>NC_080188.1:3063318-13063318 GCF_030028045.1 Hippopotamus amphibius kiboko
CAGAGCCACTCAAATCAAGCGCGGTTTAGAGGGGAAAGAGAAAGAGAGAGGAAAATAAAAAGAGTGGGAGACGAGGAAGGAGACAGAGGTGGGGAGCCGGGTTCTGCGGACAGTGTCCATCCCTTCACTGAACAAACGTGTATCCGTCAGTTTCTACGTGGCAGACACGGGTCTAGGTATTTTGGGCACAGCCACGGTCAAGGCCGGCAAGGATCGCACCCTCAGATAGTCCAGGGGTGGTGGTGGAGAGGGAGGCACATGGGAAAGCACACACATGACCAGGACAACTTGCGGCCATAAAATGTGCTTTGAGGGGGACTTCCCTGGCGGTCCAGTGGTTAACGCTCTGCGCTTCCACTGCAGGGGCCGTGGAGTTGACCCCTGGTTCGGGAACTAAGATCCCACGTGCTGTGCAGTGCAGCAGGGAAAAAAAAGGGGGGATTACATGTTTCAAAAAAAAAGTGCTTTCAGGGACATAGAGATGGGGAGTGGGGTTCTGCTTATGACTGGATGGTCAAGCGGGCTTGTCTGAGATGAAAGTTCAACCTTAAGGACAAGAAGCCGTGTGCAGACAAGGGAAAAGGGCTTCCCAGGCAACGCCAGCGCTCTAAGGGACAGAGAGTGCGTGGTGAGCAAGGAGGTAGACGATGGCGTCAGAGAGGTTGATCTGCGTTAGCTCACAGGCACATCTGGGCTGTGGTCAGCAGTGTAGGCATCATTCTGAGTGCAGTAGGGTATCACTGCTGGTCCAACCGGTGATCTACCTGAGAGCCGAAATTACAGTCTCAGAATCCTAGCACAGCCGCACAGGCTAATAGACTCAAAGCAGGGGGACCGTAGCATCTTCCTTCACTTTTTTTCTACCTTTCACCCCTTCCTCCTTTCAGATGTTTATTAAACATTTATTACATGTCAGCTACTGTGTCTCCGTGAGCATGAGCGTTTGGCTAATTTGCTTACGTTCGATTCATCTCTGTGAATTAGTACCAGATACCCAATCAAGAACAATCAATGGTCCCCCATTGCCAAGAGCAGCTCTGGTTTCCTGTACTGCAGAACTTGTTAGACGTAAAACACTAGGATTCCATCCAGTTGCACTGAATAAGTGTCTTTAGGGGCGGGCCTTCCCATGGGTGACAAGTGATGCTGAGAACCACGCACGCCTCTTCTCCGGGCCTTTCTCTGGGGTACCAGCATCTCATCTCTGTCTTCTCAGCGAGCCTTAGTCTCTAGGGATCAGATCAAAGCCCCTCTCCTCTGATTCAAGTCTCATGCGCATCTCTAACTCACACGACAGAGTGCTATTCCTGGACCTTAAGTCCTCCTTGCCCCCCCACTCCGCAGCTGACGTCTGGTGCCTTGAGGACTTGAGCTGATCCTTTATCATTTCATCCTCCAAGCATCTTGCCTCCGGCTCCACAGAAACTTAAGAAACTGCTATTGCTGGGGATAAAAAATAACCTTAATACAGAGAGGCCTCAAGGGGCAAGTATGTCTCCACTTTATTTTAGGATGGGAAGAAATAACCACAAAGGTAACAATGAACCAATGTCATTGATAATGGTTAGTTTGGGCCAACTGCAAGCACCATCTCATAATCTAATGTATTCTCTATCTAGTCTCTACCCCTATGAATCTGAATTTGATCCTAAAAGGCCCAGCCTGGTGGGAAATGCTCTCAGTAAACTTGGATTACTAGAGAAACAGAGGGGTCCTTTTCAAGCTCTCTGAGCCTCCGTTTACACATTTGGAAAAATGGGATGATAAACCCTTGACTTTTTTCCAAGGTTGTTGTGAGGATCAAACAAGGCAGTATAGTAAGTGCTATGCAAACATATTAAAGAAGCCTAGATGTAAAAATGAAGAAGAAAAATAATTTTTGTTTCTGGGGCAATGCCAGAATTCCAAAGCAACTCATGATTCACTTTTCTGCCCCAGAATTGGATCTTAACTATTCACAATATTGCCACCTTACTGGTTAATTCTGGACTTATCTCAGAAACAGGTCATAAGTGAAAGAGAGTTTGATTCGATGTAATATTGGAAGGCTGAAAAGCCCAGGGAAGCAAAATTCAATAAGTATTGACTAAGGTCCTTCATTTCTAGTTTGTTTTGACAGTAACATTTATTTTTCAATTAATTAAACCAGTGTTTCTCCTACTCAAATAACAGGCTGGACTTGGCAGGGCCTGGTGCTCAGCTCTCATCTCTGCTTCCCTTCTCCGTGCCAGCTCAGAGTGGGCTCCTCCATCCTGGAGTGGAAAGAGTCAACCACCCCACCTGGCTGGAGGGAGAATCTTCGCTACGCTTCTGCAGCATGGCAGCCACCAAGGAAAAGAATTACAGTCCCTGGGAAACAGTCTTTCTGCCTGGTGCAGCTTCGCCTAAACTCACAGTTCAGGATGTGGCTCTCTGGGAGACAGGCCTGGGGGTCCTCCAAGGAGAAATGGGAGTATATAATTTGAGTGGAAACAGGAAAATCCTTTTGTCTTCTTCTCAATAATATTAGCACCATTAGTGGAGATGACTCACTTTTTTTGTTAAAATAATGATCATATTCCTGATATCTATAAAGTATCAATACCTTAGTCTCAATTGTTTATTACAGCTCTTTTCCGACAGGAAGGAAGTCCTGGGTTTACAGAATACACACTCCATGCTCTGTGTAAGGCCCTTTAACTGCACTGCCTCTGACTCCCCACCACACCTCTGTATGGTAAGAGCTGAAGCTCAGAGGGGAAGAGTCACTCCCCACAGGTCACACAGTTGGCAGGTGGCAGTGATGTTTTGAGCACATATAAATGTGGCCTTTTTTCTATTATTCCTTATAGCTGTCTCAAATAAAGGAGAGTGTAATAATTCTGATTTCTTGGAAGAGAGAGTGAGGATGAATTTGGGCCACTTTGAAAAAATCCTTTATGAGTCCTGAAACGCCCTGTCACAGTTTCTTCTGCAGCACCCAGAAGTCCCGAGTGGAAAGTATTATGTTTGAACTGGTTAAAAAAATAGCACCAATCCCTCTACACGTTACTCTAACAGACTCTTTGTGACTTTCTGACCACGTGCTTCACTAACTGGGTGAAGCGGATTTCATCCGCCACCAGTTGGAATACTGATTCTTCCTCCAACGGGGAAGATTTCTAGGGGAATGTTTTCTTTACCTGGGAGAGCCATGGCCACTAGCTGGTGTGCCTCCCTATTCTCTCAGCTCCTCGCCTTCTCACCTTTCACCTTTCCTCTTGATGATGAGCTATGATGTTGAGTAGAAAGTGAGAAACTTGCCCAAAGTTCCATTTGGTTCCTTTGCTGTGGATATTTTTTGTGTTCTCATTTCCTGGCTAGCATAAGACTTTGTTCCTTTAAATCTACATTGTTGTTCTCTGATATTGGAAAATATTCCACTCATAGCCATTCTGCAGTCAAAATCACCAGTCCATTGAGAACAGATCTAACTATATTTTTGGTGGCAACTTAACTCCCAGTTGATGCAATCGATACTCTGTACAAGCAAGGGTGATGCCATTAGAAAATTTCCCCACTTTGTAGGTTCACAGATTCAGCTTTTCTAAGCAGTGGAGAGGCATGTGATGTGGATGCCCATGAGCTTACAGCCCCTGAATCAAATACTGCCGTTATTAATGCAATCACAGCTTTTTGCTCCAGGACTCTTACAAAACCGACTTGACTTCCGCAGACCAATTTGATGCCAGAATGCTCAAGGAGAAAACTAACATTAAATGCAAGGGGCATACTATGCTATTGCATTCTCTGTTGTTTTCACTCTACTTCTTTCTGTTCTTTATTTCAAAATGCTCACACTCCTTTATGAAATACATTTCTAAAGTGATATGGGGCTCTATTTGCTGTGGATCGAAATATTGGTGTCCCCTAAAACTCACATGTTGATGCCCAGCATATATTTGGAGATGGTGGTCTCAGAAGGAAGTAATTAAGTTTCAGTGAGGTCATAAGGGTGGGGCCCTGATCTAAAAAGATTAGGGTCCTTATAAGAAGAGACACCAGAGCCCTTTCTCTTGCTCTCGGTCCTTGCACACACAGAGAATGCAGGGAGAAGGCAGCTATCTATGGGCCTCCGAAGAGAGCCCTCACCAGAACCTGATCACGCTGGAACTTTGGTGTTGGACCTCTGGCCTCCAGAACTGTGAGAAAATAAATACCTGTTGTTTAAACAACCCAGTGTGTGGTATTTTGTCATAATAGCCTGAGCTGACTCATACACAATCGATCTGGGAAATTCTAAATATTTGAATCAATTTGGTAAAGTGCTAGATGAATTACTTCAAAATCCTTGCAAATGTGACTAGAAATAGTATTAAATTAATACTGAGGAGAAAACTTTTTATCCTCTAGAAATGATACAGCATATGATCTTTTTTTTTAAGCCTCAAATGATAGCTTGCAGCTTCTGATCAAGCAGTTTCCTTCCAAACAGAAGACTAAATACTAACCCTCTCCTCTCCCTCCCCCCACAAACACACTCCCACACCTTTCTGAAGAGACATCATCTACTACTGTTTAAAGATAATCAAGTTCAATGCAATCGAAACCAGATTAACAATAGATTGTATTCATTTGAGTGTTGGGCCTGCATTACTGTGTTTACTGAGTTAATGAATTTAGTTTTCTGAGGGAAGAAGCAAGAAAACAGGAGGAGAAAATTCTGGGATTACTTAAGTAGTTGAAGATAGCACAGTGGATTTGGAAAAGTGTTTACTCAAAGGGATCCAGGTTTCTTTCTTTCCTTCCTTTATGAAAATATATAGTAAATTTGTTATCAAGCAAATCTGACTCTCCTACAGCAACAACAATAAACCTGTACTTTGCTTACTGTTACATTTCTGCAGGTGACAGGGTGCCTGTCAGAGCGGGCACTTTATAAATAGGCACAATTGACTGATTATTAATGAAAAATCTGGCTGTACTACAAACTCACTTAACAAGAAAAACGGAAAGAAAACAATTTACATTTTTATTATTGATCTATGATAAACTTCACAATAGAAGAGACTGAGATTACAAAACTATTTTAGCCATAATCTATTTCAGTGTTGTTTCTCAAAGAGACATTGATCCACGCACACACACACACACACACACACACACACACACACACACACACAAAACCCTAAAAACCAAAAAAATGAGAGGTTATAGCTAAGCATTTTCATGGATTCAAATATTCAGGGAGCAAAGAGCATTCATTTTATTATTTAAATTTAGAATTACACCTTCATTACCACCTCAAAACTCCTTCATACAGTGACGGTGATGTTATTACTTAAGAATTCAGTTATCACAATATAAAGTACGAAAGTTATCACTACCTTTATTCTTCCCTGGCCACCACCCTCAAAAACAGAATTTTACTACCTAGTAATACAAACCTTGACAAGACGTAAATTTTGGTAAATCAAAACTCTATGTTCAAAAGCTACAAGAAATCATACAAAGTTCAGATGTATTGAGATGATTTTCCCACTTAGAATTGACTTATAATAGAAAGCATAACTTTTGCCCTTACTGACTTCATACCATTTTTGAATTACTAACCTGTCATAATAACTTTATATTAGATCAAAAAACTAATTACTGATTTAATACCACAGCAGTCCTAAGGGATGAGGACCCTGAACTTGTGAAACTTGCCAAGGTGACAAAGCTGTTAAATGGTGAAGGTTAGATTGGAATCTTTGTCTGTTTGACTCAACAGTCTTTCTTCTCAGCCAGTGAGGCATGAGTTACCCTCCCCTCCTCATCCACTCCCAGGGCTTCAATGTCTCTCCCCAGAGGGCCACATGATGGCCTGTGCAGAATCTCTTGCACTTCCTCCTTTTCATAGCATCTCTCTGTTTGACCCCTATTGACCAGATGCAACTTGAGACTTCCGTATCATGGGGACCTAGCAAAGCGTATAATAGGTACACTATATGGTCATTACAATGCAACTTACTGAATGAACGGAGGGTGTTAGTGAGATCCATCCCTATACTCCACAGCCACACATGCTCACTCTAATCTTGCCAGTGTTCCCCCCAATTTGGTCTTCTGCATGAAGAGTGATCAAATGCGAGTCATTGTCCATCACCAAAAACAGATCAGCCCAGATTCTTCTTCTCCGAGAAATGTGATTCAGCCTTTGCTTTCCTTACAGTGGGTCACGCAGGTTAGCAAGTGGAGTCTCATGGAACACTTCCCTGTGTTTTCCTCAAGAAATAGCATTTCTGTGCAGGATTTGAGGAACACATTGTGCAGAAATCACAAATCAACATCCTTGTTTCAAAGGTCTATGCGCATCCATTCTACGTGATATATGTCTGCATTCTCTTAGAGCAAAGGTATCTTTAAGAACAAATATCAGCCCAGGTGCACACAGGAGCTCAAGAGAAAAAGTGATAAAAAGAACATAAAGCTCTGATGGGCTCCAAGTAATGAGCTGAGTCCACAGTCCGTAAACAAGCACATCTTCTAAGTTGCTCCAAATTGACTTCTTAGGCTCCTGTGCTCATGGGCAAAACATGCTCTTTTTTGAAAGGAAGCTTGACAGGGCAGTGGCGAGATCCCTTAAAAATGTGGGTCTCACTAAGCCTGAGACCGTGACATATGGTATTTTGGGCAAACTGAATACTGAACTAAAGTCTTTTGATGGAAGGACTTCCGTGGTGGGGCAGTGGTTAAGAATCCGTCTGCCAATGCAGGGGACATGGGTTCGATCTCTAGTCTGGGAAGATCCCACATGCCGTGGAGCAACTGAGCCTGCGTGCCACAACTACTCAGCCTGCGCTCTAAAGCCCATGAGCCACAACTGCTGGCCCCGTGTGCCACAACTACTGAAGCCCACGTGCTTAGAGCTCACGCTCTGCAATAAGAAAAGCCTGTGCACAGTGATGGAGAGTGGCCTCGCTCACTGCAACTAGAGAAAGCCCAGCAATGAAGACCCAACACAGCCAAAATAATAAGAATAATATAAAATAAAAAATACTGTATTAAAAAAATAAAGTCTTTTGACAGAATGATTGAGATTTTAAAAGCAAATCAATAGGTACAAATTTAATGTATATCAAGTACTGTGCAGGGTGGAGAGATGATTAAATCCTCGAATAATTTATGGTTTGCTTTTATTCAATAAAGCATGATGATTATGGTAATGCAAAGAAGTCACTGAAGACATAAGTAAATAGTGGCAACAACAACATCAAGGATGCCACAGGCTCTACGGAATAATCTGTCAACCAAGCTGGTCAGGCAGCAACTAACTTGTGGGATGTATGCAGTATTCACAGGCTCTTGATGACTTCATGTCCACACTTTAGGCAGACACCACTATCCCGCCACCAGGCTTTGTCCTGCCTGGCCAAGAGGCATCCCTCAAATCTTTCTCAATTCTGTGTTCTCGGCAGCCCATTAGCAAGAGCTGGCTGGCAAGATGACATCTATTTGCCACCCTTGTCTTATGTGATTCCTCACGTGGCATGGTTTGGGTCCCCTACCCATGTTATTTGTCACTCGGATTCTTGTCAGGTGGCCCGGATTGTCTCATTTAACCCATTTCAAGCTTCTGCCGGTGTGTCGCTCTTTGTCGCGGAAACAGGAAACTTCAACATACCTAATCCAGACTCCCTTGCAGCTAGAGATCTGTCTTTTGGTTTCATTCGAATTTGGAACAGAGGGGAGAGGCTGGGGCAGGGACAGCATGGTTCTGAGCTCACAGCTTCTGAATATGGGGTCCCAGCTATGCTGACCGTGGCAGAAGTGGGGTGAGGCTGGGAGCTGAGAGTTGTTCCTAGAAGCCCCTCCTAGAGCTGAAGAGAAAAGTTAGAAACTCACACTCAGCTAAAAATAACTCCATGCTTGTTTGGTTTTTGTGAAATATGCTTGCTGCGCGGAGAAAAAAAACAGAAAAACAGGATGACCTAACAATCCAATGTAACTTTAAGATGTTTTGCTAAAAAATGGAATGTTCTGCACCTGCTCTAGTAAGTTTCTGTTTGGAAACTTCCATGCTCTATAAACATGTGCACTATAAAAGCAAAGCTCACCTTGAGTTCGGGGCCCAGAACTTTGGAGCGTTAGCTTGTCTGGGGCCGCCGGCTTAATAAACCTGAGTTCTCCAGCCCTCTGAGTGTGGTGCTTGGTTTCTTGACGGACCGATTTCTGCAACAGAGCTTGTTCTTCAAGTGCTTCCAACTAGTTTGTAAGCCCCCTAATACATGGTACTAAAATCCTTTTCTCTTAAATCTGATAAAATTCTCCTGTTATCTGTAATTGAACCCTAACCTATATAGCTTTTGTCTCTTAAAATAGCTCTTAATATGAAGTCTGCCCCCAAACTAAGTAGACTAGGTTCCTACTTTCCTCCCTTATCTGGAAAATAGGTTTCTGTGAAGAGATACTGACATCAAGTTAACTATTCAAAACCTTCAGGCACCAGGTCTTCCGCTCAGAGTCTGACTTTGTCCAGTTCCCTCAATTCCTCTGAGCTCAGATTCCTCATTTGTAAAATGAGAGAAATGCCAGGCCAGTTCCATCTCTAGCAGTCTTTACACTTGATAAAATGATTTTCTATCATGTCTCTATCCAAGAAATTAACAAAATCTACTTATCCATCTACTTTGCACTTTTCTTGCATAAGGTGATAAAAAAATTTTTTTGAGCAAGTATAAGTTGATCACTTGCGAGAGAGGTAACTTGAAGATACTTCTGAGATAAGGACCTTATAGCTTAAGGAAATTTTAGGGTTCCTAATTCCATTTTACAAATGTGGAAACTTAGGACCATTAAGGAGAAATTACCTAAATTCAGACATCTATGGGATGACACTAGTTTCTTATTCTAAATACAATCACATCCTCCTTTCATTATTCCAGTTTTACCAGAGAGAAAAAGGGAAGAATATAATGCAAAATTGGGTGCTTATTCTTTGAATGGAAAGAAGGATGTAAACTAACAGTTTACATTTTTATTTCTCAGCAAAGCTATATGACCAGCTCCTGTGCCATGTTTCTTTGTGTCTTTTGACGTTTGTTCAGCTTCAGACATCTATGTCATGTCTATACATGTCTATGCATGTCTATACATGTCTATACATGTCTATGCACGTCTATACATGTCTCTGCATGTCTAAATTTGATTGTAAACTTTTCGACAAGGATCTGCTTTTAACATTCTCAGTGAAACTTGATGTGCCTCGTATCACATAGGAATACAATAAATGTTATTACTTACTTTAAGCTACACTTAAAAGCAAATAAACTTTTACCTCCATAAGAAGTCAAATGGATAAAAATTCAGAGTACCTTTCCTTTAAAGTTTGCTCTGACTTGGTCATTATTATTATGTAGTTATTGTTGTGTTATTTTTTCCCACCTCATTTGAGGTGATGTTCAAAAATGTATATTCACTGTAGAAGAATAAAATAATACATTAAAAATGATAGATGAGTCAAAAATATAAAGAAATGCATTCTAATGCTTTTAGACAATATGCAATTACTCAATGTGGATTTTAAATCTGACATTGAGCTTCCTATCAGCAAAAGCAATAAGTAAACCATAACACCCACAACAAAAAACAGTGACCACTACATATGAAGTGCTTATGAAGACAGTTTTTCCTAGAACTGGGTAGAACGAACAATATGGTGAAAAGAGCACCTAACAGAAGTCAGAGTAACAGAAATAATTACTAACACTTGCATAGCATCTAGAATATAAAAACACACTTTATATATATTAAAGTTCCCCCAGCCACACAATAATTCTAATGCATGTTTACGTTTATCAGTCCTGTTCCAATTTTTAAATGGAAGAAAGAGAAAGCAAGAAAGCAAGCAAGCAAGAAAGGGAAGCAGGGAGAGAGAGAGAGAATCAAGTCTGTCTGGATTCAAAGCCCATGCTTTGCTGCTGGGCCAGTCGCCTCCTCACCCACCAACCGCATGGCCTGGAGCAGGGTTACACTCCTCCCCGAGACCTTCATTGCACATGATCTTCAGGTATGGAGTAATGATCCGTGCCTTTTCTGCCATAAAGGGTCATGCAGGCAAATAATGAGATGTGTGTGGAAGCCTCTGGGACTACTAGAGTTATTGGAAATCCACTAATTGCACTGTCTATCAATAACATTAATAACTATAATTAAATTAGCAAACAGAATATAGAATTTTCTAAAAGCAATGGTTTGCTTCACACATGGAATAGGAGATATTGCTGGGTATTCTCAAATTCTCACAGTATTCTCTGATTTCTGGCCTCAGATCCTTCCAGAGGGGTGGCCTGCAGGGGATGAAGGAGCAGAGGCAGACGTTTGCCCAGTGACTCTCTTAAGAGAATGCTTGCAAAATGTGGCTCAGTTTTATCTTCTGAGGAAATTAGGAGTCTAATCCTTGAGCCAGGCAAAGATAACAGTTGTACATTTCATCAACCTATCACAAACTGCTACTACCTGGGCCTCCGGTTGCCTTAGTAACCGCTCTCAGTATGCGTTTAAGGAAAGGGTCCTAATGGAAGTGTTATAGGAAGGATCCATGTGACATTTACCAGACTGAAAAGATTCACTTTTACGGCCAAGAGGATGCGGTAGGCGGGGTTCCTAATGGCCAGTGAACTTCTTCCTTAGAAGAACACAAATCCAGTGTAGCATCTACATCTAACATCTACCACCATGCTCATTCCCGTGGAAAATAGGGTACTTAACAGAGAAATGCATGGAAAAGAAAGATTGCTACTAAATTCAAAGGGCAACCCCCCCTCCCCACCCCCGGAACTGTCCTTTCGAAAAACATCACACTATTGAGTAAGCCAGGAAAGTTACAATTCCTCTGGAGGCAAGAATAAGTACAGACTGTTTTCGTCTAACTCTATAATAAAAATAAATGAAGAGGACACAGAAAGTGTGGTTTCCCTGTAAACAGATCTCAGTGGATGTATCAACTAAACCGAGAGAGAAAGGAAGATGTTGGACCAATCATTTCTCAAATGCCACTTATATGCAGAAGTAAGCAACAGCATCTTTCTTAGAGGTTTATTACAGGGCCACTTCAATAGAGCTATTTGGGAGACAGGCACACCTCTAAAATAATCTAAGCTGAATTAGCTGATATGTGCAGCTGACGAGAAGAGGAAGAGTACTCAGTCCTGCTCTGTGTGTCTTTGACAACAAGCAGCGCCTGGAAGAGGTATGTTGATTTTCCCCAGCGTGAATATCAGCGGTTGCAGACAGCTTATTAGAGGAGGAAAGTGATGGACAAGCACAGCCTATGAAAAGATGAACGTTCCTGGGCACAGTGCTGGGGTTTAATCCTTCACAGCTGTGGGACGCCAGGCAAAATTGAAATTCAGCCACCGTGCAACACTTTGAAATCAGTAGGTCTACAGAAATCCTCCGTGATTGCTTTGACCAGAGGGGAAAGGTTGCATTTACTACCTGCAGTGGAGAGTTTAGCTGATAACACTGAGGAAGGAAGAAAGGTTTAAAATAAGGTATTTTTCACATTCATCAAGGCCATTATTCAAGAACAGCATAAGAGAGGATAGTCACAAGGCCAAACGGATGACATGGTCCACCTCTTGGCTTCTGACAACAAACAGCTGAATTAACTTCTGAACTTTAAGTCATTCTGTTTAGCAGTGTGTGGTCACTGTCTTCTGTTCTTGCAATGGCTATCCTATAAGGATGTACACACTTAGCGTTTAACTCGTTATGGTTTCAGATAGGTAAGCAACAGTGGGTATGGTTGGCTAGGTTTGTATTAAATGACTTTCTTCAGAAACATGTTGACAACGTTAGGTACAGCCTGGGAAGCCGTAAAGAATCTGCTCTTCTCATTCGCTGAGAACTCTGGTCGCTGGCTCTCCTGGGTCCTGGTCGTGGAGACACTGGCTGCTAGTTCCCGATCTGCCCCCTATGTGCACCTGTCTGGCAGCGAATTTTTTTACCCAGAAAAAATGTTGCCACGTGCACAGGGAGGGGGAGCCCAGGTACGTGTGCAGGAGTGGGGATTCATGTAAAGCAATCTCCTCATCCTGAGAAGCACTCCTTCTAGCAGGGGCTACCATCCACTGAAACCCTGACCGAAATGTGTTCCCGCATTCAACTACTATCGAGCAGTACAAAGTCCTGGCACTATGTTAGGGACTAGGAATCCAGTAGTGAACTACCCAAGAGTATAAACAACCAAACGGGCCATAAACACAACAAAGCCTATTAGAAAGTAATGACGCACTATGGGGACAAATGGAATAGAAAAGGGGTCAGATCATCTTGGAAGACAGGGTAGGAGGCACGGAGTTTTAAATGGGAGGGTCAGGGTCCGGGAAGGCCCCATGGAGCCTTCTGAGATCTCCGATCATGTGCACAATGGATGGAACGTCTGTGACCCCGCAGACTGGTGTGTGGAAACTGTAATCCAATTTGATGGTATTTGGAATAATTAGGTCATGAGGGTGGAGCCCTCATGAATGGGGTTGGTGCACTTCCAAGAACAGGGCAGGGAGTTAGCTGGCTTTTTTCCCACCATGTGATGAGGAGACAACAGAAGTTGGCAGTCTGCAACCTAGAAGAGGGTTCTCACCAGCACCTGACCATGCTGGCACTCGAACCTCAGACTTCAGCCTCCAGAACTGTGAGAATTAAGTGCTTGCTGTTTAAGCCACCGAGTCTATGGTAATTTGTTATAGCAGCCAAACGGACTAAGACAGTGTCTATGAAGCACATCTGTGGAAGAGTTTTTGTATGTGGGAGAGTTTTTTTTATTTTTGAAAATAGGGTCTGCTCTTTCTTTGGTGTGATTTATTTCATGGAAAAGGAATGATTTTAAACATTTGCCTATTTAATAAATTTTGAATATTGAGGAATATTTTTTCATTGCTTTTCCACTTTATAAATAGCAGTGCATTTCTCAGGCAAAGAAAGGGCTCAAGAAAAAAAAAATAGAACTTTAAAAGTTCAGTAAAAATTAAATTTATATTTATTAGCTTTTCAATAACATTTCCCAAGATAAATCACACAATTCAAAATAACAAAAATAACAAATCGGTTTTATGTTTGGGATCATTTAATAAACAAAGGGAATGTTTTAAAAAATCTCTGATAGCTCAAATTAAAAAAAAAAAAAACCCAAACACTGTGAACTTAAAAAGGTATTCAACTCCATCAAGCCTCTGCCCCCATGTTCTACCACAGATTATGCAAAATCCAGTACGTGTGTAAAGGCACAACTCCTGAGACTTTGGAAGACGCTTATGGTTTTGAGAAATAAATACATTTATCTCCAGTGAAAGATGAAAGCATCCCAAGACTCATCAGAGGCAACAATTCAAACTATTACTGAAAATGAATGTGTAATGTACGTTTGGAATATACACAGAGCTTTTTAAAAAAATGGAAATTGATTTTGATAACAGATTTACGTCAGTGTTTTATAACCTTAAATTGCCTCCGGTGCTTGTTAAAGATTAAATGGCCTTGGTCGCTTGTTAAAAATGCAAAGTTCTAGGCCCAGTCCCAAGATGTGGATGTGAAATTAGAACCAGGGAATCTGCATGAGATTAAGTACCCTGGATATTCAGGTCCCAGGGGCCCCCAGAGAGAAAACAGAGGTCCCTGAAATGCAATGAAAGCAAAGAAACAAAAAATCCACTTCTATTAAGGAAATATTAATGCACTGTGCACTCAATTCACAAACATTTTCATATGCTTTGATTAGAAGTGGCTTTATAATGAACAATCTATGAGTGCTTTAACTCGTAAAACTGGCACTTTCCATTTGGAGATTATCAAGAGGTCGGTGTTAGGCAAAAGTCCCCCTTTCCCACCTTTTGGTTTCTGTCTTCCCTCAACCATCATGGCCTCACTTGACCCTCCCTTCCTCCGTCCTTGGGGAGAAATGACTTAACTGATTGGTAAATTTGGAAAGGATAACTTCCCCACTCTGCTTCCTTCCTCTCTTCTGTCATTTGGGAAGCAAACTGCCCACAAGGAGCAGGACTGTCCTGTGCTCTTCCAAGCTTGAGTGTCCCCAGGCAGCAGCCCCCTCCTCGTGCTGTGTGCCGGGGGCCACCAGGGCAGCATCGCCTCTGACCGAGAAACTCCCTACTTCTGGACCAGTCGGCAGGAGCGTGTGGCTCTCACCCTGGGCTACAGCCTCTGGCCTGGTTTCTATCATCAACAGACCCCATTAACACCCCCCACTCCTTTAGCTTAGTTCTTATTCCTTCAGAATAAGGTGGGGGTAAAGCAGGGTGCTGTTTATCTGGCTCTTGTCAGGTATACCTGTAAACACTGGAGTAGCGATACTGGTCCTCCATCCAAACACGGAAACCGATGAGCCACGTTTGGACCATTTTATTTAACACAAGTCTAAAAAGTTGCATTTCTTTTATCATTTTATTCATTCCGTAGTAATGAATACACTGAAAATCAAAATCCGTACCATCCAAATCACATGCTGAAATGTTAAAAAATCCTTAAAAATTTATAGGTAGCAATCACATGATTTATGACTCCGTCTCAACCTCAGCTAGGATGTTTACCCAAACCTTAAAGTGTCATTCGACTCATCTACTATCCATCTGTTTTGGACTTCCAATAAAGCATAAACATGTAGTTAGAATATGCTGACAGAACAATATTGGGAAGTCATTTAACTTCTCTAACCTTCAGTTTCTTCATCTGTAGATGGTAAAACAATAAAAAATTTTCTCTTCACAAATCTGTGGCAAAATAAAATGGGAGTAGCCGTTGTAGTGATTTATAAGTAATAAAATAACATTATAAATTATTATTTCCTTTATGAATTAGTACTCCTATTACTCAGGTATTTGCTTTTCTTTTTTTTCAGGGAATCATGTAACTCTGCTATATGTATTTCTTCATATTAAACACCAGTGATGTACTGTGGAAATCCTACATGCAGTGGGACAGGTGCTATGGAAAATAAACATTAGCACATGCTTCCTGTGCTCAAGAAGCTTTTCCTTAAAAGAAGCGATGCAAGAAACACAGTGGAAGCAAAAAGTAAAAAGAGAATAGGAGAGTAGATTTTGTGCAGTAAAAGTCATAAGGGAAGAGATTAAAGAAATGAAAGTAGAATGGGCTCGACCTTAAAGATATCCTTGCCTCCCATGGATGGGAAGGAGCAGGCAGGTAGCTTCAGGGAAGACAGACAGGTGGGCAGAATCAGACAAGGGCGAACAGGCTGTGAGGGCCACAGTCCTCGGGCAAGATGACTTCCTGCCCTTTGGTAAGCCCCTCACTAAGCATTGTCCTGTTCCTTCAAGGGAAACAAGGATGCATGCCAACTTCTCAATTACGGTTTCTGGTAAGAATATGGCAAAAGTATGGCTTTTAAAGGTCTGTATAAAAGTCTCTTTGAACTGTCTTTAATCAACCTTTCTAGCATTTGAAGGAGAAAACAGAGCTAATACGGAGCCATCGGTGATGTGAAAAGACAGCGGCAAACTCAGTTTTAAGGCCCCTAAGTCTCATCTACAGAGTGAGACATTTATCTTCACGTTAGAAAATGTTGGGGAAGATTATTTTAACGAGGAGGCACATCACATATGTATTCTCTAGCAGCGTGTGGATTCCGGGGGAGAGAAATCTCTCATTTGTTTACTTTGTTCCAACTTTAAGTAATTCCATTTAATCAAAGAGAAGGTGAAGAGAGGGAAATAAGAACAGCATTAAGTTTCAGTTTCACCTCTCTACTGGAGATTTGCCTCTGTGTTTCCCCAGAGTAGCTGTGAATAGAGCCAGCACGCATCCACATTTAGAAGAAGGTACACAAAGAAGCAAAGCAAGGAAAGGATGGCCCGTTAGCAGTCAATTCCTGTCCTATATCCCTAGCTATGTCTGGGATTGGCCTCAGGCCAATAATCTTGGTACCTCAGAATCCACAGTGTGACTGAAGTGTCAGCAGACGTTCTGTGCCTTTACTGGGTAAATCATAAGCCACACCTCAACGTGATGAGCACAACACTGCAAAGAAAGAACACTAATGACACCATGTGTAATGAAATGGGTGAAAGTTCTTTAAGAAGAGGTGACGCAGTGTAGATGTCATGCGGTCCGGTCTCAGGCAATCCTTGTCCCCTTGAAAACCTTCCCTGGCTTTCCAGCCTGAGAAAATTGATTTAAAGGAGTTGACATACTTTCCTTAAATAATTATTCTAGGATTCAAATTGTTCCCTAAAGAACAGACATATTCAGGTCCTTCTGGAATGTGATAGGATGAGGAGATGTGTTTCATGGAAACATTTCTAGACTCACCTTAGATAACCACTGGTATAGTTCTTATTGTTGTAAAATGTGTGTATTTGAAGTATATTAGCTAGGCAGGTCGACGCTGAAGTTTACAAAGATTTTGCAACTACGAAATTTCTTTGCTGATTTTGCATTTCCCTTGAATACACCTACAAGATGCTAAGCTGTATGTTAGTTTTATTATTGATGTACTCTAGAAGAGATATATAACACTACTGAAGCCAGCTTACTATTTTGAGCATTATATTTTTAGTCTAAAATCTTGTTAGAGACCTACAGCTTATGTGCAAATTTGTGACAGAAAGAATTTTAGCTATGCAAACTCTACTATCATGAAGGAAGGCATTTGGCTAATTCCCTCTGGTCTCCTTAAACGTTTGCAATAACAGGAAGGAGTTAATTCTGCTTTTCACTCAGGTGAGGTTTAAAAGCTTCTGCTAATTTCTCCTTCGATGCACCAGTGATATTTAGGAATTGCTGAATATAGTGAAGACAGATGTGGGATTTGGGTGTTTGTTCAGGTGCTTCTGGCTTCTAATTATTTTATCATTATCCATTTTCTCCTGCAATTTGTTTAAATTTGGAATCACATCACCAATATATCTCATTGCTGCTGGGTATTTAATATTCTCCTGTTTATTCATTAGAGAATTTCCGTGACCAAGTCATTAATAACCGTGAGTTTACTAAGATATAAAGGCGCTCAGGTACGTAATTCTATTCAAATCGATATCTGGGAAAGCACTTGCCCCCAATATACAACCTCGACTTGACTAATCCAGGAACCTTAGAGTAGTGGTCCCCAACCTTTTTGGCACCAGGGACCGGTTTCGTGGAAGACAGTTTTTCCACGGATGGTGAGGGGGGTGGTTGGTTCAGGCAGTAATGCCAACAATGGTTCAGGTGGCAGTGTGAGCGATGGGGAGTGATGGGGGGAGCGGCAGATGAAGCTTCGCTCACCTCCTGCTGTGTGGCCCAGCTCCTAACAGGCCTTGGGCTGGTACCAGTCCACGGCCTGGAGGATGGGGACCCCTGCCTTAGAGTATTTCTTCGCTTGTAAAGATTTAGAAAAAAACAAAACAAAACAAAACAAAACGCTTAGGACTTACAAGGAAGGTTAGAGTGGAAAAAACATGAGTTCTGTCTTCTGAAGTCTGTGGCTGATTCCAACTCAGCTGTTTGGTTTCTCAGAAATGAGACAAGTTTCTCAGCCCCTTTGAACAAATTTCCTCACCTATAAAAGTGGTTATTGACAATACCTATGAACTCTCTGATGAGTGGCAGAACCCAGCATAGCATAAGTTGCAACACAAAATATTCAGAATCAGCATAAAACACATTATGTTTTTGGCAGCTCTGGTCCCTAAGTTTAGGAGCCTCTCTACCTAAACGGGTCACGTAAGAAGAGGGGAGATGGAAGCAATAATTAGAAAATTTGAGTTGCAATAGGGTTTGTGCCTTGTCTCAAAATGATTCTATGACTCAAAATCACTCTCTGGTTTTGAAGATCTAGGAAGCTGACATTCTGATGACCACTATTGTACGCATGAGGGAACTGCATTTCAAGAAGTTTGGTGATTTGCACAGGACCCACAGCCAGCATTTCAGGGGTAGGATCTGACCGGTGTCCATCTATTTTCAAGGCTCTGTGTCTCCTAACCTCAACGTCGCCCTGCCCGGACAGCCACGTTCCACCACCACTGCACAAAGGAGCTGTGTGTGGCTCCTTGCTTTATCGTGACGTATAACAGAAGGGAGTTTGACTGGATGGGCTTTCACATCTTCCTTCTCAAAAGATCTATGATTCTTGGTTCCAGACTTTGTCACAGGAACAAGAGGTCACATTTTTACTTGAGATGAACACAAGCACACCTCTAAAGGAGACATCACTCTCCCTCCCTGCTATGTAAGTGTCACTCGGTAAAATGCATGTAGCAGTGAGGCTCAGGAAATATGTATGGATAATAGCAATGATTTTATGTATTCCAATTTTCCTCCTAAATCCATACAGGCCCAGGTATTACCTCATCTAGGAAAAAAAAAAAAAAGCATGTTTTTTTTTCCAATAAATAATCTGAGGCCTACTAAATGCCACTCTTGATGGTTGAGATGGGAGTGATGATTGATAAGAGGTGGAGGTCATTTCATAAAGGAGGTGCATCTCGATTGACAAGAGAGCAGGACAAGAAGAGCACCTTCAAGCTACAATGTGAGCTTCCTATCTGCACATAGTTATAGCTGCTGATGTTAGATTCAAAGGCATTAGCAATTCAGCTGTGGGACACAGTTTCCTGACGCTGAGTTTACCAGCGTGGTCCTTAGTGTCCACCTTCAGAATGTCCCCTAATCAACAGCGCATGGTGACAGAGCGGTGCGCACAAAACCCGGCGCTCCTACATTACAGCGGGGCGAGTAAATTTGTGCCACCACTTCGAAAAGCAACTTGATCTTAAACATATGTCAAGATACATGAAACAGCCCATTCTTCTGTTCCATTAATTTTTCTTCTAAGACCCTAGCCTAAGAACATCATTCTAAATATGTAAGCAACTTCACATACAAAGATTTTATTACAGAATTTTTCAGATACTGGACAAAATACAAATAACTTACATATCCTAAAATCAGGGTGAGTGAGTTTTATTGCACACATTTATAGAATATAATGTAGGCGTTAAAATATTCATGAAGGATCTATAATCTAATATAAAAAGATTTCTGCTCCATTGTTGAATTTAAATACAAAAAAGTTTACACGTACAGTATTTGCGTTTAAAGGAACAAATCTATGTGTAGCAAAAACAGAAAGTAAATAAGTAAAAATATTACCAATGGTTATTCTTTGAATGGTGGAATTATGGGCATTTCATTTGTATTTCTTTCATTTTGTATATTTATAAACTTCTTACAATGATTGTGTATTACTTTTGAAATGGAAAAACCTTCCCTTTCTCACCATTCAGGTTTGATTTCCAATGCTATAATCTTTTCACACTTAAATGCAGTTTAGTGACTGAAAAATATATGTAAATAAAAAGACTTTATATGTGTATATAAAGACGCAAATTATGTCTGATCATACCTCAACCCAATGGTTCTCAGTGTGGTGGGAGGGAGTTTTACCTGCCCTCCTTCCCCTCACAGGATTCAGCAGTGTCTGGAGACAGTCTTGGTTGTCAAAGTGGGAGGAAAGGTGCTACTGGCATTTAGTAGGCAGAAGCCCAGGACGCTGCCAATAGCCCTACCATGCAGAGGGCAGTACTCTCAACAAAAAAATCACCGAGTCAAAAATGCCAAGAGCGCTAAAGCTGAGAAACCCTGCCTTAAACAACATGTTTAAAGATTATGTTAATTCAAGCCTGTAACGGGAACCCGGAGTTTATTACCAGAACCTCTGAATAAACTTGCCTATCTATCATCACTCCATCCATCTACTGAGTCCCACAGATGCTGAGGTTACAGAGATAAGTGCTCTGCTTATGTGGTGCTTGAAGTTTAGTGAAAGAGAAAGGCATAGAAATCAGGTTTAATATAGTTTGAAGTGCTAAGATGGAGCGCTTTGGGATAACAGATAGGGGTACTTCATCCAGTTAGGTGGTTCAAGGGAGGCTTTCTGGAAGAGATGGTTCCTGAGATGAGCTTAAAGGATAAGAAGCAGTTAATCAGGTGAGGGACAACGGGAATTTTGTTCTAGAAGGAGAGACAGTCCTAGTACAGGGAAAGGCATGATGCGGGAAATAGCATGGGGCGCTTGGGAAAGAACGAGATTGATAGCCTTGGAACATAAAATGGCCCAGGTGAGGGTGGGGAAGAGGCAGAGAGGCCTCAGGACCAGAGTGTCATTTTCTGCTTCAGGAAGTCGAGAAATGCTTCCCAGAGAAGGCAGAATATGAACTAAGAGTTGAAGGTTGAAAAGATGTTTCCAGGGATATGAGGAGGGAAGGGCATCCTGGGAGAGAGAACAGTATATGCAAAAGTGTGGTAGCTGGAGACAACACAAAATGCTCAGGGAACTTCAGTGCAGTGTTGCTGAAACACAGTTAGCAAGAAAGAGGGGAAGGAAAGGAGAAATGACCAGAGGTGAGATCAGTCAGGTAGGTGCCGGTCTGATTGTGACCTTTGTATTACATGCAAAGACATGGAGGTTTTGTTTTATATGTGAAACAGAGGAATCTTGAGCATCAGCTCAGGTGCCATGTCTTGCAAGATTTCCCTATTGAGAATATGAAGTCAGGCTGGAAGAAAGCGGGATGAGGATGGTGTTAAGATGAGACACGTGTATCGATTTAAAGGGACTAGCCATCAAAGATGCAGTGAGAAACCCACTGATACCTATTTGTTGAGCCTCCGTGATATACTCTGTACTGCTCTGGACCCCATGGAAATACAGGGAAAATTCACGCTGTACTGAGGTAGAGACTGATCTTCTCTGGCAGAGGAGAAAATAAATGACCACGAAGTGCATGATTTGGGGAACTGTACATGAAGGTTTATTATCATCAAGACTATGTTGTATGACACATCAGGACTGATGGAACACAGATTAAGGAGGAAAGGTGGTATCAGAGAGAAGGTAGGTTTTGATGTGGGCTGAAATGGGGAACTGTGGGTGGTATCTGGGGAAGAGAAGGCATTGCGGGAGAGAAGGGAAGAATGTGAGGGAAGACTTAGAAACTGGGATCAACCCAAGCTGTCCCTGAAAGTGTGAAACGAGGTTATGTCAACTGTCAGTAGTTCCCAAGGACATGTGATGCTGAGTGCTTAACAGTGTCACTCGGATTCGGCTCAAAGCTCACCTCTGTGAGTCTTTTCTGATGTCCCCCACCTTCTAAATAGTACTGGTCAGTCTCTTCTTTGGTTCTCCTACGCCTTGAAAAGATGAGAGACCAGGAAAATTTACTGAATCAGTGTGCCTGTGTGTAAACACCTCTTAGCCAAAACTATGCCTTTAAGTTCCCAGTACAGTGCCCGGTACACAGATCACTTAAGTTCATGGATGGTTGAATGAACCATGTTTAGTAATAGGTGTGATGGAAGTTAAGAACAAAAGCAGTGATGATACTAACTCTGCAAGTAACACAAAATATTTGGTGAATTCTGTGTTCCAGGTACTGTGCTAAACATACTTTTAAGAAATACCACTTAATTTACTTCTCACAGTAACCCTATGAGATATGACTATTATTCTCCCCATTTTTGAGAGAACTGATGTTCAGAGTGGTTATAAACCTTGTCCAGGGCCATGTGGACAGTTGAAAGCTGAGCTGTGAACTGACTTCAGGTCGGTCTCACTTCAAAGAACATGAAATTACCCACTATTTATATATTTTTCATTTTCAAGAGAATTCAGACTTAAGGTGATTTTACTTTTTGAAAACACCTGTGGATTCGATGTATTTGTCCTCGACCCATAAGACTCAATGTAATACAACAGTCGGAGGATCAGTTTACTTTGAAGAGTTGAAATGTGTCTTTAACAAACCCACAGGATAAGGGTTTATAAACTCAATGAGAAAAGCATAATGCCTCCTTGTCCAAGAAGCAATGAAACCTAAACAAAACTCAGTAAGATGGGGGGACCCTCATTGTCTAGCCCCAGCATTGGCTCACTGTGTAAAACCATCATGTAGATGGCTTAATTTACATAAAACCCCTCTAAACTGGCCTAGAAATTATGAATTTAGGGGAAGGGAAGACATTGCCTAAACACATAGATCCTAATTCAAATCACTTGCTAATTTGGCAGAGAATTCCATCAACCCACCCCCATCCACTCAACGAGACTAAGGGCACAAAAAAATCCAGATACGTTTCCAAAAGACAACATCTCACCATCCTGAGACCTCTTCTCAATGGGTTCCTTTATTGCCGACTCTAGTATAGGCGTTGGCAAATTACAGTGAAAGGTCAAATCCAGCCTGCTACCTGTTTTGGATCTTTCAGCTGTGTCTTTCCACATTTACAATGGTTAAAAAATAAAGATATTTTGTGACACGTGCAAATTGTATGAAATTCAGATTCAGTGTTCTTGGAAGACAGCCACATCCATTCATTTTTATGCCTTTTGTGCTACAACAACAAAGTTGAGTAGTTATCACAGTCTGCATGACCCACAAAGTTTAAAATGCTGTACGACAAGTTGACCAACAACTGTTCCAGAATAGAGCTCAGCAGGTGCCAAAGAACTCGGTGAAGAAATCGTCGCAGACATCGTGGGTGTGGCCTTTCAGATGTATCGCCTAACTCAGTGGTTCTCAAACGAGGCCCTGGACAAGCTGCATCAGCCTAGAGTGAGAGATCCTTGGAAATGCAGGTTCTCAGACGCTAACCTCGATCTACGGAACCTGAAACTCTAACATATCCTCTAGGTGATTCTGATACGCGTACAGTTTGAAAGCCACTGATACAACTCAAGGAACATGTTATCCTATCATAATTACAAGAGAGGCATTTATTGGCTTCTACTTGTATCCCGAGCACTGAGCTAGATATTTCACTTACGTGTTTGTAGTCCCTACAATGATCCTGGAAGGTCGGGCTTATTAGCTCAGTTTATAGAAGGCACTTGAGCTCAGGAAGGTTAAGCAATTCGTTCAAAGTTACTGAATGAGGATTGAAACTTAGAGCTTCACTTGCCCTCACTTTCCTCTGCCCTCTCCCTTGTCATGTGTGAGAGACCCGGAGGGAGCTGCCCTGGTTTGTCACTTTGGCATTGGCATTAGGCTTTGGCATTCTCGTACTGAATATCAACAAGGCTACAGAGTGTCAACATCAGACACGACCATTCTATACCTATGACTGATCAAGAAAAAAACAAGATCACTCTGTAATCATAGCTGAGAAGAGGAAAAACATGAACTTTGTTTAAGCCACAAAAATAACCCAATATCCACCATCCTAGCTAATGTAGCTTGCTTTTTTGCCAATTACAGCTTTAGCCTCTGTCTAGTTTTTACTACTTGTGTGTAAGCCAATTACCCTGGCTTCTTGACTTCATCCAACCCAGAATAAAACCCTGCTTCCTAAATTGTAATTCCCTAACGCAAGCTCCAATCCCACAAAACCGTTCTAATTCTCTGTTACCAAGATGCCGCACAGTTTTCCGTGGTGTGTGTTCTCCCTTTCTGCAAAAAGTAAGGGAGCCAGATTGTTCAGCCACAGGTGTGTTCCTGGTGCTCTTTGGCTAGAAGTCATCGCGATGTTCCAGTCCTCCACCCTCATCCCTCCTCACTAGGATTCCAGCTCTCTGCCCCAGGCTGGAGTGGGAAATGGGTTCCCAAAGTAAGCAAAACTAGAGCAATAATAGTCCTCAAACCAATCCGAACCGAGCACATTGCCAGGTTCAGGGCAGACACTGATGTGGATTGATTATATTCTAAGTGGATTAATGGGCTTTTTAGAATCCACCTGATTATAAATAATGACTTCAGGAAGCTGCCTTTTTTCTTTTAAATGACAGTTTAAATTCCTATTTTTAGCTTCCAGTCTTTACTTTTTAAAGTCTTTTGATCCGTCAACTCATCAGATTTCAAGGGCCACCATCTTTGCGCAGTCTTCCCTGAGATTTTCCAACTGGAAGAGATGGCTCTTCTCTTTGTGTTAAAAGCCGTGCTCCCTCCCACCAGACACTTTTTAATCTTGGGTTAGTTATTCATGAGCTGTTTGGTCTTTAATTTGAAAACCTCCTAAGGACAGTAAAATGCCCCATGTCCTTTATCCCCCTTCACGCAGCAGGTGCTTAGTAGATATTTGTTCAATTTCCCTCAGAAATCCAAGATGTGCCCCCCCCCGCCCCCCGCCCCACACCCAGGTATGGGATTGAAAGGGCTACTTTCCCAGCCAAATCAAAGTCCATCTAAGCTGGGCTTTTTCAGCTCTCTGCTGGATGCCTCATTTGAAATTATTTTCCAGGGCCATAAGGTTCTAATGAACAGATGTTTTTGGTGTGTGGGTTTCTCTGCTTTGCAGGGTAATTTTGATGTGAAATCTTTCTAGCAGAAAAAAAAAAAGAGTAAAAAAATCGTAATCAACAGTTTCCAAGCTACTTTGGAAAGTTGAAAGAGGCACTAGAGGCTCTCAATCATGAAGCACAAGTAGAAGTGCACTGGCACTAGTACTGTATGGGAGTAAATTACTCTCAGGCCATCATTTTTTTTTTAGTATGTTCTACATATCCAGCACTGTGCTGAACAGCAAGGTTAATAATATAATCAAGGAGAGGGAATAAAACTATGTCAATTCCCCCTTACATGTTTTCTGTTTTTGTTCCAGGAATTCCACGTTTTATACGTTGTCCCTAGGTTGGGATTACTTCACCTGGTACCCTCCATGTAGAACTTGTGCAAGCACCTGTCTGGCATACTGATTTGATAACTTCTCTTCACCCATTAAAAGCCCAGCTTGGAAGTCACCTCCTCTGGGGAGTCATCTCTGATCACTTCTATCTCTTCCACTTGGGCTTAATTACTTTCCATTCTTTATCTCTATCTTGGACTCAGTTGTACTGATTTCGCTACCATAATGTATCCCATTTCCTTTGTTCATATTCCACACCCCCTTATACAACTGAGAGTTCCTTTAGGGTAGCAACCACCTTTAATACATCCTTGTATCCTGGGTCTAGCAGAGTGCCTGGCATATTGTAGACAGATGAGAAACATCTGCAGATGTAAGCCATTGCTGACACACAAAGTATTGGTAATTATTGAAGTTGGCTGATGGGTACATCAAAGTTCATTATACTCTTCTCTACACACTCTGTGTAAAATTTTCCAAAATAAAATATTCAGAATAATTGAAGACCTTGCAAGATGTCAGATATATCTTTCAAAAAGTTTAAATTCCCACCATAAATGAAACTACTATATTGGTATCTACAGCCTCTGTGTGCCCCAGATTTCTTTCTTTTCTCATAAGAAATACATTTGAAGCCAAACAACGTTGCCCTGAAATAAAAAACAATTACGCCATTTCAGAACAAGTGCAGGTCAAGGATATTATATTAAACATCAGTGTCTGAAAAAACTGGAAATTGACAGTTCACATTGAATATTTTATTGAGGAGGGCCCTCTGTGGATTTTTGCCCTTGTCTCCCACCTGAATTGTTCCAAAAGCGCAACTGGTACCTCTGCCGCCACTCTCACCACTGAGCCATCTTCCCCTACCCCAGGTGGACCCACCTGGAACACTCCTGTGCCGTGTCCCTCGCTATCTCCCCAGAGCCCAAGACGCTGAGCAAATGGTTCTTCACCAGAGAGAGAATAAGAGCCCTCTCAGAACTCAGCCCCGTGGACCCCTTCAGACACATCTCATTTCAACCTTCTGATGCCCGCGTGCTACAAGCCGCTGCTCTTCTCCAGGAAAGCCACTCTCAGGCAGTGCTCAGGGTCACAATTCAAGCTCTTTTCTCAGCTGGAATGTTATCTCCCCATTCTTCCATCTGGGAACTCCTTCTCACACTGCTAAGTCCTGTACGACTGTTTCTTCCTTCGTGAAGCCTTCCCTTGAGCCCGTTCCAGAATGTTCCACTCCATTTGTGCCTCTACGGGCCGTTTCCTGGGCTTGTGCCCAACGCTTATTTCTCCCGTCTCAGTGGCTAATTACTTTCCCTTTCTAGAACGGGCGCGGGGGGTTCACTCCTTCAGTGTCCATGGTGCCCCTTCCACCATCTGGTCAATGCCTAAGAGAGGACCCTGCCCACATTTGGAATCCAGTAAGCCCTATATCACATGCCCACGCTGAGATGACGAGATTAACCTTGTGAGTGTTCTTCCTCCTTCCCTTTATTGCTGAGAGGATATGTGTAAAACCTCAAGTCATGATATTAAAATCCCATTAGTCATTTTAATCCTCTTTACAAAGCGCTTTTGCTCCCTAAACCTTGAGTTTCAACTGAAAGGGAATTATTTTTTAAAATAGGGCTTTTTTGGGCTTCCTCGATGGTGCAGTGGTCAAGAATCTGCCTGCCAATGCGGGGCACACGGGTTCGATCCCTGCTCCAGGAAGATCCCACATGCCACGAAGCAACTAAGCCCATGTACCACAACAATTGAGCCTGTGCTTTAGAGCCTGTGAGCCACAACTATTGAGCCCACGTGCTGCAACTACTAAAGCCCACGCGCCTAGAGCCCATGCTCCGCAACAAGAGAAGCCACGGCAAGGAGAAGCCTGCTCACCACAACAAAGAGTTAGCCCCAGCTCGCTGCAACTAGAGAAAAACCGTGTGCAGCAACGAAGACCCAACACAGCCAATAAATAAATAAATAATTAAAAAAAAATAGGGCTTTTTTGAAATCAGAATCTAATTTAAGTGAAAGCAGAAATGTTTCTCTTTACCCTTTCCTCCTGCTGGCTACTTCCCACTAGCCATCGTAGATGATAATACAGTAACACTGCTTTATCTTGACACTAATACAGAAGCTTTCATTCATATAGACTCAGAACTACTTTCTAAGTTAATCGATGAGCAGCGTCTAGAGATGTCGCCTACAAGAAGCTCACTATCTGCTCTGGGCGTCGTCTTTACTTCTCCACCAAAAAGAATGGCTCATTCTCTGGGCTTTTTCTGGGCTGTATTTTCTAAGTAGTGCACTCTCAGTGAAATGTTTAACGATCTACAGTGGGAAAGCCCTTTTGGCCTTTTTATCATTTGCAGGTAGAAAGGATGAAGGACTTCATCCTCATCTCATATTTTGTGGCTTGCTCTGTGAATGCTTTTTTTCTTACACATCCACTTGACTGGTGATCAAAAAGTTTTATTTCTGCTTGACAGTGTCACAATCTGAGAAAACATAGGAGGTCTGGGCTAGAATTCTTATGATCTCATTGGGTCTCATTGTTGGATTCCACTTGGACTAGCTGTTTATGGACATGGGATATGTCATAGACGGTCAAAATTTAGTGCAGATCTTAGAGGGAAAGGGGCTTGGGAAACCATTCGCCTTACTTTTGTTCTAATCCTGCCTCTAACGTATGATAAGGTCAGTCGTCTGGTTTAGCTTGCGTACATGCCATGTTTGGGTCCTACACTGGGCTTGGGAAAGTGTGTAGAAATTGTGTAGCTATTGTATAATCGTATTTCCTATGAATGCATCTCCCTCAGATTTCTCATTGGGTGGTAGTGGACAGTTCAGGTCAAGATTCAGGAATTCAGGAAAATTCCCTCCGATGTTTTTGTTAACTCGCTTTCCCAGTATCAGGAAGGAGAAAGAAGTGCAAAGCGTGTTGCAGGGGGAAAAGCACTGTATAGGATGTAGCAGTCCTTGGATCCGGTGCTATCTCTGCTCCCAGGGAGTGTTGCCTTGTGATAAATCCGCTAACCTCTCTGGGTTGCAGTTGTCGCCTCTGTAAACTGAGACAGTTGGACTAGATCGGTCTTTTTTAACATATACTTCAGAACAAAAGAGATTTTTTTCCCCCAACTTTTTTCCTACTTGTCAGGGAAATATACCACACGTATGGTGGTAACCGGTATCTTTGTTATCGCACAGCGAAGGCTTACGTATTGCATCCAAAGTCTGCCCAGCTTACTGCACATGTTACATACTATCTGGAACGTGTAGGCACGTCATCGTTACGTACGTGTGTGCATAGAAATAAAGATTCACGTAGACCTGGAGGTTATTATTGGGCTACGAATACGGACACCTGTCCCAAGAAAGATGTTTCAGACTGGCTCGAAATTCTGTGATTCTATTTGGGGGAGTTAGATTTACAATTCTACTTTTTGTATTGTTGGAACTCAAATCGGAAAGCTTATCTGAAAATCTTTAAGTGACATAAAGCAGAACTTAAATAATAAAAGCTGAGTTATTCGCAGGGGGCTTTTGTAAACTTGGGACTTTTGACTTTAAATGTCTACGTTACCAACACTGGCAAGAACAGAACTGCGTGCTATCCTATAGAGCTGTGAAAGTTGACTTCCTCGAATACCTCCAAGATGGCTTTCCTTAGAGCCCACTTCATCTAGTTCTGAAACCAAGCCATCCTGAGTACAGTGCGCTAAATTGTGGGCTATGGCTCCTCGGAGTCCAGAGAACAAAAAACTAATATGGAGAAGGAATGAAACAGAAGCAAATTATTCCAGTCATAGAAAATTGAAATGATGTTATCTGTATTTCGTTAAGTCACCACTAGTGCATTGAGGCAGAAACCTCAAAATAATGCAAGATTGTTGTGTAGCACTTGGAAAAGTTTGTTTCTGTCTTGTTTCCCTTCCAGGAAAAAAGTAAGGTTAAATAAAATTACTCCCACAGTGAAATAAAATGACTGTGTAATATGAGAAGAAGCAGAAACTATTTTCTGAGGCTTTATTTAATCCCATTACATATTATGCTTACGTGCACCTGAGCAGAACTTGTCACAGACTGAGAATTCTTAACAGGAGACCTGAAAATTGCCTGAGAATTTCTTATGTTCTTATGTTGGTCTAAACAGTAGAACCAATGAACCCACTTGTAGAAAGAAGGACTTTCTGAAGATAAGATATGTTAACCATCATTCACATATTAACAGAAACAACTGTATACCGGATGTAGTTTGGGATGATGTCATCTTAGCTATCAGGTCTTAGCTCCTTAACTTAGTGAGGAAGAGTAGAAGCATGGGAAGGCTTAAGCATGTTCCTCCTCTTCCCCGTTATGCACAATGTGAGACGTGGACATACATAAGTAACTCGGCAGTAAAAGATCACACCCTTAGGAACTCCATTCTTTCACTTGAGGAGAAAGAAGAGCTTGGATATAGAATTGACATCAAATGAGTAGGGTTTAAATAATTCAAAGCATGTTAGTCAGTAGAAAAATGGTATATATATTATATATAGAACTATATATATAGAAGTATATATATATATATATATAAACTATGAAATTAAAGTTAATCAACTTTCTTTTATTCCCCAATCCTTGACGAGTAGAATTGATTTGGGTAGTGACATCTATATGAGACAGATGAAGCATTTCTTGGTAGCAGCAATGCTGTCCTGTGCTTATATGGCTTCCCACTCGAGACAAGGGAGCAAAGTGGCTCGTTGGGAAATGGAAATGAAACACTTTTGCAAATTAAGTGTTCAAAGCACATTGCTAAGCATTCATTAACTCAATTTTAAATCAAAAGCGTACCCATTTTATGTCATAATCAATAACCCAGCTCCACCCCCGCACCTCGTACCTAATGAGGCAGGCACCTGTTTCCCTGGCAAATCAGGGTACTCCTCCAGAGGATGGAACAACTAATGACATTAAGGCGTGGTAGCCAACGCGAAACTTGACAACCAAAACAGCAGCCTGTATTATCACCCCATAACAGACAATCCTGACTCCCCACCTTGGGAATATATTTAACCCATAATATCCCCCTAAACTCAAATACGTTTCAAATATAAAGATCACAGCACAATATCCCTTCCTTTCCAATGTCAAATATCTGGGTAAACAGAAATGAACTCTGCAGGGCTAGGCGTCAAGCATGCATATTTCAAAACTTTTACTTGGCCTATTAAACCTCCCGAACTTCTGCGGCGTCTGCGTCCACTTCTGAACCAGACCTGACCCATGGCACAGATGGGAGCGAACACTTTACCTTCCGAAAAATCAATCAGTCCCAGCAAATGAAGCAGCTTCAGAGATGCACATATGATCACAACAATACCCACTGTTTGCAGTCCTTCCGACTCCCACTCGAGAGTCAACATCCTTCAGGCTGGTAGAGCATCCCAGCCTCCGAACCCCTTCGGAGTGGAGGGAGTTAATTAGAGACTCCGAGGAATAGCTGGCTTGGAAGGAAGACTCGCGAGGGCGGAAAGTGAGCAGCCCCTCAAGGGTGCACCCAGCAAAGCAGCGGGCCCGCGGGGTGAGGACCGACCCGGGCTGAAGACCAGGCGCTCATGCTGACGCTGGCATTTGCCTGCGAGGGTCTCGCAGCCACAGATCGCCGGCCTCGGGACTCTGCGCGGCAGCCGGCGAGCGCTCGGACTTCAGAGCTGCTCGGGAAGCATGTGCTGCAGAACCGGAGACTTTGCTGTGTCCCCGGAGAGGAGGGAGCCTCCCGGGAAACTTGCCCTGGAGGACACAGCGGCGCTGCGCGCGCTGACGCCGCGAGCCCGGGCTGGGCAGAGCAGCCTGCGCGCTCGTGTGCTGCCTGGGAAGCTCGCGAAGGTCCCCTTTCTGCCAGAGCAGCTGCGCTCTCCCCAGGAGCCTGCTTGCTCCGCGAGGCAGCTCAACCCGCTCGCTCCCGGGATGCTAGGAAAAATGCAGTGTCGGTGGCTGGTGCCTGCAGCCCCTTAAAAAAGCCCCTGCGGGAGCCCATGGACCGCTTTCCTAGGGAGACAGCGCAGGAGCGAGATGTCCATGATTCAGTGTCTTTTTCCAAGCGGGAGCATCCCAGCCGCCGCCCACCTGCCGCTCCACTGGGGCTGTTCTTGTCCCCGCCGCCGACACACGATGGAGAGCTTTATTAGGGAGACTGGTTCGGTCATTATATTTACACACAGGGATGGAGGGTGGGGCCGAGCAGCGCCTTTTAGGAACACAGCTGTTCAGGAACTGCCCCCTGGGGGGTGAGCGCTCCTATAGTCCTCACATTCTTGCTTCAGTCTGTCTCGAAGCAAAGTTCCACAAACTACCCTGGGGATAAAAATGACTCGGGTGCGTGTTAAAAACAGTCGTTTGTGGAGAGTTTGATTCAGAGGGTTCTGGAGTTTGTGCTCTTAAACTAGAAGCTAGGCGACCCTCATCCTCGGGGAAGCCAGAGTCGCACAGTCCTGAAAGGTGCCGAGGGGTATTCTATCCTAAGCCACGCAGAGCAGCCGGGACAGCTTTGCGGGAATGGTCACGGATTCTGGGCTGTCAGAACCACACTGGCTTAGTCATCCCACGAGTCATCTCCTCGGTGCTAGAACCCAGACCAAGAGTGGTGGTGAAAAGAATCAGCTGGAATTCTGCAGATGAAGGGATTTTCAGCCCCTGGAACTCACTGTGAAACATAAGGGCTTATGAGTGATGGCTTAGACCCCAGGGCATAGTTCCTGGTTCTGCTGCTTCTTGCTGTGTGTTATTTTGCAAGACCCTTAACCACTCTGAAAACAGTTCTTATTCTGTGACGTTGTGATTATGATACTTCAATGCTTTATTTAAAGTTCTCCATTTAAAGGGAACTCTGGGAACTTAGAGTGGTCATAATAAGAGTTAACATTTACTGAGCATTACGATGTGCTCATCAATATTAGCTCATTAACTCACCCCCGTAGCTCTGCGTGATAGGTACCGTGGTCCTCTTCATGTTACAGGTGAGGAAACAGAAACATATAGAGGTCAACTTGCCAAAGCTGCGGGCACAGTGCTTGGTAGGCAAGGAACATTCATTCTTTCATTCAATTATTCTTTAACATTTATGCTTTATACCTTTATTAAGCTGCTGCTACGAGCTATGGATGATACGTGAATGGGAAAATGGGAAACAATGTCCAAACCTGTCCTTTGGGGACTTACAGGTCAATCGAGGAGGCAGGCATGAAATTGAATGTGACCCATAAATGTTCTAGCACTTGAGGAGATATCTTTGAGGGTGCAGGGGGAGCACGAGAAAGGAAAGTCAGCTCCACCTGGGGAAAGGTGGGAGGTGGGAACAGGAAGGAGACTTCATGGAGGAGGTAAGCGGCGAGGATGGTACCTTTCATCATTATGGGAAACATTGTATCATGCACAGGCTTCAGGGTAGGCAGGCTTGGGCTATATCCTGATTCTGCCACCTGTTTGCTGTGTGAGTTGGGGGAAACAGCTCCATCTCTGAGTCTCAGTTTCCTAAATTCAAGATGGGAATGCAGCTGCCTCCTTGTCGTGGTTGACATGAGAGTTAACAGATCGTAAAGAGCTGAGCCCAGCCCCTGGTGCTTCCCTGCTCGGCACAGGGTACCTGTGGGATTATGACAGCAGTGCCAACGCTTCAGAGGCTCTGCTGGGTCTAGATGGATGAAGTGACTTTGCTAGTCTCTGTCCTGCTACTCCTCCCTGATCCGAAGTCTAGTTCCAGTCTTTTTCCCATAAAGACTTTTTGAACACCCCAGCCCACAGGGCTATTTTTCTCCTCTGGGTATGAGGAATATGACTGGTACATATAACTTTAGGTCATCAAGTTGGCTCTTAAAATGGTGCTTTTCATTTTGGATAATATGCTTATGGGACAGCTTTCTATCAATTTGCCAAACGATCTATCCATCTAAACATGTTGTTTTTAGTTACATTACCAAGCCAGTGAAGGGAAGCCGTTCTCAGCAGTTGATGCGAAAATAAATGCTTTAAGTAACCATTCTCTGAAATTTCTGCCAACATATAGCTATAGGAAGTCAAAAGTTAAAAGAAGTTACAGAAATTAACTGTCAGTTAAACTCTAACTGTATTTTTTAATCCTACACAATACCATATTATAGTTAAAAAAACTAAGGTACAGAGAGGTTAAGTGACTTAGTCAATGTCACACAGCTAGAAAATAATAGAGCCAGAATTCAAATATCGCTTTGTCTGATGCCCAAATTTATTATTCTCCCTTTATACCTTTCAGCAGATTTCCGCAAATAATTGTAAATTGATCTTTTGAATTATAGAGTTAGGCAAACTATTTTAAAGTTGCCACATCCCATTTTCCAGGAAACAAACCCCAACCGTGCTTGAAATTCACATAAAGCCCCATGGGTATGATTTTGTTAATTCCAGGCAGCATTTTCCCTCAGGACAATGGCATTCCTAGTGTGGATCCACTAGCTGAGCTTTTGAGAGGCCCATTACTTCCCTATCTACATTAGCTACATTTGCCATGTGGCTTCCAGAACTCTTTAGGTTGGCTCCAGGTATAGGATCTTCTAGCTCTCAAAGAATACAATGGGCCCTTTCATGCACAGCCCCAGAGCAGGATTTTGTAAAGTAATAACACCCTTGAAGAGTTTCATTCTTCATTTGGAAATCTAGGGAAATGGGGAACACCTGGAGAAGAATGTTTCCCTGCAGGCATTTTGGGAAAGAATAGTTGGCAGCATATTATTAAAACAAAACAAAAAAACAGCTCCAGATTAGGCTCTATCATTTGCAGTAATTTGTTAGCCGCAGCTCAGGTTATCATATAAAATATGCTCTGGCGCTCTCTCCCTGTAGCCAGGCTCACCCCTTTCTCTATGTTGTAAAGAATACCCAACATAGGAAAGGAATACCAAAGGAATAAACGAACATTTCACACCCACTTACTCTAAGACAGGCACCATACTATGTATTTTACATGTATAAATTAATTTAATCTCACCACAAACCAGACTTAGGTATTGTTATCCCTATTTCAAAGAAAAATAAAAACCAAGGGTTGTTGAGATTACATTATTTCCACAAAGTCGCATTCAGTAAGGGGCACACTCAGGATTTATGTCTGATTTACTCCCAAGCTAACAGCCACTAGCATTCATGGAGAACTTATGAATGTTAGGCACTACCCTAAAAGCTTTACACGTATTAACTAATTCAATTCTTTCATAATTCCCTGAGATTTATATTATTACTTTGGTTGCAAGGAGAAACTTCAGGCTTTAGAAGGTGAAGTGACTTGCCTGAGGTCTTGTAAAGAGTAGTTGGCAGAGCTGAGATTTGAACTTAGACATCCTGGGTGCCAGATTCTAGGCACCTCACCACTCACCACGGCTCCAGGCTCAGGCCTCCTGCGCCATGTTGAAGGGTTCTTTAACTGGGGCTCTGGTAAGGGGCCCTGAAGAATTGCCAGGAACTTGTAGGAAAATTAATTTTAAAATGTACTCAAGGAGGTGTGCCCAAGCCAAATAATTAACTGGTCTGAGGAAGAGAGAGGACCAGTGAGTAGATTTTCAATTTTCTTGCACCAATCCATTGAGAAAAAATGTTAAAGCTGGATAGATTTACCTACCTACCTATTTTCTCTCCAAAAATACAGGTAGAATGAAAATACATATAAGAACTAGTGAAGTCAAATTTAAATTTAACATTATTAATTTATATTTGTATGAACTTTTAGAAATCATTTAGAGATCAAATTATCCAATCTTTTTATCTTACAGGGGTTTAAAAATGAGGTGTGGAGAGCATAAGTGACTTGTTCAAGGTCAAAGGACTTGGGAAGTAAACAGAATTGGCTTGAATTTCATGACTCCTGAACTACTAATGACAGGAGAAATCAGGATGATACACTGAGAAATTAAAAAGAAACAAAGCTCTAAAGAAAAATTTTTCTACTCTCAGTCAATAGGAGTTCAGAGGAGCAAGACATCAGTGTGGTTGGCATCATTGAGAAGTTTCCATCGAAGAGAAAAACTAATCTGGGTCTTTAAAAATAAGTGAGGAGAGGAGTGACTTTCCCAGAAGTGGAAATGGATGCACACTAGGGCAGCATTCATGACGGTGGCGTGGCTAGGTTGGGGCCTCTTAGGCAGGAGAGAAAAATGGTCGTGGAATGCTGTGGAAGCGGGCTCTTCATGTTGGAACCCTATAGGGCAAGTAACGAGGACAAGGTTTTGGTACGACCTTAGTGTTGCTTCTAATTTTAAGATTTTCTTACCAAGATAATGAAAGCTATTCACCTTCTGATGCCATCTATTCTACCCCCAACCCTTACTTGCACTCTTAGTGTATCACATATCTCTATCTTGGGGTTCCTTGAATACTTGAAATGATCCCTAAATGTTCTCCAGACAAACTTTCACTCAAACATGACAGGGCTTAAGCTATTCTACTTAGTCGCAGGGCTTATTCTGAAAGCTTAGTAAATGTACCTGGCATGCGTTTCTTTAAAATATGTATGTGGTTATATGGTTGTCCGTAAAACAATCAAACATCCAGCCTTCTGGTTTGCGTGCCCCATTGAATCCATAAGTTGTATGTAAGGGAATACCTTCCACTGTGAGAATTCGAGCAATAGTGCACTAATGTATTTTGAAAAGAGTTCTCACACACCTTATGATCCAAGTATGTGGAATATGTAATCTTCATATAAATAAATTGGCAGCCTACTTGGAAATGCAACAAGAAAACGTTTGTAAGAATATAATTGTTCCCTGTGATTTATGATTTTTTTTTTTTGCCTGCTTTAATTTGCTTTTCCTGGCCTTTCTGGACTACATTGAGTGGGCTGCTGGGTTCACCAATTTAATAGAACATGCAACTTTGACACTCATGTCATAACCCTTTTCATATGCTCACTCTATAAAAGGTGTCTGCCACTTACCACTACAATGGGCTGGCTTTAGTTCAACGATTATCAAGGATAATAATATGATTATCCTTTCTTTATTATCTTATAATTAGGACCCAAATAATTTTGAGCCCCTGCTATGGGACAAACAGTACACTGTATGCATTACATAAACTGTCTCATTGAGTCCTCACAATGTCAGGTAGCATAAGTAATATTGTTAACCGCATCTGATACATGAGGACACTGCAAAACTTAAGTAATGATGGAGAAAATTTTGTAATGTTCTTCTATTGCAGTATAGAGGAAGCTATTTTGGCTTTGTGTAGTCCAGCTTGAACTTTATGTGAACTATGTGAGTGTAGAGAGTCTGATTGATGACCTATGAAACATACATTGTACATCTGCTTTACTCATTTAAAGATTTCATTATCCTGAGGGAAAGATTCCTCACTTTGCCAAGAAGAACATATAACAATTGTAAATATCTATGCACCCAACACAGGAGAACCTTGATACATAAGGCAAATGCTAACAGCCATAAAAGGGGAAATCAATAGTAACACAATAATAGTAGGAGACCTTAACACCCCACTTACATCAATGGACAGGTCATCCAAAAAGAAAATAAATAAGGGCACACAAGCTTTAAATGACACATTAGACCATCTTGACTTGATATTTATAGGACATTTCACCCAGCAGCTACAGAATACACTTTCTTCTCAAGTGCACACGGAACATTTTCCAGGATAGATCACAACTTGGGTCACAAATCAAGCCTCGGTAAATTCAAGAAAATTGAAATCATATCAAGCATCTTCTCTGACCACAATACCATGAGACTAGATATCAATTACAGGAAAAAAAAGTGTAAAAAATACAAATACATGGAGGCTTAACAACACGCTATTAAACAACCAAGAAATCACTAAAGAAATCAAAGAGGAAATCAAAAAATATCTAGAAACAAATGACAATGAAAACACAACAACCCAAAACCTATGGGATGCAGCAAAAGCAGTTCTAAGAGGGAAGCTTATAGCAATACAGTCCTACCTCAAGAAACAAGAAAAATCTCAAATAAACAATCTAATCTTACACCTAAAACAATTAGAAAAAGAAGAACAAAGAAACCCCAAAGTGAGCGGAAGGAAAGAAATCATAAAGATCAGAGCAGAAATAAATGAAAAAGAAAGGAAGGAAACAATAGCAAATATCAATGAAACTAAAAGCTGGTTCTTTGAGAAGATAAACAAAATTGATAAACCATTAGCCAGACTCATCAGGAAGAAAAGGGCGAAGATGCAAATCAACAGAATTAGAAATGAAAAAGAAGTAACAATGGACACCACAGAAATACAAAAGATCATGAGAGACTACTACGAGCAACTATATGCCAATAAATTGGATAAGCTGGAAGAAATGGATACATTCTTAGAAAAGTACAATCTTCCAAGACTGAAACAGGAAGAAATAGAAAATAGGAACAGACCAATCACAAGCACGGAAATTAAGACTGTGATTAAAAATCTCCCAACAAACAAAAGCCCAGGCCCAGATGGCCTCACAGGCGAATTCTATCAAACACTTAGAGAAGAGCTAACACCTATCCTTCTCAAACTCTTCCAAAATATAGCAGAAGGAGGAACACTCCCAAACTCATTCTACGAGTCCACCATCACCCTGATACAAAAACCAGGCAAATATGTCCCCCAAAAAAGAAAATTACAAGCCAATATCACTGATGAATATAGATGCAAAGGTCCTCAACAAAATCCTAGCTAACAGAATCCAATAGCACATTAAAAAGATCATACACCATGATCAAGTGGGGTTTATCCCTGGGATGCAAGGATTCTTCAATATACGCAAATCAACCAATGTGATACATCATATCAACATATTGAAGGGTAAAAACCATACGATAATCTCAATAGACACAGAAAAAGCTTTTGACAAAATTCAACATCCAGTTATGATAAAAACTCTCCAGAAAATGGGCATAGAAGGAAATTACCTCAACATAATAGAAGCCATATATGAGAAACCAAAAGCCAACATCGTTCTAAATGGGGAAAATCTGAAAGAATTCCCTCTAAGAACAGGAACAAGACAAGGGTGTCCACTCACACCATTAGTATTCAACATAGTTTTGGAAGTTTTTACCACAACAATCAGAGAAGAAAATGAAATAAAAGGAATCCAAATTGGAAAAGAAGAAGTAAAATTGTCACACTTTGCAGATGACATGATATTATATACAGAAAACCCTAAAGACTCGACCAGAAAACTGCTAGCACTAATCGATGAATTTAGTAAAGTAGCAGGATACAAAATTAACGCACAGAAATCTCTTGCATTCTGATACACTAACAACAAAAAAGCAGAAAGAGAAATTAAGGAAACTCTCCCATTTACCATTGCAGCAAAAAGAATAAAATACTTAGGAATAAACCTGCCTAAGGAGGCAAAAGACCTATATGCAGAAAACTATAAGACACTGATGAAAGAAATCAAAGATGACACAGATGGAGGGACATACAATGTTCTTAGATTGGAAGAATCAACATTGTGAAAATGACTCGTCTACCCAAAGCAATTTACAGATTCAATGTAATCCCTATCAAATTACCAACAGCATTTTTCACAGAACTAGAACAAGAAATCTTATGATTTGTATGGAAACGCAAAAGACCCCAAATAGCCACAGCAACCTTGAGAAGAAAAAATGGAGTGGGTGGGATCAGGCTTCCTGACTTCAAACTATACTACAAGGCCATAGTGATCAAGACAGTATGGTACTGGCACAAAAATAGAAAGGAAGATCAATGGAACAGAATAGAGAACCCAGGGTAAACCCAAGCACATATGGGCACCTTATCTTTGACAAAGGAGGCAAGAATATACAATGGAAAAAAGACAGCCTCTTCAATAAGTGGGGCTGGGAAAATTGGACAGCAACATGTAAAAGAATGAAATTAGAACACTTCTTAACACCATACACAAAAATTAACTCCAAATGGATGAAAGACCTAAATGTAAGGCCAGACACTATAAAACTCCTAGAGGAAAACATAGGCAGAACACTCTGTGACATACATCAAAGCAAGATCCTTTTTGACCCACCTCCTAGGATAATGGAAATAAAATCAAGAATAAACGAATGGGACCTCATGAAACTTAAAAGCTTTTGCACAGCAAAAGAAACCATAAACAAGACAAGAAGACAACCCTCAGAATGGGAGAAAATACTTGCCAACAAAGCAACGGACAAACGATTAATCTCCAAAATATACAAGCAGCTCATGCAGCTTAATACCAAAAAAGCAAACAACCCAATCCACAAATGGGTGGAAGACCTAAATAGAGATTTCTCCAAAGAAGACATACAGATGGCCAACAAAAACATGAAAAGATGCTCAACATCACTCATCATTAGAGAAATGCAAGTGAAAGCCACAATGCAGTATTACCTTCCACTGTTCAGAATGGCCATCATCAAAACATCTAGAAACAATAAATGTTGGAGAGGGTGTGGAGAAAAGGGAACTCTCCTGCACTGTTGGTGGGAATGTAAGTTGATACAGCCACTATGGAAAACAGTTTGGAGGTTCCTTAAAAAACTAAAAATAGAACTACCTTATGACCCAGTAATCCCACTCCTGGGCATATACCCAGAGAAAACCATAATCCAAAAAGAAACATGTACCATAATGTTCATTGCAGCACTATTTACAATAGCCAGGACATGGAAGCAACCTAAATGCCCATCAACAGATGAATGGATAAAGAAGATGTGGCACATATACACAATGGAATATTACTCAGCTATAAAAAGGAATGAAATGGAGCTGTATGTAATGAGGTGGATGGACCTAGAGTCTGTCATACAGAGTGAAGTAAGCCAGAAAGAGAAAAACAAATACTGTATGCTAACTCATACATACAGAATCTTAAAAAAAAAATGGTGTTAATGAACCCAGGGACAGGGCAAGAATAAGGATGCAGATGCAGAGAATGGACTGGAGGACATGGGGTTGGGGGGGTGAAGGGGAAGCTGGGATGAAGTGAGAGAGTAGCATAGACATATATACACTACCAACTGTAAAATAGATAGCTAGTGGGAAGTTGCTGTATAACAAAGGCACATCAGCTTGAAGATGGGTGATGCCTTAGAGGGCCAGGACAGGGAGAGCAGGAGGGAGTTGCGGGAGGGAGGGGATATGGGGATATATGTATAAATACAGCTCACTCACTTTGGTGTGCCTCAAAAGCTGGTACAAGAGTGTAAAGCAATTATATTCCAATAAAGAGCTTAAAAAAAAAAAAAGATTCCTCACTTTGAAGATACAGACCATTGCCTTTTTTCCTGTGATGCCAATATTAATACTCCTTGTTTCCTTCCCAGACATCAGTATCATGCCACCCTGCTGTGTATGTTCCAATCTGTAACCACACTTCTCTGATGAACTTTTGAAAGAATAACCCCCTGTCAGGCTTGATGTTCTTTGTTCTAGGAAGGTATAAGAGTATGCTAAAAATCATGCTTCAGTGGAGCATTTCTTAGAGCTGTGAGATTCTCTCCCAGGCTATAGCCTTCAGTGTGGCTTGAATAAAACTCTTTCTTAATCTTAGTTACTGACTGCTTATTGATTTTACATCTGCATTGCTTGGCATAGTCGACAGGGTAACAGAGAAACTCACTGAGGTCTCCTGGGGTCTTCTTTAGACTGGCTTTCAGTATCAGCACAGGCCCCTTGAACCCCTCTGGCTTCCCAGCATTCTCTCGGTGCTTTGGTGAGTTTTCCTGATATCCAGACCTCATTGATTTTAAAAAGTGACAGTCCTGAATTTTACCCAAGCTGTTAAAACGTTAAGACTTGGAATCTTATGGAGGTACCAGTGCATTTCCTAGGTGGAAGGGTATAATAGGGAAGTTCTTAGGCAGAGAAAGCTGAAGGAACTTTGGAGTCAAGTGGGTTGGCTCAACTTTTTAAAAAATGTGGCTTAAAATTGGAAAGATCTGTACTTATAGTAAAATGAAACAAAAAATGGGGGTGGGATTGTGCTTCTAAAGCCTACCAGCTCCTAGATACACAGCCACAGACTGAAACTCCAGCTGGCTTCATGTATAATGGGTACAAAGTCAGTACTTTCCAGTGCTTATCTTGCCCCCAAATCACTAGGATAGAGCTCTCCTGACATTCCAAAACTGTTTTTTTGATGTGCTTTGTTAGAGAAACTAACTTGATAAAACATCTTTTCAACATTCTGATGCTGAGAGAATAAAAGTATTCCTAGGAGAAAGCTTGAAGTTATAACTCTCATGTCCTTGAAACACAAACATAGCCCACATCACTTGAGACTATGGCCTTGGCTCAGTTAGTAGAATACAAAACTGAGAAAAGAAAAAAAAAGCAAAAAGGAAAAGAGACCTTTTTAAATTCAATCAGGAAAACTATGAGATCTCTGTCTATATCTATCTGGATGTATACATGTCTGTGTGTACATTATAAATATGGTGTCTCTAACTCTGGATGGTATTATCAAAATTAATTTGTAATAGAGCTCTAGTTTATTGATCTAAAAGTAAGCACTTACAAATCAAATATTTCTAAATGTAACATAAGCTAGCCCCCAAATTTAAAGGAGCATATGATCTAGGATTCATCTTTAATGAATAAACACAACTTTAAGTTGCTAGTTTAATTCAGGTATGTCTTTAGAGCCATCAATATTAAGTATAATACTTTTATTGTACCTAGGATTACTGAAAATCAATAAGCACATGTTATCTTTGTTACAAAATTTGTCAATAAGAAAATTAACTTGGTATGATGATGTTTTCATAAATAATGAAACAGAGATAAATGGAATAAGTTTTTGGGTGAACTCTTTAAGAATGATTATGTTATGATACGCCTACATAAAATAGTTTCTCCCAATTTTTGGTAACTTGATACTTTAAAGTTTCACTGAATTAAGTTAAATGATGGAAATTCATTGAATTCTAGATCATTTTTAAATAAGATGAAATATTGAAACATTAATTGTTAAAGTCTATATTTACCTACTTTTGACCTTTTATTATGACACTAAATATATTTGAGACTATTAGTAAATATATTTCTGTGCTTTATTAAAATATTGTACAGGCTCAAGAAGAAGAGACGAGATCACCACTGAAGAAGAGAAACAGATATGGCAACAAAAAGGAGAAATTTTGACCCCATCACACAAATATAGTTTGGACCTGATTAAAAAACACCTATAGTGTCTGTTGGAGAACAATTACCATTACTCCAACATGTACATTCCTCTTTTTTTTTTTTTTTTTATTATTATTTTATTTTATTTTTTTTGGGGGGTACACCAGGTTCAATCAACTGTTTTTATACACATATCCCCGTATTCCCTCCCTTCCTTGACGCCCCCCCCTCGATTCCCCCCCACCCTCCCTGCCCCAGTCCTCTAAGGCATCTTCCATCCTTGAGTTGGACTCCCTTTGTTATACAACAACTTCCCACTGACTATTTTACAGTTGGTAGTATATATATGTCTGTACTACTCTCCTGCTTCTTCTCAGTTTCCCCTTCACCCCCCGCCCCCTCCCATACCTCGAGTTCTCCAGTCCATTCCCTGTATCTGCTTCCCTGTTCTTGTCACTGAGTTCATCAGTACCATTTTTAGATTCCGTATATGTGAGTTAGCATACAATATTTGTCTTTCTCTTTCTGACTTACTTCACTCTGTATGACAGATTGTAGTTCTATCCACCTCATTACATATAGCTCCATCTCATCCCTTTTTATAGCTGAGTAATATTCCATTGTATATATATGCCACATCTTCTGTATCCATTCATTTGTTGATGGGCATTTAGGTTGCTTCCATGTCCTGGCTATTGTAAAGAGTGCTGCAATAAACATTATGGTACAAGTTTCTTTTGGGATTATGGTTTTCTTTGGGTATATGCCCAGGAGTGGGATGACTGGATCATATGGTAGTTCTATTTGTAGTTTTTTAAGGAACCTCCAAACTGTTTTCCATAGTGGCTGTACCAACTTACAGTCCCACCAACAGTGCAGGAGAGTTCCCTTTTCTCCACACCCTCTCCAACATTTGTTGTTTCCAGACTTTGTGATGATGGCCATTCTGATTGGTGTGAGGTGATACCTCATTGTGGCTTTGACTTGCTTTTCTCTGATGATGAGTGATGTTGAGCATCTTTTCATGTGTTTGTTGGCCATCTGTATGTCTTCTTTGGAGAAATGTCTATTTAGGTCTTCTGCCCATTTGTGGATTAGGTTATTTGCTTTTTTGGTATGAAGCTGCATGAGCTGCTTGTATATTTTGGAGGTTAATCCTTTGTCCATTGTTTCATAGGCAATTATTTTTTCCCATTCTGAGGGTTGCCTTTTAGTCTTGTTTATGGTTTCTTTTGCTGTGCAAAAGCTTTTAAGTTTCATGGGGTCCCATTCGTTTATTCTTGATTTTATTTCCATGATTCTAGGAGGTGGGTCAAAAAGGATGTTGCTTTGATGTATGTCAAAGAGTGTTCTGCCTATGTTTTCCTCTAGGAGTTTGATAGTGTCTGGCCTTACATGTAGGTCTTTAATCCATTTGGAGTTTATTTTTGTGTATGGTGTTAGGAAGTGTTCTAATTTCATTCTTTTACATGTTGCTGTCCAGTTTTCCCAGCACCACTTATTGAAGAGGCTGTCTTTTTTCCATTGTATACTCGTGCCTCCTTTGTCAAAGATAAGGTGCCCATATGTGTTTGGGCTTACTTCTGAGTTCTCTATTCTGTTCCATTGATCTTCCTTTCTATTTTTGTGCCAGTACCATACTGTCTTGATCACTATGGCCTTGTAGTATAGTTTGAAGTCAGGAAGCCTGATTCCACCAACTCCATTTTTCCTTCTCAAGATTGCTTTGGCTATTCAGGGTCTTTTGCGATTCCATACAAATCGTAAGATTTCTTGCTCTAGTTCTGTGAAAAATGCCATTGGTAATCTGATCGGGATTGCATTAAATCTGTAAATTGCTTTGGGTAGTACAGTCATTTTCACGATGTTGATTCTTCCAATCCAGGAACATGGTATATCCCTCCATCTGTTTATGTCATCTTTGATTTCTTTCATCAATGTCTTAAAGTTTTCTGCATACAGATCTTTTGCCTCCTTAGGCAGGTTTATTCCTAGGTATTTTATTCTTTTGGTTGCAATGGTGAATGGGAGAGTTTCCTTAATTTCTCTTTCTGCTCTTCCGTTGTTAGTGTATAGGAATGCAAGAGATTTCTGTGCATTAATTTTGTATCCTGCTACTTTACTAAACTCATCAATGAGTGCTAGCAGTTTTCTGGTCGAGTCTTTAGGGTTTTCTATATATAGTATCATGTCATCTGCAAAGAGTGATAATTTTACTTCTTCTTTTCCAATTTGGATTCCTTTAATTTCTTTTTCTTCTCTGATTGCTGTGGCTAACACTTCCAAAACTATGTTGAATAACAGTGGTGAGAGTGGACACCCTTGTCTTGTTCCTGTTCTTAGAGGGAATTCTTCCAGTTTTTCTCCATTGAGAACAATGTTGGCTTTTGGTTTGTCATATATGGCTTTTATGATGTTGAGGTAATTTCCTTCTATGCCCATTTTCTGGAGAGCTTTTATCATAAATGGATGTTGAACTTTGTCAAAAGCTTTTTCTGCATCTATTGAAATGATCATATGGTTTTTATCCTTCAATTTGTTGATATGATGTATCACGTTGATTGATTTGCGTATATTGGAGAATCCTTGCATCCCAGGGATAAACCCCACTTGATCGTGGTGTATGATTTTTTTAATGTGCTGTTGCAGTCTGTTAGCTAGTATTTTGTTGAGGATTTTTGCATCTATATTCATCAGTGATATTGGTCTGTAGTTTTCTTTTTTTGTGACATCTTTGCCTGGTTTTGGTATCAGGGTGATGGTAGCCTCATAGAATGAGTTTGGGAGTGCTCCGCCTTCTGCAATATTTTGGAAGAGTTTGAGAAGGATAGGTGTTAACTCTTCTCGAAATGTTTGATAGAATTCGCCTGTGAATCCATCTGGTCCTGGGCTTTTGTGTGTTGGGAGATTTTTCATCACTGCCTCAATTTCTGTACTTGTGATTGGTCTGTTCATGGTTTCTATTTCTTCCTGGTTCAGTCTTGGAAGATTGTATTTTTCTAAGAATGTATCCATTTCTTCCAGGTTATCCAATTGATTGGCATATAGTTGCTTGTAGTAGTCTCTCATGATGTTTTGTATTTCTGAGGTGTCCGTTGTGACTTCTCCTTTTTCATTTCTAATTCTGTTGATTTGCATCTTCTCCCTTTTTTTCTTGATGAGTCTGGCTAATGGTTTATCAATTTTGTTAATGTTCTCAAAGAACCAGCTTTTAGTTTTATTTATTTTTCTTATGGTTTCTTTCCTTTCTTTTTCATTTATTTCTGCTCTGATCTTTACGATTTCTTTCCTTCTGCTCACTTTGTTCTTCTTTCTCTAGTTGTTTGAGGTGTAAGGTTAGGTTGTTTATTCGATCATTTTCTTGTTTCTTAAGGTAGGACTGTATTGCTATAAACTTCCCTCTTAGAACTGCTTTTGCTGCATCCCATAGGTTTTGGGTTGTTGTGTTTTCGTTGTCATTTGTTTCTAGATATTTTTTGATTTCCTCTTTGATTTCTGTAGTGATTCCTTGGTTGTTTAAGAGTGAATTGTTTAGCCTCCATGTGTTTGTATTTTTTGCAGTTTTTTTCCTGTAATTGATATCTAGTCTCATGGCGTTGTGGTCTGAGAAGATGCTTGATATGATTTCAATTTTCTTGAATTTGCTGAGGTTTGATTTGTGACCCAAGATGTGATCTATCCTGGAAAATGTTCCATGTGCACTTGAGAAGAAAGTGTAGTCTGTCGTTTTTGGATGGAATGTCCTATAAATATCAATTAAGTCGAGATGGTCTAATGTGTCATTTAAAGCTTGTGTATCTTTATTTATTTTCTGTTTGGATGATCTGTCCATTGATGTAAGTGGGGTGTTCAAGTCTCCCACTATAATTGTGTTACTGTCGATGTCCCTTTTTATAGCTGTTAGCATTTGCCTTATGTATTGAGGCGCTCCTATATTGGGGGCATAGATATTTACCATTGTGATATGTTCTTCTTGGATGGATCCCTTGATCATTATGTAGTGCCCTTCCTTGTCTCTTTTAATAGTCTTTACTTTCAAGTCTAATTTGTCTGATATGAGTATTGCTACTCCAGCTTTCTTTTGACTTCCATTTGCATGGAATATCTTTTTCCATCCCTTCACTTTCAGTCTATATGTATCCCTTGGTCTGAAGTGGGTTTCTTGTAGGCAGCATATAGAAGGGTCTTGTTTTTGTATCCATTCAGCCAGTCTGTGTCTTTTGGTTGGAGCATTTAATCCATTGACATTTAAAGTGATTATTGACATGTGTGTTCCAATTACCATTTTCTTAATTGTTTTGGGTTTGTATTTGTAGGTGTTTTCCTTTTCTTGTGTTTCCTACTTAGAGAAGTTCCTTTAGCACTTGTTGTAAGGCTGGTTTGGTGGTGCTGAATTCTCTTAACTTTTGCTTGTCTGGAAAGCTTTTCATTTCTCCCTCAAATCTGAATGAGATTCTTGCTGGGTAAAGTATTCTTGGCTGTAGGTTTCTCTCTTTCAGGACTTTCAGTATATCCTGCCATTCCCTTCTGGCCTGCAGAGTTTCTGTAGAAAGGTCAGCTGTTATCCTGATGGGTTTTCCCTTATATGTTGTTTGTTGCTTTTCTCTTGCTGCTTTTAATATTTTTTCTTTGTGTTGAATTGTCGTTAGTTTGATTAATATGTGTCTTGGTGTATTTCTCCTTGGGTTTATTCTGTATGGGACTCTCTGTGCTTCTTGGACTTGGTTCATTATTTCCTTTCCCATGTTGGGGAAGTTTTCCACTAGAACCTCTTCAAATATTTTCACAGACCCTTTCTTGTTTTCTTCTTCTTCTGGGATGCCTATAATTCGAATGTTGGTACGTTTAAGGTTATCACTGAGGTCTCTGAGGCTGTCTTCTAGTCTTTTTATTTTTTTATCTTTTTCCTGCTCTGTGGCGTTTATTTCTTCCATTCTATCTTCCAACTCACTTATTCGTTCTTCTGCCTCAGTCATTCTGCTGGTTAGAGCATCTAGAGTATTTTTAATTTCAGTTATTTTGTTATCCATTGCTGTTTGTTTTTCTGAGTTCTTATGAACTGTTTCTTGTACTTTCTCTAATTTGTTATCGAGATTTTGTATCATTTTTACTATCATTACTCTAAATTCTTTTTCAGGCATTTTTCCTATTTCCTCCTCATTTATTTGGTCTTGTGGGTTTTTTTCCTGCTCCTTTGCCTGCATGGTGTTTCTTTGTTTCCTCATGGTTGTCCAAGCTTTTGGGGTTGCTTGTCCTGGTGATAGAGGTGTTTATAGAAGACTGTCCAAGCCTCAGACTAATGTCCAAGTATTGGATTAGACGAATATTCAGTCTTGGGTTTTTTTTTTTGCGTTATTCTGTGACCAGCAGAGGTTCCTTTATTGTTCGTCTGTAAGCCTCGGTGTGTGGGGAGGGAGAGGGTGCAATAGTGGCTCCTTCTCCTGGGAGGGAGTGAGCAGTGGCGCACTGTTGCTTCAGTCAGGCTTGGAGGTGCCTGTTGCAGAGGGCGCTGGTGGCTCAGGCGTACACAGAAAGTCTTAGAGTTGGGCCTCTCTCGGGGTTTTTTCTTTTTGATGCTGGTTTTTTTTTTTTTTTTTTTTCTCTCGGCAGCCTCCCTGCTGCTGGCGTTGCAAGGAGTTTTAATCTAGCCCCGCCCGAGCGCCTGAGGGTGCTTGTTATCCCTGAGTGCCGTATGTGGCCCCGCAGGGCGTCTCTCCGCTGCCTGTTGCAGAGGTGCAGAAAGAGAGAGAGAGGCTATGCGCGCGGCTCCTCCCCCCCGCCCGGGAGCCTGCAGCCTCCAGCCGCCATCATGGCCGGGCAGCTCTCAGGGATCGGCACTCCTCTCCGCGGACCTCCTCCCTCCTGTCCTCTCGGTCCGTCACCCTACCGGCAACAATGTTTCTCCCCCTGAACCAGCTCTCCGGTTCCCACGCTCCTGCTCCTGGACCCTCCGTTCAGCCGCGGATCGATGTCTCGGTCCGGGAACGTTGAGCTGCGCTGCGGACCCTCCGTATGTTTCTCATTCCCTCCCGTCTGCCACAGCTCCGCCGCTTCACCCTCTTTGAGCCCTCGTAGATGCCTCCCTACCGGCTATGTCAGGTTCTCCGCAGCCCTTTCCGGTGTCCGAGGCCGTCTGCTGGTGTTCAGCTGGTTCTCTGTGGGAATGACTGTGTCCTTCCGTGCATTCTCAATGCATCTGTGGAGAGGGATGCACTCCACGTCTCTCTACTTTGCCGCCATCTTTTCACTCCCTCTTTTTTTTTTTAAAGTAAAACATCTTTTATTTCATTTTTTATTTGTTTTTTTCCTTTGTTTTTATTTTAAGAAGTTTTATTGAGATATAATTAACACACAATAAACTGCATGTATTTAAAGTTCACAATTTGATATTTTTTTTCTTATTAGTAATGTATATATGGCAATCCCAATCTCCCAATTCATCCCACCAACATGTACATTCTTTAACTCATCTGGCACCTGAAAAAATGGTTTTATGGGAAAACAATGTTTTTAGAAACTTTCACCCATAAGTGGTTCAAGGGAGATATATTACATTATTTTCAGGGTCTTATTAAGGCACTTGAAAGAAATAAAAAATTGGTAGCTAACTCCTTTTTCAGAAAGTTCTCCACAGGCAGATCCTTTAAGGACTGTGGATTACAACCTGGAGATTTTTTTTTACTGGAAAATACATCAAATAAAAGATTATTTGCAGCCACAATGGAAAGGATCTTATCAGGTATAATCAACTAATCCATGCTGAGCCAAATTGAGAGACACAAATTCATATATTTACATCTCTCATTTAAAAAAGTCTCCTCCACCTGCTTGGACATTGACCCTTATTTTTGATACCTGGATTCAACTGATCAAGACAGGTATCAACAAACCAGGATGAGAAGAAGACAACAGCAGAGGCAGACAGCTAAGCCAAGATGCCAGATCTGACCCATATGATTATTTATAACAGCTTCTTGATTTTTTACACTTTTGCACATGAATTAAATGTTTTTCTATCATGGGCACAATCTTATGCAGATTTAAGAATCAACTCAATTGTTGGGTTTGTGGTCAATTACTTATGTTCAGCATTTCTGGCTTGCCTTGATGGATTTCTCCTCTCCAAGGCTCTGATTTTTGATGTCCCTCAGATAATTTATTTTAGAGGAAAGAAGTTGTAGCTCTGTTTAGGCCACTATTGACATTACTAGATGGGATCCTCCCACTTGTTCAATCAATCATACTTCCTCTGACTCTGGCCATAAATATGAATTCTCTCTTAATGTTACCCAAGCTCAGTCTAAACAATGAGCTAAAATTCAGCCAAAGAATTTAACTTCCCAATTACATAGGACCCTCCCTCAGTTATGGGATAGATTTACAGGGCTAACACCAGGCTATAGTTGTTTAATTTTAAGTGTCCCCCATGTTGGGAACAATTAAATCATACTAAAGATAATCAGCCTGGTAATACTAGAAAATTAAGCTGGCTGCCTTATAGAAAATGCCAACATATCATTTCCCTTAAATGTAGTAATTGGTGCGGGGCAGATTAGGTTATACAACTAGGAACATTCTGGGTTTCACTTAATGGAACTCAATGGCTCTGTGGTACCAACCTATGGCCCTGGCTTGTGCCAGGATGGATAGGAAGATGCATTAGGATTCCCTTGGGCTTAAGATAATATGCAAACCAATTTAGATGTAGCTCCAGCAATATATACCTTTAATGTAAGCCCAATGGACCAAAAAGAATAAATCTTCCATTGGTATGACCATTTGGCAGCTATTTTTGTGCCTTCATTAGGATTGGAAGACATAATCACCCACATCAAGGCCCTCACAAAAGTCTCCCAACAAGCCTTGAATGATGGTAATCAGGCTATTGTCCTACTGAATTCTGAGAGCTCCGTGATGAGAAAGTATCATGAAAACACCTGGCCTCAAGATGTCTCCTGCACCGTAATTCAAACTGGATGTGGTATTTTATACTGTTTTATACCAGATGAATCCTCTAATATAACACATTTAATGGCCCACATGGAAAATCAAATTTCTGCCTTAGGTGAACCACTTCTCAGTCTTGGTGACCTTTAAAAAACTGGTTTGGTTCTGGAAGCTCATGGCTTAAATCTCTACTTATGACCTTACTAATGTTATTAACTATGTTACTTACATTCTGTCTATTGATTGTTGTTTCTTGCATTAGCCAACATGTAACCAAGCCTCAGACAAAATTAATAATGACCACAGATCTTGATTATATATATCTCTCCATATAAACAATTATCATTAATGTAGCATGTATTAATATTTCTTTAAAAATTATTCTTAAAAGCACACATGCAATGCCTATGAGACAATTTGATGTAGTAGATAAAATGTAGAATCTGTTTCCTCATCAGCATATACCTCTGTAACCGTTCACTATATACACTTAACTCCCCAACATAGATGGCTATGCAAATCCAGAGATAAGAGAGGCCTAAAAAAACCCCAAAGAATTTTTAAACAATGCTTAGCACCAAGGGATATGATGGACCCACGGCGGACAGCATCCACTCTGGCATCAAAGGACAAAACTGATACTTAATGCTTTCTGTCTAAAGATTTGCTACCCAAAGGGGGAAAGGACAGTGAAGAATTACCAATTTTCCCATGTTGAGGTATTAGAAAGTCATCGTGTCTTCACATGGTTCAGCTTTATCTTTATGGGAACCACGCGCGTTTAGAGGGCCTGATTCATAGCCTAACAAATGTACATTGTACACCCTCTTTACCCTCTAAAGGAGGGAATGCATTGTCCTGAGCCAAAATGTGCTCACGTTGAAGACATAGATCGTTGCCTCTCTTCTTATGATGCTAATGTTAATACTCCTTGTCCCCATCCCAGGTGCCAGGGTCAGGCTGACCTGCTGCGTATGTGCTAATCTGTTACCATACTTCGCTGTTGAACCTTGAAATGATGTACCCCCTGCTCTACTTGATGTATGTTCTTTGTTCTCGCAAGGTATAACGCTGTGCTAAAAGTCATGCTTCTATGGAACAGTTTTTCAGAGCTATCTGAGAGGCTGTCTTCAGGGCTGTAATCTTCAGCTTAGCTTGAATAAAACTCTTTCTTATTCTTGGCTATAGACTGGTTATTGATTTCTCATCAAGAGTAACTTGCTCAAGATTATGAAGGGGATCAGAATATGTCCCTCCAAAATACGCCACTTTGGCAGAAGGATTATGTTGAGCTGAAGGTAAACAGATTCAGCAGATGCAAGAAGAGTTCTCTGCCTTCCTCTTTCTACCTAAAAGCAGGGCGTACATTTCACTTTGTGAAGCTGCCCCCTCCGCTCCTTTGCCAGGAATCAGAGAGCACATCTTGTCACAGGAGACAAAAAAACACCACCATGATGAGTGTGCATAAACAAAACTAACGGCATAAAAGCTTCTCTTCTATTAGTTTTTCCCATAAGAACCTAACTGCTTCTTTGAGTTTTGCATCTTTTCTGTGAACTTCCATGCCCATAAACATTAATAAAAATTGAACACCTTTTTCTTCTGTGAGTCTAGTTTTCAGGTCTCTAGTTACTTAACACTCAAGGACAGGGAAAATTTTTTTCCTTCCTAATAACTACATGCTAGAATTCAGTGAGTTGGGATTTAACCTCAGCAATTCTCACCCCGAAGCCAGTGTTTTTACATTTTGGGGGGAGGTATATGTAAAGATCACTATTTTTATTTTGTTTTGTTGTTATTGTGGCCCCATTAAACAAAGAGAAATAAGATTTAAAATGCAAATAGGATCCAGAAAGATGTGGTGTGGCCTTAGCTTCATATTCCAGTGTAAATGCTTAGCATCAAGTTTTTTCCTGGAGGCAAGGTAAAGAGAGAAAGAAAAGAGAAATGAGATAAGAGAAAGGGCTCAGGAGGGAAGGAGGAGGAAGGAGAAAAGTTGAAGGGGGGAGAGAAGAGAAGAAGGAAAGGTGGAGAGAAGTGAGAGTGAGAGAAGACATGCAATCCTTTATGCTGACCACCGTGAGACATTCAGAATACGAAGCTGGATATGGTCTATTTTCTGCTTGCTAGATTCTCAGAGACTTCTAGGGAAATGGGATCTAAAATAGGAGTCAATAAAGCTAAAGGGAAGGAATGAGCAAGGGATTATCTCTACCTGAATTAATCCTACCTCCCTGGTCCCTCAGTCTCTGGAGCCTCTCTAACTAGACATGCAGAACATCCATTCACCTCCACTTTCTCAGCTGTAGCTTCAAGTGACCTTGGAACTAGAGCAAGTGAATGACATCTCCATGGATATTGCAATAGCCATAGCTGGGCCCTGGGCACTGCATTCAATGTCTGTTTCTTGGCCTCATGATGCCTTCCCCTTCACTTGGGGAAGGACCCTGCTGCCATAGATTTATCACTCCATCAGCTTGATTCTCTCTGTTCTTACACACGAGATTCCCATAGTTTGACTCCAGTGTTCTCAGCTGCATTGGCTCATTTCCTGTCCCACAGCAGCACTTTGGGAAAGTGAGCCCAACTGGTTTAGACTTTAATGCATTCTGAATCTCAAGAGACACTGAATGATTATCTTTGTCAGGTTTTGTTCTATACAGTTGTAGGGACTACATGGAAAGAATATTGCAGAGTCCTCAAGATCCTTCTCTGAGAACACTTCCACCCCCTCTTGTTCATCTGTTTATTCTCTTACTCTCCCTCCCTCCCTTCCTTCCTTTCTCCCTTCCTTTCTCCCTCCCTCCCTCCTTCTTCTTTCTTCCTTTCTTTCTCTTTCTTTCTTTCCTTTCTTTTCTTCTTTCTCTCTCTTATTCTCTCCTTTCCTCTCCCTCTTCCTCTCTCCCTTCCTCCCTCCCTTCCTTCCTTCCTCTCTCTCACTAATGTGCACATGCATGTAAGTACATGCACACGTGTGGACACACACACATACACACAATTATCTCTGGGATCATCTCCCTCCTCTACCAGGTTACAACAGCTAAGCCCTCCATGAATAGAGAAGTTCCCTCTGTACTGAGCTTAGTGCCTTTCTTCTGGGTGGCCAACAAGGCTCAGCGAATGTCTACAAAGAAAATGTTTAGGATGCAGGACATTGGCCATGGGAGGCATTCATGCTCTAATTGCTAGTTTCCTGAAGCGACTGGCCAGGGCCTGACAGCCAGGATTCATAGTCGGATCTTTGGGCCCTCAGTCCAGTGCTGTTTTTACTGCAGCAGGGAATTCAAGGTGTCTACATAATTACTAAGATATAAGCTAGAAGGGACAATGCTGATGCACTGTTGAAGAGAGGGAGAGAGTCCTCCTAGTGAGAATTCTGATCAGGAGAATCACAAGAAAGAGGAGCCATGTGAATTGGCCATGAAGGTGAGGCCTGGTGTTACATATGTACAGACACTGCCCCTGAGTGCCAGCTGTGGCTAGTGCTTCAGAGAAATGAGTGACTAGCTGCTAAGGTCTGCTTCAAGCTAGCAGCCAGTGAACCTGTGGGCAGTGTCTGAGTAAATCTCTTTAGCAAAGAGGACTAAATCTTATTAAACAAACAAAACAAAACAAAACAAAACAAAAAGAGGTAATAGAAAGTTTTTCTTCTAGCCCAGCTCCAAAAACAGAGGCCTGGAGAGTTGAAAAGGGAATCACTTCTCTTTTGGGAATTACATGTTTCCCAGAACTTCTAGTCAGTGTGGTAGCTTATCACTGCTGGAGATTACTTGTTTTCTATCATTACATACATGTTGCTGGAATGCCAAGATCAGTTTGTATTAGTTTCCTTTTGCTGCTGTAACAAATTAACACAAATTTGATGGCTTGAAGCAACATAAATGGTTACCTTACAGTGCTGGAGGTCAGAAGTCTGAAATGGGTCTCACTGGGCTAAAATCAAGGTGTCAGCAGGGGTGTGTTCCTTTAGAAGGCTCTAGGAAAGAACCTAAAGGCTTTTCCAGGTTCTAGAGTCCACACACATTCCTTGGCTAGTGGCCACCTCCAACTTCAGTGCCAGCAATGCAAAGATGAGTCTTTCTCAGCTAGCATCATTCTGAACAGGACTCTTTTGTCTCTTTCTTTCATTTATCCTTGTGAATCCATCAGGCCTGTCTGGATAATCAAGGATAGTCTTTCTATGTTAAGGTCAACTGATTAGCAACTTTAATTCCATACACAACTTTAATTACGCTGTCATGCAACCTAGCATATCCAGGGGTTTTGGAGATTAGGATGTAGATGTCTTTGGGGGGCCATTATTCTGCCTATCATACAGTTATAATATATAAATTATAATAGAAAGCACCCCTTTAAATAAAAAAAAAAACCCTAAACTGAAACCCACAGAAATAAACTCCATTTAATCAGAAGCAAGCCCGTTGAGGGGTGTGTGTGTGTGTGTGTGTGTGTGTGTGTGTGTGTTTAATACACATGAAAAAAACCTTGTCTTTGAGAAGCAAAGGGCAGCTTTAATTAGCATTTCTGTCTTTGAACTTCCAATTTTCACTAAGAAAGGACTCTGAAGAAAGTACATTTTAAAATATTAAAAAGGAACAGCAAAAAATTAAGAAGATGTAAGCTAATGATTAGACCAAGGGACAGTCTACTCTCATTTCAGTGGTCAGAAGCAATTAGATGCAGAGCAGGTGTTTCCTGTGAGCCCAGAACTAACCTAGGAGGTACAGAAGATAGAACTTCAGAGTAGACAGAACTGGGACAATGTTCCCTCTTTACAGAATTTCTAGGAGGATCACAGAAGACAGTGGAGGAAGAGGCACTTAATGCGGAAAAGGCACTCACATGTAACACTCTAATTAACTTGCCCAGACATCCTAGGATGGATAAGACCAGAAATGAACGAAGGTCTGCAGCTGCGGAGGCATTTGTTTTTACTGAAAGTTGTCAATCCTCTGGATATGAGCACGTCACAGGTCATGACTTTCAGAAAGACTCACTGCGTTGACAGAACTGTGGCAGATGAGGGGTTTTCACCTTGAAGAGCCACGTGTTGCTTTCTCCTAAGGACACTGCTTTTAAACGGTCTTGTTCTTACACACTTGAGCTAAACATCAATTCTAACACTTTCCACAAATCTACAATTAACCAGGGCTTTGTTATAATTGTATGTGTATTTTTACTTTCACAGACTTTGTCTCATTCATTCTTTTTATCAGTCCATTGTAAAAATGAGAGCACTGAGGTTACTTGGCCTTATCCAAGGTCAAAAACAAGCAGCAAACTGGGTTTTAAAAACTAGGTGTTTGGCTCTATATCCTTTTTTTCTGCTCTGCTATCTACAGAGTGGATTCTCTGTGCCGGATGTTGTGGTGAGGGCCTTATTTCAGTGATTTATAAAATGGGAGTAAAGGTGCATACCTCCCAGAGTTGTCAGGAGGAGTAAGTGGGTTAGAACACAGTATATTTAAAGCGTTCAGGCCATTGCAGAGGACATAGCTAGTGCTCTATTTATAACAGTAATTATTAGTATTTCTTCACAAGCCATCTCCAAGGTGTTTCTATTATTACACCCATTGGACAAATGGAAAAACTGCAATTCAAAAGGGTTAAGACACTTAACCACTTTTTCTGGTGTGTGACCAAGTGAGCCATGGGAATCTTCACTCACACAATCCAGCTTCATGTTGACTCTCTGGGCTTGGTTCTCTGAAACAGAGTCACTCTTAGTCATGCAGCTAGTCCTGGACTTGCAAGTGGGGCAGACCCTAAACTAACCAAGCTGCAAACTGTTTGATCTATCTGAAAAGATCCTCAGGTTTCAGACACCGCAGCTTGGTGATCATTTCTTCTCTTGCGAAATTTGACCTTCACATCATTTCTACCTTATGTCACTCATGGGTTTCTTCATTCCATCTTCAAAAGAGTTGACACTGATTGTGTGCCTTGCAAAATATACAAGGATTGTGGGGGGTAAATATTACAAAGAACCTTCTGGTCCATCCAGAAGCAGAGATAAGGAATGCACATAAGTCACTAAATCCAAGGAAAACTATTAGTGTTCACTAGTTTTGTTTAAGAAGCAGTGGGGCATTAGAGGAGGAAAAGGAACAGGGAAGTAGGAAGGCAAGGTCCATTAGGGAATGCTTCATCAAGCCTGAGTTTGACTTTCACAGTGGTTCCATCACTTTTTTCAGTGAGTCAGTCATCAACATGCATTGTCTACTATGTGCTAATATGCAAAACCCCTCAATATAATCCAATCAGCAAATCCTGTTGGCTCCACCGTGAAGATATAACCTTTCTCTGACTAATTCTCACTACTTCCGCTAACACAGCCCTAGACTCAAGCTACCATGTGACACACTCCCATGTGATTTTTCTGCTTTCACTCTCACACCTCTACAGTCTATTTTTGCACACCAGCAAGATTAAAGAGTATATTTCCATTTAACTTCCCTGCTTATGGTCTTCCCATGGACAGCTGTCCATTACGTTGGGGATAACATTCAAACTCACCATGCTTTGGCCTCTCTTTGATCTCAGCTGGGACCAATTCCATCCCCCCCCCCAACCCCCAACCACATGCCTCTCCTCACATAGTCTTTCCAATCTTTGAATCAACTCAGATGATTCCTACATAAAGCTTCTGTGCTTCAGGATCCCGCTGTGTGCAGTCCTCATTCCTCTAAGTCTGTCTCCTTTCTTTCTCTCTTTTTAATACTTTTTTTTTTTTTTTTTGGCTGGACAGTGGCAGCATGTGGGATCTTAGTTCCCCAACCAGGGATCAAACCTGTGCCCCTTGCAGGGGCAGCGCTGGATCTTACCCACTGGACCCCCAGGGAAGTCCCTGTCTCCTCATTTCTTGCGCCTTCTCTTCGCTCAGTTCTAGGAGCGGAGGCTTCTCAGAGGGCGCTGCCTTGACCAGAAATAATCTGTGTCTTCTTTCACTATTGCCAGTCACTCTCTATCAAATTGCTGTGTTTTACTACCTCCATAGCACTCCTCAGTTTCCATGAACTTTTTTTTTTTAACATGTTTGTTAGCTCATTCATTTCCTATCTCTTTCCACTTGTATAGAATACTCCCAGTATGACCTTTCTGTCATATTGTCTCCAGCACCTAGAAGAGTGCTTTATGACTATAGGCTTTTCATAACTATTTGTTGAGTGAATAAATGAATTCACTCTCCACTCATGCAGGCATTTGAAACCACATTGATTTGCCTCAGCAATAGTCATAATCAGAGATTAGTAACTTCATTTTGTACAGAACAGCGGGTTCAAGAGAGAATTCATCAGACTGGAAATGTGGGGGTGGTCAGGCTATGAAGAGTCATAAGTGTGTATAAGAGAGTTGAATGATGAGGCTCTAATAAGTGTCTCTGGGCAGCAGAGTGGCATGATCACAGACGTGTCCTCTTTGCTTCCGGTAATAAAACAAAAGCAATCACAGCAAGGAGAGAGAGAAAGAAAAACAACAGCTGAAGACAAGAAGACCAATGAGTAGGCTACTGTAAGGGTCTGAAACAGAGGTCGCATCAGCGGGCAGAAAGGGACATGGGTGAGATCTGGCACTAGAAAAGATGCAGAGATGAGCTTGGCAGAACCGCGTGAAGCTGAGACTGAGGACAGGAGGCATCAAAGGTGATCTGAACTGATTATGAAACCTGGGGTTGTCAACATTTTGCTGGAACTGACTAGTGAAACAAAAAGGTGGTGGACATGTATTAAAAAGATTCAAGGATAACGCACGCACTTGAAATCAAAATTGAAGAGCCAAGGCTTAGGAAGGGGCAGAAAGAAGGCAGCTCTGAGTGGCCCACATCAGTAGTTTCTAGACCTCTACTTGAGAGGGCTACACTTAACTCGCCTCACTTCCAGGCCCTCTTGAGCATGGCATTTACCAGTCTCCAAATTTCAAACTTCAAAAAGGAAAATCCTGCTTGGCCCACTTTGGGTCAGGCAAATACGCCTGGATCCATCGGTTATAACCAGAAGGCAGGTCACCTAGTGCAGAAGAGCACTGGGGACGCACTCATGTTGTTGGTGGTCCTTTTAGGAGAAAGGAAACTCCTGAGGTTTCATCCATCCACTCCAAGTCATCCCTGGATGAAAACGGAAATGAGAACATGTAGGGAGGTACACATAACTCAAGTTTTGATAGAACTGTGTTGGAGTAATGAGCAGGAAAGGGTTGGTAACTCCTTGGGAGAGAGGCCAGAGCTAGAGGTAAAATTTTGGGGTTCATTCATGTGAAGGTAATTGTTGAAGTGACAAGAGTTTCCAGGTGACAGGATATTCAAGGGAGAGAAATGCACAGAGAGAGACGAGAGCAAAGAATCAACGTCGTGTGAAAAAGAGGAGCCAGGTGGACCAGCACAGCAGTGGTGAGAGAGATCTAAGGACTTTTTCAGAAAGTAATATTTTCATGCAAGTCAAGAGACAAGAGAGCTTCAAGGAGAGGATTGACCACTGTGTTAAATGTAGAAGCCCAATCATTCTCCGATTTAAAGTGCAGTCCTAGCGCAAATTCGAGGCTGGTCAAAGTGCGAGTGTGCAAATGCATGTGTGTATGAGGAGGAGTGTCTGTGGATGTGTGTGCACGTAGAGAGGACTAGATTGCAGGAGGGAAAGAAGAGCGATAATCTTAAAAGGATTTTCAACTATGATTCTTAAGTTTTTTCCATTCAATCCAAGACAATTCTAAGAGTATTACTGACCATTCAGTATGTGCCCAACTTTGACACAGGTGCTGGGGACACCATAGGCAAAAGTGAACCAGCCCCTGCTCTCTTGGAGCCTACAGTCCAATGGCAAAGGAGGAGAAGTAAGCAGGCAGTTATTAAACAGTGTAATGAGAGCAGTGGTGGTTGATCATGGGAACTCACTAGAGAGACACAACCCACACTTGAATCTGGACAGGTTTGTGGGGGAAAAAGATGTTATCTGAGCTGAAATTTTAAGGATGAGCAGGGTCAGATACAGATGGGGAAAATGTGCTACTGGTAGAGGTAACAGTAGGTGCAGCATCTTAGATGTGGATAAGAGCTCAGTGCCCTGAGTCAGTCTGTTTGGGCAGAAGAAACACAGAGTGGACATATTGGATGAGAATAAACTGTATTTCAAGATATGAGGCTGCTAAGCTGAGCAGGATCCGGATTACATAGGTTTTTTAAGCTGCTAAAAGAGTTTGCTTTTTTATCTTTAGAGAAATGGGGACCAATGAAAGACTGTAAGCAGAGGCGAGATGTACTTCAAAATGTGTACTTTAGAAAGATCATCATGGCTGCTATATGGAGAATTGATTGGGGAGTAAGTGTGGCTGAACTATAGGCAGAGGGACTAATTAGGAAGCTATTCCAGATGTCCAAGTGAGAGATGACTTAGGAATGTGACTGATTTGGATGGATGTGGAGATACAGAGGTGACAGATCTCCAGATACGGGGAACTGATTAACCATGAGAGCTAGGGAGAGAGAGTCCTGAATGATGTTCAAGTTTCCAGAAAACAAAACAAAACGTTTACCCTCTCTAGTTGAAAGGTGAGATTATTTGCAAAATTAATTATATTGTACAGTAGGGTCCCCATTCCCTGGAGTGAGGACCCTTCCCGGGCTGCACTGCGGGAGGTGTGCAGCGGGCCAGGGAGGGAAGCTTCATCTGCGGCTCCCCAAGGCTCGCATTACTCCCGGAACCAGTCTTCCCACCCTCCCCCCGCCCAACCCCCCGTGAAAAAATAGTCTTCCACCAAACTGGTCCCTGGTGCCAAAAAGATTGGGGACTGCTGTTGTAAAGGACTAACAAATTGTAGCTTTGAAACAAGAAGCATTAAGTTTAGTGACTACACAAGACCCTAACTGGTCAGAGATAAGATGGAGATAAAGTATGTACGTTACAACGTGAAATTTGCTAGTACGGGCAACTTAATCTTCCCAGAGCAGTCATCTCCATCTTGGGAATGTCTAGTCATTACCACGGAATGGAGAAAAAGAGAAGTGAGAGTAAACGGCGTGTGGACATGTGTCTATGGCCATTTAACATCTAATGCTTTTGCTGAGTGGACTCTCCCCACCTCCACCTGTCTCAGAATGGCGAATGCTCTAGGTAGGTATATGCCATCTCTTCTTGTAATGCCAGGTAGGAGGCTCTCCAGTTACCATACACACCATTAGCAAATTTATTTGGCTCTTTCTTGAAGATTATTCAGAATCTGACCAGTCCTCAGCAGCTCACTGCTGCACTCTTGATGCAAGCCACCGTCCTCTCCTTCCTGACTTTTGTCTTCTAAGTCATCTCTCAGCCTCTGCCCTTGCCTTCCCACGTCTATTCTATTAGAAAAACAGCCAGAGTAAACTTTCTAAAACATATGTCAAATCATGGGATGACTCTTGCTCAGAACCTCCGGATGGCTCTCATTTTTTTAAAAAAGTAAAAGCCCACTTAAAACGGGGTATTGAGTCTTTGATGATAAGTTCCTGATCTCCTCTCTCATTAGTTTCCCCTTCCTTACTCCACCCGCTCCGGGCTCCTCAATGTGCCTTGGTCATCGAAGGCACGCTCCTGCCTCAGGGCCTTTGCATATGTAGTTTCCTCTCCCGGGACCAAACTTTACCCAGGTTTCTACACAACTCACTCCCTTGGCAATATCAGGTCAGAATCGCATGACCACCCTCACAATCATTCACAGTTCCCAGCACTGAGAACAGCCGTGACGTGCAGTAGGTGCCAGATGAGTCGATGAACGTTGCTGAAATCTCAACTCAAAGCCGCAAACATTCTTTCATATTCACAGTTTTCCCCTTAATTAACACAAATAGATGTAATGCATCACCCTTAAATATTTCATATTTAAATGTAACATACATGTAAATAGATGGAGAAAAAATTCCAGGTTTCCTCTGGAAGAAAACACTAGGAAATTGTTTGAGACGCCGCTTATGAAGAAATTGAAAATGTAACAGGCAACGGCATTTCAAAAAAATGTCCAAGTGATATCAAAAGCTCATTAATCTGCCTTTTGAGGCTGGTGAGTCCTGGAATGGAGAGCACATAAGGGTTTTCTGAGTGCTGAGATAGATCCGGGTATAAAGTTTAGGATTTGAACTGGCCGAGCAGAATTACTCTGCTTAATGGAGGAAGGAGGGATTTGAAGTGCCATCCTTCTTCCTGTTTCCTACCTTTTTCGTGCCTATAGTTCTGCGTGTAAAAAAAAAAAGGATGGAAGTGAAGAGGTAGCGTCAGAGGCTACACACGCCTTAAGAAATGACAACAGTAATTTATCGAGTGCCTACTTGGTTAAAGATACGGACGCAGAGAGGCTGCACATATATTATTCCGTTTAGTTTTCACAGGGACTCTGTGAGCTGTGTATTTTCTGCTCTCTGCAGATATGGAAACTGGGAGAGGTTTAGAGAGCTTTCATTTTTGCACAGAATTTGTTGGCACTGAGGCTGACCCTAACCTGCTGCAACTCCTCTTTCTCCAAGAAACACTGCTTGTTTGTGCTTTGAACCACTCTCTCCTTCTCACTAAAACATAGGAGACATTTTTTCTTGGAAATTACTTTATAAATGGTAATTTGGTTTCCAGGTAAGTTCATTAAGACCCTTTGCAATGCAATGCAGCCAAAAGAACATGGTTGTTTCTATGGAAATAGGAGCCTGGAGCGCTAAACCGCCAACTTAACAAATGAACTTTGGGGATGTAATCTGTTTCCCTTTTCTCAGAGAAGGTACATAGATGGCAGTGTTCAATTCCTCAACACATCCCGTGCATTCTCTTCCGAGGTAGCATTTGTTTGTGTGGCATTTTCTTCCACCACCGAAGTACAAACCCTGCACGTTTTCTACCCCACAGAAGTAAATGCTGAGGCTTGGAGCCCGTTTCTCATTTCCGACACTGCAGATGTCAGTGTGCATTTGCAAGCTGCAGATATGACTGCAAACATGTCAGCCAAGACAAACTGTAATTTTTATAAAATAAATCTGAGACGTATGTTTTCCTGAAACCTAATGCTCCTTGTCTAAGTGTGTAATAGGCAAAGACAAGGATGGGAGAATAGCTCGTACTCCATTCCTTGGCAGCGCTGTATCCATACAAAACCTGGTAGGAAATAATCAAGACAAATGGCCACTTCCAGAGAGTGAGGTGTTTAAGAAAGCCAAGAACTCCTCCTAGCCAATGTAGAACAGAGTTGCCTGTTGCAGTGCTCCTCAAGGTACAGCACCAGCAATACCTAGCAGCTTGTTAGAATGCAAATTCTCCAGCCCACAACAGATCTACTGAATTAGGATCTTTAGGGAGGGGTGCCACAAACTGTGTTTTACAAGCTCTCTGGGTGATTGTGATGAAGCTAAGTTTTGAGAAATATGAACTAAAGGGAAGGGTTTAAACGGTGACCCAGAGAATCAGGTTCAAGTCCCTATAGCATCACTTGATAGAGAATTATTTTGGGATAAGTCATGGAACCACTCTGAGTTTCATGTTCCTTATCAGTAAAATAAAGGCCTTGAATTAACCTCCTTGATGTGATGTGCATCTTGTGGTTACCTGATGCTGACATAAGTGACTCCCACATTAAGAAAAGGTTTGGCTAAATCATTACCTGCCTGGTCTTCTCTCTTATAGCTAGTGTGGTGCTGCTGCTGACAACAATAATAATAATAAAACAATAATCATATCTCTGTGCCTCCCGCGTGCCATGCACTTTGAGAGTAATGACTTTTGTTTGACCCATGCCCTCTAATAGTAATTCTTTCAATTTTAGCACTAAGAAAACTAGACAGGATGTGTAACTTCCCTAAGGTCACAAAGAAAGTAAATGACAGTGCCAGAATTTAAACCCAAATCTGACTTCAAAAATCCACGCTCCTTCCCCTCTGCCAACGTCTACCTTCCCAGAACTGGTATCTTTCATTTAGTGGAAGGAAAACCAAAAAATAACAGCAGTACACAATTCAAGGCTAGGTAGACCTGACAGTCTGTTTCCTTTAAGTTTATAAAGCAATTATTTTGAATATATTTAACACACATATTGACTTCATATAAAAGCCACTTTACCTGAGTGATCAATAGACAAAGTTGTAGCTGTGCTAAGCTGCTGATTTATTGACAACTCTGAGATGTTTTGTCCCTGGTGAAAATATGCAGAAAATGGAAGCTGGAGAGAACTTTGGAAAGATTCTAGCTTAAAAAGGTCATTATAGGCAAAAGGAAATTTAGAACCAAAGTAGTTAAATGATTTGTCTAAGGTCACATAGCTGGTTAGTGGCATGGATGTGACCAGAATATATCTTACTGTCCACCTGAGCTGGTGTTTTTGCTGATACCATTTTATTAAATCAAAGTGAACACTCCTATTTTTAGGAGCAGTGCCATACCATGCATCCATGTTTAAGGGAGGTTTATAAGGGAGATGGGGCGCAACAGTCTTGAATGATAAGCAAGGATTGTTAAAACAAATAAAATTAGAGTGATCATTCTGGGTAGAGACAACAACATAAGCAAAGGTATGGGATTCTGGAAACAGAAGATGTGTTTAAGGAACTATTAGAAACTATTGGGATTATTAGGCGACTCCATAGTACTAAAAATTAAAAAGTGCAAATTAGGAAGCAGTTGGAAATGAGATTGGAGACATATAGACTGGCCAGGTCATGAAGGGCTGAATATGTCATTCTGAGGCATTTGAAACTCATAAAGAGCTACTAAAGACTTCATGCAGGAGAATGACACAGTCAGATTTGTAACTTAGCTCCCTCTGGCTGCAGTAGGGACTATGAGACATCTACTTAAGTTGGGGGTGGGGAGGGGGTGGGGGAGGAAGGGGAATCCGACTTAAAATAGTGAAACTGGTTATGCTTATGATATTCTAGGGAAAGAAGGTAAATCTTGTACCAGGTCAATTCGAATAGAAATAAAAAAGAGAGGGAAGGTTCAAAGGAATTTCTGAGAAGCAAAATGACCATGAATTAGTGACTGATTAAATAAGACAGGGGAAGGTGTAAGGTGACTCCCAGATTTGTAGTTTGGGTAACTGATGGATAGTGATGAGAGGGAGACCAAGAAGAAATGCATTTGGCCATGTGAACATAGTAAACCCAGTATTGAAGTCAGTGTGTCATTGCATCATCACTGCAGAGATATCCTGAAGAGACAGTCAACACATATGGCCCAAACCACTGTAATGTACAATTCTGCTTAAAGCAAGATGGTAGCCACGATTAAGGTCAGAGGCTTGCAGAACATTACAGAAGAGGAGGCATCTCAACAATTGCTATGGAGAGAGAATTGTAAATTGGAAGTAGAGAGGGAAAGCCTGTGTCAAAAAGAAACAAAAAAGGTTTCACACTTGGTGAGTGATAATTAAATGCATAGAGTCCTACTGAAGTAAAAACTAACTGCATTTTTTCAATATGGGTCGTTGGTCCAGAAGAGCAGTATGGATGGAAACTCAATTGAATGGGGATGTTGGATACAGAATTAAAAACAGGAGTGTTTCTCTTTTAAGGGTTTTAAAAATAACGTTAAAGGAGAGGGAGAATGTGAGAATGGAATGACTTAGGCATAACATATAAACATATTGAAGAGCCAGCAAAGAAAAAAAGTTAAGGTTGAGAGAGATGGGACAGTTGATGGGGCATCTCTGAAAGTGGAGGAATCAGCTCCATTTGGAAATGTCTTGGAGAAATCCTGACTCATGTGAATAACTAAAGCATAGACCTCTTCATATTAAACGTTACCTTTATGTGGTTAATTCCATGCTACAGCTGGAGGTTCCTTGTAAAATACCAGGGATTCCAAGATTATAATGTTAACTGAAGATCAGATGTCTGGAAAGGCTTAATGACTTTTTTCTGACACTCATCTGGTGGCACGGAGTGCCTCCATCACATCCAAAGGCACAGCTAGTCTGATTTGGCAAGCACATTACATATCCCGCTAATAACCACGAGAATATACTCTGGCAACACAGGTATGACAGATAAAACTAACCAGTAATCATTGGGCCTTTCCCATGTTCCTTCATTTATTGAAATGTTTTCTGAAAAAATACCAAAGGGCCTAACTGTAGAAGGCTTTAATTGTTTCATCTCTGACTTAACAGATGGTTAAGAGATTTTATATTTAATATTTATTTATTAAATTAACTAACCTATGAAAATAAAAACAAAGATAAACAAATGGGACCTACTTAAACTTAAAAGCTTTTGCACAGCAAAGGAAACCATAAACAAAATGAAAAGGCCACCCTCAGAATGGGAAAAAATATTTCCAAACAAAGCAACTGACAAGGGACCAATTTTCAAAACATATAAGCATCTCATTCAGCCCAATATAAAAACAAAAAACAAAAAAAACACAAAAACCCCCAAATAACCCAATCAAAAAATGGGCAGAAGACCTTAACAGAAATTTCTCCAAAGAAGACATAGATGGCCAAGAAATACGTGAAAAGATTCTTAATATCACTAATTATTAGAGATATGCAAATTAAAACTACAATGAAGTATCATCTCACATCAGTTAGAGTGGCCATCATCAAAAAATCTACAAACAATAAATACTGCAGAGGGTGTGAAGAAAAGGGAACCCTCCTACACTGTTGGTGGGAATGTAATTTGGTGCAGCCACTAGGGAGAACAGTATGGAGGGTCCTTAAAAAACTAAAAATAGAACTACCATATGACCCAGCAATTCCACTCCTAGGCATATATCCAGAGAAACCCAGAATTCGAAAGGATGCATACACCCAGATGTTCATTACAGCACTATTTACAATAGCCAAGTCATGGAAGCAACGTAAATGTCCATCAACAGAGGAATGCATAAAGAAGATGTGGTACATATATACAATGGGATATTACTCAGCCATAAAAAGGAATGAAGTAGTGCCATTTGCAGAGATGTGAATGGACCTAGAGATTGTCATACAGAGTGAAGTAAGTCAGAAAGAGAAAAACAAATATATAATATCGCTTATATATGAAATCTAGAAAAATGGTAGAGATAAGCTTATTTGCAAAGCAAAAAATAGAGTCACAGATGTAGAGAACAAACTTACGGTTACCAAGGGGAGAAGGGTAGGTGAGATGAGTTGGGAGATTGGGATTGACATACATACACTACTATGTATAAAATAGATAGCTAATGAGAACCTACTTTGTAGCACAGGGAACTCTACTCAGTGCTCTGTAGTGATCTAAATGGGAAGGATATCGAAAAGAGTGGATATATGTAAACATATAACTGATTCACTTTGCTGTACAGACAGCAGAAACTCACACAACATTGTAAAGCAACTATACTCCAATCAAAATTAACTAAAAAGAATAAATTAACATCCTTGAAACAGAGTGGGTATGTCTGTATGTGTGCAAGCAAATACATAAATACGTATTGTATATGTGTATAACATTTTTTTTCAATATTTAACTTGTCTGAGAGCTCAGACTAAATGAGCTTCCAAGTTGTGCTGAACAGTGGGACACGTTTGATGAATTTCACTATGAATATGGTTTGGCACGAACTTTGTTTGAAAATAGAGTGATCAAATTTGAGGGGGCTGGAATCCAGCATTCTGGCATGGTTTGAATATAGAGTGACTTTGGATACAGTAGAAGAGAGAGAACAGATCCTTGCCAGGTGCCTCAGATACCTTCTTATTTCATCACAGCAGCTACCCTTCCAGGGAAGTATTATCCAATTATTGTGAACAACTATTGTGAATTAGTGTGATTCTAAAACATATAATTTCCCCTGACACTTAAATTTTCTGTCATTTGCATGCAATTTTTGGTTGATCTGCTCATTGAATACATTAATTTTTTCCTTTAAAAGTGGTTATAGCAATAGAAAAGCACTAAGGAACCTTAGAATGGAGGACACTGAAGCATAGATTATATATCTTGCCTATGGATACAAACTGGGATTGATAGAGCCAAGATTTAAACCCAGGTCTATCTTATTTGAAAGCTGATTGTGACCAAATATTTATTTCCCATTCACTATGTTGATGGAGACACTATTCTAGGTTCCGGCATATAATAGTAGATAGAATAGAGGGGTACCTGCTTTCAAGAAACTTGCATTCAAGAGGAGGGAGATGGACACCAAAGAAGTAGATAAAGGAAATTCAGATGCTATAATTCCAGTAAAGCAAATAAAATAGGGCAAGTTGGTAGAGCCAGACTGGGGAGTTGCTTCTTACATGTTTCTTCTAGGAGGTAATGTTTGAATTTCTTCCTAACTTTTCCTGGCAACAACACACACTGTGTGAAGGAAGAGCAACAGCAAAAGCCCTGAGAGAGGAAGAAGCTTGCTCTTGACCACCTTTCAAATCAGACACTCCCATTATAAGCCCTAAGTGTCTCCCTTCAAGGGCCCACGATCTAATGGGGAAAACAGATCTGTCACACAATAAATGATGGTATTGGATATCAAGAACTGTAATAAATAGGTGTTCGAGATTCTTCAGAAGCATGGAAGACTGGAAGTTGCCACGGGTAGAGTGAGTGTGCCAGGAAAGGAGGTGTGGATTGATCTGGGTCTTAAAGGAGAAGTAGGATTTTGCCTGGGACACGGCACAAGGAGTGGGTGGGTATGTACTGTGCCTGGAAAGAAACAGCATGTGAAATGCCAGGGGTGTATTAAGGAACGTGGGGTATCCTATACATTGTCATGGCTGAGCTAACTTGAGGTTCGGAAGGAAGAATGGCAGGGGATAGTTCAATGAAATGCAGCACCTGGAAATGATCTAGCTTGTCAAGGTCTTTCAACAAATTCTTCTCTCAGTTTCTAAGGATAATGTCACTGAAAATACTCTAAGGGAATTTCCTGGCAGTGCCTGTCTGGCTTTCCAAGCTCTCTTAATGAGTGAGATGAAAAGTACACTAAGTCAGTAGTTCTCAGCCCTGGCTGCCCATTAGAATCACTGGAGGAATTTATAGTAAATATAAACTAAAAAGATTTTAATCCCTGAAAAATTAAAATCAGAGGATCTGGGAGTGGATTTTAGACTTTGGTGGTTTTCTAAGCTCCCCAGGTAAACCTAAGGGCAGTTTGTGTTGAGACTCACTCTTTCCAGAAGGATCAGCAGAGAAACTGAGTTCTCCTGAAGACATGGGATGTCTCATGTGTTGCAGAACCTATACAGGAAAAAGTCATTCCCAAGGCAAGGGCTGATCTGAGGACTGACAGTGTTCCAGGCTCTAGAGAAAGTCATTTTGAAAATTAAGCAAGTGAAAGAAGTGTAATCATTATGCAACCAGGCTCTGAAATGTAATGGAGAGATCTGAACTTAATGGTGCCCCGAACAGTCCTCAGTAATTATCTTAGAAGAAAACAATGGTGCCAAAGGGAGGCCCCGCTTCTGAACAGTCCCAAGCGACTGTAAATGGGAAGTAATCTGACTGAGAAAGCAATTGTGAGTCATGCCTTGACTTGTTTTTCTATAATGACACCTGAAGCAAGCTTGTTTCTTCTGTAAACCTCAGTTAAGCAAAGTTACTCTCCAAGACACCAGGGGTTTGCCAGAGAACAGTTAGTTTAATTGGAGCTCATCTGTTTTTGTTCCTAATGAGTCTCCCATTTGGTACCCTGCTCCTAGTTTCAAATAAAATGTCCCCCATGTCTGGGATGACTAAAAACCTATTTAAGCCTACAATATATGGTGGCTGCCAAAATGTTTCCACCAAGCATGCTGTTCAGAACTGAGGCCTGCAGGCAGGATGGGAATAGAGGAAAAACTTGATTGTTCTAGCTTAAAAAATCACATCCACTTATCCCTGGATCTTGTTGTTAAAAAACCACCTTAGAATTGTATTCACTTCCTAAGGTTTGTGACCACACTCTATCTCCATCCCATCCTCTTTTTATGTTCCAGTTGGTTTTTCACTTGGAGAGTGTGATAAACAATTTTGGGAGGTCCATATCATTAGGTCTTACCAGTGTTTATGGCTAAAATTTGGTTGTCTATTCTGTTTGTCATGGAGCTGCTATGCTACAGAATGTCTGTTAAAAATAACCTCTTATTTATGAAATTAGTCATTCTTATGGGTCAGAATAAAGGCAACTTCATCTTGTAGCTATGGGCATTTTCCTTTTAGGAAACTACAAGGTGCTAATCACTGCTTCTTTAGGAGAAACATTTAAATAACACAATGCCAAGAACCTTTGTTCTCAGGCTTATACATCCCTTTCACCCTCCTCCAAAGATTGGGATCTCAGGAATTCCACTGTCTGCCTTATGCATTTTGCAAACTATTGAACTAGTGTACTAGAAAAAAAATTCACAAATAATAGAGGGGCAGATGATTCCTAGGTCAAAATAATCACCTAGAGTGAGCTAATTCTCCCATTGATTTGTGGTTTTTAATCATTTGAAAATCTGATGAAAGGTGTGAAACTCCTTAGAAAAGGCAAATGCACACACCCTGTTACATACAACAGGAACATAGGTGGTGGGCTCCATGACATGTCCACCTGCACCTGGCTCAGTGAATGGCACATGGTTGATACTCAATAAATATTTATTCATTGAGTGAATGAATAATGAATAATTGTGTAAGCAGCTTTTGTCAGGAAAGAGCTCTTTTCAGGAGACCCCTTTTGTCTTGTCACTTTAATAAAGCTGTACTGTAATTAACCTTAGAGCAGGCATTCCTACACTCTACTCATCTCTGGTCAAGACTTCCTTTCAAAACTTTTGATCACACAATTACCTTGTCTAACCTGTTGGTTCTTTGCAAGATCAAAATAGTAGAAATGAAGAATAAATAATTAACAGGTGATCAAATCTCTTCCCTAGCTTCCCCTTCAGTAAACTCACAAACAAACTTGTGAAAAAGATAGCATCTAAAGAAAAGTCATGAGGAGTTGACAGGCCTGCACACAGTGGGAGATGGCTGCAAGTCCAATCCCCTATCTCAATAATTAACTGTGATTACTTCCCCTTTTTGATTTAAAAATTTCATGGCTGAGCAGAATCTTCAGAGTTGGTTTTGGGGACATGAGTCCATCTTCTCCTCAGATTGCTGGCTTTTCTGATTAAAGCAACTTTCCTTTCTACCAACACTTGCCTCTAGAGTACTGGCTTTTGAGTGGCAAGCAGCCAAACCTGAGTTCTGTAACAAATGAAATTTCAGAGTAAGTTTGGATGGCCACGAAGGCTAGTTTCAATAAACTGTGGGTTAAGAGTCTCCACCATGAATGAAAAACATTATGAAACTGAATTCTCCAAATTTCTTTTGGCCCTGGATACTTTCTTTCCTTTTCTGTGTTAAGGGTTGATCATCTCCTTCCTTGCCACACAATTTAAATCTAGATAGGGTATGCATGTTTGATTAGGTTTCCAGGTAGAGAATATAATCAATTCCAGACTGTCTCACAGAGATTAATCCGGATTTCCTTGATGGAATCTTTGGTTGTTCCTAAACTGCTTTATGATGCATTTAATTACCATCACGTTTTTTTCCCCACATATCTACTGTAATGCATTTTAATCTGTCTTTATTTTCAGAAGACATTATTTTCCCCTCTATTTCCAAGTTCCTAGGGCATCTTAGTCCATGTTCTGCCAAAGGCAGCTGGAAAACATTGGCTTAGCTTCCTCTCTGTGGCTGAGGCAGGCTGCCTGTTCTGAGTTTCTCCAGACACATGCTCTAAAAAGGTCTATTTACAGGAAAAAATTTTCTGCCCACTCCCCCTTCCCACTCAGCTGTCCTGACTGTGTCTATGCAATTCTAGAGGTCTTGTTTGCCTACATTTTAGTCTGCTTGGGCTGCCATAATAAAATACCATAGACTGGCTGGCGTAAACAGCAGATTTATTTCCCACAGTTAACTGGGAAGGCCAAAATCAAGGTGCTGGCTGATTTTGTTCCTGGTGAGAGTTCTCTTCCTAGCTTGCAGATGGCTGATTTCTCACTAAGTTCTTACATGGCATTTCCTTGGTATGTGTATCCCTCTCTCCCCTCCCCCCCCCCACACAGAATCTTCATCTTCTTATAAAGCCACTAAACACATCATAAGGACCCACCCTCATGATCTAACCTAAACCGAATTACCTCCAAAGGCCCCATCTCCAAATGTCATCACATTGAGGTTAGGGCTTCAACATGGATTTTAGTCTTACATTTAGTAAACATTCAGTCTATAACACCTACTGACTGGGGAGAGGAGTGCTGTTAAAAGAAGAGGAAACAGGAATTATTCTGAAAGCCTACTGTGCACCAGATAGATCTCGTGTGGTTTGTTACACCCCTAACAACATTATGGGGTAGCAATATAGACTGCCATTTTAGAGATGAGGCCTACGAGGTTCAGAGAAGATAAGTAACTTTGCCTGGTCATAAGTTAGGAGACAGCGTCACAGGGACCCTCTTCTAGGTCTCACCACTAACCTCCGGTGGCTACAAACCCTGGTCTGAGGATTGGATGTGTTAGTCTCGTATATGGGGACCTTCAAATAACACTGATATCTGGGATCCACCCTCCATTATAAAGATTCAGCCAGACTGAGGACAGGACCAGCTCCACAGGAAATTCTGACTCATGGCCTTTGTAGAAACCACTGCACCTCAACTCACTCCTTGCCATGATTGGTAAATACCGAGGTTGCCTTTCAAGTGTAACAATGATCTTTGGTGTTCTAAAACAAACATCACTTCAGGGCTCATCTCTGGCTCCCTAGGAAGTAACAAGTATATACCAACTACAAATGTTCTCTGTGAGAGGTAAAGTAACATATCTGCTGTTTCCTAGATATGTCTCTGTTACTAATTAAGTACACAGGGTCCTGAAGATACTAGAAGCCATAGGAGATACAGACATCACTACCAACAATAGCAATGAAAAAGGACCAGGCATTTTCTCTGATTCCTTCTTATAGAAATATGTCTACACTTTTTTTTCTCCCCCATTCACAGCAGGAATGCTAGATGTGACTATAAAGTCATGTGTTTGATTTTAAAATTAAAGCGACAAGAACAAGGGGCAAAAGGAAACTTTCGGGGGTGGCATATATATTGATTACCTTTATTGTGATGATGTTAACATGAGTGTACACAAAGGTCCAAATTCATCAAATTGTATACATTAATTATGTGCAGATTTTTTGCACACCAGCTATACCTCAATAAAGCGGAAAACATTTTGAAAACAGAATTTTTACATTTAAATGAAGTATGGGACCCCTTTCCCTAGAAGTACCTTTTGGAGCCATGTACTTAGTTTAATGGTGTTACTGAGGCTTGAACACCTTTTTGAATTCCCCATGGAAAATGCCTGCAGAACCTGTGGCGTGTTCTTTTCATATCCTCTGCTGGGAGAATCCTTGACCTTTACACTATGGATTTGATTTTGGGAAGTAGAAAAATTGTATTTGGAGACCAGTTCTGCAATCAAGTTAAGTGATCACACTATGGAATTCTGCTTTGGGGACAAAACTGGGACAGATCATAGACTAATAGGAATGACTTCACTCCTAGGTTTGCAAAACTTGCTTTGAGACCATTTATACTACAGAAAATTTCCAGCTGATTTTTAGCAAAAATTGCATAGTATATTCAGTGTGTGAAATAGGTGAAAATTTTTTAGGACAAAATACACATGAAAATGTAAACTATGATTTTTTTACTCTTATTTTTTTCAAGATTTTCTTTGCACACTTTGATTTCTATTTGAAATAAGACCAATTTCAACTGATATTAGGTAATTTGATGCTATCAGGTCAAGGCTTGATGAAAGCAAACAGTTTCAGAAGTTACTTTGTGTTGGAGCAGTCTGTCCCAAGATCTACTTTTGAGGAAACATAATCTGGGTATAGACCTCAGTATTCTACTAAATGTCTCCAGATATTGTAACAGCAACCTATGAATAATAGGGGAATAATTGGGCAAAAAGATGAATAATAATTTTGACTATAATTAGGGGCAGCAAGAGAGAGGGAATAAAATGCAGTTGTGCAAAAAAACATAACCGGAAATAATTGACATCTTTGCCTTCTTGTGAAATACCCACTAAACCAGCATCAAGATTTTTCCTTATTAACTTTAGAAGTGCTGCTTCTACCATATTCACTTCCTGGTTGCACTGCAGGAGATCTGTTTGCACTCTGTGTAACTGACTCAAGACTTCATATAATCCTTGTTTCTGAAATGTCTTCTGATCACTGAGTCATAGGGTTAACTATTCCCAAGTTGTCATTGTTCTGATCTTTTGAGAGTCTCAGATGCTTGAATAGAGATATGATTTTCCTCAGTACTTTCCCATCTTCTTGTGCATGGTATTATTTACAGCCAACTTTGGAAAAATAACACCAATCATCATAACAGCTTTACATATATTGCACCTGTTTCTGTGCTATAAATGATTATTTATAATTTAGATTTATAGAAAATGTTCACGGTAACCAGATCTCTGGGCACATATGTGCCTACTGAGTGCTTCAATGTCTGAATTTCCAGCTAGAAAAACACATTTATAATAACATCTCTTCCTCACCTTGTCTTTAACTCAACAAATATTAAGGCTCTTTGATGCTGGCTGTATAGATGACTCTCCCAACTTTGGCCTTAATGAAGCATAACCAAACCCATTAAAACTCTATTTCCAAAGTGCCTTTTGAAAAAGTCCCTTACTTTCTCACCATCCCCAAATTCAACAGATGTCTTTTTGGATGTACTTCATGTTTTTGTTCGTTCTGTCTAGAATCTAATTTCATCACTTAGCTTCTGTGGCATAATCGAGACAAGCTGGATGAATTATCTTCTAACTGGTTCATTGTGAAAGAAGCCCAAACTGGGCTCTAAATAGTTTTGATGCTTGGAGTCTTTCAGAAAGAAAGAGAAAGAGAGGAAGAATAAAACAGAGTCATGATAAGAATTTTCTAAGCTAATTTGTAAGAGAATCTATTGTGGCTTCACTTACAAATTAGTGTAACTGATTTGATATAACTGAACAAGGGTCTCACTTATCATTCTTACACAAATCCCAACATTTCGACAGAACACGAGCTTGCAGAGGGCAGAGATCAAGCCTCGTGGTGCTTGGTGGGCTAAGCACTGAGCATCGCGTTTGGCATAGATGGTTGTTGAATATATCTTCGTCTAACCTCTTCAAGGGAGAAAAACAATGGTTCGAAGTTCTGGCTGAAGAATCTAATCACGAGACTCTCCAAATATATATGTGCTTTGCATGTTTGGTATTCCATGTCATAGAACAAGGGCCTGGAGAACCAGAATAGGGCTATCAAGTAGGCGTGTGGGGACCACACAGGAAATAAGACTAGGTTATGTCTACCTTCCAAATTGAAAATGAAGCAGTCTTGGAAAGTGCATCTGTCTTGTATCCCTCAAGATCTTACTTGGTGATGGGGCAATGCCTAGTTTGATACGTGGTGTGATGTTAACAGGCGATGACAGCTTAATGCACTAGCTCTTCTGGGTAACACGTTTAGCTTGGAACAGACTTCTCTAAGCTGAAGGTGTCACTCATTCTGCTCTTGGGAATTACAAATGTAGGGGTAGAATATCATGGTCCAGGGCAATGTCCTGACCTCTCATTTTCCCTCAAAGTTCATCATGTCTAATCTCTCAAGTCCTGCTCACATTTCTTCCACACTATTTATTGACTGGGTTTCATGTCTTCTCCCTCTCTCTCCTGGACTGCTCAATTGGCCTTTCTCATGCTCTTCCTGCTCCAGTCCTCTCCATAAATGCAACATCTATATTGTAGCCAGGGACTTCCCCGGTGGCGCAGTGGTTAAGAATCTGCCTGCCAGTGCAGGGGACACGGGTTCTCTGAGAAGTTCCCACATGCCATGGAGCAGCTAAGCCCATGTGCCACAATTACTGGAGCCTGTGCACTCTAGGGCCTGCGTGCCGCAACTAATGAGAACATGTGCTGCAACTACTGAAGCCCGCACACCTAGAGCCCGTGCTCCACAACAAGAGAAGCCACTGCACTGAGAAGCCCACGCACTGCAAGGAAGAGTAGGCCCCACTCACTGCAACTAGAAAAACCCCGTGCGCAGCAATGAAGACCCAACGCAGCCAAAAACAAAAAAAACAAAAAACACTAAAAGGTAACCCAAAAATATTATAATGATTAACCCCTTCAGATGGTTGTGAAAATAGTGAGTGAATGCAGTCAATTTAAAAAATTAATAAAATGATTTGTTTGACTGAGTATCAAAGCCAAAGAAAGCTGAAAGGAAGAGTTAACACCTTGTCTTCCTCAAGATGGAATTATTTGAGTCTGTCAAGAATGGGGCGTGACTACAGAGAAAACCTGTTAAGCTTTTAAATGTATTTAAGAAGCTTAAACTAACTTTAACTGGTGTTCGCGTTTTCCCAGTCACGCTGCATCTCCTCATGACACCTTTGACTGCTGGAGAATGGATCATAATCTCATACTTGATAAAACTGCATCACATGTGCATCTAGCCTATGAACATCCAACCTGTACGAGCATCTTAAAAATAAACTCAAATATTGTGTGGCCCCTAGGCAAATCCAACCACTTCATTTGATGCTATTTTGAAAATACGTTGGTGCAGAATGACAAAGCCATATAGATTGTGGGGGAAGGGGAGAGGTAAGAGGTTAATACTTAATGCTTTTTCAAGATAATTCTGACTCTTTTAACTATATATAGTGGGACTTTTACACTGACTTGAGGATCCCATAGCATCAGATGAAAATCCATAGGAATTTAAACCTGGAATTAGATCATCTGAACAAGAAAATTTGACTCTTTTTTTATGCATGTCAGAAACAGCACATATACAATAATGCAATAAACAAAATTCAAACAGCATTCTCCTCTGATTCCTACTAAAACTACCAGAAATGAGCTCTAGAGTTTTTTACCTCAAAAAAAAAAAAAAATCACAAATTACTGTGTCTAAATGACTCTGACCATCATTTAATATGTCTTATCCTGTTATCCCATAATTTTCTTATTCCATATTTGTGGGAAAACATTCAGAAGCCTTTCTGAAACTTTGAAACTGTTACTAAAAGTAATTAAAGTATGTGGGCTGAGCAACTGGATGCAGGATGTCCTGCTTGAGCAGCGGAGGAACTAAGGGTGCTGGGCGTGGAGGCCATGGGGGCACAGGCTACCGTGGAAACAATATTGACCCTCTCTGGGGGCACAGCCCCTTCCTCACTTGCACACCTCATATCACCCTGTTTGGCCCTGGAGGATGGCTGGTTAGCCAGAGATGGGTAAGATTCCTCAGGGGAGGAACAACCTAAGACAGGCACAGTCTCAGAGGGGCCAACACGGGTGGGGCACAGACCCTTACTTCTTCTGAGAGAGGTCTCCTGCCCCCAGGGCTGCTTTGCTTCCCATGCCCAGCTCAGATCGGGACCCAGGAGGCAAACAGAGACCTGGCTAATAGCAGCTGCCCTCCTTCTGCTGTTCTTGCAAAACATCACTGCACCCAATTATATGAGGCCTTTGGTTATTTCAAAGTAAAACCTTGACTGTGGGACGAAACTGGGAGTGTGAGAACCTTATGCTATTTTGCTTCTGGAATGCCGAGAGCTCAATAAAAACAACGTGGGATGAAGCAGTGGGCCTTTTGATCCTAGAGGTCTTGAGTCCCCCAGTCCCATCTTTCTCTTAAATCTGTGTCTGTGTTTCTTTAAGCTTGCGGCACCCGTCACTCGCCCCGAGTCGCCGAGCTGGTCTCGGCACATATTTACCCCAAAAATGTAAATAAGAAAATTAATGTCTCAGGAGAGAAAACACCAAAACAGTGGCTATGACATTAAGTACCAACCGTTATAAAAATGTTCAAAGACCTAAAGAATGCCAAGATTATGGAAGTAAAGGAGACAGCGATGACAGTGTCTCATCCAATAGAGCATGCCCATAAAGACATGGAGATTATTTTTAAACAGAACTGAATGGAAACGCTCAAGTTAAGAAGTATCATAACCAAAATGAAACATCCACTAGTAGAAAGTGAAAAGATAGCCCAAAGAATGGGAGAAAATGTCTGTAAATCACATATCTGATAAGGGACTTGTATCTAGAGTAGGTAAAGAATTCCTACAACTCAACAATCAAAAGGTAAGTAACCTAACTTAAAAATGAGGAAGGGGGAGCTTCCCTAGTGATGCAGTGGTTAAGAATCCTCCTGCGCAGGGGACATGGGTTCGAGCCCTGCTCCAGGAAGAACCACATGCCGTGGAGCAACTAAGCCCATGAGCCACAACTATTGAGCCTGTGTGCTGCAACAAGTGAAGCCCACGTGCCTAGAGCCCGTGCTCCGCAACAAGAGAAGCCACTATAATGAGGAGCCCGCACACCACAACGAAGAGTAGCCCCTGCTCACTGCAACTAGGGAAAGCCCTTGCACACCCAACACAGCCAAGAAATAAACAAACAAATTTTATTTTAAAAAATGAGGAAAGGCTCTGAATAGATATTTATTCTAAGAAGATATACAAGTGACCAATAAGTGCATGAAAAAATGCTCCACCTCTTTAAGTCACTAGGGCAATAAAAATCAAAATCACAATAAGGTACTCTTTCACACCTACTAGGATGGCTATAATCAAAAAGACAGATAAAAATAAGCTTTAGTGAGGATGTGGAGAAATTGGAATCTTCACACACTGATGGTGGAAGGTAAAACTGTGCAGCCCCCTTAGAAAGCAGCCTGACAATTCCTTAGTTAAACATAGAGTTACCTCATGATCTAGCAAGTAACTGTAATTTTATATCATGGTTTCTGTTGTCCATTTTTAATTAGTTTATTTTACTGATCGAATTTAATTTATTTCACTGATAAAATCACACCTATATATTTTCAACTTAATATGGTTTGAAATCAAGTGAGTTAATGTTTTTTCCCTTTAACATTATTAGCTGGTGTAATGAGTCTTTAAATACCAATTGGTATCATTCATCAGCAGAATCCTCTCTTTCACAGATTCTCTGGTTAGAGATGATTAATGTTGATATGGCTGACCTGAGAATTCGGCATACTTTCGAGTTTTCTTCTGAAGCATGAGTGAAACACTGAATTGCATTCAGTACCATGTTTTGTTAAGCCATTTTATTCTCGGAAAATTGGCAGACCTTGAATAGTGTGTAGTCATTCTTTGACAACTAAAATATCTGATTAAGCCTGCCAGATAGTTGACCTTACAGTAGGATTTTTAAAGCTTGCATTTCATTTGCATATATTTCCAAAGAAATCCCTATGTGTTGATACCTTTTCTAAAGTTTTCACTAAATACCAAACAATAAATCTATTATTATCTGTACTAATTGGCTGTAGTTAGGCTGAGTAGAAAGTTTTCCTTAATGGTCCCTTCAAAATTTCAACCTTACTGCTGGCATTTAGTGAATGTCAAGATACTTAATTCAACAGTGAACTTTCTGGTTTTTGCAATAAGATTCTATTGTTATTGACTTTTTCCTGATAAAAAAAAGTTACCTCAAATCTTAGAAAATAACATTTCTGGATCTAGTAAGTGTGTTATTTTCTTAAAGTGACACATCCTTCATGGGACTTTTTTACTCATTTTTTTCAACATTTTAAGAAGAAATAGAAAAGTGAAACATTATTTGTTTAAATATACAGATCTACCCTAAGATAGAATGAGAATGTGAGATGTGCCAAGTAGAACCTGAGAGGCGATCTACTGGAAAAGCCAAAAAGAGCTTTTACCTGGAGTTATGATTATGAGGAAAGAAAACCATGAGAACTGAGCATGTTAAAGTCGTATGTAGTCACTCTCAACAGACAGAGGGAGGAGTTGTTGGCAGTTTGTTCTGGTAATAGGAGGAAGGAAATAGAAAGCACTGGCTTGTGGGCAGTAAGAGGCTCCAAGATAATTTCCAGTAATGGGGACGGTGTGCCAAAGGCCTGTGTTTTTTGGAGGAGTGTTGGTCTGTAGGGTCGACTTTTGGAAATGCGGTGCTTGAGGCAGTCACATTTATTCGGAGTTGGTTTTGACAGTTATGCTGCTATTTCAGACCGTATCCCTCTAATCTTCTTGAATTTGGCACCAAATCATTCTAATGCTGAATAAGACTCCATTGCTCTTTTGTTTTAATTTCATGAGAATTTTTTTTTAATAAATGCAGCTTCTCCTTTGAAGAACAAAAGTGGAGAAAACTTTAACTTGAGAGGGAATAGACCACTACTCTAATTTTGTTGGAGTGTATCAGATCTTAGGCCTTTACCTATACTTACTCCTTTTTGATCTTATCCAATCTCATGATTTTAAGTGACTTGTATAGGTGGATGACTCACAATTTATATTTCTAGCCCTGGCCTCTAAAGCTCCAGATTCATAACTAATTGCCTACTGGACATCCCCATTAAAATGTCTAATAGACATCTCATAATCAACACGTGCTAAACTGAATTCCTGACCTCTCTCCTAACCATCTCCACCCATAGACTTCTCATTTCTCTTAATGAACATATCATGCTTTCAGTCATTCAAGTCAACAATACTGGAGTCCTTTGTTAGGAACCCTGATATCTTTACCTTCAGGTCAGAGTTTTACTACTCCTCACCACCTCTACTGCAGCCATCCTGATCAGAGATGCTGTCTTCTGCAGCCTGAGTTCCTGTAACAGCTTTCTAATAGGTCTACTTGTTTCTCTCTCTACTCTCTTACATTCTGCTTTCAAAGCAGCAGAGTAAGCCTTTTAACAGGGAGTCAGCTCAGTCACTTCCCAGTTTAAAACTATGCAAGAGCCTCCAATTTCAGTTACTCAGCCAAAGTCCTTAAAATTGTCCACAAAGCCTCACATGATCTGGCCTCCACCTGTCCCTCTGACCCTTTACTCCACTGCAGCCATAAAAAGCCTCCTTGAATGAAGATCTTCCTACTCCAGATAAACTATAATGCAGGAGTGGAAAGTACATGTAATTCCCAGAGAGGGACTAGTGAGATGGCTGGAGGTATCTCTCCTCCCTCTCTCCCGCCTTTCTTTCTTCCTTCCTTCATACTTCTCTTATATAACTCATTTGGTAAAACATTTAGTACCTTCTTATACATGTTACGTAACTGATAGATGCTGGAGATAGGAAAATCAATAAAACACGGGCATTCACAACTCAGTAGGGAAAACTCTTATGTAAACCAACCAATGCAAAACAATGTAATAAGTGCAAGCATAGAATTGTAGGATGCAGTAAAAAAGCACCATGTCAAAATTGGAGATAATAATTCTTTACCACATAAGATCATTCCAACCAGTGTAGTCTGGAAGGACCCAGGTATTCTACATTATATGGTGACCTGTAGGTGGCGCTACATGGTAAAAGTGTTTCCCTAGTAGCCATACCAGTGTTCTCTTATGTGGCATGAGTTAACCACTGAATTATTTCCCTTTTGCCACAGCTCTAGAACATTATGAATTCCTATCATTATTTTTTCTTTTCATGAGCTAGGGACAATGATGGTTACAGGGAACATTGCCATTCTGAAATGATACTGAGAAGTTCTACTCAACGCCTCTCTAAAATGCTTTGCAGAGTAAACAATAATTTGAGAACCAAATTGTAATCAAAGCTTGACGACTTTCTCTAATAAGGCAAAGTGCCCAAGGAAATAGAAAACCAAAGGCACATATACAGCGTATTGCCTGCACTTAAAACAAGATTGTTTTTACCCTTAGCATCCATGATAAAAGAGTGTTAAACATTTCATCTTTCTAGCAAATCTATGTCTCATATTCCAGCATAAGAATCTGAATATTTTGTAAATCTTCTCTAAAAAACAGGCTTTAAAAAAATTCTCAGTGCCTCTATGTATGTTTCAAAGAATATCTCTAAATCCTCTTTGCAGCAAAATCCATTCTTAAATAATTAGTCTTATACCTACTCCTTGGTAATAACTAAGGATTTGGTACATACAGACAAAGAAACATAGTTAATAAAAGTAGGTACTATAAATCTGAGAAGATTGAAATCATACCAAGCATCTTTTCTGACCACAAAGTAGAAATCAATTAGAAGAAGAAAACTGGAAAACTCACAAATATGTGGAGATTAAACAAAATGCTACTGAACAACCAATGGGTCAAACAAAAACTCAAAAGAGAAGTCAAAATATATCTTGAGACAAATGAAAATAGAAATATACTATGTTGAAACTTGTAGAATAAAGCAAAAGCAGTTCTATTAAAAACCTGACTTTACACCTCAAGGAACTATAAAAAGAAGAAAAAAATAAGCCCAAATTTATAAGGAGGATGGAAACAACAAAGATTAGAGCAGAAATGAGTAGAATAGAGTAGAATAGAGACCAAAAGACAATAGAAAAGATCAATGAAAGAAAGAGCTGGTTTTTGAAAAGATAAACAAAATAGACAAAACTTTAGCTAGGCAAAAGAGAGAAAACTCAAATAAACAGAATCATAAATGAAAAAGGAGACAATACAGCTGATAGCACACAAACACAAAGAACTATAAGAGACTATTATGAAAAAATTATAAACCAACAAATTAGACAACCTAGAATAAATGGATAAATTCCTAGAAACATATAACCTATGAGACTAAATCATGAAGAAATAGAAAACCTGAATAAACCATTACTAGTAATGAGATTGAATAATAACTGTCCAGCAAAGGAAGTCCAAATCCAGGTGGCTTCACTGGTGAATTCTACCAAACATTTAAAGAAAGATTAATACATTTTTTTTCCTCAAATTCTTTCAAAAATAGGAGGAGGGACTATTTCCAAACTCATTTTATGAGGCCAGAATTTCCCTGATACCAAGACTAGATAATGGGACTACAAAAAAATAAAATTATAGGCCAATATCCCTAATAAACATATATGCAAAAATCCTCAACAAATTATTTGCAAACTGAATTCAGCAATACATTAAAATTATTATACACCATTACCAAGGGATTTATTCTAGGGATGCAAGAATAGTTCAACATCCATGAATCAATCAATGTGATATGCCACATGAATAAAATAAAGGATAAAATCACATGGTCATCTCAATAGAAGCAGAAAAAGCATTTGATGAAATTCAACATCTATTCATGATAAAAACTCTCAACAAAGTGAGTATAGAGGGGATGCACCTCAACATAATAGAGGTCATATATGACAAGCTCTCAGTAAATATCATGATGAAGTTCAATGGTGAAAAGCTGAAAGCATTTCTTCTAAGAACAGGAATAAGACAAAAATGCCTACTCTCACTACTTTTATTCAATATAGTAATGGAAGTCATATCCAGAACAATTAGTCAAGAAAAAACATATGAAAAACATCCAAATCAGAAAGAAAAAAGTAAAGTTGCTTCTAATTGTAGACTACGTGATATAGTATATAGAAAACCCTAAATACTCAACCAAAAATCTGTTAGAACTAATAAAGATTCAGTAAAGTTGCAGGATACAGAATCTGTGTATACAAATCAGTTGTGTTTCTATACACTAGCAAAAAACTATCAGAAAGAGAAATTAAGAAGACAATTATATTTACAATTGCATCAAAAAGATAAAGGAATAAATTTAATCAAGGAGGTGAAAGATTTGTGTATTGAAAACTATTAGACATTAATGAAAGAAAGTGAAGAAGACAAATAAATGGAAAGATATCTTCATGCTCATGAATTGGAAGAATTCATTTTATTAGAATTTCTACATTACCCAAATATATCTACAGATTCAGTGCAACCCATTTCAAAATGTCAATGGCATTTTACACAGAAATAGAAAAAAAATCCTAAAATTTGTATGGAACCATAAAAGACCCCAGGTAGTCAATGAAACCTTGAGAAAGAACAAAGCAGGAGGCATCACACATCTCAATGCCAAACTATATCACAAAGCTATAGTAATCAAAACAGTATGGTGTTGGTATTAAAAACAGAAAAATCAATGGAACAGAATTCAGAGCACAGAAATAAACTCATGCATATATGGTTGATTAATTTATGACAAAGGAGCCAAGAGTGTATAACAGGGAAAGGATAGTCTCTTTAATAAATGATGTTGGAAAAATTAGGCAGCCACACACAAAACAATGAAACTGAACCTCTGTTTTACGTCATACACAAAAATCAACTCAAAATTGATTAAAGACTTAAATTTAAGAAACCTAAAACCATATGAGCTCCTGGAAGAAACATAAGGGATAAGTACCTTGACATCAGTCTTGGCAATGACTCTTTTGATTTGATAACAAAATCAAAGGCAACTGAATCAAAAATTAACAAGTGGGACTATATCAAAGTAAAAAGTTTCTGCACAGCAAAGGAAACCATCAACAAAATTAAAAGGAAACCTATGGAATGAGAGAAACCATTATCAAGTCATATATCTGACAAAGGATTAGTATCCAAACTACATAAAGAACTCACACAACTCAATAGCAAAAAGTCAAACAATCTGATTAAAAATGGGTAGAAGAACTGAATAGACATTTTTGCAAAGGAGACGTACAGATGGCCAACAGGCACATGAAACAGTCCTCAATATCACTAATCATCGGGGAAATGCAAATCATGATGAGATATCACCTCACACCTATTAGAATGGCTATCATCAAAAAGACAAGAGATAAGTGTGGGCAAGGATGTGGAGAAAAGCAAACCCTTGTGCATTATTGGTGGGAATGTACATTGCAACTGCTGTGGAAAACAGTATGGAGAAGCAATCCTACTTCTGGGTATCTATCCAAAAGAAATGAAAACAGGATAACAAAGAGATATTTGTACCCATGCAGCACTATTCACAATAGCCAAGACAGGAAAACAACCTAAGTGTCAATCAATGAATGAGTGGATAAAGAAGATAGGTTATATATATACAATGGAATCTTATTCAGCTAATACAAAGGAGGAAGTTCTGCCTCTTGGGAAAACATGGATTGACTTGAGGGCATTATGCTAAATGAAATAAGCTAGGCAGAGAAAGACAAATACTGCATGGTATCACTTATACATGGAATCTTAAAAAAAAGTCAAGCTCATAGAAACAGTTGAAAAGTGGTTACCAGGGACTGGGGGTGGAGGAAATAGGGAGAGGTTGATAAAAGGGTATAAACTTTCAGCTATAAGGTGAATAAGGTCCAAGGATCCAATGTATAACATGATGATTATGGGTAATAACACTATATTGTATAATTGAAATTTTCAATTTTATAAGAGAATTCAACTTAAATGTTCTCACCAAAAAGAACACAAACAAAAATGATAAACATGTGAGGTGGTGGATATGTTAATTAACTATATGAGGAAATCCTTTAACAATGTATATGTGTATAAAATCATCATGATAAACACTTTAAATATTTTATACTTTTGTCAATTATACTTTAATAAAGGCAAAAAGGTAGATTAAGGGAGAAAGTATCAGTGTCCCACACATGTTAAACACAGACATTGTTTTTTAAAACTTGTTTTAGTTATGTGAAAACACACATATGTAGGTGCCTTCTGCATCTCCTTGTAAAATGTACTTCTTATTGTGAGTTGAGGTAAAAGAAGTTAGAAAAATTTTTTTTTTAGGTCATAGCTTCCTCCATACTGCTACAAAGTCACTTCTCCAGCATGCTCTGAGTCTCTTATTAACTTGCAGAAATGTCTCGTATTTATTAACGGGTAATACAAAACATGTTTAGTATCCTATATGACATAGGTATTAACCAATCAGAAGGGATGCTGGAGAAGAGACCCAGAGGTCTCCAGCTCTGCCAAATGTTAAAAAATAAATAAATGAATATAAATAAAATAAATGCTGGCAAAAGAATCATATGCCCAGAGAATATTTACAGGTGGTAACAATGAGCTGAGATAAATAAGGGTTGATGACCTTTCAGAATTGGTTCTTCCCTTCTTTAGTTCTTGGTTCTAAAACATGCTCCCCATCTTAAGTCACTAACATTCTTCCACGAGTAGATGTGACTTAATTACCTGTATCTTTAAAAGGTAAATGCAGCCTTTTCAAGCGAAGCCTACATTTTAGTTAAATTCTTCTATTAGCTTGCCTTCTCCCTGAGATGAGGGAAGTTTAACGTTCAAGTGAAGACAATAGAGATCTTAAGAAATCTGCCCTAGGGCACACAGATGGTGAGGCACTCTCACTTAACTTTTTTGAAATGTTAGGCTTATGGAGTATTCATTTATTACATTAATTCCTACCTCAGAGGATTGTTCTGGGAAATAAATGTGATAATATCTGAAACACACAGGACATATTCTATGATGGACTAGATGCTCAGAAAATGTTAGTTTCTCCCATGCCCTAAAGCCTATCCATTCTCTGCTGTAAAATTCTGAGTTATAGGTTCTTAAATAATCCAGTCAAAATTCGACATGGGCTAAAGATGCCCTTGAAAATTACCTTAGGGTTCTGAAGTGCAGAAAGAGAAGTTTCTGTGGCCCATTGGTTGCGTTGAAATGCTTTCCTGTCTGGTAAAGGCCAAGGTAGACCAACCATGGGCAACCACATTGGAGGGAAAGCGTTGAACCTAGTTCCTGCCCCAGAGTCTCCATCGTTAGAGGCCTCTGGACTTCTTTGGGGAGGTCGCTGTCAGAAGCGTGTTGAATCACACTGGCTGGTGAGCATCCTTAGAGAATACAAGTGACCCACCCTTCCCCACGTTGGCCTTCACACTTTTACATCAATGTGGGAGCCTTTAATTGCATACCATCCTCTGACTGGAGGACAGTGACTTTTTGCAGTCAGGTTTTCTCATTGTTATTTTACCTGGACTCCTCTCATGTAAAAAATTTTAGTCTTGATGGTTTACACAACTTTTATATCCAAAACGCTCATTACTGAGTTCTTACCATAGAAGTAAAACTTGAATCTGGAGGTTTTCTGAATTGACTGACTTAACAAATGTTTTGTCTAACTGGAAGATTTCAGGACTTTGGTAGTCTGCTTTTATTATTATCATTTTTACCTATAATAACACTAATAATAATAAATTATATTCTCTATTATATATATTTTATATAATAATAAAGATGTGACAACTGCTTCAGGGGCTCAATAAAATGTGTAGTTAATAATTGCTACCAGACTGAAATGTTTGTGGATTAGAATTTGTGTCACTGAACTAGGGTAAAAGGGACTCCAGAGTTATCTGTTTGTTTACTATAGAAAACACAGTCGATGTCTCAGCCATATCCCCTCAGCCTATCCTTGAAGTCACCTAAGACACAACGGCTGCCTGAGGGTGCTCCCTGAGCCCTGAAAAATGACTACTAGGGAGGTACCAGCACGGGAGCAACCCTCACCCAACAGCCAGCAAGAGGCAGCAGCCGTCCCGCTGGGCAGGTCTCTGAGAGGTTCTCTGCGAGACTAAGCCTCACAAGCCCGTATACCCTTTACTAACCTTCCCTTCTTCCTCGTCCCACTGTCTTATTCCTTCCATTGGCTTCCTGGGGTCATTTCCCAAACAAACTCTTTGCACCTACGTGCTTGTCTCAGTGTCTAATTTCAGGGGATGGAGAGGGGAACCTTAACTAACACATTTATTTGTTAATTATTTGAGATTTATTGAATCCTTGCTCTGTGCCAGGCATCTTTCATTAATTATCTGAATCATCAGCAACAGTAATTCTATTATTATAATACTCATTTTACAGAGAATAAATGGAAGTTTAAAGAGATTAAGATAATGTATTAATCATAGCAGGTGGCAAAGCCTAGAATCAGTTTCTATTTTCCTATGGCTTCTATTGTTCTACTGCCATCCTCTGCTTTTATGAAGTGAGTGCTGATCAGTGAAGTGAACATAGACTGACTGTTGTTATATAGTTAGAGTCTCTAAAGTTCAAATGTCTGAGTGGGTTTTGACCTATGGGATACAAAGTTGTGTCTTTTTGCTGTGACACATGCAAAGAAGGCTCCTCTTTGCTGGACAATCTCCCGTTAACTCTGAGCCTCACCTGCTCCCTGCTTTTGGCTTCATATTGGACAGATGGAAAATGAGAAGCCTTGATCTAAACAATCTTTAGGATCCTTTAGAGAGTTAATGTTGTACAAACCTGAGTGGTGTGTAGTCTAGTCCCTCTGGCCAATCCTATTGCTGTAGCTTTTTTCTTTTGTCATATTCTCTTTATAACCACGTCTAAAGTAGAGATCAGCAAACTTTTTCTATAAAGTGCCAGGCAGAATATATTTTAGGCATCTGGTCCTTAAGGTGTCTGCTGCAATTACTCAATCCTGCCATTGTAATTGGAAAGCAGCAGAAGACAATACGTAAACGGACGGGTTCCAAAGAAACTATTTACTGAAATAGGCAGAAAAGCCCCTGGATGGTCTCCATGTAACACACAGAAAACGCTTCCCTGAGGCCTTCGTGTCAAGACGTGGCAGATGAGAGACCGCAGGGAAATACCATACAGCGCTTTTATTTTCTGTCTCCCTGGTCTCCTAGAAACTTCGGTGATCCTTCTCATAGAGCCCCTCAAAAAAACAAAGAAAAAGAAAGTTTTCTGTGTCTTTCTTGTCTGAGCCTATCTGAGTGGCTTCTGTTTGACAGGGAGTGTTTTGTGTTTGTGTTTGTGCTGGGCTTACAGGTTGAGAACAGTCAATACTCAATGGTGCTGTCATCTGGAGAGCTGGAGAACATATAAATATTGCATTTGGGATGTACTTTCTTTTTGAACAAAGTTTCTGAGCAGATTTGCTTGCCAAGGGTCTATTATTGGCATTTTCATTATAACCCCTCTAACACCAAGCTTTTTCAAAGGACTCATGCCTCAGAACATTTTCTTGAGTTTGAATGTGGCATACTGGATGTTATTCAAGAGATACATTTCTTTGTAGAAGCTTTCCATGGAAAACTCCCTGAGCCTTTTTAGGGAGCCCGAAAGGTCCTAAAAGAGAAATTGCTGCCTCATGGTTGAAATTTTAGTCAGCTCTCTGAGCTGACAATGAGTAAACATTAAGATTATTTCTGATCCAATTTTTATTGAAAATCTCTCCTGGATAAGTGATTTGTAATTAATAATAGTTCAGGAAACCTATCTGAGTATCTTAGAGTTGTGGAAAGATAAAACAGGTTTTCTTGTGAAGCAATGAGTTCTTTGTTATTAGATGTAATCAAGCAGAAGTTGAATTAACAACCCTGCTGCTTAGAAGTTTTGCATTAGGTGTGGGTTTGAGCAAACAGGCTCCTAAGCCCTACTTCCCACCTGCTAGGGAGAATTGGGGGCAGGGCCAGAAAACCTGTCTGGACTCCACACCCCGCCCTGCCCTCCCATTTCCTCAAGTTGCAGAAGCTTTGCTTTTACTTGATTTACATTTTGGGCATTTAGGGTGCTTCCTTTAAAGAAAGTGTTATACTAATAATAACTTCAAAAAATAAAGAGAATAAATTTTAAACCAGAAGAGATTTCAATTTTTTCTAACTCTTAAGATTTTAAAATTTCCTACAAGTAGGCTTTGACACATTCTAGATGTGAACTCTTCCCTTTCCATCTTTCTCCGGTATCTCCTGATCTTCACTCAGCAAGCATGAAACCTGTTTATTCTCCGTAAATTTTACAGTTGACCTCCCATGATAGAGTAGAAAATTCCCCATAGGTCTTCCATTCACAGGGAACAGCCATCAGGTTTAGGGTTTTGACTGTCATTAATAAGTAAATTCTTCAAAAGGCAAGCAGAGCTGTATTTATTGAGAACCCAGTCCTTTAGGAACGAAAGGAAACCTTTAGTTGATACCCAAAGGCCTATTGCATCTTGGCCTTAGGGGCACAGTATTTGTGCTGTTTCCTCACCTGACTTTTAGATTTTCCCCATCTTTAAAGCTGAGATTCTCCTAAATAAAAATAGAATCAGAGAAGAGTCATGAGAGACTTTTGACTCTTTTTTTTTTTTTTTTTTAACATGACAGAAGTTTATTTCTCTCTTAGGTAACAAAGGTGAATCAAAGAAAAGTAGGAAGGTATTAGCCTAAAATAGAGAAAACCCCTAAAATATTACTATCAAACATATATCAGGTAGGTTAGGTACTCAATAAAAATTTCCTGAATGAATAAATTATTGAGGTCATTATTACAGACATTCTATATTGAATTCTGTAAAAAAAAACAATTTGAAACGAACATCTGATTTAAATATTGGGTCAATGTGTATTCTTATAGTAATTTGGTAAAACTGCTTCTAGTGGTAAACTTTAAAGCAATAAGTAGGCTTTGTGTTTATGGAAAATCCACTACTGATGAAAAATATTGATTTACTTATTGTGCAGGCTCTGAAGGAAACTACATGTTTTTCTGGCAAAAGCTACTGAGTTTATGGTAAAAAGAAATTTGCTTTGTAGGGCAAGTGTCGTGAACACATAATTACGTGATAAACCAATATGATTCCATTTGTTTTTCTAAGTAATTAATGTTTTAAATTTTTGCACAGATCCATAACAAAAAAAAGAAATCTATGTTTTCCATGTAAAAGCTAGCCAGTTGGCAGGCAAGAAAAGGGAAAAGTTTTTTACATATCATTACTAGGATTCGGTTCACACTTATAAAAGAGCCCCTTTCCTGAACCCTAGAGTTCTGGCATAGAACAGAACCAAACCTTATTACATATCACCCTAAAGCTTCATCAACAGAGTCACTTGTATTTGTTTACCAATCAGTATTAAAAACAACTCAGCCAGAGGCTTTAGCTGTCCTGGATGGATGCAGTTTGCCTGCTTAATAACACAAGCTGTGTTGAAAATGTTCTCTCTGAGCTCTGTGTGCTGTTCTGATTTGCTTCCACTTTCAGATGCGGAGTGAATGTAATTAGAATGCCCTTTAACTTCAGCCAAGTTCTCTGATGCCCTAAGATCCAGGGGTACCCCTGTCGTTACCTTGGTCTTCCTGAGCCTGGTAGGAAGATGCTGTGATGTTGCTCAAAGTTGAGTTCTGGGTGGCTGGCACAGCCTTAGAAATCTTTAGTCCCAGTGATGGCGTCCCTCTGTCAGTCACCAGCAGAGGAACACATTAATTTTCAAGGCACAGCATAAGTTCCATCTGTTATCCTAAGTGTTAGTGCCAGACAAAAGAGTTACTGAATGAATTAAAAGTAAATGTCACTTCCTAAAACTCAGGCTAGTCGACACAGCTTGGGGAAATATTTCCTTTCGCCTAAGTTACAGCTATCGGAGCTAGGCAACATGGCTCTTTCAGACCGGGTTCACATCTGGAGACCCTCAGTTTCCCTGCCGCTACGGTAAGCATCCTTGGATGGTTCCTTCTCACTATTAATGTGCAGAGCCTGTAAGGGAAAGCCTACGTGAGATCCATAAACAGCACGATACAGTCCAACATGATCAATAGGACAGCCTGATAATGGCCCAAAGCAATTCCCTTCTCCTATTCTCGGCTCTCAATTACATTTGCTTTTCATGGGCATTGAGTCTGGGCTGGCAGTTGCTGAAAGTTTCTCAGATGCAATGTTTTGTGCGAGAGCACCAAGTTTCATTTCCCATCTCAGTGGCTAGTCAATTCCTATTCTCATCTTTAATACAATGAAGAACAGCTGCCTCTCTGATGAATTTGTCAGAACTGCTAGTTTCTTAAATACTGAATCATTTACCTTGCCTGCAACTGTCAAAGCCAATTTTTGTATGTATCACAAATATTTTGAGGTTAAAATATATTTCATTGATCATTCAAATATAAAAAGGAGAGTGGTTGACATTGTCATGTGCTCTGTAGCAACTACCAGCAAGAAATAACAATCTTTGCCTATCATCCGCATGTGGCTCTGAGATTTACATCAAACCAGAAATGCATAACAATCTTAGATTCACAAGTTATGACTCATGTTCATATCCCTGTGGGCCCAGCAAAGTCTTAGTGGTGGAGATGTATAACCATCGGAAAGCCAAAAAACATACAAGGTCTGACCTCAAGGCTTACCTAACTAGGAGGCTAGTAATACGGCAGAAGTGGAGGCTGTTTCAGGAACAGAAGGACCTAATGTTCACTGAGGCTGGACTATGTCATGTCGTCGTGGACACCATCGGCGCTCTGCCTGGATCCCCTTGTGTCCTGTTACAGGCTTTTAGAGCCTCTGGCTGCTTCAGTAAGCTTTTGCATCCTCGAATGGCCTGCGTCCGTGACTCAGCTTGGGTGGACGGCCCTTGGGTTGCTGGAGGCCCTGTGTCCACAGGGACAGAGAGTGGGAAGTGCCTTCAGGTTTATGACCCCACTGTACCCTGCAGCCACATTGATTAGGGAGGGAGGAAAGAGGCCCGGCTCTTTTGCCTTCAATCATGGCAAGCTCTGAGGCAGAATTTGCACAATGGAGTTTCTGTCTACAGAATCATACTGCAGCTGGGCCCTGCCTGAAATCATTTCCTCGCTGGAGTTCTTCCCTCCTCTCCTGGGAGCGCTTCTTGGATAAATCACTAGCCCCAGAATCCTTGTCTCAGGGTCTGTTGGGATACACCCTGCTGGACTTTTACTTGTGCTCTATTACATATGCTATTTTTTTTTTTGCAATTACATATGCTATGCTTTTTTATGTATACTGTATATTTAATCTGCACAATTCTAGGAAGAAACTGAGGATCAGTGACTTTAATTCATCTGCCCGATATCATAGAGCTATAAAGTATCAGAATATGTGTCTCTTGAACCTTTAAGTCTTATTCCTTCATTTATTGTATTTTATCCTCAGCATGGCAAAATGTATGGAATGCATAAAGGCTATTTTGGGAATAAATGCACTTGGAGACAGATGGTTTCCACAAACGGGGCCTGATGAAAATGCTAACTTCTTACTAAGAGGATATCATTTGAGAAGGAAAAGATAAGCACAGCTTTGTATTCTCTGTTTGCTGAAGAAAGTGTCAAGCACCAAGCTTATCTCTTGGCACTGGAACAAAATGAATCTTAAAAACTGCTACGTGAGTTGTTTCATGCCTACTTTTGAAAATAAAGTACTTGAGTTAGAAGTTGCTAGATTCACTGTTAACATGGTCTTTGCTTGAAACAAATCTTTGCAAACACTAGATCAATAAAGTCGCCCTTTGCTGCCTACCAAGGAAGGTAGCAAGCTTGGCAGAAAATGATGAAGATCCAGAAAACCATCAGTTTGAATTTTTTTTTTATAGCAAATTAGTTCAAATTAATGGCCTCAAATGGATAGAATTATAGTTCCCATTCAGCCTGATCTTGCTCATTAATTGCTTCCACTCTGCATCTGCCACAATGAGTTTTATGCGGTAGCCCTGAAAGCAAACCAAAGAAATGCTTTCCACAGCTTCCACAATAAAACATTCCTCTTAGACTGCCATTAAATTTACCCGGAAGATTCCATTATCTTTTGCTTCTTTTCTTTTTCACCTTTGGTAGTTGGGGAATTCAGAGATGCCACATCTGCAGGGCTGTTGGTGACTCACACAAGACGTACTGCCTGCTGTCTCACGGGGCTGTGACTTTGAGACCGGCCTTCTTCTCCCACTTTCCTGGAGCTTCCAGCTCAGACACATAAACCCTGCCCACGTCACCTTCTGTTGAAAGGCTTCAAACACCTTCACCAATATCAGGCAATGGCAGTGTGTGGGGTAAAAGTTCTACCGCCAGAGTCCTGCCACACAGTTGGAGGAATGACTTATAAGGTGTGAGACTCTCGGAAAATGGATTGATAATTTCTAAACATTGGTTGCACAAATGCAGATTCAAAAATAATGCGCATTAAAGGCTGAGGATTTTACAAACAGCTTTGTGAGGAAAGTGTGATGACCTTCCCCCTTTACAGATGAGGAGTCTGAGAGCCTGAGATTGAAAATTTGCTCACTTCAATAAGCAGAAGAGCTGAGATTCAAAGCCATAAATCTCCAGTCTGAGCTCAGTGCTCCAGTTCCTGCACGATGTACTCTTGGCCTCAGTGGTCCAAAATGGGAAAGGCTGTGTCATGAGGGGCCACAGGGAAGTCTCCAGGCCACCATGCCCATGTTTGCATGCGTGAGTTGAGGCAGTTTAGCCAACTGCCTTAAAGTGAAGCCTAAGGTGGCAGACACGGGGCAGATCCATCTGCAGAAACAAGCTTCAAGAGAGAAAGCAGAAAATGTTTTGTAGCTGTCGACAGACATCACTTCCGAGCCCTGGAATCCCCTATCAGAATCCAGTATTCCATCCCATACTACGCTCTTTATTAAACTCATTCTTTTGGGTGTCTTCTGTCTGCCAGATCCCTGCCCTCAGAGCACCTACATTCTAGTAGGAGACACAAAGTAAACAAGACAATTTCAGGTTGTTACAACTGCTGCTCTAAGGAGATAGAGTGACACAATGGAGAGTAACATCTCACATCTCATGTATTTACATCTCTGCTTTCACTAGCAGATTGTGAACTCCTGGAGGTGGTACTATTCACCTGTACACGCCCAATGTCTAGCATGGTTTTAGATACGCAATAAGTGCTCATTTCATGAACCAATAGACTAGTGAGCACAGGAAGCAGCCCTTCAGCGAAGTGTTCCAAAAGCTTGCTGGAGGCACAAGAATGACTAGCTCAAAGGAACGCCTATTTTCTCCATTTAAGTTGAAGCTCAATGCTTTCAGACCTCCTATCTTTGAAACATTCTGCATTCCCATAATAAGAGGCAGACTTGACTCCGTCACATTTTCCACTAGCGACATTTTCCACTAGCCACTTCCCGTGAACACTTTAAGGGGAAGTAGGTCACGACTGGATATTTTCCAGCAAGGATTAAAAATAATTAAAAAGGAATATTGATTTGGGGTTTCAGGACCTAGGAGATTTGAGTTTCTTTGTTGGGTTTGGAAGGCAAGTTCACTGTCAAAATATTGCAGCTGATCCTCTTACAGAAGGGAAAATGGTCACATTTTAAAAGTGCATCTTGACTTCTACCCACCGCTGAACTTCTAAAACTCGTCTCAAACCTTAAATCAAAGCACTGTTTTCACAACATAACCACACTCTTCTTTATCGCAATGCTGCTTTAGGCAGTATATATATGAAAAAATAAGTTTAAAAGAAAGAAACATACAATCTGCACTTCAGCTTAGTCTTGACCAAACCAAAATCTGAAGTTACTAAGGACTAATGAATGTGATCTCAGGCACCTGAAAATACAAAAACAGGACTCAACATGTGTGGATGGAAATGACCAGAGAGCCTTTCAAATGCCTTGTCCAAAAACATATGGAATTCTTTTTCAAATAGCATGTATTTCCCTTTTCATCTAGCTTGCTATTATAATCACCTTTCTTCATGTGATAAGATAAATGCATTTTTTTCTTGAAATGGAACTGAGTTTTGAAGAACATAAAAATTAGCATATAAAGCCAGACCAATCAATGTTCTACCTATCTTTATTTTCTCAGCTTGCCTTCAACCTTTAACGCTTTTAGCTTCAACCCTAAAGTTTTGTAACAAGGATATCTGACAATGTATGTGAATATCTGCAGATACAAAACAGTGAGAATTGATATTGTACAGTGAGACGGTGAAGTTGTCAGATATTGAATGTGAATATCTGACATGTTCTAAAGAGATTGTTGACTCTTGGTGAAGTTAAGCAGTGTTATTGGGCTTCTCTTTTGGCCTGTAAATTTCATAAAAAACTGGCCCATTTGCAAGAATCAGCAATCATCACGTGCACACTTTCCTTGCTCAATGAAGTATTCTATCAGAGGTTTCTCAGGCAGTCTCAAACTTAAAGATTTAACTTCACATTTCCAGAAACTAACCATGCAAAGCAATTTCAAATTAAAGTAATTGAATTTGGATTATGAAGCAAGCAAGCTAGCCAGAAGAAGGGCATTCTCAAGTAAGCAATTGTTCATATTTCAAAAACCACACATCTGGGAAACACACAAATACAATTTCACTCCCTGTGTTCTGTCTGCTACCGCCCACAGTTTTGTTGCAATCAGATAGGAGCTCATCCTAAGGAAATGCAAAGAAGCCAGAAGTGATCTTTCGGTGATGATAAGAAACTGAACTTTTTGGTCTGCACAGCAACCAGAAAGAAAACAACTTTGGAGAAAACACGGGCACATAAGTAGACAGCATGTATACATATCTGGGAGGCAAATATTGTTTATCTAAGTGAAACATATTGTGGATTTGGCAGTCAACAGCTTCTAGGATGAAATCAGCATCAAGCAGAGGAAGTGGGAATCAGGAGAACTGGGTTGGATTTTAGCCCTGCCACTTGCTGCTGTGCCCTTACCTACAAAATACAGACAAGATACCTAGTCTTCTTGAGAAGTCAGGTGAAAGGATTAGATCAGGTGACCCAAGTGCAAACAACCAGCACAGTGCGGGGTCAGGCCTCACGCTCAGTCAACATCGATCTCCATTCTGTGCCTCCCTCCTCTGGACATAGCTTTGGACTGTTTCAGGTCTCAGTTTCCACACCTGTGAGATGGGAACAGTGTTGAAGGTGTTCTTTGTTTCCCTGTGATTCTAAAAGGAGGATCAGAATGTGACCTCACAATGGTACAATTTATTTGGGAGAGACTAAAAAGGACTGAGATACGTATTATGACCCTAGAAAGGAGAGGGGAAGAATTTTCTTTAAGAGGAGAAATCAGAGTTCTAAATGACACTAAGGTATTATAACCATGGAGGATTCACTGCCTAGGCAAATTGATTCAGCTCGCGCTCCATGTTTAAAGGCTTTATTAGGCTACCTAGAGGAACATTCAATGTATTCTCTATTCTGTTTACATTGTGGAGATTATTTTGTAAGCAGTCACTGGAGGTGTTTAGAAGCACCAAGAAAGAGCCAAATTGTCAGGAAAGAAAGTTATCTTGGTCTGTGACAGCTCAGCAGTCTCTGTAATCCTCAGATTTACCTAATGTAGGGACAGATTCTTATTTAACTAATTCCATTAAAATAAAATAATACAAATGGATCACGACATAGAGATAAACAATGCTTTTTAGAGGTATGTTTTACTTTGTACTTTTTTTTTTTAAATACAGAATAGAAGCAGGAAATAGAACCTGCTTTTGGAAGCCTGAGAATGTGCCAGAGAGAAAAGCAACAAATAACATATAAGGGAAAACCCATAAGGATAACAGCTGATCTTTCTGCAGAAACTCTGCAGGCCAGAAGGGAGTGGCAGGATATACTGAAAGTCCTGAAGGAGAAAAACCCACAGCCAAGAATACTCTACCCAGCAAGAATCTCATTCAGATTCAACGGAGAAATCAAAAGGTTTACAGACAAGCAAAAGTTAAGAGAATTCAGTACCACCAAACCAGCCTTACAACAAATGCTAAAGGAACTCTTCTAAGTAGGAAACACAAGAGAAGGGAAAGACCTACAAAAACAAACCCAAAACAATTAAGAAAATAGTAATAGGAACATACATGTCAATAATCACCTTACATGTAAACGGATTAAATGCCCCAACCAACAGACACAGACTGGCTGAATGGATACAAAACCAAGACCCTTATGTGTGCTGTCTACAAGAAACCCACTTCAGACCAAGGGATACATATAGACTGAAAGTAAGGGGATGGAAAAAGATATTCCATGCAAATGGAAGTCAAAAGCAAGCTGGAGTAGCAATACTCATATCAGACACATTAGACTTAAGTAAAGCCCATTAAAAGAGACAAAGGAAGGTCGTTATATAATGATCAAGGGATCCATCCAAGAAGAGGATATAACAATTGTAAATATCTATGCACCCAACATAGGAGCACCTCAGTGCATAAGGAAGCCTGAGTATGTGCCAGAAAATGTTAGATTTTTTTCAGATAAATAATAATATCAAAATAACCCCTTATGTATCAAGTATTGTGCCAGGAGTTTTGCATGCATTGTGCCCCTTCAGTCTCACATGCATAGGAGGAAATTGAGGCACAGAAAGGGAAATTTGCTAAAGATGACCACAACTCACATCCAGTGGACACAGAATCCACTACATCTCACTGCTGTTCTATGCTGTCCAGAACATTCATTCAAACTTGCAACAAAATGCCTGGTTTCCTTTGGATGGGTTAAGCTCATAGCTGGGTAGATCAATGGCGTCTTGTAATTCTGGAGCAGAAGGTCTCCTCCAGGCTCCTGGCAGGTAGGACCTCAACAAGCAGCTGCTGAGAACTTTGAGCAGCCCCGCCCCCCCCCCCCCCCCCCACAGCTGGACGACCCTAAGAGAGTCTCACACAGAACCCATAGCATCTCCTGGAAGGGGCAGTTGCCAGCCTCCTGGTCATTTAGCTCATGCCTATCTCCTCAACAGTCTTTCTCCGCGTCATTGTTGTAAGGTCTGAATTCTCCAATAAATGGTCTTCTTGCCTCATTGGTGAGATTGATTAGCGAGAATGATGTTCTCACCAATAATTACCTCCTAAGTAAGATGCACCTGCGTTCCATCCCTTGGCCTGTTGAAAGAAATGCAGGCTTGCCCCCGAATATCCCCATAGCAAGAACTCTAACCCCCTAAACTGCCAATGTTTACCTCCAAGTCCACTTGCCAGGATACATCCTGTGCCCCTTCCAGTACGTCTCCTCTGCCTTCTTGGTTGCACCATTCTCTATTGTCTAAGTCACTTGGATGAGTCTGTGGACTTCTCTTGCCCTGGGTGTTCTCCTCCCACGCCTCAACGCTGCTGAGTGATCCTTACCTGGCTCGGGATTGGATATGCGACCACCGGCCCTTTCACCTGACTAATACTCACCTTTCAAACACTGGGGAAATCGTCACAATTCACACTTCCCGGGTTTGTGGTGAGAATAAGTGAGATCACGCACGTGGAAGGGACTTTGAAGGGTTATGCAAATCTAACAATCCTCATTATTTATTCTGGACCTTACCTATTTTCCAATAAAGGGATATATAGTTTTTGCCTCTCTTTTTATTCTGAGAATAGTGCTTTATTTTACTTCATGCTTCTCTATGGATAAGAGATCCATAGTGTGTCCTTGAGGGACATGTACGTCCCTTTCTTATTTTTGCAAACTAGTAAGTTCTGGACTTGGCTGCAAAGAAGCAAGTGAAGGATAGCAGAATATGCCACCCTCAAATGTGTCACTTTGGCATAAGGATTATTATGAACTGAAGACAATCGAGAATAAGCAAATACAAGTAATGTTCTCTGCCCTTTTCCTATTTACCTGAAAGCAGGACATAAATTTTCAAAAGTGTTCCTCCTCCCCTCTCTACCAGGAATAACAAAATTAATCACTGGAGACAGTTTTTTACCCTACCAGCCAGGAGACTGGTATGGTATGTATAAAACCTCGTACCAGAGGTATGCATAAAACAAACTTTAATAACTCGTGTTTGTCTCTGCTCGTGGAAGCCTAAAACTGCTTTCCTCTGTCTTGTCATCTCTCCACAAATTTATTGTTCTTTGTTGAAGATGCTATACAAGCCAGAGTTCTAAGCAACCTCTTTGAGCTTTTCATTTTTCCCTGGGTATCTCCCATGTATACGTTAGGTATATGTTAATAAACTTCTGCTTGCTTTTCTCTGATTAATCAATCTTTTATTACAGGGATCTCAGCTAAGGACTCAGAAGGGTAGAGGGAAAATTATTTTTTCCTCTCCTACACAAGCATCTCTATATGTGTCTCAGTGGGGTTTTCCAGGCTTTCCAGAATTGTGTGCTCACCATGTCTGTCTGCCTCTCACTCCCACTAATTTCTATTATGAACAGACATCCTACTCTAATTATCCCTCTCCACGTCCCCTGTACAGCTCCAGAGTATGCCAGCTTTGATCTTGCTACCTTTACCTTGTTTCCCATGTGTAGATTTTGTGACCTCGTCTTCATTAACCAAGACAATCGTACCTCCTTCTAACGTCTGGTTTCAAGGCCACCTCCACTCCTCCACTGACTCCAGCCATCACTGAGTAGGCAACTCAATAGGGTTATTCATTATTCTGTCCTGAACTTTAATTTCCTGTATTACATTAACTATCATAAACATACCACATCATCAAAATTCAATTCTCATTTCCTAAGGAAAACTAATGCCTGAAAATGCTCTTGATAGGTTTAATGGTTCATGAAAAAAAAAAGTACAGACAGTAACTATATATGGTAGCTATCTAGCTAAAAATGGCAGAGAAAAATGATTGAAAGATAATATGACATTGTGTATTCCTGACAACAACAAAAACTACAAAAAGTCAATTCTCATTATTTGCAGTAGCTATGTTCTATAAAATTGTTGTGAATACTGAATTAGCAAATATTGAACCACTGCTCTAGGGGAAATACAGGGTTAGCGTCCTGTCAGCCTCTGGTCACAGGATTTTCATCAGCCAATCAATACATAACCTTGTTTTATGTGCACTTCTATTTAAGGTTACCTTCTCTAATACATGTTGTTGATTCATTAACGTCGAGTTCGTAGCCAACAGCGCTGTGACTCACACCTGAACAAAGCTTGTCTGACACACGTGTTTTCTGCATAACATACCTCACAACATCCTAAAGCACAAGGAAACTGGGCAGCCCTCCAGCACTGTGTGTGGGGACCGTCAGAGAGTGGACTCGCCAACAAAAATCACAAAATGTACAAAGCGTGACGCTAAATAGACGATGAAGAGGATACTTGTTTACAGTGTGAGAGCTGAAGCCAGAGGTCAGAGCATCACCCTGCTCCATCCCAGTTGGAAGTGTGTGCCTCAGGCTCCAAGTTTTCCACGCTCTGTGGACGTCCACAATGATCGTGGAAGTGCTGTGAGGATTGATGCGGGGGCACAAATACATTTCAGAAAGCTGATGACTTTGCAAATACAGAATATACAAAGACGTAGCATTGCATGTGTGCATGAAGAAAAACTGGAAGCCATTGTGTAATTTCTCTACAAACGACTTCGAGTGTCTTTTAAATTGTTATCGTTGAATAGGCATTACCTTCATACCCAGAAAGAATACATGTTTAAAATGTTTGTCAGCCAATTAATTTCATCATCTACCTTCAAAAGAAGAGAAAGAAAGTCCTGTTCTCAGAGATTACCAATAAGATTCTTCTTCAAGGTGATGTAGGGTAAAAGGCAAAGTGGGCTCAGATCTACATTCACATCCTGCTTCCACCACTTACAACCATCTAACTTTTAGCAGACCACACTGCTGGCTGAGTTCTAGTTTCCTTAACTTTGTGTGAAGCCTTTCTCCTTGAATCTCCCTCAATACATTGCACTTCTCTCTCTACTAGAGGGTTTTGGAAGTTCATGGTTAATATTTGTGTGTCCTAGTATAGTGCTTCTCAAGTTTTAATGAGCACACCAATCCCCTGGGGATCTTGATAAAATGCAGACTGATTCAGTAGATCTGGGTGGGGCCTCAGATTCTGCATTTACAACAAGCTCCCAGAGGCTGCTGATGTGGCTGAGTCATGGACCACATTTTCTGTAGCCAACGCCCTAGAACAGGGACTTCCCTGGTGGTGCAGTGGTTAAGACTCCATGCTCCCAATGCAGAGGGCATGGGTTCGATCTCCGGTCAGGGAACTAAATCCCACATGCATGCAGCAACCAAGAGTTCCCATGCCACAACTAAGGAGCCCACGTGCTGCAACTAAGGAGCCTGCCTGCTGCAACTAAGACCTGGCAGAACCAAATAAATAAATAAACATTAAAAAAAAAAACCCAAAAAACCCTAGAACATTTCAAGTGACTTCTACTCTCCATGATCTGCTTTGTCTCAAAATATTTCCTTTCTTCCATTTTTCCCTAGCTTTTATTTATTGACCAAAGCTCTGAATCCTAAGCATAATAAGCCTCTTGCAATTAAAGGGAGACTTGTAGCCCCAAATTGTTCACAGTTCTTTTGGGTTCTCTATACTACTTTCCTCTTGGATGCACTGAGCATGGATGGCGTGTAAGTTTAGATGAAGGGCACGTTTAAGACCTATTCTTAGATAATATAGATGATGTAAAATCATAACTCTCAAATGCATATTTTAATTCTTAGGGAAATGGATTTGTGGAAAAATGAACAGAGAAACCGGAGGAGGAAAATAATATGAACAACGAATTAAAAACACAATTTGCCTTTCAAATAGAAATAGTATCTGCCATTTATTAGGCACTTCCCATGTGCAGGGCATATCATTACGTGAGTAATGAAATTCTCTAGAAATGAGTCATTGATTATCTGAGTAATTTGATAAACTCAGGCAGCTCTTGCCTTTGTTTCGTGCTGTGTGACATTGCTGGATTTTTTTCAATGGCTGTGAAGTGGTTGGCATTTAACTAGGAGAATGGGGAATTTTAATTTGATATGGTTGACAAGATGTTTGATGGGGCTGTCACAATGACAGCAAGTTTTCAATGCATTTATTGGAATTACCTGTGCTGATTGAAATTCAAAGGCAGTCACAAAGGTTTTCATTCCCACTGACCTATTTTGAGTGCAAAGCAAAGGAAAAGAATAACATGACAAGGAATTTCCATGATTCCTAGTAAGAAAACTCTTGTCCAATTTGTGTTGAGAAATGAGGAGAATCACAAATAGAAGGTGACTGGGCACATTTACAAGATCCAGAGTGGACCTCGTAGAGCAAAGGAACAAAGCCCTGGACACCAGTAGAGAGAAGGGCTGATCCACTGAAAACTCGTAAAGTTCTTATATTTTGCAGAAACGTATCATAAAATATGGATCTTGACTTCTTACTCAATTTTTATTCTGTCTGTGAAGTTGTTAGTTCTTTATGCTTTGACATTTCTGTTCTGAGTTTCAAACGCAGAGTGGTAAACAGAGCAGAAGAAGGAAGGACCTAGACTTTTAAATCGTCAAGATATTCTGTTTGAAAAATGAGAGATCCTTGGGGAGAGAGTTACTGGCTAATTTATTAAAGAGAAAATACATATTTTGTATATTTTTGCTAAAGCCTGATGAGATCTATTGTACCCTGCCACTGTAAGAGCATGAGTTCTAAGGAACAAAACATAAAAGGCACAATCTTAGGACTGTCACTTTCTCTGCCTGTGAAAGTATCTACATGGGTTCTTATTAGTAAGAATATACTTAAAAAATTAATAACATAAAATCCCAATGGTTTTAGAATAGATTATTTTCTCACTGACAAAATACACATTGTCTCTATCATTATATTAAAATTTATTTAGTGCATTGTGGCATCTCGTTTTTCAAGGCTTTTCTTGCCAGTACATTAATTTATCTCATCATAGGTTTTTCTCTTATCACCTATCACAAGACTTTGAGCGTAAGGATAAGGGCTATGCCGTGAGATTCTTGGGCTCCTCCGAAGTGCTTTTCATACAATGATTGGCATAGTATCATGAGTTATAATAAAATTATAGCTACCATTTTATTGAGAATCCTTTAGATGACAGACATTCTGATAAGTTTTGTACACATACAATTGATACTCCTTACAATAACCCATCTAAGGCAACACCATTATTCCTTTGTGACACGTGAGGATATTGAGTCTTGGAGAACTTAACGATGTCTCATGTTACAGAAATAGTAAGCAAAAGATGGTTCTCTCTGGCTCCAAACATATCCACCATTATCATGACAAGCATCTATCTAAGAAAACAGTATTCGAGAAAATTTTATAGTGCTAAGTATCTGCTGTTTTTAGTCTGCTGTTTTGTCAATCCATTCTAATTCCACGTCAAAGTCATTGCCAAATGTTATTGCAAAGCTACCCCCACATTCAAAAGTGTGGGGTAGTTTCCAAATGAACTTGCCAAAACAATCCTGGCCTACATAGGCTGGCTAAGCAATGCTGCATGCTTCTGTGGTAACATACCAACCCCAAACCTAAGTGGGTTATTACAACAAAGGTTCTCTCTTGCTTCCAACAGAGAGTGATGTGGCTTAAATGCCCTTCCTCTATCTTGTTGCCATGGGATCTAGCACATGCAAACGCTAAAGACAAAAGGATGAGAAAGGATGACGGAGGCACATTACCTCATCACTGCCTTGGCCTGAAAGTGACATACATCACTTTTGTTCTCAGTCCATGGACCAAAGCTAGTCAGATGGCCCTAAACTAACTGCAAGCAAAACTGGGAAAGGTAGAGGAGCTTATGTGTGTTTTGTGAACACTGTCATTGCCACACTACCTTACAATCAAACTTACATTTATTTGTTTGTCTCCTCTTTCTTTTCTTTACTAGAAAATTCTTTCATATGGTCGTAGATTTTATTTTCCATGGTAACAATATCAAGTAGAACACTGGGTGGTATACAGTGGGCACTCAGTAAACAGTTGTTAAATTAAAGAATACTTATGATTGCTTAAAGATGGCCACAAATTGCTTGATTCTCTTTCATTGAGGAGACGGGTCTATGTTCCCTCCCCTTGAATCTGGGGTGGCCTGTGATAATTTTGACCAGTACATTATGGTAGAAACAGTACCATTCCAGCTGCGGGCCTAGCCTATAAGAGAGCTGGCAGTTTTTACTTTCCTCCTAGTTGAGCCCTACAGCACTATGTAAGGTGTCTGGTTATACTGAGGGAGCCATGACATAAGGAGGCACAGCTAGTCCTGTGTGGAGGATGCGTGGAAAGAGAGGAAGAGAGATGTCCCAACAGCCATCCCCAGCTACTTCAGCACCTTTTGCTTATCTCAGCTAAGGTCACAGGCATTGTGAAACAAAGATGCATCGTCCCTGTCCAAATATTTGATCTACAAAATAACATGGGATAATGATAAATTGTTCTTTTAAGCCACCAATTTTTGGGTTGGGTTGTTATGCAGCATTAGGTAATTGTACTAATCCTTCACAGTGACTGATTTTGCCTGTTCAGTACCAATACCTACAGTCTTAGCCTTCATGCATGAATTCTCTTTCAGGACCTAGGGCTCAACGTTTTAAAAAGATGCTAACTTTTTCATGTTCATGTACAATTGATTCTCTACCAAGACATCTTGACCTTCTCTCTGGTCTGACTTTGAGGGCCGCCTTCTTTGACATGCTCTGAAAGCTCTGCATGTGTTCATCTCACACAGCACTCAGGACACCTGACTACTTCTATATACTTACTCTTTATTTGCTGTGATCTGCATGAGAAGCGTGCTCACCACGTGACACATTCCAGGGCACATTCTCAGGGCCTCAAGTTATTCCCCATCCCTTACCTTCTACCCAAAGAAACAATTCAAAACACAGGCAAATGAGAGAATGAGAGTGATACTCTATGAAGGATAATTTTTAATTCATTCCCATGTATCAGAAACAATTTTAAAAGCCAGTCATTCACATTAGCTTTTATTAATTAAAGTGTACTTGTGGACACACTTTTTAACTGAACACCATTCGTCTCACAGCTCATCTTAACATACCCACTTATCTAGCAACCAGAGGTGACAGTAGCTGCTTTAATATATGCATATGTTTAAAAGCATTTCTCTTTCTATTAGCTGTAAATCCTTAAGAGCTTGATTTAATCTGTATGATTTATCCCTGAGTCATAGTTACCCAGTTGAGGTAGCCAGCAAATATTAATATTTATGCATAAAAGTGAATAAATGAAAATAAAATTGACAAGGGCATACAAAGCTGAAAATAATATTTTGGAGGTATTCCTAAATTTTTTTAAATTTTCAAACCATTTGAAGCTATAATACAATCATAATATTGTTATCCTGGTAGTACAAAAGGATCGAAATATGGTGGTACTCTTTTAAATCATATTTAAATACAAGAAAATATTGCAATATATGGTCGTAATTGCAATGTGATTGAAATTAACATGAACAAATTAGGAAGAAAATTTCTCCTCCCTGTCCCAAGTCAATGGCTCTGTGGCTTGTTGGTTGCAAGGTAAAAAGAAGATAAATATTTATGTAGCATGGTAGATTCTAAGCTATTAAGTAAATTTGGAAAAATTAAATCAAAGTTCCCAGGGGAAGGAAATGAAAAGATCATTTCAAGCAAGAACCATGTATTTCCTAGGATATTCTCAAATAGAAATCCGGCTTACAAGCTAATGGAACATACATAGTTGCATACTTCTAAAACCCTTTTACAAAAATATGGGAACATGGCATCATGGCAAATATGGTTGGTCAACCCAGCCAAGTAAACACTGAATGAGAGTTAGGGGTGATGACAGCATTAACAGATATTTTCCTTTGGTTGATCACACAGCTTCAAGAATGCCAAATTTATCTCTAGACATTCTAATTAGACAAAACTACTTGTTAAATTGAGGAGCTGGAGGTCAGAAGCATGCAACCAATTAAGAATGTCAGTGAGGGTTTTTCATTTACTGGCCTCTTCTGTTTTCTGCAATTTAGTTCAGATTCAGCACCTCATTAAAGAGCGTCATATCCAAGCTCAATTCATTGTCTAAGACCTGCTCAAATGCCATCTATTTAAAAAATGGCTCCTGAGATTCCTTTCTAGAACCACTCTTCCCTTCTCCTAGGCTGCTAGACAGAGCACTCATCAGGAATTCTGTATTTTCCCCTCTGAATTGCAATTATTTATAGGCATTAGCTCCACTGCCAGCGTGGAAGCTCCTCAAGGAGCTGAGTACATGTTTTATTCACGTTCCATCCTCTGTGGGACAGAGCACTTGGACCACACTTCTTTGAACACCGAAAGCAAAAACTGTCATTTTTCTTTCACTTATTTTTCACATCCACGTCCTTTTCTAGGTTAGATCTTTGCAAGAGAATATGTTTAAATTCTGATAGATAAGTGAGATAAATGACAAGTTCAAGAATAAAGAGGAAGCATTCTTTTCTGCTGAGGTATCTGTTGTATCTTTCAGTTATTTGAATTTTCAGGTCCATTTGCTTTCATGATTGACAGATTTTATAAAAATTAAAAATTGTAATTGTTTTCCCTAATGACATATTACAACCACGTACTTATCACTCAATGATGTAGCTGAGGAGTCAGATTACAGAAAGAAAAAACTCATTGCTTTGAGTCATAAAGTACAGGTGTAGATGTTGTCCAAATATTTAGTTCCTTCTCTTTTATGTTACACATAATGGAAAATGGTTGACCATTCTCAGAATAGCATAAGAACTACAACTCCTCCACTGAGTTTTGAAATCCTTTTGACTCGAAAACATACCTTTAACTACAATCTTTACCTTACTAAAGGAAGTATTGAGTTTCTGCTAAAACTTGAGAGTGTACAGCATATTGCAGAAGATGCATGAAAGATTAAGATTAATTTGGCTCCAAAAATCTTCCAGTTTAATATCAATGGTAAGAGGTTTGAAAAGGGTACACTACCATCACTTTACAACATGCAGTAAGATTTAGGTCTCAAAGGAGAGACAAGTTTCGAACAGAAAATAAGTTCATGCTGCAGGAAAGACTGGCTCTGGAACATGCTGGCTTGGCAATGCAGAATTGCTGGGATTCCAGACCATCCTGATTATTGCATGATAGAGCTACGACTTGAATACATTGGGATTTGAAAAAAGAGGAGACATCAGTCAATTTCTATTTCCTCCATATGTCTGCATTTTCTCCTATTTTCCCCGTTGCCCCCCTCGTGTATCCAGTTGTCATCATATCTGCTCCCATTCATAATCTTTACATTTTAGATAAATCTTCTCACCATTTTCCAAGTGTTCAGAGTTGAGAATCTTGCTGATGCCCTTTGCTGAGAATTCCAAATGTCGTCACCTTCTTTTGATAATATCCTTAACAAAATGCCTTTAAGCTAAAATTTGTACGTGCAACTAAAGGGCCAATGAACGGTCTTTCCAAGAAACCCCTGAACCTTCTGAAATTATATGCAAAATTGTATATGAATTTTTCTGGGATTAGTGTCCATGACTTTTGCAAAATGCTCAAGGGGAGTCCTTGTCCCACTGCATTTGAGAAATTCTATTGCTTCTAGACCATTGAGAATATCTTTTTTAAAATGCTGTGAAGTAGCAGCATTTAAGATTTATAAAGTACGCAGAAAGATTTCCTGAAGATAGTTGGTCACCAAAAGAGGGACCATAGAAATACTCTTTTCATAAGGCATTCATTATTGAATAACTCCCCATCCCTTGGCAGAATTTCAGCATGGAGCGAAAAGTCCAACTTCCCCAAATTGTTATGTTTCCTGTACCTCCTCTGTCTCTCTCAGGCTCAATAGGGTTTTCTGTTGCCTTAAATCAGAGTTGCAGTTCAGAGCTGTGATCATTGCTGACCGGACACTGCCACTTGTGAGTTGCCAGGACAGTTGCAGACTTCTGGCGCTGGAAGAGTTAAGGCTCATGGTGATTCAACTGTGTGCACGTGCCAGAAAGAGAGACAGAGAACGAGAGAGAGGGGGATCTGATCTCCAATGACATCCTCATCAGAACTCTGAAGCTGCAAGGCACCAGACAGATAAACGTAACTGAGTGGAAAGGTCTAGTGGGGCCAACAGTAAACAAGAAGAGGTTGGTCTAGGCAGCTGCTTCTTCATTTCCACCGCACTGATTGGGCAAGTGAGTCATGTTGTTAAATCACATACTTTTTGTGAAAAGCTGAGAATCTGAATTTGTATGTGAAATTTGACAACTAATTAGAAACATTTAAAAGTGTACAGAACAAAGATAAAAATATATCTTAGCTGATGCAGACTCTAGAGGCCTAACTTTGCAAAATTTGGTGTAAGGTTTAATCCCCTCAATTATTTTCTTCCACCTTAACTGCACTAAATTTAGGCTATTTAGTATCCCCAGCAAACACCTTGAAATTCCCTGTCTTGTGACTTATTCTCATAAAACTTCCTCAGTTAATAATTCCTCCTCTTCACTTGCTCACCGCTTTACTCCACCAAACCCAGGTTATCTATTTCCACGAGGAAACTTTTTCCTTCTAGAACCAATAAACATGCTGTGTCTACCACATACATGACAAATTGTCATACATTTACCCACAGATATTCTTTTGGATGATGCTGTTATGTTTGAACATTCATGTGTCTGTCTCATCTCTCTTCGTTATTCATTTATTCACCCTACAAACACCTATTCCACACTCTGTGTTATTGTACTTGGCACTGAAGATGAAACCTGGGAATTATACGCTTTCTGCCCTTCCAGAGCTCACCATGAGTGCACATCTAATACCCCTCTAATTCGTTGGAGGGTCATTATAAACTGTTGAGAGAGCTGAAATTCTCAGGCTTTTTGCACTGATAGATTGTTATGGACTGAATGTGCGTGTCTGCTCAAAGTTTCTGTGTGGAAGCTCTAACCCCAGTGTGATGGTATTAGCAGGTGGGGCCTTCGGGAAGTAAGTAGTTTGAGATGAGGCTATGACCTGCTCTATGATATTTTGTTATAACAGCCCGGGCTGACTAAGGTAAACAGTATCTAGTGAGTAATTTATACATGGTGGAAATTCAGAAATATTTATTGTTTGGCTACTTATTTTCACATGCATTTAGTTATACGTTATTAACGGTATATTTCTGCATTTCACAATGTGCATGTAGTTGCCACTGGGTGTCTGTGTAGGGAACCACTTAGGGACCAGCAACGATTTGTATGTTTGTCTACACTGCCATCATCCGTATAGAATATTCTTAGTGATTCAAAAGAAGCACATAGTTCTGCTGCAAAGTAGATTTTAATCATTTTTTATTTGCATTTATTTGAGAAAGCACTTTCATTCCTTTCACAGTTGTCATTTGTGAAAGAAGCCTTTGTTAGCCTGAAATGTAGCTGTAACAATTATTTCTCAAAAAAAAAAAAAAAAAAAGAAGAAGAAAAAGAATAAAACCTCAACACAATTCTTTTAAACCTTATTTGATTACCTCAAAAATTTTCAGAAGAATGAATATGGACTGAAATCCACTTTTCATAAAAAAAGGATTAACCATTGTTTCTTATAATCTTAGTCAGTGAGAATCGAACAATAGCATATTCATTTGAAAGAGACTTTTGCTCCATGGTTGAAATTAACTTTAACTTCTTTGTAAATGGTTCAAAAATAACTCAGAGCATAGTGGTTATCTTAGAGGTGAGAATTATCTGTTTCATTTGCTCTCTTAGTCTGTGTTTCACAGAAAAATTCTCGTTCCTTACTAATGTGTTTCAATCCATTGTTTGGAAAGCGCTGGATAAGAACTGCAGTGAGAACAGCTAAAATATGTGACGACACTGGAAACGGAGGTTCTCATTATTGTAGCAGGTTGGTTAGCTGTGTCTCATTCATCAGCATTGAAGTGTCACATTGACATCCAAACAAGAAAGAACAGTTTAAAGAGTTTCAGGCAGTGCATGCTGTTTAAACCTATTGTGATAATGTTTTATAGTCACAGACATTGCAAAGATAAAAAAAGATAAGCTAAAGAACAGAAAAGAGGTAAAAGTATGCATAAAGACAGTCAGTGCTAGGTAGGTATAGATCTTAGGGCAATTACCTGACTTAAAAAAGTAGAAACCTACCTAGATCATCTGGATTTCTTCTCTCTGACTAACAAGGGTTGGCAAAGTAGTAAAGAGGAAAGATGCAAACTTTCAGTGGCCAATCAAGAAACATACTTGGAGCAGTAGGTGATGTCTAAAGATGGGTGCTTAGAACAACAAAGAAAGAAGAGACCAAATTGGGCAAGAAGGAACTGTATCCTATTGCCCACAAGCCCATCTCTTTTACAAGTTATGGACAAAAGGAAGATAAATCTGTGATTGTTCAGAAATTAAATGGGTAGCATAGCAGAGTCACTGGGGTCAAGCTCCAGAATGGACACATATGGGTTTCTAACCCTGCTCTATAGTGTATTAGTTTTGTCTATAAGCATACCACTTACTCCTTCTCACCGCATTTCATCGCCTGTAAGTGGGATCATAATGGTACCTGCCTCATGGCACTAAGAGTATTAAGCAAGATGTTGAAGGGTTGAACATAGTGCCTGGCATTTTCCAAGCCCTCACGGAGTCTTTTCTTGTATGGTCCCAGCCTAAGAATTGCTTATGGAAATGTGGGGGAGTATATGCTAATGAAAAATTGGGTCTAATATCACACGTTTATTAGGAGATATGCATATTTTTAAATGATGAAATAGATGTTAACATTATTACATTTTTCCCACTAAGGCAAATCACATTTCTCAAAGAATGACGCGCTTGTGGCTAGACCTCATATTGTGAGTGGATGGATGAGTAGAAGCTGCTCAATCTTCATTCCCTTGAAGAGTAACATTTTATAATTTGGCGTTTGGCTTTTCACAGGTGCACCAGTAGTCAGTAAGGACCAACAGAAAATATGTTCGGAGTCTTAAACATGCGTTGTGAGGCTCTATCAAGAAGTATTAAAGGCAATAGCATCATATTTACTCAGTGTCAAGTAATTCTGGACTCTCCCATTGGGATATGAAAAGTAAGACAAATAGTTTGCTGACATACTATCTATTCATAATTTTTCTTTTTATGACAGTATTTTAAAAATACAATTATAATAATATAATATATGCAAAAGTGCTTAATCCTCGCAAATTGATGAGTCCGTCTCAGCCGTACCAATGATAATCATACCTTAAGGGATGGAGAAGCAACAGAATAAATGGAACCGAGCTGTTTAGATGACCTTATACAGCAGAGGCTGTTAATCGCTCTGTACCTCTGCCTACTTTTGAATTGTTGTTACATGAGAGAGAAACAAATTTTACTTTCTTTGATTCAACTACATTTTAGGATTTTGTTGTTGTTGTTGTTGTTACAGGCGTTTAACCTATTCACAAGTGTTATGGGCCGAATTCTGTCCTCCCAGAATTCATTCTGAGACTCTAACCTCAGAACATGACTGTATTTGGAGACAGGGCTTTAAAGAGGTGATTGAGTTAAAATGGAGTATTTAGGTTGGGACCTAATCCCGTATGACTGGCGTCTTTGTAAGAAGAGCAGATAGGATGCAGGCGACACAGGCAGAAGGAAAACTGTGAGAGCTCAGTAAGAAGGCAGCCATCTGTACGCCAACAAGAGAGGCCTCAGGAATAAACCAGACCCGTGGACACCTTGATCTTGGCAACTAGGTTCCGGAACTCTGAGAAAATAAATTTCTGTTCTTTAAGTCACCCAATCGGTGGTTTTGTGTTACGGCAGCCCTGGAAAACTTATGCGAGGAGTAATACACCATCCACACATTCATTCATGCAACTTTTCCTTGGCACTTATTTTGTGACATGCCCTGTCTTAACTAATGTAGATGACAAGGTAACTGAAATCATCCTAAGTCCTTAGGCAAATCACACACAATAGCTAGAAAATATTTCCTTCCATTATAATTTATTCCTTTTCAGGGAATATGTTATGTAAATAAAATACATTCCATCAGTTATATTTTATATATATAAAAAAATATATTATATATATATTTTGTCCCCCTGAAATTAGCCCCAGTGTCTCAGGAGGTGATCTTATTTAGAAATATGGCTGTTGGTAATCTAATTAGTTAAGATGAGATTATACTGGATGAGGGGTGGGCCCCTAATTCAATATGACTGGCATCCTTATAAAAAGAGGACGTTTGAGTAGAGAGACAAACAAGCATGAAGGCACGGGAAGAGGGACTTCCCTGGTGGCGCAGTGGTTAAGAATTCTCCTGCGAATGCAGGGGACACGCGTTTGATCCCTGGTCCGGGACGATCCCACATGACACGGAGCAACTAAGGCCACATGCTGCAACTCCTGAAGCCCAAACGCCTAGAGCCTGTGCCCCGCAAGGAAGAGGAGTGCCCAGCTAGTCGCAAGGTGAGAAACCCTGCGCGCAGCAACAAAGATCCAACACAGCCAAAAAAAAAAAAAAGACGTGGGAAGAACACCTGAGTTTACCGGAAGCTAGGAGAGTGGCATGCAACAGGGTCTCTCTCACCATCTCAGAAAAAACCACCCTGCTGGGAGATCAACCTGCTTCCAGAACCGGGGCACGATAAATCCCTGTTGTTTAAGCCACTCAGTGTGTGGAACTTTGGAATGCCGTTGCAGCAGCTTTAGCAAACTCATGCATCCCCTGTTCCACAATAAAGGTTAAGCATTTTAAATTCTGGAGTGAGTAAACAAATCCTGCTACTTGACATTTAGAACCAGGGGAATAAGTCATGCCGGTCTTACACTATTTTTTTCCATCCGCCGTTCAGCGATGCACCCGCTGTTCTTTCAACCAATGCTTCTTGAGTAATATCTTCATCCATGTCCTTTATATTGTGCCCTAGAAAGTATGATAAATGCCACGGAGCAGGAGATGCCAACCTCAGATTTTAATATGTTGTAATTCTTAGGGAGACATGAAACAATGACCTGAAACTGATTTATTTTCCTACATGAAATTTTTTATAATCCACTGGTCAAAAGAAAATAAATCCACAAGGTAATAATATCACCTTTAATTACACACTGAGGGACAAGATGACCAAATAGGCCAGATAGGCTATGTTAACATAACTCACAAAATAAAATAGATATCCGTGGGAGGGAAACATACAAGATACAGTTTCTGGTTATTTTAGAGAGTTTGGGAAAATGAAGAAAGGTTTACCTTATTGTCTTGTTCTGTCCTGTTTTTTCCTGAATAATTCCTAGGTGTATAAGAAATAATGACAGTAAAAGAGATATCGAAATTTTATGGCATTTTGCTGTGTGTTAAGAATAACCTGTTCCTTTCTCCTCTTGCATCCAGGTAAATATTTAATTGCTGTTAAATTAAAAACAAAAACTGCCTATTATTTTTTTCTCTCCTCTTTTTAGCCTCTTTACACTTGCAAAGACACCTGTCTAGATTTAGAAACTGACTCCACTGGTTATGTGGTAGCACACAAGAACATACAAAAGACTACGCTTAACTCTACAAATGTCTAATACTTTACCTTCTCACAGTTCTCTGATCACAATGTTGGAGTAAACTTGGGTGGCTTTCACTGTTCCTTTTGTTTATCCCACATAATTCCTTCAGAAAACATGGTTGTTTCCAGATTCCCCCTATTGTAACCAGCACCATCAGTAAGTAAAATTTGGATAACGTGCCTTCTCACATCTCAGTGCCTGGTTATTGTTGGTGGGGCTAGGATGGAGAGAACGGTACATTTCGAATATGAAAGAAGGTAAGATTAGGGTCCTTAACTAAACAGCATCAAAAACCTCTTTGTTTTTCATGGTAATGTGTGTGTGAGGGGAGGGGGGCTGAATTCTTTAATGAGAAAAAAATATCCTATTATATTGAATTATGGTACAACATAATACAATCTTTATGAGAAAAGCATGAAATAAGATATTGCCTAAATTCCAAGGATTAGAGAAAAGATTGTGCCAATAAAATCTAAGGCTCTGATAGCCAGTGTATATTCTTCTTCTTCTCCTTTTTTATTTTTTTTTTTTTACTTTATCCCAGGACATTTAACGGCTAAAAAGTATCATCCTCCTCCCCTTCCTCCTCCTCATGTCTTAATGCGATGTGCTATGATTTTCAGAAGAGAACTGTAAAGGAAATTCAACTCTTGATTGAGTATTGGTAAAAATTTCAGAGAATATGATATTGTTCAGATCCACTCTTAACCCTAAATCCCAGGATTTCGGAAAGAAGTCCTGATTCTGGGAAATAAGATCCAGGGCTACCTAAAAGAGGGGAAACAATAAATATTTCAAGTATTTTGAAAGATCTTCTAAAACAGTTCTGGGAAAAGGAAGTATGGGTTTGCATTATTCAGGTATGATGCTCTTAGTCAAATGACCCTTGAGTCTATAATAACATGAAATATGTTTAATCTTCATACAAACTGAACACCTGTATCCAGGTGTCAAGGAAACTACTTTATGTTTAAATTTCTACAAGTTTAAAGATTCATACTAACATCTCAGAGTTAGAAAACTGTAATTGAATGGAAGCTTGGACATAATTAATTCTTAAGCTGTATAATTTTTCACTTTCCATTTCAAGGACTGTCACCAAAATAGTAATTTTTTTCTCTTCTTGCTAATCCAACAATTTCATACTGACAGCCTGTCATCACGGGAACTGACTATCACATTACGGCTTTACACACATTAATACAAACATTTCCAAGCCAAAGTTAGATACACTGACAAGAAATATGGCTTTTAGTTAATGATTTATGTTTCTGTTTTGGAAAAAGAACGGTTCTCTTAAATATATCATGCTGGCAGGTGGCTTCCAAGCTTTTTGTTGGAGCATTGAAATGGACTCCTTTATGATTTCTGATCAATAAAAATAGTGCTTTGACATTTTTATATCTCTCTCCCCACTAAAAAAAGAAAGAAAATACTACAATATTAGGTCACAGCAATTAACTGTATGTGAATTGGAAACTGGTAGACCAGGGTGTAAATCTTGGATTTTGTGTTAACTAGCTCTGTGGTTTAGGTACATGGTTTACTTTCTTACGCTGTAACTGCCTGAGCTATGAAATGGGATCCTTGAAGAGCTTAGAAAGAATGAATAATACAGCCCATGGGAAGCTGTGATGAAGGGACCATCAAGCAGGGTTGAATAAGCGTTATTTGAGATTGTTATGGTCTCTACTTATCGGGTACTACTCAGGTGCCAGGTATTGGGCTAGGGTGTGAGGACACAAACATGAAAAAGTCACGCTTCTCTGAGACCCTCACAGATTGTGTTGTGAAGCACAAAGGAGGTGGCACATGTGAAAGCACATTGAAAAATAGGAAACGACGTAAATAAAAGAATGATTTGTGAACACAAGTGATCACCAATGCCTTCAGAAATAATTTAACGCCACCATGTGGGTCATCGTCTCACTTCCAGATGTTACGGCTTTTACTTAAAAACCACACTGCCAATAGTTTAATCTTAAGTACACTAAGCACCTGCTCTTTAAGGAACTCAATTATGCATTCAATTCGTGCACTCAGCAAGCATTTGCGAGTGTCCCCTCTGTTTGGGGCACTCAGTTCCTGGCCTTTGCGGCAGCCCCACGTTCTGTTTCTGGAGCACATAGTCACACATTTCTTCCCCTTTCGTGTCAGTCACCCCTTATTTCATGGTTGACCTTCTGGGAAAGGTTTATGAGGCGCTCTGAGCAGAATGGTGTGTGGGCAACATACAAACATCTCAAAAAGATTAAGCTTCCCTAAGCCATCAAAGCACCACACCTAGTTGAAGGGGCTGCCATCAAAATGAGTGCTGGGCGCAGCTTCGCCTGGACTTGGGAAACTACCATTCGAGCCGAGATTCTGACAGACAGTGGTATCAAGATCTACTGGAACGGCCTTCAAATATCTTATCCACCTGACGAGACTTACCTTTCGCTGAAATTGGTTTGATTTACAGCTCAAAATAACAGAGCTTCTAGGCTCTCAAAGGCTAAAACACCTTATTTAATTGCTTTAATTCACTGTTAACCAATTTTCTTAATATATCACTAAGGAACAATTGTTTCTAATTTCCACAAGTGTAACGCAACTAATAGCATCTTTCCACCTGTTGACTGCACAATATCATAAGAGTTAAAACTACAGTATAATGAAGTGGTTTACTAACTGTTACCACTGTAATGAGAAATTATAAGTGTGTATTATTTGTCAAAGTCTATATAACTCAAGGATTTTATCTTTAAAAACAGTAAATGCAAATATCAAATGAGTTAAAATAGATCTTATAATTTACTGTTTTTAAAACATATGAAAATGCAAATATAGATTAGATCTTTTCAGCATGATCCTGGAATAATAATGACAATAATAGTATATTCTAATATTTGTAATTTTTAGCATTTAGAAAGTCCCTATTTGCCAAGATGCTTACTTATAAAATTCCTCTTAAGAACATGGAAGAAAAATAGTATAGTTTAGAAAAAATACATTAAAAGTTAATAACTAATAACCTCTTCTTTTTTATAGGGTCTAAGGGTTAGAAGAACCCTATCCTTGGCTTCATTTATTGCTTTTGTGGATTGCTCATAGGGTAAACTATGCTGGTGGGGAATATCCCAGAATCCACCTTATTGTGGACAATTCTAACGGTCCCAAGAATCTTCCTTGTGCTGAGCAGAAACTTACTTATCTATAGTTTCCATGCATTAAATTTTAGTCTTCCTTTTGGTGCTAAATGAAAGCATCCTGTTTTCCTTATACTTCTTAGTCTTTTAGCCACTGGAGGGCAGATATTTAGTCCCGGTTTTTTCCATATCAGCCTAAAGACTCAATTTCATCAACTTTTCCTCACAGAACCTGGTTCTGACTCATCATCTAGGTTAATCTCCTCTGAACATGGCCTAGTTTGAAGTTTCTCAACCTTTTTTTGTAATACGTCTCATCAGGAAAATTTATCAAACTTGATTTCCTTAGTTTTCGTTATGAAAACGGAGGTTTTGCTTGTTGCTCATGTAAAGAAAAAAAATTGTGTTAAACTTATTAAAATGTTAAAATTTTATATTAAAATATAAATTATTTGTTAAACTATTTAAAATGTGATAGTATACATAGCAAAAGTTCTTTGGCTATTCTAATAGGCTCTCATCCCTGCCCTACCCTGTCACTATCCTTCCAGTAAATGATGCTAACAATTGAATACATTATTCTCAATGTGGTTTGACCAGCAGAGAACTGAGCAGAACTGACAGCTACTTCCTTCTGTACCCAATTTCCCTCCATTTCCTCTGGCACCACTCATGTCCATGTCATAATCATCTCTCACCTGGACAACCTGAACAGGCTTCCAACTGGCCATCTCGTCTCCTCGCACATCCTTACAATTTATTCTCTGCTTAGTCGCCAAAGGGCTCTTTTGAAAGCATAAAGTAGATCAAGTCATCATCTGCTCAAAACACTCCAGAGACTTCTCATTATAATAGAATGAAATCCCAGCTCCTTGCTGTCTGTTGTCTACATCATCTCACCTACCCGAGTCTCCCTCATACCACTCACAGTGCTTTGACCTCAGTTACGCTCTTCTAACGTCTCAACCAGGCCAAGCTGATTCTACCTCAGGGCATTTGCACTGCCTGTTCTTGTTTCCTTTCACCACATATTTGCATGGCTGCCTCCTCGTCATTCGGGTTTTAGTCTATTTGTCCCTTCTTCCTGAGGCCCTCCCTGGCCACTGAATACAAAGTGGCTTCTCTCATTACTTTCTATCACATCACCCTATTTGAATACTATAATACTTGCCACCATTAATATAGTCTCATTTGTTTGTTTACTATCTATTTCTCTAATAAGACCCATGATAGCAGTAATCTTAATCATTTTATTCAGAGCAATTCTTAGCACATAAGTATTGTTAAAGGGATGCAGATATGACTACAGGATAGCAGATTTGTGACTGTCAATAAATCAAGGGTTGAAGATCTAAGTCTGAGCCTGGGTTTGAAGTGCTGATCTGCACATGCTAGAGGTAAGACGTAGAACAAGTAACTTAATATTTCTGCATCTAAAGTTATACATCCAAAACAGTGAGAAGAATGATACTTTCCTCCTGAGGTTATTATCAGGATTAAAGAAATAAATGAATACCTTTGTGTGAAATGCATAGATAACTGCTATGTAACTCTGACCATTAACAGTAATGCAGCCTAATTTTTAGTGTTTGGCAGCTAAGCTGTGGACCCACATCACCCCGGAAGCACTGCTGCGTAGTGTCATCGCTGCCTTTTTGGGGTCATGCTGTTGCCTTTTGGGAGCCAACTATGGGTTTGTATATGCATTAGCTTTATTTTGTCATATTACGTCACCTGAACCGGTTGAAAGTGCTGAAGATCTCAATTTTGTTATTCATTAAATGTTGTTTTGGATACTTGCAACCAGGGCTTCATCTAAAATCTGAGGTACTCAACATCCCCTTGCAGTGTCCTTTCTCTTGCCCCGAGTAGAGGCCTGTGAATGTGCAACCTGGGTCTGCAAAGCATGTACCCTGTTGGGAGTCATACAAAGGCTACAGAGAAGAGGCACAGAAGAAGACAAGGGAAGTGACATGGGTACCTTGGCTGGCCAGGATCAGGCTTATGGCAAAGAGATGTTGAAACCAGGAATATAGTTAGAGAGCAACTTCTTAACTTTTCATTTTAAGATAATTGTAAATTCATAGGACGTTACAAAGATCGCGCAAAGAGGTCCTGTGTACCCTGCCCCATTTCCCACAATGGTTACTATTCACAGAGCACTTAATATCAAGACCGGGATTGGACATGGGTGTAACATGTGTGTAGTGGTGTGTCATTTTAGCACGTGTGGAGAGTCATGTAAACCCCACAATTAAGATACAGAAGTATTTTATTACCACGAAGATTTCCCTGCTGTTTCCCATTTATAGTGACCACTCCCTCTCTTCCACCACCCCTGACTCCGGACGATCACCAACCAGTTGTCCATCTGTGTCATTTGTCATTTAGACAATGTTGCATAAATGGAATCATACTGTGTATGACCTTTTGAGACTGGTTTCAACATAATGCCCTTGAGATTCATCCTAGTTGTGGTGTATATTGCTAGTTCGTTCCTCTCTTTGCGGAGCAGAACTCCATGGGATGGACAGCCACTCACCTAAAGAGGCACATTTGATCACTTCCTGTCTGGGGCTATTAAAAATAAAGCTGCTATGAGCGACCGTGCACGACCTTGTGTGGACACGCGTGTGTGTTCTCTCTGGGATAGATGCTCAGGAGGACAACTGCTGGGTTAAATGGTAACTGTATGTTCAGGTTTTTAAGAAACTGCCCAACCAGTTTTTAGGGTGGCTCTACTAGTTTTCATTCCCGTAGGCACTATGTTTTACTTTAGCTGCTCTAAAAGGTGTGCAGTGGTATTTCATTGTCAGATTATGTTTTCCTATTGGCTGGTGACACTGATACATTTTCATGGGCTTATTTGCCACCCATATATTCTTTTTGGTGAAATACCTCTTTATGTCTTTCGCCCATTTTCTAATTGTATTGTTTGCTTGTTTCTTTTGTTTTTACTGTTGAATTTTGAGATTTCTTTATATATTCTAGAAATGTCCTTTATCAGATATGTGGTAGCCAAATATTTTCTTCCAGCCCGCTGCTTGCCTCTTGCTCTACTTAGTAGGGACTTTCACAGAGCAAATTTGTTTAATTTTGATGAAGTTTATTTACTGATTTTTTTCTTCTATGGACCACAACTATGAACTCTTATGTTCTGAAGATTTTCTCCTAGGCTGACTCCTAAGAGTTTTACAGTTTTATGTTTTACATTTAAATCTATGGTCTATTTTAAATGAATTTTATAGGGTGTAAAGTTTAGGTTGCGGTTCTTTCTTCCTTCTTTTCTTTCTCTCTCCTTCTTTCTTTTTGCTTATTTTTGTCTGATTTCTCCAATATATTTTGAAAAGATGATTCTTCCACTATAAAAACTGCTTTTGTACTTTTGTGAAAAATCCCTTGAGCATACTTGTATGGGACTATCTTGGGGTTCTCTATGCCATTCCATCGATTTGAATGTCTGTCTTTCTGCCAATACCACAGAGTCTTGATTACTGTTGCTAGAAGTCTTGATGTCAGGTAGAATGCTTCCACCTACTTTATTCTTCCTCTGCAAAATGATCTTAACCACTGTGGTTTCTTATATAAATTTTAGAATGGTTTTTGCCTAAGTGTACAAATATCTTGCTTGGAGTTTTAATAAAAATTGTGTTAAGCCTATATATCAACTTGCGGAGAACTGACACTTTTGCTCTGTTGAGTCTTCCTAGTCTGCACACCTCTTCATTTATTTAGATCTTCTTTAGTTTCCTCCATCAGCATTTTTTGCCCAGGTGGTACTCCCCATGTGGTCTCCACTGTCACTGTGTGGGCTGGGGTTCCCAGCTGTGCCTTTGTAAGACTTCCCTGGCATATTGGGGTGACTCATGACAGCCTGGTGAGAGTAGACGTCTGGCTCTCCACTAGTCCCTTGATGACAGGGTTGGGAGCAGGGTCACAGTGTTTTTGGTGGTGTTTGGACTGTTACCTGAAATTCTGTTTTGCTTGGGTGCCTCATCCTGGTTCTTTGGCTGAAGAGAGCAGGCTTTGCTTTGGGCTTCTCTTGTCTGCACCGACTCGTGTTTCCAAGTTGCTGGGTTCCTCACTGTCCCATGGTCCTACTAGCTGGTGTGCTTTCTACTCTACATCTATTAGAATTGTCTTACATTACATATATATTATATATATATATATATATATAAAACATATATATATACTCCAGAGTTTTTAGCTGTACCTAACAGGAGGAATAGGGGAAAAGTACATGTAACCCATCTTTCTGGAAGCAGAAGTTAGAAGTTATAGAGCAAATGTTACCTCTTTTCAACACGTGTTTCTATTCCTTGCTCTATTAGATCATTACAAAAGGCTGGTATTAACCCCATTGCACTTATGAGAAAATAGAACAAGGACATGCCCTATCCGTTTGTATCTGGTCAGTTTCTGTATGGTACTAATCTTTGTACCAAATGTGCATATTTTTAAAGATTAATCTCTCTTCATATAAACACAATGGTCATTAAGTTATTTTAAAAAATCTATAAATCCTGAGTTATACTGAACCCATGTAGAGGTTAGAAAATTGCTAAGTCTGTTTTTACTGTCCATATTGCAATATTGCATGAAAATATCCCATTTGGAGACATGTTCCTGAGTTCTGACAGAAGATGTAAGAGTCCTGGTTTTTCTAATGTCTTGCTGTTTTTCTTAGAACCAGGCACTTAACTTTTCTGGATGTCAGTTTCCAAATCTGTAAAAGAATGGTGACAGTAACTGCTTTGCTTATTTCTCAGAGTTATTGTAAGGATCAAATAAGATAGTATATGTGCCAATATTTTAAAAGTTGTTAAGCTATTTATAAGTGTAAAATGTTATTTTCATCTCCATTGTTATTACTCAAATAGTTGTAAATATTCTCCTTATTCAGAGAAAGAAATAAAAAATACGCTTAAGGAAGTAAATATCAGCAATCATAAGTGTAGGCAAAGCAAATATAATAGATTCAATACATTTGGCTTTATTCCATAGACTGTGATATTACAGACACAAAGATGCGATCAAGAATTGCGTGTAATTATATGAAACAAGAAAATTAGCTATGAGATTTATTTTTCTGGAAACTTAAAATTAGATTTGTTATCCAATGGAGTTTAAAGACACAACATAAAGAAGGAGAAGGAAAAGAGTCCACTTTAATTCCCATTTCATTCCAACATGAGACGTCTATTCCTACGAGGCCAGTCTCTTAAATACACCCTGAGCTCCCATGCCACTGTTCCCCTTCACTCCCTCCTACCCATTCTTCACCATCACATGGATATCCTCACCTCCCTCGTGAACTTTCTCTGACAATTCCAGCCCACTCTACTCCCATCCTTTTCTGAAATCTTATTGCTCTTATAGCCCGTGCTACAAAATTAGGCATTTAATTATATATTGCCTTGTATTGTTTTCTAATTGTGTCTTGGGTGACTTCTCTCCCATGCTAGCTTGTAACTTCCCAGCAAATGACCAGGTCTCATGTGTTTCTGTTTCTCCTTCAGCCTTTAGAAAATACAGGCATATAACAAGTGCTCAAAGAATAATTGTTAATTGACTAAAAGACTTTTCTAGGCTCCTTATAACTCTTTAGCTCTACAGTATTAAAGAAGTACAGAGAACAAGAGCAAAGATGCCCATATAACGACCCCAAATGATGAAGCCATTCCGTATGTCTGGACTCTGACAGCTACTGAGATATCTTGTCGATAGAGTAAACAGTAGTGGTGAATTAAAGGACCATCAAAAACAGTTCCCATACATTTTGAATTTGAGAGTGAGTTATCACTATCTACTGAGTAGATTTTTTTTAAAGTATTTGAGTTTTATTCCACCATGTACTTCAGTTGTGTTGTCATCAACTTTTTGGTATCCATTGCCTCAAAGTAAATCACAAGGGTCAGAGGGTTAATTTGTGATGGAGTGTTATCCTGTTTCATATGTGGATTGGATCCCCACGGCACGAAGACAAGAGGCTTTGATTAGGAAGTTTTGATACTTGGAAAATTCTATAAAGTTCTTTTATCTCGTTTTAAGAAAAAGTGTATATCTTAGAGGAAGTTACCACTGAGATCTTGGAAATCATCTAGTCTAGCTTCTCATTTATAGACCGGAGGCCCTGAAAGTTACATAACAAAGCTGAATGTCACAAGGGTCCCTCCTCTGGTTAATCAAAAGTTCAAAAAACATTGTTTCTATTACTTGACATTTATCTGCTAGTATTTAGATAAGCACCTCAAAGCTGGATAAAATGGACAAAGCGATATTTATTTTCTCAGCATTCTTGTTAAGAATTCATAGTCTCTTATAAGAAATGTGCTTAGCACTATTCAGAAACACACATCAGATTATAAAGAGTAAGTTACTCTCTGTTTGGGAGTCATTCTTTTTCATCATGACATAATAATATTATAATCATTACTATTAACCTCAAATTTAGAGTAGGACACATATTTTGATTACAATGTAACAAAATTAGTGAAATTTTAGAACTAGACCAAGATGCCGTAATAGCATACACGAGGGAACCTCACAAAACCTAAGTATCAGAAATTATACTTAGAATAGAGGATTCTTAATATGAGTCTTAGAGATTAAAAGACGTCATTCCTGGGTACTGTGGAGACAAGGTGGTTGAGTGTATTTAGATTTTAGATACATTTAACAGGAGGGAACACGGCAGAGTGGAAAGTATGACATTAGGACACGAGTGAAAGTTATTTCAGTAAAAGAATGACACATGTTAGGAGAGATAGGGCAGATGCAATGCTTTTGAGTCACTTTGTGATTGACTGGAATGAGTCAATTACTGAGGGAAAAGAGTCAAAGATGCTTCTCAAGTATCTAGTTTGGGAAATTAAGTATATAGTGAAATGATGAGTTTACTTTGGGTCAGTATGGACTTGAGGTGTGTTATGGGGAAATGCTTCCTCCCACTTCTCATATGTCCTGCCAGGAAGAGAAAATTCCTCTAGTGCGATACTTCTGGCTTCTCTCTCTCCCTTTACACACTCTGCCCTTGGGGAGATGATTTCTTTGATTGATAAAGCTGGGAGAAGTTACAGGGACAGAGTTACTCCTCCACGAGGAAGCAACCTGCCTGTGGAGAGCACGGCCTCTCCTCTCTTACTCCACGCTGTAGATTTGCAGGGTGTGTAGCAGCCTGCCCTGTGGAGAACAAACTGCCCCAGTCCAGGTTAATTTGTGGTTCATATTAGCAGTTCCATTTACCCGTATTTGTAAGTCATGCGCCCTAACCTGGTTTGACTTTCATCTTTACTCCTTATTTCTCAGATTTCTAAGTGCTGAGGCAGGAAAGAAAAGGGTACGTTACTGAAGACTCTTCAGAGACCACACTACAATTTCCATGATTTTACCAACACATCTAAGATTCTCTTTGGGAATCTTGCACAACTGACTCATTTAAATTTTTAAATGCTGAGCCAACTATACTGTAATAAAAGCATGTCATATGATTTTATATTCCTCCAAAATGCATAACAAACACTTAACAGGCATCTATGGAGTTTACATATTTCAAAGTAGTGGGGAAGTTAATTATCCTGACTGAAAAGACTGCTTTAGAGACATTTAGATATATTAATTTATTGAATTAGTAGTTTGTGAACTGCCCCCTGTCAAATTTTGCCAAACTGGATTGCCTTTCCCATAGTAGATCTTTCTCTTTCCTGTAAATGAACATAAGCTCCTGCTCTGTGTGGTAGGTGGAATTTAAAGATCACAACACCTTAATCCCCAGACCCTGTGAATATGTTGTTACATGGCAAGGGAGAATTAAGGTTGCAGTTGGAATTACAGTTGCTAATCAGCTGATTACAAGGTAAGGAGATTATCCTGGACTATCTGGGTGGCTCCACTGTAATCACAAGGGTGCTTATAAGTGAAAGAGGATGGCAGGGGAGTTAGAGTCAGAGAAGATGTGCTAATAGAAGCAGAGGGCAAAATGATGTGACTGGCTTTGAACATAGAAGGGAGGCACACGTCAAGTGACGGGGACAACCTCTGGAAGCTGGGAAAAGTAGCAAAACCAAACTGGTCCATAGAGCCTTTGGAAAGGAATGCACCCTGATAATATTTAACTGTAGCCCATGAGACCCATTTCAGATTTCTGAACTGTAGAACTGTAGGATAATAAGTTTGTGTTGTTTAAAGCTGCTAAATTTGCGGTGATTTGTTATAGCATCAATAGAAAACTAATGCACTCTGCTTCTCACCCTGCAAATTCCCTCTCTCTTCTCTGTTAATAAATGGACTGACTCCCACCCAGACCTCCAGAGATGGACGTTGGCTCCTCCACTTCTCCATCTGCTCATTCTGTGACCACACGCAAATTAATTAACTTTTGAGCCACTATTTCCTTATCTGTAAAATGGGGATTGTAATAATATCTTCCTTGTAGGACTGTTTAATAGATTAAACGAGTTAATACATGTGGAAGCATTGAGAACAATAGGCACACAGTAAGCATTTTCATGCAGTATTATATCTACCTCTACAAATGATTTCATAACCAATTCAAATCTCACCTCTTCCATAAAACATGCCTACCCCTTCTATTCCTTTTTCGGACAATCAGATCTCTCTTCCTTAAATCCACAGATTCATATTTACAATTTTTAATTGAACTTGGCACTTTAAATTTTATTTAATCACTTTTGTACATGTTGAATGGTCTATCCTAAGATACAATATCCTACAAAAAGTCATTGATATGTTTTGTTTGTTTACTTTATTTATATTAATCTTGTTATTCCCATAGTTTCTCAGCCAGTGTTTTGTATATCATAGATGCTCAGTAAACATATTGTGTGCTACCAATGGTGTTTTCCACTTGTACCAATTTCCAGAAACAAGATCACCCACCATTCAGCCAAGCAACACCCATACAAAGTATCAACCAAAGCTTAAAAGAATGTCACTAAATTTATGCAAAATATTCTCTGCAATTATTTAAGGGGGGGGAGCTCAGACGTTTTATGAATTCACTCTAGATGTTCAACTCTAACTTAAATCACATGTTGGATCAAGTATATTTTTTTAAACTATTTGCCCATAAAGTCCGTTTTCTCTAATCCACTCTGAAGGTTATCTCTTTGATAAAGAAGCATAATGCACTGCAGGGTGGCCTGAATTTAGTTCTGTGCAAGGACTTGCCTGGAGTTAGCATTTCTGAACGTCTAGGATTCTCCATTAAGATTGGAGTGCGTTGTTACAAAGTTGACTGCAGAGGGTTTTCTGGTGGTAATGGTATGCTGATTAGTGTTTCAGAAGCAGAATAAAAAAAAAGTACAAATGTAATTGCCACAGGTATCAATATTATAAGTTCTAAAATTAAAATTCCCCTTAGTGGCTATGTTCATTTTCTTGGATATATCTACCATTAATCTCAAAACATTAATAATTATTGTAGGGTTATTATCCTGTCATGGCACAAGAGATGAAATCCAACTGATGTCAACTACCATTAACCTTGATGGTATTTTTTGTAATACCAAACAATTACTCTCCAAGTAGTTCTAAATTTTGTTAAAACTGTGGAAGGAAAAGTTACTTATTGAGTAGAGGGAAAATTAAATCTTCCAAACAATACAAACTCTTATTTAGAAGCTCTAATAAGAATGCCAATTCACATGGTTCTGCTTTTGTGTCATTATTTTGAAATTCCAGTATAATACTTGGCAAAATATTATACACATATAAAAGACAAAAGTTAGTCTTTTCTTACATCATACTTATGCTATACCGAGGAAAGAACATTCATTCAAATGAAGAGCTCACTGACTTTTGGGAAGGTAATTGGGGAACTTTTTATAGAAAACAAAGCCCACAATGGCTCATACATTAAGATACTGAAGACAATATTTGAAACGAGCATCCTTTATAAATGAAGGAACTCTCTCTTGGTTTGCAAACTTTTCAAAGCTCTATGTCAAATAAAGAGATATGTCTTCCCTTCTGATGCCACTAGTTTCACAGTCAAAAATTAATTTTCCTTTCAGAAGGCTGATCACTGATGCTGTCATGGACATGCTGTCTACCCTTTTTTGTTGTCCTTATTGAAGTACTACTGACTTACAATATTATATTAGTTTCAGCTATACAGCATAGTGATTTGATATTCCTACGTATTACACGATGATCACCACTGTGAGTCTAGTCACCACATGTCTCCGTGTCACAATATTGACTTATTCCCTATGCTACACATTACATCCCTCCCCAGGACTTGTTCTTTAAGTCTACTCTTTTTAGGGGGTCTGAATTGATCTGCTAATGCAGAAACTGACCTTGGCAGATTTGTCTAGCCTTTGGTGTAAGTGAATTTTTTCAATTTCTCTTTTGCTGTTTTAGAAATAACTGTAACGATTTTTCCTCATGCTGATTTTTTAGTGATTAAAGGGAAACAAGGGTGGATAGCTCATCAAGGCACATGAGGCTCCCCTAAGAGTTGACAACTCCCACTTTGAGAATGCATTAGCCAGACACTTCCATTTCCACTGGAGGATGTTATTAGGGGCACTTAAGCAAAGAAAGCTACGAAGAGCAAAAACACCGCGGAGGTTTTCTGTGAAGACTCCGCTGTAGCCTTTCGGCCATGCCTTAACGTGATAGATCACACAGAGGGCAGCCCTTTAACACGTCGTTTGCATCCTGTTGACTTACAGTGAACTCGAGCCTCTCAGGTTCTAACCCACAACCTGCTTTATCACAGCAGTATCGCAGACACCTGCCTTAAAGAGTAGTCTTGCGTCCTCTTCTCTTGGATACCACTGACATTTACAGCATCTGGGGCAAGAGGCAAAAGTAATAAAGTCTTATCGAAAAAAAATTGTTACATAAAGTCATTATCAGAAATGAAGAAATGATGAGCAATGGGGGATGCCAAGATGACTATTTCAATTAGAGCTGAAGAAAATGGCTCTACATCTGGCCTCCCCTGCTGGAAAATGTGCTTATAACTAATGTGCACTGAACACTTTTGAGAGAAATGACTGTGGAGTTCCTAACTGTGTGCCACATTCTGTCCTGTGATAGATAAATAAATATAAAAATTATAGATATAGATAGATAATTTCATGTAAGTGCTAAAATAACTGTGTTTTAGGACTTCCCAGGTGGCACAGTGGTTAAAAATCTGCCTGCCAATGCAGGGGACACAGGTTCGAGCCCTGGTCCAGGAAGATCCCACATGCCATGGAGAAACTAAGCCCATGTGCCACAGCTACTGAGCCCACGTGCCACAACTACTGAGGCCCGCACAGGCCTAAGAGCCCGTGCTCTGCAACAAGAGAAGCCACCACAATGAGAAGCCTGTGCACCACAACGAAGAGTAGCCCCCACTCGCCACAACTAGAGAAAGCTTGTGCGCTGCAACAAAGACCCAATGCAGCCAATAAATAAATAAACTGTGTTTCAGACATCGTCACGACCACTTTAAAGACAGTCCCAGAATAATATAGCTAGCAAGTCATTTAGGTGGCATTTGAATGCAGGTCTCATTGGTTTCAAAGTCCATGGTCTTTATTCTGCACCACAGTCATCCTTTTGTTCTCCTCCTCACTTCTCTCTCTGTTTCTTACTCAGGCAAAGGTAAGAATTGACTACAGGTGAAGACTCTTCTTAGCCTCAACATATATTTTTATTCCCATGGAGGATTCAGATTCAATCTCTCTTTTCTCTCCTTCCTTCTCCCCCTAATCAGCTAGCCTTTAATTGAATCACAGCTCCCCCACCCAAAAATACGCCCGGGTCTTAACCCCAGAAGCTGTGACTGTTACCTTGTTCAGAAAATGAGTCTTTGCATATGTGATTAAGTTGAAGATCGTAAGAGGAGGAGCTTATTGTGAAGTATCTAGATAGTCCCAAAATGTGATCACATATTCCTATAACAGAGAGATGTCTGTCTCCCTCTGGGTTTCTTGGTCCAGAGGAACACAGGTACACAGAAGAGGGGGAGGTAATGCAACCACCGAGGCAGAGCTTGGAGTAAGCCAGTCACAAGCCAGGGAGCTCCTGGGGCCACCAGAAGCTGGAAGGGCGAGAGGTGGAGTGTCCCCTACACCCCCCGGAGGGAGTGCGGCCTTGCTGACACCTCGATTTCAGACTTCTGGCTTCCACATCTGTGAGCAGATAAGTTTCTGCTGTTGTGAGCCAGCAAGTTTGTATGCATTTGTTATGACAGCGACAGAAACTAACATAACTCCCTCTTTTAAAATTCTGAAATTGGTGGCAGGGGAAACTGCAGTGTAAACACAGCACAATGCTGACGTCTAGCCTGTGACGTAACAAGAAATACAGATACACTTTGGGAAAGGTAGGCGCATTTTACCTCTGCATAAGCCTATACAGCTCCTGACGGGTATGCGGTCTGTCTTCTTCCACCTCCCTGTCCCCCAAGGTAGTCTTCTGACTGCTGGAACATAGCCCGTGATTAATAGATATTTGTTGAGCAAATCAGCCTGACTCTGCAGTGGCTCCAGCAGAGCTGGGACATTTCAGGAAGGAATAAAAGGTCATTCATCCTGGGAGAAAAGTTAATTCTTGTCTGAATACTCTTGGATGCGATAACAACTGCTCTGACACGCATCGGCATATCAGAACTAGCCAGCCTTTGTAACTTGGAGAAAAGAAGAGGCAGGTGAGAGATGCCATGCTGAATGTGGAGAGTCTCAGGGTGCAGTGTCCATCACGACTTAGTCGTCAGAGGTAAACTCATACATATCTTAATATATTAATATTAAGATAGACTTTTTCAGAAATCTTTAAAACGAGAGAAATGGGAATGGCAGGGCATATATAAATCTAAATGGCATTACTTGGGAATACTCTCCCATGTTCGTTGGAAAGTTAGGAGAAGTCAGATAAGATCCGGGAATAGACAGGGTGGTTTTCAGCAGGGGTCCTGCACACCCAGGCAGCTAATCGGCCAGAAGGCACCAGGTCCGCCATCCTGGGGCTCTACAGTCCAAGTCCATTCTTACTCGTGGGCGCCTGGCAGACCAGCTGTCGAATATTTTTAACATCATATCAACTCATCTATTTTCTCTAGAATAGACATGCCCTCCTTTCCCCCTCCGTGTTGCGGCCCCAGTCCCTGACTCTGTTTGGATCCTTGTTTCCCACTTGGATGTCCAAAATTGCCTCTTCACGGACCCCTCCTTCTATAGAAATTCTCAAGACAAAATTTCTGGAAACTCAATCCAAACATATAACTCCTCTATTAAAATGTATAAATACATAAAGAAAAGACACACAGAAGAAGTCACCACTTGTGGTTTCCTGTCACCCACAGAATTAAATGTAGGTCGTATTCTATATGCATGTAAATAGCATGCATAGTTATACAATCATGCTATGCACGTCCACATAAACACACTTCAATACAGAACATCGATATTACATAATGTCTATATTATATAAAGGATAACATCAATATTACAACTATGTGTTCTGTATGTTAATTTGAGCCCTGTCTACTCCTGCAGCTTCCTCTGCCTTTCCTTTGGAATCTGCTTTGTAGCCATACACACTTCTCACGGTTTTGGAAGCTGCCAGACAATTTCCTGGCTCTACAGCAAGACTGTCATACAAACCTCTTCCAACCCTTCTCATTGTCCATAAGACCCAGGGATATCTGCTCCCCCGCGTATCTCACAGCCTCATCTTCCATCGCTCTCTCCCTCTCTGTGTTCCAGCACTGCTAAGCTTTCCATTACTCAGATATGTCAGGAAACAGGCCTGGCGTGACTTCTCCCTCCTCCTTCTACACAGCGTGTGCGGGAGGGATGCGCTGGGGAGGCCAGACCCGCAGACATCTATTCTGATTGATCAGGGCATCTGCTCTATGTGATTGCTTGGTTTGGGCTCCCCAAAAGGCAGAGTCTGAGATAGTGAACTGCATACAAGTAGTTTATGGGGGAGGTGGCCTCAGGAAGCAGGAGTGAGGAAGCAGTGAGAGTGACACAAGTATGGAGAAAAACCGACAGGGATGTGCCCTGCCAAGGCTGCTGCTGAGGGCTTGGGAGCTCACACACGCGAAGACTCCCGAGATGCCTACACAATGCTCCCAGATGCATCTGGAAAAATAAAGCTTTGATCCTTTCGCCAACGACGGAGTGTGTTGATTTCTCGCCACTTCCAGACTGTATTTGCAGACAGGCTAAGGGAGCTCCAGTGACATCACCCTAGGCCGGGAGGGGGACTCAGAAAGATATGCAGTGAGCCATGAAGTAAACCCCTGAGATCCTCCTGCACGGTGAGCCTGCGCTCCTGCGGAACTGTTGCTAATATTAGAGATGGTCTGAGAGAGGCGCTGTGGGCACCTTTAAACGTGTGCTGTAAACATTGTTAACATTTTAAAACATTACCTTTGCCTTTACACCTGTTCGTCCTTTATCTCAGAAATCTCTGACTTTCCTTGAAAACTCCTTATATCCTTAAAGATATAAATCGCTGCCACCGCCTGGGACATGTGACGGGCTTGCCCCTCACAGGGATTCTCCCAGTGTTAGCTGGGCCCACGGGAGTTGAGCATAAATGATGTGCTCCACACGCAGACCCTGCCTTCCATCACCTCTGCTCCCTTCCCGTGCACGGGAGCACGGGTATCACGGTGGGGCGCGAGGTTCCCTCATGTAGATTTAGTGGAGCAACAAAGATAAACATCTAGGTCGTGGCATGCCTTGGTGGGGCAGAGCAGTCCTGCTTCCCCCCCGCCCCTGAGATGCATACTGATCCTATATTGCAAAGTCAAAGGTATCTTCGTCTTATTCGTGCCTAAAGCCACGTCCTAGTTCATGGGATTCCCGTAGGAAGCTGTTTCCTGCTCTCCACTTCCAGCGCGCTCCCTCCCGCCTTCTGTCGGGTTGTACGGCAGGTACCTGCTGCCTGTCTCCATCCCTGCACTGCAAGTCCTTGATGGCCGTGGCAGTGCCATCTCTGCCCTGTGAGTGCCTGGCTGTGATTAGATTCACAGCACATTTGCTTACAAGAAATGTAACCAAAAGTTTTTTAAGAATCGTTCAGATAGTAAAGCTGTAAGAGATGCAATTACGACTATATGATACCTAATCATTGACTGGGCTGCTTCCCACACTCACTCGCCTAATTCCACCCCTGAACGCTAGTGGGATGCTTCCGACGAAGCACACTTTTGCATAGAACACAGCCCTGAGGTGCATCCCTGCACCTTCCTCTCGTCCTTTCCACCTGTTGCAATGAGGAGAGCGGTCATTCTCTCAGCTGAGAGAAATCCCTCTACCATTCTCTAGATCCTCTCCTTTATTTTTTCTTCTTAAGATCCTGTGCTTTCTCTTTTTAAGTCCTTCACATTCCCTGAATCTGTTGGCTCAAGTCTCTCTCCAACAATGAAAGGAAATGCTGTTTACCCTGTTCAGGTGACAGCCTCTATATTTAATTCTAGTTTCAAAACAGGCTTCACTTGCTGTCTCCATTTGCTCACTCCTCGCTCAGCTCACAACACAACCCCCAGGCTTCGTTTCTAGAAATCTACAAACACTGTTCTTGCTCAAATCTCTGAAAATACAACAAATTTCAGCTATCTTTGTATATAGGTGTCAGCCACACGCAACACAATTCACAACCCCTTGAAACAGTCGTTGTGTCTCAGCCTCCTTTCATTCTTCCTCTCTTTGTAGCGGCTTTCTCAATGTATCTTGCTGGCTTTTCCTTATTAGACATTTAAAGTTGAAAATCCTCAGGACTCATATTTTTCTTCTCACTCAACATATTCTCACTAGTTCATGGCTTTTTTGGTTAATTAACACCAAAATTAACCAAATACCATGGCTTTTTTGAATGCCATGGCTTTCCTGGTTACTTAAATCCAGTATCTTAAATGTCTATCACTGCACAGATCTCACTTCTGAGTTCCAGAAATTTTCAGTCAAATGTGTACTAGTCGTCTCACTAGCAACTCAAATCCACGAGCTATTGCTGCCGGAAAATCGGCCCCCTTCAGGGATCTGGCACAGGAAGTGGTGTCATAATTCACCTCATTCTTCAAGCCAGAAAAGAAGCGTCTTATATGATTTCTCATTCTTCCCCCGGAGTGACCAAACATCCTGACTTGCCCGCACCTTGAGGGTTTCCCTGGGATGCGAAACTTTCAATATAAAAACCGCGATGATCCTTGTCAACTCCAGATGGTTGGTGGCCTCATACGTGGCACCGAATCCTGTGGACTTGACTGCCTAAAAATGTCTTGTATCCGTCCAATGATTTCCACGCCCAGGATTATCACTATTGTCTTGCCACAAGGGCACATGAACCCATTCCGGCCCTCCACCCCCTACCTTCCAAATACTTTCTGCACGCTGTGACCACAAGAGCTTAATCAAAAACACAATTATTATATAAAGCCCTTCCATCCCCCCTATTATCCATGAGATAAGACCCCCTAACATCTAGCCCCACACATCTACCAGCCGCATCTTCCACTGGTCTCTCTCCCTCGCTGTGTTCCAGCACTGCTAACCTTCCCATTACTCAGCTGTGTCAGGAAACAGGCCTGCAATGACTTCTCCTTCCTCCTTCTCTGATATTAACTCCTCATCTTACAGGTTTCAGGTTCAATGTCATTTCCTCAAGACATTTTTTGCTTTTGCCCAGACATGATCAGGCACTTATTTTTCTCCCTGCTGTTGGGAGCTACACGTCTTCACACAGCTCAGCAGCATTTATTATTTGTTCAGTGTCTATCTTTCCAGCCAAACTAGAAGCTCCAATCTCCAACACTAAGCCTGTGTTCTTATTTTATCCTCTTGTGCACCATTGTATCCCCAGAGCCCCTCTCAGCGCTGGGAATGCAACAAATATTTGTGAAATGAATGAACACATATTTGAAAATAGAATGTTTCTTGGTATGTTGTCACATGCTATTGCAATAGCTAACCTGGTTAAAAATGAAACTATATTAAGGAAGGAAATTAAGGTCATTACCCCTTATAAAATTTTAGCAAGTTTCACCATATTCCATTGAATAAGATTTCAATGATTGTAATAGCTGTCACTATTTTAAGTACAAATAAGAAGGAAAAATAATCTTGGAAAATAAACCATGAGATGCCATTGACTAAAAGATATATCCATCTTTCTGAAGTTAAGAGGGGAAAAAACGGATAAGACCAGAAGGCAACAAGTACCAAAATATATCTCAAATCCGCACACTTCTCTTCATACTCCGCACTCCCTCCTTGGTCCACGAGGCCATCACCTCACTGCGGGGCTATTGAAGCTGTAGTGTCCTAACTGGTATCTTCCCTTGCGTTTTTCAACCTCCAATTCATTCTCTACTCATCCACAGTGACCATTTCAAAATGCAAACTTGATTACATGACACGAACCCCTACATGACCTCATCCCTGCTATTTCTTCTGTGTCACGTCACACACGTTTCCTCTTCCTTTATAGTCTTCTGATGGGATTTCTAAAATATACCACCTCTTTCATTTACCTGGACTATTCAACAACTCACTGTCCTCCATGCTTCTCCAACCCCTCATCTTACAGGTTTCAGTACAAACGTACCTTTCCCAGAAAGATGTTCTGTGATCCTACCATTGTAGATCAGCACTCTCCTGCCAACTTCCACCCCTGCCATTATTCTTTTTCAAACACACACCCTGTTCTCTTCTTTTGTGGCACTCATCTCAAGCTTCAACCTCTATTTGCTCGAGTTTTTATGTGTATAATGCCTGTGTCTTTCACTGACATTTACACTAGGTAAGGGTAGCCATCAAGATGTCATTTGGCATCACAGCCCAGAACATGACACAATCCGAGGTGCTACGTGATTATTTATTGAATGAATGAGGCAATGGAACAGACACATTTTGCCAAAGCAAGGATGATAAAGAAACCAAGTGGGTATTTCTGAGGCATTGAGTGCTGCTAAAAAAGAGCAGCATATATCCCCAAAAGTTAGGCAGGGGATAGAGATAAACTTGCCTACCAAAGGTTTGTTTAAGGGCAACGCACATTGTACTATCTCAGGTGACTTAGGACCTTGTATTTAAAAAAAAAAAAAAAAAAAAAATATATATATATATATATATATATATATATATATAGTATTGTTTTATTTTCCTCCCAGATATTTTCAAATTGTTTTACTCATAGATAGTTTTACTGTAATAATTTCATTTTTTTCCAATAAAAATATTTTTTAAAAACCCTCATGATTTTATTTATGGACCTCAATATCATTTGTTATGTTTTATTTTGAAACATTATCAGATTTGAAATAAAATGTGAACTGCAAGATTAAAACATTACAAATGACATTTTTTTCCTCAACTATGTTTGTGAAAATATTGGGTGAATGACTAATGAGAAAATATTACTATGCTAAATTTACAAAAATTATAGAGAAAAACTAGACCGATTTTAATAGAATCAGTGCCAATAATATGTTGTGCTTCAATGGCAGTGAAAGTAAACTTGATTTTGACACGTGATTGTGTTAGCAATAATTTCATATAGAGGCAAATGCTATTCATCTTTAAAATGCTTGGGGACATTTTGCTCAAGCAACTTCCAGTTTTCTAAGGCCTGGCTGTAGCTTGTGTGAAATGAAGGCAGTCACTCTGCCCTTGAACATTGCTAATGCATCGTTCTTTTTTTAAAATTATTTTTTATTGGAGTATAGTTGACTTAAAATGTTGTGTTCGTTTCTGCTGTGTGGCAAAATGAATCAGTTATACATATACAAACATCCACTCTTTTTTTAGATTCTTTTCCCATACGTGCCATTACAAGGTACTGAGCAGAGTTCCCAGTAGGTTTTTATTAGTTACTTATTTTATATATAGTAGTGTGTATATGTCAATTCCAATCTCCCAATTTCCCCCCCCCCATTTTTCCCCCACGGTAACCATAAGTTTGTTTTCTACATCTGTGACTTTATTTGTTTTGTAAATAAGTTCATTTGTACTATTTTTTTAAATTTCACATATAAGTGATATCATATGATATTTGTCTCTCTGTCTGACTTACTTCACTCAGTATGACAATCTCTAAGTCCATACATGCTGCTGCAAATGGCATTATTTTGTTCTTTTTATGGCTGTGTAATAGTCCATTCTATATATAAACCACATCTTCTTTATCCATTCTTCTGCTGATGGACATTTAGGTTGCATCATTCTTATAAAAATATGTCTGCTTCTACCTGTGCATTCATTCATCCCTTTATTCATTTGGCACTTACAGAGAAAAGTTTTATATGGCAGGCACTGTTCTAGGCTCTGGATATGCAGAGATGAATAACTCTAGGGGTTAAAATATGGCAAGAAAAAACACATTAACAAGTAATTAAGTTCTTTTTTTTTTTTTTTTTTTTTTTAGTGAGACCAGAAATTTTATAAGAAATTCTATACAACAGATTGGATCAGCTAGGAATTGTGTTTAGTTGCAAGTAAAAGAAAACTCTGACTTATAGTGATTTCAATACATGGGATTTTAAGAAATATATTTACTTTTTTTTTTTTTGGCTGTGTTGGGTCTTTGTTGCTGCACTTGGGCTTTCTCTGGTTGTGGCGAGCAGGGGCTACTCTGCATTGCAGAGCTTGGGCTTCTCAGTGCGGTGGCTTCTCTTGTTGTGGAGCATTGGCTCTAGGCATGTAGGCTTCAGTAGTTGCAGAATGTGAGCTCAGTAGTTGTGGCACATGGGCTTATTTGCTCTGTGGCATGTGGGATCTTCCCAGACCAGGGATCAAACCCGTGTCCCCTGCATTGACAGGTGGATTCTTAACCACTGAGCAACCAGGGAAGTCCAAGTAATTAATTTTTAAAAGTAAGTGCCAATAAAAGAGGAGTAAGTGGTAGAGTAAATCTATGTATAAATATTGGGTACCATTTCATCTTGTTTTTCAGTTTTCAGAAAAGGGCACTAATGCTTAAGGGAAAAAAATTTTCATGAATGTCTCATCGCTAATGAATGGAAAGACTGGGGCTTGAGTTCAGGTCTTGCAATTCCTATAACAAGAAATTCCCTTTGCTGAGTGCTCTCAGGTACCATGCCATCCATTTAATATAGATGCACAGTTTACATCAACCTCATTTAATCTTCATGACCATGAACAAGAGCAATTGCTATTTTCATTAGGGGTTAAGGAAACTGAGATTCAGATGGTCTCAGCAACTGCCCAAGTCACAGAGTTAGTAAATAGCAGAACCAGTATTCATACTCCGGTTTGTCCAATCCTGAAACCTATGCAGTGTTTCGAATTGCTAGCTTCCTTTCTATTCCAGTTCACTCAACCTCATGTATCTGTGGAATAATTTATCATAAACAACTACCATTTATTGAGCACTTGAAGTGTGTCAGGAACTCCTTAGAGATATTTCCTATGAATTAACTTAAAGGTATTTCCCATAAATCAACTTAGTTAATCCTCACAAATATAATAGTTAGGTCCTGCTATCCCAATAGCATCCTGAGCACTCTCTGCTCTCCCAAAGATAGAGAATTAAAGGACTAAGGTCTCTATATTACTCAGCAGAGGTCAGTCTAAAAAGCACAGTCAGGGACTTCCCTGGTGGTCCAGCGGTAAAGAATCTGCCTTGCAATTCAGCGGACGTGGGTTCCATCCCTGGTCAGGGAACTAGGATCCCACACACCGCGGGGCAACTAAGCCCACATGCCACAACTACTGAGCCCAGCATCTTAATTAGCGAGCCCTCATGTCACAAACTACAGAGCCTATGTGCCCTGGAGCCCACATGCCACAACTGGAGAAGAGAAATTCCTCACGGGAGAAGCCCACGAGCCTCAGCGAAGAGCCCACACGCCGCAACGAAGACCCGACGCAGTTCACAAAATAAAATAAACTAAAAATAAAAAGCACAGCCATATAGGCTTAATTATTCACCAACCAGAAAATATACCATTTTCAAATTACATATACAATTCATTACACATTCCAAACCCCAACCGGTCAACGTTTTTTTTTCTTTCTTTTCTCTCCACCCTGTTTTATAAATATTTATTACCGGAAAGAATGAACTTGAGTGAATTTCTGGAACCAGAGCCATCTATTTAAATTTCTGTTGTGACTCCTCCCCTCCCACTGCCACTCTCAACCACATCTCAATAGAGATTTCTGGCAGAAGGAGAAAGAGCCAGTGAGGGAAGAAGAAATGCGGTTCCTTTCTCAGCATCGGGGCTCAAGATGCCACATGAAGGGCATGTAAGCAGTCGCAGATAGCGTGGCTTCATGATAGAAATACACAACAAGGCTCCTCAAGCAGTGACTAGCTAGGTCCTTGGAAACTTCTCAAGTAAGCATCAGCTTGCAACCTAGTATGGAAACCATGATACAAATGACTAAATATAATATAACATGACAAGTACCATTGCAGACATATGGGCTGAAATCATCTGAAAGCACTAGGAAAGAACTCAAAGGCATAAAAGCACCTTGCCACCAGAAAACACCTTAAAAACTATTTTGAGGTGTTTTGAAACAATATTATAAGTAAAGATAAATAATTTAAAAGGCTGTATACATACATAGGCACAGAAGTTTATCCCTTCACAAATCATTTGCTTTTTACTACAAAGGCTGCTTTTGAGACTTTCTCCATAAAATTTTTAAGACTGAACAGACAACGCTGTTTAAGAAAAATGATTTTGTGTTGTATATGACACATCGTTAGGGAGGCCATTACTCTCCATAATGAATGGGTGATACTATGGTGTCTCCAAGTCTAGACATAATGGGCATCGAATTTGCAGGAAAATGAGTTACCTTCCTAATGGCCCTTAATTACAATCAGAATGTGACTTAACTTGTATTCCAATAATAAAAGCATCGACTCTCATTTCTCTCCTGATTTAAAGGAAAACATAACCTGAATACAAAGTGCCCTCTAAAATTAGAAAAGCAACTGAACAAGCAGTAACATTGTGCCCCATGATGACACGTAGGAAATTTAATCACAACAAAATATCATCCAACAGAACCCTCTGACTTCAAGATTTGTGATCTAAGTGAGAGAGATGTGGGAAAAAGTGAGAACTCAGCCATTTGGCTAAGCTCAGTCATATGCATGTTTATAAACGTAGTTTACATTTTTTAAGAGACACTGAGTTAGAGACACTATGGGCTAATCTGAAGGAAGATGACAGAACAAAGAAGGAAGTATCATGCTCCCTGGTAGCAAACTATACTACAAAGCTACAATAATCAAAAGTATGATACTGGCACAGAAACAGATATAAAGATCAATGGAACAGAATAGAGAGACCAGAAATAAACCTATGCACAAATGATCAATTAATCTATGACAAAGCCGGCAAGATTACACAATGGGGAAAAGACAGTCTTTTTAAGAAATGGTGGTGGGAAAACTGAAAAACTACACGTAAAGGAATGAAAATAAGAATATTTTCTTACACCATATACAAAAATATACTCAACATGGATTATATACTTAAACGTAAGTGTTGCTGAGAAAAACCTGGCCTCTGTTCACGGATGCTGAATAGAAATATGAAGACAGAGCATTGGAGGAATAGAAAGGAATAGCTTTATTACTTTGCCAGGCAAAGGGGGAACACAGTGGCGAGCACCTCAAGAACTGTGCCCCCCTCTCTGGGGAATGAGGAGAGGTCTTACAGTTGGGGCTCGTGGTCAGGGGTAGGCAATAAGGATCTAGGCAATAACAGTCCTGCATTCATCTGATGGGTCCGTGGTGAGCTAAGTAGGAGTCAGCAGCATCAACCTTCAGGTCCAACTGGTCTGGGGCAGCACACCATCATTAACTTCTCCCACCTGGAGGGGGTTTCAACGTCTGCAAAATAGCTCAAAGATATCGTTATGTGTACTGTTGCTGGGGAAACTGGACCTGCCCCAAGGCTGCTCTGGACTGTTTCTCCCAGGTCTCCCACATCCCCTCCCTTCCTTAATTAACAACTGCTTGAATCTGCCCACTGGAACTCAGGGCAGGTCATGGAGGCTGAATGAAGGCTGTTTTCCTATAATCAAAGAAATAGGGGACACAGAAAGGCTTTGTGTCCAGGAGCCCCACAGGGCCCTGCTTGGTATCATAAGAACTGAAAACATAAAACTCCTAGAAGAAAACATAGGCAGTATGCTCCTTGATGGTGGTCTTAGTAATATTTTCCTGCATCTGTCTCCCCAGGCAACAACAACAAAGCAAAAGTAAATAAATGGGATTATATCAAACTAAAAAGCTTTTGTACAGTGAAAGAACTGATCAACAAAATGAAAAGTCCTCCCTACTGAATGGGAGAAGATATTTGCAAAAGATATCTTTGGTAAGGGGTTAATATCCAAAATGTATAGTAAAATGTATAAAACTTAGACAATTCAATAACCTGATTAAAAATGGGCAGAGAACCTGAATAGACATTTTTCCAAAAAAGACATAGTGACGGTCAACAGGCACATTAAAAGATGCTCATGTCACTAACCATCAGGGAAATGCAAATCAAAACCACAGTGAGATATCACCTCACAAACATCAGAATGGCTATTATCAAAAAGATAAGGAATAAGACGTGTTGGCGAGGATGTGGAGAAAAGGAAATGCTCCTGCACTGTTGGTGGGAATGTAAATTGGTACTGTTTATTTCACTACAGAAAACAGTATGGAGGTTCCTCAAAAAATAAAAAATAGAACTACCATACGACCCAGCAATTCCACTTCTGAGTATTTATCCAAAGAAAATGAAAACATTAATTTGAAAAGGTATATGCACCCCAATGTTCATTGCAGTATTACTTACAATAGTTAAGCTATGAAAGCAACTTGTGTCCATTGATAGATGAATGAAGAAGATATGATATATATATATATATTTAAATATATAATGGAACACATATAATGGAATAATGCTCAGCCATAAAAAATGAAATCTTGCCATTTGTAACAACATAGACCTAGAGGGTATGACGGCTTAATAAAATAAGTTAGACAGAGAAAAACAAATACAGCATGATTTCACTATATGTGGGGTCTAAAAGACAAAGCAAATGAACAAATATAGCAAAACCGAAAGACTCATAAACACAGACAACAATCTGGTGGTTGCCGAAGGAGGGGTGGATGGGGGATGGGCAACATATGTGCACTGGATTAAGAGGTACCAACTTTCAGTTACAAAATAAGCTGGGGGGGATGCAATGTACAGCGTAGGGAACACAGTCAGTAGTCTTGTGATAGGTTTATATGACAACAGATGGTAACCACTGACTGTGGTGATTGTTGTGTCAAAATACTGAATCACTATGGGGCACGCCTGAAACTAAAATAGCATTGTGTGTCCATTACAGTTCAATAATTAAAAAAACCTCCAACTTATACCAGAAAAGAAATACATGCATTTATCCAATATACATGAATAATTTCAAAACTATTAAAATAAAAAAGAACATGACACAGTTTTTTAATGAAGGATAACAAACGTTATATTTACAAAAATTAAAAAGTAGAAACCAGTGGCACATATGAAATGAAAATCAGGTAGAGTAGATATGACAAAAATGAAAAGAAAAAGCTTTTTAAATAAATTCATTTAGATCTATACCTATAGCAGACGGAAAAACAAATTCCAAAGACGTCAAAATTTTATTTAAAAATAATGACTGCTCAAAATGGAGGTAAAACCGCCGCCCGGTCGCCCCCAGCCCGACTCCGGCCGTCGCTGCCGCCACCGGGGGGAGGAGGGCCATGATCCAAAGGAACCAGAACAGTTGAGAAAACTGTTTATTGGTGGTCTGAGCTTTGAAACTACAGATGATAGCTTAACAGAATATTTTGAGAAATGGGGCACACTTACAGATTGTGTGGTGATGAGAGACCCCCAAACAAAACGTTCCAGGGGCTTTGGTTTTGTGACTTACTCTTGTGTTGAAGAGGTGGATGCAGCAATGTGCGCTCGACCACACAAGGTGGATGGATGTGTAGTGGAACCAAAGAGAGCTGTTTCTAGAGAGGATTCTGTAAAGCCTGGTGCCCATCTAACAGTGAAGAAAATTTTTGTTGGTGGTATTAAAGAAGATACAGAAGAATATAATTTGAGAGACTACTTTGAAAAGTATGGCAAGATTGAAACCATAGAAGTTATGGAAGACAGGCAAAGTGGAAAAAAGAGGGGATTTGCTTTTGTAACTTTTGATGATCATGATACAGTTGATAAAATTGTTGTTCAGAAATACCACACTATTAATGGGCATAATTATGAAGTGAAAAAGGCCCTTTCTAAACAAGAGATGCAATCTGTTGGATCACAAAGAGGTCGTGGAGGTGGATCTGGCAACTTTATGGGTCGTGGAGGAAACTTTGGAGGTGGAGGAGGTAACTTTGGCCGTGGTGGAAACTTTGGTGGGAGAGGAGGCTATGGTGGTGGAGGTGGTGGCAGTAGAGGTAGTTATGGAGGAGGTGATGGTGGATATAATGGATTTGGAGGTGATGGTGGCAACTATGGCGGTGGACCTGGTTATAGCAGTAGAGGAGGCTATGGTGGTGGTGGACCAGGATATGGAAACCAAGGTGGTGGATATGGTGGTGGTGGTGGAGGATATGATGGTTACAATGAAGGAGGAAATTTTGGAGGTAACTATGGTGGTGGTGGGAACTATAATGATTTTGGAAATTATAGTGGACAACAGCAATCAAATTACGGACCCATGAAGGGGGGCAGTTTTGGTGGAAGAAGCTCGGGCAGTCCCTATGGTGGTGGTTATGGATCTGGTGGTGGAAGTGGTGGATATGGTAGCAGAAGGTTCTAAAAACTCAGAAGAAAAGGGCTACAGTTCTTAGCAGGAGAGAGAGCGAGGAGTTGTCAGGAAAGCTGCAGGTTACTTTGAGACAGTCGTCCCAAATGCGTTAGAGGAACTGCAAAAATCTGCCACAGGAGGAACGATAGTCAGAAATCCATAGTCAGAAAAGTTACTGCAGCTTAAACAGGAAACCTTTCTTGTTCAGGACTGTCCTAGCCACAGTTAGCAAAAAGTGCAGCTATTGATTAATGCAATGTAGTGTCAGTTAGGTGTACATTCCTGAGGTCTTTTATCTGTTGTAGCTTTGTCTTTTTCTTTTTCTTTTCATTACATCAGGTATGTTGCCCTGTAAATTGTGGTAGTGGTACCAGGAATAAAAAATGAAGGAATTTTTAACTTTTCAAAAAAAGAAAAAAATGACTAATATTCTAGTCCAAACTAGAAATAAATGTTTATGAGCTTTTTCGAGGAGTATACATTTTGCATGATAGAAGAAATCACAAGGGATTTGACAACAGAAAGAGTAAAATTTCCTCATACAAAGAAAATTGTTACCTAAACAAAAGTATGATGAAAGAAGATATTAACTTCTAATATGGCAGGAGTTAATATCTGAATTGTATAAGAGGTACATAGAATTTGATAAGGAAAAGCTTTGGTAATGGCTATAACATTGCTGGAGATTTGAGAGGTGTGAAGGAAAGCTCAATTGGAAGCATACTGCAAGAGAAGAGGAAAAGAAAGCCAGAGTAAACACATTCTTAATAAGAATAGCTAACTGGGCTTCACATTGGCTCCGATGAGCCGCACCTTCTGATATTCACAACTTTGTGAGAAGTGTTCCACACTGACATATAACCAACAGGTTATCACATAAATGACATTGTCTGACTTCCAAGGCTAGGTTATAAAAGACATTGTGGCTTCTGCCTTGACCTTGTGTGATCACTTGCTCTGGAAGAAACCAGCTGCCATGCTGTGAGAAAACTCAAGCAGTCCCACGGAAAGCTCCATGTGGAGAAGAACTGAAGCTTCCTGCCAACAGCCAGCATCACTTTACTCACTGTACAAAAGTGGGACACAGAGGATAAGGACTCGCCCAGGTTAACACAACTAGCAAGTGTAGGAAGTGCCAGATCTAGAATTAGAAACCCAGAGTCCGTGTCCGTATCCACTAGATGATACTGCCTCTTGATAGAAGAAACAGGATGGAAAAGGACGGCAATTGTATGAAACGTAAAAATAATAACAAAAAAGAATGTTGAAATTCAGAAACCGATTTGATATGGGGGCATTAGGAAGGGCAGGGGGGATTAAAAATGGATCTACTTTTTCAAATATGCCTCATAGGGGGCATAGTAGGGTTGTTAATTAAGATGGGTGTCAGACACCAGCAACTAAGGTGGTTGTGTGTGGTCACGAATGTGTGTGTGTGTGTGATCACTCACAGAGTAAAGTCTAGGAGTAAAGTAGATACATAGAGAATGTAATGAGGGAACTAGTTTGGGAAATCCCTGATTTGAGCTTTCCCAGGCAAGGAAAATTCCAAAGAGCTTTCGTTCCACTAACATGATTAAAAGATGGCTTCTCTCAAATGAAAGTGTTTATACTACCCTCTTTCTGGAGATTAGAAATTTCCTCACTCCACTTCTTTTTGACCATATTTTATCTCTATCAATCAGTCTAAGTGTGGACAAAATCTAAAATTAAAAAAAAAAACTGACTCTTTAAAAAGAAGTATCAATTAAGTAGAATCCAATCAAATTAGGTCAGAGAAATAAAAATATAATTCGATTGGTTGCTTTGCAATAACTGGAATAGAAAAAACTACTCTGAGTGTATACCCTGTACTTCATTAGTGCGTGATAAAACATATTCTAGTTTCAGAATTAAGGTTTTCTCCATTTTTCTCTCATGGCTAATAACCACTAAGAGAAATATTAGTTTTTTTTTATTTTTTGTTTTTTTTTCCACAAATGTATGTGACTTTATTTCATTTTAATATGTCAGTTACGTTAATAAATAAGATTCTCTCTATGGAGAGGTCTGAAAAGGTAGATGTCACAGGTGTTATTTTTGAAGAGTTCTGTATATATTCATAGCTGCTTAGTTGTAATGCACTGCTGCAGGTAATAGCCAAGAAAATCCAGCATAGATGCTGCAACAAAAATTCCCGAGAAACCAGCAAAAGTGAAACTGGACAAATTCTAATACATGATGTATACACTACAATATCCTATTGTACGTGCTTGCAGATCTGAATATATCACTCAGCTTATCTTTGTGTTTCACTAAAACAAAGTTAAACACTCACAGAATCTCTGTGGAGATTTACATTCACCATACACAAAAATGTTCAAGGGAAGCTTGAACAGAACAACACACAATTCTTCCAAGAAAACAAATAGCATATCTTAAAAAGTTAAATGCGACTTAACATATGACCATATGACTCAACAACTTCACTCCTAGGTGTCTTTTCTCCAAAGAGCTGAAAACACATGCCCACACCAAGACTCGATGCAAATATTCATAGCAGCTTTTTCTAAGTGGCCAAAAAGTGGAAACAACCCAAATGCCCATTAACGGGTGAGTAGATAAATAAGATGCCTTATACCTACACAAGGAAATATTATTCAGCAATAAAAAGAGCACAATCTTGATACATACTACAGTATGAACGAACCTAGAAACATTGAAAAGAAGCCAGACACCAAAGACCACATATTTATATGATTCCATTTATGTGAAATGTCCAAAAAAAAAAAAAAAGAGCAAATAAATAGAGACAGAAAGTAGATTCATGGTTGCTTAGAGCTGGGGAGGGTGGAGGAATAGGCAATAACTAAATACACATGAGGTTTCTTTTGCAGATGAATGTTCTGCTATTAGTCTGCAGTGACAGCTACATAAATACAATAAAACCCATTGAATTATACACTTAAACATGTGAATTTTAGGGTATATAAATTACATCTCAGTAAAGCTATTAAAAACATAGTATAAACATAAAACTAACATCACTATGGTTATTGAAATTCTGTAGTCTACATATGGCTCTGATCACAGAGGTGGCTTAAACACAGAAACTGTGGTTTACGTTTATGCTGACCTTTAAGTGATTGAAGTTTGTTCCTCTTTAAAGATGTTTGGTAAAAGAAGATGTATAGAAAGCCAAGGGAAGCAGAAAGATGGGGGCACAAAAGAAGGCCAGGTGTACCTAAATCACAAGAATGAGCCTTAGTGACTGCTTGGGTAGACACTGCCTTTATATACTCTCATGGATAGCAATGAGAAAATCTCTTTAGGAGGGAGGTTGACACAGGATAATGTAATACCATATAGGGTTTTTTAATCTTTTTATTTTTTTTTATTTTTTGGGGGGTACACCAGGTTTAATCATCAGTTTTTATACACATATCCCCGTATTCCCTCCCTTCCTTGACTCCCCTCCCCTCGAGTCCCCCCCACCCTCCCTGCCCCAGTGCTCTAAGGCATCTTCCATCCTCAAGTTGGACTCCCTTTGTTATACAACAACTTCCCACTATTTTACAGTTGGTAGTATATATATGTCTGTAAACCATATAGGGTTTTGATGTTTGTTTTTTAAAACTAATGTGTGTAGCATTTGTAAGATATTAGAAAGAAATTTTTACCTGTATGTCATTGCTTTATACGCTGCATTTGCTGAGACAGAAATTTGAGTCAGATCTGCTGATTGACCCATAGTAGACATTCAATAAATATTTGTTATATAGAGCAACTATTGTACTTTCTATACATTGAAATATTAAATGCCCATGATATATTATCATTCAAGGGCAATGGGGCATGGATTCAAGAGAAAATCTGGAGGAAAAGCAGGTTTGGAGTATGGCGCAGGAGATAATGAAGTTGGTCTTGGACACGCTAAGTTTAAGAGGACCTCACCCCGTGGAACTGGAGTTGTCCAGCCTGCATTGCAATGCAGGATTCTGGACTGCAAATACAAATTTGGAAGTTTTCAGTGTAGTTTAACTCATGGGTATCTGTGACTTACAAATCAATAGCAAATCCATTTCTTTTCAGGGATACACAAAATATTCCCAAGTAGTTAGTTCCGTTTTTGGCTCTGATTTTAAATCTGAATAAAAGCCTACCAAAATCTTCAAACATAATGCACTTTCTTTGAGAACAACTGTAGCTGTAAACAAAGCTGCCTTTGTTGGCTCAGAGAATATTTGCTATTCTCTCCAATTACTTTCAACCGTGCGAAAGCCGCTCTGAGACAGAGCCTCACCCTGCAGTTATAAATTTCTCCTTCTAAACTCACTTGCTTACCTTTCCACAATATACTCCTTTTAAGACACTCACAATCTGAAAAATATAAGTTAATCCACAGATGAACTAGTAGTATAACTATTTTTCTTTATTAAATTTTTATTTTTATTCAATGTAAGTTCACTCATTCTTGTTGTATAGCATTTGAATATTCATTTTATTTGTAGGGATCTTAAAATATTATCAAACAGGGGTAGACAGATTATGAGAGGACAAAACCATGATTCGGAGTCAAGTGGACTTTGACTTAAGTAATAGCTTTTCCATATACTAGCTTTATGATTTTGAGTAAATTACAAAATTTCTCTGAGATTCAGTGTCTTCATCCATAACATTTAAATATATTTATGTCCCCAGTAGGGTTTTGGTGAAAGCTGCATAAGATAATATATATAAATCCTAGTAAATTGGTTGCTGACTTTATCCTTAGTAAATGGTAGGCAGGATAATTAGGTGGATTTCTTTTAATTATACCATTGTTTTCCACATCTAATGAGGTCTTAAATCAGATAAGACATTATTCAGATGTATTTCCCACAAAATGTCAATGTAGCCAAGTTTTGGAGCAGCTTGAAATGTGTTTTTTTTTTTTCCTACTGTCCTCTGTGTTATTTCGCTCTAGTCTTCCCTTCTTTTGATCTTAGCTGCTTTTAGAAACGCACTGCTTACTTACTTGAAACTACTCTTTTTTGAAGTAAGCAAGAATTTAATTTTTTAAGAAAATATATAAGGAAAACAGATTATATTACTAATAGCTATGTATTGTTATTTAAAATACACAAATTCATCATTTATAGAAAACAGCAAACATTCTTGAACCTAATGAGGTCTTCCAGCTGTAGTTCCAGCTCTACTGATAACTATGTAGTTTGAGGTCATTTGGGTTTTATTTTTTGAGTTTCATAATGACATTTTATTTTTTAAGCTCTTTTTGGAGTATAATTGCTTTACACTTTGTTGTGCCAGTTTCTGCTGTACAACAAAGTGAATCAGCTGTATGTATACATATATCCCTATATCCCCACCCTCCCGCAACTCCCTCCCACCCTCCCTATCCCGCCCCTCTAAGTCTTCACCCATCATCCAGTTGACCTCCCTTTTTTATGCAGCAGCTTCCCACCAGCTATCTATGTTACACTTGGTGTTGTATATAGAGACCCACTTGAGGACACGGGTGGGGGGAGAAGGGGAAGCTGGGATGAAGTGAGAGAGTAGCATAAAGACTTTTTAATGGCTTTTTAAAATTGAAATATAGTTGATTTACAATGTTTCAGGTGCACAACAAAGTGATTCAGTTTTATATACGTATATATATACATATATACAAACACACATATATATGTATATATATGTTCTTTTTCAGATTCTTTTCCATTATAGGTTATCACAAGATATTGAATATACTTCCCTGTGCTATACAGTAGGTCCTTGTTGTTTCCCTATTTTATATATAATAATGTGTATTGGTGAATCCCAAATTCCCAACTTATCCCTCCCTCCCCTTTCCCCTTTAACCATAAGTTTGTTTTCTATGTCTGCGGATCTGTGTTCTGTAAATAAGTTCATTTATAGCCTTTTTTTCCCAGCTCTTTATTGGAGTATAATTGCTTTACTTTGTTGTGCCGGTTTCTGCTGTACAACAAAGTGAATCAGCTGTATGTATACATATCTCCCCATATCCCCCCCCTTGAGCCTCCCTCCCACCCTCCCTGTCCCACCACTCTAGGTTATCACCAAGCGTCGAGTTAATCTATAGACTTTTTAAAATATTGCACATATCAATGCTATCATATGATATTTGTCTGACTTACTTCACTTAGTATGATAAGCTCTAGGTTCATTCATGTTGCTGCAAGTGGTATACATATTATTTCATTTTTTATGGCTGAATAATATCCCAAATATATATACTCACATCTTCTTTATTCATCCATCTCTCGATGGACACTTTGGTTGCGTCCATGTCTTGGCTATTGTAAATAGTGCTGCTACGAACATTGGGGTGCATGTATCTTTTTTGAATTAGAGTTTTTGTCTTTTCCTGATATATGCCCAGGAGTGAGATTGCTGGGTCATATGCTGACTTTATTTTTAATGTTTTAAGGACCCTCCATACTGTTCTCCATAGTGGCTGCACAAACTTACATCCCCACCAACACTGTGGAGAGTTTCCTTGTCTCCACACTCTCTCCAGCATGTATTATTTGTATGATGGCCATTCTGAAGAGTGTGAGGTGATACCTCACTGTAATTTTGATCTGTATTTCTCTAATAATTAACATTGGGGTCAAATATTGAATCACACACACACACACACACACATATCACATCTTCTTTACCCATTCATCCATCGATGGACATACAGGTTATTTCCATATCTTGGCTACAGTAAAGAATGCTGTGCTGAACACAGAGCTGCATATATATTTTCAAACTAGTGATTTTGTACTCTTTTGATACATACACAGTCATAAAAAAAAAGCTGAAATCTTGCCATTTGCAGCAACATGCATGGACCTTGACGGTATTATGGTAAGTGAAATGTCAGAGGGGGAGAGACAAATACTATGTGATTTGATTAATTTGTGGAATATAAAGAGCAAACAAACAAGCAAAACAAACTAAGTGAACAAACCAAAGCAAAGAAAGAGATATGGAGAGCAGAGTAGCGGTTACCAGAGGGGCAGGGGCCGGGGGAGCACACGAACGACATGGTCTGCAAGAGTAGAAATGTAACGTCCTGCACATAACACCTGTATAACGTTACAGATCAATGTCACCTCAACAAAAAAGAAATTAAAAACATGTAATCCTTTGACACCTATCATTTTAGCTCCACCTCCAAAATAATCAGAGTAGAATTTAGGTCTCCAGGAACGTATTGGTTAGTGCTGTTTTTAAATGAGAATTTTAAATTTGCGGCTTTCATTTTGATAATTGTACCAAAAAATGGATGTAACCGTAATCTGCACCATCAGGGTGACCACTTGGATATGGCCATCTGACTTCAATCCTTATGGTCTCCTTGGTAACGCCCCTTCACTTCCTGAGGGCTAGTAAGGAGGGAAAGAACCAGATGTATATAAATGATTCCTCCACAACAAGGAAGCTTAGACATCATCACAGCTCACTGTACCAATGAAAGTTTGGCTGGAGTTTGGGAGGAGAAAAACAATAGAACAATTGAGTTAATACATGACCTATGGCAATAAACATGTCAAACTTGAACTTGTTCTTGGGAGTTAGTACCGTAACCTTCTATCACGTTCATGCCAGTTATTTCATGTTTCTCTGGCCTTGTAATTCTGTTATATCATTTCATTTATAAATGACTTTTAGGCTCTTGGGCTAAGCTCTGCAAACATGAAGAGTTTTGTTTTCTCTCTGTACAAATTTAAATAACATTTTATTAGATATAATTTCATATTTGCCATTCTAGAGAACTTTGTCCTTCAAAAGGAGGTTTGTACTTTACCGAAGTTTGAGAAACATTGAACTAAATTTTTTTCAAGATCCTTTTCACCTCTAAGTAGCAGCTCCCTTTGGGAGAAACGATTTTCTTGCCCTTTCCTAAATAATTCACAAAAGAATCTTAGGAACCGCGTAAGCTTGTTTTCTTGTGACTCCTCCCTCATATCTTGTTGGTGAGACTGTAGATACAAACACTGATGTAAAAATACAGTGCAAATGTTAGAAAAATACAGAAAAATGTTACAAGAGGCTCAGAATATAATTAAGTACATTTATTAATATACTTAATATTGTGAAATGCATTCTAGAAACTTCTGACAACATACACATTCCATGGCCTCACAGCCCTTAGGCTCAACACACTCCCTCCCTTCTCTCTGCTTAGTGGGCTGCATCGTTCAAGAGCGACCTCCTCGGCAAAGGCTTCGCTGTGCCCACCCACTCCATCCACATAGAGCTGAAGATCATTTTCTCTCTGCTCACAGACTTGTACCATTAGAGTAACACCTATCATAACTCCTGACATGTACCCTTTCCATGTCATCTCTGTCACTCTTTCATGAGACTTCACATGGCAAGGGCAGTGTCTTGTAACTTTCTTTCTTCTCATTATCTGACATAATGTTATGCACATAATAATGTCCAATAAGTATTAGTTCACGAAATGAAATACAACCACATCTTAAGAAGTTATTTGCAGCTGCTTCAAATGAAACTTCCCCAATTGAATTGGATGTAACTTAGTCATTTACCCATTGTGGCACCAGGGAATGAGCTCAGACTGTGAGGCCAGATTGACAGATCTGAAATTTAATTCTGTACCTAACACGTTTTAGTTGTGTGACCTGAAGTGAACTGCTTCCTGTTTTGAGTCTCAAGTATGTCATCTCTAAATTGGGAACAGTAATTACATACCTTGCAAGTTTGTTTTAAAGGTTAAAGGGGGTCATTAACGTATTTTAATTTCTTTTCACAATGCACATCATAGGACAAAGTAATCACAATGAAACATTAGTTCTTTGGCCCCTTCTAAAGTGGCATGAGAGATTAAAATAGAAATAAAGTTTCTTATATAAAACAAAGTAAAAACAAACAACAAATCTATCTGTCTATCTCTCCATCCATCTATCTGAAGTTGTGACGAACTGAGATTCATGAGGAAATGAAGCCTGTACTAGAGTTTAAGATACTAGACATCGTTTAGGATGGGAGTGGAGAGGATAAAATGAACTAGGAGAAAAGCAGCTATTGGAGGGATCCTAAGATCAATACCCTTTAAAATCCACCTTGCCCTGACTACCTCTGAATTTTCTACTGATAATACTGAATAGTCATCGTGTTAGAGTTCTAATGCAGAAGCACGGCTGGGTACACTGGTCCACTGCTCCCCTCTTTGCTTGTGGATAAAGTTCGCGGAGATACACAGTGAGCCAGGAATGGGAGGTCCAGACTTCCAGTATCCTCCAAGTAAGGAGAAGCATTTGTGCCACTATAGAAGATGAAGATGGACTGCTTGCCACAAAAAGAAGAAAGGGGAGAAGGTTTTGTTTATAATCAAGAGATCTCCAATTAAGGAATCAGTGTTGAGATTCTCGATATTGACTGTCTGGTGGTGAGTGGTTCCTGGATCTCTGAGGTTAGAATCAGAGGCACCTGAAATTCACCAGGTCTATGTACTTCTCAGTCATCTAGAGACACTGAGACTGCCTACCAGACCCCTAAATGCAACCTGTCGTCTATTTGCCTCAAATTGATTAGGAAAACAGAAAAAGGAAGCGTGATTCCTACTCGTCTGGCCCCTAGGGATTGGTATAAGTGTTCTTTCTCTTCTTTCCTTTTATTCTAACAGCTGTGGAAGAAAAACAGAATCTCATCCCACTGATATTAAAATAGCCAATCTGCTACCATTTTTAAGATCTGCTTGTGTTTGGTTTTTAATGTTTCCCTGATTGTAAACCCTTCTATACTTTATGCTATTCTATAAGTGTTATCAATACTTAAAAAACATAAAAATAAGATTCTTGACATGCTTGACAATATCTCTTCCACTGAGTCCAAATTCAAGGGAAATGAATATCTGATGATATACAAAGGAGCTGCAAAGGATGATGGAAAATGAGGCTTGCTGACCACACGGGGATGAGAAGCTTTGCAGGTGGCAACAGCACAATCTAGTTCTAAGTAGGACGCTCAAGGAACCAGTTCTTTCAGCACCAGTGACAAAGAAAATCTCATCAAGTTGGATTTCACACAGACACGGGGCTGTAATTCCGCTGAGGCAAACAGCAGGGAAGTCATTTCCTTGCCTACTTCAACTGACGAAATGATTCCTCTTTTCTTGTTTACGGTTTGACTTTTCTCTTTTGCTTTTGAAGTCTGAATGAAACACAGAGATTGTATCTATCTGAAGACAGGGAAAGATGTTCTCAGTGGAAGAGCCTGGAAGAAACACTTCAGTTAGCTTCTCTGGGGCCTAATCTAGACTGAAAGATCTCAGTTCACAATCTGCTCTACTGTTGGGGGAGTGATTGCTCAGCATGTCTTCTTAAGTACCGAAAACCACTGCACAGCTCCAGCCCATGTGCTCGCACATGGAACTGTCCTGGGGTCAAAGTCAAGCATGTGTAAGACGTGAGAATTTTCACCAATGCTCAATATTTAGACAAGTAACATCAGAATCAGTGGTTGAATTTTTTTTAAAATAAAAAAGGGACAGAAACTAATACACAAAGTGACATCCTAAACCTTAACTGACTTTCCAGCTTTACAACTCACCCAATCAAATCAACCTCATTTTAAGAACCATTCTTATATGATTATTTCCCTATTCTGAAATCTTAGATGATTTCAAGATTCTAATCCTCAGGTCTTTTTGTTTTGTTTTTGTTTTGTTTTGTTTTTAGTTTAGTACTGGTAGATTTTTCTCATCAGAACCTCTTAAGCTAGGCTACAACATCTTGGCTTGTTCTTGACTCTACTTTGGTTATCCTAATAATGTTCCTCCTATCTTACCCATCATCCATTTATCCAGTTCAAATAAGAAACAAGGGCGAGCTCAACTCCACAATAATACTTGATCTCTTATCAGAGTTACTGAGTTGGTCAATAATTTGTAGTTTCCTCGGCTTTATCCCAGTTCTACTAAATTAAAATCTGAGGTTTGTCCTAAAAATCTACATTTTTAATAAACTCTGAACTTTTAGATACACTAAAAATCTGAGAAACTCTGCTTGTAACCTCTTTAGAGAATTTGTCTTGTGCTGCTGGCATGTGCCTGACTACTGAGTGTTTGATTAATACTTGTACAAAATGAAATAAAATCACACACTAAGCCATTAAAAAGAAACACATACCAAATATACACATACACACTGTTGTATATAAAATAGGTAAACAACAAGGACCTCCCATATAGCACAGGGAACTATAATCAATATAATCAATACCTTGTAATAACCTATAATATGAAAAACTTTGAAAAAGTATATATACATATACATATACATATATATATATATCACTCTGCTGTGTACTTGAAACTATACTCTAATTGAAAAAAGACCCCCCCACACACACATACACTCACAAGTGTCTGAACCATACTAAGAAAGAGGGGACATTTGACTTAAGTTTAACATTTCATAATTAGTTCATTCCCCCATCAAAAAATCAAAGTTAATCCATTTTGATCTAAGTCTAGAATTGACATTGTTTTCTGCCTTTCTTTTGGCTGGTCACATTGCTCAGGATAAGATGGGGAAGCCAGAGAGTCTGACATGGTCCAGACCCATCTGTAGCCTGTTTCCTATTCCCACTTCACCCTACCAAGTCTATTTCCCATAATCTGTAAAACTACCCTCCCAGCTTCAAAAGATGATAAGGTAATTGGGCAGAAGTGCTGTGTTCAACACATACATCCCTCCTTTGCCTTTGCCAGCACGGAGTCTGCTGTTCTCTGAGCCAACGCAATCAGCCAAAGGACTCATTTTAAATAAACAAGCACAATTCATCTGTGTTTTCTAAGTTGCAAGCAAAAGCACACATTGGGACCAAGATTAACCTGCCGATTGTTAAAGTCTTCATTTCCCCTTCATGTGTGTACACAGCATGCAAATCTATCGTACCACAGACTATTCTGCATTATCCAGGGACCTAAATAAAACAATGTGGCCAAAACATGCATATATTGCTTTTATTGATACTGTCTAGTTCCATGCTCCATTTTTGTTTTTAACTCAATATGTTTTATATTATTGTTATTTATTCTTTTAGTTTGTTTACTTATTTATTTTTCTATTGGCTCTGTTGGGTCTCCGTTGCTGCGTGCGGGCTTTCTCTGGTTGTGGCGAGTGGGGGCTACTCTTCATTGTGGTGCGTGGGCTTCTTATTGTGGTGGCTTCTCTTGTTGTGGAGCAGGGGCTCTAGGCACATGGGTTTCAGTAGTTGTGGTGCGTGGGCTCAATAGTTGTGGCTCGTTGGCTCTAGAGCACAGGCTCAGTAGTTGTGGCACATGTGTTCTGTAGTTGTGGTGCACGGGCTTAGTTCCTCCGTGGCATGTGGGATCTTCCCAGACCAGGGCTCTAACCCATGTCCCCTGCATTGGCGGTGGATTCTTAACCACTGCGCCACCAGAGAAGTCCCTAACTCAATATAGTTTAAAAACAAAAGCAAAAATCTTCACTGTTTTCCCAGTGAGCTAACTACCAGCACTGAAATACCAAATGCAGTAGATTCTAAATTTGAAATCATGACAAAAGTTATCATATACTGAGTGTTTACTATGTCCGCAGATACCAATACTAAATATTTATTAATTGTTACTTTATTAAAAACTCGTAACAGTTCTATGAAATATAGAACCATTAACACTGCCATTTACAGGTTAGGGAAGGTTAAGGAACCTGCCCAAAGTTATACAGCTAGTAAGTCACGGAGACATGAACCAAACACACGTCTCTTTGACGTTAAATTCAGAGCTGTGAAACCCCTGGCAGCACAACAAAGTCATCCCTCCAATCAAGAACCATCAGTGGGGATAAAACTGTAATATGAATCTGAGACAAAAATATTAAAAATAATATGAAATAAGTGTGGTTTTGAACCTTCTAAAATAAAACTAAAACAGAATGTTAGAATAAAAAAAAAAGTCACACATTTATGGTTGGGTGCTTTTATGAGTATGTGATATCTTCAATAATGAAAAGATGTATGAGAGAAGTATATTTTACATCTTCTTTTATATATTCTGCAATAATTAAGTTCACATATGCAACCGAAATAAAAATTTCATTAAATAATTTTTAAAAAAATCATCAATGACTTCATGGCCTATATGGGGGAACAAAAAGCCTCTAAGATTTACAGTGATCTGGCTGATTCCTGTTTATTTAATCCTTATTTTCAGCAGTCTGCCACAGGCGTCCCCCACACTGCCAGGCAATTGTCCTTAAAGTACCTGCCATGGCTCAGTGTACTTCTGTCACCTTCCTTCACATGGTTTCCCCCAGAGTGCTCTTCTGAAATGCATTTCCTGCCTCTCTTCCCATAATCTCTCTGTTACTCCGTCTGCACGTTACCTTCCTAGTCATATCTCTAACCACACACAGTTTAATACAGTTTCAATCAGAGTTAACATTCATGCTTTAGCTCCTATAGGTAATAGTTGCATGTAGCTTGCATTCATATTTTATCTAAAATAAACTCTTATCCATTGAAATCAGGGTCTGTGGAGTCACAATTTGTCTTTTTTATCTGAAAACAGAATGTTAACCTCATAGAAAGCTCTGAATAAATTCTTATTGTTTAAGTGAACAAATGAGAACTAATTTTAAACATATAGGTTATATATGTTTATATAAACTGTGTATACATGAATTTTCTAGAAATTTTATATTGGTTTAAGTCACTTCAAAATAGTAGGAAAGGGATTGAGCACATATTTTTTCTATACTTATTAAGATATTCGACAGTTCAGCTTCAGTAGGAGTTTAATTATAAAATGAAAGTAAGAAAAGATGAAAAAAATCTAATCCAAAAGATTTCTGCACTATGCTGAAAGACAGATCAATAATAATAAATTGGATTTTTAGCCCTTGGGAGTACATGGGTACCAAAAAGAAAAGCAAACCTTAGTAAAGTTATTCTGGGCTGCCTCTAGAGAGTGGACAAAAGTATTTTACAATCAATGTTATATTCCATTGGAATGAAATCAGATGTATTAGAACCCCAGCAAGATAAATGAATTCTTGCCATTTAATAATAACTCTAACAGATAGAAGCTTTTTAAGGACACACGTGTGACCAAAAGTCTTTGAAGGAGGGTCAATTCAGTTGCTAAAGTCATAAAGTCACTTAGAACCACTGACAAAAAATAACAAGAATTTCCAAAGTTTTGGCCAGGGTCAGGCCTAGGTAAACGATGAAAGAGATGACATTTGGAATACGTCACTTTCCTTTTTACTCTTGTTCCCTGTGCTTTACACCAGACTCATCATGAAGCGAGTGAAGCCAGAGCTTTAGGTCCTCCTCTTTACTCAGGCCCCATGTGATTCTCTACATTTATATACAGCAGGTAAGATATTTAAACCCTTTTTCTTAAGGAGGGCCTTCCAAACTGTTTAAACTTCAGGTCCCACAAAGCGTGGCTAGTCCTTTGCCCATATGCATGCACTCTCTTGGAATCCAAGAAACGTTTAAGATTCCATGTGGCAAAGATTTTCTTTATTCTGGTTGTCTGAGGCTCATTCATTCACCCATTCATCCATGTACCCTCCGAGGAACAGAGACATTCTCCTTGTCTCCTGTCACATGGGGAGGAGGAAGGACATGTGCGGAAACATGGAAATAAGCAAGACAGTCTCTGGCAGTCAGGCTTCAGGTTGTACCGGAACATCTCTAGACTTTGCAGTGCTAGTGACCTAGTCCTGGAACGGGAAAGATTGAAAAGGGAAGCTGTAGGCATCAAGATATTTAATTTCCTCCTTGGCAGGTAGAAATCATTGGTCTCACACCTCTATAAGGACTGTCACTTCCTATCTCTTGTTCTGTGGCTTCTGCCACTAATAACTGAAGATATCACACATTCCTCTGAGTATCTTTTCTTTACCTATCTTCTGCAACTTTGTGGTTCCATCCATTCATCTTACAATTTTTGCGTTTTTGGGTTTACCATTCCCAAGATAAACAAGTGCTGGTTCTAAGTGATGTCATTCCTAGTGGGTCAAAACTCTCTGAGTAAATCAACTGGAAGATCATTTTCTAGCCATAGACTGGCTGCTCACGGATAACATGCCCTGCTCTTGCTGAACAGATATCTGGGCATGAAGACCTATGGACAGAACCAGACTACCTGTGCAGAAAATGTCATTGGCAATGACAACTCCCTTGGCAGGGACTGTGCAAAAAACAAACAGAACAAACAAACAAAAAACTAGATGTAGCAGTATTTGAGCTATTCAATATGGTCTTTCATCCCTACTTACCCAGGAAGCTAGGCACATTAGGAACTTAACCAATTTTGCTTTCCTCTTGTGGAATTTTCCAAAAGCATAATGTGACCCAACATTTAAATCTATCCTCACCTGCCCCATTCATGCCCAACTCACCAAGGACAAAATTTATTTCACAAAATAAAACAGAACTAATTAGTTCTTTTTGGCCTGTTTAAAATAAAGTTTTCAACTCATTTATTAACAAATAAAGCTTTCCTCTTCCTAGTCAGATCATTGGAAGAAGAGACTTGAGATCCAACTAAATTGTTCCTACTTAAATGATACCTTCCATAGATTCATGTCTGTATTTTTCTTTTTTTCATAGCATGTGATTTTATCTTCATAGCCACATAAAATATAATACTGCTCAGTATTATACTTAAATATTTCCTTATATTTTATTAGTTCTGTGTTTCCACTGGGGTTAATGATAATAGAAATAATATCATTATGACTGATTAAAATAATAGTATGTCTATTATACAACTTACTAGGTGTCGGGAACTGTACTAGCATTTTCGTGTATTATCTCCCTTAATCCTCCCTAAAACCTCTGAGGTAGATTGTATTCCCTTCACCATTTTACAGATGAGGAAACTAAGGCTAAGTGATATTAAGCAACTTGCTGAGTTAATAGGTAAAGTTGCTGGGATTTAAATCTGGAAGTCTCATTCTATAGTAGCACTTTCAAATTTGGCTGGACCTGGGATCGCCTGAGGAGCTTTGATTACCCTGGGTCCCTCTCCCAGAGTCTGATTTATTCATCTGACAAGGATTTCTTTTTCATCTCCCTAGGTGATTCTAATATGCGTCCAAGCATGTAACTGCTGCTCTACAGACTAAGTTCTTAGCCATTAGGTTATAAATGAGTTAACAGAAAAGCTAACACATTATCTCCTCATTGTCTATTTTTAAAAATAAATATGAACTGACAGTTCCATTTAAATAAAAACAACAATAACATTTAATTGGCCACTCAGAGAAAATAATGAAATCAATTTTGTCAAAATTGATTTACCCTGACTAGACCACTTGCCAAAGAGTGAATGCTATTTCCCAGAGAGAGGCAGGGAACGGATTCCGTAAATGACCAGCTCAGTCTGACTCACTGTTCCGTGTGGACAGGGACCGCACTGGGGGAGCTACAGAGCGCAGCAAGCAGACTTAAGCTGTTCCAGGTGGCTCGCGGGTCCATTTCCTTGTTTTATGCGCTCCAATCCCCTCACCCTATTATCCTCAACGTGTCGTCCCTGCTTGCTTTGCCTCTGCTGCAGAGTGGGAAGGACAGCGCTTTAAGCAATTAGCAGAGTAGGCAACAGGAGCTGTATTTCCTACTCTGGGGCCAAATCTTTCTATGAGTCACAGTGAACCCAAAGATGTAGATAAAAGAATCTAGACAAGACTATAAATACTAATGAAGCACCGATCTGCTATGTGTTAGTCACTACACTGAGAGTAGAAAATGACTAAGAGAAATGTCCAAAGAGCTAATAACCTTGGAGAGAGGACATGTAGACAAGTGAGGCAGGAAGAGTCGTTTTAAATCGTTTGTTAATATGTCTGTCTGTCTGTCTGTCTTTCAAAGTGTGTGATTCAATCTGATCATGCTAACGTTTGAAAACCACTGCCTTCTTCAACGAGTTCTACCCATTCCTCATAGGGCTGAGAAACTGAATATATAAACAGATAATAGCAAGACCATGGATGACAGTGAAACTCTGACCCACAAAGAATGCAGGCAGTCAAGAACAACCTCTGCAGCAGTCAACCTAGAACAGGCAGGACTTGAACAATGACTGTCAGCTTCCTGACTTTTGTCTCTGCAACTCAGAACCAACCAGAAAAAAAGCTAAGTATGCTTCTCGAACCAGTCGCAGAAGATAAGTTGCTTTTTGTTAGCCCACCTCCAGCTTTTGCATACCAACAACTTCCAACCGGAGCACATCTGAAGTTTCCCCTTTTTCACTATAAAGTATAGAGATTATAGGACTCAGTGTCCTTACGTAAGGGAAAAAAATAAAGTGCGAAGATTAGACAATGTGATTCTAAAAAAAAAAAAAAAAAAAAAGGTTTCCCAATCCTTTGTCTGCCTTAGAGTCACTGCCAAACACAAGTGGTGGTGGTTGACTCTTTTGGTACAGCAAGCTCTGAATAAATAACCTCTATTTGTTCTTATTGAATGGTCTTCCTTTATTTCCATAAAGCAAGGGGAGGGGGGCTGTGTTGGAATTTTGAGCCCACTCTATCCAGACAGGTGAACCCTCTTACGTGTGTTTCCTTGAAATCCCCTTGCCTTCCCGTAAAGATGGTGTTTAAGTAAGAACCTCAGACCTTAGCATCAATCTCAAAAGAGAGATGAACTCATGAATTTTATCACCTTTGTATCTGAGATGAGAAAAATCATACTATCAATGGAATTTACCTGGAAATTACGAGTTGTTTTCTTTTTAACATAAGATGGAATGAGGGTTCAAGATAGAAATCAATTCAGTTAGGGGACAATAAAGTTATACTTTGGCCTAGTTTGCTATTTAAGTGGTGCTAACTCGAGTTGGCTCTCAAAAATTTGGAGGAAAGGACGTATTTGCTCTGATAGAGGTAGAATCTCCACGCCTGATTCGTGGAGGAGGCAGTATCTTGAGCAAGAAAGGTGGGAAGGGTTTTGATACCTGCACCTTTACTCTCCCTCTAAACCCCAGAGCCCTTAGCACAAAAGGCTTGTTGAAATTAACCACGGAAGATAAGATAGGTAATACAGAAGTCGGCACTGTGACCATACCTCGTTCTTTCACTGGCTGAAGAGCTTGTGGGTGGGAAGATGCTGTAATGCATCCCCAGTCATTTCCATACCAACCCACTGACACCAGTTCACTCATATCTTCCTGGATGCGAAGATGAGGTTATTTTGGATTTCCGCAATTATTAAATAGATGTCTGAGTGGTTTAAAAAAGGCATAACCAAACACCTAGAGAAACTATTTCTTAATAAGGCTGAATATTTAATTTAAAAAATGTCTTTTCCTACTACCTAACCTACATTTCTGAAACAGAAACTGGGTCCCTTATTGAATTCACTGTCCCTCTTCATCTCCAAAACTGATGTTAAAGATTTTTTTTTCTTTTTTCTAGAAGAATGCAGCAGAATTAGCACAAGTAATTAGCAGGTTTACTGAGAATTTAGAAACTGAGAGGCAAACGAAATTAAAGTTGGGATAAATTAATTAGGAAAAGGTGCTGGAGTAGTGCGTGCTCGTTAATTAAGTGCTGTTATTCAATGCGGCAGCGCCGACACCCAACGCTTTGTGCGGCTTAGGAACACAGAGGAGGAAAAGGCTGACACCCAAGGGAGCAGAATGGGAAGGTGTTGAGTGGGGAGTGAACTTCCTGGGAGGGGATGAAGAAGCAGTCATCTCCAGGACTGTTCTAGGTTCCAGATCCTGGTCCTGCCTCTCCTTTCAGTGAAAGCACCAACGTGGCCGTGGGACTGGGAGTCTGTCCTGTTTCCAGACTTTGGCAGATCTGAGCTTGGGAGCCTTATATGCCAATATCCAGTGAAAAGAGGTTATCTTAGTCTGCTTGGACTCTAGCACAGACTAGCACAGACTGGGTAGCTATAAACAACAGACACTTATTTCTCACAGTTGTGGAGGCTGGCGATCTGAGACCAGGGTCCTGGCATTGCCGGGCTTCAGTGCAGGCTCTCTGCAGTGCAGGCTCTCTACCTTCTCTGCAGGTTGCAGACTGCCGACTTCTCCCCGTGTCCCCACGGGGTGGAAGGGGCGCGCTCGCTCTCCGGTGCTTCCTTCCTAAGAGCACTAATCCCAGTCGTGAGAGCTCTGCCCTCATTAGCTCATCACCCCCGCCTCCCGACACCACCACCTTGGGCATTAGGTTGTCAATACACGAAGTCTGAGGGCACACAAACGTTTAGACCATAGCAGAGGCCAAAGAGCTCATAAAACACGGGGCCTATTTATTCGTGGGTAGGGCTGCCCTCACGAGTACCACACTCTGGGTGGATGACGCAACTGAAAGTTCTCTCTCCCAGCTCTCCCGGCTGGAAATCTGAGATCCAGGTGCCGGGCAGGGTGGTTTCTTCTGAGGCTTCTCCCCCTGGCGTGTAGATGGCCGTCTTCTCTGTGTCCCTCACGTGGTCTTCCCTCTGTGTGTGTCCTAATCTCCTCACATATGAGGACACTAGTCATATTGGATGAAGGACCACCCCAGTGACATCATTTAACCTTAATTACCTCCTTAAGACTCGACCTTTAAATACAGTCCCCTTCGGAGTTATTGGGGATTAGGCCTCCAATATGTGAATTTGGGGGGCACAGAAGTCAGCCCATTCAGCCTGCTAGAGAATTTTGTAGAGAAGGAAACCATTTATTTAAAAATAACAAACCAGCTTCTCATGAATTCACGTGCCGTCTTATTCTGGAATGGTACATATGTTGTCATAACCCCCACTATCTAGCAAAGCTGGTCAGTGAAGGCGAGAGAAATTACAGTCGCTGAAGCTGTCACAGTCCGTATTCAGCCCCAGATGTCTCCTGCCACAGTGTGCACCCTGTTCCACTCCCATCTTGCCCTGTTCCCCAGGAGATGGAACAGAAATGCAGAGGCAGAAAAGCATTCGTGCGGTGCCTGTGCTCAGAGATTGCATTCTAGTGATTCTTAATGTGTATTTAACACGGATTTTCTTGATGGGTGGACAATTTAAATTGCTTAAATGTTTGAAATCATCTTAGCTTTCCTTTATTTCATTATTTGATGTGGGTGCTGGGTAATCATGAACCCAAGCTTAAAGCACTGTCTTGTTATATAAAAAAAGAATCCTATACCCAAAAATGTAATATTCCTTTTGAAGGTACTTCTCATTTTGAAGGTATTATCGTGTAATGGAATCCGCAAAGAAAGAAAACATGTTTTATTAAAATGCCACCTCTAATTCCAGCTGTGTGACCTTTGGCAAGTGAGTTAACTTCTCTGAATTGCATATTCCTGGTTACTTAAAATGTCATAATGTAAGGGAAGAAGTAAGCGAGGTATGGCATGTAAAACAAAAAGCAACTGCCCAACATATAGCCTTTCTCTTCTCTAGGTTAACTTTGCAAGTGGAAATACGATTTAGTCAGACCTTTCTAATAGAGTGTCATGAAAATAAAAGGTCCTGCAAAAGGGCTCCAAAAGCCTGGATTGGAACCCTAATTTGAGGTCTTTTCCAGAATTATTTTACCTCTTTGAACCTCAGACTTTTCAATATTGAAATGGAGGTGATGGTTGCTGTGATCTGAATGTTTGTGCTCTACCCTCCAAACTCATATGTTAAAATCATAACGTCCAATGTGAGGGTGTATGGAGGTGGGGCCTTTGGGTGGTGCTCAGGCCGTGAGCGTAGAGCTCTCATGAATGGAATTAGTGCACTTGTAAGAGAAGACACCGCAGAGCTCTCCCATGCCCCTTCTGCCATATGAGGACACAGGGAGAAGTTGGGCATCTATGGACCAGGAAGCCAATACTCACCAGACTCCAAATCTACAGGCATCATGATCTTGGACTTCCAGCCTCTAGAACTGTGAGAAATATTTTTTTTTTCTTTATAAATCACCCAGTCTGTGGTATTTTGTTATAGCAGCCAGAATGGACTGAGACAATGGCCAACTTTTAGACTTGACACAATCAATTAAGAGGACAACATGTGCAAAATGCTAAAATAAAGAGTCACTCTGCCTTGTACACGGCAGACACTGAAGCTGAGATAGGAACATCTCCTCTGTCTGGAAGAGTTCCACTTTGGGGAAGAAGCATTAATCTTGACATATTCCAGAGGGCTGGAATGGTTAGGTTTAATTGACTAAACATTTCTCTTGTAGGAATTATTTCTCAGTAAAAACAAAACAAAATTTGTAGCCTAAGGAAAATAGAGAAGTGTGTAATTTTTATAAATCTATATTTTCCTCATTCAGAGTCATCTGATAATTCTGAGCACAATAAGAATGGAAATGGGCAGAACTTCATATTTCCTAAGTTATAATTTTCCAGGTCACCTCTATGCATCTTAAGATAAAGATGCAGGTACTGGGGTACTCAAAATAGAATTATGTGGAAGATGGGGAGGAAGAAGGGAAGCTGGGAAGGGAACACAGGAGAAGAGGGGCACACCATCTTGGTACTTCTTGCTTTATGCTGATTTTGAAACATTGGGATGTCAATTGAGGTTGGGGTTATCTGCCACTGATTCTAGTTTCTACTTCTAAGACTGTAGAGATGGGCAGTTCCTATGAAAGAATTTTCTCTCTGGATTATTTTAAAGCTATGTTGGATACTTACTGTTGACTTTTGTGTAAAATATATTGTCTTTTATTCAATTCCTATTTATTGAATGTCTGCTACATGCCAGGCACTGATCTAAGAACTTGGAAAACAATTTTGAGCAGATAAAGACAAATATCTCTACCTTCACGAAGTTTATAGCTTCAAAATTGTCTCTTTCTAACTGTGTTGAGATTCAACCATTTGTTTTTAATGTTCTGGTAGAGTGTAGCTGTTCTCCATCTTTATGCTCTCAGGACTTCCTTGCACTCTTAAAAATTAAGGACCACAAAGAACTTTTGTTTATGTAGGCTTTATCAGTATTTACTATGCTATAAGTTAAAACTAATGATTTAAAAATATTATTTATTAATTTATAAAAACAAAACTAAACCCGTCACATGCCCCAAATGACATATTTTATGGAAAAGAACTATATTTTCTAAAACAAAGAAATAGTGAGAAGAGTGACATTTGTTTGCATTTTTGCAAATCTCTTTTCTGTCTGGTTTAATAGAATAGCTGGATTTTCACGTCTGCTCCTTCATTTAATTTGTGGTATCAATAGCATGTAGTCTTTGGAAAACTCCTCTGTATTTGAGAGCATGAGAGACAAAAGGCAAATAAGGTTTTATTATTGTTATGAAAATATTTTTAAATTTATGGACCTTTAAGATGATCTCGGGGACGCCTGGAGTGAAATTCAGGGGCTCCACTTTGAAAGCTACTGGTATAGTGGCAAAAGCACACATTTGGAAAAACAGTTCTAATCTGTAATCTTCAGACGTTATTTCACCTCTCTTAGCCTCTGCTTCCTCCATCGAAAACAAGTGGTTTGAACTAAATTATGGCCAGAATCTTTTCCAGCTGTGACATTCCTTGCTGTCTTCCCTCTCTAAGTTGGTCATTTAGTATTTTAATCGAATGGATTTTTTTTCTTCTTCTTTTGATTTCCCCTTATCCCCATCTTTCTGGGCCTGGCACTAACTGAGCTAGAAAAAGGGAGTCTTTGCAACACTCAGAGATGAAAAAGCTACAGAATCTTAGCAAAATAAAGCCCAAGGCCATTCTACGAAGATGTCACCTTGACTGTCAGGCTGGCTTATTATTGTCAACAGGTGTTTGGCCCCAGAATGGACTGGTAAGGACAGCCCTTATTTACATATTTATTTGTCCCTTCCCTTACCAGCATGATCTCATCCACACGGTCTCAATACCTTAGCACTCTCATCTTGGAAAACCCTGATGACTGACATTAGTCGTTTAAGCCAAAGTCTTAAAGCAAGGGGTGAGACTTTGAGATAGTGGAGTCAGAAGTGAAGTACTGATAGTTGAGAGTTATCCAAGGTACCTAAAGGATGGAGGCAAACAAGAGTCCCCAGGCACGCCTGCCCCACCTGAGGATGGGGTCCCAAGTCCCAAATTCCCCTTCCCCACTCTTTGATAGATGAATAAAGCAGTGGTTCTCAGACTTCAGTGCGCATCAGAACCTCCAGGAGGACCTGTTAAAACAGATTTCTAGGCCCACTCTCAGAGTTTCTAATTCAATAGGTCGGGGCTGAGGTTCAGGAATTTGTATTTTCAACAAGTTCTAGGTAAGCTATGGCCCAGTTTGCTGGACCTCAGACCATGCTTTGCAAACCACTGGAATACCAAAAATTACAAGTGATTTGACCTGCAAGAAAATAACAAGGTTTTTGAATTCTGAATGTCTCTGCCCTCAGGTTACAAAACAGCTATACTTCCCACTCCCACCCCCAACATGATGGTCTGTTCCATTCCAACCTCTTTTTATGAAAAGTGAAGTAAGAGAATCACATTGCTCCTTATATATTTTAGCATAGCCTTTCTGAGGGGAGATTCCATAAGGAGTACACGAATCAAACCATTTTTTAAGAAGTTTATTTGCTATTTTATTTTCTCTTGGGTTGAGGAAAGAGGGGGTTTCCCAGATGGATAGCAGGGGTTACTGTACGGCTGATTCCTTAATCTGAACAATCCCTTTTCAGTTATTAGGGTTCAGATGTAAAGCATTAGGAGTGAACATGGGGCTTCAGTTAACGATTCGGACTCGAGTTTGTAAATTCCCCGCAATTGTCTTGAGCAGACAAGACCATGACCTTTCCAGTCCGGGTTTAGCTTCAAGTTTTCCGTGATCTTTTACCAAGTATAAACACAACATCAAAGACTCTCATAATTAAAATAAATGCGATCTATTATGTTATCCAAGTGGTGATCTTTCTTTGGAAGCTCAGGACTGCAGTCAGAGCACTTCCTGGAGACTATCGCCGCCATGGGGTAAGCTCTCATTGGCCTTATAGGGCCAAAAGCTGAGATGGTAATAAATCAGGTCAGCACTAGGTGTCGGGTTAGGTGGTTTCGCCTACAATGTCTCATGTAATCCTGGTGATTTTTGTTCGTAAAACCACTACAAAGAAAATCCCCACCGATCACCCAGGGAAACTGAGCTTCTGAGAAATGAAAGAATTTGTCCTAGGGAAGCACAGCTCCAAAAGGCAGAGTGCAGATTTGAGCTATTATATATCTGACTCTGAAGCCCATGGCCCTTGGGAAACACAGAATTCAACACTGGGTCAATGGATATGTGTGGAGAACCAATGTCGTGTAAGAGGAAGAGAAGCTAGCAAAAAAAAAATTTCTGCTTTCCTGGTGCTTCCAAATCAGTGAAGAGGAATAAGCATGTTTCTGGAAGTCCACAGTCCCATTTTACACATGAGAAAAGCATGGTCCAGAGAAGCCAAATGGTTTTTTTATAGGCACAAGTCAAATAACAATGGTGCTCTCACACCTGTAAATCAAGAGAAATTTTTTTAAAGTAGGTTTATTTCTTGCCAAGGCAAACCATCAATCTGGAAAGAAGACTGGTATCTCGGCTTTCACACGGGCTTTCTGCCAAGGTCAGGGATAAATATCAAATCCAAAATCCTTGCCCTGACTGCAAAGGCACTGGTCTTTCTGTTGCTACAATAGGCAAGCTTGTTTCCACCTCTGGGCCTTTGCATTACTTGGAATATTCTGCATTCAGTTCTTCACAAGCCCAAGTCTTCCTCGCCATTCAGGTATCAGCTCCAGAGGATACCCTCCGAATGGTCTTCCCTCACTCTGATATCAAGTGCTGCTTTGTCAGCCTGTCCTGAGAACCCAGGCTGGCAGTCCCCAGACAGAGCAGTGGGTCCCTGCATCCCACTGCCGCAGGAAGGCTGTTCTCTCGTCTCAACTGGCTTTCCTCATGTTACTGTCTCAGTTCTCTACTTTCTCACTATACTTCTTGGGATCAATTCCAAAATAAGTCCCTTGCCACCAGTTCTTTGTCTCAAGGTCTGCTTTGCATCCACCCAAACATAAAAGTCATACTTGACCTTGTTCCTCATGCCTATTTTTTCATTGGCTTCTACCTAAAATTACCTTACTCATAATTTGTTTACTTATTTATCATCTGCACTGCCATCTTATCTGCCCCTCCAGCTCCTCCACAACATTCTCCACCCCACCAGAGGCCCAGTAGAATATAAACCTTATGATGGCATGATTTTGCCTGTTCTGTTCCCTGCAGTATTCCCAGAACTTAGAATATCTCCCAGAAGAAAATAGGTGCTCAACATACATTTGTTGAATAAATGAAATGAATAAATTAAGGTGCTGGAAATCAGGAACTCTCCAACATGTCAATGTAGAGAAATCTTGGCTAGCAGATTATATTCTTCAACTACTAAATCACTGGCATTCTCCTTTTGCTTTTTTCCCATTTAGATGCCATCAGTCTTCCATTTTTGTAGCTTCTTCTTGATCAGTCACTTTCTGTTAAACTGGATGCCCTGCCTAATCTAAAGTTTATAAAAGTATATACAAATCATTCCAGGATTTTGAGGCCAAGAAATTCATTATCGGCCTAAAGCTATATTTATAAGAGTATGTTAAAGAACTAAAACAGCAGTCTCTGTTCCTTTGGCTCCCATCACATTTGCCTTGCATAACCATGTATGTTTATTAAAAGAACTTTTGGTCTGTTTCTGTTTAACGCTGACCTTCAAGTGCTTGATTTAATAAGCTGGGGAATTAGAATAAATCATATTGGCTTGTTCAATCATCTATATTACAAAGAGCTTCAAGGAGACGCTAGAACAACGTAAGAACTCAAGAAGCTACAAACATCTTTCGTAGAGATAAAGAGGGACAGTCGAGGGAGAAGAACCCAGATTTACTGATGCTTACATGGAATGAGGAGAATAGAAGCCCATGACTTTCAGGATCTTTTCCCCCCGGTTAAAAAAAAAAAAAAAAACTTTGTCAAAGTAAAAATCAACTCATTACTTCCTCTGAAAGCAGGCAATATTTCAAAACATGACATAGTTATATTTCTGTTAACAAGTTTTTAAATAAACAAATACCACCCAAGATAAAAAGGGCACTTGTAGCAGTTTTTCCCCCTCTACCAAGTCATAAAGGAAGCTATCTGAATTGAGGAGGAAGATGCTATTTCCTGAAATGCTCTGCCTTCCCAAGAGATTAAAGTGTACTGAATATGGATATTTTCCAACCCCTTCTCATATACAACATCTAGAAGTGGACTTGGCATATAGTAGGTTCTCAGTAAATACTTAATTTAAAGATAGAAGGCAGGGACTTCCCTGGTGGCACAGGGTTAAGAATCCACCAGCCAATGCAGGGGACACGGGTTCAAGCCCTGGTCTGGGAAGATCCCACATGCTGCAGAGCAACTAAGCCCATGTGCCACAACTACTGAGCCTGTGCTCTTTTGAGCCCTCGAGCCACAACTATTGAGCCCACATGCCACAACTACTGAAGCTCATGCACCTCGAGCCCGTGCTCCACAACAAAAGAAGCCACCACAATGAGAAGCCCACGCACTGCAGTGAAGAGTAGCCCCCGCTCACCACAGCTAGAGAAAGCCTGCAGAGCAATGAAGACCCAACACAGCCAATAAGCAAATAAATAAATTTTAAAAAATTAAAAAAGAATTTCCATATATTAAAAAAATATAAAGATAGACGGCATAACTATTGGCATTTTTCTGGGAGAAATGATTCTCACTAGCAACATGCTCAAACCAGAGTAGCCCATCTTTTGCTTATATTTTGATCAGTAAGGGGCACTGTGTCTGGAGGCGGTTCTTTACATATCTTGTTGTCTCCACAGAAACAGAGAATATGCAATTTCTTGATATGTTTTGTGTTAAGAAGCGAAAGCTACGTGGTAAGTAAAAGATCAAGATTTGGAGCAGGCACTTAAGTTTTGAGCTTCCTTTTCCCACTATGTAAATTGGGCTAGCAATGCTAATTACTTCATAGTAGTTCGTTCATTGCGGGGATTAAATAAGGTTGTACTTGTTAAAAGCATACATGCAATGCCTGGGAAAGAGTTCACACTCAACAAAATATTTGTTACCCTTCCATTTTACAATAAGGAAACGGTTCAGAAGGGCTGAATGACTGTCTCCAGGCTCACCCCTCTGGGAACTGATGAGACAGGGATTCCAGGAAACAGGAGCGCAGGTCTCGGTAACCACAGAAACCATGGTTTTTCTCCACACTCCACTGCTTCTTGTACAGGGAGTATAATTCAGGTATAAGCTTCACGTGCCTTCACTTTGGCTTCCCTGACTCACACACAGCAGCTGCTGGCATCCAAAATCTCCACTTCCCAAGCAGTGAACAGGCTGTTGTTGACCTTGGAAATATCAGTGAATTTATGGACATTTCAACACTGGGGAATTTTCCCCACTTCACAGTGTGGAGAGACACAGACCTGGGGTCATTATAAATATAAAATATTTAGGGGCAGATTCTCTAAGTGGGCTATTTTAAAACGTGTTTGTTTGGTATGAGTGGATGTTCTTGGGACAAATGTGTCAAAAAATGTGAGATAATGTAACTGGTGTTGAAGCAGAAATGCTAATTAAACCAGTGTGAATGTAAATTCTGCTTTATACATTATTGACTTGGAGACTTTGTAAACACCACTCCCCTACCTATTCTTCATGCTATATTAGCTGAATTACATAAAGTGCCAAGGCTGTATTTTCTCTTTTTGTCAAAACTTTTGACCAGAGAGGAAGTCTTGGGTAATAGCCTGCTACTTGATCTTCAGGTCTACTATTTCCTCCCTCCTATGTTATACATAAACCATACTTGTTCTCAATCATGACCTTACACTAGAATCATCTGGCAAGATCGTAAAAATTACAGATATCCTTACCTGCAGAGATTCTTAATTAATTGGTCTGAGACAGATACCAAGCATCATATTTTTAAAAATTTTCTAGATGATTCTAATGTGTAACTAAGTTTGCGAATTACTGCACTGTTTTTCTGCCTCTGAACCACTGCACAATGAAAATTTCTTTCTTTCCCTTTATCATCTGTGTAATTCCTGGCCATTCTTCAAAATGCAGTTCAGAAGTATCAGTTCCAAGAAGCTTCTCCATTGAGTAATGTAGGTCCTCCTTTTATTAAAAAATTGCTCTATGCACAAATGAACTTGTCTATGAAACATAGACTCACAGACCCAGAGAACAGATTTGTGGTTGCCAAGGGGGATGAGGGGTGGGGAAGGGATGGAGTGAGAGTTCAAGGTTAGCAGATGCAAACTAGGATAAATAGGATGGATAAACAAGAAGGTCCTACTATATAGCACAGGAAACTATGTTCAATATCCTGTGATAAACCTTAATGGAAAAGATTATGAAAATGAATGTATGTATGGGTATAGCTGAATCACTCTTCAGTACAGCAGAAATTAACATAAAATTGTAACTTAACTATACTTCAATAAAAAAAAATTGCTCTATGGGTCACCCTAATCTTTTTCTTTTTAAATTAATTAATTAATTAATTTTTAAATTTATTGGCTGCGTTGGGTCTTCATTGAGGTGTGCCGGCTTTCTCTAGTTGCTGTTAGCGGGAGCTGCTCTTCATTGTGGTGTGTGGGCTTCTTATTGCGGCGGCTTCTCTTGTTGCGGAGCACGAGCTCTAGGCATGTGGGCTTCAGTAGTTATGGCACGTGGGCTCAGCAGTTGTGGCTTGCAGGCTCAAGAGCACAGGCTCAGGAGTCGTGGTGCACAGGCGTAGTAGCTCCATGGCATGTGGGATCTTCCCAGATCAGGGCTTGAACCCGTGTCCCCTGCATTGGCAGGTGGATCCCTAACCACTGCGCCCCCAGGGAAGCCCCACCCTAACCCTTAATAGATTCCATCCTACTGTTACTTCCTTGGAAGTGAAGATAGGGGACAGAAGCGGTTTGTTATTTGTATCTACAGTGCATAGCATCCTTCATATAGGAGCTGCATACACATATGTGAGCAGATGAATGAGTGAATGATAAAAAGGTTATTAGAGTGGGGTTAACAGCTCTGAGTACTTGTTTCTTTGTAGATGTATAACTCATGTTATATCAACTGTAAATAGCTTTAAAATACTAAAGTATATATAGTTGGACATATGCATATGTTTTACAACCCACTAATGCCACCCCTACCTATATATCTAACAGAAATGCATACGCATGTCCACAGCCGCACAGTTTTTAATAGCCACAAATCAGAAATAACCAAAATGACCGTCAATAGTAGAAGAATTAAATAGACTTGATGACAGACTAGATAAAATGATTATGACCTAGAATTCACACAGACGACCACGCAGCAACAACGTGGATGAAGGCAGTACAGATAATTGTGAGCAGATGACGCCAACAGCAAAAGAGTACATGCGGTATGTTTTACATTTACATAGAGAACCCAAAGCGAAGACGTCATCTCTGCTGTTAGAAATCAGGATAGTGGGTACCATAGAGGGAGGGCAGGCCGGGGGTTTCTGAGATGCTGGTTCTGTTCTCGATCTAGTTAGTGGTTACATACGTGTGTCCAGTCTGTAAAAATCCATCAAGATGTAAATTTTAGGGCATGTGTATTTTTATAAGCATAGATTATGCTTTAATAAGGAGAAGTGAAAAGACACTTTGGTATAAATGGTGATAAATGGACTATTTCCTGCCATATCAGTAAACAAAGGATGCCACAGTCATCAAGGATTGCATCCCTTGGGCTGAAAAGAATACCTGCCATCCAGCAGCCAATAGAAGGCAGCCACTGCCTGTGGGGAGCCCTGAGGAAACTCAGGATGTGAAAACACAGGGCACTGGCCCCAGATAGGTGAGGTGCAGATCAAAGGAATGATTTCAATGAGGCCAGACTCTTGCATCTTCCCATATATAGAAAGGTGCTAAATCCCTTAACTTGGGATATCTGGGTTTCTTTAATTAACAATAATCTTTTGATGTTCCCAACTACCTGCCTTTTGTTGCAAAACTCCTATATATCCTGGCTCCTCCCCTCACCTCCTTGGAACCATTTCTGAAATGCTGTCTCCTGGGCTGCCGTCCTCATTTTGTCCCAAATAAAACCTAACTCACAACTTTCACATTGTACATATTTCTTTTCAGTCAACAATGATATGATGTCTACTTGTATATGAAGTAACTTCAATCTAAAGCTCAGGAACACTTAGGTCACATGTCAGATGAAGTCAGTGGAGTACAGGGCAGTGTTGATTGGTGTTGATTTCTGATTCAGAAAGTGGGAGGAAAGGAGAGAGAGAGAGTGAGAGACGGAGGGAGAAGGAAGGAGAGGGAGAGGTAATGGGGAATCTGGGTGAAATGAAGGCGAGGACTTTATGCTGATTTGGTAGGCCTTCTCTGAGTTTGAAAATATTTCAAAATAAATCATTTAAAATGTAGGAAGAGGGCTTCCTAGGTGGTGCAGTGGTTAAGAATCCGCCTGCCAATGCAGAGGTCACAGGTTCGATCCCAGCTCCAGGAAGATCCCACATGCCGAGGAGCAACTAAGCCCGTGTGCCAAAAAAAAAAAATAAAATAAAATAAAATGTAGGAAGAGGAGTTTGTTGCACATGCTTTCAGGACTTCTCACACAAAATGTTTGCCGAGGTGCACAGAGGCCAAGAGCCAGAACTTCACCAACAGTGTAAGGACAGCTTGTATCTGTTGCAGAAAAGAACTGATCCCACGAGAAACCAAGCACAACACTCAGAGAGTTGGAGAACTCAGGTTTATTGAGCCGGCGGACCCAGACGAGCTAACGCTCCAAAATTCTGGGGCCCCATTTCAGGGGCGTCTTCTCCTTACATAGGTTAAAACATACAGCTATAATTGGTACAAACTGATTGGCTACAAATTACTATAGGTCACGGGCAGTTACAGAGCGTGGGAGTTGCCATGGGTTACACACAGGGTAGGGGGAACTAACAGGAACTTGTAGGAGCCGGACATTCCATTCCTATCAGGACCAAGGTCCCAATTTGCATTCTCACATGGGTTGCAGGTTGAAGTTAGGTCACTTAACAAGTCTATGTGCAGCAAAGGGTCTCAAACAAAGGCTTGGGGTGGGTGCCTGAGAGCGAGACAGTCTTCCCTTATCTGATCATTCTTAGTCATTCATTTTACTGTTTCACTGAGAGTGGCGAGCAGGCCTTTGCAAGATAGTAAGAAATTACAAGTATGGAAGTTTCAGTTTCCTCATCATATCCATCTACCTTCTTCTTGTATCACTTGCTATTAGATGTTTGCTTATTTGGCAGAAATGGATTTGCCACTTGCTTTTGTAATATAGCAGCCAGCAAATCATCTAAGGCTTCCAATGTTTACGCAAATCCTCATACTTGTTGAATGGAGACCCTAGATTAGGATAACCCACTTACCCTCCTGGAGTCTTCATTTCCCATCTGTAGAGCACGGGGTTGCACTAGATGACATTCTCAGTTTTTCACTGCGATCTGGCTAACTAATTGAAAGTGACCTCTTTCTCTTTCAAAGGTGTCTTGGTTTGGAAAGTAAATGATGTGGTCTTGCTGCTCACTGCTCCCAAGGAATCTTCCGGGTTTAGCTTTCTAGACCTCAGTAGTTCTGAAGATGTGAGCCTGGACTCCACAGGCCATGCAGGTGAAGGGCAAAAATTCCTTTATGGGTTTCTGGCTGTGCAGCAGATGTGATTGATAGGATGTTAGAATAAGACGTTTTTGAAGCTGTCAAAATAATCTTTTTTTTTTTTTTTAGGGATGGGAATTCATTAATATTCTCACTGGTAATCGTTATACGATGCTAAAACTTCTCTTTTTGGGTGATGGCTGGGAATGGGAAAGAAGGAACGTGTAGTTAAGATATTATGATTTTAAATGTCTCTAGGTTTTTCCTATTTACAGCAAAAGGTGCTTATTCCCTGGCACATACAACTTTAATATTTTATTTTTAAAATGGTCTTGGCTTAACAATACTTATCACCTTATTTAGCAATATATACTATCCTCTATGTGCTAAGAACTAGAAAGGATCAAGGCAGATTAGTGAGGCAATTGGAAAAGAGGACAGTATCTTCAAGGCTTCTGCATCCCGTAATCTTATAGAGCCCAGTGGGGCTCCCATTTTCTCACACTCGTATTCCCCAGTTCATCATGGTGCCTCACTTACTCTTGTATTCTGTCTAAACTCCAAGGTTAGGCAATTCAACCATCCTTTCCCTGGATTCATCAACCTCCTTGATCTTCCACCATCCTAATCAATGCCGCTGACTCAGTAAATCTTAACCACCCACTCTCTTCTGAATACTGGAAGTCTCAGTAATTAAGATAATATTAATACATTTTTTCCTGATTCTACCACAATCTCTTTTTATATGATCTCATCTAGACTCCTGGGAATTTTCATCATTCTTTTTATTAAATTGTATTTCATTTTCTATTTTCTACTCTCAAGCCACCAACCTTCAAAGAAACAAGCACACATACTCCAGAAAGCCAAGGTCTTTTGTTTTAATGAGCAGATCGAGGCCATTCATTTACTTTCCAATTTAAAGTCTCTGTGTTATTATTCATACCTTTCTACTGCTCTCCTCTTTCCCAAGTTGCTTTAACACCAACTTGCTTCTGTGCAGTTCTTCCTTAGGTCACTTCCCTCCAACCCCATGTACTCTAGCTGGAGTCCTCAGAAGGAGACCAAAGTTGTTTGAGGTCCCCCAAACCATCTCTTTCCAAAGTCAATAACTTTTCTAAGTTCACTTTCACTATCAACAAGGGGATTTAAAAACTGGACATCTTGTTCTTCAAGTAATCTCTTCTCTTGCCTTCTGTTCACAGATTCAGCCTTTTTCATAGGCTCCTATTCTAACTCCTCTACTCTTATTTTCTGAAAATTCACACCCCCAAGCTTATGTGCTCTGTCTACTCCTTTATCAGTCTGATCCCTTCCATTATCCTCAAAGATCCGTAACAGCCTTTTACAGAGGACAGACACATTATGGAACAACATAGAATACTGTGCAAACTCCATGACACACCACAATGTCTGGCCTTGAGCACAGGTGGGCAGTAAAGACAGGAACCACATGATGGAGTGAGACTTCTTGATCCAGGCATCTGGCCCCTGCTGGCAGCACCAGGAGGCAGAGCTGTAAGCAGGAGCTGATGCTTCCCATGGCACCAGTAGGACTACACCATGGGATGGAGAACTAGGCCAGCAGCAACAACCTCCCACACTGAGTTCAGGGAATCTCCAGGATCTTCTAACAGTAAACCACTCAAAGACTGGGGTCACTCAAGAGAGAATCTGCGTGGATCTCACAAAGTGGACATTTTAGAAAAGATGGGCAGGTTCACCAGACTTGCTCTTATAAAGTATATCATTGCTGCTCTCTGCTGGTCAAAAGCATTATTCTCCTCAATTAAAATTAGCAGAGATGTGGTCATGGGTCCAAGAGGGAAGAAACGAGCTTTTAAAATGATATGGACTTGCTGCTAGGTAACTACAGTCTTTAAAATGACTTCATAGGCTATGACACATATTCTTATGTAGAAAAACTACCTTGAAAGAGGATCTATTGGACCACCGTGGAAAAGATATGAAACGAATCACCAGTTTTCTTATTGTAGTAAGAACACTCAACATGAGACTTACCCTCTTGACACTTACAGATCCCTAGGACGTACCCATCTTACGTACAGGAAACTGCGTACTCACTGAGCAGAAACTCTCCACTTCTCCTCGTCAAGGCCCCTGGCAACCACCATTCTACTCTCCGTTTCTATGAGTCTGACTATTTTAGGTACCTCATGTAAGTGGAATCATGCAGTCTTTGTCCCATGACTGGCTAAAATCACTAATTAATATTTATTTTTATAGATCTTTAATTAATAAAATGTATGGTCTAGGTCACATAGTTCATCAAGCAATAAATTGTCACCATTTTTTGTGCCAACCTTTCTGTTAGCCATCATATTTGCATTTTTGCAGGATAATTGACAAGTCCTATCAAAGGTTACAACCTTGATACAGTGCAAAATCCTAAAATGTTTTCTGAATCCTAAAAGAAGGTTAAGCGTAGTTACACATAATTGTACAATTTTTTGAATTGAAAACTTACCTTTGAAAGTGTACCAGTAATTGCTTTGAGTACTCAGAATATTTGCAGACTAAGAGTACAGCACAGTGAGCATAAACGTGGGCTCCAAAGCCCTAACACAACAGGTTTTACCTGGGCTTCTGTCACTCATTAGCTTCGGGTCAATCACTGAATATCTACTTTTCTCTTTTGTCAAATGGCGAATGTAATAATATCTGCCTCATATTGTTATTATAAACAATTATTAAAATATCCCATATTAAGTACTTAACAGTCCTTGGCACAAAGTAAATGGTCAGTAAATCTTAACTGTTACCATTAATTTTATAATTCAACCTAAGTAGCAGAATTTATTGTATTTTTCCAAAACAAAGTTATTTACCACAGGTTTAAAGTATGCTCTGTAGGTAACTGGAGAAAGTTGTTTTTAGAGTACAGCCCTAGCTCTGACACTAACTGTGTAATTTAAAGTCATGTCTTAAATTTTCTGAGCCTCGAAAATGTTTCCAGATGCTTGCCTCGCTCCAAGGTCCCAACATATCTCCGGGTTTTAATTTTATTTACAACTGTTTAATGGCCTATGGTACAAAGTGTTTTGTTTTCTGACCTTCTGTTCCCCACCTAATGACTTGCCTGAAGAACAAATAACCACTGGAGGAAGTTAGTAATCTTTTGGGAAAATTAGCAAAGAATAATTTTTAGAAGGAACAACGGAAGCAGCAAAGTACACAGGCTCCAGCACGTATCCTTCTTTTCAAGCATCACCACACCGAAATGTGCACTAGTTCAGTAAACAGGGATTGGCCGTCGTGGGGTTTGTCAGCTGGACGTCCAGTGTGCCGACTCCTGAGGAGCCTGTTTACCTGCTAGAGATGGGTTCTAACCAGCACGTTCCACATGGTTTCTCCGCTCTCCTCCATTCCTCCTGTGGAGAGCACCTTGGAAACCTAGGTCGATTACAGTTCTCCTGGGATGCAGTTCAGCAAACCATACATCAAAGAGACAAGCTAGGGAGACATCTTCCAATCCAGGCCAACGCATGAAGTTCAGTACCATTGCCGGAGGGTTCCAGCCGTACGGAATCTACTTCGTAGGTTATGTAGAGAGAGCAGAGTTCAGTCAGCCCCCCTGAGTCCTGACACCCCTCAGGGAGAAGGACTGGTTCAGCCCAAACTCTTAATGTGGCAGAGCGTGTCTTCAGGGCCACCGTCCCTCCTCCTTGAGCGTCCTCTCTGAGACCTCTCCTAAGCTCACGCGGTGAATCTGTGCAAGCCCAGCTGTGTCCATGCTCCTCCTGAGCCAACCTCTCTGTGAACTGCTAGCCGCTTCTCCAAACTGACCTCTGTGTTCCCGCCCATGGATCATCCCATGAAACTAACAAATACAGCCGGTTAACGTCTCCTTTTTCTGCCCCGCTGTCTTGGCGAAATAGTCTAGCAATAAGGACCAAGGTGGAGCATGGTGAAGGATCAGCGCTCACGGTTAATTTCCAAGGGCAGAAGGGCCTCAGAGTCCCTTTAAAATGCTGGTACCTGGCTACGCACTACACTAGAAGAGCCGCCCGTCACAGTGCAAATCACGGTTATCTCCATGGAGAAAAGGGAACCCTTTCAGCCAAAAGAGAGCAGCAGTGAGTGGCATTTCCTGAGATGGCAAAGAGCCTAAGCACTTAATGCCTGTGAAGAGGCATCTCTCAACTCTCAACAGGTGGGTCTTCGAGCTTTCTAATCAGGGGAGTCAGAAGGGATTCTTCCTCTCCCCCCTCTTCCATTTTTGTCCGTCTTTCATTTCTTTTTTATGTAAGACTTTACAAATTTGAAGATGCACATTTTTAGGGGAAAAAAGGCTTCTTTTGATTCTGTATTTTATCAAATTGGCAAAAAATTTTAGCTTCTTATAGTCTTATCACAAAGTTGTTTTGAAAGAAGTATCTTGGATCTGCCTCTGTGTAATTTAAAGGAATGCTTTATCTGGTCAGACCCTCTGTTTTCCATCTGTTCAATGGGTATAACAGCACCTCACTGAGCACTAACTGCTATATTGGTGCATAAGAACTTGAGGAAGGAAGGGTAATTATGACTGTATTATTGACAGAGTGATGGAAAAAGTAGTGGAAAACTTAATGGCAAGAATATTTTCCATAATAATGGAAAGCTTTGAATGTTGGTATGAACATGTTTAGAAATAACACTTAAAGGGTATTTTCTCCAAACGAGTGTTTTCCCCTCCACCTCAGCTGTTTTGTTTTGTTTTTGAACCCTGAAGCATCAGCTCTGAGTCTAACAGAAACTTTTGATGGCCATGTTTCCCAGTCCGTTCCTTGCATTCTCTAGGATAGAGTCAAAATGAATGTGCCCAGTTGTTTCTATCTCTATGCTTTTGCTGGTACTGTTTCTCCACCTCCTGCAATTCTCTTTTTATTTCCAATTTCCTCTAACCCCTGCTTCCTTTGGATCCCATTCAAATTGTTTACATATTATTATTTCCCCAAAACCCAGTTCAAATGCCCTCTTCTTCCATCTGATTTTCCCATCTTATTTTTTCTTATTGTACTCATATCTTGCTTTGAATGACAAAATTAATATATTTCGGTATTTCTCCAGACACACGTATAGTTTTTCATGCTGTGGTCTTTCTGCTGAGAAAGTCTGTCCTCATTTTTATTCCCCCTAGGAATCACTTACTAATTCTAAAAGCTCAAATTCTGAAGTCTTTCCCAATACTTCCCTGGGCAGAGGTAAATCACTTCTCTTTTGTTCTCTCATAATTGGTTTATATCCCTCTGGCAAGTAGAATAACTGCCTTCTAAAGACATCCAATCCTCAGGACCTATGAATACGTTACCTAGCACTGAAAAAGGGAGGGACTTGGCACATGTGGTTAAGTTAAGAATCTTGAGTTGGGGAGATTATCCTGGATTGTCTGTGTGGGTTCACTGAACTCATAAGGATCACATGTGAAAGAAGAAGGCAGGCGAGTGCGTGTCAGAGTCATTGCAGGTATAATCAGTTAAGATGAGGTTACTGGAGGAGAGTGGGTCTCTAATCCTATATGACTGGTGTCTTTATGAAAAGTAGACGTTTAGACAAAGACTTGCACGCCCAGAGAGAATGCTATATAAACCTGAAGGCAGAGATCAGTGTGATGATGTGTTTACAAGCCAAGGAACAGCAAAGATTGCCAGCAAACCACCAGAACCTAGAACAGAGGCAAAGAATAGATTCTCCTTCACTGCCCTCAGAAGGAACCAAGCCTGCCAACACCTTGATCTTGATCTTGTAGCCTCCAGGCTGTGAGAGAATGAATTTCTTTTGTTTAAGCCTCTGGTTTGTGGTATTTTGTTACTGCAGTTCCAGGAAATAATACAGCCCACTTTTTCCAGTCTTCTTTCTGACTTTCACCCCCAGCAATGTTCACTAATCTAGCTAAATTAACATATTCCTTTCTGCAAGAGCGCATTAAATCAAGCTAGTCTCTATGGTTGGAAATCTCCTCTCTACCCTCTATCACTTTTAAGGCCCTTGGAGTCCGGGTTTTCTCCACGAAGCCGTTCCTGCCCTCCAGAGCCCACCTTCCTCTCTGCCCCGACCAGCGTGTTATTTGGAATGACCATTTGTTTCTTGTTTCTAATAACTGCATATTGCTGCCGATCTTCTTGGTCAAGTGCGGCATGAATGTGAACTAGACGCGGAGCGCCTCAGGGACAGGGGTCTGGCTTTTGCCCCCTTTGCCACAGTGAGGAGCATGGTCATTTTTGTTATCATACACATTCAATAACCAGATGCTAATTTTTCACTGAATGATGGTATTTACATGATGATTTTTTTTGTATTATTTGTTTTGATGGAGAAAAATTATCAGCTATGATTTGAAGAAAAGTATGAATAAGGAAAAATTTTGCCTCTTCCTTGTAGGCCCTATTTCTGTATAGTATTTGTGTTGCGCACTGTGTTGGTTAAGTGTTTGAATATACACTTACCATAAAAGAGTCAGGTAGTGAAAATATAGGAACAGCATATGCCCCATTTTTCCTGGCATGTACATTTTACTCTGTGATGTACTTCAATGGAAAGTAAGTTGTTTGAATGAACCTGAACTGATATGACAAGAGAATTTTATTTTAGGGGATTAAAAAATATCAGTGGGATGAAACAAGGTGATATTTAGGCTGTGGAGAGTGTTTCAGGACAAGACAATAACAGAAGACAAACAAACAAGGCAGCCAAGGGCTGAAGGATATTAGACCACGTTTTGGTAAGGAGCAGGGAGTCTGCTGGAGACGGACTGAGCTTGTGCATGCTTTGCTGGCCCATTCTGGAGACTGGGTGGGGAAGACTGTCTCCCTTCATCTCTAACCTGCTGCTGCAGAAATGCTGCTTCCCACCAGCGTTTCCAGGGCGCTGCTGGCTCCTGGGTGTGTGAGCTGTAGGTAAGCAGTAAAGGCGTGAGGTCAGAGGTGCTGCATCCCTTCTTGTCCGTCTCCTAACCTTGCTGTCTCACCAGCATCCCATCCCTGTGTCATGCTTTCCGAGCAGCTACTGACAGAAATGAGATGTGTGGACACCTGAGAAATGTGTCACAGCTATTTAGAAAGTGACAATAATCAATGCCATGTAATGATGTGAGGATTAAGGGATTAAACTGGGGAAATTATGGATGACATCTAAATGTTTGGATATTGCAAGTTGGTGTTATACATGGAGACTAAAGCTATGAGTGAGAAGGAAGCATTTGTTCTTACTATATTCTTAGTATGTTTAATTCATATTTACGTTAAATGCACAAGAGTGGATCCTCAGAATTAAATCTCAGAGAGCAATTTCTTTATACTGGTATATAAGAAAAAATGTGAAAGACACTGAAATGGACCAAAAGGATGACTGGATGGTGGGTAGAATCCTAAAGATCATCCCCCCAGGATTCTGGTTTCCTGGTTATTCAATCAAAGACTAATTTAGGAATTGCTATGGAGAGATTTTGCAGATGCAATTAAAGTCTAAAATCCATTGACCTTAAAGTATGCGGATTATCTACATGGGCCTAATCTAATCACAAAAGCCCTTAAAAGCAGGAATCTTTCTCAGGTTGGTGGCAGAAGAGGAGACAGAAAGATTGAGAGGAGACAGAAAGATTGAAAGGAGAAAGGAAATCCAAGATCTGAAGACGAGGATGACATGAGGAGAAATACGGGCGGGATGCAGGAACAGAGAGTGACCCTTGACTAATAGCCAGCAAGGAACCAGGGTCTCGGTTCACATGGCACTGAATTCTGTCAGTGATTTGAGTGAGCGTGGAAGGAAATTACTCCCTAGAGCTTCCAGATAAGAGCCCAGCTTCCGTGACACCTTACTTTTTCATTGTAAAACTCTAAGAGATTTTTAGAGGAGCTAGTTGAGCCATGTTGGACTTCTGACTGATACAGCTATGAGCTATAAATGGCTATGTTTTAAGCCACAAGGTTCGTGGTAATTTGTTACACTGTAATAGAAAACTAATACAAGGTTTGTGGTGATTCGTGACATAGTAATAGAAAACTAATACACTACATGTCTATCTTCTGGGTTTGTTTGTTTGTTTGTTTTTAGAGAGAGAGAGAGAATTTGTGACTTTCATTTTCCTTGACTAGCTCTGTAAGTCATAGATAACGTAATAATGCATATGATTTTTGTCCAGAGACACATGCAAATGAATTTCATTCATCAGAAATGCAATCTGCCTCTACCCCATGGAATAGCCAGTATTGCATCTGTTTGCAAATTCATGACAACAATGCAGATGTGCCTATATACGGGTGGTACTTAAACTTCTCTTTTGATCCAATCATAACATCCCCCTGGCTATCTTGTTCATTAGAGTTAAATAAAATATCTGACATGTGCCTGCTTTATGTCTGTATAAAAGCCATGTTTTCACCCTCTTTTAAAATGTATCATTTATCCACTCAGGGCGATCCAAAAGTTACAGGGCAGGAACAAATATCTATTTATCTCATAACTTAGATCGAGAAGAGACTAAATGCCATACGTAAAGTCTCATCTATTCCTCACATCAAACCCCTGATCCTGGTAAAAGGCATTCCCATTTATAATAAGGAAAGGAAGACTCCGACATATCACAAGAGTTATGGAAGGGCACAAAGTTTTGGAATCTTGAAGCTGAGACTTTAACACAATGTAACTTCAGGCCACCCTCTCTTCCATCCTGCCATGGAGCTTTCCCATGTCCAGTGGTGCTCATCGCCCTTTACCTAATCCAACACCCTTCCCAATTTCCTTACTCCGTTCTTTTTTTCTTTTTTAAATTGAGGTACAGTTGCTTTATAATGTTGTGTTAGTTTCTGCTGCACAACGAAGTGAATCAGCTGTATGTATACGGACCTCCCCTCCTCTTGGACCTCCCCCCCCCACCCCATCTCACCCATCTAGGTCACTACAAAGCACCAAGCTGAGCTCCCTGCGCTACACAGCAGGTTCCCACTAGCCATCTGTTTTACACATGGTAGTGTGTACATGTCGATCCTAATCTCCCAGTTCATCTCACCACCCCCCACCAAGTCCACATATCCATTCTCTATGCCTGCATCTCTATTCCTGCCCTGCACATAGGGTCATCTGTACCATTTTTCTTGCTTTCACATATATGTGTTAATACATATTTGTTTTTCTCTTTATGACATTTCATTCTGTATGATAGACTCTAGGTTCAAGCACATCTCTACAAATGATCCAATTCCATTCCTTTTTAATGGCTGAGTAATATTCCATTGTATATGTGTATCACATCTTCTTTATCTAGTCATCTGTCGATGGACATTTAGGGTGCTTCCATGTCTTGGCTATTGTAAATGGTGCTGCAATGAACACTGGGGTGCATGTGTCTTTTTGGATTATGGTTTTCTCAGGTTATATGCCCAGCAGTGGGATTGCTGGGTCATATGGTAACTCTATTTTCAGTTTTTTTAAGGAACCTCCATACTGGTCTCCATAGTGGCTGTATCAATGTACATTCCCACCAAGAGTGCTAGAGGGTTCCCTTTTCTCCACACCCTCTCCAGCATTTATTGTTTGTAGATTTTTATAAAACTATTAGAGGAAAACATAGGCAGAACACATAAATCACAGCAACGTTTTTGACCCACCTTCTAGAGTAATGAAAATAAAAACAAAAATAAACAAATGGGACCTAATTAAACTTAAGAGCTTTTGAACAGCAAAGAAAACCATAAACGAGGTGAAAGACAACCCTCAGAATGGGAGAAAATATTTGCAAATGAAACAACTAACAAGGGATTTATCTCCAAAATATACAAACAGCCCATGCAGCTCAATATCAAAAAAACAAACAACCCAATCAAAAAATGGGTGGAAGAACTAAATAGACATCTCTCCTTAGTCCATTCTTGATGCCAACATTTTCCTAATCAATCAAGCTTTCCAACATAAATCCATTCCGTCCTTTCATTTCCCTTTCTCCCTGTATCCAACTGGTTATCAGATGCTGTGAACTCAGCATCTACTATCTCTTCTGTAGCCACCTCCACTTTCAGTTTCTGCTTCCAATCATCATTCTTTCTCACACTAGCAGCAGCCCAAGCAGGGCCAGACCCAGTGTCGGGTGCCTGACACTTCTAATACTTCCAGGGCCATCTTTGGGGAAAACATAGTAAGGGGTTATGAATATAAAGTTAGATATTTCTTCAGAATGAGATAAAAAGTCCTAACAAACTGAGTCTTTGAGTTTCGTGCCCTTTTGTTTCGCGATCTCTTATGGCAACTTACCAATAATGTTTACATAGTCATGACTTCTAATTGTAACCTGGTCCCCTCCCCACTCTAAACTTCCTGTAACCAGGGGATTCACAGGGGCTTCGCAAATGAGAGGCCCTGAAACTTACACTGCCTTCCAGTTGGTGGTCAAATCTCTCCCCATTCTCAGTGAAGGAAATAAGTTACGCAATGAGAGATCCCGAGAGTTACTCAGAGCTTCACGGAGGTGGGGAGAGATTACAAACCCAGGAGATTTTAAACTCTCAGATTCCTGAACTGCAGCTCAACCTCCTGAATAAAACATCAGGGCATCTGTGCTTTTAAAAAGCTCTGCAGGTGAAATGAATGCAGCTGGCCTATGAATTAGAGTTTGAAAACCACTGCTGTAGCTCATCTACCTGAAAAGTGACCCAATGTCCCTAAGCACTAAGCTCTCAAAGGGCAATGGAGTCCTCCCACATTTCCTGGGCACAGTAGGGAATGCAGAAGCCTTAAAAAAACAAAAGCAGGGGAAAAGGGCTCCGGGGGCTTCCCTGGTGGTGCAGTGGTTAGGAATCCGCTTGCTAATGCAGGGGACACAGGTTCGAGCCCTGATCTGGGAAGATCCCACATGCTGCGGAGCAACCAAGCCCATGTGCCACAACTACTGCGCCTGCACCCTAGAGCCCGTAAACCACAACGACTGAGCCCACGTGCCACAGCTACTGAAGCCCTTGATCCTAGAGCCTGTGCTTCACCACAAGAGAAGCCACCGCAAGGAGACGTGCACGCACCGCAATGAACAGTAACCCCTGCTCTCCACAACTATAGAAAGCCTGCATGCAGCAACAAAGACCCAACCCAGCCAATAAAAAAATAAATAAATAAATAAATGTATATATTAAAAAAACGTTTACCTAGGAACTTTAAAAAGAGATAGAAAGAAAAGGGCTCTGATTAAAATGTGAAATGGAAGCAACTGGTTTTCTCTCTCTGAAATACTGGGTTGGCCATGATTTGGGGAACGCAGTGAGCCTGATGAGGGCCATCGCAACACAGAAGGTGCCTGGTAATCGGGGGAGACGAGCCATGAATCTCAACGACAAGAGATGTGAGACAGGACCCAGAAAAGATGTTTCCAATAGCCACACTCAACAAAACGTCTCACTGGGCCCTCACCTAGAAGAGCCTGGGCACAAGCATCAGGCCAGCCCTACCAATGTGTCTGCGTGTGAACTGCAACGCACTGTCATGTCCCCAGGCGTAAGTTACAGCGTTTAGTTTAGTGCACACAACCCATTTTAAAGCGTGACTTCATTCTCAGCTATACACTGGCTTTCTGAAATCCGTCATTAAAAGATTCTTTCAGACACTGTGAAAGATACGGTTCCTTAAACACAGGACACTGAAATGAAAAACCAAGATTCTGTTGCCCCGAGAGGGACCACCTGTTACCAGCACTAGGTTTATTTCCCACCACATACGCCCACCCCAAGTGAGATGCGGGTTAGAGAGTCCTCTGTATTTCTACAATGATGCGAATAAATCTTCCTGCCACTTTATGTCACCGTCTCCCAATCCCCGAATAACCAGCCCTGGACAGAACACCAAGCAATTCACTTTCAGAGGTGTGTGTTTACACATGGAAAGAGGAAAAGAAAATATTGTCAGTGAAAGAATGTTTCCTTCCAGAAACGAATATAAGATTTTAAAACATAGCAGAATGAAAACGTGTATTGCATACATTGAAAGTATGCAAAACAAGCCGGGCGGTGGTTTCATATTAAGCACAATGGAAGTTGTTATAAGTATGTTTTGTTCATTTGCTCTATCAAAACACATTTCATGGTTTCTCATGGTTACTGGGAGGTGCGTCTCTGTGTGCCCCTCCCTGCTGTCTGTCTCAGGAGGTAGACGGAAGTGTTAAAGGCTCCCATACCCTCTAGCTTCTCGTTGGGTTCTACTCCTGGGGTGCCCTGGCCTGAGTTGATAGAGAGAAGGAGGAGTGGGAGATGGGGTATTTAGGCTCCTTCCCTGAGTCCTGGCTGCAGGTGGGTGTACTTCTTACTAAAGGTCACTGTTCCATTTGTTGGCCCTCTGTAGACGACCTCCATCTCAACCCCCACCAGCTTCCAGCAGCTGCTCCTCCTTCATTTCTCCAGGTCTCAAGATTACCAACTTGGTCCTGGTGTTACAAGCTTGAGAGACTAAACTATTTCTTAGGGCTCCCCTAAACCCTTTGTAAGTAGTACATTTATTAAACTCTTCTCAAGTTACCCAGTGCCTAGGTTCCATCCCTTCCTGATTTGTTGATTGATATATTTACTTCCTGATTGATATCTTTACTGAATGTTACTACTACTGGAAAGCCTTTTGCTTCTGAACTGCTTGAAAGTTGTTTAGGTGCTAATATAAAATTTATCTTCTTCGATATCAAAGTTTTTTAAAGATGTACTTATTCCCAATTTGTTTCCAAAATAGATTTATGGCAGGATTTTTTTTTTTTGAGGTTATAGATTAGACCATAACCATAAAAAAGAGGAAAGGGAAAATCAAGTAATATTTCTATTAATTCTGGCATTTAAGTAGATTATGCCCATACAAATTATTAGCAACTTTTTCTTCCAAATAATAGACTAAATAATACTCCATTAATGTCTTAGTAGTATAAAAATTGGGAAACTGTTGCCTAATGCCTTAGCTTTTGACATAATACCTTTTGCTTAGTATCTTAAAGCCATGACAATGTTTATATTTATTGTATTGTATTTTATTGTATTGTATTGTATTGTTTGTCCTTAGACTAAGAAACCATGTGCTCTTAAACATTGTTTATTGTGAAAGAACAATCTATCCCAAAATAGCCTTCAGAGGGTAAAAATAGAATATGCTTGCATCAACGATTTGAGATACTGGACAAGAAGGTGAGTAGTGGAGTTAATAATCTGAAAATATGGAAGACTGACATTATCAAAACCACATTTGGAGGATTAAATTAATGCCACACTTTTCTCACACCTGCAAAATGTGTATGCATTTAATGATGGTAGTTGTGTTTTATTTAAAATCAAAGCACACTTATATCATTCCATCATATAATACTTTTACGAAATGCTAATTATTTTACTTATTTTTAACATATTTAAATATATACAGTAAACTTCTGCTGTCAAGATGTGTTTTTCATTGTTTTTTCTTTTTTCAGTAAAAAGTGTTATTCCTAAAAGAGAACTGGACCAAATTCAAAATGTGATACTCTGGGAAAAGAAAGTAGCAGAAATAAACAACATTAAGAAAGGCCAAGTAAAGTGACAAATCACAGCAAATAATAGACAATTTATCCCTACTGAGAAAGACAGCACAGTTCAATTTGTTAAATTATTTTATTTATCTCTGAGTGGCAATGTGAATGATCTATCTGTTTTGATGAACACTCAGACTTTGCTGAATGGAAAATTGAACTGCTTCTAACATGTCAAATTTGGATACAATGAAAGAAGATGTGAGTTAAATTGGCTTTGAGTATGCTGCCTTAAAAGATGAATTGTTAGCTTAGAAATATCTTTCCAGTAGTTTTACCTGAACCAAAACACTTTGCTTAAGAGGAATTACATAAGTGTGCAAGCTAAAATAGTAATTGATTCTGTCTCGGTCCCTGCATTTGAAATGTTCTTGAAATTCTGAACTCAGTAAATGGCTAAGAAGATTATACAAAGAGAAAGATCCAGTTTGATCAAAGACATTGGCAGTAAATTAGAAAAGGTTTTATAGTTCCAGACTAAACAATTTAGAAAAACTTTGAATTTCAGTCTCTCTTCATGCATTTATGCATTTTACTATTTATTGAAATATGCTTATATGCAAAGTTTGTTCAAGAAAGTGGGAATTAGATATTGAAACCTCCCTGTCTTCAAAGCAGAGAAAAGTATTCGGAGTATTCCATCTAGTAACTGGAATTACCGTGTATTTGAAAGTGTTCTGACTGCTTCAGAAACACATATCTCTGCCTCATTTTTGAGGAACCCTGAGAAATGAATTCTAAGTTGAGACCTAAAAGATGAAGCAGAATGGTCTAGGTGAACAGAGAAGCATCACAAGTGAAGGAGTCTCCAAGGAGAGGTAGCAACATCTTCAAAAGTCTAGAAATGGGAGAGTCCTGGACCATTTCAGAAATTTCAAGAATTTGAATTTGGCAGAAACAAAGATGTGAGAGGAGTTTTGAAAGACATTGTTTACATAAAGTAAGATGAGGGAAGAAGTTTTAGAATGGAGAGGTGAAAAAATATACATTATATTAGTATTTGGCCCCAGAATCCCTATTAGGAAGAAAACAAACTTTCTTTTAATGAATATCTCCAAATTTTGGTTTGGGAGATAAGACTCTAAGGAAAGCTGGTAATAAATGATGAAATCAAGAAAAAGGAGAACTAATTGATCTGTGTTGGAAATGAACAGGATTTTACGGTTTGAGGACATGAGAAAACTGAGAAGAAGAAAGGAGAAAAAAAGAGTAGGAATACAAATGTGAAGGTAGGACAAAGAAAGTATAAGAATGGGGATTTTAATTTGATTATTTCACTGTGCTGAAAATGACCTTTTATCATCCCTTCCCTGAATATGCACTACTGTCTTCCACAAAGACAAAAGATATGTATGGGTTTGTAGTGTTTTGTTCTGTAGTTAGGGAAATCAAAGAAATAATCCAAGTTCCACATCTGTTGTGATACCAGGGAAGAGATGGACTAACAGAATTGCCTGCTAGAATCAACATGTAGAGGAAGTCGTATTCAGTGGAGGGAGAATGCAGGAGTGAGAGGTGACTCTGGAACCTGCAGAAACCTTGAAGAAGGCAGGAGACTTTTCACAGGACAGAGCTGGGGCCAACCCTCTGTGTTTCAAGGAGTGTCAAGCTCCAGCTAATGCTTTAGGCTATATAGAAGCCAGGGAAGTTCGGGATTGATGTAAAGATGATAGGAGTGTTAGATGGGGCAGTGCTTGAGTTTATTTGCGCTCTGCATACACTTTGGAAATGGGTTTGGAGGGAGGCATGACTGCAAGAAGGAAGAGTCCAGTTAGGGAAGCATCTATGTTGGGTCACTTGCAAAGCCACTCTTGACTCTGATATGCTAGGAGAACTCCCTGGACTGTGATCTCAATTAGCCTGGTCCCAACCTGGGGACTCAGACCAGGCACTGAGACCTTGATAGAAGACATCGCCCCTTGTCTTGGAGGAGTGTGCAGTACAGTTGGATGATTGTGTGTGTGAGTGTGTGAGTGTGTGCGCGTGCACACTGGGGGAGGATAATTATAAAGAGCAAAAACTAACATGATTAAACTGGTTATTATGCTAAGACAATTTGTAAGCTTCAAATTATGTGTGTGTTTACCCATTTAATAAGACAAATGTCACGAGTTCAATTGAATCTTATCAGAAATTTATAAGCCCCACATTTTGTGATTCTGCCCTGTTAGAAAATTAGACCTGAATCCAGAGACTATCAGTCTTAATAAACAGTTAATGAAGGAGCTTGAAATAAAGGCAATCTGTTGAATTGCTGCTTTGACAAGATGAGCCCTGAGCTAGCCATTACTTCTTGTTAATCGACACAGAAGCTAATGCATACAAAATTTATATCCCTGTTACCCTAACATGTTACATCTCTACCCTCATTCTGTATCTTGTCATCGTAGAGTTATGTTTCTACCTAAAAACGTACCTCCTAAAAGGACAGATATCCTTCCTGTAGTATTGAAAAGTTTCTTCTTAATAGTTGCAAGCTCTATAGATTTAAAATTAAGACTCGTAATGTGTGTTTAAGTGCCTTTGTAAGAACAATTGCAATAGAAACCTTTGTTCCTTAAAGGCTTACCTGTAGTTTGTCACAGGAGATTGATTTTAACTATGAACGCTAATGACACTGACATCACTGATCAAACTCTAAGTATTTCAATTTGTATAAAAGAACTATGAAGATTTTAGTAAAATTAGAAGTATAACTAATGACTTCCACAGGCTTCCACAATCATACTTGGCCCTTAGCTCTCTGTCTTAATCTACTCAGGCTGCCACAATAAAATAACATTGTCTGGGTGGCTTAAACAACTGAAATTTATTTTCACAGTTCTGGAGGCTGGAAAGTGTGAGATCAGGGTGCCAGCATGGTCGGGTTCCAGTGAAGGTGCTCTTTCTGGCTTGCAGATGGCTGCCTTTTAGTTGTCCTCACATGACGGAGAGATAGAGAGCAAGTTCTCTCCTGTCTCTTTTTATAAGGGCACTAATCCCGTCATGAAGACACTATCAACATGACCTCATCTAAACCTAATTACTTCCAGAAGACCCCACCTCTAAATACCATCACTTTGGGGGTTAGGGCTTCTATGACACAGGAATTTGGGGGGGACACAACAGAGCCTACAGCAGTCCCTCTGTGCTTGTACGACACCTTCCCTTCCTGCCTAGGAATGGTAAGGGTCCTCTTTAAGGCCATCCACACCCCCCTGTGCACTGGCTCTCAGGACTTCTTCCTGCACAGGGACATCATGCCAAGGATTCACCCCTTTCTCTTCTACGTCCTTAATTTTCCTTTCCCTGTTGGATCAGTCTACATAATACTATGAGTGTCCTTTTTCTAAAACAAATATGAAAATAAAATAAACATTCAAGACATTTTGACTCAACGGTACTCAGGCAGAGTTGTAGCAGGGGGAGGAGCCGTGGGTGGAGTCGTTCTCTCGGCCCGAGCCACCCAAGCCACCATGACTCAGGCAGGGCACCACTGCTCACTCACTCCCAGGGACAAGCAACCTCTGAAGTTTGGACTACTATGAGAAAACAAAGAAACACCATGCAGGTAAAGGAGCAGGAAAAAAACCCACAAGACCAAATAAATGAAGAGGAAATAAGAAAATTGCCTGAAAAAGAATTCAGAGTAATGATAGTAAACATGATCCAAAATCTCGATAACAAAATACAGAAAATACAAGAAACAGTTAATAAGGACTCAGAAGAACTAAAGAGCAAACAAACAGTAATGGACAACAAAATAACATAATTAAAAATACTCTAGATGGTATAAACAGCAGAATAACTGAAGCAGAAGAACGGATAAGTGAGTTGGAATTAGAATGGGGGAAATAACTGCCACAGAGCAGGAAAGAGAAAAAAGAATAAAAAGAATGGAAGATAGTCTCAGACACCTTGGTGACAACATTAAGCACACCAACATTTGAACAATAGGCATCCCAGAAGAAGAAAAAAAAAAAAAAAAAGAAAGGGTCTGAGAAAATATTTGAAGAGGTTATAGTGGAAAACTTCCCCAACATGGGAAAGGAAATAATTAATCAAGTCCAAGAAGCACAGAGAGTCCCATACAGAATAAACCCGAGGATAAATACACCCAAGCACATATTAATCAAACTAATGAAAATTAAACACAAAGAAAAAATATTAAAAACAGCAAGAGAAAAGCAACAAATAACATATAAGGGAAAACCCATAAGGATAACAGCTGATCTTTCTGCAGAAACTCTGCAGGGCAGAAGGGAATGGCAGGATATACTGAAAGTCCTGAAAGACAAAAACATACAGCCAAGAATACTCTACCCAGCAAAAATCTCATTCAGATTCAATGGAGAAATCAAAAGCTTTCCAGACAAGCAAAAGTTAAGAGAACTCAGCACCACCAAACCTGCCTTACAACAATTGCTAAAGGAACTTTTCTAAGCAGGAAACACAAGAGAAGGGAAAGACCTGCAAATACAAACCCAAAACAATTAAGAAAATGGTAATAGGAACATACATGTCAATAATCACCTTAAACGTAAATGGATTAAAGGCTCCAAGCAAAAGACACAGACTGGCTGAATGGATACAAAAATAAGACCCTTCTATATGCTGCCTACAGGAAACCCACTTCAGACCAAGGGACACATATAGACTGAAAGTAAGGGGATGGAAAAAGTTATTCCATGCAAATGGAAGTCAACAGAAACCTGGAATAGCAATACTCATATCAGACACATTAGACTTTAAAGTAAAGACTATTAAATGAGACAAGGAAGGTCACTACATAATGATCAAGGGATCCATCCAAGAAGAACATATAACAATTGTAAATATCTATGCACCCAACATAGGAGCACTGCAATACATAAGGCAAATGCTAGCAGCCATAAAAGGGGAAATTGACAGTAACACAATAATAGTAGGAGACTTTAACACCCCACTTACATCAATGGACAGATCATCAAAACAGAGAATAAATAAGGACACACAAGCTTTAAATGACACATTAGACCATCTTGACTTAATTGATATTTATAGGACATTCCATCCAAAAACTACAGAAAACACTTTCTTCTCAAGTGCACATGGAACATTCTCCAGGATAGATCACATCTTGGGTCACAAATCAAGCCTTGGTAAATTCAAGAAAATTGAAATCATATCAAGCATCTTCTCTGACCACAACGCCATGAGACTAGATATCAATTACAGGAAAAAAAAAAAAAACTGTAAAAAATACAAACACATGGAGGCTAAACAATATGCTATTAAACAACGAAGAAATCACTAAAGAAATCAAAGAGGAAATCAAAAAATATCTAGACACAAATGACAATGAAAACACAACCACCCAAAACCTATGGGACGCAGCAAAAGCAGTTCTAAAGAGGGAAGTTTATGGCAATACAGTCCTACCTTAAGAAACAAGAAAAATCTCGAATAAACAACCTAATCTTACACCTAAGACAATTAGAGAAAGAAGAACAAAGAAATCCCAAAGTGAGCAGAAGGAAAGAAATCATAAAGATCAGAGCAGAAATAAATGAAAAAGAAAGGAAGGAAACAATAGCAAATATCAATGAAACTAAAAGCTGGTTCTTTGAGAAGATAAACAAAATTGATAAACCATTAGCCAGACTCATCAGGAAAAAAAGGGAGAAGACACAAATCAACAGAATTAGAAATGAAAAAGGAGAAGTAACAAATGACACCACAGAAATACAAAAGATCATGAGAGACTACTACAAGAAACTATATGTCAATAAATTGGATAACCTGGAAGAAATGGATACATTCTTAGAAAAGTACAATCTTCCAAGACTGAACCAGGAAGAAATAGAAACTATGAACAGACCAATCACAAGCACTGAAACTGAGACATTAAAAACCTTCCAACAAACAAAAGCCCAGGGCCAGATGGCTTCATAGGTGAATTCTATCCAACATTTAGAGAAGAGCTAACACCTATCCTTCTCAAACTCTTCCAAAATATAGCAGAAGGAGGAACTCTCCCAAACTCATTCTACAAGGCCACCATCACCCTGATACCAAAACCAGGCAAAAATGTCACAAAAAAGAAAATTACAGGCCAATATCACTGATGAATATAGATGCAAAAATCCTCAACAAAATACTAGCTAACAGAATCCAACAGCACATTAAAAAAATCATAAACCATGATCAAGTGGGGTTTATCCCTGGGATGCAAGGATTCTTCAATATATGCAAATCAATCAATGTGATACATCATATCAACACATTGAAGGATAAAAACCATATGATCATCTCAATAGATGCAGAAAAAGCTTTTGACAAAGTTCAACATCCATTTATGATAGAAACTCTCCAGAAAATGGGCATAGAAGGAAATTACCTCAACATAATAAAAGCCATATATGACAAACCAAAAGGCAACATTGTTCTAAATGGGGAAAAACTGAAAGAATTCCCTCTAAGAACAGGAACAAGACAAGGGTGTCCACTCTCACCATTATTATTCAACATAGTTCTGGAAGTTTTAGTCACAGCAATCAGAGAAGAAAATGAAATAAAAGGAATCCAAATTGGAAAAGAAGAAGTAAAATTGTCACTCTTTGCAGATGACATGATATTATATATAGATAACCCTAAAGACTCTACCAGAAAACTGCTAGCACTAATTGAGGAGTTTAGTAAAGTAGCAGGATACAAAATTAATGCACAGAAATCTCTTGCATTCTGATACACTAACAACGGAAGAGCAGAAAGAGAAATTAAGGAAATTCTCCCATTCACCATTGCAACCAAAAGAATAAAATACCTAGGAATAAACCTGCCTAAGGAGGCAAAAGATCTGTATGCAGAAAACTTCAAGACATTGATGAAAGAAATCAAAGACGACACAAACAGATGGAGAGAAATACCATGTTCCTGGATTGGAAGAATCAACATAGTGAAAATGACTGTACTACCCAAAGCAATTTACAGATTCAATGCAATCCCTATCAAATTACCAATGGCATTTTTCACAGAACTAGAGCAAGAAATCTTACGATTTGTATGGAAACGCAAAAGACCCCGAATAGCCAAAGCAATCTTGAGAAGGAAAAATGGAGTTGGTGGAATCAGGCTTCCTGACTTCAAACTATACTACAAGGCCATAGTGATCAAGACAGTATGGTACTGGCACAGAAATAGAAAGGAAGACCAGTGGAATAGAATAGAGAACTCAGAAGTAAGCCCAAACACATATGGGCACCTTATCTTTGACAAAGGAGGCACGAATATACAATGGAAAAAAGACAGGCTCTTCAATAAGTGGTGCTGGGAAAATTGGACAGCAACATGTAAAATAATGAAATGAGAACACTTCCTAACACCATACACAAAAATAAACTCCAAATGGATTAAAGACCTACATGTAAGGCCAGACACTATAAAACTTCTAGAGGAAAACATAGGCAGAACACTCTATGACATCCATCAAAGCAAGATCCTTTTGGACCCACCTCCTAGAATCATGGAAATAAAATCAAGAATAAACAAATGGGACCTCATGAAACTTAAAAGCTTTTGCACAGTGAAAGAAACCATAAACAAGACTAGAAGGCAACCCTCAGAATGGGAAAAAATAATTGCCTATGAAACAACGGACAAAGGATTAACCTCCAAAATATACAAGCAGCTCATGCAGCTTAATACCAAAAAAGCAAATAACCCAATCCACAAATGGGCAGAAGACCTAAATAGACATTTCTCCAAAGAAGACATACAGATGGCCAACAAACACATGAAAAGATGCTCAACATCACTAATCATCAGAGAAATGCAAGTCAAAGCCACAATGAGGTATCACCTCACACCCATCAGAATGGCCATCATCACAAAATCTGGAAACAACAAATGTTGGAGAGGGTGTGGAGAAAAGGGAACTCTCCTGCACTGTTGGTGGGAATGTAAGTTGGTACAGCCACTATGGAAAACAGTTTGGAGATGCCTTAAAAAACTAAAAATAGAACTAACATATGCTCCAGTAATCCCACTCCTGGGCATATACCCAGAGAAAACTATAATCCAAAAAGAAATATGTTCTGTGATGTTTATTGCAGCACTATTTACAATAGGCAGGACACAGAAGCAACCTAAATGCCCATCAGCAAATCAACGGATAAAGAAGATGTGGCAGATATATACAATGGAATATTACTCAGCCATAAAAAGGAATAAAATGGAGCTATATGTAATGAGGTGGATAGACCTAGAGTCTGTCATACAGTGCAAAGTAAGCCAGAAAGAGAAAAACAAATACCATATGCTGACTCATATATACGGAATCTAAAAAAAAAAAAAAAAATGGTACTGATGAAGCCAGGGACAGGGCAAGAATAAGGATGCAGATGCAGAGAATGGACTGGAGGCCATGGGGTTGGGGGGACGGGGGGTGAAGGGGAAGCTGGGACGAAGTGAGAGAGTAGCACAGACATATATACACTACCAACTGTAAAATAGATAGCCAGTGGGAAGTTGCTGTATAACAAAGGGAGATCAACTCAAAGACAGGTGATGTCTTAGAGGGCCGGATGGGGAGGGTGGGGGGGAGTCGTGGGAGGGAGGGGATATGGGGATAGGTGTATAAACACAGCTGATTCACTTTGGTGTACCGCATAAGCTGGTACAGGAGTATAAAGCAATTATATTCCAATAAAGAGCTTAAAAAAACAAACAAAGACCTCTGACTCTACTTCCTCCTGCAATTCACTGTTTCACTTCTTACTCCCCAGCTCTGCAGATCACCCTGCGTTGCTTTCGCTAGCTCCTCCCCTTCTTTTCTCTCATTTGAGGAAATAAATAACTCTGTGAGTAAAATTCGAACAATATAGAAAGCTATGTATCTACAGCCTGACGTTTCTTACCACTAGCATCTCTTGCCCCAGACACTAGGGACTCTCTTCAGTTTATGGCTCTCCCTGGTTCGGCCTGGCCCACCTCATCTACATTCTCACCATAACAACCAGAGCCATTCTTCTGAAACATCAGCTGGACTATGTCATTCTTCTGTGCAAAACCTTCCCATGGCTTCCCCTGACACTCACAGCAGAATTCAAAGTCCTCATAACAGCGTACGAGGTTTCACATCAACTGCTAATTTTCCACTCTATTCTTACTCACTTGTTTTGCTCCAATCATGTAGCAGTTTCCTTGCTGTTCCTCGAACATGTCCGTCATGTGCCTGTTCAGAGCCTTACAGGGGAAGCCTTCGCTGTCTTGAGTACCCCTCCTCCAGCTGGCCACACGGCTCTCTCCCTTCCTCCTTCACCACTTTGCTCGTGTCACACCTTGTGCCTAAGGCCTTCCCTCAACACCTTTTAAAATCATTAATCCCCTGCCCCCCCAATATTCCCTATCCTGCATTAGCGTATTCTGCTTTAGTTTTGCCATAACATTTGCCATCTAACACAATGTATATTTTTATTATCCATACATCTATTTTTTCTCCCATTGTAGTAGGATGTAAGTTCCATGAGAATGGGGGTTTTTGTCTCTTTTATTTCTCTCTGTACCCCCTGGTACATTGCCTGGCTAACAGCACGTGCTCATGAATTATTTGTTAGTGAAGAGGCATGTTCCTCCCTAGGGTATAGATTTTAAAGCAAGGTGACTCAATGGACTTACTTAAAATAAAAATCCAAATCTCAATTTTGTCTCTACTACAGTTGTAGTGCACTAGAGATACCAAGACGGATAAGATATGACCTTGTCGTTAAAGGAGCTCAGAGTACAGTGGGACTGTTGAGAAGGAGTGAATGCATATTTATACATGAGTACCAAGAAATTCACAGGAAGTTGTATGCTGAACAGTCATTAATTGTTGTGCTTTCAACTCATTTCAGAATTGCGATCAACCCATTATGCTACAGATCACATTCACGGCACAAGCACTGTACGATTCATTACTGCTGCAAGTCTTATTTTATTAACGTTGAAACGGCAACCTAGAGAGCCTAAATGAGCTACCATCAGACCTGCAGCACAGATGGATATTTGCTTATCCAACGGCCGTCTTTTTTAATAAGAGAATGTTGATGCCATTAGGAGCGGTGACGTTCTCAGCGGAAAGAATCCATGCATCCATATTTGATGCAGCTTGATTTGACCACACGTGTAGTGAAATGCGACATGTAAGCCTTCAGGGATGTTCCTTTCCCTCTGCTGCAGCTGGAAGACATGCCCTTCTTGCCATTTCCTCTTTTATCCTTTGTGCTGCTTGGGATGAGAGGATGATGGCTGGAGCTCTAATATCTATGTCTGACCGTGAGATGAGCTTGTGAATGGAAACTGTGCTCCAGGGCAGGGGTTACCAAAGTCTGTAAGTGGGCAAGAGAAATAGCTTAGGCTTTACGGGATACATCCGGTCTTCACTGCGTGCTTTTCTCTATTGTTTGTTCGCTTTTTGTTTATAGTCTTTTAAAAATATAACGACCATTTTTAGTTTGTAGGCTATACAAAAACAATCTGTGGGCTAGATCTGCCTGTGGGCTGTGATTTGCTGAGCCCAGCTCTAGGCTGGTGGAAGAGAAAGTGTAGCGGGCTCCTCTCGATGGTGGAACTGTTATGCCAGCCCTTTTTCACCTGCCTCAAAATTTCCTTTACATGAGAGATAAATTAATATCCAACCATTTGAGTTACTATTACTTTGAGTTTTCAATTACATGCAGCCAAACAAATTCTAACTAATAAATCTTCCTTAAAGAAAATGTTTGTGTTACCTCTGCCTAAGAACCTTGGAGGACATTCTTCTGGGGAGAAATTCTATACACGAAAGCATGTAGTGGAGAGCAACCTGCAAGGACACATTTAGGAGAGAAGGTTGAAGTGAAGAATTTGCTGTGGAGGTCACAGAAAGACATTTTGATAGATATGATTTCATGGATAATTTCAGGCAGATACAGTTGATTGCAAACCCAGAAGTCAGGCTGAACAGCTTGAACTTGATTCAATAGGTGATACAGAGCAATCGTAGGACGTCAGAAAGCCTCGTTTCAGACCGAATCATTTGTTAGTGATGTATTCTGGACCAGAACATGGAAGCTCCATCCTGATAAACCTGGAGGCCTAAAGCTTGGAAGTTTGAAAAGAAAAAGTTGATTTTGAGAGATGTAACACAGGTAGGAGCAGAATATGCAGACCAGTATTTAAGTAAATGTATGTAAGCATTAGGCGAGGAGGAAGAAGCCCAATACACCTATAGGCAATAAACCTCTGCTCTTATAACTCCCGTAACTATTTTTAGCTGCCTTGTTCACCTATATGTTTTTTCCCATATTGTAGTTATTTCAACAGAATAAGTAATGTTCCAAAACCCAGAAAATCATCTGTGATCTGACATAAGTTTATATCATTTAGTTGGATTTCCTAAACTCTTTCAATAAATAGGTAAGAAAACATTTCTAGGTAAATAGTCTTTATTGTATCCAGGTCAATAGATTGAATAATGATAATAATAATGTCTCTCCAGTTTTTAAGAGAATAGTGTGTGTCAATTGCTAAGGGCTCTACATGTATTTTCCTTTTAGTCCTGATAACAGTCCCATGAAAAATGTGTGACAGAGAAGGTCAGCTTCCCACAAAAGATTCAAGTTCACCTCAGTGGTGTAGAATGGTTACTGGGAAAAAGCTAGGTATGAAATGTATTTCCTTGTAGCTATAGAATTTTAGTGAATCTTTGTGACTGGATTTTACCAATTAATGTGAGCAAGAGTGTTGTTTATCACTTCTTGGTCAAAGTAGTCAGGAAAATGCAGAAGATACCCTTTGAGTTTTCTTTGATAACCAGCCAGCCACATGTAGGGTCTCTAGATATAAACGCCAAAGAGATTCTAGGGGATGGTCAAGCAAGGAGTTGGAGACACACTGCATCCCTGAGAGATTGTGTGGAGAAGAGCTACTCAGGAGAGCCACCGGCACATCCAAACTATGACATGAATGAGAAATATACATTAATTTTCTTAAGCCACAGGTACTTTTGAACCAAATGTGGCCTGTTCTAACTGACATAGAGGGTGTTATTATTACCATTTATATACATGGAAATAAAATTTGAGAAGATTAAGTAACTTGCCTAAGATATTAAGTGGCAGAACTAGGATTCAATCATGGATTATATCATTTCAGAGTCCATGCTCTTAACCGTTATTCAATTTGCCCACCATTTTATATAAGTTTATGAACATTTGGTGCTATTGTTTTACTAATTAGAAAGAAATTCTAAAATCCTGCATTTTAAGGCGTGTAGTCCATGTCCACAAAGCCCCACAGCCAGATAATATGAAAAGATGCATTCCTAATGGTAACATGCATTTCACTTAAAAAGTAACATTTGCTTTGAGGGATTGAATGATCTGGGATTTAATATTTTGCTCCAAGTTTAAGTTATAATTGCCCTCCCAGTTTTTCTCATTGATGGTGTTATATTACTTAGAGGAAAGTATGACATGAGTAGTCAGAACTATCTGGACCAGAACATGACCTGTATGACCTTGAGCAAGACATGTTGCCTCTCTGAGCCTGATTTTCCTCTGCAAAAGACAGATAAGATTACCAGTTTTTTTAGGATGATTCTAAATATTAGAAACAATGATGGAAACTCATTATACAATAGATGGTTACTTAATTCAATCAAGAACTATTTATTTAATGCTAACTATATGCAAGACATCATTTCAGGCACTAAAAATACGATAACTAACAAAACAGACCCACATATCTGCCTCTCCGCACTCAATATATTGCATTTCATTATATTTTTTTCTAGCAATCCATAATAGAAGAAATCACCATTTAGCAATTTAATTCTGACCTAGATGGAGTAAGAAGAATAGGATTTACACTCCAATCTAAAACAAAAACAAGAACAGGCAAAATTTATTTCATAACATTTTAGAAGACACTGGGCATAAGGCAGCGGTAGATGGCCATCTCTGAGACACTGGGGACAAATGAGATGAGCCCTACAATTGCCCCAACTTGCTACTTAAAAGAAGTTCCAGGTGACAGTGCAGGGAGTAGGAACTTGCTGAATTAAGGAGACAGATATGAAAGTGTGGGGAGACCAGGGCAGCCAGAGTTTGCTGGACAGAGTGCTGGAGAAAAGGGAGCTGTGCAGAGAGAACACTCAGAGATCTGCAGAGCATTCCCTTTGATGACTGATTACAGTTCTGAGCAGCAAGTGTGTGAGCCATGAACCAATGGTGGGGAAAGAATCACCTTAAAAGATTACAGGGGACAATACTCAGATCTCACACAGGACCAAGTAGAGTAACTTACAGTAATTTTTCTCCCAATTATGCAATTGGAACAGCACATAATTGATGGAGCATCAATTAGAGAACTGGGTAGACTACTCAGAAAAGTCTTGCCTCAAAAGTAGGAAATAATTACCGTAGACCAGTTCTGTTCTCATCCTAGCTAACAGATATTAAAAGCAAGACCCAAAAGAAAAAAAAATGATTCTAAGCAACTTAACTAAATTCTAGAACAAGGCATGAGAATATTTACAAGAAGGAAAAGAATCCCAGCACACAGCAAAATAAAATTTACAATATTTGGTGTTTAGTCAAAGAGTACCAGTTTCTATACAAGAAATCAGAAAAATCTGACATAGTGAGAATAAAAATCATTCCATCAAAACTAAATCAGAGCCGCCACAAGGGTTAGCCAAAGGAGTTAAGAAGTTTAAAATAGTTGTTATAAATGTATTTCATATTTTCAAATCATTAAGTAGAAACATGAAAGATGTAAAAAAAAAAAACCAGATAAACTCCTAGAATTAAAAACTACAATGTCTGAGATGCAAAATACAGTATATATTATTTATAGTATATGAGACATTATAGAAGAAAAGATAAGTGAATTTGAATACATGACAGGTAAAATGGTACAGACTTTCAATTATAATAAAGTCTGAGGATCTAAAGTAAAGCATTGTACCATAGTTGATGACACTTTGTTAGAACTTAAATGTTCTCACAAAAAAAGAAAAAAAAATGTGAAATATGTGAGGTGATGAATGTGTGGGTTAATTGACTAGGTGGGGAGAGTCCGTTCACAATGTATATCAACTCGCCACAATGTATGCTTTAAATATCTTACAATTTTATTTGTCAATCATACCTTAAAAATACGAAATTAAAAAAATAGATATCTGAATAACTCTATATCTAAGTCATTGAATTTGTAGTTAAAAATCTCCTAACATAGAACATTCTAGTCCCAGATAGTTCTACCAACCATAAGGAGGAAGTCATACAAATTGTAAGCAAGCTTTTCCACAGAATTGAAGAATAGGGAAGGCGTCCTAATACAGTCCATGAATTCAGCACTATCCTCATACCACAGCCAGGCACAAACACTACAACGAAAGTGATCATCTCAATATGTGCTGGAAAACCATTTGATAAAACTCCAGCCTCACTTGCTAATGAAAACTCTCAGCAAAGAGGAACGAAAGGAAATTTCCTCAGCATCTTTGAAAAACCTACAGCTAACTTAATGGTGAAAGACTGAATGTTTTCCTATTAATATCAGGAATCAGAGGAGGATACCTGCCCTCACCTCTTCTATTCCATGTTATAGTGAAGCTTCTAGCCAGTGCAATCAGAGAAAGAAAAAAGAAGAAAGAGAGAAAGAAAGAATGAATGAAAAGAAGGAAGGTGTAATTGTTGAAAATAAAGAAATAAACCTGTCTTTACTTGAAGATGACATAACTATCTATGAATGCCAATAAAATCTGCATAAAACCCAACAGAAATAATAACAACTTAGTGTAATTACAGAATACATCAATATAAAAATTACTTGCATTTCTTTAGACTGATGTTGAACAACAAAGTTGAAATAAAATAATATTATTTATAATAGCATTACACATTGAAGGCTAAATAATGTTGTTAGTTTTCCCCAAGATGACTTGTAAATTCAATGCAATCAAAATCAAATTCCCAGAGAGCTTTGTTTTTTTGTTTGTTTCTGGTAAAAAGGAACAAGCTGATTCCAAATTCATATGGAAATTCAAAGACTCCATAATAGCTAGGGAAATTTAAAAAGAACAAAGTTGGAGGAATAACACTACCTAATTTCAAAGCTAAATACAGCTAAATTATCGATACGGTGTGGCATGGGAATAACAGTATACAGATTGATGGAATAGCAACAGGTCCTGAATAAATGAAAAGCTGATTTTTAATAACAGTGCAGGCAAATCAATTAAGAAAAGATAGTCTTTTTTGATAAATGACACTAAAACAATGAGATATCCATAAGAAAAACAATACCTTCAATCTTTACCTCATACGATATACAAATAATACCTCAAAATGGGTCATAGATTTCAATGTAAAATCTAAAACTATAAAATTTCTAGAGAAAAAAAATCTTAGTGATCATAGATTCAGCAAAGATTTCCTAGATATAAAAACAAAAGCATAATCCATTATAGAAAAAAAATGTTAATTAGGACTTCATCAAATCTAAAACTTCTGCTCTTTGAAAGACACCGAGAGAAGAAAATACTTATGAAGCATATATAGGGGGAAAATAAAGAACTTGTATGCAGAATATGTAAAAAACTCTCAAAACTTAATAATAGAACAAAAAATCCATTTAAAGAATGGGCAAAAGCTTTGAGCAGGTACATCACCAAAGAGATGCACAGATGGCACAGAAGCACAGGTAAGATGCTCAATATCATTCATCATTAGGAAAGTGCAAATTCACGTGATAATGAGATACCTTTACACTCCTAGCCAGTTGGCTAAAATTAAAATTCTGATCATACCAAGTGTTGGTGAGGAGGTAGAACAACTAGAATTCTCATAAGCTTCTAGAAAAACTGTTGGAAAACAGTTTAGCAGTTTTCTTAAAAGGCTGAACATATACCTACCACACTATCCATCCATACCACATCTAGAGATTTACCCAAGAGAAAGAAAGCATATGGTCATACCAAGGCTGGCACACAGATATTCCCATCAGCCTCATTCCTAATGGCCCCAAATTGGCACAACCCAAATGTTCAACAAGAAGTCAACGGATAAAATGTTGTATATCTATACAATTGGATACTCCTCAGCATTAAAAAGGAATGAGCTACAGATACACACAATAAGGAATCTCAAAATAATAGTGCAGAATATCAGAAGCCAGAAATACACACTTCATAATCCCATTTATTTAACATTACGAAAAAAATGAGCTAACATAGTTTAAATAGAAAACAGACCCATGGTAGCTTGGGGAGGCCAGGAAGCGAGAGATTTCAAAGAGATATGAAAAATCTTTTGTGAGTAATAGATTGAAATTATTTTATGAGCATTTACATATATCAAAACTTGTCATATTAAACACTAAAAATATTCATTTTATTGTGTGTCGATATGCTTTCATGTAAAAATATAAAACAAAAAATTATCATTTAGGATTTTTTCTGTATTCAAATATATATTTGAATATATTCAAATATATTACAGATTCATCAAATTCCCTGCTTCCCTTTGTTCACTCAAGCATTTGCTTGAGGGCTAGAGGTTGCTTTGGTCTGCAGTAAAAACTAGTGTCCCTCTACACCCCAATGCTAAAAATTCACTTTTTAAAAAACAGTGTAAACATAAACAGATTATATGCTAAATGCATATTTGCTGATATTTTCTTCAGCATTGACATTCAAAGCACTATTGTCCCTCAAAGATTAGTGAGTCACTGGCCACCAGTAATCATTTTTATTTAATGCATATTTACAAAATTTTAAGTTGATCACATGTTTATGACCAAGAAAAATTCAAATTATACCCAAGAGTACAGAATACAAAATGAATGTCCTCTTGCCTACCTCCTACTTCTAAACACTTCTTTAAGACTAACAATGAGGCTGAGAGCGACAAAGATGATGAACTGTCATTTCCAGTTCTTACTGACAATTGCATTCACTTATTTTCTTTTGTGAACAAGAAAGCACTTAGATGGAAATTAGTCAGTGATTCATGGTCCTGGGAAAGACTGCTGGTACTTTGATGAGGCCACCTCAACATCCTCAGGAAATCAACGTCCTGTCATGCTGTAGCTGTTATCATTATAAAGCTGGGCTGCTTTAAACTACCTTGCCTTTCAGCTAGTAAATGCTTGTTTTTTTTAATAAAGGGTGTTCTTCTAAAGGGATTCTTTGGCCATTTGCTTGATCAGAAGAACATAATTTTTTTTCCAGAAAAAAAAAGAAGAAAGAGAGAGAAAAGAAAGAAGAAAGAAAGAGAAGAAAGAAAGAAAAAGAAAGAAGGAAGGAAGGAAGGAAGGAAGGAAGGAAGGAAGGAAGGAAGGAAGGAAGGAAGGAAGGGAAAGAAAGAAAGAAAGAAAGAAAGAAAGAAAGAAAGAAAGAAAGAAAGAAAGAAAGAAAGAAAGAAAGAAAGAAAGAAGAAGGAAGGAAGGAAGGAAGGAAGGAAGGAAGGAAGGAAGGAAGAAAGAAGAAAGAAGAAAGGAGGGAGGAAGGAAGGAAGGAAAGAAGGAAGGGAGGAAGAAAGGGAGGGAGGAAGACTAGTTTCACATACTAGAGCAATTTGCTTTTAATTTAACATTGTCTTTATCCCAGCCATGTTTGGTGTTGGGATGGTACTGACTGGTAATCCTTCATCTATGGGGAAAATGACTATAAAGAGAGTCTTAGAAGTGGTGTCAGGGATTCAAGAGTGTGACCTTAGTAGCCCTCCATAAAGAGTGCTGAACTCTATCCAACACCTCCTGAAAGAGGAGGGCTATGGTGGACTCTCAGCCTCAGGTGCACCAGAGAGAGGTACCCATACCTAGAAAAGACTATGCAATGTAGACAGGGTCTCAACTCCTGGGCTGGGCAGGCTACAGAAATGGATATGCAAATAAGGGAGAGACAGCGTAACAGAAACCATCTCGATTTTTCTCCTACATCCAGAGGCGTGTTATCCTAAAGTAGATGGAGGCTTAATTTCCAACATTCTCAGAAAATAACTGAACAACTTCTGACAGATTAGGAAGATAACAGTATTTATTGAGTTCCCATTATCTACTTTCCATTAAATATATCTTCTAATTCCAAGACAATTAGGAAATTGATATTTGTAAACATTATGTCTCAGGACCACATTAACCTGGAACAAGAAAGTAGGGTCAAGACAGGAATTATCAAACAGCATATCTGCCTCAGCCCTCATGGTCTCTTGTAGGATAGCACCACCACCTCTTTTAAACATGACTTGCAAGTATTCTGGGAGTTTTCTGGTGTATCTCACATATACTCACAAATATAATCCTCTCAGCTGCCAGGATGCGCCTGACGGGTTCTTACTCTTTGTTCAGTCTCCCTTTCAACTATGACTGTTATTAGAGCTGGTGGCGGTCATGAAACACAGCTAAACCACTTCTGCTCTGCCAATAGCATTGGGAATGTTGGGCACATGTAAATTTATGTAAAAATTCTTCTTTACATGAAGTTGATGCATGAATGTCTAGGTCAACCTATATTTATAGCTTTGAACACCTATGGCAACTGGGAAATAAAACTCCAGAGGCAATGTCTTAAGCACTTCAAATAGTGTTATCAAACTCTGCACCAGATGGTTTATTGGCAAAATAGATATTAGAAAAAAAATTTCTTTGCATAAACGCCAGCCTGATGCTACTAAATTTGGTCATAGTCTTAGAAGGGGTTTTTTTTTGGTTCTATTTATTTTTTGTGGTGCTATGTTTTATATTTGCTTTGTTAGTGCAGTCCTCTCTCCATAGGCTTCTGATATAAGAACTTAGTCCTAAATTGAAAGACCAGAATAGCTGGCCCCATGTGGTAAAAAATACTCTCTCAGCCCCTGGCCCTGATTTTTTGGATTTAAAGTCTTTTGTGTACTCTATGCTTTCTTATTTTGAGTTATTTTCTAGAAGAATCCCTGTTCTCTTAAGCAATTAGACCCCTGTGAGACCTCTTCCATAAGGCCTGCAAATATTCCCGCACATGCCAAAGAGAAGCATCCCTGCCTAGTTATCCTATTTCTATAGAGAGAAAAATGGAACTTCTATTTATTCAGAGTGTAAGTGACTAGGAGCTCAAATAGACAGGATGTTTATAGAAAAAGAAGGAATCCTGAGAGTAAAAAACCTTCAAGGAAATATTAAATTCTACTTAGTAGAGCTTTACTCCTGAGATTTATTTTTTCAGATTGCCCTGATTCCCCATTCACGGAGCTCTGTGTGGAGATACTTAAAATCATAAGTTAAACGTTGTAGATCTTTCTTTAGCATCAATTTTACCAGGCTATTTTTGGAAGGATGAAGGGAGGATTTTTGTTTTGTTTTGTTTTTAATAAATATAACCATGAGTATACTATGGAATAAAATGCATACTTTGCTTGCTTGGGTTTCTAACAGAAATCTTTGAAGAAATTTTGCATGTGTGGTCAGCCGCTAGTGTAAGCCCCCAGACCTCTCTGGAAAATTTAAATAAGCATGAAGAAGTCATATTTGGGACCCTCAATAAACATAAAACATTTTACCCAAATATGAATTCTCTATGTTTTAATTTTTAAACATTAACCCCTGGGATTTGAGGCAGAGTAGGAGCAGGGGAAGGGAAGACCATTGGTTTCAAAGAATAAAGAGGCTGCAAAAAAAAAATATTGTAATAAATGTAGTTTGGACATCTAGTGAAACTTGAATTTAACTTCATTGTGATTACTTGGTATACACTGCAGTTATGTGTGTTTTAAACTTAACTGCCAAGATTTTATTTGACATGTGGAAAATAAAACACCAAAAATTAAATTAAAATACCTTTATAATATTTATGATAATACATCTATGGCTTGTATATCAGCTGAAATACATTTCCTATATATACAAGGTAAATTTCCCCTTTCACAGATATGAAAATTTGATTTGTCATTCTAATTCTTCATTTCCCTGTGTCAGATATTTCCTTTATCTCCAACTGCTGTATTTAATTGAGAGTAGATTTTATATTTAAGTGGAAAAAATGGGCTAAGATGTAGAAACAAGCTTTGATTTAATATGCCAGCTATTTTGCTTTCCTTAGCTTTAACTTGTAATTCTGAGAGATGGTAATATTTTTCAATTCAATTGCCCTCAACAACTGAAGTATCAACTGGTCCAGGTTTAATGTATAAATAAATCTACATAAATGCTTCCATATTCCTTACTGATTCTTTTCACAAACTTCTAATTATGCTTTCAGGTAGCTAAATGGCCAGATCCAACTGCATCCATTGCAAAATCAATTTTATCTAAACCATTGGAATAAAGAAGTCCTATCTAGGAGGAAATAGTCAATGTTTTCCTAAAACAACTGTTAACAAGCTCCTAGACAAATGGTGACCTATGTAGACTCAATAAAAACACATTCTGTAAAAGGAAAGAGTGCCTTGTGCTGACAAAAGTTCCCTTCTCTTTGTTAGAGACACTTAGAGTCCTGAAACTGGGCTGCTCTTGATTAGCTAGAGCCAAGCACAAATCCTCTTAGTGGGCAGTTTCCAAACCATTAAAATTTCTAAAATAATTGGCATGAACGTGTGTCCATGTACTATAAAAATACTAAATGTATTTTTAGAAGGGTTGAGAAGATCAAAATTCACTCAGAATCACTCGCTCAGGAGAATTCAAGACCCCCAAAACCTGCAGTGTAGGGATAAGAACATGGATTTAGGGTCAGAAAGCCTGGACTCAAGTCCTGACCCTTCATCTTTCTAACTCGGCGCCCTTGGCCAGGTCACCAAGCAATTGCTTATTTGTAGAGTCAGAATAGTCCTCGTTCGCTCCACGATGCCTGGGAAGAATGAATGTGATGATGCCTGTGCAAGAGCTTGGAGCGCTGAGCTCTCACAGATTTCTGAGACACTGGGAGCTAGCCGACGTTTCTACAAGGGCTTGTGTCCGTTGTTCGGGCAATTGGGAATTTCTGCTCTACAAACGCTGATCATGTAATAAATATAACCTCAGAGTAACTAACTTTCCTAAGAGCGAATATCTAGTGAGTACTTACTATGTACCAGGCTCTCCTGGGAATGTGTTCATTGCATTAACTCATTTAATATTCACATTAACCATATAAGGAAGGAACTAATATATTACTTCACAGAGAAAAATAACACAGGTAGAGAATTGCCTTGGACTGCAAAATTGGTGGGAGATCTAAGAGCTGCCAAAGATGCGCTTGGAATGCAGATAATCTAACACAGGAGCACATGTGCTACTGCCTCTCCTACTGAGACATAATGTCCTTAAGGGAGAGAGAATTGTGAATGTTTCCCTGAGGCCCTGTAAGCACTCCACATGGTGCCCTGGTATAGCGTACATATTGGCCTTCAGGAAGCTCCCCCTTTATTTGAGAGGTTGAATATGCAAAGGTAATAAAATATAATACCATGTATAAAGCCCCCACTTTGTTCCACATATTAGGTTCAGTGCCTTACTGACCTTGTTTACTCCTCAAACTGACTTTACACCATAGCCGTGCTGACCCACATACAACACTCAGCGTTTCCAGTGGAAAACACAGACCCCACTCCCTTAGGGAGGTAGAGCAAAATGGAATTCATAAAAGTTAGTCATTGACTGCGAGGATTTCTGAGACAGTGGAAACATCATTCTTGAGTGACTCTTGGTCAGATTCAATGCCCAACCGCACCCCCAGGAGCAGCACTGCAGCTTGTGCAGAGGACACCGGGCATCTAAATACCCAGCACGTCTCTGCTCGGAACCTGAGAGACTCCACCACCCTTTACAGAACTGCACACTGAGCGCACCCGTTTCCTCACATTCACATCCAAGGCTTGTGATGGTGCACGGTGGGTGGCGAGACGGTGAGGCCAGATGTCCGAACCTTAGTTACAAGGGACTGGAACATAAGTCTGTGGTTTAAATTTGAAGAGGAGGGCTCGTAAGCTGGGGATTCTCCAATTACAGGAAAAGTATTTTAAAAAGCACTAGGCAAGGGAAACAGAAAAACACTCGGAAAATATCCACTATACCTCCACCTGACAGATGAGGAGGAAACTGTGGCTGAGGTTACATCATTTATTCCAAACCACACACGCAACAAGCAGCACACAGAGCCTAGAGATATCAAGCTGCCTGTCTCTGGGGGTTGCTCCACCAAGCCAGGCCACCTCCCACACAAACAAAGAACAGGAGGGTGTATCTGAGAGGGTCACACAGTCAGCAGGACGGGAGTTCGGAGAAAGAAGGGTCTCTCCTGGCTGAGGTGATCCCAAAAGATTCCTGGGAGGAACCATCATTTGGACAGTTTTCTAGAATTCTAAAATTACAAGATAGTAAGAAACCAATTTTAGGAATGATTTAGTTTACATTCTTCCATGGAGGAGGAAACTGAGGCTCAGAGAAAAAAAATTGTTTTGTCCACAGTCATAACATCTTATTGAACGTAGCTTAAAACCCAAGCCTGCGACAGTAGGTCCAGTACTGTCTTCAGAGGGCTGCTGACTTCAGCTGGGTGAATTCACCCCTTAAATCACATCTCCAGTAGAATTGTTGAATAGACTTTCCTTGAACAGATAAGCAGAGGGGGAGAGAAGAGAAAGTCACATGCTGTAATCTAAGCAGAAAAGAAAAGCTTCTATTTTGTACCCAGTTCCTCATAGAATACTTCTTGCCCAGCTGTGTGCAAGGAAGTAAAAGGTTCTTGCTTATGACAGGGAGCTGTCCTTGTGTCTGCACACTCCACTTCTTTCCTGTTAATGCCAAGTATAGAAGGCAGAGAAAGAAAGGTGCCTGCCTTCTACTTAATGGGGCACTGATGTCCTGAAGTGCTCACATGGCCTGTCCCAGAAAATGTCAAATTGTACCCTTAGTTGGCAGTTAGTTGAATGGCTCTATTGTCCAGTCAATGTGCCCAGTCAATTTTTGCCTCTCATGTTAACCCCCACACACAGTCGACAGACTTGGGAACAAAATAATGCAAAGGTTGACCACTCTGTTTTCTGGATAGGGTGACTATATAGGTGTGTGTTCTTTGGCCTTAGGCATGATGAAGTTTCTGAGAAGTTTGGTCTTTTAGAAAAAACAAGGGCTTGGGACTTCCCTGGTGGTGCAGTGATTAAGATTCCACCCGTCAATGCAGGGGACATGGGTTCGATCCCTGGTCTGGGAAGATCCCACATGCCGCAGAGCAACTAAGCCCGTGCGCCACATCTACTGAGCCTGTGCTCTAGAGCCTGTGAGCCACAACTGTTGAGCCCACAAGCCACAACTACTGAGCCTGCGCTCTAGAGCCTGTGCTCCGCAACAAGAGAAGCCACTGCAGTGAGAAGCCTGCACACCACAACGAAGAGTAGCCCCCCTCACTGCAACTAGAGAAAGCTCGTGGGCAGCAACAAAGACTCAACACAGTCAAAAAATAAATAAATGGATGAATTTATTTAAAAAAAAAAAAGAAAAAAGAAAAAACAAGGCTTTGGAGGTTAGACAGTACTGTGGTTGGATCACAGCTCTACCCCTGCTAGTACGTGAACTTGAACAAAAGTCTCTGACACTTAATTTCTTTCTCTGCAAAATTAGAGAAATGATAAATTTGTAGGGTATTCAAAATAATGTAGGTACTTGATATTTTTTAGAGAAATTATCAATTTTACCTTTTATTTCATTTACTCCTTTAGCCAAAGTTGGTCTCCTCTAATAAGCTCCCATTGGCTCTCTGATATTTGATATTTGCATGATATTAAGTTCCATGTATAAAATGCATTACTGGTGGCTTCCCTGGTGGCGCAGTGGTTGAGAATCCATCTGCCAATGCAGGGGACATGGGTTCAGTCCCTGGACCAAGAAGACCCCACATGCTGCGGAGCAATGAAGCCCGTGTGCCACAACTACTGAGCCTGCGCTCTAGAGCCTGTGAGCCAAAACTGTTGAGCCCACGAGCCACACCTACTGAAGCCTGTGCGCCTAGAGCCCGTGCTCCACAACAAAAGAAGCCACTGCAGTAGAAGCTCGAGCACCGCATTGAAGAGTAGCCCCTGCTCGCCACAACTAGAGAAAGCCTGTGCACAGCAAGGAAGAGCCAACACAGCCAATACACAAATAAACAAATAAATAAATTTATGAAAAAGTAAAATGCATTACTAATATTAACCCATGTAATTTTCAAAAACTTTCCTGAGGTATAATTTTGTGACCTCCTCTTTACAGACAAGGGCCATGAACATTGCCTCAGCTATACTAAACTTTAGACAAGTTTCTTCCTTCACTACAGGCTCCTGACCTCCCTTTTCTCAGAGCCTGTACTTTACAAAACTTAAGATTGCAAATTTTTTCTTTGACTCTTTGAGATGTAAATCTTCTACAACCCAGAAACGTCTTTCTCAAGGACCTGATTATATTCTCTCTGAAATGTAATCACCAACAAAGATAGGGCTTCTATTTCCATTCTCTGTGGGAGAGAAGGGGCCCGACTTCCGCAAACAACTATTACCAAACACAGGTGGCCTAGTAACATCGACCAGCCACTCCCCCTAACATTCTCCAGTACTTTTCCATTAGCTTATTCCAACATGTAAAAATCCTTCCACATTTTACCTCAGAGGAGTTGAGCTTAATCTCTCTCCTCTATTGCAGCAGTCTTGATCCCTGTTGCAATACTCTTGAGTAAAACCTTCCTTGACTGTTTAATTTGTCCAGCCACATTTTTCTTTTATACGGGCCCAAAGTTACCCAATTAGACTAGGCAAAGCTGGGGTTTGTGTCAGATCATTTGTGCTCCTTTCATATGGACTTGAGGGAGGAGTTAAGTTCAAGATGGCAGCCTGAATTCATATCCTAAGAAGGGCTTTGTACTGCAAACATAATCTAACTCAGGGGGCTTTGAATCTTGCTCTTCTGCAAAGTGAGAAAGCTGGACTACCTTCCCGGCTTCACAGCTGAATCTGGCAGCTCCCTCACATGCCTCATGGGCAAGAGAAAAGGGGACCGTGAAGCGCCGATAAAGTGGGGTTCTGTTCTGACCTCATTAGAAAGAAATAGGTACTGCTGCAGCTACAACAATGTGAAATTGCTGCATTCTGACATTGTTAAGGACTCTTTTAGTTCTAGCATTTTGAGGTTCTTTCCAAACCTGAAACCCCCTCCTAGGATGTTAAAACAAGCACAGCACTTCTCTCCTTCTCTTGGGGTCTGCTTTCACAATTTCAGCTCTCTCACACACTAATCTAAGGCCGTGGCTGGTAAGCAGACAGCCAGGGAGTAGACACCCCTGAGGTAACACGTATTTACACTTGAACAGGCTCTGCTTTGCAGATGGTTTCCAAATCCACAAAGGAAAATCACTTCAGCGGTGGTCTTCCAGATCCTGGGACCAGGATGACTTGTGCAATTAACTTCTTTACCCAAGTTTTTGAGTGCCTACTCTACGCAGTCATTGTGTAGGTGTTTCAGTGCAGAGTAAAAATAAAGCGGCCCTGGACCTCCTAACAATGCAGTCTAGGAGAAGGTATTTGCTATGCCTCAGCATTCTTAGAATTCTAAATTTTAAAAAGTAGAACTGCTGGTTGGGTTCTTTGGAGTTCCAGTTCGATAAGAGCTCTTTAAGCATAAAGCGTGTGCATGACATCTTATCAGATCATACATTACGGGTAACAGGAGATTATGAGATTTCCAGTGTCAGGGAAGCTTGTATCTCTTCTCTCTGACCCTCCACCCTGCATGCACCTTGTACATATTAGGGGTTAAAACATGGCTATTAAACATATGAGGGAATATTTTAAAACTACGACCTGCATTAACATTACAGGGCATCCAAAAAGCAAACTTTAAACAAAGCTTCCAATAATTTTGCCATGTTTCATAAGCTATTATACTTTTCCAAATTAAATTCCGCATTCAACTGTTAACCTTAGCTTGAACGAGATCTATCTATTAGCATGCCCCAGGCAGGTTTATCAAAAACATCTTTTCACCGTTAAAGCCTCAACCTAGTTCAGCTACAAATCCCTGTGGACTTAGCATAAGACACTATCATTTCTATCTTCATTACAACATATTTTAATTATCTGCCTTAGAAATAAGGTCTTACCTCTTAATGAAAGTGGTTAGTCTGGGGGATCCAAAGGGCATACGGCAGTTTCAAGACTTACTTTTGATTATATATGCAATTATAAGTTAGAAAATATGCTTGAAAATCAATGTAAGTTTTCACCTTTTTCTCTAGTTGAAAAACATAAATATGATAGAATGAAGATTTTATTGTTGTAGTTTCACTCCTTGTCCAGAGCAGTGTTTTTCAAACTTGATGACGGTACCTCCAGGTTTCACCTAGTGGCATCTGGTGTCTGTTCCATTATTGCTGCTGGAGTTCATATGAAGGCAGTGGATTTATAGATCTAGGTTTATTTCCAGGTATAGTAACCATGTGTCTTTAATAGTTACTCAAGTTCCACGGGCTTAATTTCTTCACTGTAGTCCTATATTGGGGGGTGGTTGGTGAGGAAATTAAATAACAACACAACGTCTGAGCCCCTTTCCTGGCATGTGATTGGTATTCACAAAGTCTCAGTATTTCTACTACCTTGCTTACTTTCTTCCGAACATGGATTATTCTAAACTTTTCTGTCCTCAAGTCTTCAACTGCATTCCTAATTTCTTATTCTTGTAAAATGAGCATATTTCCTATGTCACTGAAAACAGGGATTAACAAGACTCCCTGTACTTTTCCCTCTTCCAACACCAAACATCTCTTTTTTCTACCATTTTTCCCTCTTCCTTTCTATCTTAGAGGAAGTGGATCCTGGATCCTTTTACAGACCCAATTCTCAGGCTAAGGTTTACCCATTTCATTTGATCTTCCACCGGACCTTGCTCCATTATTTATTCTCTGTTCTTTCAGTGAAACTTCTAACTTTCTGCTCACTCCAGTTTATTTCCCACAACCCTGAAAGTAGTTTTACCTATATTCAATCCTCAAATCATACTTCCATTAAATCTACCCTAAGGAAATAATAGAGATGTGTCTAAATATTTTTGCTCAAGGATAGCCATTGTGGAAATATAATATCAAACATTGGAAAATACCCAAATGGCCAAGAATATAGGTTGATTAAATAAATTAGGAGATGGAGAAATGGGGGGGGGGGGTAATGATGGAATATTTTAGATAGATAACAAATGACATGGGAAAATGTTTAGTTATGAGTAAATATCTCAAATTTGTTTTAAGCATCATATAAAGTAGTATGTGGGTGTGTGGGCAAATGGGTATATACAATGAAAAAAGATTTTTGGCTTGACAGATCAGGAGTGCTTTAATTTTCTATGAGTTTCTTTGAATTTTATAATTTTTTATAACAAATTTCTGCTGCTTTTATAATGGATGAGAAAATGATGGTATTTATACATGCTTTTATTGTACTGTGTCCTCTTCTAAATGACATCTCATTTTTTTTTTGACTACCCATCTCCATAAAGTGCAGTCTACAGCATCTACTTCCACTTCTTTCAGCTCATTTAGTATTCGCCTCGATGCCAATTCATGGAGCCCCCATTATGGGTCACGCACTGTGCAAAGTGCAAAGCAGGTCCCGGAGGTAATAATGACAGTGGTGGCTAAGGATGCTATTCAGACAATAAATACTTCTTTCCATCAAGGACTTGTAACAGGCTGCTAAGAAACCAGGTACCCTTTCCATGGCATCTAATTCCTCAAGCAGGAAGTCCACAGAGAACACAAAGGCACTGAAATGTTTATGATGACACCATTTTCAGTAAGTGCCTAAAAACACAACTGCCCAAGCTCTCATCATCCTGACTTTTGCATCCTTTCAGAATCCATAAACACATACTTAAAATGCTTTTAAAGTAATTCCAGATTAATTATGTGAACAGGGCTTCCAGTTCCAGAGTTTATGACTAGAATTCCAATAAAGCTTTTGTATTTATATTGCTTAAAAATAAGAAAATATGATTGATATTGCAACTATATGCTTAGAGTTCTACTTTGGAAATATTAAAATATAATTTTTCTAATGTTGGCAAGATGCAGTGGTTTCTCTCCTCCAAGTACTCTCATGCACCCTTCCCACTCTGAATACTTCTAGGCAAATGTATAAAAGAATGACTATATCACGTCTTCATAGATATCCCCTATCAATTAAAATTACAAATGTCTGTCTATCATCTATCTATCTATCTACCTGTCTATCATATCTTTATGTAGTGGACACAATGTTGACCACAAAGTGATTACAGTAACATCTTCATCTCCTGATTACAGGGATATATTTAAAGGCTTATACTGGAAGAAAAGGGTCTGTTTAAGATTGAACTCCAGATAGAGTGACTTCTAACACTAAGAGGCAACCCCTTTGCTAATTTTAGTATGTACTAGGTCTCAAACACTGAGGTTATAACCTGAGACAATGATGCAACTTGAAACAATGATGTAACATTTACGGAGCAATTACAGTATATTGTTGTACAGTAGAGGCACCTGGGATAGAACAGTCAACATGCCTTGGGGGTTAGGAACATATTCCTGAAAAATGTAACCTAAAGACCTGTAAGCTGCGACCTAAGGAGTTAGCCAGTCTAAGAGGGGATCCGGATAGATTGACAAGTTTTGTCAGTATCACTGGATTAAATGTCCTTGACTTGCCTGTCTCCACACTTGGAAACAGGGGAGGTAAAAATGAGCCATTCCCTAGATATTAAAGTTGAAACTTCTCTAAAATTGATTATCAATAATATTTCAGATCGCATGTTACCTTATCTGGTTTGATCATCACCAAGTTTCCCTTGTAAGAGAGAGCATTACTCTGACTCTCAAGATCTTTGAACTCTCATTTATCTGTTCTTCCACCCATCTACCCATCCATCTAGTCATCCATTCACCCACCCGTCCATCCAAACTAACCATATGTACCTTGTGAATTGCACGGTGTCATGCTTGATGCTGTGGTGATAAAAAGCTGTAAAACTACTCTGTGTAGGGTGTTTTCGATCTAATAGGTAAGCCTCAGACACAGGTTCAGGCAGAGTCCTGAGGAAGTTTAGACCCCATGTATTTGAAGGAGCATATGCCCTGCCTCCTTTCTGACAAAGAGGCAGCTTTTCTTCTGCCCTCACTGCATTCATTACATGCATCACTACCGACACCATAATTCTTTTCTTTGGGCCTTTAGAATTCATTGTGGGAACATTATCCATTAGATAGTAAACTCTGAAACAATGAAACAAACATAGGAGAGATTCATGACTAACAACAGTACAGTAGTGCCCTTGGGTCAAACATTTGCTTTACGAAATGCCAAAGAGTCTCCAGTTTCTAGCGATAATAAAACATGATTTCATTTGCTTTCAGCACTGTTAGAATGCCTCTATGGTAGCTCTTAGTCAGAGGAGATATAATTATGGATATACCTTCGCTGATATTGGATGCTGTAAGTAGACATTTAGACCAATTAGAAAGAAGAATGTCTGGAAAAGAACACTCAAGGGAATGAAAGCTGTTGGTCTTTCAATGAGAAAATAAGCCAAGGACATTTGGGATATTAGATGCAGGTCACCTATGGAAGTGGTGAAATATCTTGAGAAATGTTGTAGAAGCTATGAATTGGGAAAATATTTTCAGCAGAAACAATCTGGATAACGAAAGGGTTGTATCATTTCCTTGCTCAAAGCCAGCCAGTGGCTTCTCTTTACGATTAGAATGAGTCTCTTCAGAGGGCCTGGCAGAGTCTTTGCAGTAACAGATGACAGGTGTTCTTACTCTTTACCTCCATATTTAAGGTTTTGCAGGATCACGACCCTGATACTTCTTCAGCGTCATCCCCTCCTCATCCTTTTCTCTTCACTCCAACTACAAGAGCCATCTTTCTCCTTCCTGAATCTTCTCAAACATTCCTCTGGCCTTTGAACTTGTTGTTCCTTCTGCCTGGGAGGCTCTTCCAGATCTTTGCAGGATGGATTCTCTCTTATTATTCAGGTCTCAGCTCTAATATCATCTCCTCAGAGATATCTCTGGCCACCCAGTCTACGGGAGCCCCTCTATCATCCTCCCTTCTCTCCTCCCAGCCTACTATACTCTATCCCTACGGCTATACTTGATTTCCCCTGTGGCTTATTTTGCTATTGTAAATTATTTTACAAAAAAACAGTGAATTGTAAAGTAATTGTTATTGTAAACCTGTCTGTTGTTTGTAAACCTGCCTATTGTAGGCTTGTTTATTGTTTGTTTTCTTGTTTATTGAGAGGCGGTCAAGAGCAGTGGTTAAGAATAGACTCTGGAGTTGGCTTGGGTTTTGAATGTCATTCCTAACACTTATTGTGTGGGTGGCCATGGGCGAGTTACTGAATTTCCCTGCACTTCAATTCCTTCATTAACAAAATTGGGATAAAAACAGTACCTACCTCATGGGGCTGTTGTGAAAATTAAATGAATCAATCAAAATAAATCAGTTGGAACAGAGCCTGGCATACAGCAGCACTAAAGAAATTAATAGTAGTATAGTAGTCGCCTTCCATTCGAACAATAGGAGTAACTTAGCCCTCTGGTTCAATGTTAAATTCCTAGACTCTAGCATAGCATTTGGCAATAGTGGATACTCAATCAATATTAGTTGAATAAATGTTTTGTAGGAGATAGCCTTGAGGAAGACAAGAAATTTTCAGGGGACTAGATCTAAAAAACCAATTTAAGTCAGTAATGAAAAGAAAGTCATTGTTACATAATGATGGAGGAGAAACTGGAAAGTGTTGCCAGCACAGTTAGCTGTGACCTGATATTAATGAGGCCAAGGTGACAAGTTTGACACCTTTGTATGTTCCACTTTGGTTGGTTCTCTGCTGTGATCGTTTACTTGGCATTCCTACTGTTAGCTGTCTTTTGCATCAATGCCTGGAATCAGGGAGAAAAGGAATGAAGAAATAAAGGTCTAGCAATTGTGGCTAAGGAAAATTCATCAGAAAATATGATAAACAGTGGCGTGATTCTTGGCATTGGCAACATGACAAGAGATTTCAGTGCTCGCTTTCCATGGAGTTCAAGTCACCTCGCAATACGACCCCATACCAATAATATTTCCAGGGCTGACGTTGGAATTTGAGAAACTGAAAATGTTTCGTCTTCTCCTTTCCTGAGATATTTTTAGCTGCCACCAGGTGGTACTAGGTAAGCGCATCCAAGTAGGAAAACGCAATTTTATTATACACAAAATTGCCAAGAGTTGCAAAAAATTGTTTTCCTTTAGTGTAATAGCAGAAACATAAATCTTGTGTAACAGAGTACACATCACTCTTGGTTTGGACTTTTAAAATAATGTTTGGTTTTCTCTAAAATTCAAATTGTACTCAGATTTCAGAGAGAACTTCATCTTCCTGGGACTCAGACTTTCATTTTAAGGAAGCTTTTATTTTTCTCAGTAAGTCACACAGATTTCTGGGCTCCAGGAAAAGTCTTGATATTTTCCCTTGGACGTTTACCTGGCTTTTCTTCTCCTTTTCCTCCTCAATCCCTAGCTTCACGCTTTTGCCTGCTTCAGTTTAGTCATCAGGGCAAAAGGGACAGAAATGCACACCTCACCAGCTTCTGTGAATATGGAAGCCTGTCAAATCTTGAGTAAAAGGTAGGTCACCGTCGTCATGAATATCCTCATGGGCCTTCCCAACTCATCCTTAGGGGCAACATACTTCCCGTTCGTTTTTCTTTTTTGAGAGGAGTTTCTTCTTTCATTCATTTCCACAGATGGCAAATGGGTCCACACCAGCCATCACCAGCACCGGCAGACAGCAATGAGAAGCATCCTGAGACAGGATAATTTCTACTGGCTGAACACAAGCTCTTTGTTACTTTTCTTCACTGTCTTCTGTATTTCTGATCCTTTAACTACACTGCTAATTGCTCAAAGCTCAGAACATCTTTCAATGCAGGCTCAAAACACAGTTTTTCTCTGTTCTCTGGAGCACTAAGAGATGCCTTCTTTTCTTGATTTCAAACACAAAGAACCTAACCCTAACTTCCAAATGAATATCTACCTCTACTTGCTTTCCTGCTCACATGTCCACTTTATCAAGTATAACCTTAATACCGTTTGAGAAAATATGTATCCCCTCTTTCCTTTCTCTCTGCTATTCTCTTACTCTTTTAATAATTTTCTGCTCCAAACTTTTATTATCCTAAAGACGACAGCCACATTGTCATAAAGAGTCAGCGATTTTATGAGGGAAGTATATACTGAACTCACACGGAAACAGACCTAGCAACATCTTTCCAGCAAAGGCTCCTGCTATGGTCACAGAACCACTGCAGTATATTGGTAGATGTTTAATGTCCCTCTACTATGGGGAAGCGGGTAGTGGGCCCATGGTAGAGGTAAGGGAGAGAGATTGCAGATGAAGTAAATTCTCCTGAAGAACACATATCACTTTATCAAGCATCTCTAAATAAAATTAGTTCAAAATTCCTAATCTTGTTTAAACATTCACTTATTCAAGCAGGATTTAGATCATATTTGAATCAGCACCACTTTATGCACTTAGATGAAATACGCAATTTTCCATCCTGCTTTTTCTCAACCCATTTTTTTTTTTTTCTTTTAAATAGCCCATTTCAGGTTTTGGAAAAAAACAGCCACCAAGCATCATATTTTATGGTAGCATGGACTTTTGATTTTTTTTTTCTTTTTTCCATATGTTTGGCTTAAGGCAACATTGGGTATTTTATCATTTCATCTTCTTCTGGGCAATATGGCAATAAGTAATTCATTTCTTTTGTTATACCTCTAAGGGATAGCTCAGCTGTAGCCAATAACAGTCAAAGTTATCACTTGCATGGGTGTGTGGTCTATTTCTGACAGTCCTCAACCATAGCATGATATTTATTTATTTTTCAAACAGTGATTTTATATGTTTACTTATAAAACCTTTGAAGTTTCTCATTCCAAACCAAGCAAACACGAAATTCCAAGGAAGCTCACCGTGTGTGACTACAGAGAGTAGAATTCAAATGGACCTTCTAATGCCAGAGGTAGTAAATATATAATAAGATCATTGATATTTATTAAGGGCAAAGGAACATTCAAGAGACTGTTGCAAGTTGCGAAGAGCATAACCTCTAAGAGTAAGACCTGCTCATTCATCCTCACTAAGAAGATGTCTACCTATTTTATTGAAGTGCATTTCTGTTTTCTTTACATACGTGTGCTTGTTCTCCACTAGGGACATAGGAAACTGAGTGAGAAATGTAATAGGACTTTGTTTACTCAAAAGAACAAAGGAGAATCATTTTTCAGGAACACATTTCCCACAGGTCAACCTTTACCAGCAACCTGATGACTCTGGCATTAGGGCAGGTAGATCTCCTTTATTCTTTCTCTAGAATTTCCTTCTTCTGCAAGTTTTCAGCTCTGCCTGCAGACGATGCACTCTCTATGCTTGATAATCCTGACAACATACTGCTCCTCTTCTAATTGGCCTGAGACAAAATGACAGCAAGCACAGAGTAACCTTCTGGCTAGGGTGGATAGAGATAGGCTCTGTAGCCAATAGCCCCTGAAGTGAAACCTGACTATGCACCATATTAGCTTTTGACTTTGAGAATTTCACTCAATTCTTCCGAGCCTCAGTGTTCTCATCTGTCAAATGGGCCTAAGAGTATCAACAACAGTCATTGGCACCAATTCCAGTTCATCAGGTTGATGTGACAGTAAAATGAGAAAGTCTTTACAAATAATGGAGCACCTGGCACTTGGTTAGCAGCCAGGAAATAATACCTCTGCAGATGGAGGGGAGGCTTGTCATATTTAACAGTTTTGTCAGCTGTTTATCTTCATGATGAGTTTTGAGGGGTGACAACACGGTGCCAAAGAATCCCTGCTGCAGTCGCCTTATAGACACAGTTTTATAAAGGGGACTGTTTTTGTTGGATGCAAGAAAAAATTCAGCAGGGGAAAAGCAAATCTTCAAAGCAAAAACCTCTTCACTACCTTATTCTGCTTTTACTCACTTCAACTGCTAAATCCATAGCAGCAAGCAGCCGCAAGTCAGAGGTCCCAAACAAGCACTTGACTCAAATTATGGCTTTTTTTCCCTTCTTGATGGGCATGAAACTATGTTGAAGGTGATAATAGTAATAATATATTGTATTTAACATATGTTATGGTTTCTAAAAAATTATGAGTATATTATCTATAGAGAATTGCTGAGAAATTCAATTCAGTCCTCAGCAAATTAAACACACGTTATTGACATAATATTTTGAATGGATGATTTTTGAAATTAAGTTAAAATAAAAAGGTTCCTGACACCTGTAATGACCACCCCTTCACATGTATGTTAGGACTTCTTTCTGTCTCCTTTGAGTACCATCCCCCTGCCCACAACGGCAGCCTGCGCTTTTCCTTCATAGCACCGACCATCATAGTAATGGATTAACTACTAACATAGTTATGTAAGATCCAGCTCACTAACTAAAGAGGAACATCTCTAAAAGTAGGAGTCACACCTCTTCACTACTTCATCCCTAGGATCTGGAAAGAAGCTGAGCACATAGCAGACCCTCAAGAAAAGTTTGGAGAGGCAGAACGGGCCATGCTGAGGAGACAGCTTTAGACTTAGAATGACCTAGATTTGAATCTGGATAAAACCATACACTCTGCACATTGGGACAAAATCATAAAGTTCCCTAATCAGTTTCCTCTTCAATAAAATGAGGAGAAAAAATATTTATGTTGTAGCACTATTGTAAATAGTAAGAGAAAACATATGTCAAACACATAAGATTGCACCTGATACATGCCAAGTGTTTCATAAATAATTGCTGTTAATGTCATGATTATTACTTAGTGAATACATGTAAAATGAATTACTTAATGTAATGATAAGGAGCAGGCTTTCAAAGGTATCACCCCCGCCCCAACACCCCACCTCACAACTCCATCCATATGCCTTTATGAAATATACATCCAGCTTCCTGGTCCCTTTCACACTTCAACAGAAAGCAGCTTACAGCACCAAATGTAATGTCAATGAAATATAATATTTGTTTGCTTAAGATTCCACCTGTTATCAATTAATGTTTTGAAGAACAAAATATATTGTTGCTAGCAGCAGTTCATGTCCATTAGTAATAGAAAAACACTTTTCATAGTGTGTGCAAAACCTACTTATATTTTAAAAGCCCAATGATAATTCACTAAGGACAGCACTTTCTTCAACACGAGGTCGTCATCTGATAGGTATACAGGAAAGCAAAACACACAAACACTTGCCATGCAAAATGGAAATGCTCCTTCTGAAAGCAAATTAATTCAGCTCTTCTGTTCTCTTTGGTTAATTATTTTTTTACCACTTGAGAAAGAAAGATTATGTTCACAGAAGTTACACTTTTTAGTACTTACTTAGGTTTATAAAAAGTTTATTCAAATGCCAGAGCTCTAGCGAAACCCAGAATTCAGGGATTTCACTTTCCCCTTCATTTTATTTCTAAAATTTGCATTTCTTTTTGCATTTTATGCCCTCAGCTACACCAATGACTATTCAAACACGTTCATCACCAAACCACTGATATCCCTGAGTATCTACAACTTTGTAGCTGAAGTCCATTCCTACTATTAAACATTGAAGAAGAAGAAAAAATCTAATGTGATCTTTGCGAGGAAACATGATTCTTAAGAAATATGAGAAGAGAACGTCAAAGATTTCAAAATTTCCTTGACAGCGTTAACGGCTTTGACCATTTCACACTTCTCGACGCTGACCTTGCTCCTTCTAAAGCTGCAGTTCTCCCAGAAAGAGGACAGAACAGGGAAAGGCCTTTTTGCTTTTTCTTAGTACTTTTAATCAGTTATGTTGCTGTTGTTTCTTTTACTATCGACTAAACAATCTTGAGAACTGTCAACCACAGGCCTCACGTCCTGTCCTTTAACTGTGGAAAACATGAAGCTAATCTCTCTTTAGCCCTTTAGCCGTACCGGAAACCTGACATCAAGTCTACGGGAAGGCACTGCCCAACCAGAATGTGGCCTGTACAACCCTCATCTTACCATTTTAGACTAAGAGCAATTTCTCCTTGTTTCTATTTTAGGGGACTGGGGGGAGGCGGGAGGTCATTCCTATGTTCCAGACATGGGAGCAGGTGCTGGAGAGTCAATGGAGATTCGAGGCAAGATGAACAGTAACCAAAAGATAAAGGTTAGCAAATAGTTACAACCAACATCCTGAACTCTGCAGGATTTCAAAGTAAACCTGGGGACATTTGTACCTTGTTTGCTTTCCTTAAAAAAAAAACTAGGAAAAAGAAATCCTAATGGCCGATGGAGATGAGAATCTATTTACATACTCTTCCGCCTACCAAGTCCCGTGCAAATTGAATATGTAATCACATTCAGATGGCACAGCTGCTCTGGGACTCGTTCCTCACAGCATTTATTTGTGTGTTTCAAAGGTTTCATAAGGAACCTTGAAAGAAAAAAGTAAATATTTTGAAAAGGAGTTACAATTTGGCAGCAGTAATCCTTCCCTGGATACCGAAAGAAAGGCAAATCCTAGTAAATCAGAGAATTGTGGCTTTCAAAAATAATAGCATTACCCTGAAATTCAATCTGCTAGTATCATTTTTCCAAGCAATCCCTCTATGCATTCAATTTCTTTGTCATTTATTACAGTAAGAAGCAAAATGGTTCAAGAGAGAATTGTTTGCTGTAAGCACAGAGATGTTCTGAACAAAGATGGGATTTGATAGCGTGCACAAACATGGGGGAAAAATAACACATTACTTATCTGGAATTCTCAGTCGCCTTCTCATCTGAGAGCTTTGTGTATCTGACAGCAGAGCAAGAAGAAATTATGTTTATTGAATGTTAAAATGTCTGATAAGGTGCACATGGTATTTTAAAGGAATATGAGATTGGGATTTCAGGCTACTACATAGGAAGCCTGGAAAGGATTCATAAATGATTAACTGCATACAGCTTAATGATGAAAGGTGGACATAGGTCTTCTGAAGCTTTTTAAGCTGCAAGGAAACCACGTGCTGGGTGCTGCCATGGGCCAATTTGTTTTAGTGGTGCCATATAATCCCTTTCTGAGCACGTCAGGGAGATGTTCCCTAGTGCTGAAAGATGGCGGTCACATGTGTGACAACAGAACGCTAGTTAACTAGGAAATGAAGACCAGGGATCCGCATTTACCATGGCCAGTGCACCCAGTAATGAAACAGCTGCATCACTCTTGGAAGATGAGCAATCCCTCATGGATGAGACAGATTTTTCCAGAGATCAGTTTAGGCTCTTAAATGATGGAGGGAACCAATTTAAGGGTGGCAGGTTAGTCTAAAATAATATGGCTTAAAATACTTAAAAGGAAGCAATGTTTTTATTCCTGATTTGTCAGTTCCTTTATACCCTCCTCCTTGACTATTTGTACATTTGTAAAGCCAAGTATACACAGCCTGGCACGTAGTAGGAATACAAGGAGTGGTAGAAATTCTTATTTGTGTTAATATTATGATTATTTTTCTTACTAGAATGACATGACCTCAACACATGGTTAATTTTTGTGTCCATATTGAGATCTTAATTATAACTCTTCCTAATATGCATCCATTACACATTGTTTTATATTATTCTTAAGGACATGGATTGATTTTGAGTCCTTTTTTCTAGACTTATAACTCACAAGCAGCCATCCAATTACACTCAGAGGGAAAATTTATTACAGTTCAGGAGAGGAATTTAACTGTAGGCTATCCCACCAGTAGGTAATGTCAGCACTTTCTTACAGGTAAATAGTTTCATCAAAATGTTATATTGCTTTAATTCTGTGATGACATCAGTTTTGGTCACAGCATCAGTTTAGCCTCAACTTCTTTCTCTTCTGAGGAAAACACTCTAATGAACGTACAGATTAATTATAAATCATATCCTGATTTTAGAAACATTGTAAGATAGTAAGCGATGCTCTTTTTTTCCACTGAGGAAAATGATAGTAACTTTTGAGCAGAAATTAAATGTACAGAATCTTACAAACTTTTATTTTCTGTTCATGTAACTAAAATTATAGTATCAAAAGAAAAATTAACACTGAGCCTAATTACATACATTTTATTTATTATAGCTCTCATCTTATTCAATGACTGTTGTCTTAGTTTGTTCAGGCTGCTGTAACAAAACATACCCTGGGTGTCATAAACAACAAACATTTCTTTCTTATAGTGCTAGAGGCTGAAAGTCCAAAATCAAGGTGCCAGTATTGTTCGGTTCTTGGTGAAGGCCCTCTTCCTGGTTTACAATGGTGGTCTTCTCATTTTCTCATGTTGCAAAGAGAGAGAAAGGGCTAATTCTCTTCCTCTTTCATAAGGACACTAATTCCACCATGGGGGCTCCATCCTCTTGACCTAATTACCTTCCAAAAATTCCATCTCCAATTACAATCACATTAGCACATCAACATATGAATTTGTGGCCAATAAATGGTCACAGCCACAGCTAGGCTGCTCCACAAGACCGCTGCAATTATGCTATGGTGTCAGGTAAGCTGTTTCTTTAGAATCAATTAGTTAATTGCTTGTTGCTTTAACTACTCACACTCTTTTTAAAGCGATCTTCATGTGTCACAGCTGAGCCAAGAAGAAAGTAAAACTCAGAGAAACTCTTCAAATGTGGAGTAAACTAAGCTAATGGACTTATCTGATGATTCGCATTGTGTTTAAATGGGGTCCTGCTCGCCCTTAGAAAAATGTTTTATCAAATAACTGCCTCCAAACAGTCAAGCATACGGGAAAAAAAAATCTCACGTTTCCCTCTGTTTGGGTAATTTGTGAATCTTCAAATCCCTTTCTGATAGTCATTCAGTATTGATCACATATTGCAATTTAAAATTTTAGTTTAACACTACAAGAGGTGAATGGCAAAGTTATCACATATTTCTTAACATCTTCCTTGGCAATTACTAAAGCAACTCAAACTCCTGAGCTTTTCAGTGCATAAAAGGGGTGGTTTACGTAGCGTGATCTGAGTGACTATGCCTGGGACATCTAGTAGCACAAAGGAATTTGAAAGAATGGAACAACAGAATTGCACTAAAGACACTTTTACAAATTTTCGTTTATCAAGCGCTTCTTTCAAGAAAAATAATGAACTCCCTACTTTAAAACTTTCTCCTTGATTCTACCTGTTCTGTATTGACAATTATTTAAGCACCAATGAGCAATTACATCTTTCTCAAGTGATTATCGAAAAAGTGAAATTAAAAAAGCTTTCCTGTGTTTCCTTTTGATATTTCTTTTTGGAACCTTGTTCACCCTCTGAATGTCCGCCTGAAAATACGGTTTACTGACTACGGGCATGGCACAGTGTGGGTACCTGATCAGTGTGTGAGGGATAAATGGATACAAGAGTGAATAAACGAGTACAGGAATGAGCACGTATTTCAACGCAGCCAGAAGTGATTAACAGCCTTGCATTCTAACGGTCTCTTATAATCAATGAAAAGTTTCTGAACTTTGAATGAATTATTTTGTTAAAACTGAAGTTCCTCCATAGATTTGATCACCCTTTGTGGCCACATGCTTGAGATATGCGTGGAAGGGTTCTATTCCCTTCCCAGACCTGGCTCCCCAAGCTCCCCACGCTACCCCCATGCTCTTTCTCCTCCTTTCTGCAGCCGGACAGTCAGTGCGCAAATGGTCACTGAAGGTCAAGCCCTGGAGATGGTGGAAGCTCAGTCAGCTGTGGTCCCCGAATGACTGTGTGATGCAGGGCCCCCTGATGTGATTTTGGACAATCTAAGTAAAAAATAATCAGGTACTATGCTAAGGCACTGCTATTTCAGGGGGTTTTGTTTTTTGTTATTTTTATAGCGGCCGTTTTTTTCTTTAACATACGCCCCCTGTCCACAGCAAGCTCCCTCCCACCAAAGGGTTTTGCTTCTTCTGTTCTGAAGGTGCCCTGTTAATTCCCATGTAGCCTTTAGATCTCAGTGCAAGTGTCACTTCTTCGGGGAAACTTTTCTTCCTCCCTTGTCTGGATCACATCTCTTCTGCATTCTTTAGTATCATATGACTCTGCCTTTTGGCACTTGTCCAGGGAATCTTCAATGTCACAGTGTCTCCTTCCCCAAGGTCACTGATAAGGCACAGGCTTCAAGGTGGCCTTGGAGCTGTGGGCTTCCAGCAGGAGGCCAGGGCAGAAGTGCAGGTGGGTACCCATGAAGCACATCTTAGGGCACCCAGAGACGACAGAGGGAGGTGAGTGCCAGTACAGGGCAGGTGGGGATAAATTCAAATGTTAATACCAATAAAGCTTCAATTATGTCAGCAGGCTTCTTATTCCTTGGAAAGTTCATGTTACAAATGTTTGCGGAATGAAGGACGTACTGTCAGTATAGCCACCCGTTAAGGAACAGTGAAAAGTTTTACTAAAAGTCCTACGGTCCACATTCACTTGTATATCCGAGCAGCTCAGAGTCATCACATTTTAATTTTAATAGTGTGCTTGCTTTCATAGTGTGCTTTGAAAGGTTCTTACTGACTGTGCAGGAAACAGAGGCATTGATATAAATGGCAACACACGCTGCCGTTCAAGAATCCAGAGAAACTAGTAACAGTTTCGTTTCGTTTAGATTCAATTAGCTTAGTTTTGTTTTATTTCTCAAACTTAATAGTTATTTGCCATCTACAAGACAACTTCCTTCACTTGGATCCCAGTGGAGAACAGCCAGGTTGCACTGCCTCGTTAAGAATGGTGCGCCTTTTCCCTGCACGGGTGGACTCTCATTCTCCAGCGCGCGGAACGCTCTGTGCTCCCGGAGACGCTGTTTCTGAAAGGCAGGGAACGGCATCGTCACGCCTGCTGGTTGGCTCTCACTCAGTGGGGAGTGAGCATCACTCCTGCAAGGAAACAAAGTCAGCGACCGGCTACCTGGGCGTTCCGGGGCCTCCCAGCTTCCCTTTACGGTTCCTATACTGTTTCTGTGATCTCTTAATCTTGCTGTCACGTCAAATGCTTCACCTTGGAGGCATGGATTTCCCAAAGAATTTTAATATATTTAATGATTAAAGTAATATAAATACAATACAGTGTTACAAATTCTCAATCAGGGAAGCAATAGTTATCACTAATGCACATGCTATTCTAGCTTATTATCACCACACCATTTCAATGTTTTTTCCCTGGCACGGAGAGTGCTAGATAATTTATTTTTTTATAAGATTATATTTTATTCTTTCTGACTCTTTTGAGCATTTCTCTATGTTCTTATATCAATATCCTGGGACTCCATATCTTGTGCCTTCTGACTGTGTTTTCTTTTCTTTCTTTTTCTTTTTTTTTCCGGCTCCACTGCACAACATGTGGGATCTGAGTTCCCCGACCAGGGAATGAAACTGCACCCCTTGCATTGGAAGCACAGAGTCTTCACCACTGGACTGCCAGGGAAGTCCTGAATATTTCATTTTAATAGAACACATGTTTTCTATTCATAACTCTCATGTAAACTTTTTTCCCTCTTAATTAAGGTATTCTATGTAGTCTCTGTTTTGGTATATTTTCCATAATAAGTATTTATCCGGTTGCCTTTTCAGTAGAGTAGACCATGCCTTTAGTCATCCAGATCAATAGGACATAACCCTTTTAACTCAAAACCGTGCCTTCCTGGAAAAAACAAGAATTTCCAACATTCATTTTACACCATGTAAATGCCTGATCCTAGGAAGTCTTTCTCGATATTGAAGATACTTTCTGAGTTATCTCTGTGCAGGACTGACCTCGTGGGCCTGCATTAGGGCCCGGGCTTAGGAAATTCCTACACTTGCTTTAATATTCTGCTCTTGCCATCATGAAATTTTTAATAATATTAATAATATTTGAACAAAGGGCTTGTATTTTCATTTTACACTGGGCCCTATCTCTATGCAAAAAACTTAATACAAAGCAAAGATACAGGCCCAAATTTTACACAATGTTCATTACTCAGAGAAAATAGGTATAGTCTTGTCTCTGTTTGATTTAATATTTAGGTAGAAAATAATGAAAGGACACAAATCTTAAGTGTATATCTTGATGAATTTTTGTACACACACACACACACATACACACACACACACACCTGTAAGTGCTACCCATGTCAAGATAATGAACATTTTCAACCCATCATGTGATTACCCCATACCTCTGCCTATAACAGTGGCCCATATCAAGGGTAACCACTATTCTGACATATCACCAAAGATGAGTTTTGCTTGTTTTTGAACTTCATGTTAATGGAATCATACATATATAGTCTATTGTGCTTGTTTTGTTGTTGTTGTTGTTTGTGCTTTGTTTGTTTCAGTCTTACAACCCTTTGAGATTGAAAAATCCCTCCACATTTACAGATATTTTTCTATATTGCAATTTAGAGAATTTACAACCAGATCAAGGTCTCATAGTTAGTAAATGGCATTGAATCTAGTTATGATACTAGTTTGGTTTCTATTGATATGCCACCTATATGCAATTACTGAACTTACATATTAACGTGTAGTCATAGTATAGAAGTCATAGAAAGGTGCAGAAGAGCATCGATCCAGACACCTAGTGCATAGTAGATGCTTAATAAATATCCCACAAATATATATTGAACTGTGAGTATCCTACCAGTTAGAAACAAAAACCTGTATAAGCAATCTATATTTCTATGAACATTTTTATTAAAGTTACTTATTATTTATAGTTCTAAGAATTGCTTTTGATTCAGTTTGAACCTTCATCCCAGGAGCGCAAATATACTTGAGCCTCGCTAGGAAGTAAAGAAAACCTAACCATAAATATAGTGCCCCAAATATTAGAGTGAGGAATCACAACTTCAATGACTTCATTTAAAAAGTCAAGATACTCTTTCAAAAGAAGTATTTAATACTTTAAAAGAAGTACTAGGACTTCCCTGGTGGTGCAGTGGTTAAGAATCCGCCTGCCAGTGCAGGGGACATGGGTTCAATCCCTGGTCCAGGAAGATCCCACATGCCACGGAGCAACTAAGCCTGTGTGCCACTACTGAGCCTGCACTCTAGGGCCTGCGAGCCACAACTACTGAGTCCATGTGCACAACTACTGAAACCTGCATGCCTAGAGCCTGTGCTCCGGAAAAGAGAAGCCACTGCAATGAGAAGCCCGTACACTACAACAAAGAGTAGCCCCCGCTCTCCGCAACTAGGGAAAGCCCACGCGCGCGCAGCAACGAAGAACCAAGGCAGCCAACAAATACAATCAATCAATCAATCAATCAATCAATTTATTAAAAAAAGAAGTACTAAAAATAGTTTAAAATATTTAATACTTTAAAAGAAGTATGAAAAATGATATGTAGAATTCTGCAGAGCACTTTCATATATATATATTTCAGAAAATCCAAGTAAGGATATTAAGCCCAAATTACTGCATAAAGCAGACATTCGGCATTCCAAGAGTAAAATTTTCCAATCATATTGTTCTTCCTTCTCAAATTAACACCAGGTGGGCATGTTTCCTCAACTCCCCCTCAAAGTCCTCCTGCATATGGTCAACACTGTTAGAAGGAATTCACCACTGGGAGTTTTAACCTGAAGACCCACTGTTTTCATCAACTCTCCCTTCTGTCCACAACTGATGAGAACATAGACATACAACCTAAGCAGAAAAAATGTTCAACATTGCTAGTTATTAGAGACATGCAAGCCAAAACTACAGTGATGTATCGCCTCACTCCAGTCAGAATGGCCATCATCAAAAAGTCTACAACTAATAAATGCTAGAGAGGGTCTGGAGAGAAAGGGACCCTTCTACACTACTGGTGGGAATGTAAATTGCTGCAGCCACTATGGAGAACTGTATGGAGTTTCCTTAAAAAAAAAAGAGTTACCATATGACCCAGCAACCCCATTCCTAGGCATATATCCCGAGAAAACTCTAATTCAAAAATATACATGCACCCCAATATTCACTGCAGCACTATTTACAGTAGCCAGGACATGGAAGCAACTTAAATGTCCATTGACAGATGAATGGATAAAGAAGATGCGGTGCGTATATACAGTGGAATATTACTCAGCTATAAAATAATAAAATAATGCCATTTGCAGCAGTATGGGGGGACCTAGAGATTATTATGCTGAGTGAGGTACGTTAGACAAAGAAAGACATGTATTATTTGAAATAATTTATATGTGGAATCTGAAAAAAAGAGATACAAATAAGTCTATTTACAAAACAAAAATAGACCCACAGACAAAGAAAACATACTTATGGTTATCAAAGGGGAAGGGGAGAGGAGAGATAAATTAGGAGGATAAAATTAACAGATACACACTACTATACTTAAAATAGGTAACCAACAAGGACCAACTGTACAGCACAGGGAACTATACTCAATGTTTCGTGATAACCTATAAAGGAAAAGAACCTGAAAAAGCGAATATATACGTATACATAAACTGAATCACTGTGTCGTACATCCGAAACTAAAAGGACATTTTAAATCAATTGTACTTCAATAAAAAAAAAGGCTATAAGCAAGTAGCATAATTGCAGAATAATAGTCGGGAGTATATGGATGTTTATTTACTCAGGGGGACCATATTGAGGGCTTTCTCCCTGTGTCAGACATGATGTTTAGCACTTTACAAACATTTAAAAAAAATTAGTTTTCATAACACATCTATGAGATAGGTAGCGTACTGTACCCACTTTACAGAAGAGGAACCTGAGTCAAAGAGTTAAGTGACTTGCCCAAGGTCACCAGTGAGAGAGGGGCTGATATGCAATAGGTGAGATCTTTCTCATTGCACACATAGGCTTTCTCCCGTACTCTTCGCCCTATAAACTTTTATTACGTGACACCATTTTACTAGAGCATGTATTTTGAGGATTTACTTGAGAGTGCAGGTGCTGAGGTTACAGTGTCCGACGTGAGCTTTGTGAAGCCCTCTGTTCTAGCAACATCTGTTATTGTCCAAATGCTTTTACACTGAGGCGCGAATGCAGTGCAAAGCTAACTCAAATCTTTCAATTATTGCAGTACAGAGGTTGACATGCTTTGAAAACATTCAAGTTAAAAGGACAAGTGAAGGATAATGAAAGAGAAAGACATGAAAATAAAGACTGGAAACATGACTAAATGTCAGGGAAGAATTCAGAAGTGGTATCTATAGGACTCCTAAGTGCTCACAGATTTCATTAATTACACAGTTACCCAATACTATGAATTGCAAGCATCTACTGCCCATTCACTATAGTGTTTTCAAAAAGAGGAAAATGCTTTTTACTTGCATTAAGAAATTAGGCAAATTAGTTGTCTCAAAACAGAAATATCTACTCTGTTTGACATTCAGTAGACATCACATTCCAATTAGTCTTGACCTTTCTGAGGTCAGTAGTTCTCACGTCATCCTAGGTCTTTTCTGTGTTGTAAGATCTACTTCCTCATTACCCTTTATGTCTATAAAATAACTACCTTTATAAAATGCCTACTGTGTGGGTGAAGCGTCTTAGTGCCTGCTACTCACATCTATACCCTTCACTGTAGTTTTACAAGGGAGGTTAAACTTTAAGCCTCATTGTAGAGACATGATTTAGAGAGGTTCGGTAATTCGTACGAGTTCCCAGATCCAAGGACTGTCAGGTCAGGGCCTGGTGCTCAGATCTGTCCCATTCACACCCTGCTCTTTCCACTTGTTTATGTTGCTTCTTCTAACATATTCACTTATGTCCCCAGGACTTTAGTAGATTCCTGTGCATTTACTTATAAATCCTATAATGGGCCAGGTAGGTGCCCTATTTGCTACTTCACTAAATAGAAAACAAAGGGGCAAAATCTAAAAAAGCTGCTAGGCCCACTCCTCACATTTGTGGACCATGACAAGAATGTATACGGAAGCTCTTGGTGGATGGCCTGTTCCCTATTCTCACTCCTGGTTCAGTTCTGCACAATAAGGAGCCTTGCGTGCATAGGTATGGACACTCCAGGCCATAGGTCTAAGCTCACTCCATACCCTCCAGAAACAACACTTGGCTATTCTTCCAGGCTAGAATTACACATACTTTTGTGCAGTCCACCATTCAGAAGTTGGATTCAGGAAAGTAGCTCATGCAGGCCGTGAAAGTTGAGTTGGGCCACTTGGGTACTCAGAACGTGGAATAAAAGGCAGAGAGCGGGTTCCAAGTGATTAGGTCTCCTTAGCCCTATGGGAAGGGGCATGGCTGGAACAGACTCATAATAAACCCCTCAAAATCATGGTGCCCATGAGTCTTAAGAAAGTGGTTTTTGATTGGATTATTGGCAGGAAAGAGGAGCATTGCAATAAATGGGATCATTCTGAGAACCAAAGAGAAGAGCTATAATCATCACTTTTATTTCCTCTTTGGAATTGCTAATTATTCACCATCTACAAGACAACTTCCGCTTACCCTACTGTGATTCCAACTGAGAACAGCCAAGCTGCAATGCCTCATTAAGCATGTTGTGATTCCTCTCCGCCTGGGGAGACAGCTTGCTAACCTGTGTGAGCCCTAGAGCTCCTGCCTCCTAAAGGCACACGACTGCCCTGTTCACACCCCTGCTGGCTCTCCCTCTGTGGGGAGCAGGCGCTGCTTCTGCAGGGAAGCAGGGTAAGTAATCACGCATCCTTCTAAGAACCTTATGTCAGATATTACATCCGTGAGTCAACCTCAGATATATTCCTTCTGGACTTCTTAAAGAATTTTTATGTATTTTAATCACACACGTGAGAAGAAGATCGCCGGAGATGAGGAGTGGCGTATTGATTTAAATTTTCTAATTAGATAGATCTCAATTTTCTCTTTTTTGGTAAGAAAAAGTATTCGACGTTCAATTCCCTGCAAGGGCTGGTTCTCTTTTTCCTGGTGTTCACCCCAAACGCCCCCCAGGTAGAGGGACATATTTTTCTCATGAATTAAATGAAGGGAAACTGGCTTCCTGCTCATCCTTGGGTCAGTTTCCTCTGCAGAGCTCAGAATTCTCAGAATTGTCCAGGTGGAGTTTGATGAGGGACATCAGCAGGAAATCCTTTAAGCCTGGACTATCCCTGCTCCCTTGGGATATACCTTTACTTTACATTTCTTCCATTCTTCCCATTTTTTTCAAGAGAGCTCCCTTTTTATGTACAGTTTCCTAGTTTGGTGCATTGCAAGAAAAAATGAACCAAATTGAATCTGAAGACCTGGATTCTCGCTCAGCTTCACTATTTCCCGAATGCAGGAGGTCCTTGGACCTCTTGGAGACTTTGTTTCTCACTCTGAAACATGATAACATAATGCTTATTCTTCTTACAATATAGATTTAAGGATCAAGAAGCCATCTCTTTTTGTAGGTGAAAGGAGCTTTGTAAGGAATTCCCTGGCAGTCCAGTGGTTAAGACTTGGAGCTTTCCCTGCCTTGGCCTGGGTTCAGTCCCTGGTCAGAGAACTGAGATCCTGCAAGCCCTGTGGCTCAGGAAACAAAAAACAAAACCAAACACAATCTTTGTAACTTGTAGAGTTTTGTAAATCCCACATTTTTAGAAATGGGAGACTGGCAGGTGACCCAGCCTTAAGATCAGGCTTGCTGCTGATTACTTTAGGATTCCCGGGATGCAAAATGACTAGACAATTTGGACTCTCTTTAGAGGTCTGGTAATCCGTTAGGTTAAAATGTCAAATATTTAAAAAGAATCTAAATTCAACCCTGAGTCAGGAAATGAAAACTGATCTCTTTAGATTTTAAGATTTTAAATATAATAAGTTATATGTAAACAGAAGGAAAGAATGAAGGTAGGAGATATTTTACTTAAAATAAGCCACTTTCTCCGGAAGAGAAACATAACATGGAATCCCTAATCACTTAATTCATTTCCTCAATAATTATTTACTGAGCATCTATTAGAGGATACTCTGCATGGAATTGGGAGATACAAAGATGAGTAAGTTGGTGATCCTTTATCCTTTGTCTCAAAGGACTAAGCATTCAGGAATGGAGACAGGCTGAAGAACAGCTCCAGTAAGTGGGACTTTTTAGTAGTGTAATCTGTTTTAAAAGTGGGCTATTTAATGTGAGGTCTATTCTTAAAAGTTCCACTGGAATATAAGAGAAAGGGGAATATATTTACTCCAAGAAAGACTTAGTTGTGGATTGTTGGAAATTTCAACAAGAAGCTGGTGGCCACCTGTTAAGGATGTGAGAGAGAATATTGCTGTGTTTGGTGACCACTAGATCCAACTTCATTGTTTCACAATTTTCTGGGTCTAATTCCGTATATGTCTCGTATGTCTTAGTGAGTGTCCATGTGATTCTTTTCTGAGGGCATGTTCTAAGTTTGGACACCAATGTCTCTGTGCTACATGTGTATAGAGTATTTTATCGGTGTCTTTATATCTTTTTGCTTTTTATAAACATTAATACAGAAATGTTTGGACGCAAAGAACATGATAGAGCATGTGCTTCAGGGAGCTCCTGGTCTAGTCGGTGACATAAACACCAATATGTGAATTCTCTGGTGCCTGCCAAGTGCTTGCATGCATGGTCTCCTTTAACTTTCACAACTGTGTAAGCCATGCCCCACGTTTAGACCCGTCTCCCAAATAAGGAGCCCAAGGCTTAAGAGGCGAAGTAACTTCTGTTAGGAGAGTAGCAAGTAAGTGGTACCGCTGGCACTCAGGACTGTATTCAAGAAACACATATAACACTTACTCTGTATTTCACAAAGAGTAACTCCTTTGTTTAATCTTCCTAACTACTGTGTGAGGATGTACTAGTGTGGTTCCCCTTTTCTGAAGGAAAGAGACAGAGATTCAGTGACTTGCCTGAAGGCACACCCTTGGTAAATCATACACAGCTCACGTTTCAAGCCAGGCAGTCTAGTTCCCAAATTTTGTTGGTGACCAGTCCATGAGCCACTTCTTGAATCCAGCTAGATTTGACGTCAGAGCCCTTATAGAAACCACTGCACGGAATGGCCCTTCCTCAGTGTGCTCTCTCCCAAAGGCAAACGACGGGTGCAACTTCAGCGACACCGAGAGCACTGCTAATGCAACTGTCCGCATACTGATTTTGTCCCTGTGTGCTCACCCAGCATCCTTAAAACACCAACACACCATCCTTTCCACTGCTGACCTGCATGTTGCCATTCTTTTCCTGTGTCTTTAATGAAATGTTAACATTCATATGCAAAAAAGGATTAGTAACTAGAAAATATAAAGAACTCTCAAACTCAACAGTAAGAACACACATCCAGTTACAAAATGGGCAAAAGATATAGACAGACATTTCACTGATGAACACAGAGATGGCAAATCAGCACACGGAAATTCGTCACCAGCCATTAGGGAGATGCAAATTGAGACCACGAGATATCACGATATGCCGATGGGGACGGCGGAAAATAGTGACAGTACGAAATGCTGCAAGCATGCGGAGAACGTGGGGCACTCACATACTGTCGGTGGGAACGCAAGATGGTATCCTCTGGAAAATAGGTAGGCAGTTTCTTACATGACTAAACACGCAACTACCATACAAGTCCAACTCACTCCAGGGCGTTTATCCCAGATAAATAAAAACTTATGTTCATTAAAAATGTACATGAGTTGAGGGAGGGAGGGAATATGGGGAAATGTGTATAAAAACAGATGATTGAACTTGGTGTACCCCCCAAAAAATAATACATAAATTAAAAAAAAAAAAAAAGAACCAAAAAAAAAAATGTACCTGAATGTTCATAGAAGATTTACTTTCAATAGCTCAAGATGGAAACAATCTCGATGCCCTTCCGTGAGTGGGTAAACACTGTGGTAATGTCCACACCGCGTGATGCTATGGAACGATAAACAAGAACAGACTACGGCTACGTTCAACAACTTGGATGGACTTCAAAGGAATTATGTTAAGTGAAAAGCCCAATCCCAAAGGGTCACATACTATACAATTCTATTTATAAAACATTCTTGAATTGAAAAAAATAGATGTGGAGAACAGATTAGTGGTTGCCAGGGGTTTGGGACTGGATGCGGAGGTGGATATGGACAGAAGAAGGGATCCTTGAGCTGATGGCATTGCTCTGTATCTTGAATGTCTCACTGTCAATATCCTGATTACGATTTTGTACTATAGTTTTGCAGAATGTTACCATTGAAACTGGCTAAAGGATTCATGGAATCTCTCTATATTATATTATTAATCTCCTTTTTTGCATATGTGGTTTGCAAATATTTTCTGCCAATCTGTAGGTTGTCTTTTCATTCTGTTAACAGGCTTTTTTGCAAAGCAATAATTTTTAATTTTGATGAGATTTATATTATTTTTTTCCATTTATGGATTGTGCTTTTGGTACAAAATATAAGAACTCTTTTCCTAGTCAAAAAAAAAAGTGTTAACATTCATTTGCCCTTTTCCATTGCGATAACGATAACCTTTGCTTCCTGTCGCATCTAGACAAGCTTCCCTCAGTAACTGGTACCAAATAGGTCATTGTGATATAAAGTAAAGAATGGGGACCTGATCTGACCCACTGACATATTTTAAAAGGGCAGTGTGCATATTTGTTTTGTACTTCCTTCTTTTACGTAATGTCAGGATAATAAATTATTTCTGAATACTGTGATAGCAAGAAGGTTCAAGTTCAAATTAGTCATACTAAGCAGCTGTGACCCTTCCTAAGAGTTAAACAGACTCTGTTGAGAGGTGCTTCGCTTGTTTGTCTGTTTTTGCTTTAAACAGTTGTGAGCATTATGGAGAGGGGTCCTGGCTGGGGTTTAGATGTCCAGAGTTGATGATCTGGGGGAATGACATAGCAGGTTTTCTGAACGTTTACTTGCGCGCTCTATCTGCTGGGAATGAAATGGCTTCTTGCCAAAGTGGGAGGAGGACTGGTCTGCGAATCAGGCCTCGATTCAAGTCTCATTTTTGCCGCTGACGTGTTATGTGGCCCTGAGCAAGTGTCTCGTGTTCTCAGAAGCTCAGTTGCCTTATTGCTTTAAGGGTGGTAGTGAATCAGCATTGCACCACTGTTCTGACGTCACTGAAGATGACGTTGGGGCAGGCGCTTAACGTGTATTATCTGATTTACTCTTTGAAACAAACCTACAAAGTGCATGTTTTTATTTACGTTTCACAGAAGGGAAAACTGATCCTTAGAGGGGTGAGTAATATACTCAAATGGTAAGTCACATGGCGGGCTGTCCCGTTGGGAAGGCTGCGCCCTCCACCACGCCAGGGCCCCTCCTCCCGGTGCCGCTCCACCCTGAGCTTTCACACCTGGATTCACTGTCCCTTTTGACCTGGTGCCTTTTCTTGATGCCCCCTCGTCCCATTTATCTCCTAAAAGTGGTAAACGCTCACGGGTTTTGGCAACACATTGCAACCTGAGTGACTACTTCTTTGACAGCGTTTGCTTTCCCAGACGCTGGAAATTAGACATATCCTTGGTTAGCCAGGTTGTCTGGCGGTGTCTGTAAAGCTCTCTTGCATTTTTACAGGAAGTAGGGGGTTCTCTGTGTTTCCATACTGCGAGATTAAGAGAAATGTTATGATTTTACTTTTAGAAGTTATGCTGCTTTAGAATAAGTGTACTTAAAAATAAGAGATGAAAAGAGAAAACAAGAGTTAAAAATAAGCCAGGGGAGAGAGAGACGGTAGAAGAAAGATTACTCTTAGAAATGCTTCTTACAACAAGTAGTTATACAGCTAGATGATCTATAAGAACCAAATATTCCAAAATGTTAACACTATGTATTCATGGGTGGTGGGATTGCATAATTTCTCATTTCTTTTCTCTTTTGAAACCTTGTTAACTTTTTCCAAATAAATATTCATTATTTGTGCACTAAAGAAAATTAATACACACATGTATACATACTTAGAGCAAGCAAATCACAAATCCTCAAGCAATCTTGGGCTAGCTTACATCCCAGACAGTAATTTACTTTGTGGCAAATTTCTAGAACAGGCTAACTTCCCAGGCAATGGTGGCATCAAAAAATACACGTCCTTTTGTTAATGTCTCTGATGTCATTCATTATTTTCAGCCTCGTTTCATATTAAATCATCAGTGTGACTTTTCCCAAAGTAATGTAACTCCTAAATAACTATATGCCAGGAAGTCTTCAGGGGAAGGGCCTATTTCAATCAGTTAATTATTCCCATTTTTGAAAATTGTATTTCCTTTCTATCAATTAAAATGGATCAATTAAAAAACATGCAATTTAAGAAGTGCATCCTCCTTTATTCATTCTTATTTTGTCCTGCATTCAGGATGCGTAGACTTCTGCAAATCTCTGACTTATTACAGTGTCTCAGTTGCCTTTCCTTCTTCTCATGATTCTTAACCACACAGTCCCACCAGCCTAGTCTCTCTAAGGCACACCGGGTGGGAAAGGTGCAGTTTTGAGCACATACCGTAATTTCCCCACTACCTGCAGGATCTTTCTGAGATAGTTACAAAATAATCTCTTGGTTATCTGGTTCTCTTACTTTTACATCAAACCACATTTCCCTGGACGCTTACCTTCCCAGACTTTCTGCCCCATATGCATGCCTTGCCCAGTCTCTGGGTTTGTGCTTTGATTCTTAATTTTTTCTGGCCCATGACAGTCTTCATCTTCTCTTCTCATCTTCTTTCTAGTGGGGTCTCTTACTAAAGCCTTCTCCAATTACCATGCATGTTGAACTGACTCTTTTTAATTATCCTCTAGTAATGCAAATCCTTAGCATCTATTTTATCATTTAATAAGACTTTTAAAATTATTCTCTGAGAGAGAGTTATATGAAACTTTGGCTCCCCAACAGGACTGTAAGCTTTTGAAAGGGAAGAAATCTGTGTATTTCCTTTATATCCTTATTAGTGTCTTGTACAGTGTTGAGAACACAGCAGATGCTTGACAAAATTTCTCTAGATTATATTCAAGTTCATGATAACTAATTGAATTGAATCCTCCATCAAATAAATGCAATTCCATCATTTGTAAATCAAATTTTAGGCATAAGATTTTTCTAATTAAGCAAACTTTAATAATTAATGTTTCATCTATTTTACGTTTTTATCTCTAAATGGAGCACTGCTTGTGCTCAAATGCTTAACGCGTTAAAATAAGCTCTTCCTCTGACAACTCCCTGTCAAGTGGTTATTTAAAACTCTGAGGTGTGTTGCTTTAGGAGATGGACACAGTGGTGATTTACTACAGAGCCTTGCCTAAATAATGGGTGACGGGGAAGCTGTTCATAAGGGAACCTACACTGTGGTGCCCGCAAAGCCTCGTGAATAATGAGAGAGTTGTCTTACGTAGACTAAATTCCTGCTAAGGGTTGTGGGCTCATGAAGAGTTGTTTCCTCTTTTACTGCTCTAAGTATTTCTGGCCAGCTTGGTACTTAGCTGCTGTTCTTATGAAACTGCCAGATCCAATGTGGAAGGAGAGGTTGTGCTTTTGTAATTTAGTATTCTCATCTGCATCCTCCCTTTGTCAGGTTTTCTATCATCAAAACAGCCTAGAGAATTAATACGCAGATTAAAAATAAGCTCTGAGTGCCACTGAGAGCGAAAAGTCTATTATTTCCAGAAATCCAGGCATAGAAAGGAAGACACGCTATATAAAATAATTACCAGTTACAACATTGTCCTTTAAAGTAACATTATTTTTAAAAGGCATTTGCAGAAAAATGGCTAGAGGTAGGCTTTACCTAATAGCTTAGGTTATACAAACAAAAAATCAGTTTTATCATTATTGCCCAATATTGCATCTTATGTGCAAAACTTTATATGTTATAAGAAGTTTCTTTTAGTATTTCTTCCAGGTACCTGCCAAAAGGGCTACAATTTTCAATCCTTCCACCTTAAGCCCATAAAAAGAAATGCTATTTTCTCACATCCTTTCTTTAATGGAGAATTAAACTGAATTTCAAGCCTTATTCAAAGACCTAAGGAGATCTCAGTGAAAGTTAGGGGCAGGAACCACCTAAACAATATGTACACAACTTTCACCTTTACCCATGGAAAATTAATAAAATTGAAACAAGAGGAAGCCCGCTTACATCTTTTTAAGAACCTTAAAAAATTTGCTGGATGTTATGCTTGAAAAGGGAGGCTTTGCAAGCAATACTAAGCAATAGTGGAGTTTAGCTCTAGATTTAGAATCAGAGAAATTGGATTTGAATTCCAGCTACACAATCCATTGCTGTGTGACCGTGGGTTGGTCACATGAGTCTGAGTTTTCTGAGTTTTAAAGTAGGGACAATCATGTCATTTCTACTTACTTCACCAAGTGGTCTTGCAGAATAGAAATGTGAAAATATTTTTACATCTATGACATACTCCATAAATGTTATTATATCCTCATATTTACTGTTATACAACATATGCATGTTTTAATCCCTTGTGGATATGGAATTATTGTACCCTATGACATTTCAGAGAAAAAAGCTGCTTAGAGAGAAACTATAGTAACTTACATTGGATACTCTGTGCTAGATATTTATACAGACAATATTTGATTTAATTCTCAAAATAAGCCTCTAACTTAGGTGTTTGTTTTAACTCCAGTTTAAGACTGAGGAAACACAAGCTCAAATAGGTTAAATACTTGCCTAGGTCAGAGCGTAAATAGCAGCGTTAACGTGATCCTAGATTCCTTCCAAATATGGTCCTTTTCTCCACCATAGAGCATTGAAGATCTCTTTTACTACAGGACAGATAAAAGTGAGAGTCCACTTCCAGGAGGACTCCACTCCCATGATAAAGGCTTAGATGGTTCCTGCCTATCAGTGTAGACAAGGGACAGAAGATGCTCCCTCTGCAGACAACCCTGACAGCACACCCATTCCATAAGTTTTCCAAATGTGACGTCTTGTTACTTCTTCCACGTATTCAGTCTTTTCTGTGGTTCCTCTGCCTTCTTGCTTCTATCTCCTCACACAAGGGAGCAGATGAGAAGATGAAAAACAAAGTCTAAAGGCTGAGTTAGAAAGGAACTACACCACAGAAACAGAAGAAAGTCATATTTTCTAAGTTCCTATTATGTCTTTGCTTCTGGGTCACCTAATCTGTTCACAAGGCTTTCCTAGGTGTATGTTACTATCACCATCGTTTAACAGGTTAGCTTTGCATGCAGTCAGGTTAGCTAATTCGTCTTGGAGGCTAGTTTGATTCCAAAGAGTCTGCCGCCACAGTCCCCCTTGTCCTGTTACAACAGAGAGTAAAATAGGGAACACGGCACAGCTAAGGCCTCCACTGCTGCTTTTAGTCATGCTGTTTTCTCATTTATTATCAGCCCTTTTCTCACACTGAGACAGAGCTCTGGGCGCAGACAAGCGGGAGGTGATGCATTTACATGGTCTTTCCAGTGCTCCAGGGCTAATTTTTAGCAAATGCCCTGGATGGGCTTTTTGAAAAGATTCATAGTATTTATCTTGTAACCTTGTATCACGAGTCACAAGAGCACCAGCATCCAAATATCAACGAGAAAAATATGCACTGATATCCATGCAGTGTGTGCTGGCGGCCCTTATCTACAGAATTGTAATAGCGCTTAATCCTATAGGTATATATTGACAGCTGATGTATCTAATTACGTTCACAAATTAACTAAGTGATAACAGAATGTATTATCTTTACTCTGACATGTTTTTGGAAGTCTTTAGGGAGACCTACTTGATCATTTCAAGGATGAGCTTGAAACAACAGAGCATCGTGGAGTAGTTTAAAAGGATCCGATTTATAAAGCATGGCTTATAAAGCATTTTCATTCCCTTGGTGTAATTATTTTTTTTCAATATGTGAAACATACTTCAATTAGCAAGTGGTGCAGCTCTGTTGTAATGAAGAATGTGAGCCTTTTTATGGTTGAGCTCAATAGCCAATGTTATAATCTACATTTCTTTGAGATTTAACTAAAAGACACCTTCATTGATGCAATCAAATGAGTGTTCTTTTCTTAGTAACACTTTCTTCTCCTTTATCTTTTGAAACTCGGTACATGCATCAATTCCTCATAAAGCCTTCCTGGGCTCCTTGCATCTGTGGAGGGCTCCTCCTCTGTGTTCACCTGGAACTACACACACACCAGAGTCATAATTAGGTGTCATTGTGACCTCCTACCTCCTCAGTATTTTGAGGACCAAGGCTATTTCTGCAGGTGAGGCGCTGTGCCAGGGACTAGGGATGGAAGATGAAGAAGAGGGGAGTCTCTCCTTGAGAGATGCAGCTTAGTAGGAAATGCAGAAATGTAAACTAAAAATTATAACTCAAGGGTTAAAGTCTATGAGCAGGGTATCTCCAAAATGTGATGAATACTGACTATCGAGAAATCACGATGGTAAAGAACTCACAAAGACCAATTCTCCAGATGAGCCGTCTGTAAGAGACACTGTAGGAGATAACCCCAGGAATAATTCTGATATGCAGTTATTAAATCATAAAAAATATTATAGCAACCACAAATGCAGCTAATATCTTTATATTGCAATGTGTCCTTGCTGTTTATATAACCATTTGCTATCATTGGATGTAACAATAATTTAATTTGAGTCAGTATTTTCTAAGCACTGAATATTTGTAAGAAAGTGTGCTAACTTCTGTGAGGAATGTGAGGCTGAGTAAATGTGTCCTGAAGAGAATGTAAAAGGAGAATTTATTCTGAACTGGACTCTGTCTACATGCCAGGTATGGTGTTAGGTGCTCTTCCGATGCCAGATTATTTAATTTTCATAAACAGCCCAGAGGGAAGTCATCACTGTTCCCATTTTAGAGATTAGAAAACTGAGGACCAGAGAGGTTCAGTAACTTGCTTGATGTCACACAGCTGAGAAGTGGCAGAGTCAGAGTTCAAAACTAGGTTCTTTTACCCCATGCCTTGCATTTTTGTATCTACATTGCCTCCAAAATAATCTAATTCAGGAAGAAGTACATATATAAATATCCCTATTATGTGAAGAATATCCTAGATCAAGTATAAACAAAAAACCATGATATTAAAGGAGGAAAATCAATTAAAGTCTTCATGGAGAAGGTGTAAGGAATCTGCAGATATTTCTGACATGCTGAAGTGAGAATGAGACCAACAGAAGGACATACAGTATCTCTCTTTCTCGCAAGGATACATACAGATAACAACTCTTCAGAATACCAGCTATGAAATTTAATAAGACGAACAATTGGCATTCACTGAGTGATTACTATACATCAGGCAGGGCAAGAAGCTGCATTATCTTATCTACTCCTCACGACAACCTATGAAGTGGATGTTATTGTATCTCATTTAATATCCCAGAAAACTAAGGTGTAGAATTCAGTAACTTGCGCACGCCTCATGGTTACATAGTTTGCAGAGTTGATTCAAAGCCCACACTCTTAGTACTGCGTGCCATGACCTGCCATTCATACTTGGAAAGTGCTTAGCCAGGTGTCAGACCCACAATAAGTGCTCAGTAATAATTATAAAGGCTGCTGTCACTTATCAGTCAGATTCTTTCCAAAGGCGCAAAAGTGCGATTACCGAGACCTGCGGCAGAGCAGTCTTCACGGTGCCCTTGCCGATGGCTTAGTGTTCGAGGGGTTGGGACGTGTGTGTGAAAAGGCAGGTTGGGAGCACAGAGTGTACACACATCAAGCCCAGAAGGAGTCTGGCCCTGATTTAAGAAGTGATCGTGAAACAATAAAGCTTTTGTAGCAGACCAATTACCTAATTACACCCCAGCTTTTAAAATGCACATTTAAAATTCACATTTTGAAGAGAGACATCATTGAGCTAGACTTGGAAAGTGATTGGATATGAACTGCGAGGGGTAAAGAAAGAGTAAAAAGTAAGTTTTGAGGAATTGAGCTTAAGTGGGTAAGTAGGAGTTGGTGGTAACATAAATAAAAATAGGGTAAAAAGGAATAGAAACGGTTGGGACTGGAGCTGAGTCAAAATCATGGAAGAGGGCAAGGAGAGGAAGATATCGACCAGGTTTGGGAAACTGATTTATGCAAGCCAGTGTGACATACACCTGATGTTTGAAATCCGTGTGCCTGAGCCCTGCCCGTCAGAGTAAAAGACAGGATCAATAAATAACGCAGATTTTGGAATGATCCAGAACTGTGTAATATTAGATCAGTGAATGTTTACTCAGCGTATCTAAAGCAGCTTCTGGTTACTAACACTTGGATACATTGATTGATTGACGGCAGGGTTTTCCGTACCTGAAATTCTGTATGCCGTGCACAGTTATCTTTATTTTTATGACCTGTATTCTTTACTCCATGATTATGGGGAATTTGTTCCGCTGGTTCTCTACTCTGTTCCTAGGTTTCAGAGGAATGCTTGGCATACAGATGGCACTCAATGCCTACTGCTGGTGTGAATGAGGGAGTGAAAGAATGAATGGAGAAAGGGGGTCTCCGTTTTTATATCCATGATGAAGAACTCGTTCTTTATCTCTACTAGGGCATTGACAGTTCTAGGAAGATGAGGAAACCTATGAACTGTTTAGAAAAAGGCAGACACGCTGCAATTTCTCATACAATTAGGAAGAATCCACCGATACCCCGAGGCCCATGGGTTAGTCTCCATGGAATTTGGGATAAAAATCTGTGGGTTCAGCCAGTGTTTATCTCACTGCAAACCTTGAGAAGGACCTCAGTTTAGCATTTCTGCTATATTTTTTACAGTTGATTTTAAAATATCTCAATAAAATGTCTCATACATACGTGTGATAGTGAACTCTAATCGACACCCTAGAGAGGTTAGTGTTTGAAGTAGCCAAATCAGGAGTTCAGATTCCAGAGATGGCTACTGCAAATCTTGACAATGTTTTTAGGAGTCCTAGAAATAATGTTTTTCATTGATATGATAAATTGGTTTCAAAAAATGTAGTTGGACTGGTACCATCAAATGCTGGTGGGAATGTGGCGCAACAGGGAGTTTTCATTCATTGCCGGTGGAAAAGTAAAGTGGCGTGGCTGCTTTGGAAGACATTCTGGCAGTTCCTTACAAAATTAAACATACTCGAGCCATATGATCCAGGAATCATGTTCCTTGGCATTTATCCAAAGGAACTGAAAATTTATGTGCACACAAAAGCCTGCACACAGATGTTTATAGCAGCTTTTTTTTAATTGCCAAAACTTGGAAGAAACTAAAATGTCCTTCAGTAGGTGAATGGATAAACATCCTGGATAAACATTCACACAACGGACTGTTATTCAGTGCTGAAAATCAATGAGCTAGAAAGAAATAAAGCCATGAAAAGACAGGGAAGAAACCTTGGTTTTAAATTTAGAACATTGGTCACTTTCAAGAAAAAAAAAATGAGTAGAATGGTGGAGTGGAAATTTTTGGAATAAGGAATGATGAAAAACTTATTGAATGCTTGTTTTATGCAAAATGCTATGCTAGGTTTTGTTGGGAAAACACAACACGTAAGATAGACTTTCTGAATTTAAATGATGTTTGAGTTGGAGATTCCTTCAACAGCCTAAGAAGGTATTATGGAAAATACTGTCCAAGAATGATGAGGCTACAAAAGGTTATTAATTATTTATCTGGTTTTTACCTTATTCATTCCTTTCTTATTTACTCTGCCATCCAATTTATTCACCTTTCTTTTGGTAAAACAGTATCAAGTTCCCCCTTTAGGTAAGCACTCTTCCCCATGTTCGTAATCAGCTGATAGCTGACCCCACCATCAGCTCTCGGGATGGGCCCACATTAGGTTAAGACGGTTGACATAATGTTTCAGTGGCAATAACTGATTCATACATGGGGTTGTGACTCAATTCAGGTCAATGAAAATAAGGTTCAGGAATTGTGTTAGACTCCTGGGGAATTGTTTTTTTTTGCAGCTGGTAGGAGAAGTTGGGGTGCTGAACTAAGCACGTCTGCTGCTGCTGGACACTGAGCCTAGAATAACCAGGGGTCTGCAGCCCGGAAGGCATAGAAAAGAAGGTACCAGGACTCAGGTATGATGTCATTTTAATTGCTGGATTAAGTCTCACCTGAAGCTTCCTTTTCTAGATAGTTTCTCAAAGTGTAGAATTATTTATAAACTTTTCAGGTACATGAATTCCCATTACTATTTTAATGGGTATGACTCGAATTTTATAAATTTGCCTTTTAAAAAAGTCTTAATGGAGAAAATTCTTTAGCAGCTTATAAAAAAGGTAGAGATGAAAGTTCATGAATGCAAAGAATGGGCTAAATCTAGAATGACTGAAACCAGAAACAAAGGCCCCTCAGAGGTGCTCTACGTAGCTAGGGTTTGGGCTTTTAGATAATTCATTGTTCATTCCTCTGTGCTCCGGAAGCCTGATTCTTACACGCCAGTTGACACTGACGTCATCCAGCCCTGTATTAGAGCTCATTGTTCAAATGTTTCTTTTTTCTACTAGATTGTAAAGGGAAACTCCCAGCCCTTGCTTAATGCCTGTCACATAGTAAATAGGTCTAGCATTACACTGCCTTCTTGAGCAGGGAGGGATGTGGTGAGAGCATCATCTGGCAGATTACTTTGGAAGCAGAGGGTTGAAAGCTGGGATGGGATAAAGAGAAATGGAGAGGGAGGCCAATTAGGTAGGCATTTCAGTATTCCAGGGGAGAATGCACAAGGGCTCAGAGAAATAAATCAGCAAAATGTTAAGATCTAAATCTAGACAGCCAGATGAATAAAATGGACATAGCCACACAGACAAATGTTCATACAGTATCTTTGTTATCCTGTTCTCTTTTATTCATATAAAGTTCTTAAAACCGTTGCCCATGGTAACATTCAGTGGAAAGCTGACCAGCATTTGGAGGCATCTATCAGATCAAACACTGATGAAAGAGCCTGTTTCCTTTTTCTAATAAGTCAATTGTTCTAAATATAGACTGGACAGGTTTCTCAGAGCAATAGAAATGACTAGAGCTGGATTCCACTAAGGCAGTGTCCTTCCCACACACAAAATATAGGTAAGTGTGAAATTAAAAACAGTGTAATCTGAAAAAGCTAAATGTTTAAAACATCCCAAGTATTTTCCAATTTTTTTTGTATTTTGGAGTGTTGACTTCCCACTTTCTCTCATGGTAGCGTGATGCTGAGTAGAAAGGAATTTGCAATCTAAGGAAGCGTTGGTCGTAAAGAAAACTTTAATGCATTTGAGTGAGAGACACTCTCTTCAACAACAAATTTTGGAAACAGGTCTGGCATCCATTTTCACAGCTGATGGAGAAAATTTTCTACAGAATCAATCTTAAAGGGAAACACATACCCCACTCCTTTTGTAAAACAATGCTTCTTTTATTTTTCTAAAAAAGGTAATATTTAACACTTAAAAATTTTTGGAAAATTAAGATAAAAAACAGAATGAAGGATGCAATTACCTATGATTTAATCTTTTAACATAACCAGTATCAATGCCCTTTTAAAATTATTTCAAGTATTATATGAACACACTATGCACATTTTTTCATCTTTTGGGTTTTTGCTTAAATGCTACTTCTTAAAGAAGTCTTCCTTGACCTCTAATTTGTATTTTTTTCTCTTCCCTGTTTCCTCTATTCTGTTTTTTGCTTTGTGGCTGTGTATATTTTAATACCAGTATTGTACATGAGGTCAGGACCATAGTTGTTTTCTTCAGAATCACATGCCCAATATGAGGCAAGTGCTTGGCATATAGCACATACTCAAGATAAATATTTGTTGAAATGTTTTCAGGTACTATGGTGCAGCAGTGCATGGCAGCATGTTCTGCAGCCAGACTTGGGCTTGAACTCTGCTGTGGAAGGCAGAATCCTGCATGTCACTTTACATAGTAAAAGGAAATTTACAGGTATAACTAAATTAGGTATCTTGTGATGGGATAATTATCCTGGATTATTCATGAAGGCAGGAGGTGATGTGATGACAGAAGTTGATGTATATACATATATATATATAGAGAGAGAGAGAGAGAGAGAGAGCGCGCACGAGAGAGAGAGATTGGAAGATGCTATGCTACTGGCTTTGAAGTTGGAGAATAAAGCCATGAGTCAAGGAACATAAGTGGCCTCTAGGATCTAGAAAGGACGAGGAAACAGATTCTCCCTAGAGCCTCCAGAAGGAACCAGTCCTGCCAACCCATCTTAGACGTCTGACCTCCAGAGCTATGTGTAAGAGAATAAATTTGTGTTGCCTTAAGTCACTCTGTTTATGGTCATTTGACCCACCAGCTATGGGAAACTAATCTGCCCACTCTGTGTAAGAAAAGTCTCAGGCAAGTTCATCATCATCTTTATATCTCACTTCCCTCCTCTGTAAAATGGAAAACAAAGCAGTGCCTGCCTCACAGCATAGCTTAAATCTGTAGATACAGACAAAACATGCAGAGCAGTGCTTGGCATGGCCTATGGTTTCAACAAATATCAACTGCTGGTAAGGTACAAATGAGTAAGCAAACTCAATGGATACTGATCCCTTTCTTATTCAATTTGCAAATACAATCTATTGGTGATGCATTTCCCAAAATTACCTAGTTGACCAAAATCAGGTATAAGTGTGTGTCTTTCTTTGTATAACAGTCTTCAGTTTGACTATTCAGTTCACTTATTGGCTGTGAGGAGGGAAAGTCCCCAATCATCTTTATTCTCTGGTTTACCGTTAGGTGCCAGTTATCTACATCTGTTCTCTTGCTCCCATTCTCTCTTTGACTTGCCTATCCGTGCCTTATCCTCAGTTCTAAAGATCTGCCTAGTGCTTCAAGATGATGCCTTCAGAATTATTCCTGTCTTAGTTTGTGCTGCTATAACAAAATACCACAGACTGGGTGGATGAATCAACAGGAATTTATTTCTGACAGTTCTGGAGGTTGGGAAGTCCAAGATCAGGGTGCAGAAAGATTTGGTGTCTGGTGAGAGCCTGCTTCCTATAGATAGTCACCTTCTTGCCGTGGCTCACATGGCCTACTCTTGGTGCTTGCAGGAAGAGAGACGGAGAGGTCTCAAGTCTCCTCCTCTTTTTACGAAGACATTAATCCCACCTTGAGGGCCCTACCTTCACAATCTAATTTGAACCCGGTTACCTCCCCAAAGTGCTACTTCCAAATACCACTACAGTGGGTGCTGGGACGTCGACACATGCATTTGGGAGGACACAAACAACACTCAGGGTGTAGCAGCTTTCTGGACTCCATACCAGCTCCAGAGGCTCTTGGTGCCTGACTCCTGGACCTACCTCGGGTTCCTAGCGACACAAGAGGGAAGAGGGCAGGGCACACCTTGGAAAGGACGATACAGCCACAGAACGTGACACAGACTGGTGAGAACCGCCCAGGGCCAAGATGGCAAAAGCCTCAACTTCCACGAGGCCCTGAGCCTCATAAATGCTCACTGTCACACATTGGCTTGCTAAATGACACACCATCAGCGCCATGACAGCTCTAAGGCTAACCATAAAGTGGTGGTGGCCCAGTTCCTGGAATCTCTGCCCCCTCCCCCAGATAATTGGAATAATCCTCCCACTTATCAGCCTGTGAAATTACCCAGCCCATAAAAACTAACCCCCCCACATGTCAAGGCCTCTCACCTCTTGCCTTCCAAGATGTCCCACTCTGTCTGTGGCATGTGTTTCTCTCTAAATAAATCTGATTCTTACCCATCGCTTTGTCTCTGAATTCTTCTGCGGTGAAGAAAGAACCTTAAATTCATCGGCAATACTAGGTTTTCATATTGGTATCTCAGTTTTCACTTGTATTTGGGCTCTGGCTGCCAGCCTAGTATAATAGAAATCATAACAGGGAAGATCTTTCCAACATAACTGTAGTTAAACACAGCATTAGAGGTCATCTTGTGTTTGGATTTTGGCTCCGTAACTTCTTTTTATCCACAGGGATAATGGCCACATGGCCCACTTTACCTAGGACAGTCCTAATTTATAACTATTGACCCTGAATAATTATTAATAATGTCCCTTTTTTACTCTTGAAAGTGTCCTGGTTTGTACAATAAATTGCATGATCACTCTGATTTGGACTTTTGATGAGTCAACATGTCTGAGGGTTGATTCCTACAAAACGCAATAACTCTCTCCCCATCACATAATGCTGGATAGATCAGATAACATGAGTAATGATCATGACATACAGTAGATGCTCCCTTTGGGTTAGTTTCCTTTCTTTTCAATAATGACTGAGGCAAGAAATGCAATCAGACTGTGGTCCGTTGATTAAGTAGATTTGGAAGAAGGTATTTAAAAGCAGTATTTTGCTGGAGATGGAGACACAGGCTTAGTCAACTTGCCAATGGCCTAAACCTAGGAAGGACCACCAAAGTCATAAAAATCTCAGAAACAGAAAAGATCTCATCATCAAGTCCAATTTCCGCTCTCATCTGCTGAAACCGCCCTACAGGACCATCTGTTGTTAATCTCAGCGGTTAACATTTGTAGAGCGCACACCACGTCTACAACATCACTCCAGCCGCCTTACACTTAATACCCTGAATCATCTTTATAAGAACCCAAGAAAGTAGGTACTATGAGCACCTCACTGTGAAGATGAGAGCTGCAAGTTCATGTAGTCAAACTCTAGTCTTTTGCCTCCTAATGAATTTTTGGTGTCCATGCGGAATTTTGGTGAAATAATTAAAAACCTAAAATTTGTATTTGGGGAGCAAAGAGTTCAAAATGTCCTTAAAGTTTCTAAATAATTCACAGGTATTTCTTCATTGTAAAGGTTGCTTTATTTTTATGGACTTTATTCTGATAATGTTAACTCCTATTTATTAATAGTTCCGTTCGTAACCACCATGGAATGCTACAATATCTTGAGACACAGGGAGGTCCTCTGTCGTTCCTGGGGTGTGACAAAAATCACACGTTAGAATTTTTTTTTTCCAGGAACAATCAACTGGTTTCAAGGTCTGGGAGTTTCATTACTGCTGTTGCTGTTGTTTTAACCAATTGCAAATTCGTAACACGATGACTGGACAGTTGACAGAGAAACACTGAAATGCAGTGGAAAGTGTTCAGAGTTTTGCAGACAGAAAAACTTCACTCCAGTTGATCTCAAAGAGTTCATTATGTGCACTTGAACTAGTTATTTTACTACTTTGTGACTTAATTACCCTTCTACAAAAATGGAAGCGTGGCTAAACTCTCACTCGCATCCTTTCAAGTTTGACCAGACTCTCTGGTCAGACCGGATTCTCTGAAATATGGCCTAGATTCCAGGCAAATTGTCACGTTGGCAACACAGCCTGGTGCTTAGAAAGAGCTCAGGGCTTTCAGAAGGATTCAAGTTTATATTTCACAGATGGAAACTAATTGAAATTCTGTAGGTAGATCAAGTGTAACAACAGAAGCTTGCACAGACCTGTAGCAGACCCTTAGCCAAGAACTGCTTCAGTCGGTCGACAGCACTGCACATGTGGCAGTGAGATCCGTGATCATCTGTCTTTCTTCGGGAAAGTCATCCCTGAGAGCAGAGTTTTGTGGGGTCAAGGATACCAGCCTGCTTATTTTGGGATGGATCATGTGCAGGACTTTGGAAACTGGAGGCGCTTTTCCGACTCTGTGCTAACAGATGCTTCACCTGAGCCAGAGCAGAAGCAATCGTCTCAGAAGGAAAGTGTGCTCCTCAACCGGACCTCACTGTGCCCTGCGAGTCTGAAGACAGTTTCAGTTTTAGCCTCTCTGTCCCCATTTTCAGTGCATTCTTTTCTAAGGGTTTCTTTCCCTAAGTTTAAAGCACACAACTTGTCTAGGTGTCCTAGCTCCTTTTCACTGCTCCTCTCTTTTGTGGCATCTTATAAAAACTGTCTCTTGCATACGTATGTTTATATATTTGAATTTATCCCTGCTTGTGTCTATTCCTGTCTCCTAGTTCCAGTTCTATGACTTCTACCCCGAGCAGTCAACCTGAACCTGCTCTCTCAACGGTAAAAAACGACCACCTAGTTATCAAGATCGATTCTTTCTAATTATTTATTATCACATGTGTTGTGCTCTGACCCATCCTTAAAGTTGGGGTTTACAAATGATGCAAATATATTCCTCCATCTTCTCCACTGACCTGGCAAGCTACTGCATGGGTAGACAGATAAACTATGCTTTATTTCAGTGAAACTGACTGGTTTTATAGAACAGAGCTTCTCAAACTGTCTGTGGTGGAGGATCAATTCATTTTGTGTTTTGTTTCATTTCCCCAATCCACGGTACACAAATACATGTGTAAAATACAAAATAGTACTTCTGCATGCTGTGACAATATCACATGCCCACCATAGTTTTTAAACGCTTGCACTCAATTCCTGAATTTATCCTTGCAAATGGGCAACTAACAGTTTGCAAAACAGCCTTCTCATGCAGACTACAGTTTGGGTAGCGTTTAGTTAAAAAAGCTAAAATAAATGCTGTTGGAACACAGATGAGTGCACAAGTCATCCTGGCTGTCACATAGAGTCACACCAGGGCTCACGTTTTAGTTCTCTTCTTCCTCTATATTTGCTTTTTGAAGGCCAACAGGTGCCTCCATCCTACAAGTCGAGTTTCCCTTTACTCCTCTCAGATTGCACTAGATCTGCTCATCTCCACCCTTCAGATCACAGTTCTGCCTTTCGTTTACAGCATTTTCTCCTGCCACTTATCCAGTAAGGGCCTGTTCCTCAGCAGTGTGCTGTCTTTACGCTCTACCTTGACACCCTCACATGCTTCCTTAGAGCTGTCTTGACTGGGCAGTCAGGGCTCATCACGCAAAGGCAGACAGAGCTTTGAACACACTTTCTTCTGTTAGGCTCCTATAATGTCTCCTCTCTGCACTGCCACTCAAGGCCTCTGTGATCTAACTCCCATCTAATTTTCAGTTGTTTTCTCATAGCTACCTAATCATGTTTGCCACCCTGCACTGAAACTGAATTATTTACTGATTTTCAGTGGGTCCTAGGAGCATACAACTTCATGCCTTCAATCATGCTTTTTTTTCCCTTCTACCTTAAAGTTTTCCCCACCCTTCACTATTCCCCAGTGGCCCCACCTGCCCCACCAGACCATCTCCACAAAAAAGAGCTATTTCTCAATGCACAGCTTGAATCCCACATCTATCATGAAATCTCCAGAGACTGCACTGCAGTTGGAATAATCACTCACTCTGGCAGTTTCCTAACGTATACCATTTGCCTCTCTTCTGAGGGTAGAGACTCTCAAAACATGATGATTTGTAGGCAATTACGCATCACCCATGCAAGTTCTCAGAGGTCAGAATCGATGCCTTGTTCACTCCCTAGTAGCGACCTACCACTGTGCCTTGGTTTGCCCCTGTGTCAATTATTTACTTCTTCATTTGTTTACACAGGATTTTCTGAACCTACTATGTGCTGGCCGTGCCTTCCCAGCCTTCCATGAACTCACAGTGTATCAGAAGAAAGCAGTGGCATGCAATTATCAAGCTGTTTGGTAAGGACAAAGAGGGTATTTTGCACTGAACACAGCAGATGGAGAGAGGATGTCCAGCTCAGAATAAAAGTAAGAGCAGTGTCCAGGGAGTCATTCTGTAGGAGGCGCCGATTGAGATGAGAGCAGAAGAGATAAGCAAGCCCCAGAGAGGCAGGCAGGAGGGGACCAGAGGGGAGCATCCAGCCTGAGTGGACAGCCTGGGCAAAGGTCCCAAGGCAGGCATCAGCTACATGTTGCACACAGGAGGTATAGACAGCTCAAACCCGTAGACAATAAAGCGTGAGGGAGGGGGTGGATACTCAGGAAGGGGACACATATAATTCACAAATGTAAAGAAGCAAAACACTTCTTGCAAACAAAATAGTTTGATAAGCAAACATAAACACTAACACTATTAAAAAGTAAATGAGGAATGATCTATAATGCTAATATGCAAAAGGCCAATTTGACAGACTGGTACTTTACACCTATCTGATAGGTTTTCCCCTTTGGTTTTGCTCCTTGACACAATTTCAAGTGCCTAACTGTGGCTTCCTCTCTGAGACATCTTTGTATACTCACAGGTATCTGAGGGCTACTTGTTGTGTGTGGTTAAGAGCCATTTAACCATTACTTCAAATAAAGCAGTCTGGCAACTGAACTGAATTGAATTAAGTCCCACCAAAATTCATGTCCACCTGGACCTCAGAATGTGATCTTATTTGGAAATAGGGTCTTTGCAGATGACATTAGTTAAGATGAACTCATATTGAATTAGAATGGTCCCCAAATCCACCTGGTGTCCTTATAAGGAGAAGATTTGAAGTCAGAGAGATGAACACATAGAGAGAGAAGATGGCCGCGTAAAGATGGAAGCAGAAATTGGGGTGATGCAACCACAAGCCAAGAAGTGCCAGGGATTTCCCACAACCACCGGAAGCTAGGAAGCAATGGGGGAACTCTCCCCTGGAGCCTTCAGAGAGACCAGGACCCTGCTGACATCTTGATTTCCGATTTCTAGCTTACAGGACTGTGAAATAATACATTTTTAAAGTTTAGGCCATCCAGTTTGTGGTCATTTGTTCCGCAGCCCTAGGAAACTAATACAGTAACCTAAAGAGATCAGGCACATACACTCTCTTTCTTAATTTGGACTAATCATCTCAGAAATGTCTTCTCCCTTACTGTTCTAGACAAGTTAATTTCCATGGAGTGTTCTGCTGAATTTCGCAAATTGAAGGCATGACCAGATTCTCTTAAAGTTCTATGAATTTATTCTTGTTCTCTTAATGCATTAAAATTAGGTAAATGAATCTCATTTAATTGTAAATAAACTTGAGCTGCATCACATTTTCCATGTACAACATTTTTAAGCTCTTCATATAGATGTATCTTCCTCATAAATTAGTTACAGGTTCAGTGCGTATTTGTTAACTTTTGCCCAAAGTGCTATTTCCCAAGGCACATTGCTTAACTAGTCAAGAAATGCTACTAATGTAGGAAAAATATCCAAGTCTGTGGATATGTGTGATATACATTTTACTAGTATATAAACTCTGAGAAAGATGAAAGGTCTAAGGTGCTGACATTTCTCGGAAGTGTGTCCCAATATTGGGTTGGCTCTTTGGTGAAAAACAGACTGTTATTACTCCTCCTTTCGGTAATGATTAGGCAGGCATGGAGTTCGGCTCAAAGGGCGAACCACGTGTATTTGCAGGAAGATTTGCTGCGATCACACTGCTCTTTGGATGTGTCTGCCCGGTCTTGAGAACCCCACTCTAGCATTCATCTCATTCGACAAAGATGGGAAGGCATTTGTCAGGAGGTGAGGGAAAGGGTGGCATGGCACTTGAAGCTGCAATAACATCAATAATTTGTGGACGCTCAGGTCTATTTATCTCTAACGTTGAAACCCTGTGCACAGACGCCTGACTTTCCCAATTGTGGTCAATGTCAAGACACAGATAAGCGCATGCACTCAATCAGAGGAAGGAAGGGAGCTGCCTGAGAGACAAGGGCACACGTAAAGAATATGAGCAGGTTAATAACGCTTCCCTCAATGGGGTGAAATTACCTATTCTTTACCCCAGTGCTTGCATTTGACAAGGGGACCTTGATTCACCACTGCTGATAAATCGCTAGGTAGAATGAATACCTCTGTGCTCAGACCCTGTCATCTGTTGCAGACCCTGTTTTTGTTCTTTCTCCTGGTAAGTGGAGGTACAAATTCCCCAGAAAAAACTTTAGCTTTGGAGGTGTAAAGCATCAGTGTTGCTCCGAGGAAGGTACTGTACACACACAAGAGCAGTGCAATACACCTGTTGAATTACAAAATTGGACTTATGTGTAATGTTTTAATGAAGACATCATACTTTAACCTATTTATAAAAAGTTCTTTATCAATGACTATAGTATACATAAAGAAGGGAGAATTTAATTAAAAAGATTGGGTAGCAGTTGGTTATACCAACTGGCTAAAAGAAGTACGTCTAATAGGCAACATATATGTAAACCTAAGAAGTATTTCTTATATGTTATTCAACAGTTTTTATGTCTCTTTATTAGGAATGAAATATAACTTATTTAATAAATCATTATTGAGAACCTATATGTGTTAGGCACGGCCGCAGATCTGGGGTTTAATTCTCTGTTGAAGGAACAATTGAAAAACTTAATTAATTAATTCATCCATTTACATATTCCCTTATCCACTTACACATTCACTCAAAAGCATTCTTAAGTGTACACATCCTCTACAGGGCATTGTGTTAAGACTTATTCCTTGTCTTCATGGAAACTCTCTACAGAAGGTGGATAAAAAAATAATTGTTTAAAATGCAACATGATATGTGTGTGTGTGTGTATGTACACCCATGAGTATATATGTACATATATACACAAACATATATATATACACATATGTATATATATAAATACATGAGGTTTGGTGATAGAGGCAGTGAGGTGGGAGGAATGATGTAGGGCTGAGTGAAAGGGGCAGAAGAGGGAGAGGGCTCACTGGGGAGGAGACACCTAACGCAGAATTTGAAAGATGACTAGAAATTTGCTAGAAGAACATCTAAGACATAAGGCATTCCAGTGAGTGGGGGGAAATGTGTGACGTGAAAGAGAAAAAGAAAACAGAAAATTGTAGTAGTTTGATAGCACTGATAGGAAGTTTTGAGCCTAACAGGTGTGGAAAACAGAACAGAGAAAGAGAAAGAGTCAAGTAAATTGAAGACTGAAGAGTGTGCACTGAGTCTGGGAGTTAGGAAGTCACTGGTGACATGAGAAAAGCTATTTCAGTGGAGTGGGGGCAACAAAGCTGGATTATAATCAGGTGTCAGACTGTCCCAGGAGGTCAGGGCTTCGCTCGCGATGCCTGAACACAGACGGTGCCTAGAAAATATGTCCTAACCACTGAATGGATACGTTCACAATCTTTTAATGTAAATACAAGAAATGAAAGAGTATAAGTTTTCAGGAAAGAGGGTCATGATTTTAGGGAGACTCATAAGCATATATATTACAGATTCATTGCCAGCGAAGAAGTAGAGACTCAAGATTCAGAAGTGAGAGAGGTTAATACCAGGCAACAAGAGCCCAGGAGAGGCGTGGGCAGTGGAGGAAGGGGAGAGAGAAGGACTCGAACCACTGGAGAGGGACGAGCCTTGAAGCAGAAAGAACACATTTCTTCTTAGGTCAGTCAGTTCATCCAGAAATGTGTATGGGGCACTTCCTATGTCATGGGGACTGTAAGATTCGCTATGAGTTTCACAAATGTATCCAGAATCATCCTACCTCTTGTCAGCATTCTTCCATCTCAATCCATTGACCTTCAACCTGTTTTTTTCTATTATGATCCATGGAAAGAAACATATCTTATGCCATGACCCCGGAACACTCATAGACACAGACACCTCATACAAAAATTTCCCCAAACTTATTCCTAATGTGTGCTTACACCATATGTCATGCCCTGTGATAGATCGTGTTTTACTCAATTTTATTAAAAAATGCTGGTTAAGACCTACAATATCTATTTCACTACTGCAGGAGTTCTTAATTTTTTTTTTGTATTCTGGACACTTTTAATAGTCTGGTGGAGTCTATGGACACCTTAGAAGAATGTTTTTTGAATATATAAAATAAAAGACATACAGTTACAAGGGAAATCAACTCTATTACAATGCAGTTATCAAAATATCAAAATATTAAAATGACACCTTAGCTATGGGTCTAATAACTACTATAATTTGACAATAGTGAAGAACAGAGAGAGGATTTGGTATATCTACACTTATAATGTGATATGAAAATATTTTAAAGTCTATTGGTTAGGAAGTCACGGAAGCTACTACAAACAACGTGGCTTTGTTGTCTACACTTACAATTAAACAAAATGCTAACTTTCTGTTAGGGTTAATAAAAATAAAGATGGAATATTCTTTGCATCCAGGCTCGTGAACCCCCTGAATGTTCCGGCCCATCTACTGCAAGGCAAGGTCTTTTGCTAACAGTGGTTTGAGCTCTGGCTCCTGGCTCTCTATCTGTCTCCTTTCCTAAGAGCACAGCCTGCTCTTAGTCATTTCAATCTTCTCACCTTTTGTCAAACTCAGGGGGCATGCTTCTGCCTCAGGGCCTTTGCATCTGCCATGCCCTCCTCTGTCTATAATGCTCTCCCCAGATATTCATGGCTTGCTTCTTCATTGAGTTCAGGTCCCTGATCAAATGTCCCTCCTCGGAGATTCCACCCTGACTGAGAGCCCTACAATAGTGCCCCCACCGCATCACACCTCATTCCTTTACCCTGTTCTATTTTAGCTTGCAGTGTTCATTTATCTAGCAGTGTATCATAGAACTATTTGCTTTTTTGGTTAGTGGCTCCCCTCTGTAAGTTCTCTGAGGCAGGGCCTTCTTCGGTTTAAGCACATGACAGTGACTGCAATGTTCCAAGTGCTCAGTTAATATTTGTTGAAACAAATCATCTCAACAGGCTATGATCGGTGCTTAAATATGAGGCACATCCAATGTGCTGGGGGCTCAGAGAGGAGGATAGCTTCTGGGAGGCGGTATTGTCTGAGTACGGTCTTGATATCATCAAAGACTAGAGGAAAGGAGAAAACTAAACACTTCATTTGGAGAGATGTTTAAGTTTCAATCTAGATAGTCTAAAGTCATGTTTAATGAAAATAAATGGCTTTTTCGGTCATACCTTAATGGCCTTGATTTTGCATTTTCTCTGTACTCTCTAAGCTCTGCATTAATTAAGAAGTAACCCAAAGTAGACATACAGAAATAACACCCATCGATGACAATGTAAATATCATGTAAGGGTTTGGAAAGATGAGTTCCATTCACAAAGAACTGGGCAGATGGGACTGGCATAGCATTTGTACTGATATAACCACATTAGTTTTCATAAGGGGAATTAGATTTATTTTTTTCATTAAATATAGTACGATTATTTAAATCCACCAAGAGGGAAATGTAACACTTGCCTTAACCTGTAACACACTGATTCTACTGACATTTTCCTTATTCAAATGTTTTTTCTCCTCATTCAAATTTTTATATTAACCAGACTTGAGATAGGAATGGTTTTATGATGATTGAAAGAGTTTTTCAAGATAAAATGTCAGCAAGTCTTATCTGAAAATGCCAGATCCAGTAAGTTATAGTATCAGATACTAAAATCAGAAATTGACATACTTTTAATTAGCCTCCAGTTAGTAAACAAATATTTCACAAAGTGGACATTTAGTTTTCCCTTTAAGATAGGCATCAGGAACTTCCTTGGCAGTCCAAGGGTTAAGACACTGTGCTTCTATTGCAGGGGGCAGGGCTTCGATTGATCCCTGGTCAGGGGACTAAGATCCCACGTGCCACATGGTGCGGCCAAAAAAAAAAAAAAGAGAGAGAGAAGGCATAAACAAACAATACTGAAAAAAAAATTTTCTTTTAATAAAAAAAAGATAGGCATTCAGCTGGTGCAAATTGTCCTCCACATCATGTCCCTTTGTCCTTCAAGAGCATCCCACAATACCATAGAGAAGGTGTACACATGCAGTGAAATCACCTGACGCTATATACAAAACAAAAAATAGTTAGCACATAATTTATTACATACTAAAAATATGGACATTCAAAGAGCCAGAAAAAGATAATCCTTTATCCTGCCAATATTGAGATTGAAATAATGCTGTCTGCTGTGCTTGGTGCTGGGCATATGAGGGTGAGTCAGAAATTACCCGCACTCTGTCTGTAGAATTTGTTTTAACTCACTTTTAGGAAAGACAAATACATCATTTTTCAACACATTCTCCTTGCTTTTCAATACTCTTTGTCCATCTGTCAACAAGCCTTCATATTTCCTCATTAAAAAGTGCTTTAGGCTGAGCTGTGAGCTACAAATGCACCACTGTCTTCATGTCTTCATCAGAAGTGAACCTTCAGCCTTGTAGGTAGGGCTGCTTTCAGGAGACCAAACAGGTGGAACTCCGATGGATCAAGATCAGGACTATAGGGAGGATGCTTTAACTTGTCAAAACGAAGTTTTTGCAGTGTTGACTGTGTGGGCAGAAGTACACAGACATGCATTGTCATGCAAGATCACAACACCCTTGGATAGCAGTCCTCTGCATTTAATCCAAAGTTTAGGCCTCAGCTCTTCAATAAGCATCTCACTGTAATGAGCACTGTTGATGGTTAAACCTTTTTCCTAATAATGTTCCAATACTGGCCCCTGAGAAGCCAAGAAAACTGCAATCATCCATTTTCCAGCTGATGGTTGACTTTTGAACTTTTTCTCGGTCGGCGATTGAGGATGTTTCCATTCCATACTCTGCCGTTTATTCTCAGGCTCATAGTGATGAATCCATGTCGTGTCACCAGTAAGAAACTTTCACCTTCCTTAGAGTATTGGTCCAAATTTTGTTTGCAGATATCCAGACACTTTTGTTTATGTTCTTCTATGAGTTGTTTTGGTACCCATCTCACACAAACTTTTCAAAACCTAAGTCTGTTGTGGATTACTTCATTTTGAGGTGTTAAAGCATCCTCCCTATAGTCTCGATCTCGATCCATCAGACTTTCACCTGTTTGGTCCTCTGAAAGCAGCCCTATGAGGACAAAGATTCACTTCTGATGAAGAAGTGAAGACAGTGGTGCATTTGTGGCTCAAAGCTCAGCCTAAAACATTTTTTAATGAGGGAATACGAAAGCTTGTTGACAGATGGACAAAGTGTATTGAAAAGCAAGGAGAATGTGTCGAAGAGAACAAATTAGACAAGTTCACCTTCTAACAAGGGAGTAGGTAATGAATAACCCACAAAATTAGTGAGTTCAGATACTTACAAGTGTTATGAAGACAATAAAGTAGATAACAGGATTTGGTCCACAGAGCTCTTCAAAGTCCCTTAGAGTAAAGGCGATCTAATTTAATTCTTGGTGCTACCAAACCCTCATGCTTCCAGAGTAGCTTCCTATACAAGCAAGGAGAATTCCTACATTCCTTTACGTATTCAGGCCACCTGTAGCAGACAATAGACCCATTGAGCAAACATTACTTTTTGAAATTCAATCTCTACCAGGAAGTCACTCATGCCAATAAAATTCTTCACAAGGATGATTTCCCAAAGGTCAGTCACTCACCCCACCTTTGCTGGCTGCTTCCCAATGCCTAGCCTCAAGCCCCGTCCACTTGCCCGAGAAATACCAGCTATGCTGTGATCCATTAGAAGAAGCGTCCTAGCTTCCATGTAAGTCTAGAACGTGATGGTTGATTAAACTGGAGAATAGGGATAGCTGGAAGGGGAGCAACTGGAGAAGGAAAGGGGAGGGAGTGAATGAAAAATCACTCCCAATGGGGTTGCCGCTTCCAAAACACCGTCCCCCCATTCCTCGCAGCGCTCGAATGCCATCTTATACGCGGCCATCCCTTGGAACTTCATGGAGACGCGTTTCCCTTAAAAATGTACATTTGTGCTAATATAGCAATTTTTCTTGTCAGGTCCTACCCTAAGGAAATAACAAGAGATGCAATCAAATATTTATCCATAAGGATGTTCAACTCATTGCTATTAATAGTATTAAAAAATTGAAAATAAACATCCAACTAGGCCAAAATAAGGAATTGGTTGGATAGATTAATGCATTTCCTCATATGCTTATGTATGTGAAATTCTACAGAGCTATTACAAATGATATTGCAGAAAATTTAATGAGGGTATGTGTGCGTATAAAAGCAGTCTACATACAGCATATGCAGTGCAATCCAAATTGTGCATATGTTCACAGAAAAATTACTAAGCATACGTATCACCAAAAGTTAATAGTGGTAGATTGGGTAATTAAAAAAATTTAGTTATACCTTGCCAAAGATTTTTCAAAATTTTCTAAAACCAATGTGAGTTAGCTTTTATAATCACGAAATATGTTATTTTGTCAAAGTCTCTCCCTTTGAGTGGTGAACACTTCTTGAAGAGGCCACAGTTTCATCCTCTGACACGGTGAGGTTAGAGTCAAGTCAGAGGCTTATGGCTGAATCTATAGGTAAGAAAGGTGCAGACTAAAGGCAGAGCACAGAATGGAGCTTATAACAAACTTTGGTCTTTGCAAACAAATGAGCCAGATGGCATGTGAGGGTCTCTGTTAGGAAATAACAGGAAAAAATCACAGAGGCCTTGGGAATCAGCCAATGGGGCTTTTATTCTGCTGTGAGGAAATTCACTGTGCAGTGTGTGTCACTCTCTGAGATGGGATGAGGCTTTGTCTGTGTTCTGCACTGTTTTGTTTTAAGCTCCACAGTAGGCCTTGAGGTACCAACTAGAAGCTGCACAGGCTGAGCTCTAGGCCTCCCATCACAGATTCACTACAAGATGTGGTGCAGGGCATTTAGCCACTAAAACCGCAATATGCTTATTGATACCATGGGTGGGAGGTAGGGATGGCTTCCCTGCAGTCTCTCAGGGTTGTTCGAAGGGACAAAGAAATATGAAGTGCTTGCTTTTCTCAATACATACTATACATCACAAATCCAAAGCAAACAACTGATCAAACAATCCTGTGTAAGAGAAAGCTTTGCAATTTTTAAATACTACACTTAGCAAACGTTATACTGTTCTGGGACTCTGTGATGTCATCTGTAAAATGGGGATCAGAGTCACCAGCTCACAGATTGGTACCATGACTGAATGTGCCTATGTATATAAGACACTAAGCAGGATGTCTAGCACGCGTTAGTGCTTACTGTTAGGCATTATTATTACTATTATTTTTCACTGTTATCAACATCAATATTATAGCCTTTACTCTATGAATTTGTCACTCTTCTCAGGGTGATTCATAGAAGTTGCTGGTACTTCCCTCAGATGTACTTATTCTCTAAACAAAAATAACTGCTTCATAGTAGAGACCACTCTTTAAAAGATAGTTTTATTCATTTATGGTGAGAATCAAAAGTACAATGACGATTTAAAAACAGAGAGCCTTTAGTCATGTCAGGACCTTTCACAGAGTAGCACTGCATGTGGATGAAACAGATATTTTCACTCTTTTTTTTTTTTTTTTTTAATTCTGCCATCAGCCACTGTGCTGCTTTTTTTTTTTTTTTTAAGGTCTTTATTGGAATTTAATTGCTTTATACTATTGTGCCAATTTTTGTACTCTTTAGAGATAGAAATGATGAAAATTCATATTTCTGTGGAAATACCTTTAATCACAATTACTAAGCAAATGGCATTACGCATTAAAGCTGCAAATGGTCCTGCTAAGAATGGAGGTTGGCATCCTTGTAATGGGGATCGATCCCCAGCGCATCACAGCATGGCTGGAACCTGCGAGTCTCAGGGTCAAAGGGGGCGTGCACGTCATCTGCAAGCTTGTAAGAGCTCTGCATGGAATAACTCCAGGAACTAGAAACTCTCCACCTGAATTTTTAGTTGCCTTAAATATCTTCTGCAGTACAGGAAACAATACACAAGTAAAAACAGTAAAATCCCTTACTTACTCTGGTCCTTCGGTAACTGGTTTAATAAACCTGCCCGTATTGTCTTATTGTATGAAGGTAGAGTCACTGATGATTACAAAATCAGAATCAAAATAAAAACTCTGTTATTTAGAGCACTTATTGCATGAATTGCTAGAGGCCTTGTTGGTTGGAGAAAATCAGTGGACAGTTTATTGGAGAAAATTAGATGTGCCAAGCCCCACAGGCAAGAAGTGTAGATTTCCCTGCAGGATCACTAAATTCATTGAGACAGGGAGAGCTTTAGCAAGTTGTAGCAAGCATGGATGAATTGTTACTAAGGCAACTGCTTGCCAAAATGGCTTTCCAGAGGAGGGGAAAACTTTGCACTGGCGCATTTAGTTAGCTTAATATTTTAACAAAAAGTTCGTTTTAATTTTTCATTTTCCTTAATTATGGAAGATTAACAAATGCTGGCAAATAAATAGTTTCCTTTTATACTATTTCCACCAAAACCAGGCTGTGGATGGCTAAAGATCAAAGTCATTCCTAAAATAGCTTCTTCATAAATTGTTCAATAATTTGAATACTTTATCTTTGCTTTTTGAATAGACAAATGTTTACTAGTCATAATGCTATATCACAATGACAGATAGCCTTTGTTTACATCGGTAGAAAAATGTAATTTTGGAAAAAGCCATTTGCGATTGGCTATGGCTCTATTCTATTTATAATACTGAATACAAACACACAGAGCCCACAGAGAGGAAAATGTCTTTCCAGTTGAATTCTCTATCAAACTGAGACATGGAATGTTAATTCTGCACGGGTGTTGATGAGTTCTGATTCTAAAAATATTCCTTTTAATGCATCACCAAATACTTAAGTTTGAGATTGGTTGAAACTATTAGAATATTTTTCAACTTTTGGAGTTAAATGCTTTATTAAAATGCACATTTAAATGAGACGCATCTCTGAGACCTGATTCCTTAAGTTGATAAGTCCTCAATAACAATAATTAAAGCTTCCATCTCTTTACTAATAAAATGACACATTGAATATTGTTTATGCACTACTAAAATTAAAATTTATTTTAGGAAAAAAACCTTGAATATTACTGAATTGAAAGTCAACATAGATTGATACTTTACTTAAATCTCTCATCTATTATATTCATTTCCAAAATAAAGAGAAAATAAAGAAAGAAACAAATTGCTTTCTATCCTATATGAATAACATTCTGGGGCACTGCTATTAGTGAGATGAAGATCTGGTCTCAAATCTTACATTTATGACTTAAAAGCTATTTGACCTATGACTGCTTTATTTACCCCCGCTTTCTTTTCTTTTTAACTGTGGCCACTAATACTACCTCATTAGTTTTCTGTGAGGTTACAATGAGAAAACAAATGTCTTTCCCTTGCCTCTTCTAGGCAGTGAGGAGTGGACTGGCTTCTGGAGGTTCACGCAGCTCCCAGGCCTGCACTGACCGTCCTGACTTCATCACATCCCTTCATTGTACACACCTTATGGAACTGGAAAGAATTACAGCTGCTCTTTTGTGTCTATTCATTTATAACTTGGGTAAGCAGATAGGTATCCCACATTCAAGGAGCTCTGAGTGTAAGGTCTATGAATGCAGTATTTTGCTTACCTTTTGTCTTTGTTTTGGTGCATGATTTTTGCTCACTTCTGTATATTCCATGTTTTTTGCTATAACTTTCATACAGTAGGTGCTTAATAAACCCTTGCTGAATGCACAAACACACAAAATGCCTGTAGACCATGTGTGATAAGGTTTTGAGGGAAGAATCATATCTAAAGCTAATAATTGGGGTCGGATGAGAAAAAGTAGACTATGTCAGACTCGGAATGGAAGTTCAAAAGGAGCAACTGAGGCCACATCAAGAATGAGAGCACCTGAAGGAAGCATGTGGCAGGCAGGTGCTCCAGGTGGCCCCCTCCGTGACTCCCACTTGCTGAAATTCATATCTTCATGGAATCCTCTCCCCTGAGTCTGGGCAGGACCTGTGACTTGATTCTAACCAAGGGAATATGGCAAAGCTGATGTAATGTGCATGCTTACATTATATACGACTGCAATGTCTGTGTTGCTAGAGTCTCTCTCTCTTTCTCTTACTGGCTTTGAAGAAGCCAGCTGCCATGAATTGTACAGTCACAAGGAACTGTGTGCTGCCAACAACCATGAGCAGTGAGGCAGATTCTTCCTTCATCAAATCTCCAGATGGGAACCCACTCCTGGCCAATATCTTGATTCCTACTTTGTGAGACCCTAAGCATAGGACCCCTCTAAGCTGTGCCTAGATTCCTGACCCACAAAAACTATGACATGACAAATGTGCATGGTTTAAGCCACCAAGCTTGTGTTACTTTGTTACACAAATAGAAAACTAATACTAAGCAAGCAAAGTTAAGATATAGAAGCAAAGAAGCAGCAAAACCAAAGGTTCAAAGATGTGCAGGTACAGAATTAAAAACATGAAGATTCATATCAGATTTTTCTAAAGCCATAAAATATTCACGAAGTGATACCTTCATAAGATCATCTGCAACTTGTCTCAAAGGGGCCAGACCTTGGGGCCATGGACAACATTAATGCAATATCAGTTACAATGTTCTTGTGAACCACATAACGTAATTCTGTTTCACAGTCACAGGCTTGTACGCTTTGCCCCAACAAAGGAGAGGAGCAAAGATTAGTGCAAATCCTTTATCACTAATGACAAAAGCTATAATGTATGTGTCGATAGCATCACTTTGAGGTGCAAAAATAACAGGTAGCTTGGATGTCATAAGCAAGTAGCAATATTTTCTCTACTGATATTGTGAATTATTACATAAAAGCCATCAAAGGAAACACAGGATAGAAGTTTTTTCAGATACCCTGCGGAGTTTCCTTAACGAAGAGGAAGTGTCCCTGTACATGGCAGAAATCTCATAACTAGATGGAAGTATCATATAAAGTAGAAGGAATTCCAGCACAGGGAGTCATATGGTGGGGGACACCATAGCTAATTCTGCTGCACGTGAGGAAGATTGGGAATTCGGATTCTCCTAGTCTATGTGTGGGTCACAGCCACCCTTGTGGTATAGTAGCCTGTCACCCAGGGGGGTGCAGATTCTCAGAGTGACAACTCAGGGAGGTCCTTCCCTACACACAGGTGACAAAAATGTGTAGCCCTCGGTTGCTGGAAGTTCTCTGTTTTCAAATATCCTAGTCTCCTCTCTCCCAAAAGGCCCAGAAGGCAGGCTGCCTGGCAGCTTTGATCTCAGCAGCCACCACCTCAATCCACAGTGGAAGAGAGGAACACCCCTCCCCCCAGGTACTTCCAAGCCTAAGCTGACTTTGTTAACTAGAGCTCAGTTTTGGAGCATTTGTCATTTGAGGCATCCTGCAAAATATGCGAGCAAAACAAAATGTTTGCAGACACAACGCCTAAAATCATAGGAGACCCATCATCAGTTTAGGCCATACCGTTGCCATGAGTTGCTTTCTATTGATGCTGTTTTTGCTTTTCTTCTATCACTCAAGTGCCAGACAGCTTTGATGACCCTACTCCTTACCCGGTACTGTTAGCCTTTCAGATACCAGGAGGGGGAAGCATACTGCAACCCCTTTATTCTCATGAAATAAGGATGCAGGGTGCACAGGCTTACTGCAACAGATCCATTGGTTATTTAAAAAAATGATTGTAAAAGTTGAAAAAGTTAAAAGAAAGGAAAATTAATTCTTCACAGAAAAGGGAATGTAAAATTAGAACTAATTTTTTTATAAGTACTAATAGCTACAGTTCTTTCTTAAGTGAAACATAGATCCACAGCTATTGCAACTTAAAATGCAATTATGAAAATATAATATGTAATTTCCCATTTCTTTTTATCTTTTTTTCTAAGTTTCTCTACATTATTTATTTATTAGTTCTTGCAGGGATCCCAAGAGATAAGGATAATATTACTAATATCCCAGTTGTACAGATTTTAGAAGCTTACTCCAAGTCAGTAAAGTTGAGCTTAAAATAGAGAACAAATGAACAAGGGAGATAAGGTATCTCACTGGATGCAAGAATCTTAGACTTGGAAGAGACCTAATCCAACCTTTACATTACATATAAAAATAAGACGCTGAAGATGAATGACTTGCTATAAGGTCTCACAGCTCTCATCAACAGGTCCAATCTCTAAACCACCCCCCATTCTGTTATATTTCCCATTCCTTCAGTTAGCCATTCCATACCAGTGATTCCCTAACTGTGCAGAACTAAGTACTGGGGAAGGTGCTGTGATTTTGTGAGCCAGAAGCGTGGTTTTCACTCATTAGGACTCTTCAGTTGATTGGAGGGTGCAATAAAGGGTTAAAGGTGTTGGAACAGAAATTCAGGGACCTACAGGACCTAAAAGGGTTTAGATGTAATCCTGGTATTCTTCTCTAGAAATCAGTCCCAATATGCATGGAGAGGAAAGGTGTGGCCAAAGGACATTTACATCAGGATGATATAAACAGACGCCCTAAGGTGGCTCCAACACTCAAATGCCGGCAGGGGCCGAGAATTTCATACCGAAGAGTCAGTTCTGCACGGTCTGAGGGCACGAGCGACACTGTGAGTGCTGAGGGCTGTGGCGACCGGAGGCTGAGTGCCTCACTTCAAAAGGGGCAGCCGTGCTCAGACCTGCCTCCGTATCCCCCTGTGTCTGTGTGAGCCCGGTGCTGCTAGATCTCCCGATTTTACTTTCCCAAAGACGTCACGATGTAGATTTTGTGAAATTTCCTGAAGCTCTTAACTTGGCTGCTGGTCTCATAGGAGCAGAGCTAGAATAAGCTGTGCAGCCAAGTAGCAAACACACGATATACGAAGAACACCTTTAAAATGAGTTGTGCTTAAATTCACTCCATTCCCCTGGAGATCTTTGCGAAGACCTGTTAACTGGGTTTTTCTGACTATCTGGTTGTTCACCAGTGAGGGCCTGCACTGTTCAAAGCAATGATACCTGAGGAATTCCCAAACGCTGCATTTTTTTTATCCAGCCAAATGGCTAGGTAATGGTATGTGTGAACTTACATCCGTCTCCCTTTTATAGCAGTGCTTGTGTATCTAATTCACCTTCTGGGATTCATCTACGCCTATTACAGGTATTAAAGGAGCCCATTTCTCCAAGTGGGATGTCCAGCAGTTCTTGATGCCATGGACCATTTCAACAGGCTTAACGCAGGGCAGGCACAGTGCAAGGGCTTTATGTACCTTATCTCATCTATTCAGATAGTCACTCTATGGGATGAGTACTATGACCGTTCAAATTCATCTGAAAAACTGAGGCTCAGATAGGTTAAACCACTTTCAGAGTCACACATCCACGAAGTAGTTGAGTGTGACTGGAACCTAGACAACAGAGATTTTACAGTGTATGTTTCTGCTGTTGTGTCTTCCTGTGATGTGAACACAAGTGGCCAACTAGTGAGAAGTACAGTGAGTACCACATACTTTCCCTACACAACAGTGAGCAATCTGGATCACAGATTTTCTTGTCAGTTTAGACTATACGATCATATTTTCTTTTGAGTCTAGAGTAGAAATGTCTAGATTTTCTGATACCTTGTATGCAGGGTTCAGCTCCATAGAAGGAAACAGGCTGATGTTTCAGCCCTTAGGGTAATTATACTGCTATACTGGGTAACCCACCGTTGTGTGAGCATATACGTAAATAGAAAGCAGATGTGGATAATAGAAAACTAACAGGAAAAAAAGCCTACCGTTTGAAATGGAAGTATCGAAATTCAAAGTAGCCGTTTTCTTCATTACAGATTAGCGCTGGTGTTAGAGATGCGTTGGGTTGGAGCAGGGTGAAGTCAGTGGTCTGTGGATATTGAGTCTTTCCTTCCAACCTTGCAGCCAGACTCAGTTTCAATCACTTGCTCCCTACCCTGCTAACTTCGTGAACTTTGGCAGATCATAACCATCATAAGCCTTGTTTTCCTGACCTTGGAAAGACTGGTGAACAGATAAAGTGAAATAATGTTTATCAAGTTCCTAGCAGAGTGCTGAGAACAGAGTAGGCACCCATAAATACGACCTCTTCCCTTTGCTTTTCCCTTCAGTGTTTCTCTGCTCGTAGAAGATGTTCCAACATGGGGACCGGGGACGATTCTGTGAGGGTTAAGCAACCACAGTGGGGCCCAAAGGTGCGTCCAGTTGACAAGGCTAACGATGGCTGTTTCCTGGGAGGAGACACCGTGCCAATTCCCACAAGGAACCTGCATGCCCAACAGTAATGAACCCTCCTGGCATTCTTGTGAGAGGATTGCCGTGATTTTAACCAATTCACAGACAACGACGTTGAACCACAGAAAGATTACGTGACTCGTCCCAGATTAACTTATCTAATAAGTGGTAGTGTCTGAACAGGACCTTGCTTCTGCGCTGAGAAGCCTACGTCTGAGCACGCAGTAAAGAGAACCAGCGGCTGGCACTCAGCCTCAGGCCAGGTGACCTCAGGCACTGGAACTCCTTAAACCCGGCCCTTCACTTTTGACAGGGAAACGGGACGTAATCTAGGATTTCTTCTCCGATGACAGTTATTTTCCCCTTTGCTCCAATATCCCCCCCCAACTTTTCTTCTTTAATACAATATTAATAATACAAGCATAATGTTTAACATATATTAAACATATTAATAAAATAGGATTATATGAAAGTGTTCATTTCGAATATGCACAAATGTTTTTTACTTCAGTATAATCGCTCTTAAAATCAACAAATGTGGCAACATTTTGGGAATGAAAAACTGAATATGCCAGTGACGTGGATTACGTTAAGGCTTGTGCATTGTTTCTCTATGAAATCATTTTTTTCTTTCAAAGTACTCAATAAGCTCATAGCCAGCAGTTTAAAATCCGTCTCTGCAAGCATACTAGCTGCCTGATAATCAAGGGCACTGTCCGGTGACAAAGCTGGTTTCTGTGAGGGTTCAGAGTAGTGATTTCTTGATATCCCTTAAGGCTTTTTAGGAGAGATCTTATCCAAGCTATACACTTTCTAAATGTGTAAAGGGAGCAGTAAACGGTTGAGAAAGGCTGAAGCATCTCACTTCTTTCTTACACTTTGGTTTCCTAGGAATAGGTCTCTGCAAGACCACAGGTGGTCGTGAAAGCACCCAGACAACTCTACATTCCTGCTGGAAATCCCGGAACTGTTAAGAGATATTAATATCAGAACCAAATTGCTGATAATAATAATAAAAATAAGGAACAGAAATCCTACAGACTTGGAAATTCTATGAAAATTCCTCCCTATGTCTTAGCATAGTTCTTTTCACATTCAGCTCTAAAACTTCCATCTGCAATAATGACAAAGTGTGTTCTGCTTGAGTGGATACCTAATCCTTCCAATAAGTGCCAGTCACTAACAAATGCCTGTCCCGTGAGGCAGAAACCTACTAGTTTGCTGAATTTCACTGCTGGTTTTTCAGAAGCAATGTGCAGGACACAATTTTATGCTGACCTCTCTACTGTATCAAATATATACAAAAACAGATCTGTTCCTTACAATTTTTAAAAGCTGAATTTTTACATTGATTATGTTTTTGGCTGGTAATCCTATGGGATGGAGAATTTAAGCTGTGATGCAGAATTAATTGTTTGGCTTTAAAAAGAAAAAAAGTTTATATTCAGCAAACACCCTAGGAGATTCTGATTTAGTAGCTACTCTATGCTGGGGCTTAAGAGGCTGTGTTTTTTTGTTTTAAATCTCTTCAGGAAAAAGTAGCAATATATATCTAGCATATATTAAAATATATGAGTATATGTAATATGTATCATAAATATAGATTTTTGTCATATATACCTATATGTTATGAATGTATACATAATTTAAAATACAAACTCTACCTATAATTTATCCTAGAAATTCCTTATATACATATGTATCCTCTATTTTGTTATTTTATTTTATTATTTTTTTTTGTATCCTCTATTTTGAAACATAAAATTACTTCCTGTTCAGGACTGTTCAGTCATTACAACTTTTTAAAAAATTATTTAAGAACTAGAGAGAATTTAAATGTCCAACACTAGGGGATTTGATTAAATAAATTATTATCTAGGCAAACAATGGAATACTAGGTGAGTAATAGAAACCAAATGTTACATTTATACAATTGAAACTGATTAAAGAAAAACTATCCAAGATATATTGTTAGAATATGGTATATTGTCGTATAATTCAGAAAATTTAGCACAATGATATAGAGAAGGTGTTTACTTTTCATCCCAAATCCTTTTCTGTGAGCTAAATTTTATTCTTTTCAGTTTGTATTTGCATGTGTTACTTTTATCATTTAAATACAAAATTCACACAATAATTCTAATGTTCTCATGTTTGTCCTGTATTACGAACACTGCGGGCCTCATGAGTTTGGTGTCCTAGAAAAAAGTGTAATGACGAGAGTACTGAGCAATGAAAACAATGTTATTATTTAAAATTTTGCCCACGGTGAAAAATAGTTATCGTGTACTCAAAAATGCTCACACCTCAGTTTTCTTTTAAGTAGACTACATGCTCGAGGCTGCTTTATAATACCCTTTCTGTGAGGCTGAAATGAAATATGATACGAACGCGTACCGTTTCACACCACGACTTACAGATAGCACCTTATGGAGACCTGACGAAATATTGATGATATAAATGCAACGGTGTGATTTCCAACAAACATACTAATGAAAAACTGAATGTGAAAAATTTGCACATGTTGTGAATCAGTAATGATATCGTGGACCCCGAGAAGACTCAATTCAGGCAGTGGACGGTACCGAACGGAACATGTCCGTCTTCAACGTTGGTAGATACTTTTTCTTTGGTTTTAGTAGTTATCATATGTTAACCTTGTGAGGAAAAGGCAGAGAGGGGGCAGCGCCAACTGTCGGACTCTGGAAGTCCGGAGCCTTGAGTTTCATCCTAAAAGACGGAAGGGTGAGCCTCGAACACACCACTTCACCGCTCTGCGTCTCAGCTTTCCCATCCTATGCGAGATGAGAATGACGCTTGCCATCCACCCCATCAAGGGCTTGAAAGGACTGTGAGGAAGTCCGTGGAAAGCACTTTGAACTCCTCAGAAGTCAGCTTTCACAGAAGTACAAAGCCTCTCATCAAAGGATGCACTCCTCCCTTTCTGAGACATCAGGGAGCGGCTCCTGGATAGGATAATGCACAGGCCTGCCACTGAGGGTCCTTTTCATTAAATTAATCGCCATGGCAATGTCTTTCCTTTCTTACGTGGACATAGTTCACGTGCAGCCTCTACAAAACCTGACATCCCTTCTCAGATCCCGGTGAGGGGTCTCTGAGGACCATTTTTGGCTCATTCAGCTGTGTTATTCAACCGACAGGGATAAAATATGTTACCTCCTACCTCTCTCTTTAGGCATTGCTAGAAAGCAATCTTCTGGGGGAAAAAAAAGTAGAATACATTCCAGGAGGTTATTTACGCCTCCACATGCTATGGGCACAATTGAGGCAGGACAGAGATAATTCACTCACGCCAATTGTTCCTGCCAACGTGTTCTAGAATCATAGCTCTTCTCCAGCTATCCATCCTGCATTATTGAGTACCACTTGTGCACTGAGTCCTATAGAGAAATGTTACATCAGTCCTAAAAAAGGAACTTGCCTGATAAATAGTGCTGAAATTGCATAGCAATTTAAATCTTTCTTCAAATCAACACCTTGAGCAGAAGTTCGCTGTACTGGCCCCATATTAAAATTACCTGGGTGATTTTGAACAAGATGAGCTAGATTAGAATCTCTGAGGCTGCTGAGGCCTCTTCAGGGAGATGTTTGAAGCGTGGTGAATGTACACTGTGCGTGTAAATGGATGTAAATGAATGAATGGATGAAAATGATTTTCTAGGTATTTTCTGAGTAAGAACCTTGATCTGGAGGGTGAAACATGGCTATGATACCAGTACCACTGCAACTGTAAAGTGCTGGCTCTGTCCTATGCAACCCAGTCAGTCACCACTGTGTTTCTCAAGGCTCTGCTGAGTGACTCATGGATTGCTTACAAGAGCATCAACTAGAGTGATGGCTAATTAAAAATACGTATTCCGGGCCCAACGGCTGACCTACGGGCTCACAACCTTACACAAGGGAGATAGGGCAGGCTTAGGCATTTAAAATCATTTTCTCAAGTGACTGATTCATATGTAGTACGTTTTAAAACAATGTCTAAAACCCTCTCTGGACCTTTCTTACACCTCTAACATTTGTTGCCTTTTCTCGGGACCCAGATCCCGCACTCGGTGTGTAGGGCACGTGACCTCTTTTAATCTGCACAAGTGACAGCCGTGCTCAGTCACAGAAGAGGGAGTTAAGGCCAAGAGGAGAGAAATGACTTGCTCGAAATTACATATTTACAAAAAGGTAAAAGCAGTTACCAAACGGATCTGTATTTTTCTCAAACACTCTGCAACACTTTACTCCTTGACACACCTTATCCCCTCCAGTTATTAGGTCCTGGCTTCACTTTATCCCACTGCTCTGTCTTTAAACACGGTCCCTGGACTGCGAAGCACTCTTCCATCACACTCACCAGATAATCACTCTCACGTGTTCCTGGACTCATGAGAAAGGAGCCACTGTCTTCAGTGATCTTTCCCTGAAGTTTACACCTTCTAACCTCAGGGGAAGCTGACCCTCACCTTTGGGCATCACATCTCACCGAGACCTAATCAGTCTTGGATAAGCTCCTCTCACACTGCCCTGCTGGCTGCACCACCTCCTCCTGCCCACCTCTCTCCATGGACTCTCCCTCTCCACTAGCTCTAATCTCACCTTTGTTTAAACATGTTTAAATTCTACCATTTCCAAGCAGTTAAATTATCTGAGTTTGAAAAGAGTTTTCTTTCTGTTTTCTCAAACCATCTCTGCTAAACCTCTTCTCTATTTTCTCATTATCACTTTCTTCCTTAACTCCATTCTCCCCTTGATACAGCGCTCTTCAAAGTTATCAAAATCCATCTGCAGGCCAAATCCATTTGTCAATGTTCAGTTTCTCCTCAGCATCTGCTCATCTGACACTTAATCTCCTTAAACCCTCCCCGCCCTTAGCCTCTGGGATGATCAGCCTTTGTTGTTTTGATTTTTTTTGCTCTTTGCCTTTACTTAAAGACTCAAACTTTTTTAAACCTAAGAATCATTACCTCAAAAACAGAAAAAAATAACATCAAACTCAGGATGTCATTACAGAGGCACAAGAAAGTGAAATGTTTACGTACAGACTTATTCAACACACATTTAAGCATCTACTAAATGTATAGCACTAGATTAAACACTGGGGTGTAAAGATGAAACTGACGTCACTGATCTTAAGGAACTTCAAAGTGATTTGAAGATGTTGACAATCCTAGTGCTTCATTCATTTACTTATTTATTCAATTAATTTTCACTGAGTGTCTATGATATGTCGAGCAGTCATCTAGGCACTGGAGACAGAACAATGAACACAACTGAATAAGCACTGCCCTCATGAAGCTTAGTGACAACAGCCATCTAGCTAGCTAGATAGCATCAGAGAGCAGTAGCTGCTATGAAGGAAAAAGTAAGCAGTAAGACAGAGTTGTGGCAGAGTCTGGTTGTGCCAGAACTGTGATCAGAAACTACTTCTTTGTGGAGGTGACATTTCGTCTAAGGCCTAAATGATGGCAAGGAGACTCAGATACTCAGAAAGAGTATTACATGAAGAGGGTGCCGCAAGTGCAAAGGTCCTGAAGTTTGAGTGAACTTAGTATGTCAGAGGGGCAGAAAGAAGGCCACAGGAGCTTTCTGAATGGTGAAGAGAGTTTGGAGAGGTCTTATATGCCATGCTAATTAAGGAGTCTATTTTTAACATTAAATGCAAAGGAAAGTCGCCAAGAGGTTCTGGGTAGGAGAATCCATAACTAATAAATATTTTAAAGAATCATGTGAAAACGTTGTGGATAATTGATTGTGCTTGGGGAACAGTGGAAGCTGGAGAACTAGTTACGAGTCCATTTCAGTGGATCAGGCAAGAGATGACTGACATGGGGGTCCTGGCAATGGAGACGGTGTGCCATGCTCATGCTTTGGCTCTAGTATATGCCATATACTAGCATTTATTTAGTTGGTGTCTTGTATTTTACATACTAGAGTTTTAGTTCTCGGAGCACTTGGATGTCGTTTCGGTGACTGTTCTGTCCCCCAGTCTCTAGAACAGGTGCGAACACACAGAAGATGATAAGAAAGTAAGCACTGGTTGAATAAATGGCTTGGGTGTGGATGCTGAGATAAACCACTAAGTGTTTGTGTTTGTTTGTGTTTGTTTGTTTTTTAATTGAGGTATAGTTGTTTTACAATGTTGTGTTCGTTTCTCCCATAAAGCACAGAGTACAGCGAAGTGAAGTAGTTTCCTCCTGTGCTTTATTTATTTATTTATTTATTTATTTATTTATTTGATCTTTATTGGGGCATAACAGCTTTACACTATTGTGCCAGTTTCAGCTGTACAACAAAGTGAATCAGCTGTATTTATACATATATCCCCATATCCCCTCCCTCCCAAGCCTCCCTCCCACCCCTATCCCAGCCCTCTAGGTCATCACCCATCATCAAGTTGATCTCCCTGTGTTAGGCAGTTGCTTCCCACTAGCTATCTATTTGACATTTGGTAGTGTATAAATGTCAATACTACTCTTTCACTTTGTTCCAGCTTCTCCTTCCCCACCTCCCCATTTCCTCAAGTTTGTTCTCTACATCTACGTCTTTATTCTTGCCCTGTCACTGGGTTCATCAGTACCATTTTTTTAGATTCCATATATATGAGTTAGCATACAGTATTTGTTTTTCTCTTTCTGACTTACTTCACTCTGTATGACAGACTCTAGGTCAATCCACCTCACTGCAAATAACTCAGTTTCATTCCTTTTTATGGCTGAGTAATATTCCACTGTATCCTGTGCTTTATGGCAGGTCTTATTAGTAAACCCCTGTTTTTAATTTGAGCACTTGGGGTGAGAGTGTGTCTATAGCCAAGGACTGGAAGAAAGAAAAGGTTTGTGGCTGGAAAGCAAGAGTTGCATTTTAGGAGCTCAGGGCCAGGATTTTTTTTTCTTTTCTTAATTCATTCAGTTTTTATCTCCCCATTTGACTTGCAGGCTTAGCAAGATCAGGCACTCCCTTCAATTCCCCGAGTGTGCTCCCCAGACCAACAGTATCACCTTGACCTGGACTTGTTAGAAACACAAAATTTTGGGCCTCACCCCAGACCAACTGAATTAGAAACTCCAGGGGAGGGGTCCGGTGATCTGTGTTTTAACAAGCCTTCCATCTGATTCTGATGCACTCAAGTTCAAGAAACACCAGTCTAAAACACTGTTAGATGTGGTCATCAGAAAGTGTTGAACAGAATATAGTTTGGGGTGACTTCAAACTAGCACACTTCGATTTTTTTTTTCCCGTCTCTCGTCAAATCTTCTTTTATCGGTCAGCCTTCCTTAGTTGCTTTAATTAGTTTGTCCGCAGAATCAAATGTTTTCCTATTTTTTAAAAAATATATAGCAATAGTAACAACAGAACTTTCCAAAAATAATTCTAGGGTTTCAAAACACTTTTTCATCTGGTGTTTAATTTTAGCTTCAGAGGAGCTATAAAACATTAGAGATGAAAGTTCACATCATATGAACATATCTAGCCAAAGTCCTGTTAGATGATTTATTGCCCATCACATGATGAGGTTCGGCAGCTCTGAGACAAAAATTCATTGTTGGTGAATATGTAAGCCTCAATTTCAAGTTTTCCTCATAATACTCTGGTACCATCTAGTACATCATAGATGCACAATAAATATTCATTGACTGAATAATTCCTGAAATAGATTCTGTAGGTTGCAAGGAAATGCAGACAAACCATAGCAAGAAAAAAAAACCAAAAAGGAAGAAGAGAATGAGAGAACCAGAGGCAGAGCCAGATACACACACACACACACACATGCACACACGCACACACACATGCATGTATACATAGAAATATACCAGAATAATACATAATCCTGTTCTTTTCTTTAACTGGAGACCCATTAACTAGCTCATCACATCTGGCAACACTAACCAGATCCACTATCCAGCAACATGGGAATTTTAGGGGAGACAAAAATTATAATCTGCAGTTGAGCATTAGTTTCTTCCTAGCTCTTTAAGACTATAATTGATATAGCACAGTCTCTAATTTTTGATGCCTCGCTCTTCTCATACTTTCAGTTAATTGCGCATTTGAAAGTGTTTCTATGTTCCTGTATTTTGACCTCTGTTTTGAATGACCTGAGCAATGCAAAAAACCAGCATCGTCTCTGTTGTGCTGAGAATGCTTCTTGCCAATGTCACCTGTCTCTCTTTATTTTAAACCTAAAACACATTCCATCTCCTACTGGAATGCTTTTAGTCCAGCAGACAGATGATGATAATGGAACATTCCTATATTTGCATAAGCCTGTAGCATTTTCGATGTGCTTTCAAACTGCATTATCTGACTGAGCTTAGTTTAGAATAGCCTAGACACAATTGTTTGGTTTTAAAATGGAAGAGGGGGCATTCTTTCATTGTAGTCACATTCACGCAGTCATGTACTGAACATTAACGGCGCTGATAATTACAGCGCTGATAACAGCAAGCGTGTCTTGAGTGCCGGCTATGTTCCAGCCACTTGGCTATGTCCTAATATGGGTGGTAACCTACATGCACCACAGGAGAGGTCCCGTTGTCCTTCCCTTACAGGTGACCGAACTATAGCTCAGAGGATAAATAACCCCCCAAACCGCACTCACAGTTAGTAGTTAAGTGGAGATATGAGCCCAGAAATTTCAGACTTTAAAACCTGTGGTATTAAACCCTTTTCCACTCCCACTCCCTGAACATAATTACCTTGAAGCCTGTATTCAGAGTTAATGGCTCAGGGAAAGAAAAGACTCGCTTAGTTCATATGGTCAAATGCAATGGGTCTACTTGAATGAAATCAATGTTTTGTTGACACCTGGTTGAAAAGTGAAACATTCCTTCCACTTCCTGGTTCAAAGGCTGACCTCAATCATGCCACAGTTTTTCCATAAAGGTTGTTGGCGATCTTAAATTGTCACATCATTTAATCCCATCTCTAATCTTTCAGTTTTTCACCACCATCACCCCGCCCCCACCCCCCCCACCCCCCATGCCATTTTCTGCCTCTGGTTACGGGCTTGATGTTGGAACTCTTGTAATTTCAAACAACACGTGCTCAGCTCCTATCACCTAGCAGGCCCATTCTGAGCATGAGAAATACAGAGATGAAGGACAGCAGTCCCCTCCGTGAAGGGTCTTACGCAGTCACGTGGGGAAGGCAGTCATGTAAAGAAATAAGGCATTTGGTTCTTTTTTACGTTTTAGCCTCAGCTCTTTGCAACTTCCCTTAGCTGTCACCCTGGGTGTCCCCTGCCCTGGCACTTTGTGACAAAAAAAAAAAAAAAAGAAAAAGTCTCCGGCTTCTACTTCTAGTTAAGGGCACACCATCCTGATGACTGGACACTTGGCGGAGAGCTCGAAGAAAGACAGACCTGTGTGTGTGTGTGTGTGTGTGTGTACGTGTGCATGTGTGTAAGCTATGTGGAACAGAACTCCTTATTTCCTATCAAACCTCAGTACAGGCAACCAATTTAAAGCTTACAAAGCAGAAAAAAAGACTTATGGTAACTACATATAATTTAAATCAAGAAGATGGGATGGCCACGAATGTAGTTCTGAGATTTTGACCTTGCCTTCAATAATGCAAGGATCCTGTATGAATCCTGTTTCTATCTAAGGATTCTCTTGCTTTAAGAAGCTATGCCTAACTGTGCTTTCTTAGAAGACCTATTTGAAATATTCTGGGGTTTCAAAGTATCGCTGAATCATAACAAAAAAACCCTATCCTAAATCTATGAGATCAAGATTATATTTTTACTTTTATGGACAATCTGGAGAGGCAAGGTCTTCTCTAGAGAACCACATATAGTTATTGATAAAGCAGATATTGTGGATTGCTTTATGCTATAACCCATTGATTGAGGCCAGACATTTTCGTTATTACTACTTTAATGTTGTCTAGTAATTTTGAACGGCAGGTACAATATTCAATTTCTCAGAAAAGGCAAACCATTAGATGTGAGGATTGAAATGAACTTCAGAACCTTCTAGTTGTCACACATGCTTCTGATGTCCATGGTAGACAGAGCTTATCTACGAGGGTGTATGATTTGGAAAATTCAGAAATGGTCGAAGAATCCTTCTCTATACAGCGCTTCAGGCATTCACTGATGAAGCATATGAGTGGGCCCATGACATTGGATCTATTTGTCGATACCACTGTAAAGAAAACTCTTTCACTTACAGAGGACAAAACTGAATCTCAGAATGGTACTGTGACTTACCCAAGGTCAAGGAGGTCAGTAGTCAAGTTGCCACGACTGCCAAAATGACACGCTGCCTCTACTCATCAGCCCAACTGCTTGGTAGGGAAATCGTGTTAGGCAAAGGGATGGTTTTTGGTTGAGTTTTCAGCTGCTTTCTCATCAACACCAACATCAACAGGTTTCCGCTGGCAGAGCGCCTTCCCACCCCCACAGTCATCCTAGAATTTAACTGTCAACTGTGCAGTTCCTTGTGTTTAAAATTGTCTGCTCCTATTTTTTTTTCAATTTTCTTTGCAGGGACTATTCTTTCTGTTTCCATATAAGACTTGATTATCATATCAAACACTAAGGAAAAGAAATGCGTAAAAAACCTTCAGTGAATACCCTGAAGGACTCTGGCTTTGAATCAACGCTTATTTTTAAATGGGGACTCAAATGATATTGCATAAAAAGAAACTGAAATATGACCCACTGCTGTGAGAAAAGGGAACGATTTTTCAAAAAGGATCTGTTCAAGACGATATTTAATATGGATCTGCTTACACTTCACATAGAGAATTAGAATGGTTTCATCAGCGTCATCTCAGAGCCAGATTAGAGTAGACATCAAGAAGCAATCCCTTGTGTTAATGTCGCCACCTTCCACTGAACCCATTACATTCCTTTGTCATGAACGTCACTACGAATCCTAGATTTGACGCGGCATCTTCACATAGCTTAAGGTTCTTCATCAACCTTAGCGTGTCTTATTGGTTTTCATCTTTGCAGTCTCAGTAAGTGGCCACCCCATCCTCCCAGTTACTAGATCCAGAAACCCAAGGATTATGTCCATCCCCTTCCATGCTCTCACCTGCACACCTGATGACGAGCAAGTCCTATGGCTTCCCGTTCACAATATACGCTCCCTCCAGCCTCCTCTCCTTGTCTTCACTTCTCCCCCCCCTTAGTTAATACTACTCTCTCCTCTCGCCTCAACTACAACCATAAACTACAGAATGGCAGCCCTGCTCTGCTCTTCTTCCCCCACTCTAATCTATATTCCATACAATGGTCAGGGAGACTGTCCTACTACCAGAACCACATCATGGCACTCCAAGACTTGAAAGCTTCACATGGAAACCATCGCAGCCAGAATAAAGCCTAACTCATTTACGTGGCCTACACATTTCTGGACCCTGCATGCTTCCTACATCTTATCTCCTAATCTTCTTCTCACGCGTTGAACTCTTGGCACACAGGTCCTTTCAATTTATTAAACACACTATGCTTTTTCCCATCTCATTGTCTTCCCACAAACAATTCCTCTTTCTGGAAAATGAGTTTCCCTATTCTTCACAAGGCTGGAGTCTTCTTCTCTTTCAGGTTTTGATTCTAACATCATCTTATCACATGACACCCCCCAATGCAGGTGCCGTCAGGACTTTGCTCAGATCACCTTGGGTCTCCCTTTTATCTTCATAAACATGAACTCCCAGTGTTCTTTCACTCCCAACTGCTGGCATATGTGTCTTTTTGTCAGAGGATGAATTTCAGGCTGTCCAAATGGCTTTGACTGTACTTTAAGAGCTGGGAGTGTCTATTGATTTCTATTCCTCTGCACCCTGGAGTATAGCCTTAGCCAATGCCTGAAGGATGCGGAGTACAAATGCTCCAACTTCCTTGATTCATGATGGGTCCAATGCTGAAGCTGAGCTACAGCTCCTCACAGCGCTCCTGCAGGTCTGAGCCAAAGCTGCCCTTTGAGAGCCTTTGCTTGATATTGCCTGTCTTCCTTTTCTGGACCTAGTCCCATTTCCCAACCAGATTTCCCTGAGAGCAACTTCTAATATTTCACATTGACACAAAATCTCATTGGAGGATCTGCTTCAGAGAAAACAAGCTAAGAGACTACCCCAACTTTTACCCCATTATTCCCCACCAGTGTACCTCACTCACTTTCTTTCTAGCATGTGTCAAAAGCTGTTCGTATAGATTGAGCAGCTTGTTCACTTGTTTATTATCTTTATCTACTATGGACTGTGAACAAATTGAGGGCAGGACTGTATCTTTCTCTTTGGTATATTCCCAGCACCTAGCACAGTGTTTGGCCCATAGTCGTTGCCTAATGAACATTTGTTTAGTGAAGAATAAATGACAAAACCTTTCCGCATGCTCCTCCTCATGCAGGCTGAATTACCTGTCTCTTCTCTGGTTTCCAGGCATCGATCAAGTAGCTTCTGATTAGGACCAGGTTTTCATGCAGCTTGACTGAAAGGTAGCATGTCTTGGTCATGCTGACATGAGTACTCTATGTGACAATTCTAGTTCTTTTATCGTTATCCTTTAAGAGTTTACTATGTGCCAGGTAGAGCTAAGGTAGCGACACAATATTTCATTCAGTGCTAGCAAACACCTTAGTGAGGAAGGTACAGTATATTTTTCAGAAGAGAAAACTAAAATTCATAACTAAAGAATGTGCCCAGGGTCACCCAGCTTGTCAATGGTGAAGGCTCTATTAGAACCCAAGTCTGACTGCAAAATACATTCCCTTAACGCTCGCCATGCTGCGTCTGTCCCATGTGGGGTTTGCTTAGCTTCAGTCATCCTCTTGGGGATTAATCAAGTGAAAAGAGTGAACTTCTGGGCCTTCAAAGTAGGTGCCAAATCCTAGAATTCCATGACTTACTCTAGCAACTACTCAGCTCCAGCTGGCCTGGATGTTTAATATGGCACCATCACCTTCTGTCCTAGCCAGTCCTCTAGCACAGCCTTGTCTGATCCCAAAATTACAGCCCACTTTCTGCCAAAGATGAGGGATACAAAGGATCAGGGAACTTCTTTGCTCTCTACGCCCCAAGAAAAAATGGTAAAGAAGACTCTGAGGTTAGAGAGGAAGAGTATGGGTGAAGGGGATTTTTAGAAGAGTTGTTGTGATGCCCATTTCACAAAAGAAATTTTGGTCTGTGGTCCAAGGAGACAATAATCTGGAAGGCTTGCAAAGCCAAGGGGATGATTTAGGAAAAGCACTGAATTGTTAATGTACTCAACTACTTCTATGTATCGGACAGAGACATATAGCAAGCGTGCACTTAATACAAGAAAGACACATAGAAAGAGGAACCAGAAAGAGTCCTTCCAACACCAGTGTGGGAGTAAAGGTGGTGGGCATGGTGGTTAAGAATGCAGTGTAGAAGTTAATGGTTAAGTTCAGGAGGCTTCCTGCTGAATCTGAATGCGGGCTTTATGTCTTACTTAGTAGCCGTGTTTCTTAACCTCTCTGTGCCTGAATTTCTTCATGTATAAACCGAGGATAAAAATACTACACCCACCTCAGAGTTGTCCTGAAGGTTAAATAAGTTAGTATTTAAAAATTTCTTTGAGTAATGACTGACACACAATGAGCACCATAGAAGTTTGTTCAATAAATAAAGCAAAGAGATAAGAGCTAGAATAAAATAGACACGAGATATTACAGGCATACAGAAAGGAATAATTAACTCAGCCTGCAGTGAAGCTACAAGGACCAGAAGAGGATCACAGAGATGTAAGATTTGAGGTGAGTCTTAAGAGATGATATGGAATTCACCAATGAAAGAAATGAAGGAAAGAGAAAGTGGGGAGACAGGCAGAGGAACAACGCAGGCCAAGCCTGGGAGATGAGAAGGTGTTTGTTATATGCCTGAGTGTGTTTGAACAGGTAGTTAGAAAAGAGGAGTAGTGCGAAGTAACCACATTGGTTAAGAGGAGTCAGGCCATCAAGGGCCCTGCAGGATAAAAAGGGAGCTCTGACTTTATGTCATCAATGAAGTGCCTTCAGAGAACGTTCAACAAGAATTTCATGATCAGATTTGCAATCTACAAAGATCACTCTGACCACAGTGTGGAGGATGGATTTTGTTCAGTGGAGCTGGCAACATGGGAACCGCTGACTGGCCCACAGGAGTGAGCTGGGCAAGAGTGGCAAGAGCCAAACATAATCAATTATTATGGGAAGGGAGATTTCTGGGAAATGATCGCAAAAGACAAACCAATTTTGCTTGCCACGGTCAAGTTTGTAGTAGCTTTTTTTGAGCGAAGATATTGACCTCTGAGGCAAAGAAGCAGAAGCACAATCAAAAATAACCTTCACAATCAGAAATCAGTGTGCCAAATTAAATGCCAACAGTCTTCACCCATTTGATGAGTGGAGGGGCAGTTTGTCTCTGACTTTTGAACACATGGAATAAACCATCAATTTTTATGTTGCTGGGAACATGGAAGAAACAATTATATATTTGAAAGGGCTAAGGAATTGTGTAAAGCATCGATAAATAAGGTAATTATTGGTGAGTTAATTCAGTAAGACTGTAATAATAATTGTTAGAATTCCTTGACCACTTGCTCATTTCCATTATGTTAGAAAATTGCATATATTATCTCAGTCCTCTCAATAATCCAATGAGATAGGTATTATTAGTACCATTTCACAGATGAGAAATAGAGGTTTAAAGAGATTTAAATACTTGTTTAAAATCGCAGGGACATCGAGTAGCAGAGCAGAGAACTCACATCTTTTCGAAGGTTAGGGAGTTCACATTGATTACGTCTGTGGGGTCAGCTCTTGTCATATATGTATTTGAATTGAAGCATTCTTTTTAGGGAAATAAACATACAACTTCACAATGTATGCCGTGAACAGGAAAGACAACATCTTTTTCTATTTCAGTCTGTTTTCGTGCACATTATTCCTAGGTTTTCATAAAACGATTTTTTTTCTTTAAGGCTCAGCATCTGACTTATACTAATAAATTATTTCTTAAAAACAGAATGCCAAGCAAACAAACAAAAAAACAAAAAACATTGAGGGTAACCCAGACTGACCATTTGATAATAGTTCTTTGTTAACAGAAAGAGATGTAATGCAGTCATGACAACTTGGATGATGTGGAATCAGCCAGGATGGACTCAAATCCCAGCTCTACCATTTACTACTGGTGAGATATTGAGCAAGTCACACAGTCTCTTTAAGCCTCATTTTCTTTATCTGTAAAATGGGGATGATGGCTACTATAATGCAGGCTATGAGATTAAAAGAGATGACACAGGCAATGTGCCTAGTTCAGCTAGATATTATAGAGAGCATAATACGGTAATGATACGAATAATGAATATTGGCTCAAGTTTGGTTAATTTTTTCCAAATATCACAAACTCAAAAATTTCGTATTATTGAACTTGCCTAGGTAGAATAATATTCACAGTGGCAGTTTTCTAATGTTCTTTGTGTACTTTTGATTGAATTTGTTTTTCATTGAAGAGTGCATTTAGCTGCCTTTTAATTCTCTCATGAGGATAATGTCATAGCCCTATCTTTGACTAATCTCAGGCCCTGAATGGAAAAGGTGAATTTTTAAAATCTCTTCTCGAGTTATTTTTATACCACCTATCCTGTGGACAACATAACAATCCTGCAGCTAAATTTTACAACACATTTTAAAAGGTCACTTTTAATGAATTGGGCTTTTCATGTATCAATCTTTCTACATTTACATTTTCTGGAGCTTCAAGAGCAGAGTTTTCTTAAACTAACTGAATAAATATTCAAGTCTCAGTGTGTATTTTGAAATGACTATTTGCATAATAATGTTTTTAGATGAAAACAGAGTCTCTGGCTGCACATAAACAGGTTTTGCTGATCTTTTAATGGGACCGACTGAAACACAGAGGCCTTTAACATCAAACAGTGCTCTCAACGTTTACGAATGTTTGTACAGAGATGCCATTTCCCAGTCTAACCTTTTCTTACTTACATACAAATACTTCTGTATTTTCTTTCTCTAATTAGCCGTTAATGTTCCACAAAATTCATTTGGAAGACACAGATCACTGACAGAGTTCTAAATGAATGAGCTTGAATTTTTCTTGAGGGATGCAGGGGAGCACAGAAAGTGTTGGTCTCTGCTTCTATTAAGGAGAAGAAGAGTGTTTCTTGTACACGTGGTCTTAGCCTGTGAGATACTTGAACTAAGAAGCAACTCACTCACCAGTACTCTCTTAAAACCAATTTTATATCAGGCAGTGTTTTAGGCGTGGGATGGGGATGGAAAGGCAGGAAATAAGAGAAGGCACAAGATACAGTAGCCCCTGCCCTGAAGGGATGTACAGTCTGGTTGGGAAGTTTGAATAGGAAACAGGTGATAAAATCCGGTTTGGGTGCCACAGGAGGGCAAGCAAGAATCACCTAGTCTAGTGCTGAGATTGATAGTCAGGGAGAGCCTCCTGACAAAAGTCATGGCTAGAGCTAAGAGGTGAAAAATTAGGAAGGTAGACCTAAGAAATGGGGGAAGGGGGTGATGAGGCACGCTTATTAGGCAGGAGAAACAGTATCTGCAAATGCCCCAGCATGGGCATATGTTGTCTTGATTAGGAACCTACAAGTACTTCAGCATGGCTGGAAAGTAGAGTTCACAAGATGGTGTATCAAAAGGTTAACCAGAGCAATGAGTAGAGTACACCTAGTTAAAGAGCCTGGCCGTGGTTTTATAGAGAGGGGTGGTATCGTCATAACTTGGCCATAGTGAGGAATGAGGACTAGAAAGCTGCTCAGAAGAAGATGGAGAAACAGCTTAGAAGGTGGCCTTAATGACCTAAGCGAGACATGGTCTTCTTGTGATAGAAGAGACAGAAAAGGTGTATTGGATTGAAAGATAATTGGCATAGCTAATAGAAAGGGGTTGGTGATTGACTAGGTATCCTAAGTATCACAGTTTGGGGGACTGCCTCTGTCTGGACAAATCCAGTGAATCCATTTATAACATTGTCACTGACTTTTTCAGTTCCATTCTTTTTTAGAGTGGCCTGGTTGAACACTGCCATGACTCACAGAAACTAAATTAGAAATTTGCGAGAAGGAAAGAGGAAATACATGGCTCAAAAGTTCAAGGAGGAGAAAAGATGGACGCTGCATGGAAAGAATTGGGACTCTGGGGGTCAAGAGCTCAAATTAAGCACCACCTGCATGACTTTCAGAGTTGTCCTTGGTGTGGCATGCGACCTAAAAGGAAACAGTTTGGCAAGAGATCCTAGGTTGAAAGCACCTCCTTTCTGCTCTGTTACTCTTCTGTTTTTGAGCAAAGCTTGTCTGAGTTTATCATGGTGAGCGTCTGCCTCACCCAATAATTAAGTCAGGTGTGCTGGTGTGGAATGCGGGCGGTAGCTTTTCATCCTCTAGTTAAAAAATGTAGCCACCAAGGAGTATCATAGGCTCGAAGATGTTTCAAGCTCTGAGTGATCTTAAACACCATCTAGAGCAGTTTCTCAATTTTTTCCTATAATTTTTAAAAATTAAATTAGTACTTACATGGAAATCCAAAATGCCAAATATGAAAAGGATGAAAAGAGCTTTGGTTGAGGAGGCATGAGGGCCTAGCCAACGGGCCCACACTCCCATCTCCCAAGACATAGCAATTCAGCAGAACCCACAAGTGTTGCTGATGTTTGCTGAAGGGAAGATAGTGAATTAAAAGTGTCCAGATGATAGAGCACCTAGAAATCATGCTATTGATGGTACAACAGTTTAAAATATTCATAAATTTAATTACAGGTGGACCAATGTCAACTTTAATTGTAGAAAGCAAGACTACTGCACATGAAATAATTACCTCTATGCTTGAAGAAATCAGAGACATTAAAATATGACATGCCACTCTTTCTTGGTTTCTCCATCAATAGATGTTTGCTATCTGCTCAATTTATCATCTCCCAGAGCTTTCCAGCATACATCAATAATTTAAGTGTAGATATAGAAGAAAACAAAATTGCAAAAGCTCTATCCACACATTTTTTTCCCCTGAAACATGGGAAATGCCTGCATTATTCAATTTAGGGTAGAGAAAAACAGGTCGGTTCAGCTTGAAATACTGGTAGTTCCCAGGAATATGGTTTGAGGACCAATGTTTTAATCTGGTTATCTGATTTTCATATATGAAAGCTGAGGCATGCAGGAGGTCCTTCTATGAGGTCATTAACTTAACGTTTACTTATTTATTTTTTCTGCAACAGTGTCAGGCAGGTCATGGTCAGACAATAATGACTCGGAGTCTTTAGTCTGGAAGACTCACGGTATAGCCTTTCATTCTTGCTTTGCGAGATCAGATGCATCTGAGACATTTGACGAGCTCCTGCTCTGCTCTTGTCTCTCCAGGTAGAATGGAGACAATCAGATAAGAATTACTTTTTATTTCTAAATATTGAGCTCAACATCTAGACAAAGCAAAAGCTGTTGGTAGTCAGTCAAAAACACTGATTCATACGTAAAGACACAGAATCTTAGAGGATGTGGCATTACTCTTGCAACTTGTGTTCATGCCTTCTTAACATGTGTTATTTATGATTTTCAGGGTGCCAGTGCTTATAAATAGTTCTTGGAAGCAACTATACTAACACTATCTGAAGGACTCACGGAGCCAAAAGGAGAGACCCAGTGGGGGGCTTTTTGTCTTTGATCACAGGGGTAGGGAGAGGAGGTATAAACGTGAAAGTGGCCTTGGCCTCATGGTCACTGCACGGTGCTTTTAAGCACCATCTCTGGAAGCCTAGGATCAATGGGGAGAAGTAAAATCTTTCCGCAAATAAAGCAGCAGGTTTGTTAAAAGGCTCACAATGAAAGAAAACAGGACAGAAGCTATTGGTGAAAACAGGCAAGGACAAGAATTTTCAAGTAGTTTGGCAGTAATTTATCGAGAATGGGAAAGCAAATCATTTAGCAATCAAAAAAGCTCTTAAAATAGGGCAGGACAGAGAGGTAAAACTATTAGAAACACAAAGAGTGTTCATGCTCTTTTCCACCAACACCCGTCCATTTTCACTATTTCACTGTTTTTTAAAGAACCATCATTTACTAGAAAGTGTAGACTATGAAGACTGCCTCTTCTTAGTCAAATAGCATTATTAAATGACTAGCAATTTAGCTTGCGGCAGTTATCATATAGGGGTCAGGCACATGCTCTCAAAGCCACATTGCTAGCTTCCATTCCCGACTAGATGTTTTTTGACATTTTTCTTAACCTCTCCATGCCTTTGTTTTATCATCTATAATTCAGGATGGCAGTGATACTCACTGCATAGGTTGTTAGAAGAGTAAATGAGTTATTACATGAAAAGCACTGAGAATAGTATCTAGCATATTATAAATACTATATTAGATTTGGCTTTTATTATTTATTCATATGTAAAAACAACAGTAAATTATGATAATAACTAACATTTTTTGAGTGCTCTCTGTGAGTCAGATATCTTGCTGAGCATTCTGTATGCAAGCATATTATCGGACTTCATGGCAACCTATTAGATAGAATTATTATTATTATTATTTTGGCCGTGGGATCTCAGTTTCCCCACCAGGAATCGAACCCAGCTCCAGCAGTGAAAGCACTGAGCCCTAACCACTGGACCACCAAGGAATTCCCTAGATAGAATTATTATTATCCCCATTCTCCAGATTAAGAAATTCAGCAACAAAACTCAAGCCGGAAGCTCTTTATCACCTCTTGAGTATGAATTTTGTATTTCCTTTTTTAGTAATTTCAAATATTTCCTTCATCTTGTAGAACAATTAAAGAAATTAATGTATTTTGTATATTTTTTTTAAAAGATCTAAACCAAGGAAAGCAGAATTAAGGCAGTCTCTTCATATTTAATTCAGCTCAACAATTCATACCTCCATAAGCCATGACACTGCTCTCATTGTATTTCACTTTAATGTCATTATTTTACTAGGTGACTTGTACATATAAATATTTTATATAGATTCTTCTTTTGTGCCATTAGGATGATGAAACATATATATGCTAATGAAATTCTAAGGTCCTCTGAATTTTCCTTTAGAGACAATTATCAATTATCTACAGCACGATTGTTGTAAGATTAAGCAAGTCTCATTTCCATATTTTCTTAACAGTTATCACCTTTTTTTAGATGACGCATTTCAGTGGCAATAGCCTTGTGAATAACATGGCTAGATAACAGTGCCTTATCGCGTTGTGTCATTGCCAAGGACAATACAGGAAGATTCTAAAGGTGGTACCTTGTTGACAATAGAGTTGCCACTATTTAATTTTACTCTTAATTATTATTGACAGTTCATAAGAAGTTGAAAAAGACAACGGAATAAACATTTCCCCTATTGATCTGACCTCTTCCAAGAAGCACGTGATCCCTTTGACTTCATTCCATGTAATCTACCTGCCACGTGCCTGCTTAATCACTCCACTTATAGACCTACTTCTAGAGTAATTCCTTTCTACTGCGGATTGTTACTAATGGAAAACAAATGTGATGGAATGGAGAGATTTCTGCTGAATTATCTCCCATCAAAGATAATCTAGCAGTCTTCCTTCCTTCAGTCCGTCTGTCCATCCGTCCATCTTTCCTTCCTGCCTGCCTGTATTATCCTATCTGTATTACCTGTATTACCTATAGGGTATTACTTTCTCCCTGTATTTTTGTCTCCTGTGTTCTTGTATTCCTATCTCTGTGAAAGCCATTTGCATCCAACCAGTCACTCAAGCCAGGAATCTGAGAGGGATCTTTGAACAATGACAGTGAGAAAGGATACGCAGTGGCGTCAGCGTACTCTCCGTGCCCTGTGATTTGGATAACTGAATTTTCCTCAATCTTACACAGAATTCTTTTCTAACAGATTTAAGACAAACAATGTAACATCCATTTCTATGTAAATTGTACAGCAACTAATCTCCACCTTTACTGAAAAGTTAAGGCTGCTGCAGATCTTTCAGCCTTTTCTCTTACTACACCTGAACCCCCATGGAGAATTGATTACCGTTTCTGTATTCTACAGCTGAACCTTATATGCACTTCTGTTGCAATTCCCACACTGTCTGTATGTAGTGTGCACGTGTGTATGTCTATGTGCACGTGTGTGTATGTGTCTTTGTTAGACTGGAGCTCTCCACAGGCAAGGTCTTGTTTATATCCTAATCGCAAATGTATAGCATAGTTCCTGGCACATGGTAGGACAGGAGGTACTCAGTAAATTCTTGCAGAGTAGAGAGATGATGGATAACCTTGGGGAAATCACCTAACTTCTTCTCTCTGCTTAAACTTATTCTTTCATTAAAAACAAAAAACAAACAAACAAAACACTTATAATAACGCATGGCCCATAAAACAGATATTCTTATAAAAATCAAGCTATTTGTAAAATCTATCTATATGCTGTGAAGCACCATGCCAGTATCTGAGAGATTAATATATTGTAGATCTAATTAAGGAGGAATAAGGAAGGAAAAACTACCCTTGAAAACTCTCCAAGATGTGTACTTCTGGGAAACCATGTCTCAGTGAACAATCAACAATTCGAGGAAAAGTTTATGAATCCAATCGCAAGAAGAAGAATCTTTGCTTTTCCCTTTGGGATATGACATTTAACAAATTAATTTAGAATCCTTTAAGACCAACAGAGATAAGAAGAAATTGAGAACATTTGTACTAATCACTTCCAACTTCAATGTTGAAGGTTATATATCTAAAAGGTTACTACAGTGGAAAAATTCAATTACTAGAGACTCCTAATGGGCTTTACTTAAAATAGCACAGAGCTATAATGTCTTCAATTCTAATGAAAATCATTACATTTCCTCAAATACTGTGAATGATTTGGTAAATACATACAGTCTCTCTAAGCACAATTTCCCAGCAACTGCAGAACTCAGGAGCCCTAGGTCCAAATAATCGAACGTCATAGTATGAGTTTTAAATTTGTTGACCCAGCAAGTTCACTCATCTGTGCTTTCTGTTCTTAGATGTTTCTGTTTGACTTCTAGAAAAGGTGGAGAAGATCTGGCTTCATATTCACTATGAAGGTTGTTAATTTGATTTTTTCCTTCTTTTTTAAAAAATAAATTTATTTATTTATTTATTTATTGGCTGCATTGGGTCTTCATTGCTGCTGTGCAGGCTTTCTCTAGTTGTGACAAGTGGGGGCTACACTTCGTTGCGGTGCTCAGGCTTCTCATTATGGTGGCTTCTCTTGTTGTGGAGCACGGGCTCTAGGCACGTGGGCTTCAGTACTTGTGACATGTGGGCTCAGTAGTTGTGGCTCACGGGCTCTAGAGCATAGGCTCAGTACTTGTGGCACACGGGCTTATTTGCTCCACAGCATGTGGGATCTTCCCGGACCAGAGCTTGAACCCATGTCCCCTCGGGAGCAAGGACAAAAGTCTATGTGAATCTCCTCAAATTCTAGTTGTTATCAGAGAGCAAGTCCATCACCTGGACCACTACACCATCATTCAGAGTGGCCCGAGCATTGACATGGCGAATCTTAATGCAGCAATTGGTGAAGTTTCCTGACATCACCTTCCTATGGATTTCCTCTGTCCATAGACTGCATCTGCTGGCTTTCCATTCGAATCCAACCCCCCATGGACGGACGTAAGAAGAGTTCTTTGCATACAATCTGTGCAGCATGTCTGGGGCCTGGTTCAGCAGGGTGTAATACTGTCTCACAAATTCCCGCCTGACCAGCAGGGGACTAGGCATCTCCATAACCATGGCTTTGGTGGATTCAAGCTGCACGGCTGAGCAGGAGAGGAACAAGCTCTGCTCCACCGCACGGCGAAAGGCGAAAAACCCCTCACGCAACTATGTCCACCTTTCTTTCTTTTAACAAGATTTTTTTAGGAACTTTTGAAAAATTAAATGTGACAATCTAGAGCCATAGAATGCCAAAATGTAAAAGACATTGATCACCACATCCCACTACTCAATCCTAGGGCAATTACTAAAAGAAAACTAGCTGGGACTCAACCATTAATATGCAAAGTCTACTGGTCTAGGATGAAGCCCAGGATTTTAATAGGCACGCATTGCAGGCTCATGCATCAGCATTTGTGTCTATGAGAACACCTGAGATCCTGAGAGGAAAAATGCTTTCCCCAGACCCCCCAGATTCTCAGAGTTGGCTTGTGGCAAAGCCACGATCAGAATCCAAGTCTTGTGATGTCCAGTCCAGTGCTCCTTATCTTACGAGGTCTTGCATCCTAGATGGTCATACTCCTGGGCATCCACATTCAACATACACTTTTTCTGAGACCTTATTAAGTCCCATTGGCCATATTAGGTCACAGTATTAAATAAAAGTATAAAACAGGAGATCTGAACCCACAGAATTCAGCTGGTGGAACAAAATGAACAAACGGGCCCTCAAATCCTATAAGTATTCATACTTAGAGTTATGGAAGCTGTTAAAATAACTCCCACATATTTATAATCTTAGGATAGGCCAGGCCCCAGCGAAACACAGGAATTCACGCAATGCTCCCGACGATCCTATGAGGGGTCCCGGTTATTTTCATTTAAAGTTAAGAGGGGCTCCGAGCAGGTAACTCTAGTACAACTTGACAAATAATACATGGCTGGGACAGGATTCAAACTCCATTCTCTCCGATATTTCCACCATCCACCTTGTCCCTTTCTCTCTCCCTATTGTAAAAAAAAACAAACAAACAAAAAACCAGATAATTCACTCTGGGCATCTTTCATGAACTTTGTAGAATGCCAGGTGCCTAAGCCTCATCTTCATGTACAAGGGGGCAGCATGAGTTGATGACTGCTGACATCCTCTGTCATTTGTAAATGGTGCCACTACACTTAACCTAACCGGGGCAGCGAAACACCCCGGGAAAGTAGGTATCACCATGAACAGCTCACAGCCACCCTCCACCAGGGTCCTCTGGAAGCCAGAGGGGTATTGGCACAACTGCCTCCCAGCTGTCCCTTCGCTCTTCTGGAGACTAGCAGTGAGGGGAGGGTGAGGAGTACACAAGGCCATGATGTCTTAGGTGCCAGGGAAGAATTCTGTCCAAGTTGGAATTATCAAACAAAATTAATGTGTCATTCACACGTGAACATATATTGGTATGTCTTCTTCCTAACCCAACAATCCTGTGAGTGAAAAATATTTTTTTCCTATCCAGGAAAAGTAAAAGATGTTTACATTTCTTCTCCAGATGTTATCTCGAGTAAGAATACATCAGATCTGAAAGGAAACCTGGAAGAAGCACGGACGAGGGGCTGGGAGCTGAACTTGCGCTGGGTAATGGTGAGACCTTGAGTTTGGTGGCTTTGGGGATGCTCTGGGAGAAGGAGCTTCTCTCATTCCTCTGCTCCCCTTTCATCACCTGGAGCCACATAGCCTTGGATCTCGGTCTTTAACTGCCTTAGGTGAGTCCCTAGAACCCGTACCATAGGGCCGTTATAAGCATTAAAGACAACATAAAGATCTTGGTGTACATTTACTCCCGAAAGTCCATTTATTCCTTTCATTATCATGTTTTAACGATTATGTACATGAAATCAACAATCAATCAATGATGGTCTATGAAAATACTTCTTTTATATTAATATATGTATTAAGATTTTAAACAAAAAATGTGCCAGTGATTTTATAAAAAAAAATTTAACTGTCTTTCATAAGGAAGTGTGAGGATTATTGCATAAACCCACAGTCCCCTGGGTAGGGAAAGAAATATATTTAAGCATATATAAATATCAAATAAACCACATGGTAGGAAATATGGGTCTTTTATGCCTTTACTGAGTATCAGGCACAGCTGTTCTGATTTTACAGATGTGAACACTGAGGCACAGGAGGGATAAATTAACTTGCCCCAATTTTTCAACTAGCAGGTGCCAGTCATCGTTTGAACCCAAGCAGCCACACTTGAGAGTCGAAACCCACGGCCACTCTCGTGCACACTGTTCTAAACAGCGATGCTATCCATGGCACTAGGTTTCCTCAGAATATTGCTGGTCAGTGCCATCAGATGTGTAATTAACTAGATGTTATAAATATCAGGCTAAGTGGGAAAAACTTTAGGCATGATAAAAAGTGAAAAAAAAAACTGTTAAAGAATTTTTTTTCAAAGTTGAGTTCAGCTCAATGGATGAGTTAAATATCGATGCTGAATTACTATCAATAAAATTGACTAATTCTAATCAATTAATTCATTCAGAGAGAGTGATTAATATCCACAGAACTCTTTCACTGTGGAATCACTGAGTGCCTGGCACTGCAGGATGTACCATTTTAACCCTCTCACTCTCATGAGGCAGGTAATTTTTTTTCCTCATTTCACAAACGAGGAAAACAAGGGCAGATAGAGTTTATAATTCACCCAGAATCATTCAGCTAATAAGTGATGGATCTGGGATTTAGGTGCAGTTTGGCCTAAGTCCTCAGATTCTAAACTTTCAGAGTGTAGTGCCAAGAAATGAACAGCATTACCATGGCTTGATCGGACCAAAGAAAAGCAGGGCAGGACTATAATTTCTGTATCCTGGACAGTATATTTTTATTTAAGATCCCATTAGGTATTTTCTGAGAGTAAAATCACAGTATTCATTCGGAACCTAATCATCAGTAAAAAGTAACGTCATTTTCATGAGCTGGGGATCCTTCACTTTGTATTTTTCAGGACCCTCTAGTCCTAAACAGCCTATGGATTTTTAGTCACTGGATGCATATCCCAGCTTGCTAATTAGCTTTGTGACTATGAGCAAGTTAAGATGCTTGCGAGGACTGATGGAGGGAAATTTTCTTCATACACAAGAAAAACCACTGAATGCCTATTACACAGTAACTATAACATAAATCTTACTTATTATTTCATATATCCCTGTGAACTTCCATTATTCTAATTTCAGCATTCCACTTCTCCCATTCCATCCTCTTGTGAATTTTTTTGCTTTCTGATTTTTCCATCTATGGCATCTTTTTCACCTCTCTCTACAATTTCTATGTAAGAGAATGACATGTAACCCTGACTTTTCATTAATGAGAGCATCGGAGTTTCTGGGAGTTGTTTATTTGATGAAGTTGTATATAAATTTTGGACCTAGGAATCAGAGAAAAATAAAATTTTCTGCCTAAAAGAGAAGAAAAGCACTGGAAATTTGGGGACAAAACTGGTGAAAATCTAGGAGTGAGGATAGACTGAGAAAAAAAAAAATTCCTTCAGGGACAAGGGGAAGAAAGTTTTAGTGAAGTCTTCACAACTTGTGTCCTGGAAACTATATGTGCGTATTAAAAATTCTCCCTTCTCTCAAAAAGCTTCAGTGGAGCCAACGTTGGTCACCGATATTTTTGTGTTAGTGGATCATTTCTGAGGACATGATGAGTTTCACATGTGGGTCAGCGAGGCACGGCGCAGCCCACCAGGACACAATGGCCTGAGATCCGCAGAGCCAGGAGAGCAGAAGTCGGCAGGAACCTACAGGTATCATTCTGAGGCCTAGGGCTTACCAACCCCATCCATGGCTCAAAGGCCAAGAGGCCCCAGCTGACACCTGCATTGCATGTAGATTTGGTGAAAGCATTAGCTCTGGCCTCATCTGAGTCATGTTTCATGTAAGGTGAATTGCGCTCTGCTCCCCTCCAGGACTTATGAATGTGATCCTATTTACAAATAGTCTTTGCTATGATCAAGTTAAGATGAGCTCTTTCCGGTGGACCTTCATCCAACACAACTATGTCCTTATAAGAAGAGAACATCTGAGCACAGAGATGGGCACGTAGAGGGGAAATGATGTGAAGACACAGGGAGAGTACCAACTACGAGCCAAAGGCAGGCATGAAGCCACCACAGGCTGGGAAAGAGGGAAGAAACAGATCCTCCCTCAGAGCCCTTGGAGGTAAATAAACTCCTTAACGCCTTATTTCAGACATCTCACCTCCAGACCTGTGAGACAATAAATTTCTGTTGTGTAAGCCACCCAGTATGTGGTACTTAGTTTTGGCAGATTTAGAAAACTAATACATTGCCTGAGGGAAGACAGTGCCCACTGGGAATTTTAATTACGGCTGATAGTCACTCGAATTATCCCTTTTTGTATAGAGTTGCTAAATTTCTTATTAATTTCATTGCAATATTCTTTGTTTCCATATGTTTAAAAAATAGCTAACTTTTATCAAATGCTTACTGACCAAAGATATTTTATATGTGGCTCATTTAATACTCACATCAATCACATGAGCCCGGTGTTACTACTATCCCCATTTTACAGGTGAGAAAACTGAAGGATAAGACTATTAAACAATTTGCCTAAGGTCACAGAGCTAGGAAGTAGCACAACTGGGGTGGCACCTGGGCAGACAGATGCCAGTGTGTATACTCACACAGTATAGGATGCTCCCTTAGCAGGAGCGAAATCAACTTCTTGTTGCACTTCCTCCAACTTTAACTCTAACGGTCTTTCACCAAAAGGTTATGGGATGTTAGGATTTCCTTTTTAAATAAAACCTTGCCGGCTGCTAGTGATCAAATTTTTCCTCCTTCCTTCTTTTTTTCCTTCTCTCTCTTTCTCTTTCATTTTCTTCCCTTCCTTCCCCTCCTTCCCCTCCCTCCCTCCCTCTCTTCCTTCTTTCCTTCCTTCCTTCCTCTTTAAATGCTCAATGTAAAAAAAAAAAAAAAAGATCATTTACACAATAAAAAATTTAGTCATACAGCAGTGACATATTTCTATGTGTTCATTTTACTTATCAACTACTTACTTTTGATCAGAAAAAGATATTAGATGTTAAATTTATAATTTTGAACAAGTTTCAGCTCCTGTACCTAACGATATTACAGTTTAGTTATATTGAGTAGTAGAATTTGCTAACTCTAAGGAGAGCTGGGAAACACAACGGCGCACCTAACAGTCTTGCCTGGATAAATGCTTCCTAATCATACTATTAGTGTAAGCACACAAATACACGCATGTCTCTTAAGTCACATCCTGTATCATTGGCTCCTAAGATAATAATAGAATACACGGTGTATCGGTTTGAAGCTCTTCAACTTGACCTGGGACGGTGCATGTTATCTATTTTACTTTACGCAGTGAATACTGCTAGTTTTCCTATTCGATACACATCCTCCTTTTTTCCTTTCTAATAGAAGCCTGATTTTGCGGGGGATGACAATGTTTCAGCTATAGACCAGACTCTCTTACAACTAGAAATGGATTTATGGTATAGTTTTGACCACAGGTTTCTGCTAGGGATTTCTGGGATTATTCATTCATTCATTCATTCATTCATTTATTTTAATATAGGTGCTACCCTCTTCCCCTTCAATATTTCTTCTCGCTCCTGTTTGTAACATGAACATGAGGTTGAAGTTGGAGCAACTGTGTTGAGACCATGAGTGATAAATGTGGGTGATAAAAACCATATGCTAAATGTGGTGGTGGGTAAAAATATAACTTGATTAGGCCTTCAGCTTTTTATCGAGAGGGAAGGGGAAAAAAGTCTCATAGGATTAAGGAACTGGAGTTATATTTCTGTTTCCTACAGCCTAAGTCAATGATCCAACTGATAAATGATAGGAAATCAGCTCTAGCCCCAGAGAAAAGACCCACAGCTAGGAACATTTCAGGATCTTCTCATGAAATGGCTGGATTTTTAACTGAGCAGCTGAAAGTGAAAACACTAATACACAAGGTCTGCTCAGTCACACAGGTGATGCAATCAGTATGTTATTATCTCACTCTGAAATATTCATAGACAGCCTGGGATGGAAAGGCAGAGGCCAAACAAGTGATAAAAGGGATTCAGAAGAAACATTCAGTGCAGGGAGCAAATTAAAAATAAATTTTAAAAATATATTTGATAGCTTCAGATAAAATTTTTTAAAAGGTCACGAAAATGGAATAAGAACAAGCAGCCTCTGTAAAAGAGGGGATGATTAGAGTAGTAGTGAACTCTGGGAAATTAAAAAAATATGTTAGCACACAGGAAAAGGAACACATTAAAAAAAGAGCGATATATAAATTTGAGAGATTCTTACATGAAGAGACATGAAACAAAAAGTGCTGGAAAATAGGAGAGAAACAATTAAAAAATCATAAGATCAATTCAGAAGACCCAATATCTGACTAATAAAAGTTGCAAAATGAAAAAATATAATCACTGGTAGAAAAATACATTTCAAACCATTAAAATGGAAAGGTTCCCCAGAATTGAAGGCTTAGGATTTCAGATTGCAAAGACCACCAAAAGCACTGAGAGGCAAGAAACCCACACAGGGAGGGGCATCTAATTTGGAATTTCAAGACACCAGGGATAAAGATAAAATGCTAACACCTTCCAGAGGGGAAAAAAGAAACTGTTTAAAGAATGCCAGTGGGCTTTTAAACAAGATACTAGAAGAGTGAAAAAGTAAAGCTTTTAAAATTCTGAGGGAAGCTGTCTCCAACCTAGAATTCCAACACAAACTGTAGGTCACATGGAATGACAAAATTTTTTTAAAAATTGAGAATGAAAAATCTCTTTAAAAAATTACTTCTTTCTGTCTTCAGAAGTGATGGAGGGCATACTCCACTAACTGGAGGGAGTAGCAAATAGAAGAGGCCATGGGATGCAACCCAAGAGAAAGCAAAGGGAATTCTAAGAGCGTCTCCAGAGGAGGCTTATGCCTGACAGACCTAGAGAACAAGAGCTGTAAACTGGAATAAGAGGAGAGGGTCAAGGAGGGATTTCCCAAGGGCAAAATGGATTTAGGGGATTTTTGAATATGTCTATCCATACTGAGGGGAGAATTACAATTTGAGATTGAGACTGGGATTGGGAAATCATACCTGCATAGAATGTTTAGCAAACTAACAAGAAAGCAGCCATTATTAACTCCAGGGAAAATGAGAAAGTAAAGCAATTGATGTCTACTGTCTTGAAGAGCTTTGAGTAATATTATATGGTAAGCCCTTGAATGTTGAGTAAAACCTTTGGAATATTGGAGGAGGGGACTTGAGTGTAGACAAATGGGTATTGTAAGAAATTGTCATCCTCATTTTCTATGCCAGGAAGACCACAGGTAATATTTGAAATTGAAAAGTCAAGAAATGTGAATAAGAACAAATTTATTATAAAAGTCTGTAGTAGAAGAAACAGTTCAAAGTTTCCAAGATGTTGCACCTAGGGAGAGGAATTGAGAAGTAGACTGTCTCAAGTGGCTGGTTTTTTGGTTTTTCATCTTATTTGTGTGTTTTTCTGTTATAAGAGGGGCTCACAACTTTCAGTTATACTTTTCTTTTATTATATTTTAGTTCATTTACCACTTTAATAAAAATGAATGTGAAATAATACTATTTGATTCTGGATTTACCTTTTGAAAATTGATTATTTTGGTACTGACCTATGGTTTCACCATACAGAATTTTTTAAGCTTCATACATAGTAGTTTTTCACTACTATGGATGTATATAGCATATTTTCTACAACTTTATAAAGTTATTCCTCTCCCAGTATTTTAAGTTAGGTCTTCATTATAATCTTGGTTCTGTGACTTTCATTTATCTACTTATTCAGTCATTTGTTCTTGAAATATTTATTCAGTCAACAGTAGTCTAAGCATTGGGGATAGAGCAGTGGACATAATAGACAAAACTCTGCTGACATCAAGCTTTTATTTTGGGTGTTTTGAGATAGTGTGACCTTGGCCAAGTCATGTAATCTATTTGTGCTCTGGTTTCTTGCTTTGTAAATTGGGCATAATATTATCTGCCCATTCTTTCAAAAGTAAATTTTGAGGACCTGTCCAGATTAAAATTTTTCTGTGCTAAAGAAATCATCTCAAAAAGTACCATTTTACTATTCAAAGGGTTAATTTCACAATTACTTCTAGCACCAGTAACTGAACTATTAGGGATAAGGCCATCAACAGTGCAAAATGACTGCCACATTTGTCTTTAGCGCTAACAGGCAGATTGCTGGATTCTGCAGCTGGTCACTTGGTTTTGTCTACATATTGCAGGTTTTTCATTGTTGTTATTAGCAGAATATGCAGTCTACATCCATTCCATTCTTTCTCTGCCTATGTTAAAAATCTAATGAAACTATTCAAAATAAAAATGCACTCAACTGCATATGATGCAAAAGAACGATTCTGCTGAACACAGCAATTACAGAATGCATCCCATTCCCTACCCATCAGCTTGGATACTGAGACTACTTTGTAAACATGCAGAGACAAGACTTTTTCATATTTATTGGAAGGTTAAGAGTTTGGAAAGTGTGGAGGTATAGGCAGATAGGAATATACTATCACTTATTTATTAAACAATATATTGAAAACAGAAACACACCAGGCATGTTGTAAAGCCTAAAACAAGCACCTGTGACCTCACCACTCTGGTATATGCCACCATCACTTCTCACCTTGGTAACTGCAAAAGCCTCCAAACTGATTTTCCTTACTTCTGCCTTGCCCTCTACCCACTGAAGACATCAGCTAGAGTGACTCATTAAAAATATAAGACATATCATAACATCTGAACAAACCTTTATCATCTTCCCCAAAAGGCCAAATTCCCTGCAATAAACTACAAAAACTATGTGTCGAATGAAAGAATCAATCAATCAGTCACCAGTTAGACTTAGGTCATACAGATGACTCAATCCTTGCCCTCAGTGATTTGTTAGGCGTTAAAATAGGCATAAAAAGCAATCAGAACATTGTAAAACAATCTGTTCCTGGGGTCCAGGACAAGTGGTATGAACAAGGACTTTGGAGGAAGTTAGGAGAAGTTCACTGTTGGCCATAGTGGTTTGGATTCCTTGTACAGCAAACAAACAAGAGTTAGAGACAAGAATGCTCTGGTAATTACGTTGTTATCTAATTAAACACAAGCAGGAAATACACCTGTAATTCTAAATCCACATCTATCATCTCCCTGATTCTACAAAATCCAATTTATATTCTCTGGAATAGCTTAAACTATCACTCTCAGCACAAACCAGTTACTTCTGTTGATGTAGTAAGAGTACCCAGATGTAGACAGACATCAAGGAGACACACGTGGCACTGAATTAAGACACTGACTTGAGGTGTCAAATTTAGAACAGTGACAGGCCCATCTTGGAGGTGGTGGACACACTTGCGCTCAAACTCTCACCTGGCATCCAATAAACTGCAACTTGATTAAGTGGTATCTTTGCACATATATGGTACAAATCCAATTGATATTCTCCATAGTCTTTGAAACTCTGAATTCAATTGTGATTCAACAAGAAGGGATTAAATTATACAGTGTCAGGAGAGCATTGAGTCTATTTTTAATGCCTTCTAATGATTTAAAAATTGGTAATCTGTGTACATATGGCAACTTCCCATTGATCTGAATATTGGATTAAGTGAAACACCATGGCATTGCCAACTGACTGAGTTGATTACATCTAATGAGATAGAGATGCAGAAATAGCTATGGGCACTTCACCACAGACTGCAGTCTTTCTGCAGATTCTTTGGCAAGGAAAGAAGAAAAATAAATTCTATAAAAGAGTGGTTTTCAAGCCATGCCTGCCCCTCTCACCAGCAAACTTTAAGTTCTATACCACTGCATATTATTCCCTTGACTAACTTCTACAATGGACTTGTTGATTCCCAGGTAACATAATATGACCATCAAAAATACATGAAACAATTAAAAACTGTTTTAACTATCAAGGGAGTTCCCATACATGAAAGATATTCTTAGGATAGGTAGAGATTAGAAATGTGTTTCCCAAATTTCAGTTATTCACTACCACCTTTAATATCTCTACCAAAATCCACAGTTCACTTATACCATTGTTATTTTTCTTAAAGTAATTCACTTAAATATATTATTTTTAAAGGAAATGTTCCATCACTACCAAATTGCAAATTATATCAACTGCCGTAAAGAAGTAACTACAAATATAAATGTAATGAAACAACGTCGTTTTCAAGTGTTAGGTCTGAGCTCAGGCTGTCATCTCTCTTCAAAGACACAAACGATTGTTTTATAAAAGACTGGCACCAAAAGGAGAATGTCTCAGTCCTGTAATCAAAGGATTGAACTAGGATTAGGAAGTATATAAATAACTCCCTACTAATACCATGTTTGTAATGATTGTACATATATCACCATCATGATACTTTTCTTAAACTTTGGGAAAGGATGATTTAGGGAAATGATTTTCATTTTTTATTAAACTGTAACCCACTGATCACATATTGGGATAACACACAGAAATGCACACACGCAACTGAAAGAAACATTTTATGATGCAATACTTACCTTAACCACACCTGGGAGTTTTTTTCCTACTTCATTAGAAATACTAAGACCCCAGAAAGATGATGTCTCAACCAATAACGGCAAATGATCATTAAGTGTGTAAAATACCAACCTCGAGGAACGGGATAGAATGGTGTTATCCTCATTTTAGTATCTGAAATGCTAACATAACGTGATTTGCCTTAACAGAAATATGAATTGCAGGTTGGGGAGAACTCAAAGAGCTGCATTAACTTTATAAATGTCCACATTATCTTTTTTTTTTTTTGTTTTTTTGTTTTTTTTTTTTTGGCACACGGGCTTAGTTGCTCCGCGGCATGTGGGATCTTCCTGAAGCTGGTATCAAACCCGTGACCTCTGCACTGGCAGGCGGACTCCCAACCACTGCGCCACCTAGGAAGCCCCACATTATCTTTATATACAATAGTTTCTTCATAATTCCTATCCTGGTTTTCAAGGTAGAACCTTGTATGTAACTGTTTTATAGGCATTCATCAAAGTGCGTTCATAGCACATTAGATTCACAAAGTATTAATACTGCTGATTAACAAAAACAGAATCCATGCTTACATTTTTGTATGTGCATGTGAAATGCCAGGTTAAACGAAATTTAGATGTTTCAAAGCATATTTTTAAAATTGATAATTTTACTACAGAACCTCTCAGAACCTTTAAAATGCGATCAAGCATTTCCCAGAGGGGCCTATGCTATCCAGTGTTCTGCAAAATGTTTTGAGCATGAAATATTTTCTGGGGAGAATATACTGGAAGATGCATATTTCTCTTGGCGTGTATCAGTAAGTCGTGTCACTGCTTTCACTGTGTTTCCCAGTCCTCCATGCCTCTGTAACGCTCTCCGCGTTTGCTAAATGAGCCATCGCTCCCCCTTGACCACAACACAAACCTCATCTCCATTCCTTACTCATAGCATGTCCTTCTCTGCTAGCTCGTATTCAACTGTTGAAATGCATTTGTCCTCCACACAAAGACTTGCACACGAAGTAGACAGAAAGTACGAACCATCTGAGTGTTCATCAGGAAGAGCATGGGTAAACAAGATGCGCGGCATCCATACCGCGGGGTACCATTCAGCAATAAAAAGAATGCATTACTGACGTGTGCTACATGGATAGATCGCAAACATAAAATAAACAAGCCGACACAAAAAGCCACATGTTCTGTGAACACATTTGTGTGAAATTATCACCAAAGGAAGACCTGTAAAGACAGGAAGTAGGTGAGTGGTCGCCTGGAGCTACGGATGGGAGCAGAGATGGACCGTCAGTGGGCAGGAGGGACCCTAACGTGACATGGAAAATGTCTAAAGCTGGGTAGTAAGTGCATGACATGGTGAATTTATTAAAGTTCACTGATTTGTGTTCTTAAAATGGGTAAATTTTGTAGGATATAAATTATTCCTCAATAAAGTTATTACAAATTTCAGCCAGGCGGCTGGCCGGCCACGGAGCCAACCACTCACCCAACCTTCTTTCCTTCGAAAGTCTTTCTCTCCATTCCTTGGATTAATTTAAGTACTTGTCTAATACCCTTACTAGACTGCAAGTTTTTGCAGACACAAACTGTACCTTGGACTAGTCCATGTAAAAATAAGTCCTGCTGAGTCTAAGTTTAGGATGCAAACTCTACTTAAGGAAGGTTAACCATAATAAAAACACACGTGGAGATGCCCAGTAGTGGTTATTCTTAAATTGGCTGCTCTGAAACCTAGAATTTACCCTTTCTCCTTCACTTTAAGGGTCGTTTAATACCTCAACACAACAGCTGCTAATTAAAGGAATCATACCAGGAGCAGCAGCAAAGGCAGAAACAGGAGGGGCAGCTACCTTTCCTGAACGCCTGCCTTGGGCTGGCGACGGTGCTAGGTGTGGCTCACTCTGTGGATGCTGTTCCAGACAAAGAAATGAGGCACAGTGAAGTGAAGCTGCTGGTCTTGGGTTGGATGCTGTGGAAGCAGAGCCTGAGGCAGATTTCCCCTGCACGTGGCTTATAGGGAGTGCTTTCAAGAGAAACTAGAAATGAGATGTAGCAAGCAAGAAAGGAAAGAGGAGGGAGCTAGGATACCTCTGGGGGAAGTCTGGCTATAGTCTACTCCGTGGGGTGCTCAGGAGGATAAATAGGAGACAGGCTCTATCCTGTCTTGAGGCAAGCGGTGTATACTGACAGTAGGTACATGTACCTACTGTCCCAGCGACTGTGTGTGTGTGCGTGTGTAACTCCCAGGCACCTTGGCTGCAATCACCCAAGGGTAAGGCTCCAGGGAAGGTCACAGGCGTGAGTCCTTAGTGAGTGCCAGCTGTACTCCCCAACAGCATCTACTACAGCTCTCAGCCCAAACACTCCCAGTAAAGAGAATACCTCAGATTAAAACTCAATAATTCTGATGTCTACATCAGTGCTCTTAACTTTCTACCTGTTTTCTTCAGTATCACATTTTGTTATGTTTTGCCCTGAAAGCACGCACGCACGCACACACACACATGCACAAAAGCCTCTGTTATGGCTGAGGTTGATCCATTTGCATCTATTTTCAAATTAAATATTAATTCAAGCTAGGATAACAAAGTCAAGCCTATTTGACACCCTTCTTTAATCTTGCTTTTAATGAATAGATAAAAATAATTTTTAATTACATGCATTATTTAAATAGTGTCTGAGGAACTTGGAGGTTGTATAAAAGCAGTTGACTTCTTGCAGCATTTTAAATATTCTCCATGCCAAATCTCTGTTAGACTAACACATTTACATTCTATGAATAAAGATTTGCTTAGAACCTCAGTTCAGACAGTGCTCCAATCACTACACATTCCAAATGAGTCAGTCTGAATTTTGGAGAAATTACTATGTATCTTCAATTTTCTTTTTATCAGAGATAAAATCATAAAGGCAAGTGGAATTTGATGTTAGAAATTACCACCTAAAAATCAAACAAACAAACCAAAGCATAACATGATGCCTGCCATCTAGCACTGCACAAAAGAGCTGGCTTTGTTCCAACGATGGCATGACTTATTGCAAGAATACAAAGCACTGTTTATGAGAAATGACAAACCCTAAATGAAAATTGCTTGCTTCAGCCCCTGGAGCCTATGTTTATCCATTTCTCTACTTCTCCCCAATTCAGCATCCTTTCCATTTAAACGCAGATATACAGGGGATTTCTTTGTCCTCCACCCAGCCTGCATTCCTCTCTTTTCCTCTTCTCCTTCTTATCTTACCTATTTTGAAAGCCAGTCTCTGAGCTCTCAACTTTAGGATAAGTAGCCAAGAGGTCAGGGCATTTGGAGTAAATAGAATGTTTGATTGGATAACATGGTGTGTGTGCATTTCACACAGAAAGTAAAACGCTACCCTGGATGGCTGCCTGTGATGAGGCCACCATGCCCTGTGACAATGACACAATAATTGGTTGAGCAGGTGAAAACTAACATGGCTTGAGCATATTATGGGATAAATGGCATCCCAAACTGGCTACACTTCAAGCCTTGGAAGTGACAAAATGGGGAGATAAGGTACATTGCTTTGGGGTAAAGGCAGTATGAGTCAGAGAAACCAAGTCCCTGGAAGTATTTTCTCTGAAAAGGGCATCACATAGAGTGAGGCATCTTATATCCTATTTTAAACCATAGCCAGAAACATTTCTCCTCAATGAACAATTTGCAAGACACTTCCCTAGGGATTCCTGATGCCTGTCAGATATCTCTCGGTAAATTTCTTTCCATTCGTTGGAGAGAAGGGAAGGAAGTAATACTCGTGACATATGTTTTGTCTTTCATCTGTTATTTAATTTTCACAGAGAATACTTGAGGATAAAATACTATCCTTGCTTGCTGATAAGGAAAGCGACACAAAGAAATTAAAAATAAAGCAAAAAGAAAAGAAAAATAATAACACAGATTCACTATAAAGAGCTTGGATTCAAATCCAGACTTTTTGGACCTAGATGTCCATGCTCTTCCCACTCTTTCATGCTGCCTGTAGCTTCATACGACATTTCCCAGACACGTTCTGTTGGCTGTTAACAGGAGGCAAGCTTAGCTTCAGGTGCAGTGAAAGCAGGCCAGTTTGTTCACAAGACTTCTCAACACTTTTAACAGGTCCAAGTATGTTCTGAGTCTCCAAAGGGGCCCACAGCACAGTGTTTCCAGAATTCCATGACCATAGAGGCCTTTTCCTGCCTGCCCTTCAACTCTACGGAAAACACTGTAGAAACTACTGTAACGCTGGTAGTACTCTACAACAGGGGAAAGAAGAGAATAGCAAGCTTCGGGGCTTAAGTTTTTTATTTCTTAGACTTCTGCATTGCCTGAAATTTTATGAGCTTGAATAAATTCGGGAAAGAAAAAACAAAGCCTCTTTTATATGAATTAAGATAATACTATTATAATAACACTAATAATACTATGCATATTTCCATTAGAATGTATTCATAAATATATGAAAATAAAGGTCCTAAACGAAGCCCCATGTCTCTTATAATCACTATGTAAAGGCAAAAATGAGCACATATTCATGTAACGTCTGATGAGTATCAGTCCTCCCTCCACATCCTCAGGCTTAGCATCCACAGGTTCAACCAGCTGTTGACGGGATTTGGTTGACCCCTCAGATGCAGAACCCGCGGGTACGGAGGGCCAACTGTGCTGCTGTCATTTCATAGGAGGGACTTGAACATTCTCAGGTTTTGATATCCAAGGGGGTCCTAGAACCATTCCGCGGCAGTTACCAGGGAAGAACCGTATCAGTCAATAATAAACAGAGTTATGTAAGGCCAGACAGTGTTCTAAGTGCCTGGTACACACACACCAATTCACTTAATCATCATAGCTACCCCCCGAGATAAATATTATCATCTCCATGTGATATGTGAGGAACATGGAACACAGATAAGTTAATTTACTTCTCAAAAGTCCTACCGGTGCCCAAGCAGGAGTGTGGCAGAATCTGGTACCAAATGTTCCTTATTCATTCCGCGCTGTTTATGACCCTCCCTTAAACCTGTTTTGCAACGGAGTCTAGACACCTCTGGAGGGTTGCTGCAGCCTCTGAAAAGTCTGATAAGGGCTCCTACTATTTTACTCCCCCGCTTTAACTTTCCACCCCCACCTGCTTCTCCTTTGGAGCTTTTGGGAACTGTGATATGTATATAATGTCAAAAGGGTTTTAGAATAAAAACTGTGAAATTTGGTTTAGCAGTGTAAGCGTAGTAGTATTTTATAGTTACTGGTCTGACTCCGTTACTCACAGCAACTTGTTGAGCTTCTGTTCAGTGCTGCTGCAAGAGATATGAGCATGAGTTACAAACTCCTTGTGCCTGGAAAAAGATGCTTGGCTTTACTGAGCAGGAAAGATGTTCAACCACCAGAAGCTGGGTTTGCTCCTCCAGCGGCAGGATTAGCGTTGCTTCACGCACAGCCTGTCGAGAGGTCTTCCTTGTTACCAGGGGCATGTGCACCTCTATGTGGTGACCGGTCCAGGGGAGCTGCAGACTCTACTGGCTCACAGCACAACAGCACAGCTATCCCCCAAGGTGCTAACTGTACCTGCAATCTGCCTGTTTCTCTGCGAAGCTTTAACCATGCACAGGTGTGTGCACAGGACATAAGCAAAACACATCCAAAACAATGCAAAGTAGAAGAGACTTAAGCTGAAACAGAAGCCACTATCACTACTACAAAAAAAAAAAAAAAATTAAAAGAAAGAGGGAAACAATGGACAAACCACCTAGACTAGATTTTGAAAAAGAATCAATAATTATTAAAACTAATAAGAGGACATGCTTACACAGTGCTCACCTTGGGCCAGGCACTAAAGGTGCTTTTTATTTTAACTCATTTATCCTCAAAAGCCTATGATATCAATAGTAGTATCTCCTTTTTACCGATGAGGACACTGGAGCACAAAATACATAAAAAATGTGTCCAAGATTACAAAGCAGATAAGTGCCCGGGCTAGGGTTCTGACTTTGCAGAGTGCAGGCTCTTAACACCATCAGGACATCTACGTACAGTGTGTCACAAGCTCTGATTCGATGACACCCCCTGCCCCCCTCCCCCCTTCGCTGGCCACTGCCCTTGATGTTGTCATATATTAGCTCATTACTCTTCACAGGAATGCTAGGAGGTTGGTCTTATCCCCATTTCTCAGAGAAGGAAAACTAAGATCAGATAACTAGCCAGTGGCCGAGACCAGATAAAAACAGAAGATTATTTGAAAGTAAGGCTGTGTTCGTTCCCTAATGCTATCATTACAGGGGAGTTGCTTTTGGACTTAAGTTCTGTCAAAGTGCAGCTCATATGTGACTTTCTTTGTATTCTCAGATCATAGCCTAGAGCCTCAAGGTAGAGTTTTTTTCCTCCCCCAAATTGCATCGATTTGAATCAAGGTCAACGTCGTTTCTGCACTTTCATTATGTAAGGAAAACATCCAGTAATGAAAACGGAAACTTATGTGGATCATCCCTATGGCCAAATTTCATAAAGTAAATTTTGAAAGAAAAACTATGCGTGACGCGTATTTGGAATCCTTGCTGAGGAGCCGTTGAATGGGGTATCTGCAGTGGACTTAAATGTTTCCTTCTCCTTTCTGAATCCTCATTCTATCACCCCTTTCCTTTCAATCTGTTATCCGAATTCAGTAATTTGTACCTGGGTTTTCACATGCATGGTGCCCACTCAGACGCAAGCAAGGTGCTGTCCGAGAAAGGAAATTGCTGAAGTTCAGAACTGAGGGAAGCCAAGAACTGCCAAGAAGCCGCACACTCCCCGCTGCACTCTCCCTCCCTGCCTCGCCCTTTCTCACCCATCACACACCCAGTCCAATCTTCCCTGTCAGAGGAAATGAAGCAAAACCCATAAATGGAGGGAAATGGTGTATTCCTGAGTCGTAAAACTACAGTTCCTTGTAAAAGGTGCAGAAAATGAGTTCCTCTTTTAGGTAAAATATCAATATCCCAGGGCTTTGATAACTTCCTTGACATATGGATACCTATCCTGACAGCTCTTTATCAACCACCATGGGAACTGTTTGACTTGAAGTTGAGAAATGACTTCAAAGCATAAAAATCTGTCCGTCAAGTTCCAATATGTTTCTTCTGAATGATCTCATTTAAAAGATAAACAAATAAACACAGAACTCCTCAATTTTAAATACGTTTTCTGGATCAAAAAAAAGTTTTTAATTTTTAAATTGATAAATGAGTATGTTTCAATGGGCACTGCATTTCTCCTGCTGGAAAAAAAATAATGTGTATTTCATATTATTTTCCTTTTAAAAGTAACCTCTGAGATGTTATATAAACACATCAGAAATGGACAAGTTCAAAGGAGAAATGAAAAATGCCAGTGTTTGTTCTCTCTGCAGCCTGTGTACTTTTTTAAATGGGAGCATCACTTTGCATACTGTTTTGAAACATGTTCTTTTAACTTAAGAAATATATTCTAAACATCTTTTCAACACAGTGGTATTTGACAGTCTTATAAGACATATGCTAGGCAAACGGGGGAATTTATCAACATGCAAATGAAGCAGGGCTCTTGCCCAAAAGGAATGAATTCAGAACTGAAGCATGGCCAAGAGAGATGACACGGACCAGGTGAGGGAGGGATCCAAGCTTAGGAAGGGCAGCAGGTTGAACCCGGAAGAGGCATCCAGGAAACTACAAGATAGGGCCTTTCCACACTCGAGGAGGGAGGCATAGGACCCGGTGAGCGAGAACACTTTCCTGGGCACTTCCTAGAGACCAGAACTAGTCTTTCTAAGCACTTTACATCTATTAAAAATGTATTGTTTGCAGGCAATATTCTGGTAGCTAGATCTAGTAGAGGATTTTACAGAAGAAACAGAGGGTCAGCAGAGTAAATGACTTGCCTGAGATCACAGAGCTAGCTAGACTAGAGACCGCAGTCAGGGGTTCTTGTTCCAAAGACAGACGGCGTGTGCCACGTCAACCTGCAGTCAAGCTTTGTTCTCTCTCCAGTGCTCTTTTTCATGATGCCTTTGTTCTTGAGCATGTGGTTACATATAAGTCCATTTCCCAAGGAATCTTCACAGGTCGTGGTGCAAAAGAATCAAGAATCAGGTTCTTCAAAGGGCTCAATGGCTTATGCTGTTGGAGTGCGTGTGTGTGCATGCACGTGAAGTATCTAAGTGTGTGCTCTCATGAGGCTAGTGTGTGCTTACACAAACACATATTTGTGCACAAGTGTGCATGTATACATGAACATACAAACTGCATACCTCATTGATTTTAATAGTCATTGAACACAGTTTGAAGGTAGGGCATCAGATTAGTAACTACTAGATATCAAACCTTCCAAAAGCTAAGAGGAAACTGGTGGCTAAAAGTTGTGGAAACAAGATTTATCCAGAGAAGGAGAAGCTGGACAGTTAGAGGAGGAGAAATTCACTGCTTGCTGTGGAACCCGCCTTGGAATCCATTTGGCTTCACCAGCTCCTCCAGCTCTGCCTGCTCAGGGCTTAGATTGGCTGTGCATGGAATCCCGAGGAAGAGTCCTAGAGACTGAGTTGTCGACAATGGAGCCCCTGGAATCAGTGACCTTCAAGGATATAGCTGTAGACTTCACCCAGGAAGAGTGGGCCCTGCTGGATGCCTCCCAGAAAGCCCTGTTCAGAGACGTGATGCTGGAGAGCATCACCCACCTGGTCTCCATAGGGTATCAGATCAGCAAATCAGATGTGATCTCCCAGCTGGAACCAGGAAAAGAGCTGTGGAGTGAAGCAACAGGACGCCTCCGAGGCCAGAGTCCAGCAGGTTTCTCATACCCAAGGGGATTCCATTGGATGCACTGATCTGAGTGATGAATTCACTCCTCGATCTTCACCTCAACATCCATCAATTTGCTTAAGAAGTAAAAGTAATTTCAGCAAACAGTGTGGAGAATCACTGAGTCAAGGGTCCTTCCTTGACAGACAGGATCACATTCACACTAGAGGTAAATCATGTGAATGTCCTCTATGTGGGAAAGTCTTTAGTAATTGCTTTAGCCTCAGATGACACAAGATGATTCACACTGGAGAGAAACCATATAAATGTCTTCTCTGTGGAAGTGGCTTTTTCCAAAGTTCTGACCTTAGAAACCACAATCGGATCCACACTGGAGAGAAACCATATGAATGTCATCTGTGTGGGAAAGTCTTTAGTCAAAGTTCCTACCTGAAAGAACATGAGAAAATTCACATAGGAGAGAAGCCCTATAAATGCTGTCTATGTGAGCAAGCTTTTAATCAAATCTCTTATCTTAGAAAACATAAGAAAATCCACTCCAGAGAGAAACATTATGAGTGTCATCAGTGTGGGAAAGCCTTTAGCCAGAGCTCTGGCCTTAGTCAGCACAAGAGAATCCACATAGGAGAGAAACCACACATATGCCTTGTGTGCAGGAAGGCCTTCAGTCAAAGTTCTGAATTGACTCGGCACAAAAGGACCCACACAGGAGAGAAACCCTATATATGTCAGCGGTGTGGGAATGCCTTCAATCAATATGCAAACCTGAGAGGACATGAGAGAATCCACACCAGAGAGCAGCACTATGAATGTCAGCTCTGTGGGAAACACTACAGTCATGGCTCTTCCCTTAGACGACACCAGGGAACCCAGCACTGGAGGGGGTGTCAGGAGGGCCCTCAGTAGCAGTTCTGAGGTGCTCTCAGTAGACTTATGATGACACAATGACATGGAGTCATACACATGAGGAATGTGGAAGATACACCAGCCACAGCTTTAGCATTTAACCACACCAAGGTTCATACCCACTAAAGAAACTCTGTCTGTAATCAGTATGGAGGCTCCTTCAGGCATCACTCTCCTCAGTCCAGACAGGCCTCACCTGTGGACGTGGATCTGTACGTGCCCTGACTCTGTGGCAGAGCCTTTAGTCATTGGCCTGACCTCAGGTAACTTAGCAGAACTCATTCTGTAAATACAGTACAGGCGTTTTCAGCAACAGCTCCCAGCTCTAAAGACCCTGCAGGACTTGAGCAGAGGATAACCAACCCCTAGTCCTTCTTTGATAATTGTTGGTCAACATGAGACAACTCCATGTGGAGAACCACTAGGACTGTTATAGCCATTAACAAACATTCAGCCAAGCCCCAGCTTGATGGGCACAAGAAACTCAGTGAAAAAGTAAAGAATAAAATAAGAACAAACATGACAATCCTTGAGAAATACCAAAGTATGCTGAGCGATGCCAAAGCATACTTATAAATAATTCATCCTGGAGAAGTTATTCAATGTAAAGTCAGGAGAAATCCTTTAGTCATAGAGCACCCACTCTGGTACACATGTGCATTCAGACTGTACAACACACACTCAGTGTCATGAAGGAAGGGAAGTCTTCAGTGATCACATATTTCTTAGTCAACATTAAACTTTCACACTGAGGGTGTAGCCACCCTAAAAATCAAAGTGGAGCTATAGCTAGATTTCATATCAGAAAAAAAATGACTATGTGTGTGGGAGAGGGAGCCTCTAAAAGAATCCTTTAACACACAATCAGGCAAGTTGTGATTTGGGGAAATACCTTTTCATGAAAATATGGCATAAAATGGAGAGTGAAGAGATCTAGCAGTATATGATATAGAGCTTGGAAGAAATTAAAATTTGTATATAGCATAATAGTTGCAAATATTCAAACAATAAAGTCTGTGGCTAAAGGAAAAAAAAAAGTTGTGGAAACAAGAGGAACACAAATGCATCATCATTAAAAACATTTGCGGAATAAAGCTTTGCTTCTAAAACTCAGACGTTAAGCAGAAAATTCCTTTCCGCGTATTTGAATTTTACTCCACTTATGAAGGAACGCTATATACACAACTTTAAGGAATTCATCTGTTGCGTGAAAAGCTGTCTGAGAGTATTCTCTCAAGCATTTTCACCATAACAAATAAACTAATATTTGTAAACACTGTGTCGGGTCCTCTCCCCAAGCAATTTTACTAGTTGTTTTCATTTACAGCACATGATTATGGCCACAGAACTGAGACGTAAAGCTTTCAGTCCCTGGTCTCCACCTCATCACACAGCTGGAGGACATAAGCCCCACCTGGGGCTCCATTTCGAGGCTTCTGTGGTTGGACCTCCACAGTCTGAGCCACTATACCTGTTTTCGCGTATTTGGAGGTAGCGTTAACCATGTTCCGTCTAATTCCTTGGCTATTTTTCTCACTCCTCTACTTGCTACCCAATTCTGCCCTTCTACTTGAACATGTCTGGAAAGAATGATCTAGCAGTAACGTATCCAAGAAAGTGCTTACTTTATCCCAGCCAGGGAGAGTCTTTTAAAATGACCCCTGATCTCAAATGGGCACTAGGCACTGCCCAGCAGTAGTCTCACATTTGCTCAGGAGATTCACTCCCCCAGGCTCGGGAGAGACTATACTATCCTTTCTCTCTCTTCAAAACCTCCATTACTCCCCACCATACCAATGCTTTTTACCTCGCTCTGCTTCATAATAACAGAAGAAAGCAATCAGACACAGTGTCTCTCAACTTCCCGTTATGAATGTACCAACATTTACATCCACATTCTCTGCCTTCTTCAGCTTCCAATATAGGGAAGGAGAGTCTCTGTTGCAACCAAGGCCAACTCCTATGCAACAGCAGGGACCTCGGTGTTTTGTCCTTGTTGTACCCCTAGCCTCTGGAACAGCATCTAGGAGGAGCTTAGTAAGTATAGATTACGTAAATGTACGTATGAAGGAATGAATACCTATGAACGTGAAAGCGCCCGTTTGTCCTAGATGAAGAGGAAGGTAAGGGTAGACACGAAGACTTCTGGGGTGGTGCTCCAAATCGGTAGCATACAGCTAGATAATCGCATGTAAAACAAATGGTAAACAGGTAATAGATGATGTTTACCCACGCCTCCTTTCCTCCGTCTTTGTCCTACCTGGCCTTTATACTGTATATACAATTGAGGACCACGTTTACAGAGCACCGTAACAGTGGCAGGGACTGCCCACTCATCTCTTTTGGTCTTCACAAACATGATCAATTTACATATGATGAAACGGAGGCTCAAAGAGATCCAGTAAGTTGCCCAAGGTCAACTAGTAAGTGAAGGAGGTAGGATTCAAATCCACATCTGCTGACGTGAAAGTGCACACTCTCTCCACTCAGCCATGCTGCTCGGCAGCCCCTGGGACCTTCTTGCAGGCTTAAGCACAACTAGTTCCTGCGTCAGCTCTGTGGGGAACTGGACTGCATTCCCCCTACAGCCTGCCACGCCTGCAAATGTCATGCTGCCAAGTGATCTCTTCCTTGTTGTGCCAGTTGTGAAGACTGGATAGCCTTGGAGACTCACAGAGAGACATGGGGACCCCTGACGGCAACTTTGTATCCAGCTTCCTGTCTTAGGGGATGAACCTTTATTTGTGTCCCTACCCATAGACTTCATATGTCAGAAAACGCAAGGTTTTCTAAGCTCACAGGAGGGGCAGATGTTGGTTAGGTCAGGGCTGACTCATATAATTTGGAAGATAAAAGTCTGTAAAAATGAGGGGGAAATCACATATATAAAATTTGGTGTGGAAGTTAATACTTATTTAGAATGGGAATGTGAAGGGGCCCACACACTTACGGAAATCTATAGCCTAACTTTCATTTACGTCAGGGTAATTCTGCCTCTGACCATGACCTCCCCCTACCTGAGAGGCAGGTACGTGATAGCTGAGCACCTGCGTTCTCCAGTGGACAGCATGGATTTTAATCCAGGCTAGACCACCTCTACAGATATGATCCAACTGATGGAAACTTCTACAGCACATACTTTCTCGTTCCTTTAATCTCCAGTTATATAACTGGCTCATAAAAATTGTTGTCAACATGACCAACTCATGGACAGAGCTGCACATGGTGCCTGGCGTGGACTCAACACATCTCTCCTTCAGCTATTGCTGGTATTATAGCATCTGAGGCCGACTTCCTGCTCGCCAGCTCTGGGACCTCCCTCCTTGAGGTCCCACTCTTGTATCCATTTGATGCTGTCTAGGTGTCTAAGCACCAAGCATTTGGGATGTGCCCCTGCGTCTTCACCATTGTGGGTTGTATTTTGGCATAACACACCAGTTTTCCTCAGGAGCCTTGTTTCTGCCTGTGTACCAGAAACCTCCCCCTCCCCCCATCTTCCCGGGACAAAAGGCTAGAAAATAGCAATGGAATGAAAAAATGTTCATAATATATTCTTAAGTAAACAAAGGGCCAGAATTCCTGTAATTATGGCTAATACGATTATTCTTACAGGGTTCTGTAAAATTAGATACTATAAAATGTAAAATTATTGGCTTCTCAGCTAGAATATAATTTATCACTCTATCATAGATGGTGTCTAATGTAACCAGTTAGTTTTGTTGTTTCTAACTAGTCAGTTAAGCTTCCTGGGCCTCAATTTACTCATAAAATGAAGGGGTTGGACTGTAGTCTCCATCATCCTTGCTAGTTCCAAACAATGTTATTAGCACAAATATCTGCGATGTTATTCTCATCTCAATATGGAACGTCCCCAGTCTGAGTATTTATCTTTGAAGCTAAAATGTGGGGGGGGGGGGGGAGTTACTCAAAAGATAATGGCCTTCCTTTTTGTGAAATCTGCCTCTTCACCTCCACTGTCTTAATACCCTCACTACGGCAGGTGCTCATGGAATATTATTTGATTTTTTAAAAACACCTTCTCTAGTAAAATCTTATTAAGACAATTTACATTGTTCCTATAGATGCACTTAAGAGTAGGGTTTGTGTCCTACAATCTTGAAGCAGCCTGGTAAGGAGAAATGAAGACGAGACCTCCTTTCCAACCTCTCAGGGCTGGTAAAAGGGCAGATCGAGCTTAACAAAGAGAAATTAATATTTAGTCCTCCGCATATGCTAAAGACCGATCACGGGAAGTAGGGGACATTCTTCCAGCTGAGAGAGGTCTGACAAAAGGCAATGAGTCAATGCCTGGCAGTTGTCTGGGGCAGGGCAAGGGGGGGTCTGCCTACCCCCTGCTGACACTGGGGCAGGCAGATACGGTATGAAAAATGATATCAGGGCCTATAAAAGAAGCTGGAATAGGGGACTCGTGGAGACTTCCTGGTCTAATCTTTCAGTGGCTTCCCAGCAAACAAAGAACAACACGCACAGTTCTTGTGATGGCCACGTATGGCACGCCCGTGCTCATCCCTCCACCCTTCCAGCTCACTCTGCTCCGCTTCCACCAGCATCTCTATGTTCCTTGGACACAAGAAATACACTTCTAACCAAAGGCCCTCGTAGTTGGCCATCCCTTTGCTTGGAATCCTCTCGTTCCGGACTTGACAATGTCACATACACTCGTTTCTTTCAACTATTGGCGGAAAAGTCAGTTCTTCAAAAAGGCCTTTGCTGACCACTCTGTTACAACATGGCTGTTTCTGTCCCCTTACTGTATTTTGTGCTTGTCTCTATTAAATATCAGATTATATATTTCCTTGTTTTGTCTTGCTTCCCCAATAATATGTAAATCACACAAGGATCTGGACGGCGCTCATTAGTATGCTAGAACTATGTGTGAAGCAAAGTAGAGACACACATATTTAGTGAATGGATGACTTATACTATAACTACTCTGTCTCCCATACATTTTTGTACCATTTATAGTTTGTGTATCAAAATTTGGCAGATCAGCTTGCAAGAACGAAAGTTTTGTCTCTTTCCTGAAGGCTGCATCTCCAGTGTCTAGAACAGTGGCTGATACTTGGGAGATGCTCAATAAAAAATCTTGTGTTGTTTACTGTGAAAATAAAAAGTTCCTGTACTGTAGTTTCAAGAAAGGAAATGAATGATCATTCTTTGATTATATTAACAAGCAGCACCAGAACCTTTACTTTTAAACCCAATGCAAATGATCAATGACAACTTCCCATTAATGATAACCACTCTTTGGAAAGCTTAAAACTCTAAATAACATTAGCGGTGTTTTTCTCTGAGCAACTGTATCCTACAAATGCAGCTCTCACTTGCTTAGCAAGCAATGAATTCAGCTTTTGGTTTTAAATAATGAGTGGTGGCTTCCTTTTTGTGGAAAGAAAGATGATGGTGCCTGGCTGTAATGGCAAAACACACAAATCATTTATAGTATTCTAGAGCTGGCTCTAAGCACATACAAATACTAACTCATTTTAATCTGTACAACAAAAAGGAGAGGGGGGTGCTCTGATTATTCCTGTATAAGATATAAAGAAACAGAGGCACAGAAGATTGGGGTGCTTGTCCAAAGTTATACAACGAACACGTACTAGAGAAGGGACTTAGTTATTTTTAAATCCAATTATTTTGGCTTCAGAGTGTGTTCTTAGCATCTATATTCTATGGCCTCTCTGTAAAAAGTGGACCATACAATTGGTATATTTTTAGCAGAAAGATTCATCTTGATGATGTTCAACGCTTTTCGAATAATTACCTCTAACAGCCTGGATGGAGGCGGCAAATTTCAAACAGGGAGGTCAAGGTAGGCCTGTGCGAGATGGCGCGAGCAATGAACAAGGTGCTTCTTGCTTTTAATAATCAGAGTGATGGACAATTAGGATAAGTACCCTTGTGATCTGTAAATGTATCTACTGGTTATTAAGACTGGGCCTTACAGAAATGCATCCACTGTGGCCACTGAATGACTATCAGGGGTAATGGCTCTCTACCGCTAACTTACTCAGACAAGTCATCAAGGTGGAAAACACCTCAATTCTTGGTCAGATCCCTCAGCCTGAGGATGCTTTGCGGCGGCACCTATCTCTAACGGTAAAGCTGAGCTGCAAAACAACTTCCCATCACCCATGTCTTAGAATTCTTGAGATTTAAAGTGATTGGTCCACTAGCAGCATAATTAAGGAGAGCTATAATTTTCATAAATATTTGGTGGAATCTAGATTGTGTTTGAAGTTTATTACCTGGATATAATCCATTAGATGTTTTCTCTGCAGAGGAGAGTCTGTCAAAATCAAGTCATTCAGTAAGTCATTTATTCTCTCTGGGACTCAGTTTCTTCATCTATGAAATGACTGCTTTGGAATTTGTAATTTCTGAAGGATTTTCCATTTTATGAAGGCTTGATAAATCAGAGCTTCAATTATGTGATTAATCGATGTATCTTTCCTTCTTTTTCCTCTTCCTCATTTTCCTTTTGTTCATTACCATAGCTGTGTTTTTACATGGAATGCCTCTATGTAGAAGTAGAACAAAAAATGAAAGTCAAGTTTTTAAAAAGCAACTATTTTGTAGGCATAGTCTGTAGGAAGGTTTATGTTAAATGTGGCTTTTGCTTATCTGTGTAAACTTTATTCCATTTCTGAATATTTATTTTCCATAGTCATAGTGAATGCCATTTGGGTCAGTGCCACTATGAAGGTATTGGAACCAATCCAGATTCCTTCACTTATTCCCCTGCGACCTCAAGCAAATCATTAATCTCTCTGAATCTCCATTTTCATCCATCTGCAAAACAGAAATAACACCTGCAATCTCACTCGGCTGATAAGATAATTCCAAGGCGGAGTGTATGTAACCCTCCTCTCACCCTGTTTGTCCAATAGCAAATTCTCAACTAAGTTAAGCTTTCTTCCTTCCCTTGAGCTCTGTCCCCCATAGCTAGAACTATCTGTGTCCCTTCATGCTTTAGAGCTGCTGATACAGGCTGGAGCGTGTATCTTCTGTTGACAGTCATCCTCATCAAGCTTCAACCCCACTGAGACACGTGTTCTGCTAGAAATCAATGCTGGATGCACTTGATCCAAAATCCAGTGTGGATCATGTTACTACCTTTGTCCATGCTTCAGTCAGGCCTCCTCATACATCTTACACCCTTCTAGAAATAACCACCTTCCTGGACTCAAGGTCTCCTCTTTTTTTTTTTTAAAGTTGCAAGTTGAGTTTATTTGGGGCCAAATGGGGACCGCAGCCCGGGAGACAGCATCCCAGATAGCGCTGAGAAACTGTTCCAGAGAGGCAGGGGGGAAGATCTTAGTGAAGGAGGAGTACATCAATCGGACACATACTTTTGTAGTGGGTTTCTGCGAGTCACGAGGAGCAGACGTCACCATGCAGGGATTTAGTGTTTTTCTAGGTATGAGGAGGTGCAAGGGTTGGTTGGGCTCATAAAATTAGCTCCTGAGAACATCTAACTATCTGAAGACCTGTTCCGTCCGCTCATTTTCCAAAGCACAGAGTGCCTCATTCCTGGTCTCCTCCCGGAATTCCCTGTAGGGGATGTGGAAGGGCAGCAGCTGCAGCAGGACGTGTGAGTTAATCCTTGTAGAGGTAGATGGCAAGTGCCAGTTTATAGTTGACAGGGCCCCTCATGGTCATAAATCCAACCATGCTTTGGGAGGCATTTCATGACCATTTCATCCCACGGTGCTAGGAAGGCTCATTCCTAGGTCTGGTGAAGATTTCGCTGATAGGCCACTCAGGGTGCCAGTACTGGGCTAGGGCTTTTCAACAAAAGTCAAAGGTCTCTGGACCACCTGTATTTCTAGTCTGTTACGGTCCAGGAAAAATTCCCTCTTGTTGCATTTACCCATATCCAGAGTTACACTATTACAATCATGGATCACATACAGAACTACATATTCGATTAACTGCTTCAAGTCGCCTAGTCATCATTATTTTTGTCACTGGCTCAGTCACACATTTGGTAATACAAGAAACAATAATCTTGTGAAACAGGTAAAATACAAATAATGTAGCCAGAAACATTAATAGAGTTATAAGTAAATATTTCCACTGTAACATCATATATAGAGTTTTCTCCTTCCCTGGCCCTTCTCTGCCCCATCTGTTTCCAGCAGTCCCAACTGTCACCCACAGACAAACCAGATAGAAACTGGACTCAATCTGAGAATGAACACAGCTGTCGACTTTCTTCTCTATTGTTACTCCAGAGCCCAAATGAAGACTGTCTTTGAGTCGACTGAAATATAATGAAGATTCATTTATAAGATTTTATGTCTAATTTATAAGATAGGAGCTTTATAGTATTGCCTATGCTGTGCTTAGAATACTATAGTCAGCATGTCAGTATGAACATTTTTGCTTCTTAAACAATGTTAGTGATTGAGAGTGTTTCACACAGAGAATGTATTCAAGAAAGTCTTATAGAAAGAATTAATGGGTACTTGATTTAACATTTTCTCCCCTTCACCAAATTATTTGCCATTACCATCACGCTGTAATGTCTAGGAAATTAACAAATAGGATATATAATCTGATGGCCTGAGTTCGAATTCCAGCTTTATGACTTACTGGTTGAGTCATCTTGAGCCAAGTTACCTAGCCTCTATAGCTCTAAGTTTTCTCATCTTTAAACTTAGAATAATAGTACCTACCTCAGAGGACCAGGGTGAAGATTAAATAAGATATTAGTATACTAACATTAATACTAATTCTATACTACACTATAGAACACTGTAATAGTCAGTTTAATATTATACTGTGTCTAAAACTTGTCTTGCATGTTGGTAACCCTCAATAAATCAAGATGTTAATATTATTTATCATTATTTCATTTTGGGGGTAAAAACTATGGATTTTGGAGGTCAAGTAATAGCCCCAAGTCATATGACTATTAAGAGGTGAAGTAGTGATTAGAATCCAAGGAAAATAATTCTGGATCCTCTGAGTATAATCTCTGAACATACTAAATCCTCTTCTTCCAACAGTCCCTTTGTAGACATTAATGTTTTTGAAATATTAACTATAAAAGATCCCAAAGAAGATCAAATTGTATAAGTATTCCATTTATTCCTCTCTGAGATAGTATAAAAATAATTTGTTTTCTAATATCTCTATAAATTATTTTATGTTTCTTAAACACTTCAGTTTAGAAAGATTTTCCTGATAGCTGGAACACACGTAGCTTTGGCATCACATTGCATTTGGAGAAGCAGAATTCTAGGAGAATTTTAAAAGAGTCTGCATTGTAAGTTTCAATTAAGCGATTTGAGATAGAAATAATAACCCCCTCTCAGTCATCTCCAGCCCCTTGGTCCTAGTTAAGTATCATGGAATGGTCACACCATCAGTACAGTTTTCCAATTGGCCCAATTAATGACAGACCCAACACATCCACAATTCTGTCAACAGCACAGAAGAATTAAGAACTAGGGTTCTGAAATCCATCTTTGAGTATACGGCTAATGTCTTATTTAGACCTCTTGGAGAAGCTGCATCACAGTATCACAGATATCTGCTAAATAAAGTGAGCCCAATAAATACAAAAGAAATTCTAACATGTAGTCTACAAAGGGATTAGATTATCAGTTAATTTCTTTTTGTCTTTGTATCAAAGAGGATTACCACTGATTTTTTTTTCATTTTATCAAAGAGGATTACGCATGATTTTTTTTCCGAGTCATGTGTGTTATTGCATTTCTGTAAAATTTTGCCTTTTATCAAGGTTAGTAGTAGGGAGAAGGATGGTTCTTTCTTAATTCAGTAACTACCTCAGCACGATTTAATACATATTTGGATGAAAAGTAGATATTTTCACAGCCCAGTGTTGCATATAGAGATAATGAAATAGCTTTGCCATTAAAATTTTGATTCAATTTCTCCAAGAAATGTGTTAACAGAAAACCACTTTCATTTTTACAGCTGGAAAAGAGGTAATTTACTCTCGTGAGGTTTAGGAGTATTCCAAACCAGCATAACTCAGGAGCTTCCTGAACTCCTCACTAAGTAGAGAGACTCTGTAAATTTAAAACACTGGCATTGTATATTATATTCAAAACTTTGCTCAAGTTAAAAATATTATTTGCATGCATACTGACCTGGTACTAATATTTCTTTTCTTAAAAATAAATATTGAACTTTGAATTGCAAAAAAGAAAACGAAAGAAAAGAACTAAACTATGAAACATTAATAAATTATAACATGAGCTGTTTATTTGTTGTTGCAACCCCATGTAAGTTTGGAGAAACTCTATCGCAAGGATTCCTAAAATAGCAGCCCCAAATGTCAAATTCTAGAGCTACCAGAAAGGACATTTCGCTATTCTCCTGAAATACAATGAAAGTCTCCTGAGGTATGATTAATTATCCCACTATGGAAGAGAAGGAAAGATCAGCCTAATGGCAGCACCAGATATCAGTTCCAAAGTAGGCCATTGATACCCATTTCATAAGAAAGGATATGTTACATAAATGATCAAATTTTAATCACCTCATAGACCCATAGAACTTTTTAAATGGAAAGTTCTATGAAGACTATCAAGCCCAGTCTCATTTGAGACAACTAAAGAGGTAAAGTAGCTTACCCAACTTTAGAAAACAAGAGAGTGGCAAAGGAGGGGTAAGAGTCTGCACTCCTACTACTGTCTTATTTTCTTATATTAAAGAATGTTACCCACTAAATGCAACATTTTTGTTTACAAATACATGCGATGGATACGTGTAGCATTAGGTGTTTATGCATATCTTACATAGACTGGAAGAGAAGGACCCAGGACATCTAGGACTCACTCCACAGTCTTGTGCAAAGAATGGAAGTTCAAAGTACTCAAAGACAAGCAAATACAAATATTTCAGTTTTAATGTTACCCATTTATTTTGAAGTACGTTTTTTCTATACACACTTAAAGCAAGATAATAACTACATTTTGCAAACATAGTATTATACGTACCCTTGAGAACAAAATGCACCCTGCATATGTATTAATATAAGACAACTGCATTCTGAATGATGACTGCACTATAAAAGCTACAAGTTTAGATGAAAAGATTTAATTGTTTAGGGGAAAAAAACATCAAAATCATCCTCATAGGGCTTTAACCTAGGTTCAAACTTTTCTACTTAATACTCAAATTTTTTTACTAGGTCACCTGAGCAGACAGAAATACGAAAGGTGAAAGAAATCATTATCCTCAGCTTAGATATGTAAAATGATGTGGGAGGAAAAGAATTCTTATTTGAAAATAAATAAATCTGAATGAAATGAGCATTAGGGTTTGTTCTGAAGAAAGCTTTAGAAAAATCTATGAAGATGCTATTTTGATATTAAATGTTGTTTATACTTTTCATTCATTAAAACTTGGGTTGTAACTCTAAAGTGTGCACATTCTGATCTATATATTCAAATTAGACACAATGAAATATAGCATATCAGTCTGTTTATTTGTTTTATATCTCCAGTCAGCAAAGTGTCTGGCCAACTTAAATATTGTCTTGTAGGTTTTCTGACTCTAGCATTGACTTTGGAGATGTCTTATATAAACTTCAAAATGGAAAGCACTATTGCTCTCTTTCTCTATCAACTTTTATATATTGAGTATGATTCCTCTTCAATGTAGTCATTAACATTTTACCATTTCAAAATACTTTCTAAAACCTGGAATTCGGATATGTGTTTACACTGAAGTTTATGAGAAAGCACATTCTCTCCATAGTATTAGGACACCGTTGGCCTGGAAAATGCTGATATTGTAAAACATAAAATACAAGGTAGAAACTGTTCATACAAATTAGTATATTTTGAAATATAATAAAGAATAGGAAAAAATAGTTTCATAAAGTTTAGCAGTCCTTAGAGGAAGGAAACACATGCTATCATTTTGGAGAGTAAATGTTCGTACTCCTGAAACAAAACCAATGCTAGAGGAGGTTTCATCACAAAAGGCAGAGTAAAAGGTTTTCAACAAAAGAGTTTAAAGAATGACCAGAAATCATCCATGAAATCAGGTAAAAAAAAAAAAAAAAAAAAGTCCTTCAACACAGCTAGAAATATCAACACTACTCCAAGGAACTGCCAGTCTCAGAGAGAATAAAAACCAGGGCATTAAAATGGGAGGTCCCTATCACATCTGCCAGGAAAATAACACACACTAAAGGGCAGAGAAGCCAAACCAAGTTCTTGGTGTTACGACAATGCAAAAGATAAAGTCAGTTTTAAACAGCAGTCACTACATCCAGAATTTAGAATTTTATCCTCTTTTTAGAACTACAGATATTGCCATCAGAGAGGGCTTGCGAAAAGCATTCTGCAAACTTACTTTACAATTACTTTAACGAACCCCGCTTTCCACCATCCCCCCCACACAACCAATTACAAATGTAGGTTTCTATAACCTACATCAGAGTGACACACTTACTGTAATTTAACATTTGCTATTTGTAATTGCAGCCTTATTTATATCACATGTGGCAGTCATTCTCCAGGGGACTGGATTAGTTGTGACTGTAAATACATTTATAGTGTATTTGCATTTTTACTCAAGTTTAAAATCTGAAGCAAGAAGAATATCAAAGCATAACTACGTCAAACGTCATCTAGGGAAGCTTTCAAAACTGCTCCGACAACTTTACAGAAACAATAACTGGCTGGATGCAAAAATACTCTCAAATGTGTTCTGCACAGTAAGAAAATAATACTCTGAATTTACTCAGATTCTCAAAGAAACATCAAACTCAGGGAAAGACACAGGCAAGCACACACCTAGTTCTTTAAAGAAAGAGATGATTTGTTAAGGAGAGTAGGGCAGGAGCCTCTGATGAATGTTAACAGCAACACTTGAAAAACAATTGGCTCTTTGGAATCTGTGTTAAGGTCTGCCATATGAACTGGGGACTCTGCCCCTTACAGGCTCCGCTGGGATGTAAAATAGGTAAGGTTATAAATACTTCTTGAGACAACCTTATAAAAAGCTTATCATTCTTAGGCTCCAATCTTAAATCATAAGGAATTATAATCAATGTATAACCATCTCCATTTGATGAATGCATTTACATAGCAATAAACAAATGGACCTCACAAAATATCCAAATAAAATTTGCTGATACAATAAAAGGGGATATTAGATAAAATCATATAACATCAATATGGACTAAATACTTTCAGTATAAGCAGATATACCAATTATAAACCTTTTATCTCAGTTTAGGTGCTAACATTTTGATTCAAAGTGTTTTCTCATAGTTTTAACGTTCTTTTGCTGTGAAAACATTACTGAAACTTACAAAAAGTTGATTTTATTACTCTTTCCTACCCTGAAAAACCCACCTCTCTTCACGTCCACCCCAGAGTAACATTTCTTTGATCTCATTTCAGGTGCCTCTTAATACTCGCTTAAGAAATTTTTATTGCAAAACAGAGAATTTTTAGAAGTCACTAAAAAGCACTCCCTTACCTTCTAAACCTGCTTCAATCAGCCCAAACTGTTCCAATAATTTAACAAAAAGCACAATGACGATCAGAACTGCTATCATTTCAAGCCCTTCCAAGTTCATGGTCAGCTAGGTCATGGTCCGACCACAGCTACTGAGAAGTGCTCCTCTGCCTGGCTTTCTTTGTAAAGCCATTAAACTACATTAAGAAGGCTACTGCCAGAGGAGAAGGGGAGGAGAGCTAGAGAGAGAGAGAGAGGGAGAGAGAGGGAGAGAGAGGCAGAGGGAGAGGGAGAGAGAGAGAGGGAGACGGGCAGAGGAGACGATGAGACCGAGAGCGGGTGTGAATAAGAGAAGATGCATTCATCCTGTCTACTGTGCAGAGGCCAGAAGTGGCAGCCGGATAAAGTCGGGCCTGTCGGAATTACCGGCTTCCTCTTTATCACTCTTACACAGAGAGACAGCCACGCATGAAGCACCGCGCAGGTCACCCGAAGACCCGGGAGGTCACCAGGAAGGGCCCGGGGAAGCAGGACGCGCGGCAGTGATGGCTCCGCGGCCCCGGGACCAGGGAGCAGCGCCGCCGCCGGGCGCTTTGTTGGGCTGGTCAGTTGCCTTGGAAACGGAAGCTAACCAGGGGCTGGACTCCCTCCCGCTGCAGACAGGGACCAGAGCACCGCATCTTGAAATAAGAAGAAAAACCTGAAAATGCCGAGAGGCGAAGTGACAGCTTGGATTCAGCTGCTTCAGAAACCCTGTTTACTAGTCAGGAAAAGCGAAGTGTGTATTTTGTCCCAACTAGCTGAGTGCAGAGGGAAATGAGGCTTAAGAGACTCGTTCAATATTGACTTTCTTTTTTCAATGAGTTGCCTTATCCGGGGGCTCCGTGTGAGTCATTGTGACCTGATATTCTGGTCTGAGTAGTAACTATCACATCGTTTCAAAGCATGATTACCATAAACTAGTAAGTATTCTTAATATTTGTAAATCTTAGAGTTTAGCAGTTATCTTATGCATTAGCTCATTGCCATTCAATACACCAAAATATATACATATATTTTTTTTCATCGTGTACCTTCTGTGCTTGCTTGTATGCTTTTAATTGATTGGAGTAAATTTGGAACAAGAGAAAGTTTCAGAAGAAAAAAAGAAGTCAATCAGAAACAAAACTTGTTTAGAGTTTGTGTCTTTAGCTTGCATGACCATCTCATGTCTGTGTTTCCTCCATTACGATACTGATCAACTAGATCAGGCCCACATTCAAATACAGAATTAAAAAAACAAACAACAAAAAAACACCCAAGAGTCAGAAAGCATCTCAGAAACCCAATTCCAGTCTCCTGTTTCAGAGACAAGCAAATCGAGGAGCAAGGAAGAAAAACATCAGGCAGAGGCAGGGCAGGGGAGTACGCAGGCATCTTTAATTTCCAGGCAGCTTTTGAAGCAATACAGAGTAATGGTTTGGACTCCAGAGTCTGACTGCCTGGACTCAGATCTGACCTCTTACCAGCTGTGTGACCTTGGGTAAGGTACTTAACATCTCCATGCCTATATGTCCTCACCTGTGAAAGGGGGCATGGTACGAGCACTAAGATCATTGGACTGTTGAGGGGATTAATGAGTAATACTGTCCGAACAGTGTAAGTGCTCCGTCACTGCTGCTCTTGTTTTTAGCACAAGTCTCTCCGTGCTCTGTGCATACCACGCAGAGTTGCCAGGGTAATTACTTTGCGATGCAACCCTCATCTTGTTCCCCTAATTAAAAGCCTTCCACGGCTCCCTAGCTGCCTGCTGAGTGAAGTCTAAGGTCCTCGGAACGGCGTCCTTTTCTCAACATGGTCTGGCCCCAGCTTGAGGACTGCACCGCACTGGCCATACTTCTGTTCGCTCTCTCCACCTGACAGCTCTGCTTCCTTCCCCCAAACTGATTCTGGGCTTTTTCCATCTCCAGACCTTGTTCAAAAATATTGCATGTGTTTGGAAAGTCCTTTCCACGCCAACTCTGCCCGTCAGGCTCCTAAAACTCTTCCATGAAACTTCTCCAAGCAGAAGTGGAAGAAATCTCTTTTTTGTGTGTGTTTTTATAGTACTTTTTTTTTTCCTCTTATAGTACTTTAGAGTATAGCCACTTGGGTGGACACCTTCACCACTGAAGGGTACGTTTCTAGAGGGTATAAGTCATGCCTTCCTTACCTTTAAGCTGCCCACATGCCTCCACGGAGGGCACCTCATGCTTCATAGATGTGTGGTATAGACACGTCTTGGGTAACAACAGTCACCATTAATAATGTAACTACCACATACCAGATGCTTTACATACTTTGCTTTTCCCTCTTAGTCACTCTGAAAATAAGTATAATTAGATGAGATTTACACAGAAACACTACACCTCATAGAAGTTAAATAATAAGTTCAGGGTCATGCTGCTGTTGAGTGATGGGACCAAGATTCAAACTCTGATTTATTCAACTCAAAGTCCATTATTTCTTCCCATTATTCCACACAGCTTTAAATGAAATAAGAAGCCAAGCACTGGCACGGGTACTTATCAGCCCAGGAGTGAAGGTCACACCCAAAGTGATGCTCCCAAACTGTTTTGTGACATTCTAATTAGTCCCTTAACCCCCGTAACTTTTCAACATGGGAAGTTTCCAAACTAGTAGTGAACTGAATTCACGGCTCTTCCTTCCTGCCTATCCACAGGATTATTATTACTTACTTAAACACACATAACCTGTGGTCTCCAGATGGGATTTTTCTGTTTTTTCCACCCCTGGGGAACTCAGTAGAGCCCTTCAACTTGCCCCATAAATAAAATTCAGTGATTACATTTTTTATTTTCACATTTAAAATCCATATCTTAAGAAAAGCAAAAATAAGCAAGTGGGACGACGTCAATTTAAAAAGCATCTGCACAATAAAAAAAATCAACAAAATAAAAAGGCAACCTACAGAATGGGAGAAAATAGTTTCAAATCATGTGTCTAATGAGGGGTTAATATCCAAAACATATAAGGAACTCATACAACCCAATTGCGGAAAAAGGCAAACAACTTTATTAAAACATGTTCAAAGGTCCTGAATAGACACTTTTCCAAAAAAGACATACAAATGGCTACCAGGTTAGGAAGAGCTGCTCCACATTGTTAATCACAAGAGAAACGCAAATCACAACCTCACTGAGATACCACTTCACAGCTGTTAGGACAGCTATTATCAGAACGTCAAAAGATACATTTTAGCAAGGATAAGGAGAAAGGGTGACTTTGTGCACTGTAAATTGGTACCACCATTGGGGAACCATCATGAATGTTCTTCAAGAAATTAAAAATAGAATTACCACCTAATTCAGAAATCCCCCTTCTGAGTACATTGTCGAAGGAAATGAAATCTGTACTTTCAAAAGATTCCTGTGCGTTCATGTTCATTATTTACAAAAGCCAAAACATGGAATGTCTGTCAGTGGATAAATGGGTAAAGAAAATGTGACCCACACACATGCACACACACCCACACACAGAGAGAGGAATATGATTCTGCCTTGAAAAAGAAGGCAATCCTGCCATTTGTGACAACATGGATGAACCTGGAAGACATTATGCTAAGTGAAATAAGCCAGACACAAAAGGACAAATACTGCATGATCTCACTTACATGTGGAATCTAAAATAGTTGAACTCATAGGAGCTGAGAGTAGAATGGTGGTTACGAGGTGTGGGGGTGGGACAGATGGGCAGACATTGGTCCAAGGGTACAAAGTCGCACTTACTTAGGATGAATAAATTCTAGAGATTTAATGTATAGCATGATGAGTATCGTTATTAGTACCGTATTATACCCCTGGAATTTGCTAGGAGAGTAGATTTCTGGTGCTGTCATGACAAAAAAAAAAAAGGTAACTGTAAGGAGACAGATATTTTCATTAGCTTGACCATAGTAATCATTTCACTATGTGTATGTATATCAAAATATCATATTGTACACCTTACATATATACAACTTTTATTAAAATGAAATAAAATTGATGCTCTTGGGCTGAGAACTGGGTGTAGGCAGTTTTCTTGTGAAAAGTGCCAGAATAAGGATCTTTTCACTCGGTCCAGATGTTACAGTTACAGGTTCCTTTGGAACTGAGTTTTTCTTCCCAGTGCCTGTGGGGTTTCCTTTCAGACTGTTTGCCTCATAAGTTCAGGCCTTTGCCCTTGCTGTTCCCTCTGTTGGGGTGCTTCTTTCCAGACTGCTTCACGAATAAGCGACTTTCTATAGGTCTCGGCTCTAAAGCCCCATCCAGAGAGGCCCGCACCAGCTGCACGACGTGGAACAGCACACCAGCCCCAGACCTGGGAGTCACTACTCTCTCAACAAGTGTTATTTTGCTCCAAAGCACTGTCACCACTCAATATGTGTATTTGTCTACTTATTTATGTAAGATCTCCTCCTGCTAGAATAGAGCCTCCAGCCTATGAAGGCAGAGATTCTTATCCATCTTGTTCACTGGCATTTTCTTGAACTTAGAACAGTGCCTGGCACATAAGAGGCAGTGACTAGCTTTTGAATGAATGATGTAACTGATACTCTCACCTTCCCTAAAAGCCACCTGCTCTCTCCCTGATCCCAAGGCCCCACTCTCTGTTGTCCAGAGTGCCAAGTCTGCCTGGGGATTCTTGTGAGATTTCTGCACAGTCTCTCAGGATGCTACCACAGCACGGTATTCCTGGTACCTCTCCTGAAGGTGAGCCATCGGCTTGCACACCGAAACGTCTCGGCCGTGTTCTTTTCAGTGTTTAGTGAGAGTAATGTCTGCATCCTCATCACACAGATGAAGATGCGGAGGCCTGAGAGGAGTCAGTAGATTGTCCCATGTCCTAAAGCATCAGAGGCCAGCCAGGCTGAGAGCTATATACTGACAGTGGCCACATATACAGTAAGTGCTTGATGCATACTTTCCTTAGCTACCTCTGCAGGGATAAGTAACCAACACTTTATCGTGACTTTTTAAAAGATGGCTTACCCTTTCTGGGTTGATGTGATTTGAGACACAGGAATGGTCTGTGCCCCTGCCCTGGGGGTGTTTGGAGGGGGAGGGGTGAGCATGAGGTAGTGGTGAAAGATAGGGGATGCTCTTAGGATTGTTGACCAACAGCTTTGCATGAGGTACTCTCAAGAAGCTAATGAGGAGGGTTAGAGGCAGATCTGGGTATCTGTTTAAAAGAAGCATCAACAAAGCAACTTCGGGGAGTCGCTCAGGCTCTGCTGCCCCTAGAAGGTCTCCCTGGCCTGTCCCCAGAAAAAGGAACACATGTAATGAGAGGCACTCTTCCTCTGCACTTCAGAGCATATCCCTAAAGTGCTGTTTATTGAAAATCACCAGTTACTGGCAGGAATGAACCCATTTCTGCTTCATTTTCAGCAATATGGCTTTTGGAAGGAAAACAATGTTTCCTTCCAAAATGAGAGGCAAGGCTGCCCTCTGATGAACTGAGGCAGGGAACAAAGGGATTCTAGTTATTCGCAACTGTGTCTTTTGATTCCAAGTTGGGGATGATATTAACCGGGGTGGGGTGGAAGAGCTTTCACCATACCCTAGTTTTAGAGTCTCAGTTAGTTAGCCTGGTCAAAAACTAAACGTCATTCCGTGTATTTTTGATGACTTATCATTTATTCACTTGTTAGATTTATGGTCCAGGTACTATACAAGCTGGTATGGGTAATAAAAATCCTATCTTCAGTCTTTGCAAAGCTTAAAGTCTATTAAAAATTTAGATGATAGTATCTAATATTTTTGGATAATCACTCTTTGACAGATTCGTGAACTAAGCACTTTATATGAGTTCTTCCACTGCATCCTCACACAAACCCTGAGAGGTAGGCACCATTATCTCCATTGTACAGGTAAAATGGAGGAACATCAGGAAATACCCAACCCAGGATTTAAACCCAGGTCTGATTCCAGAGATCGTGATCAGATAGTGTTTTAGGTGCGCAGCAGCATCCGGTGAAAGCCTTTAAGGAAGTACGGAAAGTACCACGGGAGTGGGAGGTCCCACTTAGGCTTGAGTGGCAGTGAGAGGGAAGAGAATGGAACCAGGATCAAGTTCACTGCACTGGTCTTTTACCATAAAAATATTAAGTGGCTTTTTTTTCATAGCAAGCACAGTCTACATTATATGACCGGTGGAGAATAACACTAGTCTTGCCAGAGAATTCAACCAGAGCCTGGAAAATACTCAGAGCCAGCTAAATCACTTGCCTTGATGTGCCTGTGAAGTTCCTTTCCTCATCTGTAGGCCATCACCCATTGTGACACACAAAATAGGCATCAGTGGCCTGTCTCTTCTAACTGTTTCCTCTTCTTTGGCAGTTCCTCAAACCAAGAAAACCCTGGCTAAATGTTATGATTGAGTGAATAGGGAATATTTGGCCCTTCAGAATGAACTGAAATAAAATTAAGCAGCAAGGCATCAAATGAGAAATGTATCTTAATATTAATGTGAAGAAATAATGACCCACACGTATGGAAGTGGCAGGATAATGCAGAAGTTAGGAGAATGCTTGGGTTCACATCCCTGTTCTGCTATATTAGAGCTTCCTGACTTTGGGCAAGTTGCTGAGATGATTTATGTAAAGCACCTAGAAGAGACTGTCACACTGTAAATGCTCAATGAATGGTACCTGTTATTGTAACTGCTTATTGAGTCCGTTGCTATATGTCAAGTGCTGTTATAATTGCTTTACATGAATTATCTCAATAAATACAAACAACTCAACTAGCTAAATACTATTATTATTCCCAGACAGCATGTGAATAAGGAGTAGGGTATCTTCAGCTGAGCTGAGATTCTAAAGAAAACACATTGCTCATGCCAGCCCATCAAGTTTACCATCCTCTTCACCACAAGTCATATGAGAAGAATCTATTCATTTATAATGACTTGACTTTTAAATTGCTCTTCTTAAGGGAAATGGAAATCTAGATATCCCTGTTGCAAAGAAAAAAATATAAATAGCATGGAAGTAACTTTCCTGGGCACTGGTTTTTGAGAACATCTTAGTCACCTTCCATTCTGGAACATTCCACAGAAGGAACAGATACAATGAGGTGTTTGTGTAGCATCAGGCTACAGACTCAGGTTCAACTGGATTTTCAGAGTCCTGTCATCTGTTGAGGAAATTCATCTTCAAGGACATATTCCATTGCCCCACCAGTCTCATCAGCTGCATCTAAGCATCACACTCACATTCCATGACTAGACAATATCCTGGATGGTAAGGGACCAACATTGCATCAGACTTCACCAGGCAACCTTGTCCTCAGGATGAGTAGCAAAGGCAATCTGCTCAGTGGGTGAAGGCAGTAAAACAGAGGGACAATAGGTAGTGACTCAGACACACTTTGAAGCTGTATTTTTGTGCATCTTTACAGGACTGAAGATAAATGGGAAGAACTGTAAATAGTAGCAGTATTATCCAGGATAGCTAGAGAGAACAGAGAACTGTTATACATATATATTAACTGGCGGTGCTCAAAATTTAGAGTGCATCAGAATTACCTTGAGATCTTCTTCAAAGTGAATCCTCAGACCTTCCCCAGAGATTCTGATTTAATAGGTCCTGGATAGAGCTCATGAATCTCCATTTTTATCAAATATTCCAGTGATTCTAAAGCAGAACTTCTCTGGACCACACCATGAGAAACACTGCATTAATCTGCTCAAACATTCTCACCCAGTAAGTAACACAGCCTCCAGGGAGACATTTCCCAGCTTATTAAAAACTAGCTGAGAGTCACACATTTTACAAACTCGACAGGGTTAAGAATAGACAGGGGCTCCATCAGTTTCTCAGACCTGTCTAGAGAGTCTTTTTTTTATTTTTTCCTACTAGAAGTAAGATATTTTTAGCTCATTTGTGAATAGATACAAGTTTCCATACCATGTTGTCAAAGTATTTTTTGATGATTCATTCCCGGCAACCATCACAACTTCTTTCACCAAGGAGCTTCACATGCAAACTTAAATGGAGACAAGACCGTGAACCATTCCACACTTCTCTGCATTGTCACATACCGTAGCTTCCATCTTGAATCTATCTCTACAGCATCCTCCTTTAGCTCTAAATGTAATCACTTAAGTGAGGGACAACACTGATACGCAGCCATCTCAATAACCAAGCAAAGTGAAATACATAGCAATTGATGGATGCCAATGTTCAGACGTGTGAAACTGACTTAGATAAAGTAGACATTTCAGTTTGAGATCTAATAAAAAGCAAAACTGCAGCCACAAGGAGCCTTTTCCCATTACTCTGCCAGAGATAATCTTTATCTAAATCAATACTATAAAAGTAACAAAAGACACAAAGTTGTCTGATGCATAATTCATTTATTATGAAATCATGTAAGACTCAAATAATTGAAACAGGATTATTTATGTGATCATTAAGCCCAGGACAATTTCTAGAGATTTTTAGCCCTGCTTAATGGAAATCTTAGTTGCAGATATATATTTAGCCAGATTTCATTTCAAATATTGTTCCATCCAACCAATTATTCCTCATTACAGTTGACATGCTGTACTTCCTCACTGTAATAGAGCATAAAAATTGCTTATTCTTTTATTTTATTGCACTAAAGAAATACAAAATAGGAAAAGTAATACACACCAATCCTCTTGACAATTATTCATGCTACTTATATGTTGTAGTTTAACTACTAACAACTCTGACTTAATCACTTTTTAATAACCTTGTTTTCCATAAGAATATTTCATCTATAACAGCCATGATATTAGCATTAATTTTGCATAATAATTAAGGTTACGTTTTATGGGAAACCCACACATAAGACTTACGTTTACTAGGACCACACTGAAAAGAAAAATGATCACCTGCACAATGGAAATGGAACTCATTAAATGACACAAAGTTGCCTCAAAAAGTTAAAAAGACTAACTTTTATACAAAATTGAGAGCATACTAAGCTCAATTTATATAGAGAGCCATGAAAAGCTTAAAACTTTCTTAAAGGGTCATAAGAACAAGCTAGTCCCGCATGACCCTCTGGTTTGATGACTGAGGATGGCACCTCCCTGCACCATGGCATTAGTGTAGCAGCTTTCTGCTGCTGCATAGCAAATTATCACAAACTGAGGGACTTAGAAAAACACAAATTGAATATTTTATAGAGTCATTAGATGAAGAGTCTGGTTATAGGTTAGCTAAGCCCTCCACTCAGCCTTAAATCAAAGTGTAGGCTGGGGCTATGATCACATCTGAAGCACTGGGTCTGCTTTTGCAAACACTGGTTCTTCAGAGAATTCACTTCCTTGCGGTTGTATGACTGAGGTTCCTATTTTCTTGTTAGCTGTTGGACAGGAACCACTCTCAGTTCCTAGACGTTATTTTTAATTCTTGCCCTCTCTACAATATGGTAGTTTTCTCCTTCAATGCCAGTGGGAAAACATCTTCCATGTTTCAGATCTCTCTAATCTCTTAGGATTACTTGATTAGGTCAGGCTCACCCAGGATAGTCCCCTTTTGATAAACTCAAAGGCAACTGATTAGGAACCTCATTTACATCTGAAAAATCACTTCCGCTATATACAGTCCCATAATTATGGCAGTGATACCCATATCACGACCACAGTTACAAACCCTACATGACATAGTTACCGCAGATCCATAGATATCATAGTTACACTCAAGAGAAAAGGAGTTTACAGGGCATGCACACCAGGGTGTGGAAGCTTGTGGCCATCTTAGAATGCTGCCCACCACAGTATATTTCTACTCTAACTGCTGAGTAGCATGTCAGGTGTCCTGTGGTTATGGGACATTATTTCATTTTATTTTATATTGTTTTATTACTTTATTATTTTTATTCAAACTAAATTTGGGAGGATGCTCAGCAGAAAGCTATGAGGCACCTGGCTCCTGAATGCACAGGAACCAACACACAGGTTTGAAGTCCTGGAGCGGGAGCTGTCCACTAGCCACTCACAGAAGCAAAAAGAAAATGGCCAGAAAAAGTCACAGCTGTACTATGGTTGTTTACTCTGGCACTAGAAGCCATGTGGCCAAAATACCAGGTTTATTTTCCAACTGCTTCCTTTTCCTTCTGAGAAATTATTATCCATCATTTAAGAATCAGCTTAAGTGTTTTCACAAGTTCCTTTCTCCAACCAGACAAGATCGACCCTCCTTTTGCTTTCTGCTTTGTACTTGTCTCAGCTATGATCCTTTCAAGATTTATGAACTGGTTGGCATAACTACCTCCTCTGTGAAACCGTGAGTCCTTGAAGGGAGGAATCATACCTTATTTATCTTTCTAGCATCAGTACTTACCCATGTGCCTGGAATACATTAGTTGATCAGTAAATGCTGCAATAAATGAAGGAGGACTGGAAGGCAGGAAGGGTACAAGGAGGATTTAAGCCAGATGCATAACACTTCACCATGCCTAGAACCCCACCAATAATTATTTCATTTTTCACGTCCTGAAAATAACGTGAATTGCAGAAAACTTTAATCACTAACACCTCGGTGTGCGAGTTTCGTTCATCACTTCTGTGCAGGAAAAGTGAGACCACTGGCAACGTGGCTATTTGATGCTTGATGACCGCAATGGATGAAGGAGAGATATCTAACAGCCAGTTTGTTAGCAAGTATAGGAGCTCATCCAATAGAATAGTTAGTTGAACTGGAAAATCCAGAGTGATTCTAAGACAACCCAGAACATTCTAAGACACTCCAGAGGTTCTAAGATAATCAATCGCTAGTCTAAAACAGTGTGCCTTCCTTCCTTTTTACTGAGGTCTTACTATACTGAACATCCACATCTATTTTTCTAAACAATACTTTAATAGCCACTACCGTGATGGTGATTGATGCAAGCAATCAAGGTCATTGATGCCCACTGCTGGAAGCAGGCTCTCCGAATATTCAGCCAACTTTTCAGAGGCCAGCTTCTGCTCTGGGAACAACTGGCTTCAGGTTTCACACACTCCCTTTCTTTAGGGATTCAAGGGCTGCCCCACATGGTACTCTCATTGTTCACATCTTTCTTTCTTATGAGCTGCTCTGGCCTTCATATTTCTTGAATGGCCAGCTGTCTAAGAGATACCAGAAAGGTGTTCAGTATTCTTGTAAGATGGAAATGCTTGTCATTAGCAAGAGGAAAAAACTGGCATTGGGTCTGGGGTACCACATATTTCAGACTGTTTTTACCATATCTTGGATTTGATCAGACTCTCAATTCACATGCCAACTGTTCCTTTTTCATAATTTTAAACCCTAATGACTTTAACATAAAGTTAATCAACACATTTTTATTAATGAACGTAGAAATCATTTTGATTAATTCACATAAAATTGTGAAAATCTGTTTGTTACTCAGTAACCAAAAAACACTTTTCATCATTTCTCTGTGATTCTCTATACTTTGGGGAGGGGGAGGAGCCGTAAAATTCATGAAGGAAATCAAATGGGCAAACATATTTATATCAACTGCGTTTTCTAAACAATTTGATCATTTCAACAATATCATAAATAAAAGCATGTATTTCGATTATATATCTATGAGGTGACAAGGTATGACTATAAAGAACAGAAAGTAAGTGTGTATGTGTGAGTATTTACTGTCAGAACGTGTGTATCCAAATGGGTCGTTTACCCTTCTAAGCAGCTGTGTTATACAGTGGGGAAGTTATACAGTGGTTCCAAAGATGCTGCCTTTGCTCAAACATGTTCAAGCTCCCCTTTTGGGAATTCCTTTAAATTCTGGCTACTATCAAGCTCAAACCTTCCAATCCTCTGCACCAGTGAGAATGAGAATGAATGGGGTTTTTAGAACCATATCCTTATTGGTAAGCATTTCTGAAAATGACAGATGACTCCCATGGCAGATGCCTTGTGGGCCCTGGTGATGCGATGAGTACCTTGGTAATGGTGTGATCTTCCCATGGTCACTTCTCTCTCTCACCTCACCAGAAGTCTCATATCTGGATAACCAGCAAATGTGGGCTCCTGAAGCTTGGCGTGGCTGGCCAAGGTTCCACCTGCAAATGGTTTCCTCGTGCATAAAGGCAACAGAACTTAAAGTCTGCCTGAAGCCCACCTGTGTGCTCACTGCCTTTAGCATGAAAAATAACTCACATAAAAGGCACAGACTCTTCTCATCATATTTTAACTACTTTGTCTTGAAAACTGCATCACCAAAAAGGGAGATATTCACAGAAGAGAGCAACATGGCTATTTTTCATTGATTTACGCACAGGTTTGCTAGGGAAGGAGGTTGAAATCCATGGTTAGAATACGCCTTTCGTGTTATCATTGAATTTCAATTCTGTAGCATCCTTGCCTACATTACCAGGATAATTAGAAGTTCACAGCACCGGTGTTAGTCACAGATCCTAATAATTAATTTCTTGCCACCCAGGGTAGAAACGGGCCTCTACAATTCTATTCCATTTGGAAAAAGCAACTTGGATTCACCATTACCTTAAGCTCCTGACTTTGAAAGTTTGAAATGGGATTTTGAAAAGGTCATTTTTCTATATATTATATTAGTTATTTACTTTTATATTTTGAGACTGATGCACTGTGTATCAAAGTACTTTTTTACTATCGTACCGCTAAATAGCAGAAAAGAAAATGACACACTGCTCTGTGCCTTCTTCCTTTTTTAAAATCCTGTTACTTTTGTAGTGCTCACTGATACGTGTCCCTAAAACTGCAGGTTTCTACATGAACTTGGGATCCTGGACATAAAGAGGAGCTTATTTTTCTCTTTGTGGACTTAATTCTGTAATTTTACAAGGTTAGTAAAACCGTACATTAGAGCACTTGGAGAGTAAGGCATCATTTCTACAAAATACCTAAATGAAATTATAAATTTGTCACCTGAAATGGATTACACATTAAGCCAGTACTTACTTATAGATACAACCACAAATGCCATTGCAGATGATAAACTTGTTATTTACAAGAAAGCAGATAAGCAAAGCTCTGAGGGAATGGGAATCTAGATGAGTAAGTTGTGATGGCAGGAAAACGACATAATAAGGCCTGTATCTGAAAAGTATACAGGGTGAGTTTGGGGCTGGAAGTGCCTAGGTAGACAGGCCTCGTGTCATCAGGGCACCCTTATGAACTTGGAAGAGTGAACTAATGACACCAGAGAGAAGGGCTTGGCGAAGGGAGTCCCACATGTGTAATTATTCCACGACTAATGGGGTGCGTTGAATTGAACTGGTGAAGAACACTGATGGGGATACCTGATATTTGTCTGTATCTTCACAGGTTTCAGAGCATTCTTCACACCTATGATATTATTTTATCCTCATAAGAAGGGGTGGAATTAAGATGAAGCCACCGAGGCACCAAGGATGCAAACTTTAAAGAGGTGCTCCGTCGTGGGGTCCTGTAACTGCCCACACACTTCGCACCCCTCACCCTCACCTGGGCTGTCATCAGGAGAGGAGATATCATTAATTCTGTGTTAGATATCAGGAAATTTAGGTGCACGGCATTTAAGTGCAAGTGTCACTAATCGTGTTGAATCTGGATGTAAACGTTTGTCCCCCTGACTCCTGGGAAAAATGCAATTTTTATCTACTTCAGACAACCTCAGTGAGGACGTACATAGTACATGAATTTTCAAAACAATAAATTGGTGAGATAAGGAATCATACTACACTTACTTGCTATAAAGTCAGTATTTTCCTGCTATTCTTTTGTTCAGAAAGAGCAGCAAACGGTAGCCAGTAAGGGTTCAGCCTTGGATCCCTGCATTATATGTGAGGCACTTCCATTTCAGAAAGACACAGACACATTGGAGAGCATTTAGGGAATGGTAAAAAAATGATTAGAGAAAAGAAAGGTTTGATTTATGAGGCCAGATTAAAGGAGATAAATGCTTATTCCTCAGCTAAGTGACAACCAGGGGTATGATAAGAATCTACAAATATTGGGAGACTGTAAATACGGGTCATACAAAGGACTTTTAAGTGTGCTGCACGATAGAACTAGCAGGAGTGGAACGGAACAAAATGCGAAATTGCAGACAGTAAGAAGAGGACTTTGGGAAAGGGGATTCACTGCGTTGAGGAGTAACACATAAAGGCGCAGGGGGAGAAAGGGGAGGAAGAGAGGAGAAGAATAAAAAAGAACAGGACTATGGAGAAGAAGAAAGAAAGCAAAAAGGAAGAAGGAAGAGAAGGAAGACGAGAAAGAGAAAGGGAAAGGAGGGGAGAGAGAGGGAGGGGGAGCCACAGAGACAGAAAGAGAGGGAGGAAGGGAGGGAAGGAGGGAAGGAGGGAAGGAAGGAAGGAAAGTTCAGATTTTCCCCCTAGCATATATGCAATATTGCAACCAGCAATATTGACATTGGTTTCTAAATAGAATTTTTAAACATAGAAGACATGAATAATTATCATAATTTTAATAAATGTTCCTTGGTGACGTACTAAAAATAGAATCCAGAGAGTATAAGGGATGCTTCTGTAAAACAGCTCTGATTTACAAAAGCAGCTACCAAAATAAAGAAGAAAAAAGAAAAGAAAAGAAATAGGAAACTATGTCTTATTCCACCATACCTAATAACAGGAAGTATCAGAAATACACTTCTGGCAGGTCTCAGGTGGCGTACGCGTCTCCCCAGAAACCTGAGCCTGCGGAGGAGATGGCAGCCACACTCTCCCTCGGGGGAGAGGCTGCTGCTACATCAGAGGGCGGCAGCAACGGGAAGCTGATGAAGCCCTGCAAGGCCATTGCTCCTGCTAAATTCAGGCCCAGGCACAGGGAACCTGCCAACCTTTGGCTAGCTTGCTACGCGTAACGGTGAATGTAATTGAAACTGAATTCTAAGACTGCCCTGGCACACAGCCTACTTTAAAAATCCAGCACATAATAACGTTATTAAAATAAAGACATCCGAAAGAACCTATGGTCCCATCGTCTCTTTGTAGCTGGCACCTGCCTTCTTAAGGCGTCCTTCCTGCTTCTTTCCTCTACTATAAACTGGCAAAATGCTGAAAGAGGTGCTCCTTTTAGGTGAACCACAAGGCTAACATGGGTTGAGCACCAACTCGTTTCCAAACACTGTGCCAGCCGCGTCTCTGTTACAACCTCCTATGCCATTGAGATCCATAGTCTTCATTTCGCGATTAAAAATCTGAGGTCAAAGAAGTTAAGTAATTTGCCCTAAATCACTTAGATAGTAAGACAAAGAGCCAGGAATGAATGGAATTCCAGTCTGCTTATCTTCAAAGCATTTCCCTTATACTTTAACACTCAGCAACTCGCCCAGTGCATAACACACAGGAAGCACTCAATTAATATGTATGGATTTATCTGAAGGGAATTGATGGTATAATTGAGATGTGAAAGGAATCTCCAACAATGCTTGCCATGACTTGAAGTGTTGCCAAATTTTTAGCAACTGTTCAATTGTATATGACCCAATTACAGCCACATCTACAAAATGGCATCTCTTAAGAACAAAGTATCTTTGCCTTCTTTGATACTTATGTTACTACAAAATATACTAGACTTCCTCAGTTTCAAATAAACATAAATGGATCTAGCATCTGGATTATTTCAATAAATGCTGAACTTGTATAAAACAACATGTATAATCACGTCATGCCTTGTATGCTATTACACTGATTGAGAAATAAGACTGACACTCATTATGTAGTATTTGATTGCCTAAATATAAAAAGTACTGGTTATGTGTTCCCAAGAGGATACAGAGAAATAGGAGACCTAGTCTTTATACTTACAGAGCTTATAATTCCACTGGAGGGCATAGATATAAATGCATGCGAAGGTAAATAAATCAAAGTTTAAATAGCCATTTGAGATTTTCTTTCCAATAGATTTCATTCAACTAATGTTTAGGGAAACATACTATGCAACCTGAATGTGTGTTAGGCCCCAGCATACAAAAAAAAAAAAGAGTAAGATGGGATCATTGGTCTCAAGGACCCTATGGTCTAGTGGGGGAGAAAACTTTTAAGTGTACAATTTCAAAACAAAATAATTAGTGTTGCTTTAGAGAAAGGCATATGGCGCTAAGGAATGCAGATGAGGAAAGGTTTAATGCTGCTGACAGTGGGGCTGAAGGTTTTATCAAGGAAGACTTTCCAAAGGAGGTGAGGCCCACACTGGGTCTTGACAAATAAGTAGGAGTTTTCAGGCCAGAAAGGGAGAATGCTGCAAGAAGAGGAAATATTACAGACTAGTGTATGCTGGCATGAAAACAACAGAAGAGTGTGGCAGAGAGTGATAGGAAGTCTTATTAGCAAAATTACTAATATTTGGGGGAAGATGGTATAAGCATTACTTAAAAATATTCAATTACACTTTTTTCTTCAGGTCCATTTGAATACAGTCAATACTGAGATGGATTCAAGTCCATCCCTAGTAGGACCTTAACATCCTGACCAGCACATTGGCACATTTCCCCTCTTCACTGTAGGGTAACTGATTAAAAGGAATGTATTCAGACTGCACAAGCTAAAGCACATCTTCCTGTGCAGATCAGCATATCCAACACACAACGGCCATCATTAGCATTTTATACATTATCTATTATATAATTTAAATGTTTCATAGTGTTCAAGAGCATATCCACTTTTTAGAAACTAATCAGAATTGCAGCAGAGGCATCAGGAAATATTTGATGAATTAAAAGCTAAGAAGTAAGAATCATGTCTTTTAAATGCCCAATTATAAAAGTGTATACATTGATCAGCATGGATATGCCACAGAAATTTCTGAATCTGAATGTCTTGAGTCTCACAAATGCTGCGGTGAAGCATTCTTTTGAAGCACTGACTGTAAAGAATAGAGTGGAATTCAACTTATAAAAATTATAGACAATCGCTTTTACAGCTACAGAATTCTGATTATAAGAATTCCAGGAGTTAAACAGTTGCACTCTTCATTTTCATACAAAAATAAACTAGAAAACTGAGTGATGGCATTCACCTTGCCCATTTCTAAGATTAGGGAAGCTTTACGTATCAAATCTCTCAAAGGGAAAACAAGGAATAAGTTCACATTTAATCCCGGTCGAGTTTAATTGAAACCTCATAAAACATTCCACAAGAATGGTTTTCAATAAAAATCACCGTCGTCATTGAACTTGGTCACTCGTACTTCCTGTGAATGATTGCCTTTGGCAAATGAATTTCAACAGAATTTCCCCACTCCACTCTCAGCTGTGTCTTTACCTTTCCCTCTTTATTTTGTTGCTTCCTGAAAAGAGTCCACTTTTTCCTTAGCCATGCCTTCCCCATCACTTCTGGCAAGACTCAGCTGCACCTTGGAGACAATGAATGGCTGGTTCAGAAAGCTAAGACCTGTCCCTTCAAATTCAAACCTGAATCAGGCACTGAATTATACTGGATTAAATCCTGATTTGCTCCAAGCTCCATTTTCCTGTTGATTTCTGCTTCTCCAGCTACTGATAATCTTGCCTGGTTCTTGTGTAAGACTGTATCCTGACCTTCCTTCATTGATGGAGACTTTCATTTTGACTTCCTATCACGAGCTTTGACTATAGTCTTCGACTGTGTCTTGCCCTTTTGGATAAAACCACTACTCAGATGTGTTTTTCCCTTCCTGAGCCCAACACGTCATGGTTTCCGTTTTACAGGTTATGCCTGTGTCAACGGAGAGCAATTTCCTTTAATGCTCATTTCCTTCAAGATACTTTTTTATAATTATTATTTATTCTCCTTTCCTTCTTTTTTCTCTATCTCTCCTAATACACACACATACACATTTTTTGCCACACTATCAAATACCTGTTTACAATTGTCTCCAGGAATTTCACCTGCAATTATATAATATATATATATGTATATATATATATAGTATAGAATTAGATAGTTTATAACTCATACTAATATGTAAAATCTAAACATGAGTCCTTCTATTTTCGTTGCCTGAAAAATGAAGCTCAGTAAATTGTACTGAGTAAACTTGTTGAGCTCATTCATTCATTCATTCAACAGATATTTATTGAGAGGTATATGTCAGGCATACTAAGTGCCGCACTCTACATTAGATCCGTCCACATGGCATTTCTCATACTGCTTTACTTTCTCTACCTTGCACATATCTTTTTCATGGAGCACTCTCTCTTCTCTGGTCTTAGAAATCTCTGTTCATCCATGATTCAACTCAAACATCAGGTTTTTCATGAAATATTTTCTAACCTCTAGAAATTGATCAGTCTGTTCTGTTTAATATCAACCCAGAATATGCCATTTTACCACATTTCATAGTAATCACTTGCCCGTGTGTCTGTCTCCTCCCAACTGGACTCACTCCGTGGGAAGACAGGTGATTTCTGCCTCCCTGGTACTTGTGTATACTGTGTAGGGCACATAGTAGGTCCTCAATCAATAGCAAACAGTAAATATGACAATAAGTGCATCTCTACGTGCCGGATTTAGTATAAAATCAACATCCTGCAGTTTAATAGTATTACCCATAAGCAAGCCCAAACCAGATAATTCCAGGGACCTCTAAAATTTTAAAAGCCACTTTTAGTGTTAATTTGGACCAGCTCATTTTTTCAATGGAATCATAAACACTAAGTTTAATTGTCCCATCTCCTAAATGCAACATGTTGCAAAAGCCATTGGGAATTTATATTAACCCCTCTTTTGTTACCAGACATAGCGAATACTATCAGTTAATGAATAGGACACACCATGTGGGTGGAGTATCGCCTGAAGAATACCAGTAAACAAAAGATGTTGTGGCCACCGAGCCATCAGCACTGCAGCCACCCCAACTGTGCACCCTGAGGGGATTCAGAATGTACAGGATACTGGCCCTATCTTGCTAAGGTGCTTGTCAAAGGAATGATTTCCATAAGCCCAGACTCTTGCATGGTCCCATACACAGAAAAGCACTAAATTCATTAACTTGAGATGTCTGTGTTTTCTTTAATTAGCAGTAATCTTTTGTTGTTTGACTACTTGGGGTGGTGTTTTGTGTTGGGTTTTTTTTTTTTTTTTTGAAAATCCCTATATATCCCGGCCTCTCCCTTACCTCTTTAGAGCAGTCCCTCAGAGCTCCCTGAGAGGACGTCTCCCAGGCTTAAGTCCTCAGTATGTCCTCTGAATAAAACTTAATTCTCAACTTTCAGGTTGTGCTTTTTTTTTTTTCTTTTTTCAGTTGGCAAGGATTCTGATTATTGTTAGAAGAATGGACCTTCCTCTATCATTTACCTACAGCCACTCAACTTTACCGATTTTTTAGGATAACAAGTCCTCATTTATATCTCCAGCTCGGAAGTCCCCGCACTCCAAATTTCTTTTCCATCTCAGCACTGGAATATCTCAGAGACATTAAACACACGATGTGTCCAGAAGAGAACTCTCAATGCTACCCTCACTCCTGCCCATCAATGTAAATGGTACATCTAATACCCCAAGTAAGAAGCCCAGGCGCAAAGCCCAGAGTTCATGTGGTCTTAACTCTGCCTTTTCTCTCTCCACTCTCCTCCAGCCCTTAAAAAGTCTTGCTGAGTCTTCATCCAAAATAAAGTAAAGTCTCCTCTCTGTCTCCTATAACGTACTGTACTAGTAACAATCTCTATTTCTCCTTGACTTTAGCACTGAAACAATGTCTAATTTGTCCACCTTACTTCTTCTCTTATCCCTTGCAATCAAAGGAAATTCTAAAGACATGTATTGGATCATCCTATTTTATATATATATATATAAATATATATTTATACATATTATATATACAATTATATATGTAATATATATGTTACAACCATTCAGTGGCTTCCCATTTTATTAGAATAAAATTCCAAATCCTTTTTATGACTTATTGCCTCCCTCTCTAAAAGTTCTTACATGTTCCAGCCTCAGCGATCTTTGAGCAGTGCAACAAACTTTCTTTATGGGCTCAGAACCTGTGCACCTCTTACTCCTTCTTCCTGAAATATTCCTCCCCCTTACTCTTTGCACTGTTGGTTTCTCCTCAGCATTCTGACCTCTGTTCAAATATTATTTTTTAAAGAGACCTTTCCTGACCGTGTTATTTAAATAGCTATCCCCTCAACACCACAAAAACACATAATTTAAAACATATTCTCGTCATCTTATTTGATTACTTCTTAACTCTTAACACAATTGGTAACTTTAATAATACTTCTCTTTATGTGGGTCTTATTTGTCTTCCCTCTTAGAATATAAACTCTTTTATGCGAAGACTCTGACTCTCTGACATTTTACCTGCAGGGACTACTATAGAGCAAAACACTTAAAATAATATGTGTTGAACAAAAAATGCAGTAAAATAATTAAAAATAACCTCAACAGGCCTGAAAGAGCATCTACTCTCTGCATACAGGTATATCCTCACATTCATATACTTTTAATATTCACAATAGCACTGTAAGAACAGGCTTATTCCTACTTAACCAAGAAGGAAAGTAAGTATCTCAAAGTGTTAGAATCATTTTTAGATTTTAACTGAAGTTCTTGAATCTAATCCCAGTGTTCTACATTTTTCATAATCTACATTATCAAAACTGTTGTTTAATTTAAAAACAAATTTACCTCTTGCTGACATTTCACCATGAAATTTTGTTCCACCAAGTAAATCATTTTTAAAAAGTCAAGAAGAAAAAAGTACATAACAACACACACTGACTTTCTCTGTCTAAAAACAAAACAAAACACTCATCAATAAAAATCTCCCACATAAACGTGTCATATTAAATTAAAGACGAGTTAAAGAGAGAGAATGGATCCTTCTGGTGATAAGACTAACGGCTGGAGGTTGTTTTTTGATAACTTAGTCCAAAAACCTTGGCGATCTTTATACCACTATTTCATCATATCACTTCAGAAATAAATTGCAGGACACAGTAAAGGCATTATTTTCCTAAAAACACTAAAAACTGTGATGGAAGGAGTTTGTAATACAGCTGTCCACTGTCTGCTGCAAAGAAGTTCAGGAAGGCAGCCACAAAAACTCATCTTTCTTTCATCCAGCAGCCATTCATAGAGCACCTAACAGTCAAGCAGCAGCAGCGTGGATGAGATCAGGATTTGGGAATCAAGGGTTCAAGAGTCCTGAGCTTTGTACAAGCACGTGGCATTGAACAAATTACTCAGTTTCTTTATCCTTCAAATAAGGTTAATATAACATCCATCTCATAGGCTGTGGTGAGGAATAAGAAAACAAAATGAGTAAGATGTCCAGTACATAGTAAGGTCTTAAAAAATGTTAGTTTTGCCACAGAATAATGTATACCGAGGGACATATGTTTAAGATATCCTGCACCTTGAGAGTACAAGTTTTAGGAGAGGATGAAAGGGTACTTGGCAGAGCGGATGGTGTTAAATTTTAACTTTGGGTCTTTTAAGGAAAAACTGTGCCTCTTCCCCATTTTTAAAAACAGCTTTATTGAGGTATAATTTGCATGGCATTAAATTCATCCATTTAAGTGAACCATTAAATGAGTTCTAGCAAATTTACAGAGTTGCACAAGCATTGCCAAATTCCGACACTAGAATATTTTTATCATCCCTCAAAAGATCCTTCATGCCCATGTGTGATCATTCCTCCCAGCCCCAGGCACCCCTCTAGCTTACTTTCTCTCTCTACAGATTTGCCTTTTCCTGATATATGATATAAATGGAATTATACAACATGTGGTCTTCAGTGTCTGGTTTTATTATGCCACATAAGGTGAAAGTCAGTCCTGCCAGCATGTATCAATACTTAGTTCCTTTTTATTGCTGAATAGTATTCCATTCTATTAATATACAATGTTATTCTATTCATCAGTTGACTGACATTTGAGTTGTTTCCAGTTTTTAACTAGTACCCAAAATGCTACAATAAACATTTGCTTAGAAGTCTTTTTCTAGATACATGTCTTCATTACTTCTGGGTATAATCCTGAGAATCTTCCTTCCCCATTTTAAGTAAAGAATCTGCCCTGACATACTCCAGTGCAACTTGCTGGCGAGAGGAGTAGAGTTCTGATCCCAGGTCACTTGTAACTACTGAAGCAGCTCATATGATGACGTGGAGAAAGCACATCCGTTCTTGCTTCTGCCCTTTTCCCCTATAAATTTCCTTGTGACCTTGGGAGAGAAGTAGTATTCCTCTTAAAACCTAGGAATCTCCATTTGTGAACCAAAGGCAGGAACTAGATGTTCTCTGAATTGTCCTCTACCTTTAAAAATTTAAAAGCATATCATATTTTCAGTTACTAAAGAATTTAAAAACAAACCAAAAACAATCAGTGAATCATCTCCCTTGCCTCTGGCATTTTCTGGGCTGGCACTATATGTGGGAGGCCAGCACTAGTTACAAAAGAATGATACAGAAAGTGAAAGACACAGGAAGTATTTGTACACTCTCCTAGGGCACGCAGAGCCCAGGATTTACAAGTTGGTGCGCTAAGTATGTCTCCTCTGCTTCTGAGGTTCTTCTTGCATATCACTATATTTCTCTGACCATGTTTTCTAAGGCAGACATTTCATTCAAAGTTAACTGGGCATAAAACAAACAACACTACAACAGACTAGGGTGGCTTATTCTATCAAACACTTTAAAAAAATTTAAATCCAAGTAACGACCATTCCCTTCACAGCAATCATCTCCATGATTAGACACTGTTTTTTCATTTATTCTGACATTTCTCAGAGCATACTAGGATGTTTCCCTTTGGAACTGCCCTCCAGTTGGTGGCAGAGACAGTTTTCAAAACTCATTTAAAAAACTTATTATTAAACCTTTAACATATAGCAAAAGTATAAAGGATAATAAAGTGAACATGCAGGTACCAATCACAAAGCTTTAAAAAGCTCGCTGGCAATGCTGTGGAGACTACTGTAGCCCTGCTTAGTCGCATCTGCCTCCTCTCAACTCCCTCTGTCCTTATCCCCAGCACTGCCCTTCATCTGATCAAGGCTAGTCTCATGGACATATTTATACGTTTCTATGTATGTATGTTGTCCTAAGTAATAGACGATATTTTTTTCAGGTTTGAATATTTACATAGGCGGTATCACATTACATGTATTCCTTAGCAGTTTTCAATTTTCACTCAATATTTTATTTTTTAGATTTATCCATGGATATTTACCTATGGTGATATGTGTTTTTCATCAATATTCACACTGTAGAATGTCACATTGTATTAAGTAAGTCTCAATTATTTATCCTATTTCCTATGGAGGTATATATAAGTGGTATCCAATATTTTGCTACCATAAACACTTTACCAATAAACATTTTTGTGTTTATCTCCTTTGTGAATATATCAAGGGGTGTCTCCAGGTATATATCTAGAAGTAAAATTTCCATATTGTGGCAAATGGACACCTTCACCCATAAATTTTCTCCAAACTGTTTGCACCAAATTTCATTCTACTCATCAGCGTATAAAGTTTTCATTTACCCACAATCACCCCAAACTTGTCATTGTTATACATTTTAGTTTTTACCAGTTACCAATGTGATTTTTAAAAATCAACTTGAACAATCATTGAGTATCTACTCTGGGTACACCGCTGCACTTGGTTCTGTATGGGAAGCCAAGTGAGCTGTGATGGAATTGGAGGAACCTAACACCCAGCCTTCAATCCTGCCACCTGTGAATGCCAAGGCGAGTCACTTAACCTTCCCAGGCATCAGTTTCTTCATCTGTGATATTAAGGGCTGGACAAGAAAATTTCTCAGGCCCCTTTCACCTCTAATCTTGTCTCTATGATGCTGCATGGAGCTTACAAACCCGTAGAGGAGACAGCATGTGCATAAGTAAGTGTAACACCAGCCAAACACACAAATAAGGCATCAGGAGAGAACAGGGGACGGGAGCCAAATAGGAAAGCGAGAGCATGGGGGAGACTGTCCCAGAGAGGCTTGGAGGAGCTGCATCCAGGATGGCGAGGATGACACTCGCAGGAAGGAATGGAGGAAAGGAAGTCAGAGAGAGGAACCAGCCAGGTGGAGGCCTAGAGATGAGAGAGTGAAGGGAGCAAAGGTAGAGGGGTGGTGTGGCTACAGTACAAGGGGTGAGGTAAGTGCCCCGGGGGATGAGGCCAGGTACATGGCGTTTTTATGATGCCAAAGTGTAATAAATCTTCATCATTTTGTTGATGATTTTATTTTTAAAATCCCCCAAAGCAACTTGGAATTAAATCTGAAACTAAGGCAGATGGTCAATTTATTTCCACTTGAAAATGAAGCCATAAAACTAATTTCTGTGATTCTCATAGACTGACTGGATAGTCACTTAAACAAGATTGCCCAGCGGTTTTGGAAAACAGGAAGAAGCATTGTAGAAATAAGAATGTAGCCTCTTCAGCTTATTACTTTGAATAAACATGCTCCTTTGTATTTTGTAATTCTGGCGGGTTGGTTTAAAAGAGTCCTTTACTGGGCTTCCCCAGTGGTGCAATGGTTAAGAATCCACCTGCCAATGCAGGGGACATGGGTTCAATCCCTGGTCCAGGAAGATCCCACATGCCGCAGAGCAACTAAGCCCATGCTCCACAACTACTGAGCCTGTGCTATAGAGCCCACAAGCCACAACTACTGAGCCCACATGCTGCAGCTGCTGAAGCCTGTGCGTCTAGAGCACATGCTCCACGACGAGAAGCCACCACAATGAGAAGCCCACGCACCACAACAAAGAGTAGCCCCCACTCACCACAACTAGAGAAAGCGCGTGTGCAGCAATGAAGACCCAAGACAGCCAATTAATTAATTAATTAATTTAAAAAAAGAGTCCATTATTTACAGTTATACCTGGTCCACAAAACTCTCAGAACCTCATAGAATCTTAGCATTCCCAGACAAAATTTTTAAAGTACAAAATAAACTTTATACCTGAGAGGAAAAAAAAAATCCCTTCTAAGAAGCGACAACTTTTTATACTGGAATGGCAGAGAATTTCACTTTGAAAAATAATTTATGTATCTGATTCTGAATAAGCTGTTACCTTTGGTTAAGAACATGGACACAAGCAGACAAAATATTTACATGGGTACAAATTTTGACTCTCCCGTTTTAAACTAGGATATTTATTTAAGCAAGTTACTTATGCTCAGTTTGCTAATATTAGAATTGCATTTGGCTACATAAGCAAAATACCTAAGTCAGTTTCCATATGTTTAAGTCACTACTGTTTTTCCTACATAACAAGAACTCAGAGGCAGGCAGCTCAAGGGTGGCACAGCGACTCCATGGTGTCATCATTGGGCCAGCATCCTTCTCTATCTTTCTGACCCACCATTTTTATTTTGTTTCATTTTGTCTTTTGTTCTTTTTTTTAATACTTCACTTTGTTAGAGCCGTTTTAGGTTCACAGCAAAATTGAAAGAAGGTACAGAGAGTTCCCATATACCTCCTGCATCCACACACATACAGCCTCCGCCACTCACAACGTTGCCCTTCAGAGTGGGACATTTGTTAACAAGAATGGAACTACACACCAATCACTCAAAACTCATAGTTTACCTTAAGGTTCGCTCTTAGTGTTGTAAATCTATGCTTTTCGACAAACGTATAGTGATGTATATTTATCCTTTTAATATAATATTATTTTATAGACCTACACATCCTCTGTGCACTGCCCATTTGTCCCTCCCCCACCCCAGAAACCACTGCTCTTTTCACTGTCTCCATAGTTTTGTTTTTTCCAGAATGTTATATGGTTGGAATCATACAGTATGTAACCTTTTCAGATCGACTTCCCTCTCCTAGCAATATGCAGTCAAGTTTCCTCCTTGTCTTTCCATGGCTTGAAAGCTCATTTCTTTTAAGCACTGAATAAGATCCCACTGTTTAGAAGCAGCACGGTGTTTCTTCATGCACCTACTGAGGGACATCTTGGTTGTTCCAAGTTGTTCAAATTTTGAATAAAACTGCTATAAACATCCCTATGCAGGTTTTCATGCGGACACAGTTTTCAACTCCTTTTAGTAAATTCCAGGGAGCATGATTGCTGAGTGGTATAGTAAGAGTATATTTAGTTTTGTCACAAGTGCCAAACAGTCTCCAAAGTGGCTCTACCATTTTGAATTCCTACCAGCAATATATAAGACTCCTTGCTGTTCTACATCCTCACCAGGATTTGGTGTTTTCAGTGTTCTAGATTTTGGCCATTCTAATAGGTTTGTTGTGGTGCCTCACTGTTGTTTCAATGTGTGTTTCCTTGATGACATATGATGTGAAGATTCTTTTCATATGCTTGTTTGTCATCTGTATACCTTCTCTCTCCACCATCCCCCCTTTTTTGGGTGAGAATAATAAGCTATGCCCTCTTAGTAAGTTTCAATTATACAACACAGTATTAACGACTATAGTCACTATGTTACACATTAGATCCTTGACCCTTATTCATTTTAGAACTGAAAGTTTGTACCCTTTTACCAGCCTCTCCGCATTTCCTCCACCCCTCTAGCCCCCCGCAACCACCATTCTACTCTCTGCTTCTATGAGCTTAACTTTTTCTTTAGATTCACATATAAGCGACACCATGCAGAATTTTTTTTCTGTCTGGCTTATTTCACTTAGCATACTGCTCTCCAAACTTATCTGTGTTGTCACAAATGGAGGATATCCTTTAAGGCTGAAGAATAGTCCATTGTATACCACATTCTTCTTTATCCATTCATTAACTGATGGACACTGAGGTTGTTTCTGTGCCTTGGTTATTGTGAAAAATCCTGCAGTGCACATGGCAGTGCAGATATCGCTTCAGGATAATGATTTCATTTTCTTTGGATATACTCCCAGAACTGGATTGCTAGATCAGATGGTAGTTCTATTTTTCGTTTTTTGAGGACCCTCCATATTGTTTTTCATAGAGGCTGTAGAGTTTACATTCCTACCAACAGGTGTACAAGGGTTCCCTTTTCTTCACATCCTCACCAGCATGTTTTACCTCTTGTCTTTTTGATAGTAAACACTCTAACCAGGGTGAGGTGATCTCTCACTGTGGTTTTGATTTGCATTTCCTTCATAATTGGTGATATTAAACACCTTTTCATATACCTGTTGACCATTTGTATGTCTTCTTTGGAAAAATGTCTATATCAAAAATAAATAATTTTGGCTACACCAATTAAAGAGTCTTACAGCAAAGGAGACCATCAACAAAATGAAAAGGCAACCTATGGAATGGGAGAAAATATTTCTAAGCCATATATCTAATAGGGTTTTTTTTTTTTTAAGATTTATTTATTATTTATTTTTGGCTGCATTGGGTCTTTATCGCTGTGTGCGGGCTTTCTCTAGTTGTGGTGAGTGGGGTCTATTCTTTGTTGCGGAGCATGGGCTCCTCATTGCAGTGGCTTCTCTTGTTGTGGAGCACGGGCTCTAGGCACATGGGCTTCAGTAGTTGTGGCGCACAGGCTTAGTTGCTCCGTGGCATGTGGGATCTTCCCGGACCAGGGCTTGAACCAGTGTCCCCTGCATTGGCAGACGGATTTGTAACCATTGCGCAACCCGGGAAGTCCCTAATAGGGGGTTAATACCCAAAATATACAAGAAACTCATTCAACTCAATAGCAAAAAAAAAAAAAAAAAAAAAAAAAATTTGAGCAGGGAACCTGACTAGACATTTTCTATCATTTTTGATATGTAGCTTTGAGTTTGAAGCAGAAACAAGGGAAAAGGGGCCAAAATATTTCCCTTTGCAATACTTTGCATTTTTTATTCAGCAGGGCACTCTATTCAAGGGACTGTCACTTAAGTCCCATTGGCCAAAACTAAGAAACAGGGTCATACCTTGTTACATGGAAAACTGGAAGACCAAATACTTTTGCTGAGTACACTACTATCCCAAACAAAATCAGGGTTCTCTTAGTGAGAAAGATGTCAAAACAAAATTTTGATAGACAACTAATAGTGTCTGCTATATACCATCATTAGAGTTACTTTGAAAGTTAAAAACGAAATGAATAAAAGTCAACATACAGTAAACATTCAACAACTCTTACCTCAAATAATTATATTAATATATGATTGATAATGTTATAGCTATTCCTTCAAGGACACGTTAATCCTTCATGGCCCAGATCAAATGCCACACCTACTAAGATAAGATCCTTCCCTGATTCTGCTACTCAGATCTTTTTCATTACACTTGATGAAACAAATTAATGTGACAAACATGCAGAAAAGGCATGCATTGAAATTTTAGAATTGAGAAGATAGCTAGAGAGCTAGCCTTGGAAAAACTCAGGACCGAAGGCAGCTTCAGGGAAATAAATACCACGAAGGGTGTGTTTTGAGCTCCATGAAATACCATGTGAGGGAGTAACCCCCTGCTTCCCACCAAGGTGGACAACAGGAATGTCCCTAAATAGGTGAAGTGTTTTGCTTCTCGATAGATAAAGCATGACTGCTGTGCGCTACAAAGTCAGAAGCACGTAAGTAGCTGACTTCGGCCACATGACAGTAATGATAGCTCAGTGTTCTCCAATTGCAAACATAGATATCTGAGTATCTACAGCAAGAATGAGAGGGAAATTGTTTCAGAGTAAATGGTGTGAATCAATATAGAAGCAGTAATGCACAGTTCTAATTCATAGGACGACAGGTAGAATGCTTTAATTTGAACATAGGATATGGAAAGGCAATTACTAGCAACTTAGGAAGCAGAAAACGAAGCAGCATTATCAAGAGACTGAATATATTTAAGTAGTAACGTGACAAAATCAAAACCATGCATTTGGAGGCCCAATCTGGTATGTTGAATGAATAGGAAATCAGAAACAATGATTTCCTGAACGTCAGTAATAAATCTGAATACGGGATCTGAAGTGAAGACGGACAGAAGGGACTAGTTGAGAGAATCAGGGAGGCATAGTGGAGAGAAAATGTCAACTGAAATTATTTTTAGAAAGCAAGGATGGAAGCATTCAAGATCCCCTACGAATTCAACCTTGACTGAATTGTTGCTTCCATGAAAAGTAATGAGATCATAAGAGGCAAAGAGCCATAAGAAGTAAAATAAGAGGTTGCATTTTATATAGTATGATAATGCCAACAGAATATCTCTTAGGATATATAGAGAATTTGGAATTACATATCTAGTGCCAGTGAGAGAACAGAGCCTGATGGTATAGAAAGTCGTTTGTCATTTTTCATAATGTTCTATATTTTCTCTCTGGTCTTGCCATACTCCATAGTCTCAGCCTTGTCAGTTCCTCAGTTACTTTGCACATGTCTAATTCTGCAAAGTTTCTGTGCCCTTCTGTATAATGTCATCTCACATGACCGCTTTAACCAATAATCACTGTACACTTCAGGCAGCATTTTTCCTAGTTTTAAAAAGGAAGCTGAGTCTCAGAGACAGCCTACATCCTTCCCTAACTTTTTTTTTCTTTACTCATGAATCAGAGGAAAGGCTCATTACTCTTTTTTTCTTCCTATTCAGTGAGTTATGGATAAGATTTTGGGCCCATGCAAAATCATTAAAATTTTTTAACTGTAATTCCTTTTACAGATTTATGACCTGCTAAAACTTTCCAAGATCTATTATCTCACCTGTTGACAGATTTTTTCTAAATGAGTGCCTTCTCATTTAAAAATATCCATTTACATTTCAAAAATCTTATCAGTAGTAACCAGATTATTCCTTGTAATTATTCTTGCAGGTCTGATCTCAGAAAACTATTTGAAGTCATCTGTTATTTAAATTCAAATTTGTTGCACATCAAAGAGCAGAATTTGATTTATACTATCTCTGGTTAGTTCTAGTATGTATAGGATAATAACTTGGCAGGATCTCACACAGCAGCTATAGTAGGTACAAGTCTACAAAATAACTGCCACTGAGATACAAGATTACACACGTTTACTAAGGTCATCTAAAGGGCATAAACATTTCAGAATTCTGTCTATAATCAGTACAAACCCTGCTGATATACAACCAGAAAACATTCTACTCTTAGAAAAAAAAATATGTTCCTCTGTTTTTCATGCAATGTCTCAAATACACAGACAAGTGTCCAATCTGACATGAAACTCAGTAGCCAAGTTTATGGGAACTGAAGCTTCAGTAGAAAAACCATTACGTGGATTCATCAGGTTTGCCTCAACCTGGCCGTCTCCATACATTACATCGTCTACATTGCAGGTACATAATGCAGATAAAAGGCTCCGTATTGAGTTGCATAGCATCCCCCCAAATCCATGTCTACCTAGAACCCCAGAATGTGCTCTCACTTAGAAATAGGGTGTTTGCAGATGTAATTCGTTAAGATGAACTCATCTGGATTAGGGTGGGCCCCGAATCTAATGGCTGGCGTTGTTACAAGAAGAACATGTGAAGACACAGAGGGCAAAGAAGGCCAGATGATGAAAGTAGCAGTCTGGGAAAACGTAGCTGCGAGCCAAGCAGCACCAGGGATTGCTGGCAACTACTAGGAGCTAGAAAGAGGTAAGAACATATGTTTCCCTAGAGCCTTCAGGGGCAACATGACCCTTAAGACATATTGATTTCCGACGTCTAGCCTCCAGGACTCTGAGAGAATAAATTTCTGGTTTTATAAGCCACTCGATGTGTTAGGGCATTCTGAGAAACTGACACAGGCTCTCAGTGACACACTGACCACTCTCACTTTATGTGCTTCCCTTACACAGGTAGAGACTCAGAGTGCCACCACCTCCACACGGACCCTCGTCCCACAGACTCGATAAGTAATTGTACAAGACAAGGATAAAGTACCTGCACTTTGATCTCTTTAGGCAAAAGTGTTTCCAGATGAAAAACAACTTAAGGAAAATGGCAATCAAGGTAAAATGTCATTTTAAGTACTTTCTTTTAATTCACAATTCTTTTTGCATCCCTAGATGTGCAAATTATCAGCACCCGGGGATCAGTAAGAAGAGAAGCCATGTGATAATACCTTCTTCTTGAAACAGTTCTAATAACTGGAATCTTTCTGCTTCTTTCTGTCCACTCCTCTTCCTCAATGCTTCTAGTTCCTACCAACCCTGGAATAGAAACCTCTCTGTGATTCAGTTCTTGGCCCTCAGCCCTTCGGGCCTTCCTGGGTGGGCTTGTCCGCCCACACGGTTTCTGCTGTCACCACACGGCTGACGGCCCCAAATCCACAATCCTATCTGATGTCTGGCCTGGTACCTTCATCCACTTCCAGTAGCTGGCTGACTTGTCACTGCAAACTTAGCATTGGGAAGAATGCAAGACCTGCACTCAACAAGGTGCTGTTCTGCAGTGTTCCATCGGATTGTTCCCGTGGTTCTTTTGCTCCCTGCCACTAAGATTCAAGGCGCTCTTTTCCTCCCCTGTACCACACCCACCAGAAACAAGGATTCAGACAAACCACAGACTTAAGTGGAGTCTTGGAGGCATGCTTGCAAAGCTGATTTCGCCCCTTACCAAAACAAAAACACAAACAAACTGGCTAAGGCTACATAGGGGAAGGAGGAAAGGAGGCAAGAGTAACTCCAAAGTGTAGAAGGACAACCAGAGGGGCAGACCTAGGAGGGTGGGGTCCTCAGAAAATTAGGACAGGAAGCTTCCATCTCAAGGGTGAAGGGGTAAGATGGGAGAGAGTCAGGGGGCTGACGCCACCTAGGCATAAATAAATCGAATGCTTTGCTCTCTTTCTATATAAAGGGGAAAACATGATTTTAGTATATGAGCAGCTATCTTCACATCACTTCACCGAGTCCTCAAAGCAACCTATGAATAGAGCATTGCCACTACTTCTCACTTGAGGAAACTGAAAGCTTAAATACACACAAAAAAGTTGAAAGTACATACAAGTACTAACCGCTAGTGTTAGAGCTAGAACACACTTCCTCTGACTATAAATCCATTGTCCTCTCTCCAATCGACTTTTACACACGACCCTTGATTTATGTGTGTTTTCCTGCCCTCTGAGCCCCTGATGAGTAAGATCACAAACACCTACCAACCACTCACTGACGTATGATGTGACCTAAATTTTTCATTCCTCCCTATTCTCTATTAATTGCATGTATGAAACACCTAATCATGTTGTTAGATGATGAAAAAATATTCTGAGCCTTTTCTAAGCCTCAAATTTTCATCTTAAGGTCTACTTCTTGCCATCTACTTCCATAAGCTGCTGCTTCAGCCTGCTCGAAACCAGCAATATGAGAATAAGAGGAAGAAAAGGTTTGTAAAAGATGGTCCCAATTATAGCAGTCTGCATTTTCTTATAATACTGGTGACATCAGGGAAGCTGAGCAACTGCTTTTAAGTCTATGATAAATAGAGTTAAATAAAAGCATTCTGCAGGTCCAAAGTCAATAAAAATGTACATAATGTACTCAGAGTTAAGGTGGTAAATGAGGTGACAAATGCAAGGAAAGCAGAAGTATTGAAAAGTCAAGAGCATATTTAGGTAGATACTCCTAAAAAAAAAAAAAAAAAGTGCAAAGAGAGGCCAGAGAAATTTCAGAAAGAAATTTCAGAAAGAGGTATACTAAGTACCATGTACTTTGGACAGGGAAGGCAGCTCTTCAGGGATTTATACATCCTCTTCGTCTAAGTATATTATTTCCCTTAAATCAGTGAAATGGCTTGTGTTATGATAAGCCTGTTCTTTTTTAACCCTGGAACAATTCAGTCCACAGAATAAAAAGGCTACCTGTCTATGAATCTCTTTGCCAGGACCTGTGAGCCCAGGGCATTGCTCTGGGAGCAATAATTCTCAAACTTTATTTTCCACGAGGATCACCACGGAGCACAAAACGCACAGTCTCTAACTTCAGCTCCAGAACTTTTCTTAGGAGAAGCTTCAAACACGCATATTTTAAAAGCCCCCTAGCTAATTCTGATTCAGGTCAATCCTCCTTGCCAAACCTGAAACTTATAAAGAGGACACACCTAACTCATTGAATTTTTACAACACTCTAAGGCAGATGCTGTGAACTCCATTTTCCCAAAGGGAATACTGATAACATCATAACTGGTAAGTTACCCAAGAGTTAAGTCCCCCGGTCTATCCATCCCATTGCCCTGCCTTTTCCACTTCATCACATAGGAGTGCAGCTGCTTAGAGAAATAGGTCAGCAGAAGAGGCAAAGAACTTAGCGGACGTACAATTATTTGCGAGAACATACGTTGACAAAGGACCAGAAGTTCAGTCAACGAGAGTAAGAAGAAAACTTCCCCGTAACCACAGAACCTAGTAAGTCTGGAGGACCAGCCTACAAATGGAAGCTGGGTGTTGGGTAAGGGGTCTAATTATTAGAATCCTTATATGGACTGTTGAAAAGAACATTAAGTTGCCAAGAAGAAAGACTTCACATGGCCTTTTTCACTATGGAAAATGAAAAGTCAAGAGAACTATGTCAGAGGATAAGAAGCAAAATAAGCCCTGAGGCCATCTGAGCACGTGGCGTTAGGTCCATAAACACATTCCTTAGTAGGGTTTCTACAGCTAAAGCTCTTGGAGACCAAATTATGAAAACTGGAAGAGAGTTTTTAAAAATCGTGGGACAGCAAAACTCTGGAGACAATAAAGCATATCCACGGTTGCCAGGGGTGGAATGTGAAAAATAACAGGCAGAGAACAGAGAATTTTTAGGGGAGTGAAGATACTCTGTATGATATTACAATGATGGATATACATTTGTCCACACTCACAGACCGTACAGCACCAAGAGTGACCCCTAAAGTAAGCTAGGGATTTGGGTGATTATGATATGTCAATGTAGGTTCACCCCTGGTTACAAATGCACCATCCTGCTAAATGATGTTATGCACGTGCAAGGGTAGCGGGTCTATGGAAAATCTCTGTATCGTTCTCTCAATTGTGCCATGAGCGTTAAAATGCTCTTAAAAAGAAATAAAAAAGACTCTTTGGAAAAACAAAACAAAGCAGTGAGACAGAAGAGTTTTATTTACTGAACCCAGAAGGAGCAGCCACTAATCAAAAGGAGAAGACAGGGAATTTACCAAGCCCCTCTAACCCTGAGATACAGTTATGATGTAAAAAGTAGAGCAGATGAAGGAAACCAACCTCAGAACTGATGCTGGCCTGGCATATTCCAAAGTGCGTTCAAATCCACTGTCTCATTAGAGCATCACAAAGTCATCGATGTTTAGGCAAAATAGGCATCAATATCCCCAATTTCCAGAAAGTGAAATAAGAATAACATCTCCTCTGACTCCAAAAAAATAGTTAATTCTTAAGATCACATTGCTTATAAAGGTAGTATCTGGGACTAACAACAGGTCCTGACTCCTTTGACAGTGCTCTATCCAAATATCAACATACCAGAGGCACCAATGCTACAGAATTCAAATCTGGTAGAACGATCTGACCACTGCACCTACATATTATGTAGGTGTGTTGGTTTCAAACATACGTCCGCACATTTTTTGATACCCCTCTCCTTAAGAGATGTAACTTAATGCTTCTCCCCTTGAGCGTGGGCCTGACACCGTGGCTTGCACACTACAGAAGTGGTGCGATATCACTTCTGAGATTAGGTTATAAAAAGACTGTGGCCTCCGTCATAGATGCACAGCCTTTAAGTCTCTCCCTCTTGCGTCTAGGCTCTGAGAGAAACCAGCTGTCATGTCATGCAGCAGCCCTTGGAAGATGGAAGCCAGAAACTATGTTGGAACATTCAGGCAGCCTCTGGAGAGGTCCATTTTGTGAGGAACTGAGGCCTACCAGCCACTTAGAGTGACCTTGAAAGTGGCTCCTCCCTCAGTCCAGGATTAAATAAGAATTAAATTAACTGCTGACCAAGGCAGCAGCTTGACTGCACCTTCCTAAGAGACCCTGAGGCAGAACCACTCAGCTAATTCACAGCATCTGTGAGATAAGAAAGACGTCTTATTTTAAGCCTCTAAGTTTGGGGTAATTTGTTACAAGGGGTAGATAAGTAGTAAGGGAAGGAACCGATGGATTGATTTTTGCTTTACAGGTAATCCTGAACTATAAGCACATCACATGTTCAGACAGGAAATCTTTGTCCTATGTCAGTGGAACCACTGTAAAAAGAAAACCAATGTCAACAACAGACTTAGAGCAGATGAAGGAAAGAAGCTGTGATGATCAAGGAAAGGGAATGGGCAGTTCTCAAGGGTGTGCTCCCAAGGAAAGCTGGCCTCCTCACCACGTCACCTCCATGTCTTGAACGTGTTCCTGTTCCACTTATGACGTTAGGTGAAATTCCACAAGTTAGAGACTGAACTGAACTAACAACTATTGCATTATAAATATGTAAATTCCTTGCAGGGTGTTTAAATGACTAGTTATCCACTCATTAGTTTGAATTAAAGTTCATTACTTTCATAATAACTTCTTGCCAACACAACCTGTGCTGAGAAATGTGGGAACTGATGAAGGCAGCCCGGTGTTAGCTGTGTTTGGAGCACTCTGGGGACACAGGTGGCCTGGGTGGGGGCCACAGAGGGCTGGCGCCTGGGAGAGGAACGGTCAAGTGGAAGAGCAGCACCCTGGGCGCAGAGCATCATGCCAACGTGTGTAGAACAGACAAACAAAAAACTTCGTATCCCAGAAAAAAAGAGAGTTTCCTTTTACTCCATCCTGAAATGAATCTGATACTCTTCACAATATGATTTAACCTAAGTGCTGATGGTCCAGCCTGTAAACCTAATTAAGATCCACAATACAGTTCTTTTGAGGAAATAATTCCCAAAATTGTACCAACAACCAGAGTGTTGAACGTAACTCATTTGTAAGCTGGGATAAAGCCCGGAACATAGTGGCTGTTAAATTTGGGAAAGCACAGGCTTACAAACTTTTTAATGGTCCTAGTCGTTAAATTTTAAGGATGCTTTTGCTCTATTCTATACTCAAAGCACACTCTTTTAGGAGCGTTTCTCACGCTTTATTGTGTATATAAATCAGCTGGGGATCTTGTTAGAACACAGATTGTGATCAGACCCAGGGTTCTGCATTGTTCTCAAAAGCTCCCAGGTGATAGTAATCCTGCTGGAACTAAAACCACACTTTGAGTAGCAAAAGTTTACCCCACACAATTTAAGAAAGCAACTGGGATTTTCTATGCTGCAAAAGATGACTCAACACTGAATCTCATGGCTTTAGGTTTTAGCTACAATCAAACATCACTGAATTAGGATGATATTTAATAGTATATTCATATATCTAGGCCTAAAATTAAATATTATTTTACTTATTTTTATTTTTTAAGCTCTTTATTGGAATATAATTGTTTTACACTCCTGTACCAGCTTTTGAGGTACACCAGAGTGAATCAGCTGTATTTATACATATATCCCCATATCCCCTCCTTTCCGTGACGCCCTCCCACCCTCCCTGTCCTGGCCCTCTAAGGCATCACCCATCATCCAGTTGATCTCCCTTTGTTATACAGCAACTTCCCACTAGCTATTTTATAGTTGGCAGTGTATATATATGTCTATGCTACTCTCTCACTTCGTCCCAGCTTCCCCTTTGCCCCCTGCCCCCCAACCCCGTGTCCTCCAGTCCATTCTCTGCATTTGCATCTTTATTCTTGCCCTGTCACTGGGTTCATCAGTACCATTTTTTTAGATTCCATATAAATGAGTTAGCATACGGTGTTTGTTTTTCTCTTTCTGGCTTACTTCACTCTGTATGACAATCTCTAGGTCTATCCACCTCATTACATATAGCTCCATTTCATTCCTTTTTATGGCTGAGTAATAGTCCATTGTATATATGTGCCACAGCTTCTTTATCCATTCATCTGTTGATGGGCATTTAGGTTGCTTCCATGTCCTGGCTATTGTAAAGAGTGCTGCAATGAACATTATGGTACATGTTTCTTTTTTGGATTATGGTTTTCTCTGGGTATATGCCAAGGAGTGGGATTACTGGGTCATACGGTAGTTCTATTTGTAGTTTTTGAAGGAACCTCCAAACTGTTTTCCATAGTGGCTGGACAAACTTACATTCCCACCAACAGTGCAAGGGAGTTCCCTTTTCTCCACACCCTCTCCAACATTTATTGTTTCTAGATGTTTTGATGATGGCCATTCTGATCGGTGTGAGGTGATACCTCATTGTGGCTTTGACTTGCATCTCTCTGATGATTAGTGATGTTGAGCATCTTTTCATGTGTTTGTTGGCCATCTGCATGTCTTCTTTGGAGAAATGTCTATTTAGGTCTTCTGCCCATTTGTGGATTGGGTTATTTGCTTTTTTGGTGTTAAGCTGCATGAGCTGCTTGTATATTTTGGAGATTAATCCTTTGTCCATTGCTTCATTGGCAAGTATTTTCTCCCATTCTGAGGGTTGCCTTCTTGTCTTGTTTATGGTTTCTTTCACTGTGCAAAAGCTTTTAAGTTTCATGAGGTCCCATTTGTTTATTCTTGATTTTATTTCCATGATTCTAGGAGGTGGGTCCAAAAGGATCTTGCTTTGACGTACGTTGTAGAGTGTTCTGCCTGTGTTTTCCTCTAGGAGTTTTATGTTGTCTGGCCTTACATTTAGGCCTTTAATCCATTTTGAGTTTATTTTGTGTATGGTATTAGGAAGTGTTCTGGTTTCATTCTTTTACATGTAACTGTCCAATTTTCCCAGCACCACTTATTGAACAGGCTGTCTTTCTTCCACTGTATATTCTTGCCTCCTTTGTCAAAGATAAGGTGCCCATCTGTAATCTTGGGTTTATCTCTGTGTTCTCTATTCTGTTCCATTGATCTTCCTTTCTATTTTTTTGCCAGTACCATACTGTCTTGATCACTGTGGCCGTGTAGTATAGTTTGAAGTCAGGATGCCTAATTCCACCAACTCTGTCTTTCCTTCTCAAGATTGCTTTGGCTCTTTGGGGTGGGGTCTTTTGTATTTCCATACAAATCGTAAGATTTCTTGTTCTAGTTCTGTGAAAAGTGCCGTTGGTAATTTGATAGGGATTGTGTTGAATCTGTAAATTGCTTTAGGTAGTATAGTCATTTTCGCAATGTTGATTCTTCCAATCCAAGAACATGGTATGTCTCTCCATCTGTTTGTATCGTCTTTGATTTCTTTCATCAGTGTCTTACAGTTTTCTGCATACAGGTCTTTCACCTCCTTAGGGAGGATTATTCCTACGTATTTTATTCTTTTTGTTGCAATGGTGAATGGGAGAGTTTCCTTAATTTCTCTTTCTGCTTTTTCATTGTTAGTGTATAGGAATGCAAGAGATTTCTGTGCATTAATTTTGTATCCTGCTACTTAACTAAATTCATCGATTAGTGCTAGCAGTTTTCTGGTAGAGTCTTTAAAGTTTTCTATGTATAACATCATGTCATCTGCAAAGAGTGACAATTTTACTTCCTCTTTTCTAATTTGGACTCCTTTTATTTCATTTTCTTCTCTGATTGCTGTGGCTAAAACTTCCTACTTATTTTTAAATTTAAGATCCAGGAGATAAGTGTAGTGGTTAGGAACATAGATCTGAAGTTAGATACACATGGATTAGATTCTAGCTTTATAAAGTTCTAGCTGTGTGACCTGGGGCAAGTGACTCAGAGCCCATTAATGAAAAATTAAAAACAAAAAACAACAACCACATTTGGTATTTTAAATAAAAATGTTTAGTATAAGGAGTTTATTACATGTTAGTTACTACTTAATATTAATTAATTAGTTTACTAATGTTAATGTTTAGAAGCCAAACAATGAACAACAGGGCTAGGGAGAGGATAGCAGGAACTAGATAGAGGAAACCACCATCTTCCTTCGGAGCAGAGGGACAGAAGGAGGAGGTGATGTTATAGGACGGTCCAGGGAGAGCTGGAGCCACAGAGGAGATACCACGGCCAGCGACACTGCTGAGGCGGGAGTGGGGAGATACCCTGACTACTCCCTTCCACCCTCCAGTCCCCTCCAGGGCATTCCACAGGCTGAACTCAGCCGTAAGGCTGTCAGCAAAACAGCCTGAAATGTAGTCCATTGTGACGCAGGTCAGAGTAAGAGAAGAGCAGGAAACGGATCTGAGAGCAAACTGGCCCAGGACCAGCACATCAAGTTACTGATGCTCTGATACCCCATCTGATGCTCAAGCACACATCTGTAACATGGGCTTGGTGTTGTTTACATGAGATGTGTTACATACAAAGCTCTTAGCAGGGGCTTGGTACATAATTTTTACCACCATCATCGTCATCATCTTTTTGTGGTCTGAGAACATTGTCTCTTCATCCCTTCTCTCCTGTCACTCATTTACCCATTGGTATGTGGAGTCTTAGGGAGATTAGAAACAGAATATTATTAATACAATTATACATCAAAATTATGCTGTGAGAAATTGTGTGTATTAAGTGGAGAAATATCTATTTGTTTCACCCACATGATAGACTCAGAAAAGCTTATAGTCTACCAGGCACACTGTAAGGACCCAACATTTCTCAATGAAGCAGACTCGGAAGCGACATTAGACCCTTTTGAGGACCGAATTTTGGATTGAGATGGGGGTGTGGGGTTGAAACAAATGAAAGGTTCAAGGGAGAAGGAAGAAGAGGGAAGAAGAGGAGGGTCATGAAAGGAAAGGTGACCTATGAAGGTCAACTGTGAGTGACCACAGGTTACCCAGTGGAACGTACAGATATACACGTTATCCTTATCTGGATTCCAGGAGTGTTGATAATGACTGCCTTTTTTTTTTTTTTTCCCTGTTGACTAGGACCAACCCTGCCTGCCTTTCCAGATGCTGTAGCTCTAACTGTGAAGTTACATCAGTATCGAGGCACTAACAATCCTGTGATGAAAAGAACAGCATTCCTCAGTAGACCTGTTCCGTAAGTTAAGTTATCAAAAGCTTACAAAACAGACACCGATGTCTCTGCTAGGTTATACTGCAAAGATATCAGAGTGCTAGCGAATAGCTCCTCTGTGGAAGAAAACATAACTGAACCCATTTATATTCTGGCCTGTGTTTTTACGGCATACACAATGCAGCATTCTGTCTCGCACTTCCATCCTGGTTCATCTTGTTTGGAATCAGCAAGCAAAGCCCATCCTGAACCTAACAGTCTCTCCCTGCAAATGACCGACAGTGCCTTAGCTAATTCATTCCAACCTTCAACCAATTCATCTGAAGATAGATCTGTTGGAACAGCAAAGACTATATGGAGAAGAGCATCAAGGTATTTGTAAACAAGGAGCCAAAATGTATAGTTCTGGGATATTTCAGTGCTGCATTGTAATATTTTATTTATTCATTCCACATTTATTGAGTTAAAAAAATAATACAGAGCAATAATCTAAAGACTTTACCATCTGGTGTAAGCTAGGAGCCAAAAGAATTGGTGCAGAAAATGAGTGCTGTGAGTTCTGGGGAAGGAGAGTTAGCTGGGGGTTGGAGGATTCAGGATGTCTCCATGGTAGAAGAGGGATAAAGCTGGGTTTTGATAGGCTGGTTGGAGCCGAGCTGCTGGAATGCATGGGTGTTTCCTGCTGGGAGAGTGGCTTGCACAAAGGCGTTGTGGTAGGAATGGAGGACTCGGCCGAGCACTAGTAGAGGAAGTACAAGAGAGTGTTCAAGAGCCTGGACTCCACAGCTAGTTTGGCCAAGTGAGAGCCTTGGCTTTGACACTTGGTAATTAAATAAATGACGTTGGCCGAGTCACTTAACCTGTTTCCTTAAGTGCAAGATAGGAATAATACTAGCACCTGACTCGTGGGGTTATTACAACCCTCAAAGAAACAGAGAAACTGCCTAGTACACTCTAAACACTCAGTGAATATTTGCTACTGTTACTTTATCACTGAAGAGCAGAATGCATTCATTCTCCACACGGATATTTACTGAGCGTCTGCTACATGGAAGGCGGAAGAGTGAACTGCGTCAGAACATGAAATGCTTTGATGGTAGGCCAAGGTGCAGACATTCTCTGGCTGAAATAGGGGAGTTTCGGAGGCACTAGGGTTCGGCAGAGGCAAAACGAGGGCTGTTTTTAAGGATTAACCTAGCAGTATATATAGTTCATGCAGTGTTTCATCCAGCAACTTCTTTTATGAAGCTTTAATGAAGCAGTAGATAAATTGCGATGAGGGCTCTCTTGGCACCAGAAAATACATTTAATTCTCCAGCAATAAATCTGGGGGCCCTTACAGGTACATGAGGCTCTCATCAATGACTGACTGCACCTCGTGGAATGTATGGACTGCTAACGTGGCCAGCCAGCAGACCCTGGGGACTTCTGGGTGCCTAAGGATGGAGGGTGAAGGGGCAGGTTACCCACAGTCCTCCCCTGACTCAAAACTGGGGGCAACCGATTGCAAGGACAAGTAGCTGATATCACAGGAAATGTTTCTATCCCGCTCTCCAGGGTCATAAAGTATGAAGGAAGCAAGCGCAAGGGACGGAATTCTCAGCGACGTTGACTTTGATCTAAAGAGCTAGAGCAGCAGTTCTCAACCTTATGTGCCCGTGCAGATTTACATAATGAAAGCGTCTCTGGTCTAGGAAACACTCCCGTGGGTGTACCAAGGTTGTGTGCCCGTAACTCCACCTCCTTCTCTCTCTCAATAACAGTGATCAACGTGAAAGTGTATTGTAATTACAGGAGTAACTACTCTAATTTATTTCATAAACGAGTCATCAATTTTGGTACTTTGTTATTAGTAAAAAATTATTTGGGAAACCTCAGAAAACTGATATGTACATACCAGGTTATCACTAACATTTCAGTTCAGAGTTATGAGTCAAAGACTATTTGAGTCATCTTCTATCATTTCTTCCCACTTATCTGCACTCCATTCCTTCTGGACGTCCTTGCCCCATGCTCCCCACCAATTGTTTATCTGGTAAAAGTATACGTAATAGAAAAGACTTTTAAACTCTGCCTTCTTTTTTTTTATTTTTTTGGGGGTACACCAGGTTCAATCATCTGTTTTTATACACATATCCCCGTATTCCCTCCCTTCCTTGACGCCCCCCCCCTCGAGTCCCCCCCACCCTCCCTACCCCAGTCCTCTAAGGCATCTTCCATCCTCGTAAACTCTGCCTTCTTTGAACCCTACAAGTATAAATGGTGGCTGTAATTGAATGTGCCTGGAAATTCAGAGCTGTAGAACGATTACTGAAACCAGCATAGATGAGAAAGCTATGCCTGCTTTCTAGAAGTGGGGCATTCCCACTGGCCGGCAGGACAAGCTTAGTCAGTTACTTTCCCTGGAAGAAGGGACTGAAGTTCCTTCCTCTTTAAGAGGAGGATTTCTAAACTTTCCAGCTCGGGAAACACCACCTTGTTACGCTGAGTTAATGCTCGGCCCTAAATGTGTGTAACACGAGAGAAATGAAGTCACACTTTGTCAGTTTCAGTTGCCACATGCCTTTTAGAGGGAGTGAATATTGCCATACTGCATATATGTCTAGTGTTTAATGATATGCATTTTCATACAACATGACCCCAGTGAAGAAACAGCGATATAACATAATGGAAGAAAACTGGGTTGTGGAGGAGTCACCGAGCAATACTATGTCTGCACTGTGTTTTACGGGTGATTTAAAAGGATTTTCGAAGATTATTTTGACTATAGGTAAAATAACAATGTAATGTATCACATGAATCAGAAAGCTTTGGAGTAAGACAGGAAATTAATGGTAATTACACTGAGACAACAGGCATAAAGGAAGACTGTCCTGGCAAATGAAAATGTAATGTCATCTTAATTGTTATGGGCTGAATTTTGTCAAATTCATATTTTAAGGTCCTAACTCCCAGTACCTCAGGATGTGACTGCATTTGCAGATAGGGCCTTGCGAGAGAGAATGGTACCTTTATTAAATGAGGGTATGTGGTTGGCCCTAATCCTATGACCTATGCCCTTATAAGAAAAGGAGGTTAGGACACAGACAGGTGCATGCACAGAGAAAGACCATGTGAGAACACAGCAAGAAGACAGTCATCTGCAAGCCAAGGAAAGAGGCCTCAAAAGAAACCAAACCTGCCCACATCTGACACCTTGACCCTGAACTTTTCTAGCCTCCGGATTGTGATATAAGAAAGTGGTTGAGTCACCCAGTCTGTAGTATTTTGTTATGTCAGCCCTACTAACTAGCATACCAGCTATAAAGATTTTCACTTCAATATTGGCCTTGAATCTAATCTCCTTGTAAGACATGGCTCTGTGTACAACTGGTGGGTCCTGAGGCTGCTTGGTGGAGGAGTTGGTGGACTGTTCGAAGCTCTGCCCTGCCTGTCCGCCACAGGGCATATATTTCCCCCCAGCCCTTTGTTCGACTGCCCAGCAGCAGCTAACAGAATGATCCTTAAACAAAGCTAAGACCAGTTCAGGTCCTGTCTCTGACTCTTCTCCCACTGAGTACCGCTCAGCCGAATCACTCAGAGTTACTAGGTACATCAAACAAGATCAAAACAGTGACGTGTAAACTGCAAAGCAGTCTGTGCTGTTAGGTATTATTATTTTCTTAAAAGGAGGCTTCTTATAGGGAAGTCATTCAAGTAACTGTGTATCCAAATAAAGTCTGTCAGCAAAAATAACACCAGACATGATACCCACTGGGATCGAGAAAATAACCCCTGCCCTCACTTATTCCTTCCTTCATTCACTCTCAACTTCATCATTCCTGCTATGAAGTATTTTTACAGACATATGCATAACCTTTATATCATTGTCAGCTCTTTTATCCAATGATTTCTCTTAAAATATTTCTTTTAAAATCTACCAGATATTGGCTTGGATTTTTCAATACGACTAATATATTTTAATTTTCATATCATTAAAATGGATCTCAGACTAAAAACTGTCTTATTATTTTCATATTCACAGCAATTTCTTCCATCTTCAAGGTGAGGCTGACCTTGTGTTGCATTTTTTCCAGTCCACTCATCACTTGACAAGGAAATTATTCCCACCAAAATCAAGAGTAAGCACTTAACATTGGTTCTCTACTCCCAGGTAATATTCATGTATGTGGTATACAGAACCTCTGAAATAGCCTAACCATTGAAGCCATGATATTCTGGCTGGACTTTTGTAGCATGTGAGGGCCACGTATCTGATAATGGCTGTATTTCCATCATCAGTTGTGTGTGTGTGTGTGTGTATATGTGTGTATTTTAAAATATAGGGTATGGTATGTGCCTTTCCTGATAGGAGCCAGTGATTGAGAGTCTTGTAGAAAATTAAGGCTTTCCACACCTCACACTGACTGATGGTGGTACACGATGACATTTTTCATTTTGTGGGTTTCCATTACTGTCCAAGCATCAGAAGCCACACTTTCTTTCCATCTTACATAGAGGAAGACCACTTGCAAATAAGGCAGTTAACTTTTCTTATTCATTTATTCAACAAATATTTGAGGGAGAACTGTGCCAGGCACAATTTTAGGTACTGGAGATATACTAGTGAATTATTATATGAAAAGCCTTGCTAATGTGGGCTACATGCTATAGAGGCAGGGTAGAATGAAAGCACATAGGTTTTCGGCCTGGATTTGAATCTCGGTCCCACTCTTCACTAGTGGGTGTGTTTGCCCCAATTATTTGATCTCTCTGAACTCCACGTTTCTCGTTTGTTGAAATGGAGATGATTTCCACATCATCAGGTTCTCAAAGGACTGAGTAATCTAAATGCCTGGAACACAGTGGGCACTGTTCTTTTTGTAATATCCCGAGGCATTTCCCTTTTAAGAGTGTAATGAATTAAATTGTCTTCCCCCAGAAAGATGTGTTGAAGTCCTAACCTCTAGTACTTCAGAATGTGACCTTATTTGAAGATAGGAACTTTACAGAAGTAATCAAGTTAAAATGAAGTCATTACAGTGAGCTCTAATCCATTATGACTGGTGTCCTTATAGAAAGGGGAAATTTGGACATAGAGACACACGGGGAGACACTATGTGAAGACAAATCCAGAAATGGGGGTAAATCTTCCATAGACCTAGGAATGTCAAATATTGCCAGTAAGCCACCAGAAGCTGGGGAGAGGCATGGAACAGAGTGTCCCTCACAGCCCACAGAAGGAGCCAACCCTGCTGATACTTTGATCTCAGACTTTCAGCCTCTGGAGCTGTGAAACAGTACATTTCTGTTGTTTTAAGCCTCTAGGGTATGGTACTTTGTTAAGCAGCCTTGCAAACTAATACAAATAATTTTGCCTTTAGGAGTGAGTTTGAAAAGCATATTTTATGCTATTTTCTTAAGGATGAGCATGTGGTAGTCTCCTTAATCACTATAGATACAATGAACAAACTGAAGGTCAGAGAGGTCATAAGTATTTATAAACTTTCAGGATAATTATTACTCTGCAAACACTGTGCCCTGGCTCTCTCTTTGGATTTTAAAAATAAATCAGGAAAGTATATAAGATACCACTGTAAACATTCAAGACCATTTAAAGTGCTTTCATTGCCTTAAAGGAAATTGACCTGTAAAACACCTGCAGTGACTGTTTCCAGTGGTATACATTTCTTCTTCTGACTTAACGTCATCAGCTCTTGACACACTTATAATCACACTATGAAATAGTGTTCTTGGCAATCAAATTGGTCCTGGGGTTCAAATATTTCCTGGAGAATACCATGAAGAAATAACATGAATGAATCACTTCTATTCCATATTTGTTGCAATTTTCATTGGATGAAGGGATAAAATTTGGAAAATTGGTCATTCTACTACCAGTCACCACTGCTGAGTTATCAGGAAAATAAAGACAAATCTGTGAAAAACATTCAGATTTAATTCATAACCTAATTTATGCAGAAACAATAATTTTCAAATGGTTTGCATTATAAATCCATTCAAACATATTTATTGAACCCTACTATGGGTAACCCCGTCTAAAAATTTAAACTGATTTGTTTTTAAAATTTATTTTTTTAAGGAGTTTGATTCAATGAGTATTTTATTGAATACATACCATACCAGTCCTATCAAGGATACAGGTAAGATTCCCGCTCTGAGGAACTCAGAAGGGTGAATAAACAGTGTGGCAGGCAGGGACACACACACGCACACCTGCGAACGTCGTGGTGGGGGAGGAGGAGGAAGTTGAGGGATCAGGAGAAACACCACAGTTGGTGCTATGTAAGCTGAGCTTTGAGGATAGAGTAAAATTCCAGGTAAACTGAGAAGGAAAGGCATTGCAGAGTGAGAAAACAACATTCACAGAAGCAGGGGAGCACAGGGATGTGAGACAACTGTCTGCTGGCTCAGAGAACCAATACAGAGAGTCAAAAGGAGAGAAGCCAGGTTTAAGTCAAACTATACAAAGCCTTGGAAGCCATGCCAAGAAGTCTGATGTTTATGAGGAGGGGAGTGGCACCATTTAGCCTCTGTGTTAGGGTGATGACTCTAGAGTGACCTGCAGAACTTGGAAATCTGTGGGAGGTAGACCAGTTAGGAGACTGTGGCAGTCCTTTGGGGCGCTTGAAATTAGCTAGTGTCAAGGGACTGAAGAAGAGAACTGCTGAAATTCAGGTAGAATATAGCAAAGTATGGATGTACCTATTCTTAAAAAAATTATTTGTGAACACCAACTTAATAATTTATGAAGCTGATATAATGTCATATTTGTAGACGTAGTTAAACATTTAATTATTCATATTTTGCAATTTTCTTTTTGTTTTCTGGAGCAAAAACATTTTGTTTCAGGTTTCAAGTATTTTTATGTTTTTGAAAAGCTCTCTGGCCCAAGGCCTGTGATCATAATATTTACTGATTAAATAGCCTGGGTATTTCTACACTTGCTATGAAACCCAGAAGCCATAAAGCAAATTACTGATAAATTTGATTATATAGAAACCTAAAACTGATACATTTGAACACATAAAAATTTAAAACAAAAATTTATACCACACACACAAAAGTACTATCTACAAAAGTAAACCATACACTGGGAACCATATTCACCTATAGAACACAGACAAGAGCTAGTATCCTTAATGTTAAAATAAGTAAATACGTACATCCAAAAGAATTCAAAGAATCAAAGATGACACCGATGTTCTTAGTCTGGGAGAACACACAGATGTTCGTGTCATTATCTCTAAAATAAGGAACCGGAGGAGGAAGAGCAGGGGTGGTTGGAGGGGACCGGAGCAGAAAGTTAGGGAGGGAGGGAAATAATAGTATTGGTTTGGGACATGAAAAATATGTGTTACTAGGGGATATCTACATTGATAAGTTCAGCAGGGATGTAAAAGTTGAATCTGAAAAAAAAACCCAACACCCACTCACGCCATACACAGTTCTATCTCCATTTTTATTGTACTGTGTGACTCTCTGAAGACATGTTTTGGGCTCAAGATTTTTAGCAATATTTCCGGGTACTCTGTTAAATGTATTTATATTACGTGACCACCCTGGCCAAAGAGCTAGCTGCCTAAGGTGGTTTCCCTTACCATGCTGGAGAAATACATTTGAAAGAGACATGAATGATTGAAAATTCCTAACGGTGTCCTTACCGGTAGACACATTTATGTCGTTGGGAAATGAAAAGCTTAAGAGGCAAAGATTGTTAATACCCATGATTAAATTTTCACCTGTATTTTTTGCTACAATTTACATTCATCTGCTTTATTTTCTGTTGTTCTTGTTGATCACTGAGCATGTTTTATTAATTATTATTTTACATGATCTCTACTGGGTTTTCTTCTCCCTGTAAACAGGCTTTAGTCTTCCCAGCTCTTTAAAAGAGCCATTATAAGCCTACTTACAATGACTGTCCTCCGCACCTGGCATGATCTCGCCACCATGCTTTCAGTAGACGCTACTGCAAGTGAGCCTGCATCAGAACCACCTGCAGGGCTTGCTGGACCATAGGCTGCAGGAGCCCCCACACTTCCTGACTGGTAGGCTTGCAGCCAGAGGGGCTGAGAATGTGCCTGTCCTGACAGGTGCTCGGCTGATGCGGACACTGCTGATCTGGGACCTCCCTCTGAGACGCGGGCCTCTCCCAGCGTGCCTCGTGCCTCCTGCTGTTCGCCGGTTTTCACGGCTGTGGCCACTGAACTCGAACCTGCTGATTCTGCCCCATACAGGCAGGAGGGAATGCAGGCCTTCCCTCGGTTCAGCGCGATGTAACTGCACGGCGCAGCGGACGTGGGTGGCAGAGCTGAGCCTTTGCTCAGTTTCCCAGCTCCCGTAGTTCATCCCTTCCTGGGCGCCTTGCTGGACGTGCTATTTCCTCTGGGACTAGGGCACTTTGCCTTCCGTTGTTCAGTTCCTTCTGGAAGCTGAAGACGAGCAGGTAAGTTCACGTCCCACGTCTGGGAACTGACCTGGTTGCCTTCTGGACGTTTGTGGCCCTATGCTCACCTTGGCGGTGTTGGTTTGCCTGCGCCGACTTCTTTCTGTTGCTTGTTGTTAAAACTTTGAAGTTTGCCTTCTCTGTGCCAGTGAGTCTGGTGTCCTGGGTCTGGCATTCCCGGGCCTGACTTCAAATCCCCCAGGCTGCCTTCTTCTCTGCTTTTCAAACGTGGATCATTTATTCAGTTGAACAACGCTGTTGCTATTTCTGACTGCTGCCTATTTTTCCCCTCTCTTGATTTCTACATGTTTCCAGACCCCTCAACCCCAGGTTCCACCTCCCTCATGCCCTGAGACTCAGTGCTGGCTTGTTTTTTTTCCTCTGTGAATAATTACTTTCCTGGTAAAATCGTGTACCTTGGCTGGAAGGTTCTAATGCTACCTATATGCACAACGTAGATCCAAGTCAGTGTGTGTTTCCTTTTTTAAACCTGTGTCACGGAGGTCAATCGGCTTGCTATGCAAAGTGTAGTCTGGGCACCAGTGGCTTTCGGCACATCAGGGGAGCTTGTCAGAAATGCAGAGCCTCAAGCCCCACCTCAGATGTACAGAGTTAGAATCCACGTTGTGACAAGAGCCCCAGGTGATTTTCGTGCACATTATGAAGAACTGGTATGTGGTATAGAGGCTACAGGATGAGCTGCTCCCACCGAGACTAATTGTGACTCTCAGCATCGCCAGTCACTACTTTCTCCAACTTCCTCATCATGCCCCGATGTACTTTTACAAACCCGTGTTGGATGAGCTTCCGGCTGACAATGTGAACTATGACTGACAACACATGATTCTTCAGAAACCCAGAGTCTCTCTGTGTACATCTCACATGTGTTGTTTCTTGGTTTATCTTTTGCACAAGGCCTTTTCAACTGTGTCGGTGTACCAAAGGAATATTTCTTCATGCGTTTGGCCATGATCTGATGTGGGCTTGGATGACAGGCAGCCTGAAGGTCCACGGTGGATGAGTGCCACTCACATTCAACAGTAAATTTAGGTGTTTAATGCTGGTCCACAGTAGGTGATCATCCAAACATCTCTCATCAACATTTATTATGGAGAGGTGTTGAAAGTAGATCAGACTGGGTGAACCACCTCTACCCCAGAGCTTCTGTGGTGGGTGGGGCCAGTTGTCCCAGTGAATGGCCTTGTTGCCAGAAACTCATCCCTGAAGGAGCAGAACTCCAGGCAGTGACCGAGTCCACAAATCAGGTCCAGCCATTGCGGGGAGGGAGCAAATAAGACATACACGGGTGTCAAAGCCTCAGTCAAGACTGCCTACACCCCAAAAAGAGGACACTGCCACATTAACCTGGAGACCCAGGTGGACAGGGCCTTATTCATAAGCAGAGCCATAGAAAGAACATCAGTTCTAGAATCCAAGTTGGGTTTGTGTGACCTTGAGTAATTTTATCCTCAGATGGTTTTCCTAGGCAAATGAAAATGCATGTCCAGGGTCTAATAGAGGGCTCAAAGAGTGAATGCTTATTTAAATGGTAGTTGTTATTTTGTTTTTTTATAGAGGGAATCATAGTCATGTGAGCCTGTGGACCTCAGGGCTGTTCCAGGTTCTTTGAATTCTGACCCTATTGGTTGGAGGGTTGGGGAGCTAGTGTAGTAGTACCTTGTTGAGGACCTGAGCAGAAGGAAGCAGGTGTGCTTAAAGCACAAGTGCTTAGCCAGATATACTGGAGGACATTTTTTTTCCCTTTCCTCTTTTGTACTCTTCTTTTGTGATTTGATAACTATCTTTAGTGTTGTGTTTGGATTCCTTTTTCTTTTGTGTGTGTATCTATTATAGATTTTTGGTTTGCAGTTACCATGAGGTTATAGTATAGCAGTCTATATAGAGAGAGCTTGTTTTACGTTGCTGATCTCTTAGTTTCAAATGCATTTTAAACATCCTGCATTTACACTCTTCTCCTCTCATGATTACTGGTTTTGATATCACATTTGTGTCTGGATGATTTCTTACCTTTACATATGTTTGCCTTTACTGGTGAGTTTCCCACTTCATAATTTTCTTGTCTTTTGTTGTGGCTTTTCTTCTCTGCCTAGAGAAGTTCCTTCAGCATTTGTTGTAAAGGTGGTTTGGTGGTGCTGAATTCGTTTACCTTTTGCTTGTCTGTAAAGCTTCTGATTTCTCCATCGAATCTGAATGAGAGCCTTGCTGTGTAGAGTGTTCTTGGTTGTAGGTTCTTTCCTTTCATCACTGTAAATATACTGCACCACTCCCTTCTGGCCTGCAGAGTTTCTGCTGAAAAATCTGCTGATTGCCTTATGGGAGTTCCCTTGTATGTTATTTGTTGATTTTCCCTCGTTGCTTTTTAAATTTTCTCTTTATCTCTAGTTTTTGTCAGTTTGATTACTGTAGGTCTCAGAGTGTTCCTCCTTGGGTTCATCCTGCCCGGGACTCTCTGCACTTTCTAGACTTGGGTGACAGTTTCCTTTCCCATGTTAGGTAACTTTTCAGCTATTATCTCTTCAAATATTTTCTCAGGCCATTTCTCTCTCTCTTCTCCTTCTGGGAGCCCTATACTGCAAATGTTAGTGCATTTGATATTGTCTCAGAGGTCTCTTAAATTGTCCTCATTTCTTTTCATTTTTTCTTTAATGTGTTCTGTGGCAATGATTTACAGCACTCTTTCAGCTCACTTCTTCTGCCTCATTTATTCTGCTATTTATTCCTTCTAGTGTATTTCTCATTTCAGCTATTGTATTCTTCAACTCTGTTTGCTTGTTCTTTATGTTTTCTAACTCTTTGTTAGAAACTTTGTGTAGCTTCTTGTCCTGTGCATCCACTCTTTACCTGCGCTCTTGGATCACCTTTATGATCATTACCCTGAACTCCTTCTTGGCTAGATTGCCCGTCTCCACTTCACTTAGGTGTCCTCTGGGGGTTTTATCTTATTCCTTCGCCTGGAGCATACTCCTTTGTCATCTCGTTTTGTTTCAATTTTTATTTGTGTTTTTATGTCTGTGGTAGATTATTACATTTCTCAACCTTGGAGAAGTGGCCCCCTGCAGAGGATGTCCTATGTGTCCCATCAATGCACTCCCCTCTGGTCACTCAAGGGCCAGGGACCGGCTGTTCCCAGGGTAGGTTCTGACCTGTGTTTATGAACCGGGTTCCACAGGCTGTGGGATCAGTTTTCTTGCTTCTGGTGTTTGCCCCCTGGTGGGCGAGGCTGGTCTAGGGGCTTGTGCAGGCTTCCTGGTGGGACTGGCTGGTGCCTGCTCACTGGTGGGTGGAGCTGGGTCTTGGCCCTCTGGTGGGCAGGGCCATGTTAAGGGATGTGTCTAAAGGTGGCTGTGGGCTCAGGAAGTCTTTAGGCAGCCTATCTGCTGATGGGTGGGGATGTGTTCCCACTGTGTTGGTTGTTTGGCCTGAGGCATCCCAGCACTGGAGCCTACAGGCTATGGGGTGGTGCCAGGTCTCAGTGCTTATTACCCAGGCCAGGTGTCTGCCTTCCGTGAGAGTTCATGTGATGGCACTCTCTGATATCTGTGTCCACACCTGCAGGGTGAGCTACAGCCACCCTCAGCCTCTCCTAGAGAGCCTCCAAGGCCTGCAGGTGCGTCTGGCCCAGGCTCTTATAAAGTCACTGCTTTTGCCCTGCGTCCTGGTGTGCATGAGAACTTGTGTGCGTCCTCCAAGAGTGGAACCTCTGTTTCCCCCATTCTGTGGCATCCCTACAATCACGTCCTGCTTTCCTTTGATTTCCTACAATCAAAGCCAGATACTTTGGGGGATTCTCCTCCCGATGCCAGACTGTTAGGTTGAGGAGCTTCTCTCCTGTGGGAGAACTTCTGTGATGTAATTGTTCTCTAGTTTGTGGGTCACCCACCTGGGTGGTATGGGATTTGATTATATCAAGTGCGCCCCTCCTACAATCTTGTTATGGTTTCTTCTTTGTGTCTTTGGATGTAGAATATCTTTTTTGGTGGGTTCCAGTCTTTTTTACGGATGTTGTTCAGCAGTTAGTTGTGATTTTGGTGTGCTCGTGAGAGGAGGTGAGCTCAAGTTTCTTCTACTCCATCATCTTGTCCCTCCCCTAGTTTCAGAATTTAGAGTTTAAAGATACCTAATCTTTTACTGATTGGTGGACATGATCTTACATTAATTTCAATTTACTAGAAAAGTATGAGCAATGAAAATGATTTTGATAAATTATCCATTATATTCTACTTGTGAGTATATTAAAAAATTAGAACAATCTCAATAAATTTTGTTCATGTCTCAGTTTCAAAAAAGAATATGAAGAGGCTTGCTTATCTATCCAAGTGAAAGTCATTCAGAGCTTTAAAAGAGAATATTGATTTTGGTATTTGGTTTCTTGAAGTCTTCTTTTTGAAAAATTGACATGCTGTGAAGAAAACTTTACGTCTAATTAGATTTTATATTTTTGGTGGGTTTTTTGTGTGTGTGTTTTTTTTGTCCAGGAATTATTCCTAGCCAGTGCATAATTACCTTTCAGAAGTACAAGAATACACTATAAATTAATGGATTTCTTTAAACTAACAATGAACCCTCTCCATCTACTTTGTTGTGTTTTCCATAACAGCCTTTAACAGAAAGAAGACATTGTGTTTCTAAAACTTCCTCACAGTATACACCCCTTTCTTTTACATGTTAAAAATATATTCAAAATAATATTGTTAATCATATAAATGTAGGTGAAGCAGTCTAAGAATGAATCAGGATTTTTGAATTGAAATTACAAGTCTCTGCCTATCAAGTTTAGGTAAAAAAGCAATCATCCTCACATTCTCTCAACTCAGGGGCCAAGTATCAACATTCCCCAGTATTCTCAAGTTTTAAGTCCATAGATCCTGTAAATCAGCATCCACTGCTAGACCTTGGCAGCCCAGAGGTGGAAACAGGCTCAAAGATATGTTTTTCTTGGCCATCACACCCTTCCTCTTCTTCATCACCCTCATCATTTTATTTACATGATTCAGCCAGGTGTATACTGTGCAGTTCCCGGTTCCTAAATTACTACTGTCTTACTCTTAGATACTTTGGATAGTTAGAAGGAAAAAGCTTAATGCTGAAGACAAAGACTCTTGGGTCAGATGCCTTAGTTTGCAACCTTGTTCCAGCACTTGTTAACTATTTCACTTTTCAATGCTTCAGTTTCTCCATCTATAAAATTAGTATAATAGCCCTGGCTTCAATTTCACATAGTGAGGACTAAGTGCAATACTGCCTAAAAATGCCTCAAACATTATCTGGCATGTAAAGCTGCTCGAGAAATGTTAACCATTATTCTTGTCCACTCCTTAAAATGTGCATTTACAAAGCCCATTACAGTGAACTTTACCCAGAGAGGGATATTATCTACGACAGTTAATACTCAGTGTTAACTATTTTCATGGCTCCTAAAAGCATTTGAGTTGTAATTGCTGCTAAAGTTTACTACAGAACTAAGTACAACTTTTAAAGTAGCTATGATCTCAAATCCTGAGGTCCCTTAGAGTATGTTATTCTACTTTTCTTTCCTTTTTTTTTTTTCCATTTGCAACTGAGCCATGTTCTAAAAATCACAAAAAAGATTAAAGAATGAACTACATGAACAAATAAAATATAAAGAAGTGTAAGAAGTCATTCTTGTATCTGTTATTCAGCCAGACCTGCAGCTCACCTATTGTACTTAATGATGATGGTAAAAACAGCTAGCATTTACTGAGCTAAAGTGCTAAACACTATACACATGAAATTTCACTAAATCCTCTCAGTTGCTCTTTGAGATTGGTTCTCTCTTAATCTCCTTTGAAAATGAGGAAACAGAGGCGAAGAGAAGTTAAGTAACTTGCTCAAGACCACACAGTAGTTGGTGAGAACTTGCTCAAGAGTAGCTGGTGAGTGGTGAAGTCATGATTTCAGTGCTTGTTCATCTGAGTCCATGTAATCTCATCCTCATCTTTCCAGTCCCTCTGATCCTTAGGTGTTGCATCCCATCCTTGCAGTCCTCCTTGATCCAATTACTACCCAGTTGAATATGCTTCTCAAGTAGCAGCTCTGAGCCCCTCTCTTGGGCATTATTTCAGGCTTGCTTTCTGGTCCCAAGTCCCCACAACTGTGGATAAAAAGATGTTTCTCAAGCCTTGCCCTAGCCCTGTGGGGCCTGACCTTTTAAGATAAATGTAGCTACAGTGAACTAGAAATGTTTGTCACCTGCTTTTATCACCAATAGCACTAGCATTAGGAAAATCACCAGGTGCCTACATTTTTCATTTGTAAAATAAAACTCTGCAGTGTGCTTACAAGTTATATAGCTCTTCTGGAAATGAGAAAATTGAACTTTTCAAAATTTTGGTTGCAAGCTGTGCCATAAAACATCATTACTGATTTTTTGATATGCACTTTCTGGTCTTTGCAATTCAAAGATGATGGTTTTGAGTATCATTGGTCTCCATGTGAACAGCAGGAGCACAAAGAGGGACCAGAGCTTGAGGCAGTCCCATCCCTCACCTGATGGTTGAGGTAAGATGTTTTCTTTGAGATTTGAAGTGCATAATTAGGAATTATCTCCACGCTTTTTCCTAGCTTTGAGGAACCTGTGAGGATGTCGTGACAGAGGCCCTAAATACTGGTACACTGATTTCACAAATCCGAAAGTAAATACTCAGGGCTCAGAAAGCATTCTCCTGTTGGTTACCATTTCGAGTCCAGAGACCAGCTACCTGATAAAATGTGAGTGGTTCTGGTTGTGGTAGCTGGGGGCGTGAAGTGGGACTAAGTTTGTACGGCAGGAGTTATTCATCTTTAGACCAAGAAAATGTGAGCCCTGTTAGGTCTCTATCTCTTAATGATCCTTCTTTTGCAATTCTCATGTTAACACTTAATTGAATATATTATAAGTATTATACCCTCAACTGGACTTTTTGCCTCCAAACACATTATACCCACGGCCACCGTGTTACTTAGGCATAAAATATTAAATTCATTCCTGTATCCATTCCTCTATCAATCAATCTACCCTTATATGTTTATTAAAGAGACATTTATCTGGAGTCTATTAAGTGCTAGGTGCTGGGAGATTAAGACTGAATGGAATGGTTTCTGTCAAGAGGGATATATTATGAATTTATGAAAGGCAGACTACTATTATATAGTGTGACGAGAGCTATAGCAGTGATGTGTAGAAATTTTTCTGAGAGACAACGTTTGGACAGAGTACTCATACACAAGGGGCATCGTACATAGGAGACATCAGCAATATGTACTGAATGCAAGAACATGAATTCCACAGGTGGAAGGATTTTCTTTGTTTAAAGTGTATAATTTGATTTTTTTTCTTATTAGTAATGTATACATGTCAATCCCAACCTCCCAATTCATCCCACCCCAACCCACAGGTGGAAAGATCTTAATTAAGATAGTGCCTCGATATAGACTAAATACTTACAATATAACATATGCATGTTATATGATAGGAATTAATACATGAATAACAGGCAAATGCATCTATGTGATGGGAAGAAAAGATACTAGGGAAAGATAAAGAGAACCTCAAGAACCATATAAGCAAATAGATGATGAGGAGACAAACCAAATTAACTGTAATAAAAGAGAACATGAGCTAAAAACAATGAGAATCGTATAAATAAAAGGTGGATGGTTTCACAGTATGAGGAGTGCTGTTGGTCGAGGCATTCTTCTTGAGAAAAAATAAATGCATGTGTTAGACTCTGAAGGTCTGGGGCTTTTGCAGAGGACAGTCAGGAAAGGACGTTGCAAGCAGATGTAAAATAGCACAGCAAAAGTAAGAAGGTGGGTAATTATGGGATTTGGTGAATTTGGCAGGAGTGCCAGGATGGAAGGAAAAGCTGGGAAGGTAGCTTTGTGCTGAAGGAGGGTCTCCTAAGGGTCTGGGCTTTACGTCGAGCAACAGGGAGACATGAAAGTGTTTGGGGCCAAGGACCACCACGATTATCTCTGAAGTTCAAAGGTATCAATAAATACTATCATTCTTTTCCAGATTATATTGAAAAAAATTAAACCTTTTCTGTTCCTGAAGCAGTTGTATTTTCTCCATCACATTTAGGTCTGATTGATTTGAAACGATCTGCAATTTGTTTCTTACTCTATTTTGTTCTCTCACCTAATAGCTATTTATTCTGTTTCTGTTGTTGTTATTAACCTTGGCAGCAAGCATTTATCTAAAACACCTTCAGAATAGAAATTATTCAGATTAGCAATAATTCGAAGCCTGAGATCTGGATAATGTATTTGTGTTCATTAAGGAAACATTCATACCCCAGTTTTAATTAGCTCATATCCATCGAACAAACGCAAGAATACTCACATTCTGAAATACCTGAAATTACAAATGTTAATTTTCACGTAGATTATTCTGCTATTATATGTCTTATGGTGATCATTCTGGCCAAGCCTAACCTATAAGTAGGAGATCGTCTGGGGTAAAGTACCTAACCACATTCATATTTGTGAAGGTTGCTTCACTATTCTATCATGAATAGACAGTCCTTTGATATAAGCAATAAATTTGAGGCTTAGGAAATGAATTTTCCGCACATATCCATTAGGAGAAATATAGTCACTATTTCTCTTAAAGGTTAAATGCACCTAAACAAGGTTTGAGTGCTGTTTGTGAATACGGTATGTTCAGCCAGTGAAGCCGGGGTGACAAAGAAGGAACTATTACCTGGTTGGTTTGGCAAAGAGCCACCCCTTTTTAAACATTTTAAAGCACTCTAGCTCACAACCTGCAGAGGATGCTGCATTGCAATGCAATTATCATTAATCCTTCCAAATTTCAGCCATTCAACCAATTGTGTCTACTTCATATGGAAAGCTCCCTTGTAGCCTTGTTTTTAGAAGAAAAAGCAAAGCCAGAGGGAAAACAAGGAACTCCCTGGGGTTTGAGAGCTCAAGGTTCTTGCATTGGTGCTTGGAGGGTCACAGCCAGGATACAACTAGGGTAGAATAGCCAGGGCAGTAAGGATGAGAATGCAATAAGTACTTGGTCCAGGTAGCTCAGGAAAGTGATGAAAGGCATGTCACACAGCTAACCCTTGAACTACAAAAGACAGCCTTTATCCTAATGTTGACGAAAATCCTACTTTTGCCCTCCAGTACCTAAGTCTTAAGGCAAGGGATGAGGAGGGGAAAGAAAAAAATCAACCCCAATTCCACAATCCCTGGTCTTTACCCAGGGGGAAAAAGATTAAGAGAATAAGAGAGAGAGAAGAGAGGTGGTTCCAGTTTACTCTATCTCAATCATATCTCAAATAAACAAACACACAAAAAAATGCAGTCTTACTTTGGCGAAGTTACCCTACCGTGGACTGGGGTGGTAGATTCATCACCAGGCTTCTTATACCTATTTTGTCCTGCTTGTAGCTTCTGTACTCACTCTATCCTATCCTATCTTGTTTTACTTTGCTTACTTTGTTTGTTTATCTGCCTATATTTGTTTTATTCTCTTTATCAGGGCCTTAGCCAAGCATTGTTCTGCATGCTAGAGACCCCACAAAATTGGACATACTCATTGCCTTCAAGAGCTCAAAAGATGGTAGTGGCAAAAGATGGTGGTGATGAAAATCAAGGCTGGGCCAGGATACTCATTTCTGGAAAAGTCAGACATTTCATATTAGAAGCATTTTACAACTTGGAGAATATTTACCTTTCCAAAAAAGTTTTGATAAGAATGTCTCCTAACCAGTGCAGCTGTACCAAAAACCAGACACATGATGGAAATCCAGGGCTCCACAGGGAGCTTGCAGTAGTGGAAATGCATCTGTGTAGGAATTCCTATTAAAAGAAGACACAGAGCTACATTTTACCTGTCAGGAAATTTTTAAGTCTACATATGCAAAGTCAAGGCTGTTACCAGCTTGTAAACACTGAGTCTACTGGGAACATTCACAATCTGACATCTTTCTGTGTCTGCTGCATTTGATCCAAGAGAGCAAAAATGCAAGCAATTCCCCAAAGACTCCCTATACAAGCAGGCTTGTAGCTATTGTTTATAACTGGCAGAGATTCTGAAATAAAAATATTTTTAACTCTCAACACCTCCTGCTAGGCTAAGATAAAATGCCATTTCAAACTGGTCAGCCTGGGTGTTGGAAAAAAGGCTAGATTTGAATTCAGAAAGATGTGAGTTTGAATCCAGACTCCTTTACTGTCGGTATGAGAGTCTGGAAGGTAGGCTTTGATTAGGGTAGCGGTACCTACTGATGTTAGTGTGATGAATGGAAACAATGCATAAGAGAGTATTACTGGAGTAACTAGAATTTAAGAAGTTTTCACCAAAGAAAAAATATGGTGCGTTACAATGACGGAAGTTTTGACTGAACAATACAAAAGGATAAAGCCCATACTTGTGGTTAAAGCTTATTCTCCTAGTGACATCTAAAATTACTCCTAATTAAGTAAAGCATGTTTAATATACATACATAAGAGAAATATATCCAAAGGAAAAATAGCTAAAATATAATATGACATATACTATAAGCCAAGACCTGTTTTAAATAATTTACGTGTTAACCATTTTATACTAAGTCCAATTATTGAATATTATTTTCCCTTTGCAGTTCTGGTAACTAAGACCCAGTGAGGTTAAGTAATCTGACCAACATTACACAGTAGTCAGTGCTGTGGCCAAGCAGACTCAAACAGTCTGGTCCTAGAGCCTGTGCATTTCCTTATGGTACTATATTTCCTATACTATTCCTAAACAGTCAACAGTTTTTGTTAGAGAAGAAAGGAGCCCCATATAGTGTCAATTTAACCAAGATCCTTGCCCTATAGTTTTAAGATGAAAAAAAAAAAAAAGAAAAGAAAAGAAAAACTGATATACCTCTAGTGTCTGTGTGGTTAATTGGTAAAACACTGTAGTATAGTCTATATGTGCTCCAGATTATATAGGTAAGATAAGAAGAGAGAGTAAATTTGGAGTGACCAAGAACAGTCTTCCTTTGTCCATCCATCCGTCCATCTTTTCTGTTCGTGATGCAGAGCAAAATTTTAGCGTGAAGTCGACCTCAATTCTAGCTCCAGGTGTATCACTCACTTATTGTGTGATCTTGAGAAAGCAAAATTACCTGATCGAGTCTCCTAAAGTATAAATTTGTTCTAAAGTATTTTTCGGTGGGGTATTAGGAGAATTAAATGATATGATGTTTATAGACTTCTAAGCACAGTATCTAGTACAAAATTAAATTCAATAAATGATGGTTATTAATATTAACATTCAAGCTATTATGTGTTACATGCTGAGTTATGTTCTGAAGCTACAAAGATGAATAACACACTTCTTGCCCTCTATGAGATCCAGTGGTCTAGCAGGCACATAGCGTTAGTGTGATAAATGTGGAACAGTTAATTCTACCAGGGTTTAGATAGAGAAGAATCATGAATAGGGTAATAAATTTTCTGATGTAGCAAGCACTGAGATAAGCGCTTAGACATCTCACTTGCTGTCTCATTGAATTCTCATGATGACCCTAAGAAGTAAGAACTAATACTATCCTTATTTTACAAATGAAAAAAATAAGGCTTAGAGAAATGAAGTTATCTGCCCAGAGTCATATGCTTAGGGAGAAACAAGTGAAGCCCTTAATCCAAATTATTCCTAATATGAAAAACGAATAAGGCAGGCTTTACACTGAATCTTCAATGATGACTAGGCATTCTGATGCTCAGGTAGCAAAGGGTATTCAGGACACAGGAAGCAGGAAGCAAAAATGGCAAAGGGAAATCAAGCCATGTGACACATGTAGGAACTTTGGGTAATTCAATATTCATTTAAGGACTATTTATTGAGGGTCCATGATGTGCTAGGGGCTTTTTAGATATTGGATGAATGAGGCTGTAAGAGACACAGACTGAGATTCCTGCCTGTGTGGACTTTATTCTCTTGGAAAGACACACCCAAAGTAACACACACACACACACACGTACACGCACTCACATAAAATAAGTTCTTTATAAAGTAAAATATAAAAACATAAAGTATACAACCTATGTTCTAATTGTTATTGAGAAAAATAAGTAGGGAAGAGGTCAGAGTATGCTGAGAGCAGGGACATTTTCTGATTTTAAATGGACAGGGAAGGCTTAGCGAAGAAAATGTTACAAAAATCAAGGTGTGAAGGCGGGGGCAGTAACCCATTCAGGACACCTAGGGGGAAAGTTTCCCAGGTGGAGGAGACAAAGGCCCGAGAAGGAAGTGTGATGGTATGACTGAAGGGCAGATGGGTCACTGGATTTAGTGGCATGGAAGCTGCTGGTGATCTTGACAGGAGCATTTTGAGGAGATTGGTCTGAGCGAAATCCTGATCCGAGAGAGCTCGAGAGAGAAGGGGAGAAAAACTGGAGACCATGTACTTACGTAACTCTCTGGAGTGAGGAACAAAGTAAGGTAGAAGTGAGGTTAAGAAAGGTTTTTCCAGGTGAACACAGAGAAAAAAAAATCTGGTGGTGCAGGAGAGAAAGGGGAGAATTCTAGAACAAAGTCTTTGAGTAGTGGGAGGGGCAGGAGTCACAAGTATGGATGGAATATAAAGTGTGTGCTCGTGTATTGACGGGGAGAGTGATGGAGCCCGTATAAGCCAGTTTGGCCAGACATTTGATTAGAGTTTTGTAGGGACCAAATCATGACGGATCTTCCACGCAGACTCAGAGGATTGGACTTTGTCCTTTTGAAAATGGGCATCTTTAAAAAATTTTAGGGACAGGAATGAAATGTTGGAATGAGCTTGACCATGAAAGTAAGACTTATGCTGAGCTTTGAGGTATTGATGGGGCTGAAAAAAATGAGAAGGTGAAGGAGAGAACATTCTAAGCAAGAAGGTCAACACATCACAATTTCATGAAATTACTAGTGATGAGCTGGAATGAATCTGGGGTATGGGAAATCATTAGATAACAGGTCCTTCTGGGGAAAGACTAGAAAATAGGATGGAAGGCTCTGGAATTAGCTTACTAGGTCCTGACAGCACCACATACTATCTCTGTAATATCGGGCATATCTAATTTCGCTTTATCTAGTCCCTCCTTATAAAAAAAATAGGGATAATAACAGTACCTCTCTCATAAGGAGAATTACAGTAAGTAATACGAAGTACTACCTTTGTGCCTGGCACACAGTAAATTTTCACAAAATGTCACCTGTTACTATATGCAGCTTCTTGGGAACTGGGAGGGTATAGGAAAGATTGGCCCCAGGGTTATGGGTTGTTATAGAAGGAAATATGATTGAAAGCACTATGATTTCAAGAGGCCGATGGCATTACATGAATCTAAATATTGATCCCTAATATCCAAATTCATAATCTAAAAGGCCAAGGCTTATAACAGAGTTTATGTAGACCAACCCTTGCAATAATACAAAGGTCAACATAGCTCTAATAAAATTAGTAATTAGGATGTTTGAGTTTTGGAAATAGAAGGATATATAAGTAGCTCTTACCACTTTAAAAAAAAAAAAGCATCACTTTAAATAAACACAATGCCTATCTATTTACTGCTGCCAAATTTTCATTTTTATGAATTCAGATAGACTAGGAACCAAATTCAGTGCTTGAGAAGAATGTTTGATTGATGGTCATTTCTCTGTAATGAGAGTTTTTTGAATGTGATAGCAAGTATCAACATATTGAAGAATTCAGCAAGAAGGACATGCATTGTACTGTAGTCTACCTCAAAAGGGGTTTTCACATTTACCAGAAACCCAAATGATAAATAGAATCTTATCTCACCTATCGCAAGAATAAACTGCTACCTATGTGCTTCTTAATTTTATCTTAAAATTACTTTTCTTTAAAGTTAACATCTGCTTAATGAATCAAATTGGATAGAGTTGATAGGGTTCTTTTTTGAGTTTTTCAGCTCAGTAGCAATATATACCTTGTTTTTCTCTGAGAAACAGCCTCAGTTATCACTCAGTTCTATTTTATGCATTAAAGATCACAGCAGGTAGGTTTTTAAAATATAACTATAAGGTTCTACTCTGTTTGGGGCTACTCAGCTAATATCTGCAACTAGACGTGCGAAAAGACACTGATTTGGTTTTATAACAGATTTAACTCTCAGCATTAAGAATTTTTGTCAAAGGGGATGCTGAATGGTAGTAAATTCATGAAATGTCATTCTTTGATCACAAAAATCTACAAGAAGTATGGACAAAACCTTAAGGGGCTACCATAGGAACAACTAGACAGTAGTTTTTGTGTTCCTTTCTCCAAATGCTGGCTATCCCGACATGTTCAGGAGTGAATACAACAGCTTTAACCAAGTCTGCAAGATACATTTTATTCCCAAGTTGACAGGTTCCCAGGTAAAAAGGACACAACTTCTGAAAACGTACTTTGCATAGCTGTGTTAAGAGGGCTGAATTTAAGTGAACGCAAGCCTACCAGAGTAGTGGGCATAACAAGTAATTTAAACAGAATTTCTCCATTAACGGGTCTTAATATATTGGATAAAATGGTTTAAAAAATAGATTATATTGAAGAACAAATCTCCTAGTGGCAAATACATCTATGAGAACATTCTTAATACAAAGATGTGATACAAGACATTTTTGGTGAAATTTAGAAAGTAGAGATAGAAAGAGTAGCCAGTTTAACACAACTTGCAATCAAGACAAGGTGGGGAACCGACTGAGGTTTATATGATGGACATCTAGTGTTTGGTTCTTCTCAGCATCTATATTCTTTTCTTTTGATAAGAGAAGCTGGGTTTTCCCTTGGGGAACTGCCTCTGTCCCATCACACACTGTCATGTAATCTTGGTATCAGTGTGGCTTAAGAGGAAGATCAAGGGACACAAGGCGGGAAGAGTGAGGTCCATGGCGAGGCTCTGGCCCCGTGTAACTGTGGGCAAGTCATGTAACCTTTATGGAAGTTTGGTCTTCTTCATTCTTACAATAAAACCAACACTAGTGCTAATACAAACATCTCACAGGGTTATGTTGAGGATTACCGAAGGAATACGTGAGAAAGCAGTGCTATACAGATATTAAAAATACCCAGGGGGTGCTTGCTAACGTAGCCCAGCATGACCAATCCTGATTGGGAAGCTTGCTGCAAGGTAAACAAAAGGAAGGCAACAATTAGCGAACGGGATGCTATGTACATGATACCTTAATAGATTGTTGTAAACGGTGATGACAGCTTACTTTCATCAGGGAGCTGCCTTTTCATTACGGACGAGGATAATAAATGCATATTGTATGAAATGAGGGGTCCCTGCACATTCCCCGTGAAGCAGGCTGATGGAAAGGGAGATGCTGGAGACCCCAGGCACGTTAGATTGGCTTCCTAGCAAAGGAGTGCAGCCTGCAGAGGGGCTTGGCGAGAGAGCCCCAGGCCTGCTCACCACTCACGTCTGGTGAGCGCTGCCATGGACAGCAGTTCTTGGAGTTCTTTATACCATCAAGGCTAATTCTGCTTTCCTTTTGTGAATGAGAGAGAGCCACGTGCCCACAACACGTTTGCCTCCGGACGGCACAGTACCCTCACGGCAGGAGAAATGCAGCTTATTTGACCGTCACTGTTCTCCTTAAACATCGTCCACACAAAGAAGTGGTACAGAATTCAGAGGTCATGGGGAACGAAAAGCAGTGTGTGTTCATTTAAGGAGGGTATGCAAACCTCATGCAGATCTAAATCTCCCAACAGCTTGCAAATGGGTTACTCAAGTATTCAAAACAGAAGTTTCTGGAGGTACATTAGTCATAAAGACCGCAGAGTGTAGCTTTTTATGTTTACTGTTTTCTTTTACAGTCTGTGCCACCCTGAGTCACGTAGTCTAACAGGGTGGCACATGGGTGCCTGACTGCATCCAGGGATGTCTGTGGCAGCTGAGCCCTCCACGGTGGGGAGCTCAGCTGGGCTCCCCAGTTCACCTCTTCTCAGCCCGCTGGCGCATGGACCTCGGGCTATTTATTTCTATTTTCTGAGCCTCCGTTGAGCCTCTTCATCTATAAACTGAGGGACAAACAGTGCCCTCTCAGCACAGAGGTAAAGATAAGCTGAGAGATGTATGTAAAGAGCTTAGGTCCCGTGTAGGGCATTTTACTGAGTATATTAAATAATTACAATTATCTTTATTAGCCTTCTCGAGGGTGGGGGAGTGAAAACGTCCCACGTTCAACAAGGTATTTCACCTGTCCAGTCAGCGTCTCCCCCTGAGGGAGGAGGGGTCCCCAAAACAAGCAAACGGTTAGGAAGGGTGTCTCAGCTCCCGGAAATCAGTCTAATCCTTTGGCTTTCAGCTTCTACTCAGGAATAGCTGAATCCCTGGGGAAAAATTTTGTGTACGTTTCACTAAAAGTACAGGTATATCTTCTGTCCAAATTGTACAACGAATTTTTTCTTCTTTCAAAACTTTTGTTATAGATAAAAATTCTAAGTTTAAAGGAGTTTGAAATAATAACGCTGTCCAAAATTTGCCATTTGCAAAATCTTGCTAAAACTAGTATATTCTTTCCACGTGGCAACGTGTTACTTTTCCTTAAAGCAGAAATATTTCCCAACCACTGCCTTCAAAATAAAACTGAGACCTGAGGACAGTATTCTGCAAGTTCTTTCAGCGTCTGTGTCCAGCTTCGATGCTAGACCATACAAAATAGACCATACAAAGCATTTCTCCAGTCCTGACAGCCTGTATCTCTGTAGTTTCTCAAACACAGCCTGGTATTTCAATAATCCCTGTCTTTTCATATCCTTTTCCTTCTGGCCATTTGTCCTTCCTGCACCTCATCTGGCTAGCCAGTTACGGCCTATCCTTCAAAATTCATTTCAAGCACACCTTCCCCAGTAAAGTGTGTTCTAGATGTTCTCATCCACCATGTCCTACTAAAATTCTGGCTCTTCCTCTGTGTAAAGCATCCCCTGCAGACCTGCACCACAAAGCTTATTCTGTGTTAGATTTGCGTGCTGGCCTCTGTCTCCCCAGATTGTTCATTCATGCCTGGAGAACAGGTGTGTGTCTTTATCTCCCCACAGGGCCAGGCATACAGTGCGACTCAGTAATTATTCCTGTTTGGCCCTGTGGTTTATGTCCAAAGCGAAGCTGTTGTAGGCAACATTAATGCTAAGAAATGCCAGAGTAACTGAACAAACGTATATAGCAGATTATTATATCCATAGCAGAAGAGGTTATTTTAAGAACTACTGCTTGTTTTGTGTCTGGGTAAAGATGGAATATCAAACATAATTTCTTTACCATCAAAGGAAACTACCTTCCAAGATAGAAGAGCCTTTTTTTTTTTTAAGTAAGGAATTAAATTAGAAGAAGCATTTGCATTTTCACATTAGTCTTCTCTGAATATGCATGGCTGGTTGAATTCTGTCTGACACCTTCACAGAACTTGCTCAAGTAAGTTTTCCATTACTAAGTAAATTGCAGCCATTCTAATTAAAGATACGCAGAGAATACTACCCGCACAAGAGAAGTAAGGTGGAATGAGAAGCTAGAGCTTCCATGGTAACCCTGCCAGGGACAATGTAATTGATTCATATGGTCCCTTTTGCCACGTATTGATTCCATGCCAACAAGCCTTGAAAACTGTCCATCATTTCACAGAGCTATTTATAGACTAAGTCCAGCTGTGGCAAATAAATGGCGATGGGCATTCAGAGCCGATTACTAAAAGGAATAACAAAAAATACTCCTGCTTTCTAGCTCCCTTGGCCATTAATTACCAACAAGGTTTAAATAATTATATAGTAAATCGGATAATTTACTGAAATAAAGTAAAATATTCGTATCCGATCTTTTTGCACAAAGGATCTGCTGAGGGAGGAAAACCTGAAAGCTCAAGTCTGAAGCTACAGGCACCCCATCATTGCACAATATTGGTACCTCATTCTGCCTTATTGCTGGTTGTTCGCATTCGCGTTTATCAAGCGATTTGTCAGAATATTAAGCACACATAAAAGGATGTGATAAAGCCGCACGGACCTAAAGATTCAGAAACTGAGACAAAGTGTCAGTAGCACAGTCGTTCTTCTTGCCCTTTAAAGCATGCTACAGCTCCTCTGGTTGGGGTACTGGTGAGAGAAAGAAGGGAGTTGCGTGTCCGTTAATTTCTGTAACCCAGACTTCTAAATGATAATACCTCAGATTCCTAACATGCAGTTTGCTGAACCTGCCAGCAGCGCCCCAGGCTGAGCAATTGGTGTGTCCCTGAGAGATGGTGGTCTCTTTGTGGTGGTAGCACTGGGCGGGGTGGTGATATTTCCTATCTGGGCAGGAAACTGCTTGCATCAATATCCTGCTTTAACCAGCCTGCTCAAGCATTCACTTCACTCCAAGTATTTCACATGCTTTAAACTTGATCTTGAGTTGCTGCCTGGGATACACTTAATAACCTGCAGGTTTAGAAGTCAATTTCTGAGCTGACTGTCAAATTATCACATAATTCTTTTAGCTTAAACCTAGTGGAACACTCAGATTGAGCTCCTTCAGCTCAATTTTGTTTTTTGAAAATCTTAAAATTTCAAACTTTTGTATATTTTACTCCTTGGTTAACAAAAAGTTAGTTCTATCTACTTTTAATGTCTTTTTTCCCCCAGTATCTCTTGGTATCTACAACCATAATAAATTCCTTTAACAAAAATGGATGCATTTTTATAAACATATGCTGCACAATATTATCTCACAGTGGCCGTGATGGAAATCAGCTCTCTCTTTTTAGAGGGTGGGATGTGGGTAGAGAAGCTTCATCAGTTGGGTCTAAATTATATAAACTGAGAGTCAAGGCTCTTCCCAAAAGTTGGCCTGTGGTTTCCTGTCTTTCCTCTTGTTTTGGTCCTCACAGAATTACTCTCTTGCATTTTTACCTTCTGAAATATTACCAAATATTTATAAACCACCTGAAACCTTCTGTCCTTTTCCCTCCCAGTCACATTTGATCAGGTCACATTTTCAACCCTCACAGCATTTAAAAAGTTTCCAGATATCACTTAAGATGCATTACCTTGTATTTATACATCCCTAAGTGATTATAGGGATTTAGCATTTTATCACTATATGGTTTTTTTTAAATTTTCTTAAAATGTAGAAGAAAAATGTGGCAAACTGCTTGTATATACACTACATGGCTGCCCTCAACATTTATTAACAATGTTTTGAAATTTTTTCAAGATGTAAAACATAGCATATCGTTGAAGTCATCTTTTTTTTCCTTCTCTCCAGTCTAATTTCTTCCCCTTCTACTCTGCGCACAGGTAAGATCACTCAATGAGTTTATTTTGTATCCTTATAATCCATCTTTAAACTGCAGAGACGTATCTACGCATATACACTACTATTTCTTGATTCATATAAATTCTATCAGAGAATAGAATTATTATATATATTATTTTTTGGTGTTCATTATGTTTGAGATTTCTAGACTCTTTAGATAATAGCCTACTTTCATTCTTTTAAACTGTTGAATAGTGCCATTGCATGGATTTTCCACAATCGGAATATCATTGGCTGTATCTTCAAAATGTATCAAGAATCCATCTACTTCCCACCATCTCTACTGTTACCCACCTGGACCAAGGGACCACATGTCTTAGCTGCATTATTAAGCAGTCTGCCAGCTGGTCTACATGTGACCTCCTTGGAGACTCCCAAAACCTGTTCTCAATGTAGTCAGAGGGATCCTTTGAAAATGTAAGTCATACTGTGTCATTAACCTATTCAAAATCCTTAAGTGACTTGGCCCCTCACTCGACACTTTGAAAAATGCTCTATTGAATCTCCTTTTACTTCTACGTGGGAGAGTTTCTCTAGGGCAAACTCCTACAGAGGAAATTCTCTTTCTTAGACCCGGAATCACACATTGTTTCAGTATTACATTCTTCCATGCTACTTTCTCAAGTGCTCATACCAATTTATGATCATACCAGCAACGTGTAAACCATTTTTATGCTTTTGTAGCACCCTGGCATACAACCTTGTATACAATAGATGCTAAATAATTATTTAACTCTTTCATCATTCAAGGGACAGTTGTTCAAAATGTGCCCACCTTAACTCTTCTTATATAACCCATTCAGAAAGATTTATGCTTGGCCTTTCTCTGTAGAAGTTTTGTAAGTACTTTTACTACTGCATCTGCATTTCATATTGTAACATGCATTTCTGCTCCCCCCTCCCCTCCTACTTATAGGCCTACTTGGCCTCAGGGACAGGGTCTTCACTGCATCCTAGTATCTAAGAAGGAAAAATGAAAATTTTCTAATTGTGGATCATCTATGACCAAGCACAGGGCAATTTCCTTGCATGTGTTACTTTTTCATGTTTACAGTTATTACTGGTGATAGACACTGTTATTATTCCCAATTTACAGATAAGAAAAGGGGAGGCCATAGTTTTCTCACTGTTACAGAAGCACGAAAAGGTAGAGCCTGTGTTGTAAAACTGCCAGACTCTGAAGCCTAAGCTTATCCTGCCATACCATGTGCTGCTTATGTCTCCTTGTCTGATATACAGGAGGTGCTTCATATATAGTTGTTGAATATATTCCTTAGACGATACTATAAAAATATTGATGGATTCTATTCTGTGCAGCCAATGTCAAATTTTGTTCATTTTACTGACTTTGATTCTTAAGTAGAGATGGCCTCAACAACTGGAAAAAAGTATAGTTTATCCGTCCTTCACCTTTAGGTTGTGTGTGAGAGAGAGAGAGAGAGACAGACAGGTAGACAGACAGAGGGAGAGGGAAAGTGATTGAGGGATTCTGTACATTGCTTTTGCATTCAAGGTAAAGTATAGATCACTTTTAATATGAGGATTTTTTGATGGTCGTTGATGGCTTGGTTTCCAGGAATGACTCATTAAAATGTGTTTAGATGGAAGATCCTAAAACTTACTCCAACCAAGTTGCTGTGAGTGAAGAAAGTCAGACATTTTTTAACGTGAAGTAACAATCACATTTTTAGGTATAGATTAGCTCCATATCATTTACTGTATTGGACATATCTATTTCATTCATACCTAATCTCCAAAACTCACTTTTCTCCATGGTACAGTACCTTTCCCCATCCCTCACATAAATACCATATTCCCACCTGTGTCATTGATTGAGTTGAGGAACAGCCTACTGACTTACAACACAGAAAGCGGCATTTGATAAACTTGGCAAAAGGTGCCTGTTCTAAACTCAGCCCTGTTAAGCTTTGGATGCGTGCTCAGTGTGTTTGGTGTTTTGCTGCTTTTAAGTCTGAAGGGTCAAAGCTCTTGTTTACTGGTAGTGAAAGGCAGCTGTGGGTAAGATCTGCAGTGTCAGTGTCTACAGATTTGGCTATGAGTGTAAGTAAACAACTAAGAGGTGTTCTGAACCTTCATTAATAACTAAATGTCAGCTGGAGGGAAGGTACAAGACGTCATTTCTTCCAGTTATCCCACTGGCTTTATTGAAAACTCAGCTTTAAACAGTAATTCTCTGCTTTTTCACTGTCACCCAATTAAGCTTGAAGCTTTATTTTACTTTTTCAAGATCTCTGTATCTCTTCAGGAGGAAAGAAACACGAAATGGATAGTTTTCACAGCACTGCTGACACATAGTAGATTTGTAATGATTAGCAATGACACATGCTATTTTGGGGCTAGTTTTGTCATTCAATAGCATCTACACTCCAAGTAGGATTTTTCCTTAGCTTTTATAAAAGTACTCGGCATTCCTGGGTGATTCATGTACACAGAGAAGAAATTTTCTGCTATTCTCACTAAAATCTTTTAAGATTATGTTGAGTTTTGTCACTGAAATCACTGGGACTGAGAATTTTAATTTCATTCCTCATATCCCCCTCCCCCCAAAAAAGATAAAGAGGTAAAATGTAAACCTAGGGGAAAATCATGTGTCATATGTAATAGAGGTTTCCCATTGACTTGATGATCAGTGCAGGTAAGTTAAAATTTTGAATTCACTATAGTTGATTTATTATTAGTTTTAAAATCTTACTTGCTTCCATATTTTCCCAAAAATTAACTATAAGCATGTCTGAGGGTGCAATGGAATCTTCTTACCATTTTGGAATTACCGATGAGTAATGTTTCCAGGACTGCCAGATTTATTTTCCATCAACAGCTATTCATTGAGCACCAACTAAGCATTCAAATAGATAAGCCCTGGAGATACAGCAGTGAACGAAAAGAGACCCAGCAGCTCCATGTGGTGCTGATAGTCTAGCATGGAAGCCTGCATTAGTCAAACATACGTATTTAAGTTAATAATTGAAAGTATCAACGTGTTGTAAAGGATGCAGGAGAATTAGCAGGAGCTAAGACAGCCCAAACCAAATGGAACAGAGCTACTAGCTTGAGGGAAGCGGTGATATTTCAAAAAGTTGTCTTAAGAAAATGTCATGTAACGTTAGGTGAATGTAGGATGAGAATGGATGGAAGGACAGATTTCCCAGCAGAGATCACAGCACATATTAAATGTCTGTAACACTTGGAGTGATCAAGCGGCAGGACAGAGAATGGCAGGCCAAGAGCCCAGTGAGGTAAATGAGAGTGTTCAGGGCATCACAGGCTGCGGGGTGAGGATTATGCCTTTCACCCGAAGAGGAATGGGAGACATAGATGAGTTTAAAGCAGGGCGATGATCCGACCAGGTTTATGGTACAGGAGATCACCCAGCTGAAAACTGAGAACAATTACAGCTTGTACCCGCAGCTTCAAAGGGTCAGTCTAATGGCCAAAGAGGGCCCTGTAAATAAATGCAAATAAATCCAAAGTGCAAATTGAAATTATGATGTATCCAGTAGAGTGAATGAATGCAGTCTCAGGGTATAACTTTAACTATGAAAATATATGGTTCAATCTATTATTCAAAACAGACCAATGCTCAAATTCTAGAAACCTGCTCTAAAAATGGAGCATTCATGGAAGACATTAAGATTTAGTAACGTCTTCACCTACAATAATCTTAGGATCTTGGTAATAAAGAAGCCTATTGCCACTTACTGTTTTATGTACAGAAAAGGAAGCTGAAACCCACGGCTGAAACCCTGGATCATCCAGGAGTCAATATACTTGGGGTTGTAAATGAGACATCACCCTTTGATATAATTATTATTAAGATAATTACAAAATAAGATAAAATTCATCAACACATTTATGAGTGCCTGCAATGTTCCAGATACTGGCTATACAACAGTGCCTATTATGGGCTGAACTGTTTCTCCCCAACACTCATATATTGAAATCCTAACTCCTAGTACCTCAGAATGTGACTGAATTCAGAGACAGGGCCTTTAGGAAGGTAAATAAGGTAACAGGAGGTTATATAGGTGGGGCCTAATCCAATGACAGGTGTCCTTATAAGAAGAGGAAATTTGGACACTAAAATAGACATCAGAAATGTGTGTGACAAGAGGAAGACCACGTGAGGACACAGCAAGAAAGCCACCATTTGCACGCCAAAGACAAAGGCCTCAGAGGAAATCAAACTTGCAGACACCTTGATCTTGAACTTTCCGTCTTCAGAACTGTGATGAAATAAATTGCTGTTGTTTACACCACCCAGTCTGCGGTATCTTATTATGGCAGCCTGAGCAAACTAAATCAGTGACAAAGCTGTAGGTCTTTCTTCAAGCAGTTTACAGTCTAGTGGGAAACAGAGATAAGCAAAGATACAGAAAGAGAGACAATACGTTTCGTGATAAGGGGAATGCATGTTGCTATGAAGTAACTCATCTTAATTTGGGGGTCAGGGAAGGCTCGTGGAGAAACCGATATCTAGGTTGAAGGCTAAGTACAGTGACAAGGCAAGGAAGAGGGTGGAGGAGTGTTTGAGAAAAAGAATATATGCAAGAATGTGCAGAACCCCAGAGGACAACTGGGAGATCCCAAACACGTGGCGCACACGAGCCCCTCCCTTCCGGTTTTCTGATTCTTTTATAGGCTTATCTATCATGTGGTTAAAATACCCTCATATTGATGGGCATTTAGGTTGCTTCCATGTCCTGGCTATTGTAAATAGTGCTGCAATAAACATTATGGTACAAGTTTCTTTTGGGATTATGGTTTTCTTTGGGTATATGCCGAGAAGTGGGATTACTGGATCATATGGTAGTTCTATTTGTAGTTTTTTAAGGAACCTCCAAATTGTTTTCCATAGTGGCTGTACCAACTTACAGTCCCACCAACAGTGCAGGAGAGTTCCCTTTTCTCCACACCCTCTCCAACATTTGTGGTTTCCAGATTTTGTGATGATGGCCATTCTGATTGGTGTGAGGTGATACCTCATTGTGGCTTTGACTTGCAAATGAATGGATACAGAAGATGTGGCATATATATACTATGGAATATTACTCAGCTATAAAAAGGGATGAGATGGAGCTATATGTAATGAGGTGGATAGAACTACAATCTGTCATACAGAGTGAAGTAAGTCAGAAAGAGAAGGACAAATATTGTATGCTAACTCACATATACGGAATCTAAAAATGGTACTGATGAACTCAGTGACAAGAACAAGGATGCAGATACAGAGAATGGACTGGAGAACTCGAGGTATGGGAGGGGGTGGGGGTGAAGGGGAAACTGAGATGAAGCGAGAGAGTAGCACAGACATATATATACTACCAACTGTAAAATAGTCAGTGGGAAGTTGTTGTATAACAAAGGGAGTCCAACTCGAGGATGGAAGATGCCTTAGAGGACTGGGGCAGGGAGGGTGGGGGCGACTCGGGGTGGGGAGTCAAGGAAGGGAGGGAATACGGGGATATGTGTATAAGAACAGATGATTGAACCTGGTGTACCTGCAAAAAAATAATTAAAAAATAAATAAAAAAAGAAAAAAAAGAAAAAAAAATAGAAAAGATTCCTTAAGTTATGTTTCTAAAAAAAAAAAAAAATACCCTCATATTTCATCTGGGTCGATGCACGTCCCTACAGATGGTTTTCCCTGATTCCATCCTTGTTCTTCGTTACCCTGTCTCACCACAACAACCAGAGGAGCCTTCAAAAACCTAAGTTAGATAAGGTCACTGCCCTTTTTAAAGAGCCTTGAGGACTTCTCACACTTCTTACAAATAAGAAAATAAACACATAATAACTTCTTACCTGTGAAGCTCCATGGGATGCAGCACATGCTAACTTCTCACACCTCCTTTAATTCCACTCTCCATCCCATTGCCCCATCCTATCCCAGGCCACATTGGCTTCTTGATGCTCCACAAAAGCTTGCCAAGTTCACTCCTGCCTCAGGGCCTTTGCACTTGCTCTTCCGTCTATCTAGAATACTCTTTCATCAGAGTTTTGCATGTCCATCTCCTTACCTTTCAGGTCTCGCCTGAAACATCACCCCCTCAGAAAAGTCATCTCTCACTTATCTAACTGTACCTCCCTCCTACGCCTCCATGGTGATATCTATCATATGACCCTGGTTTACTTCTTTTCTCATAGAACTGATATTAAACCATATTATTTAGTTAAGTGCTTCCCCTGACTCGCCATTGTTCTTTCTCCCCACACTATGATTTAAGCTCTGTGGGAATAGGAGACTCATCTGTTTGTCCACTCCTTTCCTCAGCTTAGTGACTGGCACACTGCAATTATTAAATAAATATGTGTCAAATGAATAATGTCATTCAACCTGATTCTGATTGTAAATTCATGTTATCCATCTTTAACTTGAAACAGTGAATAGTGGGGAAATTGTGAACCATGCTAGAGAGTAGAGACATTTAACCCCAGGTTACAAGAAGACGGAGGCAGCAGTAGAACCCCATCCCAGAGGGACATGTGTTGTTAAGGCTATGCCTGTTACAAGGCATTGACCATTTCTTGCCTGTCCACAAATCACACTGATCCAAAGGGACAGGAATTGATCCAAAGGATTTACCAACGGGCATTGTCGTTTGACTGTGAGAAAGACATTTAATCATATAAAGTATTCTGTGAATTATAGATGACAATAACTGGTCATGTCTCCATCACACAGAAGTAATTTGGGGGGTATGGAATTTTTAAGTCGCTGAGCTCCCTGGGTAGAAGGTTGAGAGGGGAGGTGAAACAGACTGCAGCCAAATATTGTTAACTCTGTATATTTGCAACATAATTTACACTGACTTACTGGGTTATTCCTGGCACTAGGAGGGGAGCTTTGGCTCTTTCCTGAAGATAATCTTCCTGCATGTAGTTTCAATGCTATAATAAAGCAGAGCTTGCTGGGACTTCACTGCTAACAGACACTCAAGGTTAAAAGACAGCACTGGGAGTAACTGGATAGAGGTGGGATAGGAGCGAAGTACAGAGTGATCCACATAAGGGTCTGAGGCTCCCGGCAGGATACTGGGTCTAGGAGAAAATAAGGACCCCAGAACAAAGAGCATATAGTGCAGTGGTTAGAAGCCTGTGCTCCTGTACTAGAATGCCTGCATTTAAATTTCTGTTTCCTTGGGGTGACCTCAAGCAACTGACTTGACTTCTTCGAGACTCAGTTTCGTCATCTCCATCAGGGACCAATGCTAGAACCTATAGGATGGTAGTGAAGATATTTAAAGCATCTAGATGGTTTCAACCTCCTCATAAGTGCTCAGTAAATGTTTTTCTTTATTACATCAAGTACTGAGGATTGACACCGTGGAGCTTAGAAAGGTTGCTTCGATGGGTCAAGTTCTGGATGAAGCCGACTAGAAATGTTGCAAATCAGATGCCACAGGATTTGTGTGTGGAATGTCAGATTTAAAGAATCTGCTGGAGAAATTATTTCATTCCAAATACCACTAAACAATTTTGCCTATTTCCTCATAATTTTGCTGGACATGTTGAAACTGGCTCAAACAAGGGATTGAATAGATACACCTTTAGGAGAACTAGAACAAATCATGCCAAGGGAACTTGATGCTCTAATACTCATCAACCAAGAAAAGAATACTACTCTAATCTGCTTCTAAGACTATAAGTCTATAATGGATGGTATAAATTCTGGGGAATGACATTTTAACAGCAGATGCTCTAGAAACAATAACAAAGCTGACTATTACTTTTCAGAACCTGGTGGTTTGTAGGTAATTGCATGTTTCATTATGTTCTGGTATCTGTGTTGTTTTTTGTTTTTTTGTTTTTGTTTTTGAAACAGAATGGACTCTCCTCTTAGACAATAATGGGAAATTGAACAAGTGTGGAGACGATGAATTTCCCCCATAACAGACATGAAGCTGCTCAAAGAGCACACGAGAGAGGTGGTCTCTGCTCCCCTGTGCTTGCTTTCAGTCACCTGGCCCCTAAATTGACCTACACCTAGGGGTACAATTTGACTGCTGTTTGTATTCCAACCAGATTCATGAGTGATTGTCTTAAAAAATGAGGGAAAGTGCTCTCCATAGTCTCCACATTACCTGTTGGCAAACCACACAATCTCCCCCGGTGAGACACACCTTGACACAGAAACTCACTAATTTCATAAAATATTTCTAAGAATTCCTCTTAGCTACATACTCTTAGGCAATGCCGAGTCTGCAGTGAATAGAAACACTCTCCACTTTCATGAATGCTACTTGCTAATAGCTTCAGCATACCGCACCTTGTTCCATGTACTTCATGAGGATGGGAGGATTACCACTTCTTGAGTGCTTACTGTGCCAGGCACCATGCTAGTTACTCAGATCTTTGGAGGGACCGCTTACCTTCTGACAGGTACACCCAGGCAATGAGCTCACCACTGTAACTATCCATCTGGTCTCCTCTTAAAAAAAAAAAAAAAAAAAAAGAATTTCCACAAATTTTGAAAGAGACAGAATATTCAGAGAGCTCATTGCCTAGACACTACTCCCCTCTTGCACATCTTAAACTTTAAATTCTCACTTTAGTGGAAAACCCCAAAGAGAAATAACTTCCTTTTGGTATGAGATATAGGAACCGCATTTTGACGACAAGAGCCTGAAGATAGATTAATTTCCATACCAAGACTCAGACTATGTTATCTTTAAATAGAGCAGGCAGGGGAGGAAGGGAAGGCATATCAATTGATGCCACTGCTTTCACAAGTCCTTTATGGACAGCTCAGTATGAACGAAATAATTGCTAATAGCTATTGTGTTTTTCTGTATCACTAAACCAGAAATGAGTGTTCATGGAAATGTCACTCTATAGCCAAGAGAAAAGTAAGGAACAATGATCAGTTTGACATTTTAAATAGGAGACGTGTTTTTCTTCTTTGGTTCAATATAAAAGTTTCTATGCACTGTGTAATTATATTTTGCACCAGATTTCAGGTGTGCTTAATTACTGTATCAACTCTTTTGTTGATGTATCCTAAAATACACTTGGTTACTATTCTGAGAATGTCTTTAGCCTCCCTTCATGAAGCTTGGTGATCCAGTCACCAAATGATGTCATCAAAAATAAATTGTAAAAGGGGTTAAGAGTTAGAAATTACACTTTAATTGTTTTTTTCATTTTTGAAAAAAAAGGAACAATGCACATTGTCAAGTTCCTGGTTGAGAAGGTGAGTGAATGTGACTCCTCTCTCCAGGCTGACCAACCATTTTGATTTGCCTGGAACTAAAGCGGTTCTGGGGACATGGATTTTCAGTGCTAAGATGGGAAAGTCCCCAGCAATCAAGGATAAATTGGTCACCTTACCACTCTCTTCTTCAATTTGTTGTAATGATTGAATAAAGCAATGCTTATTACAGGCATACCATAAAAAGCTGAGTACTAACAAGCATTAAAAATGCCAGCTATTGTTAAAGGACTTATTAGAGACAGGTGTTTTATGCTAAGCAGTTATTTTTGCATGAAGCTTCTCTGCTCCTGAATATCTCAGCTTGCATAATTGATGTCAGGGACAACTCAGACACCCTTTCTCTGAGTGGGGTGGGGATGGGAGTGGGGATGGAGGCATTTACACACGAAACTGCATTAGAAGGGAGAGTTAGGGCCACTTGTTGCTTGAGAATAGCTTCCTGAGCAAGAACCAGGAAATCTAGGAAATTAGCTGCAGGTAAGAAAACTGTACTGCTGCCCAGTATTTCAAAATATTTTTAAATATGTTTACTTTATAGTGTAGTAGCATATTATATATATTACATAATTATATGTTATAATACATGTAAAATGTACATGTACTATCATTTTTTACAACTATCCCACCCACAAACTGTACGTCTAAGTTTTGGTTTTCTTGCCTGTAAAATGGTGTTAAAAATATCCCTGTTTCATAGGGCAGGTTGCTTCAATAAGTAAAGGAGATAATTTATGTGCGTTACTTTTCATGTACTAAGTACTCATGTTCCTTTTCCATTTTTGGTAACAGTTTTATTGAGATATGATTCAGGTACCACACAATTCACCCTTTAAACTGTATTGAGTGGACCCAGTGGCGTTTGATGTTTTCACAGTCGTGCAGCAATCAGTACAACCAATTTTAGAACATCTTCTTCGCCACGCTCCCCACAAAACCTTGCACCCCTAGCAGTCACCCTCCATTTCTCCTTAACACCCCAGCCCTAAGCAACCGCTTCATACAATTCTCTCTCCTAGATCATCCACATAAATGGATTCACACAGTTTTTGTGGGTCAGACAATCACACAGTCTTTTGTGACTGGCTGTATTCACTTAGCATCATGTTTTCAAAGTGTATCCATGTCACAGCATTTATCACTAATTCATTCCTTTCTTATTGCTAAGTAATACTCCACTGTACACAGCACATTTTATTGATCTTTTCATCCCTTGATGGGCACTTGGGTTGTTTCCACTTTTTAGCTGTTATGAATAATGCTGCTGTGAACAATATAGTGCAAGCTTTGCATGGACTTAGGTTCTCATTTTTCTCAGGTGTGTTGCCAGCAGTGAAATTGCTGAGTCATATGGTAGCTCTCCATTTAAGCTTCCAAGGAACTGCCAGACTTCTTTCAGTGGATACACCATTTTATGTTCCTGCAGTAGTTCACAAGGGTTCTACTTTCTCTACTTTCTTGCCTCCATTTGTTTTTATGTGTTTTTTATTATAGCCATCCTAGTGGGTATCTCCATGTGGTTTTGATTTTCATTTTCCTAATAGCTAGTGATGTTGAGCATCTATTCATGTGTACATTGGCCATTTTTATATCTTCTTTGGAAAAATGCCCATTCAGATCCTTTGCCCTTTATAAACCGGATTATTTTTGTATCATTTTATTAATATGAATTCATTCTTATACCCTCTCAGTATTTAAAGAACACTTACTGTGTTGCAAGTACTTTATAGTCTTTTTAAAAAGACTATATTAAAAAGTAATCCTTCAAATTGGTATTATAATCCCTGGTTTTTAGATTAGGATACTAAAGATCAGAGAATGGAGTAATTTACCTAGCTAAAACTGTTGCAGATTTAAACTTAGCTAACACGAAGCCTGCATGCTGATTTTTCTGAGGCTAGGTGGCCACCGGAGCATACTGGGGTATGTGAGCTCATCATCTGCTCTGCTACCTTCTCTGGTCCTTCAGTCGCTACTAGGAATGCGCCCTGAATGCACATCTTTGATGGCTCCTTCAGCACAGTAACATTCAAGCTCCTCAGCATTCCACTTGAAGCCTTCCCATTCTCGGTAACCCCGTCACCACAGCCTCTCTCTATGCAGTCCCCTAGCTCTGCACATCAGGCATCTGGAAAACCACAAGGTTCCCAGTTTCCTAATGGAAATTTGCACTCTTGTCTCCTGGAAAAATTCTACTGCTTCTATGGGCATCTGCACAAAATTTGTCATTCACTTTGACCCCTGCAGTCACATTCCTTTCCCTCCCTTATGCATATACATCTTCTTAATCCAAACCACACTGCTTATGTAAATAGTATGTTCTTGATGTGTGCAAAGCAGTGGAACTATAATGGTGGACACGATCCAGTCCCTGACCCTGGAAAGTTTAGTCTAGTCCATGTCTTTGTGCACCACTCCCCTGTTAATGATCTGCGCCCAGGGATTGTATCATCAATCTCACCACCAAGCACAGCCCCTGGAAAAATGTGGATTTTAAGGAAAGTGATTCTCAAGAGATTTTACTGGAACTACTGATCCTCATACATTCCATAGGAAGATAGACTCTCGCTAATGACAGTAAATGGGGAGAGAACGCAGCAGTGCACTGCTGAGAGCTGCACATCCGCACTGCCAAGCCACCTGCCACATGAGGGTTAGAACAAAGCAATGTAACCCAGATGTGAAGGTGTGATGCGCAATGAACATGTGAAGCTGTAAACTAAGTGATAATTTCTGCCTTGATTGTGTGAGCGAACTATTAAGAACATCATAATTAAGGGTGCATTTCTTACAGTACCAACAAGCATCTTAATCAGCCTCTACAGCATTAACTCCAATCACCATCAGTATACTAGAGGATCCTGTTTTAAATTGCAATGAGTCAATAAATTCCAGATGGCATCTTGGGAGTAAATGTTAACAAAACCTTATCACTTTCTTGAGCAGTCACTTAAGACATGCATGGGGACCGCACTGAGGCGGAAGCAATAATGGGATATTGAAGAGCTGCTGGATTTCACAACTGGTATTCGTACTGTGATGTGAAAACACACAATTATCCTTAAACATTTTTAATAATTTTTTGATGACTTTAACTTGATAGCTTTAAAGGAAGACATTTTATTTAGCCAAACAAACTAACAGACAAACTCAAACTAAAGACTGATAAACAGGGTCCTTTGAAACTCTCATTATTAACTTACGATATTTGCATAAATTTGAACAAAGATGGATGGCTTTAAATGACTGTCACTAATTAAGAGACTGAAATAAACAAAAGACTAATAAAACGTTATATACAAAGACAGGCACATTAGCATATTCTATCCCATATCTCCGTTGCAATGACATGAAGACAAATATTCCTGATTACACCTGAAGCAATAATGTAACTAAGGCAATAAATCATTTAAAGAAACCTAAGGGGGCTTCCTTTTAAACACATTGATTTAGGTATTAGGCCTGTCATTGATATATAAACATAAAAGGGAATTAAATTTGTTGTGATGACATATTATTCAAAGATTTATCTCTCTTTCCTGGAAAAAATTTAATCAGTAGATGGATATGTGACTGTATCCGAGAGGTATTAGTGAAAGAAGACTGTCAGATTATTATCAGAAAACTTCTTTCAAATGTCCATTAGAATAGATATTTATTGTTAGCAGGGCACATCACAAGATCTAAAGTCAAGTCAAAAGTAGTTTAATGCTTGACTGTTGCATTTTTTATTTTTATTTTTTCCCCTTAAAAGAAGATCTAGAAGATACTTTTCTAATTAATTTAAGCCTGAAGTCTTACCTTCATGATGTATAACAAAGTTCGTATTATGGAAGAAAATTCGAGTATAGAGAGGCAAAGGAAAAAGGAGCAGAGTCATGCTATAACAATACGAGGTGTCCCACTTGTTTTTATTTTTATTTTTAATTAATTTTTAATTTTTATTTTATATTGGAGTGTAATTGATTAACAATGTTGTTAGTTTCATGTGTACAACAATGATTCAGTTATACATATACATGCATCTATTCTTTTTCGAATTCTTTTCTGATTTAGGTTATTACAGAATATTGAGCAGAATTCCCTGTGCTATACAGCAGGTCCTTGTTGGTTATCTATTTTAAATACAGAAGTGTGTACATGTCAATCCCAATCTCCCAATTTATCCCACCCCCAAACCCTTCCTTCCTGGTAACCGTAAACTCGTTAAGTCTGTGAGTCTGTTTCTGTTTTGTAAATAAGTTCATTTGTATCATTCTTTTTAGATTCCCCATATAAGCAATACTGTATGATATTTGTCTTTGACTTCACTCTGTATGATAATCTTCAGGTCCACCCATGTTACTGCAAATGGCGTTATTTCATTCTTTTTAATGGCAAATATTCTATTGTGTATATGTACCACATCGTCTTTGCCCATTCATCTGTCGATGGACATTTAGGTTGCATCCATGTCTTGGCTATTGTAAACAGCACTTCAGTGAACATTGGGATGCATGTATCCTTTCAAAGCATGTTTTTTCTCCAAATATATGCCCAGAAGTAGAATTGCCGGATCATATGGTAGCTCTGTGTTTAGCTTTTTAAGGAACCTCCATACCGTTCTCCATAGTGGCTGTACCAATTTACATTCCCACCTACAGTGTAGGAGGGTTCCCTTTTCTCTACACTCTCTCCAGCATTTACTGTTTGTAGACTTTTTGATGATGGTATTCTGACAGGTGTGAGGTGATACCTCATTACAGTTTTGATTTGCATTTCTCTAATAACTAGCAATGTGGAGCATCTTTTCCTGTGCCTGCTGGCCATCTGTATGTATTCTTTGGAGAATTGTCTATTTAGGTCTTTCGCCCATTTTTTGATTGAGTTGTTTGTTTTTTTGATCTTGAGCTACATGAGCTGTTTATAAATTTTGGAGATTAATCCCTTGTCGCATCATTTGCAAATATTTTCTCCCATTCTGTGGGTTGTCCCTTCATTTTGTTAATGGTTTACCTTTGCTGTGCAAAAGCTTTTAAGTTTAATTAGGTCCCATTTGTTTATTTTTGTTTTCATTTGCATTACTCTAGGAGACAGATCAAAAAATATCTTGCTGCGATTGATGTCAAAGAGTGTTCTGCCTACCTTTTCTTCTAAGAGTTTTATAGTGTCCAGTCTTACATTTAGGTCTTTAATCCATTTTGAGTTTATTTTTTTGTATGGTGTTAAAGAATGTTCTAAAGACAGTCTCTTCAGTAAATGGTGTTGGGGAAACCGGACAGCTACATGTAAAAAATGAAATTAGAACATTCTTTAACACCATGCTCTACTTGTTTTTTAAAACTGCACAGAGTACGGAAGAAGGCCCTTTATCCAATGAGCCCCTGAATTCTATGTTGCAGTGCGTGCAGTATTCCAGGCCTGATATTCATTAGTTTATTGGTACACAAAACAGAGCTGTCCCATAGGCCACTGGTGACCATTGATTTGAACCCCAAGAAGTTCAAGTTACTAAGAACTGATATTTTTATCAAGACCTTGTCTTAACTTTTCAAACTATTTGAAGCATGCTGTGATGTTATGTTTTATGATTTTCTCTTCTAGTTCTGATTATCGTGTCCCCTGCTACCATAACTGAATTTCTTCTACTGAACTAACGTATAAATTCTTACAGTTAGGTACCTCATTTTAAAGACACCTTAGTATACTGTTGATTAACAGTCCAATAATTAGTCATGTAGATATCCAGAATCTATAGAATCGAGATGAAGACTTATGGCCCCACATCCCCTGATCAAAACGTCTGTGTAATCTATTTAATCATCAAATAATGACTGAATTCTTATGTGCCTACTGTATGAAGCATTATTAATTTATTTTAAAACAAATTTCTAAGAGGGTGGGAATATGGGGATGTATGTATAAATACAGCTGATCCACTTTGTTGTACAGCGGAAACTGGCACAACAATGTGAAGCTATTATTCTCCAATAAAGATTAAAAAGAAATTCTAGTTTGTATTTAGCTGCTGAGCAGCTTTTGGAGGAACAAATAATAATATTACGTCTGAGACCTGCAGACAGTCTCAGACTCTTCAGACACATTTAGGAAAAAGAAAACAAAAAGCCATAGTTCCTTAATGGCAATGGCTTATTTCCCACCATTTGCATAAAAGCAATGTCTCCTTTACTATATGAAAACGAAAACTATATTTTAAATTTAAAAAATTGCTGGTCTTTACCTCTTATAATAAACCATAGGACCTAGTATATTGATAATCTTTTCCATTTCCCCTTTTCTTCTGGGGACAGTTCTACCTCCGATTCTTCAACTTCTTTCTATTCCAGCACACAGCTGTAGAAGTCATGTAACTCAGAACTGACCAAAGGATTCCAATTTCCTGGTATCAGTAATTAATCCAAAAAAAAAAAAAAAAAAAGGGAACACATTTAAAAATGAGTGTTTTTCTCTGGGATTACTCATATGGACCCCAGGGTAAATATGCTTTCTTATTCTGTAAGGTTGGAACCACTATGTTCCATACTACTTAAGAAGGCTAACTAGAGTAGGCTAGGATGATACCAACATAAAGTGGGAAGCATAGAAAACAAAAGATAAGAGATTGATGGAGAGAGTCATGCTATTTCTGAGTCCCAAATCTAGTGTCCAGATTCCTGGTCTCTATAGATCATCCTTGAACTAGCCACAGTGGGCTTCCTAGTTATGTATGCTAATAAGTCCCTTTTGATTCAGTGATTTTTTTTCCCCTATAACTTAATAAAGCCTTGGCTTGCACTTCTCCTTTAATGCTGCTGAATAGATTGGTTTGCATGCTTCGACACTCTTATTAAAATGACATTTATTGAACACCTACTATATGCCAAGCCCTAGCCTCACAAAAACAGAAGCCATAATCCTTTTATTTAGGAAGCTCTCACTCTATGAGAAACATACACATAAACCATTACCTATAATAAAAACTTGTATGTTCTATTAAAATGTAAACAGTATGCTCTATGAACATGGAGAATTTTTTTGGTATTTTTAGTCTATGAATGTGAGAGTTAGAAACCGCGTACAGAGACGATGTGCATAGAGACCGTCACAGACATATGCTGTCATCACCACCATGACCATCAGCAAAGACTCTCATTGTAAATGTCACGGGAGTGGGGAGTAACCTTCAAAGAATCTTAATTTTGATACATCATTTCAAAGTTCTAAACTACCTGTTTGCTCTAAATGCAATTTATTCTCCACAAACTTTCGCTTTGGTTCCTTCTCATCCAAAACCTCTCAAAGTGGAAAAATGCTTTTATATTTGATTTTTTTTGCTTTACGTTGATGGCTGATATACATATTCTACATCCCTTTTGTGGGAAGGACTGGTGCTAGCGACCATTCATAGGCAACTGCATTCAATTCTTTCCCAAACCTACTGAGACAGACATTCTTATCCTCATCTCAAAACTGAGGATTCTGACACCACGTTGATCTGGCAAACCATCAAAGCTGTATCAACAGTAAAGTGTAGAGCCAGGTCTTGTCAAAGTCACCCATGACCCTGTACGGATTATCTGAGTGAGACCAAGGTAATCACAATGGTTCTTACAGAAGGGAGACAGGCAGGTTAGGGTCAAAGAAGGAACTGAAATGTTGGGAGCACGGCTTGGAGTAATGAGGGGCTGACGCTAAGGGATGTGGGAGGTCATTAGAAGCTGAAACAAAGGCAGCAACAGATTTTCCCCTGGAGATTCCACAAGGAATCTTGTCCTGCTGACAATCTGATTTTAAACCAATGAATCAAATGTGAAATTCTGATATGCAGAACTATAAAGAACAAATGTGTGTTGTTTTAAGCCACTCAGTTTGTGGTGATTTATGACCACGGCAGTAGGTACCTAGTGCAGCTTCACGTGTTTCCCAGTGAGGGAAATAAACACAGTATTTATAGGGCATCTGCCTCTGTATCGGGGGATGTTCTTTCAGTACCTTTAGCTTGGCGAAAAGAGAAAATATATGTATATAAAAGGAATGCAGAAGACAAGCCACGTGTTCATATTCAGGTTTCATGAAAAGTTAAATCTGAAACAAAAGACATTACACTTGACACTCTACATTTAATAAAGTATATCCAAATAGCTAGGGGACAACTTCTGGAAAACATCAACCTATCTGGCCCTGCAGTATCTATTTCACACCCTCCCTTGGTGTTTCAATTATTACAAAGGATCTTGGGAACACTTGAAATAAGAGAAACATTGAGATTCATATTTCTATCACGAAATCATATCATCAGTGTTCATAAATATTTTAAATACTTAAAATATAACAGTGCCTTTGCCTTACCCAGTGATCTAGAATTACTTTAATGAATTTGATGCTCTTGTCAGAAAGCTAAAGATGGCAGTAGGTCAATGTTCACTTTAACTCAAAGAACAGAGGCTGTCAGTCAAAACAGAGGTGGGCGCTCCTGCACTGCATAGCTCTCCGCCCTTGGCCTTGTCACTCTTCCCTAAAGGGTGCTCTGTTTTGCACCCTTTGATTGAAGAGGGGTGATGGACTCCATGATTAAAAGTCATAAAAACAACATGTTATTCTAAGATGGCTGGGTACCTAAAGCCCCAGGTCAGATCTTAAGCTACTTTTCAAAAATTAGGAGCAAACACAATCACACACACCATGGGGTCACTCCCCGCAGGGATGATTTGGGGAGTTCGTGGAAGGAGGCTGAGAAACCAGACCTCACAAGTTTATTATAAGCAGCTGCAATTTTATCCAAGGCCTGGGCCTCCTGGACTCAATTTTTTTGTCAAGGTTAAGTCTGGCCAAGTCTATTCAGGTCTGTTTTCCCAGAGTTTAAACCAAAATGATGAAAACTGCCTTTGAACTTGAAGGCTCTGTGATAAGAGAACAAATTAAAAGACATCTGAAGACAGGAAGGAGGGAAATTGACTTTCTTCTTCATTTGACTGTTCAGAAAAACCAGTAATTAGATTTGTTATTTTAAAATCTAACTTAATTCCTTTAATCTGAACATTTCAAAGGGCTTTCAAAGCTCACAAATTACTATTAATCCCATGGCACAAAATGATCTATGTCATTTTAATGGTATGCTATGCTGAAATAAAATCTCAAGAGTTTTGATCATTCCTCTGAGATTTCAGTTTCTTTTTCCTCTCTAATAAATTAATTTGGAGAGAAAAATCCACTTAGTGTCAGTGATTGAGCAGTAATTTTAAGGCATACACATCACATATGCAAATTTGCAGTTTATTTTTTTTAAATAGCCACAAAGAACCCACAAAAAGAGAACAATCTAACTAAATAGTAAGTAAACATAAAACTCAGATTCTATTTATACTAAGACTACCCCACCAGCACTTTGATCCCAAACACATAAGATGCTCTGGGATCTCTCTCTCATAATCTCCTGGCTACCATTCATGGTACAAGGCAATGCTAGACTAGGAAGGACTTCAGAATCACCTATTACCTAGCCCCTCCTCTTACACATGTGGAAACTGATCCACAAAATTAAAGCTACTTGAATAGGTTAGTAGAATAACCATAATTTATGCTCAGAGCTTCTGCTGCCATGTCTTCTTTCAAAATCTCTTAAAAAAAATAATTACGTGGTTTAGGAATCCATAACAAATGTGGTGAGTGGGTTTTCTTTATTGTTTTTTTGCTTTTTGTTTTTTTGTTTTGGTTTTTTTTTTCCTTTTGCTTCTGTCACCCAGCATCCATTTTCCTTCAAAAACAAAAAAACAAAAACAAAACTTATCCACCACAATCTAATTTGTAAGTAACAACTCCTCTCTCACCATCAGCCCAGGCTTAAGGGGCTTAAAGTTGGGGCATGTGGCCCAGGTCTGAGCAGAACGTGACGCTGCCCTCGCCGGAGTGGGGATTCAGGATGGGGGATGTGATCCAGAGCGGGCATGAGGGACCTTCTTCTGGGTCTGCCCAGTGGGCGGGAAGCAGCTGCTCTCACCCACTTCGATCGACCCTAGCAGGATATGAGGCAAGCATTGTTAGCAATCACCTAGCACCATGGAAAGCCAGAAAATAAAGCCATTAGGGTAGAAGCCAAAGCTGAGAGATTAAATGGATTTCTGATGACATATTAAATTAAGTGCCACCTGAAGCCCAGAATTACCACCTGGGCCTTTCAGTTATGTGGACCAGTAAATTGTTGTTGTTGAAGCCATTTGGGGCTGGGTTTCAGGCCACTTGAGTCTTTTCTAAGGTTGCTAGATCAAATACAGGCTGCCTCATTAAATCTGAATTTCAGAAAACAGCAAATCACCTTTCAATATAAGCATGTCCCATGCAATATTTAGGAAACTGGACACCTTTCATCCTAACGCCTACAGCAAGCCATCTCTAGATACGGAGCAGGGTCACTGAAGAAAGGGGAGATACCTGTGACCGTAGCGCAGAGACAAATACCACCACGGGATGTAGGGTACACTTCTCTTTAGAAGAATAAGAGCTGTGTGCTGAAAATACTGAAGCCCACGCGCCTAGAGCCCGTGCTCTGCAACAAGAGAAGCCACGGCAATGAGGAGCCCACGCACTGCAACGAAGAGCAGCCCCCGCTCACCGCAACTAAAAAAGAAAGCCTGCGCACAGCAAAAAAGATCCAACACAGCCAATAAAATAAATAAATAAATTTAAAAAAAAAAAAGAATAAGAGCTAGTTTACACAGATAACAGAGAAAAGAAAAGGTGAGGTATTTATCAAGCTGATGTTCCCAATCCCTCTTTCTTTCCCATCCTATCTCTATGCTTGTTTCAGCCCCAAAGTCCTGGAGTGCATCCACTGTGGAAGGAGGCGGTACCAGCCACGGTGTTAATTTAAGCCTGGCTTTCTGGGAGTTCAGCTTAGCTCACTCGATTTCACCAGGGCCTCAGGGCGGACTGCCTGTACCTCAGACACGCAGGGAACTGGTGGGGAGGGTGGGTAAGAAGGTCCCGTTCCTCCACTGCGATGGCCTTGATCTGTCCCGAAGAACAAACAGGGGTGGAAACAGGAAAACTGTAATGCCTGCTGCGTTGGGACAGAGAGAGAATACGGAAGTCAGTCTGGGAGGAGCTGGCATTGGAGCGGAACCTTGGAGGAGGGGCCGAACTGTTCATCTCAAAGGGAACAAGTGCCTTCCTAACAACTCCTATTTTCTTCCTTCTCCTTCTTTTCCCCCTTTGCCCTTCCTTTCCTCCCCCTTTCCTTCTGCTTTTCTAATGATGATGGTGAGCAAGCCAGCGCCGTCAAGGGCAACGTTAACGGTAGGGTGCAGGCTAGCGGGCGTACGTGGTGCTGGCCTGGCTAGGGCTCAGGAGTAGAGCATTCTGGCTCTACTCCACCTGCATTCCTCCCATGCATAGAATGTTAGAGCTGGAAAAGACCTTTACCAAACACTGGTTTTATAGGTGAGAGAACAAATGGGAAATCAGACAACTGATGACAGTTGCGTGTCTGGGGCTAGAATTCAGTGAGGTTGACTCTAAAATCCAGGCGTGTCCTGTCTTACTGGAGGGCATTTACCCAGCAGGCTCTTTAAGCCCCAATACAATTCCGTCTCAGAGATTACCAGATGCAAATATACATCTGAGATTTATTTTCCTTTCATTCTCTATCAGCCTACAGTGATCCCATTTAGGTCTTTCTCACATCAGCAAAAGCATGGACTTTCTCTTTAAGGAAGGAAGACGTGTGAGGACTGTCCCATTTTACAAATCTCCTATGCCCGTGCTCCGAGGGAAACCCAAGGGGCTCCCCAAACACTTCCACTTCTCTTTTTCTGGGGCAGACCTATTAAGGTGTCGCTGTGCAAAAAACTCAGCAGCAAGTGAACTTGCCTGTGTTGGATGTGGGTCTGCTGAACTTGAGACAAACCACTTCTCTATTTCAGATGTGAATGTAGCAAGAAAAGGAATCATCTTCAGCTTCTTAAAAATCTTGGACGAATGCACTTAAGAAAGGCCGGCAGCAGAGAAGGAAGGAGCACAGGATCCTGTCTGCTTTGACTTAACGGCAGTGAGATGCGCACTGTAAACCAGGTTACCAGTGAAAATGAGCCTGACGTGCTAATTCACAGCTCATCCTCTATACTTATGTCATAGGTTCATTACATAATTTAGCAAGATTCTGGGGCCTCTCTCTAGGGAGGGCAAGTTCTAGAAAAGGGAGGTGCTAGACAAGCATGTGGGCAGTCCTTTGACGAAGGGAGATTTCAGTTCTGTGTTCTTCAGAAGCTCATGCTGTTTACACCTCCCGCCTCTGATATCTTAATAATGAAATAATGCTGCAGATTTTTACTTCCCCCAAAGTATGTACTTCCACATGCACGGACAGGATCCTTCAGCACATCACGGATGAAAAAGCAAGTAATGCCCAGTTAATTTAAAGTGAGGCATTAAGGGTCTTTGATGTAATTCATCTTTTAAAAGCATATACTTTTATCCTCCAGGTTACTTACAGTGGATCCATTCTTCACTGCTTTGGAATGCAGGATGAGAAAAAAAAAAAAAAAAAAAAAAAAAAGACTTTTCTTCATATTCACTGGCTAGATGGACTCTCTAGATTTACTTCAATTTCCCCAAATCTGAAGGCTACATTTTTTAAGAAAGTAGAGTTATTCAAAAAAGATACCTTTCTCATGGTTGCAAATTCATATTTCTTTAATGAAGCAAACATGGCTATTTCTTCCTTGAAGAATAAATGAATCACAGCAAATTCCCATCTACTACTCTGTCTCTTCATATTACCATAATCGTGGATATAATATAGTTACACCAAATAGGAATATCTCATCATGGAATTCTGTACATAGAGAAAGCCAAAGCATTAAATAACTAATAGACCTTGTCAACCCCCCAATGCCTCCTTGTAGGTGGGAGTGACTACCTTTGAATGCTGGTTTCCTAACAAAGCTCATTGCAGGCAGAGACAAAACTCTCTTCCTCTTCCTTTACTGATGTTTCTAAAAATCTTCAATGGTACTGATGAACCCAGTGACAGGGCAAGAATAAAGATGCAGATGTAGAGAACGGACTTGAGGACACAGGGTTGGGGGGGCAAAGGGGAAGCTGGGACAAAGTGAGAGAGTAGCACTGACTTATGTACACTACCAAATGCAAAATAGATAACTAGTGGGAAGTTGCTGCATAACATAGGGAGATAAACTCGATGATGGGTGATGCCTTAGAGGGCCAGGATAGGGAGGGTGGGAGGGAGTCGCAGGAGAGAGGGGATATGGGGATATATGTATAAATACAGCTGATTCACTTTGGTGTAGCTCAAAAACTGGCACAAGAGTGTAAAGCAATTATGTTCCAATAAAGAGGTTAAAAAAATAAAAAAAAGTTCTTCAGCCCTACTATGGAATCTTTAGAATGGAATGCCCACACAATCCCACCTGCCAGTCTCTCACCTGTACCTGCTTGTGCAGATCTCTCTAGTTACAGATGCACACCAGGCTCAGATCCTAGAGCTACTCTTCTACTCGTTCTCTGGATCCCATTATCTCTCCAGAATGTGCCTATTCTCTCTTACATCATCATTTTTCCTCTTCACTGGATTTTTAGTATATAAGCATACTATAACAAGTCCTACTTTTAAAAAGCCTTTCTTGGCTCCCTCATCCCTTTAGACAGAGGTTTCCTGTGCCCCTCTAAAATTAAACCGCCTTGCTTTGGTAACACCTCTCACTCATTCATGAACCCATAAGCTCACATCAGGCAGAATTTAGTCTGTGCCTCTCCATTGCCTTGGTCATGCATGGCACCTCTTCATCAGATCCAGTGGTCTCTTCTAGTTCTCACCTTACTGGACTGATCAGCAGCATTCGACACAATTGATAACTTTCTTCTCTTTGAAACATTTTCTTCCCTTGGCTTCAGTAAGATGCTCTTGACTCTACCTCCAAGCTGTTCCTTCTCAGCCTCCTTTTTTTTTTTTTTTAATTAACTAACAGTTTATTGATCTTTAGACACTGGAAGGCCCCAGGGTTCTGTCCTCTAATCTCTGTTATTGTCTGTGCACACTCAACCAGAATTAAGTTGGCTCTGCATTTAAGATATATCCAGGAGTGGACTATGACTCAGGATTTCTACTGCTATCACTTCAGTCCATGTCATCATGGTCTCACCTCTGCACAATTGAAATGTCCTTCTAAGAAGTCGCCTAGCTGCCGCTTTCATCACCTGCAGTCTGTTCTCTACCCGGGGCCCCAGCAGCCAATGCCATCCTTTTAAAATGTAGTCAGATCACGTCACTGCTCCACTCAAAATCCAGTAGAAGTGCATCCCTCCCCTTTTCCTTTAGAATAAAATTTAAAACGTCCACATGACCCACTCTACCTCATGCCTCTGCCCTGACAGAATGATTACCCTGTCACTTACTGCCCAGCAGCCACAACGGGTTTGGTTTCTTACTCTTCCTTGAATATGCCAAGGACACTCTCATCCGTGGGCCTTGCACTCACATGTTTCTCTGTCTGGAGAGTTCTCCCAGCAGATAACCGAGCAACTCGCTCCTCCAAATAACTCGGGTGTCGCCCAATAAATGTATACCTCCCATTCCTATCCACCTCTATTCCCCTTAGCCTGCTTCAGTATTTGCAAGTACTTACTAAAGCAAAAAGGATTGTTTATTATTGTTTTCTGCCTCCTTTAGATTATAAACTCCATGATAGCAGGGATTGGTTTTATACTCTTTTGTTCCCCCAGAGTCTAGAACAGTGCTAATCACTTAACAGCTACTTAGTAAATGTCTGTGGTTGAATGAATCTCTATCTCTGCTATATAACATCATCTATGTCTCTCTCACTAACCCAGGATACCTCTGAATCTCATTCAGATTTTCAGTAATTTTTTCTGTTTCCCAATATCCTAATCTTATACACAATTGAACACATAAATATTAGTCTATATATACATATGTACACATGCACACACATATATAAAATATGAACAATTTTCAAATGATCTAATCAACATCTAACATGAAAAGGTGATGTAGACATATTCTAAAAATGTTAGAGCAATCTCTAGCTATTGTGTTTGGACCGAACAATAAGTGAATTATATATATATTGTTTGAACGAAAAGAAGAAATCAATCCCTGAAGCCGCATAGATGTGAATTCAAATCTTTACTCTGCCACCTACCAGCTCAGCAACTCGCTTATCTTTCCTTTGCTTCAAGAGAATTAAAATGAAATAATGCCTGCAAAGCACTAAGCATCATGTGTAACACATAGAAAGACCCAGTAAATGTCAGGCACTATCATTATTATTGTTCTTACTGTTAGTCCAAATATTAGCTGCAAATATGTGAACTGCTTATAGTCTGTGGGGCCAGCCTGAGATCACTTCACCTAATTATCAAGGAAGTCTCGGTCCATCATGGCTAGTGGCTGTCATCTTTTAAGTCATAAAGACAGAAGGCCTTGCTTTCCTTTCAAAAGTCAAATTTCTCAACCTCTCTTGCAGATAACTGACTAGTGGCTAAGGAGATGGAAACTTAGAGGATTTTGTGAAGATAATTTATTTCGTTAAAAAAAAAAAAAAAACTTCCATAAAGAGGCACATTGAGATCCCTTTTTTTTTTGCCTTTTGCTCCTAATTCAATACAGCAGAGGATATAAATGTCATTAACAAAACAGATGAAAATGTTTTCATATTTATACTAAATGTTAATGGCTTTTTTCCACTGAGTTGATATTTATACTAATAGTACCAATTCAGAGGTGGGTAAAACAGCTAGTGTCTGTCTGAGCTGTGACATCAAGCAGTACTGGTAGTCACTGTATTCTCCACCTTCACAGAGAACAAGTAGGGCCGTCTCCATTAATAACATACATAATGGCCAATACATACATTTATTAAATCTCAGCTCTTGAGCACGCCCGTTTAATTTTCTTTGTGACAAAAAAGGAGGTATATATAAATGGTATTTCTGTTGCCTAAGTATATTTGTCTCAAGCAATGGCACTTGTGTAATTGTTTGAGTTGTGAGCTAGTCACCTTTTACAAAGGTCAGTGTTTTCACTTGTGAGAACAGCTGAGAAACTATCGATATTGTTGGGAATGATCAGTGAGCCTCATCCTTCGGGGAAACAACTGACAGTATTCACAGCTAATGATAAAATGTGAGTTTTCAAGCAGAAATTAGAATTTTAGGAAACTTCGATCTGCCACCATGAGGTTGGCAGTTCTGTAATACTTCAGTCTTTTCTGATGAGATTGGTGGTAATATTGATGAATGTGACTTTTTGATGTTGTATAATGAAATGTGACAACTTTTAGAAAATGTGTGTAACTTTGTGACTCAGTATTTTCCAAATGACCAAAACATGATGTTATAATACCATGCATGGGTAAAAGATCCGTGGTTCAAGATGGATGCAGTAGATTTTTTTTTAAGCTCTTTATTGGACTATAATTGCTTTACACTGTTGTGCCAGTTTTTGCTGTACAACAAAGTGAATCAGCTGTATTTATACATATATCTCCATATCCCCTCCCTCCTGCAACTCCTTCCCACCTTCCCTATCCCAGCCCTCTAAGTCATCACCCATCATCGAGTGGATCTCCCTACGTTATGCAGCAGCTTCCCACTAGCTATCTGTGTTACATTTGTTAGTGTATCTATGTCAACGCTACTCTCTCACTTCGTCCCGGCTTCCCCTTTGCACCACCCCACCCCTCCATGTCCTCAAGTCCGTTCTCTGCATCTGCATCTTTATTCTTGCCCTGTCACTGGGTTCATCTGTACCATTTTTTTAGATTCCATATATATGAGTTAGCATATGGTATTTGTTTTTCTCTTTCTGGCTCACTTCGCTCTGTATGACAGACTCTAGGTCCATCCACCTCACTACAAATAACTCAATTTCATTCCTTTTATGGCTGAACTGCAATTCTACACAGTTGTGACAAGTCTCTCCTCTCACTTCCTCTTTGTCCATTGCCTTCCAAGAAGACTGGACTCCTTATGTTTTATTTTGTTTTGGTTAACATGCCTCTAGGCTCTGCTCATGGTATTTCCTCTGCCTGGAACATAGTTACACAGCAAGTCTTAAATGATTCAGATCTCTCCACAAATGCCCCCTTCATAGAGCAACCATTTCTAACAGCCCTATTCAAAGCAGCCTCCTCCATGTCTTCAGTTTTCCTCATTGTACTAATAATTACCAGCCATTCCCTAACAAAGATATTAAGTGTTTCCAGTCTTTTCCAAGGGCATGTAAGCTCTACAAAGCAGGGAACTTGTTTATTTTGTCTCTTGTTCACTAATGTTAGCCAGAGTCTTGAACGATGTCTGGGGTGGATTAGGCACTCCATAAATGTTGGTTGAATGAATGGATCAATGAGTGAGTAAACATTTTAAATTTTAGTATGCTCAGGGTCAGAAGAGTAAATACCTTGAAAAAATTCACACAGATTTTTGGTGACAAAGCTAGCATTGATATCAGCTAAATGCCAGAATCCAAACTCTTAAATAGTTTTCTACATTTTGAGTTTTCTAATTTACAAGTACTTATCCAACTATTTCCCTTGCAAGTTTTTATTTTAGGCCATATACTATAACTTAATTTAAAAAGGCTTTTTCTTTTTTTTTTGGTTTTGCAAACTTTTCCTCTTTCATGTTAAATAATTTAAGGAGAGAAAGAATAAGATGTAAGTTGTTCAATAGATGAGAATTTGCAATACTGATCAATATTCACAGGGCAAAAAACAACAGAATCTCCTTTGGATACAATTTTGATTTTCTATGGATAATTTACAGAGTTATAAAGTAGCTCAAAATGCACAGACATACAAAGCCCATAGAATCAAAAAACAAAAAAAGAAAAAAAAGGCAATGCCTGTACACATCAAAGGTAGCAGGTAATCGTTTTTGGTCCATTTCAAAATCTTATACAATTTTTAACACAATTTTTTAAATCAAAGGGCAATGAGTGCCTTTCAGACCTAATAATAACACAAGTTAAGATTTACCTTACATACTAACATGACAGTATAAAAATATTTGCATTCAGAGACTTCCCAAATCCTTTGTCTTAATTTTCTTTCTTCCTTACCCAAGTACAAGTAGAATTCAGTGTTGACCTGCTCAGGTTTTGGATAACAGCCTGTTTTGCTAACCATGAGAATGTGTGAAGAGACAAACTACAAGAATGAAATTTGGACTGACTCAAGTAACAAAGCTTCTGCAAGAGAGCAGAGGGTGGGGGGAGCCAGAGGAGTGTAGGCTGAGGATTTCTGAGGAGCGTTTGAGGAGGAGACTTTAGGAGCAGTTCTTATGGTGTGAGGGTCTGGGGAGAGAGATGCTTGAAGGTATCTGGAAGATGTTTCACTGTGCTCATTGCAGTGTAATTGTTTTGGTGCAGTTGTTTCAATTGTTTCCATGAAATGAAATTTAATTAATCCTTTAGGTCCTTCTTGAGAAATGTTATGAAAGCCAGATAACTTTGCTCTTCCAGTTTGCACTTGGAACCATATTTATCTGCTTTTCTACGTCACAAGCAGTGTGTGGGTCCTTGTCATAAGGAGCTTCGGTATAATCATTGCTACGGGGATTTGCTAACCAAATGTGATTTGCAGAGTTTGGTCATATATATTGTTGATGTGAGCGATATTTCTTTGCACTTTTTCCACTTATAGGCATTGCTTTAAGTAAGGGTTAGTTTACAGCCCGCAGACCTCCCAGATTTGTTTTCCTGTGATTTTAGAGTTGCACTGTCCAATATGGTAATCATAAGTCATGTACTGTTACTGACCACTTTAAATGTGGCCAGTGAGATTGAGAAACTTAATTTTTATATTATTTCATTTAAATTTTAAAACATGCTAAATTCAGTTATTGGAAAACTTTTAAGAATTTTTACAGTAACGTGTATATGGATATACTTTTTTGACCTGTATATTTTATGAAATCTAAATACAGATCAGGTATCCCTGATGAAAATTTAGCATATGAATTGAGATATATAAAAGACACAAGTGGAAAACTTTGTACAAAAATAATGTAAAATATCTTATTAGTTTTTTATATTGATTACATGTTGATAATACATTGGATAATTGGGTTAAACAAAATCTTTTAACCTAACATTAACCGGCTCATTCGACAAATATTTAATAAGTATTTGCTATGAACAAGCATTATTACAGAAATAAAGATGGCAAAGATCGTCCATTCTTCATAGAAAAATGAGACTTGGATTTGTCTGTCCTAAGTGCTGAACCGAGGAAGGAAGAATGGTCTCAGTAAAGCCATGGAGGCAACAATAAAAGCAACAAGCACTGGAAGAGTGAGAAGACCAGCCTGGTTGAACTGGAATATATTTTCGGAGAGTGAAAGAAAAGGTGATAAAGCACAGTTGTAATAAATGTGGTTGATGTGACTCCTTTTACTGGAGTACAATAAATACACTATAGAGTGTTCAAAGAGTCCGGAAACAGAGAAAATAGTATAGTTACTATACTTTGTTCAGATTAACGGTGGAACCTATTTCCTTAGATTTATAGGTGTTTCACCTAAAGAGGTGCTGGAGATTGAAGAGACTTATATCGAACAAATTCCTGGAAAATGTAATCAAGGTTGTAGTGGTTTTAAAATAGGCCTGCAAATTCTTTGACAGTTCTCCCTTCCAAAGGCAATGCTTAACTCCCCTCCCAAGGAATGTCGATCGGATTTAATGATCCCTTTCTAACCACAGAATACAGCAGAAGTGACTTGCTATGTGACTTGCAAGGTCATCACAAGGGTATAGCTTCTACCTGGCTCTCTCTCTTGCATCCATCTCTCTGGGGGAAGCCAGCTTTCACGCTGTGAAGACACTCAAGCTGCTCCATCGAGAAGCCCACGTGGAGAGGAACTAAGGTCTCCTGACCAAAGCCAGCACCACCCTACCAACCACATAGGTAAACCATCTTCAAAGTGGATCATCCAGCCAGTTAGGCCTTTAGATAACAGAAGCCTGAACCAACATTTTGACTGCAACCTCATGAAAGATGGAGCCAGAACCATCTAGCCAAGGTGCTTCCAAATTCTGGACCCACAGGAAAATTATAATTAATGTTGAAAATTATAAACCATTTAAATTGTATAGTACTTATTTATGTAGCAGTAATAACTAATGAAATCATACTGTTTAAAATAAACATATCCTGTGTTTTCTGACTTTTCAGATACTCTGTAGCTACTTGCAATGGGGAAGGTCATGAGGATGGTACCACCTTGGCAGTAACATTCTGGCAACATTGACAAAAAGATCAGATGGCCGAGAGACAGACAGCGTTGAAAGGTGACTGGGTCTATTTTAGTCTCCCAGAGTAGAGGTGAGCTGGAGAAGGGTAGTGGTAGAAGAGCTAGAGAAATGAAAGAGGTGAAACCTACAAATGTCAGGAATTATTCATTCCAAGATGACACCAGATTTTTGAGCTAGAGTATCTTAGTGGTTGACATTGCCTTAGGTGAAAATTCCATAGGTGCTTAGGAAGAGGGGTTCAGTTTTGAGTAGAGTAATACTCAGGGTAACAGATGCCCTGAGGTTGGATGAGGGTAAAGAGCCCATGTTAGTGAAAAGTGGACTTTAATGTAATTGTCAATTACAAAAAAAAAAAAAAAAAAAGTAGCAGCAAAGTTAACTTTCAGACAGTGAGGAAAATTATCTCCGAATATCGAATATTCCCTGTGCAATGAAGCACTTTAGATTGCTACGTCAGTTAACCAACTTGACTGTCTTCACAGCTTTTGGAGAATTGGGACCATAACTTCTGCTCCCATGACTTCCTCCACATCTTGTTGATTATTGGTAACCAATCATTTTCATATGTTTATTTGATTTTTAAAAGACCCAAAGGAGCCATTATGATCTGTCTATAGCCTCATTTTTGGTTTAACCAAAATTTTCCAAAATTTTCCGACACTTTAACTTCCACCTCATCCAACAAAATTTTCCCACAGTGGTGCACACTATTTTCTGTTTTCATCATTTTTCATACAGTGACTGTGTTCCTTCTTCCTTCAACATTTACTTTTCTCCATCATCTCCCTGGAAGGTCCTTCCTCATCCTTTAAGATTCTAGGGCATACTGAAGTTGCTATGCAAACATCCCTCTGCTCCTTTCCCATTTGTGTAGCCGCTCTGTGTTTGGGGAGGAGCAACCACAACACTCTGCTTCAAAGATGGGCCTTCGCTTTCAGAAGCCAGAGACCACAGTTCCGCTACCCTTGCTCTCTCAGTGGGTGCAGGGCTGGGCAGGGAATCCCTACATGTGCCCACGAATCCATGCCAGTTTCTGGGTACAACCACCGGGGAAGGAGTGAGCAGTGGCTTCAGGTGATCCAGGTACATTAAGCATCGTATTTTTATTCAGCAGCTGTGGGAAAAGCAACCCTTGACGTAGATGGTATGACAGGAGGCTAGGCAGATGGGAGATGCGGTGCTGGTGGAGCCCGTTCCCAGTCATGAGGGAAGCCGGGCTGCGGAGGAAGCTGCCACAGGGAAGGGCCCAGACCTGAGGAACTCATAGGGAGAGGTCGCCATGGACATCTGACCTCCAGCTCTGCAGTCCTCTCTACCTCTGGCTGTTTTCAGCTACTTGAGCCAAGATGTTTCCTTAATTGCTTAAGCCTAATTGAGTTGAGTTTCCCATTACTTGTGATTGAAAGTGTCTTAAACAAAAATCCAGATAAACGTTAACATCCTTTGTAAGGCCTTCTCCAGTCTCTATAGGCAGGTCAGCTTATTGACCCTTCTTTTCCCCAGAACTTTGCTTATACAGCACTCACACTATGGAAAGTGCTGGAGTGTAACGAGCTGTTTTATGATCTGTTTCCCAGGTACACTATATAGACAGAGACCAGATCCTATTCAGCGTCGTACCCCCGGAGGCTTGCACACGGCCCAGTTCCCTGAGAAGCTATCGATGTACGAATGAATGAATCTTTGATTCCTTTTCCTTGTTCCTTATTTCAGCCCCTGACGAGAACCAACATCTTCAATAGCTGGAGAAAGTTAGAGTTTAAGGAAAGTGTTTGGACTGGCATAAGGCGGTCTGCGGTGATTCAACCTATTTATCACAGGGTTATCAGTCCCTGCCTCAAGTAACCTTTATACTAATTCCACTGAGGTCAGTTTCCTCTTGAAATTACTTCTAGCTTCTGCAGAGCAGGCTGCTTTCATGTTCAATCATTTATTCAACAAGTATTTATTTCACTGGTCTGGGGATACGATAGTAAACAAAATTCTTTCCCTTCCAATTCTAGTAGGGGGGAATCAAACTATAAAAATATATATGTCAGTAAAATATAGAGTATGTTAGATGGTGATAAGGTCTATAAAGAGAAAGCAGGAAAACGGGGCAAGGAATGCTGGAGGTAGTTGGATTGCAGTTTTAAACAGAGTGGCCAGCATAACCTCACTGAAATGGTGACAACCGGAGGAGGTGAGGGAGATACATGCAGATCTTACAGAAAAGTGTTCAAGGAGAGAAGATGTTAAGTGCAAAGCGTCTAATGTGGGAGCACCTGGTGCATAAGAGGAGGTACAGGAGGCCAGGGAGACTGGAGCAGAACTGGTGAGGAGGAAATCATTAAGGAGGGTAGGGAACAATAATATCAGAGAAATAACGCAGATCGGTGAGCTGCTGAACTTGTCTGACTGGCTTTTTAATCAGAGTAAATTGAGAAGCCTCTGGAAGGATTTAACAGACAACACAGGATGACAGTCTCACCATTAGGAGGCTGGAAGGCGTAGCCGTGTGTATTATTCTGGGGCCCAGGAAAGCATCTGCCTAGCTCCACACAGGGAGGCTTTATCTAATTAGTATTTGAATTTCATATCAAGTTGCTCTGTTTCCTTCTAACGAAGCCCAATGTATTTAATTCTTATTAAATATTTTAGCTAACATGTCAGTCACACAGTTTTTAATATAAGGGTGGTGGCATATAGCAGAAATGAAATACACAGGGTTTCAAATCATGTGCAACGTGGTAGAGGGATCAGAAGGCGTCTTGTAAAGATATGGCATGTCTAATGTTTCACTCTTTTTCCTGGGAGAGGACTGCATAGCAGAACCACCTTTCTATTTTCGCCTCTAGCAGACCTGCTGCCTGTGATTGATAGCTATTAAATTAGGTTTTACCTCCTCAGTTTGGTCTAGAGTAAATACGTTTATAGCACAGCAAGCCACTGAGAGAGAAGGGAACCATCATAGTTAGCCATCATTTAAATATGCAAAAGAAAATGATTTGAAAACAGAAAAAAAGGAAGTTGAAGTACACTGAGCATTAAACACATATAAAGCTCCCCAAATTTATCATTATAGGCTAGCATGTGTATATATTTCTTAAGACAACTTACTTCCAATGCAGGAGCAAGGGAGGAAGCCTATAGAATAAGTTCATTGAGAGAGATTCCCAGTATGGTCCTCTTTCCCCCCGTGTCAGGGGAATATATGTCAGTCCTATTCGAGGAGAATTGATATGGGAAGAATTCCACTTGTGCAGTGTACTCAGAGGACAGAATCACATGTTCCTTAAACAGTGATGCCAAGGTTACTACTTTGAAATGAGCAGGTCAAAGTCATGCTAATAGGAGGAATATGCTTTCCCCACGTGAAATTGTGCTTCCTTTAGGAAAAATGAATTGTATTTGCTGCAGCCAAGTATGTTTGCCTTTGGTGTTTCATAAGGAAACAGATGGCATCTTCCACTCTTTGAAAGTCTAAACTGGAACTGGAGCACCTATCGTTACTCCGTCCCTCAAGAGATTGGGCCCCCCACTCCCTCTCACCCTGTAGGGCCAGAAAAGTCTATATACAAGGAAGCCATGTTCAATATCCTGCCCAAACATTAGGAGAGAACCTGCAAAGCACAAGAAAGCTGAGAAATTGAAGGCCTGCATTTCTATCACAGGCAGGAAAGCTTGGAGTTCCTTAAAATGTAGCAGAAGGAGGCAACACCAGACAAGGGACCTGAAAAGAGATTGTGGGAAGATAAAAACAGGAAAATGCTGGGATTATCTCTAAGGGTCTAAAACGTGTGACTTTCTTCCTAGTTTTGTGGTGTTAAGGAATATATTAGTTAAATATAGTGGCATTCTCAAGTCCTTCTCCTCTCTTTTGTGTTGAAAAGGGGACCGAGAAAAGCTCATGATCTCCTGGAGGGACCCAATCAGAGCAGGATCTGGTCAGCAGGCTACACTGGCCCATTCCCTGTGACGGGCCCACAGGGAGAACACTCCAGAACAGCAAAGCCCTTCCCTAGCAACAGAGGTCAGGAAGCAGCTTTCTGATTTTTCTTCTCTCTTTGGGGAGGAAAGTAGGGCCTTTCTACATCTGCTCACAGATAACAGCAGGGCCATACAGAACAAAAGAGAAATTCAATTTTATAGTAGATGCTGGGCCTTCAGATACAGTTGGAGCCCACGAACCAGGGCATATACTTCTGAGATTTTCTCTACTTCCCAGAAAACAGTTTCTCAGTGTGACCTAAGTTAGACATTAGAACAGCTGATGGAAATGAGTATTTAAAGGGAAGGTAGAGGCAGGAACCAATAATCCTTAATGGTAGAGTTAGTTACCTGTGCCTTCTGGGCCTCTTCACAGAAATTCAAAGAATAGTAGAATGAAGGAATTCCTCTAGAAAGTAGTTATGAGAACATGTCTTTAGCCTTGATTTGTTTATCTGGATAATTGTTAAGTTTAAAAGTGTCTTAAAAAGGGGTCTGCGATGTTATAATCTGTATCTCTATATATACATGTGTATATACGTACACACAGACACACACAGACACACACAAATAGGAACACAGGACCTCTGGACCAGGGATCAGACCGTTTATTTACTCACAGAGCAGCTTGCATCAGTTCTTCACGCCCACACATGATACAGTGAGAGCCAGATGTGCCCTGTATATACACTGGGGTTTGTACCACAGGACATGAACTCTAGAACTACGAAGTTAGAGTTTATATGGGATGGCTTTGCCATCTGTCCCTCTGCCCCTCTGGAGAGAGAAAAAGGAACTTTTGCTCTGCAATGTAAAAATTCATATTTGTGGAGGGAAGGGGGAAGGTCTCCACTTCAACATCCTGGGATGTAATCAACTGTCTCCAGGGGAGAGATCAGAGTTTTATTTTTCTGTGGAGCTCTCCACCTTGAGCACCACTAGTGAATCATCCTTTAACCCAGGTGCCAGTGTTCTTTGTTCAGAAAGCCCCGATTGTTCAGAACCATGAAAATATTCATGGTGAGTTGTTTCCCCACAAGAGCAGGAATGATAAAAATTCTTTTCTTCTGAGTATGGTTTGAAGCTAGAATGAGGTTATACAGAGATGGAGATAAGAAGCAAAGGTAAATAAGGACAAGCCAGGAAAGAGATGAAGTCAATGCGTACTTCCTTCAGCTTCCAAGGGGGAAAAGCTGTGCCCAGGCTGGGCCTTTCCCTGTGGAGCTCTCCTCCGCACGCCACGTTGAGCTCTTCCAAAAGTGCACACCAAGGCTGATGCCTCCTGCTGCCGTTGCCATCCTGCCATGGCAGTTTCCTTCCTTTACACGCTATTGTATAACGAGACAGAAACTTGTTCATAATGCTGTAGCTATAGCACCAAACACAGTATCTGTAATACGAAAAGTGTTGAGAAATTAATGATCCAGAGTACTGTCCCTTTTCATCCCAAGCAGTAGCTTCCTAAATAGCTTCCAAGAGCATATTCCTGATTTCCAGGGAGTAAGATATACAGGAAGGTGATGGTGATGGTGATGGTTTTGGTGGTAGAGAATGGAAAGCACAAGTGTATAATCAGATGGTTACCCTGAGTCAGAGAACACCGAGTTTAAAGCCACTTCCACCGCTAAGTTTTTTTATTATTATTTTAGAAGCCTTTGCTCACCTACGTAGTAGAAATAACAGTATTAATAACAATATCCATGGTATCCAATAAGAGAGTATCTATCTTACAATACCTAAATGAAATGATATATGTACAGTACTTAGCATTGTGTAAAGTACTTAGCAGAGCTCAAATGTGATTAGCTATTGTTAGTTATTATTGATTTTTTTAAAAAGGGGGTAAAGAGCACAGGATGGTAAGCAGGCAAAAAAGTAAAGGATTGAATTGTTTCTGATTTGATTCTGTTTGGCTTTGCTCCCTGCCAAGTCATTGTTACCACCAATCCAAAAAAGAGATGGGTTGTGCAGAAGAGGTTTAGAAAAAAACTACGAGACCGAATGAGTCTCAGCGCATGCAGAAATTACATTGCCTACAGCTGCTAGAGTTGGGCAGAAGGGGATGCATAATTATAAACGAGCTGTAACTTTGATTTTCCCTCTGAATTTGCGCAGAGGTCATTCTGACGGCAGAAGTAATTACAAGCAAATAGACTTGGGCTGCAGCTCTGACACCATGCTTGAGCTGGGTCAGACCTCTCACAAGTGCTACAGCCTCACTTCGCTCTATTTGTAAAAGCTGCCCTATGTGGCCGCATGAAGTAGACCCTGACTGTACGCCTAATTGCCAAAGTCGGTGAAATGCTCGAAGATCCACTGAAAGAAATGCACCAAAATACTATAACTGAGGAATGTGTTGTACTAGATATCGGGGGTTTTATTTATTTTTTAATTCAACTGTAAAAAAACAAAATTAAAAGGACAAATCACATGTTATTTAAGTCTTGCTTGTATCCCTGCATCGCTCTCCTTCCCCACTGGTACTGCTCTAACTCACTCCAGTTTAAGCCACCATCCTCTTGTTCCTGAACTACTCTGGTAGTTGCCTACAGGTTTTCCTCTTTACTGTCTTGTTCTATTCCTTGCCTCCAGCCAATCTGTCCTCCACAGCAATGTGTGACATATACATCAGATAAAGTCAACATTCTGCTGAAAAGCCTTCAGTAACCTTCCATTAGGGAGGTCCAAAATCTTTAAAATGGTTTTGGAAATCTTCCAGTTCCTGGACTGGTTTCTCTCCAGCGGCCTTTATTGCCCCGATGCTCAACTGTCTACCTACTGTACATACCTTTCATCTTTTGCTGTTTCCCCTTTGGAATATGCAATTTTCCTTGGGTAGAAGGACTGCTATTCAACCTTAAGAACTTAAAGCCTAAGAATGTCTTTTTCTCTGAGAAGTCATTCCTCATTCTAGACCAACGTAGCACCTACCAAACTAAATACATGCAGTTTCCTGGGTGGAATCCCTTTTCCCTCTACCATATCACTCTCTACATCATACTATTTATGTAGCATTGGTATCCTGTGACAGGCACTGTGGTAGACCGTGTACCAGCATCAATTCTTCGCACCTAGCATCCCCGCTATTTAATGAGGGGTGTCCTTTTCCTACAGGTGAGATTAGAAGGAATGAAATGAAGCTTTTGGCTTCATAAACACAGACTTGAAGCTGAGAACCTAAACACAACCATGGAAGCCAAGGTACTGAAATTATGCAAAGGTTTTTTTTTTTAATTCTAAATTTTCTCTAGTATCCCTTTATAAATAGTGTTTTCTTATAAGCCAGAGGTTAGAGAGAATGGGCAGGATTTTTAAAGGGAAGGTCCCATAAGACCAAAAGAGGAATTAGAGAGTCTTCTATTGAAAGAGAAAGATCAGTAGAAGAGATATGGGAGATTAAATGTTTCTTTTCCCTCTTGGTGGGTGGTGCTCCAAGTGGAAACAATATGAGTTCACTTATCTGAGATGTAGTTTCTAAATTCTCATTTTCCTCTACTTATAGAGGCTGGGTCCCCATGGCTCATTTTTTGCATATTTAAAACTGTGCCCAGCACACACACAAAAAAACTTTTGTAAATGTTTATTGAGTGACAAAGTAACTTACTAATGCTAATTTAGGAAAGAACAATGTAGTGATTGATTTCTAACGTTTCCTTCACTGTTTCCCACATCACTCTCTCTGTACCCACTTCCACCCTGCACTTCCTGTCCACATCACATTGTTCCACCTAATTGATTTTTTTGTTTCACAGAGTTTTTGAGATGAGAGGTGATGAGTTTTCACAAAATCCACAGAGAGAAAACCACACTGCTAGATTTGCACTTCATTTGAATGTACAGCGTCCTGTATTTGAACCATGTGATTTATGAGATTTTTTTTTTTTCATTCAGTGGTCCCTTGCTTTGCCAAGGTTGGATGGAAGACAAATAAAGGGATGTGTAAAAGCACATTTACCTTTCATATCATTAAAGGGACAGAGTCTCTACATTTGGACTATCTAATTATAATAGATATTTAATAAAAATAGTGAAGGAAGTTTCCTTTTTTTTGGCCGATCTCACAACACTCCCACTAAACATTTACCTAAGATTTCTAAATTATGAGAGAGAGAGAAAAACTCAAGTATTTAAAATAAACCAAAACCAAAACCAAAAAAACCTTTAGGATATTATAGGTTTTCCATTTCTTCCCTATTTCACAATTTTTAATTCATGAACATTAAATGTCTTCTGATGCCCAGTACCATATCACATGCTGGGAGATACAAAAGATGGTGGAATAGATGAAAGAAATATAAGAATCCTCAGCAATGTGTTTTCACTTGACCTTCAAAGGACTCTGGTTATCTGTGGCCTTTTCTCTATCTCGCCCTCTTTTACGATATTAATGAAATAAAATGAATACGCAAAAAATGCTTCATTCCTCTAATAACTTTGAGTTCAATATTATAAGATTAAAAAATGGCTAATTTTCCTCAGCCATCTTTTCTCAGTTATGCACTATTCATGAAACATTCTGGCTTTTCAAGAGACAGCTGAAACTGTCTATGATAACACTACGGTTTCTTTTTTCCTTATAAGAGTTAGTAAGATGTTAAACTTGACTCACCCACATCTTTCCGCACCTCATATTTGAAGTGAAATGTTTAAGTATGTATGCATATTAAGTTCAGAGAAGAATTTAAGTAATATTTTAAAGAACTAATTATGAATAGATAAAATAAAATTTAGGAAGGTTTTTCTGTACATTCATTCAGATTTTATGCATATAGAACTCAAACATCATTAACCTTTACTACAATTCTTTCAGAAGTTATGGTGACATAAATTACATTTTTTACCAAAAATGTTCAAAGTTTCATATTTGCCTTCAGTGCTATATAGCATGCTCATATACATTAAAAGCAGAGTGTGGGAATATTATTCATCAGTAAAAAGAACAGTATTAATACATGCTAGAGCATGGATGAACCTCAAAAACATTATGCTAAGTGAAATACACAGGCACAAAAGATACCTATAGTGTGATGCACTTTATACGAAAGTATCATAGTGGTTTCCAGGGCCCAGGAGTGGAGATAAGAGAGGTTGCAAAAGGGCTTTAGGGATCTCTTGGGCGTGATGGAAATGTTCTAAAATTGGATGGTTTTAATGGTGGCACACCTCTGTAAATTTAATGAAAATGAGTTATATACTTAAGATGAGTTAATCTTATTGCATTTTAAATTACCCCTTAATAAAGCTATTTTATTTTTTTAATTCCTCTTTATTGGAGTATCACTGCTTTACAATGTTGTTAGTTTCTGCTCTACAACAATGTGAATCAGCTGTATGTTTACATATATCCCCATATCCTCTCCCTCTGGAGCCTCCCTCCCTAACTCCCTCTAGGGCCTCATAAAGCACCGAGCTGATCTCCCTGTGCTATGCAGCAGCTTCCTACTAGCTATCTATTTTACATTTGGTAGTGTATATATGTCAATGCTACTCTCTCACTACGTCCCAGCCTCCCCTTCCCCCCCACCCCCGTCGTCCTCAGGTTCATTCTCTAAGTCTGTGTCTTTATTCCTGCCCTGCCACTAGGTTCATCAGTACCATTTTTCTAGATTCCACATATATGTACTAGCATATAGTATTTGCTTTTCTCTTTCTGATTTACTTCACTCTGTATGACAGACTCTATGTCCATCCACCTCACTACAGATAACTCAATTTCGTTCCTTTTTTATGACTGAGTAGTATTCCACATCTTCTTTATCCATTCATCTGTTGATGGGCATTTAGGTTGCTTCCATGTCCTGGCTATTGTAAATAGTGCTGCAATAAACATTATGGTACATGTTTCTTTTTGGATTATGGTTTTCTCTGGGTATATGCCCAGTAGTGGGATTGCTGGGTCATATGGTAATTCTATTTTTAGTTTTGTAAGGAATCTCCATACATTCTCCATAGTGGCTGTATCAATTTACATTCCCACCAACCGTGCAGGAGGGTTCCCTTTTCTCCACACCCTCTCCAGCATTTGTTTCTGATTTTCTGATGATGGCCATTCTGTCCAGTGTGAGGTGATATCTCATTGTGGTTTTGATTTGCATTTCTCTAATGATTAGTGACGTTCAGCATCTTTTCATGTGTTTGTTGAGCATCTGTATGTCTTCTTTGGAGAAATGTCTATTTAGGTCTTCTGCCCATTTTTGGATTGGGTTGTATGTTTTTTATGATATTAAGCTGCATGAGCTGTTTGTATATTTTGGAAATTAATCCTTTGTCAGTTGCTTCATTTGCAATTATTTTCTCCCATTCTGAGGGTTGTCTTTTTGTCTTGTTTATGGTTTCTTTTGCTGTGCAAAAGCTTTTAAGTTTCATTAGGTCCCATTTCTTTATTTTTGTTTTTATTTTCATTACTCTAGGAGGTGGGTCAAAAAGGATCTGGCTGTGATTTATGTCATAGAGTGTTCTGCCTATGTTTTCCTCTAAGAGTTTTATAGTGTCTGGCCTTACATTTAGGTCTTTAATCCATTTTGAGTTTATTTTTTTGTGTATGGTGTTAGGAAGTGTTCTAATTTCATTCTTTTACATGTAGCTGTCCAATTTTCCCAACAGCACTTACTGAAGAGGCTGTGTTTTCTCCATTTGTTTATTCTTACCTCCTTTGTCAAGTTACATCAAGTTACATTCTCAATACCTTTCACATCGATCATTATCTTTCTATTTTCACAAATGCAGTCTAATTCAATCTGACAGCAAGGCCAACTCTTTTTGTGCTGGGCTTAGCGTTTTCCTAAACTGGGATTGAAATTTCCAATACATGACTAAGAAAATGTTCTGCTTAATAGGAGCCAGACCAAGAAAAGTGGGCCTTAATATAGGAATTCAGGCTAGGAAACAGGTATGCCCATGAGGAAATTTTAGGTAAAGATATGTTTCCCTGGAATAGTCACACTTGGCATTTATTTATTTAACAAATATTTATGGAGTATCTACTATGGGTCAGGCAATGTTTTAGACATGCGGATAAAACTGAACAAAAATCCAGTTTTAAGGTTTTTCTTTTCAATCTGTTATTTTCAAAATTTCAGTAAAGTAATATTTAATGGCCTTTTTAAAAATTGAGATAAAACTGGCAAATAACATCGTATGTTTTCAATGTACAACATAATGATTTGATATATGTATATATTGCAAAATGATTACCACACTAAGTTTAGTTAACATCCATCACCACATATAATTAGAAAAAAATGTTTTTCTTGTGATGAGAACTTTTAAGATCTTTCTTAGCAACTTTCAAATATATAACACAGTATTGTTAGTTTTTTTTCAGTTTTGTTTTTTATTGAAGTATAGTTGATTTAAAATTTTGTGTCAGTTTCAGGTGTACAGCAAAGTGATTCAGTTATACACATTTGTTTTTTCAGATTGTTTTCCCTTGTAAGTTATTATAAAATATTGAGTTTAATTCCCTGTGTTATAGGGAATTCCCTGTGTTATACCTCAGTAGATCCTTGTTGGTTATCTATTTCATATACAGTAGTGTGTATGGTTAATCTCAAACTCATAATTTATACCATCCTCCCTACTTTCCCCTTTGATAACCATAAGTTTGTTTTCTATGTCTGTGAGTCTGTTTCTGTTTTGTATAAAAGTTCATTTGTATATATTTTTTTTTAGATTGCACATATAAGTGATATCATATATTTTTCTTTCTCTTTCTGGCTTACTTCACTTAATATGATAAACTCTAGGTCTGTCCATGTTGCTGTGAATGGCATTATTTCATTTTTTATGGCTGAGTAATATTCCATTGTATAAATATACCACATCTTCTTCATCCATTCATCTGCCTATGGACATTCAGGTTGCTTCCATGTGGGCAATTAGAAAAGGAATAGTACCTATGCTTGGGAAATGCCAGTGAAGCCAAGCACAGCCTTCCCTACCGTGTGCCTCCTCTGTGGTCAGCTCAGAAGTAGCATAGTCTAACAAGTGAGTACAGTCGTCAGGATTTCTAGGGGAGTCTCTGCAGGACAACAGGCTTAGTCTTTAGCTGGGGTCCAAGCTTTGAATAAGGGTAACTCAAAAAGTAGTCTGACTGAGGATCAATGATTCTCAAACCTGGGTTTATAAAAATCAACCACAGGCCCACTAAAGATTCCCAGAAATCCCAAGGCATTTGACTGAGGACATGTTACTTTCGGATTTATGTGGAACTAGAGGAAGGTGAATTCACTAGGAGTGGGTAGGAGCAAAGTCTTGTTTCTGATAAGCATCATCCAGGTATGGCAGAAACAGGAAAGGATTTTCAACAAAGAGTTTGCCTGTCTTTTTTCAAAGTTCTTTAGGAAACTTACTCCCAGACACTAACTATAGCCAATATGAATTCTTCTTCCAATCTAAGCATAAAACAAACTAAAGTATGGGGGATATTTGATTGCTGCCTTCATTTTCAGGGAAAATTGGATAACACACTTGAGCAGTAATGGGTGTGGTAACCTAGAGGGAGGAACTGGTGCTGGCAAGTGTCTGAGTGGGCTTTTATGAGTGCAGGACTCAGACAAATAGATGGCAAATAAAACAATGATTACAAGCGAAGGGCCATCTCTATTATTTTCTCATGCTGTTACTTCTGAATCAGAGAAGGGCACTGTACTGTCGTTTTTAAAGTAGACACACTGAAGGGTCCCAATTTTACTTGTGTGCATTCCTTTTTAAATGTAATCTCCTGTTTTGCCAGCCACACATTTGTCCAGTAGGGACATTAGGCCACTGAGATACTGATAGGAGGCCACAGTGAGAGAAGGCATAAAAGTCAACTGAAATAAAAGTTGATGTTTTTTCATCAGGAGAATTCGTGGAACTCATGCTTACTTTGGCCAGAATTAAAATCAGCCTGTAGCCTCAAAAACCATTATAGCTGACACGAGGGAATGAAACCCATAATTACGCTTAGTGGTGGGAGGAAGCTATTGTGAAATCCACAGTAATTTTTAGACAATTTGCAAATGGGATCCCTATAGAAATAATTCAAACTGACAACATTTAAGTATCATTTAAGGTAGTATGGCTAACTGGCCTGGATGAAAGATGATACCCTATGGTAGAAATGGTGGGAATTAAAGTATATATTTTCTAGTATGATTTTAAAAATCAGCCTCTGAAATAAGGAAGGTAGACTAGAATCACAACTAAAATCCCTTCTTTATTCTGGTCATTTATAATTCTGTAATTTTATTTGCTTAACCCACAAACTGGAAAGGAAAATATTAAAAAACAAAACAAAACAAAACAAAACCCTATCTCTTACTATTTGACCAAAGCATTCTTACCAAAACAATGCTTCTAACTTCTTTTCCAATCCAGCTACCTCCAAAGTAGCATTAATTAAGCCTTTTCAGTTTGATCTTTCTTTCATTCAACCCCAGATGCACTCAGCACCCATCCTGTTTTCAGTCACTGAGAGAGTTAAGAAAGGAACTTCCATTTCAACAAGACTTTCTTCTGACAAAATCCTCATTCTTGACAGGCTTGAAACACTTCTGTATCACTGACATACCTATAGTATCCTGCACAAAATATGTTCTCAGTAAGTCTTGGTAGAGTTAACTTTCTCCTTTTTGTCCCCGCTGCTTTGCTCCTCTCTTCTATCAGGCTTCCTTTCTTATTTAGCACAATTTATCTCCCTATTTACACATCTTTTATCCTAATAAACTGAAATAAAAATGACTCTATAATAGCCTATTCTTGCATCACATTAGGTGCTTACATTTATATTAATTCATTACATATATTTTAATGATTTGCACAAATATTTCAAAGTGGTAACAGCTCTTTTGAATGGCTTTTCTTCAAAGGGAAGATACACAGAGAGCTCTACAGGGGAAAGGTTATCAGCAACGTTGTATTATGAAAATGGAAGGGATCAGCACAGTAGGAGGCAGGGCATGCAGTTACCTAAAGGGAAGCCTGCCATGTACCCATTATCAACAGAGAGTGAAGAAGCCTCCACTAAACCTCCTCCAGATTAATTCTCTGGATAATGACTCCAAAGAATGTTCTGAGTATCTTTCAGGTGGATGTCAGTACCATTTAACCGTCATTTACAAAATGTATACCATGTGTCAGATATTTTTCTTTAACCTCAAAATAGCCTGTGAGGGTTAAAGGCACTGTCGATGAGAACAGAAGACTAGCAGGTGAAAAATCTGAAGCCAAGAGAGTTTCAGTAATTTTACCCGAGGTCATACAGGTAGTTAAGCGGCTGATTTAGGATTCATGACCTCAGACTGAGTAAATCCAGCTCTTTATACTCTGCTATATTCTAAACTGGATCATGAAATACAAGTGGAGCCAAAGATAAAAATAGTCCCACTCTTCAAAATAGATCCGAAGACCTTCAAAAGAAAGGCACTGATTTAAGATATTATTTACAGAAGAAATTCAAACAAAGCATGAAAGCAATGTAAGAAGTGGAATGGAATGTGCTTCTGGTGTGCACTTCCTATGAGAACAGCCTCATTCGACATAAAGGAACATGAGGGACGAGGAGGCAGATTGCTGTCAACTTGCCAGGAGCATTTCCTTAATAAAATATACTGAATCAAAGAAGAACAGAGAAGGGATAGGATACCCAGTAAATTCAAAGAAAGGGCAAGGAATATAGAACTGTGTGTAAGAAGATGCAGAAGAATATCAGAGAGAACTATGAAAAATTCAGGAAAAAGTTAAGAGTCTGCAGAAAAAAAATCTAAATAGGTGAACGATGTATATCAGAACATTCCAGTCACTAAAAAGTGAAATCAGGAACAAATTGTAAATACAAAAGGACATGAATGAAATACTGATCTTTATAACACCATAGTACCAACCACAGTTCTCTGGTTTGCTTTGACTCTGATTTCTCCCAGACTAAAGATTATGAATGTATATACACTTTACAACAATATTGAAATGCACTCATAAGATGTCAGTGAATGATATTCAGACGTGTATGAATTCAGATCTAGTCCCTAAGATAATTTTGTTATAGATTATGTGCTGTTATGTATCTCAGATAACAACCAGAGAAGAGTGATACATTCCCAGAGAGGTACAGCACAAGAATTATCACTAAGATGATTCAGAATGGAAATGTTCAAGAAAATACAGGAGGATGCTTTAACGAGGGATCACAGCTCAAGATAGATTACTATTTTGTATGAGCATACAGTCATTCGATTAAAGTGATTAAAAACTGAACTGTAAGCTGCTAGCACAGATTAGTGCCTACAAGCCACCATTTCTCATATGTCAAGAAACACAAATAGAGAAACTGGTAGACAAAAAAGAAATGTGACTAATGACTGGAGTCCTGATCATCATGTTTGGTGTGGTGCACCCAAAACTCCAGTGAGTAATCATTTAATAAAATGTTATTTTAGGTACTGGATGCACACACAAATAAATGCTTTGTACCTGCCATACTGTTCTCATAAACTCATTAGGGAAATGAGATAAAATAATGTTCATAATTCATTCACAGTGATATAATAAAAGGAGCACAGAAATATGAAGGCAGGGAGATTGTCCTCCATTTCTACCAGAGAAAACTACATTAAGAAGGCATTATGCCAAACTGCATAACTCGAAGCAAAGTCAGAAAAAGTCTAGATTAGGCTCAAGCCATTCACTGAATGATCACAGCCATTTCTCCTGAGAGCCAGCAAAAGTTCCCGATAAAACTTAATCTAAGTTGCTTCTCATACTTCTACCATAAGAAATAATCTCAATTTAGCAAACAGAATGGTACCTGCAAAACCCTTAAATCAGAATCGATTCCACATATATTGATTTGGGGGTAAGAGATGCACTGCAGACGTGTAACAGAGATGATGATGTTTAACAGCTCTAAAGAGTACATCAATTCATAAGCACAAAACAAGGAGATAGTCTTATTGAATCTTAACTATCACTGTTCCAATTAGTCAGCTGGGAAAACGCCCAGGACCAATGGCGAAGCAACCAATTTTTCTGCAGCCCATACAAATACAGCTTAATAAATCAAAAATGAATAGTTAGACATGAAATTCCTGGAAAAAAAATTAGGAAAGCAAATGGATATGCAATCAATAGCTCCATCAACATGTACCAGCAACCCTGATAAAGGCAAACAAATGAAACGCCAGGAACGAAAGCAAAGCTTTTAAGGGTGGCATGCCACAAACAGATGGTTATGTGGACCAGGTCAAATAATTCAACCGCAGTCACAATCAAGCTTTTTTTGTTCTTTTAACTAGTGCAATTTTCATCCAATTTCCAGAACTGACATCTCTCAACCCAAGCTGAACTTTCAGGTCTAAATTCTAGAACAAGTCTGCATAGTAGCAGGAGAATCTCTAGATCAATAACTAAAAGGTTTAGCAATCTCTAAATTTTGTATGTTAGATTAATTTACCAATCCCAGTTTTCATTCCCCTGTAATAAAATTGTACGTCCATAGTATTGTCTGATGGTGGGTAGAGTATAATTCACTATATGAAGCCATGAAATGTGCTTCAGCCACCTGGATATTAGAAGATCTGATGAAAGCTGAAGCTTGAAATGTACATATATAAGTGAGTTTTTCTGTTATGATTTAGTGATCTATGAGAAAGACATTCTCTAAAATCTGTTTCCTTTTTAGCCTGAGTATCAGAACAAAAATTCATGGAATTAATCTAAACCGAATCTTCAGCCTTTAGCCAACGCTAGCTGACCCACAGTACGGAGCAGAGATATAGCTGAGCCCTTCATAGATGAGACAAAATGAGTGTGAGAATAAATACTCTTGTAAGCATTGTATTTTGGAGTTGTTGTTTCTCGGCATTATTGTTGCAATAGCTGACTGATACAAATGCTTCTGAGTATTAGTAATTGCTATACTAATTACCTTGCTCTTTTTGATCAAGCTCAGCCTTCTACTTTATCTCAAATAAACAGACTAATGCTCTGCTACACCCAATGTCCTTTCTAATCTAAGTCCCTTTGGTTGGATTTTTGCTATGGGCTGTCATACTCCTGATATTCTGCCTAACTGAAATCTACTGTCTACCTGCTTCTATATATAAACATTATGATATGCTTTACACATGATGCAGGATAAATAAATGGTAATAACTAATACTACCATTTATTAAGAAACAGTTACAGGTCAGGCACATTTAGATAGATATATATATATATAGTTTTCAGTTAATTCTCTAAAATTTAAAAAATATTGCAATGCAAATTTTATAATTGACATTTTCTGGGTTAAATTCATTCATTCTTTTTCATGTCTATATTCCAAAGGCCTTCAAACTCACTTGTTGCTTTTTAGGCTAGTCCATGTCACATATTTAAAATGCAGGGATCATGAAGTTTTTGTTTGTTTGTTTGATTGTTTGCATTTCTCCCTTCTATGCCTAGAAAATTCTACCAATGTTTCTATCTAGATTCATATTACATGTCACCTCTGCAGGAAGCCTTTTCACTTCCCATATTTTTAGTTGCTTTCTCCTCAACTAGACACATATCTTAACCTGGGCTTGCCTGATTCTCTCCCTCACTGGGCTGTAAGCACCCCCTGAAGTACCTCCGTATATCCAGAGCTAATATAGGGCCTGCATAAAGGCTTATTGGATGAACGGATGGATGAATGGACAGATGGACCATTGTGCTTAGAGAGATCATGAAGTTTTGAAGTAATAAGATAGATGTCCATGTTATGATGAATAGTTTCCAAGGGATAAAAATCGTCTAATCTGTACACCTAAAAATACTGACAAAATTTCCTTGGCTCTGCTATAAGATAGTATATACCATGTCACTTGGCAAGTATGGTCAGAGAAGTGAGGATGGGTTGGATAAGGTGATGCAATGTTTCATAAAAAAGTTAAAATTATTCACTAGAGTCACTCTAAGAAACATTAATGGTGAAGTTTTAGTGCTTGGACATTTTCCAGCTGGGAAACTGTCTTGATTCTGTTCTTCAGTGAAAGACCAGCATAAGTCTGATCATAAGTGTTCAGTGTTTGGGCTCTGGAACCACACAGACCTGGGAGCCTAACATTTCCTGGCTTGATGAAGTTACTTATATTCCTGAAACCTCAGTTTTCTCCTCTATAACATGGGGCTAACAGTAGTAACTACCTCATAGAGTTGTTGAGGGGATGAAATAAAAAGTGTCTTAGAAAATCATTTAGCACTATATCCAGATAAATACATTGTGGTTGCCAGAAAATATCTGTACTGAACTTCTATAACATCTCTGAGAATGGAAATTACTCTTTTCTAATGGAGAATGGACTTTTGTTAAGGGCAGAGAAAAGCAGGGAAACATGCACACAGAAGGGGAGGAGGAAAAGGAAACTGCAAGAAATTTAAACTGATTTGGTAGCTGCTGGTATAGAAAAATGTAAACCACGGCATGATGGAGAATACCTGGACAAGCAAGTGTACTGTATGAAAGGGGCATTGAGAGTGCAAGTCTTTGAAAGGTACGACTACAGATCACATTTCACATAAGCAACCAAATGCCATTATTGTCAGTAGGACAAGGAAATGCCATTGTTTAGAGGTGAATAAAAGCAATTTCAAATGTAGCCACTTCCACTTTGTACTAGTGAGATTAATCCATGTTTTGAGCTGCTGTTTTCACCTCTTCATTGTTTATCGGGTCTGAGTCTAATTGGGCTTGATTGGAATCGTGGGAAGCCACTAATTAAAATGATTAACAGTATCAATAACAAAGGGGATAGAAAAGGAAGCCTCTTATTTTTAATGGGCTGAACACCGTTTCTTGCTGGCTGAATGAATAGAAGTTAATTGAAGAGTGACACTGGATAGCAAATTTCTAAAATGTCTATTTTCATGCTCTTAATAAAGGGCACATTTTCTAGACGCTAAGAGCTATGTCAAAATCACAAATATGGACAAGGGTTGTTTTTTTTTTCTTCTCCCCACTAGCTGAATTAAAACCAATTTCTAACCTCAGATATTTTCAGGCACCTAGTTTGGAGGATGTCTTCTGAGTGCTGTGTTTAACATTGGTAATATTTCAGATTTGCCAGTGACCTTTAAGTTATTCTCATCTGCTTGTATTTACAAATGCAATTTCTGCAAATAGACTTTGACCAGAACAGATTTTAGAGACAATAGCAGAACAAAATCTAGGCTCAAGCATAGAAGGAAAAGGCATACCCCTCGAGCATCTCCTTACTACTATATCTTGACAATGTCCAGTGGCTTATTTCTAGAACACAAGTGAAATCATTTGGATAGTACCTTTTCACCCTCTAGCTCAAAGCGTGCATTGTTTCACTCCTGATATCCAACCCCAGTTCTTCCCTGGCATAGGTGAGCTCAAGGTCATGAAAATCATATGTAGCTAAATTTGGATTGTCTTGCTGGCTGCTATGGATGAGATATACAGAGTCAGAGCCTGACAAATACCTGGCCCTTAATTTCCTTCCTACTGATATTTAATCCACAGGGGACTTTGAACGAAGGCACGAGAATACTTTATAAAACATTACTTATATTCTAGAAATCTAAGAATATATAACAACTATACATTTTGCTTGCATCTTTAAATTTTTTTTTGGGGGGGAACACTTCTAATTGTGACTTATTTAACTTCTGATTTATTGACCTTTCCTTGATTTAACAATAATTAACAGTTGCACAGAGCACCACTGTTTCCAAAATGCATTCACAAAACCACTGTCTGTTTTCCTTCTTATCACATCTCCATTCAGGGTTGGCAACAGAAAGAAATTATCTAGGGATCTGGAATTCTGAGAACTAAGCTCAGAGATATTTCTGCACTTTCGGGACATGTTATTGAATAGATCTATGCCTCGTTTCCATACCTATAAAATGGGAATACGTATATTACGTACCTAGTGGGATTGCCGCGAAGATTTAAAAACTACTTCTTGTAAAAGTGCTTAGAACATTGCTGGGCCCAGGACGATGACCTAATAAACGTTGCCTGGTTTACTGCTGGGATGACTGTCACTATGCTGTGAGTTCTTTCAGGGCAGGGCAGCAGGTCATACTGACATGTGAACCCTCAGGACCTGGCACATGGCAGGTGCTTGACAAAGAACTGTGCCACCACTTTACAAACTGACAAGTCACTTCGAAGGGGACAGATTACTGTAGACTCCAACCCCCCGATTCCTTCAGGTGGAGTCAGTAGAGGAAACCCAATTCCCAATTTTAGGGCAGTGCTCTTCCTACCTTAGCTCCGTCCCTTTATAGGTTACATATTTTGCCTCATCCCCTGAACACAGTGGAGTGCTGGGTAATGGGGATGCTCAGTCACAACTTCCTGGACTGAATTTTCTCCTTTGGGTTCCTTTTTCTTGTGTTTTAAAATAAAGCACGGGATAATGGGTGATCTCACTATGTCTCACAACAATGTCTCAGGCCTTTTGTTTTTCTTTTTTCTCAGTTTTAACGTCATATATTCCCTTGGCACAATTGTTTTCAACAACAAAAACAAACATTTTACAACAAAACATATTTTCTTCAAACAAAATCTTTTATAGAAACCAAATTAGACAACAAGTAAAACACAGTTCTAGGGTATCTCCAGGGAATTCAAAAGCAAGAGTTCTGGAACCCTGGACTGACCAGGCAGCTGCTTCTCCTCCCAGTTTCTCACGCCTTCTCCTAAGCCCCGAGGCAGTTTTGCTGACCCTGTAGGGTCTCAGGAATACCATCTTAAACCTGCCCAGTGGGGCCCAGTGATTCCAGATGCCCCAGCTCCCATTAACCTCACTTCCTTCCACGTGTTGTAGAACTGTTCCCAGTTTGCAAAGAGGGAAAACTGAAATATATAAATAAGGTGTTGTGGATTTTCCAAAGTGGCTTAACTAAATTCTCAGTGATAGGACTGCTAAGCAAGATAGCAAAGATGCCTCCTTTGTAACAAAAAGGGCTGATAAAGCTTTCATTACTTTCAATCTTCTTTTAATTAAAGCTGCTGTGGCTAAAGTGATTAGTCAACATGAAGTCAACAGAACTTAAGCTTTTATGTCTTTTTATTTTACAAATGGCTCTGCATATGTGTGTGTGTGTGTGTGTGTGTGTGTGTGTGTGTGTGTGTGTGTTTGGTTAGTGGTCTGAAGGACAGCACTGATTAAATTTTTATGCTCTTGTTGTTTTAGTTCATACTTGTTAACTCTATTCTTTGGCAATAGATTTCTTGAATCTTTTTATGATGATGAAACATTCTGCTCTTGGAATTATTAGCCGGATATTTTCAAAGCATTTGTTCACCTAAAAGCAAAGTTTCTCTATCTTAAACATCTGTTTAGCCCTCCAATTGAAGATAACCTGCCAATAGCAGGTTACACCTCAAAGTTCAAATAAGGCCCAGGAAGGAGACATGATAGGGTCATCTTGGTGTTGGTGAAAGCAATATTTCTTTTCTAGAGCTAAAGTTCTTTAACTGATCTTTATATAATTTTATACATTTTGCTGCTGTTTAATAAGTATGTGTAAAGTTAGCGTTATGCAATATGTTGTATAGAGATATATGATCTCTTTTAGACTTAAGGCAGAATTATTTTCATTTCCATAAAATGTTTAGCATAAGAAATGCATGTAATAATATTTTTTTCTGTGCAAAAACATGACTCAAATATGTCTTTTTTAGGGTTTTTTTGTTTTCAAGAATGGCTAGTTCTTATAAATATGAATGAGCTGGTGTATACACAATTGAGTTACCAATATTGAATAGGAAAAAATCAGAGGATTTTCACAAAGGACTTAGATGGTTATATGAAAAAGTAAGAAAGGTAATTATAAACTATTAGTGAAATGCCGTAAAGTAGATATTTAAACTAATGTGGACATGCAAATAAAATAAACTCAAATTGAAGTTCATTTATATAGAAACTTTATTAATTATAGATATTTCACATGGTTGTGCTAATTTAAATATGCATTTGAGGCTATTACTAGAGAACATTGCTTTTTAAAACAAAAACATGGTTTCAGGAGAACTCCAGGGATCCAGCCAAGTGATGTTAAATATTATAAATGATCAAAAGAGGAGAAAAGCATCAGTAAGAGGGAAGTCTGCACCCAGGCCTGACCCAGACGTTCTGGTGCCTCCTGTGTCTCATAGGGGAGTAGGGGACTATTTCAAGGCCATGTTCGTGCATACCCCTGGATATCTGTGCTAGTAAATCCCTTCCTAACTTCTAGTGGAATCTTAAACAGAATTAAGTATAGCAGAGCCAATGAAACCCTGGGTACGAAAACTCTCACATAACTCCCTGTCACAGACGTGGCTGGCTGACTAATTAAGCAATACTCATTCCCCAACTCTCTTCCTTGCCTGCCTCCACTAGAAAGACTGTAAAAGGACATCTTCCCAGACTCTCCTGCATGTTGGGATGATCATGTGATACAGTTCCAGCCAATAGGGTATAAGCAGAAGTCTGCTGGATTGCTGGTAAGGTTAGTGCTTTCCGATAAATGGGGCTGACATGCTCAGAGCTGACCCTTCCCTTCTCCCTTCTTCTTGCCTTGAGCATGGATGGTATGCCTGGACTTCAGGCAGCTGTCTTGAGGGTGTGAGTGAAAGATACTCACAAGAGATACCAAATCATGACTCAACATGGTTGATCCACAAAACCAAAATAAGTAATTACTTCCAAACTTCTTGGTATGAGAGGAAATTAAGGTCTACTTGTGTAAGGCAGCATTCGTTTGGTTTTCCATTGCAGAGGAAGCACATATCTAATAGACTTGGTGGCACAGGTTCATTTCACAGTCCATCCATTTCACTTTATAAGCAAATATCTTGAATACTTCTAACTCTAACACACATGACCTTAGAAAATCCACACTCTGACTTTTCAAACATTCAGGTTGGAAAATCCAGTGAACTTGCTCATTCTCTACCGAAATTACAGAGAAAATGAAAGCATTAAATTCAGAACTCTAGCCAAGACAATTAGAGTGGAAGAAAATAAAGCTTCCAGATTCACTAACGCTCAACATGATATTGTTGCAATAGTGCTAACAGTACAAGCAATCCAAGTTCCTATACAGGTGATACATTTAGATCATAACTTTGAAATAGCGAAATATGTAAATCTGCACGTACAGCCTTTGCATGTGTTCATTATAATGAGAATAACCTTCTCTCAGTAACCTACTGAACAGAGGTGCAGATCAATACTCTTAATGCAGAAAACATTTCAGGAAGTATCAGAAGTTATCGGTTGTCAACTAATCAGGAGATTGTTTTTCTAAGTGAATGGCTATAAAATTCCAGCTACTCAAATCACTGTAATCATTTTACTTGTCCTATTCTCTAGAGGAATTTTAAACAAAGCCTGCAGTGATTGCTTTGTTATTTCAAATCTGCCCAGTAATTTTCCAGCGTATTAAAAGACATTCAGTGTTGACACTGGTAGGGGAAAAAATTGAGTGTCTGCCTGATGGAACTGCTCATTTTCAGTCAACATAATTGCTCTGTATTAACACATCTGCTATTTAAACAATATCACACTTCCATTTATTTTCTTTCTTGCTAATAATTAACTTGATGGAATCATACATCTCTATTCAACTTGAATAAATACCAGAATCATTTCTATATTGTGCAAATCGTGCACAGCCAAATGAGACGATTGGGTTTGAGCTAATAAGTATCAGTCACACAACTCAACTGCACGACCTCCTGAAACGAAGCAAAACAAATCAAAACAAAGAGCCTAACTCCTGGAATATAGAACAATTTAAGTAATGTTGGAAATATTTAAAAAAATCAAGGGATACAAAATATATTTCCCAAGACCTCAAATAAGGTTTTATATTATGAAATGTCCAATCAGTACCAAAGGCTGTCAAAATAATCTTCCCTGCTCATAGTTCTGACTGCATGTTTCCCGTCTCAAACCTCCAGGCCTGCCTGTCACCTTCTGTATCAAATTTAAATTATTCTCAGTGCTTCAGGGGCTTGCACCTGCCCTTGTTTACAACGTCTTTCTCAGTTTCCCTTTCCCCATTGTCCATTCACCAGAGTCCATCTAATTCACAGGACTTTTCATACTGCAGTATAATTGATTGCAAGAATGATACACTAAGACTCAGAAAGCACAGAACTTGAGCAAATAAATTATATGACCTCCCTGAACACTTTTTTTCTCCCCCTAAACAAAAAAAGACCAATGACTACCAACAGATTTTTTCCCCCTCTTTATCTTTCTGGTAGAAACACTCATCCTTCTATGATGACTTTCAAATCTACTGCACATTCCTTTTCATTTCAAATACTTTGTCAGAAATACTGGAGACCGGGTATCTGAGAGAAAATGACAAGGTAGATCTGGAGGTCATGGAAAAAGATATTACATTTATTGGATATCTAATCTACTGACAACTTTACTTCATTACTTCATTTGAGAAGTACCTGCAAATACCTACTGAAAAAGATAAGGAATTCAACACAAGTCCTACTTTCCATTGTTTATCAACTTAGTACAACGCAAAAGTAAAACATTTTATTGCTCTGTTTTCAGTTTTTCATTATTGCCGAGATCAGGAAATTGTTCTCAGTAACACTGTCTTCAATTCCAGGCCCTGCCAGTGAGAGATTATAACTGACAAATTAAGTTAGGGTGGACACCCTACTCCCCAGGGCTTGCAGAGAGCGCCAGGAGAGAAAAGAGTGAGGCCTTTAATAATTCTCCCCACCCTGGCACTTGTGGTGCATACTGTCATCATTGATACCAAAAGCCCTGACTGATTTTATCCACTGGAGACTAACAAATCAGTTATGCTTCAAGTAAACAGTGAAGAGCTTTCAGTGTTAGGGTCTTTATATCCCTTAGACTTAGTCTTTAGACCCTTAGTCTCCACCCTCTGTTTTACAGTAGAATTGTTGATATCTGTCGTGTCCAATTCCTCTCCTTCCATACTCTCTTTAATTTATTCTAATCCAAAACTTCTCTTAGCAATGTCCATAATGACTGCTATGTTGCTGAATATAAGATGTACTTTTCAGTCCTTATCTTACTTGCCATATTGTATCAACTGACCACTTCCTTTCCTTATAAATGTTTTCCTATCTTTCAGGACACAATTAACTGCTTTCTTCCATTCTCATGATCCCCTTATCCTTCTTTTCTGGTTCTTTGTTATCTTCTTACCTGTGAATGTTGGAGTGCCTCAGGGTTCAGTTCATCTCTCATTCTTTTTCTGTCTTTACTTATCCTCTCAATGACTTCATCCAGGCTTATAGCTTTAAATCCATCAATATCCTAACAACTCTCAATTTCATCTCCATGCCCTGGACATCTCAGGATTCATATCAAACTCCTCTTAGATATCTAATAGGCACCTACAACTTTACAGGGCCACTGCCAAATTCTCAATTTTTCCTGTAAATCAAGTTTCCATTTGATTTTCTCACTCTGACATCTGATAGTTCAATGTTTTTGGATAAGTCACTTCTCATCTCTGTGACTCTGTTCAGCATCTATAAATTGAGTTTGATAATAATATTTCCCTTGCCTACTCATAGGAGAATTATAGGGATTAAATAAAAGCACATGACAATACTTTACAAATTTTAGTTGCTTTACAAATGTAAGTTATTGTTCATGAAGATATTTTATTGAGATTCTACCATGTGCCAATCACTGTTTACAGTAATCTCAAAGTCCTAATCGGGAATTTGCAAAAGTGAGAAAGGGCATTAAACTTTAGCTATTCTGCTTACAGATATGAGAACAAACGGGCGGGTTTAAACACAGAGCAAAAATGACATAAAAGTGAATATAAATGGCATAAGAAGTATTTCATACGTTGAAAACAATACTCTTTTTTTTTGATAAGGGAAATTCAACGTCCTATTCACAGGCAATTCCTTAGACCTGTACTAAGTGCTAGTGGTTATTTGTAAATGAAGAGAGTTTTCATTCCAGAGTTCTGCTGTTCCTGAGTAATGAGTAACAGGATCGCTCTCCCAGCTGGCATTTTGTGGCTGAAAATAGCAGTAGCATAAGGTAAAATGTCAGTGGTAACAAACAGTGGTTTATGTCATTTGTAAAATATGAACACAGACCCAAACATCAATGGTGACATAAAATCCCAGAAAATATTCTAATGCAAGTGAGTCCAAGTTTGTGTGGCAGTGAAAGAGATTAAAGTCAGAAACATGGTTTTGAATCCTAGTTCCCCTATAGACACATGTCACAATCTCTTGGTTCCTGATTTTCTTTATTTATAAAGCAAAAACAATAGTAATCCCTATTTTGCAAGATTGAAGAATCAAAAGCATGTGAATGCCCTTTAAGTTGTAGTGTGCTATACAGAAGTTAGTGGTTACTGCTGTTTTTGTTGCAGGGAAGATAACTCAAAAGTGACTTTACCCCAACAATGACATATGAAAGATTCCTTAATGAAGTCACAACACGCAGTCACAAGGTTACTGAATATATCAGTGGTGTGGTAACAGTAATCAAAATAATTTTAAGGTGGTCTCAGTAATTTTCACAAAAAGACATATGAGAAAATGTGAAAGTATCTTTGCTAGTTACAGTGTACCAAAGTTTCAAGTTCATTTTATGGTCCAAAGCCAAGGGAAGATTGAAGGAAAAGGAAACTGTAAGAGAGCAATTCTTAGGGCATCTGAACATCTGAACATTTAAGATAGTTGAACATTCTTACTCATTTAAAAGAAAATACAATGATTCCTTATAGAAACTAAGCTAACTGAAATAACAGTTTAATATGTTGACAGTTAGATAAAAAGGAAAAAAAGCGATTCTCCTTTTTTTAACCTTCCAGAAGCAAGCAGGGAGAATTTACCTCCCTAACTACTTGGTTTAAACCACTGGGGATTTAGGCACTGAGTGAATCTCTGACCATTTCACACGTTGGAAACAAGCCAGAGAATTTCAAAGTTTAACATTCTAAAAGAAGAAAGTAAAAAAGCAGAGTTCTATGAATTAATACCACTGCCTTGGAAATTCTATATTGCAAATTCTCTAGTATGCAGCTAGGAGCCCTTATGTCCAAGATCCAGCCTACATGGAAAAGGAAGAAGGAAGTCAAGCTGGCAGCAGAGAAGAATCCTGGAGAGCAGAGGGTAGACATTTCTGGACAGGGAGTGAGTCTCTCTTATGTGAGTTGGCATTGCTCTGTTATCCATACTTGGGCTCTGTCATCACACTGCCTAGGTTCCCATCCTGGCTTCCACATTTACCAACCCTTGGGCAATTTATTTAACCTGAATGGGGATAATAGTAATAACATCTCTGACAAATACTTAAAGCTACAGAGTGCTCAAAACAGCACCTTGACAAAACAAGCACATAATAAATACCAGTCACCATCACTGTAACTGCTACCGCGATGACAGCTGCTGCAGTTATCATCACTGTCTCCATTAGTGCTGTCATTTGTCCTCCTCGTGGAATCATGTTTCTTTCAAGAAGTCAGAACATGGGAAGAAAGCCAAAGCTTCTGCTATCCCTGGGGTGGGGTGAGGTGAGGTGGGGGGAGGGGGGGAAGAATCCTTTTTGCAAACGCTTTTAAAAATAGTTAATACCGTGAAAGTTTTCGGTGTGAAGAGAGGGTGTATTCCTTAACAAAGGAAATACACACTTTTGTTCTTATTTTAATTAATACTAATGAACCTGTTTCATTCTTGGTATGTGTTTAAGAGGAAAAATCATTTTCATAGATGAGACACTTGGAGCTACCCATACTTTAGGTCACTTTTAACCATCAGTGAAGTATTTTCCACTGCGTATGGCAGTCATTTTAAACTCAAAGAGAAGGTTCCCTTGTTTGGGAAACAGAGGCTCATTTTATAGTAATATGTGAGTCAGCTGTCCTGAAAGAACATGCAGGCTTGAGAGTGAGACAAGCAGGAGAAAGACTTAACAACTTCCAAGATTCCTTCCAATGCTGAGACTTCACAATCATCTGGAAGAGGATAATGGCTTAAAATTCAGGATAAAACGATTGACAGGAAAATATAAGTAATCATCATTTACTGAGTTCTTTATACAGAACTGCAGGCTTGATATCTAATGAACACAATCTCACTTAATTCCTCCAGCAATCCCGGAAGATGGGTTTTACTAACCTCATGTTACAGGCCAAGAAACTGAGGTACAATTCGATGATCAGCAGAACCAAGAAAGCCCCATCCAGGCTCCTCAAACTACAAAGAGCTCACTTTCCACACCTGAAACTCCTCTGAGCCTTCTTCCGGTCCAGCCTTGCCCTGGGCCCTGCCCTTTGCTTCAGGCAGCTCACTGAAGCCTCACAACAGTGCTACGAGGTAAGGTGTGGCATCCACAGGTCAGAGGTGAGGGGACAGAGGCAACACAGAATCCCCAGGAAGCGTATCTGTCCTTCAGCATCAGCAACACAGTAAACGAAGCCTTATATATAGTCTTTGCTTTTCAGGCTTCGGGCAATGTCTTCCCTAAACTGCCGATTAAACACGGTTCCCATCTCCTTTCATCTTTGACAACCTGTTTGCCAGGATACATAGTGTGTGCGATGGCTTAGCACCCAGCTCTAAAGTCAGACCACCTGCCCTTGAAGCCAGGTCCCGTCGCTCACCTGTTGGTGAACTTTCGAACTTCCTATTTTTAGAGCCTCCACTTCCTCATCTAGAAACAAGATGCTCTAGAGGTTTGCTAGGAGGAGTAGCTGAACTAAACCACGGTAAGGCACTCGCACGCTGGGATACTCAGACTCATTACGTTTGGGTCATGTTTCTCTCCTTGGCCCAGAAGATGCAAGAATGTATTTATTTTCTCACCGTGTGGCCCTTGGACCACTGTCACAGAAGCTTCTAGGGCAGGACACCTCAAACCTCAAACCTAAGGCATTTAGTAGGTCTAGGGCGGGGCCTGAGATTTCCCGTTTCTCACCAGCTCCCAGCTGGTGCCAGTGCTGCTGGATCGGTTCGCGCTTGGAATAGCAAGTGACTAGAATACGTCACTGACAACAGATTCAGGGGCCCTGCCTCAGACTCTGGGGAGGAAGCCCAAGAGACGAAGTGTTTAACTTGCTCTCAAAGGGATTCTAAGGCACACTAAAACTTGAGAAGGCCGTGAGCGAGGCTTCAGTTGGTTCTATTAACATTATCTGACAGTGCAATTCACTGGAGATACAGCCTGATCGAACTCCTGATTCATCATCATGACTACAGGGTAAAATGCTTCTGATTCTAAGACACCCTCATCCCTTTCTGTAACAGAGGTAATGAGTCAGTTTTCCAAACAGAATAAGTAGATAATCCTTCTCAATTTACTAACATAATTCCCCAAATATTAAGGAGCATTAGTAAAGGCATCCTTTTCGCAAGCTCAACTTAGCAGTAGTTTTCTAGCACAAATATTAGAGGAAATAAAGAATTTTGTTCAAGGTTGACAGCTTGGGTTAGCAGTTTCTATTTTATACTGATGTTCTCTTCCTTTTCCTGTTTTCTTTCAATAAATAAATAAATATATATATACACACACATTTTTTGGACTATTTTTTTCAGATTCTTTTGGTTCAGTTCTGAGTAGTTTAAGTTTAAAATGAAGTTCATAGAAATGATTCAGGGGTAGAAATTCAAGGGAGAATTGAACAAATTAGTCTTTGAATAGGGTAGTGACCAGGGCAGCTCACAGGGTGACTAACCACCCTAGTTTACCCAGGACTGTTCCAGTTTTAGCACTGAGAGTCTCAAGTTCTGGGGAATTCCCTCAGTTCCAGGTAAACTGGGACAGTTGGTCACCCTAATGAAGACCTTGCAGTAGGCTTTCTATCTAGCAGTTAATTTGAATCTGATTCAAATTTGTCTTTCAACAAATTGGATTGGCTTGGGTTAAGGTGTGGCATTTTGTAAACTCAAATAACGTAAACAAAGAATTTCTCTTGGTCTAGGGAAAGAGACCAAGAGACTTAATGTGTTATATATGCTGCCTTAATTTTTAAGTCACTTAGAACATATTTGAATCAGTTTCCTAGAGAGGCAGGTAGGCTCAGTAAGCTTATCTGTGGAGTCAGTGAGGCTGATTCATCCCTCCAGCTCCATGTAGAGCCACTGCTCTTTGATTATTCCTGGGTAGTCCTCATCATGGCCACATAGCTGGGGCAATTATTCCATTACAGAGTTACATCTAGTTCATTTTACAGGATGAATCACGAGTATGATGCTATTCATGGATTTTCAGACTCCCAAAGAGCTCAAGATACGCTGTTTAAGAACTCCAAGGACACTTCATATGACACTCCATGCTGATCCAGGGGATCCAGGCTGTCCTAAGCTTTTCCTGTATCTTCTGCTCTGATGGAACATTCATAATGAGTCAGATTCTGAATCTCGTGATCTTTTTGTGGCCTTTGCACATTTCCTCTTCAGTTTGTGGAGCACCACCATGTCTATGACACCTAACTTTCCCATTCTCACTCTCCGTCCATGTTACGAAGGCTGCTTTATAAAAGAAATCTTTCATTTAGTGACGTCTAGGTTTCTTCCTTTGCTTCCATCTAAACTTTCCACTGAAGGAATCAGGTCTCGGCTTATGATCATTTGTTATGTGCTGCTGCTGCTTCTGGCCCTCCCCTAGCAGCCTGACAGAGCTCTGGGCTGTATTCCATGATCTCCTTTTAATTCCTTGTTGGCGGCTTGCTGGCCCTTTTTCTTTACCTTCCTGCCAGGTTTAATACCTTTTAGCATGCCAGCTATGTTTTTCAGAATTTTTCCAAAATGAGATAAAAAATCAAATCTCCAGCTCCCAATTCTCAGTGAGCAATTTTTTTCAGATAATACGTCACCATCATTTACTATCTCAATTCCTTATCTTCTGAGCCTCTCCCTCCATAAAAAGAACTTCATGAAACAATCAGAAATGGCTTCGTCTCAGTAAGACAGTTCTTTGGGTATTGAAGAGTTACAGGGCTAGAAAACAGTAGAAGGTAAGCAATGCAAGACTAGTTCATTCATGCAAATAATCACACAAGCTGGCCAGCATCTCTCTTTCCTGTGGACCTGCGTCTTGTAGAGGGTAAAGGCAGATGGAGGATGCTGGGGTCTGCAGAATTGGCATATGGCAGTCATAGAACAAGGTTAATCAAAAGCAAATGCCAAAGCCATCTTATATAGAGGACTGCTGGGATGTACTCCTTCAATGCTCTGTGAAAAAAGAGAATACCTCCTCAAAGATGACGTTCTCTGAACCCCATATAGACACAAATAAAAATAAAAGAATCTCTACTCATCCTCAATTCCTGCCTGACTGTCTTAATAGGCTATTACCTAAATTTTTAATGTCCATCTTATTCCCTATGAATCCATCCTACCTGCTGATGCCACGGGGACCCTCTTACTATGTAAGTTTAATCATTCTTATGTCCTGCCTACAACTGTTCACCTATGATCTAGAATAGTATTTCAAAAATAATTTCAGCTGATAGGCAAGAAGCATTGCATGAAAAAGAGTGGTGTGCTTAAATTACCCAGCCATGCTGACAGGTCTCACATTAAGTTCACGGTCACTAACCTGGGAGCCCTCAAGGCTGCCTGGCCATTAGACCACATTACTGTAGGAGATTACTCCCTGTCTCTCATAGACAACAGGGTCATGTTGTCCCTCACCTTTCTTGTACCTGCCCCATCCTCATTCTCTGCTTAAAACCTCCTGAAAAAATAGAGGCAATCAGAAAAGAAACTGCTTTAGCTTCCATCACTATAGCGACCCACCAACCTTTATCTATGCTCATAAACCTCCCTCCTTTTCTTTAAAATGTTTATATTGGAGTATAGTTGATTAACAATGTTGTGTTAGTTTCAGGTGTACAGCAAAGTGATTCAATTATACATATACATGTATCTATTCTTTTTCAAATTCTTTTCCCATTTAGGTTACTACAGAATATTGGGCAGAGTTCCCTGTGCTATACAGTAGGTCCTTGTTGGTTGTCTATTTTAAATACAGAAGTGTGTACGTGTCCATCCTAAACTCCCAATCTTTCCCTCCCTCCCACCACCCTTTCCCCTGGTAACCATACGTTTGTTCTGTAAGTCTGTGAGTCTGTTTCTGTTTCCTAAATAAGTTCATTTGTATCATTTTTTTTAAGTTTCCACATATAAGTGATATCATATGATATGTCTTTCTCTGACTTACTTTACTTAGTATGATAATCTCCAGGTTCATCCATGTTGCTGTAAATGGCATTAATTTTTTTAAGGGCTGAGTAATATTCCATTGTATATATGTACCACATCTTCTATAACCATTCATCTGTCAATGGACATTTAGGTCACTTCCATGTCTTGGCTATTGTAAATAGTGCTCCAATAAACATGGGGTTGCATGTATCCTTTTTAACCATGTTTTTCTCCAGATATATGCCCATGAGTGGGATTGCTGGATCATATAGCAACTCTATTTTTAGTTTTTTGTGGAACCTCCATACAATTTTGCATAGCGGCTGTACCAAGTTACATTCCTACCTACAGTGTAGGAGAGTTCCCTTTTGTACACACCCTCTCCAGCATCTATCGTTTATTTTTTGATAATGGCCATTCTGACTGGTATGAAGTCATACCTCGTTGTAGTTTTGATTTGCATTTCTCTAATAATTAGCAATGTTGAGCATATTTTCATGTGCCTCTTGGCCATCTGCATGTCTTCTTTGCAGAAAGGTCTATTCAGTTCTTCTGCCCATTTGGGTTGTTTGCTTTTTTGATATTGAGCTGTATGAGCGGTTTGTAAATTTTAGAGACTAACCCCTTTGCAGTAGCATTGTTTGCAAATATTTTCTCCCACTCTGTGGGTTGTCTTTTTGTTCTGTTTATGGATTCCTTTGCGGTGCAAAAACTTGTAAGTTTAATTAGGTCCCATTTATTTGTGTTTTTATTTTCATTACTCAAGGAGACAGAATGAAAAAGATATTGCTGCAATTTATGTCAAAGAGTGTTCTGCCTATGTTTTCCTCTGAGAGTTTTATAGTATCTTGTCTTACATGTAGGTCTTTAATCCATTTTGAATTTATTTTTGTGCATGATGTTAAAGAATATTCTAATCTCACTTTTTTATGTGTAGCTCTCCAGTTTTCCCAGCACCATTTACTGAAGAGACTGACTTTCCTCCATTGTATACGCTTGTCTCCTTTGTTGTAGATTAATTGACCATAGGTGCATGGGTTTATTTCTGGGCTTTCTATTCTGTTCCATTGATCTATATTTCTGATTTTGTGCCAGTACCATACTATTTTGATGACTATAGCCTTGTAGTATAGTCTAAAGTCAGGGAGCCTGATTCTTCTTTCTTTTTCTTTCTCAAGATTGCTTTGGCTCTTTGGGGTCTTTGGGGTCTCCATACAAATTTTAAGATTTTTTGGTTCTAGTTATGTGAAAAATGCCACTAAAAACCCACCAATGGGTAATTTGATAGGGATTGCATGGAATCTGTAGATTGCCTTAGGTAGTATAGTTATTTTGACAATATTGATTCTTCCAATCCAAGAACATGGTATATTTCTCCATCTGTGTCATTGATTTCTTTCATCAGCATCTTATAGTTTTCAGAGTACATGTCTTTTGTCCCCTTAGGTGGGTTTATTTCTAGATATTTTATTTATTTTGATGCAATTATAAATGGAATTGTCTCTTTAATTTCTCTTTCTGATCTTTCATTGTTTGTGCATAGAAATGCAACAGATTGCTGTGTATTAATTTTGTATCCTGCAACTTTACCAAATTCATTGATGAGCTCCAGTAGTTTTCTGGTAGCATCTTTAGGATTTTCTATGTACAGTGTCATGTCATCTGCAAACAGTGACAGTTTTACTTTTTCATTTCCAATTTGCTTTCCTTTTCTTTTTCTTTTCTGATTTCCACGGCTAGGACTTCCAAAACTATGTTGAATAAAAGTGGCAAAAGTGAACATCCTTGTTCCTGATCTTAGTGGAAATGCTTTCAGATTTTCATTGTTGAATGTGATGTTAGCTGTAGGTTTGTCATATATGGTCATTATGTTGAGGTAGGTTACCTCTATGCCTACTTTCTGGAGAGTTTTTCATAAATGGGTGTTGAATTTTGTCATAAGCTTTTTCTGCATCTATTGAGATGATCATAAAAATTTTATTCTTCAATTTGTTGATGTGATGTATCTCTGATTGATTTGCAGATATGAAAAATCCTTGCATCCCACTTGATCATGATGTATTATCCTTTAATGTATTGTTGGATTTGGATTGCTAGTATTTTGTTGAGGATTTTTGTGTCTATGTTCATCAGTGATATTGGCCTGTAATTGTCTTTTTTGTGGTATCTTTGTTTGGTTTTGGTATCAGGGTGATGGTGGCCTCACAGAATAAGTTTGGGAATGCTCCTTCCTCTGCAATTTTTTGGAACAGTTTCAGAAGGATAGATGTTAACTTTTTAGATGTTTGATAGAATTTCCTGTGAAGCCATCTCATCCTGGAATTTTGTTTGGAGGGAGTTTTTAATCACAGTTTCAATTTCAGTACTTGTGATTGGTCTGTCCATATTCTCTATTTTTTCCTGGTTCATTTTTGGGAGATTGTACCTTTTTAAGAATTTGTCCATTTCTTCCAGTTTGTCCATTTTATTGGCATATAATTGCTTGCAGTAGTCTCTTATGATCCTTTGTATTTCTTACCTCCCTCCTTCTGAAGATGCTCCTAGGTAAGACCACTTGCTCCATCTATGCACAAGACTCCATTTTCTCTTACCTGCTCAGACATTGTTCCTCTTCCCCCACACTGTCACTTTTTTCCTCAGCATATGAATATGTTGTTATTTCTTTCTCATAACCACTACCACCACCACCATCATCATCATCATCAAAACCCCACTTATTTTCATATCCCATCTGGCAACTGCCCTAAACTCCTCAAGAGAGTTTCTATGGTGTCCTTTCAATTATTTTACTCCAAATTCCTCTTTAACGTACTTCAATCAGAATTTCATCTGTATATTCACCAAAACTTCTCTTGTTAAAGTCACCAATGATGTCCATTTTGCTAAATCTCAGAGCTGCTTCTTAGTCTTAGGCTTACCTGACCATCAGCAGTATTTGATAGGGTTTAACACTCCTTCCTCCTACAAACATGTTCTGTACTTGGTTTAGACATAGAACTTGATATATTAGTCTTTCTATTTCTTATCTGGCTTCTCTTCATGTCTGATTTGCTCTTTCTCCTCACCTCTACAAGCTCTTAATGAGGCAGTACAGCAGGGAAAACTTTGTACTTCTCTGTTCTGCCTATACTCACATCTGTGATGGTCGCATCCAGTCTTGTGGCTTTAAATACCACGTAAAATGGTGACAACTCTCAAAAGTATATCTCCACATGAGACTTCTCCCTTACCCTTCAGACTCATATGTCTAATTGCCTACATGGCATCTCTACCTGACTGTCTACCAGTCATCTCAAACTTACCAAGTTCAAAATTGAGCTCCTGACACTCCCAATCCCAAATCTCCTCCTCCTTCAGTCTTCCCTCATTTCAGTACAGGTAAATTTGTCTAATTGCTGAGCTCAAACTCTTTAGTAGCACTATTTTCTTATCTTTTCTCACATTCCACATTCAATTCATGAGCTAATCCTGTCAGAACTACGTTAGAAGTATATTGAGAATACAACCACTTTCACCACCTCCATTACTTACACTTCACCCCAAGCTTTGTCTGTCTCAAGCTTGAATTACTGCAGTAACTTAGGAGCTGGTCTCCCTGCTTAAAACTTTGTTCCCTTTAATCCCTTCTCTACAGAGGAGCCAGAATGGTCCTGTGAAAACACAGTTTGGATGATATCGTTCCTCTGATCCAACCCTCCAACGGCTTCCAATCCTACTCAGAGTAAAGGCCATAATCTTAAGCAGGCCTACAAGGCCTTCCATGATCTGGCCCCCTCTTACCCTTCTGACTTTCTTTCTCACTTCTCTCCTCCCGCTCATTTTGTTCTAGATCTTGCTCAAATTTATAGTCATTCACCTGCCTCAGGGCATTTGCACACAAATGATCTCTCTTCTTAATCACTCTCCCTTGCACCCCAGATCTACTTGGTTTGCTTTCTCACCTTTGTTTTTTACCCGAATGTCATCTTTTCAGTGAGAGCATATTTAACTGCAACACCCCTTGTTGGACACTGTTACTGACTGCCTCACTTGTCACCCCAGCATTTATCATAACCAAATTCACTCTAATCTTCTTTACTTATTTAGTTTATTGCCAGTCTCCGCCACTGGGACATAGGTACATGAGAGTAGGTACTTTTGTCTGTATCCTCAGTACCTAGAAGGTTGCTGGGAAAATAGTAGGCACTCAATGAACATTTGATTAATGAAAGATAAAATAAATGCACTCATGAATAAATGAAAACAAGAAAAAATTTGTAAACACCAATTTAAGCAAACTTAAGTCAATTTATTTACTGCAAGTTTTCTTAGGGCTTTTTAACTTGGTAATGCAATTTATGCCTCTCCTGGAGAAGGATGTGGCAGATAAAATACCTGATGTTTCTCATACCCATTTGATCACTGTTCTCTCAGGGCATCTTTTGAGATATGTTTCTCAGAACTGTGCTACTCAAAATATAGTTTGTGTACCAGTGCTGGTTCAGAAATTATTTATTACTTGTATGCAATGAGAAAAACACAGAAATCGAGAGTGAATATTTAGAAAATTTTATAGTAACTTGACATTTCTGCAAAGAGCATTATCAGTGGGCTTGTTTTTTGTTTTAGTTTTTTTTTTTCTCATTTCATTTTTCTAGTAATTCATCATTATTATGTTCTTTAAAAAAATATAAGTTGATGACATTAAAAATAACAATAAATCAAAAAATCTGGTCCTTATCACAGATAATTTGAGAAGCCATTTCTTAAAGCACATATTGGGAAACATGGGTTAAAATCCAAAAGTATAAAAAAACACTTTGAGATTCAGCTGCCACTTTTGTTTTTGGGCTACTTTCTTGCTATTTCTCTGGTTACACCCTGTACGTCCACTGAGTCAGCTTGCTTTTCTGTGCCTCACATTTATCCAGGCTGCTCATTTGCTTCATAAGGCTTTGTCCTCCTGACCTGCCTGGTGTGCTTTTCTTTATCCTTCCAAACCCAGCTCCAAAGGCTGGTTCTATGAAGAATCCTCCGATTCTTCTACATAGATCTGGGTTGCCGCTCTGTGCCTCCACAGCATCCTGGTAAACTTATGCCAATATTGATTCCCCTCTCTTGAATCATTTTCTTTACCACAAACACATATTGACCACCTGCAGTGTGCAAGGATCTATAGACTCACTGGTAGATATAAATATGTCCAAATTCTTGCTCTTGGGAATTCACTCTCTAGAAAACATAACACCATCTACTAAGTAATTATTCAGAATTTATTGTTTAAAAGATTTACTAAGATATAATTCACATACAATTCACCTATATAATTCAGTATCCTTTAATGTATTCACAGACTTATAGAATCATCACCACAACAAATTTTAGAGCATTTTCACCATCTCCCCAAACATGTACCCATTAGTAGTCAATTCCTTTCCCTCTCATTCCACATCCCGTCCCTGGGGAGCCAGTAATTTACTTTCTGTCTCTATAGAATTGCCTGTTCTGGACTTTCCTATAAATTGAATTATACAGTATATGTTTTTTTGTGTGTATGTCTGGCTTCTTTCACTTAGAATAATATGTGTCAAAATTCAACCACATTGTAGCATACATCAGTACTTTATTCCTTTTTATTGCCAAATAATACTCCATTGTATGGGTATACCATATTTCATTTATTCATTCATCAGCTAAGGGGCATTTAGTTTCTTTCCACATTTTGGCTGTTAAAAATAATACTGTTATGAACACTCACATACAAGGTTTTGCATGGAAATATATTCTCATTTCCCTTGAGTATTTCCCTCCTAGGAGGGAAATTGCTGGGTCATATGATGTAATAGGTTAAACTGTGGCTCCCCAAAAGACATATCCATGCCTAACCCCTAGAATCTATGAATGAGAAATTATTACAGATGTAATTAAGTTAAGGGTCTTGAGATGAGATCATCTTGGATTATCTGGATGGATCCTAAATCTAGTTAGAAGTGTCCTCATAAGAGAGAAAAATACAGAGGAAAAGGCCATGCAAAGATAAAACGCAGAGATTGGAGTTATGTGGCCACAAACCATAGAAACAGAGCCACCAAAAATGTGGAGGCAAGGAAGAAGTCCCACCTAGAGACTTCAGAAGGAGTGTATTCCTATTGATACACGTTATTTTGACTTCTGACCTCCAGAACTGTGAAATAAATTTTTGTTTTTTAAGGCTACCAAGTTTACAGTCATTTATTACAGCAGTCCTAGGAAACCAATACATATGATAAGACTATTTTAATGTTTTGAGGAACTCCCAGACTGTATTCCAAAGCAGTTTGTACCAGTTTACATTCCCACTAGTAATGCATGGAGTTCCAGTTTTTCCATATCCTTGTCAATACTTCTTCTTATCTGTCTTTTTTTATTATAACCATGATATTGAGTATGAAGTAGTATCTGAATTTAGTTATTTTTTTAATTGAAACATAAGTGACATACAACAGGGGTCGGAGACCTCTGATCTGCAGACCAGTGCCAATCTGGGCTGCACAGGAACTGGGTTGCACAGCAGGAGGTGAGCGGCGGGCCAGCAAGCAAAGCTTCATCTGCCACTCCCCATCACTCGCAATCCTGCCTGAACCATCCCCTCGCCCACTGCTGACATTAAAACTGGTGTCTGGTGCCAAAAAGGTTGGGGACTGCTGCGATACAATCTTATGTTACTTTCAGATGTACTACATAGTGATTTGACGTTAGCATACATTATGAAGGGATCACCATGATAAGTCTAGTGACCATCTGTCCCCATACAAAGTTATTACAATATTACTGGCCATATTCCTTATGGTGGACATTATAACCCTGTGGCTCATTTTATAACTGAAGATTGTACCTCTTAAACCCCTTCACCTATTTTGTCTCCCCTTCCCTTCTGGTACCCACTTGTTTGTTCTCTGTATCTATGAGTCTGTTTTTATTTTGTTTTCTATTTTAGATTCCATATATAAGTGAGATAATACAGTATATGTCTTTCTCTAATTTCACTTAGCATAATACGCACTAGATCCATCCACAGTGTCACAAATGGCAAAATTTCATTTTCATTTTTTATGACTAATATGCCTTTGTGTGTGCATGTATCACATCTTCTTTATTCATTCATCTATCAGTGGTCACTTAGATTGCTTATACATCTTAGCTATTGTAAATAATACTGCAATAAGCATTGACATGCATATATCTCTTTGAATTAGTGTTTAAGTTTTATTCAGGTAAATACCCAGAAGTGCAACTGTTGGATTATTAGGCAATTCTATTTTTAATTTTTTGAGGAAACGCTATACTGTTTTCCATAGTAGCTGCACCAATTTACAACCATATGAACAGTGCATAAGGGGTCTCTATTCTCTACATCCTCACCAACACCTGTCATTTGTTGTCAACTTAGTTTTGATTTGCATTCCCTTGATGGCTAATCATGTTTAGCATATTTTTCATGTGTTTATTGGCCATTTATGTATCTTTGGAGATATGTCTATTCAGATCTTTTGCTCATTTTAAATTAGCTTGCTTTAATTACGATTTTTGTTACCTAGAAAAATGTTCCCAATCTTTGTTACCTAGAAAAATGTTCCCGATCTTATATAATGATTTTCAAATATTTTCTCTCATTCTGTGGGTTGTGTTTTCACATTTGATGTTGTCCTTTGAAGCAAAATAGCTTCTAGTTTTAATGCAGAGTAATTTATCTTTTTTTTTTCTTTTGTCGCCTGAGCTTTTGGTGTCATATCTAAGAACCGCTTGCGTAATCAAGGTCATGAAGATATACTCTTACATTTTCTTATAAATTTTATTTAGGAATGTAATCCATTTGAGTTCATTTTTATGTGCATTGTAAGGATGGGATCTGATTTTATTGTTTTTCATGTGTATATCCAGTTGTCCAGCATCATTTGTTGTAAAGACCATTCTGTCTCCTTTTAATTGTTTTGGCACCCTTGTCAAAAATCAATGACCATAAATGTGAAGGTCTATTCCTGGACTTTCAATTCCATTTCATTTACATATATATATTAATTTTTTCAGTTGGCAAGTTATGTCATTAATTTGAGATCATTCTTCTTTTTATAACATAGCCATTTATAGTTATAAATTTCCCTCTAAGCACTGCTTTAGCTGCATACAGTAAGTTTTGGTATGTTTGTCTTCATTTTCATTTATCTCAAAGTATTTTCTAATTTTGCTTGTGATTTTTTTTGACCCAATGATTATTTAGCAGTCTGGTGCTTAATTTCCACATAATAATACATTTCTAAATGTCTTTTTGTTATGGATTTCTAATTTCATACTATTGTAATCTAAGCATATGCTTTGTATGATCTCAGTCCTTTTATATTTATTGTGCCTTGTTTTATGTCCTAAAATATGGTCTATCCTGGAGAATCTTCCTTGTACACTTGAGAAGAATGTGTATTCTCCTGTTTGGGGGTAGAGTGTTCTTATAGAGATTTGTTTTCACTGTTTATAGTGTTGTTCAAGTCTTCTATTTTCTTGATCTTCTGACTAGTTATTCAGAATTGATTTTAATTTTAATAAATATATTTTAAAATGCATTCATTTTGTTTTTCCATTTCTCTTAAAAATAGTAAAATAAGTAATAACCTTGCATAATCAACAGGTGAATGAACTTCTCTTTTCCAGATTAAAGCTGGATTTATATCTGCTTTCTACTCACAGGATTAACCAAATACCTTTTCCTTGTCTCAATCAATTCTAGATCTGAGCAAAAAGGACTGCTTTACCTAATACCCCAGCATACAAGTCAGTGGTAATTAGAACTGGGTTTATTTAACTTTCATCAATTGTCTAGGGTAATGTCCAGTGTTCTGGGGGCTCACCAGTTGAAACCTTCCCCTTTATTCCTATTACACTGGTTTGCTTGCTGTCTTGAAGCAGAAAGATATCTGGATACAGACAGACATGGATTAAATGCTCCAATCAAAAGACACAGACTGGATGAATGGATACAAAAACAAGACCCATACATATGCTATCTACAAGATACACACTTCAGATCTAGGGACTCAAAGAGACTGAAAGTGAGGGAATGGAAAAAGGCATTCCATGCAAATGAAAATCAAAAGACAGCTGGAGTAGCAATACTCATAACAGACAAAATAGACTATAAAATAAAGACTGTTACAATAGACAAAGAAGGACACTACATAATGATCAAGGGATCAATCCAAGAAGAAGGTATAACAATTATAAATATATATGCACCAAACATATGGGGCCCTCAATATATAAGGCAAATGCTAACAGCAAGAAAAAAAGAAATTGACAGTAACAAAATAATAGTGGGGGACTTTAACACCCCACTTACATCTATAGATCATCAGGACATAAAATCAATAAGGAAACACAGACCTTAAATGACACATTAGACCAGATGGACTTACTGATATTTATAGAGCATTCCATCCAAAAGCAGCAGAATACATATTCTCTTCAAGTGCACATGGAACATTCTCCAAGATAGATCACATGCTTGGCCACAGAGCAAACCTTGGTAAATTTAAGAAAACTGAAATCATATCAAGCATCTTTTCCAAAGACAATGCTATGAAAGTAGAAATCAACCACAAGGAAAAAACTGTCAAAAACACAAACATGTGGAGGCTAAACAACCAACAGATCACTGAGGAAATCAAAGAGGAAACAAAAAAATACCTAGAGACAAATGAAAATGAAAGCACGATGATCCAAAACCTATGGGACATGGCAAAAGCAGTTCAAAGAGAGAAGTTTATAGCAATACAGTGTTACTTCAGGAAACAAGAAAAATCCCAAATAAGCAACCTAAACTTTATACCTAAAGCAACTAGAGAAAGAAGAACAAAAACCCAAAGTTTAGCAGAAGAAAAGAAGTAATAAAGAGCAGAGCAGAAATAAATGAAATAGATATGAAGAAAACAACAGAAAAGATCACTGAAACTAAAAGCTGGCTCTTTGAAAAGATAAAATTGATAAACCTTTAGCCAGACTCATCAAGAAAAAAAGGGAGAGGGCTCAACTCAATAAAATTAGAAATGAAAAGAAGTTACAACTGACCCCACAGAAATACAAAGGATCATAAGAGACTACTGTAAGCCACTATATGCTAATACAATGAACAACCTGGAAGAAATGGACAAATTCTTAGAAAGGTACAATCTCCCAAAACTGAACCAGGAAGAAATAGAAAATGTGGACAGACCAATCCCAAGTAACTGTGATTTAAAAACTCCCAAAAGTGGATATATGTATATGTATAACAGATTCACTTGGCTCTACACCTGAAACTAACACAACACTGTAAATCAACTATACCCCGATAAAAATTAAAACAAACTAATGAAAGTCCAGGACCAGGTGGCTTCACAGCTGAATTCTATCAAACATTTAGAGACGAGTTAAAACCTATCTGTCTGAAACTATTTAAAAAAATTACAGAGGAAGGAACACTCCCAAACACAATCTATGAAGCCACCATCCCCCTAATATCAAAACCAAACAAAGACACCACACACAAAAAGAAAATTACAGGCCAATACCATTGATGAACATTGACACAGAAATCCTCAAGAAAATACTAGCAATCCAAATCCAACAGTACACTAAAATGATTCAAGTGAGATTTATCCCAGGGATGCAAGGATTTTTCAATATCTGCAAACCAATCAGTGTGATACACCACATTAACAAATTGAAGAATAAAAACAGTATTATGCAGAAAAAGCTTTTGACAAAATTCAACACCCATTTACGATAAAAACCTGACTCTGGAACTTACTAGATATGTGACATTGAGCAATTTGCCTACCTTCTCTGTTCCTCAGTCTTTTAATCTGGAAGTCAGGCATGAAAACATCAATTTTACAGGATTGCAATAAATGTTAAAATATAATAAGGTCATTTTAGTACATGGTATATAATAGCACTCTTCCTCAAATAGTAGCTTAAAACATACAAATAACAATCCTTAGTTTCTCACACTGTTTTCTGTTTACACTCAAACTCTCAGAAGTTGAGCCTATTCTAAAGCCAGAATTGCTGACCTGTTCTCTCATCCTGTCCAGTACCTGCAAACAACTGATACTCTTTTGGGGGAACAAGGATGAGTAAGGGTGGAGTGTTGTGTCTTCCTATTTCTTTGGCTAGCAGCTGGAATTCTACTGTGAATGAACTGACCACCTGGTCCCACACAGCTGCTAGACATTAGCATCTTACTCCTACAACACTCAAGTTCACCATGATTCTTTATACTCTAAGCACCCCCTTTGCAGGTACTGCTACCTGAGACCAGGATCACTTACCTGCCTCGTTCTTTTGCTTCCATAATTTTTCTATTTATTCTGGTTACTGAAGTCCAAAAACCCATTAGGACGCAGCCCAGCCAAATTATAGACAGTAAACATTGAATTCCAGGGTCATATTGACAGTGTTCATAATAACCAATAGATATATTTGACATTTCAGGGAACTTACAGTTTCCCAACACTGACCCAGACAGCCCCTTAATCTAGGCTAGATGGCAAACTGATCACTAAGCTCATTCTGATGGACTTGTTTTCCCCCAAAATGAGCTATTACAATTAATTATCTGTTATCTGGCATTTTATCAACAAATGTCATCCATTATCAAACATGTTCACTGCCACTGCAGTGATAATTAATTATTATAGTGATAACCTAAGTCACTAAAAGATTCTGAAATCACTTCAGAATACAGAGAGTGAGAGAAACTAAGAGTAAAAAAGAGAATGAGAAACAGTGTAACAGATCAAATAATGCTGAGCAAATTTTAATACTGAAGGTACGACACATCATTTCTTCAATGTCCTCGAAACCCTATCCCACCTACAGAAATACCCCCACATAAAATCTCCTAAAAGAGCTCCCATTTTATACCAGAAAAATCAATATACTTTAGAGCTTGCTGGATCCTTTCCAAAGTGTATGCCCCCACCCCACCCTAAGTCGTAATGTGACCCAGCCAGAGCACTGGTCAGTAGATGTGGAGCAAACACATCTAGTCCTGAAATAACACAGCAGTGCCCATTAATATATTTATACCCTACACTTTATTAAAAAAACAGCTTCCCTTTTCCTTCTCATAATAGTCAGAAATCTTTTCTGACATACAGCATAGCAAGGATCTAAAAAAAATTATAATAAGACAAACCTGATACATAACTTTTCATGAGTTTGACATAATTTTTATTGCTTAAAGATTTTTTATTCCACATACTTCATAGGCATTCAAGGCATTTTGGTTTGATTAAAAAGGCTGAGGAAATGTGCTAAATGCCTGAATGAAATGTCTGTGCAACTTAAACACTTTTTCTGACTTTCTCTCTTTTTGGATTTGCTGTGAGAGCTTATTTGTTCATAGACACTATGCCTCAATGTGTGCAGCTTCCCCTGGGAACCAGTTTCCACTTCTCAGTGATGGTGGAACCACTTGGGAGTTAGAATGGACAGGCCTCAAAACCAAGACTATCTCCTTCCCCAAAATGATAAATGAAAAGCAAAAAAAAGATGTTTATCTTCATGAACACATGGCCAGATAGTGTACCACAAACAAGTAACAGGAGACATGCCTGAGGAATATAGAAGAATACACAATGAAAATTTTAGAATTGGCTTTTTCTGCCAGTATAGTAGTGGCACATTTTTGATTCAGTTGTTTATTTTTTTATTTTTTTGATATTGAGCTGTATGAGATATTTGGATATTTTGGAAATAATCTCTTGTTGATCACATTGTTTGCAAATATTTTCTCCCAGCTAATAGGTTGTCTTTTCATTTTGTTTATACTTTCCTTTGTTGTGCAAAAGCTTTTAAGTTTAATTAGGTCCCATTTATTTTTGTTTTCATTTCCATTGTTCTGGGAGATGGATCTGAACAAAATATTGCTGTGATTTATGTCAGAGTGCTCTGCCCATGTTTTCCTCTAGGAGTTTTATAGTACCCAGTCTTAAATTTGGGTCTTTAATCTATTCTGAGTTTATATTTGTATATGGTGTTAAGAGAACGTTCTAATTTCATTCTATTTCGTGTAGCTGTCCAGTTTTGCCAGCACCATTTGTTGAAGAGATTATCTTTTCTCCATTGTATATTCTTTCCTGCTTTGTCATAGATTAATTGACTATAAGTGTGTGGGTCTATTTCTGAGCTTTCTATCCTGTTCCATTGATCTATACGTCTGTTTTTGTGTCATCTTTGATTTCTTTCATCAGTGTCTCATAGTTTTCTGAGTACAGGTCTTTTACCTCTTTGGTTAGGTTTATTCCTAGGTATTTTATTCTTTTTGTTGCAATGGTGAATGGGATTATTTCCTTAGTTTCTATTTTTGATCTTTCATTGTTAATGTATACGAATGCAAGAAATTTATGTGTTAATTCTGTATCCTTCAATTTAACCAAATTAATTGATTAGCTCACGTAGTTTTCTGCTGGCATCTTTAGGATTTTCTATGTATAGTAACCTGTATAGTAATCTGCAAACAGTGACAGTTTTACTTCTTTTCTAATTTGGATTCGTTTTATTTCTTTTTCTTCTCTGACTGCTGTGGCAAGGACTTCCAAAACTATGTTGAATAGTAGTGGGGAGAGTGGACATCCTCGTCTTGTTCCTGATCTTAGAGGGAATGCTCTAAGTTTTTCACCATTTAGAATGACATTTCCTGTGGGTTTGACATATATGGCCTTTATTATGTTGAGGTAGGTTCCCTCTATGCCTACTTTCTGGAGAGTTTGTATCATAAATGGGTGTTGAATTTTGTCAAAAGCTTTTTCTGCATCTACTGAGATGGTGGTATGGTTTTTATTCTTCAGTTTGCTAATATGGTGTGTCACATTGATTGATTTACATCTATTGAAGAATCCTTGCATTCCAGGGATAAACCCCACATAATCATGGTGTATTATCCTTTTAATGTATGTTGGATTCTTTTTTTTTTAAGTAATTTATTTTATTGTCTGTGTTTGGTCTTTTTTGCTGTGTGCGGGCTTTCTTTTAGTTACGGTGAGTATGGGCTACTCTTTGTTGTGGTGTGCGGGCTCTTCACTGCCTTGGCTTCTCTTGTTGTGGAGCACAGGCTGTAGGCACATGGGCTTCAGTAGTTGCAGCACATGGACTCAATAGTTGTGGCTCATGGGCTCTAAAGTGCAGGCTCAATAGTTGTGGTGCATGGGCTTAGTTGCTCCGTGGCATGTGGGATTGATCCCGTGTCCCCTGCATTGGCAGGCGGATTCTCAACCACTGCACCACCTAGGAAGCCCCTGTGTGTTGGATTCTGTTTGCTAGTTTTGTTGAGGATTTTTGCATCTAAATTCATCAGTGATATTGGTCTGTAATTTTCCTTTTTTGCAGCAACTTTGTCTGGTTTTGGCATCTGAGTGATGGTGGCCTTGTAGAATGAGTTTGGGGGTGTTTCTTCCTCTGAAATTTTTTGGAAGAGTTTGAGAAGGATGGATGTTAGCTCTTCTCTAAATGTTTGACAGAATTCACCTGTGAAGCCATCTGATCCTGGACTTTGTTTGTTGGAAGATTTTTAATCACAGTTTCAATTTCGTTACTTGTGATTGGTCTGTTCGTATTTTCTATTTCTTCCTGATTTAGTCTTGAAAGCTTATACCTTTCTAAGACCTTGTCCATTTCTTCCAGGTTGTCCATTTTATTGGCATATAGTTGCTTGTAGTAGTCTCTTATAATGCTATTTATTTCTGCAGTGTCCATTGTAACTTCTCCTGTTTAATTTCTAATTTTATTGGTTTGAGTCCTCTCTCTTTTTCTTGATGAGTCTGGCTAAAGGTTTATCAATTATGTTTATCGTCTCAAAGAACCAGCTTTTAATTTTATTGATTTTTGCTATTGTTTTCTTTGTTTCTATTAAATTTATTTCTGCTCTGATCTTTATGATTTCTTTCCTCTACTTTATGATTTCTCTCCTTCTACTAACTTTGGGTTTTGTTTGCTCTTCTTTCTCTAGATTCTTTAGGTATAAGGTTAGATTGTTTATTTGGGATTTTTCTTGTTTCTTGAGATAGGATTGTATTGCTATAAACTTCCCTCTTAGAACTGCTTTTGCTGCATCCCATAGGTTTTGGATTATTGTGTTTTCATTGTTATTTGTCTCTAGGTATTTCTTGATTTCCTCTTATATTTCATCAGTGATCTCTCGGTTATTTAGTAGCATATTGTTTAGCCTCCATGTGTGTGTTTTTTACAGCTTTCTTCCTGTAATTGATTTCTAATCTCATAGTGTTGTGGTCAGAAAAGATGCTTGATACTATTTCAATTTTCTTAAATTTATCAAGGCTTGATTTGTGACCCAAGATGTGATCTGTCATGGAGAATGTTCCATGTGCACTTGAGAAGAATGTGTAATCTGCTGTTTTCAGATGGCATGTCCTACAAATATCAATTAAATCTATCTGGTATATTATATCATTTAAAGCTTGTGTTTCCTTATTAATTTTCTGTCTGGATGATTTGCCCATTGGTGTAAGTGGGGTGTTAAAATCCCCCACTATTATTGTGTTACTGTCAATCTCCTCTTTTATAGTTGTTAGCATTTGCCTTATGTATTGAGGGGCTCCTATATTTGTTGCATATATATTTATAATTGTTATATCTTCTTCTTGGATTGATCCCTTGATCCTTATGTAGTGTCCTTCCTTGTCTCTTGTAACATTCTTTAAAGTCTATTTTATCTGATATGAGTATTGCTTTTACAGCTGTCTTTTGATTTCCATTTGCATGGAATATCTTTTTCCATCCCCTCACTTTGTCTGTATGTGTCCCAAGGTCTGAAATGGGTCTCTTATAGACAGCATATATATATGGGTCTTATTTTTCTATCCATTCAGCCAGTCTGTGTCTTTTGGTTAGAGCATTTAGTCCATTTACACTTAAGGTAATTATCGATATGTATGTTCCTATTACCATTTTCTTAATTGTTTTGGGTTTGTTTTTGTAGGTCCTTTTCTTCTCTTGTGTTTCCCACTTAGAGAAGTTCCTTTAGCATTTGCTGTAGGGCTGGTTTTGTGGTGCTGAATTCTCTTAGCTGTTGCTTGTTTGTAAAGCTTTTGATTTCTCCATCAAATCTGAATGAGATCCTTGCTGGGTAGAGTATTCTTGGCTGTAGGTTCTTCCCTTTCATCACTTTAAATAAATTGTACCACTCCCTTCTGGCTGCAGAGTTTCTGCTGAGAAGTCAGCTGTTTACCTTATGGGAGTTCCCTTATATGTCATTTATCATTTTTCCCTTGTTGCTTTTAATAATTTTTGTCTTTAATTTTTGTCAATTTGATTACTATATGTCTCGGCATGTTTCTCCTTCGGTTCACCCTGCCTGGGACTCTCTGCATTTCCTGGACTTGGGTGATTATTTCCATTCCCATGTTAGGGAAGCTTTCGACTATAATCTCTGCAAGTATTTTCTCAGGTCCTTTCTCTCTCTCTTCTCCTTCTGGGACCCCTATAATGTGAATGTGGTGTGTTTAATATTGTCCCATCAGTCTCTTAGGTTGTCTTCATTTCTTTTCATTCTTTTTTTCTTTATTCTGTTCCACATCAGTGATTTCCATCTTTCTGTCTTCCAGGTCACTTATCCATTGCTCTGCCTCAGTTAATCTGCTATTGATTCCTTCTAGTGTGTCTTTCATTTCAGTTATTGTGTTGCTTATCTCTGTTTGTTTGTTCTTTAATTCTTCTAGGTCTTCATTAAACTTTTCTTGAAACTTCTTGATCTTTGCATCATCCAGTCTTTTTCCAAGGTCCTGGATCATCTTCACTACCATTTTGAATTATTTTTCTAGAAGGTTGCCTATCTCCACTTCATTTAGTTGTTTTTCTGGGGTTTTATCTTGTTCCTTCATTTGGTACAACTTCCTCTGCCTTTTCACTTTTTATCTTTCTGTGATTGTGGTTTTTGTTCTGAAGGCTGCAGGATTATGGTTCTTCTTGCTACTGATGTCTGTCATCTGGTGGAGGAGGCCATCTAAGAGGCTCTGCATGCCTCCTGATGGGAGGGGCTGGTGGTGGGTAGAGCTGTTTGTTGCCCTGGTGGGCAGAGCTCAGTAAAACTTTAATCTGCTTGTCTGCTGATGGGTAGGGCCGAGTTCCCACCCTGTTGGTTTCTTGGCCTGAGGCAACCCAGCACTGGAGCTTACAAGCTCTTTGGTGGGGCTAATGGCAGACTCTGGGAAGGCTCACACCAATGAGCACTTCCCAGAACCCCCACTGCCAGCATCCCCATCCCCATGGTGAGCCACAGCTGCCCCCCACTTCTTCAGGAGACCCTCCAACACCAGCAGGTAGGTCTGGTTCAGTCTCCAGTGGGGTCACTTCTCCTTCCCCCTGGATCCTGGTGTGCACACTGCTTTGTGTGTGCCCTCCAAGAGTGGAGTCTGTTTCCCCCAGTCCTGTGGAAGTCCTGCAATCAAATCCCACTGGCCTTCAAAGTCTGATTCTCTGGCGATTCCTCCTTGCATTGTCAGGCCCCCAGGTTGGGAAGCCTGATGTGGGGCTCAGAACCCTCACTCCAGTGGGTGGACTTCTGTGGTATAACTGTTCTCCAGTTTGTGAGTCACCCACCCAGCAGTTATGGGATTTGATTTTATCATGATTGTGCCCCTCCTGCCATCTCACTGCAGCCTCTCCTTTGTCTCTGGATGTGGGGTGTCCCTTTTGATGAGTTCCAGTGTCTTCCTATTGATGACTGTTCAGCAGTTAGTTGTGATTCCGGTACTCTTGCAGGAGAGAGTGAGCTTGCGTCCTTCTACTCCGCCATCTTGAAACCTCACATGCCTGATTTCTTACAAACCAGGTTCTAAGAGGTGGAGAAGATATATTCCCAGATGAAGAGTCAAAAGTGACAAGAAAGCCAGAAAACCAGGATGATCAGATGGTTACTAGAAGAATTAAATGTACTAGGTAAGATAATAAACATCAGAAAGGCAAGTGTGTGAGAAAGCCCTGAGTTCATGCTTTTGCATAGCAATGGAAAATAACCTGGGCAAGGCAGGCAAGGGAGTGTCTGATGCAAAGTGTAAACTCTGGGCTTCTACTGTGAGAACACTAGCTCTGAGCAACCAGTGCAGACAGGGCAAGGAAGACCCCGTCTTAAAAGGAAACATTTCAGACCAAGAGACTCTGCTTCGGTCACTCATCCTGTGCAGTGCACACTTGTTCTCTTGCATTACAGACTTGCAGTAATTCATACATGGAACTGTGCAGGTTGTGCAGGTGGCTCATCACACCCCACTGTGTCTCTCTTTAAGAGAACTGGAATCACAGTGGTGGCTGTGCATCTGGTGTCACCCAGAGAGTGACAGGAAAGCCAGGATGAGCATTTCTCATTGCAGGTTTAGTAAGATCTTGGAAAGGCCTTTTTGAATAATTTTCTTTTCAACTCAATGATGGCTGAATTCAGATGTTGTGAGTCTCAGTGTTTGGACAAAATCTGATTTAGTGAAGTGAAATCTAACTTTCCAAACCCCCCCCCCCCAAAAAAAAAAGTCCTGTTTAACCTTTCTGTGTTTTTGAATTCTTGAAGCAAAACAGTTTTCTTATTACTGTTGAAATTCATATCTTTGTACAAATTGCTCAATATCATCTATTTACACACATCCACAAGTCTCCAAAACTATTTTTGTCCTTCTAAACTTATGTTGTAAAGCATGCACAAACAGAATAAAACATTTTAAAAATAAAATCTACATCATTCTGTTATAGCCAATAATTCCTTTTTAAAAAATTCTTTTGGATATCTTCACAAGTTAGTAATCTATTTTTTTCCACAGAGAAAATAAATGTCTTTTATATATGAAATACACTAGAAGATAATATCTTCATTTTTTAAAAAAAGTATATTACAAGCACCTTTTAAAATATAATCCTTTGCTTTCCTTCCAACGATAAAGCTTCATATAAGTAACTTGGGAAAGAAAAATATTTTTCCTGGTCAGCTAGAGATTTTTCAGACAGTTCCTCTACTGCCCTCTAAAGCTCAAGAACAACATAACAACTCTACTTTGAAGACAGTAATTTATTCATTTGAAATACTGTACCAGAATTATTGAGGCCCTATAGAGAATCAGACTCTTTATTTGCCAGTATCAATGCAGTGTGGTGAGGCACATCCCCTTAATGGAAGGTCTACAATTAAGACAAGACCTGATACAGAATAGAGAACTTAGAAGGTAGGCTATCTTATGAGAGAGGGGATATAGGTACACATATAGCTGATTCACTTTGTTGTACAGCAGAAACTAACACAACATTGTAAAGCAATTATAATCCAATAAAGATATAAAAAAACAAGGTAGACAATCTTATCCCTGATGCCAAAGGTATTAAATGGGTCCCTATTAGTCACTTTTCAATACATGACCTAATCACACCAGTAGCCAGACATTTGAGTTTTTAAACATTCAGTCCTTTGGGGGTGTTTATAAATTGTGTTTTTGTGTTTTTATATAATGTGTGCCATGATTATGACAGAGATATATTACAAGGAAAAAATGGAGGAGAGTATAGGTAATATTGAGAATGCCATCTAAGAAACAGAACATAAAACCATTTCAGAAAGTGTTCTATGTTGCTTCACGAGATCATTTTAATAGTGTACACTTGAACAGAGTGAGATCTGGAGTCTTTAAGTGCAGTCAGATTCTTAGACTCTGATGATAGATCGCACTGTTCCAGAGAAGGAAAACAAGATATGGGCAAAAAATAGGCCTCGTGGAACCATTTGGCAGAGGCAGGAAATGAGAAAAACTATTTCTTGTCTGTTTTTTGTTTAGTTTAGTTTAGTTTTTTACATTGGAGGTGGGGCAGGGAGTAGAGGAAAAAAGTCAGGAATGGAAGAAGGGAAGAAAAATGGGAAAGCAAGAAGTCAGGGAAGAAAAGGCAACATAGAACATTTACTGAGCCTGTACTTTTCACACTACTTTTATTTGTTCACATAAACACGTAAGGTATTATCTCTATTTTAACAGATGAGAAAATTGAACTTCAAAAATTTTTTAAAAAAGCTAATTTGGTTTAGTCATACAGGTGTTAAGTGGCAAAGCCAAGTACAGAAAAGAAAGGCAACTGCACTAGACACTGCTTATCTTGCACCTCTCAATGCCTTAACCAAATAAGCTCCTGGATCCCAGAGAGGGAACTAGCAGGAGAGATGAAAGCATAAAGAATAAAGAGGAACAAATAGTCACAGATCAGAAAGAGGGAATAAGGGTAATTATGATCTCAAAAGCCTTTGGTGACACACTGAAAAGCCACAGGGAGGCAGTTTGTTACAAGAGAATTACTGGCCAAATTCCTGATTCAAGGCCCAGATGCTAATAAAAATATAAAAAAAACAACTGTCCCCTCTGGAAGCCTATCATCATTAGGCCACTGCTTTTAACTCTTGTTGTCTATCAGCAGGTTGATTGGGATGAGTAGCTGGGGCTGAGTAGCAATGCTTTCAGTTCTGTGATTCTCAAAATGTGGTCATGGGACCAGCTGCCTCATCATCACCTGGGAATTATTATAAATATAAATTTTCAGTACTCCTTCCCTCTCAGACCCATTAAACAGTAATTTCTGAGGCAGGGCCCAGAAATCTGTGCTTTAGCAGGCTCCGCAGGGGATTAGAGGTATGCTCAAGTTTGAGAACCAAGTTTAGATAAGTCCTTTACTATAGCACATGCTCTGGATTCCTTTTATTATCAGGTGAGTTTAAGGGGTCCTGCTGTAGGTATTGAGGGAAACTTTTACCACAGACCTAGAAAAATGCTCCTTTCCCCTGGAGAAAGGTATAGTAATTCAAATTCTCTTCCCTCATTTTGGCTGTGGATTGACAGAAATTAGGATAGTGGGATACCAATTCCCAGAGTCCTAGTAGATTTGATTTCCTAACTGGGTAGAGGAAGGGAATTAGGCAAGGTAAAAAGGGAATTACAAACGAATGGAAAGATATCCTATGCTTTTGGATTGGAAGAATTAATATTTTTAAAATGGCCATAGTACCCAAAGCAATCTGTAGATTTAATGTGATCCCTATCAAATTACCCATGGCATTTTTCAGAGAACTAGAACAAATAATCCTAAAATTTACATGGAAATATAAAAGACCCAGAATTGCCAAAGCAATCCTAAGGAAAAATAACAAAGCAGGAGGCATAACATCACCCTGCAAGTACTTCAGACAATACTACAAAGCTACAGTAATCAAAACAGTGTGATACCAGCACAAAAGCAGACATATGGATCAGTGGAACAGAATAGAGAGCCCATAAACCCACACATCTACAGTCAATTAATCTTTGACAAAGGAGACACTAATATACAATGGGGAAAAGTCTCTTTAGCAAGGGATATTGGGAAAGTTGGATAATTGCATGTAAATCAGTGAAGTTATAACACATCCTCACACCATACACAAAAATAAACTCAAAAGGGCTTAAAGATTTAAACATAAGACATGATACCATAAGACTCCTAGAAGAGAACATAGGCAAAACATTCTCTGACATAAATCACACAAATGTTTTCTTAGGGCAGTCTCCCAAGGCAATAGTATAGAAGCAAAAATGAACAAATGGGACCTAATCAAACTTACAAGGTTTTGAACAGCAAAGGAAACCATAAACAGAATGAAAAGACAACCTAAGGAATGGGAGAAAACATTTACAAATGATACAACCAACAAGGTCTTAGTTGCCAAAACATACAAACAGCTCATAAAACTCAACAACAAAAAAAACAACCCAATCAAAAAATAAGTAGAACTAAACAGACATTTGTTTAAAGAAGACATACAGATGGCCAACAAGCACATGAAAAGATATTCAACATCACTAATTAATAGAGAAATGCAAACCAAAACTACAATGAGGTACCATCTCATGCCAGTCAGAATGGCCATCATTACAAAATCTAGAAACAATAAATGCTAGAGAGGGCATGGAGAAAAGGGGACCCTCCCATACTGTTGGTGGGGATGTAAGTTGGTGCAGCCACTATGGAAAACAATATGGAGGTTCCTCAGAAAGCTAAAAATAGAGCTACCATATGATTCAGCAATCCCACTCCTGAGCACATATCTGGACAAAACTATAATTTGAAAAGATACATGCTATGTTCATAGCACCGCTATTCACAACAGCCAAGACGTGGAAACAACCTAAATGTCCATCAACAGATGAATGGATAAAGAAGATGTGGTACATATATGCAATGGAATATTACTCAGCCATAGCAAAGAATGAAATAATGCCATTTGCAGCAACATGGATGGAACTAGAGATTATCATACTAAATGAAGTAAGTCAGAAAGAGAAAGGCAAATACCTTATGATATCACTTATATTTGGAATCTAAAATATGATACAAAGGAACTTATCTATAAAACAGAATCAAACTCACAGACATACAGAACAGACGTGGTTATGAGGGCAAGGTGGCGTGGGGGAGGGATGGATTGGGAGTTTGGGGTTAGCAGATGCAAAGTATTATATATGGAATGGATAACAACAAGGTCATACTGTATAGCACGGGTAACTATATTCAATATCCTGTGATAAACCATAATGGAAAAGAGTATTTAAAAAAGAATGTATACATATATTTAACTGAATCATTTTGCTGCATAGCAGAATTTAACACAGCATTGTAAATCAACTATACTTCAATTTAAAAAAAGGGGGAATTAGGTAAGAGTAATAAGAAAATTACTGATGGTCTCTACACTTCAATTCTAGAAGGTGAGCATTTTATATTTTTTCATGATTATATAAATGGAGCTGGATGATTTTTTCTTATATTTTCATTTTTGTGCTCAGAAATATTTGTATATACCAGTTCTTATGGGTTGTGGAAAGCAGGGATAAGACAGTAAACACTCAATCCATTTAATTTCCTTTTTCACAAGGGTTTTATAACCACTATCTAATTTTAATCCCATATCATATTAGCCATACAGGTATATCACTATTTCCATTTCACAGGTGAGGATACAGTTTCCTCCAGCTACTGGTTCAGCTGTGGATGAGATTCAAACAGAACTCTTTCTGTCCCAGGATTTGACATTCAAATGGGAGAAGTCCATGATATCCCTTTAAGGCAGAAAATGGATCGTACTTGATTTTACGAACAATGTCTAATAAAACATCTGATTAAATGATATGGAAGGTCATTTAATAGATTTCTTGACAAAAACATGTATATTTAATATTATAGTTTACATTTGGAGAAAGGAACTGGAATGCACACACCAACCAGCTACGTGCATGAGAAAACCAATTTTGTTGTGTTAATCTGCTGAAATTTGGGGTTTTGTATATTACTGTAACTATCAATGTTCTACTTAATGTATTTAATTTCCTCTCTTAGATGATGATTTTATTGAGGATAATTTCCATGTTTGGAAAAGTATGGATTATATAAAGTTTCATGAGCTGCGTTCTCTGCTCATTGGCTTTGAGGAACCTGATGGGTTTTTCCCCTCTCTTTTCCTCTTCAAGGAGAGTGCACTGTTTGAGATATGGCTCAAATAGATCTGAACCTAATTAGGCTCTTCCACTAGATGTGTGAGCATAGACAAACTGATGAGCTTTTCTCCTCTCCTGACAAAGTAAGGATCGCAAATCCCTATATGGTAACATTATTATGAATAATAGAATTAATATCCGTAAATGCCTAATGTAATGCCTGGCTCACAGCTAGTATTAGCAGTTGGTGGTAGAGTTTCAAAAATATGTGCTCCCAGGGGAGAATTATATTTTTCTGTCCCATTATCACTGGTTTTGGCCATATGACTGACTTTGGTTAATGAAATGTAAGTGGAAAAGGTGTGTCGCTTAGAAGTTGAAGCCTGGCCTCTTTTCTTTCTGACATGACGACTGGCGCTAATCTAATGAGAAATTGCTGCATAACTCTGGATACTGAAATGAGGATGACATGGAGCAAAGCCAGAGTCGGCTGACAATGGGATAAATGACAAACTTGTGATGTTATAAGACATGGGGATATGGGGGCCATCTGCTACTACAGCATCCCCAGCTTTTATGACAAATGCATCAAATGTATGTTTCTTAAACAGACAATATGGGAAAAATTCTTTAAATTGTCTAATTCTCCATCAATAACCAGGATATCTAGCTCTTTATGTATCCCTCCTTCTTTGCCTCCTAAGAACAACTACTTTACAATAAAAACAATGTAGGCTCTGTCCTGTAAGAGGTGGTAAGACTTACAGAGAATGAAGTATTTTCTGACATTAGTTGAAAAGAGTTTTAAAAACAAATTGAAGATGAGATCTGATTTCTATGATGTCCTTTGGAAGTTCATATTTAATAAATAGAAATTAGGTCTTTACAGAAATTCAATTTACACTATTTTATTAGACTATACAGCTTTAGGAAGTGACAAATGAAAGCTTGCATAAGAGCACTGCACTTTACAGGAGGCAAAGTCAGTATTTGGGGAATAACACAAAAGACTTGGAAATCTGAACAGGGCTGTAGAGTAACAGAACTTGATAAAAAATTGACATCTCTGTAGAATAATTTTATATTTCTCAGAAAAATGGCAAGAAGCCCAGGGTAAAAAAAAATGCCTTTAATTATTTTCTATCATGAGTTATATTAATGAGAAATATTTAATTGAAATTCTACTTAACAGGCAAAATGAAAAAAATGAGAGCTGAACATTTTGTCGATAATTCTAAATTTCTTATTATTTTATTGTTAATTTTTTGAGGGTTGGGGGCACTATCACAGTACACCTGGAAATTTGCTACTCCACAGTCCTATTAACTCAGAGCCTGCAGATGGAGGAAAAAAAATGTCTTGATGCTGATTTTACTATCCTCATAGTAAAACACAGAAGATAAATTCCTTGAACTCCCGTGGGCAATGCATGCCACAGGCTATGTTCTGACTTTATGGGACATTCTTTGGAAAACCAAGGAGTTAGTTCAAAACTATAATGTTGTGGAAGCTGCACTCCTCTTTCTCCCACAGTTGTTAAGATTCCTTAAAAAGAATGCCTTTTCCAAATAACATCATCTGTCATGATCACACCTTTATGCAGAGGCTGGCCTGGGTCAGGTAAGGGTAAAGGAAAGGACGGGACAGGAAAAGAGGCAGAGCCTGTGTGCTAAGAGGAAGCAAGCACATTGTTTAGAAAGCTCTGCCCTACGCTGCCTTCCTTGTTTTTCAGAGCTTTCCTTTCACACTATATCATGACATATTTTTACTAGAGCCTTAACTGACACCATGCCAACCTCTTCTCTCTAAAACATTGTTGAAAGGCACACTTTGAAGAATACATACTTCCCTATTTTTATTTTAAACACGCTTTATAATTTGCCAAGTGTTTACACAGCAGATAGCTGTTTACCGCCAAATCAACACTTGAGTTGCATTCAGTGTGGCTCAAGCATCAACGTAATTAAGCATAAAGTTGATGCTTATTCTCATCTTGCAGATGAAATGAAGCTTGGAGAAGACAGGACAGAAATGACTTGGAACTCAAGCCACTGCACCCACAGCCCATTTCACATGGGAAATGCCACCACCTACGTGTGGAACCAACACTGAGAGCTTGATGAGTTTCAACATTCCATTAACTGACATTTCCTAACAAACGCAAGTTATGGGTTAAAATAGTGTTGCTAAAAACAAACCATGATTTAACTAATTTTCCAACAGTCAAGAAATACTTAGAGCACATATTTAATACTGGCCACCCTTGGTACATTTTTCAGTCTTTTTGGGTGATGAAAAATAAGTTCTCAGTTTCAGGGCTTGAAAAAAACTGTGCTCTGGTATATTCCATGAAATGCAAATTTAGCTTATACTGCGGCTGCACAGATGAAAGCTTCGTGAAACTCTGATACTAGAGCTAAGGAACTATTAAACTCTATTTCACTGGTGATTTCTGATTGTGACATGTAAAAGTTACGTTCATATTTTTTACCCAGTTCTAGAAGATTAGAAATTTAGGTGATATAGCCATGTCATTTAATTTTTAATTTCCATAAACTCAATTTAAAATGCATAAACCATTTTATCATGAAGAACATATTTCTCTTCAATACTATGCTATTAAATTTTTATTCCTGCAGCATCTTCTCACAGACTAGTTCTCTAGAGGGACTATGTACATATATATGTAATCTGATTGCTTTTCATCTGAAGACCTAGAATCCTGCCTTCTAGATTAATGGAGTTTGGTTCAAATCTGGTATTTAATAAATAAACATCTCCAGCCCGAAAACAAAAGGAAAGGTTCACTTCAGCTGTTTCTATCTGGACTTGAAAGCCAAAAACATTCTATATTTCATGGAGGTAAAATGAGAGGAAAAGTAATATCTATCTATATCTATCTATCATTTATCTGAGTTTCTCATAACAATGTGGAGAGTAGAATTGATTAGCCCTGTTTTAAATAATAAAACTCTGAAACACAGAGAAGAGTTTGCACAGCCTGTTAGAATCTGGAAAACCTGAGGGTCAAACTTAAGTTTTCAGCCTCTTGTACTTTAATACTCTTGTGTTTTCCATTAGACTCTAGGACCAAGTAAGTACGTCCTTCCCTCTCCCTGAAGGAATGCTGTCCTGAAGCGTACAGGGCACTGTTGTATTGTTTATGTCCCTGTTCCCACCTTGCTTGCCTCCCTTACCAAAGCCAGGCAGAACGCTGCGCCAGGCACTGCTCTGGGGGCTCAGGGTGCAACAGCAGCCTGAGCACGGCCCCCGACCCCCAGGGATGTACTAGCCGTGCTTGTCCCCAGCAGTTTCTCACTTGAATAATGTGCTGAACACATTTTTGAAAATCAGTGTGTGTTTTTAAAAGTTCAGCGCTACAGCTCTCAAGGATGGTCAGGATAGAATGAGTGAGAGTCCTATAACTTATTTTGACTATATTTCTAGAGCCAATTAGTCTTTAGCTTATCTATTCAGGTTTCTCTTCTTTTGCAAATTATCTTTACTAAACGTTCTGCAGCTCCCTAAGGTAACTGTGCATTGCCAAGCTATTTCTCAGGGTTGTGTCTGACACCCCTAGCTTAGTGTCTAAAGCAAGTGTAATGAGCTGATATTATAGTCTCTCCTCTAGGTCTTGATGAAAATATTAAATCTAGGGACCAAGACTGAATCCCATTGAATGCCATTAACTTTTCTTACATTCTGAATTTAGAAACAGCCACTCTCTAGGTAGAACATACCCATCAACAATATATCAACTAACCCATGCATCATGGGGGCCACAATTCTACAGCTTACTGAAGCATGCCATGGGGCAAAGCCAGGAGCCTTGCTGTGAAGGAAAGGGAGCATTTATAAGGCCCTCCTTGACACTCCAAACCTGCTCATTCACGATAGGAAGAAGCTGTGCTATTTGAAAAATCATTACATTCTCACCAGGATCTCTCAAAACATTAGTAAACCCATGTTATAATTAATTTCCTGTGAGTGCATTGTATATAGAAGGTGAGTGAATCCCACTGCAGACTCATTCTCCAGGCTCCAGGTCAGTCTGAAGTATCCCCCAAGTGTCATAATAAGAGACTATTTCAGCCCAAGGAATACAAGCCTGGAGGTATATTCCTATGTAATTTATTATAATCTTCATTCACATTTGATTTCATTTTGTTGTTATAAACAAACCCATTAAACAAAACCCATCTTCAGTGTCTCTAAACTTTTAGTATCAACCTACCAACACATCCTCCTACCATTCAAAAAATATCCCATTTGAATGCAAGTTGGTGCAGTCACAATGGAAAACAGTATGGAGGTTCCTCAGAAAACTGAAAATAGAATTAGCTTATGATCCAGCAATCCCACTCCTAGGCATAGATCCAGACAAAACTATAATTCGAAAAGATATATGCAGCACTATGTTCATAGTAGCACTATTTACAATAGCCAAGACATGGGAGCAACCTATATGTCCATTGACAGATGAATGGATAAAAATGTGGTGCATATATACAATAGAATACTACTCGGTCATAAAAAAGAATGAAATAATGCCATTTGCAGCAACATGGATGGAACTAGAGATTATCATACTAAGTGAAGTAAGTCAGAAAGAGAAAGACAAATGCCATATGATATCACTTATATGTGGAATCTAAAATATGACACAAATGAACACATCCATGAAACAGAAACAGACCCATGGATGTAGTGAACAGCTGTGGTTGCCAAGGGAGAGGAGGTTGGGGGAGGGATGGAGTGGGAGGTTGGGGTTAGAAGATGTAAGCGATTATATATAGAATGGATAAACAACAAGGTCCTTCTGTATAACACAGGGAACTATTGATATATTCAATATCCTATGATAAACATATTAATATCCTATGACAAACATAAGGATATATTCAATATCGTATGATAAAAAGTATATATATGTATAATTGAATCACTTTGCTGTACAGCAGAAATTAACAACACTAAATCAAATATACTTCAATAAAAATGTTTAAAAATATTTTAAAAATCTCACTCATTTCTTAGAAAAACTTTTGCCATTCTCCTTTTTGTAAGTGGCATTTGGTTTTCTTTTTTTTTTTTTTCTTCTTTCACTATTAGTATTTCTATTTGATGTGTCTTACTATTTTTATCACATCATCTGGTTAACTTTCTATTTATGAAACATTTCAAATTAGCATCAAAAGACTCAAGGCCCTAGGTTGTTTTCATTGTTTGTTGATGTGTTGATTGAGTCCTCTGTTATCTGTTAGGCAGTCTTTTCTCAATAGAAATTCCATGACTTCTTTCTACCTCAGACTTGAGTCTTTAGGAATCCCAAAGGCTGTGCTTCTGTTGAGGTATCGCAGCCTGGAGCATGTTGCTTCTACTTCACCATCCCAGCTAAGACCTAAATAACGACTTCCTGCTTGCTGCTCCACAATAAAATAGGGTGACAAAGCCAGTTTCTCTAATACCTGCAAGTACAATTTTCCCTGGTGTCTTTTACAGGTGTAGTACCACAAAAATCTATATTGTGTAGAAAAACAATTACCTATAAAGCAGTTAAGATTCTCCTCCACAGAAGGAAAACTAACAAAGCAAAAGAAAACAAAAACACATCAAAGGTTTAGCAATAAAAGGTTGTTTGCCAAGTCACTGAAGGAGTGAGGATACAAAGAGCAGCTGGCTCCCCAAGTCACTACCACTCAGATTCCGAATGCAGTTATTCTGGCCCCCATCAACACTGCTTTCCCCTAAAACCCTGAGGCCAGGAATGACCTTGACTTTAGTCATCTCTCATTCCCTTTTAGGATAGGAATGTCCGGGAGAAAGCAAGACAGTGAATGCAATATAATAAGCAATATGGCTTTCAGTACAGGTTTCTGATATTTCTAGCTTGATCATAGGGTTTATCAGTTCAGTCTGAATCCCTTATACATTTCTGAAGGAGAGCCTTTTGCTACTATGTTCAGCAGAATTAGATGATCTAGATGGCCATATCCTAAAGGAAAAAGATAATTGGATTTCAGAGTTAGGGAACTTGAGTTCAAGTTCCAACATTTCTACTTGCCTCTCTCAGTTTTCTAATTTCAAAATGAAATTTTAACTAATTACAAATACATAATGCCTACAATATGGCAGTCACCTTGTTAGGTGCAGTAGAGGATCTTTTATGTGCAGTGGGTGATCTTTAAGGCCTCCTGGCATTTCCCTTTGGAGATTGTTGAACCAGACCTCTGAACCTTTGCATAAGCTTCTGTGATTTAAAAGGAACAGAAATGTGAAAAAGGCCAGTTTCCATAAGGCGTGGGTCGGCCAGAAGACACTCACTCTTACCAACTCCTGTTCTTTATATTATCCAGTCAATCTCATCCTGCCACCACCCAAAAAGAACAAAAGATGAAGGAAAATATAAAATACCTGAAGATAAGGCTGAAATGATAGAACACAGTAAATCATGACAATAAGTTAGAAATAATTTGCAGAGCATTGGCCATTGTTTACCTCCGTGGAAAGGCAAACGTGTCTGACATGATTCTTGTCCTCAAAAAGCAATATTCCATGACTCACATGGAATCAGTAATGCATTTTAAAAGGGACATATTATTGAGTATAAATAGTGTGGCTAAGACTTTAAAGCTGTAGGATTAAGAAGAGAGGACCACATGAAGCAGGGTTGGCTTTGTGAAGGAAGATAGTCCTTGTGCAACTTTTCAAGTATAAGATTAGCCTTTAAAACATACACACGAATGCACAGATCTACATGTATATGTATATGCACGTGTATATTTACATAACCTCAATATGTTTATCATATAAAAATAAAAACATTAGATAGAGCATTGAGTAAAACAATTAATTCAGTGACAGTTTCACATACATTCGTAGAAAGCATAATATTGAAAATATGTATTGAATTAACAACATAGAGAAAACATTTACAAAATAAGAAAAATATTTAAAAAACATAAGCATTATTAATAATATAGAAAATAAATTCAGAAAAGTTGAATTGTGTAAAAAGCCAGTTATTTGATATTATCAATAACAAACAAGAGAGAGACAACTAGCATTAGGAGTAAGAAAGAGTACACAAAGAGAACTTGGACACAAAGAGATTTTAAAATTTTTATAATATACAAATTTAAATGGTTAAATTTGAAAACATAAATGAAATGAATGGTTTTATAGGAAACAAAATGACTCAAAACTTTAGCAAACCTACATAGGCTAAGAGTCACATAAGAAATTTTAAAGTAGATAGTCACAGCCTACTGCATTTTAAACACCTGGGAAAAATATTTTTAAGAGGAAAATGAAATCAAATTTTCAAAAATCAACTATTTCCTAAGTTAACAAATAGAGAGATGGATAAATTTCCAGTTCATTTAATCCTACCAACTAAGTCTAACTCTGATACCAAAAATAAATAAAAATGAACCCAAACAAAACAGACAGGGATAGTTAAAACACCAAAAAAAGTCAAAAGCCAAATCTTTTTCCTACAGATAAAAAACTCTATGTAAAACAGAAAAAAAAATCTGAGTAGGATTATAAAGTAAGGAATCTTCCTTAACTTGATAAAAAGGTAATTAAAGAGCCTCATCAAAATATAATACTTTACAATGATGATTCACTAAAATGACAAGAATATTTACTTACATCAAACCAGGCAAATAAAAAACTTAGAACTACTAAAGTTCAATAAAAATAATCATTCAAAAAGCTATAACTTTGTACACGTTAGCAATAATCATAGAATATATAAAAATATCCGGTTTGCAAAAGTTAACAAAATCTATAAAAATGTAGGATAAGTCTAACTAAAATAATTAAAGACCAACATGCAGAAATCTATAAAACATAAATGGAGAACATAAAAGAAGACCTAAACAAGTGGAAAGACATAAACTATTCCTATTGGGAACACTCAGTATTGTAGAGATATGAGTTACCTCCCACCTAGGAATTTACAAATTTTTCACAATCCTGAACAAAATCCCAAGGGATCTGTTTTATTGCATAAGGCATGCCCATTTAAAAATAGGGCTTATAGAATAAAGGAAAGTGAAAAGCAAGAGAAATTAAATAATAACTAGCGGAAACTTGTACTACCAGTTATCAAAACAATACTTACAGCAGTGCAATACTGGTACAAACAGAAAATTTTGATCATTGGAACAGGTTTAAAAGTTCTGAAATAGAACAATGGGTATTTGGAAAATCAAAATTGCTGTAGGAAGTATAAACTATTCAATAAATGTCACAGGAAAAACTAGTTATTCAAATGAAATTTTAAAATATTAGATCCTGTAGTGAGTTCAAGTGATTTGGCAGGGAGATCAAGGAAAAAGATATGACCAGGAAGTGGTAGTAGCATAGAGTGAGTTTTACTTGGGGCAGTGCTTTGATAGATTTGTAGGTAGGAGTGTCCCTCCCAGCATGAGACCTTCTAGAGGTAGTGGTTCAAGGTCACTGCTCCAGATGGAAGGAGGGCACCGGAGCTTACTGGGGGAGGAGAGGGGGAGGGGCTTTGCTAAGTGTTGTTGCTCAGCAGCACTGGGGGTCTGGCTACTTGGAAGGACAGCCTGGCTTGGTGCCTTATAGTGCTGGAGTTTGTCTTGTGTGTGTCTCATAGAGGTGGGTGCAGTTTTGTGGAGGATGCAAAGCAGGCAGTCTCTAAATGGCTAAAAATCTGCTTATTGGGGTTAGGTTTAAAACAATAGGATGAGTGAAAATGTGCTGGTGGGAGTCTGAGCTGAAGTAAAAAAAACTTAGGACCAATAAGAGCCATCTCTACCATGCTTCTTTCACATACCTATATATTTATGCATACATCTTAGATGGAATTGATAAAAATAGGAAAAAATATTGCCAGAAATATAGGAGAATTTACAATATTGGGGTGGATAAAGCCTAAACCTAGAAGTCATATATTTTTAAAAAGTAAGGTTGAATTTACTATATAAAATGTTTAAAGTTCTATATGGGGACTAAAAATAATAACTGATGTTTATATAGCATTTATAATAATGCTTATGCATACTGACTCAACTTTCACTCCAACTTATGAGCTAGCTGTAGTGTTATTCCCATTTCACAGTTAATTACGTAACTAATTATCAATATATAACACACTAACACTAAACTGACATGCAGGACCACCATGTAAAGTTGTATAGGTTGCATACTGCACAGCTTCACTGGTGTGAGTTTTCTTTTTTGGGGGTGGCATTCTCACAGACTTGGATGTGAGTCGTACACTCCAGGGTGGTACTGCATATCAGCTATATAACTGAACTTGGCAGCTCTCCAGAGTTCCTAATTCATTGAGGTCTTGCCACCTTCACACCTAATATACTACAGTTCCTACAGCACTGCCCTCCTCCAACTACATCATGAACACATGCTTAGCATTCAAAGGCCACTTTCTCTAAAAGTCTTTCCTGGTCCAATTCTGGCACTTAGAACAAGGTAAATCTGACCTCTGTCTTCTCCATCTCCCCAACATTCCTTCCACACACAACTCTTCATCAATGTTAACTCTTCATCTTGCTTATTTATTTACTCACTTGGCTCCCCTACCAGATTGCAAGCTGCTTGAGCTCAGGAATTCTTATTTACTGTTGCATAAAGGGTTCCTGGCACTGTACCTGGTACATGGTAGGTATTTAATAAATTTGTTGAAAAAGGTCCAGAGGGGTAGTCTACTGGATGGCAATCTGTAAGCTATCATTTTCTTTGCTTCCACTTGGTGACATTCTCAAACATTTCCTTGAGGACACAGAAGCACTGAAAGCTTTCATAGCTGTCTTATCACACATTAATCAGCAAGGAGGCAGTTCTCAGCTATAAATTCTTTACAGTTAGCAAAACACCCCTGTCAGCACTTACTAGTCAACACTATAGACAAATACTGCAACACTGTTTTGTGGCAGTGCAAACAGAAGTGTGAGCAAGTAACAATCACCACTATGACTTTTTTGTTAATAATGAAATGTTAACACACTACTCCATTGAAACCACTCAAATACTCCTCTCTGACTAACATCCAAAATTCTTAATATGGCCTAGAATGCTCTTTATAACCCGGCCCTTGTCTCTCTAAGTTTCTCTCCTCCTAGCCCCTCCCCTTCCCCGCTCTCATGATTGCCATACCAGACAGGTGCCACATGTTCAGACACTTTGCCACTTGAAATTGCAACTTGAAGTTGCCCGGATCCAATCTCAATTCTTAAAATCATCTCTCAACTTCATGCTTTGGCATATTCTGTCACCTCAGCCGAGAATATCCTTCCTACTCTTCTTGGACTTCAAGCTGTTACCCAAAATTTAGTTTCAGCTTAAAAGCCACATCACATCCTCTGCGAAACCTCCTCCCCAAACCCCAGAAGAATCATGGGCTCCTTGCCTGCAGTTTTTGTGGTCCTGGGTATAAAACTCTATGGTATTTACCATCGTATTTGTAATTGTTTATTTGTCACATTTGACATATATCTTTCACCTCTTTGAAACAAAAAATTGAGTCTTGCTTATTTGTGAATCCCCAGTACCCAAGATAAATATTGACGGCAGTCGCACAATAGCTACTTAACCAATGAGTGGTGAAGGAGCAAACAGAAAGAGTCTGCTTTAGCTCGTTCCCAGTCACTAGTTTTGTGAAAAGTTCCCCTTGGAAAAAGTTTACTGCTGCCTTCCGCAGCTGAGCCAGGCAGGGATTTGGCTTTCACCTTATTATTTTTTCCCCTGTGGCATAGGAAGGAAACACACAGAAAGAATTCCAGGAAAATCAACTTCTGTTTTCTCCATGCCTGTACCTTACACCACTGGCCACCTCAGGGCAGCTTCCTGGAAATTTGACACCAGAAATGAGCTTCATTTATTCACCTTTTTAAATTATTAGTGTTGATGCTTTTTGATCATTACAAAGAATCTCTGGACAGCACAGCACTGGAATGACCTGATGTGCATCTCCTACTCTTTCTTACAGTGAATCATTCAGTTCCTTTCTCAATGCTGTGGATGGGAGCTGCAGGCAGAGACTTAGAAGTATGCTTTGGGCTTGGATGAGGGCACGGACTTAATAATTCCACAACTCAAAAGCAACCTCCAAGATAAAAGGTGAATTTATAAATTGAGAGATGATCTGAACATAGAAGATAAATAAGTAATGTATGTTAGGTGGTTTTGTGTTTTATCTCTCTATCCCCCAAGATCAAAGGAAGTAGAAGGATTCATCTCAAGAACCATCAGTGGAACTGAGTTTGGCTCGTATTTGTATTTTACGTAATTCTAGCTATATCTAATTTATTGACTGAAAATTATTAAGAGAAACCAGAAAAGCCTTTTTTCTTTTTAAAAACTCTCCTTCTCAGATTTGTCAGCCAAACTCGCATTCTAAATACTCTTCCCAAACATTACTTTCCTCCCATTATGCCATCTCCTATCAGCTGTACCATTTTTAAATACTTTTTAAAACTTTTAGAACAGTTTTATATTTATAGAAAAATTGTGAAGATGTAGAGTTCCCACAGACACACACTCAACTTCCCCTATTATTAACATCTTATAGTACTTTGGCACATTTGTTATGATATTTATACATATTTATTAACTAAAGTCCACACCTTACTCAAATCTCTTCTTCTCTGAAGTCTTTTTCTGTTCCAGGATCCCATCCACGATCCCAAATCACGTTTATTTGTCGTGTCTATTTAAGTTCCTCTTGGCTGTAACAGTGTCTCAGACTTTCCCTGCATACGTCGAGGAGTACTCTGCAGATATTTTGTACAACGTCTCCCAAACAAGATCTGTCATATATCTATTTCATGATTAGACTGGGGTTGTGTATTTTCATCACATCATTTCAAGGGTGCATACTGCTGACATGATTTTTCACTGTTGATGTTAACCCCAATCACCTGGCTGAGGTCGTGTTTGTCAGGTTTCTTCACTGTAAAATCACTCTTTCCGCCCTCTTCCTACGCTGTGCTCTTTGGGAGGAAGTCACTATGTACAGTCCACATTAAAGGAGTGAGAAGTTATGGTCCATCCCTGTGAGTGCAGAGTATCTACACAATTTATTTGGAAATTTTCTGCATGGAGATTTGTTATTCTCTTCCACTAATTTACTTAATCATTTACTTCAACATGGACATTTATTTTATATGTTGAGTTGTAATAACATACCACATTATTCTGTTGCTCAAATTATTCTAGCTTTGGCCCTTGGGAGATTATTCAGTTGGTTTTTGTGTCTCTTTGACAGCGTTGTAGTTTTTTGTTTGTTTGTTTTTAATTTAGCATTTTCTTACTTTCTGACATGACAAAGTGACCCAGGCTCCTCTTGTATACGTTCTGTTCAGTCCTAGCCTCAACCATGTCTCCAAAGTGCCCTGGATCCTTTTACTGAAGAATGGTATTAATAACCAAAGTCTGGGCAATAGGTGTGCTCATAGCTACTAGGGTGTTGTTGTTTCTAGGCCCACTCAGCTGACGGAGCAACAGGATATATGTCTGAATACTGGCTTATATATAGATATTTCTAAATTTAGTTATTAAAATACCTGTATTAAGCTAAACATGAGTTCATACTAATATGTCTGACTGTGATCCTTTACCACTGGGTTTTTCTAGCCGCCTCTATTTATGCAATTGTTCAATTCCAGCATATTTATATATACATATATATTTATATATATGTATATATCTATATATATATATATTTATATATACGAATTGTTAACTCATACCCCATAATTTTTCAAACTACACTTCATTTCCAATTTTGGATTTTTTTTTTTTGAACTTGAAAGAAATTGTGTAAGAAAAAGAGTAGAGCTAATGTCAAGACAAGTTAAATGAGGCAAAACCAAAGAATCTGAATGTGGTAAAGAATCCCTACGTTAGGGCAGTCACAGAATCAGGAAACCTAATAAAAGTAGGGAAGAAGTTATTTGAATTACTGTTATTTTCATTAGGTAAATTTTAATAGTAAAATAAAACCAATAAAGCAGTCATATAGGAAGCAAAGAGCATGAGTGTCCGCAGTGGGTAAATGAACCCACACCAGGAGAATACAGATTGCAGAGAACAGAGAAAAGTAAAATCATAATGACCAGTTAGATAGTCAGAGGCTAGGAGACCTCTTTACTGAAAGTAAAGAAGTAGGGCTAAAGGGCGAGGAGCTTCGAATCTGGGTATCGACAGCAAGGGAAGAATTGATGATATGTGGACACAGGATCTCATCGTTACTTTATTTCAGGGATTTTACATGGGTCCTGGGAGGAAAAGTCTAAGAATGAATGAAGTAAAGCTTATAAGAAAAGAAATGAGGAGCATTTGGCTAAACTCAAGCACTGAATAATATCCTTCAGGATCCAACATAAAGCTTTCTCCTCAAGAAGTGTTCTGAGGCTCGTGGACAAGGGTTCCTCATTTATATCTCAGTAGAATGTTCATACTCTTACCGTTCTTGTGACGTATTGTGATGACTTGCTTATTTGTTTGTGGGCTAGAGAGTGGCGTCTGTGAGGGCAAGGGTGATACCTCGGTTCCTTTTGATCAGCAGCACTTGGCACTGTGCTTGGCAACAAGCAGTAACTCAGTACATGTCGGAAAAATAGAACAAAGAGAAAGTGAGAATCCCAGACACTGAAGGGTTATGAACAAAGTGTTCCGTCTAGCACTAAGTCAGTGCCCTTCTAGTTGATTAAGAAGGTGGGCCCTTGGCATGATGGTTTTTTCAATGACTTTAAAAAAATATTTTTTTTAATGCAATGACAGGTAATTCAGTAATCTGTCTGAAATGGCAAAAATCTATGATGAAAATAAATTATATTAGCACATTTCATTAATTCTATTATTCTGCAGTCCCTTTAATGGGTTGCTGACTAGAATCTTACATCTTTCTCTTTCAGGGAAATATAGCTAAGAAATTATACTATTAGGCATTTCAGTTGTATTTTAATTCCTCTTGATGCATTAAGAATACATTTCATTGCATTATCCTTTTCTGCAGACGATTCCATCTTTGGAAATTGCTTTGGTGATGCAAAGGAATGGAGGGTAGATATTCTGAGTTTGTCCTCTAATTAAAAGATGTCACTAGTCTTCTGTACACTCAGAACATGGGCAACTTTTATCACTGGGAGCTTTTATTCCCAAACTGTTCATAGGATGAGCTGAACTGTATAAACACTGAGATTTTGACACATCCTTCCAGACTGGATGAAGAAAAATATGACATCCCAAAGTTCTTTGATTGGGAGAGAAAGTAAACTTTGATAAGTTTAGTGAGACTTGCAATTTCTTGGCTGACTACAGTTTATTTTTCAAACAGTTAATTTAACTTGCATAATCTTATATGAACTATTTCAGGGTGTAGAATACATGGAAAAGGGCCTTTTTTTTTTTTTTTTTTGCTTTGAAAGATATTGTTAATTTTATGTAGGTAGGCTATGTACTTAAAAGAAAACTTCTGAAGCATTTCCATTCTTATGAACTTACAGGTTTTGGGTTGGTAACATTAGAAAAGTCATTTAACTCCCTGGGCTTTTGCCAGCTCCTCTGTGAAAAGTGGATAGTATTAAATTGACTATATTCTTTATTTGAAGAAAGAAAGGTTCGAATAGCAGCTGAGATCTCTTCGAGCACTTAAATTGGATAGGAGAAAAATCAGCTAATGAAACATCTATTTACTTTTCTGGAGCCCGAATAGCTCTGTGCTTACAGTCTCCACAAATATCTCTGTGTTTACCCCATCACCACCCCCAGAACTCATAAACATAAAGACTTTTCTCTCTTAAGAGACTTAAAAATACTACCAAGGCAGTAAAGGTGAAGAAAAAAACACACAAAACCAAAAACAAAACAACTATGGATATGGTTGGAAGTACAAGCATGAATGAGCCATTACTCTCATCATACACCTCATTCAGGAACCAGAACTCCTGACAAAGAGATTACTTTATTTTGAGTCACTTAGAAAAAACACAAAAGTCAAATGCACGCACATTACCCATTTAATGTTCGAAAACTTCTTGGTAAAAAAATGTTTTTACCTAACCTAAAACATATTGTTCTTAGCTTTGGCCAGAAATAAATGCCAGTGTACAGGCTGAGGCAAATAGAAGAAATTGGCATTAATTACGGGCTTCTCATGTCCTACACGATTTACATATACAATTTAAGATGAAGGAAAGAAGGCTGTGTATTAGTGTGTGTCTGAGTGGGTGGGAAGTTTGCTCAACTTGGAATTCTAAGAAAAGGCCTTTCTGAAATGGTAATGACTGAATTGAGACCTAAGCATCCACAGAAAAATTACTTAGAGCAAAAAGAAGAGCAGGTGCAAAGGCTTGAAATAGGGGAATAAATTCCCCATTACTGCCCATTTTAAAGTAAAGTAATGCTTATTAAAAAAAAAAAAAAGCACGGTTACAAGAAGGATGCTTTGAATGGAGATAGAATGTGCTGAGCGTGGCAGAGACTGGCTATCTATTGACCAAGCTCTTCCGTTCTTCCTCCTGGTGCATGTCAAGACAAGATAACACATCCCAGGCTCCCCTGTGGTCAGGTCTGGCCTTGTGAATAAATGATGACCAGTGGCCTCTGGGGGAAGTGATGGTAGCCAGGCCTGGGCCATGAAAACTTCCCAGCATGAGCCTCCGTGCTTTTCCTCCTTTGGCAACGATTTTGGAAGCCGTGTGTTAAAGACTACAGAGCCACATGATGAAAGAAAACTGAGTCCGTGAAACAGCATTCGATATAGAGCTCTATGCCTATCAGAAACATCTACTGGGACCTTGTAAAGGGCTGGAAATAAACTTTTGTTCTGACAAGCCACCTGTGTTTGCTTTGAGATTTACCTGTTATAACGATGTTACCTCAACTCATGTGCTAAGTGTTACCTTAACTAATATACTAAGATGCATTTGCTATAACTTTGGGTGCTACTTCAAATAACAGTCATAGTTTAACTGACAGCAACTCCAAAATTAAAAACCCCGGGAAGAATATTAAATGCAGGACAATAACTGATTAAATGAAAAAAATAAAAATCATATAACTTGGGAGAATCACAGAATCACAGACTTACTGGATAAAAGTTAATTTTTTTCTAACTCCCTGGCACACAATCTGAGAAGTGGACATTTTACCTCCAAGGATAGATTACCTACTATAGCTAAGGACAGCTAATTGTGGTTTTTGAACAAGAGTGTGATAGAAAGTTTGCTTCACAGTTGACATCTGATTACTATAATTTCCAACTTCAGTAGATGGCCATTAAAAAAAAAAAAAAGACTGAAATGGAAATATCAGTACAGACAGTCCCCGATTTATGATGGTTCTACTTACAATTTTTTGATTTTACAGTGGTACAAAAGTGATAAGTATTCAGTAGAAACTGCACTTCAAATTTTGAATTTTGATCTTTTTGGGGACTAGCAATATTCTCTCATGACGCCAAGGGTGGCAGTGAGCCAGAGCTCCCCGTCAGCCTCACAGGCATGAGGATAAACGACTTACACATGCCACCATCCTGCATCCACACACCCGTTCTGCTTTTCACTTTCAGTACTGTATGTAATAAAGTACCTGAGCTATCCAACACTTTATTATAAAATATGCTTTGCCATTTTGCCCAACTGTAGGCTAATGTGAGTACTCTGAGTATGTGGTTTAAGGTGGGCTGGTTACGCTACGATGTTTGGTAAGTAAGGTATATTAAATGCGTTTTCAACTTATGGTATTTTCAACTTATGATGGCTTTATCAGGAGGTAACTCTATAAGTCAAGGAAGTTGTGTAAATATAATATATCCATCGGTATATCACTTTATTAATTCGTTCTTCAAGGATTTCCTTGAGCAGATATTAAAAATATCATTATTGACAATTTGCCTTCCGCCAAGATCCCATTTTGTGAGCTCAAAGCATTGAGCAGATACACGTGGGACGTGTTAATTGAATGGTCTTAACTTCATGAAGCATGACAGGGAATACATTGACTTTTCTTCATCCACTGCCTTTAAATGTCGTATAGGATATCTCTTCCCTATCTCTGGACAAGATCTGGGTGTCATTCCAAGCACTGGAGTCACTGATGTTTTGAGGAAGCGTCCCATTTTGAAATCTAGGACTCAACTTCCTATATGAATCTGTTCAATCCAGTCCAATACACTTCATCCTTTAATGCACACGGCTCCCCCGCAGCCCCCAGCCAGACTGCATTTCAGCCTCGAGGAGCTGTAGTGGAGGAAAACAAACGGCTCTCTTCACTTGTCTCTTCCTTTTACCGCGTCATGCCACTCACGCTGCTGCGTCAGAGTCCCCCGAAGTCTCAGCAAGGAAGGCGTTGAGAAGAGAAGACACAGATGTTTTAGTTACTGGAGCTGCTTTGAGGTCTCCTTTGGCTTTGGATTTTACTTTGGGGTGACAATGCCAAAATCTGGCTCTCTATTGGGACATAAGTGGAGTCCCCACTGGGCCATGTGCAGGGCACTCCTGTCTCACATAGGTGGAACACTCACTGGCTGACCTCTAGTCCCAGCTCCTGCACCTCCTTTTCATTCCAATCTACCCCACAGCTCTAAACACCGGGGTCCCTTTGCCTAGTAGGCAATCCTCTTAGTTGGGATCCCATTAGATGGGTTGTAATTATCTCTTAAGGCATCCACTAGGCCAATGGGAAATCAATACGTCCTTGTAGTAGCTTCAGCTGCTACACTCTCTGTCTTTCCTGCTCCCCCATCACAAAGAGCTCTAGAGAATCATTCACCTTCAGAAGTCTCTAGCGAGAAAGCAGGACCAGTCTATGTGTAGGTGCGTGCACACCACTAACTCCTAAGGACATTTTTAAGGTCTCCGAAAAACCGTGTCGTTACACCCCATTCTAATATACTAGACTGGCCCTTAAGTTTCTGCTACTCAGCAAGTTTCTGGCAGGGCAATGAGTCCTATCTCCCAATCTAGCAGACAACACAGTATCTTTGAGATGATCTCTTGAAAATTCCTTCTTTCACTTGAATGGAGCACATCCTTCCCGTTTACAGAGGGTAGGAGAAAAGCCAAAGACCTGCCTCAGTAGATCCAACAATCACTACCATAGCAAGAAATTCCACCTCTCAAAGATTTTGGGCTTCTTTTTAGTAGGGCGGATGGAAGTTCAAATGATCACTTGGGCAATCTCTTAGCTAACTGCTGGAGGGGTTTTCCGGCAGCTACAGTTAAAGCCCAAATATAAAGATAACAGAGAAAGGTTCATTCTACTTCCTATTAAATATTTAAAGAGAACATTTATTATATGCTCGGTATGAAGGATTTTACAATCATTATCTCCTTTAATCCTTATAACAATTTGATGAGGTAGACAGAATTACTCCCCAATGTCAGAGATGATGAAATAGCAACTTAGCAAACTGGTCCAGGTCATCAAACACCTTGTAAGTGACCAAGCTGGGACTCTGCCCCACAGCTGGGTGATTCCATTTTAACTGCCACAATGTTAAAAGGTTAATGAGAAGACAAATAGGAGACAATTATTTTTAATTAATATGAGTGTTGGCCTTAAAAATCTAGGAGAATTAATTAGAAATCTATTAGAAGTCATAAGGAATTGACTTTAAAAATTAATAATCTTCTAAATACCAATGACAACAAAATAGAAAATAAAATGGGGAAAATATCTAATGCAAAACTGAACTACCACCAATATTAATAATACCATTTAAGATATTTAGGAATACACCTAACTAGAAATCTGAAAATCTTCTATAAAAAGTAAATCCCAAAGTTTAGTAAGACATATAAAAATTTTAAAGAGAGGTATGTTATATATTTATCTGGGAAGTCTGAACATGGCAAAGTTAACACATTTTTTTTCTGAATTAATTTATAGGCTTAACACAATTCAACATTAAAATATCCTAGGGGAATATAATTTTGAGCCTGACACAATAATGGGTTCTAGAAGAAAAGGTGAGTTAAAAAAAAAACAATTTTAAAGATAACCAAGGAGAGACATTTGCAAAAGGTACTAAAGCAAGCTTTAAGCTTAAATACATTTTAAAAAATACAAAAGTGTGTACCTGCACGTGCTAATTATTGATTTATTGACTCAACTCCATATCTACCTTTCTTTAGTGATATTTGAAAATGAAGCTAATCCCTTTAAATATTATTCCTCTGCCAGCCGGCTGGATGTTAAGCTTAGTAGAGGGCACTGAGTAGGCATTACAGGAAGAAGGACTTTTCCTTCCTCATTCTGGCGTGCTTACTTGACAGAGTACTATGGTGCACGTGATTTCTCCAGAACCCTCTCCTTTTGGGCACAGCAGCCAGAAGCTCCGCCCAGCACCTCTCTTAGGCAGTTTTATCGTAGAGTGCCTCTAGTAAGACACCTCCTCATGAACTGCTTTCCCTAGAATCACTGCCATGCTCTTTCTGATAATATCAGGATCCAATACTGGGGAAAGGCGAGCTCAATTAGTAAGTGTCTCAGAGCAGCTGGGGTTTTTCTGGAAGGCAAGAAGGACAAGCTTTGAAAGGAGCAAACACGGTACAGGAAAATACTCCATCTACTGGTTCTGCGGTATTAGTGGAAAGGGGTGGAGAACAGCACCATTTGACAAGACAGGACGAGAAGCTAAAAGGAACATTAAGAGGTGTGGACTTAAGGGACTTTGCCAAGGACAGGCTCTGCAATCCAGTGGACACAGTGGGAGACTCTGTGGGGTGGAAGAAGGGCAGGAGATTGGATGAAATCAGAATATGGAACCAACCCCAGAGAGTGAGGTTAAGACTCTAGATGATGACGGATGATGGGAATGCTTAGGAATTTGGAATGAGTATCATGAGTGGCAACATGGTTAAATAGAGTTTTCTGTTGGTGGTGGTAGTGCAGCCTGGATTCCTACACAATCCGGAGCTCAACGTGGCCTTTGTCTTCCCCCGTGCAGAAACTTCATTCCCCAGCAGTTCTGATATGCTTACTACCAGAGGCTGCCGTAACAAATGCACCCACTTACTCCCTATTTCTTCTGCAAGAGAAAGTATGAGCTTTACACAGGGTTAGAGTTTAAACAAAGGGAGTTCGTTCAATCAAGGTAGTGTTTGAGTACTGCTAGGTCCTATGTTAGTCTTTCTCAAAGTAGAGTCTGTTGACTGTCAACACCAGAAAGAGCTGTGGGTGACAGTTAAATAGCAAACTCTGGCTCACATCCTCAGACTCTCATCCCAGAGTGACCTGCATAGTTTGAATGCTCAGCTGATTGAGATGGAGGTGGTCCAAGGGCCACTTCTGAAAAGACACTTTTAAGATAAATTAACGTCTTCACAGGTTACAAGCCAAAACAAAAAGATATTACAAGCTAAAATAAAAATGAACACATGAAAAAAGATCTTTTTATGCTATCACACCACCCTTCAGCTTTGGATTTCACTTCAAATGGAAGTTTATGCCTGTAGAAGGAGCTCAGCATATTGGGAGCGAGACTACAGGTAATCAGAGAAGCAGGGAAGGGATGTCCTGGTGCTGCAGATAGGCTGACCTATGGCACTGAGAACCAACAACGAAAAATCATGGGACCAAAACAGGAATTTGTGACAAGAGCAAATCAACTGCTTTCTTTCCTTGTTGTAGGGTCCAGTGGGGCAGCTCAGACTGGGTATACAGATTCAGAATCTGGGTTCTTAGGAGCTAAGGGAGAAAAATGGCCTGGCCCAACCCTGGCAATCAGACAGACGCCCAACACACTCCAAACCAGCGCTGCCATCTTGATCATAGTTCGACCTTCATCAGCTCTTGACTGAACCAGCATGACAGGTTTCCTGCCTCCAGGCTCAACCTAATTCAATCCTCTCAACAAGCTTGAGGCAGAAATGACATTCTAAGTACCAATCTAATCATTGTAGTCCACACTGCAGTATTTCAGCTCCTGTTGCCCACAGGCTAATATCCAGTCGCTCTCACCATGTGGAAGGGATCATCTCTCCTTACCTAGACGAGTTGAACTCATATCTAGCCTTCATACTCACAACCATGCGATATTGCAGGGCTCCCCAACCCGCGGGCCAAGGGGCTAGTGAGCGAAGCTTTATCTGCCCATCCCCAGCGCTCACAATGCCACCTGAATCACTGCTAGGATTACTCCCTGAACCATCCCCATCCCCCCACTCCCCTCCACCCCCGACCATCCGTGGAAAAATTGTCTTCCACAAAACCAACTGCTGTGATATTGGACGAGTTACTTAACTTCCTTGTGCTGAAGTTTTCTCATCATAAAACAGATGTATTAAATTATACAGGGCATCCTTCAAATGAACTATGGTGTAAAGAGCATCCCTGGAGCAGGGCAAAATACATACCTCACATAATTGTCAGGAAGATGAAATAATTCAATACACAGAAAGCACCAGCCTTCAGGAAGGGCAGTCTCTATTATCATCCCTCTGTCGTTTCTCCACATGACTCTTATTTTGCAGCCTTATCAAGTTACTGATAGTTTTGTAATCGAGGCAGCTGCATACCTCAGGCTTTACCACCACTACCTTTCAGCCCAAATGCACCCCCTTTGCTCAAATGATGAACTCCTCCACGTCTGTCAAGCCCTGGCTTAGATGTCTCCTTTCTGTGGCCTTCCCTGACTCCACCTAGTTTTTACTCCCACGTTTTCATTACACGCATATCAAGTCCACGCCTCCACTGTTAGAGTAAATTCCTTCTACCGCTGTGAGTCTTTTGTATTTATAGGCTTCTGCAAGAACATGCCCCCAGCGATGCCACACTGAGGCCACGGCCTCCTAAACCTTTAACGTAATTGAGCTTTCTCTAAACCCGCAATTTCACTGACATACATTTATTTCAAAGGAGACTCTGTGACTCTCATAAGCCAGTACATAAGTTGTGAAATTAAACTTGCAACAAAAAACTCCTCCTCCATCTGTCGCCAGCAAAGCAACCATTAAGAATTTCCAGGAAGTAAAAACAGACTCTAAGTAAGAAAATAGAGTCTCACCTTTTTTTTTTCTTTTCCTTTGCGCTTAGCTTAAGGTCACTGGCTCCCTGGGGCCGTGGGAAGAGGCCTTACACCGGCCCGCGGACCAGAGCTCCCAGCGCGAGACGGCGGCGCCCACACCGCAGCATCCGGCCGCGGGCGGAAGCCGAGCGCTGCGCCCGGCACCTCCATTCAAGATGGCGGCGGGGGCCGTGCGCACAGAGCCCACGCCCCGCGCCTGGACCAGGCAGGTGGGCGGCACTGGCGCGCCACCCCCGAGAGTCCCGCCCCCTCCCCGCCGCCAGGTCCCTTTAAAGCAGCCCTGCCCACAGCCTGTCCTGGTGCGCTCTGGAGACAGACGGTGCACCTCTCCATTCTTCAGTCAGAGAATGAAGCTCTCCTTTGCTTCGGAACCGAACTCGGTCTCCTTTGATTGGTGCAAGTGACACTAGGCAGGAAGACCCTTGTTGGGGCCACTTGAAAGGGTGGGTAACGCATCTACCAGCTAACCCATCGGATCCCCACACTCTAGTGGGAAATTCTGTACCAATATATACAAACTCTTTGGCTGTGGCAGGCTCCAATTTTATATTCCCCGCGTCTGTTATAACGTTGGGCAAAGAGCATCATCTAAGCAATGATTCTTGAATTGCCACAATCTTTCAGAAAGCCCTGGCTTTGAAGCTCAACAGTAAAAAGGGGCATGGGGACCACAGATTTTTACAAATTTAGTTTACTAGTAGAGTGAGATTTTTTGGGAACAAATTCACCTATCATTCAGAATTCAGGTGGAAGCAGAAGTTTCAAATCTGCAGTTGAAGGTAATGAAATTAAAAAAAAAAAATTCCTTGAATTAACTATTACAAGAAATTTTGGTTACCCCCAAGGAATTATTACTTTTTCCTTTGGGATATTAACAACTATGAAATTGTCTTTGCTAGAAGATATACCAGAAGAATATATGTGCATCAGCCCTAAGAACATCTCAAGGCCTTGTACTGTGCTACTAGCACATTCTTTTTCTGTTGGTGTTACTTCCTTTTTGAATTTTCTCATCCCTTTTTCAGATTTTATTCTTTTAACTTCTTTTTTTTATAATTTATTTAACATTTCTATTGAGCCAGATAAATAATTACATTAAGTAAATAATCAAATAGATCAGTGGATGAATGGATTGTGGGATATCCCATTAGTGAGATATCCTGATATATTTAACCAATTGGACTGGGGAAGAATTAGTAAAGAGGCAAATTAAAAAGCCCCTCAGTGGACAGGTTGTTTTTTTTTCCCCACTCCTTAGTTTCTTGTTACAACAATTTGAAGGCACAGACTACTGGCACCTGTCGAGGAGTAACTGCTGTGCAGATAAGTGCTGAAGACGGGCAGGGAGCGTGCGAGTAAATGCATCACCCGCCTCTGCCTCACAAAGCTCGTGCAGTTACAGAACAGTGCACAGTGGCTGCTTCACAAGGAAACAAGAAAGCAAACCCTAGCTGGCAAACTCGTATCCCGGAAAGGGGCAACTGATTCTCTTTGTGGCTTAAACACAATCACTGTTCCCATGCGGAACTGGTTTACGTCTGAGGCCACACAATGTTACGATTATCTTTCTTAAAATATCTTCCACATATAGCATTTAAAAGTCAAAGATACCTTGTACAGCACAGGGAACATCGCCAATACGTTATGACAACTTTGAATGGGGTGTAACGTGTAACAATATCACATCACTATGCTGCATACCTGAAACTAAGATAATACATATATCAAGTACATTTAAATTTAAAAAACCTTTAAAAATACTACATAAGCATTGAAAATAATCCAACATTAATGGGACTATGTGATAACATAAATGTCATACTTTAAAAATCAAACAAATTATTGGCCAAAAAACTTGAATAGTTTCCCTTTTTTTCTTCATAGAAATCACTTAGGATTATATTTACTTGGCAAATGCGTGAAATATGAGTTTATATAAAGTGGGCAATAATTTGGATACAGCATAAGAAATCATATCTTTGAGGATACAGAGACATTCTACTAACATATGTACAGTATGATATAACCATTTCATTTTCAGAAAGCTTATTAAAACTAACAATTATACAGTCTGAAACAGAATATTATAATGTATGCATAGACCCTTTGATTTCAGAGTTGATGGATGTAACCATTACTTTAAGAAGCTGATCTATTTTCCAAGTAGTATATAATACATTAGTGTGTTTCTTGATTTCTCTCTCTCTCTCTCATACACACACACACACACACGAACATTCATAAAGCAGGTTTTATACTCAAAATTTTGGAAAATGAAGCATCCAGGAACACAGACAGTAATTTACAACTTGGTAAAATGCATCTGACATAATCAGAAATTCAGGTTCCTATACAAAGTCAATACTATTGGATTCTTTTATAAACCCCAAAATGCAGGTAGCAAACCAAAAGAACTACCACAACTACAACAACAGCAAATAAAACTAAAAGGCATTTTAGCATTCAGTTGCTATAGTCCCAATGTTTCTATGTCTTTATGCCTTTGTGTTCATCTTGGAAATGCATGCTTATAAGAGACGATCATGGAAACTACGAAGACACAATTTCACTCAACTTTTAACACCTTAATTTGAGGTGTACATAGGTGATAGAACTGATTGGGGAGTCAAATGACCTAGGTTGTTAGTTTCTGGAATTTACCACTCTTTGGCTTATTTGATGTTTAGCAACTTCAACTTAAAGAACTTTCTAGAGTCTTATTTAGTTACTAAAAGGTAACGAAAGAGACATACCTCACCACTCGTAGAGAGAGAAGGGCTCCTTTGTGAAATTCCCTCTTCTGAGCAGCCTGGACACAGACTCACAGTCCTCAGTACACTGAGAGTTAAATGGTTTAAATAAGATATTCAACCCTACTGGCAAAAAGGACCACCTAAGTGGAGGAGCAACGAAGATCAATACCCCTGACTTAGTTCAAAGGCAGGACAGACTCTGAACAAGGAGTCTGCCTTGTAGTTCCCCAGAAGCATGTCCTCCCAGGATCATCAAGAGATTCACCTGCTGCTGATCGGACCTGAGCTCCTGCACCTTTCTGAGAAGCAACCAGAATTCACAAGCCAGGAGGAGGTCGGTTCACTGGGCTTAAGAGGCTGTAAGCTGACACGTGATTTGTTTTTTTTAATCAAACCCTGTAGTCCCACAGATTTGCACTGATGTGCATTTTCAAAATATTAAAAGGAATAAACTTAACATTCAACATTCAGTCAAAAAAAAAAAAAAAACTGTCAAAAAACATTAACAATGATCTTTGCTCCAGAGGGATTAAATTAGACATAGTATACTGAATGGGTATAGAATCGACTCACTACTCTGGTTACCAGAAAGTGCATGCAAGTATAAGGGCATTGCCTTATTAGAGATGTATAAGCTTATCACATTATTAAATCTTGTTTCACCTTATGGAAAAGGAATCCAGAAAATGAACGTATTAGTGTTTCTTTTAGTTCAAACTCAACAATAAAATTACTCTAATGAATCCTATGCAAAATACCTATAAGTCTTCATCTGAGCTCATTATTCAGGCTTAAAATTTTATTTGAGACCTTGTCAAATTAAAACTCATTAAACTCATGGAACCCAGATTACACCTGTTGACTGTGCAGAGTTGAAAATTATATGATGACTCCCAAATGACAATGACACCAGTCACATCTCGTGCCTCCTTCTCAAGGTGCCTGGTCTTTCACATTTTTCTTAGCTTTATCGTTTCCACTCCTGTGTTCAAAGCTTTGTCAATATAAATCCAAGTAAAGAAAAGTCTTTAAGGCGCAAGAATAACAGCATAAAATTTAGCTAAGACCTCTAATCTCGAACTTCTCAATTTCTTATAATTCAAGGTATTTTTGGATTCTTTACCTTCTTGCCACACACCCTCATGTTCTCTTGCCTTCCCAAGATGTTAGGATTCTATAGTTAATCATGGAATTATGTCTGACTCAGCAACACCATTCAAGTACGAAAAATACTTAGACAACTGCCTTACTGCCTTAAATCAGTATCTGCGGATACTGACTACAGAATTTATTATTAGATCCCTCGCACTCTAGCACACACCCCTTGACTGAACTTGAGAAAATCACAGTTTAAAGACTCTGCAAACAAATAACTTTACATACGTTCACACACGTAAGAAAAAAAGTTGTAGAAATCACAGCTGGAAAGGACCATAGTACTACATATACCCTTACCTTTAATTGGCTGAGTTTTATTTGAATGGGAACAGTCACTGTCACACCCACAATCTTCTCATTCATGTCTCAGGTGCCTCCATTTCCCCTGTGAGCTTCATATGTGAAACTTCCCCTCATTTTCCATTTGGAAGAAAAAAAACAGTCTGACAAAATGAACAGGAAGGTTTTGCACCTCTCAAAAGTCTGCAGCAGGCCTCCTAGTCCTGGATGGCAAAGATCCCCAACTCTGCTGCAACTAGGTGGCCAGATCTTCGAATTTCACATTTTGGAAATGCAGAAATGTCCTTTTCTGGAAGAAGCAGTCTACACAAACCATGTAGACCTATTGTCTGTGAACATCTAGATTAAATAAGCTTAAATATTGCTATCAGCACTGCCCCAGTATTTGCGTTGTACCTCCTTTCCTTATATTAGGTTCAGATTTTCCCTTGCTGAAATTTAAAAAGTAACTGTCTCTGTCTCTCTCTGTCATTCTGTCTCTCTAGATAGATACACAAATAGATGAGAGATAATTTTATATGAAACACACACACACACTCTAGCCTAAGGCAGATCGCTTGCTGAAGATTATAATTCTAAGTACGGTATCTACTCAGTTCTCCCCAGATCCCCAAACTAAGGTTCAAAATAATGAAGGCAGCATAAAAAAAAGACATTTTCTTGATGAAAATTACAACATTGTAGGAGCTCAAATCCCTTTACTACCAAAATGAAGCTGAAAACAGGGCAGGCACATCCATCTCTATTTCAAGGTCTGATACGTGTTTAAATTGGAAATAGGAAAGTGGAAATTAGCATTTTCCCCCTAATTAACAGCCTGGTCTAGAATGAGAAAATTGGAGTGAGAGGAGTAGTTCTCTTTTTGTGAAATAATTAATCGCTAGACTTAACATGGGTTAGATCTTACCTAAATAGAAACTGAACTGTTATCATAAATGAGAAATTATCAAACAATTCTTTGTCATTGCCAGTTTTTTCCCCAAGAAACTATAAACACCAGGACTTCAGTTTTTGAGTGAGATTTTTTTTTCAAATTTTGCAATTTGTTTTTCACTCAGATCTTCTGATTTATCCAATATTGCCTTTTTAATGTTCCCTGAATCCATGATACTCTTTCCTTCTGCTAAAACTTTTCAGATGAAGTTTCTCTCTTTATCTGAAATTTCGTTACTTCTTTTCTCCCATACTGTCTTTTTCAGGAATAAATTATGAAGCCAGAAATGTGAGTTTTATCTTTAATGAGGGAGTTCATTTTTCTTATCAAAAAAGCCTTGAAAGTTGGCATAATTTAGACTAAAAGGTACAACCCTGATCACACTTTGCACATAATACAGGGCTCACTATAAGCCTTTGCCTGCCCTAAGAGGATCTTCAGGTCTCCATGTAAAATCACATAGTTGCTAATACAATGTAAGCTTTTATAAAAATGTATATCCATAGTTTGTGGAATCTATATTGGCCAGTTATTTTTCATAAACACTTTTTCTTTATCATTAAAAGTGATTTTATAATCATATACACCAGTTGTCTCATTATGCAGGCATGAAATTAATGTGGTGTGGAGAACTGGGACTGACTTAATGTGATAAAATTCCAGCCCACTGTCTTAACTTGGGTTTATTACACCATCTGAAAAAGTATGATCCTTCTATATTTCATTTCTTTAAAGAATATTATATTTGATGGGCATGAAAATTAAGGCAAAATATAAAATGAGCTGTAACATTTCACCCAACAGTTTACTTGAGTAGTCTTGTCCTGTATTTCTTTGCCTCTAACACTAGCCTTTTAGCCACATTCTCCTAAATATTTCTTTCTCCGTGTATACAGCAGTCTTGGGTATACAGGGTGGGGTGATGATGGAGCGAGGCATTCAAAACAAACACCAAATACCTAATATAATCGATAGCTCCTTGAGGTAGATATACAAGCAAAACTGTCACCATATACTTCAACCATCCTAATCAACCGTGAATGATGTCATAGCAATTACTGCCATAATGAGAAACGTAATCTGTTATGCTTTACACTGAAAATATCAGGGATGCAGAATGGACCCATCCCCTTGCTGGTCAAACTGGGAACTTAGATGAACTATTCATTTCAAATCATGTATTAAAATCATATATATATTTTTTTTCAGAAAACATACTGACTGGAATTTCTCCAAAGAAGAGTGGAAAGCCTTTTTACTTTTCCTTTTTTATTGAGGGATAACTGACATTAACATTATATTAGTTTCAGGTGTGCTGCATGATGAACTATCCTTATATATCACAAAGTAAGCACCAGAGTAAGTCTAGGTAACACCTGTCACCACACATTAATTTTTTTCTTTTGATGAGAACTTTTACGATCTACCGTCTTAGTATCTTTTTTTCTCTTTTATGGCAGGAAAATGACTGGTGGAAGGATTTGCCAGGTTGGCAATGGAGCAAGTCAGCAAGGAGATGGTTTAGCTTTAATTTCCTAGAATGCTGAGGCAAGATAAAATCAGACTGAGTGAACAGCACTGGCCGAGATAGGCTTCACATTTTATGATAGCAGTGTCTCAGTGTCTGCTAAGGTATATTAGCGATAGCTCTCCACTCTTGATTTCTGGGAAAGCAGTTAGGGAGAATCCCCATGGAACAGTGACTTATACTCAATTACACAGATTATCTGTAAACCGCAATCTGATCCTGAACCTCTCACACTTCAGAAAGCATTAAAATCATCTGGGACGCTTGTTAAAAATACTAATTACCATGCCCCAACCCCTCAGACTCTCATTATCTGGTTCTATAGGGTTCAAATATCTGCATTTTAAACATCGCTGAGGCGATTCAATCTACCTGTCATCAGATACTGCACCTGTTGGTACCCAGCCCTGGGCCAGTGCTTGTGGGACAACAGACAGAACTGGAGAGCCGTCTCCATGTTGCTGCTCTACATGAGAGGCCATCCTTTAGGGAGGCAAGTTTGCCTAATACTCAGTTTGAGGAAAGTCTACACTGAGTCTTTCTAGTTCCTCACATTGAGATGAAAATGATTGTGGCGGTTCACACTGCATGTTGTTGGGGTACATGTGTGATACTTATTAAGGTCCTTACAGATGAACCTATTTGGGGGGCAGGAATGGAGACACAGACGTAGAAAACCGACATGGACATGGCGGGGGGAAGGGAGGGTGGCATGAATTGGGGGATTGTGTGTGACATAAATACACTGCCGTGTGTAAAACAGACAGCTAGTGGGAACCTGCAGATAGCACGGGGAGCTCATTTCGGGGCCTTGTGGTGACCTAGAGGGGTGAGATGGTGGGGAGAGATGTCCCAGAGCGAGGGGACATATGCATGCACGTAGCTGGTTCACGTCATTGTACAGCAGACGTTAACACAGCATTGTAAAGCAATTATACTCTAATAAAACATTAAATCTAAAAATAAAAAGTAAATAAAAATTTCATGAACAAGACCAAACTGTGATGATTTTTAATTAGTCTCAGTTTGCCTACATACACAGGCATTTTGACCATTTTACCAAATTTGCTTTGCGTTTTAGTCAAAATCAGTACACCAATTTGCTGGGATCTCAAAAATCCTCAAAGAAAACCTATCACCCTTGCAGTGATGTAGCCAATAAAACTTTTAAAACATATTCACTATAGTAACAACTAATAAAAAGGTATCCAAAGTTTTATTGTAAAGTAACAGTAGATTTTTAAATGGCCTGATTGATTCAGCTCCCAGATGATGACCATCATAAAACCTACCCCTATGTGGCCTTGGCTGTTTTCAAAGCGGTGTCATATACTTGAGTTCATTTGATCGTCACAAGGCCTGCAGAGCATTCAAAGCTTAGAGAGACATGTTCTTGAACTACTTCTGTGACTGCCGTTTCATAGATTTTTTTTTCCCCCTAGGGCACTCATCTCATCACAGAGAAATTGCAATATTAAAGCAAAAAAAAATTAGATCAAACCAAACTCAGAACTTATCATCTCCCCTGCAAAATCATTTTCTCCTACTCAGGTTGGCAGGCTGGCATATTCTGAGTTCCATCTGGAGGTGGAAAAGACCTTCACGACTGGCACAGCAGACGAACACCCTTGCCTCTCCGCACAACGGTAAACTCAAGGAATGCTGAACCATTTCTAGTTTCCTGCATGTGTCATGCTGTTTTATGATTATGCAACTTTGCCCAAACTGTTATCTCTGCGTGGAACCTCTGGATTCCCTCTCTTTTCTGCCTGACAAATCCTAGTTTTCCTCCAAATGCTGCTTAAATGCCATCTCCCTTGAGGGTCTCCCTTCTGCATACCTCATCTATGTTATTTGTTTCTGGTTGCACTTTCCCCTGAGTCTGATGGCCTGAGAGGTAAATCAGGGGTCTTTTCCATCTTAGGATCCCACTCTGTCTCCCAACTATAATCCCCGGACTACCTGAAACACAGTACTTAAAATTATTACATTCCTAACGAAACATATTTGAATTTTATTAATAAGAACCCAACAACTGAAAATTTGGCCACAATCTGTGACTACTTTCTAATGTTGGGGTAAGGTGCTTAAAGCAGTTTTCCTACAACTGGTGTGGTTTTGATTTTTCATGCACGTTTTCTCTTTAGCAGGAGGACAGCAGAGCAGTTAGAAATGCAGACTCCGGAGCCGGACAGGCTGTCCTCAAACCCCGACGCTACCTCTTCACAGCCAGGTGATCTTGGCCAAGGCGTTCCACTCTCAGGACCTCACTCTCGTGGGTAAAACTCGAAAAATAACAGTGATGGCCTCATAGGATTTTTGTAGGGATTCAGGGAGTAAATGCATGCAGAGTTCTTAAAACAATGCCCGGAATCCAGTGAATTCTCAACACGGGCACTTTAAGAATCATTAAATCTAATGACATGATTAATTCCCTGATCAGAATTATACATACAAAGGAAAGCTGGATATATTTATTCTCGGCTCTTCTATGCATGATCCAACACATTCTCCTGAGTAAATTCAGATGGTTTACCTCCATACTTTTGCCAAATGATCTAACAGGGCAAAACTACCCAATTAAGTCTCTAAGTAAGCACTCTCTCATAGAAATATAACGCAAACTATGGGTGTCATTTTAACATCTCTAATAATCACATGGAAAATAATAATATATATACAAATGAACTGTATATTTTCTTTAACCAAATGTCTAAATATTTTCATTTTAACATGCAATCAATATAACAATTATTAATGGTATCCAATGTGTATTTACACTTACAGCAAATCACGATTAAAACTAGCCACGTTTCAAGCACATGGTCAACGGCCTGTGTATTAGAAAAATGTCTAAGATGCCATCTGATTCAATAACATGCGATTATTAGATCTGTCACTGGGTGGTGCTGGAGCCAAATACTGTTCTTGAATAAACTAAAGGTTCTTAAAATGATGTAGTTTGGTCTTACAATATCATGTTCCATTGTTATGCTGATTCCAAATTCTACAAAGTTAGTTATGATGAAGTAATGGGGTAAAAAGCATCACCTTATCATAAGAAACCAGCAATACTAAAAACCAGGCAAATCCCAATTCTCTTCAAACAGATATTCTGAAGTTTGCCAGGTCCATTTTATGTGTAAGCCTATAAGATTTAAAAATTTCTGAGGAACTACTTTATATAATGTGTTTCATTTCACCAGAGAGATTGCGTCAAACAAGATCTTTTTATCCCTGTAAGCTTAGAACCACAGTTAAGGACCATAGTTTCTTTAGCCAAATTTCTTTTTCAGTTGAAATTTTGAACAACGGTATCGGAACACTATGACATCTGTTCTGGAAGGTAGAGTAGATGGTATTTATTTTGCTGGCAAAACAAACAAACAAACAAACAAAAAACCTGGATTAGGAACAATGTGATATTTTCACATAAGGATATAGGCACTTGAAAAATATATGTATTATTTTCCCACAGTTGTAGTAGAAATGGTTTGCAAAGCAACTGTTCATTAAAGCAACTTTCTTACTCCATCCCTTTAACGCATTCAACATTCTCTCAGTTTCCATCTATCCTATTATGTTCTTTGCCTCTTAGCCCAAAAACACACGCACAAATCACTTAAGCGTAAAGGCTCAGTGTAGATGCCACCATGCTCACCGTGCTACAGAGCTCCTATACCTCTAACTGGGAATGGTCCCTTCTCTCCCAGCTCTGAGAACTGCACTGTGACAGGTACTGCTACCTGCCCACCCACATGCGTCCCACAGTCCTTGTTAACATAACCCAGATGTTGCTGGGAGTAGCCACGTGCCTTGATACATATTCCTTTTCCCTGTGTTGACTGCAGCCAAGTGTAGCCAGCTGACACCCTCTGGCCTTGGAGATACAACAGAAGGTTTGCCAGGGGTTCGGGGAAAGCTTTTTGTCCCTTCGCAGGGGACAGACAGGGCCGGTGCCACCTTTCCCCTCCTTCCCGCCTTGAACGTGGACGATGACGTTGATGCAGCTGTCTGCTGCCTTGAGGCAACAACCACGGGGGTGAGCGCAGAGGATCAGAGAGATCCTAGGTCTCAGGGAGACTCCCGCCAGCAGACCCAAGACCAGGAAACCACCTCCCTCTAAACTTGCGACACGACAAAACAGGAGCTCATTAATTAAGTCACTGTTACCTGAATGCTATACGTGATTCGTCACCAGATAGATTCCTAATATATGCATCTTCCCTGCTTCTGCTCTCTAGCCCTCCTTTGCCTCCTATCCAATCAATATGAATCTCTCTCTGTCATCCCCGCCAAGCCCGTGTTGTCACCTGGCTGATTTCAGGGTTTTTCCCCTCGTAGCTCAGTATTCACGGAGGAGAGCTAGAAAAGGTCATCCCAGCTAGTAAGCATATTTTATATTATTGGGATATGGTTAAGAGCATTATTACCATGAATCTGACTCACGAACGACCTTAAAGACGAGACTTCTATGAAAACTAGAAAGGAACAGAAAGAGACAATGCTGATTTCCAGCACATGAGTACCTCTCTCTTTGCAAAGGTCTTTCACAGTCACTCTTTCATCTGACCCCGAAACAGCTCTGCCCTGTAGGTATGAGTAACATTGCATTTTTATAGGTGTAGAAATTGGACCTTAGAAGGAGTCAGTTACTCTCGAAGGTCACAAGCCCATCATGATACCGACGTCTTCCTGGAGACTTGGCACGGCAGTTCACCACTTGTCTCACACGCCTGCTTAACGCCACTGTCTGCAGGGGTGATAGTACAGACGGACATTCACCAAGCAGCTGCAGGGCGCCAAGGGCGCCTGGCGCATCAGGAGTTCCACATGCACTACTGTGTTCAGCGCTCACAGTGCCGCCACGGCCTGGCCCTCTGACCATCCCCAGGAGCAGAGTGAGCGTCTGTCCAGGGACAAGCCACCAGCCTCACCCTCGTATCAAGCTGTCCTCACCTTATCAACCCACGCAGCATGCTCCTACCCTTCTATCCAAGGAGGCTGGATTTTTGTCTTTGAGCCCAGATCAAGCTGTCACACTAGAGTCTCCCCACCTTCTTCTTTTCGTTTTTTGGTTTTTTTCCCATTGCCACTGCACTGTAAATTTCACTTGTATTTAAGAAAGGCAACCGTCTGTCTCACATCATGAAAGGATTCAGCATTCAACTATTGAACTTGGTTTTCCCATTGCATTGACGTTAGTGAACTTCAGCTCTGAAAACCTGTTCTTCAAAAGACCTCCTTGGAGTCCGAACTTTGAAATTAGCTCACAGTTTCCTTTCACTTCCAAGAAGAAGGCTTAATTTAAAATGTACTTAATAAAAATGTGTGCACTTCAAAGATAAGCAAATACATTTTCATGTGGTTTAAAACAAGGCCTTCGTACTTCTCCTCCTGCTATCACTGATACCTTATTACTCAAACAATAAACTCGGGCAGATTTAGATAATGCACGTTTTCACTCCGATGCAGATTTTTTAATGCTTCCTTTTGGTTCTGATGGTGGAATGGAACATCACGGGTCTGGTTTTATCCAAGTTCTGTCATTTACTCGTCATGAGACCTTGAGCAAGTGGCTTATACGCTTAAACCTCAGTTTCCTCAGCTCTGGAATGGAGCTACCATATGGACCTCTTTATTTTTGTGTGAGTGTTTAAATAAACGAGTAGATATAAGTTGTCTGGCACACGTCTGTGCAGAGTATCCACTTAGTCAATACGAACTCCCCCCTCCCTTCCTTCACTCTCCCCAGCGAAGGTGGGCATTATCATCCTGCTTCCCGGGTCTGCTGAGCCTTAAAACAGATGCAAGTATTTCTAGGCACGTGAAACCAGGAAACAGTATATTAAATAAACAACAAATAAAGGTCATTTTTAGGATACAGCTACCACTTTTATGACCTAAAGAAAACGTTGAGGTTGAATACTGTAAAGCCATTTTCTGTGTTCTTTGAGGTAAGACTATTTATTTACATTCTATTTTTAAACCCTGGTGGGTGTCCTTATTCTTGGGTGTTGTTTTCTAAAGATGCTTAGAACTAGATAAATACTAATACTGCCTTATATAGAAATGATAACATATATGTGTACAAAAAGAAGTATATTTCTAAAGAAGGTTGAAAAGATCTCCACCTTTCTATCTAAAGCTCTTTCAATTATTTTGAACTGGCATTGGTTAAGGTATAGAGAAAGGCTCCGTTTGACAGTAACTTGCCTTAATCCCTATCCATTCCAATTGCCTTGCACCCAAGAAGGCAAACATTCACTCTCATTGTAAGGAGGCTAAGAAGGGCTCATGGCATCTGCAGAGAGCAGCCGCCAGTCATTGGAAGATGTGATGTCCGGATCTCAGGAGAGAAAGTGTCAGAATTTTGCTGCAAATAATTCAAACCGTGGCTTTGAAAGCTGCTTTTTTATAGTCCCGTGATATCTTGTGCACAACTCTCTCAAGCCTGCTTTATATTCTAATTTTCATGTTATACACCTTTCTGTATCAGTAAAGAGTGTCCCTGTTGAGATTTTGAGACAATGCCCAATCTGATTTTGTGCTAATAACATTCAGCAAAACGTCTGGAACAGGGTAGTAGATACTCAATACATTTTAGTGGAAGGAGGAAAGAAAAAAAACGAAGGATGGGAAGAGGAAAAATTGCAAGGATAGGAAGAATGAAGTCTGTGTCATTAATATAATCAGAACCAAAAATTCATATTTGTTTCACTACACCAGGCTGCCTCTCTTACATTTTGAACCGAGCTCATTACCCAAGGAGTCGATAAAGCAACCCTATTCCTAATGGTACCATCACTCCCTCACTCTGTAATGACTTCACTTAACATCATCCTTTGTCTGAAAGCTTTTTAACTTTTATGATTTTTTTTTAATTGAATTTGAGGCACTGTAAATGACAATTGCTCTTTGGTAAAAAGATGACAAAAATACCTAAATGAGTGTATTATTCTGTGTTTCCCCACAGTGTGGCAGCAGAGACTCAAAGAGCGGAAAATCCGCCAGTGTTGAGGAGGAAAGTGCGTTCAGGAGTCTGATTCAGGGAGACCCAGGCCACAGAGTGGTTCTCAGCTGGAATATGCATGGGGATCAAACGCCAAGCAATTTTTATGTGCTTCAAACTCTGACAAAGGAAAATATTGGATAATGAGCCTCTTATGTTTACTGTAACACTGACTTCACTGAGGGCTTAAGTTCCCTCTTTGCTTTTAGTGGGCAAAATTTTTTGGAAATGTTAATATTTGTGTTGGAATGAGTAAAGGTAAACACAGTAGCCTGATTTACATGATATAAACCTGTTCAAAGAATGTCCGGTTAGTTGTAAGAACATTTTATTAAACAATGAAACAAACTCTCTTTGTGACAGATCAGTGAAGTGAAGATAGAAGCAAACCCATAAGTTTGTTACCAAGAGTAGATGAGATATTTCAGAGGAAACGTGTAGTAGTTCATCTGGCAAGCGGAAGGCGAGCAACAGATAAAAGCCATTATAGCATCACCATTTATCCCACCATTTATCCCACTAGCATCACCTTCCCACCTCCACTGCTATGGCACCTGTTACAGGTAGAGAAGCACCAATGCTGGGAGGGCAGCCTTGCTGCGGAAGAGCTCATTCTTCAGCAGTAGAGGTGAGCATGCAATTAAGTAACCTTGTCACTATGTGAAATGAGAACAGAACCATTCACCTCTGCATGCAGGCTGAACCCTGAGGACTGAAATTATGTATTTCCTACCCCCCAATATACTGTCTACATTGACATGACTGACTATTCTCCTCTCTCCATTAGTACACCTTCACCATTCTAGGAGACTCTTATCCAGGCAAATAACGTGACAGTTCTTTACAGGAATTTCCAGAAATGCCCATCAACTCTTCACTGGGACGCATCAATCAACAGTTTACACCCTGAGACTATACCAGCTTTTCACCTCAAAATCTTGCCTTGCAGTTTCCATCCGTCCTGGAAAATTATGTAATGATCCTTACCCAAGTCTAATCGAGGCTCCTCATTGAAAGACCTGCCTTAAATAAAAGTTAAAATTCTCACTAAAATCCAACCCTTATCCCTCTTCAGAGACGCTGCCCCAGCTATCCCAAGGTGAGGGTCTCCCATACCAGGATACACAACAAACTCATCTTTGCTTATCCGCAGCTTGCCTCGGGGATGTTTAGGGAGCGGGCACTGGACAGATAAGTACTACAAAACAGCAAGTGTGTAAAATAAGGAGGAATTAATTGTCCTTGGAATATCCATATGTGTAGATATGTGGAGGCATTTTTATATTTTGTGTCTTTCTCATTAGAATAGATATACTCAAACCCTGTAATACGGAAATGACAACACCGTGAAGACAGAATACAATCCTGTACTTTACTTTGTAATTACAAAAGTAATCATCCTCATACTAATGAAATAAATTGTTGTATAAATATACTTACCAATTAGTAATGTTATTTTTTAAAGAGTCATTTATTTTACAAAGAGACATTCAAGCCTTTCATGCTTTCAGAAGAGGACGTGAGATGCAGAGAGTTTATATGCTCTATCAAATACCACACAGCCAGTAGGAGAAAGATCAGGGCACTGATTCTGTTTTGTAAAAAGTAGTATAGTATAAAGCATTTCTCCCAACTTAAGTAACATACAGACCTATTTTAAATGAAAAAATACTGAGGGGTCCATATAATACACCTATGAATCCTTTATCGCTGGCTTAATGGAATCGGAAAAACATGAGTTTGAATATTAGATATTTCTCCTAATATCTGAGGGATTTTGTTCAATTTATTAAACAAATTTAAGCACGTTTCTTCATCCATTAATAGTATTTATCCCAAAGGTTCCTTGTGAGAATTGAATGGCAGAACATAGGCAAATCATTTAGCCTTTAAGGGGCAGGCACTAAATGCCCAATACACGTTTATTATCATCTTAATAATGTCTCTCTGTTGACTACTTATTCAGCTTTGCCACTTGGCTGTTTTTAGTTAGATTCCATTTATTTATTTATTTTTAATTATTTTATTGGCTGCATTGGGTCTTCATTGCCGCATGTGGGCTTTCTCTAGTTGTGGAGAGCAGGGGCTGCTCTTTGTTGCAGTGCGTGGGCTTCTCATTGCAGTGGCTTCTCTTGTTACGGAGCATGGGCTCTAGGAGCTCGGGCTTCAGTAGTTGTGGTATGTGGGCTCCGTAGCTGTGGCTCACAGGCTCTAGAGTGCAGGCTCAGTAGTTGTGGTGCACGGGCTTAGTTGCTCTGCAGCATGTGGGATCTTTCTGGACCAGGGATCAAATCTGTGTCACCTGCATTGGCAGGTGAATTCTTAACCACTGCACCACCAGGGAAGCCCATAGATTCCATTTAGATATCCAGAAAAGGAATAAAAAGAAGCAAAATCTTTGGCTTGAATGATGGTACAGAAAAACTTTAGTCCATTCTGCCAGGTCTAGCTGTGAGACCTGAAGGTAGGAGAAAGATTTAGGAGAGCTTGATTTACTAACCGGTTTAACAGAGGTGCAACAGTGGACCTCCTATCCAATAAAACAGGTTAAAAATTGTACACAGATCCAAGTCTGGTTTCCTTTCATGAAACAGATGTAGTAGGTCCTTTCAACAAAGGTGCTTCATAAATCACAGGAGATAATAAAGTCATTGAGAAAAAGTGAAGACATTAGCCTTGTGTTGTCACCTAATACTTCTAATGTGAGATTGTCAGACCTGTGAAACCTCAAAAATCTTAACTGTAAGATACATCTTGACCATTTAGAGATAATGCCATTTCCCTGATATAAACTTGAAAACAAACCACATTTGAGTGATGTTCATGTGCTGATATTGTTCCTAAGTTGTATTCATGCCTTCAAAAATGACAGCGACATGATGTCTTCAGTTATATTTCTCAAGGTGGAAACATTTTCAGTTCAGCAGAGAAAAGCATGTCACTAACTCAAGGCAATTGGATGCCTACAAGCCTAATGTTTTTCTACATGGCACACAGAGGAAAAGGAAAGATATTTTAGAAAAGACATCATCAGATTATTGATATCCACACAATAAAATATAACCACTTCAAGCCAAGTGTATGTTTCCATGGAGAATGTAGAACCTACAAAGATAGCCCAAGTGGGAAAAAATAGTAACTTAATGACTATGGCTTTTCTTTCCTCAAAAGAATTAAAATTACATTTGTGGGTAAACAAACCCAATCAGCACAGGGTCACTGGAGGGTTAGAGGAGGCAATGAGACACAAAGAGAGAGAGGGAGAAATATTAAAGTAAAAGGAGAGATAGATATAGGAAGTGACAATTACATTATAACTAAAAAAATAAAAGGTAAAGAAAAGGCTGTCTCCTCATCAGAGACTTTTCATTTTTTTATTCCCAAACGTCCATCCCCACATCCTACATGGAGAATGGGGGAGAAAGTAGGCTGATCAATCCTTCCCACACTATCTAAGCCTGACCTATCCATCTTTTGGGGTGAGATTTGTACCTGAAAGAAGACTGTTCATTCATTTTCTACTCATCCATTCATTCATTCATTCGTTTTTTACCTCCATTCTAAACATGATCTATGAAGTCTGTTTATTCGGTACCAATTTTCTAACATTACCTAACATGACTCATTCTCTATACTATTCCACCCATCTTAAATCGGTTTCTGGGGCTTGAACGTGCATCTTCTCCTGTCAGAAATGGTTGTCCCCTTCTTTGTCTCTCTAGCTTTCACTTATTTTGGGGGTTCCTGCTTAACCACCACTTTTCTAAAGATTCCCATACACTCCTTGACTTGGTTTGGTTTTAGTGACAGGTGCTCCTTCTCTGGAAGAACTCTCTTCTTCCCTAGCATCATACTCATTGCACCTGTAAGTTTCTCCCTCAATGGGCTGCATCTGTCCTGTTCTCTAGTGTGCTGTGCTGTCGTCTTCTTGAAGACCAGTTGCAGAGTAGTAGCTCAACAGATGCTCTGCTGCATGAAATAATGAAGAAACCAACCAAGAGCCTGGCTGATGATCAGAAATGCCAAGCAAAAAGCCTACAAAGAGCTGTAAGTTTGAGCAAGGTGATATATGAAGCAAGGGAGTGGGTACGGGCAGAATTGAGGGGCCTCCTAAGTCTTTACAGAAAAAATTAGTCATTTTCGCCCTTCATTGCTATAAAGAACAATACATACTTCTGTCTGTTCTATGATGTTGAGAGGGTCTCTTCTCATAGCCCAAAGCTGAGTCAAAGTGCTAAGTAACTCAGCTCTAATGAATCACTCATAATTGAGGTCAGATGCCATCACATGTGCAGACCAAACGAGCAGGTCCTACCAACAACTGTCCCTCCTCCACTTACACCCATGGAAAACTGATGAGAGAACTTGGGGGAAAAGACAGCAGAGAAGATTGGTAGAATTTCTTCCCTCTTTTCTCTCACAACCTTCCAAACTAAATTGGTTGGTGACACCCATGAGTCACTAGTCAACATCCGAGGTGGCTGGAAGAAGAAAAGTCTTGCATCTATTTCTTTTGATGTAGGCAACTTAGGTGCAGAACACTCAGGTCCACCTTAGTGCAGCCAGCAAATCAGAGAAGAGCCTGGTGCTTTGTGCCTGGGAAGATCTGGAGTTTAGGAACATATGTGATAATAGAGACTGATGCCTGGTGGTAGTCTGGAGAATAAGGAGAATTGGAGAATTGGTAGAGCATCCCTGGTGTGCAAGGAATGTGGTGTAGTGTGCCTAGGGAAAATGCATACAACGTATCCTAAGTCCATGGGACACTAACAGGATGTCAGAGAAGATCCCAATGATGTCCATGCCTCCATGTGAAACATAATGATGGTTCTGGGGCTGCCTGGACAGCTGACAAGTCTAATACAGATAAAGAGTTCCCAGTGGAGGCAGGAGTTGAATATCAACACCTACAAAAACCATGAGTACCACACACTCAGAAACAGCTACATCACAGTGGAATCAGGGACTTTTTCCCCATAAACAATCATGAACCCAGGACTGAAGTATTGTTCTTTCGCCCTCACTCTGCCTCACATAGTGGAGGAGCTAGGTCATAAATGAAAGAGGATAGGAGGTAGAGAGTTTGGAACCAAACGTGATAAGGAATTTCAAAGAACTATACTTTAATATCTGAAATTAATTAAAAAGCTCTAGAAGATTCCCAAGATGTCATTAAGGGGCAGGAAGAAGGGGGAGGCAGAGTAAAATGAGGCAGTTATTGAAAGAAATAAAATCATTTCACATTTTTGCTCCAAAGAATTGAGATTTTTTCAATAAACTGGTTATGCTTCTATTTATCACTGACTTTTCTTACCCAGTATGAGTTATTATGTTCCTACCCTCCTTCAGGGTCAAGGATTTGTCTTACTAATTTCTTTACTTATAGTACTTAACCCTGTTGCTGACACTGATAACACACAGAGAGTATTTGTTGAAATGAAGAAGACTGTGCACATAAATTCGAATTTCCCTTAGCAGGCTGGGAGAACACCTGGTGATGCAAGTACCATGCCACTAGTACTGTACTTCACTTTACAGTTGCATTCTCTGTGTCCACAGACATCTGTGACCCATCATAGAAGACAAATTATGAGACTTCTACCATGTGTTGTGGGGTTTGCTATATGCTCCACACAGCACATTATCCCATGTATTCCACACAAGAGTCCATGACTAGGTATTACTATTCCCAACTCACACAGAGAACTAAAGCTTTGAGAAGTTGGAAGTTTGGCCCAAGGTCATATAGCTAGTAAGACCTGAAAATGGAATTTCCCAACTCAGGTCTTTTATATTCCAAATCCTGTACCTATTCCACGCTCCCACATGTTCCCACAGTGCCTCTTCTCTGAATTTTCATTATGATCAAATATAACACACCAACTCACTCCATCAAATATTCCCTGACTTTCCGCGGAATCAATTACGTGGCTTGAGCAAATGCATGAACAACTATGAGCCCTTATGACTCAAGTCCAGAGAACAAGTTAAAGGAAGATGCTATCCCCCATTTATTCTTTCTTTTCTCAGCAACCTGTTCTGAGAAACACTAAGATAAACCATCGCATTTTCTTTATGATGGGAGGAGACCTTAACCTTCCCTAATCATCAAGGCAACACAAATAGGCTGAACAGCGATTCTCCGATGAGAGACACAGCATGGGAGATGAAGCGGGTAAGAGTGAGCAGAAGAGCAGAGAGCAGAAGAATCAGTAGATCTAACCCCACAGCTCTCAGTTCATGTTCAACACTCAATCTCTCTACTCCGTGAGGCCTCAGGATGCAGAAGGGACCTGAAAAGATGTACCCTCACTATATAGGGTGGGAAGACAGGCCATGAGAGGAACGTGTCCATAGACAGAATTTCCAGTGGGCCCATCAGCAGTGCGCTTGACCAGATTCTATAATGCATGGGAGTGGTCCTATTTCTTATGAGACAGACACAATTTTCTTTGCTAAAGCACTGGTCCTTAAGAGCTAAGCTTGGAAAAATATTAGAATGTGCCAGCTACAAACAGCATTTCTTTACATCCAAAAAAGAAATTTTTAGAAGAATTTAGTGGTCTTTTGTCTAGATCAAAAAGGAAGTTCTAATAGGCTTGTATCTGAAATTACACAATAGAATTGCTTGTAAGTTGTCTAAGTGGTCGGAGCAGACCAGTCAATTCCAAGTGGCCTAACTGCCAGGGTATATTTGGAGACACCAAAACAGATACCTAATAATCTCCTAACTCACCTGGAGTCCAAGAAGAGAGAATATAAACCCTGGCCAAAATCAGATTTAGATTTAATAGCAGCTAACAATTATTTAGTGCCTCTTATGGACCATGCCCTATTCTGAGCACTTTACATACTTATTAACACACTTAAATCTCAGGCCTATAAGGAAATATCATTATTATATTCCCTTAACCCATAGAGGGCAAAGAGACTGAATAACTTGCCCAAGGTCACAGGGCTACAAATTAGTGGGGCTGGAATTTGAACCCAATGCACCTCAAGCTCTCACTTCTAACCATTCTATTTTACTAAGCAGAACAGTGCCTCTGCTGTTACAGATCCTGTTTAAAATCCAGAGTCTCTTTCTTCTGTAGGGATATTTATTAAGATGTGAACTCAGCACTTGGCTTGATGTCTTAGCACAGTGCTTGGCACTCAGTAAATAATATTTAAAAGAAGAAGTCAAAAGGGGAAATTTTACAAGGCAGTTTCTTCACGCTTTTACTTTTAACTCAGCTCATTTTTAAATGAGAAAATGCCGTATGCCTACCTGAGAAAATACCTTAGAAAAACATTTCCACCAGCTTTGTTTCAATATCCTTTATCCCAAAAGTGTGGAGGTATTTATAGACTGCTTCAATTTGGGTAAGAAAGATTCCTGGGTTGACTTTTCTGAAGTGAAAATGCATGCTCTTGAGGCATGCAAAGATACTGGAGCCTTCTTAATTTATTCCATTATCTTTTAATTAAATTGCCCTCTCCTATCAGTCTGTGAAGTAGAATTGTGAACTTGCTGGACCATGGCATTTGGTATCCAGTACTTTTGTCATTATTTCTGCATCTTCTTCAATTCATTTGTCCTTCAGAGCTTTATCTAATTTTTCACCTCTAATTACCATCTACAGGTGTACCTGGGTTTGAAACACACTGTTTGAAACACTTTTTCAACAACCGGGCATCCAACAGAATCCAAAATATTATCAGTGAATGCTCTAAATGTTCTAAATATATTTTTCTGAATATTTTCTTAGCGCTTATCACTTAACTAAGATGATTTCATTTCATTGTATGAGCAACTTGCCTTCACACATAAAATGGGAAAAACAATAGTCCCTCCAAAGCCACGTGTTTCTTTAAGGGTTCAATAGATTCGTGACATAAAATTTGTGAGCAGACTCAGAACACAGTGTGTTCTATACAGTGTCAGCTCTTATTATTCTTTTTCTTTGAGTTCTTTACTTGGAAGTCTCAAATGGATCTCAAAATTAACATATCTGAAGCTGAAATCATCCCATCCTCAGAGACTATCTGCCATGCCTCCACTCCCATCTTCCAAACTCAAGAACGGCATTACCATCTTCATCTACCTTATATCAAAGACCTGAGTGCAGGCTGTTGGTGGGAATGTAAGTTGGTGTAGCCACTGTGGAAAACAGTATGGGGTTTCCTCAGAAAACGAAAAAAGAGAATTACCATACGATCCTGCAATTCCACTCCTGGGCATGTATTCAGACAAAACTATAATTCAAAATGCACCCCTATATTCAGAGCAGCACTGTTCACAACACCAAAACATGGGAACAACCTAAACGTCCACAGAGAGATACATGGATAAAGAAGATGCGGTACTTATATGCAATGGAATACTACCCAGCCATAAAAAGCATGAAATAATGCCGTTTGCAGCAAAACAGATGCAACTCGAGATAATCCTACTAAGCGAAATAAGTCAGAAAGACAAATACCACTTACATGTGGAATCTAAACTATGACACAAATGAACCTATCCGTGAAACAGAAACACAAACATAGAGAACAGACTGGTGGCTGCCAAGGGCAAGGGGATTGGGGTAGGGATGGAGTAGGAGGTTGGGGTTAGCAGATGCATGCTTTTGTGTATAGAATGGATAAACAACAAGGTCCTACTGTATAGCACAGAGAACTATAATTAATATCCTATGATAAACTGTAATGGAAAAGGATATAAAAAAGAATGTGTGTGTGTGTATATGTATATATAGGTATAGATATATTTGAATCACTTTGCTGTACGATAGTAATTAACACAACATTGTAAATCAACTATACTTCAATTAAAAAAAAATCTGAGTGAAGGGATGTCTTCTAGTTGTTCCTTTCTTGCATTGCCCAGTCTATCAAATCTTAGTATGCCTATCAAAAATATATCTCGACTCTATTCACTCTCTTGGGCACCATCATCTCTTGTCTGGACTACTGACATAGTTTATGAAATGCTCCCTTCACTTTTGTTCTTAATTACCTTCCACCCTTCTCTTCATAGCAGCCAGAGTAATTTCTACTCATAAAGTGGATGGAAGTTGTTTCAATGATGTGTCTTTTTAGAGGTTCCAGACAATCTGGAAATCATATGTGAATTGCAAAAAAAAAAAAAAAAGAGAGAGAGAGAGACACACACACCTGTAATGAACATTACGACCAAATGTAAAATAGATAGCTAGTGCGAAGTTGCTCTATAACAAAGGAGATCAACTCGATGATGGGTGATGCTTTAGAGGGCCAGGACAGGGAGAGTGGGAGGGAGTCGCAGGAGGGAGGGGATATATGTATAAATACAGCTGATTCGCTTTGGTGTACCTCAAAAACTGGCACAAGAGTGTAAAGCAATTATATTCCAGTAAAGAGCTTAAAAAAAAAACCAACCAAAGAAAAAAAACAGAAAACAAAACAAAACAAAACCCATGGGCCATTTAAATAGCTCTTGGAAGTCTGCTGTCTTTGAAGACAATGTATCGACAAATCTACCTCCTCCGGGGATGATGGGGAAATGGAGCACAATTTCGAGAGACATTTTAAACACTAATTACTTCAACCTGCATCTGTCAGAGTTAAAGTTGCATTAATAGAGGCAAATGAGTTGACAGGTGATTGCAAAATAAAAGACTATTTTAATATAATATGCATTAGGATATTTTACTACAGTCTACACATTATCATACCCCAAGCCAATTGACTCAGGAGTTGCTTTTAACCCTTCAGAAGCTCCAGGAAAGAAATAAAGGTAGGCATTGCATTTCTAAACCTCTTTATACATGTTTTCTCAATGAATAATACCGATACGTTTTTAAGTAATTATGAATAAAGTAAATGCTTGTCACAGTATATTCTTGTTATGACTGGTTCTTTCTACTTAAAGCAGTGAAACAAAAAACAAGACAAAGAAAATGCAAACTAGTCCTTAAATTCTCCCACCCCCAGCCTATTCATCTGTAGCAGAGTGGTTAAAATCAAATCCTACCTCTATTAGTTACTATCCGTTTGACCTTAGACTAAAATTTCAAATCTCCTAATGTTTGAGATCTTTACCTCTAAAGTAAGGATGAAAAAATCATTACTCTTACTTCATTAGCTTGTTAAGTGCATTAAGTGCATTAATATTTGTAAAGCACCTGAAACATTGCCTAGCACATAGTAAAAGATATTTTGCTTTTTATTTTTACTTCTATGATCTCTCTTTTTTTTTTTTTTTGTAATATGTCAGTGCCTCTTACTAAAGATGATAACTTCTATAATTTTACAGGGTTTTTTTTTTTTACCCTTTCCACTGTCAAATGCTATATTAAATAGGAAATTGCATTGATAATGGTGATTTGATATGATTTCGTTCTAAATAATATTTATGATCTTTTCTTTCTGATGCAATTATATCAAGCCCCTGACATATAGCTGACCCTTGAATAACACTAATTTGAAAAGAGTGGGTGCCCTTACGTGCAGAGGTTTTTCAATAGTAAATAATACAGTGCTACGCTATCCGTGATGATACGCAGGAACAACAAATACAAAGGGCCAGTCATAAGTAACACCCAAATTTTCAACTGTGGGAGTGTTGGAGCCCCTGATCCCTACATGGCTCAAGGGTCAGCTTTACCCTTTTAACAACACATATTGATTGGATCAGGTATTTCTTCCTAAAACCGTAAGGTGGATTTCGACAACATCCACGTCGTATAATATTCCTGCCCTGTGTCTCTGCCAGCATGACGTTTCCTTCCTGTGAAGGACTCAGGTTTGGGGTAAGTCAGATCCTTCCCTGATCCTTAATTTGCCCCACCCTTGAGGAGGTGTGAGACATACGTGATGGTGAGTGTGGGAAGAACCAGTTAGCATGCTCGGTCGTGCCTGGTCCTCTTCTCCTCTGCCCCTCAGCGAGGCCTGTCTTGGTCTAGGCCCTCTTACGAAAGGGATGGACATGTCCATCTTTTAGGGTCCCAGGCATGGGCCCCCAGAGGGTTTGGCTTCCATGTTCACCCTAGCATTTTATCACTTTGTCCACATGCAGACAGGGATAAGGTGCTATTTATTGATGTCTCTTGAGACACCCCTCCCCACTGCACCCCCAAAGTTCACACGACCATGAAATATACCTTGCACCTGACTTGTCCTCACACTGTGTCTGATGCTCCTTTCTGACGTGCTACAGCCACTAGGACTTTTCTTCTTCTTCCAATTTCGTGAAGACATCAAGTTCTTGTTCATTTTTGGCTTTTATAACTTTTATTCTTCCGTCTTCCCATTCTTCACATACTTAACCCGTTTTCATTCGTTGGGTTTGATTTTAAATACCACCTCTTCAGAGAAATCCTCTAAATAAGCCCCCAGTTGTTCTCTCTCATAGCATCTCATCATTTTCTATAACTTATGTTTTGAACGACAGGCTGTCTGTCTGCCTCACCAGATGGTAAGCTACGCTGTGGGTGTACCTGTCAGTGGGCTCTTCAGCACCGCGCACAGTGCCCAGCACACAACTAAGTCAGCACGTACTTGTTGACTCCATGACGGCTTCTGTCTTCATTAAAAAACCATGAATCATCATATACTGTGTGGAAAAAGAAGGCACTTTGCTAAGTTATTCATGTACCCTTGCCCTCTGGAAGACTGTTTCCCAATATAGCCGGTAGCAATCCAGCTTGAAATCATCAAATATCCATCTTTTCCTTCCACTAGCTTTGTGGATTTCCATGCTCCATTTGACAAATAACAACCAACAAAGAGAACATCAGCAAAGAACTACTTATTAAAAGAAGCATTTTAACTCCAAAAAGTATCCTAAAGGAGACTTCTCTCTCCGCCTAATTTTATAACTGCATATAAATCTTACAAAGTATATGGAAAAATACCTAAGCCATTATATTAATTTATTTTTTGTATCTTGTCTTTCTAATGATACAGAAAGATTACGGAAGTCAAAAATCCTAACTTTAGCTCTTTAATCTTTAAAATGCCTAGTAATAGCTGGACACTTTGTAAGTATTCCATAAATACGTGCTGAATTAACTTTTGAGTTCCTACATTATGTATAATATTATCTAAGATACTGGCAAAGTAAAATATGTATGTTCTACTACTTATGAACTCAAATGTGAAGGAAGAGTAGAAAGGCTTACATTTTTAACTTCAGGAAAAATATCTAACCACTTCCCAAATCCCTATAAAAATTTAAAAAAATGAAAGATGTTTCACAAAGTAACTAGTATCATAGATAGTTACTCACTGATATAGAAGTGCCTCATTTCCCAGGACCTAGAAGGTCATTCTTTTTTCCTTTAAACAATGTTCATATTATCACTGGAATAATGATTATTGTGAAAAAGCACACTTCTATGCTTGAAGTTGCCCTAAATCAGGGATTTAGAAATGTAGCAAGAAATCGGTGAACATGATTCTGTGCTTTTTAAGCGAGGGAAACTGTATACAATTGAATTAATTAATAGCAATTCAATCCTCAAGTTATTGTGACATATTTTAGTAAATCAACAGTAATTATTTCCTGTCTAATCTTTACAATCATTAGTAATCAGGAAAGGGTTGCTCTTGATTTAAAAATTAAATTATATTAAGCTTATAAATGATATTGCTACAAAGAAAAATAAAGCCATTATTATATTACTAAATGAAGAAATTAACCAGAATTTTTTTTTACTGGCATATTTCTTGGATGGATAGATGTATGGATAGATGGATGGATGAGTGTATGAAAGGATGGATACATAGAAAAATATATAAATAAGCATCTGTAGATAAGAAAATTGAAGCTATGTGCCTTTCCTTGATTTGAATATATAATTTCAGTTCATTTTAACAGTTATTAATCACCTATTATCCCAAACATCATGCCACATTAGACACAAATATAAATAAGACTTCTATGAGATGTAGGGCTCATATTCTAGCATAGTGGAGGTCATATTTATAGAGACTAAACTTACAGCCTGATTTTCAACTCTATGGATTTCCTACAAACAAACATAAAATTTTTCAAAGAAATGTTACTAAAGGATGCATAGAGGACTCCAAGCTGCCTACACAATGTTAGCAACTCACTCTTCTGCTATCAGATGCATAACAAAATAATTGAGCAACCTGGGGAGATGCTTTTTTATTGGATATAGCACACAACAAATCACAAAGGGGTTCTTTTTAATGTGTTTTCAGGGCACAGAATGATGTTGCTTTATGCTTTTCCTACATGTATTTGTTGACCTTAGAGGACAGAATTTGGTCTACAACATTTTGAACCTCATTAATCAAGATGTCAATCTTTAGAGGCTCGTGGTATTCAGAAAAGGCCTAGGTTGCAGCTTCCTCCCAAGTAAAGTTTCCATCGATGGTAGTAAATGAATATATGTTTCCCAAGGTAATGATAAACATGTGTACAGTGATACGCTGAGAGTACTAAAAATGCATACACAACTGAAAAGAACTTTCTAAGATCGTCTCTCACTTATTCTAATAGTCCTCTATCCTTGTCTCCTCAGCTGGTCTAATATTTGTTTAAAAAATAAAAAAGAAATAAGAGAGACAAAAGAGCCAACGCTTCGTAGAAGGTGATGCAGCACAATGGAGAAGGGAAGGTGGGGACTGGGGCAGCTAGTTCTAGCAGGTTGACCCTACAATGTTCAGTTTTTCAACTGATGAAATTGAGATAAAACTTAACTCAAAGGATTATTATGAATGGGATATAGGTGATGCATATAAAGAGACTACCACCATAGTTGACATATAGTAGGTGATCAAAAATGTTAGATAACTTTTCCATCATATCAGTTTTAGAGGAAATTTATAATGGATAAAATAGAAATCATTCATTATGCTTTGAAAAGTTCTACCATGTCAGATTTTAAAACCAAATTTGTATGGTCACAGAACGTGAAAGCAGGGCAACCACATTAAATATTGTACAACTGGATTTCTCAAAATCGATCTGCATTTGCCTCTAATTAGTCAAAATTAGTGAGAATACATTGCATTTAACCCCTGTACTACAGGGTCCAGCCATTTCCTGCTTCTATTTATGTTTGCTTTTCCATGACGGTATCTTCCTAGGTATAAATCCCATCAATAGAGGCCAAAACCTTGCCTAAAGAATAGCTTTTTGAAAACTTCCTGAAGAAACTGCTATGGGGTCAGCCCTAATCAGCACTTAATTTTAATGCATTATCATCAAGTACTAAGGATTAATTTTATAATGATTAATGAAAGTACTTAACTGAATAGCACTCTCTGCTGTGTCCAGCTCTTACAGGATTTTGCTCTCACTGATCCCAGATCAATGGTTCTTTAGATAAAACCATCAGCGGTGCATTTCTTCAGGTCTTCATTTCAAAACTCACCTGTAGCTCAAATAAAATATTTTTTGAATGCTTATACAGTCTTTGTTGACTACTCAGTATCCATTTTTTGCTCTCCTCCATAGAAACCAAAGCTCAATTTTGGGACCATGGCAAAGATGCCAGCTATACTACATGTTCGTCCCAGCGGTCCTCACAATCAGTCATGTGACACTGCTCTAGCCAATGAGAAGCAGACCCTGCTCAGGATTTCTGAAAAATTATGCTGTATTTTCACAGGTTTTCCTCATCCCTCCATATGGCTTTTGTTCTTCCCTCCTGCCTAGAACTGGAAGGAAGGTACTGTGCAGCGACTATTTGGACGTTGTATGGATGAAAACAAAAGAGGTTGAAACAGAGTGAAGAATCAGAGGTCCACAATCATTGATCGCTGACTCTTATTCCAGACAAATGGGTTAGGTTTACGTCATAATCAATCTTGGAATGGGAAGAGAAGTGATAAAAACCTATGCGAGCACAGTGGTAGGCGAAACAATGCAAAATACACTAAAGCTTCTTAGAACTCCAGCATCTACTGGTCACCGAAAGATGGGGCATAGAGCATCAGCAATATACACAAGCTTGAGACAGTGGTTAAAGCACACTTCTTCAAGTTAAGATTAGTTCAGGAACTAAAAAAAGTCTACACCATAACTAAGAGAATTCAGTTTTGAGACTGAATTCCAAACTAATGGAATGAGCTATATAATTTTATAGGAATCAATCTTCCTGGTCTTTTCATTTTCTTGTATTCTCTTGAAGAAGGTTTATTACAATGAAGTATCCTCAGTTCTCCTTCCAGGCTTGTTACCCTGGGACGTAGTAACTCCTTAGATTCCTTCGCAGGGTTCTAAGTGGAAAGAGTCGGGAACAACTGCCAAGAGAGGCCTTATCATCAACGTTATTGTCCCTGACGCATGGTCCCAGGTGTTATGAGACAAAAGACAAGGCTGTTATGGCTCTCTGAATCTGAGGATGTCTGGTCTTTCTAGACGTTAAATGCATCATGGCAATCCTGGAAGCAGACACTGTGATCATGTTCACTGAGCAGAGACGATTGAGCTTCTGTTCAATTCACAATTAACAATTCACAATAGTCAGGAAACTCCAAAGGCTGTTCTTTCAATCATCATTCCACTATGCAATAATTAATAACTAGTACATATTGATCGCTTACTAGGTATCAGGCACTGTGAAATGAAATGTCTACAGCTGAGCTCATTTTATCCCCCAGCTCCAATGTGAGGGGTCCTTATCATCTTTGTTTCTCAGACAAATAGAACCATACGTGGCAGAGGCTAATTTCCTTGACCTAAGACACAGTCTGGATGTGGCCCTGAGATATCTCAAAGAGTATTCATTCTTCTCACTGTAACTTTTGGTATAAAAAAATCTATTGGCAAATATATAATGAATCTTGGGCTCTGAGGTCATATATCCTATGTGCAGGTCTGAGTCCCAGAGAAACCTGAAACTGAGAGTAAACGATGTCACAAAAATGATTGCATTATTCTTTAAAATATTTTATTTACAATTCGTTTTTGCTTAGTAACTATTTTTAAAGTTGTCATTCCTTAAACACTTGTCTTTGCTTTATATATTGGGATATATTAATGTCTAGGATTAGGTAACTACAGTTTGAATGAATATAGTATAATAACACAATAATAATTTAAGATATCAGCAAAAATTTGGGTGACAATTTGGTAAAATGATTGTTGATATTATAATCAATTAATGCATGGGGAAGGGTACATGGAACGTGAGGTTTCTCATCTCTTCATAAACATCTTAAAAGCTACGGAAGACACTGTGTAGGCTAGTTCTAGATCACTGAATATCAAAAGCTTCTAAGGTAATTAAAATATCACAATAAGATCAGTAGATTCACCAATTTATTTCTTCATTCAAAAATATTTACTGATAATTTTTTAAGGACCAGATTGAACAAGACAGAAACCAAGTCTCAGCTTTCTTGGCACTTACACAACAGCGGACACTTGTGTCCATATGTAGCAAATTGAAGACAGCAGTTCAGGTCACCAGAGGTAAGCAAAGGCATGAGTTACACTTACAGGAAAGAAACTGGGCTATGTGGGCTGGGTATAAGCAAAGACCCCAGAGACGGTTTCCCAGAGGCTGTGAGGTAGGGTATATTCAGGGCTGAAGTCTAAAGGTTGGGGTTAAAAATCCTTTAAAAATGTGATTTGAGGGCTCATGTCAAAGAATAACATTGTAAGCTACAAAACCACTGGCAGAAGAGAAAACTGGTCCTGTGATTCTGACAGAATCTGGAGACTTAACCTGCTCTTTGAGCTCGTTACCCTAGGCTTCCAAGTGAATACCAACCTGCTTGCCTTGCCTCATGAAGAATTAGATGATAAAGACAAGGGAAATTGGAAAGTGGTTTTGAAAACTGTGTTTCTTGGTTTTCTTCAACTTGTTATTACTGTAAAGTCAGAAGAGGGCAGGAATCCTGCATTTGAAAAAAATAATGATGGCAATGGGGTTAAAAAATAAAAAGGCCATTATTTTGGTGGGTGAGATTGTCTCTTTTTATTTTCTAAATGTTGTATTAAAATACATTATTAAGTACATTACTTTATTCTATTTTAGGTGGAAATACATAAAGTACTTAATGGTCAGCAATACATCATGTCCAAATCATGGTACAAGAAATTCTTATTCTTTTCAACCTTGATATGGAAAATTATTACAAGAAGTAATTTAAAAATGATGCAAGTAGGAGACTGAGAGTGTACGGCTATGTTCAGCACCCCTCCAGGTGGTTAGTGCGTGATAAGTATTTTCTGAGTATTTCTAATGTGTTGATGTACTTTGACTCGGCACATTCAATTGCAATGTGAAATCACTGTGATTTTGAAATAGGAATATGTTTATGTACATATATAGATACAAAGAGATAGATGGGTATTTTTTAAGAAAAGAAAAAAAGTCAGATTTTACTCCACTGCAAAAAGTTTTTTTTGGCTAATAATTGTATATAAGACAGATAACAAAATATTTCTTTGTGGTGAGAACCAAAGTAGTAGGTGGTTTTTTTGCAACCGCACTTTAAAAGCACATCCATGCACACAATCATCTCGTTTTGTGGTGAGGTTCACAACATTTACAGCGATACGATTTTTTCCCATATTTAAAGTTCATACATTTCTATTACAATAAAATATGATTTTAATAAAACCACAGTTATTTCAGAATGAATGCACTCCTTTTCCATGCATTCCAAAAATCAAATTGGGAAGTACATAAGAAGGAGGAAAATGTTAGAAATATAAACCGGATATCACGTACATTAGCATACATTCTCTTCTCACAAGTCAGGAGATATGTTCTACACTAAAAATTTATTTCAATAATTAATGTAATTTCCTTTTTGGATACTCTCTAAACCTGAGAAGGTTAAAAATCAATCTCTGTGTATCAACTTGCTAACGAGCTAATTTAGCACTTTGTCTTTAAGTGGTTTTGTTTCTTTTTTTTCCCAGTTGCTGACAGGCAATCAGCAATGTTAACCCTGCCGACTAAGCGAAACATTTTCTAAATTATCTGGATCTCAGGAGAAGATACATTGTATTTAACCTTGGCATCTGTTTTAAATTACAGGAATCTACCAGATTATATTATCCAAGGTTTAAAAAACCTGCTTTTATTTCTTTTCTAATTTGTATCTGAAGATGATTACATGTGCCATTGAAAACTAATCAAGTAAAGAAAAAGAAAAGAATTCTCCTCTACACCTGCCAGCCAGAACCAACAATGATGTTGATAGCTATAGAGTACCTTCTTCCAAAGGCGTTTAAAATCCCCTCTAGATGACTAATCATCAACGTTCAAAGTTCTAGAAATCAGGGAAATAACCAGACATTTGAGTATCCAAACAGAAGCCATGAAGCACTGGGGTGTGATGAGTGTAGGCTCCTTCATTGAAACTGACTGCTAGAATGTTCTTTAAGGAAACTCCCGAGCAGTTGCCGCAGACCTGGTGGCCCATGTTGAGACCCCCTTCACAGGCTGGTGCACGCTGCCACTCGTAGCAGCGACAGCTACGCCCCTTTCCTGAAAACTGCCCTTAGTCAGAAACGCCCAACTGGGGTGGCCTGTGGCCAGTGGCTGAATAATGCCACATACAAATGGCCAACTCCCGCATCCCAAAGTGGGGCAGCTCTGTGGTGCCTTAAAATACAAGTCAGAATTTTCCATAGAATCAGGCAGAGGCTAAACTTCAGCTGCACTGACCTTCATCTGGCGCTGTCCTACTCTGCCTCTCTCACTCCCTCCTGTGTCCACCCGAGCACACGTACAATAAACCACCCACACATGAATCTGAATCTATGTGCCATAACCTAAAATAGAATATTTCCATGGCCAGCATCATTAATACAATACTTAAAATTCCTCCAGAGCCCAGTTTACAGGCACTTCACACTGTCATCTCACTAAATCCTCACAACAGTTTTCCAAGGTGATGGACTGCCACTGCTTGGGACTGAGGCATTTCCTGGGATGTAGGACTTTCAGTGATAAAACCAGAAAAGACCCAAGCAAACCAGGAAATGTTGGTCACCCTATCCTGTCCTCAAACCTCCCTTTTCCCCTTTCTGATGAACTAAAGACAGCAAAGATGAAAAACAAGCAAAGTCTCAGAGAAGCAAAGGTGAGACCCAGGACCCCAACTCAAGTGTGCCTGACTCCAAAGAATATGCTTGTCCCACACACACCAAGTGGCTGCCTAATATTTGCACTATTTACTCCAGCCTTGTTTGCTGTGCAAATTCTTCCTCTTTTATTAAAGTATTATAAAAGCAAATTGTGTGTCTGCTTGATGGATTAACTGATTTTTAAAGAATAAAAGAGACAAATGGAGGAGGACATCCAAATGTGGTCCAGAACCAATAGCGTGCCTTGCCTGCTCACTGGCTTGACTGCCCTATCCCATTTTAGACCATTTTCATCTATAATATTCAAGCACAAATTTAATGTCCAGTGGGAAGATATCATGATCAATAACGACTTTCTGGAGAATAGCCATGGTGATTTTAAATTTACTGAAATTGATTTGCAGTTTAGTAGGGATGGATAATAAAGAGAAAGCAGAAAAACATTTTAATAAGTGCCTCATTTATCACAGGTAGTGTTTTAGCTAGGTATTTCATTTACTCCTTCTCAGTGAATCCTATACAAGCAACTTCCTAAGAAACTGAGGTTGGACAGAAAAAAGTGATGTAAAAAAAAAAATGAAAACCGCAACAGTTTTCACAAAGCATTGGTAAGTTAACAAGAAAAAGACTCAAAGTAAAACAAATTCTATGGATAGCCATTGAGCTTTGGAAAGTCATGAAAGGGTACACATAGGACATAAGAGAGATGACTCCTGTATAAAGCTTCATGAAAACTGAAAAAGCCTAAAGCTTCTTAAATGACTGTCCCCATTGTATAGAATAGTAGCTGAGTATGATCTTTGAGTCTAAACTGCTGAGTTTGAATTACAACTTTTCCACTCTCTTAAATATTTGACTCTAGGTAAGCTATTTACCACCTCTGTGCCTCAGTTTCCTCATATATAAAATGGGAGTAAAACCTACTGGATAGAGTCTGTGAAAATTAATGACTAAATGCATATAAAGCACTTATCATAGTCCTTGACTATGCTGTCCAAGTGTTTACAGTAGCCATGTATAGAATGTTAGCTCTATTTCTGTGAAGACAGATTGCTTGTGATTTTGTAGTTTAAAGAGGAGTTCTATATTGTCTTGAGAAACACTAAAGTGCATTGGAATATCATATCACATCTTGTCCTTTATATAATACTGACATTAATATAGTATTTATCATAAAAAGGGATTTTGCTAAGGGCTTCACATGGACTTTATTTTCATTTAACTTTAAAAACATTTTGATATAGGTACTGTTATCCCTATTTTACAGGTAAGGAAATAAAGTTCAGTGGACTTTAAAACCTTGCCTGTGTTCGCAGCTACAGTGGTAGAGCCCACAGTGAAAACCAGATATTCTGGCGTTAAGTCTATGCTCCTGACAACTATTGAACATTTCGGTGCCTTTTTAAGGAGCAAGGTGGACAGGTGTCGAAAGGTGACAATGGTAACTGCGATTTCCCTGTTCACTTTCAGCACTCTTCCAGTGCTTTACAAAGTGCCCTGTTAAAGTGGCTGTTAAAGCGACTGCTGAATGCGGTAGGGTACATCATCCCAGAGCACACCTCCCAACAGAGCACAGACCAGGAGAACCAGAGGGCCAACTGAGCACTTTCCTGTCTGAAACCTCAGAGACAACTCAGGATGAGCACAGAATGGTGCTGAACTGTGAGCAGGGTCAAAAATGAGAAAGCGGCCCTGAGGAGAGTCAGGTCCTTCTCCTTACGGCCCTGAAACATGATGCCATCAATTCATCCAGAGCTGATGCAGGTCAAAACTCTGGTGCTTCTAGGGCTATGCATTGGGCTCACTCCATTCCCTTCCTTTTCACTCCACATTCCATCCATTTCATCCCTTCCCACGCCAGTCCATTCTATTCCTTTATATGCCACTCCACTCCATTCCAGGCCATTCCATTCCAATGCATTGGTTACTTAGCCCAAGTTAGACTCTAATAAAGAAGCAGCTGCTGTTACAAAGGTGAAAATGATTAGGTTTTGCTCTCAAGGAGTTCTCAGGCTGACCAAGCTTTATCCAATAGATAGGTTTACAAAACCAAAACTTAATTTAGCAACTCACAACATATCTCAGTCTGTGAAATGGAATGAATTATAAAATAATTTGAATTTTTTTTAGAACTTTTATTGAGATACAGTTAACATACAATAAACTGCATATATTTAGAGCGTACAATTTGGTATCCCAATCTCCCAATTCATTCCCCCCCAACCCTCCCCGCTTTCCTCACTTGGTGTCCATATGTTTGTTCTCTACATCTGTGTCTCTATTTATGCCTTGCAAACCGGTTGATTTGTACCATTTTTCTATAGTCCTCATATATGTGTTAATATACAGCATTTGTTTTTCTCTTTCTGACTCACTTCACTCTGTATGACAGTCTCCAAGTCCATCCATGTCTCTAGAAATGTCCCAGTTTCCCTGCTTTTTACAGCTGAGTAATATTCCATTGTATATATGTACCACGTCTTTTTTATCCTTTCATCTCTTGATGGACATTTAGGTTGCTTCCATGTCCTGGCTATTGTAAATAGTGCTGCCATGAACATTGGAGTGCATGTGTCTTTCTGAATTATGGTGTTCTCTGGGCACATGCCCAGCAGTGGGATTGCTGCGTCATATGGCAACTCTATTTTTAGTTTTTCAAGGAACCTCCATACTGTTCTCCATAGTGGCTGTATCAATTTACATTCCCACCAACAGTGCAAGAGCATTCCCTTTTCTCCACACCCTCTCCAGCATTTACTGTTTGTAGATTTTCTGATGATGCCCATTCTGACTGGTGTGAGGTGATACCTCATAAAAATAATTTGAATATTTTTTAATACTCCTGGCTGTAATACAGGATTCAGTCACAGGATTCTTCCTATTGCTAAACAAGTCTACTTAGAAGATTTCATTCCTGGGAACTTCATTGTAAGGGTAAAATAAGTCATTTTCAAGGTATATTTCCAATGAACCATGAAAACTAGAAAGGTATGTTGCACTATTTTGGGAATACTTCCAACTAAGATCCAGAGTCCTCAATCTCAAAGTTCTCTTTTCCTTTGAACATGCTAAACCAGCATGCTAGATCTTATATAGATCACATTTTGATGTCATTTTTTGCCAATCAATCCCTCCTTTCTGTAAAGCAGCATGACCTCAGGTAGCTAGAAAAAGTTGAATGCAAATGTCACTTTATTTGTAGGAATTCTAGACTCTGTTTTTCTGAAACAGCCTACTTAATTTCTGCAGAGATTTGAGATGCCCCCTCATTTCATTAACCCTATGTTTAAAAACTATACGTCCATATGAATTGACTGGAGAGACAAAATTTGGTCAACACTTTACACTGTTACTTTGGGGGATATAGTACAATCTTTGGTTTCCTCATTCTCTGCTACATATTATTTTTGCTTTTATTCTAGTTTTTCAAAGATAAACCTATGCACTATCTAAATTGGTGATCCCTGGGATGCTTTTAAAATGTTTACTCTTGGATCCTACCTATTCCCACCCCAAAGTCTCCAAATACTCTCCCTCATTGGATCTTAAGCTCTATCTTTTTCAAACTGCTGGAATAGCGATTAGGTCCAGTGATAGTGCCCTGGGCTTCTCCTAACCTGCCTGACAGTGACTCCTGGGCATCTCACCCACACAAGCTCACACACATTAGGCACCACGAGAGCAAGGAAGGCTCCGGTGGAGAGGTTTCATTGGCTCTTGGATGCTTCATTTACTTCCAGGAAGTCAAGAAGAGAAACCGGGGCCAATAGAGCATAAATGCTGGCACCCATGCGCCCAGCTGATGCCCTGCTGAGGCTGAATATCTGACATTGTGCAAGCGACGCGATGCTACAAGTCAAAATGCTAAACAGGTTCTGATGTATAGCTCCATTTGCCAATTCTGTTTTCTTAGTATTGTTGTGTTTGTTTTATCTTGTATTTTACATGTCATCTCACCAAAGGACAACAAATAACCAACGGTGAAAGGAAGGAATGCTCTCTGTGCACCTGCTATGTTATTACCTCATTTAATCTGCACAGCACTCCAAGGAGAGAATATCGCTATCTTTACCTTAAAAATAAAGCAAACAAAACAAAAAAGAGGATAAGTAATTTACCCAAAGTTAATAACTCCCAGCGCTGGATGAGAAGCCCTACTATACCAATGTGAAATCTCTTCTGCTACACCATTTTATTTCCATTTCTTCCCCTTAAATATGCACCACTTAAACAAAACACCTATGAAGTTACACTGCAGCCATCCAGTGATGAGAGAGCATTTCTGCAAAGCCACCCAACAGTCTCATTTCCTCAGGGTCGTGCTCCCCACCCACTTAGTGAAGAATCAGTGTCCACTCTGGGCACCACTCACTGAGGACTAAACTGTCACAGATATTTCAGATAATCTTTTATTCTCCAAACTCAACAGTAGCTCAAGGTTCTGGCCACTGCAAAAACTACTCAAAACTTTTCCTGTCATTTTCAAATTGGTACTTTGGACATCAGAGTTCAGTGGGTAGGGACTTCCCTGCTGGCGTAAGTGGTTAAGAGTCTACCCGCCAATTCAGGGGACACGGGTTCGAGCCCTGGTCTGGGACGATTCCAACCAAGCCCATGAGCCACAACTACAGAAGCCCACACACCACAACAAAGAGTAACCCCTGTTCTCCACAACCAGAGACAGCCTGTGCACAGCAACACCCAACACAGCCAATACATACAGGCATAAATAAATAAATAATAAATAAATAAATAAATAAATAAATCTATTAAAAAAAAGTTCGGTGGGTAGTATAGTGTGGAAGGTTGCTTTCACTGTGGTGCCTACCAGCAGCTTATGGACAGTACTGCACACCACTGAATATTGCTTATTCATTAGAGTTCACGGTACCGAAAGAGCAGTAGGAAAATTTTAAACATCTATATTCTAAAGCACAGAAGCTCATCAACTTCTGTGTGTTTGGTACAGCTCTTGGCACACTGCAGAAACCAACAAACAAAAAATCACCATTTGTACTGGGTTGAAGAGTGTTGCCTAAAAATTTCATGTCCACCCAGAGCATGTTAACGTGACCTTATTTGGAAACAGGGTCTTTATATATGTAATCAAGTTAAGATGAGGTCACGCTGGGTTAGAGTGGGTTCTAAATCTAGTAAGACTGGAGTCCTTATAGGAAGAGGGAGAAACGAAAAAGATCATGAGGAGGCAGAGGCAGAGATCGGAGTGATGCATTTATAAGTCAAAGAATGACAAGGATGGCCCTCAACCACAAGAAGGTAGAAGAGGCAAGGCGAGATTCTTCCCTAAAGACTTCAGAGGCAGTAGGACCCCACCAAGTTCTTGATTTTGGATTTCTAGCCTCCAGAACTGTGAGATAATACAATTCTGTTGTTTTAAGCCACCCAGCTTGTGGTACTTTGTTCCAGCAGCCCTAGGAAACGAATATGTCATCCATAAACATCCACCTACTATGTGCAAGGCACCATGCTCAGTGCTGGGAGTCTGGACCAGTGGGAGTATGAGCCTGGCCCCTGAGGGCCAATCCGTGCCTGCAGGTGTACAGCAGCAAGGCAAACGAGTTTCATTTCCTTTTAGCTCTAGCCTATCATTTCTCTTCTGAACAGCCACAGACCATTACTTCTCTTCCTCTTCCTCGTCATTCCTCAGCTCCAAAAACTGCCACTCCACACAGTGGAGGTCCTAGTATTTCCTTCTCTCTCCAATATGTTATTCCTTGTACTTCTGTTTTCCCTGCAATATAATAAAATGCACAGGTATAAACACAGCCTCCACATGGAGCACATATTGCATGCTGGTTTTATCAAAGCTTGTGTGCCAGCACTGAGCTAGGCGCTCTCTCTCAAGCTTCTATAATGCCAAGGTGTGTCCTGTGTGAACGCTGCAGGACCAAAACCGCAAAACCATTATCATAAAACTATGACATTCATTGCAAAACAAATAGCTTTACAATCCATCCAATGCATGAGAACAGTAATCGCACTCCCCCAAATTCAGTGGGCCTCTCAGGCTTTCCAGTTTCATCTCTACCATCACATTAGCTGAAGTGTCTTTTGTCAAACTTGGGGACCGCCTTTTATAAGGTGGTCTTTATAAAATGTAATTCTTCCTAAATTAAAAGAATCAGCAGAAAATGCTGCATTTAAAGAAAGGAAGGGAGGGAGGGAGGGAAGGAGGGAGAATGGAAGGAGGGGGAACGAAAATAATGAGTGAATTTCAGGAGTTCTTCAAATTCTTAATATTGGTTTCCTTGGTGTTGTAAATTAGGAATGTTTTTAACTTTGCATGCTCCATGACTTTGTTTATAAATTTAGATATAAGACCTTTTAAAAATGGAAAGACCACTGAAATAGTAATGTCTGAAGTGAGCTAACATTCATTGAATGCCTACTCTGTTTCAGATGTTGTACCAGACACCTTTCCACATGCTTTTTAAGAACCCTATTGGTTAGGCTTCTCTGGTGGCACATTGGTTAAGAATCCGCCTGTTAATGCAGAGGACACAGGTTCAAACCCTGGTCTGGGAAGATCCCACATGCCGAGGAGCAACTAAGCCCGTACACCACAACTACTGACCCTGAGCTCTAGAGCCCATGAGCTACAACCACTGAGCCCATGTGCCACAACTACTGAAGCCTGTGCACCTAAAGCCCGTGCTCCACAACAAGAGAAGCCACTACGATGAGAAGCCTGCACACCACAATGAAGAGTAGCCCCCACTCTCCGCAACTAGAGAAAGCCCTCGAGCAGCAACAAAGACCCAACGCAGCCAACAAATAAATTAAATAAATAAATTTATTAAACAAAAAAAGAATCCTATTGGCCATTCTGCAATTTATATAAAATTGGGGTTCACAAAATTTCAATAATCTGTGCACAGCCATACACTATTATAATAGAGATGCTGGGCCTTAAACTTAATTAGGTCCTCAGATTTGAAAATCTAAATGCTTTTTCCACCAAACCACATGGCCTCCCCAAATATATTTTTGCACAAATCCTAGGGGACATGTTATCACGAGAGGAATTATTTTTTTTTTTTTAGCTTTTATAGAACAGGCACATGGCCAAATAAGACAAGAAGTCTTCCATTTTATAGTTAAAATCACACTGCCATGTGATGACGTTTAATAACAAAAATAGACAACCTCACAGGTACACAGCATTTAAGCAGCACTTTTCCAACAATAAGCCACAGCTAAAATTGTAAGTTTTGAAACTTTGACCCGAAGGCTCGTATCCAGTGAGTTTGTTCAAGAGAGAGGCTGGGATGATCAGAAGTCTAAACTTACGGAAAGAAGCTGTCAGCATCCACCAGAAGTTCCCTCTAGAAATCAGGGCCCTTCTGATATAAATACGATGTAAAGAAAGCATTAAGCATCAAGAGGAGCTTGGAACACAGGAAAATGGAAACGTGGAGACCCTGGAGGTAGTGTGTTCCAGATGGGATACAGGGAAGTGCCTGGCCAGTAACTGGATGACAGCCCCAGATCTGCCTACCTCAGAGAACGCTCAGGGAAACCGTGGGTGTCAAAGCATTAATGAGCTGGCTTTGCACATCTGACCCTCACCAAAAAATATTATTGTGGTCAAATACATTTTATTTTATTTATTTTTAAAAAATTTTATTGGAGTATAGTTGATTTATAATGTTATGTTAGTTTCAGGTTACAGCAAAGTGAATCTGTTATACATACACATCCACTCTTTTTTAGATTATTTTCCCATGTAGGCAGTTACAGAGTCTTGAGCAGAGTTCCCTGTGCTATACAATAGGTCCTTATTAGTTATCTATTTTATATATAGTAGTGTGTATATGTCAATCTCAATCTTCCAGTTTATCCCTCCCCCCTTACCCCTGGTAATTATAAGTTTATTTTTTACATGTGTAACTCTACTTCTGTTTTGTAGATAAGTTTATTTTTTTAATTTTACTTATTTATTTATTAAGATCCCACATAACTGGTAGAGCCACTATGGAGAACAGTATAGAGGTTCCTTCAAAACTAAAAACAGAGCTACCATATAATCCAGCAATCCCACTCCTGGGCACAGATCAGAAGAAATCCGAAATTTGAAAAGATACAAGCACCCCAATGTTCACTGCAGCGCTATTTACAATAGCCAGGACATGGAAGCAACCTAAATGTCCATCAACAGAGGAATGGATAAAGAAGATGTGGTACATACATACAATGGAATATTACTCCACCATGAAAAGAACGAAATAATGCCATTTGCAGCAACATGGATGGACCCAGAGATTGTCATACTGAGCGAAGTAAGTCATATAGAGAAAGACAAATATCATATATCAAATAAATTTTAGAAACTGCATTCTCTATCACTCTTTAGGAAATTCATGATGTGCTTTAGCAGAATAAAGGTTTTAAAATGCCCTGCATCAAAAGAAACTTAAACTCAGAATTTCCAAAAATGATATAGTCAAAGATTCTGTTTCATTTGTTTTAATTTAACACTGATGAGCATCCCTGATCTGGGTAACACTGACCTAAGGTAGAACCATCTAATACTAAAGAATATTGGATCGCTCTGTCCATAGGCGCAAGCTTAGTGTAGAGTGATAATTCTCCTCAAAGTTATTAAGCAAATGTTTTTACATTCTAGAACCACCAAGGTTCCTAATACAAAATTATTTGCATGTGGGTTCAAAACGTACTTTGTCGATAGAACAGGTGAGGATTTTAACGGATGCTGCCTCTAATCTGTATTAAATTGTCCATTTTATAAAAGCAAGGATGACATTTCTTTCTGGACTCCTGAGTTCCAGGATTTGGACAATTCCTAATACATGGGAAGAACCCCAAAATATTCACTGAGTAGTTGAAGGAATGATTAAGTAATATATAAATGCAATTAAGTTATACTGTTGATTCTCCTTATTCCCAGTTTCTGCTACTGTAAATGAGACCACTTGCTAAAATTTACCTATAATCCCCAAATTGATACTGATGGTGCTGTGTGGTCATCTACAGATTTGTGCAAGTGAAAGCACCCCAAAATTTGAGTCATCTGATATTCACACCCCTTGCTGGCCTGGAGCAAGGTGCCATTCTGCCTTGCTTCCTTAAAAAAACTAAAACTCCACTCTCACTTTTCTAGGGCACACTTTCTCTCACGTCTCTTAAACTTAGGAGCCATGGGCATTTTTAGAATCCAGCTAAGGGAAAGTTTAGGTTTAGTTATGTGGTTCGTGATCCCTTTTTATATACAGTCAAGTTACAGATGGCTGTCCTCGGGTAGGAATGGCTTGCACGGATGTGACTACTACCTAAGGGGAGAACTCACCTGGTATCATGGTGCAAAGGTGACCCATGAATATCTCGGGTGGTCCCCAACCCTAACAGTGTATGGAGAGAGGACAGAGGATGGACTTCTCCTTACAAAGCTGTTAAAACCTTGCAACTTGCAACCTGAGGTCAAAGATATTTTAGGCACCAAAAACATATATCCAATCATTTGCAAGAAAAACGCAAATAAAAACAAGCTTGTAAAATATTCAAAAATTTGAGAAAGTCCAAATATGCCATTTTAATTACAATTTAAAGACATGTTGCAGCACATTTCAATACAAGAACAAGAAATTATAGACTTTTGATTACGATGTATGTAAAATTACCTTTATTATCATTTATAAAATGATAGTAAAATGAGAAAAAATTAAATAAAGACAATGTAAAACAGAAGTGATAAAAATGAAAAGTGAAACTATTGGGACTTCCCTGGTGGCACTGTGGTTAAGAAACCTCCTGCAACTGCAGGGGACACAGGTTTGATCCCTGTCCGGGAAAATCCCACATGCCACAGAGCAACTAAGCCCATGAGCCACAACTACTGAGCCCGCGTGCTGCAACTACTGAAATCCAGGCACCTAGAACTCGTGCTCTGCAACAAGAGAAGCTACCACAATGAGGAGCCCACACATCACAACAAAGAGTAGCCCCTGCTCGCCGCAGAGAAAGCCTGCATGCAGTAACAAAGACCCAATGCAGCCAAAAATTTAAAAACACAAAACTGAAACTATCAATTTAGAAATTATGTTGACATGAAAGCATATTACAACACCACCAAACAACAACAACAACTCCGATTGCACTAAAAGGAATAATCATTAGCAGAAGAGATCTGTTTTGACTAGAAGTAATGAGTAGGTTCTTGGATTGATAATTTAAATAGCGAAGAGAAATAAATGATGGATCAAATAAACACACTGGAAAAAATATTTTAATTTCATGTCAAAATGACACAACACTGATACTGATGAAAATAAATTCAATATGCTACTAAAATGAAAGCATCAATGATAAACTGGTAATGAACATGGTCAATTCAATGATGATTTAAGATTAATGCACACGAAAGTATGAAAAATCACCAAATTTTACAACTTATGAAAGAAAACCAGAAGATACTTTCCTATTTGACAATAATCCTAAAAAATTACAACACTGCAAATAATGAGTCATTAAGTGAAAGGAAACTTTCCTATTTAAAATAAAAAATAAATATCTATCAACTCTGCTATAAACCTGGATTATCTTTCTTTTCTGTGTATAAGAAGACTACAGAATCATCAAATAGCATGCAAACAGGAATATGTAAAAATATCACATAGGTGCATAAAGCTGTTAATACATTTAAAAGTATGTTACTGTTTTAGTTTTTTCACATTTATGCAATTTGTCAGCTTTTTAAAATTTGTAATTATTTTTTTACAATTTTGTTAATAAACTCCCATTTTATTTATTTGTTTTTGGCCACTCTGTGGGGCATGTGGGATCTTAGTTCCCCAACCAGTGATTGAACCTGTGACCCCTGCATTCGAAGCTCATGTTTTAACCACTGGAGTTCCAGGGAAGTCCATAAAATTTATAATTTTGAAATTTATAATTTCTCATTTTAAATAACTATCCACTTTACATGTAGTTCTCTATTTTACTCATGAAATCTTTTTTTTAAAGGGTGTCATAAAACTGTATAAACTCTAGATCCCACAAAACCTAAATCTGCTTTTGTATGATAGCAAGATTAAATGACTTAAGTAAACTCCAAGGCCAATTAAAAAATAGAGATCTAGCAAAGTTTATGTAATCTGACTCGTCAGAGCTAATGTGTCAGCTTTGACGTGTGAAGAGGATACCACTGACAGAGTCAGCCTTGTAAGAAATGCACATACACACACATACATACACACACATATAGAAGTTTTGAGATATCAGATGTACTTTATATCACTGCGTAATAAATTACCAAAAATTCAGCAGCTGGTAACATTATCCATCTATCATTTCACAGTTCTACAAGTCAGAAGTCTGGGGAGGATTGACTGTGTTCTCTACAGAGGGGCCAGAAGGCTGGAATCCAAGTGCCAGCTGGCTGAGCTCTAATCGGAAGGTCTAGGGACTCATCCAATCCAAGTTCCTGCAGGTTGTTGGAAGAATCCAGTTCCTTGTGGTTGCTGGTCTGAGGTCCCCATCTCTGGCTGGCTGTCAGTCTCTCCTCAGGCTGCTCTTTTCCCCTAAAGGCTGTCCTGCATTCCTTCTCACATGACCCCCTCTATCTTCAAATTGTCAACAGTACATTGAATCCTTTTCATGCTTCAAATCTCTCTGGCTTGTTCTTCTGCCACCAGTTGGTGAATCCTGTGATTAGGTTAGGCTCACACAGATAATCCCCTGATCTTAAGGTCAACTCTGATGTGTAATATTATAATTGCAAGAATGATATTTTGAAATATTGAAAGATTCTATCCATACTCAAAGAGGAGGGAATTATACAAAGGTGGAGAATCATTGAGGGCCATTCTTACAATTCTGCCTACCATATTCCGTCATGATAAAATGATTTGATACTGCATGTGCAGTCCAAGTCAGGAGGAATCAGAGTTGACAATTCACAGGGAGCTTGAACCCTGGTCCACATAAAGCTAAGGAAGTAAGTCAGAGAGAGAGCAAGAGACAGAGATAATTTGACAGAGCACAAAAGAGAGAGAAATAGAGAAACAGACTTGCCATGACCCCAAATACTGTGCATATTCTTCTCTCTGACTTGCTAATGTATTCTCTCTAAGGGAAGACATGAAACATCTAAAATGTTTGTTTTTCTTAAAAGTTATTTGCATCTCCTAATTGGTATGTCATTTCATACTTACATGCTAGTACCAAATCTGAAGTTTTGAGCCATTCTTATATCTTCCTTCCTTATTAAGTTGTTTATGCTGTGGAATGTTTGAGTCTATAATTAAATTATTGTCTCTAACAAATTAACCATATCCATGCATACATTAACATATCATTATAAGTGTGGGAAAACATAGATGTATGCCATAGAACATCCAACTGAACAGTGCTGCATAGATCTGGGCTTGCTTTTCTGGTAACTGGACTCAATTCTGGGGGTTGGAGGAGGCAGAAAACATAATTTCAGGACAAAGTGACAACTTACCCTTTTCTGAAATAAGGTGAAGATATGATAGCTGGAAATATTTTTGAGCAAATATCTAATCTCCCATCTTTTCTCACTATGGGAAAAATACACTTTCCTTAACATTTCTTTTTTTTTTTTTTTAACAGTGTATTTCTTTATTGAGGGGTGTGGTTAGGAGGGAAGACACCATGGTGAGGAATGAATCAACTGAAGTAACACAAGTATAGGAAGCAGTGAAATAGTGATACACAAAATGGATAACTGTTTTCTTAGAGGATTCGACTTATGGAAGAAAAACTCTAACTGGTGTTGCAAAAACAACTGTATGAATTAGAAATTGGTTTCAGTAACATTAGTAGAGAATATGTTCTAGAAAGTGGAGGTAACTGGATGTAAAATCCTGGCAGCAATTTAATAGAACAGTCCCAGATGGCTAGGCTGAGGCCAATACCTAAGGAGGACGAAAGCCTTGTCTGTGGGGGATTTTGGATGATACCTGGAGAAATATTACACTGTGCATAAACCATATTGAATTGTTTTCACAAGTGCTGTAAAGTTTCATATAGTAAAAGGTTTTTCTACATGTACTTCAACTTCACAGCAAGAGTGGCACAGAATACCTAAACACAGAAGAGAGCATTTATACAAGATATCTAACTGCTTAATATAATAATGCATACAATTCAAAATAATTACACTATCATTACATCTAGGGCTTTCTGCAACTACAAGGTGGTGGTTATGGAGAGCATGGCCCTTGGTATCAATATCTAAAAAGCAGCCACCACCTTCTTCTACGTGGTTCTCTTTTGGTGTTTTTTCTTCATTTTTATTAATCAGTTCTGCTGCTGTTGCTGCTTCTTAGCAAAACTGGTAAAAACAAAATTGCACATTCTGATCAGGTCAGTTGTGGAAGTCTTCAAGCCAGGAAAACTTGTGTCCACCCTGCTTGTAAATCAGAGTTTAAATGTCACAAAGCACTTTCTTCGCCCCAGAAGATTGAAGGTTTTAAACATCTTGATTGCCAGAGCGCTATGTTCAATGACTACAATTTTGTTTTTACCAGTTTTGCTAAGATCCTGGTATCAGGTCAGGAATTCCACTCTCACAAGTGACATCATTTGCAGTAACACCATCTTTCATGTAGACCTGGTCCATAACTGCTGGGTCAAGCTCACTCATCAGAATTTCCAGGGTTTGATCTGGCTGAGTATCCAACTCCCTGGGAAATCCAAAGTATACACGTACCAACAATCAGAATTCATGCGTCCCATACAGTATGCCGCTCCATTTGGGAAAACTGCATTAAGAAACTCTATTTGTTCCTGGAAATTTCGGTGTGAGTACCCTTGGTGAGAAAGCTTCATGAAATTCTTACGAGAATAAAAGAAGCTTTGAATTGAGTCAAACCCACTGTAATCCCTAGCAAGTTTCAACAAGGGAACCAGAGCTCTCAGCAAGAGGGTGGTACCACATGTCTTCAAAAGGAAACCTCTTTTGGAGACAAACATGCTCCTCTCACTGAGTACACAAGCTTCCTGCTTGTTTTTGTCACACTTATGATTGAACATTGCACATCCTTCAAAAGTACGTCCCACTCAGATCTTGGGATGGTGCAAAGATCCCTAAATTAAATCTCTTCTCCCACCGCTGCTGCCGCTGCGGATTGTTCCAGTGGTTACTGAAGTTCAGGTTCCTTTTTTTGCTATAATTTTATATTAACTTTTTTAAAAAAGGATTAATAAAAATTTCCCAGCTTTTTTTTTTTTTTTTTTGAGTGAAAGCTGAACATGAGTCTGTTGGAAATAGAGGCAGATATAGCTCAGTCTCTCGTAGCCGCTGTTTCCCCATTAGAGAGAGTAGAGCGAGCACTAGCTAATGTTGCCGGCCATCTCCTTAACATTTCTTAACGTTGGGCTTGGCCATGTGTCTTGCTTTGGCCAACAGAACTCTAGTGAATGTGATGTGACAAGAGTCCTTAAATACATTTGAGGTTTGGCTTGCCTCTCGTGCTCTGGTGACCCACTATGATAAAACCAAACCCCTTCAAACGGCACACTAGGACACATAAATACGGAGCAGAACTGACAAAGCCTGCTGATCAGCTGAGCCGGCCCGCTGAACCCGCTCTTGATCCACTGAACCAGAGTCACCTGCAGACCTGTGAGTCTGGAGATAAACACGTGCTGCTGCAAGCCTACTGAGTCTGGAATGGTTTATTACACAGCATTGCTCTAGGAATAGCTGACTAATAGAAAAGAGACAGGGAGGGAAAAAATCTAGAGATACAGATTGTTATTTAAATCTGATTCAGTTAAATATATACATATTTATATTCTCTCTCTCTCTATATATATATACACACACACACACACACACACACACACACACACACACATATTGCACGTCTATGTGTATGTGAGTGTTTTCTTAACAATGTATCACACTTACAAAAGTACTCTCTTTGGTAGATAATTTTATGCTAAAATTTATATTTAAAGAAGTCCTTATATAATAATATTGCTCACAGTGAAATCTAACATCAGTGCAGCTGAAAGTGTTATTTTTCCTTGTCAGACTATCAGCCACTGTAGCCTCCTGCCTATTCACACTTTTAAAGGGATCTTATAACTCTATAAGCATAGGCATGTGCAGAAAATTGCCTTTTCAGAAGGCTATAACCTTCTAAATATTCCATATATATTACATATAATTTTGTGAGATGTTTGATTTTTTAAAAATAAGAGAAAAATACTTGCAAATTACATCAATGTAACAATTGTTCCCCTTGAATCAAAATAACATCAAAAGAAAAATGAATACTGGGGAAGAAAGAACACTTCAAAAGTACTGCTGAAATAAATTTAAATGGATGGGAAAGACTTCTTTTACTTCAACAGTTGTAAAAGCACATCATTGTCTATAAAGACGTCTGACCATAAGATTTCCTACTCACTATGAAATCAAAAACAGTATGTGGCAACACTATATAACCCAAGTGAATAATCAATATGTAAAGTGCTGAAAATGTATACATCCTTACAAACTTCTGCACCTAAACCAACTTGGATGGTTTCAAATTGCTGAAATTATTATAACCAATTGCTAGAGCAGAATAAGCAGAATACTCAGTTGGCAATGAGTAAGGGACTATCTTACATGCAGTCCTTCACCAGTAGGGACAGCACATATGCACCAACATGTGGCTGAAACTAGGAAACCCTCTCCCATTTATAAAATTATTATTTAGGCACCATTGTTTTTCTTTTTAAACTTAATGTTAATTCATGGTCTGATTCAAATTGTTGTGTTTTGCAATCTAGAGTAGGGCTTCACAACCTCAGCACTGTGGCCATTTTGAGCTGGATAATTCTTTGTTGTGGATAATTCTGCTCGTTATAAGATGTTCAGCACCATCCCTGGCTTCTACGTATTAGATGCCAGAAGCACCCTCTAACCTGGAGCTGTGACAACCCAAGACGTCTCCATACGTGGCCAAGTGTCCCCTGGGGACAAAGTCACCCCAAGATGAAAACCAATGATCTAGAGAAATGTAATGCAATATGGTCTTTCTTCCAATCCCAGATGCTAATCACAAGCACCAAAACAGCTACAATTTTATGATGTTTACTCTCTGCCAGACACAGGGTAAAGTAATTCATTTTACTCCTCATAAAAGCGAAGTTCCTTATATATTATTATTACCTCCATATTATTGATGAGAAACGGAAGCATAAAGAAGTTTAGTGACTTGCTCAGGCAGTAAGGGAGCCTGGGTTTGAACACAGGAATTTCTCCCTTTAAATGAAATGGGTTTCAGGACATCAGGAGTCCAGCAAGACCTTGGGCTCATAAACAGTGTCCCCTTGGAGCTATCTTTGCTCCTCTATTATATCTGGGAGCTGAGCGAGATGACCTCAGAGGATCTGTGGTTCCCTAAATTATAGGCAGATCTATTTGGCTGGATTTATTTCAATAAAAGCAAGCTAACCACACATTAGATAATGTCCAGCTACAGCAGCTCACTTCCTAATGGCAGCCATCCATCTTCATTGATTGAAATTCACAGTATTTTAGTGCGTACATTTCCTTAAACCTGTCACTATGAGAAAACTCTGCAGGGAGGAGAGACAGCTCACAAAACAGTCCTGCAAATTTCTTCATGAATCTCTTTACAAGGTCTTCAAGGTCACAGCCAATCAGAGACATGGTTGGAGAGACTACACAGAAGTTCTCCCTGCCTGCATAGCCAATGGCAGAAAGGAGTTAACTGCGAGCCAGATGGAAGTGAAGACGAACCTTTGAAATAAGTGCCAGAAAATGTGATCCGTCTGAGAGTGTTACTTAAATTAGTAATGAACACTGGAAGAAGCCAGTTTCCTCACCTGAGATGACTCCTGTAAATCCCATTCTCAAAGCAAAGGAAGACTCTGTGCGTGAGAATGTGCTACATTCCATTCTTACAACCTCCCTGAAAGCTTGTCTTCACTAGCTGTCCTGTCTCGAACCCCTCTTCTCCCTCAATGAACCGATTCAGCTGTTGTTAAAACAAACCACTTTTAAATCCCCATTTTCTATGGCTGAGCAAGGGCAGATGCACAAACCCTAACGAGCGAGCATGGACACAGCGTGACGAGGCATCTGTCATGGGGGCTCCTAGCAGAACACGTGGTGAGTGTCCCTCAGCAGAGCTCACATCTTCCCTGTAAAGGAGAGTCCTCGCCACATGACGTTAACTGAAGCAAGTCAGACAGAGATAACTACTGTATGTACCACCTACATGTGGACTACAAAAAATACAACAAACTAGCGAGCAACACAAAAACAGAAGCAGACTCACAGATACAGAGAGCTATCTAGTGGTGACCAGTGGGGAGAAGGATGAGGGAGAGGCAGCATAGGGGTAGGATGTGCAGACTATTATGTACAAAATAAGCTTCAAGGATATGTTGTACAGCATAGGGAATATACCCAACATTATATAATAACTATACATGGAATATAATCTTGAAAATTGTGAATCACTATCTTGCACACCTGTAACATATCATATTGTACACTAACTACACATCCATAAAAAAAAATTTAAATTAAAAAAAAACAAAAAACAAAAAACAAAACTACTTTTCGGTTACAGTTACTGCTCATTTCACACAATTCCTTAAAGCCCATCACCACATCATTCCCTGATGGGTCAAAATTCTTCACCACTTAACCTCCCTCCCCAAAGACATGACGGCAGGCATGTATTCTTACAAATTCCAATGGAAAAATAAAGATGTATGTGGTTATCTACATGATAAATGACCTCTGGCATAATGGAGAGTCCAGGAGAACAATGCCCTGCATTTATTTTTTGATTGTGATTTCTGACAGAGAAATTTTGTGAAAGTACACCATAAACAAAATTTTTAAAAAGAAAATACAGTTCTCAGTCTTTCTGAGCCAGAAAGCCACAGTTCTATGTCTAGTACCAAAGACTCTGCCCTCTACTCCCTTCCATAGCCAGCTGCATTAGCACAATTTAAAATGCAACAGGATCCTATTGTATAGCAGAGAGAACTATATTCAATATCCTGTAACAAGCCATAATGGAAATAAAATGAAAAAGAATATATATATATATATATATATATATATATGTATAACTGAATCACTTTGCTGTGCACCAGAAACCAACACAACATTGTAAATCAATTACACTGCAATAAAGAAATTTGTTAAAAATAAAATTAAAATGCTTTAGAGGGTCACTTACGGTCACTCACTGCATATTCAGATAGTTTTATAACTCACTTACATACTTGTAAATGTTAAGAAACAGAAATAATACAAACAAAAAACCACAGAAAACATGAGCCATTGTTTTTATCGTGTATATGATATATACAAATAAATGTATTTATGAGTAAATTCCCTTGTATAAAAATGTATCCTTTAATTGTTATACAAAACTGGAAAATGCTTTTTTACTTCACTTCAAACTCTGAAAATTTTTCATAAGGGCATGATTATATTTGGAAAACATATAAACACACTTGGCTTATTCAAGGCAAAGGCAGATGATAGAACTCTTTGGTTCTTCCAGCTTTTAATGATAAACCTTCCCTATGAATAATTATAATTTCTACCTGTACCAAATCCATAGCCAATCTCACACTGCCTTGCCATTATGATACTAAGAACTTTCCATACTGAATTATTAAATGATCTTTGGAGTTGGCTACAGTTCATAGAAATGTGACAGTCCAATGTGTCTTAGTGCTGTGAACTGTTACCAAAAGACTAAGCATCCTTGACAGCCGATAAAAAATTAATTATTATTTCAATGGAAAGGATAAAATTCTGCCAAAAGCTGTTAATTGTGGAGCTTTTAGAGTTCTCAATTTCTCTCTCAGAGAGGACACAACAGTAGGCTATTTCATGAAGATTAAATAGCATATACAAGATATCTAGCTTTGCCTGGCATACCCTGGGTCTTTATATCTTAGTTCCTTTAACTGGCCCTAGAATTTTTCATCTTCCTTCCTCCCTAAATGGCAATTCACCTTTGAAGAACAGAGGTAGCTGTCAAAATGGAGAATGGAAGAAATACTGGATTGTGAGAAAAGATATCAGTTAGGAGATACTTAAATACAGTTAGAGTATTCAGATACTCCAGGCAAGTTCAAATGGCTTAAGTCTGTCCAGTTCTAGATGTTCATTGGGTTATTGCATAGATTGAGGAAGATAAGGGAGGGCTTTTTAAAAGCTTATTTGTTGCAAAATATAGTCATTCTTATTTTTACAACTAGTAAGTATGGAATTCATGTGGTAAAGTTATATTATTGAATCGTGTGATTAGGAAAAGGTCAATTGAATACTTAGTTTCCAAAATTACATTCACTTGAAGAAAAACAAGCTTCTAATCTTACCATATACTGATAATTCCTTCAAACCACAAACACAAGATCCTGCAAAGTGCAGACTAAATTAATTCAATTAGCTATTATTACTGGATACAAAAGAAATACAGGTAAAAGATTAATTTGCAAAAAATAAATACTAATAAAAGACATTAGTCTTTTTCCTTTGAAGTCAACTTACTGGATTGAGGTCATTTACCAATCTTGCATTAAAGAAGCTATTTTAAGCATCTGAAACTTGATCACTCCAAGACTGAATAAATCCTGTGCAGAGATCACTTTGCTATTTTCTTTTATTATTACAAAGTTATAAGAGATCCCTACCTATGGAATATTTCTTGCCCATACCCTGATCAGATATAACTGTGGAGTTTGAAAGTCTCTAGGACTGTGAATACTTTTATTTTTCAAAGGGGGAGAGGTTGAGGAGGATTGGAGGACAGAGTGTTATCTCTGCCGCAGTAAAGCCTATTTTTCAAATATCTTGTTTTTTAGGCTTCTCTTGGCAAACTGACCTTTCCTTAGAGTAGCCTATCTTGCTGTGGAGCTCTATTCCTGGGCCTCCTGGGGTTCACAAAGCTATGAAGAAGCAGACTCAGAAAATAACGGGGATGTGGGAACAAAGTAAACAATCAAAATAAAGTTCCTGCGAAGTTAGACTAGGACGTTGAAGAACCTCTGAAATGCCAAAGGTGGCTTTTCAGCTTCCTAGCTCACATCCCAGTCAGCTCTCCTGAGAAAAGAAAGCAGCGAGGAGCTCAGCCTCCTGGGGAATAAGCACTAGGTGGTGACTGACGGGAAAAAATAAAATTTTCTTCCAAGGGCAGAGAGCACTGATGAAAAGAGCGATCAATGCAGCATAGCTGTAGGACTGTAGGAAACAACCACTGGAAGCTTAAAATGGGGCATAAAAGAGTTGAAATAACTTGATGTGAGCACAGGTGTGTGTCGTCCGAAAGTCATTTACTGTGGAAAGATCAGGAACTTGAATCAACCATAGTAACTTCAAAGTGCCATCCATCCCTGTCCAGCTTTGTGCTCATCTCCACTAGCATATCTGTAAATGGAAGCCGACAACAGCAGCCAACAACCTGCAGGAGTGTGGAGAGGACTGAATGAGATAATGTGCATGAAAATACCTATGGTAACGTTTGCATATCTTACACCTTCACGGAAGTTTGTTTCCTTTTCCTAGGACGAATGCCAGTGCTAGAAGACACAGCTCTACATGGAACACAGATGGGGCCGGAGGCTTCACAGAGGCAGGTGTCCCACCTGAGATCCCTATTCCGTTTGAGGAAGCACCTTAGCAGCTATGTGATCATAGGGCATGCTATTGAGGTTTTTCTGAGCTTCAATTTAGTCAGACATAACATGGGATCATAATAATTCACCATCTCATGTGGTTGTTACAAGCACTGATGTAGGAAATGAAAGCAAATTTCCTTGTGTCTTAATATTAGCCTTTGTTATTATTACTGTCATTGTTAGTATAGGACAAGAGCGTCAAAAGCTCTACCTTCTCCCTTTCTCTTCTCTTATAAAGATCCTTGTCATTGGATTTAGGGCCCACCCTAATCCATGATGATTTTATCCTAAAATCCTAACCTCAATTATATCTGCAAAGACTCTTTTTCCAAATAAGGTTAATTTATAGGTTCCCCAGTGTCAGGAGATGGTCATATCATTGGCGGAACCCCAATTCAATCCAAATTGTGAAGAATATAAATTGACACATTCTGTAATGCCGAGCAGTGATGGTGCTCTAAAGAACAAGGGTTAAGGATGAGTGGGGGATGATCTCAGGAGAAAGCAATGAGTAAAGGCCTTCCGAAGGGGATAGCTGAGCCAAGAACTACATGACACCATGAAAGAGTAAGATATGCAAATAAATGGGGGACATATGTCCTAGGCAGAGTGAGCAGTGAATGCAAAGGGACAAAGGAAAACCAAGAAAGTTCCGGTGCTGGAAGCACAGCAAGGGAGCACGCCAGTAGGGAAAGAGATGAGGGGGTGCTTATGAATTCATCCCCCCCCCCCCAATTCATATGTTGACATCCTAATCCCCAAAGTGCTGATATTGGGAGGAGGGCTTTGGGGAGGTCATGCGTTCATGAGGGTGGAGGCCCCGGGAATGAGATCAGTGCCCTTACAAGAAGAGACACGAGAGAGTCTCCTTCTTGTCTCTGCCCTCCGCCATGAGCGGACACAGGAGAAGACTCTCACCAGAGCCTGGCCGTGCTGGCGCCCCGACCTTAGACCTCTGGCCCCGAGAACTGTGAGAAGTAACTTCCAGTTGTGGATAAGCCACCGGCCTCTGGTTATTTTGCTACAGCAGCCTGAACTAAAGAGCATACAGGTCACGAGGAGGAGTTGGCATTTTATCCCACGTTTGATGGGGCGGCTGAAAGCAGCAGAGTTGTCTTCTTCTTTCAAGCAGGCATTCTATTTTAAGCCAAACCCTACACATAGGCCTAAACATTTAAATATTATGTTCTCAAATAATTAGCTCTAATAAGACAGTACTCTGAGAGCAATCCTTTGCCAATGTTAAAACGACATTCGAGATTCCCTACCATTTCTTTTCATCATCTTGTGCTTCACTGGACGTGTCATGCATCTGCATAAAGATTCCTTCTGCCTGCCTGCCCCTGGCCTGTGTGCCTCCTCCCTCTTCCTGGGTTGGTCAGAGGCCTCTCACCCTCCCCCCAGACTTCAGGGCACCTATTCCCTGAGCACTTCCTTCACTGCACTGTCACTGTCTGTTTACAAGCCTGCCTCCCCCACGGGACTATGCAATTCTTTACGGTCATGTGGATGTCTTCCTCATCTTTAGAGTCTCCGAAACTAGCACATTGCACAATGGGTGCCTAATAAATGCCTGTTAAATGTGCGAATGAATCTCGGTCTTATTTAATTCGATTTTGCCTGGGTTTATTTATTCCATCCCATCATTTAATTAATCATAGACTCCCTTTTGGTGTTTCATGAATTTGTACAGGGTTAGTGCCAGGACACAATCTAAACATTTTTTTCTAACAGTTCATTAAAATTGCTCTCATTAAAATAGCCTATTGTTCTTGAATTGAAAATGCCTCAAAAAGCTGATGCATGGTAGGCTGTTTCCCCTACATTAAGTTTGAGATAACAGGCAAAGAAAACTGCATTCACCCACCAAATCCCTGCAACAGAGCAGCCAAATCTGTGATTCAGGGAACTGCTTCATTCCACCCCTATTGTATACTGAACTCACTGAGCTGTATTGTATTTTAAGGCACCTAAGTTCTGAAAAACCAATAAAATCTGTGAACCATACATGCATCCCTCCCCCACCCCCCACACATACACATATACAAACAGTGAAAAGAGTCTGCTCCCTTCAATTACTCCAGCAGAAATGGACCCACCAGCCATGACCTTCAGTGATACTTCAAGGCAATGGGGTCTTTGGAGACACTCAATTTTTTGATGAGTCAAAGTCTCCTAATGAGAATTCATTCATTTTCTCTATTGAAAACTCCAAAGTGAGTATGTGCAGTTGGGTTAAAGCATGAGAGCTACAGAAATAAGAACACAGAACAGAAACCGATGCATCTTACAGATGGAAGAGACACCTGAACCATTTTAGACAACATCTCTTCTCACATATTGGCGGGAATAAGAAATATTCCAGATGAACTTCCCTTTTATGTTTGAAAAATATCTTCCTTTAAGTAAATATTGAATGTATCCAATTAGCCTGAGCATCTAAACAGAGAGGCCAGCATTATACATCTGGGCAAAAATAGAATCACTGTGACCGATGTCCCTTGTTATTTCCACGGTTGTCAGAGTTCATATCTCAAGTCCAGATCCAGGTCTAGTTAGCCATTCTATCACAGTCTGGAAGCATGCTGGCCCAGGTGTGTCTGTGGACACAGCTGTATGCTGTGAAAAACGCATGCTCAGTTAACTGTGGAATGATTTCAGATCTCAAATGTTGCACGGAGAGTGTCTTTTGGTTTGTTGCATCACAATATACTATTGAGATAAATGAATTTTGCTCAAAACATTTGTAAAGCCAACAGTTTTTTGTTTTTGTTTTTACAGGGACAAAAAACATGTTTAAAAACGAATTTTGAGAACATTGAGGAATGTTCATAGATTAATGGCTTTCGAGTTGGAGAGCCTTCGGGGATGATTCTAATGATGCTGATATGATGGCAATTCTTTTTTTACGTGGTTTTTTTCATTGTATGAAGTATTTTCTCAACAAGTACACGGTTCACCAATCACTATACCCAATTTAGAGATTAGGACCATCTAGTCTAGAGGAGTTAAATAATTTGCCCCAGTTCTCACAGTTGATTCGTGTCGGAGATAGGGGACAAACTCAAGTCTTTTATCTCCTGGTTTACATAGGAATAAAGAGTCAAACCTCCTGGGAAGGGTTACCCTTCTCAAGGATGGGATGGTGTGTTTTCTTTCTTTCAGATGATTTCAGAAATGGTTGCCATTACTGATTTCGCAAACTGCCAGTTACCTTGAAGTAACCCTACAGGACAGTTTATTGCAAAGGGTCTTTTGTGGAACACTAATTCCAAAATATATCAGTAGACACTACTGAAAACAATATTAAAAAGCTGTCAAGGAAAACTCTGGGTTAAGCTATGCGAAACATATTTCTTTACAGCAGCACTTACCACCACCTTCAATACAAACATGTGCATCACATACCTTCTGGTAGTGGGTAGAGTACACAGCACTGCCTAAATATGTTTGACCACATGACTTCTTTATTATTTTTCCCCTAGATAAATATTTAGGAATGCTCTACTGATGAAAAATGCAGTGCCTATAGTAACAGACCTTCCTAGATTTAATATACACCACAGAAAAGGCACACAAGGTACATTATACTGTGACAACACTAATATAATTACCTTGGCTAGTTTCACCATGGATCTTATCAGAATTGCATTATTTCACAATCATAAAGATGGCAAGAAAGATGAGAAGAGTAAAATACAATATTAGGAAAAAATAGAAATAAAAATAAAAATTTTCACAATATATACTTATTAATATGGTTATAGAAAAATGTCCTGTGTAAAGATAACATTTACGACCCCAGTGATATTTCATTGGTGATTTTATGTTCCACTTTAAGCTCCCTGACTATCAACATTTTGCATCTTAAAATCAGAAAACTGGAGAGAACAACGTGTCCTGGTGACATGGGGTGGAGAGCACTCAGGTCCCAGGAGTGCGACGCGCCGGCCCACCGCAGGGCTTGGTGGGGGGACGTCCTTGAGATGATGGCACGTCCTAGTTTCCAGTTTTGAGTCCAAAGTCAAAGGGTTTATGAATAACTTAAAACTAACAAATTTAGGCCACAATGAATTCACTTTCCTTCCTGGGTTTTGTAACTACAGGAAAAACAAGGGGTCGGGGAAATGAGTCAAGGTGGTCAAAAGGTACAAATGTGCAGTCAGGAATTCTGCAGATGTAATGTAGAGCATGGTATAGTCAACCATGCTGTATCACATATCAGTTGCTAAGGTACAAATCTCAAAAGTCCTCAGCACAAGCAAAAAAGAACTTTGTAACTATGTGAGTGAAGAATGTAAACTAGCTTGGTAATCATTCTGCATTATATACATGTATTGAATCATTATGATGTACACCTTAAACTTATACAATATATGTCAATTACATATCAATAAAACTAGTAAAAAAAGAAGAAAAAAAAAAAAAAAAAAAAAAACAAGGTACCAAGGAAGGAATGGGAATTCTTCTACCACGGGTCGTCAGGTGCTGGACCAGCAATGGACATGGGCACATGTGACTTACGGATACGGAGAAAGGGGAAAGAGTGTGAATGCCAATGCTGAAGTTCCCGGCTGAGACTCGGAATAGAAGCTATTGTGAAGGAGAGGTGCTTCTGATGCTTTCTGATTTTAAAAGTAACGAGAGAGGTGTGCTGCGGCCAGAAGTGTCTGTGGCCAGAAACTTTCCATGCACCAGAGTGCGCTGCATCCAAGAGCTGTGCTACAGGTCAGCTTTATTTTAGATATTTGCAGTCATTGTGGCTTAAATGAGAAGCAGCCTGTGTTTTTCAGGATATAAATTTAGCAAAGTAATATAAACCATACATTGCTAGCCTCTAATAAGGGCTAGCCTTGAATAAGGGAGTGCTGCCTTATTGAGGGACATTAAAAAAGAAGTATCTAGGTACAAAAACTAAGGACATCAACACCATCTACTTAGATACCACAACCAAAAGTGATCATTAAAAGAAAACAATGATCTCTCACCTGTTTAGAGCCATACCATGATAATAAACTGGAACATGAAGCAAAGATTTTTATAGATCACTTTACCAGATGCTGTAATGTTAAGACTGGTAATTAAAAAGTAGTAAGCAGCTTGTGAGTGGTATAAGCAGTGCTTACGTTGGCCATTTACTCTTTGATGATGTGACTTCCCAATCCTTATCATTCTGTTCAGTGTATTTCATTGAGTCAATAAAATTAACCCACATGCGTAAGGATCTTCCCCTGTACCTTTTTACCTGGTGGATGAGGGAACAGGTTTTGGAATCCGAGGGACCTTAATTTACATATAAGCTCTGCCATCTGTTTTGAACAAGTTTTCTAAGCCTCTGTTTTCTCATCTGTAAAAAAATAGGATAATAAAAGCTACCTAAATAGATCTATTTATGGCCAAATGGAATGAATACAAAGCTTTAGAACAGTATGTAGCACATAATCACCAGCAAATAAATAAGAAATAATTATAATAATAAGTATCACCTACTTTTAAGGGTGATAAAAGGGAACTCAGAGTTCATTCAATCCAAATCTTTCACTATCTGAATGCGGACACTGAATTGCTTAGTTCTAAGTAGTCTCAAAGAACTTCTGAAAATTTACTCGGCAATATATTGTAGACCCACCATTTGTCAAGCTCTGTGGTAGGCACTGGAAATTCAAAGTGTATACATTCTCCATGAGTGCATATCATTACTTATTCATACCCAGATCTACTCAAGAAATAACTGATGGCAGCTGCCTCTTGAGTTCAGCGTGTACAATAGGGGACCGACGCACATCACGCACCCCGGGACGTGATGGTGGTCTCGACAGTGTTGATGGAAGAAAAGCAGCAGCGCTAACTCTGCAGTGAAAGTCACGTCACAGAAAAGGTGGTGACTTACTGGGTCTTGAAGGAAGAGAAGGAGCAGAGCGGGCCACATCCTTGTAGAGTGGAGAGAGAATATCAACTCTATTTTACCAATGAGAAAACCAAGAACTTGAAAAGAATACATCATCTGTCCATGGTCACATAACAGATTAGGGGCAGAACTGGAACTGAAATTCAGGTCCTTTGACCCATATCTAATAATACTTCCATGCTTTATAATCCACTCTGTCTCCTGTTCTCTCAAACAAGGCATATGTTTGCAGGGAGAAATAATTTCAGCATTTTAGTTCCACTGGGGATAACTTTTTACTTAATTTCTTCACTTTCATGGAATTGTTTTCTCTTACTTGATTTATAACTTCACTTGCTTTTATTTCATTTTACTTTCAATTTTTCTTCCTAATCAGCTGCTGCTCTTTTGAGAATATTTCATTCTCTCTTTGTATATAGCAATTTGCCCCCCACCCAGGGAGTTAATGTATGCATATTCTAAAAATAAGCAGATAATGTAAATGCAAATAGGCTTCCAATGATACTTCATGGGGATCTAAATTGAACTTTGTTTCACTTGGTGTGGCCTGATGCACAATGTCCTGACCTTAAGGTCACGTCCTCTTGGGTTACTCCAGCTGTAAAACCAACTTTGCATTTGATACTCCGATTATTAGATCGTCATGTTTACTATAACTCTGATTAGAGGCTGTTGCAGCAAATGGACCATAGCTATTTTTGCAATTGAGCCTTATTAAAATTTAAAGTGTATCCATAAATAAGTGCCTATTATAGATTGAAGTTCTGAAAATTAAATATTTGCAAATACAGCTCATTTTACAAAACCACAGACTCAAAACCGCTGAAAGCCAAATAATAGTAGTACTTAGTACCAAATAACCTTAGTTAATATCTGCCTTAAGTATACTGTATTAATGGTAAGCAACTTCTTTTGTAGCTTGAGAAGACATTTTATTTTATTTGGGGAACTCAGCCAATACAGCTCTCATTCACGGTACACTGTTGAAATGTTAATGTCTAAACAATGATAAGGGATCATCTAATATTATATTACTTAATGCATGGGCAAGGATACCATCTTAGGCTTATTTACCTCACTGATTGATTTGATTCTGGCCCTTTGAAAAGGTTAATAAATTGGGGAATATTTCTTTTTATGATTATTCACAGAAGATAGCAAGCTTTAATTTCTATAACCCTCTAGGAAGGTTCAGCCAACAAGCACAAAACTGTGTGCTGCTATGAAATGTCTAGGTTGATGCCTCCACAAATGAACAATAAAGCTTTGTTCTTATTGATGCTAAAGAGATTATACTACATAATGAAAAGGGAAAAAAATCAATTCTGGAAAAAGAAAACAAGCAATACAATTAGAACCACATTTTGATTTGTCTTGGAAACATTTTTTTGGTATTAAAGTTACTGGTCTATTAAATTGCATAGGGAAAAAATAATAGAACTCATTACATGGAGTGTTCTACTCTGCCACAGCTGGAGTCGGGATTGCACACTTATTAGTTACATGCACTGAAGCAGCGTGAGAAACTACAGATTAGTAAGGAAATAACCTTTCCCATTAGGGGAGTTTTAATGTCCTCAGGACCTTCTGGAGGATTAGTGGGAATATAAAGAAGAGTGAAGTAACCGTTTGCTACCCATTGTCCAAAGTGAACAACAAGCACTAGAAAAAGATGGTTTTCCTTTCAGCATCCTTTCCTGCTAGGAAGGAAGGAAGGAAAGAGGGAGTGAAAGGCAGAATCCATTAAAGACTACAAATAGAAGAGATAGAACCCCAAAGTCCTTAGAACCATTGAGATAGGAGAATCTGCCTGATGACTTCCTCAGACCAAACACTAAACAGAACTTCAGGAATCAGTTTACTCTCCTCTTATCTGTCAAAAGTGATCTCAGGAACAACTCACGGGACTTGTCCTTTTAATTGTGATCACTTAGTCTCTGATGAACAGCAATGATCCCACTGGTTTTCCTCATTTGGAGGAAGGTGCCAATTTGGTGCACACAATATATCCCCCCAGAAACATCAGGCAAAGACAGGTAAAGAAGTAAAAGGTAAGACAGTTATGTTAGTCACTGTCATTACGAAGGGAAAGATTACAACAGGTGCCACCAGTTGAGCATTTACTATTTACTAAGAGTGGTATGAACTGTTTCACATACTGATAGTTTATATAATTTAATCTTTTATGTCAGCCTGCCTCAAATCAGTATTTTGATAAGAGAGCCCACCCTTGCCTTTTGGAATATCACGCTGCCTTCCACACTGTTCATTTGTAAGGAAGGTCCCATCCCCTGGCCGGTGAGGTAAACATACCCACAGGCTGGTTAATGAGAACTCCATCATGATGACCAGTCTAGGAGTGAACACGCAATGACACGTGTCTGACAGTGTGACAGAATCCTGGGGCTTTTCCTGAAACTATCCAGTTTTGTGAAAAACCCTCCAGTCATCTATTGTGGATCTGTAAGTAAAGTTTTTCCCTTCCTTTCTTTCTCCCTATATTCAGACTAGTAGTAAGCTCATTCACCATGAAAACTACTGTGGAAAAATCATTTTTATATGCAAAAGAAATACAATGAAGCTTTAATATACTCTTGGTGAAAAGTTGCTGAACCCTGGGACATGTAAGATTATCAAAGTATTATTGAAGCATACAAGCAATTCTAGAGGAGTCAGAATGAATGATTAGAGTTTAAGTGGCTATCATTAACATTTAATTTACAGAGGAGGATAAGCCTTTCACCAGGATATTAAAGAGCCATTATCAAGAATGAATGTATGTGCACATTACATCTAAATGCCCCCTCCCCGGCCCCCGCTGCGATAACTTGGGATCACTTCTAACTAAAAGAGCATTAATTGCTTACTTCTAACAACATTCATGCATAAATTCCTCCAATCAAATGACATGTAATATTTGGGGATTTAATGATGACGATGACTTTTAATATGAGGACTAAATAATGAATCACACGTTTATCATGTATCAAATAGAAATGGGAAAACTATTATAACCAACACAAAAAGAAAGTATTAAAAATCATGTAGTAAACTTCACATTTTATATAAGATGAACAACAATAACAAACCCAGTTTAATCAGTATTTTGTTTTAAAATATGAGACTGCGTGTGCATACAAAGATAAGATTGCAGCAACAAATTTCAGGTTTTAACGCAGCATGAAAAAATGTTGTAGTCTAAAAATTATTTCAAGCTCAAGATACCAAAGTGAACGAAAATACTTTCACATTTATATTCCACCTCTCGACACTTGCGCAAATACACAGCACCCAAAATATCTTTTGCAATTATCTTAATTACTGTTACCTTTGATTTATCTTACAAGGGTAATGCATTTGAAATTGTAATTTCTCGTTAACGTCAGCTAGATTTTACTGGATTTTTAAAATATCACTTCTTTGTTCAGAGGTCTGATATTTCAAATATGTGTGATTCAATGAAGAGAGACGGTAAAATAACCAGTTTTCACTTCAATGGATTAGTTTCTGTAGAACCATAATTTTGCAACGCTAATCATTATTGGGCTTTTTTAAAGATAGATATATTTTGCCACAAACATATTGGTATATGTTGGTAGAAGGAATAGATATATTAAATACTGATCCAAACTCAACATGACATACTTCTATCAACCTAATGCTTTGTCGTTTCTGTGTGTTTGAACTATTTCTCCAGATAGGACAGAAAAAATAATGAAATGTGCACTGGAAAGAGAATCTGAAAACATCACATTTTTATTTAAGGTCTGTAATACTTCTCTGTGTGACTTTCGGCATATTGCTTAACCTCTCTGTGCCTTACTATATCCAAATTGAGAACACTTTTACTTGCATTACAGTTCTCCCCATAATTAACATGAGAATCAAATGGGATAATAAATATGCAAGGCAATGAAGATTACAAAACAACACATTCATGACGGGCCCTGTCCATCATCGACTAATCAAACATTTAATGAGAAGCTACTAAACAAAGAGATGATTCAGAAAAAAGCGTCAACGTGGACTATGGGAGAAATCCATAAATTTTACCAACTGCTATAAGAACAGTTCAGTGCAAATGCTATGGCAGTTCAGAGGAGGGGAAAGATGATTTTGACTAAGAGAGAGGGAAAGAGAGAGAAGAATAAAGCGATACCATTTGAAATGGGTCTTGGGAAATACTAGCACCTGGATTTTAGGTGAGAAGGCAGGTGGGAGAGGAGGTTGTGGATTTGAAACGATAGGATTATCTACAGCATATTTTGAACACAACATGCATGTCACCTCTTTAGCCGACTGGGGGGACTGTGGTCAACTGAAGTTTTTCAAATAAAAGGAAGACAGAAAAGAGAAGGATAAGAAACAGTATAATCAAACACCCTTTACTGAACAATCGCCATATCTAAGATATTCAGGATTTTTTAATCTAGTATCTCAATGTTGCGGTGTATTATTATTATGTTCACTTAGAGATTAGAAAATCGAAAGTAAACCAAGAATTACCTAAATGTAAATTCACACCTTTCCACGGCCTCCTACCTCATTATACTATTTTTCAAGTGGATGATGATTCATCTTATTGCATAGCCTAAAAGATCTCTACATTGATGTTTCATGTGGCCGACGGATGAGTGCGGCGCTACGCTGCTTGCTCCCAAATGCGAAGTAGCAAGCTGACCAGAGTGATCCTCCTCAAGCGGGTTGACTCCGAAGTCAGAGCTCAGAAACGAGCAGGCACACGCGCACGCTCAGCCCTCCAATGACCCGCTGCTCAAAGGACGACATTTAATTTAGATGGAAAGACACCCGTGTTGGGGAAGGATGAGCACGTGACTCCTCTTCCACCTGCCCTTCCCACACGCAGCTTCCTCCTCATCCCTGCCCAGGGTTTAGCAGCGAGGCGCCAGAATATATTCATTCAAAGCATGAGTTTTAATTCGGACAAATGTAAAGTCATAATTCTACTTGCTAGCTGTGCAACCTGAGGCAAGTTGCATAAAATAGAGAAAAAAAAATATCATAGAATAGTTTGAAGCTCTCACAAATATAAGAACGTGGACTGCTCAGCCTCAAACCTAGAATATCAACAATCCAAAACCGGCAACTATTCGTGTTACATGACTTCTCGGGTTTTACGTCCACATCAGTAACATCTCCTACAACATATGCTAAAGTCACTGATTTGTATATTAGTAGCATTCACTACAGGTTCATAGCTGGTCATTTAGAGAGGGCTCTATATGTCAGGGACTGTACTGTGTACTGGAAAGAAAAAAAAAAGATACACAATAGGTGTAAGATAAAGTCCCTACTCTTGAGAAGCTCACACAACAGTGAGGAGTAGACAGAACTCTAAAGAGATTATTGGAATACAAAACAGGATAAGGAGATGGGGAAAACTTGTGACTAATTCTGTCCAAGCAAATTAACAAAAGCTTTAAAGAAGAGTGATATTTTGGGTAAATCTGGTTATCCAAGTAGAATTTCTCTACTATCGAGCACAAAGGGGATCAGGTTGCTGTGGGCAGAGAGAATAGTATCTGATGTGGGAGGAAGCAAAAAAAAAAAAAAATTAAGGAAACTAAAAGACATTAGGAATCATTGAAGCAGCAGTCACACAGAGGGAAGGGTAAAGACATGAAACGATAGATAAAGTTGATCTTTAGACTGCAAGAGGCCTCGTGTGCTACATGAATAGACTAGGAAAAACCAAAAGGTAATTTTAAGTTACTGTAAGCCACAGTGTGAGGGATGGATTTGGTCTAGGGAGAGACTGGTGGCAAGGAGACCAGTTAGGATGCCAGTGTCATAGCCTCCAGACAAGAGAAGATGGATGGACTGATCCAAGACAATGGTGCTATAAAAAGGAAGCGGCATCATGGGGAAGTACTTGGGGACAGAATCAATACAAGTTGGTGACTGAATCTGAGGCAACAGAAAGAGGAACACATTAAGATTTCTAGTCTTAAAAGTAGGCATGTAATGAAATAAAGGATGGAACCAAGAAATATAGAGGAGGTATAATTATTTGCAGTTATATTAGTCTTCTTCCCACTTTTCCCTGACCCTTACTTAGTCCAATACATATTAGCAAAAAGAAACAAGACTTTTTGTTATACATTTCTTGAATGTAAATTATGCCTGCCTAACACAAGCTAGTAGAATCCTAAGTTATGTTAGGATTTAATTAATTTTTCCACAATTAAATATGTGATAGTTCTTACAACTCAACTCTAGATTTAAACAGCCATCCGTGTATGGTGGTATTAAGTCATGTTTAGTAAGATTTGTATAATAAAACTTGTCTAAAAAAAGATCTTGAATCCTTTTTCTTGCTGACCCTTCAAATAACCCAGTGAGTTGCATAAGTAGACCTAAAGTCCCCATTTTTAGGTGGATTAAGAGATTTAAATCTACTGAGAAAACAGGCAGACGCTTGCTGCTAGGATAGAGTCAGATTTTATGACTGCAACATCAGGGAATCCACAAATGTAGCCTTGCAGACGTATAAGACATGAAGAATAATTGCAAAAGATTATGCATCAAATTACCTCCATTTTATGTAATGTCATATTTGTGCAAATCAATAAGGAACTGGCAGACTTATCAACTACCTCCTTAATACCAAGATGACTATCAGTATAGGAAACTGGAAACCTCTATCATAATTTAAAAATAAAATCAAATTTTAAAAATTCAATTATGGATGACAAACATTTATTAATTAGCTCCTATAATTACTGTGATGTAAATAGCTAATTACCTACCCAATACCTATTCCCACTTCCATTTTAAGAACAGAACACTGATTTTATTAAGACTGGCAAGGTGCCCAATTTTTTTTTTCCCCATTGTCTAATGAAACTAGGAGTTGTCAATGTGCTACAAATGGAAGTAACTGGGTGGCATGTCTGGAAAAACTTTAAAAGGAACTAGACTTATGTGGAGATCTAGCCCTTTTGCCTGCCCCCATTCCCTTTTTCCTGTGTTCTTGAATTGTATCTGTGAGGGCCATAGCTCAAGAATAGAAATACATAGCAATCCTTGTAGAACAAAAAGAAGGAGTTCATCTCTTCTGTATCAGCCCAATTCAGGCTACTGCTGACCTTCATACAATAAAAATATAACCCTAATTTATATAAGGTAATGCTATTGGATTTTCTGGTGTGTGCAACCAAAACTATTGAACATGTAGTACAGATAGCCACATGCTTTGAGCTAGGAAAAGCAAAAATAAGTAAAATGCACAAATGGTATGAGAGACTACAGCAGGATTAACCCTAAAACCAGGACCTTTTTATCCCCACCCCCAATAGTCTAATATAAACTGAAAAATGGGTGAGGAAAAAAGTTACATTTGCAGTCATGATAATCTTGAGTATCATAAGGAATGAGCGCACTATCACATAAATTAGAGCCATCAGTCATGCGGTATCTTAAAACCCTATATTTTTCTAGGTACCAGTGAGGAAGAGAGATAGGATTCTTCCTTCCAAACAGTCTATAAACCGGAAGAGGAGACAAAGAAGTGCTTTACAATAAACCATATCTATTATAGCCGCAGTAAGTGCTACTAAGCAGCTTTCAACTCAACCCACATTCTTCCAGGATGAGATAGAGGTGAGGGAGAAACAATGTTACAATACTTTAAAAAGTTCATATGCTGAAGTCCTAACCCTCAGCATCTCAGAATCTGATCGTATTTGGAAATAAGATCATTGCAGATATAATTAGTTAAGATGAGGCTATACTGGAGTAGAGTGAGACCCTGATCCAATTCAACTGATGTCCTTGTACAAAGGAGACATTTGGACACAACTGCACACACGAGGAGAACGCAAAAGGAGAAAGGCTGAGATCTGGGTGATGCGTCTACATGCCAAGAAACATCAAAAACTGCCAGCAAACCATCAGAAGCTACGGGAGAGGCATGAACAGACTCCTCACAGCCCTCAGAAGGCATCAAGCTTGCTGCCACTCTGATTTCAGACTTCTAGCTGCCAAAACTGTGAGACAATAAATTCTACTGTTGAAGCCAGCCATTGTGTGGTACTTCGTTATGGCAGCCTTAGCAAACTAATACAAACCTCAATGGAATGTACAGGTTTCTGGAGAGACATTTCTGGATCATGTGCATTAAAAGACTGATGTTTTCAGCAACTTCCGCAGTGAGTAATCTCAACTTGTTGAATATTTCAACATGACACTTGAGAGAAAACAGGGGAAAACTTTGCTTTCTGAAAAGCAAACAGCCCTCTTCAAAAACTGCTTACAGTAAGTGCTGGTGAAAGAACTGAATAGAAAGCACAGAAGTTTAGTATATTGGTAGTATAGTATTTGGGGATTTGTTCGTAGGACACATTTTCAAAGGCTGAGAAAGGGCTTCTGTATAAAGCAAAGAAGATGAAGGTCAGGGGTTAAAGGTGGGAAGAACCCATTGTGGGGTCAGAGAAGGAGCTGGCATTAGAGAACTCTGAAAGATGTTCTATCAATCAGGGTCCAGTGAGGAAGACAGAAACAAAGACTAGTGTTTCAGACAGAGGAGATTTAAAACTGGGCATTGGTTACTCAGGTGCTGAGAGGCTAAAGACCATGAGGGTCTTTTGCACCATGCTGGTGTAACTCAGAGTTCAACATGAGTTGCTTTGGGAAGCAGCTACCATCCTTCAGGCTGACAAAAAAAAGAGAGCATCTGGAAGAAGGAGTTCCTTGCAGTTGGTGATCAGACCTCTCAGGGGAGGAGGGCCACAGCCCTGCAGGCACGGGACCACTGAGGGGACCTGGTTGTTTTCTCAGACTCCCCAAAGGGGCATGGCTGGGTATTGGAGGGACTGGGGTGTACCTTTCTGGTATTTCTCCTGCTGCAGGTGGAGTAAAGTTGGGTCTGGAGGTTTCCACATGAGTTGGAAGCTGGAACCATAGTTGTCTGCCTCTAATGGAGAGGAAGACCCAACCTGGAAGCCAGAAAAGACTCCTTCTCCCAACATGTCTCCATCCAGTCCCCTGCCAGTGTTTCCCACTGGCAAACTATAGCCAGAAATTGGTTGGTAACAGAGTCTGGGAAATGTAATTTTTGGAGTTTTAATGTCAGCTTCTCAGAAAAGAGCAGATGAGGGAGTGGCTTGGAACTAAGAGTCAATAGGTAACAGATGCAGAGATGTAAATGCTTTGATAAAAAAAAAAAAAAAACAGGGTAAAAGAGGGTACTTGAAATGTCTGGACACAGGCCAAGAGTCTGGAATGTATGGGAAGGTCAGTCAATGATTTGGATTCTTTGATATGTGTCAGGAACAAGTCTAGGTGCTGAAGACAGAGAAGTGAGCAAGATAGGGAAGAGTTACTTGCGGACTATTTAGCTTGAGTAACAAGTGTGCATAAGGGGGCAATAGGAAATTAGGCTGAAAAGGGAGAATAAAAGCCTAGAACTGTATTCTAGATAGCTTGGGGCACCAATATGAGGGAAGTACAGATAACCCAACAAACTATGCTTCATCTTCAGCATTTCTGAGAATGGCTCTGCACATCTGCCAGTGGGGTCGTCAGCATTTACTTAGAGAACGTCACAGAACAGATTTACTTTTCTAATAGTCAATCATCATTTTATTATTAACAATATCACCATCATCACCACCGTCGACATCATCACTATTATACTGTGCATCCAGCACTTACTCTGTGGCAAGAATTGAGCACTTTCCTTATCAAAACCCTCCAGACAACACGTGGGCGTGTGTATTATGACCCCAATTCTATGTGAGAAGAAACTGAGTATCAGAGATGATAAGTCATTTGGTCAAAGTCATGTTGAACCTGGATTCAAAAGCAAGTCTGACTCCAAATCCCTTTCTCTAAAGCACTGCACTCTCATGACATTTCAGAAAAGTCATCCAGACTCACACATCCTTTCAAAATAGTCATCAACAAGGTCATTTCAAGACTCAAGTACCACCTGGCAGCTTGAGCCATTTCTCCAAGTTCTTAGCGGAGCTCATTTATAATCCCCCCTGAGCATTTCTTCCCCTCCTTCTCACTTTTTAGAGTTTGTCACCGTCCTCCGAGATGACAGGCTGAATGATGGTGATGAGGATGTGGTAATACAAAGTCCATAAACAGGAGAGGCTGCCAGGCGTGGGCAAGAAGAGGTTCACAGAGGACGCATCTGCGACAGAGCAGCCCCAGCTGTTTTGACATATGTGCAAATGACAGCTCGGGGGCTGGCACACCCACGCAGACCCGATCACCGCTGTTCAGAAGAAAGGACGGTGAAACTCAGAAATGCAAACGTACGGGTGATAGTTGCTCTATTTCCTAAGCCTTGATGGCTTGGCTCTTTATCTTACGTATATGAACACAGTAGACAAAACCTCCACATAAATAAGCAGCAGGTGCACTGCTATTTTCTTGCCAAGATATTATGCAAGTGTCAAGCCAAGCGGATCAGCGGACGCGCACACCCATTAGTTTCCCTGCAGAACGTGGGGGAGGGCAGGGAGCGCTGAGCGGGCGGGTTACATGAAACCTCATCTGGCTTACAGAAGGGCCACTTACTGCCCAGAGTTGGAAGGTGTCCAGGGACATAAGAAGGGGAATGGCACTGAAGGAAAATCCAGAGCTTGTAACTTCTGAAATGTTTAAGACTTCCTGGGGAGTTTGCACACAAATGCAAGATGACTTAGGGAAAGGGAAGCAATTCTAAGAGCCCTAACAGCATCCATCTAGCACCGTGCTGAGTGTTTTGCTTATGTTAACACTTCATTCCCACCCCAAACGGATGGGCTACGTACGGTGCACTATTTTACTGATAAAGAAAATGAATCTTATTTAGCGTTCCTAAAATAAAGATATTTTAGATATATAGAGACACATAGATATTACAGATATAAATGTAGAAAGAGAATTTTAATCTAGAACTGCCTAAATTAGTAATTATTATCACAAGCTGCCACAACTCACATCTTGATTGCTGGAGAGTCTTCTATTTGAAACAGCCAGTTCACTGAAAAGCACATACTTGTTCTCTAAAACAACTTTATCTATTTCTGAAAGAGTCTGCTAATTGTGAAAATTTCTGGCAAGTGTGCGTTTTGGGGGTACAATCTGTTATGGACAGTTGAATCTCTCATTTTAACAAAATGTGGTGCTTATATTTTTTTCTTTTTTAAGATACATCAGCAAATCTTGGTCTGTTCTGCCTGAGGAGTTTAAAGTAAATTTACCATGGTCTCTTTTATATATCTTCTTTTATTTATGCATTCAAACTCTAGGGCAAAAGAAATTTAAAGCACATATCCAGGACAAACCATTTTAAAATTCTGTATAGGATATCATGTAGATAAGCCAAAAAAAACCACAATAAAATAATTTTGTCAAAATCAGTCTTAATATCTTAATATATATGCATCCCAATTCATGCATCCACCTCATTTCTTATCCTCTTCACTCTAACCCCTGATGCATATTTTATAGGACAACAGTATTGAAAAATGTATGGGTCCACCGAGATTTCTCTTCCTAACGTGCCTCTGTGCATTCAGTCTCTTTCCTCATTTCCTTTCCTCCATTTCTTAGTAGTACTTCAAAGTTCAGTTTGGTCCTCTTCTCTTCGGCAAAGCTTCCCTGACCTTCCCAGCCGGGTTAAGTGTCCATCTCAGATGTTCCAAGAGCATCCTGGACAAGTTATTATCATCCCCACTGTTTCGTCGGGCAACACCACTAGGAGCAGCCAGTGGCACTGTTAGTACCAGCAGTACCAGAACAGCAGCGGTAGGGGCAAGGCAAGTGAAACGAACATCAGAACTTCCACCACCAGCAGCAACAGGACCTGCCGCGGTCGGAATGCCTCCTGTGTGCCCAGGATCGGGCGCTTTACATATACGAACTCTAGTGCACTCAAGTCCCGTGGATTAGCACACGTTAGCTATCCCTACTCTACTGTTGAGGGGAAATAAGTTTATTTTCATTTCTCCATTATCTGTTGCTATTTCTCCCGTATTCTTGTGTTCTGTCTTCGTGCATCCCCTTTTCTCCCTTAAGTAGTTTAGATATATATTTATATTTATTTTTCCCCAAAGAATTCTTTTGTGTGTATGCTGGTTCTTCTGTTTTTCTGATTTCCACAGCAATGATTTCTGAGTTTTTCTATGAAGTCTCATGTTTCTTTCCTTAGGTTCATTTTTGTTTCTTTTTTTAACAGATACTTAAATTAATAAAATACGAAAACTGAAATGAATTAAGGATTTAAGCCTATGAACTTTCATGGTGCAGTGCCACGGTCGGGCTCCATACCATCTGAATGACTTCTCACCACTTCTGAGACACGTTTTTTAAGGCTCTTTCCATTTGCAACACTTCTTAGAATCAAGAGATGCCTTCACCAAAGGATGAATATACGCATCTGTTAGTACACTAAGCTCCACTTTGATCAGATTCCAGTGGGTATCAGCCGGGCTGTGGTTCTGACAGTTGCTGTTCTCAGAGCCTGCACAGCCTCGGGCACGCTGCTCCTACTGGCATCACTCCCACTGAGTTATGTGCATTACTGGTGCTGCAAGAGCTGAGTTTAGTGCCTGTTTCAAATATCTTCTTCTTCTTTTTTTTTTTTTCAATTGAAAACATTCTATGGACACTTTCTAAGAAGATCAAGAAAGCAGTACTTTAAAATATGTCAATGCCTTGGAAGAAATTTCTACAGATATTGTGGACCACTTTCTTAAGTAATGTACGTGGTGGTACACTGGAAGAAATATTCTAAGGCATAAAAAAGAGTTGTCATAGCCTATTGGCAGAAACGTTCTTCTTAATGAACATAAAATAACTATGCGTACCACAACTTATGTTGTCTTAGATTCGATGAAAATTTTAATCTGGTGTCTTTAAAATTATGATTTGCTAGAACGTTACAAGTTTGTTTTCACTTATATTTTGATCAATGTGTCTTTAAGAAAGGATTTGAAATCTCTAGGTTATACTGGCATTTTGCTTTCCAGTTTTGTTTTTATTTTCCAGCTTTATTACATGGAGACTAGAGAATGGTGTCTACACTATTTATATGCTTAAATAATCTACTGAGTTTTTTTGGTAGCTCTCAAAACATGAGCAAGTTTCATGGGCCTCTGAAAAGAAGGTGATTTTCCACTTTTGAGGGAGCAGAATCCTTATACACTTGGTAGAATTTAAGTGGGGCTATAAATGCAATAAAATTCTGTAATCCTAGTAGGAGTGAAAAATTAAAGAAGCAACACGATTTGAAGGAAAGTGATTGTCTTTAGCTATTGAAGGTGAACACTCAAACCAGGAGTCTAAGGCAGAATACATACTTGAAGACCTGAATAAAAATAAATGGAGAATAATAGAAGATAAGACTAGATTTGAGGATGGAATCAGAAAGAAGTTTCTTTAAAGCAGAATGGAGCCTTATGCCCAGTCTATCCATTCTCTTCTTCCTGTGTTTGCCTTACTTCAGCATTTTTAGTATCTCTGACTTAAATGTTTGTCATTTCTGAGAATTCTGTCAATTATCTCTACTATTATTTTTTTTTATTCTGAGCAAAGGAAATTTACCACGAAGTATTTTTTTTCTCTACTATTATTAACCTAACAACTTTCTTTAAATCCATTTTATATCAATTCACTCTTTACATACCATTGCTTTAAGTAACACTATCCATGAACTAATGGAATAATATAATGTATGGAATTAAGTATGACAATTAAAACATGTGTCTACACATCTTCTAGAATAATTGCACTTGTCCTGTGTACACAAGACTGTGATGAACACTGCATAAGCAGTAAATGTTTTACACTTAGTCTGGCACCGGTGGCAGAGCTGGTATTGCTGTCAAGCTGACCGCAGGGAGGCAAGTCACGGAGGCGATGGTTTGGCAGCCATGCGGCTTGAATTAGGAGTCACATGAAAAAGGTTAGATATCTAACACTTACTGAATTGAGTGCAATATGATTCGGAAGTCTTGAGATAGGAAAGTTTAGGGCAAAATCACTTATTCTGTCTTGAATTAAAGTCAATACTTTCTACATTAGAGGCCAGATTTTCAAGAATTTAAGAAGGAAAATATATCTCCCTGTAGTTTCTTATACCCAAAAAACAATTTGGCTATTGAAAGAGAATAATGTGCAATAACTTTCCTTTTTCTTTCCTTTACAGCTTACTTCTTAGCATTTATTCAGGCAGAAGTTAAGCTTTCTATTAGGTACACGATTTAATTGTCATTTCCAAAAGGGAGCACATTTAACCAGTTCCTAGAGTCACCGTCCTGTACTGATGCTCACTGTCAAATATTTAAAGCACATTTTCCATTATAATCTTCATGTCATAGTTCATAGCAAGCCATATTTATCTCATTAATTAAACACAGGATGATTACCTGTGGCTTTGACAATATGAAAGATATCACAAATTATATAATCTTACAAAAATAAAGGCTAGCTCCTATTTATTGAGCACTTGTCTGTGCCAGGAAAAACGGAAAGTGAATATAAATATTCTAAGGATGTCAATGAAAATATTGAACTCAAATGGGTTAATTAACATACCCAACAGCACATACGTATCAACAGTAGCGCTGGGGTTGCAGATCAAGGCTGACAGGCAGCGATGCCTAGAACTCAACGTGAAATGACCTGATAAACCTCAAGCTACATTCTTGTTTTTAAACGCTGAAGTAAGTGCCACAAAGAAGCGTCTTGGGCTGTTGCTCCTTTGTAAGCTTGTAGCAAAGATTAAAGGAGGTCACCTGGGCAAACCTGCTTATCAGCCCCTGCACGTGTTGGTTTCATGCACCCGTGCTCCTGTCCTTCCTCAGAATGAGTAGCTGGCGGGGGCAAGCTCTTCACCATGCCACCCTTTTCCTCCTTCTGTTCATGGAGCTGGCCTACATTTGGCAGACATCTAGAAGCGGCCACTTTGCTGAATTCGGGCCAAGGGAATGTGCGCGGTGGTGACATATGCTACTACTTCGAAAAAGGCTCCTAAAAACCTCCTGCCTGAGATCTTCCAATGCAGGTGACCTGTAGAAGGGACCTGACAGTCACCTTCTGAAGATGGTGCAGCTACAAGGTAGTAGGAGCTGGGGTTCCTGAGCCACCACTTGTCGGAGAGCTATTTACCTGGGTAAACTTTTGGTCCGTAGACAAGCAAGAAAATAAACTTCTGTTTGGTTAAACCACTGAATTGTTTGAGTTTCTCTCTCACAGGAACTGGCCTAATGTGTTAGATTGTGGATGTCCTCTGACTGAAAATAATCCAAAATCCTTGAAAAGTTTTAAATGCCAAGGGAGAAACGTGAGACCTGATTTGCACACTGACCAAAAACCCAAGTCCTAAAATTGCTTAACGCACTCAGAATTATTTGAAACTCTGCCCAAAGTTGTTTCTGGAAATATATCTCAGAGATAAACTATAAATCTCTGATTAGTAACTTATTAAAAATTTGAACATTTTTAGAAGACTTGGAAGTTATTTAATTTTGATTATTCATTTTATCAAATTATTTTCTTCAATAATACATTTTCTCTAACCCTTGAATTAACAACTGAAGTGCTATGATTATAATTATCTTACATTAATATGCTAATTTCTTCAGCAATTACACTCACTTGAAACACTTAAGGTTTTAACCACTGCAGATTTAATAGGTTAATTAAAATACTATTGTATTTTATTTTTCTTTGCGATTGCTGCATTATCATTTAATGATTTTGATAATAGCAATAGAATTTATTATTTATTGAGCATACTTTTTTCTCTAAAATATGAGTTTTATGGTTAACTTCATTAAAAAAATTAATCAGCTGCATACTTACTGTGGTTTAGCTTACATTTTCTTTAGTTTAATAAATTCTGCATCATAGCTAATGTCAATTTATTCTTCTAGTCATAACCTGCATGACACACTAACAAACCCCCTTTAGGTAAAAGATGTTTACTTATTCCCTGAACGTGTTTTGCCGGACGCTAGCTACCCTGGGACTTCAGTGAAAGCAGCTGGCCACGTCTGGAAAACCATTGACTCTAAGAGGGAAAGCCACCGTAATCTCTCAAATGTCAATGCATAAAAAATGTGTAGATTTCAAGACCCTGAATGATCTGGGGTCATGCAGTTTTATATATGTATATATGACAGAGCGAGAGAGTCAAAGAGGAAAGAAAGAAAAAGAAAAGAATAAGAGACAGAAAGTAAGAGAGCAAAATGAAAGGATTGAAATGTAGCAGATTCTTCAACACAGCAGTCTATTCATCAGGTGAATAGCCACGAGTGAGTGAAAGAGAGAGAGGGAGGAGACTCTACTGCTTTCCCATCTCAACTTTTGGGACATCACAGAATGTGCGCCTCTCACAGTCCTGAGTATGAATCTAGTCTTTAATCGTGTGTCTTTTTCCCTATCTCTTGGCCCCCAAGGACAAGCCAATGACTTCATCTTTTATTCAACCAAAGAAACGATGACCTTTTTCCAGCATGGGTGTGATACAGCTCACACTGGACTAATTCAGAGGCTGTCCCTCTGTCTTGTCATGTTGCACCTTCTTAAAGTATGTTTACCTTGCATACTGACTTGATGATACTACTGTTTTGCATATGGCAGGTGCTCTGTAGAATGACTCACTGCGTCCATAGGTAAATGCTGCTACTTATCAACATTTGTTTCTGCTCATAGACGTCTACATTCTTTATTGTTTCCTCCTTCTCCAACTTAAACAGTTCTGTATCAGAGATTCTAAGGGATCAACTGATTTAAGGCTGTTTCATATAAAATATCTTTATGAGGTGTAAACTCGAGAAGCATGCAAATCCAGTGCTCTGCTTTGCTACTTATGACAGCTTCCCTAGGCGCACCATAAGCCATGATCACATAGGGATTAAGCCAGAACACAGTGTCTCATATTTTCTGAGAATCCAGAAAAAACATATTTAAAGCCGCAGTACTGTCTGAACATAACACAAGTACAAGATGAGTCTGTGGATGAGTCCAAAGGAAAGAAAACTACTTTGGAGAAAAGTTGACAAGTTAAATTGACTTCTTCCAAGAAGAATATATTAAGAATATCATTTGCATCCGTTGCATGCCTTGCTTCCATTCAGTTTCCTTTGTGCCATGTTAAATATTGATTTAATCTTAATTATTCATATCTTATGTGTAAATTGCTTGCTATGCAGCCTATTAATTTCTGTTTTAATTGAATTATATATGTCACTTATGTATTTGTTTATCCTCCCATGGATTATTTTTTATCATAACGCCCTGTTCAGAATTCCGGATGTAGTAACCTGCTAGAATCAACTAACACTCAACCACCCTGCTTTTCATTGCTGAAAACCCTTGAACTATATTGAGGGCAAACTCTATTGATACCTTCTATATTCTCAAAGTCAATGGATAATTCAATGCATGTTGAATAAAATGATATTCTAGTTATTATTCTCCATAAACTGCCTTTCAGCCTAGAGATAAAAACTTAATTTAACTAAATATTTCCATCTATCCTGACTCATGTAGCATAACAAGAATATAGAGCACAGTGAAAATTACTTTTGAAAAATAATTTTTTTTTTAGTTAACTTGGACACAATCTAAAAAAACTCAGTTTTTGATACAGAAATAGATAAGTTGAGAACCATTATGTTTTACAATAAGAACTATCACTTGACCCCAACTTCCACTAAATAAATCACTTCCAATTATAATAACAAGTGCCCAAATCTATGCTATAATAAAATATCTTTATTGGTGTGGTAGAGTGGAAATATCTTTTTACCACTGAATTTTATCTAGGTAACTGTAAAACTACAGGAGTTCTCAATGTATGAGTTCACAATGTTTGGGGAAAAAAAGGGAATGAATCTTTACTGAGCTTGACCTTGAGCCAGGAACTCTTTTAGGCCATATTTATCTCACTTAACATCCACAAGTCCTGCCTTTAAGTATTATTGCCCTATGTTGCACATAAAGACACTTCAGCTCAGAAAATTTAAACACCACATTCAAGGTTATACTGTTAAAAGGCAACAAAGACTACATTTAACTCTAAATATCTTGTTCTAAAACCAGCCTTTACTGAATAAATTAATTCCCTATGAAATGAAGATTTATGCCTTGATGGGAATATTTAATATTAGCTAGAGATTATTTTTTAAAAGATAAACTAATAAATATTACTGAATAAAAATGACATTTAGCCTAGGGTGGCATGGAATAGACACTCTCCTCTAGGTAATTACGTAAAATGCCTCATGCAAAGTATAAACAAGTGTTTAAAAGGTGATCATTCTCAGCATTCTCCCAAACTTGTCATCTTGCAATTGCCAAGTACACATTTAAAGAATATTATTCTATAAAGGATGGTGAACTCGCAACCTGCCTTTCCTTTCCTCTAGAAAATCAACTCAGCCACTGTGTCAGCAAGTACTTTACAAACTGTCAGGAAGGGCCATTAAAGATATGGTACACAGAAATTGGATTTCCTTTCCTGAGCATCACAGTGAAGAAGGAGGGAGAAAAGGAAAGCTGGTAACATTTGTGCTTTTGTAAGGACATGTCACCCCTTCCGAGAACAAATGACCAAGTTCAATGAGTGTGCTGAGAGTATATCCATGAGAACTGACACTCAACCAGAGCTCAATTTAGAAACCTCAGTGCATGTTCAATTTATTTTATTTTCTGCATTTCACTCTGTCACCCTGCATGATGACATTAAGTATAGACCTGCAGAGAAAATCATATCTGTTTCTGAAATGTTTAAGTGAAACATCATTATATTTCTAAACAAATAAAAGCAAGCACCTTGGTGGAAGAATGGCATAATAATAGACCTGCAGGAGGTTTAGTTTTTCAAGGGAATTGACAACTTGACTAATTCACAATTCTAAATTTGAAAGATCTTTCTTGTTAGAAAAATTCCACACGCCCCTCTCCTGAGAAATCTGGAAGAGGCTGCACACATTTCTTTGGATGCACGTTATTAATTCATAACAAAATGTACTGAACTTTGCAAAATAAAACAACATATTTTTGAGAGGAAAGGAGATAGGAATGGAATGTATGAGAGCTTGGGCCCAGTAATATAAATCTGCATTCAAATTCTGGTTTTTGCCAAATACAAACTATATGAACTTGAGAACAGGTATTTTCAAAGCCTCAGCTCTTATATCTGTAAAACAGGGATGATAAATAAATGTCATATATGTAGTTGTTTAAGGGCTTAAAGGGTAGAAATGATACAATGCACTCGAAGCTAAGCTTTTCATAGGACATTCAACAAGAAATTATTCAGTAAATGTTAACTGTCGTTATTATTCGTATTGATTGGTTCATACCCTTATCATCTCTCTTGGAGAACTGCCTCCTTCAGTCTGTCCATCTTACACACTTGGCTAGACTTCTGTGATCATGCCATTCTCTTTATTCACCTCTTCGAATTACCTACTATTTATACACAGTGTTTCTCAAACTTTACTTCCTGATTCATTAATGGGTCATGATATCAATTTGATGATGAGTCAGAATGAGACAAAAGAAGAAAGAAAAGAACAAAACGGAACAGAGTGGAATTCGAATGGAATGGAATAGACCAGACACTATCAGAGCACATCACACAGAGTAGGGATAAAGGTTATTTTTGAAATCTTTTATTACAGTTAGTGTGTACGTGTGTGTGTGTCTGTCTGTGTCTGTCTGTGCACGCATGTGCTGGATTACAGTGAAACATTTTCTTATCAGGTGATAATCAAAAATGTCTGAGAAGCACTGGACAGGATGACACCAAATTTTGGAACTCTACTACCCGTGTGGCGACTAGCCTTGGTCACTCTATGTTCATGACCCCATGACCAGAAAGTGAATACCATGTATGTTGCCTCCTTTATGCTTTTGAAGTGGGACAAGTAGTTTAACACGATGGCAACTGGAGTGTAATAAGACCCAGGGTTGTATAAGCTGGTGATTTCATTACCTAAATGTACTGGTTCGCTAATGGAGATTTATATAATTTAGACTTCAAATGGTAAAAGGACTGTGTCATTGCCCTTCCCACTCCATCCCCACAGAAAAAAGAATATAATTTAATCATTGCTGAATAGATTATGTGCCAATAACGGCATAAAAATAGGGGTTTGAAAATTTCTCTTGCCTGGAAGTTTCATATAAATATTAAAATAATGATTTTCCAATTGTTGGATGAAAATATTTCTCTACAGGGATGCATTTTCAAAGGAAAACATTTCCAACACAAATCCGTGTATCCACCTTGTGAATAAACCACGAGTACATGATATAAAGGGTGTAAACAGGGCATCTGGTATAAAAATATAACCCCCCTGAGATAACTGAGAAGTCTCCACTTCACATCTAGATAGTCACTCAGCATGACGAGGGTGGTCTTTGGGGAAGGATGAGAAGAAAGAGGATGAAATACGTTAAAATTAATATGTGCATCCCTCCCCATTTCACAGTATTCTTGGTTTCAAAGAGCCTCATTGTCTTCCCTTTGTCATTTCAGAAAAGTCAGAGTAACTTCAAGGATTACTTACAATACTAGGAATTGTCCTAAATGAAGCCCTTAAGTAAAAAATCTGTAGCTGCCCTAATTCTAACGAGGAAGAGAGAACACATCTGCGACGTGAGACTCATGTACATGCTTGCGGTATTTTCCTTCCCCTTTGAAGACATTCCCCTTTGGAGAAAAGCGGCCCCCCAAAAGTGAATTTTAATTCACATCTATCATCTTTAAAAACTGAGTTTACAAATCAAACACTGTGAAAAATTTAGAAGCACATTCATTAAAGCCTGTACAGCAGCCTTAAGGGCCAAGGATTTTATAATTTGACAAAACTGAAGTGTACAAGTCTGAGTTCAGACGCCAACTCCACTATTTCCTAGCTTTGTGACTTTGGAAGATTACTTGGGCTTTCTGTGCCTCACTATCTTCACGGGTAAAATAAGGATAACAACATCCCCTTTATAGGGTAGAAGAGATGCTTAAATAAGGCAGTCTATATAAAACGGTTATACCAGGACCTGACATATAACAAGTACTCAATAAATAGCAGCTATTACGGGTGAGAATAGTCATCACTGGAGGAGCTCGTTAGTTGGTACAATGCCAGGGATACATGCTTGGTCTTCCATACAACAAATTACACAAAGGAAACCATTTTAGCAGCAGCATTTCAAATGACGATGTACTATTTTAATGCAATTCTAATATGAATTTATGTATAAAAGATAAATGTTCACGGCTAAAACACTGAACAAAGCCCAGTATAAAGACACTTTTACCCATTTCTCCTGCGTTCCAAGCAGGGAAGAAATGAGGAAGAAAAAGAATGAGTGGACGACTGACTTTACGAACTTGAGGCGGACACTGTGCTACGAGTTCTTTAAATATTTCATTGGAAGATGATTTCTGTGGTATAAAATTTCTATGCTTTTCCTTCATTTGTCCGTTTACAAACACGAAATATGTCTCAGTCATCCTCACATCACCAGAGTATCCGTGATGCCTGGCCGATAGCTGGCTATTAGACTTATAATGAAAGATACCGACCCATGATTTATGCAGAAAATTAAACAAGGGTTTACCACTGAGCAACTGCCTAGCCCATGCTTAGTAGGTAGTTGGAGGATAAATCATTACTCTCATTTACAATTTTCTTTCCCCCCTTATCATTTAGACTTCAGTGAGAAAAAGGTTAAATGAGTCTATTTTTCCTCCTATAGTGCTTAGATGTTAGGCCTCAAAAGTTTGTTTTCCTTTAAAAAAATACAATCAATTTTGAAAGATGAAATCAGTTTTTAAATTTTGTTTAACTCATAGAGGGAGACTCATGTCCACCTGAATTATACCATGCGTTTACCCCCAATCACTCTAGTTGTGAAGAACTCACCTGCCATAACAGAAATTTAAAATCCAAATCAATATACACACACACAGAGATTTAATAAAATGATGAGGCAGAATATGATTAAGTGACAATTTATATAATTTAGACAGGAAATTACCTCAATTAACAACAAACACAATGTATTGAGCACCTACCACTATTACTGATCCTCAAAATAACCAATTAGCTGACCTTCTGCTCAATTTAGAAACAACAAGGCTTAGGCTCAGAGACTGTGCCTTGTTCCAGGTCACACAGCTAGTGAAAGGCAAATCCTAGATTCAGCCACAGGGCTGACAGCCTTCAAAGCTCAATTTCTTTCCAGGACACGTCTGTCACTGCAGGGATAACAAACTGGAAAGAACAAAATAAAATGTAAAAAAAGGAAAGAAAGAGCCATAGTGATTAAGGAGAGAGGTAGGAACGTGAAGGCCAGATGAAATCATGTGTTGAATGGTTTGAACTTTTGTGGAAGAGCAAGAGGCATCAGCTTCTCCAAGCGAGCCTGACCATTTCCTACGATCCACTTTCATTTCACTTTTAAGAAGAAAACAAACCTGGCTGGAGAAAGCAAGTGGCTCAAGGGTAGAAACAGCCATTGAAAAAAAAAAAGCTTAACATAGTGAATCCTTATACTTAGCACAGGACTTGGCAAACATAGCTGCTTCATAAATATTGCTGGAATGCACAACAGTAATAGCAAATGTGCACCGAGGGCTTACCGTGTGCCAGGCACTGGGCCAGCATTCTCCACGTATTAACTGACCTGTTTCTCACGACCATGCTGCGAGGTAGTCGCTCTTCTCATCTCATCCCCAGGAGGGAAGGGGAAACTGACACTCAGGGAGGGCACGCACTCACATCCGTGGAGAGCCTCGCCTCGCCCCGGGACAGACCTTACCCACTAGGCTTCACGGATGGAGGGAACAGTCAGGGTTTTCTCAGCTGACTCCAATCACGTATGAAAGAAATTTTTACTTTAAAAGTTGATTATCACGATATAAACTGCTATTCTAAAATAAAATAAATAACACACAACCGAAATGAAACAGAAACAACTGAAAGAAACGGCACTGTATTTCACTGTGTCATGAAAATGAGAACCACTGATCTCAGCACATATCAAGCTTCCTCTTTGCTCTTTAAACACCATGCTGGTAGGTTGGCAGGAAAAGTGGGGAAGACAGTTGAAAACTCATGAGTACACATATATTACTTTCTCATGAAAACAATTGTGCTTGAATATATAATAAAAGTACTAGTGTATAAAGTCCATTATTTCAGAAATCATAAAAGGAACTTTCAAGAAGCTTAATTTATTGACTGTTATTTTCATGAAGTGAGGGTGTTGAAAGGAAAGCAAAACTTTGAGATAATGGAAGAGACACACAAGAAAAATATGGCTAATGAATATCAGTTTGAAAGACTGCAATGAACCATGATTATAACTTAATCGAATGATTACCAATGAACACTTATCGATAAATTTAACATTTACCTAAAAAGAGAATCACCAGCTTTTTGGTGAAGAAGAGAAACTGCTTTTTAAAGTTATGAATAACACTAGGATTGATTAAAGATAATGCACATCTGTAACACTGTACTAAGCATTCACCTACTTTGTGTCATTTACCTATCTCTGCATCGAGGTAAGTATCTCCGTCTCCCTTGCATAAAGGATGGGACTAAGATGGGGAAAGTAAGCACTCGACCTATTCCAGCAGCATCCTGTAGTTTTCATTAGTAGCATGTTTCCAAAGGTTAATATTTATTTGCATAATTTTCATTTAAAGTCTCCATTCATTTTAGACTCTTTGCCTAAAATGAGAGGAGGAATGGTGGATTTTATATCTCTCTCTATATCCACGGTCTGGCTCATTATAGGTGATCAGAAAATAAGTGTTGAATAAATCAATGAATGAAAGAGGGGAAGCAGGAGTTCCAGAATCTATGTGCATAAAGCATTCCATGCTGTTGCCTCTCCTGGTGTCTCACGTTGGGTAAGTTATGTGATAAGAGTGAGAAAGGGCATTGAGATCATGAAACTGATAGGGAGAAATGGAAAAGAAAAGTCTAAAGACAGTGCGACAGGAACTAATTAAATGGCCTCTAAAAGGAAAAGCTTCAAGATGTGAGATTCCTCCTTTGATACGAATCAACTTATTGGAAACTCCTCACAGAGAACAGAGAGAAGGCTCAAAACACTGATAACATGGAGCCTAAAAGCGTCAGCCACTTTGGTAACATTTCTTTATAATTGACAAGTATACGTAGCGCCGAAGTCCATTAATAAAAATATAGTTCTCCCAATATTAAAATAATCCTTGGGTTCTTCCTTAATATACAAAACAAGTAACCATCATTTATGTGTGGTATTTACAATCCAAGCTATTTTTTTAATGGGTATAAGCCATCAAGTCTCAGCCTCATTATTTTAAAGTAGTAGCTCCCATGAGGTAGGTTTAGCATCATTTTTTACAACAAGAAGCAAAAGCTGTAGTCTTATTCTTGCTAGTCAGGGTCAAACTTGTATTGACTTATTAACAAAATCATCCTGTTCTCACGTTGAAATTATTACCTACCATGATATTGTGATTTATGATGACATACGTGGATGGTCTTTGTCCCCATTTCTGGCACAGAGCTCCTAAAACCCTTGGGATTTCCCAAACGGTGAGAGCAATAAAGGTGTCTTTTGTTATGTTAAGATGGGTACTTGGGAACTGCACCTAAGGATGGGGGCCGGTTGCCAAGAGGACCAACCATGTGATGAGAGCGTTAGAAATTTCAATCTCATCCCCCTGAGGTTGAAGAGGGGAGAGAGGATGGAAGTTGATTTAGTCACTAAAGCCACTGATTTAATCTATCATGACTATGTAAATGAAGTCTCCATAAATGCCCAGAAGGACACGGTTCAGAGAGGTTCTAGGCTGGTGAACACATGCAGGGTGGGCCGGAGCGGCAAGCTGGAAAAGCACGGAAGCGCCACGTTCCTTCTCACGTGCTTCGCCTTACACATGTCTTCCTTCTGGCTCTTCCTGAGTTATACCCTTTCAGAATAAACTGGTCATCTAGTAAGTAGAATGTTTCTCTGTTCTGTGAGCTGCTGTAGAAAGTTAATGAACCCCAAGGAGGAGATTGTTGGAACCTCCAATCTGTAGCCCGTTGGTCAGAAGCACAGGTGACACGCTGGACTTGCAACTGGTGTCTGAACGGGGGAGGACGGAGGGCAGTGTTGGAGGGCTGAGCCCTTAACCTGTGGCGTCTAATGCTATATCTTGAGGTAGACAGTGTCAGAATTGAGCTAAGCTGTAGGACACCAAGCAGGTGTTACAGAATTGCGTGGATGTATGGGGATGTTGGAATTGGTGTCAGAACCTTTACGCACCAAGGATTGCTTTGTATCTGCATTAAGCAATGAAGGCATTTACTCGAACTAAAGATGTACAATATAGTTTGTCTTCTTGCTACACAGGCTGTTAAATTTTACAAGCCCTGGATTTACCAACTAAGTATAAGAACTTTCAAATCTTGCATTATTGGTTATGAGTGACCTTGTAAATTCCACAATACCACCCCGGCTCTCAGTTTTCTCATATCACAATAGGATGATAACTCCTAACCTACCTCACGGGGCTATTAGAAATAAATGTGACATAAAAACACACATAAACCACAGAGTTCACTTTTAACATCAACCCATCTCTCTTGTTTTACATCACTCCACCACATTCCTACGTCCAGGTGTCCATCTGGGGGCTAGAAAGACACTGACTTGTCCACAGGGGCAGCAGCAGACCCAGCCACGAACCTGGAGAATGAGACCTTTGGGAAGCAATGTCTCCCCTAAAAGAAACAGCCGTAACGAAACACAATGGTTAATATGTATTGAGTGCTTCGTCTCTGCCAGAGGTTTCCAAACCATCCCATGTAATCTGTACCAAGACAAACCTATCTTGCGCCAGGCCTAGAATTAACTAGCACAGGAATGATCTAGAGTACCATTCTGCTTTGCATGCCCACAGAAACAACTACCTCACTGGATGGAGAAATTGTACAGAAGCCATAGGTACCGAGGTGCGAGGGAATATTAGCAAACAGTAAAACACATGGCTTTCGCAAAAAGTATTCATCTAACACAATTAATTAAGAGTTCACACCACCAGTATCTGACACCTTTAAGTACGGGGCAACTCACTACTTTGTCAATCAGCCATATTCCATTTTTGTGGGTTTCACTACTTAAAATGTCATTTTTTTGGTACTGAACTCTAGTTTCCTGTTTTTCCTATCCATTGATCTCAGTTTCCCCCTTTGAGATCAAATTGTATAAGTCAAATAACGATTCCTTGTGACAGCCCTTAAATATTTAAAGATAGCTAGACTACCTTAGCTAAGAGTTCTTCTCATTCAAACGAGCAAAAATTATCAACTACTTTTGATATAAAAAGAAATATTTTTCTTTTTATTTTCAGATATAAAAAGAAAAGGATGCAAAATAAATTTTATGTAGATAATTGCCAATCTCTACCAATGAAAAAATTTTACTGAGCATCAACTTAATTTTAAGGAAATCGGGAACCCTCTCTACGCACCACATTCTCAGGAGCCATATTTATCGACCATGTGCATCTACACTGCTTTGGGTGGCAGGTAATTGCCATATCAAAGGTTGGCATGGTGAGGGAAAGTCTAAAAATACTTAATTCCTAATAACTTGTCTCTGATGTGCCCTCCTCTCTTTATCATGGCAGTTCTCAGGAAAAATTCTGAGGCTGATTGGGCATTAGGGTTTTGTCTCCTTTTTCTCTGATATCCCATTGGTATACAAAACCAACCCAGGCAGAATCAGGACCCTAAGTATCTCAAGCTGTATATAAGAGACGGAATTACCTGGCTTTCAAATATTCAGGATATGTCTAATTTTTATATCTTTACCTACAGGGAGCTGTGATCTTAAATGCAACCACCAACCAAAGGGGTATTAGCAGAGGTAATGTTCACTCTAGAACCATGATCTGGTAATGAAAAAAAATAAGAAAAATGCATTATACAACAATCATCACTGAAATCTACCTTTTCTCTAGGAAATGTTGTCAAATATTTAGCCAAGAATGAGGTTTTGTGCTTATGTGAATATTCTTACTTTTTGTTTGTACCTTTTAGTAATAGATCCCTGTAATATCAGGATTCTGCAGTCATAACTTGGAACAGTCCTGAACTTTTAAATTCATGAGCATAGCAAAATTAATAGGACTAATCATTTTTTCATCCATGCAGAAGCTGTTGGGACTAGTGCTATGTTAGCACTGAGAATGAGATAAGGAATGGTCTCTAATAGAATTAACGCACACAGGAGAGGATATATATACATACATATATACTATATTTATCCATCTATATATAATATATCTTGCATTCAAGGTTGTAAGGAAAGCTAGGCAAGGGTTCTAGAGAAGGTAATAGCTGAACTGAGTCTTAAAGGACAGAGAAGCATATGAGGCATAGTCTAGACCACAATCTAATTGGGGAAACAAGAAATAAAATATTAATGAGAAGCGTGGAACTAGATAAGCAGGCTGTAAATACCGTAAGCAAGGGAGATAAGGGACAAGAAGCTACAGGTGAGGATGGCCCCTCATCTGGATTTTGAACTATGTATGAGGTTTTAGCCATCAAAGGACAGAAGGCACATTATGTTTCCTTTAATTCTCTCCCATAATTCCTAACTATCTCCCTTCAAGATTCCTTTAACAAGGAGGTACTTACTTGTTAAATATCTCTATCCTATTCTAAACTGTGAATTGCAGGAGGATAGAGGCCAAGGATGTTTTATTCCCCATGTCGTTACTGCCATTTCTAGCATAGTGCCTGTCAAGACTGCACATTCAGCAAAGATTTATTAAATAGTTGAAGAACTGAATTAATAAATTGATCTCCTAAAGATGCTAAAAAATATAAGACATTTTATAACACACACATGTTTTAGTGAATTGATAATGCTATACAAATTAAAAAAGAGAACTTGAGGGGGCTAATTTTGACTTCTATTTAAGGATCTAGCAAGAAAGAAACTATTGAAAGATCTGACTAACAGGTCAGAAAAAAATTTTGGTGTTTGGGAGGGGGAGGAAAGAAAAGACAATCCATGGCTAGGGAGCTTCTTAGTTTCTCTTCAAAGAGACAGTCTTGTGGTTGCATGGGCTGTCCACTGACACGAGGTGAACAGGAAGGAAAAACACACGAGTCTGTTGAAATCTCCATATTAGAACCTCCCAAGAGCTCTGAGCAGACGTGTTCAATCACTTTCCAACACCTTTTTATTCCTCTCTAAAATGCTGCACAGCATATATTCCTTTTGCAATTTAAATCATTTTTGCTGTTTTTACAAAGTGGAATAAAATGTCCTACTACTCCATAGGTACTGGGGTAAGGAACAAAGTGAGTGTTTATATAAACACATTGGAATTATAAATTCAAGAAGGTAATTTTTAACTTAAGTAGCCACTATTAAGCCGAATGCCCATGCTGGTTAACTTGACCCTAAAATTGTAGGAATTAAAAATATGATGCATTTATTATCCATCAAAGGGCAAAGACAGAGTGGGAGCCTCCGCTGGTTTTGTGGTCTGGGCACCAGGCTTGTGTGCTGACCGTCTGTCAGTGTCCTGTTCATTTCTTAACCTTAATTAGAATTCTCAGCTCAGAGGCTGCTGTCTGTAGCACTCTTGACAGTTTGGTCTCCAGAACTGGCACAAACACGGCTAACCTCGTCCTCATAAAATGATTCATTACATTCCCCTCCTGCTCCCCTTCAGCATGCAGATCTGCACCAAGCTCCATGCCAGGGCACACTTCTCACTCTCCCCGCTGCCCCCAGCACACTCCAACCAGCTGGTGAAAGTTTCCAAGCCTGGCTGAAGAGGATACTTTTTCTGACACATCAAGATAGACACATGCCCTTACGTGGAACTATGCCAAGACCTGAAACAGGGCAATTTGTCCAATTCTCAGAGTCATGGATATTCTGAAAACTCTTGTTCCAAAGCAGCACTAATACCATGTCCACAAAAAGGGAAATAATGCAAGGAGTTGTCACTGAGTGAGCCATGACTGAGCCTGTCCTTCCTAGTTGAAGGATCATTTTTCTTCTAGTGCTGTCAAGGTAAAATAGGAAGCATTTGTGTTCAAAAAAGCTTTTAAAAATCTATCAGCCAACAATTTGCTGACTTAGTATATCCTGGGGCCTCTATGTGTGTGCTCTGTTGGAGGATAGGAAATGAGGCGTGTGGACTAGTTGAAAGGAAAATAACACAAGTAACTTGAAAGACATGATGCCAAGTTTCTTGTGATCTAAAGTAATTCCATAGGAACAATGTGAAGGGACAAAGGCAGTTACATTTGTTCTGTGACAAATGCTGTGTTCTAGGCTGTATGTGTATTGCCTCATGGACTCCTCACAGCTACACCATGTGTCAGGATGTTACGATACTATTTTAGAGATGTGGGGAAAAAATTCAATATCTTTTAAACGGGCTATCAGTCAAGGTTGCAAGAGAATTCAATTGACAACGATAAAACTACAAACAAATAGGAAAAGATAGCATAATAGTTATAAGCAAAGGCTTTGGGCTGGAAAACATATGATTAATTCCTTCATGACCTTGAGCAAAGTTTAGCCTTTATTAGAACAATACTAGTATCAACGTGCAGGGTTGGTGAGCACACTACACGAGACACGAAACGTTTAAAGCCAGATCCGGCAGAGAGTGAGGCTTTAGGAAATGCAAACCAGCACTGGAAATTATAATGGAGAGGGTGGGAGAATGAAGAAGAAGAGGAACAGCAAGATGCAGTCGATCAATCGAACAGCACAAAACACGGGGGACTATTTTATTTGATCTCAGTAAGGAAAAATGCTGCCTAACCTTAAAAGTAGCGGGAGAAATCACAAGAGATTAAAAATCGATAGAAGTGTCTGCACAAAAATTTGAAATATCTGCTCATAAGAACTAACCATCAACAACATTAAGAGGCAAGTCAATCACAATTACAGGTGACAATTATTTGGAGAAGAGGAAAGGAGTGTAATTAGAACAAGAGAGTGTACCATTTCTGCTCCCATGGTGCCTAGCATTTAATTGGAAATCGGGACCACATCCACACAAAAAAATTTACAATTATAGAACATCATAAATATGCAAATATTAGAGGGAATTAATTATGTGTAGAAGTCTGGCTGAATATTGGTAAAGAAACAAGCTACAGCAGATGGGACCAATGCTGGGCGGCTTCCTCGAGTTGAGTGCATCCCATGTTGACATCCAGTTAGGTGCAAGGAAAGTGCTAGGTTCCTGCTGCATGTATTTTGCACAGAATTATTTATTTGTCCTACTTGACTGGGCTTTTTAAGCTCACATTGAGGTCTTAACATTTAGAGTTCTTCTTCCTCCTCTTCTGTTCAGAGGTTGGTTAGCTAGTTTTTCAATATTACAGACGATATACCTATATTTCACAAACATGTGGGCTTGAAAATGCCTAAGGTCACAAGCGTATAATTTACACCTGATCTCTTTCTATTACAGAGGTGGTAGTACATTAGAACACAAACGCACAAGTCTAAGTGTCTCTAGGGCAAGACAGCATTCGTAACAAGTAGATTGTTTTCACTAATTTACTTTAAAAACTCTTCAATGCGCATTTGCCTACACAACACTTTGTGCTTTTTAAACCAAGTTGCTAAATTTACAGTCTGATCTACCTGACAGTTCCTCATAAATGGTAAACAGTTTACAGTCTCACGGTTCCTCGCTGGAATTATATTCATGTCTAGGTCTTCATTATGTTCCCACTTTCAAATTTGTTTTTGCTCCCTTAGCTCCAACTTATGAAGCAAGCTCTCATATTTGGAGAGGTTTACTATTTTAAGAAGATATATATATATATATATATCAGTGCTTCCTTTAATCAAGAGAATTGTGTTACCAATAACATTCAGACTTGAGCATTGTGCAGACTGTGAGCTATAAAGCTTCCCTGGCAGCTGACCTCTCAGTGTACATGTTACAAGTACAGTTTCAGAACAAGGACGCATGATGGTGAACTTGCCGTGTGGCCTGTGTGTCTCACTGAGATCAGCCAGTGCGTGAGAAGACACCTTGACCTTGAATTGAAGCATAAATCACAGCTGTAAGAAGTTGCCCACAGTATAATGATTGCACTGATAACTGAAAATTGATTAGCAAAACTAACAGTAAATGTTTATTATTGTGGACTTCAGTGATACAGGTAGAGTGCCTATAGATTACTGGTGCTCAGTGTTAGATGCTGCTAACATCCCATGGGGAGCTTTTAAAGCAACACCAATGTCCTGGTTGCAAATCAGTTCTATTGGGTGACTGGGGTTGAGAATCACTACCTTGATATATGAAAGAAAAAGGGCCAATTTGAGGAGATAAATGCTATATATCCTTATCACTCTGACTTAATCACCACTCAAATGGCTTTGGCATGAACTATATGGTAAAAGTTATGAGATTCTCTTTAACTGAAAGGAAGTTGCAATGAAAATGCTGACTTTGTGTCCTTGGAAACCATGGAATTCTGGGTCCAAATGGACAGGTTGGCAAAATCCTTTTACACAGCATCACCATGATCATTATTTCAATACTTCATTCCCCGGTAAGCATCCCATACACTCGGCAGATCATTTACTGTTAATAAAGAAGCAGCTCATTTTTCTTTCAACTCACCTGGCAGCAGAATATGGAATCTTTGGGGAATTCAGGTAGGATATAGGTTGGGCTTTGAGGAAAATAAAAAGGGGCTTCTTAGCTTCTTCCTCAGAGTAACAATAATTGCTTTCATCTAAAAGTGCTTTCCCTATTCCCAGTTTCTCCTTGGAGTATCTTGTCACCGGAGCCTCATTGACTCAGAATAATTTTATATGCCCTGTTTTGTCATGAGTTGGCTGCTACCATGATAACCATTGCATAAATACCTAATGAAATGAGAACTGTCTGTCTCCTCCATCCCCAGCCAGGCTTGCTGCCTCTTAGCCAAGAGAATATCCTGGAGGAAACTGTCCAGACAGAATGTCTTCTGCAAGAGTTTATATTAATAAGGTTTTAAACTAAGGACCTTTTTTTCCAGTCTCAGGAACTATGGCATTAGCAAGGATGTTTTCTTTTGTCTAGTATTCTACTAATGAAACACTCATTAGCTATCTCCTTCAGGGCTTATCACTTTTAAAACTACCTCACCCAGTTGGGCAACTGGAATAAACTCAAAGTCTGAATGCAGAAAAATATCTCTCTAGTAACACAAAATTAGAGTCCATTGTTTTTGGTCAAGAGCTCCACACTGAATATTTTTCTATTCAACAGTGTGGCAACTGCCAGATTTCTTCTGAGAGACCAGTTCTCTTCTAAAATAGAGACAAGTTGAAAGGTGAGATTTCACATGTGTTTTAGCAGATATCTTTAGTTGCACACCATAGTAACAGACTGGCTTACCTAAACAGAAGAGAAATTGATTGGTTAAATCTTGTATAGTACATTGGTCTGGGAAGTTTACTTGGATGGGAAGATTGGCTTACTAAAAAAAAAAACATAAGAATCAAGGCAATAATGAGAGTCAAAGTACCATAAACTACATAATAAACTTGTCAGGTGCCACAGCTGGAATAAATGAGCTGCAAGTATTTTCTTCCTCTCACCTCTTGGTGGCAAGTTGACTGTGGCACCTTTAAACTTACATTCTCCCATTTCAAGTTCAGCAGGAAAGAGAACCTGTTTTCCTGACATTAATGTAAGTTTCATCACGTGTCACTGACTGTAAGAGTCAAGTGCCTATTTCTGAAGCCATGACTGTGATCAGAGGATTCAATCCTCTGACTGTCCAGGCTTCACATTTTTGTTCATTGCCAGAATAAAGGAAGAGACATGATCAACTCCATCTGACACCTAGTGTCTGAGAGCTGAGAAGGGATGTTTCCTCAAGAAAGTTTTCAGATTATTGTCACGAAAGAATAATAAATTCTAGGAAGTCACAACAATGTGCATGGTCCCACAAAAGAATAGTCTCCACAAAGGTATGGAAGTAGAATTTTAAAATAATGAAAGGCAAATGAGCATATGAAAAGATGTCTGCTATCATATGTCATTAGGGAATTAGTAATTAAAACAAAAATGAGATACTACTACACATCAATTAGAACCGTCAAAATCTAAAACACTGACGACACCAAATAGTGGCAAGGATGTGCAGCAAACGAAACTCACATTCATTGCCAGTGGGAATGCAAAATGGTACATCCACTTTGAAAGACAGTTTGGAGGTTTCTTACAAAACTAAACATACTCTTACCACACGACCCAGTGAACTGAAAACTTATGTCCACCTGCATATAAACCTGCACATGGATGTTTGTAGCAGCTTTATTCATAGCTGCCCAGATTTGGAAGCAACCAAGATGTCCTTCAATAGATGGATGGATAAATAGACTGGTACATTTAGACTATGCGGTATTTTCCGTGCTAAGAAGAAATGAGTTGTTATGCCAACAAAAAGACATGAAAGAAATTAAAATGCATATAACTAAATGAAGAAGCCAACTTGAAAAGGCTACTATTGTATAGGATTCCAGCTAAATGATATTCTGGAAAAGACAAAACCAGAGAGTAAAAAAAGACAGTAAAAAGATGAGTGGTTGCCAGTGGTTGCCTGGGGTGGGAGATGAGTGCGGGGAGCACAGATGACTTTCAGGGCGGTGAAAATACTCTGTAGGATACCACAATGATGTGTCCTTATATCTTTGTCCAAGCCCATGGACTTTACAACACCTAGAGTGGATGGAAATGTAAACTATGGGCTTTGGGTGGTAAGGATGTATCAATGCGGGTTCACCAATTGTAACAAGTACTGCCTTGCTGGGTGATGCTGATAGTGAAGGAACCTGTACCTGTGTGGGGGTGACGGATCTGTGGGAACTCTCTGTACCTTCCCCTCAATTTGGCTGTGAACCTAAATCTACTCTAAAAATAAAGTTTATTAAAAAATTAAAAACAAAGATAATCAAGGTCCCAGAAAGCCAACACTCCTGACTTCCTTCTTGCTCTTCTCATTAGCGCCAAGGTCCCTGATGGACCACAAAGAGGCAAGGCTTTGGGTTTTAATTTTGTTGGGTTTTAATTTTGAGTTTTAATTTTTCCAGCCACATTTTCTTAGCTGTATGACCTTGAGTCAAATGCCCAGCCTCCAAACTCTGGGATGAAATGTGATCATCTGTGTAAACCACATGGTTATGTATCCAGTAATCATAATAAACACTTACTGATCACTATGTACCAGAAGCTGAAATAAGCACTGTATACATAATAACTCATTTAACACTGAGGTAAGCACTACTGTCTCCCCTATTTTAGAGATAAATAAACGGAGGCAGAAAGAGGCAAGCTGCATAAGGCAACATAGCTAATAAGCACGAAAATTGGAATATGAACCCAGACAATTTACATCTAGAAGCTTTATTTCTACCGATATGCTAAACTGCCTTTATGTACCCTATTCATAGAGAGTAGGATTTATAACTCTTAATTTCCTTTTTTCCTTCTATCTACTGTCCATTGGCTAATAGGTGTCCCATTAAGTATATGATAGTTTTCCAGGTTTACAAATAAGGGGGGAAAAATAAGGTTGAATTAGAAATTCTTCTAACTTGAATAGGTTTTAGTTTTTGAGCAAGGAGATAGCTAACTCAGCTAACACATCTGAGACTGATATTAAAGCAGTATTTCAATTCCTACTTAATGCTTCCCAACTCTACGTTTCTGATCATCTTCTCTTACAGAAGTAAGAAAGGAAAAGTAAAAATAATGTCTAATTCAGGCTTTTTGTATGAGACAATTTTAGGTTTTGAAGGGTAACCCATTTATGGAACAAAAGAGTCAAGCGAAATTGAACAAGAACAGAAAGAAAAATAATACAACATTAATATGGAAGTTATGAGTATTCAGAGGAGAATCTTTAGCTTCAAATTACAGAAAAAAATATTATTGCCCTTCTCATCTGTTCATAGATGCATGTTGGTTTATGCAACAGATTTATTCCTGAGTCAAGCCCATCAAATGTCGGTTAACAATATTCACTGCCTGAGATTTCTGTTTAGGTAAGGTGAACCCATTGTATAAAACCAGTCAATTCTTCTGTAAGGCCCAGGGTTTTTCTCTTCCTGTTATTTTGTTTTCTTTTTTAATTTTCTGATGATTTCACAGAGCTTCCTTCAGTTGCTGAGTTCTCAAAGATTTAGCATGACTCCTTTCTCTCTTCTTCCTTCTTTCTGTCATGAACACGTATTGGGCATCTACTGCGAACAGTATTTAGGCCTCGTAGAAGAGATAAAGATGAAAAAGACATGATTCTTAAGAGATTATAAACAGGGCTAAACACAGTTAACACAGGGGGTTTGTTCACTGAAGCGATGACGTCGACCAACGTGTGCCAAGAATATTCCTCAGGGTGCCCTGGACAAGGAGGTGCAGCACGGGACTAACTCTGGCCATCAATCTGTGGGGAAGACCTGCCACTTCCAGGCCGAAGTATGTCATTACTGCCGTGAGACTTTCAGGCAAACTCTTGTCTAGATGACTGGAGAAGCCACGTGTCCTAGATTGTGCTGTTTCAAAGTGGACAAAGAGTTACAGCCTGGGTTGACAGGTGACTGTGTGGAAGTCAGATCCCCACTGACCAGCACTGAATACCGGGCTATAGATGAGAACTGAACTTCTGTTGCTTTCAGAAATTTCAGGGCTCATTTGAGGTATACTATGCCCTGTCCTATCCCGATTAACACCTTCATAACGTGGGTTAGAGACAGGACAGAATGACGACACTTAAGATAACACGATGGGCCCACAACTATTTTAGGCATTTACTGAATACCAACTCATTGCATCCTCACAACAATGCAATGATGTAGATGCTGTTATTATTCCCATTTTACATATGTGTCAGTGGAGGCACAAGTAGGTGATCAACTTTCCCATGAAAAATAATCAATGTTGGAGCTGGGAATTAAGCCTAAGTCATTTGGCTTCTAGGTTCACAGCTTTAATGACTATCACAACTTTAATGACTATGCAATTGAAAAGTGTGTACAATCGCACAGTGGAAGCAGAAGACCTCAAGGTTCACTTTGGAATATTTGCATTACCTATTTCCTTGGACAATATTTACTGAGAACCCACTATATGCTGGCCACTGGGTTCAGTGATGAGTCTCAACCCTGTCCCAGTTGGTTGATAACAGAATCCTGAGGAGTCTGTGGGGGATGAGGCAGCTCCAGGGGCCACTTGAAACCTCCTGCTTTCCAGAATGACTTGTGCTGAGGCACTGAGGAGGTACCCCAGGTTGCTGGCTCAGTAAATCTCCAAATATAAAATTATTATTAGGAGATAGCCAGGGTTTGTCCGTTGATACTCCCGACACGTTGCTTCACTGGCCCTGTTTTCCTAGCTGTCCAGCTCTCATTTTCTGCTCCTTGTTTAACACAATGGATCATCCCTCACAGAGTTCTGAATGAAGATAGGCTAGTTTTGTTATACTGCAAATCCCTCCATAATCACAGCAGTTCAATTAACACTTACATTTTGCGATATGACACTAAAATTTTCCAAGGGTTTGGATTAATCCTAATGGACTAATATTTACATAAACCGTAACTGTCTCTCAAAAACAATTTTACTAACATTTCTATATATATACTAGGAGAAATCTATTGACTCAATAAATGGTGGCAACTGTTAAAACTACAAATTTATTTCCACAATTGCTTTTAAGAGCTGTCCTGCTTTCTGGGATGCAGACGGTCTCATTTAACTTGAAATGCTACTAAAGTCTTAGCCACATCAAATATGTGTGAGGATTTTGAAATCCTCCCAGCCCCATCTACCCCTCTGGGGAGAAGAAAAGAAAAACAAAAGAAGAAAGCCTGACAGAGCTGCCTCCACCTGGCCTTGAGCCAGGAAAGAAGAACAAAGCTTTTGTTATTACTGCTCTGTACATCCCTGAATTACTTTGTTAGAAAGATGGGAGCCTAATCTTTTGTTTGCTTAGCAAAACCGCATCTTCACCCTCAATGGAATCCTTACTTAAGACAGTACCTGGAGGTCCCAGGTAGGCAGCTAGAAGCTGACACAGGACCAAGACATTACAAAGAAATGAAGAATGGCCGCATTCCAGGTCGGATTTGGGGACAGGAAACAGCAGCTGAGGAAGGGGAGAGTCCTGGGTGGAAGGTGTGCTGGCAACGGGCGCCTGCGGGACTGGGTCTGAGGAGCCTGAGGGGGAAGACGTGTCTGGTGAAACATTCCGTCAAGCAAAACATGAGGAGGGGTGACCATAAAGCCGTTCCACCCACACGATCTGGGATGAAACATCGCTCACGAGGGCCTCAGTGTACCTGTCTGGGAAGAGGGCCTGCTCCGCGGTGAGCACAGGATGAAAGCCAGGCTTCCCTGGGAAAGCTGAGGGCGGGCCACGCCTGCCGTCAGAGGGCACTTCCCTGTCGCCCACGGGCTCTGTCCAGGGCTGTGCCTGGCTCTGCGGTGTCCCTCAGCCCGAGTTCTCCTTCTCTCGCCAGCGTGGCGGGGGAAGGGGGGCCGTGGGTCACCAAACACAAAAGGTTGAGGGGACTTCTTTAAAAAACATGCTCTTTGTTATTTCCACTGTGTCAACAGCAAGGCAACCAGACATTATAGACTTTTATGATGTGGTCCCTTTCAGAAGACATGCAATGAATTAGAGTCCATGTGGTAAATGTAAAAATAAAAAGACTTTTTGGATGCATGGGAAAACAAACGTTCAGCTTAAAAGGAGAGAAAGCCAGGATAAGAAAAAAGAGAAAACTACATCTTGACTCAGGATAGTCATAAATAATCATAAACCAATGATTCAGTTGGGAGAGTAAATTATTTCTGTATGGCTGAAAACTTAGAAAGCTGCAAAATTACCAGAGACCTTGGCTCGGACTATTCTGGATTAAACCATCATTAAGTGACAGGACAGGACCAGGAAGAATGACATACTGTTTTTATCCATAAACCACATTCCAAACAGTATGACAGAGCAGACAAAGGTTTTCTAACTTTGGTATCACTATGCCCATTTTAGCGCTGTGGAAAACTGAGTTTCAGGGAGATTAATCAGCTTGCCCAAGGAATATGGCTAGTATACATTTCAGGTCCATCAAAGAGTTATTGAACTCGTACTCTCGGCCAGGCTTTATACAAGATCAGGGTCAGAAAGCTTTTACTGTGAGGTGCCAGATAGTAACTGTTTTAATCGTTTCATGGCATACCATCTCTGTTGCAACTACTCAACTTTGCAGCCATAGCATGCAAGCAGCTGTAGGCAATACGTCCAAGGATGAGAGTGGTTGGTGCCAATAAAACTTTGTTTACAAACGCAGGCAACACGTCAGATTCGACCTGGGGTTTATCAGTGAACTAGATGATGGGGACATGATGGTGAGAAAGTCACCTCACGAACCTGTCAGAGTCTGTCTCTAATCCTTTAAGGGGCTGTTTTTCTTCTCTCTGCTTTGTTTAGACGATGCCTCACCCGTCCTCCTCCCCGCCGGAAGACAGACCTGAGATTTTTTTTAGCTAAAAAGATTTAATGGAGCACATTAAATATGTGCGAGCTCTCCCCATCTGTGCCCTGGGTGTTTTCCATCCATGCACCCGTGGGGCCCCGAAACTCGTCCAGTTTATGGATTGCACGTTGTCTCCCTCTCTCCCTACAGGTTCCCCTTCCGAGTACAAGTACCCTCCTCGCTGCGTCTCTATTCACCACAGCCACGCTGCGGCTCCCGGAAGGCACATTACACTGGGTTTATTAGGTGTCTCTTCGGGGGATGACGATCTCAGAACACATCAGAATTTGGGGGGGATGTATCTGATTCACAGCACCATCCCTGCAGCCCCAGGCTTGGACTATCGTTTCACTGTCAACATTCCTCAAATCTTGATTTCGGCGCCCTTGTGACACAATTGCCCCTCTCTTCGCTCAGCGTCTATGTGAGGATAGGGACCCTTTAGGGAATGTTCTGGTATCTCCTAGGTCCTGCTTTAAATACTCATCTCCTGTTCACATGCTAACACAAAGAATACATTTTGAAATGAATACACTTTTTGAAAACGATGTTTCAGTTCTGTACAATCTTTTGCTGATGGACACTCTCTTAGGGAAAAATCACCAGGAGCGCTTTTTGATGACGTTTCTATTATAATTATGATTTATTATTTGTATGGTACTTTAATTTCGAGGTTTCTTAGATTCCATTCCAATTTTACAAGTTCCCCTGAGAAAAAAATGCAAATAATAACAATAATAATAATAGCAGCTACCCTGTGTTAAGTACTTAATAGGCACCACAGGTTATATTTAGTCCCATAAATACACTGATTTTTTTTTTTTAAATATGCAACCAAAAGCAGAGGAAAGTTCATGAGCAAAGCATAATCAAAATCAGCAGCTGTGGAGGAGGAACAGCCTTCCTCGGGTGCTTCTTTTATAAAATGGGATCTAGGGTTTGGATTTCACTAGCACAGTTTTGGTTTTTAAGGTGCGAGTTCAGTAACTATTTTGAGCAGACTTGCTCTGACCAAGCTGTGCTAACTTACCTTGTTTATCTACCAAAGGTGAATTGTTCCAGATGCCAGGAGACCTGACGTCGAGGAATCAGAGTTTTGAGCTAATCTATAAAAATTGGGGGCAGACTCAAAGCAGGTCCTAGAGGGTGCTAGATCTATGACTTGATTACAAAGGAAATATAGCCCCATTTCTAGAGATTTTGAGTAGATCTAGGTAAGATTCAGGAGCATACTTATTTTTGTTAAACAGAAATTCCTGGTGATCCTGTTTCAGATGGTCCTGAGATCACACTCAAAAAAATATGAATCTGGACTTCCCTGGTGCCGCAGTGGTTAAGAATCCGCCTAAAATGCAGGGGACACAGGTTCGATCCCTGATCAGGGAAGATCCCACATGCTGTGGAGCAACTAAGCCCATGCGCCACAACTATTGGGCCCATGTGCCACAACTACTGAAGCCCACGCGCCTAAAGCCCATGCTCCGCAACAAGAGAAGCCACCGCAGTGAGAAGCCCTTGCACCGCAATGAAGAGTAGCCCCTGCTCACCGCAACTACAGAAAGCCGGTGCGCAGCAATGAAGACCAATGCAGCCAATAAATAAATAAATTTATTAAAAAAATTAATCTAAATAGAACTGTTGAACCTGCCTTTCTTCATTCCTTTCCTCTCTCTGCTAATCAGGTCCTCCTATTCAGTCCACTGGGAGGGCTTGGCCTGGTCATGTCAAGGTATTGTTTCCTCCCTAAAGCAGGTAAACAGTACAAAAGCTTTCAGGCTGGGACAAGATGTTGACTCAATATCAATGTACAACAGCATTTCATATTTTATACGTGGATCCTTGACTGGATCTAAGTTTTGATCAATGCTTCCCAAACTTTCTGAATTATTAACTTTTAAGGTTCATTTTGTTTTCCAGCCTTGCCTAAATTCTTGCCCAAATACTGGAAAAAAACCCATGCCCTGCATGTCCTCATAATGCTTTTTCATTTCTACGGGGTTGTGAGCTATTCTTCACATTTTGGTATCTGAACAGACCCCCTCCAGACTAGCACATGCTCCATTCTGTTCCCATGGTGACCACTTGTTCCCAAGTTCCTTCTCAAATTTAGCAATATATCTCCTTGCTTCTCCACTGGCTAACAGACTTCTCCTCTTGGAAATCCCAAACTCACCACAACAACATTTCAAATCCGAGCCCCCTTCTGAGTTTTTAAATCTTATTTCATTGTGCTGTCACTCATTCCATCACTAATGCTAACAAACAGAACAAAATAGAACAGAACAAATACCAGGTGCCATCATGCAGTTCTTATTTTTCCTTATGCCCAGCACCCAATTACTCACCAACTGGCATTCGTTCTATATTATTTTAAAGCCAACCCTTCTACATTCTGCCTATCACATATGCCTTATGTTAAACTCTCAGTACTTCTCGGGCACCAGTGTGATAGGGTTCTAGCTGGTCTTGCTGGCTCCAGTCTCCCTCCTCACAACTCCTTCTTTACCGTGCAGCCTGAATGACGTTAGAAAACCCAAATCTCACTTTGTTTCCATATTGCCAAAAGAATAAATTTCAGTATCCATACCATCAAAAATGAATTTATAACCTAGACCCTGACAACTTATGCAAACCAGTCTCCATCTTGTTCCCTACATATATTTAATATACAAACATCCAGCCATAATAGTACTTAAAGTGCCCCAAATGCTTCTGGCCTCTACCACTCCAACTCCAACCACCATACCACCGTCGTGTTTTCTCTGGCCTTCGGCAAGACCCTCTTCTTTCTTCCTTCTTACCTCTTAAACATATTCTCCACCTGACCTCTAAAGTGAATTTTCAAAACATAATGACCATACCAGTCCTTTGCATGGTTCACATGTGGCTGAACACGGAATAAAAAGTCCACACTGCATACCTTGGTCTAAAAGGCCCTACATGATTTGACTCTTGCCTACTCCCTGCCCACCTTTTTTCCATTCTCCCACTCAAGTCACTCCAACCAAACAGACCTTCCTTCTGATCCTCAAATGAGCCAAGCTCATTTCTGCTTTAGGGACTATACACTTGAAACCTTTCTGTAGCTTTCCCTCCATGCATATGCATGGCTGGTTTCCATCTATGCAGGTTTCAGTTGTCACTTTATTAGAGACGCTTTCCTTGACCGCAGGAGCAAATGCTGGCTGTACTCACAGTAACTTTGAATTACATTATTTTCTTTTGTTTATGGCATGTCTCACTATGGAAAATCACCCTTAATTAGTTTACTAATTTATTTATGCCCTCCCACCCCAATACCCACTCAGTTGTAACCTTACCACACACAAGGCACTAGCTCTGTAAGTGTTTGTTGAATGTATCAGTGGCTTTGTATATGTTATTTTTCTGTTTGGAAAATCTGCCCACTGATTACATGATGAGCTCTTGGTCATGCTTGAGTCCTGGGTTTAAGCATCTCTTCTTCTGGGAAGTTCACTCTTTACCCCAAGTGGGGTTGATCACACCCAGCTTTGGCTCTAATGTATATGGTCCATGCCTCTGTAACAGCATCAAACTATTTCATAATCATTTGTTCTCATGCCCTTCATCCTAGCTAGAACTCCCTGTAGTTAAGACTGTGTCTTTTCATCTCAGTATGCTCTGCATAGCACAGTGAATTTGCTGCCGTAATCTATACCACAGGGCAGATAAGGTGTTGTGACAACTGTGATGATCAGAGTGAAACAAGTCTAAAACAAATCAGCTGAATTTAAAGTCTCTCTCCGTGTGTGTGTGTGTGTTGGTTTGTATGTCTACTTTTAATATAAAGACACACAAATATGTAAAACATGGATAACCCTCAAGTGTAATCATTTAAAGAAATTATGTATAGCCGATCCTCATATTATTTAGAATACATTAACATATTCAATCATTTACTGCTGATTCTACAACTGATTGTAGCTTACTCATCTTGCTGATTTATAAGTGTATAAACTTTTCTAAATTGATAGGTTTAGCATGAAGAAAGAAGAATAAGGATCAATTAATATATAGTACTTAGTCCATAGAAGGGGCTTTAAAATACTTTTCCATTGAATAAATGAATAAATAAATGAATAAAAAGATTCACTGGGAACTCATCACTGGATTTCAATTCTTCCATTTCAAGTTTTATGAAACCCATTAATGGATAAGAAATAATGTCTATGTTTATATGCATTCCTATAAATGTTAAGTGTACCCTTACACCTACATATCTATTCCATTTCAATTATCTTTTCTTTCTGGCAGTTGCATTTAATATATTTATTTTCAAGAAAAACAACTTTAACAACCCTTAAGAGACTCACGATCAAGCCTCTCCTCTGTTGATACTGCCAAAGAGCTTTAAAAAAAATCCTTTATCACCCCTCATTGCATGGATGAATAAACTTATTTAGGCATTTATTTACTAACTTTTGCAGTTTCTCTGGTTTTCTAAATTCTGTGTTTTGAATCCCTCCACTGTGTCAGCAAAATGACCTTGGAGTGGAATTGTATCTGCAAGTTAGATACAGCCACAGAGATCATTGAAATTCATTCAGGAATTCTGAATATCTATAAGAATGTGTGGTAGAAAAAGAAGAGAGAAAGGAAGAAAGAAAGAAAAATGCAAGACCTCAAGAAAGAAGAAAATCCAAATTCAATCAAATGATTTACCTGTTTGGAGACTGAGAATAGATGGGGAATTACATTATGTGAACTAAGAGGACAATCCCCTTTTTAAAAATTTTGAAGCCCATGACATCTGCAGTTCCAGTCCCCTGCTAGCTGAGCTAAAATCACTGGATCCAACCGTAATTAATAGGAAATGCAACTGCCTGAATGTCCAACTCATTGTCCAACCCTAGGAGAATCAGAATTAAGCAGCAGTGATTGAAAATAACCCCAGATAACAGAAATGGTAATGGTATCTCTGATTAGGAATGTATCTCTCAATCTCAAAGAAGACATAAAATCAAGAGTAAAAAGATTTAACAAAATCAAGAGTATAGTATTTAAAATTATCCCAAGTGATGCCTCATGTCTAAGAATTAGCACATTTAGGAAACTTATGTCCCTGAAATGCTGAAAAGAATGTGGTCTGTTGAAGTGAGTCTTGTATTATAACTTAAAATGTGAAAATAAGTAATTTACATAGATACGTGACTTTAGGTTGAAACCTTAGTAGACTTACGTGCAGTAATGGGAGACCAGAGAGCATTTTTTGGCTCGCTGATTATCAATGCTTAGTTTTTTGGCTTCACGATCATTACTTGGTGCACAGAAAAGTCTGGTTAAGTCAGTTACCTAAACATGGAGTAAAATACATAATAATTTTATAATTACATATCTTCTGTGACTGCACATAATTGAGGCTAATGAAATATTATCTGTTGCTACAGGATAGAAGTGGAGTCTTTCTTTTCCTCAAGTCAAGTAAACTGCCCAGAAACTTAAGAGTATCAAGTGCACATCAACTCTGTTATTTTAAGTGATGACTGCATTGATGACCGCTGTTAGTTACTTCCCTTATTCTTTGCTACGCAGTGTGCCAAGTGCTCTGTGTGTGTGTGTGTGTGTGTGTGTGCATGTGTGTGTGATCCTATAAGATATTCTTACTCCCTCTATTTATAAATGAAGAAACCAGAGAAAAAGGAGTTCAAGTAACCTGCTCAAGTTTACACACCTAATCATGTTGGGAACCAGAATTTTTACTCAACAGTATTGTGATTTCAGACTAAAATGCTATAACTTTGCAATCCAGCAATAAAAGGTGATACCCCCTCTATCTTGTTTATCACAAAAGTATTTCTCTTCAAATATCGGTATAAATGGAATTCAGCAAATCAAATTAAACTGAAGGTCTATTTGCTATTGAACTTCTTTTTCAACCGTGAATAACAGTCCTCTTTTTTATTTCAATACAGATTTTCATATACTGGCTATAGCTAAAGTAAACCCAACTTTTACCTGGAATACCTTTGAAAAATAGATATTGGATGCTATTTTGTCTCAAGAAATTAAGATGCATTTTTGATATCCCTTTTGCCACAGTAAATTTAGACAAATTCATGCAATTCCTTTGAAAGTCACTGTGGGACAAAGAGATTGGAAGATCAACTTAGAAAAGTAAAGCAGCTGCGTGGAAACAGCTTTCACTTTGATCAATTATTTCAGAAGCCTCAAAGCGGTCCAATTACTTCATGCCAGATCTCCAACTGTGTCAGAACACTCCCAGTGCAAATGGACATCATAATCCAGTTAGCTAGTCTAAGCGCTGTGCCTTTAGCATTCTCTAAATTTGAAAGGACACAAGAACGTTTCTGGGGACAGAATATTAAGGCTTCCTTGGTGGGCTTTTAGGTGGGCTGATCCCTGGAAGGCAAGTGTAGTTCTGATTGAAATGAGGAAACACTCTGGGCCTAGGGCTCAGAAGCTTACGAGACCAAGAGACCAGGCATTTCACAAACATGAACACAGACCCCTCCAGGGGACGATGCCATCTGGTTCGCTGTAGACACCCTTGTCAGAAATAACAGATTCCTCTGGTCCTCATGGACTCCGTTGGTCTGCTCTGTGTTTAAAATGGCATAGTGGCAGAGGCCCACAGTATGCTCGGAGGGTCAGTAAACTTTTCCTTGGGCGCTACAGGCTCTTTCCCAAAGCAAATGAGTAAAAGGCAGTAAACGAGGCAAGTGAATGTTAGCATGGAATCCTTATCGACGATCTTTACCGTACTCAGTCCTGCACCCTGCGCTGCCCTGGGCCAGGGCCAAAAGCTTCATGGTGTGATCAAGACACCCAGTCTAAAAACTTTCTATTTTTAACAGTCTCTTTTAAAATGCTTATTTCACTGACTTTAAAAAGCAGTACAAATTAGTTTTCACATGAAAACAGAGATACCCACTTCCCCACCAAAAATGTAACAAGTTTGTTTTTGTATGTAAACAAAGATAGCTGCATAGCCCATGCCTGCACCGTCACCAAACCGCAAGGGTGGGAGGAGAGGGGCTATGAGTGGGTGGAAGTGGAGTGAGGCTTCTCCCAGCCAGAAGAAGTTACCCCTCTGATGTCCCAGAAATGCTGCCCAACAAGTTTCCTTCCTTCCATTACCTCCTCTTTGGGCAGGAAAGTATGTAGAAAGAACGAGACATGCCCTAACCATTAAAACCAGCACTTTGGATACGTTTACGGGGGAGTTCAAATCAAGCATAAATAGCCAGAGAAAATATTATTTGGAAGGTGGATTGGGGCCATGGTCATCCAGATGTGGGAACTCAGAGAAAGGATATCCCTAGATGTAGCAATTTCATAGTTTCTACATCACGGTATTTGGGGGAGTAGTGCAGTCGAACACTACTCTTGTGACTCCATATGGACGGCAGCATGACACTTTTAACACAGCCTTGAGGATTAGTGGCTATTAAGGGAGTTTTCTTTCTGAGAAACACTTCCATGACTTGAAAACAATAGTTAGCAGATGTATTAGTTTTCTATTACTACTGCTGTCGTGGGAACTCTAGGAACTTTAAGACCCAGAGGCCAGAATTCAACCAGAGAGAAACAAAGTTGGGTCCAGTTGTCATCTATATGTGCCTGCTTACTTGGCAACTCCTCTTGCTGTTTTCTGCATATCTCCATTACTATGTAGCCCTTGTAACTCTGAAGCTGCCCCAGAGGACGTGAGAGAAGAGTATCCGATCAAGTCACGTGCTACCTTCTGTGTTACCTTATTTGGGGGGCAAAGAAAGCCTAACGTATAGAAAGTTAACAAAAAAGTATAAAAGAGATTGCCCTGCTTTGTTCAGGGCTCAGCCTCTGGACAGGAATCCGCTGGGCCTGTGCTGGTATAAATAAATGCTGCTTCCTGCATATAGCCTTGGTGCCTCGTGTCGCTCTGTAAAATCCTACAACACTGTACCAAATTACCACAAACTCAGTGGCTTCAACCAACACAAATTTGTTATCTTACAACGCTATAGGTCAGAAGTCTAATGTGGTTTTCACTGGACTAAAAATAAGGTGTCAACAAGGCTGCATTCTTTTTTGGAGGCTCTACGGGAGAAGCCCTTTGTCAAATTTTCTTGCTTTTAGTGGCTAGCTGTAAAGCCAGAAATGGTAGAATGAGTTCTTCCCACATCACATCACTCCAACCTTCTCCTCTGTCTCCCTCTTTCACTTTTTAGGACTCTCCTGATTACATTGGGCCCACATGAATATTCCAGGAAAACCTCCCTATTTTAAGGTCAGCTGATTAAAAACCTAATTTCTTTTTTTGTCAAGTAACATAACACATTCATAGGTTCCAAGGACTAGGAGGTGGATGTTTTAGGGTGTCTTTATTCTATCTACCACAGCAGCGGTGAGAAACATGATGACAGAAGTCCTCTTGTCTAGGTTCAATGCTGGTGCCACCACACACTAGCCATGCAACTGTGGGTCAATGAACAGCCTCTCCGTGCCTCAGTTTCCTCACTTGTAAAATGCAACTAATAGTGTCTATCTTAGGGCTCCTTAGAAGGATAAAATGAGTTAACTTATGAAACATGCTTAGACCATTACAAAACAAATGTTCAATTAAAGTTAACAACTCTGATGTCCATTCATTTCTTCAAAAAAAAAAAGAGGCAGAATCATTATGAATAGTGAATGTCTAAAGTCTTCAGAGCTAGAAAGGGGAATTTGATCACAGGTGTGGAAAACAGACATTTGCAACGCTTTCTTGTGTGTCAACACTCTAAGGGCCCATGGACATAATTGACGAAGCCCTAATTTGTTCTCAGGATCTCCTGAGTCATCCTTTCACTCTGGGAATTCCTGTGCAGAGTGCCTCCTGCAGCTCAGCTGGTTTTCTTGGTCCTTCTTTTCCACTGAAGTTTGGCATCCAGCTGCCCCCAGGGTGCTGCCCAAGCAGCTGTGCATGGAACTGCTGGTCTCGCAACCATGCAACTGCCTGACTGTCCTCTAGGCCATAAGAAAAACTGTGCTTGCCCCAGAATTTTTAGAGCATTCCCTCCCACAGCAGAGCTGATGGAATCCCTGGTCACAGTGGTTTCCATTGTCCCACATGATAATCTTCACATGATAATCAGGCTTCTGAGATCTGGGGAGCCGAGAGGCTTTACACAGCTATGCAAGGTGCCTAACACCACTTCCAGGTCTAATTCAGGCTTGGATGCTTCGTCTCGCCCACTCTGCCAGACTTTCACACTCTGCCAGGGTACTTTTCTCTTAGCAGCCCCACGGTGTTTTCTTCCATGGTGGTCTTCATTATGGACGTCTCCTGCTCTGTTCCTGTATTTGTTTTCTATTGCTGCCATTACAAATTACCACACGCTTAGCAGCTTAAAGAAACACCAATTTATTGGCTTATATTTTCCATAGGTCAGACGTCTAGAGGGCTCATCTGAGTCTCTGTTTACAATTTCACAAGGCTAAAATTAAGGTCTCAGTTCAGCAAGGTTGCATTGCTTTCTAGAGGCTCTAGAGGAAAATCCTTTTCCTTGTTCATTCAGGCTGTTGGCTGAGTTCAATTCATTGTGGTTGTAGGACTGAGGTCCCTGTTTTCTTGCTGGCTGTCAGCTGAGCACCATTTCTGAGTCTTGAAACTGCCTGTATTCCCTGGCTTATGGCTCCTTTTTCTGCCTTCAAAGGCAGAAGTGGCACGTTGAGCCCTTCTCATATTACATCTCTTTGATTGACTCTCTGCCTTTTTCTTCCACTTTTAAGGATTTGTGTAATTACATTAGACCTGCCAGTATAATTCAGAATACTCTTTCCATATCACATTCCCATAACCTTACTCACATTTGCAAAGTCCTTTGCACATGTAAAGTAACATATTCACAGGACCTAGAGATTAAAGAATAGATATCTTTGGGGGCCATTATTCAGTCAAGCATCACCCCCACTCTCCTACCTAGTCCATTAGGTTGGCATATATCTCATCTCGTTGGTTCTAATTCTTTCCCACAGAGCCCCTGGTTCTCAAGGAACATCAAGGCATACGGCTGGGTATCTCTTCAGCATCCCTGAACAGTCTGTGACAGCTAAGATCCACTCCAAGAATGTAGCAATTAAGTCAGTTCACTGCAGAGCACACAGACTCGGGTGCATGATGCTTTCTGACAACCAAAGCCCGGCCTCATCACTGACCTAGCCAAAGGCCATCTATTTTATACATGTTAAGAGATACACTGAGTACTGGGAGGACAGAGGAGAGAGAAACTGGCTTTCTGGGGTGAATTAAAGAAAAACTTCCACAAGATCACATTTAATTCAAGCTTTGAGATATATAGGAAGTTCAGCAGGATGAAGGGGAATGGGTAGGAGAAATCATTAAATAAAAGAGGAACACATGGGTACAAATGTTGAGAAAAATACATTTTGAACGAAAACATACTTAAAAATGTGTGTGGGTGTTTATGTTTAAGTCAGGCACACCAATATTATCAATTGGTTGACCTCAATAGGGTGAAATACATCGAGGTGTATCTCTTTGACTTTTCCTGTGGAATTACAGATACCACCCCCCGCCCCCAGCCCCGCCACACACACACACACACATACACACACACACACACTTTGCACAGCACCAGCATTGTATTAATTGAACTACATTCATTTTTCCCAGGTCCTAATTTTGCATGAGTTTCAGTTAACATGGTTCTGTACAAAATAAAGATTGCCTGTATGTCTATTTGAATCAAAGATTAGAATGACAACTATAGGACATACTCACTAACTCAGAGTTCTCTGTAAGACAGGAAAATCTGTTAACAGTAAATAAAACAGGACTGGATTTGAAAATGGTCTTGAAAACCTAGAGCAATATATAATCAAAAGGAAGATGATATTTCTTAGGAAGATATCCTGAGGGTAGAAGAGGGACAGGATATTATGTAATCAAAACATGGACACTGACCAGTTAGGGGTAGTAATAGCAGAAAAACACTCTGTGAGTCCTCCTGGCTTGCACGCTGTCACAAGAGCAAGGAAGATGTGTGCCCTACCACGTGCCAAAACTGCAGCAACCTAAGTACTCTTGTTCTCATCACATTTAACAGTTAATAACTTACCTCTATCAGGTAAGTGTCATCACGCTCACTGTATACATGAATAAATTGAGATTCAAAGGAGTTAGACAAATGTCTTGGTGCTTTTAGAGGTGGGCTTTGGATCCAAAACTATCTGACCTGAAAGATTATTCCATGCCTATGATTCCTCATATCGTGCCAAGAATATTGGTGTGCACAGTGTGTGACGTGCAGGAACCAGGCAGAAACTGTTACACCCTGTAGATAAAATATATGGAGCAGACACCACCATTGCCACACTATTGATTTCCTTTAGATTATCAAACCATTTGGACTACAAGCTACTTTTCTGTTGCATGTTATGAGGGTCAAACTCTTAAGACCATTTGCAAGTTTTTGGTGAACACGTTTCCCTATCTTAACACTACAAATACAAAGATGGTAAAAGTGTGTGAGACAAAGATTGGTAAAGGATGTTTGCCTAAGAAGGGAGATGAATTTGAAGAATGTATTAATACACTGGAGGCTTTATCTCAGATAGTGCAGAGATTTAAAAGCACAGTGAATTAGTTTGCCAGGGCCGCCATAACAAAGTACCACAACTGCCATAACAAAGCCAAATATTACGTGGCTTCACCAACAGAAATTTATTTTCCCACAGTTCTGGAAGCTAGGAGTTCAAGATTAAGGTCTCAGTAGGGTTAGTTCCTTCTGAGGACCATGAGGGAAGACTGTATTCCAGACCTCTCTCTCCTTGGCTTATAGATGGCCATCTTATCCCTGGGTTTTCACATCTTTCCTCAATGTCACTTGGCTTTTGTTGGACCACTTCACGCCTAGGCATATTGTTAGGGAGATGGGGAAAACAAGAATAGAAGAATCGAATGCCTCTAAGCATTATATGTAAGATAAAGATCAGGCTCACCATTTGCTTGCCTAGAAAAATAAACTTAGAGAAACTGCATGTTTTACATTTTTTCAATGCTTTAACCTTTCCTTAGTCATTAGATAGCCCTTACAATAGCCATTCATGCAATAGATAGTGACATTATTGCTTTTTTAAAAATAAGTCCTCAAAATGTCTGATACAGGCCTGTCAACTCAAAGTTAGACATAAACATTCCACTTTCCATCTATTTATTTTTTGAGAGAAAGAAGATTGATTTTTTTTTTCAAAGCAGCCACTTTCTCTGTTTTGTTTTGTTTTGTTTTAGGCTGAAATTGGTTGTCAGGATTGAGCTTGGTTGAACCATTATGTGCACTAAATGAATAGAACGGGGTTGTATTCCCTAGTATGCCCTAAAAGTGAAAACAGAACAAATTGTTTTTGGGCAGCAAACCAGCAATATTGATAATGCACCAATTTGGGCTGAACCCTGGAGTCACTGAATCATAAAATTTCAAAGCTGGAGGCTGACTTCTTGGGTTGTCTGTGGTGGACACTAAATTTAACCAAAGAGATAGAGATAGAATGTATCTGATGGCAACAACTCAGCCATGTTGGCATATTCTAGATTGACATCTAATAAGCTATGGCTTTTTAATGAAAAGTTGAGTATTATGTTTGACAGATCAATTATTCATTGTATAGGTGGGGCAGAAAGGGACACGCAACGTCAAAGCTGATTAACTCAGAAAAGTACTCAATAATACTGTCACCTTTTATCAAAGCAGTGGCTTCAAGCACGGCGGCTTGATAGAGGGAAGAGTAATCACATTACAAACCTCAATCAATGGTAAGTGCAAATCATAAGAAGCACTATGTTAAGCGTATTATAAAAAACAGAGGGAGTGTATCTTGCCTTGGTGATATCATGAAAGTCTCCTAGTAGATGTATTATTGCTCTTCGTTTTTAAAAATGGCAAGCAAAGAACATAAGTCATCTGTTCAAAGATCTTAAGAGGAAAAAAAATGCTCATTTTAGTGTTCCCAGATCCTGTTTCCATCAGTTTAATTCTGAGCGTCTGCCAGCTCAGGGACTACTCTACCAGGCTGTAAAATGAGGGCTAATGAAGATTTCTTCCTCAATCAAGTACATCCTATATCCATCTAGGTAGACAGCTGCAGTCAGAGCCCCCAGTGAGTCAGCCTCCCTCTACTCATGCCCTTGGATAGGCCTCTGCCACCTTGAGCAGGACTGATGTAAGCTAACCACCAGGATACTGCAGAAATGAGTGTGTGGCATCAGAGGCAAGATTATACGAGACCCTGCAGCTTCAGCTTGCCTTTTCTCTTGGATCTTCCTCTGTGCGTGAAGCTAGTCACCATGCAGGAGGGCATTCCAGCAGCCCTGTGGAGAGGTCCTCCTGCCAAAAGCCAGCACCACTCACCTACCATATGAATGAGCTACCTTGGTAGAGGATGCTCCAGACCCCGTGAAGCCTTGAAATCACTGTAACTTGAGAAATCCCAGGCCAGAAAACAGTTAAGTTCTTGGATTCCTCACCTGCAAAAGCTATGAGATGACAAATGCTTATGTTGCTAAATTTTGAGGTAATCTATTATGTAGTAATAAATTAACTCATAAACTAATACATTCTAAATCTGAAATAATCTCTTGGAATCCCTCAACGTTGCCCAAGTACTACCATGAAATATGGCCCAGGTATTTTCGTAAATGTATATAGTGAGGTATGGGCCATGGATATATTCACATCTGTCTCTGGAAGACTGTTCTATGGGGAAGCAACTCATCCACTTGTCAGCGGGTCCAGCTAGGACCCCATCGACACTTTCATTTCTCCTGCTGTTCAGGGAAAATTAATTCAGCCTTGAGCTGAATAGAATAAATACAAACTAAAAAAATTATTAGAGTGTGACTTTGTACTCATGCGGGCACTACTCTCCTTGACATGAGGGATGCAACTGTTAAGGCATATGACATACAACCTGCCAGGGTATAAAACCATGCCGACAAAACATATTCTGGTCAACTAAGCTCACCAACGTAAAAGCAACCCTTCTACAGATGACAGAAAATGGATGTACTCCCACCTTCATTAGTGACTATTTTTACCCTCCCAACTAGAGAGATATAGGGGGGAAAACACTTAACTATCTAAATCCATCATGCATACAGATATACAATGGCCCAATTATAAAAGCTAACGTGTTAGAATCAATATTAGGACACTTATGGGCATATTCTGGAAAACGAATCTAAATTATTGTTTTTTTAAAGAAGTTATACATCTCTGCTAGCAAGTGAGTCATTTATTTCATGCCTTGGTTAACAACAAAATAAAAATTGAGTAAAAAGGTCAGATACTCATCTAAACCCATTTCAATGGTAAAAACAAACAAACATAAAAACATGATTTTAAAACATTTGAATGGTGTTCTTTTTGTTTGTTTTTGTTTTTGTTTTTAGAGCACTTTATATATATATATTTATATATATATTTTTCTTATTAGTAATGTATATATGGCAATCCCAATCTCCCAATTCATCCCACCACCCCCCCACCCCCTGCTTTCCCCACTTGGTGTCCATATGTTTGTTCTCTACATCCGTGTCTCTATTTCTGCCTTGAAAACAGGTTGATTTGTACCATTTTTCTATATTCCACATATATGTGTTAATATACAATATTTGTTTTTCTCTTTCTGACTCACTTCACTCTGTATGACAGTCTCTAGGTCCATCCACGTCTCTACAAATGTCCCAGTTTCATTGCTTTTTACAGGTGAGTAATATTCCATTGTATATATGTACCACATCTTCTTTATCCATTCATCTGTTGATGGGCATTTAGGTTGCTTCCATGACCTGGCTATTGTAAACAGGGCTGCAATGAACAATGGAGTGCATGTGTCTTTTTGAATTATGGTGTTCTCTGGGTACATGCCCAGCAGTGGGATTGCTGGGTCATATGGTAGTTCTATTTTTAGTTTTTCAAGGAGCCTCCATACTGTTCTCCATAGTGGCTGTATCAATTTACATTCCTACCAACAGTGCAAGAGCGTTCCCTTTTCTCCACACCCTCTCCAGCATTTATTGCTTGTAGATTTTCTGATGATGCCCATTCAGGAATCTAAATTATTAAGAATAAAATTCCATGGTGCCAATTGGTCTTAAAGGAACATAGCAGTTGGTTTTAATACACATCTGGCAGACTGTGAAGCCAACATACCTCCCTCTGAGGTGCAGCATACCTGTATTGTTCATGCAAATAGAGGGTTAGGCTTTCTGTTTATGAGTGTGACCACCTCCATGGGATGGGCTTCCCTGGTTAAAAACTAGTGAGTTAAAAACTAGGAAGTTAAGAGTGACATAGGTAGAAAGAAAGAATGAAAAAAGGAAGGAGGAAGGGGTGGATGGGGGAAAAATAATGAAAATTAAAGTTACAGAAAAGGAAGTAAAAGGAAAAGAGAAAAAAAGATTAATGATTGGAGTAAAATAAAGCAAAAGAATAACATTAAAGATAGACATTTTGGAAACAGAGGGAATACTCCTAACTCATTCTACTAGGCCAGCATTAACCTAGCTCCAAAACCAGATAAAAGCATTACAAGAAAAGGAAACCATAGGTGAATCTCTCTCATGAAGCTGGATGTAAAATCCTCAACAAAATATTAGCAAATCGAACAACTTATAAAAATAATTATACACCAAGACCAAGTGGGATTTACACGAGGTATGCAAGGCTGGTGCAACACTTGAGCGTCAGTTAATGTAATCCATCACATCAAGCCCCCCCCCAAAAAAAAAAAATCACAGGATCATATCAACAGATGCAGAAAAAGCAAAAAAACCTATAGCTTACATAATGCTTAATGGTGAAAAACTTGAAGTTTTCCATCTAAGATGATGTACAAGGAAAGGATGTCTCCTCTCACCACTTCTTTTCAACATCATACTGAAAACTGTAGCTAACACAATAAGATAATAAAAGGAAATAAAATATATACATATTGTAAATGAAATACAACTGTCTTGGTAGTTGACATAATCATATATAGAAAATTCTAACAAATTGAAAACAAAAAATTACTGAAACTAATAAACAATTATAGCAAGGTTGAAGGATACAAATTAATATAAAAGTCAATCGCTCTTCTATATGCCACCAATGAACAAGCAGAATTTGAAATTAAAAGCATAACACCACCAAAAATAATAAATAAATAAAATTATATAAAAAAAAAGCACAACACCATATATATTCAGCATCCCCCAAAATGAAACACTTAGGTATAAACCCAGCAAAATACGCACAAGATCTATACGAAGAAAACTACAAAACTCTGATGAATAAAATCAAAGAACTAATTAAATGAAATCATGTTTGTAGACAGGAAAAATCAATGTTATCAAGATTTCAGTTCTTCCCTATTTGATCTATAGATTCAATGCAATCACAATCAAAATCCCAGCAAATTATTTTCTGTATGTCAGCAAACTGGTTCTAAAGTTTATATGGAGAGGCAAAAGACCCAGATCACTGGAAAAGAATAGGGAACTCAGAAATAGACCCACATAAATAAAGCCAATTGATCTTTGACAAAAGAGCAAAGTCAATACAACAGAGAAACAATCTTCTCAACAAATGGTTCTGGAACAACTAGATGACCATATGCAAAAAAAAAAAAAAAAAAAGCATCTAGACATTCACAAAAATTACCTCAAAATGGATAAAAAACCTAAATGTAAAATGGCAACCTATAAAACTCCTAGAAGATAACATAGGGCAATGAGTTTTAGTATGGTGCTGATTTTTTAGATACAACACCGAAGATAAGATCATTGAAAGAAATAATTGATAAGCTGGAATGCATTAAAAGCAAAAACTTATGCCCTTGGAAAGACAATGTTAAGAGAATAAAAAGACAAACCACAGACCAAGAGGAAATTTTTAAAAGAAACATTTGATAGAGAACTGTTATTCAAAATGTACAAAAACTTGAAACTTAACAATAAAAAAACAATCTGATTAAAAAATGGGCCAAAGACCTTAACACACATCTCATCAAAGGAGATATACAGATGGCAAAAAAAGCATATGAAATTATGGTACATAGCACATGTCATCAGGGAAATGTAAGTTAGAACAATGAGATACCACACATACAAATTAAAATAGCCAAACTCTGCAGCACTGATAACACCAAGTCCTTGTAAGGATGTAGAATAACATAAACTTTAATTTATTGCTGGTGGGAACACAAAATATCAAAGCAACTTTGGAAGGCAGTTTGATGGTTTCTTACAAAATAAGAAAACTGTTTCTTAAAATACATTCTCTTGCCATAGATCCAGCAATCCTGATGAAGGTATTTACTCAAATGAGTTGAAAACATAAGTCCACACAAAAACTTGAACACAGGTGCTTACAGTAGCTTTACTCACAATGGCCCAAACTTGGAAGCAACCAAGATGTCCTTCAATGGGTGAATGGATAAATGAACTGTGGCCCATTCAGACAATGGAAGATTATTCAGTGCTAACAAGAAATCATGAAAAGACATGGAGGAACTTTGAATGCATATTACTAAGTGAAAAAAGCCAAAGTTTTTCAAAAGCTTCTTTTCTGGAAGGTTGCACGCTGTATGATTCCAACTACATGACATTCTGGAAAATACAAAACTATGAAGACAGTGAAAAAGATCAGTGGTTTCCAGGGTTAGGGAGGGGGAGGGATTAATAAGTGCAGCAGAAAGGATGTTTAGGGCAGTAAAGCTATTCTGTATGATGCTGTAACGATGGATTTATGTCATGATACATCTGTCTAAACCCACAGAACAGAAGACAACACCAAGAGTAAACCATCATGTAAACTCTGGACTTTGGCTGACTATGATGTGTTAGTGTAGGTTCATCAGCTATAACAAATGCCCCCCTCTGGTGGGGGAGGCTGTACTTGTATGGAGGTAGGGGCACATGGGAACTCTCTGTACCTTCCCCTCAATTTTGCCGTGAACCTAAAATTGTTCTAAAAACACAAAGTCTTAATTAAAAAAATAGACATCATATGAAAGTAACAAATCTAGATACTAAACATTGAAACAGACTATACTTTAAACAAACCAAAAAAAGGAACGAAAGTTAAGGAATAAGAATTAGAAAATTACGCAGATGAATTACATCTTTGAAAGGGAATAGGTCCCTGGCCTCTATCCCTCAATCTGCCTGCACATTTTAGATGACATCAATTCTTTTCTTCTGGAGGACGGTACTCCAGGAGTCACCTTTAACACCCTCCTTCTGTTCACACCCTGTATCCAATAAGCCAGGAAATCTTGCTGGCGTTCTATAATCCAACCACCATTTACCCCTCCCTGTCACCACCTGGGTCTAAGCATAATCCCTTGTCTGAATTGGTCCTCTGGCTCCTACCCTTCCCCTTTCCAGTTAGACACAAGTGTGATTCTTTTAAAAAGTATGTCAGGTCATGTCATGACCCTGCTTTAACCTTCAGCGGCTCCCCTTTCATTTAACATAAAACCATGCAAGGCCCAGGAAGACTGGTTGCCTAGTTACTGCCCTAAGCTCAGCTCCCTAAGTTTATCCTCCCTCTTGCTCACTCAGGCCGCCATGACTTCCAGCTGTTCCTCCAATAGACTGGGCATGGTCCAGCCCTGAGGCTTTGCACGCGGGCTTCCTGCTCCTAGCAATGTTCTCCCCCCACATGTTTTTATACTTTCACCTTCTTCACATTTTGCACAAATGTTGCTTTTATACCTGGCCACACTTTTCACTGTGGCCTTCTATCCTTCCCCTTCCGTCCACCTCCACTTTGCAATACCGATACTCATTACTGTCTAACATATGGTCCGATTTACTTGTTTTTCTTCCTGCTTGAGACTATAAACCCCATCAGTGCAGAAATCTTAGTTTGTAATGTTTGTATTGTTTGCTGATGTATTTCAAATATCCACAGCCATTCCTAAATACATTGCTCGTGCCTGTATCAGTTTCCTAGGGCTGCCCTAAACAAATTACATCAAACTGGGTGCCTTAAAAGAGTAGAAATTTACTGTCTCATAGTTCTGGAGGCCAGACGTCTGAGACCAAGGTGCCAGCAGGGCCGCACTCCCCGTGATACCCGTGGAGGAGAATCCTCTCCCTAGTTTCTGGTGGTTTTCTAACAGTCCTTGCCGTCCCTTGGCTTTCAGCCCTGCAGGCTCTGTCTCTACCATCACATGATATTCTCCCTGTGTGTCTCTGTCTGTCTCTCTCTTCTTACGAGGACAGCAGTCATGTTGGATCAAAGGCCCACCCTACTTCAGTATGACCTCATCTCACCACTTCAGTTACCTCTAATTAATTAGTTAACCTAAGTAACTGATGACCCTATGTTCAAATACGATCACATTCTGAGGTACTGGCAGTCAGAACTTGAACATAACTTTTGGGGGGACACAAATCATCTCATAACAGTGTCCCAATATATTTTTTTTAATTTATTTATTTTATTTATTTATTGGCTGTGTTGGGTCTGTTGCTGCACACGGGCTTTCTCTAGTTGCAGTGAGCGGGGGCTACTCTTCTTCGCTCTGTGCGGGCTCCTCACTGTAGTGGCTTCTCTACAGGCTCTAGGCGCGTGGACTTCAATAGTTGCGGCACACGGGCTCAACAGTTGTGGCTCATGGGCTCTAAAGCACAGGCTCAATAGTTGTGGTGCATGGGCTTAGTTGCTCCTTGGCATGTGGAGTCTTCCCAGAGCAGGGCTCAAACCCGTGCGCCCTGCATTGGCAGGTGGATTCTTAACCACTGTGCCACCTAGGAAACCCCTAATATATTTTAAAATAAATCAATTGAAGCTTGAAAGTGACCCAGGTGCTTAGAAATGTTCTTTGGCTGAGGATGACGTGGGAGGTCTGTTATTATGGTTACTACCTCTGAATGACGATCCATCAAAAAGACAAATGTAGCTGCCTTCAGAGTTACTTTTGAGTCTACAGGGTTTTACCCTGTACCCTCTTTTGATAAAGATTAAAAAAGTATATTATTCCTTTTTAAAAAACATGGCTTCACACTATAATACAGGAGTAGTGATGCTTCAATACAATCTTCAATTCTAATATTGAACATGTTTTTAAGAAAACACACCACCACCCCATATCCTCTCTGCTATGAAAATCACAATGAGGAGTTTCCCTGGCGGTGCACCAGTTAAGACTCTGCGCTTCCAATGCAGGGGGCACGGGTTCAATCCCTGGTGGGGGAACTAAGACCCCACATGCCACGCCCACATGCCACGTGACACGGGCCTTAGTTTCAGAAAATAAGATGGAAACAAAAGTGAGTTTAAACTCTACGTCAATAAGGGAAAACACCAATGTGTTATTATAAATTTGACAGCTATTGATGTTCTTTTCATGGGTAGAAATACATTTTGTTTTAATTTCCCTAATGGCCTGTAGCTTTATTTCTAAATTACAGGCCATCAAAATTTCTTTTTGGAATTTTAAATAATAAACTATTATTGTATCATAAATAAGCAAATTATAAAATAATTATTTTTCTCCAAAGCTCAGTAGAATTTTCCTGCTTTTTCACTTTAATGTCTCCTACTCCTCTTTAACTCAATATTTATATTCATGACAGGAACCAGTTTTCAGTCAGAATAAAAAAGCTTCTGAGATGTAAGGACTGGGGGATATTCTATTCCACCCTCCTTCATCTGAGTAAACATGTTTAGAAATTGATCGCCTCCTCTTCCTACATCTGTGATATGCCAAAATCTTCCAGGCAAGAAGAGCAACACCCAACCAACTTCTGCTCATTTGTTTCAACCTTTTTGACATTAACAAAGTCTTAGGAGGAATCTGAAAGGTCATTTGGCCCTTCTGGCCTCTGTGAGTTTGAATTACCTGACAGCTAATAAGAAGATACATTTCTTGTTTAAAAACAAATCTTTTATAGAAGTTAACATACCAAGGACAGAAGGGACTCCAAAAGGAACAACTTGTCCAGAATTTTCCAAATCATGATGGGTTGGGTGGCTCTGGGAGTATATAGGATATTTTTAGGTAGTAATACACTATTTTAAAAGTTGATTCTAATAGGGATGTATTTGTTTTACACGTGCATTAATTCAGTTTGCTGACCTAAGCAAAAGTTTCAAATTAATTCAGTTTGCTGAGGTAAGCAAAAGAGTCAGAGAATTATTACTCCCAGTGTGGGTGGGGAGTTTCACCAAATTCAAAACAGATGTGTCAAGAAGCAATAGCTTTTCGAGCCTGTAATTTCCTAGACACTGCCGTTTAAGAGAATGTACACTAAAAAAAAAAAAAGTCAACTGATTTAATGTCCATTGAAAAGAAACAAATAGTATGAAAGCAGTCCTTAGAGCTACCCACAATATGAAGATGGTACCAAAAATCACTGAAGTTTAGGACACATTGCTCTAGTAGGTAAGCAGGCTAGATAAAGAGGTAAAGTGACTCTTCTGCTCAAGAGTTACTGGTCTAGTTGGACAGTCATTCTTTCCTCTTGGTTCCTTCCTTCTCTCTCCTTTTCCTCCTCTCCCTAGCTCTCTCTCTGTATATACTCATTTATATATTTTCCATGTCATCACCACTTGTTCTCTGATTTGCTTCCTGTAGTAAATCGTGAGTTACTTGGGATCCCACTTCGTTTATCTTTGGGCGGCCATCAGCTGATGCCATGCTCAGCACACAGTAGGGGCACAATACGTGCTGAGTAACAGCAGAGCTGGGCTCAGGCCTCAGGCCTCTGACCACCCTCACTAATTCTCCTGCCGCCTTCCACTAGTCCAGAACTATTTCTACTGCACCGTACATTCCACACGTAATGTTTAGATATTCATTTCCAAAGTCAGAAGTTAAAAGTGATAATGATGCCCTCTACATTTTAAAAAACAAGAGAAAAAACGGTAAATTAGTATCCAATTAAATATTTTACTGTAGAAATAGCTTTTCAAAAAATTAGTGCTTGATTAAGCAAATGTTAAACATGGCAGTACCACTGATTTAGAGCAAGTAGAGTAGGAAAAACGATAATCAGTATTTATTATTTACATACGCTTCGATCATAGCCTAGTTGTTAACCTGTATTGCCTATGACACAAGACATGTAATCAGACAGTCCAAATTCTAATTGCAACTCTGCTTATTACTTCTGTCTGGATTTTTGCAGATCATGAACACCAGCAGAAGAAAAGTAACAACCCCAGGTGACTTGTGCCTAACATAAACCAAATAAGGCATGGGTCCCAAAGCCATGCTCCTTCTGTGGGTTGTGTTAATCAAATACATAGATTTCATTCATCACCTACTTGATAATGAAGCCCTACTCAGGAATCAGGACTTCACCCAGTATGGAGGACACTAAAATGGGTAGGTTGTAGCCACTGTCAAGTTTTTTACAGTCTAGTGGAGGATGCAGCCCACAATAAATCAAAGACATTGCAAAACAGTAAGTGCTATAATAGACAGACACAGTCAATAGTTTAGGAATTCAGAATGATTAATTTGGTCTTGAAGAAACTGTGGAATTAGGAGGCAGAAACCGAGAAAGATTACAACTTTGGGGCCAGAAGATGAGAGTTCAAATTAGGAGGTGTCTCACTCTGGGCCTTTTGTAATAAATTATAAAATGTATTCATAGACTGTGTATAAAGTTACAGTTCTCTGAGAGTCAGTCTTGTCCTCTGTAAAATGGGTACTATAGTGTCTACTTCCTGAGATGACAGTAGGGAAGAAACAAAGTACTATAAACAGTGCAGTGCTCAGTGCTTTTCTGAGTAAGTAAAGACAGGCAACATTCTTTCTGGGCTGGAGGGGCAGTGTGCTGGGCATATCAATAATCAGTTCTGGAGACCCAGGAAAGAAATCAGGAAGTATAAATTAGGAATTAGAAAGCGAGTTTAAAACATACGATCAAGACCAAATGGGTAGAAATCAGAAGTAAATGAATCATAAGTGAATGAAAGGCAGGTATAAAATAAGCTAGCCTGTAGAAAAAGTTCTTAGTGCTTTTGCCCTTCATTCTAAGGCTATCCTCAAATGCTGTCATTCGAACAGAAAAAATCGGATAAAAAAAAACAGGAAAAATATCATTAGTGACTATTAATTACAGAGATTTGCTTGGCTAACTAGCCCTAACTGGTTCCAGCTTGTCCCTATATTTGTTGTTCACGCCCTTGGCCCAGGATCTGGGCTCAGTCACGCAGTCCTCGGGGCCTGGATTTATACCCTTGACCCCTTGTCCTTCAGGGCTGGCTCCTGAGCTGAACCATCGATGCTCTCCGTACCTCCTTTGAGGTGCAGCCAGCCCTCTGCCCGGTTGCTCCTTATTGTTTCCCTAAGAGCCCGAGCGAGTGGTTTAACTAATAAACGTCCTTCTTTTCCCTATTTATTTGCAGATATTCCAGGTTCTGGACAGAAAATCTTACCAAGACTCACGGTATAAAACTGGGAACATCGACAATTGCCTGTAGTGGACGAGAAGTGGGCCAATGAAAAAGCAACACATGGGGAGTTTCAGAATTGTGCCAAACAGCAGCCATGCTCCAACCAAAGATACTCAAATTCAACTTAAAAAGGCAAAACACCATTCCAGCCAAAGAATAGATGTCTGCCTGCCTGGGGGCTCTGTCTGCAACCCCTGGATAAATACTGAATGCTACCCAGATCTCGCCAGTTAAATCACAGCCGCCTCTAGCCCTGGAGGGTACCTTTTTCATATGAAAATATGCATAATCTAGTCATCTTCCAACTTTTTTTTTTAACAGACTAAAAGGCTGAAGCTGATTTTCACAATAGACTACAAAGCCTGAGTTGGTTTTCGTAAGATCCAACCCACTGGGGCACAAAGGCCTGAAGCTGGCCCACTAGGGTAACATCCTGCCAAGGAAATTGCTGTTTGATTCACCCAGAGCCATTATCAACACACAGGAACGTTCTGAGATTATTGTCCGTACTTTTCTCCTATTGGGCAAGCAGACATAAAAATTATCTAGAATGACCTAAGAGGGTATAAACCCCCCATAGGAACAGCAAAAGGCGTATGTCTAAGAAGACCCTCAAGGGATACTCATCTTAAGTTAGGGGCTGTCCTTGGCAATCAGGCACTCCAAAGGTTTGGATGCCAGGACATCTCACCCCTCAACTGTGAGTGCTGGTGCATTCCCAGCTCTGTTTTGCTGTCTTCATGCAGGTAAAGTTCCTGTATCCGTTACTCATATTAAAGATGTGTCCCTTGCCTGGTAGCTTTCTGTCAACCACTCTCACCAGGTAGCAATTTCCAGGTAATTATTCACAGACGTACACATGCTGTATAATTAAACACGGCTTGCTATTCATCTTGTAGTGACTTTACTAAAAGTGCTCCTCATTTTCTCTCTGGGGCAAGAAAAAAAAGCACCTTACAGATATGTTAATCGAGGCCATAACTGATCGATATTTTTAATCAGTTCTTCCATGTGTTTCTCAACATGTGGCCCACCGAACCCACAACTCCACCCGAATTAACAAACAAGTTTATTAAATATATGTATTCTTTTTTTCCTAATAAAATCTCTGAATCTCCAAAGCACTATAAAAAAGGGAACACATCCCTGATTTTCTGGTCATTACTGAGGGGGAGGTACGCATTTGAGTCATTGTGCAGAGCTTTTATGAAATTTAAAAAATGCATTCATAATGTCCATCAAGTTAATGTGTTTATATATACACTGTATATATATGACTGCAGCATGACTCCTGCATATAAAGGAACACAGTGTGTAACAGAAAAAGTTGATTAGAGATTATTAATGAAACTATGTAATTCTCCATTTTTATAATTTTTAAGATACCAGTCAAAACCTAAGAGTCAAGTTTAAAAAATGAGCTAGAAAATAATATGTGCCAAATGATTCCTTATGTTCTATGAAATACTATAGTTTCCAGTATGTTTTCAGATAGATATTTCCCTTGAATCACTTGAAATCACAAAATCATTAACATTATAAATTAGACATGGGTCTTCGTTTTAATATTAGAAAAACAGACTTAGAAATTGTGAGTGGCTTATAGATGATGAATTACTACACACACCAAGTCAAGTCTGACTACTAAACAAGTATGAATCGACCAGATACTGAATGGCATTATTCTACATGTTAGAAAAGGTATTCAACATAAGACATACATTATATGAAAGGAGACTACACCTTTGAGGGAAAAAAATGCCCTATTCATCTTTCATATTTGTACCCTATAAAGCTCAGCTCAACATTTTACAATTGTAAGTACTCAACAAACGTTGAATGGAACGGCACTTTAAATGGCTACTGTAATATAATTCGGTTTCTTCCTCTCCTCCCCCTTCCCCCACCCCACCTCCCGCACTCTCATTCTTAGCTTCTTAGCATAGGATGGTTCTCAAACTTTAGCTGTTCCTATTGCTTCAGCATGACCTGGGAGTTTAAATGTTGCCACCCTCTACTCTCAAAATTCTTTGCAGTTGGTTCTGGAGAGGCTTGAGAAGCTGTAGCCTACAGACCATATTTGGAAACGACCACCTCTGGAGTTACCAGCAGGTCTTTTCTTGTGGGAGCAGGGTTCAGAACCACTCCGAGTACCTCCTGAGTCAGAGTGGAGACTGAAAAGGGGCCTCCTCTCTGCTCCGTCCCAGGGAGGTGCAGGAATGGTTCCCTGTGTGTGCATACAAACCGAGAATCCGTGCAGAAATAACAAGATTCCTGGAGCCCTCACTGCAGACGGCAGTCAACCCTTCCTTTCCTCCCCGAGGGGCCATGCATTACGGAAGGGAAGGCTGTGGCCACCGGGTCAGACACACCCAGGAGCCTCAGGTCCTGCCTCCAGCACTGACCAACAGTGAATCTGCGCAAGTAACGTGCACTCCCAGGTCAGTTTCCTAACGTAAACTAGAGAGAGGAAAAACTAGTTCAGGGGGCTTTTACAGAGACAGAGTAAGTTATTTCTCCTAATGCATTTTCACAGTAGATGTTTCAGGCTTGTAACTATTATTTATTTCCATGTATAAACCCTAAACTGAGGAAACAAATACTGTATTATTAACCACATATACTTGCATGTTAGGTGACAATGTTACTGTGATTCCAAAACATAAGTGGTGTCACACAGATGACCTTTAACATTCGCTCTTAATCCGGGATTGGATGATCCTATGATTCACATTGACATTCACTGCTATGGACTGAATGTGCCCCCACCCACAAAACTCAAATGTTAAAACCAAGTCCACAACAGGACAGTATTAGGAGGTGAGACTTTGGGAGGTAATTAGGTCTTGGGAGTGGAGCTCTCAAGAATAGGATTAGTGCCCTTATAAAAGAGACCTCAGAGGGCCCCATCCAACGCGTGGGGACACAGTGAGAAGATGGCCTTCTGTGCACCAGGAAGCATGCTCTCACCAGACACTGAATCTGCCGGCATCTTGATTTTAGACTTTCAGCCCTTGGAATGATGAGGGATAAATGCTTACTGTTTAAGCCACCCAACCTATGGTATTTTTTAAATAGCGTCCTGATGCTCTAAGACATTCACCTATTTGTAATTTGCTACAGGATTTTGCTAAAATTGTCAGTTGAACGTATATCATCTGACATGAGCAAATAGTTATATTTCATATTTTAATAGACACCAAATTGATTCTTAAAATGTCAGTACCCAAGGACTTCCCTGGTGGTGCAGTGGTTAGGAATCCGCCTGCCAATGCAGGGGACATGGGTTTGATCCCTGCTCCAGGAAGATCCCACATGCCATGGAGCAACTAAACCTGTAGGCCACAACTATTAAGCATGCACTTCAGAGCCTGTGAGCCACAACTATTGAGCCCGTGTGCCACAACTGCTGAAGCCCACACACCTGGAGCCCGTGGTCATCCATAAGAGAAGCCGGGGCAATGAGAAGCCTGTGCACCACAACTAAGAGTGGCCCCCGCTCGCCGCAACTCTAGAGAAAGCCCACTTGCAGCAACGAATACCCAACACAGCAAATAAATTAATTAATTAATTTTAAAAAAGTCAGTACCTAAATCTTTGGAAATACTCATTTTTCACTAGAAGCTTAAAAAATAATGAGTAGATTTTTTCCCTTTTTATAAATAAAAGGAAAAGTATAAAAGCTGAATAGACACTATGTTTCAACAATTGAGGAGGAACGCTAAAGCAGAAGACTCTTTGACACTATAAACTGAATGTCAACTTTCTTTTTCACCTCTTATTGTTCCCACGTAACATACTCTCTCACAGGCTTAGAATGACTCTAACATGCCAATGACTTCATCAAAACTTCAATACACTGAAATTGGCTGAGACTAGAGTTTCCCTCCTGATCCGTGCAAAGCTGCCTTTGTGACAAAGTTACAGACAGAATGTAGCAATGAAGCCATGCTCACATTAGACAGGGCTCAACCTATTTTTTTAACCAACGTGATCTGAGGTTCCAAATTATTAAGCAGCAAATCAACAGTGTTTTCCGGAACAAACTGAATTTTAAAATAAATGATCATGGCTTTGTTGCTTCTCCTTTGCTAAGCACTAAAACAGTGACATGATGAAGGTGATGAAAAATGAAAATACAATACATTCAACGATCTCTATGAACCTGTACATACGACTTAACAGTTCTGCACCTTTCACATATATACAGCGCAGATGATTACAGTACCAACGTCCATCGGGTGTGTTGAATGTGAAGTAAGTTAATAAATCTGCCCAGCTTGTCGCACAGTAGGTGCTATCAGGAGGTCTGTTATCACTGTCATTCCATTAATAAATTCTAGGAATTTTATCCCAGCCCTCAGACCCCATGTGCTCTTGCCCCAACTCAGAGCCTTCTCTTAGGGAAATGCGAGAAGCGGCCTGAGCCATCCACCTGCAGCACGAATTATCAGCGACCTTGACAGAGGAGGTCCTGAACAAAGGCTTGGCCTGCCACTCTCCTTGAGTCAGTTTCAGTGTAAGAGAGAGAAGTCTGACATGCCTTTCAGTTAAATGTACTAAAAGCAAAACCTTCAAGCGTTCCAAAGACTAAACTGATAGAGAAACTAACGCACATCAATAGTCAGTACCTGACGCTGCAAAATTACTGTCTGATTTACACAGCAAATCATCACACTATCCAAATAGCAGCTGATAAAGCCAGAGTGATCATAGCTGTCAAGGTCTGTTCATTTCAGCCCTCTCTCTGTCTGGAATGAATAACTGATTGATTAGGCCAACGAAAGCTTTGACCCACAAATGAGGAGCTAGGGTTGCCAGATGCAGCAAACAAAGAAACAGGCTGCCTGGTTAAATTTTAATTTCAGAAACACAACAAATACTTTTTTAGTATAAAGACATTCCAAATATTGCATGGGTCACATTTACACTAAAACATCTGTTAATTACATGACATGCAAATTTAACCAGGTGTTCTGGATTTTACCAGGCGACTTTAGCAGAGGCCTACTTTCAGAAGTTCTTTTCTAGGGCCAATTACCTAAGGAAGGAAGTTGTTACAAATGGAATATTTGTATTCCCCCCCCCCCCAAATTTATATGTTGAGGCTCTCGCCCCCAGTATCATGGTCTTTGGAGAGGGAGGCTTTGGGAAGTAGTTAGGGTGAGATGATGTCACGAGGATGAGACCCTCACGATGGGATTAGTGCCCTAATAAGAAGAGACGCCAGAGAGCGTTCTGCTCCCTGAAAACACAAAGAAGAGGCCACGTGAGCACAGAGAGAGTGGGTGGCCTCCGAAAAGCCAGGAGAAGAGGCTTCAAGAGAAGAAATCTTCCTGGCCAGCCCTGGATCTTGAACTCCCAAGCGTCTAGAACTATGAGAACTAAACTTCTGTGTGTAAGCCACCCAGTCTATGGTATGTTGTTACAACCACCAAGCCGACTAAGACAGAAGTACTAAGTGTTTTGATGTGGGCAGCAGCCTCTACCCTGATCTCACTCAAACTCTTCACCCATGGTCGTGCCAAGCTGCATGGATAACTTTTTCCGCCTAAATTCCCTGGGTCTTTAGAATGTCCCCTCCATAAGCGGAGTCATACACGTTCCCTTACCCTGCCTCACTTCAGACCAAGTCTCTCCCTCAGCGTCCATATTTTTCCTGTGTCTTTCCAAAGTCCCACCAACAATGGATTAACTATATTAACTCTCACTTATTTTTCATTTATCGTTAAGTATATAAAGCTTTTGCCTATCCATCAGCCCCCTTCTCTATTGCACCTTGAATGCTATTTTTACCACACAGTGGGTTTAGTGGATTCAGCCAAGACTGAAAGCTATTACCCTAGGCTGGTGAATGAATGCTGAACTCCAATTTTATTTTCCATTTCAGAAAATATTTGTTACAGAACAGTTGGAAAACTCAGCCTAGATTTTCAAATTCTTCAACAAGTTTTGTGTGTACCCTCCAAAATCCCTTGTTAAATAAACTCTTCCAATTGCTTTAGCACACACATATTCACCCAGACCTATTAGGATTTTTACACTTCAGTCTCCACTAGGCAGTTTAGTTCTTGACTAAATTTTTTGTTTTTCTCCCATTCCTGACCTCCTTTTCCCCCAATTCCAAACTCGCTGTTTCTTCCTCTCTCTCTTCCTTCCCTCCACTCACTCTCTCTCTCTCACACACAAACACACACACACTGTGACTATTAACTCTCACTTATTTTTCATTCATCATTAAGCATAATTAAGACAGTGCTAAGCGTGTAGCAGTTTCTCAATACATCAGCTGTTCATTGTTTTCTGACAACATTAACCTGAGTTATGCTCAATTATTTCTGATTTACGAAACTATTTCTGAGTTTTTCCCTCTTATTAATCTCAGAGGAAAACAAGAGAAAGACTCTGCCTGGAAAGAAGTTCAGTTACTCTCAAGGAATTTCTCGTAAAATATTCTCAAAAACATAATATAAAAAGAATTGTGGTTTATGAAATTTACTTAAGGCCTGCCGAATGTTGATCTTTTCACTTCAGAGCTGATTTCATTTTGGCCCTTAGCTTTACGCACAGGATAATTTGCTTGCTTGGATTATCACTGAGTCTAATAAGTGTTGGTCGTTAATAAAACCTTTTCAGAACATGGTAATGGCTTAGGAAAGGTACATTTGTATAGTAAAAGTTGAAGGGAAATGATTCTTGGGAGGAAAAGCTTTCCAAATTATGCAGAGAATGAAATTTACTCAACTTTTAAAAATCCAGTGGGAGCGAATATGTATGCAGTTATGCTTGTTTAACTGACTTGGGCTGAGCTTTCCACTCAAAATAGATGTATTTTACATAAGAATGCTATATATTGGTTTATTATGAGTTACATGAGCCTGGTTTCCTCTGTAAGTATTGCTTACTTTACTTCATTTCAAATTCATTATTGAAATTCATGGCTCCTTTGCGCTTTTTTAGAAAAAGATATTTCCCCAATGGATGCATTTTACTTCCTTTCACCTCCTCCAAAACTCTAAATACTGACCATCAAATACAATTTAATGAGCTAAGAGTAGGTGTGTTCCTAGTCTGTGATGACCCAATGCCCTGTGCACACCGTTCTCCTGCTGAGTTGCAGTCATCGCTTTGCTTGGCTGTATCCCCTGCTAATCCATGCGTTTCTCAAAACCAAGGCCTGACTGTTATTCCCCAATGTGCACGAGTCCTAGCACGTGGCTGGTACTTGGTATGTGGCCCAGTATACAAACCAACAGATAAATATGGACTTTACAACAGGCATGATGACCCAGGCACTCAAAAGACAAGGGGCCGTAAAGCAGTTGAGAGGAAAGCAATTTTTACAGACGTTTTTAAATTTCCATCGAAAACACTTCATTCCATCTACAGAAATATCACCTTGAAAAGACTTGTTAGTTTCTGACATTTGATAGTTTTGGGGGGGCTAACCATAGTTACATTTATCCTTTTCACTAATATGCACCGTGCTCCTATATTTAAGGTAATTTCTATGACAACAGAACAGAAACAAATGTCTCCCTACCAATATAAAGCGTCACACAAGAGTAACATTTTTAAGTAAATAGAAATTTCTACTATAGCAAATTGCCATTATTGCTTGCAAGCTTATAAAGTATCTTATTTAAAAAGGCATGCAGTTTTTAGTTATACAAACATTGCAGGAATATGTGCTTTGAGAAAATATGAAGTACAGAATTATAAAAATTAAAAAGATTGAGTTCCATCGGACCTAAGGTAATAAAATTTCATTTCCTCAATGCCTCCACATGGTGTTATGTGGATCACAGGTCAGAAAGCTGAGCCAGGAGAGCCGGCATGCTGGAGGGATTTATCAGGAGAGGCAGTCCCCAGAGGGGCGCAAGAGAGAAAACTGGGTTGGAAATAAACAATTTATTTCCAAGAAAGACATACTGTGTCAACAGTCAGCACAATGTGACTTTCAAGCTTAAACACCCCAGAAGAACAATAAATCAATGATCAACTCTATCAGACGTAACTGATTGTATTTCGATACCGAGGCTAATATACAAGAAAATTATCTGGGGGAATTAACTAGTGTAGTTTCACAGCTCCTTGAGGAAGCAATAATACTAATTATTCTCAAAGCAACAAGAAGCCTGTCAGTTGTAGGCACTTGAACGTGAAATGTCCTTATCTGATGTCCTGCTAGAGCCCAATTCACTGCTAGTATCATCAGTCTAAATATACCATGGACACTGTAGGTTTTGCTACCATATCTTTTTTTTTAACTGGAGTGTAATTGCTTTCCAATGCTGTATTAGTTTTTGCTGTGCAACAAAGTGAATCAGCTCTATGTACACATATATCCCCTCCCTCTGAGACCTCCCTCCCATCCATCTAGGTTATTACAGAACTCCGAGCTGAGCCCCCTGCTATACAGCAGGTTCTTAACTAGCAGAAAATGCTAAGGTGTCCTTTTAGGCGACACTGAAACTGAATGGGAAACTTAAAAAGAAACACTCCTTTAAGTTTGGAAACAACGGACACCTATCGAGAATTAGAGACCACTTCTGTTCTGGGTCCTGTCTGGCAGAGCATATGCTATACCCCTGGGCAGTTCTACGTGAAAGTTACTAATGTTCCGATATCAGCGTAATATGTATATTTTAAATACCCTTCAAGTTCGCCGCCTCTTCTCCAACATCACCATATCCATCTTCATACCACCTGAACCTTCATCATGACTTGTATTGACTGCTTACTCTGTGCCAAGCTCTGAACTTATTTCTGCTTCCTCTGCCCCTGCTGGTTTAGTTTCCAATTATCAAGTGTCTGGTTTATTGCGATCATTTCCTACTCTTGTTCCTCAAACCTCCGTCTTCACTGCAGACACGATGATTAAAACAACAAATAATGACTGCAAACCTTTCCTATTTAAAATCTAGTAAACATTTGCTTCCCCACTAGGCTCCGTGCCCCTGCAAAAAAGAGCCCAAACTTCTTGGTGTGACATGACAGGTGTTTCTGGTTTCTGCCTAAGGTTCTGAGTATCATCTTCTGCTTTTTTCCTCACACCTACCTATCAGAAAGAGCAAGTACCCTATAGTGCCTTGAACACAACATGCTGCTTTACACCCCCATGTCTTTTCTCACGTCCACTCATTCTGAAGTGTCTTCAGTCTCTAGTTCGCCTGATGACTTTCTACCCAGCCTTCAAAGTGTGCTGTCATATTATCCTGTGAAGCCTCCTTGCTGTCTTCAGGAGGTACGTGTACTACTCCTGTATCACATCAATTTCTCCTTCTTGCTCACATCACAAGTTGTGCATTCATCTGTCACATGTCTGTTTTCCCCACCAAAACATGAGACTCCTAAAGGCATAAGCTTTGTCTTACTGATCTTCATATCCCTAGAATTCAGTATAAAACCTGCCTTATAGCAAACACACAATAGGTATTTGTGGACTGAAGAAAACGAACTTAAGAGAAAAAGTTAACAATTCAAATGGAAGCCATGTTTTATTTGGATTTCTGGTGTTTTTAACAACAACAAAAACCCCACAAGCATGGTTGATGGTGCTATTTCCATGGGTTGTTATAATTCATTTTAGTTTTATGTAATAAAATCCCCCAATTCACTTTTATTATACCTCTGAGAGTTTTTTTTTCTACCTAATTCTCTGTTTATTTAAATAGTAACATTTTATTAAAAATAGAGTAGTTATGTAAACATTAGCTAAAGATGACCCATCAAACAGGGACTTTGCAAAGAAATTACTTTCTTCTTAGATTCAAGAAGTAAATCAATAGTAACTTAACATTTAAGATGCAAGCTTGAACATGTCTAAACAAACATACCAGTACCCCAAATCGAAAACTGGATGTAGTTCATTTTAGAAACACTTCATAAACTGACTTTTTCTATCCCCCTAATGCTAATATCTCTTTAAACAGTCTCCACAACTCTACTCTATGCAAAACCCTTTGCTACTTTTTCTCATAACATCTCCTCATTTCAGATCAGGTCAGGTCAATTCAACTCTATCTCTAGGCACCCAACTTATGGACCAATTGCATTCCATGATATCCCTGCTGTATTTAGAGCAAAGCCCTCCTAAGTTTCTAACCTCTGTGCAACCATTCCTTCAGTCTGCTCATGCAAAGTGATAATTAATTTTCCCCTGGCCCCATTTGCCTTGAGGATCAAGTAATATAATAAAATGAACCATTACATCATCTATACATCTACCCATGATCTGCTGATTCAACAAACATTTGAGCTGCAACTTTCCAGCCATTATTCCATTACACTTTCTCAATAACTTCCCATGCCTTAAGATGGATACCATCTTACCTCAGACTCTCTCCATTTTTGTCCTGTCACTAGAAACTCCTACAGCCTTTAATGACTTTAGTACATGAATCAACTTTCCCTTCTTTCCCATCCTTTCTTGTATCCTTGGTTAGTCATATGATCTTTCATAGTAACAACCTTTCCACATAATGGAAGTAAGGTGGATTCCATGCGTCTTGATATCCTATGTTACTGCTACACTTTAGTTACTTACCAGCCTATATGTTAAACTTCACAAATGTCTTTGATCACAGACTCTTAACATCCCCCTTTATAATCACCTCCTCTTTTCCTTTCATGAAATTTCTCTTACTGAAATAAAGTGTTATCCGTTCAATAAATATCTACCCGAGGGCTTACAATGGGCTAGACATCATACTAGATTCAAGACATACAAGTAGAATAACATGGAAATTCTGTTTTTGTGGAGCTAATAGAGCTAAAAGCTAATAAGGGAGGCAGATAAGAAGATTCTCCACTACATGAAGGTCAGATAAGTGCCACAAGAAGGGTACCTTAAAGGATGGAATTCCAAAGCAACACATTAGCAGTTAGATATTTTATGAACATCCTTAAAGAACTTCCAACTCCAGAGCTTCCATGAAAGCACTAAGAAACTGCCCCCAATTTACTTAACCTTTATTGGCCATCACACACATCATCTTATATTGTAGCTATTGTTCCTACAAGTTTTATGTCTATTTCTACATATTAAATTTCCCTAGCAGGCTGATTTAACATTTTTTGGGTCACAGACCTTTCTACAAACCTTGCACACAATTATTTGATAAATGTTTACCTATCTATTAGACACTTTTGTACAAGCCCCCTCACAAAAACCTTCTCAAGTTGAAAGTTTATCATACCTATTTGACATATGAGAAAACTAAAAACTACTAGCTATAGAATTGGCCTAGGTTTACCTAGCTAATACTTGGAGGACCTGGATTAAAACTGAGGTAGGACAGAGACATCCAACTCTTCCTGAAGGTTTCTCGTTTCTTCCTGGACACATGGCTGGGCTGCATTTTCCAGCCTTTAACGCAGTTGGCTTTGGACACGAAACTGAGCTGTAGTCAATGGAGTGAACACAAGTGACACTTCTGGGTCTCTGGTAACAATTTCTCACTTCTCCTCAGTGCTCATTCCCTTTTCCAGGTGACTTACATGTCATTGTCTTCTAGGACAAATCTGAAAGTCAGGTGTTCAAGATGGCAAAGTCACATCATTAGCTTGAGTTGCCACGTGTTAGAGAGTTACCCTGCTAACCTGAACACTTACTTAGACAATTAGGTGAGAGAGACATAAATCTTTTTGGGCAAACTTAATAACAAGGCAGGCTCTGTTTACTACTACAGATTACCCTACCTTAATGATGCACTAGTTTGGGATTTCTCAGACATTTTAGTCTCAAGAGCCCTTGACACTTAAAAGTTATGGAGGCCTCTAAAGAGCTTTTGTTTATATGGGCTTTATCTGTTTATATTTAGTGTATGAAAATTTAAACTGAGAAATTTTAAACACATATATTAATTTCAAAGTAATAAGAATAAACTTGTTATATATTCATATAAATATCTTTTTGAAAAAATAACCATATTCGCCAAAACGAAAAATAGTAGGAAGAATGACATTGTTTTACATTTTTGTCTCTATTATCTGGCTTAATAGAAGATAACCCAGGTTCTCATATGCGTCTACATTTAATCTGTTCTGCCTCATGGAGCTTCTAGAGAAATCTACTGTGCATTCTTTCCTGAATGGATATGAAAAGGGAAAACATCATCTTAGTAGATTTCAGAAGTAGATTTCACTTCCTGAACTACCTGAAAGCAACTCAGGGGACCCCTCACCCCTTCACTGATCACATTTGAAGACTCACTGCCCTGGATTTCTGACCATAGAGCCTCCAGTTTTATTTATTGTGTATCAGTCAGCATTCGGATGAAAGCTACAGATTCTTTACATAGACTTTTAAGGGCTTCATCAGTCTCATCTACTAGGAACCAAATGTCTGTGCCTCACCCCCTCCCCGGCCCCGCCCCCATTCATATGTTGAAACCTGTTGCCCCAGGTGTGATTGTACTTAGAGATCAGGGCTTTGGGAGATGATGAGGTCATGAGAGTAGAGCCCTTATGAATGGGATTAGTGTCCTAAAAAAAAGAGACCCCCCCCCCCCGCCTTTCCCATGAGAGGACAGGGCAAGAAGACAGTTGTTGATGAACCTGGAAGCAGGATTTTAGCAGACACGAAATCTGCCAGCACATCGATCTTGAATTTCCAGCCTCCAGAAAACCGTGAGAAATACATGTCTGTTGTTTATAAGCCACCCAATAGATGGTATTTTTGTTATAGCTGACCAAATAGACTACAATACCACAGGCATCATTCAATGGAAGTTAAAAACTTTCTCTAGGGCACATGTCATGTCTTTTTCATTCTGTATCTCCTATAATACTGAGAACCACACACATTATACATGATACGATTTCAATAAATATATACTAGAAACAGAAAATATTAGAACCAGAAGGCTCTTTAGATACCATATTGTTCAAATTCCTCATTTCTACATTCAGACTGTGCAAACCTGGGGAAGGTAAGTGACTCCCACAAGGCCACAAGGAATGTGATAAGTATGTAACAGGGAAGAACAAACCTGACTCCACGTTAGATCTGTTCCTTTGCTTTAACCTTTGTGCTCTGTGGCCTGTGCTTAGTCATGCTGGTTCTGTACCTTCTGTAAAAGAATGCTGCCTACATAAGTTATACAGGATAGCTTATTCTCAGGGCTCTGACCTTTAGAAGTCCATTCATATAGAGATTAAAAGTTGCAGAACAGAGAACAACATCAGTCTTGTTGGAGGTTTATAGAAACATCTTGACCTGACCTATGTGAACAGCTCAGTGAACAAAGGATTCCGACACCAAGGAGTCTGCAACAACTAACCACACCCCTCTCTCGCCTTGCCTTTAAAAATGTTTTGCTGAAACCCTTCAGGGAGATCAAGATTTTGGGGACATGAGCCATTTGTCTCCTTGCACAGCCAGGCAATAAATCTTTCCCCGCTCAAACTCCAACGTTTCTGTTTGTTTGGCCTCACTGTGTGTCAGGCACAGAAACGTGCAGTCAGTAACAAATAAACAGTGTGGAAATAAAAACAAAGTCTTCAAAGGTATCACACATCATTTATTCTTATGAGAGTTATTTAGAAACCTTAAGTGATATAGAGCTATGCCTTCAAAGAGACAAAAAGGATGAAGATTTTCAGAATTTTTGAACTTAAGGAGACACAGAGGTCATCTACCTCAATTAATCTCATTTATTAAGAAAAGCTATAAAGTCTCAGAGGGAAAAATTCCTTCCCTAAATTCACAAAATGGTAAACACCTGGTTTACCAACTCTGAATTGAGTGTTATTACCACTACATCACATTGTCCTTAAAATAACTCACATTTTGTAATAAATTAACAATTCCCATTTTGAAAAAGGTTAGTAAGAACGACAACTGATATGATGTATTCCAACATAAAAGCAGAAGTTCACAACATACCACAATAATCCAAGTTACAAATTCTATTCCCTTTTATTCAGCTTCTCCCAACCTAAAATCTTAGAGAGCTGAGGCTGGAAAATTAGTAATCTAAAATTCCATCTTCTTGTGTCAAAATACTATAACACATATATGAAGTTATTTTAAAATAAATTGTTCTGACAAATGGGTACTTTGACCCAACAAGGAGGTCATGAAATCCAGTGCCTCTTCAACTTCATCAAAACTTATTCAAATCACTGTAATAGATTTTCTGCTCTTAGGAAATGAGCAAATAAACGGCAGCATCCTTTCTAATGGCAATTCTCGATATTCTTATCAAGATTTTGTGTTAAGTGCCCAGATACATTAAGTCAATCCATTGTTTTCTATCCACACAGACAGCCCAGAGTTCTGGAGGAGAATGGAAGCTGAAAGGAAATCAATCATAGGAATGTGCTTCTTTTAACACATTATGCTGTTGGTTAATTGGGTTTTAAAATAATCTGATATAAATTTGGACTTGAATTCAAAGTCCTTGAGGGAACTATTGCTGAGAAATGAGAAAGTAATATTTTCCTAAAACTATTTCTTAAAAATAGTGAAAGAGGGGACTTAGCCATAAGGATTTAATACTGGTTCCTATTTGAAAAGCTGCAAGGACTCAGGCAGCACCAGAAAGTGAAACATTATGTTGTAGATTTTACTTAGACACCTGGTGCAGGGTCCACATTTTTTCCTGCTGAGCAGCAGACAATGAGATGTAACATTGACATTCTCTTTGAAATTCTCCAGGGTCTACTAAGAACTCCCTCTGTACAGGTAGAAAGTTCACCTAAGTATCTCAGAAAGGCATAGAACTTCAGTCAAGTCTTTAGATCAGATCTTACTTTTTCTTCCAGCAGAAGCTGGATAGCAAAGAGAAAATAATTGATTACTTCATGATGAGCAAATAAGAAATAATATGGAATGAAACTGAGTTATCTGTAGTGAGGTGGATGGACCTAGAGACTGTCATACAGAGTGAAGTAAGCCAGGAAGAGAAAAACAAATACCATATGCTAACTCATATATACGGAATCCAAAAAAACGGTACTGATGAACCCAGTGACAGGGCAAGAATAAAGGTAAAGATGCAGAGAACGGACTTGAGGACACAGGGTTGTAGGGATGAGGGGGTGAAGGAGAAGCTGGGACAAAGTGAGAAAGTAGCATTGACATATATACACTACCAAGTGTAAACTAGATAGCTGGTGGGAAGTTGCTGTATAACACAGGGAGATCAACTCGATGATGGGTGATGTCTTAGAGGGCCAGGACAGGGAGGGGGCCGGGCGTCGCGGGAGGGAGGGGATATGGGGATATATGTATAAATACAGCTGATTCACTTTGGTGTACCTCAAAAACTGGCACAACAGCGTAAAGCAATTATATTCCAATAAAGAGCTTAAAAAAAAAAAACAAAAACGTTCACTTTTTCAAAAAAAAAAAGAAATAATATAATGGAAACCATTATACATGAATGGCAACTAATATGATGTATTCAAAAATAAAAGCAAAAGCTACAAATTATTTAACACAAAGCAACAGCAACTGAGAAACGTGTCAAAACTGAATTCATGCCCCTGATTCATGCATCACTTAGCAAAGTAGATAAGGGATGAGTCAAGATATGTGTAGACACATAGTGACCTTGACCACCTGGGGAGCGTTTAATAATAGTTGTAATTTTTATTTACTGTTACTGTTACTGGAGTGGAAAGATTGCATACACTACTCCCCCAATTGACCTATCACTACTTAAATATCAAACACTTGGCAGTTCAGACCAGTTTTAAACTCTCCATTGTTCTCCAGGTTGGGTATTCTTATCTTCATTTTTAAAGGAGGAATGCTGAAAACTAAATACATTGAAAGTCACTCATGGTAGTATTCTAAACTCAGGTAGTAATTGCTAGAACTGAGATTCAGTCCACATAAATGTCAATTTATGATGTGACAAGCCCTGTGCTAAGCAGGTTCCATGGACTGTCTCGTTAAACACACAGATAGTACATGATGCACAGCCATGCAAACCAAGACCGATGCCAGCACTCCCAAGCTTGCGAACCATTCTACAGTACCTTTAATTTCATGCCTTACATTCCCATCTTACCAACCTGTAAATAACAACTCCAAACACAAGAGACACACACACACAGAGTAACATTCACACTTTTCATTTTCTTCTCCTCCTCTCATCCAATGCCCCAAACAATATGACCATGTAAAACACCTTGATAACTTCGGAGGTTCAAAAGACACTGATGCTAATTAAGCTGAACTGAAAGGTCCATTTCAGTCGTCAAAGGAAATGCTTTCTAGAAAAATAAAAGAGGGTTACAGGGAGCAGAACTGCATTCATCTTGATGGATACTTGTGTAATAAATTCCCCAATCAGGATGAAATCATCAAGATCAATGATATTCATCAGCAACCCAAGAGATAGTCAGCATGGAGTTGAAGGCAATTTAAAAGAAACTCCGCATGTGTTCTAGATTTGAGTCTGCTTCAGATGGCATTCAGCGCACTGCCCAAGTTCAAAGATTTTTTAATTTTTCTGGCTGTACTTGGTGCAGGCTGTTCAGTTTATTTTTTTAGGTATCCTTTAGAAAAATAACATAAAATTGTATAACCATGAAAGAGAGAGTGAGTGGGGTAACATCCTGCCATTTCTAATGCTTCCATATTTTTATTACAGTAGTGAAAGCTCTACCTTTACAAGGCAGACTGCAACATGATCTTGGCAACCTCTCCTACAATTACAAGCATAGTCCTAGACAAACTGCCATTCCTTGGGCACCAGAGATTTCAGTTTTTGCAGTCTGGATTTTGGAAACTCTGTTCTAGTTTGTCATAATTGAGGCTTTGACAGCCAAACAAACCTGCTGCAAAGAATGCTGTACATTTTACAGAAATGGTCCATCTAAATACACATATTTTCTGTTATAGCCCAGATGTCTGATTGTGTGAACATGTGAGACAGAAAGAGCATTTCACTAATCTTGAAAGAAAGATCCTCCACTGAGACTCTTTTTGGCCCAAGAAAAGTCACTTGAGATAACGTAGCAAAGCAAGAGCTCATAAGGTATTCCAGGGGTGTTCCGATAACATTTTAAAAAATAACCTAAATTCACTGATGTACTGGTTAATTGTGAGTAAAGGATTATCTTAGAAAAAAAGGAAAAACAATTATATGGGATTTGTTAGGCCACTAATATAAATTATTCTGCTGATCAATTGGGTTTAAAAAGAATGTGATATAAATTTGGACATGAATTTAAAGTCCTTGCCAGGACTACTGCCGAGAAATGAGACAGTAAGAAGACTTAGATGCTCAAGATTTTCCAGGTTATGAAATGATTTTTCATCAGCTGTATTTGCTTCTATTTTTCTACATTGCCAATCAAACAAAGGCAGCAGGAAATGCAATCCATTAGACTTAATCACATTGAGTTCAAATCACATTTAACTATTCAATTGAAGAAAACTACCAGCAAAACTAATTAGAGACCTGAGACACAGCAATGATAAAATTGAAGCACGACACTAGGATAGGAAACGCCTAAGAAATTGAGAATCAACAAGTACATATAAATGTCAGTAAAAAGAGGCAATCTATGTCACTACATAATTTCCAGAAGGATTAATGAACCTGCCATCAAATGTTTTTTATACTATATCTCAAAACTCTAGAATCCTCCTTCCTAAACTAGACAAAACTCCAAATGATGAAACAGCAATCTGATAAGAATATCGATAAATCACAAATAAAATTCCTTCTTGTTTCAAAGATAACACAACCAAATCTTAGGAGACTTTATAACAAATTTGCGAATTGAATATACTTTAAAAATCTTGTCTATCCCATTTTACATAGGTGGGAAAATGCCTGTCTCATTACACTACTGTTTATCCCATTATACATAAATGGGAAAATGCCTGTCTCATTCCTTAGTTTATGGGTTCTTTGATAGCTGAGTAGAGTATCTTACTCAGATTTGGGGATGGATTTTGCCAGTTGCTGAGTATGCCTATTCCAGGTATTTATTCTGAACCTGGGGAAATAACCACAGGATGAGTTTCAGGACCCACGGGACCCACTGTGAGATGGACCTGAGTGAAAACTCCATTCATCTTAAGCCCCTAGTCTGACTGGTGGACCACAGAGACATTTTGGGTCTCCTGGAATTGGTGTTAGTTCATAGCCAGTGTCCAATAATCCCTGAAAGACATGATTATCTCCTTTTCCCCACTGCTCAGTCACTCTGGGAAAGGATAGGAGAAAGATTAACAGAATACATTTTCAGTAGTAGAGCAGAGTCCTTCCTGAAGGGGACCTGGCCTCTCCTTCATTCAAGAGGTTCTGTAAACTGGCTCAAGACCGTGACTCTGTTATGATTCATGTTAGGCTTTTGTTCACTTTCCTAGAACTCTTCCACTTATACAGATCAAGTAAGAATTTAGCAGGCTTCCCACTTTTAAACTTCTACAAACACGGTGATTAATTGGCCTATGCTGTACAGATCTCTGTGAGTCTGACTACTCTGCACTCTGCGTTGACTCTGATTTTCACCGTTCTAGCCACACGCTCCTTGCCTTGAGCAACCAAGTGCTCCCATTTGCCTCTGCCACTTTGGGATCCGATTACCCCACTGCCTTTCGGTTTCCCAATTCAGCGGCAGCATTTCTTGTTGTGTTTTCTGGCTTACAGAGAACAGCGACCAGAGAGTTCTTCAGGCTTGCTGGTGCCCCTCACAAATTTATTTCCCACAGTCATGGTGAAAGGTGTGTCCTCCGGACCTTCCTAGGATGGGTGAGCAGATCTTAAGAGACAAATCCACTTTACCATTTCTCTCTTCCTAAACCTTTAAACCCCTTCCCCTAGAGGATATCAGACCTAGTTCTGTGGCCACTTTTTGGTCCATGTTTTAGTCAACCAACCAAACTGTTAGAGCTCTTTCTAAGTCTCTGGGCTGCAACATTAAATCTAGAATCTTTGCCTAGTGGGCCTCTTTGGATTTTGAAGGTAATGTGTCCCTGATCCGGTGTGTTACTCCGGCCCATTTACTGAATGACTTGCTAGTTTTGAGTAAGGCCCAGAACAAGAGAAGGTTCTGCAACAGGTCTGTGCTTCCACACAAGCTGCTCTGCCACGTGGGCCATATGATCATACGATCAAAATATTTCCCCTATATTTATATATTAGGAAAGAGACTTTTAAGCCGTGTATGGGTCTCCACAGGGATTCTGTTCTGGTGTTTAAAAATCAAACAAAATCTTGGAAGAATTATTGAATGCTGTAATCTTTCCATTTCCCAGCATCTTCATGAACTGAATATATGCAATGCAATTAATATCTACAGAGATCCAGGGTCACTTTGGATCCTAGAATAGTAAATCCAGAAGCAGAATGAACGGCCACCTGAAAAGTCACAAATCAAATCTAATATTACTTTTGGACAAAAAAGGGTTGGAGAATTCTAACGGGACAAATTTATAGAATTCTTACTCAACCCATGCTCTAGAACAGCATAATGAATACACTCTGAAAGAACTAGATTGATGAGAGGCACAGCTTGTTCGGTGGGAAGGGAAGCACACTGGGAGGAGTGAGGCCTGAATTTAACCCAGATCTGAACTGCAAAGAAATTATATGACCCTGGCAATAAGACTTCCTATGTCTAAGCCTTGATTTTCATATCTGAGAGCTGATGAGGTTGCAGCATGTAAAACCAGTAGATGTGAAAAACGTATATCCCCGTTCAAAGCTACCCTGATACCCACACTGTTTTTGCTTTGAAGCTGTTGTAGTCAAGGCCTAGGTTTACTATGAGAACATCAGAGTCCTCTGGAATCCTCAGTTGATCTCATAAATTCTCTCAGAGTTGTCTTAGTAGATTTAGTCATCTATCTGGGTCTTAGGCTGTTCTTGTTGTTGTTGTTGTTTTTTCATTTTGGTCTTTAAAATGGAATAGCAACTTTTAGTTTGTAAAATACTTTTTTTTTTAAATTTTTGAACTCTGTGATTTATTATTTTTCCTTTCAGCATCTTAAGATTCTAGGAATTAAAAATACTATAATCAGATATAAATTGGTCAAGACAATTCATTTTGCTTAGTACCTAATTTGTAGTTATTTACTAATAGTTTCTTGAGACTGAGTTAAACAAACTCAAATATTTGAGTTAAACATTAAAGTTTCCATAGAGTACCAGAGCTAACTTTTACTGAATGATACTATATACCATATAGTGTATTATCTTCTTTATTCACAAAAACAACCCTTAAAGTCATAATAATTAATAATGATTAAGTGCTTTTTTGTATAATAAGCATGCATATATTTATTATAAGCCAGGCAGTTTTCAAAGTATATTAAAAATACTAACAAGTTTAATCCTCAAGACAACCATATAAGGTTGTAGCACTATTGCTCCCATCTTGGAGATAAGTAAAGAGACAGAGAGGTTAAATAAACTGCCCAAGTCACACACTTAGTAAGCAGTAGAAATTCAAATCAGAGACTGGTTCCCAAGTCTGTGGCTTTAACCATTGTATTAATCTATTAATACAGCTTCCTAATTAGGCATACACTATTATCATCCTCATTTAAGTGATGAAAAATTTGGCCATCAAATTCACGAAGTACCTTGCCAAAGTCATAAGGATTCTAAAAAGTAGAGGCCAAATTCACACCCAGAATAGTCTGGCACCAGGCCTATGGTTTTTACCACCATACAACAGTAACTTCTGTTTCAAAGGCAAAAACCAAACAACTTAAAAGACAAAAACAAAAAAGCAAAAAAAAATTAAAAACAAACAAACAAATAAAAAAAAAACAAAAAAGCAAAACAAACAAAAAAGCTGAAGTTCTGAGGGGTTGATGAAGCTATGAAGACAACTGGAAAAAGTGTTGTTAATGATGATGTTAACACAATAAAAAGAGAACATCCAGTATCTGAGACATCGGTGCACTCTGTTCTCGTTGCAAAAACCTTGAAATGCCAAAGTGCCCATAGGAAAACTGGTTAGAATCAACACAGAGCCAAGGGCTCGCTGGTTGGCATCAGCAGACCAATGCTGGCTATGCTCCCACGTGGGACAGATTACAGTCTGAGACCTCATATCTGCCCTTTTTACCCCATGCTGTTCTCAATTCCAGAACAAAGTCCCAAGCCTGTCCGCTACCATTTCACGTTGCCTGGGATGACCTGCTCAGCTGGGACTTATGTGTGCCAACATGCCTTCTTCAAAAACTATGACTGCCTCCTCCTGCCATGAGTGAAGACCACAACTACTGAACCATTTTGCCACTGTGTACTAAGATAAAAGGAGAAGACTCAATCAATCAATGTGATACACCATATTAACAAATTGAAGAATAAAAACCACATGATCACCTCAATAGATGCAGAAAAAGCTTTTGACAAAATTCAACACTCATTTATGATAAAAAAAACTCTCCAGAAACTGGGCATAGAGGGAAACTACCTGAAGATAATAAAGGCCATATATGACAAACCCACAGCAAACATAATGCTCGACGGTGAAAAACTGAAAGCATTCCCTCTAAGAGCAGGAAGAAGACAAGGATGTCCACTCTCACCACTACTATTCAACATAGTTTTGGAAGTCCTTGCCACAGCAATCAGAGGAGAAAAAGAAATAAAAGGAATCCAAATTGGAAAAGTAGTAAAACTGTCACTGTTTGCAGATGACATGATACTATACATAGAAAATCCTAAAGATGTCACAAAAAAACTACTTGAGCTAATCAATGACTATAGTAAAGTTGCAGGATATAAAATTAACACACAGAAATCTCTTGCATTCCTATACACTAACAACTAAAGATAAAAAATAGAAATTAAGGAAACAATCCCATTCACCATTGCAAGAAAAAGAATAAAATACCTAGGAAAAAACCTGCTTAAAGAGGCAAAAGACCTGTATGCAGAAAACTATAAGATACTGATGAAAGAAATCAAAGACGATACAAACAGATGGAGAGACATACCATGTTCTTGGATTGGAAGAATCAACACTGTGAAAATGCGTATGCTACCCAAAGCAATCCACAGATTCAATGCAATCCCGATCAAATTACCAATGGCATTTTTTAAAGAACTAGAATAAAAAATCCTAAAATTTGTATGGAGACACAAAAGACCCCGAATAGCCAAAGCAATCTTAAGGAAAAAATAACTGAGCTGGAGGAATCAGACTCCCTGACTTCAGACTATACTACAAAGCTACAGAAATCAAGAAAATATGGTACTGTCACAAAAACAGAAATATAGATCAATGGGACAGGGTAGAAAGCCCAGAGAAAAATCCAAGCACCTATAGTCAACTAATCTATGACAAAGGAGGCAAGGATGTACAATGGAGAAAAGATATCTCTTCAATAAATGGCGCAGGGAAAACTGGACAGCTACATGTAAAAGAATGAAATTAGAACGCTCCCTAACACCATACACAAAAATAAACTGAAAATGGATTAAAGACCTAACGTTAAGGCCAGACACTATAAAACTCTTAGAGGAAAACATAGGAAGAACACTCTTTGACATAAATCACAGCAAGATCTTTGTTGACCCACCTCCTAGAGTAATGGAAATAAAATCAAAAACAAACAAGTGGGACCCAATGAAACCTAAAATCTTTTTCACAGCAAAGGAGACTATAACCAAGACAAAAAGACAACCCTCAGAATGGGAGAAAACATTTGCAAATGAATCAACAGGCAAAGGATTAATCTCCAAAATATATAAATAGTTCATGCAGCTCAATATCAAAAAAACAAACAGCCCAATCAAGAAATGAGTAGAAGACCTAAATAGGCATTTCCCCAAAGAAGACATACGGATGGCCAGGAGGCACATGAAAAGCTGCTCGACATCACTAATTACTAGAGAAATGCAAATCAAAACGACAATGAGGTATCACCTCATACTGGTCAGAATGGCCATCATCGGAAAATCTACAAACAATAAATGCTGGAGAGGCTATGGAGAAAAGTAAACCCTCTAGCACTGTTGGTGGGAATGTAAATTGATACAACCACTATGGAGAACAGTATGGAGGTTCCTTAAAAAGCTAAAAATAGAGTTACCATATGACCCAGCAATCCCACTATTGGGCATATACCCAGAGAACACCATAATTCAAAAAGACACATGCACTCCAATGTTCATGGCAGCACTATTTACAACAGCCAGGTCATGGAAGCAACCTAAATGCTCATCAACAGATGAATGGATAAAGAAGATGTGGTACATATATACAATGGAATATTAGCCATAAAAAGGAATGAAATTGGGTCATTTGCAGAGACATGGATGGACCTGGAGACTGTCATACAGAGTGCAGTGAGTCAGAAAGAGAAAAACAAATATCGTATATTGATGCATATATGCAGAATCTAGCAAAATGGTACAGGTCAACTGGTTTGCAAGGCAGAAATAGAGACACGGATATAGAGAACAAAGATATGGACATCAAGTGGGGAAAGCGGGTGGGGGGAGTGGTCAGGGTGGGATGAACTGGGAGATCGGGATTGCCATATATACATATATACATTAATATGTATAAAATAGGTGACTAATAAGAAAAAATACCAAATTGTACACTTTAAATATATACAGTTTATTGTATGTTAATTCTATCTCAATAAGATTCTTTTTAAAAGGAAAAAAAGAGACGCTATGATGAGATAAGTAATTCAGATAATTTGGTCACATATTTTGCATTAAAATATGTCTTTGCCTTTGCTGTCAATATCCACATTACTTCAAATGTCCTTTCTAATCTCTATCTGTTGCAATGTCATTCAGCCATTAAGAAGATGCCAAACCTCACACACTTCATGAAGCCTTTGCTCATTCACATAGCCATATAAAATAATCTTGTTTGAATTCTAGTAAGCAGTGTTCATATAATGAATTTTATCACCCTACTCTGCTGTTTTTTCTTGACTTCTCCATCAAGATGGCAATCTATTAAAGACTACATTATAATCCCCTACTGGGACTTGTGCATAGTAGACTCTAAAACATTGCCCATACTGAATTGAACTCTAATTTGACTGAGTTGCCAATCTAGTTTCAACTGCCCGGAAAAGCATCGTACTCAAACTTCTTTCCTGCTATCTTATTAAACGTACCCTCCTACTCCAGCTAAGTCCAACTCCTCTGTAGCCCTGTCCATCTCATTAATGAATTGATGTTGTTGCACTGGTTGGCATAAGTAAGACAAAACACATATAGATCTGTAGAATTATTAGAGATATTGAACCCCTACATTGAATTACTATAGGAATAATCTCCAAGCAGAACTTCTGATTTTAAATCACGTTATTTTTTTAAACAATATCTTAAATAGTTTTCAAATGTTTTTGTACTAATATTTTCAATTTAACAGCCATTGAAGAACCCAAGAATGCAACCCTATGTCCAGCAACATAGTAAAATAAATACAAGAGCATAGGACATGGCAATATACGTGATACACTCTCCATTGCCCAGCAGTGGCCCCTTCACTCCTCTCTGTGTGGTACTCCCTCCAGCACTATATATAAATTTACTTACAAGTCACTGATTATAAGTCAAAAAATCATTCAATTATCCATTGCATTAAACGTAAAAGCTTTATTCTTTCACTGAATAGCAAACTGGGGAATCGTTCTTGAGAAGGCATAGTCTCGCATGAGATGGTAAAGGTTAAATTTGCAATTTTATTTTCCCCCAACTTCATCTCCCCATTCCATTTTGTTTAGAATCAAAAGAAATAAGAAGTTTCAAGGAAAACAAAAGAGTGATTAAAGATGCTCCAGAAGTGTAAAGTATATTTTAAACAAAAATTAATTTTTAAAAATATACATTTAATAATAACTCTACCTTTCAATCTAATTCTCTTTAAGTTGCTATTTATTTTATATCTTAACCATATCTAACTTTAACCATCATACCATATTTATTAACCTTGCTGAAAAACACAACACACACATACACATACACTTTTCTTTGAAGAATGATAATACACATAAGTGTTTCTAGAATTCTCCAGGAAGACTGCTTCCCATGATTTATCTTTCCCATAAGAATAAAATTCTCATAACTATTTTTTAAAATTTTTACTCTGTTTCTCCTACCCTGATCCAAATGTGAGAACAATATTTTGGCCTAATTTGTGTTGGGGAGGGGTAAGGTGGGCACTTTCTACGGACCCTTACTCTGTGCCTACCTTAGATTGTAATCCTCATTTTATTCTATTTTCTCAAAAAGATCCAGTCTTACAAATTACTAGTAAGAAGTGGACTGAAAAACTCATGAAAAGAAGAAAATTAAATTCACATTACATATTACAGAAAAGAACAGTTAGTCAAATTCCTCTTCAAGATCTCAGTTCTAATGGTCAGTATCCCTCATCTTCCTGCTAGCTCTTCATCTCGCTATCTTATCCTACGCAAAGTATATACTAAAAATCTCTCTAATTGTTCTCAACATTTCAGCTCTGGCCCTCAGTTTGGGTACCCCACTCAGCCATACCCAGAAAACCAGTCGTCTTCTGTTCCTTCGCCCTTTGCCTTGGGCGGTCTCCTGCTACACCCATAATAACTGTTCTCAAACAACAGGCAAATGTTGATCTCCTCATCTCTAATCCTTGAAAAATCCTGAAAATGGGAGAAATCCACACAAAAATATATTCTAAATGATTAATTTTTCAAGCCTCTCCTACTTTAAGTCCATTAGGTTGTAATGCCACAATTTTTGTAAGCAACATATGTCATAATTTATTACATAAAATGAGAATTTAAATATGCAAAGAAGTGGTAAGAACTTGTATTGAGGGACTTCCCTGGTGGCGCAGTGGTTAAGAATCTGCCTGCCAATGCAGGGGACACGGGTTCGAGCCCTGGTCCAGGAAGATCCCATGTGCCATGGAGCAACTCAGCCCGTGTGCCACAACTACTGAACCTGCGCTCTAGAGCCCGTGAGCCACAACTCCCAAAGCCCGTGAGCCTAGAGCCCATGCTCCACAAGAGAAGCCACCATAATGAGAAGCCTGCGCACCGCAACGAAGAGTAGCCCCTGCTCCCTGCAACTAGAGAAAGCCTGCGCGCAGCAACGAAGACCCAGTGAACCAAAAACAAATAAATTAAAAAGAAAAAGAAAAAGAACTTGTATTGAGTATGCTACCTTCTGGAGAGTAGAAATTCTGAGACTACATGAGGCTTTTGTAAATTATAGGGGAGATGTAGTTTACAGGCACAGTTCCACCCTATCTGAAGCAGGAAGAGCCACCAGGCGCACCTTCCTTATCCCCCAGTTCCGAAGCACAAATGTGTGAAGCCAATAGTTCACATCAATTTCTAATAAGGAGGGCGGCAATTAGAGACAATAGAAAATAAAAACTGGCTGAATAATTGCTTGCCAACATTTTGGTTTACACACACATCATTTCAAGAAAAATCATGGCAATCATGAGTTGACTGCAGTAGCAAAGTCAGGACATCTAGAGAGGAAACATTCTGTGATATTTATCACTTTTATTTTCCATGAACATCAGTAAAGACAGGCCCTGTACACCACAGCCCTGTACAAATAAATATTTGACTTTGATTACGATGTGATTTTAAATTCCCTTGTGTTTGCTCAATGACATATACTTCCTTCCTCCTGATTAAACACTTTATGAAATGCTACTTTAGTTGTAATTAATATACTCTAGCTTGTGTCCAGTATCGACTCAATAATGGCTTAACATTCTCAATCAATTTAAATGGGCAATAAAGAAGGACAGGAGGTTGAAGCCCACCCCCACCGCCAGCCTTATGGCTTATATTTAAGTCTGAAACACTTTGCTTCTAGGTAATCAGATACCATAACTCACATTTATTTCTGATTGGCCATCAGGTGTATTGAAGAAATAATTGTCAAACTGTATTGGAATGACTCGGAGGAAAAGCATCAGAAAATAAAGATTAGGCAAAGAACATTAGTATCTGAGCCATGTACACAGGGCTAATTTTTTTTACTATCATTCTTGCAGTCATGTGAGTGATAAGGAGACAGTATCTAGAATTCTCATCAATGGAGCTAGGATTTCATTGAAACTTACATTCAATAAAAATATGCTAAGTGCCTACAAATATTCAACGTATAACACTATTTAGTGAAGATTTAAGGAAGAGATAAAAATCAGAAAGAAATATAACAAAGTAAGACAACTGCAATATAAGTATGTTCAAAGTAAGCATCTCTCGGGTGATAAGGAGATCATGGAAAGAATGTGATGTCTCATGACTAGTTAGTTCCCCTATATTAGGAAGTTTTCAAGCATATGCTTTTGGGCGGTTTCCTTATCAATAGTGTAAAAAGGAATTCCTATACTGTGTAGGCCTTAACAAATCCCTTCTAGTCTAAGAATTTATGATTATTCATTGGCTATTTATGTCTTGTTCCTTCAGTCGTTTTCACAGCCCCTTTCGCAAATGCCTGTGTTTCTCTGTAGGAAAGATAAAGAATAGCCCTTCTTATTCGTATCTTCATGACATTTTTCTCCAACTGCACTTTGTGAATTTTTTATACCAGTCTGAACTATAAGAGCTGAATCAATTGCGGGGAATGTGCTGAACGTCCATCCATAAAGGGAAACAAGATTAATGATCTCTAAATGTGAATGGGCAAAAGCAAATTACAAGAGTGAGTGAGGCTCATATTTTATTGCAGGCAGGTGCCTTATTCCAACTTTGCAGTCACCAAAACTGCACACAACCACAAATCTTTAGCCCTTCCATCCCCATGCAAAACCACTGTGTGTTCTGGACAAATGATGCCAACTGTGTTTTAACCCTGAACTCAATCTTCATATGTTAATGAAGACTAAAATAGATTGCTGGAGTACTCCTTGGAGAAGAAACCAACAGAAAAAGCATTTTCCTCCCTAACCCACTCCACAGCATCTGTACTTCACCAAGCAAGAAAAGAAGCATCAAATTATGTTTCTTACTACGTGGAAAACCCTTAGTGCATGGGCTAACTAATCCTGCATTTCAAAAATTTTCTTTCACCTTGGACTTTGTCCTTGTTCCACTGAACTGTGACTTTTAATCAGTGTATCATATGGTGTTTTGTTTTTTTTTCTCTTCGTAGTCATAGTAGGGAGTATGAAATGGTACATGATATGGGGAAACATTGGTAAAATCTTCCTAGTACAAACTGTAAAATAACAAAAATAAAAACACTTACGATTTCGGTCCCTATTGATGAGAATGCCTCTGGTATAGTTTGGGCAAAGCCATTCTAGCAAATGACCTGGGTGAGTTAGTTTCTTTGTGAACCTTTGAGGTCAGAAGAGTTAAACACTTGAAACCAAAGCCAAGATGTATTAGCTGCCTTCTGCTGCATAACAAATTATATAAAAGTCAGTAGCTTAAAACAATGTGAATTTGTTATCTCCCGTTTCCATGGGGCAGGAGTCCAGGCACAGGATAACAAAGTTCTCTGCTAACAGCCTCACGGATCCAAAATCATACTGTCATCCAGGCTCCCTCATCACCTGTAGCCTGGGGTCCTTATGCAAGCTCATGTGGCTGTAGCAGAATTCAATTCCTTGCCGTTGAAAGACGAGGGCCCTATTTCTCTGCTGGCTGCCAGCATGGGGCCACTCTCAGCTCCTTGAAGCCATCCACAGTTCCTTGCCATGTGGCCCATTCCATCTTCTAAGCCAGCAATGAAGAATCTCCCTGCTGTTGAATCCCTCTCACATATGAATCTCTGCTGTCAGAAAGAGCCTTGACCTCTTACAGGTTAGCTTGATTAGGTCAGACCCACTGAACCTAATCTCCTTTCTTAAAGTTTACTGTGCCAAGTAACAAAACCTAATTCTGGGAGTGATACTGTGATATCACATCATCACAGGTCCTTCTCACAATCAAGGGGAGGATGTTATATAAGGCATGGCTCTTTGAAGGGGGTCATCTTAGAATTCTGTCCACTACATAAGGCACTGAGGCAGCATCGAGAAACCAAGACATTGGCCATGGCAAGTAAACTGTTATCTCCAGGAAGGCTGTCCAGAACAGGCAGGGAGAGAGCATCTCTGGAAATATGAATGTTCACATGGGTGAGGACAGAAAATTAGTTAAGATTAAGAGTTAAAACAGGATATTCTGCCCAACGAATGACATAGTTAAAAGTATTCTATTCACAATAGAGAAATGTGAATATTTGTAACTTAATATTCCCTACCTGAAAAGATTCTAGCATCTACCCTTCTGTGGAATTGGGGGCCCAAGCTACAGCCTAAGGACCCTGGGTACGGCCAGCTTATGAAATGTGACGGATGCTGAGTGAATCAAAGGTTTCAACGCAATTGGCAATATCTTAAGGAACTTCTGGCTATTTTTTTCCAAAACAAAACAAACAAAAAACACAACAACAGCGGCGACAAAAATAGCCAAATGGAACGTCCTCAGTATCTTCACCATGGATTGCAGATGAAGAGGGCTCTGGTGATAGACTATCTAGGTTTGAGTCTCAGCTTTCTAACTTACCAGTGATTTGACCTTGGGGAAAGTTATACAACTTCATTGGCCTCCGATAACTTGGCTATAAAAACATATAAAGTTGATGTGTAATATATGTGTATATTACACAATTTTATATAATATATAAAAGCATATAGAATTATATATTATATAATATACATATGTATATAATTTTTAAATGCTTGCTTAGTTAACATGAAATAAAAGTCAGCCATTATTACTACCATTAGTGGTTCATATTCCTCTTAATACTACTCAGAACTAAAGTTTGTACGTCTCGGCCCCACCACTGACATCTCAAAGCTCCAATGCACATGCCTCTAATCCAGCACTTCGTTGTTATTTGCTCCCACATCTCTCTAATCTTAAGGAGAAAGAGCCACGCTCCTCATGGATGTGTACCGCTAGACCCACAGAAGACACTGTATATAAACACAAGTTGCTTGAATATCACATATGCCTTAGCAGTAAATCCTTTTTGCAGTAGGAGCTTTCAGTTAGGGCTGACACCGCCAGCGTATCTACATTAACGCTTCTTACGAACAGAACCTGGATTGGGTTTGGGGGAACAGTGTGCCAGCCTCACTGATCCATCGCCCCTTGTGGTCTAGTTCCGTCCAAAAGATGTAGGGGTAAAGATCTGGGATTTCCCTGTCTGGCATGGGCTTGTAGGGTAGGAGGTCGAAGGGCTCTCTTGTGACTTTGAGGCATAAACTAGAAGAGAGAAAGACACAAACTAAGGGAGGCAGTGTGCAGACATAAGGAGTCTGGGGCAGGGGGGACTTGAGAATCTGCTGCATTGATACTGCACAGGGTACTCCTGTACTTCCTGAATTGTGAGAAAAACAGATGCCTATTCTGGTAAGCTACAATAGTGAGATTTCTGTTAAATGCAGCCAGGCACAAGTTTTTAACTGATGCATCAGTTTATTCGGCAATGAAGGGCAAAGATCACCAAAGAGCTTGCAGAATATCGTTAATGCACATGAAAGCCATCCTTCTGCCGCTTGATGACATGTAACTGGATGTAGAACCACTGCACGAGTAACTTGAGTCAGGGTGAGAGGAAGTAAACCAGGAGGACAACGCCTAAGGATAGGCTGGAGCGTAACCTGGAGCAACGGGGAGCGATCATCCATGGCAGGGCAACAGAGAGGTTTCAGTTTAGCATCTCATTTTGCATATGAAGCACCACATAATTCCAGCAGCCCGTGAGGGAAAAGGGAACCACAAACAGAAAAGTGTAACTGTGGCTACAGACCTCAAAGAATGATAGAGGAAGATCTATTCCACACAGTCATGATGCATTAGCTTTTTTAGGCAAATACACACAGTTGTGTATGGTAATGTACACGTTTGTATATATACATTAACCTATTTATCAATGAAATTCAGAATATCATTGCCGTTAAAAACACAGAGTTGGAGCAGATTGCCTGGGTTGACATTCTACCTCTGCAGCTTATTAGCTATGGGCCTCATCTTTGGGTCTCAGTTTTCTCATTTGCAAAATGGTTATAATAGAATATACTCACAGGTTTACTGGAAGGATGCTATGAGTTACTTAATATGAAGCACACAGGGAAGGGTGTGGCACAGTCACACGTGTGAACCAACATAATTTTAGAATGCCACAAAAGTAAACATGCTCATAACCATCCACGTGCAAAACGGTGGGTTTTATCACATCTGTTTCCACACATCCATTCCATGTGGATAAATGGAAGCCCCATTGTTCTGGTGCATGCATTGCTACTTTACATGCTGCAGAGCCTTATGAATTTTAAAAAGTACAGCAGCATCAACTCTAACAGCTCCCACCTACTGAATATTTACTACGTGCAGGGGCTGAGCCAAACAGTTCACTTGTATTATCTCGTTTAATCCTCTCAAAGAATGCAATATTATGACAAGCCCTCTAAAGGATTAGTAACTCGCCCATGGTAACAAAACAAGAAGGCAGAGGGACTGGAATTAGAATCCAAATCCACTTCTCAGTCTCCAGAGCCTGAATTTTTGTTTTTGGTGCTGTTTTTTTTTTTTATCTTTTGCACTATTTATTAACTTAGATGACATACTGCTTCTGAAAAAAAAAAATTGAAAGTCTCCATTTTGGAGACTCATAAGTTTCTATTAATACAGGAAAATACTCTTGAGCTAATTTCTACAAACAAATCTCTTATTTGCCCATCAATCACTCCTACTTGATTCTAGAATGGTAATGTTGGGGGAAATCTTAGAACACAGAATAGCTGCTTTTAAAATGTAAGCCATGACATATTTGCTCAACCAAATGCTGGATAAACCACTACTTTCTACCCATTCACAAAAGAAACGGTCGAATAGTTAAGAGGGTACAGAATGAAAATTAATAAACTTCTCCTGTACCCACATGTGCCGCCCACCTCCAAAACCAAGCAGCCCTCGGCGCACTGTAATGTAGCTGTGTGCAGTTGAGTCGCCCTGTTTGTTATCTGCTGAGCATGTGCTTTAGTAACTGTCAATTTAATTGTCTTAATCGTGTGCCTCACCCAATGGCACTCAGTCAAGAGGAGGCAAGCTGAAATCCTGTCCAAACTCCACGTGCGATGGTGGGGGACCTGGGACTGAGCCGTATCAGCCTAGAGAAAGGATGTTTTTCTTCGAATCAGCATTAAGGGATGATCTCTTCTAATAAGCACCTTGCATCCAGGGTTGTGTCATCTTACTTAGCACCACCCAAGTACCTGGGGAGAGAGCCGGCACACGGTAGGTGCCAAATAAATGTTTGATTAAAAATAATAATAACTGAATGACTAGCACGCAAAAGAAGGAAGGGAAAATTACTCCTCACCCTTCTCCTTTCCTGCACCCTGCACAGTTCAGGGCGGATGCTACTTCCTAGGATGCTCTCGTGCGCAATATCTGTGCAGGGTTATGAAATGGAAGGCCCTGGGCCTAATGTGCGATTCTATCCAGAATGCACATGTAGACGTGTGTAGCATAACAAATAACAAGATTAGACCCCATGTGAGCTCTCTTTTGCATAATAAAATCCCACATGTTAAGATGCAGATTTATTTTAGGCCCTGGAAGTGCTGACCATATGCCTCAGTGGCTGAGGAGACGGCTACTTAATAGATAATCTGAAATGCACGCCAAAGAACTAATCACGGCCATCCGATCATCACGCCCCATCAAAAACCAGAAATGAGGAGCCAGGGAACAGAGCCAGAAACTGCCAATGCATCTCACAGGCAGGGAGAGGCCAGGAGCCTAAGGCGCAGGGATGATAAAATGAATACCTCCCCATCCTAATAACAATAACAAAGTAACAAAAATAATAACAAAAATAATAACACAGCTACATTATAGTGTGCTTACTATGAACATGCTGTCGACTAAACATGTTACTTATTTAACCCTATTGAACCTCCTCTCCCTGGGGAAATTGATGAGCACGTTGATATTCCAGGAGAAAGGATATTTTCCAAAATCTACATCCTAAAATGTGGGGTTTCTACTCATAGTTCTGTTGACCGTCCAAGCCTTTGACCACTATCCTGCTGAACAGGGGACATCATAGATGCTAAATACCTGTTCTCTGAACAGCCGTGCAACACTGTGAAATCAATTGTCTGTTATTAACTGAATTTAACAGCTCATGGTGCATAGCTTCTAGGCCCTCAATGTGTTCTTTAATACACTGACCATGGTGAACGGAAGAGCTCTAACATTTCCTGGACATTTCTCTGCCATCTCAGTAATTGTTAGAGGACAGTTTGCCCTTTTTGAATGACTGAGAGTCATGAGGCAAACTGCATGTCTTTGAACTCCTTAGCTTCTGCATGAGTTTGCTAGGGTTCCCATGACCAATGGTGTGGCCTGAAGAACAGAAATTTAAGGTCTTACAATTCTGGAAGCTACAAGTCCAAGATCAAGCTGTCAGCAGGGTTGATTGCTTCTGAGGGCTGTGAGTGAAAATCTGTTTCATGTTTCTCCCCTACCTCCTGGTGGTTAGCTGGCAGTTTGTGGTATAATTGCCTTACACATACATCACTCCTATCTTTGTACTTATCTTCACACAGCGTTTTCCCTGTGTGTGTCTCTGTCTTTAAGTTCCCCTTATAAGGACACCAGTGATATTAGGTTAGGGGCCCACTCTACTGCAGTATGACCTCATCTAAGCTAATTACATCTGCATGGACCCTCTTTCCAAATAAGGTCACACTCTGAGTTAGTACTGGGAGTTAGGACTTCAACATATGATTTTTTTTTTGGGGGGGGGGGCAGGGGGAGGGGGACACAATTCAACCCGTAATAGGCTCCTGTCTCTGAGCCTTTGCACACACTGTTCTCCACACTTAGACCACGCCCCCCAACCACTGCATCCCTGTCTCCCATGCCCTTTACAATTGGCTAATTAATTGTTCAGATCACGGCAACTATTTCTCTTCCTTCAGGAAGCGTTTCCTGATCTAGCTCAGTGAATGTCCACTAGTATTATGAATACTAATATTAATAATATCAGATAAATATAAACCACACTGAGCAGTCATGTAGCAGTGATAGCCACACTGAGTCTTCCTAATCCTGCCCTGTGATCATTTGCTTCTTAGTTCTCTCACAAGAGTTTCATCTGTTTGTGAACTGAAGAAAATGGAGGCTGCTCCTGAGTGTTAGGTTGTTTCCTCTGTCGGGTTATGATTTTCTGGTGTGTACTTTGCTGTGCTCACAGATCTACAGGGCTGATGTCAGGTTAACTCCCTTCCACATTCCACACTTTGTGACTGATCTCATTTAAGGCAAAAAAAAAAAAAAAAAAAAAAAAAAAAAAGAATCCTCATTCCTTTATTTCTAAAATCAAGACACAGTTCTTAGGTTGTAGAGTTGATGTGAGGATTAGAGATATTATACATCTGGGAGAGTGCCTGACTTATGACTGGGATTCAGATACTCATTATTTGATAATTATTATAATTAGAATTATCACTAATATATACAATTAGTATTATCAATTTTTTTAAGTCTATAATTTTTTTCTCTTCTGCAGGGCCAAAAGTAGAAAAGCATATCTTTTGGACCTATCTGTAACAAGAGAATAACTAGACCCTGAATAGGGCTCTTTCTATGAGCCAATAAGTAAGCTTTGGTACACAAGCCTGTGAAATCTACTGGGATCCTTTGGAGACCCTTTTGGCTTGTCTTTGCTCATAATTAGATGTTTGATGAATCTGTAGCACAATGTTATTAAGGTATCATTAAATATCTTTAAATATCATTTTAGCTGAGATACACAAGCACAGAGATAAATATTGAAAACAAGGAAAATCCTATAACTACCAAATAAGCTTTCCAGAAGCAAACTTTCAAAAATCTCATTAAACACATTTATTTCTATAGGAGGTAAGTAGATTGCTTATTTAACTTGAAGAATTCACCATCTTCTCTTAGATAATGTGACCAATACTATATCAGACACAGGAAGACATAATAAAGCTTCACAGCATCGCGTGATACACAACGTACTATAGTTTTGGCAGGGGATGAAGGGCAGCAGAGTGTCATGAGCACTGGATTGAAATGAGAGACCTACGTTCCCTCCATGTATTGCACTGTGAACTCTGTCTCCCTTGTGAAATGACAACGGTCTAAATCTCTTTAGCTTTAGGACTTGAATGATTCTGTAAATGCTCTCCAATAAGAGGCTCGTAATGCGGTAGAATTACAACACTCAGTTTGCACATGTATCCTACTGACAAAGCTGAATCAGTAAACAGACCAATTCAAAGACTCTCAAAATAATAAGTATAATTAATATGCAGTTTACAAAGTAGTCCGTTGATTATTAGATTAGCCTAACAAATTTCACCTGAAAATCTATTTGAGACCATTTAGCTCTAGCTGCTTTGCAATCAATTGGGTAGTTTAATAAAACGAAGAGTGGGTACAAGAAATGGGATAAAATCTATATACATAAACTCTTGATTTTTCAGTGCAAAAAGTAATTAAGATAATATAAAAAATGTTTTGGATGCTACATTTAATATGAATGTTGAATATTAATATTTAATATGAATGTAAGTTAAAAAGGGATCAGCCAGACATTTTAGCTCAGACTACTGACATATGTGGCAGTTTACTTCTTAAAATAGTTTAAAAATACTGCTGACTCAATGTTAAGTCACATTTAAGACTCTTTGAAGCTTGAACATTTCATCAGTGTGGTACATGAGAAACAACATTTATTATAGATAAAAATAATTTTTAAAAAATCTACCATGGGGTCTTCTATGAATGCATTTAAATGGTTTGGTAACTAAAGAAATGTAAAATGGAGTTGTCTAAAATATAATTGTCATGAATAGGAAAGATAATAACATATTTTTGTTCCAAGGTATGATAATACCTCATCTTCCTAAGCTGACAGCACCACTGAGAACAAAACACGGCTATTCAGCAAATGATAGTCACTAGACTCAGTGGTTGATTGACTGATTCACTCACCCACTGATTTATTCAACCAATGACTTTTATTGAGAGCCTACCATATATCTGATGTAAATAAATAGATATCATAAGTCAAACTTCCGGGAATGCTAAGATCTTTTATCCTCAGGAGGTAAGGTATCTTATCAAATGTCAAACTCAGAGTAATTTGCATACAATTGTCACTCAAAAACTGGTTATGGAGGAAATAAGGTACTATATTTTCTTTAAAAACTGGTAATCCATGCATAATCGGCATTTTACTTCACATATTTACTTTACCAGAGCATCTCATAGCCTAACCATGTTGAGATAGGAAAATGATTTTTTAAAACATATTTAGAACCTGAATAGTGGCTGAAATTTGCTTCCATCCAACTTTCAACCATCACTTATTTCATTTTTTAAAAAAAATTAAAACTTCTTTTTTAGAACAGGTTTAGGTTCACAGCAAAATTGAGGGGAAAATACATATATTCACCATATACCCCCTGCCCCCACAAGCATAGCCCCCACCAGAGAGGTGCATTTGCTACAACTGATGAACCTATATGAAATATCATAATCACCCCAAATCCATAGTTTACATTACAGTTTACTTTTGGTGCTGTACGTTCTATGGGTTTGGATAGACACACATATATCTGTCATTATGGTACAATACAGAGCATTTTCCCTACCCCAAAAATCCTCTTTGCTTTGCCTATTCATCTCTCCCCAGTTCCCAAACCACTGGCAACTACTGATCTTTTTACTGTTTCCATAGTTTTGCCTTTTCAAGTAGGTCAAAGAGCTGGAATCATACAGTATGTAGCCTTTTCAGATTGACTTCTTTCACTTAGTAATATGCATTTAAGATTCTTCCCTGTCTTTTCATGGCTTGACTGCTCATTTATTTTTAGTTCTGAATAGTATTTCTCTGTCTGGATGTACTACAGTTTATTTTCCCATTCATCTACTGAAGGAGACTTTGATTGCTTCCAAGTTTTGGCATGTACAGATAAAGCAGCTAAAAACATCCATGTGAAGGTTTCTGCATAGACGTAAGTTTTTAACTCCTTTGGGTAGACACCAAGGATCACAACTGCTGAATGGCATGGTAAGAGTAGGTTTAGTTTTGTAAGAAACTGCCTGTCTTCCAAAGTGGCTGTAGTATTTTTCATTCCCACCAGAACTCAATGAGAGTTCCTGTTGCTCCACATTCTCACCAACACTTGATGATGTCGGTGTTCTGGATTTTGGCCATTCTAAGAGGTGTGCAGTGGTGTCACGTTGTTTTAACTTGCATTTCCCTGATGATGTGACATAGAGTATCTTACATATGCTTATTTACCATCTGTTTATCTTCTTTGGTGAGGTATCTATCATGATCTTTGATCCATTTTTTAATCAGATTGTTTTCTTACTGAGTTTTAAAAGTTCCTTGTATATTTTGAATATTAATACATTTTAAAATTTTTACTAAGGATCTCTCATTTCCATTTAGTCCTGATTGAGCTAGCAGATGACTCTTCTTTAAGTATGATCCCAATCATGCATCTTTAGACTAATGCATTTAATGGTCACCTTGTTAGTTTTCACATAGAATAAAGATTCTTTTGCCTGGCATTGAAACCCATCCCATTTCTATCTACATTTCTTTTTCTCAACCTTTTCTCAACATCCATTATTTTTATGCACCAAATAAATTTTCTGAGCTAATTTCCTCACATGGATATTTGAATAATAATTACTACATTTTAGGTACTTCTTAGGGTTAAGAAAAATGATAACTATGGCACAGAACATACTCAAGAAATCACACTATTCAGTATTGTTATTGTTGAAACTCCACGATAGAAATAGCATGGTTACTATAAGAGAAGAAAATCTGATTGCAAATTCTAAATGTTACTAGCTAGCTCTTTGTTTTCACACAGATGAATTAATCTCCTTCGGCTGTGGTTTCTGTATTTGTAAGCTAGTGATAGTATATGAATGACTGATAAGAGGTGGTATTAGATTAAGTAATTAATGAGGGTAATGTAGTTTAAAAAAAAAAAACAAGGAGAATTGTTTTTCATTCCCTTTCATCCTTTGTATACTCTCTACTCTACCTTCAGGCTAATCACCACTTATTTATTATAGCTGTCCTTTCCTGCCACCAAATTTTTCTTGAGCTAGTCCCTTAACCAGCACTCCCATAGCTCCATCTTTCAATACTTTACCCATCATATAAGGCTCATCTAAAATGTATCCTTTATTAAAATTCCACGGATTTTTTTTAACTAAGAAATACCCTCACTATCCCCTATATCCCCCTATATCATACCACATATAATACTTGTATATATCCTCCTTATTTATATATAACTCTTCCTTACCCCATCTAGAATGTAAGCTATAAAAAGCAGGGACGGACATCTTATTCTTCTTCATGTCTCTTAAATTACCTACTCCAAATGTCCTGCACATAAGAAACATTCAATAAACTTTGGTTGAGTTAACTATGTTATGATTTTTCTGTACATTTTGGACTCTATTACATAACTCCTTACTTTCTATTTAAAGTAAGTTCTACATTTAGGAGCATTTCACATCAAGCAGAATACATAACATATTTACCTTTCTATTGATTTACTCACACATCTTTTCAAATTTTCCCTGAAGATGTGGGATTATGGTTTAGGGCAGTCACAGAGGACAGCTGAAGAAGATTAGAGTATGTGTAGCTCAGAGGAAATTCAATAGTGAACTAGCTGTAACTAACATTATAAGCAAACAAAACAAAACTCAGCAGAAGGAAAGAGGCTAACACTGTCAGCGTAGACATGGAGGTCAGAGTTGGCTCACCAGGCTTGGGATTCTCCATCCACTACCCTAACTGGTTAAAGTTGTCCCTGGCCAGAGGTCCAAAGGTCTATTTTTGAAACCTAGTACCATTTTCCAGCCATTGTTGTAGTGATGAAAATATAACACTGACACACATTATTCTCATTTACATAGCATTCTTACTTCATTATTTGGGTTGCAACCCAATTCTGTGAGATAGTTGTTACCAAATCTGCCTTTCTTATGAAAACTTTGTGGCTCAGAGTGTCTAACCAAACTGACCCAAAGTAACTAATATGCCCACGGAGGATTCCAGGCAAAAATTATTCTCTGACTCCAACCCCACCCTCCTAGTACACCACACTTCACAGATTCTGTTTATCCTTACTTTCCAACTGATATTCCTGAAATGTTCAGAAGCAAGTAACAAAATAAAAAATAAAATAGTAGATCTACAGTAACTTTAAGCCAGTGCCACAAGGCAAAGGAAAATAAAATATCAATTTGGGTGTAAGAAATGACTGAAAGCTTTTACTTCTTAAGGAAAAAAGAATGTCTTAGGTCTGAACTGAGTAGGGAGAGTTTTCTAGCTGTGATGCAGATCTCTTCCTTCCTGGTAAAGGGTGATACAATACAACCCAAGTAGTCTGCAGGCACTTCAGAAAGAGGGCTAAGTCCAAAGCTCCTTTTCAGAAGTGTGATAGGGCTTCCTCTCACCTCTCAGACCAGTGGATATTAGCCAGAGTGCGATTGTTTCTGGTACTTTAAACACCCTGTCACCTTCATCCTGAAGTTTAAAGGAACAGAAAGCAGAGGTGGGGATGCCCTGAGATATTTCTGACTTTACTGGCCTGTAGAGCTTGGGGAGACGCTGACAGCTGTTATGTTTTTGTTAAAACCTTTTCCAGTAACGGAAAATACAGCTGCTCTTTATTTCTTCTACACAGTCATTTTTTGTTTTTTATTTTTGTCCATAAAAAAATTTCCAAAGTTACATGGTTTACTATCTGAATACATAGTGTTTCTCTTGTCAAAATCCACAACAGATATTCTTCCCCACCCACAAGCATCACGGAATAAAATAAACCTTGCCTGCTGGCCTGAAAGATGGCACACCATAACATCTGCCTATAAATTGACTTGCTAGACCACATTGGGAACTTGTCTCCCGTTATAAATGTAGCATTATGTAATCCACCCAGAAAAATGGTAATAGCACAAAAGCAGCATTAATTAGGACCCTATTTCTTTCTACTTAGGCCTCCCACGTAACATTATCTTCATGTAATTTTGGTTTGTGGTCTAAAATAATTGTTGCTATATAAAAATGATTGTAACAGCTTTGCAGTTATATGTGTTTACTTAAAAACCACAGATCCCATCCACAGAACCGACAGAAGGATGAAAATATTAACCATGGAAAAGAGTCAAGCTGGTAGTGCACAAATAAATGTTTGTTACATCTGAAAAAAAGAAAAAGCAAGAGGTATAGGAGAAAGGTTATTCCAAAATCCTCCAGTATCTGCAATGGGAAACTTAAGCAATAGCTCTAATAATCTAGTCTAAGGGCTACTTGAAAAAGAAAATCAAACACATGTATATATAGTAGATATATTTTACATTGATAATTTACACGATATGAAAAAGAAGACATATTGACTTTTTTTAAATGTTGCTATAATAGCTATTTACCCAGAAAATGTTTCAAAAAAGTCTTATTTGGGGCAGGCAAGTGGGAGAAGGTTAAGACTCTGGAGTGAGGGCTATTTTAGAAATATCAGTGAAAAAGAAAAAAAGCAATTCTTTGCAACAAGACTTATAAAATGATTTAAAATGAGTTTTTAAACTATTCATATGCCCTTGTCACTACTAGTTTCTAACTCATTTTCGTTCTTAATCCTTTTAAGAAAAGAAAGTATAATGGGTGATGTTAAAATGCATATCACATCAAGGTGACTGCCACCTTCTTTTTTAAAACCCTTTTGGTGGAGTGTAAGGTAGAGTTTGATCACGGTCTCCTGACTATGGAAAGCTGACCCTGGCCCACAGTGAGGGGCGGGGGAGGGGGAGGCGTAAGCCTTTCGGAGCACTGAGAAGGCAGAGGCTTGCTTGTCTGCTCAGAAGCCAGCCAGGATTAAATGGAAGCTATTGTATCTGCTTTCTGTGTGCCTTCAATGGCACAGGGCTAGTCTTAAGAGTAGATTCTAGGTGTTGCTAAATGAGCCATCGAGGCCTTGAACCTGGGATCACGACCTTGCTTGTGCTAAGTCCTGATGCCCTTGAGTTGAGTACAATACTACTTCATTTCTGAAAGGCACTTTAAAGCCCACTAACCTCCTTGCAGGTACTTTTACACATACTTTGGGACAATCTCTGACCAAATCCATTCCAGAAGAGTTGGACATCTAATACACCAAAGTCTCTGGGTTAAAAACGTTTATACAGCTTCTGAAATCTCCCCACAACACCACTATTTTGTAGGTAACAAATCCAAGGCACAGAATATCACTGCTGAGATTCGAACTCAGGTCCTCTGAGCTCCTATCCATGGTTAGTGGCCCTAAACTACTCCATCCTTCTGGGCACTGGTCACATGTAAACTCTCCTATGAATGCTCTTCAAATAAAAAACAGAGGCCAATAAAAGAAATGTCCTCTATAACCTAGTACTTAAACAGGCACAAAGACCATAGGAAACTGAGAAACTACCTATTCTCACAATATATTTAAGCCACATAAATATTTCTTCTCATCTTCTTGCTCTCTGAAGGCTGGAAGTGGCTTATGGTGAGAAAAAAAGTTCAGATGTGGGCCTACCTAGGGAAATAGCCTAGCAGAGCCGTTAAAAGCATGGACTCTGGGGTCAGACACCTTCGTTCATCTTTTGGCTTTGTAATTTCCCAGCTGTGTGGCTGTGGGCAGCTTACTTAATCCCCTGTGTCTCAGCCTTTTCCCAGAGGTACACACAAGAGACTAAAGAAAGGACTTTCATAATATAAATGTAAGCCCTGTCCCTTAATCTAACCATTCCATCTGTAACACACTACAGATTAATTTTTAAAATATACATACCGTGAAGCTTTTGTACATTAGACAACTTTATTGCAGTTTTTGTGTAAAATTTTTATTTTGTTACATACATTTTCAAAATTATCACAACAATTTTTGTGACTTTTTTTGGGTATTTCTTGAATTTTCAATATCCAAAGAGTCTGAAAAAAAAAAATGAACATAACATGGCTTTCCAGACCTTGGAAAGTCCTGACTTAAACACACTGATGCTTACTTTCTTCAGTATAGTGTGGACTGGTTGTTAATGGCTACCACATAGTATTTTTTCATGAAGATTAAATAAAATAGTATATATAAAGGACCTTAATCAATCACTACCATTGTTATTTTTCAGCAAGGAAAAATCACTCTTTTAAACATTTACTACTGGTTCTCTGATTAGCCAGTGTACTGTCACAATTCAGGTAAGAGATCTTACGTGAAAATTTTATAAACTTCTGTAAACCTCTCCCATATCCAGAGCCTCTCTGGATAAGACAGAGGAAAATTTCTCATTAACTCTCCTTTTTCCTCAATTGTTAGGGACAGTGGGAAGAGAAAGCATAAAAGACAAATGTGTGGGACTGAAAATATCACAGTAAGTAGTACGTAGTTATAAACCTGACTCTTAATAAAACTGAAAACTTGGAAAGAAGTCAGGAAAAGCTGAGGAATGGCCACTACTGCTTTTTCCATCACAGCCCTGCCTCCCACCAACTCCCACGCTTTAAAGAAACACACACACACACTCTTTGTAGAAGCTTATTGACATTAAGGCCAAAAACATGTCATGGCACTAAGAAGAACTGCAGGTATGGAAATTTAAAGTGGAGTATCCACTAGACAAACAGTCGCATCGCTAGATGGCCCTCATGCAATGGAATTTCTTTTAGGAGCATTATGAAATGCTGTTTGCAGTGGGCAAGAAGGTAAATCATAAAGGCATATCCACCATGTAGCAAAACTTGTGCAAGGATGCCAAACTATGCTGACTGCAGAAGACCTCGGTTATCCAGGTCTTCATTTCCCACACACAGGCTCAGCTGTAGCAAACAACATATATGCCTTGAAGTCTGCATCCATCCCCTCCCTGACCACACATGGAGTCCTTCTCCATCTTCTGTCATTTTCAATTACTGTGGATTCAGGAGGGTAAAAAACTTATTTTAATATCAGCTGTAGTAAAACATAGATAAGAGATAATTTACTAAAATTTATGTGGTAAAAGATTTATTAATCTCAAAACAATCGGTGACAAAATATTCTTTATTTTCTCTGGCCACCATTTTGCTCCAAGCATTTCTCTGTACCTACACGGCTGTTGTTCCTGCCTATAGAAGAATATCACAGTCCTTTCAAACATTTTATTGGAGCCAAGAGATTACTTTTCAAAGGGAATGCATAAAAATAAAATTGGAATGTCTCAGCTTTGTTACTTTTTTAAGATGAGAGCATAGTGCACTGAGGTAACATTGCCTCTCTCTGATTCACAGGAACAGCTTGACGATAAGATATATGGTATTTTGTCCATAAGAACTTTTGTTTTCTTTATGCCATCAGTTGAGCTAGATCTTTACCTCGTTAGAGCATTTGCAAATGCATCATTGCAACAGATCATCTCTCCACATTACTGTCTCCATTATCTATAGAGCAAGTTCATCCAATTTCCCCAGCAGTTTATGAGAAAAAACAAATCAAAAAAGGCCTCCTTTCCCATATATCAGTGGAATTTATGCCAGTGTTAGAGCCCAAGTATTTGTATTTTCTCTGGCTTTTCTATTTGCTTAACATATGAAGTAGCAAAGTTAATATTCTTTGGGAAAAAAAATTCTGCTCTGGTCTCCACTGATTTGAACATAAAGTTCAAAAGGAGATGGTATCTTATAAAGACTCTAAGCTTACTGCATTAAATTAACAATACTAATCTCTGTGTTTCACATGGTACTTCCCCAGAGCAGTTTTATAGACATTAAGTGAAAATGCCAAAGCTGGCTTTTAGATAAAAACGATAATGGAAACTCCTTTAGACGTTCTCTCAGGTCTTTCATGGAATAAAGAGATGGTAAGACATGAAAGCAAAAAGCTGCAGAAAGTTTCCATGATTTCATAGGCCTCAGTCAATTTGAGTTGCTATAATGAAATATCATAAACAGGGTAGCTTATAAACAATACACATTTATTTCCCACAGTTCTGGAGGCTGGGAAGTCCAAGATCATGGCACTGGTAAATTAGGTGTGGCAGCTGACAAAGGCTCACTTCCTGGTTCATAGATGGTGCTTCACATGGAAAGGGCTAGGGAGATGTGTGAGGTTTCCTTTAAAACAGCATTAATCCCACTCATGAGGGCTCCATCCTCAAGATCTAAACAACCCCCAAAGGCCCCACCTCTTATACCATCACACTGGGCATTACTATTTAACATGTATTTGGCAGGGACACAAACACGCAGACCATATCAAGACCTTCATGAAATTCCTGCTCATCTCCCCTTAGCAAGTCTCCTTTCACACTTGTCTGTAGGGATAGCACATATTTCTCTGTAGCCCTGACCACCTCTACTCTTGATGTCACATGTTCAGTAATTCAAATTGATCTACTGAAAATCCACGCCATGCTCTGCTAGAATTAGAGACATCGCATATAAACAACGTAATAACTACCCTTATTGGGCTCCTGGTCTTGGGGCTGCGTAAAGAAGGGTGCTGGAGAAAGAGCCAGGGACAGACTATAACAATTAACTACGATAAGAGTTTTGCAGAGGGTGCTGTGTGACTGCACACAATAAGCACGTGCTCAGTCATGATTTTACGTTTTTGTACAAAATTTCAAATCCATGATGATTGCCTACATGCACGGCGCAGCTAAGTCTTCTTCCACAAAAAGATAAGACGACACTCACTGCTTCCTGCTTCCATAAATGTGTTGTCTCCACAATGGGTATGGGAAGAAGACATTATTAACTATTATGAATAATGTTTCTGTTTATTTTTTAAAAGAGAATTAAATTGCACAAACGGCACACTGATTGTATGTCAGTAAAGCACAAAAGCACCTGACGGGAAAGACAATTCTATAGTGGAACAGGCTGTGCTGGGGGCACCCTCACACTCAGCATACTGCAACGTCTTTCAGTTTGTGTGCCTGGTTAGGGAGGTTTACATACTACCTTACCTGGCATTATTCCATTCCAGTTCACACTCACACAGAAATAAATGATTCATAAAAAAGGAGGCTGGAGTTGTAAACAAAAAATACTTATAATGCACACCCAGGACAAGAACGTGGCCGAGGTGATTCTCCTGCTTCCCTGCAAGACTTCGCTTTCTGCCAGACGGCAGGTAAAGGGAACGGTTTATTCAGATCAGACATAAATGCCTAATAATGCAAAATTATCAAGATGCTACGGACATCAGAGTCACATTCAGCACCTTAAAAATGAACTTCACCCTAAATACATGTGGATTTTTAACAGCTGCTGTGTGAAGGCAGGGATACAACGGAAAATAGTTACTATGTTCAGTAAGTGGGAGGAATGCTGTGCTTCTTTCATTTTGATATACATATGTATGTGAGAACTTTTTCAACTGTTAAAAGCAAATATAGAATATACTGAACTTAAAACTAAGTTTGGAACTAATAGAAATAAAATACCCAAGCCAAAGTAAAATCAAGATTTTTCAAAAATGATTAAGAAGGTATATGCATATTGTTCTCACTAGTTATTATAAATATTCTGTTATTATTATGTACAAGAAATAGCATACTGATATACATTTTTCTAACATTTTAATAAGCAAAAGGTTTGTTTTGTTAATTAAAATATTTAAATATGTATTGTCTATCTCAATATTTTACACTTATTTTTTGTATCTTTTATGATATATACAACTATAGTAGTTACGTGAATAATAAATAAAGACACATATTAAGGAGTATGTTCTATCTGTATCTATTTCTATATATTTTTTTACTTGGAAGCCAGATAACACTATGATGACCATTGCTGTTGGCCACAGTGACCCACTTCAGACACAAGTCACTGTGTGTCCTACTGTTCCCATATGGTAAAAGAAGAATGGGCTAGAAAAGTAAAATCATAAATAACCTATTTTTCAAAGGCCAGATGGTTATATGGTTATTTTGTCAAAACATATCTAAAATTAATCAAAGGACAATGCAACTAAAGATATTGCCTTTCAAGCTAAGCAGTGTTGATTCTAAAATATTAAGCAGAAGCATGGTCTAAATAACAGCCTTTTCTGAGAAATCTGTCTTGGCTCCTAATCTCTAACAGCTGAAGGAAAGCATGTTTCTCTGACCAATACAGCAATTGTGGTGGGCTGGTTTATAAGATCTGCTAATCGTCTAAACTTGGGAGCTAATTTCAAGCCTTTATTTTTTTCATACACATAGGTATAGATTTCCCACGCACACATGTATACGTGGAGGGAGGAGAAGAGGAGGAGGAGGGGGAGAGAGAGAGAAAGAGAGAGGGTGAGGGGGGAAAGAGAGAAGAGCCCGCATTGCTTGAGTACCTGCTTTATGTCAGGACTTCCAAAACTTTTTGTTTTTCTTTTTCATGACATCAACACACATGAATCCCTCAACAAATACTCACGTAGCACTTATTATGAGGCAAGTGTGGTTTAAAGCATTTTCTGTATTACTCATTTAATTCTCATAATAACACTCCGAAATAAAGGCTATTACTGTTCCCATTGTACAGGTGAAGAAACTGAGGCATAGAGAGATTAAATCCCAACGTTACATAGACATTGGGTACAAAAATAGGTTTTGAATTAGGGAGTCTGGTCCAGAGTCCATATTCTCACCCATTATGCTGTTTACTAAGGGAGAAACCAAGGCCAAGAGAGGTCAACGTTCATATTTTCATATTCATATTTATATGACTTATTTTTACTCCATGACCATAATCTCACCACCATTCTTTTGCCAAACACGCAACTTCTCATGAACAAAAATGCCAAAGTTGAAAAGCATTCAGAGTAAAATCTCTTGCCCTTTTTTTTGTTCTATTTTACAGAAAAAGGATCTATTTGGGTAAAGATGGAGATTTTCAAAGTAAAATCTGTGAGCAGAATGGTCACCTCTGCCATGTTCTTGGAGGGCATGCACTACTGGTATTGTTTGTAATCCAAGGTTTCTTTTTATGAATCACTTACTATACTTTAGAAGATATTGAACTTTTCATGACAATCTTTTTTAAAATAATTCTTAAGTATAAGTCTTCTAATCTTTCATGATAGAATTTGTCTATGCTAAAATATTTGTTAGCTTTCTGAAGAAAATATGCATAACTGGTAAGATTCCAATTTTTTTTCCATTGGTAGTAAAATAATCTTCATTTAGGATTTGCTACCAAGATGTACAAGGCACACATCTGAAACGATGAGACTGTGACACATAAAGTATATTTCTTAATGCTGAAGTAGAACATTTTCATTAAATTTGAATAAAGTCAATTATACTTAATTTAAATTTTGCACCTTTACCACATCTGAAAAATAAGTAGACAAAACTTTATGAATAAAGAGTTCTCAAAAAATTTTAGTAGAGTGTTATGTTTGCCACTGGTTTAATCATTCTTTTTCTTTTAATAAAAATGAAATAAAAATGGGTCACTCAGTGTCATTTTGTTTCTACTCTGTTTCTTACAGGTCATATTCAGAGTTGACTGAGCACCATAAGTGTTCAACAGATTTGGATTTTATTTTTACCGCATGCCTCATAAAACTAATTTAGAAACCTAAAAATGTGTCACTAAGATGTTGAATTATGAACAGTCAGAGCTTATTGAATTCTGCAAATCTAACAAGAATGGTTAGCAATGAAAGCAAACAAATCCTCTTCAGATGTAGCCAGCCACATTTAAGGAATTTTTACGGGGATCTAGGAGATTCCAAACTGCCATGCCTGATACCATGTCAATTTTTCAGAAACCAACAGCCTGTTTTTGGAGGACTCTCCTTCTGCATGGGTGCCCAATATAATTCCCGTCACAAAGTGATCTGGATCGACTTTAGAATTACAATGGAGGCCAAGCAAACGTGTGGAAAATTCCCACCATCGGCCCGTTGAGAGTTATTTTCTACATGGACATTCTTCCTATGTTAACTTCACAGCATCTTCATCACATTTCAACTGTCAGCCGAATGCAGTTTTTCTCTGGGCTATCTGTCATGATTTTCTCTTGTTATTAATGGGTCTATATGATGTATGGACCCACTCCTGCTAACATTACTCAGAAGCAGGGGTGTTACAGTGCTTTGAGCTCTCCACCAGAGTACCAGCCTGATAGCTATGCTGCGATGCACATGCTGCAGGAGGGGCAGGAAAAAAACACAAACAGCTTGCAAAAATAAATATTTGTTTTTAAGGTCCAATGATTCCCAGGAAGGAAGTTACGTACAAAATTGAATGATACCCCAGCAATGCCCCTCTTACTCCAAGACCGGACTTTAGGCAAACACATCCCCTTGGAGCCCAGTCCTGAAGCCTGAAGTACATAAATTCTCCTGGCTGTACTAAGGACCCTGCAGTAAAGCTGGGTACTTCACAGACCTTCTCTTAGAGCTGGATTGATGCTTACCTAGCATAGATGGCAGGGATACAAGAGATCTGATTTCGGATATATCTCTGGACCATTTCTGCCCTGTGATCTTTCCTTAACGTCTGCCAGTTGTGGTTTCCTCCTTTGAGAGGGGAGATAATAGCACCCATTCCTAGAATTGCTGGGGACTTTGAGTCATAACCTTCTGATCACAATTTACTTATCACTTGGAGAGGAAAAAAAGGTCAGTGTATACTTAAATACGTGTTTTGATTTTATCAGCCTAGCATATTTTTGTTGGTAGGTATATTTGTTTTCTAATTTGCTTCTCTCTAGTTCAGACGCCATAAGGCTCCTTATAAGGGTTAGAGGGAGGGGCAGGTGACTTTTGGGATAACAACAACATCCTCATTATCTGTTGCTGGGTAACAAATTACCCACAAATTTAGTGGATTAAAACAGTAAACATTCATTGCGCAGTTTCCAGTGGGTCAAGACTTTGCAAGTGGTTTAGCTGGGTGGTTCTGGCCGAGGGTCTTTCGTGACGTTGCAGTCAAGACATAGAGCTGCAAGCATTTGAAGGTTTCACAGGGCCAGAGGATCTGCTTCCAAGATGGTACACTCACATGGCTGTCGACAGGAGGCCTCACTTCCTCACCTTATGTGTTTCTTCACAGACTGACCTCACAACATGGCCACTGGCTTCCCTGAAGCAATCCAACAGAGACGGGGAGTGGCTCCAGTGAAAGCCATAGTATCTTCTATAACCTAATCTTGGAAGTGACACACCACATGTCTTCTGTATTTTAATGGTCACACAGGCCAACCCCGGTACTTGTACAACGTGGGAAGGAACCACATGAAGGCGTGAACACCAGCAGGTGGAAGTCACTGGAGGCCAGTAGCATTTATATAGCAACTCTCAAGTTATCGAGTGCTTTTCACAAAGAGAACTGCTCTACGAAGTAAGAAATAAGAGAGTTTAAATTACCTGTCTATGGCCACAACTGTTGAGTGTGTGTACTCAGAGTGACCCAGAAGTGCATGTTACTTCATATTATTTTGTTTAATCCTCTCAGTTCCCTTAGCTGATGAAGATACACCATCTTCTATTCTGATACTAACTAGCTTAATCTTGAATAAATTATAACAGTTACAGAAGTGATTTTAATAACAAAAATATAAATAACTCATTATGAGGACAGAAAATTCATTCAAATAGATTATAACAATAAGAATGGATTTTTTTAAATGGAAGATCAAAAAGGGAAAAAAAAAGAAATTCTCTTTTTAATATAATGATATTATTGGACCTTATCCCAAATCCTACATTCTAAAAATTTATACCTCTGGCAACATTTTTTAAAAATATGTAAACCACTTCATATTTGAGAAGTGTATACTTTCTTTAAAACCATTATTCTGATATTGAGTAGGCAATTAGTATAACACTAATGCACTGTATACACCAAACAAGCTAATGATAAGGCAGAATGAACTATCCCTACGTTATTCCAAGTAAACAGCCGACTTTAAACACTTCTTTAAACAGATGATTTCAGCATAAGTATTAAACACTATCTAATCATTACTTGACTGAGCTGTAGTCAACATCACTGAAGAACTAGGTAAGATTTTCAAAGAAGTTAACCGACAAATTACTGTACACATGCTTTTCTAGTTTTAGAAATCCCAGCTCATTTTCAGACTCAAAGACACCAGCACATATTACATGCCTTGCAGGGAGTGTTCAAAAACAGAAACAGAAATGAAGAGAAAACTGCGTCCTATTAGCAGACTCCATCTTTTAAATACGTTAGCATTAAAAATTCTACCAACAAATCCGATTTGGAATGGAGAATTTTAAAGACGTGTCAGCAGATTTAAAGTCATACTTACAGCTTTTTGCTATGTTTATTGAGGTAGATCCTCACGTAAATCTTTCCTTAGAGTAATAAGCAGAAGCTTGGCCCTGGCAGACATGGCAGTTCACAGATGAAGCAAGAGTCAGTGTATGTGCGTGTGTGTCTGTGCAGCACACCCGTGCACTTCTCTGCCTCTTCTGTAGGATCATGGATGTGGGGGTTTTTCTACATCTAATTCGTATAAGCTTTCTGGAGGGTGAAATTGATCTGTATACTTCTGAGGAAAAGTAACTTGGAAGCGGTGATAGTGTGCTGTGATTATTGGGGCAATTTAGTTTCTAATGGTTATGATGAGTGGGTAATGTTCCTTAATTGTTTTGAATATTACATCTTGAAGACAGCGGTGTTATCACTTTGGCAAATTATTTTAGAATGCAGAGCTGCAGTACACTTAGCTGTTCCCAACTGTAATCTCCTTTATTGTACCTTTGAGAAATGAAGCTTGGATTGACTATCCTTACCTAATAAATCAAGAACTAGGACATGCCTTCTTGGTCTTATTCCAGGGGTTGTCACCCTATACTGTATCACTTGCATCTCAAGATATGACAGCCTTGGCCATGTCTAGAGACGTGTCGCCAATGCTCGGTCATCAGTGGACCCCATTCAGAGTTGTGTAGCATCTGTGTTCCACCTACTACCTCCTTCATGAGTCTTGCTGTATCTATGTAGCCTCTGGATTGATGTTTTAAAAATAAATCAGTTTTAGTTAAATAAATGTATTGTAAAATACAAATTTCATTCTCATAAAATTATTATTTTGCCACACATGGAAGAAATCCATAAAATACCTTCTAAACAAAATGAGAGTATGTTCTCAAAATTTAGATGTCTCCGCCTTGCTCTCTTGTTAAAACTTGAGAGTCACAGGTTTTTGTGTGGTGATAAAGATACATTTGCAGTAATTCAAGGATGTCCAACTGATGATGTAGAAAGACTGAAAGAAAACATAAAAGGGCTAATTCCTTATTATGTGATCCAACTGGTCTTTAACATCAAGTTTGAGTGCCATGTAAAGTCAGCTTCCATCTACCAATGTAAGCATCACACACTTGGAGGACTTGTAAACTAGACTCTACAGAAAGAGAAAGGGGTTCTTAGCCGGAGAACAGAGTTTTAGCCTGAACATGGTCACTAAATTGTTAGGTAAATCTGGTCCAACAACAAAGGTATACTGAGACAGATATGCCAAGCATCAAGGCACTCAATGGTCTTGGTCTCCTGAGTCCTTGGGTTCCTCTTCAAAATGGTGGGAATGGATTGGAAAGTCACTGCCTCTCCTTTCTAGACTCTGGAGCACACAGCTTCACGGATTCTTTTCATTATCAACATTTGTGACACTTTCGTCTTTAGTTCCCAGAGTTTGGGAACTTTTAAGACATAATAAGAACCCCCCCCCCCCCCCACTTTTAACAGAGATAAACCAGAAAATATGAAATGAATTTTATCATCTTCCTAATTCAATTATCTGCATATAAACTTAAGAGTGGCATTTCCAAAGTCATATCATAACCTGGATATGTCACCTTCAAATCTTGTCCAGAAAATGACTCTTCTCTTGGAAATCCTGGTAAGGATACTCAACCACTTCTGTGTTTTTGGTAAAGAATGATTATTTTCAAATGAACAGGAGATCCTACTTTCCTCTCCTCATTGCAGCAGAGAGAGTTCACGCTTCTTTCAACTAGTCCAAATTCAGAATATAGCTATGTCTGAAAGAGCCTGTCAACAGAAATACATTCATTCAAGGAACGTCGTACTCCTTCATTTATGAATAAATCATCTCTGAGTTTGAGGTCTATTTTATGCTTTGTAAATTTTTATTTCTTAAAGAAGATTTATAAGATTTTATCCCACTCTATTCTTCTTATACTTGAGTGTTTTGTGTTTTAGCCTTACTTATTATCACTTGCATTTGGAAAGGTGGGGCTCAGTAAAGTTGGAATATATACATTAGGAAGCAAACGTATAACTTTGGACATAATACATGAAATACTGAGTGTTTCTTTAAATATTCCAGCTAAGATTATATAATTAATATTGCAGTCATACTTTATAACAATAAAGGGTTATTTTTAAGGAAGAAGCAATGGTCTCTGTGAATATAAGGGATTGAGATGATTTAAGGAACACATAAAATCATAAAACTGAGTTAAATGTCCTCTCACCCATCAGTCTTCCAAAACACATATTGGGAAAAAAAAAGACTCAAATAGTTTAGCAAAGATAATGGATATCTGTAGAAGTACTTTAAAAATAAGGTTGAGAATTAGGTTATAAAAGCAGCTTACAGAACAAAACAGAAATGCAAAGTTAAAGATTTTTTATTTTAGCCAATAAAGGCAAATCAAATACATTGGAAATGCAGATTGGGAGTTCCTTAGACCACTCATGGATTACTGATGGTCTTCTTTTGAGTCTATATTTTCAGTATCACACAACCAAAGCTAAATTGTAAAAGGCATCCAGCCTGACTCACTTGAAGAACTCTATTTTAACTCAAAGGATATATAATTAGCATACTAGTATTCTAGCACTTCAAGATATTTTTAAATTTGTTTGAAAACTGCTATATTATCACAGAAGGTTCCTCTCTGGCACAGAAATGGAAAAGCTGCTCAGTGTGCTCAGCGTGCTCTTGAATCTACCTTTGTGTTGTCCTTGTCTCTCCATCTCCAGGCCATCGGGATCTCTTGACTTTACCATTGCAGTCAGTCCCCTGTAGTCACCTGCTGCCAATCACGCTTCCTCAAACACTGCTACAGAGTGGTGGCCCATCTCCGTTCAAAGGCCTACGGGATATCCTGTTTCACTGCAGTGCGTTCAAACCCTACACCTTCTCCCCAATCCACATTTCCAATCACTTCTCCCAGATGCTTTCTTCCCTAACAATGCTGTCCAACTTCTACTGTGGCGTCCACTGCTACAGTCCTGATTGGAGCCATCACTCTGTTTCTGTCCTTGACTCTCCCTAGCAGGGGTCAGAGACTTACTCTGAAAGGTCAGAAGGTAAATGCCATAGGTTTTGCAGGCCTAGAAGTTTCCCTTATGACTACTCAAATCTATACCATTATAATGCAAAACAGCCATAGGCAGTATATAATGAATGAGTAGAGTTCCACTAAAACTTTACTTTTAGATACTAAATTTGAATTTCATATAATTTTCCTGTGTCATGAAATACTATTCTTCTTGTGATTTGTTTTCAATCAACAATTCTTAGTTAATGGACCATACAAAAACAGGCAACAGGCTAGATTGGTCTGTGGGCTGCAGTTTGCTGAATTCTACTCTACTGTGCATCTCAAAAGAGCAGCCCGGGATTAGCATGATTGAATTTAACTCCTGCTCAGAATCCTGTGCTGGTTCTCAGTTATACCCAGAGCAAATGTTCAGTCTTTACCACGGCCTATATAAAATCTTACATATTCTGGTCTTCCTGGTTCTCTGCCTTTATCTCCAATTTTCCCAGTTACTTTCTTTGGTTTTGCTCTGCTCCAGCTAACTAACTTGCTTTCTGGTCCTTGAACACACGGAACACAACCCTGCCCGAGCGCCTCTGCACCAGCTGGTCTCTTTACCTGGAATCTGTTTCCTCATATGTTTCCATGGCTGTCTTGCTTGCTTCAAGATTTTGACCTAACATCATTTTCTCAAAGAGTCTGTCCTGACTCCTCTATTTCAATGTTAACGACCCTGTTATGGGTTAATTATGCTCTCCTGAAATTGATATGTTGGAGCCCTAAACCCCAGTACTTCAGAATGTGACGGTGTTTGCAGATAAGGTCTTCAAAGAGGTGATACAGTTAAATGAGGCCATTTGAGCGAGGCCTAATCCAGTTTGACCAGTGTTTTTATAAGAGGAAATCTGGACACACAGGAAGATATCAGAGGCCTACCCTCAGAGAGCAGGGGCCATCTGAGGACACAGGGAGAAGGCAGCCACCTGTGAGCCACGGAGAGAGTCCCAAAAGAAACCAAACCTGCCAGCACCTTGATCTTAGACTCCAACCTCCAGAATCGTGAGAAAATACATTTCTGTTGTTTAAGCCACCAAGCCTGTGCTATTTTGTTATGGAAGCGCTAGAAAACTAACACACACCCCAACTTCCACAGCCCTCCCAAACCCACTGACCTTGTCCTATTTTTACCCAGAGCACTGATCACCCACTGACTTACTATTGAATTAATCAATTTAGCATGATTACTATCTATCTCTCTGCTACATGAAGGCAATGATCTTTTGCTTGTATGATGTATTCCAAGTTCTCAGAATAGCGCCAGCCGAGAGGATAGCTACTTCACAAATATCTGCTGGATAAATGCAAACTAACAACATGTTATCTCCATACACCCCCTTCATCTCTTTCTGTGTTCTTCCTCGGAGGTCCACTTGCCAATTCAGCATCTCCAAACCCACAGCTACTAAACCCAGCTTAAATGCCACCACTGCTGTGAATGTCTCCCTTGTCACCAGCACAAAGTGGATTCCCTCTTTGAATTCTACTAATACACTGTCTGGACCTCCCTCCTGGTATTTAACACATTCAAGTCTGTAATAAGATTGCTTATATATGTTTTAACTTCTCTGCAAGCTTCTTTCTGGTGCAAGCTGGTGTCTCAAGCATCTTTAAATATCTCTTTTGCACATATTGGAGCAATATACAAATAATGTGGCAATTTTTAGGTAGAAGAGGATTTGTTTATAAAGGGGCACTAAAGTATAATGAAGTATAACCCTTCAGGTATGCAGACCTTACATTTTATTATTTTTGAAGGATATCTTTGATTTATATATTCTATTTTTGAAAACTTTAAGTTGATATCAATGGAACACACTTTGACCTTTTCTGAGGACTCCAAAACAACTGAATGATGTTAGTTGCTATACTGTGCACTGATTTATCAGTATCCAAAAGAGGGCTTAGGACTACTTGAATGAATACTGATCCCATCTACTGTTCTAAAAAATGCTGGCCTGAAAAAGTACCTGGTGGCAGCCTGAATTGGGATCACTTAATTTTTGTGATGAAGAAGCAGGTGTGGAAGTATGTAAACTTGCCCAAGGTCACCTAATAAAATGAGATGGTGCTAAGATTTAAGTTCAGGTCTTCTTGCCTGCCAAGAGCAGGTATTTCTATCAGAACAAGACATCACCACAGGCACTCATCACAATGTAAGTTTAAAAGAACACTGTCTTCTGGAATAGTAGTGTAATGGACTGGTAACAGAACTTACAGCTCCCGTGATCTTGATAAAAATCACTTGAGTAACTTTAACCTCAATATCCTCTTCTGAAAATAAAGAAGTCAGACCAAATAATTTTTATGATCCATTGAGATTTTACATGTCTATGATCCAATAGCATATTCCAACACAACTATATAAGTAGCATAGTCTACATAATGTTGTCTCCATTATTGTCATTGTGTTGTGCACTTTCACTATTTTGAATTTGAGTAAGCTTCTTACCCTTCCAAGATCACAGATTAAGCCTTTACTTGGATATGGGCTAGGAGGGCATCACTGGATAACATATTTGCATGCATTTGGGTATCTGTCCAGCAACTGATCTTTAAAGTCCTAAAAGCCTTTTAAAAAACTGGCTTTATAGCTCTTTGAAGCTTTTTGACTTTTGTTTGGCTCAGGGATTTATAAAATGGTTAGGAAACTCTTTTATGTATACCCCATAATAAAACAGGCTCTATATATCTCAAGGGTGTATTACAGAAAAGGAACACAACTGATTTGGTAGACTTTAAAACTCTTACCCTAACCTGGTAACTTTGCAAAATGGAAATCTTCCCATTGTAGAGATGATAATACTGAGCTAGGGGAACTTAAAACTTTCTCAAATGTATATGCCAGCTGGAGAAAAAAACTGCAGATACAAAACAGATCAACTGAAATCCTGGCAATCTTACATATACATATATATTATATTTATATATATATATATATATATATATATATATATAGTTACAGTACATCCCGGATGGTGCCTTTTTTGTTTGAGCAGGTTTACCACAGTTAAAGACTGAAAGAACCTAGAAATTTCTATACTATTATTTTAAAAACATTAAAGTGCAACCATTACACATAAACTATATTCATTGCAGAAAAATGAGAAAATAAAAATACATAGAACTTTATATATAAATCACTCATAGGATATACAACTTTTGAAGTAAATCAGAAAATATATATCACCTACTTCTATTTGAAAATGTGTAGTTATATGTCCTTATTGTACAATTAGAGAGAATTCAGACTTCTGGGTCTCTGGATTATCTACAACAGTTTCTATAATGGGAAGAAGTACTGGGCAGAGATAAGAAAGCAGCAGAACCAGAGCAGAGATTAGAATGAGTAGCTGACATAGCTGAGATCAGGGGAAGCGATATAGGCAAACATTCACAATCCTACCAACTCTGGGGAAGACATACAGTGAAACAGATGTATAAGGTGTTGTAGCTTTGTCCCCTAAAAAGCACTGGTGTGCAATTTAGTCAAATACCCAATGACTACTTATTAAACTTTTATTATGCACCAGGCATGGTCTACACACTGGATTACAATAATGAACAAAACAAACAGGATCCTTAAAAAGAAGTTCACATCCCAGTTTTACAGACACTTGTAAATAATCTAAATTATTTTAGATCAAGGTCATGTCTATGGAGAAGGTGACCATATATCCCAGTTTGTCTGTGACAGTCTTGGTTTGTGCCTATATTCTTGCTGTGATTATTAAAATTGCTTCCTTTTACTCTCCAAAGTGCCCCGGTTTTGGTCACCTTATCTGTAAAAGAAATTTCAAAAAGGTGATATGAAGAAAAGTCACTGTAGGAGGGGTAATTTTGGATTGGATGATCATGAATGACTTAATAAGGTGATATTTGAGCTGAGAATTAAAGTCATCACACAGCTCTTCAGAGTGAGTTTGAGTTCGTGAAGGGAGAATTGTACAGTGAAACAAAGATATCATTTGAATTCTGCCACATCTAGTTTTATATCTTAGTCCCACCACATCCTAGATTTGGCACCATGGGCTAGGTTCCCCATGGGAGGCTCACGCGGTATCATTTAAGTCCAATAATGTGGGTCAGAAAGGAACACATTACATGGAGAAAGAAACGGATACTTATTTATAATATCCTCCCACAAATGTACATTTTTGAACAGATATACAGTAAACACTGTGTTAGTGTAGAGCTAGAGACTTAAATATATTTATGTCACTTAGAAGACGCGGGTCTACTTGAGATATATTTGCAACACCTGGATCTGTTAAATAATACAGGGTTGATGACTAATTAAATGCCGAACAATGGGGGACAGACGACTTGTCCTATGAGAGCTCAAAAGGGAATAAAATCAAGGTACACCAGAGAGTAAAGACAGATCCAAGGGGGCTGGAAACGGAACGTGAACAGATGCTTCACGGATTCCCTACCGGATCGCTCAGGAAGCCACAAAAGCACTTTCCTGGACAAGCAACAGAACCTTCTGGTGGGATTCGCTGGTAGTGCCTGCAGCAATCTGGGAGTGTGGGCAGCCTGGCTTTTCAGCAAAACCTCCTTCTCCTGCACATAACCCCCTGATCCTGTGTCTCCCAGCTGCTCTCTCGCCTGCCTCGTTTGGCTCCCCTCTCATCGGCTTCTCCCCCTTGAACTTTCTCAGAGGAACATCCTTAAAGGCTTCCTGCCTCACGTAGGTTGCTCTTTGTCCTCACCTCTCCTTGGCTCAAAGCTCAGGACACGTCTGCCCTCTGCTTTTGGAAATCTTAGCACGTGTTGGTTTGTGGAGGTAACGGCTCTGCATCTACGTGCCGCACTCGCAGCGCAACGTGGGGCAGGCGGGAACCATGAAGAAATCGCTTACACGAACACGAGCCTCAGCCCTTAACAACCACTTAATAAACTTTAGTTGAATCAATAAATGGCAATTATAGTTGTTGAAAACTAACACAATAAAAGGCAGAGAGTTTTTAAAAATGCAGTCCTTTATATCGGTTACTTTAGATTTATTCCTAACGACCAGGCAGCGTAATAATAACTAGGTACCCAACTTCCTGTAGGGAAAAGTTATTTCTAAAAACACCCAGAACATCCTGTGGTTATCAGCTCAGTAATAACGACCAAAGTTACCCATTTATTGAATGTTCGCTAGCGAGAGAAATATATGCAGGATCATCCCCATTTTACAGGTGAGTTGACTCAGCTCGGAGCAGCTGGGTGACCTTCACAATTGTAGAAATAAGGACAGAGCTGGACGTCCAGCGCAGGGCTCCTAACTCCTCCTCTGTGCACGCTGTGCCCTCCAGAAGCACAGCTGCGGGCTGAGCAGAGAACAGCTCCTCTGGAACATATTCTAAGAACTATTATTTTTTGTTTTTAAGGTAATATTATGGTCATTAAAACTATGATGAAAAGACATTAGAAGGAGCAAAACAGAGCCAGACCATGAGCCAGATATGAGACGCATGAAGAAGGGTGTCAAATGATGGAATGCCTTTTACGAGTGTACTCCCCCGAGCAAAATTTGACATCGTTCTTACTCTCCTCCCTCAGCCACTCATTTAGTTCTCTGACTCTTTCTCCACGGAACTGATTAGGTGGCCCTCCTCAGCCATTATTTCATGTTGATCTGCTGCAGAATCGTATGCATTCCCCTTTTAAACATATATGCACAAATATATATACGAAATAAATAACAGATAAGAACCTACCTACAGCACAGCATACTCTATTCAACATTCTATAACAATCTATGTGGGAAAAGAATCTGAAAAAGAATGGCTATATGTAAGGTATATGTGTAACTCTTTCACTTTGCTGTACACCTGAAGCTAACACAACATTGTAAATCAATGATACTCCAATAGAAATTAATTTAAAAAAGTAAAGTGAATATTGGTCCCACATAAAGAACATCTGAAGACACTCTGATGGTATTGCAGTATCTCTACCAGGCAGAAGAAATGCAGAATGGTAGGCACAGAGTCACGGTTTGCAAAGGCTTGATCAAAACTAGTTTGTTAGTCAAAATTGTTGGCATATACTGCAAAAAATATACCAATGCTGATTTCCATCACGGCCCGTTGGACTTTGCTTTCCTCCACAAGAAAGGGCAGCTCCTCAGATCTTGGCCCCTTCCCCCCAACTCACAATGCATCCCACGTTGGAAAAAGGAACTTGGAGAGAAAACATACTTTATGAAAGAAAATCCGTCATTGCACTCCGCAAGCACGAACCATAACCATGTCGTCCTGGGCTGTAATACCATCTCCCTCTACAGCAAACATCACATTGTCTCATGTGTCATTTAATGCAGCTGATTACAGTGACATCTCCTCAAAAACAGAGTCCATCTGTTTGAAGGCATAGGTTTATTTTACTGTAAAGTTTAAGAAACAGAGAAATTCTGGACAGAAGCTATATGGTCAGAGTAAAAGACAACTACAGTAAAAGATGTGGTAGATGGACAGGAACCTTACAAGCCACCGCAGGGATATGATTAGCTTGCTTATGCTTCTTTCAGTATCTTTTGAGGGGTAGCAATGTGACCAATGTTAGCAATTTTATACAGAAAAGGCTTGTCAGTGATAGTGGGTGAATATGAAATGATAAACGCATCCATGAGCATCTCTCTCCTGCTTAGAGTAGTTTTCCCACTGGCTTCTAGGATGGGGTCAGCCAATGGAAGCAACAGCAAAAACCTGAAGGTGGAGAAAGGAGAGGCCAGCAATTTTCTCTTTTTCTCTTTCCCTGAGCTCCCTACCTGTCAGGTCTCCATGGCTTGGCTGTGTGGCTGGACTAAAGGCCACCTCTCCTGTCAAGCAGCATTCTGCCCACGGGTTCCCTCTCCCGGCTTCAGAAACGGCCCGCATCCCTTGCTCCTCAGTGGTCTGCTATTACTCGAGCATCCCTTCCCCTCTGTTGACTTCCTTACTCCTTCCCACGTACATGGCCCCTTTATTAAATTATTTTCCTGAGATCTCTTTCTTTCCTGCCAGGAACATAACCGATAAATATTGTAATCACTGTATAATATCCTCAACAGCCTGTATGGTGAAACTTCAATATTTCTTTGCATATTTAACTGAAGCACGGATGTGTAACTGTTGAAGTTTCTGCTAAGACAGCTCTGATTACTTTCATCAATAGGGGCACATACAGCTCCTTCTAGGAATATTAGTTCTTCCCTTGAGACCTCACGATTAATTCTGTCAATTAGTCAAGAAATGAGTTTTAAGAGTTTAACGTGACTAAGGCTGTGAAATCGGATCACTTGCTACTTTGAAGTTCTCACAATGATCAAAACGGTCTGCTCTTTGGAAGAGTCTTTAAGCCCTACAACTTTCAGCTAATACACTAATGATGTGGTAAAGAATATAAAATACAAAGTTAATAAACATTAATATGCAGATTTTCTTCTGAAACGAAAGGGGCAACCAGAATTCTGCACGTATGGGTGTTATACCCACTGAACCTAGGGATCTTCTGACCAGACTTGGCAGCAGTGGCAGAATTTGACGCTAGGCAAGAAACTGTGTCCCTCGAAATACCCCTTCACTCCTGAGTGAAAAGTCAAATTTACTAATAGAGGCCAAAATAATTCTTCTAATAAAGCTTACAACGTAAACTCTTCCTGGGAAAAGCAACACAATTACATATATTCCTTGGCAGTCAAGAAAAACAGCATCCTTTGCTTTCTTCTCATTTGAGGGCAGGTTTCAATAGAAGAAGCACAAGAAAACTGAGCATAACTTGGTGGCCTTTTATGTGCAATTCAATAACGCAAATTTCACATAGTGCTATGAGAAATACCATCTCCTGCATCAGCAAAGCTTGAATGAATTAAAAAAATGTAAATGTAATCAAGAATAGCTCAGCCATAAAAAGGAATGAAATTGGGTCATTTGTAGAGACATGGATGGACCTAGAGAGTGTCATACAGAGTGAAGTAAAAAAGGAAATATTGTACAATAACGCATATATGTGTCATCTAGAAAAATGGTATAGATGATCTTATTTGCAAAGCGGAAATAGAGACACAGACACAGAGAACGATACTCTGTATAAAACAGACAACGGATGGAAACATACCGTACAGCTCAGGGAGCTCTCCCTAACCCTGTGGTAATCTAAAGGGGAAGAAAGTCCAGAAGGGAGGGGACATCTGTATGCGTGTGGCCGATTCAGTGTGTTGTGCAGTGGAGGCCACACAACACTGTAAAGCAACCGTACTCCAGTAACAACTAATGATAATAAAAAAGAGAATAGCATTGTTTCAGAGCAGGCAGGCCAAGCGAATATAAACTGTTTTATTCAACTGTCACATGTCAGGGCCACGTGAACTGGGAAATAAAATCTCCTGTCACCTTTTGCCAGGATGAAACCTGGGTTTTATGAATTTTCAATTATGTGAGCTTTTCAGGAACTCATCCTTTGCGTGAGACGTGTTGGCCCTGTGTTCAGACGCGGCAGGGAGGAGAGACAGAAGAGGAGGTCAGAGGAGATGGAAAACATGATTCTGTGATTTGCAGTCGGTGGGGGAAGAAGGAAGGGTGTGTGGCTAGAAATAGGTTTTCTTCAGTCTCTTATTTTGCCAAGTATCACCCTTTATTTTCTCTTCATACTTTAAAAATGCAACATAAAAAAACCTACCTCTTTAAACCACTAGCTTTGTGAATGGCTTGACCCACAGGCCCTTCAACAGTGGTAAGGCTGGAAGCAACTCAATGCAAATTTGTAAAACAGATGCTCTCTGGCTCTCTCTCTCTAACCGAAACTTCTCTACTTGATGAAATGATGAATGCTTCTGTCATGCCTTTAATAACATAACTTTATTAAATTTGAAGTACTGTAACCCACTGTGTAAACAGCAATTCAAAGCTTAACAGAATGTTTTGGTTTGAACTGCCTCTGTTTCCCTCAGGTGGAGAGCTGAACTTCGCCATGCCTGTAGCTCGCCATGCAGATCTCCAGGCTACAGCCACCTCACACACGTTTGGGGAATACCTGCTAATAGAAGAGTGTGTTCAGGTCTGGATCTTTCAAGAAAACTACGTGCAGAGAATTCATAAATGTCCAAACGACCGCCCCAAAAGAACCATAACACATTCCAACACTAAACTTCACAAGCAAATAAGAAACAGTTTAAAATTCAATATCTGTAATATTGTTTACCCTTGTAAACGAGTCAGCACTTATATACATGATAGGGTGTTCTTTGGGCCCCTCTAGGACACAAAGTGCCCAGGAATAGAGTAAGTCTCCTACTACGAGTATCAGACGAACACCCTCAACATCAGCTTCATTTCTCTAGATGTGCAAACGTGTATCGGCCACTGTGAGCGCCATCTAGATCAGAATATAATATGGTACAAGAAGAGGTGGGCGTCAAATTGAAAAGGAATTCGAATAGTTGATCCTGTACTGTACTGTACTACACTGGACACGGCAGCCACTCACTTTTAATATTTGCGTATGGAGTTCTGAGATTATTATATACAAAAGAATCTTTAAAGCTGCTTATATCTTCATAATAACTAAGGCCAATGCATGTGTCTGTAAAATCCACTGTTTGGGAAATGATGTGCCATGGTAAAAATATGCAGAAACTTTCTGGTAAAGTAAGAACTTCTTATTTTATCTGGACAATTTTTTATTATTGAATCTGCACTCTCTAACATGGAGATTATTTTAGAAAAAAATCACTAATTTTAAATTATTTATTTATAAGCAATCCTAGGTATTGCCAAAACTTGTATGAAAAGCTCCCAGAAAAGGAAACTGCTTTCCTCCAACTTGTGATAGCACTAATAAGACACATCAAAGGAAAGTTTGTGTTCATGAAAATCTCTTCGCACTTCAAATTTTCTTTTTGTATAAAGGCATGGGCATTTTGGTATCAGATGAAAGGCAACTGCCAACAACACAGATTATGTATTTCAGAAATAACCTGTTTTCAAATGTAAAACAAAATCACTATTTCCTTAGATCACATCTTTAATTGAAAAAAGTGAAGATAAAGGGCTTGTTGGTAAAATGAAAAAAAGAAAAAATCATCCAAGGCATATTCATATTGTTCTAAAATTTTGATAACTACAAAGACATATGCTGATTTTTCAGGATACAGTTACCAATTGCTTGCATATCCAACCTTAAAGCAAATTTTTTAAACTAATTCAACTCTCCTTCCGACTTCTTCATTAATTACTAGCTAAGGGACTTGAAAGTGCTCTAATGAATTTTACATTAGATTCTCCAATATGAACAGTGCGTATTATCACAGCATCTAGCAAATGCATAAATTGGCTTTTCCAAGTTGCATTTTGAGCAGTTGTAAAGGTTCCGGCTGGATTTTACAACATTTAACATTAGAGACTGAGCTGAAAAGAATTTTTACAAGAAACAAGTTGCCGTAATCACATCCCAGGTCATAAATCTGTTTTACAACAATCTGTCCTACTTCTCAAAGTTCTTATGTTTTTCTCCTGTGGTTCAAGAAGAGAAGGAATCCTACCTATATCAATTTCTAAATGTGCATTAAGGCTTAAAATATTTCTGCTGTACTAGCTTTCCATACATTTCATATTATAAATTACCACACAGTCATTAGCCAACCACTACATTTTAGATTCAATGCTCATAGTTTATGACTTCACAACGATTTACCATCAACACAAAATCCTCTGAAATCAGAAGTTTCAGAAAACTATACACAAACTAAGCAAGAAAAGACCGAGCGCTATACCCAAATCCAGTAACAAACAGACAGAACCTTAAAATTGCCTTCTCAAAGAGGAAACTATGGACTACTGTGGAAACCTCACGGAAAGCTTTCTTTTACAAAATATTTCTCTAATTTCATAGCAAGATAAAAGATGCCTTACTGAGCACTGTCCATCTAGACGTGATACCATAAATGGCACAACATCCTTAACTGAATGTTTACAGCAAACATACTGATAGTGTTGATCACAATTGACATGATACAGCAGAGTCACATTGGGACTACGTACAGAAGTGTAAAGACTGCGTGAAAAATACATCCGCGCTCCAAGTTAACAAAAGACAGGTACAGATGCTCAATAAGTATTCTTAAAAGCATCAAAAGCCACCACAATTCGCACTGCTTAAAGATTAGCATCTGATAACAGTCCTGTTAATGTAGTTATGAATACTTAATAATGCCCTCAGAAATCATTTGATTTTCACAGTTATCCCCTCGAAACTGTTTTTCCTGATCAGGTCGTCAACATAATCATATATGTGGTTCTGCTAGTCACCCTAAAGAGTTTACTTCCTACAGAAAATGTTGCTCAAATTTCTCTCTCCTCCTTGCACCGCAGTGTATTGTGTTTTGTTTTGTTTTGTTTTGTTTTTACTAACTCTTCTTTCTCATGATTTAGATAAGAGAAGACAAATGTAAGTTGAAAAAATAAAGCTAACAATAGTTCTTCATGGCCAGAATCAAAGAGTGGTATTTTATCAATCCAGCTTTGTTCCTCAGAAGTTTGAGGGTCCATTAAAAATATCTATTATCAGAGTCAAAGTAGTTTTGGTCCCACCTGTCACTGTCTTAATAACGGCAATGCCTCGCAACTTCACGGGCAGCAAAACTGCTGGTTTAGGCTCATGATTTTGGAACATCTTAGAAATATTTTCGATCAACACTTAGATTTAAACAGAGTTTCTATCTCAATGGTGCAAATTGTTAAACGCTAAAATCCACTGCAATGAAACAAATATCAAAGCTCTCATGGACATTATACTCTTCAGCTGTTTTCACATTTTGCTCACATTTTGCAAGGAATTCAGAAATCCAAAAGAAATGTCCTTAACTCTTTCACAGCTAAGCTCTATTGTCAAATACTAGAAATAATCTATGGTTGATAATGATCAATGAGTTCTAGAGAATTTCTAAATACCTGCAGGGAGAACAGCTTTGCAATTTTTCAGCAAACTGCAGCAAGCAGGAGAGAGGGAAAAACCCTCACACAATCATGCATTTTTTAAAAAATCTTTCTACTCTGCAGACACTGCTTCTTTAGACTGAGGCACATTTAACGGCGACACTGCCAAAAAGACATAAAAGATATATCCACAGAATCCAGTTCTATCCCCACATTAGAGCTGCACTGCACACATTTTTAGACACGTGAATCTCAGCAAACACTCACAATTGTATTTTATGGACAACATTAAAAATAAACACAACACAGAAATAGTGAGCCTTTCCTATTCCACTTCAACTTCGGTACCATGCTCTACCAGCCTCTATTAAAAAAAAAAAAAAAGGCATTACCTGTATGAAGAGAACCTGTTAATAGTCTGAGAAGGTACTGGGCAAATTTCAATATTTCACGTTTACACCGTTTTCTACAGCCACTCATCTTAAGCAACAAGGTATTCCTCTGAGAAGAGCCAGAAGTCTTTGCCAATAAAAAAAAAAAAAAAAAAAAAAAAAAAGACAGTCTCTTAGGGGAAACTTCTGTCTCAGTTTGTGTCACAAGCTGCCTTACAACTCCTGTGGAATTAGCTGTTAGTGCCTGAATCAGAAATTCCTTTAAAAAGCTAGAGAAGCCGGATATAGATAGAACAGCGGCAGGGTGGTAAGAGAAGCTGCTTCTCCGAATGGTCACCAAGTTCTTCTGTGGCAACAGATAGGCTGCCGGTTCACACGTGTAGCAGCCCACAGAGGTTCAGCCCAGCATCCCCTCTCCAGGAGCCGTGGCAACCTCACAGACCATTCTGAGGGAGGCGGGGCCTGCGATGCCAGCTCATCAATGAATCAGCATGTAAACAGGTGAGGGGACAGAGGACAGGTCACTGGGGCGGAAACCCTTTGGATGTCAGTAAAAGGAGCCTGCAAATGCAATCGAGTCTGCTGGGGAGGAATCTCAGGGTCCGAGGCTGTATAAAATGACCCCCCCCCCCCAAAAGAGGCAAGTAGGAAAGCATGCTGTTCAAGGTCAGACACCAGACAATTCCCGGATACAGTGTTAATGAGATTCAGAAAGCCTAAGTGGTGAAAAGGCTCATCTGAGAAGCTGAGCCTGATTCTAAACAAACAGAGCTGAAGATTTACCACCAAATAGAGGCAAAGCTCTTTTGTCACAGACAAATATATTCCACTTCACGGGCACAGAGGTGGAAAATAAGCTGGTATCTAAATCTGTCTATGTGTTCCGCACTGTCCAGGCTCAGGGATTTGAAAATTAGGGGGGAAAAAAAAATCAGTCTCCTTTAAAATACAGTAGCCTGGAAACCACAACTCTTAAGCCCTTAAACTTGCCTCCAGGATACAGAGCTGCAAAACTAATTTACCGATTATCCTAAGAGGAAGACAGCTGCAGTTTTTGATACTTCTAAAAGGCAAAATGCAACTTGCCAGCTCCTCCCCAACTGACCTAAGTTAATAAGGAGAGCAATTGTCAGAGCTCTCGATTTTCACAAAGTACTATTCTGTTGAAGAGAGTGCTACTGGGGTAGGCAGTTGCTGTGAAAGCTAGAAAACATCTTTGAATGTGCAGTTTTTGTTACTGTTGCTGTTTTTCATTCCTGAGTGCCTCGGGCAACTGCTGGGACTTGTCCACACTCTAATTTATATTTCCAGGGTGTTGGCTTATTTGTTTTTGCTTGTTTTGTGTGTGTGTGTGTCTTCCTGATACCTCCTTGATATTTAATTTATATGGATATACATCCTCCATATTTTAAATACTTAGGCCATTTTTTCCACTGTAATAACTCTACTTGGAGCCAATATGTCCCAACAATGCTATACATGAAATGATGTTCTTTTACAATAAAGAAAAAAGTACCCCTGGAAGCACAGAGGTAACCAGATTTAGCAGAAACTCACTCTCTTCTATAACTCCCCCACATTTCCACCAGACTCCGTGATATCATCATCTGAATAAGATAATGAAGCATGCTTTCCAAGAATTTTCAGAACTTTAGTTGAAAGCATCTGAGACACAAATGGGTTTATACACAAAGGTTAGCAATATACTTTTTAAAGATCTTTCTCCCATGCCTTTGCCATAAGTGATGGCATCCCAAGGTTTGAAATGGGCAGAACTAACACACTACTGTGATTCTAGAGCTGGGACTAATTATTTTAAAGCCCTACTTTCTTATCTATAAAGTGGGTAATGGGATATTTTGTTTGTTTGGAGAGTGACATAAGATACAGTATAGATGGCATTAAGCAGAGCACTTTCATTCATTTATGCAGGAATGATGCACTGAACACTTGTTTTGTTCCATACATGGTTCTAGGTGCTGGAGATACAGCAGTAATGAAGAAGGCAAAGCCTCTGCATACACAGAGCTTATACCTCAGATTAGAAAGGAACAAATTAACAAAGAATAAATAAGAAAATATCACAGAAATAAATGCTACGGAGAGTATTAAAAACCAGATTAACAGAATAGGCAAGGGAGTAGACTGAATAATCAATGAAAACATTTCTCAGAAAAGACAGTTAATCTGGAATACACATCACAGGGAGACAGCCGTCAACCACGAGATGTTCAGGGGAAAGAGCATGTAGAGCTGGAGAAGAGCTTGGCGTTCTCAAGGAACAGAAAGAAGGGCGTGGCTGCTGAAGGGTACTGAGTCAGGAGAGACTCAGCGATGACTTCATCGAGGAAGACAGGCTACGAGCCAGGGCCGACTAGTATACAGGGACTTATGGCCAGGGTGAGCAATTTGGATTTAGTCTATATGTGCTGGAAAGTCACTCCAGGGAGTAGGAAAATCACATGATCTGTCTGCAAGGTAAAGGATGAACTGTACGGGAGCAAGAGTAGAAGAATGAACACCACGAGGGGCGTCACAGTGGTCTAGAGGAGGAAGATGGTGGCATGGCTTGGAGCAGAAATGAGAGGTGGCTGACTTCTGGATATATTCTGAAACAGAATTAGTAGGGCTGGAAATGAGGGAAGGAGAAGAATCAATGATTACTTAGTTTGGGGCTTGAATACTTAAATAGATAAATTTAATAAACTGAGAAAACAGAAACAACTGTGGGTAGATTATGACAGTTGAGAAAGTCAAAAGGTCTGCTTTGGACATATTAGCAATGAGATATTTTTAATGTCTTTAAAACTTAAGATATATTTTTTGATTAACCCATTCATTTAAACATATCTATTTAAAGGGAAGAAAGCACTACAGAACCTGCAGATATCAAAGGATAATATGAAAATACTACATATAACTCTATAGACATAAACATGGTAACTTAGATGAAATGGACAAATTTTTTAAAAGGAAATCTACCAAACATAAAATAATAGATAATAGATAATTTGAACAGTCCTATAACTATCAAGTAAACTGAATTTACAATTTAAAAACTCCCCCAAAAAGAAATCTTTTGGCCACAGGGTTTCATTGGAGAATTCTACCACATAGGTAAAGAAGAATTAACACCAATTCTTCACAATAGTTTCAAGAAAATAGAAAAGAGGTAACACTTCCTAATTCATTTTATGAACCCAGTACTACCCTAATAAAGATAATACCAAAAGAGGAAACTACAGACAAATACCTCTCATGAATACAGACTCAAAAATCCTTAATAAACATTAACAGAATAATTCAGTAATATGTAAAAGGAATGACCAGCCACAACCAGGCAGGGTTCAGTCTACGGCTATAAGGCTGCAAGACTGACTTGATAAGGAGAAAGCAATCAAAGTACTTTACCATATTAACAGTTTAAAGAAAAAAAATCACATACATCTATTGATTTAGAAAAAAACATATGACAAATTCAGCATGTATCATAACAAAAAAAATTTCAGTGAAATAGGAGTAGAGGGCAACTTCCCCAACTTGATAAATCACATCTACAGAAACCTACTGGTAACATTATACTTAATGATGAAAGACTAAATGGTTTCACTGAAAGATCAGGAACAAGATAAGAATGTCTGCTTTGACCAGCATTATTCAATATAGAGTTGGAAGTAGTACCAGTGCAATAAGGTAAGAAAAGGAAATTAAAGACATACCGCCTGTAAAGAAAAAAATAAAATTATCCTATTTGAGTATGACATGATTGTCTACGTAGGAAATGAAAACAAACAAGCAAACAAAAAACCAAACCTTTAAAAAAAACTCCTAGAATGAATAGTGAGTTTAGCAAAGTCACAGGATACTGGCTGAACATTAATTGTACTGCTGAGAAGTCACTTGTACTAGCAATAAACATGGACACTGAAAATTAAAACACAGTATTATTAACAATGGCTCAAGAATGAATACTGAGGTTTAAATCTAACAAAACATGAAATTTGTACGGTGAAAATTACAAAACCTCTGGTGAAGAAAATAAAAGACTTAAATAAATGGAGAGACACTTTATGTTCATGTACCAGAAGACTCAACATATTAAAGATGCCAATTCTTCCCAAATTGATATACAGGTTTAATACAATTCCAATCAAAATAGGAACAAGATTATTTTTAATATATAAAAGATTATGTGGATTATACAGAGAGACAAAGGAACTAGAATAGCTGAAACAATTTTTAAAAGAAGATTAATTCTTGAAATAATTGTACCTGATTTTAAGAGTTATACAGCTTCACTAATCAAGATTGTGGTTTTGGTAGAGAGATGGGCATATAGTTCAATGAATCAGAATAGAAAACCTACAAATAAATCCACAAAATTATCCACAACTGATTTTTGACAAAGATGCCAAGAGAAAATCAATGGAGGAAAGAGAGCCTTTCAACAGGTGGTACTGGGGCAATTGGACATCTACAGGCAAAAACTGAACCTTCACCAAGATCTCACATCTTACACGAATATCAGCTCACAATGGATCACAAAATTAAATGTAAAACTATAAAAGTTTAAGAAAAAAGATGAGAAAATCTCTATAATTTGGGGCTAGGTGAAGATGTTTTCAGACTTGACACCAAAAGCATTATTTATAAAAGAGAAATTGCTAAGTTGGATGTCATCAAATTTAAAAACTCTCACTCTTTTAAGAGGAAGAAAAGACAAGCTCCAGAGAGGGAAGAAATACTTGCAAACCACATATCTGACCAAAGACTACTATCTAGAATATATAAAGAATGTACAAAACTCAACAGTAAGAAGCACACAACTCAGTTAGAACATGAACAAAAAACATGAAGACATTTCACCAAAATAAGATATACAAATGGCAACAAAGCACATACAAAGATGTTTGATACCATTAGTCATTACTGAAATGCAAAATAAAACTACAATGAGCCCATCATTACACATCTACCTAAATGACTAAAATGAAAAACTAGTGATAAAATGGAAGGCTAGTAGGGATGCACAGGCACTGGACCATTCATCAGTTGCTGGTGGGAGTGTAAGATGGCACAGCCACTCTGAAAAACAGTATGGTTGCTTTAAACAAACAAACAAACAAAAACTGTAAACATATCAACCATTTAACCCAGCAACTGCACTCCTGAGTATTTATCTCAGAGAAGTGAAAATACATGTTTAGACAAAAATCTTTACATAAATCCTTACAGCATTTTTGTCTATAACAGCCCCAAGTTGGAAACAACCTATAAACAAACAGGGGTACATCCAAACCAACAAGAAAAAAGGGATGAAATATTGATATCTACAACCTGGATGAATCTCAAGGGGATTCTGCTGAGTGAAAAGAGGCCAATCTAAAAAAGGTTACCTACTGCATTATTACATTTATGTAACATCCTTGAAATGGCAAAATTATAAAAATGGATGATAGATTAGTGGATACCAGAAATTAAGGAAAGGGTAGGGGCCAGAGGGAAATGAAGGTAGCTATAAAAGTGTAACATGATAGATTCTTGGGCTGATGGAAACATGGTCAATTGACATTGACCGTATCAATGTCAATATCCTAGTTGTGATCTTCTACTAGGATTTTGTAACATGTTACCATTGGAGGAAACCAAATACTTTACCATGGATCTCTTTGTATCATTTCTTACAATTGCCTATGAATTTATAATTATCTCAAAATAAGAAGTGCACTTAAGATTAAATAACTTTACATGTTTAAATACCTTTGAGTACCTATTATGCATTACTATTTCAGGTTCTGACTATACACAAGTGAACCCAATGGACAAACCAGTGATTCATAGAGCTTACATCATAATGGGGAGAAAAGACAATACCATGCGACAAGGAGAATTAAACATGCTGGATGCAGGGAGGGGACGGTGGTGCAAGTGAAATGGGGTGATCACTGAGTCCTCATTGAGGTGAATGTGAGCAAAGATTTGAAGGAGTTGCAAGAGTGAGCCACGTGGATACCTGGCGTACACACATGGGTACCGTCTCTCTACATGCACCTTTCTGGAACCTCTGGACAGTCAATTAATACTCTATGAATCATTCTGTTGGGGAACTTTCTTGAAATCAGCCATTAGGGTTCATTTCTTATGTTAAAGCCTAGAGCACCAATCTGACGAATTTTTCCTCCAGGAAAAGCAACTATAAATCCCAGTTTCGCTGGTGAATCCATCGCCTGTGTCTAGTTACTGTTGGGGATGGGTAGGGAAAATATTACTGCTTAATGCTATCCTCAGGAACATACCAAACATAATTAGGAAAATAAATATAAAATGTCACAGTGTTAGAAAAGAAAAAAGAAAAATGCTCTTAATTATCAGCTAATTTGGATTAATATAACCATTACCTCCCACAATATCAATAACCAAGGCTGCATGTTCAAAAGTAACAGATGTCCTTAATGTTTCAGAAGTACTTGAATAAAAGCCACTGTCATTCACAGAGAAATGTGTGTAAACTTCACAAAAGCTCACACGGGCTCAAGGATTTTCTAGATGAACAAACGAGTTAGCACTTTTAGCACATGGTAGAGAGGCTACTAAAGTTTCTTGCAGTACAGTTACAGCTAAATTTAATTTAAAGGCAAGCCAGTACATCATGCAGTAAAAACCAAAGGTCTACAATGAGGGATGATTCCACAGGCAACCACTGGTCTTGTTAAGTAAGTTACAGGGGAATGTGAAAGTACAGGCTCATTTCAGCATGTATTGCTAGTTACATATTGGAATTTTATTTATTTTTCTGACCAGCTCTTCTTGAGAAGTCCAAGTCCAGGTAAAGCAAATCTTATTTATACTTGGGTCACACCCATTGCTCCTTAGAATGGAAAAAAAAAAAAAAAAAAAAAAAAAGAAACGTGATTGATTAAGGGAAGTGTTGGCTTTCGTTCAAGGAAGAAAGAATCCAGTAACTCCTAAGAAGACTCATGCCACAATGAAGTTTTTCCCTGAGTGCTGCTCCTCTCAATACATCTTGGTGTATTTGGTGTGCCTCAGTGGGAACAGACATTGTTATGCTTTTCAAATTGTCACAAATTGCAAAATTAAACATGTGCAGCATAAAAATAGCTCACCATGGGGCTGCAGAGAGAAGCAGGGCAGAGCCTTGCGGCAAAGTCACAGGTTTTGAAAGTGGGTCTTGATAAAATATCAGACTAGCTAGTTGTCCGTTAAAGAGGAAGGTGCCAATGCTAGGTCCATTATTATTCCAGAAACATCACTACTTGCCTACTTCAATGAATAAAGAGCCATACCAACACACTACTAATTTCTGCGTCAACTTTGGAAACAGCTTTGAGAATACAAAGCAAGTCAAAATCAAACCTACTGGCTGGAGAAGTTCATGCACCTAGGTCTAAAGCAACCAAAAACCCCATCTAATTAGTATTCTAGGTAATACCTAGATAATATAATAATCATTAAGTTATCCATAATTTACTGTCATACCATGAGACCAAAACCATTGATAGATATCAGAATTCCGCATCACATTGGCATAAAGAAGGTGAGATAATATAAAAATTTACATGCAAATAGATCCAAAGAATTATGTACTTAATACAAATTATGAGATTTTTAAAAAGCTGAACGGCTGAGTTCTAGCTTTTTTTTGTGTTCGTTTTAAGAGGGAGAGACATAGTTTTTCATTCATGTGAATTCAGAGGTACGTGAAAATTGTTTATGCCACAGTTTAGGGAAACAGTCTATTGTAAATATGTGCCGGCAGGAGCCGAGTGAGGACTCTTTGGATGGGGCTGCAGCCACCCTGAGCCCCAGCTAAAAGCCTGATTATTATTGTTCTGGGAGCGAGGAACAGATGCGTTTTGCTGATGGAGAGCCCTGAGAGGCAGAGGCAGAGCCATGCGTTGTACTTCAAAGAAAATAAAAACACACTGAAGAGCCCCGACGAGCAGAGATAGGGCTGAGATCTGAGGTCGTGGACATGAACACGAGTTCCCATCTCAGCATGAACGACTTGGAAAGAGGGTAGACAGGGGTGGACAGCAGGAGGGAAGCTGCCACCTTCCCAGCCACAGATTTACTCCCAGATTACAAAAAAGGAAGATCTGATGAGCCCCATTCTTTCACACAAGTAGGCTGAAAACTGTATTGAAAAAAATTTATATTAGCTTATCTTCTTTGTGATAGATTCCCCCCCCCCACTTTCTGATGGGCCATGTAGGGTTAAGGAACTGGGTTCTAATTTAACACTGAAATTAAAAATCAAGTTAGTTACCTTTACTCAGACTCGCTCTACTATTAAGCAGCCTTGCAATTTCTTGCTTGAAAAAACACGTGATTATTAAGAATATAAAAACAATATCCTATAAGTATGTAATAACTTTAAAGTGTTCATATCTACTTTTACTTTATTAAGATCCCTGAAACTTATTCATTTCAATTTTACCCACACTCCTCCCCAGTTTTTCTCCAAGTATGGTCTTTGACCTATTTTCATCAGAACTAGCTGTAAGCCCTGTTTAAGTGATTTCTTGCCCCCCCACCCTGGCCCCTTCAACATAAAGTCACAGAATCCCTGGGTTTGGGGTAGGAAATCTTACACATTTAGTATCTCCTGAGTTCTCAGAAACACAGAATTTTGATCATCAAAGCAACCTAAACCAACTTCTCTCAGAATGCAAAGTCAAAGAAAAGTCAATTACAACTTGAAGATGATAAAAGTATGATTCTATGAATGTTTCAATAATCCACCAGATATTACAGCCTAAAGCCACCTGCACTTGTTGAGTGGCTGGGATCTCATCTTGGTAACGCATCCCCTGCCTTCCATCTTAAAACAAATCACAAGTGAGCGAAGGAAGCTTCATTTTCACTTATATCAAAGGCAATCAATAGGCTGGTTTAACACAATTAGGTTGCTCATTTGACTTCAGCAAAAGCCATCAACCAAAAGCAGTCCTGTGGTGTCTATTCAAATCAAATGAACACACAAAGGCATGGGGACACTGCCATATTACATTTTATTAGAACGGCCAACGTACTTAAAAACAATTAGGCCACACAGATGATGTGTCCTATGATCTAGCACGCTAATTCTCTTCCATCCCTCCCACTGTTTTTTTTTTTTTTTTTGAAGATTAGTCTTTCTTTTTCAGTTATCACATTATGTGCAATTTGGTTAATATAATTATGAGTAAGCTGAATCCAACCAACATTTATTTTTGTTTCATAAGGAAGAGGCACAGGACTTTCTGCTTCATTCCCTTATGAGGTGAGATCTCAGAAAAGCTCATTTTGAGTCTGAGGTAACTAAGTGAAGGGCATATATAATAATAAATGAATAAATGAATAAATAAAGCAATAAATGTACTGGCCTCTCCCTAACTCCCAACTAACACATAGGGAGGATAGGTTGATTCAGAAAAAAATTGTATTGAGTCTCTCCTACTTTCCAGGTAGTGGTCAGTAATTAACTCTGTGATAACGTTAAGGTACATACTGAGCATTTAGAAATGCTAACCTAGCAGTCAGAAGAAAGGTCAAAATTGAAGGTCACAAGTGGAAGTCACCCATGTGGAAGTGACAGTAGAAACGGACTATGCACGGACCTCCTGAAGGAGGCAGAGGTGACCTACAAGGCTGTTGTCACATTGTCTCAGTTATAAATGGCTCTGCCCTATTTTCATTCAAGTTTGAACTGCCTTACACTATTCATTTATCATAAATTTTTTTTAAAAAGAGAAGCTGCAAATTTTAAAAAGTCTGAGTTTAAAATAAAAAACAAGAAAACAAGGAACAAGTGTAAAGATTATGAGAAATAACAGTGATATTAAAACTGAAATTTTCTTTCTCACTTATGTAAACAGCTAGAAATATTAGCGGCAATGACATTCATCATCGAAACATACTTACTCGTCAATATAATATACTTGTTTATGAATCTCTTTTGCAAAGTTCCTGCTAAAGTTTCCATTGATGCTTTTATAACTACACTAAAGCCATAGACCAAGTGCCAAAGATTAGCATAGTTCTAGTCCTGCAGCTAATAATTATCATGTTATGATAACCAGCAGAGCTGCCAGGACATGCAACTTTCAGATGAAATTGATAGGAGAGCACACACTCGCATGCCATCATGGAAAATGAAGCAATGGAACAACAGCAAAATACAACTGCTGCCATTCTCCCCGAATTACATATTCTTGTGTTGACTCACATAAAGCAAACTATTAGATTATGCCGAAGATAAAGACTTCTTTGGGGCTTTGTTTCCCAATTCTAAATTCAGTTTCGACTAGCTGAGGGAAAAGAACACCTAAGCATCCTCTGTGCCCCCTGAATGTCCTTGAGTGCGGTCTGCGGATGCATTTCCAAACAGCAGGCTGAGGACGACCACACAGCACAGACTCCCCTGGAACTTGCTGCCAGACCCCCTTCTCATCAGAGCAGCGCGATGAAATATTCAGGACCCTGCCACGGTGGTGCCAAGCAAAGTAACATGGGGCTCTGACCTTCTCCAGGAAAATCAGTCAGGGAACAAATGCATGACGATGGGTGACACTAACTGTGCTGTAACCGAAAACCACCTAATGCGGTTTTCATGTGACACACTCTCCAGGATGGTAAATGTACTATTAAGCTCCCACTGCAGTAGCCACACGAAAAGCCTTTCTAACACGTGCTGCAAATTCATATTCAGATCCACGCACAGCTGACTCTCTGCTCCACACAAAACTCCACAGCCCATGGGGCGGGAGCGGGAGGCTCTGAGATGAGCAGTGGACTGAGTCAGGCTGGCATTCTGGGGCTTTCAAAGCCCTCAGCTGAGCGAGTTGCTTCAGGTCTCGATGTCCTGGGCTGTAAAATGGTGGCATTGGATTAAGTGACCCCAGCCTTCTTTTGCAACTCAAAAAAATAAAAGTCTACACAAGGAGCTCTAAATATAGATATATATTTTTTAATAGCCACGTAATGTTCCATACTATGGATGTAATTCAGTCTATTCACCACACTCCTACTGACAGCTATTCAGGACTTTTCCGGTGTCCTGCTATGCTACCACACACACTACTACAGTAAATAACCCTATAAACACATCCTTATGAGATGGCGTTTTCATTGCTATAGTTTTGTGTCATTTACTTAGACACATGCCTACTACATGATATTCAGATAGAAAAGTTACAAACGCATGCATGTAATATGATCCTATTTTTGTAAAATAAAATGATGTTCTCTACATGTATCTCATTTGCAAAGAATGGCAACCTACTTTGTTGGAGGGAGAGAACAGATGACATGAGAAAAAGGAGACTGCCACAAAATGGATACTGTCACGGTACAGCGCTAACATTTGGAATATACAACTATATTATTTATGAAAATATGAAAGATTTTAATTACATCTATGTAAAAGGTATATAGATTAAAACAAAACATTAATTTCATTAAGAGATGGGAAATGTAGGCACATTTTTACTTGACTCCCTTCTGCTATTTTTATATTGTTTCTGCAGAAAAGTAACAGACAGGCGAAAGGGAAAACAATGTCTGTGATATGAACTTCCTTTAGAGGTTCTATGTTTGCAAAATACCAATGATATCTATTTACCGAACGTTCTTTACGGGCAGGCCACCGCGGTGAAAAATTCTGTTGAGTTTCCGAGATAGGTCTTCCTATCCCCCCACTCCCCACGCCCCAAAATGATGGAGGAATGGAGGCTGAGAAAAATTAACTAACCCTCCAAACTTTGCTGTGATGTTAAGAATCATACCCTAAATGTGTTCCACAATTTGCCTGACCCCCGAACCTCTGAAGCATCGTGGGACATCGATGCCCAACTCTCTGCCTCCCGTGGAGCCTGACAGACCCGCACCCATCACTGCTGTGGCTTAGAGCATCAGTCCCCGCTGTCCTACACGGGAGGCACGAAATGCAACAGATATGCCCTGTGTGAGAGAAGTCCTCAAAGCAGAAGTTAACATGATTGCTGAGAAAAATAACACATATTATTGAAGAATACCATCTTAGCATTCTGAAACATTTTTAATGGATACAATCATTTCATAAAGGGACCTAGATACCAGATTTCAATTTAAGGAACTTTACAAGAAAATGCTTGGTAAACAAATCCTTGGGGCAGGATTTATTTATTATCAACGCAGGTAACTAGTATTATTAGTCCTACAGAGTAACTCCGTGTGTGTCAGTGAAACAGATTTGGGGGGGGAAAACTTTTTCTCCCCAATCTTTCATCAGCCTGAGAAGTACGTTTTCAATGTTTCTATAATTTTGTTTTAGCAAAGGACTGTTTATCTCAGCATTTGGGCACATTCTGAAGATTCACTCAGTCTATGAGTGCAGATGGGTTTTTTTTTTTTCTTTTTTCTCTCTTTTTTACAATATGATTGCTGAGCCCTTTCTCACGTAGACGTCTCCCTAAATAAACTCTCTCCATATCTTTCTTCTGAGATAAGCCTAGAATCTCCATTTTATTTTGCTGCTGAAACACAGACTCATTTCTACAAATGCTTGCTCTGCACTCACGGTATACAATGCCACGGCCAGTGGCTGTTGTGCGGGATTTAACGGCAATTTTTCCATTTAGAGACCTGAAAAAATCTGGCCACAGCAGCAATCAGTCAGCTTAGTCTTCATGCCCCTCTTCTTTTATTTCTTAGCATTCTTTATTCAGAAGATAAGGTCACTCTATCACCAGACACCTTGGAAAAAGCACAAGCCAAGGGCTTGGACCACCTGAGCTTCCTACGCCAGCTGTTTGGACTTATTGTCCCTAATTTTGGCCCGATTATTTAAAAATGTCTATACCTCATTTTAATCATGTGTAAGGGAACTAATGGTGCCCATCTAATAAACCTACCCAATAAAATTCTTATGAGAACTAAATGACAATGTATAATAAGCACAGTGGAAAATATCTCGTATACAGGAGGTATCACATTAGTGCAAGGTGGTGCTGCTACTGTTATTTCTAGATCCAAAATTGAGAAGCAAATCTTTTGAAGCAAATATCAAGTAGAATCGGGGAAGTATCTAAAGTTCTTCTAAGTATCTGTGATTATTATTTGAATAACAGGAATTTGTGTCATTTTACAAGCAATATAGGAATATATCTGCATTCTTTCTTGTATCATGTAAACAGTGGCTGAATAGTCATTGGGAAAAAAGTTACCAAAATAATTGTACTCCACAGTGCAAGAGCATCGACAGACCCGTGGATGGGCTTCAAAAAATTATAAAATGGCAGGAAAACGGTATGAGTTCGTACATTTTTGACAAAAGAGTTCAGAGCTTTCATTCAATCCTGAAAAGTTTCTAACAGTTTAGAAACAAGATGTGATTCTACACTAGGTATACTGAGGTGAGTAATTTATGGTATCAGATTTTTCCCTCTAGAAACCTGAGAAATATTTTGAACTATAAAATACAGTCTAGTGCCATATTTAGTCATCTTTTTGAGGTGATTGTCCCCTTTGATAATGTCTGAAAATTATAAAGTTGCTCTTAAGATGAATGAATTATAGCCAAAATGACCGTACCTTCATTGGTTCCTACTGGCAATCTCTCACTCACAGAAGCTGGAAATGATCCTTCTCTCCCTTTCTGGCTGTACCGACAACTTTACAATCTCCCCTGGCATTTATCTGTGCCCCTCCGACCTCCCTGGTTCTTTGTGAGAAGGTCATGACAATGAGGCCTTCTTTATCACTGGCCATCTGTAGGGGCACGGACAGCGAGGGAACGAGAAGAAAGGGAAGGAAGGAAGGTGGGGCAGAGAGATAACAGTCATACACAGAGATGGAGAACAGAGAGGGAGGAGAGACGGAGGGAAAAGGGAGAGAGGGAAGAAAAGAAGGGGGCGGGAAGGAAGGAAGGAAGGGAGGGAAGGAGAAAGGGAGGAACGAAGGGAGAAAGGGAAGAGAGATGACGACTGGGTAGCTTCTGGCATGTCAATATGTAATATGTAGGTTTCTGAGGAGCATCTCTCCCAAACCCCTCGACTCCCTTACCCACTCAGCACATTTTCTCTGAGATAAAGGAGAAGCATCTGAGGACATTCTGATCCATAGCTTTTAAAATTACCTATGAGTGCATTTACAAGTTACCTATGACTGATATACCATCATTTCTACCTTTTTAAAGCATTACATTTTATTGTGTCAAGTTACCGTACACTGATGTGTGCTTCTTTTTATCTATTGCCAAACTATTTATTTGTTGCAGAATGGATGAGAGGACAGCATTCTCCCTAGTGAACTGGCACAAAATCCCTTCTATTCCATTTCTGCTCTTTTGTCTTGATAGAACTTTAGATGGTGTATTGTTGCCATTTCTGCTATAAGATAAATTATTTTCAATTCAGTTTAACAAATGTGAATTGGGTCTTATGGTTTTCCTTATGTCAAGCCCAAGAAGTAGATCAATTATATCTGCCCTAGAAATTGTATAGGACCACAAATGTCAGGGGTGAGCTGCATCGGCCAAAAAAGTACTAACTGGAAGAAGTTATTTTGTAAAAATTAATTTGCTTTTCCTCTTGAAACGATCTAGAGTTTCCATAATAGGTTTTTTGATATTGTCTTTGTGCTTCTGGTGCCATTATTGCAAAATATTTCATTTGACTCTTACATTATTCATTCACTCCTTCATTCAAATATTTATTAAGGAAGGAAATGTAAAATCAGGTTACTTTGATGCAGCTCTGGTTTCTTTAAGATCGGCATTAAAGTGGAGACACCTGGGACGCATCTCACTGGAGAGAATTAGTGTGCAAAATTTATTCATATAGCCACGGGAAAGCCTCTTCTCTAATGATTGCACTTAAATGCGGAGCAGCTAAGGTTAAGAATAAACCAAATCATCCTCGGTCAACTTTGATGGTAAGATAGTGGCCGAGGGGACCCCACCTACGTTAGCCAACGTAACTCAGTCCACGTACGTGGGCAATATGGAACCGTCTTGAGCTTCTGATAAAAGGCAGAAACTTCTGGTTCCTTCAAGTCCTATAAGAAGGGTTCATAATAAGGAAAAAAAATATCAAAGTGTACACTTGAAATATATGCAGTTTATTGTATGTCAACTGTATCTCAATAAAAGTTCTTAACGAAAAACTAGAAAGGAAAAGATAAAAGAAAAAGAAGGGCTTATTATGAGGTACGTGTAGGGAGGTTAATTATAAGATGGTCTGATAGACACACCCCATCAAGTCAGTCAGTTGGGATCACACCCGCCACCTCCCAGTCTGATTAAGCCATTCAAATTTCCTCACCTTCAACCCTGGCCCTGACCCATCCCTGCCTCGTGAGATGGCTTGCTGACAGGAGTAAAGGGCTGTGACCAAATAGCGCTGTCACTCAGCGGCTACAGCTATTCTTCCTTCTCCGGTAAGTGACTATTAGGAGCTCAGAAGAAGAAAGTTTAGAAAATCTTCTAAGAAATCCCTCCTCTCCAAGCGCAGGTAAAGGTGCTGAAGTAAGGTTTGGTGCTAAGTCAGTTCGCCTACTGTCCTCTCGAAGGTGAACCTACCAGACTGGAGTTGCTTAGTTTACGTCACCCTTACTTCTAAAACCATTAAGTTTTACTGGCTTCAAAGGATGCTCGTGGATCCCACGTTCTTCTCTTATACCCAGTTTTCCGAAGCCAGTGTTTCTCAACCTTGGCACTATTTACCAGTGGGGCAAAAAAAAAAAACTATAAAAAACAAACACGCATTCTCAGAAATACTTCTGCAGACTTCAGAACTTTTGAAAAATACTATGTCATTGCACTAGATTATGACTAGAATATTTGTAGTAATGATTTTGAGCCTTCAATAAAGGAGTAGGGATATTCTACTTGAGAAGAGAGGAAAGTGAAGAGAGGAAAGTAGGTACTATGCTTAGAAAGAGTTCCATCCCATTTGGCTAATAGAGAAGATACAACACTTGAAGGGAGTTCTGGTTATCTGAAAAATACACTTATTTAAAACACTTTATTTAATACACTTATTACTTACCTAAATAGCATATTTATTAACCTTTTCGTATTTATACCTATTAGGTTGAATCATACAAAACTGATATTTTTATAGGTAAATATTGACAATTACATTTTCAACCCAAGCACTCCTAAGAAGTTCCTAAACACAAGAAAATACTTAATATAAACCAGAAGGGCTTCCTTCAAAGGAAGCACATTTAAACTTTCATAAAAACAATTTATTTCTATTTTGCTAACATTTGATAAGTTCTTTCTTCGAACATGGATATCTTTATGATCACAGGAACCCAAGAACATTAAATGATAAACTAAAGCAGTGGGAGGAATTACTCTATAAGACTGTATAATCAAGAGATAAATAAAACTGATTATTTTAATGAGTGAATTTATTTGCAGTGAATCCCTCCTGAATCCTCAAATTTCTGTTTCGCCAAGCTTAGTGCCTTTTAATTTTTGACGTCAGAATTTGCACTTTTCAGATTCTAATCTCTTACAGCATGACCAATGATGTGCATTGCATTTGTCATGTTCAAGATGACAGCACTCAGGACAAGAACTTAACAAACAAAACATGTCAAAGACCCATATTAAGTTTCACAACACAATTGCTACCCTAATAAGCGATCGATAAAGAAGTAGTATTTTTTTGTAGTGAAACCCCCACGGTCACCTATCATTGATGGTACCTAATGTTGGAAATCCATAAAAGAGACACATCTTCAATGCATGAGATGCAACATAAAAGAGAAAGAGAGAAGGAAAGGAGACAGAGGGAAACCTATTTATATTAGATACCCCAGAATTCGGAAATGAACTCCATTCATCTCAGAGGAACATAAAGAAATATAAGGGAGTCAATTGAAATTTATGATCTGCCTGCTGCTGCTTCAGCTGCTGTTAACAGATGCTCCACAGAGAACCTATGGGGAGAAAAGCTTATACCTTCTCCTTACATGAACCTGAAGTGATGGTGTTGGGGATGGAGGTAAATGTGAAAATATGGTACTTCATCAAGGCCAGGTCTTATGTTACCAGCTCAATGGAGCTAGAAGAACAAAAGTTCAACAAACATTTGTTGAATAAATGAATGAATGTGACTTTTCCTAAGCCATCTAGAAATCCATGGTGCAACAGAGGCTAGCACTGGACCATGACCTCTTATCAACCGTGGAGAAAGGAAATTTCTGTGACAGGTAAAAGAAGAAATAACAGTGGAAGGGCCAGTTACTTGATATCTTTTCTATATCTGTTAACATTAGTTTATCCAGCAACTGTGATGAGAGTTCCTTTCTTATGTTCAGGGCTCCATTTAAATATGACTCCACCTTTCACGCTCAAGAAATGCGCACTGGCCAGTTGCGTTAAATATCATATAAAGTATATTCCATAGTAAGTACAGTACATGTTTCCCCAATCTCGCGTGTACAAGTAGAATAAAAGGATTAAGAGAACAAAAGAAAATATTCAAACTTCCAAAGACAAATGGAGCCTCACAGCTGACAGACGTCAAGAAAATTTAAATCGGACTCTTACCATCTTGATTTTCATTTCCAAATGCTGGAACATTCGGTTGTTCCTTCCTTCCTTCTTTCCTTTCTTCTTTCCCTGTTTTTCATTTGTTTGTTTTGTTTTCTTGTTTTGTTAGTTTGATTTTTTTTTAAGTTTGAAGGCTCTGTTAATGATTACCAAGCTGTTCTCACAGATTTAAATGACCATGCTTCACAGTAAAAGGGAATGATTTAAAGCTGTTATGTGACTTCACAGCCTTAATTCAATGTTTCCTTAAACTGCTCAGTGAGCTAACTATTTTGTAGTGTTATGTACAAAATAACTTTACAGTGAAGGCAGAATATTGTAATGATTTCAAGTATGGACTCCTGGGCTTGCATCTGACTCCTTCCTTTACTAGCTGTGTATCATCGGCCAAGTTACTTAACGTCTCTGCACCAAAAGATTATGTACAATTATTTCTGCATTTGGGGGGTCGATGGTGATTTACATTTTCTTCTTTGTGTCTTTATTTCTCAGTTTTCTAAGATTCCAACAACGAACACATTTTAAAAAAGAAAGACACTCTAAGTGTTAACAAGTACAAAGGAGGCACTCGACCAGGCTAGCATTTGGCCTTTCGTGATGCCCTTTATAAAGTTCAGTGTCAGTTACAATCAACACAGCTTGCATATTTTAATCAGTTAAAATAAAGTATAAGCCAGCCACGCAATTTTTGAAAATAAGTAATTTCAGGGGGCAAGTACATATCAGAGTTGAAGTTCTTGATCAACTGACAGAAATACCACATAAAAATTCACCCACCTTCTCATTATCAAATACTTTCTGGTTTTTACCATTATGACATTCAGCTCGAGCCTCCAGACATGAATCTAATGCATCCAATAACACTTTTTCTGCCATACTGATAAATCCAGCACTTATTATTTACACGGTCTACACAATTCTTTCCTTCTCCCATAATAATAAACCAACAAAAGTCACACTCATGACCATATTAAAGATAACTGCTTCCCAATTACATGTCATATTCATAAGACATGACTCTGCATCTAGATAACACTTATCTTTTAAGGCGCTCTAGGCATGGCCGATGTGCCTTATGTATGGGAGTACATCACTGGTGTAAAGAGAGACAGATTATTTTATTTCCAAGGTATCCATTTGCTGATTGCACTAAAACATAAGAGTTCTTAAGATCGTAAATGTCTTATTCAGTCAAATTACTATTCCATTGAGCTCATTATTCAGTCTTTCACCAGAAAAAAAACCAAGAGATATTTTATGAAAAACCATTCATTTATTCATTCTATGGCCAGGCGCTGAAAAAGCTGTAAAAATGAATCAGGCAGCTCTGAGTCTTTGGCTCTCACAGCCCAGTCGAGCAGAGAGATGTGAAAACCACCCCAAGCCACCACAGGGCGATTAGATCCAATGTTTGGGCACGTGAGGTGGGGAGAGGGAAGGAGGGCCCATGAGTTCAGGGTAGGCGTTACTAAAAGGAGTGTGCAATGAATTTTAGGAAATGAGCAGGGTTTTTGCAAGTGGCTAAAAGAGAAAACAAGGAAAGCCCATGTTCTGAGGAGAGGAAGAGCAGCCCCGCAATAGCACGGAGACACGAGTACGCATGGAGAGGGCAGGGGACTGGCTGAGGGACGAGGGCTCCCTCAATGCCAAACGTACTCTTATTTTTATGTAGTTTAGGCAGATTTAATCCCACACACCATTTGGGAAACCATCAGAATTTTCAACTGAAAATAGAGAAATCACAAGTCAGTTGAAATTAGAAAAGCAGACTTGGCAGGATGGCAGGGCTGCTGGCCCGCAGATTCCCTGACTCGAGAGAGGACGAGGGACTTCTGTCTCTCCTGCCACCAGCCCCCCACGTAGCCTGCTTTATTTCTGTGAAGTCTCGTGAAAATGCATTCCTGTTGCCATTTTGCTGTGCATATCACAGTTTGCTATTTCCACATCATATGGTAATATTTTTGTGTCCCTTGATGATTAAGCATCATTTTAATTACTGTAACGATATCCACGCACCTGCAGTCAGTACGTCTCATGCTGAAGAGGGGAGCCCATCAGAGGACCCGCAGTGCCAGCAGCATGTGAGGAAAGTGCCGTCTTCAGACGCCAAGCAGGGCCATGGGGGTCACTACTGCCCATACATCTATGTATGTACGTGTATCTATGTATGTACATGTCTACCTACCCCCCTACCTGCTTACCTACACCTTCACTTTACATATATTTCATTCATATAACAAAGGGAAACAATACAGAACGATCTAATGGGTCATTTGCTGCCTTAGTCCCCAATCCCATTTATTTTCCACGGGACATGATTTCACATAGATGGTACAGGTTCTCCAAACATGCTGACTCACGCCCCACTTACTAAAAAAACAAGCAACGATTTAAAAAAACAAGTGTTGCGCTGCTAAAATTCATCTGTTTCCCCAGTTCCCAAATTCCTCAGGCAGGGTCTGCGGGACCCAAATCAGGACATGAGAGCTGCCGGAGACGGTTACGCTAAGGATCACCGCTGCTTCTCCTGTTCTGTGTAGTCATCTCACTTCTGACCGATTTTTAAGTGCACGGCTGGTGAAGTCAGGGGAAGCCTTTCACCTGGCACATGTGTGCGCCATCCCTTTGCAGTCACGTGCAGCCCACCTGGAGCGCGGCAGGGAAGACGTGGCGATCGGCAGAGCTGATGGAGAAGTGGTGTGCTGGGAAACGCAGGGGGCCAGCTAAAACAATTAATTACTTACTTAACCTAATTAAATAAAACAAAAAAACAAAGAACTCACAACACATGGGAAGTTTGGTGTCCTGTAGCTCCGCCGTACACAGTGAGAGAATTTGCACATTTAAACCACTGGCCACACACACAATCTACTCTCCAAGGGAAGTGCGGGACTTCCCTCCTAATCCTTCAGTCAACGATGACGTAATAGCCTCCTCAGGGAAATTACTAGGTTGTGGTCCAGTTGATAAATGAGTCCGGACTATGAAAAACACAGTTTCCTTTGACTTTACTTTTTCAGGGCCTTTTCTCTGTGACAGCGGTAAGGCCTCGACATGCCAGGATCATATTATAATCTTTAGGAAAGGAGCTAAGGGCATCACTCAACCAATCTTATATGCAGGTCTTATGATGGAAGGGCCAGAATAATGACACAACTTGCATAGGATCTAGGGCAGATCACCAGGAAAGGTGAATGCCTTATGAATTGGAGAGAAGACTCAAAAGGAGGACTTGAATTGGGACAGAACCTACACAAATGATAGCAAACACTTCTGCGGATTCAGGATCTGTGCATCTCTTCCCTTTGATCAGAGATACCTGAACCAACTATCACAGAGCCCAGGTAATAACAGACATCCACCCAACCAGTGGTTCCTGACAACCAATGAACGTAGAAATATGAAAATGAGTTTAGGAGTCATGAAAGCCAAAGTTTGAATTCCAGCTTTCCAACTTACTAATTGGTTGCCCTAAGAACATTTTCTTGGCCTTTCTCAGTCTCAAGATCACCTACATAACCCTAAAATACTGTGAAAAGAGTTATAAATAATGCATGTGAGATACTGGTGCATGTTTGACATTCAATACATAAGAATTATTTCATAAACCGCATCCAAAAATTGAGGTGAACTGTGACTATACACTGAAGCACTGAATCTCTGCATACAGCTTGCGGGACTACACATCACTTGACAGTACCCGCCCTGTGTAAACCCTGGGGGGGCCACTTTATGTCTTCCGTTATCTTCAAACCTTTAGAGTTCTAGGAAAAAATACTGTACTCTTTTCTGCTGGCCTAAGAACTGCTATTAAATTATTAGATTTAGCATGCAGGTATATGTTCATTTAGTAAATGTATGTACCTCACACATAACTTTTCCCAGTATTTTTATTCCATAGTGAAGGGATAATGAAGGCTTCAAGGTAGCCATAGATATCTGCTGCTCAGTGAAGAATAAAGCGGCACACAAACCCCGTTTCAGAGGTCCCAGGAGCGTGTGGCACAGCTTGTCTTACAAGAGATTTCGGCATTTAGGTGGGATGCCAGCCACATCACGACCAGAAGCCAGAGGAAGGACTTTGTGTTGCTGACCTCATGTTCTTTTCTCTACATTATCTTTTGAGCTTCCTCTTCACAGTCCTTACTCCTTCCTTTTTGGACCCACTTTGTCAACACTGTAGCTTCATGAAAGTTCCTGTGAGATGTCAAAATACTCCAACTCTGTATTTACTCAACATGATTCTGCATCCAAACCTGTTAAATCTTGGATATGATATGTTTGACACCTCTGCTTTCACTGTGCTATGATGCCTAATATTATTGCTAAGGAATTGCAGGCTTCTTGTGAGTCGATAATTCTCCATCAAAACACAGACCCAAAAATCAGACGTCTCAGTAAATATTTCAAAACTATATCTAGAGAAAAGCTCCAGCTCTCTTTTTTCTTAGACTGCTTGTCACAACATTCACACCCCTTGTGAATAATAATCTGGAACTGGTGTTTTGGAGTATGGCTGAAAAATTGGATTTTTCAGACTCACACTTAGAAGTCACCCATAAAATACTCAACGTAAGAAAAGTCAAGAAAAAACATCCGCTACGAAGCTGACAAAATGAAATCCGTCATCACCAGCAGACCACTTGAAGAGACAGGAAACATTCAAAGATAGGATTGCTATCTCTGACGCGTCTCACCCTGGCAGAGTAGCAGACATGAGTTTTCCACCTACTGACATGTGGAGGGTTACCACTTTGGAATGAGGTCCAGTAATCTTTACATTACCAGAAGTAAATAGAGTATATGTATAGCCAAAACTAATGAGCTTATCGTTTTGATATTTTATCTCATTTTCTCTGTAAGTGAAAGTACAGGACACTAAAAAAACCTTTACTTTGCAATAGTCTTCTTCTTCTTAAGGATCCCTTCCCCCCTTAAAACTGTGCAACGTTCATCATTAAATTCTGACAAAGACTGTGTTTTTCCTAACTTGTGGGTTCCCAAGCAAAGCACCTGGTATGTAGCAGGCACATAATATATTATATGAAATTAATTTACTAGTTAATTAATTAATCAGGGATCTCTGTACCAAAAGGGAGCTCATACTTTAAATGGAAGAAAATAAATTCCAGTTTGAACATTTCTAGAAATAATTCAACGAAAGGAAATCCATCACTGATTCCTCCTGCTTCAGCAATATGTGTTTTCTTAATCTAGAGCAAACAAATGCTATGTGTAAGTTAACAGTACACAAATGGAAATAGCTTGATTCCTATCAAGTTCATTTGCATAAAATCTGCAAACTCTACAGTAAGCAGTTTATGGATAACAGCGTTATTGTCTCATAACTTCATTAATTTCGATGCTTAGATGCAAAGCAGCTAGGACATCATTATACCATTAGCCTGGAGATGTTTACTTCTCCTTTCAGACTCTTCCTGGATAAATAATATGATAGTACTACCGAAATGATTTGCTCCTGGGGCAAGCAATGAAGCAGTTGATCCCTCAATAGCCAGATTCAACAGCCTTCACACTGCCTCAAAGAAGCACGTCTTATACTTACTAATAAACTATAGTTGAAGGAGCTGAAAACACCAGCATGTGAAACACCACATGTGGACGTGTCTAGGCATAAAGATGACTTTCACAGAGCAGAAGAGGTTGAGCAATATTTTTGCCAGACTGTGGAATGGCCTGGAGCAAAATTAGGAAACTCATCATGAGACAGGAATTCAGAACCAGGAATGTATGCAACCAAATTGTCCTGGGAGATACTGACATTTAATGCCAGTGTTTGAGTGTTGCTTCCGGGGTGGGGGGAGTTTTTGTTTAGATCTTAAGATTAGATTCCATGTCCCTGATATGAGTGCACTTAGTTCCTTCTACTTTCACAAATAAGTCACTTATCAGATTATCCTGTTCAGCACTGTTCATTTGGTGGTAAGCACCGTGCCGGACACAACGCAGATAATTAATCAATGAGAGAATCAATCCTGATTTTGTTAATCATATATGAGAACATGGCTATTAAATTCCAAGTTCTCTTCTGCAACACTGGAGAAAGTCCATTCCTTCATTATCTAGAAGTAAAACCTAATTCTGTCAACCACACTTTTAATCTGTCTGTGGAAGAAGGATCTACACACTGTGTTTGGTGCTACACAGTGACAAGAATATGGTAAGCTGATAACTTATTTCTCGAAGTTGTCATCAGTCAACACTCTACTACTTGGAGCACATAAAATGAGTCACATGCTATATTAAAAATGGTCATTTGTCTCTGTCCAGCACGCTTTGCAAAACGGCAGCCTGCACAAACTCTAGATCCTGAAAATAACCAGTAAAGAGCCAAGGCTTTTTCTCTCGCACTGTTTCACTTGGTGTCTACGATGCTACACTCCTGGTTTTGCTCCGACTCACCTTCTTAGTTTCCCAGATTCTGGTCTTTCAAAGTCTTAGTCTCAGAGCTCCTCCCCCCTACCTACACTCACTTCCCAGGCAAGCTCATCCCAGGCAATGCTGACAATTTCCAAATATACATCTCAAGGCTGAGTCTCTTCCCTGAACTCTAGACACACAGAGAAGCATAGCTAATTATATGTGCAATGGGCATCTCCAGAGTCACCAAAACCAGACTCCAAATCTCCTCTTGCTCAAAGCTGCTCCATGCAGAGTCTTCCCCATCTCTGTAAATGGCAACATCATTTTCCCAGGTGCTCAGGTTAAAACAAAACCAAACCTCTTCCCTCCCAGACCACATCTAACCCTTCAGCAAATGATGTTGATTCAATGTTCAAAAACTGAAGGCCTTCCTACCGCTTGGTCCCAACTGCCATGATTTTTGGCCTATTTATTGCCAGTAGCCTCTTAATTGGTATCTCTGCATCTGCTTTAATACCTACAGTCTATTCTTAACCCCCCAGTCACAGTGATCTTTTTAAAACAAAACCCAGATCGTGCCACGCCTCTGCTCAAGTCTTCCCAGTGACTACCCACCCTATTCAGAGTAAAGGCAAAACCCTTAAACCACCCTCACCATTGGTCTCCACTTCCTCTCTGACTTCATCCCACTTACTGGCCCCCTACTCACTCTGGTTCACACAGAGGCGATGCTCCTTTAAAAACAAAAACAAAAAACAAGTAACGAACATGGCTTGCTCAACGGCCTTGCCCTTGCTGTCTCCTCTGCCTAGAATTCCTCCTTAAGGACATGTCTAGACCTCATTGTCTTACCCCCTCAAACCTCTACCTAAGAGTCAACTTTCTGATGAGGTGTTCCCAGACTGCACACTCCCTACCCCTTTGTTGCCTTACTTTATTCCATGATTTATTGCAGTGAGACCACACACACACATACATACACACGCACCTACACAGAGAGATGCTTGGTTCTTGTATGTATTTATTTATTTGTCATCTGCCTTTCCCCTCCCGAACCTCAGCTCTGTGAGTGCACAGACTTCTATGCTGAGAACCTCGTAAGGAGCCTGATCCACATAAGGCTGTCAATAAATACTTTTTAAATAAATAAACAAACAATTGTAGATCTGTATCTGGATAGGAATTATTGGGGTCTTGGTTGCCTTTTGCTTAGTCACATACTTTCAACCAACAGCATCTTAATAGATACACAATTTTTTATTTCATTATTAGAGACACTTTCGCATTTAATTTGCCATGCTTAGCCTAACTTAGAGAGGAACAAGGAATATGCCAGAGACTCCTTAGAAGAGAGAGGCTGCTGTCTTTTGATCCCAGTGTTAATCTAGGGGATATAATTTCTTAGAAGCATAGAATTATTCCACTAGCAATCCTTATAGGCAAAATGCAAGACTTCTGTGATAGGAGTTTCACCATGCCCCTCATATTAATGCAGATTAAAGATTTTCGTTATGTTCTGTGAAGCCACAAGTACAGCTTGTTAATAAAACAAATAAAAATATTTTAACAAATGAATGAATTAAATAAACACGAACACTGCTGTGAATGAAGATACGTAATGGAGAGATTTTTAAAGCAAAAGGATGGCTCAAGCTCATTCCGCTGAACATATCCGCTGAGGATAAGAGAAATCAGGTGGCTTTGCAAACTTTATATGTATTTCACAAACTAAAACGTCTCTACTTTCATTTGAATACTTTATAATACACTGTTTAACACATAAACATATATACATAACACGTGGCACATTATAAAAGTTAAGTATTGTTTGAAAAGTATTTGACCCATAAAGTTTAGTAAATCATAGATTAGATACAGTGTAAGGCTCATTAACACAGTTGTTTCAGAAAACTCTGTTGTTGCTAGCTGATTTCCCGTCTCCCAGGATCACTGCCCTCTATCTCCTGATGCCCTCTGCTTTAAAAACAGTTATTTTATGGTCTGGCTTGTTTTCTACTTGTTTCAGTTGGGAGGTAAATCTGGTCCCTGTTACTCCATCTTTACTGGAATCAGATGTCAAAAATATCCAGGCTTATATACGGACATAAGATTATTTCACCATGAATATAAGAAATGCCTCACTGACAATCACTTGGCTATGAAATTGAGGAAGGGGATTCAAACTTAAGTCTTCGCTCTTAAACACACTGATGCTCTGCTTCTTCTCAACTCTTCATGGGCATTTGCCACTCAGTAGTACAATTTGTCAACTTAAGTAATCTCTTCCTCCGCACTGGAAACTCCCTGAAGGAAAGGATTCTGTGTTGTGTGTAACTTTATGGCCACGTGGCAGTGTTGCTACACAGCTGACACCCCCTGCGTGTTCAGGAATGAATGAATACAGGTGAAAAAGCAGCTTTTTAGACCAGTTCAGGTAGAGCCCTAAACCACCCTAGTGACAACAAGACAGGATACTTACTAGCCTCTTTGCAAGGAAGGTTGTGAGGCTTGGCGATGTGAAGATAGCTCAGGGAAAATAAACTTCATGAGAGAAGAAATAAAGAATTAAAGTATTGGGATGACCCTATAGGCACAGAGAGTCACAGAACAGCTGTAGAATGTTGTCTAGTTACCTGATCACTGAAATTTTGTTTTGATTCTAATTTGCTTTGAAATTAGCATCTGTTCAGAATCACACAGTTACAAGCGGAAGGAACCGCATATGTCACCTGGGCCTTTTTCCTACTCAGTTTAGGAATACATCCGGAGGTCCAACATCAAACTCGTGAGTGAATCTCCCGTTATTGCCTAGAGAGCCTGTCCTACTGTCAGACAATATTATTCGCTATAAGTCTTTCTAGTATAATCTAGTTTCTACACATTTTCAGAGAAGGTACCCACCACACACATACACACACACACACACACAGCTACCATTTACAAGAGATGTGGCAAATCTCTGTATGTTTAGACATAAAAATATACTTTCGGCATGGTGGAGGATAAGGGAAGAGGTGTGGGGAGGGGAGGGAAAAGAGTTGGAAGTAACACATAGATATGAAGAACAGATTATTGGCAACCACACTGCATTCTAGGTGGGCTAGAAAGTTCAAAGAATATATGGCAAAAATAATGTGCCACCAATGCCACGCTCATTCTCATCTCCATGTTATTCTTGAATCAAGTCATTTTTGATCAGCACACCAGTTCCTCATCCCTGACAGCCTAAAGGCTAAAAAATGTATAAATTTACTGAGAGTCAGTATCCAAAGATGTGAACTATTAGGTCTCTATGGGAACGAGTCCCTAACCAGCCACGCTTTGCACAGTCTTCTGATATGCAGGACATAAGTTGTGATCAACCTAATTATGTGATACAATTCTATCACAACAACATCATCACATTCTGTCAAAACATGGACGCAAAAGTCCGAACAGATAAGACAGTCCTGCACTGGTACCCTTCGAGGGAGGGCAGACCCTAGCGCTCAATGAGAAATGCCAGAATCAGGAGTTGACCAGTATTCTTTATTTCTCATACACACAGTTGACCCTTGAACAATGTAGGTAGGGGTTAGCGGTGTGAGGCTCCGTGCAATCAGAAACCCACATGTAATTTACAGTTGGCCTCCAGATCGGGAGCTCCCCTGTACCCACTGGGCCACATGTGAGGATTCAAACAGCCTTGGACTGTGCAGTACTGTAATGTTTACTCCTAAAAAGAATTGTCATGTTAAGTGGCCCGTACAATGCAAACCCGTGTTGTTCAAAGGTCAACTGTATTCAAATCATTCCAATAATATATATTCTATATACTCATACTTTTATACACACACACACATACACACATACATATGATTTGATTGAATAACCTTGGTTGTATAAACTTGGCTTAGTTCTTAGTTACAACATACGTTGGTCACTTACTCCTTTTGCTTCCCATTTTGTAGCATATGAAAAATGTATATACCAGGGAAAAAGACTACTTGAAAAATCTACTAGTAAAAATAATTATCCTGCTTCAACTGAGCTCCATTTGTCAATTATATTAGATTATACTTGAAGACCTTTCCAGTGCCACATTCTAGGATGCAATGATGCATAATAGGGAAAAGAACATGAAACATTAAAACAAAAGCCCCAGATTTTAAAACATATTGCAAAACATACTAGTAATTTTTTGTCTTCCCTTAATGACTAAATTCAGTTCCAGAGAACTGAGAAGGAAGAGAAACAATATCGATTGTTACCTATTGTGTTCTTTCTGGCTACTCTGAAGGTCTACATTTTTAAATTTATCCCTCACAATAGCTCTAAAATATTTAATCTTGCCCAAAGTCAACATAGCTATTCCACAGCAGGCCAGAGTGAGCCCCGAGCTGCATCCAAAGCCGGAGCTCAGAGACATCTTCCCATTCAAGGCGGCACCTCGCAGAGCTCCTCCCTAAAGCAAGTTCCTTCCTCTACTCCCCTTGTTCCACTCCAACATTACTGCCTCAATATGTTCACCTCCCAAGGTGGAGTCAAAGGAAGGAGGACACTAGTGTTGAAAAGTTCTAGTCTGTGCACTGGTGTCCGCTCCGACTCTTAGTGTTACCAGGACTCACATCACATGATGGTAAATGGGAGAAATGAACTTGAAACAAAAAGTTTTAAAAACCTGTCCCCAAATACTTCTATTCTAGGACACTGCTCTACTATTTCGATTCTATTTCTATACAATTTCACTTAGCCAAAAATACAAAAACCTATTGATATTAAAGATAACATGTTTTCATAAAAAATGGTTAACTTTCAACAGCTATACAACCTTCCAATGTAATCTGGATCTCAGCCTCGTGAGGGAGACGAGGCTTCCCGGGGGCACTTACAACCCCAGGGGCAGGGGCAGGGGCAGGTCCTTACACCCGCAACGCATACAGTCCGTGGAGTTTATTTTTTATGAGCCAATCCTGATTTGTACTTCAATCTTGTTACCATCAATAAGTTCCTTAGTTCAAATTACTGGGTAGTTTCTATCTCCTGAGTGGACCCTGATTGATACACACAGTGAACCGAGTTTGGGAAACAGCGGACTGAATAAACACACACATGCGCGCGCACACACACAAATACACACGCACACGCACATTTTTTTTTTATGGGAGGATTTCTCAGAGACTCTAAAGTATATTAATACATGTTACAAATTTTATTTTATTTAATTTATTTATTTATTATTTTGGGGGGGTACACCAAGTTCAATCATCTGTTTTTTTACACATATCCCCGTACTCCCTCCCTCCCTCGATAAATTATGCACAGAATTTCACAAACATTAATGTAGACACTCCTCCCCACCCACACATACAGACATACTCTGGCACAAGGCAGTGTTCTGTGGGGCATCTTTGGAGACACATGTATGGGTTTTAACCTGTAGTATAGCTGAATTTTACGAGGCAGGCATCTGAAACCAATGCCTGTTCATGGAGAATAGCACGTACAATTTTTATAAATTTTTACAAACCTGTAAGTCACTGATTTTTCTTTTTATTTTCTTGATAAAAAGAGCTGTAGCCTTATCTTTTCCACATTTTCGTGTCCTTGACTACCTCAGAGCACACCTGCTCGTGAATGCCCATGGGTCTCCAGGAACCGCCAGGAGAGCAGGAATTCTCAGCCGGGAGGGGAAGGCAGGACAACGCCCCAGGGGGGTGCGGCAGTGTCTCGAGAGGAGGGGGAAGGTGGAAATCGCCCCCCTCCCCAAGTTCTATTCCACATTCTCCATTTGATGATTCCTGATTCTGAATATCTGGGTTTTCCCATAAATGTGTGTGACATCCATGGAAAGTTGCAGACATAATCAGGTTTTTGACTCCCTGCAGCTTGAAACAGTATCATTTGGGAAAAGACCTTGCAGAGGCCTCTGCTTTCAGAAATATATGACTTAAGTAATAAGTGTCAGACAGTATCAGAATCCGGGGCTGTGACACACTGCAGGACAGAGCGCTGGTAGAAGCTATTACTACCTTTTATGTACATTCACTAAAATATTGTTAGGGAAATGTAATTACCAACGGGGAGGGTCATTTATTCGAATTATTCTGGGCTACCAAAGAAACCTGACATGTAAACCATTTAGATAAGGATTCTAATCATCTAGCTATGACAAGTATCTGCAACGTGTCACGCTATGCACTCTTCCCCTTAGCTGCAGTGGTCTGCTGTCCTCGCAGTGCTAGTCCAGCTGAATGTACGCTGGGAAGACAACTTTAGGTCAGTGTCAAGATACTGAGTGAATCAAGCTAAAGACAAAACCACAGTACAATGAGATTTTCACCTACTAATCTCAAAGTAGAATGCAATGGCTTTCCTATAATAAAGATACAACCAACTCATTAAAATGGAAACTACAGAAGATAAATAAGGAGCTTCAGAAAGTAATCTTGGATTTATTTTACCTGGTATTTGCAGTAGAAGTAAAACAGTCAAACCTTAAATGCCTTGGGTCACTATGATATGACCAGCAATGAGCCGGGTTAAAGGGATGTGAATAAAGCATAAGACACAATGGCTGTTTTTAATAATATCTCATTTGGGAGACTGAAAAAAATGTAAGTGGTTATATACAGATTATTTACATAAGAAAATGTAATAATAAAACTCTAAAGAACAACAGAATTTTCTAAAGCTACAGTCTAGATCTTGAATGCACATTTACCTTGAGATGTTTTCTAGAGAAACTGGCATGCACCCAAGGAGCAAAGCTAGGCTCAAAGATATTTCTTTTTAAATAGCTGAGGATTTGCAGGTAGGGACAGTTTAACATAAGAGCAATTGTGTGGAGTGGCTCTTTCTTAATAAAATGAGATGACTTGGCCCCTGCAAATAAAGGTCAGTGAAAAAGAAACCACTGATTTGCTTACTTCATGAAAAAGTATGTTTTCATGACTTCATTACCTCCACTAGCATTTACTGACTTTCTGCTGTGCTCCAAGCACCATGTCAAGCACTGAAACATTCAAGAGTGAGACAAGGCCCTTTGCCTTGAGGAGTTCACTGTCCAACGGAGAAGACAGAGGGATAGATAAATAATTAAAATAAAATTGCTACAAGCAATAATGGAACAAGTACAGAGCACTGTGCAAGGGCAGAGAAAAAGAAGGCGGCTGGTGCAGCCAGCCTGCGAGTGCTTGTGAGAGTTCACTGCTACAAACTAACTTTTCAGGAGTTTTGTAACCAGGCACTGAATACAGCCATTATTAAAAATCAAATTAGATAAAGTTTCAATTAAATAAATTAGATTTAAAACAAAGGTTATAAATACTTGAAACTCTACCACTTCCTAATGCTTTTATTACATTTTACTGTTATCTATGCACTTCCGCCTCTTTAGTTCTACTGCACGTCTATGGTGGAAATGCCATGTCATGGATCTGGGCATCCATTACCAACTCTGTGCAGGGGCATCACGTTGGTAGCCTGAGGTTTGCCACGGGGGGGAGTGTTTACACCAGGGAATTTAACAAAGGCCCCCAAACAGAGTTGTTTGTTTGTTTGTTACCTGCAGATAGCCAGCTATTAAACATGTATCAGTATACTACTAAGACCATCTAACCTTCACCCCTACCAGTCATGGTCAAGGAGAGCTTCCTGGAAAAAGAGAAGGTAAAGAGAAGTAAAATGTGTCACACACAGAATGAGGACCAGTCTGCATAAATAAAAGTTGAAGCTAGAAACACCTTTGAAGTTGTCCTAGCCTCTCTCATCCTGTCTCCTCCAAGTCTAATTATTTGCTATCACAGTTATTAGAGTTGTTCGTCTAATTCTGGCTCTTACTTCCAGAGCCCCCACAAGACTGCATTTTGCAGCTCCCTTGAAGTGAGCATGGCCAAATGCCTTGACTTTGCCAGTGCAACGTGTATAGAAGTGAAGCGGGTAATTTCTAGGTTGAAGCTTTTAGAGACAGTGCATGACCAGCCCTGCTCATTTAACCCTGATGCGGTGACTGTGGAAGCAGGCAACCTAAGTTCCTGAATGACTACGGGGAGCAAGGAGAATCTGAATGTCCCCCTCTGAACTCTTACTTGGATTGGTTATGTGTATTCAGTGAGAAATAGACTTTTGTTGTTTGAAGCCACTGACACCTGGAGGTTATTCATTATTCCAGCATAACCCAAACCATCCTGACGTATACAACTGCCACGTATTATAGATTCTTTGAAAGAGTCTCAGTTGACACTCGTAATAATCATTCACCTGAATGACGACAACGGCCACCTGACATCCCTTCTTGCTGCCCATCTGAGCATCATTCAGTCTGTCCTAAGTACCACAGAGAGAGTCAGGGGCCCCAAACACTCTTCTACTTAAATATCTTTAAAATATCCTCATTATACACAAGATAGATCTAAATAAATGGTACATTCACAATGTCCTCATGATTTATATCCTAACATTCATGCTCCAATCACATAGAAATAATCAGTTTCCCAAACAAGTTTCCTGGCCTCCAAGCACCCAAACCTTGGGTCTTCACGCCCTCCTCTCAAAGCCTCCTCTTGACAACCTCACACTCATAAATCCAGTGTTGATTATGTGAAACCTCAAGCAAAACCGGTTCCTTCTTCCCTTTTCTATATTTTTCAAAGGCAGTTTGCTCACATTTCTATGACAGTAATGATCTCGTGACACTATAAACAATTCTGTATATCTCTCTATCTAGACTTGGCCTTCTGGATTCTATTTTTGAATCCCCAGCGCTTGACACATAGCACTCATTAAAAGCCTGTAAGAAATATATACGAGGAACTAATCTTTGAATTCCTAAACATGGTCAACTAGAGCAGAATCTTCCCTTTGGTTTTCTCGATGCTGATTTAATTAAGATTGTATCTCGGACTCCTGCCAAAAGTAGAACAACAACAACAAAAAGTTTAATCATTTAGTCCAGTCCCTTCATTTGAGGGACAGAAATCAAGGCCCACAGATGTCTGGTGACCTGCCGCCAATTCACTGAGTCAGAAATAAGTCCCGAGGCTTCTCTTCCCGAGGACCTGCCATTTACCGATCTTGAGTGTCATCTTAGAGTAATAATGTTATCTTCATGTGCACAAAGTTCACATCCTCATCCTCACACCTGAGAAAAGCAGTCATTTGTTTGCTAATATTTTTCAATGTATTTGCACAAGCCCTATTTCTACACATTGATCTTACTTCTCAGTCTTTACATTTTTTTGACTCTGTAAAATATTTCTTGAAGTGGTCACCCAATAAAAAGGGAAAACAATTTACTGTCAATTTTAGAATTTCTGAACCAGAAGCGCCTAGAAGAAGTAACACAATTTAATTAAGGCCTCAGAACCAACATTTAATTAAGGCTGTAGGAGACAACAGGACAATATACTCAGATTTCTAAAAGCCAAGACAAGCGTTCTTCTTCCTACAAAACGCTGGATTTCATTTTGCTATTAATCTAGGTCATCGTTGCCTTTCAGCTCAGGGTCCCATTTCTGTGGCTTAAATTAAATAATACAAGTGACATAAATAAAGTTCCTCATATTTTTTAAAGTAAATACCAATAAAAAGGAAGAAAATGAAGGAAAATATTCTATAAAATCTCAATAACAAAGGTAATGAGAGGTTAAAAAATGGTTTAAAAGTTAAACAAATGTGTTATTATTTTAGAAGGCATAGGTAAATATGTTAATAAAAAGCAATTAAAGGAATATAAAAAGAGGAGAGAAAAGGAAAACTTTTGTTTCCTGAAATCTGTTTGTATTTTCATTTCTCCTTCTATCGCCTACTTAAAAGATTTTAAAAGAAGACCTTATGCTATTACGATGATCATTTCAGATGATACATGAGAGGTGAAGGAATTCAAGCTTCCTAAATGAAATGGAATTGCCTGAGCATCCACTCCAGGCAGTAAGGTAAGGGATCAGAGTAAAATTCTCTATATATACATGCTGAAAATAAGTGGGAAACCATTGATTTAATAATTTACCAAAACAAAACAACGCTCAGTCTTCTACAGAGAGACCCGCAAACAAAAACCTTTTACTGGCCGAAAAGCATCACTGTACGGATTTTGCAGCATGGCTCTGGATTTGCGCTACACTGATGCTTGAGCAATTATGAATGTATTTTATCCTCACCTGTGTCCCGCTTTCACAGGAGCGCTGCTCAAATTAAGGTAAGCTTTGATTGTGCTGTCTCTCACTTTTATTTCTCTAATTCTACCCATTTTAAAAAATATATTTGGTATTGTAGATACTCTACTAGATTAAGAAAATGCTCTTCTATTATTTCTTTGTTATACTTTAATTTTTTAATTTTATTTTATTGTGGTAGGAACACAACATGAGATCTACCCTCTTAACAGATTTTTAAGTGTACAATACAGTATTAATAACACAGTTGTAAAGATCTCTAGAACGTATTTATCTTGCATCACTGAAACTTTAAACCCATCACTGATCACTCCCCCTGCCTTCCAGCCCCTGGCAGCCACCATTCTCCTCTCTGCTTCCGTGAGGCTGAGAATTTACCTCTTATCACGAGGTGACTGACTTCCTTCACTTAGTCCCCCAGGTGCATCCATGCTATCATGTCTTACAATATTTTCTTCTTTTTTTTAAAGGACAAGGATATTTCCTCCTATGCATAAGTCACATTTTCTTTAGCCACTGCTCTATCGATGGACATTTAGGTTGTTTCCACCTCTTGGCTACTGTGAATAGTGGTGCAGTGAACAGGGAACTGCTACTATCTCTTTGAGAAAGTAAACAACCAATAGTGTGAAAAGGCAACCTATCGAGTGGGAGAAAATACGTGCAAACCATATATCTAATAAGGGGGTGCTCTGCAAAATATATAAGGAACTCCTGTAACTCATTAGAAAGAAAAACCCTAATAATCCAAGTAAAATATGGGCGAAGGACTTGAATAGACATTTCTCCAAAGAAGACATACAAATGGTTAATAATTATAGGAAAAGATGCTCAATGTCGCCAATCCTCAGGGAAATTAAGTCCAAACCACAGTGAGATATCACCTCGCATCTACTAGGGCAGCTTTTATTAAAACACAACAGGCAATATGTCGGCCAGGAGGTGGAGAACCTGGAACCCTCGCCCACTCGTTCTTTATGATCCGTCAAGTCCAATATATCTGTCATGATGCTTCTCCAGCTATCAAGGGCAGCCCTTTGGTCTGGTGATTCCCCCGTCCTCCTCTTTTGCTCCTCAGTTTCCCGTAGCATGTGTCACAGAGGCTGCTGACTTGGGGCAGTAATCTGTAGTCAGCAGCTCGAGACACAGACATACATGACGATCAGCCACTAAATGCGAAAGGAAGCGTCAAGGGTTTGGGGAATATAAATATTATGATAGCTTGGAATGAGTGAATTACATGATCAAAGGTCAAATAACCTTGATTCAGCTTTGATTAAACTCATAGTGAAATCATAGGCTACACATTTGAATAAGAAACAATTAAGGAGTAAAAGACTATTGACCCAGGTACCTTAGACACACAGGGCACTAGACTACTACACATCGCTCAGAAAGGGAAGGAAGGGTAAAAATACACACAGAAAGTTATAATATTTAACATGCTCATCATAAAAAGTGGAATGTTTGAGTCTGTTTTCTGAACTGAGAAAAGAGCTTTCCGATAATATTCAAAAGATTGTTTTCTTAATCTTCCAATAACTATTAATGTGTAACCTGAAGACCATGCATTTTGTTATAGAAAAACATACTAAAATTCACGTTTGTTATAAAGAATTGTGTCGATTCACTTTAACTTTATATGTTGTGTTTACCGTAAGAGGATCCATTTAACCACTAATTTGTGATGCTTGCTCTTTGATAATGATCTTGTTCACCACAATCTGATTAACATCCAATACACGTAAAGTGCATTCTCTCAGCACTTTAGAGATGGAATGGAATTAAGAAATAAGATAGGCTAAGTAACTTGTCAAAGAAAGCAACGGTAGTCAGTAAGTGGCAGAGCAAGGGCTTGAACCCACCTTAGCCTGGATCAGAAAGTGGTGTTCTTAAGATACTACTTTCCTCTTGGGTTTGCAATATTTTTTCTTTACTGCCCTTGATTCCACAAAAATTTAAAGTGCTCTAAAATTTGTCAAGCATATATTATAATAAAAGTTTTATGTAATTGCCTTTAAAGTAAAATATAATCTCTAACAGCAATCTTCAAGGTTTGAAAATTGAATCAGTGTCTCAAAAAGGACAATTCTTCAAGCTTGCAGCTCTCAGACTGCTTCACCTCTATTTTTCTCAAAATAATGTAGACAAAATTATTTACAGAATAGTTGAATATGTTTTTCAAAAAACGTATCAGGAAAATTTACATGGAAAAATGTGCTTGCCAAAGACACATATGACAGCTTATAACTGTTTCCAATGAATCTCTATATTATAAAAGAACCATTGTTTTCTACATAGAAAACTCCCACTGCTACTCACATCATTATGACCTGCGAAAAAAATCACTTGTAAAAATACAGTTGTGTCCAAAAATATTTTCCTTTTTGCCTTGAATAGCTCCTTTGAAGTAAATCCTTTACGTCAAAGCCAATTTTCTGTTTCTCCCATTAAAATCTAACTAGCATTATGACAAAGGAGAAAAAAATGAATACACAAAATGCTCAAACAAAAGTATCCAAGGGTTGATTCATAGCAAAACCAAAAATGGCATCTACGAGGAAGCAGGGATTTCTGATTTAATTGGCTTTCATACTCACTCAATCATTAAAGCAAATGGTTTAATCTCTGCATACGGGCTTAGCCCAGGAGTGTTTCAAAAATATGGATGACATTGCATAGCATACACTTGAGTAACCACAGTTACGCAAACATTCAAACACTCAAGGCTACGTATGTATATAATGCCATACATACTATACTTACATATACATGTATATCATATATACACATATATGCGTATATATACATACTCATATACACATAAATACACATATGCAGTGATGCGTCCTCAATAATTATTTACATATACACCCTAAGGAAGTTTACACATCCCTTATATGAGCCACCTGCGGCGAAGTGGTATTGTTACAGACCTACCATCCTTCCTCCCTTCTTCCCTCCCCACCATCTTCCTTCACTCTCTTTTCTAACTATTCCTCCCTTTTTTCCTTCCACAAAAAATTATTAATCATATCACATATACTGGAAACTGGTAAGTACTGAAGGTCCAGTAGTGAGTAATTACAGAAGGACCCTGCCTTTATGGAACTGTAATTGTACGGGATTTAACTTTGTTGACAGATAAAAATCACAGGATTTAAAATCAGATAGACCCTCACTCAAATCATGATGACATCATGTACGCACCTTCGGGAAACTACTTCACATCACTCTACTTCCATTTTCACAAAGGGTAAATGGCAATCATCTTAAACTCATCCTGTATCCTGCAGAATAAATGAGATAATGGACGGAAACAGAGTGGGGAATCGGACATACAGCCGATGCTCAGTAAATATTACATATCTGCTCTCCCCACACACTTTAAACAGGAGCTTACTATTAAACCCAAGCTTCACTGTTGCTGGTTTGCAAATAGTCAAAACAAACAAACAACAAAATAGGCTCAGGGTTTTACACTGTTCTAAAATAAATATTTTACGCAGAAGAAGTACTTAAGAAACAGTGATTGAAAACCACATTGGCTACTATGAGAGAGAGAGAGTGCGGGAACGTGAGTGGCAATGACGTGGAGAGCTAGCGTAGGAAAATATTGGGTTGGCCAAAAAGTTCGTTTGGGTTTTTCCATAACGTTTTATGAACATTTTGGCCAACCCAATAAATAAGCCCATTTGGGCATCAACATGGCAGTTTAAAAGGTGACCAGTTTATCCTCTCCTTTTCATACAAGTGGCATAATTCCTCAATGCTGACTTGTTAGCATTCTCAATTCCAATTTTAGTTTCTCACTTCTACATAGGAGGTACTTTCATTCGCTGGGAAGGCAGCTACAGAAAGAAGGCCTCCAGCCATGGTGGACAACATTCTTCCTTTCCACAAAGCAAGTTACCACAAAAAAACACAGATGAGCCAGAGAGGGAAGGAGGTCTATGAGATGCTCAGAATGGTGAAAACAACTAACAAGATAGATATTCTCACCAGGAAATCACTGCCTAAGTGTACGCTGAGTATCCCCAAAATGCAAGGCATGTCCTGCTAGCTCACCTATTGAGAAACCCTTCATCGCTGGGATAGACTGGATGATTCTAAGTGAGATCTGAAAGCAGTGGGCTCCAGTGGAATCCAGCATTCTTTAGATCCTAAGTCTCACCACTGCTTGCTACAGAATTCCAGAAACTCTGACTCAACCCAGATTGTTACCCTATCATCTTAGTTTTAAATAGACAATTTTACGAAAACAATGAAACAAAGATAGGTGCAGATCTGTGGTTAGAAGAAAAGCACTTCCAAAACTCTGGTTGTTAAAATGTAAAATCAACTTCTAATTTAAAGGCACTAGGGAAAAAAACAAAAGTTTCTTCTCCATAAATAAGAAACTTGAGTGCAATACTGAAATGGCATCATTGTATCTAGTGGAAAAAGTATCAAGGAAAAGGGAGATTGCTTTGCAGAGCTGTGCAAAAATGACAGTTTCAATATGTTTTTTGTTGTTCAACCAAGCACTACACAGGAGAAGGTGCCAAGACTTAGGAAACCCCTGATGGAGACAGTCCTTTCTTTCGGATGGATTTCCAAACAGTGAGGTCAGGCCTCTGAGCACGGAAAACAGTCAGTTCCACTCAGATCGATTCCATGTTTGCCAAGCAACCTTTTGATTATGATTTGGTTCCCTATGTGTATCTTCTACTGTGAGTAAAGAAGACAGGTTGATGGAAACCTGTGATCCATTTGACACTTTTATTTCTCACTGTAAAGTAAGAAGGTGGTATTCTACCTCATCTTCCTCAATCTCTTGTGAGTTTTTTAAACATGTATCATCACCCCCAAGTCCAATACTGAAAAGACGGAACTACTAAGGCATGTAAGAGTTAGGGCCAGACCCAGATACTGGTAAATTTGCCAAGTTCACAGTGTGCTGTTATACAAATCAGTACTTAAAGCATCGAAAGCATTGAGGGAGACACAAAGAAGTACATTCAGACTCAGTCCCCCTCTCAAGGTGCTTTCAAACCAGAGGAGGAGCTATTAATGAGTGACTACTGTAACCTCCAACAATGTGAGGTTATGGTCTGACTTTTATAATATTTTGAAGAACTATGCACATTAAAGTTGATGATAAATCTCATGTAATAATCTATAATGGAAAAGAACCTGAAAAAGAACATATATCTGAATCACTGCTGTATACCTGAAATTAACACAACACTGTAAATCAACTATACTTCAATTTAAAAAAAAAGTATAGGAAATATATTCTTTACCTCTTCAGAGAAGGCCATTCAAATCCTTATAGTTACTTGTCAGATGACATCTTTTACTATTTAGCATTAATATAAAGATAGTTCAACTCAGTAGAAATTCCAGAATGGTCAGATAGTTTTATGTTAAAGTCAAGACAGTTTTATATATTGAGATGAATGCCACCAACAGAGAAATGACAGTGTCTTTAAGAGATGGCCTTTTTAATGAGCCCAAGAGTAAAACTAAACAAAATAAACATTTCTAAATAAGATCTTTCTAGAAAGATCGTCACAGGAAAAAATAGAAAAAACAGAAACATTGGATAAAATGGTCCATAAAAGAATAATTTTTTTTCTTAGCACAAGAATCACAAGTGAAAACAAGGAAAAACAGAAGGGACTGTTTCTTTCATCTTATAAGACAACATGCCCTCCACTTGAAAGATTTCAGTGGAATTTCTAAGATATTTGAACAGATTTCAGAGAGCTGCAGCTATTCTCCATCTTGAAGTTCTTTGTCTTTATAACTGTTGATCTTAATAAATGTGAAGATTTAAAAAATGAGGTTACTGTTCCATTTGACAATGCAGGTTTTCAAAATGAAGTAAAAGCCACTGAAAATAACTTATCTTAAATGGGTCATTTCAAATAAAGATGATTGGTTTCTGAGCAGGACAGAAAAATCTTAAAGTTTTGCTCTGTAAATTTGAAATTCATCTATTTTTGTGAGTCTGCATTCTCAAACATGGAGAATAGTTACATTACACAGGTCAACATCCAGCCACAGAAAAACTAACAAAAAATAGAACTGAGTGCATCAGATCTCTTAAGGAAGAAGGGTTTTCTAAGCTTTGAAGTACTAGGAAGGGAAGCACAAAAGAAAAGAATAATTGTGGAAAAATATTAAATATACACATGTTGTAAGCTAAAAAAATAAGAAAATATGAAAAAGCAAATAATCCCTTTGCAACAAATGCAAAAAGGAAACAATAAATATGTTTAACATAAAAAGAGCCTGTACAAATTACTAAGAAAAGCTCTAAGACTCTAATAAATAAATCGGCAAGAAACACTGCTGTCCTGCTAGAGGTGCCGTAACGAAACACTACAGACTGGATGGCTTAAGGAACAGAAATTTCTTGTCTCACAGCTCTAGAAGCCAGAAGTCTGAGATCAAGGTGCTAGCAGGTTTGGTTTCTTCTGAGCCCTCTCTCCTTTCTTTACAGACGGCTGCCTTCTTTCTGTGTCTTCACGTGGTTCTCTCCCGGTCTTTGTGTTGCCTGTGTCCTAATCCCTTTGCATAAGGACACAGTCATGTTGAATTAGGGACCACCCATATGACCTCATTTCCCCCTATTATCTCTTGAAAGGCCCTATCTCCACATGCAGCACATTCTGAGGCACTGGGGGTTAGGGCTTCCGTGGAGGAATTTGGGGGAATACCACCAGGCTCATAACAGAAATCAGCGACTCAGAAAATGCTGTCTAAAAAAATATTAAAATGTTCTCTTTGCTAGCAAGTAAAAGAGTGCTAACTAAAGGTAACATATGATTCTCTTTTTCATTCGTTCAAACGAGTAATGATTGAAAAAACATTTGAATGCCGTTAGTATGTTAATATAGGCAGGGATTCAGTTCACTGAGGACACTGAATGCTACGCACAGAAACCTAAACTGGCAAACTATTTTGGAAAACAAACTTGCAATGTAGATCAGGAATATAAAAAATACTAACTCTCCATAGAGATCAATATAAACAAGAAACAGATAATACACATTTACCTAGAGAGCAGCATATTTCCTTCTGGGAGATATCTTTACTGAAACACTATCCATCTGAGCATTATTTACAATTCCGAAATTATTTGAAACAATGTATATGCCCACCATGGAGAAACTCTTATGTAAAACCTACCCTTGATAAGATATTATGCAGCTATGAAAATATAATCGTTATAAAGACCAAGAAAATCATAAAATATGTATCACTTCATATTTTAAAAAGAAAGCAGGATGCAAGGAATGTGTTCAAAGGGTGCTCAGAATAAAATGAGGCAAGAAATAAACCTATAATCACCTTAGGGTAATAAAACTGAAGGTTCGTTTGTTTTGTTTCTTTCTGGTATGACATATTTTTAAAATTTCCCAAAAGCAACATGCATCTATTTCTATAATTTAAAATAATCATTGTACCTTAGGTAAAATTGGGTTGCATTTGCAAATGTTCAGTTTCAATTCTACCAAGCTTAGGTTACCGTCAGCTGCTTACTTAAATGCTCTGCTTTCATACTGTTACATGTGTTTTAACCAATGGTTACGTTCATACGAGTGACACGGATTCACTTAAGACCGCATTGCCAGCCCCACCTTATTCTTTCCCAGTCACTACAGACATAATGAAAATGAAAAGCGATCACTCTATGGGGAAAGTTGGAGGTTCCTAACAGAAGGATTTGAGAATCACTAGTTGATCAAGCTCACCTCCCAGGGAGCCCTGATGGCCACTCCAACCTGAGAATATTCATCGCATAGGCCTGAGGGTCAGAGCCATGTTTTATAAGTTCTGTACGAGTCTCAATAACAGCAGACACTCAATGTCTGTTTTCTTTCTCTATGACTGTGAGGGAAATATACAGCAAGTTCTGGCAAGTTCCAACATGTGGGAAACAACTCTAGTAAGCACAGGGTACAGAATACGGCACCATCAGAGCTAGTGAAATGGTATATTTTGAACATAGAGATTCAAAGCACACACAATCACAAAGAGAACCCAAATTTCAAACTTTGGGCACGCAGCTGACCATCCAAAATATCAGGACTCAGATCATGTTCATTAATTTGATATTGATGTTAACTAACAGTTTAATTTTCATACTAGAGTAGAAATAAAAAATATAATTATAGTAGGTTGAATAGCATCCTTTCAAACATTTACCTACCCCGGGAACCTGAGAACATAACCGTATTTGGAAATAGTCTTTGCAGATGTAATTAAGGTAAGGTGCAAGAGGAGATCATACTGGATTAGCGTGGGCCCTAAATCTGACGAGACTGTCTCTATAAGAGACAGAAAAGGACGCATGGACACACACGGAAGACACCATGTGAAGACAGAGGCAGAGATGAGGGTGATGTGTCCAGAAATTGAGGGATATCAGGAGCCACAAGAAGCTGGAAGACACAAGGAATGATTCTCCCTTAGCGGCTGTGGAGGGAGTATGGTTCAGTCAACAGCCTAATTTCAGACGTCTCACCTCCAGAACTGTGAGGGAGTAAAATTCTGTTGTTTCAACCCACCTAGTTTGGTAATTTGTTATCAAAGCCCTAGGAAACTAATACAGTGGTTTACGGAAGGAATAATGTCATATCTCACAAAAAAACAAAACAAAACAAAACAAACTCTCTCTCTCTAAATACTGGAGGAAGAACAATGAGATGGAAAGAGCATAGAAAGAGTTGGAGTGAAAGGGTACGGCTTCCATTCTGCAGCTTTCCATTGGGCGATCCATTTAACATCTCCAAAAGATAGACAGGGCCACAGTACTGCTGACAAGATTAACTGAGATGACAATGTACTAAGCATTTGATAAACTGTAAAGTAGACAGAAATTGTGATTTTTTAATTGTTGTTGTCAATGGTTCAGAGTAAATGTCAACTTTGTACTAGAGATGTATTTATGAAATATGAAAATTGAATATATGAAAGACATTTATACATGTTTGATTTGCCTTTTGGTTCTTTCTCTATTATAGAATCTTTTTTGTCTAAAGGGTGGGCTTATATCCTGAGGATTGACTTTGGACCCTGATATGAATCATTTATCATAGAGACAGGTGAATTATTGGGGATGTTTTGAAAGAGGAGTAACTGGGTGATCAGTTATTTTTAGCGTTGTTGTGCTGCCATTAATAATAATTTGTTGTACTTTTAGTCATCCGAGCTGGGATAAGAAAATAAGTAGATGACCCTGACCATGGTAAGACCGTTTTAGCTTTGGTGATGGAAAAAACAAAAAGTTAGCAACAAAGAATCCTGCTGTTCACATCCAGATCATGGATCTTTACAGCATTCCTTGTACTTGAGAGGGGCATCCAATGGATGGTATCAAAGGCAAGAAAACTGATTGCAGTTAGCTAGTTCAGTCATAACTACAGTTCAATATTGTTTTTAAGAGATTCAAGAGAATAAATGACTCAGTTCTTTAACAGCTGAGGTGTACTATTCAGAAAATTAAATTTACAACCCTTGATTGTGAATCACTTTATGCGATAAAAATATCAACGAGGTAAATGACTTCAAATACAGTCTCTCAGAACTGAAGTGATCCAAATAGGTTTTCAAAATTAAGTGGAAGATAGGATTCAAGCTCCCAGTGTTCCTGTTTTCTTCCCCATCAGAGAGGAAAGACTCATTCCTCGGTGCTCATTCCCAATGGGAAATCAATGGTGAACCTAATCGATGATGGGAAATCAATGGCTCCCTATCAAAACAATCAGACAAAAACAATTTCTCCAAAGTCCATATCCTCAAGGAGCACTTGTCAAGACTGGGTCATAAGCTCTGGAAATCACTGCTGTCTTTCAATGAAAGTTTACCTTGACCTTGACAGCTGTCATTGTTCTCCTGTTGTCTTTAGGTTCAAATGGGGGACCACTGTGGCAAGGACGAATTATTCACTGCCCTGACCTTTACTGACCTCTCCCCACTAGACACAACCCCCAGACATGCAAGCGGTAACTATGATGAAAAAGAACTTGACCACCCCCAAATTTCTGTCCCACCTCATCCATTAGTTCACACCCTCCCTCACTCTTGGACAGGTCACTGCAATACTCACCGATGGGGGCCTTCCTCAGCTGACTTCTGTTTACTTCTGCATCTACATCTCCCACCACTGACCTCCCGCATGCAATGCTGCCATCACACGGAGACCTGGGCCCGCTCACCCTTCTGGACCTTTGAGTAGAGAGAATAGCAGGGCATGCCTGCTTGGAGCACAAGATCCTTCCTGAATCTCAGATCCTAGCTGAGTTTCCTGTTCTCTTTTGCCCTCTTTGAGTATACCTGCCATCACTGCATGTTTCACAGAGTCTCAACTTCCTAGGCAGAACTATATCTTCTACCCTGATACCCTACGTAACCGTAAAACCAACGCAAAGAAAGGACTTCAAACACTTTCTAATAAGCCAGTGGAATTAAAACCAGGTCTGTTTCCTCTTCTGTAACACTCAACAAGTTGTTTAAATTCACCCTGCTTCATTGTATAAAATTACTTGAAACAGCGTGGCTTAAGATTAAATGCTATAGAGTATACAAGTATGTTTCATAGACTCTAAAGTTACTTTTAAATGAAAGGATAGTGATTATTCATTCAAAGAAATCTACAGACTCACCAAAGTGCACCCGATTCACTGCTACTATGCGGAATCAGACACAGAAATCACCCTGCAGGGTGTGAGTCCACAGAATTCTGCGGGTTCGTGTGCATTCCAGGGCCATACAACCCAATCCCACCCAGGAGCTGAGGAGGGGAAGAAGCAGAAACACAGGGATGTGAAGCTAGCGTGAAGGGGAATTGTCATACTGATTTCAGAGCCCAGAGATCTCCACCTTCAAGCTCAGAGCTGATACCCTCACTCTGGTTCCCTCCCGACCTTCAGGCCTGAGGCTGGGCTGAGAATCAGAGCACAGGTATTGAGGCTGAACGTGGCTTTACTATCAAATAAGTGGGGCCCTGGCATCCTCTGAGCAAAGTGGCGAATTATGAATACATTTCAAAGTAAATGTCACCATTTATTCAGCATTTATTGGACCAAGTATTGTGTAAGCTATATATTTCACAGACCTTTTTTTCATCTAATCCTGTGTACCTGTGAGGTACACGACTGAGTCACGGGGTTGCCCTGAGAAGGCGAATACTCTACTGCCCTTTCAAATTATATTTTTCAAGTGCCCCACACTGATTTGTATTGGAAATGTGAGGTACAGAGCAGAAGAAGAGAGAAGGTAGACTGCTGACGTTAGCACGACATTTCTCCTACAGGGCCTCAAGCAATTCAGCCCTGGCCAAAAATCTGCAATCCCATTCGGCACGTAAACTCAGTTAAATGGAGTCACCCACCTCTTAGAGGAAGATAAGACTGCAGGCATCTAGCGTTACTTAAGGCTGCCCCTTTGCACAGAGTACGGGGTCCTGTCTTCTACCCCAAAGCACATCACGGAGAACAATTTCCGGAATGGCAGTTCTGGGGACCACACTGGATTTCATTTGCCCCCCATCAACTGCTGCCTGGTGGATTACCTAGGTCTTGCAAACAGAACAGAACCTGACGTAATCCAGCCTCTACAGGTGGCAGGCTGAACAGAGGGGATGTGAGTGGAGACACCATGAGGAAGCCCTCAGCCAAGTCCAGGGTGCAAGGTGCCACACAGAACACAGGCCAAGTTTCTCAAACAAATCCAAGGCCTGAAAAAAAGGAAAATGGAACAAGTGCTTCATATCAATATAAACCTGGAAAACACAACAGTTCAATGCAGTAAAGGGACTTTTTTGGACTGATGTGACAAAGACAGTATTAAAAAAAAAATTCTTGAGACAAGTGAGGAAATATGAATATGCAAATGTGGTCTGAGTATTAATATTTTAGAGTTTTATTAATTGTGCTAAGTGTGATAATTGCAGGAGGCTTATGTATAAACGTGCTTCTCAGTTGGAGATGCATACGTAAGAATCTGCAGAAGATAAGCATTATGTCTAGCATTTATTTAAAAATTGCTTCCCCCACCAAATAAGTTAATACACGAAACAAGGTTGCAAACTGTTGATAGTCGTGGGAGCTGGGTAAAGGGTACATGGAATGTATTACACCATAACCTCTCTTTTGTTTAAACGTGAAATTTTCATCGTAAAAGTGAAATTTTCATCGTAAAAAAGCTTTAAGAAACGTAAATGAATTGATTCTTTTTATCTCAACAAGGGACCTTTGCACCTGCCAGGTAATGTGTCCAAGTTTTGCTAATGTAACTAGAGGGCCCAAATCCATTTAAATTCATATGAAATCATAATCAGGTTGAACATGGGGATGGAAAACACAAGGAGAGCCACGAGGATGCGGCGCCTTAGGGAGGAAGATTATTAACACGACATCAGATGGAACGATCAGCAGTTATGGGCACGTTCACACCGTGAAGGACGTTAATGAACTCCAGGTAAGGGACGTTCAAGGGAAAGGTGGCAACACGACTAAACACATCTCTGTCGCATAATCCTCTTCCTGCCTCAAGGCCCTCAAGACCCATCTCAAAAGCTGCCAGGTGGCTCTGGCTGGCTCCCCAAGGCTGTTCACTGTTTCTTCCTCTGAGAGTCCACAAAACTTCATTCATGCTTTTCAGTTTAAATTTTAAAAAAAGAAAGGGATAGTAACTAGCTTAAGCCTTGGGATGTGGTACAAGTATGTGCTTAGGAAATATCAGTAGAAGGGATGGATGGATGGATGGACGGATGAGTAATGGAGAAGGAAGAAAGAAAAAAGAACGGGAGAGAGAAGTGCTATCCCTTCCTGGGGAGAAAAATCAATGGGGTCAGCATAGGGACTCCCATTTAAGAAAGGACTTCATTCAACTAATCCCAAATCAATCAGAATCAAACACATAACTTTCCTTAGTAGCCTGCTACCACGAATTTGTTTGGTTTGGTTTGGTTTGTTTTAGCTAGGCTAAATCCACACATTCTCTTTGTGCAAGCAATTCATCAAATATGCCAGGTTGGAAACAGCTGAGGTTTTTTATCTCTTGCTGAGAAAAGAAACTTTTCATTGAGCTATCACACGCACAGTTATTTTTATTTGACTCTCAGTTGAAATACCCCTGCTGCAGAGCATATTGAATACTTTATTGACCATAAAATGTGCTGCTGCAATTAGAGATTTTTATTTTTTTCTAAGCATTTTGCCTTTCTGGAGGCATTTGGAGGCTCATTCCTGTTTATCAGTTTTTCAAAGATGTTTGCAATTTAGCAAAACTGAACCAGAAATTGAGTTAAATGTCTGGCATCTTTGAATGAGTGTTTCCAAGATCTGCAATTAAACAGTGCAGGGTAAAGTGTGGTGAGGTCCCTAATACTTAACATGATCTACAAAGGTCTTTTACATGAGCTAAGATCCTGGGGGGAAAACGTACACTATAGTAAGTTCCCTACATACAAATGAGTTCTGTTTGAGAACGCATTCATGAGTCTAATTTGTTCCCAAGTCCAACAAAGTTAGTCTACCTACCGAAAGAACACAAACAGCTATGCGGTACTGTACTGTAATAGGTTTATAATACTTTTCAAACAAATAACACAGAAAGAACAAACAAACAAAAAATAAAGAAAACATTTTTAATCTTACAGTACAGTACACCAGTACAGTGCAACAGCTGGCACACAAGGGGCTGGCATCCAGTGACCAGGCAGGAAGAGTTACTGACAGGAGGAGGGAGAGGAGGTGGGAGCTGGTAGAGCTGAAGGATCCTCAGCAACAGGAGACGGAGGGCGAGCTGCGATTTCCCTCAGGCCTGACAAGGACGGCACAGGTGCTGGGTCCTTGCTCATTCAATTCTATCCACCCTCTTGAAGAAACGATCCAGTGATGTTTTGGCAGTAGCTCTTTTTTATCTCGTCATAGATGATATGGTAGCCCTGGATTGCATTCTGAACGGCTGCTGCAACCTCTGTGTACCGTTCTATGTTCAGGTCCTGTGCCTCAAAAATTAACAGTGCATCCTCAAATAAAGGAAATCCTCTTGTTGTTTCCTGTGCTGTGAATCTCTTCAGTTCTTCAGTAATTTCTTCTTCCTCATCTCTCTTTGTCCTTTCTCTGGGCCCCCAATTCCATCAAGTCTTCATTAGTAAGCTCCATGTTCACATCTTTGAAAGTTCACCACTTAAAGGTTCGTATGTAGGGGACTTACTGTATATTAATCAGAAGCAAATCCACTTACGAGACTGCTATATAAATCATTCAATTTTGTCAAACAGTCTCTGGGTACACACGATGCTAGATATCTTCAAGTTATTTTACAGACAATCATTTCTGTATTTGGTATCACAAATACAACAGCATAGACCTCATGGTGGACATCATGTTTAAACAGAATAAACTTTCAGATCTCATGCCCTATGCACGGAGTTTGGAACTAGGCCCTGAAGACACAAAAAACTCCATATTTTGCAAATCAAGGGGCTGGACCCCTACATTTGCCAGTAAATATTAATTGAATGAATAAAAGGAAGGAGGATCTTTTCTGATCTAAGCAATGTGCCTTGGCTATTTCCAGCAAGCTAACAGCAAGTCAGGATGGAATGCTTGAGATGTAAAGGAACAAAGCGTATGCTTTCCAAATCCTTCATTAAACACTTCCTTCCTTGTGTCTTCACCCAGGTTAGTCTGGGAGCCTGAACTTGTCTCCAGGTCTCAGGACCTAACCTGTGTTGTTTTCTGTAGCTTACACAGCTGCCTTTAAGGAAACTTCTTATTGAAGCACCATGTCTTTTCTGAGACTAGAGTCAAGCTCAAGCCCTCAGACTTTCTGGGTCTAAACCTCTGATGACACTCGGCTCAAGTGGGACAGACGACTGCTAGCGCAGAGCTACCCGATCCTCTCAGCATCACCCCGGCTCCTCAAAGAGCCTCCGCTTGTTGTCCTGAAAAGCTAGCCAGGCATTGTGAGCGCTGGGGATGCAGCAGTGAACAAAACAGAAGTGTCCCCTCTCCTGAGGGAGTTCGCAGCCTAATGACTGAAAATGGGACTCAATCGGTGTAACGTTTCAGCGGCATGAGATGAATAAGCCACACAGATCCGCTGTACAACACAGTGCCTGTGGTTAACAATACTGTACTGTGCACTCAAAAATTTAAGAGGTTAGATCTCATGTTGTGTTCTTATCGCAATAAAATAAATGCATAAATAAAGTAACGAACAAATAAATAAAATGTTAGCATGCAGTAATGGTCTGCAACTTCCCACAGCTGGCATCTTGCAAAACGCTCCTTAGATAGATTTTTTTTTCTTTCCTTAATTCTTTCCATAGCATTTCTTTCAGGTCTCTGCTCAACTGGCACGTTATAAGGGGAGCTTCCTTAGTTTATAAAATATACACCTCCTGCCTCATTCTTCCACTCCTTTACAACAGTCAACAACTCTTACTTTGCTTCATATTTCTACACAGCCCTTACCACCCCCTGATATATGTTTATTTATTTATTAGTTTATTATCTGTCTTTCTGTGCTAGAACATAAACTGTTTCAGGACAGGCAACTGAGTTAATTAGCTACTGAGTATCTGGTACATTACGAGGGCTCAATAAACATTGGTTAAATGAATGAATGCACGAATTACCATGAGCACTAGGCACGACCATTATTCCAGTTTTACAGATGGGGGAGCCAATACTTATGGAAGGTAAGAAATTCACCCAACATCACCCAGCTGATAAATAGTGAAGCCAGGGTTCAGACCAGGTCTTGCAGAATAGGAAACCAGTCCTCTTGAGCATTGCTCTAACTTTTCCCACTTAAATAACCATTTCCACAACAAGTCTAATAACTGAAACTTCCCTAAGCCCACAGCTTCCTAGGATGGGACGAAGAAGGTTAGGAGAAAAAAGGCCACTGAATACATATTGGGTTGGCCAAAGAGTTCGTCCGGGTTTTGTTGTAAGATCTTTTTGGCCAAACCCATTGAAAAAAGGCAACAACAAAACTGCAAATGTAATCCTGAATAACTTCTGAATAAAACTTAAGAGTATCATCTTGGACAGGGCTATAAAAATAAGGGCCATTGAGAGAAAATTGGAAAGAACAAAACTTTAAGAGTCAAGTGTGAATGTTAATCATATCTCAGCCACAAATCATCTGTTCACTTGCTCAACCTCAGTTTTCCTGTCTGTGAAGTGGGGATAATGCCTCCCCCCAGCAAGGCTGTTGGACAAGGAAATGAGATAATGAATGTGAAGTTTCTGGGACAAATTTAAGTAGAATGCATGACTCATCAGTCACGTTACTCTAATAAATCCTAAGCATATAGACTGAAATAAAATTTGGTTTCAGTTATTCATCTATTAATGCATCACAAAAAACCAGAGCTGAGCATCTCAACGGAACAGACAGCCTTTCTCCAGAGCACAGGAAACGAACGCACGAGGGGCTTGTGAGGATCAGAAGCAATGGTCTCTAATCCTACAAAAGATGTTCCAATTTCAGTTTATTTGCTATTGATCAAGCTGATCAACTGATCAGGCTAGGGGAGGAGGTGTATCCAAATATTTATTTGGATGTAACTAATGAACTTCCCAAGCATTCTTAGGGAAATCACCTAATCATCTACTAGTCAAATATCAGGTTGAAAAATGTGGAGTTGATGAAAGCTCTTTAACAAAAGTATTGGTCACAGTCAGTACATATCCATCAGAAATTTAGCATTTGAATTTATATTAATACAGTTCTCAGAACAAAACTTTACTAATGTCCTTACTGTGATGTGGTCTTAGAAATTTAGTTCCTCACAACTTCTATAGTTGCTGACAGCAGAGCAGTAATGATCTTCTGGTATGTTATGGTTGAATTGATACAATAAATTGCATGTTTTCCTTAGACTGCATTAGAGCTATAAATGGTTCTATCTAAAACAGCCTAGGGAATATAACATATTTTTAATTTTATGAGCCTGTCTTTCTTTTCAGAATCAGAATATTTGCTTGGCAACCTAAAAACTCTGGTCTACCTTAAGGGAATATCAATTGACATATTATAGTTGAAAACTATAATTTTTTGTTTCTCTATTTTTTCCCAATTCCTAGAGAAATGCAGAAACATTGGTCACTTTGGAATCTCTAGGTTGTTGTGGTTTGGTTTTTTGTTTTTGTGTTTGTTTGCTATGAATTTCTGAATAGATAACTTTTAAAATAGCTGAGCTTAACATTATAAAAAAGTATCTTTCCACTGCAGTCTCTCTTTCTTGCATAGGAGAAATCCAAATGTATATTTACTAGTTTAGTAACAACCTGACCTCCAAAAGGGGCAGAGGTTTCCTTTAGGATTTCTGAATTACTCCTGAAATTATCATTTATCCCAAAAGCAAATCAATCAGAGCTCCAGACATTTGTCCACCGCCATTTAGGGATATGTAACGCAAATGTAAAACTCACTTTGAGCGAAAGGAAATGAGAAAATCACCCAGGACACCTCTTGTGTAGGTGAGATTCCCGCCAAAACACCAGCTCATGTATAGATTTGGACTAAATAACTATCAAGAAGCACAGGGAACTCTGCTCAATGTCACGTGGCAGCCTGGATGGGAGGGGAGTCTGGGGGAGGATGGGTACATGCACATGTATGGCTGAGTCCTTTTGCTGTGCACCTGAACCTGTCACAACACTGTGAATCGGCTATACCCCAATATGAAATAAAAAGTTACAAAATATAACTACCAGGAATCTATATTCAAACGTTATCTGCCCCAAGAGGGCACTTTACAATGGAATCACAATATTTACCACGCTACAACTCTTCCTCTCTACACACAGTTTGAAGATAACGGTAAGGAAGCCCACGGCTGAAGATGCTCCTCGTCTTCAGCACATAACAGGTGAGCCGGAGACTGGGGCTCAACCGCCCTGCGTGTCCTGCAGACGCACCACTTGCCAGCAGTACTGATATCACTCACCTGAACCTTCCTTTCTCCCCCAGTAAAGGGAGACTAACGACGTTTGGCACACAATCTACGAGCGTGTTCGATAAATGTTAGTTGAATTTATATCTTGCCTGTGGAGTTAATAATGAAACCACATAAATAACTTGTTGAGAAAACCAACCAAGGAGTAAATCAAACTGTTCTGGACTTTTTGTAGTCATAGGTGAGCGCAGTATTGGGTAGGATGTCTGTGGGCTGGCTTGTGGCTCTTAAGCGCTAGGTGTGGGTCCTTATGCGAGTAATTCGACCTCAGTTTACCTTATTTTCCTCAGGCTCTTAAGACCAGCTCCCTAGTTTGCTGTTAGAAGTAAATTCAGAAAGTGTGTACTAACACAAAGGAAGGCACATAGGGAACAGGTCGACAAAAATTTGCTGCTATTGGCATTTTTATAAGAGAATAAGCAAAATTCACTCATTCAGTACAAATTTTAGGTTGTACTTTGTGTCCCAGATACTGTCCTAGGTTCTAGGGATGGAGGTATCAACAAAACCACATGCTCTTTGCTCTCATGAAACTATTTCCCGGTAAAGAATATACAGGACTATATTAACAGTGATAAGTGCCCAGAAGACAATAAAACAAAGTACCATGAACAGAGAGTAATGGCAGGTGTGTGTGTGTGGTTATGTGGGAGAATGTGTATTCAGGAGGCACTTTAAAAACATAACTTAGGGTGATCACAGAATATCTCTCTGAGGAAGGATCCTTTGAGCTTTGACCCAAATGATGATAACCTTTGGGATAACACAGTACAGGGTATAAACTTCTCCAGGACTATGGTACACACTTATTCAAGATGCACTCCCAGATATTCTACAATCTATCATTCTGTGAAACTAGAGTAGTCAATGGGATCCAGATTTCAATACATGTACTTTACTCACTTTGATTTAGCAAAAGGAATATCCACAGTTGTATAACCACTCACAGAACAGGGGACTTTAAAGCAGTGAACCCATCATGTTCTTTGAAATTAGAGGTTCTCAGCTGTGAGACTTACTAGCTGGGTGACAGTGGACGCGTAACTCAGGCAACCTGAGCCTCAGTTATCTCATCTGTAAAACAGACCTGATACAAGCTCCTCTACGGAATGCTTCTGGCACAGTGCTTGGTGCAGAGTAGACCCTCAAAATGGTAACTACTGTCACTCTCAGGTTAAGAGCTCTGCTGTCTACTAGCAACGTGACCTTGAGTAGGTTGGATAACTTTTCTTTGCCTCAGTTTCCTAATCTATAAGATGAGAATGATAATAAAAATAATACTGACTTATTAGGCTTATATGAGAAATTAACTAAGTTGTTAATTTTGAATGAGTCTTGGCACAGAGTAAAACTCATTAAATCTCAGTATCAGTATCACCATGATTTTGACATCTGTCATGATAGACCACAACCATAGGCTTACAGACTACTGTGAAACAAAGGACTGTTGACCCAGGAAACAGGATGGACTAAGTTGTTCCCATGCAAAATTTCCCTAGCACTAAGAGCAAGCACTTGCTCCATTCTTGTACCTTACTTCTGACAATTTTAAAATATTAACTAAATTCATCATGAGAATTAAACAAATTAAATAATTTATTATTTAACATAATGACCTAGTCACTGAACAAGAACTTTTGCTTTGGATACATGTGCCCTTTTTGATACATTTACACATTTCCCTAAGATTGAGTCTTACTGTCACCACACAGCTCTTCAACCAATACTGGCTCTATTTTATGTGCTATTTACAAATCACACAAGTAATTTTAATACATTACTGATTAAAAAAAAATTGAAAGCCTTCAACTGAATCTTCTTAGTTTTACATTCGCAGGACAAACAAATTTTCTGACGTCAAAGAATTATAGAATACTTAACTTAGAAGATCGTCTGAGATGGTTTTGTCTAAAGAGAGTAATCACATTACTTTTCACAGACATCAGTAATTGATCAGCACACTTTTAGCTCTGAGCCAACCCTGAATATGGCTTAAACAGTGACTTTTAGGAGGTCATTCCCAAGCATCAAATTAGAGAAGAGAAGACATCTCGACCTGCCCTGATCTGGGCTCAGTCCCCATCTTAGAGTTGACTTCCGAGGACTCTGAATTCCTCAGATGTGAACTTGCTTTCCTGAGCAGCAGACCTGGGATGACAACCTAAGTTTCCAGAATCCTCACGTCCACGCTTCTGCCAGCACTCCTTGTGATCTGCTACTTAATGCCACCTGAAGAGGGCTGCGGACCTGGGAGGAATGGAGTTACAACACGGGTTCAAATCCTTATCCTTCATCTCTGCTGGAGCTCAACACACTGCACCACTCAGGCCTCCTGCTCCTGATTTCCCTGTTGTCCTGTCTATTTTCACTCATGTCCAGATCCTGTTCCATCTAACCTGAAAAAGAAAGGACTAGAGGCCTTCAACTCATCCGTTACACCGCGCTCATGGTCAAGAACAGCGTCCTACTAGCAGCAATGTGAATATAAATAAGAGTGGTGAGGTCCTCGCCCATAACCTCGCTCTGCATCTCAACTACTCATGGTTTCCCTTGCCAAAAATTTAGCTCAATCACTCCCCCGCTCCAAGCTTCCTTCTTAATATTTCACTTCCACAGCCCGAACTTAACCAGAGTCAGTGACTGGACTCCAGCGGTGCAGTGAAGGACTGCTGAGTGCTCTGCTGGCATTCATAACAGAGCACGACAGCCCAGGAAAAATTCTGCTAGCAACTGTGCTATTTAAATGGGTGAAAACACTCATAACACTCTCATACATGCATGATAAGAATTATTAATAATGGAAAAATTGGCTTAAATTCAAGCACCAATTAAATGCATGTTTTTATTAAAGTAATATTATACATTTATTCAATAAATGGGAAAATGATGGGCTTATGGAGATTGATTTTATTAATATATATTTGTTCTGCTGGCAGCAGAGTAAAATGAAAAAGAACTAGGAGACATGAGGTCTTACTTATTTTAACTGTGAATAGCATCCTATAACTTTTCAACAATATAATTTCTAAATTGAAGCATGGAATTTACTAGGATGTGATATATAGTCTTTCTTTGTGTCCTTTTCCTTAAATGCGCACCTGAGACGTGTTCAGTGAGAAACTGGAAATAATCTAAAATTTGTAGAAAAAATATGTATTATATGTAACTGTTCAAAACTGAATTCAGCCTATAAAGCCAAGAGCAAAAGAAAATGATATATTCACTCAATAGAACATTGTTCAGCTATTACATGATCTCCTTCTCTTCTTTTTACAATAACTTACGATAAAATAGAAAACATAAAATACTTATGTTCAAATTAAAAAAATGAAAATTCAGTATATAAGTGTAAAACAAGAAATCAAAGAAAAAAAAGGAAAGACAAAGAAATATAACATTAAAAGTGAGTGCTTCCTAAAATGAAGCTATTTCATTTTTTTAAGCTCTTTATTGGAATATAATTGCTTTACACTCTTGTACCAGCTTATGAGGTACACCAAAGTGAATCAGCTGTATTTATACATATATCCCCATATCCCCTCGCTCCTGCGACTCCCCCCCCACCTTCCCTGTCCTGGCCCTCTAAGGCATCACCCTTCATCGAGTTGATCTCCCTTTGTTATACAGCAACTTTCCGCTAGCTATCTATTTTATAGTTGGTAGTGTATATATGTCTATGCTATTCTCTCACTTCGTCCCAGCTTCCCCTTCGCCCCCCCGCCCCCTCAACCCTGTGTCCTCCAGTCCATTCTCTGCATCTGCATCCTTATTCTTCTCTTGTCACTGGTTTCATTAGTACCATTTTTTTTTTTTTAGATTCCATATATATGAGTTTAAGCTGTTTCATTTTTAACAATTTCTTCTAGATTTACCTTTTCCAACGTTACTCCAATGGAGGCAGGGAAGAAAAATGGTATTGGTGAGAAACAAATTCATTTTTAAAAGTTCTTATTTGCTAATTGGAAATGACCTAAACGGCTGAATGGGGACAGAACTGGATGTTGTGGCTAAACACACACTGGCCATTCATACAATGGGTAATTATGAAGATATTAAAAATCATGGCTTGAGAAAAAATACTTAATGATATACTTTTAAATGCAAAAAATACATCATAAGTCTCTATATACAATAATTCCCCAAATAACTGGTGGAAATCCAGTAGGGCACCCTGTCTAACAGAAATATAATATGCACTGCATAGATAATTTTAATTCTTCTACTAGTCACATTTTTAGAAGTGCAAAGAAACAGGTGAAATTAATCTCAATGAAGTTTACTATAAATAAGGATGACAACTACTGGCCAACACTTAATCCATGTTCTTAGTGGGCTTGGGCAATGAGATTCTTCCACCAGTAATCAAATTCTCCCCAAGTCATGATTCTTCCTTCTTTGAATGAATGCTCACAGAATCCTCTAAGAGTGAGATAGGTAGGGGGACCTCAGAGGTTGGGAGGAGGTACAGAGAGAGGTGGAACTGGAAGGGGTAGATTCATGCCATAAGTTGAGAAGTGCCCAATGTTCAAAGTCTATCATCCCCAGACGACAGAGTGGGTATAATCTTCTTGTCTAGGGCAGTGCTTGGTACACAGTGAACTTGTCCCAGGACACTCCAGAATGCATCCCTGACAAGGAGCACAGGTTCCTTGGATAACAAGTCCTAAACCATGGTTAAGTTCACACAAATGAAATGAGAACAACATTTCCCAAATGATCTGTCGACTTACATTATCGTTTTAACTCTCCTTGCTGACCGGGTATCACAGTAAAGCCCACAGCTATGTAATTCTGTCACCCAATAGCACACGCCGTCCAGTGCTTGTTACACACAAGGCGCTGGTGACTGTGGTTCCACGTGGGGACAAAACAGACCGCTAGGTCAGCCTAGTTATAGCTAACAAATACACGTGGATTTGCTCTCTTCCCACGGTGGTTTATCATTTTTTCTTTTTCCTTTACTGAATATAAAGAACCGGTTTAAATGCTGAATTCCAGCCATTGAATAGTATGCCACTAAAACCAATACTCCATTCAAGGGTGTGGAGCAAAGCCTTAGACAGTCTGAAAGGGTAAATTTATCACTTTCAAATGTCTTCTGGGAGCTGGAGCATTAACTGGAAGTGGTAGGTAGAGAAGGACTGGGATCTGTCCACTGAACTGATTAATCATGGGTGAGTTAGTTCTCTTCTCCAAGTCTCAATTTTCTCAGCAAAAGGGAATAATGAAAACTAAATCTGCGCAGTTGGTTATTCTGAGGATTAAATAACATATAGATTGCTTTTTATAGAGTAGATGCTACGTTTTTCATTTCAGCTTTGGTGGGTGCATCCTTCTTTTGTTTGAAAGTTGGCAAAAAGAAGAAAAACAGTCTCTGATTTATCTCATATTGCAAAAATTCTCTAGTTTGCTTTTTTTGGTTTGAAAAAAGAACCTGGGGCCAACACAGAATCTGGAAGCAGCCTGTGAGTTATAATAGGTTTGCTAGGAAATGGCCTGAGTGCCAGGAACTCCGGATCAGAAGAAAATTTATGCAATTAGATCATTTGGTCTAAATGTGATTATCCATTTTAGTAATGAACAGTATAACTCTGTAGGTAAAGCCATAATCGTAGGGAGGAAACCGTAAGAAGAGGTTTGATATATTGCAGAAGTTTCACAGACCCGCAGAAATGGAAATCGGGTATGTACGATAGGCAGGCACTTTTTCCATAACAAGTGAATTATTTCAGACAAGCATGTGGAGAAAAGAGGGTACAGGCTGACAATTCTAGGAATGTGGCTATAACACCAGCCTGGGGACAAACTTTGACATTCAGGAGAAGAGGAAAGGCAAAGATGCTAAAGGTGGCAATACTGAGTGTGTGCCCATTAACGTGCCAAGTTTGCAACTCAGAAGCAGAAGAAGAAAAATCCAATGAGAAAGTTTATAAATGAGCTAGTCTGATTTGGAGAGAAAGCGGAAGAAGAAAGCCTCGGGCTATGTCATGACTCTAGGACGCTTGTTTTCGGAAATGTATTTACATAAAAATGAAATAAAGTGTGGCATATTTGTGCCCATAGTTGGTGATGATTAATCCTGCCTGGCCAGGATCAGAACCCTGAATATATAAATCACTGCCAACTACTGCCCCGGCGTCTAAAAGACCCTAGAACATGGTGACTGTGCTCTTTAGGACTAGTTAAGGCTCTGCTCCTGTATGGACCAGGCCACACAGGAGCCTTAGAAACCTCTGCTGCCCTTTCCACCAAAGGCTCAGAGGAGGAGACGACTAAGGGACCTCGCTCCCCGTCCTCCTTCGTCTGGTCTGCTGCCCTCCCTGCTTCTCAGAACTGGCAACAGCCCAGGCCTCCTCGGGCTAGGAGGGAAAACGTGCAAGCACAGGCTCTGAAGAGAGGAATCGGCTGGAGTCTGGGGACGGGGAGCCTGTGCCCGGGCAGTTCAGTCCATAACCCCTTTGCTCCTCTGCTAAAAAGCTTCGTATTGACGCAGTGACCCTCGGAGGCCCTCCATCACCACTGCGCCGACTTGAGAGGGAGCCTAGGGTCTCCCCACAATTCAGCGGAGTGACCATTACAGAATATAGGCTACCCCCGGGACAGTCAAGATAAGAACAGTATCAACAGGAATTTAAGACGGGCACATGGTTGTTTCTGTGGTTGTACTACCAAAAGAATCGAGTCATTTTTTTGTATTTGACGGTCACTTGAGTGGCCTTGTTAACTGTGCCATCCGCTGCCCTGAGTGAAAGGGACAGTAAACGCCTGTGCGAGTGTGTGTGTGCGCACATGCTTGGGTCACACAGCAAAGCTGTTTCATCCCTCCTTCTGCAGAGCTGCGCCGCTCCGGAGGGAGGGGCGGCCGGATGCAGGGGACAGGACTCGCTGCGAGCTCGGACGTGGCCTCAGGGGTCACGCACTCCCGAGCACCGCCTGTGGTTGGTGCTGGAAGCCCCTCAGGATCCGGAGAACCTAGCACCCTGCGTGTGCAGACTGGGAGCGGGCACCTCCAGCCCAAGCACTGTGGGCGCCGCTGCCCGGAGCTGCTTAGGAGACAAAGCGGCTTTGGGGCTGCAAAGGCGCCGTCCGCAACAGTGCCGCCACGTGGCCGCAGCGTGTCATAGCGGCTGTGGACCAGGCTCGCGGTTCCCGTCTTCACTCGGCTTTCCCTGCACGGAGCCCCGGAAGGTGAGAGTTCTTGGATCACAGAGCAATGAGGGGAGGCAGCGGGAGGACAGGAAAACTCAGCCGTCTTCCTGCTAATGGGGCAGGCGGTGGTCTGAAACATACATTTTTTGAAATGAGAGCACGTGATCTCTGGGTGCTGCGAGGTTTATTCCAGGACACCCCACGTGCAACTGTCACAAAGCACTGTGCTTGACACGCACCGATCTCATGTAACATCTCTGTAACAACCCTCAAGGCGGTTTCGGTTACACCATTTACACAAGGAAAACTGAGGCCCAGAGAACTCGAACCGCTTGTCCAAAGCCGCGCAGGCAGCAAGGGGCCAAGCAGCGACTCACACGCAAGGTCATCTGAATCCTGGCCTTCCCGACGCGGCTCAGAATCCTGGCCTCCCGACGCGGCTCTCCTTGCCCCCCGCACAGTCTGAAAGTAAACGTCCCAGGCTCTCCTTCACTGCCCTGGTGGCCGGGCTGCAGCAAGTGTGCCACAGCCGTGGACTTAAAACGCTCAGATAACAATTACTTTTTGCTTGACTTCTCGCCGTTTAGCAAGATCTTATGAAAATATCTTCCTTTTTGACCTTTCTATACCTTAATAAAGTAGATAAAGGCAAGTTAATTATGATCTCATTTTATAAATAAGGAACAGAGAGAGAGAGAGAGAGAAAGGCTCTCTGACTTGCCCTACCACAAAGATCTAGCAAGGGGCACCACTTACTGTGCTCAATGCGAAGTCTGGTGCTGGCCCCAAAAAAACCTTATTTCACCCCTCGGGAAACTGACCTGCGGAGTCGTGGACTGAGAGAAGGTGCAGATTTTATGTCTTCATTTGTTCACTTATGTAAATAAAAATTCACTGACTGTCCACCATCTACCAGACATTGTTCTAGGCACTGAGATACAGCAGGGATCAAAACAGTCCCCTGCCCTTGTGGGGACTTCAGCCTAGTGAAAGAGAAAATAGACAATGAAACAATGTATTTTGGATCAAGTGTCAGGTAGCGATCATTGCCATGCTGAGTAAAGGGACAGACGGCACGGGAAGTGAGTCAGGGCGTCTGTCCTCACAGAGTGACACCCGAGAGGGGGTTAGGAAGAGGACCAGACAGAAGACTTACCAGACAGAAGACTTCAAAGGTCCCAGGTCTAGGAGGGAGTGTGCTTTATGACAGGCTGAGGAGGCCAGTGCGACTGCAGCCGAGTGCAGAAGAGCAGGAGCACTAAGAAATGAGACGGGAGTAGGGGACAGAGCCAGATCGCACAGGGCTGGGCACACCCTGCTCAGGAGGTCGGATATTTATTCTGAGAATGAAGGGAAGCTGTGGGAGGGCTGGAACTAGGGTGTGGCAGAGCTAACATGCATTTCAAAGGACAGCCCCTTGGCTCTGTGGGGATTAGACAAGAGACCTGTGGGGTGATGGGGCAGCCATGCCAGGGGGTATCAAGGAGATGGGTTAGGAAGCAGATGCAGCAGCTCAGGTGAGAGAGGTCCGTGGCTCAGAACAGAGTGGTAACGGCAGCTGGTTTTTTTTCCCCCAACTTTGAAAGCCTTATAAGTTCTGTGACCCTGCGTTTAATTAACGCCCTCAGTCTCAGCTATTTTTTTTTTTAATTTCAAAATACAGTTATTAATAACTTCACAAGTCTGTAATGAGAGCAAACTTACAAAATAAAATAATAGATCCTGGGACTTCCTGGGACTTCCCTGGTGGCGCAGTGGTTAAGAATCCGCCTGCCCGTGCAGGGGCACGGGTTCAAGCCCTGCTCCGGGAAGATCCCACATGCCGCGGAGCAACGAAGCCTGTGTGCCACAACTACGGAAGCCCGCATGCCTAAAGCCCGTGCTCCACAACAAGAGAAGCCACTGAAATGAGAAGCCCGCTCACAGCAAAGAAGAGACGCCCCCACGCGCCGCAACTAGAGAAAGCCCGTGTGCAGCAACAAAGACCCAATGCAGCCAATAAATAAACTAATTAATTAAATTTAAAAAAATAATAGATCCTGCAATATATGAAACACTAATCATTATTCTTCCTCTGCCATAGAATAAAATGTATACAGTGGGAGCCCATTCAACACAGAATTTAATTCAGAAATTGATTTGTAATATACTCGTGATTTAACAAAAGCAAACACCAACTTGCTCTAGGTACCAAAGCACATTTATCACTGGCTTATCTATTTTAGTATGTGTTTGACTCCTAGATCAGGTCAAGCAAATCAAAATTGGGAAAGACAAAACTTCCAAGAATTTTCTCTTGTTAAATACACATCGTTCCTCAAAGGCAAATTGAGAGACTGCTCTGTACAGGAAATCAATCTCGGTTACACCACCGATCTGGGTCTCTAAGCCTCCAAGCAGGAAACCTACACTTGCCCCCGTCATAAGCACACAGTCACTGATTGAACTAGAAATGGAGTATAAAATAATCATAACACTACCCTAAAGTGTGCGTGTGTGTTTCCGTATTCTCTCAAAGCCTGCAGTTACTAGAAAACAACCACTAAACATTTCTAAGTGTTATGATTTGAGATTAAAAAGAATACTGAAATAATCAGACTGACACTGAGGCATAGTTAGAGAGCTTTTAAGACCTCAGATTATGAATCTGGTTCACATTTTTAACACAAATAATCGATTCTGTGTTGACTAGGAATAATAATAGAATAAACATAACCACGTAAAGTGTAGATTCTGCTCTCCCTTGGAGAAGTTTCTCCAAGGGTGTTTTGTTTGACACTTTTGATCATTTATATTTAAAGACAAATTCTTATCTAAGTACACGAATGACTGTAAATGACAGCACTGCCCTGGTACTATGGTTACAATCCTGCACATCTAGGAAAAAGAAGGGACACTTCAAAGTCTAGGCCCTCGTTTCTAAAACACTGCTTGTTTGCTGCTGCCACCTGCTGGTAAATGCCAAAATGTACTTTTACAGGGGAGAAATCTACACACATCGTTGGTTATTTTACACTCCTAGGTTTCAGTAGGTTTCAGGGAAGTTTATTGCAACTTTTTAATTATTAACATTATTTTTCATTAGAAAATGTATGTATGGTCATTAAAATATAGAAAAACAGAAATAAAGAAACAATCCCTGCATTCCCACTTCCCAAAAATGGTCCAGGTAAACTTCAAAAGCACACAATCTCGCAATCTGATCTTTTTCACCGAAAACGTACTGTTAACATTTATGTTGTTTAAGATCCTTATAGTAACTATATCTAACTATATGAAGTATTTTATTTTTGAACATTTGGGTTCCTTTCATTTTATTTATTTTTTTTCGGGGGGTGTAGCAATATCCTATTTAAAAACTTTGTACTCAGTTATGATTTTTTATATAAAAGAGTACTAGAAATAAGTTCCTTAGTCAAGGGATTTTCAAAATGTGAAGGCTTTTAATACACAGGGCTAAGTTCGTTCCCAGAAATCTATACCAATTCACACTCCTATAAAAGTGCTACTTTCTTCACATTTTCATCAACACTTCCTTTATATACTTTAGAAAGCTACTCCAAAAAGATAATTAAGAAAAATGAGATGCTGTTGCTATTTGTGTTTATTTATTAGTAATGGACATTTTCTTTTCATATATCTCCTTGGTCATTTCTATATTTCTAAATGCCTTAAGGTTTCCATATGCCAGGTTTTCTGTTTTATTGGCTTACATCAGAATTAAAAATAAACAGAACCTTTTCATGTATGTTCCAAATATTTCCCCTGTCCAATTTTATTTTATCTGTGGTATTTTTTTTAATATGAAGACATTTAAATTTTTGATTGAGTCAAATATTGCAGTCTTCTCCTTCAGGTTTTTATCCTTGTGGTTTTATGCTTGAAAATTATTCCCCTACTCTTGGAATCAGTCATTATTTTCCTCTGAAGAAAATTGTTCACATCTCCTTTTCTATGCAAGAAGATGTTATCTCGATGTTTTTCCTATGGAAGCTCATGAAGTAACCTGGCATGAGAGGGAAGGTTAAGCTATAAATCATTGTCACGTCATGCCACTTATCTTTTCTGCACCTGCATGAATTATGTCACTGATAAGTAAAATATTGTGAGAACACTGCAAGGAATCTCCTGATTTTATGGGCTAGCTTTGTTCCATAGCATGTCCGTATTTATGTTCATAAATTCTGTTCAATTATCAACCTAAAATGAAAATCATATTTTATATCAAATAAAAATTACCATTAAGTTCAACCACAAGCAAATGCAGGGTTCTATTACTGTGAGGTTAGTGAAGTGAGAAGGGACACTCGGCAGAGAATAGACTGGCTAGCTGCCAATCATGTCAGACCAGATTTTGTTTTAACATTCATCTTGCTTCATGGGGTGTTTCTGCATCCCTAATACAGTGAAGTAGAAAGTGCAGTGAACAAAGAAATCGCAAAGTGAGGCTCTAGAAACACTGTGACCTGCAGAAAATCATCTTACTTATCCCTTCCTGTGTCTCCTTTCCGTCTGATATAAAATGAAGGAACTCAAGTTAATGATCTCAAAGATGGCTTCACTCTAACTCACCATGAATTTATACTTCTGACACACTTGGATATACCCAGCTCCATAACAGTAATCAGTAACCAATTATCAGTATAATAAGATACAACAATCATCAAAGTACCTTCATACTCTGCAAAACATATTATTTTAAGGAAATTGAAAGAAAAATGAAAATTTTTTACACTAAATATACTATGACTTATGAATAAACTGTACTATTTCTACAGTTGGATGCAATGGTGGGCGACTGACCTCATCGAACACACCAAGCAATGGAACTAAATTTCCTGTCGCCTCTCATCACATTTACAGGTATTAATATATAGATACCTACAGTCTTACATGTGTCAAGGTTCACATTATGAACTCTGCCACTAACAAACGATGGATCATTTACAGGCAAGGGAATAGAAACTGTCTCTCAGCTATCTTAATGAGTCCCTTACAAATACAGAACTTTCTTGGCTTATTATTTTTTTCTTGACATTTCAGTTCTTTCATTCATGAATAATGTTTTTTTAAAATTTACACTTTTTAATGATTTCCCTTTCATATAGTGCTACATACTGAATGTGTTGCCCCCCAAATTCATGTTAAATTCTAAGCCCCCAATGTGATGGGCCTTTGGGGAGATTAGTGCCCTAAAAAAAGGCCCCAGAGAGCTCCCTTGCCCTTTTCTGCCACACGAGGTTCACAGTGAGAAGACAGCTGTCTACGAACCAGGAAGCAGGTTCTCACCAGACACCAACCTGCCAGGGTAATGATCTTTGACCTTCAGCCTCTAGAACTGTGAGAAGTAAATTTCTGTTGTTTGTAAGCCACCCAACCTATAGTATTTTTTTTCACTGTTTGAATGGACTGACGTATACCCATTAGTAAATGTTGAAGTTCCTCTTTAAATGTCCAAACCAGGGGAAGATTTGCCTATAAAATTTGTAATTTTAGACTATACTCACGGTTAGACAAAAATCCTCACTCAGGTGCAAGAAATGGTCGTTTATTATAAATACAAACAGTTCTTCAAAAATAAGTCCAGAACAACTGCCCTGACTTTACCAGGTGGGCTCCTCTATTCTTCTGAAACCAAGTTTTAGGGCAGAAAAAAATGCATAATTTTGATAACTCTTATGATCATAAATGAGGCCACCCAGCAACTCCTCAAAGTTTTTTGTTTGTCTTCCTTAAACCTAAAGTTTAAAAAAGTTATTCTCTTGCGTTGCTTTACAGAGGTGAGTCGCATACTATAATAGAAATTATTACACACAGCATTTTTAGAGCAAATGTAGAAGCACATTTTATATAACTTCAGAAGCATCCTTTGATTAAAATTGAGGCATAAGTAAAAAAAAATAAGATTTTTGGAGGAGCCAAGCTAATATAATCCAAATGTACTCTAATGTAATACTACTACTACTACTAATAATAATAATAATAATTTAAAAAACCATCAGGGGGGAAAATATGGTTAAATACAAAGAACCAAGAATCACAATGTCAATGGACTTCACTGAAGCTAGAAAATGAAGTCATTCCTCCAAACTTCTGAGGGAAAAGGATTTCTAGGTCTTGTGAGGCCTGAAGCTTATACAATTTGGAAGAGTCCTCTTTAAGAAACATAATTCAGAATTATAAATGCAAAAATTAGACATAAGGTCTTGAAAGCAGTACATGCAAACGAGAGGGAGGCCCTAAAGCATAAGCTTCATTAATATCTTGGTATATCTGTTTTCAGACCCAAAATTCTATATACAGTCAAACTACCAAAAAGTGAGAAGACAGAAAAAAAGTATTTTAAGACCTATAAAATCTAAGAAGAATAATAATAATTATTGTAATATTAAGTCCCATGCTCTCTTCCACAGAAAGCCACTGGTAAAGATCCTATACTAAGCGTCCTTAAAAGAAGACTTCCATAAAAAACAAAAACACTAATTCAAAAACATACATGTACCCTAATGTTCATTGCAGCACTATTTACAACTGCCAAGACGTGGAAGCAACCTAAGTGCCCATCAACAGATGAATGGATGAAGAGATGTGGTATATACATATATACAATGGAATCCTTCTCAGCCATAAAAAAAGAAAGAAATTTTATCATTTGCAGCAACATGGATGGACTTGGAGGGCATTATGCGAAGGGAAATAAGTCAGAGAGAGAAAGACAAATATCGTATGATATTACTTACAATGTGGAATCTAAAAAATACAGCAAACTAGTGAATATAACAAAAAAGCAGCAGAACTGCCAGATATAGAGAACAAAACAGTGCTTATCAGTGGGGAGAGGGGGTGGGGGGAAGGGAAGTACAAGGGTAGGGAGTTAAGAGGTAAAAACTGTTAGGTATAAAATAAGCTACACAGATATATTGTACAACAAAGAAAATACAGCCAATATTTGGTAAGAACTATAAATGGAGTATAACGTTGAAAAATTGCAAATCACTACATTGTCCACCTGTCACTCATATAATATTGTATAGCAACTATACTTCAATTAAAAAATTTTAAAAAGAAGAAGAAGACATCTGCTTCTGGAAAGATGGATTAGACATGCTTTTCCCTACTCTTGCTGCCAGGCACAGCTAAGAGCTCTGAGCACTACAGGTATAACACATACAACAAGATTCTGAAAGGTGAAGAGAAGACAGATCTGCTAGGAACTGAATAACCGAAGGAATGACATGGTGGTGAATTCCTTGGGTTTCCATTTTGCCTCAAGCATCCCAAACAGAGTGATGAAGAAGCAGACAACCCCAACATGCCAAAAGGCACAAAGTTCCGAGACACTACAGATAAAACAAAATGATATCTAAAAAACATTCAGGTAACTCAAAGGAAGGCAGGGGAAACAAGGGAGGAATGAAAAAGAAAAAGGAAAACAAAAATAAATTGGCAGACTTAAACCCTAACATACCAATAATTTTATTAAATACAAGTGGTCTAAAGACACCAAATGAAAAACAGAGATTGGTAGAGTGAATTAAAATGGCATGGCCCAACTACAGACTGTCTACAAGAAACTTACTTCAATAATGTATGTAGGTTGAAAGCTAAGGATGAGAACAGATACAGCATAAGAACAACAACCGAAAGGAAGCAGGAATGGCTATATTCATATAAGAAACCAAGCATATACTCACCATACGACTCAGCAATCACACTCACAGACACTATCCAGCACATAAATGAAATTGTAGGTCAAAATCTGTATACAACTGCTTACGGTAGCTGTATTTATAATAGCCAAAAGCTTGGAAACAATAAAAATGTCCCACAATAGGTGACTAGCTAAACTCTGGTACATCCCTACCATGGAACACAATTCAGTAATAAAAAAGAACTACTGATACAGGCAGCAATTTGTAACAACCTCAAGGGCACTATGCCTACTGCAAAAAAGCCAACCTCAAATACTGTGTGATTCCATTTATAGAACATTCCTCAAATGGTAAAATCGCCAGGGTGGATAACAGGTTAGCAGTTGCCAAGAGTAAGGCATGGTGAGAGAGAGAGAGAGATTCGTATGACTGTAAAAGGGTAACACTCAGGAGATTTTTGGCTGGGATGGGAAAAGCTGTGTATCTTGATGATGGTAGTGGCTAAGGAAATCTACACATGTGGTAAAATAACATAGAACTATATGTACATATTATAACAATGTCAGTTTCCTGGATTTGATATTTTGCTGTAGTGACATAAGACAAAACAATTGAGGGAAACTGAGTGCAGGTACATGGGTCCTCTCATTACTATCCTTGCAACTTCCTGTTAATTTGCAATTAATTCAAAATAAAAAGTTAAACAAAAAAAGTACATTAAAAAAGAGGAAGAATGAGATCCAAGGTACAGGAACGCCAACACAAGCGAGAAGAGAAATTCCAGGATAAACCTTTACAACAGGCCTAGGAGTGAATAAATGTGCATAGAAGCAAGCAGGAGGCTCCAGGAGAGGCATCTCCAAGAAGATAACATTGATTAAAAAAAAAAAAAAAGTAAAACTGAAGCGTTTGATCACATTGAAAGAACTGGTAAAAACTGGAGAGTGTAAAGACAAATTAGTAATAAACACATATAAAACTAAAGAAAATCGAAACAGGAGACATCCTCTCCAGGGAAAGAAAAGGATGGAAAAGAAAGAAAATGTAGGTATGGTTACATGGATTTCCAGACATCAGGGTCTAAAGCCATAATAATATACACATTGAAGATTGATTTGTCCAAAGGAATCATACAATTACAGTAGAAAGATGAGAGTATTATAGATCAGCCTTTGGAGGAGTAGGCAAAGAGAGCTAAATCCCCATCTTCCACTGTAGTAAGTCAGCAGATAACACCCAAAACTGAAAGATCAGGAAGGAACAGCACATCTATATTATTTGATCAAAGAAACAGTAAATAGAGTTGAAATAATTGGGGGAAAGGGGCGCTACTGTTCATAATAAGCTTTGTAGAAATATTTAACTGAAGCCACATACGTATATAACAAAACATACGATGCTTCCAACAAACCCTACGCCTTACCACTGCATGTGTAACAGCAACTGAAACACCCTTCAAATGACCAAAAACTTTCATACCCAAAAAAAGTATTCTTAAACCTAGAGGAAACACTTTCTCATTAAATAAATCAATGTTTATATTTTAAATAAAAGCTGGGAGTTGTAAAAAGATGCTATGAAAATTAAGGGTTTTATCTTTGACATATTCATATTCTAAGATGTAAATCTGCCAAACAGAAACATTTGCAGAAGGTCTTCTTGAAACCAGATATAATGACATATTTTAAGGGTGAACATATATATATGAGTAAATGTCAAAAACCTCAAAAGTGTAACCATAAAGCCAGAAATTTTATCCCTGATGATATATTTTCATTTGAAAAAATCTGATGAAAATTCAACTCTGTCAAGCAGAAATGCAGAATTTACCAAGTACAACTCCTGACTTCTTCACACAGTATGTTCATTTATCATCTCACAATCATATCTTAAATCTAGTTTCCTTCTACTCTTACCAGAGTAAATCTGATCAAATATTTTTGAGTCAATGTTGAGTTGATGTTAATTTAATATTTCCAAAACCTTCACAACCAAGTATCATTTCTTTCATCCAAATGGTCTTCTTTTTTCTAGTTTATATTCATAGATTTTATTTTTTAAGTGCTTTATTGGAATATAATTGCCTTATACTGTTGTGCCAGTTTTTGCTGTACAACGTAGTGAAACAGCTATATTTATACATATATTCCCATATCCCCTCCCTCCTGCAACTCCTTCCTACCTTCCCTATCCCAGCCTTCTAATTCATCACCCATCATCACGTTGATCTCCCTGTGTTATGCAGCAGCTTCCCACTAGCTATCTATGTTACATTTGGTTGTGTATGTATGCTATTCTCTCACTTCGTCCCAGCTTCCCTTTCACCCACACCGCCCTGCCCCATGTCCACAAGTCCGTTCTCTACATCTGCATCTTTATTCTTGCCATGTCACTGGGTTCATCAGTACCATTTTTCTTAGATTCCATATATACAAGTTAGCATACGGTATTTGTTTTTCTCTTTCTGGCTTACTTCACTCTATATGACAGACTCTAGGTCCATCCACCTCACTACAAATAACTCAATTTCATTCCTTTTTATGGTTGAGTAATATTCTATTGTATATATGTGCCACATCTTCTTTACCCATTCATCTGTTGATGGACATTTAGGTTGTTTCCATGTCCTGGCTATTGTAAATAGTGCTGCAGAGAATATTGTGGTACATGTTTCCTTTTGGATTAGGGTATTCTCAGGGTGTATGCCCAGGAATGGGATTGCTGGGTCATATAGTAGTTCTATTTCTAATTTTTTAAGGAACCTCCAAACTGTTTTCCATAGTGGCTGTACCAACTTACATTCCCACCAACAGTGCAGGAAGGTTCCCTTTTCTCCGCACTCTCTCCAGCATTTATCGTTTCTAGGTTTTTTGATGATGGCCATTGTGACTGGTGTGAGGTGATACCTCATTGTGGCTTTGACTTGAATTTCTCTAATGATTAGTGATGTTGAGCATCTTTTCATGTGTTTGTTGGCCATCTGCATGTCTTCTGTGGAGAACTGTCTATTTAGGTCTTCCGCCCATTTGTGGATTGGGTTATTTGCTTTTTAGGTATTAAGCTGCATGAGCTGCTTGTATATTTTGGAGATTAATCCTTTGTCAGTTGCTTCATTGGCAAATATTTTCTCCCATTCTGAGGGTTGTCTTCTTGTCTTATGGTTTCTTTTGCTGTGCAAAAGCTTTTAAGTTTCATTAGGTCCCATTTGTTTATTTTTTATTTCTTTTATTACAGGAGGTGGGTCAAAACGGATCTTGCTTTGATGTATATCACAGAGTGTTCTGCCTATGTTTTCTTCTAAGAGTTTTTATAGTGTCTGGCCTTACATTTAGGTCTTTAATCCATTTTGAGTTTATTTTTGTGCATGGTGTTAGGAAGTGTTCTAATTTCATTCTTTTACATGTAGCTACTCACTTTTTTCAGCAGCACTTATTGAAGAAGCTGTCTTTTTTCCATTGTATATTCTTGCCTCCTTTGTCAAAGAAAAGGTGACCATATGTGTGTGGGTTTATCTCTGGGCTCTTTGTTCTGTTTCATTGATCTATATTTCTGTTTTTGTGCCAGTACAATACTGTCTTGATCACTGTAGCCTTGTAGTATAGTCTGAAGTCAGGGAGCCTGATTCCACCAACTCCGTCATTCCTTCTCAAGATTGCTTTAGCTATTCGGGGTCTTTTGCATTTCCATACAAATCAAAAATTTCTTGTTCGAGTTCTGTGAAAAATGCTGTTGGTAATTTGATAGGGATTGCGTTGAATCTATAAATTGCTTTGGGTAGGATAGCCATTTTCACAATGTTGATTCTTCCAATTCAAGAACATGATATGTCCCTCCATCTGTCTGTATCGTCTTTGATTTCTTTCATTAATGTCTTATAGTTTTCTGCATAAAGGTCTTCTGCCTCCTTAGGCAGGTTTATTCCTAGGTATTTTATTCTGTTTGTTACAATGGTAAATGGGAGAGTTTCCTTAATTTCTCTTTCTTCTCTTTCGTTGGTAGTGTATAGGAATGCAAGAGATTTGTGTGCATTAATTTTGTATCCTGCTACTTTACTAAATTCCTCGTTAGTGCTAGCAGTTTTCTGGTAGCATCTTTAGAGTTTTCTATGTATAATATCATGTCATCGGTAAAGAGTAACAATTTTAATTCTTCTTTAACAATTTGGATTCCTTTTATTTCACTGTCTTCTCTGATTGCTGTGACTAAAACTTCCAAAACTATGTTGAACAATAATGATGACAGTAGGCTCTCTTGTCTTGTTCCTGTTCTTAGAGGGAATGCTTTCAGTTTTTCACCATTTAGAACGATGTTGGCTTTTGGTTTCTCACATATGGCTTTTATTATGTTGAGGTAATTTCTTTCCATGCCCATTTTCTGGAGAGCTTTCATCATAAATTGATGTTGAATTTTGTCAAAAGCTTTTTCCACATCTATTGAGATGATCATATGGTCTTTATCCTTCAATTTGTTGATATGATGTATCACATTGATTGATTTGCGTATATTGAAGAATCCTTGCATTCCAGGGATAAACCCCACTTGATCATGGTGTATGATCTTTTTAATGTGCTGTTGCAGTCTGTTAGCTAGTATTTTGTTGAGGATTTTTGCGTCTATATTCATCAGTGATATTGGCCTGTAATGTTCTTTTTTTGTGACATCTTTACCTGGTTTTGGTATCAGGGTGATGGTGGCCTCGTAGAATGAGTTTGGGAGTGTTCCTCCTCCTGCTATATTTTGGAAGAGTTTGAGAAGGATAGGTGTTAACTCTTCTCGAAATGTTTGATAGAATTCACCTGTAAAGCCATCTGGCCCTGGGCTTTTGTTTGCTGGGAGATTTTTAATCACAGTCTCAATTTCAGTGCTTGTGATTGGTCTGTTCATATTTTCTATCTCTTCCTGGTTCAGTCTTGGAAGATTGTACTTTTCTAAGAATTCATCCATTTCTTCCAGGTTATCCAATTTATAGTTGCTTGTAGTAGTCTCTCATGATCTTTTCTATTTCTGCAGTGTTGGTTGTTACTTCTCCTTTTTCATTTCTAAGTCTGTTGATTTGTGCCTTCTCCCTTTTGTTACTGATGAATCTGGCTAACAGTTAATCAATTTTATCTTCTCAAAGGACCAGCTTTTAGTTTTATTGATCTTTGCTATCGTTTCCTTCATTTATTTCTGATCTGATCTTTATGATTTTTTTCCTTCTGCTCACTTTGGGGTTTTTTTGTTCTTCTTTCTCTTATTGTTTTAGGTGTAAGGTTAGGTTGTTTATTCGAGATTTTTCTTGTTTCTTGAGTTAGTTAAATGGTCTTTTAAGCTAAATTAGCTGATGTAAAACTGCAATGAAATTGTTCTTGAACTATGAAGATATATTGACTTCCCCCACTCCCACCCTATCACTCCCAAACAGGTCATAGAAGCTATATATACAACAGTGGAGATAGATTAGTTTGGTCCATCTAAAGTAGTAGTTTTAAACTCTTGTTTTGTATCAGAATCACCCAGAGAACTTTTTTTTAAAAAAGCCACAAATTCTCAGACCCCTTATTCAGAGATTTTATTCTCTAACAGCTTTATTGGAATGTAATTCACATACCATGCAATTCACACAAAGTGTCCAATTCAATGGATTTAGTATACTTACAGGGCTGTACAACCATTATCTCAATCAATTTTAGAACATTTTCATGATTTAAAAAACTCCACACCCTTTAGCTTTCACTCCCAATGCTCACTTCCTCCCAGCCCCACATCAACACTAACCTACTTTCTGTCTCTATGGACTTGCCAGTTCTGGATATTTCATGTAAATGGAATCACACAACATGTTGCCTTTTATCTGGCTTCTCTGACACAGCGTAAATTTCATCCATGCCATAGCATAAACTTGTACTTCAATCCTTTCTATTGACATAGACTATTCAATGGTATTAGATAAACCACATTTTATTTATCCATTCATCAGTTGATGGACATTTGAATTGTTTCACTTTTTGGCCATTATGAATAATGCTACCACTACCATTCGTGTACAAGTTTTTGTGTGGAGCTATCTTTTCATTTCTCTTGATATGTATCTAGGACTGAACACTCTAGGTCATGGGTGAACTCTTTGTTTAACCTTTTGAGAAACTGTACGACTTTTTTCCAAAGTAGATGTGCCATTTTATCATCCTGCAAGCAGTACAAGAAGGTTCCAATTTTTTCTCATCCTTGCCAATACTGTCATTATCTGATCTGCCATGTTATTATAGCTATAGCAGTAGGTGCCCCCAAGAGAGTTTGATCCATTAGGTATAGCTGTTGTGTCCAGGTATTGTGTTTTATTTTGTATTTTTAAGCTCCAGATTGAGGTATGTGAAACCAAGATTGAGAGTCACTATTCTAGCCTTTCTCAGAGTGCCTCATGTGACCAACAATGACTACATAAGAATAAATGTTATGTCTCTAGCCTTGGAACTTGGCAAGTCAAATCTGCCAAGTGGAAGTAAATCAAATCAGTGACCATATTTTGTACATACATTGACATATCACTTCTATATTTCTTTGCTTTCTACAGAAGCCTGCAGCATCATCTCTCATCACTCTAACTCATTCTCCATGTCTCAAACTCTAACAAATGACTAATTCTCCCAACCAGGAATTATTTATCAGCACCACCTCATATATGTACAAACTAGCTCTTCTTTCTGACTATACTCTCCTCTACCATTTCAATTCCATTTTGTCAAACAAACTCCAACCGAAAAACCTTCCCTTCTATGAAGCCTGGTCTCTCCAATTAGCATTAGATGCTTTCTCATTTATGCTGCAGCAGGAGGACTAAGTATGTTCCAGGCCCTATACTAAGTGCATTACATTTGCTTTGTCATTCATTTCTCAAAACATCCCTATGATGTAATTAACCAAATCTTAAAGATGATAAGTTGATCATCTAAATGGTTAACTTGTATATAGTCCTTGCACATGGCAGAGCCAAGATCAGTTCCCAGGACTATTTGATTCCCAAGTTGCTGATCCTCTCATTAATTCTCTTGCCTTCCCATTATAACACTTCACACAGAGCTGAAACTATTTTGGGTTTATACTGTACTTGAAAATCTGAAAAATAAAATCTGCATTTTTTTTCCTCCACCATTAATTGTTCATTTTTTCTTTATGCATTTATTCACTCAACATTGGATGTTGACTCTGCACAGGAACTGTGCTAAGCACTGGGCATATAATTGCATTCTTATCCTCTTGGAGTTGATACTCTAGAGGAGGAAGCAGATATTAATCCAAAAATCCCACATGCAAATGTATTAATACAAACTCTAATTAAAAAAAAAGATACACAGTGCGAATTAGAGTATCCGCCGTTTTTAATTTTTATAGCCATTTACCTGTGTACCATCATTTCCATAGAGAACTGTCCCTCTCCACTCAGTGATGTTCTAGGAAGGGTGTGCCAATTACAGTATCCCAAATCTGGCCAAAGAGTTCGTATCCTGGCTCAACCTGGTTACCCATAGTATACTACCCACCAGCACAGTCTATATACAATGGTGGGGCATAATACATGAGTCAGATAGACTAGTATCCGTCCCTAGTCTATGGTTAGTCAGGGAAGGCCAGGTAATGTAGTGATAATGATCAATTAGAAAAATCTCAGCACCTCAAAAAACAGCAAAATACAGTTTTCCCTCACATGACACTTGCATCATAAGTCAACAGAGAGACTCTATTTATTGATGGTGGAGTTTCCAGCTAGTACAGGCTTCCCTGATCCCAGAGGAAAGGGAAAAAACAACTTCAAGAACCATACACTGTTTCTTAAATCTGCTTCCCATGGGAGAAAAAAAAAAGGGAAAAGGAAAACAAAACCCACTTTACTTATTTGGTCAAATCAAGTCATATGCTGTGACTGAGTTCAAAAGAAAGGCTGTACATTTGATAAGATTTAACATTCATTTATGTTAAAAACTTTCAATAAAATGGGTATAGCAGGAACATACTTTAACATAATAAAGGCCACATATGACAAACTCGCAACAAACATCTCATACTCAACAGTGAAAAACTGAAAGTTATCCCTCTAAGATCAGGAACAAGACAAGGCTGCTCACTCTTGCCCCTCTCATTCAACACAGTATTGAAAGCCCTGGCCACAGAAACTAGGCAAGAAAGCACTGAGTAATTCAGATGCTTCCAAATTGGAAAGGAAAAAGTAAAACTGTCACTATGTGCAGATAACATGATTTTATATATTAAAAAAGACTTGACCAAAAATCCATTAGATAATAATAAACAAATACAGTAAAGTTGCAGGGTACAAAATCAATATATAAAATCTGTTATATTTCTATACATTAACAATGAGCTAGCATAAAGAGAAACTTTTAAAAAAATCTCATTTACAATCACAACAAAAGAATAAAATACCTAGTAACAAATTTAACCAATGAGGTAAAAGATCTGTACATCGAAAACTATAAGAGATTGTTGAAAGATTGAAGACACAAAGACATGGAAAGATATTCCAAGCTCATGGATTGGAAGAATTAACATTGTTAAAATATCTGTATTACCTAAATTAATCTACAGATTCAATGCAGTAACCATCAAAAGCCCTATGACATTTTTCACATAAATAAAAAATCCTAAATTTTTTATGAAATCACAAAAGACCCCAAGTAGCCAAAGCAATCCTGAAAAATAAGAACAAAGGTAAAGATATCACCCCTCCCCCCAATTTCAAACTATATTACAAAGCTCTAATAATCAAAATAGCATGGTACTGGCAGAAAAACAGACACATAGATCAATAGAACAAAACTGAGAGCCCAGAAATAAAACCACATATACACAGATAGTCAATTTACAACAAAGGAGCAAAGAACACACAATGAAGATAGGAAGAGTCTCTTCAATAAATGATGCTGGGAAAACTAAACAGTCTCACAGATAAAATCAAACACTTATCTCACACCATACACAAAAATCAACTCAAAATGGATTAAAGACCTAAATGTAAGGGCAGACACTATAAAACTCCTAAAGGAAAACATAGGCAGAACACTCTTTGATATAAATCACAGCAAGATCTTTTTTGACCCACCTCCTATAGTAATGGAAATAAAAACAAAAATAAACAATAGGGACCTAATGAAACTTAAAAGTTTTTGCACAGCAAAGGAAACTATAAACAAGATGAAAAGACAACCCTCATAATGGTAGAAAATATTTGCAAATGAATCAATGGACAAAGGATTAATCTCCAAAATATATAAATAGTTCATGCAGCTCAATATCAAAAAAACAAACAACCCAATCAAAAAATGGGCAGAAGACCTAAACAGACATTTCTCCAGAGAAGACATATAGATGGCCAAGGGGCACATGAAAAGCTGCTCAACATCACTAATTATTAGAGAAATGCAAATCAAAACTACAATGAGGTATCACCTCATACCAGTTAGAATGGGCATCATCAGAAAAGCTACAAATAATAAATGCTGGAGAGGGTGTGGAGAAAAGGGAACCCTCTTGCACTGTTGGTGGGAATGTAAATTGATACAGACACTATGGAGAACAGTATGGAGGTTCCTTAAAAAGCTAAAAATAGAACTACCATATGGCCCAGCAATCCCACTACTGGGCATATACTCAGAGGAAACCATAATTCAAAAAGACATATTCACCCCAATGTTCATTGCAGCACTGTTTACAATAGCCAGGACATGGAAGCCACCTAAATGTCCATCAACAGATGAATGGATAAAGAAGATGTACATATATACAATGGAATACTACTCAGCTGTAAAAAGCAATGAAACTGGGACATTTGTAGAGACATGGATGGACGTAGAGACTGTCATACAGAGTGAAGTGAGTCAGAAAGAGAAAAACAAATATCGTATATTAATGCATATATGTGGAATCTAGAAAAATGGTATAGACCAACTGGTTTACAAGGCAGAAACAGAGACATAGATGTAGAGAACAAACATATGGACACTAAGGGGAGAAAGCCGGGGGTTGGGAGGTTGGGGTGGGATAAATTGGGAGATTGGGATTGTCATATATACATTAATATGTATAAAATAGACGACTAGTAAGAAAAACATCTAATTACACACTTTAAATATATGTAGTTTATTGTATGTTAACAAAACTTAAAAAAAAAAGACCAATAAGACTACACCAAATTAAAAAGCTTCAGCACAGCAAGCGAAATCATTAACAAAACAAAAAGGCAGCCTAGTGAATAGAAGATATTTGCAAATCATACATCCAATAAAGGGTTAAAGTCCAAAATACATAAAGAATTCATACAACTCAACAACAACAACAACAACAAAACAAACCAGATTTAAAAATGGGCAGAGGAGCTGAACAGAAATTTCCCTGAAGATGACATAAAGATGGCCAACAGGCGTATGAAAAGAGGTTCAACATCACTGATTATTAGGGAAATGCAAATCAAAACCACAATGAGATATTATCTCACACCCGAAAGAATGGCTATTATCAAAAAAGGCAAAAAATAACAAGTGTTTGTCAAGGATAAGGAGAAAAGGGAAGCCTCAAACACTGTTGGTGGGAATATAAATCAGTGCAGCCACTGTGGAAAACAGCAGAGAGATTCCCAAAAAAATTATTAATAGAACTACCTATGATTTAGCTATTTCACTTCTGGGTATTAATCCAAAGAAAACATAAACACTAATTCAAAAAGATTTATGCACCCCTATGTTCCAGAGGGGGTTACCGGAAGGGGAGGAAAAATGGGTAAAGGGTCAATTGTATGGGGATGCAAACTAAACTTTTGATGGTGAGCAGGCTATAGTGCACACAGAGGTGTAAATAAAATATTGTACATGTGAAACTGATACAATGTTATAAACCAATGTTACCTCAATATATTAAAGACAATTAAGGGAGGCTATACAAAGTCCTCTTGTAGGGAGGGGCACCACATGTTTCCAGGGCTCCCATTTTCTTTTCAGTTTGCTAAACTGAGCCTAGAACTGTGGGTAGCCAACCTCTTCTCCCACTCACCACGTGGAGGACCAGCTGCAGAAGGAGGCCAGACCGAGAAAACAAAGCTGAGAGACTGAGTTCAGGGAGGCCCTGAGGACAGCACGTTCTAGAATTTTCTTGTTGTTTGAGGCAATAATGTCAAAAATCTCTCTTTAAAAAAAAAAAAAACACTTAGGAACAGTCGCTATGGCCTGTCACTACCAGTGCTCAGACTCAACTTGTCTGCAAGGTCAGAACTTGACATACTGTGAGCTGAGATCCCAAAGGTGGTAGTGAATAATCAACTGACTCTACAAATATCAGGCTTAGTCAGTTCAATTTCCAGATCTCAACAAAAGGATTATGACTTCTACCTCACAAGTTCTTTTGACGATAAAAAGTGTTCATGCATTAAGCAATTCAATCACCATCTGCCACCTAGCAGGTGCTCATGAAAATTTAAGTCTTTTTTTTTTTCTTCTTTCCCTTATTCCTTCCCCCTGCCTTCCTCAAGGTTAAAACCACACCATATTTCATCTTCATGTTGCCATCACCCAACAATGTCATGAGGTTCAATAAAGACCTGTGGAATGAATGAATGAGGGTGATGAGGACAGAAAGTGGGCCGCAAGAAGAAACGTTCAAGCACAAGGAAAATCCAAATAAACGGAAGCCTTGGCTTTGACCCCTATGATCACAGCCACAAGCAGTTAAGGGCCTTTCACTGAATTGGGAATAACACACTCCGCCCTGTGCTGCAGCTGCACATCAGCTCAGCTGGCCCACAACAACAGACAATGCATAACCTTCCACATCTCTACAAATATGAGGGTGAGTCAAGAATTATCCGCACTCTGAAAAAAAAAATTATCTGCACTCTGGCTGTAGAATTTGTTTTAATTCACTTTTAGAAAAGACAAATACATCATGTTTCAACATAATCACCTTGCTTTTCAATATACTTTGTCCATCTGTCAACAGGCTTTCATATTTCCTCATTAAAAAGTGCTTTAGGCTGAGCTGCGAGCTACATATGCACCTCTGTCTTCACATCTTCATCAGAAGTGAATCATCAGCCTCATAGGGCTGCTTTCAGGAGACCAAACAGGTGGAACTCTGATGGAGCAAGATTAGGACTACAGGGAGGATGCTTTAACACCTGAAAATGAAATAATCCACGACAGACAGGTTTCAAAAAGTTTGTGCAAGATGGGTACCAAAACGACACACGGAAGAGAATAAGCAGAAGTGTTTGGATATCTGTAAACAAAATTTGGACTGATACCCTAAGGAAAGTGAAAGTTTATTAAAGAGAATCATTACTGGTGACAAGACATGGATTTATCACCACAAGCCTGAGAGTAAACAGTAGGGTATGGAATGGAAACATCCTCAATCACTGACCGAGAGAAAGTTCAAAATTCAACCATCGGCTGGAAAATTGATGCTTACAGTTTTCTGGGATTCTCAAGGGCCAGTACTGGAACATTATCAGGAACAAGGTTCAATAATCAACAGTGCTCATTACAGTGAGATGCTTTTTGAAGATCTGAAGCCTAAACTATGGATTAAAAGCAGAGGACTTCTATCCAAGGGCGTTGTGATCCTGCATGACAATGCCTGTCCGCACACTTCTCCCTACACTGTTGATCCTCTGCAAAAACTTCATTTTAAGGTGTTAAAGCATCCTCCCTATAGTCCTGATCTTGCTCCACTGGACTTTCACCTGTTTGGGCCCCTGAAAGCAGCCCTACGAGCATAAAGATTCACTTCTGATGAAGAAGTGAAGAGAGTGGTGTATTCGTGGCTCGCAGCTCAGCCAAAAACATTTTTTAAGGAGGGAATACGAAAGCTTGTTGACAGATGGACAAAAGCATTGAAAAAGCAAGGAGATTATTGAAAAATAATCTTGTATTGAAAAGCAAGGAGGTTATGTCGAACAATGATATATTTGTCTTTCCTAAAGTTAATTAAAATAAATTCTACAGCCAAAGTGTGGATAATTTTTGACTCACCTTCGTACTTCTTCGTTAGTCCAGGGGAATTATAGCACTCGGGCCGAAGGTAGAACAGAGCATGGGTTTAGGGAATCTAGTATTAACTTCAAGGCACCAGTGTCTTTCATTTTTTTTAACTGTATAAATTAACTGTCACATATTACTACTCGATTCTGAGCAGAAGCCTGAACCACTCATCAAATCCATCCGTAAGTGCACTGAGATGAATCGATTCCAGCAAAAAATGACATGAATGACAAATCACTTAGTCAGCATTCAGAATAAAAATTAAAAGCACTAAAAATGTGATTACTTCCTCTACAAAAACAGGATGTATCTCTGATTGATTTAAAAGCTTGTATCTATAAACCTTCACATTCATTTCAAACCTTCTTGTCTATTCCTAAAATGATTCTCCATTAACTTCAAGAAGACCCAATTCATTGTATACCTTTGCCCATCTTAAAACTTAAGACAAAGAAGGGGAGGTTGTTTTATGCATGTGTTTGTTTGCTTATTTTATTTGTTTTGTGAAGGGTTATAGGAAATACAAGAAATAGATTGATTCTATAACATAATGTTTTTTGTCCATCGCATTGGTTTGCACACGGCACAAGACAACAATAGTAGTAAGTGGTTATAGTTTATAATGCTTTATAAACTTAAGAAAGCATTTTCACACAAGTGTCTTTTTTCTCATACAAAGCTTCTAAAGAGGACAGAACAAGTAGGAGCACTAATTTACAAGTGAGGAAACCAAGTTTTTAAGTGAGTTGCCCCGTAACTGCCTGGGAAATACCCTGCTAAGACCGGAACCCAGGTCTCCGATGTGATCATCACCACTGTATAGGCTGAAGAGCCAGACTGGCAGCTGCACATCTTACTAGCCGCATGACCTGGGTGATTAAATTTATTTTAATTACCTCATAAGCATGGTAATGTATTTTTCAAGTATTTTGTAGATTCAAGAAATAGATAAACCTGGATTTGAATTTTGCCCCGAGACATTATCGTGTGACACTGGCAAGTTCCATAAGCTCTCAGAACCCACTGCCTCATCAATAAAGAGGAGTAGTAACTGTCACTTCATACAGATGTTCTCTCCATTCAACAAGGTAATGCCATAAATCACTTAGTACGTGCTCAGCGTGGTGTAAGCACAGTATCAATGAGAGTTAACATTATCTAAGTCGTGTAAGCAATGCTTCTGTAGCTGAAGTTCTCACCTGTAGTTACAGGGTCTCTAATCCCATGGAAAATCCGTCCTCAATGACTTTTTGGAAATTCCAAGGGGTGTTGAAAATGGCAAGTTATCTTATCAAGCCCGTGGCCTCTGCCGCAGTGGTAGCCACCCTGGTTAAGGAAGAACTTCAGTGACAGATTCCTTATAGAGGGGTGGGGACCAGAAGTCACTTTACTGGCTATTCAGTGTGGGTCAAACCAATCATGACCATAACACGCAAGAAGGAAGGAAACCTCTGATGGTCATGAATGATAAAACTATGAACACAAATGCTAATGCTGCTACCAATAATTAAGAGGACACTAAGGACATTTATTGAATGCCTCCAATGTCAAGTTCTGGTTTCAGGGAATCAGAACTTAAGCACAGAGGTACTTCCGACATTTCCCTGAAATCAGTGTGGGGAGGTCAGACCGCCTGCCCAGGTGAGGGAGCAGCCGTGCTGGAATTTCAGCCTCGCAAATCTGTTCCCAGGAATGCTAATCATGTACCTCACTTTCTGCATTGCAGCTAACTCTTAGATTTTCACATTCTGTAACAGAACTCTCTTCTCTGTACCACAACTTCGAAGCCTCAGCAAATTAGATTCCAAGAGGCCGTCCTTTGGTAAAGAGACGTATTTGTAGGTGTCAGAAACTTCAGCCACTTATATTTTGTATCTTTGCAGGCTCGGATGTTCCAAAGCATTTACGAAGGTAATACAAGTCAAAAATATTAAAGGCAGGACTTTCTGAGCTCGTAGCATCTATCTCCCACAGAATCTGTAAAGAACCAGAGGTCAACCTGAGAAGCCCCAGGAAACTGAAAGATGTGTTTCTCAAAGTGACAGAGAAGGAAGGAGCAGTGAGGAGATGTCCTCGCGGAACAGCGTCACAGATGTGGGGCACACAGTGCAGGCCGTCAGGGGAAGGGCTTCCGCTGCCGACAGCCCGGAGCCGAGCGACAAACTTCTATACAACTCTCCAGGATGCCCGTGTTTATACTTCATCTTAGAAGGAGTGAGCCACTGCAAAAGACAGGGAGGGATTCACCCGTCATCTGTGTTATGCAAACGTCCTTCAGCTCATCTGTCCCTTGCTCTCGCTGGGACAGCAAGTGAACAGGGGAAGAAAAAAAGTCTATAAATTTCAAGGTAGGCCACTTGATAGATTTGCCTTGAGGAAATTTAAAGTCAACTCCCACAAGTTGACAATAAGCCTTGTCAATCTTATTTCAACTGGGGAGATATTCACCTTTTTTTGCAAGTAAACCACATAGGACATTTCCACATTTGGGAGCTAAAGAAGACAAAAAATAACTGTATTATCTTTCACAGGTGAATTTCATATAGATTTAATAATAACACTATTTGTGATAATTAAGCAACCAACACTAGAAACCAGGAGTTGAAATTTTATGGGAAATGGAAAATGAAAAAAAGAAAACTGGGAGTGCTGTTGAGTATATACTTGAAGTGGGACTTCACTGATTAGTTTAATGACATTAATACTTAATTGAATAACTAAGTGGATGGCACATAATTTTTAGCACGTCAATCAAAATTCATCATTCACATGCTAATCAGCTGCTCTAAGCTCTGTGCTACAAATGACAAGGAGTACAAAGACGTCTCATCCCCAGCCCCTAACCACGTGAAACTACAGCCTGGTTGGCACAGCGGAACAAGACGCATGCATTCTACAGACCTGTACCCTGTGCCAGGCAGATTACTAGACATCTAGGACTGAGATGGCTAAGGCAGCTGCCTCTTCCCTCAAGGAATTTACAGCTGATTTGGGGGAGAAAAAATCAAACAACTATGAACAAATACTAATGTTTTAGTTCTTTAATAAGAGTTAATGCAGAAGTAACTATAAAACCAATTCCCCTTCACAACCCTCCCAGCCCCACCCGAGCCCCTGCCATGTGAACAACAGCCTGCTGTGGATTACGGTCATGGCGTAATAAAAACAGCAGCATGGTCATAATAAAAACAGCAGCTGAAGCTCAGAGAGGCGTGTGCCTTGCCTGCAGCCACACAGCTAGAGAGGCATCAGCACCCAGGCCCACCTGGCTCCAAAGTCCACGATTTTTCTCTACAGCATGCCATTCCCACGGAGGAATTATATACGATGGCAGCTAAGAGTGAGAAATGACTCTCAGTGGGAAAGAGCAGGAAAAATCAGGGAAGGTTTAATCAAGGACGTGACACAGGAGATAACAATAAAATCATAGGTGGTCAAAGGTACAAATGTCCAGTTATAGGATAAAGAAGTAATAGTGCTGCAATGCACAAGATGGTTAATAACCGCTGCGTGTTACATGTGAAAATTGTTAAGAGAGTAAGTCCTAATAATTCTCATCACAAGGAAATTTTTTTTCTTTTTCTGTAATTTTGTATCTATATTAGATGATGGATGTTGACTAAACTTACTGTGGTCATTTTATGATGCATGCAAGTCAAGTCATTATTCTGTACACCGTACACCTACCGTGCTGTGTGTCAATTATGTCTCGATGAAACTGGAAAAAAATATAATAAAATGTAGTACTATTAGTGAGAAATTTTAATAAATCTATCTTGCTCTGTAAACATTTTCATTTACTTCGTGAATGAGTAAAACATTTTCACCTTTAATTTAAAGAAGATATAGATTACAGTCTTCACATTTCATCTCAACGGACTGTTTACCTTAGGAAAGGAGAGAAGAGAGCTGTGTCCTAACGACGTGGAAACCTTGTTTTGCGCTTGGCTCCCGCACAGGACCACTAGATGGCGATAGCTGCACGTTCATTCTAAGGCCAGTCTGCCCAGCGGTCACCATTTCATCACTTGGCTTCACAAAAAGTACTGCCCTCAAAAGTTTTAATTTCCATATCATTATTAGGTATGGCAAGTGAGTCACAGAAGGATGGGTGTTTAAGACTATGTAATGTCTTTGCTATACCTGTGTTAAGAACTGGTTCTGTCTTTCACAGCTAAGCTTACACGTTCACAACGTAAATAGTTGTGTATACATTACAGTTTCCTAAATATTGTATAAACACAGAGATTTAATTCTGTGTATATCACTGCTTTTATGCACAAGAGAAGGTATTATATTTGTATTCACTTTTTAAAAAGAAATCAGGGCTGAGATAGAACCACTTTATGGGAGCTTTATGTTATTCCTTCTATTAAATACATATGATTTCTAAGGCAATCTGCCTAAATTTGGCTTTTCAACAATCACTTGTGAAAATGAACATCAGATTCAGTTTGTGGTCGGTTTAAAGTAAATGGATTCGAATGTGAGCCCAGAAATGAAATTTGGTACTTTCACATTTTTGGTTGCGATATACATTTGACACCAAGAAAAGCAGGGAAATGTTATCTTGGCTATAAAGCTGCCATGAGGAGCCAGTCCAGCATGTTATTTCACGGAAAGGGCTCCAGGCAAAACCATTATGTAGAGGCGCCAATGAAAGGAACCTGGGAATAAATCCCAACAGCCTGTGTGCACGTTAGGTTTAAGTCGTGGGAAGAGAGGATGAGACACTGGAAAGAAGAATGAAAATGATCCAAAGTCATCAACATGCTCATTTTCAAGAAATAACAGCGACTGTTAAATAACCATGTCCTGATCAGGGTGTGCAAACCTCAAGACATTTTCAAAATTGCTTGTGGATTAAAAACACATTTCATCAATGCTGGAAATATTTATAAGCGATTACTTTAATATTAAGGCACTCTACACACACTCACTTTATCTTGTTTTCAGAGCATTTTACAGAGTACCCTCAAATTTCATACACATCAGAATTAGAGAGGAATGTACTTTACCAAAACCTCACTTCAGGATAATTTATGTTCTACTGTTCAACTTGAAATTTTTACAAATTGGATTTCCAGGGCAAGTTCTGTATCATATTTGCATTTGAATATAAAATAGCAAACATATTAAGGGGAAGAAAAGTACTGCCAATCACCAGAAGAGGGAGTGATCCTCAAATCCAAAAATCCCATGCTCCACTGATCTAGTACCTGTGCTATCCCGAATCATGCTTCAGCATAATCTGGTTAACTATTGCATTATAATTCTTAAAAAGAACTTAACCATATATACAAATATAAATAACAATATGTGGTGGAATTCCTGCCTTGCAGAATGTCATCACTTAACATTGCTCACAGCAGCCATCATTTACCTAAGCTAAGCACAAGCTAAAAGGATGCCACTCTGTAGCATCCCAGTCATCATGACTTATAACTTCAATGCTTAGCTCTTGCATTCACCCAGCTGAAATGTAGGATTCCCTTATTTGCTTGCATAGTCTACAAAAATCTCTCTTTTGGCATGCATCATTTTATGAGGACTGCTATTTTTCTTGGCTAACTGGAAAATGAATAAAACACACATGTGAGAGAAAAAAGAAGAAAAAAAAGGCTAAAGGATGTGGAGGGTTTCAAGTACTTCTTCTAGTACTTTCAGCTTATTTCAGAAAAGAAGACAGGAACAGGAATTTATCTGGGCCAAGGGCATGAGTGCCATGTTGGGATTCCCTCTGGTGAATGAGATGCCCACATTCATCCTCAAGCTGGCTGGAGGAAGCCTGGCTCCACTGCCCGCTGCTTGTGTGACCTTAGGTAGGGTACCTAATACACTTAATTTTTACTTTCCTCAACTGTAGAAAGCAAATATTTAATAATGGTACCAACATCTTAGTCAATCCTCATCCCAATATCCTATTTTTTAAGCACTTACTACCTTATGTTCTTTTTTGGCTCACTTATTTTTTATCCATCTGTTTTATTTCTCTCCCTCAATGGGCCACAAGCACACAGACCTTGTTAGTCACGGCGTTCACCTTATGTCCAGTGTTCAGAGCATGGCAGGCCCACAACAAATATGCTAGTTATAAAGGAACTTGTATGTTTGATTTGGAAGTTGTGATTCCAAATGAAGGAATCAGCGAGGAGATGTAGTGAAACTACAGCCCAGATGCACTGAAGATACCAACCCAGAGCTTGGCCCACGGTAAGCCGTAAGAATTTCCATAATGCTTCATTTCCATTATGTTAATTTTTATACTTACTTTCCATTAATGGCAAATGGTATAGATTTTTAAATGTGTGCTAGTGACATAAAGTTGGCTTCATAAGCGACCTAAATGTCCATCAACATAAATGTTCATCGACAGAAGAGTGGATAAAGAAGGTGTGGTGCATATGTACAATGGAATATCACTCAGCCATATAAAGGAATGAAATTGGGTCATTTGTAGAGACGTGGATGGACCTAGAGACTGTCATACAGAGTGAAGTAAGTCAGAAAGAGAAAAATAAACATTGTATGTTAACGCATATATGTGGAATCTAGAAAAATGGTACAGGTCAACTGGTTTGCAAGGCAGAAATAGACACATGGATGTAGAGAACAAACATAAGGACACCAAAGAGGCTGTTATGTTATGTTAAATTTATGTCAAATAATATTCTTTGGTAAAATAAATAAATAAAATATTTTTTTAAAAGTAGGCTTCATAAATAAAGGTATCAAAACAAACAATGATGTAGGGGAAATAAAAAACCTATTAAGTAAATAATGGTATAGGTGGTGTGTGTAACTGGCAACAGTCACCGAATCGGTCATGAATAACCGAAGTTCTGGGAGCTCACTACACGGAGAAAGAGCACGGCAGGAGGCTGGGATCCAGAGTGAGACGGAAAGCCTGGGGTGGCCGGGAAGGTCTTGATTTTACAGCTGGGTTGAGGCCCGCAGAGGCAGGAGCAAGGACCCTCTACCTGGGGGAGTCTGACTGTCACTCAAGGAGCTGCAGATGTGGAGTGTATCTGAAGGTTTAACTACCGCTAAGTTCATGGGGCAGAACCCTTGACTGTAGACGGCCATGACTTACAAATTATCTACTGGATTTCAACTTGTAATAATGGGAAGCACCCATCATCTCTGGTTTCTCATGAACACCAAACCTAGGAAACGGGACATGCGAGTGAACGGCCTATTCTAAACGCTGAGGGTATGTGGAAGACATCTGGAGGAGTCCCTTGGCTCCGGGTCAAGAGAGGAGAGAGGGAGCACTACTGCCTTACATGTTTGGAAGCAGAAATTTTCCATTCCTGAGAAGCAAACTGAATTGGGGATGGCCAGCGGTAGTGTAGAATCACAGACTGCTGTACCTTTAAAGGTAACAAAGCGTAAAATGGGTTCCTGAAAAAAATGTACACCAAATATAAGTGGAAATGTGTAAATCCAGCATATATAAAATAGCACCAGCTCTTCTGCAGGAAGTATTGTGGGACATATCCAGAGATGTTCTGGTCTTCTAAAAAAAAGTAGTTATTCGATAATAGAAAAAAATAAAAGTAAAATTCATAACTTATAATTCAAGAGGTTGGAAAAGAATAAAAGTAAATATTAGTGGAATCCTCCCTTTATATATAAATATTTCCATTTAATCATTCAAAATGTTTCTATATAAACTGTCTTCCACTCTACTTGAAGAAAAAAACATGAAAACATACCAGAGGGGAAGAGAGTGTCTACGGCATCACCTCAGGTGTTACTCAAGCTTCTTCTTTGTCAAGAGCTGTACACTCATAAATGGTTGACCGAACAGTTCACTTTTAAATCAATGGTTTGGTGTCGTGAGAACATATACCTATGAGCACGGGCACTTCCTGAGGGCACCTGAGCAGAGTGACAGTCCCGACAGAGGAAAGGCCATGTGAGGACACGGGGGGAAGGCGGCCATCCCCAAGCCCAGGGGAGGGGCCTCAGAAGAAAGCAAACCTGTGGACGCCTTGACCTTGGACTTCCAGCTTCCGTAACTGGGAGACAATAACTTCCTGCTGTTTAAGCCACCCAGTCTGTGGTGTTCTGTCATGGCAGCCCTAGCAAACTGCTACAGTTCTCAAGGGAAAATTCCCTTCGGACCTACACTGTACAAGGCCCATGAAGTAAAAGGATATTATTACAGAACTTCAGGGTCAGGATGGAACAATTGTAAAAGAAATAGAAGAAATAGGTTACTTACAATATGGTCAAAGTAAGTGAAAATTTCAGATAAGCTTTAAATACTGCCCCCTTTCGCATTGTTAAAGGTGTTTTAGATGCCACTTCACTGTGTACATTGCACAGAATATACTTTTCTGTTGCTTTCACATTCCCTTAAAATAGGTTCATCAAAGTAGATGAAAGCACATGTTGTACAATCTCTGGTAAATTCCACAACTGCAACACCCTCTCTTCTTAGAAAAACTTAAAACCCAATAAACATGAACCTCTGTGGTATAGTTCGTACATGGTATAACATTAAAATACTTTAAATCAAGTTTTATTCTTTACTTGCATTTCTCATAGGATGCTAGGGAACTTGGCTTGTATTGCCTGAAACATGTTCCACACCCATTTTTTTTCTCTTCCCCAATGACCTGGAGTGCAGGTTCTCTAGAACCTTTCCTTCTCCATGAAGCTGGTAAATTACATACCTGAGGACTGTGCTGTTAGAGAAAATGAGCCATTTTTTAAAAAGCTTTTCCCTCCAGTTTTTGAAAGGAAGTAACCATCTCTAAGCACTTAATGTATGTGAGTGCTACTCTTATTTTTAAATAATAAATCTATATATTACTTAATGACGATGACAGTTTATAAAATGATATATCTATTATTTAATAACAATGTGGGTTGAGAATATTATTTTTATGTGTGAATCGTAAACATTCAGAGTGTGAATATGGGGCTGCTGTTTTCAGCAATCATTTAATTCCGTGGTCTGCAAGGGGCAAGACTATATATTCTGCAAAAGCTTAACGTTTGCGGCTATGTTGCCCTTTAGGTGGCTCGATGTTCTGTTGTTAAATGAAAGGGCAAACTGAGAAGAGTTATCATCAACAGTTGATGCCTCTCCTGCTCCCGTGAGATTTAATTCTTTAGACACTGGACAAGCTTCCGCCCACTCTGGACAGAGAGCCCCACGTTTATTTTGAATGAATGTACTGTAGTGTCTCCTACAATCACTGATCACAGAGACCATTCCTGCTTCCCATCCTCTCAACTGCTTCCTTCGAGGGACACTACCCAGAATTACATTACCGTCCCATCTCTGCCTCACTCATTTTCTCAAAAAGATTTGTTCATTCTACTTCGTCTGTTTGCACTTCTTATACAATATTTATACCCTATGGCTTGGTATTTCTTACAATGTAGTCTTTGTTCTTGCTAGAGATTTCCATATTTGAATGTTTAAAACTTCTGTTTTCCTTGCAAGCACCCCCCCATCCCCAATCAGAGGTTCATTGTTGTATTTGGTTTTTATTTTATTTAGTTTCTGTTGGGTATGTTCTTGGCACTGTGATTATATTCCAGGTACAATGGATTTTACCTGATCTTCCAATTTTATACCAAGAGAAATATGTAATATTACAACAAGACATATTTATTTCTGATTCTTAGAGAATAAATGGAGACTGAAGAAACTAGTTAATAGCAATAGCTGAGTAGGGTGGCTGTTAGTTTTACATGACACTCTGGTAAGATTCCTACACACATCCCTGCTATCATCACTATGTTTATGCGATTAATGCAGACGAAGGAACAGACACTAAGAGAAAAGGTAATGCCAAGCTATAAAGCAAGATTTTATGATGTAAGGATAAAAACTTTATTTTGATAAATATATTAATAGATTCTCCTCCACTCCTAGCCTACCAAAAACACCTTGTAGGTGTAATTCTCCTTTCCTTCTTTCTCTCCCTTTCAGATGTTGCACTTGGCTATATAAAATATGAAAATATATAAATATTTTATATACATATGATAACTTCTAATTCTAGCAGATTAAGTACAGACATCTGAACCATTTCCGGTGTATATGTGTATAGGATTTGGGCATGTGGATTATATATACTGAAGATTAGAAATAGCAATACATAGAGCCACTCTTTCAGGATATTATCCAAACAGTGGGAGAAAACCAAACAGGCTCCTTTGGGAAATGTACTCTGAAAGGAAAGAAAAATCTACATTCAATGGCCACTGAAAATTTATAGCTTACACTCAATTTCAGTTTTATGTTTGTGCATTCCTCCAAAACTAACTGAATGTCCTGTTTTACTTATGCTTAGAAAACAGATGAAACAAACCAACAACAGGATGGACAAAAGTTACTCGGCTTCAAAGTCATCAATTCTTTACACAGGTTAAAGACTACTAGTCTATTTGACTTAGTTATTTGGTCTATGAACACTTTTCGCCCATACATAATAAATTTCTCTTCCAATCTTTGACAGCACTAACAACATTTTTCAATTTGTTGACTATAAGTTGACATTTTCCTGGAAAAGAGACTGATTTTATGTAACAATCTATCCAGAAAAAACACCTATAATTTCAAACCGTTATAGCCTTGAAAGCATGAACATACCAAGAATAGCCTGTTTCGTACTTTATCATTGGTAACGATAACAGGTGACATTCACCAAGCTCTTCCTACGGACCAGGCACTGTGCTAAGTGCCCTCCAAGAATAACTTCCTGTGATACTCACAACAATCTGATGATAAGGCACCACATCCCTCTTTTACAGGTGGAATAATGCATTTAAAGAGGTGATGTAATCCGGGGAGGGCTTATTCTAGTAAACGACAAAGCCGGGAATTGAATCCAGGTATGGACAACTCCAAGTTCCACACTCTTAAACGTTCTTCAGTGTTGCTAAAATCGAAAAAGACTTCCCCAAGTGCTCATCTGGGCTTACTTTATTGGTTTTGATAATCCTTTATACTAATCTTGGTTAAGAGTATTGTTCCTGGAGTAATAAGGTCCACAACACCTGATCGTAGAAGGAAGGGGGAGGCAATGGCTCACAAAACAGCCCACTTAAATTCGCACTCTCAGATTGCTTAGCTATTTCCTAGGTAGGAGATGAACCTGGACTTTAACATGTTAAAAACAGGTTAGTAAATGGTGTTGAGTGGGCCTGGTGCCAAGGAGGTAGAGAACTGGAGACAGGATAAGGTACAATTCAACGGCCAGGCCCTCACAACGCCACTGAACAAAGACTCCTAATGGCTGGAATTCTCACTGTTGTGTACGTCATACATCAACCACGTGCCAGAAGTGAGTGGGTTCCCTCCCGTCCTTCTCTCCAGAACAGAAATTAGCAAACACAACCTAAGGGCTCAACTCAACGTGCTGCCTCTTTTCGCAAATAAACTGTATTGGAACATAGCCGCACCCATTCACTTACATATCATCTGTCTGCTTTTACCCTACCAGAAGAGAGCAGAGCAGTTATGGCAGAAACTGTATGACCACAAAGTCTAAAATATTTACCACCTAGCCTCCCACAAAAACATTTGCCAACCCTTCAGTTATATTATGCGGTACAAATAAATTCCTACCAAAGTGACTGAACATGTATCTGAAGCCATATATATTCGGAAACAAGGCTTCTATGAAAATAAAATCCCATTTTTTCCCCCTGGTTTCTTTCTTCCAATCCTTCCCTTTCCTAAATATTGTAAGAATAATATCTGCTTCTTTATTAAAACACATAAACACACACACACACCAATTACAAATGTTAGATCTGAGAATACAGAGGTGAATAAGACAGAGCACGTCATCAAGAAATTTTTTGTGAGGAAAGACAAACATTTTTAGCATATAATTAAAATGCAATGCTAAGCACTGCAAGAGATGTCAGCTCAAATGCCGAAGGCACTTGTGCCAGGGGTGGAAAATCCTGTCCCAAAGTCTGAGAAGCAATTTACCTTGTGACAAGCCTTCCTTTTTCAGTGAAGAAAATTGGACTTGATATGCTGTTAATTTGACAATCTGGTACCAAAAGGCTTAGGCCATGTCATTGCCAAAATATTGGAATATAAGGTTACCAGGAGAAGAAACTTAAGGAACAGGATATTCTTCAGGGTCTTTATATCCTGTTTTAAGTCATGGGTAATTGTGCAGGTTTGCTACTTTGTAATATTTACATAAGTGACAAGCCTTCTTCTCAGTACTCCAAACAAGAGGTTGTAAGTGGATGTCAATCTATCAATCATCTAGGTGCAGCATAGATGAAGGAACTAGGTCTTCTCATCTCAGGAAAACAGTGACCTGGTCATGTCTGTGGACCCAACCACAGACCAACTTCTCTCTGACTTCACCACCTAAAGCAGGGTCAGCAAACTGCCCATGGACTGTTTTTGTATGGACCATAACTAAAAGAGCTTTGATTTTTTTTAATTCTATTGAGAAATAATTAACAAATGTAATTGTATACAATTAAAGTGTACAATGTGATGATTTAATCAATATATACATGGTAGAAGGGGTTTTAAGGGAAAACAGAGAAGAGCATGTGATAGACATTATATGTCTATGCCTAAAATATTTACATAAAATGTTGCAAACCTCTGCCAAAGATACAAAGCCTGGACCATTCAGACTTGTGAAATAATTATAGAAAAGAAACTGAATCAAAAAGTAATTAAGAAACTGATGCAGGTAATAACTAATAATATTATTAAGTAATACCTTTGCCTATAAAGCTAAAAAATCCTCAGAAATAAAAATGGAAAGAGTGAATCCAGCAGTAAAATATAAAAATTCAAAGTCTGCAATGCCCTGTATCAGTCAGGATTCACACAGAAGTGAGAGGCCATACCAGAAAAATGGAGCAGGGAAGGGTTGTCAATTAAGTGAAAAGTGGTGAACTGCTAATGGGGGAGCAGGTGGACCCACAGAGCTGAGAGATGAGCTTGGGGAAGACTCCAGAGCTCAGGGTAAGCCCCCCAGGCTGAGGAGGAGCTCATGGAGCTGCCACTGTAACCACTGTAACACCTGGACCTGCTCTCAACTCTGAGATTTACCCAGATGGGGGTCTCCATCACAGGCCCTGTCTGTCTCTCTCTCTCTCTATCTATCTATGAAATTGGTGATAAGAATGATATTTTCTGGAATTTAGTCAAGAATTCATCATAGGACATAGAGAACTTTCCTCTTTTAATTTTGTCACATTTTAAATGCACACTGATATGACAGCTGTCACAAAAAAAATTGTTTCAAATGAAGTTAAAGACAACTAAGCGGTACTAGAGCCAACTTACAGAAAAAACAAAAAAAAAACAAAAAAGAATGCACATTTTGGCCAACCCGACAGAAAACAAAAGGAAGTTTGCTGAAAATCCCTTTTCACTTGTATCTATCTCTCATAATTCAGAGCCTTCTATTCACTGCTTCAAAAAAGAAAATAACCAATAATTTAATGTAGAACTTAGCAAGGAAAGGAAACAAATATTCTTTTCAAATATTGACACTCCCAATTTAAATAGATCTTTATAGCTCTACTGTTTATTGAAATATAGTTGGTTTACATATTGTGTTAGTTTTAGGAATACAGCATAGTGATTGGCTTTTTTGGAATGGTGGATTATATTCTATTATAGATTACTACAGGATACTGGGTATAATTCCCTGTGCTTTACAGTAAATCCTTATTGCTTATCTATTTTATGTATAGCAGTTTGTATTTGTTAATCCTATACTCGTAATTTGTCCCTCCCACCAACCTCTCCCCTTCAGTAACCATAAGTCTATTTTCTTTGTTGTGAGTCTATTTCTGTTTTGTAGACAGATTCATTTGTATTCTTTTTTAGATTCCACATATAAGTGATATAATATAGCATTTGTCTTATTCTGACATATCACAAAGCATAATATTCTCTAGGTCCATCCATATTGCTGCAAAAGGCAAATTCTTTTTTATGTTGAGTAATATTCCTGTGTGTGTGTGTGTGTGTGTGAGAGAGAGAGAGACATCTTCTTTATCCATTCATCTGTTGCTGGACACTTTGGTTGCTTCCATGTCTTGACTCTTATAAATAATGCTGCTATGAACACTGGGGTACACGTATCTTTTAGAATTAGAGTTTTCACTTTTTCTGGATATTTACCCAGGAGTAGAATTGTTGCATCATATGGTAGTTCTCTTTTTATTTTTTTAAAGAGACTCCATACTGCTTTCTATAGCAGCTGCACCAAATTACATTCCTACCAACAGTATAAAAGGTTTCCCTTTTCTCCACATCCTTTACAGCATTTATTAACTTTTCGATATTTTTCTGATAATAGCCATTCTGACTGGTGTGAGGTGATACCTGATTGTGGTTTTCATTTGCATTTCTCTAATAATTAACAATGTTGACCATCTTTTTATGTGCCTGTTGGCAATCTGTATGTCTTCTTTGCAAAAATGTCTGTTTAGGTCTTCTGCTCATTTTTTGATTGGGTTGTTTTACTGATATTTAGTTGTATAAGCTGTTCACATATTTTGGATATTAACTCCTTGTCAGTCACATCATTTGCAAATATTTTCTCCCAGTCCATAGGTTATCTTTGGGTTTTGTTGATGTTTCCTTTTCTGTGCAAAAGCTTTTCGGTTTGATTAGGTCACATTTGTTTATTTTTGCTTTTATGTCTTTTGCCTTGGGAGACTGACCTAAGAAACCATCATTACTATTTATGTCTAAAAATGTTTCTCCTATGTTTTCTTCTAGGAGTTTTATGGTGTCATGTTTTACATTTAGGAAGGACTTAAAACAATTTTGGATTTATTTTTGTATATGGTGTGAGGGAATGTTCCAATTTCATTCTTTTACATGTAGCTGTTCAGCTTTCCCAACACCATTTGTTGAAGAGACTCTCTTTTCCTCTTTGTAAATTCTTGCCTCCTTTGTCATAGATTAATTGACTGTGTGTCAGTTTATTTTGGAGATTTCTATTCTGTTCCATTGATCTGTTTTTGTGCCAACATCATGTTTTTTTAATTACCATGTCTCTGTACTACAGTCTGAAGTCTGAAAGGGTTATACCTCCAGCTTTGTTTTTTTCTCTCTGGGTTGCTTTGGCAATTCTGGGCCTTTTGTGGTTTCATAGAAATTTTAGGATTATTTGTTCTGATTCTCTGAAAAAATGCCATAGGTATTTTCATAGGAATTGCATTAAATCTGTAGATTGCTTTGGGTAGTATGGCCACTTTAACGATATTAATTCTTCCAACTTAAGAGCATAGGATCACTTTCCATTTCTCTGAATTGTCTTCAATTTCCTTGATAGTTTTCAACATACAGGTCTTTTGCCTCCTTGGTTAAGTTTATTCTGGGTTTTTGATTTTTTTTTTTTTTTTGGATGCAATTTTAAACAAGATTTTTTTTTTTACTATCTCTGAATTTCATTATTAGTTTATAGAAATGCAACACATTTCTATTTATTAATCTTGTTTCCTGCTACACTGCTGAAATCATTTATTCTAATACTTGTGTGTGGAGACATTAGAGTTCTCTATATGGAGGATCATGTCATCTGCAAATAGTCACAATTTTACTGCTTCCCTTCCAATTTGGATACCTTTTATTTCTTTTTCTTATCTGATTTCTGTTACTCTTTATATCTCTTAACCTCATGTTTTCCATTCTGTTATCTCCCTCTGCTGGTCTGGATAATTTCCTCAGTTTTCACCATCCAGTTTGTTAATACTCTCTTTACTTGCATCTAATCTGCAGTTTAAATCCACCCTCACACTTTATTACATATTTTATTTGTAGAAATTCTACTTTTTTACTCATTTAAAAATATTTATTGAAAATCCCCTATGTACCAGCTACTGTTCTAGGCACCAGAGATAAAGTAGTGAAGAAAAAATAAAATGCATTGCCCTCATGAAATTTATATTTCAGTGGGGCCAACATACAAATATATAAGCAAAATATATATCAGATGGTAATAACTGCTGTTTTAATAAATAGAGTTAGGGGAGGGTAGAGTGCTGCAGGGAAGAACCTCACTGTGCATGAAGTCTAACTGGATAAGGGATGACCTAGGATATATAAGTTACCATGGGCCTGACTTGAATAATGATGGGTAAGATGGATCTCATCACTCCTGTCAATGATGATAAAGAGAATGTGAATAGGAAATTTTATCCGGAACACATGAGACTGGCTCCTGGGCTCTCTTTGATCTTTTGATGATGGTTCTGCTTCTGTAATTATCTTGTAGATATGTTTAAAATACAGTTTAAGCTTGAATGTTTTAGGGAATGTACTGTTAACAGAAATTTGACCTACCAACTAACCCATGGGAGGTCTGGATTGTGGTTACAAGTGCCAAAGGGAAATTCTACTTTTCCCTTCCATCCATTGCCAAGTTTTGAAACAAATAACTTTTCTTGTTGCCTATTCTCTGCACACCTTGAGGGTCCAGCTTTTTGTAGCAGCGGGTTTCATATTCACCACCTAATATAGGCTCCAAGCTTTGTTCCCTTTCCCTCATGCCCTTATTGCTATCAAAACAGAAGTTCACAAATATCCATGGCAAGGGGGTACCTTGGGGCAAATCAAAATAGCTCTGGAACTGGAGTCTTACACCTATAGATTTCAGCCTCCTTTTCACTTCTGGTTTCTGAGGATCTCCCTTGCATTCTTGCCAGCTCAGCAATGCATCTGAAAAGATACTTCACATATTTATTCAGTATTTTTAGTTGTTTAGTAGTAGAGATTCTTTATGGAATATAGTCTATCTTGCTCTTTTCTCTGCTTAGTTTGAGCAAAAATTTTCCTTAAAAATCTCTACTTAGAGCACAAATCTTTGACAGCTGAGTGTAGAGGAAACTCCTGAACCTTCTCCAACCTCTGAACTAGAAATGAGTTCCTTCTCCCTAAAACTGCTCATTCTACCAGCTCATTAATAAAATTATGTCATTAATGATGAGATTATTTGAATCAGGATATTTACTACATTAATTCTCAACCACTAGGAATTTTGCCTATGCTATGGGGCTCGGTAACTAGCAATTTTCAGAGCTGATTTTATTGTTTTCAACTGAGGATGTGCTGCAATTCATTTCTTGTATATAACCTTCACTTTAGATTTATATTGGGTTTTTAAATGTTTAGCAAAAGGGCTTTTACCAGCATTTTCTTTCCTTCTCTAGCCAAAGCAAGGATTACAACATGAACCAGACTGGATCAATTAACACTGTGAAGTTATCATCATTTCTAAAGAAAACACACACATACATACATACAAATAGAACAGTGACCCTCAAGGCAAAATACTTCCAAATAAAATAGAAATTTACAATCAGAAGTAAATGAATTATTTGCCCTAAGACAACAACCCACTCCCCAAACATCTGCATTGTGTTTCCAATGAGCGATTTTTACTTTCATCATTGTTCACATGATGATTTGAAAAAATAAATAAATAAGCCAATAATAAAGCAGGGCCTAGAGGAACTGAAAGAAAAATTCAATACTGCTTATTTTAATAGAACTCCTCATACAAACCCTTTCCCAAAATAAATTGCAGATAAACCAGAATACAATACATTGTCAAACATTACATGCAATCTTGTGATGGAGGACATAAACCCTCCCTGATGCTTCAGGTAATCAAGCTCCATATAGCTTCTAAAAGGAATTCTAGTAATAACATTTGCCAACATTTCTCATAAGAAATCTCTCCTGCTTTCTTTAGTCCACCTGGGGCAAACAGTTTCATTGCATTCATTCTCTAAATCAGTTACTTTACAAAGCACTATGCAAGGTCCTTTTGGACATATCCTCTTATTGACTTCTCAGAAAAATCCAGTGAAGTGTTATGTACATTTTATAGGCAGCTGAGGTTCAGAGAATTTTATATATTTTCCTCAGATGATTTAACTAGTAAATAGAAGAGACTATATTCTAATACAGATTTTCACAGCTTCGTGTCCAAGGTACTTTTCCCATTATATCAATGATAGAAAGTATTTTGGCATGTAAATTTTTCTAATTTATGAGAAAAATAATATATGTAGTCAAAGAAGAAAAGTAAACAACACACGTAGATAAATGTACAGTAGCAGGTAACTAATAGGTAAAGAGTAGGTAAGAGTGGTGGTTTGCAACTGAACTTGAAATAATACCAGTGACCACCTACTATTCCCCCCAAAAGCCTGCTTTTTCTTTTGTATGTGGGATAAGAGAGGGAAGGGACACAACATTAGATGAGTGGTTATGGAAACTGTGCCATGAATTGGTTTAAGCCACTATGAAGAGATTTGTGGCCAAAGCAATACCAGTTTGGGACACAAGTGATAAAGCACATCTGCCTGGAACACTACTTGGAAAGTAGTGATAATTGGCACATGAAGGGCGTTTTTATGCAGCCGTGTGTCAGGAGGATATAGATGCTGGGCTGGGAAGCAGCTCTGTCTTAGAGCTGTGATGAGACACTCCTCTTAGGAGCTACACAGGCAGAAATCAAGAAAAAAGTGGGAGGAAAAGAATAGAGAACACAAACAGAATTCAAGACGTTAGAAAAACATGTATTTTAGATGGCATGGGTAGAGGACAAAAGAGACTATAACCCTGAAGTTTTTCATGGGAGAAAGAATGTGGGAATTAATTTTACTCTAATTTTTCATAATCTCATGCTTTTAAGACCTAGGGACATCTATTTATCTTACAAATCAAAATGAAAACATTTGTCCACTGTGTCCAAAATGCTAAAATCCATGACATTCTTCAATAATAAATATTTTAGGTTTTTTAGTGTTTTAATATTTACTATGACTACTATTTATTAGAACACTTAGTATTTAATATAGTTTTACATGTCTTATTTATTCTGAAAATGTTAGAAAAGCAGTAATATTATTCTCATTTTATAAGAAACTGAAGCTCAGAATATAAACCTGCCTCCCTAAAGTTGCCCATCAGTTTGGGGGCCACCTTTCTTTGTTTTTGCTTTCCCAAATAAAGGTTGACACCTGTGAGGTAATCAGGATACGTATTTTTTACTCCCATACTGTCAGTAAAATAAAAGCAAAGAAAGAATAAATTATTTAAAGAAACATACAGAAAAACAGAAACAGCTGAGATTAAAACTAGGTTTCCTGACTGCTTGGCCATACTTTACATTACATAACAAATACTCCTTGTTGTTTATCACCAACTTCTAGCAGAGGCCATGGGAATTAATCACTTTGGAAATGTTTCTGAATGAAGACACAAGTGGAGTGAATGAATGAAAGGATGACTCATTAATTTAAACACACAGAGCCCCAATTCTAATGAAACCTAAGGGAAAGAGGCAGTCTCCATACATACAATTACATTTCCTCAACCTCATTCTCCTCTCTCCCACCTCCCCCCTCACCTCTACTTCCAGAAAATGCCCTTTCCTGTTCAGGTGAATCTGAGAGAGTTTGATTTAAAATAATTGATCTCAGAATGTAAAAAGAGCTTCCAAAATGATTATCATAACATGACGCTATATTTCAAGACAGTGTCTCTGCTTGCTGCACCCAGTCCGTGAACCTGTTCTGAAAGTCTCCTAGCTCCATGTCTTTCCTTTTACCTTTTTTTTTATAGTACAAACAAGGGTTGAAAGTCAAAGGCAGAAAAGGTTTGCTCCAGAAGACAGAAGATGTGAGTTTAGTTCCGACATTTAGTAGTTTTGTAACATTAGTGAAGTCCATAAATGTAGCATTTATCAAGCCAAGGAATGACACCACACCACCTCTTTCGTTGCCCAAGCCAGAATACCTCCCCCTCCCTCACATTACCCTGCCTCTGAGCCCTTACCCAATCCTACTTAGCTTAACAATAAAGTATATCCAAAATGAGTCTGCACCTCTCCATCCTTACTTCCTCTGATGTAATCTTCACTTTCATGATTTCTTACTTGAATAAAACCCCTAACCTGTTCCCCCCCGTCCACTGTGAATTTTCACCAATATCTTCTTTATACAATATCCAAAAATCTTTGCACAATGCACTATGATATGACAAAATCGTGACCCTCCTCAAGACCCTTTGACGGTTTTCTTCTGCTCTTTGGAAGAAAAGCTTAAATACTCAACATCCAGAATCTCTAAAAGCTGCCTCATGTGCCCTCACCTCTTCCTGCCCTCTATTCCTTCTAGTCGTCGCTCAGGTTCTCCAGAGCCACACTTTCTCCAGTCTCAGGTCTTTTCCCTCGACCCTTCACATCAGCCCCTTATTATCCTTCTCCCGGCTCAGCTCAAGAGACATTTCCTCAGCGAAGCGTCCAGACCCCTGCTGCACATACAGCCAAATTCCTTTTTGCAAAGCATTGATTTCATTGGCAATAATCCACTACTTAGCAAATTGTTAATAATGTCTGTCTCTCTCGGACACGAAAGAAAGCTCAATGTGAGCTGCGACGTCTGTTTTACGTCCAGCCCTGATGTCAATGCCCCCCAGCCAGAGACCACAAGGGACAGCTCTGTAGTCAAGCCAAGTCGGACTTACTGGCTCATACAGTAAGACAGCAACCATGCGGAACTGTGGGTGCAGGCATCTCAGCAGAGGATATTTCTAAGGAGCTTGTTACAGGATTTGGATTGGTGGTAGATGATTTTGTGGAAGGGTCAAGAAAATGTGACGTTGCCTTGATTGGGTGCTGTGAGAAAATAAGGGCAATGTGATGACTGCACACGTGAGTTGCTTTACTTTAGGAGACAAGAATGGCAATGGGAACCTAAAACTACAAGTGGTAAAGGAACAGCAGTCACTCGTTGGTGAAAACAGCAGTCTCCCTGGAAGCTGGCAGAGAAGCGTACTGTGCCATTTTTGTGGTGTGGTGTGTGCTTCTGTTTTGTCTGACATCAGACATGATCGTGAAGTTGCCTTGTTTTTGCCTCACTCCATCGTGCTCACGCGGTGACTCCGTGCGACGTATGTATTCTGGGAAATTGGGTACATCCAATGGGTGAACACCATGAGTGTGTGGTGAGAGCCAGGCCAGCTCAGCGGGCAGGGGTGGGGGCCTGTTTTTGTTTTCTTTTCTCTTTTTTTAATTCTCACTAACATTTAACCCTGCGGCTTGAATGCCGAAGTCACTCAGATAACTGTTGAAAAACTAAATGAATAAATGCAGACTCTGTGAACTTCAACAGTCTCATGTTTTGGAGGATATTTCACTGGCCCCAAAATAGGTAAGAAGATTACTTTAGCCTCCTGCCACTTTAAAAACCTATGATTCCAGAGACTTTTAAGTTTTATTTTCATATCCTTATGACGACATATGTACGATCACAGGTTCTATAAGAATAAAGCGAAACTGTAGGGTTCTGTGACTTGACAAAGGCTTTATCCTCTCTCACCACACTGGCACTTCCTTTCTTAAACATATACTTTCATTCTCACCCATTCTAACCCCATTCCACACACAAATAAACAATAAATTTAAACCTGAACTGTAGAAACCGAAGAACAGATTTAGAATTTCTACCTGAATACAGAACGAGGAATATAATGTAATGGAGAAAACAAAAAGCACAAATAAAAAATACTGTCTCACTGGCTTTAACCTCCGATAGAAACTAAAACCTCCCCTTGGGGATTCTCGCAGTAAGCATGGGGGGCTGAGGACGGAGAGGCGTCCCGAGCCTTCTGAACAACCACAGGTCTGAGTGGTTGTGTTACTCCATAAATCTATTAAAAATCATTTCACTGGTACCCTTAAAATGGGTGCATTTTCCGGTATGTAAATTATACCTCGATAAAGCTGTTAAAAAATAAAAGTTGGTGGAACTATATCTAGATCTGTGGGTTACCTAACTGGGCTGCAAGGTTTTTCACCTGTTATGCTACAGCCTCACTCTAAAAACTCCTCATCTGTGCCATCTCTCTACGATCTGCCGCCACAAAGCTTCCCCCTCCAGGGAGGATTTCTTGAAGAATATGCGAAGCAGAACAATTCCTCCTCCAGCCACATTGATCCCAAGCCCTGGACAGTAAGCAAGCACACCCCACCCCAGCCACTAGGACTATGGACTTGCCTGAAGTAGAAGGCTTGGCAAGCCTATCAAGAAATCACCCTCAGAGCACCTATATAATTAATACAAGTTGATGGTTACTAATTAATTCACCAAGAACTGATTCTTTCTAGAAATACAGAGGAGGTTCCCAGAAACCATATTAATAAACCATGGCTCTAGGTTGATGAGAACATTAAATAATGTGTCAAGTCGTTCCTATATTTGCACCAGTGTTCCTCCATTGGCCACCTGGCATTAAAGTCCCCTATTATTCAGAGGTCCGCTTAATGGAACAAAATGTTTGACCTTTCTAATCCTCATCACGCACGCAACTAGCTGCATGCATGGATGGCTCGTTGAAATGAGAATTGGCCCCTGGTGCATCCTCAGTCAAGGGCAACCATGGCGAATTGGAGCCTGGCCTTAACACTGCTTCTGTAACTAAGATATTCGCGTGCAGAACTTTACATGTAGTTTAGGAATTTTAAAACTGAATGGACAAAATATTATACTGCCCTGAAAGTTTCGATTCCATAGGATTGTCCAAAGTGTTTGCTAACATAAGAAAATTATATAAAAATTGTAATTTAATCACAACAAAAATTCTATCAAACTAGAAATTTGGCATATATTAATCATGGGGTAGAATGAATGGTAATCAATGGTTTCAGAATCTGACCTATAGTTTTGATGTTGTCACACCCCAACATGGACCAGGACTTTCCTTCATCACTCATCTTCCTTAGGTCATGAGTAGTTAATATATGAAATAAATGACTAATCATAAATGATCTGTAAGGTACATTTTAATGAAAATATTCAAAATTTGGAATTCCTGCTAGAGTCTATTTACTTTCATTTCTCTTTCATGAACATGATTCCATTAGCTCTAAATCTGTTATTTTGGGGGTGGCTCTCCCCCAAATTTGCAGATGACCTGACCTGCACTCTAGCCTAGAAAAACAAAGAAGCCACAAAAGCTCTGCTAGAACTTCTCAAGGGAAAACCTACTCTGAAAAGAAACTCTCTAAAATAAGAGAATTCCCAACAAAAACAAAGCTGGGCATCACAGTTCAAAGATTTCAAGAAATGTTTCCTCAGTGAAGCAATAGGTCCAGAAAAATCCCGCTGGATATGAAAGCATGGGTTCACCTAACACATCTTGAATTTAGGGTTCGGAACTTCCCAGGCTTCCTCATGCATGCCTGGGCATTCATCTAGTGTATCACATGACACAAGACACACATTGTATTATGTTGTATATCCCTAATAGACTGAGTGTGTCTGTGGTTCAGTTACTCATTTAAACCAGAGGATATTTTCATTCCTGCTTATTTTTACTTTACATAGTAAGGATTACTCTGAAAGCTACTTTAATGGTCTGCACTTCAGTCATGAGTTTATTTTACTCATATAGCACCTCTCTGATGGGTCAGACATTGTGCTAGGCATTTGGAATTTGAGAGGGAATTAATTAATGAGGCCCGGGCCTGCCTATTCAGAGCTGACATCCCAGAGAGAAGCAAAGCATTAATCAAAGGACCATACAGGCCATGTAACTGCCTACTATGCTTAGAACTTAAGCCCTTGTTTTAAGGTAACACGGATGCAGGTGATGTTTTACAATTCGAGGGCTCACTCAAGAGCCTCCATCTTGGCAGCTCACAGGAAGCACTAGGGCTTGAGGACCAAGAGGATAGAGAAGGACACCATGAAGGGGAGTGACACCCGTGGGGACTGTGCAAGGTAGACAGGCAAAGCCTTCTGGGGAAAGAAGGCAAAGATGATAAGAGAAAAAAATAATGAAACTATCATTTATTTAACAGCAAATGTATATCACATCACCTATGCACATGATCCCAAGTCACCCTGAAAAGTACATAAAACACGGACTCCTCAATTTCATAAAGGAGGGAAGCGGTACCAAGAAGGATCACACTGTACAAAATCACAGAGCTAGTAAATTACACAGCAGGCACTAGAACTCCTAGCAGTCTGTTCTCTCCTCTAAATCTTTATCCACTCCTTGCCCACCTTCTCTCCACCCAAACCCCATACAAATCAGAAACTTCTCCCTGGTACCTGCAAACTTTTGACAAGAGAGGAGGACTATTATTGAAGATGACTGACCAATAGCTAGGCCAATGTTTTCCCAAAAGAGAGGCATTACATTCCTTTATATTTCAAAGACCAAGCAATAAGATATCCTTGAGTAAGAATCTGAGTAAGGTCAACAAATTCAGAAAGCTATGATCATGGTAAAATGGGGAAGGGAAATGAAGATATTGCTATCTTCCAATACCAACCATTGAGTTGGCATTTAAATACCTTTCTGTGGCCCCAACATATTCCATTCCCATTTTGCTTGTTTGGTAGGGAGTGGGTAGGGGAAGAGGGAAGGGCAAGTATTAGCAGCACATATATTAAGCAGAGAAAGACATTTATGACATGCTTAACCATAGCCCTCTGGCTCAAAAAAAATGTGGACAAATGTAACACATCATGAAAGAATTAGGGATACCTTAATGAATATCAACATATTTGAGGTTTATAACACTTTAAGACCTAAAATCTAACCTGCCACTTAATCCTACATAGATAAGCTGCCTCAGTCGCCAAAGTTAGAGAAAGGTGGATAAAAGTAAAACCCAGCATCGGATTATTACCTGAATCCTCCCATTACTATTCATCACGGGGTACATACACGGTACTATATAAGGAATTGGATAGAAGGAAATTTTTAGACTTTAAAGAAACCACAGCCCATATTTTTTTAAAAAAAGCTAAACAAATGAATGAAATGGATATTAATATAATGCTCTCAATTGTCACTCTTTGCAGATGACATGATATTATACATAGAAAACCCTAAAGACTCTACCAGAAAACTGCTAGCACTAATCGATGAATTTAGTAAAGTAGCAGGATACAAAATTAATGCACAGAAATCTCTTGCATTCCTATATGCTAAGAATGAAAGAACAGAAAGAGAAATTAAGGAAACAATCCCATTAACCATTGCAACAAAAAGAATAAAATACCTAGGAATAAAGCTGCCTAAAGACGCAAAAGACCTGTATGCAGAAAACTATAAGACACTGAGGAAAGAAATCAAAGATGATACAGACAGATGGAGGGACAAACCATGTTCTTGGATTGGAAGAATCAACATCATGAAAATGACTGTACTACCCAAAGCAATTTACAGATTCAATGCAATCCCGATCAAATTACCAATGGCATTTTTCTCAAAACTAGAACAATAAATTTTACGATTTGTATGGAAATGCAAAAGACCCCGAATAGCTAAAGCAATCTTGAGGAGGAAAGATGGAGTTGGTGGAATCAGGCTCCCTGACTTCAAGCTATACTACAGGGCTACAGAAATATAGATCAATGGAACAGAATAGAGAGCCCAGAGATAAACCCACACATATAAGGACACCTTATCTTTGACAAAGGAGGCAAGAATATACAATGGAAAAAAGTGGTGCTGGGAAAATTGGACAGCTTATGTAAAAGAATGAAATCGGAGCACTTCCTAACACCATACACAAAAATAAACTCAAAATGGATTAAAGACCCAAATGTAAGGCCAGACACTATAAAACTCTTGGAAGAAAACATAGGCAGAACACTCTATGACATACATCAAAGCAAGATCCTTTTTGACCCATCAGCTACAATAATGGAAACAAAATAAAAAATAAACAAACGAGACCTAATGAAACTTAAAAGCTTTTGCACAGAGAAAGAAACCATAAACAAGATAAAAAGACCACCCTCAGAATGGGAGAAAGCAACTGATAAAGGATTAATCTCCAAAATATACAAGCAGCTTATGCAGCTTAATACCAAAAAAGCAAATAACCCAATCCACAAATGGGCGGAAGACCTAAATAGACAATACTCCACAGAAGACATGCAGATGGCCAACAAACACATGAAAAGATGCTCAACATCACTAATCATTAGAGAAATGCAAGTCAAAGCCACAATGAGGTATCACCTCACACCGGTGAGAATGGCCATCATCACAAAATCTAGAAACAGTAAATGCTGGAGAGGGTGAGGAGAAAAGGGAACCTTCCTGCACTGTTGGTGGGAATGTAAATTGGTACAGCCACCATGGAAAACAGTACGGAGGTTCCTTAAAAAGCTAAAAATAGAACTACCATATGACCCAGCAATCCCACTACTGGGCATATACCCTGAGAAAACCCTAATCCAAAACGAAACGTGTACCATAATGTTCATTGCAGCACTATTTACAATAGCCAGGACACGGAAACAACTTAAATGCCCATCAACAGATGAATGGATAAAGAAGATGTGGCACATATATACAATGGAATATTACTCAGCCATAAAAAGGAATGAAATTGAATTATTTGTAGTGAGGTGGATGAACTTAGAGACTGTCACACAGAGCAAAGTAAGTCAGAAAGAGAAAAACCAATACCGTACGCTAACTTGTATATATGGAATCTGAAAAAACGGTACTGAAGAACCCAGTGACAGGGCAAGAATAAAGATGCCGATGTAGAGAATGGACTCAAGGACATGGGGCAGGGGGGTGGTGAAGGGGAAGCTGGGACGAAGTGAGAGAGTAGCATTGACATACATACGCTACCAAATGTAACACAGATAGCTAGTGGGAAGCTGCTGCATAACACAGGGAGATCAACTCGATGCTTGGTGATGACTTAGAGAACTGGGATAGGGAGGGTGTGGAGTTGCGGGATGGAGGGGATATGGGGATATATGCATAAATACAGCTGATTCACTTTATTGTACAGCAAAAACTGGCACAACAGTGTAAAGCAATTATAGTCCAATAAAGAGGCTAAAAAAAAAATATAATGCTCTTCATATATTTTCAATAAAGGCTTCCTCTTATGATCCTGTTTAAGGACTTATGCAAGTATACCCACATCAAAACTCAGAAGTGGGCAGGATTTACTGAGACTCACTCATGTGGGGATCGGAACTAGTAGTCCTAGCCCACTAAATTCCAAAGAGGAAAGCTTCAGAAAGAAAAGCTAAAATGACCTTGGGTCTAGGTCTCACTGTCTTTTTTTTTCTTTTCCTTCCTCTAAGACTGAATGAAAGTAGTATGCATGATTTGACCCAGAAAAGGAGTGTGTGACATGACCAGATAAGCCCACAATAAGCATGATGGCTGGAGGAATTTCAAGGGGCACATTTAAGGGGATTCCAAGAAAGCTATGAATTTTTGTCTCAATGGACACAATCAAGACCTGGGGGGGGGGGGGGGTTGGGGGGGGTGGCGTGGAGGCCTTGTCATGGTTGTAAACGAGACAAAAGGGAAATGAATACTGGCAATTATCTAGAGAGTTTTAATATCCACAAATACTCAGTGTTTGATATGAGTTATACCAATATTTCAGTTAAGTAATCATCATTGAATAAAGTTAAGTTTAAATAGTTGTAAGCAATGGTATGCTGGATAAAATGTACACTTTTTGACTCAACAAAATAAATACCAATAAGTATCCTTTATACCCAACACATTGGTATATTGATAATAACAAAATTGGGGTCTTCTTGGTAGCTATGCTTAGCATAGATATTATGCAGCTGTAACTGATGCAAAATCATCCCCTTATTCCTTTGTCTTTTTCTCAGGAAAAAAAAAAGAATGCACCTAGTTCTAGAGGAAGAGAAATCTATTTTAGATTCTCCCACCCCTTTGTTCCTTAATTTTTCCCCTTAAGGTGAGTGCTGTTATCTGATCACAGTCTTCTGAGAGTCCAGGAAAATAAGCACTGTGTGAATAATAAATATTGATTTTTATAATACTCTGCAGAAAAAGCTATAATGGTGGGAATTAAGAACAGATGTCTTAAGTGATATCCCAGATATTGTAGAGGATTCAAAGAAATAATGCAAAGACTGTACTCAAGGGACTCACATTCTAGCTCAGAAAACAAAGCCAACAATGAAAAACTAAACAGCACCATAAGACAACGTTGTGAGCTATTGGCTATCAAAAGGTTAGACTTGTTATTAAATATCAAGATTCTATAACAGTTATTTATGTAATCATTATACTTGGTGAAAATTAATCCCAGTCCACAAATCAAAATTGCAAAAAATGTCAATTTCTTTATTTTCTTAAATCAATACAAATCCAAGTCTATGCTAACATCACATCTTGTGATAGAACATCAACCACTGGAACATATAAAGATCTTAAGCTCCTACATAATGTTAAAGAATGGAGAACCCCCTTCAGTAAGGCCATTGGTGTAGAGCAGAAAGAGGAAGCAAGCTCTCTCAAGTCTCTTCTTACAAGGTCACTAACCCCATCATTAAAGCTCCATCCTCATGACCTAATTACCTCCCAAAGGCCCCATCTCCAGATACCATCACGTTGGGGGTGAGGTTTTCAACATATGAATTTTGGAGGGACAGAAACATTCAGTCCATAGCATCATCCTAGAGAAAAACTTTCAAGAAACCTGCCCAGTCGTCACAAATTATGAAACTTGACACAAGTCTAGCAATCCAAGGACACATATCTAGTTATCACTGGTACAAAACCATAAGCAAACATAAGTAAATAGGGAAAGAAGAGAAACAGGTAGACTAACACCAATATATTATTTTGGTTGCATATGAAAACATTTTTTTAGACCTTTATTGGAGTATAATTGTTTTACATTGTGCCAGTTTTTGCTGTACAACAAAGTGAATCAGCTGTATTTACACATATATCCCCATATCCCCTCCCTTGTGAGCCTCCCTCCACCCTCCTTATCCCACCCTCTAGGTCATCACCAAGCATCGAGTTGACCTCCTTGTGCTATGCAGCAGCTTCCGACTAGCTACCTATTTTACAGTTGGTAGTGTATACATGTTAATGCTACTCTCTCACTTCGTCCCAGTTTCCCCTTCCCCCTCCCCATGTCCTCAAGTCTGTTCTCTACATTTGCGTCTTTATTCTTGCTCTGTCACTAGGTTCATCAGTACCATTTTTTTAGATTTCATGTACATGCGTTAGCATACAGTATTTGTTTTTCTCTTTCTGACTTACTTCCCTCTGTATGAAAGACTCTAGGTCCATCCATCTCACTAGAAATAACTCAATTTCATTCCTTTTTATGATTGAGTAATATTCCATTGTATATATGTGCCACATCTTCTTTATCCATTCATCTGTTCATGGGCATTTAGGTTGCTTCCATGTCCTGGCTATTGTAAATAGTGCTGCAATGAACATTGTGGTACATATTTCTTTTTGAATTATGGTTTCCTAGGGTACATGCCCAGTACTGGGATTGCTGGGTCATATAGTAGTTCTATTTTGAGTTTTTAAAGCAATCTCCATAGTGTTTTCCATAGTGGCTGTACCAATTTACATTCCCACCAACACTGCTAGAGGGTTCCCTTTTCCCCACACCCTCTCCAGCACTTATAGCGTGTAGACTTTTTGATGATGGCCATTCTGACTGGTGTGAGGTGACACCTCATTGTGTGAAAACCCTTTAAAATAAATAGGAGCTACATTTCCAATATGCATATGCTATAATGCAGTAAATGCAGCAAAGTATAATTGAAGGAGGGCTTACCCCCTTCAGACAATTATTTATCCTTCACTAGATGAGCAATTAATGCAGAGATAGAAACATGCCCTGAAACAGTGTCATGAAGCACTTTTTCTGGTTTCTGTATAAAGGTAGAATCATTGATGTCCTAGATCTGAGTTACCACTGAATGAAACATAATACTAAAAATAATTTCCAGATGTACTGAGTACCTTTCATATGCCAGACACAGTGATACAGGCTTTACATACACCATTTCACATAGTAGAGCATTTCTTCTATGTCAGTATATTTATTATCTTTTTGGAAGTGAGGAAGCCAAGGCTCACAGAAGATAAGCCAGGATTTCAAGGCTGTACTGGGAATCATAGATTTATAATGCACATCTTTCTAATCTAATCTTTTTCAGTCTAAAACACTATGAAATGTCATGGATCCTTGATCAAAAGGATACTTATGCAGACATATTAACCTAAATGTATAGTAAAATCTAATTTATTCTCTAGGCATCAGTGGAGTTGACTGAACCCCAACAAGACCAAAAGACTAAAGAGGGACCTTTTCAGGCTGACACAGGTCTAAGTAGAATAGGGAACTGAAGCTCCATTTACCCAAACTTCACAAGCCCTATCACTACCTTCAAACTAAAAGCACACATGTGGCTGATTCACTTTGCTCTACAGCAGAAACTAACACAACACTGTAAAGCAACTATACACCAATTAAAAAAAAATTAAGAGCACAGGTAATGTCTCCTCCAGATACACGGTGTCCTTAATGACAGCCTCAATGTTTAGTTCCACAGGATACTATGTCCTGCTCCAGCAGAAACTATTAAAATTGATATGGACTTGTTGCCATAAAACTGAGGAGTGAATCCCAGCTCTACCAAAGAATTATTCACGCATCTTTGGCTAAGTCATGCACTCTTTCTTAAATCCATTTGTCACCAAATTTATAGAGGTTCAGGGAGTCAGATAATATAAACAAATGTACTAGGTAAACTATAAAGGATTATACAAATTATACGTATGATTAATTCATTTAATTATTCATAAGACATCCTATGGTCATAGTGTACACTGGGTTAAGAATGGAGAGTCTAGAACCGTCTGCTAGTTGACTCTCATCTCAAGCAGCAACTAGCTATGTGATCTTGGGCAAGTTGTTTTATGCATTGATCCCTCTTCCTCTTCATCTGTAAAACGCAGACAGCAATAGACTTGTGAGCATTAAACACGCAATGTCAAATGAGGATAAAAATGGGAAGTGGAAAAAACAATAAATGGAATAGACAATATAAAGGAATAAATGTGTAAATATATGTAAAAACTTTTATAACAGTCTAATAGGCTAGGCATCTTCAGTGGCATCACCACCACCACCACGTCCTCATCACCAGTACCACTGTCAGTAAAGGTCACTAAAGCTCTCATAGTTCAAGTGACAGAATCCTCAGAGCTTTAAAGTAAGATTAAACGAACAAACTTGACCTCTAGCTTTAACAAACACAGCATAATTATTTTCTGAGTGGATGCAGACAGATATCTACAGGTATGCACTGAGACAGAAGAAAATGCTGTTTTATCATTTTTATCACTTGAGAAAAGCCAGATGCAAATGATCATGTTTACAAAGCTAGTCTCCATTCTCATGAAAGTACAACTTGTGAAAATATTATTATAGAATAGTTTTCAAATGAAAAACAGAGTTCATGAAGTCTCTTCTTCAGATCTCTCCAAGCCAACACACTATTTTCCCCCCATTAAAGAGCTTTGGACCATCTGTCCCATCTAGGCTAACAGCTGCTATGATCTCCAGAAATATCTCCTCAATTGTAGCTACTAATTAGGTTTTTCCATAAGAACAAAGTGTAGATTAGCTGTATTTACAAATAAAAATTTTTAAATCCAGTTTTGTCTTTGCGGCAGGTGACTTGATTTCATTAATGAAGACGACACTCACAGACAGATCCCTTGGGAGGCTGAAATGTTTCTACTATCAAAACTACTGCTGGTGGGAACAATGACATTGGCATATTTTTGCTCTCATCAAAAATCACATCTAAAATTATGATATTATTTTAAAAAGTGACTGTAACAGAAACCAACTGTGGGTTCAGAAGAAATCACCAGATGAATGGGCACTACCAAAACGACCCTTAACACAGTATGTGTCAGGATGTTATACAAAGCACTCATCACGCAATTAACTATTTCTAGCTAATAGTGATGGTAACTCTGAATATCCAGGGACATTTTATTAAACCTTGGGAATTCAACAGTTAAGCTATAATACAATTCATCTTTGAAAGGGAAACAATCAAGAAGACGAGGAAGCAATTAGGAAACTGAAAAGGTAAAAGACTCCCCAACCCTCACTCCCTAATCAAAGAAAATGTCTATAGAAAGGCTCAGGCTGGAGGTTTAGACTTTAAAGGTCTTTACAGTCTGCAGATCACATCTCCATGACACGTCCTCCTACCCTATCTCCTAATACGCAGTCCTTTCTCTCTCTCTCCTTAACCCTTAACCTGGAAAGTCTCTTATTATTTTCTCATCCTCCTGCCATCCTATCTGTGTAGGATTCCTTGTGAGGAACTGTGTCTGCCTATCTGCTCTCTACATCCTACGCCTTATTTACTTGATCTCCAAGCTTCCATCTGGAGCATTCTGTGCCTGACTCTCAGATTTCCTGAGTTCAGATCTTGGCTTTGGCACAACCATTCAACCTTGGGAAGTGTGTTTGACCTTCTCACCCTCAGTTTCCCTATCTGTAGATTGAGGATAATAATAATTGAGATTAAATGATGGCATTTAAGCTTAGAAAGTGGTTGTGAGAATTAACTGATGCATGTAAAGCTCTTAGAAAAATGTCTTGTAGTAAGCACTTGGTAGATGTTAGTTGTTTTTATTATTATTATTATTATTATTATTATTATTATTATTATTATTATTATTATTATTATTATTTCCATGTCACTAATGCTGACTCTTTTTTCCTCCTCTCCTCTTGGTTCCTTTGCTCTGAATGCCCTTCACTCCAATCCCACATGTTAACAACTTTGCCCACCCTTCAAAGCCTGAGACCACTGCCACTTCTTCCACCATTGCCCCTTGGTTTCTCGCACAAAAAGCATCAATCCCTCTTCTGAAACCTCTAGCGGTTAATCCAAAACTCTGATGTGCTTCTCACTTTCTATGTTATATTCTAGAGATTCACATGTACATTTTATCATATTTATAAGTCTGTGCACACTTAGAGAGCAGGTTCTGTGTATTTTGTTACCTGCTGGCCTGCCCAACTGAGAACGTAGTGGATCAGGGCTGTTCAGTACAGTAGTCACTAGTGATATGCAGTTTTTAAATTGAAAGTGAAGGAAAATTATTAATTCAGTTCTTCAGTCTCATTAGCCAAATTTTATATAGTCAATAAGCCACACGTGAGAACTGGCTTCTACATTGGACAGTACAGCTACAGAACATTTCCACCATCACAGAAACTTCTATTGGACACTGTTGCAATAGATGGTACTTGAATAAATAAACAGTTTATGATTCTTAGAGCTCCTCTAGATTTTAGAATTGTTATATTCTGAAAAGCTCTATCTCACCATAAGCTTTTATCAAACAAATGCTCAAAATGAAAACAAGATTTACCTCATCGAGATAATTTATCCTATAGGACTAGTGAAAAAATAATTTCTATATAAGTAGTAATGAGGACAGAACCAGTTCCTTTCTGCAGCTAACCAAAGAGCGTCCTAACATGGGAAAGCCATCTCCCCTCTTTCAGGGTGATGGGAAGCCCACCTACTCTCTGGTTCTAGCATGACCCGTCTCTTAAATCACAGCTAATCCATATAAAATTCATGCCTAGATTTCCAAATTTCTTCATAAAGTTTTAAATAAATATTTTCCAGGAAATAAAAGGGAACCATATAGTTTAATTTGCACTAAAGCCTTGCAATAGCTTTCTGTTGCACTCAGAATAAAATCCAAGCCTCTTTGAATGTTCTGGAAGCTACCTATCCACTTAAGCTTCATCTGTCTCCATTGACTGCGAACTTCCAGCCACCCTGGCCTCCTTTCAGTTCATGGAAGCGGGCAGTTCTCCCCCTTCCAGCCCCGCCCCCGCAACCTCATCACAGTTCACATCACAGTGCACAGCACGCTGCAAGGCAGGCTGCTTCAGTCCTCACTTTGACTTCTGCTTCCTTGGTGCCGTCTTACATGACCAGTCAATACAAAATAGTTCCTTCCTTTATTCTTTTTTATAGTATCTCTCATTTCCCTTTATTTATAATTTGATATTTGTTTGTTAACCTGTCTGTCTCCTGTAGCGGACATTATTAAATTTCGTGAATGTCAGGACTATACTGTTTTTGTTTCTACTATTTATCCAGCATCTTATGTCTCTGGCCACTCAATATTTAAGAAATATTTATTAAATAAAGGAAAGAAGCAGAATCCCATATGCCTACATGATTGTGTTGGAGGAAACAATGTAATGATTTTTATTTTAAAGAAATGAATTTTAAACTAACTTATTTTTGTGATTGCCTTTGTAGATGTGTGTGTGTTGGGGTGAGATATAGAGAGAAGCAGAGGGAGAGAGGTTTTATTTTCAAAATACATAAAACTATAAAATTCTATCATTTGTTCTAACTTCTAAGGTCTGAGAGATGTTCACATATTTTAGAGAGAAAATTATGAGGCAGTCATTTTTGATGCACAATATGAGATTTGGTCACTCTTAGGGACACTGTGAACTAGGATTTAATCTTCAATGTTCATTACATTTAGTGGCTTAAAATACTGGAGCAGTACCAGATGGAAAGTGGCAAGATATTTAAGATTGATATAGCTAACTAAATGACCTTTGAATAATAAAAAAGAGGCTTTCCAATAAAAGTAATGCATTTTTTCACTCTATTAGTTGGGATGAATCAGAAAGTTGAAAGATAAAATAAAGAAGGCAGATCTCTAAGAAAATATGAGATGATCATAAAAAATTAGATATCCCTTTGGACTTATTTCTTCCCATCTCTTACGAAGCTCACATCAAATGTCAATGGAATAAACAATATATAGTACAATAAATCATTTTAAAAGACACTAAGTTGTAAGATATGTATGTACACATACACACCCAGCACTGTAACCTTGATTTCCTATATATGTTGACCCACATGCAGAACTGATTTAGCTACAGCCAGAAAGCACTTCTTGAAAATGATTCTGTTGAATCTATACAAATCTGGAAAAGCATTTAGGCTACAAAAAACCATCAGAATTATGGGCACTGAATTCAGCTGATCAAGAGAAACAAATCACTACCAGAGGGGCAACTAATTCTGCTTTCTCTTTCATTTTAATTCATAAAGTCAAGATACAGTCTTCATCTAATGTATTTTTAGAACTCGAACGGGCTTTGGAAAGGTCCAGATGCTTTGTTTATTTTGCTGTGCTGATCATTTCCCATTAGCATCATAATTGGATTTCTCCAAGTTCACTGACATTTCAGTTGGTTTCAATGATCATTACAGGCTTTCTTTTTTTTCCTTTAATCTAAATTTGGTTCCTGCTCATAGGACTGCTCATAATGCAAACAAGCCCATCAGAAAACCGCTGGCTTCCACATTAGAGGGCCATGCTACTTTGAGACTCCCAGGTTGCAAAATCCTTGTCATTATTAATTGAATGTCATGCAACTGATAACTGAGCATTATCATCACAGATAAGTGACCATCAGGCATATCTGTTGTGAGAAAAGACACTGAAATATAGTTTCAGCTGTGTCCTATAACTCATTCCAAGGACCATGTTACTTAGAGGGTGAGTCAAAAATTATATGCACTCCAGTTATACTAAAACTTCTGTTGGCCACACTGTCTTATCAGCGGTTTCCATTCACGGCTACTGTGTCCCCACTCACTGCTGTGCAGGTGTGAATGTGTTACATCAGTTCATTTGTAACTGTGGTACGAGCAAAAATGGATGCCCCACCTGTGATTTGCACGAAAGAGCAGCGTGCAGTGATTGTTTTTTTGTGGTCCAAGGTTGTGCATGACTGCACACTTCTGTCCACACTGTCGACACTCTGAAAAAACTTCGTTTCGAGGTGTTAAAGTATCCTCCCTATAGTCCCAATCTTGCTCCATCGGACTTTCACCCGTTTGGTCCCCTGAAAGATTCACTTCTGATGAAGTGATGAAGATTCACTTCTGATGAAGACGTGAAGACAGGGGTGCATTCATGGCTTGCAGCTCAGCCTAAAGCCCTTTTTAATGAGGGAATATGAAAACTTGTTGACAGATGGACAAAGTGTATTGAAAAGTGAGGAGATTATGTTGAAAAATGATGTACTTGTCTTTTCTAAAAGTTAACTAAAATAAATTCTACAGCCAGAGTGTGGATAATTTCCTCGTATTTAAGGAAGAAACAGTCTTTGTTGATGATTTCTAATCATAAGATGCAGGTGTCAATGGTAGCCATTGTTAACTGGGGAAAACTTGCTACTCTACTTTCTATGTAGCATGCTTAGAGGCCACTGGCAGTCAGGTGGTCAGAGCCCCTGTGGATAACCTGGCCTTCTGGCAGTCGTCGTGTATGTCTTGACTAACCTGGGAAGCATGAGTTTAAAGTTGATGCTGTTGAAGGCCCCATTCAAAAGATCTCCTCTCCAACACTACGTAAGACATCAGCATCCCCCTGATTGAGGCCCGAATAATTTTCATAAACTCTGCTTTTAGGGTCACGGAATTTTCTACCAGATAATATTAAAAATGATACATTTCCTTGGAGAAAAAGAAGTCAGAGCCATTCCATTTTAAAAGAAAAAAAAAAATTAAAATTTTACCTACCACTTAAATTGTACAGGAAAATTTTTAAAGTTTGAAGAGTGGATGGAACTTAAGTTTACATTGGATTTTAAAATTTTTCAGAGAAATTAGAAAACACGAGAATAAACATTATGAAAATGTTTTAATGTTCTGAACAAACTATTAAATATAGAGTGGCATATGTGGTGATGTAAAATGGAAATGTCTTCATTTCAGGATTTCTCGTGGATCATCACAGCCCCACTACTACCTAGCACTTAATAGGTTTTCAATAATAATGAGGTAGATAAATGAATGAATGAAAGAGTGAATGAGTAAATAGGTACGTGACGTCTCAGCAGTTACTCACACTGCTTATATTATATATAAGTAAACTTTATTTAAAACATTTAATTAAAAAATTGTAAACCTTATTAATTAAACCTTTGATTTTAAAATGTCAAAATAAAAGAATTTTACTTACAAAGGGAAGACTGCAATTTCTCACTTGGACTCTGAAGTACTTCCTAGCTAAGAAATGAGAAATGTGCTTAATAACATCTTTCTTAATTCACATTTTTAAATTATTTTCCTGAAAGGAAGCACATCTGACATATGCACCTAAAAATTAAAACTAGTCCAAGATGCAGCTCTGAAGCTAATGTTTACAAAATAAAACACAAGGGAAAAGAAGAGGTCCCCAACATATTCTGGAAGCAAAATGTATGAGCACTGAAATAAAGCAGGCATTGACTTTGCATCAGGATTATAAAAAGATTCATCAGGATTTTAACCTGCCAGCCAAGCATAAGATTTACCAAGAGACATATGACATACTGGTATTATCTTCACAGGACATAAGACAGGACAAATAACATTTCAATTTTTCTTACGCTTCCAGAAAATGAAATGGCAAACAGCATACCGAGAATTTTTTATTAGATGATAATAAAACTGTTTAATTAGTCTCCAGAGGCAGACCATTCTCCAGAAGTCTTCCTGTGATTTTCTACAGGAAGTTGCAAGGAAGAGAGCTTCTTTCCTCTGGGATTTTATTAAGGACAAATCCAGAGTCTCAACCCAATAATCAAACAAGCAGATATAATCACAAGGTATTAAAACTCACTGTGTTGCCCAGGACTCTTTGATATTACTCCAAAACAAATGTTTTTACACATAAATTTGTCCCTTGTTATTCTCTAACGATACATGTATCTCGCGGTCTGCTCCACAGAAAGCTGTTAGTTTTCATGGTGTTGTTTCAACAACAGGATTGTAAGTGGTAGAGATTATTTGCCTAGCATATATAGCATATGGCTTACCTATATTTAAGCAGATATAAATCAAATTTACAAGTTAAAATATAAGATTACTACAAATACAAAGCATTTTATCGAAATATTTATCCAATCATTTTCACATAAATAATATACTTGGCCAAAGAGTTAGAACCTAAATATAATTTTTCCTAAGTCATTAGGTAGAAATAGCACATATATCACTTGGAAAAAGTCTGATTTCCTACTTTCCTATTGCAGCTGCTCACTTTTCTTAAATCCACCATGTTCAAAATCAATAAAAAAGATCTTTTTTAGGCAAATGCTTCATACAAGATCAGATTCTGTGGAAGGTATATTATCAATTATAAGAACATATTGCACTTCTATGATATATATTTTAACAAATAGCTTTTCATACTCTTTAAGTTTATTTACATGACAGAAAATGTATCATATGGGCAAATAGGAAATTAACTCACCAGCGTTTGAGTTTAACTGGAGATGAAAGAAAACCATACATTGTTTGATTCAATTTTTTTCAAATAAAACATGAATTTCACAGAAATGCACGCTCTCAACTGATTGCCTCATACTTCTTGTCCAGACAGTAGCATGCATACCATTTCTGTACTGTCTTCAAAAAAATACTGTCCTTCTAGATCTCCTATATTACAATACATAGGTAAGTCTAAAAAAAAGATTCATGGACCTCACTCCAAATACAGTGAATCAGAATTGGGTTGGGAAAGAATGCTGTGATCTGCAAATCGACAGGCATAGAAGACGTTTCTCACACATATCAAAACTGAGAACTACTACTTTGGAAATTCAGGCTTAAAAGTTAGAAAAACATTCATTCAGTGATTAAAGCTTAAAATTTCTTGGCTCTGTGATATTTTGGTTTTAAAAGATGATTTTGGGAAGCCCTTCTAGTAAGTCACAAAAAATGATCACCAATCCCTCCCAATCCCATATGTATACCCCTTTACAGTGTGACTTCACAGCTCCTTCTAGGAAGAGGTGGTATGTGTATCTCTACTACTTGTTATCAGGTCTTGGGCACGTGACATACTTCAGCAACCGTGACGGAAGCAGAGACTTGTGTCATGGAGCATCCCGTCTTGCTGCTACCATGTGAAGAAGCCTGGGCTAGCCTGCTTGATACTAGGGACACATGACACGGTTGCCTCCATCACTGCGGTCAGCAGCCAAACATGTGAAGAAGGCCATCCAGTACCAACCTGCCCCTAGCGGACTGCAGCAGTGGGTGTGAGGCCAGGAAACACCTGGAGAAGAACTGTCCAACTGGGCCCAGCTCAAATGACCAACCCACAGTATTGCAAGTTAATAAATGATTGCTGTTTTAGGACACTAATATTGTGGGTGGTTTATTACATAGCAAAAGCTAACTGATATACCCCTTATTACAAAAAGAAAAATACATAGGAGACAAAGTTTTTGAAGTCAATTTTGGTGGCGCTAAAGCTTTACCGCACCGGATTATTTCAAGTTTTTCATTTCAGGACCTGATGTAAGTGGTAAACATATTTATACAGAAACAACCGGATTCCAGACATTGTGTTCTACCTAATCAAATGCCACTGAGAGATGTCACCTATTCAGGAAGAAAAAAAAATGCTGTCTAGAAATAAACATGAAAAAAACACACAACTGGGAAATCAACTGTGACATTTAGTTTTGAATATTATGAAAGAATTTCACTTGCATTATTGAAAATTTAAGTTTACCATGGTAACTGCTTCCTCATACATCACTTTATTCCCAACAAAGGTATTTGTAGAGGATGAAGTGAACTATACTAGAACATGAAATTCTCATCATAATGTTTGTGTGAGATATCTTAAAAATCCTATCATCAGGTTGCCTTTATATAAAATTTCTTTATTATATTTATGATAATTAGAACTGTTTCCACATAACTGAAGATAATGATATAAAGTATGTGAATATGCTTTAAAAACTGTCTAAGACTATAAAATGTTACATACTATTATAACAGCAATGATATTATATTGAGGAGAATTCCTTACTTCGACTCACTTGCTGATTTATTTACCATAAGAGTACCCACTCTGTGCCATGCACAGGTTTAAGTATCAGGGATGTTGAAGTTAACAAGACGGAAAATGTCCTGTTTTAATGGAAACTATATTTTAGCAGGAAGAACAAGATAATTTCCAATGTTTATAAGTTCTGTGACGAAAACAAAATGGGAAAATGGAAAAGATCATGGCAGATAATTTAGAATGGGGGATCAGGGACCTCTTAGGGAGGGGACATTTAAGGGGAGATCTGAATTTACAAAAAAAAGCCAGTCACACAAATTTTAAGGAGGGAGGACAGAAAGTTCAAAGGACCTAAAGTGGGAATGATATTGGCCTTTTTGGATTCCAAAAGAAGGCCTGCATGACCTAGTGAACCAAAAGGAAAGTGCTAAGAGAGATTACAAAAGTGTAGAGTAGGTGGAGGACATAGTCTTAGAAGTCACTAGAATTCATTCAGATCTTATCCTAAAAGTCTACGTATATTTGAAACCTACAAAGTTGTTTTTGACAGAGCTGCCTGGCTTTGTTTGCCCAGAGAACTATCTGACACTGAAAACCCGCCAAAAGCAGACAAGCTGTCTGGACTGTGAACTGAAGCAGTACAATGATTTCACATGGACTACAAAATGGTAAGAATTAGAAATATTTGGAGTGGCAAAATATTTCCATAAAAGGTTTACCATCCCAGTGAAAGCCCTTTAAATATTTCCTAAACTCTTCCCACGCAGATACCTTGGCCTTAACCCATTCATCAAGTACTAACAGAACAGCAACAACAAAAAGTACAGAACAAGTCAATAAAGTATCATATTAAAGAACTTATTCAAACCAGTCTAGAAGAAAAGCTATAGGACAACTGAAATTAAGAGAATGGTCACAAAATAAGACTGTTTTAGTAAATTAGTGTTCAGGCACATTAAAGATATCATCACGTGGAAAAAAATAGATTAAAAAATTGCAAATAATCTAAAGTCCAACGACTATTGAAATCCAATAAATTACAGTTGTCAATATATGAAAGCAACCTATATGTCCATCAACAGATGAACAGATAAAGAAGATGTGGTATACATGTACAATGAAATACTACTCAGCCACAAAAAAAGAATGAAATTTTGCCATTTGCAGCAACATAGATGGACTTGGACGGCATTATACTAAGTGAAATAAGCCAGACATAGAAAGACAAACACTGTATGATATCACTCATGTGTAACCTAAAAAATACAATAAACTAGTGAATATAACAAAAATGAAACAGATTCACAGATACAGAGAACAAACTAGTGGTTGCCGGTGAGTACAGGGAAGAAGGTAGGGGTGATACACAGGTAGGGGATTCAGAGGTACAAACTACTAGGTATAAAATAAGCTACAATGATATATTGTCCAAAATGGGGAACAGAGCCAATAATTCATAATAACTATAAACAGAATACAACCTTTAGAAACTGTGAATCACTATATTGTACACCTGTAACATATAATATTGTATACCAACTGTACTTCAATAGACACTAAAAAATATAATAAACTTCAACTAATTATAAATTGGAGAAAACTTCACTATAACAACAGATAATTTATTTCTACTAAATTAAGTATATACATTATATCACTTGCATATGATGAGAACTGAGTTAATAACAAGTAGAAATGCTTAAGTTTGAGATTTGAAGTAAATACTGAAAATCTAGGAATGATGGTATAAGGAGACTTAAATGAATTTTTTGAGTCTGTTTACACAATAGGAAAAAATGTTTAAAATATACAGAACTAAATAATATAGAAAGTAAATTACCATGGAAATGAAGTTGAACAAAGTGGTGTGTGGCATTAACATTTCTTTACGTGCAATATTTTTGATAGTGTCATGGGTTCCCTCATAAAAGTAAACTTAAGACTATATCTTACAATAATAATCCAACTGGTCAATAACATGGATGTATATAAGTAGTAAAATGTAAAATACAAAATAATGTTCACTTATGTTTAAATATTTCACACTAAATAGATATTCAATAAAATCTACAGAATACTGTAACAATAAATGGCTACAGTCTACATCTCAAATTTCTTCCAAGTAAAACTAATAAAACTGTGCTTAAGTCCCATAACCAACTAGTCAGAAAAATGTAAGAAGGGAGGAACACAAAGGACTTAGGAACAAACCAAAGGAAACGGAATAAAAAAAGTACTTCTTGGCAGACTTTAATGTCTAACACTACAGAGGAAATATTTAAATATTGAAAAGTTTAATGTACTAATAAATTGAAACAAAGGTGGAATTTCAAAGAGGCCAAAAACATAGTTAGAGCAGAAACTAGTAGATAATTAAGCATTAAAGTCTGCTTTCATCCAGAGGGTTTCTGCCAAATTCAGGAAAACTTAAGAGTCTTCTTTGAAATATCCAGGGCACAGAGGACAGGAAATCTATGGATAAATACAGAATCACCAAAGTGAAGAAGAATAATCTTGCCACACTAAAAGGATAACAAGCAAACCTATCTGTTGTGAATTTGGCCCTGTGTTGAGGGTAAATAAACTCTCCCGAGCCTTCATCACCGCAAGCTGGACCTCACATGGGTTCACAGCCTAATTTAGACTATCGTGTCACTAAAAAAGCAGCAAGGCTAGGTCTTAATTTAGTGTTCCAGGTGTGGCAGTGCTCCCCGATGTCTGAAATAACAACAAATACTTTCTCTAGGGGAAAACGCCTTCAACCAAGGCCCCAAAGTATTCCCACATATAAAACTTTAAGTAAAACAAGGAGCTCTAAGTTAAAAACAAGGAAAAAGGCACCATTAACAAGAGCTGGGGAAAAAACACAGTAGAATAAGATCCACAAATACTTCACTTATTAGAACTATTGCCACAGAACGCTAACTATATGTATTAATAACATCAAAAATTAAAATTTAAAATATGACAGGAATAAGAAACAATTTTTAAAATAACTGAGTATACTAAAAAAATAAAGACATTTCCATAAATAATTTATATAATTATTGACATTAATATTCAAAGAAATGACTAAACAGATTAGACACAATATTAGATTTGTAAACTGGGAAGCAGTTTCAAAGAATTCACCCTAATTTGAGCACAGGAAAACAAAGATATGGGAAATGAGAAAAACACTTACGATACACCAAAGTATCATGAGAAGATCTAACACAACATAATTGAATTTCCAGCAGAAGATAATAAAGAAGCAACAATATTTGAAGAGATACCAGAAAATTGCAAAACTGTTGAAAGATATGAATCACAAGCTCTAGTAAAATATATAAATTGAAAACAATATAAATAAAAAAAGTCATTCCAAGATACATACAGTGAACCTATAGAATACCAAAGACAATAAGATCTTAAAGCAGAAAAAAAAAAAAAAAAAGGACAGATAATTTAGGGCTAGACAGCAATGAGAATGATGACTGATTTCTAGATAATAATAAAGGCAATGTGAAATAATATCTTCTTATTGCTGAGAAGAAAAAACAAATCAAAATAAAATTATATACTCCAAAACCAAAAGTGAATCAATGAGATTTCAGACAAAATCCAAAATAGAGTGTACCACAAACTAAAATAACACAGATAGAATTAAGACTGAAGGGAAATGATACCAGATGGGAGCTTTGAAATGTAATAAGAAATGATGAGAAATATGGTGGTTAATATTTTGGTCACTCTGCAAAAATACACATGGAGGAAAGCAAGAGAGAATGACAATAGAGGGGAAAATAACACTGACATTGCAAGGAGGTGATGGCTATTAATATGTCCTTAGATTCTTGTGCAGCTCAAAAAAGATGGGTATACGTTTATTAATCTTAGATTTTATTAATTAGGAATGGCAAAGTGTAAAAGTAACTACTAATGGAATGAAAAGTCAATGTGAAACTTCCAAACAGCCAAAGGAAAAAAAATGAAAAAAGAAAAATCTAAAAGAAAGCAATAAAAGAAATTTTAAAAATCACAAATAATATAGAAACAAAGCTAAATATTGTAGCAATCAAGTATAGACACAAATAAAAGAATCTCAGATATATGCTGCTTACACAAGACACATCTAAAACATAACACCAAATGGTTGAAAGTAGAGATTTTGAAAAAAAAGATATATCAAGCAAAATATAAACCACAAGAAAACTAGTATAGCTATATTACTAGTAAACAAAATAGATTCAAAAGATAGAAAGCACTTTAAGAGCTAAAGGACAATGTAACAATAAATTTTTCCATTTACCAGGAAAACAATTCTGAACATATGTATATCCAAACAACACTACCCATGACATATAAGGCAAAAATTAATGGAATTATATGATAACACTGAAAAAGTCCATAGCACCTTGGAAATTTAAAGATCTGGTATACGTAAGTTGCCAAAGCTACAGAAGATTTAAACAACACAGTGAAAGATCTTGCTCAAACATACATACAATGAACAACACATCTGTAATTAAGAGAATATTTTGTACATGCTACAGTTACACACACATAAAGACAATATTCTCCCTGTGCCTGAAGGATTGGTATCAGAGTATATACCATAGTCACTAATCACAAAACAATTAAATTAGAAATCAGTAACAAAATAACAAAAAGATAAGTAGAAAAACTAAGTACATTTGGAAATTTTAAAACACTACTAAATCACTCAGTCAAAGAAGAATTCATTGGCAATTAGATATTTAAAACTTAACACTAGATACCAAAACTTGCTGGATGCAAGTAACTGGTAGACACAGAACGTTTGGGAAAAGTTCAGAATTAATAAGCGCAGCATCGATTTAAGAAGTTAAGAAAAGAACAACAGATTAAGCTTAAAGAAAACAGAAGGTAGGAAGGAGAAGTAGAAATTAACAAAATTGACTGAGAAGATCAAAACAGCAACAACAGCAAAAAATCCTAGCGAACTAGGAATAGAAGGGACTTTTTTGTTTTACATGTGTCTTTTTTCTCCAGCTTCATTGAGGAAAATTGACAAAATTGTATATATTAAAATATACAACCTACTGTATAGCACAGGGAACTTTTGTCAGAATATTGTGATAACATGTGGGAAAATAGTCTGAAAAAGAATATGTGTATATATATATAAACACACATATTATAACTATATATATATATATATCTCAATATGTATAACTGAATCACTTAGCTGTACACCTGAAAGTAACACAACATTATATATCAACTATACTTCAATAAAAATTAAAAAAAATAAAGTATACAACATAATGATATGATATGCACACACTGCGAAATCATTATCAAGATCAAATTAGTTCACACATCCAATACCTCACATAGTTAACTCTTTTTGTGCATGTGGTAAAAACACTTAAGATCCACTCTCAGCAAATTTCAAGAATACAATATCGTATTATTAACTACAGTCACCATGCTGTATATTAGATTCTCAGAACGTATGCATATTATAACTGAGTTTGTACCCTTTGACAAGCATTTCCCCATTTCCCTACATCCCAGCCCTGGCAACTACCACTCTGTTTTCCGTTTTACAAGATTTGCTTTTTTATTTTTAAGATTCCACAAATGATAATACCATACAAATTTGCCTTTCTCTATCTTGCATATTTCACTTGACATAACATCCTCCAGGTTCATCCATGTCCTTGCAAATGGCAGTATTTCCTTTGTTCTCATGGCTGAATGATATTCCATTGTATACACCACATTTCTTAATCCATTTACCTGTCAACAGACACCTTGATCATTTCTGTATCTTGCCTATTAAGAAAACTGCTGCCATGAACATGGGAGTGCAGCTATCTCTTTGAGATACTTAGTTTCCTTCAGATATATACCCAGAAACAGGATTTCTTGATCACACGTTAGTTCTTTTAATTTTTTGAGGAACCTCAATTCTGTTTTCCATAAAAGCTATACCAATCTACATTTATTCCAACAGTCTGCAAAAGTTCTCTTTTCTTCACATTCGCACTAACATTTGTTACCTCTTGTTGTTTTGATGCCAGTCACTGTAACAGATGTGAGGTAATATCTCATGTGATTTCCCTGATGATTAGTGATGTTAAACACTTGTTCATGTACCTGTTCACACACCTGGCCATTTGTATGTTTTCTTTGGAAAATTATCTATTTAGGTCCTTTGACTATTTTTTAGTCAAGTTATTTGCTTTTTTGTTATTGAGTTGTATGAGGTCCTTATATATTTGAATATCCACCCATTATCATATTTGCATTTATTTTTTCCTTCCATAGGTTGCCTTTTCATTTTATTGATTTTCTTTTCTGTGCAGAAGCTTTTTAGCTTGATACAGGGCTATTTATTTATTTTTACTTTGTTGCCCATGTTTTTGGCATGATAGCTAAATAATCATTTCTAAGACCAAAGTCAAGAAGCTTTTCCCCTATGTGTTCTTTTAAGTGTTTTATGGTTTCAAGTCTTATATTTAAGTCTTTAGTCCATTTCAAGATAACGTTTATGATGGGTGTAAGGTAGGGGTCCAGTTTTAATCTTTTGCATGTGAATATCCAGTTTCCCCATAACATTATGGAGGAGGCTATCCTTTCCCCATTGTGTGTTCTTGATGCTTTTATCAACTATTAGTTGACTATACAGTGTGGGCTTATTTCTGGGCACTCTATTCTGTTCTATTGGTCTATGTGGTATTTTTATCCCAGTGCCATACTACTTTGATTACTACAAATCAATTACTGTGTACACCACACTAACAGAATGAAGGATAAAAAAATCACATGATTATCTCAATAGGTGAGGAAAAACATGTGACAAAATGCAACACTTTGATGATGAAAACTCTCAACAAATTAGGTATAGAAGGAATGTATCTCAACATAATAAAGACAAACCTAACATCATACTCAACAGTAACAAGCTAAAAGTCTTTCCTCTAAGATCAGGAATAAAGACAAAGATACCCACTCTCACCACTTCTATTCAACACAGTACTGAAAGTCCCAGCTAGAGCAATTAGGCAAGAAAAAGAAAAGGCACACAAATTGAAAAGGAAAAAGTAAAATTTTCTCTGTTCACAGATGCCATAATCTTATATATAGAAAATATTACTCTACCACAAACTGAGGAACTAATGGATAAATTTAGTAAAGTTGTAGGACAACATACAAAAATCAGTTGCGGTCCTTCCTAGCAATGAATTATTTAAAAGAAAAATCAATATTTGTCCTTCTCTTTCTGACTTACTTCACTCTGTATGACAGATTGTAGTTCTATCCACCTCATTACATATAGCTCCATCTCATCCCTTTTTATAGCTGAGTAATATTCCATTGTGTATATATGCCACATCTTCTTTATCCATTCATTTGTTGATGGGCATTTAGGTTGCTTCCATGTCCTGGCTATTGTAAAGAGTGCTGCAATAAACATTATGGTACAAGTTTCTTTTGGGATTATGGTTAACTCACATATACGGAATCTAAAAACGGTACTGATGAACTCAGTGACAAGAACAAGGACGCAGATACAGAGAATGGACTGGAGAACTCGAGGTTTGGGAGGGGGCGGGGGGCTGAAGGGGAAACTGAGATGAAGCGAGAGAGTAGCACAGACATATATGTACTACCAACTGTAAAATAGATAGCCAGTGGGAAGTTGTTGTATAACAAAGGGAGTCCAACTCGAGGATGGAAGATGCCTTAGAGGACTGGGGCGGGGAGGGTGGGGGGCACACGAGGGGGGCGAGTCAAGGAAGGGAGGGAATGGGGGATATGTGTATAAAAACAGATGATTGAACTGGGTGGACCCCCCCAAAAAAAATAAATAAATAAATATATGCAAAAAAAAAAAAAAAAAGAAAAGAAAAATCAAGAAAGCAATCCCATTTACAAAAGCATGAAAAACAGTAAAAGACTTAGGAATAAATTTAACCATGGAGGTGAAATACATGTACAACGAAAACTCTAAGCACTGATTAAAAAAGACATTTCATGAGGTACCATCAATTAAAAAAAGAATCACAAATAAATGGAATGATATTCTGTGCTCTTGGGTTGGAAGAATATTGTTAAAATGTCTATATTACCTGAAGTCATCTACAAATCCAATATGGTCCCAATTAAAATTACAGTGGCATTTTTCAAAGAAATAGAAAAAGTAGTCCTAAAATGTATATGGAACCCAAGAAAATCCCAAATAGCCAAAACAATCTTGAAAAAGAATAACAAAGCTAGAGGCATCACTCTCTCTGATTTCAAACTATATTAAAAAAGCTTTGGTAATCAAAATAGAAGGGACTTTCTGAAATAAATAAATGACAAGTACAAAAAGCCTAGAGTGAACATTCCCCATAATGGTGAAATGTGACATATTAGTAATTTTTTTTTTTAACTAGGGGAAAGATAATGCCTGGTATCACCACTTCTCTTCTGTATTGTAATGAAGGTCCTAGCCAGCACAAGACAAGGAAACAAACAAAACAAAATAAAATAAAATACTAGGAAAAACATCCTTAGCCCATGATTTGTCTACACAGAACGTGCACACATACAAACATACAGATAAGTAATAAGAAATAATAAGAGATTTATATAAATACCTGGATACAAAATCAATTAAAATTTAATTATATTTAGATAAACCAGCAGAAGATAGAAAACTTCTATACTGAGGAAAGATACTTTTTAGGATAGCTAGAAAGGCAATAAAATGCCTACAAGCAAATCTAACAAAAGACATGAAAACCTTAATAAAGAAAATAAAACACTGTTGAAAAGTAATAAAGCCCTAAATAAATGAAGATTCCATATTCATGTATAGGACGATTCGATAAATCTCAATAGCATTGTCCAAAGAACATAACCAACTTATTCTAAGATTGATATGGAAAAGAAAAGAGACAAGACTAGTCAAGACACACTTGAAAAGAACAAAGTAGAAAACTTTCTTGGCCACAAGCAAAGATTTTTTAAAAACAAAGGTATGATAATTAATGTATTGTGGCACTGGTGCAAGAATGGAAAGAATACCATGGCAAGCTCAAAGACAGGCTCAGCACTACATAGAGACAGGGTGGAATCTGTGGACTGAAGGAATAAGTATGGTCTCAGGGCAACTAATTACCCATACAGGAAAAACATAAATTTGAAACTCCCTTTCAATCCAAAACAAATTCCAGACGAATCCAATCCATAAATATTATAGGCAATTTTTTTTACATTTTTAGAATAAAATACAGAAAAACATCACTATGAACTTAGAGTAAGATTTTTTTTAGATAACATACAAAGTGTAAACCACCATAAAAGACAGTGACAAATTCTACCTACATAAAAGTTTTAAAAGAGTGAAAAGACAAACCAGAGATGACAAAACACTGGGTAAACTGATGTTTGACTCTTTTGACAAACTCAATAATTAATAATTGAAAAACAACCCACAAGAAGAAATAGACAATCGCAATAAGCCTGTATTTGTTAGAGAAGTTGAATTAATAATTAACAACTTTCCAAAACAGAAAGAACCAGGTCCAGATGGGCTCACTGGTGAATTCCGCTAAATATTTAATGAAGAAATTATACTAACTTTCTATGATCTCCTTCAGAAGATAGAAGCAGACTCATTCTACTACCCTAATACCAAAATCAGACAGACATTATAAGAAAAGAAAATCAGTATTTCTCATGAACATAGATGCAAAGATCCTCAACAAAATATTAGCAAATATATGCAAGGTGGTGCAACATTTGAAAGTCAGTTAATGTAATCTATCACAGCAACACAATTAAAAAGAAAAATCACCTGATCACATCAACAGATACAGAAGCATTTGACAAAATCCAATACTCATTCATGATAAAATATCTCAGTAAACTAGAAAGAGAGAAACCTTCTCAACTTCTTAAAGACAACTTACCAAAAATCTACATCTAACATCATACTTCATGGTGAGAAAATTAAAGCTTTCCCACTAAGATCAGGTAAAAGGCAAGGCTGTTCCCTTTTACCATTCCTTTTCGATATCTTACTAGAAGAACTTACTGATGCAACAAGGCAAGAAAAGGAAATAAAAGATATACAGATGGGAAGGCAGACATAAAACTGTCTTTTTTGCTAGATAACATGATCATCTATGTAAAAGAAATCCTAAAAAAATCACCAAAAAATTACTGGTACTGATAAGCAATTATAGCAAGGTTGCAGGCTTGCTCTCCTTTATGCCAACAATGAGTTAGCAGATTCTGAAATTAAAAATACAATACCATTTATATTAGCACCCCAAAAAGGAAATACTTAAGTATAAATCTAATAAAATATGCACAATATCTACATGAGGAAAACTACAAACCTTTGATGAATGAAATCAAAGAACTAAATAAGTGGAAAGATATTCCATATTCATGGGTAGGAAGACTCAATAATTTCAACGTCTGTTTTTTTTCAACTTGATATATAGATTCAATGCAATTCCATTAAAAATCCCAGCAAATTATTTTATGGATATTGACAAACTGGTTCTAAAGTTTATATGGAGAAGAAAAAGGCCCAGAATTAAAGAACCAAACTGAAATACTGATGCTATACAACTTTAAGACTTATAACACTTCAAGACAGTGTGATACTAGCAAAAGAATAGACAAATAGATCAGCGGAACCAGACTAGAGAGCCCAGAAATAGACCCCTATAATATAGTTAACTTATCTTTGACAAAGGAGCAGAGGCAATAAAATGGAGCAAAGAGAGTCTCTTCAACAAAAGGTGCTGGAACAAGCAGATATCTACATATTAAAAAAAATATCTAAACACAGACCTTATACATTTCACCAAATATGCTCAAAGTAGATCATTAAACTCAAAATGGATCACAGACCTAAGATGCAAAACTAGGAAACTTCTTAGAAAATAACATAAGAGAAAACCTAGATGATCTTGGTATAACAATGCCTTTTAAAAATACACCAAAGACATAATCCATAAATGAAATAACCAATAAACTGGACTTCATTAAAATTAAAAAACTTCTGCTCTGCAAATGACTATGTCAAGAAAATCAGAAGACAAGCCACAAACTGGGAGAAAATATTTGCAAAACACATCTGATAACAGACAGTTATCTGAAATATACAAAGAACTCTTATCACTCAACAATAAGAAACTAAAGAATCTCATTAAAATACGGGCCAAAGACCTTTACATTCACCTCATCAAAAAAGTATATAGATGACAAATAAACATATGAATAGATGTTCCACATTATATGTCATCAAGACAATGCAAATTAAAACAACAGTGACATACCTATTAGAATGGCCAAAAACCAGAACACTGATGATACCAAATCCTGGTGAAGATGGGGAGCAACTGGACCTCTCATACATTGTTAGTGGAAATGCAAAATGGTACAGCCATTTTGGAAGACAGTTTGGTGGTTTCTTACTCAACTAAAAATACTCTTACCATACAATCCAGCATTCACACTCCTTGGTATTTACCCAAAGGAGTTGAAAACTCCCACCCAAACCTGCAAAGGGATGTTTATGGCAGTTTTATTCACTACTGCCAAAACTTGGAAGCAACTAAAATGTCTTTCAGTAGGTGAATAAACTTCAGTACATCCAGACAATGGAATATTATACCGCACTAAAAAGAAATAAGTTCTCAAACTATGAAAAGACATAGAGAAAAATCAAATGCATACTACTAAGTGAAAAAAGCCTATCTGAGAAAGCTACATACTGCAGGAGTCCAGCTATGACATTCTGGAAAAGGCAAAACTATAGAGACAGTAAAAAGAAAAGTGGTTGCTACAGATTAAAGATGAATAGGTAGAGGATTTTTAGGGTGGTGAAAATATTCTATATGACACATAATGAGGAATATATGTCATTAGACATTTGTCCGGACCCATAGAACGCAGAGCACCAAGAATGAACTCTAAGGTAATCTAAGGAATTGGGGTGATTATGAGTCAATATAGGTTTATCCTTGGTAAAAAAAATAAAATAAAATAAAAATGTACTATTCTCTTGAGTCACCTTAACAACAGGGGAGAATATGCATGTGTAGGTATAGGGGGTATACGGGAAATCTCTGTACCTCTCTCTCAATTTTGCTGTAAACCTAAAAGTGCTCCAACAATTTGTCTAAAAAAAAAATAAAAGATTTTAAATTCCCTGTCAAAAATAAAAAGATGCTCAGTCTTAGTGATTTGGTAAATGCAATTTAACTATGAAATATCATTGTATAACTACCAACCACCTCAAAAATTTTAAATTGTCCGATAATAAGCATAGATGACCATGTGAATCAATTCAAGCTTTCAGCAACTATCAGGGGGTAGAGGGTAGTAAAATGGTGCAATAACTTTGGAAAACACTTTAGCATTACAAATGATGTATTTAATTTTCATACTCTATAGCCTAGTAACTCTTCTCAAAAGAAATATTTGCACATATGGGGACATGCATGAAAATCATCTTTGCTGTTTGTAATAAGAAAGACTAGAAGCAAACCAAATTTTAATCAAAAATAGAAAGAAAAAATGGAATGAGGAATATTTATTCCATTAGATACTGAAAATGAATGAACCATGGGTAATTGCTTCAGTATGGATTGATCTTAAACATGTAATATTTAGCAAATTAAACAGCCACAAAAGAATACCTGTAGTATAACAATTTTATACAGTTCAACTATAACCAAAACTAAAAATACTATATTTACTAATGGGTACAGGCATAGGTGACAAAATTCAGGGTGGTAGTTACTTTTGGGGGTTACTGGTTGTAAAATCAATAAGGGGCCCACAGAGGGCCCCTAAATTACCTGCTGTTTTCCTTTTGTGCTGGAAGGTGGGTACGTGGGTTTTCATTTTGGTAATCTTTAAGTTATACACAATTTAGTATTACATATTTCATACCAAAAGTTTTTAAATTAGAGAGAAATGAATAAAAGGACTCAGCTGTACTTCCTGATAAATGCCCTTTCTTCTTTAGACACCCTGGGAAAACTCATTTATTGTACATCAACAGCTTTTGCCTTAAAGTAAAGAGTAGAAGGGAGATAATTGTCTCACCTTTATCTGAGATTGAGAAGCTATAGCCTGCTGGGAAAACCCAGGTGTTCAATGATGTCAAGAGATGTCCTATTTTCCCAAGTTTTAATCCAAGAGAATGGTGTTTACACTCTACCTCATTGTATTCTACCTCAATGCATATTTTCAGGCAAAAAAAAACACCATATTTTGAAATAAATCACAAAACATGGCTGCTAGTAAACTGGCAGTTAACTAGATCTCTAACATTGCAGTTTTACCATGACACTTTCACACTGTAAAAGGAGCTGTTCCCTAAAGAAGAGGGAGATGCCATGGGAAAGAGAAATAAAAGTCCCTTGTCTAAAAGCAAAGGAACTTCTTCCCATAAAACCCCAATACATGTTTTCTTGGTTTAATTAGTTCCAGGGCCCTGAAAACAGCTCTGTGGTCCGAGCCTCAGATGTACTCACGGCCTTAATCTAGGAGTTGGATGGATTTATTTTTTCCCAAAGTTCAGAGGCTTTGTGGGGAAGATCTGGAAGCTCAGACACAAGCTGGGATAAACACCAACAGGCAGGGGCAAAGATACCACACAGACCCACCAAAACAGACAACCATCCACTTGAAGGGTTTCCACAGATTTTCCCTCTCTCCTCTAAAGTTCGGGAGCATAATTAAACAATTAAATTATGTTGTGTCCATAGAAGATGTTCAAAATGAACCTGCTCCCAAATTTAAATTTGCTTGAGATGGCACAAAGAAAGAAAATTTTATAAATCAGGTTTTTGGACCCTGGATTATCTAAAGTTGATTACCTGCCTTTGCTAGTGAATAGGCTTTTCTTAGACATTCCATCAGTATTTCTACCAAAAGAATGTCCTAAATTCTTTTGGATAGCACTGGGCCAATTATCTCCAGGCACATTTTTCTCCTTACGTCTGTCATTTTGTGGAATTACATTAAATTCTGTTAAAAGCATTCCATAAATAATGAATTAGGACAAAAATAATTCATTACTCACTTAAGTGCCATAAAATATTGAATACAAAATTTAAGCATGAAAAAGTAATTTCTAATTCACATACTTTACACCAGTTAATAAGGCCTGCATCTTCTGCTATACTGTGGAAAAGAAGATATTCCACTTGATTATTTCCTTTCAGGCTCCAGAGGGCAGAAAGGAGGGGCAAATTCTTTTTATCCTCAACCCCGCTGGACCAGCAGCAGTAACTAAGAGGAACCCATGAAAGTAACATGAAGAAAAGTCAGGAGACCAGGGTGCCAGGTCTTTTTCTGCCAACCTAATTATTTCCATTGTCTTGAAAACGTGTCCACACTCTCATGCTGTAAAAGTGGGGCTACTGCAACGAATGACCCCTAAGGCCCTTTCCTGGTCTAGGAGTGCATGGGACTACATGACTCTTCCCCTGGGACCATGGTGAGAGGGCACTGCCTCACAGAGAACCTTCTCATCTCAGCTAAGGAAGAGTGAAATTCCTTCCTAATGAATTTCTTCTATGTTTTCTGGTTCCCTGCTGGTTAATCCTCATTTTATATCTCCTGATATGTAATATTATGATCATATGACCTTTTTATGAATTCATATTAGATTATATTTCAAATGTTGATATCATTTAAAATATTGTTCAGCCATCAGTATTAAGTTCTCTGCTGAACTGCCCACCATTTCCCTTTGGCTAGTTTAAAAATGTGTACATTTATATCTATAGGGAGGTGAATACAATTTGGGGTTCTATATCCTCAGGTTAAAAAAACAATCATCTGTACTTTCTCAAGGGACTATGAAATGTTCTTCCCATATTATACTTGAACAAGGAGGAACAAAATTATACCTCAGTATCTCATATTCCTATTATTCATGATGGTTATATAATATTTACTGCTACACATGATTTTCTATGAATTACCCTCAAATAGTTGTTACTTAAGATAGAGTAAGCAAGAGAAAGAGTTATTTGTTTTTTAAGCTCTTTATTGGAATATAATTGCTTTACACTCTTGTACCAGCTTATGAAGTACACCAAAGTGAATCAGCTGTATTTATACACATATCCCCATATCCCCTCCCTCCCGCGACTCCCTCCCACCCGCCCTATCCTACCCCTCTAAGTCATCACCCATCATCGAGTTGATCTCCCTTTGTTATACAGCAACTTCCCACTAGCTATTTTTACAGTTGGTAGTGTATCTATGTCTATGCTACTCTCTCACTCCATCCCAGCTTCCCCTTCGCCCCGCCCCCCACCCAACCCCATGTCCTCCAGTCCATTCTCTGCATCTGCATCCTTATTCTTGCCCTGTCACTGGGTTCATCAGTACTATTTTTGTTTTTTTAGATTCCGTATATATGAGTTAGCATACAGTATTTGTTTTTCTCTTTCTGCCTTACTTCACTCTGTATGACAGACTCTAGGTCTATCCACCTCATTACATATAGCTCCATTTCATTCCTTTTAATGGCTGAGTAATATTCCACTGTGTGTGTATATATATATATATATATATATATATATATATATATATATGTCACATCTTCTTTATCCATTCATCTGTTGATGGACATTTAGGTTGTTTCCATGTCCTGGCAATTGTAAACAGTGCTGCAATGAACATTATGGTACATGTTTCTTTTTGGATTATAGTTGAGAAAGAGTTATTTTTAAGGACACAGTTGTGTTCCTTGAATTAAATTAAAATTACGCTTTAGAAGGCAATATGGCGCCAACAGTTTAGATGAAGATAAAATGCTCTCTTTCTTCAAAACTTATATTCTCTCAACACTGAGTTTTATTAAATTTGTTGTTTGGTATATATAAATGGATAGATATCCTGACAGTTACATTCACATGGAAAACGTAATTGAATGAATAATAATTCAAAATTAAATCTTAAAAAATAACATCATACTCAGAATTTACAAGTTATTTAAATTAGACAATAATTTATCTGTATTAAAGTTCATGTGATGCAATCAGACTATTATGAAAATCTGAAGTTAGATATCTCTAAATCTTCCAGAGGAATTTTTTTAAATGCCAAACAGGTATTTGAAGAATTCACTGTAATATATAATACATGCGGTGATTCACCTCCTCCCTCTTTCCCACAAAAGGGAGAATATGCACACTCTTGTACAAGTACATTGTTTTTTTGAAAAACGTGAACCAATACTGAGCACGAATTCAAGTCTGGCATGGGACAAAGCAGCTGCAGGATAAAGAGCTGTCATGGGGGTTATTAAACAGGTATGATGACCTAAATCTCCATTTCAAATTACATGGAAACTATTCCTCTCCATCCTGCATCCTGCTACCATGCTCATGAATTTCAGGACAGCTGAGTTTCCTGGTGAAGAGCTTGCTTCCCAACAACTTTCTGTGGCATTTGTGCAGGCCTCTTCTGCTATTGCCTCACTCCACACTGACGCGCCACCACTCCAAAGAACCATGAACTTGGCGCCATTCTGCAGTCCGGATCACAAGGCAGGTTTAGGGTAATGGAGAAAACGTAGGGCATGGGAAGTACAGGCAAAAACTTACAAGAGAATATTAGATGCAACTGTGCTAACTCCCCATCAATCGTCCCCCCCGCCCCAAGGAGGAAATTCATGTCAGCCATGGCCCTCCATAGAGCCCAGACATTCTGCATCAGTGGGGCTCCTCTGTTACCTCTTTTCATGGCAGAGAACTCTGCACAAGCTGCTCTCTGAATTTCCAAATGCCTTTCATTTTATATGCACAACACTTCATCAGCTTCATACGGTGCCCTGCTCTTCCGCATGCATTTTAAGAAGGGTGGGCATCACCGAAGGACGCTGAGAGAAGTTGAGAATTCATGGCTCAACCCAAAGTGGGTCATGATAGTGCATATCTGTGTTCTCCTCTTACACGTGCCGCATATATGCCTGCCGCTAATAAGCACCACACTTTTGCTTTGGGAAATTATCTCCCCCACCCCCACCACTGAATAATATGTCATTGAAGGAGTTTTTCTTTCCCAGGCCAATGAGTGAGTACATGAACCAGGCTAAGTTTTGAAATTATATTCTCTTCACATCTTTTTACCACAATTTGAATCTCGAGCAGAGTGACACCGAGACCTACACTGGCCAGTGTTATCCCTCTGATGGCATCCTGGAGACACGATACATGAGTCCCTGATACCCCCGATTTCCACAGAGGCTTTGGTTCCTGTCCTTCCCAAAGCCAACATCACAGAATTGCCTTCAATTCTGTGAGCTGTTTTTTTTTTTCATCAATAAATTCCACTGTTGCTCATGTCATGCACCAACCGGTTTCTATTGCTTACAATCAAATCACACTAACTGATCCCATTGAGATATTTTCCTAACAGAGATACAGCTGCTCTGAAATTGTTCCTACCTAGTATGTGAAAGAAATCACTATAAATTGTCTTTTATTTACTTTCCAAATACTTGTTTCATACATTTTTAAAATAACCATGAAAATTATTTTCTCTATTGAAGTTATCCTTTTAGGAAGATCTCTGAGGTATTCTCTTTCTTTAATTCTTATAATGCTCATGAACTCAGGTGGTGATCTTCAACACTGTATCAATTTTCTTTCTCAGATCACCGCATTTTAAAAGGTCCATACAGATCATTTAACTCGAACTCATCAACCCAAAAGAAAATTTTCCCATAGCATTCTTAATGAATGGTTGACTGGTCTCTTTTTAAATTCTCATTTATTTCTTCAATCAATCCATTCCATTTTAGTGGAACCTCCTCATGGGAATATTCCTCCTTATGTGGAGATAGAATTTGATTTGCCATCATCTTTCCCCTCTTCCTGTGTCTTTTCCCCTTCACACCTGCCTTTAGATTCTATTTCGGCATGAGCAACGCCTTCAGTCTGGCCACTCTCCAGTGATTTCAAGATGGCGATCCAATTTTAGGGCACATATCCTTGTGGTCGTAAAATTACTCCATGCATGTGACTGAACCATATGGAATCTATAGGTCAAATGGTTGTTTTGAAATTTTCTGAGGAGTCCTTAAAGTAAATGGATATCCACATTGTCAAAAGACCAGGACTGAGATTTTTTAAAATAAGCTTGGAGATAAATAAGTTATAAGGAAAATGTTATGTTGGCTTCTTTTTTGAAAGAGTCTGTTTCTTTTGTGCTTAAGATTATCTGAAAACAAAGTACTGTTGTAACTTCTGGATATCACAGAGTTATTTTACCCAGCAGTAAATTAAAGACGTCTTCTGTCAGCAGCAAACCCTGTGTTGTCGGAAACTACTGGAACTCCCCTTCTTTTTAGGAATCCTTCTCTCAGGAGTTAACAGCAACCACAGGAGACCACACACCTTGGCAGGACGTATGTATACTGAAAATGTAAACAGCTTTGAAATCTTGCTGGAATAAAATCTTCATAAATAACATGATTTATCTGATAATTTACATCCCAGAATAATGCTTTGCGTCTCGACAACTTTCCAAAATAGGTACAGTATGTAGAAATCTGATTCAGAGTTAACTGAGAATTTTTTAAATGTCTATCACCTATGTGCTCTGATTAGAGGTTTCTCATACATTATTTCATTATGAATTGGACCTACATTTTAAAAGTGCAAATACTTTTATACTAGATTTTTGGAGCTCCATGGAGATGCTTTTACCTTTCTTAAACATTCTGTTGCGATTTCTATCTGGTATATATTTTCACCTCGTACAAATTTCTGACAAGTAATATTTGTCTCTGAATAGGACTCACTACTCAAAAGTAACTCTCCCTAATATTGAGGTAGCATTTTATGATGATTACAAGAGCAAGGCTGAGAGTTAAAAAGCTTAGGTTTCCAGCCAGGCTCCACCATTTCTATTCCTCTCGGTACCTCAATTGTCTCATCCATAGTGAAGATCAGCATTGTACCAGCTTCATGGGGTTGCTGTGAAGATTTAGAGTTAACCAACTGTGAGGTACACAAAATAGTCCCTGGCACTTAATTAGTGCTCAAAAAAAAATTAGTGTTTCGTCCATGTCTTAATAGCAGGAAATATTTCTTTCATCCAAAAAGAAAAAAGATTTTTGTTCTTGTATTTTTAAAGTGGATGTTACTAAAATCCTCATTAAGAAAAAGCTAATAGCCTCAAAATCCTGCAAAATTTGTACTTATATACTGTCTCATAATTGACACAATCACACCAATTAATTTTATAAACTATTATCCACATCAATTAGCATCTTTTGAAATCTAAATTAACACTTAATAGCTTTTGCTATTTTTTGTGAGAATGGGAAGAATAAAACCCCACTACTAATAATAACTACCATTTCTTGAACGTCTTCTACGTTCCAGATACCTCATCAAGGGCTTTATATTTTATTTCATTTCATTTAATCTTCTCATCAGAATCATGAGACTGACATTTCTAGTTCCTGGATGAGGTAACCTAGACTTGGACAACACAGCTAATAAGGGACAGAGCCAGGCTTTGACCCTGATCTGATGTCAAAGCTCACGTTCCTCACTAAAAGGTATAAAAAGTCTATAATAGTCTAACCCTCATTATAGAGGCATCAACATGTTTTGATGATATTAATCTACCAAGAAACCACTTTCAAAATTAGTTTCCAAGTAATATTCTCTCCATATCCAATGATTATGTTTACAGCATGGAAATACATATGGGTTATTTAACTTAACTATTTACATATTACCTGCGGTTTGAGATGATTGGCAATCCAATGAACTTTATGTACAGAATAGATAGATCTGATAGTACCTAGTATCCTAATACCCAGGCCCTTGGTCTTACTTTCTCTATATTTTTTCACAAAATATAAATTCCAGTTCTGAATTCAAAATTATTTATGTTCAAGTGAGAATTTCAAGAGCTGCTTCACGTTATATGTAAAAGTGGTTCATGATGAAGGCACTCAATCGAAATGTTTACTGAACCAGAATAAGGTCACTTATAATCGAATCAAGTCTCAATCATGCATTTATCTGGCCCTGAAAAATAAAAATGCTCTTGAGTAACAACCTGAGAGTAAAGGTGGCATATCACAGTACTATTTTAACTTATGAATTAATCAGAATCCACCCCCTTTTCCTTTTTAGAGGAGCTAGAAATTAGAACTTAAAAAAATAGCCTCTTGGGGGATGGATAAACTTAGAGAACAGGATAAACAAATACACACCACTAGGTATAAAATAAATAACAAAGATTTACTGTATAGCACAGGAAACTGTATTCAATATGTTGTAATAACCTACAATGAGAAAGAATCTGAATATATATGTATATTTATATCTGCATCACTTTGCTGTACACCTGAAACTAACACCATGTTGTAACTCAAGAATACTTCAATAATAAAAAAATAAAATAAAATACACATCTTTAGAGTCTAGCTTCAAATTATATATCATTTCATGTGTTCTATAAGGACCTTATAACAACACACTCCCAATATTTCTCCCTCCATCATTTATGATTTACATATACTATAAATGCACAATATGTTCTACTATTTTTGCTTAAATAGTTACCTTTTAGAGCAATTAAAAGTAAGAAAAAATGAGGGAAAAAAAAGCCTCTCAAAGCAAGCAATGGCATAAATAGAGACGAACAGGTCAAATAGTCATGGTTTGTTTGAAGTTAACTGCCACCTCGGGAGAAAGAATGTTCTCACTGGCTGATAAAGCCAAGTCCAGTAGTGTAGAAGCGTCACTAGGAGGACAGGAAAGGCTTTAAAAGAAGTAGGGGGAACTGGAAAGTGGAAAAGAGAAAAGACTAGCCTAGAGCCCCAAATGACATGAGCTCTACGGACACTTTCAAACATGAAATGAGAGCATCAAGATGGAGAACAGCTTGACGTGACTAACAGAAACAGCTGGAGAGAGAGAGAGAGAGAGAGAGAATATGACGGTCACAGTATACGTAACTGGAGGTCTTCAATACATAGATAAGGTAGCTCTGAACACTTCAATAGCCTCTAAGGGTCCTGCTATATTGTATTTAGCACTTTTGAGAAAATACCCAAACAACCCCTAATTCACAGCACCTGTTCCCGGACATTCAGGAGGGCACCTGAATGGAAAAACAAAACTTTTCATGCAATTCAATCGCAACATTTGCCAACTGCCTACTCGGTGCCCCTAAGCTAATAAGCATAAGAAACAGACGATGAAAGACTTCTCTTCACAGAGCTTACAGTATATTCACTCATTCATCCTACATACATTCATTTAAGCACTGACTTTGTTAAAGGCGATGTCCTGGGTACTGTGGGGGGAAAAGAAACAATGAGCGAAGGATCATGCCTTGAAGACACACAGTATTTCAGAGGAATATAGGACACAAGCAATCAAAATCAAAGATAGAAAAAGCATTCCCTAAGAGCAGAGAAAAGGGCAGAGGAGAGAGGCGTGGGCGCAGAGACACTCATCATTCTTCAATCTTCAGAGCTAGATGCACATTTCGTACATATTTTATGCTTTAAATATTTTTAAAGAAACAGACATGTTTTAAACAAAAGAGAATACATGGGTAGCGTTTATCAATACAGAGATAAGAAAAACAAGCGGATAAGGGGATTGGTAATTATAGACAGACAACATAAGCACAATTCTGGCTGTGAACGCCAAGTGCAGAGTTACTCTGCCCTTTTTGTGTGTATTCCTTTCTTTTCCTATCATACATCTACACCCATCGAACTGAGATTTCTACATTGTGGTACAATGGAGCACAGGAATCATAATCTTCTTGCCAGCTGACATGCATCTTTTTATCCTAATTGCCTTACCAAATCCATTCATGGGGTGAAAGAAATCCAAGAACTGTTCATTTCACAAGTTTAATTAGGCATGTTAAGAAAACCTCATTCCAAAACCGAAATGTTTTCCTTCTTTATCTTCATGAGGCTACATATTTTAACAGGACACAGTTTACATAAAGTCTTTCCATTATTAAATAAAATACGGGAATGAAATTGATAGCCCACTACATCACTTGTCAGAGGATGATATAAACTTGTCACTAAAAAAATCCTAAAAGACAACTGCATATTCTGAGTCAACCACAGTTTATGATTTTAATCCAGGACGTAATAGCAATATAAACGACAGGATGGTTAAATCTCACACACACACACACACACACACTTATTTATTTATTTATTCGGCTATTTGTTTATTTGTTCCCTTCCAGGCACTAACTCTGCTTCCCTAGGATGAGATGAGCATTTCAAGTGTTTCCCAGGATCATAGATTTATAATTCTAAGACAGGGTCAACAAACTGTTTCCATAAAGGTCCAGAGAGTAAGTGCGCCATGCTTGGCGGGTAAGAGGGGCCCTACTCAACTCTGCTGACACAGCACACAAAAAAAGCCACACACAATATTTAAATTCATGACTGAGGCTATAGTCCAATTAACTTTATTTCTGGACCCTGAAACTTGAATTTCATCTAATTTTTAAGAGTCACCGAATACTATTCTTCTTTTGATTTTTTCTAAGCATTTAAAAATATTAAAAATATTCTTAGTATACCAGCCCTGCAAGAATAGATGGAGGGCTGGGTTTGTCTCAGTCGCCTACCCCAGCCCTAAGATGCAATCATGATTCTAACACATTTCTTTTCTAAAAGCATAAGAACAGATTTTTCAAAACTGTTTACCTACATTCTTTTTTTGCCTTTGTTTGCAAGATATGATAGGAACTGATAGGACCTTGACACTTTTTAAAATGACAAAATTTATTTTTTTATGGCGGCCTATATCAGTGGTACACAGTGAGTTAACTCTTTCAATTCCAAATACCCCTTGGCACAGGATTCACTAATTATAACTTAGAGTTGGGAGTCCTTGCAAAACAGACCCAGATTCACAGCCTAGGGACTGAATGGTGCTTTGAGATTTTTTTTTCTGAAGTATCTCAGTAATTTTTCTGTAACTTTTCCGACACAGTGTTTTCCTGTTTTCTAGCTTTATGGTAACATCTCTAACTTCACAGTGTCCCAGTACTTGGCTTGGTTATATGTTCTGGCTCACAAAATGTTTTCATTTTCAACGTCTGTTTGGAGATTCTTCCTCACTGCAATGTTTCTCTCAATAACAATCACATAAATTGCGATCTGGGGCCTACACCTAGCTGTTTTGTTTTTTACTTCTGAAATGGATTTGACCACCTAACTATCCGCTATTTCAGAGACTTAATGCCATAAAACATGGATGCTTCAATATTACACTCATTCATTTTAATTTTCCCATTTATACCCTTTCAAGACACTCATAAATCTATAATTTTTTAAGCTCTAGTAGTGATTTCTATTTTCACCATAATCCTGGAATAAAATTTAAGATACTCATTTCCATGCACATAACCAACATTAATCTTCTAATGTATAACATTAATTCGATTCTTACTGAAAAGTTTCAAATTACAAAGACAAGTGTATATATATGTGTGTATATACACACACACGCATACATATATACATAAAGATAAGGCATATATAGGTACATAAACACCTCTCCCTCTGGGTTCAGATCCCAGTTCTGCTACTTCCTATCTCTGCAGTCTAAGGGCAAGCCATCTGACCTCTCTTTGCTTTAGTTTCTTCATCTGTGAAATGGAAATAATAATGGTATATACGTCACAGGACTGTTGTGAGACTTTAATGATTAATGCATGAAAGTTCTTAGAAGAATGCCTCACAGTAGAGCATGCATTTCACTAAGCGCTGACTTCCATCATTCCCCACCAGCCACCTGCATTGATACATGACTCTGATTTGATAATGACCAAATCTCAAGTCACTGAGGATCTATTTGCTAGCTCAAGTGGGACGTTCAAGGATGCAGCTGATTCTTTTTGGAGGCTCAATCAGGGGGGCCCAGGGCTCTCTGCTCTGAGTTTTCTGTCAGGCTCCCTCCACAAGTTGGGTAAGACAGCAGCTGGCAACCCCAGACCCACATCCCCCTGACCGATACCTGTGGAAAACAACAGTCTTTTCCACCTACTCTGGCAGAAAGTAACCAAGGAAGACACTGATTGGCTCAATGAGGGGCACATGCCCATCCCTGTTGCTTGAGGGTAGAGGAAGGGTGAAGGGTGAGTCCCACCTACTGTATCCGCAACCAGGAAGACGAGAAGGGAAAAAAGTCCTGGGCAGGTAGGAACACCATCACCTCCGTAGGTCATACTCCCTTTGCATGTGCTGCAGGTGTCGATTTGGCTTCCTGCTTCCGTTGCAAAGGCCACTGCATTTTCAGCTCACCACCCTCTCTGACTGTCCAAGTAGACCTATGACATACTTGACCCCTATTCTATAGTGAATGAACCATAACTAGCCCAGGTTAGTAAAATGCAACAGGTGAAACACACTCAGTGCTGTACTTTTATATACCTTTATCCCTATGGCTATTTCCAGTTAAGAAGATCAGATTAGTCCAATGACTAAACGCCCCAAGTATATGTAGAAAAGCTGTCCTAGGATAGATGTACTTTTAACATTATCCAATGATGCCCAGCAGTCCATAGTGAAAGAGAAATGGGGCCAGAACACACATTTTCTTGTTTCATCTCCATCACTTATTCAAGAAAGTAGGCAAGTCCCTCAGCCTCACAGATACTAGAGTTCCATATTTCTTTTTTTTTTAAATATCTGCTTACTCAAAGTATTTCGAAGCTTGAGGTTTTTTCAATTAATTATTTTTTTTTAATTGCGGTATAGTTGTTTCACAATGTTGTGTTAGTTTCTACTGTTCAGCGAAGTGGAGTTCCCTGTGCTATACAGCAGCTTCTCATTTATCTATTTTATACATATTAGTGTATATATGTCCATCCCAATCTCCCAATTCATGCCACCCCCTCTTTTCCTCTTTGGTGTCCATACGCTTGTTGTCTACATCTGTGTCTCTGTCTCTGCCTTGCAAACCGGTTCATCTGTACCATTTTTCTAGATTCCACGTATACATGTTAATGTATGATATTTGTTTTTCTTTTTCTGACTTACTTCACTCTGTATGACAGTCTCTAGGTCCATTCACATCTCAGAGTTCCATATTTCTAAAACAGAGACTGAAGCATCCACTTAACCTATTACACAGAACCACTGTGAGGATTAAATATCATATGCAGAAGTGATTAGTAAATTTAGTAAAAAGAATTAGCAATGTGATCTCTAATAATTAAATTGTTCTTTGTTCCCTAACCCTTCTCTTAAACACAGAAATGATTTCTCCCCTTAGTCTGATTTCTCTTCTGCTCTCAGAATAGCTGTCACTTGACACCCTGTTGACACCCTTTATATACAGTACTTCACCTTCTCTTACCTTTTCTGCCACACATCCGCGTCCTCTGCTATTTGTCTCACTCATCTCCATTTTTCACCCTCTTAGATTTTTTTTCTTCCCTGTGCCTCTCCTTTTTAATTGGGTCACGATCCCTTCACTGACGACGAAAGCCCACCTTTCTTTTCTATCCACGGTGGGGCCACTGCAGCACGCCTGCTGCAATGTTCAGGTCCTGACTTCACCTTGGCTATTTTACTTGATTCTGTCTATTCACAATCACTGCAGAGGAGATTTCTTTCTGAGTTTTACTGCTGAGTTTGGCACCATTCAGAAGGTTTACCTTTGTGGAAAGTCTCACTCCAGACAATTTAAACACTTCAACGGTCCCCAGCAGCTCAGGTATTTGAGTAGCCTCTCAGATTCCATGCACTGGATGAATTCTCTGTGCTTCTGGAAAAGGGAAGCCCTAGTTCTACATGAGCGGGCGATGGCGCCACCTGCCTGCAGCACGAGGATTCAGTGCGCGTGGGTGTTCAGGGAGACCGGATCAGAGGGGCGCTGGGACCAGAAAGAAGGAGCAGCAGCACTAGCCAGAACACGTCGGTGACAAGACAGTGCCGAGCTCACACTCCGGCGGCATCGCTCACCAGCTGTGTGACCTCCAGCAAGGGACTTAAATGTTCTGGGTGTCAGACTACTCCTTCATAAGAAAGGACATCTTAACACTTTCTCGCAAGGATTTGTGAGGACAGAAAGTACTTGACAAGCAGCATCTATCATCTTCCTCATTATCATTTTTATTATAAAGAAATTCTCAAAATTGCTCTAAAATATCCAGAAGGGCTGGTTCCTCCAAGAGAGCTGCCGATCGTGTTGCAGGTAAACGCAACGGTGGGTTTGATCTCAGGGGGCACCAACCAAATGAGAATGCTTATTGCACTCAATCCCAAGATTCTTTCCGGAATCAGATTATGGCTGGGAAAATGTTTTCACTCTGGCAGCAACTATCTCAGAGTCATCAAAGAATCCACAAACAGTAAATGCTGGAGAGGGTGTACAGTGAAGGGAACCCTCCTGCCCTGGTGGTGGGAATGTGAACTGGTGCAGCCACTGTGGAGAAAGTATGGAGGGGCCTTAAAAAACTAAACATAGAGCTACCATGTAATCCTGCAATTCCACTCCTGGGCACGTATCCAGAGAAAAACATTGTCCAAGGGACACAGGCACGCCAGTGTTCACTGCAGCACTATGGACAACAGCCAGGACATGGAAGCAACCTAAATGTCCATCAACAGATGAATGGATAAAGAAGATGTGGCACATATATACAGTGGGATATTAGCCATTAAAAGGAATGAAAGAATGCCATTTGCAGCAACATGGATGGACCCAGAGATTGTCATACTGAGTGAAGTAAATCAAAGACAAATATCATATGATATTGCTTATACACAGAATCTTAAAAAAGATACAAATGAACTTATGTACAAAACAGAAACAAAAGTAGAGAATGAAATTATGGTTACCAGGTAGAAAGGGTGGAGGGGAAGGATAGTTAGGGAGTTTGGGATTGACGTGTCTACAATGCTATATTTAAAATAGATAACAAACAAGGACCTACTGTATAGCACAGGGAACTCTGCTCAATAGTATGTAACAACCTAAATGGGAAAAGAATTTGAAAAAGAACAGATACATGTGTATGTATAAGTGAATCACTTTGCTGTACACCTGAAACTAACACAACTTTGTTAATCAACTATACGCCAATATAAAATAGAAAGTTTAAAAAAAAGAACATATATGTGGTCTATAAATGAGGGGTACCTAAGGAAGTAGCACGACAAGAGAAAAAGGGTTATTTTCTGAAACACACGTTTCCTTTAAAAAAAAAAATATGGTGACTGAAATAACTGATGAGCACATGCCAATCCTTTATTGAGTTTTTAACATCTGTTGAAATCATCTCTTCTGGGAGAAACAAAATAAAGAACGAGCTCAGGCTACCTGCCTGTCTCAGTTCATCTGCAATGAAAATATTCATTTCTAATGAATGGAATATTTTATGAAATAAAACCGGCTTAATTCTGTTGTACAATCCTGGGTCTTTATTCTGCATTCTAAACCACCCTATTCTCTTAGCTGTGCAAAAAGAATGGGAGCATGCCTATGGCAATATCAATTATGCATATCTTGAAAAGGGGCTCTGTAAAGGGAGAACATCAAGGTCAACCACATTGTTAGCACATAATTTCTGCTATAAGTGGTTTTTGTTCTAATCTAACCATGTCTCTTTCTGTTATAAAAGCACACCTTCAAAATCTGCCCGCAAATCAATATGGACATCAGAGAAGAAACACCAAAACAAAACACTTATTGAAATTGTGCTTCATGCAGTCTGATCAGCAGTAAAAATCAGCTTGACTGGTGTACACTCACATCATCCCGGTAGGAAAAAAATCAATCAGAAATATTGATCACCATGTTTTATTGTGTTGTCAGAGACAAATTAATCAGCATCACATATGACAGTACCTATATAAAATGACAGTGCTTACCTAAATTTATGTTCAATTTAGATCATTAATACAGTTATTTTAACAGTATAGAAAAAGAATATTGGATGTGAAAACTTCCAAGAAGGTAGATGCTGTTCTTCTAAAACCTTTATGTACAGCAAGCAAATTCAATATCCTAAAAGTACTGAATCAATCACATATTACCACATTCATGATAGTGTGTGTGCTTTGCGTGTGCTTTGGAAGATGGGAGAGGTTATGATAAGACAAGTTTCCATGTTCACTACACACATAAAGAGAGCATGAGCGTCTTAACTACAATAACAGCTACAATGACAGCACGCATTGGTGGCAGCAGTGGGCCTAGAAGTCGTATTATAAATCCTATTCCAGTATTCCTGCACCGTACTTAGAATGGCAAAAATAAGAAATTCAAGAGAAATCCACTAAAAGTCATTTTGTGAAAAACAACAAAACCTACAAACTTCAAATAACTTCAAATATTGAATAAAATAATTTATTTTAAAGGTGTATTAGAAATTCTTATATTTCACCCCTATCCAATGGAGGTCTTTAGGGCTTACTTACAAAATAATATCTCCCAAACCAACAATAATAAATAGCAAAATCTTGGGCAGGGTCCTCTTATCCCAGCAACACAGAGAACACTATTGAGAAGTTTAATTGGTTACTAACCTCGGTGATAACACGGCCTTGTTGTAGGGCCCGTTAAATTTCAATTCTATGGTCTTTCCATTTTTAAACTTTAAAAATGACAGAAAATTATATTGTTTCATTTCAGTTCGACCCAGAGAAGATGATTTTGAAATTGGGGATGGTCCCATTCAACTCAGTTCATCCATTCCGAAGTCAGGGACGCTCTGGTTCTCATGATTTTTTACCCAAACACTACATATTCTTTCATTAACTGGGTACTCAATACTTGTGCAGGATTCTAAACTGATTGACATGCATGCATGCAAAATGCAGACAAAATCCCGCATCATCATGAAGCTTACAGCCTCACAAGGCAGATGGACACAGACCAGAATTACACACACACACACACACACACGCACGAAAGTAAAGAACCTCACTTGCTTTGGTGAAGGGAGGGATGACACCTAAGTTTAGAGAAAAAAGGAAAAAGATAAAAGTTAGTGTGAAATATACTGACTTTTTAAATTTTAGATCCTGCCAGGAGAGGGAGAAGTTAGCCCAGCAATGAGTGTATGGAGAGAGGAGGGCGCAGGGGAAGTACAGCCAAAGCTGAGAGGATGAGGAGGAGCTCGGAAGGTACCAGGCAGATTCACACTCAGGATCCTGAGATGCCAGAGCACATTCCTGTACCCCGCAGGGAGAGGGCACTGGAAAACAGCCCCCCTATGCTGAAGGGTGCTGATTTCTGGGAAACAAGCCACATAGAATATCTGTTTTAAAAAGAAAACAAAAAAGGGCCAACTTGAACATCGAAAGATTTTTTTCCTGATTGCTAGATGAATGCATGAGTAAATGGGGAGGAAAATACTGATCAGGCTACCAGACACCAGAATCCTCATCTCAGCTCTGCTTTAATAATCTTTCTGATTTTAAATCAATTGTTTCATATCTATATGCTGTCTATGATGGTCTTTTAGGATAAAGAGGCTAGACAAAAAAAAAAACAACTCAATGAATGTACTAGACATGATGGGGTGTGTGTGTGTATGTGTGTGTTTTAAACAGACGTTTGTATTATAAAAATCATTTAGAAAAGTCAGGGACAGCAAGGCCCTGAATTTCCACTGCAAAGCCACAAAGAGAACCACATATGCATTTGCATTGTTATATCTGCCATGATGACATCATTTATTATTACAGCCTGTGACATGGCCTCATTTTTCTTCTTTGAAATAGAATCCCGCTTTAGGAAATATTTTGTTCCAAAGAGGTCTACTTTTAATGTAATCAACTAGTGCCTTTTCCAAGGTCAGCTGAGAGTCCTCACAAAGTACTATGAGGAAAGTAAATGAATCTAGCTAAATACAGTTTCTTTCAATTTAACAAACACCTGCTCAGCACGTACCATGTGATGGGCATAATCTTTGCTCTTAAAGGCTGGTGGAGTAAGGCAGAAGTGACCCAACAGTTGAAGTGGCATAAGTGCTATAATAAAGCTACCTTAGAGGAGCACACCTCTGTGCGCCAGGGATGTGTCCTTCAACATCCGGACGGTGGTGATGACAGCAACGTCATCCCCAGCTAACAGCTGCGGAGCATGTGCTATGGGCTTAAACATTGGCATGACTGTGTAAACAACATAGAGAAAAGGAAGTCTAGAAAAGTGGTTAAGACGTTGGGCTTGGGAGTAATCCTGTCTGTGTTCAAATCCAAGCAGCATTAACATGTGTAAAAGGTAAGGAGAATCATGTACAAAAAATAAACAGGCACGAATTTCCAACATGTGATGTTCTCCCACCTCTTCCAGCAACACAGATTTTGAAGCATTCAGGCAGTTTTGTATGTTTACATTCAGGCTAGATCAACCACATTGGCAGAGCTCTACAATCCTTGTGACCTCACTTGGAGATTGCAACAGTGGGAGTTGAGATCATGTTTGTGGGTGAGGTGGAAACCCTTAGGTAGAGAGGCAGATTTCTTTGCATAGAAGAGCAGTGATAATATTTTGACACAATTTTGTAATTGATACTGAATGAGTTTTCCTTTTTCCTAATGACGTCAGTATATAAAGCAACAGATTTATAAAGTAATCATCCCAATGTCTTGCTTGTCCATAAGCATCGCTAAAATATGAAGAGGGGTGCTCTTGTACATACTCGTCAAGAACTTTTCACTGGGTTCTAAACCCCATATTCCATGTTGGACCCTCTCCTCACCCCAAGTCTGTCTTCATCTCCTGTCACTCCTGGGACCCGCAGCCACTGTGGGGTGCAGCCCTGTAATGTCTGAGCTCTCCACAGTGCAGAGTCTTGGGGGATTTATGCCTTGATTCTTTGTTTGTTTTCCTCTCAAGCATCTAGTATTTTTTGTTTGTTTGTTTCTAACGGATGATGTGGAGTTTCTTGGCCTATGCTTGACTTCATTCTGTGAAAACTAAAAAACGAAAGTCTTTTGCATGCTCCTCAAAAATGCTTCTATGTTTCTAAGTAAGACATCTTTAACTTTAGTGTAAGACATTGCATGGTTTAAAAAGTGCTTTATCCTTCTTATACATGACCACTCTAAGCCTCAGATTCAGCCCTGTTACTCGAGAGAGAGACAACAGTCGTTACACCCCAAGGCTGGTGGCATGGAGAAAGAGATCATGGTGATGTCCTCAGCATAGAAAGTGCTCAATAAACGTTAGCTGTTATTATTACAATAACCCTTAGAGTAGATGTTACTCCAGATTTTAAAGATGAGGAAACTGAATATTGGTGAGGGTTAAGTAACTCACCATTGGACACAACATGGACTGAATCCAGAGCTTTAACACTGAACTAATTGAGCTAAGTCCGGATGGTGTGTCTGTCATTTTAAATTTTATAAAGTATATTGAGGAAAAAAGAGGCCAGCGTAACAAAAGAGCACCTACTTTTATGTTCAACATTATTTGTTCTTCCCTATAGATAATAATTACATTATTTACAGTTATATTTTATATACATGACTTATAATGTCTTATATTTTATTTATACTATATTATAGTTTATTATTTATATACTATTTGTATTCCATTATGTTATGTTTATGTTATATTCAGTGTGCAATGACAGTACATAATGCTTCAGATCAATAGAAGCATTATGCTCTTTTTATAAATAATCATTCCCCTCTCCCTTACCTTCATGAGTTAGGGAGGAAATGCTGCCGAGAACTCATTCCTTAATCTTTTATTCAATAAATACACATTAAACATCATTAGGCAATGGTATAAAGGCAAAGGAGATTCACAATTGACAAAAAAATTTAAAAAAATATATAAAGGGCCTTCTGGGAGAAGATTTTCTGTTGGGAAAGACATGTAAACCATCCATTACAACCCATTATGGTCACAGGTAAGGAAGCCCAGGGAGTCCACCTGGGAAGGTTCCAGACTAAGTCACTGGTTTCTTTGGCCCACGTTTACTAGGTTCCATTATAACCCTCGCCCTTGTTGAGGTCCTGGGGACAAGCACTGTGAACAAAGCATGGTCCCTACCTTCCATTAGGTACCTAACCCACAATCCCAATGAAACCTAACCCCCTGAAAAAAATAGAGCTACTCAGCTACTTAGCAAAGATTCTGGAAGAGTGGGAAATGTTTTCCTTCTCTTCGTGCTTTTCTCTCATTCACATTTAATTTAATCAGAAAGAGTCTCGATGGGGCTTCAGCAGAGCAAAGCAGCAAAACAACTGGGAAACCTGATTTGTTAATTGGGTTGATCTAGGTCAACGTTTTTAGCATAGTACACATAGCTTCAATGCTTTCTAAGTAGAAAGAGTGTGCAGCCCACAGAGACCATGTTCCCCTTGAAGTCCCGCTTGGAAACCCAGCACTCGGGAGGCTGCTCAGAGCAAGTCGCATCAGTAATTTAGCATCACACCTGAAGCATTCAAGCTTCAACCAATTTGTAGATTTTATTTTTCTTCCTCTTTCTGCTTAGATCTTTAACTGGAATTCTGCAAGTTTTATCATATACCATTGCCTTAGCCCACTCAGAATATGATTTCAAAGTTCTTCACCTTTCTAGCTAAAATAGCAAAGAGCCACAATTTTCTTACTGTAAGAATTCCCCACAAGAACAAAAGCAAATCAGGATAATATAACCTGGGTGACAAGAGACTTGGAGAAAGCTTTTTAACATACAATCCCAAGTCCTTCCTTGAAGAATATCTTTGCTAACAAAGCTTTGTCTTGCTGAATTAGAAAAAAAAAATTCTTTCAAAAACAGTATTAAGAGGGAGAGGATCAAGATGGTGAAGTAGGAGGATGTGCACTCACTCCCTCTTGCAAGAGCACTGGAATTACAACTAACTGCTGAACAATCATCCACAGAAAGACACTGGAACTCACCAAAAAAGACACCCCACATCCAGAGACAAAGGAGAAGCTGCAATAAGATGGTAGGAGGGGCGCAATCACGTTAAAGTCAAATCCCATAAATGCTGGGTGGGTGACTCACAAACTGGAGGACAGCTATACCACAGAAGTTCACCAACTAAAGTGAGGGTTCTGAGCCCCACATCAGGCTTTCCAACCTGGGAGTCCAGCAACAGGAGGAGGAATCCCCAGAGAATCAGACTCTGAAAGCCAGCGGGACTTGATTGCAGGACCTCCACAGGACTGGGGGAAACAGAGACTCCATTCTTGGAGGGCACACAAAAAATAGTGTGCTCACCAGGACCCAGGGGGAAGGAGCAGTGACCCCATAGAAGACTGAACCAGATCAACCTGCTGCTATTGGAGGGTTGCCTGCAGAGGTGGGGGGCAGCTGTGGCTCACCAAGGAGAAAGGGGCACTGGGGGCAGGGGTTCTGGGAAATGCTTATTGGTGTGAGCCCTCCCAGAGTCCGCCATTAGCCCCACCAAAGAGCCTGTAATCTCCAGTGTTAGGTAGTCTGAGGCCAAACAACCAACAAGGTGGGAACACAGTACCACCCATTGGCAGACAAGCAGATTAAAGTTTTACTGAGCTCTGCCCACCCAGCCCTACCCACCATCAGTCCCTCCCATCAGGAAGCAAGCACTAGCCTCCTAGATAGCGTCCTCCACAAGAGGGCAGACAGCAGTACCAAGCAGTATCAGCAGCATTTTGTCTTGTGGAACTGAAAACCACAGCCACAGAAAGATAGAGAAAATGAAAAGGCAAAAGACTTTGTACCAGATGAAGGGACAAGATAAAATGCCAGAAAGACAATTACATGAAGTGGAGATAGGCACTCTTTCAGAAAAATAATTCAGAATAATGATAGTGAAGACGATCCAGGACTTTGAAAAAAGACTGGATGGAAAGATCAAAAAGTTGCAAGAAAAGTTTACCAAAGACCTAGAAGACTTAAAGAACAAACAGAGATATGCAACACAATAACTGAAATGAAAAATACACTAGAAGGAACTAATAGCAGATTAACTGAGGCAAAAGGAAAAATAAGTGACCTGGAAGACAGAATGGTGATAATCACTGATGCAGAAAAGAATAAAGAGAAAAGAATGAAAAGAAATGAAGACAGCCTAAGAGACCTCTGGGACAATGTTAAACACACCAACATTCACATTATAGGGTCCCAGAAGGAGAAGAGAGAGAGAAAGGACCTGAGAAAATATTGGAAGAGATTATAGTTGAAAATGTCCCTAACATGGGAAAGGAAATAGCCACCCAAGTCCAGGAAGCGCAGAGAGTCCCAGGCAGGATAAATCCAAGGAGAAACACACCAAGACATATAGTAGTCAAATTAACAAAAATTAAAGACAGAGAAAAGTTATTAAAAGCAACCAGGGAAAAACGACAAATAACATGCAAGGGAACTCCCATAAGGGTAACAGCTGATTTCTCAGCAGAAACTCTGCAAGCCAGAAGGGAGTGCCATGATATATTTCAAGTGATGAAAGGGAAGAATCTACAATCAAGAATACTCTACCCAGTAAGGATCTCATTCAGATTCGATGGAGAAATCAAAAGCTTTACAGACAAGCAACCGCTAAGAGAATTCAGCACCACCAAACCAGCCCTACAACAAATGCGAAAGGAACTTCTCTAAGTGGGAAACATAAGAGAAGAAAAGGACCTACAAAAACAAAAAAAAATTAAGAAAATGGTAATAGGAACATAACATATCGATAATTACCTTGAATGGAAATGGACTAAATGCACCAACCAAAAGACACAGACTGGCTGAATGGATACAAAAACAAGACCCATATATATGCTGTCTACAAGAGACCCACTTCAGACCTAGGGACACATACAGACGGAAAGTGAGGGGATGGAAAAAGATATTCCATGCAAATGGAAATCAAAAGAAAGCTGGAGTAGCAATACTCATATCAGATAAAACAGACTTTAAAATAAATATGTTACCAGAGACAAGAAAGGACACTACATAATGATCAAGGGGTCCATCCAAGAAGAGATAAAAATTATAAATATATATGCACCCAATATAGGAGCACCTCAATACATAAGGCAAATGCTAACAACTATGAAAGAGGAAATCGACAGGAACACAATCATAGTGGGGGACTTTAACACCCCACTTACACCAGTGGACAGATCATCCACACAGAAAATTAATAAGGAAACACAAGATTTAAATGAAACAATAAACCAGCTTGATTTAATAGATATCTATAGGACATTACATCCAGAAACAGCAGATTACTCATTCTTCTCAAGTGCACATGGAACATTCTCCTTGGGTCACAAATCAAGCCTTGGTAAATTCAAGAAAACTGAAATTGTATCAAACATCTTTTCTGACCACAACGCTATGAGATTAGAAATCAATTACAGGAAAAAAACTGTAAAAAACACAAACACATGGAGGCTAAACAATACACTACTAAATAACCAAGAGATCACTGAAGAAATTCAAAGAGGAAATCAAAAAATACCTAGAGACAAATGACAATGAAAACACAGTGATCAAAAGCTATGGGATGCAGCAAAGGCAGTTGCAAGAGGGAAGTTTATAGCAATACAATCCTGCCTCAAGAAACAAGAAAAATCCCAAATAAACAATCTAACCTTACAGCTAAAGAAACTAGAGAAAGAAGAGCAAACAAAACCCAAAGTTAGTAGATGGAGAGAAATCATCAAGATCAGAGCAGAAATAAATGAAAGAGAGACAAAGAAAACAATAGCAAAAATCAATAAAACTAAAAGCTGATTCTTTGAGAATATAAATAAAATTGATAAACCTCTAGCAAGACTCATCAAGAAAATGAGGGAGAGGACTCAAATCAATAAAATTAGAAATGAAACTGGAGAAGGTACAACAGACAACTCAGAAATAAAAAGCACCATTGGTGGGAATGTAAGTTGGTACAGCCACTACAGAAAACAATTTGGAGGTTCCTTAAAAAACTACAAATAGAACTACCATATGATCCAGTAATCCCACTCCTGGGCATATACCCAAATAAAACCATAATCCCAAAAGAAATATGTACCATAATGTTTATTGCAGCACTATTTACAATAGCCAGGACATGGAAGCAACCAAAATGCCCATCAACAAATGAATGGATAAAGAAGATGTGGCATATATATACAATGGAATATTACTCAGCTATAAAAAGGGATGAGATGGAGCTATATGTAATGAGGTGGATAGACCTAGAGTCTGTCATACAGAGTGAAGTAAGTCAGAAAGAGAAAGACAAATATTGCATGCTAACTCACATATACGGAATCTAAAAATGGTACTGATGAACTCAGGGACAAGAACAAGGATGCAGATGCAGAGAATGGACTGGAGAACTCGAGGTTTGGGAGGGGGTGGGGGGTGAAGGGGAAGCTGAGACGAAGCAAGAGAGTAGCAGAGACATATATATACTACCAACTGTAAAATAGATAGCCAGTGGGAAGTTGTTGTATAACAAAAGGAGTTCAACTCAAGGATGGATGATGCCTTAGAGGATGGGGAGGGTGGGGGGGACTCGAGGGAGGGTTGGGGGGAGTTGAGGGAGGGAGGGAATATGGGGATATGTGTATAAAACCAGATGATTGAACTTGGTGTACCCCCAAAAAAATAATAAATAAATAAATAATTTTTTTTTAAAAAAGCACCATAAGAGACTACTACAAGCAACTATATGCCAATAAAATGGACAACATGGATGAAATGGACAGATTCTTAGAAAGGTATAACCTTCCAAGACTGAATCAAGAAGAAATAGAAAATATGAACAGACCAATCACAAGTAATGACATTGAAACTGTGATTAAAAATCTCCCAACAAACAAAAGTCTAGGACCAGATGGATTCACAGGTGAATTTTATCAAACATTTAGAGAAGAGCTAACACCCATCCTTCTCAAACTCTTCCAAAAAACTGCAGAGGAAGGAACACTCCCAAACTCATTTTATGAAGCCACCATCACGCTGATACCAAAACCAGACAAAGATGCTACAAAAAAAGAAAATTACAGACCAATATCACTAATGAATTTAGATGCAAAAATCCTCAACAAAATACTAGCCAACAGAATCCAATAACACATTAAAAGGATCATACACCATGATCAAATGGAGTTTATCCCTGGAATGCAAGGATTCTTCAATATATGCAAATCAATCAATGTGATACACCATATTAACAAACTGAAGGATAAAAACCACATGATCCTCTCAATAGATGCAGAAAAAGTTTTGGACAAAATTCAACACCCATTTATGATAAAATCTCTCCAGAAGGTGGGTATAAAGGGAACCTACCTCAAAATAAGAAAGGCCATATACGACAAACCCACAGCAAACATAATGCTCGATGGTGAAAAACTGAACGCATTCCCTCCAAGATCAGGAACAAGACAAGGATGTCCACTCTCACCACTACTATTCATCATAGTTTTGGAAGTCCCTGACACAGCAGTCAGAGAAGAAAAAGAAATAAAAGGAATCCAAATTGGAAAAGAAGAAGTAAAACTGTCACTGTTCACAGATGACATGATACTCTACATAGACAATCCTAAAGATGCCACCAGAAAACTACTTGAGCTAATCAATGAATTCAGTAAAGTTGCAGGATACAAAATTAACACACAGAAATCTCTCGCATTTCTATACACTAACAATGAAAGATCAGAAAGAGAAATTAAGGAAACAATCCCATTCACCATTGCAACAAAAAGAATAAAATACCTAGGAATACACCTAACCAAGGAAGTAAAAGACCTGTACTCAGAAAACTATAAGACACTAATGAAAGAAATCAAAGATGACAAACAGATGGAGGGACATACCATGTTCTTGGGTTGGAAGAATCAACATTGTGAAGATGACTATACTACCCAAAGCAATTTACAGATTCAATGCAATCCCCATCAAATTACCAATGGCATTTTTCACAGAACTAGAACAAGAAATTTTACGATTTGTATGGAAACACAAAAGACCCCGAAGAGCCAAAGCAATCTTGAGAAGGAAAGACGGAGTTGGTGGAATCAGGCTTCCTGACTTCAGGCTATACTGCAAGACTACAGTGATCAAGACAGTATGGTACTGGCACAAAGACAGAAATATAGATCAATGGAACAGGATAGAAAGCCCAGAGATAAACTATGGTCAACTAATCTATGACAAAGGAGCCAAGGATATACAATGGAGAAAAGGTAGCCTCTTCAATAAGTGGTGCTGGGAAAACTGGACAGCTACATGGAAAAGAAAGAAATTAGAACACTTTAACACCATACACAAAAGTAAACTCAAAATGGATTAAAGGCCTAAATGTGAGGCCAGACACTATAAAACTCCTAGAGGAAAACATAGGAAGAACACTCTTCGACGTAAATCACAGCAAGAACTTTTTTGATCCACTCCCTAGAGTAATGGAAATAAAAACAAAAATAAAGTGGCACCTCATGAAACGTCAAAGCTTCTGCACAGCAAAGGAAACTATAAGCAAGACGAAAAGACAACCCTCAGAATGGGAAAAAATATTTGCAAACAAATCAACAAAGGATTAATCTCTGAAATATATAAACAGTTCATCCAGCTCAATATCAAAAAAACAAACAACCCAATCAAAAAATGGGCAGAAGACCTAAATAGGCATTTATCCAAAGAAGACATACGGATGGCCAAGAGGCACATGAAAAACTGCTCAACATCACTAATTATTAGAGAAATGCAAATCAAAACTACAATGAGGTATCACCTCACACCAGTTAGAATGGGCATCATCAGAAAATCTACAAACAGTAAATGCTGGAGAGGGTGTGGAGAAAAAGGAACGCTCTTGCACTGCTGGTGGGAATGTAAATTGATACAGCCACTATGGAAAACAGTATGGAGGTTCCTTGCAAAACTAAAAATAGAGTTGCCATATGACCCAGCATTCCCACTGCTGGGCATATACCCAGAGAACACCATAATTCAGAAAGACACATGCACTCCAATGTTCATGGCAGCACTATTTACAATAGCCAGGACATGGAAGCAACCTAAATGTCCATCAACAGATGAAAGGATAAAAAAGATGTGGTACATACATACAATGGAATATTACTCAGCTGTAAAAAGCAATGAAACTGGGACATTTGTAGAGACATGGATGGGCCTAGAGACTGTCATACAGAGTGAAGTGAGTCAGAAAGAGAAAAACAAATGTCGTATACTAACACATATATGCAGAATATAGAAAAATGGTACAAATCAACCAGTTTGCAAGACAGAAACAGAGACACAGATGTAGAGAACAAACATATGGACACCAAGTGGGGAAAGCAGGGAGGGTTGTGGGTAATGAATTGGGAGACTGAGATACCAAATTGTACACTCTAAATATATGCAGTTTATTGTCTGTTAACTGTATCTCAATGAAAGTGCTTAAGAAAAACAACACAAACAAACAAACAAAAAAACAGTATTAAGACTGAACAAGTTTCACTGGGTTCTCTGGATTTGAGAAAATTGAATCACTCTGGTCCCAAGTCCCTTAAAATTCTGACTTTTGATTGCCTAATTGGGAAAACAGTTCAGTTGCCTTGCTAGCCTGATAGGCTTGTAGCAGTGGGTCCTGTAACATAGGGCAGCATTTGGGAAACTACAAGAAAAATATAAACCATGATGATGTCACTTCAGATTTTAGGTTGCTAATATTTTGCTGCCTGTCACTTTGGAAGCAGTGAGATATGGTAGGAAAAATATTGGCCTGGGAATTAAAAGACCTAGGAGAACTGAGTTTTCATTTGGGTTTATCACTAATTAGCTGGTTGAGCTGAGAACAAATCATGTAACATGTACTGAGTTTCATCCTCACTATGGAGGAGAGGACCTGACAATATTATTTCCAAGTCCCTTTTCACTGATAAGAATCAGTGTTTCAATGATCATCTGTTAATTCAATTAGCATTTGCTGAGCACTTAATATGCTCAGCACAGTATCAGTCACGATGGGTCTGGGTAGAAAAAGCTGACATCAAAATCTGACCAAAGAGGCAAGACAACATTATTAATCAACCAGGTCGTCAGCACGTGGCAGTATCTGAGGTAAAAGTATCAGTCTGTGGAATCTGTATGACAAGATTAGGCATGAATAAAACAGGGCTGCAAGGTCAGAACTAGCTGTGCAGCCCCAGGCAAGTCACATAGCCTCTCTGGGCCTCAGTTCCCTCATCTAGAAAATGAAGCATTTGGGACCATGTCATTATTGCCATAGTCCTTTTGATGGCATCTAATGGAGTCATTGAATGCTACTCTGTGCAAGGCCTTGAGATAAAAGAACCACGTGGCCCAAGTAGGGAAATAAATCCGGTGACCACACGGCCTGGGGGGCTCAGGACAGCCCCCGTGTGTGCCCGCCGTCCCTCAGGAATTATTCACGGCGCCAACAGCCCTCTCCCTCTCCCGGTTTCATTCTCCAAACTGTTTCAGTTTGGATGCCCAGTTACAATCATCATCCTAGTAATCAAACATTACACACACACGCCAATAAGGCAAGGTGGTACGACAGTAACTGCCAAGGAAGGAACAGACAGAAGTGCTCTAGGGCCTCAGAACTGGCAGATTTAACAACCAGTTTGCTTGATGAGCTAAGGCATCATGAAGGAGTAGGGACAGGATTTAACCTAGAAGGTGAGACGGCAGAGGGGAGGGGACTGAGCACAACCACTGTACTTCTGCTGAACTTGAAATTGCGTCCCAGCTCATCCTGCATTTTAATAGCACAGCAGGGTTTGAATCCCTTTTGCCCTCAATGGCATATTTAACTTAATCATCCCCAAACCTTTATCGGCCTTCTCCTCTTTCCAGAGTCTATGACGCCAATTGCTTAAATGCCCCTCAATGATCAGGTCAAGAACGACAAAAGTATTGCTTATTCTGTGTGGATCTAGTAAATCCCTGCTTACCAGATTTTAAGCGTCTGCGTCTGGGCTCCACCGTTCGCACACCATTCTTTTTGCTTCACATTTTCTCTTTGGGAAACATCAGTCATCTCCAACCTTTGCTAGAATTGATTCCCAAGCTATATTTTGAGCAATTGTTTTCAATCATGATGTCTCTTTTGGAAATCAGGCCCTTCTTTCCAGCCTCTGGACATCGCCACTTAGATATCTATTCCTTGGATGCTGGAGCTCAATCTCTCAAACGGCGAATACAATATCTATTCTATGCTATTGCTATTAGTTGTTTAAATGTTTATCTGCCTTGAGAGCTTGGACGATGTCTTAATCAATATTGAATCATCAGGGCCTTGTCTTGCATCTGACAGTACCCAATAAATTCTGTTGAACTGACATGACTGTTGCTTTTTATTCCGTGTTCTAATATTCGCCCCCTGCCGACTCTTCTTACTTTTGTCTCTGAATAGAGATGAGAGATACCACCACGATTTCAAAGGAAATTTAAACTTTGTCTTTATGCAATAGACAGAACGTTCACTCTACAGGAAGCTCAACAGAGAACCACCAGTTGTTCAATGTTCAGTATCAAGCTAACTCAGGATGGGGACATTCACAGCTGTATCTCCCCTTGCCTATTCTTCCAGCATCATGGTCACCATGAAAGCTTTTAGTTCCTGGCTTCACTTCTCTCCTGCCTGTGACTGCAGACTGAACTCTGTTTGCTTTTCCCCCATCTGTTTCACAAAATCACTCTGCTTCTATTTTCATCTTTGCTGTCCAGCCTCTAAACCTCTGAAGCTGTGACCTTTCAAGCAAGTGTAGCAATGGTATCTGTGCATTTTCTGATTGAAAAATCAAGACTGAGCCCATACATGGTATAATTATTCTGTGTGCGCAGGAGTGGTGCCTGCACTTGCGGAAGGCAGGTAATTGGATTTGAGATTACTGATAAAAATATGCACATCCCACCTGAGCCCCAGCAGTTGTTTTTTTTTTTTTTTTTTTTTTTTTCCCCTAGGACCCCAGAGAAACTTAAAACTTGAATTCTTCCACAGGCTCTTAGCCCTACACAGCTGACTTCTAGGTCCTGCCTGTTCTAACTCCTGAAGGTCTCTAGCCCACCTCTTCATTCTTCCTCTGGAACTACGAGGGTGAGTCAAAAATTATTCACACTCCGGTTAAATTAAAACTTCTATAAATTCTACAGCCAGAGTGAGAATAACTTTTGACTCACCCTCGTATCTGCACTGTTCCAATATGAGTCTTCAATCTCATTCATCTGGCCATTTGGTCCTTAACTACTTCCTACCTCCAATCATGCCCTCCTCCCTCCATCTCCCAGGTGGTTACCATAGTTACCATAAAACTTCAGTTGGATCTTCCCTTCAAACACTCTCAACAAGGTTTCCTAACCCAAATAATTTCCTTTAAAATTTAAACTCGTTGCCAATATTGAAAAACGAGGAGATTTTCCACTAAAATGAGATGTCTGTCTTCACAGACGCAGCACCGTGCCCAGGTGGCCATGATCTGACGGAGCTGAGCAGTGGCCGCCCGGCTAGGAAAGGACAGCAGCTGTCGCGTTTGCCGCAGTCCTCTCCACTCACTATTGTTTCATCGTCACCTGAGGTGGGGCCATTTCTCATGGGCTGATGTACCACCAGAGACACTTCACGCATCTACATAGCCCGGCTGGTTCCTGGGGACAGTGGTCCTTTGCAATCCTGCAGTATGATTCTCACTAGACGTAGGAATGCCAGAATAATAATTAGTAAACACTTAGAGCTACATGTGAGGGGTAATCCCGAACCAGGCTTAAAATGAGCCGCAGGTTCTCCTTGAGGATATAAAGTTATGAGTGACTGTCTTTACAGACATTTTAGTTAATACTTTTATCACGGTGCCACATCTATACTTGGATATTTGGAGTGTAAAGGGAGAACAAAGAAGAAAAATGGTTGGGAAAAAAAGTTAGATTTCTTGACAACTCTGAGAAATACTTCTCTTCTCATTTTCTGGACTGATAACTAACACAAGGAGAAAAAAATAAAAAATGTCTCAGATTTCTCAGAAATGGAATTTAATTAGAAACTCCAGTGGCTTAATTTCTGTACATTTCATTCCCCAACTCTCCGGAGAATTTAAGTAGAAATTGTAGCTATGCAATGAAGGACTCAACACAAAAAGTTAGCTATAATATTATAATAAAACATAATTTTAGGAACACAATGGTATTTTTAATATATAGTCTAGCTTATAGTAAAGTGGCTTTAAAATAAAGTTAAAAGCAAGTTAACTTGCTATCACTACTAATTGTGTGTACTTTTGCTATTCACATTCTTCTTAAGTAAATTTTTAATACAGCTTCAAAGTTTTCCACATAAATTAGAATTAAAGAATTTTCCTTCCTTTAATAGTGTTTGGAATATCCTGTTGATGATAGTTTTGAGACAAGATATTTGCCTGACATTATTGTAGCTGATAACTGAAACCAGAGTCCTCTAAGCCATACCCTTATAACATACTGGTTGTTTGTAGTTATTAGGGCTGCAGTTAGAAAACACTGAACATTTGTCAAAACAAACATTATAACAAAACTGTACAGGATTTGAGGAGTAGAGATAGGATTACATAGGATTAGCCAGTTTCTTGTAAACAGCCCTAAAACAACAACAGACACAAAGGAGATTCTGAAAATCACTGCTCTTGGAAAAGGAAAACTTATTCAGACATAGGATATAAGACCTAAAAGAATATGTGTGAGTAACATACCATATGCAAACATAAATAACCTGACAAATTTCTACTGAAATAGTCATTCCTTCTCACATTTGGCAAAGGACAGGAAATTTCACGATTTTTTTGTGCAAGTAGGCTGAATGTTCAAGAAAGACATTTGAATCACATTTACCACTGTCCTGCAGTCCCTTTAAAGACCATTTTCCCTTATTTAATTGGCCTTTAATGTGCTGTTAGAGTAACCACTTACTTAGAACAGTGCTTCATTTACCTAAAGAACCATCTCTAGAGCTTTACTTTTGCACCTAAAGAGCTGTTATCAATTTGTTTCTGAAGGGAGTTTAAGAAAGTGAATCAGAGGTGTTGCATCAAGCACAGTCAAAAAGAAACTCATGTGTTTAAGATCAAGAGAGAGCGATGAATAATTTAAAAGAGTTTAAAATGTTTCAAATTTCAGATAACTATAATTTTAAGTAAGTTATTGAATTTTTTTCCTATCCTTTGCTAAAACAGTGATTATCTCATCTCACCAAAATATGCTTAAAGAGCAGCCTGCAACTTCAACAATGGAATTTGAATTCTGTGAGGATATCTCAGCCACACTTAAAATAATTGGCTACCATGTATACTCTCAGATTTCTACTGACAAAACATAATCAGGTAAAATTTTTTGTTCTTAAAGGAAGTTTAGACCCTAAATCTCAAGGTAGATATCCCTGTGCAAAAAGTCACACATATTGAGAATTCTGACATTCTATCTTCTGAACCTCCAAGTTGCACGTCCTTCCCATCCAGTCAGCTCCCACCTCATTCCACAATTCTCACTGCTACAAAAGACAACTATATTTTCCAGCACAGAACAAACTGCTCAAGAACATCAAAATTAGAGCATATGTTAGGCACACATGGATATTAAAGACGGAGTATTTTGTCATCAATTATTCAAGTTGTAAAGTCCTAGAATTTTTTTTCTTCCCTCAATAGTTATATATGCTCATGTTAGCTATCCTTCTCATATTTCAAATATTACAAAGTTGGACTTATTTCCTCACATATTATTTTAAATGTAACTATATAATGGACTTTAACTTAAAATTCACTAGTTTCAAGGGTTAACATCCTTGGCAAACTTATACAATCATTCAAATTAAAAACAAGTCAAACCTTAAAGTCATTTTTAATGCCTTTTTTTTATCATTTCATATCCAATCCTTTATTCTGATTCAACCTTTGAAATACATCCAGAATCTACTTTTACAACCTGCACTGCTATTACCTAGTCCAAAGCCTCTGGCTTCTACCTGGACTCTTATAATGACCAACTGGTCTTCCTTCTTGGCTGACAAAGAATAGCTCAAGCGATCTTTTTAAAAACATAGCTCAGGTCATGTCACCTTTCTGCTCAAAAATCCTCAAACTGCTGCTCTTCCTACTAAGAATAAAATCCCATCTTAACCATGGGGCTTGTTCTAAACCCTGTATACATCGCCTGTCTTCCACTCCAGCCTCCTTGACCATCTCACTGCTCCTGGACTAGCCCAGACACAACCCCACCTCTGAGCTCTTTACCTCTGTTCGTTCTACTGTGAAGTCTTCTCTCCCAGATACTGGCCTCCACAGCACCCTTTTGTCACTCCAGTCCACATGTCACCTCCTCAGCAAGGCCTCTTTGACCACCTAATCCAAATTAGCATCTCCACCACCATCCTCTGTGAATTTAGATCGCTTCACTTTGCTTCTTAGAAAAAGTTCAGCAGGTATACTAGTTAGCATAGCTAGTATCCATATACAGGGGGCAGAGACAGAATGGAGATGACAGCCAGGACCTCATCTACTCACTCAACATAACGTTTACTGCTCCTTTGTGCCAGACACTAGACACTGAGGATACAACCAATGATAAAATAAATTATCTGACCTAAAGGAGCTTACATGCTTAATCAAGACAGAGAAATAAGAACAAATAAGTAAAATATATGCAGATGGCAGCAATTGCTACGGAGATAAAAAAGCAAGGCACGTGGAAGGGTAAAGCAGAACAGAGGGGCTCTGTCTGTCAGTTGAAGAGGCAGGGAAGGCTTTGTTGAGAAGGTGACATTTGAATAAGGGCGATATTTGTTCTGGTCACTTGTGATTCCCAGGCTGATGGTAGGTATTCGAAATAAATATTTGCTGAATGAATGGATAAATGAAATTAAGGCAGAATTCCCAAGAGTACATCTTAAGCAAACAATTAAACATCTACATCGCTGTTTTTGGCAGTATCACCAAAAACTGTTACTCCATGTAGAAAACGTACTCTTCAGCAAAGGCAACCCAGAGTCAATTTAATATCATTCCTAGGCAGCTTTTAGTAAGTGTGTTATCCATATACGTGGCTCATGAACCTCACAGATCAAATTCTTTTAGTTTTGCAAACGGTCTGAGAATGTGAAGCGAAAGCTATTTTAAGTATTCCTGTACACAGTAGTCATCAACAGCCCTCCACTTCCTGCCTGTGGAAGTGGGCATGTGACATACACCCGAACAATCAAATAGGCACCATCCCTTCTCAATTTTCACTTGTCCATAAGGGGGCAGGTCTACTGCCCTAGCAACGATAACCAGGTCCTTCCCATTATTTTTTTGTTTGTTCGTTTGTTGTTTTTTAAGCTTATTGGAATATAATTTCTTTACACTCTTGTACAGCTTATGAGGTACACCAAAGTGAATCAGCTGTATTTATACATATATTCCCATATCCCCTCCCTCCCATGACTCCCCCCCACCCTCCCCATCCTGGCCCTCTAAGGCATCACCCATCATCCAGCTGATCTCCCTTTGTCATACAGCAACTTCCCACTAGCTATTTTACAGTTGGTAGTGTATACATGTCTATGCTACTCTCTCACTTTGTCCCAGCTTCCCCTTCACCTCCCCCCAACCCCGTGTCCTCCAGTCCATTCTCTACATCTGCGTCTTCATTCTTTCCCTGTCACTGGCTTCATCAGTACTTTTTTTTTTTTTTAGATTCCGTATATATGAGTTAGCATACGGTATTTGTTTTTCTCTTTCTAGCTTACTTCACTCTGTATGACAGACTCTAGGTCCATTCACCTCATTACATATAGTTCAGTTTCATTCCTTTTTATGGCTGAGTAATATTCCACTGTACATATGTGCCACATCTTCTTTATCCATTCATCTGCTGATGGGCATTTAGGTTGCTTCCATGTCCTGGCTATTGTAAATAATGCTGCAATGAATATTGTGGTACATGTTTCTTTTTGGATTATGGTTTTCTCTGGGTATATGCCCAGTAGTGGGATTACTGGATCATATGGTAGTTCTATTTTTAGTTTTTTAAGGAACCTCCAAACTGTTTTCCATAATGGCTGGACCAACTTACATTCCCACCAACAGTGCAGGAGAGTTCCCTTTTCTCCACACCCTCTCCAACATTTATTATTTCTAGATTTTTTGATGATGGCCTCTCCCATTATTTCTAATATATAGTTGGGAAAGGAGAGTGTCACTTTTCCTTTCTGAACAAAGAAGAAAAGAGTGAAATAAATTTAAGAATGGTAAAACCCATCTCACCCAGCACATAGGGAGAACAAGGCTAGTTCCAAAGCAAAGCAGTGGCATGCAGGGTTGAGAGCAAGGAAAAGGAAGGGACAGCAAGATAGGGCAAGGAGAGAAAGAGAGAAAAACCCATCACCATTTTGTTTGAGCTCCGAGATCCAACCATACCTGAAACTGTACCCTCATTTCCACTTACTCTTTTTAGCTGTGGAATTTGAAATCTGAGATTTATGACTCAAGCTGACCTATGAGCACATTTACAAAATAAAGGACTTATTTATTATATGGATCTCAGTTTTGCTTGGCAAATGCAAATATTAAATAAACTACATTTCTATGTCGCTTTAAATGGAAAAGCAATTAAGATTTTGCTGTAATATACTCAAATATGTAATTTTTTCCATAGCTAAAAATGTAATAATTCTGTGAGACTTTGACTAATAGTGACTTTGTTACATAATTCATACCAGATAAATATTCGCATATACCCATGGACTCACACTGTTGGTATATAGTAATCCAAAGATGAGTTCTAGTATTCAGTGTACTTCCTCACTATAAGGTATGGCTAAGCTGTCTCAATTCCATTTATGCTGCTTCTTACTTAACTTCCATGTATAATACTGCAACCTATTCTACACAAAATGAAGATGTTCTTATAAGCGAGGTACACACGATATGTCATAATTTTTATTTATTATCAAGAATATTCAACACAATAACTCCATTTATTTCTGGCACCTAGTGATGTAAACATGCTTTTTCATCATAACCGTGTTTTCCAGGGCGAGCTTATTTTCCCATGTGTGCTTTATGAAAGATTGCCGTGTGTGTGATGAGGCCCCAATGGACAAGCAATGAGAAGATACTCATGTACGGGTCTTGTATCAACACTGCCAGACTGGAAAGCTCAGGATTTCTCCAGTTACTAGACATCTGTCATTCTTGTGCATGTCTGGGTTGCCAGAAAATAGACAATATTAGAAAACAGAGATTTGTTTTTCAATAAATGAGACACTAGGAATGCTTCTTTCCCACTCACACATTGACTTTTTTTTTTTTTGACAGTACTATTGAGAATTTCTTTTCAAAATTTTTTCCCCATCCTAGAATTTTTTTTGGCTACTTTATTATTTTTTAAAATTTTTATTGGCATACAGTTGATTTACAATGTTGCATTAGTTTCAGGTGTACAGCAAAGTGAATCTGTTATACGTATACATATATCCACTGTTTTTTAGATTCTTTTCCCATATAGGCCATTACAGAGTCTTGAGTAGAGTTCCCTGTGCCATACAGTAGGTCCTTATTAGTGATCTATTTTATACATGGTAGTGCATACACTGACTTTGATTCTCACATCTGGTGTTGGGGAAAGGAATGCTGTGGCTAGACTTCAGATGTGTCAAAAAGACAGAGCTCCTGGAATCCTTCAGGCTGAGTACCAAGTCCATAAAGCAAAGATCCAAAGCCCCAAGAAGGTAAGTTCACAAAAGTAATTTTAATGACCTTCCAGTAAAAGTGGAGAAAAGAAAGTCAAAAGAGAGAAAGAAGGCTGGTGGGGAGTCATAAATTCAGGAAGCCGGTTTGTCTAGTAGATGCACGCAGGCACGATTCCCTTTCGCACATCCCACCTGATAACGATCTGACCTTCACAAGGTGAAGCTTCAGGAAACAAACTGGATGGCTGAATTAACACTTTTTTTAAAAATCAGCAGTTAGTGATGGAACCACATGTGTTATCCCAAGGAGCTATAATTGAAAACTGATTCTTTTTTTATGCAGTCTCATATTTCAATAATTTAAGTCACATAAAAGAAGCACTCATTCATGAGAAGAGGGGAAAAATTCTACACAACTAATTAACTTCTTTTCAAAATGATGATCCGTCTGTTTGACTTCTGAAAGGTGGATTCTTACAAGAAACAATAGATGATTCAATCACTTATTAACTTACTGAGACAGTCACTCACTATTTGTGATCAGTTTCATCAGTGACAAAACAAAGGAGGGAAGGGAAGGGAAGAGGAAGAAAGGAGGGAGGAAAGAGTAAGGATGGGAAAGGAAAAGCAAAGAAAAAAGAACAGAAAAGAGATGAAAAGCCAAAGGAAAAAGAGATCAACCTAAAACTCATTACTTGATATATCGATTTCTAAATTTCACACTAAAATATAACAAATGAGACTATTTTAAAACTACTAGAAAGGTTTCAATGACACTCACCAAAAAATAAAAATAAAAAATAAGCTATTAAGAATCTATCTAAAGTGACTGACAAACTCAATAAAAAATAAACCTCAACTCAAAAATAAATGCCATGAGACTAGAAGAATTGTTTCTGAAATGATTGCCACAGCTGCATGGGGCCTTTAAATAAAGCTTTCAGAGTTATATTCCTGAGGCTTGGTTATCGAAGCAATTTGCTTTTCTACATGTATAAATAGATACTACTTTAATTTGCAGCTTAAATCAAAATTGGTACAAATACTATGAACGGAGACTTTGTTTGCAAACCATCACCGGATTCAGGCAATTCACAGCAAGTCTTCTCCTTCCGCACTGCTAGTTGAAATTTATTATATAAAATTGCTTTCTCCCTAATTCCCAGAGGGGGACCAGGATCACACCCTATGCTGAGTGTTTATTCAGAGGAAGAAGCAGGAAGCAGTCCCACTACCATAAATAAGCCTGTTGTCCTTTGCCGTCACACCCATGGGGGAGCTGCTGCTCCCATCCCTGGTACAGATGGCCCCAAGTGCAGGCAGGTCTGGCTATGAGAAGCCGAGATCCTAGGAAAAGGGTTACTCTCCTGTTTCAGGGCCCCCAAAACATTCTTGAAGAGTAAGAATAGCCACTTGCATAATGCATACAGGAATGCCTAGAAGGAGGGCTCAGAGAAATGGAAAAGGAAAACAAGATATAGAATATGCTGCCTCTCTCCACATATATCAACAATCACAGCAGAAATACATGTCTAGGAATATAGGTAAAATTGTATTTGTTTCAGAAAAAGAGCAACGCTTCCAATCCAGTTCCACCCCCATCTACAGCTCAGTTTGGAATCCCTTATTATAGTGCTTTCAAGATTATTACAGTGCTAACTTGTATCAGAATTATTTAAGTATGTGTCTTTCTTCCTCATTAGAATATATTAAAACTATAACCTAAATCACAGTCTGCCATGATACATTGCAAACAACAGAGATGCAATAAATTGTTTAATTAAACGGAATTAATTTAGTGCCACAAATTGGGAGAAGGGGATCATTTAAATAACCCATCCAACTGGAAATAGGAATGGGTCTCACCTTTCATAAAAAAAATCTTACTGGAAGTGGAGGTTGTAGAGAGCAGGCATACTACCCTTGATCTCATAAACCCTTGATATAAATCACTAGGATCAGAGTTAATCTGCAAATTCCCCATCATGACGTTCTTTGTCTCTAGAATTCAAAATGTACACATGAGTTTAATACAGCTTCTACAGAAGACCGATACTGTTCTTCCCATTGTTCACACCAGACCAAGCCACTGGTTAGCTCAGCACTGGCCACTCCAAGGTAGCGATGCTGATAAAGCGGGCAGCTGAGCTTGCTCAAGACAAGAGAGCCAAGGTGCCGCAGGGTCCTTTAGCACAAGCCACAGCCAGAACAAAATCTCCCACATGGAGAATGGCTCTCACCAAATCCACCGAATAAGTAAAATTCCCTGAATGGCAGGAACCATAATTCTAGGAGTCACTCAAATATGATGACACAGTCATTCTAAAATGAGTCTTCTAACCCAAAATTTCTTAATTTTTCAGAACCATGTTTTCTTCACAGTGAGTGGAGGAAACAAAAGCATTGGCAACCTCATAATTCACAGAGATGGTCTATGTTTTTAAGTGCTTAAATATCTTCAAGGACCTTTCAGAGGTCATTCTCCATACCAAGTTCACCAAAAATTACCTTCCTATATTTTTGCCTGTTATCCTAATTGTTAAATCATCTTTCACTCAATAGAAGTTAAAACATGAGAATCCTATATCTAGCCAATAAAAGATTTTCCTACCTAGAAGTCCTGAATTGTTCTGAGATAACCAGTGGGAAGAAAGAGTGAGCCTTTCCAGTCTCTGAATTCTTTTGGATAATATTTCCATGTGCATCCAGCGACTTTAGTTCCCAAAGTCTGTTGTTGAACATGTTCATTACCGACAGCCCTTTGACAAAGCAGCGAAGGTGCTTTCTTAAAAGGCTTGAAAACAATAAAGTGGAATTAGCCAGGCTGTGTTATTTCCAATAACCTGAAGTTATCTCATCAAGAGGCTGTACAGTTTGAGAGTGGAATATGACGGCCTGAGTTTGTGTCCTAACTGCTACCGCCACTGCTATGACTTCTTGGTCAGAAGATCTCATGTCAACACCCGCTCAGTTTCTGTACCATTAAAGTGGAAGTAAGAACAACAGCATCCTCACAGGGTTATTGGGAAGATTTGATGGTTAACACCAAGGCACCTGGAACGGCGTCTGGCTCACAGGCACCCAGTAAGTGCTGGCCATTGTTGCTAAATTTATTCTATTCCTCAAGAAAACACAAATGCATTGGGATCCTTTAAAAAAAAAAAAGTCGTAATTGACTGTTGATTAGGAGATAATGAGAATCCATCTTGAAACACATTCCAGGGAGCTTTGTTTGGAAAATATCTGCAAAAGCAGAGTGGGATAGAGCAGAGGTGATTCCATCTCATGCCCCAGAACACAGCACCATAAAGAAAAATGATGAAAGCCAATTGGCACCCATCTTCCTCTGCCCAGATATTTATGCAACATGTTGAGAGCAAAACGTGTTTATAAAAACTAGCTGACAGGAAAAGAAATATCTGTTGAAACGTTCTTACTGGGAGAACAGGTAGGAGGTCCAAAACAAAAAAAAAAATCTGAGGAGAAGCAACTTTTTGTTTCCCCAAAGCACTGAAAACCCTGTTCAGGAAGTATCCCCATATAGCCCCATGATCCGGGGTTACAGGTACTCTATAATGTCCAAGCAACACAACTTCAGTCTCTATCCTGTTTGCCTGGGGAAGTCCAGCACTGCTGCTGTTATGTCTGAACTTTCCTAGGGGCGGTAGCCTATATTTTCTTGTCACTTCTCACTCCTGGTTTCTTCTCCCAGCTGGACCCTCACTGACCTCCCACCCATCCCCCACACACCCTCCCCACTTCCTGTGGGTGCTCAGCTCTGCCCAGCGTGCGCTCCTTCTCCTTCACTGTGCACAGCGCATCAGATACCCAGCGGTCCCCGGGAGGCTGGAAAGGAAGGATGCTAGGGGGTAGAATCCAAAACCAAACACAACCTACAGTAAGTCCCTACATACGAACGAGTTCTGTTCCGAGAGCTCATTCATAAGCCCAATTTGTTTGTAAGTCCAACAAAGTTAGCCTAGGTACCCAACGAACACAATCGGCTATATAGTACTATACTGTAACAGGTTTATAGTACTTTTCACACAAATAACACGTAAAAAGCAAACATGCACACAAAAAATAAAGAAAACATTTTTAATCTTATAGTCCAGTACCTTGAAAAGCACAGTGGTGCAGTACACCAGCTGGCACACAGGGGCTGGCATCGAGTGAACAGGCAGGAAGAGTTACTGACAGGAGGAGGGAGAGGAGGTGGGAGAGGGTAGAGCTGAAGGATCCTCAGTAACAGGGGACGGAGGGCGAGCTGCCGTGTCACTCACGCCTGACGTGGACGGCACAGGGGCTGGGTCCTTGCTCATTCAATTCTATCCACCCTCCTGAAGAAACGATCCAGTGAGGTCTGGGTAATACTATACCGGCTACATCACTGCCGCTTTTACACATGCTTCCAGACATCCTGGGCTTACAATAAAGATACTGTTCTACTGTACTCTATACAGTGCTATAAAGTACACAGAAGCACAACCACTTGCAGAGGACGCACGCACGTGACAATGTATGCCAGACGTGAAGTGACGTACGTGACTGGACACGCGAAGGCACGTTCGCATCTTGAAAGATCGCAACTTGAAGGCTGGTATGTGGGGGACTTACTGTAAACTGTACTCTCGGACACATTCGAGTTCCTAGGCTTTCCCTCCTTCGAGGTGCTCCGTCTCACTGCTCAATCCCCTCCGTGACTCCCGGCCTGCTGTCTTGGCCTTTATCCTTCTCATGATCCTTCCTGGCCTCTGTTTCCTCCCCACATCTCATGGTCCCACACTTTCCTTGAACTTCCAGAAATCAGTCTAAATTAACTGCCACTTTATTACACAAAATAGTTCAGTTCTTTCCCTCTTATTCTCCCTCATCAGCCTTTGGGGCCTACCTCTGTAATCTGAGGGCCCTTTGAGGTATTTTCCCAAATAAAAGAACAATCCTTTCCAGAAACAAATTACGTATTTCTTAAAGGGCAGGAACCAGAAACTCAAGTACCTGCAAGGCCTTTGTGGGCTTCTCTATAGATACAGATACAGAGATAGAGACACAGATATAGATACAGACATTTAGATCTGTTTATCTACATTATAAGTGCACGCGCGAGCACACACACGGCCTGATGCCTGGTGTAAGGCAAAAGAATCTATTCAAGGGAAAATACATCAGTCTAAAAGCGTTTAAATTAGAGAGATAAAATGCCTAGAGATACCATCATTGTAACGATGTGGACCTTTTTAGTCAGTCAAATCTGGGTTCATATTCTAGGCCTACCATGTACCAGCTGTGTATCCTTGGACAAGTCAAGATTTTAGAAATCTTTCTGAATGGAGAGGGGGAAGGGGGAAGGATGGATTGGGACTTTGGGATTAGCAGATGCAAACTATTAGATATAGAATGGATAAACAACAAGGTCCGACTGTATAGCACAGGGAACTCCAACAATATCCTGTGACAAAACCATGATGGAGAAGAGTATTAAAAAGAGAATGCATATATATGTATAACTGAGTCACGTTGTTGTACAGCAGAAATTAACACAACACTAAATCAACTATACTTCAGTAAAATAAATTTTAAAAAAAGAAAAGAAAACTTTCTGGAACTCATTGCCTCTTCTGTAAGAGAGGTCACCACATTTCAAATCTGTTGGCAAGATAAAATGACATGATGCACTGAAAGCAATTAGTGGACAGCCTGGATTAGAATACGCACTAGCAAAATAAATAATAGCTCACCAAATTTAAAAAGGAAAAATAATAAAAGGGGAAAAAATAAAAACCACAAAACTCGTGGGGGAGGGGAGAAAAAGCAATAAAAATGGTGAGGCTTTGTCCCACAGCTGCAACCCCTTCCCCTGGGAATCTCTGCAGCCCTCGGAGAAGGGGAGCGCCCGCAGGGCCCAGCAGATCCTGGCTGGGAAGATATCTGTTCAGTATCCATAAGGCTGAGCCAGAGGTTACGATATTTCTGAACTGCTCTGTAGCCAACTGTCCTAGACGTCGAGAATAAAATCCCTCCTAGCCCACCTACCCCCGCCCCTCCACCGGGATGTTCTCACGATTTGATAACTGAAGGTGAAAGAACTCCTGGCATGCATGCCTAGGGCGTCTGGGCCCCTGTTCCAGCACTACAGGCCGGCCTCTGCTCTATCAGGTGGCTGCCTTTGCCCTCAGGTTGTTGAATATTTTGATTATTCTTGCTGAAGGCAGAAGAGATCCACAGGTTAAAGTGAATCGGCAGGTGTTTCCACCACTGTAGAGAGGGGAGCAGAATACACTCCCCCCAAATCTGCCATTTTGGCACGTAGACTATTTTGAGCTAAAGGCAGCCAAGATCCAGCAGACTCAAGAAAAAAGTTTACCTCTCCCTTAACTACCTAAAAGATCGGGGGCCTGGACCAGAAAGAGAGCTGTTACCAGAGATAACTTCTTATCTGAAAGACCCATCTGCGTGGCAGGGCAAACTTCTAATCATGATACAAACATCTGCTCTTCTCATGCTCCTGTGAATCCGCCTCCTCCCCTCCGGAGCCCCAGACCTCTGTCCCACACAGGTCAGGATGGCTTCTGCGTTTCAATTATCCGACTTGTTCTTAGGTCTCAAATCTTTGGGTCTCCTGTACATAGGAAGTTAATTTTTTTTCCTGCTGTTAATGTGGCTTATGTACTTAATTATTACACCAGCCAAAGAACCTAACAGGGCAAAAAGGAAAAGTTGTTCTCCCTTCCAGTAGGTATGCTTTCGCTTTCACTCCAGGGTAAGGCGTAGAATAGTGAAGCAAAGGCTGGTGAGGTGTTTTTATGCCTTAGAACACTTGAAGAAGAGAGGGAGGAAAAAAAATCCGGACGCCATCTGATAGAATTACCTTAGGAAGGAAAAGAAAATGGATTCAATTCCGCGATTCATCCACTGTTTCCCTGCCTCACAGGTTGTGTGTGTAACCATAACACCTGATGACTTCATTCCCTTCACCAAGAGAGGTGCTCCTGAAGAGATGTGGTACTGAGAAACATCTTTCAAGAACTGTTAAAATTGTTCTGAGTTGTAAAATTTCATTGCTTTTAACTAAGGGACAAATGTATCACCACCTTTTTCTATGAAGCTGAGGTGAACACCATGTAACTGTCACAGGCAGAAAATGTAACCTTATGCTTCAACGTGCAATTGTTTCTCCGATTCCACTTGGAAGCGGTCTGGAGCTGAAAACTCAGTCATTTGTGATGTAAAACACGTGCCGTTAGCCTCACCATTCATATATAGATTCACAGATACCCGTTAGTGAAAATCTTTAGAAATGTGAATGGAAAGGTATTCACCAATTTATATGTGAATTTTTAACTGTCACTTTTTAAAATATGACAATAGTAGGAAGAAGAGAAAAACTGAGAACTACACATTGTCCAAAAAAAGGCTAATTCCTTTGAGGGCTTAAACCATTACATTAATTTATTCAACAAAGATTTTGAGAGCCTTCTGGGTGCGAGGTAACATATACTTGTCTGTTACTACAAAGGTTTCCCCTCATTGAAAAGAAGTGGTACTAGACCTGACAGGTGCAGTGGCCGACCAGGTGAGCTGAAGTGCTACTCCTCGTGCACAGGCCTGTCACAGACACTGCCCATCTGTGACAGAACTCTTTCTGCGGAGCTCAAGCTAGACTTGAGACGTGATCTCAAGAGAACAATGCAAAAACAGTATCATCAGTCTATCAGAATTAAAAGAACTGAAAGTGATTTACCCTATTAGAGCCAGATGACGCATCTTTCACAACTACCACAGTGCCTGGCACAGAACAGTCGCTGAGAAAATGTCTGGTGAATGAACGATTCGCTGAACGAATGACTGCGGAAGGTCTGAATTTTTCTTTTGCATAAAATGACAAGACCGAGCATTCGGAACAGTTTCGTTGAACACGCAAACAACCTCATCTACCACAACGAGATTGTAAATAAGGCCCAAAGGAATCCCTTGTTGAAAGCATCCCTGTCACAAAAATAAGTCCTGAATTGCATTCTGTAAACAGATCAATAGAAAGCTTCAAATGAATAGGTCTTGCAGGATCCATCAATGGCAGCTGAGTGAAAGATTCAGCAGGCTCTGGGACAACAGAGAGCATTTATCTTTGAACAGATTACCCAGCTGCTTAAGGACAGGGAGAAAAACAAGGCTGAGACCTTCTGTCAGGTTAGCTGCAGTGTCTACCTCCCCACGCACTGGTTCACTCTGTCCACAGAAGCTAATTCGCTTGCGAAGCTCCCTCCACAGTTCCCAGACTTGCAAGGCAAAACCCCTGCACTTCCGTGGCGCGGCCGCACATCCACTGCGGCTGAGGATACGAGAAGGAACCGCACCGTCACCTGAGGGGCCTCCTGACCATACCATCTGGTAGAACTGTTACGGCTAAATGGCTGCATCACACTTTAACATACACACACGTGCCTAGAGCAGGAATTATTACAGGACCAGCTTTCACGGTGGGAGCGGCTTTCTGTGACTATTTTAATTCTTAAGGTGCCCTCCTTCTCTGAATTTCTAAATGCTTGCAATATTTTGCTATATTCTGTTGGACTCTTTAGATTCACTTTCCATCCTTCCCCATCCTGCTTCGCGAGGCTGTCTTTACCTGGGTTCCTGAGATCTCTGGCTTCCGGTCACGTTTCAGGTTTGATGAGGACAGAGATCAGGATATATATCCCCTGGGCTCCCCCCACGTTGTGGTGGAGAGTGGCTAGGTAAGGCTATAAACTCCTGTCAGGAGAGGTTCTTCTGCAGTGATAGCCACGGCTCTCCCCAGGTTCTGGTAACGGCTTCCTGCCCTCCCCAGTTCATCGGGTAGTAACGGCTCCCCAGGTTTTCCAGCCCTTCGGTGCAGCACCATTCTGTCTTGGTTCCCTTAACCTTACCCACATATCTGTAAATTGTCCTTTCATTAGAGACTCTTCTGTTTTGTGCCAAGATAATGATTAATGTAAATATATACCATAACATTTAACATTTGTTTTTACTGCCATTTGGTATTTTCCATTTGATTCCACCCCATATACATATACGTTGGATTTAGAATTACCTAAATATATATGTAATTTCTAATGCACAGTCATCCTTTGGTAACTGTGAGGGATTGCTTTCAGGAACCCCTCAGATAACCAAAGCTAAGAATGCTCAAGTCCCTCACATAGAGTGATGCAGTACTTGCATATGACCTACATACATTCTCTCATGTACTTTAAGTCATCTCTAGATTACTTATAGTATCTAAAATAATGTAAATGCTATGTAAATAGTTGTAAATATAATGTAAATGCTATGTAAATAGTTCCTTGTGTGTGACAAATTCAACTTTTGCTTTTGGGAAATTTCTGGAATATTTAAAAAAATATATTTTCAATCCGCAGTTGGTTGACTCCTCAGATGCAGAACCTGCAGACACAGAGGGCTAATGATATATCTATATGTATATCTATATGTATATGCAATCATATGCTATCTAATTTCTAACTTAATTGTATTTCCTTGAGACAAGGAGTATGTTATCTCCTCTGGGTCATGGTAAGAGTTAAACTGAGTTTAGGATTTGACATAATTCTTGAACTCACTGCTAGAAAAGAGACATATCTGAGCAGAGTTCTGACAACAAGTAACAATTAAAATATGTCAAGTGGTCAGTCTGTACCAGAGAACTATGGCAGGCATTTTCCATATAACTCTTTTGACCCATATAACTCATTTTCCATATAACTCTTTTGCAAGTCATATTTTATTATTCTCATTTTCAAGACAGGCAATTGAAAGCTCAGGTATAATTTTAACATGGTCTCAGACCTAGAAAGTAGTAGAGCTAAGATGCAGACTTAGGTCCGTCTGACACCTGAATTCAAGTGCTTTACCAAGATCTGACATCATCTCTCACAGTGAAAGTAGGGGGCTCCTGCTGCAATTAACCCATCACTGCAAATGGAGTTGCCTCTTCATTAGCTACAGAGTCACCAAGCGCCAACTGAGACTCGGGATTTGATTAATTCTGGAAATTCAATTCAAATAAATATGCAAAAATATGTTGCTGTGCTTTATCTTTTTTCGTCTGTTTTCTCACATAGTGCTTTCTAACGTTAAAATATTCTATGGTTATTTGGGCATGCTGCGTTTAGTACTCTGTGTGTTGTATTAAACATTCATACACCAATAAAAGTGGATATTATTTGCACAGTGTCTAGTATATTGTAAGCATTTAATAAATATTTTAATCAATTAAGTTGTTATAGAATCCCTTTTGTCATAGAAAATCAATGCCTGTATTCAGCAATTGGAGAAAGAACATCTTATCATTCATGGCAGAATAAGAGTTTTGATTATTTGATGCTGAAAAGGGAAACAGAGCAAATTTTCAGATGAGTGTAATTGCACTGTGGTAATTACACAGGTCTGATTTCATTACAGAAAATGTTAATTTAATGTCTGATTCATTTTTCTAACTGGCACTAAAAATGCCTTTATTTCACATGCAATATAAAAATGTATTAGATCATAGGATTTTGGAAGAAAATACAAATTTGTTGACTTACGGGCATTTCAGGGTAAGTAAAGAACATTCAAACTATGGTTAACATAGAAAAAAGAAACATCAGAGAAACCAATTTAAGTTCTTAACAGTTTTTGAACGATGGACTCCTTTTGCAGGTTTATGAAGCCTATGGACTCCTCAGGACAATGCTTTTAAATGAATAAGAGGACATACACAGGATTATAAAGGGAACTAATTATACTGGGAAAAGCTATCAAAACAGTACAAAAATAATTGTGATACCATAATACGTTTCCTTGTAAAAATATTAAGTATCAGTATGTAGCAATGCACCCAATAACCACATCAGCAACAACTGCAATGTGCTGTTATATCTGTGATTCCACTGCTGACGGGTTGCATGTAATTTCTATTGTTTATTGATACCCATAACTGAAGGACTTGCTCAATTTCAGTTAGCTAGAAGTTAGTAAAATAAGGACAGAATTTATACTCTGATGTAGATTTCCTGCACGCCTGAATTCTGCTGCTGGACCCCAGGTGAAGGAACTTGACACAGTAGAAGCACTGTAGGCAGAGTATTTAAAGAGGAAATACGGTAACCAGAAAGAGAGGAAGCAGGAAAAGCCTTCCTTTCTCCAAGACTGAGTGGAGAGAAAATGAGAATGGTTCAAGTAGAATTAATTTTATATCCTTGCTCCAGAGAATAAAAGAAAATGCTATTAAAAAAATAAGTTAAAATAGATTTCAAGCAGACTGCCGCATGAAAGTCTGTGAAAAAGTAATGTACTGGCTTTTTAAGTAATTGACAGCACGAAGCCTCTTTTTAAAATTTCTAATGTATATTTCATCATAAAAAGTGAATGAAAGTTCAAAAGGAAAAATGGTAGGACTACTCATTTATTTGATACACATAGAAAAGCAAATGTGTTCTATCTCCTGGGGGCTTGAATGTAGTTTATTAGCATTAGCATGCTACCAAAGCTGTAGTGACATAACAGGCCAGGTGCAGACCAGCCCATCTGTTAGTGGCCAGCCAGTCTCAAATAGGCACCACTCAATTGCCTGGAGTTCAATCAAAGAGGATTAAATGTCAGCAAAAACACACTGACCAAGACCAAAATCAGCAAATTAAAAATTAGCTCCATTAAAACCAAATACTGTTCCCATTCTCATTAAATGTTTAATACAGTGCCAAGATCCACCACATGGGGACATCCTAGAATTGATCAGAGGAATCGATAACATAAAGGGAAGACAGAAGATGCTACCTAACAGGAGCAGATGGTGACTATTAACCAAAACAAAAAACAAAAACAAAAAAACAAAAAATTAGATAACAGGCCCCAAAAGGAGCTGCTTATACTAAGCCCCACATCACCAAATCAAGACTTAATTACAGCTTCCCCTTTATTCTTGCTCTGTCACTGGGTCCATCAGTACCATTTTTTCAGATCCCATATATATAAGTTAGCATACAGTATTTCTTTTTCTGTTTCTGATTTACGTCACTCTGTATGACAGACTCTAGGTCCATCCACCTCACTACAAATAACTCAATTTCATTCCTTTTTATGGCTGAGTAATATTCCATTGTATATATGTGCCACATCTTCTTTATCCATTCATCTGTTGATGGGCATTTAGGTTGCTTCCATGTCCTGGCTATTGTAAATAGTGCTGCAATGAACATTGTGGTACATGTTTCTTTTTGGATTATGGGAAGCTGGGATGAAGTGAGAAAGTACCATTGACATACATACACTACCAAATGTAAAATAGATAGCTAGTAGGAAGCTGCTGCATAAAACCGGGAGATCAACTTGATGATGGGTGATGACTTGGGTGGGATAGGGAGGGAGGGAGGGAGTCACGGGAGGGACGGGATATGGGGATACATGTATAAATACAGCTGATTCACTTTGTTGTACAGCAAAAACTGGCACAACAGTGTACATTATATTCCAATAAAGAGCTTTTTTAAAAAAAGACTTAATTACATCTTCAGCTCTCCCAGAAATGGAGTTTTAAACCAGTAAATTGGGAATCACCTGATAAACAACAGTTGAGTCATCTGTCTATAGACCCCTGCCATTTCCCAAAGGAAAGTAACCTTGCAATAACCAACCCCCTTTTTATCTAACATAATCTGCTGGTTCCTACTGCCTTCTGCCTAGAAAAGTCTTTCATTCATACAGCTCTTTGGAGCGCCTTTCTATCTGCTAGATCGGATGCTGCATGATAAAATGTTATTTTTGCTCAAGTAAACTCTTAAAATTTTTAACATGCTTCAAGTTATCTTTTAACATTACCTTAGCACTCTAATGTCTTGTGCCTTAGATTTCTTCTCCTAATTCCCTCTCTTTTCAAGGTCAAAGTGAACTGAAGTTCAACTGTCAAACAAGAATTCTGGGGGTTCTTGATTTTTCCTACACCTCTTCTTTGCTCTCTGGTAGTTACTGTCCTCCTGCCTACCCCTTTCTTAACCACTGCTTATTCTGACCTAAAATACTTAGTGCATTTTTTATACAAATCACCAATCCCACTGCAGATGCCCCAGCTCTTCCTGGGTCACCAGATGTTCTCTAGTCCTGGTTCTATTTCTGGCTCCTCTCCTTTTACAGAATCCTCTTAGGCAGTAAACCGTGGCCCAGCAAAGAGATGGAAGGTCTACAAATTTATCCCCCAGTCGTTCAACCTTCAAGTAGACAGTGGGGAATTTTCTGGGGTTGCAGGCAAAGAGCCAGACCTCAGAGCAATTAGGATGAGCTGGGAGAGCATAAAGATATTTCTGAGAGTAGGAAGGTAGAGCCTCTCAGAAGGCCCTTAATATGGGGACATGAGGTACCTAAGAGCTTGTCTCTTTGTCTGAAAGGTCACCATGTTTTCGGTTCAAAGCTCTCTGTGTATGAAATAGTTATTGCATTTTCTGCCTATAATTGATTAAGCTGTATTATTTCCCAACATCGGTTGCTCTCTTTTCATCCATCACCATCACCGTCTTAAGAAGCAATTCTCTGTAGATTCTGGTTCCTCGTTCCCTCCTGGCTTAATCTAGACAATGAGCAAGGGTTTCAATAATTTTGTTTAACAAATTTACTATTTTAAAGCTTAGGTCACTCCTAAGGTAATTTCTATATTAAAGTCAATTATTTTTTCTTTTTATTCTGGACAATATGTACACAAACAGGAGATGGCACAATAAAATCTGGTCAGATAAGCCCAAGTTCCTCCTAAACCACCTGGGTCTCAGCGCCCTCATTCCTACAAGAGGATGATGACCATTGTTAGAATGCAGTGAGGAGATTACAGGGAAGTTAGTGGTTCCTTAAGTGGGAATTTCCAGACTCATGTTGGTCCGTGGTGATGCTTTCACATATCTAGAATAAAACTAAAAGAAAACTACAATGAGGTTTTCATAAGGCAATATTTATCCAATGGAAATATTGTCTTTTATTCTCAAACTATAATATGCTGCCTACATTTGGGGACAGAGCTCTTTCCCTTATAAAATCACCATGATTATAGATGGTAGTTTTTCCTCTGATGTATTGGGATTGCAAAATGAAAATATGACCCTATGCCACGCTATGACTCTCCACTTTTTGAGAAACTATGTATCTTCAAAAAGTAGAGAAGTCTGAAAACCCGAGATCCTAGCTGTGAGGTACACCAGTTTCTGAGAACAGCTGAACTTGAGTTTGTTTGGAAGCCCAGAGGAATCATGTTGAAGCCAAGCAAACCCCACATTAGAAATGTCTGTCAGCCCTGCTGTGCCCCATCCCTCGGTGGCCTCTCCTGGAAGATGCCAGAAGCTTGTGAGATGCTCCTCTTGGATAAGAGGCTGATCTGACCAGCATATCCTGTGAGTAAAAATAAAGAAAGCTTACCAAAATCCTATCTTTGGAAGACAACCACTGTTGCCATTTGAGTCTTAATTTCATGTCTTAGATAATTTATATATTCTTTTTTTAGCATAATTTGAATCAGACTCTATGTACAGCTGACTATCTTTGCTTTAAAAAAACAGAAACAAAAAAAACATGGTCTTGAGAGACTTTTCTTGTTATGAAGCAAACTGAAATCACTGTGTTGAATGACCACATGTTTCAACACATATTTTTCTATTCTTTAAAAACAGCCTAATGGAAATCTTTGTTTACAAATCATTGCGAGAAATGCAATTATCTCTGTAAGCAAACTAGTAGAATTACTAAATCAAAAGATTTGAAATTCTGAGATGTTCAGTGCAGCCTAATTACTTTGATTCTCCCAACTTACACTCTTACCATCAATGTATGAATACTTGTATCTCCAATATTGATATCTACTGTTAACCAGAGGCAATTTAAAAACTACAAAGTCAGCATCTAGTTATTTTTATTTCTTCATCTTAAAACCCTACTGAGGTTGAACATTTTTGGTGTTTTCAGTCACACCTGTCCCTCAGCAATTTTTCTATCACTGACTTAAAGTTTCCTCAACAAAATGTCACTTCGCCTGTCAGTTTCTAAGGAAAAAAGGAAGGAAGGATACAGTGTATGTTAATTAAGATCTTACTATATGGCATATATAAAAATCCATTCCAATCTTGCAGTAACTCTTGTAATTATTCTACTGGGCAACCACCTAGATTACCCAGTAAAAAGACAGGCTAGAATCCAAACCCAGCTGTGTTTCTCTCCAAAATCTTGAGCTGTGCAATACTGTGCACTTCCAGGGATGCCATCAACTTGTGCGACTTAACAATGACTCTATAGTTTTAACTTCTTACTCAAATGAATTTTACCAAAAACCAAAGTAAGCCAGGAGTGGCACAAATAAAGATAAGACCCTTATTAACTTGCAGTTCCCCATGTCTTCCTTTCCCAAGGATACCTGCTTCTTTATGTGGGAAGTTTTCTGATATCAAATTGTTAAATTGTATTCTTTTAGGAATGCAGTTGATTTTTTAATCATTATTGTGTATTGCGGTATTTTTAAAAGTCTCAAAGTTCTTAGTTTTCAACTTTGTTTTAAAAGAAGTACCTTTATTTCACTTTAGAGAAACCCTGCTCCCTTCTTTTGACTAACACTTTTTTCTGCATATAAGTTAGCCAATCGTTCTTCACCAAAGACATCATTCCAAGAGAAATTCACTTATTATATCAAAATAAAGGAAAAGAATAAAAGTGCCGTCATAATTGGGTCAATATACAGCAGCCAACTATTGTTTTCCTAGCATTGATATGTTTAATTACAGTAAGTTTCAGACGCTAAATATTCAGGTAATGAAAGGGAAATGGCACCTCGCAAAAATAGTAATTACTATTTTCAATTAATAAAATAATAATGAGGATTTAAAACATTAATTTCAAATCCATTCAAGAAAATACCCGATTATAACTAGGTCACCATCCTTGGGATTTTAAAGGGCTTCTGGACTAATCTAATGGTTCTGGTGCTAGGAATAGTATTAACACATCAGATTCATGCGTAATATGTAGAGTTAAGAAGCAGCACTATATCTGGGTTTGTGCAAGCTGTCTGAACAGAAGTAAAAATTTAAGCTCATTTACATAGCTATAATTTTCTAAACATGTTTTAGTTGAGTTTCAGGTAGCCCACTATTAATGACCATTTCCAAAAAGCATCATCATTCAACTTTAAAGCCTTTGAGTAGGTTAAATTGCCTTGACCCAAATTTGGCTCAGTATTTTTCCATTGGTTCATATAAAACAAACAATAGCAGTTGCTCATAGACATCTCAGAGCCTGCCGTTTCATTTGTTACAAGTCCATATCCCATGGACATATAAAGGTATATATAAAGCATGGAAGAAGCCTTTTCCACTTCTGCATACTAATTGAAAAGGATCTCTGCTGACTCCCATTGACAGAGATTTGAATCTACTAATATACTAATGTTTATTAAGCAGAAATTGTATCTGCTACTTTTATAGTTAGGTATTTTGTTCATATGATAGTGAGTACTGTTAAGTATATGTACTACATCTCTGAGATGCTACCTTCACTTTTTAAAATTATTGTATAATTAATAGACCTCAGAGGTGAGATACCTAAGAAGGGAAGCACCATGCTAAATATTTAAACAACCTTGGCTTATTTCATGCTCAACTGCCCCAGGAAGTGGGTATTACTGTCTCACCTTTGTAGGTGAAAAAACCAAGGCCAGGAGAGAATAATTCGCCTAACACCACAAAGCATTCAGATCCTGAAAGCATGGCTTGAAAAGCTATTCCGGAAACAAAGGGCAGAAAAGAGTGAAAGGAATAGTTTTACAGAAACACGAAGAGTTTTTCAGACTTTACGTTTTGATTCTTATTTGGTCTTTAATGTTTCAGAGGTGGACTTAGAAGTCCATAATTGTGTGTATTTCAGGAAGAGGAGGGGAGAGCTTTTGGAATCTGGATGTGGGGCTAGTGGATGGGCAGAGGAAAAGCCTGCAGAGGGAGAAAGGCAAGGATGTAGGAGACCAGGCAGGGATAAAACAAAGACTGAGACTGTGCCAAAAGGCAGTCTAGAGCAGTCTCTTTCAAATCTTTGAGTTCCTGCCTTTTGTAGGAAGAGAGCAGAGGGACTTTGAACTAGCATGGACTTTGTGAAGCTCTAACGTTTATTTAAAGGTATGGAGAACTTATGAGCAAAAAATGGAATGGGAAATCTCATTGGTGAGAGGTTTTCCTGAATAAGGGTCTCAAGAACTTCTCATCAGGAATAATCAGATGCTACATGTGTGAGTTTCTGATGTGCTGCACTTCGCTGAGAGAGTAAAAGTGAGTAATAAATAAATTTTGACAAAAAATCTTAGTACTTGATTTTTTCCCCTGAAGTTCATCTAAATTCAGTGTAGTTATTCAGAACCTCGAAATAAAAACAGACTCATCATAGACCTTATTTTCTGTGCTATCTAGGTCTAAATAATAAAATTTTAAGAGCACTGAATTGGCATCAAAAAGGGGCAAATAAGCTCTGTAAAAGTAGACTTGTAAATAGACAAAACTATAAAACATTTGTAAAGGGGAGAGGAGTTAGACTAGATTGACAAAGGTATGTTAATGGAAAAAATTTTAAACACCCTAGATCCATAAAGCCACATGCTAGGAACTACTGATCTTACGTTCCATCTAAAAGTAAAGACGGTACTATTTTTCTGACCACTGCTCTGGCAGACAATGATCCTAATTAACATTGCACATATTTTCCTCACAGCAATTGTCATTCTACAGCGTCACTGTCTACACTGTGTTTCTGTGAACCACTAGTTTACTGAAAATAGAGTGTGGATCTTTTCAAGGTGTTTTTGTCTTTGCATCCACGGCTCACAAAAGTCCTGACACATAAGAAGTGCTCAGTACTTGACTGATTAAAAACCTTCCAACTAACTGGTCAATGACTGACATGACTGGAGGATGGATGGGTACCCAAGCGAATGGTTAAGTGGAGACCCCTTTGTCTGGAATGAGCGAGGTAGGAATTGACTACTTTAATCATTAGAGTTATTCAGAGGTGGATCACATCAGCATTTGCTGGGAATATAGAAGAAGGAGCTCAAACATGGGGTGAATGAGAGACTAAGCTTGCTTTGGAAGCTTCCACCAAGCGGAGAGCCTCTGGTTCTATCTGCTATTTATGGCATGAAAGGAAGTGGGGCCTGTCTATGGGAGATGCAAGGAGATATATTTTAGGATGACAATAAGACCCACAGCAATAACAGACATTTTTTTTCCAAAGCACAAATAAAGCAAACTGTGCTTTCATGTGCTGAAGCATGCTGGCCAGTTCTTGAGGACAAGCCACTGTGAAACAGAATACCCCACTTCAACAGAAGGTGACGGAGAAAAGCAGATGCAGAAGGATGGTGGTCGGCGGGCCACTCGGTTCTGAATACAGTGCCGTCAGCCTTGGGAGGCGACTGCCAGAGGAGAAAGCTCAGCCAGAGCAGCTGTCGCTGGAGGATGACGCCCCCATCACAGCTCCCAAGCCCGCCACGCTATCCCAGCACCATCAGAGCCAGGGGCCCCCTCAGGGGCCCAGTGGTTCCCCAAGCCTGGCCCACTACCTTTAGAAAACTCAGAAGGGGACAAAAATGATTTATTTGTACATAATTCCCCAATGTAACGACCATCTGGGGCACTGAATGTTGCCATTTTGAATAAGCTAATAAGAAGGAAGGGGAGAAGGCAGGAAGAGAGAAGGGAAAGACAATTCTGTGTCTTCTTGCAGATTCAACAAAAGAAATAAGAGTGCGTTCCATCACTTCCACACACTACCTGGTAGATCTGGAATTTTCTGGAACACACATCGACATAGTTACCTCCCTTCCCGAATATGACTTGTCTTTGCAGCACTTTCCTCACACACCCAAACGGAACGTAAGTGCCAGCAGAATAACGACCACACCCAACACCCCCGAAAGCACAAACGCTTTACACTCTCAACCCGGAGGCAAAGCTGTGTCTTGAAGCCTCAGACAAAAATATTCATGGGGAGCTAGTTTTGCATTCTGTCCTCCTAGCTAACAAAACATACATCAGCACGAAACACAATGGAAACCCTTGGTAAGAAGCAGTGTATCGTCCAGACGTCCATTGGATGCCAGGGCACAGACCCCACGCCTCGCACTCAAGCTCTACGACCTCAGGTTACCCTCCTGCTCCGACAGCGTTTCCTCCTCTGTAAGTGGAGATAAAGACAGTATCCACTTCGTAGGGTTATGAGCATTCAGGAAACTTAACTCATATAAAAGTACTGAGCCCGACACCGGCCATGTAATATGTGCTCAATAAATGACATCACTGTCATCATTAGCAAGTCTTGAATTTCTGCGGCTTTCTGTGTTGCCCGTCTCACAGTGAAGAGCAAGTGAGAAAATTATCTATAGTCAGGATGACTCGATGATCGCTCCCCCAGAACTAATTCAAGGGCCCGTGCACCTCAGATCCCTGGCTCGGCGACCTGCCAGGCTCTCCTCTCTGTGAGATGTCGTTCAGCATCACGCTGAGGTATCATTCACTGCTCTCCTCACTATGTCCACGTCACCTCTGCAGGGAGAACTCACCTGGCCCTCCCCACCAGTCCGCTATCACACTTCTCTGCTCAGACCTCCGTGTGGCACTTTCCATCGACGCTCACTCTGCTTCTCTATCATCTGCCCTCTCTACCTCCCCCCAGCCAGGCCTCGTCTCTCTGCTGATGTTCCCCAAGTGCCTAAAACAGCCCCTGGCCTTGGTAAGTCCTAGAAACAACACCTGTTGACTGAATGAATAAGGGCCGACACAGTACATGGTGGATGTGGGCACTGGGTCGCTTTGGTAACGAGGGGGGACTGCACTGTCGTGAGAGCCCAGTCAGAAACCCACCCAGCACGGAACCAAAGTGAGCCCTATGAGCAGGGCTCACACCGCTGTCTTCCATATTTGTTTCTGGGAACAACCAGAAGGAAAGAAATGACACAGTCTGCTTTCCCACTGCAGGTCTTCCTTGACTTATGATGGAGTTCCATCCTGGAAAGCACATCATACGTTGAAAATATCATAAGTTGAAAATGCCTTGAATACACCTCACCTACCAAACACCAGAGCGTAGCTGAGCCCAGCTTGAACGTGCTCAGAACACATACTGTAGTCTATCGTTCAGCAAAATCATCTAAAGCAAAACCTATTTTACAATAGAGTATTGAGTATCTTGTGTAACTTACTGAATACTGTACTGAAAGTGAAAAGAAGAGTAGCTGTCTGGGTGCAGAATGCTCCTAGGTGGATCAGTTGTTTACCCTCGTCATCATACAGCTGGCAGCTGCAGCTCACAAAAAGATCAAAACGCAAAATTCAAAGTGTGGTTTCAAATGGGTACCACTTTCTCACCATCGCAGAGTCAATGGATCATACGTGGGACCATCAAAAGTCGGGGACAGTCCACTTTCCAGCCATGCCACCTCTTTCCCAGATGCTGAAAGGTGATGTCACCACTACAGCCACTACCATTCCCTCTCCCCCGAACCCTCTCCCATCATGTCTTCAACAGCTGGCAGCTCCAGCCCACCCCGCAGGGAACCATCTCAGAGATACTCTGCTGGCTGCAGTACCTTATCCTCTCTACCACCACTGCTGGTTGCTAATTTAGCTGCTTGATTGGGTCCTCCACGGCACGTGTCACAGTCTGTAATTACTTAATATATTTACTTTCTTTGATTCTATTTTGCCTATTAGAATACACACTCCATGAAAGACCAATTTTTTTGTTGTTTGGAATTGCATCCTTGGCACCTTATACAACTCCTGGCATGTAACTTGAGTTTGATAAATAAATATCAAGGGAAGAGAGAAGAAAGGGAGCCGGGAGTAGAAGGAAGAGATACTTGGACCAATCTATCTCATTGTATAGAAGTCTTTCCAAAATCCACTCAATATTCACTTATTGAGAAGCTACTGTTGACTACAGAAGAGAAGCTAGCACCAGTCTCTCCATGAAGACAAATGCAGATACCATGTCTAGTAAATGCTTAGCATTTTGCTTCACTGTTATTGCAAAATCCTAAAATAAAACAGTTCATTTCTTGACCCCCAATCCACAGCTCTCTGTCCTTCAAACCAGGAACCACAGGAAATAGCAATGAATCACCTTCCCACCAACTTCTATTTCTCATTTTCTTGCCACTGGCTCTGTTCACCCACTTCCAGAGTCTTAAGTCAATCAAACTTTTATAACCAAATCTCTCCTTAACAAATCCAAGACTCACTTCCCACCAAACAACCCTAATTTAGCACAAACTTTAAATTTCAAAGGAAATTTAAACGTGCTTCGCTTTAAATGTCAGGACTGGATATTCAGATGGAATAATTAAGGGGGAGGAAACATTTCCTTCCAATAAAGAAAGGATTGCCAGTTTATGCAAAGTTCTAAGAATATTACATTTTAAATACGCCTGCCTCTGTATACTGCTAATGGACATCCTGGCTGTCAGCATGGAGCGTGTCCCTGTGTCCTGACTGCCAGCAAGATGGGGACACTGGCACTGAAATTCAAAGGACAGAATCACCTCTTATAAGACAGATCCATCAACTCTTACGTCCTGATATGCCAGCAGTTTTCAGTGGTTGCTGTTCGTTTTCACGATACTCTAGAATCCCTTTCCCACATGCATGAGGTCAGCGGATTCCTGTTTTTCTTACTATTATATAAGCAAGCCATTCTCAAGCACACACCATCCTGTATTGCTGAGGAATGAGGAAGGTTCTGGCAGTTTTATAAACAGTGTTTTTGTAAACCGTTTGGAAATTCTATTATAACATATTATGATTTTCCAGGTTTGATGTTGAGAATCTGAAAACCATGACTGTGAAAAGCTATGTTGGAGTATATTAGACTGACGTGAAGCTCTAAAGATCCCGGAAAACAAACAAGAAGCAGATCTTCAGAAAGTATTTGTTCACAACACAAAAAATTTCACATAACTCCTCATTTTCTCTCTAAGCCCATTTTCCAAAGGTCCTTGGATTTCTCTCATTGTATCAGGGAAGATTTCACAGTGAGGTACTAAAATATACCTAACATCCCTCTTCCACATTTACGCCTCGTGTGTTCTTACATGAGGGGGTAAGCTATGTGTTTTCTGCCAGAGTCAGAGAGCTACAACCAACTTACTGGGGCGGGGAACAGAATCTACCTAAAGCTTAGCTCAAAACTGTGAATCCGTACTCTGTGAATCCAAAGATTGAAAAATTTCATCAGGGTTTTTGTGTCTTAAGAAGGGACATGGTATTTACGAGCTTCAAATGTCTCTAAAGACTGATTGAAATATCAGTGATATTCAAAGTTAAGTAAAGGCATCCAATACCTGTGGCACTCAGGGCACAAAAGAAATGTTATATTTAGCTATTTCCTCATGTCCTTTTTTATCTTTCACTTCTTTCATCCTTATAATGTTCATTGTTAGGAAAGTAAGACATATGTATAATAGATGCTTTTGCTCTATAGGGTTTGAGTGCTCAAATGATTATGGCTTGGAGATGTACAGACAAAACAGTTTGAAGACAATGAAAAGACTGAATGAAGTCACACAGTAAGGAAATATGCTGAAAGCCCTGGTCTTAAAGATGTCCTGAGTAGCGAGTTTTCGACATAATTGTCAGCTTCAAGACAAAGCCAAAGTTAACCATTTTTTCAAAAAAGAAAATGACTTTCTTGTATAAAAATATAGACTCTTGAGACAAAGTACACAGGAAATGTTGATTTTAAGGGTAGACGATAATTCCTTGGGGACAAGGAATTTTACTTTACAGAGATGCCATGAAGATGTCTGAATGTTGGATTACCCCTTCCCCCCATTTATTTTGTTAAATTGTTTCGGACATATAGACTTATGGAAGAAAACGAACCTTCTCTCTTTAGTGATTAGTGTGCTTAAGGAAATTATGCTAAACTCATTTGCATGCAGATGATTCAGTCCTTTGAATAATGATTTCCTTAACTAACACAGTTATTATTATAGATGAGGTTATATAATAGAAAAGCATAAAAGAGGTTGTAACCACCTTTGATATATTCTAACCCATAGAGAAAACATTGTTGCTGATTGAAACCAGTTGATTTCGCTGAACAGCTGCTGAGCTTGTAGAAGAGTCTTAGCAATTACTTTCTTTCATACCTAAACTTTGGACAATTACAAAAAACTGTTAAAACTTCCTATCTAGTGTTTTATTACTAGTTGTTGGATCCTGATAGTTGGCTATGTTCCAGGTACTGTTCTAGCTGATTCGTGTTCATGGTTTCATTTTATGGCCATACTCTAATGGCATACGGAGTATTAGGTATGAATATTAGCAACACTTTACAGAGCAGTGTAATCATTAAAACTAAGGCAGAGAGGTTAAGGGACTTATCTAAGGTCTCACAGATAATAAGACCTGGAGCCGGGATTCAGAAACCAAGTGGTCTAGCTCCACAATCTTTGCTCTTCACTCTACTGCCTGAACCCAACTCTGAACAAGGATACACCAAAGACAAGTTTAACACTCTGACTCATACAGAGAATGCGTGATACAGGGGAGAAACTGGCGTGGGCCAGAATCGTCACTTAGGAACATTCTCTGTGGAATTTCATGCGACGCGTGTTGGATAATTTTTCTCTCTTAACAGAACAGCAACAAAAATAGAACTGTTGACTAAAGACTTACTCTTCTTGCCTAGACTCAGAGGAGTCAGGTGCAATAAAGACAAGTGAAAACTTCAAGTCCACATTTCCATAATAACTCTGCACCCAAAGCCTGTGAGCCCAAGGAAGAGAAGGAGATAAAGGGAAATTAGACGGGAACACGGGACTTTCTGAAAGGGCCATGACACACAACAGTAATTCGGAGCCATTCTCCTCAATGACTGCTTTTTCCACCCTCAGGTTCAATCATACCAGAAGTACTTAATTATAAATCCTCCCCTTTGCTACTTTCGTATCTTGTATGTGCTGTCCCGTTGCACCAACCACAGTATATTAACTGTCCAGCACCTACTAAAGGGCTCTGTCCAGCCTCAGAACTGGTCTAGAACTTGCCTCTCTGTGGATCGTGTAAATGTTCCAGTCTTTGCCTCACAGCCTCTGACCTGAAACTTCAATCTCTCTTGAGAGGCCTTCTTCTAGTCCCCTGGGCTTTGGTCTCACATCTAATTTGATTCCTTATTTCCAGTCAAAAGGATCACCTGTCCAGTTCTACTCTTACTACTGCTTCTAATAACTACCTGCAAGCATCATGCTAGATACTTAAGACTCATGTACCTCAAATGCTGATCAACATGTCAGTCACAAACTATAATCCCTGTTGGCTAATTGTAGAGGGGAGGCTGGAGAAGGTTTGTCTTGGGAAGTGACATTAAGCTAAGAACTGAAGTGTAAGCAGGGTTTCAACTTGTAAAGATTAGAGACAAACCACTCCAGGCAGAGGCTTCAGTAGACACAAATGTCTTTAAGTAGGGAAAACTCTGGTATTTAGAACAAGCTAATGTGACTATCAAAAAGTATGTGAGGAGCAGAGCAGTGGGGTATCTCAAGATGAAGGACATATGGGGCCAGCTGGCTTTATATACATGCTTGACCAGAGGTAGACCTGAGGATTCGAACAAAGCTGAATTTAAATAATTTACAGCCCTTAATGATCACACCCTTAACATAACTCTTTCTGCACTTCTAAAACATGCTGTGGCTCTTGTGCAAACACAGCCTAACCCTACCTGAATCCCCGAGCTGTGACACTGTTACCCGGAAATGTTCTCTCTACAGGGGATAGATTTGGAGAGCTTAAAGACAGATTTTATAGTTTGGTTAGTAAGTCAGTATTCATCCAGAAGGGCAAAGGAGCCGGGGAGAAGAGGAGCTTCCTCTTTCATGAGAATATTATCCACCAGCCAGGAGGACTTTTATAAATCACAAGTTCCCTTAAAAATTTATAAGCACCCTCCTACCAAATACTATTACGGAGATGAATAAGACATAGTCCCAGACCTTCAGCAGCTATTAATGATACCATTTATTCAGCACCAAATACGTATATTAAGTTCATAATATCTATTATGTTAATCTAATGGAAACATGATACCAATTTCATAATTGAGGTAACTAATGCCTAGAGAAACAACTACTTTTCCTATTGAAAAAAGCCATGCACTTGCCATCCATCAATCTTACCTCCCTTCCTGCTCCATGGATAAGGACACCAGGAAACATTTACTAGGACTTAATGACATCAATGAACCTTAAAGCTAAGGATCTAGGGTCCAAGGCAGAGAATCCACAGGGAAGTCCCACAGCACCCTCAGGATCCGCAGAAAAGCACCCCAGGCAATCAAACACCTGAAGGAGGGGCACTGCTGCTGTCACTGAAGCGGAACACACCCTGCGAGCAGGCTGACATACTGTGACCGGTGGTATTTGGTAGAAGGGGGCCGGGACTGAACGGGGTTAGGAAACCTGTCTGAGTACATGTGGTTAAGCAACAGTTAGTGAGTCACCAATTAATTACTTAATCATCTTGAGTTTTCTCATAACAGTTTGTTCAAAAAATTTTAAAACAAAACTCCCTATCAAAATAACAGAAAACCATGTGCTTAACTCCGCCTATGATGAGCTCCTGCTCTGAAATTCCACAATCAAAAAGTTGTCTCTTTAAATCAAGATACTGTCCTCTGAAATAAATGTGGAATTAGCAGACATGGCATACCTTAAAGTAATGTGCCCTTTCCTTACTTCAGAGAGGTTTTGGTTAATGAAGTTGGAAATGTCGTAAGAATTACAATAAGTAAAAGAATAGAAAGGTTTGGAAGGGAAAAGCTAGAGGTGACTTCTGCCAACTTAAAACTTGCAGTTTGAAAAGTCTGAGATTTTCCTAGGTATATACTGAATAGAAGTGTGTACGTGTTCACCAAAGATGTGCACTAGAATGTTGAGAGAGTTCCGTTGGCATTAGATAAAAACTGGAACTGTGAAAACTTCCACCAGTACTAGAATGGATAACACGTGTTGTATATTCACACAAAGAAACACTATAAGCAATAAGGATAAATTAATCACTGCTGTACAATACAACACAGACAAATCTCACACATGTAATGATCATCAAAAGAAGGTATACACAGATGAGTACATAGTGGGTGATTCTGTTTAAATACAGAGCAGTAGATGAATCTCAGCAGTGCTGTTAGAAGTCAGCATAGTGATGCTCTCATGAGAGAATCAGTGATGGGAGGAGGCCAGAGGAGAGCATTTGTGTAGCTGGTTACACAGGTGTGTTCAGTCTGTGAAAATTCACTGGGCTGTACATGAATGGCATTGCCATTTTTTTCCTGTATGTATATTATGGTCCCCGAAAAAGTCAGAGGAAAAAGAGCCAGTGATTTGGTATCGGAAGTCTAGATTTAAAGTGAGATGTACACTATTAGGCGATAATCATGTAACCTCTCTTAAAGCTTGAATGTTTTGTCTATAATATAGGATTGATGCCCATCACACCAAATTAAAGGAGATTAAAAATTGGGACATGCTTTGTAAACTATAAAGCTCTGTACAACTGTCAATTATTTAGGCCAGTGGTTTGCAACCCTAGCTGTGAGTGAGAGTCACCTAAGGAGATGAAGGAGGACAAAGAAATAGATGCCCTAGTCCCACCACCACCCTAGAGATTTTGACTCATTGGTCTGGGGAGGGAGCAGTGCATCTCCCGTTTCAGAAGCTGCACAGGTGACAATGGTTTTGGACCACCAATGTAGAAAATAGGGAGTGACAAGTACACACTACTATATTTGAGATAGATAACCAACAAGGGCCCACGGTATAGCACAGGGAACTCTGCTCAATATTCTGTAATCATCTAAATGGGAAAAGAATTTGAAAAAGAATAGATATATGTATAACTGAATCACTTTGCTGTACGCCTGAAACTAACACAACATTGTTAATCAACTATACTCCAATATAAAATAAAAATTAAAAAAAAAAAAAAAACGGAAAAAACATTAACACCTATGCCATCCAGGCTCATTTCTGGGATCCGTGCTATCCATCTACGAGCCAATCACAAGTTATGCAGACACAATGAACTTTCAGAAAGTCCGATGCGGTGGAGTAACAGATACCTGCAGAGCATGCAAGGCCCAAAAGGTAGGATGGGCCACGAGGTATCTCATATTAAACCAGGTACCCGGAAGCAAAACACCGCTTCATATGTGAAAAACTCACAAGTGAATTATAAGAGCAGAACATCTTCGCAGTAATACCCAAAGTCTAAATACATATGCCACTGCTTATCTATGCCGGGAATCACCATCCAACGTACGCTTTGGTTTTGCTTTTCCTCCACTGAGGAAATGAAAACCAGATGTTGGAACGGTTTTTGATAATACTTCTTTTGACATCTTTTTGTGTTGCTAATAGTATACTGTTTCAACAGCATGACTCTTTAGACTTATAAAATTGCCAGACTTTGAGAAGTACATCAATTCCCACCAAAGAGTAAAGTGCGTAGTCAGACGTTTTTTTGGAGGTTTTTCTTTGAATCTCTATGACATTCAAACTGCTTCACTTCTCTCCCCTTAATTTCTGACTTTCTCCTTAGATAAAGTCATTACACACAAGAAAGAGTCCGTAGCAAGGCAATCTAACATTTGGATGTTGCTTGGGTATATGTTGCTCCAACAGGAGGCACTGAATAAATAATTACTGACTTTCACAGATTAGTCATTTTGAGACTAGATCATTTTCTCTAGCCAAAGATAAGACCATAGATTTTATGTGGTCTAGTTGTTAAAATGCAGTTAAAACTAACAACTCTTCATTGAATCTATAAAGCTATATTTGGGTGAGACTTTTATAGGCAAACATATAGTGCTGCTGTAGATTACATCTGAACTGAATTTTTAACGCTGCTATGTGAATATTAAGAGTTGCCTTTATTTCCTGTTTTAGGATCCTGGTTAGCATTATTCATAGCCTGGAAAGAGTCTATTCTAATAGCATCCTACAGTTTTGTCATATATATGTCTGGAAGAATTTGTCAACTAGGTGAAGATTTGAATTAATTAAAAAAAAAACCAATGAAACAATGAAAAGACAGTTATTAATTCAACTTCTTAGAAACTTACTTAGATTTTCTTAGAAACTTGTTTAAATTTAATTAGGTGTAGTTCTTCAATTCCCAGCTATCTTGAACAATAAAGCATCACAAAGATAGTAGGTACATCATTTGTGACTAAGACTGTGAAGAAAAACAGAAATTACAAAGAAGTAACTGAGTAATGATATTGGGGTATTATGGAATTTTCCATTTTCAGCCGATTGTGTCATCCAAGACATAATGCAGAAAATTATAGAATATTCAATAATGAACATTAAAAATTCATATTCTGATTAGTGTTACTTTATCGCTTATAAATAACTTAAATAAAAGTTTGGTACTGCCCTGTTGTTTGACATTGTTAAGGTATTAGCACTTTCAACCAAGGTTATTTTGGGTGTTTTTTACTTTCAAAGAAAACCTTCATTTTTTCTTCTCACACAGCATAGGGTTGAAATCTTCCCACAGCTTAGTAAAGAGAAGGTGCCGAGTTAAATGTCTTGATATTTTAGTACTCACCTTCGTCCCTAAACGTTAAAGCCACCTGAGGGTCTGACTCTCCTCCCTGCAGAGCTGCTCTCCATCCTCCGAGGCGTACTTTTGCTGCTGCCTCTCACTGTCCACTGTCCTCTAATCCATGTTTCCTGATCTCTTCTTCCCTGACATTCTCCCCTTGTCTGCCATGTGAGTAGAGGGTCTTTTCCACCTAAAACAGGACCACTACTTTTTCCCCCAATTCTAAACTAGAAAGTGAGTGGGTTGGAGAATTTCATGGAACATCTTTGATATGGATGTCTTGCTAGACTTAACAGGACCAGATTTTTTTTTTCCCTATTATGATAATAGGATAACATTGACTGAGCAAAGACCTAGGAAGATGAGGTCACTTTCAGTCAAACTGGGACATACAACTGATTTCAACATACATTTCTTTTTCTCTTGGTATGTCATAAGGAGAGAGGATAAAACTCTCAAATGGCAGTCAGAATGCAGATTTAACAGTGCCCTGAACGACAGTGTTGCCTTCAGAACCATTTCATCAGCACAGTGCAGTGGTGAAAGCATGGGCCTCTGAGATGTACACTTCGTAAATTCAAACCCCAGTTCTACCACTTATTAGCTGTGTACCCAGGGCAGCCTCTCTGTCTCAGTATTAGTAATGATAAGAATCCTATTTCATAGGATCACTGTGGGAATTAAATAAGTTCATACATTTCAGACACTGAAAAGAGGGCACAGCATAACTTAAGTGCTCAAGCGTTAAGTTATTATTAACATCTTTTGGATTCCGTTAGGCCGGTGAAGGCCGCAGGAGTGATGCGGTCGTGGCAGTGAGAATCATGGTAAGAACCCGTGATTCCACGACACCTCTCACGATCAAAAAGAAACTAATGAGAAAATGGCCCATCATGGAAAAGAAAATGGAAATTCCTCAGAAAATGAAAATTAGATCTACCATGGGATCCACAATTCCAATTATGAATATACACCCAAAGGAAATGGCAACAGGATACTGAAGAGAGACATGCACTCCCAAGTTCACTGCCACGTGGCTCACCGATAGACAAGGTATGGAAACAACCTAAGTGCCCGTCAATGGACGAATGAATAAAGATGTGGTATAGATGTATACAATGGACTACTCTTCAGCCATGACAGATAAGAACATCCTGCCATCTGTGCCAGGAAACCACGGCGAGATAAGTCAGACAGAGGAAGACAAATGCTATATGATATCACTTCTATGGGGAATCTAAAGAAGCCAGACTTGTAAGAGCAGAGTAAAATGGTGGTTACCCGGTGCTGGAAAGTGAGACGATAGGAGAAATGCTGTTTAAAGGTGCAAACCTACAATGAGTAGTAAATAAGTCCTACAGAGCTAATGCACAACATAATGAAACATACAAGGCTGTATTATGATCATTAAAATTGCTAAGATAATAGATCTTAATTATTCTAACCATTCAAAAGAAAGGATAATTATGTGACATGACAGGTGCTAATTATCACAATGGCAGTCGTATTATACAAATGTGTCAAATCAGCATGTTGTACAACTTAAATTTATACAATGTTATATGTCAAATATATTTCAATAAAAAATGAGTAAGGGAAAAAAAGAAAGTGGCCCAGAACATCTGCCCTCTGATCAGGAATGGGGAAAACAACCTGTCCCCTGTCCACCTCCAATTGGTTGTCACCAATACCACTCAATAAAGCTCAGATCATTGATTGATTGATTGATTAATGTTCCCCATCTTTCTATCAAAGTGCCTTAACTTTGCTTCGTAATACATTCTGTGGTGCCCTCCCTGAATCGCCTAGGCATCTCTAGATTTCTCTGGGTCAAGAGTGGCGTGGGGAGGAAAGCTGTCCAGTATATACTGGTGAAGCTTTGCCAGCTCCACCAATAATCCAGGGCTCTAGGTGTCATAAAACAAGTCCATTCTAACCCAGGCTAAGCTCTCCACACAGACTGTCTCATTTCCCCCTTATAACTCTCCTATGCAACAAAGCCTATAACTTCCTCCATTTTACGTACATGCATTTACTATTTGCCTGGCATTTAAAACCACAGATAAAAAAGGATCCAGACAGACACACTCGCTACCCTCCTAGAACTGACATTATCATGGAGAGAACAGACCGTTAACTCTAATAACAATACAATTTATTTACAACTGTGATACATACTTGAAGGAACAGTACAGGTGCTACGAGTTCACATCTCAGGGGGATCTGGGTCTAGGGATCCAGACAAGAATAAGTATATGCATGGAGATAGGTGGTTTCGGGGGTGGAGGGTGGGGGAAGTCCAAAAAAAAAAAAAAAGAATTTGTGTTTGCAATGAACCTCGAGTAAGAGGTAGCACGACCCATTCTAAGATATAAAAGAAGACCTGGATTGTTAGAAGACAGAGAGAGAGAAGGAGGAAAATGGCAGAGGTTAATGTGAGTGAGGGCAGTTGGGGTTGAGTTAATGCAAGGCCTCACAATCACATAAAATACTTTAAACTTGATTCATAAAATAATGTAGAACCATTGAAATATTTTAATCATGGAAATGGCATGCTCATATTTGTTTGTAGTATACAGACTGAACTGTGCCTCTCTCTTAAATTTAACTCTTCATTCTTGTGTGGTACTTTTGCATAAAGCTTTATATAACAGATTTTAAAATCTACGCTTTACTTTTAGTATGATGGAACCGTATGCGTTTCAGCCACATTTCATTTTTAAGAGGATATTTACAATCCTCAAGAAAAGTCAGTAAAGGTATTGACTACAAAAATAGGGATTTGGGAATAAGAAGATACTTTGCCCTTCTGCCAACATTCCAGTATTTCAGGGATTTTGATAAGACAGCAAAAGAATAATGTACCTTTAAAAAAAAAGGGTTATAATTTACATACCAACTTAATTGGCCATGAGATCTTCAACTTCACTTTCTTCTAGCCAAAGTGTCAAACTTTTTTTCTTGCTCTAAAAATCCTCAAATGGTAAATAGATTTATATAACCCAAAGAAGTTCTTAAAACTTTATCCTAGTCATAATTCAGTGTTATTTTAACTCATTTATAAATAAGTTCTAGGCAACATGCTGCAGTGTGAAATATGAAAGTGAAAAAGACACATTTTCTGTCTTACAGAGTTTGTAGGGCAAGAAAATTTTTAAAAAACAACAACAACAACAACAACAAAAGAGAAACCATGAAAGGTCCTTACAATGGAAATTATATAAACTTCCAAAAATCAAACTAAAACATTCATAACTTTGATGAGATTGGAAACATATATTTTATAGTTATTCTGTTCCAGAAACTAAAACCTAATATTTAAACAATATTTGGTCATTAATCCTTTGATTGTTCTTCTAATAGCAGTAGTTTTTAAAAATGGTGGGAAAATATAAAGTTGACATTTCAAATGCAAAAACATATCAGTAAGTTGTGGCCAAGATGGTAGAGTAGAAAGACTCTGAGCTCACCCCCTCCCATGGGAACAATAAAATTACAGCTATTTACAGGGCTATTATCTACAGTGACTACCTGAGGACTAGCAGAAAAGATTTTACACAACTGAAGATAAAGAAGGAGCCACAATGAGACAGGTAGGAGGTGTGGAGATACGGTATAGTCAAGACTCACACCCCTGTGTTAGCATCCCACAAACAGAAGGATAATCCTAACTGCAGTGCTTCTCCCTAAAGAGCGAGGGGTCTGAGCCCCACCTCAGGCTCCCCAGCATGGGGTGGGTCCTGCACTTGGAAGATAAGCTTCCAGAAGTCTGGCATTGAAGGCCAGTGGGACTTGCGTACAAGACAGCAAGAGGACTATAAGAAACAAATACTCTGCTTTTAAAGGGCCTGTGCAAAATCATACACTCTGAGTCCCAGCAAGGCAGTAATTGTAAAGGAGCCTAGATCAGTCAGACCCACTTGCTAATCTTGGAGCACCTCCTGGAAAAGTGGGAGGCAACTGGGACTGCCCCTGGAGACACAGACACTGGCAGCAGCCATTTGGCGTCTTCTGCCTAACCTATTAGTACAAGGGACTTACCAACTGAAAGTGGACCAGCACCAGTCCCAGGCCCCCACCGGGTCCCACAGCCAACCACCCTGGGACAGAGTCCCACACACCAGTGGCCTGGTACCAGCCTCAGGATTCCCCAGGCTGTGCAGCCAGCCATACTAGGACCTGGCCCCAACCAGTGGGCCAGCAACCACCAAATAAGAGAGGGCTTGGCAGCCAACCAGGACAGGGGTTAGCCCTGCCCACCAGCACACCCATAGTAATTGGCCATGCTACAACAGAAGGGCCCATGCAGCCCAATAGGGGGCACCCTTAGAGCATACAGAGCTGGTAACCAGAGGGGAGTGTGCTGCTGGGCCCCACAGGACATCTTCTACACGAGGCCACTCCTCCAAGATTGGGAAAGGTAACCAACATACATCACACACAGAAATAAGCACAGAGAATGAGGTAAAATGAGGAGACAGAGGAATGTGTTCCTAATGAAGGAACAAGACAAAACCTAACCTTACACCTAAAACAACTGGTTTGGTTGGTTGTTTTTTGATATGTTCCTTCCTCATTTCAGGGTGATGCTGGCCTCTGAGAATGAGGCCAACGTCACTCTGATGCCAAAACCAGACAAAGACAACACAAAAAAGAAATTACAGGTCAATATCACTGATGAACATTGATGCAAAAATCCTCAACAAAATATAAGCAAACTAAATTCAATCATACATGAAAAGGAACAGATACCACGATCAAGTGGGATTTATCACAGGGATGCAAGGATAGTTCAGTATCCACAAGTGAATCAATATGATACACCACATTAACAGACTGAAGAATAAAAAGCATATGATCATCTCAGCAGGTGCAGGGAAAGTTTTTGAAAAATTCAACCTCCATTAATGATAAGAACCCTCAGCAAGCTGGGTATATAGGGAGCAGACCTCAATATAATAAAGGCCATATATGACAACCTACAGCAAACATCATACTCAATGGTGAAAAGCTAAAATATTTTCTTTAAGATCAGGAACAAGACAAGGATGCTCATTCTCATCACTTTTCTACAACACAGCATTGGAAGTCTGGGCGACAGCCATCAGACAAGAAAAAGAAAGAAAATGCAACCAAATTGGAAGAAAGAAGTAAAACTGTCACTGATTGCAGATGACAAAATACCATATGTAGAAAATCCTAAAGATGCCACCAAAAAACTATTAGAACTCATCAGTGAATTCAGTAAAGTTGTAGGATACAAAATTAATACACAGAATCTGCGGTGTTTCTACATACTAACAATGAATTAGCAGAAAGAGAAATTAAGAAAACAATCCCATTTACAATTGCATCAAAAAGAATAAAATACCTAGGAATAAATCTAATCAAGGAGGTAAAAGATGTGTACTCAGAAAACTATAAGATGCTGATGAAGAAATGTGAAGACAACACAAACAAATGGAAAGATTATATTGTACTCATGCATTCAAGGAATTAATAATGTTAAAATGACAATACCATCCAAAGCAATCTGCCAATTTAATGCAATCCCTACCAAAATACCAATGGCATATTTCACAAAACTAGAACAAATAATTTGTAAGGAAATACAAAAGAACCTGGAATAGTCAAAACTATTTTGAAAAAGAACAAAGTTGGAGGTATCATGCTTCCTGATTTCAAACTATACTATAGAGTTACAGTCATCAAAACAGTATGATATTGGCACAAAAATAGACACATAGATCAATGGAACAGGAAAGAGAGCCCAGAAATAAACCCATGAATTTATGGTCAACTAATCAATGACAAAGGAGGTAAGGATATATAATGGGGAAAAGACTACCCCTTCAATAAATGGTGCTGGGAAAAATGGACAGCTACATGCAAAAGAATCCTACTGAACTACCTTCTCACACCATCTACAAAAATAAACTCAAAATGGATTAAAGACTTAAATATAGGACCTGAAACCATAAAACTCCTAGAAGAAAACATAGGCAGTAGGTTCTCTGACATCAGTCTTAGCAATATTTTCTTTTGATATGTCTGCTCAGACAAGGGCAACAAAACCAAAAAAACAAATGGGATTACATCAAACTGAAAATGTTTTTTGCACAGTGAAGGAAATTACCAACAAAACAAAAAGACAACCTACTGAATGGGAGAAGATATTTGCAACAAATATATTCACAAGGGGTTAATATCCAAAATAGCAAAGAGCTCATACAACTCAACATCAATAAAATAACCTGGTTAAAAAATGGGCAGAGGGCCTGATAAGACATTTTTCCAAAGACATATGGATGGCCAACAGACACATGAAAAGATGCCCAACATCACTAACCATCAGGGAAATGCAAATCAAAACCACAATGAGATACCACCTCACACCTCTCAAAATGGCTATCATCAAAAAGACAACAAATAAACTTGGCAAGGATGTGTATTACCCTGTTGGTGGGAATGTACATTGGTACAGCTACTAAGGAAAACAGTATAGAGGCTTCTCAAAAAATTATAAATAGAACTACCACATGATCCAACAAGTCTACTTCTGTATATTTATCCAAAGAAAACAGAAACACTAATCTGAATAGATATACACACTCCAATGTTCACTGTAGCAATATTTACAATAGCCAAAATATGAAAGCAACATAAATGTCCATTGATAGATGAATGGACAAAGAATATGTGGCATATATATATATATACATACATACACATAATGGAATATTACTAAGCCATGAAAAATAATGAAATCTTGCCATTTATGACAACATGGATGGATCCAGACATTATTATGCTAAGTAAGTCAGACAGAGAAAGACAAATACCGCAGGATCTCACTTATATGTGTAATCTAAAAAACAAAACAAAACGAAATGAAAACAGGTTCACAGATGCAGAGAACAAATAGGTGGTTGCCACAAGAGGGGCTGGGGAGTGGGAGGTGCCAGGTGAGGGGTTGGAGGGTGAAATAGGTATATGGGATTCAGAGATACAAACTTTTCAGTTAAACAACAAAAAGTCATGGGGATATAATATCTAGCATAAGAAATATGGTTAATGATATCACGATAAGTTTGTATGGGGCCAGAAGGTCACTAGACTTATCATGGCGATCCGTTCACAATGTAGGCAAATACTGCGTCCCTATGTAGTACCTGTAAAACTAACACTGTACGTCAACTATTTCAATAAGAATAAAAAACATAAAATCAATCATTTTTATCATCCCTGAAAATTTGGGTTCAGAACATTAACACTAAGGGAATTTGCTGATGGATCATGAAGATAAGTCACAATGAAAAATAATTAGAAAAATCTGAGGCACCGCAATTTAAAAAAAAAATAAATAGAAGCAAGAGTGCTAACAGAAAACCAGAGTCTCCTGCTAAGGCTGATATAAACCTCCTGAGAGTTTAGAGCCAGCTTGGTTGGCTGATTCATTACCTGAATGTGTAACCCTCACCTCTGCCTTCACTTTAGCCAAGTAAGAGGTCTTCTCTCCTGGCTCCAACACCAATACATGCAGCTGCAGTGGATTTGGCACCTTGCACTGGAACTGCCATAGCTTTTGTGAGGACAGTCACACAGACCATCAAGAGACTGAGCAAGAATTCTGCACATTTGACTCACTAACTGCATTTTATTATTTATAAGTAATTCTCCAAACTTTTCCATAACCACACTTCCTGTTTACTACACTTATAATAATTGCATCTTAAGTTTAGATTTTTGACCCAAAGTTTAGTCCCCAGAAACACCAAAAACACTGTTACTTTAGCCAGAATCTATACTTTTCTACTATTCCAATATTGCAATTCTAAGTGAAATTATATGCTTTCTCTGTGTTTCTGTTTTCTCTGTTCTCTATTGTATATACTTCTGATCAGTTAGTAGACACCCATATTCAAATTCACTTAAAAAATACTGAGTGTTCTGGGTACCATTTTAAGAGGCTGCATAAATGTCATTTTAATTTCTGCATAACCATCCACCTTACGAGTATACCATGATTAAGTGGCTTATTTCTGCAGTGTTCAACATTTAATCTATGTCTACCCTTTCGCTATTACTGATGCTAGGATGAGCATCATTTCCCTTACATTTTCATCTGCATTTTATGCTGAGCTTAAGGTAGAATCCCACAAGAGAGATTCAAAGATCAGGAATACTTTCAAGAGTATTGAAATATATGGCCATGTGCTTTCCCCAGAAGTTGTAAAAGTTTTCAGTTGGGAATTGCTTATGATAAAGTGTTGCTCAAAATGCTTGGGATAAAATTTAACACACAGCGTGCTCTTTATCTCTGGGGTACCGGGTGGGGGTGTGGGAGTGGGTCTGGCTGGGAGGGAACTATTCATCACTGTCATTTTCTAAAATTGCCCAAGCTTGGTGATCATGAAAAGCAGACCCACTTTTGGTTGCTGCTATTATTGTCATTTAAATCTACAGACAACACACTACCCACTTATGCCTACAACCTAGGCAGCCACTGCTTTCAACTATGTACATTTAAATACATAAAGGAATATACTAATTTTCTGACATGGGCAATGTATAGGTTAGTTACTAAACAATGTTTACTGTGCACTTGTCATGTGCCCACACCACTTACGTGCTAGAGACAGAATGTTGAACAAGATAAGGTTCGGGCTCTCAGAGGTCAAACGGGGGCTGATATGATGAGTGATTGGTTATTCTCTTCTACATACAGTGCCAAATTTGTAAAAATGAACAAATTACTTTTATTATAATAATGATAAATGTGTTTATTGCTAGAAGTTAAAACTGGTAAAATGAAACCTAGTGATACTCATGCTTTAATCTTGCAAACCTGATCCAATACTCTGTCAACAAATGCTTGTTTTTGTAAAAAAAAAAAAAAGCCACTGAAGGGCTCAAAAGGAGAGTTGAGCATGTGGGTTGACAAATTTGGGGACATCTCTGTGTTCAAAATGATCCCTTCTCTTCCCTTTTCCCTTATCCCTTCCCTCAGCCCACTGATCTGCCCAGACACACCCACAGAGCCTCATGGAACACCTGAGACACAACCAACCACAGATGCTTTACAAACGTAACAGAACCATAATCACAAAAGGCTTGGGGACATTAGAATCTGTGTCCGGGTCATTGCTAAGTCACCAGACTTATCACTTGAAACCCCTGAAATGCTTGAAGAACATGTGCTCTTAAGTAGCCTGGGTGATGTGGATTACCTGGGCAAGTGAAGCAAAGAAGGAAGGAACTAGCAGACGTGAGGACGGCTCAGGTCCTGTCATTTAAGATTTGGGGCTGCACCTCAATGAACGCAGGGCACTTCACTACTCATGCACACGGTGCCATCAGCCAGTTATTCATTCACAAATTCACAAATATTTTTCAGTGTACTTAGCTAAGTTATTACCACAGAGTACTACTGGATATAGAAAAGTAAATTAAGTAAACAAGCTTTGCCCTCATGGCCCTTGTAGTTTAATAAGGTCTAATAAAACAAGAAAAAGTAAAATTACATATTTTCAAATGTGGTACAAGAGAACAGGGCGGCCTGACGAGAAGGAAAAGGGTCCCCTATGTAAGATACAGTGGGCACAGAAAGCGCCTCTGGGAAGATGATGTCCCATCTGAACCCACAGAGCAGGAAGCCACACTTTACAGAGTAAAAGGAAGATACCTCTGGTCAAGGAAATGGCAAATAAGAGGCTATTAAGTAGGACTGGTAGCATGGGAAGCCTTGGTATACCAGCTGGCTGAAATGAACAAGTAGAAGAAGGATACAGGATAAATTTGGAAAGGTGAGCTGGGACCACGTTACCAAGAGAGCTATTTGGAGATCAGTGAGCAGAAGAATATGGTTAAAGGTTAGACGGATTTGGGTCAGGTTCGATTGGAAGGGACTTAATATAAAGAGGACTGCAGTGAACTCGACAGCTATAGGAAACCACATCTTCCCTTGGAGGAGAGGGACACAGAAAGGTGAGTCCACATGGAACCCACGACATCACAGCGGCAATGCCTCCCTGGTACATCCCATGTACCAGGAACTGGGGAAAAAGGGGACCCCTGCCCATCACATCAGATGGTTAAGCAAGATGGTGGAGCGTGGTTACCAAGCAAGCCAGAGTGCTCATTTCTCATTCGGGTCTCACGTTATCACACAGCTACGTGGGTTAACAAATAACATCCTTTATGGAGGAAAGACATGAAACTGAATTCAGCATCTCTCATCGCTGATTATGTCTATAACATGCACAGTATGTTTAACTATGATAGAACTGTAGGTGAAAGGATGGCTCATTCCTTTATTCCTTCTGAGGTCATCGACGTCTCAACGTAAAGAGATCATTTTGATATAGATAATGCAGGTTATAGGAGGAACACTTTTTTCTCCCTTTGAAAGGCTGGATGTAGGAATAATAAAATAATAAATAACTGAAATTCAAGTCCATCTCAAGCAAAAAGGAATTACAATGATACAATATTACTAATCATATGGAAAAAAAATGCTTTCATTGCTACACTAATTCTGCTACCAATAAGATTAGTGCAGGAAGGACTGAATGTTGCCACTTCAATATTAATTGGTTTTTCAAAGCTCAAACAGAAATGGCCATTTACAATCAGTTTAGGAAGCCTGCAGGCACTGATTCTTTTTTCACTAGTGTCATGAAAAGGAAAAAAAATAAGTGTTAAGAGGCTTAAGGACATTACTAAACCCGTTTATTGTTCTTTTTTTAATACAGAGTAAATTATAGAAATCTTACCAAATCAACAAAGGGAAAGATAATAGGCTATAATGAAATATCTATTTTTAAATGGGAAAAAGAACTATTAAATCATAAATGGCAGATCCGTTAGGAAGTTATGCAAATATTTCCCTTCCAAGTCATATAAATTCCATAACACGCTAATGTCTACGCTCCAGTTTACTCATTATTGTAAATTTCAGAAGTCTCATTTTTTCATAATACATTTCAAAGACACTCTATTTTCATTTTAACAATTAAACAATTTTATAGTCACATCTCTTCAAAATACATTCTGCAACTTGTTAAAATAAACTTCCATCTCTCCCCTAGCTTCAGTTCTTACCATTTTCATGCCCTAATAAGAATTTGGATTCCAGAGTCAGATGTACTTGGATTCAAATTCCTACTCTTCCATTACCGTGACTATGCATTTGAATAAGTTATTAAACCGTTTCTGGGCCTCAGCTTACTACTCTGGAAAATAGGCACACTGATACTCCAAAGGAACCACTTACAATGTATGTAATAGGGTCTAACACCACGCTTAGCCTTAACTGGATGGTCTATAAACATTAAGTTCACTTTCCTTAGAAATCAGTTGGTATATGTTTTTTTCAAAGCCTGGCTCATTGAACCTGTGTCTCACCAAATTTCTTTTTCAAAGTCTAGCAATGTCTTAGTCCATTCAGGTTGCTATAATAAAATATCACAGACTGGGTGGCTTATAAACAGCAAAAATTTACTTCTAACACTTCTGGAGACAGGGGGTCTAAGACCAGAGTGCCAGATGGTCAGGTAAAGGCCCTTCTGCTTCATAGCTGGCACCTTTTCACCGTGTCTCACATGGTGGAAGGGTCTAGGGAACTCTCTGGGGTCTCTTTTGTAAGTGCACTAATTCCACTCATGAGGTCTTCACCCTCATGACCAAATCACTTCCCAAAGGCCCTACCTTCTAACACCATCACGTTGGGCACTAGGATTCCAATGTGGGAATTTTGACTAGGACAAGCAATCCCCTACAAAAGCTAAGAGTTAAAACAGTGGAATCAGACTGAGTTTTCTTGAACAGATGACATCAACAGGGTTCTCCTGGTAGCTTGCAGAAGTGAATATCGCTGCTTCACAGGCTCGGATTCCCTTAAGGCTTCGCAAAGCAGAGGTCTGCCTTTCTGAGCACGTGCGGGTAACCAACAGCATGTCTGGGACGTGCCACAGGGTGATGCTGAGATGACCTCTGCTGCAGGCACTCGGCCTGCTCCTATGAGGGCATTTCTGATGGTTCACTACCAAACCCACTCTCTAATGCCGGGGGTGAGGCCGATAAAGCCACCCAAAAATGTAGATGCCTTTCTTTCAACAAATTTCTACTTTTCTGGGAAATTCAAGAATTTACTAACACCATCCAAATGTTGAAATCATTCCTTTGTGACAGCTGCACCTTTGAAGCACACACAGAAGATGTGCAAAACGCTGGTGACAGTAAATTTGGCAGAAGGCTTTCTGCAAGGAAGGAGAGCCTGAAGGAAGCTGTAATCAGCTACAAGCCTGTGCTAGCCCCACAGAGAGCCAAAGACTGGCATCAACTCAATGCTGCCCCGTGGCAGGTCCCAAGGTCGGTTGGTTACCCAAGCACGCTCAGAAAATACAGACCTCTGCTTTCGGAAGCCTTAAGGGAATTACAAATAATAGGAGCCTGTGAGGGAGTCCTCATTTAATCCTGCCAGATGGTTTAAGGCACAGACAAGACTCAGTTACGGATAACAGTGTCCCAGGTTCTCCTGATAGTTTGCAGAAGTGAATACTGCTTCTTCACAAGATTGTCCTGATGGATTTATCTTTATTCTACGTCACAGGTAGGGAGACAGCCTCTCTCACCATATGCTAATGTGTGTGGTAACAGATACCTCATTGTTTAAGAAAAAAAAAAATTTTAAAGCTACGTACAGTGCTCATTTGCACAGGACACCAAGACCGCAAACTTCAGCACCACCCTCAGTCAAATGCAGTCACTTACCTGTTTCGTAAATAAAGTTTTTATGAAACACAGCAAGCTCATTTGCTTTTGTGCCATCAATGGCCACTTTCAGAGGACAATGGCAGAGTTGAGTAGGTGTAAGAGATCAAACAGGCCACAAATCCTAAAATATCCTTCCTTCCCTGTAGGAGTCTGCTAAGGACTCCCAGGGACACAGCATGTCCTGACCTGTGAATGTGATCTTATTTGGGGAAAAAAGGTCTTTGTAGATGTAATTAAGTTAAGGACCTTGAAACAATGAGCTTATCCTGTTTTATCTGAGTGGCTGTAAATGACACGATAAGTGTCCTTATGTGAGAGAGGCAGAGAGATAAGACACAGAGGGAAGAGGAGAAGGCAACACAAAGGCAGAGGCCGAAACTGGAATAATGCGGCCACATGCCAGGGGATGTGAAGACCTGCTGGGAGACACCAGAACCTGGAAAAGGCCGGGAGGGATTTGCCTTCAGAGCCTCGGGAGGGAGCACCGTCCTGCTGACACCCCGATGTGGGATTTCTGGCCTCCAGAACTGTAGGAGAACATCTTTTATTTTCTTTAATCCACTAAGCTCGTGGTCATTTATTTCAGCCATGCCAGGTGACGAACACAGTGGCCTCATACAGAACAAGTTTGCTGCCTCCTGGCATAGACTGCGATGTGCTAGTCCCCCCATGCCCCGCCCCCTGCCACCGCGCAGCACCGTGGACCTCCAGCACTAAGCCAAAGGCCGGAAGGTCCGGGTGTCGCCAGATAATCGCAACCTGCACTAATGCGTCCAGGGGTCTGTTACGGACTGAAGGTTTGTGTCTCCCAAAAACGCGTATCTTGCAATCCCAACCCTGCAGCGCCATGTTATTAGGAGGCGTGACCTCTGGGAAGTGATGAGTTCATGAGAGTGGAGCCCTCGTGCGTGGGGTCAGTGCTCTCATAAAAGAGACCCCAGAGAGCTCCCTCGCCCACTTCCACATTGTGAGGTCACAGCGAGAAGGCAGGAACCGGGAAGCAGGCCTTCCCCAGACACCCGATCTGCCCGCAACGTGATTCTTGGCCTTCCCAGCCTGCAGAACTGTGAGAGATTAATGCTTGTTGTTTAAGCTACCCAGTGTAGGGTATTTTTGTTACAGCAGCCTGAATGGACTAAGACAGTTTTGTTCTAATATTTTTGGAAAGATAAAAGAATATTGCTTATGACTGTGCAATTGTGACAATATTTTTATTCTTTTGCTTATTATATATATTTTTTAAAACACCCAAAACCAATAAATAATAAACAAAAATACTTACGTATCACCCAACCTAAGGAAAAATAAAACCTTACACACGTTGTTATAGCCATCTACAGGCCTTTCTTGATATTGTCTAAATGTGATGTCTAGTAAGCCTGTGCACCTATTTTTACATTCACATAACAGGACTGTCATGAATGTTCTTAAACACATCTCTTGTGCACAACTGCAAGGGTGACTCTAAGAGTTTTACTTGGGAATGGATCTTCTTGGCTACGCAGTGTATGTGTCTTCAGTTCTATCTTATGATGCTGAACTGCTTTTGAAAGGGATATAGTAATTTACATGGCCAGCAGCAGTGTTGAAGTGTTCCTATTTCCCTAATCCTCACCAAGGTGTGGCAAAAGCATGATTTTAAATATTTGCTAATTTCATGTGTATAAAGTGAATGTATTATCTTCAGTGTAAAGCTCTCCTTAGACAATAATAATGTTTCCCAATGTAACTCCTCAATCTTATACTCACAATAGACATAAGGAAATAAGTCTGTGATGAAAGAAACAATGATAAAAATAATAAAAAAAAAAAAAAGAAAGACTTTCTGAAACATAAACCTAGTTTGAATTGTATCCAGTGTATGTTTGGAGTATTGGCAAAAATACTGGATTAACTGTGTGTGACTTAGGTGTCTTTTCAACTCTAGTGCGAGTTTTCTTGCCCATTAAACAGGTGGCTAAATTACTCTCTCTGTGGCTCTTTCCTGCTCTGAAAGTCTCTCCTTGTATTAAGAAATAAAGAGAATCCAAAGCAATGTTGGCAATTCTATTACCTTAATGCCTCTTTTATTCAGGATGTATGATAACCTGCACAAAACAGTCATGTGTCCCCCGGGTGATGTTCTGCTACATCCACCTATAACATCCCTACGAAGTAGGAGCTGGTCCACTTGTCTCCAGCTGCCCTGGCCTTCTTTCATTTCCTCTTGCCACAGGGCTTCCCACCTGCTGTTCTCTCTGCCTGGAACCCTCTCCCCTCCTGTCTGGGCTTAACTAATGCTTCCCCGCCTTCGGGTCTCGGTCAGCTTCACCTCTTTAAGGAGTCCGCCCTCAAACTCCCCAACAGATCACATTCCCCTGTGACAGCCTCCTGGTCAATAAGCCCATCCTTTTAGTATCGTCAGGTCTCCATCATTATACAATAAACGAAGGTCAATATGCAATCATACACAACGTGGGGTCACGTCAGTATGAAATGAGTGAAAAATAATACTTCTTACTTTCTCTCTACAGTCACAGAATGCAGAAAAGGGAAACTGTGAATGGCACGTGGTATAGAGTTGATTGAACTGAGAGTCCCAAACACACATGAGGTATCATGTCCTAACGAGGTTCCGCCCCAAGAAATTAAGGGCTGAGAACTGAGAACAAAGACTGGGCAAAGCATGAAAGTCAACTGTGTTGCACCTGATCCCAGGTTATTTCCGAGTCTGTGCACTGGGGGAGTGTTTCCTTCAGCGTCAGTCCACATAAACTCCAGATTACCTACCATCCAGGCGGATGTCCACCTCGCTGCCTGGACTTTAAACGTCATGAGGGCTGAATTCGGTGCGGTATCGGGTAAATGCCAAGTAATTACTGGTGAAAAGGAAATGAACAGAAAAAAAGGACCATAAAAACACTTTATGACTGGGGGGAAAAAAGAGAATCAGACATACAGAAATGAAGTAGTTTGCTATTAAATTTAGAATAAGCTCTAAAGTCCTTGCTAAGCCCTACAAGGCACTGGCTAATCCCCCGCCCTCTCCCACCTCACATCACCCTCCCCCTCCCTTGCCAGCCTCCAAGTGAATTTCTCTAAGTTCCTCAGATCACACCAAACTTCCTCTGCCTAGAATTCCTTCTCCCAGGTCTTCACTTGACTAACTCTTCATCTTTCTCATGTCGGCTTGAACGTCATCTCCTGAGAGAAACCCCATCTGAACAGGCTAGCTATCTAAAGCCAATCCCATCTCCCTCTGACTCAGTCACTTTCTCCTGCTTGTTTATCTCCTAGATCTCCTACCAGGCTGAAGACCTGCTGTTTTGTAGCTTACTTTGTTTCTCAGGTCTTGACTCTTTTCCCTATGGAAGCTGTGTGAAGGCTTCCCTCTCTGTATTTCCAACTCCTGTTACAATGTTTATCCCAGAGTATGTACTCAATAAATATTTGGTGAATAAAGAAATGAAGATGACTCTACTCTGAGAGCATAAAGCAGTGGCAGAGGGAGGGCACAGAGCCTCTGGGAGAACTCAGAGGAACTACAGCAACACACAGCTCAGGCACTGATCCATCCACCCAGGAGGAGGAGGCAAGGCTGAGACGTGGGACTGCATCTTCCCTTATGACCAGCAGGGCAGGCAGCTCCAGTCCTCCACATCAGAGCAAGTGTGCGATCTGTAAAGTCCACAGGATGTCAGCTTACACTCAAAACCAATGCTCAAAAAATAATTTTTAAAGAGAAGAACACACAAGAAACATGTAGAAGAGTGTTTTATATCAAATGGCTTAAATGGTTTCTCATGAAAATCTGGATCTTTTCAAGATCATCCAAAAATAAAGCCAAAGCAGACTGGATGCTTCTACAGATCAAGTCTCCTAGTTTCATCACAGAATTAAATATGTCTTATTTAGGAACTGTTTGTGAAGCCCCAGAGATGTCCCCCAAATTCATTCTGAAATTACAGATTTTATTTCTAAAAACAACCATGATTAACATGACATCTACAGATGCCTGCTCCTCAGTAAAGCTGCAATTTGGGAAAAATCAAAGCCATAAGGAACTAAATTATATAAGGGAGGCTTTTCATTACTCTCTAATCTAGCTCACTCTGAGTTAAGAGGCAAATGAAACTTGATTATCCAGCCAGTTATGTTACAGCTTCTGTGTTTAATTTACTTTTCCTCAGAAGATTAAAAAAGTTATATGAACTATTATTATATATAGATTTGAACTTGACTTTGTTTTGTTGTTTTTTTTTTAAGCTCATTCGTAAAGTGATTAGCGTTTTTCAAGAGCCAGAAGCCCTTCATTTTCTATGATTTACCCTTGCTTGGCCAATAAGATGCCTTAATTAAAGACTAGCTGAAATCTGCTATCCATTTTTTAAAAAACCTATTCAAAATAAAAGTGAAAAGCAACCTTATTATTTACTGACTGTTTAGAGCTTCCTTGGTGTATGCAATGAGTTGACAGCTTTGACTAAACAAAGAACTTTTTTTTAAAAGAATGTTTTTGTATTTTCACATTGAAAGTCTTCTTTTTTAAAGTAGTTTGAAACATAGTCTCTCCTAAGATATTATTGCTTTTTAAATTAAGATTTAAAACAAGACAGACTTATAAAAAGATATCCAGCCCCTAACATCTACCGCAAACACTCCTGTATTTGACAATTAGACAAGATGCTGGTTTTCTGCATAAAGGGTGGCATCTATTTATATAGTCCACAGAGTTTTAATGGCTTAAAGGAGGAAAAAAAGTTGGTTATAGGACTCTCATTTTAACTGATTAGTACTTCCTAACATCTCTACCCATGCAATGAAACCATCTGAGCTTTAAAATAGAAGAGAGATCTTTTTTTTTTACAGCTCCAATTCTGAGATACACCAAGTTGACTTTTGAGGTGGGTTTTCTAAAAACTTTCCTGAGTCCCAAAAGTTGGTAAGAGTTTGTGTGTTAAAACACATCTCTCTCTCTCTCTCTCACACACACACACACCCCACACACACATCTTGAGTCTGGAATCTGTAGCACATGTATGTTTGCCAGACCCCTGCCTAATATCACAAGCAGTAGTTGGGTTCCTTAGTATTTGCTGCTGGGTCCATCTTTTAATTCAATCATATCACTGTCCTGGTTCCCAGTGCAATCACAGCCTTCTACTCCCCCATTGGTACAGGTCAGGATTCCTTATTCTTATTGCCTGACTCAGATGCTATCTTTTCAGTCCTTGCTCTTTCAAATAGTAATTCTCTTTACATCTGCAGTTGCATACCTTGCTCTCAGTAATTCTGCAACCTGTGCAAAGCAGCAAATCACCCCCAAAGGTCTCCCAGAGCACAACAAATGCCCTCTCCTTATCCCTTTTCCATCTAGCAACTGACCTGTGCTGTGGCTCCAATGGCAACATTACTCCTGTTACTGCTCATCTAGCGTACCCCTGACTTTTCTTTTTTTTTTTTTTATAAATTTATTTATTTATTGGCTGCATTGGGGCTTCATTGCTGCACATGGGCTTTCTCTAGTTGCGGTGAGCGGGGGCTACTCTTCGTTGTGGTGCACGGGCTTCTCATTGTGGTGGCTTCTCTTGTTGCAGAGCACAGGCTCTAAGCGCATGGCCTTCAGTAGTTGCGGCACGTGGGCTCAAGAGTTGTGGCTTGCCAGCTCTAGAGTGCAGGCCCAGTAGTTGTGGCCCATGGGCTTAGTTGCTCCGAGGCATGTGGGATCTTTCTGGACCAGGGATCAAACCCATGTCCCCTGCATTGGCAGGTGGATTCTTAACCACTGCGCCACCAGGGAAGCCCCTGACTTTTCAACATGGTCATGTTTTATGACCTATAATGAATATTTACTGCGTCCCCACTATGTGCTGAATATTGTTATGGGTTTTGGGGACACAGGTGATTATGGTATTGTCCTTGCAGCCCAGGTGTTTATTATCTAGCCCAGCGAATGGAGCATCTGATCTTTATGGTGGTGTGAGGAGCGCCAATCATCCATGTATTCAGCAAATATCTGAACACCTCTTACGCACCAGCTCCTTTGCTAAGCACTGGGTGACAAGGGTGAAGACACCAGTTCTGGTTTTAGTCTACATGCTCATGGAGGTTACGATCTAGGGTAGGAAACAGACAATAAACACTCATGCAAGCACAAGCTAAAAGTCAAATTGGGTAAGAGCTACGAAGGAAACGAAGCACCTCCGCAGGTGAAGGAGGAGAACCCACTGGGAGGAGCAGGCCTTTACAAAAAGGGGAGTCTGGGCGAGTGGGGGGTAAGCGGACCCTGGAGGCACAGAAGCTGCTGGCCATGCCGAGACCAGCCACGTGCAGCCCAAAGGAGCGGCCCGTGCAAAGGCCCTGAGGCCACAAGGAGCCTGGCACAGCCAAGGACTCGAGGGACTAGTCATACACCCAATGTGACCAGAGCCTAGAGAGAAAGCAGAGGTGAAGAAAGAGGGAGAGGGAGACCATTAAACAGACTGTGAACAGATGATTTTAGAGAGGTTTGTACATTATGCTGTATATATTATATATCATATTATGACATAACACATATTCCCTTCATTACAATAAGAAACACTGACTTCTTTTGATACGGTCCATAGCCCGCCTATCTCGCTATATTTTAAAATTTCCCTCTGAACACCATGTAGAGAATAGATTAGAGAAAACAAAGTGGGGGCTCTGCCGTTGTCCAGGAGATGATGGTGACTTAGACCACGGAGCTGTTTATTCTGCCAAGAACTGTACCAGGGATTTAGCGCGGAAAAAATCACATCCTAGCGATCAAAGAGCCATAATTCTAGTAAGAGAGATGAGAGATGACAGACGTAATCAGATAAACAGGTCACATGGCGACAAGGGCTAGAAAGACAACGCAGGGGGGTGAGGGACCAGAGGGGTCTGGAGTGCTGAGGGCGTATGCTCGGAGTATAGCAGACGCTCTGAAAGGGCTCTGCATCAGCCCGGAGCGTGAGGCAGGCTTCTCAGAAGAGAAAACCCTCGGGCTTAAACTGCAGCACCAGTAAGAACTGGCCAAAGAACACGAGGAGGGGGAAATAGGGGAGGGAGAGAAGAACTGGATGCAAAGGTTTAAGGCACTAGATCCTGAAGGCCTGCCCAAAGGGTAGAAAAGGAAGACGAGCCCAGAGGGGCCAGCAGAGGCCACAGCTCGCCGCAGAGGCCTGGGCAAAGCTAAGCAAGGGACGTAAGCAGGGCAATGAATGAGACCTCTCATGCACTTGGCATTGTGGAGGCCAGCTGTGGGGGTCCATTAGCAAACACTGGCTGCGATCCAAAAGCAAGATGCTGGTGGCTGTGAAGATGGTGGGAAAAAAGGGTGGATCTGAAAGATGTCAAGGATGTGGAATGGTCAGAACTGGATGACTATTTAGATGTGTGCACAGGGGTGGGGGTGGGGAGAGGACACCCCAGTCTGCCACAACATGATACACAAAATCCTTCAAAATGTGCCCTTTACAGAGTCTCTGACCTCACGTATACCAGCGTTCCTGCGCACTTCGGCATCACTGGCTTTCTTTCAGCCCTTGAACCCGCCAAGCTCCTTTCCAGCTCACGGTCTCCGCCCCAGCTGCTCCCTCTGCCTAGAAAGCCGTCTTCTTGGGTCTTTGCTGAGCTGTCCCTTCTCGTTCAAGCCTCTGCTCATAAGTCATTTCCCTTGAGAGGCCTTCCCCGGTCCTCCTAGGCCAACCTTGATTTCACATATTCATCACACTCTTCTCTCTAAAATCAGCTTCCTTTTAAATTATTCACGTGTTAATTTTCTCAGAGGCTTATTTACACGTCTGTGTATGTGTCTGTTTATTTACACTTCTGTGTATGTGTCTGTTTATTTACACGTCTGTGTATGTGTCTGTTTATATAGATGGGTAGGGTCCCGCTGAGCTCCACAACAGCAGTGGTCTCACCTTCCTCATCCAGCCCTGCCTCCAGGGCCTTGACAGCACCCTTTGAATGAACGAACGAAAGAAGGTTTAGGGACTGGGTAACGAATTACATACAGAGCTTAAAGCTGAGTGGTAAAGTTGCCAAAACAAAAAGTTTCCTGTTTTGGAAGATACAAACAGAACACAGATTGAAGGTACACATACGGAAACAATGCACAGAAGAAAGGAAAGAAAAGAAGTCCAACTGATTCATGAATCCAGGGACCAGAAAACTTTTCCTGTAAAGGCCCAAACAATAAGTATTTTGGGTTTTGCAAGGCTGTGAGGATGCTGTTGTAACTACTCAACTCTGCTGGCGTAACACGAAAGCAGACGTAGAGAATACAGAAACCAACGAGCATGGCTGCGGTGCAGTAAATTCTTATTTACAAAAAAGACAGGACAAAATTGGCCAGAGAGGCATAGCCGCTGACTCCTGCTTCAGACTAATCCAGAACAGGTACGAAAGGGTAGCATATAATTGAAACATATAGGGAGGACAAAACTAACCTTTATTGAGAATCTACTGTGTGACAGACTGAGGGCAAGAGTCTCTGCCTGCGTACCTCATCTGATGTTTTTAACAGTCCTGGTAGATACGCATTAATACAGCTATTGGGCAGTAATTAAGAGTTCAAAGAGGAGAAATAATGTGCTCAGGTCATACAGTTAAAGAGACAGGATTTAATTCCAGGAAGTCTTCCTGACTCTCAGCCTTATCATTTATCCTTTTACCGATTATCCTCTTACAGCCTCGAACTGCCTTCCTACCTCTTTTTGGAAAGAGGTGTAAAAATCTGTCCACATGACATGAGTGCATTGATTTCAATTCCACAAACACTAAGGAGTACATACTGTGTGCCACGCAGTGTGACAGGTGCCAGGATGCACCGCTTACGGACCATCTCTTTGTTTTAATTAAAGTATAGCTGACTTACAACGTTCTGCTAGTTTCTGGTGTAGGGTAAAGTGATTCATTTATACAGGATTCATTCATACTCTTTTCCATTACGGTTCATTATGAGATACTGAATACAGTTCCCTGTGCTATACAGTAGGACCTTATTGTTTATTTCACACATAGTAGTTTGTATCTGCTAATCCCAAACTCCTAATTTATCCCTCTCCCACCCCCCTCCCTCCAGTAACCGTGTTTGTTTTCTATGTCTGTGAGTCTCTGTTTTGTGAACAAGTTCATCTGTATCGTATCTTAGATTCCACATATAAGAGACATCGTATGGTACTTGACTTGTAGACTGTCTCTATGATGTGTCTAAATTGCAGCTTGTTAATATCCAATGCTGAATTTCAAAGCCTACCACTTGGCATTCCTATATTATATTCCCATTTATTTTGCTAGAATTGCTCCTGGTGCTTTCCACCATGTGAAGGATGACTTTTCCGTGGGCCTCTCTGCCCTCTGCAAACAACCATAGGTGTGGGTTCTGTTCTGTCTGCGTGCGAGGCTTCCCGCTATCTGTCTCCCTGCACAGAAGTTTCCCCATCAGACCGCTGCCCACAGCACCAGCTGCTGTTCTGTACTGACGATTCCCAGCTACACAGCTTTCCTCTACCAGTTGACTCAGATGGTGTGATTCACTGTGTCCTGGAAGCACTGGTTCCATATGTTTGGGTTAAATACCCTTCCATCCTCACAGGGTCAATAACCAGAGTGTTCTTTCTGGGTTTTAGATGGATTTAAGAGTCAAGACATACATGGAGATACCACTTGCATCTAATTTCGAAAAGTATCTGCTTCTCTCCAGCATTGTTCTGTGGGACTTCCAGCTGAACCAATAAAAATCCCCTGCATTTCTTATCTAGTTATGAAAATTATCTCAGAAAAATGCTACGGTCCAGCTTTTGTTATTGTATAGAAAGTAATTGGAAAACATCAATATTGGAGAAAAATGTTTGAGGAAAAGGAAAAAGTCTCACTGTCATAAGCAATCTCAGACTGCTTTTCCCAGAAACCACTGCCTTCATTTCCTTGTCAGCCTATACCTTGCCAATTTAAAGTATGGGTTCATTTAGCAGAGATTCTTTTTTTTTTTTCTTCGATCTTTATTGGAGTATAATAGCTTTACATTGTTGTGCCAGTTTCCACTGTACAGCAAAGCAAATCAGCTATATTTATGTATATATTCCCATATCCTTGATGATTACGTTTCCCTAATCCATTATAATTTTTCGTTAAATGGAATCAATATTTCGCATCATCTGTGTAGTGTCCATCAACATCCTGTTCTACCTAAAAAAGTCATGTAAAGAATACGTAGTCTATTGTTTTCAAAACCCCGCCACCTTCCAGCATTTAGCATGGATCACAGTGTTGGATCAACGTGAAAGCTATTTTAGGGAAAGCTGGGCTTTGAGGATCTACAAATAACAACCCAAATGGCCTATTTGTTACCCAGCTTGTCTTGGCCAGAGTTCTGTCTGGAGTGGAATTGGAACTAACCAGGAGTCTGGATTTTCCTTCTTGTTGTCAGTATCAAAGCTCTCCCCTCTCTTTCACCTTTTGAGTCAAAATAGTTAACTAAATACTATAGATTCTCTTTCCTACATCGGAAATTACCCTTGTGTCATCTCCTCGTCCGCCTCTATCACCCAAGCCCTTTGCTATTTCTCAGCTCCTGGGTGAACAGACTCTTCACGTGGCTCTTTCCTTCAGGTTTGCTCCCCTGTGGTCCACCCTCTACACGCCGGCTCGAGTGGTCAAGTCATTCATGATAGGAATGACCGCTGTGTATTGGTACTTTACATGCACCACTCATTTAATTCAAGTAGAAACACACACACACATATACCCCAAACCAGTATCACTCCCATTTTTCACATGAGAAAACTAAGGCTTAGTGAAGTTAAGAATTTGACCCACTTCAAAGAGCTACTAAGCTACAGAGCTAAGACTTAAACCCACGTATGTGATCTTGATGCGTCATTCTACTCAAAATTCCTGTTCCACAGATGCAACATCCGATCGGGTAGAGCTTAGGCCAGACGTCACCTTTTGTTGGAGAGGATGAAGCATCATTAGGAACAGTTCTATTAAAACTATATCCAATAAAAGAAGGGTAGATCCCCAAATAAAATCAAGTTGCAATTACAAGGAGAGTAAATGTGCACTGGGTTGGCAAAAACAAGAGGTCTTATGATAGCTTCTCTTAATAGTCAACTATAAAACCCTCACCCAGCACTGACTTCAAATTCTGTTATTAGAAGGACACAGCAGACACTATTTCTTGCGGGTGGAAGATACCAGTAACTTACAAAGCATCTGGTTCTTATAAAAAGGGTGCTACAAGTACAGACACTAAAATGTAAATTAGCTGAATGGAGTCAGTTGGTTTAAGAACAGGGAAGAACCAGGAGGTCCAGGCTAGGACATCTGACACCCTCATCAGATGGTGGCAGAATGTTCGGCCAAGTTGTCACCTGATTTACCTTGGTTTACAGATCTCATGCCCCCTGAGGTGGTAATATTAGGAAAAAGTAAGGAGGCTGGCCAGATCTTGCAGCCTTCAGAAGTGTTCCATAAGAGAAATGAATCTACATCAGAGTAGACCTAAAAGATACTTATGATAAAAGAAGTATTTTGGACTCTCTGAGTCCTATAAGTTGAAGTTGTGCTGGAAGAAAAGCATATTTTGGTACCTCACGATAAAGTGAAAGGTTTGGGGAAACTGGAGCTTAGCAGGAGGTAGAGCTTAAGAGCTTGGGGAATGAGTCCTTTCCCACGCATTTCCATGATAAGGTGTTCTGCCAGCCAAGAGGGAAATAGTACTGGTGCTTCTCATTTAAAACTAGTTTCATTTTCTTAGGGTAAAGGCCATTAAGGTAAAAGATAAGGAAGCTCTGACTTTAGGACTATTTCCAGGCAAGATAATTGACTGTGTAATCAATGCACGAAAATTTTAGGGGAAAAAAAAATTAGACTGGAAGCCTACTAAGGATTTGAGGAAAGGATATTGCCGAGGAAATCCAAAAACTAGCCACCCCACCCCTAAGCCGATTCTGTGATTTCAACTTCACGTCCTGGGACCTGTACTGTTGCATCTGTGCAGTCCCATGAAGGGCATCCTTACCAACAATTTACCTCATGTGGAACCACGGAGAAATACCAACAAAAACCTATAAGGCAGAACCAGGGGCCAAGGGGAATGATGGACAAGAGAGATCCTTTCGGAGTGCAGATCACTTAACCTGTCCAGTGGGTGACTAAAGAACTTCATCCACTGTCACAGTGGAGAGTTTTGTCTTAACAGTTCCACCCTTGTTCAGCAAGCTACGTGTGCTGCAGACTGCCCACGACTGTTTTCCTTCCCTCCTCTCCTTTGCTGAGTGGGACCTAATGGTGTGTACGATTGTATCAGAATAATGGGGGCCTGTTAACCTTTCACTGAGTTGCTCAATTATGAAAATCCACATCCAGGTAGGACTGAGAAGACCATCAGTCCCCCAGGGATCTTGGATGTATCAGATGGATAACTGGGTGAAGCTTGGTGTGGTCACTCTCAAGGAGAGGGTGGCCACGCAGCTTGAGCAATGTTAGATCTATGTTGGGAAGAAGGTTTGATAGGAATGTGGGGTAGCCACAGACACGACCCACAGCACGCAGCATCCCTAGCTCACCCAACAGCCATTTCCCCTTTCTCCCTTGCTAACAGAAATACGATTACATCTAAGATGGCGATGTTCCCAGCTCTGGGAATGAATCATGGTCTATCGAGATAAATCATGGGATCCCCAGAGCCTTTTGCCAAATACTGACTTTCCCAATCATGCCTGTAGCCCCAGTTAGCTAAGTGAGGCCTAAAGAGTGAGTTCATTGGGGTGAATGTGGTCTTATACTTTAATAAAAGAAATTATTTTCCTTTATTTCTACCTCAAAAAATGTGTAAGTCAGACAGAAACAAAGACTTCAAAAACAAATTTAATGGTTACCAAAGAGGAAGCGGGCGGTGGCGGTGGGAGGGTGGAGAATAAATTAGGAGGTTGGGATTAACATATACATACTGCTATATATAAAACAGATAATCAACAAGGACCTACTGCACAGCACAAGGAACTCGACTCAATATTCTGTAATAACCTATACGGGAAAAGAATCTGAAAAAGAATAGATATGTGGGTGTGTAAAACTGAACCACTCTGCTGTACACCTGAAACTAACATGACCCTGTAAATCAACTATACCCCAATATAAAATAAAAATTAAATTTAAAAATATGTAACTCATTTTGTGACCATGAAGCAATGAATGCAAGGATAAAAACCCTACATGCCAGGGATGGTAAAAGGATGGGAGAATCTGGGGCCATATTTCCTGTTATATAAACAAGTAAGTCAACTTTATAAGTGAGGTCATAAGTGAGATTTCTGTTATTGCCTTTCATGTTATTAAAACATGCCTAATTCACAACTTCTCATATGTGCAAGATGTGGGGGAAGGACACACATTTGAAGAACAGAAGGAAATGGTGAAGATAAATTCTCACTGACTCCTCACTTAAGACTCTCTCCTTCTTGAAACGTTCTTTTAACACAGTAGTAACTTTTCTGGAAACCGATTCTCCATTTATGTAGTATGTAGAACTTTTAATGAATACACAAATGGCCGAAACCACAGCAAAGTAGACAAAACAAGTATCCTGGCACTAAATATAACTGAGCGTTTGCTGACAAGTTATCAGTGGACTGTAGATGCCAAAAGAAACTTACAGTTGAAAATCTGCCCAGCATTTTACCATACCTTTCCTCTTATTCATTTAAAAGCAGCTTCCTAGAAGCTAATTCTACCCCATGTTAACCTTTTCACATCTTATGGAATTTTATAAACTTAGACCACATAAATGTTATCCCTCCAATTAGTGAACTTTTAATTTTAAAGTCCTCTTGAAAGACACTTACTTTGGGGCTTCCCTGGTGGTGCAGTGGTTAAGAATCCACCTGCCAACGCAGTGGACATGGGTTCCATCCCTGGTCCGGGAAGATCCCACATGCCGCCGGAGCAACTTAGCCCGTGCGCCACAACTACTGAGCCTGTGCTCTAGAGCCCGTGAACCACAACTACTGAAGCCCGTGCACCTAGAGCCTGTGCTCCAAGAGAAGCCACTGCAAAGAGAAGCCTGAGCACTGCAATGAAGAGCAGCCCCCACAAGTGGCAACTAGAGGAAGCCCACGCGCAGCAGCAAAGACCCAACACAGCCAAAAATAAATAAATAAGTAAATGTATTTATTTATTTATTAAAAAAAGACACTTGCCTTTAAGGGCTCTAGTATTGCTTGTTTAGCCTCTCTGATGTGACTTCATTTACACTTCATACTATACTCCTTTATTCTTCTCTGTTCATTCTTTTCTTCAACAAATTAGTTACCTCTCTAATTCAAACTCTCTGCTGCATGTGAATCAGTGAATCACTCCCTCCTCCTTGGCTTCTGTGACGTCACCGGCTCCTGGTCTGCAGTCTCCATCTGTGGCCTCTTACTTTTGGTGTCCTTCGCTGGGCCCTTCCTTTCTCCTCCTCTAAATATCGGGAGTCCCAGGATAGAGTTCTCACTGCCTTCTCTTCCCTATGCACGTTTCTGCCATGAATGATCTCATTCTGGCTCAATGTTAAGTGTGTATTTTAAGACTCAAATATTTATATCTTCAGCGCTAACCTCTACCCTAAAATCTATCCTATACTCAACTGCCTACTTGAAATCTCCACTCAGATGTCTAAGAGGTACCTTAACCCTAACATATCCAAAACTGAACTCCTAGCATTTCAACCCCCTCTCAACGTTCTCCCAGTTTTGCCATGTCAATAAGTAACACCACCACCCACCTAGTAGCTCAGGCCAAATGTCATCCTGTTGCCTGTCCTCCCTTCCCCACATTCATGTCATCAGCAAATCTGGGCAACTCTACTTGCACAGTAGATCTTGACGCCTCCTCCTTCTCTCCACTGACATCCGAAACCCAATACATCTCCTGCCTGGAATACCACTCCTACCTCCTAACTCATCTCCCTGTTTCCATTCACTCTACCTCACTCTTCTTTTCCCATAAATTGGCCAGAGTGCTCTTTTTTAAAATGCAAATTATATTCTGTCATTTCTCTTCATAAAGCCCTCATATCTGTGTCCTAACATATTTAAAGTCAAATGCAAATGCCTTCTTCTAGCCTCCAAGGTCCTCCCCACATGATCTGGCTCTTCCCCACATTTCTGACTCATCTTAAATCTCTCCACCTTACTTCCTACACCCCAATTTCTCTGTCCTCCTATCTGACCTTTGTACAATCATGGCTTATTATGCTTTTGGGTCTTTATAGAAGCTGTATCTTCTGTCTGGAAAGCTTTCCCTCCCAGATAGTCACACACACGACTTTGTCTCCTGATCCAGGACTCCGCTCACAGCTCACCTCTGCAAAGAAGCCTTCCCTGCCTAACAAGCTGCCAGTAGCCACCCTAGTACTCTTGGTCCATTATGTTGTTTTCCTTCCTTCACAGCAAGTATTGTTATCTGATATTTTCTTGCCAATTTATTACCTGGCTTCCTCCAAAACATTCTATACTCCTTGAGAACAGGGACCTTGTCTGACTCTCTCATTACTGTGTCCCTAGACACTCCACAATGCTCAATAAATATCTGGTGAATCCGTGAAGTTTACTGGTACCAGGGAAACTCTTCCAAAAGTTCCATTCAGCATCTCTGCCTTTAAAAAGGTACTTTCTGTTATATTCTTCATGGTTGTAAGATTAATCAGGAAATACATTTTGAAGCCAATCCTCCCTTTATTCAATCAAGAAATATTACTGTGCCAAACTTTTTTGCTATACAAAGAAAAATGAGACAGCAGATTCATAATCCAGTGGCAGAGAATGACATGAATAAGTATAATGTAAATTGTGATCAATCAAACTGCTAAGAGACCTACTAATGTTGCCTAGTGCGAAAGGGTTCAGGAGTAGAAAGAAACAAAATCAGTGGTGAATGCAGAAGGAAGGTGACATTTGCTTATACCAATGAGTCAGAGGTTGAGTCCTATAAACTAAAAGAGGAAAACACTGCATTGGTTACATTTCTCAGTCCCATGTAACGTCACCCCCAAACATGACAAAGACAGAAGGAGGGGTTTTTTTTTCCGTATGTCATAATGTTATTACAACCTGAAAGTCAAGTTTTACTGAATTTAAGGACACTGCTTCCAAATGCCTTATGTGAGTCAATCACACTCAGTTCTATTTTTTACCATCATGCAAGGTGAAGATTAAGTACAATTGCAACAAAATAAATGCTCTCCCAATTTCCTTCTTCCTTTCACAGCTGCTACCCTAGTCTCTGCTGGTCTCCACCCCACCCCCTCCATCAACACCTACTGCCTGTGGGTCATGATTTCCCATGACTCTCTGATCTCAGATACAAAGGAAATTCTACTAATCCTCTACAAACAGAAGAGCCTGCTCATGGACCCTCTAACGTGCCTTATCTACTCTCCTTTCTCAACCCAGCAACCCACTTGAAATATTTTTCCATTCTGTTTCTATTACCCAAATGCCACCAATTCTCAAACTCAAGAGGCCCATCCCTCAGTCTTCCTCTCCTGTGCTTCTGGCCCTCTGTGAGCTCACCCTTCTCCGACTGCCTGCAGCATTCACTGCTGATTATTTGGAGTTATTTCCATACCTCCTGGAACTGCTGTTCAACCTTTCATGAATTTGGGTCCTAACAACTTCCTACCTAGATTACTGAATTTTTTAATACAATGGTTTTCTCTTCCATCTCTTGTCTCACCCATACCCTAGACGGTAATGGTACTGCCAGAGGAAATGACCACTCCTGCAACTTCAGTATTCTGCCTGCACGTAAACGCTTATTTCCACAGTGTCACAGGAGAGAGGCAGGTACAGGTTAAACCAATGATCAGGTCTTCCACTAGTGCACTGAATTTTCTTCTGCAGTTAGACCAACAATTTTGGCGTCTATATGTCACATGTCAAGAAAATCAGTAGATACAAATATTCTCCAAGAAAAATCAGTTTTGTTGTTGAATAAGGAAATATGAGTTCCTCTGAATAAACAGATCTATGGCTCCAAATAGTTTTTGTGGACAATTTCTGTTTATGAATAAGTTTCTACACATTTTGGCCAAGCAGTCTTTGGAGGAGGCCTTTGGCTTAGAAATGACAACAAAAAAATCACTTTTCCTCTTGCCTGCAGGAAGGAGTATGCCATCCCCTCTATCAATTTTATATGGGTTTGTGTTGACTCCACAAATCTAGATTTGGGGTAAATCACTTGTAATTTCAAGCAATTTCCTCCACACTTATGATGGAAAGAGTTCTCCAGGATGCTGCCCTAGGGTCTCCACTCCTCCCTTCCTCTCCCCTACACGATTACTCCTCTATAATCTAATCCCCCCTGCCAGTTACACTTTTAAATGTGAATCTGATCATGCCACTCCATTGATAGCTTCCGCCATCTTTAAGCAAATGTCCTGAGTACTTAAGATGCTGGTCAATGATCTCTAGTGTGAATTTTTGTCATCTCTCCGTTCATCCCTCAGCCCTCTCCCCCTTACTCACTCCCCTCCAGCCAGACTGGATTTCCTTCCACTTTTCAAAGACATCATTTCGTTTTCAGCTCCCAGGCTTTGACTCATGGGATTCCTACCACATGGAATCCCTTTTCCTCATCCTCTATAGCCTACCTAACTCTTACTTCTCCTTCCAATTGAATGTCATTTCTTCGGGAAGAAAATTCTAGGAAGATTAGGTTTCCCCTGATATAGTCTCTAATGACCATCATGAATTTTCTTTGGTAATACTCATGAAAATAACATGTTGTAATATCGAAAGGCCTGCCATAGTTAAAGGTCCCACAATAAGAAAGACTGTGTCTGTCTTAGTAACTGTTGCATCGCAGCAAAGTGTCTGGTGTCATGGCATACAGTTCACTCAAAAAATCTGTGGAATTGGTAAGTGACAATGGGGCACTGGAGTTAGAAGACTTGGTTAGAACCCACATTTGCTTGCTGTGACCTTGGAAAAATCACTTTAGTTCACTAATCTTCATTTCCCTAATCTCTGTAAAGGGTATTATCTGTACACAGCTCTACAATATTGAAAGAGTAAAATGGTTACGGTCAACCAAAGAGTTTCCAAAGTCGGAAACGATTTATAAAAATTATCATTTTTGATTGAATAAAGATAGTCATAAAGTTCCTTGAGCTATATCTATATCCAATATTTATTGGGTCATTGCTGTGGCTAAAAGCTTTATATGCATTAGCTCATATGAGTCTAACGCATACAATCCTCTTAGGAGGTCCATAGGATCAACCCATTTAACAGGTGAGAACAATGAAGTTATAAAGTAATAAGTGATGGAACCAGGATTCATACGAGCAATTTCACTCCAAGGCTTCACTGTGATTACCGGACAAGCCTGCCTCCCCCTACTACAGATCTTCTCTCTGTCTTTGAAGAAGAGAGTTTAGCTTTCACCGGAGACACAGGATACCTTTGCCCACAAGCCCAGCTGTGGATGCTAATAAACTAGGTAGCTTTTCCTATTGAAATAACGGAGAGAAATACAACACTTTAGAAATCTTCATCATCTTTGTGACCCATTTGTTAAACAGCCAACGTGTGCCAGGCACCAGAACAAGCACTTTACAGCTGCCAATCCTAACCTTCTTAATAACCCTCACTTCAACAACAAGGAAGGTGAGCCTCAGGAAGAATAAATCAAACAATCTGTGTTCCCGGAACTTGTTTAGTGAACACACCTCTCTCTGGCCAACGCGATGCTCTTTAGCTTACTAAGTCGAGGGACTGCTTCTAAGAGTGTGCGGAGAAGCACTATAAAAACATACGTCCTTAAGAAGTCTCTTTAAGTATGTTGCTTATATTATTGTAAAATATCCATGAGATACTCAGGTAACAATATGATCAAGTACACTTGTTCTATATTAATGCCGTAACAAATTACCACAAACTTAGTGGCATAAAACAACATAAACGTATTATCTTACAGTGTGGTGGGTCAGACATATGATACCGCACAAAGACCAAAGTGTTAGGAGGGCTAGATTCCTTCCTAGAGGCCCTCGAGAAAAACCCATTCGCTTTTCCAACTTCGAGAGACCACCCACATTCCTTGGCCAGTGGCTCCCTTCTTCCATCTTCAAAGCAACAACTGTGCATCTCTCTGACCCTTCTTCCTTAGTGGCATGCCTCCCTGACCAGAGCCAGGAAAGGATCTCCACCACGTATTAGACTGGGCCCCCTTGACAATGCCAGGCGGTGTTCCCATAGCAAGGTCCTTAACTTAATCACACCTACAGCTCCCTATCGCCTTGTAAACCTGCATACTCATAGGTCCCAGGGATTAAAACACGTATGTCTTTGGGGGCCCATTATTCTGCCTGCCACACCAAAGCAACAGATATACCAGGGCACACTCCATCTAACGTTCCAAAGCTTTCCGAGAAGAGGAGAGTACTCAGTCACTCTCAAAGAACACGGACTGAATGGAACCACCAAAGCAGAGGAGAAGAGGCCTAGGAATAGGGAACACAGCAAAAGCGGGAGCTCCTGAAGGCCTGAACCCCAAGGCCAGGCCTCAGTCACACCATACCTCCCAGAGCCAGGGCACCCCAACAATATTTCAAGATAGTATATTTACAGTTGTAGCTAGAGCATGAGCTACAAATTATCCATCTAGTTTTTAAAATTTTCATGTTTACTATTCAATTCACATGACTTGTTTCTAATTAATAGAGCACATGTATTAGTCTACGATACAAATTTGGGAGATGGCTGTGAAGAGTATGGAGAACAAAACCCTTGCACTTGGACGGACATGGACTTAAATCTGTCATCTACATGCTCTGACGTGCTGTGTGACCTAGAGCACACTGCTTAACCTTTCTGAGCCTCAGTCCCTATATCTGTAGAATGGTGATAATTCTGCTTACTCGCAGGATGTGGATGTAAAGATCTAATGCAGTTACACAAGTACACCCTAAAACAGGGCCTGACACCTATGAAGGAAGAATAAACACTAAGTCCTCTCTCATCGGTCTGCCTATGTAGGTTGCAAGTATAATGAACATAGTAAGAATACGATCTTCTCTTTTGGATCCTTTTTCCACTCATGCACTCAGCACCTGGAAGAATGCCTAGTCCAGAGCAGACATCCAATATATATTAGTTGAACCATATTGAAGCTTTCTGTTCCCCTTGGATCTAGCGAACAGACCTCTGGTTTGGGTCAGTGATGAATTACACAGCTGGGTTGGCCTAGCGAGACCTAATTCTCTGGAACACCCTCCGGAGCCCTGGGGCCTGGCTGGGCGGCCTCACGATTTTCATGCACAGACTGGGAAACTAAAGAAACGGTCTTGCATAGAAGCCATGGTGGATTCTTAACATACAGCAGAAAGCAGCCCAGTTCACCACATCCAGCACAAAAATATCTTTCATAAGAGGCCAAGTGACAACGAGATAAACGCTTTCCAGAATCCTTCACATTGAATTAAATCACCAAATACTCTGTAGCCGAAAAACAAGCCATCAAATCCACACAATGCTAAAGGAACATAGAAATTAGCAAAGAAGAATGTGTGACAAACCAATATTTCAGAGCCCAGGTGGTGTTTTTTTTTTTTTTTCAGTTCTGGTCGTTCATAAATGCAAAATAAAGTGAGCCGAAAGTGTATGGCTCTTGGAGAAATAGTAACTATTTGGGATAATCTTCACCCCAATTAAGCTAAAGATTATAAACCTATATCGCACTGCTCAAACGCTTATCGCCACTCACTTCTCAGAAAATGACAGTCCCTTCTGTTTCACAGAATAACCTGTGGATTGTATGCTAACTCACATATACGGAACCTAAAAATGATACTGATGAACTCAGTGATAAGACAAGAACAAGGACGCAGATGCAGAAAATGGACTGGAGAACTCGAGGTTTGGGGGGGCGGGGGGTGAAGGGGAAGCTGAGATGAAGTGAGAGAGTAGCATAGACATATATATACGACCAACTGTAAAATAGATAGCCAGTGGGAAGTTGCTGTATAACAAAGGGAGTTCAACTCGAGGATGAATGATGCCTTAGAGGACTGGGACAGGGAGGGTGGGGGGGACTCGAGGGAAGGTGGGAGGGGAGTTGAGGGAGGGAGGGAATATGGGGATATGTGTATAAAAACAGATGATTGAACTTGGTGTACCCCCCAAAAAATAATAAATAAATAAATAAAATTTAAAAAAAAAAAAAAAAGAATAACCTGTGAAGTAGGAAGTCCTCCTAAAACCTAACTTCTTCCCTGCTGTCTCAGAGAAACAGCAAACTCCTTCCCAAGCCCCACCTCCCCACTTATTCTTTTAGACAAGAGATAGTCAGGCACTGGGGATTCTAACATGACAACAAGCCATCCTTGACCCAGAACAACTCGGTCTTTTAGGGGAAACAAACATAGCGATAAAACATTGCACAAATAACTATATCCATCAATGCAGCTAGGTCTCCTGATAAGACATAATAACTGAAAAAGCCTTCAAATACACTATTTGTGCAAATTTAAAAACACACACATTGCTGCGGTCTGAAGGTCTATGTCTGTGCCCCTCCCCCTTCAAATTCATATGTTGAAATCCTTAACCCCCAAGGTGACAGTATTAGCAGGTGGCGTTTGGGGCAGTGATTGGGCCATAGGTTGGAGGCCTCGTGAATGGGATGAGTGCTCTTTATGAGAGAGAGCCCACAGGGCTCCCCAGCCCACTTCCGCCACGTCAGGATTCAAGGAGAAGCCTGTGGCCGAGAAGCGTGCCCTCACAAGGCCAGGCTGGTACTCCGATCGCAGACATGCAGCCTCCAGCACCAGCAGCAACAACTTTCTGTTGGTTATAAGCTACCCAGTCTGCGGTATTTTATTACAGCAACCCAGGAGGTCTAAGGCCCACGTGAAATGTAGGACACAGTGTCCATGCACACTCACATCTGCAGATAAGAGGATAGCAAGGTAAACTGGAAGGATGCACACCAAACGCATGGTAGCGGCTGTAACTGCAGGAAAGAGGGGACAGGAGAGGGGACAAGGAAGGGGACAAAACGGTTGTCAACTTTATTAACATTCTGTTGCTTTTAGGTAAAGAAGCCTGGAAGCAAATAATTTTGTGAAATTATTAACTATCGATTTGGGGCAGGAAATCCTCAGGGATTAGTCTCTATAGTCTTCTGTATCTTTATAAGCAGTTTGAATGTAAATAGACAACTGCACGGTAGCACAGTCAGTGGCATATACAAGGCACAACGGTCACGTAACAGGGGGATGATTCTCTCGTGTTTTCAGGCCACTGCTCTCCACCGCCAGGTCGATGCCTACACACAGGCCCAAACCTCTCCTGCTGAACAAGATGAATCTGCGAACACTTACTCCCCCAAGCAACCGCTACATCTCCCCCCTTTCCTTCTTAGTTGCCTACACGCGCTCTCCTTTGTGCACTCGCTCACACCCAAACCCACTGCAGTCTGGCTTCGGCCCCGCTTAAATTGCTTCAACCTCCTAAGCGCCAAATCCTTTCCATTCTCATCTTACTTAACCATGCAAAGCACTTAAGGTAATTGACCACGTCCTGGAAAAGATTCCTTCCCTTGGCTGTCATTGCTTCCACCTCCCTTTCCGATCCATCTCTGACTCCTTTGCCGGTGCCTCCTCCCTGGTACAGTCACTTAATTCTAGCCTGTCTCCTAGGATGCCACGCTGAGCTCTGTTCTCTCCCTAAATGATCTCCCCTGTTCTCATGACTTTCCCTGCAATAAATCTGTATTTCTAGCCCCTTCTGAGATCTAGATAAATACCTTCAATTGCCAGCAGGCTTTTTTCCTACATTCTCTACCTGTATCTCTTGGGTTGAGATACAGGTAGAGAATGTAGGAACCATATTCTCAAAATTCTCACTGAAGATTAAAACTAAGAATGTGGACAGCTTCTCAGCTCCTACATTTCTTGTCCGCATTCCAATCTTTAGTGACTCGTTAGTTACACGTGTAACACATCTCTTGAACCTATCACCTTGTCTCTACCTGCCACGCTGCTTTAACCCAGGTCTCCCACGCCGCACTGCCTGCCCCCTTGGCTTCTATGGAATCACTTCCATCATTTCTCTCTAAAACACAAAGAGGTGTCATTCCCTTGCTTACATCCTTCAGTAGCTCCCCACTGCCTACAGATTTCACTTAAAACTCCCCAGGCAAAAACGCAATGGGTTGAAACAATCTACCACCTTCCACCCTTCCAGCCTCCCTTTGGGCTACATCTGCCAATATTCAGTCCACCTGATCTTCTCACCACCCCCTGGGCGTGGCTTGAGTTTTCATACAAATCTGAGCCTTGGCACAGGCTGTTCTGACTACTTTGGAATCCTTTTCTCTCTCCTCCACTGGTTTTTCTGATAGTTGATTCATTCAACAAACATTTGAGAATCTACGATGGGCAGGCCCTGTTCAAGGAACATGGGATATACAGTGAACAAAACAGCCCACTCTCGCTCATGGAGTCTAAATTCCAGAGGCCTGCACTGCAGTCCGCAAATCTGAGGCATGATCTGAAGAGGTCTGTTCAAATCAGTACGGCTGTCATGAAATGAGACTGCTGACACACCTGCCTGGGGTGGCTCTCACACGTCATCGTAGCTCCTCCTCTGCCACGACACCTCAGCTCTCCCGTCTCTGCAAGCCCCGGAGCGCCAGGTACACACACGTGCACATCCTACAGACTCCTTAACATTTCAGGCTCAGCCTTCTCTTGATGGAAACTATCCCTTCCCGCGAAGGCCTAAAAGAACCTTTCCACTAGAGGGTTTGCAATCACACGTTTTAATTGGGAAGACCACGTCGACTCGGGTTCCCCACAAATCAGCAGGTGTCAGACCCACACTGCCTGGGTTCGTGAAATAGCAATAACAACAGGTGACCGCCCTGTAGTTGAGTCAGGGAACGTCCACGTGTTAGTGCTGATAACCCATACGGTTTGCTTTTTTCGATGAGACACTAGCTCATGTGTGTCTCATGTAATCTCCAGGTGTCTGTAGACAGAGAGATTGAGCCTTTCCTGGACTTGTAACAGCCATCAGGCATGAAGCAGTGGAAAACTCAGAACGCAGAAAGAGTATGCCAGAAACAAATCAGGACAAAGCAGAGTCTGAACAGCGCAGGAAAGTTCTCAGCTGGGATGGGGATGCCTGCAGCTGGCCCGAAGCACTGCGGAAGGGTGAAGAGTTAATAACAGCGTTGCAAGGCAGCATTACCTTTGTAACACGGACGCCTGTAAAAGTGAACGCATAAATATCTATGGAAGTTAACCATCGATAATTGTACATGGTTTGCAGTTCTTCACCACTCATTGTTTGTTCTAGGCTATAAAGTCGAGTATAGTAGACTTTTCTCTTTATACCAGTCAAGAATAAACAGAAACATCTTCACGAGAGATTGCTGGGATCAAACCTTTTGGGTTTGACATTACTCTTTCCAGCATGTTTATGATTACCTAAGAAAAGAAAAAAAATAAGAAGTTAAGCTTGCTAATAATCAGTGTGCACACTTCACGAGGCACATGTGTATAATTTACAACGAAATCTATACAAATGAAAGTACACGCTCAAAATATTTTTACAGAGAGTGGTACAAGATCAAAACACTTTGGAGACTGCGGACCTAGATGCTAAATGGCTAGCAAAGAGTTTCAAATCACAGACCAAATTCAGATTTCAGAGGGTAGGCAAGGCAGAAGAGAAAAGGTAAATGGAAAAACAAAAAACAAGACAGAATGAGAAAATAATTTCAGATGCCAGAAAGGCATGACCAACAGTTTGCTGGTCACTGGGATAACTGCCTCACTTTCCGTGGATTACAGGGACCAAGGCCAGAATATGTGATGTACTTATTTGGTTATCTCATTCTTCTGCTTAAAACCTCTGATCACTTCTCACTGCCCTTAGGATAAGTCCAAATCCTTAATAAAACTCAAACTCAACCATCTGGTCCTATCTGCTCTGCAGCATTTATCTTTAATCTCTCTCGCTCCCTTTTTTTTTTTTTTTTTTTTTGGACATCTCTAGTTCTTCAAGTATATTCTCCATTCTTGTTTCTAAGTGTCATTCAGGTGTCAACTTAATTTATACTTCCTTTAGGAGTTATCTTCTGACCCCTCAAACATAATCAGTTTTTTCCCATATGTTCCTATAGCATCATTCGCTCACTGTTCTGAAATTCACACTGCTAATGCATTGTTGAAGGTCTCTCTTCCTTGCTGGCCATCTGTGAAGACAGAGAAGGCATCTGGATTCCCCAAGCATCCAGCACAATGTCTGATTTATAATACATGCTAAATAAATGGGTTGATTGGAGTGAAATTGAGTGAAATGTGTCCTGAGACTCAGGGAGAGAGGAAGAGAGAGAGGGAAACAAATTTCTGTGAGCTCCCTAAGTGCCTGATTATCACGTTTCATCATGGCAGAATCATGAGGCTCACCTAACAGTTATGACAATATTTGACTGCTTTTCTGTCAGCACATTTAAAGGCACTTAATTATCCATTGGCCAACAAATATTTGAGTGCCCCTGTGTGTCCTGAAAGTGTGCACAGTCTCTTTACTCTGCCTTAGCAGATACCAATTAATTAAAACTGTATTCATTAAGGAACAGTATTAAAAGGATACATGACTTATTCTGGCAGGATGGAGGATGGCTGGCGTTCACGGCTTGCAGTAATATTACATATTCTCAGTTGGTTAGTCTCAGCAAGACTGCCTGCGCCCAGAGTCCGCAGGGTGGGTGGGAGATGTGGGTGCAGCCCAGGGAGGGGAGGCGACAGAGCGAGTGCAGCTATGCAGGTCACACGCTCTCCGACTCAGAATCACATCTTTACACGGGATGCTGCACATCCTTCAGAAGCTTCCCTGTGTGTGGCACTTCCAATGCCCTGTCTGCCCCAGACCCTTACCTGCCACTAGCTCGCCCACATCAGCCACTCCCATCAGCCCTTCAACCCAGGCTCAGGGAGGCCCTGCAGGTTATTTCCATTCAACCCTTCAAGCGTGAATGGTTGTTTTTCCCAACCCACAAGGCTGGGTATCACGGCTCTTCCCATGCAGCATCACTTGAATTGGACACTGGCTTTGGCTCTTTACCTTAGATGTGATCTAGAAATCCACAGGAAACGTTGTCAGGTCATTTGCCCTTTAACTCCATGTACCAGCAAACTGGACAACAAGCACTGTACCTGCTGAGCCGAGCCCAGCCCTCCCAGAACAATATCAGGTCAGCCCAGAGCACCACTCCTCACGCGTCCCTGGCCCTGCCCTGTCCAGGCATATTCTGTGCAGCCAGGATGCCTTGATTACTATTGCCTTGGTTAACAGCCCTGTTCGCCCCATCACTAGCTGTGTGACTATGGTGAGCTGCTTACCCTTTCTGAGCCTCAATTCCTTTATCAATAAAAAGGATATTCAAATCTACCTAGTGTTTCCCTTAACAGGGCATACCTCTAGTGCCCCCAATATAACGTGGAACTTAGCGCTTGTGGCCCTACACACACACACACACACACACACACACACACACATTTCCTTCCTCTGTCTTCCAGATAATAGCTTCCCCTCACCTTTGCTCAGACCCCTAAGTCGAGTATGGAGTCTGCTCCTGTGCACATCCTTGACCTTCCACCCAACTCCACGCCCACATTCCATCAGTTACAAAGACCACCCATAATGCCCCAAGAATCTGCCAAATTCATTCTCTTCCCCACTGACACCCCTCCCCCACTGGCCAACCCTTCCGAAAGCCTGGATAACAGCAATGTCTCCTCAGCCGACCTTTCCACCTGAACCCTCCCCGCCTTTCATCCTTCCTCTGCAGCAGGACAGAAAACTGCCCATGGCGTTGCCTTTATTATGCCAGCATCTTTCTCAGAAATCTTGACTCCATGCCCACTGGGTAAAATCCACCGATCTGAGACTCTCCCCAATCTCATTTCTCAGCCTCAACACTTCTCAGACCATTATCGACTCCAGAAAAACTGCTGTCCACACAAAGTCCTTCATGTCACCCATGAAATGCTTCCTCTAAACCTCTAAACCCCCCTGGCCATTCAAAGCCCAGCTCACAGTCCAGCTCCTCCACAGGGTCCTCCCGAGCAGACTCCCCCCAGAATGGCCCCCCTCTTCTCTTTCGCCTCAGAGGACAAGATTGACCCCTTGTAGCGAGCAAATGCCCCTTCTTCACAGCTCCCTCCCTCCATAACCGCCCACGTGCTCCCAATCTCACCACTACCCCGACCTCCTATCCTTGGGATTAAAGGGCTTTTTCTCAGGGCAAAATGATTATAAAAGTGACCACAACTCACATTTATCAGGTCCTATCTGTTGGCAGTGCACTGAGCACTTGATATATATTAGTTCAGTTCATCCTCAATGCAACCTGTCAAAATGGGTTCTCTTCATTCATTTACCTTTCAACATACATTTGAATGACTTTTAATAGGGAAGACAGTAAAAAGTAAACAAATATACACAAAAATATAGTATATATAAATACTATATAGCATATATAAATATCATAGTAGTATAGTATATACAATTTTTTTTCTTTGAAAAAATACAGTATAAAAGCTACAAAGGAAAGTAAAGTAGGGTCAGGGAACAGGAAGACACAGGTGAATTGTTATATTAGATGAAGTCATCAGAGAAATAATATTTTTAATGGGAACCTGAATAAGCGAGAAAGTAAAACTATAGAGAACATGGGGCAAAAATATTCCAGGCATACATAAAGAAGCTAAGCTACAAAGAGGCCATGTGGCTTCCAAGGGTAGCAGACCCTGTATCTGAACCACAGTTCTGACCCCACAGTCTCATGCTTAACCCCATTCCTCATCCACCGTTAATGTTCTCCAGCAATTCATTCTGTTAACTAGCTCTGGCTTTTTGAAACTCTTTTATTCCCCATTAGTTGGCAAGTATGGGCTATCTATGTGCAGGGCGCCTACCTCTATAATATTCTCGTCTTCAATTTCTTCTCCGCTACATGTTTCCCTGGTTTTACACCCATCTTCCACCCTTATTCTCCATAGTTCTAATCCTCAACTCTGTCCCCTACTCAATCTCATGTCTTCGACTACTTTATCTCTTTGCAACTGACTCCCAGATTTGACTCTCCAGCTTAGCTGGAGGGCCAGCTTCTTAGGAGTAAAGCCATGACTCATTTATCTATTCCCAGTACCCATCACAACACTGGATGCTTAATAAATATGTGCTTCTCTGAAATAAATTAAACTTGAACTCCGCATTTCCAACTGCCTTTGGGACAGTATGACCTGGATGGTTTCCTAGCACATCAAAATCAGTATTTCTAAAAAGGAACATGTTATCTTCCCCCCAACAGCCACTGTCTTCCGGTGATCCTTGCTTCTCCATCATGGCACCACAAGGCACCCATCGCCAATCTCCCCACCTTCCTCCTTCCCACCCTTCATTCCCACTGCCTTTACCGTTGTTCAAACATTTGTTTTCTGTCACTGAGACTAATGTAACAGCCTCCTAACGACATCCTTGTCGGCAATGCAGCCTACACAGATATGCAGAATGAATGCTCCTCATTCTGTCACGCCTGCTAAATTCAACTGGCTCCCCACTGTCTACAGAATCAAACCTCCCTCTTAGGTACCAGATTCCTACAGCCCAGTAACTACTGGACATCTCTATTTTCATGTCCCAGGAGGCCTTAAATGTTATAGTCCCAAATTCAACTCATTTTTTTCAACTAAACCTCCTTCTGTATTTCTCATCTTTGTAAATATATGCCACCCACCAGTTACCCAAACCAGAAATCCAGACCATGACCCAGGCTCCTCCTTCTCCCCCAACCCCAATTACAACCTGTCATCAAGTCCTCTTGGTCTCATCCTCTGTTTATTTCACGTGTGCCCTCCACCACATCCCCAGTACTTTACTATGATCCCAGTACGTCTCACCTTAGATTCGACCTCAGCAGGTCCCCTGCCCACTGTTTCATTCGTTCCCTTTCTGTCCATTTGCCACATCACGGCAGGTATCCTCCCGATATGCAAACGTGACCATGCTCTGCTCTTGACTGAAACGTATCGGTAGCGCCCCGCTGCCATCCCATCCCGACGCCGACTTCTTCTCCCGCTCCCCACTTCCCTCTTCCCTTCTACCACCACCTTCACTGCACACAGGACTTCTCACTGTCCCCTGACGGCACCACCAGGTTCTCTTAGAACCACAGTGTTCTCTGCCTAAAACATCCATCATTCCATCTGCTGTCTTCACCCAGAAAGCTCATTCTCCATCCTCCAGTCCCATCCAGTCGAGAGAGCTTACTGTGACCCTACCTAGCCTGCATGAGGTGACTCACATACGTCTTCCCAAAGTGCTATCCTAAGGCTTTGACATTCCAATTACCATCTCACGTGTCTATCTCTTTAACTAGATTCAGGGTTTCTCAGGGGGTGTTTTTCATCTCTGTATTCTAGTACTTGGAACAATAATCGACAAATAGTAGACGTTTAATATTTTTTTTTACAAAAGAATAAATTGGCTCATATTTGGAGAATGCCCCAATGACATCAGGAGTAGCAATATTATCCAGTCTACAGTTGAATGCTGTTTTCCCCACACGGGACTTGTTTTGTATTTTATGTGACTGTGAAACTCATGTCACGTAGTAACAAACTGTGATTATGGAAGGTCTCCTCTGCACTCCTTCAGCTTACTACCTCATGGAAGACAAGGACGGCAGCTTCTGATACCCTCCATCGAGGATTTACCCCAGGGTCCTTGTCGTTACCACGTCTTTGAAAATGAGATAAGCCAACATGCTCTACCTAATCGATACACAATTCAGACAAAGTAGAATTCTGGGATGGAGAAGGAAGATATGATTTAAAAGCTTAATTCCTAAACAACCAACATGCCTTTTTATTTTCTGAACTATTGACTTGCCGTGTCTCTCCTACAGGAGGTGATTGATCAATGTGTTTCAAACGTATGGCTGTTGAACAACATTCTCGAAAGTGGTTTGAGAACTACCAGGACATAGATTGCGTTAAGAAGTCGTAACTGTCACTGCTTGAGATGTGAAATGCTGTCCTAACGACATTTATGAAAAGCCACAATGTCATGATTGGGGATGCGAGATAAACGTCACTGTGCTTTAAACTGCAATGTTTCTAACAAATTGCTTCTGCAGTTCAATCTTCCCTGTGTAATATTTGTAGATTTTGCATTGTATTTATCCTGGGAAGTGAACAAAAATCTTAAAGTGTTAGGTTTTGTAGTGACTACATTCATTCAGCATCTACATCCACAAGTTTCGTTGAACCAGGAGGGTTTATGTGGTTTAACTGCAAATCTGGTACTTAAATCGTGTCAGAAGTGCTCGTATTTATTGCCTGGAGCTTTGCAGTTTAGGATGTGCTGCCTTTTTAAAAACTATCTTACAACCCCTCCATCAAAAATGGGCTTATTCTATAAACCCACAGCAAGAGAATCTTCTCCCTCCACAATCCCTGCATCTTGCTGTATTTTGCAGTTTTCCCCTCCTTTTTCCACGTTTCCCAATGCCTGGTTCTGAGCTCTCATTGTTTTGTTCTTTTTTCCCAAGATTTCTTTCCCCACAATCTACAAATTAGTGTGAGGCACCTGTGTTTCAGAGCCTGCGCCAACTCTCTCAGAAATCACAACTTCAGCAGGAAACTATGATGAAACCGGACCATGGGAGGAGAGGGAGTAATATTCAAGTTTGCAATAATACCATGCAGCCAAGTAGGAAGCCTCAAATTAAAGGGAGTTTGGGGAAATAGACGATACAAAAGAGTATTTGAGGAATTCTTGGAGAAGACGTGAGAAAGACTTACCAGAATCTGATGTTCACAAGTTCTCACAATATGAAACCCAGTATAATAATATCCTTATGATAAATGATTCATTCTGTAAAGTCACATTTAAGAATTAGACTGATAATTACACTTAATTTTTTTAAATCCTATGCTAATTTGAAATGCCTCTGCCTTCACCAGAACGATATTTAAACGGGCAAATAGAGAGCTAGGCATTTTCGATTCCTTTATGACTACATTTCAACAGAAGTTATTACTCATTTTGTATTCTCCAAGCTTCAAAATCATGTTTGTTTTATGAAAAAAAAAAGTGCACTTCTTCGCAGACTCCCAGCATCATAGGTTTTAAAAATCTTTAAAATGGCTTACATAATGTCACAACGTATTTGAGTGGTGGACACATAAACCCATGTCACAGGAGAAGCGACGGCAGGAAAAAATTGGACGATAGAACAAATATAGAATTTTGAGCTCCGTTCTTTTGAGAGCTGTATTCTGTAAGATCCCAAAGAGAGAAAGATCAAGCTCAATATCACTGTTTGCTTTCACTGTGTCCACTTGGAAAGGAATGGCACTTACATCAATTGGAAGTAATCTTGCTTTTCAACACACATCTCGCTTCATCTTTACATCTGTTATGGCATGAATATTTAAAATATACATGTTTGGTTATTTATTTCTCCCCTACTCAACTCTAAATACCTGGTGCATACTCAGTAAATATCTCTTGAGTAAACAGTAAGTGAGGTCTCTAAAGGCAGACTCTACATCTCCCTCATCTCAGCAGCAAGCAGTTTCTTTGTAAATACATACTTTTGCTGATTAATCTTATTTCATCATGATGGAATGCACCCCACCCCCATAACCTGCAAGTGGATACAGTTACCACCATCTTATAGGTGAAGAAAGAGGAACAGCAATATTATACTCCATGGCTGCTTTATATGTTCCCACCTTTCTGAATGAAATACAATTTCTCTAAATTGAATTTATTCTCAGGACTGGATTTGACAGGGTTATTTTTGAAATGTCTGTTTGTTATTTCTACATTATTGTTTGGGTTTTTTCCCAAACTCCCTGCAGACACAACAGAAGATCTAAGGATCCGTTTCCACAGTGATGGAATAGATTGCAGTGTGAGAGATTATCTCCACCTTTAGGGTATAACCATAATATTAGATGTTTTACTCATTCAACACATCCCTGGATCACTTACCACATACAAAATATGGATAAAGTATGGGCTAGACCAATTTTTGTATAAGTAGTTTCTCATGGTATCCTAATGAAAATTTAAAGTACAAAAAGTTACAACCCAAAATAAAGCCCCTGGAAAGATCTCTATTCTGAGATGTAGATTAGTTTAGTAGTTACATGTGCTATTTTCACCCAATTTTATTATGAAGCTCATGAAGACTTTGGAAGTCACATCTTCCCTGGTCAAAAACAATCACATTTGGAGACATTCTTCGGGCTACCTGCGCATCTGTAATACAATGTGCAGATGCTATTATAATGAAGACATCACACACACACACACACACAGAGGGAGAGCGGGAAAGCATGCATAGTCATTAGATTGCAGAAGTTACTTTACCAGTCAAATCTGATTCTGATTCCTATTTGGGCTGCAGATAATGTCATCTCTTAAATAAACTGCCTCACTCAAAAGATCCTTCAAATATTAAGAAGTGTTGACATCTGGAGATGAAGTCTATTTCTTCTCCAAAACCTTTTTAAACTAAAGAACTATTAAAAAATTGCCAATTCGAATTCCCTAAAGATTTCTTCTTCACTATGCATGAGCAGATGCTGTCCGAATACCTGGGGGGACACTTTCCTAGCGAGCTAGTCCGAATTCCGAATAACCAAAAAGTTATGCACTCTTATTGTAAAATGGGTTGACTACTTAGTTTTACCTAAATAAATTTTGGGGGTAGAATATGTAGGAGAGAGATGTTTCTAAAAGCTCAACGATATATCCAAAGGGACAACCTATTTCCAATGGGAGAGTCATTCAACCACACTGACTGCGTTCATTAGGGAAGAAAAATCAGCCCTTAACATTGGCGTGAAGGCCAAGTGCTCAATGTGGCAAATTTTATATTTATATCTACGTTCAAGTTATTCGTTAGGTTGTCAGAGTGTATGAAGAACTTACAGGTTTAAACATCGAGAGTCTCTTTTTGTCAGACTCTCTATGTGCTATGTATGTGTATAGAGCAGCCTCTAGTGAAGAAGCTGGGCAGGAAGGGAGACGGCCCCAGTGGTGACAGCAGAAGAGCTGAACCTCATCTCCTCTCAGCCCTGCCACGCTTTCCACAGCTCTTCCACTTCCCTCCCAACACGGCCTGGTTCTGTGAAGTCCGATCTGAAAGAAAATGCACTGAGGAAACGGATGTGTATATGTTGAATGATGTTTCTGTTTTGTTGTTTTGTTTTTTTTTTTTAATTTTTCACTCCTCTCCATAGCCGCTGCTCTAATGAGCGGATTTATCACCTGATGAAGATAAAGACAATGGAAACAATGAGGGTAGACACGGTGGTACAGCGCTTCAGGCTCTGGGCTGGGAAATGTTCAGAAGGGCTATTCTCTGCAACAGAAACTCAGACCAGTGCATACGATCCCATCACGCTGCAGAGCAAGTACTCAACTCATCTCTCCACTCTTTTATTGGATGGGGCACCGGGAGAGGTGGTAATCACTCATGGGGGGGCCCCGTGAACCACCAGTGCTGGGGGCGACCGGTCTGGAAGGTATGAAGGATGACGGAGAGTCACAGCAGCAGTATCCAAAGATGACATCGCCTGGTGCTCTAAGTGCACAGAAAACACTGGCTACTTGAGCTCTTCTTCAGAAATGACGTAAACTCTCATAGCCACGTATTACAGATGCAAGAATACACACAGCTCAGAGCAGCACGAGCTTGCTGTCACGATACTCTACTCACAGACCTGGCCCACAGCACGGAAAAGACAGAGCCGAGAAACAACGTCACTTCTGGTAGATGGCTTAACGAGCACTCAAACGTGAGCTGTAATGCGGGGTCTTTGATGAGTCTACCACTGAGCAGGGTGGTTCAGATTCCATAACTACGTGTTAAGAGCCTACTGTTTTGTGAAGCAATGTGCCAGTCATTAGCAGGGGTACCAAAACCAGCAATTTCTGCGTGGTGCTCACCATCAAGGAGTTACAACTTAAGACTGCAAAGCAAATGAATACACATAGTTTATTCTGCCTTGGCATTCAGACGTAAGTCAAAACAAGAGGAGCATGACCGATGAAAATTCAAAGCATAATTTCTAGGGGAGGAGGCAGGGAGAAGTCAGTACGGCTGCACTGAGAAAGACACTGCATTTGAGATGTCTTGAAGGAGGTGTGCAATGTTGAACATTTAACACTGTCCAGTGAGTAACGCTGGAGCAGGAAGTTCATTCCAAGTGGTAGGTACACATGAGATATGCATGGGGACGGCCAAAAAATTCAGTTCAGCAGGTCAAGGTGTAGCCCTAGAGGAGGCATGGAAGAAAATTTTGGGACACAGGACTGTCACCATATTGTAGAAGCCTTGACTATTAAGCTAAGAAAATAATATTTTTAGTTCTATAAGTAATGCCAAGGTTTTCTGCCTAAGAGAATGATCTGACTCCAATCAGGTTTTAGTACACTTATTTGGTTGTGAGTGGGGAGTGGAACTCAGTGCAAACAGGAGGCAACCATGATGGCCTGGGACATGAGAATATAATCTTGATGGATGCAATGGGAGTTGGAGGGAGAGCTGGACATAAAACTAGGAGAGAATCACTAAGGCTGGGTGACTGAGTCCACACGGAAGGGGAGGAAACAATGCAGGTGGGAAGTGCCAGAGAAGGAAACACTTTGCTTTATTTTTTAACTGCATGCCTCAAAAAATGTCACCATTATCAAAATTTGGACAAGAAATTGTCCTTAGAAGAGAGGATATGTCCTTTCTGACACGCTGTCTTCAAGGCGCTGGTAAAACTTGTGGATGGGTCTGACACAGGGCATGGAAATGTCCATCTGGTAATGTGGAAAGGGGCTGAGCCTGAGCTATAGACTAAGGAGTCCTCTACATCCAGATGAGATGCACCAAAACCACAGTTGGATTAGAGGGAGAGAAGAGAATGAAAGCTGCACAGAATGGGCAAAGGAAGAAATAAGGGACTGAAAAGGAGATCTGAGAGAGGTAGGAAGAAACAGAATAATGCAGTGTCACCAAATGCAAGGGAGGAGACTTCATTCGTTCAACAAATGTCTGTTATTGAGCAAATACTGTATGTCAGGCTCGATGCTAGATGCCGGGACACAGTGGTGGGCACCACACAACAGCTCTGCTCTCAGGATTCACGGTCTTCGCAGGATTGCGGACAAACAGCAGGAAGCACGGCAGTGCACTTCGGACACGGTGAGTGGAGAAAAGACCACTTTCAACCAATGAACAGTTCTGAAAAAGAAGTATGTGAATTGATGCCCAAGGGTGAATAAACGTGTAGTGACAATGTAGTTATCTAACTTTAAAATATTTTTAAGAACGGTAAAGGCCCACTGAACAAATTAAAAACTCATGTTCCCCCCTTCCCTCCATGTCTCCCTCCCTCTCTCTCTCTCTCTCACATACACACACACCCTTTAATGTGTTTGAAAGTCCCTAAGAAGGGAGGCTGTTAAGCAGGCAATCACACTCCACAGTGAAATATTGAAAAGCAATATTATCCACATGTTGTAGAAAACCAGCGAGGACAGAAAAACAAATAAAAGGACAAAATGATTAAGAAGGACCATACGCTTTAAGCCCAGAAAAACATCTTGAAAAGATTCAGCTACTATCTGGGCTACGACTCCATAGAAATCTTGCACACACTTTTATGCTGCATGCATCGTTAATTTCCAAACCATCTTTAGCCTTATTTTATGAAACTTTGCATAAGCATTGGCCAGAAAAAAAAAAAAGTGGAGCAAGGGGAAGAGGGTTGTTGAGTTTTAACACTTCACCATATTATTGGCTTAGAACCTTCTTACATTCGACAACACAGAGAAAAGAGAGTAAGACCTTGTGCCACAGAAAGCCTTTCCTGGGTTCAGAATAAACAGGCTTTTCACGACTACCCGTGTGGAATTACTAATTTGTGTTTGCTTTATCTTTAATAAACCCCAAACTTAAGCTGGAGCCATGATACATCCATCACACAATACGAAAACGAAGAGCATTTTTCACTGTGGTTGGTTCCCAAACTCGGGAGCTTCGCAGGTGAAATCTAAAACCCGGCCCCGTACAGAGAGGGCAAGGAGAGGCCAAAGAAAGAGGCGGGCCACTCCAGATTGGTCAGTGGCAGGTTTAACAAGCAAGGGACCTTACATCCAAGGCTTGTCTCGGGTGAAGCAAGACGAGCAGATCTCCAAGCCTGCCTGCCAGATTCTTAACGGTTTACAGAGGCTGCAACTAGGTTGGGTCACGTACACCACCCAGATGATCTCAACGAGTTGCTCTCTCAAGGCTGTGGTCTTGAAAATGCCTCCGGCTGTGAGAACGGTGGCCAGAACGTGCATTTCAAGGACAAGGCGGGGAGAGGGGCCTCTGATTACCCAGATCCAACTCAGGGGTCAACCTGCCCGCCAAGTCCTGTCTGTTACCCGCTCCAGCAACTACTGAAACACCCATTTGCCTCCCCGCTTTTAGCTGTTGATCACGTAACATCTGCCATCCCTACATTAGATGGCACAAATTAAGGACCCCAATGAATAATCTTGTGGGTTTTTTTTCCCTCTGACCTTATTTCTGATTCTCTTTCAAATATACTATTGAATTATCATCTCCCTCTGTCTCTCCACCAGTAGCAGGAATATGTTTGGTTTTATAGCAGGGGAGCAAAATAACGGGAGTAGGCAATGACAAGAAAAATATACTCTGGGCAAGCTCTGGGGTGAACGGGGAAGCTGGTGAGAGGGAGCATAAAAGTGAGCACTGATTCCTAAGACACCTTCTCTCCTTGCACGTAGTCACTGGCAAGCGTCCACTTCCTGTTCTCTGCAGTATTAAGTCTCAACTATAGTGACTGAGAAGCAGTGCTGATCAGTTAGCAAATTAAACGTATTACCTGTTGAAAAGAGTAACAAGCTTTTTTAGTTATCTTATTTTCAATTTTTAGCAACGCAACTCAACCCCTGCTCCCATCTTTCCTGCATTTCCCTCCCTACTTTCACTTCAGTGTAGTTTTCACCTATGGTTCTTGACAAACTTTTTCACAGTATTCTGGCTCTAGAGTCAGGTCATAAAATACAGACCCCCCCACACACACACTCTTCTCCAATTCCTGATTTCCCTCTCATCTTCATACATCCCTCTCAGTCTGATCCTCCAGTTAAATTTTGTTTAATTTTTGATTAAATCATTTTATAAACCTCCACCCAAGAGCCATATATTCAAGAGAAAAACGTCATGGTCACCTTAGAAGTTATGCAGATGTCCCACTTATTTGAAAGGGAACAAGAGGTCAGGGGCTATTGTTTTAAAGCAAGAACTGAAACTAGAGTTGAAACCTTCAAAAACACAATCTTTTCTCGTCCCGGGATTCGTCAAGACCACCTTATATCTGAGCACAAATCACCCAAGTACTAAAGCTGATGTTTGCTGAAAGTAATATAGACTACATATCTGGGGGTCATTCTCTAATGTAAAGTTGAAACAATTACATTAAGAACCAAAAAAAAAAAAGGTGCTTAAAAAAGGCGCTTCAGATATATTTTTTTTCTTTTTTCTTCTATAACAATTAACTCTAAAAACGTGTGACTACAATTCACGAGACGTGTCAAATCAATTCAAGCCAGAAAACACTTCTCTTTCCGTCTCACCTGAGCCAAGATATAAATCAACATCTTTCTATTCTCCAAACGAACAATGAACACATGCTGATTCTAGAGATGGTACTAAAAGTTTTTTTTAATACATCATACTCCCCAGATGTGATTTCATCTTTCTCATTGTATCCAACAAGTAGAGATTATGGCCACCTATGGCACTGTGAATAGACCAGACGTGCTGATTCAATCCCCATCTGGCCAATTAAAGACTAGGCCCAGCCAAAAAGCTGTTATTGCTGAGCAGCCGAACAATGCAAGACACCTAGTTCCCCAGACTTCTGTTCCTACAACCCTCTCTGTCTTTGAGTACCTACTATTGCCTTGTGCATGAGTAAGTCCCTGAAAGGATAGCTAGGCCCCTACCCTACTGAGTCAAAGGAACTGCAAAGACAGAGACCCTACGAACTCAACAACTACTTAGCCCTCTACACTACTCAGCCCACTGCCACTCTGAAAAATGCAACCTCTTCAAGATGAGTATCGCTCATAAAATATATCCTACACATCCTTAGTGTGCAATGAGTGGCAGCTACTGGCCTAAGGAAAACCTGAACTAAACATCACTGCAAGTCAAATTTGGGACTTTAAAGGTGACAGTCATATTATTTTCTCCAGCCTACAAGGAAATTTTCTTTAAAATTTCACACGCAAATAAGACTATGTCCTCCCAGTTACAATCACCTGAACTAATGGAGGGAAGGGAAGAAAGGGAATGTGTCCCTATCTCAATGTCCGTAAATTAGGGCAATGGACTCAAGTTGAAGTGACCCCATGTGCCTGGATATAAGCAGGTAGAATGTGGAAATGCCTCTCTCCTTGCAACTATACAGCCCTCAAGTCCAAGTTTTCCATAGCCATGTGTGACTCCTCATCTTACATAATCTGGGAAATGTCCAGCTCTCAGTCACTCTCAGGTTCCCTACAACACACTCATTCCATTTATGGCTCCTCTAAAAAACTGTACACATGGAAGCCACCTAAAAACAAATCGATTCAACCGAAGAGGCTTTATTGGGGTGAGGGGGGTGGGAGATACCGTCCTGTATTCCGCTATGGATACCACCAAACTGATGAAAACATGCCCTTTCCCTGCTTTCGCAGAATGCAGGATGCTCTGAAAGCCAAGCTCCTTGCACAGAGCGCCCGATACCTTTCCAAGGCTGTACTGTGTATAAATCACTTCCAAGTGTCACTGAGGACCATTTTCTCTGAAGACACTAAACGGAAGCTGGCAATAAAACGAGACATACGGTCCTGCTGAAGAAGCTGACCCGGGAAACATTCCGCCTGTGTATTACCGGGGGACGAAAATAGAGTTTTAACGGAGAAATGCCTGGGAGCATAAAGGCAAGGTGGACGGGGAGGATCAAGGCTACCTCAGCTCCTCCACCCCCAGGTGTTAGGAGAAGGAAGCGTGTGGTCTCAAGTCCCCTGGCAGACGCGTAAACATGGGACGTTTTCAGAGAAGGCAAAAGTAAGCACAGGATCGCAGGGGACCCCTCCACCGGCGAGTTCCACGCACACTTCAAACACCTCCGCCTCCCCGACCTGGACCTGGCGTGCACCCCCTCTCCTTGGCACCTCCGCTCCCCAGTCCCGCCCAGGTGCCTGCCTCTCGTGCAGCAAAGGCAGCAAGCGTCCCCAGCCCGGGAAGGGGTCCCAGCGTGCGAGGGAGGGAGGCGGCGGCGGGCGCCCGCTCCGGCGCTGCCTGCATCCTACCGCCTGTGGAGCTCGCCTCCTCCAGCTGAGCCGAGATGCTCTCCACCCTCCTCACGTTCATCCTCGGGGCCGCGGGGTGCAGGAGCGCGACTCGCGAGCCGAGCGGCCCAGGGGCGTCTGCAGACGGGTCCGGCGCCCGCGCGCACTGGCCGCTCGGCCCGGGAGCGTCCGCCGCGCAGGCAGCGAGAGGGGCGGCGGCGGGCGAGGCGCGCGGGGCGGGCGAGGCGCGCGGGGCGGGCGAGGCGCGCGGGGCGGGCGAGGCGCGCGGGGCGGGCGAGGCGCGCGGGGCGGGCGAGGCGCGCGGGGCGGGCGAGGCGCGCGGGGCGGGCGAGGCGCGCGGGGCGGGCGAGGCGCGCGGGGCGGGCGAGGCGCGCGGGCGCGGGGCCGGCGGGGGCGCGGGGGCGGCGGGCGGCGCGCGGGAGCCGCGAAGCCAGCGCCCGGGAGCCCGGCGCCCCTCCCCGCGCCGCCCCCGCCGCCCGCGGAGCCGCCAGACCCTAAGGGGACCGCGGGCGACTCCCGGAGCGGCGCCCCCGGACCCCTTCCCGGTGCGCGCCGCGCCCACCCGGCGGCGGGGCTCCAGGGCACCTCGCCTTCGCCGAGAACGCGCCGCCCGCTCCTCCGGGGGCTGCAGCTCGCAAGGCTGGACCTCGCGATGCTGCCGCACGAAGTTAGGCTGAGTGCGAAGGGCACCAGAAGGGAAGAGCCAGGAGACGCCGTCTCCAGAACCGGGCAGAGCGCCAGCAAGTCCTGGGACTCCTAGACGGGAAACTCTCCCAACTGAAGTCGGAACCAGTCGTGGGACCTGGCTAGGGGCTGGGAAGGGCGTGCTCTTCACACCCGGGTGCCCGGGCAAGGCCCAGAGGAGGACACCACCTTGGAGTGCGGGAGTGGAGGAGACTGCAGAGGCGTTTCGGGCAAGCATCTCTAGGGATGGTTTCACTGGCGGGCTCCCCGGCAGCCGTGCGGGGAGGGAGCGCTCACCGCCCCCGTGGGCGTTCATCACGCAGTGTCATTTGCCCTCTTGAGCAAACCAAGGCCGGGCATGTTGGGGAAGATAAAGACAACCCAATAAGCCACTTGTAGCCATGGTTACTCCTTGAGAAAACGAGAATTAAAATGCCGACTTCTGTGTCCCCAAAAGTCAAGTGCCTGAAGCATCTTTTGAGGAGAAAGGTCAAGCTGACCGGTTCTCTGGGCTAACGGAAGTACAATGCCCGCCCACTCTCAGCTGCTCGTTGGCCATGATTTGGGTGGAACTCATTTCTAATTGTTTGCAAAACTACTGGCTCTTCCTGTGCTGCAGCTCCCACCCCACCCTTAGACTCTTTCCCCAGCTGAAATCGTGCCCCTTACTCCAAGAATGTCTCAGCTGGCGCTTTCGAGTCCTTCCTCCCACCCCCCCAAGTCCCTGGAGATTTATCTGATCTCTGTGATGCCTCTGACTTTGCTTTCAGTTCTTGGTTAAGGGGAGTGATACACCATCATTACCTTGGTTCAAGTCTACTGCTTACTAATTTTGTGACCTGGTGCAAATGATTTACATCCGTTGTAATAATGCGATAATAACAGCACCTATTTTATTGGTTTGTTGTGAGGATTTAAGGAAATGGGTAGAGGTAAAGGGCTTATTAGGGCGTTGTGTGGCACACCGGAATCTCTACTTCCGCAGCAACTCTTTCCAGAAACCATTCCCACAACTTTTACTCTGTAGATGATCACTAACACCTGTCCAACTCTAAATCCCATCATTTGCTATCAGAAATCTCCTAAAGCTGTGCTGATTTGGGTCCAGCAGACTGGGTCAGAATCCCAGTTCCAGCTGATACTAGTTTTGTGTCCAAGGGCTAATAACCTCCCTTTCTCATCTCTAAAATGTAGACAGGAAAGGTGTCTGCTTCAGTGAACTGTTGGAAAGATTAAATGAAGCAAGATCTGTAAAGTGTTCACAAAGGTACCTGGCACACAGGAAGAGCTCAGTAAGAGATGCCACTATCATCACTATCCTGATACTTAGCGATCATCACATCATATTTTATGATGAGGAACCCAAAGAAGAAAAGGCATCACAGCCTTTTCCACAACAAATCTACCCAACATTCCCTCGCAGTGTGGGAAGTAATATACAACTCCTCTTCCATCTGCAAAATACACAGAATATTTGGTTGGACCAACCCACTTCTCAGATTTTATCCAATGAGTATCTCTTTTGATCCTACTAGGTGTTTATCCCTGGACTAGTTGTAAAGAAGGCAACACAACCAGGTAAAGTAGACACTGTGCTCAAGAACTTTGCAATAAATTGTTTCCAAAATACTTGGTTGGTATCTTGGGTACCATGGAATTAATTTCTTCTTTATGCAGAATTCTTTCTCTTTATGTGGATCCTCAGTCATTGCCAAGTTTCACAGGGAAAATCATCTTTTTGTTGCCACCTTTACCGTGATTTCTGATGTTTGGGATGGAAGGGCCAGGGTGACTCTGCCTTGCTTATACCATCTTATTGATGCTTCAGGTATCCCAACGATTATAGAGAAGAGCATCATATGTTGTGCCAGCCCATTGCTCCTCTATAAAAGCTGTAGCCATCCCAGCCCCTTCTCCCGCTTCATTCCCCCAAGACATAAGCACAAAGATTCTCACGACTTCTTTGACTAACCCTAGATCACTTGTTGTGTAATGGATACATATTGTTCCCTCAAGGAATCATATTAAATGGTTCAGACATAGTAAAATGGGGACAGACATAGCAAACTCACCATGTACCGCCTTTCATCCCAGCTTCCATGAACATTAGCTACTTCATCTTTACGAAACTACTCAGATGGCTACTGTCTTCCCTATTTAACCAGCAAAGACATTACAGCTCGGGTGAAGTGCTTTGCCAGGTGTTCACCATTAGCAATCAATATTTCTGGGATCTGAACCCACCAGTCTGTCTCAAGAGCCCTTAAACTTAATTCCCACCCTGGACTACTACCCTAGTCTAGGTTTTAGAAACTCTGGGTTCTGACATTTCCCAGCTCTGTGTCCTTCAGAAAATCACTGATTGTTTCTAAGCTTCTCTTCCTCATCTGTTAAAAGAGGAATTTCTGCTTTGCAAGGTCATTGTCAGGATGAAGTCAGGTAATGAAAGTGAAAGCTATGTATAAACCTTGGAGTGCTGTAGAAGCATCCAGAATTACTTTTATTATGGTCCTGATCTTTTATCGCCTATTACCTTTATTGTCTAGTTTTTTCTGAAAGCCCCTCACACGTCAGCACAGTTCTCTCTTGCTCGTGAGGACTTAAATAGTAACAACAATAGAAAAACTTCTAGCATTTACTATTTTTTGAGCACTTACTATGCATGCTCCGGGTTAAAAACTCTACATCAGTATATCACTTATTACTCAGAAGAATCCCTTTACAGAGTTATTTTTACCCCGATTTTAAAATGAGACTGAGTCTCAGAGAGGGTAAGTAGCCCAAGATCAGTCAGCTGTGAAGAGGTGCAGCTGAGGTTTGAACCTGAGGTTTTCCGATTACAAAACTAGAGCTTTCAGTTTCCACTGATGGTTCTGGAACGGCAACACACAGGAGAGTCACCGAAAGGGCTGGTGGGAAAGCACCTGTGCTCCAACCCCCAAGATGGACTCACTGAATTTGGAGTGAAGGTCTTGGAATCTAACTATTTTTTAATTAACATATTTTATTTTTTAAAGCAGCTTTAGGTTTACAGAAAATTTGGGCAAAAGGTACGCAGAGTTTCCATACACCTCCTCTCCCCCTGCCTAGTTTTCACTATTATTAACACCTTGCATTAGTGCAGTACACTTTTTACAAATGAACCAATAATACATCATTATTAACTAAAGTCCACAGGTTAAGGTAGAACTGGTAGCCTTATGAAGAGGAGAGAGGTAGCTCAGCGGAAAGGCCATGTGAAGACAAAGCAACCATCTGCAAGCCAGGAAGAGAGCCTTCCCCAGAAACCAAAATCTGCCCCAACCTCGATCTTGGACTTCCAGTCTCTAGATCTGGGAAGATGAACACCTATTGTTCAAGCCATGCAGCGTGTGGAATTTTGTTATGGCAGCCTGAGCAGACTAATACATACCCCAAGACCATCCTTTGAGAAATCACTACTCTACAGAAGCGGTAACTAAGGCACCTGCAGCATCTGGGAGCGTGTCAGAAGTTCAGAATCTGGGATCCCCTCCCAGACCTCCTGAATCAGTATTCTTATTTAAACAACATTATCAAGTGGTCCCAGGCATGCAGAGGAAAGTGAGGCACTGCTCAGACACTGATACGTGCACTGCCTCCTTGGAGGCTCCCAGAGGTCACTGGGCATGAGAGGAGGCTGCTGTTATAATCCCAGCCAATTCACAGCATTCCCCCCCAAGTGAGACGACCCTGTTTAATTTTCATGGCAGTCCCTACTCAGATGGTTATAATTGTTTATTGCCTCATTAGGTTTCAAACAGCAAATACCCACAACCTTGATCATCTGACTACACCTGCAGATTGCTTTGTGATCCTCCATCTCTCTTGTGATTGTAGTAATCGGTGAAAACAATCTGCTTTCACATCCTCACATTAAAGGAAATATGAATATGCCATGATGAGATAAAAATGGGGTAAACGTTTCAGGGCAGCAAACTGATTCTGACATTCCTGTAGGGTGTCTATATTCAGTAGCCCATGTGGTCTTTACAGCTCTGAAAGGTAGACAGGTCAGATTTTATTACCCCCGTTTTGCAGGTGAAGACACACAAGCCCATGGAAAGTATGCAACTTACTCAAATTTTCACAAGGAGCATGGGGTACAGCCAGGACACAAACCTTCATCATCTGACATCTCTCAACACTTGTGCTATAAGCCTTGCCAAGTTTATATAAGCTGGAGCACTGCCAAATGAACTGCAATTCTCTAAGCAGCAAAATTCAGATTCGCCTTGCCACTGCGTCTTCAGGATAAATCCACATTGTAAATGTGAAGTTATTATATCGCTTAGCTGCATTTCTCCCGACTTCTGGACTCTAGGAAATCCACTGACAACCGTCCCTGTGTGGCTGGAAAGGTGATTAGGAGATTTGCTTCGGAATAGAAATTTAGTTTAACCTGGGAGCCCTGCAGCAACTTAAAGTTAAATCAGTAATGAAGTTAAGGCTAAAAAGGTTTTAAGTAAATTCCACATCTTTAGGTTCTGTACTTGAACTGTATATTCTAATTGGAGGACATGTTCATTAGACTGCAAACCACTTTGTACCTTTTATCCTTGCATTTGTACTGCCTTGAGACTAAAAACAGGTTTTTGGGGAGTAAGAATCTGCTAGTTTATTAGCAGTTTGAATGCAACTGTCCAAAAATGATTTCATTGTAACTAAATGAACCTGTTTCTAGAGTGTTCTTTTTAATCAAAAGTTGGAATTAGCTGAAAACTGAATTTCATTCTAAATCACTTATTTTCTTCAACTATCAAAAGCAAACAGTTTAAGTCCTTAAAAAGGAGAAAAATACATTACTTTGTTTATGTGTGTGTGTGGTTCAAAGTACTGTATTATATTGCTGATAAGACATATAACTTGCTATATCGAAGATTTTTCAATAAGTTAACCCTTTGGGGAAATACATTCAATTTGTTTCTTTAAAAATGTATTAGTAAAATTAAAATTCTTTCCTAAGTTAGAAATGTTATAGGGAAAACAAGAATCTACTCTTTTTTTTTTTCTCTCCAGATTAAGGTAAAAAAACAAAAAATGGCCACAGTTCCGATCATGGATAACTCAAAGCGAGGTTTGACGACCTGTCAGAATTGAATAGTGAAAGGGCTGAGTGACACCTGTCATAACAGACGACGCAGCTGATGCTGCAGCTCAGGTATTAGTTAACAACCTGCTGACGAATGGAGAACGCAGAGGGCGAGGAACGCAGGGGCCTTCACCGTCTCCATGCCGTTAGGGCTTCAGAAGCCCGGAACCCTTGAGATGCCCGATGTTCACGAATGGTACCAAAGCACGAAACTCTAACTGTGCGGGGATCATGAGTGCTTACAAAACCAGCACTCTCAGAACCGGGCCGCTTGTGGAGGTGCAATGGCAGATGCGTCTCTAATCACGAAGGCAGACTCAGATGTCAGCGAGAGTTCAGGGCACGGGGCAAGGACTTGGGGATAAAGAGACAAGGCAGTGCTGTGACGGGACTACTGAGGCACAAGCTTAGCAGACAGGGCAAGTCATTTATATTTTGCTTCCTTTGTTGATTTTTGGCGAGTACCTAAAGTAGCCGCAGTGATGAGAATAGCTATCACAATATTCTCATCCATTCCTTCACATATGATCCAAGTTTAATAAAACAAAATTCATAAATTATTTGAGCGATGTTTTTCTCCCCCTAGGAAATGAATACTTGGGTGGGTAAATTAGCATAACTGCATAAGTAGCGAAAGCTTATACTGGGAAAATGTTGGTAGTAGATTGAATTTGATATTATCAACTCCAAAATTCTTAGCAGATGAAAGTGTGGTACAGTAAAATAACATACAGGGGTCAGGCTGATGGAGACGCACAAGTGACTAGGCATATTTCATCATCCCTGAACCTTGATTTCTTTATCTATAAGCAGGTGCTCTGCTTATCAACCAAATCTCAAAAATGTTTATTCAAGATGTACCAAGCCAGGCACTGTGTTATGTGCAGAGGTTATAATGTAAGAAAAGGCAGAGTTGCTTGCCTTCAAGGAGCTGACGAAATCAGAGTAGATCCATACATAAGTAACAACTGCAGTAAGAGTGGATTCTCACAAAGCGCCTACTGTGAATTTGGTAGGTGCACAGGCAAGTGGTAACTTATGTAATCCTCACAGCCCCGTAAAAGCATATATCAGTTAGTTCTGCCATATGAGAAACCTCCCCAAAACTTAGTGGCTTAACTTAACAATCATTTATTTAGCTTGCAGTTCTGTGGTCTGCCAGTTTAGGTGGTGCTCGGCTGGGCTTACTCGTGCCTCTGCTGGCAGTGATGTGGCCATCTCACATGCCATGCAGTTGGTTGGAGCTGTGGGGATAACTGGACCCCATCTCCCTCATCATCCAGCAGACTGGCCTGCATTGCTTCATTTGGTGATGGTTGCAGGATTCTTAAAAGCAGCAGCAGAAAGTGGGTGCCACTGCACAGCACTTTGTTTTAAGTCTCTGCTTGGGACACACTTGGTACTGTCCCTTTGGCTATATCAAGTCACAAAGCCAGCCCAGATTCAAGGGATGAAAGAAGAATGTACCTTTGATGGCAGAAATTATGAAGTCATATTACAAAAGGCTATATACAGCGAAGGGAAGAACTGTAACCACCTTCTCAATCTACTCTAGGGAGGTACTGTTAATCTCTCTATGAGGCACAGACAGTGACTACTCCAAGCTTATCAAGCTCGTGACAGAGCCAGGATTCAAACCAGGCAGTCTGGCTCAATAGCCAATGAATGTATTCTCTACACTGTAACACAAGTGCCACACAGGGCTGATTCCTGTGCTGTGGGAAGATTCAGGAAGCATCCCTAACTCAATCTTGGGTATTAGCGAAGCTTTCACAGAAGAGCTATTATCAAGTCCAAATCCTAACGGACAAGGACAGATTAACTGTCTGAAGAGGAGGAAAGGGCAGGACCTTTTCCTGTAAACAAGACCGTATATGCAAAGCGCTAGAGACTGAAAAGGTTGATGGTGCAGAGAGCTGCCAAGCTCTGCGGCAGGAGAAGGGAACTTCGGCCGGACTGTGAAGTTCTTACAACCAAGTTATGGTTTAGGCTTTCATCAGAGACATTAGCAGTCCGTTGAACATCCGGGGATTAAGAAGTTCAGATTCTGGTTTTATATTCACGACTCTGGTGGCCATGAAGAGAAAGGATTAGACCAGGCAACACTGCAAGTAGGAAGATTATTTGCAAGGATCCTGCAGTGACCACACCATACGTATGAAAGCCTGAACTAAGATAGAGGCCAGTGTGGGTGAGAAAAAGACACACTGGGAAGGTATTTAGAGGACAGGCCATGATGACTAGAAAATGTGATGAAGGTGTCATGATGACGCTCAGTTTTTGGTGTAGATGCTGCTTGGCTGATGGTACCATTACCTGAAGCAGAAAGTCACATAGTGAAGGCATTTCACGGAAGGAAAGGATGTCTTTCGATGTGCATGTGTTGAGTTTGAGATGTCTACAGGACTCCATCCGGATGAGCATATCTACTGTGAGGTGGGAATGAGCCTTGAATTCCAGAAAGGGTTTGGGTTGGAGAAACAGATCTATAAATGAAAGTCATCTATATATGGAAAAGATTGCCCAGGGAGAATAATGTAAAATAATTAATAATATGTAGCATTTATTAGTATTTTGTTCTGGACTGTGAACAATTTTAAAACACTTCACATTATTTAACAGGTTTAATTCTCACAACAAACCAATGAGGTGATATTCTTATTGTACCCATTTTACAGATGAGAAAATTAAGGCACACAGCTACGAGGAGTTACAGCCAGCATTCAAACCCGGGCAGTATGGTTCCAGAACCCATTATGCTAATCGTGAAGTTACACTGTTCCTCTGTGCAGGATGAACAAGATCCTGTACAATACAAATAGTGTTAAACGCTGGCTTAACATGGTGATTGGGGTATAAAATTCCAATCTTGAAAAATGTGGATTCTTAATAAATGTGGGTTCTGTCATTCTGAGGTAGATGGGAAAAAGGATGTCTCAACTGTTATGCACAATCATTATAAAAGCACATTACTAAAGACAGTGAAAATTGTACCAAGTAATTATACAATAAACTGAAAAATCCCCAATAATCACAAAGTGGAGGGGGTGAGGAGGAGCATTTTCTAATTCCATCTCACCCCACCCATCACTCCTCCCGTAGAAGATCATCATGTTTGCTTGCCCCATTGAAGAACTGAAACTGGCACAGAATTGGAGTCAAGTTTCAAATGTATTTTATCAGAATTCTGGCCAGCCCTGTGCCATGGAAACTAAGAAAAGAATTTCCCAAAGAGGCAGTGACTACAGTAACAAAAGATAACAAGATGTCAAGCCCACGGAGATCTGAAATAACTTATTCATTGTATTTAGGACCAAGGAGATCGTTAGTGACCTTCTTACAAGAGTTAACAAGCAACTCCTTGTTTACCTATTAAAGCTTGCTCTTTGAAAATTAACATCATTTTATTTTTCAGGCTAAAGTTATGCATGGTTGCTATTTCCAGGTAATACTGTAAGAAGGGCTCCCATTTTTGAGCACCTATCATATGTCAAGTTCTATAATTGGCACTTTTTATTATGTCTAACAGCTACCTACAAGGTAGCAGATTTCCCTTCCGTTTGACAAATGAGGATACCAAGGTTTAGAGCAGTGATCTGAAATCACAAGTCTGATCATTGGCAAAGCCAACATGCAGAGTCAGAAATCCTAAGTTCACAGACCTTGTTTTTTCATGACACTGTACAGTCTCTGTTGAGTTCCTTTGACACAAGAGGGTAGGAATGAGTAAATGGTATCTGCTGATTTAAGGATCTCCTTTCTATCAAGTTTCAGCTTTGCCTTCCTTCGCAGTTTTGGCTGGCATTTCTAAACCATGGTCATTGAAGCACCCTCTGGCTTTCCTTGTGAAGGTGTTTTAATAAGGAATAAGCAGGTCAGGCGCCGAAGACAGGATGAGGATAAAGGAGAGGTACTGATGTCTTATCCCTTTTTTCTGGAAAAGGTAAGATTAGACAGGTGGTGGGCAGTGCCTCTTGCCTGCGGTTTCCAAACCAGGGCAGTTACTGAAACCAGCATTTGACAATGGGACCAGGTCAACAGTCCAAACCCAGCCTCCATCTAAAACTACTCGAGTGGAACAAGTTCATTTATACAGGGAAATCAAGGACTGAGAAAACCCTCCAAAGAGGAGTTCTGAAGTGAATTTTGGCAAGTGGAGTCTGGAGTTCTTTTTTTTTGGATCTCAAGATCCCATGACTCAGCTCCTTTTAACCCAGTTCTTGTGCTTGTAGGTTTAGGTATTTTGACAGCATCTAAAAGGTGAAGGGTCTGTAATGAATAAGAGATAACCCATAAGATGGAGTATTGCTTCTTGAATAATAGAATTTTTAATACTATGTGGACATTGCAAAGCCATATTTGGGGAAAAATGAATTTCTTTCTAACATTGAGATATAAAGATTAAAAACTAGCCTTTGCTGGACACGTCTTATGTGGCACACACTTAAAAAAATAAGTGTATATACTGTATACATATATACGTGTATATATATTACATGTATCATGAATTAGGTCATTTAATACTTACACGAGGACGGCATTACCAAATGCCCATTTTACAGAAGAAAAGACGGAAGTAAGGACACATGAAGCATCATACCAACGTCACTAGCTGCTCTGGGCAGTTGATAACCTGGGACAACCAGCTAAGGAGGATAAATAAAAGTGAGTCCAAAAAGAAAAGTCTAAAGATCATTAGTAAAACCTATCCGGGCAAGCATAATCAAAGTATGAGAGGAGAAGGCTGCTGGGGCTGAAAAGAAACCCACGGAGGTAGCAGAGAAAACTGGGCCCACAGAAAACTGGGCCATCACTGACTCTAGAGTGAGATGAGGTGGGTTTATCTGTATGAGTTTCAGTTGATGTTTAACTTCTCTTACCGTTAGTTTTCTTATCTGTAAGATGGGAGTAGCAAGTCTTCTCTGCAGTGAAGTGAGATTTAAATGTGATGGCGTGCGAAAAAGACCCTAGTAATTTGCATATTTTGTATGTTAGATCTTAGAACAATTTAGAATGATCCATCTGTCCGATGGATTAAATGCCCAGGGGGTCTTACAGTAAGTGTCATCAAAAGAATCAATGTTAACGAGACAATCTGGGATGCAAGGTGAGCACGAGGACATTATTTTTTTAATTAATGGAAACTGAGCGAACGGCACATCATCATGGATCAATAACTAAGCAGATGGTAAATGTAAAACCTCATCAGTGTTTTTGGTAACCAACCTGAATGCAATGCTTTTAGATTGTTAGAAATGAGTACAAGCCATGCTTGGGATTAAAGGTCATTTTCTGATCATGAACGGCAGGGCACAAAATCATAACAGAGCTGCAACGCGTGTTGTGAGTATTCCAACAGGAAAAGGGGTAAAGTTCCTCACGGCCCAGAGGAAAGTTAAGCAGATGAAAGCTTCCTTTGGCCTCATTTCTTTCTCTCTCTCGTAGCACTTTCTTCCTTTCTTACCTAGGATTTATCATACATTGTAAATAAATAATTTGCATGCACTTAATTTTTTAGTGACCATCCATCTCCCAGCACTCACACACACACACAACTACAGTCTCCAGAAGGACTGTATTACTGTAATCACACTTGAGTTTTGGACAAGTGGATACTTGATGTCAGCCTCAGTGCCTAGCACAAAATAGATGCTCAATTTTAGAAACATCTGCTGGATAAAAGGACAAATAATTCGTTGTCAGTTCTGGGTTATCTTTTCTGCTACGTCTCAAGGCACAGCGCACTGTCAAGAATGCCTCACTGTTCTCACACGGCGGAAGTGCCACACTTTGTAAGCTTCCCTGGAGCATCACTGAGGCTGATGTGCACACTGCCTGTGGGGGCGTGGGCAGTGTGCAGTGCTGGCCCCTGAAGCTATTTGGGAGGAGAAAGCAGCATAAACAGAGGTGAGCAAACCCCAGTGCCCCCGCTGACGCATCCTCCGTGCAAACTGTAAGTGCACGTGGCCCTCCCCCACACCCCGCTAAGTTTCAGGGTTCCCTTTAGTCTTGCTGTTGTCTGGTGGACACTGCAGACTGTCCTCTCCAGACAGCCGTTGACGGCCACTGTCTCTCCTGCAGCGGCTGCCCAGTCGGCTTAGACACACACAGTGAAGGTTCTCACGCACAAGCCCAGACGGACGAAGGGCGAAGACTCTGAGTGAAGTTCAGGAGGTGACTATGACTTTGAACTCACCGACAACGCCCTGGACACCTGTCTTAGTTCACCTGATACCTTCAGACCACTTTCCAGGACGCGGCTCACTCAAACGCTCCCTCTGTAATCCCTTGCTCCAGGTTCCAGCCCAGGATATATCTTACATCCCCACCCTCATTATCTTCCTGTCTCCAACACTGAAACTTGATGGACAATCACAAAAGTTCTGATCACAACGGGCCCGAATTATCAGTAGTGGGACAACTGGACCCCAGCTCCTCAAGAGAAAGACAAAATTAGATGACCATGAACATGTTTGTGTCATCTACCAGGGAAGGTCAGGGCCCCGTCCTCATCCCAAGAGGCCAGATGACTGTGATGTACCAAAAAAAGGAAATAAATAAAATAAAATAAAGGAAGGATGGGAGGGAGGGGAGGAGGGAGGGAGGAAAAAGCTAGCTGCAAATTCCATTATGCTTCCCATATTTTCATTTACCTCTCAAACGAGGGAAAAACCACTAGAACTATCATCCAAAGGTACAAAAGATCAGCTCATCTCTTCAGGGCTAAATACAAATGCGTATTTCTTGGGGAGCAGGTTCATCTCAGGAATACTTGTAAAAAGAGGACAAATTAACATTCACACTCTGATTTACCGAACCTTCCTATCTGCCTGGTGTTTTGTATCCATCCCCGCTAAAAACTCCCATGGGCGTGCCAAAAGCTAACTCAAGGCCCAGCTGCCGGTGTCCCAGCAGACATGATTAGGTGGGTTTTCTAACACTGTTTTGGGGATCGGAGCTGAAGCTCTATTTTCTAAGACATACAGTTACTTCATCCTGGCTTTTCTCCCTTCTTTAATTCTGCGCTGAGGTTCTGAGCTTATTGTGGATAAGTTCATCTGAGTTTTAGCAACTAGTTTTAAAGCCTAGGAAAATATCATTGAAAAACAGGTAAGATTAACAGAGTTATCGATCTGGTTGATAAAACTTTGAGGGGTCAAAATCTTCTTGAAACGTCAAAATAGCAGCATTAAGCCTTTGTAATTTTTTAGTCCTGGTTCGTATTAAAAACAAGTCAACCTTGTTTTACACACACACGAATACTACATCTATACATAGATATAATTAAAGGAATTGCCTTCATTAACATTCATCTGCTGTGACAGGTCTAATACATTTACTTTTAATTTCACTCAAAATACTCTTTTCCTCCCTGGAAGCATATTTATTTGTAATTAAGAAATTATAATAAGAAATTTTACAGTTCAGTAATAAAATTATGAAAGCAAAGAAAAGCAAATAGGAACAAAGAGTTTAGACATTAGCCCAGAAGGCTAATCTCATCTCGCCTTATGTCACCTCATACCCACTTAACAAGAGCTTTTTTTGGCTTGGTGATAAGAACACAAGGACCGCCACAGAAATAATATTCTTAATTTCCCCATATGTGGCAATCATTTCACAAGGAATAGCGAGAACAGAGGTTCCATTTAAAACGTTGCTTCAAACAGAAGTTAAGCAACAGAGGTGGACAAAAGTGCCCTCTCCTGCCACACGATGCCTGGGATGAAAATAGGGCAACACAAATTGGAATGTCAAAGATTAACTTTAGATCCTGACATTCCTATCTGAATACCCCTGAGCTACATTCTCCCTCTTGATGTCAAGGAACACACACTCTCTAGGCATTTTGGTTAGCCGTCTCTCCACCCACTATTCCGATTCTCTTTTTCTGAGATATGTTTAGATGTTGGAGAGAATCACATGATTTTCTCCAGAAATCATCCTCAGCCAAATCGAGTTATTTTCAATCGTTTACCCGCAGCAGACACGGCAGGAACCTCTCCGAATGTGTGCAGCCTGAACTGACCAGGTCCCCCCCACTCTCTTCCTGTCCCACTCTGCAGATGTGATCTGGGAAGGGAAGTCGAGCACCAGCTCCGTGGGACATCATGAAGCTAAACGTATCTAGCCTGTGGGTAGGAAGGTTCAGAAGTAGCATCTTCAGGTCTCGGGGTAGGTTTGAGATACTCAGAAGCTGCACAGAGCTTCTTGGTGATCCTTTCAGTGTTATCTGTGGGTGGTGGTATTTGGGGAGCCTTCCCACCGGCCAGCCTACAGAGGCATGAAAGACAGAACAGAAGTAACAACCTCGCCCAGCGAGCAGATGCTGGTATATTTCTCTCCTCCTGCTCCCCCAGCTCTCTGCATAAATTAAGTCCTCAATAAGTATTTGCTAAAAACCAAGGCTTTTTCAATAATCTAAATAGCTTTGCCTTCATCAGCTTTATGTGACAATGGAATTGATGTCTTATTCTTCTGCAGGGTAGGAGAGAACATCAGATTCATTCAGTTCCTTTCACAGGGTACCAGAAGTCCAGAGACTGAGCAGCTTGACCGCAATCGCCCTGTCAGTTCCAGTTGCAGCCAAGACTGTAGGCGCCTCTGGGTACTTGACCCTCTTTGCTTCCTCAAGGTCTGTGCCCCTTGTCTTCGACTTAATCTAGTTCACTGGCCTTCTTTCCACCCTCAGGACCTCCCATACAATATTCACTCTCCAGGAATGCTCCGCTCCCTGCTTCTAAGTTTTTCCCTCCTATCCTTCAAATTTCATTGCAAATATCACTTCCTTAGAAAGTTCCTCACTGTCCAGGGTAAAGGACACATCCCATCCTCCTCTTTCTCTCAGAGTACCTTGTTCCTTTTTTTCCCAGCATTTACCACAAATGTTAATTCCATACTTTTGTGTGTATTTACTTGTTTAATATCTATTTCCCAACTCTCTCTCTCTCTCTGTCCCTCAACTGTAGTCTCCTGGAGGACGACAATCCCATGTGGTTTTTTTTTCACCAATAGATATCCAGTGCCAAGCTCAGTGCCTACCACAAAATAGCTATACAAATCTGTTGAGTAAAAGGATCTGTGTCTGCTGTTATTCTTTCTTCTACACCGCAATGCACCGTTGTCTCCCTTCAATAAAAAAGTAACTGATAATACAGTCATCCCATCGGCAGATTTTTCTGAATCATTTTGGCATTATACAGGGCATAGGTTAGCCTGAAAACTCCATTCCTAAATACAACAACCGGACAGCTAATCATCAAAGGAGGGAATTAAAGGGAGAATCAAAATACCATGGCATTTCATCTGTTACCTCAGGATAACGCTTTCTCTAATGAGGGTAAACAAGGGAGCAAGAGCATTGAAATAATACAAATGAACGTTTGAGTACTCACTCCAGAAGGCAGCGGAGGACAAAACGTGGAATTGGGAAATATGACACGTTTACCGTTCAGATCATACCTCAAGAAGAAATAATGATCTATTTTGGGTAGATTAAAAAAGGTGACTTAAATTTCTCCACCCTCAATAGCTTCTCCACACTTATGGAGTGTCAGCTTATTCATCAAGAAAGCCCTTCAAGGATTCCCTAGGGCCTTCAGGATAAAGCCCAACTTCCTCTGAAGGGTACATGTGGCCTTCCACAATTCATCCCCTCCCTTCTCTTGGAGTCACATCCTGACACTCATCCACTGGCCCTTAACCTCTAAACACAGAGATCCTGGGCTTCCCAGTAGCCACAGTGTCCTACAACTGCAGGCCTTTGTATGCGTCAACCCCAAGTCGGGAGGACCAGTCCCCACCTTGATCATCTGTTCACTTTGGTTCTGCATCAGTTCTGTACTGCTGCTGTAGCAAACTACCACACACGAACGCCTTAAACCAGCACAAATGTATTCTCTTATAGTTCTGGGGTCAGAAGCCTGAAATGGATTTCACTGGGTCAAAATCCATGTGTCAGCAAAGCTGCACTCCTTTCCGAAGGCTCTAAGGAAGAATCTACTGTCTTGCCTTTTCCAGCGTTTAGACACCACCTGCTTTCCTTGGCTTGCGGCCTCCTTCCATCTGAAGCCAAGAATGGCCAGTTGAGTCTTCCTCACCTTTCATCACTTTGACTCTGACTTTTCTGCTCCCTTCTTGCAAATTTAAGGATCCTTGTGATGACACTGGGCCCACCCAGATAACCCAGCATAATTTCAGTATCAGCTAGTCGACAACCTTCATTCCATCCGCAACCTTATTTCCCCTTGTTATAGACATTAATACATTTACAAGTTTCAGGGATTAAGACGCGGGTATCTTTGGGAGGGCCATTAGTCTGCCTACCACAGCTTTCAAGTACGCCTGAGCATCCGCACCCTAGTTGATGCCACTTCCCTTGTGAGTGACAGAGTCAGGTGTTTCTCATCTCACCTTTTAGCTGCAATGTGTTTTGATACAGTAGGGCTTATTGTTTTGTATTAAAGTTACTGATTTGTAAACATACCTTCTTCATAAGACTACTGCAGGCCTGGATCCTAAAGAAAAGTGAAGCTGGTAAGTGAGCCCAGTCCTTGCTGTGTATTTTGCACCCTTTGATTTTTTAACAACAGTACAATGAGATAGAAATTCCATTCACTAAACAGATGTTAACACTAAATGCTACAGCAGTTAAGTTCATCACTCAGTCACGCACCGCCTGCAAGTCAGAATCGACATTTGAACTCATGGATGTCTGGTTCCCGTGAGGTCAATGTACTGCTAAACTGCACTGTCTCAGCCTGAGGTCCCCTGTGGCTCACACTGAGGGCCTAACACGCAATTGATTTTCATTAAAGATCCACTGAATTGGGGGGGGGTGTTAAATAATCTCTCTCCCCGTCACTATCTCACTCTCCACCTTGATGACAAAATTAATCCCTTCATTTCACTTCATGTCTTTACTCTTCACCACATCTCAGAGACAGGATTTTTACTAAAATTGAATTCTCTTCTCAATGGACAGAATGATTATACTTTGTTTTAATTTTTAAACTGACATATATTATCACTATCCAAAGACAATGAAAACTACTTAATAGTTAAACTGAATCTTTTCTTGAAATGTCAGTGCCCCCAAGCTTATTACCCACTCCTCTGAAGGAAAAGCTTTAAGTCAGCAGCTCCCAGCTCCCAGATTTCAGCAAGTCTAAAGGGGGCTGAGCATCTCTGTGTACAAACAGCTCCCCAGCCGTGTCTGCTGATCAGTTGGACTTGGGGATCAGAGTTTTAAAGGATGTTGCATAATAGTCGGAGTCTACATTGCCTTACTGGGTAGTCCTCATAAAACATTTCTCTGCACATTTGGGATATCTAAGAATGCTTGATAACAAATGGACCAAGCACTATAACTTAACTGATAACATTAAATGTTGTCAGTTAAAATGTATAAGAAGGACTTAACTGTGGTAAGGAAACTTGTAGTTTGTCATGAGAATTTGTTTGGTTAATTCCAAGGCACTTTTCATTAATGGAATGCCCCATTTTACTCCAGTATCTTTTCTTTCACAACAATAACACAGGAAAGCAAACAAATCAATGTTCCTTTGGTTACTAATGTGCACAGTTTTTTTCTTCTTCTTTTTTCTGGTTCACATACAAATGTCACCTTTCCTAAAAACAAGTCTATTTACTGACACACAGGCTGACCCACATATTTCCTCAGCTGAAAAAATATATAATGTCTATTACTTTCTAAGTACGCTGAAAAGCCAAAGGATTTCTCCCCCTTTACTTTTTTGGTTGTTTGAGGTGACGTCTGAGACCTACAATCAACATTTTGTAACAAGCATCTCTGATGTTCCTGTGTGCTAGGTAGAGAAAAGCTTGCATGGCAAAATACGTACTGTCCTTACTACTTCCTTCCAGAATTTACATATGTCCCTTCTGCTCAAATATCATTGGCCAAAGCAAGTCACATGGCAACAGAGGTAGAGTAGACACAACCAGAGGAAAGGGCTCCAAGCAGAAGGAAGAATACCTGCCAAGTCTCAGAAGCCAGAGATAAAATGGTTTGTTCAGGTTAGTGGAGTTGGATTGGTAAGGGTTTGAGCATTGAGTAGCAGAGATGAGGATGATATTGACAAGAGATGACACTAGTAACCTAAAGACACAAAGAAATCCTGAATTTTATCTTGAAAGCAGTGAAGAATAGGTCAGGATTTAAATTGGAAAGTGACATGATCCAATTTGCATCACAGAGTGGTGACTCTGGCTGTAGCATAGGAACTTTACTTTTGTGCATCTTGAGTTACCAGGAGAACATCCAAGTGAAGATATCTAGGAAACAGCTGTATACACAGAACTAGAAGCAGTCATTAGCATATAGACTTTAGAAGTTTCAAATGTGTAATCTTGGATCACCTGTGGCCCTTGACCCAATGTATTTGCCTGCAAGGAAGAGAAAGAAATTGAATTTCAAGGTCTTCTGATGGGATGTGTGCTCTTCAGTTGGCCCTAGTCTCCACTATTATTTTTTTATACCTTTTGTTAGCTAACTGGCTCCTGAAGGCCTTTGAGTTTGATGTGTGATGCAGTCAGTGTTGCCAAATAAAACATATGACATCCAATTAAATTTGGATTTCAGGTAAACAATGAATAATTTTTTCAGTGTGTCTTACATTTTTATTTGCTAAAATCTGCCAACACTGGATATAGTTGATAATTTGATTCCTGGGAATGGATGGCATTAGCAACGACAGTGTTCAGAATAAGAAGTGGAGCAAGTTCTGGACAGTGGCCAGCACACAGAAGACAGTCAATATTTACCAGTAACGAATAAGGGCCAAGGGCAAAAGCAGAGAACTATCAACATTTAAGCAGAGTTTAGGAAAAAGGAGAAATTGAACAGAAGTGCCTAGGTGAGGTCAGTGATGTCCCATGCTGCAAGGTTATCAAGCAAGGAAAAAACTGAAAATTTTCCACTGGATTTGTGACAAGGACATCATGGGTGTCCTTGGAAGAACATTCTAATAGAGCATCTGGGCGAAATATCTGCCTTCAACTGAAAAGAGGAAGAGAAGGTAGAGACAGAATATATAACTATTCAAAGAACCTTGGCTATGTTGGCAACGAACAAAGGAGTTGTAGCTAAAAGAGACAAGGAATCCAGGAAACTTTGCCCTTTTTTTCTTGGGTGAGGTTTAATCATTTGAACTGTTGATGAGAAGAAACCAGCAGAAAAGAATAAGTTAAACATATGGAAAAGATTAGGAATCATCAAGACCAAGATACCATTCAAAACCCAGTTATGGATGGCTGTCCATGCAATGGGTTTGGTAGCGTTTGAGGGGATTTCTAGAGGAAGGCTCCTACTTTTTTTCCTGGAAAGTAGGAGCGAGGTCTTCTATTGACCTTGAGTGTGGCAGGAGCTGGGGAATAGTTTCCATTAATCTTGGAGAAAGTTTGAGTCACCATGAGAATCTTAGGAAAGGGAGCTGGATTAGAAAATGGAGAAATCTTCAGTAGAACTGAATATTCTGTTGGATTGAAAACTACATTCAACTCCAGAATGTCTACCAGGGTCCCAACAACCCGTAGGGTTCTTGGCCTCCCTCTCCGTGAGGACTAGAGCCTTTTCCTAGGGTCTTACTTCAACATGAAGGGAATCTGGATCCATATTCTATGCCCCCGCATTAACTCTAGGATATTAAATAACCAACCGGTGCTGTGAAATGACAGAAATTCGCAGTCCAAGAAGGGAAGAAGGGGATAAAATCAGGGGTAGCTGTGAATCTTGAGACTTTCCTGCCAAGATTCATATCCTTACATCATTTAGAGACGAAGTATTCATGTTTTTCAGGTTTTAAAACATTTTCTACTTCTGACTCTTTCTACAATATTTAATAAAGTATTTAGTCATTGTTAATTTGAAGAGAAATTTACTGCTTAATAACCCAAACTAAAATTTCAGATATTTCATATTTTAAATGATACTGCATTCATTTACTCATTTTAACAATTCACTTTTGAATGCCTTCATATGCCAAGTGCTCATATTGGTAAGATAAACTGAGTACCTGCTCTCAGAAATTTCAAAGAAATTCAATTATTTTAAATTAATCTGTACTTCAGGAAAAACCAGTACATTAAATGTGACTTAAAAAGCCAATGCAAAAGCCAAAATATAAAAACTAAGTGAATTAGGTAACGGCTGGTTCCCTTATAAGGGATTCACCATAGGTACCTTTAAACAGGCTCTCCTGGAGTATTTAAAATATAATTTGATTTAAAGACCCTCAGTGTACCTACAACTCTTTAGGAAGACAACCATTACATTGAGTGAGACGTATCGGTCTCTGCCAAGTCAACCCTGTGATTCATACATATATTTCTGGGCAGTCATTACAATCTACTTCTCCTATCAGCCCCCCTACAACGGCATCGGTATATACAAGGGGAACTTCTGTGGGTGCCTCACTGAAGAGCATCTCAATGTTGGTGAACTCTCTCTCCTGCTCAGTTTTCCCCTTGTTCTTATTTATTCTATCAAAAGCTGCCTTGGGGACATGTTTTATTTGGTGCTTACACTGTGCCTGGGGAGTGATATCAACCAATGAATTATTGACAAAGTAGTTAACTCCATGAGTGCAGCAACTTTGTCTCTTGCTCAACATTTTGTCGTATTTATATTTTACAAACAGAGCGCTCATTATGTCCCTGCTACTGGTCTGAAATATTTACAAATATGAATTCATTCAACCCCAAAAGCAACCCTACGAAGCAGGGGCAAGCAGAGTTTTACAAGCAAGAAAACTGAAGACTGAGGCCACAGAGCTCATGAACAAAAACGTGTAGATTTGAACCCAGACAGTCTGGCTTCGAATCTTGTGCCTGTCACCACTATGCTGCGCTGCTGCCTGGCACTGTGCTGTCACCACAGACCTTTCAGCACCAGGCACAGTGCTCATATACTGTAGGTGCACAAAATACATATAAAACTAAATGATGGAGGAAAAATAATAGGCTCTACTTCCATGCTCTATATCACTAAACCACCAGTTCTCAAAAATCAACATCTTACCTACTTCACCCTCCAGAAAAAAAGGATCTAATGTCAGAACTTATTTAGTGTTTCCTTACTTAGAACATATAATTATTACATGCCTATCCTGATAAATACACTGGTGATATATTCACTGACCTACCGAATAGTGTAGGATGAAGTCTCATTGAGATGAGTCAGATCTGGTTCTCGCCTAGTCGTGTCAGCTGCAGAAGCCTGCCATCATTTTCCTCTGAAAACACAATAGTCTATTTCCAAGTAACTACTAGAATATTCTGAGACTGGATTAAACCAAAAGCAGCCAACTTAACAATGCCTTAGCTACAGATCTGCACCTTTGCAGTGATTATTGTCACCTACGAAAAGCTTGGAACGCCATCTGAATATTATCACTGGTTCTCATGAATGAAGAGGCATTTTCATCTAAGGATCAAGCACCACAAAAGTGCTACAAAACAATTTGAATTGGAAGGTACCAAGAGATATAAAAAGAAGCACAAAGAAAGGAGGATAAAGGTAGCAGTAGTAATTGCTTTCTCTGCAAAGAGAGACAAATCAAGAAAGCTTCTGTTTTAAGAATTTTTATAGAGGGGAGTATTTCCATGACAACTGAGTACTTAGTTATTCTAATTGCAGGAGAAACAAAGCATCTAAAAAATCAGGAAATATGTTCCAGGCACACAGAATAAACCCTGCCTAAACTAGGAACATTGATGTTTCATTAAAAGCAGTGAAAATTCACCACTAGACTTTTCATTTTACCTCAATATTTAAAAAGTGACAATATTGCTTAAGATTCTCTAGATTGTTTTAGACAATATGTTATCTCTTAAGTTTGGCTTGAGATGCACGTTACTCTACACATACACTGCCTTTATCTCCACCTTAATTTTTGAAAATTAAATTGATTGAGGGAACTAGGCAATGCTTTCAAAACGAACCTGATAGAAATGTGACAAAATCACGGAGTTTCATTCCAATGAATGCTAACTAAATGGCCTGATTTTTCAGAAGAGTAACTTCTCTCTTAAATGCACAAAAGATATTATAAACAAAATTCTATTTCAGTGTATTCCAAGATTTGTTTTTAGAAATATCATATACTAGTTAAATTAATCTACAGTGCAGCAAGCTGACCTAAATCAACAAGTCTAGTCTTAGTTTAACTGAACTATAGGACAGACAATACTTCTTAACCTAAGGCCATTCTAATCCAAACGGACCATTTTCCCCTTGAGAGATGCTACCACGCTGCCTGCAGTTGACGGCCTCAGCACGTGGAGTCCCATTCTCACCCTCCTGAAACTTATTCTCCTGACCCTTTCAAGAGCTCTCCGCTTTCAAGTTGGGAGTACAGGTTATTGGCAGTTGAAGTGGTAATGAATGCATGGTCTTTAGAGCTGGAAGACTTAGTGGCTAGCCCTGCTTCAGCCACTTTTTAGCTCTTTATATAGGCGACAGCATTTTACTTCTCTACACCTCAGTGTTCTCATCTGTTTAAAAGAATTAAAAACATATCAATCTAAGATGCTGAGTCAACAAATTTCATTGTGCACCAGGCAAGAGTTTAAGCACTGGCGATAAAAAGGAAAATAAGTCTATCACCGTTCTTGAGAAATAGTCTAGTAAAGAAGATGGGTCTTGATTATACATATTTGATATTTCAAATGATAAAGTATATTATTAAAATATAAACAGAACTAGAGGTATAAAACAAAGAATGTTACCCTGCATCCAATTCTGCAAGGATCAAGACATTAGTCACTGCAGTCACCGACCTACAGTGCGCCCTGAAAGGGATTCAGGAAGAACAGGATGAGGCCCTCTGTGCTTTGGGAAAACAGGAAAAACAGGCCCTTAGATGGTTACATATTTTTCAGGAAAAAATTTTATGAAGCCAATTCTTCCATCTTTCCATACTTAGAAAAGCATTAAAATTATTAACTGAGGTATCTGTTTCTTGTGACTAGCAAATACCTTCTACCTATGTTTGGTTGCATGTACTCCTTAGCCAAAATAAAGAAATACAGATACACACACACACCACTTACCACTCAACACACACACACAGACACACACACACACACACACACACACACACACACACACACTTCTCCTCCTACCTCTTCAGAGCAGTTCCTCAGAGCTACATGAGAGGCTGTCTATCAGGCTATAATCCTCAGTAAGGTCCCTGAATACAACAGACTCCCAGCTCTCACACTGTGCAGTTTGTTGCTGTTATTTTAAAATTTCAGTTGACGAAAGATAGGGGATAACCCTTCTTGGGAAAGATGGAAACAGTTATCCAGAGGCAAAGACATCTGAGCGCTCTTACTAAATGAGTATACCTAATGGAGGGAAGAAGCAGGAGAGAAGGGGAGAAAGCAGTCTTGGAGGGAAGGATAATGTATGCTCAGGTCCAAGGCTTGAAGGTGAATGACAGAGAGTCCAGTGAGGTTGGAGCACACAGGAGGCCAGGGTGTGATAAGGACTGAGGAGAAAGCACAGGCCAGACTGTGAGGTGTTTGATATGCTGTGTTGAGAAACTGGGATTTTTTCGGTAGGAAACTGGGGGGATGATATACGTTATGACGACCAGGAGTCACACAACTGGACATTTTTTCCATGAAATTTAAGAGACTTTTTGCCACCCACTGTAATCTGAAGCAAGGACTGATCCAACTAGTCTTAGAGCATAAATTCACTCAGATGCTCCCTGATGAAGTCAGAAGTTGGTGGCAAATGAGGTGACCAACTCATTCCCCGGGATTTTCTCAGTTTTATGATTAAAAGTTCCACTTCCTGGGACCCTTCTCAGTCTTCATGAAACTGGGATTTCCCAGGACTTTCCAGATTTTAGCAATGGACCTTCTATGTCCCAGGACCCTCTCTTTGCAAGGTCTGGGCAAACTGAGACAGTAAATCACCTTAGTTCTAGTTGCAAGACTGAGGGTAGGAGTGATGGGAACAGACGGTCCCTGATTGCAGATAAAAAAACACATATTTACTAAATGTAACCATCAACATCACTATATGCTTCAGAATGAATTTCCTTTTAAAACACTTATTTTATTATTGTTACTATTATTATTATTATTATATTGGCCACGCCATGCGGCACGGCATGTGGGATCTTAGTTCTCCCTGACCGGGGATTGAACCCACGTCCCCTGCAGTGGAAGCTCAGAGTTTTAACCACTGACCTGCCACGGAAGTCCCCAGAACAAATTTCTGATTCCTTCTACGCCATCTTATCAAAGATAAAAGGTAGTCTTTTAGCCTAATAATGCCTCAGTGAGACAGAATGCTCTCATACTCTTGAAAGATATTAAGGCAGCCTTTAAGCAGATGAGAACCTAGTGAATGAGTGTATCTCAAACACATGAAGACACAGGATGTCATGTAAAATTTCCATACTAATGGCCTTGCTGGCTTTGAGCGTGAGGATAAGCGAATCCTCCTGACCTGAGCAGACACAGTAGAGTAAGCAGATGCCAAAAACCAGGAGGAAGGAGGAAAAGCTCAGAAAAGAAGAAAGGAGGAGAACAAGTGGCAGTGGACCCCCTGTGTCCGTCCCTGATACATCCAGAAAGAGAGACAGATGCATGGGAGCAGTAAAGGTATGTTTCATACCATCCTGTAAGTCCAAATAAACTGGCTTCCTTCTGGCAATGGACTGTGTTCATGTGCCTTTCTAGTTATTGCAGGGCGTAGGACAGAGCAAGACACAAAACTTAAAGTCACAACCACGGTGTACAACACTCGGAGTGTAGGACGATGATAGACCCATCTTCGGACCCACTTAAAAGTAATTTTATACCCAAACAAACACCAAATGTAAGATGGTTTCCCCATAAAGATGGTCTCAGCCACACAAACCAGCAAAACCGCATTATAAATAGACCCCAATGTGTTTGCAGTGTTCAAGGGAAATGAAAAGTATTGACTATGTAATCCCTTTGTTTGAGGGTGGTTATGTGATACCTACCCTCTAAGGATAAAGCAAGAACACTTTTGCAGTCCGCTAACAGTGGTTGCTAAGTTGGGTTATCAACTTCCTGTCTTGATTAAATAAATAAGTAAACACTATAATAATCTAAAAACTAATATTTAAGTTTTTAAGCACTTATTTTTTATTGTTTCCTGGGGAATTTGCTTTACTTTAGAAGAATTCAGCTCTCCTAATTGAGGCTAAACTGAGAAGCAGAACACCCAAGAAGATTTTTCTAAAACTTTGTTGGTATATTTTGTTTTATTAAGAGTAGTACTTGCCCTTAACTTTTCAGTGACTTAAGTGTTTTACTAATTCATAATAAGTGTATGTGTGTGTGTGTAAAGGTTTTAAATTATTCACATAATAATAGTCTATATTAAGGAATGAGATAATCATATTTAAAAAGCACAAAACAAAAAGAACTATTAAATATTATTATACCTCAAATATAAGCAGTAAAAAGTATAATATACTAGCATAATAACATTGTAGTTGATGTTAAAATTATGCCAAGAAATAACAGTAACTAAGCAAATTCAGAAATAAAAAAGACAAACTATATAATATGTAGGGAAGGATTATATAGAGAAAATATTAAGCACATAAATTGTTTTGAAAAATACATCCTAAATGGCCACTAAAAATAATCTCAACACCCTGGTCATGCATCCAGAGAACCTGTATGAAATGTTTTTTGTGAGGAGTGAACATATCAGGATAGCAATACAGTATCTCAGTTCTATCTAACTCCAGTTTTAAAACCTCACTTGTCACATAGTATGTGGTAAGATCAGAAACTTTGTGGACCCTGGAGTCTTACGGTACCCTCTTTGTGAAGAATATCTACTAATATCTTGAAAGTCACTTGCATAGCATGGAAAACAGGCAAGTCCTGGTTAAATTACGACGATACTCCTCGTAAAGTGTACTCTAAAAATAAATTTAGCACACAAGGCCAATTTCATAGACGTCTTTGCCCCATTAAATGAGTAAATCATCTAACAATTCGAATGCCTACTTATCTGTTTGATGCACAAATTAATATTTCAAGTATTTGGAAAATGACATGTGTGGATCTTCACACGCTGATTCAGTCTGTCATGAGGACTTGCCTGGCCCCCTGGAGGGTGGCAGAAAATCCAAGGATAAGTTCAGGTGATGGAGACAACTCCTGGACAGACTAGGGAGCCCTCTGCCCAATGCTCCACCTTCACATACCATGAGCCCCACCTGGTCTTCTCTTAGGTTCTCAATGGATTCAAGCCTTTGAAGAGACCCAGCGCCAATTCAGCCTCTATTTTTCAGTGAAATAAATGTTGTAAAGTCATTTGGGATGTTCAGCTTGAAGAAAGGCAGGGACATTATTACAACCTTCAAGCTGTTCAAGCAGTATCACATGGAATAGACATATGCTATTTTTACAGAATCAGATAAATGAACAGGACATCAATTGAGGGGTGACAATTTTCGCTCAGCACAGGTAAGAATTCTGGCAATAAGAAAAATGAGAAGGTGTTTCTGATGCCATAATCACTTCTCATCACTGAAAGTTCATACAAAGAGCATAAACAGCAAAGTCTAAAATCTCTGTGGTCCCATCTATCTCCTAATTTTAAAAAATGTGACGTATTTTGATCCCTTCAAGGAGTAGTCAAGTGACACACCACACGGGCTCACGTGCTCAGTTGTCACATGTGCCCAATATGAATTACAAGAGGAATAAAAATCACTGCCTGCAAAGTCTAATGCTGCGTGCTCTGAACACTGGTGCCCCAGCACCATTTTCCCAGTAATAATATTCAGGCCACCTTTTCTAACAATTAGATTACAAATCCAAATAAATTGCCTTTGGATCACTATAATTTGCGTACCTGGATCTATTCATTCTTGTTGGATTTTATGCTAACACTCTGTCCAAAAATTATTATCCCTGTGTGCTGTTTCTCAGCAACGAGCATATCATGCTCCAGATGGGGTGTTGTTACATTTCTGGATGAAGAGCTGTGGCTCCTACCTTCTATTTAAACATAATTACGCCTCTGATAACTACCTGGACCAAATAAGGTCACAATATGAGAGAGAGTACCTGTAGGCTGCTGAATAGCTATTTGCCTGCTTAAGAAGTCCTTCATCATAATTTTGAATAGGTTCTGTGGCATGTGATCCCTGAATACATTGCATTTCCAAATAAATTAAAACAGGACTCGGCTCAGGTTTCTCCTCTGGGCCAAGGAAAGCATGTTCCCCATGCTTGGAGTGAACAAGGATGGTGAGAATTAAAGAAATCTTCCCTTTTTCTCCACACACAGATTATGGAACATGTCACTGAGGGGACCATATACTTGTGTAATAAAAACAAGAAAAAAATCACCAATATTTACTGCATTGTTATTATGTGACAAATACTGTTTAAAGCACTTTTGTTCATTCTTGATTGTTTTCTCTGTGCTTGACGATGTTCTCAGCACTGGAATGTCAGTGGTGAACAGGACAAGGATAATTCTTGCCTGCATGGAGTCAATGGACTGTGGGGGAAATAGGAGATAAACTAGAAATCAGATAAAGAATGTGAGGTTTGAAAAAAATGCTACGAGGAAGGTAAAATGGGTGCTTTGTGACAAAAACAGAGGAGAAATATGGTTGGGGAGCCCATCCAAAGTGGTGACCTGTAGGATGAAGAGTCCGCTGTATCAAGAACGTTCCAAACACAGGAGACGGCAAATTGGAAGACTTGGAGCATCAAAGATGGCCTTAAACGGACCTGAGGACACGAAGGGGGCAGGGGGGTAGGCGAAGGGGAAGCTGGGACGAAGTGAGAGAGTAGCATTGACATATATACACTACCGAATGTAAAGTAGATAGCTAGTGGGAAGTTGCTGCATAACATAGGGAGATCAACTCAACGATCGGTGATGACTTAGAGGGCTGGGATAGGGAGGGTGGCAGGGTTGTATGTATAAACACAGCTAATTCACTTTGGTGTACCTCAGAAACAGGCACAACAGTGTAAAGCAACTACATTCCAATAAAGAGCTTAAAAAAAGAGAGAGAAATTAATTAGAGAGAAAATAATAAATAAATAAATAAATAAATAAATAAATAAATAAATAAATAAAAAGAAGTCCTTAGAGCTCTACACGCATCATTTTACCATTTATCCCCCAAGCAGTCTTACACTGTGGGCATCATTAGTCCCACTGAGTAGAAGATAAAACTGATGTAATTTGTTCACGTTCACATAGATAAGAAGTGGTAAAGCTGGTATTTCAATTTCCATCTAATTACAGAGATGCCTCTCTTACTCCCTTTTAATTTAATAGAAGCATACTACCCACATTACTGTGATACTCTTCCTTTTTTTTTTTTGCCTGACAATATATCCTAAAGATCTCTGCAAACAGAAGTGTTTAAACTCTTCCTTTATCTCCCCAAATTTCTTTCCGAACGTATACACCCATGTATTAGTTTCCCAAGGCTGCCCTTAAAAGCATGCCTCCAACTGGATGGTTTAAGCAACAGATGTGTTAGTCTCACAGTTCCGGAGGCTGGAAGTCTGAAATCAAGATGTTGGCAGTGCTGGTTCCTTCTGAGGGCTCTGAAGGACTCTCTCCTAGCTTCTGTCAGCCCAGGCACCCCTCGGCTTGTAGATGTCCATCTTCTCCCTGTGTCTTTTCACATCATCTTTTCTGTGCCCCAGTTTATAAGAACATAGTTGTATCAGATGTGGGCCCACCCTAATGAGCTCACTTTAACTTGATTACCTCTGTGAAGACCCTATCTCCAAATAAAGTCACCCTGTGATATATAGGATGTTAAGGCTTCAACATATCATTTTTGGAGGACACAGTTCAGCCCACAGCAACCCATATATATTATTTAACATCAAGAGATTAGCTCACATGCCAGGGTGCTGTTGTTGTTTCTGGTTTGTTTCCATGTATCTAATGTTCTCTTAGTTTTTTCTTCCCTCTTCCAACTACATTCTCCACCATGACAGCCACGACCATCACTCTAAGTTAACTTTCGTTACTACCTGGTTTCTTACTTATCTACACACACACACACACAGGGAGATTTTTGTGCTTTATAAAATATGAATAACATTATAAATATTACTCTTATCTTTCTCACTTAACAATACCAGGCAAAGGGGCTTATTTGAGTCAACTGGTATAACTTGAGCATGTCTTTTCAGAGCACTACAATGTACTGTAATGTATCTGGACCATCATTCATCCTACCCTTCTTCAGCCGGTAGGCTTTCTCACACGCTCCGCAGTACTGCTCCTCTCATCCAGAGGTCTGTATGGTTTATAGCTCTCAAAGAGGTAAGCACTTTCAAGTGGTACTGTGTAAAAGCCTGCGCAGCTCACCTTCAGGAATCAGCCATCCCTGTCCTGGATCAACACCACACCTTTAAATGCAGACGTTCAGTGAGGGCTTTGGGAATCAGGCCTCCTCCCAAACTGCTTCACATAATTATTTGGGATATTTCATCTTTATTTCCATGCTCCTTAGTCTCCTCATCTACCTCCTAGAACTGCTAGAAGAACTGATTTCAGGAGCTTTTTCTCAGTCGGTATAAGGAGTCAATAGTAAGCGTTCAATAAAATAATTCCTCTTATTACCATAATGCTTACTTTCTCTTTCTTACTTTGACCAGTTTTATAATCTCATCAACTGACCTTTATAATTATTTAGTAGTATTATTTAAAGGCACAACTTATAATTTCCTCACTGCCAGGTGGTGCCAACATATTGGCTGCCCTGCTGAATTTCATTGCTAACAAGTTTCCGGTGAGAAAAGGGATAGACAGAGGCAGAGCGGACAGAGTACGCAGCAATCGAAGCTTCCCCAACATCAACTGTCCACTAACATTCGGATAAAAATTATGGTGAAAAATATTGGAAAAGGAATTGAAGTATTTAACTGTGATCAAGATAAGACATTTTTAGATAATTTTATTGCTTTTTTGTGGCATATTATTGTAAAAATAACTTGACTTAGCAGTATCAAGGAATAAAGCAAAGAGCTCTAGAGCTAAAAACAAAAGACAAACAAAAAAATCATTTATCAAGCAAGAAAACTTGTGAAGAAATTCACTGTAGAGTTTGCAGAGAGGGAAAAACTAGGGTTTCAAGAATTCAGAAGGGGTTTTCGTGGTGGATATGTGCATTAAGCATTAAAAACGTTCACTTGGATGGCACAGAATGAGTCAAGGTCTGTGATGTTTGGCTAAACAATTCCCATTGTTCATTGGTCAAGAAAGGATCCTCAAGATGGTCTAGTAAAAGTCTGGTATACTGGGCCACTTAAAATTCATGAGAGTTTATTAGTTCAGCTGGTGAGGGTCAATGGTGACAAAATACATGTAAAATTTTGATATCACATTAGCAAGTGTCCCCATCCACTGAAGATCTTCATTTTTCAGAAGAAACGAAGAGTCCAATTTCTAAATACTCATTGCATCTGTTAGCGTGCCATCTCTATGTTTAGATAAATGATTAAAATCCTAAAACATTTAGAAAAGTTTAAAAATTACTCGTAGCTTCAAACCTACACTTAAGATTTTAATTTCTCCAAATTATTCCTATTAGAACTGATAACTCTAGATTTATATTCTAATACTTTAATCCATGACAGTTATTAAGAGATGCAATGAAAAACATTGTGTCTTTGACACTCTTGAAAAGATATGCCATGCAGTAACTCTAAAGGAAGTCAACGTTACAAAGCAATGCAATTCAATACCCTTCAAAGGCAGTAGATTAGGGTAACTTCCTATGATATGTTGAGTTGGCAGGAAATAGGTATAAAATGTGGGTGTCCAGGAGTTGGAGAATGAAGGCAAGAAAAATAGCTCAAGTTGTACAGCAAAAAGGCTTCCAAAAACCTGCACAGTAATACACGTGTGAGGAATCATCTCTATCGGATGAAACAGTGAAACATTCATCCAGAAGCAACTTCTGCATATTTAAAAATATTACTGGCAAGCAGAACACTCCCTCAAACGTACATGACTTTATTGTTCATTCAATTATGCTACCTCACGTCTCTGTGACTCACTGATTAAGTGCAGGGCTCTCAAGGGGCATATCTTTCCTTAGCCGACTTGGGATGCCCAAATACCAAACGAGAACTTAACTGAAGGAGACATTTCGTGCTGGCCTTGGGAGAGTAATGCTATTTTGGTCTCCAAAAAAAATCAGCTAAAGATAGTCTCAAATTTCAGAAACAACATCATGAGCTTATGTTTCTCCAGTTTTCATTTCGAAATAGAACATTCAAATATTTCATTCTTTTTTGCATAATGCCAAGATTATATCTATGAATATAAAATGAGCAGTATATCCAAAATAATGACCAAACACCCTTTGCTTGTCTTTCAGTTTTTAATATTTCCTAGAAGACACAGGCAGCAGAAGCATCACCATTCCTCATCAAGGTTCTCGCCAGTGAACGAGAGCGTTGTATATCAATACAGCTCAAGAGGCTCCGGGAGAGAGAGCTGATGGAGGGAGCCACAGCCCAAGTGGAATTCCACCAAACAAGCCCTTAATACTTCATTCACAAAGAGAAATGGCTTATTTGGCTCATGGCCCCATATTCAAGCATATTTACTACTGGGGAGGACAGGGCATAGATTTTTGTGAAGCATCTACGTGGATTGAAGAGCTGGCTGTGAGGTTGTTACTACAGGTGATTTCTAAGATCATCTCTAGGTCTCTGCTGAGGGGCACGGATAGAGCCTGTCCCTTCTTCAGGACATACTGAGTTAAAGGGATTCTTCAGTGAAACTTCAAAAGCACAGTCTATGAGGCAAAAGACCACTACCCTGATTTCAACAAAATTAAGGAAATTTACAAAGGAGTTAGTGGGTGAAAGAAATGGAGATGGTACGCACGTCTTAAATTAAGATGTCAATATCTAGCACGAGCAGGGAACTCCTGCAATCCGCTGGTGAAGGACTGTAGAAAATGGGCAAAGGAAACAGACGAGCAGTACACAGAAGAAGAAACTCAAATGCTCGTGAGAATTTGAAAGGACATTCAAAATTACTGGTGATCAAGAAAGCGCAAGCTAAGACACCAATATCGCATCACACCTTTCAAAGTGGCAACAATGAGACAGTCAGGTACTGCCCAGTATCCATTAGATGTGGAGACTGCCATGTCTGTTAATGAGAGTGATGGCTGGTACAGGCATTCTGGAAAGCAATCCAGCACTATCTTGCCAGATATATATAAATATAAATATACACGTCCAGGATGCACATCCCAGGAAAATTCTCGCACAGCCCCATAAAGATTGATTCAGAGCACTGTCTGGGTTGGTAAAGAGTTAGACATAATCTGAATGTCCATCATGTGGAGAAAGGAAAGGTTATTGCCCATCACATAGAATTCTCCAGAAGCTACAAGTTAGTATATGTCAATTATACCTCAATTTTTTAAAAAAAAGATATAAATTATATAAATTTGGCAACATAGATTGATCTTAATGTGGTGTCTAGTGAAAAAAAGTAAGAAACAATTAGAGACCTATAGTATAACATCACCTACATAAATTCAAAAATACCTGCACACAACACTTGGCAAGAATACATTCAGATTAAAGGATATACGTCAAACACATTAAAATACCTGCCTATGGGAATATGAGATTTTTTAAAATGCATCTTTATAATGAAATAAGACGTATGTACAAAAGATAATGTCAGGTCCAGAAAGCTAAAGCACTTTGAAATCTTGTTCACTCTTGTCTGAAATCTACCTCTTAACCCTATTTCTCCAACCCCAGCAGTTTTTGGAGGAAAAGTGCTTGTGGAAGAGAGAGAGGGAGAGAGAGAAGGGGAAGGGCCCAGAACATGTGTATGCAAAGTATATGTGGATGGAAATAGGACAGGAAAAAAACCAAGTCATAGCATCATAACATCATAAAAATCCAGGTCTCTTCCTAGAACAATCCTAATGGTTATAATAAAACTTAGATGAGTTGCTTATTTTCCCTTAAATAATGATATTTTTCATGGTCATCACTATTCATATTAGCTAGCGGATAATCTTTCGTTGGGACTTGAGCAGACTAAGGTTAAAAAAAAAATCAGGACTTCCTGCAAACTTCTAAGTCTCTCACTCATTTACATGCATTTTTACTCCTTAATTTAGGCCTCTTTTTTTCCCCTTCAGTCTAGTTCAAGTTGTGAAAAATGGTCACTCTGTGAAGATCGGTTCCTCAGATCAGTCATTCTTGCATGTGTATGTAAGCTGTACGCATGTGTGTGATAATTTCTCTCCCTCTCCCTCACACACACACACATGCACGCACACACATGCACACACACATTAAACATCCCCGTCCACTGAACAATACTGTGCTAAATCTTCATCATACACATACGGTCTAAATAGGGGTAAGAGAATGGCACCCAGGACACACAGTCTAGCAACAAACCATTTCATTGCTCCAATCCCAGCAGTCTGGGGAAAACATGTTTATGCCTGAGTGAGGAGTGTGTGTGGCACGCATGTGTGGATGTGTGTACATATACATGCATGCACAAAGTGTACGTGGATGGAGGCGGGGCGGAAACCAACCCGTATCAGGATTGTCTTCCTAACATATCTGCGTACTTTCAGGGAAGCATGCACTCTCCACTTAAAACAGCCCCAGTCTGGGACTTCCTAGGTGGTGCAGTGGTTAAGAATCCGCCTGCCAATGCAGGGCACATGGGTTCGATCCCTGCTCCAGGAAGATCCCACATGCCGCGGAGCAACGAAGCCCGTGCACCACAATGAGTAGCAGCCCCGGGCTCCTCACAACTAGAGAAAGCCCATGTGCAGCAACGAAGACCCAGGACAGACTATTAAATAAATTAATTAAAAAAAAAAAAAAAACAGCCCCTGCCTGAGCTCAGCTCCCTGCTCTGTGGTGACCTAGGTGGATGGGAAATGGGATGGGGGTGGGGTGGAGAGGGAGGTCCAAGAGGGACAGGATATATGTACACATAGAGCTGATTCACTTCGTTGCACAGCATAAACTAACACAACATTGAAAAGCAAATATACCCCAATAAAAAAAGACAAAAAATTCCCCAAACAAACAAAAAACCCCAATCAACCAGCCCCTACCCTTCCTTTCAGCTTCTATCTAAAACCTCACCCTTTCTCTCACCTGCCTGGCCCCAAAAGACATTAGGCTGTATACCGTTGCTCAACCACCCTGCTCTACAGTGATTTCCCAGATACCTTGAGCACATTTAAAAATGTGAGCAGGCACGAGCCTGAGTGTAGAGGGCAAAATGACAGCTATCAGCGCAGGTTCTGATCAAACTAAAGAAAAAGACAGGGCATCTTCTTGAGGGAGCTCAAATTCTGCACATTAGAACTTGCAGAAACAAGCTCACGTGAAACGGTCTTTCCCCACATTTTGCTTGCTTGAAAAGCACAGCAAGACAAAGAGAAGGGCAAAAGGACAGAACCTAAGATTTCTTTTCTTTTTTTTTTTTTTTGCTTCACTTTGAGCCATTTATAAAATGATACATCACAGGAAGACAGGAGCCAGTTTTCAAATGTGGATGCCTCAGCCAGCTATCCACACACTAAACATGGAAAGCCAGCAGTCCCTTCTTGCCAGCTTTAGGGATTTGGTCTCCTGTTGAAAGCTTTCCAAATGGACAGATGCACAAGTACTGTTTCATGGGACGGATACTAAAATCAAAATTCTGCCTGCAAATTCAAGAGCAATGGAATTGTGTTGCAAATGCTGTCTGGGCTGAGAGGGAGTCCACACAGCCGTGGAACATCAGAGCAAACCGGCACCACTTATGCAAAGGTAGTAAAGGCAAATTTACTAAAGAAGGATCACATCTAGCATTATCAGATTCCTACTATTGTCCAGTTCTGAAATTCACCAAAGGGAAAGAAGAAACTTGGAAAGGACTCATGATAAAACAACCAAATTTTCAGAATTGTAGTTAGAAGAGAACTTTCAAAGTCATATATTTCAGTAGGTAAATGTTGATCTTCATTATCACCTTTAAAGCCAGCTTTTTTCTTAAGCTCAACATGTCCATCCATTCGATTAACCTTTACTAAGTGTCTCCTGTGTGACAGTCATTGCATTAAATGATGTGTGTGTGTGTGATCACATTTAATGTTACAACAACCTATAAGGGGGTTTTAATACATCTTCTAAGAAAGCACTTAAATTGGGAATATGTTCCGCCATCTCACTATTTTTCAATCAGTCACAATTGATTTAGAAGTAACCACATGTAGGTATATACACAAAGAATCCTATGTTCACACACAGCATACAAGAGTGTTCATGGCAGCATTGTTCAGAGTAGGTCTCATTAACAACCTGAGAATGGATAAATAAACTATGGTTTATTCAAACGATGAAATGGTATACGACAATGAAAATGGGCAGATCTCAAGGACATGCAATCTTCCAGGGGACCCTCACAAAAATAACCTTGAGTAAAAGAAGCCAAACACGAAAGGGGATGTGCTATGTAGTTCCACTTATATAACGTTCAAATACAAGCAAAGCTAATCAAAGAAGGTAGCAGTCGCAATAGCAGTTACCCTTTGGAGGCATGCATGGTGCCTGGAAGGGACACAGAGGGGAATCTAGAGCACGGGTACCATTCAGATTCTTGATCTGGGTACAGACAACAGGGGTGTTTGCTGTGTGAAAAGTGGCACTGTACCTTCTCTGTGCATTTGACACTTCAATAAAAAGTTTGTGTACATGAAAAGAAGGAATCACATACATAACGCTACTGGTGAGAAGTATTTTCTATACGACATTCAGTCAAAAAACTTTAAAATCTTACTGTATGACTACAACTTGGTAAATACATCACTGTGCACTGGCAGAGAGCACAGAAACTAACAAGACTATGTTACAGTATTGAAACTAGTAGGAATAATATTTCTTCTCTTGATGTTGATATAACACTATATAATTACTCTTTAAAAGGCAGAAGCAGTATGCTACAAATAAGATTCTTCCAACCTACTTGTCCACTATAAAACTCCCCACAAACCCATTATCTTGTTGCTGGGACAAGGGTGCTCTGAAAGACATAACTGCTCCATAAATCAGATCTCCTTTATATACATTTATCTCCTTTGTGTACATTTACATGTATGATATACATTTATCTTCAATGTTGTTTCCCGATCATATAAACCATCCGTTATGCTCCGTGTTTGGGTTATTCACATGACAATGGTGTCTTGGACCCAAGAGTTGAGGTCAATGACTCCTCTTGCACCAAGTATGAAAAAAGAATAACCACATGTATGCACACGTGTGCACAAAACAGGACAGTTTACATTACTCATGGAATAACGTGGGACTTTCACAGCAAGGGCAAACTCTATAATCCAATTATGGAAGGTTTTGTTCTCTAAATTTTCCAAAGAGAGGTAAATCATACCATTTCAAACTCTAAACTGAAAATGAAAAGTTGAGTCCTTTTAAGGTCCAGATATAAGCACAAAGCAGTAATCTGAACACCACCTGGCAATTTGGTATCACAACATTAGTACATAGGAAGAGTAGGTAAATTCTCCAGTTACCACTAACAGGGATTATTTGTGGGCATACAAACACATGCCAGGGAGAAGATCTTGTTTTCATCCTCTTTTGTTTTCTATCTCTTTTTCTAGTTTATGTTCAGAAAAAGGAGAGTTCAAGCGGGATGTCATCCGAAATATGGGGGCCTATGACATTCTTTCCTTTTTCTTCCGGCTATTCTAAGTGTACTAAGGCCTAAATTTTATGCATAAAAATGTCCCAAATAAATTTGCCCCCATTCTATTCCACTCCAATCATGTTTTTCCCTTGGCTCCTTTCCCTTTAGGATAGTAAGTAAAAGAAACCTACTAAACTACTTAAAGCAAAACTGTAGAATTTATCGGTGAGCTGTAGAGATGCCTCATGGAAAGCAAGAGCAGGAAGTCCACCTCACTTTTAAGGAAAAGTGGAGCTAGTTACATGAGAGTCTGGGCCAAGAGCCCAATCTTTCCTTCATTATCTGCTTTGCCCTAGTTATATCATTCTTCCTCTTCTTTCTCTCCTTCTCTCTACTCTCCTCTCATTCTCTGAAATGGTGTATATATTAATGACATAGGGCCACCATCACCTCAGATTCATAATTACAGCCAGTTGGCTGCAAATCCTGAATCCCAATTCTAAATTAATGTTGAAGAGAATCTGATTGGTCCTATTTGATTCTAGAGTCTCGGAGTTGTGGAAAATATCTTTTGGAGAAAGAACACAATGAACTCTAAGACCATGAACTTTCACGTTTTTAAACATTAGACCAGGGACAACACCCTAAAGCACCCTTCCAGTTCTCAAGGAAAAGAAGAGAGGAAAGCCAGAGTTAAGTCCCATGATATTCTCTTATGAATGTTCTGGACTGTGTGACCATCATGGGTGAGGATGGCATCCTGAATATAAAGACAGAGGAATCAGTACTGAGAACCCATCTCGTATTGGAATTTATCAGGTCATCATCTTCTCTAAACCTTCCACTTGACCTGAGGATGGATTCCAAACTGCTGCCAAGTCTGAAGTCTTGATGCTACATGGAGTCTTGCATGTCCCTCTAACTCTTCTTGTGTCCCTTCACTTGTTCACTGTGACTCTCTCCACCGCCCTTAATGCAACTTAAACATGTCAAGATGTTTCTTACCTTCAAGACTCTGCCTTGGCTGCTCTTCATGCCTCAAAATATCCTCCCATCACCTTTTCTTCATGTGGCTTCCTCTCTCTCATCCTTCAAGTCTCATTTCAACAGTCACTGCAGATAGGTGTTCACTGGCTACCCTATCCATAACAGTTTCTTCCTATTGCATCATTCTTTTTAATATAACCCCGACCTAAAATTGTCTTGCTTTTAAAAAACATATGTTTATCTTCTGTCTCATGCTGGACTATAAGCTCCAAAATTGCAAGAATGTTTTCAGTTTGTTCATTGCTTTTTCCTCATTGCTGTAGAGGATCTTCTAAAGTAGGCAGAAAATAAACATACCAAATGAATGTAAAATGTGAATTAGAATAGTTGTATTTCTAAATGCAAAATTAAAGCTACCTTAGTTTGAAATAGCAGCAACAAAATGTTCACTGGTTCAAAAATGACAGATTCAAAGCAGGCCATTGTTCCCCAACTTTCTTGTGAACTATGTCTGAGACATATGGAGGAACAGATACCGAGAGGGAGCCTTTGAGGTTCATGTCTATAGCATGGTCCTTCTGGGTCCACACTGAGCAGAGTCAGCAGAGTAGAATGGGGGGTGTTATATCAATTTCACATGAGTAAACAACAAGAAATTCAATAAAATAGTGCAGCTTCTGTGGAAAATGGTTTGGCAGTTCTTGAAAAAGCTAAACACAGAATTAACACAGCTCAGCAATTCCACTCCCAAATATACAACCAAAAGAATTAAAAAGAGGGACTCAGACACTTCCACATTAATTGAAGTATTATTCCCTGAGGATTATTTTCAGTAGCCAAAAGGCAGAAACCATCCAGGTGTCCATCTACAGATTAATGGATAACAAAATTTTATAAATATATAAACTTTATATATATAATGGAATTACGATATGATGGATGGTTTGACATGGATAAATCTTGAGAACATTTTGATAAGTGAAATAAATCAGACACAAAAGAACACATATTATATGATTCCATTTATGTGAAACACCTAGAATAAGAAAATTAATGGAAACAGAATATAGACTGGAGGTTACCAGGGGCTGGGAAGTTTTTGCATAATAATTATAGAGGCTCTTTTTTTGTAGATGAAGAAGATGCTATATGTTCCAAGCCATAGATTAGGAGAAACATTTGCAAAATACATACGTGATAAAGGGCTGGTATCCAGATGTACAAAGAATTTTAAAACTCCACAACAACAATAATAAATAGTTCCACTTAAAAAAAGGGCAAAAGATCTGAAAACAGACACCTCAACAAAAAAGATGTACAGATGGCGAATAAGCACAGGAAAAGATGTTCAACATCACATGTCATCAAACAACTGTAAGTTAACACAACTACACACCCACCAGAATGGTAAAAATTCAAAACACTGACAACATCAAATGCTGGTAAGGATGTAGAGCAATAGGAATTCCCATTCATGGTTTGTGGCGATGCAAAACAGTACAGCTATTTTGGAAGGCACTTTACCACTTTCTTACAAAACTAACCATACCCCTACCATAAGATCTAGCAAGCACACTCCTTGGTATTTATCCAAATGAGTTGAAAACTTATGTCCACAGAAAAACCTGGACACGGATGTTTATAGCAGCTGTTTATAATTGCCAACACCTGGAAGCAATCGAGAAGTCCCTCAGTAGGTGCATGAGTAAATAAACTGTAGTCCATCCGTACGATGGAGCAGCCGTCAATGCTTAAAGGAAATGAGCTAGAAGACACAAAAGGACGTGGAGGAACTTTCAGTGCGTATTACTAACTGAAAGTAGCCAATCTGAAGAGGTTACATACCACATATTGTAGAATGACTCTAAGTATACAACATTCTGGAAAAGGCAGAACTATGAAACAGTAAAAAGTGGTTGGCAGATGTTTGTGGGAAAAGGAAGGCTAAGTAGACGGAACACAGAGGATCTTTAGGGCAGTGAAACTACTCTGTGTGATACTAAAATAGCGGATACGTGTCGTTACACACTTGGCAAAACTCATAAACCAAGAGCGGAAGCTAACGTAAACTATGGCCAGTGGTGTGTCAGTGTTGGTTTCTAGACGGTAACCGCCCTGGTGTGGGATGTTGATACTGGGGAAGGCCATGCAGTGGGGAGATGAAATATATGTACTCTGTGTACTTCCCCTTCAAGTTTGCTATGAGCTTAAAACTGCTCTAAAAAATAAAGACCACGAAAATTAATAAATCAGTTTAAAAAAAAGCCAAAGTTTTGGAAATAGCGATGATGGCTGCATGACACGGTGACTGTAATAATGCCGCTGAATTGTACACGTGAGCGTGTTTAAAATGGCAGTTCAACACCCTTGGGGGGCTTGCAGCATTCAGAGCTCTGGAATTCAGCATCTTGGGTAGGAGACGTGTTTCTTTGGAGCGCTGGAGTGCTCGAACATGAAAAGACTGTTAATGGACACGAGAGGACCTCAGACTTAGGCAAGGCCCGTGCTGCATTCTGGTTATGCCTATTAATACGACGATGTATTCCCGTACGCAGGGGAGGCCTGCAGGAATGCAAGTTACAGAAACAGACCAGAAGGTGAAAAGCATAGATAACCTTTCTTCCTAATTCCTGACACCAGCAGTCCCCAACCTTTTTGGCACCAGGGACTGTTTTCATGGAAGACACTTCTTCCAAGTTCTGGCTAGGGGTGATGGCTTTGGGATGATTCAAGTGCATTACATTTACCGTGCACTGTATTTCTATTATGATGACATAAGCTCCACCTCAGATCATCAGGCATTAAATCCCGGGGGTTGGGGACCCCTGCCTTATGCTACTTTGACTCCCTTATTTTTGTTAATGGCCCTACCACGTTCATCGTCAGGTTGAAAATCTTGGAGAAAACCTAGGTTCCACCTTTTCTTCACCCCTCAGCTCTGATATCCAATCAATTCCTGAGTTTTACAGATTCTTCTTTCTCAACATCTCTCAGGTTCATCTTCATTTTTTCCTTTAATGTCTCCTTCCAGGCCTTCATGACTCCTCCTTTGTGTAGAGCAAAAATTCTCACCTGTCTCTACTCCAGTGTCCTCCTCTTTAATCTCTCCTACACCTCCTTGCTGAATTGGTTTTCCTAAAATATATCTCCAAGCATGTCCCTGACTTCAAGATAGACTCAGGTGCTTCCTGATTGTCTGCAGAACTAAGTAGGAATATCTACCTCACTCGGGAATTCAAGGTCCTCCACAACATAGGTTTCCGTTCACAAGAGGTTTATTAAGGATCAACACCTGTGTAAGGAAGCAGGCTGGGGCCAAGGAAAAAGTCAAAGGGTGAAGCAAGCAAAGCCAGCCCAGCAGGGAACTCCCAAGAGAATGTTGCCAATCAGCGCATCCCTCGTGAAGCTTAAACAGCCTCACTTTCGGATACCCCCGGCCACTTATCTAGGGTCTAGGTGTCATCTTGGGCAAGGCGATTCTCTGCAGCTACGGCAGACTTTGAAGGTGCGGAGAGGTGGAGGCTTTTTACCAAATTCCTCCCAGCGGGGCATGCAGGCGGGCAGTAGGTGGAACATTTCCCTGTCTACAACCACATACTTCTCGAGCCTTCTTTCTCACTTCGCCTTAATGCCTACACTGGGCTTACACACATTAGTCTCCTAAAATCACTGCTTCTTATCTGTCACATGCTCTTTACCTTTGTTTATACGATTTCCTTTGATCGTGATGAATCCCACGGGTTCCCTTCCTTTCCATGACGTATCATCAGTCAGTGCCCATCTCAGATATTGCCTCTCACACAGACCTTCTCTTTAACTTATCAATTGAATGTGATCTCGCCTTCCCCCCCGCCCAGATTCCTTTGCTCATACTGCCAGCAGCATCAATTTTTAGCATTATCTTTGTTCTTATTCTCTTCCCTGAACTCATATAAGCATTTAACACATATTAAGTTAAATTCACCTTTGTAACTCTTGAAGAATCTGGCTTAGTACCCGAGCAGGATGGGGCTTTGATACACCATTTGTGAACCGAACACAGGCACCCGCATGAGTCCTGCTCACTCAAAGCAGAGAGGGAGTATGGCACACGACACTGGGAGGGGAAATTAAAAATAAAAGGGAAGGTTAATTCCTCAATTTGCCATTAAAATGCCACTTAAACCTTACGAAGTGCCAGGTTCAAGGCTGAAGGTGGGATTTCACATCTAAATTCAATCGCTCCTCCTGGCTCCACTCCAGGGTTCTACACCTAAATGGAGACCAAAAGCATCAGCTTTAGCAATGTCCCAGGTGGTTATCAGAACGCTACCTGAGCCCACATGGGATTTCTTACTCTTTCCTGCTTCCATTAAAGACGTGCCAGGCTAGCTTCACGCTCAGAGCAAGTAAAGCATCTGAGCTGGCCGAGCAGGAGAGTGAGGGAGGTACTGGGTAGAAGGATCAGGAATGTGTACTTCAATAACACTCCCACCACCACAGAAATACGAGGACGGGGAGCAAAAAGCAGGAGACACTGTGACTGTTCAATAAGGGAAAGAGCTTTCATGTCTGGTTCATGAACTGACCCTCAAGGCAATTCCAAGCAGAAAATTTTCCAGAGATTACTGAGCACAGCACCATCACTGGAAGAAGCATGTGATTTTGAAGACATTCATTTGGATGTATAACATATGTTTATTGGAAAAACACATCATTACTTTAGAGCAGTGTTCCCCAAAGTGTGGTTCCTGGACCAAAAACATCAGAATCGCTTGGGAAATTGCTGAAAATGTAAATTATCAGGCCTAAACCTATGCCTACTGAATTAGAAACTGAATATTTTAGCAGACCTTCTAGCTGATTCTGATGCATGCTAAGGGTAAAGACTACTGCTTTAGAGCCACACATTTTTCTGAAGGCTATTCCTGGGTTGTGTAATTATCTCATCTATATCTAACATGTTTCAGTAAAGCTGGTTTAAAATTAGGAAGTATCATGAGTCCTTGTGCTAATCTCTTTTTTAAGTACGCAAAGCATTCTTTTTAATGGGAAGAAACATTAATTACCATCCTATAGAAACAGCTGTCTATCGCCCAGGGAGCCTTCTGTTTAGAAAAGTAAAATTCCATAATAAAACAAGCACGTTGTTTATGCAAGGAGGAGCACGGGAACCACTTACGGGTGCATTTCTACATAAATTATGTTTGTTTATAATATTAATCCATCAACAGCATTAAATATTTCACTTTCTTGGGAACACTAGAGAAAAACCACTTCATCAAAGGAAAGAGTTAGTTAAGGACAGAAAGGTTGGAAAATTACACAAAGTACTCAAACTGATGAATTTCTAAATATTTTAACACGGGAAGATATATGAGTCAATATGATGCTAGACATTCACAGGCATATTTTACTGAGCTACTTAATAGGCAGAGCTTCTACCTAAACTTGGAATATTATTAGGTTTCATAAATTAAGTGGATTTGGACTGGTAAAATACTCAAACATCTCTCTCTTTATATGGTGACCTAGTTCATCCTTATTTTTTTCCCTTTCATTTTTAACCTATCACAACTGCTCTCTATGCCTAGGGAACATGTATTAATAGTTTAAAAATGATGTCTTTTGGATTTCCATTGGAGTTTAGAGTCTGTTCCAGTGTTACTTGCAGAAATAAACCACACTCATTGCATTTTTACATTTATTCAAAACTAATTTTAAAACGTGTATCTACTCAATCCCATTACAGTGAAACACGACAATTAGAGAGACACATATTGGTAATAGTACATAAGGTCCTGAGAAGAACCGGGCTTTAATACTGACTCCGACACTTGCTAGTCTTATGACCTTCGTTTACTTAACCTTTCTGGGTCTGAGGTTCTCATCTCTAAAATGAAAATCTTAAATGTATAAAATATATAGGACTATTATGAGTGAATCAGAAGGCTAATTGCTCTTTCTGAGACCCATCTCAATGACATTCCTCTCCCCATATGCAACCCAGCCTCACCAAATGCTTGATGTGGGTTTATTTTGGAACCCATGAAGGGAATGGACTTTGCATATGTATATCCCTGGGCAGAGGACAGGACCAGCAGTGTGGGAAGAGAGAGAAGCATGAGATGTCCACTGCAGGAAATCTCCGAAAGTGGAGGGACCCTGTATCTGCTGTCACAGGCCACGTACGTTACACTGAAAACACGTGTAACCAAACTTCTGGGGTGGCTGGGCAGTGTCCACTGCCCTCTGGGTTACATGCAAGGAGTAAATTGCAGAGTTTGCCCTCCTGAGTATTAATGCCAAACACCAGTTCCCTTACCTCACGGTTGCAACTGAGGTTAAGAACAACTTAGAGCTACAGCACTCTTTTGTCTAAGCGCTTAATCTGTACCAGAGCCTGGACCAGAGCTCTTGTTGGGAGCATGCCAAGGACTCCAGCTGTGAGGGAGGCTGTACAGGCTGGTGATGAAGAAGGCTGGACATCCCCACGCCATGTAGACCCTTTCCAAGGTTGAATGTAATGACTCAAGTCCAGGATTCAACCCGTTCCAACACATCCCTCCTTTCAACAATCAAACGCTTCCTGGCCTCAAGCTCAGAACCCAGCACAGCCGTATCTGGCACCTGTCATGTCAAAAATAAGTGGGCTCTGATGAATGTAGGATGGGGGAAGGTCACATAAGCTCAGAAGAAAGCAAAAAAAAAAAAAAAAAAAATAGCAAAGATACTTGCTTAATTATTTTTGAGCAGTCATCACTCACTCTGGAGAACATTGCCAACAATCTAGTTTGGTAACGTACGTATTTTCCAAGAGAAAATTACTGGTCCTTTTCAGGCTGGGAACATCTGACATCCATATAAGAGCACATCTGTCAGCTTATGACTTCTGTACTTTTAAATATAAACACAAATACAGAAGTATCTCTATGTTTAATTGTATAGATACAGGTAGACACATACGTATACAAATAGGAAGTCATCATTCCATTTTACTCCACAGCACAGGTTTGAGACCGGAGCCAAGTATAGTAGTAAATAAATTGAGCCAACGTGTATGTGGGTGTAATGGTGAAACTGACAGATAAAAGCTGTTACCTTTTTGCTGATTTTTTGCCACTACTATGACTCTTCAGACAAAGCAAAAAGAGCAAATAAGTCACAAAACACATTTAAAATCACCTTATACATTTTAAGTCAATGATGGGCTTTAAACAAGACACATTTATTGATATATAAAAGGAAGGAATGATATTATATTATGACAATGGGTAACTTTATACAATCATTTAAGATCTTTTACTGAGAAAAATGTTGCTCATCAGCCATTATAAGAATCAATAAAGCGGGACTTCCCTAGTGGTCCAGTGGTAAAGGATCCGCCCTGCAACGCAAGGGTTGTGGGTTTGATCCCTGGTCAGGGAACTAAGATCCCACAAGCTGAGGGGCAACTAAGCCCATGTGCCACAACTACTGAGCCACAACTAGAGAAAAGAAAAATGCACACGCCACAACTAGAGAGAAACCCACATGCTGCAATGAAGATTCCGTGTGCCACAATGACGACTCGACACAGCCAAAAATTAAATAACTAACTAAATAAAAAATAGTAAAAAAAAAAAAAATAAACCATCACTAGCATAGAACTACAAAGAGTCAAACACAAATGAAATACTAGGGAAAACGCTGGCAACTAGATGACAATGGGTTAATTATATTATTATCTAAAGAACTCTTTAATATGAAAAAGGCTAATTACATAGTAGCAAATGGGCAACGAACGACAAGTTCACAAGTTGCAATGGTTTATTAACAGATAGACATAGTAGTAGAAGTGTAAATGAAAACTGTAATAAAGTACCGCTTTTCTCTCATGGCAAAGACCAAAACGTGTCAGCCAGCACATGCTACATGCCTCAGGAGGGCATGTAAATTGTCAGGAAATCAGTCAGTATGATCAAAATTCATATGCACATCAACTTTGACCCAGCAATTCCACTTCTAGAAATTTATCCTATATGTATATACACAAACATGCACAAATACATTTAAAATAGTCATTTCCAGCATTGGTGGTGAAAATTCAAATGACCAACCAGAATTAACCTGAATGTTCAACAATTAAGACTAATTAAACCATGGCCTATAGTGCAACTGAATACTATGTAGACATCAAGAAGAATGGAATGCTGAAACGGAATGCTCTCGAAGTTAAATAAATATCAAAATGATGTGGGTAATATACTAAAATCTGTATTAAATTTTTATAACATCAGTGCAGAACATCAATATTAAGGTATAGCGACATTGTGTAACTTGATACGATGCAGACAGACACGGTATGCTTGAAAAAACATATAAATACATTCCAATCATGAGAAACATCAGATGAACTCAAATTGAAAGACAATCGAAAGACAATCGAAAATAACTGACTAGTACTCCTCAAGAGTAATAACAGAAAAGGACTTCCTAGGTGGCACAGTGGTTAAGAATCCACCTGCCAATGCAGGGGACACGGGTTCGAGCCCTGCTCTGGGAAGACTCCACATGCCACGGAGCAACTAAGCCTGTGCGCCACAACTATTGAGCCTGTGCTCTAGAGTCTGTGAGCCACAACTACTGAGCCCATGTGCTGCAACTATTGAAGCCCACGCGCCTAGAGCCTGTGCTCCACAACAAGAGAAGCCACTACAATGAGGAGCCTGTGCACCACAATGAAAAGTAGCCCCTATTCGCAGCAACTAGAGAAAGCCTGCGTGCAGCAACGAAGACCCAACACAGCCAATAAATAAATAAATAAATAAATAAATAAATAAATTTATATATTAAAAAAAAAGAGTAATAACAGAAAAGCTGAGGAATTGTCCCAGACTGGAGAAGACTAAGGAGACACAACAACTAAAAGTAATGTGGGATTACGGATTGTATCCTGATCCTTGAAAAAAAGACATTGAGGGCAGGGACTCACTGAAATGTAAATTTTATTTTTTATTATTATTATTACCTAATATTAATTTTTACTTATGCTAATTGTATCATTTTCCTGCAAGTTGTTTGTTAGCATAAGAAAATTAGTAAAAGATATGCATGAAGGTTCTGTACTATATTTGCAACTTCTCAGTAAATCTAAAATTATTCCAAAATAAAAACTTTAAAAAGGCCCCACAAGTATTATATGCAGTTTTATAAGCATAGAACATTTCTGGCAACACAATAAACCATTAATATTGTGAGCTTTGAAAGCGAACAGGAGATCTGAAGTTTCTGGGGAAAAACAGATACCTCCTTTTCACTGCCTATCTTCCGCTTCCTTTTTTTGAACCTTTTCAATAAAAGATTCAATAAAAGGTTTCAATAGAATCCAGTCCATCAAAAGTAAAGAAGCAATGATTAAGTGTATCATTACTTTTTAAATTTTCTTAAATTATTAAAAATCAACTTTAATAATATTTTAAGGGATCATCAGTGATTATTGAAATGCCTTTGTAAAAAAATTTCACATGAAAACATATAAACCATTGTTTATGGGTATGTGTGAGTACAGATGTGGATGAAAAAAGAAACTGATTCTGAAAAAAGAAACTAAAATGATAATTTTCTAAAAAATAAGTTTTCAAGAGGCGTTTTGCTTTCTGCATAGGGCAAAATCCAAGAGTGTTTATGTATTTGGGTCACTTGCTGACTGCGGCTGAAATATTACTTAATAACAGAGGAGCAAATGAAGACAAGGAGGGCAGGCAAATACCAACTCCAGTTGCTCTAGTCAATTACCTATTTTCCCCAGCAATCACTTGAAGAACATGCTTTATCATCTTGAGAAATAAAATCTTGCTAGCTCTCTCCACCACATAAGGACCTCTGAAGGCCCATTATAAGCTTTTGCAATATGGGTGCTAGGAAACCAGAGTGAACAACATGGGGACAATTAAATTTCTTCCCAGTCGTGAGGTCATCTGCAAAAATCAATTTCACCTGAAGTTTTGCCCATGCCTTCCTTTCTGTAGGCTTATTTTTTATCATAGTGTGTTTGGGCATGAAATGTATAATCATTCCTTCTATTTTTGCACATGACATTTATAAAGTGATAAGAAATTGATGCTAAAGTGCTCTCAAAGCAGAAAAGCTCATCTGACAAATTCAGAAAATGTGTTCTTGCTAAAATGTTCATTACAAACGTTAAAAATGGGGTTCGTGTTCACTCCAGATCATTGGGGTCAACAGAGCATCTGAATTTGCATTATATTATAATCTAGTGATATGTAGTTTATCAGAAAAATAAGATGTAACTTCCTACCAACCCTTTGTGGAGGGTTTTCTTTCTGCCCTGTGTTTCTCTTATTTGCTGCAAATATTTTAATGAGGCATCAACTTTGGGTTTCCGTCTCCTAGCCACTTGGGAATAAGTTGTTATTTTGATGACTTCAGTTTATGAGTTTCAGCAGTACACTGTCAATTACAGGTGAGAAGCAGGTATGGAAAAATCTGCCTCTTCTAAGATCTTTTGTTTTCCTAGGAGCTTGAAGAGACCTTTTGCTTCTTGATTAAGGGCTCTGTCCAAAAATCCTTTCTATATGAACTCATCTATATTCATGAATTCAAATACCATCTAGATGCTGTTGACACCCATATTTATATTTATACGCTAAAAGGTTGCCATAACAAAGTACCATAGACTGGGTGGCTTATATGGGGTTGGCCAAAAATTTCATTCGAGTTTTTCTGTAATTTGTTATGGAAACCCCGAATGAACTTTTTGGTCAACCCAATATATAACAGAAATTTGTTTCTCACAGTTCTGGCAGCTGGAAGTCTGAGACTGGGGGCTCGTATGGCTGAGTTTTGGCGAGGGCCCTCTTCGGGAGGGCCTGCAGAGTGCCATCCTGTTGTATCCCCACATGGCAGAAAGAAGCCCAGAGAGCTCTCCGAGGTCTCATTTATAAGGGCACTAATCCCACTCATGAGGGCTCCACCTCATGACCTAACTACCTCCCAAAGGGTTTAGCTCCTCATACCATCACACTGGGGATGAGGACGTACATAGGAGTTGGGGAGGGATACAAACATCGGATCTGTTGTGCATACCTGACCTCACCCAACCCTGGGTTCCGTGCTCCAGGAGGGCAGAGGCTGCGTGGCTTTCACTGCCTTCCTCCAGTGCCATGTCTACTACATAGTTTGTGCAACATGTGCAGAACAAATGAGTTCATCTTCACAACAAGTCTGAAAGTACCTGGCGTTAAGCTAACAGTGAGGTTAAGGATACATTTTTCCGACAGCCAAGTCTACCCCAGACTCCTGACCCCGCCTGTAAGGAGTTAGGACCCAACACAAAGTTAGAGGGGGAAGTTCATATAAAACTACTCTCATTTCTGACACCAACTGCAAGCTCAGGAGTTTCTCAAAATCAACCTCAGGTTTGATGATTCCTAGAAAGCCTCACAGGACACTCCGAAAGCTATTATACTCAGAGATATGACTTATTACAGAAAAAAGAAGACCAATTAGAACCAGCCAAAGGAAGAGGTGTATAGGGTGGGGTCTCAGACGGCTGCAAATGTGAAGCTCCCGTTATCCTCAGGGTGCTTTATCCTCCCAAAAGTCGTGTTGGACAACACACATGAAATATTGCCAACCTGGGAGGACCACTTGAGCGTCACTGCCCAGAATGTGTACTGGGGCTTTGTCATCTTGGTATGATTAGTTGACTGGCTGATTGATATACCGCGTGCTCCAAGGTCTCTATCGTGAGTCACCTTTTTTTATTTTTTTTATTTTTTGGGGGTACACTAAGTTCAATCATCTGTTTTTATACACATTATGAGTCACCTTTTTAACACTGACTCTCAGGTGTGGTTCAAGGAGCCCATCATGAACGACAAAAACACTGCTATCACTGGAGATCCAAAGATTTAGAATTTAATTTCCAGGGCCAGAAACAAAAGCCAGATCTCTCTTTGGGCAAGGACAAAGTCTCTACTACAAAATTAGCACATCCATTTCATAGATTAAGTAAAAATATCATACACAATAGCTTGAACAACTAAGGTTGGGATACAGGACTATTTGTTTCTAAGGTCCGGCTTCTGATCTAAAATAGAAATTCTCTCGCCATCTTGCTAACCAGTTCCACTTCTTGCATTTTTTGATCTTGGTTAATAATACCTCCATTTTTCTAATTTCCCAATGTACAAATATTTGTGTTATCCTCCACTCCTACCTCTAGCTCACAATCCAAAGAATTGCCAAGTCACATCAATTCTATTTGTTTCAGAAATGCCTCTTAAATCTGGTTCTTTCTCTTCACTCTTTACTGGTAATATGTTAGTTTCAGTTTTCATTATTTCTGACTTAAAATTGTGCCTTGTTGCTTTAAGTAGCCTTCTGTCTCATTATCTACCCACACTCAATATTTGTACTTGGTCATCAGATAGACCTACCAAAAAAATCAGAGGTACTCACATCATTATTCTTCTTAAAAATTTGCATTGGATCCCTAAGGCTCATACGTAAAATTCAAACTCCTTAGTATGCCTTACTTAGCCTTGAACAATCTAAGTTCAAATTACATTCCAAGCTCCTCTCCTAACAGTGTCTTCTATACATTCTCTGATCCTGGCCCTATGGACTTTAACCATGTCGTGAACATGATACGATCTATCACGATTCCATGTTTCCATCGTTTTTGCAAGAATTGTCCTTGTCTCCCTTTTCACCTGTCATAATTATTTTAATTAAAATTTAGTTCAAATGTTACCTCAGTGGTGATGCTTTCATCCACTTCTCCATACAGAATTATATGCTCCCTTTCAGAACTGCCACCATCTGTTATTCCTGTTTCAGTAACAGTGTCCAACATACCATGCTTTAATTTATTGATTTATGTGTCTCTTCAAGCACACCCATGTACATATTATGATGGCAGGAACTCTAGCAAATGCCTAGAGAAATCCTTGCACTTAGTAGGGGATCATAATATAGTTTCTGACGAATGTAAGCACTTTGGATGCAGCACTGTGTCTTATTCCTTATTGCATCTACCATGGCTACCACATGGTGGGTGCTAAATAAATCCCTGTTTAAAAACTGAACTTAATGAAGGAATAATGAGTGAGCAAGTAAAGGAATGAATATTCAGTCTCTGCCCAAACCATCAAATGTGGCATTAAATCTCCCAGGTCATTGACGTTAATCATCTTAATTCTGTTTTTTAGGATAAATGACAAAAGTAGCTATCTTAAAATAAAGCAAATGCAGGGTTTGTAAAATTAATCTAATCCCCTGGTGATAATCCCATGAGTTTTAGTGAAATCATATTTAATGTATAAATATTTATTTATATGTCAATGTATAAAATGAAATGTGTAAACATTTCAATGTATACATTTCAATGTATACATTTCAATGTATAAATATTTATGTGGGGCATAAAATACATCCAGAAACATTTCTTAGGCACTAAGTAGTTTTCACAGATAAATAGTAAACAGCACCCTCCCTTTCAAACTTTCAGAGTACAATAGTGAAGGCACAATTAGAGCCCATGCAGTGTGAACTATACCACATGCTGAAAACAGTGTCAGGACTCAGAGTGGGAGTGATCAAATCTATTTTGAGGGTCAGCCAACCCATCATGCCTTGGGGAGGATAAAACCACATTTAAGAAGGCAAAGGTGAGAGAAAGGAGCATTTTTAATAAAGATTTTCCCAAATGTGGAGGTGAGGAGTGTATGGAGACAGAAGCCAGCCGGTCCAGTGGTTACATTGGATATGTATGTGCAAAGCACTGCTTTTCAAAGTGTGGTCTGTGGGAACTCTGGGAGCCCCCAAGACTCCCAAAGAATTCATGAGCTGAAAATCATTTACCTTGCACATGGTGCTGGCATTTTTACTAATGGTGCAAAAGCAATGGTGACTAAAGCTGTTGATTACCAAGGAGAAATTCAGGCCAAGTGACCAAACTATTAGCTAGGAGTACTAGCTCTTTATTGCCGTATACTCACAGGAAGAAAAAAAAAGACTCATTAAGAATGTCCCTGAAGAGGCAGTTAACATTTTTAATTTTATGAAATCCTGGTCATTGAGTATATATCTTTTTAATTTTCCATTAGACAAAATGGGAAATATGCCGAGACCAGCTCGGCGACTCGAGGCGAGTGACGGGTGCCGCAAGCTTGAAGAAGACACAGACACAGACTGAAGAGAAAAGTGGGACCGGGGGGCTCAAGACCTCTCGGATCAAGAGCCCCGCTGACTCATCCCAGGCTGCTTTTATTGAGTTCGTGGGCTAACATTCTCAGGTTACACTCATAAACAGTCAAAGGCCTCACATGATTGAGGCAATTATCTTTGTTTACTTCCTGGGTCCGAGTTGAGCAGGTGTGGATTTGAGCTGGGGGTGGAGAGCAAAACAGCCCTGGGGGCAGGAGACCTCTCTCAGATATTAGGGGTCTGTGCCCCACCCGTGTTGGCCCCTCTGCGACTGTGCCTGTCTTAGGTTGTTCCTCCTCTGAGGAATCTTACCCGTCTTTGGCTAACCAGCCATCCCTCAGGACCAAACAGGGTGATATTAGTCTCCACGCCCCACACCCTCAGCTCCTCCACTGCTCAAGAATCCCATCGCTCGGCCCACATCAAAAAGGTTCCTGAATGTCTTCCCACATCTCCCCCTTTTTGTTTTCGTAGGAGAAGATAAGCCTGTAGGAGAAGATAAGCCTATTCGAGTTATTTCTTTTTCCGTCAGTCCTTGGAGCATTCCTCCTGTGCACCTGAGAACTTAAACATAGGATAATTAAAAGACAACAAAAAGTATCAAAATGCTTAGGAGACTGCTATTCATGCCTTTTATCCAATCCAATGGATGCAATGCTTTTAATCCATCAGCTATACTTTGTAAAGTAGCAAATTTGGTGTAGAGACTGCAAAAATCATATTGCATGCCAGTAATTTTAGTTTGTAATTGTTGTATGTCCAATGTGAGACCATCCGCTCCATATCCCAGCAGATGTGTCACTGGCATCATGGCCATTCCAGATTTGTAATGTTCTTAAACTTAAGGGAAGTTTCCATATTTTTGTTTGAGCTCTGCCATTCTCTAATTGAGGCCAAGGAAGTATTAATCCAATCCTAAGCCATAAGATGGGATAGGGCGAGTGCATGGCAATATTGGTATATGCCATCACAACCTTTTATAGGGATTGCAGGAGGAGTTTTTTTGGTGTAAACCATTAGAGACTGCATACCCCTTAGGGGACCAGTTTCATACTGTTCCATAGGAACCATTAAGTAGTATCACACCCTCCGTCCCACAGCAAACATCCCAAAGAATCTGATCTTGTCTGTCAGCCCATATCCGTTTTATTTTACACAAAGGTCTATCAGGGATGGCATAATTAGTAAACTTAGTCTCCAAAGCTCAAACCTGAAAACAAATGTACAAAGTTCATCTCCGGAGATTCTACATCCCATTCAAGATGGCGTTTCTTTGGAACGCTCATGATATGGCTTAATTCTCCGAGATGGAATCCACACAGGTTCCAGGCCTTGTCCTGGTGACACACAAGCAAACCCTCTTCCCCATGTGATTAACCTTCCTGATGACCAGATATTAGTCAATGGGTCCTGCCACTATATCAGAAAAATTATAGAAGCATCTGGTATAGGAATCCATTGAGTTCTCTTAAGAAACTGCAAAATGGGATTTTTCGGATAGTGATTATCAATTTTCCCAATATAATCAGCAAAGGCAATTTGCCAACTTACACAATTTTGGAAACAAGCCTGAATTTCTTTAGTAGTTAAATTAATAATTATATGTGAAGGGTCAGTTCCAATTAAATGCTTACTTCGAGTTCTTCCCTTCAGAACCAACTGAGTTAATAATTCTAAATAAGGTGACAAGGATTTTACCATAGTATTTGCTAAAAACAACCATTCCACAATTCCTTCATTTTGCATTAATATCCCCGTAGGTGAATGAGGAGAAGGTAATATAATTAATTGCAATGGCTGATTAACAGTTACTCTCTGTACTTGAGAAGAATGAATTTTATTTTCTACAAGTTTTAGTTCCTCTAAAGCAGCTGATGTTAAAGTTCTTGGACTATTTAATTTTGAATCTCCTTTTAACAAAGCAAATAGGTTAGACAATGCATAGGTGGGGATCCCTATGCATGGGCGAAGCCAATTAATATCTCCTAGGAGTTTTTGCAAATCATTAAGAGTTTGGATTTGATCTGACCTCAGTTCCACCTTTTGTGGTCTAATAGTTGTTCTATCAACTGTTGTGCCCAAATATTGATACGGGCTATGCATCTGTACCTTTTCTGGAGCTATTTTAAGTCCTGCTCTATCAAGGCAAAGCTGCATGCTAATATACGCAGAAGTAAGTAAATCTTGATTAGGAGCAGCACACAAGATATCATCCATGTAATGGATAAGATAACAATTAGGAAATTCTAGTCGTACTGGTTCAAGGGCTTTAGCAACAAAATTCTGGCAAATAGTAGGGCTATTCAACATGCCTTGAGGTAACACCTTCCATTGAAACCTTTTTCGAGGTTCTTTATTATTTAGTGCAGGCACAGAAAAAGCAAATTTTTCTTTATCCTTGGGATGTAATGGAATGGTGAAAAAGCAGTCTTTCAGATCAATAACTATTAAAGGCCAATTAGCAGGGATCATATTAGGTGATGGGAGGCCTGGTTGTAAGGCCCCCATTGGTTGTATAACTGCATTGACTGCCCTGAGATCTGTTAATAAACGCCATTTACCAGTTTTTTTCTTTATTGGAAATACTGGAGAGTTCCATGGGCTAAAAGATTCTTCAATATGTCCTTTTTCTAACTGTTCAGTCACTAATTCTGTTAGAGCTTCTAACTTTTCTATGGTTAAAGGCCACTGCTCAACCCATACAGGTGTATCAGTTTTCCAGGTCAATGGGATTGGTGCTGGGGGAAGCAGTAAGCTTTTACGAACAGTGGCCACTAGTGAAAAGACTGATATCCAAGACCTTCTCTATTTGCATTACCTTCAGCTGGAATGGGAAATAGTTTCCCTTCATAATATTTACCAAAACCTAACCCTGGCTGATATCCTTGATTTACTAGCATTTCTTGACTTTGCATACTGTAAGTATCTATCGTTGGAATGTGGATTTCAGCCTTCCATTGTTGCAATAAATCCCTTCCCCATAAATTAATTGGAAGGTCTGCTATATAGGGTTGTAAGTGGGCTGGCTGCCCATCTGGGCCAATACAAGGCAATATTTTAGCACTTTGCTGCAAGCCATGAGCTCTACCTAAACCTACCACTGTAATGTCTGCAGGACAAGTAGGCCAGCGAGAAGGCCAATGATTACTGCTTATAATTGAAACATCAGCACCTGTGTCTATTAATCCTCTAAAAGCTTTCCCACTTATAGTTACTGAGCACGTCGGGCGTGTTTCTAAAATTTTTTCAGAGAGGAAAACTCTGGCCTCTCCTGTGCTTCCAAAGCCTCTCATTCTCCTTACTTTTGTACTATTGCCAATCTTATAATATGGCAGAATAAGCAACTGTGCTATTCTATCACCTGGATGGGCTTTCCATGGAACCGAAGTTGATATCATCACTTTAATTTCTCCAGTATAATCATTATCAATCACTTCAGTATGAATTCTAATTCCTTTTTGTTTTTCAGTTTCGTTTGGCACCGCACATGCCCATCGGTCCTCTGATGGACCGGCTTATTCATCAAAGCTATCATTTGAGCCTTCAGGAGCCCATAGGGGCTCTAATAGAGGCTCTAATACTGACTTAATCAGAGACCACATTTGACCAAACAGAACCTGGTACGGGAGTCCCTTTAGAATGCAATTTTTTAAGTTCGTTCCCAACCTTATCCCTAAGTACATAAACCCAGTGTTAGCCTAAAGAAGGAAACTATATACAATATTCTCAACTATTTACAGAATTTTTAACAATCGACCTTCATTTGCTTTTTACAAGACCTTCACTTGCTTTTTACTCCACCTGCCCTTAGGAGCTGCCGTAACAGGCATACATCTGGTCGATATTAATCTGAACTTTATTTCCCATATTTTACCCCGAACACAAACTACCCAAGAGATTTACTTACTGGCAGGATTTTTTCAGAGGCCTCTTACTCTCCTCTTGGGGGCTTCACGGCACTTCCCAATTCTTTACTTTTATCAATTTCACTTTCCGTGAACCTTCGTCACTCAAGCCTTTCGAGCCCCACGTTGGGCGCCACTTGCCGAGACCAGCTCGGCGACTCGAGGCGAGTGACGGGTGCCGCAAGCTTGAAGAAGACACAGACACAGACTGAAGAGAAAAGTGGGACCGGGGGGCTCAAGACCTCTCGGATCAAGAGCCCCGCTGACTCATCCCAGGCTGCTTTTATTGAGTTCGTGGGCTAACATTCTCAGGTTACACTCATAAACAGTCAAAGGCCTCACATGATTGAGGCAATTATCTTTGTTTACTTCCTGGGTCCGAGTTGAGCAGGTGTGGATTTGAGCTGGGGGTGGAGAGCAAAACAGCCCTGGGGGCAGGAGACCTCTCTCAGATATTAGGGGTCTGTGCCCCACCCGTGTTGGCCCCTCTACGACTGTGCCTGTCTTAGGTTGTTCCTCCTCTGAGGAATCTTACCCGTCTTTGGCTAACCAGCCATCCCTCAGGACCAAACAGGGTGATATTAGTCTCCACGCCCCACACCCTCAGCTCCTCCACTGCTCAAGAATCCCATCGCTCGGCCCACATCAAAAAGGTTCCTGAATGTCTTCCCACAGAAATATGCATCAAGTACTTCTGTCTACAGAAATAAAAGTTATCTCCAGGAAAAGTATCTGTGTGGTTATTTGAGTTGCAAGATGAAGTAGCTGCTTTTTTTAGTTTTTTTAATCACAGAACACATTTTTCTTTGGAAAAAAAAAAATGACTGACAGATTACAAACTACAATTATTCAGACTGTTTAGTATCTGGCAGATATTATCTTAAAATGAATGAAGTGAGTCTGTTACTTCAGAGACAACAACTGTTAACAATTGTTGCAAAGGTAAAACTTGAGCTTTCAAATGAAAATTGGAATATTTGAAACCTTCACTTAACATCATAAGTTTGATCACTTTGCAATATTTCCTGATGAAATTGGTTAGTGTATTAATGAATGTGTTGTTTGTATTGTACAATGAAATGTATCATTTGAAAGATCTATAATTTGATGTCTCAATGTTTTCTAAATGACCAATTTATGGATAAAAGATCAAAGTCCAAAATAGATGCGTGTATTTTAAAGTAGCAGAGTATGAAGAAGCAATTGATATGTTTTCCAATTGCATAATGCAATTAACCTTTAAGAAAATACTACTTGTCAAGTTTTAGTGTAATATCAAACAATAACATCCACCAATTTCTGAAAAGGCTATTAAAGTACTTTTCACTTTTCCAACTATGTCTGTGTAAGATAGAATTTTCCTTATATATTTCAACCAAAATAATGTATTACAACAGATTAAATGCATAAGCAGTTATAAGAATCCAGCTGAATTCCACTAAACCAGACATTCAAGAGATTAAAGAGGTAAACAATGTTATTATTCTCATTACATTTTTTGAAAATAGTTATGTTTATAATATGTAATTTTTGTTAACATATAATAGGGTTACTATTTTTAAACTAATAAAGGTATTTTTAAATTTCTCGATTTTATTATTGAATATGGCAATTATCGATAGGCATGACTACACAAGCTCTTTGGGATCCTCAATGGTTTTTCATAGTGTAAAAGGATCTGAGACCCAAAAGTTAGAGAACTATTGGGGTAAGAAAATAGCACAAACATTTTCAATCATTCTATATAGAGAATACTTGCTATATGCCAGGCACTATGTCAGGTAGGCTATGTTTATAGCAGAAAAATAAAAGGCAAATCTAATCTCTGACCTCATGAAGTTCATGGCCTATTGAGGTATGAAGACAATCACCCATCATAAAATGGAATCTACAGTAACCACGGACTGTCACAGCCCCAGAAGTCTTTGAGCAAAGTGTTTGGATAAGGAGAGAGAGAAAAAAATTACTAGGTACAAGTGCTTCTAGAAAACAAGAGGAAACCACTAAAATTAGTTTTTTTAATCATTTATTTTGCAAGAAATATATTCAACTTTCTTTAAATCTTTCTGCATTTTATGTGTTCATTTTATTTTAAGGTCTATTTAATGTAAGCGGCACACAGTTGCTTATTTTATCCAGTAATACAATCATTTTAAGTTGGAGAATCTGTCCATCTATATTTAATGCACTTACTGATAGAACATATTTTACATTTACCATCATCTGGTTTACTTTCTATTTATCTCACCTGCTCTATCTTCCTCTTTTCTCTTTTTTGCCCCCATGTGAATTTATTATTTATATCATTTTCCCCCCCCATTGGTTTGAGTATCCTTCAGTGATAACTCTAGATTAGAGTTTCTCAACCTCAGAACTATTGACAATTTGGCCCAGGTAATCCTTTGTTATGAGAGAGGATTTCCTGTGCATCGTAAGATTTTCGCAGCATCTCTGGCTTTTATCAATGGAGAGCTAGTCACATCCTTTCAGTTACGAGACAACGGAAAATGTCTCCAGATATTGCCAAATATTTCTCAGAGGACAAAATCACCCCTGGCTGAGAACTGTCGCCTTTGACTCATCAAGCTTTAATATAAATAAGGACTCTTTTCCCGGACATGCAAAAGCCTTTCGATATTTATCTCTGTTTACCCCTCCTCTCAATTGTTACAATATCCTTGTTGCTATTTTAATTCTCTGTGTATTTCAAAACCCATGAGAAATCCTATTGCTTTACACCATCAATATTTATTTAGACTTATCCACATATTTGCTCTTATACAGTCTTCACATCTTCCTGCAGCTCTGAGTTTCTAACCATGATCATTCTCCTTTTGCATGTAAAATATTCTTATTTTCTCTAGGGTCATATACTGGTGATAAATTCTCCCAGTTTTTATTTGTCAGAAATTCCCTATTTCACTCTTATTTCTGAAGAATATTTCTACTGAGTAAAGAACTGTAGGTTGATGATTTGTTGTTTTTTTTAATAATTTGAAATTTGATTTCATGCACTTTCTTCATCAGTTGCTTCTGCTGAGAAATCTGCTGTTGGTCTTTAAGATAACATTATTTTTTTCCAGATGCTTTGAAGATTTTCTTAAATAGGGGGGTTTTCAGCAATTTGACTGTGATGTGCCTCAGTGTGGTTTTGTTTTTATATTTCTAGCTTAAGATTCATAACCCCTCAAATCTGTGGCTTGAAAGCTTTTATCGGTTTTGAAAACTTCACTGCCATTTTACCTGAAAATATTACTCAGCTTCATTATCTCTCCTCTCTCCTTCTGAGACTAGTTACACATACATAGATATTGTCACTGCATCTCATTACGTTCTTATATTTTGTTTGGTGTGTTCTCTCCTTGCTGCATTCTGTATGTTTTCACCAGAGCCAATTTCTATTTTTCTATTTCATTAATTTTCTTTCTGTGCTGAGTCTAATCTGCTGATAAATCCATTTCTCGAATGCTTAATACAGTTGTTTTATCTTTCAGTTGTATAATTTTCACTTGGTACTTACATAAAATACGTTCCAGTTCGAACAGAATTCCCAATTTTATTTCATTTCTAAAGCATATTAAGCATAGCTATTTTCAATTCCAAAACTGAGGAATCCATCATCTGGATTATCAGTAAGTCTATTTATATCAAGTAATGTTTATTTTGATCTTTAATCACATTATCTTATTCCTCATATGACTATATAATGTTTTTTAGATTCCAAACACTGCATGTAAAAAATTGCTGAAATCATTTGAGGCCTTGCATAATGCTATCTGCTTCCACATTTGAGCTGAGTAATTCTTGACTGCTTTGGTAGCTTTCTGATTCAAGCAATATTCTTTGTACAATTCTTTTCAAACTATCTGAGATGAAAGACAAGCTTTCCCTTTTTTTCAGTCCTTTACAAAGGATATGTGGTCCAACATGGTGGTAACACAATATGGTCTATTTTGTATTATTAGGATGCAGTTCTTGCACAAGTTCAAGAATCACCTAATCTGGTCTATACCATGTTCAACAAGATTAATCCACTGAATGTACACTTGGATGCTGCAAAAATATTTAATGGCTATAAAAGTTTCTAAATAATCTCAATTTCTGACCTTGGTTTCTTGCACATTTGTGGTTGTAGAGGCACCACACTTTAATGACACTTAGGGATACACTGTTCCCATTCTCAGTAAGGAAATGCTGTAGTTAGAGGAAAAGATCTAAAATAAGCAAGACCTACTTAGTCTTGAGTAAAAAATGTCTGTGCTTCAAACTAAATTTATATGATTTAAATAAATAAGTGGGCTAATCTTTAAAGCTTTTGCTCTAAAAAGATTCAGCAAACATTTGCTCAACTTTCCCAGGGGTAGAGGGAACACTATGCCTTGAGGATTCTCTAAAGCAAACCATCTGCATATGCACCAACACCTCATTAATTCAGAAGCTGTGATAATTTGGCCAAGTAAATTACTAGTGTAAGAAGAAAAGCAGCAAAGTGTTTAACACCACTCAAAGAACTACATTTTCAATCATTCTCGAACACTTTAGAAGCATCCTTTCTCTTATAGAAGTAAAGGACATACTAATTACAAACTCTTTCCGTGTATTCTTCCAGCAATTAGCCTCAAAGAAGTGGAAGCAATGCTTAGTGAATTCGTTCTGTTACACTAAATTCATTTAAAATAAACAGAAAAAAAACTTTAAAAATGTTGCTATGAATTTAGGCAAATTTTTCACTCCCAGTTGGTGCAAATTAGGAGCTTTTTTTTTTTCTTTTGTCTTTTTTTTTGGGGGGGGGGCGGGTGGAGCTCAGGTCAAATTAGGAGCTTTAACTAGAACATTAATATATAAAGTACAAGGCTTTTTAGTAGAGTGTCTGGGACATCTGCTGCTTTTGTTCGACCAGCATCCATTCCTCTTTTTGATAATACAAACCCAATTTTTCTTAGGACCTTCTCTAAGTCCAAGTGATTTGGGTGGTCTGAACCTCACTAGTGAATCCAGGAGGTAATCTGTGAATCAGACACGGCTAATCAGAGATTTCTTTCTTTCTGACTGCAATCGCTGGTTCAAAGATGGGCATGTGACTCACAGTGGGCCACTGGAACACATATCCAGAACTTTTGCTAAAACTCTTAGGAAAGAAATATTTTTCTGCAGACATTTACAAAGTAGGAGGTTGTAAGCCCGAGGCTGTACATGAGCAAATTTCTACCACCCATGGACAAAGAACAGGTGAAAATTAAGCTTACAACAAGTAAAAGAGGAAAAGAGTGCAAAGAGAAGGAAAGAGACCAATACCTAATGCTTACTGAGAGCCCGGTTCCAGCCGCACCCTGAACTAAATTTGTCTTATCTCTGAGTGGATACAATAAATCTATGTAATTGTTCAAATCAATTGGGTCACTCACCTGTAAGAATTTTGACTAAGTGCGTTGCTTATTTTGTTATGTGCAGAGGGTCACAGCAGGTGCTGGGAATGAAAAGAAGTTCAGGAAATGAAATCCATTACAAGAAAATTATAACACTGTTGGATGGACACGATATAAGTTGTCTGCTCAAAGGTAAGAACTTCTGTCATTTTATATTATCCTGAGCGTCTAGCAAGGTAGGCATTCAACAACTATTATTTGAATGAATGAATGAATGCATTTGTATGTATACTCATTCATTCATTCAACAAATACTTACTGAGGATCCATTATGCGTCAGTCACTATTCTAGGAGCTGGGGAAACAACGCTAAGCTAGACAAAGGTCCCTGCTCAAAGATTTTCAATTCTAGCTTATATAAATATTTTAAAGTTTTGAAACTCCTGCAGTTTCTAACTCATATCCATTTTTCATTATTTTGTTGTTGTTCTTAGCACTTAATCACTATCTAAATTGCTACGAATTTTGTGTATTTATCCTGTTTATGTTAGACATCCTCCATTAAAATGCAAGCTCCTTTGCTTTATTTGACTTATGTGATATAGCAGGGACTAAAACCCTGGAGAAGAGAACACAGTTTATCTTTCTGGTTCACTTTTCATTTCCAGTGCTAAGACATGTTCCAAATATCAAGGTCTTGCCAGAAAAGAGCACATTCAAACGGGCTATTTATGACAAATTTAATCAAGGGACAATTTATAAAAGTGCGGGCAGCATGAAAGGTAAAGAGGCAAGGCTACTACAATAGAGTGCCATTAACACCCTCAAGCTTTAAAGTACGCAAAGAGGGGACAGATGCCAGAACCCAAAGACAATAGCTGTGATTGTGGAAGGCTACTCAGTGAGAGCTGTGGCCACACAGCAGTCCTGCAAGGAGAAAGCCAGAGGCCAAAACCCAAGTTCTCCCTTATTGTCTTTCCTCTCTTCCATCTAGAACTGGTTCCTACTATTGACCAAACCCAGCTGGAAGCCAAATGGCGAAGGAGACCATTGATATGCGCGTCCCCATGAAAGAGCCCAGGCAAGGAGAGCAGGAATTCTCCCCTGCTTGCACCCAGCTCAAAATGCAGAATTGTGAGCAAATGAATCATTGTTATTTTAAGCCACTAGTTTTAGGGCAGCTTATCATGCAGCAATAGATAACCAAACTAATATATTACATAATAATAAGATCAATTAATTTTTAGCAATTTAATCCCTAAACGTTTAGAGGTTTTACCAAATGTGATAAGCTTAGCATTTACTTAATAGTTTAGAATTTGGGGCCAGCTTTTTAAGAAGGTTCTTCAGGAGGGTTGAAGACGTAGGGTGCCATTTCTGCCTGTAGTAGGAACTCATTTCTAAATTGATGTGCACACTCAGGAAAAAAAAAGTTTAAAAGTGGCATTGCACTGCATCCTGCACATACAACAGAGATTCTGGCAGAGTCTAGCATGTTTTAAAGAAAATTTTGTAGACACATCACAAGTTAAAACACTACACTTCCGGGGCAAAGAAAAGGTAGTTATTTATTTCTTTTCATTGATCTTCCTCACGAGCCCCACAGCAAGAGTAGTGGGAAATAAAACTTTAATTTTAATTCAATCAGGGAATAATGGAATAATTTAAAATATCTTTTAAAGTAATTCAATCTCTTTAAAATGACCCCCCCCCCCCCAATTTTGGCCCCTCTTCCAGCTACTTCTCTTCAAGGTAGCATTTGCATGTAACCTATAAGGCTTATAAAAATCTTGTCAATATTTCTAACTTTTAAAAAATGCCAGAAATGGGGGGCCCTGGTGCCTTGCTGGCCTCTAGTTGCACTGCTGAGGTATTCATGATCTGACCCTCTCCATAGATGTACTGCTGGCATTCGCTGCTGAAGTGTGCGATTTGTGTACCTCTTGGTCATTCTTGCTCAGCCTGATCAGGTCCTGGTGGTCCTTGCTGCTGATTCAGCCCCATCGTCATTCTCATTGGTCCTGCAGACCCACAAGGACCAGCTATCCCTGCCACTTTGACCCAGACTCAGGTGGTCCCCCTGCATGTTTGGTTCTGGTAATCACTTTCATCACACTTTCAGGGGCCTCAGTGTGAACCTTAGCGGAGCCTGTGGGAACTTGAGGGTTGCTTCCGTGATGTGAGAACACTAAGTCATCTAACCATGTGATCTCTGCAGGTTGTTGCAAGGGGATTCTAGCATTCAGATTCCCAAAGTTTCTATCCAGAGGCAGGGCAAATTCCCACCATTCTCAGCTTTCCCCACGTCTTCTCTAACCTACCTCCTCATCTCAGACTTCTGTCCAGAGATTAACACACAAGCGGCTCAACTCTGTTTCTCCTTCATCTCTCCATATCTCTCAGAGGGACAGAATCCGGTTTTCCTCTTCTTTCTCTATGGCCAGGCAATCTCCCTATGTCCTAACTTCTTAGACCTTCTCTCGCCCTTTCCCAAAGGACATAATGTTAGACAAGGTGCTGGGACAGGGAAAAGGGCAAAATGGGAATAGAGAAATTCCCATCATGTTCCAACTGGGAGCACACTCCAAAACATGCTCTTTAAATTTCTATTTCAGTAGGCAGACGTCAGAGGAGCTGAGTTGCTAAGAGTTTGGAGTTTCTAAGCCATACTGTCTGGGATTTAGTCTCTCTGGTCTCATTCCCAGCTGTGTGACTCTGGGCAAGTATCTAACCTTTACACATCTGTTTTCTCAACTGTAAAACAGATCATAATAGTATCTACCTCACAGTGTTTTGGTAAATGAGTTAGTTTAGGTACAGTATTTGGAAATAAGTCTAATACTTTATTAACGCTCCTTGTAGCAGAAACAAGTTGAGGACCCCCACTGCGTTAGCCCTATTCAGCCCGTATTCTCTCCACCCGGTCCACCTACAGAGGTTTCCTTGCCTCTCTTTCTTTCTCAGTCACACTCGGAGAGCGACTGCCCTCTAGCTAAGGCTGTACTATGCCCCTGACATGGACCCCTCCAACACAGCCCTCCCTAACACTCCTTTCCTCTGGGAGCGTTCTTCGTTCCAGAAGGAGTGTCACAGGATGATAACCTCGAGGACCACCAGAACCCTCTCTGGAATCGCCTGACACCAGCCCTAACGATCTCAATGTCCCCAGGAGAAGAAGAACGCAAGACTACATCAGCCCCGATCCTTATCCACAGTCCTATTTTCCACCCTAAGACTATAAGACCTCGTCCAGCTTCCCAAGAAGCGGGGCACAGTCTTGAGAGAGTTAGCCTGGGGTGGCCCCCTTTGCCTGGCAAAGTAATAAAGCAGTTCCTTCCTACTCCTCCAAAGCTCTGTCTCCGTATTTCTATTCGGCATCGCTGAACAGAGGCCAGGTTTTTTGGCAACATCCTTAATCACTATATAATGATTGACTATGAGTACATAAGAAATCTATCTCTAAATTAAGATGAAAAAGCGATTCTATAGTTTGAAGTGATAATATTTCAGACAGTCCTTCTGCCATTGGCCTGTACAAGTTGTTACTGGAGCTTGAGGAGAGAGGCTGAGTTAGTTTTTAGTTTTATTTCCCAGGTTTTGACCTTCCCGTTCACTGGGGTTTGAAATGAATCTTCAGTAAGCTTTATTATTTGCTCTGACTCAGTGTGGGATAATTGTTATTTAAATAGGCCTGTAGGTGTGTGCTGGGAGATGCTAGGTGAAGCACCAAGGAATCAAAAAAGAACAAATAACCCTGCCCTTGAATTGTTTACTGTTCTATTATGGGAGACATAGGAAAAACAGACTAGCAATGAGTCACTTCCAAGAGGTAAGTAGCCGTTTATGATTTCACTGAGCCAATGCCTTCCATCTAAAAGAGAATTCATCATTTAATCTGAGACTAGATGAGGGTATATTGTACTTTCTGCTCCCCATTGCCTCCATCTAAATAAATAGTGCAGGACTCAGCTAAGCGACACCGCAGTGGTAGAAAAAAACGATAATATGAATCTCTAGGTACCTAACTTAATCACAGAAGCAGGGAGTGATGTAGAGAGGCCCTAGAATGAAATAAGCTCAGACCCTGTAAAAGCTGTGTGCCACAGGCGACACCTCCGCTGATCAGGGGTTGTCACTGCTGGCCAGCCTGGGCACCACGTGCCCAAGCAGACCCCCCGGTGCTTTATGGAGATGGCTCACTAGCGTGAATCAAAGCAGCACCTGTGGGGACTTCCCTGGTGGCGCAGTGGTTAAGAATCCGCCTGCCAATGCAGGGGACACACGTTCGATCCCTGGTCCCGGAAGATCCCACATGCCACGGAGCAACTGAGCCCGTGCACCACAACTACTGAGCCTGTGTTCTAGAGCCCATGAGCCACAACTATTGAGCCCACATGCCACAACTACTGAAGCCCGAGCACCTAGAGCTCATGCTCCACAAGAGAAGCCACTGCAATGAGAAGCCCCCACACCGTAACAGAGAGTAGCCCCCACTTGCTGCAACTAGAGAAAGCCTGCGCACAGCAACGAAGACCCAATGCAGCCAATACATAAATACATAAATATATAAATACATAAAGTTATTAGCATCTTTACAGGAGCCATGCCCACTTTGCAGCCTCATGCTGTATAGAGCATTTCTCGAGGATGAACCACTCTGTAGATTCTTATAAAGATGAATTTCATTCTTTTCTTTCCAATTTAGGTAAACTTAACTAGTGTCCTTTAAAAAATGTAAAAAGCACATCATTAGATTGGCTCTATTTTTCAATGTCATGTCTATTCATTTCCCTTTAGTAAACATCCCCATCTCAACTCAGAGTCAAAGAACTAGATAAAATAAAACAAAACCCACAAAATCATTTATCAGTAAATTGACCCAAGGGACAGTCACATAACTATCTTTATTTTACAGATGATGAAACTGAGGCCAAAGGAAGATGCTATTGAAAAAAAAAAAAAAAAGCCTGTATTTAAACTAGCTGTAACTTTTTGCTTCCTCATTAAAATTCAACAGTATTTATCATAGATATGAGATAAAATGAAACAGGAAATATATTCAGGAAGCAAAATTATTTATTTTACGTTTATACTTGTATTTTTACATTTTACTGTATTGTTTCCTTTTTTATGATTTCATTGTTACCAAAGTGTTTCTGGTAGATGCTTGCCTTTTCTGGAGAGTTATTTTTCAGTGTATGTTGATTTAAAATGTTTACGATTCTGATTACTTGTTATGGCATCTTTTTAAAGTAGTTTTATTCATACAGGTCATTGCACAACTGAGACAAAAGAGGAAAATGGTCTGCTTGTCTGTCATAACAATAAAGGAAGATATAAATTAGAAGTGTGGTAAAATGCTTAGAAATTGAGTTGGAAAATCAGTTCAATTCACTCACCTATTAATAAAAGGAAATTGTTTTTGAAAAGGAATAGCTTGGAGCCACAGAGAATATAGAAAGAGTTCGTGTTTTGTTTGTTTTTCCTTAAGAAGCAATAACCATATGTGCAGCCAAGAGAAAGAACTATAAAAAAGAAAGAAAACGAAAAGCAGCCTTATTTACTTAAGGGTAGATTCATTCTAGTGCGTGGGAAAGAAGAAAGTTGTGACGAGCAGGCCAGCTGAAAAGTCATCAGTTTCATAAGCGGAGATTAAGAACGCTAGAAGAGCCATCTATCTTCAGAACAACCACATTAGAGGAGGCATTGGTCTTGGTGAATATTAGGGCTTTCTCTTCCTGGTGGGCATATTTCCAGGAGAATGGAAGCTCCTTCTAAATAAAATGGAATCAGTAGTAAATAAATGGTAGGAGGTTATGTACGAAAAGGATTTTTCAGTCCTATTTCAGTCAGACAAAAGGATTCAGAATGTTTAATTGTTCCCATTTTATTTTCACGTTTAGTCAGCATGGGATCCTTCTTTATGGTGCTCATACTACTCAGTTCCTGGAATGTTCACTTTCCCAAATTCTATTCAGAAATATATTTTCAGTATATTTTACATGCCAGACACTCATATTGTGAGATGCGAACAGAAAGATGAATGAGACTTGCTTCCAACCCTCAATATAAGTTCCTCATATTGAACTTGCACTGTCCTTAAATCCCACCTCAATCTCAACTTCTTTTCGTGAAGCCTTTTAAACTATTCCATCATACTATGTACCTCCCATTTGAAATCCTATTTGACCCTATAGTTTAGCATTTACTCTTTCTGTGATTTTTTTAGATCCATTTGATTACTCATTTTTTTAGCAAATAATGATCATCTAATATCTACTGTCATGTTTTAAAAGACTAGGGTCACAATAGTGAAAAAGATAGACAAGGACCCTATTATCAAGGTGCTTACATTCTATATGTAAGTAAGGAAACAAAAAAGAACATTTGAACAATTGATAGGAACTATAAAACAAAGTTATGGGATTGCGTGATGGAAGGAGAGATAATTTAAGTAAAGATAGGTACCACTCACATAGTGCATATTTATGAAGTACAGTTGTTCTCTTGATAAAGGCACTTGTTAATGGGTTTAGATCCCACCCTAATCCAGGACAATTCCATCTCAAGATTCTTAATCTAAATACACTTGCAAAAACCCCTTCTCCAAGTAAAGTCACATGCACAGATTCCAGGTGGAGAAGATCTTTTGTTGAGGGCCGCCATTCGATCCACTACAAGTCTTCAACCAAGCTTCTAAAATAGGTATCCTTGTCATCTTCTTACAGGTGTAGACACTCCAATACAGAAAAAGTACATAATTGCTGTGGGCACTCAGCCAGCATGCAGTGGAGCTGGGGCTTGCAGTGAGCTGATGGCTTCATGGTCAGTGTACTTAACCACTCTTCGACATGGTGTCAGATCAGGGTTCTCTGCAGGGACGAAATTTGTGTTGAGATCTGCATGATGAGAGAGAGCATCCAGGTAAGAGGAACTACAGCTGTAGGTGTAGGAGTTCTGTCTCCTCAGCCAGATGATACTGAAGGTTGGAAACATGTAGACATGCCTCCTATGTAGTTGAGAGTCTATGCACCTCCCCTTGGCTCTCAGTGGCCTTCTAGCTGTAATTGACTAAGAGAGTGCCATGGAAGTAATGCTGTACGACCTCTAAGGCAGGCTCATAAAAGAGGACGCAGCTCCCACCTTGTTTTCTGGCTCCTGAGTCACCCTTGAGGCGTCTGGCTACCCTGAGGCCACCATGGCGTGGGGAAGCTAAGCCATGTGGAGAGGCCACCTGTGCTCCTTCCAGTCCGCAACAGTAGTCATCAGGTCCTCCCAGTCTAGGTGCCAGGCACGTGAGCGAACAAGCCTTCAGATGATTTCAGTAACCAGCTGTGGAGGTACCTTCCGATCATGCAACTTCCCAGACAGGCCAAAATGTGATGCAGTAGAAACAAGCCATGGTGTTTTTGTGTCAAAATTCTTGGCCCACGGAATCTTGAGCATTATAAAACGGTGGTTGTTGAATGCTACTAAATCTGGGGTGTTTTGCTGTACAGCAAGTAGTTACTAAATATAGCTATGCCATTTCTTCTACTGAGTTTCCTAAATCACATCCCACAGAGCTGAACACAAAATAGGTGTCATGTGGTATAGCGGGGCGGGGGTGGGGGGAGAGGAAACAGGTATTTATCAGCAGTTGGTCAGAAGACCAGAAATCACTCAGGCTATTTTAAGTAGGAGGAGAATTAAGACAGTAAATTAAATGCTCACAAACTTTGGGAAGAACTGGAGGAAAAAGGTCAGGAAACTCACTGCTGAGTTTTAGGAGCTCAGACAGGGCTGGGAAGCACGGAAGTTGACACCAATGGACTCTACGCCTGCAGCATGAAAGCAGGTGTTTTGCAGGAGTTCACAGGAAGCCACTGCAAATTTCACATCTACTGTCTGGCCATGTGTCTGCCAGGAGCTGCTGCCAGAGAAGAGTGGCTTATCTCTGCCTCTCACCTTCCAAGTCTGTTCTATAAACTAGATCCTACATCTAGGGGAGAGCCTACATGGACAGGAATAGCACTGAGATCCAACACCACGTGGCACTGTCTGCCCTTTTGGATACTCAGCGTCCATATATAACCTTATACATATATTTAAACTCCAAAACAGTAAGACAACAATGTTTTTCTTCTGCTGAATATGATCCAGTTATCCCCTGCATGAATCATGACATGTTTGTCCTCTCCCCAAACCAGGAAACCCAAAGTCTAATCAGTAACTATCCATCTCTGGGTGATGCTCATTGCTCTTAGCTCAGTTACAATTCCCTTCTTTGCTTTAGAGACCACCGCCGAGACCCTTAATACAATGGGGAGGAAAAAAGGAAACTGGTAAGTACATACGTAGATAACATTGGAGAAAGAAAATGCATAGCTATTGTAATCCTCGGTTCCATAACGGGTGGCCCCATGCTCCCTGTGAGGTCAGCCACATTTCAGCTGGTGATGCTTCTTTACTTGATAGAATAACCCAAATCTCCATCCCAGAGGGAATGAAAGATCAGTGGTCCTGATGGCGCTGGGGTGCTTTTGTCTTCCATGTACTTTGATCTCCAGGCACTGAAGAACTAAGAGAACCCATGAAATTCCCTGGGTTCCAAAAGTCTCCTCCTGACCTGGTTGTGCAGCAGCAATCTTATTTGTCTCTGATGATCAGGTCCCATCACCCCAGACCATACAGTAACTCCCTTTCTCAACTGTCATTTCACTGGTATGAAGAACCCAGTGATATCCCTAATGCAAATCCCCTTGATTTGCATTTCCCTGGTGATTATTGATGTTAAGCATCTTTTCATACATCTATTGGTCATTTGTATATCTTTTGAGAAATACCTATTCACGTCCTTTGCCCATTTTTCAGTTGGGTTATTTGTTTTCTTGCTATTGAGTTGCTTGAATTCCTTATATATTTTGGATATTAACCTCCAATCATACATATGGTTTGCACATATTTTTCCCATTCTATGGGTTGTCTCTTCACTCCATTGACTGTTCCCTTTGCTGTGCAGCTTTTTAATTTGAAATGATCCCTTTTGTCTATTTTTGTTCTTGTTGCCTATGCTTGGGGGGTCATATCCAAAAAATCATTGCCCAGACCAATGTTAAGAAGCTTTTTCTTCTAATCATTTTACGATTTCAGGTCTTATATTTAAGTCTTCAACCCATTTTGAGTTGATTTTTTGTATATGGAGTGAGATTAATGTCCAATTTTATTCTTCTGTATGTGGAAAAGAAGTTTTCCAACAAGATTTATTGAAGATACCATCCTTTCCCATTGTGTATTCTTGGCACCTTTATTAAAGATCAATTGACTATAAATGTGTGAATTTGTTTCTGTGCTCTCTATTCCATAACATTGATCTATGTTTCTGTTGTGATACCAGTACCATGATGCTTTTACTACTATAACTTTATAGTATATTTTGAAATCAGGTGGTATGATGACTTCAACTTTGCTCTTTTTGCTCAATATGGCTTTGGCTATTTGTTGTCTTTTGTGATACCATATGAATTTTAGGATTTTTTTTTTCTATTTCTGTGAAAAATGCATCTGGAATTTTGACAGGGATTGTTATCAAGTAGGGATTTCTATGGACATCTTAACAATGTAATTCTTTCAATCCATGTCCACAAGATATTTTTTCATTTATTCATGTCTTTTCAATTTCTTTCATCAGTGTTTTATGGTTTTTAATGTACATATCTTTCACCTCCTTGGTTAAATTTATTCCTGAGTATTTTATTTTTGTGATGCTATTTTGATGCTATTTCTTTTTTGGGTAGTTTGTTGTTAGTGTATAGAAATGCAATTGATTTTTTATGTTAATTTTGTATCCTGTAACTTTACTGAACTTGCTCATTAGTTCTAACAAGTGTGTGTGTGTGTGTGTGTGTGTGTGTGTGTGTGTGTGTGTAGCTTTTACAGTTTTCCATATATAACATCATACCATTTTCAAATAGAGACAATTTTACTTCTTCCTTTCCAACTTAGATGCCTTTTCTTTTTCTTGCCGAATTGCTTTGACTAGGATTTCCAGTACTATATTGAATAGAAGTGAAAAGTGGGCATCCTTCTCTTGTTCCTGATCTTAGAGGAAAAGCTTTTAGCTTTTCACAGGTGAGTATGATGTTAGCTGTGGGCTTATCATACGTGACCTTTATTATGTTGAATTACTTCCTTCTATACCTAATTTGTTGAGAGTTTTAATCCAAAAGCTCTTTTCTAGACCTAGTTCTCAAGTCTCTTTTATTTGACTTGTTACTCCCTGCTTCTCTCTTAATAGAATGGCTTCTGCCTTGAGGATATCAGGCTAAAACAGACCACGCCCTTAACTTGTTCTTTGCCTCAACTGGATCTTTATGGAATTCAGTTGCTCAAAGTATTCCTCAAGCTTGTGTATTCTAGTCTGTGTGGTAGACAAGCATTTGGTTTTTCCAATCCTCCAAGATTTCATGTCTGGACTCTTTTTATATCCTTTCATTTCTGCTAGCAAACTGGCAAATTCTCATCTTTTGTAACTTACACATTAGCACAGGAGTTCTTTTCAATCACTTTTCCTAGAGCTGCTGGCATAGGAGGTATATTGTCTGTCTTCCAACTTATTACAGGAAACAGTCTCACCAAATGTTTTGCCACCACATAACATGGGTCACCATCTTTCTACCTCTGCCATGAGTTTCTTGCCATTTGCTTCTTGCCCATTAACTCAAAGATACTTATTGCAAATTTCTATCATGGCAGCACTCTACTTCTAGTATCCATTTCTCTATTAGGGGAAATAACACTAGCTGGTAAAATAATTAACTTTAACACCTCAGGGTCTCAACACTGTAAAAGTTAATTATTTAATCATTCACTATCTGGTGAGGTTGGAGCAGGATTCTTCTTTATAACATCATTCAGAGAATCAAGCTCTTTCCATTTTATGATGCTACCATTCAACTCATGGCTTCTGGGTTCACCATGAAGAAAGAGAGTGAATAATAGAGAATTGCACATGGAGCATTTTTATGGTCCAGGCATATATCACTTCTGCTCCATTCCACTGGCCAAAAGGGTCACAGAGACAAATTTAACAGAAGGAAGCTGGCAAATGCAGTTCATCTGTGTGCCCAAGAGGAAAATAAAATGGGTGCAATGAACATAAAGCACTGCCTCTGATTTGAAATCAGGCAACTGTCTCATTCTCAGTTCTACTACTTACCAGATCTGTAACTGGCTGATGGTATTTCTTCATCTATGAAATGACATTTATACCACAAAACTGAAGGGTAAAATGAAGACATTTTCAGAATTGTAAGATGTGATGGATACCATTTTTCCTTTTCTTCCTTGAAATTAAAAATGTATATGTAACTAATTCTGGCCAATAGAATATGAGAAGTGAAGTCAGTCAGCTCTGAACTGAGATAGTGAAAATTCCCCTGCCCCACCAATGCCTCAGCAACTTTGACCTTAGAATACAATTACTGTGCCAACAAAAGATGGGAGCATGTGTGTCACCCTGGGCTCTGGAACAATTACATAAATTAATATGAGGGACAGAGTCCTGTGCCCATCCCCACTTCATGTGAACAAGCAACAAACATTTGTTTGGTTAAGCAGCTGAGATTTGGGGGGAATACGCTTACAAAGCCTGGTGGTTCTCCACCAGAGGTGATGCTGCCCCACAAGGGAACATTTAGCGATGTGTTGAAATGCTTCTGGTTACCACAACTGAGAGAGTGCTACGGGCATCCAGTGGGCAGAGCCCACGGATGAGGCTGAGCATTTCACAATGCACAGGACAGCCTCCCTCAGCGGAGAAGGATCTGGCCCCAATGTCCACAGTGCTGAAGCTGAGAAACCATAATAGCCTCTCCTGACTAATAAACAATATTTCAAAACTGTTTCCTGCTGTCCTTCTTGGGAAGCTACGGAAGAATGCGCTGCCACAAAACAGAGATCTAAATCAGCACGTGGGATTCAAGAACCAAAGGAACCAACCCAGAAGAGAGGGAGTTCTCAGTCAAAGGTGATGGTGGGATCCCAGAGGCAGCAAGTCTATACATCAGCTGGTTAAATGTAGAAAAAGATAAAGGGTTGCAGGAATGAGTCCCTCCGGAAAAAAAAAAAAATGATATGCTGCTCAATGGGTACGAATGTATTAACAACAACTTTCAAGTTCTGTTTTAAAGTTCAGGAATTAGTGAGTGATAGATTCAGAGAAAATTAAGTAATTAAAAAAGAAAATTTACTACAAGCAGAGTTGGACAAGAAAAGAAGAAATACATGATAAGATACATGTATAATAAATTAAAAAATTATGAATTATATTTAAATTTCATGGTAATAAAACAAAGATATTGATATAACCAAAAGCTATAATTTAACTGAATTGCCAGGCTAGGGAGAGTGGAAGTGTGCACGTGAGAGTGTATATATGTGTGCGAAGAGGGAGGAAGAAGAGGGTTAAAAGGTTAAATCTTCATCTCTTATAAGAAGTCAGTGGATAATATTTAAAATGGAAAAATCAAGAAATAGCAATGTAAGCGGATTACTTAGATTTATGAGGGTATATGCCAAAAGCAGCAGCTAAAAATAAGTTAGAACTAATTACTTCTACAGAGGTGGAAACTGGAAGGAGTGAAAACCCTTGTTTTTCATTATAAGCTTAATAGTACCACTTTTTAAACTATAAACATATATTACTTTTGGCAAAAACAAAATAATTTTTACAAAAATGAGGGCAAAATAAATCAATTTCCAGGCATTAAAATGATACAATACATAGGAAACTCTTGTAATGTGTAAACTGCCACGTGAAGGCTAATTGCGGTGATCATTACAGCTGAGGCCGAAGATGCTGTCAGCAATTGATGCCAGGCCTCAGCGCAGATGCTGTCATGTATTTGCTTATCACTGGTCATTGGTAGCAATCAACACACAGGACTGAGTACCGAGGTTGTCATCCAGCTGCTAATTAAGAAAGGAGAAGACCTGGTTCCTCCCTATCGTCCAACACCCCTTACTCTGTGTCTACCTTGTGGTAGGGCATGAACCTTGCTCTCAATGTCCATGTAGCATAGTAGGGCTGTATGACCCTGACCACAAGGTCTGACCTTGATTTAGGACACTTCCTGGCCAGTGGGTGTTCTCAGGGGGGCCCACTTCTTAAATTCCCTTTAATTGGGAGCTTATGATAGTTTATATAGACCAAGTATTACCAGATTCCCCTCCTGTCACCCCAAGCCTCCTGCCAGCCCTCCACCTTTCCAAAACCAGAATTAATGGCACTTTATTCTCTCTTCTGTATAGTCAGCTTTGTTGGTGTCTTCCACTCTCCTCTCTAGAGTTGAGAACATAAATCACAATGCAACACAGCATAGCAGATAAAAACATGGCCACTGGAAAGAGAGTATATGAGTTTGGATTCAGTCCTACTGCTTTCGGAGGTTGTATGACTGAGGGGAAATTAATTAACCTCTCTGGGCCTCATTTTCTTCCTCTATAAAAAGGGGATAATAAGAGTATTTGCTTCATAAGTTTGATATAAGGATCAAAAGAGTTAATAAACGTAATCCTGGGAATTCCCTGGCGGTCCAGTGGTTGGGACCCAGCGCTTTCACTGTCACGGGCCCTGGTTCAGTCCCTCGTCAGGGAACTAATATCCCCCAGGCTGCATGGCGTGGTGAAAAAAAAAAAAAAAAAAAGAAGAGAGAGAATACATAAAAAATAAAACAAAATAAAAAAATAAGTGTAATACTAGGAACTGTTTCTGGCACAGAGTAAAGCTACACAAATATCAATGAATATCATTACGGCACAGAGCAAAAATGTATAATTGTTAGCTCTCGTAGTCATTGTTAATATTATTGTCATTAGTGCTTGAGATGCACCAAGGACATGACAGGCACTGAAAAACATTCATCAGTGTGACTGAATTACAGAACACATTTGCAAAGATCTGAATCAACCTCCAGCCGCCCCTATTCCTGCTATGTGAACCATGACAAAATCCAGTTAAAGGCACGCAGTCAGCACACTCCCAAGGAAAGGGCAGCTCAATTCTCTATCCCAGTGTTTCTCAACACAGCATTTGACAGATTTACCCCTGAAATGTTCTGAAAAGATCCACCCCACAAAATCTAAACCACTCATTTGTATGGGGCAGCCACACTAAACTTCACTCAAAATTTCAAACCAGCCAAGCAGTATAGGCCTCAAGACCTCAGCTCCACCGGGCCCACCTCTTCCACCGGCCCCAAGGTCTCCTCCTTAAAGAGGTCAGTATTTTAATTATGCCACCTGTCAGTCTTTTCGTAACACTCATCCATGTCTGTAACAGAAAAATATATGTATTTGTATGTGTGTGTTTGATGACTCTGCACATAAGCTCTTGGAGGATGGGAACTGCTCTGCTTTCTTCTCATTCTACACGGAGTACCTACTAATGATCTGGTCACACGCTACAGAGTTTCTTAAAAAAAAAAGACATACTTCTTTCAAAGGAGGAAACTACAGTCAGTTCCATAAAGGAGGTGATTTGTGAGCTAGGCTTCCAAACTTTTTAATGTCATAACTTTTCTAGAATAACATGAGGTTGAATAATATTCACACATGAGTAAAATGTGCTAGAACTTTGGTTTTTGATTCAGTTTGAATTATGTGATTCCATTAAAACTGGAATTGATATTTCTGAAACATAAAAATTTCACCCACAAACTATGAACTATCCTAGAAAGCATGTTGAAACATATTTTTGTTTCTTGAGTAAGTAATGGATAAAAATGCAGAGGAGCTCAAAGAACAATGGCAGGTCTGCACTATGTTCCTAAAATGAACACGATGTGAATCGAGTTTCATCTCTATAATATCAGAGTTAAAGTAAAATAATTATTGTGTCTGTCATAGATACCTACTGGCTTACGACGGTCAAACAACCAGGTGACCCTCTTAGACAGATGGCCTGGACTTAGATGCTTCATTTCAAAATAGCACCAAAAATTGGGGTGTTGCAAAAGAGCCCAATACTTGACATTCAAAAAGAAATAAGATTAAGACTTTACCCAACCCCAGTGCATACACACAGAGTCACAGCTTTTTAACTGTGTGCAATGTCTTCATTTAGGTGCCTTGGTGTTACCAAAGACACAGAACTTTTTTTAAAGTACATTATATGCAGTTGTCTATTCTATCACCCTTATATTTTAAGACAGCTTTTTAAAAAGTGACACCTTGATTGACTTGTATGCTCTGAAAATAAGAGAACCATCTTTTCATAGTGAGTTGAGTACAAATTAAGTGTTTGACAAGAAACTCTGGTTTGCTTATTATATCTATGTTCCGAGTGCAAGGTAGGTGTGCTCTGTAGTATATGCTCTCCGGGCTGCAGGCAAGGAAAAAACAGCCAGAGTAGCTGCAACTAAGGTGCAAACACAACACTAAAAGGGAGGTAATGAGTAGGACAGAAAACCGATTTCATGTGGGAAACAGTCACGATCATGTCAGGTACAAAGGCCCTGAGGAGAACACGAGAAACACCGAATCTTTCTCAAGATGCAACTACTAGAATCACTGTTTCATTTTATCGTCTACTACATTCACATAACAATATTCATTAGTCAAGAAACATAAAAGTGTTTAAAGAAAAGGAAGATCCATTGTAATTTGACATACTCATTGTATTACTTTAGTATTACAGTAGGTGGATTTACTATAGAAAATTTGTAAGATATGTAAAACCAATTAATAAAGTAAAATCATCAAATCTCACCAGCTAAAGAGTAGGTACCTTATGTTCATTTTACTTTATGTCCATATATATGTACATATATATGTATATGTGTGTGGCTATATGTGTGTGTGTGTATATATACATATATATATTCCTTTATTCCACACATGTTTATTTTGTGCCTACTGTGTTCCAAGCACTGTTCTGATTCTTGGGATATCCTCACAGAAGTCAGATTCTAATGGAAATAGGGATGATACACGGCAGTGGGCAGAGGATAGAAAGACAAGCAATAAAAAATAAACATAACATGTAAGTACATCAGACACTATATTAGGTGATATTATTAAATTATAAGATGCTACAGAAAAAAAGCTATAAGGTGAGACCTGTTATGGCCTAGTTACATGGAGTCAAGGAGCAAAGGAAAGTAACTTTGTGAAATTAGTGTCCAGTTTCTGTACGAATCTTTCACAGAAGACCCTTTAAGGCCAAACTAAAGAAAAAAGTAGAATTGACACTTCCTGCCAGGTTCATCCCAAACCCATGTGCTCCTTCAGTAAGAGTCATGCGGAGAGCCCAGAGGCCCTATGTCTCAATTTAAAAAGTATACATCAAGCCAAAACACAGACAAATAAAATATGTCCTATTTTCCTAATTTGAATATCAAGCCGGGAAGGCCAGGTTTGAATTTAGAATTCATGGCCTCCTTGAGGTCCTGTCCCAGAACAGAGAGCAGGAGAGTAGGCCAGGCCCTGCTCCACAGCCTGTCTCCATCTTGTTCCACATGTGGTCCTGTCCTGTACTGTGCAGGACTTCACAAGCAAGTGTATGCACACCCAAGACCTCGTGTCCATGCTCTGTCTACACAGCCACGCTCACCGGCAAAGAGCCCACTCTTGGCCAAGGCTCAGGCTTTGGGTGTTCACACAACTATCCTGGCCCATCCTGAGAGAAGAGACCCATGCAGGTCCTGGAAAACTAGAGCAGCTTGACAAACATCCCTTGGGTTAAAGGATCCTAACAAACATGAAAGGAGACTGAGCAAGGGCTGGCCAAAGGGCTGCATGAGGGAAAGTCCATGAGAGACCATAAGTGAGAATAAGAGGGTTTTTCCTGGACAAAACTTCTGACGTCAAACGTGTGGGGGCGTCCACACCAACAGCCAATTCTCCAACACCAACTGGCTGCCCAACAATTCGACTGTATCCTGACATTAACTACCCAGAGTTAGGGTTAGGGTTCCCAGTTTTAAGGTCTCAGTCCCCAAAAAACTGGTCCCACTTCAGATGCCAGCACTAATGGGGCACCCAGGCTGCCACCTATCTGCCCAGCTGACTACGAACTCAGAGGTTCCTACATCCCCCTCCTCAGGCTTGATAATTCACTAGAATGGCTCACAGCACTCTGGGAAGCATGTGCCTCACTGCTACCTTTTTATTATACACAACACAACTCAGGGCAAGTCCCATGAAAGGGATGCATAAGAGAAGGTACAGAGCACTGGGCACAGAGCTTCCATCCCTTCCAGCATCTCACTGTTTTCACCAACCTGGACGTTCTCTGGGTTCTGTTGTTTAGGTGTTTCTATGAAGGTTTTCAATAGTGAACACGACTGATTGAATCACGGACCACTGGTGACTAAACTCAATCTCAGAGCTAAAAAATTCCAAGTCTCTGATTATGACTTGGTCTCCCTGACAACCAGCCCCAGCTCTGAAGCTATCCAGGGGTCCCCAATCACATCATCTCATTAGCATAAGAAAGACACTCATCACGTCAGAGATTCCAAGGGTTTCAGGAGCTGTGTCAGGAACTGGGAAGAAGACTTATTTTTTATTAGACCACGGGGAGACTCTCTGAGAAGAGCACAGGTCCTGAGAGAATGAGTCACTTCTAATCTCCCTGAAATGCAGAAGAGCTAATGACAGATGGTGACCGCCCAACCACAAAAGACTGTGATGCTTCTCTCCTGCTCCCTTCTCCCTCTAAATCTAGCTACTGAGAAGGCAAGGGTATAATCGAAGATGGCGGAAGAGCTCAACGACATTCCTCCTCCCCAGTGAGGCATCTAGATCTGAAGCAGTGCAAGCTGGTGGGAAGTGAGTAGCTCCACATGTGTTCCTAGATCAGAGTTTTGATTATTACACTGACGACTGACATTTTACCTACTGAAATGAAACAGTTCTTAGAACTAAGGAGGATGGAAAGCTGTGGTACGTGTCTAAGTGTTCATCCAGGGGCAGAGAAGGAAACAGGCCTTAGAGCAAATATGAAGGAACAACGGGAGAAAGAATAAACTGCTTTGTTGGCATCTTTTTACCTTTAGCGAAGTCAGTGAAAAGTTTATATCACCATTAGGCAGTTGAGATTTGTTTCTTTACTGTAATTCTATATGTTGAGTCATGTGGGGACTCAAGATTTATTTGTGCTGTATTCTTTCTAGTACCTGATCTGTTTAGGGACTCTTCTATATTTACTGCTTTTCTTCTTCCAAAAAGGAAAATTTAAGCAATAATGTTAGACCAAAGCACTGTTTTAAAGCATCTTCTTTAACAGCACCAACAAAATTTTCCCTGGGATGAATATTATCCTGAGAGCTTTCCTATAAGTGATTATCCTTGATTATATATTTTATTTGGATAAGGAATATTCTTGGCACTGAGTTCCACATAATGCCTCCCTTCAGTGACATGGTCATTAGGAAGTTTGACTGATGGCTCACAGCCTTGGGCCATGGCCTACTTCTTAGAGTGATGAGTGAGTTGAGCAGCTTCCAGGAGTCAGCTGCAGGAAAAATTCAAGCCTGGGTGTCATTCAGGTTTGTCTCCTGCATTTTAGTTGATTGAGCTTTCCATCTTCTCATTTGGGCAAGAGGCTTTCAAAAGAGGAAAATGTTAGCAGTTATAACAGGATGTTTTAAAAGAAGTTCCTCTTGGATCTTCTATCTTCAGTTCATGGGGAACACTGCCAGCTCACAGGTGATCATCTTTCCTATTTACTGTTTGCAGGTATTTAGTCACATTTCTCCCTGATGAATCACTTTTCAGAAATGGCATCTCTCCATGATTGACTGGGATGGTTAGCAAAGAGGTCACCTTGCTTTCAAGTACTGGGTTTAAAAAAAAAAAAATTCAGGAATCTGGACTTTGTTTGCAGAAAACTAAAATTCATTCTATTAGGTGTATCTTCTTCATCCAGCTATGCAAGACCTTGAAGAGATTTAATCAATCATTCCATAAAGAGTCTGACTTTACCTTGGAGTTGACCACTGACGCCCAGCCCGTTCAGTTATTTTTTTTTCCCCATGTACCACTCCCTCACTGTCTCCTGGGTGCCTAATTGAGACCACCTCTACTTCCCCATATTGGCTGGGAATTTTCAGGAGATCATTATTGTTAATCAGAAAATCAAATAGTGGGTCTTTCATATCTCCTACACCCTTCTTTTTTCTTGTCTCCTTTGCCTGAAATGAGGTCCTGATAATCAGCTTCATTCATTCTTATTCTCCACCCCTTCTTAATGTGTTCATAGATCCTCAAATTGCATAATATATGCCTTGCCCTAATTGAGCAAAACAGGGAGGAAGTTTTCTGGGTGCTAAAGTCTTAGCAAGAAAGATAGGAACACGTTCGTGCTTTAGGACTTAGCATGGATCCAAGTTAGGTCTTCGTGGGATTAACACACATCTGGGCATTTTCAAGTGAGCAGAACTATAAACTCCATAGGGATATACATTGTATCTATTTTGTTCTTCAGTTTATGCCCAGAATTTATTATCGTGCTTGGTAGATAATATCCATCCAATAGCTATGTGGTGAATGAATGAAAGAAGGAAAGATGGAAAGAAGAAAAGCAGCAAAGAAGGAAATAAAATTCTATTTTTGGCTGAAGAAGAAGGGAAATATTTAAGCTGATGCATGAGGTGAGGTAAGAATAGGAACAGAGAATGGAGCCTGGGATTGGAGCTAATATTAGTACCCAGCCCAGCACCGTGAACACATATCCAACAAGGATGGAGAGAGGAACTTCAGGTGGGGATAAAAAATTGTTCTTTGGGGGAACTTTGCTAGATGTGATGGTACTTTGCAAAAGATGTGAGATATTTTGGCTTATCTTTAATTCCAAGATAGCAAAGTGGAGCAAAGAGATACTCTCTTCACTCCCAAAGAGACAAGGCATGTCTTCAGCGCTGTGAGCACCCTCAGAAACACAGCCCTATATTACCGCTTGGAAGGTTTGTGACTTTGGGGAGAATTGAAAACATGCCCTTGACTTGGGCATCAGTTGAGTCATGGTGAGGCCAGTGGGGAAGGAAAATAATATGATTAGGAACTTAAATGCAACACCTCTAGGTACTCCCAGGAAAAACTGCATTTGAATTTGAAAGGAGCTGGAATTCTTGTATTTTGTGGAAAAGAATGAGTCACTGAAATCTGCCTTATTACCATTAATGTGGCATTATTATTTATCATTAATAAAGTAATTTAGTAGCTGTTTTCTAATGACTGCCATGGCCCAGGCACTGTGCTAGGTGCTACAAATACAGTGTTAGCAGAACACAATCTCTGTCCAAAGGCTCTTCCAGCAGGGTCTATGGTTAAGAAAAAAGCCATGCAAACAAAGTATAATGTGTACAATGATCGTGCTGGCTGCAGAATATTGTGGGAACCCTTAGAGATGCACATGCTTGAGAGGGTTTGGGAAACGCATATTATAAAAACAATTCAAGATTCAGATGAAAACCAAGCCTCTGGTCATTAAGCCTACGTCTGAAGTTTTCTTTTTTGAACATAAAAGAATCCCACACGCAGGCGTAATTCCTTCAATGTGCTGTGTTGACCTAGATGCTTAAAAATTACCTCTCTTTATTAAAATCCTCTTTAAGTCCCCAATTGGAAGCTCACCTACTGCAGTAAACTGAATGTAGCATTGACCTTTTCTCCCCCAAATAGTTCACTTATTATATCATAAGCTAGAATGATAGGGGATGAATTGTTACGCAAATATCAACTACAATTAACCTTGACCTGATGTGAATCCTTCTTTTTCTTTTCTTTTTTTTTTTTTTAACCTTGTAAATGTATTCTGTGGAACTGGTTATCAAGGTCAAACAATTCAACAATTTTGAGCCAAAACATGGCTTTGATTAAAACAGAACCCTGTCATCCCTGGCAGTGCTACAATCAGAATAAAACTATTGCAGACACAGTCCTCTCAGTACCAGAGAGCACGCTCATTATTCTTGTTGAGCACGTGACATCTGTCAAACAGGATAAGTTAAATATTTCTACAAGTCACTCATCAAATAATGAGATTGTTAAGACATCCGGGCAATGTACAAAAGGAGCATGTTTCCATTTTAATAATTGATTCGTTCAGTCATGAATACCCAGAGCAGTAGCAGAGAAAACAGTGAGGACTCCGGTGCAGAGAAAATAATTAAAAGAAGTCTAATATCCTAAGCGCTCAGAGAAATATCAATGCATAGGGTTTCACATAATTTGCACATAATGTCATTATTTCAGATTAAGCAATTACTGGAAAATAATGTCTCCTAATGAAATATGAGAAATGTAGACACTGTCAGATTCATAAAGGAACTACAGCAAACCATTTATTTTACAATTGAATAACCCACAGGCCACTGCTGATTTACTGAGTGATGTAGCTCATTAAGATTCAGAAATAGAGTAATCCCCTTGTCGGTGTAACGAGCTCTTCTGCGTCTGTCATGGTTCGTCCGCTAAACTGCATCGTCGCCGTGGCCCAGAATATGGGCACTGGCAAGAACGAGGACCTTCCCTGGCCCCCGCTCAGCAACGAATACAGGTATTTCCAAAGCATGACCTCAACCTCTTCAGTAGAAGGTAAACAGAATTTGGTGATTATGGGTAGGAAGACCTGGTTCTCCATTCCAGAGAAGCATCGACCTTTAAAGGATAGAACTAATATAGTTCTCAGTAGAGAACTCAAGGAACCTCCACAGGGAACTCATTTTCTGGCCAAAAGCCTGGATGATGTCTTAAAACTTATTGAGCAACCAGAATTAACAAATAAAGTGGATGTGGTTTGGATAGTGGGAGGCAGTTCTGTTTACAAGGAAGCCATGAACAAGCCAGGCCATGTTAGACTGTTTGTGACAAGGATCATGCAGGAATTTGAAAATGACACATTTTTTCCAGAAATTGATTTGGAAAAATACAAACTTCTCCTAGAATATCCAGGTGTTCCTTCTGATCTCCAGGAGGAGAAAGGCATTAAGTACAAATTTGAAGTATATGAAAAGGACAATTAATATGAAAGTGTTTTCTGATCTATTTCAAGCCTTCTCCTCCCCCGCAAAAAAGAATTATGTATTTTTTGTTGTAGAGACTTCTGTTGACTTTAGATCTATGGATAGTTATTCCTAAGCAAAGTACTTTTATTCCCCATTAATCTTAACTAGACTGTATCAGATATTATTTGTGAAACATTTCTTGCTGTAACTGCCTGAATGCCCATCAAGTGTCGAGAATAGGTTACCAGCACCTGCCTAGGGTAGAATATATACCAAGACAGCTCGAAGTGGGAGAGTCCCCTGCTAGCACGAGTTGAAACCAGAGCCTATAGAGCTAGGAGCTAGGAAGATGAGTCCAAATGTCAGAAATGGACTATAAATAGAAGAGCTAGCATTCAGTTATTAAAATTATATCAAAAGAGGGACTGTGAATTACTGTATATCACATTTCTGAAAAAATATTCTGTTCACCCAGACTGGGAGTCAGTAAGTTGAAAATTCCAGGATATTCCATAGAGATAGTAAAGAGGCAGGTATGAAACTACCTTTTCCATGGTTAAAGGAGAAGGTCTGAGACCTTTAAAAACTTTATTTCTGATCTTCGATGAGAGCCCATGGCATGCTACAATGATAGAACAAGAATTGGCTCCTCTTTACCAAAAAGAATAATCTAATATCAAGCATAATGGCTAAAATTTTAAATTCAAAGAGGTAATAAATTGAGAGTAAATATTGCTAGAAACCAAAATTAGTAAGTTACAAACTAAACTTCACAGAATTAAAAAATGAAAATTAAAACATGTTTTACCCATCATGTTAGCAAGGATTTAGACTATTAAGTATCCAAAAAAAGAAAGCATTTCTGCCTTATACATTGGTACAACTTTTTAAAGTATAGGTTAGCAATACAAATTAAAATTCAAAACATTCTGCGTTTGGACCCAGAACTTCCACTTCTAGAACTTAATCCTGAACAAAGAGATGGACCCAAGAGTATTTGTTGCAAAAATTTTGTTAAACTTGGAAGCAGCCCAAATGTTGATTAATAAGAAATAACTAACCAATATGCCTATAAAATGTAACATCTGCATCAGTTTAAAAAAGTGAAGTACTAACAGAAAAATGCCAAAAATTGCTAAGTAAAAGAAGCTAATTGTTTAATTAAAAAAAAAAAGATTCAGAAATAACATATTCAAGATCAAAGAAGTTACTTAAATTCATCTAAGTCAAGGTTATCCATTCTCTCATTTCAATAATGCTTTAAAATGAACAGGGACCCACATGCCTAGAGTCATCCAAGTGTCTAGTGAATATCCAATAAAAATACTACTTATTGGGTCAGAGATTGACACTAAATAATAAAGAGTTAAAAGAAACTTAAAACTTACTCTTATTTATGTACAAGCATCTCCAAACATCTTCACTCAATCACATCCAATAGGATGAGAGTCCTTACTGGGTGCCGTGCCTTCTCTGGTCACCATGGATACACACATATAAAAAATTACATTATGTCCTTCTTCCTCAAGGCACTGGCTATTCTTCAGATGAGAGAGATGACTAGATAGTGACAAAAATACCTAGTGATAAATGTCATGGCAAAGGGGAGGCAAAAGAACTGAGAAGCTATGAGGAACTAGGTAAGGCTTCAAAGAGGAGGTGATAATTGCACTTGACCTTGGAAGGCAGAGACTCTGAGGAAGGACATTCCAGGAAGAGGGGACCCTGAGCAAAGACCCCGTGCAGAACTGTGTGGACAGCTTATCCAGCTCCCCAGGGGAAAGAGAATCACACAACAGTCAAGACCAGAAGCTCAGGAGACAGACAACTCAGGACTAAACCTCAGCCTTGTCACTTACTGTCCGTACTGTCTTGGCATTTATTGCCTTGGATACCTTGCCTCATCTCTCTGTGCCTCAGTTTCCTGTAAAATGGGCACAATAGCAGTAAATTGGGGATAGAGTTGTTCTGAGGATTGAGGGAGTATGATGTATGTAAAACACTTCTAACAGGGCTAGGTACATGCTAAGTTCTGGGTAAGGGCTGGCTCTTACCATAGATTACCGGGAATAGAATAATTTTTACTCTCAGTCTCTCCTATCAGCTTTCTAATTTCTTAGATCACTATGGGAATCCAAGTATAGGGAAATTCAGAGTGTATTTATTATAAGCTAAGTGGTCTCAGCCAAATGATTTGAAGAACTGTAAGGGAAATAAAGTGATTAGGAGAGGTAGAAGACACCCACCACTTAGAAGAGGATGATATCCAAAGTGAAGTCTGTAGATCAAGAAAACCTTGGTTAGTCCTAGTGAAACTAAGTATCATTTTTGTAAAATATCTACAAAACTGCTCTATACTATGTTGGAACAGAGTCTAGAACATGCAGGTGATGGATAGTAGAAAGGCTTTCTTTTCCCCTTAGCCAAAGGGGATACATATTTTCCCCATTGTTTCCTAGGATTGGGTGAAGGATCATCTCAAAGCTGAGATGAAAACACAATCAAATCCAACCCACCACTCTGTTACTGAGTGTTCATAACTGGACTTCATTACAGTCCCCAATAACCGTGACATAATTAGGATGACAGTTTTTCCTCCCAGAGTCAGTTTTCAGAGAACATATTGTGTTGCAATAGCTCTGCTCCCTCTAGGGAGGTGGTAGCATGTACTAAACACCACGCTGACCTCACTGCAGCACCGCGGCTGCTCTACTCAGGCTCACGGAGGGGGCTTCAGCCTCACTGTGCACGTCCAGGGTTTCCTTACTCAGAAGTTGGTTTCCACTCCTTTCAGCTACTACAGATCACCTGACCAATGGTCACAAGACCCAGCCAATCTCCTGTTCTGAAAGGATATGTTCTTCCTCTTGATCCACTGTCTAAAATGCAATTTTACGGAACTTCTTAAATTCAGAGTTGCAACATCAAATATCTGCAGAGGTCAAGCAAGCAACATAAACATAGAAAAGGGTACGTATTACTCCGTAGGTGCTACATAATCTGCTTGCGTTGCAAATATCTACCAAATTGTGCTTCAAAATACTGTCCAGATCAAATGAAGTTGTCAGATACAGAAATATACCGGGCTCTCAGGTCACTTATTTTCAATTCTTATAAAATTTCCTACCTTGACTTATCTTTTCTTTTTTCAATATGCTTATTCCATGATCTCATGCTTGATTCTCCTCCTGAACCTCACTTTCCTCCCCTAGAAAGCCAACCATGTGTCTTTGGAAAGAGTGATGAAGGTGACCCTGAATCCGTGTAGGGAGAGAGTATGCTGTTAGGAAGGAGAGCCTTGAGCTAGAATTTGGAAGTCCCCCAACCAGCTCTGTACCTTGATGAAGTCACTTGGTCTCACGTCATCCTCCATTTCTTCATCTGTAATGGGAATAACAAATATTATGTGACAACTCCCAAAAAAGGATTTTTCCAGGGGTAATAGAAAGTAATGGGCACATTTTAATTACTTGCTATGATGCCCGGGGTGGGGGGGGGGGGGAGGAGGAGGGGGAGGAGGAGGCTCTACTTATGTCATAAATAGTCATAACTGCAGCTGTAAGACTGAGGCAACTTTAAAGCAATCTTTCTGCATTCCAGAGGACCCGATGAATTATCCTTCTGCCTCCTCTCATACGACCAACAATGCTCCAGTCTCACAAACTCTAGATTAATAATGACTGTGTGATCTAGTCAAATTCACACATCCTGTAACTAAATCCCAGCAGGGAAGAAAACAATATCTTCTCTATTCCACACACAGATACACACCTCTCCAGGAATATTACTGGTTTGTTTTTGCATCAGTGTTGGAAAATTCAAAAAATGTGTTTAGTTCACAACTGTATCCTTGGCTTTTCGAAACACACTGCTTTTCAGACACTTTATTTATAGATCTTTGGTTTTCTTTCACCCACTGTGGAATCCTGTGTTTATTTATACTGGATACATTCCTAGCAGATGTTGCCCACTGTCGAGACCCAGATATAACAACTCAGGGAAAGTTGAAGAGAGTACATTTAATGGTATTTTCAAGAAGCTATCTCTTTTTTTTTTCACCCTCTAATGTAGTAAAATAAACACAGAAATCACTTATCATACAGGAGGCCAGTATTTAAGATCAAATGAGAGCATTGAAAATTTCCATTGTCAACAAGGACCTATAATAAGATGCTGAAATTGGGACATAATATGTTCCCGCTACAAAGATGTGTATCAGTCTTGTCAATCTCCGGCAGTAAGAAAATTTCAGTGTTCGGGTATCTTGTCATAGAGCCATAAATGTGAATGACATCTCAAACAAGTATTCTGCTTTCAGATGTGACTGTCCCTGAGCCATTGGGGCAGCTTGGTCTAATCAAATCAGAGACGGCTGGTAATCCCTGGGGGCCACCTGCGAGAGACATAACACTAAACACTCACAGGTAAAGGACTGTGAAACATTAACGCCCCCAGGTGTTACACTTTCCATGCCTTTTGGTAACTGACTTGCACACCAACTGGCTTGGCCATGTGACTGGCAGCAGACAATGGGACATTAACAAAGGATGCCTGCAGGATCTTGGGAAAGTGCTTGAGTATTTCTGCTCGTCTCTTGCACCCCTGCCTCCTCCTTGAGAAGGAGTGCTAGCCCGCTGGGGAAGACATGGAGCAGAACTGAATCATCCCAGCATAGAAACTCCTAGACAAGTCAGTCCCCAGTAAACCCACAGGCTATACCTACAGGCACAGAAGCAAGCCAACCAATATAAGCCAGACCTGATCCAGACCTACAGACTGAGAAATAATAAATTACTGCTTGAAGCCGCTATCAGTTTTTTGGTTTGTTTGTTTTTTGGAGGTGGTGGTGGTGGTTATACAGTCATAGGTTCTGTTACAATGAACCAATTCAATTTCTTAAAGATAATATAAGAATTATATAATCTTTATTAGTAGAATACTCCAATACTTGAACTTCTGTGCTCTTTAAGTCCTTTCTTACCCAAACTTTGACCTTCGAGTATCTTCTGTTCTCAGTGGAGATATGGATTAACATTTGCTTTACAGAAGTCCTTCAGCAGCCAAAGGCATGATTTAGAAATGTCAGGAAGGGTACCTGAACACTGAGCCATACCTGGGACTTCTCGTCATTGGAATAGATCTCGTCATTGGAAGAGCCTTCCTTTGTATTTTACTTTGTTTTAAATTCCTCTACAAACTCTTCATGTTTTTTTGCAGCTCTCTACTAAATGAGACTTCACTTCTCCCCCTGCATCTTCGTTAAAACAAAATAAAAAGCAATAAAAATTTAACAAGACATCTAATAGTTCACGGCATGGTTTTGTTTTTGGACTATCCTGTTCATAACTTTATAACATTATAAATGAAGACTAAGACTTATTAATTGAATATGCAAAATTCAGAGCAGTGGCTCCTATGCTGTGTATAGACTCAGGATATTAAATAAACAAACAAATAACTAATTTCAACAGGACAGAAGCAACAAAACTTTCTAAAAATGTTTTTGATTTCTCCTTTAGGCCAACGGAAGAAAACTATAAATTTGACAGGCAAAAGAAGGAGCTTATAACTCATTGTTTTCCTTGCTTCCTTTCCTTTCCTTGCTTAACTCATCATTCAGAAATACTATGTCAGTTTACACTTTCACTGCACAAATGCTATGTGATTCACGTGATACGTGAATGCCTTCTCTCCATCTCTAAAAAAACAAAAATTCCTCGGTATTGAAAATTTTAATGTTTCTATTTATAACACCAAACAGCACCATTGTATATTTTATATGCTTTGATGCAAAAAATTCTTCTTGTTGCAAGGAAATAATTATGGATGTTCCATAAATTTAGCTAAAACCCTGTTCGATGTGGTACTATTACAATAAATTGGAGATAATCTACATCTCTAACAACTGATGACTGGTTAAGTAAATTATGTTAAATTATTATATACCTGCATAGTAAAATATTGTATGCTCTTAATAAGAATATATCTGATAAGGGAAAATGTATAGTGAAAATAATTCAGGTTAAAATATGTAAACAATGATCTGATTTTAGTTATATATATACATAAAACATGACTGCAAAGTCTAGAAAATTATATATTACAATGCTATGTAGATAAGAGAATTTGAGTAGGGGTTTTTTTTTTTTTGCTTTTCTATATTGTCTAAATACACTCAGTAAATATGAGCTATTTCTTAATTAGAGAAGCAAGTTACTTGCCAAGCAAAGAATGGGCAAAGACTTAATGTCACAGCATTTCATAAGAAAAGGTGCTAGAAATTGTAGTTAATCATACACTTAATTTTCATTTAGTCAACAAGTATTTACAGAGTGCTCTCTATATTTCGTGTACCAGAGGGATGCAGAGAACAAAACCGTCTTCTGACTCAAAAAGCACACGTTTGTGAAGGAGGCACAGTTCATACACAACACAATTAGGTATCAGGGGATGATAGTTGTATGAAAAAAATAATAAAGCCATGCAAGCGGCAAGTGAGTGAACGGGGAATACTGCTGCTACTGGGGTGGCCGAGGTGGGGACGTCTGGACAGAATGAAATGAGGAGGGAGCCACGTAAATATCTGCAGCAAGAGCTCTCCTGACAGAGAGAAGCGCAAGTGCAAAGGCCCTGAAGCAGGAGGGCTCTGTATTAGTTGTCAACGTGGCTGTCAGACGAAAACTAAGGATATTTCAGACGTCCGTGATAGAACAGGAAGGAATCAATGCTGCCCTATAATTTTTACAGGACAGATTTCCTTTAGGATGCTGTGCTAAATTCAGGTCCTGGTACCACATTTTCATGAGGAACCCTGAAGTACTAGAGCCATTAAGAAAAAAGTGTTCAGGATAACCAGGGGTCTGAAGAGCAGGAAATGCAGCTGCTTCACTGAGGAAAAGAAGACCTGATACAGATGGAAGAGGGCTGCCATTTAGTCGTGATGAACTTACTCTGTTTGGCTTGAGAGAACAAAATCAGCATGAAAATGACAAGCAGACCTAAGCCAAGTAAAATAAAGCAGATCCTCATCATGAAGCCTCTTCTACAAATAAATATTAATAGTGAGTCCTAGCCCTGCAGCTAGTCACAGATTGAGCGCCACTTGTATGAGATTCTGTGATGTTAGTCCTTTCCATCAATATGACCTATTGATCCAGAGTCTCACTTTGCTTTGCCGATGACCCAGCAGTTAGCCTGGGTGATGAAGGCTTGTCAGAGCGTGGCATCACTCCTAATGGATACTATACTGGTGGGTACCATTATGGGGTCTTTTACTTGATTCATTGAGCAACACAGTTGAAATACCACAGGCCACTCCGGAAAAAAAAAACACCTGACTCTACAGAATCTTAGAAGCTCGAGCGGGAACAGGACTGAGACACCCTGCGGGCAAGGGCCATGAACGACTAGGGGCATAAGAGGGAGCTGTCAACTGCCCTCTCAGCTCGTGTGGAGATGGAGGCATCTGGCTTCCAATTCAGCAGCAGATTGGGTCATTTAACAAATGCTTAAGTGAGGAAATGACGGTTCTATTTTGATAGGTGTTAATCAAAGCTATTGTCGCAGAAGCAGAGTCTTTTGCTACAATCTGTTCTTTGATAAATGTGCAAAATACATCACGGGGACCTTTCTTCTAGTAATAACACTGCCTGGAATATGAGGTGTGAATGAAATGTATGAAGAGAATGATTTTTTAAAATATTTTAACAAAAACATCACACCTACACACTTCAACAAGAACTGTTACTTTACTATTATTTTCCAAGGAATGTGGAGAGCTTACATCCTGAAGAACAAGATCTCCCGTTCTGCCCTTGCTAAATTATATCCCATAGCTACATCCCCATCACCTCGCACAGGGCCTGAAATAAAGCAGGTTCTCAATAAGTGACTGTTGAAGGAAAAAAACTGAGAAAATTACTATACTTAACAGACTACACATCATTCCAGCGACACTGAGGTTGCTCGGGACACTCTGGAACCCTGCATTAGAATGTAACTCCAATATTTTTGCTTTAACTTTTTTTAATGGTTATGAATTTTTATCCTCGAATGTTCTATTTTCAAATAGCCAACTAGATGGTCAAGTTGGTAACAGGGCTTTGAAGTTTAAACAGAACTGAATTTAAAATAATGGGAATGTAATTCCTTAGGCCTTCTAGAAAGGCAAAGGAGAATCTACTCTTGAAACAAATCACGCCAGAGCCTTTATCTCAACCACACTAGCAAGCTCTGGTGCCTGTCTTTGTCTTCTGCCTGAAATATTGCAATTTCCACTTCAAATGTCTTGTTTCTAGTCTTCTCCCATTTCATTGGTTCAGAGCCCACAGGCAAAACTGTTCCTATCCTGGCTCTGACAGTCACTAGTTGTATAACCTAAAACAGGTACCTAATTTTTCAAAGGCTTAGTTTTACAACCTGTAAAATGGAGATAATAGACGGACCACCTTAATGGCATTTCCCGATGATGAGCTGAAGCGATACAGATATGCTCAAATGCTGACCGTTAGTATCGTGTCATTCCCAGATTGATTTCTGACCAGCTTCCTTACCTATGGTTAAAATTTAAACGCTTTGACATGAACTTCAACACATCTCATGACTTGAACCTCAGTTCCAATCCCATTTTAACTCATTCCTCCATCTCCTGATCATCTCCCTCCTTCTGATGCCACAAGTACTAGCACAGCAGATAACTCAAGTCCCTATGACTTCATAAATTGCTCTGATGCTTGCGACTTGCTGTTTCCTTCTGAAATTCCTTCTCCTGGAATGTTCCTGTCTTTTCTTTACCTGATGAAAGAAAAGAAAATGAAAGAAAAAAGAAAAATGAAAATGAAAGAAAAGTGTCTGCTCATCCATCAATATCGACTCAGAAGCTTTGACCTCCTGGTGCCTCCATTTCATGCTGATTACTTATTTACATGTTAGGTACCTCCCCGGACTGTGAGCAGCTCTGGCAGTCAGAGATCTCATTTCCTTCTGTATCCCCAGTGCTGAGCTCTGGGGATGGGAATAACAGGCTTGCCAAATAAATTTAAAGATCATTCCAAAAGAATAAGCTACAGAACTCATTTCTGCAGGGGTGCAGTGCAGATCTGAGAGAGTCTGCTTAGCCTCTGGGGCTGACTGACGTTTTAAAGAAGGCGATGCTGATGAAGATGATTTATTTTAAGTTAGCACACTGTTGGTAACACCTAAGATTTAGACTTTCCCGTTCAATCTTGTTAGGAAGTCAACCCCCCAGATGGCTATTAACTCAAAAAAGAGAAAAAGAGGTGGCATATACACCCCATATTGACAATTCTTGGACGAAGTTGTGCAAACAAATAAACTGGCAGAAAAGAATGAAAGAAATCACGTTACCATTTTTAATTATAATAGCACACAAGTGCAATGTTCCTTGTAGCAGTGAGTTTGACAGTGGGTACAGGTATCATCTAAGACTAGACAATAGATTCTGGGAAGGATGACTGTGCTCCTCCTCTCTCAAGGGACCTATCACAAGTGCACAGGGTCGATGTGTCAGCAGGTACGTATCTCCACCCACATTTCCGCACCTTGAGTGCTGAGACAGCCTCAAGGATACCGTATGAATTGCATGCTTGACACATAGTAGGTGCTTAATACATTCTCACTAGATTGGATTGAAAGATGAACAACATTATCTCCGAAATGACAGAACAAAATAAAAAGACACCTAAATTGTGAGCTGAACATGAAAACAGGACTGCCTTTTAGACAGAGAGCTGATAAGAACAGTTGATGGACTTGGACCTGGACCAGCGCCAGGGCTGAGCAAGCTTATTTTCTTGGCATCATGACCAAGGATGCTGACTGGAGCAATAAGTAATTCTCATCAGACCTTCACTGTCTTCCTTCTGCTATCAAATATTTCTGCTCCAAAACAGATCCTGAGTTTTCTCTCCTCACTACCCACTAATGCATTAGGGGAAGCTCTTCTGCCTACTTTTCAATTCACCTGCTTCTTTATCAGTGAAAATTATGATGATCTTGGAAATCATCAATCTAGTGACTAAACCACGAATTTAGGTTTCATCCTATGTGCCAGTTCTGGAGGATTGGTTTTGGAAGCTGGCCCTGTGTTGAGAAAGATACTGGCGCCTCATCTAGGCTCAGTGAAAAAGAGAATCATTAGCAATTATGGGAGAAAAAGAGGAGGCATATACACCATGTATCTACAACTCTTGGACTACATAGTCCAAACAAATAAACTGGCAGAAAATAACTGAATTAAAGAAGTCATTAAGCCACTTTTAATTATAATAGCAACAAGTTCAATATCTCTAGTACCAATGAGTTTGACAATAAATATAAGATGAAAAGAGTAGGTCATCTATTTTTATAAAGAAAAGAAGAAAAGGAATTCATAATTTTACAACTCCATGTCTCTGAAATTGTCCTAGGTGCTATAAAGTAAATATTCCTATTTCCATTTAACCATCCGGGAAAGTGAGGCTAAGAGAGAACAAGAAATTTTCCCAAGGTCACACAGTTACCGTGCAGTATTGTTAGAGTTTAGTCAAGGTCTGTTTGATGATAGAAATGGCCACATGCCATGTTGGATCCTTATACACACGCACACACACGCTTACATGTACGTACATACATAGGAGTATATGCATGCATACACAATGCAAATTTCACACATCAAGAACATGATTTTGGAAAATCAAGAAGCAAATAGCAAAGTTCTCACAGGCAACTAGAAGCACTCTAAAGTTCTTTCCTATTGTAAGTTTCCTTGGGTCTTACTTCATTTCCTATTGACTCTCCATTCACATGCTATTCTAACAACTTGATCACCTGACCTTTCCTAAGTATAGGAAACTAGCTATGAAAGTTTGCACAGAAAGAAACATTAGAGCTGATAGCACTAACGGTGGGAGAAAGGCATGCTCTCTTACTGCCCATCATTATAATTACGCACATAAGAATAATGACTGGTTATTAAAGAAAGGTTAACTTTTATTCAGCACAGTCTGTCCAATAAGGCAAAAATGTGCTTGAAGCCTTTTTAAAAGATTTCCACGGAATGTTGTTAATTTCTTTTAGTCACTACTGAAATATATTCCTTAGTATCTGGAAAATTGATTGATGGAAAATTTGTAATTTATGCTCTTGCTAAGGTCAAGCACTGAATTTCAATGAGATATTATGTAAAACATTTGGAGAATTTTTATAGTGATAAAATACAAATATTTTATAAACTTAACAAAATGTGGATAAGCTTTTTGGGTTGGGAGCTTGGGTCCAGTATTAAAGGCTGCTGTTTTCAATATAGCTTTTACTCCATTGTTCATAATGAAATATAACATTGAAGCCTACAGATTGCCAGGACACCAGCCAATTCCATAAACTTTCTCACTCTTTGGGATAAAAGGAAAAAGGTTTTGTTGTTTTGTTTTTTGTTGTTGCTGTTGTCTTGCTAACAGCTTAAAATTATACATGAGTTTAAATGTCTCAGTCAATGCTATTCAGTAGATGGCTGGGTTCCCATGGACCTGTGGTATTAAGAATCATCTTAATAGGAACAAGGTATGTAAGTAATGAGGGTTATAATCTCAAGGGATGAGAAAGGCATTTCCTGCAGAAAAGAGGTATATTGTCTAAAGTCACACCATTAGGAACAGACCATATTTTCCCATTTTCAATGTGTGCATCTATTTTGCTTCTGCCCTGTTTTGTTCACTTCACACAAGTCACCCAGAAAGCCACAATGAATGCTCTAAAAGTGGAGAAATCATAAGACTCCCAACCATAGAAGTCAAAATCAAACCACCAACCAGCCCGTTTCGAGACTTATAAAAGAGCAAATGACTCACCACAAATTGCATAATTAAAAGATGACTTCAGAAACAAAACACTCATTGGCCTGTAGCTCATTCATCTTCCATCTGAATTCCCACCCCCAACCCCATCCCATCCAAGCTTAAAATTTCCATGGGGTCACATGTGAAATCTCCTCCAACTAAATTTAAATGGATTTAACTCTAACAAACAGCCCCAGCATAAATCCAGCCAGCCAGTCTGTTTTCCCAATAGGACTGGGAATAGCCTGCTTCAAAGAGGCACAACCTGAAAAATAAGAACGAGGACATTCCGCCCACTTTCTGTAAAGACACAAATACCCTCAAAGAGCGACCCGCCTGTTACTCTTCTCTCTTCTGTGCCCGGCGCACAGCCTCACACTCGCCATGTATAACACATTACATCATCCACAGTGCTGACTGTTGATAGGTATTAACTTTTCCTGGTCATGTTTTATCCCTCCTTCTAGGTCCTAGAAAAATGACCTTTGAGTCCTTTCCCTTTTGTTCCTCTTCCATCCCTTATCCTACTTGATGAATAAAAGATGAAATAACGTACAGAAGGATACACAGCATGACCAGGAAAATGACTCATCTGGCCGAATCACCTGTCCCCTGGAAAACTACTGAGTCTTGCCAATGTATATAGACATCCATTCCTAAAATACCAGAGCAAAACTTAGGGGCTTTTCACCCCTGTTACCTGAAATGCTTCTACATTATCTTGATCATGAGTTCTAAAGTTTCAGCTCAAGAATCCATCATCAAATGTAATGTGCTCTTCCATATTACATGCCAGTTTTTATATACATTTTTATTTTCATTTTTCTGATGGGGGAATACATAGCTTTTCTGCATTTTGGGGGTCTGTCCATCTAGTTTTTATTTATTCATTCACTTTTTTCATTCATTTCACTAACATTAATTGAGTACTTTTTATGTGTTAGGTATCATGAGAATCACTGGGGTATACTAAGAAATAAATCAGACAACTGCTGACTTCACAGAACTTAGAGATCAGCAGAAAAAGAAGACATTGAATAAGAAAGGCATTCAATAGTGTCATCATTCAATTACAATGACAGGGAGCTCCATAGTACTTTGATCACATGTAACACAGAGACCTTGTGAGAGATAAATCCACATTATCGGCCATACTAGAAGCTGAAAATAGATATGATTATAGACATTTATTGGCCTTCATCTGCAATATTTTCAATAATGGTGCATATCAAACGACCATGAAACTCAAAAACTGAAAACAGCAAGCATGTATTCCTCACGCACACATCTGCAAGTCAGCTGAGCTGTCTTCACATCAGTCTGCGAGTCCGCAGGTCAACCAGTGCGACTAACCTGGGGGTCAAATGAGGACTTCCTGAAATCTCTTCTTCTCATGAGGCTAAGGCAACTGCGTAGCAGATTTCTAAACCCTGATTATATCACATCCACTAACATCCCTGTGGCTAAGCAAAAGTTTGGGGAGATACATTCCAGCTACCATAAGGCCAAGGAAGAGTACCGATGCATAATACTACTGTTACACAAAGGGGAGAGGGAGTCAGGCCGGAGAATTCAGCCTACTAGACTCAGCTCAGAAAACCCTAATGGTATCACTTACCTATCATATATTTGCGATGAAACAGGAGTTAATGCTCTTAAGAAAAACATCAAAAAATCTAGAAACAATAAACGCTGGAGAGGGTGTGGAGAAAAGGGAACCCTCCGGCACTGTTGGTGGGACCTTAAAGTGATACAGCCACTATGGAGAACACTTTGGAGATTCCTTAAAAAACTAAAAGTAGAATTACCAGCAATGCCACTACTGGGCGTATACCCAGAGAAAATCATAATTCAAAAAGATACGTGTACCACAATGTTCATTGCAGCACTACTTACAATAGCCAGGACATGGAAGCAACCTAAATGCCCATCAACAGATGAATGGATAAAGATGTGGCACATATATACAATGGAATACTACTCAGCCATAAAAAGGAATGAAAATGAGTTATTTGTAGTGAGGTGGATGGACCTAGAGTCTGTTATACAGAGTGAAGTAAGAAAGAGAAAAACAAATACCGTATGCTAATATATATATATGGAATCTAGAAAAAAGGTACTGTTGAATCTAGTGGGGGCAAGAATAAAGACGCAGATGTAGAGAATGGACTTGAGGACAGAGGTGGAGAAGGGGAAGCTGGGATGTAGTGAGAGAGTAGCACTGACATATACACAGTACCAGTTGTAAAACAGATAGCTAGTAGGAAGCTGCTGCAGAGCACAGGGAGATCAACTTAATGCTTTGTGATGACCTACAACAGTGCGATGGGGAGGGTGAGAGGGAGGCTCAAGAGGGAGGGGATATGGGGATATATGTACACATATAGCTGATTCGCTTTGTTATACAGCAGAAACTAACATAACATTGTAAAGCAATTATACTCCAATAAATATGTATTTAAAAAAAAAGAATAAATATGTATGAACACAATTTTTGGCTTCAAAGAATTCAATAAAATGTACATAGGGCCAAGTGGGGAGGACCTGCTTTTACATGGGTCAGCCCTCTGGATTCCCAAAGATAGTCTCTGCTGTCATATTTGCATGAATGTATTCACTGGAGGAACTCCAACATATCCACCTGGGGAAGAAGAAAAAAGCATCTCTTCTATGAAGGTGAAAAGAGGTGAGGGGTGCTAGAAGAACACAGAGAAGGAGCTATGCAGACATATTACTTCAGACTGGAGGATGGCACTGCGGGAAGTTCAGAGGACAGATCTGAACCTTGGAGCTTGATATCTTGTTGGACCTATGAAGATGGGAAGCAAGGATATTCAAAATCCCTCCACCACCCAGAATGGGCAAAATAGTGGAAAGGAAATAGAATCCTTCACCTGAAGAAAATCTTTCCAATTTAATTAGAGGAAGTCAAAAGAAATGTACAAACTCGCCCACAGCATGTAAATACAGGCAGCTTCACAGCCCCTTGTTTCCCAGGAGGGAGTCTATGTTTTCTTAATAGTCTTTATTAGCCCATTTGGAATTGGAGGGAGTCTGTTCCAAACAATAAACTCCTAGTTCCAGGCTTTCAGCTGTGAGTCTCTGAGGTTGGGCCTACGTTTTACTGTCTCGCTCACTACAAATACTGAGAATCTGAATGTGTACAAAACAGGTGTGACTAGTGTTCTGCTGTTTTCCTCTAAGAATTTTACAGTGTCCGGCCTGACGTTTAGGTTTTTAATCCACTTTGAGTTTATTTTTATGTTAGGGAGTGTTCTAATTTCATTCTTTCACATGCAGCTGTCCAGTTTTCCCAGCACCACTTATTGAAGAGATTATCTTTTCTCCATTGTATATTCTTGCCTCCTTTGTCCTAGATTAGGTGACCAAAAGAAGAGTGGATAAAGAAGATGTTGTACATATATACAATGGAATATTACTCAGCCATATAAAGGAACAAAATAGTGCAATTTTGCAGAGACATGGATGGACCTAGACACTGTCATACAGAGTGAAGTAAGTCAAAAAGATAAAAACAAATATTGTATTATAATATCGCTTCTAAGTGGAATCTAGAAAAACGATACAGATGAACTTATTTGCAAAACAGAAATAGAGACACAGATGTAGAGAATGGACATATGGATACTGGGGGGAAAGGGGATGATTGGCACTACTGTGTGTAAAATAGATAACCAATGAGAACCTACTCTATAGGACAGGGAACACTACTCAATGCTCTGTGGGACCTAAATGGGAAGGAAATCCGAAAAGAGGGCATACATGTATATTTATGGTTGATACGCTTTGCTGTACAGCAGAGACTAATACGCAATTGTAAAGCAACTATACTATGATAAATTAACTTAAAAAAACAGGTATAAATAAAAAAGTCATTCTGACATTGAATTGAATATGGAAAGATATAATCTTAGAGAGGACATTTTGGCAGCTTTGGGAAAGAAGTCCTTAGGGTTATAAGTAGATGAGAAAAAGGGAAGAGGGACTAATCTTTGTCCATTAAAAATCATTTTGTGACCTCATTCTAAAGGCTTTGAAGGAGTTAGTGTTTGCTGAGTGCCTAAAATGGACCAGACTCTGTGCGAAGAACTTTACATACCCTACCTGATTTGGTCTTCTCAGGTTCCTTGATATATATATATATATATATATATATACATATATATATATATACACACACACACACACACACACACACACACACATACATATACACAGATACTGATCATCCCCTACTATACATAAGGAAATAAATATGAAAAACTTTCACTGAGTCACATAAAGAGTGAAGGCCTGGCCTCTGAGTAAAGCTAGTTAGAGAAGATTCTGACCCCCCTGTATAAGGATGGTAACCCACAAAGGATGACCATCGTTTTCCATTTCAGGGAAGCAGCTTCAGGTTCACGTTTGCTTTCTCCTAAAGCTCCACTTGAACAACAGGGAAGAAAAAATGAACACCTAAGTCTCTACAGGTGAGAAAAACAGGTAGAAAAGACAACAGTCACAAAACAGTCCCCCAAGGCCCAGGACATTGCACTATCAATTACGTCCAAATATGGGGATGTCTCATGGGAGGAAAAGAAAAGACAATTGATGTAAAATACATTTATAAAGCTATCAGATCCTCAGATCTCTTTCCCCAATCTGGGCTGCTAGGTATCTTCCCTCTTCTACCTCAACAAAGTCTGGAGTTTTATCTTCTGAAGGTGACAAAAGTAAAAAAAAAAAATTCCCTGGACTGGAGCACACCAGATAAAAATGAAGTCAGAGGTACCATGATGAAAACAGGAGGACTGCATGCATTTGTCCACAGTGGATGCTGGATCCCTTTTCCTGTTGCTCCCTCTCAGCTCTCAGAATGCTGACAGTCAGGCTTTCACCCTCCAAGTAAGATTTTGATGAATGTAGCTTTGTGGAATCCAGTCAGTCCACGAGGAAAAAATAATAATATTGTAACCAAGGACCAAGAACAGAATTTAATGAAACAAGAGCAACAGGGACCAAAATGAGCACTGAGAAATTTAAAATATTATGGTTTCAATAAATAACATTTATAAAGTTGACTCTCCCAAAACACAAGCCAAAAAAAAGTTAGAAAATTAGAGGACAAGTTTAAGAGCTCCCATGTCTGAATAACTGCAGTTCCAGAAAGAGAGAAGAGAGAAAATGGAGGAAAGAAAGTTATCAAAACATATATATTCACAAATATAAACATACACACATCAAGATAATTTCCTAGAACTGAAGAAAATGTTCCGGTTTATATACCGAAAGAGTCTGTTAGTTCCCAGAATAATGGATTAAAAAGAAAGCACATTAGAGAATATTTATATAACCAAGATTCCAAGTCAGTATATTGGGAAGATAGGGAAGAAGAAGAGTATGAATGTGTGGTGAGAAAAAGAGTGCTGAAACCCCATCTTTCAAAATGAGAAGTCAGCAGAGGATGCCCAAAATTGGGGGAAAAAAGTAATTTAATACGTTACTGAGAGCATTGAATGATAATGCCAAAATAATCAGCTAAAAGAGGAAGTGGTTTCTGTAACAGAAAGAGAAATGCAGTAAAGGAGGATAGGGAGCTGCTGTTGTTTATAACCAGTGTCGTGGCATAGCTGACTCTTCAAATTCTAGACATGTTTAACTTTGATAAAAACAGAAAACAAAGATGGTGGAAGTGGAGGAGGAGAAAGGGAGAGGTAGAGCTATGCTGTTTCCTATTGGAGGGAAATTCTCACCCTGGGGACTGTTCATTTCTTTCAGAATGACATTGTAATTGATGTAGTACGGTGGACAGAGCATGGCAGAGAGAGAGATTCTAGCCTGGTTATGTTGACTAGCTGTGGCATCTTAGCTACAACATTTCCCTTTTCTCTCATGGTCTCAGTTTTATCACCTACACAAGAGAATGTTGAACTAGAAAATCTCTAGATTCCTTTCATAGCATCTTTTTGATGAAATCCAGCACGTAAATGAGGGGACGCCAGACTGAGGAGATCAAGGGCCAATAGAGAGGCAAACCCTGAGGCAAAGACAGGAAGTCACAGAAGTTTCCCCAGAACCTACCCAACCCTCCATTTCCACCTACCTCTTTTTCTAACCTCTGTCTTTAGGACCGTAATGATTTTGTGAGGCTTTCCCTCAACTCCTGTTGTCCCCTTCCAGTGGTGACCCTGCCAGTTCTGGTCCTCTAGGGCTGTATTATCTGCTAGCACCACCTGTGGGCCAATCCCTCAGAGACCCTGGATTTCATCCAGCCTGATAAGATAAGCCATTCAGCGGTTAATCAGAAATACATCCGAGAATCTGATGAAGCCTATGGAGGCTTTGAAGAAGAAAAATAACCACATACACTAAAAATTCAGCTTTCAAAGACCTCTTGAAGCCTGCCACTAAATTCTGTAATCAGAGTTCAGAAACTAAGGAGTTAATAAAATTAAATCCTTAAATTTGCATGATGATTTTTAATTTATAATGCAATTTCACACACATTAACACAATAGGGCTCTTCTCCAAGTAGAATGCAGATTTTCATTCCCATTATAGTTTTAGCTTCCTCGTGGTGTCGGGCACTTCCACACACAGGTTTTATCTTTCATCCCAACAGTCTGAGCAAGTTCCTTATTCCCATTTTTGAGATGGGAAAAGTTGGGCTCAGACAAAAAAGTTAAATGTGTTAGAGTCAACAATGGGTTACTGTAACAAGTAGACATCAGTGGGATGGTGCCGACAAAGTTAAGTCTATTTCTGTTTCCCAGCACGTTACGAGGTGAGAATGAAGGCTCTACCTGAGGAAGACATCTCAGCCATTCCTGTAACTGGGCACCCAACATGTGGCCATCAAGGCGATTTCATGTGTCACTGTTTCTAGGCAGTGAAGAGAAAAGAGGAGGCACGTCTAGGGCAAGCATCTTTTAAGTGGGTAAGATGAAAGTTGCACATAGTCCCTTCTGCTTGACATTGGTGAATATTATGGGCTGAACTGTATCTCTCCCAACATTTCTATGTTGAAGTCCTAACCTCAGTATCTCAAAATGTGACTTTAAATTAAAACAAGATCATTAGGATGCACTCTAACTCAATATGACTAGTCAACTTAGAGGAAGAGGAAATTTGGACAGAGAGACACATATAGAGAAGAGGATGTGAAGATACAGGAGGGAGAAAGATGACTGTCTGTAAGCCAAGGAGAAAGGCCTTATAAGAAACCAACCCTGTCAACACCTTGATTTTGGACTTCTAGACTTCAGAATTGCAAGAAAATACATTTCTGTTGTTTAAGCCACCCAGTCGGTGGTACTTTGTTATACCAGTCCTAGCAAACTAAGACAGCAAAAACTTTGGTCCCGTGGCCATTCATAATAAGCTACTATAGGCAATGTGCCCAGGAAGAAGGGCAAACAGATATGGTGATGGACAAGCATCTTCATCTACCATATTGAATCGTTTACTTTAGGTCATGTAGTTTTAAGTAGAAGAGCAAATCATTTGAATCTAGGGCTTCCAGTTTAATCCCACCAACATTGCACTGAAATGTTGGCTCTAGTATTTACTGCCTAAATACAAAGTGAAAATAATATCAAAGAAAAAAATAATAATGAATAAAAGATGTTTAGAATCCTAAAATCACCACATGCAAGTATCTTTCTCTTCTACCTCTAACAATGATGTATTTGCTGTGGGGTGATAGGTTTTGCCAGGCAGTCAAATCCCCCAGGCCTGCTACAGAAAGTTCCTAAAAATATCTCTCTGTAGAAAGTAAATTCTCTTCTATGTTCTGGAAGTTTTCCTGTGAACTGTGCTTTTCCTTTATGCCATGGTTAGAATCCTTTTCAAGTTTATTGCTGCTGTGATCTTCTGTGTAACTCTATTTTAAGCTGTCTACAACAGAAAGAACACTTAAGGTACTACTCCAAGAAGAAAGGAAAGAAAGATTTAATACTGTAGTCAATATTGGACTTGGAATTAGAGAATTGCTAATATTTGCAGCTGGGAAAAACAAAAGACAATTCTGGAAAACATAAAATACTTAATTCTTAAAATAGATCAAAGTGGATCAAGGCATGTCAAAGTGTAGATAATATTCTGTACCTTCATGAACAGAAACTAGCTATTATAAGTCTCCATGGTGAGGTCAAAACACAGAGGAGCCTTTTCAATACAACTGAACAACCGGAAGGATTAAATTATGCTGGTGGATTATGTAACACGTTGCCCTTCTTGCTATATTATCTAAAACATGGTTCTGAAACTTGATTGCCCATGAGAATCCTGGCAGTTAATATGTAATAGTGAAACAGGTTCTATTTTAAGTGAAAACCCAGACATTTCCTTATTCAATAACACTTATTACTTAGTGTGCGACATGTACTGTTCTAGGTGGTGAAGATGAAGTCCTTATTCCAACGAAGTGTATAAGTGATAAGCAAAAGTGCTAAATAAAAAAAGATGGGGTGTCAAGTCAGTTATCTATGTGCCGTAAGGTCTGATAACAGCAGACAGAGGAAATAATCGTGACTGTTACGGACAGTACACAAGAGACCAGAGAAGGCTTCTCTCAGGAGATGACGTTTGAGCAGAGATATGAATGACACAACATCTCTGGCGGAAAAACAGGCAGAGGGACAATCGAGCGCGAGGACGCCGAGTGTGGAACATGCTGGTCACGTTCAATGAACAGGGAAGGAGTCTTGCGAGGTGCAGACCAGTCGGAGCTGGCACTGGAAGAGGGAAGCGGGGCAAGTCTCAGGAAGCTTAGAGGTGTGCTGAAGGCTTTGATTTGACTTCAATAGAGACTGGAAATGTTTGGAGGGTTTTCAGTCAAGAAGGAATATCATCCGATTTACACTTTAAGTTTTGGTTCCAGTGCAAGAAGAGAGACAAGGGAAGAGCCCCTGAAGCGGTCCACCGCCAACGCCAGCAGTCCACAGCCTAAGATGAGGGTTGGAATGATGCAACGAGAGGACAACATTCGTGATACAGGTTGAAGGTAGTCTCTAAAGGATTGCTGTAATGACAGAGGAAGAGCGTGAGGAGAAGAAAAGTGCCAACAACAGTTTGGGGGGTTTGAGCAATTTGGTGAATGCTGGTGACTTTAGAGAGATTGGGCAGTGGAAACTGTGGCAACGCGGGGGCGGGGGGGGGCATTATTTAGCCTCAGAAAGCTGAAGTCTATTTTCTCTATAACATATAATAATTATCTTTGCTGTTTCAAAGATATGGTACGACCCATGTCTCTCTCTACTGAATGAGCTTCAATTACGGTGGCCCTGAGACCACAAACGTATTTAATAAAGAGTTGAGTCAAATGTCAGCTGTTTATATGACATTCAATTAACTTTAAAAGGAGTACGTTTTTGTCTGTGCCATTCACTACACTGACAGATGAAGAATGACTGCAGCTTGGCTGCGGTGCCCTCGCCCACCCAGTGTCCCACTTTGTCTCCAGCCGGCTCTCCATGTCCTAATCCTCCCGTGGACTCCACTCAGCCTCTGATTCATGGCTCTGAATCCAGAAGAGAACTGATCGGTCATCTGGCCTTTTTCTCTGCTGTCTGTGCCAACAGCAGTCTCTAGAAAAACATTTTAAGGTGTACATGGGAGTTGTGAGACCAGCAGTATCCTGTCTCTTGGGGGAAATTAAACCATGAAGCTTGGGGGGGGGGGTGGAGTGGGTGGGGTGCATTTGCTGTAAATTTCTATCCCCCCAAATCAACCATCCCCACTTACTTTCTTCTGAACTGGCTAATGGTACAATAAAGGGCCATTTTTGTTTACTCCTAAGTTTCAGCTGGAAATTGACACCATATCCTCAGAGACAGCACTCACATAGGTAAGAAATCCTGAGATCAACATATCAACTGCATACTTTTCGAAACCTGATTACACTTTTGCTCAGTTTATCCTGATGGAAACATGAGATGTCATCAAATTGCTAGAGGACCTGAAACCATTCAACTAATTTCAAGCAGGCCTTAGTTCTGCAAACTAAGCTAGTCCACTTCCTTATTTCTTTCATTAAAATGATAATTAAGGCAACTCTACTCTTAAGTGATTGAACCCACGCTGCTTTTAGTGCATGTGGCTGAAATAAAATCAGCCAAAAGAAAATGTATGGCCTTTGACTAAAACCCTTCGGGATTACATCTACACAGTTTTGCCATCCCAATTAAATATATGCAAATATGTAAAATGGATCGTCAAATCTCATCAAATAAAAAGCTCCGAGTTGTGAGTTATGAGTCTGCTCATAGTAATATTACAAAATTGATCTTTCTTCTTCATAAAGCTTACTTTTACATGACCCAGTTCCAGAGAGCATCCAAATTTATGGTTCAATTTAATTTGATTTAGCTGTGGTCATTAAAGGGACCACAAATTTGCCATTAATCATTGATTATATTCAATCAGCTCTCAAGGTGACTTATGTTTTCTCACTACTTGCGACATTACAATCTGCCAAACAGGCTTCCTGGCACGAAACGGAGCACTTCTCTGCAAGTGGCTGGAGAGTTCAGCTCAAACTGTATTAAGTACTTATTGATAACACTTTCTAATACTTTTGCTTTTAAAGACCTACAGCTTCACTGACCACAGATGTGCTTAGATCTCCAATTCTTGAAGATGATGGAGTTTTGTTGGTGTGGTGGTGACAGAATGGTAAATTCTACAAGTGACCCCCAAACCAGTTTCTTTCTTTGAATTATTCTCTGTAAAGAAAGCTTTTAAATTTCTACCCTAATTTAGCACAATGTTCTTTCAAACATCGTTTCTTAAATTGACAAAAGGAAGAGCCTGAAGGCGGGGCCAACGTGTCATTCATCTTAATACCCCCAGTCCTTTGTGCTTGATGCATAAAAGACACTTCCTCTGTGTAAGGAGATTTTCTGTCTTCTGTGAGTGAGATATTAGATACTGAGTCTTCGCATCCACTTCCACCTCTTTTTTTGTTCTTCCCACCCTGTATGGAGGGGATGGGAAGCTAAAGACAATAAATTACATCCTCTGTACACAAGTATATCCTCTGTGGCTATGGTGGTAAATACAGTGGAGCTTCTGCTGGTAAGAGCTAGAAATGCAAGCCTTGGAAGGAGAAGGGGAACAGAGGCCTTGCTTCTCGCACGGGACAGGTAAGCTCCACAGATCTGACTATTTATAGCAGCCTAACTCCATCCACTGTGGTCCAGTGTCTAACCTTGAAGATGCAGCAGTAATTGCCTGTTGATCCCAGACGTGGAGGCATTAGCACAAAATCAAGAGTCATAACGTGTGCTCTTCCACCTTTCCAACAGTTTTGTATACATCTAATTCCAGATACAAAACCCTTCCCTGGGTCCTGCACTAAATGGCAAGACGCTCATGCTCTTTCCTCTCTCTGGGATATCCTCCTCAACACTTCTGCATGGCAAACTCATATCTTTTTCCTTAGTGGTCCAGCCCTTACATCTGCCTATGATATAGTTTTCTTAGACCCTTTCTCCCCTCTACCCCCATATAGGGCTTACCACGCCTTTATCTGCTCTTATCACATTTTAATGTGGGTTTTGTTGGTGTGTTTGGTTCCCTTGACAACCTGTAAGGTTTTCCAAGTCAGAGAAAACATCTTGCTTGTGTTTGTATCCCATACGCCTAATGAAGTCGCTGGCTTACAATATGTAGTGAATAGCTATTTATTATTTTGAATGTAAAGCTTATAGGCTCTGGCTTTGTAATGGCTACAATGTCCCCTGTATAACATTCAACACAACAAATAGTCAATAAACATGTGTTATACTGACTTTTTAAATCACCGCCATTGTTCTCTTCTCAATTAGGAGTCATTTGAAGATACTCGACTTTTAGAGGTTAAAAAGTCTGCCGTAACGTAAGCTGGATTTTGAAGTCGGCAAAGATATTGCAAGGCAAGGAGACAGCATGTGCGAAGGTGGGAGGCGTCAGGAAGCACACGGCATCAAGGACCACAATTACCTGGCACAATGAAAGCGTCCTGGGTGAGCGAAGGAGCAGATATGACGGCAGGGCGTGTCCACCAGCCCTGAGCTACTTTAACTCACCATAAGCGATGACTTGAGCAAGGAATCCAGTTGTGCCCATAATTGTTTTTCTCAGCAATCAATGTATGGGTTCAAGAGCCCAGAGCAAGAACTGTTTCTTCACCAGGACAGCTGCCAGGATAACTTGCTTAACTTGGTCCTTCCCTCATGCATGCCATTAGGTGGCATCTTTATAGCATAAAAAGAGGTCCCCGATGATATTAAGTGATGCAGAGGCTTACTGATGCCCAAGAATTTTTATGATTCTGCATTGCTATCATATTTAAGGCCAAGTTCTCAAACTGGTAGACACAAAATCCACAGGGAAAACATGACACCTTTTCCTGGAGTATCCATTACACTCAAGCATGAAGAAATTTTAAATATATTTTTTATATTCAAACAAACAGTTACTTCATGGAGTAAAATGCTAAATTAGGTGAATTTTTAAAATAAGACATGAGATGTCAAGGCAATGTCTTTCCCAGTCTTCCCCATATGCACAGGAAATAGGGTGTCTTGGGACCTCTGAAGGAAGGCTCTTTTGTTTCATGGACTGAGAGGAGCAGGTTCCCCAAGCCTGATTCTTTGGATCCTTGGTTTCTTCATTACAAAATAAGAAACAATGATGCATTCCCTACCTTTCTACTTCCCTAAGCTGCTATAAAATAGCGTGTGGGGCAGATAAGATATGGCGAATGGTTAACAATATGGACTATGAATCTCAACAGCCAGAAGTCAAGTCCCAGCTGTATCACTTCCTAGCTGTGAGCCTTTGGGAAAGTTATGCTCTTTTGACCTCAGTTTTTTCATCTAGAAAATGGGCATGTTTGTAAATAACAACACCTGCCTTATCAGCTTATTAAAGGAATTGTATGGTTTAAAGCACATTCACGTTCTTTGAACTGTACTCATCACATGAGAGGCCATTATTTGTTACTATTATAAGACTGGACCATTCGGAAGGACATCTTTCCCATTGATAATGTTAATATCAAACTTGTATTAAGTGTTTCTTATGTGCTAGGTATTTTCTATGTGTTGGCAATTGTAAAGCAGCCCTAGCGAACAGGTACTATTATGATCAGTAGTTTATAGAAAAAAAAACTGGAGACTCAAAAGAGAGAAACACTTGCTCTAGGCTGAAAAAGTAAGCAGTGGACATAGAACTTGAAGTCTGGACTCAAACTTTGGAACCTGTATTCTCAAATGACTATGAGATTTAGGTCTTCTTTAAAACCAGGACAGGTGGACAGTGATGGGGAAATGAAAGATGACACTGATATCAAGCACCATATATATACATAGGGTCCCCCCCCCTCCCCGCCCCCCACACCAGTCTGGCCTATTATGTATCCCATCCCACTTAACCCTTACAATAACCACAAAAAGTTGGGATTCCTGTATCTTTTTTTTAGAGATGAGGAAATAGTAAGATATGGACTAGGGTTCCAACCCATATCTATTTAACTCCAAAGCTCTTGCTTTTTCTGCTGCCACAGTCCCATTAATTATAATGCATGAGATCAAGAAGGTAGCTAGTCAGAAGACTCTGAAAATTCCATTATCTGCCTCACGTGAATCTACAACCAATAACTTCCGAGTGAAAGGAGGGTAAAAGAATACACACTGCACAAGTTACAGATGGAGAAGAAACCAGGAACTGTTATTGGAAAATGTCTTGTTTTGACTTCTTAAAAAGGCAGTTGGGACTTAATGATTGCTAGTTTTTAAGTGCACATCTTATATACAGTCACACCCCTTATTGCATGACTCAGTGTAAGACTGCACAGAATTACTATTATCACTGCTGATGAGGTAAATGTGACCCCAAGCTATAAATGTGCTCTATGGTATTTTACACTTAAAGCCTGACTAATCATTTGCTTATGTTTGTTGAATCAAATAAAACTGGGCTAAATTCATTCCACTGCCTTTTTCCAAACTGCAAGTGTGGCTTTATCTGGCTACTAAAAGGAGATGAATGGGCAGAAGCTAACAGAATTCTGTTGCTTCTCTTCGTAGCTAACAGCATCCAGTAAACCTTTAAAAGACAGAGGGGATCAATTACTTTCACGCGTCAATGAGGACACAATAACAAGTGACCTGGTCAAGTCAACAGGGGTCTGAAAATGGCCTCTCTCCTGGTGTCTCTCTGTTTCAAGAGACTGGATGATGTTGCTTCTATTTATAAACTCATCTGGAAATGCACGAGCTTTGCAAGGTCTTTTTTCTTCTGTGGCTGCATCTTGAAACGGCATAAATTAGAATAACAACATCAAGTAACCTAATACCTTGGAGTCAACAAAAGCAATTTATATAAATAAGAAAGGCACATAAAGGAGGTGACAAGCTATCTGGATTTTGAGAGGGGTAAAGGCATTTCTAAGTGGACGGTTGACGGGTAATGAAGTGATGCTGCCAGGTGGAGAAGCCTGGGCTTTGGAGGCTCGTAAGCATCCCCTGGTTGTGTCACCTTGTGAAAGCTACTAGCCTCTTTGATTTTATATTTCCTTATAAAACTGGGATAATGCCTTACAGGGTTGTTGTGAAGACTAAATCATTCAACGTGTCTGAACACCTAGTACAATGTCTAGCCAATAAACGGTAGCTACTGGTATTATTGGTATCATCACCACCACCACCATCGTCGTCACCACCACCACCACCGTCACCACCACCACCATCTTCATCACCATCACCACCACCACCATCTTCATCACCACCACCATCACCACCACAACCATCTTCATCACCACCACCACCACCATCACCACCACAACCATCTTCGTCACCACCACCGTCATCACAACCACCATCTTCATCACCACCACCATCATCACCAACACCTCCATCATCACCACCACCACGATCATCACCAGCACCATCATCATATTCAAGAGATCAGAAACTGCCACCAAAGTCTACTTGCATGAGCTTGTCTAAATCTATGTCATAGGCAAGATGTTTTCAGTGCTTTCAGTACCTGGTTCTTTTTAAAACCTTATGCAAAACCTCCAAACATAAACCACGTGACCTAGTTTTAGAGCTTGGGCATTGAAGGAATACAACGAGAGAAGGAGAATGGGAAAACACACAGTGAATCTGATCCAGTACCCCTGCTTCTCTTATATGACAGCAGATCTAGACCTCCCAGGCTCTTAAAATCCACACAGACTTGGAACCATCCTAGGTCACCCTGTAGATAGCAGTTGAGCTTTTTATGGGCAGCCCAGGACTCCCTTGAGAGGTATCAGCTTAAACAAAGCCTGAACTTAAGTATAGAGAGGAGGAAACAGGGGGAAAGTTACTTCTCCCTGCATGGTACTGCAAGGCATGATGTGCTTCCATCCTAAATTCCAAGAAAAAAATGAAGACAAGCAATGTCAGGGTTAACAGAAGGAAAATAGTTAATGTTGGGTAAAGTTTAAAGCTGATTTACTAGATTTTAATTATGGAATGTTCCAGTCTCCTAATAGACTGTTGCTCCATTTTTAAATTAAGCCTGATAGTAGTTAGAGGGGCATATACAGAGCACTCAACACGTCAAGCGTGTTTCTCAGGGCTGGGTCCTGCATGTATTCACAAACATAAGGCTCACAACCCTATGAGGCAGGTGCTATGAGCACCCCCATTTTTTGAAAGAGGCACAGAGAGATTGAGTCATTTGCCCAAGGTCACACAGTAAAAAGCAGAATCAGTATCTGAACCAAGGCCAGTGGGTTGCAAATTCTGTGCTCTTCATCTGTACTGGTTGCCCCCAGGAAGAGGGGACTCGGTGGCAGCACTGAAGCTCAGCACACTGCCCTGTGCATCTGACCATCTTCAGTGCCCTGTGGACCATCTTCAGACCCAGCAGAACTGCTTTTAGTCTTTTACCCATCATCTTGTGCTTATTCAATGTTACATTACCGGACAAGACTTGAGATATTTTTAGATGATAAATAATGGTTTCACTCTACCCCCGCCCCGCCCCACACACACTCCATTCCCTTACAAATGTATTTATAGATACATGATTACAGGTCTTTAAAAAAATCTACGACTGTTTATGAATTGTTGTGTTGGTTAAGAATACATTGAGAATTATTGTTGTTTTAGGAAAACATAGCTGATAATCAGTTTTCAAGATGTTCTGAAACTATAGGGCATCTATCATTTTAACAAGAAGCCTCAGTTTTAATTAGCTATTGATTTGTAAAGAAGGTAATATGATCTAGTAAGACACCCTGTGAAAAGTCTTTAGAAATTTCACTTTGTCAGGAAATTGTTTTCAGACCAGAAGGTACTTAGTTCTTAAGTTACATGTGGAAGAGAGCAAAGAATTAATCAACTTGGTTCATTTTTCTTTCTATTATGACTCAGAAAAAGGTATATGGAGGGATGGGATTGGAGGAAGAGGACAGACTGGAATTTGGAACGACCTTTTCCACGGGAGATGCACGAGGGCCAGTGCAGGAAGGATGTCTGCTGACAACTATCACTTCCACAGATTTACTGGAGCAGAATGATATCCAACACTGAGTAGAAAAATTGAGTGTCTAGATTTTTTTAATGGCTGCAGAAGTCCTGTTTTGCTGATTTTTTTTAAAGTTAGAGCTTCTTTAAAGACAGATTATAGGACCAGCCAGAGGGAAAATTAGGGTGTCAGCTTCTGGAATTTAGCCATCCACCTTCTGAAGGAGCTGAGAAAGCATACAGTGGCAAAGCCTAAGAAAATTCTCATCCCAAGACTAAATGATGCTGTGTTAAATACAGCTCAGTTAGCCAGACATTCTTACTTGCACTGAGGCAACACTATTTAGCTTCTATATTCTCTTTATCATTTTACTTCTATTATGAAGAATATTTAACTACTTCATCCTGAATCTGAATTTTTAAATGCATTCAAGTGTGTGGAAATATTGAGACTCAGTCATCTTCACTGATTCAAAAGCTCTATCAGGAGATTTGAGATTTAAAGAAGTAGTCAACTGTGCTGTCCAATTTCAATTGGACAGAAAGAAGCCATCATAGTGCTGTAGATATAGCTTTATTACTGAAAAAAGTACGAACAAGGAAAAAATAGAGAACAAAAAATTAGAAACTTTATCAACAAGAAAGAAGTTTCAATATACTGAGGCAATAAGAAAAACAAAAAATGAATCTGAAAGACATAAACCTTGCTGATCTATTATTTCCTGTTTTCAAATTTATCGTGAATATTCTTATGAATTAGACTGATAATATCAAATGGCCTGAAGAAGACTGACATTCTGATCTAACAAAAAGCAGAAACAGCAAAAGAGACCTCCAACTTAGATTTTAGGTTTCTAACATAGCACGTAATTTCAACCTAAGAACATGTAGACAATACTGAATGAGACCAAATAACAACACCATTACCTCATTTCCTTTCTTCGTATACAAGGATCTCTTGCCAAACCAACTTCTCAGTTTGACCTCTGAGTATTTCCTGGCCTTGACCGTGCCACAGGTATTCATCCCCTTCAATCCTAGGCCATCTGGTTTTGAGCGTATCGGCTGTGACAATCCAAAGCCAAGATCCTGTTGGCTTCGAGAAGTTTCGTGGAATTGGGCAGGGAGATTCTCTCTTTAAGAAGAGCCAAGGAGTAGAGGAGATCAGATCAGCAGTTTAGGAAGACACCATGCTGGCGGGTGTGCTCGCCTGACCTGGCCCTAGAACTACCCAGGGGGTTGGGAAAATACAGTAAGAATTCCATTATCAACTTTTGGTTTAGGCCTGATTCCAAACCTTATAATTCACTCTGCCTAAATTCTCTCAGCACATTTAACTGCATGTTCAAAGATCTAGAAAGAATGATCAGCATTAGGCATACTAAACTGACGGACTTTGTCACTTTTCCACCACTATTGTCAATTTTCACCACCCACCTCTTTCCCTCGCATCCTATTGTACCATCCCCCTTCCTAGCAGCCCTACAACATGATATCAAAACAACAGCATCGGAGGATTGTTACTCTAAGGCCTAGAATATTATATATGCATGAGAAGGGAATTATCTACTGCATATTTTATCTGTGCGAGATCTTCTGAATTACCACAGATAATGTTTTAGAGATCATTTACATAACAAGTTCCATCCTAAATCTTTCATTGTTATGAAGGTTCCCGCTAGATACAGGCCTCTGCAGGGCAGGAGGCAGGATCTGTGTTTTCTTTGCATTCCCAGTACCTAGCACAGCACCTAACTGCTTTCACTCAGCCTTCATCCACAGAACAAATATTTGTGTGGTGCTAAACCCTGTACTTGACACTGAGGGTAGACGTGGTCAGCAAGACGGAAGGTCCTGCTTCCATGGAAGCGACATTCTGGCTTCCAGAGCAGCCACTGAGACCCACAGTAAGTGTTGTTTGAGTAAACAGCAGAATGGATGAATGGATAAGCTTTTATAGAATGAAGCTAAGCTGGAATACACAGTTAACTTGGCTCTCTTTTCCATCCCAAGTCATCCAACTCATACACTGGAGAAACAGGATGAGAAGTACACACGTGTGTGTGCCTGTGTGTGTTTAATATGTAATTCTTAAGAACGGTTGGAATGATAAAATATTTTCTAAGTATGGACACTATTAAATAGCCATCACCCTAGTAATTTACTGGAAATCAACATTTTTCAAAGAATGCTTTATAGAATCTAATTTTGCATATTGTTACTTGGCGATGTGCCAAAATAGATTCTTATGTTGAAATAAGATGAGGAACATTTAGTTCTATAAGTCTGGGGTTGTTCTGGGTTTTTGGTAGGGTCTTAATAGAACTTTCAGCATGAGAACAAGGTATGTGGTTCTCTAGGAGAACATGTTTGCCCAATTTAATGGAAAATTCGTTCCCGAGGACCATTTCATAAAGCACACTTCGCTGTTTATGATGTGACTAGGCCTGCTGGACACTGTGTGCTCCGCACGGATTCCCCTGAGGGCCGGTCCCCTCATCCCCAGCTGCCGGGAACACTGAGGCTGAATGCGCCCAGCTGTGCCCCGCACTGGCCGTTGCCCTCAGCCCCAGGGTACTGCCTCCAAGAAGCGGACCTGTGGCCAATGACAGGCCGGTGACAGATATAAAGGCTCCTCTCTCTTTTCTCAATTTGAGACAAATCTGAAGGGCCACCCCAGCTCCAGAACCTGTAGGGCCCGCTACGAACTCAGCTGCACGCACGAAGCAGGTCCGCTTCTCTCGGTCCCATCCTGTCTTCCCATTTCCTACTTCTTACAGGTATGTCTCTCCCAGAGCACGCCCCAATAACATTTCTCTGAGCAGTTCTCCACCATCAAGTCTGCTGCTCAGGAACCCAATCTAAGACAATAAGCACTGTTTTCAACAGATACGTAAAGGCTCCAATGAACTTTTGACCCACTCACTGGCACGTGACCGAAAGTATGTTTCCCTTCCAGTGGAACTGAAACTTTTGATTCATAACTTTCTGACTCTCAATCTATGTTCCAAGTATCTGAGAACCCCCTCCTGGTGAATACATCTTTTTTCTGAAAATCGTTCTCAAATTTTTCAGTCTATACAATTCACTTGAGAAAAAACCATGTGCAGCACGTGACGTTTCTAACATGGCATTGAGCCTGTATCTAAATTCAAAATCACGTCTCTCTCACGTGCTCAGGTCCATCAGTAGCAGAGCTCAGTTTCAGGTCCATTTTGTCTGACTTCAACATCAACCCTCTTTCTACCGTTTTACTCTAAAGTTAGAAACAAATCTGTGAATAGAAAAGGAAACCAAATGCCATTCTCTTAATTTCAACAAATTGTGGTATGTTGAAATGCATCTAGTGTGAACAACCAGCTTTTTTAAGAAAAATGGTCCTTCCTTTAAACAAATCTGACACGTAACAATATATGTTTGCATGCATACACACACGCACGTGTGCATACAATCATATTTCACAACGCAAGGGAATCCAGAGTTATCCTAGCCGACCCCCTCAGTGTTAGAGCAAAAGAAATGGAGGTCCAGAGTGAAGGAGTGATTTGCCTCAGGTCCCATCGGTTGTGGTAGGATTCAGTTGGATCTCTAACTTTCAAAAACTAGACTTAAAATAACTCAGCCTGTCATTCAGACTCATGGTAGGGGACAGGAAGAGTGATTATGGGTTTTATCCTGCAAAAAAAAAAAAAAAAAATCATTCATGTATGAAATTACAATAGATTTGTTTTAGATCGCTAGATCTCATTTGATTTATAAAAATTTGATGAAACCCACCTTTTCAGAGACATAGCACATGCATAAAGCTAAGAATACAAGTAAACTGGACTGCATCAACAACGACATTTCAGTCTCTGCTCACACCAGTGAGCATATGATTTAATACATCATCAGTAAGAGAATCAACCATCCAGCAATCCAAGTATCTACAATTCTAAGAAACATTTAATAATGGAAGGTGGACTGAAACAAAACACACACAGATTGGCATCCCTTTAACAATTTCATCAGAAAATGGTTTTTATGAACATATTTTTCTGTGCCCATCTTTTTATAGATGCAATCAGCACTACCTTCACAGAAATCATGCATGGAGATGCTATGGCAACCGCCGCATTCTGCACAGACGCACACACGAAATCAACAAGCTTAAACAACTATAACTCACGCCCACTTAAGTCTATTAGATTTTGATTCTAGATATAAAAATAGCACAAGTGGGGTTTTTTGCCAACTAGAAGCCTTGTTATTCATGTTTTAGGTGATATAAACCATGTGATGGTGAAAAGTGCAAAAGCAAAACCCCAAAGGGAGGTATGAACAGCTCAGCACAGGAATAGATCCAATGACCATCTGCTGATTCTTTTGGCTTCCTATTGTAAGTGAATCTCATCTCAGTCCTGTGCTGCTCACATGAGGCCTTTATGAGCAATAAAACAGAATTGGTAGAACATGGGATTAGTACTTTTCTACTGGAAAAGTAAAGGAGTGCTTCAAATTTTCAATCTTTTCTTCCATTTAAAATAATATGGTTTTGCAAACCAATTCCAGAAGGCAAATGTCTTGATTTGAGTAATTGTTGAAGAGTCATGTTCCCAAGGCAACCTCAGGTTTCTTTCTTGAGCGCCTGAGTGACAGGGATACAGCGTGAGTCTAAGACCACATCCATATGATGTCAGTCATTTAAACAGAGTGAAAAACTCTAGACACTAAGGACAAGGGCCACAATCACCAGCACCACCAACAAAAGGCACATGGTTTATGCTAGTGTTTTGCCAAGTTACAATTCTATGGAAACTAACCAGTTATAATAGAATTACCCTTGATCTTCATTGAAAATGCTGATTCCTACGTCTCACTCCAGTTCCACTGGATCAGAATCTAAGGTGTTCTACTACTTATGAAGCAAGTGGTCCTTTGGAAAAAACACCAAAGGAGTGCGCCCAGATGGGAAGAAATGAGAAGACCCATCAAGCCCTGGGAGCCAATGTGAGCTTACGAAGGAGCGTGATCTGGACATCCTCTCAGCTGACACGCTGAGGCTTTGTTAAATGGCTCCTGGTGGGCAAGTGCGATGGGCATCGAGATGCTTTTGGGAGACTGAAGACAATAATCAGGGAGTGCAAGCAGAGGCAGGAGATACAGAATAGCCACCCAGGAGGTACACTTGTGCTTCTACTTGCTGACTACCTGACGGTGCGTCACCTGGCTCAAGTGTCTTATCAATAGTAACCATACCACGAAGGCAACATCCGTAATCATAATCCGTTTTTATTATAACTCATTACAGTTTATGGCACTCACTTTATAATGCACGTGGAAATGGGCGCGAAATGATACAAGAGCAAAGTCACAGAAAGTCAGGAGAGAGTTTTATGTTTATCTGTTGTACTTGACTGTTAAGTTCCATGAGATCTTGAAGTCACTGCCTCCTACAACAGCGCTTCACTCATATGAAGAGCTCAAGAAATATATGTTGAATGATTAATAAAGGAATGAAAAGTATAGGAGATACCGAAAGAGAAAATAACTTGGAAGGAATAAAGGGAATACGCTTGTTAAGATGATATCTTAGTGGTTTGTCTCTGAAAGTCAGTCACCAAATAAAATGCAGCATATGACAACAATGGAGATGGGTGAGGGGATTCCTGGGCTGCTCGAAGAGGGTTTAATAACCACATTTTAAAATGAAGAGCCACAGCTACTGGAGTTGGTGTGTTTTCATGGAGTTGTTTGGTAACAAATAATCAGCTAGAGTGGTAGAAATTCAGTTGCTGACCCTTTAAAGTGAAACATTGGGCCCCTACAGTCAGAAAAATTGCCATAAGGAAGTAAATCCAACCTAAGCTGTCATGACTCAGCCTAGGACATGAAAGAGTATAGGGATATTTCCTTTGACCACTGGTACCTAATAGAGAGATGTCATCAACAGCAGCACGTGCTGATTATACCTGCAATTAGTATAGTTTAGAGTGTGTGTGTGTGTGTGTGTGTGTGTGTGTGTGTGTGTGTGTGTGAGAGAGAGAGAAGGATAATCTACAGTACTACCGACTAATCTATTTCTGGTCATTCTAAAAGCTTGCTTCCACTATTGTTGAAACTAAATCTGCGGATCAAACTGGGGAGGTTCTGGTGTGCAGAGTGTACAGGGCTTTGAGCAGTACTCTTCCCACCTTCCTGCCACTGACATGCAGACACCCAAAAGGGCACACATCACTTACATGGTTATCTTTTTTGAACAGCATAAGAGCTCTGTAAGATTAACTCATGTAGGCTTATGCATTTTCATTTTATAAAAGAGGAAATTGAAACACAAAAATACAGAAAGTTCATGAAACTGATACAAACCAGAGCAGGAACTTAATTCTGGGCCTTCTGATTCAAAAATCACTTTTTAAAAAATACTGAGTTGGGTAATAGAATAAGATTAGCTATTTTAATATAGAATTATGTATTTTTTCCAAATAAGTTCTTTAAAATGTCATGCTATAATTTTATGCCTGTAGTTTGGCAGAGATTCACCATGAAAAGTCTAAATAAAGTTCCATTTTACAATTCTTTGTAAAGAAATGTGAAGTCAGAGATGAACACCAACTACCCTAAGTTCAGATTCTGTACGTTTTGATGGTTAAAAAAAAGACAGAGAGAAATGCTGGAAGTTCCCGTGTAGGACTTTTATTTGTAAAGGAAAATTATGTCAATAAAGAACTCAAAATAATTCATCTTTTCGTTGGAGAAACCTGGCAAAGAGTACCTTAACCAAGTGACCAAAGTTAACCTCTCAGATAATGAGACAACTTGATATCAGATGCCTCCTCATAGGCTGTCCTGAGAAGGATACTGTGTCTTCTGTGACATTCTGTCCAAAAATGCAAAACCTGAATGTGATTGTGAAGAAATATCAGGCAATCCACACTACAAATAACCGGTGTGTGCTGTCAAAGAAAAAAATGTTTATGACACTTTTAAAGATGGTACGTCAGCTTTATTTCAGGACCTTACCCATAGATACAGAGACCACTGCAATGGGATGTTTCACGGGGCTGGGGGGAGGAAGTTTGGGTTTAATTCTGAGTACATCCTGGGTGAGTGGGAATTTATAGCCAAGGAGCAGGGTGGGGTCAGTGGATGCAAAACTGCTAAGAGGAAACTGACCTCACGGGATGCTTGCTGAAGATAAGCTAGGGTGATCAGACATCACCTGGAGAATGGTGAGGGATGAGGAACTTGGTTCGCTATAGAAGGTGGGGGATTCTTGCTAAACTGATTTAGCAGGATTCTTGCTAAAACTGTATTTTATAAGGAAGTCCACAACAGGCCTGGGAGAAGGCTCAGGAACCAGACCAAAGTGGGTCAAGAAAAGAATCTTTGTCGGCACTTTTCTCATGGGTCAAGACAATGAAACCAGAGAGAGAGAGAGAGACTGACTTAGGAAGTGTTCCAGATTTTTAAAAGATTTCGGAACTGTTCCAGATTAAGGAAACATGACAACTGAATGCAACAAGAGATTGGATTGGCTCTTGGACAAGGGGAAAAAAAAAGGACATTAATGGGACAACGGGTGAAATTTGAATAACGTCTCTAATAATGGGACAACGGGTGAAATTTGATACTACCATCTAGTCTAATTTCTTGATTTTTATAAATATACTTATAAATTACTCTGTTATGTAGGATGTGAACATCTGGGGGAAGCTAGATGAAAGGTACCTGAAAATTCATTATATTAATTCTGCATCATTTTTAAGGTCTGAAATTATCTCAAAATGAGAACTTTAAATTTTTAAAATTTTGTTAAGAAGGTAGGTGTCAGTTAAGTGTTCTTACCAAAATGAAAAAAAAATTAATGTAAAAGACAAGGAGTCTTAGTGCACGAAAAGTGCTCTTACTGACAAATCCATTGAACGTTAAAGCTGTGAGAAGCAGCCTAAGTTGCCCAAGGTCACACAGACCTTGAGTCTTAGGCTCTCAACACTGGTGTCCTCTCCTTGATACCACATCCTACTTCGCCCTCAATTTTTGAAAATCTTGAAGCCATTTGCATAAGCCAGCTCTTCCTACTTCACAGCTTTTTCAGAGACAAGGGATGATGGTAGTAGCAGCATGTGTCTAGCATGCACTTGTTGAAAGAGATCAACATGCTGCACTGGAAAGCACTTGCTAATACCGGCTTAAGGAAGAAGACCCTAAGAAGTGGTTATGTGGGGAGGGATCCAGATCACAGTTATATACTGAAGACCCCAGGTCACAATTCAGAACAACCCCAAAACAATGAAAGTTCACAGAGTAAACTGCAAATTCATCGTAAGCGAGGGGATTACGATGGAAGAATAGCTAGTAATATGGACAGTAGTGTTTAAACATTTTTTGCTCCTTTTTCCATGAAAAAGATTTTAAGAAAAAATTGTGCATCTATAATTTGACATTTAAAATTTCACTATTACCTCGTGCCTGTTAGAATGGCTACTATCAAAAAAGCAAGAAATAACAAGCATCGATGAGGATATGGAGAAGTGAGAACCCTCCTGCACTGTACTAGAATGCAAACTGGTGCAGCTACTATGGAAACAGCATGGAGATTCCTCAAAAAATAAGAATAGAACTACCCTATGATCCAACTATCCTACGTCTGGGTATTTATCCAAAAAATACAAAAACATTCATTCGAAAAGATATATGCACCCCAATATGCATTCCAATAGCCAAGATATGGAAACAGCCTAATGTCCATCAGTGGGTGAATGGATAAAGAAGATGTGGTATGCGTATACAGCGGAACACTACTCAGCCATAAGCAAAGATAAAATCTTGCCATTTACAAGAAGATGGTTGGACCTTGAGGGTGTTACTTTAAGTGAAATAAATTAGATGGAGAAAACAAATACCATGATTTCATTCATATGTGGAATCAACAAAAATAAAAATAAATGAACAAAGAAAAACAAGCATGTAGATACAGAGAACAGAGTAGTTGTTACCAGAGGGAAAGCAGTCAAGGGGAGGGCAAAATGGGTAGAGTCAGCTCGATAGCGGTGGACGGAAACTGAACTTGTGGTGCTGAGCACACTGCAGGGTACACACACATGTAAGCGTAATGCTGTACACACAAAACTTATATGAGGTTATAAACCAATGTCACCTAAGTAAATAAAATTTCCCCTTTAGTTTGTAACTCACTGCAAAAGGTATAATTTCTGGCAAATTACAAATAATGACACTTTTAAACTGTTAGATTACTCTGTACAATTTATCCAAAGTAATCCAAACACAACAGCAAGTTGAGAACACCCACCACTCATTTAATAAATAAAAGCATACGCTTCCAGTCTAAAATTTCACATCATTCTTTATTCCCTTTCAAGTATTTTCATTTCAATTTCCCCACAGAATTTTATCCCCCAAAAAAAGACACTTTGTGTTTGAGAGCCTTTAATGATCACTAAATTATACTTCAGTGCAACAGAAATGTGTGTAAATTGAATGGTAAATTATTTTTAAACATACAGTGACCAGAAAGCTTTAAGTATTAAAAAGTATTTCTGTATTGAGCTATGATTACAAATATTATAGGCTCAGTTTTCGAAACATAATTATTAACAAAATAAGTAAGCTATTATTGGTAATAATCTCTTAATTAAATGGATGGGGCTGGACCTTCCCCTATATAGTTCATAATCCAACATGAATACTACACATTCCCATTACTACAAATAGCATAATAGTAAGATGGGGTTCAGCCCTAATTCCATTCCTAGTTTTTATATTCTATAGATTCAAGCTCAGGGAAAAACTGTTTGTCTAAATAAATGAATGGGAATGGAAGGAGTCTGGTTTTATCAGGTATTTAATTCTCCACCTCTTTCCACGTAGTTGCCAAAAATATCACATACCGATCGTATCAAAACTATTTTTAATGATCCATCAGACAACTGGTCAATTAGATATTTCTGCAATATTACTGAATCAAAAACATCTGTCTTGCAAAAGAAAATTTTTACCTGCACATTAAAGTCATTCCCTTTTCAACAATGCCACCAACTGACCCACTTGTCTCCTGGTTTTGGTGTAGAGTAAGGTTTTTATTCCATGGCCGTGCAGAGCGTCTAGGTGGCTGAGACAGGATTTTTTTGTAAGGTGAGGGAAGGCATGCTGTGAATGGAAGAGCGCTTCTTCAAAACCAGGCTCATTCTCTCCCAGATCAATTTGTGGGAAAAATAGAAATAATATGGGAAGCTTGAGGATCTGGAAGATGATTCCCTTAAAAGCATCCATTTCCTCAGAAGCATCCATTTTCCCTGGAAAATGCCACGTATCCCAGGAATCTGCACACCCCTGGATTATTCTAGATTATTGCAGACACAAGAAATTTTCACCAAGAAAACGCACAGAATTTAAGCCATGTGGAGGAAGATTTTGATAATGACATTTCATTATATTAAATATATCTCCTCAAATTATGGAATGCTTCCAAAAATGTCTTCAAAGTAAAGTTCATCCTTTGAGTTATTCCATAAAAAGTAGTTTCAAATGGTCCATCACATTTGGAAAATATTGCATTATATGTTCCCCTGGGAAAGATTCAATCCATGTTTACCATACTTGAGGTCCCCAAAATTCCTGCAGTAAAGAATAGTTTACCTTTATTTAATTCTGATTTTTACAAATATATTTGCCTGTGTGCCTTCTCTTTGGTTAGTATCTTTCCAAACACACTTTCAGAATTGCTGAGTTATGATTTTATTAAATGTAGAAGTTATATTCTTCCCAGTGAAAGCCTATGGACAGTGGCCCTTGGTAGATGCTTCATAAGTATTTGTTAACTGACTTCCTAATTCACACGCAGAGGAAATTAGGTTGACAAGAGAGGAAAACTAAGTAGAAACTGATTAGCAGGAATCGTATCATAAATGAAACCTTTAAACAAAACCCCTCCAACTTGACAAATGGAAGCAAATTTAATACTGTAAACAAGAACCAAGAATAGTGCCCATGGAGTCTCCTAAAGCTCACACCACTGTTTCCCCCGCTGGGGAGCCCTGGCTTGGAGGGGGAAGGACATGATGTAAGAGCTCTCAACGTGCAGTCACTGCTACAGATCACAAAGGATTAAGCCTCCTGACAGTAGCGACAGACACATGAGCCCTGTCATCACAAGCATTCACTGGAAGATCCTTCACGTGGGAAAAAAAAATTATCACTTTTTATCCTCATACAACGTGCATCGAAAGGTACTGGTGACCCTTCTATGGCAGTATCTCTGTGATAGGGAGACAGCAGAGGTAACGTGCTTCAAAAGTAACTACACCCATTATGTACACCAAAAGGACGGCTGGATTCAGAGCCGAAAGGCCTGGATTTCATCTGTCTTTTCCATTCACCAGCTGGGTAAACTTGAATATTCCCTCAACTTCCTGGAGCCCCCATTTCTCCATCTGTCAAAACCTTATCAACTTAAACATGTCCGTGGATTATATGATCCCTTCTTCCTAACTGTGGAAGGAAAAACATCTTTTAAGAAGAGTACTTCAACAGGTCCTTGCCTTAGATGCAAGAAGATAACATCCCAGTAAATATTTGCTTTCACTGATTTGGTTGCCTAACCAGTTCTAACAGCTGCCTTTAGAACACTACTTTTAGGCAAAACAGTAAGAATACTTCTGGGGAAAAAAAATTGACCCCATTTGTGTAAAAAGATAATAATGACCCCAAAGAGTGGTTATCTTGCAGCAGAGAAACGAGGTCAATGTTTATAGTATCTAATAGTCTATCATATCCTCAAAGAAAAATTACCACATATTCCAAAGTTCACTGTCACAAGTTATTGCAGCCAAATAGAGAGATTTTAGGGATTAAGAAAATTACTTTTTTTAATTTAAATACCAGTTTGGGCATATTTTTGTTGCTCATATCAAAAATCTCACACAACTAGGAGAAAAGATTTTAGTAACAGCAATAATGGATGATTATATAATCAAAATTAAGAGAGAAAAGTATTCTTTCAGTTCTCGGGGGTAAAGAATAAGTTTAATTAATACAGTGAATGTTCTTCTCCCCACTTCTCTCTAGCAGGGGTGACAAGAGAAAGACAGAATTAGGTCGATCCCTCTTGATGACAGGCCTACAACAAGTGACAAAGCCAAATAAGCTTATCTTACAAAGGGAATAAGTGTGACTTTTCTGAGGTTGTTTTCACAATTACTCGATGGCTTTCGATTGCTGTATTACTTACGTCCCTTCCAGTGCCTAAAGATCTTTTTGTGTGATATTTGTAAATTGTAAATGAAGGACAAACAGCAGTTAGGGGTTTCATTCTTCAATACCTGTTTGCATCAAGTCAAATGCTTTCACAGAACCTATTCCAAGGAAATAGGTTTTCCCTCTGCTGTTTTTATTTTTCACACTATCTCAGGTAATTTCAAAGCAATATCCCAAGGGTAAGCTAATGCTGTGTTCACATGACTTTAACCAATACAGAATAAATCATCAATTATAAGACCCATCTTGTCCAGGACTTATTCTAATTCTTACTCACCTAAATCCTCCTACTGCACATGGCCTGAAGGAGAAAGGATGCACAATTACATAACGCACATTCAGCTGCACCCAAGATGCTCCCTAAGGAGGCATAAGTCCTCACTCAGAGCAACACACCAGAAGGGACTTGCTTCTGTGCTGTTCTTAAAGTGTCTCCAAAGCAAATAGATCTTCATAAAGAATAGAATTCAATGGACAGAGGACACTGTCACCTGGCCAAGTATATCATCATGTGCCTAAAAAGAAGTTAATGCCATTTACATCAAACAGTACCAAGAATACAAGGTCATGACATTGTAGTGTCTTGTTGAACCATATTAAACGCTTTTAGAGGTCAGACATGGTGGAATTTCAGTAGCACCAAATACTGCAACCTAATAACTGAAAAAAGCAAACTCTGTAAAAGCAAGGATTTGCCAATGCCTAGTTAGTATTACTTCTGGGAGAGAGCATACATTGATTCTATATTACTATACTTTTATAAACATTTTTAATTTTTTCTATTTTAGGAATGAATTTATTTTCCACATAACACAGATTAAAATTTAGGCTCTGGGGCTGGGAGACCTGGATCCTATCGTAATGTCAGCTCCTCTGTAACATACGAACCTGACTCAAGAGCTTTGTTGTCCAGGGGATGGATATGGGGTCAGGTGACCTGGATCTTATCCTAATGTCATCTCTACACCTACTGAGCATATGATCTCAGTTAAGTGACTAGACTTCTCTACCTCAATATTTTTCACCTAAAAAGAAATGCAGGCATATCTATAAAATTATGTCCTTCTTAATGTTGTTCTCAGGACTATGTAAGATGATATGTATGAAGTACATACATACATGTTAGCTCAATCAGCTCTTTGAATCAGTGGAGCGTCCATCTTTGGTCCCCTCTGTCTTTTGTCACCCACTTCCTAGTCATCCTTTCCTACCCAGGCTGGACCTAAGAGTTGATGGTGTGAACCACTGTCTCATTAGCACACTCAATGCCATTATTATATTACTATCCACCCAATAAATTCCTAACGCTGGGTCATTGTCAACATCCATCCACAGTCTTGGCTTCTAAGACTCTGTACCTGAACACTGAAGAAAATCACGGTCATACTTGTAGACACCACCACAAATTATTGTCTCAAACATCATCTGAGACCTCAAATATACCCAGCGGGATTTCTTCGTGTCCTCAGCCAACTCACATCATCTTCAGCAACTATTTCAAATCATTTCCTCATTCTTTATGGTTCTGCTCAGGTGTTGCCTTCTCCAAGGAGCTTTCTCTGACCTTCCCATGAGGTCCTGTGAAAGTATGTCTGCATCATAGCTAGTGCACACTTGCTCACAATGCCTAACTCGTAGATAATACTACATAGACAATACTTGCTGTACAGATGAATGAAGAAGTATTTTGGGGTCTGCTCTCCTATTGCACCTCTCCATCCCCTGGAGGACAAAGCTCGGGAGTCAGGTTCATATCTTACCCATCTTCATATCCCTACCACTGCCTCCACAGTGCATACTGGATGCTCAACCATTTTCCTTGACTGAACTTACCAATCAATAAATAAATTTAAATATTCAGTTCATCCATTCAACAATTACTTACTAAGTGCCGATTATGCATCTCTACTCTTCTGAGTGCTAGACATACAAAGATTAAAAGGCCTTCTCCTCATGCTAAGTGGGCAGGAGAGATGGAAACATACATTTGCTGTATAATGTAATAACCACTCTGGGGAAAGTACGTACAAACTACTACAGAAACACAAAGGGAGGACAAAGCTTCTCAAGTGTTGGAATCAACTAGAGATGCTTCTCAGAAGATGCAGTGTTTGGGCTGATGCTTCAAGTACCTCCCTTTCTTGTGAGTACCTGTTATGAAACAAACTTTGTAGTCCTTTTCTTCTGAATTAACCTACTCTACTAGCAAGGTTCTCTGCAAGTCAAAGTTCACAGAACAGGCAGGAACTGACTTGAGTCCTTTGTCCTCAGGAGGGCAAAGTACCTTGATTGACAGTCCTATGAAAACTGCATGCAATGTAGGAGAAGAGGTCCCAAACTAAAATGATATCTGGTATCAGAAGAGGGAAGAACGGATGCTGGGAATGCAAAGTAAGCAAACCATGAAAAATTCTCCAATGGCTGTGACCGGCTTGGTTCTCAAGTCCGCTGTGTGTCCTAATGTAAATGTTAAAGATGTGCTTGCTGGTAATGTCCATTTAGAATCTTTCAGTTGTAAGTAAGAGAAACCTGACACTTGGTGGTTTCAACAAACCGGGGTGTGTTTTCTTCTCACTAAACAAGAATAATTCTAGAGGTACCAGTACAGGACGGGTGCAGTAACCACTTACATCTTAGGGCAGTTGATCTTACAGTGTGCCTCAAGGGCTGCTGGTTCCAGTTCATGAACTGGTTGTTACTGGTATGTGATACTGTTATGGACAGATTTATGTGCCCCGATACTCATATATCAAAACCCCAACCCACAATGTGACTAATTAAGGTTAAATGAGGTCATGAGGGTGGGACCCTAATCCAGTGTGATCCCAGGGGTGCACAGGGACAGTCACAGCAAAGATGCAGCGAGAAGATGGCCATCTGCAAGCCAAGCAAGAGGCCTCAGGAGAAACCCAGTCTACCGACACCTTGACCTTGGACTTCCAGCCTCCAGAACTGCGAGGAAATAAATGTCTGTTGTTTAAGCCACATTAGCAAATGAATATAGATGAGATAAGCACAGCAAATCAGAGTAAGCATTTAGAAAGGTGGATAACAACTTGATGGAATTATTTCATGCCTGTTGAATATAATGATAAAATATTTGCACTTGTATTTTGCAAGTCTTTTTCATTTCCTTTTTCTATTCATTGGATCTACTGTGTTTTAATGAATCCACAATAGAGGGGAAATATTTTTTAATGATCTTGATGACAGATTGTTTGAGAGGCACCACCTTAAAGAACCCAGACTCTTCATGTATTTCTTTTGGCTCTTGTTTTTAGATGAGCAATCTCATGGTCACAAGATAGCTGCTGTATCATAAGGATATGATCTAAGTATCATATCCTCATCCCAAGCAGATACAAGGAAGAAAGATAAGGGATGGAAGGCAATAGGGGTGCCTATTGAATCTGTCCCCTTTAATCAAAAAAGCAAAAACTTCCTGGAAAACATATGCTAGAGACTTCTGCTTATATCTATTAGCCAGAACTGTGACAACGGCTAGCTATCCTTACTGAAATAGTGGCTAGGGAGCAGGGGGTTACAGATGGTGGGTGAGTCAGCTACCCAACAGTGAATGCCAAACTGGTTTTACATAAATCTCTTGAGGGTTTAACTAGTGTAAATCAGTCTCCTAGATCCAGGCCATCATAGATATATGATAGGAAGGCAAGCAGGCAGGCAGGGGAGTAGAGGGGAAGGGAGGAGAGGATCACACTGACCTAAAGAAATTCCACCAAGATAAGACTCAACTGGAAGGCTATGCACATAGCAACCTGACAGCCTTTCTTTTCAATTCACTATACCAGCATTGATTGTCTACACACACACACACATCTGATATATACATACGTACGAGTATATAGCAGTGTACTCATGGGAGTACTTCTGTGTAAATTGCCTCACTTAATGTAGGTGACAGTTCTTAGCTGCACCAGGAACAAGTCCTAAGAAAAAAATTTAGGTCGTTGATCGAAAGAACCAACTTCCAAGAACCATTCCATCCAAGAGTCTTCATATTAATTGAGATTCTCCGGTACCCAGGCATTGATTCAGCACTTTCTATCTATCTTTAAAGCTTGTGGTCTGGCTTCACATTGCACATTGTTGTTGCCTCTATTTGATAGATGAGGCAACAGATACAGAAAATTCAAGAACTAAACCAACATTAATCATCCACAGATCCAGAACTTAGTATACAGGTCTCCTGAATTACATGCCTCACTGCCTCCCAACTTTCCATAAAGGACCAATCTCCAGAATTCACAATGGGGCCCACTGATGTCCCAAAGATATTCTCCACTCCAGTTCTACTGAGATATTTTTGTTTCCTACTAACCGCTAAGTAGTTCCCTCCCTCCAGGATATTCAAATGCTGAACTATTTTCAAGACAGATTTTTTTCACTCACGTTAAACATTATGTTAAGTATTATTCTCTGTGTTTTCATTCTTTCATTCATTCAATAAATGGAGACACAGCAAAACACAGACAGAAATGGAATCTACTAGTAAACCAACAATTACATTAATGATTAACAAACACAATTGCAAAATGATTACAAAAAAGGAAGTTCAGAGTGCTTTCTGTCCAGCCTGGTCTCTTAATTCTCTCTGCTGTTTCATCAGTTATCATGTTACCTTCCTCTGCCAAACACTATAACAAAACACATGTGAGGATAGAACACCATCTTTCATGAAAACAACACAGAGGAAAAGTGAGGCTGCATTTGTTTCAGAATCTTTCTACCAGGTACTCTGAGCCCTGTATGGCATTCCCTAGAAGCCTTCCTCTAAGTAAAAACATACCTTAAAGTGTCCAGCATCAAAGTGGTAGGCTTCCTTGCTTTTGACTCATTTTTGAATGGACTCAATTACTATTTAGGTGATGTAAGACTCTCATACCTGCACACTTTGTTTTATGTCTCTTTCAAATGCTGTCCTTGCATCAAATATCCACTTCATTATGCCAGTAATTGCTGTGACTATTAAACATAATTGAGATGTATTCATTTGGTTTGCCCCTTCAGATATCTCTATATGGAAAGGAAACAAAATAAATCAGGACAGTACCAGATATATTGGAAAACAATCCATGGACTGAGCCAGAGAAAATAAGACATGTATCAGATACTCCCGAGTAACAGAAAGAGCTCCGAACAGCATGTATGAATCCCACCTGAACCACTTTCTCAGCTGTAGAGCGATGGTTAAATCAATGACTCTGTCTGGGCCTCAACTTTCCCACACATTTACCACTTAGGTGGACTTCATGATGTCTCAGATCCCTTAAACTCTATGCTTTATAAAAGAAGTTCCAAATTGGAAGTGCATTGATTCAATTCACACATATTTTTGTGTGCTTTGGTCATTGGCCCCAAATACTGTAAATTGGTTGTAAACATTTGAAAATTGGGAGACATCTCAACAATATGCATTTCTGGTTTTTCATGGAGAAAAATCAAAATATCCAGTGGCATTAAGCTCATTTTCTGATACTCGACTCCCTCATATGGGATCTCCAAGGCATCAGAGTTCTCACTGCTCCTCATTGCCTCGTGGCCTATGTTGTCTGTTCCCACCCTATCCCCCAGCCCCCCATCAAATGGTTTTAAAATCTCAACCATCAGATCCTTTATTTTCAGTTCCTTCTGCATGGAAAATCACACCTCCAGATAGTCACCTAGTCCTACTTTATTTTCATCTTAACACTTACCAGCACCTGAAATTACGTTTTTTCTGTTGTTCGTGTTTTGTTTTTTGTACCCCTACTAGAACAAAAGCTTTCAGAAGGATGGGACTTTGTCTTGTACACCAGGGTATTTGTAGCACATAAAATGATGTCTGGTATGTGACAGGTATCAAATAACTGTCTATTCATTGATTTGTTATTGACAATAAATCCCTATCCTTTCAGAATTTACACTCTTCTCTCTGTCAAGTAAAGGGCTTTCAGGAACCACTTTATTATGGGAAAGCTCAAAATACAATCCATTGCTATGAATACATTTTAAAATAAATGGTATCGCCTTTCTCTTAATTATGAAAGAGACCCATGATCACTGGAGAATAATTAGAAAATATAGAAATAAAAATCACTCGTAATCTCATTTAACTGAGTTATCTATTTCAAAATGTTGATGACTTTCCATTCTGGTCATTTTTTCTGAAATTATGTCATTATGTGTTTATATTTTTTTTATATACTATTGAAGAGAACCGGTCCCTTCCTCTTCTGCAGCAACTCATACAAGAAGAAATCTCCCCAAATCTCCAGCTTCCCGGACAGGCAATGGGAAGAAGTAGCTCCTGCCACTTTTGTGCACACATTTCACGGGAGGAGAGGGAGTCACCTGATTGATGACATAATGAGAGTCTGACCTTCACCCTTTCCTGGTTCTCCTCGAGGCAGGACTCATGTACTTAAAGGTTGTTGTTGAGAAGCGAACCCTCAGTCTTGGCTCTCAGACTTGACAGGGCCCTGGGCGGCACGCAGTATCACTGGGGTCTAAGGAAGGAGCTCCTCTCCATACTCATCACCCCCCACTGAGTCTCAGAGTCAAGAGTTGTTGGACATTAGAGGAGGCGCCCACTCAAGTTGACTTCTCCAATGTCGCTTTATCAACAATAAAAAATACTGTACATCTCAGCTGACTACTGTGTGTATTTCTCTATAGGTTCAGAATGTAGAAGAAATGGTGGTGAGCGTTTGCACTCCCTGCAAATCCTACTCATACTAAATACTCAGTTCTGTAACCTGATTTTCCTGCTGAAACTTGTTATTATTACTATTATTTTTCTGGATGCAGCTACCACAGCTGAGATAGTTCACTTCATGACAGGCTGGTCCCTCCACCGATGGAGGCGGCTCCTACCTTTAGCAGCAGGTGTCACATTCCTGCTTTCTGAGAGAGGCTAAGCATCTTGATAGCTCTGTAGCTGCAGTAACACTGGGTAAAAAGAGGATGAGCTGTTCGTCCTCTCTCCCTCATCTCACCCACACAGCCAAACCAACTTTATCCATTTAAAGACTGTTTCTCATGAATTATGTTTGAACACAACTCCAGTAGCTGTGCAGTCATTTTTAATATTTTTATTCCATTTTTTAGTTCGTCTCCCTGCAATTATAATCGTACTACTGTTGCACTTATTTTTAATTCTGTTTAAAGATTTGTTTGCAATTTAGACCTGAGACACAAACACGACTGATTTATTGATAGTATTGATTTAGCTCTTCCTCTCACACCAAGTGGCTTAAATTAAAATAACCTGAGGATGAGAAACATGGCCTAATCTTGCATGGTCTCAGAGTACCTCATAAATGCCAGTGGGTGGCTTTTTCCTAGCCATAGTGGGAAACAAAGGGTTATAACAAAAATCAGAAATAAAACAGGTCCTCTCCTGGATCTAGGTTACGTTTTCTTAGTTTGCTTCCTTCACACCCTGTATTCTCTCAGTGTAACCCTTCATTACACTTTATTTTTTGTTGATTACCTTTCTTTCTTATTGGACCATAAATTTTGTGAAGGCAGGGAATTCAGTTTTTTTACTTAAGCCTCGATTCCAAGTGCTACAGTGCCAGTGGTTTAAAAAAAAAAATCCTTTAAAAAATTTCTGATGAATGAATGAATAAATGAATGTTAGGTGAAAGTAAAATAGTAGGAAACATGGAATTGACCAGAGAAAACACACGAATCAAGCTTCAGAAACCAGAGAGAACAAGACTGGAAGGATTGGCGTGGTATCTTCTCCGAGCTCCATTCTCCCAACAGCTCCTTCACCTAATCGCCAACACCCATAAATGGGGATGAGAAAAGGAACACTCTAGGCTGGAACAGATGCTACTGGCAACTAGGTACAGAAAGGAACGTCAAAACCAATTGAATTTTTAAAAGAGCAAAAGTATTAAATGAATAAACACATCCAATAGTATTTTTTGGAAAAACTAAGAAAATCTAATAAATAATAAATCAATAATCTAATAAAAGCAAATGCAGGAACTAGGGAAGAGCCAAACCACAGATACAAGGATTTTTTTAAATTGCTAAGCGTATAATCTGTGCCCTGTGCTAATGAAATTAACTCTACAATGAGATGAATGACTGCGTGTGTCAAAGGGACCAGGGGGTGGTTAAAGCCAATAAAGACTCATGAAGTAGGAAACCTTAATAGATGAATAACCACGCAACATATTCAGAAAGGTTTTTGCAGATTTTCTTCCAAAAGCACGTGTAAATTTACATGATTTCTTCCAAATAGCCAAGATACTATTAATGTTGTATAAATTACTTCAGAGCATGAATGCAGCTGGAAAGATTCCATATTGATTTCTGTAAAGATAGTGGAATGCGGATATGAAAACCTGGCAAATGGAGAACAATATCCTTTATGAATACTTATGACAAAATTATAGATGAAACACTAACAAATGAAAATTTGTAATAATATGTACTCAAGAAGAGTTCATCTAAGGGATTTGAATCAAATTAGGGGGAAATCATGTCACTAGATGCCAAAAAGTTATTTTTAAAAATTCATCATGTAGCTATGATTTTTAAAATACAAATCTCTTTGTCAATAATTTTCAAAAGCTTGTCTTTTTAATATGGTGAAAAGCACCTACCCCAAATGCTGAATCTCTAAAGAAATTGCCATTAGACTGGGAATAACATAAATATAGCTTATGAGCAAATAGTGGGCATTCATTGTATATAATATTATTTAATAGGAGTCCAGGAGTTTTAAAACTTCACAAAGATGTAAAATTTTCAAATGAGTTATATAGTTGAAAAGGAGGAAACAAAATTATCATTATTTTCAGGTAATATGAGTTGTCTACTTCAAAAACCTAAGATAAATTACTTAAGTATCATGGAAATATGTCACTAGAAATAAATATGACATGAACAGATCAAAATGAGTATAAAAACATTCAACGGCTCTACTCCCACCAAAATGGCTAACATTAAAGACTGACCACATCAAGTATTGATGAGAATGTGGGCAATTCAAATTCTTATGAACTGCTAATAGGGATGAAAATGACACAAGCACTTTGGAAACAACTTCACTAAAAGTGAAACTTATATCACCAAACCATTCATCCATCCCATCCCTAGGTATTTAGCCAGGAAGTCATGAAAATACACGTCCCTACAAAGACCTGTACAGGAACATGCATTGCAGCACTACTCATAACGGCCAAAAGTTAGAAACAACCAAAAGTCCACCGACAAGTGAATGAAAAAAATAACGTGGTATACCCATACAATGGGATACGACTCGGCCATAGAAAGGTAAGAACGATTGACACACGCAACAACATGGAGGATTGTGATGCTGAGGGAGGGGGCCAGACAGAAGAGTAGATCCTGAATGATTCTATTCGTACAGAAACCTAGAAATGCAAATGAGTAGCCAGTGAAAAAACGCAGATGAGCAGTTGTCTAAGGCAGCAGGTGGAGAATAGGATGGGTTACAAAGGGGCAGGAGAAATTTGGGGCAAGGGGTGAAAATGTTGGAAATGTTTGGTATCTTGATTTTGATAGTAGTTTCATGAGTATATACACCAGCCAAAACTCACCACATTGTTCACTAAATAGATATGGGTTATTGTGCACAAATTACATATCAGGGAAGTTACAATTTAAAGAATATGACAGAACCTTCTGGACAAGGAAATCCAAAGATCAAGAGACGCTTACTGTAGTACATCCCCAAACTAAATTGTCTAAAGTCCTTTCACTCCCCTCCTCTAAACATTCTGTTGGCTCTTATTTGCTTATAGATTATATGTTTCATTACAATTATTCAATAATTATTAAAATGTAAATAAGTGAAGATATAGATATTTATACAAGAGCATTATTAATGACCTTATTAATTTATTCTCCATTTCTCCCTTATTGATTGATTGATTGGGGGTGGGGGAGAGAGAGACAAAGAGGGAGGAGAGATTGAGATGAACTTTTCTGAGATGGCCATGACTAGCTAAACATTTTATTTCCTTGACTCTCTTTCAACCAGGGGTAACAACATACCATACAGTTGGTTGGGAGAAGAAGGTGGAAGTCTTATAGTTGGGGCTTCTAGGAATACTACTGTTTTGCTGATAAAGGGGGACATGCTTAGTTGACACACATTTTGCCCTTCATCCCTTCCCTTTCCTCGTGACTAGAGAGCATGAATGATGGCTTGAAGGTGCAGCAGCCATCTTGTGACTGAGAGAGAAAAAAATAAAATGCTAAAGATGGTAATGCAAAAGAGAAAAAGTACCTGAGCCAGTTCTGAGTACTAAGCCCATGTCCCTTGCTACATGAGAAAAATCTATCCCTTATAAATCTCATGTAGCTATACAAAATTCTACTAACTCCAGCATCTGTTGAGCTGGGGGGTGAAATAAGACTTTCATTGCCAAACCAATCACATGTTGTTATTGCTGAAATGGAACTTAAAGATCAAGTCATCAAGTCTCTCATTATACACTTGATGAAACAAGTCCAGAAAAATGAAAATGATTTTCTCAACAGGACACAACGAAGAGAGTCAAAGCCAAGCCTCTTGATTTTCAGTCCAGTACCAATTCTACTGTACCTGTTGCCACTTTAAATTCAGAAAGAAACTACTTACAGAGAGCCTACTGTGTACCGGTTCCTGTGCTTAGTGATATACTGAGGCAAAAATGTATAAGACCACGTTCCTTTCATATAAGATGGATGAAATATGCATGAAGAGAGAAGACTACACCAGACTACGAAACAGTAAAAGTAGTTGTAAAATAGGGCTAGTGAAATTAGCCCTATTACATTATGAACCACGTAATCTAGAACAGAAAAAGACAAACAGTATGAGCCAGTATCATACACAGTAAGTGATGAGGTGTTAGGGTCCATATTAGGGAAACATCACTTTGGGTAGGAATAATCAGAGATGTTCGTATAAAGGAAAGATGTTTGATCTTCCTTGAAGGAACGATGGCATTAAGATACGCAGAAGACAATAGGGAGGACATTCCTAGAAGGCAAAAATGCCTTTAGCAAAGAGGTGGTAGTGAGAACGACCGAGAAACATTGTGGAGAAAATACAAATGAAAGAGTTTGACTAGAACGTGTACACGGATAATTTTTATATAATATATACACAATATACACAATTCTAAATCACAAGGAAATAAGATATGAAGCGTGTAGTGATTGTCTATTTCAATGTCCGGCATAGTGCTGGACCACGGTAGATGCTCAATAGATGTACAAATAATTCATTCACAAAGTAAAGGTATGTTAATATGCAAGCCAAAAGATTACTGCAGAGTCTCTTTAGCCAGAGGTATTAAAGAACCCTTTAAAAATCCTCCAAGCTTCTATAATCCATTTCTCTTCCCAGATAAAAATGTAAGTTTTAAGGACCACTGAAAACTGGTAGAGTTACCTAGGTAACCCATTAAATAAAATACATGAGAATTAAATCCTGATTGTAAGTATTTCCTTTACTGCCTGCCTTTTGAAAAGAGGCAATAGACACAGCATCAAAGCTTCCACTTAAAAAGCAGATAAAAAGGAACAGATGACTCAATTCTGATATATCTAAATATCTACTTCTGATTTCAGTCATCTTTCTTTTGAGCCTTTGGTTATTTTTAAAACCACCTTCCAACTATGGCCAAATGAGTTCACAGTACTAAGAACTAGGCGAGAGCTATACAACAACAGTTACTTGAGTATTTTAGACTAAAAAAAGAATTCTAAGGTTTTCTGAATGACCCAGATAATTAGATTAAAAAAGAAGACCCACTTGTACTATCTACTGAACCATACCTGCCAAAATGTTTAGATCATGCCCATATATTGCTAATCTATGTGTATTTGATGTGCAGAATGGCTATTTAAAGAAAAATACTTCTTTGAAAGATGGCTACATTACTAAATCACCAAAACAGCAGGATAATCATTGGGAAATGTCAGTTAATCATCTGGACACGTGGCTAGATTTACAATAAATGTGGTTGATTCTGTTGCTTTCACTCTGGTAATTTGCCCTCTTGTTGGATAAGGGTGGTCACAGGGGAAAAGACTATGTCTGCTGGAGGCCAAAGCTTCTGGTTGAAAGGAGGAAAATAGGTTTCCCTAGATGCTGAGAAAAAGTTGACTTATTTGACATTTCCCTTCATTAGAATTCTTTGTGTTGATACATACTAGAGTTTACCATTAACACTTTTTTTTAATTAAAAAAAAAAAAAAACAGCTATGCAATCAAGAGACTATTTTATCAAAGCCCATGAAGCCATGTGGTTCTTTCTATAGAAATGACCACATGCTGATGACCGATGCCATGTTACTTTGTACATTTGGGTCCTCCTATGAGACTGTGAACCCACTGAAGGTTTGGGGGTTGCAGCTGGCTTTGGCACTGATGGAGAGACAAAGCAACAGTCAGTTACACGGAGACTGGAATTATGACTTAGCACCCAAAATAATACTGCAAAACATCAGGACACAAAGAGAAGATCGGATCGACTTGCTTACAATCATACTCACCCTTCAGTGGCAGAACTGCAAAGCCCAACCTCACTCACGGGGACAGGGCTCTGAAGCCTAACATTACCAGATGGATGCGAGCTGATGAGAAAGGATACATCCTCTCTGCCAGCAGGCAGTTTCCGAAACAGAAGGGAGGGGCCGAATTGTGTGCAATACTACCTTCTCTAACTCACTCGTCTAGGGATCCCGCCTTTGCCCAGGACGGCAAGGGACCTGCAGGCGGCCACGAGTGCTATCCTAATAAGAGTCCCTCCAAATGCAAACAAAACACAAGGGAGGAAAAATTCCACCCCTTTCCAACAGAGAGCAGCATTCACATCTAAGTGGATGTTGTGTATTTGCTGTTTTTTCCTGTCTCCAGTACCAAAAACAGTACTCTGCTCAATACGTACTTCTTAATAAAAGTTTATAAACGTTAACCATGAGTGTGATGACCTCCAAAGAGAGATCAGTTTTTAAAGTCAAGCTTGAATCCTGCTTCTGAACCTTTCCAACTCTGTGCCCTCAGGCAACTAGTTGAACTTCCTTGATTTCATCAGCTGTAAAATCCAGATGGTAAATACCTAGCTCACAGGAGTCTCAGGAAGGTTAAATGTCTCAAGAGTTTATCCCAGTGCTGGTGGGAGCAGAGGGACGCTCAAAGCTGTGAGCTCTCTTCCTCTTCTTTCCCCTTAATAAAACCTGTTCTCGGGAAAAAAAAAAAATATATATATATATGGTACAAGGCATCTGTTATGCTCCCATCAATGAGTTTTCCTCTCCTGAGACCATTCTTCTGCTTCAGCCTTTTCACCCAGTGTAACAAAGGCTAGTTCAGTCAGGTGTGGTCGACGAGCCAAACAAGAGGGACTTAGCATGAGGGCACCGTTCTGGAAACCAGGGCCTCTGGATTTTTCTGTTGTCATCATTTTCTGTGCCTCCTCTGTCCCTGTACCATGCCTAAGCCTTTGTTTCTGAAGGACTGTCATAAGGACATATGTCTCTTAAACGGCAAGAGGGATATGAAGGATAATGAGGAAAAGGAAGAGAAATACGGAAAATCTGGGCCCTGATTGCCTTGCTGCTAAAAACAAATGAAATGGGAATCAAGATCTGTGACTTAGTGCTGCAATGTTTAGAGAATTGAAACTTAACGGGCTTGCTTTTAATTGCTCCTTAATGGCACACGGAATTACCAGACATTAAATCACTTTAGCGGAGTGCAGGCAGAATAACTTTATCTGAGTAAAGTCACCTTTACTTTTTTTGCATACACTGGCCATTAGGCAGCCTAAATGCTGGAAGATGTCACAATTATTTGTTTTGCCCGGGAAATAATCCCAAGTAGTTACACCCCACCCGCTGCCAGATGTCATCGGAAAAATTAATGACCAATTGCAGGTGCCACTTTGCCTGAGGTCCATAGTATATATCAATTTCATTGTAAGGAAATGGTTGTAAAAGAAACTGGAGATGCAAAGGGGACGTCGAGACCTATCTAGAAGCAGCTCTATATGGTGGAAATAACACCGCCTTCGGGTATAGGCGGGGCTGAATCTGAGTCCCAATTCTGTTTCCTTACTTTGCATTTGCATAGTAAATCTACCATGCATGAGCCACTTACCCGCTCCCTATATCCCCTAAGAGTTCCAAGAGAACATGCCCTTCCTTACAGCACTGAGAAATACACTGGGGAGCAGACCACCATCCTCCTTGAAAAGTGGATGTACTTTAGGTAAAGCGAAGAAGCACTGCCACTGAAGAGACTCCCTTATTACAATGAAAAGGATGAGATCCCATGGTGGCACCAGCGGCACCATGGGACAGTTGGCAGTAATTTGCAGCATGGATAGCATGGAAAAGAGGATGGCTTGACATGAAGGGGTCTTTGGCTGATACAGTGCACGTTATCAGGTGAGTCGTAGCCCTGGAGTTAGGCTACAAGATAGCCTCATCCCTAGGAATGGCATATAGGGTAGCCCACTAAAAGTCTAGTTCATCCTTTTGACACAAACAGAACTCTAGGTATTAAAAGAAAAACAATCAAGGCCCCTCATCTAATTTCCATATCTTAGTTCATAAACAGTAATCTAGATCATGAGAACATATCCTTTCTCAATTGAAAGAAAAATTGTTGTGTTTCACACTTGTCTAATCACTGGGGAAAAAGGCAGTATTTAATAGTCTTATTTCAATTTTGGAAACAGCACACACAGTCTGTGGATGTACTGCTCCATTTACTTAATTAACCCGTATGGCTACAGGGTCGAGAGGAGCTCAGGACCTTCAATTCAAGCAGCTCTGCCATTTGACCTCTACAACTCAGTGGATCTGATGGTGCCTAAAATGTCTGTGGCTGACAAGGATGCTCTGTGGAGCCTATTACAAGCCTTAGAAAGAGAATCACAGTGGGTTTGGAGACAGATTCATGCCCTTTTGGTGGGTAGCTATCCTTCTTTTGAAAAATAGTTCTTGGCTTGCTATTAGACTTCTGTAGCCTGAACACCTCATCATGAAAGAGTAGGGAACTGTGCACCCTAAAAGAAACCTAGTTAGATGTTCCCAGGGGTATCCATGATAAAGTGGAAGCTGTATGTACAAATTAAGTAAGCACAAGAAGTTCCTTGGAGACACAAGTAATTTGCATAATTGGCACTCACTACCAATGTGCCTACCCCAAATCTCCCCTAAGGCACTCAGTCATGCTTTTCTCAATCCACTCCTACGCCGTCATGAAAAATTCCCTATAACCAACCAACCGACTATGGAAAAAAGTGACTTACAGAAGACTTTGCATGACATGCTGACCTGAATGTAGAATGCTGTGATATTATAGCCTCATTTAGTTGATTTCCTACATGGACCATTATGTAGGAAATGCTCCTAGTTGACAAAACTACAAGAAGTACATCTCACAGTCTCCTGTGCGTGGAAAGAATGAAGGCCTGAGATGAGTCTATGTTTCAATTCGTGGGTAATGGCTGCATGAATCGGCTGTGTCGAAGAGGAAGAAATTTTCCTCTACCCTTCTAAGTACTTCTGACTGGTCTAAGAAATAAACTAACATGAGACAGATAAACAGGGAAAAAAATCAAACAGAAGTTTAATACCACGTATATGTGGGAAAGACCCAGGAAAACTGAGTAACTCGCCAAAATGGCCAAAACCCACACCTCAAATAGTATGCTCAGCTAAAGACAAAAGAGGATGTTGGGGGAAGGGTCTAAGACTTCAAATGGGGAGGAAGACAATTCACAAGGAGGTGGAGAAACAAATGTTTGGTAAATAAATGTTTGCTGGGCCCTGCAGAGACAATGGGACACAGAGAGGAATTTCAACAGACTTTGCTGGGTTCCGTCTGTCCACCATATTTAATTCATACCATACTTATCTACGGGGACAGCTTCCCTCCTGGAATAGGTCCTCTACCTACATTCTTTTAGGCAGTTAGGGGGAAGGTCAAAGTTGCTTCCTGAGTGTTTTAGGCCTTGACTGTTTCCAGCTCAAAACAATCCACATGCCAAAGGGACATTTTGGGGTGGCAAAATTGGCTCCCCTACAGGTGGAAGCAGAGCCAGAATGAATAAGTTTTAAGTTTGGTAATAAGATTTGTGAAAAGAAATGTGTGGACGAGCTCCTCTTAATGAGTTTAGAGTGTAAGAGTATGTATGGCCACATAAATGTTAACTACAGGGTCCCCACGGTGGGGGAGGAGAGCAGAGGAGGTTCTCACTGATAAGGTTCATAAAAATGGCCTCCTCTGTGGATGTCATCTCACCTCCTTCCCCAGCCACAGCAGAGGTCGCTCACAGCATTCATGAACAAAGTGGCCGTGTTGGCAAAAGCAGAAAGTGTTCATGTGTAGAATGTGAACTTCCCCTCACCGCATCCGGCCTGGCCTTTGAAAGAGCTAAGTCTCACGCTCATCCACAGCAACGGCCACTTGTAAACTCAACACAGTATTACATCCTAGGGTGCTGAGCCTGCTGCCTGGTAGTAGAGCGAGAGCATTGGAAGCGTAGACTGGCTTTCCCTTAGTCACTCTTCTGCGAGCAACACCATGGTTGGATTTCCTAAGAAAACCTTAAAGAATGATGCAATGGCCTACAGAAGACTCAGATACACACCAGATTGGAAATGTCACCTTGAGAAGCTAAGGACATGAATGGGCTCTGACAAACAGTCAGCATACGGTGCTGTTTCCCTCATAGTCAAAACCAAAGGGGAAAGTGGGGCACCGTGCACTGTTACACCAGTTGACCTACTCACAAAAAATATAAACAAATTTATGGTCTCGAGGACTCCAGACTTTGCTTATTTGTAGGTCTGAGTGCCCAAGAGAGTAATTCTGCCATTGCACTTAAAGTTAAGACTGCCATATGGTCATTTGGGGATCCTTACGTTACAAGATAGACAAGGTCATTAACTATAATTACCAATGGAAAATCACTGCTATATAATGAGGGCAAAGAGGAACATTCTAGACCAGGGGTCCCCCAAGCCCAGGGCTGTGTACTGGTACTGGTGCACAGCCTGTTAGGAACTGGGCTGCACAGCAGGAGGTGAGTTACAGGCAAGCGAGCAAAGCTTCACCTGCCTCTCCTCATCTCTCCCCATTGCTGGCATTGCTACCTGAACCATCTCCCCAACACACACCGTCCGGTCCCTGGAAAAACTGTCTTCCACGAAACCGGTCCCTGCTGCCAAAGAGGTTGGGGACCGCTATTCTAGACCACTGAGGATCATTCTGAGTACCTTCTAGTGTCTCCAAATCCACTGTAAAATATTCTTCTAAGACTAAAGCAACCCATATAGGAAAGTCCATCTAAGGCTCAAATACCTCAGGACTGTAAGCTTAGTTCATCCTGTCAGGTGAAATATCCCAACCAGCCAAGGCGTTCTTCAAAAAAAAAAAAAAAAAAAAAAAAAGAGAGAGAGAAAAGAAACATGAAATGTTTCATAGATGAAGGGAATTATAACACCAATGCAGAACTGAGATTCTTCTTAGCCCTGTATTTTGGGAGTATGTTGATGCTGGTTAGATTTATGACTCAGTGCATGGGTTATACGATATCAAGGCAGGACTGTGATTCAGCTAAGGTAAGAAAAAACACATCCAGATGTGGATGTTGTAACTGACAAGACTTTGTGCCTCCCCCTTGGAGAACACACAGTGGGCCTAACTTTGTTTTTGTTAAGGATGGGTCCAGATGTTAAAAAATCAGCACACGGTGCTACTACTGCTGCTTGGAATTTTGCACATGGAAAAGCATGTGTACAAAGCACCCCAAGGGTTGAAGTGGCAGACAAATCAGATTCGCTCCTTCACTACCCATTCCCATTTCCTTTTGGGATTGTACCATATTCTTGTACCCTATCTTCCTGTTCTTTAGAGACAGGATAATATATTTCCCAGGTCTTCTGCAATGCGGGTTCCACTCAGCAGACTGCACCACACAACTCTTGCAAGAGGGCAGGGCAATGTGAGGTGGCAAACGCACACAGGGAAACAAGATCTCCCTGAAACTACAGGGCTGAAGACTTCTGGTTCCCTGGGGTAGCTGTGATGCACATTCCAGTCCGGCATCATACGCACAAATAACAGATGGCAGAGGCAGTGGGAGTTCACCTAGAACTGTGGCCAGGTGATTCTCTTTCTGTTTTGCTCTTGACAGTGTAGCAGGCAAGCCTAATTTTTTTTTTAATAAGTTTGTTTTTTTGCTTGTTACCTATTTTTGCTGTGTTGGGTCTTCATTGCTTCATGTGGGCTTTCTCTAGTTGTGGAGAACAGGGGCTGCTCTTCATTGTGGTGCGTGGGTTTCTCATTGCGGTGGCTTCTCGTTGCGGAGCACGGGCTCTAGGTGCGCAAGCTTCAGTAGTTGTAGCACGTGGGCTCAGTAGTTGTGGCTCATGGGCTCTAGAGCGCAGGCTCAGTAGTTGTGGCACACAGGCTTAGTTGCTCCTTGGCATGTGGGATCTTCCTGAACCAGGGCTCAAACGCATGTCCCCTGCATGGCAGGAGCATTCTTAACCTCTGCACCACCAGGCAAGCCCAAGCCTAATTTCTTGACCATCCTGAATATCAGCATGCTACTAAATATTTTTTAATAAACCTCTAGCTAGAGTCTTTCTATCACTGATAATCATGAAACCTGATCTATAAAATACTTGCTTACATAAAGGGATTATTTTAAATTTATAAACCCTCAGAATGGGAGAAAATATTTGTAAATGATGCAACGGACAAAGGATTAATCTCCAAAATACACAAACAGCTCATGCAGCTTAATTTAAAAAAAGAACCCAATCAAAAACTGGGTGGAAGACACAGACATTTCACCAAAGAAGATATACAGATGGCCAAGAGCCACATGAAAAGATGCCCAACATCACTAATTATTAGAGAAATGCAAATCAAAACTACAATGAGGTATCACCTCACACTGGTCAGAATGGCCATAATCAAAACATCTACAAGCAATAAATGCTGGGGAGAGGGTGTGGAAAAAGGGAATCCTCTTGCGCTGTCAGTAGGAACTAAATTGATACAGCCACTATGGAGAACAGTATGGAGGTTCCTCAGGAAACTAAAAATAGAACTACCATATGGCCCAGCAATCCCACTACTGAGCATATACCCAGAGAAAACCATAATTCAAAAAGACACATGCACCCCAGTGTTCATTGCAGCACTATTTACAATAGCCAGGTCATGGAAGCAACCTCAATGTCCATCAACAGATGAATGGATAAAGAAGATGTGGCACATACATACAATGGAATATTACTCAGCCATAAAAAGAAATGAAATCCGGTCATTTGTAGAGATGTGGATGGGCTAGAGACTGTCATACAAAGTGAAGTCAGTCAGAAAGAGAAAAACAAATACTATATATTAATGCACATATGTGGAATCTAGAAAAATGGTATAGATGACCTTATTGGCAAAGCAGAAATAGAGACACAAAGGCGGAGAACAAACGTGTGGACACAAAACGGGGAAGAGGGAGTGGGATGAATTGGGAGATTGGGATTGACATATATACACTATTGATACTATGTATGTAATAGGTAACTAATGAGAACCTACTGTATAGCTCAGGGACCTCCACTCAATGCTCTGTGGTAACCTAAATGGGAAGGAAATCCAAAAAAGAGGGGATATATGTATATATGCAGCTGACTCACTTTGCTGTACAGTAGAGACTAGCACAACATTGTAAAGCAACTACACTCCAGTAAAAATTAATTTTAAGAAATGAATAAAAAAATAAAATTGCATCATGGGATGGTTGCACAACAGTATAAGTTTACAACAAATCATTGATTGTTTCATACTTGAAATTAGTGAATTTAATGGAATGTAAATTAAACTGCAATAAAGCTGTTAAAAATTTTTTTAAAAAGGACCTATTAAGAAAAAAAACACACAAAACAAATTTATTGTCAGAGTGTATTCACATTACTCATATTATTCCTTCACTATTCTTTAAACATCTATAGGATTTGTGGTAATGTCCATCATTACTGATATTGATAGCCGTGCTTCCTTTTATTTTCCTTAACAGTTGACCTAGGGGGTTATTAATTTTATCAAACTTTTCAAATAAATTATTTTAAATTTCATTAGTTATCTCCTTTTTTATTTATTTTATTGATTTATACTAATCTAAATTTTTTCTTTCTACTTATTTAGGGTTTAATTTACTCATTTTTTTCTGATTTCCCAAAATGGATTAATTCAAAATCTTTATTTTGTCACATAAGCATTTAAAATTTCAGCTGTTCTTTAGCTATATTCACACATCTTGATGTATACTATTTTCCTTATAAGTTTGAAATATTTCCTAAATATCACTATGATTTTATGATTTATTTAGAACTGTTACTCAATTTCCAAATATTTGAAAATTTTCTAGATATCTTCTTTATTGATTTCTAGTTTTGGTCAGAGAATATAAATTATTTGAAACTTACTTAGACATTTTTTATAGTCCAGCATATGCACTATCTTTATAAATGTTCCATGAACACTTCAAAATCATTTGTATTTGAATACAAATTTTAAATTTGTATTCAAAGTAATTTGCAGTTTTGGGAAGTAGTTTTCTACATATATAAATGAGACTAGCATAGTTGATGGTATTGTTTAATTCTTCTATAGTCTTATCAAATTTCTTGTCTAATTGTTCTATAAATTAATGAGAAGAAATGTTAAAAATCACAAACTATAATTGTGGATAGGTCTATATTTTCATGATGAATTGAAAATATAAAAAATTAACCATTTTTAAAATCCCTCTATATTTATTGTCATATTCAATATCATGAAATCTACTTTGTCTGATGTTAATATGATCATTCTGAGTATCCTTTGAGTAGTATTTTACAGCGTTACCTTTTTCTATTCTTTTACTTTTAGCTAATCTGTTCCTCATGTTTAAAATTCATCTCTTACAGTAGCACATAATTAGATTTTGATTTTAATCACCTATTGTCAATCTCTGCCAGTTAGTTGGAGTGTTTACTCCATTTACACTTAATACAATTATTAGTACAGTTAAGTTTTTAGCTACCATCTTGCTATTAGTTTCCTATTTCTCCCATCTGTTCTTTATTCATTTGTCCTTTCCTGCCTTCATTTGGATAAATCAATCCATTTTACTTAAGTATTTATTTTTATCTACACTATTAGCCTTATAGTTTTATCACTTATTTTTTATTAGTGATAGTGTTTATTATTGCTTTAGGGATAAAAATATGCATTCTTAATTTATCAGAGTCTGTTATAGAGTAATGTTTTGAAAGTATGTTATGCTACTTCATGTGTAATATAAGATTCTTACAAATATACCTCCTTTTACTTGCTTGGTCCACTGTCACAGATTTTACTTCTATTTAATGCTATAATATCTGAAATCTATTAAGTTGCTCTAAATAATAAAGTGGCTCTTAAATTAAGAGAAGAAAAGAAGACAGTTTGATATATTTATCCACCTATTTGCTATTTCTGGTGATATTTCTTTTATGTTTACTTGTTTCCACCTGGAATCATTCCTCTTTAGTGCGAAAAACTTCCTTTGATATTTATTATGTGCTATCCTGTGTTGATGAAATTGCTCCACTGTGTTCATTTGAAAATGTTTTTACCCAACAACAGATGAATGGATAAAGATGTGGCACATATATACAATGGAATATTACTCAGCCATAAAAAAGGAATGAAATTGAGTTATTTGTAGTAAGGTGGATGGACCTAGAGACTGTCATACAGAGTGAAGTAAGCCAGAAAGAGAAAAACAAATACCGTATGCTAACTCATATATATGGAATCTAAAAAATTGGTGCTGATGAACCCAGTGACAGGGCCAAATAAAGATGCAGATGTAGAGAACGGACTCGAGGACACGGTAGGGGAGGGCAGTGAAGGGGAAGCTGGGACGAAGTGAGAGAGTAGCACTGACATATATACACTACCAAATGTAAAATATATAGCTAGTGGGAAGCTGCTGCATAACACAAGGAGACCAACTTGATGATGGGCAATGATGTAGAAGGCTGGGAGAGGGAGGAAGGGAGGGAGTCGCAGGAGGGAGGGGATATGGAGATATATGTATAAATACAGCTGATTCACTTTGTTGTATAGAAAAAACTGGCACAACAGTGTAAAGCAATTATATTCCAATAAAGAGCTTAAATAAATAAATAAAACCAAATTAAATATGCAAAAAAAAAGTTTTTATATCATCCTATTTTTTGAATAGTATTAGGAAAATAAACCGTCATATAGTAAGATAAGAATCAATATGAAGGAAAAATTAGAAAGAGTTGTAGGAGTGTGTAGAAGAGGCATTTCACGCAGTCTTGAAGGAGTCAGGAAAGATTTACAGTAAAAGTGATATCTCAACTATCTGAAAGAAAAGAGGCAGATTGATGAGTGAGAGTAGAGGTCAGGTGAGGTTTTTTTTCAAGCTAAGGAAAACATAATTAACCAAAATCCTATACTGCATTTAGACTGTTTCTTTTACTTCCCACCTTTTCTTTTAATTAGTTGTTTATAAATAAACTATTTTATTTATTGTTGTTCATAAGTAAACTATTATAAATAGCAGTATCTTTGAATATTTCATCTGTCTGTACTTGCATGATTTACTCATAATAAAACTCCTAGAATTAAATACTTGAGGTGAAAGGTATGAACATTTTTTATCTTATAATACATGCTAAAAGGTAAAATTTCCCCTAGAATGGTTATATAAATTTCCATTCCCACCAGCAGCCTAAGAGAGTAATAGACTTTATATTCCTGGAGCTTACAGCATAATTATTAAAATTTCAGGTTCCTCATTAGCCTTTCCTCCTCTATTATTGCTGGGGCTACCTGCTGATCCATCTTTCCCAATTCCCAGGAAAAGTGCAGACTGTAGATGGAGATTTCCAGGACTCCTTCAGAGCATCATTCTTGGCCTGTGAGACAGACAACCTTTCCTGCCAGGCCAGTTCCATCTTATGTCCTGCATAAGCCTGAGCTCTGACCCCATGTGTGCCCTTGGTCTTTGTTCCGATAAATAGCCTGGGATCTCAGTTTCCTGTTAAATGAGACTCCTAACTTACTGTTAAACTTTTCCCTCCTAGGAACTGAAGACTTGCCTATGGATCCCATTTCTATGTCTGGGTCCACCCTGGAGTTGGGGACAAACCTTTCTGATGCCAATTGTTTCTCTGTACTTCTCAGCACCACCCACCCTGAAATCAATGTCTCTGTGTTCCATTTACTCACAAGTAGGCTTCCTACAGGCCACCTCCAAGTACTTAGATTACATTCACGTTAAAAAAAAAAACTTTATATCACAAAAATCTTCATAGCAATAAGCAAAATGCATTTTTACACCTTCAATCACATCAGAGACATTCATACATATTGAACACAGAATATAAATTTACAAGACAATAACCTAATTTCAACACAGTTTGAAATTCTTTGTTGTTGCAGTAAAGACTATCTTTGCTTGCTGTAGGTAAGCTATCAGAGAAAGACAGTCATTTTTATTGAAGTCACATTTTATAAAAACCTATCTATTCCATGTAAGAAAAAAAATCCTTCAATAAGAACAGATTCAAGAGAGGTTATATTTTGCTTGGTTGTACCTATTTTGTGAATAAAAGCATACATTTGCATTTTATTTTCTTACTTTAATGGTATAATATTTATAATATTGCATCATAAATCAGTGAAGACTTGCGCCTTTATTGGGTCTGCCTATTATCAAAGTTTTCTGTGGAATACAGCTACATACATGGTGGAGATCTCATTAATCCTTAAGAGGTCCACAGAGAAGGAAAGGGTGTATGTACCTACACAAATACTAGCTAACTCCATGCAGCATCTGAATATCTTTTTGTGACATGCAGGCATAATCCCAGGTTCCTCTTATTCCCACACTTTGCCCCAGAGCCATAGGGAAGATCTGAAAAAGTCAATAAGAAATAATGGAAGAACACAACATATTGTATATTTTAGGACATCTCCACCATGCTCACACCCACATGCAAAACACCTACAAGCAGGACCATCAGTTATCTGTTCTTAACATAGGCAACAGGCATAAAATGCGCATTCGCGGGAGGGGAGCACGCCGGCACTCCCTCTGGCACTGTCTGGTGACCTTCTTTAGCCAGACCAGAGGATATAGCACAGAAATCTCAAGTTAGGAGTTGGTTGCTTTTCTTGTTGCCTCCACCAGTGGCAACCTGAAATGTGAGGCAGACACCTCTACGGATTTCTCTAACCAGGGAGCATGAAAATCTATCCCATTTACTTTATTCCCTCAACTTCTGCCCCACATCCTAGCCCTTCTTTCAAGGCCCATCCCAAATGTTGCTTCGTCCATGGAAACACTTCCTGACCTCCCAGAGCAAATGTGAGGACTCTGAAGGTGTTTTATATAAATCGTAAGGTAAATAAGAGTTGTTATGGAGGAGGACTTGGGAGGATCTATGGGATTAGAAAGGGCCCTTCACCCAGAGGAAGTCAGGGAAGATTTACTGGGTCAGTGGTATCTCAACCAACATTTCAAAGATGAAAAGAGTGAGGCAGACTGGTGAGTTCGTTCTAAATACCATTTACCTTAATTTCTCAACTGAGTGGGTACCGTGCACCAAACATTTTCAAAGCTTTAACATGCTTTCTCTGCTTTATCATTTTCTTTTACTCAGGATAAAAGGTATGGGCGATCCTTAACTTGTACTCTCTCTCATGACCCCCTTACAAGCCATCAGAAAATCTTGTTGACTCTTCTGTTAAAATAAATCCAGATTCCAGCCCCTTCCTCCCACCTTGGCCACTACCATCCCTGCACTAGCACCATTTTCCCTTGACTGAATGGCTGTGATAGCCTCCGGATTCATCTCCCTCTTTCACCACAGTTCGACCTCTCCCACGTTTACTATTATATAATACTTCAGTTAGATGATGACACTCCTCACTGAAACCCTACCATGTCCCACCCCCTCCTCAGAAGAAGAGAGCCAAAGTCCCACAATGGCTAAAAGATCCCACACGACCTGATCTTTCCCTTTCGTTCCCCACCTGATCTCATTTCCTAAAACTCTTCCCAGCACTTCCACCGCCCCAGGCACACTGGTCTTCTTGCTATTCATGAAACATGTCAGGCCTTCTCCCAACTCAACATACACGGGCAATCTTCCTCACCTCCTCTGCTCAAATGGAACTTTCTCTGTGAAGTATATCCTGGCTACTATATTTAAAAATGTAGCCCCCTCCCCAGTCCCTATTCCCAAATTCCCTCTACTGTGCTCTACTTTCTTTTCTCCCCACCCCCCCACCCCCATATCATTCATCAGCTTATCACGTATTACACAATTCATTTCCTTATCACATTCATTGTTTAGTTTCAATCTTCTTCCCCAGGAAACTGAGCCATGCAAAGTCATATATCTTTGTCTATTTTATTCACCAATATATACCAAGCATCTATTACAGTCTTTAGCACAATGAAGGCACTCAACAAATATTTTCCCATTGAATAAATTCAATTGTTTAATCATTTCAATAAGCCCGTGAAGTAGGAACTCTCCTACACCATTCTAAAAGGTTCATTAACTATGTTATCCACTCACATCAGTTACTGGCAAAGTAAAGATTCAAATGCAGTTACGCTCTAGAGAGCAGAACGTTAGTCCTGGCTCCCAGTCTGTTATGCACCCTAAGTACCATTCTGTGATCCTTTTAGGACAGGAATGGCATGTTTCTACATATCTTGATATTGCCTCAGTGAAATACAAGTACTTCCCCTACAGTAGGGGTTCAACAAAGTTATGTAACCGTGTGTGGTCAGCTTGTCTCAAGCAACACTGCCTGGGTTGCTACAGTGCCTTCCCGCTTTGGCTTTTATAATATTTTCCCTAAGAACATAGTATGCTCACCCAGGAGTCACAGAAATGATGTGAGTACACAGAGGCCCAGAGAGGTCCAGGAGACTACCCAAGGCTATGCAGCTACTTAGAGAAGAAGTCAAGACTGTGACCCAAATCTCCAGATCCTGCAGTCCTTTCTCCTTCTGTGATTTTAATTTTTAAATACAGACATATCTATACCCTTCGATTGCAAGGTAATGAAGGCAGGGACTATTCATCTCTTCTGTGTGTCTTGCAACAGATGTATCCCCATGGTAGATATACCAAGGGTATTCAATAAATACTTGCTTATGTCCAACAAGGCGCAAGCTGGATTGGCACAAACAGAACCAACACAATTTACCTGGATGGTCAAACAGAGATAAGGAAGGGGAGTGAAAAATGAAACAGCCTCAGGAAAGCAGCTAATAAGCATCAGTTTCATGTTTAAAAATGATCACAGTTTTGGAGATGGAGTTGGGAATTAAATAGAATTTGGAAGACTTTTTCATCAATATTTGCCATGGTTTTCATTTTAATTTAAAGGGGGAAAAAACCAGCAAGGCTTTGAGCAAGACTGATAGATTGCTACTTAATCAATTCTTTCCTTGTCTCAGTTATAAAAACAAAACCATAAATTATAATAATTCTTATTTGGGCTAAATGATTTTCAGCAGCATGGGTGGATGGTGACAGCCCAAGTAATCACAGATTCATCATTTCACACAGCCCGGAATCACACTATTGGAGCTGTTCTCCCTTCTAGGGCATTGTCAAAAACAAAACAAAATAGAGCAAAGCAAAAAAACCCCCCAAAACCCAACTAAAACAACAATGAAACAAAACAAATAAACGAACCAGTGGCTGTCCCAGAGTCAAACTGAAAACCTGTTAAATAATTTAAAATTTTCATTTGTGTTCAAATTAACTTTTCCTCCATTTCTGCAAGCAGCTATAGAATAATAGCATCAGTTCTCATGATCGATAAGACATGGCCCGATACTCTATAATTTTTAGCTTAATTTTTCTTTCTAATGAATGGATTTTGACTTCTGCAAAACTAGAAAGTTTGCTTTGAGTATGTTTCTCTCAAAGGCTTTTCAGACAGTGCCAGTAACATTAAGCAGATATCCCTTGCCTACTAGGAAAATGCTGCACAGTTCTGTAAATGAGTTTTGAAGCATCTAAAAAGAGGGAACAGAGGTTAAAAAGGCATTAAAAGAGAAGGTCTGTCAGCAGGACCACCAGACTAGGCAATGGCACGTGTATTTAACATACTTGCAAATTGGGAAGGGCTGCAAAAGTGATTCTCTTACGTACAACCAGAGACTAAACTTTTTGTGGTTGACTTTGAAATATTTTTGCATTTTTTGTTTCTTGCTTGACTTCTTTGTCAACAAATCCATGCCTCTCAAGTAAAAAAAAAAAAAAAAAAAAAAAAAAAAAAAGCTAGAAGGGACATGACTCAAACAATGTTCCAGACAAGCTATCACAACGTAATGAGATATGAAGAAAAACTGTTATAAGACGGTCCGATTATATAGTAGCAGAACCATTCTAGAATTACGCCCATTTTTTTTAGTTTGGGAGAAACGTCACAAGCCTACAGTATGGTGAATGAGTAAGAACATCACAAATCATAGAGTAAGGTGAATGATGATGCAATCTTGGCAACTTGCTCTATTTTTATATAATGGGTGGATAAAGACAGAAAAAAGGCTGTCGTGAGGATTAACTGGGGTACATAAAAGCATATAGTACTAAGCCTGGCACATAGCAGGTGCTAAAATTATTGTTATTATTGTAATTATTATAGTATTGCCACAATAACATCCAAAGTCGAGCACCGTATTTTACACGATGCCAACCATATTGACCGTCCATTTTGGTGACACTCAAGGAGTCTGGGAAGGGACAACTGAGTTATAGGCACCCACATAATGAGGACTGAGTAATGACTTTTCGTCACCAAATAAAAGCATTTCTGCCTCCAGCCTCAGTAGCTCTGGGCAATAGCTCCAGAACTTAGATTCCTCTATATTTCTTGAAGTTGTTTTCATCTCAGTAGAGAAGACACAGGCAAAGACAAATGTGGAGCCGAAGCTGAGAGTTGTCCAGCTGAGAATGATAAGGTCTACTAGCTTTAAAAGGAAATCAATTCTTCCTGTTTCTCGGAGATGTCACAGCCTGTCTAACGGGCGTCCCCGTGGCTGCTATAATACATGGCAAGGCACTTTCCTGGCATTTGCCTTCACTTGATTAAAAAGCTGATTCCTTGGTTCCCTCCTCCTTATTGATTTGCTTCCTGGGCTCCTTTTGAAATCTGCCTCTTAGAAAAGTCTGGTCTCTATGCAAGACCTTAGAACCAGGATACTTGGAAAGAGAGGGCAGTGTTGGGCTGGCCCCCTCACCTTCCTCAGAGCCTCACTTTGGTGCCCCCTCAGGAGGTCAGGCCTCGCCTACCTACTCTCAGAATTGATTGCTGTCCAGTCAAAACGAGAGAGACCACTGCCTTGCAATTCTGCAACAACTGTTTTTTGTGTTTGTGTGCTTGATTGGCTCTTGACATACCATAATTTCAAAGTGTTTATTAAAAAAATAATAATAATAAGGCAACACTCCTTTTAGTAGAAAGCCATGGCATCTTGTTAACTGTTAGAAATGTCTGGGAAGGCCAAAGTTACTGAAGTTGATTTCAGCTGAGTGCTTTCTCTATGCTGGAACTGCTTTAAGAGCTGAGGATACAATGAAACGTGATACAGCTCCTGCTCTTAAAAAATTCTGCCTCTTAGGGACGACAGGCCATAAAACAGGCAATGTCTTTGCGGTGTGAAAAGTTAAAACATTGAGTGATGGGAGCAAAAAGGCTAGGCGCCCTAACCCAGATCAGAGGCAGGGGCGGGAGGACTGTGGGTGGCATCCTGGAGGAAGGAGGAACTCCAACCCAGCAATCAGACACCCTTCTCAACATACAATGCCTGAGAGGGGCTCGGGCCAATGAGATTAGGAGCTGAGACGAGAATGTTGAACCAGAGACGTTATCTGAGTCACTGGGTCACACGGAGAAAAGTAGGAGCTTAAGTCAGGCTCACGTAGAGAAGAGACGATTTCTCATTGGTTTTTCCACCTCTGTTTTGATTTTGAAAAAAGCATGATCCAAAGGGGACACTGATAGGAGAACAGTGAAAGTGAAGTCCTATGACCTGAGAGGCAGACTCAGCACTTCATGAAATCTGGTGCCTGCAGGAACAGAGGGACTCTGCAAAAAACGTCAGCAGAATTACCGAAAGTCTGGGAAAAAATCATGTTCCCAAGACTCAAAGAGCCAGAGAGAATGCTCAAGGCCCTGGCGACCAAAACTTCAAACATCTGCCCAGACTCTTGAAATCACAGAGTGTGTCTAACTCAGAAGATATAATGACAGGGGAAGAATTTTACAAGACTTCAGTTGAAAAAGAAATTGAGTAGAAAGGACTTTGGATATGTCGTTAGGATGAATATTCCTTCTTTCTTGTTTAAAAATGAGCATTTTATTATATATTATATTATCTCCTTTACCAGAATATGCTTAACAGTGTTTACTGGCTGGTTTCAGTGGAAAATATTTTGTTTAGAAAAGTAAAAGTGGTTATGGGACGATCTCCACTGGATCCGTGCGTAGAGAGACCTGTCCTCTTAGAGGCTCAGGGGATTCCTGATCAGCCCTGGGACCATTTAGTTATAAATACTCTGACCTGCTGAGGTGAGGTCACCTGGGTACTTTCAAGTTTCACGACGGCAAACGCCTTTGGGAATCTTCGGTCTAGAGACAGAAAAGTAGCATAAAACAGAGGGAAGGAAATTCTGTACACATACACCTGAACACATACATACATAATATACACATACGTATACTTACATATATACACACACACTCGCAGGTAAAGTTTTCTACATCAGCTTAGTTATTTTCTCTCTAGATCCTTTAGCAAAACGGGCGAAGGACATAGTTCTGCGTAGGTCTCCCTTTTCTAAGGATATAATTTAGCCAGGAATTAAAATTCTCAAAATGTCCCATTTTTTTCCCTAACCTCGGAATCTCCTGACTGACTCTTAAGAGATTCTGGATTCATTTCTAGTGCAGGCAACTCCTTTGGAAGTATAAAAGTCAATCGATTTGGATTTTTTTCCCTCCGTATTTTTGTTAGTGTTCTTTTGTTTTAGCGTTATAAGGTGATGGTGTTTAGGGGCACGGAAGGGAGTTCTGGTGACTAAAACAAGGAAGTGGTAAGCAGGCAGGTAGCTGCAACATACCAGGCCTGCCATCTGACCTGAAAGGAATCACACCACCAATCTTTTTTCCAGAACAACAAAATTGTGATTAGATTTGTTATATAATTGCCTATAAGATTTTAAGAAATTGAAAAGATTGATCTACAAGGGGTCTTCAGGTCCACTTCGTTTCTCCCGGTTGATAAGTTAAAGTTTTGTCTTAGTTCCCCCGTTTCCCACGCGTACTCTTACGAGCCTCTTAATAACACAGTTTGATGTTCAACAATTGAATAAAACATAATTTGAGTGGGAATTGCTATGAACACCCAACATTCATTTATAGAGCCTGCTTTCCATCATCTCGCTATTCCCCTCAGGTACTGAGTTGATAATGCAGTACAAAATCTGCAATTATAAGAGCCCGTGGTGAATACTGCATTTGAAACTCAATAGAATATTACTGGGGAAATTTGCATATGGCAATCTGACCAACCAAGGTTTCTGACCGTCTTCAAAATGTGCAGAGAATGTAGTTTTAAAAATCTGATTTTACACTTTTTTGAGCCATATCCCCGCATCTGCCCCCCCACCGGCTTTTAGAAACTTCTTTGTGGTAAGACAAAAGGGCAACTGTGTTCCAAGGCAAGAAGCTCGTTACAAAGTCTTACATACTCAGAGCATAAAGGTTTTACCCACTTAGAGGTGAGAAGAGCTCTTTGAACTCCATTCCAATAGAATAAGATATCCCTAATTAAAGCTAAACTACTCAAAATTCTATAAAGCATGACCCTGATCTAGTATATTGGTAGAAGAAAACATTTTAATGGCAATCAAACTTGAGTTTTAAGTACTTCCTTCCACTGAAGTGATGAATCAGAAGGGAGATCAGTTTAGAATCAAGGCAGAGAAAGAAATCTAGAAAAAATAAGGACTTGTCTACTCTCCGTGCTATCAAGAGCTGCCCTCTGGCTAAGCCACCATGTTTCAAGCATTACTCTCTGTAGGAAGAGATTAAAGAGACAGTCAAACGAGTAAGTGCCTCCTACAGAATTTATAGTTATGGAGAAATGTCAGCCTAGCTACCAGGTTCACATTATTATGGTAGGTAAGCAATGGTCTGTGTGGATTTTCCTACCCCCTCCCCCAAAAAAAGAAAAAAAAAAAGAAACAATGACTTCATATATCCTGAAACTCTGTCTCTTTTAACTTACATCTGCAGACATTTATTGACCACGTACTCTGTGCTAGATTCAGTGAGAAACAGAAGAATGAAACCAGGATTCCTGGTTCCCACCACTGCAGAGCCTGCCCAACACCTTAAACACACTTTACTTTTAGAATAAAACTTGAAAATCTTAATGGATCCAATACACACACACACACACACACACACATACACACTACACACAAATCACATCTTTGTCATCTCTCCCTAACTTCAGCCAGGAACAAGTAGTTTATATAAAATACCCTTTCTCAGCTTCCTTCTAGGAACTAGACACAAGCTTGAGATATAGATTGAAGCACTTGAAGGCTTTCAGCGTGGAGCAGTGACCAAAAGAGGCTGAGGATTTGTTAATTAGATCCTAAGGCGATGAACTCTCAGAGTTAGAGAGAATGTAGGAGTTAGTTAATAATCGTATATTCAAGTAAGATAGAAGGGATGCTTTAGCCCAAATTAATCAGATCATCAAGACATTCAGAACTCCTACTTCTAGGCAACTGTAACAAAATATATTCATCAGCTAGTAGTTAATTAAATGGAAATCAAATGAAAATATACTTTGCTGCCAGAAGGCTGGAATCCTTGGCAGTGATTAAGTGTATCGATCGAGGTACTTTTCATTAGATCTTCCTGGGAAGGGATGATTGCAAGTAGCTGACAGAGACAAACGCACAGACGTGGGTGGGTGTTTGTGGTGAGGAGAAAAGCCTGTGCCATCACACTCTCCATGCCCCCAGGCCAGTCTTGTCCTAAATCTCCAAGGTTCAAAGCAGATTTAGGTTCCTCTGGTTCCTGTTGCTCACATTTCATTTGTTACCATTGGTTTCTGAATCTGCCTTGTACCACCTCCTCTGCAACTCCCACCCTTCGTTTTCACCATAATCCTGCCACTTTGCCCCACACTGAAAAACACCACGATTCCTTCATTTTCCCAAAATAAACACTATCCCAGGACTCCTCGGCCTAACCAACTTTCGATTAAAGTTTGGAGCAACAGAGAGCTTAAAGCAAGGCACAGTGATGACAGACATAAGTTTGAAGAATAGACTTTCCTCCCCTAAAACTTCAAATCCATTCCCATCAGAGAGAAAAAAACTGTTGGTCGTGTCCATTTGTAGGATGCTGTTTCCTGCCAAACTTCTCAAGCTCCTCTCCTAATTCCAATCTCTCTCCTCCTTTGTCCCTTTTCCAAGCCCTCACTCTCCCTGCCTCCACCTTCAGTAGAGCTGCTGTGAGTGGTAACAAATTTCCTGAGGCTTGGTTTAGCAGAGCCTAACTTTCAGAACACACCCTAGGAAGGGACAACCCCTTCCATTATCAAAAATCACCATGATGGTATTTCCTAACTAAAGGAAAATTATCCTTCCTAACAGGAATCATGCCTTCCTTCAAGACCAAGTGACTCATATCACTGTCTTCTTTTCAAAATAATATATTTTCTCTCCTTTTTTCATTCATCCATTCTTTCAGGAAAGAGTGTTTCAGTACCTACTACGTAACCACTATGTTAGCCTTTCGGTAAAATGAAATTGTTGAAAAGAAATGATCCAACAAACTACGATCATATCAAATACTTAAATATCTTTTCCTTGTCTCTACAATGGTTATGAATATCCCAATGCGTGACTCAGTTTATTCAGAGTCCTCACATTTTGGCTAACGACTAGTTGAAACTGGTTATTTGAATTCAACTGGTTCATTTTTAAAATAAGGAACCCTTTGCTTTCAACTAGTGTTTTTAGATCTCTTGAAATGCCAGGCACAGCTTTAACAAATCTGAAAAATATTATCCCATTGTAACATATGCTCATGTCTAGGAGACAACACAAACTTACGTCTTAAATTTAGGACTGTCAGCACAATAAAGCTTTCTGGCCATGTTCTTCTCTTTTATGGAGAACTTTATTAGTCACAATTCAAGTGATCTAATGCTCAAGTGTTTTGCTATGGGTTCCAAACACCCTTATAGAGAGCAGGTACATTATAAGGCATGTGAAGTATTAACATGTCACTGCTGAGGAATTGCACAAGCAATGCTTAACAAGTATTTCTACTTGGAGGCGTGCCAGTGGGCTTTGTTTGTTTCGGCACATGTATCCTGCTAAATGGACCCTTTATGATAACAACCTTCCTTGCTCCTTTGGAGGAACAGCACACTAACCCTCTCAATTCAGCGTGTGTGTTAGTTGTGACCCGAGCGAGGTGAATACGGTAGACTTTGTGTCAGCCGAGTCAGAGTGAACACCACAGCCTGGGAAAATGATATTTCATCATAATGGTATCTGAATTGAAATTTCCAGGCGTCTATGCTAAGGGAGTGAGTCACTGCTTGGGCAGTGCACTCACAAGGTCCTAAATACCCAGGCCTAAGTGCCACAGAAAACCTAGCTCATTGCCAGAAATGCTCAGGTTATATGTCGTTCCATTATCTTCCATCTCTTTCTATCACACATCAGGTTCATATCCTCCCAGAAGGGGCTCTCCCTCCGGGAATGATTTCATATCTTGTTGTTCCAAGGAGAGCGGGAGAAAGAAAAGCACGTGAATGTAAAATTCTGCTTTGGAAATGATGGCAAGGGGGAAAATGGTATATAATAGCAAAAAGAAAGCCTTGGCTCAGGCCCCTAAGAGCAATAACTTTTTCTGACTCATTTTCCCTGATTGGCCTTCCCTCAAAATGAAATCAAAGGTAGTGCATATCTAAGCTAAACCATCCTCCAGGTTCCAGTGTCACCACGGGGTACTGGGAGCAGAGCTGGTCTTAGCAAATTGTGATGCAGGTGAAATTCAGTTTGATGTGGGTCCCTCTCCCTGCTCCCAGTTGCCTTACCATCCTTTCCTCCTAAAATGCCATTTCCTAAAAGCCTTTAAGAGCCAAAATAAATCTAATGACTCATTTTTCAGACCAGTCCCCCCACCCGCCCATGACATTTTAGAGTATGGGCCTTCCACGGACCAGATGAATCATGTCTGGTAGAATACAGTTCTAACTATGCAAAGGACGGCCACATGTGGAAGAGTCATGTTTTCACACCATTTTTTTTCAACTCCTTCCCTCTATGTTTTTCTCAATGCATATTTCCTTTATTAATGAACATTTAAGTTGAACATGGGGATCTCACTTTTTTACTGGGCCCACCATGTACCAGGCATGATATATTCTAAATACAGTCTGGTGTTTCATCTTCACATCAGCCCCACCAGGGAGGTACTATCATGCCTGAGTGGCCAATAAGGAAACTGAAGTTCAGAGAGATTCCTTAAATGACACAGGGAGCTAGGCAGGGTTGGTCCTGACTCAAAGCAACTCTTTGTCTCCAAAGCTCTGCTCTCTCCAATTTATCACTTCCCCTCTCATGTGGCTCCGGAGATGACTCAGGATAGACAAGGAACCGCGAGGCCTTGGGTGACTCTGAGCTTCACCAGAACACAGATCGTTTCCTCTTCACATTTACTTCGTACCACATATAGATTTGGTATTTCTTATACCACACAACTCATTTTATTTGCTTAATAATTTTTACTGGAGTATAGTTGGTTTACAATGTTGTATTAGTTTCTGCTGTACAGCAAAGTGAGTCAGTTATACATATACCCACTGTTATTTAGATTCTTTTCCCATCTAGGTCATAACAGAGTACTAAGCTCCCTGTGCTATATAGTAGGTCCTTGTTAGTTATCTGTGTATATGTGTGTGTGTGTGTGTGTGTGTGTGTGTGTGTGTGTGTGTGTGTGTGTGTGTATAAATGTTGGTATATCTTAATCCCAATCTCCCAATTCATCCCTCTCTCCCCATTCCCCTCTAGTAATTATAAATTCGACACAACTCATTTTAATCTCACCAAAGCCTTTTGTATGCACATGCTTCTACAATTCTTTCTCTCTTAAACTCACTATGTCAAGTCTTGTCTCCTCAAATCTTATTTTACTGCAGAGAAAGAGGGCTAAGAGCAGAAATTAAACAAATGCTCTAACTTTCCACTCTGTGGGAAAATTCCCACTCAAGTACTCACACAGACCGAGATAGCAAGTACACCCTCCATGACTGCAGAAACAAATCCTAAGCAAGAGAACCGTGACCTATGGGGGGAAAAGAAAGACTTTCAAGACTGGGCTTTTGAGTCATACACACCTTAGACCTTAGTCTGTAACCACATTTGACATCTTCTGACTCAAGATCTTGAGTTTATTACTCAAGCGTTCTAAACCAGTGGATACACATAGGCCTCATAGGCCTTTTCTTATCTGTGAAATAGGGTTAGAACCCCCTTCATTCATGAAGGAGCGTAAATGAAATAATGTCCCTTCACTACCTGGCCATATAGTTAGCTAGGCCTCTAATAGGTACCCTCTTCTCCTACTCTTTCTGCAAACCCATCCCCCCAGATCTGCATTCGCCTTGCCTGCAGAAGTCTATCTTCTAAGTAACACAAATCTTGATTGATTGAAATGCTTCCTGCATCTACTCTTGGTGAAGGGATGAAATAGCAGCTGTGATGTATTGGAACAATGTTGTTGAATTATTTGGAAATATTGTGCTCCCAGGAGAGGGCATCTCAGAAGGCCTATGAGTGCAATAGTCCAGCTGAATTTCACCATAAGTCAGAAGCCATTAATCTGAGATTTCTCTCTCCTTGACCTCACCCCTACTTTGACTTATTGATTAAAAGGAAAAAAAAGTCTATTGTTCTTACACAACAGAACAGAATTGTGATAAATGCTGCTGAGTTAATACGCTTCCAGTAGTATCACATCAAGCTGGGTATGAAAAATAAGAAATAGGAAACTGCTAACAGTCAAGGCCTAGATCAACTTCATTTGGGGTACTTCACCGTCTTTGGCCACATTGCTGTGCTTTCTGGAAGGTCTACAGTCTGAAAATATATTTGGCAACCCTATTAAATTTACCAAAACCCTAGCAGAAGATGAGGTTATAAAATCTACATACCTTGGTAGGTGTGATATTGTTCAAAATCTGGTTTGGAATACTATTTCAGTGAAATAAAAAATGTCTGGTCTTTGAATCATGATTAAGATAAAGACATATAATTCCCATTTTATTAACTCTGGGTTTTGAAGCACAAAAACTCAGCAAAATAGAAGACTCTAGTTTGGGAGTATGCAAGAGCTAGGGAATTGTCTTCCTCATTTCACAGATTTGACTCACTGAACAGCCCTGTCATTTCAATTTTTTTTGAAATAAATATAACATTTGTTGTCTTGGCATCAGAGAATCCAACATCAACCACTCTGACCCTTACACTCAGTATGGGGCACAGAGTCAAATTTCATTTTTTTATGATCTATATATTTCTGAAGTTAATTATCCCATCTCTATATGGCCAAATGACTGAAATGTCTTAGATTAGAGCTTGCTTAGATTACAGGCCTACCCTGCTTAATAATGCCTTTATCGGGGGAGAACTGTGTGTTATGATGAATGCACTAGAAGGTCCTAGTTTCTGTGTTCTCTGCTGTGGTTTGGCTACTCAAAATCTGAATTGCCTGGTGTTGTCTCTCTCACTGTTGTGATGGGACCTGGAGGTGTAACTTTGGGTTTATTAGGGGAGAGAGGAAAGCTACTTTCACACAATGTTATGCTCCATCAGGGCAATCTCATGCCACCTCGAGCCAATGCACCTGATGTTATAGCCACTGCTACCGAAGATCCCTGTGTGGGCTCCTGAGATTTCTTGGAAGATGACAATCACATTCCTTCAGCCATCTTAAGTTCAGCCAAGAGTGTTCAAGGCTTGGGCTTCTCCAGGTGAAGGGTTGCCGTTACACTCTTGCACGCATTCATTGTTCACGATGCACTGTCTTAGCTCAGGCTGGATAACAAAAGACCAGAGACTGGATGGCTGATCAACAGCAGACATTTACCGCGTACAGTTCTAGGGGCTCGAAGTCCAAGAGCAGGGCGCCAGCATGGTTAGATTCTGGTGAGGGCCCTCTTCTGGGCTGCAGACTGCCAGCTCCTCCCTATACTCTCCCGTGGTAGAAAGAAGGAGCAAGACGTCTCTGGGCATTAATCCCATTCATGAGGCTCCACCCTCATGACTAATGACTTTCTATAGGCAGCACCTCCTAATACCCTCACATTAGGGGTCAGGATTTCAAGGCGTCAATTTGGAGGCTTTGGGGAGATAGAAAAATTGAGTCAATTGTAAGCATCGATCATAAGGAAATCAATCCGTTACAGCTGTTGAGAAGCCAATCACGAGCAAGACACAAGCATTCTGCCTTCCTGGAGTGTGCTTCTGTCCAACGCATGCCATTCATCCCACAGTGATGTACCCGGGAAGGGCATTCACCTTCACTTACTTTCTGGGCTAGAACCAGTGCCTCCACGCCCGAGTCCCAACTACCTAAGCCCAGGCATTGATTTAAGGCCAACTTCCCGCAGGAGCGGTTTGCCCCTGAGGACCTCTGGAGGCTTTCTGACATCCACACTCTATTACTGACAAGACTGTCTGGATTCAAAACCTAAGTCCACGCCTACCAACACTCTGGCTTTGAGCAAGTTAAATTTCCTGCTACTGTTTAATTCTCTGTTCCTCCATCTATAGAATGGAGATAGTAACAGTTCCCACCTCATAGAGCTCTCATGACAGCGCCCGTTCCATAGAAAGTGTTGTACGAATGTTGATTAAATACAATAAAAATGAAGCTTTATGTGCTAGTCACTATGTGTTCATCATTCTTCTAAATGGTTTACATATATTAAACACTAAATACCTTTAGTTTTCCAAACACCCTATGATGTAAATTCCTGTATTACAGATGAGGAAATAGGCCAGAAACCTATAGATAACTTGCAAAGGTCACACAGTTGTTAGGTTCACAGCTACTAGGTTGTGACTCTATGATTTAAAGGCAGACATTCTGAATCCGGAATCAGAATTTCTCAAAACATAATTTTTTACAGGAAAGTCTCCAGAAACTTGACATACTTTTTTTCCCCCTAGGGTTAACTGGGCTCTTATGTAAATTTTCTAAACAGCCAAACACAAAGTCTTTTCCAATGTGACCTACTGGTGACTTCCAATTGTCAGCTTCTGTTACTAGAAAGATTTCAGGTTCCCTTTACCCAGACACTCTTTGGAAGTCAGAATTCTAAGATGGTCCCCAAGATTCCCACTCTGATATACACAGCTGTGTAATTACACCTATGTGGTTGTAAGCAGGACTTGTGAATATGATGGGATATCACTCCCATTATGATGTCATGCTATACAGCAGAAAGGATTTTGTAGATACAATGAAAATTCCTAATCGGTTGACTTTGAGTTAATCAAAAGAGAGATTATACGTGGTGGGCTTCACTCAATTAGGTGAGCCCTTAAAAGAGGACAGAGTCATGCAAAGTGAGATAGATCCTCCTGATGGCCTTGAAAGAGCTAACTGGCGTGTTGTGGAGGCGGCCATGTGGCAGGGAACAGCAGGCTGCCTCCAGGAACTGAGAATGGCCCTAGCTGACTGCCAGTCACAAAGTAGAAACTTCACTCTTATAACCACAAGACACTAAATTCTCCCAGCAACAGGGAGCTTGAAAGAAGACTTTCAACCCCCGATGAGAACCCAGTCCTAACCTTCTGAGACACCCCAGAAGAAAGCTCAGCACATCACTGCTCAGACTTCTAACTCACGGAACTGTGAGCTAAGTAATGGACATTGTCATAATGCACGACTTTTGTGGTAATTTCTTATTCAGAAACGGAAAACTAATACACAACTCACTGCTTTATATATTGACATAGATAAGAAGGACTCAGTGTGTTAACTGTATTGGATAAAAGGACTTTCCAAGCTAGACAGAGCATAGATAATCCACTGGTCCAGTCTCTATTCCTCAAATGAAGAAACTAAGACCTAGACAGAAAAAGTTCTTCACCAAGTCAACCTTTGAATCCAGGTTACTCCAATCCAGGTTCATTCTATCTCACACCTAATGTAGAATACGCCAAATGCAGAACTAAGACATTGACCCAGAACCTGCCTGTCTCCATCTAGTGTCCTCTTCCATGGAACATGAACTCTTGCCCTGTTGAATTGCTATCAGTGATGAGAAATGTAAATGAGGCCAAAGAAAGATATGGAAGAACCCATATGGATAGATCAGTGGACTAATAAGTAACTCCCTGTGTGGGAAGACATTCGGGAACCTTTTTGATGTGGGCCGAGCGATGGGATTCTTGAGCAGTGGAGGAGCTGAGGGTGCAGGGCGTGGAGACTAATATCACCCTGTTTGGTCCTGAGGGATGGCTGGTTAGCCAAAGACGGGTAAGATTCCTCAGAGGAGGAACAACCTAAGACAGGCACAGCCGCAGAGGGGCCAACAGGGGTGGTGCATAGAACCTTCCTTATATCACCCTGTTTGGCCCTGGAGGATGACTGGTTAGCCAGAGACGGGTAAGATTCCTCAAGGGAGGAACAACCTAAGACAGGCACAGTCGCAGAGGGGCCAACACGGGTGGGGCACAGACCCCTAATATCTGAGAGAGGTCTCCTGCCCCCAGGGCTGTTTTGCTCTCCACCCCCAGCTCAAATCCACACCTGCTCAACTCGGACCCAGGAAGTAAACAAAGATAATTGCCTCAGTCATGTGAGGCCTTTGATTGTTTATGAGTGTAACCTGAGAATGTTAGCCCACGAACTCAATAAAAGCAGCCTGGGATGAGTCAGCGGGGCTCTTGATCCTAGAGGTCTTGAGTCCCCCGGTCCCATCTTTCTCTTCAGTCTGTGTCTGTGTCTTCTTCAAGCTTGCGGCACCCGTCACTCACCTCGAGTCGCCGAGCTGGTCTCGGCATCCCTGTGTAAAAATTTCCATGAGTCCAAACCATAGATAGAACAGACAGACAATAGTAACTTTCATAGATGAGTTGGGTTTAGATTATATGTCCTGGAATACACGCAGCTAACATCCCAAAGCAATGTGTAGGCTCAGTGGAGTGAGAGATGAAAAGGTAGAGTACATAAAGTATGCTTTCTGATAGTTTGTCTTTCAAATAGAGACCAATGTTATTCCCAATCCCTGTCTCATTTTGAGGTTCATATGGTGGTGATTACAGGCATGAGCTCTAAAGCTAGGGAGATGAGTTTGAATTCTGCACTCACTACCTTCTAGGTGTGTAAACTTTAACTCATCTGTTTCAGTTTCCTCATCTGTAAAATTGAGATAATGAGTGTAAGTATCACATAAAGTCTAGTGTACATTAACTGGGTTAGTGTATATCCAAAAACCAGTGTCTAAAATAAGGTCAGCACTCACAAATGTTAGCCAGGACTATTATGTTTCAGTCCCTAAATACTTGGTTTGAAAAAAGAATATTTAGGCACATCCATTTGTCAGTTCTTCCATTATTGGGATTTTGACTTATAAACTCAATCATAGTATATATTTCCTTCAGTTATACATTTTAAATTGAAAAAGTGTGATGTTTTACAAGTGCCAGTTTTACTTAATTAAGAAAAAAATTACTATGCTTGAGGAAAACAAGTTGGTGATTTCAGATGGCACTCAAAATGGATTAGGAGACAATTTCATGCCAACATTTTTATAACATATTATTTTCCTTGTTAAAGAGCATTAGTTCATCACCATGTTTTATTAAGTGCTGGGGAGGATGGTACCAAGATGATTAACACAAGAATTGCTCATCATTTTCTCCCAAACTGTGTGTTCTAGAAGTTCTTTAAAATTAGACTGGTAAGATTCTTAAACTTTGTATACACAAAAATTTACCTAGATGGACTAAGGGAATATGCAAAGGTTTGTAGGTTGCCGATAGTATATTCAGAAAGCTGCAAGATTACCCAGGGAGATATTCAAAATACTTAACTCGCAAGATATAAGCTTTTCTGTAAAGAGTTACCCATATCTGTTGGTAAAATATCAGCCTTAGCTGGTAATAAGCAAAGCACTCTATTCAAATTTAAATTCAACTACTGTGGCTGGTGTTTGCCACTGGGTTGTGGTTAGATTTATACTGAATTATGGAAAACTTATCTATGAATACATGGACTGGGATGCAGGCTGAGGGCTGGGCATGCATTTCCCAGAATACGGGATTTTGACAAGAAATATCATAAATGGCCATTTTGAGGGGTTTTACTAAGCTCCAAATTTGAAGTCTGAGATGATGGTTATAATAGGTCTAAATCCTTCTCCATGTTCGGAGAGGTCCTATGAGTGAATTTCCAAACACACTTGTACATTTTGCATCTGGACCACTACAGAGCACACAAATCAGACTAAGTCCATCACTCATAGAGAACCACTGGCCTCTGCTATTATAATGCATAATTTCTCACTCCGTGTATGACAGGTGACACAGACAAAGCGGGCATGTGCTATTGCCGAAGGGAATAATATCAACTGGGACTCAGCCTATCAGTTATCCAATAAGGTTTATCCAATAAGGTCCTGCTTCTTAGAATAAACCCAAGGAGAAATACACCAAGACACCTATCAATCAAACTAACGACAATTAAACACAAAGAAAAAATATTAAAAGCAGCAAGAGAAAAGCAACAAACAACATATAAGGGAAAACCCATCAGGATAACGGCTGACCTTTCTACAGAAACTCTGCAGGCCAGAAGGGAATGGCAGGATATACTGAAAGTCCTGAAAGAGAGAAACCTACAGCCAAGAATACTCTACTCAGCAAGAATCTCATTCAGATTTGAGGGAGAAATCAAAAGCTTTCCAGACAAGCAAAAGTTAAGAGAATTCAGCACCACCAAACCAGCCTTACAACAAGTGCTAAAGGAACTTCTCTAAGTAGGAAACACAAGAAAAGGAAAACACCTACAAATACAAACCCAAAACAATTCAGAAAATGGTAATTGGAACACACATGTCAATAATCACCTTAAATGTAAATGGATTAAATGCTCCAACCAAAAGACACAGACTGGCTGAATGGATACAAAAACAAGACCCTTCTATATGCTGCCTACAAGAAACCCACTTCAGACCAAGGGATACATATAGACTGAAAGTGAAGGGATGGAAAAAGATATTCCATGCAAATGGAAGCCAAAAGAAAGCTGGAGTAGCAATACTCATATCAGACAAATTAGACTTGAAAGTAAAGACTATTAAAAGAGACAAGGAAGGGCACTACATAATGATCAAGGGATCCATCCAAGAAGAACATATCACAATGGTCAATATCTATGCCCCCAATATAGGAGCACCTCAATACATAAGGCAAATGCTAACAGCTATAAAAGGGGACATCGACAGCAACACAATAATAGTGGGAGACTTGAACACCCCACTTACATCAATGGACAGATCATCCAAACAGAAAATAAATAAAGACACACAAGCTTTAAATGACACATTAGGCCATCTCGACTTAATTGATATTTATAGGACATTCCATCCAAAAACGACAGACTACACTTTCTTCTCAAGTGCACACGGAACATTTTCCAGGATAGATCACATCTTGGGTCACAAATCAAACCTCAGCAAATTCAAGAAAATTGAAATCATATCAAGCATCTTCTCAGACCACAATGCCATGAGACTAGATATCAATTACAGGAAAAAAACTGCAAAAAATACAAACACATGGAGGCTAAACAATTCACTCTTAAACAACCAAGGAATCACTACAGAAATCAAAGAGGAAATCAAAAAATATCTAGAAACAAATGACAACAAAAACACAACAACCCAAAACCTATGGGACGCAGCAAAAGCAGTTCTAAGAGGGAAGTTTATAGCAATACAGTCCTACCTTAAGAAACAAGAAAATGATCGAATAAACAACCTAACCTTACACCTCAAACAACTAGAGAAAGAAGAACAAAGAAACCCCAAAGTGAGCAGAAGGAAAGAAATCATAAAGATCAGAGCAGAAATAAATGAAAACGAAAGGAAAGAAACCATAAGAAAAATAAATGAAACTAAAAGCTGGTTCTTTGAGAAGATTAACAAAATTGATAAACCATTAGCTAGACTCATCAAGAAAAAAAGGGAGAAGATGCAAATCAACAGAATTAGAAATGAAAAAGGAGAAGTCACAACGGACACCTCAGAAATACAAAACATCATGAGAGACTACTACAAGCAACTATATGCCAATCAATTGGATAACCTGGAAGAAATGGATACAATCTTAGAAAAATACAATCTTCCAAGACTGAACCAGGAAGAAATAGAAACCATGAACAGAGCAATCACAAGTACGGAAATTGAGGCAGTGATTAAAAATCTCCCAACACACAAAAGCCCAGGACCAGATGGATTCACAGGCGAATTCTATCAAACATTTAGAGAAGAGCTAACACCTATCCTTCTCAAACTCTTCCAAAATATTGCAGAAGGCGGAGCACTCCCAAACTCATTCTACGAGGCTACCATCACCCTGATACCAAAACCAGGCAAAGATGTCACAAAAAAAGAAAACTACAGACCAATATCACTGATGAATATAGATGCAAAAATCCTCAACAAAATACTAGCTAACAGACTGCAACAGCACATTAAAAAAATCATACACCACGATCAAGTGGGGTTTATCCCTGGAATGCAAGGATTCTTCAATATACACAAATCAATCAACGTGATACATCATATCAACAAATTGAAGGATAAAAACCATATGATCATTTCAGTAGATGCAGAAAAAGCTTTTGACAAAGTTCAACACCCATTTATGATAAAAGCTCTCCAGAAAATGGGCATAGAAGGAAATTACCTCAACATCATAAAAGCCATATATGACAAACCAAAAGCCAACATTGTTCTCAATGGAGAAAAACTGGAAGAATTCCCTCTAAGAACAGGAACAAGACAAGGGTGTCCACTCTCACCACTGTTATTCAACATAGTTTTGGAAGTGTTAGCCACAGCAATCAGAGAAGAAAAAGGTCCTGCTTCTTCTGAAACTGAGATGTGAACTGTCGACACAGAACAAGCTCAGCTACGACTTAGGCTTAGGATGATCTCAAGTTATTTGTGAGTTTACGTTAATCTTTGTGTGTGTTATGAATATAAAGGCACTATTTCAGTCTTAATCCAACTGTTGTCAAATTTCTCGATGGAAAGGACTTCTTTGGGTCGGAAAACTACAGCAGTAAAAAGTAGATTGCGGTTGTCATTAAAAAAAACAAAAACCAAAACGCTAAGGGAGAAACAAGGAAGACACGTAGAGATTTAGATGTGCATTATCAAAATGTTAGAAACTATATCAGGTTTCTTTGTCAAGAACAGAGCTTCGGTTATATTCAGCATAATGCAAATTTTGATACAAAGATTAGGTCCTTCTAACTTAAGCAGGTAACTCATCCCCACATGTTAGAGCTAAACTCAAAACAGGACAGTCCTAACTGTTGGGCTTGTTACACACAATTTTCTTTATCTGTCCTCCACATAATGGTCTTTCTAAAGAAGTTGCTTGCTGTGACGTCACAAGGACCCGTTTGTGGGAAGTCATCCCTGAGAAAAAAATTAAAGCCTTGCCCACAGGTTGAAGGAAATATCATCCAGGTTCTGAATAATCTGGCAAAACCCAGAGGAACACTGGAAACGCTTGTTTCATTCTCACCAAGTGGCATCAAAACCCATCCTCATGTTACAAAACTCAGCTCCAGAATCCTCGCGTTACTTATTTGTTCACATGAAGAGACTGTCTATCTTAGTTACTGACAACATTCCGGCACTTAAAACAGAACCTGAGATGTAGTAAATGCTCAGTAAACACTGAACCTGACTAGGTACCAGACACTTTTAAAGGCAATTTACATGGAATAACTTCTTCAATCCTTTCAACCACCTAAGCAGATACTAGTCTTATTCTTATTTTATGGACAGGGAAACTGAAGCACAGACAGTTTTGGCAATGCCTCCAACATGATGCAGCTAGAAAGTAAGGGAAGCCAGGGTTTCCATCCAGCCATGCTGGCCCCTGTGCTCTCCCTCTAATCACTGCATTTAGATGGAATAAATCAGAGAGAAAGGATCTGTTGACAAACATGGGCCTGTATAGCAATTCTGTCTAGAATCTGGACAAAGAAAGAATCTAAGTTGTTTCAACCCTCTCTACAAAATGGAATAAGCAGCGTAGAGACCACCAATGTGTATAAACCACATCATCAAAATCACCCCAGCGCTCTACCAAGGCTTCCAGCCCTGACAGCAAGCTGAACACTTAACTGCCGACGGTCCTGCATTGCTTCTAATAGATTATTCTTCCCATGCTGCAGCAGAGGAGGAACGATACTGAACCCAGGAACAGGAGATGATAAAAGCTACCATTTATTAAACGCCCTACAAGCCAGCCCTCGGCTAGACACTGTCCCTATGCTATCTTATTTAATTTTCCCAATAACTCTACAGGATATATATTTTTGCCCCATGCGAAGGTGAATGAGGTTAAGAAATTTCATCACGTGGTAGAAAAGGGATTTTTGGGTCCAAGTCGACCTGACTTCATAAGCCCTGGTTTCTCAGTAAGGTTTTTGAGTTCAAGTCTCACCTCTGCCTTTTACCAGCAGTGTGATTTTGAACAAGTGCCTTAACAGCTCTCTGACCTAAGCCTGATCAACTCCTTAACAAGGCAATAATAATAATATTTTATTATCCAGACTTTCTCAAGGTTGCTCTAAGAAAAATACACATAAAGTGACCGGATGAGTCACTTCAAAAATTATTCTGTCTCCTCCATTTGACTACCTCTGATCCTACCTATTCTACAAAAATAAAACCAAGACAAACCACAAAAGGCAAAACTTAAGTAAACGCTGCAATTAACATAGACTTTTTGTTGATGTTCTTATCACAAAATCGTGGATGAATTTGCTAAAGTTGGACTGTGCTCCACCTTTGCGGATGCTCCAAGCACAGGCTGTTTGTCTATTTCCTAATCTTGCATTTGGAGATTGTGTAATAAACCGCGAAATGTTATATCAAGGTAAGAGGTCATCATTAGTGTGGTTATTAGTATGACTGTGTACCTAGTTGTCTTTCCCATCCTTCAAGCTTCATGCAAAGTCAACGCTTACACATCCCCACCCTGGGAAGCTTTCCCTGACTTGCCAAGACTGAGCCAGTTACCTCTCCTCTGTGCTTCTATAGCAGCCTGTCCTCATCCCATCACAGCCCATTCTAAGACGTTAGTCATATGAGATATAGAGCACAAGAAAGGAAGACTGTCCTCCTGCTAACTCATACCAGAGTTAACCTGAAGAACTGGATCAGATTCAGTATTCTGGAATTCAGAATGAGACAGGAAATGTATGGTCAAAAGCCCCTGCACACATTGCCCCTACCTCCATTCCAGTGGCCAGCCAGAACTGCCGTCATAATGACCTTCAGAGGAGTTTGCAGACTTCCTTCTTGGGAGTGCATTCAAAAAAGGAACTCAGTGAACAATGTTTGTTTAACAGCCTGACTATCCAGAACTCATGTAGAAATCAATGACAGGCAAGCACGCCTTAGCACATCTTAATGGGATGAAATCTCACTAAAAACTCTAAATGAGCAAAGAGACAATTCAATTTCCAGGGTAGAGACCAGGCTGAGACGGAACACAAGCAAGAAATGCTCCCGAGATGCTCTAAGACCGAGGCTGACTAGATGGGAGATCTATTGTTTTCAAACCGTTACAAAAATGGAAAAAGAGGAAAAATCCTTAGCGAGAGCTCTTCATGACTCCATCTGATGCTGAGTCCCTGCCGGAGGCTGACTGTGAAATTCTGGGGAGGGAGAGAGAAAAGATAGAAGGTCATGTTTATGTAAACTCCTTTCCCTGGGAGCTTTCCTGATACAGAGTGGGGAGGAGGGGCAGAGGCACAGGAGGGAGAAAAAGCGAGAAGGATACACAGGAATGGGGGGATGGAAACTTCTCGGGAGGACGAGCCATGTCGGTGAGAATGTAAAAGCTCGAGGGTCTCCAGGGTGTGACGGGGAAGGGAGCACAGGGAGGAAGAAGAATACGATGAGGCATTTTAACATTTATAAAATATGAGTTCTGGGAACGTGTTATTTTTCATCGATGCGTAATTCTAAGAGTCGAAGAGTGCAACTATCTTTTTACAACAGTCCCCTTCTGGCCCTTCTTACTCTCGCCGCCTGACCACATTCTGCTTTTCAGCTGTTTCTTCTGATATTTGCCACCTATATTCAACATAAGTTATCTGTTTGGCAATTTTGTGATTTTACAGTTATAGACATTATCATAATTTCCTCCTTCTAAGGAAGACAGGAGCTTTATCTGCTCAGTGTCCTCTGTGCTGATCATCACTGTGCCCTCAAACTCTGTCGGAGGTGCAGAACAGTTCCCAGCAAGGTTAAACACACCCACACTTTCATCCACATCTTCCCTTGGGGACATCGCTCAGGGAGCCTGCGTCACATGCTGCAGTGAGGACGGGGTCGCCCGTGGCCAGCTGCACAGCCGGGGCAGCGGGGCTCCTCCTCTTCTTCCTTTCTTTCTGCTCAGGGACGTCCGGTTTCTTGGACCTCGCACCTCATCATTTATTCTCTCGTTTGCCCCTCTGCACCGGGTGAGGCCGTGGGCAATGAATCCATGGACGTCTTGCGTGTCTGAAAATGTTCCTCTTCCAGCCTTGTACTCGATTTCTAGTTTGGCTGAGAATGTAATTCCAGTTAGAAGTCACTTTCCTCAGGACTGTGAAGCATTTCTCTGTTATCACTGTTGCTACTGAGAAAGTTGATGCCGTTATATAATTCCTGATCACACATGACCTGCTTTTTTTTTTTTTTTTTTCCCCTGTCCAGAGTTTTTTAGAATTCTCTTTTGCATGCTGATGTCCTGCATATTCTTGATGATGGCCTGGGTGTGGGTCTTTTTCTACACTCTGCTGAGCATGAAGTGGGACCTATTAGTCTGGAAACGTATAGCCTTCAATGAATGAAAATGATTTGTTATGGCATATTGAATGGAAAATGTTTAAAATTCTAGATTTCAATTACAATCTTTTAGAACCTAATCTCAGGAGTGAATTCCATCAACGGGCCATATTCCATTTGCTAGAGTCTGGGCAGTACATTCAAGAAGAAGGGATTAAAGAAGAATATGAGCACCAAGAGGAGAGCTTTGGGAGCCATCGTGAAGGCTGCCTTCTACATCTCGCTTTAAAACAGACGGCAGTCATGATCTCATTGCGTCATCTGCTTCTCATGAAAGTGAAACTGTGCTACTTGGTGACAATACAAGGGGGTCTCCGTTCTGAGGGAGAGGATTTTCCTGAGATCGCCTATAGATAGGCAGGAGGAATTTTGTTCGAGAAAATACTTGATGTTCTTTTTCCTATATAAAAATTTACAATCTTTTTTGGTCAGGGAATGAAGAGTCAAAAAATGCATGAGTTAGCATGGTGAAAATCTATAGTTTGTATTGCTGTGGAAAACTTGTTTTCCCCCAGACTGACAACTACAATAATTCTAGGTGATGACCTTATCCTACTAAGCGTATTAACAAGAAAAGTCACTAACAGGAAAATTAAGGTGACGATTAGAGTAATTAATCATTCAATTAATTTGAACAAAATATTCATTTGTCTTAATAATTAAGGTATGTAAGGCTAAAAGGTTACTTCTCCAAAATTATGCAAATCAATGAATCAAAAATACCCTGCACTTTACCAAAAGAGACATTTATTACGAAAGTGATTACTCAAACTCAAATACAGAAATCTTATTTCTAAAAAAAAAAAAAAAAGCCTAAAAACCCAGAGAACCAAAACTGGAGTTTTTTGAGGTTATTGCCACACTATCATTTCCAATGAAAAATCAGATACCTTATTATGCATTAAACACAATCTTAGTGGGCTGATTGAGTTTTTCTCACTTCTTGAATTGATTGTTAGAGCTTACAGGACAACTAGCTTTCTTCTCACCATTGGCTGTGTGATAGACTAATTATTAAGAGTTCCCAAACTCTAAGCAGAATGTATTTTGAGGTTTTGGATTCAAATGTATACTTGAACAGCTGTTCTTACCTCTAGCCATTCGTGTGTGTGTGTGCGCATGCGTGCACGCGCGCCTGTGTGATAAATGTGAAGTACTTTGTATTTGTCTTCTCACACACAAAAAAATGTATGTTGGAATTGATTGTTAGGTACAATATATAAGCTATTTTGAGCTCAAAGGTGAGCAAATGTGACATTTTATTTATGTGAGTTAGAAATTGGTTGGGCATCGTGTGACATCTTCCCTCTCGGTATCAACAGCTAAGTTCCTAATATCAAATTCCACTCAAACTCCAGTCTGCAGAAACTGACCAGGACTGGAAGCAGTTATATGGTACAAGAAATGTTGACCACGCTATTAAATTCAACTTTCCTTATGTTCTGATAAAGTGTCTTATCATTCCTTGGTGTATTTTCAAACCAGTACTGAAATATTATTCCAAAATACGTGTGAGTTAAAGCTACATGCAGAGCTACTAAAAAGAATAAAATTTGCATGTTTAGAAGGACACGCATTTTTCCAGCTCCCATTATTTGACTCTCACTGCACTACACATGAGAAAGAGAGGTCATAGATCTTATAATCTTAAACTTCATTGGTGAAAACACAGCACATAGAAGAGAATTCCATGACAATATAAGCTATTCAATGTCTATTTCCCACATTCATGTTCTTTTGTACTATGAAGACTTGAAATCACAATTCATGTTCTATCCAGTATATTATCAGTACCTAACACTCTAACTGGAACATAATAAATGCTTAAAAGGTGGCTAATGGATAATGAATGGATCAATAAGTAAATTAATAAATAAATCTGTAAATGTACCACATGCATGATACAGAGTGCTCTGGGAGTTAAAAGCAGGAAAGTATTCTTATAGTCTAGAGAGGTAAGGGAACCTCTGATATATGAAAGAGATGGGGTGCTACAGACCATGTTTGTGTCCCCGGCATTCACATGGTGAAAACTAATGTGATGGTATCTGGAAGGAGGGCTTTGGGAGATGATTAGGACATGAGGGCAGGCTATCACGAATGGGGATAGTGCCCTTATAAAAGAGATGCCAGCGGACTCTCTTCCCTCCTTCTACCAGGTGAAGACACAGGGAAGAGATGGCTGTCTATGAACCAGGAAGTGGGCCTTCACCAGACAACAAATCTGCTGGCTCCTTCATCTTGAACTTCTCAACCTCCAGAACCATGAGAAATCAATAACTGTTGTTTGCAAACCACCAGTCTGTGGGATCTTTGTTATACCAGCCCGAATGGATGAAGGCATGGGATTTACTCAAGTCCTAGAAAATTAGGAATACTGTAGTTGGCTAGAAAGAAGGCGGAAATGACATTCTCTGAGCTGTTTTCCTGAGACAATACTCTTCACTCTCTTTTCCAAAGAATCATGAAGTCCTACACTTCTTTTACTATTTCATGATCTTATTGCTACCTTTATAGACAATAATATACTTACTTGAGCTGGGTTGAAATCCTGCTTCCTCACAGTCTAGCTGTGTGAGTGTAACCAACTGATTTAATTTCTTTCTCAATTTGTCATCTGTATTTTAGAAACACTAATGGATCTTAATGAGTTGCTGGGAGGATTCAATAGCTTATGAAAGGACCTAGAACAGTGTTTAGGGCACAGTGAGCACTAAATAGGTGTTAAGTATTTTTGCAGAGGCAGCCAGCTCTCCACAAAAGTCTGCTCAACCCTTCCCGTACTACAGCATGGACTATCTTATATACTATAGGATACTTTAGTTGTGGCTGGAAAGAGGCTGTGCTGTCCAAGACATTTCCCAGCCTCTCTGCACACAGCTGTGACCAAGTGACTAGTTCATAACTTATCACTGATGAGAGGCAGTGTTAACACACCTTCCCATTATCATCAGAGAAACGTCTGAGTTTTCATCAGGAATACCTCAACTGAAACAGTCGATGGAATAAAGCTTAGGTATGTTTTGGCTTTGTTTCCTTCCAGAGACAGGACCCCAAAGCCACTGTGTTCATTTGTGCGCTAGGGCAAGTCTTGCAGTCAACACAATTAGACAAATATATTCAGTGATTATCATGTCAAGACAGCAGGAACTGTAGAACTTTTCATGAGAAGGAGGCTTGTTTTGAAACTTGGATTTGTCTTCACCGGAACAATTTTGAAGTGTTCTTCAAGAATGCTTATCATATTGCTAAGTCAAAAACAAACAAACAAACAAACAAAAAGCCTCCCAGGATAAGATCTTAGAGAATTCATACGTATTAGCTTGAAGGGGCTGCCGTAATAAAGTACCACAGACGGGGTGGCTTAAACAATAGAAATGTATCTCTGCTGGAGAGAAGGCCAAGGCGTTACCAGCATTGGTTTCCTGTCTGAAGCCTCTCTCCTTGGCTAGGAGATGGTCACCTCCTCCCTGTGTCTTCACATGGCCATCTCTCTGTACACGTCTATGTTCTAATCGCCTCTTCTTATACAGTCACCAGTCATATTGGATTAGGACCCACCCTAAGGATCTCATTTTAAATTAATTATCTCTTTAAAGACCCTATCTCCAAATACAGCCACATTCTGAGGTCCTAGGAGTTAGAACTTCAAAATTCAAATTTAGGAGGCACACAATTCAGCCCATAATACCCCGTGACCTAGAAGTGGCCAAAATCAAAAAATTGAAGAACTGCACCTATCAATAATATTATCGTCATCAAAATCAAGCGCATCCTTTCTACTACGTTTCAGATAGTAATGCACCTTATTCTCACACTGACTGGATGGAACTACCACTCTCTCACACTGGTGCCAGTATCTAAACTTATTTCCTAGCTAACACATCTATAAAAATTGCCTTTTTAAGCCCTTTTTGGAAACTGTGGATACAAGTGATCTTTGCCAGTTACAGTCTCGGCACACAAGTTCTGAGCGCTCTCTGCAGATGTTTCACCTGTCACACATGACACTTTTCTCTGCTCTAATGAAGAAGGAAGTTGTACATGTCATGAGGTTTCTTTGCTTTGTCTTGAAATCACAGACAGCCAACAGCCCTGGAGCGTCATCTGCTGCCCTGAACGTGGGCTCTCTCATCTGAGCTGGGTTTGGTGAGAAGCAGGCTGATTACAAAGACGTCTTCTGCACAGACATCCCCTGGCGTACAAGAGCATGAGTCTTGAAGGGCTTGATTGAAATTTGGGCAGAAATTGCATGTTTTTATGAGAAAAGTAAATCATATTCCCAGAATAGTCAGAAGGGGTGGCGTTCATTTATGTCTTGGCTCAGCTGGCAGCTATCTGGGCACTTAAGATGGAAGTAAATCATTCCATTGGAAGCTCTGCAGTCACCTTTATGAATGCTGCTTCTGGACAACTGTGGATTCCACTGGCCAATTTGCCACGCTGGAAGAAGACATCAGAATCCACAATTTGTGAAAACTTTCCAACGTTGGAGGAAGCGTTGCAGCGGGCTGAAGTTGAAAATGATAACATCTAATCAATTTGTCAGAAGTTCGCAGACACTCAGAAATACTCTAAAAGTCTGATGAAAATTACTTCTGCGGAGATGGAAAAGGGATTCATAATTCTTTTCCTGCAAACATACATAGCGTCAATGATAAAACTTCTGGAAAGGTGCCTTCATTGTTTTGAGGACAAGGAAAATGAAATCATGGATTCAACCCCAAAAGAAAGATTCTTGGAAATATCTAGCATTTCATGAGACCAACTACCCTCACACAACAAGGAACATATGAAAATGAATATTCAGTTTGCCTTGTATGCCGTTGTAATTGGGGTTTTTAGCACTTAGGCCTATGAAAATAAAAGTCAAAATCAAATGGATATCAAAGATCCCTGCATATTGCTATTTCAAAAACCCCTCTTTACAAATCTTACCACCTTATTAAAAACCAAACCAAACAAAACTGATATAAATGTAATTTACATCTCTTTCAGATTTTTTTTCAGAAATTAGGTATACTTTTTAAGGAAAAAAGGAGAGTAATGGCAAACCATAATGGAAAAGAATATGAAAAAGGATATATATATATAATTGATTCACTTTGCTGTACAGCAGAAATTAACATGACACTGTAAATCAACTACACTTCAATAAGATTTTTTTAAAAGGAGAGTGAAAAATTATAATTCTTAAAAAAAGATTATTTTTCTTCTTCATTGCAAAATAAATTCCCAATCAGTCCCTTTCACTGCACTAATATCAGTTTTGTTTTAGGAGGCAGAATCCGGTCCTAATCAAACTGGGTGGCAGGTGTCCACCCAGATTTCAGAGTTAATACAGGGCACTGACTACTAGGTGTCTCTCATATTCCCCTTTTGGAATTAGAGGGTTTATTGAAAATATACTACCCCAGTGTCATCGTTATATACTAGGTGTGTTAGGGGCAGAATCACTTGCCCTTGGTTCCAAGATTTTCAGATTAAAAGGAACTATGACCAAAGAAACAAATCCACGGAGCCTCACCCACATCTGAAAGTGGTTTAGATTTTGAGATCCCTGACTTGGACCTTAAGCCTCAGGCCCTGGTAGACAAAGCTTGGAGAGAGGTAGGAAGAAGTGAGCATATTTTGCAAGTGGAAGGATAAAAATAATTTGTGGCCAATGGGCAGAATAGGGTGGTTTTTAAAATATGGACTTTTTCCTCCCTCAACCCATGATTTAAGTCCCCAAGTGGCCTAGCTTTTGGCCATTGCCAACAATTTGGAGAGGAAAAAGGCATGGTATTTCAATTTGTAATGCCACTACCTCAGTTACCTTTTGTCATTAAAATACAGTATACTAAGAATAAACAATCATGAAACCCCAGTAGCATGCAGCAACAAGTGTGTATTGCACACGTACCCAGGATTAGCTCAGGGTCAGCTAGGGAGATCTCTAATCTTAGCTGAAGTTGCTCACGTGGCTGGCATCAGCTGGGGGTTGGATGAACTAAAATGACCTCAGCTTTACGTCTCTACTCAGCACATCTCTCTTCTTCTATTAGGCTCGATCAACCCTATTCTGGTGGTAAGGATAAAGACACAAGAGAAAGAGCAGACATACTCAAAGTCTCTTCATGCCACCACTCAGAACTGGCATTCTTTCATCCCCATCTCATCCTGGAGGTCACTCATGATTGAGAGACAGGGAAAAAATACTCTAGTGCTTCTGTGAGAGTAACGGCTAAGTCACATGGCAAAGGGCACGGATACAGGGAGGCATAAGACGCTGGGACCATCAAAGCCGTTTCCCGCCCTCACCAAAGGCTGCGCACAGTGGGGGGAAAGGAACTTTCCAAAAGGAATCCAAATTGCCAAAAGGAGGTTGAAGTTAATTATAAGAAGCCAGTTACAACAATAAAGTAAATTTGATACAAAATAGTGCATGTATGTGTGTGTTTGGATTTTTTAAATTAAAGGGTCTAAAGCTTTCCTCAGATCCTCATATCAGTTTTAGACTGGAAAGAACAACATACACAAGATCAGAACACATCCTGGCCGTTCAGCCCCAATACTTTATCCGTTAAAGCCTTGACGTAGCTCTGCACCATCTGGGCCTTAAACTCATTGCCTGTAAATGGAAGGTGCTGCATAGCTACTTGGCATTTATTGAGTAGGGCCTCCCATTATTCCTCTATTCATAGAAGGCCTCTGTGGACATATAACTTATATGAGAACTAAACACAAACTAATATTTAAAGGTCAGCAGAGCAAGATTAAAAGGGCAGACATAAAACCAGACAATTTAACCAGGCAATTAAAACCTGCATCAGCCATTTATTAGCCGTGTGAATTGGGCAGTTTTCTTACCTTCTCTGTGCTAGTTTCCCTATCTATAAAAGGCAAACAGTAATAGTAGTATCTACCCTTCCAGTGGGTGTGAGGATAAATGAGAGGCGGAAGTCAGGGGACCACTGTTGGAAATTCTTGTCCTAGCAGTACACCAAAGCTACAATCCAGAGACAGGCTGCCACACCCCAACACTAAGATCTTGTCATGCCCCACACCCTGCTTCTCCTTGTCACCCCTCAAATCCTAGTGGCCCTACATCAGAACACGGCCATGGGAGGACTAGAACCATAGCCACGCTTGATGACAAAAAGTAGCAGCCATGGAAAGATGGCCTCTGCCTCACTCTACCTTCTGAATCTCAGGTGAGAGCATGATATTAGTGAAAACAAACTGTATTCAGAACCACAGCTGCAAAGGAGGCCAGGAAATGCAAGGTTCTTCTTTTACCTTTTCAACCTCGGCAGTGGACCAAGGCATACCACTCCCTGCGGGCACTATGCTTATTATATCAGGTTATCTCAAGAGAACGGGAAGGAGATGGAGCCTTATTCAGTATCCTTTGGGGTAGAGATTGTGAAAGCCGTGAAGGCAAGCGGAGGGTGAAATGTCCTAGAGGAGAAGACGGCTTCCTATAGATCCCACAGAGCAACAACGACATCACCTTGGAAAAAAAGAGTCAGGACACACTCTTTAGGTCCCACTTCATCTTTGAGAGACATTAAGCATATTTAACCTCATTAAAATACTAATACTGTCCTCAAAGATACTGGTGAAAAATTCATGTGATGGTGGATATGAAAGCAACCACTGCAATAATGGCAGAGCTAGTGAATTCCATTGAGCAATCACCTGAATTTCCAAGGTCAGGGAATGTGCCCTGTTCTTTGATATTCTCATGCATGGTACCTGACCCAGAATTAGACATCAATACATATTTACAGACTATACCAACCAGGAAGGACAGCTCTGCTGTGAATGCCAGTTATAGATGGAGTGGATTGAGGAAGGGGAGGAAAGTAAAGAGAAAGAAATTCTTTTACAAAAATCGTAACAGAGAGGACATCTCTTGTCTCTGTGGAGAACTATACTTCACCTTAACTAGATAAAGATTTCTAAATATTCACTAGTCCTTCTAACGAAGCATTAGTTCTAAGGAAACAGGATGTTATTGGCTTTTCAGATTAAATCACTATTCAAAGAACACAGGCTTCTTATACTTTACTTATGCATTCCTTTATTTCATAAATTTCTGAACTTTGTCTTCATAAATGACAACCTTCAGGATTCACAGCACAGGAATAAGGTCAATGGTTCGTTTGCCACTTGGAAAGCTATTACCTATACCTGAGAGATAGCAAAGAATCCTATGAGAGGCAAGGCAATTTCCCTAGTTTTTCCTAGAATCAGACAATGTGCCGAGTACTGGGCAGTGAATGGGGTAAAGCACAGGTTTCCTGTACCTCTGCTACAGCACTCACTCTGCTGGACACGAGACATAAGAACTTCATCAAAGAGACAGAGCCTCCACATCAACTGGCCTCTGACAGGTCCACACGATCACAGGGATAGCTGTCACACGTCCCCCGTCTGAACCACCATGTTCTCACCGCCAAAAGAGTTAGTAAGCTCCTGAACCATTCCATAGGGCTACTGAGACAATAGTACAAAAGTAAACTGTGAAAAGTGTAAAGCACTTACTACATTGGGAGATTATTAATACTTAGCAATTGTCAGAGTTTTAATTTCTGAAGTAATCAGTCAGTTGATATTAGAAGATATAAACATGTTTCAAATACAAATTTCAATACATGAAAATGACTTTCAGTTTGATGAATCTTCAAAAATTTAACATGGTAAATACCAATCACATGTCACAGGATATCAAAGAAAAGGAAATTAGTACAATAAAGAGTAAAATCCAGAATTCAAAACATTACTAGAATTTATACTTGAAGTCCAGCAGTCATCCTACTGGACTTTAAGTATAAATTTTAGAAATGTCTTTTAAAATTACCAATAGATACTAAAAGTTTCTTTAAAAGTAAAGGGAATCTTTACAATAACTTTTAGGGACATTTTTACTTTGCTTAAGCTGATAAAGACTCCTATCAGATAGATAAAATATCTCTAGAGAAAGAAAATCAAATTACATGCATTATAAACTTCAGACTTAGAGATGGCAAAATCAAATCTGGCTTGTCCACAAAAAATTACAAATCATAGATTTGAATTTTGAATTATCAAAGTTTAGACTTTCGTGCCGTCTTTAAGTCCTGCTCTAAAAAATGATTTTGCAAAATACAACTTTTCAATCTCTCAATGCCAGACTCCATATTGATTGTATCCTACAAATCTTCCTAGATTATGATGCTTGCAAAGAATATTACTTACATCGCCAAGGGTAGGTGTCGTTTTAGATGCAAAAGCAATGACTTTAACATGGAAGAAAAATAGAGAAGTTTGCTTATCATAACTCTAATAACAAGTGGTGATGGAAAAAAAATATTTTAGTGGGAACTTCCAACCATGGTCTAGGATATCAGAAAGGAAAGCTGAACTTGAGAATGAGTGCTATTAAAGCGTCACTGCTTCACTTCTATTTTATTTTGTCTCAGTTCATAATTCCACATGACTGCCTGTTCCCTGTCCTCTAAAAATCTTCCCTTGCCCACTGCATCGTATGGGATTTTTTTCCCTCAAGAGTGTCTGCAAAACAGAAAGTAGTTTTCCTGTGTCTCCCTTCCTCGTTGTCTCTTTGCTTAAATAATCTACCATCACAAGGAAAATAAAAATCAACATGGGGAAATTACAGAGCTTCAAAATCCAACAAAGGTCTCACTAAAAGCAAGTGCTCTTCTCTAAGACCCGAGCCTGTACTGTGTGTAGCTGAAATCCCACATAATCCCTTTCTTTCCTTTGACTCCTGAGACAGGACGTCACCAACGTCACTCTTCTTTCAGTATCTGTGAGGAGGGTCACTGATCATTTGATTGCCTGCCTTCAGATCTATGCGCCCACATTTTCCCTACTCTCCTGTGAACTGCATGGGTGTCAACCCCCTGCCAACCATGTTTCTGGGTCCCCTTGGTACCTGCCTTCAGGTGGCAAGCACAGAAGGAGACTGAAGGTCAAGAGGAAGAGAAAGAGGAAGCCAGTGCCCTCCGCACACCATCCCCTACCCCCAATTCTCTGCTTCAGGCACCATCTCTTCAGAGGTTGCATTTCTCTCTGGCACTACTTCTGTGGCCCCAGGTCCCCACACAGCAGACCTGCATGGTCCCTGAGTCCACCGGTGGCCCAGCTCCTCTCTCTATCCCTACAGCCCAAGCACTGGTAGCCACTTCCCACAGTGGCAATTCCTGAATGTCCCTCGCCTCCTGGTTGCACTTCCTCATATTTTCATAAATGCATGTAACAGATTCCTTTTATTAAATTACCTAGCATGGCTTCTGCTGACAGGCAGAATCCTCTCTTTGATAAAGAAAGATATGCTGGTGATTCTTTCTTCATGAAAGGCCTCAAAAAGGCTCACTGAACTCCATGATAGTAGCATTTTTCATACTTCTGCTTCTGGTGCAAGAGCCATGGCAATCATTGGAAAAACCCTCAGTGAAGGTGTTACTTCCAGGAAGATCAGAGGACCCAAAACTTGAGCTTCAAATTTCCCTCTGGGCAGCGCTGGTATCAAAGGGCTGGTATCGGTTAGGCAAACTCACCAGTAGCATCTTACTCTGCAATACGTACACTTTAATTCTCTTAATTGCACACAAAATGATATGCAAAAGTTGTTCCAAGCTTCACCCCATCCCTAGAACGGGTAAGCACTGCCTCTCCGTTCTTCCTAAGCAGCAGTTCCAGAGAACACACCCCACGTGGTTGATGAGTAAGGTATCCACATCACTGCTTAGGGAGCTCTCGATGTATCCTTTTCCCGAAATGTCTCTTCTGCAACTTCCCTCTTGAAGCCAACAGCAGTCTTATGCTATGTGTTCCTCAGTTCCAAATCCCTAGTGCCATCCATGACACTGTTTCTGTCACACCCAAGATCTAACCCATCAGCAAGTCCAACTGACGAGACTCCTCAGCACCTCTTCTCGCCCAGCCTAGTCCAAGCCAGCATCATCTCCTGCCTGGACAATTGCAGTAACTCCAAAGTAATTTCTGCTTTTATTTTTTACACTCCTGTATCTCTTCTCAATACAGCAGCTAAAGAAACCCTTCAAAAACATCGACTGCATCACAGTCTTTTTTTCTACTTAAAACCCTCAGGTAGCCCCCCAGTATACTCAGAAGAAACTCAAAGTCTTTATCACAAGAACCAACATATCCTACGTAATCTGGCCTCCCTTCTCTTCTCTATCCTTATCCCCTACCACTCTCCCTCCTTCTAATTCCTTTACAGCAGCACAGGCATCTTCACTGATCCTCAAATATGCAAGGAAGCTCCTCTCTCTAGCAATTATCAGGACAACACTTCCTAAATCAATAAAAGAACAGAGATGGAAACGAATGACTATTCATTAGAACATAAAAGTTTGACGAGGAGAAAATTTCCAAATACCCTTGATAGCCCTCTCTCCTCAGCCTTGGAAAAGCTCAAAAGCCTACAGAAAATTGTCACCATTGGGTCACTATGTTTCAAGCCTCTGTCCAAGCTTTGCCTCCTGCCCTTTTGTCAGGATCCTGGTGTTCCATCTAGATCTCTCTAAGTTTTACCTTTTGCTCAGTTCTTACCACTTACCCCAGCTTGAGTATGACTCTGTTTCATTCCTGACTTGGCCCCTAGACGTGGTCTTTCATACCTCCCCCACCTTTGCTCCATAATTTGTGTCCTGAGAACAGATCACACTCCCACCCCCATGCCTAATTTCAGTCCTGCAAATAGATTTTAAATAATCTAGGCCCCCACTTTTTGAACAGAGGTAAAGGATGAGGACCATGCAATCGAACAGCCAAAATAAAAATAAGAAAGAAAAATATCAGTGCAGAGCTATATTGGGACTCATTGTAGGCCTGTATTTTTGGAGTATCTAATGACCCAGCTTGAGTTAAACCCCACAGAAACACAGAATTACATGCCCCCAACCCATGTCTTATGAGCCTTAAAAATCATCCCTGGGAATTCCCTGGCAGTCCAGTGGTTAGGACTCCACACTTCCACCGCAGGGAGCACAGGTTCTATCCCCTGTTGGGAAACTAAGATCCCATAAGCTGCATGGCGTGGCCAAATAAAAAAAAATCATTCCCTGAAGTTACTGGGATGGGGTAATAGTTGAAGCCTCTAGGTTGAAAGAAAAGAGAAAGCAGGAAAATAATAATGACACAGAAGTATCATTACCTGTAAGACACAGGAACTTCGAAATGTAGACAACGTGAAGGAAAATGAAAAATACGTATTTTTGTGAAATCTGGATTCATAGGAAAGAGGCACACGAAAGACCAGAAGGAGTTCTTTCCACATCCCCCTCCCTTAGACTCTTAGCAAGGAGGCCAAAACATGAATGACCAGGATCCCACTCTGGCTCTCTCTCTGATAGAAGCTGCAGTAGTCTTTGTTGAACTGGAGAAACGGCATGAAGTATGGGCCCCCATCCCCGGCTTATTTGAGGAGGAAATACTCCTGAACAAAAAAGGCATAAACCTTCAATGATGTGGGATATTTAACCAAATCTCAGAAGAGAAAGCCGAACTGGGTTCAGTCACAAAGGTGGCACACAAATCCAAATGCATTCCCCACTCCCTCCAAACACTTGGGATTCGGGTAAATAAAGCACAGCGCATCATATCTCAGAGGAAGGGGTTGATGGGGTCAGATAAGGAAAACTGGAGTCAGGGAGATCTCACTCCATTATTTATCAGAACAAATAGAAGCCTGGATAGAATCTCCATGTTTAGCGTCACCAGGTACAGGAAGAAAGAAGGGAAAGAAGGAAGGAAGGAAAATGGAGAGGAAAGTAAAGAAGAAGTGAAAGGGAGAGAAAAGAAATTATGCAGGGAGAGACTGAGGATGCAAAGATTTAGGAGACCTTTTTATGCTATGGATCCTTTGGAAGACTATAGACCCTTTCTTAGAATATTTCTCAAAGCATGAAATGACATACATAAGATTGTAAAATAATCTAATTCTACTGTAAATAGTTACTCAATATTAAAGCAACAAATGTGAGATATAAAACATATATGTCTCTGTTATTCCATTAAAGAACAATATACAGTGGTAGGTATGACAGTTTCAAACTAGTGAGGGACATGACATTTCAAGACATCAGCAATAACCCTAATGTAATATGAACGTATTGTGCTTTCTATTGATAACAAGGGCACAGTACTGCTAATATTATTGAAGGATGTTGCCTAAATTCATAATGAGAGACCTGTTAAATTGTAGTTAGAGATTAATGAAATTTAAGATGCAATTTTTTCCTATCCAAGTCCAACCTCAGCATTCTATTTAAGACTCCTTTGGGAGTCCATGGACCCCCATGAAAAATACATAGAAGCCAAGGAACAAAAGAAAATTTCCTAAGAACACCTCACACTGAAGCTGACTGGAGAGGATGCCTGTGGAAACTTTTGCTCAAAGAGTTTCCCGTATACTACTCTCCCCACAAAATAGTGCAATCTTCAAAAATGTCCCTCTTCATAAAAAGAAGAGAAACACAGCTTTGCTCCTTGAAGAACAGCTCAGCTCGATTACTCTGAGGATTGCCGCTCCAAGGCTAAATCATGGACGCCGTCACACAGCATGTTTGGCTGTTGTTTTGAGGGGTCTGGACTTCCTTTGTTTGTTATCATCTATAGAATGGGAACATGATACCCACCTCACGGTGGGGGGGGGGGTCACGGACCCTGACACACCTGAAATGATTTCTCAACAAAGGTCAGTTTCCTTCCCTTCGCATTCCTTGAACACCAGTGAGATCTCTGGGTGAGTCAGGATTCTAACAAATGATATGCCCTATGTCACAGGGGATGAAAATTCGAGACTTTATGAAGCAGATCCACCCTTATGACTTAAAAAAAAAAGCAAGGCATAAGGTTTTGGCAATCTCAGATAGCACTGGACATTTAATTCCTAAATGCTGACATTTTATCTTCTGGAAGAAGTGAATTTTTACAGGGTTCATCTTTCTTGAATAGAAAATTATGTTTGGATTTTTAATATGAATTACTTATACCCGAAGAGATCTTTAAAAATGCTGACCAGAGATTCTAGGAACACTTAAATTCTAAAACTGAACTGATTCCAGCATTCATTAAAATCATGGTGAAAGAGGATGGGCTGAAAGGATTACTTTCTTTTATTTGGAATTGCGTACAAACCTTTTAAAGTCAGGAAGGGGGGGGGGGTGACTTGCGGGCTTAAGAATAATTCTCAATTTGGCAAGAGCATTTCCTCCAGGCAGCAGAGAGAAGCCCAGAGTATAGTAATGAATTTCTGAAAGCAGTTACATCATTGTGGTTTGGGGAATGATTTTAAAGCTTAGCAAAATGTACAATTAATTTTTGATTTTTTGTTTGTTTCATGTTCCTTCCTCTTCAAATCCCTACTCCACTACTTTTAAAAAAAATCTGTATTTCCTTTAGTTGGAAGCATGTTGTTCCTCTTTCCAAATATTTGTTCTGTGTTTGTTCAAACTGAAAGTAATCCTTCTAAATATTTATCGAGCCCCTCTTTTGTGTCAGGAACTGTTAGGAACTTGGAATACAAGGTGGAATAGGAAATGGTCTTTCCCATCAGTGGATTTAATAAGGCAGATGGCCCACTTTAAAATGAACTGCAATAAATCCATGGATGTATGGAAGATTTACTTGTACTCCCATTATGCACAATCACAAAGATACAGAAACAGCCTAAGCGTGTCAACAGATAAACGGATAAAGAAGATGCTAGACAATTTATGCACACACACATATATATAATTCAGCCAGAGAAAGAAGAAAATTGTGCCATTTAGGACATGGATGGACCTTGCGGGTATTATGCTAAATGAGATAAAACAGAGAAAGACAAGCACTGTATGATATCAATTAAACGGGGGATCTGAAAAAGCCAAACTCAGAAAACTAGCGAGTAGAACAGTGGTTACCGGGGGCTGGAGGTGGGGGTGGGGGGGGGGGATGGGGAGAGGTGTTTTAAAGGCACAAACTTGTAACTACTAGATAAATAGGTCCTGGAGACTGTGTGCATGGCATAGTAATCACAGTCACCAATACTGTGTTATAAACGTCAAAGTTGCTAAGAAACTAGGTCTTAACAGTTCTCACCACTAAAAAGAAATTATAATTACATGACATGATAGAGTGTTAGCTAATGCTACTGTGGGAACCACACTGATACAAAAATGTATCAAATCAACATGGCATACACCTTCAATTTACACAATGTTATATGTCAATTACACCACAATAATTAAAAATTACTTACATATTAACAAAAATGTTTAGATAAAATAAAAACAGATCCATGGATGGATGAACAGATAAAGAAAATAAGGTCTATGCATACAGTGGAATATTATTCAGCCTCAAAATGAAGAAAACCCTGTTACTTGCCACAACATGGATGAACCTTGAGGATATTACACTAAGTGAAATAAGCCAGTCGCAAAATGACAGGTACTCAAATACTGCTGGATTCCACTTATATAGGTATCCAAAGTAGTTAAACTCGTAGAAACAAAAGAAAATGGTGGTTGCCAAGGGCCAGGGAGAAGGGAAGTGGGGAGTTGTTATTTGACGGGTGTAGTGTTTCAGTCACGCAGGATCCGAGGAATCTGGGGGTCTGTGGCACAATGATGTGCCTGTGGCTGACACTATTGCACTGTACACTTGGAAACTGTCGTGAGGGTGATTTTATGTGATATGGGGGTTTTTGCTACAATAAAATAGAAGAAGTAATTGCAACGGAACAGCATAGCGCTGTTAGACAAATACTGAACGTACAGGCTGGAGCATCAGGCCAATGGAAGGAGAACAAAGCTCCACCTGGGAGGTCAGGGAGGGCTTCCTGGAGGAGGATATACCTGGGATGAAACATGAGTGATTAGTAGAAGGTTACCAGGCAAGATGATGGGAGGGGAAAGGGTAAAGTCAAAGAGGCATGATGCATGATGCAGTGAGGGCCTTGGGGACTCTATAAGGAGTTCCAGAAGGCTGGCACGGAGCTGGTGTCAGGTGCTGCTGAAGAGGGGTCTGCTGAGTTGGAGAGGAAGCAGATGTGGGATCAGGTGCACCAAGCTGAGACATTCTCATCGTAAACATCGTGCATGAGATAGCTCAAACCTTGGGATCTTAGCTCCAGCTGCCATAACAAAATACAACAGACTGGGTGGCCTAACCAACAGACATTTATTTCTTACCGTTTTGGAGGCTGTGAAGTCTAAGATCAAGGTGTCAGCAGATCCGGTTCCTGGTGGGGGCGCTCCTCCTGGCTTGCAGTTTGCCAGCTTCTCACTGTGTCCCCACATGGCAGAGCTTTACCAGCACTTCCTCTTCTTATAAGGACACTAGTTCCATTACGGGGGACCCAACATCATAACCTCATCTAAACCAAACTAACTGCCAAAGACCCCACCTCCAAATACATCACCTTAGAGTTAAGGCTTCAACATATGAGACTGGGGGTGGTGGTGCGGGGAGGGAGACACAAACATTCAGGCTGTAACATTTGGCTCCATGGACAACAGGCAGCTGTTGCAATACATCTACAAGAAAGAGCATCAGCCACAAATTTCAGAATAGAACCAGAGCGTTACTCCCAGGTCAGTGCAACAAATCACACAGGACTTAAAGGATACCCTGAGATGCTAGTGTTGCCTGGTGGTTAAGAACTTTTGCTCTAGATTCTGACTGAGGCAGAATCAAACCCTGGCTCTCAGCAGCTGTGTGACCTTAATGCATTTGACCCTCAAGTCCCTCATTGATGAGATGAGGATAATAATAATACCTACTTCATAAGGAGTCTAGGAAGACCTACATAAGAACTGCTCAGAAAATCAACACTCATAAACATTACTTTGGTTGTTTTTATTATTATCTGTCCCAGAAATTACAAGTCACTCAAGGGAAGCAGAATTAAAGATTATGTCATAAGCTGACATTGCAAGTATGATACTTGGTATCAATTATGTTTTGGAAGGTATCAATGAAGCAAAGCTAGACATGGCATTTGGACACACATAAACCCCAAAATAAACTTCTGAGTAGCAACATGAAGTAAATCCACCCCAGTGTGAACGCCTTAATAAAGTACTTATTTGCACAAATGTTCACACATTTACGTTAACATTTTATTGGCTATCTTCTTCAGTATTTCTGTTAAGACAAAACAAAAATAATATTACTGTTTAGATCGTTTGAATATTTAAGAGCTTCAGTTCATCCAGTTCACTTTTGTGTTTTAATTGGAACAAGTTTATTTTCCCCTCCTTACATAAAACATATCCAAGAAACGCATTACACAAAGTAATTTCATTACTGGAAGAGTCTTCATAAAAATATTTCTGAAGTCCCGTGGTTTTATGTAATCTGAACTTTGTCCAACAGCTTTCAGGACTAAAGCATCTTCAATTTCAGGATTGGACACACTTTAAAACCATTTCCCCACCTGTGCTTCTTCTTACAGATGAGTTACGCTCCTCCACGGGCGAGAGGTCTGTTGAAACTCCCAGCCCCATTTTAGATCCAGACAAGCCGGACCCACTGAATGCAAACACACAGAGAATCTGCTCTCACAGGGGTGTCCTGAGGAAAGCAGCATCTCTCTCCTGTTCCCTACCGTCCACTTAATTCTAGGTTATGAGATACCAGAATTGAAAGAAGCTCTATACACCGCTTGATCAAAGAGTGGAGAAATTAGGGTGCAGCCAACGGAAGTGACTGCCCAACAGCATGCAGCCTCTGGAATGGCCAGGACAAGTCCTGGAGACCTGATTCCCCTACTTATAACCCTGTATCCCCAACACCTATTCCCCATCAATAAAGTGAAAACATCTATTGATACGTCCCTTCACATTGCTACCTTACAGGCAAACACTAAAGGGTAGGCAATGTTCCTTCCAAGAGCAAAAGGACAGACTTACATTAAGTTGAGAATACACGTGGGTGGTGGAGGCGGTAGCCCTGACCTGCCATGGGTGGCCAGCACTAGGCAACAGGATTCAGAGGTGGTTGAAAGCCCAGGCTCCACAACCTGTTATCCAACTTCAAATTCTTAACTTCTGATCTAGTCCTTTCATTCTTAAAAAGAAGAGAATGGTCCTAGTTTTGTGATAGAAATGATGTGGCATTTTAGTGCAATGTTGTATGTAAAACACTTCACACAGGCTGACATGAGTGTTATCAACCATACCCAATGAATGGCTCTTGGTAGCAGTAGCTGTAGTAATTGCTGTTGTACTGGTGGTAGTATAGGAGTAGCAATAGTCATAGTAGTGGACACAGCAGCAGTTTTAGTGGCAGCAGACTATTAAGAGCAGGAATAGTAGCAGCAGCTGTGGCAACAATCATAGCTGGAGTAACTGCATCATTACTATCAGTAGTAATGGCGTTAGTAACATAATGATTCAGAACAATGATTTTGGTACCAGAGTCCCTGGGTTTGATACCTATTTCTGCCACTTACTGGCTATGTCATTTTTTACTAATTATTTAATTTCCCTAGATTTTAGTGTCTTCATCTGAAAAATAGTAGTAACAAAGTGCAACATTTTTTAAGTGGCAACAAATTACATGACTCTCGTCTTATCAACAGGTGGGTTCCATGTTTCCTCCCTGCAAGTCTGAGTGAGCTGATGACGGCTCCTACCAATAGAGTTTGACAGAAGTGACACCATGGATCTCCTCAGATTAGGTCATAAAAGCCTATGCAGTTTCTGCCTTCTTCCTTGGATCATTGAGTTGCCATGTAAGAAATTCAACTTCCCCTACACCTTGGTGATGGAGAGGCTTTGTATACACACTCTGAATGACAGAGCCACCTATGCCCAGCCTTGAAGCCAACCATCCACCCCTGTCAAGAAGCCAAATGTGTTGGTCACCCATTCTGTGACAAAGGAGGCAAGAATACACAAAGACAGTCTCTTCAATAAGTGGTGCTGGGAAAACTGGACAGCAACATTTAAATGAAAGAAATTAGAATACTCCCTAACACCATACACAAAAACTCAAAATGGATTAAAGATCTAAATGTAAGGCCAGATACTATAAAACTCTTAGAGGAAAACACAGGCAGAACACTCTTTGACATAAATCACAGCAAGATCTTTTCTGATCCACCTCCTAGAGTAATGAAAATAAAACCAAAAACAAACAAATGAGATCTAATTAAACTTAAAAGCTTTTGCACAACAAAGGAAACAATAAACAAAAAACAACCCTCAGAATGGGAGAAAATATTTGCAATGAAGCAACTGACAAGGAATCTCTAAAATATATGAATAGCTCATGCAGCTAAATACCAAAAAAAAAAAACAAACCCAAATAACCCAATCAAAAAATGGGCAGAAGACTTAAATAGACATTTCTGCGAAGAAGACATACAAATGGCCAACAAACACATGAAAAGATGCCCAACATCACTAATTATTAGAAAAACGCAAATCAAAACTAAAATGAGGTATCGCCTCACACCAGTCAGAACGGCCATCACCACAAAATCTACAAACAATAAAAGCTGAAGAGGATGTGGAGAAAAGGGAACGCTCCTACACTGTTGGTGGGAGTGTAAATTGATACTATGGAGAACAGTATGGAGGTTCCTTAAAAAACTAAAAATATAGCTTATGATCATATGATCCAGCAGTCCCTCTCCTGGGCATGTATCTGGAGAAAAGCATAATTTGAAAAGATACATGCACTCCACTACACACATTCCAGCACTATTTACAACAGTCAGGACATGAAAGCAACCCAAATGTTCATCAATAGAGGAATAGATAAAGAAGATGTGGTACATATATACAATGGAATATTACTTAGCCATAAAAAAGAACAAAATAATGCTATTTGCAGCAACATGGATGGACCTAGAGATTATCATACGGATTGAAGTCAGAGAAAGACAAATATCATATGATATCACATATATGGGGAATCTAAAAAAAGGATATAAATGAACTTATTTACAAAACAGAAAGAGAGTCACAGATGCAGAAAACAAACTTATGGTTACCAGGGGTAAGAGGGAAGGGATAAATTGGGAGACTGGGATTCACATATACACACTATATATAAAATAGATAACTAATAAGGACCTACTGTATAGCACAGGGAAATTTACTCAATACTCTATGATGACCTAGTGGGAAAAGAATCTAAAAAACAGTAGATATATGTATATGTATAACTGATTCACTTTGCTGTACACCTGAAACAAACACAACATTGAAAGTCAACTAGAGAGACTTGTTCAAGATGGCAGAGTAGAAGGACGTGTGCTCACTCCCTCTTGCAAGACTACGGGAATCACAACTAACTGCTGAACAATCACCAACAGGAAGACACTGGAACTCACAAAAAAAGACACCCCACATCCAAAGACAAAGGAGAAGCTGCAATGAGCTGGTAGGAGGGGCACAATCACGATAAAATCAAATCCCATAACCACTGGGAGGGCAACTCACAAAGTGGAGAACAATTATACCACAGAAGTCCACCCACTGGAGTGAAGGTTCTGAGCCCCACATCAGGCTTCCCAACCTGGGGGTCCAGCAACAGGGGGAGGAATCTCCAGAGAATCAGACTTTGAAGGCCAGCAGGATTTGATTGCAGGACCTCCACAGGACTGGGGGAAACAGAGGCTCTACTCTTGGAGGGCACACAAAAAAGTGTGCTCACCAGGACCCAGGGGGAAGTAGCAGTGGCCCCACAGAAGACTGAATCAGACCTACCTACCAGTGTTGGAGGGTCTCCTGTAGAGGCAGGGGGTGGATGTGGTTCAACACGGGCACAAGTACACTAGCAACAGAAGCTCTGGGAAGTACTCACTGGTGTGAGCCCTCTTGGAGTCCACCATCAGCCCCACCAAAGAGCCTGTAGGCTCCAGTGCTGGGTAGCCTCAGGCCAAACAACAAACAGGGAGAGAACTGAGCCCCACCATCAGCAGACAAACAAATTAAAGCTTACTGAACTCTGTCCGCCAGAGCAAGACCCAGCTCTACCCACCACCAGTCCCTCCCATCAGGAAGCATGCACAAGCCTCTTAGATAGCCTGATCCATAAGATGGCAGACAGCAGTAGCAAGAACTATAACCCTGCAGCCTGCAAAAGGGAAATCCACAATCACAGAAAGAAAGACAAAATGAAAAGGCAGAGGACTTTGTACCAGAGGAAGGAACAAGATAAAACCCCAGGAAAACAACTAAATGAAGTGGAGAGAGGCAACCTTCCAGAAAAGGAATTCAGAATAACGATGGTGAAGATGATCCAGGACCTTGGATGGATGCAAAGATCAAAAGATGCAAGAAAAGTTTTAAAAAAGACCTAGAAGAATTAAAGAACAAACAGAGATAAGCAATTCAATAACTGAAATGAAAAACACACTAGAAGGAATCAATAGCAGAATAACTGAGGCAAAAGAACAGATAAGTGACCTGGAAGACAGAATGGTGCAAATCACTGCTGTGGAACAGAATAAAGAACAAAGAATGAAAAGAAATGAAGACAGCCTAAGAGACTGCTGGGACAATATTAAACACACCAACATTTGCATTGTAGGGGTCCAAGAAGCAGGAGAGAGAGACAAAGGACCTGAGAAAATATTTGAAGGGAGTATAATCGAAAGCTTCTCTAACATAGGAAAGGAAATAGCCACCCAAGTCCAGGAAGCACAGAAAGTCCCAGGCAGGATAAACCCAAGGAGAAACACACCAAAACACATAGTAATCAAATTGACAAAAATTAAAGACAGAAAAATTATTAAAAGCAACAAGAGAAAAATAACAAATAACATACAAGGAGACTCCCATAAGGTTAACAGCTGATTTCTCAGCAGAAACTCTGCAAGCCAGAAGGGAGTGGCATGATATATTTAAAGTAATGAAAGGGAAGAACCTACAGCCAAGAATACTCTACCCAGCAAGGATCTCATTCAGATTCAATGGAGAAATTAAAAGCTTTACAGATAAGCAAAAGCTAAGAGAATTCAGCACCACCAAACCAGCCCTACAACAAATGCTAAAGGAACTTCTCTAAGTGGGAAACACAAGAGAAGAAAAGGACCTAGAAAAACTAACCGAAAACAATTAGGAAAATGGTCATAGGAACATACATATCAATAATTACCTTGAATGTAAATGGACTAAATGCTCCAACCAAAAGACACAGACTGGCTGAATGAATACAAAGGCAAAACCCATATATATGCTGTCTATAAGAGACCCATTTCAGACCTAGGGACACATACAGACTGAAAGTGAGGAGATGGAGAAAGATATTCCATGCAAATGGAAATCAAAAGAAAACTGGAATAGCAATACTCATATCAGATAAAATAGAGTTTAAAATAAAGAATGTTAGGAGACAAGGAAGGACACTATAAAATGATCAAGGGATCAATCCAAGAAGAAGATATAACAATTATAAATATACATGCACCCAATATACAAGCCTCTCAATACATAAGGCAAACACTAACAGCTATAAAAGAGAAAATCAACAGTAACACAGTAATAATAGGGGACTTTAACACCCCACTTACACCAATGGACAGATCATCCAGACAGAAAATTAATAACGAAACACAAGCTTTAAATGACACAATAGACCAGATAGATTTAATGGATATTTATAGGACATTCCATCTGAAAACAGAAGACTACACTTTCTTCTCAAGTGCATGCAGAACATTCTCCAGGACAGATCACATCTTGGTTCACAAATCAAGCCTCAGTAAACTTAAGAAAACTGAAATCGTATCAGGCATCTTCTCTGACCACAACACTACAAGATCAGAAATCAATTACAGGGAAAAAAAAACACACAAACATTTGCAGGCTTAACAACAGACTACTAAATAATCAAGTGATCACTGAAGAAATCAAAGAGGAAAGCAAAAAATACCTAGAGACAAATGACAATGAAAACAACAATCCAAAACCTATAGGATGCAGCAAAAGCAGTTCTAAGAGGGAAGTTTATAGCAATATAATCCTACCTCAAGAAAAAAGAATAATCCTAAATAAACAATCTAACCTTATACCTAAAGAAACTAGAGAAAGAAGAACAAACAATACTTAAAGTTAGTAGAAGGAAAGAAGTCATAAAGATCAGAGAAGAAATAAATGAAATAGAAACAAAGAAAACAATAGCAAAGATCAATAAAACTAAAAACTGGTTCTTTGAGAAGATAAACAAAAGTGATAAACCTTTAGCCAGATTCATCAAGTAAAAGAGGGAGAGAACTCAAATCAATAAAATTAGAAATGAAACAGGAGCAGTTACAATGGACACCACAGAAATAGAAAGCATCATAAGAGGCTACTATGAGCAGCAATATGCCAATAAAATGGACAACCTGGAAGAAATGGACAATTTTTTAGAAAGGTATAAACTTCCAAGACTGAATCAGGAAGAAACAGAAAATATGAACAGACCAATCACAAGTAATGAAATTGAAACTGTGATTAAAAACCTTCAACAAACAAAATCCAGGACCAGATGGCTTCACAGGTGAATTCTATCAAACATTTAGAGAAGAGCTAACACCCATCCTTCTCAAACTCTTCCAAAACACTGCAGAGGAAAGAACACTCCCAAACTCATTCTACGAGGCCACCATCACCCTGATACCAAAACCAGACAAAGATACTACAAAAAAAGAAAATTATGGACCAATATCACTAATGATTTAGATGCAAAAATCCTCAACAAAATAGTAGCCAACAGAATCCAACAACACATTAAAAGGATCGTACACCATGATCAAGTGGGGTTTATCCCAGGGATGCAAGGATTTTTCAATATACACAAATCATACATAATATTAACAAATTGAAGAATAAAAACCATAGGATAATCGCAATAGATGCAGAAAAAGCTTTGGACAAAATTCAACACCATTTACTATAAAAGCTCTCCAGAAAGTGGGCATAGAGGGAACCTACCTCAACATAATAAAGGCCATATACAACAAACCCACAGCAAACATCATTCTCAATGGTGAAAACTGAACACATTTCCTCTAAGATCAGGAGTAAGACAAGGATGTCCACTCTCACCACTATTATTCAACATAGTTTTGGAAGTCCTTGGCATAGCAATCAGAGAAGAAATAAAAGTAATCCAAATTGGAAAAGAAGCAAAACTGTCACTGTTTGCAGATAACATGATACTATACACAGAAAATCCTAATGATACCACCAGAAAACTACTAGAGCTAATCAATGAATTTGGTAAAGTTGCAGGATACAAGATTAACACACAGAAATCTCTTGCATTCCTATACACTAACAACAAAATATCAGAAAGAGAAATTAAGGAAACAATCCCATCCACCATTGCAACAAAAAGAATGAAATACTTAGGAATAAACCTACCTAAGGAGGTAAAAGAACTATACCCAGAAAACTATAAGACACTGATGAAAGGTATCAAAGATGACACAAATGGAGAGATATACCATATTCTTGGATTGGAAGAATCAACACTGTGAAAATGTCTATACTATCCAAAGCAATCTACAGATTCAATGCAATCCTTATCAAATTACCAATGGCATTTTTTACAGAATTAGAACAAAAAATCCTCAAATTTGTATGGAGACACAAAAGGCCCTGAATAGCCAAAGCAATCTTTAGAAAACAAAAAACAAAAAACAGAGCTGGAAGAATCAGACTCCCTGACTTCAGACTAGACTACAAAGCTACAGTAATCAAGACAATATGGTACTGGCACAAAAGCAGAAATATAGATCAATGGAACAGGATAGAAAGCCCAGAGATAGACCCATGCACCTATGGTCAACTAATCTATGACAAAGGAGGAAAGGATATATGGAGAAAATACAGTCTCTTCAATAAGTGGTGCTGGGAAAACTGGACAGCTACATGGAAAAGAATGAAATTAGAACACTCCCTAACACTATAAACAAAAATAAACTCAAAATGGATTAAAGAGCTAAATGTGAGGCCAGACACTATGAAACTCTTAGAGGAAAACATAGGAAGAACACTCTTTGACATAAATCACAGCAAGCTCTTTTTTGACGCACCTCCTAGAGTAATGGAAATAAAAACAAAAATAAACAAATGGGACCTAATGAAACTTAAAAGCTTTTGCACAGCAAAGAAAACTATAAACAAGACAAAAAGACAACCCTCAGAATGGGAGAAAATACTTGCCAACTAATCAACAAAGGATTAATCTCCAAAATATATAAACATCTCATGCAGCTCAATATCAAAGAAACAAACAACCCCATCAAGAAATGGGCAGTAGACCTAAATAAGCATTTCTCCAAAGAAGACATACAGGTGGCCAAGAGCCACATGAAAAGTTGCTCAATATCATTAATTATTAGAGAAATGCAAATCAAAACTACAATGAGTTATCACCTCACACCAGTTAGAACGGACATCATTGGAAAATCTACAAACAATAAATGTTGGAAAGGGTGTGGAGAAAAGGGAACCCTCTTGCACTGTTGGTGGGAATGTAAATTGATATAGCCACTATGGAGAACAGTATGGAGGTTCCTTAAAAAGTTAAAAATAGAACTACCATATGACCCAGCAATCCCACTGCTGGGCATATACCCAGAGAAAACCATAATTCAAAAAGACACATGCACCCCCATGTTCACTGCAGCACTATTTACAATAGCCAGGTCATGGAAGCAACCTAAATGTCCATCAACAGATGAATGGATAAAGAAGATGTGGTACATACATATAATGGAATATTACTCAGCCTTAAAAAGGAATGAAATTGGGTCATTTGTAGAGACATGGATGGACCCAGAGACTGTCATACAGTGTGAAGTAAGTCAGAAAAAGAAAAACAAATATGGTATATTAACACATATATGTGGAATCTAGAAAAATGGTATAGGTCGACCAGTTTGCAAGGCAGAAGTAGAGACAGATGTAAAGAACAATCAAGGGGGGAAAGTGCGGGTGGGATGAATTGGGAGATTGGGATTGACATATATACATTAACATGTATAAAACAGATGACTACTAAGAAAAAAGTATCAAATTGTACATTTTAAATATATGCAGTTTATTGTATGTCAATTATATCTCAATAAAACTGTTTTAAAGAAAAGAAAAAAGAAAATCAACCATATACCAGGATTATTTTTTTGAAGTCATATACAAGTAGACTGAAAAAAAAAAAAAGCCAAAAGTGTGCATTAAGGAACCGTCTTGGAAATGGATCCCCCAGTCTCAGCTCTTTCAGCTCCCAGATATTTGAGTCTTCTTAGCTGATGTTCCAGACATGGTAGATAGGGAAAAGTCAAGCTCACTGCTCTGTTTGAATTCCTGACCCCCAGAATCTGTGAGCATAACAAAATGGTTATTTTATACTACTAAGTTTTAGGAAGGTTATGTAGCATTAATGCTAGGGACAAAAAACACATACTGTATTGGGGGATTAAATTTGTTAAAACTGGTAAAATACTTAGAATGTTGCCTGGAACATTGCAATCCTTCAATAATATTAAAATTATAGTAATACCGATACTTCTTTTTGCCTTGGCTCTTCTTTTTTTGCCTTTCTCCCTCGCCCTAGGTCTTATGATTCCTTCCCTCCAACTTAAAATTGCTGCTATCAGGCACTATTTACAACAGCCAAGACACAGAAGCAACCTAAATATCCATCGACAGATGAACGGATAAAGACAATGTGGTGTATATCATATAATGGAATGTTACTCAGCATAAAAAAGAGTGAAATAATGCCATTTGCAGCAACATGAAAGGACCTAGAGATTATCATACTAAGTGAAGTAAGTCAGACAGAAAGACAAATATCATATGATATCACTTATATGTGGAATCTAAAAAAAAATGATGAACTTATTCACAAAACAGAGAGACTGAAAGACATAGAAAACAAACTGATGGTTACCAAAGGGAAAACGAGGTAGGATAAATTGGGAATTTGGGATTAAAAGATACGCACTACTATATGTAAAATATAGGGAACTATATTCAATATCTTGTAATAACCTATAATGGAAAAGAATCTGAAAAAGAATATATAAAAACTGAATCACTTTGCTGTATTCCTGAAACACTGTAAACATACTATACCTCAATTTAAAAAATTTTAAAATAAATAAATAAAATTGCTGCTATCAGCATCTGTTGGGTTTCTTCTCCCCAAAAATTGGCTGAGGAGTTAGCTATAGTACCTCTTTGCTGTCAGCACAGTTTCTTTCTCAAAGCAAGGACATGAGTCTTTTTGCATAAAAGTTTCTATCGCTAATCACTAGGAGAAATATACAAAGGAAAACCGAAATAAGAAATATGGGAAAGGTACAACGTTTTCTGAATTTCACAAATATTTGGAAGCTATTGTCTCATCTAGAGACTTGGGCTCCTTTCTGAGATCATCACTGGGAGTCTGATCCATCTTCTGCCATCTTTCTTCCTAAAGTAAATTCAGCACCCCCCTCGCCCCTAGCTCCTGCTCTCAGGAGAAGGACATGAAGGTGACCCACTCCTCCTCGAAGGTCTTCTCGCCTGCACTATACCCAAAGCATACTTGGCAGAATTGGAGGAAAGATAAATAATTAACTCAGCCTCTCTGAGAATTTTTAGAAAAGTGTGATAGCGACTTCAAAGGGCTTCTAAGATTGCAAGTCACCTTCCAGCACTTCCTCAAACACTGACTCTTGATTCAGTTTAATTTTACCCATTGTTTCTTTTTTAAAGTGTCATTCTGAGACTTCCATCTTCTCCCTCCTTTATTTCCTTAACACGACTTCGGCCCAGTCCATCCTCTCTAGAACTGAGTCATTTCATCTCATTTCCTCATTCGAAAGCGAGCTCAAAACAAAAGCAAAGTGAAAGGCCCAGGCATGCCTTTTTCAGCCATGGGGGGCTCATCTAGACCTGATGGAGCAGGTGGAAAGTGCTGAAGGCCAGATGGCCTCCAGTCATTTACGAGAAAGAGAAAAGTCCACCCCAGTCGAGAAAAAGAGAACACCAGCCCCAGGACGGGACAGCATGAGTCACCTCCGGCCAGTTGCTGGCAGGCGTTGTGGCTCAGATTTGTCAAGTATTATCGCACGTGAAGCTAAGGAAATGAAGTGCATCACTGCTGCATTTGACAACACGGTCATTCCATCATTAAAACTCCATTTCTTGGCCTTCCCTTCCTTCTCCTCCTGTTTTTCCCCCTGCCTCACACCCTTTCTTCTCTTCCCTACTGGTGGTCCTTCTTCTGCTCACCCTTCAAAAGTCGAGCTTCAGGGTCTTATTCTCAACCTAATCTTCCTAACATATCTCTTCCAGTTGACACTGTTCATTTCATTGTTTTAAACTCCTATTAGAGAAGACACCCCAATCTCAATCTTTAGCCTAAAACTTCATTATATCTTCAGACCATGAGATGTAGCTGTACCAGGTCCACAACTGGGGTAGATGATCTATTGTCAAGAAATATACCAACTTATCTCTACCTCTGCACTTACCCAATGGTATGAAAATCCATGGAAAATGATCTTTAAATAATCAATTGCATATTACACAAATACATTATATAAAACATACTTGTCTATACACATAACAGTACATACTTACAAAACACACTGTTAAGAACACAAACAACTCTAGAGCCAGACTCCTGGTCTCTGCCCAGCTCTTTGACTAACCTGGAGATTGCAAGCAAATCTATGAAACCTGCCTCTCAGTTTTCTCATAAAATGCTGACGATAACTGTAGTTTTCTCATAGAATTTTTGCGACTATTGACTGAGTGAACATAGACAAAGCTCTTAGAAGAGTCTCCAGCATATAGCAAGCATTTACTGCAGTGTTACTACTATTGGTACTTATTATTTTTACAATAATAAGTAAATTATTCCCATCAACATTTTACAATATAATTGTTACCTTTTTTACTCTTTCTCTTTTCCCCCAACTACTGTACATATCTTTTGGAAAAAGATAGTCTTTGATGCATCTTTTCATACTTCAGCAACCACAATGAAATAGGCTTCATCGTAGACCTTCAGTAATATTTGATGAACGCATGAGTGGATGAACATGTAGAGAACAAAATGAAAGAACTGGGAGGTTGAGGCGGGTGACCAAGAATAGGAGGAAGGGAAGAGGAGAAGAGAGAACAAGATTTGGATTAAGAAAAATGAGTTTTATAGGCCAACAAATTCTGACAGGAAGAGGATATAGATGAAAAATTACCAGAAGGGAACCATGCTTCAGAATTACTGTCGCCTGGGGCGTAGTGCTTGACCAGAAATTGTCTTTTGCATTTTTATCTCTAAAGAAATTTTGTACCACTCTCAAGAATCTGTCTCACAGTCAGGCTGAACTTTGAGTCTGGGCTGTTGTTGAAGAGCTGAGGCCTGTCTCTTCCCACTACATGGAGAGAGCATGGCCTTCTTCCCACAGAGCTGTCCTCTTGGCCTCATAAGAACATCTTAGCATCCTACTTGTCAGAGAAACCCTTGGGGATCCTTGCTTGAGGTTAGAACAAGCAACTCAAGAGATGAAGCTTTTGACACTTATTCCCCATCACCCCCTAAAGTGGACACTGAGGCGTGATCCTGAGTACGTGACGTAACGCCTGAGAACGAGGTCTGGGAGTTTTGTGAGGAAGCGCACTCTTTTTGTGAAACCTTGGTTTTGTTTCTTGTTAAATATTTTTATCTTCCAAGTTCTTGTCTGCTGGTTTAGGATTAAAATTAGTACGGACTAATGAGAGAGAAAGAACATATAACAAATGCTTCCTCAGGGGAATACACAAGCAGCTAAAAAATAATTAGATTCAAAAGCTAATGCCTAAAAATGACTTTTTCATATTGTCTCTTCTCTTCAAGCTATGAAGAGAGCACCCATCTTATCATCTGTACCTTAGAGCCAGAGTATTGTGTTTTTCCTAAATTTAAAATCTGAGCCTGTCGCTTTCTTGTTTAGAACACCTCCTGGTTGTCGTCTGGACTTAAACCTGACAGTAAGATGCAATCCCTCCCCGCCGCCCCCCAGCACTCTTGCCTCCAACTCTGGACTCCATGCTCACCCAACTGCTTGCAATGCCCTCAAAGGACACCCTCCAGGTTTGCTAGGTGTCAGAAATAAAACATATGGGATGCCCACTTAAATCCGAATTTCAGATACACAAGTAATACCTTTTAGTATAAGCATGCTCTATGCAATAGTTAGGACACACTTCTATCAACAAAATTATCCACTGTTTACAGAAAGTTGAAATTTAACTGGTGATCTTGTGTTTTACCTGGCAGCCTTGTCCCACTTCTACCCCACCAGCCCATCCTCCAGGACACAGCTGAAGTGAAGCATCTTCCTTCCTTCGTCCACCCAGCTTTAGGTGTGGCTTCCCCAATGGGCTTAGATGTCCCCCTGTGTTCACGGCTTTTATAGAACGTACTACGCTATTTACAATTACCTGTTTATTTCTAAAGTTCAACCACAAGGTTAGGGCTTATGTCTCAGTATACTGGGGATACAATGTCTTACTGTATCCCCAAAGCTTAAAACTGTGCCCACAGCATAACAGTTGTTAAATATTACTTATTAAATAAATGAATAGGAAGTCACTATTCACAAAACACTTTCACAATCCAATAAATTATGTATTTCTGTACTATGCGAATGGAAATTTGCTTTCTGTCCCAGAGTACTCCAAGGGGATGTTTTTAAAATATCAGAGCACTTTATGCCCCTGATCAAAATCTTCCAATGGCTGGCCACCAAAGTTAGAATAAACACCCAAGTCCTCTCCAGGGCATACAAGTCCTTGTGGGATCTAACACCTGGCTATAGCCTCAGTCTCATTTTGGAGCACTCTCCTTACTCACTGTTAACTGAGCACTGATATCCTTGCTGCTCATGACAATTCCAATCAAAGCTCTACCTCAGGGCCTTTGCACTTACACTTCCCTCTGCCTGGAATCCTCTCCTCAGCTATATGCAGGGTTCACTGCATTGCTTCCTTCGGGCTGGAGGGCCTCCTCCTGAGAAAAACACTTTCCTGGTCACTTGTCACTCTCTAAGCCTTCACTTAAATTTTATTCTAAGTGCTAATCACTGTTTGATATTTTATTATATATTTATTTATGGTCTGTTTACACTCCGTTTTTCCAAGTATAATTGATGTAAGTTTTTTGAGGGCATGGACTTTGCCTATCTTCTCTTTTGTATTCTCAGCATCTAGAATGAAGCCTGGAATGTGTAGATACTTATTAAGTGTCTGGGGAAAGAAGGAAGGGAAGAGGAAGACGTCTACATGTACTTGGAGCCTGAAATTCTTCTTAATTGGTCAGGCTGTTTCCCATGTAAGGTGGAGGCTTAAAACATACATGCTCCACGGAAAAGGATATATTGCCTTAAATTTACTCTAAGGTACAAACGAGTGAAATTAGAACCTTTTGGTAAACTAAGATATTCAGAGATGGTGGAGGAGTTGCTTGTTATCTAAGGATTGGGATAAGGGATGATACCCAAGGAATAAAGGCCACACGTGGAAGAGACTGTTGAAGGAGTAGGTGACTGAATAGGACATAAACCATTGCTCCTACAAAGGTCAGTTCGACCTTGTCTTCCCCCGCCCCAACCCCTATCACCAACACCATCGTGACAGACACTTTTAATTGCCCACCCAACACCCATTCCCACTTTCTCCCTTGTTAATAAAACCCACTTTTATTTAGAACAACAATGTTTCTAGCCTTAGTATGGGTAATTACTTGATCTAAGCTCGGAATTGGTGAACTTTTCTGTCGTGGACCAGATGACAGAATTATCAGAATTTGTGGGCCATGTGGTTGCCATCACAACTACTCAGTTCTGTGTCTTCAGTGTGAATGCAGCCACAGGACATGGGGAAATGAATGGTTGTGGCTGTGTTCCAATAAAACTTTATTTATAAAACTGGGCAGTGCACAGATTTGGCCCATCACACATGGCTGGCCAATCCCTGGTCTAAGCAACCCCATCCCCCACGCTCTCAGTGTCCCATACAACGAGAAAAGTGGCAGGATTCTGCACCAGCAATGACACAGCTGGATCTAACGGCTGGAGGTGGGAGAGAGGCATGGGATGGAAAAGCTTTTGCTTTCCCAACAAAAGTTGAGGAATGACAGGTTTCTTCTTTCTTTTTCTTCCTCCCTGGATTACAGGTAGTATGGTTAGAGCTGCAGCAGCCACAGTGAGACCATAATGGACAGGAATAAGAGACTATCTTATAAACCTACAAGAGAACAGCTGAGTCTTAGCCCTGACACCACTGAGTCCTTGACCCAATGTCAGAGACTACCTACCTCCAGGGTTCTTAAAATATGAGCTGAGTAAACCCTTATTTATTAAATCCACCTTCATCTGGCTTTCTATTACTTTCAGACAGATGCATTCCTAATCGACACAAAATACACACACGTGCACATACACGATCACACAGAGGCACACACTGGCACACAGGCCAGGTACTAAGTATACTTACCAAAGTGTCAACAGTAATCATCTCTTTCCCAAGTGTTTGGTGGTCTTTTCTTTATACTTTCTGCTCTGCCTTACTATTGTTATAACCAAAAATAACTGTTTTTTTTTTCTTACTGTAGGAAGAGCGAGAACAAGTTTTAATTGTCTGGGCTCTATCTGCCGATATGTTCACAAGAACAACCAGCTGATTCCCTAAAACTGCCATGCCTGCGTAGGAAGAAAGAAAGCCAGGCCAACTTAAAGATCTGGCTCTGAAGGGAGATGAGGAACCAGGCAAATGGCCAGTCACTTGGACACTGAATTGACACAGTAATAGTAGTTCTGTTGGGAAGCTCCTCCCTCGGACCTCTTTAGAGAAAGATTCAGAACGCCCTCCTGTTTTGTTCATCTCCATCCCTATCATTTTGCCAGAAGACATTTGGAGCTTGTTTTGAGTGCTGAGTTTTGCATATTAGCATCTGTTATGGGTTGAACTGTGCACTCCCCCCAAAAATGTGTGTTCAACTACAGATCACCAGTACTTCCCTATGTGACCTTATTTGGAAATACATTGACGTGTACCGTATTCTTTAAGTTAAGATGGGGTCATATTGGAGTCAGATGGCCCCCAAACTATCAATACAAGAAAAACATATCAATACAAGAAAACATGTGAAGACACAAATTCACCCAGGGCGAATGCCATTAACGAAGAAGGCGGAGATTGGAGGGAGGCAGCTGCAAGCCAAGGAATGTCAAAGGCTGCTCACCAACCCCCGGAAGCTGGGAAGAGGGAAGGAAGGAGTTGCCTGCAGGTTTCAGAGGGAGCGTGGTCCTGCTGCCACCTTGACTTCACAGTTCTAGCCTCCAGAACCGTGAGACAATACACTGCTGTTGTTTAAAGCCACCCAGTTTGTGGTACTTTACTGTGACAGCCCTAAAAAACGGAGCATCTTTCTTTTTGTTCCTTTTCTCAAGAACAAAAAACAAGCGCTAAGCAACTTTTCAAAACACTTAAATATCCAGAAATTTATTTCATTTTTCAAACAACCTTGTGAAATAGATTAAAAGGTATGTATTTTCTTAAAAATAAGAAGATTGAGGTACAAAAGCACCCTTGACAGCCCCAGCTCTCTCTCTCATTACGTTCTTTGCGTTTCTACATCAAAGCACTGCTGGAATGCATCTTCTTAAATCTGTTTACCAAATTCTCTCTCGTGTAGTTTCTATGAGGAAGGGCTTATCCATCTGTTTATTGTTTATCTTTAGTGCCTACAAAAGGGTCTAGCACAGGACTCTCGACATGCATTTATTAAATGAACGACTGGAATGATTTGTCCAAGAAAGAGGGAAGAAAAGCAAGCTTGCATCTCTTAAACACTTGCTGTATATCAAGTGTTTTCTTTTTGTACTTTTTAGATTTTATTCTCCTACTGTTCAAGAAAAGAACTGTCACCCATCGTTTACACATGAAGAATCCGCACTCAAGAGCATGCATGGTTTGGCAACAATTACAGGTCAACCCCAACCAAGAGCTGGCCAACTCTCAAAAACCAGTCATGAGATTCCCACGAAGGGAAATTTGGGAAAATCTACCAAAATTATACTTTTCTGTTCTACCTTATGATGGTTATCATCAAAAATAACTATGACATTTTTTTTCATTTAAAAGGGGTATATTTCCCCTTTGGGCCAGCAGCCTCCTGTCTATAGATATACCCAAAGTACAACGCGCACACCAGCACATAAGAAGACAGGAAGGTACAGGACTCATCACAGCATCATCTGTCAGAACAGACGACTGGAAAACATCCAGTGTCCAACGAAACGGCACAGGTTGAAGAAATCTATTATGAATAAATTATGAACTACTAGACTAGCTGTAAAAAGAAATGAAAAAGACCTCTATATACTGCGCTGACGTGATCTCCAGGATAGGTCAAGTTAAAAAAAAAGCAAGGTACATGGTATTCTAAGAAAAGCCTAATTTTTATTTAGGTAGGAAAACTATGATTATATGTATATATACACATACATATATTTAATTGTATTTCTCTGAATTAAAAATTGATGGATCTAAAACGAAGAACTAATAAGAAGGGTACCTATGGAGAACAACAACAAAGGCAGGGAAGGAAGGAGACAAGACGCTGGAACTCCCAGATGCCCCTAGTTTTGTTTTTTTGTGTTTTTTTTTAAACTATAAAATTTCACAAATATTTACATATGTAAAAACAAAATTTTTAAAAGACAAAAATAAGTAAATAAATTATCCCCCCAAATTTAAAAAAACAAAACCAAAAATGAATAGGAAATTGATGGCATGACCACTTAGGGAAGACCACTTTGCTCCTTTAAAACACAGTATTTTCACTGAACTTCCCTAAAGGGATAAACTCTAACCACAACAACAAGCTGCAGAGAAATCTTAAACCAGATTCAGCAATCTTAGTAGTAGTAATACTATTTGCATTTTTAGGTAATACAGCAAAAACAATAATAAATTATATTAATGTTGTTAGAAACCAAAATTTTTACAGAGATTCGAATATAAAAATCAAAGTATAAACCATGTATGTAACCTCCAAATTGGAAATCTAATGTAAAATTATTTTTTTATTTCTGAAAAAACAACATGTCCTATCTCTGTCTACTGAGATCAGACCTTGAAGCAATGACAAAAGTACCCCTAAAAGCCCAGCTTATAGCCTCTAAACACCCAAAAAGAAACAAAGGATCCTTGGGGAAATGGACAAGGAAATGTCCGGAGCATAAAATGTATAAGATAAATAAGATAAAGGAGAATTTGTAGTGCCAGAAAGAATGCTACCACAAATGATGAATCCTTGACAAAAAGACACAGGACCAAACTTGAAGGGATTTCCATTGGCCAAAAATGGGACCGTTGAAGCACCACTAAGAAATTCATGACAGCAATGAGGTTGAAACACACAGATACATAATACTCCAGAAATTCATAATAATACAATATGAAAAACAAAACGAATTGGTCGCCTTAAATCACAGCAAACCCACCATCTCAGTATTCTGAAAACTAATAAAGAGAAAATGGAAGGCATTTATCTGCTTTCCATATACAAACTTTTCTCAGGGAAACTGAATTATTTATCAAGAAACGTTCTTCAGAGAATTCCAGCTAATAAACGCAGAAAGAAGGATCGAGTTTGAAAAACCACCATTTGGTAACCATTCATGACAATAGCTCTAAACCACAACCATCAACAGCTGCGGAAACCACCAGGCGAAAGACCCACAGAGAACTTGAGAGACACCAGGCCCACAACACCTGCATCCACTTGCATAGTTACCTATTGCTGTTGTACCGAACACCACGCCTTTAGCAGCTTAAAAAAACAAAAATACATCATCTCACCGTTCTGTAGGTGAAGAGTCCCGGGTTAGCTCGCCTGGTCTCTGCTGCAGGTTGCAGGCCAGAACCGAGGTGTCAGCGGCCTGGGTTGTAGTTGGACGGCTCTGGGAAGAATCTGCTTGCAAGTTCACTCGGGTCGTTGGCAGAATAAAGTTCCGTGGAGTGGAAGGACTGAGGTCAGGTTTCCTGGCTGGCTGTCAGCTGGGTACCACCCTTAGCTCCTAGAGGCCCCACTCAGGGCCCCTGTCTCACAGCCACCAACAGCTCATCACACCTTTGTCAGACTCGCATCTCTCTGACTCCCCTCCTACGGCGGTTCTCTTCCACTTCTGATTTCTGCTGGGAAAGGTTCTCTGCCTTTAAGGGCTCACGTGACTCGATTGAATACACCTGGGCAACCCCGGCTCCTTTCCCCTATTTGAAGGTCTGCAACCTTAATTACATCTACAAAGTCCCTTTTGCCTAGCACATAGGTAACAAATTTCCAGGGTCCAGGATTAGGGTTTGGATGTGTTAGGAGAGCCAGACACTATTTGGGCTACCACACCGCTGATGAGTTTCAACCTCACTAACGTGAATTGCATGCTAAACTTCACTAAAGTAGATGTCATTTATCCCAGGATGCTGGAAGATTTCAATCCAAAATGGAAGCTAGGTAGAGGAAATGGAGAATCTCGTCCTCAGGAAAACAAAAGAAGGACTGAGAGGCCGATTCCCCATAAAGGCCTGATTTCCAGAAAACCAAAACTTGCCCCTCGATCAATGAAGATTTGTCAAGAATCTCTTCCCGTCCTCAAGCCAGTGAACTTGCTGCTTGGTCTCTGGCTGGATTTCACCCTTTTGGCACTCCTTGCCCATAAAAACAGCTCACCCCAAGTCCTAAACGGACTCAGCTGTGTTGTGCCACAGTTTGCGGGCCCTGAATCGCAACCGCTCTCTTATTCCTGAATAAACTCAGTTTCTGGTAATTTAAACTCATCTCAGTTTACCTCCTTATTTAAGGAGATGATGCAACAATATAGGTAGTACATACTGCCATGAGTTTTTCTGGCCCTGGCCCTGCCAAAAACATACATACATACATATATATATAGAATCAAGCCTCTAGATCGAGCTACCAGTTTGGCAGTAAGTTAGGAGGATAAAGAAACATTTTCCAAATGCCACATGGTACAAGCCGCCAAATCTAATACGAGTGGATGAGAAAGTCTACAAGGGCAAAGAACTCAGGATTCTCAACCCAAAAAACAGCAGAGAAATATAAAAGAATGGCCCAAACCTGGAACACGGACGACACCAAATACCAGTGAGGATGTAGAGCAACAGGAATTCTCATTTATTGCTAGTGGGCAATCAAAATGGTGTCGCCCCTTTGGGAGACAGTTTGGTAGTTTCTTACAACGCTAGACATATTCTGAGAGTATGGTCAACAATCACACTCCTCGGTGTTTGCCCAAAGGATTTGAAAATATATACCCACACAAAGCCCACACATGGCTATTTCTAGCAGCTTGATTCATAATTGCCAAAACCTGGAAGCAACCAAGATATCCTTCCATAGGTGAATGGATAAATTAGCTGTGGTACATCCAGACAATGAAATATTATTCAGCACTAAAAAGGTAGAAGCTATCAAGGCATGAAAAAACAGAGAAGAACCTTAAATGCATATTAGCAAGTGAAAGGAGCCAATCTGAAAGGCTGCATGCTATAGATTCCAACTATATGACCTTCTGGAAAAAGCAAACTGTGGAGAGAGTAAAAAGATCAGTGGTTGTGAGAGACTGAGGAAGGGTGGGGTTGGAGGGCATGAACAGGAAGAGCACAGGGGATGTTTAGGGCAGTGAAAATATTCTGTGTGATTCCATAATGATAGATGTATGTTATTATACACTTGTCCAAACCCACAGAATGGCTGCAACACCAGAAGTGAACCCTAAGGTAAACTATGGACTTTGCGCAATTATGATGTGTCAGTGTAGTTCATCATCTGTAACAAATGTACCACTCTGATGGGGGATGTTGATCATAGAGAAGGCCATACATGTGTGAGGGCAGGGTGTCTACAGAAGTCTCTGTATCTTCCTCTCAATTTCGCTGTAAACCTAACACTGCTTTTTAAAAACGTATGGTCTTATAATAAAAAGGTAAAAAAATTAAAAAAAATAAAAAGATAAAATAAAACCAAAAAATTATAAATTAATAAAGAAAAGTGTGGGAGGGTGAAGGTGATTATAGATTAAAGAGATTTACAAGACATTGCAATGGGTGGACCTTCTTTGGATCCTCATTTGATCAAACCAGCTATAAAAATACATTTTTTTTAAACTTTGGGAAGATGTGAACACACATTGATTTTAGATGGTAATAAATAATTTTAACTTTGTTAGGCTAATACTGTGAGGGTTTTATGTATGATATTGTGGGATTTTTTTTTTAAGTTCTTGTTGGAGATGTATTCTAAAATATTAAGGGGTAAAATGATATGAAGTCTAGGGTTTGTTTTAATACTCCAGAAACAGAAAAAAAGAGAGGTGGGAAGACATAGGCAAAACAAGATTGGTAAAATCTTAGTAATTGTTCAATCTGAGTGGTGGATCTGCAGTTCACTGTACTATTCACTTTACCGTGTGTATGTTTGAAAACTTTTAAAATAATGTCCACTATATTTCCTTACCTCCCAAAGGCACACATATGACTACAGTTCCACAACAACAACAACAAAAACCACATCAAAGCCTTTGGCCCTACCCACATAAAACATCTCAAACAAAACCATTGCTCACCAACTGTGCACATCCTAAACTACTGTAATAGTCATCCACTGGTCTCCCTCTTTCTACCTGTACTCTTCACCGTCTGTGGTCCATATAACAGCTGGAGTGATCTTTCTAAAATATAAATCACATCCTGTCATTCCTCTGTTCAAGCCCCCCAGTAGCTTCCCATTACACAGCAATAAAACAGAAAAATTTACCAAGGCCTGTTAAGACCCCATCTTGCTCTCCGGTTTAGTTCTTATGTATCATTTCTGCTTTCCTAGCTTAATCCTCTAACCACTCTGACTTCTTTGTTGTATCTTCAAATAAGTTAAGTACACTCCTGCCTCAGGGCCTTCACACGTACTAATCTCACTTCTGCAAATAGCCTTCCAAATTCTCAAGTGTTGTTCTACAACTTTCTTCAAGATTTATTTCAATTACTAACCCCTCAGAGACCTCTTCTTTGATTACCCTCTAAAAGAGTATTCAGCACCCCTCTTAATCCTCTTACCCTACTTGGTTTCTCATCATATGATCACCATTTATGTGATAGTATCCTTATTACGCGTCTCCCTCGCAGGGTAAGTATGAGCTTCTTGAAGGCAAGCACAATATTTGGGGTAAAACTATCCCTGGCACCCAGGATGGAGCCTCAGACTCAAATATTTATTCTTCGAATGAATATTGACCGAATGAGAGTTAGGTTGTAGGCCTCCTTATCCCCAGCACTTGGTTACTCTTTTTTTCTTCTCCTTCCATTGTTTACTCTTTCCATTAACTAACATTAAAAGAACCTAGAAAATTCTAGGTGTCTAGAAAACAATAGCTACAATGTAAAGATGCATACAATGTCCTAAGTGAACTTAACAGATTTTCAGGAGTATAGAACCAGGGAAAATAATTCACCACCTGGGGAATTCTCTGAAGATGGCTTTCTCATACATGGGTTTTAGAATTCTTAGAACAGGAATCTACAGCTACCGAAATTCAAGATTTCCTTCTTGATTGTGAGGCCAGGTAATCCAGGGTTCACTTAGATTAGCTGAAGTATTATAGTAGATGTAGCATCAAGTTTTAACCACGTGAGGAAGAAAGCACTGCTTCCTCCCCTTGGTTTATAACCTTAGGCAAAATTCCAACTTACCTTCAAGGGCACAAGCCACCCATGGCTCAGTTTTCACCCGCGTCACTAAGCTTTGCATTCTTGCTTTGTATTTTCCTTTTGTATAAACCCTCTGTTTATTTTTATCCACAGGCTTATTCCCCAGCTTTTACCTTTTAGCAGAGACATTTTAAGGTAAACCTGAAATTAAGCTGTACATTGGTGGCGAATTTGGCAGACGTAAGATATAAATAAGTGTATCACAGATTTTTGTTTAATGCTCCCGTTTTCATGTCTCTTCAGGCTACAGAATGTGAGCATAGGTATTGCAAAGGTGATACATACATTTTCATTAATTTAGTGTGCTTCATGACTTGCTGTCACTGAATGTCAAGGAAGCACCTAAAACTATGTCATATGTCAAAGCAAAGGTTGCAAGAGAAATGGCAGGTTTTCAGAGGTTCTAGTTTGCAGTCATGTGTCCACAGGCCCGTGAAGTTTACAAAGGACTTGCCTTCTAATCTATTATTTCATTTGTCCCTCACAGCAACCTTACAAAGAAAATTACTGCTTTCATTCTGCAGATGAAGAGACTGGAATTTAGAGAGAAATGAGTTACTTAAGGTTGGAGGAGGTCATTGAGAGGACATGACCACCAGTTGACCCATGGGTGGGACCCGGGCAATTGGAGGCTCTCACCTCCTTCCCCACCCTTGGTGATTACACTCTGCCCACCCTTCCTGCAGTGGGAGCTGCTTTCAAGGATGCAGCCTTGAGAGAGCAGGTGTTGTTGAGACCATCTGGATGGTACACGTGAATGAACCGAGTTCGGGCCTCTATATAAACTTAAAGATTCTGGCAGGTGGGTACGGAGATCTACGCATCTTGGGGCCACCCAAGACAAACCGTGTATGTAAGTCCCCTTGCTTATTACAGTGGCAGTCTCTTTCTTTTTTTTTTTTTTCAAAACACTTCTTTTTTTTGGCATACGGGCTTAGTTGCTCCGTGGCATGTGGGATCTTCCTGGAGCAGGGATCAAACCCGTGTCCTCTGCATTGGCAGGTGGATTCTTAACCACTGCGCCACCTAGGAAGCCCATGGCAGTCTCTTTCTTTGGTCTCTCCTTGCCTTCGGTGCATGGGGCTCAATTTCGAATTTTACCTGGGGAGCTTCTGAGGTTGCAGACCAACACTTAAGCTTAGGTTTTAAGTAACACAATATGAAGGGAAAAGGACTTTTTCTGCTCAGCATATCTTCCTTTCATGTCTCATTCCAGGTATTTTCAATGGTATTTAACCTACTCTCCATTCTACCCAGTCCCAAGGGTTATAGGAATATGACCTTGGCCAACCTGATGAGAAGCTTCCATTCTCCTGCCCAGAGTGATTAGTTTGGGGACTCAAACTTGGTAGATCTTATGGAAATATGTCCTCTTTCTCTGTGATCACAAGCTTTAGGGAAAATTAAACCAAAGCTATTTCTGGCAAATTTCCTGGGTCAATTTTGGACAATATCTTCAATATGAGAAAAAAGGACGACCAACAGAAGCAGAGTGAGAGAGAGAGACACTGAAGTCAATAAAATTTCACTTATTTGCTAAAGCAAACTTAAGCTGGATTGCTGGCCAAGAGGTCTGGCCGGAGTATACTTAGGCAAGACTCAAATCCACTTCCTCCAATAGCCAATTCTCTCTTTCCCCTACACCCAAGTGAGGCTAGCTCACTAGGATTATGAGTTCAAGTCAAAAGCTTTTGTCTCTCAAAGGTTTTACCTCTCATACCCTGATATCACAAACAACTGGTTTGAAGACCTCCTCCTTTACTCACCAGCTCTACAATCGGGGGCAAATAACTCAATCCAAGACTCAAAAGTATCATCGCTAAATGGGAATGACGGCAAGATCTATCTCCTTAAGCTGTTACTGCTTGTCAAATACTTCACTGGCGTATAGTAAACACCTAGGACGTTGTAGCTTCTGTTATTATTATTCACTACTGGATAAGAGAACTTTGAATGAGATAAGGCAGAAAAACGTGAACCTTTCAGAGACTCATCTAACAATATACAGAATAATTCAGTAGGCACAGCACTGACCTTTAGCAGTGTATTTTGCATGGATTCCCAGGAAATGGGATGGGAGAGAGGAAGGAGGACATAAATTCTGGGTTTTATTGGAAAAAAATATTCATTCAACGCTTCTAATACTAACAACTTCTTGTGCTGAAGAGAAATGATTTAATGAGGGATAAAGGAAAGAAAATTAATATTTACTGAGTATCTGCCAGGTGCCAAGCTCATCCTAGGCACTGTCGTAAACAACACATCATTTAATTCCCACAAACACCCTAGACGAACATAGGCATTAGCACACCCATTGCATGGATCAGAAAACTAGAGTTCTGAATGTAATGCACGAAAACATGCTGCTAGGAAGTAGAGCTAGAATTTAAAAGCAGTCATATCAGTCTTCAGATCTATGGCCTCCTCCCACACTGCAGCATCTCTCACAACGGACCCGTAAGGGAACCCCCACGTGTTTGGAAAACACCTCAGTTCCCCCACAGATGTAGAGAGAGAAGCGTTCCTCCCAGATCATAAAATCCTACGGGTAAGACTAAAGTCTCACCTCCAAGAGAAGGGGACACAACACCTTAAATCACTAAACCAGGAGAAATTTTATGCCAGTTGCATCTGTCATTCCAGATACCCCATCACTTCCCTTCAACTCTTTCCTGATTCTGAATCCTCATTGAACTGCACCATTGTCTACTAGAGCCAGAATAGTTACCATCAAAATGCATGAAATGTGTTCCCAAAATTTCATTAATTAGCTGTGTAATTAAGAATTTTCTCCACCCCTCCATCTATAAAATAGGAATAATAATACTTGCATACACACATTAACTGAGGTAATATTTGTAAAAAAGTCATACAACAAAATGAAAACTAATTGCGTATGGGTTTGCTTATCTTGCCTCATTGTGTTAACCACATCTTTCCCTTCATCATTCTAGCATACATTCCTAGGGAGGCAAATTGTACATCTCCTTTATCAGTTCCGATGTCTGGACCCATGCTGCATGCGCAACTGGAATCTATTGATTTATGAATCTTTCACTAAACCCTAAACCACTTCTTTCTAGTTCCTTGGTCTTCAACACCAGTCTCTTAAGATTGGGGTAGCATTTATAAATGAGGCTTTGTTACAACCTAAAAATAACTTCACAGTATCCACAGAGAGACTCTTTAACAGTTACCACGTTCTGCCACCATTCCGCTGTGCAGAAATGACCAAAAAGCTGTTAGTGAAAGGCTGTCGATGTGACAAAATGCAAAGTATTTTTAGCACACATCCTATTCTAACTGCAAAGTATCTTTGGATGCTCGTGTAATCTGTAGCTGTCTCAGTAGGGACTATAGCATCAGATAGCCTTTACTCCTATTATTCTTACAGTGGTTCCACTCCAGACAGTCAGCTTCTTCCCCATGCAAGATCATCTTGGCCTTAGCTAGTCTCCAACACTGTAAATAGAAACTGCTACTTTCTGGGGATTTTCTGGTGGTCCAGTGGTTAGGACTCTGAGCTTCTACTGCAGGAAGCACGGGTTCGATTCCTGGTTGGGGAACGAAGATCCCACAAGCCGTGTGGTGTGGCAAAACAACAACAAAAACAACAAACAACCTACTACTTTCCCTGTTTATTAAATTTTCCAGGGCGTTGTTTTTTGAAAGGTTCCAAAATCCAAAAATTAAGGCAAAACCAATAACATGTTAGGTGATCAAAGAAATTCTGGAAATGCTGCACGTTTTAAGAACCCTCTTAGGAGAGTCCTGATGTCCATTGTGCATATTTAAAATTTATAATAGGCCTGCTCTAAAGAAAACTTTTAATTTAACATAACTCTTCCCTTTGTGGACCTTCCTTAGATAATATCAGATAACAGGAAAGAGTTACTGTTCAGTTTGTGAGGTGTAACAATATTTGGTGGGTCCTGGGATGAGCCACCCTAACCCCACTTCAGAAATTAAAGGTTATTCCCTGTGCTGCTGGCAGTACGGCCAGCTAACAGCACCTGCTCTTTGCCCGCTCCAGAAATTGCCTATAAATTGTCCTTGGCGGAAGAGAGACACCGACTCCACGGTTATACATACTTCCTAGGAGCATCAAGGTTAACGTGGGAGTATTATGGGAGCACAGAGGCCCAGCCTTCCCCCCAGAGCCTGGCCCAATAAGAAGTGTTCAGCTTTGCAGCTTTCCGTGGAGCCCAGTCGAGCCCTTCATAGAACCAGCCTAATCCCGTATCCTTTCCTTCTCTCCTACAAACGCAAATCCCACAACCTCCTAACAAGCTTTCTGTCTGCTACTCTTCATCTCAGAGTTTGCTTTCTAGGGAACCCCAGCTCCATCAATGCCATGGGGTAAATTTTCTGTCTGTTGCAGATATGCCCTGAAGACTTAAGGAGGAGAGGACACCATGTCTCACAGTTGCAAAGAAAAAAAGGGGGGAGGAGAAATAGATGGAAAAGGTTGGTAAGATGCTAGTAATTATTGAGGCTAAGCAACGAGCACGTGGAGGTTCGTCGTAACATTACTCTTGTGTGTGTGTTTGAAATTCTCCAATATAAAGTGTTTCGAAAACATTATTTCCCAAGCTTTCAGAGACTCTTCTTTTCAAGTGATATTATCATCATCTTAGGACACATCTGATGTTCCTTTGGTCTTCAGGAGGGCCTCAATAAACCAGGGAGGTTTCCCCATTGGCTTCCCGTGGAGCAGAGTAACTCCCCTCACTCCTCCGGGCCTGAGGTTTTCAGATGCACCTGGCAGGTGCTCAGCAAAGTGTCACAGGTGCTAATGAAGGGCCAGTCCTCTTCCTCCTCGCTCCACAGACCACCTGCTGGGGCAGCTGCAGAGGCTTGGAAATCAATCCTTTCCTGACGGTAATCCTGCCCTTCAAAGTAAAGCAAATGTGCGGAGCTTGCTGGGCTGTGAAAATTCCCCACGATGGAGGAGGGGGAGGAGAAGGCTGCAGAGAGCCTCGGGCAGAGAGGCCCAGGTAGCAGAGCCAGTTAACCATCCGAGCTGCCACTTGGACAGCTGGAAACCAAGAGCTGTAATTACTTCTCATCTGGAACGTTAGCCTTCCTTGCAATCCTGGGAGATCCCGAGGGACAGCTCCGGGGGACTCTGTAAAGAAGAAGAGGGGCAAGGTTCTCTTCCTCTCAGACCCGAAAGGCCCGGGATGAATCTGTTAGCAACTCATAAACGAAAGAATAATACTGTTAATAATGGAAGGCAAACAAGTCTGCTATTGGGGGCCTTTTCCCCTTAATTAAGACTCCCTTCCTTGGAGGAGCCTGACGTGTTCAGCTTATGTTCATCAAACCATCTGCTCGTGTCCTCTTGGAGGAATCTTTGACGCTTCAAGACCGGGAGACCTGCTCTGAACTGAATTTGCATCTCTAACTGAATCTATTTTAAGGATTCTTTTCAGCTCTCTGCGGGCACTTGCCCACTCTCAGGGACTGACTGGGCTCCTCTGAGGACGGGGGAGGGCCCATCTCTCCCCTAGGGCTTCTCTTTGACGTAGGCAGATGCTCTCTGCGATGGAAACCATCTGGCAGAGCCGCGTTTGATAATGCGTCCCCCTTCATCTTTCAGGGTTGGAAGGAAACGGGTTTCTCCAGGACATCCTTTTCCCCTCCTTATCAGACAAGTCTCTCGTTCAAGTATACCTTTGAGCCAAGAGCTGCGTAGGCTCTGTCGTGTCCAACTTGCTTTCGTGATTTACCTCGCCCGCTGTGATCCGGCCTCTTCCTACTTCTCAAACCTTCCCTCTCCTCCCCTTCCACACTCCAGCCACCCTGGTTTCCTTTCAGGTCCTACACGTGCCAGACCCGTCGCCTTGCTCCTGTGCACCGTGCGCTGTTCCGTTGTCCCGGCCACTGCTGGGTGGCTGGCTCCCTTCCGTCACTCATCGCTCAGCCTGAATGTCATCACCTCCTCAGAGAATCCTTCCCTGACTACGCAGACCGACGTGCTGTCTGCTCACCTTCTCTCACATCACCCCATTTGACCTGTCTGCACAGCACTCGAATGTTCGGCTGTTTTTTTGCTGTCTCCCACATCCCCAGCCAGGGTGGCAGCTGCCCAGGACGAGAGGCTTCCTCCTGCCTGCTCGCTGCCTGCACACAGTGCCTGGAACTGTGTCCCCCAGATGGTGGCTGGTGAATAAATATCTGTTGATTGATTACGAATTCTTTTAACTTTTTCATTGAATCCTCTTGATAACCATAAAGTGACACACATTATTATTTCCTTTTCACAAAGAAGTCAAGGGTGGTTTAGAAATTAAATAACATGTCCAAGGTCACTCAAATCTAGTAAGTAAAAGTTCAGGACCCCAGTCGAGGGCAAACTCTAGCCCCTCCAGCAGTGAGGGCTGTGAGACCGCAGGTGAGATGTGAGAAGGGGCCCATGTGGCTCTGTCCCATCTGCGGATGGGATTTTGCTCTGTACCTGCAATGTGTAACCTGGATCTTAGAGATGATTTCATTTTCTGCCATCACGGTGCTGGGGAACAAGGCAACCCACAAAGAGAGAGGGGCCGGCCAAAGGCAAACCCACTGTGGCCAAAAGAGAACCCCGGGCTGTGTTTCCCTGACTCCCCATTCCACATCACCAGCCAAAGCAGATGGCCGCGCCGGTCGTGCCCTACCCAGAGTGGCCAGAGGGACAGTTGGGCAGCGGCTCCAGCCATACTCAGCCCTCCGCACCGCGCACCCGCCTGCACCTGCCGCACCTGCCCAGAGCGGGTGCTGTTTTCCATTCCCCGCTCCGATTAAACTAGGTGCCAGCCCTACTTTTACCTGCTTCCTTGGAGCACTCTGATGCCTGGAAACGAACAGGTCGCAGGCTCTTGGACACCAGAAGTACTCAGAAGAGTAGCTGAAGGCGCTGAAAAGCTATTCATCTCAGAGGGACAGTTGTGAGCCCTCAAGCAGTTGCTAACTCATCGCTTCTCTACCTAATTGTTGTTAAATGAATCTCAATGGGAAATCCTGTAAGGAAGCACCAACCTGGGAGTCCACGAAGATGCATCACTGTCACACAGAGGGTGCTTGCGTTTATGCTGGTTTTCTGTCCAGCGTTTCTCTCTCTCTCTCTTCCTTAGCACATTCTTACCCAAAAATAAAATCCCACTTGGGAAGCCTCAGTATCTGATGAAAAAGAAAATAATAGGCATAGACCAGGAATCTTCCTGACGATGCTAAAAGCAAGTCTAGAGGGAAACGTACACACTTGCTTACAATGTTTGTCTTTGGAGCGCGGTACCGGGAGGGATTGTTTTTTCCTCCGCATATTTCTATAGTGACTTCTCACAGGAAGCATGTATTGCTTTTATCGTGGAGGAGAAAACACTGTATCTGAAAAGAAAGTGAAACAGGAAGGAAAGCTGTAGGTAACAGCTCCGGGCTAAGCTTTGGGGCCACGTGCAGAGTTGGCTTCCGCGAGCTGAGCAGGAAAAGGCACTACCATTTAAAGCTTTTGCCATTCAAAGCAGGAATGAGACCGTGGGTTCTTCCCTTGTGACAGCAGGAAGACAGCAGGACCTGGAGTGGGGAGGCAGAAAGAAAAAAACCTAGGCCCAGAAGAGGGAATTCTTTTTATAAGCACCTTTGATTTGGATTGTGGGCACATTGCTCTGTTTCAAAGGAAGTGTCGCTGGGCTGAGCCTCAATGCCTCCGGCAGGTGGCCAGAACCAGCAGGCCTCTCCCAGGCCACTGGGTTCTGTTTGTTTCCTTTGTGCTGACTTTGCCTGTCTCTTATAAAGCAGTTAGCAGGGGGAGGAGCCCCAGCGATAAACCCGAAGGAAATAGCGTGTCAAAATGAAATAGGAAGGCCTAGAAAACCCAGGCAAGAGAGGAGAGAAAATATTCTCTTGTATTAAAGAAGTGGAAAAGGCAAGAGTTGAAAGAAAGGCAAAGCAACTCTTTTGCTTTCCTCTTTGTAGTATCAACAAAAATAATCAATAAGCAATCTGCAGTAAGAATAGAAAAGAGTTTCGTCTGAGCCAAACTGAGGACTATAGCCCAGAAGCCCGCTTCCCAGATTACTTTGCGAAATTGCTCCGGAGAAGCATGGTTTTCAGCACAGTTTTATATCTTGTCAGAACAAAGAACATTAAACAAGGCAGGGATATATTTCTTCAAGGTTTCAAAAATTTACAAAAAAAAAAAACCAGACCAGCACACACACTGCAAGTCAGCATGGCCTTGGCAGCTGGGAAGGGAGTCTTACCATCAAAGGAGGACCAGCATGGGCGTCCCAGGAAGGGAGGCACTTAGTCCTTATTTTCAACATGGACATTCTTTACTTCTGGTCAGTGTGCCCTTTTCTTTAATGATTAGAGCAGATGTACAATGTATGTTTGATAGGCCGTTTTAGTTAGCATAAAATTCAAGTTAACTCGTGTGTAAGCGAGAATGACTTCCCCAGACCTCAATATGTGAAAATTTCTTTTATCAGTAAACATTTTCTTCGCCTACCCCCTACTCCCACCACCCTCCAAGAAAATCTACAAACAAAGCTCCTTTTACTGAGCTGTGCCAGAGATCCCAGCTTCCACTGAGCCACCAGGTCAATCTCTCTAAAGAAGATGATGTCCGCCAGTGTGTGGTGAGAAAGCCCCTAAACCAAGAAGGACCAAAGCACCCAAGATTCAGTGGCACGTTACTCCACATGTTCTGCAACACAAAGTTGGTATTTTTCTCTGAAGAAACAGCATACCAAGAAAAATAAGAAGGAGGTGTGGGGAAAAGAGAAGGTCAGCCCACGCCCCATGCCATCAGGCCTCAGGACTTTCCTGGGGCATCTAGCAACAGAGAAAGCATGTAGCTTCCTACACTGCTGATGAGAATGTAAACTGGTGCAGCCACTACGGAGAACAGTATGGAGGTTCCTTAAAAAAACTAAAAATAGAGCTACCATATGATCCTGCAATCCCTCTCCTGGCGGTATATCTGGAAAAAAACATAATTCGAAAAGATAATGCAGCCCAATGTTCACTGCAGCACTTTTTACAATAGCCAAGACATGGAAGCAACCTAAATGTCCATCAACAGATGAATGGATAAAGAAGATGTGGTGCATGTATACAGTGGAATATTAGTCGGCCATAAAGAGAATGAAATAATGCCATCTGCAGCCACGTGGATAGACCTGGACATTATCATACTAAGTGAAATAAGTCAGATGAGAGAGACAAATATCATATGATACCACTTACATGTGGAATTGAAAAAAAGTGATACAAATGAACTTATTTACAAAACAGGAGCAGACTCACAGACATAGAAAACAACCTTATGATTACCAGAGGGGAAAGGTTGGGGGAAGGGATAAATTAGGAGTTTGGAATTAACACACACACACTACTAAACATAACATAGATAATCAACAAGGACCTACTATATAGCACAGGGAACTCCACTCAATATTCTGTAATTACCTATGTGGGAAAAAAAAATCTGGAAAAGAATGGATATATGTAAATTATTACTGAATCTCTTTGCTGTACACCTGAAACTAACACATTGTAAATCAACTATTCTCCCATACAAAGTAAAAATTTTAAAAAAGAGAACACATGTAGATTTGTTTATGAAGGCATGCTAAGAGTATTCAGGAGAAGCAAGTCCACAGCCAGACTCTGCAATAAAGACACAACCCCAAAGCAGGAAATAAGGAGTTAAGGGGGAAAAAAAAATAGGAAAATTCAGGAGTTTTCCTTAGAATGGGATGCAGTTACACAGGGCTACTTCTACTCAGGTGAGGACGCTGTGGTGCATGGCTGATTTTGCTGGAGTTAAAAATCTTGGTCCAGGGACTGATTCAGAGTCGGTTACTTCAGAAGGGTAGTCAAGGGAGCTTTACAGAGCTCAGCAAGAGGACCCTGTGAGAGGGGAAGACAGCCAGGCCCAAAGAGAAAGTAAGGGGTTCCAAGACTTACTTGTTCATTTCCTTTGACAAATTCTATATGTGCCCTTGGGACATTGGGCCAGGCACCGGGGATGCCGTGGGGATGAAAACATGTATGTGCTCACTGCCTTACCCCCCATGGGACTTATTTATTAATCAGGAAGACAGACGTTAATTACATATAAATCATATGTGAGTCAAAATTAAAACTACCATAAGTGACATGAAGCATCGGGGCTTTAGAAGGCTAATACATCCTAGCCATCTCCTCACTAGCTGCATCTGAATTGTTGAAAGATACAGAGGAATCAGGCAGATGGAGACTGAAAAAGAGCTGGCCTGGAGCATGGGGTTAGGTGTGCAGCAACAACGGGCTGTCTTGCCGCAGCTGCCCTGATGTTCGAGCTGCAGAAAAGACAGCCTTGCCCAGCATCACTGCGCTGAACAGATGTGGAAAGGAAATGGCCCCAGGAAACCCGCACCAGCGATTATCAGACACCAAGCAGACAAGTCACCCCACTCCCTGAGGCCCGGCTTGCTTCTAGGAAATTCCTCCTCTTGGATTACAGGGAGGGGAATAGTATTCCTCTCCTACATTCCCTGGGTTTTTGTTTTCTTAATCCATCGGACTTAGCCACTAAGTCAATGGTCAGCCAGCGTCATGGGGCTCAGGAAGACTCAGCGTTCCGAGCCGTCCAGCTCGGACCTTCCTAAGCTCAGAATTCAGTCCCAGCCTCTGCTTCTTTGGGAGTCTCCCTGGGCACCTCTAGGGTACTTCAGACTTTGCCCCCAGAAGGTCCTTCAGCGGATCTTAAGAATGTACTAAAAAAAAAAACTAACTCAGAGACCACTCTGTACCCCTTTTGTATCCTACTTTCCATCTCAAATTGTACCAGCTATTAACCAAATACACCAGCCCTTGTGGGTGAAGCCATGGTTAGGGTGTTAGAAGTGCAAAGCCTCGGCCACAGCGGATGCCATCAGCACGGCCAGAGACAAATTCGGACCTTGTGTTGTGGACAGATCCCTAAGAGCTGGTGACGAAGGCTGGGATGATCACAAATCCTCCCTTGCCCCTCAGTGAGGTTCCACATGACGGCCTGTCCTAGGCCACTTCCGGATAATGTAACCTAGAAGCCTTCACCTGGAGCTCCCTGCAGCATACCTGGTGCTTAGCTGTATTTTGAACTTCTGCCTTACAGACTTGGCAGAAAAACCATGTAAATGCTAAAAATAAATGCTCTGTTCACAAGACGCTTCGACGTATAAACTGGAAAGGCTCTCTTTCTTATAATCGATTTTTTAAGAGCTCCGTGGGCTCTTGAGGCTGCCACCGATAACAGTGCTGAAGCCGGCACCCCTGAACTGTGTGTATCACCACACAATGCAGTTGTGTGAGCTGCACCCAGTGTGGGGGTGTGAACTGCACAGAATGTGAACTATACACAGTATAGCAGTGTAAATTCTCCGGCAGTATGCAGTGATGCACAGCGCAGTAGTGCGAATGGTAAGCCATGTACACAACTACACAGTGACACCCCGTGAACTACACACATGCAGTAGAAGGAAGCATCACACATTTGCAATATGAAATACCACACAGCGTAGCAGAGGGAACTACAACACAAGGTCTTACTGTGCAGGTCACATGAGCTTTGAAACTCTGATAAATCTAAAATTATTCCAAAACAAAACTTATGCCCAGGAACGCTTTCAAGAAGTTCCACTGTCTTCAAATCTCCTCCTATTCCGGCAGCCTGTTACAAGAACACCTCTAACCTAATATTGCAAGATAATGATGGTAGTTTAACTTGAAATTTGACTCTGAGCTTCCTTATTGAAAAATGTAAGACAAGCTATTACAGAATTCTTGAAATTAGAAAAAAGAGAACTTATAGCTCCTTAGCACAGGCAAAATTTTTCCCAGGAAAAAATCGTCTCCAGTAAGACTCTCTAAATGGGACACCAAGTGCTATGGAGGGAAACGTCCTCAGAAGCAAAAGCAATGATAAATTTCAAAAGGTCCTTTAAGGGATTTTTCATAGAAGCTGGAGGTAAAGCTGCACAATGATTCAAAGAAAGCAATTCCCAAAAGGCTAAACAAGCTAACGTTCGGTGTGTGGTGTCCTGGTGGTCCAACCAGATACGATGACAGAAGGCAGAGTTCCTGGGAGGGTAGATGGCATGTGTGCTCCATACACCCATCCCCCGGTACATCTTCCTTCAGAAGGACTTCTGTTTGGAGCTGGGAAGCAGAGAGCTCAAAGCGGACTCCAATGTGGCCTGGAATGCAGACATTCTGAGTAGCTGGTTGGAGACATCTCACTTGAGATAATACACAGTTATCAAAAGAACAGACAGTGTTACAAGATTGTGTACAAGAAGGAGAAACCTTTTGAGTAAACCAGTTCTGGGAGAGAATGGCTTCACAGTAACTGATTGAGACAATGGGCAAATTACGAAGCCCCTTTCTGCCAGGATGGTAATAACTACCTTGCTGAGTTATAGTGGGCACCTGGAAATTTACCTGATCCATCATGGTAACGGACAATAATAGCAATAATGCTATTAATCGTACATAGCAGTAATAACACTCACGATGAGTGGAGCTCTTGTGTGATGTTCACACACACACACTAAGCCCTGTAAGAGCTATCATATCACTGCCTGAGATCATTTTCAGTACAACCCAGTATTGTCAATATTATCTCATTTCTTCAGATGAAGAAACAAAGATTCAGAGAGTTAAAATAACTTACCCAAGGACACAAAAGCTAGTACTTCTCAGAGCCACGTCTGAATCCAAATTCCAGCTCCAACATCTTCTAACTACATGCCCTTGGGTACGTTACTTACATTCCAAGTGCCTCAGTTTCGCTATCTGTGAAGTGGGATAATAACAACACCTCCTTCATAGGGCTGTCGTGGGATCACAGCAAACAGTAGATGGAACGTGTCTAGCACAGTGCCCAGCACACAGTGAGCCCTCAGTGAATGGCAGGCTCTATGTTATGTAAACATCAGATGAAAGGAGTTAGGGCTGACACGTCGTGAAAACAGAGGCAAGCACCTAAACAGAGCTTTCACTTGAGTCAAAAGCTACCTGCATTGTGACGTGGAGGCAAGCTGAAGTAGAACCAGACCTTTCCTCAGGAAGCAGCAATATACCTGATGTAGCATCTGAACAAAGTTTTGTGAGTCATAACCACCACCACCAATGAACAGTTTTTAGCCCTAAATGAATGTATAGCGTCCATCGAAGAACTTTAGGCCCTAGAAAGAGGTACAACACCCTTTAGGCACTGTAAAGGGTCCCTCATTTGTAAGGTTTACATAACCCTCGAAAGTTCCGTTTCTCTTTAAATCTTGCAAGGCTCCTGAACCATTTCCATTATTTCTACCATATAGGCACGTGACATGTTTTAATATTATAAGCTTTCTCTAAGTTGAATCACTTTTTTACTAATTCAGGCTCTACGGAGCCACTAAAAATGAGTGCTGTCTCTAATGAATATCTGCTTATGTGACCACGACCTTCCGAAAACCAAGACAACACCAAAATAAGTTGTGATTTTAAGAAAAATGTAGCAGCAGGTTTACATTTTTAAGAGACTGCTGGGGAGGGAGGGAATACGGGGATATGTGTATAAAAACAGATGATTGAACTTGGTGTACCCCCCAAAAAATAATAAATAAATAAATAAATAAAATTTTAAAAAAAGAGACTGCTGAACTAGGCATTGAAGTGGTTTTGAAGTACAGATACCATTGGAATCTCTTCTATATTTCTCTTCAAGTGATCAGCTGTGACTTCTGCTGGCACAGGGAAAACGTGACCTCCCAGAGCAAATCAGTTCATCTTTGTATGTCAGATTCACCCATGAGACTGAAATCGCACCATCCCAATGTAATAATTGCTTCATGTGTAACACAATGAAATTATTTTGCCTCATACTTAGAAAAATCTAACTTGTTATTGTACACACTTTTTTTAAAAAGGGACTCAGCTTTATTAGTTTTCAGGAAAATGTAAATCAAAACCACAATGCAAAATTACTATACAACCAACAAAATGGCTAATTTCTTTTAAAAGCAGACAATCTCAAATGTTAGTAAAATATGGAGAAAAAATGAATTGTCACAACTGCCACAGTAAAGTAAGTTTGCACAAATACCCCAGATAAAAAAGTTTGCTGATATCTAACTACCAAGCCAAAGTTTATCACATGACCCAGAAATTCCATTCCTGGTTAAAAAGCTAACAAAATTTGGTGTATATGTTTACAAAAACGAAAACAACCTAGTATTCATCAGTGGAAGAGAGCATAATTAAACTGTGGTATAGTCACACCACAGAAAACCACATAGCGGTGAGAGTAAAAGATGTACAAATACCCGTATAGCAGCGTTAATGTGTCTCGCAGATGTAGCAATGAGGGAAAGTGACCAAACACAGATGGGTTCCTACTCTTTGATTCCACTTATCTACATTTCACATTTTCCATAAGTATGTTATAACTCAATTACACATTCTGCAATTACAAAGAATATCCCGGCTTCTGATTCTGAGATTGCACATTCGTTGCCCTATTTTAGAGGGTTCTGACTCTAAAACTTTATATAAAGAAATAATTTCATTTGCTCCTATTTGATACATATTGAATCACAATTTAAGTGAATTTAAGGCAAGGGGTACTGGATGAAATTTGTAAATAAAACAATTAAAGCCTTTCTCTAAGTTACATATATATATACTTTTGATATTGGTATCTCCAGTCTTTTTTTGGACAGGATTCCACTGTTTTCAAATTTAAAGTATGTTCAGTTATAAAAGAAAGATTCATCTGAAATATCTGTCTCTATTTTTTTTTAAGATTTTTTGTTATGGACCATTTTTAAAGTCTTTATTGAATTTGTTACAATATTGCTTCTGTTTTATGTTTTGATTTTTTGGCCCTGAAGCATGTGGGATCTTAGCTCCCTGACCAGCGATGGAACCTGGAGCCCCTGCATTGGAAGGCAATGTCCTAACCACTGGACCACCAGGGAAGTCCCCTGTCTCTATTATTAAACAATAAAGTTAGTGCAGAGATGGCAAATAGGTCCGCATAGAGCACCACCCTCCCTGGAACGCTCAGGGCAGATAGGATGAATCAGCCACACACGCTACTTTATTCTGTTGAGCTTGAAAGCCTCCGCCTTCTACTCAAACAGCACTTAGGGAAGAGACAAGGTATAGAGCCAGGTTGACAGAAGAGGTGGGGAGATTTTTGCTTTCCTGTTACCTGTTTTCACCTCCTGTTTGTTTGACCCACCCTGCCTTTATGCTACACAGTGGTCTTCCCTGCTCTGCTGCTCCCCCTGGACCAGTCCAGTCCGCTAGGGCAGTGAGAGGAATCCAAGCGGCCGGGAAGGCAGATGCACTTTTTACAGTTCAGGGTTCAAGGTCAAGGTTCCGTCCAAGCGGCATTGCCAGAGTGGACCAGGCAACAGAACACAGACATGCTACCACATTGTTTATTCCGTGCGCCACCCCACTCAAGGTCAGCAGGAGAAGTGAAATGTCAGCTATCCAAAGGGGCTCTCTCCAGAACCCAGCACCCAAAATCCTGGACACCAACTCAAATTCTTCCCCTTTCCCTGGTGGTGAGACGTCCCTTTCAAACTCCTCTCCAGACCTTCCCTCGGGGGAAAACTAACAAGAACATGGGGCCCTACTTTTAATTACTCTTTACTTCCCGTGAAGACCTTTTTTCTCATTATAATGCTATTATACTCAGCGATGTCTCTAAAAACCAGGGCGGGGGCGGGGGTTGGAGTGGGTGACCCCACTCATTTTGGTCCTCCTTTCTGTGCTCTCGGCAGCTCTCACCTGTATAATGAAAAGTTTGCAAACCATTCTGTGGTCAGCCTGTTTTATATTTCTCCCTCCACGAGGTGGAACCTGAACATTTTCTACAAAAACGTCCCAAGGGTATCTCGTAGCTGCTTCACCGCTTCCCTGTATTACTGTTCCTCTGAGCAAGACATCCCACCACCCACCACAAAGAGCTGGCACTAGTAGGAGGCTGCTGGCACCTGACCCTGCTCACTGCCCGCATCCAAAAGCCTTTGGCCCCGTGACGCCTCACTTCCTGCTTCCTTCCTGTGATTCACCTCTTCACGGCTGCCAGCGTGTCTGGCTTCAAACTCACCCAGCAGATCATCGCATCAGATTTTGCTCCTGTGGTGCCAGCCAGGCTGCTCTTCTGAAACAATGTGCATTTGCCCAAAGGACTATGCAGAGGGTTGGTTTATAGGGATAATATGTATAGTTAAATAATATAGAAAGAGAAATGCTGCAAGAGTGAGCAAAGATACCTACTTTTTAAGCAAGAGATCAATATTTGTTAAACAGAAACAGGAGAAATTGTCTGAAATGTAATGGCTGAGCTAAAATATAACGCACACCATCTCGTCCCAGAAGCAGCATATATATATATATATGATTGGATGTTTATTCTCCAAACATTATAGCATAGTTTATCCTGATTATTAGTTAGGACATTTGTTTTTGTGCTGGTAGCAGAGACCCAGGTAAACTGTGGTTTAAGGTAGAGGCGCAAACATCATAAACTAGATGGATGTTTATTTCCCTCTCACGTAATCCCACCTGGTGTCGCAGTTCAATTCTGCCAAATCGTCAGAGGCCTGGACACTTTCTATCTTGCTGCTTTCCCATCATTAAGGTGCGACCTTTGTCTCTGGTCCAAGACAGCTTCCTCTCCTTGTCTACAAAGCCGACAAGTGGACGGGGAAAAGGGAAGGAGGTGCCGAGCTCCTTCCATGAACGGGCACACTGGAGATGACAGCCATCAGCCTTGCTCACATCTCACTGGCTAGAAAGGAATCACATGGTCACACCTAGCTACAAGCTAGGCCTGAAGACACAGTCTCTAACGTGGACTGCAGATCTGGGCGTCTGTCACGACAGAAGAGGAGGTGAACAGAGCTGGGGGAGAGCTAGCAGTCTGTGCCACAGCATCTAGTTTAAAACAATCGTCTAGCACGAAGACAGACTTTGTGGAAATAATTACTCAAGCTGCGTCGCACATGCCCGGCGGTTCATGATACTACTTTCTCTATTTATTTATGTTTGAAAATTTCATCGTTAAGAGTCCTAAAAAATCAATTGCATCAGCATATATGACAGGATTTTGTTGGTGTTTAAGAAATAGGATTCGTCAAGGTTCAATGAGCACACAGTAAGCAGACAGAGGCTTAAACGTGCTTAAAAGCCCTTGCTCATAGTTTCCCCTCTCTGGCTGCACGTGGAGATGTGGGAAGGAAGCTGAGCTAGGCTGCCGGAGGGTGCGAGTCCACACAGAGGAGAACGGGGGTGCCTCTGCTGAGAGCGTGCCGCCTACCAGACGTGTGAGTGTAGCCTTCCTAGCTGGTCCAGCTGCGATCGACGCTAGCCAGCCACAGCCCCATGAGAGACAGCAGCCGAAACTGAGTTGCCCTAGATATCATCCCAGGGTAGAAAGGGATGTGGGCTTTATCGGGTTCTGCAGGACTCCTGAGGAGCGGGACTCCCTACGTGGGACTGTCTCGCCTTCATCTGAGTCAACCGTCAACACGAAAGAAGAAACAAACAAAAAAAACAGCGACCTGAGAATTCTTTGAAATGTCTCAGTCTCTGTGTCATGCTGCTGGCTCCAGGGTGGACACAAATGCCTGGAGTGAGGATTCTGTTTCGAAAGATAATTTTTGATTTAGGCTGTTCCAAGCACTGCCCGTCTCATCCCACTTGTGCCACGAGGGCTGCCTGGGGCCAGCACACACGCCCACTGTTCCCACCAGTTCTGCTTCCAAACTCTAGAGAAGGAAAGTGGGTGCTCTCTGATTGTTCTTTTTAAAGAACATCATGCACAACTTGATAAATCTAGAATTTGAATTTGTCATTATTCCTTTCTTCTTGAAAATTTTAAACTGATCCCTGACCTGAAGCCCTTAACAAATGGCACCTGCCCTCTTGCAAGTTGAGACAGTATTGAGGACTCTAGAAGGTTTGCTGGAACAGCGTTTCTCTGAGAAGACTCATTAGCCCTGAGGGCTGATGAAAACTCTCTCACTCATAAGCTCTGGAACCTTAGAAACTTGAGGCAACGGAGGCTCCCCTCGTTTATTAATGCAACAAAGATGATAAGTTCTCTAAAACCAGCCTTAGTGAGATATGCATCAAAACGTAAGTGAGGGACTTCCTGGGTGGTGAAGTGGTTAAGAATCCGCCTGCCAATGCAGGGGACACACGTTCGATCGCTGGTCCGGGAAGATCCCATGTGCCACGGAGCAACTAAGCTCGTGCTCCAAAACTACTGAGTCTGTGTTCTAGAGCCCCCGAGCCACAACTACTGATCCCGTGCACCACAACTACTGAAGCCTGTGCACCTGGAGCCCATGCTCCACAACAAGAGAAGCCACAGCCATGAGAAGCCCACGCACCGCAAAGAAGAGTAGCCCCCGCTCACCACAACTAGAGAAAGCCCATGCGCAGCAACGAAGACCTAACACAGCCAAAAAACTTTTAAAAATAACTTTAAAAAAATAAGTAAAAGTGATCTCCACACAAGATTATTTCCCACTTCTTTCTCCTCCTTTAGCTTAATGTTTGTAGGGATTTTGGGACAGTTTTTTCTTAAGTTCTATAAATTTTCCCTTGAACTCATCATGCTGGCGATGAGAGGAGGGTCGCATTCGGAGCTTCGTACTGCGCCCTCTGACTCTGCATCCACCCATGGTTATAAGACCTCCATGTCCCCTTATTGGATACTGTATCCTTATGAACTCCTGGGAGTTCTCAGAGGTGTTTCCTGAACGCTCATCATGTTAATCCTTTCAGACCCTAGGTGACTTTTCCCGTGGTTATCCTTGCTCCTGCCCTCTCTGGTAATCTCCCAGGCCGCCGAGGTTCACGAAGCTGCCACCACAATTAGGGTCACCTCTCTAGGAGAACTACAATGGCCCAAGACAAATATGGAAGATGCTGCCAATTTACAAGTTATTCTCTTGCCTTTGGTTCCTGCTGCCACCTTCTTATAATCAGCTCAGCGATTTTTCTGTTTGGAAATTCATTCCCTTTTTTTTTTTTTCTTTTAACCTAGCACATGCTATTATCACAAGACATCAGTCTTAGCTGAGGGTGCTGTCAGCTGTCACTTCCATTGTGAAGGGGAGAAGGGTTCTTACCACCTTCGTATTACATTCAGCTCTGTGGGTCTCAGCACTGGGCTTCCAGTGCCCCCGCTTAGTGAGGCTGTGAGGAGCTTGCTCTTCCGACTCTTATGTGTAGCCCTTTATTCAGAACACTCAGACAGGAGTCCATGACACTGGGCTGGGAGAGAACTTGAGAAAAGGATATTATACCCCAAACCTCCTTCCTCTCTGATTGTAATGCATGATTCTTGAGTCACGCTAGTACTTCTCATGCCTTCTTTCCTTCATCATAATTCTACATAGGAGATGCTTCTGCCCTTCATGCGAACAGACTCACCCCAACACTCCTCTGTGCCCAGGCACTTATGAATTCAAGGAATGACACAGCTCTGGCCAAATCTGAAACAGCCACAACACCTCTTTTTGAGCTCCTGTCCCTACAAGTGACAATCTCTTCCCACAACCTTATGTGAAAAATGAAATACCATGGATTAATGAGCTAGTTCAACTATTCAGGTTACTTGAGTTCGCCATTTGCCAATATCTGTGGATTGCTACTATACACAGAGAGAGCATCCTTGGGATTCGGTACAGGTACAATGTGAACTCTGAACTGGAGAAATGTCACCATATAGTCATCTTTCATGGAAGAGAAAACAAGACTATTATAATTGGCTGTGCTCTCCTTTCTCGTTGGATTTCTTGCTCCTTTCTCCATCATATTTCTGGATCTTAATAAATTCAGAAGAGATTGTTTATTGCTTAACATTTCTTTGTTTTATGCCTTGAGCTATATACCAAGGAAAAAAACATTTCCAGTCATTCAAACAAACCAAATCTTTGCTATAAAAAGAAAGAAAATTATTCAGAATGTTCCAGACATAAAGCTATTCCAATTTTTAATCCTGTTTTACAGAAATTAGAGACTTGGCTCTAAATTTAGCTGGATATGACCTGCTTCACCTAACTCACTTACCATTAACAATGGGAAAGAGTTTTAAAACTCCTCAATACCTGTCAGTTCCTGTAATTAATAAGAAAAGCATTTCCTTAATCCTTCACCCCAAGGGCAGTTTCATTATAGTTTCAAAGTTAGTATAGAGACTTCTGCTTGAGATGTGATAACTTTTTAAGCAAATTTGATTTTAAAAGAAATGGAAATGTGTATGAACTATTCATTTTTTAAAGGAAAATTTAAAGGGATGGTATGCCTATCTCATGACTTTGTCCTAAATATTATAACTGCTTCGTTAAAGAGATACAAAATAGCAGGCAGCCAGGAAGTAGTTTTTATTAAATGGAAAATCTCTTGACCCTGAGTCACCAGCTTTTCAATTTTCCTGTAAGAAGGAAAGGGTTAATTCATATTATTTCCATTTTTCCATGAAAGAGAGGCTCTAGGTTCTGAATTGCTGAGCTCAGTGCCAGGGCTGCACAAAATAAAGACAGATCACATTACAGATCCTTTCATCAGCATCTCAAAGGGCTTTATACCATTCAAATACCACTGTGCCCTTCCTGAGTAAACAAGGATGCAATTTGGTGTGAGAATAAGAAATTAAGTCTCCCTGCAAGTGCCTTTTCCCATTTGTTTCACTTTGTCTTAATTTCTTTGCAATCCATTCAGTACCACATATTTAAGATAAAGGAGGCTGGACATTCAGGTATTTAGCAGGTTTGGACATGTCACTCTGAGTAGAGAAGGCTTCCTGACACCTCACTCAAAGGAATGTATGGCAGAGCCCCCAGGAGCAGCTTTGAGGACTGTCCCCCATGAGGCTCTTTGACCACAGATTTGGTCCTCAGATGACATGTATTTCACTCCTGGCACTTTGACATAAATAAATCTTCCTCCTTTGAAGGGAGGGGCTGAGTGTGGAATGGGCAAAATCAATCTGAACCAAAGCTGCTGCTGCAGGGGACTCTTGGTGATGAGACTACATTGGCAAGAGCTGGTTCCCAAGGAGAGAGCTGAGTTGGGGACATATTGTTGAAAGTAAGTCCAGTTCCTAAAGTAACCATGGGAAAGGATAACAGATATTTGGAGATACAAGTTACAATATTTGTTTTACTACTTGTGTTTTATACTCCTAACCCTGTATTCAAAACCAGAAAGGAAGTTTTTCAGAAGGTCTGTAGCTAGGAATCTCAAGGTCAACTTTTATTCTAAGTCTAATAACCGCATGCAGCCATATGCAATATGAATCTTAGCCCTACATTTATTCCCCACCTTTAAGTCCCCTCAAACATTTACTTTAACCTTCACTATTTTGTTCTTACTTGCCTTGAATGATTATAAAATGAGAGAAGATGGCAAACACCTAAAAAGAGAGAACACAAACCAATAAGTAAGTTAAATGAGTCATACACTGCAAAAAGGAGTCAGGGCCATGAAGATTAATAGGACACTGTCCCTGTTCTTGAAGATTTACAGACTAATGAGCGAAAACCAGAAACAGAGAAACATATCATTTCACCATAATATGGCAAATGCTATGCAAAGATACACCCTGGATGTAGTGAGGGTTCAGAATAGGGGTATCAGTAATAACAGTGAGATTTTCTGTGCTTACCTATTTCCATCTGCCTTTCCTTAGCTCTGCAGCAGCCTTAAAAAATAGCAGTCTCACTATCAAGATAGCTGTGAAACACAGCAGCCTAGTGGACACTGAAGGGAACAGAATGTGTTTGAAGCACTGCAAAAGGCCCATCCCCAGAGAACTGTCACTATTTGTCCTCCCTGGTAGCTCTCTATAAAAGCCCCATTCACTGGATTTATCTTGAGGTGACATTACTCAGATGGAAAATTGCTAATCCCAGGGCATTTGGCAAAAGCAATCATCAGCAACTGTTTAACATCACAGCTGCCTGAGCTGGGGATATGAGTTGGGAAATAAGAGGCTTCCCAAAAAACTTAAGAGGAAATTCTAGGGAATGCAATGTCTATAGAAGGTTTTGAAACATCGTAACATATTCCTGGGGATCTAGAAGGCCATGTGCATGCCAATAAAGAACTGAAAAGGCCCTAAGTGCTCACCCTTGGCTAACCTTAAGGCTCTTTGCAAGTAGTAAGTGAAACATAAGGTGGAGTTGTAAATTGCCAAAGTGCTGAAGGCACACCACAACAGCCTAAAGAGTGGGAGACTTGCAGCTCAAGGCACTTGAGGAAGTCTCTGTCCAATCATGATTTTTCCTCTAGGCTGACTGAGCAAAGACTTCGGTGACCACACACAGCAGTAGATACAGACATTACAAAATTACTTCAGGAAAGTCATTAAACAAACAACAAACAGCAAAAACAACAAACTCTAAGTAGCGGGGAGTACCTGATTTCCAAAAGAGCCACTAAGAAGAGAACGCAACAAAATATGCAGAATAAACACAATTAAAGTGTTGTACTAGAAAATATCTATTTGACACAATAGAAGATAACGGAGCTAAAATGTAAGTGTATTACAAAACACTGAAAAGTACTACCATAACTTGACCAACTAAATTTTCTTTAATTGTGTAATTATCTAAGAATTTATAATTTTAAAGGAACTATTACACCTTATAATGCTTTAATAAAGTTCCACCTGTGGCAATGGAGTTTTCAAAGAAAAAGAAGAAGAGGAAGAAGAAGAAGGAGAAGGAGAAGGAGAAGGAGAAGGAGAAGGAGAAGGAGAGGAAGAGGAAGAGGAAGAGGAGGAAGAAGAAGAAGAAGATGAAGGAGAAGAGGAAGAAAACGGTGAAGTAGAGAAATGAAACACAGATCACATAGAAAAGAAATAACAAAATGGCAGATGTAAACCCTCCCTTATCAGTAACCACATTAAATTGAAATAGAATAAATAATCAAAAGGCAGAGTTTGGCAGAATGGATACAACAACATGATCCAACAATTGACTTTCTATAAGGGATACATTTTAGATTGAATGACACAAATAGGTTGAAAGTAAAAGAATAGCATGCAAATAATAATCAAAAGAGAGTCAAATAACTATATTACTATCAGGCAAAACAGACTTTAAGATAAAAATCATTTCTAGAGACAAAGAAGGACAGTTCATAATGATAAAAGGATCAGGAAGCTATGATCATTATAAACATCAACTTTTTGTTCCTTCTTCAAAATCATGTAGAAAGTAAAAGATGTACACATACACCCCAAGTGTATACTGAGAGTGGAATAATACAGAAGCATTCACACAGAGAAAAAGTGTTATTGGTGGAGGGTAGGGGGCCTGGGTCCCTGTATGAGCTTGAATCCATACGCTCTGGGATTCTAGGAGCTTAATCATGCCTTTGACTAGAGATTTAGTGCATTCACTCTTGAAAAGAGGAAGAAACACACAAACATGCACACACACAGACATGACTAGCTCAGAGTCCACATTCTTCCTTCATGCCTGTCGTGAGTCTATGGAGCTACACAAACTTTCCAACCTTCAGGCAAGTTCAGACCCTTTTCCCTGCAGATATTGTTGAGCTGTGCTGTGTTGACCTTCAGAAGAAAAGCCTAGAAGGAGGTCCATGGAACCAACATCAGGAAACCATGTCATTTCAGTAATGCTTTTGTATATGTCTCAAGAAATCCTTACTCATTCAGAAATTCTAGTCAATTCAATGCATTCATAGAATTACACATGATTTGATAATGGACACTGTGATGATCTCATCTGTAATTTTGCTTTTCAATAAAATTTGTGTGAGAGAAGAAAACTGATGGAATGAAATAGTGTCAGGAAAATTACTGATAAGTCTTGCTTTTGTTGTTAATTTTAATTATTCTAATTAATCTGGGCTCTCCTAGACCTGTCTTCTGGTCCTGCCATTAATCAGTGATTTGACCTTATGTGAGTCACTCTTTATCTTTACCTGTCTAATGATGGAGCTGAACTAGAAAGCTTCTAAGTGTCCTTTCAGCTCCAATAATATTTGTGTTTCTGAAGTAGGGATTAAAGTTTAGTCATAATCTAATTACGTGTTGAATTTCCCTTACCCCATCATACTAACCATATTAACTAAATTGCTAATAAACTCTAAACAACAGAGACAATGTTTCAGTTTAGTTCACGGAAAGGACTTAAATGAAGAATTGCTAACTTATTTGATTAAATGTGAATTTCACTATTGCCCTTTTATCTATTACTGTCAAAAAGTCCAAGGTATAGTGCCCAATTACAGCCAAATATCATTAAAAACCTTTTTTGGAATTTTGGAAGGTTTAAAAAAATAGCTAACTATTCCATTTTAAACTGCTTGCTTCAGAAGTTTTTATAGAATCGCTAATAGAAATGTGTTTTCAAAGAAAAGTAGGTTGTTTGTTCCTATAGGTCTAAAACTGCTCGGCATATACTTCCAAGCCCTGTAGAGCCCACGGAGTTGTATGAAATGTTGTGAAACACTCTCCTAGATTATGTAAACCTGTTCCCAGAGTTACACCTACCACACAATAAATCCTCTGCAATAGGTGTATGATAAATGTTATTATGTCCATTAAGCGTTTCAGGTAGGAGGTTATACTTTCATTACTATCCAAATACTTTTAAACAATGACCCATTTAACATATGTCCATAACGACAAGAGTAGAGACTATCAATATGTTTCCTCTGACTTCAGCCAAGCTTAAATGTGACACATAGGTTCATTGCTCTACTATGTTCAGCTCAAATCAGAGATTTAAATTTGAATAGTCCTGAATGGCTCTCAACACCCAGGTAGCACTCCTTGACCATCTGCCAACGCTCACATGTTTCCTAATACAGAACGCTGCTCCTGCTGGCAAATTCATTTTCTTAATTTTCTAGAAGCTACAAAAAAGCATAGGCACAGGCTCAAGCCTTCCCTTAGAAATGGTAAACACCTTAGACAATGAAAGTCATCCATTTCCTCGAAAAATTAAAATACAATTTGGCGTACATACTTTCACTGGGCAGAGCCTTCCGTCAGTAACATGCTCTGTGGTTGAATAGTTACTTATTTGAATCTTTTAGGAGCTATGTGAAGACAGATGAGTTTAAATCACATCCTTAAACAAAGCAAAATAGATTCAGACTTCCACAAACATCTGTTAATTTTTCACACACTGAATCCATTAAGATAATTCACCTTATGGAGTAACTCACAACAAGAAGCTCCCCCCACAACAAGGAAGAACGGAAAATTCAGTTATGCAAATGATTTCCACCTAAACTTTGCCCAGTGAACAACAGAAAGAGTAAGTGATTCAAACTGCATGTTAACCACCTTCACGTTTACAGAGCTCCAGAAAAGCCAAGGCCGACAAGTTCAGATTTTCTGCAGGATTCTAGAATGACAGGATCCTGGGGATAGGAGCTCTGTAAGATCACCCACATGATGGAGAACCAATCCGGCTGCTAGGAGTTCCTCTACCGAAATCTATTTCCTGGGTGACTTTTTCCTCTGCTGGGATAGTAGGATGATAAAATAATACTTGATGATCTTTCTCAAATTATTCAACTTGGACCACATCAAAAAGTGGCTGTGATTACCTTGCAACTGTGGTTAAAACTACCATTGGTCCTTGTTAATTGCGGGGGAGATACTGGCTTTTGCTACTTGGAAGCAGCCCCAAGAATCTCTGAGTTAGAAGAAAAATCATTCCTGACTTCTTGTGAGATCTGAGATTCCATAGGTCATAACCAAGAGGATAATTCCACAGCTGAAAACTTTGATGAGGGTGATACCAGTATTGGCGACATCTTGAAAGGTCTGGTGTGGTTAGAGAAACAAATTCTTTCTACCGGCGCAGTAGTCTTTTGGCACAGAAATGTCTTCTGAATATCTCTGGTTTTAATGCATTTACCAATAAATAAATAAGTAAATAAAAAATTAAAAGTATTTACACCATTCTTCACTTTCCCAAGGGCTTTCTATTTAGAATATTTTTAAAGTATCGAGGACTTACTTCTGGGCTAGAAACTGTACTAAACAATATATAATTCCATTTAATCTTCAGAACAATATTATGAAATAGGAAACATTATATTCATTCTCCATTTAAGGTTTGGCTTAGGGAATTCAAGTTATTTACACCAAAAGTGAGGACAAAGCTAGGATTTGAACTCTGGTCTGAATGACTTTCAAAGTCCATACTGGTGTGCTACCCTAGGTTCTGCATAGCGAGAAAGAATTATGGTCACCTCGGTCGCCAAGGCTGCAGGGTTTGTTTTTCCATCCCGAGGTTTAGTTTGAAGTGTCCATCTAGGGTCAAAACTCACACGCCTGGACCTTTCTGCAAATATTCTAAACAATGGGTCTGGGAGCCAGGCAGGTCTAGTTTTCAGAAGTTCTTCAGTTGATTCCAATGCACACTTTCCATCAAGAACTACTGATATCACTTATATGTGGAATCTTAAAAAATGATACAAATGAAGTTATTTACAAAACAGAAACAAACTCACAGACATAGAAAACAAATTTACGGTTACCAAAGGGGAAGCGGGGAGTGGATAAATTAGGAATTTGGGGTTAACAGATACACATGACTATATGTAAAATATAAGACCAACAAGGACCTACTGTGTAGCACAGGGAGCAATGTTTAATATCTTGTGATAACTTATAATGGAAAAGAACCCGAAAAAGAATATATATATGTATATATATATATAACTGAATCACTTTGCTGTGCACCTGAAGCTAATACAGCATTGTAAATCAACTATACTTCAATTTAAAAAAAAGAACAACTGATCACATAATTTAGTAATCTTGTAACATGGGAGTCCATGTACACATTCTCGGACATCCTCGAAGACACGCAGGAAATTTTAAGGTTGTACTCTCATTTCAATAACAATTTTTACAAAACACGCTTTAAGTTAATTCTTGATCTGGATAACCAAGCCCTGCCAGCTGGCTTCATTCCTTTCCATTTGTTTCAGCTTTGTATTTGTGATCATTAAGCTATTCACTCAACAGACACACGTAATTCCTAATGTGTTGTGCAATGCACACTGGCAAGTAAGACAACAAGCGCGTTTCCTCACTTGCAAAACAGTGTTAAAAACAGTGACAACCTGACAGGGTCGCTGTGAAATTTAATGAAAAGTGCTTAAAGAAGGATCTAACACATAGTAAAGACTCAGTGAATGTTCCATGCAGTTGTTGTTATCTGCTAGCTTTTATTCTTTCAAGTAAACAAACGTTCTAAACCTCATGTAGTAGTAAGTGCCTTGAACAAAATAAAACAGGGTCAAGTAATAGACAGTGGCAGGTGATGGGGGTGAGATAAAAGCACTGCTCAGTGAGTTGGGAGGTCCTCTATTTCAGTGATCTTTCATCAAAGGCCTACATAAAGTGATGGAGCAAGCCACATAGCTGTGTAGGGAAGAACATTCTAGGTGAAGGAAAAAGCTATGCAAACATTCTTAGGCAGGAATAAATTAAGATGTCAATATTCGCTTACTCATTTAGTTACAGGTGATCAAGGGACAGAATGTAACTTTTGATGGAATGTTTCTCAAAAAGTTAAAAATATTATTATGGGATGGATTCTGCACACACACACACACCCCTCCACACACACACACACACACACACACACACACACACACACACACACACACACACGATTCACGTGGTGAAGCCCTAACCCCGGTACTTCAGAATGTGCTTATATTTGGAGATAGGGTTTTTACAGAAGTAATTAAGTTAAAATAAGGTCATTAGGGTGGGCTCTAATCCAATTTGACTGAAAATTTGGACTCGACACGTACAGAAGGAAGGCAATGTAAAGACACAGGAAGAAGATGACCATCTTCCAAGGAGAGAGGCCTGGAACAGGTCCTTCCTGAGGCGCCCTGGGAAGAAAACAACCTAGTCAACACTGTCAAGAAAGGACTTTTTTCCCTTCAGATGGATCTCTTTATTATTCAAATTTAAAAGTTTCTGCTTAAAAGATTTTGATCTATTCAAGAGGATAGCAGGTGCTAATTCAGATTAGATCTCCCACGACTTTTGCCAAATGGGTTGGTGAAATGGGAAGAAGTCTAGAAGCAAACTAGTTTTCTAGGAGTTGGGGCTCAGTTGACATCTTTGAGAGCTTCCTGACCAGCACAGGATTAAGGTTTCTCATGAATGGATTTCAACTCCATGGAAAGAACACAGAACAGTCCTCTGGTAAGCCACCAAAGGCTTTCATTCCTCTTATCATCATGAGGTCTCTGGCCTTCTGGTTGGAGGACAAGTTGCTGAAAAGTCAGACCATTTCTGAGACTAACCTCCCAGGCTGTGTACTCAGTAGGAACCGCCTAAGACTGGCATCTAAGAACAAGAGGTGCCAGGGTTCTAACAAAGAGGAGCTTGGTGAGTAGACTGGTGTTATACCCTCGGAAGTGCCTGGCCAGCAAGAGAGAGCTGTGGCTGAGAACACTGGGCCATGTGTTCATCAGGACTGGAGGGACAAAGCAGGAAGAGGAACGGGAAGAAGAGCTGCCAGGGGGCAGGCCCACAGACGGCAGTGGGCACTGAAGCCAGACCTAACAGCTCCATCACAGGGGGCTGCGTGGGTCTCTTTAAAGGGTGAGGACGTGCACTCTATCAAGCGGAGGGTGGGTGCTTAAAGGGCGGGACTGGTTCTGAAAATAGACACGGTGTAGGGCACAGGCTTGATTGCAATTTAATGAAAGTAGTGCTCAAGCAACCAGAAAGAAAAAAACATTTTCACCAAGAATAAGATGCCCCAGCAGGCAATGTTGCAATGGCATTTCAAAGTGCTGGTTGCACCAGAATCTTGGCGGTAAATTGAAATGAAGCCATAATCAGGTGGCATTCTAATTCTGGCATGCTATAATTAAGTAATGATTTGAACCAATGGTTTTATTAAGTCTCTCTGCACAAAAGCCGGCACCTCTCTTCAACTCCTGCTATGTTCATTATATTTGGCTCCTGCTTGATATTTTCTAGTAGAAAAGCTAAATATCCACAATTTCCTTTCCTTGTTTATAAATGTTAATATAATGGTTTAAACTAAAATATTGGAAGTGTATCACTTATTAAAATATTGTCAAACCTCCTAGGGGTGAATCAGTCACACATAAAGAAAAAAAAACTAATTTCATACCCAGATTCATGTTATAAAGAAAATAAAACTGGTTAAAAGGGTAGAAAATGACTCAGGGATTGTCTCTTTGCTTCTCTAGGACAAGGACATTTGAGTAGAGATCAGAATAATGAGAAGGATGCACCCATAATAAGGTCCAAAAGAAAATCATTCCAACCAGAAGAAATAGGAAGTGCAAAGGCCCTGAGGTAGGAACAAACTTGACATGATTGGGTGACAATAAGAACAGTCAGACTAAACTTCAGTGTGTGACGGGCAAGAGGGGAAGAAAAGATTGGAATGTTGGACAAGGAATAGATTATGTAAGACTCTGTAGGGTGAAGTAAAGAATCTGAATTTTATTCTAGTTGCAATTAGAGACTCCTAATGACCTTTAATAGGAGGGTGATATTATTTGATTTGTCTTTCCAAAAGATCCCACTGGCTTCTCAAAGGAATCTGCAAAGAAAGCAACAAGACCAGCTATAAGGCATTATCAAGCCAAACGATGAGAGTGGCTTGGATTACAGTTTGGCTAGTGATGGTGAGGATAAATTGCTAGTTGACCAACGGATGTAAGGAAAAGAGGAGTTATAGGAAAGTCAAAGACGAATCCTAGGTTAGGGGCTGAGGATAGTAATACCATCTATAGGGATGGAAAATCTAAGGGAAGACCAGATATGATGGGATGGGCTAAAATAGTTCTGTTTTGTTCATGTTAAGTTTGAGATGCCACTTAGGCCTCCACATAGAGATACTGAATAGACAATTGAATACATGAATCTTGTGATTAAATCTATATGTCTGGGTTCCACTAGCACAAATATGGTAGCTTTAGAGGCACAGACTTGAATGAGATCACCTAGGGTGTAAATTAGATAGCCAAGAGAAGCATCACTGGGTCACATCTACATTTTGATATCTGGTGAAGGTATGTAGCCAGTAAGGGAGATGAAGAAATGGCCAATACAGTAGGAAGAAAACCAAAGAAAAGAGCATGGTCCATCATTACAAATTCTGCTAGGAAGTGAAATTAAATAAGGATAGAGAAATGACCATTAAGTTTGGAATTAATGGGAAAGGAACGAACTAGAGTCTTTGAGTGAAGAAAAACAAAGTTGTTCTTTGAACAGAAAACAAAGAAACAGGCAGGAGGATGTTCTGAGGCCAAGAGAAAGGATAGGAGAGCAACATTAATGAATATGTGGTCAATCCAATAAGAATAATCTAATGGAGAGATGTTGACTGATTGTATTGATGAGGCTAGGCTAAACTATTCTGCAGTAAGAAATAAAAAACAATCACATTTGAACATACTAAAATTGTATGGCTTACTCTCAACTGTAGTCACTGGAGGAAGGGGTCTGGGAGTGGGAGTGCACGTCTCTGTTCTGGGTTTTGCAGTCATTCTGAGAAGACCCTTCCATCTCAACACAAAGCTTCTGAATTCCGTTAAGGGAAAGAGAGACATAGAGGTTACGCAGAGGGTTTGACAGCCAGGTCTAGGAGTGGTGCCCATCACTTCTACCCATTGGCCAGAGCTCATTCATTTGGTTACATTAACACAATGAGAGGAGGAGCAAAGGGTCTCCCAATGTCAGGGGAGATGAACTGGTTTTGATAAATATCTATCATTGTTACTGCAAATGTCCCTACTTGTGGTTTCCAAATATGCATTTCATTCTTTCTCCCGCACATAGAACATGCTCACACCCTTCCCAAGCAGGCAACCTGGAAATCCAGTCTGCATTGAAACTAGCTCAAAGTTCAGGATTTCTGAGTATGCTTTCCATTTCCATCTGGATGTGGCTCCTTATTGTCCAACAAGCTAAGAACTAAAAAGACAAGATACCCTCTTCTACTCCCACATACAGCATACAGAGGAGGGAAAGGGAGGAGATATCCACACAGACCCTTCCAATCAGAAAGGGAAAAAGTGGGAGATGCTTGGCAGCCACTGGTCTCTAGCAATTTTGAAACACCACTGGGCCAACTTCTTGAAGGCCTTCAACCATGGAAGGGGTGAACACTTCTTGCATTGACCCCAATTCTGCTCTCTTGAAGGAGGAAATTGCCTGCCCTTTGTTCTTCATGATGCCAGACTTCACTCAGAGACATTCTTTCTGGTTTATTATCCATGTTGGCCACTTCTACTGTGAGTGCTGAAGAGCTGTCCTTTTGAGAGCTGCACAGCTCACACGGCCCACTTCCTGCATGAGGGATGTTTTAAGACGCAGTTAAGTTTTTTTAGGCAAGGCTCAAGAATTCTTTGGCAGCAAACCCTTATTTGCTTTTAGGTAGACCCCTGTGCTGTTGACTATATTCAAAGTTCTTTTGTAGATCTGGATCACAGATTTTGTATTCTTTCACTTCCTCACCCCCAGGCCTGCCTCTCTCAACCTAATGGCAACTACCTTGAGGCTACAACGCTTGAGTGGACAGGCCATTTCCTTGACTCAAAGCTGGTCTCCACCTCAAAGCTGAGTCACTCCACACAACTAAGAAGGCTCATTGGGTCTTTGTCTCTCAAAGTCTTTTCAAATCACATCTCTTCCTTGAAGTCTAGAAGCAGTTGACTTTTCCAACTCTGCAGGATCCTGACTTTCTAGAACTTATTCCCCCTTTCTATTTTGCATATAAACTGTCCAATTATTACTCTTGTTTATACCATATGTCATTGATTATAAGATGCATATTCATTTTTTGTTTCAACAGCTTTGAGATTGAGCTGCATTTCATAACTTGTATCATAAAAAGGCATTATATCAAAGCTTAACTGGCATTCTTCAGCCGTTCTGAGTCTGCACAAAATAAAGGCGTGTCTTGCAATCTATGACATGTCATAGTCTATGACCTTTAGAAATAACTTGCAAAATGTACTTAATAACAATCAATTTAAACCTAACAGCATCTAGAGGAAGGGTTCCATCCCTTCCTCTAGAACCGTAAGCTTGGCACAAAGCCCTGGAAGTGATCGCAGGTGTCAGTTTTGCCAAAGTTTTGCCACCACCATGTGGATCTCCAACCTCTAGATTTCTATTTTTTTTTTCTCTGCTCTCTACTTTTTACACAATTACTAAGTAAATATCAAGGTACCACTAGTCAGGCACAGTGGTTTTCTCTGCCACATCTGAGAATCTGTACACATGCTTGCATGGTTTGTTTCGGCCTTTTGCCCCGTCCTTCCAGGACCAGAGCACGTCTCAAGTAAAATCTGATCCTTCGGTCTAAGTCCCAAGATAAGATGCATGGAGCAGTGCTGAGCACATGAGACAGATCATAAAATCCAAAAGCTACTCAGCCTAGATGATTTCAGAAATAATTTCCATTAACCATTCAAGGAACAAAAACTCTTGTCTTACGCAAATTGTCTCATAGAATACAAAAAAAGAAAAAAAAAGGAAAGCTCTGAACTCATTCTATGAGGCTAATGTGACATTTATATCAAAACTAGGTAAGAGTAGCACCAGAAAAAATATTTAAGCAAATCTTACTTAAAAATAAAGAGGCAAAAAGTTTAACACACACGAGTAAAATAAATTTAGCAGCCTGTTAACAAAGAATTCATCACAATTAAAATGGGTTAATCCCAGGAAAGCAAAGACAATTCTACATTTTAAAAAAATCTATTACCATAATCACCAGAAAAACATATTACAGAGGGAAAAACATAATTTTCTCAACAAGTGAAAAAATCATGTCACAAAAATAATTTCATGATGAAAACTTCTAAGCAAACTAAAAAAAGAAGGAAAAATATTTTTCTTTCTTATATAGCTAAGAAAACCACACTAAATTTATTTCTTAATGACCAAAATTTAGAGGAATTCTTAAAACAAAATTATAAGAATAAAACTAAGATAGTTTATACATTCAGCAGTATATGAAGCCCTAGAAAAGATAAAGAAATAAGATATAAGAATTGAAAAGTAATAGAAAAATGTATCCTGATTTGCAAACAATATAATTGTAGGAGTTCCTAGATAATCTGCCAAAAAAACTATTAGAACAACTAAAATCATTCACCAAGCTTTCTAGATGCGACAGCAGCAAAAAAAATGAGGAGCCTTCCTTACATCATTAGTAGTTCTGTTAGAAAATAGAAAAGTATTTTACTTATAATATCAACAAAAAAATTTTAAGATGTTGGAATAAATTTAACAAAAGATTTCTGAGACCTTGATGAAGAAAATTATAAGCTATTACTCAAAGGGGAAAAATTCAAAGAAGAAGCTGCCCTAAATAAGTGAAGAAATAGACCATGTTGATGACTGGGAAGAATCAATACCTTAAATGTCAGTTTACCCACAAATTATTTACTGAATGCAATAAAGATTCAATCACAGGGTTTTTTGGTTGCTTTGTATCATATTGTTTTTGTGAAATATGACAAGCCAAGTACAGATTTCACATGAAATACAAGAGATTTTTGAACAAAATAAGAAAATTGTTCTATCTGATATCAAGAATCATTGCTAAGTTACAGTAATCGAGACAGTTTGATATCAGCACAGGAATAGATGGCTTACTATATACACACTACTATATATAAAACAGATAACCAAGGACTGTATAGCACAGGGAACTATACTCAATATTTTTTAATAACCTATAAAGGAAATGAATCTGAAAAAGAATACATATATACATATATATATGTATGAATCACTGTGCTGTACACCTGAAACTAACACATTGTAAATCAACTATACGTCAATAAAATAAATACTTACATCACCTCTACCCCCCCAAAAAAATTCCCACAGATTTAAAAACGTAAATAAAAAAACAAAACTTCAAAACATTTAGATGGCATCCCAGTGGTTAAGACTTTGCCTTCCAATACAGGGGGTGCAGGTTCGATCTCTGGTCGGGGAGCTAGGATCCCACATGCCTTGTGGCCAAAGAACCAAAGCGTAAAACAGAAGCAATATTGTGACAAATTAAATAAAGACTGTAAAAACGGCCCACATCAAAACACTTAGATGAAAATATAGGAAAGTATTTTCATAACCTTGGGGTAGGGATGGATTATTTAAAGCACATATCCTAAAGAAGATTTTGAAATGTTAGGTACATTAACATTTAACTCTTTTATCAAAAGTTTAAACTCGGGTATTACCCTCTGACTTGTACTCAGCTGTATCTGTACTCAGCCCATGGCGCCCTGGTCTGACCTCTCTGTCAATGCCACAGAGGGAAGAGACTGGCACATGCTGTCCTCCCAGAAGTAATAACTTCAGGATTGGCTGTACGATAAAGGCAGATGGGCCACTGCATAGTCGATGGACAGTGTGCACTTCCCATGCAACACTGTTCAACATTCTCCCTGACAGAAGGCACTCAAAGCCATACTGTATAATCATTTTGTTCTCAGGGCTGCTGGACAGCGTCTGCTCCATGTAGCATATTGTACAAAAGAATTGCTTTGGCTAGTCTAATAATAATTTGCCTAGGATATTTTTCCTTCAGGAAGAAAATGTGTATCAGAGAGCGTGGGTGTTTGGAATCACAGGGAAAACCAGTGTGGAAGAAAAGATGCCCACAGACACCTATCTTTTCCATCAGGCTGCTCTGACACTAAGAGTTTTCAATGATCACTTTATGTTCCACATTTAAGCTTCTGTTTATAAACAGCAATCAATTTAACATATAAAAGATAATATCCAAAGATTCCTACATTTAAAACCCTGTAAGAATTCCTGGATCCAGATTTCAATGTCGTCTACGCCTATGGCCATTCCTGGGTGTTTGTGTTTAACCAAGTCCCATTTTATCTTTGGATTCTCTTCTGCTGCAGGTAGAAGAACTTAACTAGGGCAGCTGCAGCCATCTTTTTTATGCACACAGGTGCTATTCTAAATTCTAAGATAATGGCAAGTAAAAGCAGTGAGGATTGGTCCTCAATACTCCTCTGACCGCCATTGCTTCCGAGTGCTGCAGGGAGCCAGGGAGCTCGAACGCTGTCATGGACACTCTCTCTAAAAGAAAAAAATAGCATGTCAAGTGCCTCAAATATCTCCTGCTTTCAGCCAATTCTTTTGGCAGACAGCTCAAGTGGTACTGTCGCTTGAATCTGTCTGACAGAAGCAAGGAAAGGGCCAGCTAGGTTTTCTTGCATCCATGACCTTGCACAAACACTGTCGTCCTCTGTGTTTCCTCCACTGGATCTGAGAGCTGTTCAAGCTAAAACAGCCAGACCTAATTTTTGCTCAGTTCAAGTTAGGTTCTTTTTGTCATTCCTTTAATTATCACAACATGGGGAGCAAGTGAGATTTAAGAAGAAAAGGACGTGCATCTTTATATGCGACTACTTTCTCTCTCCTCTGAGAGGCTCTCTCTTTCTCTTTCTCAGAGTTCTGAGAATCTTTCTGCTCTGGTTCAAGAAGCCAGAGCTAAAACCAGTAGGAAATATGTCTCAGTCTCTGCAGGAACACTTCCTGCCATTCTTTTCCCATACTAATCTCTATGCACTGAGAAGAACAATCTCAATTCTCCCCATTTCACCTTCCATCCAGTATATAAATCCCAAGTCACCACCTCCTTCACGCAACAATATCCTTTAAGCCCTGCCAGGGTCTGCACTGTCCTCTAGGGATATAAAGGTAGATGGAATATGGTTCCCTGCCCAGGAGGAACCTCAGAATCATGAACAGAACAGTGGACAACCAATAACAGGTGCAATGCTAGGTCGGCTGTGTACGGGAGGACGAAAGGGTAGCACCTGGCCCAGCCTGGAGAAATTAGAAAGGTCTTCCTGGAGGAGGAAGTGACACACCAGCTGGATCATAAGCGAGTAACTGACATTCAGCTGAGAGGAGAAGGGAATAAGAACAGACCAGACAGAGAACATGGTAAGCAGTAAAGCAGGGTTTCCCAATCTCAGCATCACTGACGTTCTGGGACAGATAATTCTTTTCTGGGTGGGGGGAGGGCTTGTCCTGTCCAGCTCAAGATGTTTAGCAGCAGCATCGCTGGCTTCTATTCACTAGACGACAGTAGCATCTTCTTCCTCAACTGTGACGATCATAAATGTCTCCAGATAATGTCAAATTTTACCCCTGAAGAACAAAATTGCCCCCAGTTGAGAGCCATCGCACTAAGCATGGAAGGAAAAACTAGAAGCAGGTTGGTATAGCTGGAGCATAAGTCTTGAGACAGAGTGACTGGTGTTGGAGATGGAGAAGTAAGCAAAAGTCAGATCTTCAAAGGTCTTCCTGACTTTCAGCTCCAGGAAAGTGGCTTAACGAAACAAATGACAAATGGGAATAGCAATACTTTCCCCGGAGGAAAGTGGCCAGGGCTGAATCAGATCACATACGTAAAGAACTCAGCACAGTGCTTGTCATACATAGAAAGAGATTTGTTTCCTCTCCCCTGCTCGGTTCCATTCTCCAGACTGGGCATTAAGGTGATGAATTGAAGGGCATTCAGAGACTGGAGTGAGCGGTGGGCGGGGCCTCTGAGGCAGGAATAATTAAGCCACAGGCAGAGCTGATGACTGCAGAGCTGGACGTGCTCCCACCTGGCCAGCGCAAGCGTGAAGTGCTCCATCCCCACCACATGGCCCTTACCCAGGGCTTATCTTCCCAGAACACCTGGCTCAAGTGTGTTAGACACACTTCCTTGTCTAATGTTTATCTTAACCCAGCAAACAGCTGCAGTGTTCCCTGTATGAACCCCCAGGTCATGGAAAAGAGGGGAGCAGACATGACAACAGACAGAAATTCTAGCCTCCAGGACCTTCCTCTCAGGGCTGGAGAAAATAGCACCCCTGCTCCTTTTGTCAGCACAATCTCCCTGTCTCTAAGCCAACAAGGTGAGGTCCAGCTCAGGCATCCGTTCCTCTCAGAAGCCTGTCCTGGTGGCTATCCTGCCCCCATCAGAGCAAGAGCTTCCCTTCTCCAGGTGACCCACAGCACTCAGATAACCCCTCTCTTGGAGTCCTCAGCACCTTGTCCTACAGCTGATCTGTTGGTTGGTTTGTTCACTAGTCAATGACTTAAGTCACTTGAAAAGAGAGCCTGTATTTCTCAAATAGTGATTGAATTAATGCGCCAAGGCATAGAGCTCTGATAAAGCATCTTTCAAGACTTGGTGAATGTAAGCAAGGAGAGATTTTAAAATAGGGCATCCTTGCCCTCTCCACAAGTTAATGCTGGCATGTGAATTACATCCTAGCTAGCACACAACTTGTTTTCCGTTCTTGTCTTCAGATTTTTAACCACCTGTATTAGTTTTCTAGGGCTGCTGTAACACATTGCAAAATTAAAACAATCTTGGTGACTTAAATTTAACAGAAATTTTTTCTCTCACAGTTCTGGAGGCCAGAAGTCTAAAATCAGTATAACAGGGTTGAAATCAAACTGTTGGCAGGGCTGTGATCTCCCAGAGGCTTTAGGGAACATTCTCATCCTTGCCTCTTCTAGCTTCTGGTGGGGGCCGTGGGTATTTCTGGGGGTGGGGATTGCATAAAACCAATCTCTGTCTCTGTGGTCACACTGCCTCCTTTTCTTTGTGTGTAACCCCTCTCTTATAAGGACACTTGTCATTACATTTAGGGCTTGGATAATCTAGGATGATCTCGTCATCTCAAGATCCTTATTTCAATTACATCTGCAAAGACCCTTTCCCAAATAAGGTTGCACTCACATGTTCTGCGGGTTAGTTATGGACATATCTTTTTGGAGGCTACAACTCAAGCCACCATCACATCCTGCACCCGTGATACATCATTTAGAAACCCAGCTGGCTGTGGCCACATCTTGCATCCTTTTAGCCTGTTGGGATCCAGCTTCATATAGTTAGAATTCAATAGATAATGTGGGTTCTTTTGAGCATAGTTATATATAGTTATATTATATAACATGTGCTCTTTATAAGTACTTCTCTTTGCTTGAGCACACTGTAGCAGTACTGTGCTCTGAGTTAAGCACATGAGGATGGAGTCCTGAGTTTGTACCTTATAAACAAGTCAACTGCAGTTTTCTCAATTGTCAATTAAGGGCCTTGGATGAGTTCATGGTTTTTTTTACCTTGTTACCCATATCTTCTCTCATTTATTCTTCCTAAAAAGCCTGCGGCGTGGGAAGTATTGCAATACTGATTCTTAGAAATCCGGAAAGCGCAGTTTAACATATTTAAGCAATTTGCCCGTGATCACAAAGCAGGTCAGTCTAAAGTACTGTCTGTCCTTTGAACCCAGTTTTTGCTGAACTCCAAAATCTCTCCTTTCTGTTAACCATTATATCCATCTTGTTAACCATATCTGGGACAGGAAACTATTTTATCCTGAGCTGCTCTCATATAGGATTTCATCAGAGATTCAAACCCGAAATACTACACACACACTCTCTCTCTTCACAAGGGTCTATGAATAATTAAAAATCAGCTTTGACAATTGCTAAAGTTGCTGCCAAACTGCACACATTAAAAAAAAAAATCAGTTTTCATCTGCTCGACACTAAGTGTTGATGGCCCTGAACAGGGCCTGTGTCAGCATTCTTCAGAGGCTTTGCTGGTACTTGACAACTGCTTGCAGCTAAACAAACCCCTGTCGAGAAGGCTAGGTTTGGAATAAGTTTCTGCAAAGGAAAAATCTCTTCTCCTGGAATGTTAACCCAACCTCAACAAAGAAGTGACCCAATTATCTTCCTGTCAGCACTGGCTTTTATCCTAACCCCACAGTATGGCAGACAAACAGCCAACTCCAATGGAAGGCAAAATCTGCAGTGACCAAAGAAAGAGAACACTGATAAAATTTATAAACTGAAAAGGAAGATGCCTTCGTTGGATAGATGGGTATTCCCTCCAAGGAACATATGTTCTGAAATATTTGGTCCTGTGTATTGTATTTGCAAAGTAATAACTCATCATTTTTATTAATTGCAGATACAAGTAAATACCAATCAGAGATTCTGATTAGCAAGAGTCCATCACTATTTTCATTCGGAGTTCACGTACTTTTATCCAAAACGTTCCAACTCATAGCTCCAAGGTCTAATACAGTCCTAGGCCTCAACATCTCAGAGGATGAGAAAGTCAGAATATTAAGGCGGCAGGACGGGGTGGGTGAGATAAGGAAGTGGCAGGGAAAGGAGGTTTGGAGCTCCCTTTAGAGGCTGGAGTGCTCACAGGTGGAAAACCAGCATATTAGGCCGAACAGACATCCTTCTGGAGAAGGATCTGCACTGTTGGCTTATGCTGACTGCAGGCAGGTGAACTGTCTGGAGGAAACCTGTGACTACCCAAAGGCAACGCTAGTTTGTCACTGAGAAATGACAGGTTACACTTTTAATTTTCTCAAGAGTCTGATAAGGCCAAGGTTATGGGACCAAACTATACACAGAACACCCCTTCACTCTGACGTTGCCCAGGACCACAGGTAACCCCGAGTCTCCTAAGCCAGGCATCTGAGATCACACAGCTTCCTGGTCACGTGACCACCACTACCCGTCAACACACAGGGTGCACTCCTTTGCTTCCAAGTTTTTGTTCAACTTTCACTTTCTCAGTGACACTTGCAATGACCACTCTATTTTTTTAACCATATTTTTTAAAGTAATTAATTTATTTATTGGCTGCATTGGGTCTTTGTTGCTGCGCGCAGGCTTTCTCTAGTTGCAGCAAGCGGGGGCTGCTCTTCTCATTGCTGTGGCTTCTCTTGTTGCGGAGCACGGGCTCTAGGTGCGTGGGCTTCTGTAGTTGTGGCACATGGGCTCACGGGCTCTAGAGCACAGGCTCAGTAGTTGTGGTGCACGGACTTAGTTGCTCCGCGGCGTGTGGGATCGTCCTGGGGCAGGGATTGAACCCGTGTCCCCTGCGTTGGCAGGCGGATTCCTAACCACTGCGCCACCAGGGAAGCCCCCGACCATTCTATTTTAAATTACCACCCCCAACCCCACCAAGGCACACCTGATGCTCCTTATTTTCATTCCTTTTTCCTGTATCTGTAGTAATGGTCAGCTTCTAATAAATCCCATAGCTTACTTATATGCTCTATTTATTTTCCATTTTCTATCACCCCTGGTATAATATGACATCCTTGAGGTCAGGGATATTTGTCAGTTTTCCTCATGATGGAATCTAAGCACCTGAAAGTGATCTTAGTGCGTATTATGATCTCTCAGGAAAAGATGTATTGAATAAATGAATGCAAACATCCACCCAAAATGCAAAACATAGAATATCCTGACATGGAGAAATGGTGAGTGGTAGAAGAATTATGCTCAGAGGCTGATCTTTTTTATTTTTTATTTTCTAGGGTAAAGTAGCTTTTATGTATCTACCTCTTGTCACAGAAATGACTGTCAGTAACTTGGGAACCAGATATATGGGGCAAGAAAAAAATTAGGAAAATGGTCCACAGTAAAGCCAGGATACACTCTACTTTTGTAGACTGCTTGTTTAGAGCCCAAACTTTAGAGTCAGTTTCCAAAGATTCAAGTCCTGAGTCTACCACTTTCCTTACCTTGTGCATGACACATAAACCCTCTATGCCTCAGTGCTCCATTTATAAAATGAGAGTAATAAGAATACCAGATTTAAGTAAGAGAATCCATGGAAAAGACTAGTACTCTGCCTGGTATATAGCAACCACCATTATTATTATTTATTTAAATTAAATTCTAAAACATTTTTAGTCCATCTCGACCTGATAAACTTTCAGCCAATAGAACATACCCATGTATACATCAACAAGTAAAAACTATAACAAACACCCATCCCTGCACACAGCAGTTTCCTAGAACCTCCTAAATGATAGCCAACTCATTCCTGAATCTGTTGCACCACTGTCTCAGTTAGTAAGTCCAGTTTACTACTGATGATCTCATTCGATCACTTTGCTTTCTAGCTCTTAATGCAGCCTCAGAGAATCTGACTTAAATCCACTTCATCAGCTCTCCCAGCTTAGACCAAGTCATTAAGTTATGCTACCAAAATAGTACATCGAGATCTGAGTCATGAGCTATTGGGCTTAACACTGGCCTAACCAATCTACCTCATTTTCCTTGGCCAAAAGACTTGGACATTTGCAAGCTTAAAACTTGAATGTTGTATCCACCACTTACTTTCTGTGATGTTATACAAGCTATTAACTCAATCATTCATTCACTCAATGTTTACAGCACATTGTTTTATGTGTCTATGTACTGAATTAATGCCAGGATTAAAAAAATCTTAATATACAAAACCAAAATACACTGTGTAAATTATCCCAAAGACTTGTAATATATTCAATGACATGCAATACATTTTCTAGCACAGTCAATAGAAACTGGGTGACTGTACCTCTTTCTACCTGTGAATCACAGTAATAAACTATCAAAGCAAAAGGCAAATATACTAATTCAGATCAATAGAGCTTAATGTTGCTGCAAACTTATTAAATGCCATGCCACCGCTGCCTTTCTCATGAAGGAAGAATTGCCTAAGGAATATTAATAAGTTTCCGAAATGAAAAATCGTATAGAAGCCCATACCTAACTGAGACATATATCATTCCCCTTACAATTCAGATTTTCAAATGCATAAATGGGACAATCAATTCTAGGGAAGCTATTCAGCACGCGGGGGCTTCAGCTCTGGCTCCCAGCATTCTCTGATAGCGGCAGTGCCATGAACGCAAGTCCAAAGAATTGAGCTCTATTTTGATCTTTGGGAAAAATCTGATTTTAGAACCGCAAAAATGAATTACTCTTTCCTTTTACCGCTACCATATATATGTGTGCATATGTACGTATGTAGACATCTGTCTTTGATTTGATGTGATTAAATGGCAATCCTTGTTGTGTTATTACTCTTGCTCCTCTCAAATTGGATTTTTCTAAGGGACTCGTTCTTTGTGAAATGCTAACCATGGCAGTGCCGCTTGGTGCCCAGAGAGCTTTGTGAGAGTTGTTCCTTTCAGCACGCTGATGACATACGGCCAGGTGGACAAGATTGCAGAAGCGAATGACGGAGTCTGCAGGCTTGGAGATAAAGGCATTTAATTACAGTTTTAGTTCAGAGTCTGAATTTCTTGGGGCACATCCAAGGTTTCTGCCTCAGTGTGGGCACCTATAAAATAGGTAAAACACAACTCTTCACCTACCTTCTCACAAGAAAATTATTAACCACATCAATTCCTATTCAGGAGCCCTGGCTCTGGCAAGGCCGGTTAGATGGGAATAACAGTTTTTAAAGTACAGTTTGATATCTGGTTGTGAAATTTGCCAAATTAAACCATCATGATTATTAAATGTAGAGAAAGGGCCATAGAATTAAGCCAAGCGTAGTGACGGGTACCATGCATTGAGCACACGGCAAATCAAGGCATCCTGCAGGTTGCTATACGGACATCACTGTAAATCCTCTCTGTCAACTCGTGAAGTAAGTATTCTTATTCTCACCTTTTCAAACAGATAAGCCAACTGAGGTTTACAGTATTTATAGATATCAAATACTTTGGCCAAGTTCCCACATAGAACAAGTAGCAAAGCCTGTGATTAAACCCAGCTTCACTTCTGGCTCCTATCAACAAGCTATAGCTCTAGAATCAATTGCCATAAGATTTAGAAGAATTTAGATGGAAGAGGTGGGCTTCCATGCACCTTGCAGGTATCTGAACATCTCAGGTAATTAGGAATGTGCGTGTGTTTGTCTGTAAAACATTAACTCGCATGCTCCTTTCTTCTCTTTTTTCAGTCGTCTCCTAAACCAGGCAAATCTTCAGCCATCTTGGGCTCTTCCACAAAACATGAAACTAATTAGTACACCGGTTTGTGCATTGCTCCTCTTTTCAAATTGAGGTATAAGTGACATACAACATTATGTTAGTTTCAGACATACAACATAATGATGCTATATTTGCATATATTGCAAAATGATCTCCACAATGAGTCAGGTTTACATCCGCTGGTGGGACAGCTCTTGTTATAGGTTCAACAGTTATTATCACTACTCTTCTATGCCACACTTCCAAAGTCTCTGGCAGCCATAACTCTCCAAAAGCAATCGAAATTACCATTTTTGAGGCCATTGTGTCCATATTTGATCTTTTAACTTCTAGTAAAAATCTCCTGTTGGAGGATGAGCAGTCCAGAGCTCAGCCCCTGTCAATCCCCCCAACACACAGCGCCCTTGGTTAGCGCTAGGCTTTCCACCAGGCTGCTTTCTCTACCTGAAATGTCTTGTCCCCCTACTCCATCTGGTGAAATTGTATCGATTGTTTTCGTTCTTCATGGCCAAGGTCAAATACCACAGCTTCTAGAAAGCTTCCTCCAAGCTTCCCAGATAAAATTAATCAATTTCTTTTCTGTGTTTCTATTAGTATACTTTAATATAAACATTTTGCATCTATTTGAGTGGACTCAGTAGGGTCATCTCCTCTATTATACCTCATCGCTGTACTCCTGCACCTAATACAGGGCTTGGCGTGTAATAGCAACTCAAGTATTCATTGCGTTGCATTGACAAATGACTTCGTATTTGCAAATGTCTAGAGATTGGAAGTCAGTGATCATACTGGATACACTGAAAAGGATACATTGGGGAGTAAACACAATTAGATTTAACTTGCAGCTTCCATGTAAGGATTTTCTGGAGATAAAATTCTGAAGAGACAGAAGAAAGAGAAACAGAGACAACTTGTGCTGGGGTGGGCAGGAGCGAAGGTAGAGCAGTGAGACAAAGACACTGAGAAGCCATGCATGCAATGTCAATGTCAGCTTCGCATCAAGTTCTCATCGGTAGCCTTTGACTACGCATTTGTAGAATGCTGGACAGTTCACAAAATGTTTATTAAGAAAATTATCTGATGCAAAAATATGACTCCCCTCGGATAACCAAAAAAACTTGAGTGCTAGAAAACTGATTAAACGTCACAGGTCAAAGGCGAGATGATTAGTCAGAGACTGATCTCAAACTAGAACCTAGGTGATTTTCTGTTTTTTCTCTTTTTTTTTTCAGTCCAACTCTGTGTTCTTTGCCTTACATCGTATACTAAGCGTCAGGCAGCAACGTGCACTTGGCAGTTGGCCGCAGCTCACACTTCTTCATGATCCCTTTGTATCCGTTTTTCCAATTCCCTTCACTTTTCTCCCTGAAACCCCTGCGCAGACTCTTTGAGAGTCTCATGTGACGAAAGAGCACTGTAAACAATGCCAGGTGCTCTGTCTCACCTTAAATCATTAGACCAGAGTCTGCAGCAGGAAAGTGACTATTGGCAGCAAATTGGTCTTTTCAGATACACCTGTTCACACAAAGAACCGTCACTCCTGGGAGAACCATCCTAAAATATTGACTCTTCTATTTTCAGTGTTCTCCAAGGTACTGCCATTTAATGCATTTGGAAAAAAGTTCTGCTTGCCAATAGTATTTCCTGTCTACTGCTCCACAGCTCCACAAGTTTCAAGTCAACAAAAGTATATTGAGCATTTAATATGGGTCATGTTCTGTCTGAACACTGAAGAGTCTGCAGGTTAAATGAAACATGGTCCCTGCCATCACTGTGTCCCTAATGACAATGAGTTATAATACAACGTAGGGTCAAGTTATGCATCACGAACTGAGCAGAACAGTACCACTGCCAACTTATGGTTTCCTTTCAAAGCCACCAACCTGCCCAGCCACTTTCTGTCTCTTCCTAGGCAACATTCTTTTGTGCCAACAGTTCAAACCTTCCCTCTCCCCAAGTCTCTTACCTGACAACTGGGTCCAAAAATCTTATCTATTACCTCTTAGAGAAAGTTCACAAGTCTCTCAGCCTTCTAAGCACTGCTACCCCATCCATTATGCCAGCACAGACTTACCTGCATCCTCTTTCCTCTTTATCTTCTGATCTCCCACCTCAGTGCAAGGGGTTTCTCCTTCCATTGGCATCCCATGTCTTCTTGCTCCTGCAAGACCTCAAGACATCAGTCTCCATCTGTCTCGTCTACCCAACATTTTCACCACCACTGGTTCTTTGCTTCCAGCAGATGAACAGATGTAAGTCTCTTGCATCTTCCTGGTACCCAAAGCAGAAACCCAATAGTTCTCCTTGACTCCTCTCTCTACTTCCACATACAATCAGTCACCATATTCATAGATTCAAACTCCTAAAGACCTCTTACATCCACCCCCTTGTCCCAACTCATTGCTACTGCCTCAGCTCAAGCCAACATCCTCTCTTACAAGGATTATTCCAGTAGCCTCATCCGTAGTCCTCTCTTGTTCCATTCTTACTTCTTTCCAATCCAATGGCCACCATACTTCACATAAAATCTGAAATTAATCATGTTATTCCTCTGCTTCACATCATTTCATGGCTTCCTTTCGCCTGTAGAGTGAAATGAGACTTCTTTGCATAATGCATAAGCGCTTCCTCTGAACCACCTGGCCAGCTATTCCACCTCTCACACTTGGCGTTTCAGCCTCTGTAAACCTCTTTCCTCCCACATCTATATCTTTTTGTTCACGTTCTCCCTCTGCCTAAAACGCATCACCCTTCCCATATTCTAGTCTTGACAAGTCTCTTCCCTCAAAAAATCCCTCAGGAGGGCTTTGCTGATTTCGGTTAGGTCCCTCCTACATGCTCAAATACACTCTGACAGGGTGGTCAGTAATGTCAAATGTTCAGAGAAACCAGAAAAGGAAAGTAATTTCGTCTGTTAAAACACTGTTTGTTTTAGGTACGTTATCTAGACAGTTTCAGTCCATGTATTATTTGGGGCCCTGCTTCTTTGAACATCTAGCACTAAGTTATTACACCCTCTACACATTTTCCTTTTTGATGTGGAACTCCTGTTTTTATGAAATCTAATCTTCACATCAGGAGGGACTACTTTTTGGAAATTTCAGTTGCAAAGCACAGCAGACGCAGACGGCTCTGGGAAAAGCACAAAGGCAGTTAATCATGTGTTCCTGCTTTTCTGTAAGCAGAACCAGATGCTATCATTGCAGGTCAGTGACAGGTAAACTGCAAATAAAGTAAATTATCACACAGGCCACATCAGGTATCAAAGCCCTTACTGAAGTTGAAGTCCTTCATTCTTTAGTAGAAAACACATAACTCTTCGTCATCAGAAGTGAATAAAGACATATCAGTCCTCTGTCTGGATCATAAAAGAAATCACACAATCGACCTACAACACTATGTTAGTTTCTGTTAACCACACAGTGATGCAATATTTCTGCACATTTCAAAACTGTCACCTCCATAAGTCTAGTTACCATCTGTCACCACAGAGAGACATTACATAATCATCATAGTCCCCACACTGCTTATTCCATACCCAGGACTCATTTACTTTGCCACTGGAATTTTGTGCCTCAATCGCCCTCACCTGTTTCTCTGCTCCCCCCACCTCCTTCCCCTCTGGCCATCACCTGTTTGTTCTCTGTATCCATCTTTCTGTTTCTGTTTCGTTATGTTTGTCCACTTGTTTTGTTTTTTACCTTCCACATATAAGTGAAATCATACAGTATTTCTTTCTCTGCCTGACTTATTTCACTACGTACAATACCCTCTTGATGCATTCACGTTGTCACAAATGGCAAGATTGCATTATTTTTTGATGCTGAGTAGTATTCCATTGTGTGTGTGTGTGTGTGCGCATGCGTGCGCACGCGCGTGGAAACACATCTTCTTCACCCAGGTCATTTCCATCTCTTGGCTATTGTAAATAATTGTAGGGCTTCCTAGGTGGCGCAGTGGTTAAGAATCCGCCTGCCAACGCAGGGGACACGGGTTCAATCCCTGCTCCAGGAAGATCCCACACACCATGGAGCAGCTAAGCCTGTGCGCCGCAACTATTGAGCCTGTGCTTTAGAGCCCATGAGCCACAACTATTGAGCCCATGTGCTGCAACTCCTGAAGCCCACATCCCTAGAGCCTGTGCTCTACAAGAGAAGCCACGGCAATGAGGAGCCTGCGCACCACAACAAGAGTAGCCCCCGCTCTCTGCAACTAAAGAAAGCCTGAGCACAGCAAAAAAAAGACCCAATACGGCCAATAAAATAAAAAAATTAATAAAATTGTAAACAATGCTGCTGTGAACACAGGGGTACATACATCTTTTCAATTAGTGTTTTCATTTTCTTCCTATAAATACCCAAGAGTGGAATTGCTGTGTCCTATGTGCACCTTAAACTTACACAGTGCTGCATGTCAATTATATCTCAATAAAAGTAGAAGAAAAAACAAAAATAAATAAAATCTAAAAAACTAAAAAAATTTTTTTTAAATCTCCCAGTCATATACAATCAGTCCACTGGTAGCCCCTGCCCTAAGGACAGATTCTCATTCTTGCCAAGGCGAGCTAGCAATGGCACACAAAAAACTATTTTCTTACAGTTGTAATAAATGCTAGAGTAGAACACTGTGAAATGACAGCTCTAGCATGGGGACCTAACCCTAAGATTGAGAAGAAGAGAACTAAAATATCATCTTTGCTAAGAACGTGTTGCAGTGATGGCTCTGTGGGCCGATCTGCCCGCTTCCTGACGGTGGGAACTAGTTCCCTGCCCCCTTGCTTTCCGACTGCCTTGAAGCAACTGTGCAATCTTGTTCTGTGATACTTGTCCTCCGTGCCAGACCAAAGGTAACAGAAATCTCAAAGCTCTGAGCTTTCTGAGGTGACTGTTGGATTCTGACTGTCATGAATCACCCTCCTACACTAGTTTTTTTGTTTTGTTTTTTTTTTAACATGTGTATGCTTTGGCTTCTCTTTTAACCCATGGATGGGTAGCACCGGATTTGAGATTCTCTCCTAGGTACTTCTTTAATTACCCTTACTTGTTAAACGAGCACTATAAAAATTGACACAGGAGGGGTTTCTCGTGACTTGTGACTCTCCCTTAGCTCTTGTTCATTCATTCTCCCAATCATAAGATATATACTGGGCACCTGTTTTGGGCCGGGCATTGTGTTACCTACAGGATTCATAGCCGGGAACAGAGCAGGCACGAGCCCAGCCCTCACGGAGCTTATGATACTAGGTTGGTTGCTGTATTTACTCATGTTTAAAAAAGTGTTTAGCACTGTGACTGAGGCAGAGCTTGCAGAAAATAACATGTCTGCTTGGCAGAATTCGTGTTCTTAGGAGGCAGACAAGATCCAGGCACACAAAGCAACGCATGAGAATATACTGTCAAAAAAGAAATGAATATAGAGTTGAATGTCCAGGGAAGATGTCTTTGAAAAGATGAGGTTTGAAACGTGACTTGAAGGAAAAGTAAACTTGGAAAAGTGATTAGAAGAGAGGAGGTCATCCAAGGTGAAAAATGGCGCAGGGTCACCCGAAAAGGTCGGGGACAGGACAGCAAAGAGACGCGATTGTCTAGATGGCAAGCTTACTGAGAACAAGGGAAGGTGGGGACTTAAGAGCTGATATGTTGTTAAAAACTGTCTTGACAGATAACGCAGAGCTCTCTTTTTCATGGTAAGTGAAAGGTTCTATCATTTTTATGCTGCAAATACTATTTTTGAAAATGTATCTGGATTTGAAGGGCAAAGGAATGAGGCAGAGAGACAGATGGGGACATTAATGACTTGATTTAGGTGTGATGATGTCTGTACAAGTGTGTACCCAATGAGACTAGAAGAAACGAATCCAAGAGGTAATATATGACTGTGCTACAGTTTGAACAGAAGCGATGAAGGAACGGTGGAAGGAAACATAGAAAAGGGAGTGTAGGGATGAGGTCGTGGAAGAGACACAAGCATGGCAGAGTAGCCTTGGGTTTGTTGAATTTTATACAGTCGTTGAGCATTTGCATGCAAATATCCTGTAGTCATTTATAGCCTGGTGCTTGGGTAAGAAGTCTAGCCTGGAAATCAGGATGTCATTGGGAGTGATTGTGTAGCTCTGAAAACAAATGAGCTCTGTGGGTGGAGGGGATGCAGAGATAAACTCAAACCCCCAGAAACCAAGAAAGTTAGCAATAGCTAATTATCTACTAGAAACAACAAAATAGAACAATTGCGTTCAGCTGATAAGAATATCTATGTCATTAACATCAGACATTTTTTATGGTTATACATTTCTTGGGAAAATATAAATGCTAATTTGAAGAAAAAAATCTCTTCATTAAGTCGTCCACATTCTAATTTTGTGGCTTCTAGAGAGGTCAACACTTCACCCTTGGAAGAGGCCAGATTCCATAATTACCTGACAAATTCTCACGATTCCTGGGAAACTGGGAAACTCCCCATAAAGACAATGAGAAGATAGAAGCTGATTTATTTCCAAGAGCTCCATAAATCATAAGAAAACTTGAAAGATGCAGTTAAGAACAGGAATGGCCCTCTGAAAATGCAATAAAGATAGCGGGGTTTTTTTTGCGGATTCTTGTTACTGTTAGCTCAAGTCTCCCTATGTCGAAAGCTTTTGTGACAGATAATTAAATGAGCTTTTATTTCTGAGACTCCCGCAAATGATTCGTGATCTTGTCATTGAGTATGTTCCATATATGTCAGATTTGGCAGTAAACTCTCACGACCCCTCTTCTCAGTCATGCGCACACACCAAAAATCCCACAAAAGCATTTAAATTTTAAATGACAATTTCACCTTTAAAAATACCAGAGAGTGACAGTCTCGTTGGAAAGATACAAACCACGTGATAACTTCTGAGTGCAGACCCCAGTTCTGACACCCAAAATTTTTTAAAAATGGAAACATGTTCCAAGGGCACCCTGTCTTCGTCTGGCTGCACAGAGTGAAGCATATTTCCGTCCACACCATGCTGGCTTATCAGGAAGTCACTCCCAATCGCAATATTAGCCACGATATTGCCAGTTCCTTATCTTTCCATTGCTCTCTCACGAGGCCATTTGGGAACAAACAAGAGCTTGTAGTTTTAAATTCTCACTCCACCCTCTTGATCTAATGAGCGTTTACCTAGGTCTAACGTCATCTCCCCTATCGAATGCTAAGGGCTTATCTAATGCTAAGAGGCCCTCAATCTTGTGAAGCTCACATCTGAGTGTGTGTGTAGACGGCAAAGGTAAGGGAGGACTGGGAAGAAAAGATAAAGAAATGATAGACCAAGATAATTCCAGATATAGGAAAGTGTCCTGGAGAATGAAAGAGAGTGCGTTGATAGAGAGCGAGGAGGTGACTTCTGGGTTAAGATCTGCAAGGAAACGGGGAGCTATCCATGGGCATATCGGGGGGGAAAGGGTTTCATTCAGAATGTTTGAGGTGAGAGCAAGCTACACATACTGAAAAACAGAAAGAAGGTTGCTGCACGCAGCTCCAGTAACATAACCTGTAGCAACCAAGATGGCGCGCTATTTGCGCATTTCACGGCTATTATAAAGCGGAACCGAGCAGCAAAGGGAAGGAGATGAAGAAGGAAAAGAAGGCTTGGGACAAATCGTGTTGGGCCTTGTAGGTCAAAGTCCAATGTTGGGTTTAAGTGCAATGGGACGCCGCCAAAGGACTTTAGGCATTAGAATGACATAATTTGAGGTATACGTTTACACGTCATGTTTACTGCTATGTGGAGAACGCATTGTAGGGTGGCAAAAATGCAAGCGGGGAGACAAAGAAAACTGGTTATTGAAGAGGACCAGAGGAGATCGGATGGGAGCTTGAATTTGAGGGGTGACAGTGGGGAGAGAAAAGTCTTGGCAGGTTTAAAATACAGCTTAGGGGAAGGTTTGGCTGGACCAGCTGGTGGATTGAATGTGGGAGATTAAGGAAAGGGCGGATTCACGAATGATGCCTAGATTTTTGGCTTCACTAACTGGGAACACCCAGGGAGGAACAGGTTGTTTGTAAGAAGCAGGAAATCCAGAGATTCCTCCCCAGCTTTCTCTTCTATAACTGTAGTAGCCTCCTCAATACCTTAAACATACCTTTGTTGCTGTTCATACCATGATTTATTGTAATTTGTATGTGTAATGGATTTTGAGTCCCTGGAGAGTAAGGATCTTGTTTTATTCATATCTCAGATACCACCAAAATGTCAGGCACATAGTAGGTGCTCAAAATATACTTATTTAATACGTGTACGAATTGAAGTAAGAAGTCCAGCTACTTGCATTTTTGGAAAAGTAGCATCTTGCATAATTGAGTATATCCTTCTACTCTGATTTATGAAGTATTTTACTCACCCTGGGAAATACACACCATATAAAATAAAAAGAGCTATGACTGCAATTTGGATGTGTCATAATTAAAAGAAACCTCTATTTATATGTAAAACAGATTGTATTTCATGTAGAGAAGAAACGAAATAAGTTGTTTACGAACAGGAAATCTTTGGAGCCTTGTAGGGGTTTAGGTTAGTCCCTCTGAATTTAGTAGGGTTTCAATATATATTTATTTAATAAATGGAATTGAATGCAATACAGTGTTTTACCTAAAAGTCTCCATTGGTCTATAAAAATTATATATGGGCAGAGTACTTCGGAATAAACTATTAAAATATCGGTAGGATTTGAATTTAATATATTGGGAGAGAGAGTCACTGATATTTAAAGGAATCAAACAATCATTTTTCATGTGAATTGGCCACTGGAGATTGTGCTTTCAGGAACCGTACAGCATTTGCTATTTCAGTACGGTAGTCATCTGTGTAACCTGCTCTTTCTGTTGTTGTTGCTTCACTATATCTCATACTTATAGGAAAATGAAATGTTTAAACCACAAAATCCCAGGGGGTTCAGCTGACAGGTATAAAAGGCAATGTGATACTGAAATGAAACATTAAGTCAGTTTTTGATTAATGGGAGGAGAAGTTTTGATGTAGCATGCAGCCTGGATTTGTTCTCTTTCCTGAGCCAGAGTATTCTGAAACTTATATTCGTTTTTTTTTTTTTTTACTTTAATGAAAAATGAAAAACTAAATTCTTTGACAATAAGAGAAGGGAACACAGGGGTTTGAAGAAGGGGGGAAGGCGCTGTAATTATCAGAGAAGAAAGGATTTGTGAAAGCAGTGAGGGTCACCTTGGCTGTGAAAAATACGCAGCGCTCACGCTGCTAGGAAGACGTCAGCACTTACTAAGCAGGTGTGTACCTGGCGCCTTTCCCATCACTTCAGGCAATTTCCCTTTGTCAGGTCTCACAAGGTCCTTATTACGGTTCCATTCGACAGACGATGATACTGACGTCGAGGAGAATTATGACCGAGGCCAGCTGTCGTGTAACACACGTGAGGCCCTCAAATATTCAGCCTCAACTCTGGATGCCTGAAAATCCTGTGCCCTTTCCAGTATGCCAGGAGAGGGGGCACCACGTCACAGCCAGGGTCAGAGCCTGGGCCAGCAACCCCCTGGAGCGTCTCCCCGTTCTCAGGTGTGCCCCTCTTTGCAGTGTGTCCTTGGCGAGGAAAGTCTTCTTCCTACTCTTCCCTTGGCTAACTTCTAACCTGTCTCTCACGTCTCCGCTTAAGCATCAATTCATCAAGAAGTGAAATGTGGAGAAAGCGTGGAGAGTCAGAAGGTCCCCTGAACTCCAAAGAGGATTGACCGCCACCCCACCCACCCACCATGGCCACCTGTGCCTTTATAAAGTAGCAGCAGGCTTAGCTGAAAGCTCTGCCCTTTGCTTTACCGGTCTCTGAGATCTGCCTGTTCTCTGACCCTCGAGCTTTTCACGTGGGTACCCAAAGGCCACGTGAAGGCTTGGTGAAGAAGGCAGCTTCCTAAATGTGATGTCCGCTGCAGGCCTGTCTCACCTTGCGTTCCCCAGATTCCAAGAAGAGATCTCGGGAGGAGGTTAGGGCCCCCAGGGCTACTCTTCAGAGCCACCTGTTAACTGTTGCTATTGGGGTGCGGAGCTCTGGCGCACCTCACATGGCTTACCTCTTGTCATTCAGGATTTAGTCTGCAGCGGGAGAGCCTCCCTCCACGCAGAGGTCTGCCCCACCCTGCTGTGCCGGCAGGCTGGCTAGCCCCGGCCTCAGGCTCCGTCAGCGTGGTCTCCGTGTCCCAGGGTCTCACAAGGAAAAGTTATACCCGCTCTTCACCCAGCACACGAGGCTCCCCAGCTTTCCAGCCCGCACTCCTGCATCCTCCCTTCCCTGCCTGACTGCTAAGCCAACGTCGTGTTTGTAGGTTAAGTCCAGGGATCCCATTCAAAGTGTGAAGTTCTGGGTAAGGCGTAGGTTGGGGAGGAGTATTATGGAAGGCAGTTAAACCAAGTTTTTTTTACCTCTAATCTGTTCCTAAGGATTGTGAATAAGCTAAATGTAAAGCTCTTGTGCGAGACAGTGCTTAATATGAAAACCGCCATTCAGCACGTCGCTCACGATCTTTTGATGATTTTTCTATCGCTATCGAAAGTCCTTCCCTACATTTCGTATATTTTCCCCAAATGGCCTTTGATCGCAAACCGCAAGCATGTCTCTTGCTAACAATGCACAGCACCTCCAGAGATGAGGCTGTGAAATCTCTTCATTCCTGGATGCAGCGTCTCTCCAGCCCTCTGCTTAACCTGGCTAGAAGCCTTGAGTTTAAAACCCAAGTTAGGTAAAACCTAACTTTTCAGTTGGGTCTCAGGAGTGACCTCGGGTCTTTATGAATGTGTGTGTGTTCCTCTGACATGATACTGAAAAGTGATATATCCGTGTGTGTGTGTGTGTGTGCGCGTGTGTGTGTTTACTGACATACAGCAGGCACTTAATAAATATTTGTTGACAGAATAATGAATCTCTTAATTCTGCCTGGATACCAAAGGAACAGATTTCAGGGTTTGACCTATTTCTTCTCGTTCCAGGCAATGTGGGTTTGACTTTGTCTTCTCATAGACAGATAGATAATAGACAGATAACAGACAGATACGAGAGAGGGGGTGTGTGTGTGAGATCTGGTTGACTCTAAATCTGCATTGGGCCACCCTGAATGAAAACCCATCTTGGTGCTGAAGCTCTTGAGAATGTTTCTGCTCTCACCTTCGGGTCCCTTTGAGCCATCTGACTCTTGTCTGCTTTCTTTCACTTCCAAGCAGTAGGCAGCGGTCGCAGCTCCTCTGGACACCTCAGCCTGCTGTTTCCTGGACTAATTTATCCTCTCTTCGCTTTCACCCCCACTGTTTCCCCACCTCGTGCTCCCTGACTCACTGCCACGGCAGCAGAGGTCCAGGGCATCCTGTGACGTCTGCTCTCAGAAGGCGCGGCGGGCCCCTGAACTCCCCCAGGCCCTGCCTTTAGCTTGGTGAGTGTGGCAGACAGCAGACTGCAAACGCCAACTGACAGGTGTTTTCCTTCCCTGCAAGGCCTGTCATCCTCGCCCTTTCCCACCACGAAACGCACGCCATCACTTCCAAAAGACGTCAAGCAGGGGTCCTGACTCTGCTGAGCCTGTGGCTTCCGGAGTAAACAATGCGAAAATACGGTGAACCAGCAGCTGCGGCCCCGACCCAGAACCAACTGGCAGGTGAGGCAATGTGTCAGGAACTCTGATCCTCCCAGTGTCGGATGGTACATCAATTACAGACCTATGGACAAGCACTTGGTGAGAACTCTATTCAGCTGGTTTCTTCTAACACATAGTTATTTCATCTTCATGGAAGCAAGGAATATTGTTTAAGGAGGAAAGAAGAAAACATTTGAGGGGCATGGGGTATTTCGGGAAGAAAGTTTAAGTCCTGGGTAAAACTAATACAGTACCTTAGCAGAGGATGCAGCAAATAGGGATGCAGACCATCTCAGTCTTGACGTGAAAGCTCCAGGACTCGGAGAACGTGGTGAGAGAGAAGGGATCAGGTCCTTTCACTGTCACTACAGGGTTTTTTCCAAAATCAAATAAACCTCATTTTTCACTTCTCAATATTTCTGGTCAGATTCTTCCTTACTCACCCCATTCAGGCCACTCTGGCCTCCCTGACGTCCACCCCCCCACTTCCATCCCAGACGTGCCCCCTGCCCTCGCAGCAGGCCACCACATGGCTCCCCCCTCAGCCGTTCAGGTCTTTACACACGTGTCGCCTTCTCGCGAGGCCTTCCTCATCCCACCCCCACCTCCGAAAATTCCTGAGGCTCTCTCCTAACTTATCTTTCACTTTATCACGGAGTGCCCTCTAGCATATACTTTACCCATCTTACTTCCTTATAAACAGACTTTCACCTGTTTCGGCCCCTCTGTCGCCCCAGAGACTAGAGAAGTGTCCAGCCAGAGCGCTTCTTGTTGACGGACTGAGCAAATGAATGCAGAAACGATGGCCTGGCTGTCAACAGGGAGCCTGTACCAGAATGTGACCCATTCCCTCTCCCTTCAGACGATGTGGTTTGATTTTTTCTTTTTTCCGTTGATCAGAAGCAAAAGTCAACATCCTGATCACCAATTTCTAGAAGAAAAGAAGGTGTCACTTTCTTTTTTTTTTTTTTTTTTTTTTTTTGGGCACACGGGCTTAGTTGCTCCGCGGCATGTGGGATCTTCCTGGAGCTGGGATCGAACCCGTGACCTCTGCATTGGCAGGCGGATTCTTAACCACTGCGCCACCTAGGAAGCCCCTGGTGTCACTTTCTTGAGAATCTCACTAGACACGTCAAGGGAAGGGAAGGTTGCAGATAGGGTTGGTCAGTCTGGGCACAGGACAGATTCCACAGCCAGCACGGATGAGGTCTTAGAGTCTCCTGCACACTGGACTGTAGACGCCAGAGGCCCCCCGAGCTGCCTGCTGCCCCTGCAGCCCTGATCAATATCACAGGTGCGGAGGAGGGAGAACGGAGGGTTGGAAGGACCGTGGTGCTGGCTGGCAACACCGCAGGGCCCCAAATCACCTGTGCACCTTCTGCACCTGACACCCACCTACCAGGATTCTGATGTCCTCCTTTGAAAAATGCTTAGCAGCAATTTCAGTATCCAGACAGGATTGAGATGCAGGGGTTTAAGGAAACAATACATCCCTCTTCTTTACTTCGCCTGCAATTCGTCCAGAACAGCTCTTCATCTTAAGAATCGGCGTAATCTCCCCGTGTGCACGCGTGTGCATGGACAGATGTGCCGGGCACAGGAAGCAGAGCCTGTGACTGCTGCAGGGAAACCACGAAGGGTAACTGTCAGACTCCTTAGAATTTTGCTTAGAGTGGGCCCAGGGCCCAGGAAAGTGGGTTACACCATTTATAACATTCCTCTTATGTGAGAAGACATTCTCATTTCCAAACAATAAGGTCACAAAATAAATTTTGAAACAAAACTGATTTATAATTTGGGAGTGGGCCTCTAATACTAGAGATTTAAGTTTTTCAACACAAGTCCAATCACAGGTCAGACTGGCAGAGACATGTTCTGACAGGTATACTAGGCAATTTATGCACTGTTTACATTGGTTTTATTGAAATATGGGCAGAAGGGATGGCTTACAGCTTGTGTATCCCAGAGCACAGTAAGAACTTAAGCAACAGTGACTATATCTTAAGAATGACAAAGGCCAATGACCGCAGTAAATGTCTGATGTAAAAAGTCTAAGATACTGTGGTGGTGTTTTTAGAAACTGAACTTTATAAAGATTTGCAAACTGTTGCCCCTTTTAGTTACTTAGGTGTAAGTGGGTGTTTTTTTTTTTTTTTTTCCTATGCTCCCAATTTCTTTTCTGGCCTTAGATGTGAACTCCTGTGAATCTGCACTTCTCATCCTCATTTCCAAAGGAACTCCAAGCTAAGGCACGCTGAGGACCCAGCTGTGTTATCTGCACTGGAGGGCACAGGTCTTCTCAATGGTCTTCAAGTCTGCAGCCATAGTAAACACATCATATATTGGCCTTGCAGCCTAGTGCTGGTGTTGGAGGCTCCCCGACTGAGAAGTGGTCAGCTGCGGAATCACGGAAGAAGAATTAGGAGAATTACTGCTATGAGTGGTCTCCGTTTTCACTCTTCTTTCCTCCATAGTGGATGTAGATGCCTCACCATCACCACAGGTCTCCAAATGCCTCTCAACTTATGAATTTTCCCCTTCAACCTGTTCCTTCCCCTCCTCTGGTCCCTGCATCTCTAACGTGTGTGTGTCCTTGGATATGTATATGTCCTTGTGAGATTACAGGGGTTGTTTCATGTGACTGTATGGTCTTGCTTATATAAATACCATTGACCATAAACCATCTTCTCTTTACTATTTTCCACTCAACAATACACTTTCAAGATGTATACAGTTAGCTACACGTCACACCCTGAGTATTGCTTCTAAATGCTACACAATAGGTCCTTGTGTGCACTGGCCTCCTTTTACCTATTCTTTCCCCAGTGACAGATTTCTACAGTTTCTCACCACCACAAACACTGATTCAGGGAACATCCTTGGACAGGTCAAAAAGGAGTCTGTAACCAAGAGCAGGGGTGAGGGAGTGTTAGCGTACACACGTATGTTATTGCATGAAGTATTGCCAGATTTCTCTCCCAAGGTTTCTACCAATTTATATTTTCTCCAGAAGAGTATGAGGGTTCCCATGTCATTACCAGCACCCGTGTTTGCTAGTATATCCTCATTTCTAATTACCAATCTCAGGAGTTCAAAGGATGGTATCAGTATTACATTACCAATCTAAAAAGTACAAAGGATTATATCATTTTTAATTTACATTTCTCTGATTATTCGTGAGGTTAAGAATCTCTCATAAGACATTCAGGTTTCCCTGTTTGTGAACTGCCAATTCACACCTGTTGATTATTTTCTATTTTATTTATTTTTAATTTTGTTATTGGAGCATAATTGCTTTACAATGTTGTGTTAGTTTCTGCTGTACAACAAAGTGAATCAGCTCTGTGTACACATATATCCCCTCCCTCTTGAGCCTCCCAATTATCTTTTGTTTTAACTACAGATCAACAGACATTCCTATGATGCTTTGGATAATAATCCCTTGGTTTTCAGGGTTGCGACTATGGTTCTCAGTTCCCACTGGTTCGGGGTCCTTCACTGACAAAACCCTTACTTTAGATGTAGTCAATTCAACCCACTTATTTTCTAAGATCTTTAATTTTTTCTCACATTGATACATTTACTTCATGGAAATATATTCACAACATATTCAAAGAAAAAAAAGTAAGTTATAAAACAGTATGTATACTATGTCCCTACTTATGTAAAATGATTCACAAGATCAGTAACAAGTATGCCCTCTTCATTAGTTTGGGTATAAAAAATCATATTTCTTTTATTGGTCAACTTATAAAAACCCCAATCCTATTCTGCTCAGTTTAGTGTAAAATACAATTTTCCTTCTTGGGTCTCCTGCCCCAAGATTCCTCAGTGACATCCCTCAATGTCAGTTTTGTTGATCTTTTCCCAGAACCAACTCTTGGTTTCATTTTTTCCCTACTCTTTTCTATTCTCTATTTATCTATGCTTTAATCATTATTATTTTCTTCCTTCTGCTAGCTTTGCCCAACCCACTTTTGATTTTTAGGGTGTGTGATTTAGGGTTTTGTTTAAAAAAACATGTCTTTAAAACTTAACTTTCTATTTGGTGTAGACTTTAAAAATACTGATGTTGGGCTTCCCTGGCAGTGCAGTGGTTAAGAATCCGCCTGCCAATGCAGGGGACATGGGTTCGATGCCTGGGCCAGGAAGATCCCATATGCCAGAGCAACCAAGCCCATGCGCCACAACTACTGAGCCTGTGCTCTAGAGCCCTCGAGCCACAACTATTGAGCCCACGTGCCACAACTACTGAAGCCCTCACGCCTAGAGCCCGTGCTCCACAACAAGAGGAGCCCGTGCTCCACAACAAGAGAAGCCACTGCAATGAGAAGCCCTCACACCACAACAAAGAGTAGCCCCTGCTCACCACAACTAGAGAAAGCCCACGTGCAGCAACAAAGACCCAATGCAGCCAATAAATAAATAAATAAACTTATTTAAAAAAAATAAAATAAAAATAAAAATACTGGTATTCATTTTTCCTACATAAAAAGCCAATTTCTTCAACAATATTAACTAAAAAGTCCTTCCGTTTCCCATTTGTGGCACAATTTACATCATTTAATAAGGACTAGATTCTGCGATCTCCATTATATTTAATTGGTCCTTTTGAATTCATTTATTCTATTAACCATTAATTCACTTAACAAATACTTATTGAGCACCTTTTATAACCCAGACATTATTTTGTATCCTAGGGAAACAGACAAAAGTTTCTGACTACCACAGAGCTTATCTTAGGATAGGTAAGATAGTATACAGCCTTAAAGGTCATTATAAGAATTTGGGCATTTACTAAAATAACAGCAACTGCTGGACTTCCCTGGTGGCATGGTAGTTAAGAATCCACCTGCCAATGCAGGGGACACAGGTTTGAGCCCCAGTCCGGGAACAACTAAGCCCATGTGCTACAACTACTGAGCCTGTGCTCTAGAGCTTACGAACCACAACTACTTAACCTAAGTGCCACAACTACTGAAGCCCGTGCACCTAGAACCCATGCTCCGCAACAAGAGAAGCCACCACAATTAGAAACCCGTGCACCACAATGAAGAGAAGCCCCCATTTGCCACAACTAGAGAAAAGCCCGCACACAGCAATGAAGACCCAATACAGCCAAAAATAAATAAATTTATTTAAAAAACAAACAAACAAACCAGTAACCTGACCCATATCTTTCATTACCCTTTGCCGGGCACTGTTCTACTGGTTTTACCTAATGCTCTCAACAACTCTGTGAGGTGGTTACTGCTATTATTCCCCACCTTACAGACGAAGACACCATGGCACACATAGCTTATCTCACTTGCCCGACATCATGCAGCTGGTGAGTGACAAAGCTGGGACTCCAAACCAATCAGTCTACTCCTGGAGTCTCTGCTCTTACACATAGCCCTGCACCCTCTGTAAGTAGATGGGAAACCACAGGAGGAGAACCATGACTGACCCACATGTCAGGTTTACTTAGGCTACTGTGTTAAAATTAGGCTGTAGGTGGGGCAAGAGTAGGAAAAAAGAGAGTAATTAGGGACAATTTCAACAGTGTCAATGAGAGATGATGGTGATTTGGATGATTTAGCAGCAATGGAGAAGGTAAGGAGGAGTCAGATTCTGCATTCATTGACAACTGGGCAGTGGAGTATGGGAAAGAAAGAAGGATCATTGATGATTTCAAAGTTTTTATTCTGAATGACTTAAAGGACAGAGATGCCATTTCCTGAATGGGCAAGACTCCTTCAAGAACAAATTAAGGGAGAAAAATTCCCTTAATCTTTTAGATGTCTTCTTAAAAAGGGATCTAAAGGTCATTTTAGATGTCATTAGACACTCAAGTGAGATTGGAATAGAATGGTGGTATATGTAAGTCTGGAGTTCAGAGGCAAGATCTGTCTAGAAGATATAAATGTGAGCAACATTACCACATAAACTTAAAAGACTATAATAAATCACCAAGAAAAAGAAGAAAGGGAAAAAATAAATCCAAGGACTGATCCTGGTATACTCCAACATCACTCCAGAGATGCAGAGGAAATGCACAAAAGAAATACACTCTAAAGATTGAGGAAATGAACAAGGATGAAGAAGAGTGGCTGGTGGAGCTGGAGTAAACCTAGAACGTTACAATTTTGTAGAAGCCAAGTGAATACAGGTTCAGAGGAGGAAGTAACCTACTTTATCAAAGTTAGAAAAGATCTGAGAAGCAACTACTGGATTAGCAATAGAAGTCATTAATCATTATGGAAAGAATGGTAAAGATTGTGGGTTCAAGAGACAAAGAAGGGAGAGCAACTGGAAATAGCAAGAACAGGCAACTCTTTTAAGTTTTGCTTTTAAGTGTGACAACAAAACGGAATGGGAGTTAGAGGTGGATGTGCAATCAGCAAATAGAAGATTCTTCTTAAGATGTGAGAACTTGTAGAATATTTGAGTGCTGATGGGAAAGAGTCCAGAACGAATAAAAAAATGGAGCATTGTAATCTGTTTGAATAAATGAGAGAGATTAGAATCTAGTTCTGAATTGGCCAGGAAGCCCAAATATCTCATCCACAGTTAGAGGAAAGAAGGCAGTGGGCATGAGTACAGGTGCTGTTTAGCACCACTACTTGTTTTTGTAAACTAGTCATGCATTCAGCAACATTGCTACAAGATCTTATTCCTTGTGATAACTGGGCTGTCAGTTTTCTTGTATTTCTTGTTGGTTTATGTAAATACTCGTAAATCGACAAAGAAAGACAGCTTTGTGTCTTGTCTTCTTTCTCAATTCATATGCTTCTGTGGTAGTCGTTATTAATAACCACCAATATTTCCATATCTCCTCTTTCTGGGTCCATATTAGGATTTCACTTCCTGGGTCCTCTATTCTTGAGTGGGGCCATGTGACTATTTCTGGCCAAGTTTTGAGACAAGTGACATTGTATCACTTTGGAACCAGAGCATTTAATTGTGGATACCAGACCCTTCCAAGGTGCTGTGTTTCCTTAGATACAATGACTGGCAATGTTTAAGATGCTGGCTCTTCTGCCAGGCTGCCTCTCTGAATGTTAATGAGCCCAGCCCCTCTGCCAACCCACGAAGAACACTTAGCGTGAGCAAGATATAAACTCTTATGGTTTTCAAGCAACTAAATGTTTTGTTATTATGAATTGCAGCATAACCTAGCCCGTCCTGATTGATAAGTCTTATTTGTTTATCTTACCTGGTTGCATTAGTCAGCACGTCCAGTACCACGATGAAGAGTACGGATGGAAATGAGGATTTTTGTGTTATTAAACACCACTAAGTACTGTTTGTAGTGGATTTTTATTGAGTTAAGTAATTTCCCATTTGTTTCTGGTTGTCAGACCTCTTAAAATCACAAATAGTAATCGGATCCTATCAAATACATCTACTTCTATTCAGGTAACGTGATTTTTCTTCTTTAATCCGTTAGTGTGGTAAATCTTTGTTATCAAATCATATTTGAATTCCTGGAATAAACCCTACTTTATCATGATATGTTACATTACTAAATTTAATGAATATCTGATTTGCACTTTAGCATTTATATTCTAAGTGCAAGGGGCCTAAAATTTTTTTTTTCATATCATTTTCATGTTTGGAAGAATGGTTTTTCTAGTCAGTTATACTATGAATTGGGCATATGTCTCTCTGTTTTCTAGAAAAAATTAGTAGGGTAGGAATTATCTGTTCCTTGATAATTTAATAAAACTCAACAGAAAAATTATTTTAATATTTTAAATGGTTATATAAACTTTTGGTTTGATTAATATTCTCTATTTTTATTCAATTTCATTAATTTCTGCAGTTGTCTTTATTACTGTGGATCAAGTGAGTAAAACATTAATAAAATGCCTGGGTCAATAAATGTTACTTATAAAAATTATTATCATAATTTTAACTTATTTCTTACTTGGGCTTAACTTTTGTACATTCTTTCTATAGATGAACAATCAGTTCATTTGACTTTAGTTTTTATTGTAGTAAATGTTTTAAAGCTATAAATTTCCCATTGAATACTGCCTTTAACTATATTCCATAAATTTTGTCATGTAACAATTTTATATATTCTAATTATGAAATTATTACTACTAATAACTTATGAATAATACTTCATAATTATTCTAATTATGAAATATCTACACAAGGGTATTTAATAGTATGATTTTAGTTTCTAAAGATGTGCCAATTTTTTAGCTTTCCTTTTGTTATTGATTTTGCAATCTGATTGAGAATTATTTTGTGTGGTGTTGAATTTATTTATTGAAACTTCTTTGTCACATAGTATTTATGCAGTTTAGTGAATATTTTATGAGCATTCAACAATACTAAAAATTTTTCATGCATATTTTATATTCCTATATAAATCTATTATCCTGGGCATATTAACTATGTAATTCAAATCTTTTTCCTAATACAATGTACATTCCACGATGATTCATCTTCAGTGGGTCACAGTCAAACTCCAATAGGCATAGAAAGACCTGGAAGGTGATTAACCAAAGTACTGAATAAATCTGTCTAGTACCTACTCACCCCACAGCACCTTCAGACTTGAGTTCAGGCCAGGAAGCCAGCAGCATAAGTAAGTTCATCCATTTGTCAATAACAACATTCAGCAAGTCCTTGTTACTTTTCACCTGTTTCAGAGTAAGAAGTGTCTTTATTGCAATACCATGACATTCCTCCATTCTGGGGCTTTGCTCCATTAATTATCCCCCCTTTTTTCTTTGTATCAAAATTCTCTCTACTGACTTCACCTCTTCAGCCAAAACCAAGTTCGATATTCCTCCATCCACCTTTTTGTTCCTTTCCTTTATTCTGAGACTTCATTAAATGATTTTTTAATGACTGACTCCACCACGTCACCCCCAGTACCTCGTATGTGGGCTCAAGCCATGAGACAGGTCAACAACAAAACAAGGGTGGAATCAGCCTCTAATGAGATACTGCAATAGTCCAGGTGGAAGTGAGAGAGAATTTGGATTGATATGGTAGCAGTGAGGATGGAGGAAAGGCCTAAAGGGCAGAAGAAAGAATTAGAGTTTAGACAATGGAGAGAAAAGTGTGAAATACTCATCTTGAAAAGTGAGCATTACTAAAGACAGCAAAATAGGATTTTGCAGCAGTGTAATGTATCCACCTGAGTTTGACGAACATTAATTTATCAATATTTCAATCTGCCCAATTGTGTGACTTCCTCTAAAAGTCTCAGATGCATGGATACTGTCAATCATGAAATTAGTAAATGACTTGGGAACCCATGATTTGCTAGCCATCTCTTTAGATTAATCTTCTTAAATTAGTGTTGGATTTACTTACTTCTCTGCAGAAATACATGCAATGGTTACCTACTCATTGCCTACAAAATAAAATCTACATATGACTTAGCCTGGCATTCGAGGTCTCTCCATAATCTGGCCAAAATAAAAATGCTCAGCTTTACCTTCTCTAAAGTTATCTGTGCACTTGACTTGTTGGTTAGTCAATATATCACATGGTAATATAGGTACAAGGGATCTTTTGTTTTGCTTTATTTTCTTCCAGAGTTCATTACCTCCCTTTCCTTTAGCAATTGCTCTTAGATTTTCCATTGTGAAATGACCTCTCCTAGACTTTTAATCCATATAGTTCTTGGAGAGCACCCTTTTGGTGTGAGGAATGCATAAATAACCCAGACCAACACACGGTAATTGGCTCAGGAACAAGTATGTCACTAAAGCCACAGAAACTAGAATCTGTGAACAGCAATCCTAAAACAACGGAGGAGCACAGCCTCCTAACTGGTGGTGGTAAATGGGCAGAATGTAATCTGAAGCTGCTAGGGGTGATCTGGCCCCCATGAAGAGGACCTTGCTGAGAACAAAGCCGACAGGAGAAAGAAAATCCAGAATAAAGAAGGCAATATTCTTGATAACAGCACTTGCCTTCTGAGACAGCCATTCCAGAAGATGCACTCGTGAGTTTTTACGTTAAGTCACCGATAAGCCCCTTTTGTTTCTATAAGTTTGGGTTTGATATTTGAATCCTGAATGTTCTGTAACCTGTACAAGTTGCCACCCACAACACTGTCTTCCAGCTCCAGACTTCTGAGGCAGCCACTGTGTATAGCACTCATTCAATACTCAGCACGAAGTGGGTTATATGGTCATCTACATGGTTATGGACATTTCCTGCCTCTCCATCTAACAACAGGTTTATTGCAGACCCTAAACCCAGACTTCCTACAGTTTAAATCATGGCTCTGCCGCTTACCGGCTGAGTGACACTGAGAAAGTGTTTCACCTTTGTGTGTTTCTGATTCGTCATCCATGAGACGGGAATTAAAACGGTAACACCTGAAAAACAAAACGAGCAAACAAAGAAAAGAATGGAAGCGCCACAGAGTTGCTGTAAGGAGTTAATATATGTGAAGCCCTCGGAAAAGTATCTGGCACACAACATACAGCATACAAGTGAGCTCTATGGGAGCATGAGCTATTTTTGTTACTATTATGATCACAATGATGATGATTTGCAGCCTCATTGCCTACTGCAGTGCCCTTCAATTACAGAGTGAATCATTCTTAATTATTGTATAAGAGGATTTTAATATAGTACTTATTCCCCTGATCCTGCAGTGTTAACATGGGTCAAACTACCAACGCATGAGAAGGTAGCCCCTGTCATCTTAGCTCAAAATACTGTAAAAGTCCAAATCTTCCTGCCTCATTCCTGATACTTCCTTCACCTTCCCCTCCATCCCTGACTTTCCTCAATTCTTGCCCTTTCAGCTTCATCTTTCTTGCCCAGCATCCAACAGGCACTAGAACTTGATGGTAGATTTCTCCTTAGTCATTTTTGGGTATCAATCCTCTGTCTTCCATCTGATTCTCCATCTCACAGTAGTTTCTCTGCATTACCACACCCTGGCCTTCTATCTGGAGGGTCAGCTAACACTTTAGCAGAAGAACATCTATTCCACTTTAAGGCTTTAGAGCATATTCTAATCGGGATTCACTATATAATCCCCAAGACACAGGAAGTTACCTAATATTATGTATTTCAAAGGATTAAAGTATAAAAATGTATCTTCTCTTCAACTAAAAATTCCCATGTCTCTTTCCCTACAAATTAAAGGACAATTTCTAGGTTAGGTAGCTGCATTCCATATCAGCAGTAGGCAGGTCACAGTAGGATTAGAATGAAGATGGGGGTCACATTAGTCACTTCCAACCCTAAGGAAGGTGACTGGAGGGGAGAGGGGACAGTGAGTTTGCAAATCGTGAGGACTACTGAGTCTATTTAAAGAATGCAAGACATATTTATGACCTGGCCATTTTGAGATTTCAATACTATCACCAATCTGAATGGAGAAGAAAATGCCATCATTCAGAATGTGACCTGAAACAAAATGCAGGATAAATTAACAAAAGGAACAAAACCCATTAAAAAAATCTATGATTTAAACATGAGACGTTGCCAGAGTACTAAAATTGGAATGATGTGCTTCTCCGTGGTCCTGCTGGAGAAAATAAAATGCTCAGCTTGGGAAATAAAGAAAGGAAACATCCATGTTTCGCTCATGATGCTGGAAGAAATGGAATTATCTGAACCACGTGAATTCAAAATGTACCCACTTTAAAAAAGCACATTTGCTATACTTGGAATACAATATAAGAACTTAGAATTTCAAACTCCTAGAAACTCAGTAGTGAAAATTTTAAGGCAATGTCTAGTTTTCATACAACAAATATCTATAAGCTTCACTTATGTACATAAACACACTCAGTAGGAAACTTTTCTTCTACATGGTGTGCTACAAAAATTATCACAGGTCAAATCAAATTTCATGAAAAGTTATATGATAACAGCAGGCATCCTAACATGACACTGCATGTAATGTTAGTTGATTTTTTTCCCATCTAAAACGAAGTAAAGAAGGCACATATACCACGTTAAACACTGAAAAGAAGCTAATATTTATTTTAAAGGGAAATATTAGCATATTAACTAGATTTTAATGTATCACTTTTCCGATGTCAGTTTCCCTAGAAGCAGATCCTGTGATGAAAGTTCATATGCAAGTGATTTATCAAGGAAATCTCATTAGCAAAACCAATAAAAGATTGAAGGAAGCAAGACAGTGAAGGGAACGAAGCCAAATAAGGATGTGGTCTCAGACAAAGTCCCACAGAGGGTAGCTTCAGCTTGATCCCAACGAAAACTCTGGAGAGGAAAGTACACCTCAGAGGTATCTGAGTCAAGGGAGCTGAGCTCTCAGATTCCCACATCCATTGGAAAAGGGTCATCAATATAGGGTCAACCCAAAGAGAAAGACAAATACTGTGTGCTAACTCACATATACGGAATCTAAAAATGGTACTGATGAACTCAGTGACAAGAACAAGGACGCAGATACAGAGAATGGACTGGAGAACTCGAGGTTTGGGAGGGGGCAGGGGGTGAAGGGGAAGCTGAGATGAAGCGAGAGAGTAGCACAGACATATATACACTACCAACTGTAAAATAGATAGTCAGTGGGAAGTTGTTGTATAACAAAGGGAGTCCAAATCGAGGATGGAAGATGCCTTAGAGGACTGGGGCAGGGAGGGTGGGGGGGACTCGAGGGGGGGGGAGTCAAGGAAGGGAGGGAATACGGGGATATGTGTATAAAAACAGATGAACTTGGTGTACCCCCCAAAAAATAATAAATAAAAAAAAATATAGGGTCAACCCAGAAGGACATAAATTCCCATGTATTCAGTCAAAGAAGGCTCCAGTAGACTGAAGAAAGTTTTCCCCCAAATTGCTATAGTTGATAGAATGATGGGAATAAAAGTATATTAAATTCTGGGGATACACAGGAACATGAAAAGAGATATCAGGGAATCTGGATATAGCTCTGACATTATTTACTACTTGGTTCTTTAATAATGTTCACTTATATAAGTAGTACTCTATACCCTTATTAACTTTATTATTTTAAAATACAGGAAAACACACTTTGCACTATTCAAACACAAGATGTCTTCCTAATATGAATGGATACATTTAGTTGCCTTTACAGGTCAACTCAAACTAACAAGTCTTCATTCTGTGATCTACCATTTTTATTTACATAGTCATTCAAAAGCATTCATTGATTGGCCACCATGGAGAGTCCATTTAATGTTGCTGTGAACCACTTTGAAGTCAAAAAGAACTTGTTTTGAAACCTGGCTCTACTGGTTACCAACTCCATGATTTGGAGCAAATGACTGAGTTCTCTAAGTCTCTGTTCACACATGTGAAAACTGGGGACAATCATATTTAAGGAGTGAGATAATGCACGGCACGTAACTGATTTTGCATCGTGTCTGGTATGTGGTAAGTGCTCCATGTTACTTAACAGAACAATGAAAATTATGATGATAATGTACAAGGCAGGGTGATAATATCTGTGTATGGAATAGCATACTTGAAAGAAAAACAAGATATGACTCCTGCCTTAAAGAGTTTAAGATCTTAGAAGGCAAGGCATGAATAAATATTTAGCACAGAAAAGACAATACTAGAGAACAATGTATGATTGATACTGAATGAGACACTTAAAAAAAAGACACCTCACCTCTACTCTCTTGTTAATGTGTTTTCCACGCTGACACTGGAGTTCTCTAACACACAGCTCTAATAGTGACTCTCTCTCCCTAAATTGTCAAAGACTCCCTTTTACCTACATAAAACCACACAGGTTCTACAGCATTCCCCTATGACGTATGTTTCCCACCCCCCACAATCTACTATAGTTCACATCTTTCACTTCATCCTAGTGTTCATTCTTCATCTGAGAATTATTAAGAATAGGTAATGTTGGGCTTCCTAGGTGGCACAGTGGTTGAGAATCTGCCTGCAAATGCAGGGGACACGGGTTCGATCCCTGCTCCAGGAAGATCCCACATGCTGTGGAGCTGCTAAGCCCGTGCACTGCAACTATTGAGCCTGTGCTTTAGAGCCCATGAGCCACAGCTATTGAGCCCATGTGCTGCAACTACTGAAGCCCACACGCCTAGAGCCCAGTGCTCCGCAACAAGAGAAGCCACGGCAATGAGGAGCCTGCACACCACAATGAAGAGTAGCCCCCACTCACCACAACTAAAAAGAAAGCCCACCCGTGCACAGCAGAAAAGATCCAACACAGCCAATAAAAAATAAATTAATTAATTAAAAAAATAAATACAAAGTCTTTAAAAAACAAAAAGAATAGGTCATATTTTTCTACTTCTGTGTCAACATTCAAGTAGTTTCATCCACGTGGAATATCTTTACTTCTCAATGTTGAAATTTCTCCATCCTTAGAGGTCCAACGCAAGTGCCACCTCCTGTATAAAGCTTCCCCATCTCCCCTATTTAAATAACTTCTCCCCGTCCATGTTCTTTTAGTAGATAATGTTACTGCTTAACCATGTACTAGTAGATTGCATACAGGAAAACGGCTGGGGAGAAGACATTTATGCGCTGAAATTGGGTCAGCTGCTCTGCAATGTCCAGCAAAATGTTGGTCTTTGCCAGTAAGTTTCTAGACTGCAAGTTTCTTGAGGCCAAAGATGACCTCTAAGATACCACAGAGGAGGCACAACGCAAGAAAGAAAATAATAGTACAATGTTGTGGAAATTAAGAGAAGATAATTTCAAGAAAGGAGACAAGGGAATTGGTGTCAAATATTTCTTAGAAGTCAAGGAGAACAGTGAATGAAAGAGACTTGCACAGGTAAGGGCTTAAGGTCGAAAATCCAGTTTTCCAAACAAACCATACTTATATAATATATAAATTTAATATAATATATATTTAATTTATATAATTTTTATGTTGAATTTATGTCCATGTATAGATATTGGAGGTAATAAATAGTGAAAATATGGAACTAGCAGTGGTATACTAGTCACTCCAAGTACAAGTAAAAGCTATGAGACATGGTAGCTGGTGGTGGGAGGTTGAGATGTATGTCACGAGAAAGAAATTTGCGAGACTTTTTTAAAACCTGCTTTTGTAAAAGGATAAAGGGAAGTGATTCATTTAAGAGGGAAATATTAAAAGCACTAGAGAGAAGAATTATTTGAGAAGGAACTGTTTTTTTTTTTAACTCTACTCAAAACTTTACTCTGTAATTAATCGGTGTAGCTTCCTAATTCTTATAATTCTAGAATATGGAAATTAAAAACACCCAAATTGCAGTTTGACCTTTTTGCAATGCAGCATTTTTCCATTACGCAGGTAGATTCATGTATTTGAATTGTAACAGCAAATCTCTGTCTGCTGCTCCACTCTTAGGGACATTCGCAACTGGTTCAGTACAGAACTAACTGGGTCTGCAAGGCTGCGGTTCTCCCTTCAAGCACATAAACCCACACAAGGTGGCCAGATTCCCAGCCTGTTAGCAGAAACTTCTGGGTGTTGAGGGCTGCTGGGAGCAGCTTGTCTGCCTGTGGGAGGTGAGTTGGCAGGTGTCCACATGGGTGGTGTGCTTACGGGGAGTCGTTTCCAGATGGAAGGCCTTTCCTTTCCCTCCCACTTTGGGGCTCCTTGTCTCTTCCTCCAGTTCTTTCCCTCCACAGTCACCACTCTGCCCTTCTTTTCCCTTTCCCCCACCCCAAGCCCTCAATCTTCTCACCTATAATAAAAAATTGACCCAAGAATCTTTGTTTAGCATTCAAGTCAGTGGTTACTTCTAATCTTTTCTCAGCATTGGTGTGAGCTGAAGGGGGAGAAAAGAAGCCTCAAGAGACACAGAGAACAGATGGGTGGTTGCCAGAGGCGGGGGTGGCGGATGAACAGAATGGGTGAAGGGGGTCAAAGGGCACACATTTGCAGTTACAGAACGAAAAAGCCATGGGGCTATAATATACAACACGGTGACTATACTTAATACTACTGCTTGCACATCTGAAAGGAGCTTGGAGAGTGGCTCTTGAACTGGACTTACTGTGATCATTTTACAATATATACAAGTATCAAATCATTACATTGTACATCTGAAATCAATATGATGTTATGTCATTTATACCTCAATAATTAAAAAAAAAAGAACCCTCAAGATACTAGTGAGAGCAAAAAGGGGTAGGAAAAGACACGAAAAAGCAGATTCATGACCTGAAGCATCATCTTGGCATGTCATCAGATTATTGATAAGAATGGCTAACTATTGAGTGCTGTTGGTCTCATACATAAGACTCACGTGATCATCATGGCAAATCAATGAGAGAAGTGCAATTATTTTTGCCATTTTTTAGATAAGAAAACTGAAGCACAGAGACGTTAAACATTGTGCCCAGTGTTACTCAGCAATGAAGTGTTAGAACTGGAATTTCAAGTCTAGGCTGTCTAGTTCCAGAGTCTATACTCTTAATCATCTCACCATACTTCAGAGGTATAATATTCTTAGTTTTGCTGAAATACTGTTTCTCCTAACTAACAATACTTTTGGATTATATTTCAAATATGTATATAATTTTATATTATTACCTTGTAGAGGAAGATTATTTCATACAAGTCAGTGAATTAAAAATCAAGATTTTTGGTTCCTATATTGGTCCAGCTACAAAAGTACACAGTATAACTGGTGCTGTCTAGTGAATGTAATCATATAGAGGATATTTTCTGTAAGATTCCGAGTGGAGCCCTAACAAGTACATTAATTACTCTGATTTACATTAATAACTTATAAAACCACATATAACTTGCTGTGGAAGCGTGTGGGGGTTAGATATATGGAGAAATGTGGGAACTGACAAAATAAGTTGTCTCAGTTGTATGATTTCAATTTAGTTTTTAAATAAGTGCTTTCCACATTGCCTGAGTAATTAGAAAACCATATGCAGACATACAGCATGGTTCTGTCGTATGGGTTCTCAGGTAGGTAATTACAGTTTACCTCCATACACATTATTAACATTCTCAACATCCAAGTGAAGCCTTCTGAGAAAATCATTTATGAATGCAAACAGAAGAGTTCCTGTGGAAATGTGAAAAACTGGTAATTATCTCTTGGTTTCCCAAAGAATTTCTATATAGAATTCATTCCCCTTCATGCTGGCAGAATCTAAAACAGTAGTTCTCAAGTCTCTTGTTTGCTCATTCAAAGCAGCTAATTGTGTCTTTAAAATGTAGATTTCTGGACATTCCCAGAGATTCTGATTCATTAGATCTTGGGGGGCAGGGAGGAGGCTTAGAGTCTGTACCTTAAACAAGCCCCTCTGGGAATTCTGATCCGCCTACCGCACTCTGAGAAACACAGATCAAAGGATGTCAGAGCAATGTATGGCATGGATACGTTGCTCAGGGAGCACCTAGACAGAAGGCTGTGTACCTGGTTCTGCCTACTAGGTAGACCAGCATTGACTGACTGGTGAGTATGTAAGTACACGGCTGAGATACCTCCCTCAACCACTGCCGAAGGACTCAATGACAGGATTTTGGAAACCAACAAAAAAGTTGGTTAAGAAGTACTGAACCCGGTGTAGAGAATGAACCACTTGCCGTTTATTCAGCAGTTAATGTAAGAAAACATGTATACAGCAGATTTTAGGAGTTATTAATTATCTATCCCTCCTCATTTAAGGACTAATGAAAGCTGTGTCCAGGTGAGGCTGCAGTCATGTTTTTGTCCTATTATTGTATAAACCATCCCCTTTCTTTGTCTTGCTGTCACGGAATCTGCTGATTCCCATCTTGTCTGATAGATGTTAATGTTGATTCTGCCATTTGCTGATGTGAAAATACTTTGACTATCTTAACCGTTCATTAAGGTCTTCACCAACTATGTGTCTGTAACTCTGGTTGTTCATATTTTTCTTAGCTACTGCACACATCTGTGTAGAATTAAAATGTGTTTATCTTCCAACTTGGTAAACATGTGAGCCATGTCCAGTTGTGACAGCCTGGAAACAGGTATAATCTTTGTTATGACAAAGTGAGGATGATAGAGACAGCTTTGCATTTTCACAGGAAAAGAAAGGCTGCCAAACTGAGTGATGTCTGAAACAGTATCCATCACTGGGCAGAAAGTTTTTACTTTAGTATGTGTCACATAATTCAACGCCCAATTGGATGCTGCTATTTAAACATACCATTCCCTTCTCCTATGTGTTTTATGAGCTGAGTCAATGTCACCATGTTGGTTCTTTTGTGACACAGATTTGCATCAAAATCAGCCTGTTAGGCTTGCCGTTTGTGATGGAAAAGAACTTTTTAGTATTTTAGGAAAGTTGAGATTTTATAGATTAGATTTTTTAGGTGGGGGTATACCATCATACAGGTCAGGTTTTCAGCATGTCAAGACATGTAGAGAGACATTTGATATTTTCAATCACTTTTTCCAGTAATAATTTAATTTCCTAGAAAAATAAATTAATCACAGGATAAAAATCTTTCTCTATATCCCTCAGTGTATAGTTTTTAATGCTAAAAATTCTTAATTCATAAACAGTGCTGAAAGGAAGAGCCAGATACTTACTCTTGTGCTTCTGCAAAAGGTCTCTCGTGTCCAACGCATGTCAGGCAAGTTGTGCCCAGAGAAGGACCCTTAAGTAACCTGCATCACAGGAAATGCAGTGTGTGTGATGGGGCATGAGATCAAAAATCTGCACTCGAAAGTCTCCCTGGGAAGCCTCTGCTGCCAATCAAAGAATTTTCGTATTTCAGCTCCCTTAAGAAGTTGGGGGGAACTGCTATCCTAAGCACAGAGAAAGCAAAATAAAATCTGACTTTCCTATGAAGGTTAAGTTTTTTAAACAAAGCAACAACAACAAAAAAAGAAGAGCAACTCTGCATTCTGCTTTAACATAAGTTCATTCTAGTTACATTCCTGTAACAGAGTTTCAGAAGCAGCAGTTTTGTTTTCTGTTGTTTTTTCCGTTCTAATATATATCATTATTTCTCAAGTTCTACACAGTCTCCATGTTTGAGGTATCTACCAACTCTCAAGATTCTAAGGCTTTTGTCCTGCCCACTTGGGTGAAGTTTAGGGAGTCAGTTTTTGCTTTTTCCTGGATATTTCTTTGCTAAGTTAAATCTCTCAAAAGCAACCAGCACTTGCATTTTGATAGCTACTTTCAATACAAAGAAACATGTCAGTTTGATTAAACTAAAGACAGAGTTAAGATTTTTTTCCAAAAAAAGAAGTTTGAAAGGTCAATGGAATATGGGTTCATTAATTGTAACAAATATAGTAGCAATGTAAAGTATTAACACAAGGGAGAACTGAGTGTGGGTATAAAAGAACTCTGTACTATCCTTGCAATTTGTCTTAAATCCAAAATTATTCTAACAAAATATATCTTTTTAAAAAATCTCAATGGGTACAAAGAGCAGAGATAAGAGAGGTAAGAACTGTGAGACTTTAGAGATTGTCTAGTCCAACCAACTGCTAAGCATTGAAATCTTTTCATCAACATCACCTATAAAGGTTCATCTAGCCTAAATACAATTGAATTGCATTTTAATCAGAAACACCTCTAAGCCAAGGCAACTCAATAAGGATATTTTTGGAGACCCCTTAGAGAAAGTACTTCCCTTTACTGACTCTAAGGTTGTCTCTCTGCAGCTTCCATTTTGGAGCTTTCCTTGGGGTCCTTGTAGGCCACTAGCTCAAGGGCAGGGGCTCCACTCTCTCATACTCTCAGCTCAATACTTGTTAAATATGAAACAAATCTAACCTCTTGTATTAGTTTTCTAGCTACCATAACAAAACACCACAGACTAGGTGGCTGTAACAACAGCCATATATTTTCTCACAGTTCTGGAGGCTGAGGGTCAAGATCAAGGTGCTGGCAGGTTTGGTTTCTCCTGAGGCCTCTCCTGGGTTTGCAGACGGCCACCTTCTTGCTGTGTCCTTTGCTCTGTGTATGCACCCCCAGAGTCTCTCCTGACAAAGACGCCAGTCCTGTGGACTTACAGCCCCATCCGATGAGCTCACCTCTCATCCATCACCTCTTTAAAGGCCTATTTCCAAACACACTCACACGGGAGGTTAGGGCTTCACCACATGGATTGTGGGGGAACACCATTCAGTCCATAACACTCCTTTTAAGTATTAAAGCCCTTCAAATATTGGAGAACTTCAGTGAGGTATCACAGTATACTGGTTAGGAATGTGGACCAGTCAGTCCACCTGGGTTCAAATCCCAGCTCAGGCACTAGCTAGCAACATGGCTAACCTTGTAATCTCATGGAGTCTTGATTGTCTCACATGGAAAATGAGGATAATAATGGCAGTTACTCAGTTGGTATTGTGAGGCTTCCGCTCACAAATCACGTAAAGCACCGGACACAGTGTCCAGCACATGGTAGGGGGTGACTTAATACTAACAATGATAATAATCTCTCTTGATTTTCCTCTGAACTAAGAAACTCTTACTTTCTATTTGATGTGGTTTTGGTCCCCTCAGCCTAAGCTGTGTATCCTCCACATGTTTGCCTAGTTGTCCCTGCACATGGGTTAGACTAAGCCTATCATTTCCATAGGGTTGCAAACAATATCCTAATACAGGAAGCTAAGAGCCCATTTACTCTTTCAGCACTTGGATCACAATGCATTCATATTAAGGTGTCCAGTAAAACCCTTGAGTTTTGTTGACTCCTGAGTCTTTTTCTTTGGCGATTTCTGCCAAACCAGTTCTCATTCTCACCTATTTTGAAAGGTCAGTTCCCTGTAACAAAAGCCATAATTACATATTCATTTATATTAAATTTTACCTTGTTAGCATCTACAGCTTTAGCTCATTATCTTCGTATTTACCAATCGTCTCACTTGTAAATATGTTTAAGATTTTTCTCTAGATCCATCCAAGTTTATTGATTTGTGTAGAGGAACAGCTCTGCCCTGGTATCTGTATAAACCAAGCTTGAACCTCAGCTTATCTGAGTCCTGGCTAAATACCATCCTGGACTGGAGAGAGGTTCGGAGGCCTCTAAGGAGCTGCTATGATGTCATCTCCCACTCGCCTCCCTACCTCCCTGGAAGGATGCTATCAGACAGAATCTCATCATCTCCTGGGTTCTGATGAAGCATAGGCAACTTAGCAAAGGGGTATACCACAACTAATGTTGGACTCATGGCCCCCTCCTATTTTTGGTGCATGGGACAAGGACTTGGGAGCCAGCACCTCGACTTCCTCTTCTCCCCACTGTCTGTAATAGATTATCTAAACCTCATTGTATCTCGATTGGTCGATCAGTCAGATCATGGCTTTGCCTTGTCTTCTAAGTGTGGGTGAGCTTGACAGTGTGTGGAAGCTTCTCATTTTTTAAAAATCAGAAACTTACCCAACTCTGATTCTTCCTGAACTTTCTATTCCTCAGAATTCTTCAAACTGCAGTTTGATGGTTTCACTCACGATTTCTCTCAGTAGCCTGCACTGCAAGTCACTGTGGCCAGGATGCTATAATTTACATCAGCTGGTTGTTGCTAGTTGCTTTCTTACCTTTTCATCCATTTAAACTTCATTTCACTCTTCTCCTAGTTTATTTCACACCGTATCGCCTTTGTTGCCTATGCAAGCTTCACCCGCCATTATTCCACCAGACAAATATTTTAACTCTAGCTTCCCAACCTCTAACTCCCAGAGAAGCTTTTGTTCATTCTTTTATCCAGACACCAAGTGGTGACTAATAAGGGGCACTAAGGCACTAAGGAAGGGGTTAATACTTACCTAAGGCCCTTAATAGGTGTCAGTTCTTTACATATATGAACCTTTTTGATCTTCACTACAGGCTTATTTAGTATGTTCCATTATTATCGTGTCCATTTTACAGATAATTAAAATGACACTGCAAAAGGTTAAATACTTTCTAGTTATCACAAGATGTACAAAGCACGATTCCAGAGCTTCAGGGGCTCACAGTCCAGGTACCTTTGAGCCTGTTACATTTCGGTCACTGGTCCAGATGACCTTAATTGGCATACTAATGAAGAGCTCCCTGAATCGGGGGTAAAAGGTGCAGAGGAAATGGTGCCAACTGTGGAGAAACAGAAAAAAAGATGATAAAAAACAGAAGAAGGGGACAAGAAATGGACCAATGAGCAAAGGGCAATGTCCTTGGTCATGAGTTGAATTACGTCCCCCAATGAGATGTGTTCAAGTCCTAACCCCTATACCTGTGGATATAACCTTATGTGGAAATGCAAAATGTGCAGTGCAGACACAATCAAGATGAGGTCATACTTAATTAAAGTGAGCAGGATCCAGTATGGCTGGTGTCCTTATACACAGAGGGAGGAGAAGGCTGTGTGAAGACAGAAACATGGGGAGAAGAAGGCCACGTGGAGATGGGGGCAGAAATTGGAGTGGTGCTGCCACAAGCCAAGGGATGCAGGCTACCAGGAGCTGGAAGAGCTGGGAAGGATCTCCTCTCAGAGGCTTCAGAGGGACTATTGTCCTGATGATACTTTGATTTTCAAGCTTCTAGTCTCCAAACTGTGAGAGACAGACATATGTTCAAACAAAACAAACACTTTAGATTCAGAGAACGGAGTTGCGGTTAGCAGAGAGGAAGAGGTGGCCGGAGGAAGGGTGACATGGATGAAGGGCATCAACTAAATCGTGACAGAAACTAAATTTTTGGCAATGAGCACACTCTAGGGTGTTCAGAAGTAGAAATATAATGTTGTACACATGAACATTATGTAATGTTATACACCAATGTTACCGCAATAAAAAATAAATTAAAAAAGTAAACATCTGTAGCTTTAAGTCTGCCATTCTGTTGTTCTTTGGTATGGCAGCCCTAGCAAATGAATACATCCTTCAAGGCCAATTTACATGCCACATCGCTGGTGAATATATTACTGGAGCCTCCTCACCTGAGAATTAACCACCCATCAGTGCCACACCCCTAAAACTCCATTCGAACCTAATTTGCACTGTCTGTCTTATAGGACGCACATTTGCCCACTCGCTTGAGGCTTCAACACGTGGGTCTTCACTGCACACTGCCTTATATACGTCGCAGTTGCTCAATGGGTATTTCTTGATTGGAATTATTGACCCGAGTCATTGCAGGGAAGAAAGCAGAATTTATGGCTTAAACAGTTACACTCAAAGTAATGTGTTTCCACAAACTTTTCTTGTATTTGAGGCAAGGTGAGGATTCCACCAATCCAGATGTGATTCTAATAAAAAATGTTTTTCTCTCTTTCTCATGAAATGGGAAAGAAAACATTATAACTCTAAGCTAATTATTCTGTATATCATTTCTGGTTAAGTAAGTCTTAGCCTTAGCACTTGAATAGCAAAACTTTAGTAAAGAAAGCTATAAGGGAGGCAAACAGCTTAACTCTCAGTTGACAACTACAGCACTTAATGGCGATTTTCCACACCTCCTAGAGCAGCGATCTGCCTCTGAGGTCACGTTTACATCCCCCTCTCTGTGCCATCTAAATTCCCCCAGGGTGAAAAAGTCCCATGTGATCCTGTGAAAAACAAGTTCACGCATTCTAAAAACCATACAGCAATAACTTTTGCATTATTTTTTTGTTCGTTTCATGATCAATGTCTGTTTCCCTCTAAAACTGAAAAATAATTATTAATATTACTTTTATTGAAATAGCCATTTGGGAAATTATACTATAATTATGAATATCCTTTGTCCCTTATTAAAGTAATAACTCCCTATGCGGATGAAAGCATTATTTATAACGCTTTGTGTCCCAAATAGGACCAACTGCATGCCTGGCATAGGTTAGACACCCAGTTACCCCTGGTTGAATTGAATTCAGGATACCTACCCTGTGGCCCTGTTCCATGAATGCATACAAACTGAACGTTTGCACCATATTTCAAATGAAGAGAAACAGTGAATCAAAAACTACATGAATTACAATCACAAACTGAGGGAACACATCATGGATTTCTTCACCAGTTTACTGCAGCTGTCCAGATGGGTTACAGCGTTGTGCAAAGAGGCCACGGACACAAACCTAGTCTAATTTCCCTATTTTTGTAGTCAAAGACACAGGACTTAAAGGAAGAAAGCTCTCATCTGAAGAGGAACACATGCGCCCAGGTTGACTACTGGCACAGTGTTGGAGGATAAGTTAAGCAGCTCTAACAAAGAAAAGCAAACACAACGGTTTCCACAAGGCAGACGTTTCCTACCCTGTCCTATAACAGTGCAGGTACAAGTGGTCCAGCGTAGGTAGGAATCTCTACTCCGTAAGATCATATGGTAATCCCAGGTCCCTCTGTCCTGGTGTTTTGCCATCCCCTAGGATGGTATCCTCATCTTAACACTCAAAAGTGGTTCAGCACTTGTTATTACTCTGGGTTTTCCAGGGAAACAGAACCTGTGTGGTACAGAGATATCGATATTATATAGATATATATCTCCGTCTCTGTCTATGTCTCCTTCTCCAAGAAGAGAGAGAGATTTATTATAAGGAATTGGCACATGTGGCTATAGACGCCAAGAAGTCCAAAATCTGCTGTATAGCACAGGGAACGCTACCCATTACTCTGTAATGACCTATATGGGAAAAGAACCTAAAAAAGAGTGGATACACATACATACATGTATATCTGATTCACTTCGCTGTACAGCAGAAAGTAACACATCATTGTAAATCGACTATACTCCAATAAAAGTTAATTTTTAAAAATCTGCAATGTTTATAGTATGTGCATGTCCTATGAACATTATTTGTGTTCACTTTGTACCCCAAAGGCCACATCCACAATTTTCCCAGACAAGCGTCTCTGTATTGGGCCACGGGTTAAGTTACTGAGCAATTGGACAGCGCTAAACCTGACTCTTGGCTGAATCTGTTTCTGGTTCTGGTTTTGGTTGTTCTTGGATGATGTGTCCATACTAGTGGCAACAGTGTAGCAGGTGGGCTTTAACATTTTGGTCGGTTCATTAAGAGATTTCTATTGGGTATAAGATGTTAGAAATGGGTATGACAGGAAATGCAGAATCTGGTACACTTATTAGCCTTTTTAATGTTTGTATTTGCTTTATATCTGCAGTACCATGGGCTCCTTTAACTGTACTTGCTTCATCCAAAAACTCTAGTCTTTTATATTTTCACTTATTAGAAGTCCAATATTATCAAAATCTGTGAAAGCATAATTTCTGAACTAAAGATTAAACGAAACCAAATCTCTTGCAGGCTTCCTTTGATTTTTCTAAATGAATGAATAATTCCAAATTAATGTCCCCTTAGGGTCTTTAATTAAGGCTAAAGAAAGGAAAGAGAATAAATTTATACCAATTCAAATTAGACAAATTTATCCAGAAAGTAAGTTTCTAAAAGCCATGTAAACCAAGAATTAATGAGCCCCTAAAATATAACCAAGTTCAGCCTTTAAAAAATGATGAAAATCAATGACATTATTATAAAGTACATGGACAACAGAAAAGAAAGTTTCACCAAAATCAGAAGAGAATAGCAAAATTGCATAGATTCTCAACAATTATGCTTCGTCGACAAAGCTAATGGTACTTTATTATATGGTTTTGTCTCATTAACCGAAAATCACTCTTAATAGCAACTGCGAGTTCCATTTATGAATATGAAATGCCTTCTGAGCAGTTTCATATACCTCAGTTACTTCCGGAAGAAATTTTAAAAACATAGTAAGTTCTCTTAAAATGTAATGGAGTGGAGTCTTCACTGCTAGCTATGCTAGAGTAACTGGGATCATACTTGTCCACTATCATAAAGAACTACAAAAATGGACAAAATAGGTGAAACAACTGTTTTGGGACATTAGAAAACATGCAGCAAAACAACTATGACTCCCCAAGAGAGGAAAAAACCGTCAAAGTAGGCACTATAGCCACCCCAGCTTTCTGCCTGGAGGTACTTTACAGACAAAGCTGGAAGAGAGAACCTGAGTACAGCTCAGCAGTGTCACTGAGTTCACGAAGGGAAGAAAGACTGGAACTCAGGGAAGCCCAAGTGGTTGAAATTTGTGTTACAGAACCAGAGAGGAGTGAGCCATGCAAAGAAGCAGCTCCAGGAATCTGCACAGGAATCTGCTCAAGACTACAACTGAATCCTAAGTTGCACACACACAGGGTGACGTTTCACAAAATCAGGAAAGAACCACTGAGAAACAATCAGAGCTTGTGTAGGGCTGAGAGGTGTTTAACTGGCCAGGGTGGACAGGCCTCTTTGCCCCCTGAAAGCACTGCCGCAGTAGAGACGAGACCTGAGAGTGTCACTGCTAAGTGGTGGGGGAAATTAGCCTTACAGTGAAGACTACACGAGACATGGCCTTACAAACAAGCCTCTAAAGAATCAAACAAGCCCACATGGAATTTAACTGCCTTCCAGAACAAAACAAAAAACACTGAGAGATCCAAGAAGTATACACAAAACAACAAAAACCACACCAAACACATGATGAAATTTCTGAACACCAATGATAGAGGAAAATCTTAAAAGTAATCAGAAAGAAAAAGACAAATATAATAAATTAATTCATCGAAGGACATAACAGTCTTAAATCTGCATGCTCCTAATCAGAGTTTCAAATACACTAGGAACAAAATGACAGAGAAGAAGCAGACAAATCCAAAATTATGACTAGAAACTTCAATAGCCCTCTCTCAGCAAGTGACAGAACAATCAGACAGAAATCAATAATACAGACATCTCAAACACCACCATCAAACTAACCTAATTTACATTTATGGAATGCTCTACCCAACAACAGTAGAATGCATATTCTTTACACATCCTCATAAAACATTCAAAAAGACAGATCATACACTGAGTCTAAACTAAGTCAAATTTGAAAAGACTGAAGATACAAAGCATGTTCTCTGATGACAAAGGAATTAGGTATCAATGACAATCAGGATACCTGGAAAATCTCCCAACACACATCTAAGGAACACATGATCAAAGAAATGAGAAAAGTTTAAAAATATTTTTAAATGACTGAAAATGAAAGAAAACATGAAAATTGCGGGGAACAAGCTAAAGCAGAATTTAGAAGAAATTTTACTGCTCTAAATGCATATACTAGGAAAGAAGAATTAGTATCAATAAACAGAATTTCCACCTTAAGAACAGAAAGGAATAGCCTCAACTTGATAAAGGGCATCTATAAAAACTCTATACCTAATTCATATTTAATAGTGAAAGACTAAACGCTTTTCCTTTAATATTAGAAATGAGCCAAGAGAAAGAAAACACATACAAATTAGAATTAATTTATTTGTAGGCAACATGATCACCTAAAGAATCTCAAGAAAGTTACTATAATCTTTAAGTTTAGCCAGTTTGCAGATTATATGTGTGTGTGTGTATATATATATATGAACACGTTTTCTATATACTATCAATGAACAGTTAGAAATTATTCCTTCCTCTTTCCTGTTAACCCTGTTTTGCTTTGTGTCACTGCCAATTCTCAGCTGTTAATTTGTTATCCAGCCTTCACACGTACTATATACAAAAGAAAACCCTCATTTAATCATCCCTCAGGAAAAGCCTCATGCTACTGTAGTCGATTACAAAAATGGCCACACACTCTTCCCATCTTGTAGGCACACTCCTTTGAAATATGACGTTATTACTCCTCCCATCAAGAAAGGTAGTCTATTCTTTACCCCTTGAATTTGGGCTTGGCCATGAGACTTACTTTAGTGGCTGGTACGTTAGTATACGTGACAGAAGGAAAAGCTTAAAAACCGCATCTACATTGGAGGTTACTTTCTCTTCAAGCTCTTTGAACTCTGGAGTCTCTACGAAGACTCCAAAGTGAGTCTACTAACAGGAAAGAACATATGGTCAAACAGCTCATCCCACCTGAGACCTCCTGCACCATCCAGCTACATACGGAGCTGCCAGCTGACCACAGAGATAAGCCAAGCTGTCTCAAACCAAAGAAATTCCCACCGAACCCACAAAATTGTGGAAAATAATGCTTGTTAAGCCGCCACCTTCTGGGGTGGCTTATTACACAGTAAGAGCTACCTGATACACGTTACTTCTGTTCTCATCTCAGTAGTGAAAACAAATCACGTGCCCCCAACGCACTTCAACTCCCAGCATATCCAGTGGATGTGGGAAGCCAGATGCCAATGATGATGCTTCAGTCGTTAGGTTAGGGTTCGTGTAATTCATTCTTCAGAGATGCAGATGTTTAGAAGTAAAAATCATGTGATGTCTAAGTCTGATACAAAATAGTCTTCAGAGAATGGGCAGGAGGGGGGACGAAGAGGAGAGAAGCAGCTGAAGGACACCTGACACGTTAATGAGAATTGATGACGGGACGTGCATGAAGGGTGTATTCAGCTGCGCTGGCTGCCATGACACAACACTACAGATGTCGTGGGGCTTGAACAACGATGTTTCCTCACACTTCTGGAAGCTGGAAGTCTGAGACCAGGGTGCCAGCATGGGCGACGCCTGGTGAGAGCTCCCTTCCGGCCTGCAGGTGGCCGTCGTCTCACTGTGTCCTCACATGACCTTCCTCAGTGTGTACATGCGGATACAAGTAGAGAGAGATGGCTCTTTCTCTTCCCGTAAGTCTAGCAATCCTAAGGGATTAGGACTTCATCCTTATGACCTCATTTAACCTTAATTACCTCCTAAAACCCTATTTTCAGTCACATTGAGGTGAGGATTTCAACATGTGTATTTGGTGGGGGTAGGGGCACAATTCAGTCCATTCCAGAGGGGAATTCATACTATTTCTGACTTTTTACATTAAAATTTAAAAGAGACAAGTGTGTTTTGTCCCCTGTTGTCTGTTCATACTTTATTCAGTGAGAGACAAAAATACCTTCCGAGAGAAAATTCTGGAAGGTCCTACAGTCCCTTTGTACCATTAACAATTCTTGATTAAGTAGTTAAAAAGTCCAGTTCAAGATAACAAAGCTGTGAATTTGCTTGCGTATCCAGTCTTCTACTGTCTTCCAGGTTGTTGTCACTACAGTAGTTCCAAGGTGGCAAGAGGAAAGGCATGGAGACCAGCTTCTCCATTTCTGTACCTTATCTCCCCATCTACCCGAAGGCTGCTTTAGCTGCTATCAGAAATGACGCACTGGAGAAAGGAACAGGAAAAATTTTAATTGGAACTGCCATACATCGGCCTTGAGCTCTCCGGGCCCTACTCTGCTGTTTTGTTCACACATATAGATGCACATGGCCATTGGAGATTCCTTCCTTAATGAAGTCAACAACAGACATTCCCTGCTGAGACCTCCCTGCTCCTACAGAGGGCACTACTGCATAAGCCTAACAAAAACCCCGTGCCAGGCCTCTCTCCTGTGAGGTCCACATTTGGTCCATGGGAAATACTCACCCATCCTTCTCCCCATATTCGGTGCCTGTTGACCTACCTCACAGCAGCAGCACTTCTCTGAACTCTGCCGCCAAAGCAGCACTTTGTGCATTAGTTTCCTATTACCACAAATTTGTGATTTTACAGTTCTGGAAGTCAGATGTTCAAAATCAGTTTCACTGGGCTAAAATCAAGGTGCAAGGCTGTGTTACTTCTGAAGGCTCTGAAGAAACAGAACCCATTTCTTGCCTCTTTCAGCTTCTGGAGGCTCCCTGCATTCCTTAGCTCGTGCCACACTACTTCCATCATTAACCTCCTCTGACCCTCCTGCCTCCCTTTTAAAAGAATCCCTTTAATTACACTGGGCTCGCATGGATTACCCAGGATAACTTCCCCATCTTTAAGATCCTTAATCACATTTGCAAAGGCCTGTTTGCCATGTAAGGTAACATGTTCACTGGTTCCAGGGATTAGGATGTAGACATCTTTGGGGGGGACCATTATTTTGCCTATACACCTTGTCTATTACACTTCTTGGTGGTGGGGGTGTGTGGGATCCTAATTCAATATGCCTCGATTTCAAAGAACACACAGTGGCCTTTCTGGGTTTCCTCACGGAAATCCCTCCCACTAGGTTTGAGGTAAAGAAGGTAGCACACTCTACCGCTTGCCCAAGGATGGCAACCGGTCCTCCAAAGATCTCTTCTCCGGTCTCTTCACAAAAGCCTAACTGACCTCCTCTGATTCTTAAGTCTGCCATATGGATATAGTTGTAGAATGTGTTCCTTTACAGTTCTTTAATAAAATTTACACGCGATGCTTTCACTCCATTCGGTATCCTGATATTCACCAAATTGGCATCTACCTTAGTTGAAACGGAGGCAGGGAGTATTCCATTCTAACATCCTGTACCTAACTATTTCCCTAAAGTAGAAGGTTGAAGTAGATCTTCAGGAATTGTTAAATTCTTAAAGCATCTCTTATTTTGTGACAGAATAAATGTATCTGATGAGTCAAAAGGAACTTCAATATTCAAAGGTGAATATTAAATGAACAACATTCTACAGAACGCAAAAGTATTTTTAGGAGAGTATTCTTGCTTCTGAATAGCTTTTCAGTCAGTTACACTGCTTCTTCTTGAATTAAGAACTATCACCCAATCAATCTTCTGCTCATATGAAAAAGAATAATTTTAGCTGGAGAGCAAATCTCACTTGAAAAATATTAAATGTGCTACATGACATTGGCATACTTTATTTTGCCTACAGAAATGTACTTTTTCATTCTTAAACCTCTTTTTATTAGTGTAATGGCTAAACGCATTTATAAAATCCACAAAATAACAGTGCCAAAAATTACATTCACATTATTTTTAGGCATGTTTACCCAAATGATGAAAATGAATTAGAGTGTTTATCCAAAAATGTAATTGCAGCTTTCACTTGTCAGACCTGGAGTATTTCTTCCATCCAACATTCCGTTAAAACAGAGATGTCTAATCTTTGAGAACACACCAAAAAAGGAGACAGAGCTCTACTGGTATATTCACTTGAACTCTTTGGGAATGTAGGTAACAGAAATCAAATATAGTTCAATTTAAAAAAAGGTGGTGGGAGGGGACCCAGCAGTACAAAAATTCAGTGACAGAATACATGGCACAGAACTCACAGGTAGGGAATGCAGCTGACTTTAGGATAACTCTAAACCCAGGCACTCAAGAGCCTTTGGGACTCTCTTCTATTGTTTTGTTTCTACTCCCTCTGGTTTCCTGCATCATTCTCTCTGGCTGCAGGGTTACATGGCAGAATATATGACAACCAAAGGATCCTGAGTCATCAAAGAATCAAGTGACTAGGAGAGACTTCTTAGCTCAAATTCTCAGGGAAGAGACTGCCTGCCCTGGCTTGGGCCACGTACTTGTTCCTGGAATAATTAACTACAGCCCGATCACACCAGAAAAAGACCATTCTGATGAAATGGAAGGGTGGAAGAAAGACAACTATAGCAGGGCATTCCAAAAGTGTTTGGATACAGTGATGCTGAATACTTAGAAGGCAGTTCACACCTGTGCACATAAATCCTATAGGTCGTCGAGAGTGTGTACTTTCCATGTTGTATTATGTTTGCTTCTTCCATCTGTGGAAGTGGCACCCAGCAAGGCCACGTTCTAGGCTACCATCTCTGGTTGGGGATAAGTACAGAAGGATGCAGGCAATAAACATGTGAACACCAAATCCATGTGGCTATAAACTCGCAGAGGCAACAAACCAGAGCCCAGGTCATGACTGACAGAACTCCCCTGTTCCCTGACCCTAAAGGCAGTGGGATTTCTTCCTGTGGATGTAGCACATTGAAGGGCTCAGCTTCCTGTGGTCATCTTGGCTACCAATCCATCTCTGCAAGCACCAGGCTTTCTGTTCTGTCCCTGTGTGAATATCAAGAGCCAAGTCCTTTAGTCAACAAAACTAGCCAAACCTTCCAGGCCTGTCTTGGTATCAGGCTGCCAATTTAAGCCTGAAGGCAGTAAAATGTATGGAAATCTCATATAAAAACCACTTATCAAACACAGTTTGCATTCAATGTTAGGAACACTTAGGTTGTATTGAAAAATCCGTATATCTGACTCAAACCAGTCTTCTAAAGTTTCCTTTTGTTGTTGATTGTAATAATTCTAAAGTTACAGGGCTCAGCTTTGTATAAAGCTGAACACTTGGGGGAATATTCTACACGAGAAGATGGCCCAAAGTCTTAGAAGCACAGTTAGAATTGCTCTATGGCAAGATATTCTCTTCGCGCTCTGCTACACTGAGGAGATGCCCAGGCACTGTATCTTCAAATGTGAACACACTCAGGCATCTTCAACCCCACAGAATTCACCCCCAGAAACTCCTAACGGCATGGAATGAAAACTGCCAAAACAAGCAGCTGTGAAATTCACGCAGGGAAGGCAACCCAGGTGGGAGCGTTAAAAACAGGAACAACAGAGAAGCTTGAAACAATACCGCAGTTTCTCACCACACTCTAAACAGAAACAGCATATTACTTTCAAAATAAATGAACAAAAAAGAAAACAACAGGAAGGTTTTTTATACACAGTTTACAAGGTTTAGATGGGTAATCTATGGTCTTCACAGTTTCCAAACAACAGTCACAGGGAAAGGTATAGTTCTAAATGCATACTACAGAAAAGGAAAAGATTAGCCCCATTTAAAAAGCTAGAGAAAGAATAGCCATGCAAACACCAAAAACGTGGGGAAAAGGAAACAACGAAAAGCAAAAAGCAACGACAGGAGAAAGCAAACGCACAACGAAGAAAACGGACAATAAATACTACAGCTGATTTTCCAAGAAGGTTACCACACAGGACAAACCTCTAGGAAAACTGTGTTTTTTAAATGGAGCAAACACAAAATAGCATTATCAGGAATGAAAAAGGTGAAATGAGTACATACCTTGAAGGATGAGAGGATATTAGGAAGGACTTTATGACAGTAAGTGTGTCAACTCAGATGAAATGGACAGATACTTTAAGAAAATTATACAACTTATCACAACTGAACAAGAAGATAAAGTCTTTAATAACTCAGTATCTTTCAAAACTTTATATCTGTAATTTAAAACTACCCATGAAAGAAAAATTAAGGCTCAGATAACTTCCTTGAAAATTCTTCCAAATTAAGATATAAACTAATACCAATCTTATAAAAAGTCCTTCAGAGAATAGAGAATAACTAAAGTAGCATAATTCATCTTATGAGGCCAGTATAATATTAATCTAAAACCTAATAAGGATTATTAAGAGAAAATCATGGACCAATTTCTCTAATAAATATAAATGCAAAAATCCAAAAATACATATGCAGGGACTTCCCTGGTGGCACAGTATTTAAGACTCCGTGCTCCCAATGCAGGGGGCCTGGGTTCAATCCCTGGCCAGGAAGCTGCATCCCACATGCTGCAACTAAGAGTTCACATGCCACAACTAAGGAGCCCACTCACCACAACTAGGGAGCCCACATGCTGCAACTAAGGAGCCAGCGAACACTGATAAGGAGCCAGCTTGCCACAACTAAGGAGCCCATATGCTGCAACTAAGGAGCCAGCGAACCACAACTAAGGAGTCTGCCTGCTGCAACTAAGAAGCCCACCTGCTGCAAATAAATGTTAAAAACAAACAAAAAACAAATACATATGCAAATACAATGATGTACTGAAAGGATAATATTTTATGATCAAATAGTATTTATTCCAGAAATGCAGGGTTGGTTTAACATTCAATATTGAGTCAGTGTACTCAACTATAGTATCAGAATAAAGGAGGAAACCATTCAAACATTTCAACAAATGTTGAAAAGGCACTTGATAAAATCCAAATCTCATTTATTGTAAAACTCAGCTAACTAGGGATAAAACTTCCTTAATACCATAAAATCTATTTACAAAACACGTAAATCTAATGTCATGTCAAAAGATGAAATACTAGAGGACCATCAATGTAAAAATCCTCAATAAAATAATAGCAAAAAAAAGCAACAGCACATTAAAAGGATTATATACCATGATCAAGTAGGATTTATTCCTGGCATGAAAGGATGATTCGATACATGAAAGTCAATCAATGTAATATACCACATCAATAAAATAAAGGGGGAAAAAAACCATGAGCACCTCAACTGATGCAGGAAAAGCACTGGTAAAATTCAGTACCCTTTCGTAACAAAAACATTCAACAAACTAGGAATAGAAAAAAACTACTTCAACATAGCAAAAGCCATATATGAAAAGCCCACGGCTAGCATCACACTCAATGGTGAAAAACAAAGTTTTTCCTCTGAGATTAGAAACAAGACAAAAACACTAATTTGAAAAGATATATGCACCCCAATGCTCATAGAAGCATTATTTACAATGGCTAAGATATGGAAACAACCTATGTGTCCATCAACAGATAAACAGACAGAGACAGATAGGTAATGGAATATTACTCAGCCATAAAAAAAGAATGGAATTTTGCCATTTGCAACAACATGGTCGAACCAAGAAAGATGAATACTGTATGTTTTCACGTATATGTGGAATCTAGAAAATACACAAAAGAATATAGGAAAACAGAAACAGACTCACAGGTACAGAGAGCAAACTAATGGTTACCAGCGAGGAGGGGGTGGGGGGAAGGGCAAGATAGGGGAAGAAGATTAAGAGGTACTGACTACTAGGGATAATATAAGATACAAGGATGTAACGTACAGCATGGGATGTAATATACTGGAATATTTTACAATAATTTTAAATGGAGTATAATCTATAAAAACATCAAATCACTATGCTGTACACCTGAAACTAATATAATATTGTAAGTCAACTATACTACAATTAAAAAAAAAATTTTTTGAAGACAAAGATACTAACATTCATCACTTCTATTCAACATAGTACTGGAAGTCCTAGCCAAGGCAGTTAGATAAGAAAAAGAAACAAAAGGTAACCAAACTGAAAAGGAAGAAACAAAATTATCTCTGTTCAAAAATAACACGATCTCATATAAGGAAAACTTAAACATTAAAAAACAAATGTCAGAATAGACAAATTCAGCAGAGTTACAAGATACAATATCAAGTCACAAAAACCTGTTGTTCTCACTAACAATGAACAATCCAAGGAATGAAATTAAGAAGACAATTCCATTTCTAACAGCATCAAAAATAAATATACTAGTTGACCCCAGGTTTAAACTGCAGAGTCCACTTATACATGGATTTTTTTCAATAAATGTGTACGATAACTACTATTACATCTACTACATGTCCTATAATAAACACGTTATAATGTCAATATGGCCCAAAGAGATCTACAGAGCTAGCTCAATCCCTTATCAAAACCCAAAACATACCTTTTGCAGAAGTAGAAAAACCCGGCCTAAAATTCATATGGAATCTCGAATAATCCCAAATAACCACAGTAATCACTATGTGGCTTATTATGTCCTCCAGAACGCGTATGTGGAAGCTCTGACCCCCAGTGGCTCCGAATGTGACTCTGTTTGGAGACAGGACCTTTAAAGAGGTGACTGGGTTAGGCACTAATCCAATCTGACTGGAGTCCTTAAAAAAGGAAAACTGGATACATTAGAGAGACGTCAGGGATGTGAGAGGAAAGGCCCTGTGAGAACGGAGAGAGAAGGTGGCTGTCTGAAAGCAATGACAGAGGCCTCATAAGGAACCAAACCTGTCAACACCTTGATCGTGGACTTCCAGCACCCAGAACTGTGAGAAAATAAAAGTCTGTTGTTTAAGCCACCCGATCAGTGGTATTTTCTTATGGTAGCCCTAGCAAACTAATACAACACTCTTGAAAAAGGAAAACAAAGTTGGAGGTCTTATACTTCCTGATCTCAAATTTTGCTACAAAGCTACGGTGACCAAAAGCGTGGTAGTGACATAAAGAGAGACATATAAACCAACAGAATAGAGAAGAGAGCCCAGGAACTAGCCCTCAGAGACAGGGTCAAATGATTTTTAACAGGGTGGCAAGACCATTTAATGGAGAAAGGACAGTCTCTTCAACAAATGATGCTGGGAAAACTGAATATTCACATGCAGAAGAATAAAGCTGGATCCCTACTTTATGCCATATACAAAAATTAACATAAAATGAATCAAAGACCTAAATGTAAAACTTAAACCTATAAAACCCTTAGAAGAAACTGTACGGGGAAAAGCTTTATGACATTAGATTGGCAAAGATTTCTTGAATGTGATACCAAAGCATAGGGAACTAAGGAAGATCTTCTAAAATGTAATGAAGACTAGGTGAGAACAAAGCTCACTGTTGTAGATACCAGGAATTTGTCCCTGTGGCAATCTGATTAATTGTTCACCAAGCCATCTCCCTTCCCTTCCTTTTTTTTTTTTCGGGGGGGGTGGGGGGTTGACCAAGTTCCATCATCTGTTTTTATACACATATCCCCATATTCCCTCCCTCCCTCAACTCCCCCCCCACCCTCCCTCGACTCCTCCCCCCACCCTCCCCGTCCCAGTCCTCTAAGGCATCTTCCATCCTTGAGTTGGACTCCCTTTGTTATACAACAACTTCCCACTGGCTATCTATTTTACAGTTGGTACTATATATATGTCTGTGCTACTCTCTCGCTTCGTCTCAGTTTCTCCTTCACCCCCTGCCCCCCCCAAACCTCGAGTTCTCCAGTCCATTCTCTGCATCTGCATCCTTGTTCTTGTCACTGAGTTCATCAGTGCCATTTTTAGATTCCGTATATGTGAGTTCGCATACAATATTTGTTTTTCTCTTTCTGACTTACTTCACTCTGTATGACAGACTCTAGGTCTATCCACCTCATGACATAGAGCTCCATCTCATCCCTTTTTATAGCTGAGTAATATTCCATTGCATGTATGTGCCACATCTTCTTTATCCATTCATTTGTTGATGGGCATTTAGGTTGCTTCCATGTCCTGGCTATTGTAAAGAGTGCTGCAATAAACATTATGGTACACGTTTCTTTTGGGATTATGGTTTTCTTTGGGTATATGCCCAGGAGTGGGATGACCGGATCATATGGTAGTTCTATTTGTAGTTTTTTAAGGAACCTCCAAATTGTTTTCCATAGTGGCTGTACCAACTTACAGTCCCACCAACAGTGCAGGAGAGTTCCCTTTTCTCCACACCCTCTCCAACATTTGTGGTTTCCAGATTTTGTGATGATGGCCATTCTGATCTGTGTGAGGTGATACCTCATTGTGGCTTTGACTTGCATTTCTCTGATGATTAGTGATGTTGAGCATCTTTTCATGTGTTTGTTGGCCATCTGTATGTCTTCTTTGGAGAAATGTCTATTTAGGTCTTCTGCCCATTTGTGGATTGGGTTATTTGCTTTTTTGGTATTAAGCTGCATGAGCTGCTTGTATATTTTGGATTAAATGCTCCAACAAAAAGACACACACTGGCTGAAAGGATACGAAAACTAGACCCTTCTATATGCTGCCTACAAGAAACTCACTTCAGACCAAGGGATACATATAGACTGAAAGTAAAGGGATGGAAAAAGATATTCCATGCAAATGGAAGTCAAAAGAAAGCTGGAGTAACAATACTCATATCAGACAAATTAGACTTGAAAGTAAAGACTATTAAAAGAGACAAGGAAGGACACTACATAATGATCAAGGGATCCATTCAAGAAGAACATATCACAGTGGTAAATATCTATGCCCCCAACATAGGAGCACCTCAATACATAAGGCAAATGCTAACAGCTATAAAAGGAGACATCGACAGTAACACAATAATAGTGGGAGACTTGAACACCCCACTTACATCAATGGACCGGTCATCCAAACAGAAAATAAATAAAGACACACAAGCTTTAAATGATGCATTAGACCATCTCGACTTAATGGATATTTATAGGACATTCCATCCAAAAACGACAGAATACACTTTCTTCTCAAGTGCACACGGAACATTTTCCAGGATAGATCACATCTTGGGTCACAAGTCAAACCTTGGCAAATTCAAGAAAAATGAAATCATATCAAGCATCTTCTCAGACCACAACACCATGAGACTAGATATCAATTACAGGAAAAAAACTGCAAAAAAGACAAACACATGGAGGCTAAACAATTCACTCTTAAACAACCAAGAAATCACTAAAGAAATCAAAGAGGAAATCCAAAAATATCTAGAAACAAATGACAATGAAAACACAACAACCCAAAATCTATGGGACGCAGCAAAAGCAGTTCTAAGAGGGAAGTTTATAGCAATACAGTCCTACCTTAAGAAACAAGAAAATTATCGAACAAACAACCTAACCTTACACCAAAAACAATTAGAAAAAGAAGAACAAAGAAACCCCAAAGTGAGCAGAAGGAAAGAAATCATAAAGATCAGAGCAGAAATAAATGAAAAAGAAAGGAAAGAAACCATAAGAAAAATAAATAAAACTAAAAGCTGGTTCTTTGAGAAGATTAACAAAATTGATAAACCATTAGCCAGACTCATCAAGAAAAAAAGGGAGAAGATGCAAATCAACAGAATTAGAAATGAAAAAGGAGAAGTAACAACGGACACCTCAGAAATACAAAACATCATGAGAGACTACTACAAGCAACTCTATGCCAATCAATTGGATAACCTGGAAGAAATGGATACATTCTTAGAAAAATACAATCTTCCAAGACTGAACCAGGAAGAAATAGAAACTATGAACAGACCAATCACAAGTACGGAAATTGAGGCAGTGATTAAAAATCTCCCAACACACAAAAGCCCAGGACCAGATGGGTTCACGGGCAAATTCTATCAAACATTTCGAGAAGAGCTAACACCTATCCTTCTCAAACTCTTCCAAAATAGAGCAGAAGGAGGAACACTCCCAAACTCATTCTACGAGGCCACCATCACCCTGATACCAAAACCAGGCAAAGATGTCACAAAAAAAGAAAACTACAGACCAATATCACTGATGAATATAGATGCAAAAATCCTCAACAAAATACTAGCTAACAGAATCCAACAGCACATTAAAAAAATCACACACCATGATCAAGTGGGGTTTATCCGTGGGATGCAAGGATTCTTCAGTATACGCAAATCAATCAACGTGATACATCATATCAACAAATTGAAGGATAAAAACCATATGATCATCTCAATAGATGCAGAAAAAGCTTTTGACAAAGTGCAACATCCATTTATGATAAAAGCTCTCCAGAAAATGGGCATAGAAGGAAATTACCTCAACATAATAAAAGCCATATATGAGAAACCAAAAGCCAACATCGTCCTCAATGGGGAAAAACTGGAAGAATTCCCTCTAAGAACAGGAACAAGACAAGGGTGTCCACTCTCACCACTATTATTCAACATAGTTTTGGAAGTTTTAGCCACAGCAATCAGAGAAGAAAAAGAAATAAAAGGAATGCAAATTGGAAAAGAAGAAGTAAAATTGTCACTCTTTGCAGAGGACATGATATTATATACAGAAAACCCTAAAGACTCTACTAGAAAACTGCTAGCACTAATTGATGAGTTTAGTAAAGTAGCAGGATCCCTTCCCTTCCTGAACAGATACCTAGACTACATTTCCTGGATTCCTTGCAGTTAAGTGTAGCCACAACTGTGTTCTGGCCAATGGATTGTGGGCAGGAAAAACATATGCCATCTCCAGGCCTGATCCCTAAGACCCCCCCATGTGCCATCCTCCATCTCTTCAGGAAGTACCGAGAAAAGGGCAGAAACTGGGGTGAAAACTCCTGGGGAGAGGTGCCACGCTAGGAACATACACGCCAGACTATTTCTTCAGCAAGAAACTTTTCTTGTGTTAAGCCTCTAAAAGTTTTACCCAGACTCAACATGAAAGTTAAAAAAAAACAAAAAACAAAAAACTAAGCAGTAAAAATTTGCTAATCACGGTTGGCCACCAAATTGACATTTTTACTCAGTTTCCTAAAGGCATGGACACTGAAAACAAAAAAATGCCTGTTTAGAACAGGGAGTTCATTACTTTCACACGGAGTGTCTTCTGAGACACACTCTTCCACCTGAGCTGGCTCACATGACTATACTGGCTTTGCAAGCAATTGTAACGTGCATATACTTGCTCACCTGAACACTCTCAATTTTCCCGTCCAAGCAAAACTTCAATATCATATGCCGAGACAGAATGAACACGATTGCAAAATTGAAAATGTGATTAGCTGAATTCTTTATGTTGCTGGAACAACCTCATTAATGAATGCATCTGAAGAGCCCTCTGAAAATATTTTGAACTTTCTGAATATACTGGGAATGCTCTGATAAAAGCCTTCACCGGTATCTGCTCAAACAAGACGGCAGCTGCATACAATGGAATTTAACTCTTTTCCCTTCTACCATTTTTTATACACATGACACAGAAGGACAGCACGTATCTCACACAGAATGAAGCAAAAACTTTGTTAAACAAGTTCTAAGCTAATTCTAAGCAACCAACTCTATAAGCAATGGCAGCAGTCCATTGCTGACTATATAAATGCGGGTTTCTTAATACTATGGTCCTGTTAAGTTCACACTCAGTACCCACTTCTGAATCACTGACATTCCCAGTGAAAAAGGGCTGGAGAAAAAGCTATGACCAGAAGCTGCCTGACACTTCATCATACACAGAGCTGGGTACACCAGGAAAGGTAGAAACACAGGACTCATCAACCTACAATAACTAAGTTAATACTCGACCTGTGTTTCTCAATGGATGCCTCCAGTACTGCAATGTTACCACTGGCTAGGAGCCTCTAATGGCCAAGACACGGTTCTAGACTGGAGACCCAAAGGTAGATTGGGAAGAAGATTCAATTAAAATCAAAACTAAAAAAATAAAAAAATCTTATTGATTGCAATGTCATCTTTGTCTAAAACCAAGCAGCATACAGTCAGAGATTTTTATTACTGACAAATTTGCAGAGTTACAAATTTCTTCTTGAAGAGTTTGCTTTATTTATACAAATAAATCGATTGGTTTTGTGATTACTTATATTTCAGTGGGAAAAAAAGTGAATTGATCCATATGCCAGTATTAATGGAAATTTAGGGAAAATATGGCAAAATTGGCAGAATGACTTAAGTTCGGGAAATATCGTAAGTAGTTATAAATAATCAAATCACCTCCTAGCTGAGAGCCCTGAAATGGATATTAAAGTAATTAAATGATTCTGGGAATGTGAAAGGAAAAACAGAATTAACGTTTGTTTTAAATTTCGGATTGCTGTTGTACACATCACTTGCCTTGATGATTTAATTTCTGCATCAAATGCACTTAGCTCATTTTTTTACTTCCTCATTTTTTATGGTCTCAGCCAACTTCAGTGTGGGTATTTGAACTCAGTGCCTGAAACACACAGGCCTAAATATTTTAACAGTGTTATTTCTCAACAATGAACACAATCTAAACCTTAGCGTCTACACATACACTGCCATCTGTTTATAAGATTATATCTATTCACATAAATAGGTTGAACATGGATGTAGAGTTACATTAAGTTACATGTGCAAAATAGACTGAGATTTAGAAATTAGTTGCCACCTATTAACAATCTGAAATATTAACATACATTTACATGTATATATAAACCACAAAAAATACTCATACACAAACCCAACTTCCAATTGTTACGTAAAAACAGACTAGCCTGTAACATCAAGCTATACATATAAAATGTGCATATTATACACATCACATAGTATATAACAGCTTGATTTAAAGAAAAACTTTCATGGAATAAATCATGTGTGTTTCCTTAAGCAGAATATAACCAATTATATCTCATCACGAAACTAACACTCAAAATAACCAGGGTGATAATAAAATTCAGTAAGATTATAGATAATAGACCCTGTGAGGAGCACTGGTGCTTGCCTTCGGAGAAGCAATCCACCTGCAAAGCACAGCAGCCGTGGCATCAGGGAACACGGACCTGGTCCCTGATGTGGCATTCACTACCTGCTGGTACTTCAGCAGGTAAGAAACATTTTGAGCCTCAGGTGCTGAAAATTGTAAATGAGGAAAATGAATGAGCTGATTTTTAAGAAAACTAAAACATATCTTAAGAGTTTACGATTCCATGAAAAATAGAGAAACCTCAACCAGCAACGAGCCATAGATTACAAAAGACAGATATGGGAAGGGTGCATTGTGGCATTCACTTCCCATTCACAAACACTGAATTTCAATTCAAATAGTAAGAATATACTGCATCAAGTCATCACGCATACCTACGCTTTGGGTATCGAAACACTCAGAATATTTTTAGTGGAATCTTTATTTTATTCCAAATATTTGATTTCTTTTCCAGTCCCCAGCTCTCCCAGTCTCAGGCTTCTCTTCCTTCTGTTACCTACATGAAGTTCTGTTTAAATTAATAAATGCTTACTGAATGGTGAACATTTCCAGGAAGGGAAAGCCCTCACTTCCTGTGGAGGTAGGAAAAAGCAGAAGAACAAAGTTCTTTTTTTCTATTTGACCTATGAGTCAAAGAAACAGATTAAACATTAGAATGATGTATTGCAAAGTAACAGAATAAAACTTAAATATCAATAGCAATAAAAAATAAGAATTATTTACTCCATTTTCCATTAGGTTGTCCTAGTCACTTCCAGTCATCACCCTGCACATATATATCAACTTACCTGGAGACCCTAGGCCAGGTGGTAGTTAAAGGTACAGGTGCCAAATCTATCTACTTAATTGCCTTGTTTCCTCCACCAAAAAGAATGCCTTTAAAATAATACCTAACAAAAGGCTTAAATACAACTACCAGTTTTATTACTGCAAAGCAAAATAATTTCTAATGCAGTAACCCAATGAAATGTGAACACTTACACTATAATGGGTGATCACCTGGTATCATCTCTGAGACATTCTAAGTAAGCAGTAAATCACTCAGGCGCTGAGGTTTATCAAGCTTGATTTTAGCATTTCTTGAATATATACTTTTGAATCTCATCTGAATCAAACCTTGAGACTACTGTCAAAAACAGATCTAAGCTGTGCCAATCTTTTCAGGCACTGTCTTGCATATCGGAGGGAAGCGAATGCACAAAGGAGTCAGGGTAGACCTGATCTAACGTTCCCGGAAAGGACCCCAGTGAGACAGGAGATAGAGAAGGACTATAGCACATCACTGGCCAATGATCACTTTTGTATCAGACCTGTTTTTGCCCTTAGAATAGAATTTAAAACTTAGTTCTTTAGCGTGAACCTGAGGAACTTTATCTGTTCAAGAACAAACAGCCAACACAGAAGAGCCAACACTGAAGAATCCAAAGTAAGTGAATGTGAACCTTATACGATAACTCTTCACTTAGGTTCATATACGGGGAGGGGATGAAGAGGCACACACGTCCAGTTATAAAATAAGTCAGTTGTGGGGACACAATGTATATAGCATAGGGAATAGAGGTAACAATATTTAAGAGCTTTGTTTAATGACAGATGGTAACTGGACTTACCGCGGCCATCACTATCTCCATAATGTATAAAAACATGAAATCACTGTGTGGTACACCTGAAACCAACATAATATTATAAGTCAACTACACTTCGGTTAAAAAAGAAGTAATGTGTACTGGGGGGGGTGGGGGACCAAGGAAGTAAACCCACATATAAGCCACTGAAAAGCCACAAAAATATCAAAAATAGTACTAAGAAGACCAAAGCGATAGGGCAAAAGTAATACAATGTAGGAAAAGCTTTTTAGGCATCTCCATTTTCAAAACAGTTCTGTGAAATTTTTTTTTAAAAACTTGTAACACTGTATTTATAAAATACACCAATCCAAAAGCTCTTTGATTTATACACCATCAGTGGAGTTAACCATGTAAAAAATCTGATAAACGGATTTACGTATAATTCTTGTTAAACTATCCCAACGCACAAACTTCACTAAAACAGAACTGCAAAATGTAAAGATGTACGATTGATGCAATGACACACACCTATTTATTGTACTACATACAAGCCTGAAACGTTAAGCAGATATTACAGATTCCAAGAAAACTACATTTCAGTGTCCCAAAATGTCCTGCTGGTGCTTTGACAACGAAAACAACACTTTAGAGTTTTTTGGTTTTCCCAAAATTCATAAAAAAGCAACACGGGGGGGGATATAAAATACATAAAATCCAAAACTTAGATGTTTATTCAAAATTCTTTCGAATCCCTAAGGTGGCTCTAAACAGCCTGTTTTCACACGTTCATAGCTTAAAGGAATGTGAGCATCACAGTTTACACGGATTTCTGCCCCGGAGGCCCACCAACGCTACACAGCAGTTTCGTGCTTCCATAACCCAGTCCTCACGTTGCCAGTGCTGTCTGTACCCAGCAAGGGCCCGTCCTGCCCATTGCTTCTGACTGGCCCATTCTGAACGGCCAAGTTGAGGCCATAAGACTTCTCCTGACTTTCAAGTTCAACTACAGTTGGCTTCCTTAGCGCATCTTTTTTACTACTAGTGGAAACAGGCTTTTCAAAATTCCTGCTGCTTTTGGGAAGTGTGCTACCAGCATCACTGCTGTCTTGTTGGGGCGGGTTGCACGGTCTCTCTCTGTAGGCTACGTAAGCCCTTCGACTCCGAGAGTGTCCTTCATGACTGGCCGGCCGGCTTTTCGGCAGGCCGTTCTGCACGCTGCCTTCCACGCTCGTGGGGACGTCGTAGGCGTACTCTCTTAGGACCGTGAGTCTGCTGGCCCGGTGTCCTTTGCTTCTGTTTTTATGATGGCGGCTTGGGTGCATGTTTGTCCGAAACGGGACTTCTAAAGGCGCCACGTGCATTTTAATATCATTGTCCATCGAATGTTCTGTGAGACTGTTGTCGAGCTGAGGCGCGGCGCTCAAAGGCAGGGAGCTGGGATGGCACTGAGCCGCAGCTGCCTGCAGGTTTGTTAACTTGCAGCCCTGGGAGGAGTTTTTGAAGCTCGACGCGCTCTTGTTTGTGCACGAAGATTCTGCGCTGCTGTTGGTGCCCTTGGGGGCCTCCCCGCCCGGCCCACTGGAGCTGGGGGGCTGCACGTTGACCTGCACCGAGTACGCACTCCGGCCCGGGCAGCAGGTCATGACCCACGCGAGCCGGACGTCCTCCCTGTTGACACAGTGGTGAGCCACGATGAACGCGCTGAGGCTCAAACACGTGGCTCCAAAGAAGAAGCTGAAAACCAAGTCCAAAGGGTAATACAGGGAAACAGCCAAGGCCCCAAACATCCACAAAGCGACATACAAGAGCAAGGTAAGGCTGGCCCCCAAAAGCTGCGAGTGGAAAGGATGCTCGTTCTCCAGGGCTGACGTCGAAATCAGGGACAGGGACAGGGACCCCGGGTGACGCGCTTCGCCGTTCTCACTGGCTGCCAGCCGCTGCTGCTCCTCGCTGGGCTCCCTCAGCTCGTATCTGCGCTCGGGGTGTCTCTTCAGCTGAATAAATATGCTTAGAAAGTACATACAGTTTACAAAAGTGATGAAGCTGGCAGGCCCGTAGAAGGCTCCCAAGGAGGGTTCCCACGCCATCCAGCAGCTAGGAAAGAAAACGGTGAACCGGCTCAGATGCGACACATGTCAACAAAGTGTTTAAGAAACTGCAGTGAACTTCAGTGCCTGGGAAACCGTTAAAAGAGAAGCAGTGGACTCAGGTACACAGAGAACACTAAATACTCACTAGGGTGCATTGGGCCGACTGCCGTAGTTCTTGATGTTTGCTGCCGCTGTTATGCCACAGACTATGACAGGTATACCGCCACCGATCAGATAAAACCTAGAAGGGGCAATGACGGAAACAACAGCTCGTGAATCCAACTCATTAAGGTGTATACACCGCAGCAGCTCAGTACTGCGGAAGCCATTCCTTAAAGACTCACTACTATTCCAATGATACAGTGAAGGCTCACATCTATTAGAGGCTGCTTTGTTAACAATAACATGTTTTAAAAGCTTTTATTTCGGATTTCTTTTTTTCTTTTAAAAACGCACGAGGTCTACCAAGTTTCCGAGTTAAGGAAAAGCTGATCAGCTTCTGCCACCCTGTGGACAAGCAAAGTAACCCTCAGCTACTGCAGGTAGGGCTGTGGTCGATACTTTGGGGGGAACGGGGCTTCTTTTAGATGCAGCTGGCGAGGCAGAAAGTTAGTGCGTCACGAAATGGACCTGAAGATATCTCCCCGTGCCACAGGGCAGCCTAAATACGGAATGACGTCATTTACTGATCAACGTCCTGCTACACCTGCACACTCCAGGATGTTCTGCTGCCACGTACACTTATCCTCAGTCAACTGAGACCGGGGCAAGGAAAGCACCCAGATGCCAGCAGCTGCCTGCAGCACTCAGGCCCTTCGCAACCCCTCTCCACAGACCGGCTCGTGCAGGAAGCACCGAGGGAGACAGCGGTGGCTGGTCCCGTGAAGGGCAACTCTTTGAGGGGAGACGCAGCTTCGCTGAGTTCTCTGGAAAGAGGACCGGGAGCTCCTGCCCTGCTGGCCTGGCTAGGGACCCCTGGGAACAGCCGATCTTAATTCTGCACCTGCCAGGTCCAGAGACATGCTGGATAAAGACAATATTCATCACACATTTTCTATACGTTTTTTTCTTAGTCATGCTCACAGGTACTAAAATCCTTCAATATGGTACCATTGCTGAAACAGACAGCTAATTACCCTATAAAACTATAACCCTGTCTTCTATTTCACAGATTAGAGGCGGGCCACCACATGTGACCCTGCCCTTCTTCCTGCTCTACTAATTCATAGCTGTTTCCAACTTGAAAAGAAGGCATCAGTTCACCCACGTTTACCTCGGGTTCCACATTCCTCTCTGCCACTCCTTCCCCACCCCGACTCTGGGACTGCCTGTTATCAAATAACCCTTATTTTGCAGCTTTAAATCTACTTCACTTCCAGCCTATAAGTATGTTCACGTTTTCTCTATCTTCGAAAACATTCCTTCAACTACCACCTTCTTTCTTGCTTCCTCTGGTGACAAACCCCTGGAAACAACAGCACTGTCACGTGCCTCGCCTCTGTCACCTTATCGTGAGAGGAGGACACTTCCACCTGCCATGCTACGGGCACTGCCCTCTCTGGGGCCAGCAGACTCAAGGCAAGGTCCCTGCCCACCCTCCAGGGAGCTGCGATGCTGGGGTCTCCTTCAGCTCAAGGACATGGGGAAGGAGAGCATCCTAAAGGGTGAGCCCGCACTGTCTAAAGCAAGGGGGGCCCCTGGGGACCGCGTGGGCTCTGGAGCCCAAGCTGCCTTCTACTAAACCCTTTGTGTTTTCAGTCACCTAACAGAAAGGAACAGCTGCATGAGGACAGGAGTCCCATCTCTTAGCCGAACACCATCCCTCAGTTCCTTTAACACCACTGACAGAGACGTCAGATCACATCCTGCAATCTGACCGTGGCCGAGCACTCCTGCTGCCCCTTCTTGCCCACGGGACCGCGCTCCCCTGAATCGTCAATGTTCTCCTTCAATTCTTCCCTTTATCTGCTACAGCCCGTTGATGTGGCGCAGGGACCATGCTAACTAACTTCTCTCTGGGAAAGCTTGTTCGTTACCACTGCGTCGACGAACACCCGTGCAGGCACCTCCAGTCTTCTCCAGAGTACGCGCAGCTCATCCTCTCTGCTTAGCACCAGACTCCCAAGATGGAAACTTTCCACGAGAGAGTACCACGTGAGTCCCCTCCCCTGTGCGTACCCCCTTGGGGTCCCCCAACGACTTGTCCTCTTTGATGGTCTCAGTTGATGAACGCGCCACCTGCAGAGGGACCTGAGCAAACTGGAGCAGACCATCTGTAGCCACCTTCGAACTCCTGCACACACCTCTCAGACCCAGCGCATCAGCAATTCTGGAGAAACTGTCTCAGGTCTCTGAACACCTGTCCTCTCTAATCTCCAGGCCACTGTTCTGGCTGCAGTCCTCCTGGGGACCCTCTACTGACCTCAGCGGAATTATTCACACACGCCCCCTACTCTCGGGCATTCCAGTGTACAGCCCACACTTTAACCTGGTCCCCAAAGCCTGAGGCTCAGCTTTCACCCCGAATCCTGCTCCTCTCCTCTGTTACCCTGGCTTCCAGCCACAGCCAAGCTGCGCTTCTCAGATCACCCTGCATCTGGAGTGCAACCTCTGCCCTTTATGCCGGTGGTCAAGCCGCGCCTAACAGCCCACCATCCCCCCATCAGAACGAATGGCTCCTTTGTTGACACTTTCAAATAGCGCATCTCCACTCCAGCGCTGACACAGCGGCAGTGGGTTCTTCCTACAGACTCTCTCCTCAGACTATAAACCCTTCAGGGGCAGGAGATCTTCCTTCAGGCCCTAGCCCAGCGCCAGGTACACACCCAGCACTCAGCACTCAGAGACACTGATGGACTTCTGCTCACTCCGCACAGCAATCCACTGAAGACAGATTCACGTTACAGTGGCAGGAGTGGCATGACCCCGCATGACCCCCAAACCATTTTGTCTTCTGTAGAGAATAACCACAGAGATATGGACTTGACGAGATTCAAGTCTATCACATGACCGCAAGGAACTAGAAACAGCTAATATTTTCAGAGCCTAGCCTACGGCCAGTATCATCTTAAGCGCTTTACAAGGTCAGTCACGTACTCCTCAGCACTCCAGGAAGGAGAATCACTCCCACGTTGTGTGAGACAGAAAGGCAGAGAGAGGATACCTAACTTCACGAAGGACTCCCACGGGCAAGGCTACTTACAAGCCCGTGTTGTACTTTCCAAAATTCACTGAGCAATTGTCTGCTACGACCATGCTTTGTTACATTTAACACGCAATGGGCGTTTAACATAAGACAGTTACCATGAGACACAAAGATCCTCGATACCTGAGCATCGGTCTTGGTGGAGGTGGCAACTCATCAGGATCCTGGCATCGTTTAGCTTTTCTAGTGACTTGTTTGTAGATATTTCGAGCTGTCACTCCCACCCACAGAACCGTAGCAAGGGTGGAATAATGAAGAATTATTCCAACCTAGAAAGAAGATTGAAAAATACATGAACTAAAGCAAACAGACAGAATTCCCCTTTACAATCATTAAGTACAGTAGCTGCCAGGAAGCTTTATCGAAAAGACTGGTACGTTACTGTCGAAAACCTGATTCAGAAACAGCATGAAGGGGTACTCTAATGATCAATTCCTTCACTTGCTAATGAAACAAAGAAACAAACATATTATAAGAAGACGTATAATAGAGGATCGAATCAACAGTTGGATCTAGGAGGCCCACGGACTAAACTTGTACCCAAGATGACTCTAAATATATTACGGAATTCGCTCCTGGACATCAATAAGCCAAAGCCATGTTTCTCATATATGCTATGTGATAAATTAGAGTTGAGTTCCTAAAGCCCATTTTGAGGAGGAATACAGAAGCAAAGGGTACCTAGAGGGTGCACGCCACGACACACAGAGCCAGAGACCTGAAGAGTTCTAATTCAGAGCTTTTACATATCAAAGCTGCAAGTGAGCAACACAACAGACTGGTGATTCTTTTAAGTGAGTGAGCCCTGAAATCAACACGTTTGCCTCGTTTTAAAACCAGAGCCCACCCCTTGTGACACCTTAGCAAGCTGGCATGACATCTCAAGCGTTGTCTTCCTCCTTTGTAAACTGAGAATAATGTAAAAGCACCACGAGGCTTTGAAAAAGACAGTCTATATAAAGCGTTTAGCACATTGCCTGGTACCTGATGAGCGATTAAAAATACGGCAATATTTTTATTATTACTTATTTAGGAGTATGGTTTTCAGAAAATAATGTTAACCTTTCCGAAATTAATGTTCCTCCTTTGCACAGTGGAAGGATTATCAATAACCATCTCTAGGGGTTTTCATAGGGATTGAATGGACACAAGACCTAAGACATAACATGTGCTTAATACACGATGGATAACTGAAGTGCATGTAAATGACGACACAGTTTCTTCCCCGAGGGGTGATGGGGGAGCATGTTCATGGTGTAACCTGTGTTTGAAGCAACATCAGTTAAAGACAAAATTCTAGATGCAGATATGCACAGGGCTAAGAGACGCTTAAAATCGATTTTGAGGAACATAAATGCATGAGACATGGGAGCAGCAAGGACATAATTCAGCTTTCTTATCTAATTACGTATTATCTTTTTGAGCCTTTCTTCTTATACAATAATTACAGGTAAAATTCTATTAATGAGAATCTCTAAGAAAAAAAAGATTGCTTTTAAAGGATGGCTCTCCAATCTCAAGAAAATCAAACAGACTGGGCTTCCTAGATGGCGCCAGTGGTTAAGAATCCGCCTGCCAACACAGGGGACGTGGGTTCGATCCCTGCTCCAGGAAGATCCCACATGCCTCGGAGCAACTAAGCCCGTGCACCACAACTACTCAGCCTGTGCTTTAGAGCTCGAGAGCCACAACTATTGAGCCCATGTGCTGCGACGACGGAAGCCCACGCGCCTAGAGCCTGTGCTCCACAACAAGAGAAGCCACGGCAATGAGAAGCCCGCGCACTGCAAGGAAGAGTAGCCCCCGCTCACCAAGGAAGAGCAGCCCCCACTCACCACAACTAGAGAAAGCCCATGTGCAACAATGAAGACCCAACACAGCCAATAAATAAATAAATAAATTTATATAAAAAAAAATCAAACAGACTGACATTATGAAGCCTAGGTCAGTAAAAGCAGCATTTAGACTGCTGCCTAAAGGTTCCTGTTAATGAGAACCCATCTGCAGTTAAACCTGGTGACATGAAAGCTCAGGTGTTATTCTGCAGGCAAAAGACTAGGGTGGCCACTGTCCAGGGTAGTCAGTCCTCATCCTCTCAATGACTGCAAGCCTGGCCAAACCAGAGCGGTCAGAGTATCTTCTTCTTCAGAAGAAAAGTGGCTCCTTCATTCTCCTTAGTTTTACTGACTGCACTATAAAAGCAAAATTTTACAGATGTAAGTGGAACAAAAAGCATAAAATAACCCTTTGAGCTATCTGGCGTCACATGAAATATTGTAAATAAAAATAGTATAATTGGATTTGGTGCATAGAAACCAAAACATTCAAAACAAATCACTGATATTGACTCAAAATGGTATGCTCTACTGTTGCTAGTTTTCTCTGGCTCAGAGGTCAAAAGAATGAGACAGGGCTGTAAAGAAGTTTAAAAACAGACGTTAAAAATACTTTCAACACAAGAGGTGCAGATGGAGAATTTTCTTGTTTTAGATCTAAGAGGTACAACTCAACCTTTAGATTTTGAAGTGTTTCTTGTGGCATTTCAAAATATGCAGAGAAGTTTTCACACCTGAAAGATACTGAAGCCTTCTAGGTAAACAATTATTACCAGTAGAGGAATTTCAGGAGTCTGATGTCACCTGGTAACAGTCACACAAGCAAATCACCAAATATTCCACAAAAACCAGAATAAAGGAGGCACTGAGATCCAGTATCGAGGGTATTCTTATCTTTTGGACGTAAGGAGGTGCTTCCTATTTTATTCTCCATCAAACGCTTGGGCTATACTTGAAATATAACCTGTCACACTTTCTTCCAAATAAACCAGAAGTACACGTGGGAAATTTGTAAACAGTTTGGAAATAAATAATCTAATTCACAGGGCATATAAATGATTCATTAAATACAAGAGATTAGAACTTAAGCCACCTTGCATCAGGACATCAATTTCCAAAGTTGCAAAATGGATATGAAATAGTTATCCTAAAGAGTTGTATTTTATGTATATGTTACCTAACCATAAATGCTCACATACCAGAGACCAGACATGGTCACAACCGGATTTTTAGCCACCAACAGAACTACAATAATGCAGCATGCACAAGTGTGCAAAAAATGATCTTTAAGACTCAGATAGGAATATATATAAAAATTAAGAGCTTCCACTGCTGAATGTCTGCTATGTATTCCAAAATGTGCCAGACAATTTTGCACATGCTTCTATTTTATCCTCTTAGCATCACCACTTGCTTAGTGTTACAGACAAGGAGACTGAGGCTGAAAGAAGTTAAACCATCCACGAGAGGTCACATGGTCAGTGGCAGGGCTGCAACTCAAACCCTCTATTACGCTGGTCCTCACTAAATAGGCAAGCACAGTTATTGGGCGGGTGTGGGGGAAGACAGAGTCCAAGAGACTGTCATTTGAATCAAGCCTCTGCCACCCAAAGGCCCTAGAGATTTGGGGCAAGTTATTTCAATTCTCTAAGACTCAACTTCCGTACTAATAAAATATATGAGTAAGAAAATACCTCCTAGGGTTAATACGAAGTAGAAGATAGAACACTTGCAGTAGTTGGCAAGTAGAAAGCTCTTAACATCCAAGGACTGAATCTATCCCAATGCATCTCACATACCACTGCAGCGGTCCTCTGGACAACAGGAACCACAGAACACCTGAGAAGGTCAGCTGGCACGATATTTAACACATTAAATCATGAAGTGGTAGAGCAACAAGCTAACTTAAATAAGACCCAGCCAAATCCTTCTACTGCAGAGCGAAGGACACCAAGGGCCAGAAACTTAACCATCAAACAGCTATCTGGCAGCACACCATGGCCCAGAACTCAGATCCTCTCCAACCTTGAGTCAACAGCCCCTTCTACTCTGCCACTCAGCTTCTCCGCTCTCCCCTGGCTCCTTGCCAAAGAGAGTTTCAAAGCTATAGAACCTGCCCACAGCACCACCTGGAATGGACGACCTAAGAACCAGAGCAGGAAGTCCCAGGCTGGTGGGCATTTAGTAACCTCAGCCAACCACTCCGGGGAGGAAACTGTACTAAAACTGTCCACACTGTTCACAAGATACATGAGCTCTGAAAGGAAGAGAAGCCAAATCTACACACATCACAGGCACACACAAAACTGCCTGTGAAAGAAGCACACTCCCCAGTTCAGTTTTAGAGATGGAAGAAGAGGCCACCCCATTATTTTATATAAGAAACACAAAGCCCCTACTAGGTTAAGTTAACTAGTCATACAGGCTGTTCTGGCAGACACAGCTGGTTACTAACTGAATTAAGTATTAGAAAAAGAAAGTGAAGTAAGTCATGTCTGAGTCAGAAATAAGAAGAATGTTACGTCTTTCACAGAGGAAGGAAAGAACGTTAAAAAAAAAGAGAGAAGAAAAAAACATATAAAAACATCTAGAAATCTCCCCGCCCTCCCCCCCGCTTTTTTGTGTAAATCTTTAATCAACATGCATTCTTGAAGTCCTAAAAACCCAGGGCAATTCCTGTCCTTTTCATTCTAGAAATGGTATAAAATACCATTCAAGATGATGGAAGGCAGTCATCTTTACTGTGGCCTCTTTCTGTTCATTTCCTTAGTGAAATAAATTTATGTGTCTACTTCAGGAAATCAATGAATATTTTTAGATAGAATTGAGACTATTACTACTATTACGTGCTGAGTATGCTTCTAATAGTCTGTGCTCAAAATAGCTCCAAGTTGAACGATTTCTACTATTTGCAAACAGGCCTTTTTTGTTCATTTATCCAATATCTGCTGAGAACCTACTATGCGTCAGGTCTTGTACTAATTCTTGGATAAACACTGGTGAACCAAATCAATATAATTCTTGCCCCTGTAGAGCTTTGAGTCCAAAGACAACAGACAGGTGGATGACAGTCAATCACAAAGTTCTGTAGGCACATGGGATTTTGGTAAGCACCGGAGGATAATGAGGCGAGGGGGTCGAGGGACCACATCTCTCAAACAGTAACAGTAAACTGAGACCTACAAACAAAGTAAGTGGGCATTGGCCAGGCGAAGAAGGGGGGAGACACTGAGAAAAGAGGAGCAGTATCTTTTGTACCTGTATTAAGTGGATTCGAGATCCATTACCTAACTTCTCAGAGGCTCAAAAACAAATGTGCTTTCAGATCTATAGGAATGGCCTGAATCAGGGAAATATTCTGCACGGTTGAGAGGTAATTATGTCAATAACAGCAACAACGAACATCCACTGAGCACTTACTATACGCCAGGTACTCGAGTTATTTAACCCTCTCAACAACGGTTACACACACACATTTTAAACTGGATCTCATGAATACAACTGGATTAATTATCAGCCTTAGGTTAATGACACATTCTAACGATTGGGCCAAGCACACAAGCACAGCCTGCCTTTATTTATTTAAATTAGCTATTGCTAATAACAGGTGTCCCAAGAATCTATAAGACAAAAGCTAAGATCTTGACAAAAACCTGTATCAAACCACGTGATCCCCTTTATCAAGGTAACCATCACCCTATATCCTGTGTTCATCATACCTTTGCTTTCCTTTTTCATACAGTTTCACTGCATCTATATGTTTTCATTGAAAGTGTGCTGTTTCATTTTAGTTACACTTATCTTTATTAAAAAAAGAAAAGTCATCAGAGTGAACGTGATTTACAGGACTTAATTTTTCACTTGTATTCCTGAGACTGACTCACATTGCCATGCCTTGCTGTAATTCATCAATTTTGACTCTTGTATAATATCACCGTTTATTCATTCACTCTCTCAGGGATGGGCACTTGGGTGGCTCCCAGGTTTCCGCTACTGTGTAGAGTGCTGCTATGAATATTCACAGGCACATGCCTGCTCCACACGGGTCAGCTCACACTGAGCCCAGGAGTGGGACTGGGGGTCCAAGCTGTGTGGATGTGTACTTTAGAAGGTAAAGCCTCCCGGAGTCACCCGCTTACATTCCCATCATGTATAAAACATGTGGACCCACGTGCTCGTCAGTACTTGGCATCGTCAGGCTTACTTTTTGCTGACATACATACATAATACGGTGGCTGTCTGAATTTGCATCTCCGTGACCACCGATGCCACGGAACGTCTCTCCAGGTGTACCCTGGCCCTGTGTTTACTCTGCTGCCTGTCAGGCTCGCCACTTGTCCTACGGGGCTGCTTGTGGTTATGTATTGGGAATAGCTTCTTCTAATTTGGAACTCATCTTTTCATATTCCCTAGGAATCTTAATTTTGAAAAAAGATCTTATTTTTCATTTAGTTAAATGCATGTCCTTTCTTTTCTAATCATGTTTAAGAAATCCCTCCTTATCCCTAGGACTATTTTCTAACATAAATTTTAACACTTTGGTTTGGACTTGTAAGTTTTTAATCTACCCAAAGTTGACTTTTTAAATATGGCTTGAAGTATAGATCTATTTTAATCTTTTTCCAAATGGATTTCCCCAGCTCTCTGGTCTGCCTTTACCCAGCTGTTGAGGCAAGTAACCTCTGTCTTATACCATAGCTCTGCGTGGGTCTGCTTCCAAGCTTGCTATTCTGCGTTGGTCAATTTATCTAGCCCTACACCAAATACTACTGTTTTAATTACAACAGCCTCAAAAATCTGGATGATCAGAAGTCTTCCTACTCTACTATTTTTCAGACGTGTCTTAGCTATCTTTGGTTCTTCTTCACTTTCATATAAATTCAAAGACCATTTTTTTGGCGTTTCATGAAAAATTCTCTAATCTACAGGTTAATTTAGGAGGAACTGCCACCTTTCTGACTTTAACTCTTCCCATCCTTGGACCTAGTATATCTTTCCACTTATTTAGGTTTTCTTTAATATATAATAAAATTTTACCTGCAAATCTTGAACATTTTTATTATTTCTGAGTACTTGACATTTTAGATACTATATAAATAATACCTTCTCATTAATTACGTTTTCTCAAAGCTGCATTTCTGCATACCAGCAGCAAACTTTTGTATATTAAACTACATTTTTAAAAAACTACATTCGCTTTTGCTAAACTTTCCTTTTTTTCTAATAATTTATCTGTAAGTTACTTAGCTTTTTCATATAAATAATCACATCATCTGACAACAACTCAATTATTATTCCCAATTTACAGGTGAGAAAACTGAGACAGAAACATTATATACTGAAATCAGGATCTAGAAAAGATAACTGTATCCCTAAGTTCACTGCAGTGTTACAACATCCAAGAGCTGGAACCAATCAAAATGTCTACTGATAGAAGAATGGATAAAGAAAATGTGGTAACACACACAATGGAATATTATTCAGCCATAAAAAAAGAAGGAAATCCTGTCACATACTACAACATGGATGAACCTTGAGGACATTATGCTAGATGAAATCAGGCAGTCACAGAAGGAAAAATACTGCATGACTCCACTCATGTGAAGTATTTACGTAGTCCTGCTCACAGGGACGGGAATTAGAACGATGCCGCCAAGAGCTGCACGGGCGGGAACTGGAGGCTGCTGCTCTGTGGGTATAGCTTCAGTCACGCGAGATGAAGAGATTCTAAAGATGTGCTGTACAACATTGTCCTTATAGTTAATAACTGTACTACACACTTAAAAATTTGTTAAGAGGGTAGATCTCATTATGTGCTTTCTTGCAATTAAAAAAAGTTAAATAAATTGCTCATAAAAACACTGGAAACAGGAGAATTGAGATAGAAATCCACGCAGTCTGAACTCTGAATTACTCTGCAACACTGCTGGCTATCATGTACGCAGAAAACAGTATGCAAAAAGAGAAATAAAATTCTACATCTTTCCTACTCATATATTAAATACTTCTGATTTTCTATACTTACACTGCAAGAATACTGTTCACTAAGGCCACACATGTAATAATTTATTTGAAATTAAGAGTTGATTATATTTTTTAATTCTTCATATTTACCATACCTAAGAAGTTTCTCATTTTTATATCTCACATTTAAACTTTTTCTAATTCCTATTATTTCCATAAATAGATGAAATAATTTTTAAAATCCTACTGCCAGAAAATGTCACTTCTCTTTCAGCCATAGTCAGGATTTTATACATTTTTTAAATTAAATGTTTGGCATTATAACAGACATAACAAGTAGCACAAAATTCCCCAAGATAAAAAGACAGGCCCCATAAATCATATATTCGGCTGTGAAATGATAATTCAGAGTTTGAAGTATACCGGTAAACTGTTTAAGTGACATATAGTTTAACTTTAATTAGCTAAAGAAAAAAAGATTTAAAGAAACAATTTTCCTTTTACAGGTAATGAAACATGACATTTCTAATATCCATTCCTTTTTTTCATTTCAGGTTTTCACGTCGACTTACTGCTTGGCAGACGCTGGCGCTCCTAGCTGGGGTTATTCCTCCCACAAAGACCACGCAGGTCAGGAAGATGTGGAAGCACAAGTTCAGGAGCATGTGCCAGCCTTTGGGGCTGATTCTAATCGAGCTGTTAAAAGAAAAGGGAAACGATGAACACTCAGGTCAGCACACGTGAAGCCAGACATCTCCACATTGACATTTCTGATGCATGAAAGGCCACATGCAAATGTTTAAACATTTTATGAAAACATACTATCAGACACACACACACACAGGCGCTCTGAGAAATCACTCAGCTCGACACAGCGGAACATTTAGCTGCAGTACACTAAGACAGACAAGTCAAACGGCACTGCTACATCCACTAAAGGCTAAACAAACTCTTCATAATAAGAAATATGTGGGCTTCTGTTAGTTACTATGTCTGATGACACATGGATTACTTGCTTGCTTCCCAGAGATTTCTGCAAGGTGCCAATCTCTATTTTTCCTGACCTCGTAGGATAACATGGTCTGAATGCCCAGTGCATGTCTTCCTGGCCTTTCATAATGAAATGCTGAAGTCTTTCTTTTTTATATCAAAATCTCCTTGTTTCTTAACTAAATGTCAAGAAATGTCATATATGTCCAGCTTAAAGAGGAAAATACATTCTAGCAAAACCTCTTGTAAAGGGAATTTCTGCTTAGCAGATCCTTTCAGTTCATTATTTCTTACCATAAAATAAAAATTTCTGTAGCTTTGCCTCCAATTAACAAAAACCATCTCTCACACTTAAATGCCACAAACTTTCTTAAATGCCATAAAAAAAAAAAAAAAAGAATATCACAACAGGCAAAAATTTATAAACCGGAAACAATGCCACGGTCTGGTTCTGGAAGACACCTCTGCAGGGAGCCAGGCTCTACCTTACCTCCCCCCTCCGTGCTCCACCCCCCCAGCCACCAACACATACTCCCCATCTTCTCTCCCCGGTGCAAACCCAGCCAAACGACTGAGTGCTGTAGAAGAGGAACTCACTGACACGTACACTAATTATTTACGTCTTGAACTGCATGACGTCAAGAAGGCCTGCAGGTATTCTGAAGTAATCGTCCTTACTCTGGAAGGCTAGCATGGTATTATCCTCCGTCTTACCCTAATTAAATGTGAACCAAATGCCACAGCCCTCTAGTCACAGTTCTCTTTCTTACCTGTGATGGTATGTGTAACTGACCATCACTGCTAAGAGGCACAAGAGAAGAACGACGGCTGTGGTGTAGACCACGGGGTGCAGGAGACTGGCCGCCTGGGCATAGAGTTCAGATCCCGTCAAATCCTGAGGGGGGAAATGAAAGCATTATTCTAGGAGCACCTCTCTGGACAACCAGGTACTGAGGTTTTCTCAGTGACTAACACACACGGACACACAGAACTCGAGCCTTCACATCTCTTCATTTTACTCAGGACTATGGTTCATGCCATGTTCCCCACGCCCCGCTCTGCCCGCCTAATGTCCACTGCGCTAACTACTCATGCACTGTGTGTACCCCCATACACACAGGCTCGTCTTACCATGGGCCGCCTGCTTTAAAAATCTGAACACGGACTCTCCGGTGAGGGTAACGGAGACAGAACAGCCGTGATTTCGAAGGGCAACCATGGACTTCCCCCTTTTTAATGCCCTTTGACCCCATGTATCACTCTGCACATTCACCAGCTGATAAGGCACAAAGCAGCAGCACCTCCAAGTCACTGAAGCCCACACAGATCTCGCCAACCTCCCGCAGTCACGTTCAACAAATGTGAACGGACCAGACACTGTGCAAAGCACAAGGACGTGACAGTCCACCGTGGTTCCTGCTCCTGAAGAGCTGAACGTCACAAGGCACTCAGACGCACAATCAGACCACAACAAGGTCCGATGAATAAACAGAAGGGCAGCCCAGCGATGGGAGCGAAGAGGCAGGTCCGAGATCCGTAACCGTAAATAATACAGCAAACCACTTACACAGCACTTACTATTATCCAGGCACTGTGCCAGCACCTCACACCCAGTCACCCTATGAGCCAGGCAAACTGTGAGCCCCATTTCACAGCCTGAAAAACTGAGGCACGAAGGGGTTAAGTGCCGGCAGGGAGGATTAGATCCAAAAGAGCTTGGCTGCCAAGGCTGTGTTTCCAAAACCAAGGCAGACAGCGCCTTCCTAAAATGAAAACAGTGGACAGCTTACGCTTCCTTCCTTATAAAAGGACCAAAGCAGGCAGGGAAGACACCTGCACCCGGGCCACGGCCACCAAGCCAGACAACCAGGGTTTCAGGGCCCAAGCCGTAGATTCACCAGATCCTATCACTAATTTCTCTTTCTAAACTGATTCTGAAAGCGGCCAACGGTCAGCTGGACGTGGGAAGGAGTTCACAATGGGTGTGTTTCCCATCAGAAAGTTCTTGAGACAATTCCTGAAACTATAACAACTAGATGAAAGACAGGAGGGAACGGGTGACAGACAGACAAGGACACTGAAGACGGGCTCAACAGAGTAGAGAAGGACGCAGCACGTTTTCCCACAGAAGAATCAGAGGCTGACAGTGTATAATTACAGACCCCAAAAGATCCTATCAGAACACCTTAACAAGCCCCTCACCACAAAAAATGACAAACAGAGGCCACAGAACCGGACAAAAATCAGAGTTAACGGGGAACTGGAGGTACAACACAGGAAACGGATTCCAGCCCTGGAGCTCCATCCCACGGCGGTGAGTCTCAAACCTGCAGTTCATCTCTTTATTTGATAAATGTTAACTGGGTACCCACCACGGCCAGCTGTTATGCCAAGCACTGCATACTCAGGTAAATGCAGGACCCCTCCAGGGCTGACTGTCTAAACACTAAGACCCGAAAGGGACAATACAAGACAAAAGCCTACCGCCACCATTCTGAACCTGCCCTTGTGAGATGCCCACAGGACGGGTCTATGGTACGCGGCTTCAAGGTACTTGCATTCTGCTAAAAGTCCAGAACATTAGAGGAGAAATTCAAAAAATACAGGGATGCCAAGAACCAGTTACATGCTAGTCGGAGTGGACACACTTCCCCTCGTTTCTATGAAAAGCTACTCTTCCCGTGTAGACTAAATAATTGAGGATAAACTTTCAGTGTCTAGAATGTGGTCTCCAGGCTCTTTCCGTGCACTGCCTGCTTTCCATTCCTCCAGGAAATGTCCAAGATGCATCACCACTTACTGGCCGTACGATCTGGGGCAGCCACCTCACCATAAGACGGAGACCCCACACTCATCTCGTCTGGCAGGCTCTGGGGAAGGGGCAGAAGGTGTGTGCACGTGCCTTCCACAGGCCTTTGCAGAGAATAACAAAACACAGGCAGGTGGATATTATCCAGTAAAACATCAAAGTGCCAGTACAGTTCTCAAAATATGTCATACACAATATTTATGTTTAAAAGAAATCAGTTTTTTTCAAACGCGAAATGAATGTGTTACAGTCTGGGAAAGAAGCTGGATGTTGACACCAAGGACCCAGACACTTGGAATTCCAAATCAGGACTGGAGGAAGGAGCAGGTACTATGGACTGGTCACACACAGCACTGCTTCTGCAGGGGCACTTTTGCTGTCACAACAAACAGAGCTTCCCAAGTGAAAGAGAAACCCTGCCGAGGAAACGACCTTTGGAAAGGTGTGAAGGCCAGAGAGTAAACAGTTTAGGCTTTGTGGGCCAAGAGCAAACTCAAGGCTATTATGCAGGTACTTATTAACCACTTAAAATATAACCATTAAAAAATTTAAAGACCACTCCTAGCTTTCCAGCATTCAGAACATCAAACAAACAAACAAATGGCAGATGATTGGAGCAGAGCCTGTGGGTCAAATGTCTGCCAGGGTTTGCAGACCCCCTGCCTGGTGCAAAGGAAACAATTCCAGTTAAGAAAAAACCTCCTATTTTGATGACAAAATACAAGAGAATACAAGACTATTTAAGACAACAGAGACAATCAGGATAGGAAAGTTAAGAGAAATTAAAGATTAAAACAAAAGAGGTAAAGTAGAAATCTGAATCAAAATTATTTTCAATTATATTGGTCAACAAATGTAGGCTTTGTGACACTAAAACAAAAACACAGGGGGGTCAAGTGGTACAGATTTGCAGTTATAAAATGAATTAAGTCCTGGCGGTACAATGTACAGCATGGGAACTATAATTAATAACACTATCCTGCACATCTGAAAGTTGCTGAAAGAGTGAAGCTAAAAAGTTTTCATCACAAGAGAGAAAAACTGTGTGTATGGTGACGGACGCTAACTAGATTTATTGTGGTGATCGTTTCGCAATATACACAAATATTGAATCATTACATTGTCTGCCTGAAACGCATATCATGTTGCATGTCAATTATACCTCTACTTTAGAAAAAAATCTACCTGTACAGGGGGAGGGGGTGCCACCTCAAAAGCCTCTGAATGCTCTAATTTCACTGCTACCCAAGATTCTTGCTTTCACTCTCTCTCTTTTCATACATCAAGTCACTTCTATTTAGAAAATTACTAAATACATTGTCCATAAATGGCCACTAGGAGACACCCATGAGAAAAAAAGTAAAACTGTCATTCATGTTTGCAATATAGTGATATATAAGATAGAAAAAGTCTCTGCCTCTGGTGCTTACTCAACCACAGTCCATCACTAAATAGTCATCTTAGTCACTCTTTTCATACGGTGCAAAGTTTAAGAAAATAGACCAGAAAATGTAAAGTTTTCCACCAAAATAAACTGCAACAATTTAGAGAATATTAGAACACCTGAAAGTCTGTTAAAAATTGCAGCTATTTATTATTAAGGAACGAAATAAATGGAAGAATTTTTGAAATTCTTTGTTTACTTGACAGAGATTCATACATTTAAAAGAGTTACTTTTAGCCTGAGAATTAGTAAATATAAAATCACCGACAGTTTTAAATAATTCATTGACATCATACCACTAATAAGAATAATTATAAATCAGTAACTGTTTAAACTCACCAGGATCTGAACAATGGAAGGAAGTCCAAAGAAAAACATCTCAGGGTACCCTCTGTTTGTCAGAGTGTAAATATTATAAAAAGAGTTTGACATTAAAATAAAATTTTAAAATAGACCTGAAATCAAAAATGTAAAAAGAAAAAACACCTAAGACTATGACATCTATGTTGCATTTTATTTTTTCCATAAGAAACAAAGAATAATTTCAAAAATTTCCTCCTCCTATCTCACAACATACAGAAAAGTCAATTCCAGTCGAATCACAGACCTAAATGTGAAAGGTAAAACATATTTAAAGCTTCTTAAAGGCAAATGAAGGAGAACACCTTCATGATTTGGGGGTAATCAAAGATTTCTTAAATGGGACATAAAAAGCACTAACTATTAAAAAATTTTTAGAAAAATTAGAAACTCTGCTCATAAAAAGACAACATTAAGAGAAAAAGGCATGTCTGTACACTGAATGTTTGTGTCCCCCCCTGCCCCCGAAATTCATATGTTGAAATCCAACCTCCAATGTGATGATATCTGGAGGTGGTGCCTTTGAGAGATGATTAGGTCATGAGAGTGGAGCCGTTATGAATAGGATTAGTGTCCTTTTATAAAAGAGACCAGAGAGCTCCTGTGCCCCTTCCAGCATGAGAGGATACAGAGAGAAGACAGCATCTATGAACTAGGAAGCAGGCCTTCACCAGACACCGAGTCTTCTAGCTTCTTGATCTTGGACTTAAGCCTCCAAAACTGTGGGAAAAGATTTCTGCTGTTTGCAAACCATCTAGTCTGTGGTCTTCTGTGGTAGCAGCTTGAATGGGTTAAAACAGGTGTGAACTGGGATAAGATATCTGCAGCATATAAATCCAAAAAAAGAGCTCCTATTTAGAACTCATAAAGAATTCCTATAAACCAATCAGAAAAATAAGACACAACCAAATTAAAAACAGGCAAGACTTGAGCAGTGACTGCACAAAAGGGCACAGCCAAACTGCCAATGTGAAAATGAGAAGGTTCCCAACATCATCAGTCACCAAATATAAGGCAAATTAAAACCGCAGTGACCTAGCACAACACAACCACTAGAAGACCAAAAGTAAAGACTGACAACAGCAAGTACTGGCAAGGATGTGGCGCAGTTAAAACTCAGTAGTGGGGACTTCCCAGGCGGTCCAGTGGCTAAGACTCTGCGCGCCCAATGCAGGGGCCTGGGTTTGATCCCTGGTCAGGGAATTAGATTCCGCATTCCACAACTAAGAACCCATGTACCACAACTAAGACCCACCAAATAAATAAATATTTAAAACACAGCAAAACAAAACAAAAACGACCACTCATTACTGGTGAGACTGTAAACCTATAAAACCATTTGGTCGATTGCATGGCATCACCTACCAAAGCACACAGATGCCTACAGCCAGCAATTCCACTCCTGAATGCACATGTCCATCAGAACACATGTGCATGAACATTCACAGCACTTTCTCTTGACACCCAGAACCCTGCAACCACCCAAACACCACCAACAGTAGAAGGCACAAATTCTGATATCTCTGCACAATGGACTATTATGCAGTTGAAAGAAGAATCACCTGCTACCACATGCAAAAACAAAGATGAATCTCACAAACGTAATGATGGGAGAGAAAACACACACAGAGTGCATACTATACAATCCCAATTACATGGAATTGGAAATACTTATCTACAGTGATAGACAGAAGGGTTATCTCTTGAGAAGACAATGGAAATTAACTAGAAAGAAACACTGCAGAGCTTCTGAGGGCTCAAATACAAGTCTTTTATCTTGATGGCAGCTAAATATGTGTTCACAGGTAAAAACATCATCAAACTATACAGTTACGATCTGTGCACATCGCTCAATAGCTCAATTTTAATGAAAAAAGGAAAAAGTGTTGGTCCCCCTTTGTGTATCAATTCTACTTCAGATAATTTAGCCTGCAGGTTTTTTAATGTGCAAAATAATTCTGTACACGGAAATTACTGGAAACAAACAAAAGAGAGAAATATGCAAATAAATTATGGTAAGGCCATAAAATAATATTCAGAGGTGAAAAAGAATGAGAAAGCTCTTTAACACTGATACAAAAGTCTGCAGAAACGAAATTTAATAGTGGGATTAAGGAGACATTTCTGGAATCTGAATTCCAGTTCCAACACTAACTACCTTTATGCACTTGGTCATGGTCCTTAACCTCTCTATGTCTTGGTCTCTCCATCTGTAAACTGGGGGTGATAATGGTAGCACTGTACTCCATGACGTGGTTATGATGACCAAATAGGTTAATGCATGTAAAGACTGAAGAGTAGTACCCGGTACATAAATGCTTGATGAAAACTAGCCACTGCCATCACCACCCACATATCATCCTAAGAATATCACCCTCATAAGATAACAGCATCAGCATAAGATATATGATTCCATGCACACCATCATCGTTACAAGATATACTGCTTCATAGAAAAAAGCATGGTTTAGAATGTTTGTAGCATGCAACCTTTGTGTAAAAATGGAAGAAAATAGGACCATGTATTCATTTTGTTGTAATATACACGAAAATCGCTTCAATAATATGTAAAAAACTAATATCAGGGGTTACCTATTTTGTGGAGAACAGGTGATATAAGACAGAGGTTGGGAGTTCAACTTTTCACCGTATACTAGCATTAGAAATAATTAAAACACTTGATCCATGTGAGCGTAGTACCTACTTAAGAATTATATAAGCAAAAACATTGCTAGCATTCACATTCAATTATAGAGTAAATGAAATCAAAGTTTGCTTTCATTCAGCAAGTTTTATATAAACAAAGTTTAAAGACTAGAGATATAAAAACAAATGCATGCTCTCTGGTTCCACGTACTTCTAGGTGAATACAATAACGAAAGGGAATCAGGGTACGGCGATTATTTTATCTTCACTGCTACTACCAATTACGTACTAAGTACTATCATAGTTTGGCCCTACTCATTCCGGTTTTTTGTTTCCTACGGACCCCAGCTCCTAGGAAGCTTTCTGCTCAATTGGCTATTTCTGTTCATATAATTTAAACAAACAAACCCAATTTCTGCTTCACTTTCTTCTCTGAGAACTTAGGATATAAATGGCTATCGCAGGATGTCTATTGAACCAAACTATGGTATCTATTCGAGACTTACAAACACATTTGTCTTGTGTTTTAAAAATACAAAATTCTTTAAAACCAGAGCAGGAAAAGTTTTATGGGCTAGCTGCCAAAAAAGGAATTTAGACTTGCTATATAAAACCGTGTATTAAGGCAGTTTTCAAGAAAAATAGGACTTTAGTATTCAAAATAGCATCAGGCAAGGAAAAAAGATGTTGATTTCCAATTTTTTAAAGCTATTTCTTCTATCTTAGACACAACTTTATTTAAGAGTAAGTAGGATTTCATTAACCTTACCTTCATGTTACATTAGCAACTCTAAAAATCCCTTATACTAACTTCATCACAATTTTGTCAACAACTTTAGATACACTTCACCTTGCTGCCTCTAGGTGGCACAGTTATATTTAAGAAGAGCGAAAGGATAGTCTGAAAACAGAAAAAAACTTAGTGCTGTATTTTAGCTTTAAAGAATTGTATATTACATTTTTAAAAAGATTAAAAGTATGAAAGATAAAAGAATAGCTTATTCCTTCAAGAAAGGGATTATACTAATTTAAATTGTTGAGAAGAACAGCTAGGACATTCAAAAATAGATGTTTTAAACTGGAATTAAGTTAAATAAAAATAAAAGTTTCATATGGTGCAGGATCATATCGTTCAGAGTGAAGCTTACAAAATGCCTTTGTGTGTGTCTGTGTTTCATTTCTCTTGCCCAACTTTTTCTAGTTAACTACTGTCAAAATCTCAGGTGCTGCTGCATCTCTCATTTCTCCTTCAGTACTTCTCAGTTTCATGATTTTAGAATCAAAACCTAAATGAGATAACCTTCAAACTGAAAGAGAAAATTTCATATTTTAATTACTGCTTCAAGCTTTCTTTGAAAAATGACTACAAAACAATAAAATGTGAACTTAACAGAAACCAGACTCAGCCTTACAGAAATCAAACATCTATTTATGAAGAGAATCCTTATTTATCAACACTAAACCCAAAAGGATAGATGACTTACATAAATACAGCTGAGCCTTTACTAGTGAAGATCCCACCCACGGTCAGCTGGGCTGAATAACACACATGCACTTATCCTTCTGCCCTGCTAGATCATCTAGGTAAGGCATCCTAAGTTGAAGGGCAAAGAGAAAACCAAAATGCAGAGTTGAGGAAAATCTACTCTAATTCAAGCTTGCTTCAAAGACCACTTCCAGTGGTAAATGCTCTTTTGTTTTTTTAAGAAAAGAATAATTCACTTAAAGTATATCATGTTTCAAGATTATCTGGTGCGTTGATAAAATATTGTCTAGAAAACAGATTCAGAGCTGGGGGCAGAAATCAAAACTTAGGTGTCCTCACTCTCAAGCTAGCCTCAAGCCATTTCCGGGAAACGTCCTTCATACTCATCAGTAATTCCTTCCACTACGCTCTAAATGCATGCACACAGACTCCAGGATGGTAGTATCTTATAATAACCACAATATGAAACAAAAACTAGCACGGTTAATTTCATAATTATCAACTCAGGAATCCGATTCACTTTAAACGACTCCTTAACAAAAAGATCTGTTCCTATACATTATTAACTAGTTGTTTCCCCAAAGATTAATAGATATGAAAAACGGTAAATAACATTACCTTGATTAGCATTAAAACTGAAGACATTTGGGTCCATACTGTCCCTTGCAGCAACTAAACTGGGATCACCACCATTACGCTAAATTCAAAAAGAGTCTAAAAATTACAACGTGTAGCAGAATAAGGCACTAGATGGCAAAGAAGGAAAACCTCTCACTATTCAACTGCGTAACTTTGGGCAAATGAGTCACACTTTCTGGGTTGAGAGCTGGACTGCCTACACCCAAGATTTTTCCGAATTTTAAGGTCAAGGTCCAGTTGAACTGATTCGCTCATAAAGTTTACTGAAAATTCCTATACTAAATTCAATCCCATACAGTTCACTTAGTAGTAACTCAATTTCCCTTTAAAATCAGAATTACACAGACGTCACCTCTTACTTAAAAGAGAGCAATTTACGTTAAAATTGTTTTTTAAAAAATCTTCATTTGAGCTTAATGATGTACAGGGAAGAAGTCAGAACACTTAGCGTTTATGCATGACATTTACAACTGCCATACCATTAACACCGCGTAGTTACTGAGGGAGGAGCACTGAATGGTAGTGATATTTTCATCCGAGTAGAGTATGTGGCACCCATCTGACGTCCAGCCTCCTTGTCCGTTCAGCAAATCGAAATCCCACTGGGCGGCCACAGCGTCTGCTCCATGCGCGATTCGACGCAGTGTCACATTAACAGGGATGTGGTGGGTGTCGATGGTCACACCATCTGGAAGAAATGGGAAATAAAAATATTTCAGGAACAAACTTCACAAACAATTAAATGTCAACTTATCCACGAGCGGGTTCTCTGCAAATATCTTTTTTTCACTGGTGACTCATCAAAGTGAGAAGGAACAAAACCAAAGCATTTTCAGGAACAGGGCACGATACAGTCGTCCTGTCCGGGGACTTTCGGATGACACACGCCACAGACGAACCTATTTTGGTGAGAATCACGGGGGTGACCACTGTACGTCGTTTTCCGTCGTCGGCCAAATGTGTCGAATTCCCTGTGGCTGGAAAAAGCTTTCCATTGCGGAACGCGATGAGCTGAAGCTTATAGAGAGAGTCCTCACTTGGTCTGGCTTCCCTTTTTTGCTTTGGTGAGAAAAGGGCAGGAGGAAGCTGAATAGAAGCCTCCACAATAGTATTCTGAAAATATATTTAAAAAAACAGAAACAAAGAAGCGTTGCCATATTAGCAGGTAAAAACCAGGAATATTTTAGATAGGTTATGCGTGTTGTCTGGTTCGATGCTGAATACAGTTTTTAAATGTATATATGTGAAATTTAATACTTACAACAATTTATCCATGAAGTGAAATGTCTAAACATCATACGATAGGACAGAACAAAAGCAGCAGAAAATAAATAGGAATGCAAACTCTATTTCAAAGCGCTAAAGTAGTAAACAAGGGATTATTTCAAACTACAAAGTGAATATTCCCCTGATAACGTATATGCTGGAGCAGACAGCATTAGACAGAACAGGGATCTCAGCGATCTCTCTTCATATGAATTTTACAATGACAAAACATGGCGAATGAGCACAAAGGCAGCCTTCACAAATGGGAGTATAATTAATCTGGGCTCAGGAAACTTTAAGGTGATTTACGATGGATTCCAACGGTCAAATAACAGAAAAAAGAAATTATACAAAAACATAATAGAAGTTAGACACAGCAAACTCTTATTTTAGCAGAAGACTGAGACTGAGAGACACATTAGGTTTAGAAAAACACAGCAACAAAGACAAACAAGTGAAAATGCTGGCTGGGCACTGAATGTTCTTCAGATTTCTTTATTAGGGATTTTTAAATCATAAATTATTCAGCATTTCATAAAAAATAAATCTGTACACCAAGGAGGCAAATAATTATCTAAAAACTTCCCTATCTTAAGGACTTATCACAAGGCCTTTCTCTTGGCACCAACCTCTCTCTCTCCAATGCAATATGCATGATGCCAACTGAATTTCCTCTTCAACAAATCTGTTGTTATTTCTGTTCAAACAACACCTTGGTTCCCAAATGTTGGGAAAGTATGGCCAAAAAACTCCTAAGTATACCATACAATTTGGCTAAATTCCTTGTCTCAAATTCACTCCCTAACACTCCCTAAACCAGAACCTATGAGCGGGCCACACTACGTTGATCAGTTTTTGAGATCTCCTACTTTTTAAATGCCTCTGTGCGCATGCCAGTAACTCTGGCTGAAATGCTCCACAGCTCTTTTATTTGGTACGCTCAAACTGGTCAGATTCGATATTTAGTAAATTAACGCTGCTGGAGGTGCAAAGGGAGGATCAGGATGAGAAAGGCTGGCAGCCAAGACAAGGACTTTGCAAAGTCCTATGAACAGGGCTTTTGGGGGTGTGACTAAACAGAGGACTCCCGCGGATGCCGCTTTTACAGGTGATGCTCCTTCTTCTGATGCCACGCGGCATTCTGCACGCGGCTCCACCGTGACGGATACTTACAGGGTCACAGCGGGACTCCCTGTTCGCTCCTCTTAACCAGAGTAAGAGAATGTCTGAATGCAGATAATCTCATTTAGTTTTTGGACCACCTATGTTAATATTAGTTCCTGGCCCCAGTATTGGATAAAAGGAGCCCACTGTTTATGAAATGAATGAAAATCAATCAAAGTCTGTGTGGAATTTTTTTTAAAAGGTTCTACTGAAGCAAACAATTGACTTCAGCATTAGTTTCTAGCTGCTGTGCTTAGAACAATGCTGTGACACAGCAGATAACCATAAATATCTGTTGGAAAAAAGTATTTCAGAAGTTTGAACATTGACAGTTGAATATTACTTGTAAATTGAAGATGCCAAGAAAATATTTAGTAGAGATATTCCACCTAAGAAAACATACAAAAAGGTTTCTACTATTCTCACAAATATAACTTGACAGGAAAACAAAGTTTATTATAAACTCATTCACTAATATAGTAAATTTCTATTAAGTATGTAAATTTCTCTACGTCTATAAGGATGCACGGCAAAAAAAGGAAAAACATCAATAGATAACTGAATCACTTTGCTGTACAGCAGAAATTAACAACACTAAATCAACTATACTTCAATTAAAAAAAAAAACCTTTTGGAAAGACATGTTTTTGGTGTCTAATAACTAGTACTGAAGACCATATGCCACCCATGGGGAGAGGAATATGGGATCTGAAACAAGAAACCAGCACTTGGGTCCCAGCTTCACCATGTAGTAGCTGCTCAACACGCACACTGTGGTCCACCCTGCGAGCTGCACCTGTCACGTGCAGCTAATGATGTTCCTAACAGATGGCTGTGAGGACCACACGGAATCACGACCATGAGAAGCGCAAAAGGCTCTGGCGCTGTGGGGGCTCTTTTTATTATCATTTCAGGCATACCTCATTTTATTGCACTTCACAGAGTCTGCATTTTGGGAGGTGTGGTTTTGGGGTTTGGGTTTTTTTTTAAAACAAGCTGAAGGTCTGGGGCAACCCTGGGTTGTCAGTTAGCATTTTTTAGCAATAAAATATTTTTTAATTTAAGGTATGTATGTTGTATTTTAGGCATAATGCAACTACCCACTTAAGAGACTACAGTATGGTACAAACATCATTTTCACATGCACTGGGAAGCCACAAACTCCTGTGACCCGCTTCATCACACTGTGTGCTTTGCTGCAGTGACCTGGGACCGAGGTCTGCCTGCACCGCCACAGTGTGGCAGATGGTTATCCGCAGGCTGGGGAGAGAGAAAAACGCCCGAAAGTAACTGACTTACCAACAATCATCTAGAACCTCATCATGTTTTGACTTCTACAACTCAGATTTAGTTTCTGTTGTTGTTGTTGTTTTTTAAACTCTTTATTGGAATATATTTGCTTCACACTCTTGTACCAGTTTTTGAGGTACACCAAAGTGAATCAGCTATATCCACACACACAACAAAATCTACAACTCAGATTTAGTTTTAACTTCAATACTAAAAAATTGACAAACTATACACACATGAAATAATGTTATCATGGAGCTCTAATCATGAATTTATGTGAATTCATACATATTTCCTTATTTAGAATGACACTAAGAAGAAAACGAGAAGAATCATAATGGATCTTAACTCAAATATATCCACTACATTTTAACGTTATTCCTTATGAAACAATCTAGACTTCTGACACTATGTAATTAATAATTCAAAATTTTCTGAAATCCTAATTTTGTTTAAGTCTCTAGAACCCTAACAATAAAATTAGAATGGGCCAAAGAGCCAGCTGACTGAAAACAGTAATTTGTTCATGTTTTCTTGACTATCTACTCACGGGGTTTTAAACAGATAGATATTATGATACATCCTAATTATTTTCTTGTGTATAATTAGTTATTAACTGCATTCCACCTTTTGATTATCTCACCGCTGAAGATTAACAGGGATTATGTTTGCCTTTAGAATTTTTTTTAACTGAATTTCTTTGCTAATTAAGTTTGGCTGTTAATTTTTGTTCAACAACATCTACTGGATGTTTCATTTCTCTATGCACAGCACTGTGCAGAATCCGGAGATACACAACGAAATAAGCCATGGTTCCTGCCCTCAAGTATTAAAAATCTAGCAAGAAAAAGACAACAACAATAATAAAATAATAAGAGCTAACATTTATTAAGTGCTTACCCTGCACCAGGCACTGCTGTAAATGTCTATGTATTTGCCTCATTAAACCCTCTGAATAACCCTTCGAGTTTAGTACCACTTCACGATTCCTACGTAACAGAAAGGAACTGTTAAGCGAGGTTAAGATACTTGCCCAAGTTTGCACAGCTTTTAAGTGGGGCAGCAGAACAGGAACACATTTACATAACTGTTATCCTCTGGGCTCTCCCTATAACTCAAGGCACCAGCACATCAGTTTCTAATCATTCTGGACAATGAACAAAGCACTACAGGACAAACGGGCAGTGATGAATTCTGTCTGCAGACGAGGAAGCTGCCCGCTGAATGGAGTCTTGGAGGAGAGTAGCAGGGATCTCCCCAAGCAGCAGGGAGACTGAGGGCATGGAAAAGGGCACATGTGAAGGTAGGAAGTGTGAAGACGTACACGACTGGCTTGGAAATGAAAAGGACTTCAGCTGGGCTAAAGCCCTAGATGGGATGAGAGAAATATGGGATGCATAAAGGAAACCTGATTTCTAAATTCCAGTCAAGAAAATGTTACAGAACCAATTCTTTCTGGCTACATTAACAGCTGAATTCAAAACACCAACAGCTACTAAAAGCTCTTAGTAGTTAATTGAAAATAGGTAATATTTTGTGATGCTAACATCTGACTTATGGTACCAACAGTGGAAGGAAGCATTTGGTTAAGAAAAAAATTAGATTAGGTGCTGTAAGAGTCAAATGACAGGTAATTCAATCTCTAACTGGCCAAATGACTGAGGCCAGGCACTGGAATTCATCAACGACTCAAGCACCAGCTCTGGCCTCAAGCAACCCTCAGTCCAATGCAGGAGTCGTTAAGAAACCCACTTGGCTCCTCTGGGTAACATGCAATGACTGAGATGAGCGGCGTGTTACCGGCAAAGTGAGGAAGAGAAACGAAGATAAGGCAGGGAAAGGCGAGGACTGACCGGATGGTATCAGGTAAGATTCTTGAAGGTGACATTTCCGCTGGGGAGGGGAGAGGAGGGGCAGGGGTTCTAGCAGAAGACTTAGCATGAGCCTGGCCTAAGAATGGCCAGTGGCTGGAAGAGACCACAAGGGAAGTTTTCTTTCACTAGACAAGGGCAGATAAATGCCAGATGATGAAGTTAATGGACAGCCAGCCTCCAGAGGGACACACGGTATTCACCATGGGATCCGCAAGGACAATTTCCACGTTGGGTAGGTCCAGGGATAATGTTCACAGTATCAACAACCTGAGCAGCTTCCTCACAGGGGAAAGCTCCTCCAGGTCCTGGGCTCTGCAGGGACCAGCCCTTCAGCTGCCAAAGGGTGGACGGACTGGGTGGTGTCCCCGGAAGAAGGACCAGGACGTCAGCTGAGGAGGCACTCGGGGGACTGGACAGCAGCTGTTCACTAAAGGGTAAGGAAGTACTTCAATATTTTACTAACGGTAAATGGTTGGATTGGTACGTTCTGGCTGAATACGGCCCTGGGCAGACCAATCTGGATGCAAAGGAAGGATTTTTAAGAAGAGCCTGGAGACAGAGAGACTAAATAGGAGCTCACGATGGCTGGAGCATACAGAATGGACGTCCAATCTGGGCTGTGATGGTAATAAAGACGGGACAAGAGATTCAGACACATGCAGAAAGCAACTCAAGCTAGGCTCCTACTGCTAAGGACTGCTTTTTATGGGTTTAACTTCACATTCTAGCATGTTCTCCCATCCAAGGGTGATGCAATCAATTATGAGATGTTCGAAATGTCTAGTTAGTATACTCAAGGCATTTTTTAAAAAGCACAGGCAAAAAGAGTAAAAACTGCCATAGTATCACGTCTAAAATGGAAACGTTTTCTGTCAAAATGCTGAGGCATTTTGCACTGTCAACATGAAAATTCTTAATTTTGTGTCACAACAGATGTGTTCGTTTTTTACTAGGTGTAAGCATGTAAGCCTGTCCACCTATGAGACATGAAGAACAGTGTGATGTGTCCTTGGTTTCTGGCCACGAGATGATCTTAAAATGATAGAACAGTATGAAATTGACAAATCTGAGAGTGTTCATTTAAAGCTTTCTACTTCAGCAGGTAGACACTCTCCTTACCCAGAGGGGTAGGCTGTGAAATTGATGAAATGTTGGGTTTCATCATTTTTAATCCCTTCCTACCAACTCGGATCATCTGAGACAGAAGGGTCCATCAATTTTAAGTGCTCCTCAAAGACACACACCTCTCTCTCATGGGCTTGTGTGTGATGCTGTTTTGATGCCTTTTGTGGTACGTTTTCAGCAACAAAAAACACACTAAGGAAAGAAGCAGCATTGCTAGGTGCATCAAACACTCTCATAGAGCCAAGAGTGACACATAAACCCTGCCAATTGTCCTCTGAATACATGGCATCAAGTAAACGTATTATCATTAGACATTCTGACGTAGCTGAGATTGTCTTGGGCAGTGGGGTAGCTGGACTATTTCCAAATGAGGCGAACTGGCTCTCCTCATAGAGGTCCCCAGGATAAAGCAAGACAAAGCACATTAACTCTTCATTTACCCCTTCACTCATTCGTCCAACACTTACTGAGCCTCCACAGGCCCCAGGAAGCCTGACACCCATTTCAGTGATTACTCTGCAGGCATTAAAATGACCGGAATACTGTTCGTGATGTGATTCAGGGACAACCCAGAAACAAAGCAAACACCCTGTCATTAAACAACAACGAAAACACATTTACACAGGGCCACACAAAGCTCAGCGAAAACACGTGATGCCATTAGGGTGTGGAAACCGTGCCTCCACCACTTGCTTCAACGTCGTTTAACGAAACATGCCTAAACCCCGAATTTTAAAAATCAATAAAAATGCTTTTCATTTTGCTTACTGCAATAAAACACACAATTTGTGAACACACATCACATGCTTGCACATCTGTGCCAAAAATCTTGATATACAGCCTGCCTGATTAAGTGCCTGGCCTTTCTCATTAGGCCCAGCAGGCACAGAGCCAAGGGCACACAATACTTTCAGCAGGTCTATGAAAATGTTTTCCTTTAAAATGAGCAGCATAAAAATGAACTTTAAAGTCAGAGAACACGCCTTAATATGTAATATTAGTATATTCTCTTGAAATATTTGTGTGGAGAAAGGGGTCCAGAAAGCAAAACGGCCTAGGCCTATGAACGTCACGATGTGTCCCTTCTTGGTCTCAATTTCTTTCAAAACAACAGCAAAGGCAATATCAATACCCCCAACCCCAAATAACCTTTAGTAAGGTTGTGTTTGCAAAGCAAAGCATCCGGAGTACAGTCCCCCTCCACATCCACAGAGGACTGGCTCCAGGACCCCCTGAGACACCAAAACCCACGTCTCTTATGTTACGTGGCATGATGTCTGCAGAAGACTAGGCACACCTTCCTGTATACTTACTTGAAATCATCTCTAGATTACTTACAACACCTAATGCAGGTGGTATGTAAATAACTGAAAATACAATGTAAGTCATATGTAAATAGTTGCCAGCCTGCAGCAAATTCAAGTTTTGCTTTTTGGAACTTTCTGGGACTTTTTTAATTGAATATTTTCAATCCGCAATTCATTGAATCCACAGGTGTAGAGCCTACAGATATGGAGGGCTGACTGTATTTGAATCTAACTGTAAAGTCTTAAATGATTACAGAATATAACGTACCTTCAGAGCCAGACTTGAAAACGTATTTGAAATGTTGCACTTAAAGCTCAGCTGTTTATCCAGGTTTCCATCCGGATCTCGCCTCCCATAGTCAGAAAGGCCTGTCCGGTCAGTGGCTGCCACTTTCTGGAACACGGTACATGTCATCCCCGTGAAGCCAGTAGCCTTGATGACATAAGCTTCCAGAGCAATATTGGGTGAATACTTCAAAAGTCAATCAAACAGGAGTTATAAAAGATTTACAATATGGGGAAAAAGCACTTTCAAAGAGTTTCAGACACAAAACACTATACATAAAGAGAACACTATACCAGAAGAGAAAGCTCAGGTTCTGACTAAACAAAGACACGGTGCAGATAACTGGCAGAATGAAAAAAAGACACTGGAAACAAAAGAATGTCCTAAAATAGAAAGATACGCGTGAAGAGGAAAAGAGCAAGTCATGAAGTATGGAAGATCAGGTATAAATGAGAAGTGAATTTACAATTAATTTGAAGGGTATGTGCAGGAAACTAAAAGCTGAAAATGGAAGTGTCTTACTAAAAAAAAAAAAAAAATCTAGAGAAATCAGTGGACCCCCTTAATGTTCATAACACACGTAGAAGTCGCCTCATTCAACACTTCGTGCCATCTTCACTCTTTTCTTTCACGGGAACAACAACTCTTAGCATTAAGTTTCACCAGTAAAATCTTTATACAGACGCACTCCAAAGCCGCTTCTTCAGGGAAAAAAAAGGGAGGTGCTAATCCAAATAGAAATAAATGAACAGATTTTAAAAGCAAATTAGGCCAGAAAAATCCCCTGAAAAAGATGGCACGAGCCCCAACAATTTTAAGGAGTGCAAGAGCGAGACTGAACTCGAGGGTCCACTGCGACGTATGGCCTGCCAATACGAACAGCCACCAAGCCCACGTCCAGAGCACTGCTGGCACCACTGCCATCTGTGGGAACCACGGCAGAGAGCGCACGAGAAACGACGGGCCGACCGGTCTCTTAAGCTCCAGGGACGAGATGGCATCTCCTCCCTTTAAGAAGGATTCACTCTGTGCCGACTGGCCGCAAGGCATCATTCTAAGCACCACGTGTGGACCAAGCCCTCTTTTAACATTTTTACTTAAGCATAGGACGTTCACGCAAGCTGTCTAAAATCTATTGCGAAGATTAAAACTGTTAATAGAAGAAGGCAGAATTGTCCAAGTACCATACGTACAGTAGAAAATAACTGGTGATCTCCCAAATTTTTAAGACTCAGGAACCCTTTCATTAGCTTCTGCCCCACAGATGACACACTGTGAAAAATCTTACTAAATTCAATTACACTTAGCAAATTTCATTCGAAATTTTTTGTTAATCAAAGACATATAATTATGATAAACATGCGAAACTTCCGTTGAAGGAAAGACATCTCCCATTATGGGGTGCCCTTGAAGCCACATCATAAGCAGATACATAGTTTCTCAGAAACTTTTTTATACTTTGAAAGGGTGTGCAAATACCCACTACACCCTCTATTATATCCTCGGGTTCTCAGAAGAACGAAGGAAGGTCTCTGTGCTGAGTAGTGAGCGAGGCTGAAGCACGGGATTGAAAATGGGTCTGAATGACCTGGGAGGACCAGGTGTGGACCCGAAACTGGCAAGCTCATTCCAAAGTAGGGTCACATACCCGAGAGGGCAACTACCCTGAACTATGCTGTCACGACAGGAGCCACGCTAGGCTTCCATTCTGTTTACTATTCAGGAAAGTAATCCTAAACTGAACTGAGCAAAAGGAACAGTAAAACACAGTCTCATCGAAAAGGTTCCACTGATCCATGGAAAGACAGTCATCTTGAATTGTATAAAATCATAGGAGGAGGTACAGAACATTCGATGAACCCACTAAAATATGTAGAAAATGAAAATCATGGGCCAGATCAGAATGTGAATGCTAAAAGAATAAAGCATTATTGATTATATTTACATTTATCATATTTACATTTTAGAACAAAAAAAAAGTAAGCAGTACACCAAGAAATTTAGGACACATAAAACAATACTATTTAACAGAGTGATTATTACATATAAATAACTCATCACCCCAGGAGTGGAACTGACTGAAAAATGCCAATAGGTTCAGAAAGGTTGGGGGGAATCCTGGTTCCCCTTTGAAATTGAAATCTGGGCACGCAAGCACTGTTTCAAAACATCCTTCAGCGCCGGGAACAGAACACCCAGCTAGGATGGACGGTGGGTGTGTGACCAGAGGGCAATTCTATATTGTTCTTATCTGTGTTGCAGAAAGTTTCAGAGGATGAAGATAGTGATAACCGTTCAAATTACAAATTAAGAAAGCACTTTCCAGTTACAAGAAAACAGACGATTCAGAGGCAAAATTGTCTCTTAAAATATCCGAGAACAGGAAATTCTGTAATAATCAGCAATAACAAAAAAGTCACCCCATAATGGGGAAGAGACTTCTCTCTTCTGGGTTAGAGCCACTTGAAATGAACCTCTTCCTTAGACTCCTAGGATAACGCTGCACTTACTGTGGAATAAACATGAGCTCCGCTTGCCAGCCGGTACGTGGCGATGCGCTGCAGACACTGAACGATCCGACTGCAGGCTTTGGCTTCCCTCTGCGCCAGCCCCAGGACGCGCTCATCAGCCAACATGATGTTACTTGCAATGTCAACCATCACATCTCCGAGCTAGCAGGCGTGCAGGAGGGAAAAGGGAGATCTTTAAAGCCAACGCAGGCGACTTTACATCCTCAAAATCCTAATGAGACACCAAGATGGGCCTTCAGTCTAAATTTTCACATGGAAACACAATAGGCCCTTGAATTTGATTCTCACTAAGGTCTCTGGAAAAAAACTTACCTTCTTTTTGCATAACGTGTTACTTAATATTATTATTAAGAAATATTTGGCACAACACTAAATCAACTATATTTCAATTTTTAAAAAATTTCTAATTAAGGAAAAAAAACACACGGGCTCCCTCTTTAGTATCCTGTCGTGTTCAAACCTCTAGGTACATCCAACTACTGCAAGTTCCCCGTGTGCGCCAGGCCATCACACGTGTCTGTGCACACATGGTTCCCTCCACCGCGAGCGAGCTGCTGCTTCCTTCCTCCCAGCTCACGGAATGCTTTAACACCCAGGGCCGCGGACTAAACGGATCCTATGAAGTGTCCGCTCTTCCACTGCTTGTTTTGTTTCATTTACTGAGTTCTTCTCATTAGCTCAGCTCTTAACTTACAGATGTCAACATCCGTTGGGCAACACCAGTGAAATGTCCATTGGGGACGTCCTAGGTGGTGCACTGGGTAAGAATCCGCCTGCCAATGCAGGGGACACGGGTTCAATCCCTGCCCCAGGAAGATCCCATATGCCATGGAGCAACTACGCCCATGCGCCACAACTATTGAGCCTGTGCTCTAGGGCCCATGAGCCACAACTACTGAGCCCATGTGCCGCAAACGACTGAAGCCCACGCACCTGGAGCCCATGCTCTGCAATGAGAGGCCACCGCAATGAGAAGCCCACGCACCATAAGGAAGAGTAGCCCCCACTCGCCGCAACCAGAGAAAGCCCACGTGCAGCAACGAAGACCCAACACAGCCAATAAAATAAATAAATAATTAAAAAAGAAAGAAAGAAAGAAAGAAATGTCCACTGGCCCTTGTTGATGGTGACTTGCAGGTCCCGTGTCAGAGAAGTGCACCGAGCGGTCCAGGCTACGGAGACAGCCCGGTGCCGAGGGGGTCTGCCCTGAGCAGAATGTTGATGAGAGGGAGAGCCAGGGCGGAAAGACCACAGGCATTCCAGAGGCAGCGTCGGAGGATTCACAGGCTGGCGGGTCCTCTAACCAAGAAAGAAGCATCAAAAGCCCCAGAGCCAAACCAGAAAGCCACAGCCGCTCAGCAGATGTCTTCTGATCATCCCAGAAGATCCCGGCTGAGCTTTCCAACCCTGTCCTGCCTCCAACACTCTTCCCAGGGTGTGTAATTATGACGGCTGAGAGGGGTTTGGAAAAAGTTCAGTCCTTTCCACTCTTGGTTCACTTCAGGAAGAAGACAAGCCTGCGGAAATCCACCAAATCCCACCCTGGAGCCTTGGAGTGAAGCAACTGCAGTGAGAACAGAGGAAAACACAGAGCCGCACATCCTGACCGCGAGCAGGCCAGGCACTTCCCGTACCTTCCTTTATTTGTGAAATAAGGATAATAACCATCCTCTCTCTTCTGAGTGCTGCAAAGAGTAAGTTCCACTAATAACGGTAAGACTCCTGAAACCACGCCTGGCACAGACAGGCACTCAAAACATAGCTCTTCTTGTTATTTTACTGTTTTTTTTTTTTTTTTTTTTTTTTCATTTCAATCCCAAAATAAGTCTCGCTGAGGATGACAGGCTCTAGAAGAAGTGTTAAGAGGGGTACATTTTAAAAACCTGCATGTTCACATATATAACGAGAAACGATGCACCCAGCAGAACTGCCACGTCCTCCTCTTTAAAGCCCCACCGCCTCATCCCGTACCACCACGTGTCACGATCCTGTCCTTACATGAATTCCAATGTAAACATCTTGGGGGCAGAGACAGCACAACACTCTCTACTTATATTCACATCCTTATTCATTCCTGCAACTCCTCATATACAAGCCAATAGCTACACAGTATCCATTCACTCTCTAAGTATTTATTGAGGACCAAGGGGAGCCAGACACTGTCCAAGCAATGGAGATACAGCAGTGAAAGAAACATAAAAGATCGACTTTGGAGTTTATACCGAAGAAAATAGGTAACAAGCAAGTAAATACATTTTTAGAAAGTGACTAGGTTGTGATACCTACAATAAAGGAAATAAGCAGAGTAATACACGACAGATAGTAATGGAACGTAACCCCAACCCCTACCTTAACAGACTCACATATTCTCAAGAGGTGTTTCATCCAAACCCAAGACATTAACAAGATCAACTGACAAAGAAGTAAGAAGAGCCTATAATCAAACTTTGTAGAATCCTGAGTCTGTTCATTTGACACAATTTATGAAAACATCAACACCCTAGAACGTATTCCTAGAAACACTAGGTATGAGGGTAAATCTCATTTTAACGGAAGTCCCTATTTCTAGAGTTATGAAGATGGGTAGTGACTCCTGGATTCGTCAATTAGCCACTTATACAGCAACTGAAATAATAACTGCCACCTCTTAACAGGAATTCAAGCAGCTGGAATAATTTGGTTATATTTTTACCTCTTATTCTTACCTTTTGTTATTTCAAATTTGTATATGAAAATAAATAAAAGACATGATGCAGAAATATATACTCTACAGCTATCAGAAAAGAAATGACCACTGGCTGCAAAAACTTAAAAGATAAAATACAGGAAAATAATGATTCTCCTCTAAGACACTACTCAAATATTTATGTATGTTTAAAAAATTAGCATAATTACAACTAGTTTCATAATTTCTTTAAAAGTTTTACATGTACGGACTTTATGAAAATCCAACGTGAGACCTGTTTGATACATCTCTTCTGAAAAACTATTTTTTGATCAAAGAACTACAGCTATGGGTCACTAGATAATGCCAGTAAAGGGACTCAACATGTGTTAATAATTGTAAAGAAAAGAAATATCTCTGAGAAGGCACAGAGCTAACAAGAGTGGTTGCCTTAGCTGAGAACAAGCTATTTTCCTCATTATTTTATTACAAATGGCTAAGAACTAAGGAAAGGGATTTGTTGCCAAAATATTCCCTAGAGCAGGTCATCATGAAATGCTACATGCTTCTGTAGCCTGGTTATGGAACTAGTTCTGAATCCTTCACAGTGGCAAAAAAAAAAAAAAAAAAAGGGCACAGAAAGGATAACAGCGCGTGAAAAATCACTCCGCATTTAAAAAGTATTCCTGAAATCCGACACACCGATATAGTTTAATAACCGCAACCAGCATTAGGAAGCCCTGTACTCCTCTCTGACCGCATTCCCTGAAGGCCACGCCAGCCACAAAAGGGTCAGAAGGAACCACGCACCTGCTCTCCCACCTGTCACACCAGAGGGAGAGGATCAAATGAAAACACGGTGGACGCACTTCATCCAAGATAAAAGGGTAAAGAAATGAAAATGCCACATTAATAACAATGGGATCGCTAAATGTCACCTGTTGTAAGAGACAGAATATTTCACGTTCTTTTCAGTATTTATGTTCGGAATCCTGGGCAAAATTAGTTCAAAAATCACCTGTAAACTTCATGAACTTCTGATGTTAGTTCACGAAACACACAAGATAATACACAAGCTAAACTTCATGATATTTAATTTTACTGTAACAGGGGTATAAAACAACACTGCAGCTAGAATGCTCATGTGCCTTGGAGTTCAGTACTCCTGGGTTAAGATTTCAGCTGTCCCTTACAAGTTAAATGCCCACAGCAAATTATTTAGCCTCTCCAAGACTCAGCTGGCCCATCTGTAAAATGAGACCAAGAACCCTACAAGAACTGCTCAGTGTCTCATTTAACAGTAAATTAAGAAAACAAAACAAAAAAACAAAACACCCCAGAAGGCAAATATCTTCATTAAGCCATTCATGCAGTTTTTGAGAAAAGTCAAGAGATCTAGGCCCCTTCCCACATTTACGTTTTCAAGCCCAAATCAGCAAGGAGCACACTGGGCAATTCTAAGAACCAGAGAAGCAAGACTTCTCAGACACACACAGCAGCAGGGCAGCAACGCTGAGCGGCTGTTCAGGGACAGCCGAGATAGAGCCGGGAAGTGTGGAGCTGACGTGCCGCCCAAACCTGACCACACAGTAACAACAACAGTTGAGAGCATTACTTAAGTTCAAGGAGCCTTCATGGTTTTCTTCTATGTTACAGCGCCCTGATCACTTTTAACAAAGGAATGGCTCCGTTGTGAAAGTCAAGTTTTAAGAGTGTGTTTATCTCGCTGCTAGCTGGCTTCAGCGTCCCGGCGGCCAGGGGGCCCCGCTGAACGCTTCCCGGTTCGTTTAGTTAAGCAGCCGCTGTTCAGTGAGAGGTCCAACGGTGATGACCATCCGGACGCTGGCAACGACGAAAGCTCTGACGTCACTGTGGTACGGGAGCAAAGAGGATGATGTGGGGGAGGTGGGCGGGAAGAGGGGGAAGAAGAGCAAAAACAGTGTCGCAGGGAATAAACGTTGCATTTACTCTCCACTTCTTTACAGAAAGGACTGGAGATAGCCTAACACACTTAAAAGATTGTATATCTTTTAACTTAAAAAGAATTAAGAGAAATACGGACGTAAGAGAGACACAGACAAGTCAAAAATACACGTCAATGCAAATACCATATGATATCATTTATAGGTGGAATCTAAAATTTGACACACGTGAACTGGGCTATGAAGCAGAAACAGACTCCTAGAGAACAGACTTATGGTTGCCAAGGGAGGGGGGGAGGGGGAGGGATGGAGTGGGAGTCTGGGGTTAGCAGATACAAATTAGCTACAGAAAGGATAAAAACAGGTCCTACTGTAGAGCACAGGGAACGGTATTCAATATCCTGGGATAAACCATAATGGAAAAGAATATGAAAAAGAATGTGTGTGTGTATACACACACACATACATATGTGTAACTGAATCACGCTGCTGTACAGCAGAAATGAACCCAACATTGTAAATCAACTATACTTCAATTAAAAAAAAACGACACGTCAATAGCAGAGCTGCTGGGACTGGGGAAAAATTGAAGCGTGCTATGCTTCTAGTCAAGGCAAGAAAGACAATTTTACAATTAACAGAAAGAAAAACATTTCCTCCAGGTAGGCAAACTTGCTTTTGTAAAAAACAAATCTCTTAGAACACGTGAAGAACACTATTCACGAGAGGCAGGAGTGTGACGGGCGACACCTTCAGCCGTACGATCACAATCAACAGAAAAGCTTAACTTCTGCGATTCCTCCAATTCTCCCAGTGGAAGCAGATTTCTTTTTCTGATTACAAAAACCTGTGTGCTTCTCCTTTTCTGGACTATGAAGGTCTAAACACTCTGGACAATTCTGATAAAAGTGAAAAACGCCAAAGGAAAAAAGTTACCTTTAAAATGCACCACTGATCAGTCAGAAAATGAAGGCCCCACCGGAGACCAAGAGCAAACCAACAGGAATCCAAGGAGCCCTGAGGCTGAACTCCGCTGATCACGGACTCTGTTTTGACTTCCACGCAGGGCCTAGGCCCCGCCAACACAGGGTTGACAGCAGAAGACCACTGCGTAAAGCTGATAACCAAAGGAGACACCTCCAGGGTCAGGGCAAACCAGCATTAAATTAACCTCGAGAAAGGAAAGCAACGGCAAGGAAACCTGAAACTTCCCTGTCTTGACTTTGGCATGAGGCAGGAGGTGAAAAATCTCTTCCCTGACAATGTGTCAGCACAAGTCAACCTTCACACAGGACTGAGAGCAGAGTGCGCATTTTTCCTGTGGTCTGTGAAACCTCAAGCTGAGAACTAATTTCAGAGTGGCCTCCTCACCTGACTACGCCCCTCGGCACTTAGCAGAAGCACAGAAGCATCGCACTTCACAATGACACATTAGACCCTTCTCATTAAGACCCCTCATCACCAACATGAACCAGCACTGCTCTGGAGGGCCTCACCGGCGCACAACCAGAAAAAAGGAAGGATGTATTTTACACAGGAACACAGAAACCAGCGGGTCTTTACTGGTGACATAACTGTCTATCTAGAAAATCCCACACAACCAACTACAAAATTATATGAATGAATTCCATAAGGAAACCAGACACAAGGTCCTTTTTTTTTTTAATTGGCTCAACTTTATTAGCCACCGGAGAAATGCAAATCAAAGCCACAAGGATACACTACTTCACACCCACTAGGATGGCTAGAACCCAAATGACGGACAGTAAGTGTTGGCATGGATGTGGAGACATTGGGGCCCTCATACATCATTTTTTTAAAAAAAAAAAAACCATAATCAAGGAAAATCGAACATGGACTAGATAGTTCATGATATTAAGGACTTTGAACTCATTTGGGTGATATGATAACAGTATCATGGTTCTATTTTAAAATTCCTTATAATTAAAAAAATTATGGATCAGATATGACAGCTAAAAAAATTATGGATGAAAGATGACAATTAAATGTTCCAGCCATGAAAAAGAAAGACAGAAAGTAAGGGGGGCGGGGGAAGGGAGGAGGGATAGAAGACAAAGGAAATGAGTGGATGGAAGAGATGAAACAAGACTGGTAAATACTGAAAATCCCTGAAGTTTGTGAAAGGTATTTTTTTTAAAAAAGTATTAATAAAAACATTCTTTCTCCTATACTTTTGGAATTTTCCAATAAAAAAAGTTTCTGAAAAGTTTTTAAACAGTTACACCCAAAGAGAACTTTTTTTAAAAAAGCAAGATAAAGATAGGAAATGAAGATTCCACGGTGGTTCTCAGAGCCGTGCCAAAGACACACGGACAGGTATCACCTGGAATTGGTAGAAATGCAGATTCTCAGATCCCCCCACAGAACTACTGAATCGGAACTTTAGCGGGTGGGACCCACCAATCTGCGCTTAACAAACCTTCCAAGGGGTCATGACACACACACAGGTTTGAGAAACCATGTTCTCGGAAGCATCAAAAGGCCAGAAGCTGAGCCTTTGAGAATCTTAACAACACAGAAAAGTCTGACAAGTATGACGAAGGAATGAATTATGAAAAATATCAAAAACGAAAAAGAAACATAACTATCAATACAGAAGTAATTACATCTTAAAATGAGTAAATGAAAGAACTTTACGTTTAAAAAAAATCTGTACATAAAAATAGAGTAAATTAGCATCAAGGTGCATGCCTCACATATTTAAAACTAGAGCAAAGTAAGGAGACTATACCACGTAACCAACTGTAATCTTCACAGACTTTCTCATCTTCTGAAACGGATATACATTTGTTTTCATAAGAGAAATCACTATCGTAAATACGGAACCAACACTGCCTGACAGACAACTTTCAACTCTTTTTACAAGACCCCAGTAAACGCATCATTTAGATCTGGCAGTTTGACAGCTTCCAGAACCCACCCGGAGACAAGAGAGCACCATCTTGTATTGGCTAGATTCAATCACAAGTTATTTTAGTTATAAAAAAAAAAAGTCCACAGCAGAATAACTTTTTGGACCTAATACAAAAATCAATTTAATTACTTGTCCAATTATGCTATATGCATTTTAAGATGCCTTAGCATAATTTTATGCAGCAGTAATTAACTTAAAATGAAGCCCTTAAGCTTCATGATCTCTTCTTAACAGTGATGAACACTGACAGTGACGGCCTGCAGTTTAAGTTTCCTAAGAATCAGATGTCTGTCACTGCATCATAAGTAATATTACATTTATCTCAATTGTTCAATCCTGAGTAATTTTCCTGTTTCTTCTATTTACACTTAATAAGTTGCCATCATTTGTTTCCAAAGATATTTAAAATTTTACTGTCTATGTTGGCCAGTGAAAGTGACAGCAATCTCCTTCAAACTAAGTTTGCAGATTAAAAATAAAATAAAAAAATAAAATCACCAGACTGCTTTAGTTAAGGACATTCTTTCTTAGCTTCGGAGACCATACTAACGCACAATTTTCCAACCCTATAAAAAGTGTATCCTAGCTTTGCAATGATTCTGCAAAATAGTTCCACCTCTATTTTCTCACTTGTGCACACAAACTTTGCAAGTTAAACAGGGCAAGAATCATCCCCCATTTTAAAAACAAAGAGCCCATGGTTAATAACTCACTAACCAGGTCACTTCCAGTCCTCAACAAGACGCCTCCCCCTGAGAACACACCAAAGCAGCAGACCATCCTTTTGCGGCACACATCGCTCGGGGCAGCACACCGCTCTTCCCGAGCGGGGAGGTGTGCCAAAATCCCTCACACCAAAACAGGGCAGCATGGGAATAAATGTCTACTGCACGGCGGCAGAATCCTTCTCCATGTCCACATTCCAAATGTCATTCCAATTACTCTAGCGACCACCTTCCACGAATGACTACTCATCATGTGGGCAGCTAACCTGTGATTATGATCAACAAGGGAGAGCAGTGCTGCCACAGAACCAGCGTTCACACGGCTCCTCCCAGGACTAGAAAAATTTACCATGGGACGCAGGCTGTGGCCCAAAGACACCAGCAAGCAAGAGAACAGTTCATTAGGAAACTGTGGTCTGAAGTTCAGATAACAACACAGAAATGCTATCTCATCACCAAGTGGTCTGTTGACCTGAATCCCATTTATATACATGTCACTATTTTCTTTCCTTTAACAGCTACATCACACCAAGTAAAGTATCTAATGTACTTGAGTTGCAGTTTCAAAACGTATCACCAAAATGCAAGATATTAATAGATACTACACACAAAAATTTCTCGGTTAAATGATTTAGGGAAAAAGGCATATTATCTACCTTTTTTGCACATTAATGAATCTGAGATGTCCCATAAAAAGAAGTGTATTAGACTTTGTTTAGTCCAGTCTTTTTCCCGCAGCACTTTTGGAATACAATGACAGGGCAACACTGTACTAGACAGTAAATGTGATACAGCAGAAATCTTCTGGATTAGACACCCAAGGTTTTTGGGTTCTGTTTTCAGCCCTGCATTAACCTAGCTGTAAAACCTTAGGTAAATCATTTAATTTTCTCTGGGCCTCAGTGTATGACCTAATCTAGGTTTCTTCTACCTCTAAAATTCATTTTTATGTAAGTGATTTTATCACAAGAGAAACAGCTTATATAAAGCTCTCACCTGGCTGGAAACTTTAACAATATGTTAATCTGCATTGAAAAACTTATTCAAAACACTACTTGCTGCTCATTCATTCTGAAAACTGTGGCTGTCAATGTTTTCCCCTAAAGGATATCACGTGGACAAGCATATCACAGTTTTCACGTGGCTCCTTTTCAAAGCCACGAAATTTTTATAACTTGAGTATTTTAATCATTTGGAATTTTTTTTGAAGTTCCTGAAATAGTCGTTCACTTCTCTAGGACATTCCAAAAGCAGTTAAGCAATTTAACATAAGATTTGGGGGGCTGAAACTCTCATAAAGAAGGATCAACACATGACAGTGTGGAGAAGAGAAATCCCAGGCAGCCCGAGGGAAGCAGCCGGGCTGACCTACAACGTAGACACGGGACGTTGCTTTCTCATGGACTGGTTCCGCCCTGTCTCGGGACCTTAATTTCCAAGAACTGACAGTTCACCTCTACTCCTCCCCACGAGTCACTATAACAGATGGAGCATAGATTTCCTTTTTTTTAATTAATTAATTAATTGATTGATTGATTTTATTGGCTGTGTTGGGTCTTTTTTTTTTTTTTTGCTGTGTGCGGGCTTTCTTTAGTTGTGGTGAGTGGGGGCTACTCTTCATTGCGGTGTGCAGGCTCCTCATTGCCATGGCTTCTCTCGTGGCAGAGCACGGGCTCCAGGCGCATGGGCTTCAGTAGTCGCAGCACATGGGCTCAACAGTTGTGGCTCACAGGCTCAGCTGCTCCGCAGCATGAGGGATCCTCCCGGAGCAGGGATCAAACCCGTGTCCCCTGCACTGGCAGGTGGACTCCCAACCACTGCGCCACCCAAGAAGCCCTGGAGCATAGATTTCTAAAGGACAATTCTGGAAATTAAAAGGTATATTTAGTTTAAATACAACAAATATAAACAGGTTTTAAAAATACAGACTCAAGCCTATCCTGTGACCACCTGCTGACATACTATATGCTACAAATCTGAACCAGAAAATACCTCTTTCGATTTTTCCTCTTTAGTAAATCTTCCAAATTTCTCTATCATCTCAGCCACAAAGATAACATCCATCTTGTCAGAAAAGTTGGCTGCTTCCACAGTGTAAGCCAATAACTGTCGGGCTGTGGCCACAGCGTTGGTAAGATTGAGGGGCATCTATCTCAAAAAGGCAAAAAGAAGCACTGAGCAAAATGACAGACAAAATGTGACATCTTACCTTTGCATTTCAAAACATGGCAATGAATTCGAACTCTTTATCACTGACTCACCATGACTGTCTCAAAATGCTTTTCCAAAACTGAGAAGGCTGAAATTTTATTGGAAACCGGAAGGAATTATTTCTAACTTGAAATGAAATATAACAATACATAAAAACGCATCAGGGAAACAGGCTGTATGATCCCTTCCTCTCTACCTAGCCAAATTCCATATACACTTAACTCCAATCGCCTAAGAACACCTTTCCTGAGTGTGCCAGCCGGGGGGGCTCAGTACCTCCCCTGGAGCTCCTGCCACATGGGAGCATGAACCACTTATTGAGCACTCATCCCTTCTGCCATGCACTGCCAGTAATGTTTTACATTTGTTTATCGACTTACCCATGACTCAGCACCAACCATTACAAAAAGTATATATATATCAGGTGCAAAGGAATGTGAGAAAATGTGTAACACAGAAATCACCTGCCAGCTGCTCATAATCTGCTAAGGTGTAAAAAAAAAAAAAAAGAAGACACACAGAAGCAGAGATCAGAAAAAGCAAAACAGCGTAGGTGCAACAAGGGATTACTTGCGACAAAGGGATTTTACAAAAGGAACGGAAGGGTGGCTTCCCAGGTGCGCTGCAAGGATGGCTGGGACTTTGGGGATACAGATGATGGTGGTATTCAGACAAAGGCACAGAGTCGGGTCATGCCTGGAAAGGAAGTGTGACACCAGAGGGGGCCTTGAAGAGCCCCCCTGGTTGAGAAGAGCAGGTCTGATCCAAAGACACAGTCCACTGAAGTATAAACACCAAATCCTCATGCTTTACGAGTGTTGAAAAAAATCTTCCGTACTCGGTGTGAGTCCCACATTTTATCAGCGCCCTCAGCAGATCTGAAGACTTTCTAGTTACCTGATTAAACATATACAGAACCCTAGTGACATCGTTTGCATACTGGCAGCGCGAGTAATCATCATCGGCCCAAAAGCCACCGCGATCGCATCTGCGCCAGGCCTTTCTCTCATCCTGTGCGCTTCCGGGATAGATCCCGCCGCTGTGGGTGTTCCGAGTGCACTGCAGATGTGCAGTGATGCCCGCCAGCGTCCTGGGCCACCTAGAGAGACGGAGACAAATGGCCTGAGAGAACCTACATCGACACAAGTAACAGCAGAGGGAAATCAAGGATTAGAACACGTCACACACAATCAGAGAAGAATCCAGGAGAAGACACAAAACTCCTTTAACAGTAAAGACCAAAATTATTTTTTTCAAGTTAAAATGGACTAAACTGTTTAAAGCTATCAGCCAAGTAGATTTTATTACTGTCACAGAATATTTTCCTAAAATATTCTAAATACGAACAGACAGTTAAATTGTATCTTACCCAGTAGAAAAGAAAAATGGTACATCAAATGTTCTTGTTTCTTTTTAATTACTGTAACTACACTGTTGGCTTATATAACCATTAGTTACATAAGGTCAGAATCTTATCCAATATAAATAATAGAATTTGCCCTTTCACAGAAGGAGAGTTGGTGTATGTGCAGAAAAGCACATATGTAGAAAAGGCTTCAGAAAGGCCCGCTTGCAACGCTGGCCCTTCGGTGGCACCTAGGAATCTGGGGCTTGGAGTGTAACCGGTAAGGGGATTCGCTGCACCTAGACCGTCTGCACAAGCGATACGGTGCCCACACTGGGCGCCCGCCTCCTTTCTGGGCTCTGAAATTTGGGTATAAGGTAGGCAGGGCATGCCTCTATACCCAGCTCCCAACCAGAACTCAGGGTGCTAAGTCCCCGATGGGCTTCCCTGGGCAGAAACACTGTACGGAGGCTGCTGCCTTGTTCAGGCTGGAGGGGGAGGAGGCCCTGTGTGACCGTCCTGGGAGGCGGAGACACTCAAGCACCTTACACACGGGCCTCTCCGGAAGCCACCCGTGCCTCATTCCCTGATTATCCAGCTACGTGTATCACGACAGCGCTGTAACTTCACTGTGACGACAGTTATGTGCTGAGCCCCACGAAGTCTGTTGAGCAAACGTCTGCCCTTGGCGGGGGCGGGTGCTGAAGACGTCCAATACCACATACAATCGAACTGACCTGGGTAAAGTCCAGATACGTCGTGCAGCCACTGTGCAAGTGACGACACCGACCTGCGGGCATGAATCAGCACTAACTGGATGGGGAGAAACCTCTGTGATTTGAGCTCTATTTCTCCAAAACCGGGAATGCAAATAACATATTTAATAAACGTTATAGCTGACTCATAATATATGAACTGCTAAATCATAATATCAGCCACTCCAAAATAGAAGGCATGATCAAAACTATATAAATAGATCAAGCAACACCAAACTAAATCTGATTCATGTGGTGGAAGTTGTAACTATAATATCTTAAGGAATGTCAAAAGATAAATAGTTCATTAATCAGTTAAATAATTAGACTAATTCTATTTTTAAAAAATGGAAAACACTCCAAAATTATGAGTAAAAAAAGAAAATCCACCATAAGCAGAAAACATACAATGATTATTTAATAAAGGCGTTAAATATAATAAAATTAACAATGTTATCTATTTCACTTTAAAGTATACTTTAAATACTATATAGTAACAGGTAATCCACATAAAAGACTTATCCACTGGCAACAAAAAATGATGATTTCCACACACTCATGTCAAGGAGAGTTTTAAAAGGGGCAGGAGGGAAGGAGGACAAAAGACGATTTTTAAAAAATCAGAGAAGAATTGGCTGAGATAAAGATGTTGTTACTGCTTCTTCCCGTTGGACGTGAAAGATCAGCACCAAAGGGTTTTTTCCCTTATCCTTAAAAATCAGACTTACAGTCACAAGGCAGTAATGTCACCAATCATAAGACAGTGTAAACTGGGTATACAACGATCTTCGTGATGCTTCAAAGAGCTACATATTTCCCTTCATTTATATCAACTATAAACTCATTAGTAAAATTCTAAACATAAGGAACTTTAGGTAAATAACATATTTAAAGATAATGCTTTAAAGCAACTTTGAAAGTAAGGAGAGCCTAAGGTGAAAGTTGTTACCTCTCACAAATTCTAAACTTTCTACTAAAAAAAAAAAAAAAAAAAAAAAATCAAACAAATCACAGTATTTAACTTATTCTGTTCGTCTTAACAGAGTCCAACAATGTGGCTCCCCAGCTTTCAGGCCACTCAACACCTTTCGTTTCTCAAAGTCCCTCTTGCTTAATTGCCAGAAGAACCGAATCGGGGAGGAAAACTAGATGTGTGTTTCTGCTAATTATGATGTCTACTTAACTGTGTACAGTTAAAAATGAATTAGCACTACAAAACCTTCCAAAGGTCATCCAAAAGAAGCCCTTCAAAAACCAGGAAATGCTATTAGCCTGTCTGAACACTATTTTAGTAGAATTTCCAAACTGTGTTCTGAAGTAGTGGTTCTTCACTTTTACAGCAAAACCACCTGATAAAAATGAACACTTCTGGCTCAACCTTCAGAGACTCGTAAATCAACAGATCCGAGATAAGCGGAGGCACCTGTTTTTACTTTTGATCTCTGAACGATCCTGAAATCACTGTTCTTAGATATATGAGGACGTATATGCGAACACACGTACATCTCTCGAGTTCTCTCCCTTGAGGATAGGAGACCGATTACACACACCTCTGAGGATGAAAAGCTGTGGGGCCAGTCAGCCCTCCCAGCACGCCGCACGTCACTGACCTGAAATCACCCTTGTTGTTGACCACCCTCTCGGGAGGGCAGTACTGCGCAGAGCTTTCTAAGACCACAATATCGACGGTTCTCGTGTTGTTCCCGCGTTTGGTCTGCACGTGACAGCCCCAATTTCCAGTCGATCCAGCCTGAATATTAGAAATGGTGAGGGCGCTGGATGAAGAAAGAGTTTAAAGAGAGAGAAAACATGGTTAGGCAAGAAGGGAGACAACGTGGGTCTCGGTCATTCTTTCAGCAAACGTGAATGTACGCTGTCGGCCAGGCGCTCTGCTCGCTAGATTAAAAAGGAAAGAAAAAAAAATGAATAAAAAAAACGAGCCCTCCCTTTAAGTACGTCAGCAGCAAGTCAAGACAGGCAGGTAAAGGAGACCTAAAATGCTACGGTAAAAGCTATAACAGAAGAACGAATGGAGTGGCACTGAGACAACGTCTCCCTCCAAGGAAAGAGCGGGCAGACCCCCACGGGGAGGGGAAACCAACTGCCAAGGCAGAAACACCATGGCACTTTCTTCAGCAAAATTAATGGAGAGTATGTTTCTGTCTTGTATGTAAGTTCATTTGTATCATTTCTTTTAAGATTCCACATAGAAGTGATAAAAACAGAAACAGACCCACAGAAATAGAAAACAAATGTATGGTTACCAAAGGGGAAAGGGGGGAGGAGGGATAAATTAGGAGTTTGGGATTAATATACACACACTACTGTATATAACATGATATATATAGTAGTTATACTGTTATACAGCAGGTCCTTGTTGGTTATCAAACAGTGAACTATACTCAATATTTTGTAATAACCTATGAGGGAAAAGAATCTAAAATATAAATATATAGGTAGATAACTGAATCACTTTGCTGTACACCTGAAACTAATACAACCCTGTAAATCAACTATACTTCAATAAAAAAAGGAAAAAATCAAAAGCATAGTAATAATTTTAAAAAAAGCAGATGACTGAACTTGGTGTACCCCCCCCCAAAATAATAAATAAATAAATAAAATTAAAAATAATAAAAATAAAAAAATTTTAAAAAGCTAATAGAAAAGTTTCCAAGTTACATCTACTTTTTCAGATTCCAGGGAAAATATTCAAGCATGAAGGAGAATAATATTATGAAGTGTGTAATTAATATTTAAGATGAAATATTTTGTGGAAAAGGGGTTAAAACCTGTTGTCTCTAAAAAGATTTAATAAATTACCAAGTAATACTGTAACAAAAGTAGCTTTCCATTTAAAAGTATACTTCAACTTCTAATAACAGCTATATTTCTAAATGGCTGTCAGAGAATTCAGCTTTCAAGATGAACTCATAATTCTCTGATATAAAACCTATTAATTAAAGAGCAAATGTCAGAACCTTCAATTAACCTTTATTCCCTCCACATGATCTACTACACTGCTTTTGTGTAGATACAAATCATTAGCCATAAAGCATGTATAATTTTAATTAACAAAATAATGTTTTAAAGTTAAAACATTTTTCTAGCTTCCTAAATCATTAATGGCTACACAACAACCAATGTGTTCTAATAAAGACTCCGAGGCACTGTGATTCTAAATCAAAGGAAATGTTTATCACCTTTACTAAGTTAGTAAACAAACTAATACATCAAAATAAATATATTCAAGGTAAAATGACACAAGAGTTTGACATTAAATTTAAACAACCATTTCTGTCAAGCATTCTACTTTATTTAAAACTCTACTGAACTAGGAAGAAGTCTATAAAAAATCTGGGCATAAAAGCACTCTCTAATCCAGAGATCCCCAAATTTTCTTGGTTCACGGCACCGTCACTAAGCAGATAACTTTCACAGTGACTCTAGGCTAAAAGAAACACCTAGGGTGGTTCCAATGACTAAATGAAATCCTAAAACTGTATATATATGTCCTTATAACTTAGTAGCCATTTGAAAAAAAAAATCACACACATCAATTTAAAATAAATATTTCATTCCTAAATAACCACAACTACTTCCTAATGGGTTGCGAATGTCTGCTGGGCACTCCAAAATTAATCAAACATTAGATACAGATCAGACAATGATATGCACACAGCAGCTACTTTACACCATGATGGATAAAGTCAACACTCTAATGCCTGGAGCTGGTAGCTGTGTGGTGTCTCACACATGTCTGGTATCACTATGCTCAAACACTTAAAGCAGCCCACAGCACCTCTGTAAACTCACTGTGGTACCCCAGGACAAGTGAGCACACCCTCTGGGGAAAATGGCCCTAACCTAACTTTCAGCAATACTTTCAATGCCTAAAATCAATTATCAGAATAAATTTTTCAGGAATCCTCAACACAACATATTGGGAGATCTAAGTAGAAAGAGGCAGCTTCAATTTCAGTGTCCAGGAAAAACACAAACTCAGATTCTTACTAATAAAGGATCAATGACATGAGGGTACCAATGAAGAATCAAGATACCAATAACCACATATTTCCTCTGCCTAAAACTGCTTTATTATTCTGGGGCTGACTCTGTGTAAAGGACTTAGTCTTCATGTGGAAGTGTTTCACTTTGGTAAGTGTCCTTACCAATAAAAAAAAGTTCGGCGAAGTTGCTACCCTTAGAATTAATGTTTTTGTAATGCTAAAGGAATTTAGATTCATTTAAGCATGACTAACAGAAATAAATTTATAAAGTAAACCTAGTTACTTTATAGTTACAAAATTTAAGAGTTCTAAATCAAAGGTCTTGGAACTATACTCAATATCCTGTGATATAATGGAAATGAATATGAAAAAGAATAGATATATACACATAACAGTCACTGCTGTACAGCAGAAACTAACACAACACTACATCAACTATACATCAATAAAATTTAAAAAAATAAAGCTCTTCTATTCACAGAAGGATTCTATTACATTTTTAAAGCTTTACTGTTGTATTATATGTCAATTATGATCTACTCAGACAATAAACTGCTTAAAGTATACAATGTGGTACGTTTTGACATATGTATACATTTGTGAAATTATCACCACAGTGAAAATAAGGTAACAATTAGAATCTTCTCACTGGAATTTAATACATTAAGTACAAAGAACATATAAAAAACTTTCATGACAAGCTTATCCCCTAATACAAGAACTCTGCTTCTGGTAGCAGAGTGGCTCCTATCAAACCACCCTCTCCCTGCAATTAACAGTTACAAGCTGTGGACAAACTGCAACATGATGACCATGTGAACACACGGAGAGCGATGCAAAGCAAGCAGAAACCAAAGAGCAGCTGACAGTAGGAAGCAGGGATTGGCACTGGGGAGTAACCAGGAAATGTTTTTAATGGCTTTTGCCCACGGGCAGGCATTATTCAAACATACACTCACAATCCCACTGGTTGAAAAAAATCAGAGGACAGAAGTAGAAAGGCGCTTGGCTAAAAGCCCAACCTTCTGCATATAAAATCCACCCAGCTCTTTAACTGACCTCTGACCTGCATGCAGACGGCAAACACCCAGCAGATTTCAGTGGCTGCCTACTATAGAGAAGCCAGATCTAGGAGTTTGAATTTAACCAAGGTAACTGCTCAATGAAGCAAAATCAGCTGTCTTGAGAATACAAAAGAATCCAGAGTCAAGAGTCAGCAAACTTTTTCTTTGAAGGCCAGATAGTAAATACTTTAGGCTTTGCTGACCAAGACGCAACAATGAGAATATTATGTAAGTACGTATATAACCATTTGAAATGTAACCATTTAAAACTATAAAAAACATTCATAGCCCAGATTTGTCCTATAAACTGTACTTTATCAACTTCTCTAGAGCAAATCATTCACAATGTCCAGGATACAATCCAACATTACCAGACATAATATTTTTTTACATAGGAAAATATAAACCATATTCGTAAGAAAAATAGGGTGATGATCCCAAGATGACCCAGATCCTGGATTAAGAAAGCAAGGATTTGAGGGGGGTGGGATGAATTGGGAGATTGGGACTGCCATATATACATTACTAACCAGAAAAAAAAAAATCAAATTGTATGCTTTAAATATAGGCAGTTTATTGTATGTCAATTATATCTCAATAAAAGTCCTTAAGAAAAAGGATTTAAGGGTAGCTACTATAAAAGCTAAAGGACATAAATGAAAACATGTTTCTAACAAACAGAAAATCTCAGAAAAGAAATTATAAAATAGAATATTCAAAAACCTCAAAATTCCCAAACCTGAGTCTCAACTCAGAGAACTTTTAGTTTCTTGGTAATTTTTTCATGATGCTTTTGTAATACTATCCCTAAAGTGCCCCAGCAGAGAGTTGAGAAATTACAGATCTATTCTTAAATATTCAAGCTGAGGTCTATTTCTATGAAATTGGTAAGAAGAAAAGACAGAGAAAGACAGAAAAAGGCTTGGAGAGATACACAGAGATAGAAAGAGAGGCAGAGAGAAAGAAAGAGAAAATCCAATGCCTACAGATTAAGATTTACCAAAATAAAATATGATGAGTGATAACTTTATATTTATTTTTATCCTGTTTTTTGTACTTTAAGTTCATTCGAATTAACTATTGTGGTGCTTGTACCAATCATGGGGTTGACAGGTGTTACACTCTTTTATACTTGTGGGGTGAAAAAAGGAAGTATCTCAAAATGTAACATTAATCATAAGACTGTGAAAATTAGGTGATTCCTAAAAGTGACATTCTGAGTTTATTATTAGCAGCAGGAAGTTGTTAGAAATTAAGCTGGGCACTAAAAGTTTACATTCTTTCCTCTTAAAACTAAACAAAAAATTTCCAGCTTTTAAACAGTGTTTCCCTTTTATCCTATGCTTTTTTTCCCTCCAAAACTGGACGGAAAAGATAACTATTTAATTTTAGAAGATAGGTAACAATCAGGAAAGAAATGCCAGATGTTTGCTTTTTGAATGCAAGAAGGTAAAATATTAATTCAAATTCCAACTAAACACTACAAATCTGAGATGATAAACGAAATCCACAAAGTCCTCATCTAAAGTACGTTTACCTTGCAATCAATGAGCAGTTGTGAATCATGTTCTTTTCAACAAAGATACCTTGCGATTCATCAGTTTCAACTATTCGCCCATCCTGATACCATAACACTTGCATGTCCTGATCAATATATGAAGCCATGCACTGGAAAGGAAGGCTGTCTCCCTCAAACACAACTTGACGATGAGAGGGAGTCATGTAGAAAGATGGCAGTTCAAGGGGAGGATCTAGGGACAGTAAAATAAAGACTCAGTAAACAAGTACGACATTATATTCACACTCCAAAATTTAAAATTATAGAAATTCTAACTGAAATTTTAAAAATGGAAAAACATTCCTCAGTAATCAGCATTCTAATGCTAGCACGAACAAAGCTGTTATTGAATTAAGAGGGTCCAAGATGAAAACACCATTAAGTAAAATTAAAATGAAACCATTTCATAGCACTTTTACAAAGCTGATGAATGTCCTTGTAGTAAGAAAAAAAGAGAAATTTTAACTACATATGCAAAAATGTATACAAATTATCATGGCTCATTAAAAGCCTTTAAAATATTTAGTACCTTTGTCTAACACAATAATTCTACTTTTAGTACTAGTCTATTCTCAATAGCTAATATGTAAAGATGCACACAAAGAAATTAATCTTTTTAATGTTTATGGAGTGAGAAATTATTAACAACCTAAATATGCAGTAATAAGGAAATTGTTATGGCTACATCTCTATAATAAAAATATAAAAGTTATGGCTACATCTATATAAGGGACTGGTATTCATCTTTTATATGATGAGGAAACAAGTTTACATTATTTCAAGTTAAAAAAAGGTTATAAAAATAACACTACAGTATGATATTTTGGACAAAACAATAAAAAGGTACAGAAGATGATACACCAAGGTATCTTTGACACTAGCTACTTAAGAGTGATAAGACTGTAAGTATGGGTTTTGTTTTTTTCTTTTAGTTTTTCATTTTTCTCCCCCAGCTTTATTAAAGGTATAATTGACAAAATTATAAGATATTTAAGGCGTACACCAAGGTGATTTGATGTATGTATACACTATTTCTTTTCATAAATCTTTAATCCAATGAGCATATTTTACATGTGGAACAACAATGATAATAAAAATTAAAGGAAAAAACTGATAGGGTTATTTCCAAACACAAAAACTGAATGAGAATCTCCCTGTATCATTTTAAGGGCTGTTTTTGGTTCCTGTTTTTGTCTTCTGTTTTTTGTTTTTCATTTAACACATTATAAATGTGTTGTTTCCCTCAAGTCTTCAGATATTCTTAAAAATCATGATTTTTAATAGCTGTGTACTATTACATTGAATGGATGTGTCATAATTAAACCAATGCCCTATTTTTGAGAATTTAGAATATGTTCACACATGAAGTCCGAAGATTTACATACACAGCTGATGATTTCCTAAGAATTAACCCTCACGTGCAGAATTACTATATGAAGCTGTATCAGTTCTTTAAGAACACCCATACATATAGCCAAACCATCCTTCGATAACACTGTATCAATTCACACCAGACCAACAAAAAGTATGACTGCATCCTGAGATTTTATTACTATCAACAGATTCCTGATTTGCTGTTAAAAAATCTGAAGATCTATACTATTTATTGAAACTGGATTTCACAAAGAAAGCTGTTCAGAAGCTAAGAACTTTATTCACCAATTGAAAAAAACATCTTTTAATCCAGCTGACTTAATCATCAGCAAAAACTAAATATTACCAAATCCATGAAGACGGATGGCTGTGATCGGTCCCAATGTGTAAAGAGAATTCTAAAGCTCGTCAGGAAAAACAAGGTAGCAAGTAAAACACAGGGAACCCTTTCTCAAGTCTTCTTCCTTACCGCACGTCAACAGCTCCTGCTTCACACCCGTGACTGGCTGGGCCTGAAGAGACTTGGGATAAACACACCGTGTGTCCCGCACGGTGATGTTTCTCTCCTTTACCCAGCGATGCATCCACAGTATGTTACAATCACACAACAGATACTCCGTCTGAAATTCTCTGTAGCATACAAATGTAATTTAGAGGTTATGGGGTATGAATTAAATAGCACCCTCGCTTTATATTGGCTCACACGTTGGGTGACAAGCACATCGCTACTCACCCCTGCCGTGCTAGGGCACATACTGTACCATCGACCGGTTACGGTCCCCTTTCCAACGAGATGATGCCAAATGTCTGACCCCAGCGCCCTTCCCACTGATCCCGGGACTGACTCTATAAACTTCTTCCCATTCGTCATCAAGTCTGTGGCACTAATACTGCATCTTGCAGCCTTCCCCAGTTTTTCCAGAATCACTGCCATGTTCTTGGCTTAAATGCCTGCAAACTCTGTTAATTTTGGCAACATAAAGCAATATATGACTGTTTCACATCTGTTTGTCCGACTAGGATGATGGACTTCTAATTCCTAAGCACCACCTTCTGGTCAGTTTCCAGCACTATCTGTTATAAACACTGGCAATTTTGCCCAAGTTTTGGATAAAAATACTACCCACGTTCCTGCTATCCAGGGTCTCAAAACCCAGATTATTTTTACAGTCTTTATTTCCTAAACTTTGTAGAAATGGCTGACATGAGTCCACTTAAAAGGAGACGTTTTCACTAAAAAGCAGTTTTCTGGATAGGAACGGTAGCAGTACCAAGACCAGATAGAGTTTGATGCAGTGTGATTCTAGAAGAACACGTATACGTCTGCCACGACCGTGACGAGCCCTGTGAGCACCTAACCTACCAGCTACATCCCAATTAAAACTGCTAAATGAGACTGAAGTGATAATTTTAGAAAATGAAAGGTGAGGAGGAGGGGAGGGAAAGGAAAAAGGGGGAGGAAAGGGAGGAAAGGAAAGAAGTCAGCATACATCAGACAGAGGCGTCTGGCAGAGAGGACATTTTTCACTGGAAAAAGAGACTCACGCCCATATGTTACACACTGTAAAATTTGAAAGACATATTTAACTCTAATTCCAACAGAATTCAGAATAACTTATACTTTTAAATATATTAAGGTTTATCTGAAAATACAGTTAGCTTCAAAAGTAACTCCTACACAGTTTCTCACTTAATAAAACTGTGTTTTGGGGGGGGGGAAATCAGCCAATTCTAAAGCTACAGAGAATTATGTAAATATGACCTTACACTGACTTCATAACGCAGGCATTCTACGTAAGCATGTGAATTCAGTGTGGGGATACAGTTACAGGATACAATTAAATCCCTAAAGCATAACATAGTCTTAACTCTAAATTCTTCATAGGGAGGGAGGCATATTTTACACTTTGGGAATTTAATTAGGTAAACAAAATATTTTCTGATTTGGAAACACAGTCAAAGAGAAAAAATCACCAACTTATTTACTTTAACTATAAACTAGAGACAGAGCATTCTAATGAGAAAATGGTTGTCCTAACCTAAAACACATTATTAAGGTTTACGGCATGTTTTTCAACATGAAAGCAAGCTCTCAAGTGAGAGTCTAATTATTGCAAAAATCACAAGATTTACCTATGACGTCTCTTAGGCCACATAATAACTGTTCTAATTTTAAAACACCAAAATATATTTACCAAAACAGGAGAAAAATTCTTACTTACAAAGATCGTAATGAGCCAAGATAATCAAAAGTTCCTTGAGATAATGAGGAAAACAGATTCCCTGAAAGGTTCCTGGAAAAAAAGGGAATAAGTTCACCTTAAGAAATGCTAACAATTGCAGGGCAGGTTAGGGTGGGATGAAATGGGAGACTGGAATTGCCACATATACATTACTAATAAGAAAAAAATACCAAATTGTACACTCTAAATATATGCAGTTTATTGTATGTTCACTGTATCTCAATAAAAGTTACTAAAAAAAAAGAAATGCTAACGATTATATATCATGTTATACTATCTTATATTCCCTATAATGTCCTATCATTAAATACTGTTATAAAGAATTTATGAAAGTTGTTTTAAATCTTATAAAGAGAAATATCTAGTAAATAATTTCTCCAAAGTTGAAGAGGAAAATTGTTCTTAACCTTATATAGAGCAGTAAACAAAATTATTTAAAATTACCGCTGGCGTGGGAGAGAGTCGCGGGAGGGAGGGGCTATGGGGATATGTGTATAAATACAGCTGACTGACTCTGGTGTACCTCATAAGCTGGTACAAGAGTGTAAAGCAATTATAATCCAATAAAGAGCTTAAAAAAAATTACTGCTGGATAAGGATTTTTCTATCAAATATTATAAGTGAAACTCAAAGTTCACTTCCTGAACTAAATAGATCTTTAGTTGCGCTCTCACTGCAACTAGAATTATTCTTCATGTGTTCGCCTGGTATCACATAAGAAAGCAAAAACTAAAAAAACAAGGAAAAGGATGATCTGAAGGACCAGCAACGGCTGACAGTAACCCAGGAAAATACGTTTGCAGAGGGAAATGAGTCCAGGGTTTAAAATTTTATCCTCAACACGGGACAGAATTCCGTGTTGGCTTTGGCAAATTACTTAACCTCTCTCGTTTCCCCTTGCATCACGGCTTTAATAAATATCTAAACCCTCGCAGAGTTCTGTATGAATCGTAGCACACCTTATGCTACAATATGGGTAGTTTGTTACACCCATCATTTGACCGAATCATTTTTTTGTGATCTCTTCCGTGCTTGGCTATCAGCTCCGGGAGGAGAAGGACTTGTGTGTCTTATTTACTTGGGTACCTCTGGCGGCTGGTAACAAGCTGCGGTATACAGCAGGTGCTCAGTTGTGGTGGCTAACTGTTCACAATGTGGACCCCACCTTCAGGAGGCACTAGCAAGGGCTCTGGGAAAATGGCAGCAGGATTGAGCCACCAGCACATCTTTTCTGTGCCTACTGCAGGATCAAGAATGATACAGTCTGGACCTAGAATTCTCAAGGAAGAAGTCCTAAGACCTGGAAGGAGGGCTGCCTCTCCTCCAGAGTCTCAGCTAAATCCTTCAAATGTGGTAGAAAGTGACGATCGGGTAGGTGGATTCCCAGTGAAGACAGAGAAGAGAACTGCTGGGGGAGAAGTCAGCTGTTCCCATGACACCTGCAGCAACGTATCCCTGGATGGGAAGACAATATTATACAAACACCAACCCCTCACAAATGAACACACTGACATAATGGACTTCAGTAAGAACATCCCTGGATTCATTTTTACATATGTCGTAAGATTTTTTTTTTTTTGATAGAAAAAAGCTGGATAAAATAACTCTGATCTTCATAAAAGAACTGCCTAGGAACTTAAACAACAAACACGAATACTTGCAAATTAAAAGAACCATGAAAGCGATACCCTTTACTTTTCTGGCCTGTCAGAGTGAATACTGAATGTGGATTTTGCAAAGGGTACAGCTGATGGAGTGTAAATCACCATAACATTTTAAGAAAGTAACCTAGATGCAATTAAAATGAACAACTGTACTTTTATGGAGCTACCCTATGGGAAATTCTACGATTACTGGGATTTACTGTAAATAATGCAGGTGGGAAGACAAGAGATGTGAGGTGTAACTAAAATAGGACTGGCTATGAATCACTAAGTGTTGAAACTGATCGATGGGTACGTGGTGATTCCCTGTACCACTACCTGTCATATTTTTTCAGATGTTCGAAAGAGTCTCTAGTAGTAAGTTGGAAATAAAAATATATTCTACAAACATAGGATTTAAGTATAAATAAAATAATTGTATCTTACAAGGACCATCAGGTTCTAATTACTAGGTAACTTCATTCTAATTATTAGGTGTTATTAAATTTTTTTCCCCTGGAAATCGCAGAGGAAGGAATCACACTGGAGACAGACATACCATCCTCCCAGTAAATCCCAACACAAACCAATTTTTCCTCCAGTGTTGGAACAGACTGCTATTTGTTTGGCTGGACACCAAATGAAGTAATTGGCTTCGGCTGGTGGCCATAAAAACCTGCACATACTTTAAAACATTAAAATCACATTCCAACGCTGAGGTACTTACACCAAAAAAAGCATAAGAAAACTGAGAATAACAACATTGACAGCAAAGTCACTGCTCTTGCGTCCTAAGCGAATGGAGTGTAGGTGAATTATACACCCAACTCCACTCAGGTTATTTCTTACTCTCTCAATTTTTCTTTATTTACTTACTTTTTGCTAAACAGATATATTTGTATTCCTGTAATTTAAGTGTGTATGATGCAGCATCTGTGTATAAAGAGGCATGTTTACAGGACAGATTTGTTAAAGGAGGAGGAAATGAATTAAACAGTATCTCCTTTAACAGAGGAATAATTGACTAAATCATGATCTGTTCTAAACTTGGACTATTCTATAGCTATTCACATGGACTAAATCCATATGTATTCTCCTGAAAAGATATTAAGAATATGCTGGTAAAAAATTTAAGTAAAATGTCCAGTAGAGCACATTTCTAAAGCCCTGTGTGAAAACCTATACACTTGTTGAGGGGGACACAAAAATCTGAGAAGAAATACACCAGACAGGACATGCTATCTCAGAGGAGTGTGTCCGAAGTGACGAAGAGGAGATTTAACTTATCCTTCCTATCTGTCTATATGGTTTATTATTTAACAGCATCAATAATACTCACTTGTAAAAAGGAAGTTCTTAAAAATATCACTCATCTACTATTTCTGATAGAAAAATATGAAAGGTATAATCCTTAGGGGAAAACACAGGTTTCAAATTGATCAAAATTCATAAAGAAAAAAAGGGGAACGCTTTGGGGTTTTTTTTTGATCTCCTGACAATTTCTCTGTAAGTTATCTTCCTAAGAGAAGGACAGAGACGTCACCAAAGTCCATTATTGAATCCCCATCTTTGGTCTGCCAGGTGCTCCCAGGGTTAGAATGGGAATCTCTGGGAGGACAGCTTCACTTCCCAGACCTTCTCCGTCAATAAAGGCAGAGATCAATACACAGAATTAATCATTTTTACCCAGCACACCCAAGTCCACTGAATCCTCTGACATATATTTAGAAAGTCGTTTTTGAATTTTTATACTAAATCGCCAAAGCCAAGATGTTTCAATACGATGAGAAGTCTGGGTGAGAATGCAACAGGCTCTCTGCCGAGGCTTCCGGCCTCCTTGGCTAAGAGATCCCAAGTTGCAGCGTAACCCAGAAAGTTCAGCTGCAGAGGCAGCAGAGGCAAGAGCGAAACACTGACCCACTCTAGCCTGATTTCTTTTGTACCCTCACTCTTCGGGGTGGGAGGTAGTAACTAGGGAGCGCCTCTGATTCCGAATCTAAAAAAGGTACTACATGCCCCTTAACTAATCCGATTCTCTTTTCCACTTGTTAGCTTGAGAAAACGCTATTCTCCATGTCTGAAACACAAGCTGTCATCAGCCTTCACAACTGGCATACAGCCTGGCTTAGAGAGCAGCCCACACAGAACACGCACCCAAAGCTTCCGGACCCAGAGCTCTAGAACCATGTCAACCCCATCATCACAAGCAGCTCCACTGCAACGCACTCCTGAATGTCAAGAAGCTACCTCAACTGCCAATTTTTCTTCGAACGGTATTTAAAGGATACGTCAGGTATGGTTCTCTGTATGCCATATTGTTGCATTTAAAAGAGCCACCATCAGCCCTTCTTTCTCAGCCCTCTTGGACCCTGCGGCAGCCCGCTGCAAACAGGACTTCTACAAGGACAAATATGTCTGGAAGGCTGTGCTCCAAGGCCATGTCTGCTGGCGGTAAGCGGGGTCTACAGGACCAGAGGGAGCACACAGCTCTCCTGAAAACTGAAGGTGTATTACGCTCAAGATGAAACTGAATTCTATCTAGGCAAAAGATGTGCTTATGTGTACAAAACAAAGAACAACACAGTAACTCCTGGCGGAAAACTTAACAAAACCAGGGTAATCTGAGGAAAGATTACTCGCACTTATGGTAACAATGGCACGGTCCGTGTCAAATTCCAAAGCAACCTGCCTGCTAAGGCCATTAGACACAGAATCTGTGTGATACTATAACCTTCAAGGATTTAAACTTATTGAAAAGTAAACACATAAAAGTGTGGATCTGTTTTCTAAAAAAAAAAAAAAAAAGAGCCACCATCATCTATTATTACATGGGCTACAAAACCATCTCAAGCAATCCTCAAGTAGGAAACATGGTAGTGCTATTTCTATGTTTTAATGATTCACCTGAATATATGTCCATTGCATTCCATAACCTATAAATTCTCACAACAGGTATCAGAGAATTGGTAAAAATATAAGAGACAACCCAAGCTCTTAAACTTCCGAAAATATCTGCTTTTAAGGCAGGAGGCCAAAAAAAGCAGCAACTTGCCTTAATGTAAGGTAGCTCTTTTGCCTAAAGAACATTTGCTGATAGGTCAAAAATCCCTAGGCTGGAGCTATAAATCCATCTGGAAGTAAAGTCAAGAAATGGTAAAAAACTTCAGACTCCCTTTTTCATTATTTGATTCATAGCTACCCAAAAACATAACAAATTTTCTCCATAAATGCCTCATTTTGCCAATTCTTATGCATTCCTCAAAACCAAAAATACAGAACTCGAGATAATAAAAGCACTGAAATAAAATCGTCTGTAACACAGTTACAAAAAAGGAAACTGTAATTGATTTAGTTAATTTCTAGTTATGAGTAAAGCTGTATACCAAATCAATCTTTTGCTTCAAAACATAAACTTGGCCATCTATCTTTCCCCCAGAAGTAAAAGGAACAATGAAAAATACAGATTTGCTAAGACGCAGGAGTAACTTTATTCTGACAAGTGATTTGGAGACCCCTCCCTTACCGTACAGATGAAATAATCTCACTATTTAAGCCCCTCACAGCTTTTTCAAAGTTAACTTGAATGAAACAGAAGAAACATTCTAAGAAGCTAAAAAGAGAAAGAACCAGGCATAGGTGATCTCAATACTAGAACTTCTCCCCCTAAATCCTGCACTTCACCCTGCACCCTATTTCTAGATCGCTCTTCTCTAAATCATGATTTTATGCCGTTTTACCACATCAGTGTCTTTCAGTGGTTTCCTAGGGTTGACTCAGTCCTAAGCTTTAGTCTGCTTTTCATACAGTCTCGTATAAAGCTCTATTATAGATAACTGTCCTTACTTCTAATTACTCTCAAAGTCTATTTTAAAAAGAAAATTAAAATATATTTGATGGCGTATACAAAGTTCTGCATTTATATTAGATATATAAGATACAGGTATAGATAATTCAAATGTTAATTAACCCTTATAATAACTCTGAGGTATTATCAATCCCATGTCATAGACGAAAAACAGAAAAGCTAAACAACTCACCTATAATCACACGGTTGGAGGTGTGATTCAAAGGGTCATTTTACACATGAGACCACTGGCCTTCACCTTGACAAACTGGCCTCGCTCTTATTTCTACCTTCCTGTATCATTTGCTCGACTTCTTTTCCTTTCTAACGTTCTGGACCATCAGCTCAAGTTTCACCTCTTCCAAGCAAATTTTCCCAAAGTGGTAAAGCTTCTGACCTGTCTCTCAACGAGGACACGTTCTCTGGGGTATATACTACATCGTGTGTGTGTGTGTGCACACGTGTGTGTGTCTGGGGCGGAGGATGTAAAGCATTAGTATGGTCGGATGACATTAAATCTCCATGATTAAATTTCTAGCTCCTTACCTCCTACCAATTCTGTAACCTCTGCAGTTGTTATTTTAATATTAAACACATAGGCAGTCATAAAACTTTGGGCACTAGCTCCAATGCTTCCTTGTATTATAATATGAAAGAAAGAGATACTCACAGCCTAACCAGATTGGTGAGCCCTCGGAATATGTCTGCATTCAGACACCCTATTCGATTGTTCGTCAGATCCCTAAAGAGAAAGGGGAAAAGTGTCTTCAGTTAGTTCTGTTGGTCAACGAAGGTTTCATACATTCAATACACAAGAATGGCACCCAGGTATCACACAAGTCCCATCTTTTAAGCATCTCTGAAATATTCACCGATCTCAAGTGCAGCACTGAGGGAAGAAATAATCCTTGCGTTCACTTACTTCCGGCACGCACAGGCTAAAAGCTGTTTAACTGCAGTGCCCTTGATGTTTCAAGCATGCACTCCTGTAAAACGACTCCAGATAAAACCCAGGTAGTAAAAATGAGACTCAACTATCTTACTTTCTGTGATGACCTACACAGCCAACCACGCTGGGTCAGTTAGGGAACAGACCCTGATCTCAGCCAACATCCAACAGACAGCGCGTAAACGGGCAGACCGTCAGAACGCTGAAACTTTTATTTCCTCGAGAACGTCTGAAACCTCATGCTTTCTACCTTCATTCCTTACGTACTCAGAAGTTTTGACTGTAATGAGAAAAACAACTGAGTTAGCTTTTACTTTACAGATCTGTGATTTAGGCTCCAAGCCAAATGACTTTCTAACAATATCGAGGTCATGGCCCGTTTTTTCCACTCACTCCTAGCTTCTTATAGTTCCTCTCAAATGTTACTTCCTATCCATTTTTTTCCTACTGCTCAAGCTATGAAAATTTTCCTTTTATCTATGGGATAATTTTAGGAAGTATTTTGTTCTATCTTTCTACACTATTTTTCTTCACACCAAGCACAGAGAACACAATTTTACTTTTCAACCAGATTACATTTTAATTCTGAGATAACTGACAACTTCTTGCAATGTGACAGAGTGGCTTTCAACATCTTCCATCAGTGGACTTAGTATGGAAACCCTAAAACAATTAATCAATTGTTCTCAACTATTAGATTTAGATTTATCGATCATTTTGAATTTCAATAAAAGAAAACAAACTTCCTACACCAAACTTTTAAAAATATTTTTATCATATTTTCTTCAAAATTATTCTCTGTAACAGAAAAGCATATATTCTTTGAATTTCACTCTGCGTTACTCTTTAGAGACTTGTACCACCCATTTCTAAACTAAAACTGTCAGATTCTAAATTGCACACCTGGTAACAGAAAAAATGTATTTGTCTGATAGAAATTACAAAGACTTTGTATTTGAATCCTGTACCTAGTCATTAATTCTTTCCTCTAGATGTTTCACAAGCTAGTTTAGGTAATCCTGGTGTTCAAAAGTTTCATGGCTCTGGCCTTCCCTTTCCTATGGCAACTTTTGATGGGATAAAAAAAAAAAAAAAAACGTAAGCAATACAAGTCTTTATCTGCATCCGCTGTGCTCCAGCTCCTCAGAATATTAAAGCTAAGTATTTAATCGTGTGGGACTTTTTTTTTCCCCAGCTGATTTTCCTTCTATTTCTGGGTTTTGCTGTTTAAGAAAATTAGGCATCATCTTGTGAAGTGTTGCTTAAACAAGCATTTCTGGGTGTACTCATTATCTTGTCTCAGTTCTGGGCTTTAAATGGTGTAATTACCATTGATTCTTTGGAAAACAATTTCATTACAGCTATACCTATTTAAAGTGGAATTCAGGTATTGATAATGGGTTTTCATTTGAATTGAGAATCAGCTTGAATCTGTTGATAAAGCAAAAGAGAAACTGAACGGGTCTAGGTTTTACCTACTTCTGGTAGTTTACTCTTCAGAAAGCCACTTAATCTTCCTGATCCAAATTATCTATAAAATAAAGGCAAAGGCACGGGACACTTACAAAATCACTTTACGAGCGGCTGACGAGTGAGATGCACAATTGAAATGAATGAATGATTTAAGGCCTCGTAAGAAAAAGTGCCTATAATCTAGAAGCAACTAGCAGAATATCTTTATATCTCATTGAGTTTACATATAGGACTCTCGCAGCTTGCAAGCCGTATACCACAAATTCAATTACAAGTTAGCTGTCTGGAATTAAGAACGAATTTTCTTGTGGGAAGAACATTATAAATGACAACTACCTTCCTAGGCAAATACACAAGAGGCTACTTAATGTATAATGTCATGAAAAAATGCTAAGGCAACATCTGGGACAATAATAGTAATTAAGTCAAGTGCTAGTGAACAAAAAATGTATTTATTTCGGATAGCAGTACTTGAACATTTACTTACTGCAGAATAAAGAACTGGATGGAGAACCTACTCTGCAGTATCCTTGAAACATCCTGATGAACCTGCTTTTTCTTAACAGTCAAGTCTCCTTGCATCTCTACCTCGACATGGAGATATTATCAGTAATAATCTCCCTATTACCGGGAAACAGAACACAGTGGTGTGGATCGCAGCAGAGAATGAGTGGACCTGTCTGGCCACATGATGCCAAACCCCTCCTTCCTTTTGGAAAAACAACCTGGAAGGAAAAATATCCCAGAAGTTCTCTAACGTCAGCATCTTCTTCACCAGGAGGGAGTGTTGAAACAGGTGGTTTAGCCTCAGCCCCAGAGTTTGACGGGGCAGGTCTAACACACACACTCCTGCTCCCCAGGTGAGGACTCCCTTTCCATCCAAACATGGATTTGCTGCAGCAAGAAATACGAAGAAAATAACTCATTGTTACAAACCAAGCTCCGTTAGCTGCTGCCCCTCCATAGCCTAACGGCTGCTTCTGGAGATGCATGTGGCCTGCTGACGGCCGTGATCCGTGCCCCTTCCTGCGTCAGCACAGCTGCATCCCAACAGCTTCAAAGACTCTTAGCAGCTGGACTCCAGCTACCGCTCCAGCTCTCCGGAAGCATATCCCGATTCCATATTCAGGTTTTTGGTCAGCGTATACAATTCCGCTACACTGCAAACCTTCCAAGGGGTTCCTGAGTTACCTTTGTATCTCTGGAGCCTGGCTCACTACTGGGCACACAGGATAGAATCAATGATTTTTGCATAACTGAACTGATGCTAATCTCTGTCTTCCCACTTGGATTCACTGCTATACCTGGTTGATACTATTCAATACTTCTACTGAACTCTAAACCCAGCTTGATCCACTGCAACCCTGACGCCACAAATCTGATCACGTCAACTCCACACTGAAAAGGTTCTGCCAGTCCCCACGGTCTAAAAAAAACAGATTCGAAATTCTTCCACATGGCAGGAGGTCATCAAAAGCCTCGTCCCTCCCTGACCAGCCTTACCTCCCCATGTTCTTCTCCCCCTTTCTACCTGAAGTTCTGAACAGAGGACTTGCTCCTTCACACCTATGTCCACTCTGCTCAGGATGCTCCTTCTGTTCTTCAATATCCACGCACCCCTCAGGAGCAAGGTCAAATCCAATGGCTGGCTGCTCTCATGGCAGGTCATTCTCCTCTCAGGTGGTCCCTCCTCTCCCCGGCAGACTCCTACTGTTATTATTTAGGATGTATGCTCACTGTCTATTTGCCCCCAAGAGTCTGTGAGCTCTTCCAGAGAAGTCAGAGCACAGTAAGCAGGCTGCACTTATTAACGGAGAGGGAATTAAGGGTGGTGGGACAGGCCACGTGGCTTGAGCACGGGGTGACCGATCCAACACAAGCATGTCCACACAGCATCGTGACAGGAGCACAGGAAGAGGAAGGCGGTGTGCAGCCTCAAAAAGTAATAAAAACGGGTCCTTAGGCTTTGAAATAATAATAGATAGATAAAATATACAGGAAAATATCGAGATTTTAGATCATTAATAGAAAGGGGCCTCAGTTTTCAGGGCACTCACAACAGACGGTTTAAATGCATTCATAACTTGAAAACCATCTACTGATTATGCCAGCTGGCAAAGCCAACGGTAATGATTTTATTACCATAAGAGGGATGCAAGCATCTACCACCAAACAAATCAAATTACTCTGTACATAAACTGCCTTCTAAGCTACTTACATGAAACACTCTGTTTCTCTATCTTGGACCTGCCTAGGTGAACGTCTAAAAATTATTAAGAAGCCACTTTTTTTTTATCACATTAAAGTTTAAAGTAGGTTAACAGTTAACTTATACAGACATGATTGAAACTCATAAGCCAGCAAATTCAAACACTTACAATCTTTTTAGTGACGACAGCCCCCGGAAGGCACCTGGATCTATACGACTAATCAGATTGTTCCGGAGGTCCCTGTTAAAAATAAAATAAAGGTCATTTACATCTCGACACTGTCAGGAATATTTAGGCACACTGCTCTTACCTGCTATACAAAAAACAACCAAAACAATCATAAAAAATGAGAGGAAGCTGAAGCCGAAAAGGTTAGGCCAAAATCACCCCAGTGGCAGAGCCAGAATTCAAAATCAAGAATTCTGGTTCTGAAGCCATTTATTTTGGTCAATATAAGAATAAAGGTGTATGCCAAAAAGATAAGTGTGTCCTAATATTACTCAAACTTATGACTAAACTACAATCATACGTTATGTCTACAATCTCTTCCTTAGTGTGCTACACTTTAGTTATCAAAATAAATCAGACTGTAGGTGACAAGCATAATAAACTGAATTTTTTTAAATCATTTAAAAAAATATACATGCTAACCTTTGTCATTTTGGTTGTTCATACGTTTCCCCCACCCCGGGCTTCTATGGCTAGGTTTTCTAGAAAACAATGTGTTAAATCACAAAAGACAGCTCAAAGCAATGATCCCCCAGCTCCCCAGACAATGGCACCCGACCGCAGTCACAACAGACGGCAGTCCCCCGCTCATCCACGCGGGACACGCTCCAGGACCGCCCGTGGATGCCTCAAACCGAAAACAGTACCACACCCGAGACATACTGCGCTTTCTTCCTATACACAAAATACCCACCGTAACGTTTAACTTCGAAATTAGGTACAGGAAGAGATCAACAACAGCTAATTAAATGGAACAACTATAACAATACATTAATAAAAGTTATATAAAACTGGTCTCTCTTAAAATATCTTACTGTAGAAATGTCATACCTTTTCCATCTTAACTAAGTGCTTAACAGGCACCGTGGCCTTAACTTTTAAGTGAGGTATGACAGCAAAACCGGTACAAATATTTTTTTCTTTTCCCCAGTTTCACGGAGAGAAGATTCATTCTTACCATGAACCTTAGCAAGCTCAGCATACAAATTTTCTCCTCTCCTTAAAATCAGGAACTTTCACCCTTTTACTTACAGGAAGCACCTAATGGCTTCTCCTTAGCACATCAAACCGCCAGCATCAGGATTCCCGGGCACTGGGGCCCTCGTTAAGAGAAACGAGGGAGACTTGAACACAAGCACCGTGATACTCGGCAGTGGATCTGATAACCACCCAGGGCGTGAATCACCCCTTCATCCAGCACAGCCTGCCCGTCAGTCACGTAACAGCCACCCCTCCGCGTCCCACGTGCCTGCCCGTGGCTGGCCCACAGTCCAACGCTGCCAGACACCCAAGGTGGGCCCGTTCACCAGGACTCACTCATAACCTTGCCCGCTTGAGGCCTGTGTGGCCTCTGGTTATCTCTCAGAGAGCTTTTCAAGTCCGGCTGTGAACAGAAACTCTTCCCAGCTTCTCTTCTCCCGAGTCTCTCCTGAACAATGGCAACACTGCCTCTTCCACGTGTGAGCCTCTGACGCCAATCTCCGTAATCATCCACCACTCGCCTCATAATTATTCAGCTTACGGATACACATGGAGTCGGTGAAACACTGCAGAGACGCAGAGCAACGCGCAAAGCAAACCCAGGGCGGCAGGTACCTCCCTGGGTACTTCAGTCCCTCGCCTGAGGATTAAAAGGCCTTCCTGAAAGTAGATACTGGCGCACGGGTGCCGCCTGTGATCACAACACTGAGCTGGCGTGTCTCAGAACCTTTTACAACGACCACCTCATCGTGGCCAGTCTAGCCGGTGAGGAGCAGCCTACACCGTCAACAGAAAATCCTCAGTTGGCCTTCTCAAGCGCCCGGCGTGTCCACCTGTGCTTGAGAAAGGGACACGGAGGAAGAAGTCTCACTGCAGTGACCTCAGGTCCGCACGCTTCCTCCCAACGACGAGGAGGCACACCCAGCTATGCGGACACCCGCTGACGACAGCCAACCACTGCATGGCCTGCTTCCTGACCTGCTACGTTTCACTGACGGCTCATTCCAACTATGTCTAACTATACAGACAAACTACAAAGTGAGGGTTGGTTTCTGGACCGGTTTCCTGGCAATTTCACAAAAACATCCTGATGAAACTGGCCCTCTGCTCCTCGCGGCGCCGGTCAGTCCCCGCCGTAAACCCAGCGCTCGCGACGCGCCATCGACACTGGCTTCCCGCACCACCCGTGCTGCTCCGCGCAGGGTGACAGAGGCTGATCAGAAATTCTCAAGAGCCCTTCTCTGGAAGCACAACCAGGGAATCCTGTGCACGTAAACGTCACGCCCGCCCGCAAACCCTGTCCTGCCTTTTCCGTGTCTCACTCCTAACCTAACACATCAGGCATTCTTCCCAAGCTGGAGGTAGAACTGCAATCCCACTCCCGCCCCCTCCACGTCGGAGCCAGGTTCTTCTAAATGAAACTGAACCCTTGGGTACCTTGCAATTCTTTAAAGAAAATGACTACTAAACATAGTATAAAATCTATGCTCTGATTGCCATTACTAAATTAGTATTTCACTGAGCTGAACTCAAATTTTATGTTCCACAAAGACGGGGCCTTTGGGAGGTGAACAGGTCATGAGAGCAGAGACTTCATGAATGAGGTTAATGCCTTTGTAAAAGCGAGAGCTCCCGCATCCCTTCTGCCACATGAGTAAGCACGCAGCAAAAAGAGAGCCGACTACAAGTGGGCCCTCACCAGACGCCACATCTGCCAGTGCCTTGATTCTGGACTTCCCAGCCTCCAGAACTGTGAGAAATAAATGTTTGTTGTTTGTAAGCCACCCGGCTTATGGTATCTTGTTACAGCAGCCAGAGGAGCTTAGACAGACAATAAGCGGCTGAGAAAGTAAACCACGGCTGAGAGGCAGAATTACATCACCTGACCTTAACTATAAAAATCTTTTGAGTAAATCAGAGTTAGCCACAAAATTATTAGGATATTCATAGTCAGACAATGTAGAGACTGCTGCATCTCATTCATAACTACTCACACTTCTCAGTAAAGGCAGAGGCATGATGTCTGCAATTGACCTTCAACTAATTCAGCAAACATGTCTATGTAGGCATAGTCCAATATAAAGGAAAAAAAGAGTGGCATGTTCTAATTACTGGCTAAGTAAACTGGTGATATGGGAGATTACTACATTATTCTTCCAATTTTTCTGTATGCTGAAATTTTTTTTAAAAAAGTATTTTTGTTCCCAACTTTTTTAAGTCCCAGGAATTACAACTAATCATCAGGCCCAACTTATTAGTTCCCATCTCCCCTCCCCAACTAACCCCAATCCAATACTTCAAAGAGATAAGACGATGTTAGGAGAAAATTCAATCAATATGTTTTTGACATACTACACACAAGCCAAAAAAGCTCTGCAAAAAGAAATATATAATGTCAGTTACAGTTTTTAAAAACATATGTTTCCCTTTTCAGATTTTAAACAGTATCTACAACAGGAAGTGATTTAGCTAAAGCAGTACATAAATTTGTGGTCAGTGATGTACTGCACGTGTTTTTACAAAATACCTCTCATGAATAACCGAGGACCATAATATGATTTAAAGCTACACCTTTTCTTCAGTAATAAAAAATCCTTGACATATTATATAATATTTAATAATAGCCATATTAACCAGGCATTGCCAGAAGATATTTATAGTCAGATTCTTTCATTCAACACATCACCCTCTTTCCTTCACCAACCCACAGCTTCCCTAGTGCACAGGAATCTAACTTTAGGATGTGTGGCTAAATCTGAGTATGCTGCATCATTAAAATACAAATGAGAAGGCACACAAGAACTGCTTGAACAAAATGAAAGGAATATCTTAGTTGTTAAAAGAGCTAAGTCGTTTAGGAAAGAAAGCAAGGTGTATCACAGAAGACGCTTTTTAGCTGCAAGTATCAGAAACCTTGACTTCAAAAGGCTTTAAAAAGAAAAAAATAATTCAGCCGTTACAAGAAATCAAGAAGTACAGCAGCTTATGTGGGTGGTTCCATCCACCTCTCAGATCCACCCTCCTCAGAATGTCAAGTGTGCCTCCAGGCTGACTCTTAATCATGCTGTGACATCCCAGGTACAGAAATCACCTCCAAGCACAAAGTCATGAAAAAGAATGGGCACTCTCCTCGCCTCTCCTTAGGAGCCAAGAGATCTGCCTCCAAGCCTCACAGCTAACTACTCCTCATCTCTTACTGGCAAAGACTCTATCACTCCCGAGAGAAAGAGATACTGCAGTGACCCAGACCCATCATTTGGGCAATGAAGATTGGGAAGTCAAACACACTGACGACTAAGCAATTCCAGAGTCAAGAATTAGAGTACGTAGGGGAGGTGTGTCACTAGATACTGACAAATATACGACACAACTCAAGAATGACAATGAAAAATGAAGAGGGCGGCGGGAGGGAGGAAGGATAAATGAGTGGATGGATGAACTGATGGACAGGTCAGAGACTGTAAACCACGTTCGGTTCCCTTGAACAACGCCTAAGCCACGGGAACTCTCGAAGGCCATTTGTTAAATAAGGATCCTCACGTTCTTTCCCTGACCAGCAACACCCAAGGCACAAGCCACACCCGCCTCTCACAACACACTTGCTCTGAGGCAATCTTACTACTCCCATCTCTAGCCCAAGGGTACCGCTTCTGTGAGTTCCCTGCTGCGTGCACAGCGAACTCAGCATCTGCACCTGGACGTCTCACAGCCACCTCAACACTCAACACAGCCCACGCTCAGTACAGCATCAGAGACTCCACCTGTGCTTCGTCGAGCCCCACGCGTGAGACTGATGCACACCAAGCTGGATGACCACCAGTCCAGGCTAGGGCGCTGGTCTCCAAACAGAGACTGTGGGCTTTAAATTATCTGAGATTTAACACAGCTCCCTCCCTCCCCCTCACGCCAACCCCTCAGTCCAGCAGCCGGAGCGTCTTCGGCTCACAGGGCTCAGCATAAAAGCCAAGGTCCTCACGATGACCTACAGGGCCCTCTAGAATCCACCCCTGCACCCTCACACCCCTCCGGCCTGACGCTAGTCTCCCTGCCGCTCCTCACACGCACGCAGCATGTGTCACAGCACCGCCTCTGCACCCACCAGTCCCCCTGCCTGTGACAGTCTCTCCTCAGGCAACTCACGGCTCAGTCATCTGCTTTAAGTCTCTGCATTATCACCACGCAAAACCTGCACACACACACAGTGCGGACACACCCAAACTCCACTCCAGGGCTTCCCTGGCGGCGCAGCGGTTAAGAATCCGCCTGCCCATGCAGGGGACACGGGTTTCATTCCTGGGCCCGGGAAGATCCCACATGCTGCAGAGCAACTAAGCCTGTGCACCACGCCTACTGAGCCTGCACTCGAGAGCCCGCGAGCCACAACGACTGAGCCCACGTGCCGCAACTACTGAAGCCCGTGTGCCTAGAGCCTGTGCTCCACAAGAGAAACCACCGCCGTGAGAAGCCCGTGCACCGCAACAGAGAGTAGCCCCCGCTCTCCGCAACTAGAGAAAGCCCGTGTGCAGCAACAAAGACCCAATGCAGCCAAAAATAAAATTAAATCATTAAATAAATCTTAAAAAAAAACAAAACACAAAACCTCCACTCCATGTTTTCTTTACCCACAGTACAGTCATCCCTCAGCTCCAGGACCCCCACAAGTACCAACATCCAGACGCCGCTCAAGTCCCTTGTACGCAATGGCGCAGTCCAGCTGGGACACCACACCCACGCTGGGTAGAATCCTGGGGGAGGCGGCGGGTACTGTACTTACGCTACGAATGTGCTTGCTATGTTTAGTATTCTGTTTCTCCCCATCACAACAGAAGCTGCATGAAGACAGGACCTTTGCTGTGTTCACTAATGAATCCCAAGCCTAGGACAGTGCTGGCGGTAATAAATCTCTATTGAACAAATTTAACTTAGCTACTCAGGAAAGACTTAGTAATGGTTGAGGCAATGTTTGTAGCAAGCATTGATATTAGGCCAATTACCTTCTTCATGGTTTTAATTAACGTGATACAATAAATCTACATCAGTTATCCACTGCATGTACTTTTAAAAGAATGCAAATTAACCTTTAAAAAAGGTAGATCATAACTAGGAAACTAGTTTCCAAGATGTCATAAAAATTTAGGTAGTATGTCCTAAAAATAGAAACCCCAAACCCAAATTAAAGAAAAACTCAATCTAAATATTCCTACTTAAAAAGAAAAAAAAAAAGCACACACACTGCTACTTTCTTATAAGAGACAAAAACAAATATTGGGTTGGCCAAAAGGTTTGTTCGGTTTTTTCCCGTAAGGTGGCTCTAGTAGCACTTAGTTATCTTTAACCTCATTCAAAACAATCTGAATTATTCTGCATGGCCTGACTACAGTAATTTTAAGGCCAGAGCTTTAAAGTTTAGGCCCTACTCTGAATAATTCCTACCACTTGCTTTCCCATTCCACCATATCTTTAAGTGGTTTGATTTGCTTGTTCTCATCTCCCGGGGTCTCTGCCTAGCCACAGCCAGGCTGCAACCATCTGGCTGGCTGTGTCTCTCAGGTGGGATTCGCCCATGCAGGGTGTCAGCGCTAGTGGCTTTGTTCAGGAGGGGACCTCAGGACGCACCAGTAGGAAAGTGGGGAAGAGAGCCCAGCAAGAGAAGAGACCCAACAAAGGGGGCATTGCTGCGTGAGCTCTGCCGTGCTCCACTGGGACTCAACCTCCTGGACACCTGTGGAAGGCGGGCCAGACGCCCTCCGGGTCGTCCCTCTGGAGAGGGGAGGTCGTTGGGTTGGTCACCCACCACCGGTTCTCAGTCACCGTCTGAGTGCAGCTGAGGCAGACGTGGGCGAGTGGGGTGCCTTTCACTCCAGCACCGGAGCAAAGAAAGCTCTCAGGTTGTGCACTTGGAAGGCTTAGAGAGAGACGCCCAGGAACGGCGAGTGCTGAAGGAATAAGGTCTGCTACAGCGTTTTGGGGTAATTTTGAAAAATTTGAAAATGATGTCACTTATACAAACATGAAGTCATTTATTTGGCTAGCTATGTCTTAAGCTGGGTTCCCCAAAAGCAGCTCCGGACACTCCTAAAGCACTTCCTGGCGACCAGCAGGCTTCTGTGGAAAGCGCTCTCTCTCTCTCTCTCTCTCTCTCTCTCTCAGCTAACAAACCCCAAAGGCTATGCTGACGCTCCCCTGGGAAACGCGAACAGAGGATCCCAGCCCAGAGGCCTCGAGGGCCACACGACCAGTTCTCCTGCTCCCACCTCACGCTGGATCCTGAGAAACTGGGATTCTGCTTCCCCAGGAAAGAGGCCTCAGGTTCCCCTGCCCGTGACCCAGAACCTTGTATCAGTTTCATGGGATCTCTTTCCCTGTCTCCCCTCATCCCAGGTAGGACAGAGCCCTTTCCTGGGGACCCACAGACACGTAGGCTCTTTCTACACTCCCTCCAACTCTCCAATCAGCCCAGAGACGCTGTATCGAGGTGAGGAAGTATTTTCTCTCTCTCTTGTGTTTTTTTTAATCTTTTAGAACCTCTTTTCTTCATTTGGGCTAGGACTTCAGGAACTCACTGGTCAAAAAACTGAGTCCTTTCTTCTGTTTCGTCATCCCTTCTCCTGAGGCAGGGTAATTAGGAAACAGGCAGGGAAATACACATCAGTTAATCTGTCAAAATGCTGTATCACCGTCGCAGGCTGAACTGTGCCCCCCCAAATGTCCCGTGCTGAAGTCACAACCTCCAGTACCTCAAAATGTGACTGTACTTGGAGACAGGGCCTGTAAAGAGGTAATGAAGTTAAAATGAGGTCACAGAGGTGGGCCTTAATCCCCTAGGACTGGCGTCCTTATAAGCAGGGGAGATTAGGACACAGACACACAGGGAAGACTCTAGCGAAGACACCAGAGGAAAACAGATGGCAACCTATAAGCCAAGGAGAGAAGCCTGGGACAGATCCTTCCCTCAGGCCCTGGGAAGATACCAGCTCTGCCAAGGCCTTGATCTTGAACTTCCAGTCTCCAGAAATGCGAGGAAACAAATGTTTGTTATTTAAGCCACCCAGTCTGTAGTACTCATTACGGAAGCCCTAACAAGCCAACACGACGATTATACGCACCTAGACTGTCCTGGGCTCTATTTCAGACACAAAGTCTCTGCAGTCCTGGAAGAGAAGCCCCCCAGATACGCTACAGATTGTGTAAGATCCAGAAGCAAACCGGAGTCCACAAGAAGAACCTTGCAAGGATGAAAATCACGGACGTGTACAAGAAGAGACAGCCTTTGGGTCCAGTCACAGGATGAGGACAGCACGATGCAGGGCAGGTTAGAACGCTAGGTAACCAGGCAGAGAGGGACAATGAGAAGCACTATGGAAACAGCAGAAAGCATCCATGAAGAGTTACTCAAGGAGTTGCTATGGAAAGTACAAAACCTACAGAGGCTGCAAAATTAGCAAAACATGTCAGAAAGCAGCAACATGGTAGAAACTATAGACGTGAGAAAGATGGTGCTGTGCCCTAGGGGAAGGAAAGCCCCCAATCCCCTTCCACACCGTCCTCTCTGAGGCCCCGGCGCAAACACTCCACTTCCAAGCCCAGGAGGAAGAAAGGAGCCGCGCTAGGGAAGGTCTAGAAGCTGGCAGCCAGCCTCGGGCAGTGAACCCCCACAAAAAGGCCAAGCAACTGGCTACGGGATCTCTTCCGTCTGCACGTGCTCTGAAAACCAAGTGAAACAAAGGCCGGGGCGGTTCCACGCGAGGCGGCGGGGACCTCTGCCGCCGGTGGGCCCAGGAGGAAGCTGGAGTGAGGCGCGGCACCCGGCTCGTGCCCACAGAGGAAGGCCCCACGGCTGGGGTGACGCGTCCCTCTGCCCTCCTCGGGGCCAAGTCTTCTTCCAAGACGGCAGTTAAGGGCCTAGCCCGATCATCCTTTTCTCCTTCTATCTGCAGTGTGCTGCTCTCCTGCAAAGACCGTGCGGGAGGCAGCCCCCGCCTGGGCACGCGCGACCTCCCTCTGCGGCCACGGCAAGGCCACGGTTCAGGCCTAGGCTTGGAAGTGCACACAGAAAATGCTGAGGGTAGGGCCTGCTTAGGTAAAGCTGTTCCCCAGCAGGGGAGGCCCAGCCCCAGAGGCAACACCGGGATTTCAGGCTGACGCCCCCATCAACACAATCGTCTTTCAAAGTCCTCTGATACGTGTGTGTATATATATACATGTACATACACGTATGTACATATATATACATGCATACCTGTACGTGTGTGTGCGTGTGTGTGTGTGTGTGTTTCTCTCTGGCCCTACAAACGAGAGATGGTGCTCTGTTTTAGCCCCCTGGCTAAAAACAACAGTATTTTAATATCATCTGTTTGTGGCAACCTAATGTTTCTAACATGTACAGGGATTTATTTTCAATAAATGGCTGAGAATAAGGTCAAAGACAAAAGAAATTTTAAAATTAATGTAAGAAGGACAGTAATTCACAGCACAGAACTTTAGCTATGCTGTCCACACGTCTGATGTATATGAACCACCACGGCAACCCTGGTGCCAAAAGTAACGCGTGTTTCTAAACACAACAGACACCACTTAACACCCAGCAGCGCCCGTCATCCTTCCTCGGAAAGGGCAAACCACACTGACCCTGCCCTCGTGCCGAGCACCTACTCAGAGCCTGACAACGTGCTACGTGCTGAGGGTATCTGTCAGGCACGACAGCTTCTCGCCCAGGAGCAGAAGACTGAGCAGGACCGTGCTGCCTCGTACGAGGCTAACGGGCCAGGGGGAGCCGTGCTTGGGCGAGGTCCTGCCTGCGCCCCTGCGCTCACCCTGACGGGCCCACCCACACTCCTCAGCGTGCCGGCTCCGGCCCAGGCCCGCAGCACGGCAGCTCCTGTGCCAGATGTACGACCATCTCTTCTGATGACAATGAGGGCATTCCTCTCCCCAAAGCCCCAAGCAAATCTCAGCTCAATTAAATCGCGTCAAATGCCCATTCCTGCACCACTGACCACGGACTGTGTGTGGACTGTCCTATCAACATAAGGCCCCGAAATGAGGTGCAGCCAGCATCCTCTGAAGCACAAGGACTATGTGGAACAGAACAGGAAGCCCTGAATGAAAACAGAAAAAAAAAACTGAGAATTAAGCACTGCTGTACCGAGCTCATTTTACAGGTGTATGTGTATACAACGTGTACATATACATGTTTTTACGTGTACATACACATGCATGAATACGTTGCCATACTATGTATATGTAAATGCATATATACAACCTAATTTAAAGACATTTGGTCTCAATGAGAAGAACAGAAACATATACACAAAAGGATGACGAATTCTACATGCTACGTGCTTAAATAACACATCTGTGATCAAAGCAATAAAGTCCTGCGGGGATCAACTGTGGGAGAAGATGCTAAGTGAAACAGTCAAGGAAAGGCCACACAAAAGTAGAAAAAGTGAAGCAAAGAGAATTAAAATGAGGAAAGTTGTTATCGAACAGAAATGGAGATGCTCACAGCGTGACGGGCTCCCTGATGTGTCTGAAATGTTATCCTAAGTGTATGAGTAACAGGGGAGTTTGAAACTTGATCCTAGAATAGCATTCAGCACACAAGCAAATTAAATATCCACTATGTAAAATTCACCAAGGCAAAAAATAAGTGCAACTTGTCACGCATCTTATCAGAAGCAAAACTAGACCTCATCATGAAGCAAAACAAAATTATATCACATTCAAAGACAGCAGAATAAAATACCAAAGGTTATCAAAAGTACTTCTCCCGGATGTGGTTTTTTTTTTTTTTTTTTTTAATTAAACTGGACTATCTTATAAGGCATACACATCATGACAGAATTCAAAACAGGACTGATGCTTTAAAAGCCACTGGACATCAAACTATGATGCTGGCCTGGTTTGTAAATGAAGTCACATCCACGTTGACTGGTTATGCGTTGTCCATGCTGCCTTCTCCAGACAGTGGCATAACTGGGTCACTGTGACGGAGACCACATGGCCCCACAAAGCCTGAATTATTTAATATCTGGCTCTTTACAGAAGCTTGGTCCTCCTCTGCTTTAATGGGCTGTTTTTTACAGTTCAATTCTGAGATGTTTCATAATAAAATATTGGGAAAACAATTTTTATTTTGAAAAGTTGAGAGTTTAGTAACAGTCTTACCATGAAAACACATTAAATAAAATACGAATGAGAGGTGATAATAAAAGAATACTCACAATCTTTCAAGGAGACTTAACCCAGAAAATGAGCCATTCTTCAGCTCGGATATTTTATTGTTACTCAGAATCCTAAAAATGACAAAAAAAAAAAAAAAGGTAAGTTACCTAATATATGTACACCATCAATATCAAAGTCATTTAGCTTATGTTTCAATCTAAATATGAGGAATTCTACGAAGTCATTTATTACCCAAAGAATTGAGACACCTGACAAAAAAAGGGAGCTTCCATCTCTTTGAGAAATGACCCAAAATACTAATTCGCATATCTTGTCACATCTTAAATTGTTTCTGTCACAGTGAACAAAAATTTTGAAATAAAAAGGGAGAGAAGTCAACACAAAATAACTCTAAGTTCAGTATAAGAATAAAGAATGCCACGTACATTTACATAATTAATCAACTCATATAAGTTGAATACTTACTTAAAAACTGGAAACTTAATAGAAAAATGCAGAACAAGTGCTGTACAAAATACTTTAAAAGAAATACAGGGGGCTTCCTAGGTGGCGCAGTGGTTGAGAATCCTCCTGCCAATGCAGGGCACACGGGTTCGATCCCTGCTCCAGGAGGATCCCACATGTCGCAGAGCAGCTAAGCCTGTGCACCACAACTATTGAGCCTGTGCTCTAGAGCCCGTGAGCCACAACTGTTGAGCCCATGTGCTGCAACTACTGAAGCCCATGCGCCTAGAGCCCGTGCTCCACAACAAGAGAAGCCACTACAATGAGGAGCCCGCGCACCACAATGAAGAGTAGCCCCCGCTCACCGTAACTAAAAGAAAGCCCGTGCACAGCAAAAAAAGACCCAATACGGCCAATTAAATAAATTAAATAAATAAATAAAAATTTTAAAAAAAATAACAAAAAAAGAAATACGGTATCGTCTAGATACCATTTCAGTAATGCCGAATATTATTTGTAACTTAACCACATATAAATCTGTACATGTGAAAATGTGCTTTTTGCACACACTCACAGACACAGGTAGCTGTAATACAATACTACATCTCCTGTATTAGGACGATGTTCTTAAAAAATATGACCTGGAAACAAACAAAAAAAAGATTTGAAAGAAGTCCTAGTTGAGCCACCCCCATGGCAGTACGTGCCTAAGAGCAGACAATGTGTACATGACCTTGCTTCCTCTCTAGGCTCTGGAACTGCGCTCCTTTTGCAGCTTGGGGTTGTGAACTTTCAAAGATGCGAACGTGCGTTCGCATGTCCAATTACATAAGTTAGTTCACGTGTGTGGCGTACATTGTCACGTGCATGCATCCCCTACAAGTGGTTGTTCTTTTAATGAAGACCTGATGGAGTTGGAGGCCCAGAGAAAGGACTGAGAAGAGGAAGAAGTAACTGAAGAACCAAAGAGATTCATGACGCAGGAAATGGCAAGGAGATTTTCTGTATCTGAGGAGGCACTGTCAGTATTTGAGGCACAGGACCCGAACATGGAACGGTACACAGAGGTTGCAGCAGCCGTTCAGAATGTAATCCAGTGCTACTGTATCACCTATGACAAGAAAAAAAGAGCTACGGCCGAGACATCACTGGATCGTTTCTTCAGGAGGGTGGACAGAATTGAGTGCAGCAAGGACCCAGCACCTGTGCCGTCCACGTCAGCTGTGAGTGACACGGCAGCTCGCCCTCCGTCTCCTGTTGCTGAGGATCCTTCAGCTCTACCAGCTCCCATCTCCTCTCCCTCCTCCTGTCAGTAACTCTTCCTGCCTGGTCACTGGATGCCAGCCCGTGTGCCAGCTGTCGTACTGCACTACTGTGCTTTTCAAGGCACTGTAAGATTTTAATTGTTTTATATTTTGTGTTTGTTTTTTATGTGTTATTTGTGTGAAAAGTATTATAAACCTGTTACAGTACTATAGAGCCGACTGTGTTAGTTGGGTATCCATGCTAACTTTGTTGGACTCGCAAATGAACTGGACTTACAAAGGTGCTCTCGAAACGGGACTGGTTCGTGTGTAGGGGGCTTACTCTACGGAATTTCCATCAAGTAGGAGAAAATGCAAAAGCTACCTTATGTGGAGGAATGACAGCCAGATAAGGTAGATGAAAAAACCAAGGCATAGAAAAGTTAAATTAATGACCCAAGATCACGTTAGCAGAGGCAGAGTCCGTTGTGAACGCCGGCACACTCCTTTCCAAACCCCCCACTCTTCAACACACACTGATGTTGGTCACCAGCGTTTTAGGCAGAAAGTCCTCCCTCCCACACGGTGCCGCACAACTCCAGGGGGCGCCCTCACCCTGGGTGCAGGCTGAGTGCCCCCCGCCCACCTGGGACGGCGCAACACTGCACGGACAGCTGTTGAGAGAGAGAGTACCCCTGCGGCGTAAGATTCCAGGCATGCGCTTTCAGCTTGTCTACGCTCATCTTTCTTTAAGAAAAAAAAAACAAACCACAACATGTATGAAAACAAGCAAAAATGGCCATTTGACTGGTTTTCCTTGGCTTTAAGTGAAATTTTTTTTTAACCCCACTAATGCAGGTGAACATTCACAGCATTTTCGTGAGATGATCAGGGCTTCTAAAGTCCAGCATGCTTGTGCCTGAAGGCCAGCTCTATCACTTTCAAGTCACACCAGTCGTGGGCAAGTCACTCCACTTCTCTGTAACAGAATTCCTCATTCATGAAGGGGAAGAACAGCATCTACCTCGTAACTCCAGAAGGAAAGCAGAAAATGCCTAACACACTCCATGCGTATTACGTTTCAGATTCTATTTCCTTGGTTCTAAGACACACATCTTCCCTCATTTTAATGCTTCTGAAGCCAAGAAGTATCTGACAATCAAAGTATATTACTACATAGTAACTTCTCTCTCCAAGCTGTTACTAAAGCAAGGATGGTGACCAAAAACATGCCCAGAGGTCCCGGGGCGGGGGAGGGATAAACTGGGAGACTGGGACTGACACATACACACTACTATACATACAAGAGATCACTAATAAGGACCTGCTGCACAGCACAGGGAACTCTGCCCAATACTCTGCAATAGCCTAGATGGGCAAATAATCTAAAAAAGAGTGGACAGATGTATATGGATAACTGATTCACTTTGCTGTACACCTGAAACTCACACAACATTGTACATCAACTATACTCCAATAAAAATTAAAAAAAAAAAAAAAACGCAAAGGAAAAATTATTTGTATCCTCAAGGAATTTGCACTTAATGACAAAGAAATTAAATCATAATCACATTCAGAAATGCAATCTGGAATGTGAACTCTAGATAATCAGCAAAGACAGAATTTAGGTGCCAATGTAAAGCTTAATATTCCATTCTTACACCTTGGGGCAATTTTCACATTAAAAAGATCAATAGCATGGACGACAAGATTTTGTTCATTTTAACTAAGCATAAGTAACCTTAAAATAAAGATTCAAGTTTAAAAGAATGCTAATTAAAATACCATTTTCTCTAATCAAAACTGCAAAAGGTTTTTTCAAGTAAGATAGTAGACAGGGGCAAAAGCAAACTTGGACTTGGACATGGCCACAAAGGTCACCGGAACATTTCTCCAGCAGCCTAGCAGTCCACACCCAAGAGCAACCAGCCTTGCTTTGCTATATAGGCACTGATGCTAAGCTAACAAGTTACCAAATCTGACAAAAATATATTCAATGACCTTATTTAGGCGTGATTTATAACAGACAAAAACTGGAAACTATCAAAGAGTTGTTTGTGTAAGAGGAGGAGTTAAACGATGGTATACCAAACAACAAAAGTTTATATATCCATTAAAAAGTGATGCTTTTAAAGGAAACTTCATAAAAAGGAAAATGCTTACAATCAGTTAAAAAGCAAACAACAAAACTAATACCCCTGATTGAAAAGAATGCAGAGACAAAAAAAAAAAAGAAAGAAAAAAGACTTGGAAGAAATGCACCGTAATGATGACTATATTCTTGATGAGCTTTCTGCTTCTCTTATTCTTTACAATTTTGCAGTATCTTCTGCAATATCTAGAATAAGACTTATTTTTAAAATATACTTTCTGATGATAAACATAATCTTAATTACCAAGTATAGCCTGAAATTGAGTTAATTTTGACTATAATTATCTCTTAGAAATAAACAGTGAAGGAATACTTTATGCTTTGAGATGAAAGACACATTTCTTCATTTTCATTCAAAAAAGATTTATGTAGCGACTGTTTGCAACTTAAAAAGCAGTAGTGCAAAGAACAATATTACTGATATCTACCCAAAGTTTTGAGATCTCACCAGTAATAAATAATTCAGTCTGTGACAAGTCACTTCACTTTTCTAGGTAGACTTCTGTTTCATCAATTTTAAGACGGGAAAGATTAGGCCAGAATGAGCTCCAAGCTCCTTTCAGCTTCTTTTAATTTTCTGTAATTATTCATGTTGTAATGAGCAAAGCTGACGAGCTTGATGGTGACTGAGAATTTATAACCAATAAACCAAAAGTAAGGAAACAAAGAAAAACTACACAATCTACCAAGCTATCCTGTTTCTGTATGAAGAATGAAACCCACATACAGAAGTAGCTTGGGAAAAAATGCCAGGGTGGTGACTGAATTACACTCACTGAGATTTGGCTTCAGCAAAAGGACTGTCATTTGCTCAAGTCATAAAGGCTTTAGTACAATAAATGATAGATTTTATTGAGAGTAAAAGGGAAGACATTTCATCACACTTAAAAAGTTATAACTATAACCTTAAAAATATAGTTTACAACCTCATGTTAATATATTCAGTCTAGATATTACTTGATGTGTTTAAGGATTTCGTGCAAGAAAACAGGATCGGCGTGAATAAATCTACCCTGCAGACAGCTTTTATACTCAATTTTGAGACGGAGGGACTGTGGAACCAGCAAACGCATAATATCGTGTATCATTACAACCTAAAACCTATTCGTAATCAATATTTTTGCTGACATCTTTGAAATTTCAAACTTTCTAGGAGGTAACTAAATGAAAAATATAAAACTTGACCAGAGCTATAAAGCTTACATATACCCACTTCTGTTCTATACTAATGATGTTACCACGATGTTATCTATAGACAACACCTCTTGAATTTAAACACAAGAGTCTGATGTCCATTGCTACCATTTAACACAGAAACTAGTTACTCTGCTATATCATTTATGCTGAAACATGAAAAAAGCAGTAAGACAATGTAGATGGATTTTTTTTAAAAAAACAAAAGTTTATGGGGCAGAAAGAAATAAAAATTAAGCACTACAATTTCTCAGTTGCATGCTATTCCAGCTCCCAGGATGGAATGCTGTTCACAGCATCCACACCTCATATGTCAGAAGACACAGAATAATTTTCCTTTTGAGAGGAACTGAAAATATACTTCAAAAGCATTAAATATTCAGAGTAAATACCAGGAATATAATTTTAAGAGTCAATATAATTTCCTGAGGGAAAAAGAAACCGACAATCAAATAGGGTCATTAGGGTTGAATGGTGTTCCTCAAAATGTCCCTCCAGCCCCTGTAAATGTGACCATACTTAGAAAAAGGCCATTTGCAACAGAAGTTAAGGGTTTCAATATGAAACTGTCCTGGATTGGGGTAGGCCCTAAACCCACTGACAAGTGTCCCAGAAGAGAAGGGAAGAAGACTCGGAGGGTCATGTGAAAACAAGGGCAGTCTCAGAAAGAGAAAAAAAAGAAAATGGAAGGCAGGCAGATTTACAAGCATAATAACCAAAGATTCTCCAGAACCAAGGAAAGGCGCAAATGGGACTGTTTTTAAATGTAGTATGTTTTAAAAGCTTCTTTTTTGACTTTTTTTTAATGTCAAAAGATAAACATTATTTACAACTATATCAAAGACAGAGGACTAATTTCCCAAATATATAAAGAGCTCTTTATAAAAAAAAAAAAATCTCCAATAAAAAACCTAGGAAATGCCATGAACAGATAGTTGTATGAAGGGATATACAACCTCAATCACAAGAGAAATGTAAATTACTAAAATAAGACACCATCAATTACTTATCAGAATGGGGAAAGATGTGACAATACATTTTACATTCAGAGGGAAACAGCCACTCATATTTTGCTATAAATCAGTACAATCACTATGGCAGGCCAAAGTACAAATGCATATATAATATTTGACTCACTTATTCCCTTCTGGAAATTTACCCTAAAGACATACTTGCACATGTGCAAAATACAGTACATTTAAATATATGTAATTATATATTTAGATAACAAAATTATTCATTGCACTATTGTTTATAAATGCTAATTACTGGATATTTAAGTTGGTCCCAGGCATATGGGATTCGTTTAAGTTATCCATTAAATGGATACCATGCAGAATGGAGGGGAGAAGCTCTAGCTATTTCTACAAAAAAACCATAGATATACTGAACACTGAGGGCATACATTTACATATTCAAAGTTTCCATCCTCTGACATTCCTGATTTGCAAAAATAATAATACAAATTGATTCTGTACTAGATGTATCATGTAGAACACCACCTGTTATTGTTACATCTTTATCAAGTACAAGCAGAATAGACAATAGGGCTAGGCTACACTCCTGAGTCACTGACCTCAACGGGCACACAGCCTAAACCTTTAGGGCCACCTGTGATCAGTTAACACCAGAAATGTTCACTCCTCAAAAGGGACTGTTTCCTGCTCTGCTTCATTTATCCCACTAGAAAACTGGTCACTCCCCACATTCTCCTGGGGACAGCCAAATCCAACCCCACCTGTTTTCGTGACAGTCCATGGGCTCTAAGCATGGTTTTTATGTTTTTAATGGTTGAGAGAAAACCAAAAGAATAGCTTATGATACATGAAAAAAATCTATGAAATTCAAATTTCAGTGTTCTTCAAGTTGCACTGGAACACGACCATGTGTTCACATATCGTCTGCAGCGGCGCGGAGGCTATGACGGCAGACTTGAGCAGTGCCAACGGAGACTGTCTGGCCAGGAAAGTCGAAAATATTTACTATCTGGCCCTTTACAGAAAAAGTTTGCCAACTCCTGTTTTAGCGTAGTCTGTCTCAGCTTATTCTGTTTTCAGGCCAATGAAGACTGAAAGCTAACTTCTAAATTAATTCTTCCTAGTAAGTAAGAATAAAAGTATCTACTGGATTTCAAAACTCTTCATCAATCTGAAAAATCTTTATTTTAAAATCACATTTAATTCCACATGCCATCAGCAATTACGCACATTTTGTCCCAAGTATTATCAGTTTGTTCACCAATGTGTCCTTGTTAATTGGATGCATTCATTTATTCATTCCTGCAGAAAAAATCCTGGGTGGCATGCTTCAATCCCTGTGTGTCAAAAAGTGCTTTGCCTTCACTCTGTCACATCATCTTGTGTTAACAGCACTTATTATGTGACATTACTCTGTTCAGATATCTGCCTATTTACCACATCTCCCATGACAAGGTAAAAACTCATAAAGCGTAGGGATCTTTTCCAACTTGACTGTCACCACATCCCCACCCAAAAAAAAAGGTCATAATGGTGAACATCTGAGAGACCCTGTCGTGCAGCCACTCTTCCCTACGTGCACACACACTCACTCACTCCTCACAAAGAACACTGTGAAACCAGCACTATTATTTTTTCTTAAACAGTAACGACAAAAATTTGCAAGATAGGCAACTTGCCCAGGTTCATATTCAGACCAAGCAGCAGAGTGAGAATTCACACTGTTGCCTGACACAGAAGTGACCTGTGGGGCAGGGAGGTGCGCTTCCAGACAGACCCTGCACAGCAGAGCAGGCAGCCCACCACTTCCAGCTGCAGCTGTCCAGAGGCTCTGCCTCAGTTGTCAAGCAGAAGCCACCCACTTTGCGGGCAACGCCAGCCCAGGACTGGGCGCAGCAGTGATAGGCAGGCTCTCCACTCCTGGCCAGGGCGGACTCCCCGACGGTCCTGCTCTGCGCCGGAGCTCCCTGCTGGGCTGGCCAAGACCTTCCCGGAGCTGCACGTCTGCTCCACCCAATCCTCCTTCCTTTCCCCTCCCTCCACAGGTGCTAGACCTGCATCTCAATCCAGAGGTGTTCCACACCCTCTTCTGCTTCATTCTCCCTTTCTCTTTCCATAGTTATTTCCCCGAGCAAACATCTTGTTCTTCTAATCCCACTCTGGCATGTGCTTACTGGTAAGGTGCCCACAATATCTGTTCAATAAATGAGTAAAATAAAAATACGGCTGGGTTTAAGGTTTTGTGTTCAAAGATCCCTCTATAAGGAATTAATGATACAGCATTTACAATGTCCGGGCATCCGGCCATAAAGATAAGACATACAAACTTCAGTCCTGAGCTCACTCCTTGTTCTCTGAGACTTACGGAAAAAACTGGGCGGGGGTGGGGGGTTCAAAAAGTCTACCAGAATATGTCTAGTTTTCTTCTTTTAATATTGCGATAAAAGTTGTCCTAAGATACTTTTCCCCCACATTTTAACCCTTCTAAAATTAGAACCATCTTAAAATGGATATCCAAAGAAATGTCCAGCTACTAGGAAAAGGAATAAGTTATGAATTTATCCGTAGTTGTCACTACTGGTAAAGATACAAACTGTGGCTGAATGTGAAGTCTGGATCCTTAATTACGGCTTAATGTTTATACATTAAGATTTCACTGTGATACAGCACTGAAATAAAAAGCTGTGTAATAGAAGACCGCATATTATACGACAGTCAGCATAATTAAAGGCAGCAGAAATGTTAAATCCCCCAGAAGTTAACATTTAGGAGAGGCTGGTGGGACTCATTCACGTGTCATGGAGAACTATCACTCAAGCAGCTGATGTCTCTCACAAGCCGCCAGCGACTTTATAAGGGAAGCAGTTAAACTCCCAAGGAAACATGATTAAAATGGGGGGGAAGGGCGGTGTTGGTAAATTAACCAAGTAAAAGGCGCAAACAAAACCCTAGTATTCTTTATAGACAGCCAGATTATACTGCCAAGACCAAAGATACAAAAGAAAAAGATCACTTTTATTAAAAGCTCAGTGGTTTATGATCTATGCACCATGATGTCAAATGTCTTAAAATACATCTCTCATACATAGAAAGAAAAAGGAACTGATAAAGGGGTAAAGTGTCATTAACAGCAAACTCTGGCAAATCTGGGTATAAAATACATGAGGGTTCTACAGATTATTCTCCTTCTTTTAACTTTCACGTAGAGTTTGAAATTATTTTTAAATAAACACCACAAAAAGCTTTGTGTTAAAATGACACTCTGCAGAACAAGCACGGTCAAGTGATTCCGAAGAGCTCTACATGAGAAGGCTGGGTATCCGCTTAAGTACTGAAGCAGTGGCATTTCATGGTGTGGGAAAAAGAAACAGACACTTTTAGAGAAACCAGCTCCCTCACTCAAAAGCTGTTTGAAAACAGGCATCTGACTGTTGATGGCATCTTAGAACCAAATACTGGCTGCTTTTTTCCTCCTCCATCTGTTCCTTAAGTTGGTTGGATACTACGTCTCGTAGACCCATCCTTCACATCTCTCAATTCTTCTTCATAATTCTTAATCCTTCTGCTTTGAATATTGAGGGAAATCCTCGGCTCGGTTTTCCCAAGCACTAATTTTCTCACGTCTGAAGTGGTTCCCGTTTTGCTCTTCAGTCCATTTACCACCCCCAGCGGGCACGTTCTAACATCACCACCTCACGGTTACCTTCCCAGACCGCCTCCTTTTCTCGACAGCTCCTTTCCCTCGCCAGCTCCTGCTCTACGGATTTGCCCTTCTGTTGGATCTGAGGTTAGGAATTAGAAGCTTCCTGTATCAACTTTTCCTTAGTCATCCTGCGGACTTCCTCTCACGTGCCTGACGACCCGCGGCTGCTCGCTCATCTTTGCACGTGGGGGTCTGGACAGATGCGGACTCCTCGTTGCACAGGGTTTCCTGAGCACACGTGAAAATAATGGGGAGTGGGTAGGAAAGGGAGGTGCGCAAAACGCCTTTATTTCAAGGCACAGAGTCTCATATCCTTGGAAGGAAGGGACACAAAAGAAACCGGAGGTCCCAGATGCAAACTTCAACCTCCGGCCACAGGTACCCACCGGTATTCTGACTTGGCACATCTCCCAGCTTATTTAAAACTCAGCTGAAGGGCTTTGCTGCAGAGGCAAACCCTACCGCCAAGCCCTCTGAGTCAAAGTCCCTGAGCGCGGAGCTGCAGCAGCTGTTTCAGGGCTGTTCCTTCCTGGCCGTGCCCTCTCCTCTCGCCCACTTCTGCTGCCACTCCTTAGAGCTTCGGTTGTCGGGAAGCTCCCAGGATCCTGTGAAGAAAATTCATTTGTCTAGTTATTCCCACGTCTGCCTCTGTTGGGTTGCCAGTTCCTTCGCCGTGCAGCGTTGCCATCCTTCTGATCCCACCTGTTTTATTTGTTCCACCGTGCCTCTGATGCTTCTGGAACACCGCAGCCCCCTTCTCAAGTTTTCAGCCCCATTCATCATGGGCTTGTTCATATTTTTATGTTTCTTCTGTTGTTTTCAACAGAATTTTGGAAGGAAAGGAGAGAAAGTAAATAAGCGTGGTTCAATGCACACCCACTGAGGGGGTCGTAAAAGAGTCACTTCCTAATGGTGAGGGCTCCTTCCTCTCCCACATCCTCTCTGCAAGCTGAATAACTGGGGTCAGGCTTGCCGTCTAAGCCCATCCCACCCCCTCATGCAGGGAGGCCAGCCTTTCCCTTGATGAAGCTGCCAAAACCCACACAAAAGCCTCAACCACCTTGACAGAATGACAATGTGTCATCACAAGGGTACCTGTTAAGACAGTATCTCATACGTCACCCAAAGGTAAAGCTCCAGGTCCCTGTCACTGAGCACACCCACTGGCGCGTGCCGCAGTCATCCCGGTCGTCCAGCATCCGACCGCCAGAGGCGAGAAGACAAGGGAGTCGGATGTGGGGCCTGCTGGAGGGAGCTGTGATTCTGTTCCCTGACCTGGTTACGATTAAACAACAAAATTCCAGTGAGCAACTTTTAAAGCTCTTACTTGCTGTACTCAGTGATGCGTGCATTTGTTGAAACTGGGGGAGAGTTCCGTAGACGAAGCCTGCCTTCGTGAAGCTGTAAGCAACAGTACTGCCAGCTTCAATCTCTGCAAGGTAAACAATTTGTCTTACAATGCTGTGTTCGTTTCTGCTGTACAACAGAGTGAATCAGCTGTATGTATCCATATATCCCCACATCCCCTCCCTCGTGAGCCTCCCTGCTACACTCCCTACCCCACCCCTCTAGGTCACCACAAAGCACCAAGCTGATCTCCCTGTGCTCTGCAGCAGCTTCCCACTAGCCATCTATTTTACACTTGGTGGTGCATATATGTCAACGCGACTCTCTTACTACATCCCAGCCTCCCCTTCCCTATTGTAAATAGTGCTGCAGTGAACACTGGGGTACATGGATCGTTTTGAATAATGGTTTTCTCAGGGTATATGCCCAGTCGTGGGTTTGCTGGATCATATGGTAGTTCTACTTTTAGTGTGTTAAGGAATCTCCATACTGTTCTCCATAGTGGCTCTATCAATTTACATTCCCACCAACAGTGCAGGAGGGTTCCCTTATCTCCACACCCTCTCCAACATTTGTTATTTCTAGATTTTTTTTGTTTAAATTAGACAACAAGTCGGGACTTCCCTGGTGGCCCAGTGGTAAAGAATCCACCTTCCAATACAGGGGATGAGAGTTCGATCCCTGGTCAGGAAACTAACACCTCACATGCTGTGGGGCTACTGAGCCCACATACCTCAACTAGAAAGGGGGGGAAAAAACCCACACACCATAATTAGAGAGAAGCCCGTGCGCCACAGCTAGAGAGAAGCCCACGCGCCGCAACAAAAGATCCCCCGTGCTACAGCTAAGACCAAAGGCAGCCATAAATAAATAAATAAATAATATTAGACAGCAAGTCAAAGATATCACCAGCTGACAGACCCATACCACAGGGTCACAATATAACTTACCAGCAGACCCTTGATGTTTACATTCACATTAATAATCACACCAAGCCAACCGGGGTCCACCTAGGCATACGTTCACCCTTAACTACTCAAGTGGTTCACTAAGTAACCTTTCAAGTTACTGAAAGGTATTCCTAGCAAAGACCTGACACTTTTTTTAACGCCTGTTTTTTCTTATACTTATTTCAGATTCTTTATTCAGTAGTTTTATAACTAAAAAGGAAATAATCTCTTTTCCTGCTTTTGCATCAAGCAGTAACTTCACATGTAATCAAATACCATTTGGTTAATTAAGAAAAACAGAAGGGTTTCTTACACCATACTAGCTATTCTTTCCAAAATGCTTAAAAATGAAAAATTGTTTATTAAATAACCATCTTAGGAACACATCAGCTCAATGAGAAAAGGGAGCCCATTTTTCAAGGTGTCTGTAACATCATAAAGAACACTGGACAGTTAATATTTATGAATATAATAAAAGCAAGTTTATTTGGCATTGTAATCACACAGAGAGCGTTCTGCTGGGACCAGAATGAGCTTCTTCTAAGATTCTGAGTCTGATTTTTAAAACGAAACTCACGATAAACCGACTCTGCATTGAGAGTATATTTGAGAATGTACTGTGTGCTGGAAGTGATATTAAAGGACACAAAAACAGACCTCGGACTAATATGACAGATGAATCTCAGTGTGAAGTGCTGCAAGAGGGATGTACTCTTCAGACGTCCGTTCAGGTCCTTCCATAAAATCTCACGATAATGATTCAAAGAAAATACAGAGTTCAAATGTTGCTGAAGCGCAGAATGATTAAGGGAAACATTTCTGAGCTTTGTTTTAAAAAAAAAAAAAAAAAAAAAGAGAGAGAGTAGAAATTCAAAGGGCAGACAGGAAGGGGAAAATCCTCTTAAACAGAGGTAATCTCTCTGCAGTTTTCTTTCGCTGCGTAACAACTCCCCACAGATGGAGTGCTGCAAATCAACACCTGTTTATTGGCACACAGTTCGACCGGTCAGAAGCCCAGGCACAGGGCAGCAGGCTCTCTGCTGAGGGTGGGGCTGGCTGCAGAGGACCCGGGTACCAGCGGTGGGGATGCGCCTGAGTTAGTGAACGGGGTGGAGGGATGTGCGTACACACGTCACCCGGGAAGCGTTCCTGCCAGAGTCACGCTTGAATCGGAGTAGTGAGAAGTGGCCCCTCGTAATCTCAATTTCCACTTCCCAGTGTGAATTTCTGTCCCCTTCCTGTGAAGGTCTGCAACTGTGCTTTGGCCAATACAACACACGAGTTACGAGTATGAGCTCTCACGTCAGACTGCCTCAGCTCAAAGCCTGGTGCCACCATGTGCTCCCCGGTGACCTCGGGGAAATTAATGAGCTTCTATGCCCCACCTGCTCAGACACAAAACAGGGACCATGATGATGACATCAGGGACGTAAGAGCACCAACAGCACAGCACACCCCTCAGAGCCCTTCCCAGGCAGCTGGCACGCTTGGCAAACATTATTCTGGCCCGTTATTTCTAACAGATCATCTGTCTTTTATGATTAATTTGTAGGAGGTTCTTAATATATGCGAACCAGCATCTTCCAATACAATCTTCCAAAACTTCTTCGGCAGCTGGTCCAAATGCTGGGTGCCAGTCTCTCATGAGACGATCGTTAGAGAGCACATTTTGGAAACTATGACCAGGAAGTGAAATAATTATTTCTGACAAGGAAAGCGCTTACTACTAAGCGTAGAATCTAAGCAATTCTGTGGGTAAGAAAACTCCTGAGACCTTCGCAAATTTAAAGCCACTCTTTTAAGGGAGCTGTTGAAACTCTATCAAACAGGGAAGCACCCTGATATGTACACAATGCCACATGACCCTGAGATTATGAACCCAAACAATTCATCCAGTCATGAACGGAGCTGTGGGCTTCCAGGGCCGTTGGCAAACAAGGGCACGTGAGCCACCACCTCCCCGTCCCGTGCCGGATCAGGGCTCAGTCCCGGCACTTCCCTGCTACGCTCAGGCGACACTCCTCATGGCTGCTCCCAATTCCTAAGTGCTGTCATTCAAGAAATCTACTTGCCACATCGGTTCCATGGCAGAAACTCTATCAGAGGCGATTATGACCTCAATGTACTTTTGATACCTGGGGGAGGGATGGGGACCAGGAACTGACCTGCCCGCTGGGAGTGAGTGAGGCGTAGAGAGTCAACAGGGAAGTGCTGTGACACAGAACCAGCTGGAACGCTGGCGTCAAAGGATGCGTCATAAATGTGGTAATTCGGGCAAAGCAGTAAAGGGTGGGGTCGGGGGGGGGCACGCGGTGGGGGGGGCGGTGCAGACACGAGAATTAATCAGGTGGTATAGAATCTGTAGGGTGCGGTCCGGAAATAGAGGAGAAAACACAGGTGTTTGTGGGCATAAAGTCAACAAAAGGCACCTTTGCTTTGCTTCATGAAAAGAGGACGTTTCTGAACTTTATGGACACCTCACACATTCCTTTGATACTCAGGAACAGATGAGCAGGCTGGCGTACTCACTGAACTGAGGTTTAACAATTTATATTTCTGAAACAGAGGAAAGAATGGGGATCTGCAAAGAGACGACCAGCGTTCAGTGCTAGTGCTCATCAAGGGTTCAGATCGAACTCAGGGACAAACTACAACAGCAACAACAGAAACAGTTAACAGGATTAAAGCACAAGGTCCCAATGGTGGCATCAGCCCCAAGGAACGAGGGTGGGTCTCAGCCAGTAAGTGACGTGCAGGTCGTCTAAAGGCGGTGAGAAAAGGCATGGGGCCAGACGCTGAGGGCTTCACGGCCCCGACACCCGTCAAGAAAACATCCCTGCATGTGATTACTATTATAACACCACAATTTGAGCTTCATTAAATGTGCATGTGACCTCTGTGGATTTTTAAAAATATCACAGTAATCCTGAATTTCCACAGTTAAAGAGCCTTAAAGATAATCTAGCTCAAAACCTCATTTTGCTCTTTGAGAAAGTGAGAGCCAGTAAAATTATGATGTGCTAAGGGTCACCATTCTACCTGGCAGCAAAGCTAACCTCAGCCCCTGTATCCATTCAGCCTCGTGGCTGCCTCCTCCGTATCCTGCTTGCTGGTCACCTTCATGAAACACGGGGTAGGCGTGCCAGTTCCCTGCTACCCACGCACAACTCCGACAGGCAGCAGTGCGTGCTCTCTAACAAGAGAGTGTCGGGAAGTCTTTTCACTTCCCAAGGAGACCTACCAAAACTGCGACTACCCCTGTGATGTCATTACTCCTTTCATCTTAAGAGGGCACCTATGTTTGAGGTAGGTCACTTATTATTACATCAGGATAAAAATTTCAATCTCAAGCATGCAGGTAAGAGGACTATTTAATCATCAATAATACTACGTTACAGTCCTAAGTAGGAGGCTCTGATCATTTCCACAACCACCAGATGATAGCAAAAAGAGATGTTAAATTTCTTTCCTTCAGTTATGAGGACAAAGTACTAGTTACTTTGTTTTCCCATCAGCCAGCTCTAAAGAAATGGTTCAAAGTAAACAAGTTCCCCTGCACCTTTTGTCCTACAAAGGCTTACCCTCAACCCCGACTAGCAACATGAGCATTGAGGCTGTCTGTGGCTTTTATGAACAGAACAACAGTGAGAATCACAGGCCTGAAGGCCACAAGCCTAAAAAGTGTGTACCCTGAGTGGATCAATTTGCCTGTCCAGGCTCAGCTAGCACCCCTGAAAAATGGGGGCGATGTTGTAACGACTGGGACGTGTCTGTGGCGCATCTGGCACAGCGCCCCGCACGTGATAAACACCGCTGTGTCGGCAGCCATCAGAGCCTGTAAACCAGCGAAGGGCACTTACACACCGTGCATCCTTGAAAACCACGGGGTTAGGCCACCAACCCTCCACTCAGTCGAACATCCGAATAATAACTTACAGTCAGCTCTCAGTATACACAGTTTCTCCATATCTACAGATTCAACCCACCGCAGACCATGTAGGAACACAGTATTAAACTACTGAAAAACCTCCACTCCTACATGTAACCACACGGTGCAAATCCATGTTATTCAATGGTCAACTATATAAAGTTCTGGAGGCCAAGGCACTTTACAGACACCTTAGTCTGCGCTGCGGACGGTAGTTTATTATAATTCCCAAACCGGCACTGGGAGAACACCGAACCAGCATCAGAAAGTTTTTAACCACCTACATGAGCTGACTCGTTTACGGATGCTTTAAGGTTACATGAGAAGTAGAAACAGCAGGTCTACCAAATTAATTTCAACAGAAAGCTAAGAAGTTTCCTGAAATCCCATTCTCTTGAAAGAACAATGAGAAGGATCTTCACGTTGACTTTACTATCAACCTCCCGACAGAAAAATACACACTTTCCTTTCATTTACAAGCTGTCACCATCTACTCGCACTCTGCAGGTACTAAGACTTAGTGCAGGGGGTCCCCATGACCCGCCCCATCTCTGCTCCACGTGGTGACAACAGGACATCTGCCTTTTTAAAGTTCCATAAACACGACAATGAAAAATGATGGAAACACTAACAAAACTTAAAAAGGGAACGTCTGACAACGTTCTTACATCACGGCCCCAGTCTGTGGTAGCCAAACGGATGGACAAGGTTTTCAACGTTACCCCTGAAAGAAGAACTCAAAGACAGTTTTGTTTTTTATCCCCTGAGCAAGGAACCCTGAACACTCAAGTCACAGCAGACAGTTAACTAGGGTTCTCCCAGTAGGCAATAATCGCCAGCAGGCAATCTCTATCATGGTTCAGAGTGTAGGACACCCACTCCCTATGGCTCTGCCTTCAAAAGCACACCATCCGCTAAGGAGGTACAGCTCTTTGTGGTCTATCTTTGCAGGAAACCCTGCAACCAAGCTGGCCATTTCCTCACAGGAGCTTCTGAGGCCAAACATGTCAAATTCCTGAAATTCAATAATTAAGTGATGATGGTAACAGATGTGGTGACGGAGGAAGACTACACGTGCAGTGGAGGGATGAAAGCTCTCTGAATCCAGGCAGATTCTAGGCAAGGCACGGCGCAGACACGAGACAACAACGGACTGCACTGAAATAAAAGGTAAGGTACCGCAGGGATGGAGTCTCACTACTTTTCAAGAAGCTTAACTGGGAGGGAAGAAGTAACCACTCCAGCATGGTGCTGCTACAAGGGTGGTTTGGGGGAGGGGAGTTTCTCGTTTTGTTTTTTTTTAAACAGAGGCTCTGTAGGCCAAGGAGAAACATCACAAAATTAGGGGAGAAGCTTAAAACACAGAAAAGATAAGTGACAGTTTCTCAAGAAGCAGGAGGGAAGAAAATCAAGAAAAGAGGAGAAAAAAGCAAAGTAATCTGGATAAAAGAGGGGCACTTTTCACTGTCAAATGCAGAGTGGGAGTTTAAGCCTTGACCTTGTAGGCTGGGTATTCTGCTTTGAAGACTCTCAAGTTTGTCCATGACAGATGCATCGTCCTGTGTTAAAAATAATGCAAGATTCTTCTCCTACTCCTACTTGAATAAAAAAAAAAAAATAGTGGGGAAAATGGGACTTTTTCATACAGAAACCTACTGAGTGTTTATGTGACAGACACTGAGGATACAGATACAAACATCCCCGTCAAGAATTCGCAATCTGCAAGCTCTTTCACTATGGAAAACAGTATGGAGGTACCTCAAAAAATGAAAGAACTACCGTATGATCCAGCGATTCCATTGCTGGGTATACATCTGAAGAAAACGAGAAAACTAGTTTGATCCCTAGTGTTCATAGCAGCATTATTTATAACTGCCAAGATATGGATGCAACCTAAGCGTCCACTGACAGGTGAATGGATAAAGAAAATGTGGTGCATATATACAATGGAACACTACTAAACCACAAGGAAGAATGAAATTCTGCCCTTTGCAACAATGTGGATGGACCTAGAGAGTATTATGCTAAGAGGAGTAAGTCAGAGAAATACAAATACTTTGTTATCACTTATATGTGGAATCTAAAAAATAAAACAAAGGGATGGATATAACAAAACAAAAACACAGACTTCCAGATACAGAGAACAAACGAGCGGTTATCAAAGGGACGGAGAGAGGGGCAATACAGGCGGAATGGGATTAAGGAATACAAACGACTCTGTATAAAATAAGCAACCAGGATGTAGCCTGCATAGCACAGGGAAATATAACCACAGTTTGGTTATGGATTATACTCCACTTAAAGTTCTAAAATGTGGAATCACCATGCTGTACACCTGAAATTAAATCAGCCATACTTCAATTTTTGTAAAAAAAAAAGTTCACAATCTGGTAAGGAAGGTAGGATGCGGTCACAAGGAACAGAGTCACCAGCCTAGCACTGATTGCCAAGGTGGACTGCAAGTTCCAAGGTATCCAAGACTTGAGAATTCTAATCAAATCTTTGCCAGAAAGGGAGAGTTTACATTTGGTCTTGTTTAAAACAAACAAAAGGAAGTTTAAAAAAAAAAATCATCTAATAGAAAGCCCATCTGTCTTAAACACAGTACTAGAGACGAATACACCCCTAGTCAATTTCTCTTTGCCTTTTCATAAGAAAAGCGCTGGGAAAAATTGCACAATAAAGCAAAGAATGCTTTTAAGTCTTATCTTGATGGGAAATGAATCAATTTAATTAGACTTAGATTTAAGCAGTCTTAAAGAAAGAAAAGTTTAACAACTGCATTACAGAATCTGTATTACAGTGACATCTCCAAAGCAGGCTTTAAGTTTCCTTCAATTAAATCTCAGGAGGGTTTAGGCCGACGTGTCATCCCCAACACAATTTACAATCTGCTTTCTACCTGGCTCATGATATGAGGCTATCACAGAAATGCCCATTAAAAGCCTACCTCTATTCTAGGTGCTACAGTTGCAGGAAGGAGCAATACAGTCCTTCAGCTCGATGGAACTGACATTCGAGGGGAGACTAGGTCACATATATGGAACTATTCATTCTGATTCAGAAATGTCTTCATATAGGGAGTGAATTGAACTTACAATCACATACTGAGAATTATTTCCTCTGCTGGAGGGACGCAGGGGAGAAGGATGGGGGGGATCCTTTATTTCTCCCCAGCTTGGGTTGGGGACATGCTTATTCCTCTTCTGGGGAAACATCTTGGCCTGCAAGTATGGTAGTCCCTCCTTATCCACAGGGGATAGATACATTCCAAGACCCCCAGCGGATGGCTGAAACTTCAGATAGTACGGACGCCTTTGTATACTGTACTATGTTTTTTTTCCTATACATACATACCCCTGATAAAGTTTAAGTTATAAATTAGGCACAGTAAGAGGTCATCAATAAACTAGAACAATTATAAAAACATACTGTAATAAAAGTTCTACAGAGATAGTCTCTCTCTCAGAATCTCTCATGGTACAAATGGAAGGTCTTCCCCATCTTAACTAAGCACTTATCACGCACTGTGGCCATAACTTTTGCAGTTTGAGGTAGAACAGCAAAACTAGCGTGAATTTTTTCCTTATTTCATGGATAAAAAGTTTGTTCTTACAGTAGACCTTAGCAATCTCAGTATATGATTTTTTTTTCCTTCCTGATTCAGTACAGAACTTTCACCTTTTAACTTAAAGAAAGCATCTGACAGTTTCTCTGTGGCACACCCTAACCGCCAGCATCCCAGCATCACCACGCCTATGCTTGGGAGTCATTATGAAGCGAAACAGGGATGCCCTGAACACAAGTACTGAGACACCAGGACGGTCCATCTGATGGATGACCCAGATGGCTACCAAGCGACTAACAGGCAGGTGCGCTGGACAAAGGGATGATTCACGTCCCAGGCGGGACAGAGCAAGGTTTCATCACGCTGCTCGGAATGGTGAACAATTTAAAACTTACGAATTGTTTATTTCTGGAATTTTCCACTTAATATTTTCGAACCATGGTTAACCACGAGTAACTGAAACTGGGGATAAGGGGGAACTACTGAACAATTCTTGACCAGGTAGAAGCACCACTTTTACATGCAGAGCTAGCAATCCCGCCAAAAGACTTTCTTCACGTTCATGCCACTGTCATCGAAGGAATTTAATAAAATATTCTAAGAAGCAGGCAGTGAGCGTGATGGACGACAGCCTTCTCTGCACAGGACTAGAGTCTAGATTTGTCTTTCCCTCCCTCATCCTGATTACTCAGGAACAGGATTTCAGATACCCACAGTTCAAACATTATGTAATTCAAACTTAACAAGGCAAAACATGGGAAGAAAAAAAAAGGGCAAAAGATATTTTTATTTTATTTCAACTAAGAACCCAGAATGTCAGTCATGCGAATTGATACAGAGCTAAAAGCCATAGCAAATGCCTGCCTGGTATATGAGCTGATTTAGCCTAGCAACAAAGTTACGTGCCCTGCTACAGGAAATCTCTCATCCTCGTCTGCCCAACATGCCTGTCAGTTATCAAGTCAGGAATATGACAAAGATGCCTACAGTCCTGCCTCCTCAGTCCCAGCCAAGACAGTAAGAAAATAATGAAAGAAAAATATGATCAGATGATGACTGCTCGCTCAAAAAAAAAAAAAGTGTCAACTACAGGGTGGAGGAACGACTGCAAACTAAAAATGTACAGAGGTGGCCAAATACAAATGACCCTTTCACAGACATGTCAACCTATATTAACCTTCCCTTCTAATCAGAATGTAAATTAAAATAAGCTCTTTTTTTTAACTTAGACTGGTAAAGATTAAAAAAAAAAAAATTCCCAGAGCAGGTAGATACTTGGGGAATTGGGCCTCTCATAATTTCTCTATACTATTTTATTATCTTATATAAATAATGCATTATTACTGGAAATAAATACCTATTTTACATTTAACATGAAATAAAGGACTTCAGGTAGACCGAGGCAGGGCCATATGTGTTCCGCTGCCTGCTCCATCTGAGTGTCAGGCCCCCAAGCGCTGGTCGGGACAAATGCTCGCTGCCCTCAGACTGTCTCAGTTCGTTCCTTTAGCGCCACGATGCATCGCCAAAACCTTATTATCCTTAACCCCATGACGTGATATTAAATCAAACTTCAGCACATCACTCCCCACTTTACAGGCATTTTCTTCTCTCTTATGAATCAGGCCCCACCCTGAAGCTCTCGCTCTCCGTCCTAAAAACGTCCTCCTGATCTTCATCCATCCTTGCTCCACTCAAACAGTCCCTCCTCCCCACCCCCTTTCTGAGGCAGCTGTCCTCAATCTGTTCCTCTGCTCTTTCTTCTACCTTCTTTTGATGCAGCAGATGACACCCAGCAAAGATGGTTAACCCTTCAGGTCACTGGGCTGCTGGAAAACAGGTTCTCAGCCCAGGTGACAACAGAATCACCTGCAGAGCTCTGAAAAGTACCAACTTCCAGGTTCCTTCCTGGAACAGTCAAATCAGAACACGAGATCTGTGGCGCCCGCATCTCAACTCTGAATGCTCCCAGGTGATTCAACACAAGGTGGAAAATCTCAAAAGCAAACTGAGCAGCCAGGTTTCAGGAAGGCGGAGATGAATCCCGCCACCCGCCCCCAGGCTGGGATGCAGGGCCTGGGGCAGTGGGATTCTGGCCTGGAACATCCGCCACACAAACACAATCACTGTGTGTGTACGTCAAGACACGAAAACGCTCAGAAAGAACTGCTGTAAATAATGGACATGATCATACGCTGCAGGAGATGTGAAACATACCAGGCTGGGGAAAGGCTCTGTGCCTGGCAGACAGACATGACGGGAAAAGCAAAGATGCTCACTGACCAAAAGGGTCTATCAGTCCCTTTAGCCATGCTGGTCCCAAGCCAGTCTTGCAGATTTCCCTTTAGAAACCCCAACACCTATAACAGTTTCCAAAAGTCCACCAGTTACCCTCTCTATCTCAGCTCTCTTAGCACAGTGCAGCACTGGAAGAAGATGCAGGTTAAATCACATCAAAAAAAGCAGATCCGGGAGAGGTGGGACAGATGTATATCTGGAAGGCAAGAGGTGGAGTGAGTTCCAGGAAGGGATACAAACACACAAGATTAGGATAAAGCTGGTCTAATGGCCAAAAAAAGGTCACACAAGCCCACCTAAAGTAAGCCGACAATGAGCAGAGTAGGCCGTGCATATCTGTGGAATGAACACAAAAGCAAGCGGTTTTGAAAACCAGGAAGGAGTTATGAAGACCCACTAGAGAAGAGTGACTCTCAAAAGTCAAGTCTGATCTTTGGAAGGGCCCTGCTATATGCGGGAAAGCAAAGTTAATCCTGGGCCTGCAGACAAAGAGGAAAAAGAAGACCAGGGTGTCGGGGGGAAGTGAGGCGGGCATACGGAGGGGGCTTAGACCTGGATAATTCTTACACCAGTCCCTCCCATTTGCTCCCTTCAGGCCCTGAACTGGAGGGATCTGAGGGCAAGAAATGCTTCCCGAGTGAAAAGCCCAGCATCTGCAATGTGCTCAGCACGGCACTAAAAGTGGCCAGGACAGACGTGTCCCTTCCGTGAGGCACCTGCTACACCTCTGTTCCGCCCCATCCAACACGTAGGAGATTCCCTCACTACACGTGCAAAATTTCTTAAAAGTTTAGTGTTAGGGAAGAAGGTGGGGTGGGGAGGAAGCTTGGGAGAGACTGCTTACTTTAAAACTCCCTCTTCAGACTAAAACTGTCTGCACTTGAACGTAAATGCAAGCTAAATCATGCATAAAGCATTAAAATATTAAAATAAATGTAGGCAACAATTAAAAACTCATTGAGCAAGTCTACATCTACAGCTTCCTAATTTTTGCAAAAACTGACTTAATAAGTGACTAAAATTTAAAGAATTCTGTATCCTAATTTTTGTCTGTTTATGAGAAAAATGTTGACACGACAATAAATTAGTATGTTCTCTGGACTTAAGAGTCCTCCATAGGAATACAGCCAATACAGAAAACAACTGCTTTCAGAGAAGCAGCTAACTGGGAAGAAGAAGAAGAAAAAAAAACCTCACTGCATACTACTATAAGAAACTTCACCTGTGTCATTTTCTGACTTTCAAAAGTTTTTACTTCAGATTTTGTTTGTTTGTTTTTCCTATTTTTTAAAACCATCTTTACAGGCTTCTGGGAGAAGAAGTTGTAACCAGGTTGGGACAAGGACCTCCAAAAGTTCCTGCGTCCGTTTGTTTCTGGTACTTTATTTTTGATTTATTGCCAAACCCAACTTCTCTCATGTACCCCCAATGCTGGAGGGCTCCAGGCAGGCCAAAGCGACAGGATTCGGGGCCTGGGTCATGCAAAACCTTCTCATCACTTGCATTCATGGACCAAATGCCTAAGGCTGCCCCAAATTCTGCAATATTTCTAAGCAACCTGCCAGCACGCTGTCTTACGTGTGTGCTGACCACACACACAAAATCATGTGGGTCAAATGTAACTGTCCAGAGGTTTACTGTAACTGTTCTTGAATTGGGGATCCAACAGCCATGAAATGCTGACCTAAACCAAATAAAGGTTCTCATCTGCCATAACAGGGTAAAAATTTGAATTCACATCCCTCCACCTGACCTCCGGCCGTACAGTCCTATCTTTGTTGGCATTACTTTTATCAATAAAGACGATTACATTCCCACCCACTGAGGTCCCAGAGCCCTTCCTTTGAGGGGATGTGCATTAAGAGCATCAGGTATCCTATACAGGGACACAAGAGCACAGATAAGAAGCGCTACCCAAGTTCAGAGAAAGGAAGGATCAGAGCACTGGAAGAGGGAAAGAAGAGTTCACAGCAGTCGAGCTGGATTGAGAAGGACCCAGAATTTACCAGGAGACAGTGGCAGACTTAGCCAAGGCACACAGGAAGCAGAATACAAATCTGCTCAGGGGACCATGAGATGCACACTTTGGTTAAGCAGAGAATTTGTGTCTGAGACAGATCCTTGGATGAAAGAATCATGTCTTATTTTATGCCTGAATCCCCAGCACTCAGCACTGTGCCGACAGTATTAACAGAGTCTCAATCAATGTGCACGGGGAAGAAAAGTTGTGCTGAGTACTGGGAAATACAGCTACAGAGGTATAGAAGACCTTGCATTCAAAGATAAAAACTTGACCCTTGACCCGCAAAAATTCAGGCCATGGCAGTTTTGGGGGATGTTTCATTAAAATCACCCTGCTGCTTCTCTCCCTCTGTTGCCCTCACCTGGCAAAGCAGCAGCCTGGCTCATCTCAACTGTTCTCATCTCGAAATTGAATGCATCTGGAGAGAAATAACCACACCGACCATCTCCCTTTGAGTTTGATCACAAGGCAAAAATGGACACAACTCCACCCTGGTGACATTTCTGCAATCCCCAGACGGTCACTCTCCACCTTCCAAAAGGACCCTTCGCTCCTCTTTCACCTTCCTCTTCACACCATCTCCTCACCCCTGCTCCCTCACTCTGCCTCTTTTCTATCTGAGAAAACAAAAGCAAGGGGGCAGGAAAGCTCTCTTCATCGCGCCTGCCCTCCCTGCAGCTTCCTGCCTGCCTTTCTGCCCACGCTCCCTCCTAGCACCACGTGGGGATGGCATGTCCCTGCTCCACCAAAAGCCAAACTTCCCACCTGGGCTCCAGCGCCCATCCCATCCCACCTTCCATCATCCATTTCTCCTCCTCCCCCACCATTCCCAACCACACTCAGGCGCTAACATTCTCCTTCCTTCACACCAAACTTCCTCCTCATCGACGTGCTCTCACCACCATCCTCACCCTGTTCTCTCTTCAACCCGCGCCAACCTGCCTTCCGCAGCCTCTGATCCGCGGAGGGCACCAAAGCGCCAGGCTGTCAAAGCCAGCTTGGTCGCACTGTTTCTGATCTCTCACTATCTCTCCACTGGGGCTCCCCCAATTCCAGTCTTCAAACCTGAACATCTCTTGGCTTCTAAGACCAGATACTCCCCAGGTGCTCCCCCCACCTCACCAGCGGCTCCCTCCTTCTCAGGCTCCTCCACTGCTCCAAGGGGCTTCAGCCTGGGCCACCTCCTCCTCCTCCCATCTGCACGCTCTCCCCTAACTGACCTCGATCAGACCCGTGCTTGAAATACCATGGTTCCGAAATAGACCAATGGTTCCAAAAACCCTCTTTGCATTTCAGCAGGACCAGTCCATCACCACCCCTCACTGTGACTGCGATATGCCCTCCCCCCGAAAAAAACCCAACCTTTCCCTCCCCTTGGGCCATACTCAAGTCCTAACTTCCCCAGGAAAGTTTAAAAAAATCTTCCAATGCCTCCAGAGCCCCACTGCTCTCCTCTTTTCAGGCTTCCTAAAGCATTTAAACAATCAGCAGTACAGGATTTATTACTTAATTACAGACATTCTGTGATTGTTCCTGAGATGTCTGCTTTGCTTTGGTACAAATCTTCTCTCCAACCAGGTTTAAGTTTCCAAACAATACAAGCACTTCTTTTTGTGTACCTGGCACTGAGCTGCATATACTGGTGACATCCAATCATCAGTTCTCTGACAGCAAACATAACATTTTATAAAGTGAAAAGCAAAACTCATGCATTATTTTAGTTTGTTAAACAGTCAGAAAAATCTAGGCTCTCTCCCAAAGTTACTTAAAAACATCATATTTAAAAAAAAAAAAGACACTCTTTCTCTAGAATTGCCATGTAGCATCATGAAGAAAATACTAACATTTGGAAAAGCAGGACTAAACGTGTACAACTTTCTACCACTGACGTCCTCGATTTTTAAAACTTAATATAGAGCACCTCATATAAAACACTGGAATAGAGTAAATAGATTTCCAACAAAAACATTAAATGCAGTTAAACTGTTATTCAACGTGTGTATACGAATAATAAATGGAACTTAATCCTTTAATACAAAAGGCGACGTGAGATACAAGTGACAGGTCAAGCTGAGGATTTCTGCCAGACCTCTCCAGAAACATGGCTACGAAAATAAGTGTTGTTCACTAAGATAACTGAAGGATGTGTGCTTTAAGCTATCCATATGTTGAAGTCCAGTTCATCCACTGAGTAGAAACAGCCTAATTTTTCATCATTAAAGAAAGAAGAAAGAAAACATATCCAACCCTTGCCATCCTTTCAACCCCGATCAACTTTGCATGCAACACAGGCATCACAGCTCAGCTGAAAATGCCTGGCCACACTGCAGGACCTAAAGCTCCACCAGAGAGCCTGTCCCTCCTTGACCTGCCTCCCACAGCACCCCAACACCCCCCGCCACCAACACCAACCCAGGGCACCAGACGCTTGCCCTTGGCATTCCAGCAAGATCAAATGCACGGCATCGCAAGCATGCTGGGGGCTCCCACCTTCACAATTTCCTTCACAATTATCTTCCTCATCCTCCTCAAGCTGGCTCTGGGTCCTCAGACCCTCGATTCCACCCACTATGTCCCAAAGGGGCCTCAGTTGCCCTCTTCTGGGTTCCTTTTCCTACTTGTGCACCCGGATAGTAGAGTGTCTACCATACTGTCCTGAGACTTATTCATGAATCTTTCTCCCGAAATATTCTTCCTGGAAAAGAAAGGCCCTGTTTTTAAGCCACATTCTGCAGTGACCTGAAAAATGTCTCCCCAAACCACAGGTTCAAGTTCTCACCCCTGTACCTCCGAAAGTAACCCTGTTTGGAAACAAGGTCTTTGCAGATGTAACTAAGTCACAGATCTTTAGATGAGATCATCCTGGACTTTGGGTGGACCCTGAAGTTAACGGCTGGTGTCTTAGAAGAGAGTATTTGAGAGAGACACACAGGGAAGGCCATGCGAAGACCGAGGCAGAGATTGGAGTTGGGCGGCCGTAAGCCAAGGAATGTCAGAGGCTGAAAGAAGCAAGGATTCTCCCGCAGAGCCTTTGGAGGGAGCATGGCCCTGCTGAAACCCTTGATTTCAGACTTCTGGCCTCCAGAACTGTGAGAGAAGAAATTTGCTGTTTTAAGCCATCAAATCTGTGGTAATCTGCCACAGTCCTAGGAAACTAACACCTAGTCCAACCCCCAAAATACTGCCAATGACCTAGGAATCATTCAATTAAAAAAACTGTGTTGAACGACGAAGGAAGATGAAGACAAAGGGTGAAGATGAGAAAGCATGTGAACTGCAGGGCAGGAATCTGGGACACGGACCCCTTGCCACACATTCACTATGGGAACCTGGAAAGTCACTTACCTACAGTGACCCTGTGACTTATTCCTAGTAAAGTGAAGAGAATGGCTTAGAAGACCCTCCACCAGGTCTGATACACCTTGAACCAACTTCACCCAGAACATCAACTTTATCTGATTCTTAAATTATAATTTCTTCGCATCCACTAAACAAATTTTATTAATTTTAGTTTTGTCTGAAGAGCTTTCAGGTGCAAAAAAGAAAAAAAAAAGATTAAAATATTTCAAAAAAAAATAAAATGACATTTCAAAGGGACTTCTATTTTAATCAGCTCAGAAACTTCAGTGAAGTATGCTGAAAAATGATTTTTTATAATCCCACCCGCCCATCCCGGCAAAATCAACAATTTACAAGTAGCTGCTTTAATCCAGCTGGAACTGCTGACAAATCCGAAAAACTCGACCTAAACTTGAATCGGCTTAAAGGCCACTGATCCGGATCCCAAACGTATGATGACTAATTTCCTGCGTGTAACAGGGGAGAGGGCCAACACAAAGGTTCTCTCCACTGGGCTCCGGACTGTAATGATGGTCCCAGACCCCAAACTTCCACTTCAAAGAATCTGGCTGAGAAATAAATACAGCTGTGCCGCTACCAAATGGTCACGTGTTGGTCAAGGTAGGAAACAAAACAAAAACTCTTTCACGGTTTTCGGGCCTCCCTGAACGGAAACACATACACAACTTTCCTGGGTTAAATCTTTCCTGATTCAGACACGTGGACATGAAGAACAAAGGTGTCAGTAATGAAATCTGTACTTGTCTTACCCATAAATCTTGCCTGGGTTAATCTGGGTTAAATTAAAACCCATATTTTGGGGTGATAGTAAAAACCGTGTTTTACGTTCTTTCACAGGTCACGCTGCCCCCTTGCCTTCATGTTTTCATAGGGGCAGCCTTGGTTCTTCTTTAGGAAACCAACCAAAACAACAGGGGAACAGGCCGCCGAGGGGCTCATATTTCAGTCCAACAAAATACCCATCAGAAACACTTTTAAACGTTCCCAAACCAATGCATCGTTCGGAAAATAAAATCGAGTCCCTGGGGCCAAGGGTTCCGCTACAACTGGGAGAAGCACGCTTGCAACCCTAGACCGCGAACCGTAGCATAAACGGAGTCACGAAACCACACAGTGTTCCTTCCAGGTGGAAACTCAATCCGAGAACCACGTCCCTGGAGTCGCGAGGCTCCACACCCCCACGGTCTGCAAGCCCGAGGCTCTCGGCTTTTAAAGATGCGCGCTCACCCCCAAGAACACGGGGCTGGGAGGGGCCCGGTTTCCTCTCGGGTGTCTTTCTGGCCCTTGGCAAGAACTCTGCTCTGAGAGGTGCCCTTTAGCTGTGCAGCGCGAAGACAGCAGAGGCGAAGCAAGCAGTCTGGGCGCCCGGGGGTCGCCCCAGCATCCCGCCACCGAGCGCCCGACGGAGCCAGCGCGCGCGAAGCCGAGGCGCGGGCGCGGCCCCCCGGGCCCCGCGCGCCGGACGAGGGGGCGCTCCCTCCGCGGGCTGCGCTCCCCGCGCATCCTCCCGTGGCACCGCGCGCGGCGCGCCGGGGCACCCGAGCACTTCTCCTCCGCAAGCCAGCGGAGCGGGCGGGCGGCCCGGGGACAGCCCGCCGCGGCGTCGCGCCCAGGCCGGGTCCCCCCCACCCCCCCCCAGGGCTTCCCCCGCCCCCCCCCCCCGCCCGGGCTACTCACAGGGTGACCGTGCGGTTGGGCACCGTGTCCGGGGGCAGGACCTGCGCCAGCTCCAGGCTGCTGCACACCACCTTGCCCTCGGCGGGCCCCGCCGCCCTGCCGGGCCCTCGCGGCCGCCCGTCGTGCTTGCAGCCCGGGGGCAGCGCCGCGGCCCCGCCGCCGCCGCCGCCTCCCAGCAGCGCGAGCAGCGCCAGCGGCAGCAGCGGGGGCGGCGGCGGCGAAGCGCGGGCCCGCCGGCGCCCGGGCGGCTCCATGCGGCGGGCCGGGGCCTGCGGGCCGAGCGGCGGCGCGCGGGCCTAGCGGGCGGACCCGGCGCACGGGCGGGCGGGAGCGCGGCGCGGGCCCGGCGGCGCCCGGAGCCTGGCGGTGGCCGCAGGACGCGCCCTCGCCGGCGCCCGCATGCTCCTTTGTCCACCGCGGCCGCGCTCGGCCTCTGGGGAGCGCCGGGGTCCCGGCCGCGCGGGGCCTGCGCCGCTCTGGGGCCGGCGGGAGCGCCGCCTCCTCCGCCGCCTCCTCCTCCCGCTGCGCCTCCGCGGCCGCCGCCTCCCCGCCCCGCCCCCGGCCCCGGCCCCCGGCGGCTCCTCCCCACCCCTGCCCCTGCCCCTCCCCCCCCCCGCACCCCGTCCTCTGCGCGCCCCCGGCCCCGGGCAGGAGGTGCGCGCTCCCAGGCCTGCGCCGCCCGCCGCGGGGAGCGACCCCCGGCCCCACGCGCGCCCGCGGGAGTTCGGCCCCTCGTGGAGAGGGCGGAAGAAAGTTCTAGGCCGAGCTCCGGCCGCGGTGGCCCCTCTGCGGCACGCTGCCCTCCTGCGCCGCCGCCCTCCGGACAGAGGCGCCCTGTGCGCCCCCGGGGGTCGCCCGTGCCGCTCGGCGAGCCCCGGCCCCGGGCTTGGGGTGAGTGAGGCGAGCAGCCCGAACTTCTGCGGAGAAAGGAAAGGAGAGAGAGAGAGCGCGCCCCAAACCGGCTACCCTCACAGGACGCGCCTGCCCACCTCTCTCCCCCGCAGTGACCTCTGGCCTCCCCTGGGCACACGGTGGTCTCATTGTCCCGAATCCAGCAGGGCTCGCAGCAGGTTCCTCTCCCGGAAAGAGGACCCTCCAAAGCCCTTTCCGGCCTTCAGCAGCTCCACGTATAACCCCCGCAAGGGACGCCTCCCTGGACCCGCAACCTTTGCAAAAAGAAATTCCCCTCTGGCGTCCAGAGATACCTCAGATGTAACCGGTTAGAGCCATGGTAACCAAACCAGCCAAGAAACCCCAGCTGAATCGATTCTTCTTCTAGGTGAGGCTGCCAGCCCCGCCCTAATATTTGCAAGATCGGGGCTCACGTACCCTGTGTTTAAATATTTACAAGGAATATATCGAGTTTGCAAATAAATATGTTATATGCTCCCATCTTGAGAAATATACCCTATACCAACCTGGAGGACCAGGTGTGTGCACGGAGCTCTTAGTTACCTTGGAGCGCCACCCCATACATGGCAGGAGGAAAGAGCCAAACCCCAGCCCTTCGTCTACCCACTTCCATCACTTTTGTTTCCTGTGCCAGTTCCATTCATGAACAAGAGGGGCTTTCTGCACACTCGTGGACCCCCAGCCCCTTCAACCAAGCTTCGTGCACACCATCAAACAGCCACCCCTTGGCAGCCCCTCCGGCCTAGGAGTGCATACACCTGTTGCGTGGTCCTCCCTCGAGAGGACAATTCCGGGAAGAGGCCCGCTGGGGCCCTGGAAGTAGCCTTGGGAGTTTTCGATCAGTGAATTCCAGGGTCCTGGGCTCCTTGGACAAGGTCTAGAAATAGAAAGGGGACACAGGCTGGTGGGGAACACATCCCTTGGCCCTGGAGATTTTTTTGCCCCTTGGGGAGGAGAGCTAGGATGGTGCCCTCTAAAATGCAGAGCCTGGGCAGGACTTTTCTGGCCTGAGTCTAAGGCCCCTACAGAGTCTATCTTAGGGACCGATTCATAGGAATCTCTTTATATGACTAGAACTTTCTCAATAGTAAACAAATGGCCTCTGTTTAACACACCCTACTGCATTAAATGGAATAGTGCTTCATTTGATCAACGTTTTTTGAGAACCGATGACGTGAGCCCACGTGTCCATTCTGTGATAAAAATGTCCTAGGTCTGCGCTGTCCGATACGGTGGCCACAGGTAGCCATTTACCACTTTAAATGTAGCTAATGTGAGGTCAGAAGATAATTTTTCACTTTATATAATTTTAATGAATTTAAATTCAAATTTAAATAGTCCAAGGGGTTTAGTGGCTACCCTGTTGAACAGTGCAGTTCTTGACACGGATAGAAAAAGTGGGAGCTCATCACGACCATTAAGTAGCTTTAAATCTATAAATAATCTATAAATAAGCTTGAGTGGTGACATTAAATAAATTCCCTAACAAAATCATCAGCATCAGCGTCGTCTTTCTTTATAAAGATGAAAACTTCTTCCCATAGCAATATGGAAGTTTATTAGCCATGTTGCTGTTGTCATAGCTACAAATTGTGATGTGAACTGAGAATCCGTGAATATCTTCACATACTCCTTTTCAGCCTATAGTTGAAATAAATGTGCATGTCTGTTTTGAAGTTTGTTTACCACGAGTCCTAACATCAGTTTGATACATACCCGCTTTTTACTTCACTGTCGTTGAGAAAGTTGTATAAAGTACAGAATTACCTAGATATCTCAGGTAGTATCATGAATCCAAGGAAGATTACGGAGGAAATGTTTTATTATATGGATAATTTCAAGCATTCTTGCACAGAAATCAGTAATTCTGTCTCTGAAAATAAGAATCACTACAGAGCGCAAAATAGTAACCCAGCATGTGAAAACTGAAAAGCGCTTTAGAAAGTATTCCTTTCACCCCTGTAGTTCTTAGAATGCACACAACCCTGAGTTATCATCGTTCCGTACCAGCATGGGTTCTTAAGGACACGGCAAATGGTCCTTCCCCCACTTACGAAGATCTTTGAGGATGATACCGTCTGAAACTTACCATCATTTACCCTGTCTCACCAAAATCTTTGCTTTAATTAAGCTACCCCAGCCCTGACAGCTTCTTGTCAGACAGGTCTATCTACTGCTGATCCCCCCTCAGGCCTCAAGAACATCACACCATTTGAAGTTACAGGACTTAATAGGTCCTTTCAAAGTTCTCACTGTGTTTTTGATTATCCCACTTTAGAACATTCTGTAGAAACTGTTTGAGAAATCACTCATTAACCATATTTCTGTACATGTAGTCCTGTAAAGCTGTATTGCGTCAACTGTTGCTTTAAGGATGGTAGATGGACCACATTCCAGGGCTTCTCTGCTGCGAATCCTATCTTGCTATGTTATGTAAGGCTTGTAGGAGATACCAGAGAAACACTCAAAGATGCTTTGTTTATCCTCCTAATTTAGACTCTGTGTTAACTATGTATACGTGTAAAAATATATATGTATTTATACATATATAATAAATATGTGGACGTATATACATACCACCCTATTTATTAACAGTTTATTTTACGTGACTGCCTTCTTCCTTTTATACCAGACTATGAACTCCTAGAGGATTCTTCCCACACCTTCCTACATTACTCCCTCCCACCTGCAATCACTCCCTATTACATTACTCTAGAATCTAGACAAATCATCTAGACTGAGTCTAGGTAACATGGCTTGTTCAAAGCTGAAGATGACTACCTTTTTAATTTGTTTATAGTCTTATGTTGTTAGCCCCCCCATTACAATACCAGCTCTACAAGGCTTTGTCTTATTTACCTTTTATGGCAGACTCCATTCGTTTCTGCCAAAGAGCCATTCCCACCTTTTTCTCCCTTGGAGGCTGAAAAAGCTACATAATCGTTTCCCCAGCCTCCCCGGCAGCTACTGGTGGTCATGATCTAGTTCTAGCCAAAAAGAACCAAAGGTTGTGCTGTCCAGTATGGTAGATACTAGAGACGTGAGTGTTTAAATGTAAATTCAAGTTAACTAAAATTAAATAAAACTGAAAGTTATATTCCTTGGTCACACTAGCCATAATTCAAGTGCTCACTAGCTACATGTGGCTGGTGGATACCGTTTGGGGCAGCACAAACTGAGGCATAGTCCCGGCATCACAGCAAGTTCTACTCTTCAACAGCAGTCTGCTGAGACGCTTCAGGACAGAAATTTTGTGTGTGACTCACAAGAGAAGATCTCTCGCCACCCTCATCCTTCTTTCTTTGGAAATGGTATTGTGAAGACATGATACGTGGAATGGATGCAGGTCTTTTGGGACCACAAGGCAGAAAGCATAAGGAAAATTCTAAAATAATAGGAGGAAATGGAAAGACAAAAAAAAAAAAAATCAGGTCCCTGAGGTCATAGTTGAGTTGCCAGTCAAGCTTCTGGACTTATTTCTATTGATTATGAATATTCTCTGGTTTAAGCCGCCACTGCTACGGTTTCTTAGTGCCTGCAACCGTGCCGGGCACGTAGAAGGAAGTCCAAAGTATTTGTAGATTCTTGTAGACTAAATCTTACTCATTTTTATGCTCCAAAGATCTAAAGCAGTTCATATATATTAGCTGCTGAGTATTGAGAAGACTGACTAATGTTCAGACTTCTAGGCAATTAGAAATGTGTAATGTCATGATTAAACTGACAGCAGGAAAGAACAGCAGTTTTTAGCACTTGAAATATCTCAGTGACACCTCTGTAAAGCCTGTTAATAAACAGACATTCTCTGTTTATTTTTGCATCTTTTAAAGTTAATCTACTAATTGTGACAGCTGTAGTTTATATTTTTAGTCATTACATGGCATGTGCTAGAATGCGTGCTTGGACATTACCCACGACCCAGATAGAAACAGCAATAGTAGCTCAAATAACCCCCGAGGCTCTTTAGACAGCATTGGCTCCTATTCCGGTTTACTCGTTACTAGAAATAGTGACCTTTGGCAAGTCACTAAATTTCATCTTTCGAAATGAGAGTTTGAACTGGAACCAGCTTTAAACTGCTCTGGTTTTACCCTGCTGAACCATGGATTCTTCTTTTGTTTGTCTGCTGCAGCCAGGCTATCATTGGAATGTATCCCTGTGACAGTTAAATGCTCTTTTTAGATGACCAAATATCTTTCTGAAATGATATATTCTCTACCCGCTGCAGTGTAATCACCATCAGTTGTAAATATAAAGAAGAAATGTGAGGCAAAAATTGGCCAGCAGTGCCACGTGGGGAATTACCTTGGTGTAACAGGAGTCTCCAAGTACATGACCAGGCAGGTTACCACAGAGGTGGTGGAACTGGAAGGCTCACAGTGCAAATTAAGATGCTCAACTCACCCAGCTTATTATAGCCATTTAAAACACACAAGGAAGAGTGAGAAGCAGGGAAAGACTTGAGGTAGGTTAACCCACAAGGTTTAGGATGCAAACAGATGAAAGATCTATCACCTGAACATACACAATGTTCATATGAACTTAGTCCAACTGTCTCTTTCTCTTTCTTCCAACTCAAACACATAAACCTTCCCCACTGCTGGTGTGGTTACAAGGACCAGAGCTGAAGTTTACTCAAGGTGACCCAACGGATTTAAGATATCTGGCGCCAACATCTCACTTGCTCTGTCAGGATACAGGGGCAGTTGTGCCTGGCCACACTTACGAGTTGCCCGAGAAGCAGCTGTGGACTTTATTTGTGCTTCTTGGACAGAGGGTACATGGGGCCAGATTTGATGTTACCAACGAACAACTGTTTTTCAACTGAATAAATACTGAGTGCCTCATATGCCTTATGCATATTTAGTGAAGTGTAAATATTTATCCTTCCTTCCTTTTCTAAATAAGTGATTTTTTTCTTTTGTCCCATCATTTTTATCTATTCACCACACCTGTACTCTACTTTCTTTTTCTACGCCTACCATGTCTCATAAACTATTTGCTTCTCTTCTTAGTGTCATCAATTCTCCTTCCTTTTCCCCTATTATTTTTATATCAGAATTAAATATTTTAGGGACTACCTGGGGGCGCAGTGGTTAAGAATCTGCCTGCCAATGTAGGGGACATGGGTTTGATCCCTGGGCTGGGAAGATCCCACATGCTGCGGAGCAACTAAGCCTGAGCGCCACAACTACTGAGCTTGCGCTCTAGAGTCCATGAGCCACAACTATTGAGCCTACATGCCACAACTACTAAAGCCCATGTGCCTAGAGCCCGTGATCCGCGACAAGAGAAACCACCACAATGAGAAGCCCATGCACCACAATGAAGAGTAGCCCCTCCTTGCCACAACTAGAGAGAAGCCCACATGCAGCAATGAAGACCCAATGCAGCCAAAAATAAAAATAAATAAAAATTTTTTAAAAAGCTTTCTTTAAAAAAAAAAAAGGAATGAAATATTTTAAAATAATATAGAAAACATAGTACGTAACAGAGGAAATGACACACTTTGGGAAAATTTAGAAATAGAGTCCACACCAGAGATGTAGATAGCTTCTCCAAATAGCAGTATTTCCTGAGTAGTTGTTTCCCAAATATAATGATATGACCTGTCTTGTTATACCAGGTATCTGTGCTATTATAAATCTTACTCCTGTGTGCCAATGTAATGATTAAAATCTATCAACCAACTAGTAATTATTAATGATAGGCATAGTAGCAGATATGCAAATCATGAAATTTCCTTCTAAACTTTTTTTAAATAGTAGCTTTCTTCCTCCTTGGTATCAGTTAACATATTAAAATCCATCTGTTGAGCTGAACAGAATGAGAAGGTATATTTGAAATTATGCATTTTCTCAACAAAGAAATTACTGCTTTGAACCAACTTCTAAATCTGTATGTTGATAGCAAATTGAATATCTTGTTATTTGGATTTCTGTAACATATTTTTAAACATTCATATGTCACCTAGATGCCTCAAACATCATTAAGTCATAAACAGTTTGGTTATAGAAACTCAGACAAACTATAAAATTTAAAACTAAATTAATTAATTTAGATATATTAATTATTTTACCCATTACATGTATTTTGGGTAATAGGACTATTTTAGTTTATATGTCAATAAATCAAAACATGTACTTTTTATATAACTTTTAAAAAAATATTTATTTATTTTTTGGTTGTGTTGGGTTTTAGTTGTGGTGCTCGAGCTTTCATTGTGGCATGCGGGCTTCTCTCTATTTGTGGCACGTGAGCTTCTCTCTAGTTGTGGAGCTCAGGCTCTATAGTTGTGGCACGTGGGCTCAACAGTTGCAGCCTGCATGTGTGATCTTAGTTCCTTGACCAGGGATCAAACTGGCGACCCCTGCATTGCAAGACAGATTCTTAACCAGTGGACCACCAGAGAGTCCCTATATAACTTTACAAAATGCTAAAATACAGAGGAAAGTGTTAAAGTATAGAGGAAAAAGCACTGATTTTGCTTTGGATTTGGATTAATTTGTTAATCTAAATTAATTTTTATTAATTTGGAGATTTGGATTACTATATTAATCTAAATAATTTGTATTACTGTGGATTAATAAAATTTAATTATTTTAATTATATTTAAATAAATTGACTTTATTTAAATTTACATTCAAATTAATTTTTATTAATCCAAATTAATTAATCCTTTACCTTAGGCAAGTTACTTAACTTCTTGGTGCCTAGTTTTCTTCATTTGTTATAAGGTTTTTTTTTTAATTTATTATTTATTTATTGGCTGCATTGGATCTTCATTGCTGTGCGTGGGCTTTCTCTGGTTGTGAAGAGTGGGGGTTATTCTTCATTGTGGTGCATGCGCTCCTCATTGCGGTGGCTTCTCTTGTTGAGGAGCATGGGCTCTAGGCACTCAGACTTCAGTAGTTGTGGCACGTGGGCTCAATAGTTGTGGCTCATGGGCTCTAGAGCTCAGTAGTGGTGGCGCACAGGCTTAGCTGCTCTGCAGCATGTGGGATCTTCCTGGCCCAGGGATCGAACCCATGTCCCCTGCATTGGCAGGTGGATTCTTAATCACTGTGCCACCAGGGAAGTTCCTGTTATAAGATTTAATTTAAATTTAATTTAAAATTTAATTTAAATTATGATCACATTGAAAGTTCCTAGCACATGACTTGCACATAATAGGTAGTTGAAGGTTAGTTGATCCTGAATCTAGGCCATTAGCTCATATTCCAGATGAAGAAGCTGGAACGTAAGGAGGTTAAATGAATCTGTCTAAGGTCATACCCTTGGCTCATGTGAAGACCTGAACCAGAGAGCTGGGAAAACTTCGCAAGTGTAATTGGTTTTCCTTATAAACCTATAACCAAATCTTCTTATAAACCTGGTCATGAGTTATGATTTAAGCAAATCACTTGCTGAATATCTCTGTTTTCCTACCTGCAAAATTGAGAAACTAATAATTGCCCCCCACATTCTGGTACTGTTGGAAAGGTAAAGAAGTGATGTGTGGACGAAATTACTGGGAAAAACATTCTATGTATTATAACATATCATTATAAACATTATAAGCTACAAAAGTGTTTCATCTTTAATAACATTACATAGAACACTACAGCTCCTTTCATCTCTAGAGCTCTAAATTCCTCCAAAATAAGTGCCGCAAACATTCTTAGACAATGCTTCTTCTAGGAAGACAAAAAAATGGAGAACTGAGGTAATCGTAACAGAAAATTTAGGAGAAAGCAAGCCCGTGTTCTCCATCCTACCTGACTTTTACACTTTATTTGTCCAGGTAATTACCTCAATCACCCTTATCCCTTTGCAAGTGAATAACCATCCCTATACAGACTAATATACATACATTCAAAGTCCAGTTCATTATAACCAAGATGCTTCTTTAGGTACATTCCATGAAGGGAAAGCTTTTGTCTTGTATATTACTGTATCCCAGCACCTTGAACAGTGCCTGGCATGCAATAGGCACTCTATAAATATTTGTTTAGTGAATAAATGAATGAATAATGAATGAGTGAAAGAATAGATAATATTGTTATTCTCCATTCATTAATTTGTCTTTTCATGACTGCCAAATAACCGTAACTTATTTGCTATATGGTAACTCAAGCAAAACTTATGTTTACGAACACACCTCTGAGCTCAGTTGACTGTGCATTGAAGTTGCTCATACTTCTTCTTACCCCTTAAAACTATTTGACTATTTGATGCTATCATCGCTAGATTATAAATGGTAAAACCCCAACAGTCTGACTTCAGAGTCTTTCCCCATCAGGAAACTTACTCATCTATATGAAGCCTGTTTGGCTATAAAAGCTGTGTATATTAAATTCTAAATTCACTTAATTAACTTCTCTAATCTTCATTATATAAGACTCAGTCGCCTCTGATAATAAAAACAGCCTCTCTGGCAACTAATCATACAAGATATAAAGAGTCTTAAGGGGAGACGGAGATTCTGTCCAGGGCCGTGTCTCACCTTACCTGAGTCTCGCAGAGTTACCCATTACTCGGTGGCTAAGAATATTTCCCGCTTTTATTTCTTTGTGTGTGTGGAGTCGTCCCCCTCCCCTGCTCCTTGTAGCCGAACTCTGAAAGGAGGAAGATAAGAGTCATCATTCATAGATCTTTCACCAAAGCACCATGCGTCTATCAAAACTATTCCTATGTGAGTCAAAACTATTTCAGGTGAAAGTGATAGAAACACAACTCCAACTATTTTATACACAAAAAGAAATGTATTGGTTTATGTAGATAGGAGGTTGCTTCAGGCATAGCTGGATCCAGAAGCTGAAACATGTCCCCAGGGTTCTGTCTCCAACTCTTAGCCCCTTGTTGGCTTTCTTCTCTGGCAGGAATTACTCACCCTGCAATTGAAGAGCCACTGTCATCTTCACCTTTACATCATCCTCACACTGTAAAATCCCAGCAAAAAAAATAACAACAACAACAAATTAAAAACAATTGCCCTTGCAGCATTCCCAGTGAGGGATATGATTGGCCTATCCTGCATCACACATCCCTGAAGAAGGGGTGAGGGCAGAGAAGTCCTCTGACTGGCCTGACCTGGATTGAAAACACACCTTCTTGAACAGGTGTAAGATCAGCTGAGTTCTCTAAATACATTCTTTTTTTTTTTCTTTTTAACATTTATTTTATTATGTATTTCTTAAATTAATTAATTTATTTTATCTCTGGCTGCGTTGGTTATTCATTGTTGCACACAGGCTTTCTCTAGTTGTGGTCAGCTGGGGCTACTCTTCATTGTGGTGGATGGGCTTCTTACTGCGGTGGCTTCTCTTGCTGCGAAGCACAGGCCCTAGGCTCACGGGCTTCAGTAGCTGCGGCACATGGGCTCAGTAGCTGCGGTGCATGGGCTTAACTGCTCCATGGCATGTGGGATCTTCCCAGACCAGGGATCAAACCCGTGTCCCCTGCATTGGCAGGCAGATTCTTAACCACTGCTCCACCAGGGAAGCCCTGAATACATTCTTAATGGTAGGAAAAACCCTGTCCACTATGCTATCTTTACCCCTAATAGTACAATCCTCCCTCAGTATCTGAGGGGAATTGGTTCCATTGGTTCTAGGACCCTCACCCCATACCAAAATCTGAAGGTGCTCAAGTTCCTTATGTGAAACAGCGCAGTATTTGCACATAATCTGCACAGACCCTCCTATATACTTTAAATCATCTCTAGGTTACTTATAATACCTAGTACAGTGTGAATGCTATGTAAATATTCGTAAAAAATGTAAATGGTATGTAAAGAGTTGCCAGTTCTTAGCAAATTCAAGTTTTGCTTTTTGGAACTTTCTGGAATTTTTTTCAAATAACTTTGATTGATGCTTGGTTGAATCTGTGGATGTGGAAACCGTGGTTATGGAGTGCTGACTGCACATCACACAGACAAAATCATAGGAGGGGAAAGTCACAAGATGTTAGTCATGATTACCTCTAGCATGGCAGGCTAACACCTGCATTTTAAGGTCGTCTTTATATTTTTCTTTATGGCTTTATTTTACATTTTTACAATGTACAGGTATTATTAACATAATTTTTAAATTAAGTATTTTTAAAAAATTTACTCCTTTTATCAAATAAATGAATGCCTATTATTGCTGAGTCTACTGTGTGCAAGGCACTCTTTTGAATGCTAAGGACAAATTAAATAAATCAAATAGGTTTAGTCACTACCTATGAAACCAAGAGAAGTCAGCAGTTAGACTGATTAAATTATAACTTGCTTAATAAACAATAAACTGTATATTGCCTTCACTGATCAAGCTCACTTTAATTGTTTTTACAAAAACCTGCATGTCTTCCAAGCATCAAGTAACCTAAACAAGGAGATGATTGCCTAAGCTGTTTTTTTTTTTTTTTTTTTTTTTCAGAAACTTGGAGTTAGCTGTGTTCAGTACAAGCTCCCAAGCCTGTTAAGACTAGTTAGGACCACTGACCCTCCAACTGGACCTTTGCGAGTATCCGCTCTATGACCTTTGGATGTCAGACGATCCAAAACTCCGCCCTCAGAACATGCTAAGGCTGCCATTTTCCAAACATACATCCCATGGAGAAGCAGGGGGCTTAGCTGGGCCTGTGCAGGATGATGAGCTCTGCCTTTCCTTAGCTTTACTCACCTTTCCCCTCCTCCCCACACCTCAGCTTCATCCCATAAATACCCCAGGACCCTCGCGTTCCAGGAAACAGATTTGAGATGCATTCTCTGTTTCCTCCCTTGCTTGCCTTGTGAATAAATCCTCCCTCTGCTGCAAACCTTGGCCCCTCAGTGTTTGGCTTGGTGCATTGGGCAAAAGAACCTTCGGAAAAACCTTCAAAATATTTATTGTCAGATGGGGAGGACAAAAACATACTCATTTAATTACTGTTGTAAAGGTCCTCAAATTCCTTCAGCAAAGGATAATTACTATTTAAAAGTTACCATATATATATTACCAACTGTAAAATAGTCAGTGGGAAGTTGTTGTATAACAAAGGGAGTTCAACTCGAGGATGGAAGATGCCTTAGAGGACTGGGGCGGGGAGGGTGGGGGGGACTTGAGGGGGGGTGAGGGGGGAATCAAGGAAGGGAGGGGATACGGGGATATGTGTATAAAAACAGATGATTGAACTTGGTGTACCCCCCCCCAAAAAAAAAGTTACCAAATATTATTACTTACTGCTTATCACCAAATTCCTCTCTTCTGTAGCAGAGGTCAAAGGTTTAAATATAGAAATTATAATTATAAAATGTTTTTAAAAGTATATTCATCTATATATACATAAAAAATCATACAGATGTATGTGTGTGTGTATATATGTATACCACATCAAGACACAAAGCTGGAACTGATAAATTTTGTCTCATAAAATTATAAATTCTGCTTGGACAAATACCACCAAAAACTCAAAACTCAAGTTGCTTAAAACTTTGCAACATATATGGTAAAGGAATATAATTTCTTCATTAAAAAAATACTTACAGGGCTTCCCTGGTGGCACAGTGATTAAGAATCCACCTGCCAATGCAGGGGACACAGGTTCGATACCTGGTCCAGGAAGATCTCACAAGTCGAGGAGCAACTAAGCCCGTGCACCACAACTACTGAGCCTGGGCTCTGAAGCCACGGCAATGAGGAGCCCGGGCACCACAACGAAGCGTAGCCCCCGCTCGCTGCAACTGGAGAAAACCCGTGTGCAGCAACGAAGACCCAACATAGCCAAAAAATAAGTAAATAAATAAACTTAAAAAAAAATTACAAATCAATAAGAAAACCTTCAACTACTTAAGAAAAACAGGTGAAGTATACGAATAGTTAGCTCACAGAAAGAAAAATAAAAGGTGTACAATATGGAAGGATGTTTAGCCTCACAAAAAATTAAAGAAATGCAGGCAAACAAACCAACGCAGTGGTGAAAATGGAAAAAAAAATTTCAACCATCAAATTTGAATAAATAAAAGATAGATGATATTTGGTGACTTCTGATGTAGAGAAGTCAACATTCTCCTTCATGGTTGGAGGTAGTACAAATTGATACAACTTTTCTTTTTGCCTCTTTCCTCCCAGCTTATTGAGATATAACTGACACATAACACTATAAATTTAAGGTGTCAACATGTTGATTTGATAAAGTTATAAACTGCAAAATGGTTATTACCATGGCATTAGCTGTTGCCTCCGTCTTCCTCACCATGTAGTTACCATTTCTTTTTTGTGGCGAGAACGTTAAAGATTTATGCTCTTAGCCATATTCAAATGTATGATACTTCATTATTAGCTATAACCATCATGCTCTAAATTAGTGATTTAGAGCACCCACTTTTTTGGTGCATTTTTTTTGTAATAGCAAAAAACTGGAAATAACATGTCTATTAGCAAGTCGAATAAAATAATGGGTTTGATAAATCATAGTAAACTACAAATGGGGACCCTTTGCCTCAAGTGAAGAGTTGAGGAAAAATAAGAGGATCTCTGTGTGCTGATCTGTGATCTCTGAGTTAAGTGAAAAAAGAGAAATCACTAATCCCCATTTCTATAAATAGTGTGTGTATATGAGTATATGAGTATTTGTACTATATATACGTGGAGTATTTCTAGAAGGATATAAAGAAACAGTTAATACCTTACCTCTGAGAGAGGGATTGGTGGTGAGGAGACTTACATTTCATTGTGTGCTTTTTTCTGTTATTTGATTTTTAAAAAATCTCTACATGCATTTACTCTTTAATAAAAAGGCCAAATGATTTTAAAGATTGAGAGCAAAAATTGTAAATATACTTTCCAATTTTTTTGACATCAGTAGGCAGCAAATATCCCAGTATATCCTATTTGTTCCTGGGAGAATCTCTTGAAAGAGACTTTTTACACTTAATTTTGTAAGTGTAAAAAATATGATTATGTAAGTGTAAAAGCTATGAAGCAAATAGATACCCATTGCCCTAATGGAGGCCTTTTTCTTTTTTAATGTGTTGACCAAAAGGGCTCTTTTTAATATCCCTTCAAATGTAGATCAGGTCTCTGGGGCAGGGTGAGTAAATCTGCATAGGAACAAAGGAGATTCCTAGATGCACAGGGATGAAGGCTCTGAAGACCTGCACCCTTCAGAGTCCCAAAGGCTTTCTCTCTCTGATGGACCTAAGTATTCTGAGGCAGTTAAGTAATATTTTAGCTCAACTCAGAGGACAGGGACCTACCTGTGAAGGCTCCTGCAGCTGGAAAGAAAATGGAAAATTTGGAAAGATTTAAAAGACCAATACATCAGGGACCCAAATTGAATGGAAGAGAGCCAGCCCATGACACTGGTGAGGTAAGGAGAGGTCAGATCTGGCAGGGGCTGTGGCTGCGTTCATTGAGAATGTTGTTTTTCACCTTAATAACAGTTAGAAGCCATTGAAGGGTTTAAAGCAGAGGGACGATACCATGACAGTTGTAGTTTTATATGCTTCTTTTGACTCCTACAGCTTGGAGAATGGGGGACTGCAGACAGATAGATTCTGGGAAATAATTAGGTGTCTATAGCCAGAGATAAGAGATTATTCTGGTAGCTTAAGCCAGGGTGATGGGAATGGAGATGAAGAAAAGTGGGTATATACGAATGACATTGTATTTAAGAAACCACAGGACTCATTTTTGTGGTTGTTTGGTTGGGGACATGGTGGGTGGCGGGGGTATATCAAAGATGCCTCCCAGGTTTTGGTTTGCTTGAGTGCAGGAGCATGCCATTCACCAAGACGAGAAACCCTGCGAGAAGAGCAGTTTGCCTGGAGGATCTGAGTGCTGTCGGGACATGTTGAGACTGAGGTTTGTTTTAATCATTCAAGTGGTGCTGTTGAATGTGCACTGTTATAGTCTGGAGTTCTCAGCAAGGGCTGGAGACTATTTTTTTTTTTTTTTAGCTACACTGAGCAGCTTGTGAGATCTTGGTTCCCTGACCAGGGATTGAACCTGTGCCCTCAGCAGTGAAAGCGTGGAGTCATAACCACTGGACTGCCAGGGAATTCCCACTAATTTTGTTTTTTTAAAGTCAGAGCCTATAAATTTTATTTGAGGAATACATGAGGATGAGATTTCCTAAACAGAAAAGTCAGGCACTTCCCTGGTGGCACAGTGGTTAAGAATCTGCCTGCCAGTGCAGGGGACACAGGTTTGAGCCCTGCTCCAGGAAGATCCCCCATCCTGCGGAGCTACTAAGTCCGTGCGCCACAACAAGAGAAGCCACCTCAATGAGAAGCCCACGCACCACAACGAAGAGTAGACCCCACTCACCGCAACTAGAGAAAGCCCACATGCAGCAATGAAGACCCAACTCAGCTAATAAATAAATAAGTTTATTAAAAAAAGAAGAAAGAACAGTCAGAGTGAGAAAAGAACAGGGATTAGCAGACATCTGTCCTAAAGAAAGTCAACTTTTTAATGTTCGGAGAGGAGGAGGCAGCAGTGGAGAAGAAATTAGAAAAGGAGTTGGCAGCAGAGTAACAAGAGAAAGTACTGTCTACTAAAAAAAAAAAAAGCACAACCTAAAAGTTGAGTATCACTGAGAACTATAGCCTGGGAAGGCAGCCGCTCAGAAAGCACTGAGGGACTGTTCCAAAGAGCTAAGGGAGGAGCCAGCATATATAGGAGTTTTGGCTGGGAAAACAAACAAAAAATCTGTAGTCAAACGTCAAAAGATTACTGCAAATCAGAGAACAGACAGCTCAAGTTAACGATTTTAGTGTTTTTCTATGTATGGGAAGGTGCAAGAGTCCGGGCTCACTGAAATTGTTCCTTTGGTCTGTATCTTAACTATCTACAGCCAGTATCCTATTTTTCCAGCATCCTGGATTCCCCTCAGGGCGCATTATAGGGGTCGCGCAGTGGTGAGGGCTTGATAGCTGCACATTCTTTCTTTACTGACGTGGCAGGCATTTCAAAAACTAATAATGTAATAAGTGACTGGTGATAAATCCATATGATCATTTAATTCTTGTTCTGCTAAGTTAATGAGATCACTCAGTGACAAATAAAATTTGAAGAAAAGCTTTTCAAGAACAAGATCTATTATTTTAAATTAACCCGTCTTAAATTGCCTTCTGGAACAACAGAGGAGCTGAACACCAATTTAAATACCAAAGGGAAAAAACAGCACTCAAAGCACCAAACCACCTGTCCTACCTCCCACACCCGGCAGCACTCTCTCCTCCAGCCCCGGCCCCACCACTGAGCTAACAGAATCCTTTACCATTGGTGGCACAATGTTTTCCGAGATTGCTCTGAGTTTTACTAACAAGTATGGAAATTCCAGCTGACTCCTTTTCCGCTGTTGCAAGAATCAAGAGAATGATTATTTTGTATTATTTGTGTCTCTACTCAGTTTTTAGGGGATAGAGCTAAAAATTCCATGCCAGATGGTGCTTCTAAAGACTCTGTTGTCATCAAGTCATAATGGAAGAATATTTTATCAGTCAATCCTTGAGTCAGGGCCATCTTTTGGCCAGTTTATGTCTTTTAAAGATAAATATGTAGTCTAGTCCTTTACAAAGTCTCCAGCAAAATGTTGCCCTTTGGACAAAAATAGGTAAAAACATTAGGGCTGACTTCCAGAGCGAGCTTTTCTTTGTCTTCAGCACTCTAGAGCAGAGGTCAGCAAACGTTTTCTGTTGGGGCCAGATGGCAAATATTTCAGCCTGTACCAGCTCTATAGTCTGTGTTACAACTAGTGTGGTGAAAATCATGATAAATAATACATAAATTAAAGAGCACTGTGTTCCAATTAAACTCTGTGTAGGGACACTGAAATTGGAATGCCACATAATTTTCGTATGTCGTGAAATGTTATTCTTTTTCTCCCATCCATCTTAAAATGCAAAAATCATCTTAGCTTGTGGGCACCATAAAGCTAGATGGTGAGCTGGCCTCTGCTTTAGATGAGGACCAGCACAGCAGGTCTTGACTTGAACTGTCACCACCTGCTTCCCTCTCCACAATAATTAATTTAGAAAATTCAATTCCAGTTGTTAAAAATGAAAATGTTAAACCCTGGGGACAAAAAAATCTGGCAAATATTGGAGTCCAGGTCTTCCAACATTTTTATTTACAGCAATTTTAGTAGTCTGTAACGTCCGGGGATGGCCACTTGCTTGGGGTTGATAAGACGTAATGGTGACAGCTCAGATAAGGCTCCCAGCTACGAATTCTCACCACTCAAACTGAGGTTGAATCAGAACTATTGTCAGTAAGGACGGTGTCTGTCCATCCACGTGTTGTAGAAACCAGCTGATTGTTGCAGCAGATGTTTGAAATATAATTATAAGCACTTAGCCATTTTGGAAGGAAGTCTAACCCAAGAAGTTCTTTTGGTATCAGCCTGCAAAATCAACACGAATTTTTGAAATTCATTTTAAATGTTTCTGGAGCCCTTAGCCTGAAGAGACCTTAGGTCAATATAAAGTCAAATATAAAGTCAAGAGCCTTAGGTCAGTATAGGCTATAATGCGGTTCACCTCTTTTTACAGCCTTTTTATGATCTGTACTTGTTCCAGGTTACCTGACATAAATTTAAGCAATGAGACCATGCCAATTTCCTCTGAACATTTGCACCCAAGATGATCTGATGACCTCCCATTCAGAAAATTAATATTATTTCTCCATAAAATTCATCCTTTATGTAAAAATAACTCATATTGATGAGTTGGGATCAAGTCTTTATGTCCTTTTCCCACTCTTTACCTAATTTGAGATATAGACCAAAATGGGATCTTCTACAAAAGAAATTCCATAATAGGATCAGTCGAAAGATATAAACATTCGGAGGCCCTCAGACTTTGATGACAAGGGCACAATAAAAATCTGTAATTTCCAGGCTTTCTAAGAAGAATTTTCAAAATCGAACCATGGACTAATAGGCAGACTCCTGAAGCTAAGAAAAACTCCTCAGCTGACAGCATGCTAAGGAACTGCTTTCCAAGAAAACTCTTCCTCGACGTAATTCCCTGTGCTCAACCTCCTTTGGAGACAGAAACTCTACTTAGGGTATTTAAGGCCTAATAACTGCTGAAAAGGTCACTTGGAAACAGTGAGGATTTTTATCCACTCAGATGAGCTTTGGAGACACCAACTTGGTCTCTTTTCGTCCCTGAACTTTAACACATAGCCTCTGTAAGATAACATAGCGTGACAAAGGAAATCTTAAAGTTCTCCTTCAGAAATCGTGATGAGATTGCATCAGCCCTCACATGAAGCAGGTAATCTCATCTTGCCCCATCCACCAGAAACAATCCGGGATACATTAAAGGGGGGGGAAAGGATGGGAGCCAGCTCCTTCTGGCAAGTTCCTCCGTTGGTAAATGGATTGCATTCAATTCTCAAAATTTCATGGCTAGGAATCTGTTCTAAACCATAGTCTGCATGTTTTCAGGGTGGCTAGAAGTTTTCCCCTGCACACAGACTACTGCCACCACTGTTGCCAAGAGCCACCACTTAGACCGTCTCCTTGTTTGTCTGTAGCAGTAGAGGCACTCAGTTCCCTGGCAAGGCTATTCAGGATATTCAACAAGTAATTCCACTCTCACAAAAATCACACTCCTTATCATTCTCAATCCTCTGGAAAAACAGAATGAGCCAATTAGTCAAACTAACTAAAGTCCCTGAGGAACTCAAATTGCCTTGGCTCTAGGTGTTGCCTTTAGCTCTCATAATCATTTGCTCTTTCCCCTCGGGCATTTGTGAAATATTAACAGCAAGCCAAGGACTATCCCTTACCCATCCTGGACCTTGGGAGACTCTAATCTGATTCAATCCAGTGTACAGTTGACCCTTGAACAACACAGGTTTGAACTGCAAGGCTCCACTTATACGTGAAACAGATTTTTCAGTAAATACCTACCGCAGTGCTACACAGTCTAAGGTTAGTTGAAGCCATACATGTGAACTGGGGATATGGACGGCCAACTGTAATGTTATACGGGGATTTTTGACTTTGCAAAGGTCTGGCACCCCTAACTCCCACATTATTCAAGGGTCAACTGTACTTAAACACTGACAAGGTTTTATTAAATACATTCACAGTTATTCAATACATTCAAGTCAGTTCTGTCTTTCCCCCAGACATCCCACTGCAGCCCTTATATGACTTTCAGGTTGGAGACCTCGTCTTCTGGAAAAGATAGTCCTGAAAGATTGATTCTGAATCCAGGTGGAAGGGACCCACATTTGTTCTCCTAATTACCAATACTGCTGCAAAACTACAAGGAGTACAACCTTGGGTTCATGTTTCATAATTTAAAAAAATACAAGCTTTACTCTGGATAGAAATCCTTCTAACAGAAGACCTTAAACTGAGGCTCTTTCAAGAGCCCTTAGACAGACAGAACAGGAATCACAAAGGGGTCAGTTTCTACCCAGGACCCAAGAATAAGATCCTCTAGAATTTCTCTGCTTAATCTCTGTCCTCTTCCTTCTTTGTTTTCTCTGTCCTACTATTGCTTCTTTTTCATTAGCCTCTGACCCAAGTACCCCCTTATCCAACACCTTACAATTAATTTTCCCCCCTTTTGTTCTGTCCTTTCCCTTTTCTGCATCCTCATCACAAGAAGGGCAAACTCCCTTGTTAAGTTTGCTCAGTTTTTTCAACCTGTCCCTACACTCTCCACTCATCCCCCACCAGATCAGCAGGATGGACACCCAATTGTCATTCCCTTCAACACATTCCATGGAGGCTTTCTCTTTAATGACCCATATTGGTATTTCAACCACCCCCACATCATCAGCCTCAACCTCTCAGCAAGTACTAACTGGAACTGAATTCCCAATGTAATTAATGCTTCTCTTGAAATCTCCAAGCTCCAAAACTTTACTTCCTTAGGATCAGGTGTAGGAAAAAAACAACAACAGCTTTTTCTCCCTGATAACCACTTTTTCCTCCATCACTTTTCAACCAGCCCAACAAATTTTGATTAATTCTAAGCAAAACTCTGCCTTCCTGAGGGATATGCCTCATGGTTAACTCCAGGTGTTATTAATAATTCCTACCCCCCAGAACTGCCTGTGTCCCCCACCCCAGGATATTACCATTTATTATGGTCAGCAAGCCTACCCCTGCCTTTTGCACACACACCAGTTTTCCCTGTGTCTTTGGAAACCTTATGGGACTTCCACTTATTCAAAATCACCAGCCCACCTGTTGACCATGTGTCCCTCTGGGTATTTAAATAATTATTTCCAAATGAGGCAACTACAGAGTATTCAGGAAGACTCCCAGGGTAGTCATCAATTCTCTCTTTATGTGTGCATGGGGGTCATTATACTCGCTATGGGAATTATACAATTTGAAAAGGTGGTTAGAAATCTCCCCTTAATCCATATGGAAGTAAATAAATGACATCACTTCTGCCCTAGAAGCACAACAAATAAGCCTAAACTCATTGGCCAGTGTTATTATGGACAATCACATAGCTCTTGACCTCTCGCTAGTTTGGAAGGTGTCTGCTTCAGAGTCAATGCTTCTGGTTGCACTTGGATTAATGTCACAGAGCGAGTAGAGTAGTCAATCACTAAACTCAGTGACAAGGCTACTTGGCTCTCTAAGGTTGATCCAAATGGCCTATAGCATCTGTTCTCCTGGACAGGAAATGGAAAGATAGGATCCTGGCTTTGAGGTATATCGCAAGGATTACCAGTCCCTCTGCTTGTAATCTTATGCCTTGCAGACGGGGAATGTATCCTATACAGAGTCCTAAATGCAATCATGCACCCATTATCTTGAAACAAGATTCAACAGTGTGTTATGATCTATGAGAGTTAAGGACAACTCCACCTCCAACTGACTTCTCATGCGGAGGCTGAATTTGAGCTGATAGCTTTTACACCCCAAGATCAACTCTAGACTGACCATGGTGTTGATCTGAACATTCACCATCTCCTTATGGTTGTCTTCAACAAGAGGGGAAGGAAGGGTGATAAGGCCAAACACATAGCTTTCCCCGATTGTCTGAACCTGCTAACAAGGTCAAACACAGATCCATCCCCTTTTGCCCCTTGCTAACTTCTCATTCTTTGTCTCATGAGTGATTAGCTAAGATTAAAAATATGTGTGCTCTGAAATTAACTAGACACAGAGATAAACATTTCCCTGTTCAGCTGACTTCCCTTGACTACAGAACAATTTCAACCATAAATCACCCTATCTGTTACTTGTCTACTACTCCCTTTAAAAGTCTAGGGCAAAATCACCCTGATTAGAAACTCTTATCTTCAGATCTGGATGTTCTCCCTATTGCAATAGTGTGAATAAAATCAGTCTCCTTACTTGTCCAGTTTTTGTCTTTGACAGGTCTTAGGCAGGTGGGAAGGAACATTTCATGTTTCTTTGGCTTTGGTCCCGAGGAATCTAGTCATGCATTAGAGTAAATTTTCAGGTAGCAAGGAGAAAATTATCTTTGTTCTTTGAGGCAGATCTGGGGCGAGGCAGGGACTAGGAATGAGTCAAGGACAAATTTCTACAAGGAAGCCCCAGTAGAAGATAGATAGGTTATATAGTGGAATGTTGATTAATTGGTACCAAGTTACTTTTGGTATTTCTATCTCTGATAGTATCTTCTAGCCCTCAGTACTCTAAAGTATTTTTAATCTTTCAATCTGGTTCTGGCTGTACTAATTATGGAGAATTAAGGGATGAGTCCTGTGTTCCATCCTGGAAGAAAATGTCAAAGAAGGAGCAGCATTCTCTTTAAGTGGCAGGGGAAATTAATGAGAAATAGCCAAGAACAAGACCAAAGTCTCTGAGATATGACTGTCTCTCCCCATCAGATATTCTCCCTGAGTTGATAGTTTGGGGTGAGCTGAGTTTGGATTTTGTTACAAGTAAAAATGGTTTCCTTCCACAACAAAAGAACAGAGTTGGTGGCCCTTACACGGAGCAGTTTTTTTCTTTTAAGGAAAGTCAAGACCGGGCATCCAGTCAGTAAGGAAATGTCAGTGGTTTGGAAGCACGCTCTGACTATTAGGGAGACTGAGAGGTAGTGCAAGATAAACACAGAACAGATGGTCAGGTAATTGGGAAGCTATGGTCTATTAACAGGGGAAAATTGTCAAGCTAAAAGCTGGGTTAGTTAGGTAAGGTGACTGAAAGGGGCTGCTGTGGGAGACATTCACAGCAACTGGTATCTTCCTTCACTGGGGGCTGTAGAGTGAGTTGGTTCAGGAATCAATAAGAGTCCCACTTCAGGAGTTAGTTCTCTCGTGATTTAAGAGACTGAATCCTCCAGGCGAATTGGGTTCTAAGCTGAAATGCTAACAACCTAAGGAAAGCTTGTAATTTTCTCACTTCAAGGGTAGGTGGAATATACATTGCACAAGTCTTGAGTAAAGGTGAACACTAGGCATATTGATATGGTCACTGAAGGAAGTGACCCCAGAAATTTTTTTTTGGATTTTCCTGCTCATACCTGATACGGCAAAATGATTTAGGACCTCTCAAATGTCCCTGTAATTCGTCATCTGTTGATATCAGAAGTTTGGTGTAGAAATATGGGCTTAATGTTGACAAGTAGAAGCACCGAACTCTAAGCCTTAAACTCTTGCTCTTAGGGAGAATGTTTGATAGTGTCAACATCCATGACGTCTCAGAAATGCTGCATAACACAGAGGCAGCAAAAAAACATTTCTGGGTTCTGAACACTAGGAGCAAGCTTTAGATGGAAAGAATTCGGTGAAAGATCCAACCTTTTATTACAGTTGATGATGCATCTCTCTTAACCATCTGAACTTTGAACGAGTACGGATGCAGAGACTGGAAGTTCTCTGTCAATACTGGATATTCTGCACAGTTGGCAAGAAGCCTCTGATGAAGGATATTGAGAATTAAGTAGGGCCACTCCTTCGGAGACACAAGAAAGAAGATTGGCAGAACTCCAAGATGAAGATGAAGGAAGATACCTAATGAATCATGTTCAGAGTCTCTTTACTGGCATTTTTTTTTTTTTTTTTGGCTGCACTGCTTGCGGCATGTGGAACTTCCCCAACCAGAGATAGAATCCATGCCCCCTGCACTGGAAGCTCGGAGTCCTGACCACTTGACCATCGGGGAAGTCCCTCTTTACTGGCATCTTAACCGCGAACCTGGTAGACTAAACACTATATGGACTACATTACATTAAAACAAATATGTATGTAGAGAGATTCTCTCTCTCTCTCATTATATAGCTTATTTCCTATCGCTTATTTAAAGACAAATTTTCTAATTTGAAGATGAAAATTGAGAACTAAAATTACCCATTCTTACCCACAGTGAGGATATTGAGGAATTAAAATGCTTACTCTCTTCCTTTCCCACAGCTGTTTACTTTAATATGGCTTTATTCCATTGCCTTCATTGGCATGACTTTCACAAGCCTCATCCATTCTTCAATGGACACTATCAACAGAGAGTTTGCACTCTAAGATTCTTTTAATGTCTTGCCTCAAAAATCCTTGCCTTGCTGGTTTCAACAATCCTGGACTGTTATATCTTACTCTTTACACAATTCTCATCAAACCCCCTGCCTGGAGAGACCTAAAGAACTAAACTTCTGATTCCCAATTCTCAATTAATTCTGACTTTGTTCCGCTACTGAGAGACTGCCAAAACTTTGCAGAGGCTTGTTCTCCATTAATATGCTAAACAATATACTTAGCTTTGTCCTACCCACGAGTTGTATTGGGGGTTAGTTGAGGAACCAGCATTTCACAAGTTCTTTTTTTAGTTGTTTTGCATAGAGGGAAATCACACTTGTAGCTTTCAAGAATATTTATAAATGACGAATTTGCTCTGGCCTCTTTAAACAAAAAATAACTTCTCCCTACACACTTAACAGGCAGCTTACAACAGCAACAGCTGTATTATTGTAATCTTGAGAAATAGATAATGAATGGTTTCAGTAACCTTGGTATAGGATCTTTCAGGAGTATATGGCAGGCAGTATGTTTATTATTTTTGTTGGCACACCATGACCAGGGTGGACTTCTTTCCCGCCCTGATGTTCATTTATTACATGGACTCTCTCTTATTCCTGACCCTCTGAAGATTCACTGTTGGGTGAATGGCTGAGATCACCTGAGGCCGTGTGACATAAACTGCTATGACAGTTCCTGAATTCTTTTCCTGATGGACTTTGAATAGCATGTTCTCTTAAAGCGGCCCTTGTTTTGACAGAAAATGTAGTTGACATTATTGTGCCTACAAGCAGAGAATTAGGTAAATATCTGAATTGGAGCAGAATTACAGGTCTGCAGATATTAAGGAGTAGATGGTTCCTATGTGCTAGTATCCTATTTGTATATTTTCCCTGCCTTTGTATTAAAAACCACTTTTAGTATTTATGGCTGAAATGATTTGATGTCTGCAATTTGTTGCAAAATGTCTGGTGGGGGTTGGGGATGTAGGATTTATATGTGAAATAAAATTAACCTTGACGATGGTAATTTTGAAGCTGGGTGATGAATATGCAGAATTTTAGTGTACCATTCACTCTACTTTTTTTGAAAAAAATTATTTTTACTTTTGGCTGTGTTGGGTCGTCGTGGCTGTGCACGGGCTTTCTCTAGCAGTGCTGAGCGGGGGCTACTCTTTGTCGCAGTGCATGATCGTCTCATTGTGGTGGCTTCTCTTGTTGCAGAGCACGGGCTCTAGGTGCGTGGGCTTCAGTTGTTGTGACGCGAGGGCTCAGTTGCTCCACTGCATGTGGGATCTTCCCAGACCAGGGATCTGACCCATGTCCCCTGCATTGGCAGGTGGATTCTTAACCACTGCACCACCTGGGAAGTCCCATTTACTCTACTTTTGTATATATTTGAATTTTTTTATAATAGAGAGTAGATAAAACTCTAGCTGTCGTTTGAAAGCTTTCCTAACAGTTGTACAATTTAGAAATTGTCTTACTTTGTTCAAAAAGTCAAATCTGGTACAATCAAGAGATACCACTTAAGGGATTTATTGGGATTTGAGAACAGTGCTGAGTCTCCAGGGAGAAAAAGAAAAAGTGAAAACATTATAGGGCTGTTGAACTTTTTTGTTAAATTAAAATTTATGAATAGAAGAGTACACCTCAAAGAGTCCCAGCTTTTTAGCTTATCCCCCAGTGTTAAGTGAAGGACCAGACTTGAGTCATTTTTTTGGCATGAGATGGGAACCCTCAAGATGTTCCACTGGAAGAATGTTGCACAATGGTTTACGCTAGAGCAGAGGTCGCAAACTTTTTCTATAAAGGTACAGATAGTAAATATTTTCTGCTTTGCAAGGCCATTTGGTTTCTGTCACAACCACTCAACTCTGCCACTGTAGTGCAAAAATACTCACAATCTGCAAACAAATGGACATGGCTGAAGTTGGCCTGCGGGATACACTCGTAGTTTGCCAACTCCTGGATCAGTATTTTAACTCAGGAATTAGACAGATCTGAGTTTGTATCATTATTTTTCTACTGGTTAACTGTGTGACCTTAGGCAAATCACTTAACCATTGAACTCTACTTTTCTCACCTATAAAATGGGATATTATAGTGTTTGCTTCATATGACTGCTGAGAAGAATTAGATGGTGAAGCACTTAACTGAGTATCTAGGGTTAAGTGCTAAGGAACTATTACGTATTATTAATCAATCCTCTTGGTATTGTAGAATGTATTACTTATCTAGTTAACAGACATTTAACCATTTTCTTCATCAGAATGCAACAGGAGATTTTGTCATTTAGGGAATGGGGAATCCAAGGGTTAAATAGCTCGGAATTACCCTGATTGACTAGTTTTTTCATCCTTATCATCTTGTTGAGGTTCTAGCTGGATGATAAGTAACACTTTTTTCTTCATCCCTAATGCTAATTTTTCCCCCAGTGACACAGATACGAGTCAGAGTTATATGGACGTAAGAATATCAGATTTAATGTTGATAAAACTGATGAATGTGTTTTAATCTGTGGCCACCAAGGCTTCTAATCTCCTCCTACATCAGGTCATTGTACCCACCCAGTCATAGGCAGCGATGGACAGCCACCTGCCTCCCCTCTGCATGAACCAAACCTGCCAAATAAGCTTTCTGTTTGGCGGGAAAGGTGACCAGAATGCATGTGTCCTTCAAACAGGCTGATTCCAAAAGAGAAAGAAGGAAAAGGTCTGAGCTGGACAGGCCCGCTTCCTTCTCTCATGTACACAAATAAGGGAAATAAGAATAGGGAGAGAGGCAGGGAAGGCTGCTATAGCTGAAGTCTCTCTCCCAGGGAACAGAGAACCACAGAAATGGAGGATTTCCAAGAACACATAACACCAAGTCAGCTATGCAGAGTGCTTCAATTAGCCTACAAGGTCTTCGTAATAGCTCTTTGAGGCATTTTTATAAGTAAACAAAATTTGGAGGGAGTGAAGAGAGTTCCTCAAGAGCTCCCAGGAAGAGAATGGTAGAGCCGGCATTCAAATCCATGGCCAGCTCTCTGCCTCCAAAGCTCAGGGAGCTCTTTCTAGTAAACCTGGATCTTCTGGAAAGAAACCAAAAGCACAACAATAATACAAATTAGTTCAGTTTGGACCTTGTGCTTGTAAACTCTGCTGTATAACTATCATCACATTATGTTCTAGATGTTTAAAATGGACATGCTTAATACATCCACTCGAATTTTGCCTGCAATCTGTGTCTTCCACTTAAAAAATATATGTATGTGTGTATACATATATATATATATGTATATTTCCCATTTTCTATAAAACAGAGCAACATAGAGCTGCCTTCAATTTTCTGGCTTCTACCGCTCTCTTCATACCAAATAGTGGTGCTGAGATTCCATCTACAAATTCCTTCAGCTTCTGAGGATGTAATTTGCTTGGTCTTAGAGACTTAAATTCACTTAAAGTGGCTATGTGCCCTTTTTACTATCTTCTCAACTATCTTGAGCTATAATTCCTTTCTTTAAATTGAACCTTTCCAACTTGAAGGAGACCGAATAGAAATATTTTAGTGTCCTATCACCTGTTAGCATTATGTTCTTTAAACAGTAGGCCATCCCATGATTTTTTTCTTGCTCCTAACAGTTGAAAACTCCCTTTCTGTCATTTTTAATGCCCATAAATACCCTGATGCACTTCCTTTTTCACCTTGCTGAGTATTCTTAGAGGTTCTTCTTACTCTTTTATATTCACCTTCCAGTCTTACAGCATCACATCCTAAGGTAGATACAATGGTAATTCTACACAGGACTATATAGTGTACCTTTTGACCCATTTTCAACATATGGTATTTGTACTGAAGGGCAATTTGAATCAAATTGTTAGCTTCCGTAAAAAAAATGAGTAAGATTTTCTGACATTTTGATAAAATGCTGTTCCCTTAAATAGCCATACATTTTGACGTTCTATCAAAACAACCAGCAAGTTTGCCTTGTGTGATTTGTTTTTATACTTTTAATTCGGTTGCTTTCCCAACGGCTACAAATTCTTTCCATGTTAAAATTTTGTTAGATAATGTTAGTTTTCGCAGAGAGTAGGTATCAACATTTGGGCGCATTTAGGGGAATTTGGTTTGGATTGCCCTTCAAGCACAAAATTGATGCTACTGACCCGCCATTAGCAGGACACGAAATGTGAGTTATGTCCCCGGTGCTGGTGATGGATGGCACTGCCTGAACCACCGGCACTCCCCTCCGCATTATCCATTGTGACTAATCGCAGGCATTTGCAAGATGATTAGCCAAGGTTAGGGGTACAGTCTGTGATTACGGAGCCGATTTTTTTCTTCCTGTGAAAAATTACTAGCTTAGAATAGCATTGAATTATAATTTTGGTCCATATCCTAACCAACGGTAGGGTGTTTATAGTAATTCACATTCCTTTGGCTATTTATGTGTTGATTGCTACACAGTTCCTGAGTAGTGCCCTGTCCCAACCTCATTTTTTCCCATTAAATGTTTCCAACTTTCAAATGTTCAAATTGTACTGCAAAAGGACCAGAAGCTCATTCATTTATTCGACTAATTGAGTGCTTACTAGGTTTTAAGCTCTGTTCTAGTACTGAGAATACAGCAGTAAGTCAGTGCTTTCCTTCCTGGAGATTTTATTTTAGTAAGGGGAGAAGGACGATACACTAATACAAGTAAAGGTATAGGTTACATGTTATAAATAGGGAGACATAAATTATGGAAGAAAAGTAGAACGTGCCAGGGAAGGAAATCGTTGATACTTTGTAAAGTCATCAGGGAAGGCTTTGATGGTAAGGAGACTTCTGAGCAGAGACGAAAAAAAGTGAAGGAGAAAACAATGTGGGTGTTTGAAGAAAAGTCTTCCAATAGGATAAAACAAGTGCAAACACTCTGAAAAAGGAAGGATACCTGCATGTTCAAAACAGCCAGGAGTCCAACATGAAGCAAAGACATGAGAGAAAGACTCTAGGATATACAGTCAGAGAACTAAGAAGGGGCCCGAACAGGTGAGGACCATCTTGGCTACTGCAGGATTTTAGCTTTTACTCCAAGTGAGATTGGAGTCCACTGGATGATTTTTAGTGGAGGAGCACCTTGATCTGATTCTTACAATAGTCAGTTTCGTTGCTATTTCAGAATAGACTTTAGCAAGATGTGTTGGTTATCTATTGCTGCGTAACAAATTGTCTCAAAATTTAGCAACCTAAAAATGACACACATTTGTCATCACGTAGATTCTATGGGCAGGGAATTCAGGCACAGCTTAGCTGGGGCCTCTGCTGTCAGGTAATCTCAAGGTCAACTGGGTCAGAATCTTCTTCCAAACTCACTGAGTGGTTGTGAGGAGAGTTCAGTTCCTTATGGGCTGTTAAAGTGAGTGCCTTGGTTACTTGCTGGCTGATGGCCAAAGGCTGTCCTCAATCCTTACTAGGTAGTTCTCGCCATCAGAAGAAGCGAGCATGAAGATCCAGAGACAGAAATCTCAGTAAGATGAAAGGCAGAGTCTTTGTAACCTAATCATGGAAGTAACATTCCATCACTTCTATTGTGCCTGGTTCATTAAGAGCGGTCATTAGGTCCAGCTTACCTTCAAGGGGAGGGGACCACATGAGGGGCTGGCTACCAGGAAGTGGGATCACTGGGAACCATGCCAGCAGCAGCTGTCGTAGGAGGCGAGGACAGATACAAGGAGACCAGTAAGGACGTTACTGGTGTGTTGTTAATGGCTGTTGATATTTCCATGGCACTTCATGGGGGTGCTCAAAAGTTCCAAAAGCTTTGCTTTTTGTGCAGATTCTGGACATATTTTGAAATTCATACTAATAATATTTACTGAGACATTGGATATGGAGTCAAAGATGACTCTAAGGTTTTCAGTATGAACCACTGGAAAAATGGACTTGCCATTTTCTAAAAGAGAAAAGACTCTGCAAGGAGAAGATTTTGAAGGGGGAGGAAGGAATCAAGAGTTAAGTTTTGGACATGTTGACTTTGGGATGCCTCTTTGACATCCAGGTGAGGTGTTGATTTGGCAGTGGGATATAGGAGCTTGGAGCTCAGGGTAGAGGCTTGAGCTGTACATAAAAATTTGAAAGTCATCACTCTTTACGTTGTATTCAAAGCCATCATGCTAGACTAGATACGATCACTAATGAGAGTGTATGCCAGAAGCTCTAGAGACCAGGCTAAACTGGGAAAGAACATTTTTGTGTAAGTTTCCTGGATGAAGAAGGCCATGTAACACTATATCTATCTCTGCAGTCATCTCTTTGCCCCTATCTAAGACAACTTTTTTACATTATGCAATTCAGTCTAGCTTCTTAAGGGCCTGAACTTCAAGAACAGGGCTTTGTTTCCACCTTTGAATTTTTTCTAGCTAGTAGTTACCCAAACTGAGAGTCTGGATTCCCCAAAGGCAAAAGCAAGCCAATGCTAACACAAAATGGAAGTTTTGAAATGACAGACCTTTCTTAAAAAAATTTCAGTGATAATTTGGTGGGGGCAGGGCTCAAGGTTAATTAACATGAGAATACTTTCTTGCAATACTTTTTTTCTAGCTCGTCTCTCTTTGACCAGTTTCACCCAGTACTTTTACTTCAAATGCCATTTACATGCTAACAAGCTCCAAAATCTATATTTTAAATTTTAGGCTTTCTTTGCAAAGTTTCTGCTCCATGTTATGAACTATCCCTTGGGCACCTCAATCCAGTGTCTTATGGAGACTGGAAATGAATTCACACTTACTATCAACAACCTATTCTGTCACTTTTTAAGTTCATGGCCTTATCATCTATGCAGTCTCTTCTGTCAAAAACCTAGGAGGCATCCCAGGATTTCCTTCTCTCTCATATTGTGACTAATGGTCATAATAAAACTAACGATATGGAGATTTATAAATATTATATCTAATTATCACAATAACCCATTGAACAGGTATGGTTATATCTATCTTATAAATAACAAGGGTAAAATAATTCATGAGATCAAACAGCAAATTAACGGCAGAGCTGGAGTTAACCCAGCTCTCCTGGGCTGCAAATCTAGTGTTCTTTCTACTACTTAATGTTCCTTCTTCATTTATTCACCAAGTCTTATTAGTTGTAAATTCAAAAGCATCTCTGCATCCTAATCTCTCCTTGCTGAATTCTGCCATGGGCTTAATGCAGAACTTGATTACTCACTTGGACTTTAAAACCATCGTTACTACAGTTTATAGATACACTCTACTGGGTCATCCTTAAAAACAAAACCAATTGCACCATTTCCTTCTTACTTTATTGACTCTCACTGCATGTAAAATCAAGTCTCAAGCCTTAACATTTTGACACTCAGTGTCTTTTTCAGACCCAACCTAACTTCATATTCAGAAATCTCTAAGGACGCTTTGCTCCACAAATTCCAGATTTTCCTTTTTCTTCGCCTGTGTTTGCCTTTCTTCCTAGAATGCCCTGCCTGCCTTCTCCTTTCTTTCTGTAAAAGTGTTACCCACACATTAAGACCTAGTTCTCAATGTTACCACCGCTGTGTGGCTTTTATACATTTAGGTAAATCTAGTCTCCGTTTCCTGGGCTCTCGGGACTGATTTCTGCTTACATTCCTGCCTCTAACAGTAGATTGTGAGGCCCTTAAGTACAGAGACCGTCTTATCTTTGTATTCCCAGTGCGACCACATTGAGACATTCTGTAAATATCTGCTTTTACAAATGATAAAATCATTCATATATCTAATTCAGATTTTAAAGAAATGTACAGATGAACCGTTGCTGTATGAAAGGGGGCTATGTCTTGACTGAATTTTTTTTATTTCATTAAGGATGGCTTTGGTCATCCTTGTTTATAGACACCTTAGGTGTATTTTGAAACTTTTTGTAAGGTGAAAATCCTTTTCACTTTTTTAGTATGAATGAATTAGATTTACTGAATAAGAATAATAATTAAGTTGCATATTTTATACCAAAGACAACTTAAAATTGGTTAAATATTATGTCAGCAGCATTAAGTGGAAGAAGTAGCCAGTAAATTCATTTGTTGGAATCTAGATCTACAGCAACTACTCAATGTGTAGGGCAGGCTAATAAAGACATGGCAGTCTTGAGGCTGTCCTTTGAATTCTTCTTGCCTTTGGCATACTGCAAGCATATCACTTGCTACTTATTTTGTTCAAATCTGTACAGAGATTAACCCCACATATAACTGACTATCATCTATTGAGTGTTTCAAGTCATCTCTTATCACCAATTTATTTTTAGGAATGGAAACAACTGAGATACTTTTGAAGTTGCTGTAATCTTATTTACGTTAATTTATCCAGTAGTACTTTAACAATTTAAAGGGTTTTTCCCCCCAGAAAGTAATTACAATGATGATGTGTTTTACAATTTTCCTTAAAGTGTTTTGATGTACATTACTTTAAATATGGTTCTAAAACAGTGGTTGTGCAAAATGCATTGTACTAATTAAGTAAGCTAGAAGTAGTAAGAAAATTTGTGACTATTATGTTAATTTCTGGACCAAATAAAAAAAGTGCAGTCAATTCTTTATTGCACAATTTATGTGATACTTGCAGCCGCCTCTCCAGTACCCACTCGCCTTGTCTCATAACCCCTGATTTCTGTTTGAGATTCCATCTGGTTTGAGGGAAGATAGTCACTCCATCCATCAGCTCTAGGAATAGAGCACATGACTTTGACAAAGCCAGTTGGAACAACACATTCCCCTGGCCACCATGATTGGGTCAGGAGTTGTCAGGTGACCAAAGCTAGTATAATTAGAGAGAGAGAAAGCTGGGAAAACCAAGATCTTCTTTTCCTTTGGATGGAGTGACCCACAGATATGAAGTGTAGAGCTCCGGAAGGCATTCATTGGCAAAGAATGTGTGCCGATAAGGATATACAGAGAAAGAAAGGGGTGAAAGAATCATAGTAAGACTGAGATGTAGACTGATTATGTTTTCATCAAACTGTGACTACTTTAAGTGATAGAACAGGAGTCCAGCTCCTGGTTAAAAATCGATGTGTGAGTTTTCATGCCTGACCATAGCCAGTTACAAAGGTCCTACCTAGCAGGTCTCACGGGGGAAGGCTGCCCTCCCCACCCCAGACCTGGTGCACAGCCAGCGCGCTGCAATTTCTGAAGGCAGCTGCAGTCAGGAACTCAGGCCCCCTCTAGCTGGTCATGCTTTTACACTTATAGCTGATCTGCAATTCTAGCCCAGGCTCCTACATTCCAGGCTGCAAATCTGAAGGTCTATCATTTAGAGCAGTCAAAAATTTCCTTATTACTTTGGTCACTTTGTGTTGTTTTACTTGAAACAAAAAGCATTCTGATATATTCATACTAACGTGTGGCAGAGTGGAGAAAATTCTTTGACTACAAGAAATATGTCTTGGTATTTCTATTTGACCACAAATGTGTTTGACCCATAGTACTGCAAGATAAGTGATGAAACCACGTTAGGAATTCTCAGCTCCATAGACTATGTGACCAGCATACTCTTGCTCAGTGACCACTCTGGTTTCTTTGTTAGGAAGAATCACCCTTGGCAAACTCAAGAGTAAAGGAAGTTAAAGTTGATTTAGTAATATTGCTTGTGATATATGATGACCTGCAGGCACCAGTGGGGTATCAGAAGCTCAGCTGAGCTGGGAAAAAAGAGAGCTGAGCTGGTAGGTATCAGAATAACCAATTAAAGCAGCAAGCAAAAGATAAAAGAGTTAAATTTTTAACCACTTGCTGAGATGATATAAGCAAAGAGGCTAAAATCAGAGAAATTGCCAACTCCTCCTGTTCCATTTTTCCCCATGAATCAGTGCAATGGTCCAGGGTTGAGTGGCTGGGTCGTCTTACTGTTGAGGGAGCCCTGAACAAGAGGCTCTGTCATTTTTATGGACCCCAGGTGAGGGGGAAGCCCTGCAGGTGGAAAAGTACTGAATCCTGAGAGTAGGGAAAAGTGTCTTCAACGTTTGCCTTTTCACTCAGTAACAAGACCTTGTCAGAGGCACCTGAAGAGGACCTCAGCCCAAGGCTTCAGGTAAAGAAACCTAGGAATATAGGCGCCTGGGCTAGGAATGCAGGTAAGTGTGAGAGCATGACCAGTCGGAGGCCCGAGTTCTTGACTGCAACCCCCTTCAGAGATTGCTGTGCTCTGGCTGTGCACCAAGTCTGGTGTGGGGAGGGCAGGTTTCCCCCTTGAGATCTGCCAGGTAGGAACTTTGCAATTGGGTATGGTCAGACCTGAAAAATCACACATCGGTTTTTAACCAGGAGCTGGACTCCTCAAGAGAAAAGCCAGATTCGTTTTTATTCTAAGACTCTCAGTGTTTTCATGAATCCTATTTAATGTAGTATTTGAGTACCTGATATATCACATGAATCCAATTTAAGTCATACATTGTTTGAATATTCCTGCATTTGTGGATTTTCATATTCCATGTTGGAGGCCTTTGGGTTCAAAGACTTTTAAGTAGGTTACAATGTACATGGCAAAGGTAAAACTCAATAGACAGTCCTCAAGAGGAAATCAGCTACTCTGTAGTCAAAAAACTTGGTGTCACATATTCTCAAATTTAAAAATCTTGAAGAATAAAGAAATCCCTAATTATCTGCTCCCTGGACAATCATGCAACTCCTAAATCTTCAATATTTTATTTCAGTGGGCAAATACTATAATCCCTTTACAGATCCTAAATGTTTTCTTTAACAAGTACTATAAAATTTTCTAAATATGTGCCAACACTGCTTTCAAATGGCCTTTTGAAGCTTATCAACTGAAGACAATCAGATCTGTTTTCCCTATCCCTTGGAGAATGCCACGAAATCTCAACTTTCTGAGGGCCTGGAGGTCCCCTCCTCTGCTGATCACAAGGCAAATCTTAAAGGAAGTGAGACTTCTTGGGTATTAGAAAAATCCCCAAAACTAAACAAACAAAAATATTTTAACTTTGATATGGTAAACTGGGATGTGAACTGAGCTATAGGACACACGTGGTAAGTGCACGCGTGGTAAGATGCTCTCTCTGTATGACACTAAAATAATACAGAAAATAAACTGTTTTGAAAACAATATTCCATTTTTCTCACAGAATTTTAAACTCAAACATGATAAATTTAATTTTTGGCAGCTAAGAACAAGCCATAGGATAATTAATGGATAAAAGGTTTGGCCTAAAGTTAGGGTCATAAAAGGAATGAAAATAAAAAAAAACAACAAATGACGCTTTAAAATCTTGTCTAGGTTGAGGAGGTAAATTTTATGTTAGGTGTATTTTGCCACAGTAAAAAAAATTTAAAAAAGGGAAAAATGTCATGTCTAATAGCAAAAAGCTCAGATTTTAGAATGGAAGGTGGGGGAAAGGAGAGAGTTGAATCAAACCAAACTTCTTTTTGGTTGCCTCATTTGTGAATCTCATTTCTCACAACAAGTGCTTTAATTTTGGATATTTGAAATTGGATATTTAAAAATCTGATTTAAAAAATTGGGAAATTTATCGATTCTATAGTGGCAAGTTCAGTTACTACAAAATGTGATGTTATGAATTTGGGGCATCGTATATTTGGTTTCATGCAACATTTAAAAATTTTGACCTAAAGTTAACCCTTTATATAAGAGTTTTGAGCAGGACCCAGGTAACCAGGAAACAATGTGTAGACAAATTTCCTTTGGGCTTTCTTGGATAGGTATATTAGTTTGCTCTGAATGCCATCACAAAGTAGCACAGATTGGGTGGCTTCAACAACAGACATTGATCTTCTCATAGTTCTGGAGGCTGGAAGTCCAAGATCAAGGTGTTAGCTGGGTGGTTTTCTCCTGAGGCTCCTCTCCTTGGCTTGCAGATAAATGCTTTCTCTCTGGGTCCTCACATGGCCTTTCTTCTGTGCACACACTTCCCTGGTGTCTCCTGTGTGTGTCCACATTTCTTCTTCTGGTAGGGGCACCATTTAGATTGGATTAAGGCCCACCTATATGACCTCCTTTCACCTTCATTACCTCTTTAAAGGCACTATCTAAATACAGTCCCATCCTGAGGAACTGGGGTTTGAGGCTTCAACGTACTAATTTTGATGAGACATAGTACATCCCAACAGCATGGTATAATAATGTAACATCTCATTTAATTTCCAGTTTTTACAAGTTTGTGTTTTATTTTGATGTACTCTTTTGTAACACTCTTAATTGGCAAATTTGAATGCATATACCATTAAAATAATAGATATTTGTATATAACTTGTGGCTTCTGAGTTCTACGTTTGCTTTATTTGTAATTGAAGTGAGAATATGCATATATGTATATAAGTAATATATCTATATATAATATATAAATACATAATATAATATTAAATTACACATGTATATAGATTGTCTTACATTTTGATCTTGAGTCAAACAATATTTCAGGCAAAGTCTCAACAGCCTGTATTTACATAAATTGTTCTCTGTTAATCATATGCAGTTCTAAGATGCAAGGTATATCCTTGAGTCTCCCTCAGGGAAATTTGAAGGTTTTTTCAGGTCGTAATAGTTATTTATTGTCGCATAACAAATTATCCCAAACCTTAGGGCTAAAGATGACAAACCTTTGTTCTGTACCACCTTAGGGGAGTGGTTCTGGCTCAGAGTCTGATGAGGCTGCAGGATAGATGTCAGTCAGACCTGCAGTCATCACACACCTGACAGGCTGGAGGAGCCACTTCCGTAACGGCTTTCTCAAGGAGCTCTTGTCTGGTTGCCTCATCCTTTGCTGGCTGATGGCAGGAGGCCTGAGTTCCTGCCATGTGAGCCTCTCCATAGCTTGAGTGTCATCTCACCATGTCAACTAATATCCTCCAGAGCGAATGATCCAAGACAGAGCAGGTAGAAAGCCACATGCCTTTTACGACCTGGTCTTGTGAGTCACACAACATCACTTCCATCATGTTCTATTTATTAGAAGTGAGTCACTAAGTCCAGCATTACTCAAGGAGAAGGGAATTGAGCTTCAAATTTTAAAGGAAGGAAAATCAAAGGATTTGTGGACATATTTTTAAAACTACTACACTGTTGCTGGGTACTAAATTTGAAGGATTGTTGGATTTATATATTGCAAACCTTGTTATGATAATCCAGAACATGATATATTAACATGGTAAAGAAATGTTGTACATTATAAAATGAAAAAAAATACAGCCCCTAGAAAAGATCATTGTTGAGTCACTGTTAGAGACAACATCCATTAACTAGGATGGTTATTCTCAACCTTAAAATTTAAAATTTTAAGCTTGGAAAGATTTAAAATTAAGTAAAACATAAAAGAGAATCAGAGTCATGTGTTAATATTTTTGTTAAGAAAATAGCTGTGTATATTTGAAATTGCATATCCTGTAATGCGTAGCAGTGGCCTATTATAGTCACAACACTTTATAATTTGAAATGTGCAGTGAAAAACTACATTGAGACATTTTTTTAGGTGAAATCTTGCAGATAATTCTCGGCAATGAAATAGCTAAGAGAGCTTAGGTTTATTGTATTTAAAAAGTTAGTTTATTGGGTTTATAAGAGCTATTTAAAATTGTATTATTTTCCCTTAAATCAGGTGATTGACGTTTTTAAAGAGCAGATGCTCAGGTGCCTTGATCTTGGACTTCACTGCCTCCAGAACTGTGAGAAATAAATGTTGTTTAACCTCCCCCCCAACCCCTGCCTATAATATATTTGTTAGAACAACCCAGACCGACACTGAACAACCTGTAAGGTAGACACTGATATGTAAAATGCATCCTGGATGTCTGAGGACAGCTTCCTCTACCTTTCAGACCTCTGGCCATTTCCACATAGTTTTTCCATGACCTCCCAAACCTTCATTCACGTCCTAGTCGAGGTTTCAAGTCAGTGGCACCTATAGGCAGAAGTAAGACAATAGAAGAAGGAGAAAATGATTGGCCCAGGCCTGGCTTTTCTGACATAGCGGCTTCTCACTGTGCACGCTACCCCACTTTTGCGGCACGTAATTCGGAGAAGCCAGACCAAGCATCATGCAGAAGCCATTGGGAAGGTAGGATTCCTCATCCACCTGCAGACTGACTTGACTGACACTCCCAAGTAGTTTGGATGCTCCTGTGTCCTAGTTATCATGTGCCTGTTCTCTGCATGGCCCCAAGCTTTTCCCTGTCAAAAGGCAAATGCCTTACTCTGGGGGGAAAAAAAAAGCTCCAAGAATATTTGCTGGAGAGTTCATCTTAACATACATAGTCTAAGACCAAGATTCTCATTTTAAGGGCAAGTTTCCTATAACTATGTACATAGGTCTAAAAGATCATTTTAAACTGTGTACCTCATACCATCCCAAGAACTCTGAAAAAGTTGAATTGAAAAACGATGATATTAAGAAAGAACGATGTACCTGTCATTGGTTAAAAAAATGGTTCCCCCAAAGATATCAGATGCTGATTTCTGGAACCCATCAATGTTACTTTATATGGCAAAGTCTTTGCCGATGTGATTATATGAAGAACGTTGAGGTGGGGAAAGAATCCTGGATTATCTAGGTGGGCCCTAAATGCAATCACATGTATCCTTGGAAGAGGGAGGCAGAGGCACATTTTACCACACACAGAGGAGAAAGCTATGTGAAGACAGAGCAGAGAGGGAATTGAAGATGCTGGCCTTGAAAACGGGAGTCGTGTGGTTCAAGACAAGGTGTACTGGCAGGTACCAGAAACTGAAAACAGGCAAAAACAGATTCTTCCCTCTAGACTTTGGAGGGAGGAGGACCCTGAAGACACTTTGGTTTTGGTCCAGTGAAGCTGATTTCTGACTGCTGGCCTCCAGAACTGTGAGAGAATACATTCCTGCTGTAAGCCACTGTTGCAAATTTATGACAGCAACCATAGGAAACAAATAAAGTAACTTTACAACAAAACAGGCTGGAAGAGGCCCAGAGTACTTCCAACTAACATGATGAGCATGGGAGATGTAATTCAAAGGACTACGTGGCTCAGAACATATAAAACCACCCCAGGTGGGCCTCAGCATACAGTCCCACCGTTTCCCTCCGATGCCTGACGGGCAGATTGCGGCCACTGTCAAGTATGCATCACCATCCCATGTTCATTTTCAGCATGAGAGTGGGTCAGGCAACACTGGACTCCGTACTAACACATCTCTGCAGCCAAGGTCTATGTAAAGAAATTCCAGAGGTGCACCTGCGTTGCCCTGGGCTGGCCAGGCCCTGTGAACCCCCAGAACTGGGTGGTGTAGCGGACCGTGCTTGTGCATACATCAGTCTCATTGAAAGTCTGCTCTGTGTCATGAACGAGGAAGCCATGGAAAAGGAGGCAACCACCACCAACACAAGGTGCAAATAAAAACTAGCTTTTACCATCTCCAAGGTTAGGAGGGGATAGTCTTGCCCTTAACAGTTTGGGACCCTGCACCAAAAGCAGAATTTTAGTTCTACTTACCATAGATTTAAAGCGTTGAAGGCTACAAATTAAGTTAACTGGCTATTATGTAAAACGTGTTTTAATTGCCTACTTGACAAATACACTTTTACAACAAGAAACTCAAATATATGTGTCAAACTCTTTTTTAATGTGATTTTAGCAAAAGGGTGAAGACAACTCAATGTGTTTAATACTCATATTAAATACATTTACAAAAATAAAACTATTCACATTCCTGTGTTCACTGTCCATCAAATTGCTATTGTAAAGGTTGTCAAGCTTCAAACATTTGTGTCTCAAATTATATAATGCAATTTTGAGAGCAATTACTCAAAATTTTAATTACTATTACAAAATGTCCATCAGCTGCCATGTGCAGTGTTGCAAATCCTATGCTAATTAATTCCTAAGTACTTCCTGAAGCACATATTGGAACACTGATTGGAAATGGTACTTTGTTATGCAAGTTATCAGTGGCTTTCATGCTGAGAGGAAGGATCTGGTAGATTAATTTGACTCCCTGAGAGGAAATCCTACCTGCACACCGAAGCATTGTCTGTCTTCAACATCATCAGCTTTTACAATCACAGATTTTCTTGCCTATCCCTACCAGCAAGGAGACAAAAGAAGAGGGATGGAACAGTATTTCCCTGGGCCCTGAACAGTGCTAATCACAAGAGAGGCCGTCTAGCATCCAGCAGCAGTAAGGCTCTGGTCCTAAGTGATGCAGGAGCCCAAGTTCTCTTTCGTTCTTTTAGGGGGTTAGAGTGTTTTGTGATTTAGAGTCATCTAAACCATGACACATAGGGCAAGAGTCCTTACTGCGCAAGCCTCAGGGCAATACTGGAAGGCAATTCCCAAGGTTCTCACTTTGTTGCACACAGCTCCAGCCTAGAAGAAAGAGAGGATGCCGTGTGGTTACTTTAGATTTCAAAGACCGGCCTTTTGATGCGGCACGGTTAACCTCCGCACTACTTTATAAACTAGAAGACTGCCGGAGACTTCATAACTTCTCTTTACCTTGCATTCATAGTTTGCAGCTCCATACAGAGGCCTTCCCTCCTACCGCCTCTCACCACGCCCGATTTCCTCAAGTTACATTGAAGATGATAGTGAGAAATGACAGTCCTTGGAAAGACACATTTACGGTTAAATTATATATATATATATATGTATATATAAAGAATATATGGTAAAATATGCGGGTTTGTACACTTCCAGAGTGGAGACCGACAGGATTATCAGACCTCTCATAAACAAGAGTTACAAGTTGAAGACGTGAAAATCTCAAATAACAAAGAGATTCTTGATGTTTTACTCCCCTGGACAAATCCTGTGACTTCTTTCAAATCTGTGTTAGAATAGCCTTTTTGAAGTCCGATAATTTTTGAGGATACGATTAACTTTCCCTTTTCCCCGTAAGCATCAGAGTCTCTCAGGGACCCTATCCCTTGTAGATCCCAAGACAAATCCTGAGGAGGGTCTTGGACACACTCAGGTATTAAAAAAAGATTTATAATTTTGGTGTGTTAAAAACTAGGAGATGATCCTGGATGAGCGTTCTCCTTTTCTGCAATACAGTTCTTGGAAACACAACAAGTCAATTGCAAATGTCTTAAAATTTTATTTTATTTTATTTTTTAACATTTTTTTTTATTGAGAGACAATTCACAGACCATACAATTCATTCATTTAATGTGCAAAATTAAGTGGTTCTTAGTACGTTCACACAGTTGTGAAAGCGTCATCAGAATCAATTTTGGAACATTTTCATCTTCCCAAAAAGAAAGCCCTTGCCCAATAGCAACCACTCCCCACTCCCTCCCAACCCACCCCTGCCCTGGGCAACCACTAATCTACTTTCTGTCTACAGATTTGCCTATTCTGAACATCTCATGTAAATGGAATCATGAAATATGTGTCTCTTGAGACTGACTCCTTTCACTTACCATATGTTTTCAAGCTTCCTCTGTGTTGCAGCATGTGTCAGGGTTTCATTCCTTTTTGTTGCTGAATACTGTTCTGTTGTATAGATACATTTATTTCATTTATCCTTTCATCAGCTGATGTAAATTTGCATTGTTTCCATTTTTTGCTCTCATGAGTAATGCTGCCATAAACACTCGTGTGCAGGTTTTGTATGGACATATTTAGGAATGGAATTTCTGGGTCACAGGGTGTAACTCTGTGTTTACATTTTGAGGAAGGCCAAACTGCCCCATTTTGCATTCCCACCAGCAATGTATGAAGGTTCCAGATTCTTCACCTCATCTCCAACTCTTGTTATTGTCTCTCTTTTTTATTACAGCCATCCTAATGAGTATAAAAATCTCATTGTGGGGTTTTTTTTAAAAGATCCATTTATTATTTTATTTATTTATTTATGGCTGCATTGGGGCTTCTTTGCTGTGTGTGGGATTTCTCTAGTTGTGGCGAGCAGAGGCCACTCCTCGTTGTGGTGTGTGCGTGGGCTTCTCAGGGTGGTGGCCTCTCTTGTTTTGTAGCACGGGCTCTAGGCATGTAGGCTTTAGTAGCTGTAGTGCATGGGCTCAGTAGTTGTGGCGCATGGGCTCAGTAGTTGTGGCGCATGGGCTCAGTAGTTGTGGCGCATGGGCTCAGTAGTTGTGGCACATGGGCTTGGTTGCTCCACAGCACGTGGGATTTTCCTGGATCAGGGCTCAAACCCATGTCCCTTGCACTAGCAGCTGGGTTCTTAAACGCTGTGCCACCAGGGAAGTCCAGAATATCTCACTGTGGTTTTGATGTGCATGTTCCCTAACGTCTAATGGTGTCGGTCATCTTTTCATGTGCTAACAGGCCACTTGTATACCTTATTTGGAAAAATATCTGTTCAGATCATTTGCCCATTTTTAATTTAGGTTTTTATTATTGCATTATTAGAGATCTTTACTGGATGTAAGTCCTTTATCAGATATATGATTTGCAAATATTTCCTCTCATGTTGTGGGGGGTATCTTTCACTCTCTTAATTTAATGCTCATAGCACAAAATTTTAAAATTTTCTCAAAGTTTATGTGATGGTTAATATTGTATCAATGTAACTGGGCCATGGTGGAGGAGTTGTCCAGATATTTGGTCAAACGTTATTTTGGCGTGTCTGTGAGAGTATTTTTGGATGACATTACATTAGCATTAGCAGACTGAGTGAAGCAGATGACCCTTTCTACTGTGAATGGACCACATCTAATCAGCTGAAGACCTAAGTAGAACAGAAAGGCTGACCCTCCTTTGAGTAAGAGGAACTCCTCTTGCCTGACCATTTGTGCTGGCATGTTGGTCTTGCCCTGCGTTTGCACTCAAAACTGAAACATCATTGTTCTGGGATCTCAAGCCTATGAGCTATTGGACTTGAACTTAAATCACCTATTCTCCAGGTTCTCCAATTTGCTGACTGCACATCTTGGGACTTCTCAGTCTTTATAATTGCTGGAGCCAATCCCTTTCTCTTTCTATACATGTATAGAAATCTCTTTCTACGTGTATGTACATCCTGTTGGTTCTGTTTCTCCAGAGAACCCTGACTAACACAATCTAACTTATTTCTTTTTTCATTGCTTATGATTTTGATGCCATATCTAAGAAGGCTTTTCCTAACCCAAGGTCATGAAGATTTACTCCTACATTATATTCTAAGAACATGTGTATCTACTGTGACAGTATGACTTTGTCTTGATCACTAGAGTTTTGTGATAAATTTTGAAACTGGAAATTGTGAGTGTGATCATTCAACCTCTTACCATTAAGTATGATGTTAGTTGTGATTTTTATTGTAGGTGCCCATTATTTAGTTAAGAAAGTTATCTTCTGTTCCTAGTTTGCTGGTTGTTCTTATTATGAGAAATTGTTGATTTTCGTCAAACGACTGTTCCATGTCTATGGAGATGATCATGTGGGTTTTGTCCTTTATTTTGTTGATATGCTGTATTATGTTAACTAATTTTTTGCATGCTACATTAACCTTGCATCCTGGAGAAAGTCTTGTTTTAAAATTCTGAGCCTGTGTTTTTTGACACTAAAATACCAAGACATATCAGGAATACCAATTATTGCAATAATGTGGTAGAACTTGTTCTAGAATGCATGGATTGTTGAGCTTTCCCAGTCTGAAGGTAGGGTATACTTTGATAATCCAACTGTGAATAGAGATTCACTTTCCTACTTCTGCTTTCATTCTGATTTTTTCATCCCTGCTGTCAAAGAGCCTTCAACCCAAATAAAAATATGATCAAAATCAGAAAATTAACAGGTGGAAATAACATGAAAGTTAGTTACTGCAGGGCTACCATAACAAAATACCACAAACTGAGGCTTAAATAACAGAAATTTATTGTCTCACAGTTTGGGAGGCTAGAATATCAAGATCAAGGTGTTGGCAAGTTTCGTTCCTTCTGCGGGTTTTGAGGAAGAATTTGCTCCGCATCTGTCCTCTAGCTTCTGGTGGTTTGCTTGGCAATCTCTAGGGTTCTTTAGCTTCTTGGTGCATCACTCTGATCTCTGTGTTGATGTTCACAGGAGTTCCCTGTGTGCTTGCTGTCTGTCTTCAAATTTCCTCTTTTTATAAGGACACCAGTTATATTAGAATAGGGCTCATCCTAATGCCTTCATTTAACTTGATCACCTCTGTAAAGACCCCATCTTCAGCTAAGGTCACATTCTGGGGAACTGTACATTAGGTCTTCAACATACAAATTTGGGGGAGGACACAACTGAATCCATAACAGCTACCTTCTGAGAAGTGAATCAAATGGTTTCTTAAAGCTTTCATGTAAAGCCTTAAAATAGGCCCTAAAATAATGCGTTTTAAAATGACACCGCCATATCTTCTGTATTTAATTCTTATTCATGGAATGAAGTTGAAATATGACTAATTCTTGTTGTTTGGATTTTTTTGTTTGATGCTAGAAATATTCTAGATTAGAACTACCATATATTCTAAAACCTATTATTTTTATGAAGGTAAAGCCTTTAATTATGGAATTCTAGGAAGTCAGGCATAGTAGCTGTGGTTTAATTAAATAAGCTTTTTTTGGCATTAGGAAAGAAAAGGAAAAGAAAGGATGAAAAGAAAGTGGAAAAGAAGGAGAGAAGAGAGAATAATAGCAGCAGATAGAGGAGAGAAAGAAGAGGAAGAGACAGCAACTCTGATAGATTAATTCCTCCCTGGTGATATGACTGTCAGAGACAAATGACATAGAATTACCATAGATTTTAAATTCAGATTCAAACAAAACTCTAACAAGTCTGTGTTCTGCATGGATAAGGCTTTTAAAATTGTACATACATAAATATTTCTTTTTTAGATTTTAAAGTGCTGTCAGAAAGGAGTCAAATCTTTTGCATCTATTTCCAAGATGTACATATTCAGCTATACTGATATTTACCTAAACGTTTTATCATCTTCACACCATTAAACAAATTATATTTGAGCTTGCAAAGTAGAAATCCAAGTTTAGCAATAAAAGCATAAGCTAAGTAAATACCAAATAATGATGAGACAAGCTGTTTGGAAATTTAAAAACTAGGGCAATAGCTTAATATTCTAATTATGAACAATTATATAACTCAGAACGTTTTATTGTTTCAATCATGTGTATGTAAACTAGTTATATGAACTAATATGCTAAATAAGATTAATTGTGATTTATGGAACATTAACTTAAGGGATTGTCCAAAGCATGACATTTTTCAGAGTCAATTTCTTTGTACAACTCTTTTAAGAAGGGAAAATGTGTTAGACGATGTAAATTTACTTAATTTTAGAATTGTAGTTAGTAGCTACTTGAAGTGACTTTGAAATAATATATTCCCAAGCTTTACTTTAAATAGATACACTGAGGTTTTTTGTTTTTCGGTTTTTGGGTTTTTTTCTTGTCATTTTTGGACATTGGCATTACTTGCTCATAATAGAAACTCATACATTTATTTAAAAGAAAATCTCTATTGTAAATGACATATTCAGAGGTTCACAAAGATCAGTGTTAAGGTCAGCCCTTAGGGCATGCACATTTTGGAATGTATAAATGACTAATTTACAAATCAATAGGTAAAGTGAGGATGTGCACAATACACATATTGAAAAATTATAAATAAAGTAAGATTGTTCCTGAAAATATTCCTCATACCTCACAGATCTTTAGAAAATAAAATCTGAGGCTTCAGGGCAATAACTCAGGATAATAATAGGGTTATGAACCTTATTATAATTTTTTAAGCTTACAAGTTGACTCAAATTTTCAATGCAATAAACCTTGTAGACCATGAAATTAATTTTTCTTTCTTTTCTTTTTCTTTTTTTCTTTCTTGTGGGCATGGAAGCGTGTCCAGTTAGCAATCAGTGCTTCTTACTGGAGGATGGAGGATGAAGGAAAACATATAATGTGAGATGTGTATTAGCTATTTATTTTGCATCTTCACAAAAACATGTTGATGTAAATAGAGCAAGGATGTTTTTCCAGGTTATAGGTGCTGAAGGATCCCCAATCCACTCTTAAGTTATTAGTGCATATAGATTGCGTGCTTATTGTCTTATCATTTATGTAACTAAAATTAGCTACCCTAACATTGACATCTGAATTAGGGGGTGTGTATGTGTGTGTGTGTGTTTTCTATTAATTTCTGATTTTTTTTTGAGAGTTATGTTTTATTCGGCAGACATACTTCAAGCCCAGGAAGCAGCATCTCAAGTAACCCGGAGAACACTGCTCTGAGGAGGTGACAGGGGAGCTAGGATGTATAGAAGTTTTGCAACAAAGGGCAGGTAATAGGAACAAAAGATTACTATTAATAAAATAAAACTAGATATTTCAAGTTAAGGAATTTAGCACTTTTCTATGTATGGGAAGATGCAAGAGTCTGGGCTCACTGAAATCATTCCTTTGATAGGTACCTTAGCTACCTGGGGCCAGCATCCTGTGTTTTCACATCCTGAGTTTCCTCAGGGCTCACCGTTAGGAGTGGCTGCAGTCCAATGGTTGCCAGGTGGCAGGTATTCTTTGTTTCCTGCCTGAGTTCCCTCAGGGTGCAGCAGCTCACCCTTGGAGGGCTGCAGTCACTGATGACTGTGATATTCTTTGTTTGCTGATATGATAGGCAATAGTTTACTTCTTAGTTCCTCCTCTTGGTTTGAAATTTGACCAATATTTGGGAGATATTTCATGACCAGGTTTTGTCCCAGGGTGATGGGAGGCTTTTCCCAGATTGGGAGAAAATTCTTGTTGAGAGGCCACTCCAGGTGCTCGTTTCTGGATCAGGCCCTGTTGATAATTAAAGATTCTCTGGATCCTCTGTCTTACTAGTCAATTATGATCCAGGAGATATTTTCCCTTGTTACTTCTTCCCATACCTAGAGTCACACTATTACAGTTATTCTATAAAAGTCATACATGAGATCGATTTCCTCAGGATATTTAGCCATCATCAATTTTGTGGGAGGTCTGGTTACACACTGAGTACTGTAAGAGACAACAATCTTACAAAATAGACAGGACTTAAGTAGTACAACTAGTAACATTGACAAAGTCACAGGGCAGCAGGGAGACACAAAACAAACCATTTGGAAACAAAGAACAAATTAAAACAATGATTAGTATAACTAGTTGTAATCTGGTTGCAATAAACCATCAAGTCCACAGGAGAGCCAGGTGCGTTTGTTTTACCCAAGTGATTTACTCTGGCATCATGAATGCAGCTTTCTGAGGTTGGATTTCCACCTGAAGATTTAGGGACTGTTATGGACTGAATTGCACCCATGAATCTGTAACGTTCAATATGACTATATTTGGAGATAGAGCCTTGAAAGAGATAATAAAAGTCAAATGAGTTCAAAAGAATGGGATGCTAATTCAATATGACTGCTCTCTGCATAAGAAGAGAGACACCAGGTCTACTTGGGCACACAATAGAAGCTCTGTGAGCGCATAGGAAGAAGAGGCCATCTGCAAGGCAGGGAGAGGTCTCAGAAAAAACCAAATCTGCTGACACTTTGTTCCTGGACGTCTAGCCTCCTTCAGAATTGTGAGTACATTTCTGTTGTTTAGGTCCCCTGGTCTGTGATGTTTTGTTACAGCAGCCATCGCACATGAATACAGGGGTATTTGCAGAAAGTGACCACAAGGTTATTAGAAACATAGACTCCAGACGACGTATTGCCTGGGTTAACATTCTCACTTCACTTCTTACTAACTGTGTGAACTTGGGCAAGTTACTTAACCTGTCTGTGCTTCTCCTTCATGTTCTGAACGGTGAATGCAGTGGTCCTATCTCTCATGTGGAGTTAAGAATATGAATAAGTTGTCATATAGAGAGAGGTTAGTGTAGTGCCCGGCACGTAGTAAGCCCCATGCAAGGGTTCGCTATTTTCTCTCTCCTTTTCCTCCTCCTTCTCCTCCTCTTCTTATTCCCTTTCCTTGTTTTTTGTAAGGAACATAAATGTACACAAATAAACTCAAATAAAAGTGGGAGTTATTGTAAGAACACAGATCTTATGGACACACACAAACGTTTGATCAGTGTAGTAGGGAGACTCTAAGGAAAACTGCCATTCACCAAAGACTTTCCTCAACCTAGAAATGAACCTAGAATTCGCCTATCAGAGCTTAAAAACAAGGACTGAAAAGCCAAAATGGAGCCCAACTCTTGTTAAAGAAGACAACAGAGTTCACCCACTCAAAAATGTAACTTTCAAAAGGTCCAGTATACAATCAAAAATTCCTAGGTGTTCCAAGAAGCAAGAAAAGGTGATTCATAAAGAGTCAAAAAGTCAATCAATAGCAATAAAAGCAGATATGACAGGGGGGAATCAGCAGACAACATTAAAACACTAGTGTGCTTAAGTTCAAGGGTTTAAAGGAAAATGTCAACATGAGAAATAAAAGATTTAAAAATAAAAAATTTAGAGATGAAAAGTAAAAATCTCTGAAATGAAAATTTCTCTGGAGGAGATTAAAAGAAAAAAACTGCAGAAAGATCAGTGAACTTAAGATGTAGCAATAGAATATATAAAAAATAAAGCACAGAGAGGAAAAAAATCAGCCGAAAAAAGGAAATGTGGCCAGTGGAAAAGTACCAAGCAACCTAATCTACATTAATTGGAATCTTTTCATGGAAAGATGTGTATGACGGAAAACATATTGGAAGAAATGATGGCTGAAAAGTTCCAAATATGATAAATCATATAAACACACAGCCACAAAAACTCAATGAGCCTAAAGAAAGATGAAACACCCTATCACCTCACTTATATCAAGGTACTTTATAATCAAATTGCTGAAAACTAGTGAGAAGGAGAAAATTTTTAAAGCAGTCTGAGCAAAAGAGATAGAGCATACTGTAGAACAAAGGTAAGAGTTAACAGAAACTTTTGTCAGACAGAAGACAATGGATGGGCACTGTTAAAGTGCTGACAGAGATTTTCAACCTAGAAGTCTATATCCAGTGAATATATCCCTCAAAAGGGAAGGCAAAAAAACAAGCAAGCAAGAAAGCAAACAAAAAAACCCCCCAAACCAAAAAACTTTCTGGATAAACCAGAGGCAAAAAAAAAAAAAATGCTTTGTAGACAGACCTGTACTACAAGAAATGTTAAGTGACATTGTTTAGATGGAAGATAAATGGTATCTGGTAGAAATCTGAATCAATACAAAGAAATGAAAAGCACTGAAAGTGAAAAATATGTGGGTAAATAATAATAGAAGACGTCTAGAAAATCCCCAAATATATGGGAACTCAACCTATGAGTCAAAGAATAAATCACGAAGAAATTAGAAAATATGTTGAAAGGAATGAAAAAGAAAACAAGCATACCAAAATTGATGTGATATAGTCAACACAGTATCACAATGACAAGTACAGTTATTAAGAAAATAGAAAGTTTTAAAATCAACGTTTTAAGGACCCGCTTAATAATCCAGAAAAAGAACAAATTAAACTGAAAGTAAGGAGAAGAAAACAAATACTAAAGATAAAAGTTAATTAAAAACTTTAAAACTCAATGAAGCCAAAAGTTGTTTCTTTGAAAAAAATGTGATAAAATTGATAAACTTCTAGCTAGACTAATCAAGAAAAAAGAGACAACAGAAGCTACCAATATAAGGATACAGACACTGAAACAAAAATAAAGGAATATTATGAATACTACTATGCCAATAAACTGAACAACTGGCGCAAAATGGACAAATTCCTTGAATACGTGTTACCACAAGAAACAGAACACCATTTCTTGACACCATATCAATTAAACAAAATGAATTTTTACTAATACCTTTCCACAAAGAAATCTCCAGTCCCAGATTTCTTTGGCAAATGTCATCAAACATTGAAGAATTAAATCATTCCAATCTTACAAAAAACCTTTCAGGAAAGAGAATGAGGCAATCCTTCCTTACTCATTTTATTAAATCAGAATTACCATGATGCTAAAGCTGCACAAAGTCATTACAAGAAAGAAATATGCCAACATCTATCATGTGCGAAGACAGGAAAATCCTCAACAAATTATTAGTAAATTGAATCTAGCAATATATAAAAGTACAAGATAGCATGACCCAAGAATACATGGTTGATTTAACACAAAAATTAATCGATGCAATTCATCATATTAACAAAATAAAAGAGAAAATCTGCATAATCACGTCATTAGATGTAGGAAAAAATTTAATGAAAATCATACCATTTTATGATAAAAATATCTCAGAAAATTTGGAATAGAGGTGAACTTCCTCAACCTGATAGAAGGCATTTACAACAAAACCTCTTGACATCACTAATAGTAAAAGAATACACATACACAGCATCTTAAGATTGGGAATTAGATGAGAATATCCGCCTACTATTTCAATTCAACATTGTACTAAAAGTATTAGTCTAAATGAAAGGAATATAAATCAGGAAAGAAATGTGTCTCATGGTCATGTAGGTAGTAAGCTATACGTGCAAAGTCCAAAGGAATCCACCAAAAAGTTTCTAGAGCTATTAAGTGAGCAAATTCTTGGGATACGAGTTAATTTATGAAGGTCAATTCTATTGTTATATCAGTAAAGAATAATTGGTAATCGAGATAAATATACTTTATAAAGACATCCAAAGTTGTTTTCAAATCTATTAATCACTTTTTATAATCTCATTTTTCTGCCCATGTTTGTGCTCTCTTTTCTGTAAGCATGTGAAAGGTTCTTATTTTATATTCCGTATTTCATAATAAAATCATAGGCGCTTAATTGTGCTGTTTTCTACTGATTCCTGTTTGTGGTTTGTTGTGGTGTTTCTGATAGCTCATGTTTATGGGGACTTTATGTATTTTTGTGCTGATGAAGTGGCTCACTTCTAAAAAAAAAGCCCCAATTTGTTGTGTTTGCCAATTTCTGTGGTATAAATACTCCTACCCTAGCCAATTTCAGAACATCAACTTGGTGTTTTTGAATGCAGAATTGGGAAGAAATGCACACACTTGGCTCTTGCAAGTTGGCACAAGTCAGCTCCAAGCCCACTACTTTCCTTCTCTGTGGAAATTCAAACTAGATCATGACAGGAATCTACTTTTTAGAGGAGACTGGCCTGTAGTCTTGTTGGGTACCTGGGACTGTTTCCAGTTTCAGACCACTTTAATTTCTTAGCTTTTTTGGAGCATGCAGGCAGTTTTGAGTTGGAATCCCAAATCCACTTGAGATCTGCTTCTGTTAACAGATTCTCAGAAGACATATCTCCTTAGTTTTTCCCTCCCTCTCTCAGGGAACTGATGTACTCAGTCACCAGTTTCCATTGTCATATCACGGCATTGTTGCTTCTTTTACTTGGATAATATATTCAGTTTGTGAAATGGTTCACCTAATTTACATGGAAATGACAGGCCATAAAGGTTTTCTAAACAACTGACATTATATCACCTACATGAAGCCAATTAAAGGAAATTATTGTTTTAACCAATGTGAAATATTAAGATATTTTTTAGTTTTGCTGGTTTCAATAGGTATAAAAATAATCCATTTTGTGACCAATCTCTGCAATTGATATTTAATTTCCACTAAATTGAAAAAAGTTTGAACATTATCTGAGATATGTTCCAATAAACATTTCAGAAAAATAGTTTGTGCTTTAGTGAAAAAAAAAATAAAGACATTACGGGAATATTTACTTATTTTCATGGTATTAGAACAACATTTGGATACAGTTGTTTCCCCACTTAAAGAATCATTTATTTTAAAACTTAAGCAAGGTTACAGAGTAGCTATGAGTTCGCCCATAACTGTTCAGATGCTTGGACTGTGGCAGAGACTGTTAGCTGCCCACAAAAATCTGTCCCCCTCACCCGCAGCAAAAGGGCGTGAGTTTGTATTAATCTTTCTAGTGGCATAGCCTTCCTACCTGAACTGTTCACTTCCTTTGTGCGTTCACTCACCAGTGGACAGTTAGCTTGTTTCTCTACCTTGGCTATTGTGAGCCATGAGGCAATGAACATGGAAGTGCAGATATCTATATATCAGTGTATATCTATACACAATGGAATATTATGCAGCCCTAAAAAAGAAGGCAGTCCTGACAATGGCATCAACATCAATGAACCTGGAGGACATTATGCGAATTGAAATAAGCCCAACACAGAAAGACAAATACTTGCCTAATCGGACTTATATGCGACACCTAGAATAGTTTCATGAAAGCAGACAGGAGGATGGTGGTGGCCAGGGGCGAGGTGAGATGGAAAATGGGGAGATGTTGGTCAAAGGCTGCAAAGTTTCAGTTATTCAGGATGAATAAGTTCTGGAGGTCTAAAGTATACTGCATGGTGAGAACAGTTCTAGGTATAGTTAACAGTACTGCATTGTACACTTGAAATTTCCTAACAGGTAGATCTTACACATACTCGCCACAAAAGAAAAAAAAAAGAGAGAGAGAGAAAGAAAGAAAAAAGAAAGGTAATGGTAACAGTGAGATGGAGAAGATGTTATTCAGCCTGGCTGTGGTGGTCATTTCACAGTGTACACAGGTACCAAAACATTAAGTTGTACACCTTAACACACAATTTCTATTTGTGAATTTTACCTCCATTAAGCTCAAAGGAAGAAGTCCTGCCATTCTGCAGGGGCAACACGTCACTTTTAGCCCTGTCCACTGACGTGGCCCAGGGGCAAGGTCATTCTGTGTTGTGCTCTCATGCCAAGGAGCGTGGGCCTCTCGGGAAAGACAGGTGGATTCCATGCCTGGACTGGAAGGCTCTGTGAGAGACTGGAGCATCTAGCTGTGCCAGAAAGCTAGGAAGCCTTCGAAGATTAATGGTGTTATGTCAAAAGACCACAGGAACCAATTTAAAGTGTACTTGAGACAATTTGAGCACCGAAAGGAGGATAATGGCTCTGGTCAATTGGCACACGTTAAATCTGAAAAACTACTGGTATATAATTTTGTATGAAGGAGAAAAGCTAACTTAAAGTGTGGGGGCTTATTACGCTTACTACATTGTTAAAGAGGACAGGGACAGAATATGTAAGTGCTGCTGGGGAAACTGTGTTTTCTGACTCAAAGGGAAGATGAGTAGAACGACACCGTAAGTGGTGACCTTAGAGCAGACATGAAATACTCAAATTAAATTGTGTATCCATATATTTATATTAGTGCAAAAAAGGGTCCCACTGGACGGGGGGGTCCCTTACTCACTAGAAAATGACTGTGATTTTTCTATCCTGGGGGTTATGCCCATGTCCTCCTTGTTCTATACTTGCTCTTTGGATGGGTCAAAACTTTCCAGACAATATTAGTGTCAAAAATAACTTGCTCTACAACATGGATGGACCTAGAGATTGTCATACTGACAGGATGATTTCCATGACCTGTCATACTGAGTGAAGTAAGTCAGACAGAGAAAGACAAATATATAATATTGCTTGTACGTGGAAGCTAAAAAAATGTAGAAATGAATTTATTTACAAAACAGAAATAGAGTCACAGATTTGGAAAACAAACTTATGGTTACCAGGGGCGAAAGGGGGGAGGGATAAATTGGGAGATGGGGATTGACATATACACACTATGATATATGGATAACTAATAAGGACCTACTGTAGAGCACAGGGAACCCTACTCAATGATGTGTGGTGACCTAAATGGGAAGGAAATGTAAAAAAGAGTGGATATATGTATATGTATAACTGATTCACTTTGCTGTACGCCTGAAACTAACACAACATTGTAAATCAACTATACTCCAATAAAAATTAAAAAAAAAAACAAACTAGCTCATACTCTGACTGTTTTTCTCTGAAGTGGAGACCATGGATGTGTCATTTACAAAGACTTGTTCTGACCTTAATGCTTTTCTGCATGTGTGTACTGCCAGGTCAATCACATGTTCCACAGCAACACGGTCTGTCCCGTTGGAGACTGGATCTGTGTAAAGGAATTCTGGACCGAAAGGACCTTGCACCTGGGTGGACTGTGCCCTGTGAAATTCTCTTGACCACCCCTATGGCTGAACTGTGCTTGGAAGAACCCTTATATATCCACACATCTCGTAAATCTCTCCGACGCTGTAAACCAGAGAACTGTGAACTCAAAGTCTTTGCTATGTCAAAATGACCACAAAAAAAGAAGTGGATTTCTTTAAATCACAGATAACCACTAAAAGCTTTGGGAAGTCTGGAAAAGGACTCCAAGTTTTTACTACTTTGTGTTGGCCTCAGACTTAAAGTGGGAAAAGGCAAACATCTTGGGGCATTTGTCACTGGCTGAGGGGAGACCACAACAAATTCTCAAAGATTTGGGAAATGATGGGTGAATAGCCTCAGGACCACTGCTGCGAGCGGGACATCCATTTGGTTATTTTGTGGCCGCCAGTACCAAGGTCCTCCTTCCCTGGCTCTGCTGTGTTCACCACCCTCAAGGGGAATTTAGAGATAATGAACAATTACAAGCTTTGGGAAGGCAGATTTATAGCTTGGTAAATGTCCAAGTAAAAACTGGCGGGTTTGTTTATCCCGAGAGGGGCATATGTTGTGGAACTCGCCCCCTCCACAATCAGCAGAAATTCTTGCCACATGTTCTAAAAGTTAAAAACATCTCAGTTACCAAAGAAATCCTTTATTTTATACATCTCTGCACAAATGCTGTAATTCCTTGCAAAGCCTAAATATTTTACCAGATAAATACTGTGAAGACCTCTCAAAGGCCATCTTTTTCTCCCCTGCTAAGCATCAAAGTGTCTCATCTTTCCTGTCTGACTGGCAAGAGACCCTTCCTCTCCCTGCTGACCGCAAGGCAATGTTGGAGGGGGTCTTCAGACATCATGGAAACCTTATTTTTTATGCGTTGAGCTATAGGCATGTGGTAGTCCTCAGCCACAGGGTGGTAAGACCTCTTCTCCCTTCCAATAACGTAATTCTTATAAGCAGCCACATCTTGTATTAAAATTCCAAGTCTGTGGTTTTCTTTTTTATAGAGCTTGTCTCCAACAGTAGTCAATATCCCTTTTTTTCTATCTTCCATCTATTGCCATCACACGTCCCTCTTGCTTGTAGATTTCACCTCTCAAACTCTCCCTTTCCAACTCCTTCTCTTTTTATCTCTGGCTCACATAATTTTTTTCTTCTGCTTCCAGATTTCCCTCATAGCCTTTGGTTATGGAAATCACCATGAAGTCCTTTCCCTCCATCTACCGCCATGTCAGCCACTTCTGTCCTTTCCCAGGTTGGTTTTAAACAAAATTCTCTGCTTGAGGTTTTTTGGACCACCCATTTTCAAACAACTGGAGCTGCAGACCAATGTAACAACTGGTAACGGTTAAAACTTAGAAGTGTGTTTCCCCTTTGCTAAAGGGATAGACTTCAGACAGGCAATTTTCCTTGCAGATCCCTGAGGATATGGAATAAAAGTTTTATTTCTTGTTTATCTTTATTTTGAGGGTGATGCACTTTAGGATCCCAGCTTTAGGAGAGAGTATTTCCCATTTTTTTCCTTACTTTGGGTGACCCTGGTCCTAGTTTCCTATACCTGTAAGGCTGTGACAAATCAAGGATTAATTTTCTGGGATTCAGTGGATGCTCTCATATGTAAGGCTAGCTCAAATTCCGCTGCTCTCTGGGTGTCCGCCTGCTTTTCGTTTCTGGTCCGGCATTACTTACTTGTGTTACTTTCCATCCAGCCCTTCTTCAATGCTTGGAAGATTATTTAAAGAAAAACCTGTTATTTTGAATTTTCAGCTGGTTTCAGAGGAAGCGGCAGTTAGTGACCCTTGTCACCTGCCTGCCTGCCTGGCCTGCCATGTGACCAGAAACGGTTCAGGACAAGATGTTCTGAAGTTGAACCAGACTCCTGTCCTGTGTTTTCAAGGTGTGTGCATGTTTGTGTGTGTGTATTCTTGGAAAGTGTTATTATTATTTTGTGATTGGAAGGCTACATTGGGAAGATGTTTTAAAAGGAATGGTTATTGCCACCATATCATAGAGGAAGGATTTTAAAGCCAGCAAACATAAAGTGTGATCCAGAGGTCAGCTGCATTCTCCAAGCTCCTTGAGGGCTGGATGAATCTAACTTAAATTCACTCTCAAATCCATGTGGAAAACTACTGAATTCCCAGATAGCTTATATTCTCACAGCTACTTTTTCCTCTATATTTGTCCTTTCTGTTTTGTTCACAGTCAACCTAAGGGAAGACCCAGCTTCTTCTGAAATAGCAACATGAACAATAACAATCTACTCACACCGTCTGTGAGTGCAAAAGGTAAAACTGAAGACTGTAAGTAGTGCAGGTGGACTTGTTATGATACTGACCAGGGCCCTTGGCCTTCCTTAATCACTAGAAATTGGTAAGAGGCCAGACAAGAAATTCAGGCAAGGCTTTATTGGGGCCCCTGCTGCAGCAGTGGGGAGTAAAAACAAGTCTTCAGCATGAAGATAGTAGAACCACATCCAGATAATAGAAGTAACATCTGGCTGAGGATAGGAAGGAGGAAGATGGAAACGGTCCCTTATTTGGGGGAATCTTTTAACATTTATACTGCTAAGGTATGTTACTTTTGGCTATTTTTTACCAAGGACCACATGCAATATGAGTGCATATTTGCTGCTAGAGGGAAAAGCTTTGAATGGCCATAACTATTTTCTTACTGCGATGCCAATCATTCGAAATGATTTTTCCCTTATTTTGATATTTTGTAGCTCATTTTCTTAGAAGTGATGTGGGATAGGGTGGATATTCTTTATGTCTTGTGGGGGGAAGATAACGGAAGGACAAGTGTAGGTGAATCAATAAAGGGAAAAATATTAGGAGAAGTAATAGAGAGAAAGAGTAAGAGAAAGTAACAGAGGTGATAGGTAAGAGAAAGGCAATTAAGAAACTGAAGAGTGAAAGGGCTCTTTGCAAAGTGTGCTGCTTCCACAAGGTAGTGTTCCCTCTTTCGTCTTGCCTTTCATGCCTGACCATCATGCCCTCATCCCCAGGCCATGGTACTCCTGTACCAACCTCTTTCCTTTCTCTTGGGCTTATAAATTCCACCAATGCCTTGCACTGCAGATGTACTGTGAAGCGCCTGTTGTCTTCTTTGATATTCTCTTACATTCTACTTCTGGTACAGGCGTTTTTGTGTCTTGGTGTCTGAAATCCTTTGACATCTAATACTCTTCAGAGCTGACAAACACTGGGAAATTCAATTTCTTTATTCTTGAAGGACAGGGCTTCCCATTCCATCCATGGAGTCTCACAGTGACCCTTAATTCTGAGTCACGGACCAGTTTGTTCCGGAACCACACAGATTTGCTCAGTCATGCCTTTTTTACTACATTTGGTTGTGGACAGCACTTGGCTCTACGGGGGTGGGGGTGGGGGTGGGGGTGGGGGGGGCTGAGAAGGTGAGGTTAAAACTGTGCTAGTGGAAAGGACTCATGAGGGGTTTTCAAATAAAAATAATATGTGATGTAATAATGATACGAGGCCAGAAAATTGCTGTATAAGAAAATGTACAAACTCTCCAATAAAGATTAGGTACTAACATACACCTACAAAGTGGTTTCCAGTGCATTATCTAATTCAGGTCTCCAAATGTAGGAGTTGCATCGTGTAGAGGATTTGTTTTGTGTTAACTTGGCTAAGTTGGAGCTATGTTTCCGGAATTTCCTTCCCCATATGTGGCCCTGCATAGGTCATAAGAGATTTATGTTTTTATTTTATTTTTTTTAATTGTGGTTATAAATACATAACATTAATTTTACCATCTTAAACTTTTTTTAAATGGACAGTTCAGCAGTGATAAGTACAGCTCTTCCTCTACTTACGATGGAACTACATTCCCGTGAACCCTATTGTATGTTGAAAATGTCGTAAGTAGAAAATGCATTGAATACATCTAACCTAATGAACATTCTAGCTTAGCCTAGCAGGTCTTAAACATGCTCAGAACAATTACCTTAGCCTGTAGTTGGGCAAAATCACCTAACACAAAGCCTATTTTACAACAAAGTGTTGAGTAGCTCATGTACTTTATTGAAACTATTTTGTACGGAAAGTGAAAAACAGAATGGTTGGTTGCATACGGTACAGTGGTGAGAGTCTTGCTTGTTTATCTTCATGGTTTCGTGGCAGTTGCTGCCCAGCATCGTGAGACAGGGTCGTGGTGCATATCGCCTGCTCAAGGAAAAGATCAAAGTCAAAATTCAAAGTATGGTTTGCATTGAATGCCTATCACTTTTGCACCATCATAAACTTGAGAAATCATACGTCAAACCGTCACAAGTTGGGGATCATCTGTATATGATTTTGTCGTGCAACAGCTCTCTAGATCATCCTCATCTCGTGAAACTGAAACTCTGTCCTCTTTCAACATTAATCCCCCTCCCCTCCCCCAGTCCTTGGCAGTTTTCTTTCTACTTTCTATTTCTATGAATTTGACTACTTTAGACATCTCATATTAGTGGAATCATACAGTATTTGTTCTTCCGTGACTGGCTTATTTCATGTAGCCTAATGTTCTCGAGGTTCATCCATGGGGTATAATGTCATAGGATCTCCTCTTTTTAAGGCTGCATTATGTTTCATTGTGTGTATATATTTTCTTTATCCACTCATATGTTGATGGACACGTGAGTTGCTTCTACCTCTTGGCTATTGTGAATAGTGCTGCAATGAACATGGGTGTGCAAATATCTCTTTTAGAACTTGCTTTTCTTTTTTAAACTTTTTATTGAAGTATAATTGCTTTACACTGTTGTGCCAGTTTCTGCTGTACAACAAAGTGAATCAGCTATATTTATACATATATCCCCATATCTTCTCCCTCATGAGCCTCCCTCCCACCCTCCCTATCCCAGCCCTCTAGGTCATCACCCAGCATCGAGTTGATTTCCCTGTGCTATGCAGCAGCTTCCCACTAGCTATCTGTGTTACATTTGGTAATGTATATATGTCAAAGCTACTCTCTCACTTCGTCCCAGCTTCCCCTTTGCCACCCGCCCCCCGCCCCGTGTCCTCAAGTCCATTCTCTGCATCTGCATCTTTATTCTTGCCCTGCCACTGGGTTCATAAGTACCATGTTTTTAGATTCCATATATATAACAAAAAAAATCAAAAGCAAGTTCTTAGTTTTTTAAGGAACCAATTTATAGCCACTATGGAAAACGGTATGCAGGTTCCTTAAAAAACTAAGAACTTGCTTTTGATTTTGTTGCTGTTATTGTTGTTAAAGTGGGATTGCTGGATCATATGGTAGTTCTATCTTTCATATTTTTTTGAGGAACCTCTGTACTGTTTTTATAGTAGCCATACCATTTTACATTCCTAACCGGGCTCAAGGGTTCCAATTTCTCTGTATCGTCACCAATATTTATTGTTTTCTGTTCTTTTGATGGTGGCCATTCTAATGGGCTTGAGGTGATGCACTCAATGTGGTTTTGATTTGCCTACAAAGGAATTTTTATGTGTTATTTGGAGGGTAAAAGTAAAGTAGCAGTCATAATAGTTTTATACTCTGAAGGCCAGTACAGGTAGGGTTGCCAATAAAATATAAGATGCCAAGTTAAGTTTGAATTTCAGATAAAAACAATTCTTTAGCATAAATATGTCCCAATACTGCATGGGGCATATTTATACTAAAAAGGGATTTGTGTGCAATCTTTGGCACACATTTGCCAAATATTTTATTTGTCACTTATCTGAGTTTCAAATTTAACTGGGAGCTCTGTGTTTTTATTGGCTAAATCTGGCGACACTAAGTGCAGAGCACCCAGTACTGTGGTGGGTCATGCACCTTGAGGAGGATGTGTGGGTCCACCCTCTGGTGCGGGAATCAGCCAGATCTGTGGAATCTCCAGCAACTGCCATCTCTCTTCCTTCAGTTTCACTGACTCTTGGGTCAGGTGTGTATTTAGCTCAAGAGTCCATCAGTGGATGAATGGATAAAGAAAATGTGTCATATAGAGCCAGTGGAATATTAGGCAACCTTTAACAAAGTGATGAAGGAAACAGCTTATCCAGCAGGATACCCCCATCATTGATGCTAGAGGAGTGGAGACAATGAAAGACATTCAGTTCCAAAATGACTCGTAGATTTTCCTCAGCCTCAAAGTTTCCTATATGTCCCGATTTCACTATTTCACATTTATCTCCCCTTCTAGACTGCTGAACTTGCTGACTTTGGGCTGGAGCAGCAGACATAGAAGCAACAGCCTCACTTAGATGGTCTCATCAGCTCCCACAACTGTGTAAGACAAAAATCTCTGGAATAAATCATCTGTCTATCTATATACCTACATCTGTTTCTGTATCTGTATCTGTATCTCCCTCTAGTAATTCTGCTTCTTTGCACAAAACCTGAATAATACAGGCTGAAATGTGTTTATATACATTTTTATATGAAGACACTGGATCTTAAGATGTTAAGTACCTTGTTCAAGGTTATAAAAATAGCAAGTGGGAGAAAGAAGCAATATTTGATCTTGGTCTCTCTACCTCCCCAAACCACCGTCAGACTACTCTATCTTAGGGAATACAGTAGGGCAATCACACATATGTGGAACATTAACTGATTGATGAATGTCACATTCCAAACAAGCAAGGTAATTAATCTAAGTCAGCACCCGTGATTAGGTCTCGTTAATACTATATTTAGTAAGTGAGCATCTAATTTCTTTTAAGAGGCATAGATAAATTGGAGACATTTTTAGAAGACCAACAAGAGGGGGATTTAGAAGGGGGAAATGTTAGTGAACTAATGCAAGCAATGAAGTAGACAGAAAAGAATAGAAGTCCTGGTTGGAGCATAAGGCCTGATAGCACAGTCCACAGAACTGGGCGGAGAAAAAATTTAAATCCCGGAGCGCTAGCAAAGGATTTTTAAGAGGAGCGGGTTTTTAAGAAGAGCGGGTTCCTTACACATCATCTGCCACCCTAGAGAACTGAAAAATGTGGCTCCCATTCCCTCATTACCAGCTGAATACTCACGTGCCTTAAATTATTTCAAATAAGTAAAATGGCCAGCTTAAAGACCTGGTCCCGGGACTTTCTCATTTTATCAATTCTAAGATGCGTTTCTTCTTTTTCATATATATTTTTTAAATTAGACTTTACTTTTTAGAGCCGTTTTAGGGTCACGGAAAGATTGAGGGGAAGGTACAGAGAGTCCCCACGTGCCCCCTCCCACCCCCCACCCACGTGCATACCCTCCTCCTCCACATCCCCCCCCCAGAGTGGCCCATTTGTTACAAGTGATGAACCCACATCGTCACATCAAAATCACCGGAAGAGCGTAATTTACATTAGGGTTTATTCTTGGTGTTGTACATTTTACAGAATAGTTTCACTGCCCTGAACTCCTCTGTACTTCATCTGTTCATTCCTCTCTAACCCCTGGCAACCACTGAAATATGAAACCATGAACATTCTTCTTTATATTTTGACATCTCAGAAATTAGGATGCGTCTTATTTTAAATTGCACTCTACCTTTCTCAGTGGAACATAAAATAATGGTGCCTCTTGCAATTGGTGATGTCTTATAATATGTAAATACAGTAGTTTTGGGATCTTGGGCAAATTAGACTCTTTATGCCTAAATTTCCTTATCGCTGTTGTGGGGAGTAAATGAGAAAATCATATGATATGTTTAGAGCAGAGTAAATTATCTATTGTCACAGTGATGCTGCGTAACAGACCACACCAAAACTTGGTGGCTCAAAGTGATAACCCTTTATTATTTCAGCTTGGTGGTTCTGTTGAGCTGGGCTTCTGGGGTCTCACTCCTGCATCTATGGCGAGCTGTAGGTGAGTTAGGAAGTGTTGCTAATCTTGGCTGGGCTCTCTCACGTGTCTGGAGTTTTGACTAGGAGAACTCTCTGCCTCGTGTGTTCATTCAGCTTGCTCTGGTGGTGGCAGAGATCCAAGAGCAAGCACAGAAGCTGAGCTCAGAACTAATACATTTTGATGTCTGTTGCATTCTGTGGGGGTAAGCCTGTCACAAAGCAAACCCAGATTCAGAGGTGGAAGAGGTAGATTCCACCTTGTGACAAGAAGAGCTGCAAAGTTAGGTCACCAAGAGCATGGATATGGAATCGGACTGGGAAGTTGGGGCTATTTTTGAAATCAGTCTACAATGGTCAGTGCCTGGCGCACAGCGAGTGCTCAAAAGTCTCACCGGTTACTATCATCACTGTCATTAATTAATGAGTTGAACTGGTTTAGTCCAGCTTGGTTGGAAGAAAGAGCACGAGTCTACCTTGCAATGAGTGCTGGACACACCCGAGCTGCCGCCGTGCACGTCGGAGTCTCAGAAGTATGAGGTCTTGGAATATAAAAGATGGAAAGATATTCAAGTCCAAATACTCTTACTTCTTTAGTGTGGAGAAAAGTGAGCTCAAAGAAGGTGACATTGCTCAAGATGGCGGAACAGAAAAGCTTGACTGTCCAGTTCCCATGCCAATGCTCTTTACCATGCAGTGCTGCCTCCCGTCCAAGCATAGCGGCGAGAAACAGGAAGTTCTATTTCTTTTAAAACCTACCACAGATGCATAGTTGTTCTTTTTTACCATTTTAAATGTAAGCTTTTAGTCTGTTAGAACTTGTGAGTTCTTTTTAATGATGTATAAATATTGTATAATATAAAAATAACTCTCAATTTTAATGATAGCTATCGATTTCCTATTTCAAATATATGCAGTAAGTAGATTTTTTTATTGGACTTCAATAAAAATGGCAGCACATGAAATTCAGATACACTTTTAATGGAGCAGGCAAGGATAAATTTTTGTTGGTTTAGAGTTAGAAACAATGAAATGAACCATTTAGTATTCAAATACGTAGTGAACCTAATTTACCATTTCAAAGAACGAAGTCTGTAAGTACACAAAATTATTGGACATTGAAGAGATTCTGGAAATACTTTTTGTTTAAAAATAAATTGGTTTGAAATTCACAAATCCAAGGTAACATTAAAATGCTCAGCTAAATGCACTTATTACTTTGTCTCCTAATAAAACATGCACACACTATACTTGTATTTGTATGACTGTATAAGTTATTTGCTCACATATACTCAAGCGTACATTTATTAGAGTTAACAGAGAGAGCATTGGATTTGAATTCAGGAAACTTAGATGTGAAGTTGGCAGTTATAAAGCCCTGGGTAGTCACATAAATTCCTTGTACTGAGGAGCATATATTTTAAAGATTTCTGTGAAGGAGCAGTGTGGATGCAGACCATCAGCAGTTCCTTGGCTTTCTACAAGATGTGTTTTTTCTTTTCCTTTTTCTCTTAATCTTAAAAAACTTTTAATTATAGTAAAATAGATATAATACAAGATTTATCATTTTAACGTTATTTATTTATTTATTTATTTATTGGCTGCACTGGGTCTTTGTTGCGCTCAGTCTTTCTCTAGTGGCCGCGAGCAGGGGGTACTCTTCGTTGCTGTGTGCGGGCTTCTCATTGCTGTGGCTTCTCTTGTTGTGGCGCACATGCTCTAGGTATTTGGGCTTCAGTAGTTGTGGCTCATGGGCTTAGTTGCTTCATGGCACGTGAGATCTTCCTGGACCAGGGCTTGAACCCGTGTCCCTGACACTGGCAGCAGATCCTTAACTGCTGAGCCACCAGGGAAGCCCCTATCATCTTAAATGCACTGTTCAGTGACACTAAGTACATTCACTTTGCTGGGGTACCATTACCATGATGCAGCCACAGAACTCTTGTCATCTTGCAAAACTGGAATTCTGTACCCATTAGACAATAACTCCTCATTCCCCCTGCCCGTGGGTCCCGAACACCACCATTTTGCCTTCTATCTCTATGAATCTGAGCATTCTAGACACCTCATATAGACGGAATCATACAGTATTTGTCCTTTTGTGACTGGGTTATTTCTTTCAGCATAATGTCCTCAGGGTTCATCCATGTATCATGTGCCCAAAATTCCTTCTTTAAAGGCTGAATGATACACTATGGCATGTATATACCACATTTTGTTTATCCACTTGTGGACACTTGGGTTGTTTCCACCTATTGACTCCACAAGATACTTTTGTCTGTGGCATATTAAAAGTGTTCAAGCTGACATTACTCTTAGTCAACGTGCCCATTTTTCAATTAATCGTGAAGTAACTTCCAATTCATTTTAGCAAATTTAGAGAGGCTTAGCTCTCCAAATCAACGCCTTCCCTTGCAGGGGGCGCACGACAGTTTACAGAGCACAGAGCACAGACTCAGGCATAAGAAAATAAACTTTTAAAGGGAGAAATAACTGTGTGTAAACACTACCCTGAATGGTCACACGTGAAGAAGAAAAGTTCATGTAGTTCCTCATCACTGTGGCTAGTTGCAGGTTAACGCGCTCACTCGAGACCTGCCCTGTCCTGATGAAAGTTCCCTTCCCACGCACTTCTCTTATCCTCGCAAGATCGCGAGACACTTCTGGATGCTTTCTCATGCTCCCCAGAGCTGAAGAAATCTCTGTGGGTTGACTCAGGTCCTCTCTGCCCAGAAACAACCTGCCACCGTTTCGGATGCTGCTTTACCACGCTGATGCTGCCACCGGCTGTGGTGACCTCTTTGTAAGTGTCACCACCAAAGTGTGCTCTGCTGGCTGAGGTCCCTTTACTCTGGGGTTCTCCCTAAACCCACCTGTGGTTTCTGTCATGCTTCCTTTCTACCTCCCCAGCCGTGCCTGCCCCATGTCCCTAGAGACATATACCAGCAGCTGACGTTATTTTCTTCTCTCGGAAGGACGCCCTCATCTACTTATCCAGGTTGGATTCTGCCTCTTCCACTAATCTATTTTCCAACCTAGTGTTAGACGTACAATCTGTGACTCAGTTTCTTCGGAGTGCAACTTTCCATGTGTGAACCCAAATTTCTGTGGGTTTTTTGATAGAGAGAAGAAAAAATCCTGACATTCATAAATTAAAAGAACATAATTTCAAGTGTATTGTTTAAACTATGAGGTTCAGGCGTGAATTCTGGATCTCCAAGACCAGGCTTTGTTCCCCATACTTCACATAATTCCCACCCTCAGACAATGCATATGGTTGACCGAGGAGGGGCAGGGTCACGGGGAAAAAGGAAAATGAACCCTAGGTTTTCCCTCAGGCTGGGAAGGCCCACAGACAGCCATAGAAGGGCAGGGGCAGCGGGAAAGTGCGCAGCTTGGCGACTCTGACCCGGCTGGCTGGCTGGGACTGGAGGCTGGGAAGCCTGGTTAATCCAACACGTGGATATAGCTCCTGTCTCTTCCGTGCAGTGAGGAAGGAAGTGGGAAGGAGAGCGGATGGGTGTGCGTGGGGAGGGCGAGGGAAGCTGACTAACGTGCATGCGGGCCTGTGTCCACGCACACTGGATAAACTACCTGATTCATCCTCATGACCACACACAGCCGTACGGAAGCTGATGTCCAATTTCAAAATAAGGCGAGAAAGGATCTTGGCTTAGCATCTTAAAAACCCTAATTAAGGATTCTTATCTTGAAGCCACCTAAGCGTCCACTGATAGATGAATGGATAAAGATGACATGAGATCTGTATATATATATATATAGATTACTCAGCCATAGAAAAGAATGAAATAATGCCATTTGCAGCACTGCGGATGGACCTAGAGAGGATCACACTGAGTGAAATAAGTCAGACAGAGAAACAAATATCATGACATGGCTTATGTGTGGAACCTAAAAGAGTGACACAAATGAGCTTATTTACAAAACAGAAATAGACTCACAGACGCAGAAAACAAGCCGAGGGTCCCCAGAGGCGTGGGGGGAGGGGTAAATTAGGAATTTGTGATCAACAGATACTCCTTACTACATACAAAACAGATAACCAACAAGGATTCACTGCACAGCACAGGGAACTAGACTCAATATCTTGTAATAACCTACGATGGAAAAGAATCTGAAAGAATATATATATACACACATATATATACACACACGTATATACATCTGAATTATTGTGCTGTACATGTGAAACTAACACAACATTGTAAATCAACTATATCTCAATAAAAATTAAAAAATAAAGATAAAAATAATTCTTGTCTTTTATTCACAGCAGGCAGTTCCAACAGAGGGTTATTCAGGAACAAACCAAGGAGGAAGATGGATGCTCCTGATTCTTTAAAACGTGTTTACGGCTTCACTCTATTTGCATCTCTGTTTACCTAAAGGATAAACCAAGAGACAGCAAGGGCTGGAGGAAAAGACTTGCAGCCTTTCTTTGGGGCTAACTGGTGATCATCTGGTGTTACCTTGTGGAGCTGCTGCTCACCATGGGTTTCTAAGGTGCTGGAGACCAAAGTCTGGACTCTGGGTCCCAGCTCCTGCCCCTGTAGTCAGGGTGGACTCCCATCTGCCTCCTTCATCCAGCTTCGTGGCCCTCTGCATCCCTGCCTTGACAGATGGTTTTAAGGATGGAATTATTTTCTGGCTATTAGTTCAACAACTAGCGTGTGCTTGACATTTTAAGCTAACATTGTATTTTTTGGCTATCATATAAGGTAATTAACAGTAACGAACTTAGAATATTTATACACATAAACCTATGTATTCATACTCCTGCAAATATCTTTCTACTTTACAATTTTTACACATAATTTGTGCTTGTTGAAAACAAACATTTTCACACTTCCCTGGAAAAAGAATTCAAGTCAGATGGTTGTATTAAAATTGTGGGAGGAGGGAGAGGAGGAAGAAGAACAGTAAGGAGTTTGAATCAAACCCTTCAATTAAAAATCTAAGGTCACCAGCTTGGTGTGTTTGTCCACATTGGTACCCAAAGACCTGTGTCCTCCTATTAGTCCTGTAAGTTCCTAAGATACCATATACTGGCCCAGTGCTCCTTGAGCAAATTACTTGATCAGACTTTCTTAGCGGGTGAAATATAGCTAAGATAGTCCCTAACACGCAGGGTTGTTCAGAGCCTAAACAAGAAAATCTACATCCACTGCTAAAATAGTACATGGTTCCATAGAGAACGGGACATGTAGGGTGTGGATCCTGAGACTAGACTGTCTGTATTCAAATTCTGGAAATACCACTTACCCTCTGGAAAGACAGTTTTTTATAGGAATTTACAGTGATTAAATCAGCCAGCCTATGTAAAATGCTTAGAAAATGGCCGACCCATCGTAAATATTCAATAAATGTTAGCTACTACTATTCATACTGTTAGCATTGTAATCTACCCCCAGGATGCTTTTGGATTGTTTTTAACACCTATGTAATCTCTATTACACCATCTACATACTATTCATAAGGTTCCGTTACCAGAAAGTCTTGTAACCTGCTCTGTACAGTGAAAAGATACAATTAGGGACTAAAAAGTAGTTAGAATTCTTAGTATGCTCATATGTTAATTTCTCTTTATTTAGTTCATTACCTGCAGTTAAAAGCATTTTAATCACAAGTCTCTCAGTTTCAAACTTGTCCTTTTGCATTTGGCAAATGTCTGTTATTTCTAATAGATATTTGCATTATTTCATTATTTTTTCCCTATTTAATTCATTAATGTTCTTCACAAAATTGGTTTACTTCATAGAAGGCTCCCCAGAGTTTTATTAGTTGATGATTTCTTTGTTTTTGATAGTTGCTTTTTCATCCTTGGAGAAAGTTTCCTACCCTATTAATGGGAGTCTAAATTGATCTTCTCACCTTCCTAGATGCCTAGAAACAAGCTTTTTGTAGAAGGGTAGCGATTATAGAAACTTTCTCAATTTTGCTAGTCAGACACCTTGAAGAAATCAATTAGTAGGCAAATTATTAACTAATTGAGCACTTAGGATGTGCTTACTTTTGAAAAATCAATTAGGCCTTTGCCCTTAGTTTTCCAGCATTACTTCATTATTAATTGTTTTAAACGGCAGTTCATCAGCAATGGACCCAGATCAGCTGACAGTTGTTTTTCGTTTGTGTTCTGTGCTTAATTGATTAATACAATGAGCTGAAAACCTTTAACATCATTGATCATGTCACGGAATGCTGAGTAATTGGCTGGCAAAATGCGATTTTTTTAAATTAATGATTCAGTGGTTCAAAGGTTCCATTCAGCGGCAGATTGCCGTCAGCAAAAAGGGAAGATTTTCAGTATTTCTTCAACGTGGATGGTCTGAATGATATGCCCACCACCTTCTGAGGGCCAGTACTATTTTTCCGTCTGCATTAGTGATGATTTCTTGTTCTGTATAAAGCCCAGGAGGTCACATTCATTATCTTAATGACACTATTTTACTACCATTGGGTAAACAGAGTTTTCAATTCAAATTTTGAGGACCTTGCCATTGTTGTCAGAGGTATAAAAAGAAGATAAATGTATAGAATGCAATTCCATGCTTTACAAGATCTTTAAGTGGGGGCAGTGGTGGGAATGGGTCTCAGTTCAGTAATCTACTCTTCTAGAAAGCCTTTCCTGAAGCCAATCTCTGCAAACCTCTGGGTCCCTTTTCTCTGCCCCCACGGCTGTCTAGACACAGCTTTGTCCCTGCACTTATCATCGTATTGAGCTTATTTGTATGGCCGCCTCACCAAAGAGGCTACAAACCTTTAGAGGTCATGGACTCACCTAAGTGTCTCTGTATCATCTATCTTTCCTTGACATATAAAAACAAAGTTCCTGGATTTCCAAATTGCCCCTGACAAGTCTCAGGGCTCAGCCAGGGTCTTAGGTCAACTGCTAAAAACCATGTTAATCCCCACCCTCTCTGTGTCTTCGAACACTTGCTGACCTAAAATTTTAAACCAGTATTCTCCAAAGTGCATCTGGTAGAAAAATACCCCTCAAGATATTTCTAACAAAAAGAAGACCTATGGCCAAATAAGTTTGGTGAAACATAGCAAATACACCTCTTTTGGGAGAGTACAGTGGGCATTAGAATATGAAAGGTTCTGAGAAGTCCAGTCACAGCTTTGTAGAGCCCAAGTGTTTTGACCTCGAAACTGTTTTTTTGTGGAACGTTCATTAACAGCTCTGGGAACTAGTAGTGTACAGAATGTGCTTTGAGAGATGCCACTCTAAATGATAACCTGAGTCAGAGAATGTGATTTTGACTGTGCTTTACATGTGGGAGGAACGTGGTGAGGAAAGTCAGGATCTCGGGCTTTCTACCCCGCTGGTGTGGCAACTTTAATCGTTTCACTTTCCATACATTTGTTGCTTTCTTTTCTAGTAATTGTTTTCATTGCTGAAAACTCAGAAAACAGATAAAAGTAAAAAGGGAGAAGTCTTTATGGCTGTTTTGCTTAAAGGATTTCATGCTCAAATAAATTTGGAGGACAGTATGGAGTTTCCTTAAAAAATTAAAAATAGAACTACCATATGATCCAGCAATTCAACTTCTAGGTATTTATCTGAAACAAGTGAAAACACTAATTTGAAAAGAAGTATGTACCCCTATGTTCACTGCAACCCTATTTACAATAGCCAAGGTATGGAAGCAACCTACATGAATATCTCAAATATATATGTGTATATATATCTCACATGTATAATGGAGTATTACTCAGCCATAAAAAAATTGGATTTTGCCATTTGCGGCAACGTAGGCGAACGTGGAGGGTATTGTGCTAAGTGAAATAAGTCAGACAGAGAAAAACAAATACCGTACAATTTTATGTATGTGTAAAAACTAAGAGAAAGAACAAAGGAACAAACAAAGCAAAACAGAAACAGACTCCTACGTACAGAGAACACACTGGTGGTTCAGCAGGGTGGCTGGAGTGGGATGGGCAGACAAAATAGGTGAAGGGGGTCACGAAACATAAACCTCCAGCTATGAAATAAATAAGTCAGAGGGATGTAATGTACACTTAGGAAATACAGTCAGCAACACTGACAACTTTGTATGGTGACAGACGGGAACTAGAGGTTTTGTGGCGATCATTTCACAGTACGTAAAAAATATCAAATCACGATGTTGTATACCTGAAGCTAATATAATACTGTATGCTAATCACAGTTCAATAAAAACTATGCTATACCTGAAACAAGTGGGGAAATTTTGGGTTAAACAAAGTCAGACAGACTTTGTCATGCCTTCCCAGAGTCTTACTATGATCAGTCATATAAAAGTTGAACCTATTTATAAAACTGAAATAGGGTCACAGATGTTGAAAACAAACTTATGGTTACCAAGGGGACGGGGGGAGGGATAAATGAGGAGACTGGGATTGACATACACACACCACTATATATAAAGTAGATCACTAATAAGGTCTTCCTGTACGCAGGGAACTCTACTCAACACTCTGTAATGACCTATAAGGGAAAAAAATCGAAAAAAGAGTGGGTATATGTATATGCATAACTGAATCACTTTGTTGAACACCTGAAACTAGCACAACATTGTAATAACTATACTCCAATAAAAATTAATTTAAAAAAAGTTGGGGGGCTTCCCTGGTAGCACAGGGGTTAAGAATCCACCTGCCAATGCAGGGGACATGGGTTTGACCCCTGGTCTGGGAAGATCCCACATGCCACGGAGCAACTAAGCCCGGGCACCACAACTACTGAGCCTGCACTCTAGGGCTCATGAGCCGCAACTACTGAGCCCATGTGCCACAACTACTGAAGCCTGTGCGCTTAGAGCCCGTGCTCCACAACAAGAGAAGCCACTGCAGTGAGAAGCCCGTGCACCGCAACAAAAGTAGCCCCTGCTCTCCACAACTAGAGAAAGCCCGTGCGCAGCAATGGACACCCAACACAGCCAGTAAATAAAAATTAAAAAAAAAAGAAAAGTTGGCTCTCCACTGGGGTCGTAGTATGCAGCTCTTCCCGAAGCTGAGCACTACTTTTGAGGCCTCTCGGGGCTAATGGTGGTTGGGATTCACTATGGGCTCTGAGCGGGCATTCGAAGGCCTTCAGTGATTGCTGCCCTGGGCCCCTCGCTGGACGGAAGAGCACATGCTCAGGATGGTCCAGGGCTCCGCGAGCTACCCGGTTACATTTGGAATCCATTTCTCAGCTCTCTGTAACTTATTACCGCTATCTTCATCCAAGGGCTCAGGGTACAAGGAACTAGAGAGATTAGAGCTAAAAATAACAATAATACAATTAACATGCCTTTGGAAAACAATTGCTCAGGCAAACCAACACACACAGATAATGGATTCTGTCCAAAGCTTCATTTTCCAAACTGAGGAACGATAATAGGCATATTAACCCAGGTGAATGTCTAAGCAGATTCTTGGCAGCCTGTGATTAGATGAAGGAGCTCGCGCATCCTGAATGCAATTTACGTGGTTAAAATTAAGCACCATCACGAAGGCAAGCATTTGAGTTCAACCAGAACAAACTGTTACTTTCATGGAATATTTTTCTCCATCCTTTTACTTTCAATCTATATGTATCTCTGTATTTTAAAGTGGGTTTCCTGTAGACAACACAGAGTTGGGAATTGTACAAATTGTTACTAAAATTTATCCTACTCACTTTCTTATTTCCAACTAACTTTCACGTTTATAGGTAATTTCATTTTCTTTCCAAAATGTTTATTAAATCTGAGTTTTAACTTAATTGTTGATTGTTCAGGAGGCTAAGATTGTGGGCGTTTTTAATTTCTTAGAAACAAAATCGAGGAATCTATAAAGCAAATGAAATTACATAGCCTTCTTATGTTCTCATGAATTCACAGTTAAGGAAAAATTCTGGTTTACATGCTACTGCCGTTTGTAGACACAACAGCTGCTGCTGAAATAAAATACAAAGAGATTCCTTAAACGAAAACAACTGTGCACGTGATGAAAATATTTCATATTTAAAGGAGAGGAATTTGGTTTCAAAACACATTTAGTGAATAAATAAAAATCTTAACATACAATTTTGGAATGGAAAGAAAAGAGTCCTTCTTCTAACTACAAACAAAAACGAATAGCAAAATTAAAAGGAATTACGGAAAAATGATAATATTTTATTAAGATAAAGCTGTGGTACATTGTAAGCATGGTAGTAAGGTATAAGTTTTCAAGAGAAAGGGCATCTATTGTGAGAGACAGTAAAAAGTTATTTTTTAGAATCTGATTTTGAAATAGAAACCATCATTTGCTAGCGCTCACTATACGTCAGGTGTTAGCTAAATATTTCACGTGGATTTTTTCACTGAGGAGTGTCATCGACACAGAAAAAAAATATTTTCTTCATTTTATTTTAAACATGAAACATGAAGTAAAGAACAAACACAGTAAAGAGAATTAGGATTTAACACAGTCAGTGACTGGCTCTCATCCATTTTGTAACAAAATGATCGCAGCATTACCATATCACACTGTATTTTTCCTTTTGCCATCAAAGAGAAAACCAGAATGCTGCATTTGATTCTCTTCAAGGAAGAATTTTCCTTGCCACTAATGTCATTCAAGACCTTTAATTCTTCATTTCTTAAAAAGACATACTTCATCACTTAGAGTTCCTTTCTTCACGTCATCAATAAGGAACTGAAGAGATTAAGGCTTTTTTTTATCTTGTGAAATTATAATAATTAAAATCATAATAATTCTTTCCATTCTGTACTTAACGCAGCCTGGATAAGTGAAATTGAAAAGCATTTTGTGTATAAAATCTCTGTGGAGAATGCCACCTTCTGGGGACATAACTCTATACCTGGAGGATGAAATGGTCCAGGCGCAGTAGCTTCCAGTGAATGTAGTGGGCAGATGGGGAAAAGTATGTATATGTTGTGTTCTTTTTCTAGTTCTTAAATAAGGAAGTAAAAAACTAAAAAATTTAAAAAAGAAACTGACCGAAGTACAAAAAGTAGCAACTCTTTTTTTGTTTGTTTGTCTCATAGACTCTTTTTTTTTAATTAATTAATTAATTTTATTGGCTGTGTTGGGTCTCCTTTTTGCTGTGCGCAGGCTTTCTTTAGTTGCGGTAGTGGGGGCTACTCTTCATTGTGGTGTGCGGGCTCCTCATTGCCATGGCTTCTCTTGTTGTAGAGCATGGGCTCTAGGCCCGTGGGCTTCAGTAGTTGCAGCACATGGGCTCAGTAGCTGTGGCTCACGGGCGCTAAAGCACAGGCTCAATAGTTGGGGCACACGGGCTTAGTTGCTTTGCGGCATGTGGGATCTTCCTGGAGCAGGGATTGAACCCGTGTCCCCTGCATTGGCAGGCGCATTCTCAACCACTGCGCCACCCAGGAAGCCCAGTAGCAACTCTTTTATGCAGTTGTGTTTAGCATGATGTCTCTCAATATCATTGTAGTTTGGGGGGGTGGGGGGCGGGGGAATTTTTTTCCCCGTAGAACTAGAACCAAAAACTTGTGTGTGTACATAAACACACAGAGACATGAAACTAAGTACACAAAAGAACGAAAACGTAATTATAGATGCCCTTCATTTAAAACTCATATTTTATATTCATGTTTATGCAGGTGAGGTTTAAAAACACAAAAAAGCCATTCAATTCGGAATTATGGTTTCCCCAGAAATTGCAGCATAATTCTAGCTCACATTTATTCATATTTTGATAAAACATATGGCCATTTCCAAAACCTCTGGGTATCATAACATATTTAAAAATACCAGCACAATTACCAGGCTGAAAAAGAGTACTAACTAGGCATTTTCCCCATGGAAAACCACTTCATACACCTACTCAGAATTATATATGTAGCCAAGAATTTAATATTGTAAATATGTAAAGGAATGAGTTATCCTTTCTTTGGGAGTCGTAACTTTGGGTTTTAGACTCCTATCTATTTAATATTTGAAACCTGGCAACTCATTTATGTAATTTTGGGGTGGGTACTGAATATATAAGCTTTGACAATAAACTGGCTCGCCCTTATTTCCTTGAAACCAACACAGAAGTGTGTACCCATTTTAATGTGTGTCGTGCTTTCTGCATACAAATGAAGCATTACTAAACCTTTCCAACTGTGTTTTAAAAAATGAGCACAGTCCAATGTTTCCCTAATTCTCTGAGTCTGGGGAACATAAATAATCATTTTAATTCTTGGGTAGACACTGAGTTACATAGTAAATTATATCAAGACTAAGAAAATTCCAGTTTTTAAAACTCAGATATTCCTTTTACATGAAGAACCTGAGATATGAATTAACTCAAAATGGTATTTAAAGTTTTGACTAAAATTAACTGTAGCACTTAAAATAATTCTTACTATTTTAAGGAAAAAGCTCTTGAGGCCATTTGAAAAAATGGGTTATATTGAAGAAGAGAAAAGCAAAGAGAAAGAGAGAGATAATTAATAGGATACGCGAGAGCTGAATAACTAAATGAAAAAATACAGATCTGCCAGAACCCAGTGCAGTCAGAATAATATTAATCAAATCTTACTGACTCTTAATTGGAATAATGAGAATACATTCTTAGCCTGCTTGATCATGTTGGCATTTTAATTAAACTTTCTAGGATCCCAGAGAAAACAATAGTGTTTTTGTTGGAACTCTTTTTGTTTAGCTGTTACCAAAAATACTATTGAAGGTAGTAACTAAGCAGTATAATAGGGGTCTTTTACGTATAATAACAAGGCGGAATGTGATGCCATTGATTCAAAACTTTGTTTTTTTTTTAAAGTTGTCTATAAATCTATAACTACAAGAAATCCAAACAATGAAATGTAGATTTAATTAGAACAAACTTCCCCCATTTTCAAAGATAGTGTTATGGTTGTTCTTCTATAGCATGTACCTAATAGAACAGTTCTGGTCTAGTGGAATAAAGATTTTCAATAAATAAATAGTTGACAATTTAATATACTTATACAGCATACCTTGTGACAAAGGCACCATTCTGAGTGCTTTAGAAATATTACCTCATTTAATCTTCATAAATACCTAATAATACAGATACCATTTTTATTCCCATTTTAATGATGAGGACACAGAGGCACAGAAAGTTAAAGCACTTTGTCCTAGACTGTATAGGTAACTAGCTGCAGAGCTAGGATTTAAATTAGGTAATCTGATTTCATGCCTCCAACACTTTTCTAGATGACTTTAGCAGGCTCAGCTCTGCGATTCGGTGCTATATCGATCTCATCTCATTTCATCCTCAGAGTAATTCCATAAAGTAAGTATTATTATCCTCATTTTACAGATGGGGAAAACGAGGCCCAAGGAAATTAAGTAACTTGATCAAGTTTAAATTACTAAGAGGAAGGATATAAACTCATTTCTATCTGACTCTGAAGTACGTGCTTTTTCTCAACTTTTTCTCATATACTGAAGTGGTATTTAAAGATTCAGTAATTTAATTTATCACCTTAACTTTTTAATTTTTTAATAAAATTAAACACTAAACATTTACTGAACCTCTATTAGGGACATATTAGGATTTTATGAGGCTAGAACATCATATAATTTTGGAGATCTTCTTTAGGATAAAGTATAAATATTCATATATGTAAAATTAGATATGTAAGTAACTACTCATATGACTGAGAAAAAAAATCACAAATGATTACAGCATCATTCCTTCATGCAGTCTCTTACTCTGACCTTTGTATTGTCATGCTGGGTGAGTTTGCACAGTGGGTGAAAGGAGAATTTGTTCACTGGAAAGTTAGCAACAGCTTGATTGTAGATGGAAATGATTGCAAATCACGTAATTATATCCCACTAAATAAAAACTAAAAGGATCCCAAGTCAGCTTTCCCTTAGCTAGATTAAAAAAAAAAATGCTCCCAGCCATCTCAGCATCACCTTGTGTTAACAAGCCTATGTGCGATGGAAGAAGTCAAATTGGAGAGGTGGGGCCCTGCTTTTGCAAATTTTACGAAAGCACGTGACCATGAGAACATGTTGGTGGGGCCTTTTCTAGGGCTTTGGAATGGACATGTGCAAGTGAGGTCTTCTGAAGCAAGCTTCCTAGAGGGGCCAGTGGCACAATGGATAATGGTCTAACTATGGAGCAGAAGATTCTGAAGCAAGCTTCCTTAGCTTCACAGTAAATCCAGTATCTTCTGACACCTATTTCGTTCTAGGCAATGTTCTGTCACTCAAGAAATGATGAACTTGCCAGCCCAAAACAATACTATTAAGCTATCAGCATAAATGTGTGGCCATCGGGTAGGAATGTACGTAGCAAGAGAGAGAAAACTGTTCTTCATTCTTGGTCAGATTACACAGTTCTGGAAAATTGGAGAAAATTCATGAGTTACATCTAAAATTGAGAAAGGAAGTCTTTGTACTGTGTCTTTTCCCCCGTTCACAGAAAACATTAGTAGGTAGAATTTGATCTAGATCAAGACAGAAGAAAACAGTATTCCAAGATTCTCTTGAAGCTTTCTAGAATTAAGAATGGTGAGCAAGGATAGAGTGGAAGTTATTGTAAAGGTCCCAACTTCTTATGCATAGGAAAAACCTCAAGGAATTGAAATTCTCTGCGTAGTGATGGAAAACATTACCTCCACTGTGGGCTGGCAAGGCTGTGGAGGTCCACTGACTGTGTGATTCTTTTCCTTTATATATAATGGTTTGTTGACTTGCTTTATGGAATACAGAAAGTCATAAAGTGAAAAAAAAGTCTCCCTTTCCCCAGCGCCATTTCCTTTTCCCTTCAGCATATGTTAGCATTGGTCAACAGTTACCCTTGGGAGACCAAAGACCATAGGAAGAACCAAGAGGTATCATCTTCCGTCTGGTCTAGAGACATCAAAGAGAGCAAGACCTATCCTGCTAAAGCAAACATGAGGGTGTTCCACCAAGTGGTTCTTGAAGTAGAGGACAGGTTTCTGGGTTCTAGGCATATGGGAGCATGCATCTTTTCTCTCCTTACATGTACAAAGCCCTGGGAGTGAGTAAAAGTGGAGACCAAAATCACATTGTCTGGTTATTTGAAAGATATAAATCAAATAACAAATCATTAAATCAAGTATGTAGTATTTCCTACCTTGGAAAAATGTGCCTTCATGATGACAAAAGGGAAAAATGCATGTAAAGTTATGAATTTCAGATGACTGAAAATTAACAAACTGTACTAAAGATGACTGATTTTATTATTTTTGCAAATGACTGGATGTTCTGCTGGATCAAAGATTTAGGAATAAATAAAGAAGACATATAATTTGTAAAATGTATTTATTTTATAAAATGTACTTTTTTGTCTGCATTTCAGCAAAATCACTAATTACATTGTTGTAATCAAAATTATACATAATCTATGTTCTCTCGGCAGTAATGGTCTGAAGTAACTTTCCCTTACTAAGTATATAAGCCTCTAAAAAACTTCAGTCATGTAATGAATCAGCTATTTCTTTTGTTGGCTTCTGTTTGCACATGAACAAATTTTTTCCTGTTAATCTATCTTTGGTAGGTTTAATTTGCAGCCCTCATACGTGAACCTAAGAGGGTTGAGGCGGAGTTTTTCCTCCTAGCTATGTGTTGCGCCTGGTCAGTGCTGAGCACCAGTACCTGAAGGACAGAGACACTCATTGTTTTAAATGAAGTAAAATCTGGATTTGGATAAATTTTTCTTCGAGTTAATTTTTTATCCAAAACTCACTTTTTAGTGTGCACAATTTAGTACAATAAAATGTAAGGTTTAGGTGTAAAATTAGATGACTTTTGACAAATGTGTACACTTATTTAACCCCCATCTCATTCAAGATATTGAACATTCCACCACCATAGAGCGTCTTTTCTGTCTCTGTTCTAGTCAATCCTTAGAAAAACCAGAGGTAACCACTGTTCCAATTTCTAATGCTGTTGATTTACTTTGTCTGTTTTAGTGCTTCATAAAAATGAAATCACATGGTATGTATTATTTTGTGTCTGACTTTTTTTGCTTGAGGTAACGTTTTTGAGCTAAAATCATTTTGTGTACTTTGTTGTTTTTATTGCTGAAAAATACATATTTAAAATATATTTATTGTATTTATTTAACCTTTCTCTTATTAGTAAACACCTGATTGTTTCCAGTTTGGGGCTATTATGAATAAAGCTGTGTGCACATTCTTATACAATTCATTGTATGCAGATATGATTTCATTTTTCTATGATAAATACCTAGAAGTGGAATTATTTGGTCATAGGGTAGGAGTGTGTTTAACTTTGTAAGAAACTTCCAAACAGTTTCCCAAAGTGATGCTATTTTGTGTGAGAGCTCCAGTTTCTCCTCATCTTTGCCAACACTTTGCCAACAGAATTTTTATCTGTGTTATTTTGGCCATTCTCCTGGGTGTAAATTAGTATTTTATTTTGGTTTTAATGTTTATTTATTTGATGATAAATGACACTGAGCACCTTATCATGTGCTAATTGGCCATTGTATATCTTCTTTTGTGATGTGTTTGTTCAGGTTTTTTGCCCACTTTAAAACAGTTGAGTTAGGGACTTCCCTGGTGGTCCAGTGGTTAAAACTCTGCATTTCCAATGCAGGGGTTGTGTTCAATCCCTGGTAGCACCGTATGGCCAAAAAATTAAAAAAAAGAAAAGAAAAGAAACAACAATTGAGTTGTCTTTTATTCAATAATAATCTCTATGAATTCTTAATACCTTTTTTGTATACGAGGCCTTTGTCTGATACAGGTATTTTACATATTTTCTCCCAGCCTCTGACTTTTTTGTCTTCTTAACGATATTTTTAATAAAAAGAATGTTTACATTCTGCTGACTCATGTGTTCTTTTAAACATTGTTGTGAGGGTGAGTTTATGCTGTGAGGGCCTTGAAAGCAGAGGGCCAGATTAGTGATCCCTTTTGCTCAGGTCTAAGCTTGAACTGGCTCCTTTATTTATTGACAGTTCTCTAAGGAGATTCATCACACTACTGGAGAGACTCTAAACCCTCTTCTTGCTGATAATGTGCTTTTCGCACTAGTAAAGGGCCACATGTTACCTGATTGGCCAGAACACGACAGGGGAAGAAGGAAGGGGCTTTCTTGCTGTGTGGCTCCTTCTGGATATCCCATATACAGGGATCCAAGGTATTTCAGCTCTTGTACCTGGAGTACCATTTCTTCACAAAGACCTGCTGAACGTTTGGGGACCCCATATCTGAGTCCTCTTAATAAATAATTTCTTAATTTCCTCTGGAGCTGTTCTCCCAGAAGGCTCAGGAATGAGTAATTTGAGGGAGATCCTGTCCTATCCTCTCCAGCACCTTTTATCCTGAGCACATGAGCCAAATCCTCTGATATGTTCTTCTTTGGTCAAAAAAGTTTCATGTAAATCACCTCCTGGAGACATGGCCACAGATCCTTTGGAGAGCTCTGCGTATATCTGAGATCCAAAGCTGGGGTTTCTTTTATATCTGAGGTCAGAAGGTATGAGTTGTGGAAATAAAGAGATAACGGTGAAAACAATGAAAACAACAAATCCTTGAACCATTCTACCACTTGCTTCTACACCAACCTCATTGGATTTTTCTGCATTTGTACACGTCATCATTTCTCCTATCTCAAGACATTTGAACAATTTCCCCCCCTGTTCTAAAAACTCCTCCCTCTCCTCTTTACTTGGCTATTCCAAACAAGTGACTTTGGTTTTTATTTTAACTTATGTAGCATTGACATCAATGCTGAGACACAGTCATAGAGCTTACGAGAAGCGGCGTTTTTTTTTGGACTTCATCGTGCCATCTGTAGTTGGCTCTTTACTTGTCTAGCAGCCCTGAGAAGTCACTTGAGTCCAGCGTTATGTTCACGAATAAACTTCCTAGCTAGCACCCTGCCATGACTGAGCAAAGCCCCTGCATCAAGTTTCCACCATGGCAATGGCACCCCTCTGCAATGGGTCCCGGGAAAAGCCAGCTCCACACTGTTTACTACCACCCGCCTGGCTGTAGTGTACACCCCTCTGTGGAAACCCACAACCAGGACTATTCTGAGCCTTCTTCCACCTCCCAGGATGTTAGGACACTGTTATTTTCAGGTGGACAGTTAGCAGTCGAACAAGATATCTGCGCTGGTTCCTATTATAATTTATCATTGAGAATAGAAAGGGACAACTGTTATTAACAGAGCCCCTCATATAGGCAGCCACTGTCCAGGAGTGAAACTTTATTTTCACTCATGATAATGCTGATAGGACATTAAGTTTTGATGAGGAGAAAAGGGGTAGGAACATTGATAGTTTAAGTAGAGATTAGAGTGCACACTCTGGAGTCAGAAGATCAAGGTTCAAATCTTCATCCCAAACGTATAAACTGCCTGATTACAGGCAAGCTGCTTCAAAGCCTAAGCCTCAATTTTCTCATCTCTAAAATGGGGATGATGATAGCATGTACATTTCAGGGTTGTTAGGTGATGCATGATTTAAAAGGTGAAAGGGCCCTAGGAATCTTGTCTGACGCATAATAAATATGCGCTTTCATTATTATCGTTGATCAGGAGGCTAAGACCTTTGGGGCACTAAAGCTCTAGATTAGATGAAGGGAGGGCTGGAAAGTGGAAGGATGAGTTGGCAAGGTAAGACTCTCTTGAATAATTTTTTATCCCTAAAACACTATCAGTGTGTGTGTGTGTGTGTGTGTGTGTGAGAGTGTGTTTTGGCTGGAATTGAAGAGAACAGAGAGGAAAGAAGGTGATTTGAAGTTTGGAGAAGGAGGGGCTACAGTAAAGGAAGTCACTTATCTCCCTCCTATTATGTCTGGTTCTCTGATCCCTAACCCATTTCTTGGGTTTGCTTAGGCAAAGATTCAGAACTTAAGAAGCAGGAAGGATTGTGGACACTCATCTTTCTGCTCCACTTTCCTGAGAACTCCCAACACTCTGTTATTGTTTCCGGTCTGCCTGCACCTCCCCCCACCTTCACTCTGACTTGGGTGCTGAGAAATCCAATATATCGGATCGGGGTCTTGGAAACCCTGCTAAACACCTCCCTATTTGACCAGGATTCTGTAGTTTCTCCTGGGTGGACAAGAAACAGTCTTCTTGCTTTTTGCTTCTCTTTGCTGTGTCTGAGCCCTGATCACAGGCAGGGGTGTACTTCCTCTGTATCCCCAACTTACAGGTGTCAGAGCAGGAGTGGTAGCCTGGGCAGTTTGCAACACGGAGCAGAATTACAACCCTTTGACAGGAGAATAAGAGGGAAAATTGTCTCATATCACAAACCAGAAGAGGTAAAGCGAAAACTCTCCGGGCAAAGCTAATGGCATGTTGTTGCTCATCTAAGCATCTCAGATATTTGGGAGAAATGAACACATGTATGCAAGCTCCAGCTTGCATAAAAGGAGATTCCATTCCTCATTAGCAATGTTTTCTAGCTTTAATCTCCCATTTCACCTTAGATTCCTTCATTCTCATAGATCCGCTTTCCAGCAACCAATTAATATTTTTTTCTGATAAATGTTCCTTTTTAAGAGTAATCTGTCTTTGATGTTTAAGCTCAACATTCTTGTAACTTCTAAGAGAATAGAAGCTGCATACGAGCAAGGAGTTGCGGCGAAAAATGCAACGTGTTTCCTGCCTGGATCCTGAAATATCAGCTCCAACTAGATGGATTTAAACACTTCTGATTTTTTCTCTTTTATTCATGGCGGTCCCTCACAAAGTTAGTCAGGATTTTACAGAAAGGACACAACTTGGAATCCACATTCATACATGGTTTTGCCTAGAAAATGATGAACGTTTAGCTCTGTTCAGTGTTCTCCGGGAAAATTTAAATAGAAATATAAAAGGAGATCTGAGAGGACACAGAATAAAGTTTTGCGTTGTGCTCATTAAAATGAGAGCACTTTGCAGGGCAAAGAGTAGGCTATAATACACCTAGAATTTAAACGAAATTATGGTTTTGTTATTTTTGGAGACAGAGCTTGGTCTCACCATATTTCAGCCTTGAATTCAGAAAAGAACTGTTAAAATCATTCCCAAATTAACTGTGACATTTTGTTCTTTTCATTTTGAAGGTGCATGCATTGCTTTGCTTGGTTTTCTCTGCAAAGCCCGCGGTGGTAGCCGCTGGACTAGCCTGCATATTGGAGATGTTGGGTAAGATGCATAACTTCATTCTGTTCTCATTATGAGAATTTTAGTGGGTTTCATCCTTCGGGATAATGATGGCTCTGCCTAATCCACTACGATATAGCTCACAGAACAGGGTGGCATTCATTGTTTCATTTAATGATATGCTGCAGGAGTTACATAACTACTTTGTAAAAACCTATGCTCTTACTTGCTTTTCATTGATATGTGTCTGGAAATATTTTTTGCAGTTTATATACGTAGTTTCCACTTAGAAAACTGTGGAGTTAGACATGTTTGCCAGGCTGTGAGACAATCAGGATGTGTTGCAGTGATCTTGGTACAGATGTGTTTCGTTTTTCCAGGAAGTTTGATCATTTGCAGTTCATCAGAGACTTCAGATATGTACTTACCGGCATTCTCAACAGACTCAAGAATAAAACCCTCCAGTAGTGGCTTGTATAAGGCAAGTCCCCTGTATGATCTGGCAGCCATGAGGCTACTCACACATCTTAAAAATTTGATGCTGGTGTTTATATATTTCAGAGCTAAAAAGGAAAAAAAACTAGACCTTCTTATCTTCTCTTTCATTCCTTTGACTTTCCATTAGGCGGGCCCAAATTAAATTCTGTTTTTACATCTTTAATGATACAAGCATTCAGGGCACAATGAAAAATAAAGGACTTATTACTTCCTAATATGTTTGGAATTGTGCATAATTACATTTAGTTTATTAGTTGGCTACCGTAATTGCAGGACAATAGAGTGACTGAAATTAGAAACGGAAAAGACCCATTGGGTATCATTATCCTTCTTCCCGACAAGGCAAGATTGTTTTCTGGCATGCTGTGTGTGTGTGTGTGTGTGTGTGTGTGTGTGTGTGTGTATGCTTTGTGCTTGAGAATTCTCTCTTAGCTACGGAAATATACAATTCGATACACTTATTTAGCAAAATTGTGACAGGAACTGAGCATCAAACCAAATAAGATAGAACTAATAGATTGTTGAGTAAAAGAATAGAAAAGAGCCGCAGGAAGGGTAGAAGGAAATATTTATAGAACACCAACCATCTGCCATCTCTAATATAATAAATATCAATCATTTCAATCGGATATTATCATCCTCATCTTATACATGAGGAAATGGTATAAGTAAGAATACATGATTTAAACAAGCACAGATTATTTGCAAAAGATCCTACACTATAAGTAGTGGAGGCCAGATTCAAACTCTGGTCATAAGCCTGTAAGCTCTGTGCTTTTCCCCCACTATGGAAACGAGGGGAAAAGGGATGCCTTTGGCAGCAACAGGGCTCCTGGGTAGGCCCACAACCTAACGCAGAACAGAGGGTGAGAAAAGAGAGTGATGTTGGATGATGTCACCAAGATGGTGGGGTAGGAGACCCCAACCTCTGTCTTCCTACAAAGAACAATAATTAGACAGTTACCCATGAATGAAAGAGCTCCAAGAGAGCTCTGGAGTCTACTCAAGAAGCTTCAGTGTCACAATGGAGCAAAAAACCTGGGAACGGCCACACAAAAAGGGTAGGAAAAACAGTTCCATTTTACTGGCATCATCTCATCCCCCAGACGACACTGTCCAGTGCCAAGAGGAAATTCCCTGGACCGAGAGACTTCTCCTCCCCAGGGTGAGCTCCCAGCTTCCCCAGTTTTTGGGCACTGCATGAAGCACCCATATTTGTTTCACCTTCCTCAAAGACTGGCAGAAAGAGACATCTAGAGATGGATAGGAACACGGAAGGGGGTCGGGGTTAACAATGTCATCACAGGGTGCAAGAGACTGCAGTTCCCACTGGCCTGCTCTGCAGAGGACGCCAGCAGCCTTTGCCACTGAGGACCTCAACAGCCCTTGTGGAGCCTCTGTAAATTTCATGTCTGAGGACTCCATCACGGACTCCAGGGGACTGCTCCGCAGAGGACTCCAGCAGCTTTACGCCACTGAGGAAAGCAATGGCCAGCAAAGCCGCTTTGGATGCCCTACAGATTCCATCCCGAGGGCTCCACGGGTTTTTGCATCTGTAGACTTCAGCTACCTGAGTCCCTCTCTGTCCCCATGTCTTGTCAGAGCCCCCCCAGCCAGCACTGCCAGATTGGCCCCGGGCTCTGGGTCCTGGTATTCACTCTGCTGCAGGCAGCCGGCCTCCCCTCTGCAGCTGTGTGTGTGCACGCTGCTGGTCCAGGTCCCCACAGCCAACCCTCACCACCACTGGTGTGCCCGTGGCTAACCCTGCAGCCACACAAGCGCACACCAGTGGCTCAGGCCCCTTGCAGCTGCTCACAAGCCAGAAGCTGGTCCTGACTCCTGACACAAGCCTTCACTGCCACGTGCCTGCAGCTAACTGCCGCAGCCAGAGACTTGCATGCTGTTGGCCCTGACTCCTGTCACGGGTACTCACCACTGTGCAGGAGCTCAGAGCCTGTCCCTGAAGCTGCCCCTGAGCCCAGATCTGGCCCTGACTCCTGCCGCTGGCCTGCATCGCCGGTAAAATTCTCTGTTTGCAGATGACATGACAAATGGTCTTAGGTATATGACAAGATGCTCAACATCGCTAATCATCAGGGTGTAAAAGATGAATAAACAGAAACTTCAATTAAATAGAGTTGGAAGACCAGAAGACCTGCAACAGAAAGAAGCAGAGCCCAATAGAAAGAAGAGTCTCCTCTTCATTCCTGGCAAGAACTCAACCACTAAAAAGCCATGGAGTCTATTTACTACAGAGTAATAGTAAATAGAGTATAGTATACTATAGACTCCCAGCTTCCTTTTCCCTTCTATTAAAGTGTTCTCCTTCCCTTGCCACGTGGGAACTTGCATATGGCTTGAAATGTTTGCAGACCTCGAATTGCCATTCTCTGCTGATCTCGAATAAACCCATCTTTGCTGGAGAAATGCCTGGCAGTCTATTTCTTTCAGGTCAACAAGGGACATGCAAATCAAAAGCATACTGAGATATCACTTCATACTCATTTGGATGGCTGTTATAAAAGTCAAAGATAACAAGTGTTGGCGAGGCTGTGAAGGAACAGGAGTCCTTGTGCATTGCTAGCGGGGATGTAAATTGGTACAGCCAATGGAAATTAGCATGGAGGTTCCTCAAAAAATTAAAAACAGGATTACCATATGACCCAGCAATTCCATTTCTGGGTATACATCCGAAGGAAATAAGATCACAAAAAGATATCTGCCCTCCCATGTTCATTGCAGTGTTATTCAGGATAGACAAGAAACAGAAACAAACGTAAGTGACCATCCACAGATGAATAGATAAAGAAAATATGTATACATACATATAAATAGAATATTATTGTCTTAAAAAAGAAGGAAATCTTGGCAATTGCATCAACAAGTACAAAGCTGGAAGACATTATGTTAAATAAAGCAAGCCAGGCACAGAAAGACAAATATTGCATGATTTGGAATCAATTTTTGGTTGATTTGGAACAAAAAAAAATGTTGAACTCAGAGTAACAGAGAGTAGAATGGTGGTTATCAGAGGCTTAGTGGGGAGGGTGAAGGAAATGGGGGGGTAGGGATGGTGATCAAAGGCTACAAACTTTCAGTTATAAGTTAAATAAGTTCTGGAGACCTAATGTACAGCATGGTGACCATAAAGTTAAAAATAATGTAGCGTATACTTGAATTTGCTAAGAGTAGGTTTCAAGTCTTCACCCCCCCCCCACCCCGACAATGGTAACCATGGGAGGTGATGGATATATTAGTTATTTCACAGTGTGTACCTATACCAAAACATCACATCGTATACTACATATATATACACTTTTTATTTAACAAAACTAAATAAATAGAAATTAAAAAAATGAAAAGGAGAGTGTAGTCCACTTAACAAAGACTTATTCCTTGACCAAAGTTGAATCAGTTTCCTCTGAGTCCTCTCTTTGGCTCAGCTCTGATCTGGGGCTCTGTCCTTGGCCTGCTTAGTCCAGTTTTAGCAAGAATTCTCCTGGGTCAGTTTAGCAAAAATCCCCCACCTTTGATAACTGGTGAAATTTCTTATCCCCAACCCTCAATATCTTATTCCTGTGACTTGCCTTCCCCAAGGACCCTGTCGAGCTGGACTAGCCTCGTTGTAGCCGTCCACTGACCTCCACCCTGCGTATTGGGCTGTCTCTGGCTGGCCCTCGGTTGGAAGCAGGCGGAAACTTAGGGAAGCTGTCTGCTATTAATCAAATCCTGGCCACTTGGGGCTGATTGTTACAGATGTTTTTGTTTAGCTTCCTGGATTGTCACTGGAGATAACAATCTGACTTTCCGCAAGTCTGATTTACAGCAGGCTGGCTTCCTGGGCTGTTTATTGTAGATAAGGTGGTTGATCTCCTGGGCAGGTTGCTGAAGGATGTGGGTCAGAGTTCTATGTTTATATCTGTTCTGGCCATTGTCTGTTGGCATATTTGTCTCTCAGTGTTTAGGTTTAAGAGGAAGGGAAGCAAAGAGTGGCTGTTTGTGGGGGGCAGACGGAGCTTGAACGTGTGGGCTGTAGTGTCTACACACATTAGCACGAAACCAGCAAAATGGTACCTTCAGGTCAGGGCCAGGTCCATAATTTGTGGGGTTAAGTGCAACATGAAAATACAGCTTTTTCTTTGTTGAAAAAGCTGTAAAAAAATGTTAAAGGTGATAAACTAGGCAGTTTTTTCCTTTCTTCCACAGGCTTTCTCTTGAATCTTCATGGTGTTTTTTTATTTTTCATTTCATGTCATCCTAAGTAAAGAAAAATTGAAATTTTAAATGATTAGCCTAGATTCTGCCATTCATCTTTATATTGCACAATATCAGTTTTAAATGTGACTTTAAGAGCACTTATCTAATGCATAGAATCACTAAAATGACATAATTTTTTAAAAATTGAAGCATAGTTGATTTACAATATTGTCTTGATTTCAGGTGTACAGGAAAGTGATTCTTTTATGTATATATATATATTCAGATTCTTTTCCATTGTAGGTTACTACTAGGTATTGAATATAGTTCCCTATGCCATACAGTAAATCCTTGTTCCTCTATTTTATGTATAGTAGTGTGTATCTGTTAATCCCATACTCCTAATATATTCCTCCCCCTGTCCTTTCCCCTTTGGTAACCATAAGTTTGTTTCCTATGTCTGTGAGTCGTTTTCTATTTTATAAATAAGTTCATCTGTATGATTTTTTTTTTTAGATTTCACATATAAATGATATCGTATAATAATTATCTTTCTCTGTCTGACTTGCTTCACTTAGTATGATAATCTCTAGGTCCATCCATGTTGCTGCAAATGGCAACATTTCATTCTTTTTTTATGGCTGAGTAATATTCCATTGTTTGCATAATACCACATCTTCTTCATCCATTCATCTGCTGATGGACACTGAGGTTGCTTCCATGTCTTGTAATTTGTTTTACAGCTTGCACATGGATATTAACAAAGGCAGTTGGACAATGAGAGGAAGAACCGTGAGATGATTTGGTCTGAGAGTTCAGTTTATGAGTTCAGTGAGACACTTGCGTGCACTTTGAGTTAACTGTGGAAGACTTTGCAGAAATCAAGGAATCCCATAGGAACAGATAGTTCTAAAATTAGAAAATTTGGGCCATCTCTAGCATGATGTCTTTTTTCCCCAATAGGATATGAACACTAAGGGAGATTCTGAACAAATGTGAAATGAAAAAGTAGGATACTAATCACTTCTTTATACTTCTTTCTAGATTCATCTCTAAAGACGTCATGCTGGACATCACAGTTCATTCTTGCTCACTTATTTCATGTGCTTTTTGGCCTCTCTCAAAGGATAATATACATACCATAAAATTCACCTGTTATAACTACAATTCGATGATTTTTAATAAATATGCAGAGTCGTGGAACCAGTAGCACAATCCAGGTTTTGAACACTTCCATCAACCCAAATAGTTCCCTTGTATCTATTCGCACTCTCCCAATCCAGTCCCAGGGAACCAGTGGTCTGCTTTCTGTCTCTATGAATTTGCTTTTCTGGAAATTCGATTTACATCATTCAATATTCTGTCATTTGTGTCTGGCTTTTTTCACTAAGCATAACGTTTCTGAAGATCATTTATGTAGTAGTATGTAAAAGTAATCCATTCCTTTTTATTAGTGACTAGTCTTCCGTCATATGCATATACCACATTTTGTTTGTTTCCCCGTTGATAGATGTTTGGGTTGTTTCCAGTTTGGAGCTATTATTAATAACGCTGCTCTCATTTATGTTTCTGAGTGGACATAAGTTTTCATTTCTCTCAAGTAAATTCCTAGGGATGGAATTACTGGGTTGTCTATGTTTATGTTTAAGTCTATGTTTATGTTTAACCTTTTAAGAAAGTCTATGTTTAACCTTTTAAGAAACAGCCATGTTGGTTCCCAGAGTTTCCAGACTATTTTTCCACCAGCAAATCATAGGAGATCCAGTTCTTTCATGTTCTGGCTAATACTTGGTGCAGTCTTTTTGCTTATAGCCATTTTAGTTGCTATGTAGTAGTAGCGCTTGTAGTTTTAATTTGTGTTTCCCTCATCATTGCTGATGTTGAACATCTTTTCATGTGTTTATCAATCATGAATATATTTTCCTTTGTGTCTATTCAAATATTTTATCTATTTTTTTAATTGGGCTGTTTGGCATCTTATTGAGTTTCAAAATCCTTTTTATATCCTGAATAAAAGTCCTATAGTTTAGCCCAATCTTTTCATTATTTAACTGCATATTTTGGAGACCAAAATGTTTTGAGCTTGGTGAAATTTGTCAAAAATACCCAATTTACCCATTCTTCATTTTATGGATTCTACTTTTGGTGTCATGATTAAGAAATATGTGTCTAGTCCAAAATCACAAAGATTACCTTCTGTTTTCTCTAGAAGTTTTATAGTTTTAGCACTTGGCATTTATGTCTGTGGTCCATTTTGAGTTAATTTTTGTATATGGTCTGCATACGAATCAATGTTTATATTCTTGGCATACGAGTATCCAATTGTCTTGTTATTTTCCCTTCTGCATTGATTTGCCCTGAAATCTTTGCCAAAAAATCACTTGACCATTAACGTACAGGTTCGATTGCTTCTACATTACCTTTAATCTCCTTTCTCCTACATTAAGAATTCTAGTTCTCAAAGACACAGAGGATGGCTGAATATCCCAGAGTACACTTGTGCTTTATTCCATATTATACCCAGTAGTTTCATAGTAACCATATTTTTTTAATGAAGTATAATTGATGTACAATCTTATATAAGTTATAGGTGTACAATATAGTGATTCACAGTTCTATATTTAGCCTCCATTTGTAGTTATTATAAAAATATTGCCTATATTCCCTGTGTTGTACAATATATCCTTGTAGCTTACTTGACACCTAATAGTTTGTACTTCCTATTCCCCTACCCCTGTACCACCCCTACCCTCTTCCTGCTCCCCACTGGTAACCACTAGTTTGTTCCTTATATCTATGAGTCTGTGTCCTTTTTGTTATACTCACTAGTTTGCTGTATTTCAGATCCCACATACAGGCATATCGTACAGTATTTGTCTTTCTCTGACATTTCATTTAGCATAATACTTAGCTTAATAATATCAGTAATAGCAACATTAATACTATCAACACCAATATGATTTTCTGTTCTTTTTTTTTCTTTTTATGGGTTGCGTTGGGTCTTCCTTGCTGCACACGGGCTTTCTCTCGTTGCTGCGAGCGGGGGCTACTCTTCATTGTGGTGTGCAGGCTCCTCATTATAGTGGCTTCTCTTGTTGTGGAGCACTGGCTCTAGGCATGTGGGCTTCAATAGTTGTGGCACATGGGCTCAGTAATTGTGGCTCACGGGCTTCGTTTCTCCATGGCATGTGGAATCTTCCCAGGGCAGGGCTCGAACCCGTGTCCCCTGTATTGTCAGGTGGATTCTTTACCACTGCACCACCTAGGAAGTCCTTCTGTTCATTTTTAAAAGCGATGCACTGAAACCCTGACTGGAAGCTCTGCGGCAAGGGTGGAGCGCCCCAATTATGGGCTTCACGTTGGTGTGATGCGGCTGTGCTGTTTCATTGGGAAGCTCCCCAGATGCCCTGTCTCTTCGTATTTCTTCTTGAGTTTCATGTCCACATAGTCCTCATTTTCAGTGCTGTGCCTCCTCCCTAGTTGAGACTCAGGTCTCTGAGTCCTATGTTTCTCTGGAATGTCTCCATAGGATAGCTGCAGAAGAAGAAGGGTAACTCCTCTGCTGCTTAGTTGGGTCCAACTGGAGGTGTGCTGGAGCCAGTGTGACTCAGCTCTCTGGAGGTGATGTGCTCATCCTTTTCCAAGTCTGTGTTCAGTAATGTTATATTAGTAGTTTGAAATTACCCATAATGGGAGTATTCACAGCAAGAAAATTGGTAAACAGGGCTTTGTGTGTATGGGGGGGAGGAGGGGGCACAGGGGCAGGTAGAGATCTGGATACCAACACACTACTGGTTCTTGCTTTTTTTTTTTTTTTTCCAGAATGCCCTACAAAATGGAACCCTAGGGTATGTGGCCTTTGGTTCTGGCTTTCTTCACTTAACAAAATGAATTTAATATTTATCCATTCATTTTTAACTTGTTTTTTTCTCATCTGAAATATCATGGATATGGATATATTTCCACGGAAATATCAATATATTGAGATTTAACCTAATTTGCTTAAGTAGCTGCATAATATTCTGAGTATGCACAGTACCAAAACTTATTTAACCAGTCTCCTATTGATAGGCAGTCATGCTTTTTTTTTTTAAAGAACTTTTATTGAGATATAGTTAGCAGGCAATAAACAGCATATACTTAGAGTGTACAATTTGGTATCCCAATCTCTCAATTCATTCCCCCCCAACCCTCCCCGCTTTCCCCACTTGGTGTCCATGTGTTTGTTCTCTACACCTGTGTCTCTATTTCTGCCTTGCATTTCCTCTTTCATAGTTGTTAGCATTTGCCTTGTGTATTGAGGTGCGTCTATATTGGGTGCATATATATTTATAATTATCTCCTCTTCTTGGATGGATCCCTTGATCTTTATGTAATGTCCTTTCTTGTCTCTTGTAACATTTTTTATTTTAAAGTCTATTTTATCTGATGTAACTATTGCTACTCCAGTTTTCTTTTGATTTTCATTTGCATGGAATATCTTTTTCCATCCCCTCACCTTCCATCTGTATGTGTCCCCAGGTCTGAAGTGGGTCTCTTGGAGACAGCATATATATGGGTCTTGTTTTTGTATCCATTCAGCCAGTCTGTGTCTTTTGGTTGGTGCATTTAGTCCATTTCCATTCAAGGTAATTATCGATATGTATGTTCCTAGTACCATTTTCTTAATTTTTTTGTTTTTCTTTTTGTAGGTCCTTTTCTTCTCTTATGTTTCCTGCTTAGACAAGTTCCTTTCGCATTTGTTGGAGGGCTGGTTTGGTGGTGCTGAATTCTCTTAGCTGTTGCTTGTCTGTAAAGCTTTTGATTTCTCCGTCAAATCTGAATGAGATCCTTGCTGGGTAGAGTATTCTTGGTTGTAGGTTCTTCCCTTTCATCACTTTAAATATATCATGCCACTCCCTTCTGGCTTGCAGAGTTTCTGCTGAGAAATCAGCTGTTAACCTTATGGGAGTTCCCTTGTATGTTATTTGTCGTTTTTTCCCTTGTTGCTTTTAATAACTTTTCTCCATCTTTAATTTTTGTCAGTTTGACTACTATATGTCTTGGCGTGTTTCTCGTTGGATTTATCCTGCCTGGGACTCTCTGCGCTTCCTGGACTTGGGTAGCTATTTCCTTTCCCATGTTAGGGACGTTTTCAACTATAATCTCTTCCAATATTTTCTCTGGTCCTTTCTCTCTTTCTTCTCCTTCTGGGACCCCTATAATGCAAATGTTGGTGCGTTTAACATTGTCCCAGAGGTCACTTTGGCTGTCTTCAGTTCTTTTCATTCTTTTTTCCTTATTCTTTTCCACATCAGTGATTATCACCATTCTGACTTCCAGCTCACTTATTCGCCCTTCTGCCTCAGTTAATCTGCTGTTGGTTCCTTCTAGTGCATTTTTTATTTCAGTTATTGTGTTGCATATCTCTATTTGTTTGCTCTTTAATTCTTCTAGGTCTTTGGTAAACTTTTTGATCTTTGCATCCAGTCTTTTTTCAAAGTCCTGGATCATCTTCACCATCATTATTCTGAATTATTTTTCTGGAAGGGGGCCTATCTCCTCTTCATTTGGTTGTTTTTCTGGAGTTTTATCCTGTCCCTTCATCGGGTACAAAGTCCTCTGCTTTTTCATTTTCTCTATCTTTCTGTGGCTGTGGTTTTCAGTTCCACAAGACGAAATACTGCTGATACTGCTTGATCTTGCTGTCTGCCCTCTTGGTTCTTACTTTTTATTAGACAGCTTTTCAATAAACTCTCCAGTTTTCAGCCCTAAAAGTAATCTCACTTTTAGATTTTGGAATTCCAAGGATGAAATCAGCTTGTTTCTGGGCTGGCTTCTGTGTGTCTTTCTGTTTGTTGTCTGTTACAACTTGTCCATTTGCTTTCTATCTTCTTAAAAACTGTTGCTGCTATCTCTTTTTCCATTGCTTTTGACCTTGTGAGTTTGTCCCTACATTGTTATTTCATAGGATATTGAAAACAAGCATGCATTGAGAACAAAATAAATAAATGCTCACTACACCATATTCAATTTTAAGTCCTCTTTAATTTTAAAATGTTCTCTTTGCACTCTACACACATGCAAATACATATGGGTACTGGGCCCCATCTTTTTCTCCCTGAGATCTGCTCTGTAGATATCAAAAGTAGGTTTTAAAAAAGTTGTTTTGTGTTTTATGGAAGGACACTGTGAAGAAAGATGTAATGAAATGGGCTTCTCATGTTTAAATGAACAAAACATAATACACTAAGGAACAGGATGTATTCCGAGCTATTAAATGTTAACTACCTCTGGGAGTGGGATTTTTGTCTCATTTTTGTTTCTCTATTCTTTTTAATGTATGTACAATAATTCTTCTTCTTCTTTTTTTTTTTAGAAATAAGAAAACAAGCAAAAGTTATTTTAAGTTGACTAACACACACACACACATTGAAAAGAAACTAGCAAGTGTTAACTTAGAATTATTGGGGTTTACTGAGCTCAGAAAGGCAGATGTAACGTTAGAACATAATGTGATTCTAAGGTCTAATTCCAAGGCATATTGTATATTTCTGGCCTGACCCTCATTCCTCACATATACATACTTCATGAGGTTTCTAAAAGTAGAATATTATTACATGGGTTTTGGTGGTAAGTGACAAGTTGCAAACTGTTGTCACTTTGAGTTTCACATATCTTGGAGTAAATGGAGGGAAGCATTATTTTTCTTATTCATCAGGTGAAAGTTCCTTAAACATTGAGCACACAAGTGTAGAGTAACACAAAAACTTTCCATGTGTTGTTATTAACTCCTAGGGTGGCAATATCATTGTCCCTTTTCCTGTAAAAGTGTTGTGTTTTGGAACTCAGGACTTTACTTTTTACCCTAAGGAAAATCAGGAAGAAACAAATGGAAAAGGACCCTCTAGTTTCCTGCTAAATCCAATTTTCTAGTCTTTGTCCCTCCCAGGGATGCCCGATGTTTTAACTGTAGTAGAATTTTCTAAGGCATTTCCTACTGACTGCTGTTCTGCTGCTGACCAACCTGACAGCTTTATTCTTACTTGGTAATGTTAAGGGCACATTCAGATTACACTTGGTCTGACCAAGAATGAGTAGCCAGAGTCCATTTTGTGTGACATCTTTCAAATGCTGCCAAAGATATAAAACCCAGACATGAAAACAGGTAGAATTGGGAGGGGTCGAGGGGTTTGGACCTATATGTCAGTTGTCCCCAGAGGACCTGTCTCTGAGATCCCCTCAGAGGACCGGACGTTGACATCGTTTCTTGACTACACTCCTGAGGCCAGAAGCCAGATCATCAGCTACTGTGCAGCCCTGGCTAGAAGCAAAGTGTGTTTAGAGGAATGGGGACAGTGGGCCAAGGACTGCACCATCTAGGAGCTTGACATAAGATAGGTTAAGAGTCATAAATCTTGTTTTAACGAGAGGTGGTTGGGGCGGCTACTGTGTTCTCAGCAAATCTCTGAGGAGAGAAAAAATTAATTCACAGGATCGAAGGAGTGGGATTAGGTGCTACAATTAGGGTCCAGGTCCTGAGTGGGCAGCAAGAGATGAGGTAAGCAGGGAGGCTATGTGATTCAGCGGAGGATCTCGGGGCTCTGAAGAGGCTCCAAGCTTAGAGTCAGGGCTGACATGGGCGTGCTTGGCCTTAGGCAGGCTGACAATTCACACCTGATCTCTACGATTAAAGGCCTTGTCAGTATAAAGGCTCCGCGCTCTGTGCCAGCTGCCCTCTGCCATTCTCATATCTGAGGGTTCCCTTTAAAGGCTCCTAATCTTAATCTTTCCTCTTTCCTCTGAGCTTTTAATTTTTCTTGAAAGTCACTCTTAATCGAACTTCTTAATCAGGCTAGCGTCTCTTCTTTGAAATTACTTCCCTTTGACAATCTTTTAATAGTAACTAAGGCATCCACGCAGAAAATTAGAAATGCATTGCCCACCCACCTCCCACACTCATCCCCCATGCAGGGAGTGGGCACTGTTGGCTGGAGCCCAAGGTTTTGATAGAAGTAGAGGGATGCCTTCAAGAAAGAAGAAACCATATTACAATCACTATACCATTCTTCGAATCCATCTCCATCTCCTCTTCCCTCTGCCTCTTCCTCTTCTTCTTCTTCTTCTTCTCCTCCTCCTCCTCCTCCTCCTCCTCCTTCCTCCTCCTCCTCCTCCTCCTCCTCCTCTTCTTCTTCTTCTTCTTCTTCTTCTTCTTCTTCTTCTCCTCCTCCTCCTCCTCCTTCTCCTCATCCTCCTCCTCCTTCTCCTCCTCCTCCTCCTCCTCCTCCTCCTTCTCCATCTCCTTCTTCTTTTTCTTCTTCTGAATTTATTGAGCAGCTATTAGGCAAGGGGTTCTGTAATAGATATTAGAAAGACACACAGAAACCAGAGCAATATATTTTTTCTGTTCTAAAGAAATACTTCTACTTGGTAGGAAAGCTGCTTAGACATAGTAATGAAAGATTCAGGATTCGAATTCAGAGAAGCCAAATTCTGATTCTGTTCTTCTACTTCCTGGCTATAGGTCCTAGGGTAAATTATATGCCCTTAATAAATCTATGTTTTCTCAGCTATGAGACAGGGTTAATAATAATAACACCTTTCTTATACGGTTGTTGTGTGAGGATTAAATGATAGAGAGGTGTCTGATACATATTAAGCACTTAAAAATGTTGGCTGTTTTTAGGGGAGATAGCATAAAGATACAAATCATTTAAATAGTATAAAATTAACATTATACAAGTGAAAATTAATGAAAATGAAATAGCTACAAAGAATCAGTTATTTAAGAAAATTTTCAGGAAGGCACACAGTAGCATAATTTTTTTTGAAATAATTTACATTTCAAAAATTCAAAACAAAGTGTCCTACAAGCTCTTCCTGTAAGAGTCAAAAATAATAACACGGTGCTTCATTTCCTGTTAGCACTAAAACTCACTGTTACCTTTAATGCTGCCATATTTGAAGTGAGTGAACAGACAAGTATCCAAGATAATGTGGATGCGAGGAAAGACATTAGAATCTATGGAAAGTGAAATATGTCAGAAGGTGACACCCTCTGTTAGACTGTCCAGAACGTATATAAGTAAGACATAGTCAAGAGACGTCCATTGAAAATGTCTTTCCTATAAAACTTGGTGCTGAAATTGAATATGTGATATTGCAATACATGGAAAACAGGTTAAGAATGAAAAACAGTGGCCCAGAGTAAGAATATGCCATGTTTCCAGCCTTAAACTGAGAACTAATGGACTCTAATTCTAATGAGTAGCTCCTCTTTATTCCCTATTTAATTTAAAAATATTAGCTCTGAATATTATGTGCTCTTTGAAGGAAGGGAAAGCGCCTTGTACTTTGTCATCTCTCCATGGAACCCAGCAAGGTGCTGAGCACTTTGAAATTCTAGAGGGACTCTCAGAGAAGAATTAGTAAAAAGGTCTTGCTTTACCAATGCCAAACTTGAGACTCTCAATAAATATCTTCGTTGATGGTAGAGATTGAGAAGGGTACTTAGGGAAAAAAATTTCCAGAGGAATGTTAGATGTGACATTTTTTGTTTTGACCCATAGGGAGATTGCTGATAGAGAATTTGATACAAAGAAATTCTATTGGTCCAGATATATTTTCCAGCACATTTTGAAAAGAGATGGACTCTCTTTCATCTGCATCTTGGAGCTCAATTCACAGGGACTGGAGTGAATGATGGAATCAAATTTCCTGTCCAAACAAGGCTGAGAACAGGCTTTTGCAGCTGAAATAACCTCATATGTTCAATAGAATATTTTATAGATTACTCATTTCTTCATTCCAGAAACAGTTATTTAGCATGTGCTGCATTCTATATTTAGCTACTGTATACGATATTTATTTGTAACAAAGAAATAATAAGTGCAGTATGTTGAGAAATCCCTATGTCCTCTACTTTTTTTCAAGCTTCTTATTTATACTCATTGGATCCTTACAACAACCTTCCCACATAGCTGGTATTACCTGCATATTACATGTAGTAAAACTCAGGCACAAAGAGATGCGACATCTTGCTAGTGACCCATAGCTCATAAGTAACAGAGCTGATATTTAAACCCAGGTGTGTGTTTGTCAGGCTCTAAGACTCTTACGGTCTGTGATAGCTAACTTTCGGGGGCTCATGATACAGAGCGAACATTAATAAAAAAAGCAATTGTGATGTATTATGATAGGAACTAATACAGCATTATGTGAAAACATGTATGACTTATTGATTCCTTAAATGTGCGTGTGCTTTATTCACAATGCTGCAAATTCTTGTCACTTTGTAAGTTATTGTAGCAGTTGTTCCCGAACACCAATATTCTCTGTCAATCTCTTGCTCTATTTTTTGGTGGAGGAAACAGGTTTAGAGTAGGTTTAATTGACAATTAAAATGATCAGAGTGATAAGTGAGTGAGCTAGGAGTCAAACACAAGCTTGTCAAGTGTCAGAAACTACCTCCTACTGCTTTTTGAAGTGCTCGGAGTCTTTGGTGCTCTGTTTACTCAACCCTGCCTGGGGGAGTCCTGGCTGACAAAGTAGCTCTTGGACTAAGGTTTTCAGGATTAGAAGCCCAGGAAGTGAAATGAGAGGATGGAGGGCATCTCCGATTGTAGAGCCAGCATGTGCATACTCTCCCAGGAGAGAAAAGCGTAGTTGATTTGGGGAAGAGCACATCATTTGCTACAGCTGTTGACATGCAGTGGCTTTGATTTCCCATGACATCATAAATAAAGCACCGGCGCAGTTCAGAAAAGTAAGAAAGTGATATTGACTCTAGGAGAATTAGATAAGATCTCATAGGAATGACATTTGAGCCTTGGAGGATGAGTAAGAATTGGACAAATGGAGATGGAGATGAAAAAGCATTGCACATGTCAGGAATAATGTCAGAAAGGGAATAAATAAATATTCAGTCTGTGAACAGAAATCATGACTAATCACTCAGCTTGACCAGACTTGGGGAAATAAGACTGAGAAGAGTGCTTTGTCAGATCCGGCAAAGCCTTGACCATGGGCACAGGAGTTTTATTTTACTTGTAGAAACCACTGGCAGAGAGACATGAACACAACTGTGCTTTAAGATGTTGGAAGTTGATATAGAATTAATTTGTAATACCTCTGTTGGAATAATGTAAAAATTAACGTTAAGACAAATAACCAAACTGACTTTTGTATCACATTTTTTAGTCTATGGCCTGTTTCAGCTAAGGATTCATTTGATCCTTAAGCAATTTTGGATGCAGGCAGATAAGGAATCTTGAAAAACAGAGATTTTAGATGTCCCAAAGCTCACCCTGTCCTTGGAGTGCATTTGGATCTTCCGACTCCAAGCTCACCATCTTCTGAGTGTTGCTATGGTAGGCACTGGCATTTTACATTTCTTTGTTTTCTTCTTTGGATCATCTTGTTCTTTCCACAAAGAATAAAAATCTGCAATGCCTGGTTCAGCATAAATGATATAAGCTAATATCAATGATTATCATATATCAGTCACAATGATAAATGCTCTCTGTGAATGAGATCAATTAATCGTAACAACTCTCCAAAGTAGGTAACTTTTCCATTTTATAGATGAGGAAATTGAAGCATAGTTTGCCCCAAGTACTTGGAGCTATTAAGTGACAGAGTCTGGATTTGAACCCATGGCGTAGTAAACTTTTATCACCATGCCTTACTGTTCTGCCAAGAGCAAGAGTTTTTTGAGGGTTTGTTAATATACATGCAAAATAAGGAACATTGTAAAGAGAACAGAATTATTTCTGGGTTTGACAGGATATATATATAACAATACTTCACGATAATAATCATAATATGTCTATACAGTGATTTATTTGAAAGGAACAATTCAGATTTAAAGGTTTTCCTGGGGTTGTTAAGATGAACTTTGTAGCATTCTGATTCCTTTATGAGCACCTTCTAGCCAACCTAGAGTTGTGCATGGTGAGAGCAAGAAGGAGACAGTGGGTTATAGGATCTATTCCCATTGGTCTCAGCGGTTGGTAGCAAGTGTCTTAAATTCATTCTTAACAAAATAAGGAAGGCAGAAATAATCTCTAAGAAACTTTCCGGTTGTAGATAAAAGCAGTATTCTTTCTTTCTCTTTGCATCTTTATACCAATAGGTACATCCACCCACTGATGTGATACTTGCCGTAGACATCAGATCCAGCGTGTTCAACTGTTTTCCCAGAGTGACTTATATAATCATGAACAGGTCACAAATCATGAGGTCTTAGGGTCTGGGCTTGTCCACTAACAGAAAATTAAATTTTGCTGATGGAACAATTTGAGCCACATCTGAGTAACGGTCTATTTAATTTATGGTTTCAAAAGATAAAAGGAGGCATCAAAATGAGAAAGAGAATAACCAAGGTGATTCATGGAAAATGAATTTGAAAAGGTGTGGCAGAGCTTAGAAAGCTGGGAAAAGCAGTAGCTTTTTTCTCTTCCCCCATTGGCTAAAACTTGTCTCTTTCCTTCTAATTCTCCCTTCCCTCCTTGCCTGCCTTATTCAAGAGAACCATCATCAAAGTGCAAGTTCAGGTTCTTCGTAGAGGTCAAGACTGTTAAGACAGGCCCCAAGTACTCAGTGAGCTTAAAAAATCTACCTTTGGAAAGAGACTGCAAGCCTCTCTTACACATAGGCAGCAGTCTCTTGGAGGTAGAATTTTTTTAAAATGAAGGTGTTAATAGTCCGGGAAGTCAGACGCTCTAGACAGAATGATCTCTGTAGCAGCTGGTATTCAATAAAAAGGGGGGGTGAAAAATGCCACTGGAATTTTGATAAGAATTGCACTGAGTCTGTAGATGGCTTAGGTTAATATGGGCATTTTAACAGTATTGATTTTCCTAATCCATGAGCACCAAATATCTTTTCATCTATGTGTGTCTTCCTCAATTTCTTTTTATCACTGTTGGTGGGCATGTAAACTGGTGCAGCCACTATGGAAAAGATTATGGAGGTTCCTCAAAAAGTTAAAAATAGGTCTACCATGTGATCCAGTAACTCCTCTCCTGGGTATCAACCTGAAGAAAACAAAAATACTAATTTGAAAAGATACATGCACTCATATGTTTATCGCAGCATTGTTTACAGTAGTCAAAATATGGAAAAAACCCTACGTGTCCACTGATGAACCAATGGATAAAGAAAATGTGATATACATAAACCATGGAATGCTGCTAGGTCATAAGACTGAAATCTTGCTGTTTACATCAACAGGGATGGAGCTGGATGGTATTATGCTCAGTGAAATAGATAGAGAAAGACTAATACCACATGATTTTACTTATATGTGGAATCTAAAAAACAAAACAAACAAACAAACAAAAACAAAATCCAGACTCATAGATACAGAAAACAAACTGGAGGTTGCCAGAGGGAAGAGAATGGGGGCGCAGTGAAATTGGTAAAGGGGTCAGTACAAACTTCCAGTTATAAAGTAAATGTGGTGATGTAAAGTACAGCATGAGAAACACAGCCAATAACATTCTAATCACTTTGTATGGTGACAGATGATAAGTAGACATTTGGTGCTCATTTCACAACGTCTACCAGTGTTGAATCACTGTTGCCCACCTGAAGCTAATATAATATTGAATGTGAAATATATAATTATGTATAAACAATAACAATAATAATATGTGCTTTCGTCTCAGTGACTCCTACACTGGAAATCAGGTAGCATCCCCCCAACTCCACATGGCTCTTTTTTTTTCACCCATCAATATGAATACACACTCCCACCCTGGGGGCTAAGCCTCCTCCTTCCCAGCCCTCATTTGCTTAGAAGAGTCTGGATTTTGCCAACATGAAAAATACTGGTATTTTGCGAATAGAGTTTCATAGAAAGGACAAGAATGGGCCCCGAGGCTTGTCCTCTTGCCTAGGGGTGAAGAGCTAAAATCTTCACACATCCTTCACTTGTTGAAGATTAGCTGTGAGTGTCATGATTTTGGGGCAAAGCCAACAGGTTTTATTGTCAGGGAAATCCCCATGCCACTCTTCTTCAACTTCCAATTGAGCAAGTGGCTAAACCCTGATAACCCTCGTTTCTAAATCTTTAAAAAGAGAATAAGACTTCTTGGTCTTCAGAATTGTTGTGAAGAGGAACTAAGTCTGCCTGGCAAAGTAGGCATGAGATGATGCCTGGTCTACATTTGTTGGTTCTCTTCACCCTTCCTCCTAAATACCTCATTTCATCAGGAAGAATAGGAAGACCTTTAAGACAGAGGGAAGTGGTTCAAGTTGCCGTAGGTCTGGGCACTGTGAACTCAAGTCCTGTGCATGTTGCCAATAGTCACTGAAAGCATATCTGTGTTTTCCCGTCCTCTGCTCTTTCCCCCAAATATCCATAGTTTATCTATGAACTTTTTGCACTTGTGATTAGGTGGTTGTGAAGAGAGACGGGAGGAGAAAGCTAAACGGTCAATTCTTGGCTGGGAAAACCTACCGTACCCTCTTACCCCAAACTGACCTTGTACGACAGCTTCTAGAATCAGGTTGTGTTTCGGAACCTCAGTCCAAGCTGAAGGGGGAAATGCAAGTGCCGGAACCAAGCTGATCTGACTGAGGGAATCACGACTTTTGTCTTCTCTGTCAAAGGCAAGCTATCTGGCCATCTTCAAGAAAGTATTATTCTAATCTACATAAATTTACCCAGCGATAGATTTTTTTGGTGTCTTTATAGAATCATTTAAATTATGGGAATTGTTTTAAACTTTTTTTTTTTAAAAGCATAGTGTTGGTCCAACAAAATAGATGCCAGAATTCTGGTTGCATGTTGATCCTGGCAGGAGATATTTGTCTAAAATGTGCTGATCACTTGAAACCTCCCTCCTGGTTTGGAGACCTGGTTTCCTGTTTTCAGGCAGGGTGCTACCACTTCATTCTGGGTGTGCTGTGATCTCATGAGTTTCCTTTACTCCAGTGTGTGAAAACCAGTGCCAGGTATATATCAACATACATTTCCAGATTTGTTTCTCCCTTTGCCATTTTTATTTTTATATAAAGGAGAGAGAGGGAAAGAGTAGAGAAGACGATTTAAAAAAAAATCATGGAGTGAAGAAGCTCTGGCCAGGAGTGGAATTTTCATGATCATTTTAGCTATTGTTGGCTATATGCTGGTTAGAAAGTGGAAAGACCAAGTAAAGTGTCTGTAAAAAGCTTAAAAAAATTAAAGAAATTTTGGGAAAAGCTTTTCTAGTACAGGGGCTCTATGGTAGAAATGTGTTGTGCCTTCTAGAATAGTAATCAACTGTATCTCCAAATAGAATCGAGCTGCTGGAAAGAGACAGGGCTTGGAATGGCAACACCTGGACCTGAGTTCTGGCGTTGCAGACTTGTAACAGTGCTTTTCCAGGCAAGTCTCTGGCCACCTTCTTCATTTATAAATGATTGCATCTACTTAAATGACTTTTAATGTCGTTTCCAGCTCAGAAGGCTCCGTGACCCTAACTGAGGCTTCCTCTCCAAACTCCACGGGTAGGGCCTTTTCAGTTCTCTGCTTTATGATTCTGAATGAAGGTCTCACTTCCACTTGGCCGCTGTGCGGAAAGGAGGAGAGAGGTGTGGAATGGGACTCTGGGTTGCTAATTGCCATACCATCTGACACAAAGAACAGCTGTGGTACCAGCGTTTCTGCTTCCTAAAAACATACAACATGTGGAAGTGGACAAAGAAAGACCGTGGAGAATAAGGGCAGGAGCCTCTGGAATGTTGGCTTTATTTAGCCCCCAAAGATTGGCAGCCAGCTGTAACATTACTACTCAGTGCATCTTTGTTGCCATTCAAAACAGTTGTTGCAAGTGCTCCAGAGAGAAAAGTGAGCCTGTGGAGGTCTGTTTTCTCTGGTTCCTACAGGGTGGGGAGGGATGCTTACAGAACTTGCTTTGAAGAATATTAGTGGTTAGAATCAGGGTCTAGTGATGGCTGGTGGAATTTCTCTAACCCCTCATGTGGTCTCATTTTAGGAGAAATGCTTTCCTGCTTCTGATATATCTAGTGTATACCTATTGGCCAACAGATCATAATTTCAATACCAAGACATAACTACAATCTTACGAAATAGATTTCATAAGAAATAGTAAGAAGCCAAAGAGGAATGAGAGGTAGGAAATACACACATCCACATAGGGAAACAGACCTGGAGAAGTTAAGCAACCTTTGCGACATGTATAGATTCTTTATACTACACCACACTTCCTCTGGGGCTCCGCTAAGTGTTTCAGAAGAGTGAAAGCACTGTTGACATTTAAACGCTAAAGTCAGGACTTGGGACAGGACAATTTCGTTCTCTAGCTCTGCGAGAAGAGAAGAAACACAGTGCACACCAGGAGAATAATTTTGGAAATGAGCTTAATTGTGAAGGTGATGCTTAGCAAGCTTGTGACTAGACACAAAGGAAATATTGTTCACGTCCCATAAATGGTTTCCCATATGTAAAGGCAGGCTGATCCTAGCAGGTGACTTCAGAGATGTGGAAACATTTTACCACATGTGAATAAGTCTTGCAAACACTTAAAAAAAATGCAAAGTATAACTTTTAAAATAAAACTGTGGCTGTCACATCTTGAGACTGAAAGCTCTAAAAGTAGAGCTTGTTTATACCGACCGCAAAGGCCAGGGACCTGTGGTTTTATTGGATTTCTCATCCCAAGAAAATATTTACACTTGGAGGAGATGATGTGTTTTTAACTATAAAAGCCACGCATAGAATATTTGCGGAGAATGTTGCATATAAAAATGTTTTTTTTTCCCCTCTCACCCTGGCAAAATGGACAGTTCTGCTTAAGGCATCAAAAATAGGTAAAATAAAGAATCATGCTCTTTTTAAATGGGTGAAGTTTTAAAAGTGTTGGTGGGGAGGTATTTGGTTGATTGCCATGAAAGAAAAAAGGTCTTTGGTGAGCGTCCTGCTTTCTATTGCCACAAAATTCCAGTCATTCGAGGTTTTGGAAGTTCAGATACATGAGAGGGAGGGAAAAGAAAACCACAAGACAGAATGAGAAAAAAAGTTAGCGTGGATATAGCCCAACAGACCGTAGGGAAAATGGAATAAATGAACACTGCTGGGAAATAAAGGCAATTTGGGAGAATTTAGCAATGTTTGCCACTCAATCATGGACAATCCAATTAAAAGAAACAATTATTGATTTAGGGATCTGTTGGTTTGGGGAAAGGAGAGCACCCTAGACTAAGTATTCGTCTTTTGCATTAGCCGTTATGTCATAACATAAAGTTTTTATTTTTAGCAGAAGCCTCCAGGCTTTTAAATAACAGAAGCAGAAATAAAACAAAAGCTGCAAGCTGGGGAAAGTGATCCAGAAAAGCATGTGGTGACACATGCTGGTATTTTGTCCCAACAAAAGTAATATCCAAATGCACTAAAATAGGAGGAACCAGACCTCAGCCTTAATATTCCCTGTTGCTTCTCTCACTTTTATAATTTATGAATGCCTCTGGAAAAATATAAGGCCAACCCCACGAAAAAACTATATAAAGAACTTTCCAAACTGTATTATTGGACGGATATTTAATTGTAGCAAATGTAGCAAATATTGCTTGGAAGATAGAAATGAGTGATCCCAAGAATTCAGTGTTGTTTTGACTACACTGATGTGAATTGGAAAAATTACTGATGTGATTACACTGATATAGATATAGATAGATAGATATGGTTCTCTCTACCCAGTTTCTGGTACAGAGCTCCTAAAATCCTTGTAGTTTCCTGGGTTTCAGGAGCATCTTCTACTCTAATGAGATGACTCTTGGTGGGCTCCTGGGTGGGGGCTGGTCATGAGAAAGACCAAGCCATTAGAAGCTTGGAATTTTCAGCTCCACTCGCTACCCTCTGGAGAGGGGAGAGGGCCTGGAAGTGGAGATAGTCATGCCGGTGTGAGGAAGCCTCTGTAAACATCCCGACACTCTGCGGCTTGGAGAGCGTCCAGGTTGGTGAAATTGTCCAAGCTGGGCTGGTGACAACCCAACTCGATGGAGACAAAAGTTACTGCAGTCGGGACCCTTCTGGACCTCACTCTATATTTCTCTTCGTTGGCTGTTCGTCTCTATCCTTGATCATAGCCTTTATTACAGAGTACACCGATAAACGTAAATTAGTGCCTCTCTGAGTCTGTGAGCCGTTCTAATAAACTATAGAACTCAAGAAGGAGGGTGTGGGAACCCCAATTTATAACGGGTCGGTCAGAAGTACAGGTGACAACCTGGGACTTGCGACTGGCCTCTGAAATGGGGACTGTCTGTGGGAGTGAGCACTTTACCTGTGAGGTCTGACACTCACTCTGGGTGGATTGTATCAGGACTGGCTTGAATTGCAGGATACCCAGCTGGCATCAGAGAATTGGTGGGTGTGGGAAAACCCTCACATCTGATGTCAGGTGTCTTGTGAGTGTGAGAGGAAAGGAAAACGGTGCGTTTTTCCTAGACAAATGAGATACTTATTTTCGCAGTGTTTGTTGGACCTCACTGGAACTTGATTGGAATAACACATGGCAAAAGGCCGCAAGTCCAGCAAGAGAGGGGCACCTCATGCCTAATTGGAACGCGTTAGCAGGGACACTTTTCCGTATGCCCATGCGACTTCTGCTCTGGCTCAATTCCTTGGCCAGATTTATGTAAACAAGAGCAGGTACTTGTAAAAGTGGGAGAATCCACTTCAGAGAGGCCGTGTCTAATGAGAGAGGCCATTCATTCACCAGAGCCGTGGAAAAACATTGCTCCTCTACACCTCATAATTGTAAATTTTAACACTTTCTTTAAGTCTGGAGATGGGCCCCTCCCACCAGCGCCCCTCCCACTGCCAAGTTAGATTGACTGAGGGAATTAGCTTCTTTTAGATGTTATGTCTGAAAGGGTCCCTGCCCAACCCAGCTTATGGCTGCCTTTATAGCCCTCTGAATGTCAAACTGCTATCTTTTTTTTTTTTAACATTTTATTTTGAAATAGCTGTAGATCCATAGGCAGTTGCCCAGAAATGAACAAGGAGGTCCTGTGTGCCCTTCACCAGGCATCCCCCAATGTTAATGTCTCACATAAGATGTTATAGGACAATATTAAAACTAGGAAATTGACATTGTACATTTCCATTGTCACCAGTTACCCATGTGCTCATTGTGTGTGTGTGTGTGTTACGCTATGCGGTAACCAGTACCATAATTAGCTACTTTACCGCCACCATAAGGGGTCCTGTCTGCTGTCCCTTTACAGCCAATCCCTCACCCCCAATCCCAGGCAGTCCCTAATCTGTTCTTCATTTTGTAATTATGTTATTTCACAGATGTGAAATAGGAATGGAATTATATACTATTCACACTGCTACCTTGAATACATAGCAATGCGTTACCCGTGATGGTTTTTGATGTCATGTCAGCTGCGGGCCTGGCACTTTTCTTATTGCTTTACGTATGTTGTCTCATTTAACGCTCACAATAGGGTTAAACTAAGAATAATCACTAGTTTACAGATGGGAAAACTGTTGTTCAGAGAGGTAAGTGCATCTAAGCTTACATACCTAGCAAATGCCATGCTGTGCTCACACGGGGCCCATCGATTGACACCCAAGCCCACATACCTCTGCTACCCACTGTTTTAGAAAAGAGGGGTTACCTGCAGTTTGAAAACACTCAATATTCTGATTTCCTTCCCAATAAAAACCATCAAAGGGAAAGCCAGTCAACATCTTCTTTATTGTCAAAGTACATGTAAGATAGTGGGAAAACTATTGTTTGGGCATGGGTTGAAAGTTGATGAAAATAATGGCCTATGATCTGCACAAATTTCAGACCTTTGGATACCATCTTTAACATTTTTTCTGTAGCTTTGTAGTACCTGCATTACTACTTACTTTACATGGACTTATCTTTTTTTTTTTTTTTTTAACTTAAAAATGGATTTATAGTGGTGGGGGTTGGGGTGGGATGAATTGGGAGATTGGGATTGCCATATATACATTACTCATAAGAGAAAAGAATCAAAGTGTACACTTTAAATATATGCAGCTTACTGCACGTCAGTTCTATCTCAATAAATGTTAAGAATATTTATAGGGCTTCCTAGGTGGCGCAGTGGTTAAGAATCCGCCTGCCAATGCAGAGGTCACGGGATTGATCCTAGCTCCAGGAAGATCCCACATGCCGCGGAGCAACTAAGCCCGTGTGCCAAAAAAAAAAAAAAAAAAAAAAAAAAAAATTTATAAAGAAATATTTGTATCATGGTGCTGTATGGAAAACAGCATCATGTACATATAAGGAAAAGATTACTGGAAAAACATATAATGGAAAGATAGCAATTTTAATAAGTTTTAGCTCCCTCCTCTTTTGGATTTCCTCCCTCAGTTTCTAGCCTCTCTTCTCCCTCAAGCTCCTTTCTCTCTCTCCCACCAGGAGCATCTTCAGGGTAAACATCTTGAAAAATGAATGGCACTCTGGTTCACTTTCCTTCTTTCACGGTTTGAACCTCTCCCAGTTGCTACCTACTTTTGCATCCTCTTCAGTTCCTTTAAAAAGTTGTCTTTGGTTTTTGTTAAGAGTTTGCAATTGAAATTTGCAAAAGGATAATTCTGACACAAGGTACTCTGCTGTGATCAGAAGCTAGAACTTCTGTTTTATCACAGTTAGAAATAGATTTTTGTGTATTTGTTTGTTTGCTGGTTTGTGTGCATAATATCTGTCTCGGCCATGAAGCTCTAAGCACAGGAAAGGAATGCTAAAAAAAAAAGAGGTCCTCAGGAAATTCTCATTTGTCACAAGTTCTTCTCACTGACCTTAACTGTCTTGGCCTACTTTAATGGCCTCACCTTGATTTCAGGAGTGTTATTAATATATTTCTCACTCTTTATGCATTTTGATTATTATATATGAAGGTTACAATGTAAGAAATCATTAATCAGCATGCAACAACATAAAACACACGTGAAATGAGAATAGACTCATAATCTCTTACAATCACTTAAAATGAGCAGCGTGTAAGTTAGTTCTAAATGTCATGAACAGAAATGTAAGTGGAGGGCTGGTGTTGTCCAAGGAAAGAATCCCAAATAACGGGAATGTGGGCCCAAAACAGTGTTGCCTTCTGGAAGACAGGAAGGGGTGGGCTCCCTGGCTTGTCAGAGGCTGCGATGCCCCACACCCTTAGTACCTCACATTGGCCAGGTGGATCTCTGTGCCAGCTACGCTGAGACCCGGGAGCTTCACAGGAAACTTTTCGGGTGGAGTTCTCCGAGGAGCAGATCTGAGCCTACATCCTAAACCCACCTCAGCCAGTGGTCCCAGAGGACCACGTCCTTTCTCCCTTGATGACCTCGCAGGCAGAGAGTAAAAGCAGCATTGGTTATACTCTTACCTCCCTGTCCATCTCCTTTCTCTACTCTGAATCTGTAAGGCATTGGGGAGGGGGAAGAAGGGTGACCATAACAGACGTAGGGAAACTCCAGGTAACTCTTTCCTTACTCTTTGATTCTTCCCTGAGTAACTCTCGTTAAAAACGGGATGCTGTTAAAACAAAGCTGGGGAGCTTTGAGTAACAGGTTGGAGAATGATTCAAACCCGGACGGTATGTTCAGGGACTGACTTGGTTGGATCGGTTCACCGCTTTCCTTTAGGGTTTAGCATGGTGCCTGGCTCATCGTAAATGCTGACTGTTCATTTGGTGAATGAATCAATGAATTTAGAGAAAAATATACCAAATGAGTTTTGGTATATTATCTTAGCTTACCTAGACAAGGCAATCTTTGCTCTCAGGAAAGTTATAAATCGATGGGGAGGTCAAACAGCTAAACACATTTTACAATAAAATACCACGAGTGTTATGATAAGAGGTACACAAGGTGCAAGTGAACATGGGGCAGGGGGACCTGACTTCTTGTGGGGAATGTGTCCTTAAAAAAGTAACTTTCAGCTGGCCAATGGAAGATAAGTTAAGAGTTAGCTCAGATAAAGGGAGAGAAAGCTCGAGGAGGAGAAACACCATTTACCAAGAATCAGGGTGGAGAAAGAGCACGGATCATGGTAGACCTGGAAAGCTGAAAAAGGTTAAAGGAACTTATTCACGGAACACTGGTGTGAATGTGCAGGGAAGGGAGGCGGGAGGCAGCTCACGCAGACTTTGTATAGATCAACAAGTTTGAACTTTCATGGCAGAGGACGATCTCCAAAACAATCTGTATTTTAGAAAGATGGCTCAGGCTGCAGTAGCATCTGTTGGGAGTCCATTGGGGAGATTTCCAGACTGGAGAGGATCTCCACTGACGGCACAGAGAAGAGGCTGCAGGGATGACGGGAAATCGACATACGACATTTCAATGAATGAGGGTCAGCAGGGTTTGGAAGTGGGCTGCACGTGGCAGGAAGGAGGAAGAGGACAAGAGACAGCTTCAGGATGGTATCTAGGCCATGCAGTCGTCTTTGACTGAGGACCTAAGAGAGAGGTCTGGGCAGGTTCTTCTAGACCGTCCATCACATGCCACACAGAAAGCTGTGCTTGTTCTCCAATGTAGCTCGTTTAAAATAACATGATGATCACTGCAGTTGTTCTCGTTCACTCTGATTTCCCATTTTATCTGGCTCTATTCCACCCTTTGATACTTCCTTTCCAGAGTGTGGGCCTCCAATGCATCGCTTTTTTCACTATGGGAAGAAAATGCTTTTGAAGTTCCAAACCAACCCCTGAAGCAAGATGAACAAAGACACTCTCAAACGTGCAAACCCTCACGGGATTTAGGTGGATTAGGTACAGTCTGATCCTGAGGCGTATGACACACCTGTGCGTTGCCACAAATAGTTTAGAAATAAAACTCATCCGTGATGCGCAGCAAGGCCCTCGAACCTGAATGTTTCCTTTCTGGTACTTAACACCAGGGCCAAGGCTGAGAGCGAGTACCTCCTGGAATATTGCATCCTGGGCACCTCGCTTGCTTCATCCTCACTCCAGCTTTGTTTAGCACGTCTCCACATGGTTCATAGGAATATAAGTGGAGTTTAGATTGTTTTGATAGAGGGGTGTTTTTAGGAGGATGATCTGAATCGCTAAATCTGAGTTGGTGGAATAACAATTCTGGTGAATTTAAATCCCGCCGATGAGGTAGACAGAGTCCCTGGCAGCTGCGCTGTGAATATCGTCCGGAGAAGCGCGGCTATTAGGGTCTGATATCACAGCTGTGGGTGTGAGCTGGCAGGCTCCCAGAAGGCCTGCGAAGGGCTCTGCCTCTACTGAGTGCTCTTTGTTCTTAGCCTCTAAGCTCACCGGTTGAGCTTTGAGTGGTATTGAGTGGTTCTTGTGATTACTTGTATGCCATTGTTAGCACTGGCCTGTCAGCACCTTGAAGGGCAGAGCATTTTCTGTTTGTTTTGAAAATTACTCAATAGTACATCCTTAATTATATAGCAGTATGGCTTTTTGAAATGTTGAGTGATGCACTGCTGTTGTTTTATATTGCTTTCATGCTAAATCTCGTGGTGTGTATGGCCTTCAGTAAATAAATGCAAATGATGCAATTGAATCCCTCTTGAGCCTGCCATTAATTATCTCACAGATACCTTCTGTGCAGGGCTGGTGATGTGGGCCAACATTCAAGACAGCTGGAAAAAAAGATCCACAAAATTCTCTTTGTTTGGGGGGGATTTATGATCTGTAGAGACACACACGAATCGTGTCTATATACACACATGCACTTTCACATGTCTATGTCTGTACTCACTTACACGCATCTACATAAAAGCCACACGTGTGAGGGGCCTCTCTGGTGGCACAGTGGTGAAGACTCACACTCCCAATGCATGGGGCCCGGGTTCCATCCCCGGTCAGGGAACTCGATCCCACGTGCATGCCACAACTGAGCAGCCAGAGAGCCACAACTAAGGAGCCTGTGAGCCGCAACTTAAGGAGCCCGTCTGCCGCAAAGAAGACCCGGCACAGCCAAACAAACAAATAAATAAATAAATAAATAAATTAAAAAAAAAAGAACCATTAAAAAAAAAACCACGTGTGGATAAATAGGCATAAACACGCAAATATATATTATAGATATGGACACATATGCATGTATACGTGGGTATAAACAGATAGAGATGCATGTGCACGTACCTCAAATATGTATGTGTACTGAATATGAATGTTTTGCTTTCAAGTAGCAGGAAACTCAACCCAAATAGGCTGAAACCATAAAAGGAATTTCTCGGTTCTCAAAGTTGCAGTTTCTCCCATCTCTTCTCCAAATCCCAAAGCTAGTCCTCTTCCTGTCTATGAAATGGCTGCCAGAACCTTCCACATTAGCAGAAAGAGCATGGCTTTTCGGAGAGTTTCTATGAACGAGGGAGAGCCTCTTTCTCAGAAACCCTAACACACGTTTCCTCATGTCTCATTGTTTGATTGAGTTTCAAGCCCAACTCTCATCTAATCCCTTAACTAATGAGATGAGATGTGAAGACGGCCTTAAATGAAACCCTGGAGCTGGTGGGCTCTTGGGTGGGATGTAGTGACAGCATCTCCGGAAGCGTGTACGCGGCACAGGGGAAAGGCAGACCCCCAAAGGAAAATCAGATTCGGTTCCCAAGAGAGTCCTGAGAGCTGGCTGCATTCTAGGTGGCCCAGATTAATAAATGCCTCTCCTACTGGCTCAGACACACACACACACACACACACACACACACACACACCCATAGTTGTCAGAATCTTCACAATCAGACACACACACACACACACACACCCATAGTTGTCAGAATCTTCACAATCAGACACACACACACACACACACACACCCCCATAGTTGTCAGAATCTTCACAATCAGACACACACACACACACACACACACACCCCCCCATAGTTGTCAGAATCTTCACAGACACACACACACACACACACACCCCCATAGTTGTCAGAATCTTCACAATCAGACACACACACACACACACACACCCATAGTTGTCAGAATCTTCACAATCAGACACACACACACACACACACACTCATAGTTGTCAGAATCTTCACAATCAGACACACACACACCCATAGTTGTCAGAATCTTCACAATCAGACACACACACACACACACACCCCCATAGTTGTCAGAATCTTCACAATCAGACACACACACACACACACACACACCCATAGTTGTCAGAATCTTCACAATCAGACACACACACACACACACACACACACCCATAGTTGTCAGAATCTTCACAACTGAAGATTTCTCTTATAACTGATTTACTTGCTGAACTTCATGTTTTGACAGATTCTATCTGCTAAGAAACTGAGAGCATTGTTATAACTAATTCATTTTTGTACTTTCATGCATGAGAAGCTGATGTTACCACAATGAATTTGTATAATTCCAGCCTAAAGCCATAAAATGGATGTTTTAGATAGCCTGGGAGACCTGAAAGGAAGTAGAGGTACAATTGCTGTTAGAAATACTGAAATATTAAAAATAGCTTGATGACTCTCAGGAGTCCAGGGCCCTGTTGGGATGCACTTTTGTAAACTATGTATCCTTAGGTCAAGGCTGGAGCAGATCTTTCTTGGCCAAGGCAGAAAATGAAGATGACTAATTCACTGCACACACAACCGCGGGTAGAACTGCCCTTTGGTGTGCCTCCCCACCCGGCCCTCCTTCACTTCCTGTTTCCTTCCCTTTTCCTCCAGTGACAGGATATCACCAAGAGGCTCCCCTGCTGGAAAAGAGTACTTTGAAGTCGCCCGACTTTTGTTTAAAACATAGTCATTATTCAGTATTCAGAGAGTGTATTTATCAGCCAGTCCTCATCTCAGTGGTTTAGCAAAGTAAACATTTATTTCTCATTCACACCACAGTGCAAAGTGGGTTGCTCGTGGGGTTAGTACTGGGGCCTGCTCCACGCGGTGATATAGGCAACGAGGCCTCTTCTATCCAAGGAGTTCCTAGGACCTCGGGGTTTTCCAGTGGTGTCTTTAAATCCAATTTGTGGATGAAGGGCAATGAGGACATATGGACAAAACACGGATGATTGTGTGGGCAGATTTCAGCGACCTGGCTTGGAAACGGTGCATATTCTTCCTGCCCACATTTCACTGGCCAGGACATGGTCACATGGCCACATTTAACTGCAAGGGAGCTGACACATGTGGTCTAATTGTGGGCCCAGATGGAAAAGGAACCAGGATTTGGCTAACCCATAGACATCTTTGCTGCGGAGAGAAAAATGCTTACTTAGAATCTTGCTTTTCTCCTGATACACAGCAACGTTGCATTTGCCAAGGTTTTTGAATTTTGGCATTTCCACTGGGAGGGTCAAAGTCTTGACAGATGGAGCTGAATCCCTACAGCTTTTTTTGCAATTAAAGAAAAGAGTTTCTGTGAGATATATTTTTACCCCAGAGGGCACAGCATTTATAGTCTCTGAGTGCTCCAGGACTTCTAGGGAGAGCACGCCAGTAGCCAAACCCATAATGCAAGGAAGATGTTCATTTCCCTCCGGCGTGGCATGTGGACAGAGGTTGCTGGCTGTCCTGAATAGCAGGATTTGGTGTGCTGTTCCAAGGCGGTACCCTGGGAAGGTGGCAGGATCTCAAAGGGATTGCTGTGTGGTTTTGAAAGGGAGTGGAACATAAGAACTCAGATTTATACCCTTAAAGGGTTCCTATGCCTCAAAAGCGGAGAGTCAGTGGACTGGAAAGGACCATGGCAAGTGTGGAGATTAGATAGTGGACATCTTGGCATTAACCAATAGGTGCCAAAATTGGGAGGTGGGAGAATGGGGCCATTAGCGATTTAAAAAAAAAAAATTGTTCTTCATAAGACCTAAATTATCTTGTATGGCCCTAAAATGGTGTGGAGGGGGCTTGATGACAAACTAAATCACCATCAGTTTTGCTAGATGAGGCCATAAAATCAGAATTCTTTTTGTATAAAGAAAACAAAGAAGTAATTTTTTTTTTTTTACTCAAGATGGGGGCTGCAGATTCATAGGTCTTATAGCCAGAGGGCTTTAGTGCAGGAGTGCTAGTTGAATGAACTCTCTGTAAGGTGAGAACAGAGAGGTTGTGGGCAGCCATGGGAGGGATTGGAGAGAGTACTGGGAGAGCTGAGGTTCCCCTGGGGCCCTTGAGACCCTCTGGGCGCCCACACTTACAATAAGACAAGATCCGCCTTTTTCACTCTCCTCTCTCTCCTCCATGAGTGTACCGTAGAGTTTTCCAGAGGCAACGAATCAGATAAGAAGCAGATATAAACATCCAGCTGTCTTCTCTTAAGCCAGGCATAAAAGAGATTTGCAAAAATGCAAAACACTCTTCTCACTAAATATTCTTTGCTTATGATTATATGATTACTTTTCATAAAACATTTATGCCCACATGCTTTTTATTGCTATTTTAAATGAGGTCATAAGTAAATATTTTTAAAACCTCAGTTTTAATTTCAAATAGAGTAAATATTGATAAATACAACCCACATTAAAAAAAGCTCTTTAGGGGCTTCAATTCTTTTTAAGAATGTAAAGAGGTCCTGACACCAAAATGCTTGAGAATGCGAGACTGGAGAATTCCATCGGAGCTGAGAAAAATTAAATTCTGCCATTTGTAGTCTAATAATTTCAGAGAATGTGGAGCACTGAGAAAGTAGATTTTTTCTTTCTAGAGAAAAAGCGTTAGAAGAGCAATCACAATTAGCTAGGGGTTATGGGGTAGATGGCCACGGGGTGGGGATAACTGAATTCTAATAACGCTTCATGCCGCAATGGGTAAACCTAAAAAAATTACAATACTGCCATCTAGTGTTCCATAATGAAACTATTCTAATATTTATTTATTTTTCATTCAACTTATGATTGCTTCAGAACTGAAAGACTGTAGGGACTTTAAGCTAACAGCATGCCCTGTATTTTTTATGTTTATTTCACCAAACACATACCCCTCAAAGGTCTTCCCTCATTTCCTTTCATAGTTGACCTCTTCTTTCTTCTTGGGATCAGGATAACTGGAGAGGGTAAGATTTCACCCTAGTTATACCTCATTCCAATCTTGTGTTCCTGTCAATACACAGTGTAGGATGAGTTACTGCTGTCTTAGGGGAACTGAAGAAGTAACTCTCCGCGCTTTGATTTTTCCTAACTCCCCTTTTCACAGGCATTAAAAAAAAACCCAACTTAATTTCGGATCCATTTTAGAGGTACAGAAAAGTTGCAACGATAGCGCAGAGTATTCCCTCACCCAGCTTCCCCTGCTGTCAACATCCCGCATGGCTACAGTCCGCAGCTGAGTGTCTGGCATAGGGGATGAGGAGCTCCACATCAAGGCCTGTGACTGTGAAACTTCAGAGACAGAAGCTTGCGGAGCAGGGAGGGTGGGCTGGGGCACAGAACTGGTGACATGTGAAAGATGAGGACCTGGATTGTCGTTAGCCTTCTCAGTCACCACACGGGAAGCTAAAAAACCGGAAACCGGTGCTTTCAAATCGGAGTGAAAATGATTTCTATCATAAAATCCCATAGTGGCCAAACTACCTCTCACGTGTGACATTAAAGATAATTGCAGAACTACAGGGTTTCAAAAAGCGTGCCTCCCATGCCCCTTTTATCAGAAAGTTATTCAGTGATTTGTTTCTCTATAAAGGGAAAGGAAACAAAGAAGGAGAAAGCCCAGGAGACTGGCGAAGGAGGTTGCAGATGACATAGCTCTGTGGCTGCCTAAGAAATAAGCAAGGAAACAGAGGTGTTTAAACGTGGAATCATAGTCCTGTCAGACTGCTTGGGGATAAATTAGTGATAAGCATAGAGGAAATTAAATATAAAAACCAGACAGTTGATGAACCCTGGAGAAAATAAAAACTTGCCTGTAAGCATGGTGTACTACACAGCCCAGCTCTGAACCATACATAGTCAAATTCATGTAAATGTCGAATATTTATTTAAACAGAAGAGGAAATCTAACCACGTTGTGGATGGAGGAAGGGGGGAGAGAGAGAGAGAGAGCACACATGCTAGGATCCTCCACCCTTATATCCAGAAGCCAGTAGCTACTGTCTAACATTGAAAAACAAATTAAGAAGCACCAATCTCAGACTATTATTTAGACAACACGGGAATAAATATCAGAAGGAACAGTTGGAAATGGTGACCTCTAGGGAGTGGGGATAAGGAACTGGGAGGAATTGGCCAAGGGAGAGTTCTAGCAGGATTACGTGACTTTAGAAAACGATGTCCATGTGTTTCATTAAGAGGGAAAGGATTAGATGAATGGGTGCCCTGCCAGAGCAGGGACTTGGTGTGTGCCCAGGTTGGCTCGACTCTGTTGGGAATCAGGGAGTATCCGGAGAAGAAAGTATCCACATAAATGCTCCCCCTGAACCAAGTGCGCTGGCTTCGTATTAAGGCTGTGGCCAGTCAAGTGGGATCCTTTCATCAGGCTCCCTCCTTGTTTGCACACTTGTTTGCTTTTTGAGATTTCAGCCAGGGTGAGAGTTCACGTTACTGTTTGTACAACGGCTGACTCCTCTGCCCGAAGGGTGCCGCTCGGTTGCCCGAGTGTTCCGGTCGGCCGTCTTCTGAAAGCATGGCTTTTCCTGCAGGATTCGGATGGGGGGCAGCCACCTCAGCTTATCAAGTGGAAGGTAGGAGAAGCGCCTTTCCCTTCCTCAGAGCTAGGATGGATTCCTTCTCATGGATTCTGTACACCTAGGGAAGAAGGCGGGGTGAGCAGGCAGAAAGAGGAGAAGGAAAAGGACCGAAGAGCCCATAATTGTATACACAAAACTATCCCTTTTCACACAGCAGAGGCTTGCTTCCCATGTCGGTTTCCTTAGGCACAAGAGGGGTGGTGGTGAGGGCTGAAGACCCAGCTGCAGCTGTATTTTCGGTTAGTTCCAGCTTCTCTGAGACATCAGATAAGGGTACATTGGACCAGCTGCTTTCATCATTGGCTTCTTGAACACATTTGCCATAACCTCCCTAAAAATGATAACAATTTCTCCTATTGGTTAGAAAAATAGTGACTAAATACCTTCAAAGAGTCCAGGAGACATCTCTGAAGGATGTTCTTCAGTTGGGAGACGTGTCCTGTTCCACTCCTGGTGAGCACCCCCATTTCCTGGGCAGCTGAGAAGGGGAGCAGCTGTGAGAAGGCAAAGGGCACCCGGAATGGAGGTGGCGGTCTGAGCTCTGGTCTCCATCCTGCCGCGCGTGAGCCTGTGAATCTGGTCTCCTCCTCGAGCCTCAGTTTCTTGCTAAGTGAAACAGGAAGATCAGATTCGCTTTTCCTACATGTATTTTCCACCTAAGGGATTAGGGGTTGTTAATAGCTGTCATGGGAAAGTATTTATTTGGTCAAATTAAACAAAGCTAAGAGAACTTCTTGTAGCATTTTCCTAGAATGGCTGCAGCAGATGACCACAAAGTGGGAGGTTTAAACACAGAAATGTCTTCTCTCACACCTCCGGGGGCCAAGACTAGCCTTTTGAAGATGTCATAGCTAAGTTAAGATAAGGTCATACTGGAGCGGAGCGGGGCCTTAATCCAGTGTGACTGGGGTCCTGATAAGAAGAGGGAAGTTTGGACACAGATACAGAGAGAACGCCATGTGACAGTAGAGCCAGAGACTCGAGAGATGCAGCTGTGAACCAAAGAACACTGAGGACCGATGGCCACCACCACCAGCTAGAAGAGGCAAGGAAGGGCTCTATCTAGAGTCTCAGAGGGAGCACGGCCCTGCTGACGCCTTGACTTTGGACTTCTAGCCGCTAAAACCGAGAGAGAATAAGTTTCTGCTGTTTGAGCCACCTGGTTTGTGGTACTTCGTTATGGCAGCCCTAGAAAACAAATGCACCAACAAAAACAAGTAAATTCATAAAGGATATAATTACTGCTTATGGTAAGTGCTAGGGTGGTAACAGGTTGTTTTGATAAAGAGTTATATGAAAGAGGCTGCTTTAGGATGCTCTCTGTGAATTATTGTCATGTAATCTAAAACCTTAAGGATGAGAAGGAGGGAGCCATGTGAAGATGGCAAAGATTTTTCTAGGCAGAGTGCGGGCTGATCCTGGCGTCATCTGTTTTGTTTACGACACTGGCGATTCCCAGCTTCGGTTTCCAGCTCCCAGACCTGCAGAAACGCGCGCAAGGAACGTCTGCTACCTTAATTGCAACAACTGCCACGTAGAAGACCTCTTCCATGGGGACGATATATGTTATGACACACATATGCTCTGTGACACAACGCACGTTCAAAAGAATACCTGGGGCTGCCCAGCTTAATAGGGATTCTCTCTAGCGTCTTCCTCTTTCCCCAGATAACGTCCATTTGGTTTGGGTGGGTGACTCGATGAGGCTGGTACTCCAGGAGTGAAAATAAGAAACAGAACATGAGCTAGTTTCCCTCTCAGGAGAGAGGTCTGCCAGCACGGAGAGAGAGTAGCAGAACACTGCCATGGAGTGCACACACTCAGGTTCTAGGAGTAGCATAGCATGGAGACTAGGAAGCTGGGTTCTGGAGCCAGACTCCCTAGACCTGGGGTCCAGCTCTACCCTTTTCAATGCTGTGTGACCCTGGGCAAGTTCCTCAACCTCTCTGTGCCTCCTCATCTGTGAGATGGGGATAACGATGGTCTCTATCTTGTGGCGTTGCTGGGAGGTGTAGATAAGGTGATGTATGTTAAATGCTTGATGCTTAGTAAGTGTTCCCTGAATGGTATTTGTATTTCAGTGGGGGGGGGGGGGTCAAAAAGGGCTTACTGAGAATGACCCACTTTAGAACTCTACAGGCAACCTGGCTGAAATACGCAACCTGTCATAAGGACAGCACTGGGGGCTTCTGGGGGCTTCGGTCCCCCGCCCCCAGATCCTGCCCACTCAGGCCTGGGGGTGCGCTCGCTGGGCCCTTCTTAGCTCCTCTCCCACAGGGTCTCCATACCTCTCCTGTCTGCCCTGGACTTGCTGCTGCCTTATTATAAGGTCTTTACTTGTGGTCCCTAACCTGCTATTGTGCCCTTAACTCTCTAACAACAGCGTTCAGAAGGGAAACTGACCTTCCCTTCTCTTTCTGTCAACGGGCAGATGCCTTTTATGTGTCTGCTTGGTGTTCTTACCTATCCTTTCGTGCTGGGTGTGAATCTTAGCTCAAGCACTTACTCGCTGAGTGACCTTGGGCACATAACTCATTTAAGTCTCAGGTTCCTTGTTTGTGAAAGTAGGAAGATGGTCATGCCACGCTGTCGGCTTGTTCCGAGGATTAAAGAGGTCAGCACAGGTAACTAGGTAACAGGGGCACGAGAGTACCTGGAGCACAGCACCCACTAGATAACAATAGCACCACTGCTACTGGTAATAATAATGACGGTGGTGATGATGTAATTCTTCCTCCTGCTGGATTCTCCCCCGCTCTGTACTGATGGGAGAGCCGCGTCATCTGCTCCATTTACTGGCCATGGTCCTTTCTTCTTTGGAGGACAAGCAAGAATATCCTCCCTTCTGGCTCATTCTTGTCCTGATCTACCAGCTGCGGCTGGGAGAGTTACTGTTCAGCTACCCCTTCCACCACGGCGAGGATCACACGTGCAGGACGTCAACACGTGGCTTTGTCCAATCAACGTGGCCTGGAATTTAAAAGCTGAAGTCACCTTGTTGCTTTTCGATTTTGAGAATCTTTGAACTTTTGAACTTCCCTGCCTCTGAAAGTCTACAGAGGTTTTGGAAGTCATGGATACTGAGCAGAACTCAGGATTGAGCATGAATTGTGTTTATAAAGAAAAAAATCTTTCTTGGTGATTTGTTATAAAACATCACTATGTATATTTTTTCCAGTGACTTTTCAAAACACCTTGTCTGTGTAGGTATCTTTGTTTTCAGACACCCTGTCTGGAGCCCGGAGGGACAGCTGGCATACTCTACCCCCTCCCCACTCCCCTGCAGACCCGTGCCCACCCTCACACAGAAATGGAGATATTTTGGCTCCGTTACTTGGAATCTAAGGCACTGTCAGGGTCTTTGCAGGTAGAGCGACCAGAAAGGGCAGGACAAGCCTTCCGGTCACTGGGCCTCCTAACGTACTGACCACTGGCTTGCATACTGCATCAGACCCCAGGCTCTTCCTTCTTCCTGTCCACGTCTCTTCCACCTCCCTTCTGGCCACTTTCCTGGCTATGGTTTTTAAGATGTGTTTAATGTAATGTTTATTATATCAGAGTTGGCTGAGTGGTGCCTTGAGCCTTTTGGAGGAAAATGTCATGTAAATCTAATAAATAAATAATAAACAAATGATATAAGCAGGAGGAAAATTACGTGTTTTAGGTGAGTTGTAAAGAATGTTGTAAAACCTGTAAAGATGTGTTTGTTAGATGAAGAGGCAGGGAACAAAATGCGGATGATCATTGTTGGTACAGAAGTGAGTCTCATGCAGTATTTTAGAGTGCAGAGGAGTTCCCATGATTTTTAACCCTCTCTGAACCTGACTCTGCCTGTGCTTTTGGCTGCAGGGAATGTGAGGCACAAAACAGCAGGTAGCTCAGTGGCATTTTGTTTACTTCCTTGGCGGGCCATGGAGGGGCTATGAAAATCACATTTAGGACCTGCTTCTACAGCTCTTATGAGCCGGTAACTCCCAGTGATTTCAGGGAAGGCTCTTAAGGGCTGAATGTGCTCTGCAAAATCCCAGGACTGCTAAGCAAAGTCTAAACTACTCCGTTAAGGCCTCCTGGTGGGATCTGAGTTTGTGGTTTTTAAGGAGGAAAAGGCCTCCGTTTTATGAGTGCTATTATCAACCCTCTGTGCTGCCCTGGATATCGATGTAATGTTGGGACTTTGATTTAACTTGGACTTTGACTTTATGTTGGCAGGTATTGAGGCTGGCCTCAGACTTTGGCTATCTGTTTGTCTTGGTGTGTCAAAGATGGAATCCTATAGTTGAGAGACTTGGGGAGAATAAACAAGGCAGCTGAATTTGCTGGTTTAAGGTCCAGTTTGTAGTGATTCTATTCAGGCTGTTTCTTCTCTATACCTTTTAAAAACTGAACTGGTCCATACAAACTTGAGCTAGAGGCACATTTTATCTGCCTGCTGTAGATGTCAGCACACATTTCTTTAGACGGCTTCCTGTTTGCTTTCTCCACTCAACTAATTTCGGCTGTGTGTCTTGGTTTCTAGTTTCTACTAACCTCTTTGATATAAACATTTTAGTTTGGGACTTAATCTCTTGGCTGCCCTTGGTAATTTTCTAGAACAGGGCTCACCAGATTGATCTGCCTTTTGTGTGGACCACTTAAGAAAGGAGTGGGAGCAGACTTAAAAGCATGGTCATTTATTTCTTGATGTGTAAGGAAAAAGGAAGAAGAGAGGTGAGCAATTTTTCATGCAATTTCTCATAAAGTTGAGATGCCAGAAACCACCCTTATTTCTTTCCCCCAGTTTCAAATTTGAGGTCCACAAAAACTCAGTAGTTGCCCCTTTTCTTTTACTGTACCATGAAATTACGTAAGCGTCACTGAACGAGTATGGGGTTTGACAGGGATGATGTTCAGATATTCATCAGCTGATACACTGACCAATCAGATACTAACTGTAGACAATGGGTGTAGACTGGACTGGCATCTGCCTTGACTAATGAGAGTAGATGCCAGCTTTAAACAACTGGTATGGGGCAGAGTAGCATCAGCATTGTTATTGACCATTAAGTGTAGAGGCCAGCTGTCAACAACTGCTTTGGCTAGGCTGGTACCCAGGTGAACCACTCAGAGTGGATGCCAGCCGTAACCACCACTGGGGACACACTTCCAGGTACTGATTGAATTTTAGCTTTAGGCTTATGAGTGGGACACAACTGGAATATGTCAGACTCTATTTGTGAACTACTGGAGAGTCAAATCACTTAATTTCTTCAAACCTCAGATTTCTCACCTGCAAAATTCCTAATGCTCACCTCTTTTTTTTTTTTTTTGAAATTTCATTGGCTAAGTATTGGAGAGCTTTCTCATATGTTTTGTACTTCTTTGGCTCTGAGATGATTTCCTCAACTTTTTTCTTCCAGATTACTAATTTGGAATTAGCTTTGTTCATTCTATTTTTCAACCCCTCTATGGAATATTTGATTATGGCAATCATATTTTTAACTTTTAGGGACATATTCTTATTCTTTGATTGCCTAGTTTCCAGGAAGTCATGTTTTGTTTTTTGGATGTAGTCATCCCTCAAACCTTTTTAAGAATGCTAGTTAAAAAAATTGTCTTTTTTCCTTTTTTTTATGTGTATATCACTGAAATTTTTGGAGTATTTGTTTATTTGGGTCCATATCTTTTATGCTATTTGTTTTTGTCAAATGGCTGGTGATCCTTGAATACCCGTTTACATTTTTGAATGAAAGAATATGTTGATAGCAGTAACTGAGTTAGGCTTCCTTCGAAGCTACGTAATTCTATTGAACTGAAACAGTGCTGACCCTATGAGAAGCAGGGTTCCGTGTAAGTGGATGGGGCCTGTTGATAGTCAGGCTTCCCATGAAGGACTATGTGTGTGAGGGAAGGAAGCCAAGATTTAGATCTCAAAAACTGCCAGATAGTGGGATCTTTAAGAAAAAAATTTGTTTGCTTTTTAGTTATTTTTTTAAATAACCTTTGAGAAACTACCACTTGTGTAGTTTTTTTTTTTCAGTTTTTTAAAAAAATTATTTATTTATTTTGGCTGTGCCAAGGTCTTAGTTGCGGCACACAGGATTTTTGTTGCGGCGTGCAGACTCTTAGTTGCGGCATGCACATGGGATCTAGTTCCCCAACTAAGGATCAAACCCAGGACCCCTGCACTGGGAGCATGGAGTCTTACCCACTGGACACTAGGGAAGCCCTTTGTTTCTTAAAAGTGTTTTTATTACATCTGTTTCGTTTTACTTCAGTTCAGTTGAGATGCAATTGACATATAGCGTAGTGTAAGTTTAAAGTGCACAGCATAGTGACTTGGCTTAATGACTTGACTTATATATACTGTCAATTGATTACCACAATAAGTTTAGTTAACAACCATTATCTCCTTTAGATACAAAAAGACAAAAATAAGAAAATGTTTTTTACTTTTGGTGTGAAATTTTAGGATCTACTCTCTTAGCAGCTTTGGAATATAGCATGCAACAGTGTTCACTACAGGCATCATGCTCTATATTACATCCTCAGTACTTATTTATCTTATAACAGAGTTTAAACCTTCTGTCCACCCTTATTCAATTCCCCCTCCCCCACCTCTCATGTCTGGAAGGCTCAAATCTGATGTCTTTTTTCTATGAATCTGGTGTTTTCTGTTTTCTTAGATTCCATATGTAAGTGAGATCATACAGTATTTGTCTTTCTCTGTTTGCTCTTGACTTCTGTTTCCCATCTGCACTACCCTTCAAGTTCATGTTTAGTTCTAGAGTTTATTCTGCTTTTCTTGACTGTCTTAGTCCCCTTGATAGCAATCTTTTCCCAGCACATCTCTCACTTTTATTAAGCATTTCTTGGGACTTCCACATGGGTGAAGGCAGCACCAACAGCTCTGTTTATGGGGGAGAGGAACCAGTCAGGCCAGCGGTACTTTAGATAATCCTTTAATTAATTACCGTGATGATTGCTCTGAGCCTGCTCCGCTCTCTGCAGTGGCTGACCTGCAGATTCTCTAGGGCAACCCCTCTTAATCCTTACCAGCCGTCTTCAGTGTGGGAGTGTATGTTGCAATCCTTTGCTTTCCTTTCTCAGGCAATTCAGTCCCATTTTCTTTGTATTTGCCAGAAATACTTCGGTCAATGTGGTATTCTTTGGGGGCTTTTTTGTTTTCAGCTCTGTTATGGATCTTTTTTTTTTTTTTTTAATTTACTGTCATTTGAGTGGGGTTGTGAGAAGAAGAGGAATTAAATATGTCCGCTCCACTCCCCAGCTGGACCTGGAAGTCCCTATTTACGTGCATTTATATTAACATGCATTTATATAACTTATAAACCATGCAGTATTATTCAAAGTTGTGAATTCTCCCATCTTCTTACCCTTACCATCCAACTCTTTATCACTAAAACATCCAACCTCTGGAAATTTTCTAATCCTATGCTTTTTAGAAAGAGGATGAGATAACATGGAATTGATGGCATTTCAGACAACGTACCAAGAGACAGTAAAATACTGAGACGGTGTGAGGAGAGCCATAGTGAAGGAGGGGTGCTATGGCCAAGAAAGACCGTATGTCTAGCTTTCTGCCTCTGGGGTCAGCTGCTGTAAGCCATTTGCACTTTTCATCATTTCTTACCTTCCTTTATTCTGGACACACAGATTCTCCATTCTACCAAGTTTCCTGGTACCTCTGTTGGCTTCGTGGGCAGAGCTAAAAGGGATCTGCTCCCATCACTGTTGGTACATGTGGGTTGTTTACTGATAACAGGTTGCCTGCTTGTGTGTTCTTGAAGTTCTAGTTACAGGGTGGATGCTTACCACGTATGTTTAGGAAAAAAACTTTTTATTTGTCCTATGAAAGTAATACAAAATAATGGTAGAACATTTAAAATATACAAACAAGCAAAAACAAAGAAACAAACAAACAAAAAAACAGAATGAAAAATCACCAGAGAGGTATTTTCAAATTTTGAGTATGTACTTCGGACTTCTATACAACTTTAGTCTTTTTTCTGTACATTCGCAGACTTTCATGCACTTTTGTTCACCCTAATTGGAATGTTCTGTAAATGGTTTTGGTTTCTGTAAGCCTGTTACAAATATCCTGATAGGCTGTGACACATCTGCCTCTTTTCTCCTCTTCTGATGCCCTTTCTCCCTTCTCTACCTTTCTATACACATAGATGTTACATAGAAAGCTAAATGTGAGTACATATATGTATCTTTGAAAAATAAGAGAAAATTTGCTACATTTCAATCATTTGCATGGAGTAGGGGTCTGTGTATTGTCCTACATATCCGTACATAAATTAATTTGTAACCACTAAATTCATCAGTTAAGGTGGGACTTTTGTTTACTTGGATTAATGTGTGCCAGCATCGCACTGAAAAAAAAAGGCATTGTTTGCACTGTTCCTTCCTGGACCTGCCCATCTGGTAGGGGTTGCTTTCCAGGTAAGTTCACTGGTGCAAAGCTTAAGTGGTTCTTCAGAAATTATTAGGTCGTCACGCAGTGTCCTCGACAGTATGGGACTCATGCTAGACCCTTCTTCTCACTCTGCCCTTTATTTCACCAATAATTTTTTTGTGCCATCTCCTCTAAACCTCTTGATTACCCCCCTCTTCCCCATTACTGCTTCCTTTCCTTTAGTTTGAGAACTCACCATCTCTTGTCTTAAATTCTCCTTCCCTCCCCTCCACTCTCCTCCAGTCTCTCTGGCACACTGCTTCTATCACGGTCTTTTAAAATTCTGGCACCCCCTTCCATTTCTTGAGAAATGGCATGAGCTCTGAAATCAAACAGACTAGGTTTGAACCCTGACTCCACAACTTACCAGTTGTATGACCTTGGGAAATTAGCTAAGCTTTACATGCCTCGTTTCTCATTCGTAAGGTGGGAACAGTAAGGGTGTCTATCTCAGGATCGTGGTAAATATTAAATGTGTTTAATCAGATGCTTAGAACACTTGTGCTGGGCAAACTGTATGTGTTCAATACACTTTAACAATTATTTAAAATTCTTTTACTGTCTTCTTACCTTTTACAGAATTATTTCTGAACATCCTGCATGGCTTAAAAAACTATTTGTAATGTTACCTCTGACTACATCCCCAGTTTCACCCCTTGTTGCTTTCTCATTTGTATCTTATTCTTTGACCAAAATGAAGCACAAGGAATCCTTTAAATGTGCCATGACCTTCATGTACTGTTGCACGCACTGTTCCCTCTGCTTGAGTGCATACCTGACTTCTGGCACGGGCAGAGACCCACAGAGGACACAGATCCAGGCTTCCGAACTCCCAGCCTGGATCTCTTCCTATGGCAGCGTACTGCCTCTTTCATCTTCATCCTTTATGCTACTCTTCTGAGTGTGTTCTGTGAGCTTGATGAGGTTAGTAAGGGGCTGCGAACGGGGTGTGGCAAAGGAAACCCCCAAAAGGAGTTTTTAGTACCTATGAAGAGTTTATTCTTGAATTAACTATTTGGAACAACACGGGCCGTATGTCTTTTTACCTGGGGGCATCTGGACATAACTCCATGCTTTTAAGGATGGCTAATATCGCCAGAGGTATTGATACTGTATTAAGATGGATATGACAGCTAAGTGCTGGTGTTTCGGATGGCAAGGGAGCAGCTGGGCCCTGTTATTTTCCTTCTACTCGGCTGTGTGGGCCTCTGCCTTGAGGTGCCCTACACCAGCTGAGCAGATCTGTATTGGCTTGGGATCTTTCTCAAGGTGCCTGCTCTTCCTTTCATTAGTGTGGATAATCAGAGTTTGATTGTAACGTATGCCCGGGCCAAATACAAGGGCTTTTAAAATTGTCTGCTGTTTTAGATTATCCAGGCCACTGATCCCCCTTCCTTAGCAGGGATAATTGAGAGTGGACCGGGCTGAAGAGTGCTAAGCAGAACCAATTGACAAAATAAATGAGATTTTAAAAATCCTTTACATTTTAATAACAGAAAAAAAAAAATCGAGCTAGATTTTCTTTGTCTTCTTTTAATCTAAAAGACCCTATTTTATATTTTGAAACAGTAAATACATTTGGTTTTAAGTTGATTCAGGTAGGAGACTGTTTCCTATGATGCACCAGTTTAAAATGTATACATAATCACAATACATACTTAATGGAGTTACGGGGAAAATTGAAAATATAGGCAAGAAGTTGGACAGTTTCAGATTTAATGTCAAATTCTCTCATAACCACGTTTATGTTTCAACTAGGTAGCGAGGCGTGGGTGGGAGTTACTTCAAGTTCTGAAAATCTCTCTCTTGAAAGTGGAGGCTCTAATTCTTTGTCCCTAATGAACAATAACCATGTGGAGAAGGGCATTTCTTGAATGTTTGTGTAAGATTAACAGGATTCTGATTTCTGGAAATATCTGATCTCATTTGCTCCCCATTTTCATCCTTGCATCTTTCCCAGTGCATCTCCGCATGCAGGGAGGAATGTGTTTGCATGTCACTTGCCTAGGAATTTAGAGGCCATGTTCCCAAAGGAACAATATTGTGAATAGAGATGGGTGTCACTGAATGCCCTTCAGGTGTGTAATGAGATAAATAGATTTTGGGGGTTGGCCTGGGAATTTGGAACATAATATAAGAGGCAATGGTGAGTTTCTGGGCAGGTGACTCATAAACAAGGTTTTTGAAACATTACCCATTTTTATGTTGGGAATTGCCAAGCTAAGGCTTAAAGTCTCCCACAGCACCCATGAATAATCATTTAAATACAGGCTTTGAGACTTGGGGAAAAAGTGCATTATTTACTCTAAAGACAATAATCTTCCTTTGAAGTCATTGTAGTCCGTCATACAGATGCATACTTGGGGATCTTTGAAAGAGCAACATTTTCTCTTGATGGGCCATTGCTTCGTATATCTTATAAATGATCATCCAGGTCTAGGTGGCAAGCGCGGGTTAAGGATGCATGGCAGCCACTCTGCACCAGAGTGTAGGAGACTAATGCTCTTTCGAAAGGTGAAATATTACAAAGGGGCTTTGGCCATTGCCCTCTGTGTGTGTGTGAAGAACGAGACATGGGGATGGAGGTGGCGAGGGCTCTAGCGTATCCTCTGGTTCTTTGTAGTGTCAAGAACTTGGCAATCGTAGGCACAAGATACGTTCTTGTTGCCCAATTGATTTGATGAAGGGAAACGGAAGCGTTCTCAGCAGAGAAGCTATACATCTGGGCCAAACATCCTCCGGGGTCATCTCAATACACTCTCTGTGGCTCAGAGAAAGACCAGGTACAACTATACTAAACCAATGATATGGGCGGCTTGTTGTTAGATGATGACGTTTCTCTTCGTTGGAGAGAAATTACACAGGAAGATTCAGAAAAGGTCTGTCTCCATGCTGTACTTGGAGACCTGGACTCCCTGGCATGAACTTGGAGACCTGGACTCCCTGTAGCTCTTCCCAATTAGATATGTGTTTACTGTGGGTGTCTGGAGGTGTAAGAGGTAAATAGAATGATCATTTGAATCCAACATTCTGGCAAGGGAGAGAGTCATATAAATGACTATGATATCATGTGACAACTCTAGCCGTAGAAGAAACAAAATGCTAGTGGAGCATAGGTGGGAAGGGTGGGGATACACAAGTAAAATGGTGGAAGGTGGCATGCCTCCTAAATTGAGCTTTTAAGGGGAAGCCTTCTGTTTTGTTTTGTTTTTCAGCGAAAGACACAAGGAAGGGCATATTACCAGAGAAAACATTTCGAGTCAAGGATCAAAAGTATGAAGGCTTATGCTACATTTGGGGAACAGCATAGTCACATTTAGCAAAGTAGGTAAGGGGTTTAGGAACGTGTTAGTCCTATGGAGTTCTTTTTACAGTGCAGATTTGGGGGTCTAGTACCAGGTTATATAATAGCGGTATTTACAGATGTGGCCCAGGAATTTACATTGTTTCTATAAGTGCTCTGTGTGATTATGTTGTGAATGGCTCATTCTTTGAGAAATTCTGCCACAGGCTATGTTTTCTGATGACAGGGGGAATGGTAGGACCTGAAGCCAGAGAGGTAGATAGGTCCATGTCCTGATGCACATAAGGTACCAGGCTAAGGAGTTGGTGTCAGGATCATGTGCTCTAGGTTCTTGGGACCCACAAAATATTCTTAAGCACAGGGACTACTGTGATCAAGTCTGTATATTAGAAGAGTTTTGACTGCAGTGTGGAGGATGAACTGAAGGAAGGAGGCGTGGAAGCAAAGGAACTGTTGTTAGACTATTGCAATAGATGAGGCAGATGACGATGAAGGCCTGAGTTGGGGTGGAGGGGACAGAAGGGAGAAAAAGCAGAAAGAGACATCACTGAGGGAGAACCAAAAGCATGCGTTCATGAGTACCATGCAGGGCGTGAAGGAAATAAGAGGAAGACTAAGGTGATTCTTGTCATAACAGTTTAGGTGACTTTCTGGCTGATGATGCTCTGAATAGAAATAAAAAAACACTGGAGAAGGAGCAGGTTTGGAATTTGTTTGGTAGATATATAATAGGTTCAATATGGGTTTGAGATTCCCTTAGGGTATTTAAATGGAAATGCCTGGGAAGTGACTGAAGATTCATATCTCCATTTTGGGTTGGATTTGCTGGTGGTTAGTGTGTAGCTGATAGTTCAAGTCATAAAGGAAGAGAATCCTTGAAACAGGATTACAGAGGGAAACAGAAAAGGGGCAGGTAGCAAAGTCTGGATTAAGTGCTGTAGAAGAATTCAAGAAACTCAGAAGAGCCCACAAGGATGTGACAGTCTTCTGGAAAATGAGGATGACTAGAAAGAACTTGAGGAAGCTTCCACTCCAGTGGTCTTAAAACATTTTTTTTTAATGCAGCAGAACTCAGTTTTCAAGGAAAATTTAACTCAGAACTTTAATAAAACAGATACAGACGGAGCATCTCTGGTTGAAGGGAAGAGTGGGAGAACGTGTGCCTATCCACTCAGGGTTCCCTTTTTTACTGCTTCTTCCGCACTTGGCAACTCCTGACTCCTCTCCAGGGAACATGGATTTTAAAACACTGATGTGTGTTCTTTCTTTTAGGGAGGCTGGGTGATGGATTACAGGATCAATGTCATGAAAGTCATTAGTGACTGAGAGGGAACACAATGTGATAAAGCCCACAAGAAACAAAGCAACCAGCCCAGTGGTGAAGACAATACTGGGTTTCAAGGAACCAGGGGTGGGGGGCGAGAGGGGGTGGTTGATATTCTGAGCTGTAACATTCCGGGAAGGAGTTGCAGAGGTGGTCGATTTTGAGAGGCTAAGAAAACATTCAGGGATTCAGTTTCTTGCCCATTTAAGAGTCAGAGCCAAACGTTTGTGCTGGGTTGGAGAAAGTTAGAAAGTGGGTCTTTCCAACTTCTACAAAATTGAGGCAGTTGTCATAGATGTTGCATTGCAATTATAGCCCTGACCCCATCCAAATTCCAGTAGAAATGAAACTTTCATGATGGGAGTCAGTGAAGGTCAGCAGTAGCTTTTCTTTCACGTAGGAGGGTCTTCGGGAGGACAACCTAGTTGGGAGGCGAAATCTTAACAACTTATCAAAGTTCTATTTGCAAGGCAAGTGTGCTGTTCTCATTAGAATAAATATCTATTTAAGAAGACTCTTTTGGAAGGTTGCTTATGGAACACCCCATTATACTGCCAACTGGCATGTAGTAGAAACTATTTGTAGCAACAACAATCATTCTTTCACATGAAAACTCCTGAATACTCTGTATTCAGGGAGTTGTTTCGCAATATCGGCTGAAATTTGCCAAGACTAAAGACTGACCCAGTGATTCCTGGGGGACATTGAGGAAAGTCAATTAGTTTATGAGTCAAAGAAACCTCAAGTTATTGTAAATGGCATTTGCTGTTATTGGAAAGTTCTGTTCTGGAATTAGCAAGCTGCTACAAGTTCCAAGCTGGTCTTTTCTTAGAAAGATGCTTATGGGATATAAATCCATGTAAGTGCATTTTATTGTACCCATTGTTTTGTTTAGAAAAAGCCTATTAGTTTGTTATTTAAAGTAGTCTAATAATGTCAATAAATTCTAAAGTTGGAGACTGGATATTGTTATTTTGGATGTTTTAACAGTCCTGGTTGTTTAAGTTACTTGGTCTTGGCTCATTTGCTTGACCTTTGTTTGTTTTAATGGCTTGGGAAGAATTCCCCCACTACACAGAGTTGACATAGTAGCTCTACATATATGTGATACAAATATGGAGCATATTTGAGTATGTTAACTAACAGTATTTGAATGATTGGAGCAGGTCTATATAACCAAAGGGAAGCAGATTAACTGTGAAAATTTTAGAGGAATCAGAAAGTCCAAGTAAAAATGCAATTTCTTACAAAAAAGTCTTAACTTATTCATTTATTATTTTGAGTATAATTATAATGTTGTAATAACTGTCCAGAAAAAGGACTGGAAGATTGTACTGCGAAATAGTAATACAGAGAAATGATATAATGTGGTAGTTACCGGCACCAGTGCTTCTACACTTCACTGGCTTAGGAAAAACTAGAGTTCAAATTTGACGTTCACAAGCAATGTGGTCTTATTTTTGTTACTTAACCTTTTAAGACTTACCTCCTTCAGGTGAGTAATATCTAACCTTTTGGAGGTTATTGGGAGTAGTACATGAAATAATTTAGTCAATCTCTTAGCACAGGGTCTGACATTTTTTTAAAGAGCTCACTAAATGTTATCCTTATCATCATTGTCTTCACTACCATCGTGACTACCATCACCATCACTCTCAAAGTGACCACCATCACTACCATCACCATCACCACCATCACCATCACCACCATCACTACCATCACCATCACCATCATCACCATCATCACCATCACCATCACCACCATCACCATCACCATCACCACCATCACCACCATCACCATCACCGTCACCACCATCACCACCACCATCACCACCATCTCCATCACCACCACCATCACCACAATCACATCACCATCATCACCACCATCACATCAACATCATCACCACCATCACATCACCATCATCACCACCACCATCGCCATCACCACCATCACATCACCATCACCACCATCACCACCACCACAACCACCATCTCCACCACCACCACCATCACCACCATCACCACCATCATCACCACCATCACCACCATCACCATCACCACCACCATCATCACCATCACCACCATCACCATCATCACCACCATCATCACCACCATCACCATCATCACCACCATCACCACCATCACCATCATCACCACCATCATCACCATCATCACCATCACCACCATCACCATCATCACCACCATCATCACCACCATCATCACCATCATCACCACCATCACCATCACCATCACCATCACCATCAGATGATGTGTTAGTCTGGATCCTCCAAGAAGCAGATACCAATATGTATAAAGTAGATAACTAATGGGAGACTGCTATATAGCACAGGGAACTCTACTTCACCCTGAAGTACAGTAGAAACTAACAAAAATAAACTATATAATGTAATCATTAAAAAAAAAAAGCAGATACCAGAATGGTATTGAACATGCAGGAAATTTATTAGGGGAAACACCCATGAGAGAAACTGGAGTGGGAGCCAGGAGCCACTGGGATGCAGGTCTGATGAGTGAAGGAGCGAGGTAAGGAAGAAAGGAGGTTTGAGTGAAGCATTTAGACATAAGAACAGTTCACAGAAAGTTTACCAAGGTCTTTGGGGAGTCCTTGATCCAAAGTTGCCTGTCAGAAGAGTTGCACATCTTCCAGGTCCAGGATGGTCATAGCCTTGCCATGCTCATCATTGGTTGGGACCAACCAGAGGAAGTGTGCCTCAGTGCCAACTCCAGCACACATGATGGATTTCAGGGCTCTGCAGCTGGTACCCTTAGTCAATTATACTCCCTGAAGTTGGGGGTTTGCAAAATGCATTCTTATAGCAATCACAGTTGTGAGTGACTTAAAAAATCTTCCCATTTTGGGGATATTTTATCTAATTATTTTATACTTAACCTGCATTACTTTAACATTTAGGAGAAGAGGTAAAATAAAGAATTTAAAATATTTCCTTTTGCTTGGGTGACCTGAACTGTTTGAGACTTGCCCAAATCTCACAGTAATGCCAAGCTTTTCACTTTGCTTGAATATTTCGGTACAGTTATGTTATCACTTCAACTGGACCTTTCCGTGAAAAGTTTTATTTTTCTGCTCCAACTTTAATTTCTATTTAGAAAACTGATTTGATTAAAGAGTGAAAGTTTAAGTGTTTGTAACAGGATTCAATTAAAATAGGTCATTCTTGGGGCTCTGAAAATGGTAACTGGCCTTGGGCAAATTGGAAGAAAAGTTATAAAATGCAATTGGATGCATCACAACATTTAACATCTTTAAGGAGGACGTTTTGCCTAATAGATTCAATTTAGAAATATTTAGTGTAGGTCATCAGCTTAAGCACCTAAAGAATGTGTTTATTTGTTGTTTTCTAGGTTTAGTTATAGCTAGGATCAGGATACCTGGACTCTATGAAAGAAACAATTTGTGGTGGGACCTTGAAGAAAGTCAATTAGTTTCTGTGACTTTACCAGTAGGTTAAAAAGGAGATTGTAATATTGGTGAATAATGTGCTTCGAGATGTTTGCATAAAAGATGCTTTGTCATTGTAAAGTATTATTGAATATTTATGGTCTACCAGACCGAGCCAAATGGCCCAGAGGAAAAAACAGATTTATGTAAACCTTGTTCAGTGTCCCAGATACTTCAGGATGGGTACTCTATACATGAATGAATAAATAAATGGTATAAACATTATTTTAAATTTTGAAGGTACAACAATATTACCTGGGGTGTTAGCCAATGTGCCTGACCTTTGACATTGAAATGAAATGTCTGCCTCCAGGTAACTATTTCAATCTCATAAATATCTTTAAAGCCAGAGGAATTGACGGCAAGTAATGTTTCCTTAGAATTTTGTGTCTGTAAATAAAGGTAAATTATATCTTTACCTAAAACCTACAAGAAATGATTGTCTCTCACCCACAGTGCTGCTCTGAGAATTCCCAGACTGAAATTGCATATCTTATACTTCTTTTCTTTCCTTTCTTCTGAAAAGTGTTTGACTCACTGTCTGCACTGTAGTGTTCTAGCACTTTATTGTGATAAACCTGAGCCTTAAAGAAATAATAAAAAAAAAAATTAGCCGTGAACACTGCCCAAGGACTTAATGGATGTTACTGAGCCACACAACGCAGATGTATTGGGACGTAAATAGGTAAGAGGAGATAAGAGGCACAGAAGCAATTTGTTTGGACTGGGTCACTGCTTAATCCAAATGGGTTCAGCACCAGAATTCATGAAACGTGATGGTGGGCCAAGAGGAACTTGCTGTGACATTTCAGACTCCCCTACCTCTTCTCATCAACCATTTCAAGTATAACAAAACTTAGATCCCATAAAGATTTAGTGAGACCCCGTGGGTCCCAAGTGTGGACCTGTCTGTGGGGGATGGATGGTTCTGCTCGCCTCAGGCAATGGACTATGACTCAATCACACCTCAAGTTGGGCTTTTAATTTCTATGATACATTGATTCTGAACAGCACTTTCCTGAAAGACAGAAGCCACAGCAGCGTTATCTTCTGACACAGCCCGTCATTAAATGCACTTGGAGATATTGCATGGATCTATTTAAATATATCTTCGTGAGTTTAACGAGATATTTGAAAATATAAAAATCACATATAGAAAGAGCTTGCTATCATGGGAATGATGTGAATAATAACAACAACATGTGCCTTTTTAAAACAGCTACTCTTTGCCACGGCAGACATTTAACACATTTCCTGTGTAATCATTCCCTTTTAAAAAAACAAGGACACAGACTCAAAGAAGTTACATTGTCCAGGGTGAATTCGTATGTGGGAATTCTAGAATCATTTTTTTCATTACAGACAGAACAATAAACCCACATTCCTGTTTAATCAGGTCGTCAGGAATTCTTGCCCATCAATTTGCGAGTTCAGCATCCTTTAGGTGCTAATATCTGGATATGAGCCACCTTCTCTTCAGGTCAGGCTCTCTAGGTCCACCTGCCCCCAGCTCTCCTCTCTTCTCCCGGCAAGTGGGAACTCGGATGGAAGCCCCGGAGTCATGCCTCAGTATCCGCAGCATCGTAGGAGTCATACATACTTGTTGATACGGTAAAAGAAAGATCCAGCGGACTCTCAAGCTTGTAATTTTTTTTGCTCGTGAAAAAAGGATGCCGATAGCCCATTTTCATGAATGCGAGGTTTAAATAGGTATTCTAAAAACATATGTCAAAATGGAATTCATTAAAATAAGACATTTGAATTTAACTGACAAACAGAATTGATTTACTTGGCCTAATTCACAGAATAGATTTAGGGAGCCCATTGTTTTGCTCAGTTATGTTAGACAATGAAAATCTGTAATTTGTGGTTGATAAGAAAATAATGAAAATCAAATGAGTGTTTATAAAATTCTTGGGTTGATTTGCTTCTAGAATTAGGCCAGAATTCCCAGGAGTTGAGATCTCTTGGGGTATTCTGTGTCTCACATGGTGTCACTAGGAAATAGATAAAGGCTTGGTGCTCTTTGTAATTTTCATGCATCAGAAGCAGGTAAGAGTTAAAGGGTTTATTTAAGTCTTGCAAAGGGTGTTTCTTCTGGGCAACAGCAGTTTGAATGTAGGGCACTTTTTGCATTTTAAGCACTGTTTGATCCCTTGTCCCATAGTTATGCAATAAGAGAACTTTATTATTATTATTTTTAAAAGGGAAACAGAAAAAAGGCTGCCGGAAAAAAATGCTTGCCTCTAGGGGAACAGCTTTTATAGTGCATTTTGTCCAGGAGCTGTTCCCCTCTGCCACAAAGCTCTGGAACAGGATGAATGCCCTTCTCATGGTACTGAGAGGCCAGATGATGCTGGAATGCATCTCCAGAAAAGAGAACCAGCTCTGTAATTGTAAAGGAGGGCAGGGAGTCAAGGTGGGTTCCTAAAAGGACTAGTTACCTTGAGATCTCTTTTTAGGAGCGAGTGTAGCCTGGAGTCATAGGTATAAAGACTGTTTATCAACAACAACAATGAAACACTGCCTCCCAGCAAGTCAGTTTTAAAGGTCTCAACTCCCATAAGGCATCCAAGAAATTTTCTCAACAACACTGCCAAATAGGAAGACCCAGGTTTATTATCACTCTCATTTTGCAGATAAGGAAACTGAGGCATAAAGAGGTTGAGTGAATTCTCTAAGGTCACAAAGATAGGGAGGTGTAGAGACAAATTAACATAAATAAAATATGAATTGAAAGGCCATTGAGCGTAGTCAGAGCACAGTTTTGGATCAGATATACAGGCTTACAATTTTAGTTTCACTAGTAACCAGCTTTCTGATCTTCTCCAAATCCTTAAACTCAAGGAAACCTCAGATTCTTCATGTCTGAAAGGGGTAGAATCAGAAGGTAGAAAGCCTGTGATGGGGTTCAGGACACACTCTCGCACTCCCAAAACATGGCACTGTTGTCGGAAAAATCCGGTCTCTGTTCACCGATGCCGATGGAAATATGGAGACAGAGCTTTGGAGGAGTAGAAAGAAATAGCTTTATTACTTTGCCAGGCAAAGGGGAACACAGCAGCTAATGCTTCCAAGAACTGTGCCTGCTTTTCTGAGGGTTGGAAGAGGTCTCATTGTTTTTTGGGGAAAACAGGACTGAGGATAAGGATCGGGGCTGGTGTAGTCTTGCATTCTTCTCCTCCTCCCGGGGCATTGAGGTCATCAGGGCTGGTGTCAGGTGATTTCAGAAGAGGTTCTAGGGGTCCTTGAGGTTACCGTCCCATGATATTCCTCCTAAAATGAAGAATGCTCCCGGAGGAAGGGACTGTTAGGGAGTGCTGTCTGCAGGGGTAAACACCAGGTGCATAATACAGCCTTAGCTAGAGGGTAATTGTTCCCAGAGTGCAATGAAGCAAGAAAGAGACAGAAGAAAAAAAAAAAACATCTGTAGGTCAAATGGGTGAAGAGAATAAGGGCTGAATAAGGGCTAACACAGCAGGGTGCCTCAGCCAGTTGCTGCTACAGCAGCACCTTGGACACTGCAGGAGTCTGAGAAAGCCGCAGAGACAGGAAGGTCACCCTGAGCGTCACCCCCTGAAACAGGTCATGAAACCTTCATGTGAGAGGTCTTCTGCCTAGACCTGGAGGAAAGGCACAGCCTTATCTCAGAAGACAGAGGGACACTGAGAAGAATCTGAGGAAGCAGGCCTTGCTAAGTGTCCCCCAAGTTAGCACATACTCCTGGACCTATCATATTCCTTCACAGCTGTCCACTCTTCATCAAACCCAGCTTAAAAACACTCAGCTTTAACCATTTCATCTGGTCCTCATTTCCTTATGAAGTCTCCCATGTCATGTGAAACTTATATCCCATAAATGTATATGCTTTTCTCTTGTTAATCTGTCTTTGTCAGTTTAATTTTCAGGCCCAGCCAGGGACCCTTAGAGGATCAAGGAAATTTTTTTCCTTCCCGACACATGCAAAGTGCTTAGTAAAGTGCCTCCCCCTGGTGAGGGCTTAATATGTAATAGCCATTATTATCATCATGAGGCTTTCTCCAGTGTACCATTCTGTCCTCCCAAATGGGGCTCAGATTAGCATAGTGACAATTGGAAGCTGAAGCCAGCCTAGATGAATGCAATGCTCTGATGGATGAAAGGAAGAGGAGAGCTTTCTTTCAAAGACGGAGAAAAGTGTCTTTCACCAGACGGAGGAATTCTGTGCGTAAATGGCGGAATGCAAAGTGACTTAGTAGAACGATAAAAGAATAATTGCAGCAGAAAGCAGAGGCAAAAGCAGTCCAGACAAAAACAGAAGTGTCAAACAGGGCTGGAGTAAATGAAGAGGGAGTCAGGAGTCATTGTAGCCAAAGACGTTATGATCATCAGAAAACAAACTACAGGGACAGGGTTGGAGCCCGGAAGATTGAGTCCCAGAATCAGGATTCAATTTCCTCTCACTATTCTAAGAATAATTCATCACTTCCCTGAATTACTGTCCGTAATTAACTTATAATCATGTTCTGTTATACATTAGATTTGTACAGTCCCCAAGTACAACACTCGGGGCACGCTCATAAAAGTAACTTCTTTATTTTCCCCACTGTATCTTCACACTTACCTAGCGGGGGTCGTTCTTCCCTTCTCTTTAGAAGAAAACACAGGTGGGCTCTGTTTGTCTGGTGGCCTTAAGTCTTCTTGCGTACTGGATATTTTCTTTCTTTTTTTTTAATTGAAATACAGCTAATTTACAGTGTTGCGTTAGTTGCTGGTGTACAGTGAAGCGATTCACTTCGACACATGTATACGTACATTCTTCTTCACATTCTTTTCCATTATGCTTTATTACAAGATATTGAGTATAGTTCCCTGTGCTCCGCAGTAGGACCTTGTTGCTTATCTATTGTACTGGGTATTTTCTATGTGTCCTTTGAGATCCACTTTCCACCTTTCCCTGCTCTTGGCCCTGGGAGCTGACCTATGTGGATTACGTTGTCCTTTGGCTTCTGTTTGGACTTGATCAACAGGAAGCGTTCGCAGGAGACGGTAGAGTCCAGCTGGGAGGAGGGAGAAGACAAGGTATTTATTCTTCCTGTCCCCCACACTGGACTGCAGTGGGTTGACTCTACTAAAGCATTCCTCTTCTGCCAGGCTGCACTCGGCAAGCTGCTACTCTCTATGGGCTTTGCAACCCCGTTCTGTCCCCAGCCCCTTCTGGGGTGCTGTTGACCTCCTGCTGTTGCAAGCCCTGGGGTACTGCGCCATCCCTGTTGCTCTCCCAAACCCTGCTCACGCCATAGGAAACAGTCCTCATATGAAACTCTCCTCACGTACCCAGTTTGAGTGCCATCTGTTGCCTGCTGGGACCCTGGCGGATACACATGGCCACTTCAGTGGCAACACATAGGCTCCGTCTGGTATTTAGAATAATTAATCTATCAGATAGTTAAAGCTCCAAATCCGATTTAAGGTGAAGTCCCTTTCCTAGCTCTACTGGAGGAGAGGGTGTGGTCATCTTTTTTTTCTTGCTTCTCTGATTTCTGATTGATTATGGGAGCTTCTGACGCAGTTGAATCTGGTTGAGCTGGTGGAGGGCAAGGTAATGAAAAGGAAAGTTCTTAAGTTGGCGTCACAACATCTGATTTGGGCACATATTTAGAGCTGATTCTTTTTCTCATGGAGGCGTCTGTGGCTTCCAGAGACCTCCCCATGCCACGCCGCACTCGAGTACCACAGGTGCACATCTCCTCCAGCCCATCACTCTCTCTATTCAGCCTCAGCTTCCATCTGTTGAGGAAAAGTCTGTTCTAAAGAAGCACTTAGCTGCATTAAAGATGTTTGTTTTCAGGTTTTTGCCTTTTCTTAAGATAATTTTAATAACACATTTTTTTCCCTCAAAAATCATTCTGCTTTATTTTCTGTTTACGCCAAGATGTAGTTAGAATTTTAAATAAAATCCAAGTGGATAGATTGGCTTATTCTTTGGTAGTTAAAAATTTTCCTCCCTTCCTCCCTCTCTCCTTCCTTCTCTCCCTCCCTTTCTTCCTTCCTTCCTTTCCTCTTTTTTTGTTTAATTGTCAGAGAAAGTAGCCTGCATGAATTCTAATATTTGCGAATACGTCAAGGGTGTTTGAAAATAATTTGCTGTTGCAAAGTACCAGCCTTTGTTTCTCTTGTTCACATGTGTGTATATCGTATGGGTATATACACACACATACATATATACCTAGTCGTGTAAAGTCAAACGTAGACTTCTATCCATAAGAGAATAAGCTTATAAATTGTATTAATCAAATTCTTTCTTTGTCAGTTTCTGAGAGAGTTTCTCACTGTCTTAAGTTTTCAATATACCCCAGCGTTTGTGGCAGATTTTTTTCTTGTGTATTTCAAAACTCTATTGTTAGATGCACAAAAGTTCATGATTACTGTATCGTTTTGGTGGGCTGTAAGTTTTATTAATGAGCTTATTATTCTTTGTCTTATTTAATGCTTTTACTTTGCATTCATTTTTGTCATATTAATATTACTAAATCTACTTTATTTTTATCAGTACTTACATGTAAGTATTTTTTTCCTCTTAATGTTTACCTTTGTTGGAACAGGACTATTTAATGGATTTATAGTTTTTATGATTACCTATATGTTTCAACTTTTTTTCTGCCATTTTATTATTTTAATATATCTTCTAACGTGATAATTTCCTTTTGCTTTGTCCTCCCTCTCTTCCGTCTTTTTTCCCTTCTCATTGTATTTTTCTTTACTCTTTTCCTGTCTCCTGCATGTTTCCACGTGCCTCTTTCCGGGGCATGCCCTCCTGTCCCTAAACAGGTGCTGACTAGTTTGGGACCTAGGTCCACCATTTTCCTTCTCTTGTGGCTATCTTTATTTTTCTAATTTAACTTTTGGGTTTATCTTAGTAACATATGTGCATTGTTTAAAAACTCAGATAGTACTGTGACAGTTATAATATCCAACAACAAAAAAGGTCTTTTATGTCATTACTCTCTGCTTCTCATTTATTTTCCCCAAAGCCAACACTTTTGAGTTTTTTCAATTTTTCTAGGATTTACTTCTATATTTCTAAAGAGCATTCCTATACAGCTAATATTTAATATTCTAGGTGAAAATATGACATATTGCCTTCCTGTTATATCAGATTAGATTTTTTTTTTAAGGCCTGCTTACAGTATCTGCTTACAAAACAAACTTTCTCTTCTCCATTTTCTAATGTGGGTGTTTGGGAATTTTACAGATTTTGTTTAAATTATCATTTAGTTTTTGCATCACAATTTTATGTGAATATTGTACACCAGTGAGCCTAACATCCTATGATTTTCTCCTCTTGTATGGTTTTTATTTTGCCTGAGGGTTAATGCTTGTCTTTGTTGTCGTTGGCTTCCTATTCTGTTATTATTTCACTAATTCATCCTCACACTGTCTGCCAGAAATGTAGATTACTTCTTGACACGTTCAAACACATCACATACTTCGTCCATTTCTTTTGTTTTTATTTGCTTGGAGACATCCCTTGTGGAGCCCTCCATCCTCCTGTGCCGTGACAGTGACATGGGTTTCCACTTGGTATGGTGGTTTTTCTTCTCACTTTTGGGGCCCTCATCCCTTCTGTGTCAGCTTCAGGTACAGGTCCCTGTTTTGAGATCAGGGAAACTTTGCTCTCCACAACCTCAATGTTTCACATAGAGTGGTTATGTCTAATACTCTTAATGAATGTTAGGTGTAAAAAATAAATAAGTGTTTTCATTTGAAAGCACATTCCACAATTTATGAATGGCAATTACTTGAATTTTTAACTATATTTCCTCTTTCAAGTAAAGAATCTGCAATCACTTGCAAACATGGAGACAGCTTTTCCATATTTCTGTGAAGCAATGACATAGCAAACATCAATATTCCAATTTTATGTTAAGCACACAAAAAGCATTTTACTAAGCACACAGTTTCCATATGCCGTTCTTGCTACTGGAGAAACACAGATAGGTGAGTGAAACCTGGCCCTTGCCTTGACAGAGCTCAAAGTGCAAAGGAGGCAAAAGAGATTTTTTAAAGACGACTCAACACTGTGTTATTTGTTCAGTGTATACCCTGAGGAGGTGTGATTCTGGTGGAGAGTTAGAGGATGCTACTGAGAACAGGTTGTAAAGTAATGTCATTTGGGAGTTTTGAAGGAAAAGTATATACACACACACACACACACACTTAGCTTTTGCTTGACGTGATTTCCTTCGTGCAGAGGACGGAGGTCTGTATAGATCTATGTCCTCACAAAGGGCATCATCGTGGCAAACGTGAAAGTAACATGATGACATTTGTAACAATGGCTTCTAAACCAGGTAGCCAAGGACCCCACAGACCCAATCATGCAGGTCTGGGCACTGAATCTTCATCACAGACAAGTTTGCAAATATTACGAGTTAGAGTGCTTCCTACGTGTGCACTCTGGCATCAAGAACTGGCCACAGAAAGAAGGAAAAAGAGCAACCGTCACTTTTTGTGTAGATTTTTAGTTAGTATTTATTGTATTGAGTCTAGAAAGGGAGAAAACTAGCACCTGCTGGGCACATACTGTCTGCCACATGCCCTGCTAGACACGTTTGCTTTGGCTCAGTTGATCTTTGTGAGAACCCTACAAAGTGGCTATTATCTTCTCACTTTATGTACAGAGAAGTCAAGTAAGGGGTAGGGATGGAGCTGAAACCCATCCTTGCCAGATTTAGAGCTTGTGCTCTTTCCATAATCCTTTGCAGCCTTGGAAGTTTTTGATATTTCGGTTTGTAGGTAATATCAATGTTTTACACTTTTTGTGGGCATCCCTTCTATGTCCTCATATAGTAAGAATTTCAGAGACAATGTTATTTTCTTCCAAATTACTAAAAAAAAACCAAAATATAGGAGCTTGTCATTTTTGTCAAAAATATTGCAATAATCTGCTAACTGGTCTTTGGGCTTCTAGTGCCTTCTTTCTGCAGTTCACCCCCCTCCAATGCCACTGAATTACGTTTTTGCTTTTCCCTTATTGGAGCCCCTGTGATAACTCCCACTCATCCTTCAACACCTGCCTTAAAATGTTTTCCCCTGCGTGAGTCTATCTGCCTCCCAATGACGGAAGTAACTCATCAGGTGCTTGCTTCTCGGTTCTCCTGTAGTGTTTTCACATGATTTTAATTTAGCTCTCATCTAAATGTCGTCTAAGACTTCATCTGTCTGATAGAAACTAGACCGTGAGATCCTCAAAGGAAAGTGGATATTGCATTGTTACTTGGGAAATGCACAGAGGTGGAACGAAACGTTAATTCACAAAGAAAGACTTCATTTTGTCTAAGACTCACCCAAGTTGTAAGTGATGAAGGAGTTCAAGCTGTTGATGCCGATAAGGGTAGGACTAGGGTATCATGTTCTGATAGTCATACTTATTAGCTATATGATCTTGGAAAGTTACTCAATCTCTATACTTTTGTACTTAGTAGTAGTAGTAGTACATCTTCTAAGGGTTGTCATGAGGGGAAGAATGGAATGGCAGATGTAAATTTTTGGTCTAGGAGTAAATGGCCTTTACTCTGAACAATGAAATGTATTATAAGATTTGCTTGTTCAAAAAACAATAGTAAAAAGCATTCATAATTTATGTGTGTAGAATCAAAAATAAAACTGATATCCACATAGTCACCATATTTCTAGGACCCCGTCTTCAGTACTTGCTCCTTAACCTTTTCCCCAGAGGTACCCACTAAGATGAATTTTGCATTTTTTCATTCCTTGCTTTTCTTTACAATTTTAGCATGTGAGACTATATAGCTAAACAATTTCTTATTTAGCTTTAGATGTTTTGGACATTATATAAATGGAAATATGTGTGTGTATTGTTTGCAGTTTGCTTCTTTCCTCTCAGTGTTATATTCGGGAAATTCCTGCATGTTGATCTTACAGATGTGTTTCCTTCATTCTCACCCCTGTCTAGTCTTTGTATGACTATTCCATAGTTTATTCCCTCATTCACTGATTTGTTGTCCTGACAAAGGAAATCTGGGCTGTTTCCAGTGAGGGTTTTTTGTTGTTGTTGTTGCAATCAAGGTTATATATGCTTCCTGGTCTGCATTGGTAGAAACAGAGTTTACGGTGGTATGTGAATTATGGGGTTTTGACATATGTGCTACTTCAAATTTACTGGATATTTCTGTGTTGTTCTCCTACCAGCAGTGTATAAACATTCTTGCTTTGCAACAATCTCTCTAACGCTTGATGTTGCCCAACTTTTAAATTTGTACCAACTGTGTGGTTGTAGATAATAGTATCGCGTTGTTATTTTCATTTGCATTTCCCGGTTTTTTAATGATCTCCTGCGTGTTTTTAAATGTTTACTAGCCATGTGTTTCTCCTTCTGTGAGGGAACTATTCACATCTTTTTGTCCATTTTAAAAAGAATCTTCTTGGTCCTTTCAATAGAAATATCCAAATACAAATGTGGATTTGTCTATTTTTCGCAGTTCTGTCAGTATTTGCTTCACGTATTTTGAATCTCTGTTATTAGGTGAATAAACACTTAAGGTTGTAAATCCCCTGAAAAGATTGACCACTTTTAACATTATAAAATGGCTTTCCTTATACCTGCTAACATTCTTTTCTTTTTTTTCCTGGTAATATTCTTGCTCTGAAATCTACATGGGTATTAATATAGCTACTCCAGTTTTCTTTAATTAGTGTTAGCATGGTACCTCTTTTTCATCCTGTCACTTTTAACCTTCTTTTGTCTTTATATTTAAAGTGGGTTTCTTATAGGCAGTATATAACTGATTATGGTGTCTTAACCAATTTGATAATCTCTGCCTTTCAATTGGGTCGTTTAGACTCATTCATATTTAATGATATTATTGATATGGTTAGATTTAAATCCACAGTCTTGCTATTTGTTTTCTGTTTGTTTCATCTGTCTTATTCTCTTTCCCCTCTTTTTAGTCTTTTTCAGGTTATTTTTATAATTCTATTGTATATGCTTTTGGCTTGTTAGCTATAACTCTTTTATTAATCTTTTAGCTATAACTCTTGCTTTTTCTAATACATGCATTAACTAGATATCACATTGTTTTAATATTGTTTGTTATTTAGTTTCTAATACTTTCTTTTTTTTTTTTTGAAAACTTTTTGCTTTACAACATGACCCTGTTTTTTCTTGAATTGTTCTTCTTCTTTTTTTTTTTTTTATTATTTTTTTGGGGGTACACCAAGTTCAATCATCTGTTTTGTTTTTTAATTTATTTGTTATTTTTTGGGGGGTACACCAAGTTCAATCATCTGTTTTTTATACACATATCCCCATATTTCGTCCCTCCCTCAACTCCCCCCCAACCCTCCCTCGAGTCCCCCCCACCCTCCCTGTCCCAGTCCTCTAAGGCATCTTCCATCCTTGAGTTGAACTCCCTTTGTTATATAACAACTTCCCATTGGCTATCTATTTTACAGTTGGTAGTATATATATGTCTGTGCTACTCTCTCGCTTCGTCTCAGCTTCCCCTTCACCCCCCACCCCCCCAAACCTCGAGTTCTCCAGTCCATTCTCTGCACTTGCGTCCTTGTTCTGAGTTCATTAGTACCATGTTTAGATTCCGTATCTGTGAGTTAGCATACAATATTTGTCTTTCTCTTTCTGACTTATATCACTCTGTATAACAGACTCTAGGTCTATCCACCTCATGACATATAGCTCCATCTCATTCCTTTTTATAGCTGAGTAATATTCCATTGTATATATATGCCACATCTTCTGTATCCATTCATTTGTTGATGGGCATTTCGGTTGCTTCCATGTCCTGGCTATTGTAAATAGTGCTGCAATAAACATTATGGTACATATTTCTTTTGGGATTATGGTTTTCTTTGGGTATATGCCCAGAAGTGGGATTACTGGATCATATGGTAGTTCTATTTGTAGTTTTTTAAGGAACCTCCAAATTGTTTTCCATAGTGGCTGTACCAACTTACATTCCCACCAACAGTGCAGGAGATTTCCCTTTTCTCCACACCCTCTCCAACATTTGTGGTTTCCAGATTTTGTGATGATGGCCATTTTGATCAGTGTGAGGTGATACCTCATTGTGGCTTTGACTTGCATTTCTCTGATGATGAGTGATGTTGAGCATCTTTTCATGTGTTTGTTGGGCATCTGTATGTCTTCTTTGGAGAAATGTCTATTTAGGTCTTCCGCCCATTTGTGGATTGGGTTATTTGCTTTTTTGGTATTAAGCTGCATGAGCTGCTTGTATATTTTGGAGGTTAATCCTTTGTCCGTTGTTTCATAGGCAAATATTTTTTCCCATTCTGAGGGTTGCCTTTTAGTCTTGTTTATGGTTTCTTTCACTGTGCAAAAGCTTTTAAGTTTCATGAGGTCCCATTTGTTTATTCTTGATTTTCTTTCCATGATTCTAGGAGGTGGGTCCAAAAGGATCTTGCTTTGATGGATGTCATAGTGTGTTCTGCCTATGTTTTCCTCTAGGAGTTTTATAGTGTCTGGCCTTACATGTAGGTCTTTAATCCATTTGGAGTTTATTTTTGTGTATGGTGTTAGGAAGTGTTCTAATTTCATTCTTTTACATGTAGCTGTCCAATTTTCCCAGCACCACTTATTGAAGAGGCTGTCTTTTTTCCATTGTATACTCGTACCTCCTTTGTCAAAGATAAGGTGCCCATATGTGTTTGGGCTTACTTCTGAGTTCTCTATTCTATTCCATTGGTCTTCCTTTCTATTTTTGTGCCAGTACCACACTGTCTTGATCACTATGGCCTTGTAGTATAGTTTGAAGTCAGGAAGTCTGATTCCTCCAACTCCATTTTTCCTTCTCAAGATTGCTTTGGCTATTCGGGGTCTTTTGCGTTTCTATACAAATCGTAAGATTTCTTGCTCTGGTTCTGTGAAAAATGCCATTGATAATTTGATCGGGATTGCATTGAATCTGTAAATTGCTTTGGGTAGTACAGTCATTTTCACGATGTTGATTCTTCCAATCCAGGAACATGGTATATCCCTCCATCTGTTTGTGCTGTCTTTAATTTCTTTCATCAGTGTCTTAAAGTTTTCTGCATACAGATCTTTTGCCTCCTTAGGCAGGTTTATTCCTAGGTATTTTATTCTTTTTGTTGCAATGGTGAATGGGAGAGTTTCCTTCATTTCTCTTTTTGCTCTTCCATTGTTAGTATATAGGAATGCAAGAGATTTCTGTGCATTAATTTTGTATCCTGCTACTTTACTAAACTCATCAATTAGTGCTAGCAGTTTTCTGGTAGAGTCTTTAGGGTTTTCTATATATAATATCATGTCATCTGCAAAGAGTGACAATTTTACTTCTTCTTTTCCAACCTGGATTCCTTTGATTTCTTTTTCTTCTCTGATGGCTGTGGCTAAAACTTCCAAAACTATGTTGAACAATAATGGTGAGAGTGGACACCCTTGTCTTCTTCCTGTTCTTAGAGGGAATTCTTTCAGTTTTTCCCCATTGAGAATGATGTTGGCTTTTGGTTTCTCATATGTGGCTTTTATTGTGTTGAGGTAATTTCCTTCTATGCCCATTTTCTGGAGAGCTTTTATCATAAATGGATGTTGCACTTTGTCAAAAGCTTTTTCTGCATCTATTGAAATGATCATATGGTTTTTATCCTTCAATTTGTTGACATGATATACCACATTGATTGATTTGCATATATTGAAGAATCCTTGCATCCCAGGGATAAACCTCACTTGATCATGGTGTATGACTTTTTAAATGTGCTGTTGGATTCTGTTAGCTAGTATTTTGTTGAGGATTTTTGCATCTATATTCATCAGTGATATTGGTCTGTAATTTTCTTTTTTTGTGACATCTTTGCCTGGTTTTGGTATCAGGGTGATGGTGGCCTCGTAGAATGAGTTTGGGAGTGTTCCTCCTTCTGCTATAATTTGGAAGAGTTTGAGAAGGATAGGTGTTAGCTCTTCTCGAAATGTTTGATAGAATTCGCCTGTGAATCCATCTGGTCCTGGGCTTTTGTGTGTTGGGAGATTTTTAATCACTGCCTCAATTTCTATACCTGTGATTGGTCTGTTCATGGTTTCTATTTCTTCCTGGTTCAGTCTTGGAAGATTGTATTTTTCTAAGAATTTATCCATTTCTTCCAGGTTATCCAATTTATTGGCATATAGTTGCTTGTAGTAGTCTTTCATGATCTTTTGTATTTCTGAGGTGTCCGTTGTGACTTCTCCTTTTTCATTTCTAATTCTGTTGATTTGCATCTTCTCCCTTTTTTTCTTGATGAGTCTGGCTAATGGTTTATCAATTTTGTTAATCTTCTCAAAGAACCAGCTTTTAGTTTTATTTATTTTTGCTATTGCTTCCTTCCTTTCTTTTTCATTTATTTCTCTTCTGATCTTTATGATTTCTTTCCTTCTGCTCACTTTGGGCTTTCTTTGTTCTTCTTTTTCTAATTGTTTTTGGTGTAAGGTTAGGTTGTTTATTCGATAATTTTCTTGTTTCTTAAGGTAGGACTGTATTGCTATAAACTTCCCTCTTAGAACTGCTTTTGCTGTGTCCCATAGATTTTGGGTGGTTGTGTTTTCATTGTTGTTTGTTTCTAGATATTTTTTGATTTCCTCTTTGATTTCTTTAGTGATTCCTTGATTGTTTAAGAGTGAATTGTTTAGCCTCCATGTGTTTATATTTTTTGCAGTTTTTTTCCTGTAATTGATATCTAGTCTCATGGCGTTGTGGTCTGAGAAGATGCTTGATATGATTTCAATTTTCTTGAATTTGCTGAGGTTTGATTTGTGACCCAAGATGTGATCTATCCTGGAAAATGTTCCGTGTGCACTTGAGAAGAAAGTGTAGTCTGTCGTTTTTGGATGGAATGTCCTATAAATATCAATGAAGTCGAGATGGTCTAATGCGTCATTTAAAGCTTGTGTGTCTTTATTTATTTTCTGTTTGGATGATCTGTCCATTGATGTAAGTGGGGTGTTCAAGTCTCCCACTATTATTGTGTTACTGTCGATGTCCCCTTTTATAGCTGTTAGCATTTGCCTTATGTATTGAGGCGCTCCTATATTGGGGGCATAGATATTTACCATTGTGATATGTTCTTCTTGAATGGATCCCTTGATCATTATGTAGTGTCCTTCCTTGTCTCTTTTAATAGTCTTTACTTTCAAGTCTAATTTGTCTGATATGAGTATTGCTACTCCAGCTTTCTTTTGGCTTCCATTTGCATGGAATATCTTTTTCCATCCCTTTACTTTCAGTCTATATGTATCCTTTGGTCTGAAGTGAGTTTCTCGTAGGCAGCATATAGAAGGGTCTTGTTTTTGTATCCATTCAACCAGTCTGTGTCTTTTGGTTGGAGCATTTAATCCATTTACATTTAAGGTGATTATTGACATGTGTGTTCCAATTACCATTTTCTGAATTGTTTTGGGTTTGTATTTGTAGGTGTTTTCCTTTTCTTGTGTTTCCTACTTAGAGAAGTTCCTTTAGCACTTGTTGTAAGGCTGGTTTGGTGGTGCTGAATTCTCTTAAATTTTGCTTGTCTGGAAAGCTTTTGATTTCTCCCTCAAATCTGAATGAGATTCTTGCTGGGTAGAGTATTCTTGGCTGTAGGTTTCTTTCTTTCAGGACTTTCAGTATATCCTGCCATTCCCTTCTGGCCTGCAGAGTTTCTGTAGAAAGGTCAGCCGTTATCCTTATGGGTTTTCCCTTATATGTTATTTGTTGCTTTTCATTGCTGCTTTTAATATTTTTTCTTTGTGTTTAATTGTTGTTAGTTTGATTAATATGTGCCTTGGTGTATTTCTCTTTGGGTTTATTCTGTATGGGACTCTCTGTGTTTCTTGGACTTGGTTCATTATTTCCTTTCCCATGTTGGGGAAGTTTTCCACTAGAACCTCTTCAAATATTTTCTCAGACCCTTTCTTGTTTTCTTCTTCTTCTGGGATGCCTATAATTCGAATGTTGGTGTGCTTAATGTTATCACTGAGGTCTCTGAGACTGTCTTCTATTCTTTTTATTTTTTTTTCTTTTTCCTGCTCTGTGGCAGTTATTTCCCCCATTCTATCTTCCAACTCACTTGTTTGTGCTTCTGCCTCAGTCATTCTGCTGGTTATAGCATCTAGAGTATTTTTAATTTCAGTTATTTTGTTATCTATTGCTGTTTGTTTTTCTGAGTTCTTATGAACTGTTTCTTGTACTTTCTCTATTATGTTATCGAGATTTTGTATCATTTTTACTATCATCACTCTGAATTCTTTTTCATGCATTTTTCCTATTTCTTCCTCATTTATTTGGTCTTGTGGGTTTTTTCCTGCTCCTTTGCCTGCATGGTGTTCCGTTGTTTCCTCATGGTTGTCCAGACTTTTGGGGTTGCTTGTCCTGGCATTAGAGGTGTTTGTAGAAGACTGTCCAAGCCTCAGACTAATGTTAATATTTCTGTTTCCTTAGAGTCTCAGCTGTAAGTGTCCTTCTACTCGCCTTGGATTTTTTTGCATTATTCTGTGGCCAGCAGAACTTCCTTTATTGTTTGTTTGTAAGCCTCGGTGTATGGGGAGGGAGAGGGTACAATAGTGGCTCCTTCCCCTGGGAGTGAGTGAGCAGTGGCGCACTGTTGTTTCAGTCGGGCTTGGAGGTGCCTGTTGCAGAGGGACACTGGTGGCTCAGGTGTAAACAGAAAGTCTCAGAGTTGGGCCTCTCTCAGGTTTTTTTTTTTTTTTCTGCAGCCTCCCTGCTGCTGGTGTTCCAAGGGGTTTTAATCCAGCCCCGCCCGAGTGCCTGAGGGTGCTTGTTATCCCTGAGCACTGTAGGTGGCCCACAGGGCATCTCTCCACTGCCTGTTGCAGAGGAGCCAAAAGAGAGAGAGAGGCTATGTGAGCAGCTCTTCCCCGCCGTCCGCGAGCCTGCAGCCTCCAGCCGCCATCATGGCCGGGCAGCTCTCAGGGGCGGGCACTCCTCGCCGCGGACCTCTTCCCTCCTGTCCTCTCGGTCCCTCACCTTACTGGCAACAATGTTTCTCACCCTGAACCAGCTCCCTGGTTCCCACGCTCCCACTCCCGGACCCTCTGTTCAGCTGTGAATCGGCTTCTCAGTCCAGGAACGCTGAGCTGCGCTGCAGACCCTCCGTATGTTTCTCACTCCCTCCCGTCTGCCACAGCTCCGCCGCTTCCCCCTCTTTGAGCCCTCGTAGATGCCTGCCTACCGGTTACGTCGGGCTTCTTGCAGTCCTTTCTGGTGTCCGAGGCCGTCTGCTGGTGTTCAGCTGGTTCTCTGTGGGAATTATTGCATCTTTTGGTGCATTCCCAATGCATCTGTGGAGAGGGATGCATTCCACGTCCCTCTACTTCGCTGCCATCTTTTTCTCCTCTAATACTTTCTATTGGCCACTATTTTGCCTTCTTTATTTTTTAAATTTATTATTTATTTATTTTTATTATTTTAGTCCTAGCATTTATTTTTTTTTGGCTGTGCCACACGGCATACAGGGTCTTAGTTCCCGGACCAGGGATTAAATCTATGCCCCTTGCAGTGGAAGTGTGGACTCTTAACCACTGGACCACCAGGGAAGTCCCTATTATGCCTTCTTTAATTTTAAGCTATTCAGATGTAATTTTCAGATTTTTGAAAGAAAAAGCTAATATTCTTTAGTTGTTGAATTCTAACATTATTGGTAAGAGATTGCCAGCTGTACTTCTCCAGGCTTTTGAAATTTATGGTAACTTTATTTAGGGACCAATATGTGTTCAACTTTCATGATATTTTTGTTTGCATGAAAACAGTGTATATTTTTCAATTGTGGCATTCATATTGTGCAATGTCATATATCAGTTAGATCAAGCTTGTTAATAACTACTATCCTTATTCTCTCTTGTTTCAGCTGCTGAGAGAGGTTTTAGTATCAAGGTTATTCTAACCATGTGAAATAGGTTGAAGAATTCTTCCTTTCTTATTTTTTGGAATAATTCATGAAAGAGCAGCGTTTTTTGGTTTGTTCTTTAAACGTTTGCTAGAACTGGGGTTGATTAAAACCCAGAATGGAGTTTTGGGTTATGGAGGTGGATTTGTCAACTTACATTTCAGTTGTGTCAGTTTTTGCTTCACGTGTTTTGAAACTAGATTCTTAGATGCACACATATTTACGACAGCGTTGTCATCCTGTGGCGACCCACCTTGTCTCTAGTGCTTTTTTCCCCTCCTTGAAGTCCTATGCTTTTTTGGGGGGTGGATATCTTTCTCCATATTTTGACTTTCAACGTTTGTATATTCTCATGTCTCAGGTGTATTGATTAACAGTATATCACTGGACTTTTTAAAAAAAATATGTAGTTTGACGATCTTTGTCTTCTGTCTGGGGAGTACAGCCCGTTGACATATTGTTATAAGTGACTATATATCTTGTCACACCATCTTATTTGAGAGATTCATTTTTTCTTTGTTTACTTTTTATTGTTTTCCTGGCCTCTTTTAAATGTATTTAGTTTTCCTCCTTTAGCATAATGATTAAGAGCATCATGGGCTCTGGAATTCAACTGAGTTAGAATCTCAGCTTTAGTACAAACTGATCGAGGCAAATTAGTTAACCTCTTCATTTCCCAGTTTCCTTACCCCAAAATGGGGATAATAACTGCAGTTACTTATTAATATTGTTGTAAAGAGTTAATACATACATAAAATGCTTGGAATGGAGTCTGGCACAAGTTTGCTATAGATGTGTTGGATTTGTCTTTAGAGATAAGTTACATTTTTTTTCTTTAAGTGCTTAGCCTAGAAATTTGAACCTGAATATAAAATATAACAGAGTAAAATGTTAATCAATATCTTTATTCCCCTTCTAGATAGTATAAAAATCTGAGAACACTTTAACTCTGATTTCTTACTTTGGTGCTTGTGTGTGTGTGTGTATTTTTTTTTTGTCAGCATTTTAGTTGTATCTATTCTTTTAAAATGTCACAAAACAGATATTTTATTATTGTTTTATATGTTAATAGCTTGTTTAGATTATCCACATATTTAATAATATCTATTTTCTATGCCATCTTTTCTAATGTTTAATATTATTTCTTAAATTAATTTTCATGCTAATTAAAGTTAATATAGCAAAATAATTTAGTCAAAACAAGACTATTTTAGAAACCATCAATCCCTTGTTTTCTTCCATGCTCCTCTATCTAGAAGAAATCCCTTTTAATTCTTTAATCCTTTTGACATTGACTTCTATATCTTAAATAGATATCTCCTAGATCAAAAAACTAGTTTCTGAGTTTCTTTCCTGTTGTAGGCATAATCTATTGACTTTTCCCTGTGAAAGATGAAGATTCGCACATTTGTCCACTTCCTCTCCATCTCCCTTTCCATTTTCACCACCCCCATGCCCAGTTCCAATACTATAGAGAATGGGAATTATTGCGAAGTTGGTATAAAGTTTCAGTTTTGCGCAAAGAAAAGAGTTCTGGAGATGGCAGGTGATGACCTCCCAACAATGGGAATGAACTTAATGCCACTGAACTGTACCCTTAAATGTTGTTAAGTTGGTAAGCTTTATGTTATGTGTATTTTATCCCAGTTAAAAAATATTCTTGTCAGTTAGAGGGTATACTGAAATGTTTAAAGATTAAATGAAGACGCATGGGTGGAATAAAGATGAAACAAGATTGGCAAAAGGTTGGAAACTGCTGAAGCTGAACCACAGGTACGTGGGGCTTCACTGTACTATTCTGCCTGCTTGTGTGCATGTTGACAATTCTGTAGTAAATCTTTTAAAAATTGAAAAAATCAAACTAAATATTCTAGAAGTATAATACTCTTGAAGAAATATTTCCCATAGCCTATGACATGCTCAGATGGACTTGTTACTCCTTGGGTTTGCTGCACAGCTACATCATTCCAGAGATTTCTTATGCAAGATTCCTCATTTCCTGGAGCCTAGATCTTTCTCTTTCTTGGTTCACATCATTGTTTTGGAGAAATTTATCCTCCAGTAATATCCAATGACAGGAAAAACTTTTTTCTAATATCCTGTGAGAGCTCGTATGTCTGCTAAAATCTTTTTCCCTTCTCACACTTAATTGATGGTTTGAGAGCTGAGTTGTGGTTACAAATATTGAGGAGTAATTTCTCCTCCACAGGCTAGTTGCTTTGCTGTCTCCTTACGCAGAGCTGGCTTCTTTTTTATTTTGGCACAGTGTGTGACGTCCTTGCATCATCAGACTTACGTGAGCATCTTACCATAGGCTTCCCATCTTTGGTGAGCTTTCGACTTTGTCTCTTTTTCCCCTTGTCCCACAGGCCATTAAAATGGAAGCTCAGATCATCTCGGCTTCTCAGATGCTCTCAGGACAGAAGCCTGTATCGCTACTTACTTATGCTTCTGAATTACCTCTCATTTGGATTTTGGGTCGTCTGACACCCTGCCAGATTGATGGCACATTTAACAATACATTTCCCATATTCCACCAGGCAATTGTAGTTGTTTGAGGGATAGCTCAGGATATGTAGTCTGCCTAGAAATGGTAATTTTGTTCCTCATAAATAACAATAAACTTTTAGAACATGGACGTAATTGCATCTTGAGAACATCCCTAATGAACAAATGAGTTATTATCATTCATTCATTCAGGAAAATTTACATTCAAATGCTAATGCGTACTGGCCACTATATATATTTTTTATTTTTAAAAGGCCACTGTATATTTTTTAATCAAAATTTCACTTATAATGGTTAATTTGCAATTCATATTCTAGTTCTCATAGAAACAATGTTGCTTACATATGCTTCATCTAGTATACATGTAGAATGAGCTACTCTACATAAGTACATTTTCCTGCTAACTGACATTTACCTCTTAAAATTGACAAAACTTGTTTTAAGCACTTCAGATGGACTATTTTCCAAAGCGTGTAAGTCTTGTTATGCATTTCTTAGGCTTCATAAATTAAGTAGCACAGGCATCAGTTGACTCTTCCTTCATTAGTCAGTCATTATTGCTAAGAACAGTGTGGTCCCATAGAAGGACTTGGACTTCAGCATCAGATAGATCTGGAGACACGTCTTGGTTCTACAACTTACTAAGAGTGTGATCTTAGGCAAGTCACTTATCGTGATGTGGTGGAGCCAGCTTGTACTGGCTCACCAGTGTCTACTGTTAAGTTTTCAGCAATTTTATGCACTGATTCTTAAACACAGCCAGCAGTAAAAATTCAATTACATAAACTTGTAAGTAAATAATTTATATTAAAAAAGGGTAATAAATACCCAAAATCCTTCTTTCCTAATTATTTTACTACATTTTGTTATTAGCTTTGCCCTGGAGGTGGTTTAGATTTCCTGTATCTGTGTAGAAGAACTACTGTACAATGATGTACCACTGCTCATCTTTTTTCAGCTCTGCCTTCAGTGCTGTTCCATTGGTTGCTTGTAATTGGTCATGTGTAAGTATTTACACCACAGAAATTGGCAAGTGCTACCAGTCAATATTTGATTTATTGTTTTGTTGGTTGTCTGGACTCAAGAAAGTGATAGAGAAAATGTAAATAATGCAGAGTAAATGAATGTGTGTCATGTCTGTAACTGTTTACATTGTAAGTAGGACAAAAATTCAAGGAAATATTCTTCCAGAGCTTGAAAACATTTGTCCAGTTCAGTAAAGAAGTTGTTCATGTCACTAATGGACAAGTGAAATTCTGGTACATTTTTACGATTTTCCTTTCATTGTGCCTGTTAATTTAAGCAAAGATATCGGTCAACAGTCATGTGAGAACTACTCACATTTGTTAGGTTGTGTATTGTAGACTGGCTCTCGATATAAGTTTGACAAGAATCTAAACAAGCATTGTATGAGAATCAATTGGCTGTAAGGAATTTCTAGTAAAGAGCACTGCATATTATTACTTGGAAATTGTGTTTTATACATTCTTTATATCAATAAAATTTATAATAAACATATATACACATAGGTATATACATTTTTTAACATATTGTCAATATTTACCAGTACACCACTGCCTAAGCTCTCTGAGGTTAAGCTTCTTCATTTATTGCAAATCAATTATCCAAAACTATAAGCACCATGCTTGACCAAAATTGCATTTTAGTATTCATACCTATTTCATTCTAAGAATGAATACCAGCATTCTTTTTCTTCCTCCCTTTAGACCCCATATACAGACATAACTTGAGAGCCGTTGGGATCCTTTTCGCCTCTTTTTGGCACGGCTCCAGAGTACAGTAATTTGTAATAGTCATGATTTCCTTGTGTAGATCTTTAGTGCCCTACCTTGATATCAACTGCCATTTCTGCTTTTGTCAGAACTCCTTCTTTTAGCAGCTTCTCCTGTCTCCCCATGGTTCTCGCCCATAAATTCTAGCCCATGTTGTCTTTCTGTTGGTCTGGAGACTACATCTAATCTTATTAGAGTTGTGCACAAAATATGAGTAAGTAGATGCTAAATGCCCATCTAAAAAACGTTCCTGTAATTGCCGTAGTCTATTTACTCTAGCTGTGACTTCCTTTCTTGCATGAAAGTCATTATGGACTACTTTAGGTATATAAAAAGGATTGTGGATAATGTCAACAGCCTCTCACATAGCTGTTAGCCAGCTTAAGGAGTGAAACATAAGAGTTGCAAAGGGCCCTCCGACTCCTCCTTGTTTCCATCTCCCTCCCTTTTCTACCCGAAGGTAACCACCCGCCTGAACGGACCATCCCCCCGTGTGCTGTTGTGTGTTTACCTCACACGCATACGTTCAGAAAGTCCATGTTTTGTTTTACATATTTTGCAGAAAACATGATAAAAGTACAGCATATGTTCTTTTTAAAACTAATAACCTTTATATTTTAGAGCAGTTTTAGATTTATAGAAGAACTGAGCAGAAAGTACAGAGTTCTCATATATCCTATTCTCCCCATTTTCCTCACTACTAACAGCAAGCATTAATGTGGGACATTGGTTGCAAATCCTGGGTGAATACTGGTACGTGATGATTGAATAAGATTCATAGTTTATGGGTTTGGCGAATGTATAATGTCCTGTATCCACTATTATCGTATCATACAGAATACAGTCCACCCATGAACAGCTCAGAGTTTGGAGAGCAGACCCAGAGCACAGTGGAAAATCCATGTACGATTTTAGTAGTTTCACTGCAATACAAATCTCCGGTGCTCCGTGTATACATTCTTTTGATCCTGATTTTTTTTTAACATTACATCTTTGAGGGTGTCTTAGTCCATCTGGACTGCGCTAACAAAATACCATAAACGGGGGGTTTTATAAGCAACAAGTGTTTACTCTTCACAGTGCTGGGTGCTGGGAGTTGGGGATTAGGGTGCCAGCATGGCCAGGTGAGGGCCATCTCCCACGTCACAGACTTCTTGCGTCCTCACGGGGCAGAAGGAACTAGGGAGCGCTGTGGGGTCTCTTTTTAGTGGCACTAATCTCATTCATGAGGGCTCCACTCTCATGACTTAAGCACCTCCCAAAGGCCCCACTTCCTAATACCATCACATTGGGGGTTACGATTTCAAGCCCTGAATCTGGGGGGACACAGACGTTCAGACCAGAGCAGAGGGTTATCTGTGCTCTGACTCGTGCACTTTAACAGCCGACTAGTATTTCCTCTCTCGGGGTATACCTAAAAGTAATTATCTGTTCTACTGCTGATAGGACATGCGTTATTTCCAGGATTTTGCTATGATAGAAAACTCTGCCTCAATAATCTCATATAATCTCTTTGTGAAAATGAGTGTTCCTCCAAGGTATGCCCTTAGAAGTGGAATTAGGGAGTCATGAATTTTTAAAAATTACTCCCTTATATCATAAAATGGATTCTAACTACCATTTTAAACAAAATTTCTATGGGAACAGATATTTCGAGTCTAAAGTAATTTTTACTTTCTGTCCCTCTAACGTGTGACCCTCTTTCCTGCCTCTGGGCTTATTCTGACCCTGGCTCCTCTTTTTTTCTATTTTCTACCCCTATCTCTGAGAAATTCACCTTCATGATTCAACATTTCCATTCGATCTCAGTGTAGAAGTCATTTCTCCAGCAGACTTCTGACTCTTGCCCACATCTGGATAAACGCCCCCTCCCTGGCTTTTGTGAAAGGGCCCTTACGTGGGCTGTTTTATTTATAATCACATGCAGCTAAGTTCTCCACGGACAGGAAGCACAGCAGAGTTCACCCTGGTATCTGCCCCGGTATCCACTGTGCTTGGCATGGAGCCCAGCACACTGCGTTTGTTGAATTAAGGGAGGTGTGAAGGAATGAGTTGACGGGACCATCTCAGGCTCACGGTCAGAGGACAGGAGGCTAGTGTTCAGGTGTTAAGGGTCAAAGATAAGGTCCCGAGACTGCTTTGTGCACGAGGACAAGGCGTGTCAGCCATGGCGTGGAGAAACGTTCATAAGGAGGAGATGTTTTCAGTTCAGACACTCACAAGCCGAGCCCTGCCTCTGTCTACCCGCTGGGGCATCTTCAGATAATGAACCGTGAAAGCCTGCTCTGCTGCGGCCTTATGCAATAATTTTTCATTTGCCACCAGTCAGCTTCAGGGATCAAGGACAGCTGAACACATAACCCACTCATGCATGTTATTTTAAAGGCATGTGTTTTAAGGTTATCAACATGGTACATTGAGTTAATGAAGGGTGTTCTTTTGGTGACAAATATTTACATTCCACATATGCCTCTTGATGTCAAGAGTGTAACTGTTTCATTTTCTTCTTTTTCTCAGGAGGCTGGGATGCAGATGGAAAAGGCCCTTGTGTCTGGGACACATTCACCCATCAGGGAAGAGAGAGAGTTTTCAAGAACCAGACTGGCGATATAGCTTGTGGCAGCTACACTCTGTGGGAGGAAGACTTGAAATGTATCAAACAGCTTGGATTGACTCATTACCGCTTCTCTCTTTCCTGGTCACGTCTGTTACCTGATGGGACGACAGGTTTCATCAACCAGAAAGGCAAGTGTTTCTTAAAAATAGAAGGTTGCAGATTTAATTCAAGGTTATTGCTGCAGTCTGGCATAATTAATCCAGGATGCTATTCTGCAGTGTAGCTTTGAAATTGCAAGTTTTTAGAGTGATTATAGGATAAATTTTTTGAAATGGGTTTGCTTTAGCTTTCTCAGTACTATTCTGGTTTCCCTCAACTGGAGATCTTTGTTGGGCAGGGTGGAAATAGATGGGCAGGAAGGAAGTTGGAATAAATGTTTTATTTATGCAAGATATTATTTGTGTTGACCTGAAGATGAATATCCAAAAGTTGTGTATAAACTATTTTCCGTTGTGTTGTGCTGTGATGAGTCACGAAAAGCCCAGCAGAACTTGAGAAGATTCTGAGCATTTCAACTGAAGCTGAATTAGTGGAGCTAATTAACTGGCACAGACGTTAGCACCGGAGCCTCTGGAGTCTGCTTACTTGGGATTACGTGCTTGCAACGTCACTTACTATCTGTGTGAGCATTTCTTGGGCATCGCTTTGTGCCTCAGTTTCCCCATGGGTAGAAAGGGATACTGCAATAGTTCCTACTTCAGAGTGTTGTTGGACGGTTAAATGAAATAATCTTTTAAAGTGCTTTACACAGTAGCTGGTATAGCATAAAATCGTTCCATAAGTGCTAGTTACTATTCGTGTTATGCCTTGTAATGAAAAAGACTACTGCTCTATTTGGAAGCCTATTATTTATGAGGCATTTCACATACATTTTCTTTAATCCCCACAAATCAGTGAAGAAGGTATAAGTATCACATTTTACAGAGGTGCATGTTCAAATCCAGATATTTTGCAAATTTGTATTTTTTGGTGGATCTAGAATTTAAGCCTAAGGTCTGCCTAGCTCCTTCCACACAGCAGGGTTGGCTGACTATGACCTGAGGCCAAACTTGGCCTGACTCCTATTTTTTTAAATAAAGTTTTATTGCAATCAATACAACCATGCCCGTTCATTGCATATAGTCTATGGTTGCTTTCCCACTACAATGGTAGCAGTGAAAAGCTGGGGAAAAGTCCATACAGCATGCAAAGCCTAAAATGTTTACTATGTGCTCCGTTATAGAAAAAGCTCTGTAACCTCTGCATCGCAATTTAAAGGCTTCTTAATAAAGAATCTTTATTGCTCCCTCGTTCTAGAAGAGATTTCACATTACTTCTAGGGTTGGGACTAGGAGGTGCCTAACATGGAAAATTGGGGTGGCAGGTACTTTCAGTGTCTCACAACTGCAAGGCTGTGCATGAAGGCACACTTCCAGCCCAAAGGGCCGGCATTGATCCTGAGGGGTTCTTTTTGAGTAAGTTCTCTGCTTTCCTGCATAGTAAGAACAACCTGTGAAACAGTTCCTAGGTGGACTTGTGCACTTGCAGGTAAGGTGGGGAAATCTCTATATTGTGAAATGGAAGCTCAATTTATGGGCTCACCCGTACGTAGCACATGGCCTTAAAGTAGTCTCCCCCAGATAGGGACAACACAAGATTAGCAGGTTCATGACTTGATTCTAAAGACATTTGCCCCTATTTTTTAACTGCTCTTGGTTGAACGTCTACTTTCTTGGCACCCCCGGCCAGTTTTATTTTTTGATTTTGAACAGAGGGTAATTTGTTGTTCTGTTTGAACTCATAATTTTCCACCATTCTAATCCATCATCTGTACCTTCTCTTTTCTCTGGTACCTTCGTAACCTTCAAGGATGTAAAAGGAAGAGTAATCTTTGAATCTTCTCTTTTCTTTGCTTCTTATAGCTAATTGGTTGCCAAATATGATGCATTCTTCTTATGCCTCTTTAACTCCTCCCCTCCTAGCCATCTTCTCTGTCCCTGCCCTGATTTAGATGTTTTTGATGTACCCTTGACGGATATACCTACTTTCACTCTCTTTCTTTGTCCTTTAATCCTTCGTACAAAATGCCACCGCAGCGTTTTCCAAAAGCTTGGCCCAAGTCATGCTGGCTTGCATCACCTCCTGCTCAAACAAAGCAAGATAAAATTCTTTTGTCATCTAAACTCCTTCATATATCATTCCAGTTTTTATTTGACTTAGTCTTAATTCACCTCTGAAGCTTTCTAGGCTGAAATTCCTCCATGCATGTGACCCATGCAACTCCTCCAAGCAATGCCCTAAGCACATAACCCACCATGTTTTAAGTATGTTATGCAATTTTCCACCTTTGTAGAAATTTTCTTAAGCTCTTCCTCCTGCCTGGATTGGCCTTTAAGAAAATACTCCCAAGTATACCCCTTGAATGTCTATTCTACTCTTAAGGGCTAGCACAGATGTTCCCTCTGCTTTAGATAGAAGAAATCTTTAAAAAAACAATTCCATAGCACTCTGAAAAACTCTTAGGGTATTTCTGATATTCTTCACTCTTGGCATTATTAAATCCCCTGCTAGACTGTGAGCACTTTGAGTTTAATTCAACCCAACAAACATATATTAAGTGTCTGCTAGGTGTCTGGGACTGTGCCTACATGTTCTTAATGAAGATTAGAGAATCCCTGGAATTGTTTACAGGGTAACAAGGAGATGATTCTGCCTCGTCACCCCTGTGACCTAGTACAGCGTCTTGCAGGGAGGGATGCAGTAAACACTTAACTGAATCTAATTGAATTACGTCAATAACAACCATATAGGTCACTCTAAGGGCACAAACGGTTGCCTTTTATTGAGCATGTAGTGTGTGCGACTCCCTATGCCAAGCACTGCACCTGCTTTTGCTGATTTAATGCTGCGAGCAGCCTTGTGAGAGAGGGCCTGCCCTAAAGAGAGGGACTCATGGTGATCTGGGGTGGAAGGCTGGGCATACATTTGCCAAGATGACAACTTTACTTAGAGGTGAGTTCAACCTAGGTCTGCCTGATGTCACAAGTGGAATCCAGAGACATTTCCAACCTCATCAAGCCACTTATATTCTTTGTGCTACAGTTTCCCTGTTGGAAACATGAGGTGGGGGAATTGCATTACTAAAACTCTTCCCACTGTTCTAGCCTATGATTCTAGGAATTTGGAGTTTTTACTGAGCTTTCATTTGGGTGGTAAACAATGTAAAAATTAAAAAAGAAACCCACTAGTTTGTGATGTAGGTCCATAATCCCTTATCTGAGGTTCTAAATCCAAAAAGTTCTGAATATTGAATCTTTTTTTAATAAGTTTCATTCTAAAAAAAATTGGCAGCAAAAGCTGACCTGAGTTGATGGGAAAGCTTTTTGTATTATCTCAGTTCATTTTGCTTGGTGAGATTATTTATTTTACTGCAGAAATATTGGGGGATACTGACCCACACCCACTGGGGGTGTTAAGCTTCATGTATAATATTTACTCTCTTTCTTTTCTAAAAATCCTCAAATTCTGAACACATGGCTGCCAAGATGTTCAGACCAAGGATTATGGACCTGTACCAATGCATCAACATACCCAGTTATTTAACACTAACTTAAGATACACAGGCGTTCATGGAACACCCTGTAGATCGGGAACATAAGAGCAGGGCAGCAGGAAAGCCAGAGGGGGGTGGCGGTGGCGCTGGAGTCACGGGGGCCACCTGGAAAATGTGAAGGATTCTCTCGTGCCGTTCTCACGTGGGGACCACGTGCTCCCCGCACTGAGCTTTTTATTTTTGGCACCCGCTTTTGTAAAGCCTAGCTGATTAATATTACAGACTTTTCCATGAACAAGAGGGCATTGGAGGTGCTTCCAGTAGGCAGAATTTCAATAAGTGGTTGCTCACTCTGGTGCAGTGATCTGTTGAAGCAATTGGAACTGTTTTAACTCAGAAAGGCCATCATTTGTTTTTTTCTGCTTAAACATTTTCTCAAAGAGCACGTCAAGAATTAGGGAACCATTGTCGCTATCCTTTCCAAGAAACTCATGTTTTTGTATTTGACTCCCTGTTTTCAAGCTTGATGAGAGGACATTTGGAAACTTGTAAGTAAAATGCTGTGTTCCCAAGCTGGAAGAATATTTTACAAAATGGAACTGTTACACAGCCTTTCTCTCTCAAATGTCAAGTTTTTGAGGTTTAACAAGAAGAGATTGAGCTGGCAACAGAAATCACATTTTTCTGTATTTCTCAACTGTTCGAGTGCATTTTCATATCTGCCTCAAACGTAAGTGTCAGGTGATTAGTGAAAGACCCAAGTACTAGAAATAAAAAGGAAAAGGAACGGTTATGCAGAATTTCTTTTGCACTTTTAGATTTAAAATATGAGCACACTTAGCAGGAATGATGATGAAGTAGATAACTAAAGAAGCACTTATTCATCTCCTACTCTGTGTTGGGCAGTGTGGCGGGCTGAATACTGGCCCCTCGAAGATGTCCATGTCTTAATTCTTAGAAACTGTGACTATATTATCCTACGTGGTAAAAGGGACTTTACAGATGTGATGAAGTTAAGGATCTTTAGACGGGAGGATTATCCTGGGTTCTCTGGATGGACCACTGTAGTCATACAGACCCTTATAACAGGGAGGCAAGAGGATCAGAGTCAGAGAGAAGATAAAAGTACGGAAGCAGAGGTCAGACAGGAGACAAGGTGTTTCGGTGCTGGCTTTGATGATTCAAGAAGGGGCCATGAGCCTCTAGAAGCTGAAAAAGGCAAGGAAATGGATTCTCCTTGAGAACCTCCAGGAGGAATACAGCTCCACTGACATCTTAATTTTAGCTCAGTGAGAAACATTTTGGACATCTGATGCCCGGAACTGTAAGATAGTAACTCGGTGTTGATTTAGGCCGCTAAGTTTGTGGTAATTTGTTACAGGAGCAACAGGAAACTAACACAGTCAGGATGCCAAGAGAAGCTAGATCAGTGAAAGGAACTGATGGTGTGGGTCTAGTGAGGAATGAACATAGAGAGTTAAATGTTTGACACATGGTGGGCACTTGGTCAAAATTAATTCTACGTTAAGACATAGACATTTGACTGGGAGAATTGCAGTGTAGTTATTTTATGGACCGAGGCATTGTCTTTGCAAGTTTCGGCCACATCCTCTTCTAAGCGAATTTCCCCATTTCTTTGTTCTACATAATCCCGCTCTGATCTTGGCCACAGTGGACTGGACAAGGGAAAGACTTATTTCCCTGTGACATATAATTCGTGTAACTTTACTGAAAAAAATAATCCCGCTCAACTGCCTTCCTCTCTCGGGGATGTTCGGAATTGAGGAGCTGGGAGGCTGGGTTGGTAGGTGGTTGGCACTAGGGTTATGAGGTGGCATTGGCAGATGCGATGGCCATTTTGAGACCACAGCGAATTGGATGCACAAAGGAAACTGGTTCTTTGAGCAAGAGAGGAATGGAGTAGCTGTGCTGAGAGAAGCTGGGATGGGAGACATCAGTCTTTCCTGAGAGGCAAGAATTTCTCAGTTCCCAGCTTTAATTCCTTTGAGTTCCATTTGTGATTATTTCCTGTCATTGGGTATCTGATATCTTCCTATTATTTCAAATAATGCCCACTGCCTCCCATACCAACCAGACTCCTTCCTCTGACGTCACCTTTATATTTGAGTTTATCTGCATGAGCTTCTTTTGCCTACTTTCAAAAGACCTTTTACTTAAATATGCTTCCTATTTTCAAAGATCATATAAGAAGAAATGGGTTTAATTAAAACAGAGACGATGATATTTACTATGAAAGAAGGCTGTGGAAACTTTAATACTTAACATAATCCTGCCCTAAATATCCAGATGCAGAACAGGGTCCAAATGACCTCTCAGCATTTCAGGCTCCCTAGACTGGAAACAGGTGATCATTTTCTTTATGCATAGAATCAGTTACCCAGTCTGATAAAGCTAAAGAACTCTCTGACCCTTTGCTCCCATTCAAAGCTGAAACACTCCTGAGATGGCACTATTAATATTCCTCTTTTACAGACGAGGAAATGTGGGTGTAGAGAGGCCACGTGATTTGTCCACCATCCCTGGACTGGACTGTCTGACTCCGGAGCTCTGCTCTTAAAGCCTCACTCCACTGCCTCATGGGACAGTTTCATTACAGCACCGGATAAACCGGACAAACCAGCAGTAAAGTGCTCAGTTCTGGGATGATAAATATTAAGTATGCAGGGCTTTGTTGCTCTACCATGTTGACGAGTAAGAAAAGGTTTTCCTTGAAATGTTTTCATCCCCATTGCAATTGCAGGTCATCGTGTTGTTTGAATTACAGTGCCTGCCGTCATTAATGATAGTGCCATATCTAATGATGCTGGTAAATCATTGATTCCTCCAGAAATAAAAAAAAATCCTGATATTGTGAATCAGCTCCAAAGTAGGTATTATTAAGCTAGGAAAACATCACCATGTTTCTGCACCTGAAACATTAGTAAGTGTGAGAAGGGGACTATTGCAGTGGGAACAGCTCAGGCTTTGTCCTGGGACAGACTGTTTAAAGGTTGGCTGTGCCATCTGGCAACATTGTTGCTTTAAGTCCAGTGCTCAGTCCCTGAATCTCAGTTTTTTCATATGTTTGTTGAGGCTGAAAATGCCCACCTCTTGGGCTTAGTGCAGGGACTGAACAAAATGTATGGTGTCATGTACATATAGTATGAATGCAAAACATGAAAGCTGATATTTTTATATTCAAAGCCAATGGAAGGCATTGGCTGTGAAAACCTTAACACAGTCCAATACCAAGATGATCTCATCATACAAATCTTTGGAAATGTGGGCTTACAGAGGCCCAGAGTTGGGATGGTGGAGAACGCTTTTACTGAGGGAAGAAAGGAAGGCATTATTAACTTTGGTGCCCGTACTAGTTTTCCGTGGCTGCTGCAACAAATTGTTACAAGCTTACTTGCTTAAAACAACACAAACTTATCACTTAGAGTTATGTAGGCCAGAAGTCTGACACAGGTCTCTCCAGGATGAAACCACAGTGCTTACAGGGCTGCCCTTCTCTTTCAGAGATCTAAGGAAGAGTGTTTCTTGGCCCATTCAGGTTGTTGGTAGCATTCAGTTTCTTGTGGTTGTTGGACGGGAGTCTCCATTTCTTTGATGACTGAGCTGAGGACCATTTTCAGCTTCGAGAGGCCACCTGCGTTCCTTGGCTGGCAGTCCCCTTCTTCCATCTTCAGAGCCAGCAATAGTAGGTTGAGTCCTTCTCATGCTGCCATCTCCTGTGCCTCTTCCTCTGTTGCTGCATCTTTTCGACCCACTCTTCTGCCATCCTCTTTCACATCTGAGGACTCATGCAGCTAGATTCGGCCCAGCCGAACAATCTAAACAACTCTTCCCATCTCAAGATCCTGAATTACATCTGCAAAGTCCCTTTGCAGTAATATAAAAAGTGAAATAACGTATTCACATGTTCTGTGGATTAAAGCCTGGACATCTTGCGGGGCTGGGGTGGGGGTGGGGTAGCTTACTCTGTCCCCCCATGAGTAAAGGCGCACAAGAGGGGCTTCCAAGTATGGAGTCGTTATGCACGATTCACATTACGTGGGCTGTGGTTAAAAATCACCCACTCTCACAGACAGACAGGCAGACAACACATGACCTTGCGTAGTTTGGCTTCTGCTTGTCCCGCGTACCTCTCCCTGTTCCTATTCCTCGTCTTCTGAGCTACATGCTCTCTTTCTTGTGAACCTGAAGTTCCCAGAGAGAGCCATACGCCAGCAAGAGAATGAATATATAGACAAGCAGTGACCAGCTCATATATGACAGTAAGACCCTGATCCACGTGAGAAGCCCAGGAAGCCAAACCACAGCCTCTGCAGCCGTTGGTCCAGAATAGTCAGAACCTGGTCAGTGACTGCCGGCTCCTCTAGTTTTTGCTCCCCTCTTCCCTGCTTCGAACTTAGAACCAACCAGGAAAAAGCCAAACATGCTCCCCAAACCAATTGCTGAGGATACCCTGACTCTAGTTAGCCTACCTCCAGCCTCTCGGTGCCAACAGCCTTCAATCAAAGGCAGCTGAATCCTCCTCCCATTTTTTTTTTTTTTTATTAATAAAGCTTTCCTGCTTTCCTGATAGACTTTGAGTACCTGCCAAACGCAAGTAATAATGGCCAACTCCTTGCTCAGAATAAACAGGCTGCTCACGTTTGGGGGGGCTTTGTTTATTTTCATTCCTCCTTTGGACTTTTGCATATTTGTTTCCCTTTCTTCTCCTCCTGGACCCACTTATGTGGGTCATTCATACCCATCTTTTGAGGATCAGCTTAGACGTCACTCATGACAATAATGAAAGTGATTATTATTAGAATGATAGCTAACTGTGCCCGGAACTGCTCTAAGCATGTTCAATTATCAACTCATTGAATTCTCACAACAGTTATTGAAACAGGTTTCTATTATTGTCCACATTTTACAGACAGGGAAAGATAATTCAGAAAGATAAAGTAAATTGCCCGAGGTCACTGAACTTGTAGGTGAAGGCTTTGGGATAGAACTTAGGTAGCAGCCTGCCACCATAGTTCCCTTTCGAAACCATTATGCTACATTGCTTTCAGAATGGATTTCCAAATGCCCTCAGTTTGGGATGAGGACTCCTTATCATATGTTTAAATAGCATTCTGTACTTTATTTTTAATGATAACTTTGTATGATAGTTGTTTATGAATTTGTCTGTAGTCCCTACTAAAATTGAGGTTTTCTTAGGACAAGGACAGTGTTTATCTTATGTTTGTAAGTCCAGCATACAGTAGTGTCTCTACAAATATGTATTTGAGGAATGAATAAATTAATAATTGAATGAGTGAAACATATGCAAAAGTCTAAATTATTATATTTAAAATTGGAAGATAATAAGTTTAAAAAAAGAGAGATAAAGGGACCCTGCTCCTTTGAATGCAACACAATTCTACATATGAATTTACAACTATTATTCACAGCCTCTCAACACAGGACAGCTTCTCTCCTTTCACTTAGACATACAATCACACGACGTACTAATAGCAGCCTCTCCTCGGAAAGTCTCTTCCAAGTTGACAGTCATTGTTAGGTTGGACCCAACATCTTCTTGCCATTGGTTTCTAAGGCAGAACATGCCCAACTTCATGACATTCTCCTGAACTCTGCCACATCCTAAAAACCCCGTCTCTCAGACATGCGGTGCTGGGAGAATCAGCTGAGAGCCAGGGGTGGCTGTGCACTCCTGTGGACTATGTCAGAAATCTAGAGCAAACGCCCCAGCTGAGTGTTCCTTAATGTGCCAAGCCCCTGGCTCACTGCCCTTGCCAGCCACACCCTGGGGCCAATGCTGAGCCCTTGTCCATGCTCAGTGGGTCTCTCTTCCCAGACTTGTAAGACTGATGGGTCTGGTGGGTCTGGAGAAGCACTAAGGCAGTCATTGGGTTCAATTGCCTTATGTTGAATACTGCAGAAATCTATTCATTCATTCAACAAGTATTTATTGAGTCTCTACTAAATTTCTGAGATTGCCCCAGGATTTGGGGGATCCAGAAGTAAATTATATAGACAAGGCTGCTATTATCAAGGGGCTTGTATTCAAGTGGAGTTGAGCAACAAGTCAAACATACAAACACGCAAATAAAATAATATATTTTCTTTAATGTGATTATATAAATTTATACTTTTTAATTGAAGTAGATTTACAATGTTGTGTTAGTTTCGGGTCCACAGAAAAGTGATTCAGTTATACATATATCTATATATTTTCAGATTCTTTTCCTTTGTAGGTTATGATAAAATATTGAGTAGAGCTCTCTGTGCTTCACAGTAGGTCCTTGTTGGTTATCTCTTTTATCTATGGTACTGTGTATATGTTAATCCCAAACTTCTGATTTATCCTTCCCCTTACAAATAAAATAATTTCAGCAAGTGTGCCAACAACGCAAAGTTACGTGATACCAACTTGCCCAAATGAATGCCTTTCGGAACACACATCTTCCATAACTGTGTTGCCCGATTACATTCCCCTCTCTGATCAACTCGTCCTCCTTGGACTTCTTCATGTTTTCTCCCAGCCTGTAATTGATTACGGGTAGAAAGTAATGAACCTTCTTTTGGATTAAAGTTATTTAGGAAATTATTATTCCCGATCCTCTCCTGATCCTTATTTATTGTCAACATGTAAACATAACTGTTCTTCTCATGCTTTCTTTTATTTTCCTCCTAGGAATTGACTATTACAACAAGATCATTGATGATTTGTTAACAAATGGGGTCACACCCATCGTGACCCTCTACCACTTTGATTTGCCTCAGGCCTTGGAAGACCAAGGAGGCTGGTTGTCAGAGGCAATGGTTGAATCCTTCGACAGATATGCCCGGTTTTGCTTCAGTACATTTGGGGATCGGGTCAAGCAGTGGATCACCATAAATGAGCCTAATATTTTTGCCCTGCTGGCATATGAGTTTGGTGTCTTTCCCCCTGGTGTGCCTCACGCTGGAATGAAAGGTTATCAAGCGGCTCATAATTTGATGAAAGCTCATGCCAGATCCTGGCACAGCTATGATTCCTTATTCCGCGAAGAGCAGAAGGGTATGGTGTCTCTATCAATTTTTGCTGGCTGGGCAGAACCAGCGGATCCCAAGTCAGTGTCTGACCAGGAAGCAGCTAAAAGAGCCATGGCTTTCCAACTGGACTTCTTTGCTAAACCCATATTTATCGACGGCGATTATCCTGAAGTTGTCAAGTTGCAGGTTGCCCTCATGAGTAAAAAGCAAGGCTACTCATCGTCAAGGCTTCCAGAATTCACAGAAGAAGAGAAGAGGATGATCAAAGGCACTGCTGACTTCTTTGCTGTGCAGTATTACACGACTCGCTTAGTCAAGTACCAGGAGAACAGGAAAGGAGACCTGGGTTTACTCCAGGATGTGGAGGTTGAAGTTTTTCCAGACCCATCTTGGATAAGTGTGGACTGGGTCTACGTGGTGCCATGGGGAATACGTAAACTACTGAAATACATTAAGGTAAATGCACCGTGTGTTTGCATCCATGTGTACCCAAACAAGGGAAGATGGGAAGCTGGGCACATGTCTGGGTGCATGAGAATCTGAACAAAGAATGATTTAGGCAATAGCATACACATTTTGGGCCTGGGAAGAGATGATTAGGATTTAGTGGATGAGGGTTAACTAGCTGATGAAGGGCTTCAAAGCCATTATTAGACTCAGGATTAAATTCAGTTGTGGCTGCAGTAGCTTGGACCAATTTTTCAGGCCAGGGCCACAACTGGAATTACTAACAGACATAATAAAGGTTGAAATAGCTGGATCCTTTTTTGGTCTCTGTTACATTGGGTGGCATCCAGGTAGCTGAAATTAAATTTTTAAGTTATCAGGTTTTAAGATCTGGGCTGTGGGGGAGTAGAGAGTGTAGCTGCTGGGAGGGACCAAGGGGTTAAGGAGCAATGGGAATCAGCTGATGCTGACGGAAGAACGATATTTCTGTCTTCTCATTATAACAAGAGTCATTTGACTGTCTTCATGGATATTTGCACAGTTTTTCTCTTCCACTGTTAGTTATGAAAGGTCAGCACGCGGAAAATTAAGTTAATAGGGTCAGCGCAATTTGATGAAAACTAGTTTTGGGGTTGTAGCTTAGAGAAGATAGAGGGGAATGCACCTGATTTTATGAGCTTTTTTTTTTTTTTAAACATCTGTTTGGAATAAAACTTCTGCATTCTCGTTCCAGGATACGTATAATAACCCTGTAATTTACATCACTGAGAATGGGTTTCCCCAGGGTGACCCCACATCTTTTGATGACACTCAGCGCTGGGAGTATTTCAGACAGACATTTCAGGAGCTGTTCAAAGGTACCATTTGAAATGATGAAAGATCAGTTGTGCAAACTTAACATAATTTTCGCATGTGCCTATTTGCATTCAGCAAAGACCAATGATTTTGAAAGCTGAAATTCATGTAAATCAGTGTAAAGCCGTGTAATTAAGAGAGAGGGGAGAAAAAGTATTTAGGAAAGAGGAAGGTGAGGATTTTGGCCTAGCTTCAACCTGCTGAAATTTAATCAAGTAAAAAGCAACTGTCTTCAGCATTTTGTGACTCCTGGGTGAAGGTTGATATGTATAGAAGGAGTGGTGGCCATTGGGGGCGAACATTAGTTATTACAAGAAGATCAGCTCTGACCAACTAGAGCATGCTTATTTGCATATTTTAATATCTTAAGTACCAAGAAATGAACTGACAGAATTCTTAAAGGACCAAAATTAAGCATTTGTTCAATAAACTTTAAAGTGGTGTTCGTCTGCAATCAACGCATGTTTCATTTAAACTGTAACCAAGCAGCAGAAACAGTTTTTGTTGTTGTTGTTGTTGTTGTTGTATAGAATCTGTGAATTCTGTTTCAAGACAATATCATTATTCTGGTAACTCCTTTGCCCTAATGGGATTCTTTTCATATTTGAAAACAAATGTGAAGGAATAATCTTTAACTGGTAACACATTTCTACCCCAGTTAATTTCTCCCTTTTAGTGACCACTTGGGATACTGTTGCTTTGTAAATTTAATTTCTCTTCCCCATAAAGGAATCATATCATAGCTACAAAATTCAATGCAAAATGAGACTTTCAATTTCCTTTTTTTAACCATGATAGGCACAGTTATTTCTCATCATTCTGTTTGAGAGGTCCTGGAATTTTTCTTTCCAAAATAAATCAGTGATATGCTGGAATCAGCCAGAAGGAATTCTGGAAAGTGACACAAAGTGATTTCTTTTCAAAGCCTAAAGTATATTGACTCAATCCCTCACCCAAGCCTGGAGTTTATTGACAGAGGGCAATTGGATTCCTACAATTTGATCCAAGCAAAATCATTCTTTTGTATTACACACAAAATAGAGCCTTCCTCTGTGAGGGAATTCCCCTTCTGATAAGACAGGGAAATCTCAAGTTTTCTGAGATTCTTGCCCACTTCTCCTTATAAATGACCCTATTCATAGTTAATACACGGATGCTCCCAGCTTCATCCCAAGAGACAAGTAGGCTAGTTACCGTCATCAGATTTACGGATGCCATTGGGATCACAAATGACTTGTCCAAAATTGCTCTGTGTATGTTACGGAAAAGAGAAAAAAATAGACATTGGCTTTCTTCATTCCTAGCTTGGTGCTCTGTTTAGCGCTAACATATAAGCACATGTCACTGCTCTCTGAAATCCTTTCAAGTACTTTATACAGTCCCTTAGGTCTTTAACGACCTCAAACTAGGATAACGTAAAGATAGAAAAGTAAGTGAAGGCGGGAGTAGAGACTGTGAGGCAATTTGGGTTTGTGAGCCACAGGAGAGAGGAACAGAATTCTGTTTTTGAACTTGTTGAGTTTCTATGATACTTTTGAATTGATGTAAAAAGTATCAGGTACGTAAACCATTAACTTTTCACAGTATCTACAATCTCTTCTGATTCTTAACATTAGATGCCTTATAGTCATTGTAATGAACCCATCATGCTGTATTTGTTTTGGTTTTTTTAAAAAATGTAGCCTTTCAAAATGTTCAGAGATTTACACATTGACCAAAACCCCTATATTAAGTGCATATTCTGGACTAGTGACAGCTATTTTTCATGTGTTTTTGTAGTGGACAACAATTCTTTCATCTGCAGGGAAACTCTCTTTTCTGGGAACGAATCCCTCTTTTCCTATGAAATACCGCCCTCTCCCCCCCCCCAGCCCCCATCCTTAGACTTACCATACCTACAGCCATGTATGTAGAATACAATTCTGCTCTTTGTTAACAGAGAATTGATTGCTCTAGCTGTAGGCATATGACATGAGTTGGGCCAATCCTCGTTCTTCCCTGGGATTTAAAATTTGGACCAATCAGTTTGTTTGTCTCATAGCTGGGGTTGGCGAAGGCGTGTAACATTGCAGGCCATTGGTGGCTCTGCCTCGCCATGTAAAGCTCACGGGTAGTGAGAAGGGCAGCTGCGGGTGCATCAAAGGAAGTGGAGACAAGAAAGGCGGAGCGCTTCAGAAGGGCACGTGCGCCTCTAATTCCAGTTTTCCTTCAGAGCCAGCTGCATGCGTGTTCTTGAGAAACATGACTTATAGTTAAGTGCTTTTCCTGCTTCACCTGATTCTGACTGGATTTCTATCCCTTGGAACAAAAAGAGTCTTCACTGATGCCATCATCTTATTTTATTTTCGAAACCGTGAGAAGAGGTCATTGCTCCTATTTTACAGATGAGGAAACTGAGTTTCAAAGAGGCTAAGTCATTTGCTCAAGGTCCCAAAGTTACTAAGCAATATTTACTGGAACAAGGCAGACTGTTTCTATTATTATTATTATTATTACTCCTACGCCTACTCCTACTGCTGCTACCACCACTACTTTGGGGTTTGACGGGGTCCCTGAGTCCCGGGTCCCTTGCCTGTCCCACCATACTTCTAGAACCTTTTCCTCACCTTTGGTGCCCCCGGCTTGCATAGATTCTCTGGAAGTGCTTCACGCTGCCTCTGCAGGAGCTGACAGGTCCTAGGACCTTGGACACCCCGTATCCTGCCTCTCGTCAGAGGCAGAGCTGAAGTTACTGATCGATTTCCTGAGACTCCTCTGAGGTAGCGCTGATAACCTTGATTGGTGAGAACCTTGCTAGGAAGAAGCACACTGCGAGCAGTTAAAAATAATAACAGACCAAGGCAGACATTTGTGGGAAGCGCTGCAGGTGAGAGCCTGCCAGAACCCAGGGAGTCAGATGGATGACGGCTTTGTGATTCCCACGAACAAAGCCCTGCCTTCAACATCACGCGTCCGGATAGGCACATAATGACACTGTAGTTGGATCAATGGCGTCTGCCTGGAGGTCTTACTAATCTCTTCAGGTAAAATCCCACAGCAATTAATTGAGCAGTAAAAAGAAAGCTAACGCTTCGGTTTCCTTTTGTGAAAAGAAAAAGGGAAAAAAGAGGAAGAATGTCATTTCAAGAAAAAAAGAAAGAGAAATCAGCTAATGCCTTTTTAATCATTGCATTATTTAAATGTCTTTAAATAGGTTGTGTTTTAATTAGTGTAGATACAGATAAGAGAAAAGCAACGCAGTGGAGACACAAAAACTTGAAATAACATAAAACTAGGCTTGCATTCCAGCTCCAATTACTCAAGGACGGGCAAATGGTTCAACCTCTGAAACCCTCAGTTTGTTCATCTGTAAGACTGGGATAACACTTTCCCTGGCAGAGTTGCTGAAAAAATTTTACTTAATAAGCTATTGTGTTAAACACCCCCAGCAATTGCCTGGCACATAGTAGGCTCTCAACCAATGGTAGTAATTATTATTATTACAAAATGTGCACTCCTAAGAATATATCACCCCAAGTTATTTTCCTTATTATTTACAAAATGGAATCCCAAGACATTTAAAAAACATTCCATCCCCCCTCAAGTCTCTAAGTAATGGCAGAACATGCCCCTGTGTCTGCAGTTTTCCCCTTCATTCATTTTGGGAACCTCTGAGTGAGTGTTGTAACATTGGCCCTTTGGCTATTTACGATTGACTCCTGTAGAGGACAAAGCATCCAGGACCTCCCTCCATTCATTATTTCCTCTGGAGAGGTTGCCAGATTAGGTGAAAAATCAAATCATTGGCAGCAGAAACAACCATCAAACAACTGGGTAGCTGGAATTGTTCTGCAACAGGAATTTTTGTAAAAGCTCAGGGAGTAGTGATCTTCAAAGAGTTAGGCTTTTTTTCACATAATATGAATCTTTATTATATTCATAAAATTTCTACCAGTCCTTGCTGCTCTGAGCCAGCAGGCAAGGTTAAGTTCATATGTGATCATACCCAAAGGGGTACATCCACAATCTGAATGTTGTTGAGGTGAGGAGGTGTGAGAAACCAGGGGAGGTTATTCTCAATGGGTGATACGGACCCATGACCTAAACTCTCCTAAAAGGGGATTCCAGTTGGGTTCAACCTGCTACTCACACCTACTCAACATGTGCCTGGCCTTGGCTTGGCTCCCAGTCTTTACTTAACTGGAATGTCACGGTCTTTGCCTTCTTCCTGGCCCAATCCTGTTGTTTGGAGTAGATCAACTAGCCTGAGGTCAGATAAGACATGAGTTTGAGACTTGGTTCTTTCACTTACAAGTTCAATAATTTTGGGAAAAGTCCTAAACAAACAACACTTCAGCCATCTAATCTTTAAAATGGGGATAGGGACTTCCCTGGTGGTCCAGTGGTAAAGAATCCACTCTCCAATGCAGGGGATGCGGGTTTGATCCCTGGTCAGGGAACTAAGATCCCACATGCCGCAGGGCAACGAAGCCCGTGTGCCACAACTACAGAGCCCACGTGCTGTGGAGCCTGTGCACCACAACTAGAGAAGAGAAAACCCACACGCCACAACTAGAGAGAAGCCTGAGTGACACAACGAAAGATCCCACATGCCTCAATGAAGATCCTGCGTGCTGCAACTAAGAGCCGCTGCAGCCAAAAAATAAAATAAATAAATAAATAAAATAAATATTAAAAAGTAATAAAATGGAGACAAGAAGAACATCTACCTTCTAAAGCACGGTGAAAAATGAACAAGATAATGTGTATAAAGCCTAAATACAGAGTCTGCCACGTTATGAAAGATTCCATAAATGATGGTTAATTTTGGGGGGCGTCTCTGAACCCTCTGAGAGTTGGAGCTTTGTCTTTTTTATAATTATATCTTCAGCCCTGAGCACCGTTTCTGTCATGTAGTAGCTTTCTACACGTGTTTGTTGAATTTGGTTGTGTCTATCAGAGAAGAGTTAGTCGATGGGTGATGAGAAATAAATGGAGAAATGATTGGGAACTGTATTTTCTTTCCCTAAAGAAATATACCCTGTGCAGAAAAAAAAAAAAAAAAAAAAAAAGGCAGCCTTCTGGAAAGTTTCTGAGCCAGCCCAACTTTCCAGTGAGATCCATGCTTGAGTTAGCACAGCGGTGGATGATTGCAGAGAAGCTTTGTTAATGACCAGCTTTAGGCTTTTAATGACAAAACCCTCAGCAAGATGTCATCGAAGTTATTGAAGACTTCACTGAAAGTGTTGAAGCTGAAGCATTGTAACGAGAAGGTTATAAATCTTGCAGCTTGGGTATACCAGCAAGACGGGATGCTGAGCACAGAATCACCCTGCTGCTGTCTGTCAGCATTCTCCTTCCCTCCCTTCCCGTGGAGAGCCGGGAAAGCAGAAGTACATCCATTTCCCAAAGTGGTATGGACCCGGCAGCCCCCAGCCTCTGTCAGTTTCAGATCACAGAAGCCCATTTAACTGGACAAAATGCGTTAAGAACCTGTGTTTTCCTAAATGTGCATTTACAATATCCTAAGAATCAAGGGAAGGTCTCAAAGTTTGACACATTGATCTTTTGGAAAAACAAACCAATTAAAAATCCACTGCAAGCTCAGAATAGACTCAATTCCTGAAGACAGAGTCTCACTCCGTGTCAGTTGTTTTGTTGCTTCTCAGAGTACACCTTTGCCAGCGTCGCCCTATGGAGCAGTTCATCTCATAGCTCACAGAGAGCTCACAGCTTTGGGTGCACATGGGGTGGGATGTCGGATGCACTTGGTGGTGTTGCTCCTGGCTGGACTTGATGGAGCTAGTGAGGAGGAGTCAAGATCAGAATAGGGGAGGAAGAATGAGATTTGAAGGCCATGCACACGAATAGTTTGTGTGTTGCTAGTGTGCAGACCTGTGGAATTTGAAAAGTCATGAAGAAAACAATTTCCAATATATTTGTATGTCACCAACCTATATGTACTGAGACCACACATAAACTCAGACAGCCAGAGATTAGAGATATGCCAGATGACCTTCCCCTGTGACCCCTCCCCTACTTCTGTTCAGTAGCATACTTACCTTTGTCTTCCATCGCCCATACGAAGGGTAGCAGGGTAGAAAGTCTAGAGGGTCTGAAGAGGGAAAACTAAGTCCTGCCTTCTGGTGGCGTGCCTTTGGGGAAGTTCCCATTAGAACTCTCTGAATGTCAACTTCCTCAGCTGTTTAATGGGAAGGATGCTCATTGCCATTCTGCCTAAGCCAAAGTCAGCTGTAAAAATAAAATAAGATCATTCATGTATTCGTATGCCCTGAATACCTTAAAATGTTAGATATTTATTTTCATATTTGATATAGTTACTTTACACCTTTAAGGACGTCCATCACCCTGGCCAAACTACATTATCTGGACCTTGGCGTTCTCCACTGCAAAGGGGAGGGTTTGGTGCTCAATATTCAGATCCTGTCAACATCTACAGTTCTCAGAATCTATGGTTTTTATTTTCCTGCACATTTCTGAAGGGCTACGACAAGGGGATCAGTTCAGGGGATTGAGAGAATGTGTTCTGTGACCAAGTGACTGGCGTGGTGCTTGGCAAAGCCCTGAGTCTCTCTCTCTCTCTCTCTCTCTCTCTCTCACACACACACACACACACACACACACACACACACTGCTGTTGTTGAACTACTTCACCAGCCTTCCTCAGGTGAGGCCCGTACTGATACGAACAGGATCGTGCACCATTTAGGGGCACACCCTCTTAGAAACACAGACCCTGGTGCATCTGCTTCCTGGGATCAGGTTTCATGGAGTTGCCCATTTGAGAAGCAACTCAGTCACACATCAGAGAACCTGCCTCTGTGCTTCCTGATTAGAAACTATTCCTTATCTTCTATTTCCATAGCTTTCTAATACATACGTGCTCCCTCTGCACATGGACTTCCCTCGGGCTTCTTTTTTAAATTCGGTTCCAACTGCTTTGAGGGGATAATTACTTAAGGTTCTCCACCGCACCAGACCCAGTGAATTTTAATACTACTATACAGCCTTTAAAACATTTATTTAGATGATTCCAAACGCATCCTCCATTTTTAGAACAATCTGTCCAGTAGTTTCCGTGTTCATGTAGTAGTAAACAGAAGAGCAGTTGTATGTTTACAACTGTAAAAGAGACCTGTAAAATAGTCAAAGTATAATTTATCTGAAGGCAATCTACTTTCCAACATAAAGAGTAGGCTTCACAGAATCTTGAAAAAGGGGCGAAAAGGATTTGATAATGCTTTTTAAAATGAAATATAATTGAAATATAACATCATATAAGCTTGTATACATGTTGATTTGATACATTTATATATTATAATATCATTACCACGTTAGTGTTAGCTTTGTGATGTTACAGAATTATCGTTTTCTTTCTTTCTTTGGTAGTAGGAACAATTGAGATCTAGTCTCTTAGCAGCTTTGAAGTCTGTAATACAGTGTTGCTGCCCGTAATCACTGTATTGTGCATCAGCTCGCCAGGACGCACTTATCTACTTATCTGTTAGTTCCTAGTTTGTACCTTAAACAACATCTCCCTCCACTCCCAGCCTCTGGTAACCACCATGCTACTCTCTGTTTTTCCAAGTTTGGCTTTTTTTAGATTCCGCGTATAAATGACTTTATACCATATATGTATTTTTCTGTCTGACTTTTCACTTAACATAATGCCCTCAAGTTCCACCCATGTTGTTGCAAATGGCAGGATTTCTTTTCCTTCTTCTCATGGCAGGATAATAGTTCATTTTGTGTGTGTGTGTGTGTGTGTGTGTGTGTGTGTTATATCACATATATATCACAACTTCATTATTATTCATTCATCTGTTGATCTGTTGATCATTTGTTGATGGACACTTAGGCTGTTTCCATATCTTGGTTATTGTGAATAGTGCTGCAGTAAACAGAGTTCATATCTCTCTTGGCTATCATCAAGAAGACAAGAGATAAGTATTGGGGAGGATGTGGGGATAAGAGAACTCCTGTACACCGTTGGTAGGAATGTAAATTGATTCAACCACTGTAGAAAACAGTATGCAGATTCCTGAAAAAATTAAAAATAGAACTATCATATGATCCAGCAAAATCCACTTCTGGGTATACATCCAAAGGAAATGGAAACAGGAGTTTGAGGAGATGATGACTTTTTTCACCTATTCAGGAGGGAGCAGTGCTGGAATATTCAGGTGTCGAGAGGGCTATTGGAATTGAGAGAAGGTGAACATCTCAGTTTTCCCCAGGTGGAGTAGTCCTCAAGTGTCTGTCTACATTAGCTCTTATTTCCTGATCTCAAAACAAACAAACAAACAAACAAAAAACAAAACCCTGATTACTACCTGGCCTCTTAGTTATCTAAGAACTTGCTTTGTAGCAAAGCCAGTAGACTTTATCTTAGTGTGATTGGCAGGGTTTGCCTGGATAACTGTGTTAAGATGGATACTGTTGGACAGCTGTGGGCTCTAGGAAAGAAGAGGGAGAAGTGGATGGCCAAGTGATACCCATTCCTACCCAGGAAACTCAGGAAACTTTTGGAGTTTTCCAAATCTTGGAAAAGGATATTCCCCACTATAAATTATTACATTGACATTTTGTCTTGTAAATCAAAGTCTTGTTAAGTTCATCAGTGGGAATTAGCTCTGGGTGCACTAAGAAGATGAGTCTTTGGATTTGCAGTGTTGCTAATTTAGACCTTAAGCAGTGTTAATCTCACCAGTTCTATGGCCTTCCCCTCTATGGTCTTATCTTACCTATTTATAACTTTGCACAGTTGCTCTACAGTGACATAAATATTGTTTCTGCAAGCTTTTCCAAACTTGAAATTGGGTAAACTACTGGTTAACTACATCCTATATTGTTTTTTCAAAAGTGAGCCTGATGGTGTATACAAGAAAATCAACAATATTATGAATAAAAACATTAAACGTTGATGCCGTAACTGTTTCCTGGGATCCTCGTACAACTGTAGCCCTGTCACAATGAAATACTTATTGAATAAGCCAGCTGAATAGATGGAACTTGGGAAACACTTTGATTTTTGAAGATAATGCCCATTATGATCCTTGAAAGGAAGGGAAAAAAAACCATTTTTAGGAGAAAATGGAAGCTATTAAAAGGTATAAGCACTCAGGCAGGAGCAGTGTGTAGTCAGATTTTATGCACCATTTTTTACAGACAAAATTCTGACCAGAATACAGCTTTGGGGTTTTGAGTTCTATACTTAGCATTCAGTAAGTGCTCAGTAAATGTTTAACAAGTAACTAGGAGATTGAATCTACATTAGCAGGAAAACTGAATCACTCTCTAGAATTTCAATGAATATTAGATTTATACCACCATTTTACCTTTTAAAGAATTTTAAAGAAATGGTAGATTGTTTTCGCTATTATGAAAACAATTTTTATGCATTAGAATTAGGCATGGTGCTAATTATACCCTTTTGATATTAAACTTGAGTTTGCTGTGACAATAATTGAAATCTATGCTAAAGTTTTTTACCCATTTTTCTATAAATGCACTTAACCTCTCTGTGCCTCAGTTTCTTCATTGGAAGAATAATAGGGCTGAACTAGCTATTCTTTGGGGATCCTTCCAGTTTAAGGATTACGTGACCATCTAAATATTCTTTCTAGGCAGGTATGTCAAGGATCATATTTTATTAGAACTCTTGGTAATTTCTTAGGCCATAAAATTAAGTCTAAGGAATTATAATTAATAGTCTTTTTAAAAGAACTTTCTTCATTCTTCTCATCCAGCTACTTAATTTGAAATGTGGACACCTTTTTTAATCTGGACATAAAATTAGACCTTGCTCTTCAATGAACTGTTTCTATTGATATTGATTCAGTTTCCAGGTAACATTTTCTTGACCTTCAATCTGGGTGTTTCCTCCTTTATTCATTCGTATTGAAAATGAACCTCACTTTTCTTCCCCTGAGAAATTTATCCCTGGAGTTCAGAATCAGAAGGGTCAACTCAGATTCAAGTTTAACAAAGTTACCATGAAGAGTATAAAATCTCAGAGAGGAAATTGAATGAGCAAATCAGTTCAAAGCATTAGAGTAAAATTCCCAAGTGAAAAACTCCATGGCAGTTACAATCATGACCAATGAAGTCCCCTTTCAAAACACAATCACGGCAAGCACTATCTCATCCATCAAGTTTTAAGACAGTTAAGTATGGTTTTCAAGCTTCGCCATAAATGCATAATTTAATTCAGTTAGGCAATGCAGTAATTTTAACTTTCTTTAAATTTAACTTGAGCATGAAACTTTTGTCTCTGGGCAGGATCCTGAATTAGAAGATCAGATTTCAGAACTACCTTCCTGCCATAATTCTGCATTGAGACTTTGTATATGGGAAGTCTGTTTTTCTATTCTGAGCTTTTGAACAGAGAGATAACTCTAATCAGGGCTCCTTTGACCCCAAGTTACTGTTTAGGTGGCATTTTCTTCAATGCAATGAAAATATCAACATGGTGCTGGAGATGAAAATGGTTTCTTCAGGAATAGAAAGTAATTCTTAAGGCTTATCTGGAAATGCTACATGCAGAGGAAGGGAGGAAGGCCAGTCTCTTTGAGGAAGGGAGGAAGGCCAATCTCTTTGATGAGGGTCGTCTCAGAACTGCAGAGTCTCCTGGGTGTGAATGAGATTAGCTAATGAAACAGTATCATGACGGGAGATGATTCCATGCCCTTCTAAAGTTGAGCCACTTTCCCCCCTTGTTTGCGAAATTCCATTATAGGAATCACTGCCTGCTTCAGAGATAAGTGATCCCATTATGGGTGGAGGAAGAAAAGCCATCTGAGTCTTGAAGAATTTTAATTGGGCTTGTGAATGCAGATGAAGAAGAAGCCATGAATGTCTCAGGTGAAATCCCAAATGAGTTTAGGACTAAAAAAGTAGATGATGTGAGAAGGAATGTATCATATGTGTTGATGAAATAACTTTTTTCTCCCCTAACAAGTTGAATTCATTTCTTTTATAGGTGTAAATCCATCCTAAAGTCTTAAATAATTTTGAATGACCATGTTCTTTTGCGAGTCAAGTTAAATATTAATATATTTTATAGTTAAATGTAAGTGGAATAACAAAAATTAGATCACTGAATAAAATATGAGGAAATGAATGTTTATTAAGTATATACATTTATTGGTAAATCATTTTGTTATGTGGCTGAGGCTGTGCTAATTTAGTCTCTTAAGATATTTTCTTCCATAGATGTTCGGGCTATCTTCTTGATCCTTTGAATGAGCAGTTGGCCATTTACTTAAAAAACAAAACAAAACAAAATAAAACAAAAATATTTCGTGCCCAGAGTTTGCTGTGCTCATGAATACGTGGTAGCAATGTCTAGAATGGCTCAGAAAAATTCTTCAGCACATCTGGGAAAACAAAAAGTATGACCCACTGACTGTGCTTAAGTTTTATACAGAGAGGCAGAAAATTTTATGAATACTCTTACATGACAAGAATTTGCTTGTTTGAAATAGTGAAAGAGCATATTCCTTAAAGACACAGTTCTGCCTTCAAAATCTGGCTCTCACCCTCTTTCCTGTTGTGTGACCTTGGACAAGTTATCCTAACTTTATGAATCTCAGTTCATCATCTGTGAAGTTTTATTTTTGGTGCAGATTAATGACATACTTCATATCCTAGGAGAATGCTTGGCCCGCAGATCCCCCCAATCATAACAAATGCAGTGACTTCTTTGTTACCAGCATCTATTAACTAGGGTTTTAGAGAAACTGTGATTTCCTGCACAGTCATCAAGCACTGATAATTTATGCTCCTCTTGATGACCCTGAAATGCATTCTGAATAATTAGAGAAAGATTAAATTATAATCAGTTTCGTTTCGGTGTTAAGTGTATTTTAATTTATTCTCATTCTTTAAAAATTTGTAATCCTTCTGCATGTGGTAACAATTAACGGGAAATATGTGATTAGCTGGAGCACTCCGGTTCCTGACTCTCCCACTCATACAGAGTTTATTGTGTATTGTGGGAACCCGAACTCTGCCCTGTGGATCAGCTGGGCGTTTGCTGTGTGGGTTCACTTCACATCGGCCTTAAATCCATTCTCAGAGTCAATGTGTTGACTTTATTGCCTGGTGGAAATTCTAGAATTAACCTTTAAACATTCTCAAACAATAGTCTGAGTCTACACAAGGCCCTTCTCATATTTCTTGATCACAAGGTCATAATACTGGTCATCCAGTCTGATTTTCTGCAGACGAGTAACTAAATCTTCTAGCTCTGAGGGCTGTCCATTCTTTTCCTATGGATTTCTAGAGATGGACATCTCGGTGTTTCATCAACGTTTACTTTTATCCAATTGTGCTTTAGACTTATCTTCACTGGGCTTTTTAGGTTACATAACCTTGCTGATGAAAACTTCACCATGCATTTAATCATTTTTGTGGTTCTTCTTTGAATTTTCCATGTTCTTCCCATTTGTCTCTTCCCCCACATAACGTTATGTGCTGCTTTAAAAGATGGCCTAACAACTGACTTGTGTTAGAAGTAGTCTTTAAAAAGGTATCCATGTAAGGACTTCCCTGGTGGTCCAGTGGTTAAGGCTCTGTGTTCCCAATGCAGAGGGCCTGGGTTTGATCCTTGGTCAGGGAACTAGACCCTACATGTCGCAACTAAGACCTGGCCTAGCCACACGAATGTCTTTAAAAAAATGTATCAATATATTGTTTCTTTGTGATCTCAGTTAGTAAGGTAGGTTTTCAGACAAGCAGATTGATTTTGGAGGTTTAATTGATCACCATAGGACTTAGTATTCATCCGTTCTCCTCTGTCTGGCCTCATGCTACCTTCCTTTAAATCTCTGCCTTGCCCTTTCCAACCAACAGTCTTCTCTTCCATAATATCCTTCACTCCCGCTGACATTCCCAGTACTTAGTGAGTACAGTGGTAGCTGCAGAAGGAGGCTGATTAGTTCCTTTAAATGGGGAGCAAGGACAGGGTAGCTGGTGAAGAGTTAATTTTTGCTTTCCAAGATCAGGCAACTCTTGGCCCTGGCATGAAGCCAGGTTTGGTGAGGGTACTTCTATCAAAATATGGGGTCTTCCTTGTCAATGTCTGGGTGCATGCTAGGTGAAGACAGGGAGCTTGTGTGCATAGCCAGAAAGAAACTGTTAGCACTCTACTCTAACCCTGTGCTGTCTCTGAGACTAAACTCACTAGGTAACTGTAGATCAGTTGATAAAGTAAGTTGCTTCATACTACTACTGTGTGTAATTTCACCCCAAGGTGATTTTTTTCTCCTCATATAGACATATATTAAAAGCTAACAACTCAATGATAGTGCTATCACTGTTTGTGTAGCCACAATAAACCTATATCTGTTTGACTATTGCAAACCTGTCTCGTGTTTGACAAACTGCACTTACATTATAGGGCTATGCTGAATCTTCTGGGAACCATGATTTTGAACTTTGGTATATCAGAATGGTCAATTGCAGTGTTTCATTGAGGAGGCTTCTTTAAGAAATGTGACATTTTTCTGAGTATGGAATCAAAGCTCCTTGGCAGAACAAATGCATTTATATTAACATAAAATGTTAAAACTTAAGAACTTTCACAAAATTGAAGTTAAAATCTCTTCAATACTTTTTTTTGTACCAATACATTATTAGCCACAGAAATGTCATATTGAATACTTGTATTGGGCAGTAGTTGAGGAACGTTTATATGATGTTCCTCATTCTTTAACTTAAAATTTTTTTGTTGAGATATAGTTGACATATAACATTATATTAGATTCACATGTACAGTATAATAATTCAATATTTGTATATATGTTGTGAAATGATTCCCCAAATAAATCTAAGTCATTTTTTCACTTTTGATCTTCCTAATGCTGGCTTCTCTTATAAATACGGGTAATTGCATTCAATCTAAATCATTTATTGCTTTCCTCTTACTTAAGAGAGATCTGCTTCTTTAAAAATCATCTTTTTGTATTTCTATTTTTAAAAATATTTTTGAATAACTCAAACACTGTTAAATCTCTATTATTCAAGATAATGGTAGGGAGGACAGTTAAATGCCAGTTTAACTTGTTGAGAGGTATTCATTTTTGTCAATTATCGAAGATGGGCCATTTTATTACACGTTCCAGTTCTTGATGAAAAGAAATCCCAGCTAGTAAGCCAGACCCAGGAGGGAAAGGGAGAATACAAATGTTCTGACCGTAGATGTTGACAGAGAGCTTGGAAATAATGGCCACACAGCTTCCTGGCATTCGAGTCAAGAGGGACTCGCCATTTGGCACATCAGTAGCATTTAGACTGTGCGCTGTGGAGCCCTGGGCTCTGTGGAGATATCTTTGCGGACTCAGATTGCATCGAGAGAAGGTGGGAAATAGGGCTCCAGGGCACCTCAGCTTTCATTGGTTGTATATATTAGAAATCCATAAAAATTTTCATTTGAAAGGAAGACTCTGTTGCTAAAAAAAGAAAAAATTGGGAAGCCACTGACTAATAGGGATCTCATTATCAGAGGGGAAAAAAAATAGTAGCTCCTTTGGGGAAATGAAGTTTTACTTCTTTTCTCCTTCACTTAAGAAAAGGTATTTCAAACATACAGAAAAACATGAGTACCCAGATTTAACAAATATTAATATTTTGCCACATATATTCTACATTAAAAAAGAAATAGAATTTGATTGACCCAGGTGCAATCCCTTTGTGCCCTTCCCAAATCTCCTTTCTTCCATTCCTTACCTGGGATAACCGTGATCCTGAAAGTGATGAGTATCAACTTGTGCATTAGATGCACCTTTTGCTACAAAATGCATGGACCCATAACCTATTTGCACATTGTTTTGTGCATCTTAGTGTTTATATAAATGGTGTCACAATAGACATAGCTGTTTTCAACATTACATTCTTTAAGATTTATCCATGTCAATACTTTTAGCTTGAATTCATTTTTTCAATGGTGCTATGATATTCTGATGTGTGACTAGACAACATTTATTTATCCATTTTCTTGCTGATAGACCTTTGAGGTCCAAATGATGGATTTTTTTTTTTTTTACTTTTACAAACAGTGCTGCACTGAATGTCCTTGAGTAGCTCATATGTTTGAAAGGCATTTCCTACATGGGAATTTATGAAGCAGCCCCACAGTTAGCCCATGTGGTGTCTTTGTGCCATTTAGAATGAGGCTCTCATTCTCAAAATGTTTTCTGAAAAATGGTTGCAGAAACTAAACAAATCTACAATGGCTTTACATCAAGGGTGTTCTCTAGAGCTGTGCAAAGTACAACCTGCATGATCATAAGCAGTAGTCGTAGGGGATGCCATAGATGTGAAAATCTGTAGGACTGGGTATTCCTGGTGGCTCAGTGGTTAAGAATCTGCCTGCCAATGCAGGGGACATAGGTTCCAGCCCTGGGCCGGGAAGATCCCACATGCCTCAGAGCAACTAATCCCGTGCGCCACAACTGCTGAGCCTGCGCTCTAGAGCCCGCAAGTTACAACTACTGAGCCCGCATGCTGCAACTACTGAAGTCCGTGTGCCTACAGCCCGTGCTCTGCAATAAGACTGACCACCACGATGAAGAGTAGCCGCAACTCTCTACAACTACAGAAAGCCCGCCTGCAGCAACACAAGACCCAATGCAGCCAATAAACTAACGAACTAACTAACTAACTAAATAATAAATCTGTAGGATGTATGGAGTTTGGGTGAATTCGCGTGCTTAACAGGTTACAACTGGAATCTAAATAGATTTGTGTTTAGTATTCACTCAAGGTTTTTCTAGCTAAAGGTGGGAGCTGGGGAAAATTGTACCTTCTTTGGAGATAATATGTTGCAAATGCGGAACACAAGGAAGATGTACAAGGCTTTTGCTTTTTCCAGATCACAGAGGACTGGTGGCAAGGCCAAGTGACAATGTGTGGAGGTGTTATCCGTGTTTCCGTCTTTCTAGAATACTGCCCCCAGCAGTGCAGGGTTTACCAGGCTTCATCTGCTAACTCAACGGTACGCTACTAAGGGTGGCAGGTTGTGCAGGAAAGGTGAATCTGCCTTTGCTCAGGGAAAGGAAGTCTGAATGACACAGGGCTGAGGTACCAAGCTGTGCACCTCCCACTGGGGCTGGTGCTACAAGGATCAATACACTGAAATGCGTTCCTCTAAAGTTCCTTTGGTCCTCACTAGGTGGCTTTGCCTGGAGGGGAAAACAACCCCACAACAGGCAGTGTGATGTCCCCTCTGTTATTGATGGGAATTTAGTAGGGGAGGAATTCCACCCAGCTTTGGATATCCGGAAAGCATATTGTTTGCTTCGCAGAATCCTTGTAATTAGATGTTGCCACCAGACAGTCCAGCAGGCAACTGCTAGGCACCTAAAGTTTCTCTCTTCTTGACCTTGCCCCATGCAACATTTTAACCAATGATTTGGGTAAAGACTTGAGGGAATGGGTTTCAGATTTGCAGGTGACAAAATTTGCAGATGACAAAAATCTCATTAGGAGAGAGCAAAAACATGCTTGCTGCTCCTTTTGTGATGGTTTGTACCTTTTCATTGAATAGGTCTTGGCTGAAATGTTACCTGCTCACAGAGGTTTTCCCTGTGCACCTAATGTATGGCCTCCATTTCCATTCAACTTTTACCTGTTTTCCTTATCTGAAATTGTACTTCTTGGTTGTTTGCTGTTTTTCTGTCACATCTTCATAGACTATAAGCTTGGGGAGAGAAGAGACAGGGCTTCCCTGCTCATTTCTGGCACCCAAGGGCATAGAATAGTTCCTGGCACAAAATAGGAACTTAATAAATTTCTGTTGATTGAAAGAAAGTTGTGGGAACCATTGGAGAATATTAGGCAACAAAATGTCACGATCAGATTCTTGGTTTAGAAATGAAACTTGGAATAAGTCAGTCTAGAAGCTTGATAGATAGAAATTGTTGAATATACTCCATGGAAGAAAACATACAGGTTTTAGTCATTTAAAATTTTGCTTTACTTGCATTCAAGGTGTCAAATCTCCTGATTATAAGATGTACGAGTAATAGCATCACTTGCAGTTTATATCTGGAGTATTATCTTCTATCCACGGCACCATTAAGCATTGATGTTAATATTAACAATCTAAATCATACCCAGAAGAGAACGCCCAGGATAATCTCATATAGGGAGAGGGCTGTTCATTTTTGTTAAAATTGTTTAAGAGCTATCACATAAAAGACTAAAAAGACTCATTCTCTGTTGTTGGAGAGGGCAGAGCTCAGGCCATCGGGGGCCCGTTACATGAAAGCAAGTTTCAGTTCAACGTAAGACAGGACTTTCTAACAATTAGTGGGGCTGAGTAAGGGAACTGATGTCCTCAGGAGATCATTAGATACCTGTCAATAGATGGCATGGAAGCAGATGCCAGATGCCCATCTGTCAAAGATGCGGTTCAGAGGATGTCTGCTGCATGTGCGACGGTCATTCCACAAGTGTGTGCCATCACCTAATATTTATTGAGAACCCACGGTGTGCCTGTTTCTGTGGGGAATACAGAAATATATAAGGCACAGCTGCTGTCTGGACATGATCACCTTCCAATCGTGAATTCTGTGACTCTCAGGGAGTCTCAGCCAAGGCCCTGATGTCCTTCTCACATTACAGCAGTCCGAAGTTATGAGGTCTCAAAACACTGCCAACCTACCAGTAATACTTAACCTTATGCCCAGCAGAGAAGAACAGAGTTCAGAAAACCACTTCATAGCCAAGTCCTACTTTTGTCCCCCAATGTAAGCTCTCACTTTGCTTTTTTTTTTTTTTTTTTGCCTTTTTAAAAAATTGAAGTCTATGTGACCTATAACTTTGTGTAAATTTAGTGTGTACAACGTGTTGATTTGAAACATTTATATATTGCAGTACAGTTGCCAGGGTAGTGATAATTAGCACCTCTATCATTTCATATAACTATTTCTTTTTAGCTTTTGGAAAAATTAAAATCTAGTAGATTTGCTTTCATGGCATGAAAGATTATAGCCTATAAAAAGTGAGTTTCTTTACTTTGGTTCACATCCCTTCTGGTCTTTAAAGTTAATATGAATTCCGAGCTCAGGATGATGTGTGTTGGCTTTATTTAAGCAAACTCTGTCGGGATAAATATTTTTGCATTAGAATTGGATCTCAGGGTTTCTCATTGATGGTAAAAACATGAATTATAAAGCAGAGAATTCGCGGAATTATAAGTAAGCACACTTAATTCTTTAAAGTCAAGTCTACTCCAATCAATCACAACGTGTTTGACTTGGAAACCTCCTTCAGGGCACTAGAGAACATTAATAAGTAAAAGTCTGGATGGAACAGTTTTGGGGGTTAGATTTGGATATCACATTATGAACCTAACATTTTGGTCTGAATTCTCTGGGCTGTGCCAAAGACTTGACCTTGGCTATTGCATGGATCTGGCCTTTCTGTCTTTCACGCACTTCAGAAACGAGTGTTAGGATCTGATTAATGTATTTTCTGCAGTCACTGGTCCACGTGCTATCACAAGTGACCTAAGAGATGAACATATTTCCTTGGGCTACTTATAACGTTGGGAGCCACTTTGCCCCTGAGTAGATTACAGCCCCGGATCTTTAATGTTTGCTTTCGTTACTGTGTTAGTAAATATACAAGATACTTGGGCAGTCTTTGACAATATTCCTTTGCCATATGGTCTGGGGACCTAGTTATTTCCTCTACTGGCTGATGTCCCTGCGTGTGTGTCTCTTTTCCATTTGTTGACCTTGAAATTAATCCAGTTTAAAATTATGTTTTGCCAGTGTAGTTCAGATTAACGTGGTGTGAGTAATGGATATAATACAGAGGGAGTGTGATGGAGACAAGCTTCCCAGGCCTTTGCTTTGGAGTCGCTAAGAATGATCAGCCAACAGGGCCTCAAGTTTCCATTTAGAATGCTGTGCAAGTGTTTTTATAGGATCTCAGATGGAAAGCCAAAAATCTGGGAGATTAAAAATATTAAAATGGAAGTTTGCATATTCTGACATTACTCTCTTTTTAATACTCTGTTGCTATATAAAGAGCAAACATTTGGGGCACTGCTTCTGAATCTTAGCTGCACTTTGGAATAACCTGGCAAGATTTAAAAAAATCTCCCTGAGTTCTACCTGGGTCTCTGTCCATCCTGTGATTATAAATTATTTTTTTACCATTTTTTTTGAGAAATAATTAACTTATTGTATAATTTTAAGGCATACAAAGAGATGTTTAGATACATATACATATTGTAAAATGATTACCCCAATAGAGTTAGTTAACACGTCCATCACCTCCTATAATTGCCCTTTTTTGTGTATTTGTGGTGAGAACATTTAAAATCTACTGTCCAAGAGACGTTCAAATATACAATAGAGTGTTACTAACTACAGTTACCATGTTGTACACTAAATCCCCAGAACTTATTCATCTGATAACTGGAAGCTTGTGCGCTTTGACCAAACTTCCGCCCCTGCAGCACCTCCCGCCCCCACCCTCCACCCTTGGCCTCTGGCAACTATCATTCTATTTTCTGGTCCTATGAATTAGGCTCTTTTAAGATTCCATGTATAAAGGATATATTGACAATATTTATCTTTCTCTGTCTGACTTATTTCACCTAGCATAGTGCACTCAAGGTCCATCCATGTTGTTGCAAATGGCAGGATTTTCTTATTTCTCATGGCTCAATAATATTGTGATATAAATTGTATGTGTATATACATATAATGTTTGTGTATATATATATAACGTATATGTGTAATAGTGTGTATGTATGTATATTCTCTATATAGAGTGTGTTATATACACATATATCATACATATGAGATCTATATTTATATCACATTCTTCTTTATCCATTCATTTGTAGACAGACACTTAGGTTGTTTCCATTTCTGGGCTATTGTGGATAACGCTGCAATACACACAGGAGAGCAGAAGCAGAGATTCTCATTTAAATGCAGGAGGTGTGGCCTGGGCATTAGAGATTTTACAAGTTCCCCAGGAGACTCTAATGTGCAGATAATGCTGAGAATCACTGATTTAGGGGCTTTGATCGCCTAATATGAAAGAGAAATCTAAACATTTCCATGTTATTATTTGTGGAACATCGTTTGCATAGAACATAGACTCTGTGTATCTGAGAATTGAAAAAGACCTAGTTTCTAAGAGGCACTTCAGACCAGGGTTCTTATTTATGCTGAGCTATTGTGAAATGGTAGGTTCTTTGTGAAAAATACTCAGGAATGAGTTTTATACAGGTGTGATATTTTCAGAGCATTTCTGACCTCTGCTGTTTGAGAGTGCCTTTCTGTTGCACTTGCACACAAGTAGCAACGTGTGTGCTTCTAAAACTTTCCTCAAAAAATAAATAAATAAATAAAATAAAATAAAACTCTCCTCTTCCTCCTCATCCTCCTTCTCTTCTTTTTCTTTTTTAAATTAAGAGTTTGATCCATTTTCTTCTGGATGTTACTATTGTGACAGCGAAGTTTGGATGCTTATGAGAATAGCTGTTTTTTCTTGAGATATGTAACCCATGATTCCCATCTTTTCATTAATGCAGCCTGGCAATAAGCCATTTGCAAAAATAGTTTCAGGTTTTTCTTAAACTCTCAGAAATTTTATACCATTATATCTTTGAGAGTTAGGTCTGTCTCATCTGTACCATAGCCTCTAAATGAGATTCCGATTTTTATAGGTAGAGTATCAGCATTTCTGAATCTGTTCTCCATGTCTTTTATTTTTTCTCTTATAGTTAAATCTTCTTGCCCTTCTGTGAGATTCGGGTGATTTCCAATTGTGTCTTCCACCATACTAACTCGATTTTTGACTATGCCTGGTTATCTGATTTCTACCATCCTGGTGATTTTTGATTCAGTAATTTATTTTCTCCATGTGTTCTTTCCTGTTCTCATGACTACTTACTTTAGTTTTGTGCACATGATAAACCTCATATAATTTTGAGACAAAAGGACAGAAATGTTTTAAACGTGTATTTTTCTTGCAATGTCTCTTTTAGAGTGAAGCATTTTCTATAGTTTTCAGGGGTAGTTCTTTTCTTATGCGAAGCAATAACTTTTCAAGGGTCTGATTGTTTTCCTCCTCCTTTGGGTGGAGTCCAGGTTGTGGTCTTTCTGCTGGGGTGTTCATCTTCTGCAAGGTGTTCTGTGTTTACTTCTTGTCCACAGCAATCCACCCTCTGTTCTTCCTTGTTAGAAGGCAGAGGCAGAGAAGGCCGAGAAGGCAGAAGAGGTGCCATCTGCCCTCTCTCTCCAGCAGACAAACCAGAAACCTTGCATTTTTTGGCAAATGGAGAAAACCCTTTATGGTTTCCAGAATTAATGCAGGTTTTACCTATTGTATATTTTAAAATGTTTATAAGAATATGGAAATTGGGAGAGATAGGTGCTCACATCGACAGCTTACATTAAATCATGATAAATCATTGGAAAATATTTTTTTGATACAGCTTCTGTTTACGACCTTAAAATATAATTCTAGGTAGAAAATTGCTGAGTCAAAAAGTATGCACATTTAAAAGTGTTTAAATATATATTTTCAAACGATTTCTAGAAATTAAATTTTTTCTTAATACCTTATTAGGATACCCATTTTGCCACATCTTCACCAATAGCAGATAGCGTCTTTAAAATGCACACATATACACAACATACAATTTGCTAATTTGATACGATGTTTACGTTTGCATGTGTGTTTCTCTTGTTTTCATTTACATTTATTACTTTTAGAGAAGATAATGTTTTAATTTATTTATTAGTTATCTGAATTTCTTCTGTAAGGCTTCTGTTCAAGTCCTCTAAACATTATACTGTGGTTGTTATGTTTAGCATATGTTTTAAGAAAATACTGGCCATTATAATAGCTGATCTCCATTTCCCCACCAGTCCCCAGAAAGTATGTAGAGAATGCTGATTTTAAAATATGGGGTAAAGTCTTCAATTTTCTTTATATTTTTAAAAATTGAATACATCCTTTATATTCTTAGATGCAGTTTCACACATTTTTTTAAAGCTTAAAATGAGACTTTAAGATGTAATTTTATTAATGACACCATATGAACGTGTCCAAAAGAGGATAAAGTGAGGGAGACAGATGGCGAGAGGGAGAGTTTCCCCTGTGGGATATGACACTCTAGTTACATGAGACATAGTTTAAATACCAAAGTTTAGAACTTCATTTCTGTTGATGCTCATCAAACACTTTGGTATTGTTTTACTGTAACGTCATTTGCCTTCAATGCCAGCAAATCAAGGGAGCTAACCCCTGGCTGCCTACTGCGGCAGGGGCACCAGCACCGTGGACGCCCATCACGGAGTTAGTGACGATGGTGATGAAGCAGGGCACGCTGCTGGCTGCATCCTAATTAAACCCAACATCAGTTTTATGCTTTCTTAAATCTAGGCCAAATTTTAGTTTAATCTTACAGTCGTATCTCATGTTGAAGGTAAACGAATATATTGCATTCTCTTTTTCTGACTATTTATAGTTTATGCCCTTTCTGGGTAAAAATATGTTCATGTGATTTTGCTATTGTGATAAATTGAAGGTGTGATATTACAAACTCGGATTTGGAACAACAAAGACTATGAAAATTAAAATTTCTGTGAACATGCAAGATACCTTTTTAGTTGTCACTGAACTTTTTAGTCACCAATCAAGATGTCCCTATATAAAAGATGTAAAAGTTCTTCAGTTTTCAGGAAAATGACAATTTTCCAAACCTCATTTTTATTTCGCTTGCTTATTTTATGACAAGGCCTTTATTTCCTTGGTGTGCTTTGTCCTTTTCCTCGTGTACCCTTCTGTGTTCACTGCTATGCTTTCACCATTAATAGTCTTTTTATTTTAAAATGGACAAAATGTAAGGCTTGAGGCTCAATTCAGCCCAGCTTGGAATCACTTTGTATAAATAAGAGAATAGTGTTATATGCTGTTCAATCTTAAGGAATAAAAATGACTTTCACTTGACTGAAAAGAAGCATCATCATGTTGTAAAATTGCAGGCTTTTAGAGCTGAGAGGAACCATGGAAATCGTCGAGTCCATCCTTCTTGTTTTATGGATTAAAAGCGATCGTGCAGTCATTCTGTTGTAGGTAAACTGCCCCCTGTCCTCAGGGACCTGCAGCATCTAGCCCGCCTATCTCACTTCCTCAGGTTAGGTCGAGCCCAACTTAGGCTCAAGTACAGTATCTAAGAGCAGGAGTTTGAGGTTAAGCACATATGAATCCAAACCACATGAAGTCATTACCAGGACTGAATTATGTCCTATCTGTAGAATATTTAGTTCAGTGTCTGGTACAAAGTAAGTGTCTAAGAAATGGAATTGTTTGTATTGACATCTGTTTTCTGCCCACCTCCTTGTCTAGACTGCGGGCTCTCAGCACCACCGTGTCTTGTTCATCTCTGTGTGCCTGATGCCTTTGTGAAGCATCTCATTCGGCGGCAGCTCCCAGCTTCCAATGACTTGAGCCCAAAATCATGGAGTCGTTTTTGTCTCCTCTCTTTTTTTTGGTGCCCTCTCAGCCAGTAAATCTGCAGACACCTAGGTTTAAGCCACCATCATCTTTTTTTTTTTTTTTTTGAAAGCTCTTTATTGGAATATAATTGCTTTACACTGTTGTGTCAGTTTTTGTTGTACAACAAAGTGAATCAGCTGTATTTATATATATATCCCCATATCCCTTCCCTCCTGCGACTCCCTCCCACCTTCCCTATCCCACCCCTCTAAATCATCACCCATCATCGAGTTGATCTCCTTGTGTTATGCAGCAGCTTGCCACTGGCTATCTATTTTACATTTGGTAGTGTATGTATGTCAGTGCTACTCTCCCACTTTGTCCCAGCTACCCCTTCACCCCTCACCGCATGTCCTCAAGTCCATTCTCTACATCTGCATCTTTATTCTTACCCTGTCACTGGGTTCTTCAGTACCATTTTTTTTAGATTCCATATATATGAGTTAGCATATGGTATTTGTTTTTCTCTTTTTGGCTTACTTCGCTCAACCTTTGCCTGGACTAATGGACTAGGCTCTTACTTGGTTTCTCATTTCTCCATCTTACAGAAGCCAGAGTTATTCTTCTTAAGTGAAAGTCAGATCATATAAATATAAATATAAATATTCTGCTTAGAGCTCTTCAGTGGCTTTCCACATCATACTGAGGAACAGTGAAAATGCTTACCTGATTGACAGGGTCCTACACAGTCCCTTCTTATTCAAGCTCTTGGACCTCATCTCCCATTACTCTCTCTGCTTCATTCCACTCCAGCCACATTTGCCTTCTCCTATTTCTCAACACTCCAGACATATGACTGCCCAGAGTTAGGATCAGCCGTATTTTAAAAGAAAGATGGTTCCTAACCCATCCACATGAATAGCTGGTGCATTACCAGTGAGCTCCTGCAACCATCAGAGATGTTTAAAACAGCTGATTTACTTTGGCTACTTGCTTTCATACAGGGATAGACAGGGCTTAAAACAAAAGTAACATATACAATTAGATTAGTAACAAAAGTGAAAAGCTAAAGGAAGATAGCTCTTTAGGAAGCTAAGCCGGCCTGGGAAAACAACCAATGTGATCACAAGGAAGGTGGCAGAGTGCTTGTGCTGAATTCACAGGTGTTTTGCCCTGACCTTTCTTTTCTAGATTTCTAGATTTCTCTAGCCGCCGTGTGTTTTACTTCTATTTTATGGCCCACAGTTTCTCTCTCCAGTCTGATACGCTATTTGTTCTAATTCCCTAGCTTTTCACTGTGCTAAAGTTTTAGTTAGCTAGCTCATCCCATAACACAGGTGACCCATCACTAGACCCTCCACTTGTCATGACCGCTATGTCGTTCCTTCTCGGGCAGCTGTGCCTGAATGTGGCTTGAGCCCTGCATGGCTGGCTTAGAGTGAAAGGCATGAATATACCAAAACGTTGGTCTCACACAGCTCCTGTGATGGGGCATCGTGTTTACTGCTGAGTCACCCATCAACCAGGACCAAAAGGAAAATACCATGGGTGGCATTGTTTCCTTACCCAGTGGAAGGAGGCATGTGAGTTCTTCAAGAGGCAAATAGTATCATCTCCTGATGACAAAATAAATAACACTTGACAGTCTGTGACTTTGTCAGTAACCTACTGTGTGGTATGTAAGAATTAGAGCTAACATTAAATTGACAATGTATTGAGATTGAGATTTACTTGATCTGTGTTGAAATCTTATATGAAATCTTAGGATCATTATAGTAAGGAAATGGAGGACATAAGAGCAGTTATAATTTGGTTACAAACTAATCAGAGCATGTCACCTTTGAAATACACTCAAATTTCTACACTGAACACATAGACTGGGATTGGCTATATTTTCAAATTTAAGAATAACTATGAATTCAAAAGACTTTGTAGAAACATGGCTTTTTGTGGATATGGTGATAACCTTGATGGTCTTTGGGGACCATTGTGCTGCAATGGAAAAAACCCTAGGCTTAAACCAAGAATCTTCGGTTTCATTTTCGCCAGAAATGTGTGCTCATATACAAGTCATTTGACTTCTTTGAGATTCTGTGTCATCACTCGTGAAAAGAGGACTCACTGCAGCTCTTAAATTCTGTAGGCTCTTTTGCCTTTTGGCTGCTTTGAGTAAGGTGGCCGCAAAATTCCAATCGACAAAACTGTCTCATGTTTCTAATTAGAGTAGAGGCTAATCCTTTGCCATGAAGTGGACCTCACTGATGACCCTGCATTGCTCTTGTGGTTTGAAGAACATGAACAAAAGGAAGGAGACCCACAGAGTTCAGCCAGGTAGTTGGGCAAGGCCCTTTGGAGGAAGGCCATAGCCACGCTCTTCAGCTTTGCTTGTTCAGAAGCTAAAGTATCGGCATTTCCAGAGCATAGCAGTGTCTCATGGGATAGACTCATAGCTGACAACTCGCAAGACACTGATATATAAACCAAAATGTCCATTTATTAATTTGTGACTTGAAATACATCTGTCGGGGACGTAGGGTATTTGTGTCAACTAGTTAACACATTCTCTTTCTGGAAGAAAGCTATAAGTGAAAGATAAGAAGAGCTTAAAAAGTGGCTAGATGGTCATGTCAGGGCAAGGACTCACAGCCTCATCATCTTTTAACCTTAAACATTCACCTCTATTATAACAATATTCCTACATAGGGGCACAAAAAATTGTACTTGTTGCCCAGGGTACCAATCCCAGGATGTGCCCAACTTCCTGTGTTTTCATGGCTAAATTTCTCCTTTCTCTTGCTCCATTCTTTCTGTAGATGTAGCCACACCTTCATTATGGCTTTGATCAGCCCTGTCCTGTACCCGGGTTAGGGAGCGGGGGAACTGTGTTGCTCAAGAGAATTTCTGCATCTGTCTTCGCTCACCCGTGTTTACCTAGTGGTGCTCTTCTAACTCACTGAGCACTGGATATGCTTTCTGTTCCCCTTGTGTTCTGCCAACATCATCCTGTGTGCTTCTCCTACTGTATATTTTGGCAGTAACAAGAGGAATTCTCTCCAGGATTGCTCTCCCATGGCACGAGATCTCTCCAGGCCTAAATGCTAGGGGAAGGGACAGGAGAATTAGATGGAAGGGGATGATGGGAAGGATGAGGGGAGTGACTACTGCCAAAGGCAGATAACTTGGCTTTGCTTTGCCCTTGCTGGGCTCCAGCCCTGCAGCACGAGGACGAGCGCTTGGCACTTAGTAACACTCACAGTCGTCTGGGACTCTCTTTTTGCAGACCTTGAATATTTTCCCCCCTCAGGGAAAACCAGATTCTCAAGAGTAAAATGAATTATCTACTTGGCTAATTAGCTGGGATGTAGAATTCTCCGGAGGATCATCCCATCTGAGAATTTTTGTAACGTACGCTTGTTTTTGCAGAGTCAATCTCTTCTCGTTTGGTAGCCTGCCTGTCCGATGGATAGCTCATGCCTCACAGAGAAGGCAAAACTGTCAAGTAGGCAAAACCTCTTTCTCTTCCCTGCACCTTTCTGCCTTACTGTGCTTGCTCTGCCTTGTAACTTCTGATGCTCACGGCTGACCTAAGGCACTGGATCCTCTCGGTCTGACCTGGTTCTTGCCAATTTCCTGCTGCAGGAGATGAAATGCACCCCCCCCCGTACCCCCCTCCCCAACTCCCACACAGACTAACACCCCCTGCACACTCTTCTCCTTTCCTTGTCCCAGGCTAGGTGCCACAATCGACAGTCAGTGAATATACCAATATCCTGGTTAAGTATTAAAAACTTAAAATGGTTTTATACCTTACTCTTTCCTAGTGGACATATGTTACCTCTTCTGACATTGTCCCACATTTCCTCTGAGTAATTCATTTGGTCCCCATTTCAATCCCCTAATTGTGGCAAGAATGGTTCCACCCTAGCTTCAGAGAAGAGCTCTAGTTAGGTCAAGCCCATAAGGGAATCCTATTCCTGAGACACTCTGACTGGAGCATGGAAAGGGATGTTATCCAAACAGAGACAAAGGGATGCAGGCAGGTATTGGTTGGAGTTTCGGCAAAGATGGTTTCTGTCCTTTCCATTGGAGCAATTGTGTCATATTCACAAGAGGAGAGCCTGGAGCATTGGGGGCACTGAGGGAATCCTGAAACTGAAGCAGATGTCATGGATGTCAGAATAGACAGATGGAGAGAACCCAGATCCTTGGGGCATGGAGTAGTGGGGATAAAGATTTTGGAGAGTAGATTGGAATTCTCTCATTGGCTGTTACCCAATCTCTCCTAAAAGGCCATCCCCGCATTTGTATAAAGGGAACCATGCTGACTGCACAGAATTGTTTGGCAATTAGATGAAACAACGTACAAAAGGTGTGCATTGCCGTGGGGCTGTGGGCTGTGCCTGATGCATGGCTCGCTCAGAAAGCAGCATTTCCTGTGGTCATCATATCACAATATATACATGTATCAAATCATTGCACTGTGCATCTTAGAGTTACACAGTGTTCTAGCTCAATTATATCTCAGTAAAACTGGGAAAAAATGGCGTTTCCTTCTCTACCCCTGAACAGCTAGAGGCAGTGTAATTGACTGATGAAGGGTGTGGAATTAGAATAAGACTGCCTGGCTTCAAATTCAGGTCTCTTCACTTTGGGGATTCTCGGGCAAGGACAGGGTAATGAAACCATCTGTTCCTCAGTTTCTTCATCTGTAAAACAGGGCTAATAATAGCATGTACTTCATGGGATTTCTGAGAGGATTGATGAGGTAAAGCAGGGTCAGGGAGACCAGAGATGCTGGGAGCAGAGGGTTGGGGTGAAAGTCAAGGCCTGGTTGCAGCATGTCTCATTGAGTAGGGGTCTTGTGAGGGGTGGCTTGGAGGAGATGAGAGTGGAAACAGTCCTTGTATTTGGGAAGAAGCTCCCAGGCAGAGGGAAGATCCAGCCTAGAAGCTCTGAGCTGGGATCTGGCCTGGCATGGCCCAGCGACAGCAAGGGGGCCCACGTGGCTGGAATAGCGTGGCCGAGGGGAAAGAAGCCACCGAGAGAGACAGGAAACCTCTGTGAAGAGATCCCGTAGGGCAGGGTAGGCCTTTAGTGGCTTTGGCTTCTACTCTGATGGAAATGGGAGTCCTTGTAAGGTTCTGTGCAGAGGATGGAAAGAATTTAACGTGTGTTCTCGGTGGATCCCCGACTACTCTACCAGGAAGAGATCTGGGTAGGGTATTAGTCTGCCAAGGCTGCAATAGTGAAATACAGCCTTATGTGGCTGAAACAGCAGACCTTGATTTTCTTACATTTATGGAGGCTGGAAGTCCAAGATCAAGGTGCCGACAGGTTGGTTTCTGGGAAGGCCTCTCACCTTGGCTTACAGAGCTGCCTTCTTGCTGTGCCCTCATGGCCTTTCCTCTGTGCGCATGGGGAAGAAAGAGAGAGATCTCTGGTGTCCCTTCCTCTTTTTTATAAGGACACTAGTTTGATGAGATCAGGGCCCCATGCTTATGAGTTCATTTAACCTTGATGCCCTCTTTAAAGCCCATTCTCCAAGTACAGTCACACTGGAAGTTAAAGCTTCAACATATGAATTTTGGGGTGTGGGGGTGTGTTTCAAAATCTAGTCCATGACTTGTATGATGGTTAATTTTATGTGTAAACTTGGCTAGGCTGTAGTGGCCAGATGTTTGATAAAACACCAGTCTAGATGTTGCTGTGAAGATATTTTTTTCAGTTTAATTAACATTTAAATCAGTGGACTTTGAGTAAAGCAGATTACCCTCTATAATGTATAGATGGGCATCTTTCAATCATGAGGAAATGAAGAGAAAAAGACGGAGGTTCCCCGAAGAAGAAGGAATTCTGCGTCCTAATTGCCTTTGGACTCACGCTGCAGCATCAGCCCTGGCCTGCCCTGCACGCTTTGTACTTCTTAGTCCCCACAGTCACGTGAGCCAGTCCCTTCAAATAAACCTGCCCTTCTACACGCACCCCGCCCACCCCACATCCTACTGGATCTGCTTCTCTGGAGTGCTCTCATACGGGGAGCAGGGCTGCAGTTAGGGGCACAAGTCGAACAGCTGTTGCAGTGGTTCATCGAGACGAGGGTCAAGTGAGATAGCTTACAGAATTATACTGAGTTAATATGTATGATTTCTTATGTAGAGTAATAGTGTATCTGGATTTGGATTAAATTATCATAATATGTAATATTATATAAATATAATACTGCAGTATGCATATCATATCATAGGGATATTTACATCTGCTATATAAGATATTTTATAATATTCATACTGTATTCTACAAAAGAACTAGGATCCCAACATGAGAAAAACAATGGCCCATGTTACCAAGGATGGCATGTACAGGGTTACAGATATTTTGTTTTGAACCTTGTCCCTTCTGGGAGGTTTTAAAGTGGGCTATGCTTATAGCTGAAAACCATACACTGAGCTCACAGTAGGTGCTCAATACATATCACATAATACATAAATGGTGGGAGCAAATGCTGGTGAGAAATGAACCTCCGGGGGCTGTCAGGGTACTGAGAGCTGCCCGCCGGTGATGTCTCCTTGGCCCATTGCAGGTGGTCTCTTTGGGGTGGGGGGTGGGGGGACCTGGGCTGTTTTATAGTTATTAGGTCCCCACCGTGCACCATTCAACCACTCTTTAATCCCTGTGTTCATGGCAAGTTTATTCTTCAAGTAACTGTGTTTCAAAAGCCTCATAGCTTAATTGTTTTAAGGCAGGAGACAGACTCTCAGCTCCATTATTCTTACCAGTGAGAATGTGGACAAGTAGCTTCCCCTCTTTAAGACTGAACTTCCTCACTTTTAGAGTGGAGATTACCTAGAGACACAAGGAGGATTGGTGATTGCCAGGGGCTGGGAGGAGGGGACGGGGGAGAAACTGCTTAATGAATATGGTGTTTCCCTTTGGGGTGATGAAAATATTTTGAGACTAGACAGAGGTGGTGGTTTGTACAACACTGTACATGTGCTAAATGCTTTTTCAATTTAAAATGGTTAATTTTTGTGCCACTTCTAGAGACGTGGATGGACCTAGAGAGTGACATGCAGAGTGAAGTAAGTCAGAAAGAGAAAAACAAATATTGTATCATATGGCTCATATGTGGAACCTAGAAAAATGGTGCAGATGAACTTATTTGTGAAGCAGAAATAGGGACACAGGATGTAGAGAACAATATGGACACCGAGGAAAAGAGGGGTGGGATGAATTGGGAGATTGGGGTTGACATATATATAAAATAGATAACTAATGAGAACCTACTGTATAGCACGGGGAACTCTGCTAGTGCTCTGTGGTGACCTAACTGGGAAAGAAATGCAAAAAAGAGGGGATATACGTATACGTATGGCTGATTCACTTTTCTGTACAACAGAAACTAACAGCTGTGGAAAACAACTATACGCCAATAAAAAGTAATAGAAAATGGTTAATTTTGTGTTGTGTGAATCTCACTTCAATAGAAAAAAAAATGGAGATGAGAATAGAACAGCCCTCATAGGTATGTGATGAGTCTACGGAGGTTAAATACTCAGCACAATGGCTAACACTCAGCACGTGATCACCAACTGAAGGATGGCAATCTCCTCTTCCTCCTCCTTTTCTTCTCATTCTTCTCCATCATCATCGCTGTCATCATTGTGACGGCATTCTAGAACCAATTCCGTCTCCGATATAAATGCTAATTTGTGTCCAGGTCACCTGAAGGGGAATACTGGGAGATCAGGCTAGAGGATTAGGATATCTACTCTTGTGCCAACCTGAGATACCCAGCATGTGTTTCATAAGTGGTGGGGGCAGCGGAAGATCATTGAGCTGGACAGTGAAATGAGTCCGACTGTGCTTGGAATCGATCAGCCTGGGAACCACACGTATGTGTAGTGGTTTGGAAGGATGAGGCTGAAAGAGGGGGACAGTTAGCAGGTTACTCTCAGCAGGGTCTTTAGATTTCACATCCTTATTTCCTCCTCAATCACCTTGGATTTGGTTGGCTACATAGCAAACCCTTAATAAATACTTGTAGATTAGTTATTTTACACTTGTTTAATGCTTTCCTTTGAAGTACTTCCAGTGGAGATTACTTCTACAAATCACATAATGCAAGATAAAATACCCCATATATCTGTCAGTTTTCTCTAAGACTGTTTTCTAAGTATTATATGTGCACAGTTCATGGACTGGGTGTTCAGTTGCTGGAGAAATAAAAATCACCCCATTAGTCATGCCTCTGCAAATTTCACATTTTATCTTCCAGGTTTTGTGGTGGGTGATATTTAAAGCCTTATTTTTTGCTGGCTATTGTATCGCTACAACTGTGTATAGCTCGTGGACATTTTGTGATCTCAGATCTAAGGGAAATGATGATGTTCCACTTGTTATCACTTTGAGGGAAGCACAGAAAGACCTTAAAGTGAGAAACACAGCTTAATTAGCACGTTGGTGATTTATATTACCCAGTGTGAAATCTCCACTGGCACCAAAAGAAAGATCAAAACAAAAGGCATCTTTTGGATTTTTAAATTTTTTTAGTCTTACTCAGAATCCACAGCCTTATTTCCATGTTTCTAATCAGCAAAACCCACAATGTAACATCATTGTTTCAAAGTTTTCACATTTTACCATACCAGGCAAAGGCACACAGCTGCTTATTGATTATTCTCTGAGGACTAATGCCCCTGTATCATTTATGAACAGGTTTATACCTTGATTTATGTAATGCAAGGACTTTGAAACATCATAGGGCTTTAGAACCTGAAGGGACAGCCGAAATTTTCTTTCTTTTTTTTGTTTTTATTAATTTTTATTGGAGTATAGTTGCTTTACAATATCGTGTTAGTTTCTGCTGTACAGAAAAGTGAATCAGCCATATGTATAGATATACCCCCTCTTTTTTGAATTTCCTTCCCATTTAGGTCACCACAGAGCACTGAGTAGAGCTCCCCGTGCTACACAGTAGGTTCTCAGTTATTTTATACATAGTAGTGTATATATGTCAATCCCAACCTCCCAATTCATCCCAACCCCACCTTTCCCCCTTGGTAACCATACGTTTGTTCTCTACATCTGTGTCTCTATTTCTGCTTTGCAAATAAGTTCATCTGTACCATTTTTCTAGATTCCACATATAAGTGATATACGATATTTGTTTTTCTCATTCTGACTCACTTCACTCTGTGTGACAGTCTCTAGGTCCATTCACGTCTCTGCAAAATTTTTTAATGGTACATTTACTATATATTGGTTGAGAAAATCCTACTAAAAACAGATAGAAAATTATTTTTATGCTTATTTATATTTTATTTGGCTCATTTTCTACATATATTATAAAATATTTGTATATTACTGAGTTAGACTGGATGAATAATTCAACTTATAGACTATGTACATTAGATACATCTCTTTCAGTTACAAAAAAAACTTAACAGAAACTGGTTTCAGTTATAAAAAACAAGAGAAACAAGGGAGTTTATTTGCTCAAGTGGCTGAAAGGTCCAAGGATAGTTTTTCAAATTAATTGGACTTAGAGGCTTAAAGAAATCTGTTTCTTCTCCATCTCTTGGCTCTGCTTTTTTTGTGTATTGTCTTGAACTCCCAGTCTCTTTCCTTGTGGTGGTTGCTAGCAGAGCCAGGCTTGCATCCTCTAGGTTCAAGATCAAAGGGAAGAGAATGACATCTCCTGTTTCTCTAGCCAATGCTTGGCTTAACTCTGATTACACAACTTGAATCAGGAGTTCATCCTTGGGCCAAAGTCACTATGACTTCACTTCGGGAAAAGGTTGATTGATCAGAAATAGACCTTGTGTCCAGACCTGGATCTAGGGGATGGGGCCAGTTCCATCCAGAGCATGTGCTCTGAGTATGGATAGCATGATTTCTCCAGAAGAATCAGGGTGTTCTTACCAGTGGATGGTGGGAGGTAGATGCAAGTAGGCAAAAGTAACCAATGCCTGTGAGACGTTCACAGTGGATTCCAGGCTACCTCGCAGTGAAAACAGCATGGGAGGTACGAGGTATTAGGAGGAACTCTCCCCAAAGGACTGTGACTGCACAGTTTAGGAACACTGTGCATACTCCAGCTCTTTAATGAGGATGTCATCTCCGCAAAAGGAAGTGACTTGTCCATAGAATCACAGTTAAAAAAGTAGAGGCAGGGTCACATCATTCTAACGCTCTACTCATGGACCAGGCTATTTCGTAAGTTAATCATACACAAGATTAAAAAAATAGTCAATTTCTGAAAGTGGTATTTTTGCCTAATTTCAAAAACTTGGAAAATCCAAGAGCAAGTGAATATGACTTTATGAGAAAAATATTAAACTTTTCTGTGTTGAATTTTTTCAAATTTAATTCTGTAAAAGGAGAATATATGTATAAGCTCTATTTAATCAGTCTCTTGTTATGGAATTTTTTAATGTAGAAAATTTTCACTGAGGTGTTTTCACAATTTAAACTGTGTGCGTTTGCAAATGTCTCAGTGAATTATCATCACCAGAACGACGAGGGTGAGTCAAAAATTATCCGCACTCGGGTTACAGTAAAACTTCTGTAAATTCTGCAGCCACCGTGTGGATAATTTTTGACTCACCCTCGTACTTTATTATCACACAAATGGCAACAATTTTAGGGTAAGGAGCTTTTCAGGCTTTCTTAGAGCCCTTGATTCTGCTTTCCTTTATCAACTGGCTTTCACTCTGTGTGGCAGCTTCCCCAAGAGTTACCTCTTATGGGTGCTCACGGGAGAGCTCTTGTCATGCTTGCCCTACACAGTCACCTGGCCCAGGAGACCTGGCTCAGTCTTGGTGTCTTCCTGCCAGCTTCAGCCCAGACCATGGGCAGGCCACTCCCCTCATGAGCTCTTGCTGCAGGGTCCCCTCATTTAATGCATAGCCCCTTTGGACATGCTTAAATGCCTCTATCTTCTGGCATCTGGTCGACCCACAGGAACTTTCTGTATCTTTGCCACAATAAACTGTGATGGAGGCAGGCTGCTTCCCAGCCATTGCCTGTCTTACCTCTGCCATCCTGCTCTTGCCTTTAGCCCTGAACAAGGAAATGGTCACTGGTCCCTGACTTAGCAGGGATGTGGGAGGACACTTTGAATCCTGTCAGTATTACAGAAGGGGACGATGGAGAGGTCCAAGAGGAAAGGATGTTCGCTGCTCTATGAACTGTAACAAGACCCCTTTCTCTTCCTGGTTCTACTCATATCTGCTGGGTTGGTATCTTGGTAGTGATTTGGGTGGTGGGTGATGAACTGAGGTCTTGAATGAAGCAGGCTCTGTGGGGAAGAGGCTGCCACTGCTTACAGGCACCCTCTTAACTGCTCTGTCCTTGCTTCCTAGCGGTCACTTTTTTGCTCAAAACACTCTGATGACTTTCCATCTCATTTAGAACTAGATCCAGAGCCTTTGCTGTGGCCTCCAAGACCCTACCTCGCTTCCTCTCTCCTTCCTGCTCTACCACTCTTCCTCTGATTATTCAAATCTAGCCTGGCCTTCTTGGTCCTTATGTCAAAAATGCTTTCACCTGAGAGCCCTGAACTTGCTGTTCCTTAGCCTGGAATGCTTTTACTGTATACTCTCAGATTTGCTCCCTTTCTTTTATAAATCTTGTCTCAAATATAATTTGATCAGTGAGATTTTCCTTGACCATTCTCTATAAAATAGCATCTTCTGACAGTCTCAGCTCTTACCTGATTTCTTTTTCTTTATATTACCTATGGCCAGCTGATATACACATGCCCGTACTTTTTTATAGACATCCTTCTCCCAGGGACTTTTTCTGCTTGTTTCATTGCTCTACCCCTGCAGTTGGGGCAGTACCTGATACTTGGTAGCTCTCAGTAAATATTTGTTGACTTAATAAGTGAATGACTGATGAATTAACTAGGATGTATAGATAAAATTGAGACAAAACAAAGACACTTACTTTGATGGTTCAGCTGACTGGTTTTAACTAAATGCAAATTTCAAATCCCCAGCTGAAAAGCCAACGCCTCTCTTAATTTTGACACAACAGTTTTGACTGTTTCCATTTTCGTGAAGGATAACTAGGTGCTTGCACAAATGCTGAGAAGCCCCAGGGGCATTTGGCACTGTAGGTTCATTTCTTCTTTGCCAGTGGGGAAAGTTTTTGCATTCCACACTTTCACCCTCACACTCTCATGTGATAGAAGCTACAAGACCAGACTGGGTGATCAGGAAGGCCTCTTTCTGCTCTAAAATGCGCCCCTTACGCCTTTCTTTTCGTTTCGTTCCATTCTGTATGCACTTTTGAGCAGCCGTTGTCCCTTCGCTCATGACTTACACGTGAGGCTATCGTGGTCCACGATTTGGAAGACCGGTCCTGACTCTGTCTTTCAAATGTGAGCTAATGGTGACTGCGGAGGATGCTAGTTTAGGAATGTGATTCAGGCAGTGTGGCTGATGCAGTGATTGTGCAAAGTAGGGCTCTGCTTGGGGCTATCAGTTTCTACCTGTAGAGCTATGTGGAGTGTAGGGTTTTGAAGGCCATTAAAAATGGCTTCTTTCCCTTTAGTCAAATAGGTTTGCTGACGTGATTGTACAGTTATTTTCTGAAGCTGTTGACAAGACACAAGGGGACGGCTTTTTCCATAAACATTTCTTACCAGAATATTCAGACTCTGATTCATGGCATAGGATTTTAGTCCCACTGGTGCCTAAAATCAATACAGTTAAGATTTTCTGGGTCTGGTAGGAGCGTGTGTGTGTGTGTGTGTGTGTGTTGCTTTTGTTTTTTTCTCCTTTTAATTCACGTAGGTGGGAGAAAAAGGATTTTGTGGCTAGACTGGCAGGATGTTTGTGTTGTGTACATTCCCAGCAAAGAAAAGAACGTGAAACAAAAGCCTCAACTTGGAAGGAGAAAGTTTGTTTAGAACTGGAATTACCTGCCTTGAACATGATGAATGCCATGCTTTTTAAAGGTTTGTTATGGAATTGATTTCTTTCTGTAGGTTGCTGGTGGTTTAACTTGATTGGCATAGCAAAATATTGCTATTTGATGTGAGAGAAGTTATTTTTAATGCACAGGACTGTAGGTGTAAATTTTATTTGCATTAATAATGTTGAGTCAACTGCGTTTATGTGTTGGGTTTATTTCTGGCTACTGTGCTACTACATAATTTGACAGTCCAATATTCAGACATGGATTTAAATCTTTACCTAGCTGGGAATTAGCTGGTCATATTGTATTTGCTTCTGCTCGTGGAATCAGGAAAATGACCACACTGAAGAAAGGAAGCTATTTCAGGGTTTTTTTCTCTTTTTTAAAGTACAAAGTTATTTCCATAGAAACTTGATAATTAAGAGTAATTTAACTCTTTACGTAAGTCAGTTTGAATGACAGGTCTGCAGGTATACTGTTCTGACTTTTCCATTCAGCAGCTACTTATGTTTATCAAAAGACGTGACATGTTTTTTCTTATTTTTCCTTTAAACAAATCAACATATTTTATGCTTTCAAAGAGATTAAATTAAAAACATAAAAGAGATTGAATAGCAATAATTGGCTTTTACCACATGAAGTTATTTTCAATACTTACCTTGACAACTATAATTTTCAATAAGTAATCATCAAGTACTCAAACCCATAAAATGGTTACTGGGTTAATGTTGTTTCAATAATATGATACATATTGTTTTCTTGTATACTAAAATAGACTTCAGATTTTGCAGACAGTAAAGTTATTTGATCAGGTTTGTACAGCTTCAATGACAATTACAGTTAACTCAGAACTTCGATTTGCTATTTTATTTTATTTTATTTTATTTTATTTTGTCTCACGACATGGCTTGTGGGATCTTAGTTCCCCCACCAGGGATCTAGCCGGGGCCCACAGCAGTGAAAACACAGAGTCCTAACCACTGGACAGCCAGGGAATTTCCTTGATGTTTTAGAATCTCTTCTACTTCTTAGGCTAAATTGTTGTCCAACTCCAGTGGCATTAAGATTGTGAAGGCTTTTGCATTCAACTACTGTAACTTTTGTATGACATCCTCATAAAATAAACTACCTGTGACTCAGGAGAAGTGTAAGTTCTTGCCTTGACTTATTTTATTACCATTTTGTTCTATGGGTCTGATTATGTGTATGTCTACTTTGACACCACAACATAAATAGAGGTTAAATTGATTGGAATCTTTCAATCTTAAAGAATTATGTATTCATGGCAATCAAGTGAACACACCAATAGTCACTCTGGCTTATTTTTATCAGGAATAACAGAAATTTACTCAAGAACATCAATCAGCAAACAAATATCTATTGAGTGTTTGGATGGTATGGGGCGAACATGAAGGTATATGGAACCTGTCTTCAAGGAGCATAAAATCAGATCGATGAGATAATTAATGCTTAGGTATAAGGAAAGTCACTTAGCAACAGAGTGATACAAACTAAATAATAAAGTATATCTTAATTGCCAAGTGAGGGCTGTAGCAGACATCACAGAGGCCCTTAGTAAGTTTACCTACTCAAACCTGAGTAATCAGGGAATTCCCTGGACGTCCAGTGGTTAGGACTCCACACTTCTACTGCAGGGGGCCCAGGTCTGATCCCTGATCAGGGAACTAAGATTCCGCCAGCCTCGGGGTGTGCCTCCACCCACCCCACCCAAATCCTTAAAACAAACAAACAAACAAACAAACAAGCAAACCTGAGTAATCAAACTGGAGTAAGTTTTTTCTCCCTCCTCTCAATTTTTAATATTGTATTCTTTGGAATAAAGTGGGGTTTTCCCACACAAATAAGCAAGGGCAGTAAATAAAACCAGCTAACATTTATAGAATAGTTCTTATGTGCTGAGCACAGGGGCGTTATGGCATTTGAGATCTCCAAATCCACTAAAATAGGTCCTATAATCTTCACTGTACAGATGGGGAAACTGAGGCCAGAATAACCTGCTGAGGTCTGCACAGCTGGATCAGAGCTGGGATTTAAATCTGGGCAGCCCAGGATGAGAGCCTGTGGCTGCGCCACTACACCATCTGCCACTCCAGGACACCAGATTCTGGGCGCACCAAGTGAGGAATCTGGCTACAGAGAGCTAGCGTCTCACCGCAGGTTTACTTTCACAGCGCTCCAATTAGTCCATAGAAAGCTCATTTACTAAACGGGCTCTGAGTAATTGGCTAATGGGCTTTTGGTGAGCAGTGTCCTCCGGAGGGCTATTTCCATAGCCTGACACATCGGGCAGTCAAGCCTGTGGTTGTTAATCCCACTCCAGGATAGCACAGCCCCGTGCACTAAAGCTGCTGGAAAATGCTTCCCTATTGAAAACACAAACTGAATCCACAGAGCCTGGCTCTAGCTTTCAGAAGGCAACAGCCCAGCAAGGAGGGCTGGATATCCTTGCTGGTAAACTCAAGAAACTGGGGGTAGAGGAGAGGAAATGGCTCTCACATTTCATATATGCGTTAAAACAGTGAGGACCGCTATCTGGATTTTTCCCTAGTTCGCATGTTTTGAAGGAACCATGGCTTCCGCTGAGGCACACAAAGATGGGTCAAGGCACTGACAACTGTTGTGTGGTTCTGTTTGCCGTGGCCCTAGACCCTCCCCACAGGGGAGACGGCAACAGGCAGATCCTTTGCCCCAACGGATACCACTTATTGCCGGCAGCTCTTTGTGCCTCATTTGCTTCGCCTATAAAGTGGAGCCAACGATAGTACCTACCGGGTAGAATTATCATGGGGATTAAATGTATTGATGAACATGAAGTTCTCGGAAGAGGGACTGGGTGTTCAACACACAGTTGCTACCGTCCTTATTATTTTGCTACTGTTATTACACGCATTCTGTAATGGAAAGAAAATGAGATTTAGAAAGGGTTCACGGTCTACTTTGTCCCTCTGCTATTTGTGGGAGCTTGAGGAAGTCACTTGATCGCTCTATTCAGGGCTCTCATCTGAGATGATAAGACCAGCCTCACAGGGTTGTTTAAAGAGATAATAAAATATTGTTGGTCAATTTCATTTGTATACTGTAAAGCCTCATGTGCATTACTATTTTTAATTCTCCAAACCTGATTATTCTCTTGAATTCTCCTTCCTAGTAATCCAATTGACACAGCTGTCAAACTGGGAGTCATATTAAACTCTTCCTTTCAATGATTTGGCTGTAAGATTTGAGTCTTCTCTTAATATCTCTAGTATCTGACCCCTCCCTCCTAGCCACTGCAATTTCCTCAAATATAAGGTTTTAGCAGCTTCCTAACTGGCCTCCCAGACTCCAGTCTTCAGTCTGCTACCAGAATGATTGTCCTAAAGTGCAAATTCATTCTTTTCATTTGTCTATTTAAAACTCCCTAGGGGTTTCTCATTGCCTTCAGCATAAAATTCCAATTTATTAGCATGGTGAGCAAGCTCTCTCATGACATGGATTTTTACACACTTTTTACACACTCCCCCAGGGTCACTCTTGCCCTTTTGCTTTTATTGATACCTTGTGTCACATCAAATTATAGTTCCCAGAACTTGTCCTTGTCTTTTTCTAGTGCTTTCTGTCCTTTTCCTTCCCATTATCTTCTACCTGCCTTTCAAGATTATTAATTCTAGCATCAGCTACTCTAAAGAAGCCTTCTCTGACATCCCTTTTCTCTGATGCCCTGAGTTTAACAGTTCCTCTTCTCTGCCCCCATGATGCCCAGTGTTTGTTCTGATTGCATTGTATCCAAACTACTCCTTCACATATTTCTCTTCCTTATAAGAAAGAGGAACCCTTGAGGATTAGGATCTCATCCAAGTTGTTTCTGTATTCCCAGTGGCTTGGGAAAAAAAAAAAAAACAATGAATGTTGTTTGAAAGAAAGAATAAATATTATGCTCAATGAGAATTAGATGCTGTTGTTGCCCTTCAAGAATCATCTCCAAGTTGCTAATCCACTCTGCTGTGCAAGAGATTTATAAAGGAGATAATCCTTGACATGTATTATCAGATACATGACCTTGGACAAATGACACAGCATCCCTAAGTCATTTTTCTTATCTTGTAAAGTGGGAATGATGAGTATCTACCTTATAGTGTTGTTAGAAAAAGCAAATTAAATATGCATATAAAACTCCTAAAAGGGTGCTTAGTATCCAGTAAACACATTGTAAATGCAAATTACTATTATCTTATTAGCTTCAAATGGGAGTGAATTCACTCCATCCTTCATTCAAGAAAGTTGTTCTTGAAGGTGGTCAATGAAAGTTTGGGTGGGAGAGGTGGTCTACAGGTTTTCTTGACCTCTGTGAAGTAGCTCATAAAAGAGTGGGTTTATTATCATCCAAACAAAGAAAAACATCATTGGGAAAAACAATGGAGTTCAAAGACTTGTAGACTCTGGCATAAGCAAGAGAAAAACCAAAATCTGTTGACCCCATTATCTCCTGACTTGATTTTCTTTGCCATGCAATTCACAGTAAAATAAAATGTTTTCTATTCCCATGCACGTTCTCTGCACTTTCTGTATTTCTGCTGATGCCTCTTAAGAATATTTTTGTTTTTTTTCAATACTCAAAACCAGAAAAGATTAACTGATACATGAGAGACAGTGAGGTCAAATGAAAAGAGAGACATTGGTTGGACCAACCCAAGCCAGTCACATGCTCGGTGTCAGGCACCTGTCCAGAATTCCTCTGACACATCATCCGCTATGGCCACCTACGTGGCTGTGATCAGCAGTCTTCCAAAGTGTAAGTAAAAATGGAGAAAAAAAATGGCTATTTTCCGCTTCCTGAGCAGGGTTGTGAATGTTCATGAAGATGAATCAGGAAGAGGGCGAGAGAGGGTCGAGGGCGAGAGAGGGTCTTGGACGAACATGGATTTTGGAGACAGAGAGCTGGCTTTTCATCTTTTCTTTGTTACCTGTTCTCTTGATCACCTTGGACACATCTACTTTCTCATGAAATTCATTTTCTGTGTTCATTTAATGGACAGAATAGCATCAATCTTTAGGAATTGTTGAGAACAGCATGGTTTTTAGCAAGAAATCATAGCTGTTCCTTTTCCTGTGTGCCTAGACAGTATCAGCTGTCATCTTTGGTAATCCTCTGCTCTTCTCCTTGAGCCTGAAAAGGCTTCAAACCTAATGCCCTGTTTACGTATTTGTGAATCATTGCTGAGAGCCTGGAGATAACAACCGTTTAGAGATACTGTTGATTGTCTGTCCTTCCTCCTTCTTCTTTCCCTCCCTTCCTCTTGTCTCTTCTCTTCCTCTTTGCCTCTTGTCTCCTTTATTCCCCTCCTCTCTCCCTCCCTCCCTCCATCTCTTCCTCTCTTCTGTGCCTTCAATGCATTTGTCAAATAACAACCCCTAGGTAAAGAAACTCATCTTCTTGCAATTACTGATGGCATCCTCATACCTCTAGGAAGCTACAGTTACTTTTGTCATATGACTCCAGGTCTACAATGTAATCCCAGAGTCAAAATATTTATATCATCTACCATTATTGGCTTTACAGTCTTCATTTTAAAGTCTGTATGATATAATCCTTCTAGGATACAAATCCGAAGACCCCATGGGTTCAAGGGGAATAAGATAGGATCTTAGCAGGCAACACTCAGTCACCCCATCACTCTGTGTAATGATTAGGCTAAGCTGTCTTACATAAAATCCATTCCTAAAGTCCTAAAATGTCTTACTGTGTACTATTTTGGGGTAGAGAGGAGTTCCGAATTTCATGCAGACTTTTAGTTTGGGAGGAACCCTGTAGATATTCTAATGCCATATAGACCTGTAAAGATTACCCAATTGCAAACCCATTATTGAATCATATAAGTAATCTCAGACACACATGTCTTATTCACGCGTAGGTTAATTAGAGGCAGAGAGAAACAGGACTCGGGGCCTCAAACTGTATCACATTGCTTGTGGCCTGGGGAGGGGCCGTTATGATTGACACATGGACAAAGATCCAGCCTTCTCTTCCTCACCCAGCCAGTGAACTCACGTTTATCTTTCAAATTTTGATTCAGATGCCTGTTCCTCTGGAAAGCTGTTCACGAACTTTGCAGGAGAGCTAGGTCACCTCCTCTGTGTCCTGCCAGTGTCTCTTCGTTTTTCCCACCCTTTTTGGATTTCTCTTCCCAATGAGACCATGGCATCCTGAAGGTAGAAACTCTGTGCTATCAGGCTCTGAGTCCCCACTCCTGGCCTGGGGTCTGGCACGAAGTAGCTGCTCAGTGGATACTTGCTGAGTGAACACTGAACAAATTCGACTTCTCATGTATTTGGATCCGAGGCGGAGTCACAGGACTCACTTGTGAAGGGAAGCTCTTCACGCCCCCCCGCCCGGGCCACTGCTGGCGAATGAAGCCCGACCCCAATTCATGTCAGACTCTCTGCTGTCTTTGAGGGGATGCGTGATTAAACTGCCGCTTTTATTTTCAGGCAGACTGCGTGGTTCTATAGGCAATAATGTCGGGGTCCCTAGAATTTAGGAAGAAAGATATTTCACAGCCCTCACTCTGAGGTCTGTAAGAAGTTTTATTTGCCAAGTAAGTATTGATTGCAGCTTATAAAATATGGCAAATCTATACAATTAAAAAGAATGAGACCAGTCGTTGGTGGGCAGTGCATGGCTAGGTGAAAGAGAAGACAAACTCTTCCTGGATTTTATAATTGTACTTGCTTGGGAAGCTTATTAAAGCCTTGCAGGTGCAATGTTTCATCACAGAGTACTGAACCTTTGAAAGATATGCATAATAAACAGAGTTTGAAATATGTTTTTATTCCAGGCCATATGGTCCTGTCTGGAGCTTTCCTGGATCTTTGGGTCAGTTCATTGTTGAAAGATGGACTTGCAGGCACCCACCTCTCGGAGCAGCTGTCAGAGCCCTATCAGAACGAATCTGCTTTTGCATGATTATTTATTTTATGTGGCTCTCTGCAATGAGCCCAGCCTTGCTCGGGAGCTGAAATGTGCTGAGCAAAGTCTCTTCCCTGAACAGCTTGTGGCCACATCACCAAGCGGTGTCCTTCTTTGTCCTTAAAAAGCAGACGAACGAGACTTATACAACAGGCCAGGACAGGCAGTCTGGGTGAGGTGTCCCCACCTGGGCTTGAACTTGGTGCCAACAATATGAAAATGTACACAGTAGCATTTTAAAGGCGTATCTCTGCTCTTTCTTCCCAACAGCCTGTTGCTTATCTTCCTATATCTCTCGACCCTGGGCGGTTACAGTGGCCGCCGAACGCAAGCACTTGAAGTGTTCTTGCGGTATTATTGTGGTGAGGAGAGTGCTAACACCTGCTCTCTGTCCCTTTCTCATTAACAAAAGAATGTATTACCTCCTCTGAGAATGGCTCTTTAAAGGGTATTTAATATAATTTATTCAACATGTATTGTATAGGTATAGGAATACCAGTAACTGACAAGAGACATAGCCCTGAAGTCAAGTGATCACAGAAAAGTATTCCAGCAACCAGAATGTGCAGTGAGCTGATCATATCGGAAGGAGACATTTCTTCCTCTTTATTTGGGCAAGGTGAATTTGGAGTTGAATTTTGCTCTCTTGGCCAAGTAAGCAATCTTGCCTTCTTGAGAATGACCCTTTCTCTAGTCTCATCTTGCTAACATTACGTTCAGTATTCTGTATCTGTTTGTAGCTGTTCACTCATTTGAGCGGTATTTATTAGACAATTATCCTTCACCAGCCACTGTGATAAGTTTTGGGAACATAAGATCCTTGTGCTTCCTGCCCTCATGGAGCTTAGTCTGGAGTAGAAGGCAGACGGTGAACAAATAGTTAATTCCACGTCTTATTCATGTTATAAAAGGGAAGGGAATGGTGTTGAGTGAAGGCACGTAACAGAGAAACTGTGTGGAGTCTTTGCTCTTGTATTTCACCTTGAGGGCAAGGTCCATAGTTGATTCCACCCCCCCACCGCACCATGAGAATCACTCCGCCTAAAACAATACGTTGGATGTAGTAGATGTTATATAGTATAAAGTATTTTGTGGATATAAGGGAGGAATGAAGGAAAAAAATGAAGAATGAAGTCCTAATATTAGTCCATTTATTCAGAACACAGTTTGACAAATTACAATTATAAAGCCCTAAATTAGTTTTAGAGCAAAGCTACACATTTTTATTTTGCTCTCACGTGCAGTTGTACCATTTTTATTTACCTATGGTGCCTATTTTTTCACCTCTAGAGCTATAGAACCTAAAACTTAGCCTTTTACCTGTGTATAGAAATATAGGACTCTGATATTTCTATCTGGGGCACTAGCTACTTTTTTCGAGGACTATTCTCAGGTTAGGGTAGTTATTAGAGATAGGCTAGTTCTATATGCAAGTAGATCAACACTTTTATGATCTAAAAAAAGTAATAGCTATTCCAAAGTGTGTACCTCAGGCCTAGGGATAAGGTCATATGATGAGAGATGTTTTCTTCTGAAGCTCTACTATGGTGCCTTAGGGGTTCCTTCTGGGACCAAGGAACCACCACTCAAGCTCAGTCTGTGTCCAGGAGAGTGAAGTGACATTGCTCAAGAGCACTGAGCGCTTACAGTGATTATTCTTAAGGAGGGGAAAACACTCATGAAGACCACCCCAGAAATACAGCCAAGGACCAGATAAAGGGTTCCTTGAGAGATGCTGGGAATCAAAGGTAAATTGTGGCAGGTAGCAGTAGCTGAGACAGTGGAGAAGCTTTTGGGAAATGTCAGAGAAGAGAGGCCAGTGGAAAGTGATGGGGAATCCTAGGTCTGAATGGGTGGAGAGTTGGAATAGCCAGGTTGGGACTGGAAGCAGAGGCTGGTTTCCCATGGGACAGGAATAGCCAGCAGTGCAGTAACAGGGATTTAGGTGCTGGATGGGGACTTGGAATCAACGGCCATTGATGTCTTGGTTGTTCTGCCTGAAGATGATATAATTCTGATATCCAGATGGGAATAGTGAGACCAGAGTCCTATTAAGATTATATTAAGATGACTCCCTTCCTCCCTTCCTTCCTTCCTTACTCTCTCTTCCTCCCATATCTCTTTCCCTTCCTCTCTCATTCATTCCTTCAACAAGTACTTATTTAGCATCTACTATGTGTTAAGTACTATTCTCGGGGCTAGGAATATTGAAAAGAATAGATAAAATCCCTTTTTTTCTCACGGGATTTTCAGTCTTCCAGGGAGGATCAATAATGAAAAATAAGTAAATACATAAACAAGACAATTTCACTTGATAAAGGCCACAAAGAAAACAGTACCAGATAATATGAGAGAGAATGGGGTAGCTGGGAATATAAATAGAAGCATCAAAAAAAGGCCTCTTTTGGGGATGAACTTGAATCAAGACCTGAATGGCGATAAGGAGCCATAAGGTAAAGACCTAGAGGAGAGCTTCAGACAGAAGGAAAGTCAGCGTAAAGGCTGTAAGATGGAAAACATCTCAGCACATTTTAGGAAGAGAAAGAAGCCCAGTGTGCCTGGAGAATTGCCAGTGGAGGGCAGGAAGGAGAGGACGTGGGAAAGCTGTGCAGAGGCCTGACCATGCAGGACCTTAATGGTCAGAAAAGGGTTTAACATTTTGCACTAAGTGAAATAGGAAACCATTAAATGGGGGAGTTAAACAAGAAAAGGACATAAGGTAAATTGATTTTTCAAAGATTTACACTTTCTGGCTACATTGTGTGCAAGAGTTGTGGCAGGGAGACCAGTCAGGAGCTATTGCTGTGGGTTAGAGGGATCAGGAGGTGGGCGGGGGCAGAGCCTGTTACAGATGGGAGGGGGAAGAGAACATGGACAAGGAAGAAGCCGGCATGATGTCCAGGCGTTTGGAGGGAAGAATTGAATGGATGATGCCATCTGTTGGGATTCAGAAAGCTAGAGTGGGGGCAGGTTTGAGGAGTGGGTTAAACATTGAGTTCTATTGTTTAAATGTTAAATTTTATTTATTTATTTATTTTAAAATTTAAAATAAATTTAAATATACAGTTCAGTGGCATTAAGAACATTCACCTTATTGTGCAGCAATCACCTCCATGCATCTCCAGAGCTTTTTCGTTTTCCCTTTGTACCTATTAAACAATAACTCCTCATTGCTCCTCCCCTCCATCCCTGGCAACTGCTATTCCACCTCTGCCTCTGTGAATCTGACACTCTAGGTACCTTATATAAGTGGAATCATACAGTATGTGTCTTCTATATTTGGCTTATTTTACTTAGCATGTCTTCAACATTCATCCGTGTTGTAGAATGCATCAAAATTTGATTTTTTAAAAATATTGGATAGTATTTCATTGTAGGTATATACCACATCTTGTTTATCCACTCATCCAATGATGGACATTTGCATTGCTTCCACCTTTTGACTATTGTGAACAGTGCTGCTTTGAACATTAGTGTACAAATATGCCTGTTAAATTTTAAATGTCATTTAGATCACAAGAGGAGAAGTATAGTAGTCAATTATACACAGATTTTGCAGGCAAGAGAGATGCCAGAGCTGGAGATATAAATTTTGGAATCATCATGTAGTTTTGACCAGAGGACCCATGAACCAAGTTGGGTCGTGGCTCCGATTCTCTTTAGAAGTCTAGTGAGCTAAGCTGAACCACATGACATAGTTTTTGCCTAGGGAGAGGTGAGTTAGAGTTATTCTAAAACCCAGGGTTAAAATGGGCTGAAAGGCCATGATTGACTCGAAATTCATCTGAGGATCACTGAACTTATCCTTCTAATAGGATAAGAAAAACATATCACTATACCACAGCCTAGGAAATGGAACCAGCGCAACAGACAGCAACCACCAGCAACCCCCCCATCCCCCCATAAGCCTGCCTCTGTCCTGGGCCTAAGCAAGTCCAGAAACTCTGTTGTCAAGTAGGGAAAAGAGAGACTTTGAACAAAGTTGAAGCACTGGCCAAGTGTGCTCCAGGGAGAAAGAATCTGTGCCATCTGACCACTCTGCCTTCAAGGCACATGAAAGAGACACCCCTACTCATGCAGGCTGTAACTCCATAATGTGATCCCCTTTAAAACTCTCACCCCAGAAAAACTTGGACCAATTATTACTGAGTGCTCCTTTTCTCACTGGTGCAAGTTTTTTGGTTTTGATCTTGAATTTTCCCTGGAGAGATATAAGAGGATTATAAAAGGGGTGGAGGAGACGAGAATTTTCCTTACACCACAAACACTTGATTTTTGCTCTTAAGCAGTTACAGGTGCCACCCCCAGCTCTATGCTTTCCACATGATCTGGCCATGTGGTTCCCATAGTGGCTTTGACCCTTGCATGTCACCTAGATTTGCCGTGTTTTTGATTTGCGATGTTTCCATGCTATTCTGATAGAAGGATCATGGACTTTGGAGTCAGACAGCCTTAGTATTCATTTCCAAATTCTCCCCTTTTAGTTGTGTGACTTTAATCAAATTACATCCACAGAAAGTGTCACCTATGGTTGTATCAGGTCAAGGACATAGGGCATTTCTAGCCTTTCTCACCAATCTCTCTTTCCAGCTTATCTTTAAATGTTGCGATAACATGAGGCTTGTACCAACTCTTGTTTTCTTATTCTCTAAATTCTATTCAACAGCCATGATTTCAATTACCATCTTTACATGATGACTCCAAAATTTACATTTCCATCTCAGACCCTACTTTGAGCTCTTTAATTTGTCTATCTAACTACCTGTTGAACTTTTCATTTGGAGGTCAGAAGAGGCACCTTAATGTTGTCATAACTGAAGCTTGATTCATTACCTTCCCTGCCTTTTCTCCAAAACTTGTCTATGCCCAATGTTTTGAAATTAGAGACTGACAATACTATCCATTAAGTTGTGCTAACTTTGCTACCTTGGCTCCTTCACCGCTGATCTCCAATAAATTGTTCAATCCTGTTGATTTTATCTGAATATCTATTGAATCCTTCTGATTCTCTGTCTTCACTTATGCCAACCCAGAATGAGCTCCTATCATCTCCCTCATGATTTACTGCAATCATTCCTAAATGCTCTCTTGGATTCCATTCTTGCTACATTCAAATCTATTCTCCACAGAGGTCACAGTTCTCTTCTAAAAATGCAAATTAGCTAACCTCACTGCCTTGCTTAACTCCTTCAATGACTTTTCATTGTTGTTGAGGTAAAGACCAAAACCCTTAAAATCTTTATAAGGACCTTCATGTCTTAGTCCCTGCCTCCTGGAGTGCACTCTCTCTCTCTCTATTTTTAACTCCAGCTTTTTTGAGATATAATGACACATAACATTGTGTAAGTTTAAGGTGTACAGCGTGTCGATTTGACACACTTATATATTGTGAAATAATTCCCACTGTAGCATTAGCTAAACCCTCCATCATCCCACATAATTATTATTTCTTTTTTTGTGGCAAAAACATTTAAGACCTATTCTCTTAGCAACTTTCAATCTCATAATCCAGTATTGTTAATTGAAATTACCATACTGTACGTTGGATCCTGAAAACTCATTTATAACTAAAATTTTGAACCCTTGGAGCAACGTCTCCCCATTTCCCCCACTTCCCAGCCCTTGGTAACCACCATTCCAGTCTCTGTTTTGATAAGTTCCTGATAATTCTTTATGATCCATTGGACTATATTCTTCAAATTCCTTAAATGTGCTGTAAACTTTCCCATGCCTGATCTTTCACACGTGTTCATTTTTCTTGGATTTTCTTATTCTTCATTTAGTGAAGTGGATATCTTTCATGTTTTCTGACTGCCTAGCCCTTGTTGAATACACTTGCTACATTTGAGGAGTATCCAGTCTTAAGAGTTGTGTCTAGTCGAGGTAGAGGATGACATTCCCCAGGTTTCTTTGGAGCAAGGGCATGCACATGTGATCTAGTCTGCACCAATCAGACTGACTTGTGAGAATTTAATCTGAAAGTAAACAGCTGGAGGAAGGCAGAAGCTATCATGGTGGTGAGGATAGCAGCAGAGGCAACCAACTTTTGAGAATGACAGTGGTTATAAAGTAGTTGAGATGCTCGTGGCTGCAAGGAAGTTGGGTTTTGACAGCAACACTAACTATAGGACTTAGTGCCGATTGGGTCATTAGCAGATAAGGAAGTTTCTTCCACCCACCAGTTCTGTGGTGTGCTTTTGGGCACTGTTTCTGAAAGCTTCATTTGAGCCAAGTTTTCCAGCTTGACACGTTTTTTGCTTCATCAGTTAAGGTCAGCTTCTATTACTCACAAGTGAGAAAGAACCCTGGCTGGTAGCATTCAATAACTCCAACTAATCCTTGGGCTCTCAGCTCTAGTTCACTCCAGGAAACTGTTCCATTTTTCGGGTTCTCCCACCCTTGCTGACTAAGATAGATCTTCCACTAGATCAGGTTGTCAAGACTCAGTATGCTCATTCTATTTTTAGTTTTCTGAGAAACCTCTGTACTGTTTTCCACAGTGGCTGCACTAATTTACATTCCCACCAACAGTGTACAAGGGTTCCCTTTTCTCCATATTCTTGCTTCCATATGACCCAGCAATACCACTCCTGGGTATGTATCTGAAAAAACAAAACCAAACCACTAATTTGAAAAGATACATGCACCCCAGCATTCATGGCAGCATTATTTACAATTGTGAAAGTAGTGCCAAAGTATGGAAGCAACCTAAGTGTTCATCAACAGATGACTGGATAAAAATGTGGGGGGTGTGTGTGTATACACAATGAAATACGACTCAGCCAATAAAAAAGGATGAATTTTTGCCATTTGCAGCAATATGGATAGACTTGGAGGTCATTATGCTAAGTGGAATAAGACAGAGGAAGACAAATTTTGTATGATATCACTTCCATGTGGAATCTAAAAAAATACAATAAACTAGTGAAGATAAAAAAAAAGCAGCAGACTCAGATATAGAGAACTAGTGGTTACTCGTGGTGGGGGAGGGGCATCATAAAGGTGGGGAGTGGGAGGTACAAACTGTTGGGTGTAAGGTAGGCTACAAGGATGTATTGTACAACATGGGGAATAGAGCCAATAGTTTGTAATAACTGTACATGGAAAGTAACCTTTAAAAAGTATAGAAAATTTTAAAAAATGAAAGAAGAAACTTGTTGGAGTTGTAAGAAAAAAAAAAAAAACAAAAGACTCAGTATAGTGTCAAGGCTTGGCAGGCAGGCTCTGTTGGTATCCTGCCTGAGGTCCAGTTTCAGCCCTCCTACTGACTTGATATTTGAATTTTGCAAAGGTTACCTAACCTCTCCGTGCATCACTTCTCTTCTCTGTGAAATGGAGACAACGGTAGTATCCATCTAACTCACAGGTTTACTGTAAAGATTAAATGAATTAATGCATACATGAAACCCTTAAAGTGGTACCCAAGTGCTCAATAAATGTTAGCTAATATGCTGTTCTTTCCCACAGTTCCCATGTCTTTCCTTTCACAATGCTTTTCACAGATTGTAATTAAAGGCTCACCGGGCGGTAATTTGATTAAGATATGTCTTCCATATAGGCTGTTAAGCTCTTTAAAAAGAGAGGCTGCTTATTTTGCTCACACTTATAGTCCCAATTCCTAGCACAATATACATTTATTGAATCAGTGTAGGATGGATGTAGGATCCCAGAAACCTTAAATGATGCTGTTTCCAGCTCTGGGCACCCCAAGGCAGGGAGGCTTCAGCAACACTCGGTGTTCCTGGCAGCCTCACCCTAGGGTCCTTGTCTTTAGTAATTTATTTTTTGTGACCCAGGGCTGACCCTTTCCAACTGAGCACAAGCCCTGCCCCAGATGCTGCACTTTCCCTCGATGCCCTGATTTCGCTGGTTCTCAGCACTGAGCGCTTTGTGCTGACTCTACACACTCTGAAAGCTGTTTGGAGCCAGATGGGAGGAAGAGAAAAAACCGTTTTCATTCATTGTCCTTCCAGACTCTGAGAGAAATGACAAGAACAGCAGTACCAACAAGCATTGTGTATTGAGTGTTTACTACAAACTAGGCATTATTCAGAGAGCTTTATATGCATTAATTTATTAATATCCACCACAATCCTAGGAAGAAGATGCTATTACCCTCATTTTACAGAAGGTGAAAGTAAGTCTTGAAAGGAAGGACAGGAAGGAAGGAAGGGAGAAAAGGAGAGGATGGGGCAAGGAAGGAAACTTTTCTGGTAGAAGACAGCTTTATCTGCTGAGAACTTTGATTCTTATAAGAGCTTACCCACTGGAGCAGAAGTAACCATAAAAGTAATATTGATGGAGAAATTATAGAAGATGACACTGAATGTGTACCTATCCTCCAGTCAGCTTTATAATTAAATAAAAATATGATTTTATGTGATACCTTTCCTCTGCTTCCTATTTACAGCTTCCACCCCTCCCCCCAATCTAATGCAAGGAACAGGAATGATGCAGATAATTAAATCTTTACAGCTTGTTTCTGGTTAATTGTCATTTTCCTATAAAATATTTGTACATTAGCGTCTGTTTTGCAAAAACTCTCGTTTCAGAGAGTCATAGTTCTTGCTCCTAGGAGTTCCCATGTGCGGGGGGGCCTCATGCTTTGGGATTATTTGGGCATTTTCACAGATGCTGTCCAGCCACTGATATTCACCTGGAGTTGTTAGGGGTAGAGGCTTATTGTGCATTTTCTATGTTTAGATCTTCCTGATGTTGTTTTATTTTATTTTTTTTAAAGAAAGGGGAAACAGCCGGTTTGCCAGTTCTCTCTCAGGAACTGCTATACCGTTAAAGCTGTCCTCCAGTTGTAGCGCTTTTGTGCACTCACAGCAAACTCAGAGAGACACATTTTCTAAGTTAGCGTGCAGGGCAGTTGCCAGAAAATCTGCTTCAAACCGTGTCCCGGGAAGGTTTTCTCTCTCCAGCTTTGCAGGCCTTGAGAGAGATTCTCACAAACGCTCAGCAAATCCAGGTGGGTGGTTTGGGACTTGGAGCCCAGGTGGCACCCACCCCAAAGAGTCTGGTGCGTCTGTTTCCTGAGGCTGCTGAAACAAATTACTGCAAACTTGGTGGCTTAAACAGCAGAAATGTGCTCTCTCAGAGGTCTGGAGGCCAGAAGTCTGAAATGAAGGTTTATCCGTAGGATGGGTTCCTTCTGGAGGCTCTGGGGGAGACTCTGTTCCACGCCTCTCTTCCAGCTTCTGGGGGCTGCCTTGGCATTCCTCGGCTTGTAGGTAGATCTCTCCAATCTCTACGGCTGTCTTCACATTGCCTGCTTCCCTGTATATCTTCTCCCCTTCTCTTATCTTCTAAGGACACTTGTCCTTGGATTTAGGACTCACCATCATGCAGGATGATCTCATCTTGAGTTCCTTCCCTTCCATTTGCAAGTCCTTTTTCCCAATAAGGACACATTCACGGGGTTTGGATGGGCACATCTTTTGGGGGAGCCTCCAGTCAAGCCATTACACGTGGTGAACTGAGAGATTTCTCATGATCCACTGGGATAAGGCTAGGCTTCGACTAAGCAGTGGGATGAAAGAGCGTCCTGACACTCCTAAGCGTGCACCATCGCCCCCTAGTCTCTTGCGGTCCTCCATGTCTGAAAGGTGCTGTGACTTGGCCTGCACGTAACTGTGTCTCTGCAGAGAGCGCCTCCCGCTATGACTGTTGACGAGAAGGGCTGATGGTGATTTTGTAACACTTATAAGCCTCTCGAAGGATGCCTCTGGGGTTCAAAAAAATCGTAGTTGATCATCAGAGCTCATCCTAGGCTTACCAGTCTCAAACTCGACTAAGTATAGAAGTCACTTGGGGAGTTCATTAAAAACAGAAATTAAAAAAAAAAAGCACAGAAATTCTCAGTTCTCAACCTGTATTAGTTTGCTAAGGGCTGCTGTAACAAAATGCCATAGCCTGGGTGGCTTGAAAACCAGAAAGGTAGTTTCTCACAGTTCTGGAGGCTGGAAGTCCAAGATCGAGGTATCATCAGGTTTGACTTCTCGTGAGGTCTCTCTCCGGCTTTCGAATAAGCACTTTCTCTCCATGTCCTCACTGGTTTTTCCTCTGTGCCCAGGCACCCATGCACCCCGGTGACTCTCTTCTTATGAAGATGCCAGTCATATTGGGTAAGGGCCCACCTTAATGACCTCATTTTAACTTAATCACCTCTCTAAAGACTTTATGACCAAATAAAGTCCTGTACTAGGGGTTGGGGTTTCAACATGTGGATTTAAGAGGGACAGAATTTAGCCCATAATACAACAAAAGAGATTCTGACTTCAGTAGGTTTGGGGTGAGGCTGACAAACTTTTTTTAAGCTATGCCCCAGGATCTAACTGGTTTAGGTGGTCAGAGTCAGTTCCCTGGTGGATTGGTAATCATTTTGACATTTGCTTTGGCTCCATGTCTCTATATGCGCTTTCTTTTTTTCTTACATCACATATGCAGCAACAAATTAATGCCAATAGAAGATACTCCATGAACTTTGTGAACACTCCCCAACTCTGGTGTCTGTCTGAGATCTGTCCCCATTCTATTTCAACGACCTTGAGTCTGAGGTTGTTTGGCATCCTGTCTTTTGGGCTTGTTATGACATTAACTTAGCCACATAGTACTTAAGGTTTTGACTCAGACCCACTCTACTAGTTTTTTCCACACCCGGGAAAGGATTTGCTGCTCGAAACGTAAATCTCAGGATGCACCTGCTCAACTCACATCACACGGGTTTGAGAGCTTGGGCACCAGAAACTCAATGCTTTAGGGGGGTCTTAGAACTGCTTCTCAGTACTTAGGAAGGCAGGAATCCAGGCAATGACTTGGAGATGTCACCCTGGAGAAAAGAAAGGATTCTGTCAACGGATGGAAACAGCCCTGTCTTCAGATTTACAGTCTGTATCTCTCTCTTCGTCCTTACATTCACCTTTCTCAGGCTGAATCCTGTCCTTGTGACTCCCTTTTCCCTTTTACACTGTCACACATGTTCGTTAAACCCAATTTCTACTTTATCAAAATGTTTGGGGTCGGGGAGAGGGCACGTCAAAGTTTATTGTTACTTCGGCTTCTGCATTCTCCTACGGGGTGGCCAGAGGCAAGGAACAGAAACCCACCGTAGGCTAGGTGTCGTGCTGGGATCCACGCTCTCTTGTTTCCTTTTTACATCAGTCCTAGGGGTAAATATCAGTGTCTCCACTGCACTCCTGAGAAATGAGAGACCCCTTCAGCTAGTGACTGCTGGACCTGGGATTCAGACCCAAGCTTGTAGAGGTTTCTTTTTCAAAAGATATTCCAAGTTTGTCTCTATGATTGAAACACAATGCACATGGTTATTTTATAATCTGTCTGACAATTCTAATAATTGAGATCATTCTGGGTTTGTTTCTTATTGTCTGTTGATTCTGGTGATTTTTTTTAAGGTATTGTTTCCCCATGTCTGTATGGTTATATTTAATTGTATGCTGATGGTTATACTTTAAAATATTTGTAATAATAATTTGAGGTTTAGACTATAGATGTCTCCCTTTAGAAAGAATTTGAATGTGTATCTTCCCAAAACTTGGGTACTGTTAGTCTGGGATCACTGCAATCCAAGATCAAGACTTGACAGTTTCTGAACCACCAGGTGACTTGAGACTTTCCAGTGACCCGTATGCTTCTGCCTCACCCTTACTCCTAAGGCTTAGTCTTTTGGGATTTTAGTTTTCTGAGTGTGGGGTCTCATACTAGATTTCTTTGGCACTGATTCTCATCCCAGAAAACAGAAAACAGTTTCTGATTTCCTAAGACTGGAAAATTGCATCAGGCAAAAGCAGCTTCCAAGCCCACCAATCTCAGTTCCCACTTCCTGACTTGGCCTGGTCATTCCTGATGAAATCGTCAGCTTTCCATTGTTTTGAAGATTTGTTTAATAAATTTTAGTCAGCGTATTTACTTATTTTCATTACTTGATTGAATCGTGTAGTCTACCATTACCTGAACACAGAAATCTAGGGGCCTACAATTTTTCTTCTCATCCATTCTTGGGGCTTTATCTCTCTCTCTCTCTTTTGTGAGGTTGCTGCCTTTTACACTGTCCTGGACCTTTCCACTGGTTCTCGTCCTGGCAGCTTGGGTCTACAGATTCGTGGTTTGTTTCATAGCTTCATAGTGGTGTCACATTCATGGATATCATATATAAATCCTAAGCGATCTTGAAGACAAAAATTATCTTTGAGGCCTCAGCTGGCCCTTCCGTGAAACAGTCTTCCCCCCACCACCCCCCCCCCCCGCCCCGTGGTGGGAAAGCTGTGGGCTCGTGTGTGTGACGTGCTCAACTGCAGACCAGCAGGCAGAGCGAGATGTGGTGAAGGTCACAGCCGGACCCCGTCACAGCAAAGGCTTGGAAGAGGCAGGAACAGGCGCCCTGAGTTGGGGTGACTGTGGGGGTGATGGGGAGGATGAGAGCCCTGCCCGGTTCCCTCCCACTGCGGACGGGAGGTTGTGTCTGCTGCTCGGGGAAACGTCCAGCGTCTCCAGGCACGGCTTAAGCCATGTTGTCCATACATGTAGCTGCTTCCAGCCTGTGTTATACAATAGAATATTTTTCTAGCTGAAAAAAAAAAAAAAGATGACCTCTGTTTATAAACTGTGGGGAAATACATCCCATTGATGCTTAGTGCCCGCTTTCTAGGCCTTTGTGACATGATAGACACAGGCATGATCACAGCACCCGGTAAGTCAGCGAATTGAGGAGGATCTGCCCAATACCATGAAATAAGGAGCTTCTAAAATGTGTGTGTTCAGATCTGTGTGAGTAGCAAAGAGTTCGGTTTTGCCCAAAGAGTGGATTGGCCTTTGCCCTTAGCTTCTGGGAGAAACAAAATCTAGTCTCACCTGACGGGATGTCCTTGTTTAGGGAGAGTGCTGGTCACGGTAGGAAGACCAATCACGTGACTCAGCAGGGGGCTTTGGGGCACACGCAGTCAAACGACTCGGGGACTGAGACGTCCACATGGGCAATCAATCCATCACGCCCATGTAACAGAGTCCGCATGAAAACACCGGGCACCGAAGCTCAGGGGACCTCCTCTGGCCGGCAGTACTCTGTGTGTGTTGTCACATGTCAACACCAGGAGGACAACGTGTCCTGACTCCGAGGGAAAACGACAATGAAAACTTCGTGTTTGGAGCCCATCAGTTTCGGACCTCGGTGCTCGGTGCCTCCTCCTCTGGCTCATGTTAACACGTATCCTTTGCGGTAATAAACCACACCTGTGACTACAAGAGGTCTCTGGAAGTTCTGAGAGTTCTTCTAGCAAACTCTTGAAACTGAGCATGGTTTTGGGAGCTCCTTGAACTTGAAGTTGGTGTCAGCAGTGAGAGCAGTGTGGGGAAGGACTGTTGCCTCAACCTTTTCAGTTTGGTCAACAATGGGCAGTGAGTGTGTGTGTGCGCGCCTAAGTGTGTGTGCAAGCGTGTGTGTCTGCATGTGTGTATCGTACAACACTGGCATGGAGTTCTTATAATGAGAACAGCTGAAGGCTATGACATATTAACAAGTCTTAGATGCTTTTTCCCTTGCATCTTTGTATCCATGATCTGTGATGGTGAGCATCTTTCCTACTGGCCTTTTAGTCCAAAACCAAACTCTGCCTCCCGGACGGGTGTCATAGTCACCCCCCGTGTGCTTTGTACCCATCTGCAGTTCCTGTCAGTCTGGGTTTACTTTGCCTGCAATGCTGCTTAAAGAAAGAGCGTGAATTCACAGAAACGTTTTTTCCTTACTAAGATGTGGGACCTCATAAATCACAGTGGCAAGACATGTGATGATGGCCTCTTTCTGTTCCTGAGGAAGATTGGAACAGGAGAAGCGTGCAGGTTCCAGTACGGTTTTGTAATTTGTCCCAGTGGTGGCACCATGATAAGGATTCCAGCAGGCTAGCTCCTCAGCCCGAACTAGGTAATTCTCCACTTGAATGTTCCTGCAGTGGAAATGCAGAGACATCCACCAGGGTCACTCGGGCCGTTTAGTCCCTGCTGCGGAACTCCTGGCAGATAACAATGAAATTGTCAAGATTTCCTTTTTGCTCCCTTCCAGGTGGGCAGGGCATTGTTTTTATCTCCTGGTTTAGCACATGAATCAGTCCTTTTGTACGTGATCAGTGGGACTGTGCATGTTTTCAGAACCTGTCTAGTTTCTGAAACGGTTTATACCTGGCAGCCTGGCTTGTTGAGCAGTAGTTCTGCAAATGAGAAAGAAGATTATGCAGATTTTCGCACATCCCCACATTGAATTATAAGGCAGTCAAAAAAGATTGCTATTTTTCTGGCCTGGTATTTGGTTTTGGTCATTTTCATTTTTAGATATATGCCAGCCAGAAATTAAATTTAAGAAGATTATTTTAAAAGATTGGCATTTTGCAGATTGTGGTGGACAGAGAGGGGAGGAGACACACGAGGCAAGGTGGGCAAGTGGGAGGAGAAGGAATAGTAAACGTGTTAATTCCTGTAAAGCCTGATGTGCTTCAGTGGCATATATTTCATTTTCCAACAATGCTTTACTTAAAAAGAATCAATCCAGTTGGGTTTAATTCCTGCCTTGAGGCCATGCACAGGGCGTTTTCTAAGTAAAGCACTTTGCATGCCTCCATGCACGAAGGCAGAGGGGTTATGCAGCAATTAACCTGTGGGAAAACTTTTGTCAATAGTAAATCCATAGTAAAAAAAATTCCATTTGTCTATGGAATATTCCTGGAAAAAAATTCCTCTCATCTATGGACTGTTCCTAGTAAAAGAAATGCATTTGTCAATGGAATATCCGTACTGAAAGAATTCCATTTGTCTATGGAATATTCCTGGTAATTGAAATGCATTTGTCTATGGAATATCCGTAGTAAAAAAAATCCTAAGAAGATTTGGAGATCAACACGTGTAATAGTATATGGGTACAGTACTTTTGAGAGACCTGAAAAATACGGATTTATAACGAAAAACATTAAAAGGTGGATCTTGCTTTGCTGAAGCTAGAAGAGTCATTTGGGTTGAAAGCAATCCCCAGTAAGATTAAAATTTGATTTATTATATACATGTTCATTTTCACCTAAATTATTTAGGAATATGTCTATTTTATAAAGAAAACCTGCCTTTTAATTTGATTTCTGTACCATAAGACAGATATTAGTGCATCCCATAGATAACGTTTACTTGTTTCGGTTTTAAAAATGAAAGTGCCCAACGCAAAGATTCACAGAAGCTGAGTTTTGCCAAACCTAAAACTAATTAAAAAATCAGCTCAATTAGTGTAAAACTACTCAGAGAATTCTCCATAATTTGGTGTCTTAATATGGAGTCCATGGGCTCTGGGGCATCCATAGATGAAATTATATAGAATACCGTGTTTGTGCATATCTGCATTTGGTAGGGAGGTGGCCTAGTGCCTTGGCCCTTAGGGCTTAACCACCACTCTGAGTTTAGATGTGGGGCACAGAGGACGCCGTAGCGTTTCCATGCTTACTTAGGCTAGGATAAAGGCACAGCCAGGACCAGCTGCTGATCCGTTTCCTTCTGAAGGTTCTATTTCCAGAATTATAAGATATACCTCAATTCTATCACAAGGACACAAGGTAAGTACTGGGGCTTCCTCGGCTGTGTTATTATCACTTTTTTCCAGTTTATTAATGGGCTTTCTGAATCATCTTGAAGTTGTATTTAGAAGCTGGGTAGTGTTTTTACAGAGCACAATTCTAGGGCACTAGGGAGAAGCTCTGTGTGTGTGTGTTTCTTTGTGTCTGAAAAATAGTAGGTGTTGAAAAGATGTGTATTGAGTACATGAATGAATGGACAAAATGAATGTCAGGAAGAGTGAATAGCCAAATATTTATAATTATGTAATTTAACTTCTTTTTTAGTGTCATAATTTATTTATTCATTTATTTACAATTTTAATAAAAATTAATTGAGTGCCTATTATATACTTGGACCTTGGCTGAAAATCAGAGATTAAAGAGCTCCCTGATCTAATGAAGGGGGGCTGACAAATAAAAAGGCATGCAATTTAACTTCTTGAATGAAGCCCCTTCTTGGTTAAAATAGGAAATTGGAAAAGGGGATCGAGACAAGGCTTTTTCTGTTCCCACTGTGATCTTCTGCAGGAGAAAGATACCCACCTGGGTATCTGTCTGGGTTTTCATAAAACCTTTGGGGAAATGGTAATTTTTTGTTTTTTTAATTTTAGCTATCCAACTTGATAAAGTCAATCTTCAAATATATTGTGCCTGGTCACTTCTGGATAACTTTGAGTGGACCCACGGGTACAGCAGCCGGTTTGGTTTCTTCCACGTTGATTTCGAAGATCCAGCAAGACCCCGAGTCCCTTACGCGTCAGCCAAGGAGTACGCTAAGATCATCCGAAACAATGGCCTGGAGGGACCTCTGTAGAAACGATGGCCAGGCAATTTCACCTGGAGAAGGGGCCCTCTGCCCTTGGAAAGGAAATCTGCTTCGGTGATCCCTCAGAGACCCACAAATTGCCTTGGTAATCAATAGGTCCTACCAGCTGATCCGTGATCACGAAGTCTGAATATGTAATGCCTGGGGATGTATTTAATGATGGCTTTTACTCTATTTGTATTTGATCAATGAGGCTTTAAAAAAAAATAGAATAGGAAAACCGCTGCAATTGATTCTTATGTTAACAAATCAGTTGGACTTGGAAACTTCAATTTAAATCCTTAGAATTTTTCTAGAAAAAAATAATGCAGAATTGACAAACACAGTGAGCTCGTGATTTGCACCTCTTAACAGCAGACCACTTATTTTAAGAATACTTGTTTATGAGCCTATTGTTTTCTGTTTGCATAAGCTATTGTTTGCTTTTATAGGTCCATTGTCATGTGGTCCATGACTTTCTATTACGTAACCTAGTGTAAAAATCAAAATGAAAAGTTAGTCACATTATATCATTATGCATTCTGTTCACCAAAGAATTAACTGATAACCTGCTTAATAAAATGGATCGGTTGATATATTTGGCACATATTTTACCTATGCATGAACAAGTACGTCTTTCTTTTGCCTGACAAACTTTTGGAAAATAATAAATTAATGAAACGAACCAGGATGTGAATGGTTAAAAAAAAAGAGTATTTGAGTGTTGATGTTTAACAGAAATTGGATTCCAACTCTATAGTGACACCAAATTAAAAGCAAAAGAATGAGCAGGGCATGGGCTCGACTTTTGGATATTTTTGAAAATGAAGAATCCATCAGAACATTGATGACAGCCAGAAAATAAATATATGAGTTAAGTGACTTACATGAGTGTAAGCAGAGGAGGGGAGGATTTCCTGCCTTGGTGGTTGAAATGTCTGAGATGTATGTCAGGTTGATTGGACTTGGACATTTTACTGAGCTTCTTCTGTGGGAGTCAGTAAGAGATGTAGGGCTTCCTCTGGACTTCCTGTCTTCACTCCAGCAAATCTTCCACATTTGTGGAATTTGTGCCCTCACATCCATGTTTACGTAATATTTACTAAACATTCACATGTGTAGCAAGCTTGAAGTGAAGAGGTAAGTGTTATCCCCCCATTTTGCAGACTGAGAAACTGAGGCTGCACGGATGTGCATCTTCCTCAAGTCACATCAATGCTTGTTTACTGGACCTGGCACCTCTGTGGCATCAGCTCTGTTCTGTGTAGCACGGTATGGATTGGGGTGTCATGGAAGTCTTCTCTGCATTTTTTAAAAAGTAAAAAAGAAATGAGTGTGTGGAGTTACTTTATGCAGGAGGACACAGGGAATGTGGTTTTCTGTATTCTCCTTCTGCCTCCCTGAGGAAATGACACATACTTTGCCTTTCTCTTGGTACTGAGTCCAAGCTCACTCTACTCGCCACACAACAGACCAATAAATCTGAGATGAGGTGTCAAGGCGAGGAATCTGACTTTATTCGGCAAGCCGGCAGACTGAGAAGATGGCAGACCAGTGTCTCCTAAAAAACCATCTTATCGGGGTTTGGATGCCAGTTTCTCTTACAGCACAGAGATGGGGAGGAGATGAGGAAGTAAAGTAAAAAGGCCATAAGTTTTTCAAATATCGCCTGGAATGGCCAGCCTCAGAGGGGGTGTGTTAATTTCTTCTTTCTTGCAGCCATCCACAGGTGGACAGGGTCCAGATATTTCCCTGAACAAAGGCACTTTGGTTTAACATTTGGGCAGAGGGGCAGGGTTCCCTGAGGCAGGCCATTATGTGTAGACATTATCCTTTTAGTGAACAAAAGCAATAGGATGTAAAGGTTAAAGAAACAGATCCAACGTGGAGTCAGAGTTGGCTCTTCCCTGTTACACTAAGGCTTTGGCCCCAAGCGGACCCTCTGTCATTTTTAAAAAACACTGTGGTCGATTTCTGGATTGTTTTCATGTTCATAATCAGGGAATTATTTACGGCAAAGTACACTCTCAGTAACTTTGGACAGAGTGAGAAAGAAATGGTCTAAACGTGGGTGCACTGGGGAAAATTATATTAAGATTAAAATGGTATACATAGGAAATTCTATTACATCTTTGCCACTCATTTGTTTTTTTTATTGTTCAATGAGACATTATCTCACAATTTGTGTTCATTTTAAAAGCACATTTCCAAATCTTATTTCATTCCTCTCCTATCCAGCCTGTCTTTTTCATTTTTACCATGCATCTTATTTAAAATTTATGTGCCCTCCTTATATTATCTTGCAAGACAACTGAGTTTTCCTTTTAATTAGGATGTTGCTTTGAATATTACTTATCCTACAGGGCATATTTACAAGTTTTACAACAATACAAATGAGCACTGTATTTTTGTTACCAAAACCAGGAAATTAATATTCCCGCTGTAAGTAAAACGATCTGTCATGTTTGGTCTACCAGGTGAAAAAAACAATCTAGCTGCAGTGGCCGGGCTGCCTCACAGTGCTGTGGCCTCCGCAGATCTCTGCTGTATTTAAAAGGCGAGCTCTTTGTCCCAGAGATGCATCAAACCAAAGGTGCTTCCCTAATCAGCCTTGTAAATTAAAATTGCCATAGGTTAAAGTGAGGGAAAAAAAGTGCCCCAGCCAAACCCTAACAGCCCCCAGTATTATTTTAATTAATGTTATTTTTAATTGTATGTATTAGCATTTGAGAACAGAATTGATTGGCTTTTGTCTGTCAAGGAAACAGAACTTGCATTCTTTAAACAGTAAAACAGGAGTTGTTAATTATACTTAAAAATCCATAGATATTGTACTTAGATGTCTTGAAGGTCATCTGAGGCTTGTAAAGCATACGTTTTATGTCTCTTTTATCTAAGGAGAAACTTGGATATCACAATGATGGATTGGATCTACTTGTATTTCTCTCTACCTTCCTCCCTTGATTTTTTTAAAAAAATGGATTGTGAACACGTTATTAACATCCTGGGGATCACTTTTAAAGAATTTGGGGTTTTTTTTGATAGTTTTCGTTTTAAGGTAAGTCATTTCTGAATTGCTAAAAACATGCAGAAAGTAGTAGTAGTCCCTTTACATTTTGTTGTGGAGGACTTTTGTTTTATAACTCTGCGAACACCACCAGGAAATGTCCACTTAAGCCCTTTATTGAATGAGCGGTACAAGTTCTCATTAAGAAACCTGTAAACTAAGACGCTGGCAAACCTGGCAGCAGAGTGCCAGTCAGGCTTTTGTGGTCTGGGAATTTGTGTTTGGGCTGTAGTTTTTAATTATTTTTATGAACGAGAGAATAATGAATATATTTGTAATATATTGAAAAAATTCCCCAGCACTGGCTGACCAAAAAGTAGATTTATATGATAATCCTTGAACACCAACTCTATTGCTCGGTGCAAGGCAGAAAGAAAATAGAAGATTGAGCTTCATTATTGAGAAAGCAGACTAAATCAAACTGATGGAATTAATACTGTTTAATTACTAGCAATACTCCTTACCCGGCGAACACATATTCATCACTGATCACGATATTTGAGGCTCTGGTTGTCCTGGGAGGGATGGAGTACAGAGCACAAAGCGTGATGAGCCTTAAAGAATGAAATCAGAAGACATTTGACATAAAGACGCTTTATGCTGGCCTTTAGAATTATGGGTTATGGCATCAGGAAGGGAGAAGAAACCTTGTAGTTTGTGGCAGTAGGTGAGATGGGGAGTTGGCCAAAGCACTGGGTGAGATTCCCAATGGTGAAAGTTCATGAGTGTCTCTTGCAGAGAGTACATGGAGCCCGCTGTCCTAGGATTTTCCAGGGTCTCTAAGTGTCACCTGACCCATGACTGGTGGTATTGGTTCGTGGTTCTAGGCCAATACAGTGGAGTCATTAAGAATCATTAAGAGCCAATTCACCTGCATTTAAATCCTGGTTCTGACATGAACTAGCCAAGTGATGTGAAATACCTTACTGAGTGTTTCTGAGCCTCAGTTTTCCTGTGTGTAAAATGGGCTCCTCACAAGGCTGTTGTAAGAATTAAAGAAGCCGATCAATGTCACACGTTCAGAGAGGCTGGACCCCACGAGTGTGAGCCATTATGTTTAACTTTGACACTTGTTCACTCCCTCCGGTTCCTGCAGAGGTTTCTGCTCTGGGAACTTGTGACTCACCGCCTCTCCAATTTTTGTGGCAGCATTTTCCCCTGTGACCTCAATTCTCTGATGGATCTAAGAAGAATTGTTAATTTTCAGTCTGTCTGACTTTCTTCTTGTCCTTAAGGTGGGAGCAATTACTTGCAAGCTCCTTATGTATTGGACTGGAAACGAGAAGTTGCCATTATTTTTATAATCATTAAAAGTGAAGGTTTCCAGCAGCCTAATCAGCACATATTTATTAAATTAAACTGTACAATACATCGTAGAGATGCAATACTGCAGACAAGACAGTTTTTCTCTAAAGTGCGGAGTCTGGTTTAGGAACTAGGAGAGAGACATGAAATGAGAACAAACGATGCTGGGTGAATTTTTCAGGTGCTAAGAGGGGAGAGAGTTCTCTGCTAGGTGGCATGGTCAGATATGAATCCATGGGCAAGGAAAAATAATGTAATATAAAAATAACATAATATATATAAAAATATGGAAGTGGAAAGCTTAAAGCTTGTTGGAGGTGGAAGGCAGGGTCTAGACCAGCTCTCCTTAGGGGAGAGGAGGGGCAGATTGGGACCAGAATGTGGAGAGTCTCTGATGTTCTTTTTTTTTTTTTAATATAAATTTATTTATTTATTTTTTTGGCTGTGTTGGGTCATCTTTGTTGCTACACGTGGACTTTCTCTAGTTGCAGATAGAGGGGACTACTCTTCGTTGCAGTACACAGGCTCCTTAGTGTGGTTGCTTCTCCTGTTGTGGAGCATGGGCTGTAGGTGTGCAGGCTTCAGTAGTTGCAGCACTTGGACTCAGTAGTTTGTGCCACACAGGCTTAGTTGCTCCGAGGCATGTTGGATCTTCCTGGACCAGGGACGGAACTTGTGTCCCCTGCATTGGCAGGCATCGCTGATGTTCTTTGAAGACTTTTTGGTTTCTAGTAGAGCAAGGCTAAAGATTTCTGGGCAGCATGGTGATGATTTGAAAGCAACGTGTTGAAAGATGACACAAAAATGGGGATGTAGGAACCAGATAGGAAGCTTCTTTGTAGAAGAATACTGTTGATATGTTAAGGGCCCTGGTTAAGATGGGAAGTGCGTAAATGAACAGTTAAAGTATAATTATAATTAATGTATCAAAAGTCCTCAGAAACTGAAATGCAACATGGTCCCTTGGATAGAATCCTAGAACAGAAAAAAGGACATTAGTGGAAAAACTGGGAATTCCAAATAAAGTCCTCAGTTTAATTAAGAGCATTTTACCATTGTCAACTTTTTAGTTTTGATAAATATGCAATGGTTACGTAAGAAGTTAACATTAGGGGAAGCTGGGTGAAGAACATAAAAGTCCCTGGACTCTCTTTGCAACTCTTCTACAAACCTAAAATTATCCCCCCATCCCTGCCAAAAGTTTTAAAATTGTATGTGGGAAGAGCTAATAATGTATTCAGAGGATGTATTAGGTTTAGACATATATTATAATCTACATATATGGTTATGATGGAGATAAAATGTAAGAAACAACCACTGTTTATGTCTTGATATTTCCTTTTTTGTCTCTCTCTGGGTTGTGGTATGATAGTTTTTTCCTTCTTTATAATTTGTTCCTAAATTTTCTTACTTAGCTTCTGTTTTCTTTTATTATTAGAACATACTTGTAAAGACAAATGTCAGCTGTCAGATGATTCATTGGGTGTTGAAGTAATGGACATAGATAAGTCAGCAATGACTCTGTAAGGAAACAATGGTACAATTGACAGAAAGTGACAAGTATGCACTCCTTCTGGGTGATACTTTAAGCACATCATGATGATAATTATTCTTTAAGTACTTGTTACACTTTCTAGATATTTAAAAATCATTTGCTAGCTCTAGTCTATAATCACCAATTTATTGTATCCCTATCACACAGAAGGTTTTTTGTTTGCCCTTCTCTATGGTGAACAACTTTGAGGTCTTATCTTAACATTTCTAGCACCTAGCATGATATCTGGCTTATCTAAGCAACTTATAAATCTGTATTAAATCATTGATGTAATGGATGTTAGATAGTTAAATTTTTATTTGCAATGGAAACTTAAGATGTAGATTGACTCATTTAATCCTTTACTATGATGTAAATTCTACAACTATAATATTATCCCCATTTTGCAGATGGGTAAGCTGAGGCAGAGAAAAGGTAAATAACTTGCTTAAACCATAGAGCTAGTAAGCAGTGGAGCCAGTGTTGCAACCAGCCTGTTTCCAAACATGAAAATGCTACATCAAATCTTTACTGATAAGGTTGTGGCAGAATTGAACCTGGCACTGGTGCTTTTGACTCCCAGTTATTTTCAATGACACACGATTTAGTCAAACCACAAGATTTCATTATAAGATCTCTGTGTCTCTGAAACTTCAGCTGATTTTCCATATTTCCCAGCTGGTCATTTCACAAAGTAGTAAATGTTTCTTTCTTTCCTAAGACTTCCATTGTATATACCAAACATTATCTTATTTGTTTCTGCACTCATGCAAACTATTTTGTTTTGGAATCTTTTTTTAAAAAAATTTTTTTTCTGGGATTTTTGTTATAATTGCATTGAATCTGCAGGTTTGGGACAAATTTTTTTAAAAAGTTGTATATTTTATTGGCTGCATTGGGTCTTTGCTGCTGCACATGTGCTTTTTCTAGTTGTGGCAAATGAGGGGCTACTCTTCGTTGCTGTGCACAGGCTTCTCATTGCTGTGGCTTCTCTTGTTGCAGAGCATGGGCTCTGGGCGTGTGGGCTTCAGTAGTTGTAGCATGTGGGCTCAGCAGTTGTGGCTCATGGGCTCTAGAGTGCAGGCTCAGTATTTGTGGCACACGGGCTTAGCTGCTCTGCGAGCATGTGGGATCTTCCTGGAGCAGGGATCGAACCCGTGTCCCTTGCATTGGCAGGTAGATTCTTAACCACTGCGCCATCAGGGAAGTCCCTGGAATCTCTCTTTTAATAAACTAGTTACTCTTCCCAGCAATGGCATTTACCAAACCAAAATTTTTCCCATGATAAAACTGCTGCATTTCCAGTTGCAGTTGAGCAGATGTGGTTAAGCACGTGGACAGCAGCAGGTAACCCAGGGTTTGATCACAGCCCCAGTGTTTGTGTAATATACGACTTCAAATGACCTACTCTGACCCCTGATTTTTCTTTCCCTCAACTGTAAAGTGAGAATTAAAATAAAACCACCTACTTTATAGGACTGTAGTGAGAATTTAAATGAGATGGTACACATAATTTAGAACACCCTCCACTAAGTGCTAATTATGATGTCCATTAAGTGGTAGCTATTATTATTTTTTCTACTAATAGTGCCAAGACTCGAAAATTAGGGAAGTAATTTCAGGCAGTCACCTCTTGCTACACGCCTCCCTTGCCTCCTTATTCCTTCCATCCATCTGTACTAGAGCAGTGATTCGGTGAAGGGCAACCATCGACAGCTCCAAGAAAGGAGCAGCTCATCCTTCTGGCAGAGGAGAGTTATTCTTTCCTGGGCTAGAGTTCCAATCCAGTGCTCAACTGCTCCACTACTTTTCCAGATCCACTCTGCCCAGGGGATGGAGAAGATACCTTCCAGAAGAGTGAATTGTCTTCCTAAAGCTGCTGCCTGCTGAGTGATGATACGGGAAACGTCCTGCTTCAAATATAATTCTGTGTTGGGCTCTGTGGGCTTTTTGTGGGTTCAGGTCACACGTCAGGCAGAACCGAAAACACTTTATTTACCACTTGCATAGCAACAAAGAAGACTGGTGTAGAAATCACACTTGTTCTCTCTCTCTCTCCCTTTTTTTCCCTCCCTGTAAATGATAATACACAGTTCTTACTACTTTAATAGACTGTGAATTGATTTGCGTGCAAGATGGAACTAGTGAAAGCATTTGGCTGAGAATAAATTCTTTTTCTCTTCTCTGTGTTTCATTTTTACAGTAGAATGGGCTCTGAAAACCTTCCAGATTCTCTTCCTTCTGATCACACTGTCTATTATAATTCCGCCCAGTGGCAAACTTCCCCTTATTGACGCTAAATTACATTTAATCCTGTTAAGATCACTTTTTATTGAAAGGCATGCGCTGTGATGGCATTGACAGGAGTCCAGAAGCCAAGATGCCCACGCAGAGGAAAATAAAATCTTGGAGTTTTCTAATGCTTGTCATTTTCATGCTGGGCCCAGCTGTGTAGCCTCTTGAAGGATGTAGAGGGTTGGGGTGTTCGGTGCAGATAATGGTGGGCTCCTGGGTGGTGTGGAAAACTCTCTACCACAAGGAAATAATCTTTTGAGCCCAGTGGACTGGGAACCAAAGGCCATTTTGAGCTAAGATAGTATAATTCTATTAGTGAAAGGCCTTTGCAGGGAGAAATTGCCTGTGCTAAAATTTGTGCACAAATTAAAATAACAGGGCTAAGAGGGGAAAATCTCTATAAGAGGCATTATGACACTAGTGGATAATAATATCCTTGTCACATTAGGATCTGGGACCTAGAGATATAGGACCTTTCTCCACAGCATACGGGGCTTCTCTGCTAAATTTTAGAGTATGCATTACATCCGTTCTCGGGTGCTTATTTGATAAATTTGAATGCTGGGCCACAGCATACTTTCGTTCTTATCAAGAAAAAGGAGAAAAAAAAGGACTGAATATCATTGCTGTGTGTTGACAGCTTATAAGATGGATGTCATCTAAAAGCCCCATTTTGGCTAAATGTTTTGCATGTGTAAGTTCCCTGTAATTTGCATGGGATTTTTTTGGCAACAAGTACTGTTAATACTGCTGTTTTGATATGGCTTGTAAAATTTAGTTAAATGCACACCTCGGTTTGGAATAGCTTCATTAGAAAGGGGTGAATTGGGAAAAAGAAAAAGCTGTCAGCACAAATGCTGTTCATTTTCCAGGGTGACAGAAATCAAAAGTCCCAAGGACTGTAACAGTTGAATAGCTAACTTCATGTATCACAGCGCTATCTGCACAGCAGGCCTTCCTCATTGATTGGACAGCAGCTGCAAATTTAAAGCTTATGCTACATTTCCCTAATTCCATGACAAAGACAACGTGAGCAACGGGCTGTCACGTAGTTGAAAACCGTGCCGTGTAAGTAAATACACTGTTCATAATTCTATAAAAGGATGAGGGCAACATTTATTCTGGAATTAAGCAATAATGAAACAGATAATTCTTCCGAGCTCCAACAATGGACTCAAGTGTCTAGTACCAGTACACCTTTTTCGTGAACTATAGAAAAATTAAGATAGTAACCAGCTGGTTTTATTTCCTCCCTGCCTTCTGCTTCTTTCTCTCACTTCCTCCTCCTTAACCCCCTCTCTTCCTTCCCTCCTCCTTTTCTCCCTGTCACTTTATCTTTTCTACCTCATTCTCTTTCTATTGCTCTGTCTACTCACTCATTCACTCACTTATTCTCTTATCCTTTCATCAGACATTTATTAAGAACCTATCTTATGGGGCTTCCCTGGTGGCGCGGTGGTTAAGAATCCGCCTACCAATGCAGGGGAAACGGGTTCGATCCCTGGTCCGGGAAGATCCCACATGGCGCAGAGCAACTAAGCCCTTGCACCACAACTACTGAGCCCACGTGCCACAGCTACTGAAGCCCATGCACCTAGAGCCCGTGCTCTGCAATAAGAGAAGCCACCACAACAAGAAGCCCGTGCACCGCAATGAAGAGTAGCCATGACTGGCCGCAACTAGAGAAAGCCCGTGAGCAGCAGTGAAGACCCAACACAGCCAATAAATAAATAAATAAATCTATTAAAAAAAAAAAAAAAAAAAAAAGAACCTATCTTAGCTCAGGCTTTGTAGGACTACATTGTGACCAAGACAGATACAGCTTTGGTCCTCATGAGACTTACAATTTCTGTGGAAATGGTGCGGGATTTTCCAAAGGAAGACCAACCCATGCTTAGGGCACCAGCTGAGGTGCTGCCCTCCTCGCCGCTTTAAAAAATTAAGCTTTGTATATGATATTTGGAGCAAAGCATCGAAACAGTCATGGTGGGAAATAAAAGCTTGCTGGACATCTTAAACTTATTTGAAAGTTTTGATTTTTTTCTGAATTTCAAAATCCATATGGTGTTGGAGGAGACACCATTATCCTGCCAGAGCTTAGGGCCTCTAAAAGTCTTAATTGAGAACATGTGGGGAGCAAGTAATTAGGCAGTGACATTGAACAAGTAATTAGAAGTGTGATGAGGACGGTGGCGGGGGCCTGACCTCCCTTCTTTATTCTTCATGACATCCACGCACGTTTCAAACTGCAGTGGAAGAAAGCGCTTGAATACGTTTATGTTTACAGTGTGCCTGAAACAGGCAAGGGGTGGGGAGAAGCAGTCCCTCTTTCAGACCCCCTGTGAATTGGATAAAAACACAGTTCTGGGCAGACTGAAAAGGAACTGAAGACCCTTGAGAAGTGATTTGCATAGCCAGGATAAAGATTTTTTTCACTCTGACCAAATTGAGTAGCTGGACAGTCTTGACATCAAGAAAGAGAAATCGTTTTCTTTATCTCCAAATGGTAGGGAATCAGGGGAAGGGAAGTTACAAATAATGGCCACGTCACCTGCATCCTGTGGATAAGCTTTAAACATTCCGCCCCTCGTGGCTTTGAGGTTTTCTGGAGGCTTAATATAAAAACTGTTGACATAGGCACTAATTCCTGGGTTGGCTTTATAATAACCGTAAATAGGAACATGCTGCATGATCCCTAAGAAGTCCGATGGAAAATCGTATGGCAATCACAGTATTATGTAGGCTACAGGGTTTAGCAAACGCCGGTGGTTCTCAAACATGAGTGGGCATTAGTATCACCTAGAGGTCTTGCTAAAACATGGGCGTCCTGCTGGGCCCCGTCCCTGGGCCTGAGAATCTGCACGCTCTCAGATTTGCCAGGGCTTGGCAATCAAGAGTTGCCAGAGGCTGCCCACTTTAGAGGCCTTGGTGTACTCCAGTGAGTCAACTCACATTAATGATGGCAAGGGAGGGGCCAGAGCATCGGCCTAAGAAGATCCAAGCAGAACTTCCAGCACTCACGTTTAACGCCGTGATCATCTTAGTCTCACCACTGAGCGGCTCCAAGTTTCTCCCCTCATTGTAGAATGCACGTTCTCGTAACAAAGTTGTTACCAATCGAATTATGTATCTGAAGGCATTTTGTGAACTGGAAAAAAAAAGCCCCTCTGAGATTTAAAACTTTCTCTCTGTCTCTCATCATGACCATCCATCTCTAGCTAGTGTGTTCAATGAACAGATGCCCAAAGACTGGGGGAGGCGTCCCAGAGGGAGGAGAGACCCAATCTCTGATCTCCAGTAATCATGGTGACAGGAAGAATGCAGTGCAGCCTACTGATAGGCCACAGGTCAGATCTTATAGGGAAATTGGGTGAGACCAATTCTGTGGTGTTTCTGGAAGTTCCTGTTTTTGTTGCTTTTGGCTCTCTGTCATTTCTTTGGGGGGTGGGGGGGAATTGGAGCTGCCAATTTTCTCAGTTAGTTCCATTTCTGGGTGGATGGATGAAGCCTTTGGGCCAAGAGTGGCTGTACCTCCTTTAAGAGTAATAGAATGTCAGGAAAGAATGCTATAGTTTAAGTAGTTAGTGCTGTGAAAAAATAAAACAAAAGGAAAACCGAAAACAGGCAACAGGATATACTTGGCTGTGTGAGGCAACTCATTCCTGTTAGTTGAGGAATCCTACATGTCATTTTTATTTTCTGGTGTGTTTCCCCACTGTACAGTTGTTATTATTTAAATTTATTAAGGCTTAAAAAATTTCGACTTTAAACAAACAAACCTTTCTGTCCCCGTAAGCTAAAACTGAGGCCCTTTAGTATATTGATTGTCAGCTTCCTAAGATGCTCTATCTTTAGTCTCAGCTGAGCTCTGCTGGTGAGAGCTGTTCCAAGAGAAATAGACGACGCTGAGCCCCGGTGAAAATTTGAACATCCATGTGTCCTCGAAGCACACCTATGAGAGGCTCCGGGAGCACGGCAAAATTGAGAATCCCCTCCATGGGGTATTCAGGAATCCTTTATTTGGCCATTAAACTGTTCATAGAACTTATCACTTTCAAGTGGTGACAGAAAATCATTGAGAAAGGTCCTTCCTGTCCAGCAATGACAAAGAAAACATCCCTGAGTATCAGTTGTCCCGGTGGTGGTTGTTCTGGGCCCTGGGCACATGTAAAGTGGCTTGCCAGGCAGTCCTGAAGGTTTTACTTGAAATATGGTTTTCCCTCAAGCTTTGGGGGTACATGTTTACTTGTGCTTCGACAATTATGGGTGGAAGGTTTCCTGTAAGAGGCTGAATTGTCCTTCTGTAACATTCCTAAGGGAGAATAACAGAGAAGGGAAGAAAACATACCAAAAAGAGGCCAGGACTGAAGGGCTAGCCGAAGATCATGGAGGGCATTCCTTAGCTCTCTTACGAGTGAAACATCGGCGGCTGAGAGATGCAAGTCCCAGATAACAGCCTGGACTCCAGAGACAGACAGGGTTGAATTCCTTGCTCCACACTTCCTAGTTCTCTGAACTTGGTTGGGCAAATTAGCTTTTCAGAACCTTAGTTTCCTTATTCACAAAATTGGCTTAAAAATATTTCCTTCCTTATAGATGTATGGTGAACATTAGATGAGAGAATGTCTGCCCGTCTCAACTAGATTGTAGTTTTCTTTAGGGAAAAGAATAAGGACTTCATACATTTATTTAAAAAACATGGTATTGAGCAAGTACGGTATGCGGGGGGGTGGAGACATGTTTCTCCAGTGTGTTACCCCCACCCATGGGGATTCACGCTCACAGCACAGTTAACACTTACGTATACTTCCTGAACTAATTGTTTCCTACTTTGCTCCTTTAAAAAAGGATGTCGTGTGGGGCAACTCTTTCTTCACCTCTCACATCCTCCTTAAAATACATGGGACTTTTAATTTGGACACTCTAGTATTGAAAAGATGGAATGATAAAATGTCTTCCCAGGTCTCCCATGTCATAGTTTTTCCTGGGGACATGCTTGATTAAAGCTTGACCCAAGGGAAGTTTTATTTTAAACGGGATGAAATATATGCAAAAGACCATGACTATGTTACTATCATAGTTTGTATTCTTGAAGTTTGGATCTAATTTTTGGTTTAGGCATTTTGCCCCCAATGAAATATTGTATGTTATAATGTAGCAGCTAATAAGATCTGATACAGTGACTTTAAATTGAATTTCATTAAAAAAATAAGAGCATAAAATGTCTTCCTAATAGTCTTAATTAGGGAAAATGGAAGATCATAGTATTTCTATATTAATGCACCAACTTAGATAATTGGGATAATATGAAATGCGTAGTGAGAAAAATAGGACGTTTGGAAGCCACGGGAAAAATAACCCACTCCTTCCCAGTTTCTAGTGTTTTTGGTTTTGGACCAAGAAAGCTCACCAGATGTCGAACACAACGTCTTAAAGTAATTATTCTCTTTCATGTGTACAAGTCAGTATCGTCCTACTGCAGCCCTTGTTTGGTAGTGACTGCTTCCCTGGGAAAGGCATTGTTCCCGACTCACTGCTTCGTAACAACTGCCACTTGTCTCCTGATTAGGGCATTGTATGAAAACAGTGCACTCATCGCAGGGTTCTCACTAATCTCCCTCCTTTCATCCAGAGCCTTCCGTTCTTCAGAGAGCTCTGCCTTTGCATTTTTAATTGAATGCTCCTACAAGTTGATATTCATGAATTCTGCTTGCCTGAAATCTCCGTTCATACCTTACTATGAAGGTCTTATCTGTCTCTTTTACATTTCAGTCTGCTCGGGGAGTGAAATTAGCCTTGATTTCCTAATTGGAAGCTACACGGGGCAGCTACATGATGACGTCTGGACCCAGAGCTCAATCTACCCAGCACTCTGAAACAGAAGCTCGCCATTTTGTGAAACCACAGAAAATGCTACCAGGCATTTTACAAAATTGTCAATCAGGATAGAATGGACACTAATTGCTTCTCCCACAGCTGTTAACATTCCTCTTCAGTGGCCAAGCAACCCTTAAGACAGGAACACACTCTTAGACATCTGAAAACTTCCTACAAACTGAAGTTCAGGTTTCCAAGGTGACATCCGTGGTGAGCTGTCCTTTGATTAACGTGAATGAAGAGCTCACATTTCTGAACAAATAAAATATTTTAGACGGAATGAACTGATTCTCCTGAAAGGATATAGTGATCAGACAAACAAAATTCCGTGTCTACAATTGTGGGGAGTGTTTGTGTTATTATGATATTACGTGTTACTTTACACCGTGTTCTCCAAAGTAGACATAAAAAGTGAGCATATCAGCGGATGGATAAACCAATCCAATAGGGTCCATACCCATAACAACTTATTAAAACTTCCTTCTATATGTATTTTTATCTAAAAATTAAGATAAAATGTAAGCCTTTCTAGTATTTAAAGTAAAAATTTGCAGCAGGACATGTTTATAATTCGTAAGTAAATATACACATACTGGGACTGCATGCTCTGAAAACTTTTACTAGTGGGAGTGTATGCTAGTTATCTATTGCTGGCTAACAGTTATCCCAGAACACAACATCCTAAAACAGCAAACGTTTATTCTCTCAGTATTTATGGGTCAGGGATCTGGGTGTAATTTAGCTGGCTGCCTCTAGCTCAAGGTCTCTCTCTCTTTCTTTTAAGAACTTTTATTGAGATATAATTGGCATACAATAAACTGCATATATTTAAAGTGTATAGTTTGATTTTTTTTCTTATTAGTAATGTATATATGGCAATCCCAATCTCCCAATTCATCCCACTAGCTCAAGGTCTCTTAATGAATTTGAAATAAAGCTGTTGACCAGGGCTGTGGTCACATCTGAAAGCTGAACTAGACGAGATTGTGTTTTAAGCTCACTCACCTGGCTATTGGTAAAATTCAGTCCCTTTCAGGCTGTTAGACTGATGGCTTTGGTCCTTTACTGGCTGTTAGCTGGAGGCCTTTCCTCTTTCCTTGCCTTTTATGGGGTAGCTCGCAATGTGGCAGCTGGCTTCCCTTAGAGACGTTGAATGAGAGAGGGAGGGAGAGTATCCAAGTCAGAAGCCAAAGTCTTTTACAACTTCATCTTAAAAGCGGCATTCCATCGATGTCCCCATATTCTATTCCGTGAAATAGAATAGAAGCAAGTCTGTTCAGTAGAATAGAATGGAATGGAATAGAATAGAATGGAATAGAATGGAATGGAATGGAATAGAATAGAATAGAATAGAATAGAATAGAATAGAATAGAATAGAATAGAATAGAATAGAATAGAATAAGACTAAACTAGAATAGAAGCGAGTTGCTAAATCTAGCCTGTTCTCAAGGAGAGGGGATTATACAGGGACTTAAATACATGGAGGTAGGGATTTGGGGGAACTACCTTAGAAACTGCTTGCCACAGAGTGCGTGATCAAAAATTCTGGAAACAATTTAAAAAAATTTTTTTAGAGCACGGATCTGTAGACGCTTTTGTAAAAGTCCAGATTGTAAATCTTTCAGGTTGGGTGGGCCCCATATGATCACTACTGCATATTCTTCTTCTTTTTCGTCTTTAAGAAATTTAAAAATATTCTTGGCTTGAGGGCTGTACTAGAAGAAGACACAGGGCAGATTTTTCCTTCCAACCGTTGTTTGCTAACACACGATCTAGTAGATTGTGAGGTAGATTTCAGCTCAGAACTCAAGAGATTTCTAATGATTAAGGCTATCCAGTGACAGAACAAGTTTGCTCAAAAAATTGGGTGTCTCACTTATTGAATTCTTTAGGCAGAGTTACAAAGTTGTCTCTCACTGGGTTAAGAGTGGTTGCGTTGGGGGGTAAAGCAAGGAAAATGGACTAGTTGAGGCTTTACCAAAATCAGATGTTAGTTTCACAATAAAAGGGTCCCTGGATGAATTAGGTTGGAAATGCTACGTACTCCACCTGATTTTGAGAGAAATGCAAAATTTTATAGCTCATCAAAGTCACTGGGAAGTAAAGAAACTTGTTTGATTCTGTTTCCTTTAAAATTGTCTGACCAAGGAAACTCTTACCCCCTTTAATTTTAATAACATCCCTTGCTTTTATTCCGTGGAACAAACCTAAATTTGTTCCATGAGATTCAATGACACATACGATCTCCTCCAATTTTTTAATTTTTTAATTTTAATTTTTTTCTGTCTTTTTTATTGAAGTATAGTTGATGTACAATATTACATGTTGGTATACAATATAGTGATTCACAATCTTTACAGGTTATATTCAACTTACAGTTATTATAAACTATTGGGTAATATAAATAAATATTGTACAATATGTCCTTGTAGTTTATTTTGTACCTGATAGTTTTCACCTCCTAATCCCCTGCCGCACATGGCCCCTCCCCCTCTTCCCTCTCCCCATTGGTAACCACTAGTTTGTTCTCTGTATCTATGACTCTGCTTCTTTTTTGTTATATTCACTATTGGGTTGTAGTTTTTAGATTCCACATATAAGTGATATCACGCAATATTAGTCTTTCTCTGTCTGACTTATTTTACTTAGCCTAATGCTCTCCAAGTCCATCCGTGTTGCTGCAAGTGGCAAAATTTCATTCTTTTTTCATAGCTGAGTAGTATGCCGGTGCATACATACCACCTCTTCTTTATTAATTCGTCTGTTGATGGACACTTAGGTTGCTTCCATATATTCTTCCAAGATTTTTAGTTCATGATTCTATACATTGTAGGATAACACTTGGTTTTCTTAGCTTACAATTTTATGTACATCTACCTCCCTGAAAGGTTTAGTTCCTTTTAACATTTATCAACTACTTATATTAGGTCAGGCCCTCTTGGTAGGCATGGAAAGGTAAAGATAAAATAGTTCTTGCCCTCAAAAAACATATCAATTTCTTCTAAGCTCTGAACTTTAGCACAATGCTTTTCACAAAGAAGGTACTTAGGAAAGTTTTGTTGAATGAATGAATATTGAAAATACAGTGCCTTTGTGTCATTTGGGATTATGGACACATAGAAAAACTCAATAAATGTATACACAATGAATCAATGAATTCTGGATGAGAAGTAACAATGCAGTCAGTCACCCTGATGTTGCCATGCAGCTGCCAGATATGTTCCCGAGCAACCAAACTAAATTTATCACCATTACAAATTGAGAAGCTTAAACTAAACTGTACCCCAGAAATTTGGATTCATATTAGAATTTGCCACTTTAAAAATAACCCTTGCAGATTCAGTTGACGTCTTTCCACTAGATGGTTCGATAAGACTGTGGCTTTCATCTTTGTATAATAGAGTATTATCTGGTTATAACACATAATTCAATTAACATTATCCTTTAAATTTCTCCATCCTTTGTTGAAATGCTTAAATTTATTCCTCTTTTATCCTTGCCTCTCCTTTCTCAATCTTAGAAACTACTGTCATTAATCTATATCTTTTGAGGTTATCATTTCACTTTAGCTAGGAACCGTTTCATTCTTATCACCCACAGTGCATCATCTGGGCTGTTCTTCTCTATCCTGGGTATTGTCATCAATATTCCATCCTTATATATTTTTAATCTCAGCCAAGAATGTTGTACCATCTTCAATTCTGGTCAGATAAAATAAATGTTCCATTGGATATGTAAATGATCCTCTAAGCCAGATGAATTAGGAGGTTTTGCTTTCAGTGTTGAAAAAAAGATCTTTATCCTTAAATCAGACATTATGGAAACAAACGGAATGTTACATGCTGGCATATTTTTAAATGCTAATTTTTTTTACTTCCCCATGAAGAAAAAAATGGCATTTGCAACTCAGGATTTGCTCTGGAAAATGAAGTCTTTTCATTTATTTACAAAAAAGGAGGATCAGGAACACTTAGAGAAACTTTTATTCTTTGTCTCTCTCTCCAGCTGTCAGGTTGTAATAGCATTGGCCTCTGTGTGCCGGGGCTGGAAGCAAATGGATGCCCCCAAATTAGCCTGGAAAATCAAATTCCAGAATATTTTAACTAGAAGGACTCTAAAATGATACCTGATCCACCCCTCTTTTTTTTATCACCGAGGAAACTGGGGCTAAAAGAAATTAAAGGCATTCTGAAAGGCCACGCTGCTCTCAAGACTAGACTGGATACTAGGTTTTCTGGCTCCCGACTCAGTGCTCTTTCTACATATCAAAAACCAAACTCTGCAGACTGAGTAACACAAAGCAAAAAGATGAATTTATTGCAAAGCTTTCCATCAGCAAGCCAGGAAACTCAAGACGATGGGAGCAATGAGTTCCAAGTTGCTCACATATTGGGGGATTTTTGTGGGGTAAATGTAGAGGTCATTTATTTTTTTCAGTTTATTGGTTGCCTAAGGATCTTCTTCCCTATTGGATTAGGGACTCTGGGTCAGGAGAACAAGGAATTCGGAAGAGCACCTTGGCATTTGGGGAGTGGATGGCGTCCTCTGCTGATTTCTGAGAAGAGCTGTAAGTTCCTGCAGGGTTAGGTTAAGGTTCCATTATGCACCTGCAGTGACCATCTCCATTTTGTCTCTGACATAAGTGACTCCATTAAGTTGGTTCTACATACTTTGTCATATCACGGTACCTTCTCTCCATCAGCTTTGCTGAATATTCAAGTGAAAATTTCATGAGCAAATCAGAGTCCTTAACAACAGATGTTCACTGGGACGGCCGAGTGGAATATCAAAGCAAGATAGGCCTTAAAATAATATAATAAATGGACCTTTGACTTACAGCTAGGTAATCCACGGTGGAGGAAGAAATATGAGCATGGGAGTTGTTAGTGGGCGGGTCTCCCTCAGTGTTGAAATCACTAGTTGCATCAAGACAGAATAAAGTCCACAGAAAGGGAAAGCTTGCACGAGAGGTGAAATGTTTGGGTGTTTTAGATCCTCTGAAGCTGCTCTCCAGAGGCCTCATCTGTATTGCATTTTCATCGCATTTTAGAGAAAGATTTAAGACGTTTTGAAGGTTTAAAGAAACAAAACAAATGGTTAGGATGTAGGTATATCTGAAGGATACCTTCCTTTGTTATCTTTAAATTTATTTATTAAAGATGAAAAAAACTTCAGATAATGAATGGGATACAAAACAAAATCTATAAAGATCAGCAATAAAAAATCAATAGAAATCATTCTGATATTGAAAGGTAGATTGTAACCAAAAATTCAAGTGGCAACCAAAGCAGTAACTTGTGATTGTGTCCATCAAATCTACATCCTCTGTTTATGATTTTGGACCATGAACTAGCTTCTGGTATCTTACATTTCAAACTTTGTTTCTTTCTCCAAACTTATATAATTCCAGTTACAGGTGCCTGAGCTAATATTGTGATTTGGCCCCTGGCACTGCACCTTTATGTCAGGAGCAGCTTAATTCAAATTCTGGGTGGTGGAAGTTCCGTAAAGCCATCCCTACATCCCTGTGGCTATCAATAATTTAGCTATATGTGAAAGCGATTGTGAATGGAACTATGTAAATCTAACCCCTAAACCCAGATTAAGTGTGTTCCCAAACAGCTTACCCATTTACAAAGAAAAGGAGAGACCCAGGGATACAAATGACATGGCTTTGTTCACCCTCCGGTCAGTACACAGCTGGGGTTAGAACCCGCGCCTCTGGCTCCCGGCCTGGTGACCTTTTCTGGTGACCTTTTCCCTACTTCATTCTTGGATGCCTGGGTTTTCCTGGGCTTCTCACTACACTTCCCTCTGGGTGCTGGGAAAAGAAGGACCTTAGGAATCTCCCTCATTTTCCAAGGGGATGACTGTCAATGTTTCCTAAAAACAAATGTTTCATTAAACTCTGTAAATGATTTTCAATGCATTCCCATACCTTTGATGGTACAGTTGCAAAAAAATCCCTCTTTATGGAAAAACATTTTTTTACAGTCTGGTACTACCTCGCTCACCATTGTTCTCTCTGGCTCTTCTCCTAGGAGCACTACAGGTTTTCTTTGTTTAGGAATTTTTGCAGTCCTCTGTTGTTGTTTTTTTCCCCCTCCTTGCTTTTGTAACTGTGTGTCTCTGTGTGAAATGCCCTTCTGCTTTTTTTCCTGCCTGGCTAATTATTTCTAGGTTCAGCTTGGGATATAGAGGAAAAAGTCATATATCTCTCACCAATTTTTCAGTTTCCAGCAGTCCCTGAAACAAATTGTATGCAGCACCATGTACCTACAAAATTACCTTGAAATACGGCAAATGGTTGCATTAAAATATCACCTTTTAGCCCTAAGTGGGGACTGTACAAATATTTCAAAGCCAAGGTCTGTAGTTAGTAGGCAGTACAGTGCAAACCAGTGCTTGTTTTTAAATGTTATGCCCAGAAGAGATCTTTGAAATTTTATAAGCAGATGGATTCTTTTTGCTTGATTCACTAATGTTTTACAATTAACTAATTAACAGGTTTATTGCCAAAATTAGCAATAAAAAGTGTTCAGCAGCTTTGACCAAAGCAGTCTTTTGCAATTACATAGATACCAAAACAATCTGCATGATAGTTTGAGGCTAAACGTCGCACAAATCAGAATTTCACCTGCTGTTTTCAAATAAAAGTTGACAAATACGAAAATGAACCCTGCAGATTTCCACACTCCTTTCATATACACCAGTCTCTGCCTTGATTAATAATAATTACAGGTAACACAAACTATAGGTAGAAGGCCTAAATGTACGCAGATTGCTTTCATGTGTGCAAAATTGCTTAAACACAGTTCTGCAGGACTATTTGAAACCATTTTTGTGTGACATCCATCTGCTCTCTAGCTGGCAGGACCTCATCTGACCTATTCAACTTCCTCTCCTACTGTTCTTCACCACTGGCCAGGTCCGTCTCCTTCCCTGTGAGTCGTCCTCACCCTGCTCCTCAGATCCCACCCCGCGTCCCTGTCCAGCACATCCCAAGTTTTGGCTGTATGTAAATTCTTGTATTTCCTTGAATATGCCGCAGGCTGTATTTCGCTCTGGTGTGAGCTGTTTTTCTGCCTTGAGTACCGTCTGAGCTCCTTTGTGATTTAGCTTGGGCATCACCTCTTTTGGGAGGTATTCCCTGATCAACCTATTCCTGACTCCAAAAGAGGAAATTAGATTTAGGAGGGGAAAGAGGGCAGCCTATAGTCTCTTTTTCGGTGTCCCTTCACTGAACTGTAAGCAATTTGCAATGAAGAAATATGTTTTTGATTTTAAAAATAATTTTAGTTTCAATAAATATCTATTGGAAGAAGGAAGGAAAGAAAGAGAGGAAGGAAAAGAGAGGGAGGGAGGGAGAAAGAGGGAGGGAAGGAGAAAGGGCAAGAAGAAGGGAAGCTGGAAGGAAGGAAGGAAGGAAGGAAGGAAGGGAAAAGGGAAAGCCATGTGTTTGCTTACTCCTAGGCACTGTGTTCAGAGTATCCCCTCTGTCTGGAATTTCTCAGTTCATCTCTCAGAATCCCCATGGAAGTTTCAGTTTGTATCATACCACTTATTCCTACATTTTTATAAGCCTTGTTTTGGACCTTTGTTTTTTCTGGCATGAAAAAAATCTGCTTCATCAATTAGATTAGAAGCTTGAGCGTGGCAGAAACGGAACCTCAGTATTCGAAGGGACTTAGTGAGGTATGACCTATTCTACGCTCTTTCCCATTGTGAGAATCCCATTGGTCACAGTTCTGGTACTTCTGAAAATTCCCCTGAAGATTTTTGGTGCCTAGCCCTTGATAAACACTCTCCGTACATGATTAATCAATGAAACATTCTTTGTGCTTAATAAGATTAAATACTGTTCTTACTATTGATTTATATTTAAATCAATCACATTTATATTTATACCTTGCCACATTCCCCAAAATACACATGATTGGGTAAGAATCAGTTATGATCTCTTAACCTTATGGTGTGACCTGAGCAGTGAGTTAAAGCACAGCATACATGCCTTTATGTCCTGATGTTCTAGACTCAGTTCAACTGACACTTCCTCCTAGAAGCCTTCCCTGACTTCTCCACCATGAGGTAGGTAGTCCCCCTGTGTACTTCTAAAGCATCACTGTGTATAAATTCATCACAGCACTTAGGCTTTGCATAGCAATTATCTGTCTGCTGATTTTACCTGCCTCCTTCGCTAGGCGTCTGCCACCTGGAAGGCGTGACAGCATTGTCATTATCTTTGTGTGGCCACTAACACAGGGCTTAAGATATGACATTACTCTCTCAATCCATCCTCTGTTATGCAACAGGGGATCTCTTTATAGAAACAAGCCTGCATACATACTCCCTGCAGAAGAACCTCTGAAGACTCCTACTGCCTGTAGGAGAAAGTACAAGTGCTTTAGTCTGGAATAGATGTCTTTTATTATACTTCCCAGTCTCATCTCTACCCTCATCCTCTGTTCCAGACATCCTTTGAAACTTTCAGGGCTCATGCATCCCTTTACCCCTGCATTCCCTTATATTTTGAATGGAAAAAACAATCTTTGTTTCCATAGATCTCTTCCAGCAGAATATTTCTCTTCTTGGAAATGTCCTGTCCTTCCTTAAGAATTCAGCTCAAACATCACCAGCTCCTTGGTATTCTGAAAGCACTTTGACCCAATATACCACATAGCCATTATTCAAGTAAAATTTCAATAAGCACCTACTAAGAGACAGAGAACTGGGAACCAGGGACGCACCATGTGAGCATGGAATCTCTTCACCTTTTTGCTTCACTTACCCGACTAGGCAGGGATCCTGATTATTTTGCCTTTGTATTTCTAACAAAGCACAGCATTTGGCTAATGATGACAGTTTGGATGAATTCACTTTGGGGCATTTCTGGGTTGTTGATTATCCACCTAAAGTCAACATTGCATTTAACAGCTAATCATGTTACACGTCATTTACGAAAATGTAAATGACTAGAGGTAGAACTTCCATGAATGATTTTTTTTTCAGAGCACTGCTTAGAAAACTCTCTGTATGAATTCTAGAAGCTGAAGACATCTTAATGCTACCATCTCTCTAATCTGTTCATTTAGAATTCCATTCTTTCTCTTTTGTGCTTTCCTGTAGTTAATTTTTGCATAACGTTGTCTCTGACATTGTATTAGATATAATGCTTTAATTTTTTACTAAAATGTATGGAGAATTAGGTATACAACTTCCCTACTGATAATGGTAATACTGATAACAGTAGTTTTAATGTTCAAACTCCTTGCATATTTTATTAAAACATCCCAGTTTCTTCAGGGAGCTGAGCAGACAATCTTCCAGCAACTTTATGAGAAATACAAACTGTGTTAACTATCATCTTTTTTTGTTGAACAGTAACCGATTGCTGTGCTTTTCATGGAGGAAAAAATGCAGTATAGAAAGATACAGCCCATTAAGCAGCGAAATTCAGTGTGCACATGGTACAAACGCTGTGAACACGTAGAGCGTCTTACTGAAGCAACCATCACAGTCAGTTAAATCCACATCCAAGATCCAGAGCAGTTTCCAAGAAACCAAACCAGGAGTGATGAATTCCACTAGGTTTTCTCTCCCTTCTCTCCTCCCCTGGGAGAGCACATTTAAATAGTTGTATTTACCCAGAGTGAAATCACTCTTATCTGACCTCTACTTAATCAAATTGCAGGATTAGTGCTTTTCTGGATTGATTTGTTGCTTTAATCGACACTCTCTATTCCTTCCCTAAAATACGTGTGCTGAGAACTCATCCTGACGAACACTCATGGTGCGTTGAGTACTCAGAGTTAGTAGTCCAGGGGTTTCTTAAGTATATTTATTTTTTGATGAAATATATCACACATGTAAAAGACTATTTAAAACATTTATGATCCCTTTAAAAAAGAATAATAAGATACCCACCCTTTAGCTTAAAAAATAGAAACATGTGTGCTCCTCCTTCCTGGCATCCCTCTCTCTGCTTTTCCTCCCTCTGCACTCTCCGCAGGGTCACCCCTGCTTTGAATTTTCTTTAAATGACTCTTTAAATTTCCTTTATGATTTTATATGCACATATGAAAATATATTGTTTTATTTTTTTCTATATGTAAGTAAAATTATATGATGTATATTGTCTATATCTTCTGTGACATACTTATTTGGCTAAATAATTTTTTCTTTGTTTTATTTTTTCCTTTTGTATATTTGGATGTTATGTGCTCAATGTATTTTTTTGTTTTGTTTTGTTACCCAAACACCTTTAACAGATTTATGTAACCACTATCACCAATCACTACCACTTTATCATCCTACCAGATATTCAAGACCTTAAATACATTAACCTTGATCACCCCTCTTTCCAATTTGTCTTCATATTTAAGCCCTAATATTCTGCATTTTAATTCTCCCTTATTTTCCCCAACTAAAATTTCTTATAGTTATTTTGAACAATGTTGATTTAAATTTATCCACATTTCCTATTTTTTTCTTATTCTATCTCAGATACTCTATCTCTGATTGTTTTCCTTCTGTTTAAAGTACATCCCATAGACTTTAGGGAGAAGCTGGGTTGAGCTTCTCATATATTATCTGTCTGAAAATGTACTTACCCTTTTTCTTAAACAATAGTTAAACTCTCTCTTTTCTCATAACATTGGGGGTATTATTCAATACTATCTGGCTTTCACTGTTGTTATTAATAAGTCATAAATTGGTCTAATATCCTTTTCTTTGTGGGGGAATTGTCTTTTAAGATCTCACTCTTTTTTTTTTTTTTTTTTTTTTTGGTGTTCTTCAGTATTATGATGATGATTGAGGTATCTATATCTTTTTATTTAATCCCCTGAGATTTATTGTAATACCTAGGCCTGAATATTGGTGTCTTTAAATAGTTCTAGAAAATTCTGAATAATTTTTGTACGTTACCTTTTCTCTATTATCTCTGTGGCAGAGACAAAGCTTTGAACATTCCAGGCATAGAATAATGTTAGCTTGTCTGGCTCTCTTTCAGTTAGGTTAAGACTGTAAGATGGAGTTATGACCAGTGGAATGTGGGTCGAAAGGATGTTGGTCCCACTCGAGTTTGGGAGATATACAAATGATACACCTGGTTATCATTTTGTGTGGCCAGAGGAGTGACCACCTCAGGATAAAGTATATATGGGTTCACAGGAAGATGTGAATGTTCTGAGCAGGCAACCAGACATCTGGAAGGAGAAAGATTAGAAGACTCGTGACAAGGTAATCTGGCATAGAGGCCTGTAGGTGAATGTGTGCGAGCAGATGCTAAGTGTAAAGATCTTTACAAGACATGAATGTCCATCAGTGAGCATCCGCCCATGAAAGAAGTACAGACTTGGCTGGTTGTCATTGGCCAGCACCTGTCCTTGGCCACCCAGTGCTGGTATGATGGGCACATGAATGAAATATCCATGGTGACAGAGATGGAGGCCATAAATGGCCTCAACAACATGGACTTACACTCATCAAGGTTGATATCACTGTTGCCCTTGCAGAATGACCAATTGATTGATAATACTCTTTGTGTATTTTATTTGTTTTTGTTTTTTTTTTTGTGGCGCACGGGCTTAGTTGCTCCGCGGCATGTGGTATCTTCCTGGGGCAGGGCTCGAACCCGTGTGCCCTGCATTGGCAGGCGGATTCTTACCCACTGTGCCACCTAGGAAGTCCTGATTGATAATAGATACCAATGATGAGACCCTGGTAAGTACCGCTCTTTGAATAAATCAATAAGCCAAGTGGTGGCAAGTTGACTACAATGGGCTTCTTCTCTCATTGAAGGTCCAGTAATTGAGTCTCACGGGAATAAATAAATATTCCATGTATGTGTTCTCTTTTTCTGCCTGCAGGAGCTCAACCAGTGCCACTCTTGAAGGGCTTCCTATCTTTGACTCACTGGTCCATCCACATAATATTGTGTCAGTTTATAGCAAATAAACATGCAAGTGGGCCTACAACCATGACATCCATGGATTGTGTCATATAGTGGAGGATGGAGACATTAAATATCAGTTATGGCCCAGAAACCATCTACAGTAGTGGGGGCTATCTTTCTGTTCCACTACCCTTCCTCTTCTAAGTTTCCTCCAGTAAAAGAGGCTTACTGGAGTTGTAGAGAAGCTACTCCTCAAACATGCTAAGGGGTCTTCCCTAGTGGTGCAATGCTTAAGAATCTGCCTGCCAGTACAGGGATCACAGGTTTGATCCCTGGTCCAGGAAGATTCCACATGCCACGGAGCAACAAAGCCCGTGCGCCACAACTACTAAGACTGTGCTCTAGAGCCTGTGGGCCACAACTACTGAGCCCATGTGCTGCAACTACTGAAGCCTGCATGCTTAGAGCTCGTGCTCTGCAACAAGAGAAGCCACTGTAATGAGAAGCCCAGGCACCACAATGAAGAGTAGTCCCGGCTCTGCACAACTAGAGAAAGACTGCAGGCAGCAACGAAGACCCGAAGCAGCCAAAAATCAATCAATCAATCAATCAATCAATCAATCTTTAAAACAAACAAACAAACAAACAAACAAAAACATGCTAATAAGTACAGTTGAGAGTAGCAAAGGGTAGAATGTGATGGACAAGATATTTTGCTTAGATATCTCTTCACAGGATTTATTCCCCTGTGTCTGGAAGTTCTATTACCAGAGACTATTTAGATAACAGTTTCTTCACAGAATTTCTTGGCTGGAGATAGCCACCTTGCCCAAAGTCACAACCTCCCTGGGGTGGCTTATATCTAATGACTGACCAAAACTGATGTATAAATACCATCATTTTGGCATAGCATGTGACAATTTTCTTGGGCTATTTTTAGTTTCAGAGTTCCCTGTTGGGTAGACTGAGGCTTTCATGTGTCTCCTTCATGTTTCAATTTCTCCCTCTGTTTAACTCTCCTATCCTCCCTTTTTTTTCCCCACAGTTGCTGATTTGAAGGCCATTCCTCAATAATCATCTTGTACATTAAACTCCTATTGAAATCTGCTTTCTGGATAACCCAACCTGTGACAATGTTATAAAAAGGGGATTTGGTCAAGAGAGGTAGGTCAGTTTGCTAGCACAATAAAAGAAAATAGAATCTAGAAACTCAAAACCTTGCAAAATTGAAAAAGCCAAAAGATCTAAAAGTGGCAACTAGAAAATCTGTCAACAGATAAAATGACCCAGGATAACATCACATTGTAGGTTTGGCCATTTCACTCATTATTCCAAATAGCCTTAAAATATCTGCCATTAAACTGAGAGAGAGAGGTATGTGGGACAAAAACAAGCAAACAAACAAACAAACAAAAAAACCCCACAAATAAATAAATTATATCTGAAAACAATGTCTCTAAGGGTATTTCTAATACCATTATTGGCATGTGTAACTTACTGAAAATAGATAATCAGAAACTTAATAATTTTTTAGAAAACCTATATTGACAAAGAAACTATTAGCCTGAATTTTTAGAAAGCACATGAACTTTACAATTTAAAACAACCTTTGGGTTACAATTTTCCATAAACAGAAAATCAGTTGTGAAATCTATGCAGACCACAAGAGTTATTGACTCCCAAAACCCACTTCAGATGTGGCAAAGGATAGTAAGTAAAAAGGAATAACTTTACAGCGTGACACCACGGAGCAGAAGACCAATGGAAAAGGATTTTTTTCAAAGAGGAAAATCAGGGTTTAATCGAGGAAAATCTTTGAATCAGGAGCATGGGCTCTGTCTGCCCAGTGGATTTTAGTGAAATATTATTATATTATATTATATTATATTATTAGTTTTTCATTCATATCATCCTTTCAGAATGGAAATATTTATTGCATTTTCCCCCTCTTCCATCATTGTTGATTCGATGGGATGGAGTATGATGATATTTTAGTTCACAGATGTCATGAAAGAGAGGCCGTGTTTGAAGAGACTCATGTGACCGTGAACCCTCCGCTTTTGAGCCGAGATCAGGAACTCGATGGGACTGCGCGTTGGGGCGGAGTGTGTTCCACGTGTGGGTAAAGAATGGAATGGTTTGATGACTGAGGGCATCAGAGGCAGAGCTGAAGCTGTGCATTCCCCTTATCATTTGTGACTATTCTGTGATCCTCCGCTTTTCCCTTCTTTGGCAGAAACTGGAGACCCCTCGTTGAGAGGGAAGACCCACAGAATCCCTGGGGCTCTGCAGGGGAGAATATTTTCCTGAGCAGCTGTCTGATTCACACTGGACTTTTTTTTTAGACTTATTTATTTCTTCATTTATTGGCTGTGTCTTCGTTGTTGCACACGGGCTTTCTCTGGCTGTGGCGAGAGGGGGCTAGCCTTCATTGTGGTGCACGGGCTCCTCACTGTGGTGGCTTCTCTCGTTGTGAAGCACGGGCTGTAGGTGCGTGGGCTTCACTAGTTGTGGCACATGGGCTCAATAGTTGTGGCTCATGGGCTCTAAAGCGCAGGCTCAATAGTTGTGGAGCACGGGCTCTGCTCCATGTGAGATCTTCCTGGAGCAGGGATCGGACACGTGTCCCGTGCATTGGCAGGCGGATTCCTAACCACTGTGCCACCAGGGGAGTCCCATCACATTGGGCTTTATGTGAGTGAAAAATACGCTTGTTTTGTTAAACGTGGAAACTTGGGACTTACTTTGTTGCTATGTCACAGACTAGCCTATTTTGACTAACACATTCTCTTTCTGGACCACCAATTAGGTTTATGCTGGACAAGTTCCCTCTATGCTCTGTGACTCTTACCGTCTTTTATGTTTCCAATCAGTTTTCTCTCTGGGATGCATTCTAGATAATTTATTTGAATCTATCTTTCAGCTCATTAACACTCTTGTTTGTTGTCTCCAATTTGCTGTTTAATTTACCCATCGTATGTTTAATTTTAATTAATTTATTTTTCACGTCTACGAGTGTAATTTAGGTCTTTCCAAATCTATTTAGTTGCTCTTTATAGTCTCTTTCCTCTGTTTTACTTTTAAGTTTCAAGCTTGTCTTTTATTTCTTTAAATATATTGAATTTATATATTTTATACTCTGCACCTGATATTGCAATTACTGAAGACTTTCAGTTCTGATTTGCCATCTCTTTGTTCCTGCTGGTTGTCACTTTTGTGTTTTGTGGTTTTGGGCTGTGGCCCACTCATTTTCCTTGGCACTTTATCTGGGAACATTTCTTGAGGCCTAGGTTATAGCTGGATTCCTCCAAACTACATTTGTGTTTATTTGGGCTACTTGGTAGCATTACTAACACAGGATCACTTTACCTGTTTGGGAATTTTTTTTATTATTATTATTCAAATGGTAGCATGAATTTGGATTGTAAACTTCTATAATGATTGCCTGTTGGTAACAAATTCTCAAATGAGATTTTTTCTTTCTTGATTCAGCATAGAATCAATAAATACAATGAACTGATAAATGCAATTTTCCTTGTGTCTTTTTTTACTTTGAGTAGGCAGTCCCTGGAAGCTGAGCCTAGTGGGGTTTGTCTTCACAGTTTCCAACATTGGGCAAATCCTAGATTTTAACTCCCGTGCCCTGTACCTTTCACAGCATCAAAGTGGAGTTCAGGAACTCTAGAGTTTACTAGAAATCTCTACATATAATCTGATTTTGGTATCTTTTATCTTTCAAGGTTCCTGTTTCTACTTTTTCTTTCATCTCTGTGAAGTACTTCCTTTTATGCTAACTCAGCAGTTCTTTTTAGAAGATTGAATATACATGTTTTATCCAGCACTTTAGCTATTTCAGTCAGGAAGGTTGTTCAGAAAGATCTAGTTTGCCATACTGCTAGAAATAGGTCATTATAGGCCACCCTCTAGAACTGCACTCACGGACGTGTACCTCAACCAGTTAGGTTGTATGCTTAGCAAAATTAGAGGTGTCTGTTACCAAATTGGTTTACTACATATGTTTTTTAGTATAAATAATTAATTTGTCAAAATATTATCCTAACTGGTTAAATAATTGAGTAAGAAAGCTGTCGTCTATTATGAAATAATAATAGCAAGTCTCAATAAAATGAGTTGTTTAAAAACAGCATTGAATTAAACCTGGGAAAAATAACAGTAAAAGATTTGGAAAAATTTAGCAGACTCTAGAAGGGTTCTGTACTCATTATTCTGCAAGTGTCTTTAAGTTCTTGTTCCACTTTAACAAAACCAAAATGGAAATTAATGCTGTATTATAGGTCTGGTTTATGCAAGAAAGATGGCTGGAAAGCCAACTGAGAGATTTTTACTTGAACAGAAGATATTAGATTCATAAGCAAAAATTAGTAGATAAAAATATTTTAGATATGTATGTATCATTTTTTATAATTCCTTTATCTAACACATTTTTTCAATAAACCAGTCCTGATTGTGGAAGAACAGAGAGCTGCTGGTAATCTTAAACCCATGTGCATACATTAATGAAAACACTTGATACTAGACTTCGAGTGTAACAAAGATTTTTGGAGGCGTTTGTTTTTATTCCCCAACTTCATTGAGGTGTAACTGACAAACAAAATTGTAATACACTTAAGGTGTACAATGTGATTCTTCGATATATGTATACCTTATGAAAAGATTGCAACAATCAAATTAATTAATAATTTATCACAGAGGGGTTTGTTTTGCTGCAGTTCTGGAAATAGAAGGAGGGGTTACATCTCAGCATTGCCCAGCAAAAAACTTTTTTTTCAAGAGAATATTTTTATTCTTTCAGTATGGAAGAAGTCTTCAACCTCACTAATAATAAAATATGCAACTTAAAACAATTATTAAATAGAAAAAACTCACAAATCTTATTGTCAAAATTTGAAGATGACAACATTCAATTTTGGTGAGCAGAAAAGTCACTGTTTTCCAGCTCTGTTGAGGTATGATTGATAATAAATATTAATATATTTAAGTTGAATGATATTTATTTGATATAAATATACATTGTGCAATGATTGCCATAATCAATTTAATTAACATGTCTTGATCACATCACATACTTATCTTTTGTGTTTGAGTGTGGAGAACACAAAAGACTCAGCAAATTTCATTACACTCAGTAAATTTCAGGTATTATTAACCTTAGTCACCACGCAACAAACAGCTTTTAAGTGGATGTTTCATATCCTCCATTCTTGAAAAAGTTGTTGGAACAGTTCTTCTTTAATTAACACTTCTTTTTTGGTTACTACTTTTTACCTTCTTCATAGTTTCTATCTTCTAGAGTCTTTCCTTCATTTTCAGACTCTGGGCTTGGGTATATCTTTTCACAGTGAAATGTGACATTGATCTATTTTACGTAACCAAATACAGTTCTCATCCTCAGAGGAATTTTGCCTTTGCCTTTAAAAAAAGCATTAACTTTTCTTCCTTTATGAGTTTTGTTGGTTTTCTACTTTATGCCATTGAATTTGTTAGGCTATTCCGTATACTATCTTATTTAAAGTCACGTAACAACTCTGTTAGGAAAGTATTATAATTTTCATTTCACAGATAAGAAAATAGAGATGCAGAGAAGTTGACTTACCCAAGGCCATAAACTAGAAGTGGTTGAATTCAGCTTTGAAACCAGGGTTGCCTGATTCTTACGCTCAGGTTTTCTTACTATAGTATCGCATTACCATCTAGTCCCCTTGCTATCACTTGAGCTTGATCCAGTTACGTCTAGCTCTAAACCATGAGCATGGTTTACTTTCTTTCATAGCCAGACTAAATGCAGTCCAAACAATCTACTTTTCTTAATCAAAATGGGCGGATTTTGAACGAGTTTTTGCCCTTTCCAGTCAATCCATCCTCTAGGATGACTTTAGTTCAGACATTTCGTTTCCTCTTCAGCATGATCATTAGACTATTAGCTCCAAGATGACATTTTCTTTTTCATCTTTGGATCTTCAGTATTTTCTAATGCACCCAGCACGTAGTAGGCACCATTTTTACTCAATGGAAGAGATCCCGCTTGTTCCAACTTAAATCTTCCCCTCCAATTGCTCTCCAACCTCATTATCCAAATGGCCATCTTGTAGGGGGAGGATTTGGTTTATGCTGTAGGGTATGCCTAACAGAGTTTCACAAAATTCTGAAAAGTATTGCTTTTCCATAAGAGACAGTTTCCAAAAAAGGAAATACTGTAATTAAAAGAAATGCAAATTAAAATAAAAAATATATTCAACTTCCCAAAGTATCAGAAATACAAGTAAAGATAATATTCAATGGTGGCAAGGTTCCAATGAAAGAACAAGTTCAAATATTGTTAGTGAGACTATAAAATTGTACAGTCTTTTTTGGAAAGAAATTGACCAATATAATCTAAAACTTAATAAAACAAGATTGTTAGCTCTGACTCACTGATTCCATTTCTTAAATGAGGAAAAATATTTACATGTGAAGATGATCTATGTAGCTTTATTTGTAAGATTAAAAGCGATGAACCACCTAAACATCCAGTAATATCAAAATTGTTACGTATCTGTAGTGATTCATATTAGTAGACTATTATACAGCCATTCAATCTATATCTTAAGTAATCTATAATAATGTATAAAGATTCTATTTTTCTTGGGCTGATTTCCTACGAAGCAGAATCTGAAATGAAAGCTTTGTGCCAGTAGGATCTTTAGGACGGGATTGTGTAGTGATGCGCAAGACGTGTTATTACACTGTTGCAGTGTTGAGAGAGAAATATGAGATCTAAAGTTACATGCTCAATAAGATCTCAGTGAATTGGTGCATTCACTAATCGATTGGGCACCCAAGAGGTCCCAGATTCTGTGAAAGCAAAAAATAGGACAAAACTCCCCCTTTCAGAAGCATACTTTCCAAAGCAGAAGGAGCGTTTGGGGATGGGGTAGGGTGACAAAAAATACACAAATAAATAAGCAAAGTCATTAAAGTTTGTGATTAGGTAGAGGTTAGAAATGAACAGTTATAAAACAAATAGACAATGCAATGATGCTTATAAAAATCTCGGTAAATATTTACATCAAAGTCTTATCAATGATGGTCCCTGAGTGGTAGAATTTATTCCATGACACCTCTGTATTTTCCAAATTTCCTGTAATGGGCATAGAGTTCTCTCAATAAGCAGGAAAACCACAGTAAAGTTATTATTAAAAATTATTGAAAGAGAATGAAGTCACTCCTCCTTACCTGGGTGGCCCCTGGAAGTGACTCCACATCCCAGTCTGTACTTGGTGTTTCTTCTGCATGGCTTTGGGCTTTGGGTTCCCTTTCTACTTATTTTTCACAGGCTTTCTGAAATTTTACACAGGGGAAACAGATGTATAGGTCTGTGTGGGTGGGTATGTATGTAAATGAAAAGAAAATCGCTGAAAACAAGGACATTTCCAAAATTACCACGCCCTTAACAAGAACTTGGTGAGCCAGTGCGCCTGAAATATAACTTACCCCACTTGCTACTTGTTAACGAGGCCAGCCATCCATGAAGTTGATTCTTTTTTGGGTTTTGGTGTCTGAGCATTTAAATGAATGGTTTGAGAGTAGTGTCTATTGCTGTATGCAGCATAGCCAGCAATTGTTTAAATTCGGGATAAACGATGGGTAGGTTTAGGCTTTCAATTTTCAAGGTGCCCAGTTAGCACTGTGATGGGCAACTCAACATTGCTTTCGTGTTCCCCGTTACAAGGTGTCGCCAGAAACACAAATCTATATGGAGTGTGTCACTTACCATCTGCTTGATACTCAGGGTCTCCAAATGGCCCCAAAAGGTGGTGGCTCTTTGCAGCCCTCAGACGTCTGAATCGCATTAAGTACCGGTCTGAATTTTCTGTTTGGCTGACCTCTAAAGAATGGCAGAGGAGACCGATGCAGACGTCAAGTGCCCAACAAAGGCACCTTCTGGGACAGTCTTGCTCCCGTCCCGGATGCCAGTGTGACCAATTCAGCAATTGAGTCTTTCCCCAGGATAAAACGAATATTGTGTCAGGGAAGCTAGAATCAGAGAGTGATGATCTGAGAATCAGTGAGAAGGAAGATGCTGACCTTGGAGAGGTTTAAGAATGCCTTACGAAAAGCTATCCAGAACCTAATTAAAGGCATTTTAACATCATAAGCCTTGAAGAATGCGAACCATCACCACTGCACACTGGGGAGTAAAAGATATTGCTTTTATAGCTGCAGAGCTTATGGTCAGAAGTGATATGAAATATTAGAAATGTGACAGTTTTATAATACTTTTATTCTTGCTCATTGTGATAATTTTCATTTGCAGCTTCTTACCTTTGAATATCTTGAATTGCATTAAGCCTTTCTCGCTCCATCCTTGTCCTGTAATATTAGAAGCTGAGGTTTTCATCTGAAGAATTGCAGTAAATTCTACAGGCACAAGCAAACAGATAATACTGTTTATGATGCCTGTTACTTGAAGAATTAAAAGTTCTGAGTGAATGTGTCTCCCAGGTAATAAAAGCAATAGAGCCCTGAGTGAAATATTGCCTCTTCTTTCTTTTTATAGTGTCACTATCTCTTCTTGTATCCTGTTCCTTCTCTTAGCTGCTTTTTATTTTGAGTGTGAGAGACGGAGGCAGGATGCTTTCTGTCAAATAATTTACTCTGCTCAGTTTCTTTTTTTCTTTGTCTATATTTTTCTTTCAAATACCATATGCATTTTCTTTACTGAATAAATAATATGAATACAAAAAAACTCAGGTTGGAATTAGCGCTAGAGGTCATCTGGTTTAAATATTTAAATGGAAATCCACTTCTTAGACAAGAAAACAGAATCAAGAGGCTCCGTAGCAGCAAAGCTAGGACAGCCAGCTAGGTCTCCTGACACCAAAAACACAATGGCTAGCATTCAAGGAGTGTTGGCTAGAGGGCAGGAAGGCTCTAAGCGTTCCCATGCCTTAACTCTGTGTGTGTGTGTGTTCCAATAAAACTTTATTTATAAGAAACAGGTAGTGAGCTGGATTTCAGCTGTGGGTGGTAACCTCTAATTCTTTTAAGCCTCAGAGTGTCTGTATGAGATAGGTCCTGCTATTACTGTCACCTCCGTTTCACAGAAGAGTAAACTGAGGCACAGAATGGCTAAGCAACTTACCCAAAGTTGAATACTTAATGAGGGCCTCCATCTGAAGAAACCGAGCTGTTTGACCTGAACCTACACATTCTGCTGCACACAAGTGTTGGAAAAATCTTCTCCACAGTCTTTCCTTTCCCTTCTTTTCCTGGGATACGTTCTTGGAGGGAAAATATCTGGGTTAGCATGTAGAATCTCACGCACGAGTCTGTACCATGGACTTATTTGGATGATAATTTTTAAAAATTTGCTCTCTTTCTATGGGTGGCGATGCTGTTTAGCGCTGTGCTTGGTCTTCCGTGGGGTCCAAAAGAAGCAGCTGATAAGGGTCTTGCCTTTGAAAAGGTTAAAATTTAGTTGTGAGGTCAAAGAAATTAAAATCCGATAAAAATTTACTGAATACTTACTACATGCCAGTCCTAAATCTTCTTTAACTTATGATCAAGTCAAGATTCCAAAGGCTGTTCATTAGCTTATTTGTTCAGAAGTCCCAGGATACCCGACAGGCAATCTCTGTCAGCATATTTCTGTCAAGTTTTGTAAAAGAACTGTGATTATTCAACAGTTCTAATTTTTAAAACCCTTAACATTTTCCCCAAATATGCTTGCATTTTCACTTTTTTTCTTTTTTATCAAAAATAAGTTGATAAGATGATACTGCTTCAGACACGCCACTAATTAGTGAAGGACTTGATCCCCACATCTCGGGGGACCATGCCCAGCCATCTGTTGACGGCCAGCAGATTGCTTCACTTTTGCCAGAGTGAAACTCTTTGCTCGATGAAAGTTTGTAAATTGACTGTTTGTAAGTGAGGGGATTTCTGGATTAAACATTGCAGGTGATAGAAAGATTACAAAACTGTTTGAAACAGAAATTCTGTGTTTGAGGCACAGAGAATCCGGTGAAGGAGATGAGGCATGTCACATTTGAGATCCCTCCTGATTATTCTCTGACTTCATACGAGGTTAGCTTACTTTCTCATAAGTGCAGTCATTCACGATCTGTCCATAGGTGGGCTGGCACACATCAGACGGTACAGATGTGCACCATGTGATCACAGAAGAATGGCCTGACTGCGTGTCAGGCAGAAGAATATGTTTGAGCTGAACCCTAAAAGATGGGTAAGATTTAGAAAGGTGGGTAGGAGTGAGGAAACAGATTGACAATTCCATTTCAATGTCAAAACCAGTTACGGAGTGAATCACAGCCGGAGCGAACTTGAACTTCCCTTCCACTGCCCCTGCCCCATCCCTCTGTACTTGCTGCGAGGAAGCAGTTGCTAACATGATGAGTCAGATGAAAGCACTCCTTAGGGCCATACTGTTGTTACAGGCTTACAGTCCTTAATGGTGGGAATGGCTTCTTTCCTCCTCCCTTGCAATACCTCCTCGTATAACAAGCAGGTCTAGGCAGGGCCTGCCATTCTGGAGAACCATGGTTAATTATTTTTCAATCTCCCTCAGCATATGAGGTGGTGGGTGACTCAGTCCAGGGCCACCCTCTGTGTTTACTTCTCATTTGTTGTCTCTTTCTCTCTTCTCTGAATCCTGCCACCTGTCCTCTCTCCACACAGATTTGGCTTCGTATAGTTGCCTCAGAATTTAGATCTGCAGGAAGAGGGAGGGAAACTTAGGCACTGCTTAGGTCTCTAGACAAAAGCAAACTTGCTCCAATTCTGCCATGTAACAGAGTAAAATGGTAGGAGGATCTTATGCTGCTATTAATTTAGTGGTTCTTTTATTCTAAACGCCCTGCTTCTGCATCTTGCATGGATGTCTCTCGGCAACCTCCTGGGGAGATAAGAATATTTGTTAGGATAAGATTTGAGGCGTCTTAGGTCCTTGGCTATCAACTCTTTACTCTTATTCCCTAACATTAGTCTAAGTGTTTATCCTGGAAGAGGACACCGCAAGTTGATCTTTGTTGTACCAATAGATATAAAACTATCAGATGACTTTATAGCATTTTGTGATGGTCTTAAAATAATTTTCATGTTCTTTACATTCTATTTATGACAGATTTGATGGTTTATTTGCTAAGTGATGGAGATCAGTTGCTTTAATAGCTCTGATTCTGTCAGTCACTGTGGTGTGTGTGTTTATGTGGGGGTGTGTGGTGTGTGTGCGTGTGTGTACATAGACAAACCTCATGCCGGTCAACATGGTAATGCCATATTGATTTTTCTGATGTCTAGTCATTCCACAACTTGGCCCATGTGATTGCAGTTTTAAAGGAATCCTCCTTTATGCCAACTTCATAGTTATTTGCAAATTGTGTAACTCAAAGTTGCAATAGTAGCCAACCAAATAGCATCTAGATCACGTTTCTCAAATTATGGTCTGTGGTCTGGTCTACCTGCATCAGAACCACCTGGGACTCATGTCAAATATGCAGAATCATATACTTTAGCCCGTATCTACTCAATATACAGTTTGGGGTAAGATATAAGAATGTGTATTTTTAATGGAACAGAATAGAAAGCCCAGAGATAAACTATGGTCAACTAATCTATTTCAAAGGAGGCAAGGATATACAATGGAGAAAAGGCAGCCTCTTCAATAAGTGGTGCTGGGAAACCTGGACAGCTACATGGAAAAGAATGAGATTAGAATACTCCCTAACACCATACACAAAAATAAACTCCAAATGGATTAAAGACCTACATGTAAGGCCAGACACTATAAAACTGCTAGAGGAAAGCATAGGAAGAACACTCTTTGACATAAATCACAGCAAGGTCTTTTTTGATCCACCCCCTAGAGTAATGGAAATAAAAACAAAAACAAATAAGTGGGACCTCATGAAACTTCAAAACTTCTGCACAGCAAAGGAAACTATAAGCAAGATGAAAAGACAACCCTCAGAATGGGAGAAAATATTTGCAAACGAATCAACAGGCAAAGGACTAATCTCCAAAATATATAAACAGTTCATCCAGCTCAATATAAAAAAAACAAGCAACCCAATCAAAAAATGGGCAGAAGACCTAAATAGGCATTTCTCCAAAGAAGACATACAGATGGCCAAGAGGTACATGAAAAGCTGCTCAACATCACTAACTATTAGAGAAATGCAAATCAAAACGACAATGAGGTATCACCTCACACGGGTCAGAATGGGCATCATCAGAAAATCTACACACAGGAAATGCTGGAGAGGGTGTGGAGAAAAGGGAACGCTCTTGCATTGCTGGTGGGAATGTAAATTGATATAGCCACTATGGAGAACAGTATGGAGGTTCCTTGCAAAACTAAAAATAGAGTTACCATATGACCCAGCAATCCCACTGCTGGGCATATACCCAGAGAACACCATGATTCAAAAAGACACATGCCCTCCAATGTTCATTGCAGCACTATTTACAATAGCCAGGACATGGAAGCCACCTAAATGTCCATCAACAGATGAATGGATAAAGAAGATGTGGTACATATATATAATGGAATATTACTCGGGTGTAAAAAGCAAGGAAACAGGGACATTTCTAGAGACATGGATGGACTTGGAGACTGTCATACAGAGTGAAGTGAGTCAGAAAGAGAAAAACAAATATCGTATATTAACACATATATGCAGACTATAGAAAAATGGTACAAACCAATGGTTTGCGAGGCAGAAATAGAGACACAGATGTAGAGAACAAACATATGGACACCAAGTGGGGAAAGCGGGGAGGGTTGGGGGGGAATGAATTGGGAGATTGGGATACCAAATTGTACACTCTAAATATATGCAGTTTATTGTATGTTAACTGTATCTCAATAAAAGTTCTAAAAAAAAAAGAATCTGTATTTTTAATACACTCCTTAATGTGATTATTATGACTACACAGGTTTGAGAATCAATGATTCTAGGCTGCGTTTGTGTTGAGCCTGTACACGTAGAAGTCTAGATGTAGCCAAGACATGACATTCTGCACCGCTGGCTAAACCACAGACCTGGCTCCACCCTCAAGCCATGCTCCGTGACGAGGAATCTGTCTAGTCTCATTGGATAATCCTTTCTACAAGTTTCTTCATTGCATCTATAGTAGCTTCTACCGTATCTGCAATCTGACCATTTGTTTGAGGGTGATGGGATGTAAGAGTGACAATTTTAATAAAGTCTTCTAGCATTAATTCCTTAAACTCAGCAGATTTAAAGGCAAGCCCACACTCTACAGGAGAATGCGTAGCAATTTATGCATTGCAAGTAACTGGCAGAGTGCAAACCTGCAGCAAATATTTAAGCAAATTAGAAGAACTTTGAGACTTTTTGATAAGTCCTGGAATGACCCTGGTGAGTCAATCTAAATTTTTGACCAATGTCTCGTTTCCCAAGGAGTGGTTGGTTTATTTGACAGGAAAATGCCAGATATGTTTTAGTTTTTCACCGTGTTTTCTGTTACCATTATCAGAATTGATTTGAAGACATGGCTAAAAGCTAAGCCAAGATGTAGTTTGGCCAAGATAATAAGATGTCTGCTTTCTGCAATGTTGATTCTTGAACATATTGAAAATTGATTCAGAATACCTTCTATCATCCAGCTTTATTTTTATTCATGCTAAAATGCAGTGCTTTGGAAGGTAACAAGCAGATGACCAGCAATTTTCAGAAACCATGATTTATTAAATGATATAATGTGTATCAAGCATTCAACCCAGAGCCTGATGCATTATAGACTTGAATTAAATAATAGTTACAGAAATATTTTTTTAAAATTAATTAACTCTATTTCTTCTACAATACAAGGGGACAACACAACAAGAAGGTAGGGTATTAATAAGCACAATTTGGAGAAGAATTGCAGCACTAATCTACCCACATGAAAATTACAGAAAGCAAAGAAGCGTTCCTAAAAAGATCGATGCCTACCAGTACTGCTACCCTACTTCTTCCTTTCCTGCAGAGCCCACCTTCCAAAGCCTGTGAAGACTGAAAATATCAGTTCCTTTCTTGCCTGGCCTCCCTTGCTGCTAGGGTACTGGCATGTGTTCCAATCCTGACCGACTGGACCTGAGACTGAACTTGATAAGGACATTTGTCAGACTTTCCATCCTGATGGAAGTGAAAGACAAACAGGGAGCATATCTTTCCTCATTTTTCCTGCTTTACATATTTTTGTGTGTGAGGATGTGATGTTTAATGTGATGTTTGGCAGCTACTTTTACACCATGAGGATAGGTCCAAGAACATCACAGAGAAGCAGACACAGAGTTCTGTTATTGCTGAGCTACTGAATGAACCCCAGAACCACTCAAATTCTTTTTTTTTTTTTGTGAGAGAAACAAACCTTTACTTAAAAATCTTTTAGTCTCTGGTTATTCTGTTTGTTGAAACCAAAAGTATCTTCTCTGATACATCTTTATAACAGCTATACTTTCCTTTTAGAATGCAAGCTCCATGAAGACAGGGACAAAGTCAGTTCACTCCAAATTACAGTGACTTAAACACAGTGGAAGCTTATTTCTCCCTTACACAAAGTCTGAGTTGCTTTGACAGCTGTGTGATATTGTTGTGTGGGTTCCTTTCAGGTTGTTGCTCTGCCATCCTTAAGGTGCTGCCCTTATCTGTAAAGTCAAAGATGGGTCCCCATGATGTCTACATTCCAGCCAGCAGGGAGGGAGAAAGGGAAGAGGAGATGGTGCCCTGTTCTTTGAAAGGCACCACCTGGACGTTGCCCCATTACTTGGCTTATCATCCTATTGGTCAGAACTTAGTCTACTGCGTACAGATACAACATAGCTGAGAAAAGAATTCATTACTCTACATAGCCATGTGCCCAGCTAAAAATTCCACTATCATACTGAAAGAAATGTGGATATTGGGTCACAAATAACAGTTTCTTCCATCGCATCACTAAAGAGAATAATAAGTGTAAATAGATTTGAAATGTGTTAACAAATCAAAACAAAACAAAACAATGAGACCTTGGTTTATGCCATTCACTCTGTTAAGCTCTTTTACAAAATTATCTCATTTACCCTTCACAATAACTTTACATCATAGATAGTGTCATCATCCCCACTTTGCAGATGTGGACAAAGAAACTCAAAGGGTTTGAGCAAGTTGCCCAGGGTCCTACACTGAAAAATTGATGGGACTTGCATTTAAATCAAAGTTCATGCCCCCGATGCTCAGATCTATCTGGCTTACTGCCGCCTGTCCCCCCCACGCCCTATGGCCTCACCCGAATCTTACATTCTGTATTATGTTTACTCTCCAGATTTTGCTTGTGAATTCCAAAGGCTTCCTTTTTTTTTTTTTTTCCACTGATTACCTCTTGCTCCAGTTTTTTGCCTCTCCTGAGTCTTATTCTCTACCCCCGTCTTTATAGCACTGCCACCCCCAGATGGTACATATCTCTTTCTCCCCTTGGTTATCCCCCAGGACAAGTTATTAAGGAATTGTCTCCCCATTCCAAACTGACCCTTCTCTTTTCCTCTTCATGATGCTGGCACTGGGGCTCTGCAACCACATTTCAGTTTTGCGCTCTCCTCTCTGCTTAGTTTTGCCAAAAGGAGACACTAGAGGGAGACTGTGAGTAAGGCTGGAGGGGAGAAGGGCCCTGCTACTTCCTGTTTTTTTCCTGCTTGCTCTATTCAGCTTCTGGTTCCTGTCCATACCACTCAGGGGATGCTTCTTCACCCCAGCATCTGAAAGTGTGTTATAGTTTTTCAAACCCTTGCAGGACCAACCCCTTACGTACCCTCCGGCCACGCAGGGCTCCCTCCTTGAAAGTCTGAGTTGAGTGTCAGCCTTACTGGGCCTTTGTTCTGTTTTAATGATGCTAATGTATTGCCCTAGTTTTCCCAGCTCTATGGGTGGTAGCTCCTTGGTGCAATTGCTACATCCAAAACACTTCACAGTTGTTAATTTACTCTAAGTCAGTTTTGGTTTAACTTTTTTCCTTCTCAATTATTCATTGGCTTAGTTTTATTTTTCCGGTTAGATTTATATTTTCTTTTTTCAGAAAAACCAAGAAACTGCACAGATAATCCTTGATTGAGGGCAGGATTCCATTCCTACATCTCTGTCTATTCCATGCAGAGATGGGCTCTGTCTGGGGAACAGAGTGGGAACTTGATGAACACGGGGGATGAAGGACTCTCTCGTGTACACTCCTCCTAGCCCAGAAGCAAACCCGGTTCTCGCTGACTGAGTTGCTGTCCTGCTGTGTTCTGGTGAACTCAGAAGTACTTCAAGCCTGAAAGCACCTTTGTTTTTAAGTATCTCCCTCAGGAAGAAAAATCTGATTCTGCCCACTCAACAGAAAGGAAAACTGAGGTGAAGCATGGAAGTTGGCCAGACTTTCAAATTAGACTGAAACAGGGACAAGAAACCATCTGATTTTTGGACTGTTTTCTCCTAAACCCCCTAGACAAGGGCAGTGGGGAACGGGCAAAACTGACCATTGAGAGCAAGGTTGTTCCTCCTCCTTGACCTTTCTCATTGGTGAGTACAGCCCTTCATTTTCCTGGCCTGCTAGTCTGACACTTTCCCCAGGCAAAAAACGTGCACTTCAGAGAAGGAAAATAAAGTAACATCAAAGGCTCATATAATTTCACTTCTCAGGGAGGAGAGAAAACCTCGTCTAGCAGCCTGCTTCTCAGGAGTTATGCAACCACCCCGTCTCTGTGGTTCACAGTGACTTGGAAGCAGCGGAGTGGACTCGGCACTTCTTTCTGAAGTCACTAGTGACTCCAGCAGTGGCTTAGGCAGCTAAGATAAGTCATCACTTGGAGGCTCCGGGAGGTGAGACGAAGCCATGGGACACCCATCAGGAGCATGGAAGCTGCACATCTAACTTTTTTCATGTGGCGGAGAATCAGAGCCCTGTGTTTATTTGGTGCAAAGTGCTTGTATGGATGTTGGCAGCCACATGGCTATATCGAGCCTTGCAACAGGTGGTGTTTCTTTGATGATGTCCAGCACTATGGCTACCATGGCTCCGTTAAGTGATGGATGGCATCTCCAAGCCTAGTATGTTTTCTTTTTCTTTTCTTTTTCAATAGTAGTAGATCTTGCCATGGGAGAGGCTGGATAAGTTGCTTTGAAGATGGAGTGATATTTGATATTGTGAGGGACTGCTTCTTGTTGAAGCAATTGGGTTCTTCAAGGACATGCTATACATATTTAAAATGGGATGTCTGGGGCTGCCACAGCATAATCGACGGTGAAATAAGCCCGTTGGAAAGGACAATTACTCCTGGGGCCTCTCATGCAAGTCAGGCCTCCCGAGGCAGCAGGAGGAGGGTCCTGCTTGGTTCTAGTCGGGACTGAAAATGACTGTTGCGTCACTGCTTAGCATGGGCTGGAGCCTGCATTACACTCACTAGCCAGCATTGCAGGGACACAGGGACAGCCCAGATAACCAGCTAACAGTGGCTCAGGCTATGAGTGGCTGCTGTGAACCACTCATCGGTCCATCCTAACACTGACGCATGCTTCAAAAACCAGTTATCAAGAACCTACCATATGCCAGGTATATACGCAGGTCTTTGGAACAAGGGGACACCCAGTATGCTCTTTAAGCACACAGGTAAGCAGAAAAGGAGGGGGAGAGAGAGAGAAAAAAGCATGCGTTAACATGTATTAAAACTATACCTATACTTAGATAGTATATAAACTACATATTCTGTATGTGCCAGAAATTACGTAGCGTATTAACCCCCTCAACGATCTTATGAAATGAGTGTTTTGTCCATTTTACAGCAGATGAAACTGAAGTTTGGAGCAGTTAAATAACTAGCTGGTACAGAGCAGCTTTGGGACTCAGCCCAGGCTGAATATGTGTCCCCACTGAGCGATGGTGCACTGGAGAGGAGCTTACTTGGAAGGTAGCTGTGAAGTGATGGAGACTGTTCTCTCACAGCCACAAATCTTGAAAGCCTCATGACCAATGTGGCCATTTTTATTTCTTTCTTTTAATGGAGAAACTTTTTTCTTTTCCTAAACTAATCAGGAATTTTAAAAAAGCTGCTCAGGAGGTTTAAGTGAAAGGTGCATACTGAAGTCACATCAAATTAGATGCACAATTACAATGACAGTTCGCCAATACCCAAACCCGAGACACCACATTGAACAAACCCCATAGAAATTTAAGCCAACGCTTGACCTAAAACTGCAGCTGATATTTGAAATGCCAAATGAATTCAAGAAATCCCGTGGACGGCTCCAGGATTCAGCGAGCTACGGTGTAAGATGACAACAGTAGGCAGTCCCTCTGAGCTGAGGGATGCTTTTTCTTATCAGTATTTCATTGTTCCCTACTGATAAATGCCCTTATCAGTCATAAAACAGTTTCCTTAAAACACACACACACACACACACACACACACACACACACTCCAAAGCAGGAAAGATATTCTTTTAAAAAAGATTTTTGTCATCAATAAATCTCTGATTAATATTTAGCTCACATTGTAAAATAAATCTTTCCATTTGTTTATGTTGGTTTCTTCTTTTTCAGACTCTGTTTAATTCATCCTGGAAAAATTTCTCAAACCATCATTTTTAACATCAGCACTTTAATCCTGTAATAGGTTTTCTGAATACTGTGGTTTGGATCACTCAAACCAGCAGTTTCCTTCTAGTTGAAGAGATTAAAAAGCAGAAAACTACATTAAAATTACATTTCCAAGAATTCTTCATGAATAGGGCTCTGAGTTTGAATTAGGTGCTACCAATGAGTGTGATATTTGGAAGGTGCTATCTTCCTACCCTTCTTGGACAAGGGCCTGGAAACTTCTGCAGAAACTTTCCAATGACCCCGTCAGCTTCCTGGGCATTTGGAGGCAATCATGGTGGAGCATGAGAGGCAGCTCCAGGTTCCTGATTCTGGCATAGCTCCAGGGGTCTCAGATACATTAGCTCTCCTGGTGGCTCATTCTATACAGATCAGGAGATGTTCCTGGAGGTACAGTCCAGCAGCTCCAAGAATCCTATAAATTCTCAATTTCCTATGTTAAATCCCTTCCTGACTAAAGCACCTAGCGTGGTTTCTGTTTCTAGATTGAACCCCAACTGATACTGAAGCCTGAAAGACAGTCTGGGATCACTTGCAGGGGGCCGCCCTATGTCTCCAGCTAATTTTTTGATCTTACTTCAAATTTACTACCTTCTAATTGTCACGTCATGATTTCCTCCTTCCATGCCTTTGCTCATTTCATTTTTTCTGCTTGGAATGTCCTTTTATTCTTCCTTCAAACCTCAATTTGGATGTCACCTTCCCCGAGAGCTTTCTCTCCTAGAGTTGGGGGAAGTGAGATAGTTATATGTCAGGTAAATTCATTCTTTGGATTTTGATTAAACAGTGGTCCAGGAATAGGGACATGAAAGACAGTCCCTGCTTTGCGGGGCTTTCAGTCTAGCATGGGGGATAGGTGAGTAAAATATAACACAATGCCATGCAACTCCACTGGCATATTGACTCTCTCGCAGAGGTTGGTACAGTGTTGGTGCTTTTAAATGTCTGCGAATGTGGTTGGATATGACATATGTGGGTGAAATTATATACAGTGGAATTCACATGGCAGTACTTGATGCGGTGAAAGAAACATCGTCAGTTCTACTTTATGGATTCAAAGTGCACATTTCATTTCGCGAGCTCTAGGATCATGATTTGCCTACTGCTTTGATCCCCGAAAGCCACTATGATTTCTTGTGGAAAGAGAATATTCCGATTCTTCTCTTTCTACATAAAATTCAGCATTCCTTGCATTAATCTCTTTCAGAAGACAGCCTATAAAACTCCATTTGAATTCTTTTTAATGCATGTAGTTAATTCCAGGATTAGAATCCCTCCCCCAGCTGAGAAAGGAAAAATGTTAATAAATTGCGATAATTGCTCACCATCTCTGTTTAGTGAAATTAAGCATATATTCATGAAAGGCTGAAACTGAAGTTTTATTAAAACAAAAACCAGAAAGGAAACCAACAAAGGACAACGTTTTTACTTTAAATTCTCCATCTCGTCTGCCTAGGAATAGGGCTACCTGCCAGACTGAGCCAGTATCTAACACACGTACAATTCAGTGTGACTTACAGTCTGTTCTTTAGGGCCTCCACCTGTGCTCAATTAATGACCTGCAGAACTTGAAACCTGCTTTCCCTGAGTCATTTTCTTTGTTTCTTATTGGATGACCTACTCTTTGCCTGAAAATGGAATGCCTTGGCCGTGCCCATTGTGTGTGGCCACTGCCTCTGGACCCCAGCTGTACCTGTTTAACTCTTTCTTTCCCCATTACAATGCTGGCTTATTCTCTGGTCCCTCCTTTCCTTAGTTCTTCCAACTTGACAACCCTCCTTAGGGCCAGCAGATGCCTCCAGCTTAGTTTTTAACCTTAACATCAAACATCCCGCTTATCCCATCTACCGATGGTCCTATACCCTGGATTCTTGATTTTGCATTTGTGCCAAGCTATCTCCTGCAACTCAAAACTGGGCATTGTTTTCTTGTTTAACAAGATACCAAGATCATCCAAATCTGCATATTTCCTTTTTTGTGTCCCTCTGAGTGATATGTTGAAGTCCTACTCCCTGGTACCTGGTACCTTTTAAAAATAGGATCTTTGCAAAAGAAATCAAGTCATACTCAGTTAAGGTGGGCCCTAATCTGACTGTGCCCTTATAAGAAGAGAAACAGAAATGTTGCTAAGTAATATTTCTACAAACCATAGAACACCTGGAGCTACCAGAAGTTTAAAGAGGCAAGGACGGACTCTTCCCTAGAGACTTTCGAGGGAGTGTGGTCCTGCTAACACCTTGTTTTTGGACTTCTAGCACCTGGAACTGTGAAAGAATAAATCTCTCTTATCTTTAGCCACCCAGTTTGTGTTAATTTGTTACTGCAGGCGTAGGAAACTAATATAGAAATTCAAACAAGATGCAGCCCAGTTGGCCCTGTGGTTGGGCACTGAACATCAAGAAAAGCAGAAACCATCTGTTCCACCTCTCTGTTTGGAAATACTTTCTTATATTTTAATACCACATTAAAGTTCACGGAGCAGTTTCCACATATATTACCATCCACAATTCCATGAGTTTGTTACGACCCCCATATTTTAGATGATGTAACAGCAGAGGCTGGACGTTGACTGCCTTGATCAAAGGGACACAGCTGATAGGTGGTAGAGTCCAGCTCATTCTTGGTTCTTTTGACTAAAAGCCCAGGATACTTTCTACGACCCCATCATGCCTACTTGGCATAGTGAAAAGAAGTCCCTTGAATATATCTCCTTTCAACCCTCTCCATTGTCTATGTGAATGCTGCTGGACAGGTGAGCTCTGGACTGAAATTCAGAACCCGAATTTAATCAGATCAGTGAAGGGAAGCAAGCGCCAGGCTGATGGACATCGCTATTTTAGAATACAGCTCGGACGCTGTCTACCTCTCTCCATCTCGCTGCTTCCACCTGGTGCGAGTTCCCATCACCTCTCAGCGAGGTCACAGCACCAGCCTCCTATTGGCGTGCTCCCGCTCTTGTTCATGACTGTGTTCTTAAAGCAGCCAGAGTCAGCAATTCAACATGAAAAAATCACAAAACACCAGTTCCTCCCAGAGCCTACCGCAGTTTACAAAAGAATACTTACCTTGAACTATAAGGTCCTGCCAAGTCCTCTGATTTCATCGTGTGTCTCTCATCCCCTGTTTGCTATGTTCCAGCCTCACTGGTCTACTTCTTCCCCTTTGAACATGTCAAGGTCATTCCCACTACCACGCTTGCCCTAGCTCTTTCCTGTGCCTAAGCATTCAGGGTGCAATTCAGTTACCTCCTCTTGAGGCAGACCTTTCCTCAATATTCTAGGTAAGCTACTAATCCCTCTCTTAGGCTTTCTCTACTCATCTCCTTTTTTTTTTTTTTTTTTCTTTTTTTGAAGTATAGTTGATTACAATATTGTGCTAGTTTCAGGTGTAAAGCAAAGTGATTCAGTTATATATACTCCTTTTCAGATTCTGTTCCCAATAAGGTTATTACAAAATATTGAGCATAGTTCCCTGTTCTATACAGTAGGTCCTTGTTGGTGATCTATTTTATATATATAGTAGTGTGTATATATTAATCCCAACCTCCTAATTTATCCCTCACCCCTCCTTTCCCCTTTGGTAAACACAGGTTTGTTTTCTATGTCTGTGGGTCTATTTCTGTCTTGTGTAAAAGCTCATTTGTATAATTTTTTTAGATTATACAAATATTATATGTGATATTATATGATATTTGTCTTTGTCTGGCCTATTTCACTTGGTGTGATAATCTCTAGATCCATCCATGTTGCTGCAAATGGCATGATTTCATTCTTTTTTGTGACTAATATTCTATTCTATATATATATATACACCACATTTTATTTATCCACTTCTCTGTCAATGGACATTAGGCTGTTTTATATTCATCACAGAAGTTGTTACTATTTCACACAATCTTGTTTACTAATTTATTTCCTTGTTTTATTGCCTGCTTCCCTTACAAGTCTGTAAGATTCATGATCGTCAAACAATCATGCTGTATTTCCAGAGCATAAAGGAGTGCCTGATAGATAGTAAATGCTCAGTACAGGTTTGTTGAGTGAACGCCAAATGTAATGAGCAATAACAGCCTAGTGTTACAGAGCTTACTATGCATCAGATACGGATGTGATCCTTACATGAACCATCTCATTCACAGCAACCCAATGAGTCTGAAATGATTCTTCACCCCCATGTTAGAGATGAGACCCTGCGGCTGAGATTAAAGGACATGCTCAAGGTCACACAGATTGTGAGTGTCAAGACTCAAACCCAGGTTTGTGAATGACCACTTTATTCTCTGTACCAATGCTCCCCGCTTGGACTGTGCACAGACTTGAGAGGCTTATTTCATGGTGTCAAGGACTATTTCAGAAGCAAATGTTGGATATTAAGGCAATGACTTTTTCTTTTTCTATGGAAGTTGACTGGCTCAGGACTTACATCCAGGGCCACCGTTTAGCACATGGTGTCAGGAAAATATCCCTATTCTTGGCAGTGCATTGTTTGTAGGGCTCCATTCTGATGTCATTTACTTTGGTGCTTTATGGGTTGGAGGGACACATTCCAGACAAATCACTGGATCCCCTGATAGCTGAGAAATCTTAGAAACAAGAGGCTATGGTAGACTATTGTTCAATGCTTCCCCTCCTCTTCATATGCCTCCCATTAATTTCCTCTCCCGTGTTAGCAAAGCTGGCTGGGACACAGGCTCCATTTAGCAAAACGATGAAACACAAACGTTTATTGAGACTGTGCTTCGAATCAACAGGGTTTTCCTCAGATTGAGCTGCCGCCAATTATCCTCCATGCAATTATGGCGATCCCAGAAGCAAGCAGATGGGGAAGAGTTTTGTTTTCAAATGGAGGAGAAACCAACATGTAGGAAGAAAAGGCAGCTTGTTCATTTGAACAGACTCCAGGTGGCTGGTCGCCAAAAGGCAGAGAGCTGGGGAGCCAGGTCTGGCCCTGGATCAGTCCGGCTGCCCACAGACCAGAGGAACCAGCGAGGCGACAGGCTCTGCCCCTGCTCATCACGCTTGTCTGCCGGCGGCCAGCTTGGCAGGGAGAGTGGAGGCCAAGGGAGAGGCAGCCCACAGAGGTCCTCGCAGGTCAGGCTTCCGACCTTGACACCACTGGAACATCAAGTCCTGCTATTTTGTCGTCGTTCAACAGCAACGTGTTGGTGTGTTTCATTAGAGAAGAAAATTCAAGAAAAGGCATGCAAAAGCCCAAGCCATATGGCAGACCTCCTGGGAGAGCTTTGATCATTTGGAGTTTCACAAAACCTAGAAGATATTTCCCCTTTCTTAAGGATCACATTATCCTAAACTTCTCTCTGGACTCTGCCTCTTGAGGGTACCATTCACAAGAGAACCAAGGATGCTGTTGAGTGATTACTGTAATTATTTCTGTCTGGGTTTTTATTTACAATTACATGGGGCACCTAGGGCTACACCAAAAACAGTCAGTATTGTCAGTTTCAGGATCATCAACGCTTAGAGGGGATTTGCTCCCCCTTTGACAAGAAGGGACCATGCTCAAACTGAAACAAATCCAAGGCATGTGACATGAGTGTGGGAATGATTTACTCAATATATTAACTAAGGTGGAAAAAGTATGATTGAATGAGGGATCTTTCCATGCAAAAATTAGCCCAACCTATCAGCCAAATAAAGGTGGTTTGAATTTTAGTTATCACCCACATAGCAAATAAGGATTTGTGATCCTGTTTCAAAAGAGTAGCCAATTTTCCTAGGTTAAATAGGCAGAAAACCTTTTTATATGACCTCAGTTTTAGTTGCTATTCAGCCACAGACAGCTGTGTGGCTCTGGTCAAATCATTTATACTGTCTGGGTCTTGGTTTCATCCTCTAGATGAAGGTAACACTCTCAAGTCCTGGGGTGAGTTTCCCTCGTGGATCCTGAAGTGTGCACTTTTGGTTAGAGGGAAAAAAAATACCCTGATAAATTTTGAGCTTTTTAAGGAGTGGATTCACTCTGTAAGTGGCTAAATGATATTACCAGAGAGCATGCTGTTGGCTTCACAAATGATCACAAAAATCGCACACCAGTTACCTGGCTGAACCTCATGCTGATGTACGGGGGTATGCAAAATTGGTTCTGGCCATACAACAACATGTGCAGGATGGATGGTGTCTATTCTGAGGGTAAGGGGAAAAACGCCCAGGAAACCTCTTAGAGGCAGGAAGCAATTTTGGAAGTGCTGCAAAAGACAGTGATATTGTTCTTGGTTTAATAGGTGATCTGCCCCATGAAATAAAGCTGCAGGGCCACGTTTGTCTTGGTTAATAATGTCAGCGGAATGAGGAGGTTTAGCTGTAATAACAGTAATAACTGTGTCGATGTAACTGCTGGGGCTGAATTTCCATCTGCAGCCTCATAATATATGACCTTTGTTATGCCTCTACCTGTTGGTTTTTTAAAGCAAAATTGGCTTGTCTGTTCTGCTCAGGGAATGGAGGCTAAAATAGTCCATTTTCCCTGGATAAATCAAGGTCTTGTGGGTGGTGATTTAATCTCACACGTGTCTTTTAGGACTTGATTAAAACTGCAGAGAAAAGAAGTCGGACATTAACAAATACATTGTACCTCTGATCCTGAATCAGGTGGGTTTAAAGCTGGACATTTTTATTTGCTTCTTGTCTTTCCTTCCATCACCTTCCTTTTTTTTTTTTTTTTTTCATAAAACAAATACTGATACCTGTGTTTTCTTCTATGATGTTTTCCCTGCTATCATCTGATAGAGTTAACCATTCTCTGCTCTAGGAATATGTTTTCCTATTGCACTTATACTGTTTTGTAATACATTTGTTAATCCACCTTCTCTCCGTCCCTGGCCTGTGGGTTCTTTGAAGGTGGAGGCGAGGTCTTGCCCATCTCTCAATCTCAAACACTCAGCATGGAGCCTGACTGATTTACATTACTTTCTAGAAGGGCAATGGAACATTCTGCCAAATGCATTTTCCCCCCAAAATGTTTTCACACAATATGAACTCATTTGATTCTCCCGGTCATCTAATGCAGTGGTCAGGAGATGTAATGGGATAGAAGCGGCTGAGATTAAGTGAGGTGTGTTGATTGAAAGTTGGTTGAAACTCTCAAGATTTCCTAACTAATTAGTAGTTAGATGCAGGGTCAGAGCTCTAGTTTTCTAATGACTAGCGTTGATCTTGGGCCAGCCCATGTGAGATGGGTAACCGATGGGATACGCATGGAAACGAACACCTTTCTCTGTAACACAGCCAGGCGCATACACCACCTGTATTTATTTTTCTTTCTATCCCATCTTCCTTTCCCTCTACTAACTTTATTATTATTATTTTGAAATCTTTCTTTTTCATTTTGTTCCCCTCACCACCACTCTCTTCTGCCCTCTTTTATCTCTTTTCCCCGACTGGAGGCCTTCAGGCTGTGACACATGCTGAAGCCGATTGCTTAGCTCAGACAATGTGAAGACTTTCCCTGGCAGGTCTAGTCATGTAGCTCTGCCCTTCTCAAACTTGAGGTCTCGGGATTGCGGGTTCCAGAAGCCCTGGGGTGGGCACGTTGTAGTAAAAGTGGGAACGACAGTATACCTGATACCATAAGGAGCGTACGGTCACAGAAGGGGATGGGTGGTAAGTGCGATGACTTCGGAGGACGCTGAGCTCAGGACAGGGTGAGTGGAGAGGTCCGGGGAGGAGCAGGAACTTTGCCTGGGCCTTGAAGGGTCCAGCTGGGTTCTGGAGGCAGCTGGCTTGGGTTTCCATCTCGCCTCCCGCGTTGATTGGCTGAGCGCGCCTGGGCAAAGTAATTATTCTTTCCAAGCCTTAGTTTCTCCACCTGTAAGAGGGGGGCAATGGCACTAATAATTGTACTGCTTCATGCTGTGAGGGTTAAAAAGGACAAGGAAAGGACAGGGCATAGATCTGTGCCTGGCTCACCATCAGTGGTCCACACAGACTAGCTAGTATTCTTAAAATGTTAATTTTTATGTTATTTTTTGTTGCACACGTAGGCACAGGTCCGTTATAGAGCGTAACACAAAATTCACCTGAATCTCTGAATTTCTGTGATGAAACACAAACCCTCATGGAGGCTTTGAACCTCGACGATAGACAGCGTTGGGCACTCTCCAGGCCTGCACCGTCCTTTGGCTTGGGCACCGGCTCCACGGTTCACGTTCAGAACCTCAACACCTGACGCTGTCTAGCTGCTCTGACTGACACCACCTCCTTCACTACTGTGCTAACCCCCCTGTGCTTGTCCGTCCAGTTCAGAACGCTGTCTGTCCATCCCATTCTTCACCTCTGTCCCTGCCGCCAACTTCACTTTCATTCCCAAGAGGAGTTAGCAGAGCCAATGAATGAATTTGTGATACTAACCAATAAGCGATACTACATGCGATGTGCGATGTCTTCAAGGAAATAGACTGGATTCCTGTTATCTGTGGTAGTTATGCTCCATAAAGCTGCTGTGAACACTGAGTTAGAGGATGCTAAACCATTTCTCCAGCGGAAATACAGTTAGGTCCTTGTGAGCCTTGGGTGACGTTTTTGTCAACTGTTCAGTACATAACCTTGTTTTATGTGTGTTTCTGTGTAAAGACCCCTTATTTAATATATATTGTTGATTCATTAACTTTGAACTCAAGGCCAACAGCACCATAACTCAGGCATGAATGAAGCTTATCTAACACGTATTTTCCCATATGATAGCCTTCTTGTGCTTTGGAACACTAGATGGAACTTTAGTGCTACATTCAGGGGCCATTTTCAACAGCGAAATCACCAGCAAAGAGCACAAAAATGTGGAAAGGATGGCACGAAACAGATCCTGAAAAGGACACTGGTTTACAGGATGAGATCTAAAGGAGAAAGCAGAGCATTGCCTTATTGGATCTCAGCTGGGAGCATGCATGTCCGGGAGCACGGAATTTTTTGTCGCTCTGCCCATGTCTGCAAATGACCATAAAAGCTCAGCAAGTATTGACTGTGGCCAGTAAACTTTATCAAGTAGGCAGAGTCACAAACATGGAGTCTGCAAATAATGAGAAGCGGTTCTATATGCATTTTCACAGAGTTCAGGCTACAAAAGAGCATCTCTTCTAGGATGTCAGGACTGAATACCCCCTGAGGGTTCAAGGACAACTTAATGTCAAGTGAACAGTTGTTTTATAGCTTGCAAACTGTGTGCACATCTACTTTACAGTGTGGCTAAGAGTACAGGGTTTGGAGTCAGTCATACTGGCCTCCCCACGATTAGCTGTGCAATCTCAGGCAACCCCACCTCTTTGAATCATAGTTTATCTGTGAAACAGAAATTATGGGAGCTTACACCTGTATTTGTATTTATCCCTCAGAAAGTTTTTGCAAAGACTAAAGAGTACTTGTAAAGGGCTACCAGACCATCATATCTGGATGTATGATAAGAACTGGATTAACTTGCCAACTATATTTTGCCCCGATTTTTTGCCATCTTTTCTCTTCTTCAATAGCTAGCTAAACCTGATCTGTCCTTCAAAGCTCAGCTGAAGTTTCTCCTCTATAATCTCACTCCAGAATCCTTCTGGAGGCCTCAGTATCCTCTGAAATTATAGCACTGACTATTCATACCCCTCACTAATCATATGTCGCCTTATGGAATCCCTTATATTATCATTTCTATTCTTGTCTATTTTTGCCCTGTTTTCTCTGGTACATGTACATAAAACACATTTGAGTATCTATAATGTGCAACACTCCATGCAATGCTCTTCAGTGTCCCCGACCTCAAAGAGCTCATGACCTTGGAATCCTTTCTGATTATTTTCATATTAGCTTAGTGCTTTCTCATGGCTTTCTTATGCATCTTTGCCTTATATATTTATCCACATTTACGTCTCTTTACAAGATGAGCAGGGCCATGTTCAATATCACCGTTTCGTAGAGGGGCAGGCTGATCTCAGAGAAGTGATATAAGTTCTAGGTCACATGGCAACCCAAGCGCGGTGTTGCCAATGACCGTGATGCTGATGATAACCCATTAGTTGCAGGGAGACACGTGCAGGTGCCCTGATGTTTGTGTGAGTTCCTTTAATAAGTGAGAAAGGCCTTGAAAAATTCTTCCCTGCTCCAGGCTAGCCACCAGCCGATGTGTTGGTTCAAGTTTATCATTACCACCCTGACATGACAGGGAACAGTCCAACAGGGGGAGCTGCCAAAGATGCCAGCCAAAACCTGACAGTGACTATTTGAAATTCCAATTCTGATGCTGATTTTAGCCATGAAAATAACTCCAACATCATGGACCATTGCACAGAAAGAAAGAAGGAGGCTGGAGAAAGAGAACGGACAGCAGGAAACACAGCAGGAAACAGTTATGATGTAAAATATTTGTATCCGATGCCTCTGGTCATCCCTTTTTGAGCTCATATTGACAGGGCTTCCTCTGTCTCTGAATTCAGGGTTTTGTACTCTTCTAATAGCAGACATTTAAACCTTTGTTTCAATTTAGGTCAGAATCACTCAAGCAGAACCCTGAGTTAATGTGTAAATTTCTCCCTAGGGTATCCCTCATTTTGGAATGGAAGGCTTCCTCCCAGTCTTAAAAGAATTTCAGGCATTAGTGAGCAGGCTTGAGAGTGGGGGTTAGCAAGGAGAATTTTCCAAGTATTATTCCAAGAAAATATCATGCATATCAATAGACTGTCTTCTGCTTTGTTATGTTTGTATCTCAAAGTTTGTAATAATCTCTATTATTCAACCATCTGTCTCTTAGTCTGTCATTTGTAAAGGAGGTGAGTGGGAAAAGACTGGGTCTCTTTTAGTCCTGATGTAACCGAAAGTGGGGTCCAGATGCTTGCTCCTCAAAAGCCATTAAAGACTGAGGTTGGTGGAAAGGAAAGTTTGCTTTATTTTAGATGTGGGCAATGGGATTGGAGGGGTGGAATCCTGTCCAAAGGCCAACTCCCCACCACTGACAATCAGTGGGCAAGAGCTTTTACAGACAGAGGGAGGGGGCTACATGTAGAAACCGCATAGCCAGCTCTGACAGTCATCTTGAAATTCATCATGTGGTGGTCTGATCAGCGTCATCTTGGTTGTTTTAGGTACAGTTAATCTTCAGTTCCAGGGTCAGTTTGTTCCCATTTCCTTGAGGCCAGTTCTCAGAGTTGTGGCAACTTATGTCATGGCTACAATCTGGTCATCATGTAGTTAACTTCTTCCACCTGGTGGGGGTTTCAGTATCTATAAGACAGCTCACAGGACATGGCTCAGAATATTATCTATAGCCCTTGAGGAGGAACTAAAGGTCCCTGACTTTGCTTACAGACTGAACTATTATTGTTTTGTCCTGTTTGACTGCTTTCCTTTGCTTCTGAATTTTTCTCACTTTCCTGATTAAACTTATTCTTTGGCTAAAGTTTTTCCACAGACAAAAGGCAGGTAGAGGACATGGTGGGCAAGGACCATAGGGTCCTACTTTCTTTAACTGATATTCTAGGGTTCCAGGTTTCCTCTTCCCTTCTTATGTGCTCACTATTCTTTCCAAACTCTTAACACCTTTGTGCCCATGTTATTATTAATTTTAACTTATTACATAGAAGGGTTAAATAAAAGAGAAAATTCTCTCTCCCTGTCACTTCACTCTGTTCCCTATGTCCAGCCTTTGCATCCATTCTTGACCAAAGTCTTGAACTATCAATCTTGAGCAAACTCTATTGAAGCTCCCTTCCCAACACCTATGGAAAGGTAAGACATTGGTTTATTATCCATTCCCTCTGCATTTCTCTTCCCAATTTTTAATTAGTAAGATATTAATCTTCAGTTTGTCTATTGGTTACCTTTGTAAATTTAAGTAATGTGCTTCAACATTTATTTCTTGGTCCATTCACTCTAGTGAGACAGGGACTCTGGTTTTTGTCTTAGATGCCATTGGAAGAAACTTGTCCCTGCTTCGTGAAAGGTCAAGCCAGGTTTTTGCACTGTAAGAGCCACACATGCAGGAAAACTACAGTCACCATGTTGGATATAAAAACATTGGGACCAAGACACATTGGAAACCAATATCATAGAAGGTTTAGTAAGGTTAAAACTGATAAACTCAGGATAAAAAAAAATCAACATGATAAACAGTAATTGGGAAAATCACTCACTTAAAAAAGAAACACTATCCAACAATTAGCCGAATTAGCACCTCTATTGATTCTTGGAAGTATTTTCTCCCATTTAACTGACTCAGATCAATTAGCTTGGCATCTGCCTCCAACTTCATATATCAACATAACTGTTTTCTCTCCAGCCTAACTGCTCCTTAGGAGATAATGGGAGGGGTGGCCCGTTTTACAAGACAATAACGCGGTTCCTGGAGAAATAAATCTAGAGGCTGAAGAAATCAGATGTATTTCCAAAGAAAGCGGTACATCCCTCCCATGGTGCCTAATACACCAGTAGGTAAACAATTAAGTTTATTTTGGGTACAAAGTTAATTACTCTGAAAAGTCAGTGAGACTACCATTGACAAATACGATCCTGAAAACCCTTAGAAATAGCAAGGCAGTCACTCAGAAGTGCTAAAATGGCAGCACTTGACATTTGTTATTGCAGGAATTGTGGCCTTCCTGTGACGTTACCTGATCGTTCTCATCTTAATTGAACCTCAGCAGGGTCGGCTTTCCACGTTACCTGGAGGTGGAGACTGAAAACCCCGCTATTTTCCTTGTTAGACTCAGTGAATATTCCCCAAGTGCCTCCATTAGCTGTCAAGCACCTTTCTCTCAGTTCTGAAGTCCCTCAATTTTAAATTCTATTTAGGATTGAGGCTGGCCCTAAATGTCAGAGAACACCATCAAAATGGCCAATGAGTGAATTGACACTTGGTTTGCTTTCTGCAAAGTGCAGCTCCCTGTTAGAAGCCAGGGATCACAGACAATAGGGAGGTAGTTGGACCCATGTGCTGTAAAATATACAATTTATATGGTCATTAAAAAAAATCCCTGCAAATACTATTTAATGATAATGAAAATGCTGCAATATATAGTTAGGGGTAAAAAGAAAACCAAACTACCGGGTGTCTTTAGCTGCATATGGACCACCTGAAAAAAAAAAAAGACTGGAAAGAAATAAGTATGTTTATTTTAGGAAAGTGGGTTTATGGATGGTTTTTATTTTATTTTCTAACATTTTCCCACATTTTTCAAATATTTATTTGACATCCATATCTTTATTAGCTGAAGATGTAGACTATTTTAAAATAATTAAAGAGACACAAGGTTTAGAAATTCACGGGCTCCAGATTTCTACCCCCACCCTTTCTCTACGTACTATTTCTTTTTTTTTTTTAAGAACTTTTATTGAGATACAGTTAACAGACAATAAACAGCATATATTTAGAGTGTACAATTTGGTATCCCAATGTTCCAATTCATCCCCCCCAACCCTCCCCATTTTCTCCACTTGGTGTCCATGTGTTTGTTCTCTACATCTGTGTCTCTATTTCTGCCTTGCATTTCCTCTTTCATAGTTGTTAGCATTTGCCTTGTGTATTGAGGTGCTCCTATACTGGGTGCATATATATTTATAATTGTTATCTCCTCTTCTTAGGTGGATCCCTTGATCTTTATGTAATGTGCTTTCCTGTCTCTTGTAACATTTTTTATTTTAAAGTCTATTTTATCTGATATGGTTATTGCTACTCCAGCTTTCTTTTGATTTTCATTTGCATGGAATATCTTTTTCCATCCCCTCACTTTCCGTCTGTATGTGTGCCTAGGTCTGAAGTGGGTCTCTTGGAGACAGCATATATATGGGTCTTGTTTTTGTATCCATTCAGCCAGTCTGTGTCTTTTGGTTGGTGCATTTAGTCCATTTCCATTCAAGGTAATTATCAATATGTATGTTCCTAGTACCATTTTCTTAATTGTTTTGTTGTTGTTTCTGTAGGTCCTTTTCTTCTCTTATGTTTCCTGCCTGGAGAAGTTCCTTTAGCGTTTGTTGTAAGGCTGGTTTGGTGGTGCTGAATTCTCTTAGCTGTTGCTTGTCTGTAAAGCTATTGATTTCTCCTTCGAATCTGAATGAGATCCTTGCTGGGTAGAGGATTCTTGGTTGTAGGTTCTTCCCTTTCATCACTTTAAATATATCATGCCACTCCCTTCTGGCTTGCAGAGTTTCTGTTGAGAAATCAGCTGCTAACCTTATGGGAGTTCCCTTGTATGTTATTTGTTGTTTTTCCCTTGTTGCTTTTAATAAGTTTTCTCTGTCTTTAATTTTTGTCAATTTGACTACTATATGTCTTGGAGTGTTTCTCCTTGGATTTATCCTGCCTGGGACTCTCTGTGCTTCCTGGACTTGGGTGGCTGTTTCCTTTCCCATGTTAGGGACGTTTTCAACTATAATCTCTTCCAGTATTTTCTCGGGTCCTTTCTCTCTCTCTTCTCCTTCTGGGACCCCTGTAAAGTGAATGTTGGTGCATTTCACATTGTCCCAGAGGTATCTTAGGCTGTCTTCAGTTCTCTTCATTCTTTTTTCCTTATTCTTTTCCTCATCGGTGATTTTCACCATTCTGTCTTCCAGGTCACTTATTCGCTCTTCTGCCTCACTTAATCTGCTATTGGTTCCTTCTAGTGTATTTTTCATGTCAGTTATTGTGTTTCATATCTCTGTTTGTTTGTTCTTTCATTCTTCTAGGTCTTTGGTAAACTTTTCAATCGTTGCATCCAGTCTTTTTTCAAAGTCCTGGATCATCTTCACCATCAATATTCTGAATTCTTTTTCTGGAAGGGTGCCTATCTCCTCTTCATTTAGTTGTTTTTCTGGGGTTTTATCCTGTCCCTTCATCTGGTACAAGATCCTCTGCTTTTCATTTTTCTCTATCTTTCTGTGGCTGTGGTTTTCAGTTCCACAAGATGAAATACTGCTGATACTGCTTGATGCTGCTGTCTGCCCTCTTGTGGAGGAAGCTATCGCTGCCTACTATTTCTTGATCAACCACAGGCAAGGAGCTGGATATCCCTTCATTTCTCTTCTCTTTGCAGTTAGAAAACGGCTGGTATCTAATTTTCTTTGCTGTAGAGGAACACAATGAAGAATAATAAAATGATGTCTATTGAAACATTCACAACTTTAGAGAACAAAAGTTATATACTGTTTTCAGTTTTTTTTTTTTTTTAAATTGAAGTCTAGTTAATTTACAATATTGTGTTAGTGTCAGGTGTACAGCAAAGTGATTCAGGTATATATATATATATATATATATATATTTCAGATTCTTTTCTATTATACGTTATTACAAGATATTGAATATAATTCCCTGTGCTATATAGTTGGTTCTTGTTGTTTATCTCTTTTTTACATAATAGTGTGTATCCATTAATTCCAAATTCCTAATTTACCCCTTCCCCACCCCTTTGGTAACCATAAGATTGTTTTCTATGTCTGTGAGTCTGTTTCTGTTTTGTAAATAAGTTCATATATATCATTTTTTTTTAGATTACACATGTAAGTAATATCATATGATATTTGTTTTTCTCTCACTTGGCTTAGTATGATAATCTCTAGGTTCATCCATTGCTGCAAATGGCATTACTTCATTCTTTTTTATGGCTGAGTAATATTCCATTGTGTATATATACCACATCTTCTTTATCTATTCACCTGTCAATGGACACTTATATTGCTTCCACAACTTGGCTATTGTAAACAGTGCTGCGATGAACAATTGTATATACTTTTTTCATATTGTGTTTCCTAAGTGATGGTGGGTCAATTAGAGGCTCAGCAGGAGATAGAGGGCATATCCACAAGGGATCATTGACGATAGTTTCATAAAGCTGCTCTTTAAAAAGATGGGAGAAGACTTAAGGGAAATCAAACAGGATGGTAGAACCAGGGAAAATGCCAGTTATAGGAGAACTTATATGAAAGTAGCCACTGTTGGTCTCTGTTGTGATAGGCCTGAAATGGAATACTACAATGCAATACCCTGTAATGAACTATATTGATAGACTCGAAAGCTTAGATAAATCTCAAAATAATTATATTGAACAAAAGAGTTCGCACTCTGTGATTCCATTTCTATTAAATTCTAATCAAGGTAAAACTAATCTACACTGACAGAAATCAGATCTGTGGTTGCCTGGACTTGGGACGGCAGGGACTGACTACATAACATTTTGTGGTGATGGAAGCCTTTCTTTCGTGATTGTGGTGGTGGTCACACAGTTGTATACATTTGTTAAGATGCATTGAATAGTACACATGAAAAGGGTTTTATATCAGGCAAATAAAGTTGATAAAAAGAAAGAAAGAGAGGGGGTGGAGAAAGAATGGAAGGAAGGAAGGAAGCCACATCTAGGTTGAGCAGAAAGGAAACTAGGGGGATAAAATGCAATCTTCCTCCCATCCAATTGTCTCTCATAGGAAGGGTAGCTACCCAGAAGCCAGGGACCAGGAGTTCTGTGAGGCAGGGCTTAGAGGTCAGCCTCTGGGGGCCCAGGGCAGAGTGGGGCGAGATCCGTAGGAGCAAGTGGACGACATCCAGCACAGAATGTTTTCACGCCATGTGAGGACCTTGAAGAACCACTGGGGAGAAGAGTGTTAGGAAAATATCTGTTGGTTAAATGACTTGCAAATGGGACAACTGACAATACAGGGAAAATTGATTGAGGGACCTTGTCTATACTAGGAAAGTGTGATAGTGTAAGAGTCATCCCCAGTGTGCCTCTCTGTTTTCCATCACTGCACATAGAAAGAAAAATCCAGGCACCACAGTTTGAACCTTCTTTCTCAAGTGGTTGTACGCTCACCTGCAGAACCCTCTGTCTGATAGTCCCAAGGGACGTGTGGAACATAGACCTGCCCATCTTTCTGGATGTCAAATCAGACATTAGGGGCTATTGTATACAGCCTAGTGTTCCTCAGTGATTCATGAGATCTTTTTTTAATGCATTTATTTAATATTTTATTTACCTGCTGTCACAAAGTTAGGGGGACTTATATTTGAATTCAGTGGATGATTGAAACGCTACGTTGTATATAATTTTTAATGACAAATAACAATAAAATGTTTTTAAAAGTCGTGGCATGCTTTCATGTTTGGAGAGAGAAAACGCAAAATGTAATTTTTTGTGTCTTTGGAAAGATTCAGTTCAATCAGAGTACTTCTGTGCTTCTGTAAGATAGGGATGCATTGATGCTGTTGTGTTAAGTAGGATTTCCTTCCTTTTCATTAAATGGCCTCAGAGTGCTCTTAGTATTGTTTTTCAGGTTTTGTCTAATTTTTTGTCATTTGTCTTCTGTCACGCCAGTGCTTCCCAGGATTTCTAACTTGTTTGACTATGCAATTGAGCCTAATCTAGACTGAAAAATTAAATTTTCATATTTGTTAGAATTGTGTGTAAACAAAAGGTAAACAGGCACCAAGAAACTAAAACAGACAAATTTTGATGAATAAACATTGTGACACTGATTCTGTCTTTTACTGGACTGCTCTTCTCTTTTGCTAAAATTTTCAGATAAGCTTCGGCTTTTTAAATCTCCTTTCAGTTCTATATTTCTATATTTCCATTTCATCCCATACCATTTCTCCGATTTACTAGTTTCTTATGTTTATTACCTAATTTACACAGTCATTTTTAAAGTTTATTTTTCTCAAATTATAAGTAACTCTTGCTTCCATATGGGCTTGGAGGATGTGGAGAAAATCTGAGATCCAAGTATACCCCAATTGGTTTTATTGGTTTAGTTACAGTCATGTTCGGTTAGAAATTCCCGCCTGTAGGTTTTCAGTCTCCCAACATGGATCACTTGCTTTCCTATGGGATCCTCATCGTTGACCCTCTCTGTATTTTTCCTATTCGATGATCCTGTTTTTATTTATGGCAAATAAGGCCATAAATCTCTCTCTCTTTTTTTTTTTTTTAGTTTCTTTGGATTAGAAATTCTGAACCTGGGGTGGGATTTGGACCATATAAATCCTTGACAAGGGAGATATCATGATACCTATTTTACAACAAGAGAAATAGAGAAACTGAGGCCTTGGAGAGATTTATTCACTTCCTCCAGATATCTTTGTTAGTCAGTGGAGCACCAAGACTTATATACAGGCTTGTCTGGTTCAATATTCTTTTAAAATTATTATCAGATTTATTAAGTTCTCATTTGCTTAAAATTTTATAAAGGGCTACACTATATGGAATGATAGGAAGACTGCTGTGTTCCTTCTAGATTGGAAGGTCCATACTGGAGTCAGAGAATGTGTCATATTCGCTTTCTGACAATGCCTTCAAAAAATTTTGTTAACTGAATAAGAATTTCTGATTTCTATTCTTATACAACTGTAGTTTCAGATTGCAGAGTAAAGTATAAAGAAAGATGCTTTTATAAATCTCTGAATTCATATGTCTTAATTGTCAATCAAGAGTCAGAAGGTATTCATTTGGTTACTCAAAGAATATTGATAGTTCCACACATTGGTGTATTAGTTACCTATTGCTGTGTAACAAGCAAGCCCCAAGCTCAGTGGCTTAAAACAGCACATATTCATTATCTCAGAGTTTCTGTGGGCTAGGAAACTAGGAGTGGTTTAGCTCATGCCCTAGGCTCAGGGTTTCCCACAAGACTGAAATGAAGGTATCTTTGGGGGTTGCAGTCATCTCAAGGCTCAAGTGGAAAAGGACCCATTTCCAGGTTCATTCACATGGCTATTGACAGGTTTGAGAATGCTCACTGCCAAGCTCACTCACATGGCCATGAGGAGGTCTCAGGTCCTAACTGGATGTTTGCTGGAGACATCAGTCTCATGCCATGTGGGCTCTCCTTAGGGCTACCCAACAGATAAGGAGGTTTTGTGTGGCAGTGATGAGTGGGCTCTATGGCAGCTAAAAGATGGGTTTGAGTCATTTCCTTTTCCCAAGAGAACTGCACCGGAGTTGACGAGATGGCCTATAACCAACAGGAATTGTTAGTTAATACAAGGCTGTGTGTAATTCTTTGTAAAAATAAGTGGCCCTTGCTTATTACAGATGAAGCATGTATCTAAATACCTGTGGTTTAAACTTGAAAATCACAAGTTCTGCAAGGAAGAAATTGTATAGGAGTAAAGAGAAAGGGAAAGTGACCGTGGAATTAAGGTACTAGTAAAATCTAAAAATTTACATGGGAACTCAGTCATAATTTTTAGGTTTCAAAGAAAGGTTCCTAATTACTTTCACAAATTTTAATTCATTAAACATTTACTGTGCATGTCCTGTGTATGAGACACTGTGCAAAATATCACAGGACAGAATCTTCTTTAATGCACGTAATAACTCTGAAGGCAGTTATCATCACTCCCATCTTTACAGGTGAGTTCACTGAGACTCAGTTATGCAAACTGGCGTACTTAATGATAGAGTTGGGATCTAAGTTTGCAATGTCATCTTGCAAATACTGTATCATTCATTCTTTTTTTTTCTTTTATTTGTTCAATACCTTTATCTAAATAGAAATATTCCAGGATCTGTTTAAGGCCTTGGAGATACAAGATATGAACAAGGTAGAAGAGTGCCCTGATGTCTTATGGTTTACATTCTAGTGGGAGGAGCAGTGGGCTGGGCAGACAATTAAGAAATAAATAAACCAGAACATCAGGTATGGATGTCACTTATCTGTCTTTCCCCATTGGAAGGTAAACTTGAGAACAAAGACTTTATCATTCCGACACTGTATTCCTTAATACCTGGAAGAGTTCTCAGCACAGGATAAGAGTTCAATCAATATTCTCAATTAATCAAAAATAAATTACCAAGTAATAGAATGTGCCAAGTAGAAAAGAAAATGAAGATGTGATTGAGAGGGACTGAGGGATTATTTTAGATTAGCTAGTCAGGGAGTGCTTTGCTGAAGAGTTCAACATTAGAGCTGAGGTCTGAAAGACAAAAGGAAGTCAGCCATACAAATATCTGGATGGATGAAGAACTTGCTATTCAGAAATGAACAGCTAGTGCAAAGGCCCTGAGGTGGGAGTGGGCTTTGTGATTTTTTAGCAGCAGAAAAAGGTTAGTGTGCTGAAGCCGGGGGAATGAGGTGGGTAAGAGAGGAGGCCAGAGAGATGGGCAGGGCAGAGGCATGTGAGGCCCAGGAGGCCCATGGGCAGAGTTTGGATTTTACTTGAAGTGTGATAGAAACCAATGGGAGGTTTTAAATAGGAAATCAGGAAAATAAGACAATGTTTTTTAACAGTCCAGGCAGGAAGTAATAGAAACTTAGATCAGCAGATAACGGTGAAAATGGGTGGGGGGCAATGTAACTCATTGACGGGCTGCTGATTGATTGGTGGTTTGAACATGGAGGGGGTTGTTGAAGAAAATGAACAAATAAAGGATGACTCAACTTTCTGACCTTGTTCTTTTTGGGAAATACGGGTGATGTTTCCTGAGATATGGAAGACTGAGAAATCTGTATGAGTTTGCCAGAGCTGCCTTAACAAAGTACTATAAACCAAGTGCCTTAAACAGCAGAAATGTATTGTCTCACAGTTCTGGAAACTAGAAATCCAAGATCAAGGTTTGGTAGCGATGGATCCTTTTGAGAGCTGTGAGGTAGACTCTGTTCCAGGCATCTCCACTAGCTTCTGGTGGTTTGCTGACAATCCTTGGCGTTCCTTGGCTTGGAGACACATCCCCCCATCTCTGCATTTATCTCCACATGGCATGAGCAGGCCAGGGGCAGGGAACTCTCACAGTTTCTCTTTGGACTATTTTTTTGTTTTTCTTTTTAAATAAAATTATTGGCTGCATTGGGTTTTTGTTGCTGCGCACAGACTTTCTGTAGTTGCGGTGAGCGGGAGCTACTCTTTGTTGTAGTGCACGGGCTTCTCATTGCAGAGGCTTCTCTTTTGGATCACGGGCTCTAGGCACGTGGGCTTCAGTTCTTGTGGCTCACTGACTTAGTTGCTCTGCGGCATGTAGGATCTTCTTGGACCAGGGATCGAACCTGTGCCTCCTGCATTGACAGGCGGATTCTTAACCACTGAGTCACCAGGGAAACCCCTCTTTTGACTATGTCAACTCAGGTTTTACTATTAGATTCCAAGGAGTTATGTCAGTTATTACAGGAGTGCAGAGAAGAAAGAGGCAGATCATAGCCGGACAGGTTTCTTGGAAATTTGCCTCGAGGATGGGGAGAGTTTTGGCAACATTATATTCCAGGATTCTCTGGGCCTCCCTTGTCATTTGAATAGTAAATGGTTAAGCAAATATATTATAACCACAGAGAGGCATTTATATTGAATATTTTTTCCCTTCATGAGGGGAGGATTGCTGAAGAATTATTACACTTGTTATTCCAACAAATAACTTTAGAGATTTCCAGATGAAGCTGACATCTACCCAGGAGGGAACGCTGACTTGTAAATATCCCTTACTTCCCGGTGAAAGCGTCTCTCCTACAGTCTTCGTTAAGAGAGCCGGTCTCATCTGCTATTGGTTTAGTCTCACCCATGTCCAGGAATATGAAATGAAGATTACGGGGAAACCAAATCACTGGGCTGGGAAAGACTCCCAGCTCTAACATGGTACAGATATGAGGTAAGGGATTGGCTGAAAATTCTAGTCTGATCATGCCCCTTCCTTGATTAAAGGCTTTTAATTGCTTTCCGTTGCGTTTAGACAACCCTCCCCCCACCCCCAATCCTAAACTTTGCCTAGAAGAGCTTGCAAAGCTAGCCCTGCTAATTCTCTCTTCTGTGAATTCCAGCCTCACTGGCCTTTCTTTAATGGCTTATTCCCTTTTGCATCAGAGACTTTGAATGCATCCCAAGGGTCTCTGCAAATGTGAATTTTCTTGCCCTCACCCTAATTCCACTTAGCCTCCAGATGACTGAAGTACCTAAGTTTTTAAGGGGCCTCAGAAACCTGTTTCATCCTCATTTGACTATCCACACTCTGCTGCTTCTTTTTGTAATATCTTTTAAAGTAATAGGTAGGCTTAACAAAACGTAATTCATCATGCAGGCAAATTTGGGATATTCCCTGCATCACCACTAGGGGGAGGGCTGCACTGCCCAAGTTTGTTGCAGAGCTTTGGTGACAGGTTTATTTGATGGAATAAAGTGCAAAGGAGAAAGTTCAGGGCAGATGCCCAGCTGCAGTGAAGACGTGGGGAGTGAACGCCGTGGTCGTGCTGGAGGATAGCAAAACAGGACAACACAAGACAAAAATCAGAGAGGAATGGTTGGTGATGACCAGTGTGGAAGGGATGTGGCACTAGGTGTTAAAGATTTAATACTGACGGCACTTGAGAGGTAATGATGTCTTTGCAGAGGGCACTGCTAGGAGATTTGGTGCTTGGGGGCTCTTGTTTACTGTTCCTCATCACCACTATGCAAAAATTGGATATAATCAAGTAGAAGAACTCAAATGGGGATTTTACAAGACTCTTGCTAGGTAATCTGCAGATTTGAATTTTGTTGCATACAACAGATTGAGAAGCTGGCAGTTAAAAGCTTGGGCTGTGGTCCTGGAGTCTCTGACTCTGAGTCCCAGGTCTGTCACCTACTTGTTGGGTTGCCCTGGACAGGTGACATTACTTCTCTGGGCTTTAGTTTCCTCATCTGCAACATGTTAATTTTAGGAGGGCTGTTGTGAGAACTGTTAACAATTAAAAACAATACCGTGCTTACAATATCGTGTGTCGGGGGGTTTTCTAAGTCCTTTATGTCTGAGTCCTTTGGTTCCCAGGGCAACGTAGGACAAAGGTATTATTGTTATGATGATGATTATTACCCTCATTTTACAGCTGAGGGGTCTGAGGCATAGAGGAGTTTAGAACTTTGTCTCCAGTCACACAGTCAGAAGCGGCAGGGTCAGAATTTGAACCCACCAGGTGCTTAGAACAATGCCTGGCTTACATGAGGTGCTCAGAGAAGGTGAGACGTTATTCTCGATTTCCTGGGAAGCCCCTGCCTAGCCGTATGTAGTTCAGGAGCCAGACATCTATTTCTCATACTCTGATTTCATGGGAGGGGAGGTTGAGAGGGCGTGAAGGGAGTCAGGTTTGGCTTCTTGGACTAATTTTGTTGATTTGTGACAGCATTCTAGATGCCGGGGGTCCCAGCAGCCCTTGCGTGGACAGCCTGGGCTGGCAAGTCTTCTCTTCGTTTCTGTGTGAAACATGGCTTGGTGCCTCGTCTTCTGTGAGGACTGAGAGGGTGGCGGTGCTGTTTTGGGACCCCTCAGCCCCTAGTCTCTCAATGGGAGGAGGAGGGACATTCCGACTCTGAGCCGCAGGCGGACATCTTTGATCCCACTGAGGACCCTGGATGAAGTGAAAACGGGAGAAGCTTCTAGAAGAATAGGGTTTCAACTGATGGGCTGGAGTGAAGCAAGAAAACGCTTCAAAGGGCGTGTTACACACCCAGGAGACTCTGAGAGATAACCAAGAGAGAATTTAGAGGAAGAAAACTGAAATGCCTTCTACATGTAGGTCAGGTCATCAGGCATCCAAGAATGAGTACTCTCAAATGGAACACATTCACACTTAGAGTGGTGTGTCTGGGGTTATGGGAGAAATAGGGATCTAATTCCTTTTAATTCCCTTCATATTGTAGAAACAATAGAACAATTTTGTCTGCATTGTAGAAGGGATATGCCTGATGTATTGTATAGTATTTATTCCCTGAGACATCCACCTCACATCCCTCAGAAATCTGCATCTCTGCACCAGAGTTGGATTGATGTGAGAGGAAGAGGCTGTAGACAGGCACCGCGTTATAATTCAAGTTCAATTTATGAATCAGTCATGAAGCAAAATGGTAGTCAACACAACTTTTAAGAACATACTCTTAGGAAAGTATTTAATACCCTTCTGCAGGATTTGCTACATGAATAAAGACCACAGTAATAAGTGCTGTTGAAGCCCAGTATTTTTATGTTGTAAAACTGAGTGCTGTGTCCATCACATAGGAGCCAGAAGTGCATGCTTAAAGCCTATATGTACCCACAGACTAGGTATCTGTTTAAGCTCCTGGAGGGCAGGATGTGCTCTGCTTATCTGGTTTTATATGATGCCCAGAGCTCTGCCGGGTGTAGATAGATACTCCACTGACACTATTTAAAGCTAATGGTGCTGGTGATTTTTTTCTGTTCACTCACCACAAAGCACAATTAGAAAATATATCTAACTCTCCTAAGAACTAATGACCCCATGAGATGGGAAAGATTTAGATTCCCCTGCTAGAGATACGAATCAGAAGGACTGGTAACCAGCCTCAGAGATTAGAGGGATGTCAACGTGTCCTGTGGTTGCTACAAATTAACATTATTTCCATCAAATTTATTACAGTCTGGTCAAGGTTAATAAATTTGTAGTTCATTTCTCATCAGCGTATTAAAGATGTAGAACAATAAATGATCATTTCTGCCACCTTCCTTAGAAGATAGAATCACAATGATTGATTCTGGAAGGTGACAAGAAATGGAGGTGGTGGTGGGGATTGTATGAAACACGGGGGGAGAAAGCTGCCACAAGGATGAGTTTGTAAATATTCTATCAGATTGAGATGACTCTATTTGTGGAAGCATTTTCAAACAATCAGCCCTCCCCCAGTGTTGCACAGTGGCTCACTGTTATTGAGGGTAAACAGAAAGTGATGCTCCCAAGTTTGAAAAGCTTTATTAGAGGTACACAGAGAAATGATCAGTAAAATTGGATCAGAAATGCTTAGAGGGTTTCACTCAGCTTTGCATGTTTTCCCAGAGTGGTTTTTATTTTGTTTTTTTTTTAATTTTTTTATTTTTTCCCAGAGTGGTTTTTAAGATGGTAAATCTCCAGTCCTAAGTATAATGATAATATCTCACATGTACCGAGGGCTTAGATCTGTGAAAGGAAACAGGTGCAATCGAAGAATTAGCCAAACTTGGTACCTTTGTTGTTTTGATTTGTACACTAGGCAGGTGAATTTGTGGCTCTGAAACTAAGCAATCAGTTTTCCAGTGGATACTAGAAGGTCAAGCATCAGGGAAACGGCAGGTTGCTCTTTTCTGCACTGAAGTTTGAAGCCAAGGACAGCTTAGCTATGGGACATGGTACAGTTTAAAGCAGAGTCAAGAGAAGTAGATAAACAGAAATATAGATAATTATATAGTAATATAGATAATATAGTAATTGAGCAATATAAGTAAAAAAGTAGTTATGGGATTCAGCCACAAAAATTTTAATACTGCTTTGCTTTCCCTGAATTTTCTTTTCTCAAAAGGAGCTTTGTATTTAACAGTAGAATTTTAGCAATTTTTTAAAGATAAATAAGCTTGGAGTATAGACGTGCATAATATAAAGAACATAGGATTAGCTTGAGGCCTTAATGACTAAATAGCTATGTGAAAATGAAAATCAAGTCAAACTCTTTCTGGGTAGAACTGCCACATTTGTAAAATGTAGAAATGATGATGATGTAAAGTGTAGGAACTCGATGGCATCCAAGGTGCTGATTAGTACTAAATTCTAGGACTTACACTGTGAGATCATATATACTCTTACCAGTTTGGAACCCAGCAGCAGTGCCATGTGACTGTTTTGCCCGGACATCTGCCTGTTCTCAACTGTAACCCCTAGCAGCTGCACAAATCCACTGTTATATGAGAGGAGCAGTAACACACCAGATCTTAATTTACAACTAAAAATGCAGACACAACATCACAGACAGAGACAGTTTTGGTAGAGATGCTTCAAAAAAGTTGAAAAACAGTTGTTTGACGCACTGAACTAGACATTACTGGGATGAAAAAAACCATAATCGCATGTAAACTGGCAGCTTAAAAGTTGTTGGAGAGAAGAGAGAATAGAAGAAAAGGAGATATAAAGGCAGGAAGAATAGGATGGAAAGGAGAAAGGAAAGGACAGGAAAAGGAAAGAGGCAGAAAGGACCAAAGCCGTGAAGGGAGAGAGGATGCTGGCAGACCCAGCGCTGTGGTGATTAAGAGAATGGCTTAAAACCAGCACATTTGACTCGCAGCTCTTTCTCCTACTAATTGTGTGACTTTGGGAGGTTACTTAGTCTCTCTGAACCTCAATTTCCTCGTCCATAAAGTGGGTCTAATAATGCTTGGTGTCTCCACCTTCCTTACCAGAGTGCACACGTCATCGTGATGCCATACGTTGTCACAGACGAGGCTCCCTGCTCGGCGCCAGGTCAAATCTCTACAAGCTTTAGCCGTTATGTTATTATTATTGCTGTGGTGGTGGTGAGCATTAAATGGTAAAATGTATCTGAAATTCTTGAAAACAATGCCTGGCACATGCTAAGCAGTAAATGGTAGCAAGAAAAAGGAATATAATTGTGTTTATGGATAATAATGACCTCTACTTGTTGAGTGCTATGGTGTCACCATCATGACTTGGCAAGGCTGTGTCATCCCTTTTCTTTGTGGGAAAAAAAAAATGATGTTTAGAGGTTACCTGATCCACAACAGTGATGCTGGGGAGAGGCACATATTCAAAGATGTTATTCTGTCCAGTGAGACAAATCCAAGCTCTTTCTTCTACAGCATTGCAAAGCGTCACCTTTGGCCCTTCAATAGTTTATTTATCTACTGTTTACAATAACTCTGAGAGGTAAGCATTCTGCTTTTCATTTACAGTAAATCGCAGTAAAAGGATCTAAACCCATAATTCTCAGATTCCAAAGCCTACTCTCTTTCCATATTAAGAACATACAGATGTGTATTTTGTAAAATGTTGAGGGTGTAGCCCTCTGCATCCCACTATTGTGTCCAATGGAAATAGAGTGTAAGCCCCCAAATAGGATACAGATGTGATTTTAAATTGTCTAGTAGTCACCTTAAAATCAGTTCAAAAGAAAGAGGTGAAATTAATTGTAATATATTTTATTGAACTCTACATATCTGACATATTTTTACTTAATCATGTAATCAATATGGAGATGACTAATGAGGTATTTACATTTTGTATTTTCCCCTTGCGCTTAGTCTTGGATATCTATGATGTATTTTATACTTACGGCATATCTCAGTAGGGGCGAGCCACATCTCAAGCAGTCATCCACAAGGGGATGGTGGCTACCACATGGGACAGGGTGGCTTTAGACAACAGCTGTGTCAGTTTGGATAGTTCTCCAATCTGCAGAAGGGATTGAAGTTGGTAGCCACAGCAAGATTGCCACAGTATAACAAACAAAAAGGAAAATGTGATCAAAGATGTTATGAATCAATCATGTCAATGAAATTTTGGACTACACCGGCTAAATCTACAAAGAAGAGAAGAGTCTAACTTATTTTGCTCTTAAAAAAAAAAAAAGCAGCTGCTTTGTTCACTCAAAATAGGAACTCAGCTGCTTTTACCTTTTTAAAAGCAAACTTTGAAAAGGTGGTGAGGATTCTATGTGGAACAGGAGGAAATGTTTAGAATTTATTTACCAGATAGTTAGGGAATATAAAACAGGGAGATGGGAGAATGAGAACTGTGAGGATGCCATCAAAGTCTTTTATCAACAAAGCTGTCACTTTATAGAGACGTAATCTGACAGGCACTACGCTGAGTTTGCTTCGGTCGAAAGCTTCCACTTGTAAGGTAATTTTGTGAACTCTACTCAGAAATTCATGGCAAAAGGCAAGAGACAATATCACATGCTTCTGCCTCTTTTATTTACTTATGTCACATGAACCAGATGTCAGAGCTCTTAAATTTGGAGATTTTTAAAATCCTATGATGAACTAGATAATAAAGTTGACAGTCAGGGCCAAGGAGTTTCAAGAAAACGCTAAACCTCTGACATTCAGAGGCCACAGTTACATAATACTTCATGGGGGTATTTAATAGTTCCAGTGAGTTACAATGGCGTTCTCAGAGCTTTCTCTCCAACCTAAGACCATCATCAGCTCCATTTTTATGTTTGTAGTTCACCCAACCAAAAATACCCATTCGTGCCTGGGTTGTATGTAATAATTTTACGTGCATCCACATTTAAATGTTATTTCTTCATTTCTTATCCTTTGCTTGATTTTTTTCATCTACACCATTGTTTTATCAAACTCTTCTTATTTTTATTATAATTCTAGAACAATTAGAAATACTAGTAATTAAATTGCTGAAATCTGCCTGGATAGAGCAAGAACATTTCAATTCTATCAGTATGGGTGTTAATTATTTTAGGCAAGCTGTCATTTCGGCTTTCTAAAGTGGATTTTGTTCTTGCAGTCAAGAACATTGCTTAGTGCAGAATTAATTAATCATTATAAATATAAAACCTGCAGTATCAGCTCCTGTGTTCAGAAAGGTTTCAAGAGGCAAGGTTGAAAGAGTCAATAGGCTGCTGAAGGGAACCTTATCAGGTACACCCACCCCCAATCTGATAAAAGGACAATTAAACTATGTACTTCACTTTTATACAGGCTCTTACTTCAAGGATCATTCCAGAAACCGGAAATGTGCTTTTCTAACACAAAGTTTATTTTTCTAAATACCTCCTTTTAAAAAGATTTTTAAAAGCAAGATTCACAAGGAAATGAATTTTCTTGGGTCGAAGGAATATTCCTCCCACTCCACCCTGCAAAAAAAAAAAAAAAACATTTCTTGTAGTACCATGCTAAATAGACCATACCTCTTCTGTGGGCTCTGAATTTTCCCAGATACCTAGCGGCTGCTTAAATGTGCTCCACAAGGACCGTAATAATTGTGTTCCTCACATTAAGGCTCAAAGTCCTCTGCGACAAGAGAAGTTCACGTTTCCATTGCCTTTTCCACTGGTTTTTAAAACAATGATTCTACCATGTTGTGTCATTTTTCTGCTTTAAAATGGAAGCAAAATTCAACCAAGTTATACTGGAATACATGGACCAAAACAGGGAGGTCATCCCTATATGGGTAAAGAAACCAGTGGGTACAACAGTCTAGATAATGATGTTATTAACTAACATCTAATAAGTTCAATGATAGGCACTCCAAGTGCTTTAAATGTAATTGCCTTGTATAAGCACATTATATGTAATTGTCTCATTTAATTCTTACCACTCAGAAGCAGAGGGTGCCCTCAATAAAGAAAAAAAATGGGCTCAATTTTTAAATATAATTTTGCTAATACATCAAAATTTAAAAAGAATTTATTTAAAATTGTACATTGAGAATTAGTCCTTTCCAAGGCACTTCCCTAAAGAACAAGGCAAAGTGTACTGCTTCCTGAACTTGAACGTCTAGACAGACCACCAAACATCTTGTCACACTGCTGATTCTGATTCAGCAGGTCTGAGTGGGGCCTGAGATTCTGCATTTCTAACAAGCTCCCAGGTAACACTGATGCTGCTGGTTTGAGGACCATCCTTTGAAAACAAGGACAGAGTCTATCCTGAAAGCAGTTTTGAAGAGATCAAGGCCAACGGACTGTGTCATAGTTGTTCTAAGAAGACAAATAGTACCTGCAGCTGAGAGAAGCAGGCTTAGCTTTGTCAAAAGAACAACATTTGAGTTGGATCTTGAATAATGGATAAAAGTAAGTAGAAGGGGGTGTTGCTTAGTATGTTCTTACTGCTTAATTAGTTGATAGAAAAGATGCAGAATGTGTCCGAAAACATGATGGATATCTATAAGGCTTTGACTTTCTCACAAGAGAATCGGTGGGGATCCATATGTTCTGTTGGTGTCCACACCTGCATCTGATGTGCTCATACAGTTGTTCTTTCTTCAGTAATGGAAGCATCTACCTGCATCTGGGCAGGTGATGACTGAAAAGTACAATGCTGCCTACGTGGTACCAAGTCTTAATTACGCCAGCACCCCCCCCCCTTTTTAGTTTATTTTAAAAGATATCATTTTATGATTTGTATCACTACAATTATGTTCCTAATGGGATTTTAATTGATTTTGAATCCAATTAAAGAAAATCTATTTTTAAAGCACATCTCAGCTGCCGCCTCTCGGAAGTCACGCCAGGCTGGCACAGTGTAAGTCATCGGAGTATAATTTGAATGCATTCGGTGTGATCAGCCAAGGGGATTTGTGAGTGACCTATATTTAATATTCTTAAAAAAAAAGTCTTGATGTGTTTTGTATGTCTCAAGACTATGTGTATGCCTTAATGATATAAATAACTATTTTTACTAGAGGGACTTCTATGGTCTTTTAGGTAAAAGTTATTGTTTCAGGTTTTGGGAAAAGGACATTTTATAGGACACAGTGCTCCTTTGTCCATATATTTTGTCTGTAAATTATGATTTTTTTTCCCCCAAAGTCACATCTATTCTGAGCTCCTACAGAGAACTGTTTCAGATGATTAAGTTTTTTCCCCCAGACTTGGTTTAGTTACATTGTTCACAAACCTGAACGTTTTAATGGTTCCTCCTCGCCTATTGAATAAACTCTGTAATCGTGGCTCCTAACAGTATGTTCTCAACCTAAACTGAAGTCAAAGTCTAGTTCTGGCTGTCCTTTCCTTCCACCTCACTACCGTGTACTCGGTGTTGTTGCTTTTATTTTTTCTGTGGAGAATAAGCGCTTTAATAGTCTGACTTGAAGACATTTTGAAAAGCCAGTCAGAGCCAACTTGAAGCCACGTAGTGACTGGGAACAAGGAAGGGGGTGGATTGGTGGCATGGAAAGAGCAGGTAGCCCCTCCATGGTCCTCTCATTGGCCCTGTGTACAGCCAGTTCAAAAGAGATGGAAAGCCCCAGAACTTCAGGCAGCAAACATAACACCACTTCTTTATCCCTAAAGCTATCAGTTAAAGGCTCGAACCTCAGAGACATAAAGCAAAAATGAACAAGTGGGACCTAATCCATCTTATAAGCTTTTGGATCGCAAAGGAAACCATAAACAAAATGAACAGACTGGGAGAAGATATTTGCTAATGATGTGACTGACAAGGGCTTAATTTCCAAAATATATCTCAACAACAACAACAACAAAAAACCCAATCAAAAGATGGGCAGAAAGACCTAAATAGACATTTCTCCAAAGAAGACATACAGATGGCCAAGAAGCACATGAAAAGATGCTCAACATCTAAAGCAATGTTGAGAAATAATAATAATAATAATAATAACTAGAGAAATGCAAATCAAAACTACAATGAGGTATCACCTCACACCAGTCAAAATGGCCATCATCAAAAAAACTACAAACAATACATGCTGGTGAGGGTGTGGAGAAAAGGGAACCCTCTTGAGCTGTTGGTGGGAATGTAAGTTGGTACAGCCATTGTGGAGAACAGTGTGGAAGTTCCTTAAAGAACTAAAAATAGAACTACCATATGACCCAGCAATCCCTCTACTGGGCATATACCCTGAGAAAATCATAATTCAAAATGACCCATGTACTCCAATGTTCCTTGCAGCACTGTTTACGATAGCCAAGACATGGAAACAACATAAATGTCCAACGACAGATGAATGGATAAAGAAGTGGTGTGTGTGTGTGTGTGTGTGTGTGTATATATATATATATATATATATATATATGTAATGGGGTAACACAGCCACAAAAAAGAATGAAATCATGCCATTAGCAGCACCATGGATGGACCTAGAGATGATCACACTAAGTGAAGTAAGTCAGACAGAGAAAGACAACATATGATATCACTTACATGGGGAATCTAAAATATGACACAAATGAACTTACCTATGAAACAAAAACAGACTCACACACATAGAGAACAGACCTGTGGTTGCCAGGGTGGATGGAGGGTGAGGGAGGGATGGATTGGGAATTTGGGATTAGCAGATGCAAACTATTATGTATAGAATGAATAAAGAACAAGGTCCTACTGTATAGCACAGGGAACTATATCCAGTGTCCTGTAATAAACCAAAATGGAAAAGACTATGAAAAAGAATATAAAAAAGGAATTTCTAATATTAAATATTTTTGTCCTTAAAAAAAGGCTCAAACCTCAAATACCAGTAGTCTAGCCCAGTGGAACTTTCTACCCTTGGCATTTTAAAGTACTGGCCTCAAGTAATGTTTAAGAAACATAATAAAAGTGACATTAAAAAAAAAAAGTAAACAGTGTTCAAACAGGCAACATACAGCCTCTCTGCCCATTTTTAGGGGAGCCTTAACTGGAATGAAAAATTCTCCTACAATGAATCCTTGTCTCAGCTGAGCCTGTTGGGCTAGGTATCCACAGAAGCCCACACACTTCCAAGCTTCCTAACCCCTGCACAGCCCCAAGCAGCCATACAACTATAATAGCTTTATTTGTTCTCCAGGTCTACCCTGCCGCCAATGGGGCTCAGTGTTTCCAGAAGCCTGGCTGTACTGAGAGAAAGTGATTTTCCTTTCTAGTCTCAAAGATGGGTTTTACATAGAAAGAGGCAAGCCTTCAGAGGTTATCGAAGCTATAGCTTGTAGAGGAGGCAAGCTATCACATCCAGTTGTCTCTTAGTATCCCTGGGGGATTGGTTCCAGTTTCCCCTGCCAACATCAAAATCTTGAGAAGTTCAAGCTCCTTATATAAAATGACATAACATTTGCATATAACCTAGCACATCTTCTCATCTACTTTAAATCATCTCAGGATTACTTACAATACTTAATACAATGTAAATGCTATGTAAATAGTTGCCAGCCCACGGCAAATTCAAAGTTAGATTTTTGGTCATAGGGAAAAGTAGAGAAGACTGGTTGAGTGGGAAGGCTTGAGGTGGGGATGAAGATGCACACACTGCATGTAGGCCACGAAAGAGGCCACGGACCACAGTGGTGGTATCAGTGATGTTTCAAAAGGATTCAGGTGTGTCCAGCTACACCTCAGTGGATTCTGGGGGCGGGACATCCCATGACCTGGTGGAGCAGTTAGCCCACATGAGTCTGTGGATGAAAACAGACACCACAACTGCTCTTTCTGGTAATACCATGATGGTCAGACTTTCTGGGATTTTAGATCAAGTCCAAGGTGAAAAAGAAAGTAAAAATGTGGGCAGAGATCCTGAAAACAAAAGAAAACAACAAACAACAAAATAGACCACACTTCGTTTGTTCAAACCAAAAGAAAGAGTTAAACTGGAAGAAATTGTTTCAATAAAAAAATGATGGAACAGCTTTGAAATGGCACAACTGAGTCTGTTGGTGCCCAAACAGAAGGAATTAAGGCTCATGAGAAAATTAAGTTGAGTTACAGATAGTTACATGGGTCAAAGAGCGTAACCTCAATCCACACTTTTCTATTTCAAATGTCCCTTTCTGCCTGGTATCTTGTCCATCCCTTCAGTTGAATATTTTCTCTTACTTATAAAGAAGTTGCCAATATAACCTACTTCTTATTGTCTTGGTTCATAGAAATTCATAGCCTTAGATTCATAGATTCTCAGAATCAAAAAGGGCCATCGTTTAGAACTATTCTCCTTCCCACAAGATAATTCTCGAAGAAAGAAAAATCCTTCATTTGTTCTTCTTTAGCTCAAGGTGCCAGTGTAGATCTTTGCTTATCCTTGGTGTAATCAGTGTGTGATACAAAGGCATGTGATTTTCTCACCTGTAAAACCACAATAGACAATATCTTCTTGTAAGTGGACAATGTTAACTTTCTTCAACTTATTTAATTCCTTTGGGAGAAATTGACACCCTCCCCCCCTTGTTTTTGTGACAGTAAGAACCAGAGAGAGCAGCAAGCAAAGTTTTAAAATTGTGTATCCTTGCTGTTGTTTTTGTTGTTGAGACTCACCTCGGCTGTGCTGAGCCTAGTCAGCTGGGGATTGAATGAACTGACTTTTAAAGCTGACTTTGACCTTTCAGGCTTAACTGAGACAGTGATTAGATTATAAGGAAAAGGCTATTTTTATTTCTCGTTAAAGCTCACTTCAAATGAGCAGATCTGCAGCATGCTGACTTTTTATCTATCAGGATTTGTTACAATATCTTTATTGTCATTGCTTTTATTGTGTTCTCACCTAGAACTTCCAAACAGGACTTGAAAATGCAAAGGGCAGCTAAGTTCCACTGAAACAGAAAAAACTTTATTTTACATTTGAGCCTTTAAATTGTTTTTGCTAGGTATAAAGGGCAATGAATTAGCTGCCCCGATTCTGTTTCTTTTCTCTCTCTCTGACTCTCTTTCCTCTTTTCTGTGAACTACCGATAAAGAGGGTCAATGATAAGGCTCTGGAAGGACCAACATCTTGGTTGCATGTGGATTGTTCACAGAGTCCTAGAGTCATTAATTCTAATTCCCCCTCCCACCCCCATCATGTTGTTCCACTTTGGTTCTAGACTTGTCAATTATGGAAGTTCTGACAATGGTTTTTATTCTAGGTGCCTGGACACTGGCTTCAGTCATGGATGAGGAGTGTGTTTCGTTGATAGACAGGTTGAGATTAGTGGTGCTCTTGATCCACTGAGAAGGTTTCTATGAACAAAGGAGGAGAAAAAGTTGCATGAGATCATCACAAACCCAGAGGCCACACGTTTACCAAAGATAGCTTTTATCTGGAATATCTTCTCTCAGGAATCAGGTGAACATGGGAAGAATGCAAAGTCCTGGGAAAGATAAAGCAAATTGGAGATGTTTTAGATGAACGTAGAACCAGAGCTCAGGCAAAGTGTGTAGCTCTGGAAACAGCAGAGAAGCTGAGGTAGAACAGAAAAGTGAAAAAAAAAATTAGAAGGAGCTGCTGAGAAGAGCTCTGTGATCACAAGGTACAGGATAAAAGGGATGCTCCAGGGTCTAATTGCTCTTAAAAGTGTTATTAGAATAAGAACACAGAAGAGTTTGAGAATTCTAAATTCTAATTTGACTTCAGGTTGTATCTTTGTCTAGGTAGGAGGATCGAGCATATTGTATTTCATAGTTTAACTTGATCTGTAACTTTTGAGTGTTTAGACAGTGATATGAGGGCTTCCATGTGTATGTATTTTTGCTCTGGGCTCCATAGTTATTAGCAGTGGACCTACTGGAAAGCATGGACCATAGAAGTAACCATCTTACCACTGACACTCCTCCATCACCTGGATGTCTTCACTTATTTGGATATTTCCTCCTGTACTAGGATTGTATCCGCTGCTGGGTTAGGGGAATGTCACTTTTCTCTTGGTACTGGAGATTGTCTTGTTCTCTAAATTGTGTGGACAAGGGCGGGTATTGTGATTATCTGTGTGTCCTATTGACTCTTCAGACTTTCAAGAGAAAAAAAATCACACACCCACACAAAACTGTATTAAACTAATTCTTTGTTTTGAACTAATTCATTGAGGAATCACCTCCATTCCAGGTAGTACTGTAGGACTCCTGGAGGAACACATCATGGAGAGATGTTTCAGCTGAGAGGCAGCAGAATGAGATAAACTTGGGATGTTAATTTCAGAATTTTTGGACTGTAGTATCATTGGACACTAACTTGAAAGGCAAGAGCATTTAATCTTGAAAACTTAATTTTTCTCTAGGAATGGAAAGATTTGTTTAAATCTGGAACTCTTTTGGGTAGGTTGCTGATGTATCGTCTTAGTATCTTTATTTATTTATGTGTTAACTTTGTGTTATGGGTTGAATTGTGTACCTCCAAAATATGTGTTGAAGTTCTGTCTCTCAGTACTGAGAATGTGAACTTATTTGGAAGGGTAATTGCAGATGTGATTAGTTGAGTTAAGATTAGGACATACTAAAGTAGGGTAGGCACTTAATCTGACTGGTGTCCTTATAAAAAGAAGAAAGAGACTGCAGAAAACAGATCACCAAGTGATGACACAAATACACAAATGGAGCCAGACATCCATGTAATGATGGAGGGAGAGATTGGAGTCATGCATCTACAAGCCAAGGAACTTAAAAGGATTGCCAGCAAACACCAGAAGCTGGAAGAAGCAAATAGAGATTCCCTGTACAGGTTTCAGAGGGAGCATGGCTCTAATTGATTTCAGACTCTTATGCTTCAGAACTTTGAGAAAAGAAATTTCTGCTGTTTTAAGTCACCCAGTCTGTGGTAATTTGATTTGGCAGCCTTAGGAAACTATTACATTTTGTATAGCTCTGGAAAACTGTGTAGAATAATTTATTGGACAAAATTTTGGATGATAAATAGACTAAGAAATGAATTTGCAACTCTGGGTGGAACTTGGCTTTGGTGTTTAATCAATTGCTTTTTTATAATTTCAGAGCCTTCTCCAAGGAAAAGCTCAGCTGTCCTCCTGCTCTTCCAAAGAGGCAGTGGTGAGGGGAACCATCTCATGGAAGTGGGAGTAAGATTGTTCCAAATAAAATGCTGGTTTTCTGCTCCTCCTTTATCTGCATCCAAAAAGTAGCTACATTCTGATTGACGTGCTTGAAGGATATTAGAAAGGGCCTCAATTCTCACTCCTTAAATTTCTGTGACTAGTAGGATGAGGAACGCTGGTGGAGTGGGGTTCCACCACACTTACCGGAGGGAAAATTGTAGAAGGTATGCTTCTGACCTTTCTCCATCACTCACCCACTCCTCTCTTTGGAGAAGTGTGACTCTTCTGACTGCTAAGATTGCAAAGAGTGTGAACATGCATAGCTGAATCCACTTCTGGCTTCTCCCTTTGGATCTGCCTGCCTGCAGGTGGCTGTTTTCTGCTTCAGTTTTCTATAGGACTAACACATATGAATCAGGGGCTAAGCCTGGTTTCTAAAAGGATGGGCTGGAGTTCTGACATCCTACTAATAAGGAAAAAGACATGTGGGCCAAAGTTTCTGAGTAACAGTGTCTGATCTGCATGTCTACATTCTCCCTCAGGTGGGTCTTCCCAAGGTCCAGATTGGGGGGTCAGGATTGGGAAGCCCTAATGTGGATTTCCATTTAAGCTGGCTTCTCTCTTCCATTTTTACCTATGATAAAGGGGATACTTGTCCTTCATCTATCTAACTTTTCTCCTTTCTTAAGAGATGAGTGTGGAAATAGGTATGGTTAATTATGATCCCTGACCCAAACCTATATTAACGAGTTTATCCAGTATAAAGTGTGATAAAATGAAACATTTACGTAGTGAAAAGAGCATTCGTCTTGGAGTCAGCCCTGGATTCAAATCTTGCCTCTGACTAACCAGTTATTGACCCAATTATTCAACCTACCTGAGGCTTATCTGTGAAATATCACAAACAAAACCTATCTTACAGGATTGTAAAGATTAAATGATATATAATGTATAACTTCATTATCTCTCAATATCACCAAGGCTGGCATATAGTAGAACTCTACTGTGAATTATTTTCCCCATTTCTTTTCTCTTGAACAAGTAACATTTATTTATCTTCTACCCCCTCACATACACATCCTCTGTACATTCATAAGCCCATTTCACTTTATCATAATCACTTGACCTATTGCTGAGGGAGGACACGTTTGAGGGGAATGTAAATGACCCACGGCGGCATCGATCACACACACATTCAATGAAAATTATGCTCTTTTTCCTTTTTGCTTACCAACACAGACCCATTGAAACACTAGGTTCTTTTCCTTATGATACACCTGCATTTTAGAGTATGATAAAATGATTTAGAAGAAATTAATCTTAGTTACAAAATTACGGAATTTTATCACATGATTGGAAAGAAACCTTTCCATTACACAAGTATATAGTTATATAAAATGCCACAGTGTTATTACCCTTGAAACTATTTTTTTTTGTTGTGCTTGCTCCATGTAATTTCCCTAATAATTAGCCAAGGCTTGTGTTTATAGTGCTTTTATATTTTTCTTTCGTTCCATAGAAGAATAGAGAAAAATAGAATTATTTTCCTTTATCAGCAAAACCAAAAGAATATGACCTCAGTGGGTTGTTATAAAACCACACAGAGGCACAGAAAAATGTATTTAAATGTGCCTTTGCCATGGGTTCGGCCTATGTTGATTAATTATTTCATTCAGTGTACATTTACTAAGCTCGAGTCTGCCCAGTCCCATGGGTCCTGGGACCATGGAGATGAATGCGATTTGCTCCTTGCCCTTCAAAGTCTCTTGATCATAAAAGGCAAAATAAGGTGTAGAGTGGTGGCCACAGAAGACACATTACCTTGATATCAATTAGTGCTTACTCAGAGAAGCAGAACGGCAGGAGGTACCTATTGAAAGATTTATTGCAAAGATTGGCTTATGTAATTGTGGGGACTGTCTAGGCAAGTCTCACAGGCATAGGATGGGCCATCAGGAAGGGCCTGCTGGAATCCATGGATTCAGGTGGAAGCTAGGGCACAGGTAGAACTTGTACATCATCAGGGAGGCCCAGCTTCAATTAAGACCTTTCAGTGGATTCAATCAGGCCCACCCAGATTATCTAAAACAAGGTCTCTTACTCGAAGTCAACTGATTATAGACTTTTCTTCCATCTACAAAATGCTTTCAGGGCAACACCGAGATTAGCGTTTGATTGAATAACTTGGGGCTAGAGCCAGCCAAATTGACACATAAAATTGATTATGGCAATCATCATTTGCAAAATCCTCATGAGTCAGAGATCTAACGTAAAACTCTTCCAAAATCACAATGTCTGGCGAGCAAATATTATGAGAATCTGTTACCTAAAGTGCTAACAATTGTATCTCGAAATTATAACCACTAGTTTTACCTTGTCTTCAGAAGTTCAGAACTCTTGCTGCTGTATCTTTAGGGAGGAATTAGGTGGAGAAATGAGTTTCATATTACTCCCTTGATTCCCTGTATGTGTAGAGTGGGAGAAAAATACAAGCATATGGTATTAAAAAAGAAATATAAATGACCACTTCTAATAAAACATACCTTTTTGTTATTAGAGTCAATGAAGGTTACTGGGTCTACCTTTCCTAAAGTTGGTTCCAGAGAACTCTAATTTCTTAAGATGAAATGTCTATATGCAATACTGTTATCTATATAATCTATCTGCGTTTATATACAAACCATTAATATTATGATATAAGTAAATACATGTATATATTTATGTGCAAATAAACATTTTATAAATTTATGCATTATTTATATGTGTGTATATATCTATATGAATAAAATTTTATGTAATCAATACATGGAGAAATGTTGGAACACATTTTAAGTCTTCTTTACTGCTGGATTTTTCAGAGTCTTTAATATGTTGACATCACTGTCATCTTAGAGAGAGAGATTTGGAATTTAGCTTTAGTCAAACGCATTTGACCACAAGACAACGTCACTCATTGGCTAATGTGTTGGATTATTATTCACTGCCATGCGGGATAATAAAGTATTGTTTATGGGGCATATGGGCCAGGTTAGTAATTAAACAGCTACATATTCAAGTCCAGCTGAAAGTTCGATCATCACATGCCAGAGGTGGAAAAGAGTGTAAAGCTTGCCAAGTCCGACCACTCATCCAATGGATAACACTTCTATTTTCCTTCAATCACACAGCTGGTCAATACCTCATCTATAAAAGAGACTGTAGAGTCTGACCACAGGATCCATCACATCGTCTCTGTCATTATTTTGATAATGCCATTTATCTCTCTCAAAAGTCTCCAACAAAAATGTTTCTAAAAAGAAAACCAAGAGAGCAAGAGTAAGGCAATGCCATGCAGTGGGTCCATCAAGCATTTATTGAGGATTTATTACATGCAGGGCATGGAGCAGCTCACCACCCTCTATCTGGGGAGACGGATGTGTCCCAAACTAATTAATACAATGTATCACGTCATGTCCAGTAATGAACCAAGTGCTGCAAAAACACAAGTGGGTGAGGCCATTTCTTCCAGTTGTAGAAATGTGTGTATTGGGGGAGATAAGGGACTCTACAGAGGTCATAACTTTTGAGACTGGCTTTTTTGGTAAGATATCACCAGATTGAATAAGACATAGAGGAAACTCTACAGGCAGAGGGAAAAGAGTGAGGAAACTCCTGGTGGCATCAAAGAGCACAGGAGGATTTGGGGGCCTGCACGTTAAACGGGATCAGGGCACAGGATGAGAAAATGTTGGATGGGGGATGGGAGGTATGGTGGGTTGAACTGTGTCTTCCCTCAAATCTATGTGTAGATGTCATAAGCCCCAATACCTCAGAAAGTGACCTTACTTGGAGACAGAGTCTTCACAGAGGTAATCAAATGGAAAGGAGGTCCTTCGGGTGGGTCCTAACCTGATATGACTGGTATCCTTCTAAGACAAGGAGATTTGGACAGAGACACACATACAGAGAAAGTGATGTAAAGAGATACAGGGAGAAGACAGCCATCTATAAGCCAAGGAAAGAGGTCTGCCATAGATCCTTCTCCCACAGCCTTCAAAAGGAGCCAACTCTGTTACCATGTTGGTTTTGGACTTCTAGCCTTTAGAACTGTGGGACCACACAGTTTGTTGTTAAAGCCGCCCTGTCTGTGATACTTTCTTAGGGCTGCCCTAGGAAACTAATACAGGAGGTGAAGCAGGAAATGTAAATTGGGGCTACACTGTGAGAGCCCTTCCTTTGCATGCCCAGAAGTCTGAGCAGCCGGGAGCTTCTGAGGTTGTCTGAGGCTGAGGAGCCTAGTCAGAGGTACCTTAACAAGCTAACTTTGCAGCAGAGTGGAAAGGGTTTAGGCTGAAGGATAAGAGGGTGACAGCAGGATGCCAGAGCCCAGGGCTTCTTCAATGGGCCAAGTGAAAAATGTTGAAGGCCTAAATTAGGCCAGGAGCGTTGGGTGGAATTTGTAAAACATTGCATAAGTATACCGGATCTGCCACAAGATGGAGCCAACCAAGACGGGGAAATAAAAACAGCCACCAGATTTGTAGTAATCGTCTCCCCAGATTGCCCACAAGTGGGTAATTTGAAAGTTAAGAAACAGAAATCTTATTTATTTATTTGTTCATTTGTTTTATTTATTTATTTTTGTGGATACAACTTTAAAAATTGAAGTACAGAGGATTTATAGTATTAGATTAGTTTCAGGCTTACAACATAGTGATTCAATATTTTTATAGATGATACTCCGTTTAAAGTTATAAAACATTTGCTGTATTCCCTGTGTTGTACAATATATGCTTGTAGCTTATTTATTTTATACATAGCATTTTGTGCCTTTTAATCCCCTACTTCCCCTTTTCTCTCCTCACTGGTAACCGCTAGTTGGTTCTCTATATCTATGTCAGTTTCAATTTTGTTATATTCATTCTTTATTTTTTTAGGTTTCACATATAAGTGACAACATGCAGTATTTGTCTTTCTTTGCCTGACTTACTTCACTAAGAATAATACTCTCCATCCATGTTATTGCAAATGGCAAAATTTCATTCTTTTTAATGGCTGAGTACTATTCCATTGTATAAACAGCATAGTGTCTTTATCCATTCATCTGTTGATGGACACTTAGGTTGCTTCCATATCTTGGCTATTATAAATAATGCTGCTATGAACATTGGGGTGCATGTATCTTTTCCAACTAGTGTTTTTGTTTTACAGAAACCTTATTTAAAATGTAGGCAGGAGGCCAGAAGGGGGAGCTGTCATGCCTACCACTCCACCTAATTTGCAGACCCAACGGGAAGAGATATATCTTTGTCTCCAATAGAAAGAAGGTTACTACTTTACTACTCAGCAGGAGGAAGGAAGAATTTTCCTTGCCTGGCAACATCCCAGCTAATGAGAGATTGTCACATCTCAGCCACTGAAGAGCCACTACACTTCAAACTCCCAGTTTCCTCCAATGAACTCTTATTTATAATAGACCTCTCCAACTCCCTTTTCTCCTCCGTAAAGAATGTTCCTCTCCTTAGCTCTCCAGACTTGTCTGTGGTTCGCCATAGATTTTATGTCCCGAATTGCAATTCTTTGCTGTTTCTGGATAAACCCATTTTGCTGGTTAAAATAACTGGCTGTTTTACTGTTTTGGGTCAATAATAAGAATCCTGAGTCCAAAGGCAATGGATTGATTTCGAATATAACTCTCTCATTGCCCATAAGACTTTGCAGATGCACTCTTCAATCACTTCTTTCCTTTAGATACCCCATCCCCTGGCTTACTCTGTGATCTATAAACATGTCAAGTGCTCTCCCAGCCAGAGCCTTTGCATTTCCAAATCTCACTGCCTGGAAGCCTCTTCCCTCACCCCCATCATCACCTGAATGGCTTCTTTCCAGCCTTCTGGTATTAAAGTCTATACCAGCTCCTTAGAGGGGTTGCTGCTTTTCCTGAACACTCTGCTCCTTGGGTCCTCTGAGTCCCTACCCTGTTTATTTTTTCCTCAAAGCACTTCTCATGCTCTGAAATCAAAATCTTTGTTTATTTACTTATACTTTTTGTCAGCCTCTCCACTTCAACTCTCTGCCCCCCAATTATATATTGCAAACTCTATTCATGTAGAGACCCTGTCTATTTTGTTCTAGTGCTTCTTCCTGGAGTCTAGAACTGTCTCTAGCACCTAGTAGATTCTCATCAAATAGTGGTTGAATAAATGAATGGATTACTGTGTTTCAAACTGAAGTATAGCATTGTAATTTCCTGAGAGTTAAAACCACTTTAGTATTTTATATCATTTAACTTTCACTCAAAAGGAATGATGTCTTTGGTTAATACTTTCACAATTAAAGAGATCATCCCTAATAATAATTTTAGAAAACATTTAAGTTTCAGAAGATGTAACAGCACATTGCAGTGAGTTATGAAAAAGGTGATCTTTTAATTTCACATTTTTCATAGAAAATATTTATATTATTAATATATTTGAAAATTTGCATGAAAATATGGACAAGACAAAGAAGAAGAATTTTGTGATTGTATCTGTTGTTTACTTTCCCTCTCTCGGCTCTAGGAGTCTGTAATTTGCATTAGGTTTTGCAACAGCAGATAAAGGCACCCTCTGACCTTTGGGTTGCTTAAGCATTGAGACACATGATGGCAATCTTTCATTAAATTTGATATAGAAATAGTCTTTCTGGCAGGTCGGAGAGAACACAATTTGTTTTTCTTCAGAAATCTTCATACCAAACTTCTGAGAATATTTCCTGGTGACAGGCAAAACTGACTTTAATGTTTCTTCTAGATGAGTGTGATGGCTTTCATTGAGAGAAAATGATGTGGGTGGATGTGCTCAATGAAAAGTAAAGAAAAGCGGAAGGGAAAATGAAGTTTATGCATGGTTCAGATACACGTAGGGACTTGGGCATCCTACTCAGCGAGAGAGCAGGATGTGATGCTAATAGGCAGGAAACCAGTTCGGTGAGATTTATGTTGTGTTAAATTTCAGTATGATCTGGTGAGCCAGTGTTCCCTCCCTCCTTGCTCCTTCCTTGGTTTCTCCCCACTGCTTTCCACTTGCCTTAGGCTGGGAATAAAAGATACAGTTTTGGTAAAAGGGTGGATATTTCTCCCCAGCGAGAATGAAAAGGGCATGATTGAATAGGGACGCTTTCTCAAGTCTCCCTACCAGTTCATTGGGTCAACATTTTCTGTGACCTTAATAATGTGATGATATTCGTTAAGAGCTACCTTTAATCAAGCACCAACTATGTTCTAGGACTGCAGTTTGCCTTAATTGCCTTTGTCTTCATGTGATGAAGAAACAAAGCCAGAAAGAATTTAGTAACGTTCCCAAGTCATTTTGGCAGAGGGTAGATTTGAGACCTAGGCACTCACCACTGAACAAGCAGCCTTCCTCTGTGCTCAGTGCCCCCTGATCCCAACCACTTCCATAGCATGAAATGTCATCTTCCTGCTGACAACTCTCTACTGATCCTCCAGTCTCAGTCTCTTTTCTGAACAAGATCTACATACTCAGCTGCCTGAAGCCATCTCCACCCAGGTATCTCACAGGCATCACAAATTTACTCAGGACCAAACTCTGCTTCACTTCAAGTCCTCTCATTTTAAGATATAATGCTGCATCTACCCAGTCTTCACACCAGATCTTCAGGAGTCATCCTTGATACTCCCACCCACAACATTCACATGCAAACAATCACAAAGTCCTGTCCCTTTTGCCTCTAAGATATGTTACCAATCTGACCCTGTATTTTAGTCCCCACCAGCTTAGACCAAGCCACCATTACCTGGAGCAGGGACAATAGACTGTTTTTAAATTCTTTGTTTGTATTATGCAATATAGCATACAGACACTCTATTTTATCTAATAGAAGAATTTAGGGAACTTAAATGTGTTGTTTAAAAGATAAAAGATAATGAAACGATATCCCTGTATCCACCAACAAGTTTAAGGTTTATGAATCACCAACATTTTTGAAGATGTTGGTTGCAGGTGCCCCGACTCCCAAGAAAAACTCTATCCTGCAGTTTTTAAATGATCCCCTTTTTTTCCTTATAGTTCTGCCATGTGTACATGGATCTTTACAATATATTGTACAGTCATCTCTCTCTATTGGCGGGTTATTGGTTCCAGGACCTGCTATGGTTCCAAAATCTGTGGAGGCTCAAGTCCCATAGGCTGCCTTCCCTATCCAGGGATTTTGCATCCAGGGATTCAGCCAACCATGAACATAGCAGTATGTTTTGAAAAACATCCACGTGTAAGTAGACTCACACAGTTTAAACCCAGGGTTTTCAAAGATCAACTGTGGTATAAGGTTGGCCCTCCCTATTAGCTGTTCTACACTTGTGGATTCAACCAACCACAAATTGTGTAGTGCTGTGCTTGCAATCCCTTCCAGATTGGTTGAACCCTCAGATGCAGAATCAACAGATACGGAGAAAGGAGGACAGACTGTGGGACGTGTGCATCCCTGGATTTAGATATCCACTCCACGTCTTGGAACCAATCCTCAATAGATACCAAGGATTAGCTCTATTATAGTTTTGTTTGGTTTTTGAAATGTAAACAAATGGAGTCATAACATGTTTTACTGCTTTTTGGTTTTTTCATCTAAAGTTGTGACAGTCTCTCACTGGCTGGGGTGTTGCCAGGCAAGAAAAAAATTCTTCCTTCCTCCTGCTAAGTAGTAACCTTCTTTTGTTGGAGATATATATCTTCCTGTTGGGTCTCCAGTTGAGGTGGAGTGGTAGGGCATGACAGCTCCCACTTCTGGCCTCCTGCCTCCATTTTAAATAAGATTTTGGTTAAATAAAAACACCTAATTGAAAAAGATACATGCTCCCCAATGTTCAGAGCAGCATTACTTACAATAGCCAAGATATGGAGGCAACCTAAGTGTCCACCAACAGATGAACAGATAAAGAAGATGTGAGACACACACACACACACACACACACACACACACAATGGAATATTATTTAGTGGTAAAAAAAATGAAATTTTGCCATTTGCAATAACATGGATAAGACCCAGAGGTTTATTTTGCTTAGTGAAATGAGTTGGACAGAGAAAGACAAATACTGTATATTATTACTTACATATGGAATCTAAAAAATAAAAGAATGAAAACAATGGTAACAAACTCATAGATATAGCCACCAAAGTAGATCAGAATAACTTAGAATGATTAGTACTTTTTTTTCTTTCTCAGTCCCCATGTTCAGTCATCTGGTTCTATTGATTTCTCCTTAATGTCCCACACAGTTAAAAAAAAAAAAAAGCAACTCTAGAAACTGAAATCTCCATTTCACTATAACATGATTTTTTTTCTCTCCTATGTTGTGCTATCCAGAACATTAAAAGGTCTTTGTTCAATGCTGAAGTCCTGGTTGCTTTGAGATCAACCAAATAGTTCTGTGCTCTTAAAACTAGAAGACAGGGAGGACAAAGTGAGGAAAGGTTAAACATTTTCTGCAAGGTAAGGATCTTACCCGTGACTCTGATCATACTTCCTTAACTATTTTGCCTTGTAGCAGTCATTATCCTAAGGAGACAACAGGTAAATGACAATACTTTATAGGTAATACTTATTGAGGTCTTTCAGTGTTTCAAGCACAGCTGTTTGGATTTTCTGTGGCATATTCAATTCTCTACTCCATGATGTAGGTGCTATTACAATCCCATTTTACACATGAGGCAAAGGAGGCATAGAAAGGTGAAGAAATTTGCCCAAGGACTCCCTGGTGGTCCAGTGATTAAGATTCTGCCCCTCTACCTCGGGGGGCATGGGTTCAGTTCCTAGTGGGGGAACTAAGATCCCACAGGCCACGCAGCCAAAAAAAGAGAAGAAATCTGCCCAAAGTTTCATAGGAAGCGAAGGAACTCACGTATCAACCCAGGAAGTTTGTGTTTAAAGCCTACAGTTTTAATCATGACACTCTAGAGTTCCCAGCTGGAATAAAATACAATCCCTTTTTATAAGGGCTTTATGGTTGGTGTGGAAGAGAGGTCCATAAATACAAGACAATAGGGTAAGTGTTATGATTCATTCAACATACCTTTCCGGTGACTGCTATGTAGTGAATATTTTGTAATGTGCTTTTATTTACATAGAGCAAAGAATATGAAATCAGAATTTAGAGAGTTTGGGGAGAGTTATTTAATGTCTCAGAACAGTTTCCTCATAAATAAAACATGGATACCGATATCTATTTCAAAATTTTACTATTGGTGTTAAATATGTTAACATATATCAGTTAGTCAGCACATAATAGGCCAACATGAAAATGGTCATGAGTAGTAGGAATCCTAATAAATAGGAAAGAGCTATGTTTAATGTGTCAGATGAGCATTAAGGAGGAAACTGTTAGCTTAGCCTGGGGCGAGTAGGGGGTTTCCCCACAGCTGATGAGCTGGGACTTGAAAGATGCACTTAATCTACTGTCTGTTTCTCCTTTCAACATCCAGATTTTTCTCTGGGGAACCACTCTTCCCTCAAGGTGTGTATGCTCCATCCCACGTAGACCTGTTTGATGCTGATATTTATCAGGTTACCCCAAGATGAACCTCCCAGATACTGAAATAGATACTTTAAAAGGCAGAGAAAAGGGATGGCAATATGTGAACCCTTGATAATGCCAAGAAGCCATTGGTTAAACCAACTTTGAATCCTGTCGACCTCCTGACTTTAAAAATCTGTGAGCCGATGTACACACTTCATTATTGAAGCCTGTTTGAGCTGAGTTTTCTGTTACTTGCAACTGATGTATTCTAACTGTGGGGAATTCTAGGTAGGAGGGCTACCTGTGCAAAGGCTCACAGAGAAGGGGGCATGATGGGTTTGGAAATGTTACATTGAGAATTGAGGCCAGGAGGTGGGTCAGTGCCAGCTTTTCAAGGCATTGACTTCCATTTTAATGAGTTTGGACTCTAGCCTGTAGGCAGTGGGGAGCAACAGTTTTTGAGCAGAGAAGTGACAAGATCAGCTTTGCATTTTAGAAATATGACTCCGGCTGTGAAGTGGAGTTTGGATAAGAATAGGGAAGGCTGAAAGTAGAGAAAAGTGTTAGGAGATAACAGCAATGAAATGAAATAAAGACAGTGGTAGTGATTGAGGATAGAGAGGAAAGAACCAGGTATCATTTTCTTTCTACACCCACCTTACTATTACGTACTTACTTTTATGGGTTCTCTTTGGCTTTTATTTATGAGTTGCAGATGTCTCACCAGTTAGAGTTGCACACTGGCAGACAGGGGATTCTGCTCTCCAGGTGCACTGCAGAGCCTTCAACATCCAAGACATGAGGCATCAGAGTTTTCTAACTTTTAAAATTTTTTTGCTTTCCTTATTCCTACATCATGGTTATGCTCTTCAGCTGGATATTAACAAATGGTACCCAAAGTCTATGATAATCATAGACCACAGTTCAGGAAGCCAATTTAAATATATTTTTGAATGCACAGTTGAGTTCTCTAGTTTCTTCCCTTTCGAGTAGGAGATGCCCCAGCAGCAAATGCCAAAATATTGTCATAAAATGTATGTTTATTGCATCTTTTTCCTGTATCAGAAAATCTCCGACTAGTTATTATGGAGTTATTCTGGTGCTCACTCCTCTGAAATCTTATCAATAGAGGGATGTGGGAATTGTATGGGGGCAGAGATGCATAAACAGTTGGGAGTTTGGTTTTAAGTATATACATTTAAAAATGCAGCCCTTCGTGTCTAGTCTCTCTTGCACTATGCTTTCATTTGTTTCATGCGGTTTGGTGCAAGTTTGAATGGTCAATTAAATATCTGTTAATAGGACCAGGGAAGAGTTATAACTCCATGGTTTCATGAGTAATACCATCCATACTGTGCTAGTCTTCTGCTGAACTACAAAGTCATAGCTAGAATCACACTGGGGGACCTCTAGAGATTTAAACCAGGAAAATCCTTTTCCAATCTTCTACTGCCAATCATAACCACCACAGATTAAACCCATTCCCACTCCTCACCATGGATGGGTGGGAAAGTGATATCATTTAAAAAATTTTAATTCTAGGTACCGAAAAGAACCTTAGAAATTATCTACTCTAGAATTATTAGTTAATGAGTTCAGGTGTTTTGGCCAAGGCTAAAAATACTAGAAATCATGCCCCCAAGTGTGGAGCTAGAATCTACCAGCAGGACTTGCCACAAAGGAGAAGACTCAGTTCCTCATTTGTAGGATAGAAATGATTATAATATATACCTCTAATGGGTGTTAGAGAATTAAATAAATTAATATATTTAAAGCACTTCAAGTGCTGCTAGCATGCATTAAGTACCAAATTAAGCCTTAGCCATCATGACATGGTTGTTTGGAGACTCAGATTTGCTGTCAAGTTCCATCAAGAATGGGCTGGCTGCCTGGATTGGATGATCAGTTTGGTAAAACAAAGGCAAGTTTGCTGCACTGAGCAGCGGGCACTTAAGAGTTTGTGAGGGTAAAGGAAGAATTAATATTTTATATGAATCCATGTTGCTACACACAAGAGACACCTGCAAGAAATGATCTTAAGTCTTGTCCAAAAGTGGTGAGCATATCTAAGCAGAGAGAAGCTGGAGATGCTACTAGATTCCTAGGATCTGAGAAAAGGAGTAAGAGTCAGCCAATATAGAAACACATTCACCCTGTCTATGGAATTGCAGGTGAGATCCTCAGTGATGGAAGGACACCAAATGACTCTTGAAAACTTCATAAGAGAGTCAGCTGTCAACATCTGACAACTTCCAAAAGAGTCAATAAGTCAACGTGATAGTGTCAGATAATAAAAAAAAATCCTTCTCCCTTTACTTTCTTATCTTACTTTCCTAAATGTTCGGTTTAGGGGGAAGCCATCAGAAACCCTGTATATCAAATTGGGGAAGAAGGAAAAGAAGAAGGAAAAAGACTGGGAAAGGGAAAAAGTCTGAGGCAGAGGTGAGGGAGAAGCTTTAATTTTAATTGAAGATATACTGTTACATGGAACTGCACATTTTAATTACTGAACTGAGACAGTGGTTTGTTACTTAAAGTGAAGAAAAAAACTAATTATAAACTGAAGGATGACCAAAAAATCCATGAATCCTATAGAGGTTCCTGGAAAGACTAGAACCACGAGAATGGGTTTAAATGGACAATGGGAGACAAAGTAAGGTTGCTTGGTGATTGAATGCATAAATTGTGCCAGTTCAACATAATAGCTGCACAATTAGCAAATAGTTATTGAATGCTATTATATACCAGGCATCACTCTGGTGTTCAGGATATAGCAATGAACAAAGACAAATCTCTACTATCTTGGGAATTAGATTCCATAGGGGAAAATGGATGATGAAGCAATAAAGAAGTGATGACATAAATAATTATTCTGCAATAATCAGGTCTGGGGTAGAACAACATGGGAGGAAGAGAAAAGGAATGAGGAAGGGGTAAACGTGACAGTGGGAGCACAAGAGGTTCCCTTCTGACTGCTTCTATTTTCTCATGCACTTGGAAGTGATGCCATTGTGGGGAGTAAGGACAGGCAGGAGGTGTTGAAATTCTAAAGGGAAGGTATAAAATTGTCACCTAGAATCAAGGGAGAGAAAATCAGATTGGGAAGTGTCAGGCAGCTCTCAGGACCCTCTTGAGAGCCACGGTAATGATTGTAGGTGGCATGAGTGACCGTTTCTGTACGCTTTTCTCCAGCTAAGTTCCGACACCCTGGTGAGGCCGCAGAGAAGGTGCGGGATTACATTTGTTCCAGCCTGGGGCTTGGCCAGGGAAGCATGAAGGAGGAAGAGAGGGGAAGGGACTTGAGTTTATTTGCAAAGACACGTGGCATCTAAGTTGGGGGACAGTCGGGAAATGAGGACAAGGAAAGGATGAGTGTTGGGATGGATGGTCTACTGGTTCCTGTGGGGTTTGTTAATTATTTGAGTCATGACACAAGAATGAGTAAGCTGCAAAGAGAGACTGTGTGGTCTGAGAAGAGGATACTTGAAATGGAAACTATGGTGATGACAAAGTTCGGGAGATAGCCTAAGGATTTGGTGGTTGAAGTTGAGTAGACAATTGCATGGAGGGGAGGTCAAGAAACAGCTAAGCAAGAGGTTAGAGGAATAAAAGAACTGTCTGCATGGATATGGAAAGTCCCCAAGGGTCATGGCAGGAGGAATACTGGAGACCAGTCATGAGCCAGGTACTAACACTGTTAAGAAATGAGCAGTGGCTAAGGGCGAGCGATTAAGAAGGAGGGCACCGTGGTAGTACTGTCTGACTGAGTTAAATTCGAAGCTGGGACTTCCAGTGAGAGGAAGAGACAGTGATCTAGAAATGGCTAGGAGGTGCAAAGACAGCAGCCTGCCCCTAGGTTCATGGTATCAGGGGTATGAGAGAGAAAGGAACAAGCACTTAAGAGTGCTATGGGGGCACCAGGGTCTTCAGCACAGAGCAAGATTTCAGGTAGAAGAAGTAAGAGAAGCAGAAGGGAATTCCCATAAAAGGAGGGGTTTGCTGACAATGGACCATGAATTCTAGAAGGCTCATGGGGAGGAGTGGGAGATGGGGTCAGATTAGAAGACACACAGAATTATAGGGTGGTGAAGGATGACCAGGCAGATGGGGCATCTGGTGTGAACTGACATAAACATGGAAGCTTGGGTAAGAGCTGTTCATCCAGGTGTCCTGGTTTAGGCTGATTGTGGCAGTGAGGATGCTGGCCAGGAAGGAGTGGAGGTCTTGCTTGGAGAACTCATTGCTCTGTGTAGTGCCAAGGTCAAAAAGAGTGTGATAATTTAGTCAGGTTGGGCTGTACTAGCTGTAGTAGACCCTACACATATGAGACAAGTGTTTCATCATATGTGTATGTCCAAATCTTATCAATTAGAATAGCTGCCTGGAGCCCCAGTGTGGGAAAGGGCTGAGACGGATTAGTGAGCTCAGCCATGGACACGTGAGGGAGAAATGGTTTACAAGTTGTAAATGGGTGACCTTTCATTCTGACATTTTAAAAAACAGAGATACAGAAAGGTAAGCGGTCTGCTCAAACTCACAGTTATTTAATGAGAAAATCAGAACCATTCTACCAGAAATACATGAAAATTTTACTGAGGTAGCCCTCATCATCAAATACATCTTATTTTGTATTTTTGTTCAGTTGATGAAGATTAGTTGTATAGATAGGGCATCTTGGCTTTGCCACCAGCTATCTGTGTAACTCTGGGCAATTTGTTTGCTGTGTCAGTTTGGGTCCTCTAAGAAGCAGACACCAAGATGGGATTGGACATGCCAAAGATTTATTGGAGGGAAGTGTCTGTGATGGATAAGTGATGAGGAGCAGGAGTAGGTGGAGGAGTGAGGTACATAGCGGATGTGTTACAGAAGAGAGGGAAGCAGAAGTGAGTGGAAGGAACCTCGCTGGCAGCTCAGTTGTCAGCAAAGCTCACCTGTGAGAGGGCTCCTGGGTTGGGCAGGACTGTGCAGCTCCAGTAACCCCGCTGTGCTCCATCAGTGACTGGGAACAGCCCGCAGAGAGCCTGGCATCGGGGCATAAACACTGCGGTAACTGGAGGCTGTCAGCCAACTACCTCCCTTGCAGCAAGTCCTCTCAGAGCAAGAGCTGAGTGGAGCACCCCCACGGCCACCACAGACTCTAAGTCTCATTGAAAAACCTTTATTATTTTTAAAATGGAGGTGAAATGCACATAACATGAAATTAAACATTTAGAAGTATATAATTCAGAGGCACTTAGTACATGCACAACTTGTGTACAACCATCGGCTCTACCTAGTTCCAAAACATTTTCATCACCTACAAAGGAAACCCAACACCTATTAAGCAGTTACTCCTCATTTTCCCCTCCCCCAGCCCCTGGCAACCACTCATGTACTTTCTATCTTCGTGGACTTACTTATAATAGCTATTTCATATCAATGGGATAATCCACTATGTGACGTTTGTACCTAGTTTCTTTCACTTAGCACAATGCTTTCGAAGTTCATCCATATTGTGTTCATGTGTAAGAGTCCTTTGTTCCTTTCTGTGATTGAATAACATTCTGTTAAGTGGCTACATCACCCTTTGCTCATTCATTCATCCACTGACACACATTCGGGTGGTCCCACCTTTTGCCTGTTGAGAATAGTGCCACTGTAAGCATCTGTGTAGGCATATTTGTTTGAGTTCCCATTTTCAAGTCATTTGGGTACATACCTAGGAGTGGAATCGCTGGGTCATCTGGTGACTCTATTTTTAACGTTCTCAGGAACCACTAAACTGTTCTCCATAGGTCATAAGCCTCATTGTTCTCATCTGTAAAATGGGGTGTACAAAAGACCCCACGTCCTAAGGCTGTTGAGAGATGGAATGAGAAAATCCTCAGGGAACACTGCTCCCAGTGGCAGGTACGTGCCAGAAGTCAGAGTCTCATACCTGGTGGCTGTTATTAGTAAGGGATATAACATATTTGCCCAAGAGATGGACTTACTTCCAAAAGAAGGATATGATAGCTTCATTTTTTTTTCTTTCCTAAAGAGTGAAGGTATAAAGATGAGAATATTCTTTACTCTTAAAGAGAAATGAACTGTACTTCAGCTTGGCTCCCTGGGGTTTGTGAGAGTGAAGAGCCCTCAGGATTAAAAGCATGATCACAGCCTGTGACTAAGGGTTTCTGTTAAGGATGAGTCTGTGGGCCCTTGTCTCACTAGAAACCACACTCTCTGCAAATGTTTCCCTCTTGGCAGAGCCGTCCTTGAAATACCACTCTGGTTTTCCAAGCTGGTCACTGCCTCTCACATCTCACCAAATTTGGGCAGGCCCTCACAGACTCTCATTTTGACACCTAATTTTTTAAGAGGGAAGATGAAAGGAAAAGTTAGGAGATTAAAAAAAATCAGTCCTCACTTAGGTCTCCAGGCGGGGAAAGAAAGAGAACAGAAGATTAATTTTTCCCCAAGTGATTTGGGAAGAGCAGGGGGAGAGAGTCACTAGCAGTAAAGTTTCTCAGTGACTGGGTGGATTATTGAGGAACATGGTCTGATTTTTAGTCTACAAGTATTTAAAATACTAAAAACAATACTGCAAGCATCTTCCTTGTTTCCCACATAAAACCTTTGCCTTCGCCACAGTGGTTACTGATATCGTGATAGTGAAACTGATGACCACGCTGGTGGACAGTCTTCCTTCCTGCCTTTCTATTTCTGTTTGTTTTCTGATGGAGTTGTTTATATCCCAACCAATGTTTGGCATTCAGAAGGATAGTGTTGAATACCTGAATAGTGCTTCAATCAACTTTCCATTGATGGTTGTCATTACCTCTTTTTGGCATTTCTGGTTACTTGAACCTGTTTAGAGTCGCAGCGGAATCCATGGGCTTCAGTACTGGACTAAGTGTGTTTGAATCCTGGTGCCACCGTTTAGGAGTCCTATGATTTGGGGGCACTTTCCTTAGGGTACATATGAAGATAATTTTAATCACTCTCTCAAAAGACTGATGTGAAGAATGAATGAGATGCTTCATGTGACATGCTTGAATGTCTGGCACACAAGTTAGGTTGGTAGATGTTAGCTACTGGTATTATCACCTGTTGCCCCTTCTGGCTTTGTTTTTTATTCATTCAAGTCTTATGTCTCCCAGTTGAAATCTTGATTCTTGAGAAACGAGTCTGTGGTTTACATATATTCAATACCTACATAGCAACACACACACATACATGCAAATCCTATTTGATCAATGGCTCTAATGCTAAAAAGGTGCCCTGAAAGGTTGTGAAACCCAGAGTTTTCATAAGCCAAAAAGTTACCAAAACATATATAGAGATAAAAACAGGAAACATTCCGGCAAACAGAAGTAATGCTTCAGTAGAACATAATCCCCATAAGGGTAGGGTCATGTTCCCCACTACTAAGAACAGTGCCTGGTCCAGAGGAGGCATTTCATAAATTCTGATGGATGGATGAATAAGAGAACTAGCACAAAGAAATTCCAGAAACTCTGCTCATGTTCATTTCAAGTCTCAGAAGATCTTAAGATATAATTGTTCCTATGTTAGTTAAGAATTGAGTTTGTTGCAAGTTGGTGAGACCTGGCTGTAATGATGTCAATGACAAAGGCTTAATATCATCAGGAGTCCAAGTGTCACTGGCTATCATTTATGAGCTCGTAGTTCAGGACCAAGATTTCTGCAATTCTTTCTGCTTTTCCTTGTGGTCCTGAGGTGGTTGCTGCAGTCCAGCCATCACACCCTTGTTATAAATGGCAAGCAAAAAGAACAAGAATACTTTTCCCACCTAGGGCATCTCCCTTTAAGGAGATTTCCTTGAAAACCTTGTCTTTAAGGACTTGTACTTACATCCCATTGGCCACCACCATCTGCAAGCAAATGGGGAAGATATAGGGCTCCTCCTTCTCCTGCTCTTTCTTCTTTTCATGTCATTCTTCTTCTTTTCCTATTCCTCGTCTTCTTTTTTCTCCTTTTCGTCCTATTCCTGTTTCTGTTCCTGTTCTTGTTCTTGGCATCCTCCTCCTCCTCTTCCTCCATACCTGGGTACATCATTGCCTCCAAAAACCATGGTTCTTTTGCTAAGAAGCAAGGAGACACTGGTTAGGGGGCAGGTACTAGCAATCTCTGCCATGGTCTCCATTTTATAGGTGTAGGTGGGAAACAGAGGCTCCGCCCTGTAGAGCTCCTCATTACTCTTACTGTGGCTTTAAGGATTTTGTTTATCACATCTCACAGTGATCTCTTTGGAGAACCCCAGAACAAAACCCTTTTGCTAGTGATTCTCTAAGCAGTCGGTGGCTGGTGAGAGCTGTATATTCTGCAAATGGTTGTGTGTCCCTCTTTACTTATACTCACTGCTAAGAAGCTCTGGGAAGTGTAGAGGTCCATCCGACAACCATTAGGGAACATTCTACTCTTGCTTCATTTTTTTTTTCTGCCAAACTCCTTGCTATACTACATGCATTTCTTTAAGTCGCCTGCAGCTATTTTGAGAACAAAAAGGGTATAAGTGAATAATAACACACACATACATAAATGTATCAGTGCATAAAAGGAGGATCTGAGAGTTTGTGTAATAAGCTTATATTACTGACAGTTAGAGATGGGTCAGGAGTCCATTCTATCTCCCTAACCCCCAAATCTGTCCTTTTCCATCTCCTGCAGGGGTTCTTAATCCTTGTTGCACGTGGGAATCTGCTGGGAGCTTTAAAAAAAAACTTCAGTGCTCAGGTCACACCTCAGGGAAGTTAAAACTCTGAATTTCTGGACATTGAACCTAGGCATCAGTATTTTAAAAAATCTCCCCAGATGATTTTAGTGCACATGTAAGGTTGAGGATCACTACTCCTCAACTTCACTTAAGCAAAATACATGAAGCGTAGGGTTCTCTAAAGAGAGTACTTTTAAGAAAATTATTTTAACTTGTCCCAGTGGTTTTCTCATCTGCTTCATTTTCTCCTGGTGGGATCACCAATGTGTAAAACAGATGACCATAGAGCTTCCTTCACCGAAGAAGAAGGTGGTGGGGGGGGAGGAGGGAGCTTGACTCCCACGTATCACCCCTCAGGCCGCCCCTTCCTTGAAGATGGCCCTTGTGCCCACCCCCAGGACAATGACCCACCTATTTCAGTATATCCCACGGAGTCGATTTTTAAACTGTCCAACAGACAGTCTGACCGTCACGATACCATGCATGACTGGGAAACGCCTCCGTCCTATTTGTGATGATGGGGCCATCGTCTCTTACGACGCAGATAAGCTTCAATTTCCACCCCTTTACCTGTGACCATTCAGAGGACAAGCTGCTAAAAAGAGCTCCAGGATCAATAGCGGAAACATACAAGCGTTGTGAAGGTTATGCTTTCTCTCAGCTCATGTCGCCTTGGAAGGGTATGTGTGTGTGTGTGTGTGTGCGCGTGCGCGTGTGTGTGTGTTTATCCACACACCCCCAGGTGTGCAACTAACCATGTGGACTCATAAAACAGTGCTCAAATTCAGAGGCTTACAGAGGCCAGGCAGAAAGCTGCACTTCCACGTTTGCATGGATCCCTTGGAGAACAAAAGTGTATATATCCTTCCTAAAGGCATTTGTGTTAGAAAAAATTCTCAACTCTGCACTGGCAAACAGACAGATACATGCATGTATTTTCTGCATATAAGTAATTTTGGTGATGTGCCTGGTGAGGTGAAATTTATTTTACTTCACTTTAGATTGTAGCTATAGAGGTTGTGAATTGCTTTGCGAGGTGGACCCAGCCAGTGAATTTAGAGCATCATTGTATTTTCAGGGAAGTTAGTTTTGCAACTGTGAGATGAGTGTGAATGCATCTGTATGGGACTGGATATTTTGAGTCCTGACCAAGGCTAAACCCTCCTAATGCAGAATTGATCAGACAAGTGTAGGGCGGCAAGTTTGCATAGGGGCCAGGGTATCTCCTAGAAGAACAGCTTGCAACAAAATGTCTTCGATGTATTGAGATGGTCCTAACTGACTGGTAGACAACAACACCATGGTCCTGAAAGGGACCACATTTCCCAGAAGGAAAGAGGATGGATGAATCATCTGATGTAACTGTGTGACTGGCCAGATCCTGCATTTCTCTTTCTCACTGCTATTTGGAAGCAGAGCTGACTCACCCCTTTGGATGAGTACATCCCTCTAAACTGAAGCCTGCGGTGGAAGAGATCCACCAGTGCAGACCCCCAGACTCACTGCTAATATAGGCCCAGGAATATTTGCAAAGTTGATTGGATTTGTGATGATAGTTGAGTCTTGAAGTTGGGGAAGCAGGACACAGGGGTGTCAGAATAAAGATTCTTAATGAAATGAGATGTAAGTTCCAAATGTACTCCCTATTGACAAACCTTGCCACAGGTGCCCTAGGAACTGCGAAGATGATTTGAGTCCCTGTCATCCCTGAACTTGAAGCTCAGTCGTGTGAAGAAGCGGATGAGGTTGGAGCTGATGGCATGGTGATGTGAGGGTAGAGCTTAGCAGGGCAGATAAAGTAAATTCTAAAACTACAACTCAAGGCAGGACAAAAACTGCCACAGAGTCACATTCATGACAAGCCACGGTGTTCAGTGGAAGAGGAGAGTCCATGTGAGTGAACACAGTTCCCCAGCATTAAAAAGAGCCTAACAATGTTTCATGATGGAAACCTGGCAAGGAGGTCTGCAGAGTTAAGAAGATGAGAAGAGGCGTGGAGCCATCCCAGTGCACAGTGCAGAAGCGAGTCAGTAAGAAGTGACTGTCTGAGGCATTGATAAGTCACTCCTGATATTTTTCTTCCTGAGTTTGGAGCCAACTGAGAAGGAACTGCAGGAGTTAGAAAAATTGCCAGCATAGGATCAGCTTTGTGACTGACAAAGCTGATTGTAGGTGCAGCTTGGGTGTCTGTGCTTCAGCTGAATTCCTAAGACTCACTTTTACTGAATTACAGTGACCCGCCTAGCGGAAGGCAAAGGGGGCAGTCGCTGTCCTGCTCGGCCTCACCAGGATCAGGTTTCTTACAGAAGTGCATCTTAAAGAAAGACAGTTCTGAAAAACAGAGGACAGAAAAGACTTAGCTATACTTGCCTAATGTCTTTGCCTACTTTAATGAATTCCCTGTCAGTCCTTCTTCTGGAGGATCCATAAGAACAGGGGAGAGAGGCCAGCATTTTCACTCTAATTGAATTTTTCTCATGAGAATATGAGGACAGGAGGATGGAGATTCTTTTCCAACTCTTTTGCAAACTTCTCATTCCAAAACAAAGGAGCATCAGACCTTCATTACTCAATTATACGCAATCTCTCTCTCTCTCTCTCTATTTCCACTAAAGTGGAACTTTGCCATTTATCTGTGGTGCCTCATGGTGTCTTTTAAAATCTCCAGCTTCTACAATGACAATATTTGAATAAGTGACTTGGTTTCTCTTAAATTCCATGTCTGTTGGTGTTTTGGAGTCTTTAGAAGCACAAGGCAAGGTATATGCCTTTTTGGCTCACACCAAAGTTTTCTCTCTCACTTGAGAATCATTTCTCTCAAAGAAACAAAGGTTTTATCACTCACTAGAGTAACTATGTACACAAGATGAACAGAGAACAGCAAACCTGTGTTGAGATGCTGATGTCGAGCAGTTAGCTAGACTCACCCACCCAATAAACAATTAAACCTGACAATCCAAATTTGTGTGAAAAGCATCTTCAGCTCATTCCTGAATATGTGAAACTTCAGTGAGTCTGAGAATCCCCAGAGCCCATGCCCTGGCGTTTATCTCCATGTGTTATAAGCGTGTTTGTCTTTTCCTTCAGAACCATACATTGAGTCCCATGTCTTTAAAAAAAAAAAAGAATTAAGTTCCCAAAACAATGTCTCATAACATGCACTTAAAAATATTTGTCATACAAACGACCAATAGGCACATGAAAAGATGCTCATCATTGCTAATTATTAGAGAGATGCAAATCAAGACTGCAGTGAGGTGCCACCTCACACAGGTCAGAATGGCCATCATTAAAGACTGTGCCAATAACGAGTGCTAGAGAGGGTGTGGAGAAAAGGGAACCCTCCTACACTGTTGGTGGGAATGTAAGTTGGTGCAGCCACTATGGAAAACAGTTTGGAGGTTCCTCCAAATACTAAAAATAGAGTTACCATGTGATTCTGCAATCTCACTGCTGGGCATATATATCCAGAGAAAAGTATAATTCAAAAAGATACACTCACCTCTATGATTATAGCTGCACTATTTACAATAGCCAAGACATGAAAATGACCTAAATGCCCCTTGATAGATGAATGGATAAAGAAGATGTGGCACATATATATGATAGAATACTTCTCAGCCATGAAAAAGAGTGAAATAATGCCATTTGCAGCAACATGAATCGACTCAGAGATTATCATATGAAGTGAATTAAGTCAGAAAGAGAAAGGCAAATACCATATGATATCACTTATATGTGGAATCTAAAATATGACACAAATGAACGTATCTATGAAACAGAAGCAGACTCACAGACATAGAGAATAGGCTTGTGGTTGCCAAGGGGTAGGGAGGGTGAGGGAGGGATGGATTGGGAGTCTGAGATTAACTGATGAAAACCACTATATACAGAATGGATAAGCAACAAGGTCCTACGGTACAGCACAGGGCACTATATTCAATATCCTGTGATAAATCATAGTGGAAAAGAAAAATAATTGTCAAATGGATGAATGGAGTCACTCATCAGAGCACCATAGGATTCACCTCTTGCTCATCTCGTGTGACGATTCTTGGACTAGGTCATTTAAGGAGAGGCCCACGTGGCAGAGCAACATCCTGATGCTAGGCCAGTGTGCATTCATTGTCTGCCTGCAGGGTATGGAGGGAGCACAGGTGAGTTCACGGACAGTGACAGTCCTAGCATCTGTGTTTTCAAGTATAAATGAAGTTTGCCACGTTGTACTTACTGTCTGTTAACATGACTGGGCTATTGAGTTCCTGCAGTGATTTTATCACTCAGGAGCCCTAAACCTCTGAAGAGTCCTAAGCTATTATTACATAGAGAATCAAAAAGGGTTGTGATAGAAAAAATAGGTCTCTGGTTTTCCTTGTCAAGATCTTAGAAAAAACTAAACATGTTCTGTAGGGATCCACGGAATCCTCTCACTTTTTAGGGTAGATCTGGCTAGAATTGGGTTCTGAGGGCTGGGACACAGGAAGATCATCCCATTAAGAACTGGGGGATGCCAGAACCTCAGTTAGGAAATTAAGGGTCTTTGTTATTTCCTAGGGCTGCTCTAAGTGGGTGGCTTACAACAATAGGAATTTATCCTCTCAGAATTCTGTAAGTCAGGAATCTAAAATCAAGGTGTTGGCAGGTTTGGTTCCTCCCGGGAATGCTGAGGGGGAGTTTGCTGTATGCCTTTCTCCTACTGTCTGATGATTGCTGGCAATCTCGGCATCGCTTGGCTTGGAGACATTCCAGTTCCATCTTTGCCTCCATTATTAAGCACAGCTCTCCCTGAGTGCTGGTGCCCAAATTTCTCTCTTCTTACAAGGATATTAGTCACTGGAATCCAGTATGACCTCATCTTTACTTGATTTCACCTGCAAAAACCTTGTTTCCAAATAAGGTCACCTTCTGAGGTTCTGAGTGGGATACGGATATTTGGAGGACACTATTCAACCCAGTATAGAGCCAAAGAAGCTAAAAGGGAATTCCACCAATTCCCCATTCCAACACTGGGGTCCAGGGTTGGACACTGGGCCTGTGATAAAGGAGTAGGAAGCCAAAGCCAGGGAGAAGAGAGAAAGTACAGTCACCTCCATACGCAGGAGAGGGAGGGGTGGGGTGCAGATGCTGTCTTCATCCTGAACAGCAGCTGTCCTTCGCTGTGAGCTTTGGTGACTCTCTCAGGCCCCCCACCCCAACCTTCATGCTGTGCCTGGACTATATTGCTCTGACACAGAAGTAAAATTACGCGTGTTTTTATTTCCCAGAGAAGTTCACTTACGTAAAATTATGAGTGATCAGGGTAGACTCTACTAAAGATTTCATAGAGAAGGGTTATACCTTACGTACCCCCCAGCAAACAATTTACAATTCATAGCTCACACAATTTTTTTCCCCTTAAAACATTGCTACTGACAGTTTCTCTCTCTCGTCTTCTCATCTTGAGTCTATCCGGAATTCTCCTTCTGTTATTCATAACACTTGAGTTCTCCTCTGTCTTCTACTCCAAATGCACATACTCATTCATGTAAACACTTTCTAAAACAGAAACTGCTTTTTATCGTTATCTAACCTTTTCTGAAGGCAATCTGGATTAGCAAAAGCAAATACTGTTTTTCTTTGCATGCCCCCAAACTAGATAGCAAGCTACTTTGATGGTGAGAAGAATTATGTCCATCTTCATGTCCTTTACAGCACCTGGCATGGTATTGCCCACATATTAGGTCCTTAATAACTGCTGTCCAATAATGACGCTATTAATGCCTAAGTCTTTACTTTTCTCTTTCTGTTGAAGCTTTGCTGTGGTGCTGTATAGACATCATCTTTGTTGTCTTTTGGAAGTGCCAAATTTGTAAAGATGTTGGGAAGCAGAGAAATAATTTTTAAAAAGTCACTTATTTTCCCTCGCGAACAAGTTTCTAAATATATTTGTATTTGTTCTAGGAAGGAGTCATCCAGTCCAAAAATATATATAAAATGACAACTTGGTGAACATTAGAAAATTTGAAGAAATATGAGATATAATTTCTTTCTTGCACAAGCTTACATTCTAATGGAGATTATTTTTGTGTACGTAGGAGGAATATAAATCCTTATGATTTGCTGTGATAGAGATGGCATTCAAATTCTCACTCTACCACTAAAAGGTTACTTCATTTTGAACACATTTTAATGTGTCTGAGACTCAGTTTCCTCAACTAGAACATGGGGATGAAAATAGTACACTATAGAATTGTTGGGACGATAAAGTAAGATAATGTTTCTTATGCACCCATACAGTGTGCACTCAATGAATGCTAAGTTCATTGTGATTACTATTTGATCCTGATGATAATGAAAAGTGCTCTGGGATTTGCAGAGGGAGGTCACTTTTATTGGGAGGGCTCAAAAAAAGCTGCACAGAAGATGGAGCTTCTGAGGTGGTCTTGTAAGAATGGCTAGGATTTCCAAAGGCTGAAGTGAGATATTCTTGAAGGGATAGTGGTAACAGTGCTGAGATGCAGAGCAGGCTTGAAGTGGCTCAGAGTAAACTGTGGGAATAAAAGAGTATTAGAGAAGAAGTAGCCATTCTCAAATGATGAGAGTGAAGTTCGTGGTCGCACAATTGCATCTTTTCTCTACTCTCCCCATCTCTCAGGTCACACTGCTGTTGTTAGTGATGTATTTCACACTCTATAGGTGTAATCACCTGGTAGATGCAAACTGGTAGGACTCATGAGGCTCAGAACTAGTTAGCCACCTCTAATTAAATAGTCCTAGAGCTTGATATGTTTCCTGTGAGTTGTTGCAAGCACACATTTGACTCCCTTCTAAAAGTTCAGATTAAAAGGAAGCAAACTTCCAAAATTAGACTCGTAATTAAAATTTGACTTTGATCAGTAGCTGCTGAGAGGGTCATTAAGAGCCATGAATGTGCTGACACAGGGGGTTGTTGGGCGGATGAGGTGAGGAGGGAAGCAGAGAGATTGGAAACAAATAAAAAATTGTTAAGAAGCATTATCGAATTGCAAATATCAATTATTATGGGTCTATGGATGAGTGATTATTACATTAAAAACATTCTTGGCAGGCAGCCCATATGGGCATAGATAGCTGCGACTCCATCAGAGCTTGGCTTTAATTTGATTTTTGCAAACATGTTTTTGGTTTCTTTTCCTTTGATTGGTTTCAAAGAACACTGGACAACAGCTGGGTAGAAACTGCATCTAACTCTTCGTAAAACTTGTGGGAAGTTGATTTCTGCCTCCTGCAAAGCTTGGAGCACGTCATCTCTGGAGTAATGTGAGGGATGGAGGAGGGGGAAATTGGAAAAGATGGAGAGGTTCTCACACTGAGTGTGGAAGAGACAAGGCTGTGTTTTCCAGAACAAAGGAACAGTGATCAAGGAGGGACAGACGAAGGAGATCAGGGCTTGATTTTGTTTCCTTGATTAAGAGTAATGACTCACTGGCATGAACGATGAGGGTTGATGTGGCAAAACAATGCAAGAAAGATAGTGGCTTTAGCCTTCTGTGAGCCAGCTGTGTGTTGTGGCTGCCAAAAAGACTAATATGAACATAGGCTGCAATTATAAAGGACAGAAGAAAATGATCATTCCCCTTTCTCTGCACACCTGGAGTGACACACTCACTTTTAAGTGCGTGGCATGCCCCCTTGTCTGCCTGGTGTATTCCTATTCATCTTCCCAAAGCCAGCTCAAGGTCACCTCTTTTTTTTTTTTTTAACTTTATTTTTTTTAATTGGGGTATAGTTGCTTTACAATGTTTTGTTAGTCTCTACTGTACAGTGAAGTGAATCAGCTATACGTATACATATATCCTTTTTTTTTTGGATTTCCTTCGCATTTTGGTCACCACAGAGCATTAAGTAAAGTTCTCTGTGCTATACAGAAGGTTCTCATTAGTTATCTATTTTATACATGTCAGCCTGTATATGTCAATCCTAATCTCCCAATTTATCCCACCACCTCCTCCTTTCCCACCTTGGTGTCCATACATTTGTTCTCTACATCTCTGTCTCTATTTCTGCCTTGCAAACAGATTCATCTGTACCATTTTTCTAGATTCCACATATATGCGTTAACATATGGTTTGTTTTTCTCTTTCTACTTACTTCACTCTGTATGACAGTCTCTAGGCCCATTCATGTCTCTACAAATGACCCAATTTCATTCCTTTTTATGGCTGAGTAATATTTCATTGTATGTATGTGCCACATCTTCTTTATCCATTCATCTGTCATTGGACATTTAGGTTGCTTCCATGAGCTGGCTATTGTAAATAGTGCTGTAATGAACATTAAGGTGCATGTGTCTTTTTGAATTATGGTTTTCTTGGGGTATATGCCCAATTTACCATGGCAACAAAAAGAATAAAATACTTAGGAACAAACCTGCCAAAGGAGGTAAAAGATCTGTACTCAGAAAACTACAAGACACTGATGAAGGGAATCAAAGGTGACACAAACAGATGGGGAGATATACTAGGTTCTTGGATTGGAAGAATCAATATTATGAAAATGACTACACTACCCAAAGCAATCTACAGATTCAATGCAATCACTATCAAATTACCATTGGCATTTTTCACAGAATTAGAACAAAAAATCTTAAAATTTGTATGGAGACACAAAAGATCCTGAATAGCCAAAGCAATCTTGAGGAAGAAAAATGGAGCTAGAGGAATCAGGCACCCTGACTTCAGACCATGCTACAAAGCTACACTAATCAAGACAGTATGGTACTGGCACAAAAACAGAAATATGGATCAATGGAACAGGATAGAAAGCCCAGAGATAAACCCACTCACCTACATTATCTAATCTATGACAAAGGAGGCAAGAATATACAATGCAGAAAAGACAGTCTCTTCAATAAGTGGTGCCAGGAAAACTGGACAGCTATGAGGGTGAGTCAAAAATTATCTGAACTCCAGTTATATTATATATATCTATTGGCTGCACTGTCTTATCAGCACTTTCTCTTCAAGGTTACTGTCTCCCCAGTCACTGCTGTGCAAGTATGAACATGTTACATCGGTTCATTTGTAACTGTGCTGCAAGCAAAATGGATGCCCCACTTGTGATTTGCATGAAAGAAGAGTAACGTGCAGTGCTTCATTTTTTGTGGTCTTAGGGTGTACCTGGTGCCATTATTTATTGAAGACTTTGTAGTGCACAGTATGGAGGAAGTGTTTTGTCACAAAGAAGTGTGTATGAATGGATAGAGAAGTTCAAGGAAGGTCACACAAGTGGTAGCCATCAAGAAGACGCCGGATGCCCATCCACATCCATGGCTGATGACAACATTAAGCATTCACATGAAATGATTCTGTCGAATAAGGAGTGACAGTGGATCATGTGACAAATCATTTGCAAATCAGCCATGGCTCAAAGGTTCAATAATCAACAGTGCTCATTACAGCGAGATGCTTATTGAAGAGCTGAAGCCTAAACTTCGGATTTAACACAGAGGACTGCTATCCAAGGGTGTTGTGCATGTCCACACACTTCTGCCCATACTGTCGACACTCTGCAAAAACTTCGTTTTGAGGTATTAAAGCATCCTCCCTATAGTTCTGATCTTGCTCCATTGGACTTTCACCTGTTTGGCCCTCTGAAAGCAGCCCTACAAGGATGAAGATTCACTTCTGATGAAGAAGTGAAGACAGTTGTGCATTCGTGGCTCGCAGCTCAGCCTAAAACATTTTTTAATGAAGGTATATGAAAGCTTATTGACAGATGGACAAAGTGTATTGAGAAGGCAAGGAGATTATGTTTAAAGATGATGTATTTGTCTTTTCTAAAAGTTAATTAAAATGAATTCTGAAGCCAGAGTGTGGATAATTTTTGACTCATCCTCGTACATATAAAAGAATGAAATTAGAGGGCTTCCTAGGTGGTGCAGTGGTTAAGAATCCGCCTGCCAATGTAGGGGACACGGGTTCCATCCCTGGTCCAGGAAGATCCCACATGCCACAGAGCAACAAAGCCCGTGCGCCACAACTATTGAGCCCATGTGCTGCAACTACTGAAGCCCAAGTACCTAGAGATTGTGCTCTGAAACAAGGGAAGCCATGGCAATGAGGAGCCCTCGCACCACAACGAAGAGTAGCCCCCACTCACCACAAGTAAAGAAAGCCCACGCACAGCAAAAAAAGACCCAACACAGCCAATAAAATAAATAAATTTATATAAAAAAAGAATGAAATTAGAATACTACCTACTATGTAATAACACCATACACAAATATAATCTCAAAATTACAATGTAAGACCAGATACTATAAAACTCTTAGAGGAAAACATAGGAAGAAAACTCTTTGACACAAATTACAGCAAGATCTTTTTTGACCCACCTCCTAAAGCAATGAAAATAAAAACAAAAATAAACAAATGGGACCTAATGAAACTTAAAGATTTTCCTCAGCAAAGGAAACCATAAACAAGACAAAAATACAACCCTCAGAATGGGAGAAAATATTTGCAAATGAAATAACTGACAAAGGATTAATCTCCAAAATATACAAGCAGCTCATGCAGCTCAATATCAAAAAAGCAAACAACCCAATCAAAAAATCGGCAGAAAGACCTAAATAGACATTTCAGCAAAGAAGATATTAGATGGCCAAGAAGTACATAAAAAGATGCTCAACATCGCTAATTATTAGAGAAATGCAAATCAAAACTACAGTGAGGTATGACATCACACTGGTCAGAATGTTTATCATAGAAAAATCTAAGAATAATAAATGCTGGAGAGGGTGTGGAAAAAGCGAATTCTCTTGAACTGTTGGTGGGAATGTAAACTGATACAGCCACTATGGAGAACAGTATGGAGGTTCCCTCAAAAACTAAAATTAGAACTACCATATGACCCAGCAATCCCAGTACTGGACATATATCAAGGTCAACTTTTGTCTTCCATGACACTTTCCCCAACACCATGCTCACCAGATTTAATCACTGCCATCTTGTGCAGGCTCAATTGTACTATTGCATTCATCACTTTTCATTGCCATGTTTTTTATGTGTCCATCTGCCCTGGAGGGCAGGATCTGTGTCTAATTTGATTTTTTACCCAGAGATCCTGGCACTTAGTAGGGGTTCAGTACATATTTATGGAATTGAGAGGAACAGACCAGATGGAGCATGTTTGGAGAAGATCAAGTAGAAAGATGAAAGGACTTAAAGTCGTGTTGAAACCCAGCTGGAATCAGGTCACCCTAAGTTAGCAAGTTGGCTGGTAGCGGGCTTCTTCCTTGTTGGGAAGGAGAGGTTCATCCCCTCATAGTAAGTACCATGGAAAGGGTCTGCATATTGATCGGGAAGAGAGACTCCAGGGGAAGCCAGAAGCTACTCTTTACCTTGCTCCAAGAGCTGGAATGAGAAAGCTACACATAAAGGGATAAAGCAATTATGTCACGCAAAAAAAGAAGTCATGAGATTTCTCCCCTTTTCCCAGCCATGTGGCAACATGCTTCCATGCATTTTCAAAGATATTCAAGTATTCAAACATACAACCAAACTTATGCCAGAAATGAAAGCATTTTTTTGGGTCTTAGAAAATAATGCCTATGACTAAAGCCCCATGGATGATGAAGGCCAGAAACACCACATCATATACAATGGAAGTCAAAGTGTAAGCAAATCAAGGAAAATTGAGATACCTTAGTCACCAAGAGTGAAAAAAAGAATGTGCAGAACAGTGAAATTTTGTGGCATGGGGAACTCCATCTTCCACTCACCATATGTCAACTCATTGTTTATTGTATTTATAGTTTTACAATTCTTCTTGTACAACTTTTACAAACCACTGCAAAAGTACTGGAATAAAAATTGGGCAAGCATTTATCATCTTGTATTTCAGATATTTTCAGGAATACCTGACAGTGAGGGAGAAAAAGGAGAATGAGAGAGGAAAAGGAAACTTATGACACATAGCAGAAGTTGCAGAAAGGTGAGCTGGACTCTTAAAAAGTCACATAAGGAAATAAAAATGATTGAAGAACATGCTAACTAGTCATGCATATGAAGGACTGTAACATTAAAGAGGGAGAATGCCTGTTTAAATTTCTCCAGATGGATAAATACAAGGCCAGTAGAGTAGCAAATAATTTTTTTTGGTTGAAAATAATATAAATCGACTTTATCTAGTTTTAGGCAAAAATCAAATTTATGAGAAAGTATTGGGTGCTCACAGATCTGAAATTTAAGTTGAAGAATCTGTTCTTTCAGGAAACCAGGCTCTTGAAGATACTTCCATTAGGATAAATCGGTTCCATCTATTTTTCTCTCTTATCCTCTTACACTCAGAATTTAAATCTCTGGGAGATAGATTTGGATCACATGAGCACTCCTCATGTGAGAAGAGGACACCTCAAATGATGGTACCATTAAGACAACATTAAACCGGGAAGAACAATTCCCCAAAGGAAAACCAAGGTGCCTCCTTCAGAAGAAGAGGAAATGCAAGATAAAGAGCTAAAACATTAGTCATCTGCTGCAAATGCACAGACTGTTCCAGAAATTCCTTTTAAGTCAAGGCACTCGGATGGGGGTTGAATAACTATTTGTCAAGCATATTGTTGGGAGGATAATTGAATAAGTTATTGGGTTTCATAACTTCATCTCTACCAGTGAAATTTTGTGACTTTGGAAAAAGGATCAAATCACGAGACTCCCTTTAGGAGGAATAACAAAACCATCTTTACTATTCCTATTCACAAGTTTATTTGCAAATATCTGGGATCAACCTGTATATACACTAACGAAAATACATCGATAAGCAACCCACAGTGCAAACAGCTTGTAATTAAAGAACCAGACTAATGCACCATTTTCCCACCTACAACTCTTCCCCACTGCTAGCATTCTTTAAGCCTTCGGTTATCAGGCAATTTAGTTCTACACAATAAATTCATACACATGTGTGAAGAGATTTAAATATATTTTTCCAAATGTAAATTAAGAATCTTTATCCAACCACTCTGGGTTTTGAGCCTCGTTTACAGTGGCTAAAAATTTCAGCTGAAAATAATTCCCAAGATAAGGTCATTTCTTCTCATTTGAGAAGTACTGGGAAGGCTGTAATAGGATTCTGTTAAGTTTTGAGATATTTGGGTTCAGTTACTTGACAGGTATTAATGTTGGTTTCTATTCTGATTATATTATGGGATCACAGATATCTCAAGGTGGAGGACGTGTTGAAATGTCCTCCGGTACACGTCCCTGGGACACCAAGAAAATTACTTTAGATGGAATGGAGAGACACAGATTTGGAGAGTTGGGCTCTACTCAGGGAAGGATAGAGAGCATAATATGGTCAGAAAATGGTTTCTCTCCTATTTCTAGTTGTAAGGAGCAGTCTTAGACATGGAGCCCAGGTCGCTGAAATATAAGATCTTCAAGGACAATTTACAATCAAGTATGGAAATGGTTCTCAATTTACCTGCAGAATTTACCTGAAGAATTTTTTAAACTACCCTTAGCAACAGCAATTTACTAAGGCAATGCTTCTCCATGGTGCAGAAAGGGAACACTTGGGGACATCAAAATCTTGGGGATTCAGAGGGGTGTGTTATAGCCTCGTATGATCTTGGTGTAACTCTCTCCCTATACCTCATCAATTCCAAGTTGAAAGTAAATGGTTTAGGGAACAAATAATAGATGATTGAAATTGATATAGTTCCTGAACCTACAGTTTGCTGACCCGGAACGTATGATTGGCTTACCACTGTAGAGAAAAATTGGAGTGAGCTATTCTCCTATTCTTCTGCAAGTCTTCAAAGACTTGGGAGAAACAAATGAGCTAAGCTTTATTATGTACATAGCACATGGCTAGACCATCCCCCTTTATCCCCATCCTCCTCACTCTTTCCTCAGTTATCTCTGGATGCATCTCATTGTCACATTTAAATTTGTGTCTCAGTGTGATAACCAGATATTTAAATTAAATCTTGATCTCTGTCACTAAGAAATTGTACATCTAGTCTTTGTTTCCTTGTGCAAGGGAGGACAAAAATTCTTTACTCTTTTTCCCATCTTAGGTTCATTGGCCAGGGCCCTGTAAATTAGATTGTCAGAAGACAGATTAACAAGAAAAGAACAAACAGAAGTTTGTTAACATGTGTGTCAGACATACATGGGAGCCCTCAGTGATGAATAACTCAAAGGGGCTCTCTTTAGAACTTGAGCTTATGTAGTATCTTAGCAAAGAATAATAATTTTGTAGAGAAGTGACAAGACAAAGGGCTTCAAGTTTCTAGAAGTGGCACATTGTGGGAAGGCAAATATACAGGGAACTAATGGTAGATAAGGGCTACTTTTAGGGAGGTTTGTTTTGTAGACTCCTCTGATGGGTGTCTGGGCTGGTAAGGTTCTAGAGTTGTCTCCGGTGATTTACTTCTGTCCCTCCTGATAGGGAAGAAGGGACATCTTTACAAATTATGTCCACTTTTAGGCAAATAGAGGGAGATCAGAGAGCTGTTCTAATACCTGCTTCTTCTCAATTGCCTTCAGCTCAGAATAATCCTTATGTCAAAGTGACATATTATGGGGTGGCGTATCCTGCTACACTTCTCTTGCATTGTCTAGTCTATCTGTGGCCATAGCATTCCATTGTTCCAGTTTTTTTGAGAGTTGACCACTTTCCCTTTTGTAGCCCTGGTAACCAACAATAGTTGGATGTCTCTTCAATAGTTTGAAGAGATAAACTGGCTGCCACAACTATTTTCATGCTTCATGACTGTCTGTTTCTAAAAGGAAGATGTTTTCCTAGAGTGCAGTATAAGTTTAGGAATATCAAAGGCAGTCAGATACTCAGCATAATTATAGGTTAGGTTTGCCGACCAGATATTCAAATCATCTTCTTTTCATGGGAGGAGCGTGTGGTTGATTAAAACATTGGAGGCAGCATCTGATACAAACATTCCGGAGAGCATGTCAAGATCTGGTCGTGGAAAGCAGCCCTTTGAAGTCAGAAAGTCAAACTTCATCCCAATAGCAGCTGGGAGAGAAAGGTGATTCAGATTTGAGGCCCATGGGTATAGATGACTAATCTTTTGTGACACTTTTTTTTTCCCCCAGTTCATGGCTTTGAGATAATAGCTGGATTTAGGAGAGGAATCCGTTGTCCCCTCTACCTTCTGGATGCAGATGAATGATGATGTGTGCAACCCAAGGCACTGGCAGGATTAGTATCAATAGAAATTCTGTGCTAACGGTACCTGCACACCTCGCTCTCTCACTCACAAAAGCAGACCCACGTGCAAATGAGTAAAAGGGGCATTTTCCTTAGGGCCGGGTTCCACAAAGAGTGGTTTTAGGTAGCTCATAGGTAGGAATCAAATAACATTGATGCACCTAGTCACTTAATCCTATTTAAATTCTCTTTCAATTCTTAGATTACATCAAGGGGAAAGACTCAGTTTGTTGCCCACGTTTCTTTTAACATCTCAGCTTTTGCTATCTACCTTTTGAACAGATCAAAACTCAGCTCTGACTCAGAGTCCTTCGTTAGCAACAGTCTCTAGTAAGTAACAGTATCCAAGGAAAACGTAACAGCATTGTCTGGTAATTTTATTTATTTTAAATTTTATTTTCTATCTCGGTAAGTGATACTGGTTTTCCATGTATAGGAGTGACATAAACTTTCCTTCATAAATACATTTATTTAAGTCAAAAAGTGAGTCCATTTAAAGAAAAAGATTTAAGTAAATAACAGTAATGTTATGCCCCATAATGCATAATATATTACAATAATAATATAGATAGAAAATCTTGATAGTACTAATTGAATGATAGACATTTAGGAAATATTGCTATAAGAATAATCTTGAATTTGCCCTAATTTTTCAAAAAGAAATTATTTTCAATTTTTAATACTTTGAAGATTATTACTAACAGATTCCTTATGATATATTTCACAAATGTTTAAGACGTTCCAGTGTGTTATTTCACTCTGGTTTAGAACTGCTAACCTATGTAAACTTATTACATAGAAAACATATAGAATGTTGGACTATCTCTATTTTAATCTTTTGGAACACATTTCACGTTTATGATCTGTGCTTGTGTTCTTAAAAATAAATAAACAGAAACAAACAAACAAACAAACAAAAAAACCAGAAGTAGCAAATGGTTCTAAAAGGCTTTTGTCCGGGAGATGGCTAGTCTTCTAGTCAATGTTTCCTTTTCTCTTTTGCATTGTAACCAGGTTGTATCTGGATATGTGAATGACCAGTTACTTACATTTTTCCTATGGCAAAGTTATGGCCCTTGGAATGTCAGCATGCCTCCTCCCTGTTCTCCATCTGCTTCCTGATGGCTAGAAACTGGATTTTGTACAAACCCATCTTCAATCATACAAGTAACAAGATGCCTAAGGAAAGATGGAGCAGCAAGAGGTAGGGGCCTGGGTGTTTGAGTGACCATGTGCAGCAGAGCAGCTCACCCTACCCAGAGCAACCACATTGGGTCTATTATGAGACAGAAGAATAAAGTCCTTCTTCCTTTAAGCCCCCACATTGCTTCACGTCCCCTTGTTAGAGTAGCTTAGCTTTTAATCTAATAAAGTACTCCTCCACCACCCAAACCACTCTCTATTAATATTAGATGTAATTAGTTGGCATAATGAGAAAAGGTGGGAAAAAAGTTGTGTCACCTTGTGCCTTTGTCACTAAATTACATTTGACTCCTTCCCCGCCAACTCCTTCCTCATAAGACTCAGAATGATCCTGGGAGAGAGTGTTGTAGAGCAACTATTTAAATACACATTATCCCAAACTAGTAAGTACCAAACCTGTTGCTTTACTCCTTGTCTAAGTCAGAGACTGACTCTAGGCAGATTAAGGGGAAAGAAATCTATTAGGAATATTTCAAAATCTCGCAGAACATAGGGAAAGCTGGAAAATCCAGGTTTAATAAGTTAGCTGGACTAGAGCTTGGACACTGGCGGCTCAGATGGAAAGCAGAAACTGTTAGGGATTTCTTCTAAGCACTTGTTCTTTATTGTGCTCCACTCAAGATTCAGATTCTTGGGAGAGAGAAACTATTTGACCCACCTCAGTTCTATACTTACTCCTCAGGGCAGGGTGGGACACCTTCATTGTCAGGTCCACCAATGCCCTGGAGGATGGGTCGTTCTTTAAAGGAAACTTGAAGCTCTCTTACTCTGCCCTCAGTAGTATGCTGGAACCAGCTTGCATTGGCTCAGGATAGCTGAAGGCACAGCTTTCCAACTTCCTGTTCAGTGACATCTCCCCGGGGGGCCTGAAAGCCGCCCTGCTGGTAATATTTATACCACAGAAGTGAGCAAATGATACAAGTCAGGCCCTTCTCTTCAAAGAGCCGGTTGTTAAACATGCACATGCTCTCATTGCCTACACACTTTTCCTTCTTTCCACTTGGTATTGTCTGTAGTATCCTGTATTAGATAGGTTGGCCTTGCAACAGACTTAAGGGAAATGGGATTTTTCCATTGACTAGCTGATGGAAATAAAAATTTTACTTTATAAACATGCATCTAGGGCTTCCTAGGTGGCGCAGTGGTGAAGAATCCGCCTGCCAATGCAGAGGTCACGGGTTCGATCCCAGCTCCAGGAAGATCCCACATGCCGTGGAGCAACTAAGCCCGTGTGCCACAAAAAAAAAAAACAAAAAAAAAAACATGCATCTAAATCAACATATTGCATTACTTGATTTGAAAATTAATTTCACCCATGTAGAACAAAAGTCTAATTAAAATGAGGTTCAGGGGTGTCGGTGTATCTTGTACAATTCTGAGAAAGATTCCAGAAAGGCATTCTGTTCTGATCTGGGAACAAAAGCAGCCCTGCTTTAGTATCTGTGTGGCTCTCATCCCATATTCTTTAATTATTTAACACTTGTAAGTATAGGTTTTAAGTGTATAGAATCCAATAGACGATCAATGAATGCAGGATGAATGAAAGAATAACAAAATTTCCAGCATTTGAGGGAAAATATGGTATATTATACTCCTTCTGTGTTCTTTCACAGAGTTTCTCACAGTACTAAGAACATGATTTAATAACTACATGCTTGGTTTATAACTTGGCTTATAATCTCAGGCAGTATAGCAGACTGTGATTAAATGAAAAAGCTAGCTATTTTGTTACTTGATTTTAATTTTGAGACACAATGATCCGAGGCTCTTGATTTCTTTTTTGAGGGGCATGGTATTTATTTCATTTATTCAATAAGTTTGTTTTAAGCTCCTATCAGTGGCCTGGGTTTTCAATTGCCTTGTGTATACCGAGGGTAGAGCACATAAAGAATATATCCCTAGACAAAAATTTGAGGCTATGGTCATTTTTGTGTGTGTGTTTAATTTTCATTCCAGTTTCTGAACCATTAGTTTTTTTTAAAATAGCTCTCAAATAGGAGAAAGTAGTTGACCTGTGTCATGTGAACTGTTCAAACTAAAGGCATCTTTCTAAATGCGGAATTGTTTCCACACAACTATTTAGTTATTGAGGAAATGTGTATATATCACTTACTATGTGCCAAGCACTGCTCTAAGTAGTTGACAAAAATCAGCTCAATTAATTCTACTACCCTGATTTTACAGATTTGAAAATCAAGGTGTAGAAAAGGTAGGTAATTTATTTAAGATCACACAGATAGTAACGGGAGACCCAGATTTAAACCCAGGTGGCCTAGCTCCCAACTCTGAGCTCTTAACCTCACACTGTTTTGTTTCCCTAAGATGACTCTGGGATCTATAACCACAGAGAAGGGGAGGACCAAGGGGAGGTGGATCACATGGGAACTCGACTGAGTGGGAAAAGTGACCAGAGTTACCTTCAAAATGCATGTGTGACAGCATTGAATGCAGAATTATCCACATGAATCCCACATCACAAAAATGGGTTAATGTCTACCAACAGTAAAATACATTGGAAAGAAAACAAGACACACAAACCATGGAGTACTATACAGTAAAGGAAATGAACTGACTGCTGTTACCTACAATCAAGTAGAAAAGTATCGCAAACTAGTATTGAGCAAAAAACTGAGCTGTGATATAAACGGTTACATGCTGAATTACTCCATTTACTGATATATAAAGATAAAAACTATGTAAATGGCAAAAACACTCTCTGGGGCTGGAAGTCATGGGTATGGCCACTTTTAAGGAAGAGAATATTGATTCAAAAGGGCTGTCGGGGCTTCTGAGTTGCTGGCAGTCTTCTATTTCTCGACCTGGGTGGTAGTCAAATGGGTGTGCCCGCTTAGTGATAATGCTTTGAACTCTACAGGCGTGATTTTTGCCTCTTTTGTACGTGTTCAATAATAGGTTAAGAAATATTGACTAGTGGGATAACAGGAAAAAGCAGTATAATTGAAGCCATAAACAGGGTTGGGTGAAAAACAAGAAAGTTAGAGTTACGAAGAAAAGTTATTTATACATAGACTATTTATGAAATCAACCAATTAATCTTGATTGTTTGATTTAGCTATTGAAGGTTTGCAAACTTCTCCATAAAGAGCCTGATATAGTAAATATTTTAGGCTTTGCTGGTCAGGTACAGTCTCTTTCACACAATATTTTACTTTATTTCTTAGCAACTTTTAAAATGTAAAAACTATTCTTCGCCTGCTGGCTATATAAAACAGGCCACTTTAGGTGACTGTGATGCTTCCGTGTCGATTCCTCACGTGTAACAAAGGTACCACTCTAGCAGGGGATGCTGATAACGCGGGGAGCTGTGCTTGTGTGGGAGCAGGAGTGTATGGGAAATCTCTGTACCGTCCCCTCAATTTTGCTGTGAGCCTAAACGCCTCTAAAAAAAACATAAACTGTTAATTAAAAAAACAAAACTAAAACCAAAACAGGCCACAGACCAGATTTGGTCCAATGGCCATAGTTTGTTTACCCCTTAGTAAGCTCATGGTAATGCTAAAATGACTAAAATGCTGTTTTTGCCCTTCACATTCCATGCATTTATTCATTCACCATACCTTTACTGAACATCTCCTATGTGCTTTCAGTGGACGAGACAGCTGTATAAACCTGTAAATTACAGTACAACGGGATGAGTACCCTAACAGAGGTACAAAGTGCGTGAGAAAAAAAGATGCAACTTTCTCCTGTTTAAGTCAAGTTTCAACTGCTGTTAAAGTAGGTAGGGATTTACCAGGTAGAGAAGAAGTGGAAGACATCTAGTATAGTGGATACACCAATGAGTAAATCCACACAGGCACGATATAAACACATATTTGTAAGTTAAGTTTATTATATTACTTCGTGTGACCGGAGCATCACACACGTAGGGTGACAGAAAACAAGGCTAGAGCAGTGTTTCCCCAAATTTTTCACATCATGGCATATACATGCCTTAGATGTTTGGAGCACTGGGTTAAACAGATGAAGCCACTTGTGATGGAAGAATGGGCCCAGGGACTCAGGCTTCCCCAGGCCCTGCTAGGCTTCTCTGAGATCTGAGTATATCACTCTGCTCACTTACAACGCTTGGCACCTCAGTGGAAGTTCTGGAGTAACTAGGAAGCAGTGATTGAGTAGGTGGGTTTTAGGTCAGGAGGTATTTTAGAGGCTTGGCACTCTCCAAGGCTGAGGCTCCAATTCTGGTTTTGTCACATTTACTGGATGACCTAAGCAACATATTTTGAAATCTCTCTGCTTCCCTTTCCTCCACTTTGTAAAATGATGATCGTACCTGGAAGGGATCTTGTGAAACTTAAAATTAAGATACTGCATTATATATAAAGCTTTTGCTGAAGAATCAACAGCCAACAAATTATTTCTTTTCCATATCTTTGCAACCTCCCTGCACAATTAAAAATCACTTGGTAAGAAAGGCCATGCCTTTTCCAATCTCTACGCCTGCTGCCTGTGGACAGTGGTAGGCTTTTCTGGTATGGAGGGAAGAATGATAAACAAAGAGTAACCATAAAATAATGAAGAAATCTATTGTTTTGCACTCTTACTTCAAATGATAACTCTTCTTTAGAAAGAGAGAGGTCAGCAACACTTGGAGCACATAGATACAAGTTGTACTCTCTGTTATGAGATATCTTTCTCTTCTTCTCTTTCCTTCCTTTCCCCCTTCCCTCCTTCCCCTTTTTCCCCCTTCCTTCCTTCCTTCCTTCCTTCCTTCCTTCCTTCCTTCCTTCCTTCCTTCCTTCCTTCCTTCCCTCCCTTCTCTTTTTTATAAGCCAAAGGTGCAGGGCTTGAGTGGGCTGTGCCCTGGAGGTGAACTGAGGACTCCGGTTAACCACGGCTTTGAAGGAAACTCATCAGCTGACTTCAACAGGAACATCTGTGGGTTCATATTGGCCAAGTCCCTAGAGATTTTTTTCACTGCTGAACATGCTACTTCCCAACTGTTCAATATAGTGGCTCAGAGCTGTGCACATATTTTGAGATGCATTCTGCTGATTGGATTATTTTTAAAGCCTATTTCTTATCTACAGTATTTCCTTTAATTGCTTCTTTTTGGCTTGATGCTAGGTCTCAGTGAGGTTGTTCCAAGTCTAGAATCATAGAATACTCATCTCCAAAATTGGAAGTAGCCACCCCATCACTTTCCGGATGAGGAAATTGATGCCCCTTAGGGTGAAAAGTTGCTCAAGTCACACAGATATCTCATTTTTTCTTCTTTCCCTTCTTCCTCCCTTCCTCCCTTCCTTATTTGCTGAATAACTCCCAGATGCCACGCACGGTTTTCAGTGTTAATGATACAAAGAGACATATGACACAGACTGCTGAACTCCTAGTCTAGTGCAGCTGGAGTGATGTAAACCAATTATTACTCTAGACATGATAAGTGATTGCATAGCGGAGCACACAGGATTCCAAGAACCCAGAAGAGGGCCAAATAAATTAGCCTTGGAGAGTCAGAGGAATTGACTTGAGTCGAGTCTCAAAGGGTATATTGGGTACCAGTGGGCTGTATAGGGAGTGAGGTGTGAGAACACAGATGAGAGAAATGATCTTCCAGACAGGGGGAAGAGTAGAGTGCAGTAGCATCAGGTGTTCACTTCATTTTCCTGAGTTCATTTATTTATGGAGACAGGAAGAAAGGGAGGGAGGGAATTAGAAATAAGACAGAATTCACCTTGGAGTGGCACTCCTCCTGCTGCCCCAGGCTGTGCTTCTGCGATGTGCTTCCCTCCCCAGCCCGAGGGAGTCGTCATTGAGTCTCACACTCACGGAGTAAGAGGGGCAGCCTCCCAGCCATCAGTACCTCTCACAGGCATGTGTTGGCATCTCATCAAGCCGGTGCAACCCATTACTGTCTTGGTTATACGTGATTTTATAAGCAAAATGTAGAACGGCAACCCCTGTAAGATGGTTTCCTCTTCCACTTATAAAGGCATTCCTACCACGTACTTATCCATAGGGGTTTTCGTTAAGGTGAGCTGGTTGCCTGGGTTGGCTTTAGGAAATGCAATTCTTTCTATTGACTCAACGAAGATAAATTTTATGGCTGCCATGCACCATCTTCTCTGATCTTTTTTATTGGAGGCGGTGTCGTTGAAAGAGCTGTGAAGTCAATAAACAAAGTTAACTAACTGCACAACTTTTACTTCCCTAGCTCTGCATGGAAGCCCCGCGTCAGTGAGATCCTGAGATACAGCCTCCCCATAGGTCATGCCCAGGGGCTTCCATTATCTCCAAGCAGCACACACTCCAGAGCATCTTATTAATGATATTTAATTACATTGAAATTAATGATGTTTTTCATCTGATCCTGGTCTGGTTTTACAGCTGGGAGATAAGCTGGGGCGACTTTGGCTTTTCTGTCTCTCCATCTCAGCAGTCAAGTGCCCCCTTTTATCTCTGTTGACTCTCTGCTTTTTCCAGGTGCTGCCTTTGCCCACCTACATTTCCTTCTGTAACTACCACCCCTCCCTTTTCCAAGAATAATTAGTTACCCCAAGCCACAGAAATGATCCATTTCCACTTGAAGGTTTGTGGTGATGTGGACAATGCAGTATTTTTCAACAGAGTTTAATTTGCATATATGCTGGCCATAACTTCATTAGGATTAAAACACAGAGACCGTCAAATGAGCACTCTCTAGAAGCTCCAACAATGCAATAGTTTCAGCAGACTCTAATCTCATCATTGTATACTTGAGTGCTCTGGGTTTTGCTGATGAAAATCTTTACAGAAGTGGAATGGAGTATTCAATTCTCAGGTTCAGGAATTGTTATTATTTCCCAATGAAAATAATGGGGATTGTAGGTAGGATTTACCGAACTTGAACTGTATTGATGGTTTTTGTTTTGTTTGAGCAAAAACAGGTGTTTGGGGGAATTAAACATTTCTGTTGTGAACTGTAATACAATAGCATTGAAAATGAAATGTTTAAAGACTCAGTATAGGGCCTGATGATGAAAGTGAATTGGATTGTGGAAATTCTTTCAGAGTTCAAAGTCTTATGCTATTTAAAGGATGCGAAGAGTGAATTAGAAATATACTCTATTTGGGTTTTTTGTTCTTGGTAAATGGTAAGAAATGCAGTCCTTGAATAATGTTTCATTGTATTGATGACCTAACTATTGATTTATTAGGGCAAAAAACCAGAAGTATTACATCAAATAATTTCCATATTTATTTCTCTCTCTACTTTTCGCAAATCTTCCTTAATCTTCTCTCTGCTCCACCCCCCAAAAGCCAAAAAGACCCATAAAATAATATCACAATGGTAATATAATGATAACGATAACAATGCCTACAATTAAAATATCTCATTGCATTCATTCAGGTAAGCTTCAATATATTGTATTATTGAAAATTCCCCAATTATCTCTGCGCCTGATCCTGAGAGACACATGCTTTTCATCTTCCATATTCTCTTGGCTGATTCATTCATTCATTCACCGAACGTACAAACACATATTTATTGACGTCTGCTATATACCAGATATCATGGTAGGCACTAGAGAAACAACGACGGGCCGCACACGGTCTCTACCCTGATGGACACCATAACCCAGGAGAGAAGCCTGGCACTAAACTGTAAATCACAGCAGTAGAAATGTAAAACCCTAATCATGACAAGTGCTAGGAAGGACAGGTGTATGGTGTCAGGAAAGCTGAGAGAGGTGAGATGTGACCTACTCTGGAGGACCAGGAAAGGCTTTTCTGTAGAAACTGCTATGGAGCTGAGATCTGACAGAACCATAGGTATTTGTGGGCCAAGAGAAGGTGGCGAAGGTGAGTGTTTCCCAAATGGGAGATACCCCGTGTGCAATGATCCTGCGATGAGAAGGGAAAGGGCACCACAGCACAACAACCTCATCTCTTTACTCACAAGTCTGGGTCTCTGGTTATTTCTTTTTTCCTTTGTAGGCAATGACACCTTTTGTACTTCAGATTTCTAGAGATGAAATCTTTCTCCCTAAGAACTTGGTCTGCAGAGGAGAAGAAGCAAAGGGTAGGGTTTTCTTCCTGATGCCAACCCTCTCGCCCACCCATTTTCCTTCCTCAGCCTTGTCAGGTTTGATGAAGGAGTGGTAGCCTGAGGAGGGCCTGTCTGGACGTGAGCTGTGGGAAGGGGTGTGAGGGCCTTAAGTGTTCAGCTGTAATTTTCTAGTCAGCAGCAGGCTCAGTGGAAAGAGTCCCAGACTTAGACTCAAAAGATTGGACTGTGCAGGGTGAGTCATTGAACTTCTCTGAGTCTCAGTTTTCCTCACCTAATGGGTGGTTGTAGGGTTCAAATGAGACAGTGATGCCAGAGAACATACATTTATTTATTTATGTGAGAAACGGTTTTATTGTTACTACTTATTCAGAAGTTCTGGAGAGGTTCAAAACACTTTCCAAATAGAATCTCAGAAGGAATGTTTTTCTCAGTAAGCAGAATGTATATTTTTAAATGTACATTACAAAATAGCATAATGATATATTATCTCCTCAAAATCAGAACAGGACTGAAGGATGGTGCTGACCACTTGAGCCAGGGTGCATCTTCTGCTGTGTTTACTGGTGCAGTGGGTCACGTGGGCAGTTCTGCTCACCGACTTGGCTCTATTTAAAGTCTAAGTTCAGTTCGGTCACCATATGCGGACACAGCTGGTGCTTGCTGAAACAGAGTTGGATCCCTTTATGAGATGATTCACATCTTCAAACTAAAATATCAGATAAGTGAAGCAAAGGGTCATCTCTGCTCTAAACAGAGACTTTATCGGAACGGGTCTCCTCTAGATCTGACACAAACTACCACATTTTAAGATCTTTTGGTCCTCCCTGTTTCATCACTAAAAGGACTGGAAAAGAGGGGATGCCAAAAATTCCTTTTAGCTCTTCTTTAACCACTATCCGAAGGTGTTAGAGTCCAGCAGCCTTGATTTTTTTGTTTTTTGGAGATAAAATACTTCAGCCTGCATATGATCTATAGAAAGGAGAGCAAATGAGCTCAAAAATGAGCACCTGCCAGAAACTTCAGGGGAAAATTTCCATTGAGCAACAGAGGAGGAGCAGACATTATTTTTACACTACCCAATACTTTTAAGTTGAGATTTATGAGAGGTCATTGATAACATTATTCGATGTGTCATACTATTTACTGTGTTTTAGTCAAAACTCAATGTTAAGGGCTACTTTTTGGTTTGTTTACAGAAATAACCTTTTTTAAGAAAAAATAAATTTTGCCAAACAAAAAACATTTAGTGAGAAGAGTAGAATTGTCATACATTTGAAAAGTACCTTATTGAGGTATGATTGACATACAAAAAGCTGTACATATTTACTTTCTACAATTTGATGCCTTTGAAGGTAAGTATGCACCCATGAAATCATAATCATGATTTATGCCATAGACCTATTCATTACCTCCAAAACATTCATTTCAGCGCTTCTTCAACCACTATCGGAAGGTGTTAGAGTCCAGCAGACTTGAAACACATCGTAAGATTTACCTTCTTAGCAAACTTTTAAGTATACCATATAGTGTTGTTAACAGCAGGCACCGTGCTGTACAGCAGGTCTCTAGGACTTATTCATCTTGTATAATGGGAACTTCATAGCCTTTGAACAATACCTCTCCTTCCTCCCCCCACCCCCATCCTAGCTCCCTGGCAACCACCACTGGGTTCTCTGCTTCGACGATTAGCAGACCTGAACTATTAACCTGGCTCTCTTACTCATTGTCTGTGTGACCTTAGGCACGTTACCTAGACTCTCTAAGCCTATTCCCTCTTTTATAAACCAAAAGAAACCTCACAGGGCTTCCGTGAAGATAAACTGACATAAATATGAGATACGTTTATGAGAATCTCTCATGCATAGTGAGCACTAAATAAATGTTTATGACCTTCTATTTTGTTTTCTTTTCCACTTAAATTTGTAGGAATGAATTTGGTCTGACCTCATCTTACTGAGAACTTCTCGAGTGGAATGAAGACTCGCCAAGTTCTGCACGGTTCAAAGCCAGTAACAGTTCATCACCTAGAAAATGCTTGAGCTTCCTCAACACTCTGAGAGAGAAATAAATTTCCATTACTTCCAATTATTTCACTTGTAATAATTAGATATCAATCTTATGACTCACGATATTGCCTTATATTGACATATTAGGAAGACAAATGCTTAAGACGGTAAGGAGAAGATGAGCATGAGATATTAAAAAGTTCCCTATGCATTTCTGAAATAAATGTAGTGTGCTTGTTTTTGAAAGAATTGCTGCTTCAGGGGAGAAAGGTGAAAATCTATTAAAGGGAAAAAAGTTTCTAAAGAAGTTGAGAGTTTCTTTTTATTTTCTTCAGCAAATTCTTACTGCCAAGTATTGGCTCTTGGAAAACATGGTTAGCCAGCTATAAAGTTGTAATAGAAAATAGTAAAAGCAATGAAATGTACAATTAAGGATCACACACCCCGGATATCTTCTAGTTCATTAGTCATCCTCCTATCTCGGCCCAGGAGTTTTCTCAATCTCTTGCTTTTTACTCCCAGATTCAACTACAGTGAAACTGACGATAAGGTTCACTCTTTTTTATAGTGTTTCCTTGCACAAAGCAATGATCTCTTAAAGATGAAGTTTAATGCTCCCTCAGGAAATGCTGTCCATTTTAGACTTTTTTTTTTTTCTGCATGGTAGTGTTCTCTTTTTCTCAGTGAATGTTGCAAGCTAGATCAGCAGTCGTAGGGATTTTTACTGGATTCACCAGCAGAGGGAGTTCAAACCAAGTCATGTGAAATTTGGGGGAAGGGGTTCTAGAATTTTCGAGGGTGCTGTATATCATGGGCTGAATTCAGGGGACTGAGGGAATCAGTAACCAAATATAGATGAAAGCATTTGTTGATTCAACAAACATTTACTGAGCTAGGATAGGACAGTGCTGAAGTTAAAAAAAAAAAAAAGAAAAAAGTAAGAGAATCTATACTCTCTTCAAAGAGTTTATAGTTTGGTGGGGGAATGTGTATGTGAGCCCATTGACTGTAATCCTCTTTTCTTGGTATAATTACACAATGTAAAAAAATGTGGGAACTTACAAGCTAACCAGATTGGTGTTGGGGGGTGTTGGTGAGAGGAAAGTCATGTGCTCGGTGTGGGTCCCACAGTGATGAGAATTCATCCTTCTCTTCAAAGGGTCTGGAGAGCCAGGAAGGTGGGGCCATGGGTTCCATAAGCCTGAGAATAGGATATTTATCAGAGACCCCAGAGACTCAGGGGCTGATAATATTTTTTCTTCCACTGAATGGCTCTGTGACCTTAACCAGTCAATTATCTAGAAACTTATGCATCTATAAATGAAATGGGATTGGTGGTGAAGTCCTTTAAATTCCCTTCCACGGTGGATGCCTAGAAGCATGACAAGGGGGCTTGGGGGTAAGACCATGGGACCCTGACTAGTTGCAGCTTCACTGGTGGAGTCACCTCCTTCTTGCTCTTTGGTGACCTCCTTAAGTCACTGTCCAGCACTGTGGTGCTCTCAAACCAAAGTCCCCTTAAACCACGCCTCCTCAGGGATGACCTGAGGAGTCAGGATTGTTCTTACATGTGGGTTAGGAATAGCCCACTGAAAGACCAATATTCCCAGTTGGGACAGATTCACTCTGGTTCAGGAGATTTCCCTTTGTGTTTTCACAGGTACCTATGCCTTACCTCTCGTGTAAGACGTGTCGCTGTGTGTCGTGATAGGTTAGTTGTGTAGTCAGCTGTTTGGAGAGGGGAGGAAGCCTCAGTAATGTCTCCATTCCCAGCACTCTGCACAGAGCCAGGAATGTGGTAAATGCTTGGCATGTGTTTGCTGGATGAATGGACGAATGAATGAGTCAGAGTGAATTAATTCCCATTTTGCTGAAAGTCTGATGGTTATAGACAGTCTACAATCTCCCCCAGGTTATGAGAATATTGAGCAGCCAGAAAGGTTAAGCTCCAGCCCTAACTATGATCTTTATTTCAAGTGTAAAAAGCCTTCATTTTGTAGAATTTTGTAGAAAAGTTTAGTATCATAAAGACCTTCTCCTGAGATTGATTTTTCCCTCACATCTGTATCTGTGTCAAAATGCCACAAACAAAATTCAGCAGAAAATGCAGTGAAAATTATTCAAGGTGGGCAAGGAGAAAATATCAAAGCAAGTCTTTCAGATGGAAAGGTAAATTACCGCTTTAAGTAAAATCCTTTCTCCTTGCCTATCTCGAATAATTTTCACTGCCTTTTTCTCCACTTCTAATCCTTTCTAATTTGCACCATATTCTCAGACTAGGGGCATATGCTTGTCAACCTGAAGCAATATTCATCCAAGTGATGTTTACACAAATAACTTTAACATTAGTGATAATTATACTGATGTATTTTGAGTGCTAGGCTAAGTGCTTTCAGTGATATTCTTGTAAGAAAACATTATCCTCCCTATTTTTTAATGATTAGAAAGACAGTGAGTAACTTGTCCAAGGTTTTGTACCTGGTAAGTGTCAGAGTTAGATCTCACACAAAGATCTGACTAATTTCATTATCTGTATTCTTTTAATTATTTCCTGTTGTCTCTCATAATGTTAAATTCTTGATAGATGGAATCTATTTGCTCTAACAATCAGAAAATCCATTGAAATAAAAAGACAATTATAAATGGTGAGTACACAGAAAAATCAACTAGTTGCCTGCATTTTTCACCCCTGAAAATCTTGTGAGGAGCTATGACATATCACCACATATTAGATTTTTCCGTAATTAAATTAGAGATTCAAGTAATTTTGGAATTGGTTTTTTTTTCCAGAGAATATTTATTGATCACCTACTGTGTACCTGCTTTTCGGAGCTTGGGGCATAACAGAATTGAACAAAATCCTTGCTTTCAGGAAACTTGGGAGAACAACACAGACAAAATCCACAATCTTATGGAACTGTCATTCCCATTATTGTCTCAATTACAATTCAAGTGAAAGGAAATTAACCCAAATTACACAGATAATCGCCTCCTTTCTCCATTTCACTGCTCCTGTAAACATGACCAGACTTAACTGCATATTGGGACCCCATATAAACATTCCTTTGAAAAAGAATAAAATTTGGAGAATGGAGAATAAAGAAAAATATTTAAAATTGTTTCTTGATCTGTGCTCTGTTTCTCAGTGGACAATATTGAAGTAATATAATTTCTGCTTTGGTAAAATGGTAATGAGCCTTTATGTTCTAATATTATATGGGAGTTAGGGGATCGTTGACAATAATTGTGCCTCAAAAGTTTGTGAATTATTTAGTGAATTAAAATTTACTCTATTAACTCACTCAGACTGCACGGGTGTGGACGTTAGTCCCCAAGATCATCGATGTGTACAAGCTGAGCCCCTGTGGACGTGGTAGGTCAGTGACTCACCAAGACATGCCATGACCTCCATTTGGGAAAAACCATTTTTTTCAAAGAGAAAATTGGCCACCTTCATATCTTGCATTCACCAGCTAATTGCTCCTTCTCCTTCACATGCCTCATAGATGAGTTATCCCCGGAAGAATGCAATTTTTAATCTTTGAATCCAAGACTGGCCCCTCTTACCAAGCAACAGCACTTGGTAGAGAGGATACTCAAACAGCTCCAGTTATTGGTAGTAATTGCACATTTTAGGTATCTAGTCCATTACCTGCGACCTTTGGGAATCCTGGGACATGAGATTTGTGGCTTTGACGCATTGGGCATGATCTTGGATGTCCCTGAAATGTAGTAATAGCTCTTTTTTGTTTCTGGTGTGAGTTTACATCAGGTGCCATTGAAGGTAAACGTGCAGGGTGATTAAGGCACTTACGGCAGTGACTTACATTTACTCCACACATACATCACCAACGGGCTTTATGAAAATTCATATCCTGATTCTCTAGGTCCAGAGAGGGGCCTGAGATCCTGCCTTCTTCTCCAGGGCTGCTGATTAGAGCACACTTTAAATGGTGAGGAATTGTTGGCGAGTAAACCTGATCGACTACCTGTGAATGACAGCTCAAGGCAGCTGCGTTGTTTGCCCTTTACTGTTGCATTCCCAGGAATTTGAATTAAGGTTTTAAAGAAGCAACTGAAAAATGTATAGTTGCAATTGAATGTACTTTATGAAGAAAACGTGCTGCAGTGATGTTCACAACTTGGGATTAAGATGCTCTCACTTGAGATGGAAACTTCATCCATGTCAGGCGTTCATTGTGTACATTTGGGGAACTTCTTCACATATGTTATCTTATTTGGACCTTCCTACCACTGTGATTTTGACCAGCTGACACATTTTTACAGATAGTTCAAATGAGAGACGTAGTAGTGGGTGACACTCCCAAGATCACACAAAGCATTGTGACAAAGCAAGGGTCTCAAACCAAGGAACCCAGCTCTTAGTTTGGTGGTAAAGCCATCTAACAAGATGGTTTTCATTTTATCCTTCCAAAATCCTCTAGACTGATTGCCTTGCTTCATGTAATATATGTTCAAACTAAAATTATTATATATGCTTATAATATACTGTTATCATCAACACCATTGCCATTACCACCCAAATCACGCATTGATAGTGCTTCCAAAAAGCACTTATTATGTTTAAAGAATATTTTGCAGGCTACACTGGACATACAAAGGAACACAGGAGTATGGGCCTGCTGCTCACATACCACACATACGATTTTCATGACAACATAAGAGAGGAGATTTGAAATATCAAATTACACATATCAAATCAAATCAGTTAATAGTTTTGTTATATGCTTAGGACCTAATAAACACTCAAATAAAGTTACTATCAAACAGGTGTATAAACAATGGAAGCTATAGAATATTGAAGCATTTAGTGCCCAAGGAAAGCTCAACAGCTGAAGCAAGATTTTTACTGGCTCTTGGAAGAAGTAAAATCAAAGTGGTTAAGAGCCAGGCGCTGGAGTTTGGCTGCCTGGATTTGAATTACAGCCCAACCACTCTCATGCTGTGTGAATTTGGGTTAAGTAACTTGACTCAGTTACGTTCAAGTTTATCTGAGCCTGAACTTGCTCATTGGTAAACTGGGGAGAAAATAATTGATTCTACCTCAAGGGTTGTTGATAAAATTAAATGACATAAAAAACACTTAGGATACTGCCTGATACATGAAAATGCTCTGTAATCAGAGCTAATTTTATTGATCATTTATTATGTCCTAAGCACTACTTACATGTCTACTCATTTCATCTTGACAGCAACCCTATGACGTCATGCATTATTATCCCCATTTTTAAGATAAGAATACTAAAGTCTAGAGAGACTAAATGACTTGGCTTAACTCACACAATTTGGAATTGTGAGAAATGTGGTTAAAACGCAGGTATCTGGCCTTAAACCTGTGTTCTTTACTAAACTATACCAACTGTACAAATATCAGTTCTATTGTTACTACTACTAGTACTACCACCACCACCGCTATGACAATTTTTGTTGTTAGTCTTGTGATTTCTGTTGCTGTTATTACTATTATTTGTATTGTATGCCATTACAGCTTTAGGAAAGCTGAAAAAAGTAACGTGAAGTGGGGTGCATTCTAGTGTGAGTAAAGGTAGAAACGTGGAGACCCATCTGGTCTGATAGCTGCTGGGCCAGTTTGACCGAGGTGGAGAGCTTGTAGGGTGAAGAAGTAGGAAATTAGGTTGAAGAGGGAGGTTGGCATCAGATCACAGAATGTCTTTAATCTCACTCTAGGTTGATAGGGCTTTGTTCTGAGGAAAATGGGAAATGTCTTTTTATTGGAGCATAGTTGCTTTACACTGCCGTGTCAGTTTCTGCTGTACAGCAAAGTGAACCATCCATACGTATACATAGATCCCCTCTTTTTTGGATTTCCTTCCCATTTAGGTCACCACAGAGCACCAAGTAGAGTTCCCTGCGCTATACAGTAGGTCCTCAGTAGTTATGAAAATGGGAGAGTTTGAGTCTTTTTAATAAGGGAATGATTAAGTTGCATCACCCACTCATGTACCCCACGCACTCTAATGCACTTTAGGAATATAGCTAAAAAGGTCTTAGCTATTCTCAGGACAACACATACGATCACAGACTCACAAACACATATGCTGTACACTAAGAAACACACACATTAAATGTGGCTATAAAGTAGTGATGCTAGTTGCACAAGGCTCTTGTGGAATCTCTCTTATCACTCTATAGTCTTGGCTCCTATATAAGAAATACATAAGAAAATAAAACGGGGGAATCAATCACACTGCTTAGAAGTTCTTCTTCTACATGACTCACTTAGTGGGTATGTGATGCAAGGAACTTTTATGGTGGGGAAATTCCTATCAGTCACAGCTTTTATAACTGCCTATTGATGATATACAAAGCTCTACAATGGCAGTGTTAAAATTGGCTTTTACTTCCTTAAACCATCATTGTATTGAACCATGTAACCAGAAAATCACAATGTGGTGATCTTTCTCTACACTAATCCCTCCATGAGCGCTTAATGACTTGTCTGTTCATCTTGGAGATAATAAACCTTGCATTGAAGCAATAGCTGTCTTGGTGACTTTGCATAAATCATTATTTGTAAAAGTGAAGGAAAACCTATAGATAGGAACCAAGGACTGAGACTGCTCAACTTTCAAGAATTAGCTCAGGTAATTGCTGTGACTGCATTAGAAATGCACTGAGCAAATAGATGCAGACCAGAAAGTAAATATTATCTCTCAAAGTGACCAGTATAACAACTTCTGGCACAGGAAGGCAATTATTAAATATCCTAGCAAGGTCTATCGGAGCAAAACAACATTGTAATGAAGTGCCTGCTAGGTAGAAAATGAGAAACAGACAAAGACCTATAGAAACATGGCGAGTTATTCTTCTGTAGCTAAAAATCAAGTTGATGTGTTATAAGAAAGTGTATGTAGAAAATAGCTATGTTACTAAAGTAGTACAACTTACCATTTTAAAACTAGCAATTTCCAATGATTTTAAAATATTGCTTCAATAAAAATAGTTTTCTCAAGGCAGGAGATCGATTTGCTTCCCAAATGAGATTTGTACCATCCTGTTTTTCAGTTTCTCCTGTCACACCTTGAGTCACTGTTGAATCACTCCATTTCTCAGCATCCTACTAAGTTAAGAGAACACAAACATTTTCTTGAAGCAAAGACAGAATTTTCTCCCAAACACAGATTCACAAGAAAACAACCAAAGAGAAATTGAAGAGAGAAGTAGGACACTATATTTAGGCCTGTTGCCTGAATTCCACTAAACTTTATCCTAATTTCTTTTAGGCTTTTGTCCCAGAGGCTGATTTTGTTGTTCAGGAAGCAGATATACCTACAGGTGGATAGCTTAGCCAGCAGAAAATACTCTCAGATTAGTAACAGACCAGGAAACAACACACTGCTGAGTCTGAAGCTGATAGAATATCATACTGATGGGTTAGCCAAAGGTTCAAAGTTTGCACAGGGAGGTTTGTATGTTTGTTTGTTTGTTTCTTTTTCCATTTTATTATTTCTCCTCTTTATACACTTTTCTGCTTTCTCCAAGTCACCCCCCGCCTCTACTCTTCTTCCTTTCTTCCTTTCTTCATGCTTTCTTTCATTCCTCCTACCTGGATTGCTGCAATAGTCTCCTAACTGGTTTCCCTGATTCTACCTTGCCCTTAAAGTCTGTGTTCAGCACTGTAGCTAGAGAGATCTTCTTAGGACATAAGTCAGGTCATACCCCTCCTCCACAAAACACCCTGCCCTGACTTCCCACTTTATCTATGTCCAAGCTAAAGCCCGTGTAGAAGCTACAAGGTCCTACAAGACCCAGTCCTCTATTTACTTGCAGAACTTGTCTCTTCCTTCTTTCTCCCAGACAAGACAGGCTCAGTCCTAATTCAGCGGTCTGTTATTGGCTCTTCCCTCAATATCTGAATGATTGACCCTCACCTTCAGGACTTTGCTTAAACCTCACCTTCTCCATGACCAGTGACCACCTTGTTTAAAACCGAAATCAACCCTCCTCCTCTCTCTCAACCCTGGCATTCTTTTTATTTTAATTAATTTTATTGGAGTATAGTTGATTTACAATGTTGTGTTAGTTAACCCTGGCATTCTTGATTTCCTTTACCCTGTATTTTTTTTTAACATATTACACAATTTATATATTTATTATGTTTATTGTTTATTGTCTTTCTTTATACAGTAGAATATAAGCTCTGTTTAAAAGGGATCTTTGCTTGTTCTATGATTTATTCCCTGAGCCTAGAACAATGTCTGAGAAAAGCAGGTACTTGATAGATATATTTGTCAAAAAATGAAAGTAACCTATCTTCAAGGTGGGAAACAGACAAGATAGTGACATATACCACAACTGGTAAATGTGATGATGGAGGTCTGTAGTTATTTTAAAAGTAAAAATAGAAATTTTCCTGCCCTGTTAGCATGGGGGTGAAGACAAACTTGCGGGAATGATCAGAGAAATGGTAACATCAGTGCAGGATTTGGGAGCACGATGAGAAGTTCACCAGGCAGACTAGAACATCGTGGATGAGGGAATGTGTTCCAGGTAGAAATAACAACATGTGAGAAGGCACTGGTGTGTGAGAGAACAAGCCACTTTTCGCATGTATTTGTGGGAAGAAGGTCCAAACAATATGCCTAGGGAACACGTAGGGTAGAGGTTGGAAATGAGGTTGTATCGGTAGAGCAACAGAGGAGCCAGGTGACCATGGGTCTCACTCACAAAGCTGAAAAGATTATATTTGTCCTAAAGACAACAGGTATTCGCTGAAGGACTGAGCAGGGGAGGAATGATGAGATTTAAATTTTTAAATACAGTGATAGTATGCGATGGATGGAAAAGGTGTCTCTGGAGTCTAATAAGCCATCAGGATACTGGTGGAGACTGCAATAAGGCAATGGAATCAGAGAGCTGAGGGATCACATCTGAGAAAGATTTAAAAGGAAGACCTCTCATGAATCAGTGACTGATAGCTGATGAAGCGCAAGGAACAGGATGAGTCTAAGATAATTCTGACATTTTTAGTTTCAGTGACCAATTGCATTGTGATGATATTAGCTATAAATGGAAAATTAAGAGATGAGCAGGTTTGGGGAAATAATGTTTTTAATGAAATGTTGAGTTTGCAGTGCTAGGGAACTCCCAAGAGGAGTTATAAGGTAATTAAAAATAACTGAATTAAGTGGGTAGAACTTAGGATACAAGTCTAGAAAGGTGGTAATAGAGATCTGAGCAGGAATAGTTAATAACTGTTAAACCATGACTAGTAGTGTCATGGTCCCACCAGAATCTGCTGAGCGATAAGAAAGCCAAGGTCGGTGTTCTGCGGAAAGTTACTATTTTATTGTTAGGTAGAGGAAATACTACCTGTGAATGGGATATTGCCTGAATCATCAATGATTTGGGAAGATAAGGAAGGTGTAGTGGTGCTATGGAGGTCAAGAAAGAAAGGACTGACTTCCATGATTTGGTGCTATAGAGAGACCATTGAAGATAAGGAATGGGGACCAAGGATTTGCCCAACTTACTAAGAAAAATTTTCAGAGGTGCTTTGGGAATAGAAGCCAAACTACAGGGTACTGAAAGGTTTAAAGGGTATGATGGGTAGAAGATTACGTTTATAGATGAGTCTTTTAGAAACTTTTTAGATATGAAGGATATCACAGAAATAAGGAAGTGATTGAAGGTGGATATAAGGTAAAGAAAGGATTATTTCTCATGCCAGAGAGATTTGTTGGACAGAGAGATTCAATGTTGACCAAGAGTTTGAAAATGAAGGAAAGAGAGAATAAGCTGTTCTCAGCATTACATTAAGGGGCCCATTCTGTGTGGGGAAAAATAAAAGTTGGGATGCAGATCAAAGGTGGAGGTATTAACCCCCAAAATGAAAAAAAAAAGGATTACTTGTTCTTTGGAGTTGAGAGAAGTTTACAAATAAATATATGGGGAACATTGGGGTTTTAAGGAATCAGTATGTAACTGTGCCCACCCTACACCATGTTCCCTGAATTCAGAACCAAACAGAGAGTCACAAAATGAGGCAGAGAGATGAAACTCAATGTGGAAGCCTTATAAATGATGGGTTGACTGGAGAATGCTCTATGAGGTATGGGTCCAGAGACTTGCTAATAGTCTAGCCATGAATTAGGAATTAGACAGGCATATAGGGCTGGACAGCTGGACATTTTCAAGCTTCCCCACACAGAGTAGGCCCCTTACTCTGGGGCCAAGAACAGTGAGCAGATGTCAATGTGAGCTCTCTGAAGATGGATCTCAAGGAGAGAAGGGATTGAAGTGAGCATGTCTGGTCCTTTCTCCCTTACAAATCAATCAGATGCTTAATTTTGCAACCATGAGACCAGTGATACAGAGAGTCCTCTTTCCAACAGGAAAATTGATGAGATTAAAGAGGGAATTCCCACTTCTGTTTATTATTTGAAAGTGAAAGTGAATTCTTCCTATGTTTAAGGGAGGTGAGAATAGAGGTAAGAGGGCTGAAGAATCGTAATGAATATGGTAACGGCTGCTATGAGGAATAAAAGAGTGATCCAGGGACATATGGAAGAATTGTTGAGGGGAATTAAAGCCCAGCTGAGGCCAGAGAACATATGTTTGTTCTTCTCCAGAAGGGCCTGGCAGGTATTGTGTAGGAGAAAAATGCTTTAATTTACATTGAATTGGGAACTGTCTTGGGAGTTGAAGTGGTAGCAAAAGAATGGTTGAAATCATGAGGTCTAGACGTGTGTTTCTGTTCTCTATATCTGCATAATAAATAACTCCTAAAGGGAATGGCTTAAAATAACAGAAATTTATTGTTTCTCATGTCCAGGAATTCAGGCATGTCTCAGCTGGACAGTTCTGGTGAAATGCCATCCCTTAGGTTGCTCATCTGACCACATTCCTTTCAACCTAGACTGGGCTGGAAGGTCTAAAGTTAATTCGTCTTCAAGTCTGGCACCTCCACACAGTCTTTGTCTCTCTTTCCCTTTCTTTTTTTCCTTCCCTTCCTCCTCTCTTTCCCTTCCTCTCACTGCACATTGTGTGTTATCATTTAGTAATCTTGCCAGCTTCTTTATGGCATGGAGGTTGGCTTCCTTCAAGAGCACAGAAGGGAAAGTTGCCAGACTTCTTCAAAGTGAGGACTGAAACTCAATAATGTCAGTTCTGCACATTCCAGTAATTATAAGGCCAGCCCAGATTCAAAGAGAATGACTGAAGTAGACTCTCCCTCTTGAAGAAGGGACAAGCTGCACATACAGGGAGAAGGGCAATTGATGAGAGCCATCTTTGGAGACTATCTACCACAACAGGATAGAGAGAAAAAACATGCATCCAGGTTCGGGATATGCAAAAGAAAACCCAGGATTTCACTTGCTCGTAGAGGAGGCTAATGGCTGGATTTTATTTTATGGGTGAGTTTCTCCTACCCATAGATGGAACTGTAGTATTTCTGTTAGAAGACGGAAATTCTTTCCTAGTGCCATGGATTTTCTAGCAAAAGTTTCAGGGCTCAGGGGAAAAAACACTAAGGTATTTGAAATTTCATTTTGATGTTCAGACTCAGCTCACTCTGAGGAATAAAAGTAGTTTGGACATGAAAGTGTCACACTAAATTAGGCTCTGCTTGGCCTTTTGGGAGACAGTAAAATTAGGATTTGCCATGAAAACATGTAAGAATTTGAATCTCATAGGTAAGACCGCTGTTTAGGAACTATGTGAGGCTGGTATAGTAGATGTAGGATGTCCTCTTCCTCTGAGGGTTTATGGCAGTGCTCAGTTCCTTTTAGGACCCAGGATTATTTATTATCTAGGGCTTGTCATGTATGGGCTCATATCCTCTTAGAAACTCCTGGCTTTCCTTGGATTTTCTTACCAGGGTTTGCATTTCCACTCTAACCTTCCATGCAGTTTCTCTGCCTGTCCTTTGGGCTCTAAATTCTGGAGTGGATGTGCATCTCCATCCAGTTGTGAGGGGAACAAAACATTTTTCATATTCTTTGACTTTAGACCAACTAAATTTTCACCTTTTGAGCTCCCACCTTTTTTTTTTTCCCTATGGGAAATTGAACTACCCATTCTTGAGGCTTCCTACGACCACTTTCCTGAAGTTGTACCAAGGTTCTGGGGTCATTACCAAGTACCAGTGCACTGGTTCTGTTGAGAAGTGCACGGTCCCCGGCTTCACAGTCCACAATGCATTTAAGGAATCATTGGTGAGGTTGTGAGCCCTGGGCCCTGGTCTCTCTGGGACACTAAGTGGTGAATTTTTGCCCACCATCCGGTATCACAAGGAGGTAGGTGCACCTCACAAGGTATCCTCAGCACACAGAACCATGTGACTTTTCTACCAACTCTCTTCCAGCCAGGAAAATCTCTTTTAATTATTGGGTATCCCTCTTATTTCAAGCCCTACTTTTCTTAATGAGTTTAGACTTTTGACTATAAAAGCCAGGAGACTTGTCACAAATCTTTCTTGGTGTGAGCCTGTTGCCTGCATGAATGAGGGCAAAAGACATGGGAAAGACAGAGAAAACATAAATTAATAATGCAAAACTCTTTCTGCCACATTTTCATGTCACTCCCAATCAAAGATGATTTGTCCATGTGTCTCTGCCTCCCAAGGGACTGCCAGGTAGTCTGTTAAACAGTTTCATCTAAGTGAATATGATAATCCAAACAGGGAGAGAGGCTGTTTGAGTTCCTACGAGACTCATCCTGGCGTATGGGTCCATTTCAATAGTTGCCTCCTGGGGAAAATGTCTAATTTTGTTAGTCATTCAAAGAAATGGCATGCATTTCAACGTAGGTAGAATCAGAGGGAAAGAATGAGACAGATGAGGGTAGGCAGGACAGTACAAGATTACCTGATTATAATACTTAAGTATTGGATCATTCAGACTGTTGTAAAAACGGGTCTGTTGATGTGCCCACACTGACACAAATAACAGAGATGCTAACATTTGAGTATCATTTTACAATATCTGCAGCACTCTTCTACCCATTTGAACCTGGATTCTAAATGCGTAGAATATTGCCATCGAAAGGAATTTAGTTACCTCTCTTCCCATCCAACACAAGGATCTCATTTAGAAACCTAATGGACACATGCAGTTACTTGTCCTTGAACAACTCAGGTGACGGGGAGCCCACGACTTTAGGGTGCCAAATATTTTAAAAGTACAACTCTGCTTGCTCGCAGGAATTTTTGTTTTGAACAGAGCTGATAACTATACCATCCATAAATTCCATTCATTAACTTCAGTGTGAGAAAAATAGAGCCAGCTTTTGGAGTCAAAATCACAACTTAACCACTGACTGGTGATTCTGGGCAACTGGCACGAACTCTCTGAGTATCCACTGGCTCACTTGTAAAATGCTGATATAATCTACTGACTACACAGAATTGCTCTGAGTATTAAAAGAAATGGTGAACTGTGAACCATAGAGATATTGCTCATTTGGTCCTCACCCAATGTAGCAGACTTTATAATGAACATCACTTATTGTTTCATGCTGTGATATACCAGGTTTCCTTCCAGGCTCTACGCCACTGCTTTAACTGTGAGTGTACCAGCTTCATGAAGCCTCTCCTCTCTCATGTACTGTTTCTGACATGCTAAAATCATGCAACATGACCCACCTGTGGGTCAGCCAGGAACCATTCTGTGCTGAGTGAACCTCACCAAAGTCTGTGTGAACTCAGCCCTGAGTTCTGCAGACATCATTTCTCTGGCTCAGGGGTCTTTTTCCTTTATTTCTGAGTTCTATTAAGTTCTTGATTATTGACTTTATTGTACTTCATATTTTTTCTTTATAACCTATCTCTCCTTCTACATATGACATCACCATGCATAGCACACCATCTTCTCAGTTACTTGTGCCAGAAACTGGGAATCATATTTGCCTTCACCCTTGGCCCAAATGCCACATTCAATCAGTCACTAAGTTCTGTCAGTTCTATCTCCAAATTGTATCTCAGATCTGTCCCCTCTTCTCCATTGCCCCTGCCTGGTCCAGACTTGCTAGTCCATCCCTTCCTGGAACTATTGCAAGGGCTTTGCCAAATGGATGATGTCACGACAACTAAAAAACTTATAAAATTAAGTGATAACCCAGCCTCTATTTGAGGACACCAAGGTCTATGTAAAATACTTATGAATATCTCTAGCCCACTGTCTCCTTTTATTTTCTTTTTGATTACTAAAGCCATAAGTTTCAAGTTACCTGGAAAATTCAGTTATGTGCAACCTCTTATTTTCTAACTGTGCTAAGTGAAAAAGAGGACTAATGCAGTGTACTTATTCCAGATTGATTTTACAAAAGATGGTTCCCATATGTGGATTGGTCTTGTGACTCATGGAGTCTATCTTTTTGTTCTGGCTGCTTTGAAAAACCAAGCAAAAGTTCCTTCAAGCCCAGCAGTTAATTGTCACAGCAATGTCTGTTTGATGACTCCATATTTATTTTAGGAGGAACTGCATCCCGTTGGGCCTGCCAGGATGAGTTAGCTGCGAAATGCATTCCTAAATAGCTAAATGATTCAGCGCAGGATCCCATATATGAAATTGACTTTGTAATGCGGCTGCATGTCTCTCTGTTGGAAAGTCTATCTATTTCGGTTCTGTGCTTTATTTTACAATTCAATATTACATATGAATAGGTAATGGAGGGAAGCTTTCCTGCCTCACAAAACCCATGTGACAACCAATATGTCGTTAAAACTTTGCCCAGGTACTTGGAAGCTTCCTATCTTGAGAACTCAGTTACATGGGGCCAGTGTCTCTGAAAACATTCAGAATTGCACACTGCAGTTTGCAAATAACAACCAGGATGCTGTTGAACTGAGAAACCCCCAAGAGGGTACTTACCTCCTTTGCATCAATAAAGTACAATAGCTTCTTATCAGAGGCTGACTTTTGCTTACAGCTAGAAATCTGGCTAAACTCAGTTTCTAACCACTTAGAGACTTCAAATAATTCCCAAATTATACCTTCCTTCAAAGGGAATATGCTTTAAATCAAGTGTTTAATGTTAGGAAAATAATAATTCACACACTTGCACACCTTAACAGCCTGTTTAAAGACAAAGAGAATAGAGAGAGGCACAGATTGTGCCTTGGCCTCTGGCCTCCCCACTTCCCCACAAAGTGCTCAGGAAATGTGCTTCTTTTTAAAGAGTAAGGATTTAATCATCACTGAACCCCAGAGTGGCTCAACTGGGCATTTTGCTCAGCAAACAATGTATTAAGGACAAAAATGTAGGTGTTTTTCTGAGGTAGCATGAGCCCTGGTGAAGTCAGGGTGCTTGCTTGCAGCAAAGGGCCAGAGCACTAACTAGATTTTCAGCAAATTCTCTAAGCGTGCTTCCGTCCATTTCTACCAAAGAACCCAGTCTACAAAGGGACCGTGTATTCTATCTGTGGTTCACTCTCTTCTGTGGACTGCCTGACCTTTCTGAGGGGAAAACAATCCTTCTTATTGACAAAAGGAGTGACTTGGGTGGGATAAGAAATGCAGCATGTTTCCAGGGCCAGCCATCTCTACTAGGGGTCCCGAGAGGTAACACCCAGCACTCTAGGTGTCCATGTATACGTGAACCTGTCTCCTCTCCTTAGCATCTGAAATGGTACTAGGTACCCTCTCTGGGATCATCGAGAATGTATTCATTCAAATGATTTTTCTTAGTTTTGTTGATTAGATAAGGAAGCCCAGACGAGAAAGCCTGGTTGAGAGTTAGGATACTCGATTTCTAATTTTGGTGTGTCATGATTCTATGAGAGTTTGAGAAATCCATTTAATTGTACTGGGCATCACTTTCTTTTTCTGTCAAATAAGAGGAGTTGGTTGATTTCTGAGGTGCCTTGTTACTCAAAGCATCTCAAGTGAATGAGAAGGGTGGTATTGGGCAGAGGGGTTATTTATACTGATGATGTGCTCAGAAGTTTTGAAGATTCACAGTTTAAAATTTTTGTGCACATTTTTATGCTGGAGAATTTTTTTCTTAGATCAAAATTAAGAAAAAAAAAAGTATCACAGAATCTAGCCCAGTCTTGTAGCCAACATTTGAATTTCTTCTAAAATACTTTCACTAAGTAACTATGTATTCCATACTTGAGTGCCTCTAGTTACAGAATACCCACAATCAGCAAATTTACTCATCTTTGAAGCACTCTAACTGTTCTGCCTTATATAATATGTTATTTCTCTCACCTTACAATGACTACAAAATGAGGTTACATTATTTTTATACCAAAAAAAAAAAAAAAAAAACCCAAAACTATCCAAAAATGGTCTAGTTCATGGAAACTGACCACTCTCAGTACTTCCACTTTCAAGAAAAGTACTCACTTTTCTTTCAGTACTGCCTTATAAATACCCAGAGTACCCCCCTCTGGAGTCTTCCATGCCAACAGACTTAGCTTGCCGTGGGGCATGTTACCATGTTTTGGGGAGGGAAGCGAATTAACACCTGGCTTCCATACAGGAAGTACAGTCTTGGGAGCATATTGGGGGCATCCATGCCCGAAAGAAACGTCGTTTACAATTGTAAACTCCCCCACCAAGTGGGACCTGCCTCAGTTGGGGGACGTAGGTTGACAGTGCCTCCAACATGGCCCCCTGGACGTCTAATAGGTCTGAAGTTTTCCAGTTCAAGTTGAGCCATTGAGTCTAGTCCTTTTCCTGAAGGGACCCAAGAATAGTGCATCCAATCTGCCCTGTTGGTGCCACCACCTGTGCAAGAGCTATGGGAAAGGAGGTGGGGAAGGCATCCTGAGTTGCTGATGGGGGTTGTGAATGGGAGACATGGGGGCTTGGGGACATGGGGATTTCTGATAGACTCCTCAGTACGGTTAAAGGGGATGGTGATCAAATTGTGTTCAGAGCTGGCTGGCAGGGGATGGCAGGACTTAATCTGCTTGTAATACTTTGGGAGAGCAGTACCAGGATATTTTCCTTCATAAGAAAAGTTCTAAAGGTGGATCTGAAAAACAAAAGACCATCAATGTCCCTCTCTCTGTGCTACCTCACAGGGTCTAAGCTCCTGGGTGCTGGCGTGCTGCTCTCTCTCCACTGCCACAAAATCATTGTGCTCCGTTCCAGTAGCTGTAATCTCACATTTGTTACCAATCATCCCCTATTCACGCTCAGACCTTTCATTTGGAACAGACTGTTACAAAAGGGCCAAGAATATTTTTATAAAATATACGGACACCTATTACATACTCAACTTGTTTGACTTACTTGGGCGACTGTAGAAAAACTCAGTGACCCATGTATTTATTATTCTTATGATCTAGTTTCATGTCAATCCAACAGGAGAATACAGGAGGCTGACCCAGAATTCACTGTGAGTACTTTAGGCCTCTTTTTGGTCAGACAACTTGAAGGTATATCATCTAAGTCATTCTGGGATTGCTGTTAAGGGAAGGAAGGTAGCTCCATGGCTAGGAATGGTCAGGATAAAATCCCGAATTTTCAAAATAGGTCTCTATAATGCTCACCACTTTCTTCCTGACAATTACCCTAGAAGCAGATAAGAAGAGATAATATTTTTCTGTGGACAGCTGCAGTGAACAAATTGACTTACTAAGATGTGTGGACCAGGAGGAGGAGTTAAGAGAGGTAGAGTCAAAAAGGTCTTTGAGTCAATTTTTGAGGAGGCCATTGAAACCATCAGCAATACCAGATGCCTCAGGATGGGATGGAAAGGTCTATCCAATGCCTTGACTGTCAGCCATTGTTGAGTGGCTTGTGCAGTAAGAGGTGCACTATTTGTAGATTGCAAATAGTCCAGAAAGCTGAAAACCCAACACAGATTAGTTTTATAGGTTGCAATGGCATGGGTAGAGCCGACTGATTAGACTGACAAAATGACTTACAACCTGAAAAAGTGTCCACAGTGGTGAGGCATAACCAATAGTCCTAAAGGGTCAAAGGTCTGACAAACTCAATCTATAGCAAACACGTGGGGGCCACACCCTATGCAATGTGGTTCTCCTCACTTCAAAACAAACTGGTTAGCTTTTGGTAGGATTCACAAGTCTGGTGTGCAATGGTAGCTTCTGCTTCAGATATAGGCCATCCTTTGCATTGTGCCCAGTTTGTGATGGTGGACGCATCATTTCCATGTCCAGTACTGGGACGGTATCCAGGCAGCACTAGTGACAATCTGGGAAATGCAGAATTGATCAGCAGCTTTGTTCCATTTGATCTGACTGATCCTTACCATAGGTGTCTTCATGAGTGACTCGTGCTTCCATCCTGAGCTGTGATTTGTCTTCACAGTTTGTGGTTCCAAAGAGGGCTGTTGTTAATCTGCCAGTCTATGGTTTTCCAAGTGGTAGACCAGATAGCTAGATTATTGGCAACAAGAACATCAAGCTCACGAGTTAGTATGAGCTGAGAATGGCCTTGAGTTTTGGGCACTGAGCCAAAGAATTACATCCACTACTATTCAGCTAGTGTTGAGGTCGAACCACTGCAGTAGCCAGCAGACACCACTGAGTTTCCGGTTAGCTGATCCATGAATAAATCAGATTCAGGAACTTAAGGGAACTTTGACATGTTGAAGGCCCATTGAATCAGTAGTTTTTTGGGGTATAATGTTCCTCCAAAGGGATAACTGCCACTTTTTCATGTAAAGTTGAGATGCTGCTGGGGCCAAATTGGCTGCATTCTTGACTATATCACTTCAATTTGTTGAGTAAGTCTTGTTGGGATTCTTCTACCTTCTACCATTTAGTCTAAGTAGACCCACGCGAAAATGGGAATGCCAGTCTGGAGAGTCACAAGCATTCCATGTACTAGGAGTTCATTTATGTCAAGAGCCTAGTAGCAAGCTCAAATTCTCAAAAGGAGTGTACTGGTTAGCCTTTAGAGATAATGAGTCCAAACACCAAGGGGCCCTTCTGGGCTGAGGCGAACACCTTTTGCCGAAGGTTCCACTTGGCAAACTCTTCAGTCACAGAGACTTTTAGCTTAAATGGGTTGTGAGGGTTGTAAGTTCCAAATGTATTAGTACTTCTCTTCATGTGGTTCTTCTCAGTCTGGAGACTCTCCTCTAGCACTTACAGGATGGAGCAAGTATGAGCATGTAGATCATTACTTTCTCTTATGCATTTGGATGAAGAAGCAATAGCAACAGCACATTAAATCAGCCCAAAGCCGCCATCCACAAGGTCATGTTCACTTTCTTTTGCTACTCTTAACCCAACCCAAACTCCATCAGTTGAATCCAGGTGCCCTGTCTCCACCACTGCACTGAGTCAGATGGTTAACTGAGTATCTTTATCCAAAAAAGCCATAGAAGCTTGTGCCCCTCTTTCCCCAAAGTTCTACTGCTTACTCAAAAGTGAATACGGCCTTCCGTTTCCTCTGGGAATAGTGAGATCTTTGACCTACTCTTCATCATTTTTGTCCTTAAAGAAGCCAAGATTAGAGTAGAAGAGGATGGGGGAGTAAGGCACCATGCAGAGGGAGTGGCTATACGCCAGTAAAGGAGGCTTTGCACTTATCTTTAGTTTTAAGGGGCACAGCAGCAGCTCATGGTTCATCCAAACAAAGGTCCAACGTTTCCAGCCGTAATACTTAATATCGGGTGAGGAGGTCATCATTGCTGCCATCACCAACCTCAGCCTCGGATGCCCCTTGATGCAGCAGCCATAGCCACGTTGCTTTCTGATCTAGCCCATGGGGTTCGCACCTTGTGGCCGATTTGGGATTTACTAGCACAGTTACAATGTTTTTTAAGGAGTTTATCTTGATCTGGGACATTGTTACCCCGCCTCAAGATGACACCTTTTACATTCTTGACCATTTTCAACATAAGGTCTAAGGGAGTTTTCCAGGGCAGTGTGGCTGTCTTCAAAAAATTACCGAGGTTTATTTGGGTCAGTTTCCAATTCTCCAGTTGGGTCACATTCATCACTTCTCTGAACCCAATCCGGCCATTAAAAGTCCTATTATCCGTGCTCCCCGCTGTGGTTTCTCATAGGACTTTTTCATTCTCATGGAAATCTCCCTGAGAGGACCAAAGCTCTCTTACAGCAGCTGGGACCCAGTGCAAAAACATCTGAGAACTTTTACTATCATCTCTGATGGATTTTAGCTGGCATGAGAAACTACACTAGGGGATGAACTGTAATATCGTCTATCTTTCCTTATCCTCATCAACCCCCACCCCCAATTTCCTAAGCCAGTCAGACAAAGTTTAATGATTTGCTTGATTTCTGCCCACAATGGTCAAGAATTTTTCTCCTTTCACCTTCAGTGTAAGTTTCTGTCTTTGTAACTGTGCCTGAAAGGAGGTAGAATCTTTTGCCCAACTAGGGCAAATCTTATACCGGTTGCTGCAATGGTTTTACGGTAGGATGGACCCAAGACCGATCACCAGATTGGCCAGGAACTTCCCACATGTCCCAGAGGAGAGTCAGCAGCAACCAAGGCAGTCTGCAGCCAGTGCCAGGGTTTTCATTCATTCATTCACAAGTACTTATTGTGTGTTTACTGTTGCTAGGCACTTTTCTGTGTGCCGGGGATTTAGCAGTAAACGAAATAGTCAAAAATCTATTTGGAGAATCTAAGTTCCAAGTAAGTGAATTGCAACAGATAAAAATAAGAAACGAAAAAGAGAACAGGATATTAGGACTTGGGTGTGAGGATGAGGGTGGGGTGTAATATGATGAAAGCAGGATGTAGTGTTTAGTTATGAGGTCTGAGTCTGCTTTATTGAGAAGGTGAGAATTGAAGAAGGTTTGATAGTTGGGAAAACTGACTTTTGTAAGAAGAATATTTTGTCCCCTCTTGTAAACCCACCATTTAGAACAGTGCTGATACACAGTAGGGATTCATTAAAAATGTGTAGATTGAATGGAGAGGCAGGCAGCCTCTGAGGAAGCCAGTCTTGTTCACAGATTAACATGCAAAATTCTAGATTTGATTTCCAACCCTCCCGTGAGGAAACTGGTGAGCAAGAATACATAAACCCACTGAGCAAATGACTTTTAGTTGTCATGAGAGCGTTCAAAGGTCCAACCTGGGATATGTCAATCACATCAGGTATCCCTTAGGAGCAATCTGCAAATCCTTACCACCTGTGTGACCAAAGGAACTTACCACAGGGACCTCTCCCTGAACAAAAGATGGATCTGTGTCAAAGGCAAATCCCATTCTCTAACTCAGAGTACAGAAAGTGCTGAAAAGCTTCCAAATCACTTAAAAAATTTTGTTATTAGACCAACATGTGTCTCCCAATATTTTACCCATTGTCTCAGTCCTACTTCTTGGGGCTGTAATACGTAGAATCCCTCTTTCATATATGGATACTACAATGTTTGAGGTAGACTGTTATCTTCCCTGAGTTTTCTCTTCTTCTGGGTAAATAACTCCATCCTTTTTCTTAATGCTTTTACGTAAGGCATTGAATTTTCTTCACCATTTTATACATTGTCTTCCAAAAATGTTCTAACTTGACTTAAATTGTGGTACTTAGAATTGGGTTAGTACACTAAATGTGTTATGAGTAGTACAGAGAAAAGAATGTTGCCTTCTCACTTGTTCAATATACATATTTTATTAATGCAACTTAAGATCACATTAGCTCTTGGGGGGCAGTTTCATCATATCATAAGCATTCCTTGAGCCTATTGCCAGCTACAACAATTATTTTCATCTGCTCTATTAAACCAAATTGTCCCTGTTCTATTTGTGAATTAGTTTACTGGAGGACCCCAATACTAACTAAATGCTTTTCTTCCTGTTAAATTGTAACTTACCAGATGTAATACAATGCTTCAGTCTGTCAAACTATTTTCCATTTTGGTTTCATCAGCCAGTGAATTTGCTATTCCCCCTCTCCTGTTTCATGTCATTCTCAAATTTTGATGAGCCTGTCTTTCTCATTGTTATCTAAGGTCGTGGATTTAAAATTTACATGAACAGAAAGTTTTTTGGAGTAAACTGTTACACAGCATCCTAAAATGTAAAAGAGACATTTGCCAGTATAATTTTATTTTACAAGTTAAATAATTAATATTTATTCATTATGAAGTTCTTCATATTAGCCAAATGAGGCAGTTATTGTTGAACACAAAATTTCAAATCAGTGTTTATGGATGACAGCTGAAATCAGATCAATCTTACCATCTAATTTACTTGAATATTTTGTTTGGTTGCACAGTATTGAGAATATTGTGACTGAAACAGAAGTAGTTACAATGGTTTGGTTAGTTTTTAACTCCATTGTTCTTATAACTACAAGATACTTTTCAAGTGAAGTGAATCAGATACTTAAAAGAAACATAGTAGAAATGTTTGCTTTAAAATTAAAGTATTGGTAATATTTACCAATAGTTCTCATTCATTTATTCAACAAATAATTTCTTGAGAATCTACTATATGAACAGCATAATTTTAGATGCTAGGGGTCCAGAGATGTATAAGATAAAAAAGTAATTGGCTCATACAACTCAATAACAAAATAAGAACAACCCAATCAAAAAGTGGGCAGGAGACCCAAATAGACATTTCTCCAAAGAAGACATACAGATGACCAATAAGCACATGAAAAGACGCTCATCATCACTAATTATTAGAGAGATGCAAATCAAAACTACAGTGGAGTACCACCTCACACCAGTTAGCGTGGCCATCATTAAAACGTCTACAGATAAATGCTGGAGTGGGTGTCGAGGAACGGAAACCCTCCTACACTGTTGGTGGGAATGTAAATTGGTGCAGCCACTATGGAGAACAGTATGTAGGTTCCACAAAAAACTAAAAATAGAGTTGTCATATGATTCAGCAATCCCACTTCTGGGCATATATCTGGACAAAACTATAATTTGAAAAAAATACATGTATCCCTATGTTCATAGCAGCACTATTTACAATAGCCAAGACATAGAAACAACCTAAATGTCCCTCGATAGATGAATGGATAAAGAAGATGTGGTATATATATGCAATGGAATACCACTCAGCCAAAAAAAAACAGTGAAATGATGCCATTTGCAGTAACATGGATAGATTCAGAGATGATCATACTAAGTGAAGTAAGTCAGAAAGAGAAAGACAAACACCATATGATATCACTTATATGTGTTTTCTAAAATACAATACAGATGAACATATCTACAAAACAGAAACAGACTCACAGGTATAGAGAACAGACTTATGGCTGACAAATGGGAGGGGGAGTGGGGGGGGGAGGATTGGGAGTTTGGGATTAGTGGATGCAAACTATTATATATAGGATAAGTAAACAACAGGGTCATACTGCATAGTACAGGGAACTATATTCAATATCCTGTAAAAAGCAAGTAATTGGCTCTTGGAGACTACATTCTAATAAGATGAGACAAAATAAACACACATGTGTTTTATTATATATAAACATATAAATGAATATATTTCAGTGTATACCTGTGTGTACTAAAATCAAAACCTGTATCTGTGCAGTTGAATAGGGGCTGGAGAAAAATATGCAATGTGCTGACTCTTCCAATTTTATACTTATTTCCATTAACTTGAAGAGATCTCTTATTGCTACCTTTTGTTTATACTACACTTCCTTAGTCCATTCACTCTCTACTTTTCTAGAGTACTATTTTACACCTTCTTTTCTCTTCTCAACCCCTAACACAGTTTTTCTATCCTCCCTTTCAGCCAATGACCTTGCCTCTCACTTCTTTGAGAAAATAGAATCTATTAGAAGAGAATATTTGTAGGGCACCATCACCATCACATCAATTCACCTTCCAACATCTCTTTTCAGTGCAACCTGCTTCTTTCCAAAGATGAAGTAGCCATGCTTCTGTTTGATGCCAACCCTTCTACCTGTGCCCTGGATTCCACCCATTTTAGCCTATTCAAAAACCTAGCTTCAGCAATGCTTCTTTATTTCTTCTGCATTCGCTTTCTACAGAATCATTTCCTCCCATCATTCTTCCTCTTGAGTTCCCATCCCCCAACAGCTACAGCCTCGATTCTCCACTCACCTTTGAAACAGAACTCCTCAAAAGTGTTGTCTATGGTCGTAATTTCTATTTCTTTTCCTCCATAATTAAAAAAAGTCCTTGTCACAAATCTGATTTCTTTTACTACGAGGTTGTTCATTTTCTCTTTTTTTTCTTTTTTAACTTTTTCTTTTTTTATTTTTTACAATAAACTGCATATATTTAGAGTGTACAATTTGGTATCCCAATCTCCCAATTCATTCCCCCCCAACCCTCCTCGCTTTCCCCACTTGCTGTCCATATGTTTGTTCTCTACATCTGTGTCTCTATTTCTGCCTTGCAAACCAGTTGATTTGTACCATGTTTCTATAGTCCACATATATGTGTTAATATACAATATTTGTTTTTCTCTTTCTGACTCACTTCACTCTATGACAGTCTCTAGGTCCATCCATGTCTCTAAAAATATCCCAGTTTCATTGCTTTTCTCAGCTGAGTAATATTCCATTGTATGCATGTACCACATCTTCTTTATCCATTCATCTGTTGATGGACATTTAGGTGGCTTCCATGTCCTGGCTATTGTAAATACTGCTGCAATGAACATTGGAGTGCATGTGTCTTTTTGAATCATGGTGTTCTCTGGGTATATGCCCAGCAGTGGGATTGCTGGGTCATACGGTAGTTCTATTTTCAGTTTTGCAAGAAACCTCCATACTGTTTTCCATAGTGGCTGTATCAATTTACATTCCCACCAGCAGTGCAAGAGCGTTCCTTTTTCTCCACACCCTCTCCAGCATTTACTGTTTGTAGATTTTCTGATGATGTCCATTCTAACCAGTGTGAGGTGATACCTCATTGCCGTTTTGATTTGCATTTCTCTAATAGTTAGTGATGTTGAGCAGCTTTTCATGTACCTCTTGGCCATTCGTATGTCGTCGTTGGAGAAATGCCTATTTAGGTCCTCTGCCAATGTTTTGATTGGGATGTTTGTTTTTTTGATAGTGAGCTGGATAAACTGTGTATATATTTTGGAGATTAATCCTTTGTCTGTTGATTCATTTGCAAATATTTTCTCCCATTCTGAGGGTTGTCTTTTCGTGTTGCTTACCGTTTCCTTTGCTGTGCAGAAGCTTTGAAGTTTCATTAGGTCCCACTTATTTATTTTTGTTTTTATTTCCATTACCCTAGGGGGTGGATCAGAAAAGATCTTGCTGTTATTTACGTCGAAGAGTGTTCTTCCTATGTTTTCCTCTAGGAGTTTTATAGTGTCTGGCCTTACATGTAGGTCTTTTATCCATTTTGAGTTTATTTTTGTGTATGGTGTTAGGAAGTGTTCTAATTTCATTCTGTTCCATGTAGCTGTCCAGCTTTCCCAGCACCACTTATTGAAGAGGCTGCCTTTTCTCCATTGTATATCCTTGCCTACTTTGTCGTGGATTAGTTGACCGGAGATTATCTCTGGGCTTTCTATCCTGTTCCATTGACCTATACTTATGTTTTTGTGCCAGTACCATACTGTCTTGATCACTGTAGCCTTGTAGTATAGCCTGAAGTTGGGAAGCCTGATTCCACCAACTCCATCTTTCCTTCTCAAGATTGCTTTGGCTATTTGGGGTCTTTTGCGTTTCCATACAAATTGTAAAATTTCTTGTTCTAGTTCTGTGAAAAATGCCATTGGTAATTTGATGGGGATTGCATTGAATATGTAAATTGCTTTTGGTAATATAGTCATTTTCACAATGTTGATTCTTCCAATCCAAGAACATGGTATGTCCCTTCAACTGTTTGTGTCATCTTTGATTTCTTTCATTAGTGTCTTATACTTTTCTGAGTACAGGTCTTTTACCTCCTTGGTTAGGTTTATTCCTAGGTATTTTATTCTTTTTGTTGCAGTGCTGAATGGGATTGTTTCCTTAATTTCTCTTTCTGATCTGTCATTGTTGGTGTATAGAAATGCGAGAGATTTCTGTGTGTTAATTTGTATCCTGCAACTGTACCAAATTCACTGATTAGCTTGAATAGTTTTCTGGTGGCATCTTTAGGATTTTCTATGTATAGTATCATGTCAGTTTTACAATGACAGTTTTACTTCTTCTTTTCCAATTTGGATTCCTTTGATTTCTTTTTCTTCTCTGATTGCTGTGGCAAAGACTTCCAAAACTATGTTGAATAGTAGTGGTGAGAGTGGACATCCTTGTCTTGTTCCTGATCTTAGAGGGAGTGCTTGCAGTTTTTCACCATTGAGAATGATGTTTGCTGTGTGTTTGTCATATATGACCTTTATTATGTTGAGGTAAGTTCCCTCTATGCCCACCTTCTGGAGAGTTTTTATCATAAATGGGTGTTGAATTTTGTCAAAAACTTTTTCTGCATCTATCGAGATGATCATGTGGTTTTTATCCTTCAGTTTTTTAATATGGTGTATCCCATTGATTGATTTGCGTATACTGAAGAAACCTTGCATTCCAGGGATAAACCCCACTTGATCATGATGTTTGATCCTTTTAATGGGTTGTTGGATTCTGTTGGCTAGTATTTTGTTGAGGCTTTTTGCATCTAAATTCATCAGTGATATTGGTCTGTAGTTTTCTTTTTTTGTAGTATCTTTGTCTGGTTGTGGTATCAGGGTGATGGTGGCTTCATAAAATGAGTTTGGAAGTGTTCCTTCCTCTGCAATTGTTTGGAAGAGTTTGAGAAGGATGGGTGTTAGCTCTTCTCTAAATATTTGATAAAATTCACCTGTGAATCCATCTGGTCCTGGACTTTTGTTTGTTGGGAGATTTTAAATCACAGTTTCAATTTCATGACTTGTGACTGGTCTGTTCATATTTTGTATGTCTTCCTGATTCAGTCTTGGAAGGTTATACCTTTCTAAGAATCTGTCCATTTCATTCAGGTTGCCCATTTTATTGGTGTGTAGTTGCTTGTAGTAATCTCTTATGCTGCTTTTTATTTCTGTGGTGTCCATTGTAACTTCTGCTGTTTCATTTCTAATTTTTTTGATTTGAGTTCTCTCCCTCATTTTCTTGAAGAGTCTTGCTAGAGGTTTATCGATTTTATTTATCTTCTCAAAGAACCAGCTTTTAGTTTTATTGATTTTTGCTATTGTTTTCTTTGTCTCTCTTTCATTTATTTCTGCTCTGATCTTGATGATTTCTCTCCATCTACTCACTTTGGGTTTTGTTTGCTCTTCTTTCTCTAGTTTCTTTAGGTGTAGGTTAGATTGTTTATTTGGGATTTTTCTTGTTTCTTGAGGTAGGATTGTATCGCTATAAACTTCCCTCTTACAACTGCCCTTGCTGAATCCTATAGGTTTTGGATCATTGTGTTTTCACTGTCATTAGTCTCTAGGTATTTCTTGATTTCCTCTTTGATTTCTTCAGTGATCTCTTAGTTATTTAGTAGCATATTGTTTAGCCTCCATGTGTTTGTGTTATTTACAGTTTTTTTCCTTTAAATGATTTCTAATCTCACAGCGTTGTGGTCAGAAAAGATGGTTGATATGATTTCAATTTTCTTGAATTTACCAAGGCTTGATTTATGATGCAAAATGTGATCTATCCTGGAGAATGTTCCATGTGCACTTGAGAAGAATGTGTAATCGGCTGTTTTTGGGTGTAATGTCCTATAGATATCTATTAAGTCGAGCTGATTTATTGTGTCATTTAAAGCTTGTGTTTCCTTATTAATTTTCTGTGTGGATGATCTGTCCATTGGTGTGAGTGGGGTGTTAAAGTCCCCCACTATGATTGTGTTACTGTTGATTTCCTCTTTCATAGTTGTTAGCATTTGCCTTATTTATTGAGGTGCTCCTATATTGGGTGCATAGATATATAATTATTCTCTCTTCTTCTTGGATTGATCCCTTGAGCTTTATGTAGTGTCCTTTCTTGTCTCTTGTAATGTTTTTTATTTTAAAGTCTATTTTATCTGATATGAGTATCACTACTCCAGCTTTCTTTTGATTTCCATTTGCATGGAATATCTTTTTCCATCCCCTCACTTTCCGTCTGTATGTGTGCCTAGGTCTGAAGTGGGTCTCTTGGAGACAGCATATATATGGGTCTTGTTTTTGTATCCATTCAGCCAGTCTGTGTCTTTTGGTTGGTGCATTTAGTCCATTTCCATTCAAGGTAATTATCAATATGTATGTTCCTAGTACCATTTTCTTAATTGTTTTGTTGTTGTTTCTGTAGGTCCTTTTCTTCTCTTATGTTTCCCACTTAGAGACGTTCCTTTAGCATTTGTTGTAGGGCTGGTTTGGTGGTGCTGAATTCTCTTAGCTGTTGCTTGTCTGTAAAGCTTTTGATTTCTCTGTCAAATCTGAATGAGAACCTTGCTAGGTAGAGTATTCTTAGTTGTAGCTTCTTCCCTTTCATTGCTTGGAATATATTGTGCCACTCCCTTCTGGCTTGCAGAGTTTCTGCTGAGAAATCAGCTGTTAACCTGAAGGGAGTTCCCTTGTATGTTATTTGTTGTTTTTCCCTTGTTGCTTTTAATAAGTTTTGTCTGTCTTCAATTGTTGTCAAGTTGACTACTATATGTCTTGGCGTGTTTCTCCTTGGCTTTATCCTGCCTGGGAGTCTCTGTACTTCCTGGACTTGGATAGCTATTTCCTTTCCCATGTTAGGGACGTTTTCATCTATAATCTCTTCCAATATTTTCTCAGGTCCTCTCTCTCACTCTTCTCCTTCTGGGACCCCAATAATGTGAATGTTGGTGTGTTTAACATTGTCCCAGAAGTCTCTTAGGCTGTCTTCAGTTCTTTTCATTCTTTTTTCTTTATTTTTTTCTGCGTCAGTGATTTTCACCATTCTGTCTTCCAGCTCACTTACTCGCCCTTCTGCCTCAGTTAACCTGCTATTGGTTCCTTCTAGTGTATTTTTCATTTCAGTTATTGTGTTGCATATCTCTCTTTGTTTGTTCTTTAAGTCTTCTAGGTCTTTGGTAAACTTTTCTTGCAACTTTTTGATCTTTGCATCCAGTCTTTTTTCAAAGTCCTGGATCATCTTCACCATCACTATTCTGAATTCTTTTTCCAGAAGAGTGCCTATCTCCTCTTCCTTTAGTCGTTTTCCTGGTGTTTTATCTTGTCCCTTCATCTGGTACAAAGTCTTTTGCCTTTTCATTTTCTGTGTCTTTCTGTGTCTGTGATTTTCAGTTCCACAAGATGAAATACTGCTGATACTGCTTGATTCTGCTGTCTGCCCTCCTGTGGAGGAAGCTTTCTAGGAGGCTGGTGGGTGATTCCTGATGGGAGGGACTGATGGTGGGTTGGGCTTGGTGGTTGGAGCTCAGTAAAACTTTAATCCGATTTGGTGGGTGAAGCTCAGTGACACTTTAATCTGCTTGTCTGCCAATGAAGGGGGCTGTGTTCCCACCCTGGTGGTCTTTTGTCCTGAGGCGACCCAGCACTGGAGCTTGCAGGCTCTTTGGTGGAGCTAATGGTGGACTCTGGAAGGGCTCACACCAATGAGTACTTCTCAGAACCCCTGCTGCCAGTGACCCTATCTCCTTGGTGAGTCACAGCTGCCCCCAACCTCTGCAGCCAACCTTCCAGCACCAGCAGGTAGGTCTGGTTCAGTCTCCTACGAGGTCACTGCTCCTTCTCTCTGGGTCCTGGTGACCACACTTTTTCGTGTGCCCTCCAAGAGTGGAGTCTCCATTTCTTCCAGTCCTATGGAGATCCTGCAATCAAATCCCGCTGGCTTTCAAAATCTGATGCTCTGGGGATTCCTCCTCCCATTGCCAGACCCCCAGGTTAGGAAGCTGATTGGGGCTCAGAACCTTCAGGACTTCTGCAGTATAACTGTTCTCCAGCTTGTGAGTCACCCACCCAGCATTTATGGGATTTGATTTTAACATGATTTTTACCCCTCCTACCATCTCACTGTGGCTTCTCCTTTGTCTCTGGATGTGGTGTTTTTTTTTTTTTTTTTTTTTTTTTTTTTTTGGTTAGTTCCAGTGTCTTTCTGTTGATGATTGTTCAGCATTTAGTTGTAATTCTGGTGCTCTTGCGAGGGGAACTGAGTGCATGTCCTCCTATTCCGCCATCTTGATTCTCTCCTCCTCACTTTGTTCTTTTGCTCTGAAGAACAATTGACCTACAACACTGTATTAGTTCTTGCTACATAGCCCTGTGATTCAATACTTCTATACATTTCAAAATGGTTACCACAAGTTTAGCTACAATCTGTCACTATGCAAAGATATTTTATAAGTAATGGCTCTATTCCCCATACTGTGCATTTCATACCATGAGTCATTTATTTTGCTCCTGGAAGTTTGTGCCTCTTAATCTTCCTCACTTATTTGTCACCTCTCCCCATCCCCTTCCCTTTGGCAACCACCTGTTTGTTTTCTGTATCTATGACTCTGCTTTCATTTGTTTATGTTTGCTCATTTCTTTTGTTCTGTTCTGTTTTGTTTTGTTTTTTTGATTCCATACATCAGAGATCAGATTTGTAGTACTAGAAGTGGGAAGTGAGAGATGGGGGAATTGAATGAAATCAGACAAAAGGTACAAATTTACAGTTATAAGATAAATAAGTACCAGGGATGTAATGTACAACATAAATATAATTAACATTGCTATATGTTATATATGAATGTTGTTAAGAGAGTAAATGCAAAGAGAGCTCATCACAAGGAAAATTTTTTCTCTATTTCTTTAATGTTGCATCTATAAGAGGTGACAAACGTTCACTAAACTTTTTGTGGTAATCATTTCATGATGTTTGTGAGTCAAATTATTATTCTATACACTTTAAACTTAGTGTTGTATGTCAATCATATTGCAATAAAACTGGAAGATAAAAATGAAAAAATTCTTATTTCTCCCTTATTTTTAAAAAAAGTTGACTTTATTTTTTTAAGGGCAATTTTAGGCTTACAACAAAATTGAGAAGAAGATACAGAGATGTCTCCCATATTCTCCCTGCTCCCCAATTTTTAAAATTCCTTAAATTTTTAATATCTTTCTAATGACTTCAGATTTATTATTATGAAATATAATATGCAAAAAATTACCTGTAAGTGAATTGATAGCTTAATAAACTATTATAAACTCTCATGAAAACCACCAAGATCAAGAAATTAGATATTGCCACCATCTCAAAAGCCTTCATGTGTATCTTTCTAATTACCACCCTGATCTCTTCTAATAAGTAATCACTCTTTTTTTTTAAAATAAATTTATTTATTTTATTGGCTGTGTTGGGTCTTTTTTTGCTGTGCACGGGCTTTCTTTAGTTGCAGTGAGTGGGGCTACTCTTTGTTGTGGTGCGCGGGCTCCTCACTGCTGTGGCTTCTCTTGTTGTGGAGCACAGACTCTAGGCGCGTGGGCTTCAGTAGTTGCAGCACATGGGCTCAACAGTTGTGGCTCACGGGCTCTAAAGTGCAGGCTCACTGGTTGTGGTGCACAGGCTTAGTTGCTCCGCAGCATGTGGGATCTGCCTGGAGCAGGGATTGAACCCGTGTCTCCTGCATTGGCAGGCACATTATTACCCACTGCACCACCTAGGAAGCCCAGTAATCACTCTTGTTTTTTTAAATATATCAATCTCTTTGTGATATACACCACACACTACTTGTAAATATCTAAATGGTGTAGTTTAGTTTTGTTTGTTTTTGAACTTTTTGTGAATAGGGTGATGTAGTCTTTGTGCCTGTGTATTCTTTGTAACTGGCTTCTTTCCCTCATATTATGATCGTGATCCTATTATTTCTGTGCTGTATAGGGTGTTTGTTCATTTTCACTACTGCAAACTGCACTAAGCACAGTTTATTTTTCCATTTTACCATTGATAAGCATTTGATTCACTTTTAGATCTGAATTATTTTGAATAGTGCTGTTGTGGACATTCTAGTACATGTGTCTTGATTATTGTATGTGTTGAAGTTCAGAGGTATATGTAAATGGAAGTGAAATTAGGGACACATCTTTTCAATTTAATAATGTCACACTGCTTTCCAAAGTGTATCAATTTATATTCTTGTCAACCTGTACATGAGAGTTTCAGTTGTTCCAAAATCTTGAAAACAGTAATTTTAGCCTTTAAAATTTTTGTTATTCTGGTAGGCCTGCAGCCATAATTCATGTGTTTTAAGTTTACATTTATATTATGACAAATAAGGATGGACATCTTTTCATATGGCTACTATTTGGAGAGCCTCTTTTTTTATATATAAATTTATATATTTATTGGCTGCTTTGGGTCTTTGTTGCTGTGCATGGGCTTTCTCTAGTTGCAGTGCATGGGCTTCTGATTGTAGTGGCTTCTCTTGTTGCAGAGCACAGGCTCTAGGCATGTGGGCTTCTGTAGTTGTGGCACATGGGCTCAGTAGATGTGGCTCATGGGCTCTAGAGCACAGAATCAGTAGTTGTGCCACACAGGCTTAGTTGCTCCATGGCATGTGGAATCTTCCAGGAACAGGGCTCGAACCTACATCCCCTGCATTGGCAGGCAGATTCTTAATCACTGTGCCACCAGGTAAGTCCCTGGAGGGCCTCTTTTGTGAAGGACCTATTCAAATCTCTGTTTCTATTTGGTTGCCGTTATTCCTTATTGATTTGTGGAAGTTCTTTGTATATTCTGGATACTACTTTTATGTTAGTTATAGTTGATGAAATATCTTTTCCCAATCCATCCTTGTCTTTTTTACTTGCTTAATGGTGACTTTGATGAATAAAATATAGTCAAATTCATTATCGTTTCTTTTGTAATTAGAGTTCTTATGTCCTATTAAAAATTTCTCAAACTGACTGTCTTCTAAAAGCATTATTTACTTTGAATTTTATATTTAGACCTGTACTCCATTTAAAACATTATTTTTGTTCATGATATGAGGCATGAGTTAATTTTAATTTTTTTCCTCATAGGGGCATCCAATTATCTTTCCTTTACATATTCATCTGGTGAGCATCCTCACTTGCTTCAAGTCTGTGCTCTCATGTCATCTTTTCAATAGGACCTACCCTGACTACTTAAAACTACAACCTCCACTCACTCCCCAAACTCAACTCTCACCTATAGCACTTTATTCCCTTATTATAAACCGTGTAATTTATTGTTGGTGTCTCCACTAGAATGTAGGCTCCATGAAGGCAGGAGTCTTTGTCCTTTTTATTTGCTGATATTTCCTAAGTACCTAGATGGTGCCTGGCACAGGGTAGCTGCTTAATCAATATTTGTTGGATTAAAGGAATGAATAAATGAATGCACAAAAGATGGCAGGAAACACTATTCAATTAGCACCTATACTTGTGTTCATTTGACTATATGATTCATTGCATTGCTGGTATGTAACATGTGAAATTTTGAAATATAATGCATGTGTAGTTTTTTATTACAGGTTTTGAAATAATTAAAATGTTTAAAAATAAATATTTACTAAAAAATAAATACTTTAAAATTTTTTTCAGAAATCCCAAAGCTGCCCTGTGGATATATAGATTTCTGTGGCATGCCCATTCATTCAACAAATTTTTATAGATTACTGTTAGGTGCCAGGTACTGTGTTAAGTTCTGGGAAACAAGATTGATGAAGTCCTTTCCTTCAAGAAATTTGCAGTTTACTGGGAACACTGCTTAAAACCACAAAACTAAGGAATTTAAATTTAACTCCATCATTTGAGATTTAGGTTAGATGATTTCAAGAATATTGGCTATTTCCAAAGAAGGCTTAAAGGAATCATCTAGAAAAGTTACTTTGAGTCATGGGATGAGCCCCTTAACCATTTCTATCAAGAACTTAGTCAAGTATCTGGGTGACCCAACTAGCACCATGGCTTTAAGTAAGTGCTCTGAGGGTGAATTTCATAGGACTTAAGGTTTTCTTGGGTGATAGGGTAATAGAAAGAGCCTATAGTTGGAGTCAGACACTTGTTCTAAGGCTTAGTTCACTTAACTGTAGTTTTCATTCATTCACTAAATATTCATTTAGCACCTACTATGTGCCAGGCTCCATTCTGTGTATTTTTTGTGCATTAGCTCATGCATCATGCATTTTTTCATGAGTAGGTAGGTGCTATTATCCTCATCATGAGGAAACTGAGATTCAGAGGTGTTAGAAAACTTGCCCAAAGTTACAGAATGTTTAGGCAGCTTATCTGGGCTTCATACCCAGCAGTCAGGCCAGAGATAAAAATTTTGATCTCTCATCCACACATCAACTCATTAACTGATTGACTCATTTATTTAGCAGCTACTTATTGAGTGCCTGCACATTACAGATATTATGTTAAGAGCTGGGATACAGGAGTGAACAGCAAAAAGTTTATTCCCATCTTTCAAGAGCTGACAGCCAAGAAATTACTCACATGCAATGTAATTATAATTACATTTGGACTTTCTTCATCACAGGATCATTTTAAGCCTCAAAACACAAGTGGATTTGAGAACATTTTGTAAACCACAAAGGTCTCTACAATCAGGAATTTATTATAATTATTGTTATTTATTCGAGGGTCATATAATTAAATAATACATTAAAAATATTTTCTTCTTACAATTTGGCATCCCTTTTATTATTCTTCTTTGCTCTCCTTCCTGTCCTTTTATTCAAGAAGGGTAAAAAAATCATTTACAAGGTGACATGCTTCAACCAAGCCCAAGTTATGGGAATTTGAATTTCTAAAAGGTACTTCAAAAAGTAATTTAAACAGTAGCTCTCTTAGTTCATTTAAAATACCATTTATGTATGAAAGTATTGGATTTGCACAAACATTTTCAAGAACGTAAGTATTTGCTCTAGCTGGTAGATTGCTTATATTGGAGCCGTTTTAAAAAGATGAAACAACAGACAAAAAAACACTTGTCTAACACAAAAAAGTCTGGCAGCACTATTCAGAGTTTTGATTCCTTGATTGCTGTTAACATTACAAATGAAAAAACAGAAAGTTGGGCGAGGGGAACATACATTCTAGTAAGTTGGGCAATAAGTGCATGGAGCCTGAGGCAGATGGCAAGGCTTATTAGCTACAAGACCTTTGGTGAATCATTCAACTTCCTGATGCATTAGTTTCCTTATCTGCAAAATAAGAATAATCATAGTAAACTACTTCTCAAGGTTCTTGTGAGGCTCAAGTGAGTCAATATAAGTAAACTCTTTATAGCTGAGTCCAGTGCGTAGTAAGAGTTATTTTTATTTCTGCTAAAAAGCAAACCTTCAATCTTTAAATAAAAAAATTATCATTAGATTTAGAAAAATTGGCCATAGTCAACTCTTTCCTGAGTTTTGATTGTTAAATATCATTTCTGTTGTTGGAGAGAGAGGGGAGGATAGAAAGAGGGACACAGAGACAGAGACAGAGCCAGAGAGAAAGAACAGCTACCTGTGATTATTCAAAGCTGAAAAGCCAAGTGCAAGTTAGCTGCCATGAATGCAAGGCCCAGCTTTGAAGAGAGGCTTACGACATAAGTCAGTGTCTGGACACATTTGTTACATTGTCTTCAGCATTTCCTGTAGATCCTATTATTTCTGCAAATTCCTTCTTAATATTGCACTTTTCGTCATGACGAACACAACCTCTCTTATCTCAGAGATGGAATTTTCCAGCTGTTGGACTGAGAAAGCTCTATTCTTAGGAGTTTCACATGGAAGCAGTGATAAGAGAGACAACTCTGCTATGTTTTGACTAGCTGCTCCAATGGAAAGCTTCCATTGTCAGGTGGTGTAACACCAATTGTTATTGTTAACCAAAGAGAATCTAATAGCTTAATGAAATCATTGGTATTAGATGTTCCTGGTCCTCCAGCAAATTGCTGGACACATTATAGGAGTTTATTTTTCGCCTATTAGAGTAATTATCCTGCAGACCTCAGCAAATATAGTTATCATTTTTTTTGTTCTGTTTTGTACTAAAGGGGTCCTCAGTTCCTATTTCATATGCTGTATGTAGCTTCTGTGTAGGTGAGGGAGACACCATGTTTTAAGCTCTCCACTGATGTAAATCTCTGGCAAAATTCTGTGGTCGTAGTGTTTCTTCCCTTCTTCCATCTTGAGGGGAAAACATACATATTTATATCCTGACAGTTGTCGAGCTTCCATTCCAAATGATAATTATATAAAATTTTGGTTGTTGATTGATTAGTGTTTTAGCTCTCTTATTTTCTGGCATCTCATAAACCATTTCTGGGATAGTTTCTATAACCTTAAAGTGTAAACTGACTATTAATGAGCCAGAAACTATTTACTAGTCAAACTTTACTTTAGGAATTAAATTTTCAAATTTTGCTGTAGGAATTAAAGACCTTAAGATGTAATCAATTTTTAACACAACTTAAACTAATACATTCTAATAAAACAATACACAATTTTTGATTACAGAAAATGGTGGGCAGCTGACGAACTTCACAGCTATTTCTTGAACCGCACAATTTAGCCTTTGTTAAACGGCTATCATGTATTGGTCTCGAAGTTAATTAAAGGTGCATTTTTATGTGTCAGCTATACAGAAAGGAACAGATTTTCTTCATTTGCTATTGTTATCTTTCCAATAAGATTGTAAGTTTTTTGTTAACCAGGAAGATGTCATTTATTATTTTTATCCCACTTCTAAAATCTACATGCTTATTAAATACCTGATAATTGCATTAGTTATTGCTGTGTAACAGTGTACCTCAAAATTAAGTAAATTAAAACAGCTATGATTGGGAATCATTCAAATTCCTGATGCATTAGTTTCCTTATCTGCAAAATAGGAATAATAATAGTTATGATTGCAATTATTTTTTATTGAAATGTATAACATGTAATTGATGTATAACACTGTGTAAGTTTAAGGTGTACAAAGTGTTGATCTGATACATTTATATATTGTGTATGTTTACCACCTTAGTTAGCTAACACTTCTATTGCATTACATAATTAACATCTACTTTTTTGTGATCAGGACAATTTTAAGATTTTACAACACTCAGTCACTCAGGTTGTTATCTGTAAGAGAAAATCCAATAAAGGGGATCTTTTTTGCTTACATAAAGGGAAAGTCTAGGAATATGGTGGACTTAACTAGGTACTCAACAATGTCATCAAGGATCTACTTTTTTAAAATTTATTTTTAATTATTTATCTTGTCATCATGCTTTCATCCTAAAGTGGACTCCTTACATAGTGGCAGAATGACTGCCAAATTATCCTGGGAGTTTCATCTGTATCCACGTTCACTAGCTGAACATTTTTTCTGGTTGGACCTTCAGTGTGGCAAAGGGGAAGGGATTATTCTCAATGCAGCCATCATTTAAGACCCACCCCAAGAACAAAGCTGCTTTATGATGAGAAAAGGATGAAAAAAAGTGTAGGAAGGAGCCACAATGTCTGGTATAGGGACAAATATTCATGTTTATTATAATTAGTAGCTCTGACTTGATCTAACCAGATACATACGCTCTACCAAAACGGGCATAACTTATACTGCCCTTCTCTTCAAAAAATAAAAGATAAAAAAGAAAGAAAGAAAGAAAGAAAGAAAGAAAGAAAGAAAGAAAGAGAAAGAAAGAAAGAAAGAAAGAAAGAAAGAAAGAAAGAAAGAAAGAAAAAGAAAGAAAGAAAAGATTTTCAAACTCTGGATGTCTCTCCTAAATACCTCCTACAGAGTATATTTTTATGTTTAATCACTTCACTAAAATGTAGAGACAATTTTACATTTACAACGTTAATACCTCATTTTCAAAGGAAATCATCACCTAAATAAGTTTTCAATTATCTGAGGTTTACATATTTGGGCAGGGATGATTTTGGTCACTTGCCAATAAATCAGAAAGTTGAATTTACAAGTAGAGAGATTCAACTTTTTTCCATAATTATAATTAGTTCGCTTGTCTTTCTTCTTCAATTAACTGTAAGCTCCTTGAAATCATATACCGTGCCTTTCCTTTCTCTTTTCCTAGGATTTGCTGTGTGCTTAGAACATAGGAGAAAAATCAGTAAATAATAGCAGAGCAGATAGATGAAATTCATTATTATTATTAATATTATTATAGAACCCAGTCCACTGTTAGGTACTTGGGGTCAATAAACAGCATCTGTCTTCTTAAAGATTGCATACACAACACATTAAAAACTAGGAATTGCAATTGAAACCCATCACTTTCCAATTTTTTCATTTCCCGGGACTTAAGTGAATTTCTGCAAACAGCTTGAAGATTCCTCTGACTCTAAATCCAAATTGTCAGGATGAAGCAGACCTGCGTTCAGATCTGTACTTTGCTACTTAGAAGCTATACGACCTTTGGAAAATTTGATGAACTCTCTAACTTGCTGTTTTCTCTATTGCAGAATATAATTATAATTAGGTTTTCTCTACCTCATAGGAGTGCCAAAGGGCTAATAAGATAATGCACGTATGCCCCGACAATGGTTTCTCACACATGGTACACTCAATAAGAATCAGTTATTGTTACTATTCACAAATGGAGATATTGTAAGCATTTCACATAAAAAATAAGCAGATTTCATAATCAAGGTTCAAAGTTATTTGAAACTCTGAATTACGTTGTGAAACTTCTTGGTATTATCACGCTTCCACTAGTAGGGGATTGGGTACTCTAGAGCAGAGGGGTGGCACTTAAAATAGAATATTAGTAAAGAACAAGGATTTTGAATTCAAATAGGTCTGATTTGGTTATTATTGTTTCCACTTTCTAGCTGTGTGAACTTGAGCACCTTAATTTACCTCTTATGTCAGTTATCTATTGCTGCATGACAAATCATCGCAAACCGTGGCTTAAAAAACATATATTTCACAGTTTCCATGGGTCAGGGACTGGGCACATTTTAACGGTGTTCTCTGCTTAGTGCCACACAGTGCTACAAATAAAGTTTAAGTCAGGATTGTGTTCTCACAAGAGCCTTGACTGGGAAAGGATCGATTTCCAAATTCCTTCAGTTGTTGTATTTCCTTGTGACTGTAGGGTTCATGGCAACTTGCCTCTTCACAGCCACCAGTAGAGAATGTTATTAAGATGGAGTCTTGTATAATGTATTGTGATTATGGGAGTGATTCATCACCTTTGACATATTCTATTGGTTAAAAGCAAGCCACAGATGTCACTCACACTGACAAGGGGGAAATTGCACAGGGCATGGACACCAGGAAGTAGGGAACAGGAAGGCTCCCCTAAAGTCTGTCTCGCATAGTTTATAAGCTTTCATTTCTTCTTCTGTATGGTGGGAATAAATGATGCCAACCATGTGCAATAATCTATATAAAGGGCCTAATATTCTGGTTGGCACTTGGCAGATTCTATATCAGTGCCATCTATTAGCTGCTCCTTTGCTGAAGGTAAAAATGAATAATTAGCCAGAGTGAGCTATTGAAACTAGGGCTACTTGGATGTAATTTATCTTCATTGCCTCTACTACAAGCTCTTAAGTTTATGATATTTCTCTTTGCATTCTGCAATACTTCTCAACAGTGTGGGTATTTTTGATGTCACAACCCCTTTCTTCACACTTCAGTGGGACAAACTTCTTTTTATTTCCTCAGATACTAAATATTCTGGCAAATTAATATATGAAAATGGGCAAAAGTTAAAGAAAATTCTTCTTCTGCCCTTTTCCCCTTCCTCCGTCTCTTCCCTCCAAAAGGTAAGCATATTTTAATCAGTGCCTTATAATGAAAAAAAAAAAAACTTTTTACAGACAGAATTTAACAATTCACAAAGAGCTCTAACACACTTTACACATTAGGAAACAGAGCCTTTGAAAGGCTGAGTAGTCCTCTCTCAACTCTGAATTCTGAGCTTATGCAACTATTGTACTTTATATTACTCTAAAACTATACTACTCTAAAACTCATATGGACATCCTCAAAAATATGTGCCAAACTGAATCTTAGCTGGTCTCTTGAAGGTTATGTCCATACATGTACTGCAACATTGAAAGAAATTTGTCTAATGGGATTTTTGGACCAAGGGATAAAACCATCAAGAGGCTTCATGATAAGTGGGTCATGGATTCCTTAGAGACAAGCTTTTGTGGCAAATCTAAATTATACTGAGTAGGCAGAATCATTACATTGGCTCCTAAACCCAGGCTAGGGCTTGGGAGTCAATGTAACATAATTCATTCACAAACATGAGTAATCTATATTGAAATTTCTCTGCTTAAAAATCATATTAAAATATAATAGAGTGCTAAACAAGACCATCACAACACAGTCAACCACAGACAACCATACAATTGGACAAAATATATGAATTATGGGATTTGTGGCCTTAAATAACAAGCAGAACAATGATCCCTGAGAAAGGGAAATTTGTAAGGGGAGTCCAACAGTCCCAACTGTTGTTCAAGGAGCTAGAATCCAAGAAAACAAAACAGTTTCTGCTGAGCTGAAGAAGCTAAGATTTAAGTATGAGGTTCCTGAAGAAGCTGGAATCTACAAGAGAGGAACTGGAGAGAAAGAAGCTCTTTGAGATAGGCAAGTCCAGCATCTTCTGGGACAGGAATTCCCCATAAGTTCCTGACCACATAAGACTACCAGTTTACCAGAGAGCAGCTTCTATGGGTTTGATAGCAGAACAGAGATACAAGATTTTGAATAGTACTGAGGAACACTGAAGTTCTGGCCCAGTTAGAATAGAAAAATCTCATTAACAGTTTCAGAATCTAGCTGAGATACCAGAAAGTAAGACACCTCAGGAGTAAGGCCCTTCAGGAATTACTTTCCCTCAGAAGTAAGGCCCACATCTTTAAGTTAAATCTACTTTGAACCAGCCTTAACCAAGCCAAAAAGGAGCCCTTACAAGATCATTAGAATTGAGAGTTTGGAGGTAGAGTCTCTAATATAAGAGAGGCTTGAGAAAATGTCTTTGGTTTTCCACAGATCCGTCTAACAACACATGAAATTAAGCCAATACCATTTAAAGATGAGAAATCATAATTGAAATGCCTAATAGAAGAAGAATGAACAAATTTCAGAGGAAAATAAAAGAATCTGGTGTCTACAATATAATTCATAATGTCCAATATATAATAAAAATAACTAGACATGTAAAGAAACAGGAAAATGCAATCCAGATTTAAGTAAAAGAAAACAAACAAGCATTAGAAACCAAATCTAAGGTGCCCTGATATTAGACTTAGCAGACAAATACTTACAGTATTTGTAAATACTGTAACAATGAATAAATATGCTCAAAGAATTAAAATAAAATAAGCTAAAATAACTAATAAACAATAAAGTCTAAATACATGAATAGATAGGACATCTTAGCAGAGAAAGGAAACTGTAGGAAGGAAAATGCGAGGAAAGGGAGAATATAAAAGAAAATCTTGTTTTTTTCTCATAAGTTTCTTAAAAACCTAAAGGCTATTTAATGTAAAAGTAATAATATGGAAGGCAGGGTTAAAAATATATGTAGAGAGAAAGAAATAATGCTTTAAAGTATGCTTTATGGTACAAGGAAAGGCAAAAGGTTACTACATTTGTGAAGTGGGAACTGGGAAGTATAAAACAAGAAGTTTGTCAGTAGTGATGTGAGAAATTATAAAGGTGAATTATCAGGTATGAAGTGTGAGGTAATACAATATTGGCTCTGAATAGACTTTGACAAGTTAAGGGAATATTGTAAATGCTAGAACAGTAATTAAAAATAAAAGGAATGTGGCTAATAAGCCAATAATGACATAAAATAGAATAATAAAATATATTCAATTAATCCAAAAGAAGACATACAAGAGGAAAATAGAAATGAAGAACAAATGAGACAAATACACAAATGATAGCAATATGTAGACTTAGAACCAACCACGTCTATTACTACATTAAATACAAAGTGTTTAAGCATGCTAATTAAAAGCAAAGATTTTCAGAAAGAATAAAACATAAGACAGCTATACATTCTCTTCATGAAATGTACTTTAAATATAAAGATATATGTAGGTTAAAAGTGACAAGATAGGAAAATATACTAAGGACATATGAATTAAAGAAAAAGCTCTACTGGGGAAGAATCAAGACAGCAGAGTAGGAGGACATACGCTCACTCCCTCTTGCAAGAGCACTGGAATTACAACTAACTGCTGAACAACCATCGACAGAAAGACACTGGAACTCACCAAAAAAACCCAACCCACATCCAGAGACAAAGGAGAAGCTGCAATGAGATGGTAGGAGGGGCAAAATCACATTAAAATCAAATCCCATAAATGCTGGGTGGGTGACTCACAAGCTGGAGAACAGTTATACTGCAGAAGTCCTGAAGGTTCTGAGCCGCAATTAGCTTCCTAACCCGGGGGTCTGGCAATAGGAGGAGGAATCCCCAGAGCATCAGATTTTGAAAGCCAGCGGGATTTGATTGCAGGATCTCCATAGGACGGGGGGAAATGGAGACTCCACTCTTGGAGGGCACACAAAAAAATGTGCTCACCAGGACCCAGGGGGAAGGAGCAGTGACCCCATAGGAGACAGAATCAGACCTACCTGCTGGTGCTGGAAGGTTGCCTGCAGAGGTGGGGGGGGGGCTGTGGTGCACTGACGAGACAGGGGAACTGGCAGCAGGGGTTCTGAGAAGTGTTCATTGGCATGAGCCCTTCCAGAGTCCACCATTAGCTCCACCAAAGAGCCTGCAAGCTCCAGTGCTGGGTCGCCTCAGGACAAAAGACCACCAGGGTGGGAACACAGGCCCACTCATTGGCAGACAGGCATATTAGTGTCACTGAGCTCCACCCACCAAATCGGATTAAAGTTTTACTGAGCTCCACCCACCAAGCCCAACCCACCATCAGCCCCTCCCATCAGGAAGCACCCACTAGCCTCCTAGACAGCTTCCTCCACAAGAGGGCAGACAGCAGAATCAAGCAGTATCAGCAGTATTTCATCTTGTGGAACTGAAAATCACAGACACAGAAAGACACAGAAAATGAAAAGGCAAAAGACTTTGTACCAGATGAAGGGACAAGATAAAACACCAGGAAAACGACTAAAGGAAGAGGAGATAGGCACTCTTCTGGAAAAAGAATTCAGAATAGTGATGGTGAAGATGATCCAGGACTTTGAAAAAAGACTGGATGCAAAGATCAAAAAGTTGCAAGAAAAGTTTACCAAAGACCTAGAAGACTTAAAGAACAAACAAAGAGAGATATGCAACACAATAACTGAAATGAAAAATACACTAGAAGGAACCAATAGCAGATTAACTGAGGCAGAAGGGCGAATAGGTGAGCTGGAAGACAGAATGGTGAAAATCACTGACGCAGAAAAAAATAAAGAAAAAAGAATGAAAAGAACTGAAGACAGCCTAAGAGACTTCTGGGACAATGTTAAACACACCAACATTCACATTATTGGGGTCCCAGAAGGAGAAGAGTGAGAGAGAGGACCTGAGAAAATATTGGAAGAGATTATAGATGAAAACGTCCCTAACATGGGAAAGGAAATAGCTATCCAAGTCCAGGAAGTACAGAGACTCCCAGGCAGGATAAAGCCAAGGAGAAACACGCCAAGACATATAGTAGTCAACTTGACAACAATTGAAGACAGACAAAACTTATTAAAAGCAACAAGGGAAAAACGACAAATAACATACAAGGGAACTCCCTTCAGGTTAACAGCTGATTTCTCAGCAGAATCTCTGCAAGCCAGAAGGGAGTGGCACGATATATTTAAAGTGATGAACGGGAAGAACCTACAACCAAGAATCCTCTACCCAGCAAGGATCTCATTCAGATTTGACAGAGAAATCAAAAGCTTTACAGACAAGCAACAGCTAAGAGAATTCAGCACCACCAAACCAGCCCTACAACAAATGCTAAAGGAACTTCTCTAAGTGGGAAACATAAGAGAAGAAAAGGACCTACAGAAACAACAACAAAACAATTAAGAAAATGGTACTAGGAACATACATATTGATAATTACCTTGAATGGAAATGGACTAAATGCACCAACCAAAAGACACAGACTGGCTGAATGGATACAAAAACAAGACCCACATATATGCTGTCTCCAAGAGACCCACTTCAGACCTAGGCACACATACAGATGGAAAGTGAGGGGATGGAAAAAGATATTCCATGCAAATGGAAATCAAAAGAAAGCTGGAGTAGTGATACTCATATCAGATAAAATAGACTTTAAAATAAAAGCATTACAAGAGACAAGAAAGGACACTACATAAAGCTCAAGGGATCAATCCAAGAAGAAGAGAGAATAATTATATATCTATGCACCCAATATAGGAGCACCTCAATAAATAAGGCAAATGCTAACAACTATGAAAGAGGAAATCAACAGTAACACAATCATAGTGGGGGACTTTAACACCCCACTCACACCAATGAACAGATCATCCACACAGAAAATTAATAAGGAAACACAAGCTTTAAATGACACAATAAATCAGCTCGACTTAATACATATCTATAGGACATTACACCCAAAAACAGCCGATTACACATTCTTCTCAAGTGCACATGGAACATTCTCCAGGATAGATCACATTTTGCATCATAAATCAAGCCTTGGTAAATTCAAGAAAATTGAAATCATATCAACCATCTTTTCTGACCACAACGCTGTGAGATTAGAAATCAATTAAAGGAAAAAAACTGTCAATAACACAAACACATGGAGGCTAAACAATATGCTACTAAATAACCAAGAGATCACTGAAGAAATCAAAGAGGAAATCAAGAAATACCTAGAGACAAACGACAATGAAAACACAATGATCCAAAACCTATAGGATTCAGCAAGGGCAGTTGTAAGAGGGAAGTTTATAGCGATACAATCCTACCTCAAGAAACAAGAAAAATCCCAAATAAACAATCTAACCTACACCTAAAGAAACTAGAGAAAGAAGAGCAAACAAAACCCAAAGTGAGTAGATGGAGAGAAATCATCAAGATCAGAGCAGAAATAAATGAAAGAGAGACAAAGAAAACAATAGCAAAAATCAATAAAACTAAAAGCTGGTTCTTTGAGAAGATAAATAAAATCGATTAACCTCTAGCAAGACTATTCAAGAAAATGAAGGAGAGGACTCAAATCTGTAAAATTAGAAATGAAACAGGAGAATTTACAACAGACACTGCAGGAACAAAAAGCACCATAAGAGATTACAACAAGCAACTACACACCAATAAAATGGGCAACCTGAATGAAATGGACAGATTCTTAGAAAGGTATAACCTTCCAAGACTGAATCAGGAAGACATAGAAAATATGAACAGACAAGTCACAAGTCATGAAATTGAAACTGTGATTTAAAATCTCCCAACAAACAAAAGTCCAGGACCAGATGGATTCACAGGTGAATTTTATCAAATATTTAGAGAAGAGCTAACACCCATCCTTCTCAAACTCTTCCAAACAATTGCAGAGGAAGGAACACTCCCAAACTCATTTTATGAAGCCACCATCACCCTGATACCACAACCAGACAAAGATACTACAAAAAAGGAAAACTACAGACCAATATCACTGATGAATTTAGATGCAAAAAGCCTCAACAAAATACTAGCCAACAGAATCCAACAACCCATTAAAAGGATCATACACCATGATCAAGTGGGGTTTATCCTTGGAATGCAAGGATTCTTCAATATATGCAAATCAATCAATGGGATACACCATATTAACAAACTGAAGGATAAAAACCACATGATCATCTCGATAGATGCAGAAAAAGTTTTTGACAAAATTCAACACCCATTTATGATAAAAACTCTCCAGAAAGTGGGCATAGAGGGAACTTACCTCAACATAATAAAGGTCATATATGACAAACACACAGCAAACATCATTCTCAATGGTTAAGAACTGCAAACATTCCCTCCAAAATCAGGAACAAGACAAAGATATGCACTCTCGCCACTACTATTCAACATAGTTTTGGAAGTCCTTGCCACAGCAATCAGAGAAGAAAAAGAAATCAAAGGAATCCAAATTGGAAAAGAAGTAAAAGTGTCACTGTTTGCAGATGACATGATACTATACATAGAAAATTTCCTAAAGATGCCACCAGAAAGCTACTTGAGCTAATCAATGAATTTGGTACAGTTGTAGGATACAAAATTAACACACAGAAATCTCTCGCATTTCTATACACCAACAATGAAAGATCAGAAAGAGAAATTAAGGAAACAATCCCATTCAGCACTGCAACAAAAAGAATAAAATACCTAGGAATAAACCCAACCAAGGAGGTAAAAGACCTGTACTCAGAAAAGTATAAGACACTAATGAAAGAAATCAAAGTTGACGCAAACAGATGGAGGGACATACCATGTTCTTGGATTGGAAGAATCAACATTGTGAAAATGACTATACTACCCAAAGCAATTCACAGATTCAATGCAATCCCCATCAAATTACCAATGGCATTTTTCACAGAACTAGAACAAGAAATTTTACAATTTGTATGGAAACGCAAAAGACCCCAAATAGCCAAAGCAATCTTGAGAAGGAAAGATGGAGTTGGTGGAATCAGGCTTCCCAACTTCAGGCTATACTACAAGGCTACAGTGATCAAGACAGTATGGTACTGGCACAAAAACATAAGTATAGGTCAATGGAACAGGATAGAAAGCCCAGAGATAATCTCCGGTCAACTAATCCAGGACAAAGTAGGCAAGGATATACAATGGAGAAAAGGCAGCCTCTTCAATAAGTGGTGCTGGGAAACCTGGACAGCTACATGGAAAAGAATGAAATTAGAACTCTTCCTAACACCATACACAAAAATAAACTCAAAATGGATAAAAGACCTACATGTAAGGCCAGACACTATAAAACTCCTAGAGGAAAACATAGGAAGAACACTCTTCGACGTAAATAACAGCAAGATCTTTTCTGATCTACCCCTTAGAGTAAAGGAAATATTAACAAAAATAAATAAGTGGGACCTAATGAAACTTCAAAGCTTCTGCACAGCAAAGGAAATGATGAGCAACACAAAAAGACAACCCTCAGAATGGGAGAAAATATTTGCAAACGAATCAACATGCCGTGAGCCGTTGGGGGATTGCCTAAAGGCTCAGGCAAGGCGAGCACTCCAGGAATGGCCTGCAGGGCGGGAATTCCGATGAAGGCATCTTCGGTTCGGGAGAGCTGCAAAGCAGGCATCCTGGAAGTACCGGAGTTCTCCGAGATTTAGTTTCACTATGAGTTTCCTCTGTTTACTTCTCTTTCTAGGAATGATGAGCTCTCTGGGTGAAGGGGCGCCTACGCCGCCTTCAAGAATGGTGGCTACCCCCCCACTTTCCTGGTGTTGTGGAAATTCTATGGGCCGCAAACAAATCACACTTAGACCCTTAGGGGGCCCGGGTAACGGAGGAATGTTTAAACTTATTATCCCCACCCTTGGGCCATGCTGGCAATTCGGCCGTCATGGGCCATGCATTGTGATCAGGAATGCTGCCTCACCCAATCACAATTATCCCAAACCTCTGAAGTGAGGGTCCGTCAAACCAAAGTTGCCTATAAAATATCCCATGCACTCTTCCCTTATAAGAACGGAATATGACGGGTATCTATGTTATGTCCATGTCCTGTATGTCTGCTGTCACGTAGCATAGAGAATGTAGCTCACTAATTAAGCTTAACCTGCTAACAATGTGTCTGTCACGTCACGCCTGTGGCGCCCGAGAGGCCTGCCCTTAGAGATTGTTATCCTGTGCTCCCCTCCCCCTTGTAACCCCTGGAGGGTTAAAACAAGAATGGTCATGTTAAGCATGGGGAAAAAATGTTCGATTGTTTATGGACAAGAACGTGAAGAACGGATGAGAACTGATGATTACATAGAAGACTCATCACCTGACTAAGGACTGGCCCCCGGCGGAATCAATGGGACATTTGGGGGAGGGATATGTGGCCCCTAATGGAAAAATCCACAAAGCAAGATGTAAGATATATAAGACCCGAGCAAAAAATTAAAGTTACTCTCACTCTCACACTCTCTCTCACTCTCTCTCTCCTCTTCTCTGCAACTCCACTGCCTCCTGTCTCTTTTTTTTCTCGCTGACTCTACCCCTCCCAAGGGACTCCCTGGATCCTGCCTGGGCTGGACCCCGGCATCAACAGACAAAGGATTAATCTCCAAAATATATACACAGTTTATCCAGCTCAATATCAAAAAAACAAACATCCCAATCAAAACATGGGCAGAGGACCTAAATAGGAATTTCTCCAAAGACGACATATGGATGGCCAAGAGGCACATGAAAAGCTGCTCAGCATCACTAATTGTTAGAGAAATGCAGATCAAAATGACAATGAGGGATCACCTCACACCTCTTAGAATGCGCATCATCAGAAAATCTACTAACAGTAAATGCTGGAGAGGGTGTGGAGAAAAGGGAATGCTCTTGCATTGCTGGTGGGAATGTAAATTGATACAGCCACTATGGAGAACAGTATGGAGGTTTCTTGCAAAACTGAAAATAGAACTACCATATGACCCAGCAATCCCATTGCTGGGCATATACCCAGAGAACACTATAATTCAAAAAGACACATGCCCTCCAATGTTCATTGCAGCACTATTTACAATAGCCAGGACATGGAAGCCACCTAAATGTCCATCAACAGATGAATGGATAAAGAAGATGTGGTACATACATACAATGGAATATTACTCAGCTGAAAAAAGCAATGAAACTGGGACATTTTTAGAGACACGGATAGACCTAGAGACTGTCATAGAGAGTGAAATGAGTCAGAAAGAGAAAAACAAATATCATATATTAACACATATATATGGACTATAGAAACATGGTACAAATCAACCGGTTTGCAAGGCAGAAATAAAGACACAGATGTAGAGAACAAACATATGGACACCAAGTGGGCAAAGCAGGGAGGGTTGGGGGGGGCGGGAAATGAATTGGGATACCAAATTGTACACTCTAAATATATGCAGTTTATTGTAAAAAATAAAAAAAATTAAAAATTAAAAAAATAAAATCTATACTGAGTATATTTATAAGACAATATAGACTTAAGGACAAGAAGTACTATTAAAGATGAAGGATATTTTATAATGCTAAATGGGTCATGCAACAGGAAGACATAACAATCCTAAAGATGTATCTACCTAGTAAAAGAACTTTAAAATTCATTACAGAAAAATTAGCAAAAGTAAAGGGAGAGATAAATGAATTCATAATAATAGTTGAAAATGTTAACAACCCTCTCTCATTAAGATGAAAGAAGAAGAAAAATATCAGTAAGGCCATAGAAAATTTGAACAACACTATCAACAAAATTAATTGATTTATGGGAAGAAATATTAGAGATTTCTCAGAGAGAAATGTGAAGCATTAAATATTTATATTTGAAATGGAGGTGGCTTTAAATTAATGATGTAATTTTCTACCTTGAGAAGTTAGGAAAAAATAGTAAATTAGTAGATAGTAAAAAGTAAAATAGGAAAAAAAGTAAATATTTGAATGAAAAAAATAACAGCAATCAATGAATTAGAATAGGGAAACAATAGAGAAAGTTAACAAAGCCAAGAGTTTATTCCTGAAAAGATTACTAAAATTGGGAAACACCTGACTAGAATGATCAAGCAAAATATAAATAAAATACAAATTTGCAATGCCATAAATGATAAAGGGAATATCATTACAGATCTTACAGACATTAAACGTAATATAGAGAATAGTATTGACAACTTTACATCAATTCATTCAATAACTTAGATGAAATGGCCACATACCTTGAAAAATATATTTTACCTAAACTGACAAAAGATGAAGTAGAAAATCTGAATAGCCCTATATCTGAACATACAGTAAGAAATACACTCCCAAGGAAAATTTTAGTTCTGTGTGATTTCACTGGTAAATGCTATGAAACATTTATGGAATAAATAATATCATTTTTATAAAAAATTCTTTCACAAAATAGTGGTGGATAGACTGCTTTTCAACACATTTTATGAGGTAAGAATAATCCTGATACCCAAACCTGATGAACACATTATTAAAAAGAAAAGAACACACCAATATCCCTTATGAATCTAGACACATTCTCAAGAAATTATCAAACTGAAAATAGCAATGTATTAAAACAGGGTAGCACATTACAGCCACGTGGCATTTATCCCAGGAATGCAAGCTTGGTTTAAACGTTAAAAATCACTCAACCAACTACAAATAGAAGAAAATTTCCTGGATTTGATAAAGAACATTTATGAACTTCTAATGGTGACATCACGCTTAATGGTAAAAACAGAGTAACTTCCTCCTGAAGAATGGGAACAAGGCAAAAATGTCTCTTCTACTGAATTCTATTTACTGTAACACTGGAGGTCCTTGAGAGTATGAGAAAAAGGTAAAAAACAAAACAAAGCAGAACAGGAGCATGCTTGTAACTAAACAGACTGGAAGGGAAGATTCAAAACTGTATTTATTTAAAGACTACATGAAGAAAAAGAAAGTGCTAGGGAATTTTAGGTAATCTACAAAAAACTCTTCTTCAATTGATAAGTGAATTTATCTTATATCTTTAGGATATCAGATTTATAACAAAACCAACCATATGTCTATTATATTTGAAAAATAAGATAATAAAACAACAATAACAATGGCATCAAGATACCTAGAAATGAATGTAACAAAAGGCATGAAAGACTAGTACATTAAGATTGACAAAGTTTATTTGCTACTGACAGAATAGAGAGGGTTACAATATTCATGGATTGGAAGACTGTTTTTAAGATGTAGATTCTTCCTGAATTAAATTTAATGTAATCCCCATTCGAATCCTAGAAAGCTTTTCCCCGTAGACTTTATTAAGCTTATTCTACAATTTATATCAAGAAGATAAACTATAATACGCCTAGCAGAAAATATAGAAAAGAATCTCCACAAACTTGGCGTAGGCAAGTTTAGACAGTTTCATTAAAAAAATTTTACTAACCATGAAATGTAAGTAAAGCTCAATCTATAGTAAAACAGTATTAAGAATAAATATCAAGCCACAGATTGGGGAAAATAATCACTGTATATAATTCTGACAAAGGACTTTTATCAAGACTATATTAAAAAATTGACAACTCAATAATAAGAAGCTAACAACTCAATTATTTAAATGAATACATCACAAACAAAGGTATACAAATAGCCAATAATCTCAGGAAAGTTGCTGAACATTATTGGGCATCAGAAAAATGCAAATTAAACCATTATGAGGTAACATTTCACATCCACTAGATTGGCAAAAATTTTCAAAAGACCAAGAATAGCAAGTATTGGCAAGGATACAGAGCAAGTGGAATTGTCATACCTTGTTTATGAGATTGTAAAATCATACTGGAAAACAGTTTTTCAATTTTCATAAAGCAAAGCATAGGGTTATGCTGTGATGGATTCCACTCATAGATATTTATTTAAAAGAACTGAAAGCATATGCCCACAAAAAAAAATTATATACAAATGTTCACAGTAGTTCATGGTTGTCAAAATTGAAACTACTCTAATATTCATCAACAGATAAATGTATAAACAAATTGTGGTACAACAATACGGTGAAAAACTCAGAAGTATACAGGAACACATTAAAGATACAATAACAAACTTTAGAAGAGACATACCACCACTTCTCTGCTATTCTATTGGTCACACAGTTGATCTTATTTACACGTAAAGGGACTACACACAGTGGTATGAAGGTGTGAATATCAGAAGGTTGGGTCATTGTGGAGGCTGGCTGCTTCAGGTATTTTCCAAAGGTGGCTATTTGGTAGACAGCTGGTGGTGAAGTGGTATGTAGGGTGTTTGAAGTGGGATAGTCAAGTGGGACTGGGAAGAAAAGTTGTGGTCAGATTATGATAGAAAATTTGATTTGCATGTGACAGAAATAAAACTGACATCATCCAAAAAAAATTGTAAAAGGAACTCAACGGCAGCAATGAGACTGCAAATAATGTTGGATAAAACTCTTTCAAAAGGACTTAATTTTGGAAGCAAGGCAAGGAAATACACGGTCCTCTTGTGTCCAAAGGTATCCAATTGGCTTGGCTTATTGCTGTATGTCTGTTGATGCTGATAGATAATTTGCAAATTGTGTTGTCAACACAACATTTAATCTGCTCTGAGCAGCTCATAAACAACACTTTGATTAATTCTTTCAGTCCGTGTCTTCTGGACAAGATTTACAGAGCTCTGCTTATTTGGATGAAAAATAGAGAGAGACAAGCTGTCAGTAGAAGGGGAAGGGGATGGAAAGATTTTCTTTTCTTTCTTTTGGTTGTATCTGAGAAGTGTTTCTTAATTAGGATTTTAAATGTTTGGTTCCACAAGGGAAGGATTTCTCAGTGGAACTCGGCAATCGGCACGAGGCAAGGCTCAGTGTCAAAGTGGAGTAAGTCAGGACAGACAGAGGCAGACTGGCGGTGGAACACTGTAGAGGGGGAGAGTCAGCCAAGCCGAAGACAGGAGATGCCTTTCTAAATTAGCCGATTCGTTCCAGAAACCTGTTGGACAATTACAACTCCGAGAGCTTGCCATCCCCACTCTCTGTGGAACAGTGCAACACAGTGTTGAATAGAGTTCTGTTCAACAAGCACATTTTTAAAAAAAAGAATTCTAATTAAAGAGAAACTTTTATCATATGAAATATAAAGATAGATATGCATTATTACTGAGCAATTCTGCATGTGTGAATGTATGTGAGAAACAGGGAGAGAGAGAGAGAGATTCTGTCACTATCCTTTTTGTGTGTTTTTACATGCCAGTTTCTCCCCAGGCCCCTAAATCTGTTTAGTTGAGCAGTTTCTATTAATTTTGGCTTTGAAATAATTTTCCATTGAAGCACGCCTTTTAATCAGCACCTCTCCATCTTTGTTGATTTATCCTCGCCAAGATAAGTGAATAGAGTTATAAAACACTGTTTCTGGAATACTCTTACATCACTTTGAAACATGGTGATCATCCAGCAACTTAGGCAGAAAAACCTGGAAATGAATGTCATTTGGAATAAAGTCCTTTCATAGCAATTATGACACAAGATGTACAGACAGTCTGCGGCTGATATGGGAAAAAGGATCCAAGAAAATAGCTATCTAATAATTTCAGGACTATTAGAAATGTAAATAACCCAACACCACAATTCCTCCTTGAATTTGTCCCCTTTTATGTCTGTCTCCTCTCAGAAGGGTAAATTTGATTTTTATGAGCTGTGTTTTGGAATGCACGTATTTCCAGCGATCATGCCAAGCGTTTCTTTTGTTGTTCACATCTGCATCTCTCGATATGATGAAGAGTCAACAAGAAAGTAGATTTGGTTTTGTTCCTTTGACAAATAAAGTTCACTTTGGGACACAACTGGAAAAAAGCAAGCATTACATCCATACCAGAAAACCAAAGCTGAATTTTCCATTTGTGGTAGTTACACGTTGTAACTTACATGCAAAGCCCTTGGAAATATTAACCCAGATTCAGAAATTAGTAATTATATTGACCTTGACATCTGTCCTCATTACCTTGTTCCCAGCTCACACAATTAGTTTAGCTGAGACTGTCATCAAAACCCTGTGTTTTAGATCTATTTCTAGTAAGGAACTCCTTCAGATCATTGCCCTATGAAAATTACAATATTAAGGACACAAAGGTATACGTGTGTCTAATTGCTGTAATTGTGTTAAGAAAGAAATCGCATAAATCTCCTTTAGGGGCTTCATTCCATTTGATGGCCTTAATGTACTCTCTTAAAACTGAAATGATTTCAAAGTATTGTTCTACAAAAGATTATCAGCCATTATTGTATATGAAGAGAGACAGGGTGAAAGAGCAATTTGAGAGGTTCACACTGTGAAACAAACTTCAGGCTTTTAACTGAAGGATGGCAGAGGCTGACTAAAGTCCTGTGATTCTGGAACTCTCCTGTTTCCTGTGCTTTCTCCTCTCCTACCTCCTGGGTCACAATTTGTTGGAAGCATCCTTGTTGTACAAGCAATATGCTGAGAGTGTCTAAACGTAACGCTACCCTCCTAAAAAAATAAGGGAATCACATACTCATACAAAGTGGCAAATACGTAGTGATTTTCAATAATGTGAAACTAGCAATCATCTATTGGGTTTATTTCATGATTATAAAAGCCTAATAATCCACAATAGCTGAAAGCAAAAGTGATTTATTAGGGTCTCCACAGACAGAAGATAAACCCATAATGTGCAGGCAAACATTTATTTTTAAAGGAGTGTGTTAAAAAGAAAATAGTCAACAGCTTGCTTACTCTGTAGCTCCAGAAAATGATGATTGAGGCTCTGAAGTATCTGCGCTGATGAATGGTAGAAGCAAAATTATAACCCTTGTTCTACGGTGAGACAAACTTTCACCTCTGTGAAGAAAATATAGATGACTGAAACTGATTGCTAGCAACCAGCACTGTGTATTCTTCTTCCCTAACTGAGCAATGTTTGAATTTGTGCCTTTCGGACAAACGCATTAATAACATTTAGCCACTAGGTATTTGTGGAAGAAATTGGAAATTGTTTTTAATTTGTTGGTTTGCTGAAGCGATAATATATTGAGCCATAGGGAGGGGGTAAAAAAAAAAAAGAAACTATTGGTATAAGATTTCTATTTGCATATGTAAATATATTAATACCCACAGAGCTATGTTAGTCTTAGAAACTCTCCCACGCAAAGCTAAGGGTTAATAGACAGGGAGATCTAAAATCCTGCCTGACCATGATGTGAAATATGGATTTAACACATAACTCATTGGAGGCCCCAATGAGTTATGGGCCTCATTTACTGCATATTACAGACTTTTTTCCCATATTCCTTTTCAACAAGGCATATGGTTTAAATTAGTTTCATCTTGGGTTTTCTAGGATCTTTTGTGGGCTGTTTTCTACAACAAGCTATAATACGCTGGCTCTTTTAATTCTATAGTAAGATGCTATTAGGTGCAGTTCTTTACTTACCACCTGAGGTGTTGCCCCAGGAGCACACTTTGCAAGAGGTACAAGCAGAGTTAGAGTCTGAAGCAAGAATTCAGACTCAGCTGATGAAATTAAAGTTGCAAATTCTTTATGGTTGAGGGAGGATGGGTAGACGTCAGCGTCAGTTGGGGCAGAGGTAGGGGCAGTTTGGGATGAAAACATTCAGACACACCTTCAGTTGAGTCAGGAAAGGGGACTGTGTGATAGGTAACAACATTCTGAAGAGTTAAGGATATTAAAGGACCCTGTTTCCCATAACTTGGCTCATAAATCATATTTTCAGGTACTTTACATGATTTATGGGAGGCTGGCTGTCTGCATGATTATTAGTAAGTTGCATTAAAATGGCAATTGGTCCTTCCAAAGCAGAGCCTTAAGATAAGAATCCAAAACTCAGAGAAGGCAAATCTCAGCAGAAAAGACACCTGAAAGCTGGGTGAGAAAGGAAGTGTCTACAGTTTGTGCTCCATCTCTGGAATTCAAAACCTAACATCAAAATATCGAGTGGGAAAAACATTGGGCTGACATCACGACACTTAGGTTTTCGTTTTTTTCTCACCACTGCAAACTTGATTGTCATTTATTTTCTTTGGACCTTAGTTTCTTCTCAGTAAACTGATAGATTCAGGGCCTTCCTATTCCTAAATATACATTATGCATGTGTATAAGTTATATATTCCTATTATTTGTATATATTTGTGTGTTATTTCTTATCTATGGGCATATTACATATTATGTGTCATACGTGTGTACATATAGATATATTTTCTTAAACATGTGAACGCAGCTGTAGCAAATACACACATCTTTACATGTACACATGTAATATAAGAAATATATATGTATATGTTCACATATATGTATGAAATATGAATGCATGTTACACATAGGAAGATTGGTCTATAATTCCACACTATCAGCTTAGGGGGTTCTTATTACCTCTTATTCTGAAAATCATAAATGCTGACTCCTAAGAATGTTACATGTATGAATGGGATTGAAAAGTATAATCAAGCATTCTATTAAGTACTATAGTTGTATAAAGGTACTATGTCGTTTTCTTTTAGAAATAAAAAAAAAACTTACAGGAAATTGCTAGTTGACACTGATCTTGTGTAAATAGAAAATTAAAACAAAAGTTTATAAAGGGTGTCTTGTTACTTTATATTAGAGAACAAACTCCATTTCAAGAGTGAATTAAAATTCACAGTTTTGTTATTAGACCTTTATTCTACAGCAACTCATCCATATTTGGATTTTATATTGGAGGACTGCTACATTTTTCGAAGCTTTCTCAACAGGACAAAATTCAGCATATATCGATCTCTTTGCAAAATGCACTCTCTAACCCATCAGATTATATGGAGGTTGTGTTTTCCTGAACATGCCAGCCATGAATAAGACTCAACAGGTCACTAAAAAGCTGAGAAGCAGAATATTTATGAGCTCAGAATTATTTGACACATAAGATCAGTTGAGAATGATGAAACCTAAACTTTTTATTATTAGCAGGAATTTAGACACAAGTTTTCCTCTAATAAACTGTCTATTGTCCTTGTAAGTCAAGAAAGTTGCTGACCTCTGGTGTCTGTGCCCATTAGCTAGAACCATTGCCCCTACCTCAAGCTCTTAATCAGTCACCTTAGATCAATATTCCTTCAGATTTGGTTATTTGGGACTGCTTTAGTCAGTTCAGGCTGCCATAACAAAATACCATAGACTGGGTGACCTAAACAACAGAAATTTAGTTTTCACAATTCTGGAGGCTGAGCAGTCCAAGATCAAGGTACCAGCCAAGGCCAATTCAATTTCTGGTTGGCAGAGGGACATGCTCCTGCTGTATTCTCACTGAGTAGAGAGAGAGGAAACAGTTCTCTTGTGTCTCTTCTTCTAAGGGCACTAATCCACTCAGGAGGGCTCCATCCCCATGACCTAATGATCTCAAAGGCTATATCTCCAAATACTATCATATTGAGGATTAAGCTTTTAGCATATGAATTTGGAGGGAACACAAACACTGTGTCCAGCTGGCCCCTTTCTCAAGAGACAACACTGTTGCCCCGGGTAGACTCCTACAGCTTCCTTACCCACAGCTCTCAGTTCCAGTCACTTTCAGTCGAAAGCTGTCAATGTGTTTTTGGACTGAGGATCTTGCTGCTGGTGCTGTTACTCTCAGTCATGTCTTTGGCTCAAGCGTGCTTTTCATCACTTTCTTCCATTAGGCTCTCAGGCAGCACATTTGAGAGCCAAGTTTGGGTTTTCTACATGAAATCAGGAGCCATTAAATAATGATTTATAATTGTCATATTTATAATTTTTTCATAAGTACAATACTGTATAATTTTGGGAGTTAGTAAGTAGAATTTATTGAATTTGTTTAATGTAGGTTTTTACACAGTCTCTACTGTATTAAAGCATTCAAAATAAGAAATACAATAAATCAGAGACTGACAGAATACCTACAAAAAAGAGATGAGCTGTAAACCCCTCAGCTCCTCCACGCCTTTGGTGTTTTCCAAAGGCTAGGCCATTGATGGCCTGTGTCCTGTGTGTGTGTGTAAAAAGTCTGGAAGTGTAACTCCAGATGGTCGATGTATATCTTTATCTGAATTGCAGAGGAAGAATGAGAAGGGCAAGAAGCAGTAAGCACTATTTTTGCTTTTTAATCAATGTACTTCTATATTGTTGGATTAAAAAGTAAGAGCACGTTTGCATATTGTAAATGTTTAATTTTAAAATATGTACTGAGAATTTATTGATATTTCATAGAAGGATTTTGATCAGATAAATGATCTGAGTGGATCATCTAAAGATGAATTGCCTATTTTTATTTTATGCTTATTAATTTGTATTTAAATAGCAGTGTTCTTTCTGAACCCTGTGCTTAGACAATTGTAATTTGAAGAATGCATTAAAAATGTGTCTATATATAATATAATTGAATGTGTATAGCAGTCATGAATATCATGCTGACTGTTAGGATTTAGCTGAGTGTTGTGTTTAAGACATGATATATTCATCTGAGTTCCACATGTCCTCGTTTGTTCAAATAGCACACACTACAAAGTTCTCTGAATCTTTGTTCATGATGGAGGTGTGATGGAATTTATGCTGGTGTTATTTGTGTTTTAATTAAAAAAAAAAAACCAAAGAAATGGGTATAAATATCATTTGTAGCAGGTGCTTTCCGTGCCTGACCTATATGCTCCTGGCCCTTACCATTTGTCTTAGTTATGGTTCTCCAGATAGTCAGAAAATATATATATATTATTAATAGATAATATGTATTATAATATATAAATACATACACTCACTATATATATGTGATATATGTATATATTACTCACACTTATATGAGGGAGAGAGAGGGAGAAAGAGAGATTGATTTGAAGAAATTGGCTCATGCAATTACGAGGCTGACATCTGAAATCCCATTGGGCAGGCTGGAAACTCAGGTAGGATTTGAGGCAAAATTTCTCCTCCTCTAGGAAAGCTCAGTTTGGGCTCTTAAGTCCTTCAACTGGTGGGATGAGCACCGTCCACATTTTCAAGCGTAATCCCCTTTACTTGAAGTCAACTGATTTTAGATGTTAACCACACTTACAAATTACCTTCACAGTGGCACTAAGGTTAATGCTTGATGAACTTATTGGATAATATATAACCTAGCGAAGCTGACAACTGAGACTAACCATTATATCTGTTCAATAATGCAGTGTTAAAATGCGAGTGTGTGCAAGTTTTTTCTAAGGGCTTCCTCTGACCTCTGCGGCCTTCTCTGAGTATGCAGATGGAATTATGGAGAATTAATGCCCCCAGAAACCCCTCTTCTTTCTATGGTTAGTGAGAGTTAGTGTATACATACCCCAGCTTCCTTGTATAACTCTGAGACACATGTTCTCCTTCTGCTAGTGTTTCATGAAACCATCTCTCATTTAAATTATCTCCACTTCAATCTCAGCAATGACTGTTTCTAATATAAGCAAAACAAACACACCATTACATTAATTGGTGTGAATATTTTGGAATGATTTCTTGAAACCTAGGGCGGTACGCAATTCACTGACTAGAAAAAGCAGATTTGTATTAATGGTTCCTTTATTTATTATTTATTGGTTTTCAGTGTCAAGAACTCTTTCATGGAACAAATGTTCAGTATCTTCAAAAGAGAGTAGCTGTATAATTTGTGTCTATTGAATAAGAAAACTAAAACACACATCTAGTTTTGAGAATATTTTGCAATATATTTGTTTAATTATTTTCTTTCCTTGTAAACGTGAGGCTTTGTTAGGTCACAGTTGTTATTTTGTTCACTACTGAATTTCCAGAGGCTACAACAGGGACTGACACGTAATAAACATTCAATAAATATTTCTGAATGAATGAAAAGTATAGATGCCCAAGAGTTCTTTGTGTTTGGCTTAGCTCCAGTAATTTGTAAACATGGCTGCATGAAAATTTCTAAGAAATATTTAAAAAATAAAAATTCTAGGTGCCATCCCTCCAGATAGTAAATCAGGAGGTGTAGGGTAGGGCCCAAGAATCTAGCTGTACCCATTCATATATCTCATACATGCATACACTTATATGTGCATATGTGTTACAGATTTTATGTTTTTTTAACAGATATCTAGTTATCTTTTTGACATTTCAAATAAACTAATATTTCTGGATAACAGCTTTTTATAATTAAATTGGTAATCAAAGGGAATGCATTTTATATGTCTGCAAAATAAGACGTTGTCAAATTTCTCTCCAAAAATCCCATACAACTCAATAATAAGAATGTTTCTTTTAAACACTCTGACCAACATTGGATATTAGCAATTAATTTTTGTTTTACCAGTTGGATGTATATATATCTTGATTGTTCTAATTTAAGTTTTTTCTAATTGCTATAGAGTTAGATAACTTTTACTGGTTTTTGATCATGTATATTTCCTCATCTATGGAATTTTTTATTTTAATGCTTTGCTTATTTTTCTATTGGAGTATTTGGTTTTATTTATTTTAAAGGCTTATTCTATTTTGTTAACACAGATCCTTTGTTACATCTGTTGCTAATGTTTCTGTGTGTTTTATTCTGATGCCCCTTGTGATCATCTTTGATCACACAAAACATTGAATGAATTAAAATTTACCTCTCCTCACCTCCTTTCTGGTATTTGTTTTTGCATTGTAAGGTTTTCCTAAAGTCATAAAAATATTTGAAACTGATAAACTGATTACTTCAACATTAATGACTTGTTTATACTCTGCCCACTAAATTTGATATGGTATCATGTATAACACATATCACATTCATATATGTAAGTCAGTCTGTTTCTAGACTATGTAATTTTTCTTTAATCTATTCCTCTATCCTCATACCAATGTCATACTATTTGAATTTCTGTAGGTGTGTCATGTATCTTGTTATCTGATAAAACAAAATCTCATCATTATTCTACCTTAAAGTTTTTTTCCCAGCACCTCTTGCATATTTTCTCTTCCAAAAATAGTAGAATCACCTTATTAAGTTCTACAAAAATATCTCCTTGGAGTTTTAATAGGTATCTAACTGAACTTTTAGTTTGATGTGTGGGGGGGAATTAATATATTTACACTATTATGTCTTCCCTTCCAGGAACATAGCATACGTTTGCATTAATTCAGATGTTCTTTTATGGTTTACCTGGATGGTACTTGAAGAGATAGTGACAGTTGAATCCAATTTGGTTTTTGCTTTATTGGAATAAAGAGTGTTTACATCTTCAGCCTATTTGCAAATTACTGGCAGAAAAAAATAAAAAACAACAAGCCTGGAACAATTACATCCCATCACGCAGAAAAAAAATCATAAGCAAATTAAAAAATAAGACAGTTTCTGTAAAATGCAGTTTTCAAAGACTCCAAATTATAAGTCACTAAAGTTTTTTGTCTTATGTTTTTATGGCATGAGGCATAGTTAAATTTTAATCTACATTTTAATACTCATTAGTTCTCCAAACAAAAAACAATATATATCATTTTTGGATTTATTTGTCGACAGTTCATGCTTTTTATTACATAATTAATTTAAAATAAATGAAACAGTATGCATCACTTGTTAAATGGGAAAAGTAAGAATTTGTCTTTATATAGTATGAATACTATTAAAGATTATATTAGCATCTTTATAATATGATACTTAATAATATATGAATCCCAAGCCATTTGTATCCTAAATCACTTATCACACCCACAAAAAATGATAAAATGATACAAAATAATGAGAGGAGTCTCAGGAGGTGATAGGTGATAGGAATGGGTGTTTGAAAGATATGTAAGGTTGGATGTTTTTCTAGAATTTTCTTCCTGTTTCCTAATTTGGAATTTAGTGCCCAGTGCACATTGTTTCTTCTTCTGCCTCTCTAGCTTTTCATTCAAGTTCTCCAGCCATGCCCAGAATGCTAACAAGCTGGAGAATGGGCTGGACAAAAATTAAGCAATCATATAAGTGTTTCTGACTGAGCGAAGGCTGCTATTTTTACTTCAAAGCCTAAACTCTCAGGCTAAACACAACAATAACTTTGGCTACTTTGCATTCCTATCTAGTGACTTAATTTGAGTAACGGTATTAATATTTTATCAGGAAGTCAGCATTTTCTTTTAAATATGTACTTTTAAAGCTTTATTGTACCCACACGTGGGATTTATGATATCTTGAGGCGCTGATATTTTCTATTGCGGTGGTGTTCCCAATCTTTCACAAAAGTCAATTAGTGAATGGAATTCAAAATACAGAACTTTCTTCTAGAGCTATCTAGTGTCACTGTCACTGGAGAGTTCAAAAACTGATCTTCGGATACAATTGTCTGTAAACCCACCTATCATTAAGGAACCTTTCCCATTATTTTCAGTCGATCACAAAGAAGTCTCGCCTTGAGTCCTTTCAGTTTCCTACAGAAATTTTAGTATGGAACTTTAAAATTTTTATTTTATATTTCACAAAAATTTCAGTTCTTTTTCAAAGAAAAGTCAGAGGAAGCCTGTGGGAGGGTGAGCTGAAAATAATTTGATATATTAACTATTATCTCCCATTATTTTTTTCTTCTTCTTCCCCATGTTCAAGCTCTGTGCTTTAAAGCCCAGGAAGAAGAATGTGACAAATCAGAAAAAGTAGAAACCTGCAAGATTTCCCATTTTTTTTCCATCCAAAAGACCAAGTGCATTAAAAAGCAAAACAAATCAGCAAAAACAAAAACAAGGATGGGGTAAAATGGAATAAGATGGAGTGCTTCCTAAAAAGCAGGAGAGAGGGAGAGTGTTAATCTCAGTTTAGAAAATCATTTCCCAAGGTTGTGGGGAAGGGAGGGGTATGTGGGTCCCAAGGCAGTACCTTGACACTATCCTGAGAATGTGGCATACAGTTGCAAATACTCTGTTGCTCTCTTAAGCCTATGCTCCCAATCTTTACAAATGCTTGAGCTCCAAAAGTAGTAGGGGAGCATCTCAGTGACTAACCTTAAAAGACCACATGAGTAGGGCATATATGCATTTCATCCAGAACCACCATGGGCCAATGGGCTGAAGACTGCAGAGCCACCTGACGCTTACCACTGGAATTGACCCTATGATCTTGGCATTACCCTGGGGGAACCCCAACAATAACTAAGGTTACTCCCATTAGAATAGGGAGGGAATTAAATGAAATAAGTTGCTATTTTTCAGCACATACACAGCTGCAAATTCTAATGAATCTAGTAAACTCTTCCTCATCTGCGATTATTGTATGTGTTCTCACACAGGTATAAATCCTAAATATCTCTACCCACAAACTGACCTCTTTTCCCAGCTGGTACAATGTTTGTGTGTGTGTTTGCATCAGAGAGACTTAAAGATGATCTTTACCCCCAGGCAGTGAGTAATGGGGAGCAGGGCTGTAATAATCTGTCTCTTGGGCTGCCAGTAAGGGAAGTCATTGTGAACTACCTTACATAATAAGGGAAAATTCTTTATAAGGATAAAGTGGTATTTTAGAGATTTGAGGGCATAAATGTAGATGGACCTTGAAATGGGGCTGAAAACAGGAAATGGGCAGGAATTAGAAACTGTCTCTGCTTTCTTCTTTTGAATGTCTACCCTTCTCCTCTCCTCTCCTTCTCCCTCTCACCCTCCCTCTCCTCCTCCCCTTTCCCTTTCCTCCTCCCCCTCCCTCTCCCCTTCCCCTTCTCCTCCTCCTTCTTCTTTTCTTCTTCTTCTTCTTCTTCTTCTTCTTCTTCTTCTTCTTCTTCTTCTTCTTCTTCTTCTTCTTCTTCTTCTTCTTCTTCTTCTTCTTCTTCTTCTCCTCCTCCTCCTCCTCCTCCTCCTCCTCCTCCTCCTCCTCCTCCTTCTTCTTTTTTTCTTCTCTCTTTCTGCTTTTCCATCTCCATTGCACAATCTTGCATTGTATCTCCTGCAGCTGACTAAATGGATATAAGCTCTAGATTTTGAAGAGATGAAATTTGGTGAGACAGGAGGCCTTTCTCACTCCAACACTTAGGAGTGCTCAAGTATTTCTTCTCATTTTAATCCTGAGTTTTCCATGCAAACAGGCCACTAACCTTGCAGATCCTCATCCTTCTTGCTATGGCCAAAACCGCTTGCTCAGGCTCCCTATGTGAGTACTGAGTATTACATTTAAGTAAAACCTTTGCAGCAGAACATATACTCATGAGAAACACATAAAAGCTCACATGAAAGAAACATATAAAACAATCAAGTTTATCTGTTATGCCCATAAAATAACATCTTTTCTTTTATTTCCCTTTCTTTTCCAAATTTTCTTCTATGTGGTACTTAATGGCATGCCTAATTTTCTTTTCTTCTTTCTTCTTCAAAACTAACCCCAAATATATCTCCATTGGTTTCTTTCCTAAAAGCTATGCTTTTCTTCTTGCAATTGCACTTTTCAAAATTCCTGCAATGTATTATTCCAACATAGCTATGTAATGATGTTTGATGTGAATTCCTGTTCACCTTGCCCCTCTACCTCCTTGGCATTCTTCACAATGCACAGGAGGCTGATAGAGTCTATTTGCTAAATCATGGCTTCGCTAATCTCATTTCTTTACCTCAAATTTCATCTCCTTAACAATTTGAAATGGATCCTGAGTTTTTCTACTTCCGACTGATTTGCATTTTTCTTGGTTGTGTGCTGTTTAACAGCTGCTGTTTTCTCCCCAGAAGGGGGCGGGGGATGGTTTCCATGGAGATGGTGATGACTCTGCTCAGATGTGGACCTCTCCAATATTCCTACTGCATTTGTAATTCCTACCATTCATTCCATGTGGAGCTCCTAAGTAGTTTCGTTTCCTTTTGGCAATAAACTCCTTGGAATTCTGACTCCAGAACTCTTTAATTGGCCCTGGTTTGTGGCCACCAACTTATTTAATTGACATCAAGACGTATCTTTACATGGTTATGTGCTACATAATCTTTACATGGTTATGTGCTACATAAAGCAACTGAAACAGGCACGATGTCCATTATAAATAGGACACCTTGCCATAGTGTGTAAGCCACAGTGGGAATAAAAATGCATATTGATTGATTTGTGGTAATATAAAGGAAACTTTTAATCCCATTATATTGCTGCAAAAAAAAAAAAGAGACTAAATTAGAATCAGTTTGGGGGCATTATTAGCAAATTCATTGCTTACAGTCTGTTCTAGTTATACTGTAATTCTTACAAAATGCTGAGTTTAGAGATGATTTTGCCTAACTTCATCATGAAAAATAATTTGATAGTTTAGGCAAGAGGGTTGGAATTATAGGAAAAGGTTCAATAGGAAAGGAGGCCATATTTGATGAAGAATTGGTTGTTCAAAAAGTGAAAATATGTGGAAGTGAAGAAATAAAATCAATACCCATGTTATAATCACTCATTTATTCATTCCTTACTCTTTCAACAAATGTTTATTGAGGACCTATTGTGTACCAGACCCTGCGAGACACTACAAATAAAATTAAGAGCAAAATATCACCTCTTCTCTGTAGAACTTAGAGTTTAATGGAAATGCAAATGTTAAAATTATAAAAACTCATAAGTGTATAATAACAAGCAGTAATCATATCTCTGAAAGAAAAGTTCCGGGTAATATGAAAGCTTTAACAGGAAGGCAGAATCTAGACTGAGGTGTGTGTGACCAAAAGAAATCTAAAAGCTGAGCTGGAGATAACTGGGCAGGGCATAGAGTGGGATTTTAAGCAGAGTTAAAATTTCAAGCAGTGCTTACAATTGTTAATATTTGGTGTTTACCTAGGATCCTTGAGGCATGCATCAAGTCCTTTACCATGAGACAGGCTCTATCATTGCCTCCACATATGAAGAAATGGGATGTAAAGAAGTTAAATGCAAGATGAGAGAGAGATGAAACCAAGATTTATACCCAGGCAATTGGAAAATAGAGCACACATACCTAACTGCTGCTTTGTACTCTCTTACGTGGTGAGGAAAGACAATTATAGAGCTTTTTGTTCTAACAATCTAGTGATTTTATGTGACTATAGATATGATATCTGGACCCAAACAAACATTTTATAATATTTTTTACTTGATATGTATGTATAAAGTGAGTTGAGTCTATTTATGCCAGTTGGCAGTGTACATATTAAACGTATCATGGAACTGAAGGGCTATCACTTGAAGGCTGTGCAAAGTGTTCATCTCACATCATTATTTCCAGATGTCTCAAGTCTTGCTCTCTGCCCTACCTTAATAATTTTTTTCCTTCCTTAATAATTGATGTAAGTAGAATAACATATTTTAGCAATGGCCAATTTTATTTTTCGTCACTAGGAAAATGTTTTTTTAAGTCATCAAAAGCCAGAAAATACGAATTGTTTTTTTTGTTTTTTTTTGTTTGTTTTGTTTGTTTTCTCCTAGGAGCCAGAGCCAGAATGATAGAGTGGGATGTTGTGGTTTAAGTTTGGGCTCACCCATACTCAGGACAAATATGTAATCCAGGTTGAGCGGAGGGAAGCCCCAATTTGATAGTGATTATGTTTATACCATGTGGATGGATGAGGCTGCAAGAGGGAAATACACTTTGGTTGTAAAATAATAAAGTTACCAATAATTAGTTTAAAAATTCAATATAAATAAGATATCTAAATACAATATCTTGAAATGTGGTTATTACCTATGACGTACTAACTGAGCTTTTGGTGTGTAGAAAAAAAAAACAAAGACAGAAGTTGGGTTTATTTAGGCACATGGAGGTAGAATAATATGTACATGGATTTCATTCAGAAGAATTAGTTTGGGAAACTCAAGTCCTCCCATCCTTATTCTGTTCCCATAGTTGATGTTTTAGGCCATTATGTCCTAAGTGTCTGGATGTCTGCCTGTACTCCCCACTCATTTGGCCCAAGAATAGACATAGCCTAATGTTGCTATTGGTCTCTATTGGATACACTAATAGCTTAATTATATTTTAAATTGATTTTTAATGCCCAGAGTTTCCCTAAGTGCATTTTTAAAATCTAGAAAATAAATACAAGTCTGCATTATAGCAGTGAAGTGTCCCCCTTTATAACACTGATGTGTCAGAGGTCTGTTAAGGAATCTGATCATTTAATTTTTGTAAAATGCTTTAAGAACATTAACTACAGGGTTCACACTGAAAAAACCAAATAGTGACACATATTTTTAGACACATTATCTCCCTTGGAATATACAGCACAAATATATAATTTGATATGCTTTTATCTATAAAAATATTGAAAAATAATTAAAATTGACATTTGGTAAACTACTGACAGCTTGCCTTACATTTTGTACAATATAGAACTTTTCTACATTATAAAAATTTTTAAACCCAGTTTGAGCCTCACAGTAACCCTGTGAAAGAAAGCAAGATTGGTAATATTAATTGGTTGATCCATGAAGAATTAAAGTTCAGAATAGGAGAATGAGTTTTGCAAAGGATGCAGCTATAAAGTTGGGGGACTTAGTGCTCTCTCTACTTTACCAGAAAACAAAAGAGTTACGTACATTTTGGAAAACTTCATACTATATCAAGTTTTTGTAAGGATCAATTTGACTACCATCAAGAATAACCTACACTGCTCACTCACTCCCAGGGGAAGGAGCCACTATTGTACCCCCTCTCTCCCCAAACACCTGTGCTTACAGATGAAAAATAAAAGAAGCTCTGCTGGTCACAGAGTAACACAAAAAGCACAAGGTGGGTAGAAGAACACTTACAGCTGAGACCCCAAGGAAACAGAAATATTATTATTAATTCTATTGATCTGGTCCATTCTGGTATTTGTTTGACTCAACACTCTGCCATTAGCCTGGGGCTTGGACAGTCTTTTTTAAACCCCTGTATTTCTGGGACAAGCAACATCTGAAGTCTGGACTACTCCATCAGAAGTCAAGTAGGAGGCTCTGAGGAGGGAGCACTGAATCCAGGATGCTAGACAACTAGGGAGTCCTCAGACACAGAGAAGATTAACTGCAGAGAACTCTCACAGAGCCCTGTATCAGAGCCTAAGACCCAGCTTCATCCAACTGTCTGCAACTGCTAGTGCTGGACACCTCATACCAAACTACAAACAAGACAGGAACACAAACCCACCCATCAGCACACAGGCTACATAAAGCCATATTAACCTCACAGATACCCTAAAACACACCACCTGACATGACCTTGCTCATCAGAGAGAAAAGACACAGAGCCACACACTGGAAAGCAGACACCAGACCCTCCCACCAGGAAGCCTACTCAAGACACAGGAAAACCCCACCACAGGGGGCAGAGGGCAGAAACAAGAGGAATTACTACTAGGCAGCATAGGGAAAGGAGACAGCAAATCCTATAAATTAGACAAAATGAGAAAACAAAGAAACACCACCCAGGCAAAGGAGCAGGAAAAAAAACCACAAGACCAAATAAATGAAGAGGAAATAGGAAAATTGCTTGAAAAATAATTCAGAGTAATGATAGTAAAGGTGATCCAAAATCTCAACAACAAAATAGGGAAAACACAAGAAACAGTTAATAAGGACTCAGAAGAACTAAGAGCAAACAAACAGTAATGGACAAGAAAATAACTGAAATTAAAAATACTCTAGATGGTATAAATAGCAGAATAATGGAGGCAGAAGAATGAATAAGTGAGTTGGAAGATAGAATGGGGAAAATAACTGCCACAGAGCAGGAAAGAGAAAAGAGAATACAAAGAATGGAAGCCCCAGTCTCAGAGACCTTGGTGACAACATTAAGTGCACCAACATTCAAATCACAGGCATCCCAGAAGAAGAAGAAAAAAAGAAAGGGTCTGAGAAAATATTTGAAGAGGTTATAGTGGAAAACTTCCCCAACATGGGAAAGGAAATAATCAAGTCCAAGAAGCACAGAGAGTCCCATACAGAATAAACCCAAGGAGGAATACACCGAGGCACATATTAATCAAACTAACAAAAGTTAAACCCAAAGAAAAAATATTAAAAGCAGCAAGAGAAAAGCAACAAGTAACATATAAGGGAAAACCCATAAGGATAACAGCTGACCTTTCTACAGAAACTCTGCAGGCCAGAAGGGAATGGCAGGATATACTGAAAGTCCTGAAAGAGAAAAACCTACAGCCAAGAGTACTCTACCCAGCAAGAAGCTCATTCAGATATGACAGAGAAATCAAAAGCTTTACATGCAAGCAAAAGCTAAGAGAATTCAGCACCACCAAACCAACCTTACAACAATTGCTAAAGGAACTTTTCTAAGTATGAAACACAAGAGAAGGAAAAGACCTACAAAAACACAGCCAAAACAATTAAGAAAATGGTAATAGGAACACACATGTCAAAAATCACCTTAAATGAAAATGGATTAAATGCTCCAACCAAAAGACACAGACTGGCTGAATGGATACAAAAACAAGAACCTTCTATATGCTGCCTACAAGAAACCCACTTCAGACCAAGGGACACATATAGACTGAAGTTAAAGGGATGGAAAAAAACATTCCATGCAAATGGAAGCCAAAAGAAAGCTGGAGTAGCAATACTCACATCAGACACATTACACTTTAAAGTAAAGACTATTACAAGAGACAAGGAAGGACACTACCTAATGATCAAGGGATCCATCCAAGAAGAACATATAACAATTGTAAATATCTATGCACCCAACATAGGAGCACCTTAATACATAAGGCAAATGCTACCAGCCATAAAAGGGGAATTCGACAGTAACACAATAGTGGTAGGAGACTTTAACACCCCATTTACATCAATGGACAGATCATCCAAACAGAAAATAAATAAGGACACACAAGCTTTAAATGACACATTAGACCATCTTGACTTAATTGAAATTTATAGGACATTCCATCCAAAAACTACAGAATACAGAGACAGGACTATCAAGCAGTAGCAGCAGTATTTCATCTTGTGGAACTGAAAACCACAGCCACAGAAAGATAGAGAAAATGAAAAAGCAGAGGACTTTGTAGTAGATGAAGAGACAGGATAAAACCCCAGAAAAACAACTAAAGGAAGAGGAGATAGGCACCCTTCCAGAAAAAGAATTCCGAATAATGATGGTGAAGATGATCCAGGACTTTGAAAAAAGACTGGATGCAAAGATCAAAAAGTTTACCAAAGACCTAGAAGAATTAAAAAGCAAACAAACAGAGATATGTAACACAATAACTGAAATGAAAAATACACTAGAAGGAACCAATAGCAGATTAACTGAGACAGAAGGGCAAATAAGCGACCTGGAAGACAGAATGGTGAAAATCACTGATGCGGAAAAGAATAAGGAAAACAGAATGAAAAGAACTGAAGACAGCTTAAGAGACCTCTGGGACAATGTTAAACACACCAACATTCTCATTAAAGGGGTCCCAGGAGGAGAAGAGAGAGAGAAAGACCTGAGAAAATATTGGAAGAGATTATAGTTGAAAATTTCCCTAACATGGGAAAGGAAATAGCTACCCAAGTCCAGCAATCACAGAGAGTCCCAGGCAGGATAGAGTCAAGGAGAAACATGCCAAGACATATAGTAGTCAACTTGACAACAGTTAAAGACAGAGAAAACTTATTAAAAGCAACAAGGGAAAAACAACAAATAACATACAAGGGAACTCCCATAAGGTTAACAGCTGATTTCTCAGCAGAAACTCTGCAAGCCAGAAGGGAGTGGCATGATATATTTAAAGTGATGAACGGGAAGAACCTACAACCAAGAATACTCTACCCAGCAAGGATTCGAAGGAGAAATCAAAAGCTTTACAGACAAGCAACAGCTTAGAGAATTCAGCACCACCAAACCAGCCTTACAACAAATGCTAAAGGAACGTCTCTAAGCGGGAAACATAAGAGATGAAAAGGACCTACAAAAAGAAAAACAAAACAATTAAGAAAATGGTACTAGGAAAATACATATCAATAATTACCTTGAATATAAATGGACTAAATGCACCAACCAGAAGACACAGACTGGCTGAATGGATACAAAAACAAGACCCATATATATGCTGTCTCCAAGAGACCCACTTCATACCTAGGCACACATACAGATGGAAAGTGAGGGGATGGAAAAAGATATTCCATGCAAATGAAAATCAAAAGAAAGCTGGAGTAGCGATTCTCATATCGGATAAAATAGACTTTAAAATAAAAAATGTTACAAGAGACAAGAAAGGACATTATATAAAGTACAAGGGATCAATCCAAGAAGAGGTGATAACAATTATAAATACATATGCACCCAACATAGGAGCACCTCAATACGTAAGGCAAATGTTAACAACTAAGAAAGAGGAAATGCAAGGCAGAAATAGAGACACAGATGTAGAGAACAAACACATGAACACCAAGTGGGGAAAGCGGGGAGGGTTGTGGGGGAGGAATTGGGAGATTGGGATACCAAATTGTACAATCTAAATATATGCTGTTTATTGTCTGTTAACTGTATCTCAATACAAGTACTTTAAAAAAAAGGAACAAAAACTACACTTCCTTCTCAAGTGCACTCGGAACATTTTCCAGGATAGATCACATCTTGGGTCACAAACCAAGCCTTCGTATAATTTCAGGAAAGTTGAAATTATATCAAGCATCTTCTCCGACCACAACACTATGAAACTAGGTATCAGTTACAGGAAAAAAATGTAAAAATACAAACACATAGAGGCTAAACAATATGCTGTTAAACAACAAAGAAATCACTAGAGAAATCAGAGGAAATCAAAAAATATCTTGAAACAAATGACAATGAAAAGACAACAACTGAAAACCTATGGGATGCAGTAAAAGCAGTTCTAAGAGGGAAGTTTATAGCAATACAGTCCTACTTCAAGAAACAAGAAAAATATTGAATAAACAACCTAACCTTACACCTAAACCAATTAGAGAAAGAAGAAGAAGAACAACAAAAAAACCCAAAGTGAGCAGAAGGAAAGAAAACATAAAGATCAGATCAGAAATAAATGAAAAAGAAAGGAAGGAAACAATAGCAAAGATCAATAAAACGAAAAGCTGGTTCTTTGAGAAAATAAATAATATTGATAAACCATTAGCCAGACTCATCAGGAAAAAAGGGAGAAGATGCAAATCAACAGAATTAGACATGAAAAAGGAGAAGTAACAACTGACACCACAGAAGTACAAAAGATCATGAGAGACTACTACAAGCAACTATATGCCAACAAATTGGATAACCTAAAAGAAATGGATAAATTCTTAGAAAAGTACAATCTTCCAAAACTGAACCAGCAAGAAATAGAAAATATGAACAAACCAATCACAAGTACAGAAATTGAGAATGTAATTAAAAATCTCTCAACAAACAAAAGCCCAGGGCCAGATGGCTTCACAGGTGAATTCTATCCAAAATTTAGAGAAGAGCTAACACCTATCCTTCTCAAACTCTTCCAAAATATAGCAGAAGGAGGAACACTCCCAAACTCATTCTATGAGGCCACCATCACCTTGATACCAAAACCAGGCAAAGATGTCACAAAAAAGAACATTACAGGCCAATATCACTGATGAATATAGATGCAAAAATCCTCAACAAAATACTAGCTAACAGAATCCAGCAGCACATTAAAAAGATCATATACCATGATCAAGTGGGGTTTATCCCTGGGATGCAAAGATTCTTCAATATATGCAAATCAATCAATGTGATACATCACATCAACAAATTGAAGGATAAAAACCATATGATCATCTCAACAGATGTGGAAAAAGCTTTTGACAAAATTCAACATCGATTTATGATAAAAACTCTCCAGAAAATGGGCATAGAAGGAAATTACCTCGACATAATAAAAACCATATATGAGAAACCAAAAGCCAACATCGTCCTAAATGGTGAAAAACTGAAAGCATTCCTTCTAAGAACAGGAACAAGACAAGGGTGTCCACTCTCACCATTATTATTCAACATAGTTTTGGAAGTTTTAGCCACAGCAATCAGAGAAGAAAATGAAATAAAAGGAATCCAGATTGGAAAAGAAGAAGTAAAATTGTCAATCTTTGCAGATGACATGATATTATTCATAGAAAACCCTAAAGATTCTACCAGAAAACTGCTAGCACTAATTGGTGAATTTAGTAAAGTAGCAGGATACAAAATTAATGCACAGAAATCTCTTGCATTCCTATACATTAACAACAAAAAAGCAGCAAGACAAGTTAAGGAAACAATCCCATTTACCATTGCAACCAAAAGAATAAAATACCTAGGAATAAATCTGCCTAAGGAGGCAAAAGACCTGTACACAGAAAACTATAAGACACTGAGGAAAGAAATCAAAGATGATACAGCCAGAGGGACATACCGTGTTCTTGGATTGGAAGAATCAACATTGTGAAAATGACTGTACTACCCAAAGCAATTTACAGATTCAGTGCAATCCCTACCAAATTACCAACAGCATTTTTCACAGAACTAGAACAAGAAATCTTATGATTTGTATGGAAATGCAAAAGACCCCGAATAGCCAAAGCAATCTTGAGATGGAAAGATGGAGTTGGTGGAATTAGGCTTCCTGACTTCAAACTATACTACAATTCTACAATGATCAAGACAGTATGGTACTGGCACAAAAATAGAAAGGTAGATCAGTGGAACAGAATAGAGAACCCATAGGTAAACCCAAGCACATATGGGCACCTTATCTTTGACAAAGAAGGCAAGAATATACAATAGAAAAAAGACACACTCTTCAATAAGTGGTGCTGGGAAAATTGGACAGCAACATGTAAAAGAATGAAATTAGAACGCTGCCTAACACCACACACAAAAATAAACTCAAAATGGATTCAAGACCTAAATATAAGGCCAGACACTATAAAACTCTTAGAGGAAAACATAAGTAGAACACTCTTTGACTTACATCAAAACAAGATCCTTTTTGACCCACCTCCTAGAATAATGGAAATAAAATCAAGAATAAACAAATGGGACCTAATGAAACTTAAAAGCTTTTGCACAGCGAATGAAACCACAAACAAGACAAGAAGACAACCCTCAGAATGGGAGAAAATACTTGTCAACAAAGCAAAAGACAAAGGGTTAATCTCCAAAATATACAAGCAGCTCATGCAGCTTATTACCAAAAAAGCAAATAACCCAATCCACAAATGGGTGGAAGATCTAAATGGACATTTCTCCAAAGAAGACATGCAGACAGCCAACAAACACATGAAAAGATGCTCAACATCACTAATCATCAGAGAAATGCAAGTCAAAGCCACAGTGAGGTATCACCTCACACCAGTCAGAATGGCCATCATCAAAAAATCTAGAAACAATAAATGTTGGAGAGGGTGTGGGGAAAAGGGAACTCTCCTGCACTGTTGGTGGGAATGTAAGTTGGTACAGCCACTATGGAAAACAGTTTGGAGGTTCCTTAAAAAACTAAAAATAGAACTACCATATGATCCAGTAATCCCACTCCTGGGCATATACCCAGAGAAAACCATAATTCAAAAAGAAACATGTACCATAATGTTCATTGCAGCACTATTTACAATAGCCAGGACATGGAAGCAACCTAAATACCCATCAACAGATGAATGGATAAAGAAGATGTGGCACATATATACAATGGAATATTACTCAGCCATAAAAAGGAATGAAATGGAGCTATATGTAATGAGTTGGATAGACCTAGAGTCTGTCATACAGAGTGAAGTAAGCCAGCAAGAGAAAAACAAATACTGTATGCTAACTCATATATACGGAATCTAAAAAAAAAAACTGGTACTGCTGAACCCAGTAACAGGGCAAGAATAAGGATGCAGATGCAGAGAATGGAGTGGAGGACACAGGGTTGAGGGGGGCGGGGGGCAAATGCGAAGCTGGGATGAAGTGAGAGAGTAGCATAGACATATATACACTACCAACTGTAAAATAGATAGCTAGTGGGAAGTTACTGTATAACAAAGGGAGATCAACTCAATGATGGGTGATCCCTTAGAGGGCCAGGATAGGGAAGGTGGGAGGTATCACGGGAGGGAGGGGATATGGGGTATATGTATAAGTACAGCTGATTCACTTCCGTGTACCTCAAAAGCTGATACAAAAGTGTAAAGGAATTATATTCCAATAAAGAGCTTAAAAAAATAACCTAGAAATAAACCATCAAATCTTCAGATAAATCTCTAAGTCAGGGACAACCTGCCTTTTGGATAACAAATAAATCACTACCAAACAACTTATATAACTTTGGAGGAGCTCTGTTTTATTTGTTGTGAGTGACAGAAACCCAATTCAAACTAACTTAAGCAGAAAAAGAATTGGTTGATTTGCATACCTGCTGATTCCAAAGATAGCACTGTCTTTGGTCTTGGTTGAATCCACAGGTTCAAAAGGCGCTATTAAGACTTTCTGATCCCCTCCACTTGGTTCCAGCTTCCTCTGTATTTGGCTGTATTCTCAGGCTAGCTGTGTTTGCATGGCACCAAAGGTAACTACTGGCAGATCTAAGGCTTTCATTATATTTTCAGCTTGACATTCCAGAAGAAAGTAGTACTTTGGAGGAAGACATTAGATATTGGATAATGTGATTTTTGGTGAACCAATCACTGTAGTCAGGGAGATAGAGTGCTATAAATGGGCAGGCTTGGGGCATGTTACAAACCCAGGAGCAAGATTTTCTGAAGTCCTCTCCACATGGTCTAAATGGGATTACTAAAGATCGTTTCAACCAAAGATGCTCTAGTTTTATCTGTTTTATTTGTGAAAAGCTTTTTGAAAAAAAGGGTTTTATGGCTTCAAAAACTTGTCAACTACTGCTTCAGCAGAATGTTGCTTAAAACTAAGTAGGATTTAAATCTTCTGGTTATTTGACATAATAGAAGATATTTAGGATGTGGAATTGGGAGACCTGGGTTTGATTTTTGGCTGTTCCATTTACTAACCATGTGACTTTGTGCAGAAAACTTGAGTCTCACTTCCTTTGCCTATCAAATGGCCTAAAAATAAAACTTGTTAGAATCCAATGGAACAAGGCATATGAAAGTGTTTTGCAAAGTTTTGTTGTTGTTGTTTTAGTTGTTATTTATTTCATTAATTTAAGCTGCATGTCAGTCCAAGTTCTGAAATAGTTGGAAACAGATGACACAGCCAAAAGGTGTAACTGGAGATAATTTTATTAATAGAGTATTTACAGAGATATGGGCAGGCTAAGGAAATCAGCAAGGGAGAAACATCCTAAAACTATCAAACATAGGAAACCATTACCTCCCCCAAACCTGAAAAAGCAGAGAGAAAGAAGCGCTGCTAGAGTGCAATAAGAACTAGAGCTATCAGAAGGGCTGCCAGACAGGACCTGTGGCTTTAAGTACGGAAACAAAGCCACTGGCAAACCACAGCTCAGCAAGAAGAGATGAAAGGATAAAGACCCTAACCTTTCTCTATTCTTTCATTCCCGTCTCCTCATGGTGCTTCTGATTGGCCAAACCCAACTGGAATCTAGAGGGCAAGGGACCGTGGTGATGCATTCCTTAGAGCTCAGCCTCCTGGGTCATAGAACTAGGTAGGAGAGGGTGCAGAGAGGGTCTGGAGGGAGAAATGAAGACTATCTGGTACAGTTTCCCTTTCACCTTAACTGGTATATCTTATTAAAGAACATCAAATGCTTTAGTATTTCATTTAGTTTCTAGCTGATTAGAATTTATTGATTGTAAAAAATATTTAAATATGAGTTCAATGAGGGACTTCCTAGGTGGCACAGTGGTTGTTTCCACCTGCCAATGCAGGGGACAGGGGTTTGATCCCTGCTCCAGGAAGATCCCACATGCCGTGGAGCAGCTAAGCCCATGTGCCACAACTATTGAGCCTGTGCTCTAGAGCCCATGAGCCACGACTACTGAGCCCGTGTGGCATAACTACTGAAGTCCACGTGCCTAGAGCTTGTGCTTCACAGGAAGAGAAGCCACTGCAATGAGGAGCCCCTGCACCACAATGAAGAGTAGCCCCTACTTGCTGCAACTAGAGAAAGCCCATGTGCAGCAACAAAGACCCAACGCAGCCAATAAATAAATAAATAAATAAATAAATAAATAAATAAATAAATAGAGTTCAATGAGAACTGTCACTCACTTTAAAACTTGTCCTATTTTATAATCTATATCGGTGGTCTTAAAGAGTACTCTAAACATTCTTCAATGTCCTGTGAATTTCCGTCTTGGGTGGTTAGGACTGTCTCTCACTGTGCTTGTGAAAGCAATGCAGGGTAAGCTGTGTAATTTTCTATAGTGATATTTTCAGTTGCACTTTAAATTGAGTATTTCAAATAAGGATTTAATTTAGGTTTAATGAGGGAGTTATTATATGTTAATTAAATGTAAACTGATTATTATGAATATCTATTGGGGCATAACAACCTTTATTATTAGACGAATATCTCTTAAAGAATCAAAGCTTAGTAAATATGCTACTAATAATTAGTTTTAAACTAACATTCAATGGAAAGAATACATCTAAAGGCACTGCATTGAGTATAATGTGGTTATTACCTATTAAATATCAATGGATTATTGAGAATATGGTTATTGAGTTTCAACTCATAGATCTTAATAAACTGCTAGTTGCGCCTAAATAAACCTCCATAAGTCAGCTAGTATTTAATTAGCAGAAGTATTTATAGCATGGCATTTACATTAGCATATTTATAATCAAATAAATAATATAATAATGCTTTTATTAAATCTAAAGTCCTTGCCAGAGGCATTTACAGAGGAGCGAAACTATACTGGCTATGTGGTCTTAATATTTATTACATGATTTTAAACTTTACTAATATATTAAACAATACCTTAATATATGATTCATTATCTAGGGATATTATGAAGTTGCGCATACTCTATTTAGGATGAAAAATATTTAGGTTAAACTGGATAAGATAATTCTCTAAACATTTATTTTTATTTATTATAACTAGGCACAAAAGTAGTATACAAATAACGTCATTATAGTTAGCTACATTTACTGTTGCTAAAGAAATGTAACCAATATGAGCAGTTGGCAGGGTTGGCACTGTGGCATGTGAGGTGTCCACAAAAGTTTCTGTAAGCAGGAGTGTGGGTGCCAAGTTTCACCCACAAGGAAAGAAGCCCTAAGCAGGTCTTGCATACATACAGTTAGTTGTCTGTGCACAAAAATAACACTGCTTATCACTGCACAGATGAATCGGTAGTTGTCTTGCACAGTTAAAAATGGAGCATAATTTCCTCTCAAGAGTGAGGAATAAATTCCAAACTAATTTTATTTCAATATTGAAATGTCATAATTAAGTTTCTTTTTCACACAAAGATGCCAAAGATGGAAAGAGGGCGTTAGAGTCAGGCTCATCTCTCCTGAGGAGTCTGGTTAGCTTTTCCATAATCCTTGCTCCAGGTGGGGGGGCTTGTTTCAGGGAAATTGTTCATTTCATTTTTATCCTGGAAAAAAATTTTGACTCTAAAGACATTTATTTCAACACAAACACTAGGAAATAATTCTGTGAGGACACTAAGCATGCGATATTGATTTGTGGAGAGGTGTTTATATGGGCCAAAGAAATCAAGGAAAAGCTACTAATAAGTGGGTCCAAAGTATGGATGAAGAACTCAACACTGTATTCAGTGCTGGTGAAACTCACATCTGCCGATGCTCTTTGTTCTTATGTTGTTGTGAAGTGAAGGAGACATGGATGATGCTGGTAATGATGATGATGGTAATAAAGAGGAAGGAGAAGAAGAGGAAGAAGGAGAAGAAGAAGAGGAAGGGGAGGAGGAAGAAGGAGCAGGAGGAAGAAGGGGAGGGGAAGGGGAGAGAAGGAGAGGAGGAGAAGAAGAGGGAAGGAGGAGAAAAAAGAAAAAGACTACTATGAAGGAGACAATCCTGGCTTACTTTTTTCACACTTATGGGGTGCTGGGCAGACTTTCTGCCTGCTAGGCAGTATTCTAATCACCTTCATGTGGACTGTCTTATTCAATAACTCGGTCTCCTTTCATAGGCTTTGAAGGATATCTCTTTCTTTCTCTCAGTAATGCCTTCTTCCAAGATCAATGGTCATCAGATGATCCTTTGCAAATCACTATGCCTTTCCCAAATTTGTGTCCAAGTAATTTTACAAGGACAAGGTACAGAGAGATGCAGGAGGATGGATTAGGAAAAGCCATGGGCTGGAAATCTGCTCACTTGGTTTCTACTCTCACTGCTGCAGCTAACTAGCTATACAACTTAGCAGATTCTTCAGATTTGAAATACTGGGTTTAGATCTCAGGATTTCAAAATCTCTTCAAATGCAGGGCTTTCATCCTTGTGGACATTAGGGGTTCAGTTGATGACATTTGTTGCTAGAATTTTGAATATAAAATACCTTTAGAAATGTTAGTCTAACCATATGTTTTTATTGTTCTGGAGAAAGCTAGTTATATACAGTCTTATTTTTCAGTAACATTAAATTTATTCTTTATGCATGTCCTGAAAGGAGAATAAAGATGATTATTATTGAATCTGTACACTGCCTGTCTCAGAAGGGTTTAATTACTTTCCATTCCATGTATACCAAAGAGAAAACTATTAGGATAAGGAAAGCTCAGCATTTTGAAGGAAGCTGAAATGTAGCAATCATGCTATTCTACTTTTATATACCATATTTCTCTCCAAGATCTATTGATAGAATCTTTCAAAATTTAGCTCCTGCAGAAATAGGAATTTTGATTCTTTGGTTCAGCATTATAGATATGAAGTTCTCCACTTAACTTTGTCTCTGCTAATGATTTGCTGAAACAGGGTTCTTTAAGAAGGTAGGTGACCAGGAGTGCTTTTCTAGGTAGTTAAGCCACTTGGATCAAGTTCCCAATGTCAGGATTGACTTCTTTATGTACACAGGCAAGAAAACTCAGTGAACAGAAAGCCATGAGATTCTCACTACCCCAAAACTGAGTGTTTCAATTCCAGACTACATGGCTAAGGGGATTTAGGGAGGAAAGAGACAGCTTCGACGGGGTCTTACTGGGAAACAAAGAAAGCAGGCTGAAATCAGCTTTTACCTTGAAATTTGGCTTTTGCATTTTTATTTTTTCCACATCTCTGTTACATAACTTCTTTAAGGGACTCTCTCAGTATCACCGCACTTTGAATTATGGTTTCATTTATGGTACATGAATAGCACTACCAATTTAGATGTCTTATTCAGAAGTCAGATTAGGGATTTAAACATATATTAATTACACTGGTATGTCTCTTTGGCTGCTTCTCTTTCTGGTACTGATTAGGTATGGTTCTTCAAACCCCATCTTGGATGGGATTAATTTTGCCGTTTATATCCCATTTTATATCATGGTACTTTCCTTAAGTTTAAGATGAGCTTTTCCAGAGCCATTTAACAAGGAAATCCAAGCTATCATTTAATTTTTAAACCATATATTCGAATACAGTGTTTCTTTAGCTACTATTTCAGTTACAAAAAAATATCTAAAATTAACCTGCTGTTTAAGACAAAGTTGCCCAGCTTGGGTCTATTTGTACCTATTATGGTTTAAATGCACATACAATTTTGGCATATGTTATCCTGTAGTTTGAGTATTTGTTTTTGTGGATTTCATGAAACCTGTTGGAATCATCTTGGAAGGTGAACATAAAAATAGATGTAAAAACCACCATCTCATCTAACTCCCAAAGAAAACAGGACACTGCATTTTCTTAGAGGTCAGTCAACAACTACATACTCATTTTAAGCACAAAGCTCCTCTTGATCTCAACAACTTACATTGCCTATATCCCAAATATGTGATATTAAATGACTAGATCAAACAGCTTGTCTGGCAAAAAGCAGATAAACCTCTCTTTAAGTGGTGAAGATGAACCTACTTTGAAAACACATTTAGAAATCAACGCACAGGATCAAGGTTATTCCAATGTAGCTTGAGTATAGGAAACAGATAAAGAGAGGCTTGAGGAAGAGAGACAAGAAAGCTCTTGAAGTGATTGAGAAGAAAATTAAAACACCTAAAGTAAAGTGCAAACTTGTGTTACATGACTTTGCCTTTGTTACAAAGGCCTTTTCTTAAAACTATTGCATCCAGATTTCCTTATTTTTCCTAACATGCTCTTTCTAGGATGTGTGTTTTACCCATAGCTTTTGTATTTCTCCTGAGGCTATCAATTATTCTATACTTCCCCTTCTTTTCTGGAGTGAGAACACATTTTGATTAACCTCTCTTAACCCATTCAGATCTTGTCTCTTCTGTTTGTCTTACTGTGATTTAATTCTTTTTGCTTATGTCCCCTTAGATTACGGATACTTTCTTCCATTTGCTATAAGCCAGCTCTTTCATTTTACATCTGTGAATCATTCACATGCAAGGTTGAGAAGAGATTTATGAGATCTTAATGCAATAACTCACAAGGTGTACTGCTATCAGATATCTGTTTTTCATGGGCATAACAAACAAGTTCACCTGATCATAAAATAAAACAAGATAAATGTAGGTTTAATCTTGACTTTAAACCATTTGTTTTGTTGTCACCTTCAAAATTATTTTAGGTTAGTTCAATGGCCCCTGGGGTTTAGAGAGAACATGTGGGTGTCTTTTATTTACTTCAGTATTTGAATTTAATTATACAATTTTCCAAATGCATAGAATTTGTTTATTCTGCAAAGATAAATGGGGTCAGCCCCAGTTTCAATTCTTCCAAGTAATTCCTTCTTAGACCATTTCAGCTGGATCCACTGAACTGGAATCCATGCACTGAAGCAGGCAGAATATAAAGTTCAATATCCCTCATATAGTGGAGCTTAGAATTTAGCCACTCATCCAGACAGAGTCAGGTTCCTGCAAGGGTCAGGAGACCTCCGCAAGGATGCCGTTCTATTCTCATTCTTCATGTTGTATCTCTGCAGATTGTCATTCATATGTTCTTCATTTTCTCCATTCCCACTGCCAAAGTTAGCCTAAATCACCATCACTTGAACTATGGTAACATTTTTATTTGCTTGTATATTGTTTAACCAATTATTCAGCTGCTAGCTTTGAGGTTGTCAGAATCTGGTCTGTCCTTTTTTCCCACTTTATCCCCAATGCCGAGAACAATGAATGATCTGTGTTAGGCTCAACCTATATATTGGGTGAACTCAACATATATTTGTTGAATTTCCCTTTAAAAAACCTCACTGAAAATATTATGCACAGTCTTTCAAACAAATTTTTCTTCTATCACTTTAAACATCTAACCTCTTTTATTCTGTTTTCTCTAGACTTTCACTTCCTTAAATGCTGAAGCTGTAGCTTAAGTCTGGACCAACCTCTTTGCTCTTTTTAGTTTTTGCAATGCTTTTTGTCCTCTTTGCATTTCCTATCTGTCATCTGTAACCCATCCTTCTGCTTTTAGTTTAGTGCTAACTCTCCGTTCCCCATTAGTGAGGTAGACATTTCTTCAATGTTTAACCACCAGAATCCAATTCTGTATTGTTATGTCTAGTAAGTTTCCCTCTCTTCAATGTATGTTTCTGGAGGGCAGAGACCATCTTGCTCACTTGTATGTTTCTAGGCCCTAGTAGATGCTCAGTGCATATGCATAGAAGGCTGAATGAATGTTCTCAGATTCATTTCATGCCATCCATCGTGTTGCCGCAGTGGATTGAGCCAAGATTTTGCCTTAATCCCTGCTTCTAGGTTTTGGGTTGTACTACTTTGTGTTTACTCATCTTCCTTGTGGGGTCAAAAGCTTCATTCTACACCCGGAAAAATGACTGGGCTTCTGTTCCCTGAGGATAGATCTTTAGCATAAGGAAAACACGCCTGCTTGACCTCTGTGCTCTATCCACTTAATCAGAAATCCCCATGGCTAACTCATTTTCGATGGTGTCTGATGTGAAAATGACTCTTATTCTTCCAGAATCGATCTCATGGCTGTAACTCAACTATCATGGTGCTTGCTCAAGCCTCATGTAATAATACGCAGAGCAGAAAGGAATTTCTCAAGGAACTCATTAGTTCTCCAACATGGCTGTGCATTTGAATCAACTGGGGAATGTTTGAAATGTACAAATCCTGGCTCTACCAATGAATTAGAATTTTTCAAGGGTAGGGCTCAGGAATTTAGAGTTTTAAACATGTCCCCTGGTGATTTTGATATATAGCCAGCTTTGAAATCACTGATCTTTATTTTTATTTTCTACCTGAAGGCCCATTCTTATAAACCCTGAACTAGAAAAACATAATTACATTTCCTCACGGTTTAAGAAAAAAATAATAAAATAGGGTCTAGTTTTTCATGAGAAAGACAGATAAAAATATATATGAAATAAAATTCAATCAAGATATCATAGGAAATGAACCGAAACTCAAACAGTTAAGGGACATGGATACCCTCCATTTTTCCTAAGGATAGAAACCAAAGTTTGCAGTGGCTTCCCTGTCTCACCTCATTTGTTCATTCATTCACTTAACAATTATTTATTGAGTGCCTACTACTGACCAGACACTATTCTAGGTTTTAGAAACATAAGAATGAGCAAAAAAACGGCAAAGTTTCTACTCTTAAATCGCTTACAAGTGGAGACAAGGGACCAATAAATGACAATAAATGAATAAACACATAAATGATGAATTTTTCTTGACATATTAAGTTCTTTGAAAAAGAATAAAGCAAGTTGAGGGGATAGAGTGATACTGTTTTATCTGGGGTGATCAGGGAAGAAAAATTCTCTAAAAAAGTGGTATTGAGTAGAGAGGCTTGGAAGAGGTGAAGAAGAGGGACAGGAGACAGCTAAGAAGGTATGGTGGGGAAGAGTAACCTCAGAGGAACTGAGGCAGCAGTGTACTCGGTACTTTCATGGAACAGCAATATTAGGTAAGTCATTTATCCTTCTTAGCTTCCATTTTCTTTATTTTCCCACTGAGAATAATAATGTCATTTTGCCGATCTTTAAGAGCAATGCTGTGCGTATGGAATTAGGTAATGTACATAAAAATACTTTGTCATAGGATATTGAATATAGTTCCCTGTGCTATACAGTAGGACCTTGATGTTTATCCACTCTATATATAAAAGCTTACATCTGCTAACCCCAACCTCCCACTCCATCCCTCCCCCCATCCCCTCCCTCTTGGCAACCATCAGTCTGTTCTCTATGTCTGTGATTCTGTTTCATAGATAGGTTTATCTGTGTTGTATTCTACATTTCACATATAACTGATATCATACGGTACTTGTCTTTCTCTATAAACCATAATGTGAAAGAATATAAAAAATGTATATATATAAACATATATAAAACTGAATCACTGCTGTGCAGCAGTAATTAACACAACATTGTAAATCAACTATACTTCAATAAAAAATAAAAAAATAACCTTTCTTTCTTTTTTTTTCTTTTAGCCATCTATCCTTTTATTTATTTATTTTTTGGCCGCACCTCGCGGCATGCAGGATCTTAGTTCCCCAACCAGGGATCTAAATGCACGTGCCTCCAGCAGTGGAAGTGTCAGTGGAGTCTTAATCACTGGACTGCCAGGGAAGCCCCAAGATAAAGGAATCTTAAAAAACACTTTGTCAAATCAGAAGCACTGTACAAAGGGAACCTATCAAGCATTAATAGGCTGATGCTGATTAATACTGCCTTTACCTAGAATAAAAAGCACGATTTTAGAGCTTTTATAATAGAGCAGGAAATAACCTCAGGAAATCTTTTTACTTTCTTTAGGCTTTAAAGTTAGAATATTATTAACCCATTTTTCAGGTCACACAATTTCATCATGGGAAGATTAAGTGACTTGCCCAAGGTGACACTGATAGCTAGGCCTGGAAGAGGTCTGATAACTCAGTTTTCTGCTTTCTAAGGCAGTGCTCTTTCTACTAGATTCTTTTTTGATATCATTTTATTCAGTCATTTTGGCTAAGTACTTTCTAATGTGTTTAAACATCAAACTCTGGTGAAGAAAATGCAATCCAGTCTTTCCACAGGCACTGTCCAGACTCAAAAGGGGAGATAGAGAGCCTTCTGGTACCATTGTTAAGGTCATAAATATCTCTCTTGTCGAATTAGCACTGGGGCTGCAATCCTTGACTTCAGAAAATGGCTTCTGTGGCCAGGCCTTCCATCACTGTGAAGTGACATATATCATCACCCAATACGGATGGGCCAACATAAAAAAACTCCTATGCACACAAATATGGAGACGTTTTACTGAGAAATGGAGCTTGAGAAATTGCCCAATGTCATCCTTCCTCCAGCCCCCACCCCCACCACCTCCCCTGCCTCCCCTGCCCCTCCCTACTCTCCCAGGCGAAGTGGATATTCATGACTTAGTCAGAGAAAGCTGTGGGTTAGGAGAACTCCATTGGTCTGAAACTAGGAGAGCTGACTGTGTGATTTTGGGGGCATTGGAGTTGGCACTGGAATCCCCGCAGGGAAAGGTCCTAGAGGGCAGATATCACATTGGTTTACCCTACATAGAGCTTCGTTAAGCAAATCACACAGAAAGGGTAGCATAATAATGCAATCTCTTTGTGTAAGAACTGGTCCATTTGGAAAGCTGTCTTAACTCATGCTGGCCACTTTGGGACCTTTGAGTAAATTATTGCCTCACGGGGAGAAGCTGGCTCATTAGGCTGCCACATATATAGCAACGATAGCTTTATATTTCCATTCCCAGGAATGTTTGATAGATATTAATGGACTCTATTAAAGACTGGAAGCAGAAAGGATGTCTATTAGAAAGATAGCCCTTTATTTTATTTCTACTGTGCTTTCAATCCCTCAATTGTGCAGGGAGAATAAACACATTCATTGAATGCCTACTATGTGCTGGCAATAGTTGCATAGTTTTCTCACTGAATTCTCCTGATAATCCATCTCTTATAAATTAGGGCATTAGGGCCCTGTATTAGGCTTCTCCAGAGAAACAGAACCTATATGTATATATATGAAGATTTATTATGAGTCATGGGCTTACATAATTATGGAGGCTGACAAACTCCAAGATCTGTAGTCAGCAAGTTAGAGACCCAGGAGAGCAGATGATGGACTTTCAGTGTGAGTCTGAAGGTCTGAGAACTAGAAGAGCCAATGGTGTAAACCCAGTTTGAAAGTCACCAGGCTTGAGAAACAAGAAGAGCCCTTGTTTCAGTTAGAGCCCAAAGGCTAGAAAAGACCCATGTCTAAGCCCAGCGGTCAGGCAGGAGCTCCTACTTACCTGGCTCTCTTTGCTCTGTTCAAGTCTTCAGTTGGTTGGATGAGTCCTACTCAACATTAGAGGCAGAAACCTGCTTTTCTCAGACTGCTCATGCAAACGTTAATCCCATAGAAACACCCTTGCAGACACACCCAGAATAATGTTTGACCAAATATCTGGGCACTCTGTGGCCCAGCCAAGTGGTTACGTGAAACCACAGGCTCAGAGGGGAAAGCAACTTGCTAAAAGACACATGGATGTGGGTGACCATGTTTCTATGTCTGGAAGCTTGACTCCTTCCCTTGCGCTTCACTGCTCCTTACCACTTCCTAACTTGTCCCTCTATGTGGAACAGTAGATAATTTAATAGTGTGATTTTTGTTTTCCAAAGATTTCATGAACTACCCCTGCAACTTCATTTCCTACTATTCTCCAACACTCGAATTGCAACTCATTGAAACTCACGTCATTGTCAATTATGCATTTGTGATCTGTTGTATGTATATGACTGTGACTCATGAAATATATTCTTTTTGAATTTCCCTGGAGTGAGCGGGTCCTCCTTTTTCTTGGAACTCTGGCTGATACATTATGGAATACTTAAATCAACCCTATAAGGAATATACCATTATTGTTCCATTTTACAAATGAGGAAAGCAGTGGGGCTTCAACAATCTGCAGAAGATCACAAAATCTTGTGAGTAGAATAGCTGGGAGTGGAACTCAGGAAGTCCAGCTTTTGAAATCATGCTCTCAACCATATTATAATACTTTAATAAAAAAAAACTTTGTTCCAAATGAACACTCTACCTGGAACAACAGCCCAGTTTAAGTCCCCTTTTCTTCTCAAACATTCTTATTCTATTTGACCACTATGGTTTTGTGATCCTTATCCCTCAAATTCATTGAGGAGCATCCTTAAATCTTATGCTTGTATATTTGTTCTACAGTCACAGAAAGAGCATACTCATTGCTGGGGGCAGAGACCACTGGTTCCCTTTTTAATTTTCAGCAAGTAGCTCAGTCCTGGGAACATGATACATTCCTAACAAACATTTGCTGATTGATTCAGGTTCCATTACAAATAATAACTCAACAAGGAATTTCTTCTTGAATAAGTCTGAATATGGAAGGAAGTAGGCTGCTAAGGTTGAATGGCAAAATCGTGGGCCTGGAGGCAATTCTTCCTTCCCAGCTATGTGACTTGGGATGAGCCACTTTATTTTTTTCATGTGTCAAGTTTCCACTAGGGAAGCTATTGTCTTGTGCCCCTTGCATCTAGCTTGGACCTTGATATCTATTAGACACTTGAAAAATATGTGTTAAATGGATGAATAAATGCATGGTATAAAATAAACTTTATTTTTGTAGAAGAATTTTAGGTTTACAGAGAAACTGTTAAGATAGCACAAAGAGTTCTGATATATTCTACACCCAGTTTCCCTTGTTATTAACGTCCTACATTAGCATGCTACATTTGTTCCAGTTAATGAACCATTACATTATTGGTTCCATACTTTATTCAAAATCCATTCTTTATTCAGATTCCCTTCGTTTTTACCTAATGTCCGTTTTTTGTTTTTTGTTTTTTGTTTTCTTTTTTGTGGTTCCAGTTTCCTATCCAGGATAGCACATTACACTTTGCTGTCATGCCTCATATTTTCTTTGTTCTTTATGCTGTTGACAGTTTTGAGTAGTACTAGTCAGGTGTTTTGTAGAATGTCCCCCTATTGGGACTTGTCTGATGTTTTCTCATGATTATCCTGGGGTTGTGGGTATTTTCATCACATCATACCAAGGGCACATATTATCAAAATGACTTATCACTGTTGTTATTGTCCTTGATCACTGTTGCTGAGGTAATATTTGTAAGGTTTCTCCGCTGTAAAGTTTTCTTCCTTTCCATACCGTGAAAGAAAGTCACTATGCTTAATCCGCACTTAAGGAATGACGGTTATACGCCACCTTCCTGGCGATGAAGTATCTACGTAAATGATTTGGAATTCTTCTACATGGGAGATTTGTCTTTTCCTCCTCATTTACTCAATTATTTATTTTTATCAGCATGGACATATGGATATGTATTTTATACTTTGCTCTATAATCCAGTACTACTTGACTGTACTGTTCAAATTGCTCCAGCTTTGACCACTGGAAGCTCTTTTGACTGGCTCCTGTGTCCCTTTGACATATCCTGTCAATGTGGTTTGATTTTTTTTTCCCAGAATATCCTTACTTTCTGGCACTACACGATGTTCTACACTAATTTTGTGTATTTTCTATTTCAGTCTTAGAATCACCAAAGCCCTGGTTTCTTTTATCGGAAAGGGTGTTAGAAACCAAGATTCGGGCACAAGGTGTAGTCAGTAAGTGTGTGTTTGATGAGGGAAAGGGATAGTAAATGCTTCCCAAAGAAGGGTCGCATGACACCAAAAGTACCAAAATGACTGGTGACGCCTCAAAGGTGTTGTCTGTGGGATGACATGGAAGAGGCATTTATAACTTTACAACTTTCTTCTAATCCTTTTGGTTCAAGGAGAAAACTTCCATGTGATCCTGGTAATCTCAAACTTGAGAATTTACTTTTCTAACAAAGTGAGTGAGCCTCAGGCCCTGAGCTTTAGGCAAGCGAAAATGTTGAGCTAGAATTTGTGAATATCATTCCCATTATATTCATCTGCATTATTATCTTCCATTATGGCAGATTCAACTAGTTTTCTATTTGTTTCTGTTTTTGTTTTCGTATTTATCTTATTTTAGGCTGTGTCAGGTCTTAGTTGCAGCACACAGGATCTTCATTCAGGGCACGTGGGCTCAGTAGTTGCAGCACACGGGCTTAGCTGCCCTGCCGCACGTGGGATCTTAGTTCCCCACCAGAGATTGAACCCACATCCCCTGCATTGGAAGGCAGATTCTTAACCACTGGACCACCAGGGAAGCCCCTAGTTTTCTATTTGTAATAGCAATATATACTTTTCTCTTAAATATATATGAGTGAAAATGTAAATACATTTTATGAGGAAAAAGTAATAGTATGCAATGGTTGGTACAATGTGGAAAAAGTGGTAAGTAAATGAGTTTGGAAAAAATCAGAAGGGATGATTTTGAAAACCTCTTGCAGCTCCAGAATTTGACATTCTCTGTCAGCCAGTATCTATTATCTCACACCCATAGCTGTGTGCAATACTTGAGAGTGGGAATATTTTGAAATCTGAATCACAGAGAGAAAGCGAGAACACTGTTGAGAACAAGAAAATACACACAGTCATTTTCTTGTAGCTGTTCTTAGCTCCAGAATAGATCTAACAGCCAGGCGTTGGCAGAAGGTCAGGTGAGAAATGCTGGGTAGTGCCTCAGGAGAGCCGTGGCATTGAGATCAGAGAACTAGAAACCAAGGGGATAGCTGGTTTTAATAGCATCAATGGATACCCTCAAAATGTTCATGAAAAATGAAAATATAAAGCAAATAATTGTGACAAGCATATTGTCTAATTAAGATGAATGGGGCATGCTTCTTATGCATTTTTAATCTGTTAAATAAACAGCATATTAATAAGGCTTAATTATATCACCACATACTTAAAGTGACTTTCTAAAATAAAGTTTATTTTGATTTAACATATGCTTTTTGGTGTGTTTTTGTAGCACTTTTACAAGCATCTTACACAAATAACATCTTGAAATAAATCTCCTGGATGTGATCATCATCTTGATCAGAAACTCTTCTTTTTAATTTCTTGGAAAATTCAGGACTTAGAATTTCCAACATATGTGCCCTGTCAGTCCTTATGCTTGAGTATTGCAGAAATGACCCTCTTATTTTTGACTGTGTTTCTTTATGATTCTTATCTTCCATTTCCATTCCACACATTGATGGACAACATATCCTGCTGATTCTTAGAAATAGCTCCTCAATCTGACCCCACCTTTTACATATATGGAGGATGGCCACAGATTCCTTGACCTTCTTCCCTTCAAAAGGTAGGGGTAATTTCCCTTCCTTTTGAATCTGGGCTGGATGTAACTTCTTTGACCAATGGAACACAATAGACACTGGAACTTCAGAGAGGACTGGCAGCTTCTGCCTCCATCTTTTGGAGTCCTGCCACAAAATAAGAAGCTTGACAACGCTGCTAGAAAACTACAGACAAAGGGATAGGAACCCAATTGAGCCTAATGTCAGCCAGCAATTCAGCACGGCTTATTTATTTATTTATTTATTTTGCTTTTGGATGTGTAGTTCATGCTTTTTGGCATATATTTTCCCATTTATCTATCTGGAATATCCACTTTAAGTGACACATTGTGAAGCCTTTCTTGATTTTCTTAGACAAGATTAGCTCTTCCCATCTTAGTGTTTCCACAATGATAAGGATGATGGTCATGACGATGACAGTGGAGAGGATGGTGATGACACAGCCCTCAATACACCAGGAATTATTTCACAATTTTCAATAACCCCATAAGGCAATCCTAGTAATTCCATTTTATTAGTAGGGAAACTGAGGCACAGAGAGGTTATATAAATCACTCACGATCACACAACAAGTAAATGCAGGAGACAGAATTTGGACCTGGAGGTCTAGCTTCTGGGCATGTGCTTCTTGTTGCCACACCGCACTGCACTTGCCATTTAAATTGCTAAGGTGGCATTTTACATTGTAATAAAGTAACCTGTTTTCACGTTTGTCTGAGTAGACTGTGAGTTTCTGCAGTCCAGAGACCGTATTAGTCATTTTTATACCCTTGAATAGAACACAAATTCAGGCACATAGAAATTCAATAAATAATTTTCAATCGCTAAAGCAGAGTTTGAATTTAGATCCTAGAACTTTCAGTCCAGTTCTTTTTTTCTTTTTTCTCCATCACATTAGTCACCTTCATTTTATGTTGCTTTTCATCTTACTATTATAAATGAATTCTGGAAGTGCATCTGTTCTATTAGTTGAAATAGGAGCTAAGACCTTTATTGAAGAAGACTCCTAATTCATTTCAATTATTTCCTTTAATGTTACAATAATTATGATTCAAAAAGGAATGCTAATTTTATGGAAACGTTGTGCATGTTAAGATGTAGTCTAACCTCGTAGCATCTCCTTCAAGGTCTCACATTTCTTTTCTGGATTGTTCTCCACTCCTCTAACCCAACTCAATTACGTGTGACCACTATAACTCACCTGTGACCTTTTGGTTCATGGTTCTAAACTATCTTGTTTATAAGGCTCTTCTTTGCACTGACAACCCCCTTTCTCACTAGGGCATATTGATTCTTCTCCTTCTAGGTCATTAAATTTCTCTGCAAATGCAAAGTCCCCTAATACCAACCATCATCATTGTCACCATCCTGCACCTCCCTCGTTCTCCTTCCCCTCCTCCTCATCACCAACATCATCCAGCTCTCAGCTGAGACTGAACACTTCCCCTTAATATCCAGAAAAGTAAGATTCAGATCATGATCAAAATAAATTTAGCACTTATCCTAAGCTTTTCATGCTCTCAATGTTTTCATGTTCTACTGTGGTTCTGAGATCCTACTTTTTCTGAATTATTTCAGTTTAGAGGAGGTCTCATTTCTGGACTTTATTATCTTTCAACTCTAATGCATGGACTGAGAAACAGAACTTTAGCCATTTTCTATAATTTCTACTAGAAAGACTTACACCAGGATTTTGTGTGTGAAGCAGAGTTTCTAGCATATAGGTTTGAAGGATTTACATTCAAATCAAAGTGAAAAGTATAACTTCAACTGAGACTTCTGATGTCTATCATATACCCTTTAGACATGCTCCTTTCTTTCATTTTCCCTTCTCTGCTTGACTCTACCCCAAAACAATGTTTTGGTTCAATTGTGGCTGAGGTACCAGAATTCTGTTCAATTCTAGTTACCTCTCTTGTTACCTTGGTTTCTCCCAGCATATGCCTCACCTTCTTCCAACAAACAACTTCTTAAGGTATTTTCTCTGCACGGCTTCACTTCTACCCTAGGAGACATTCCTGCATTAGTTATTATTTTATTTAGGTTTTCTACAATAATACATTTTCCCCTTACATTTATTTATTTATTTTTATTTTATTTTATTATTTTTTTGGGGGGTACACAAAGTTCAATCATCTGTTTTTATACACATATCTCCTATTCCCTCCCTCCCTCAACTCCCCCCCCACCCTCCCTCGAGTCCTCCCCACCCTCCCCGTCCCAGTCCTCTAAGGCATCTTCCAGCCTCGAGTTGGACTCCCTTTGTTATACAACAACTTCCCACTGGCTATCTATTTAACAGTTGGTTCTATATATATATCTGTGCTACTTTCTCGCTTCGTCTCAGCTTCCCCTTCACCCCCCGCCCCCCCAAACCTCGAGTTCTCCAGTCCATTCTCTGCATCTGCGTCCTTGTTCTTGTCACTGAGTTCATACTCAAAGAAAACCATAATCCCAAAAGAAACATGTACCATAATGTTTATTGCAGCACTATTTACAACAGCCAGGACATGGAAGCAACCGAAATGCCCATCAACAAATGAATGGATAAAGAAGATGTGGCATATATATACAATGGAATATTACTCAGCTATAAAAAGGGATGAGATGGAGCTATACGTAATGAGGTGGATAGACCTAGAGTCTGTCATACAGAGTGAAGTAAGTCAGAAAGAGAAAGACAAATATTGTATGCTAACTCACATATACGGAATCTAAAAATGGTACTGATGATCCCCTTACATTTAGATAATTATTCTGTAGATCTTTAAAGTGCTTTTATATTATTCCTGTGAGATAGGGAAGATAAGGTCAAATGCCTTCAACATATTAGTAACATAGATAAACGTGTTCCCATGTTTAAAATACAAAGTTTGAATCTGATAAGGCTTAAAGTCCACTCCATGTACTTCTATTGATATGGAGCCTTAAATTTGAAAGAGCCTCCAGGAAGATAAGCTATGATGATCTGTACTTTACCGATGAGATTCCTGGTGCCTATAGAATTTCAGTGGTTTGCAGAAAGAGAGAATAAATGGTGAGGTGTAGCCATAGAACTCATTGTCTTCTACCTTTGGTGCAGTGCTCTTCTTATTTCTTCAACAAATGTCTCAGTTCAGTGCAAAGCATGGGACAACACAGTCATAAAGCAGCTGAGCATGCATATGGTGCCCAGATATAGATCGCTGGGGGAGAAGATGCATTGGAGAAGGTTTATAAATGATTCCAAGGAAGTGAGTTATTTATTTAAGTGTAGATGCAGCATAGGAAGTGTCTATGAAAATGAGGATTTGTGGATATGCATTATTAATGTCTTTATTCAACTTCCTGCTTCTTTTGCTTTGCTGCCAGCATCTTTAGGTGGTTAAAGTTACAACAGAACGATAGAAAGTTATGCTCTCCTATTAAGATACCAGATCTTATGAAGACAGGCAGCTAAATGTTTCACCAAGAGATACAATCACCTCCATCAACATATATTTATACATTGATTTTTTTTTTTATTTCTGCAAAGGACTAGGTCAACAAGTTTAGTTTATCAAAGGGAATTCCATTTCCTCATTGACTTTAAACAATGAAGACCTTGAAACAGTCAGTCAATACACATCTCAGAAAAGAACAAAGGAAGCATCTGAAAGGAGGATTAGTAAATTACCTGCCTTCAAAATTCAAATAAAACTGCACAAAAGCAGTTCTCTATATTTGCTGGTAATTCAACAAAGAAAGCCAAATGAAGCTCATAGATCCAGGTTATGCAGAAATGTTCAGCAAGCTGAAGGTTGCACGGGATGGATGTTCAAATAAGGATCATTTTAATGAATACAATTACGAGACGGCTGATATGCAAAATGAATAATTTAAAAAATATGGTGGTTTATGTATGATCTATGCATAGTTACAGTAACACACCATTTGGGGTTATAAAAAATAACTGAAGTGAAATTGTTTGTTGGAGTGCACAGAAGGAAAACAGCCCACAAAATTCTTTGAACACCTACTATGTTATAAATGTCCTCAGATATGTTATTTTTTAAAAAATTCTTAACCAACCAAAGAACCCCATAGTTGAGGTCATGAAGTGGCTAGTTAGACTCAGTGGCTAGTTAGAGAACTTCTTTCACTGTTCACATTTTCTTATAATATATTTCATTTTTCACTTTATTGGAACAAGATTTAACAATGGGAAAAGCTAGAGATGAAAAGGAGGTGCAGGAGCAGGAACAGAAGGGAAAAGAAGGCCAATTATTTTCTTTCTCCCTTTTCTTTCCCCTCTCGAGTGATGGAGACTGTTAGAACAATGATCTTCAGGGGATGCACCTTAAACCAATTTAAGTAAAACAAAAATAAATATCTGAATCCTAGAGGCAAACATCAATTTATAAGACAAACATCTTTATAAGAATTGTGCTAGGTTTCTGTTGAGGTAAGGGATTATTGAGAAAAAAATCAAAAACAAAAACAAAAAGTTTGTGAGAAGAATATGGAAATGTATTTGAATCATGAACTCTGTCTTGGCATGGAAACCAAATAATGGGTAACCACGGCCAATTAACCTTTCTCTGGCTCAGTCACTGTATTTTTTAAAAGGCAATAATAAAATCTTTCTTTACCAACTCTCTTAGGATAAGCAGGTTTCTTGGATACCTGATGATACATAAATCACATTTCCTTTTTTTATTATCATTTTCTCTTGGAGTAGAAAAAGTAATGAATTGCAGGGGTTGTCATGATCTTATTAAATATGTTAAGATATTATTAGGTTATAAACAATAGAATTGGACTTTTATAATATGGTTTTGAAAGATTAGACCTGAAGAATGAAAAAAAGGCATAGAGTTGCAAATTTAGCAGACAAAGGTAGTCAGCAGCAGGTTAGAAGGGAAAGCAAATCCCAGGTGAGGGTTGGGTGGAGGATACTGGTGCGTTATAAGGCAGGTAAGCCAGACTGATACAGGCTATGAAGGCATAATTAAGGGCTTGAAGGTAGGAAGATAAAATGGGTAGTGAGGTTAGCACACTGGGTTCACAATAAGAGCATCATTTGGGGATGGCAAGTTGACTGGCTAAAGACAAAAGAACCACCCAAGCACAAAGAACAGGTATAAGGGTAGACAAGAAGCAAGAGCCGTGTTTTAAAGCCATATGACAGCAACTGTTTATTTTCTCCAATCCTCACAAGATAATAACGTTGCTTATGTAATGGGCACACAGATTTTTGCTGGACTCAACAAAAGAGAATCATACTAGCCTTCTAAAAGAGAAAGGATGCATTACTGGTTGCTACGGATTGGACTTACCTACTTTATAACTCGCACATCAGAGAAAATGATCCCACTCAGCACTTCTTTCTCTGAATTGCTCTCAAAGGCTTAGTGCAGAGCAGGAAACTGTTTTTATCTCCAAGAATCACTTTCACAAACTGAGTGTCTCTTGTATTGGACATTTCCAGCCAGAGCTTTGGCTCTCATCATCTTTTATCTGTCTTATATTACAATGGCCTCCGAATGGGTGTCCCCGCTGCATCTATTGTCTACGTTGCCCCAGGGTTATCTTACCAGAAAGTTTATCTGATCATGTCACTTTCTTGTTGAGAAATCTTCAAAACGTCCTTTTCTCTGGAGTTGCTTTTTGTTTGGATGTAACCCTTCGCCTGGTCCCCTTTTTCCCTTGCAGCATGCAAACTTGACCCTCCAGTGCTAATAAATGTCTTGCCAATGTCCCCAAATGCATGACTGTGTCTTTGAAGATGTATACATTTTCTCTCCCTTGGTCATATAAACTCTTAATCATATTTCAAATTTCACATCTTCAAACAAACCATTTCTGTATGCCGACAATTCCCCTCGGTACATCCAGGTGATTCTGAGACTTCTGTAGACTCTTGTACCATTTCTTTTGGAGTCTGTACCCCACATTATATCAACCACATAAAAATGCATGCAAATACTACATTTGAAATAATATATTTTAGCACTGAAAATTTTGGGGAGGATTTTTTTTCTTTAAGAACTTTTATTGAGATACAATCGACATATAATAGACTGCATATATTTAAAGTGCACAATTTGATAGTTTTTTTCTTATTAGTAAGGTATATATGGCAATCCCAATCTCCCAGTACATTCCCTCCCAACTCCTCCCCCCACCGCCCCGCTTTCCCCACTTGGTGCCCATATGTTTGTTCTCTACATCTGGGTCTCTATTTCTGCCTTGCAAATCAGTTGATCTGTACCATTTTTCTATAGTCCACATACATGTGTTAATATACAATATGTGTATTTCTCTTTCTGACTCACTTCACTCTGTATGACAGTCTCTAGGTCCATCCATGTCTCTACAAATGTCCCAGTTTCATTGCTCTTTACATCTGAGTAATATTCCCTTGTATGTATGTACCACATCTTCTTTATCCATTCATCTGTTGATGGACATTTAGGTTGCTTCCATGTCCTGGCTATTGTACATAGTGCTGCAATGAACATTGGAGGGCATGTATCTTTTTGAATTATGGTGTTCTCTGGGTATATGCCCAGCAATGGGACTGCTGGGTCATACGGTAACTCGGTTTTTAGTTTTGCGAGGAACCTCCATACTGTTCTCCATAATGGCTATATCAATTTACATCCCCACCAACAGTGCAAGAGCATTCCCTTTTCTCCACACCCTCTCCAGCATTTACTGTTTGTAGATTTTCTGATGATGCCCATTCTAACCAGTGTGAGGTGATACCTCATTGCAGTTTTGATTTGCATTTCTCTAACAATTAGTGATGTTGAGCAGCTTTTCATGTGCCTCTTGGCCACCCATATGTCTTCTTTGGAGAAATGCCTATTTAGGTCTTTTGCCCATTTTTTGATTGGATTGCTTGTTTTTGATATTGAGCTGGATGAACTATTTATATATTTTGGAAATTAATCCTTTGTCTGTTGATTCATTTGCAAATATTTTCTCCCATTCTGAGGGTTGTCTTTGCGTCTTGCTTACAGTTTCCTTTGCTGTGCAGAAGATTTGAAGTTTCATGAGGTCCCACTTATTTATTTTTGTTTTTATTTCCATTACCCTAGGGGGTGGATCAAAAAAGATCTTGCTGTTTTTTACGTTGAAGAGTGTTCTTCCTATGTTTTCCTCTAGGAGTTTTATAGTGCCTGGCCTTACATGTAGGTCTTTAATCCATTGAGTTTATTTTTGTGTATGGTGTTAGGGAGTGTTCTAATTTCATTCTTTTCCATGTAGCTGTCCAGGTTTCCCAGCACCACTTATTGAAGAGGCTGCCTTTTCTCCATTGTATATACTCGGCTCCTTTCTCATGGATTAGTTGACCGGAGTTTATCTCTGGGCTTTCTATCCTGTTCCATTGACCTATACTTATGTTTTTGTGCCAGTACCATGCTGTCTTGATCACTGTAACCTTGTAGTATAGTTTGAAGTCAGGAAGCCTGATTCCACCATCTCCGTCTTTCTTTCTCAAGATTGCTTTGGCTATTTGGGGTCTTTTGTGTCTCCATACCAATTTTAGGATTTTTTGTTCTAGTTCTGTGAAAAATGCCATTGGTAATTTGATCGGGATTGCATTGAATCTGTAGATTGCTTTGGGTAGTATAGTCATTTTCACAATGTTGATTCTTCCAATCCAAAAACATGGTATATCTCTCCATCTGTTTGTGTTGTCTTTGATTTCTTTCATTAGTGTCTTATAGTTTTCTGAGTACAGGTCTTTTACCTCCTTAGGTTTATTCCTAGGTATTTTATTCTTTTTGTTGCAATGGTGAATGGGATTGTTTCCTTAATTTCTCTATCTGATCTTTCATTGTTAGTGCATAAAAATGCAAGAGATGAAAACCGCCAGAGTAACGCGAGGTGAGAATTCCACCAGCCCTAAAAGTTCTCTCCCCTAGAATCTCCAGAAAGGAACACAGCTCCTCCAGTACCTTGGATTTAGCCCAATAAAACATCCAAACTACAGAAAGACTGAATATTCGTCTAATCCAATACTTGGACATTAGTCTGAGGCTTGGACAGTCTTCTATAAACACCTCTATCACCAGGACAAGCAACCCCAAAAGCTTGGACAACCATGAGGAAACAAAGAAACACCATGCAGGCAAAGGAGCAGGAAAAAAACCCACAAGACCAAATAAATGAGGAGGAAATAGGAAAAATGCCTGAAAAAGAATTTAGAGTAATGATAGTAAAAATGATACAAAATCTCGATAACAAATTAGAGAAAGTACAAGAAACAGTTCATAAGAACTCAGAAAAACAAACAGCAATGGATAACAAAATAACTGAAATTAAAAATACTCTAGATGCTCTAACCAGCAGAATGACTGAGGCAGAAGAACGAATAAGTGAGTTGGAAGATAGAATGGAAGAAATAAACGGCACAGAGCAGGAAAAAGATAAAAAAATAAAAAGACTAGAAGACAGCCTCAGAGACCTCAGTGATAACCTTAAACGTACCAACATTCGAATTATAGGCATCCCAGAAGAAGAAGAAAACAAGAAAGGGTCTGTGAAAATATTTGAAGAGGTTCTAGTGGAAAACTTCCCCAACATGGGAAAGGAAATAATTCACCAAGTCCAAGAAGCACAGAGAGTCCCATACAGAATAAACCCAAGGAGAAATACACCAAGACACATATTAATCAAACTAACGACAATTCAACACAAAGAAAAAATATTAAAAGCAGCAAGAGAAAAGCAACAAACAACATATAAGGGAAAACCCATCAGGATAACAGCTGACCTTTCTACAGAAACTCTGCAGGCCAGAAGGGAATGGCAGGATATACTGAAAGTCCTGAAAGAGAGAAACCTACAGCCAAGAATACTTTACCCAGCAAGAATCTCATTCAGATTTGAGGGAGAAATCAAAAGCTTTCCAGACAAGCAAAAGTTAAGAGAATTCAGCACCACCAAACCAGCCTTACAACAAGTGCTAAAGGAACTTCTCTAAGTAGGAAACACAAGAAAAGGAAAACACCTACAAATACAAACCCAAAACAATTCAGAAAATGGTAATTGGAACACACATGTCAATAATCACTTTAAATGTCAATGGATTAAATGCTCCAACCAAAAGACACAGACTGGCTGAATGGATACAAAAACAAGACCCTTCTATATGCTGCCTACAAGAAACCCACTTCAGACCAAGGGATACATATAGACTGAAAGTGAAGGGATGGAAAAAGATATTCCATGCAAATGGAAGTCAAAAGAAAGCTGGAGTAGCAATACTCATATCAGACAAATTAGACTTGAAAGTAAAGACTATTAAAAGAGACAAGGAAGGGCACTACATAATGATCAAGGGATCCATCCAAGAAGAACATATCACAATGGTAAATATCTATGCCCCCAATATAGGAGCACCTCAATACATAAGGCAAATGCTAACAGCTATAAAAGGGGACATCGACAGTAACACAATTATAGTGGGAGACTTGAACACCCCACTTACATCAATGGACAGATCATCCAAACAGAAAATAAATAAAGACACACAAGCTTTAAATGACACATTAGACCATCTCGACTTAATTGATATTTATAGGACATTCCATCCAAAAACGACAGACTACACTTTCTTCTCAAGTGCACACGGAACATTTTCCAGGATAGATCACATCCTGGGTCACAAATCAAACCTCAGCAAATTCAAGAAAATTGAAATCATATCAAGCATCTTCTCAGACCACAATGCCATGAGACTAGATATCAATTACAGGAAAAAAACTGCAAAAAATACAAACACATGGAGGCTAAACAATTCACTATTAAACAACCAAGGAATCACTACAGAAATCAAAGAGGAAATCAAAAAGTATCTAGAAACAAATGACAACGAAAACACAACAACCCAAAACCTATGGGACGCAGCAAAAGCAGTTCTAAGAGGGAAGTTTATAGCAATACAGTCCTACCTTAAGAAACAAGAAAATGATCGAATAAACAACCTAACCTTACACCTCAAACAACTAGAGAAAGAAGAACAAAGAAACCCCAAAATGAGCAGAAGGAAAGAAATCATAAAGATCAGAGCAGAAATAAATGAAAAAGAAAGGAAAGAAACCATAAGAAAAATCAATAAAACTAAAAGCTGGTTCTTTGAGAAGATTAACAAAATTGATAAACCATTAGCCAGACTCATCAAGAAAAAAAGGGAGAAGATGCAAATCAACAGAATTAGAAATGAAAAAGGAGAAGTCACAACGGACACCTCAGAAATACAAAACATCATGAGAGACTACTACAAGCAACTATATGCCAATCAATTGGATAACCTGGAAGAAATGGATACATTCTTAGAAAAATACAATCTTCCAAGACTGAACCAGGAAGAAATAGAAACCATGAACAGACCAATTACAAGTACAGAAATTGAGGCAGTGATTAAAAATCTCCCAACACACAAAAGCCCAGGACCAGATGGATTCACAGGCGAATTCTATCAAACATTTCGAGAAGAGTTAACACCTATCCTTCTCAAACTCTTCCAAAATATTGCAGAAGGCGGAGCACTCCCAAACTCATTCTATGAGGCTACCATCACCCTGATACCAAAACCAGGCAAAGATGTCACAAAAAAAGAAAACTACAGACCAATATCACTGATGAATATAGATGCAAAAATCCTCAACAAAATACTAGCTAACAGACTGCAACAGCACATTAAAAAAATCATACACCACGATCAAGTGGGGTTTATCCCTGGGATGCAAGGATTCTTCAATATACGCAAATCAATCAACATGATACATCATATCAACAAATTGAAGGATAAAAACCATATGATCATTTCAATAGATGCAGAAAAAGCTTTTGACAAAGTTCAACATCCATTTATGATAAAAGCTCTCCAGAAAATGGGCATAGAAGGAAATTACCTCAACATCATAAAAGCCATATATGACAAACCAAAAGCCAACATTGTTCTCAATGGAGAAAAACTGGAAGAATTCCCTCTAAGAACAGGAACAAGACAAGGGTGTCCACTCTCACCACTGTTATTCAACATAGTTTTGGAAGTGTTAGCCACAGCAATCAGAGAAGAAAAAGAAATTAAAGGAATCCAAATTGGAAAAGAAGAAGTAAAATTATCACTCTTTGCAGATGACATGATACTATATATAGAAAACCCTAAAGACTCTACCAGAAAACTGCTAGCACTCATTGATGAGTTTAGTAAAGTAGCAGGATACAAAATTAATGCACAGAAATCTCTTGCATTCCTATACACGAACAACGGAAGAGCAGAAAGAGAAATTAAGGAAACTCTCCCATTCACCATTGCAACCAAAAGAATAAAATACCTAGGAATAAACCTGCCTAAGGAGGCAAAAGATCTGTATGCAGAAAACTTTAAGACATTGATGAAAGAAATCAAAGATGACATAAACAGATGGAGGGATATACCATGTTCCTGGATTGGAAGAATCAACATCGTGAAAATGACTGTACTACCCAAAGCAATTTACAGATTTAATGCAATCCCGATCAGATTACCAATGGCATTTTTCACAGAACTAGAGCAAGAAATCTTACGATTTGTATGGAAACGCAAAAGACCCCGAATAGCCAAAGCAATCTTGAGAAGGAAAAATGGAGTTGGTGGAATCAGGCTTCCTGACTTCAAACTATACTACAAGGCCATAGTGATCAAGACAGTATGGTACTGGCACAAAAATAGAAAGGAAGATCAATGGAACAGAATAGAGAACTCAGAAGTAAGCCCAAACACATATGGGCACCTTATCTTTGACAAAGGAGGCACGAGTATACAATGGAAAAAAGACAGCCTCTTCAATAAGTGGTGCTGGGAAAATTGGACAGCAACATGTAAAAGAATGAAATTAGAACACTTCCTAACACCATACACAAAAATAAACTCCAAATGGATTAAAGACCTACATGTAAGGCCAGACACTATCAAACTCCTAGAGGAAAACATAGGCAGAACACTCTTTGACATACATCAAAGCAACATCCTTTTTGACCCACCTCCTAGAATCATGGAAATAAAATCAAGAATAAACGAATGGGACCTCATGAAACTTAAAAGCTTTTGCACAGCAAAAGAAACCATAAACAAGACTAAAAGGCAACCCTCAGAATGGGAAAAAATAATTGCCTATGAAACAACGGACAAAGGATTAACCTCCAAAATATACAAGCAGCTCATGCAGCTTCATACCAAAAAAGCAAATAACCCAATCCACAAATGGGCAGAAGACCTAAATAGACATTTCTCCAAAGAAGACATACAGATGGCCAACAAACACATGAAAAGATGCTCAACATCACTCATCATCAGAGAAATGCAAGTCAAAGCCACAATGAGGTATCACCTCACACCAATCAGAATGGCCATCATCACAAAGTCTGGAAACAACAAATGTTGGAGAGGGTGTGGAGAAAAGGGAACTCTCCTGCACTGTTGGTGGGACTGTAAGTTGGTACAGCCACTATGGAAAACAATTTGGAGGTTCCTTAAAAAACTACAAATAGAACTACCATATGATCCAGTCATCCCACTCCTGGGCATATACCCAAAGAAAACCATAATCCCAAAAGAAACTTGTACCATCATGTTTATTGCAGCACTCTTTACAATAGCCAGGACATGGAAGCAACCTAAATGCCCATCAACAAATGAATGGATACAGAAGATGTGGCATATATATACAATGGAATATTACTCAGCTATAAAAAGGGATGAGATGGAGCTATATGTAATGAGGTGGATAGAACTACAATCTGTCATACAGAGTGAAGTAAGTCAGAAAGAGAAAGACAAATATTGTATGCTAACTCACATATACGGAATCTAAAAATGGTACTGATGAACTCAGTGACAAGAATAGGGAAGCAGATACAGAGAATGGACTGGAGAACTCGAGGTATGGGAGGGGGCGGGGGGTGAAGGGGAAACTGAGAAGAAGCGGGAGAGTAGTACAGACATATATATACTACCACCTGTAGAATAGTCAGTGGGAAGTTGTTGTATAACAAGGGGAGTCCAACTCGAGGATGGAAGATGCCTTAGAGGACTGGGGCAGGGAGGGTGGGGGGGAATCGAGGGGGGGGCGTCAAGGAAAGGAGGGAATATGGGGATATGTGTAAAAAAAACAATTGATTGAACCTGGTGTACCCCCCAAAAAAATAAAATAAAATAATAAAAAAAAAAAAAAAAAAAAAATGCAAGAGATTTCTGTGTGTTAATTTTGTATCCTGCAACTGTACCAAATTCATTGATTAGCTCAAGTAGTTTTCTGGTGGCATCTTTAGGATTTTCTATGTATAGTATCATGTCATCTGCAAACACTGACAATTTTACTTCTTCTTTTCCAATTTGGATTCATTTCATTTCTTTTTCTTCTCTGATTGCTGTTGCAAGGACTTCCAAAACTATGTTGAATAGTAGTAGAGAGTGGACATCCTTGTCTTGTTCCTGATCTTAGAGGGAATGCTTGCACTTTTTCACCATAGAAAATGATGCTTACTGTGGGTTTGTCATATATGGCCTTTATTATGTTGAGGTAGGTTCCCTGTACGCCTACCTTCTGGAGAGTTTTTATCATAAATGGGTGTTGAATTTTGTCAAAAACTTTTTCTGCATCTATTGAGATGATCATGTGGTTTTTATCCTTCAATTTGTTAATATGGTGTATCACATTGATTGACTTGCATATATTGAAGAATCCTTGCATCTCTGGGACGAATCCCTCTTGATCAAGGTGTACGATCCTTTTAATGTATTGTTGGATTCTGTTTGTTAGTATTTTGTTGAGCATTTTTGTGTATAAATTTATCAGTGATATTGGTCTGTAATTTTCTTTTTTTGTAGTATCTTTGTCTGGTTGTGGTATCAGGGTGATGGTGGCCTCATAAAATGAGTCTGGGAGTGTTCCTTCCTCTGCAATTTTTTGGAAGAGCTTGAGAAGGATGGGTCTTAGCTCTTCTCTAAGTGTGTGATATAATTCACCTATGAAGCCCACTCATCCTGGACTTTTGTTTGTTCGAAGATTTTTATTCACAGTTTCAACTTCATGACTTGTGATTGGTCTGTTCATATTTTCTTTTTCTTCCTGATTCAGTCTTGGAAGGTTATACATTTCTAAGAATTTGTCCATTTCTTCCAGGTTGTCCATTTTTTTGGCATATACTTACATGTAGTAGTCTCTTATGGTGCTTTTTATTTCTGTGGTGTCTGTTGTAACTTCTCCTGTTTCATTTCTAATTTTATTGATTTGAGTTCTCTCCCTCTTTTTCTTGATGAAAATTGTTAAACGTTTATCAATTTTGTTTTTCTTCGCAAAGAACCAGCTTTTAGTTTTATTGATCTTTGCTATTGTTTTTGTTTTGTTTTGTTTTGTTTATATTTCATTTATTTCTGCTCTGATCTTTATGATTTCTTTCCTTCTACTAACTTTGGGGTTAGTTTGTTCTTCCTTCTCTACTTTATTTAGGTGTAAGGTTAGATTGCTTATTTGGGATTTTTCTTGTTTCTTGAGGTAGGATTGCATTGCTATGAACTTCCCTGTTAGAACTTCTTTTGCTGCATCCCATAGGTTTTGGATCATTGTGTTTTCATTGTCATTTTTAGGTATTTTTTAATTTCCTCCTTGATTTCTTCATTGATCTCTCGGTTACTTAGGAGTGTATTGTTTACCCTCCATGTGTTTGTGTTATTTACAGTTTTTTTCCTGTAATTGATTTCTAATCTCATAGTGTTGTGGTCAGAAAAGATGTTTGATATGATTTCAATTTTCTTGAATTTACCAAGGCTTGATTTATGACCCAAAATGTGATCTATCCTGGAGAATGTTTCATGTGCACTTGAGAAGAAAGTGTAATCTGCTGTTTTTGGATAGAATGTCCTATAGATATCTATTAAATTTATCTGGTCTATTGTGTCATTTAAAGCTTGTGCTTCCTTATTAATTTTCTGTGTGGATGATTTATCCATTGGTGTAAGTAGCGTGTTAAAGTCCCCCACTATGATTGTGTTACTGTTGATTTCCTCTTTTACAGTTGTTAGCATTTGCCTTATGTATTGAGGTGCTCCTATATTGGGTGCATATATATTTATAATTGTTATATCCTTTCCTTGGATTGATCCCTTGATCATTATGTAGTGTCCTTTCTTGTCTCTTGCAACATACTTTATTTTAAAGTCTATTTTATCTGTTATGAATGTTGCTACTCCAGCTTTCTTTTGATTTTCATTTGCATGGAATATCTTTTTCCATCCCCTCACTTTCCATCTGTATGTGTGTGCCTAGGTCTGAAGTGGGTCTCTTGTAGACAGCATATATATGGGTCTTGTTTTTCTATCCATTCAACCAGTTTGTGTCTTTTGGTTGAGGCATTTAGTCCATTTACGTTCAAGGTAATTATTAATATGTATATTCCTATTACCACTTTCTTAACTATTTTGGCTTTGCTTTTGTAGGTCCTTTTCTTCTCTTGTGTTTCCCACTTAGAGAAGATCCTTTAGCATTTGTTGTAGCGCTGGTTTGGTGGTGCTGAATTCTCTTAGCTGTTGCTTGCCTGTAAAGCTTTTGATTTCTCTGTCAAATCTGAATGAGATCCTTGCTAGGTAGAGTATTCTTAGTTGTAGGTTCTTCCCTTTCATTACTTGAAATATATTGTGCCACTCCCTTCTGGCTTGCAGAGTTTCTGCTGAGAAATCAGCTGTTGACCTTATGGGAGTTCCCTTGTATGTTATTTGTCATTTTTCCCTTGTTGCTTTTAATAACATTTCTCTGTTTCTAATTTTTGTTAATTTGACTACTATATGTCTTGTCATGTTTCTCCTTAAGTTTATCCTCCCTGGGATTCTCTGTGCTTCCTGGACTTGGGTGGCTATTTCCCTTCCCATGTTGGGAAAGTTTTCAACTATAATCTCTTCTAGTATTTTCTCAGGTCCTTTCTCTCTCTCTTCTCCTTCTGAGACTCCTATGATGCAAATGTTTTTACCTTTAAAGTTGTCCCAGAGGTCTCTTAGGCTGCCTTCATTTGTTTTCATTCTTTTTTCCTTATTCTTTTTCACATCAGTGATTTTCACCATTCTGTTTTCCAGGTCACTTATCCATTGTTCTGCCTCAGTTAATCTGCTATTGGTTCCTTCTAGTGTATTTTTCATTTCAGTTAATGCATTGCTTACATCTGTTTGTTTGTTCTTTTATTCTTCTAGGTCTTTGTTAAACTTTTCTTGAAATTTTTGATCTTTGCATCCAGTCTTTTTTCAAAGTCCTGGATCATCTTCACCATCATTATTCTGAATTCTTTTTCTGGAAGATTGCCTATCTCCACTTCACTTAGTTGTTTTTCTGGGGTTTTATCTTGTTCCTTCATCTGGTACAAAGTCCTCTGCCTTTTCATTTTCTCTGTCTTTCTGTGGCTGTGGTTTTCATCCCACTGGTGCAGAAGTGTAGTTTTCTTTGATTCTACTATTTGCCCTCTGGTGGATGAGGCTATCTAAGAAGCTTGTGTGTACTTCCTGATGGGAGGGACTGGTGGTGGGGGGTAGGGCTGGGTGTTGTTTTGGTGGGCAAAGCTCAGTAAAGCTTTAATCCACTTGTCTGATTTTTGGTGGGGTTATGTTGGTTGTTTGGCCTTAGGTGACCCAGCACCAGAGCTTACAAGTTCTTTGGCAGGGCTAATGGTGGACTCCAGGAGGGCTCATGCCAATGAGCACTTCCCAGAGTCCCTGCCGCCAGTGTCTCCATTCCCATGGTGAGACACAGCTGCCCCCCACCTCTGCAGGTGACCTAATGCTAGCAGGATATCTGGTTCAGTCTCCTATGGGGTCACTTCTCCTTCCCCCTGGGTCCTGGTGTGCACAATACTTTTTCTGTGCCCTCCAAGAGTGGAGTCTCTCTTTCCCCTAGTCTTGTGAAAGTCCTGCAATCAAATCCCACTGGCCTTCAAAATCTGATTCTCTGGGGATTCCTCCTCCTGTTGCCAGACCTCCAGGTTGGGAAGCCTGATGTGGGGCTCAGAACCCCCACTCCAACAGGTGGACTTTGATGGTATAACTGTTCTCTAGTTTCTGAATTGCCCAGCCAGTGGTTATGGGATTTGATTTTATCATGATTGCGCCCCTCCTACCATCTCATTGTGGCTTCTCCTTTGTCTCTGGATGTGGGGGTGTCTTTTTTGGTGAGTTCCAGTGTCTTTCTGTCAATGATTGTTCATCAGTTAGTTGTGATTCCAGTGTTCTTGCAAGAGGGAGTGAATGCACATCCTTCTACTCTGCCATCTTGAACCACCTCTTCTATAAGTTGCTTTCAAGTGCAGTGAAATGTCTGTGAATGCTGAATATCATCAAGAATGAAGCTGACACCATGTTATGTTTATAGACATCTGATTAAACCATTGTGAATTTCAACTTGGCAGATTTGACTTCATATTTTAAACTAGCAATTTGATTGTTTAATTCAAGACATATATTTTCTTGGTCTTTAAAAAGTTCATGGGCCTGAGCCACTGTGTGTATAATGCCTAATGAGTGCAGCTTCCTAGGTCATGTTGCTAGTTATCATATGCCATTCTCTGTGTATCCTGTTACATTGAGTTCCTCAGTGTTTGATGCTATCACTGTTATCAGTATCTGACACATAATAGTTGTTAAATATATTTACATATATATTAATAGATATAGATGACTTAGGTAGACATGGACATAGATATAGATATATGACATATGATATATGACATATGACATAGGCATGACATATGACTGAAACCAGCCAGTCTAGTCTACTGCTAACTATTGGAACCCAAAGGTTCTTGATTTCTATTTCCAGCTCTAGAAACTACGAAGCCCATTTTTTGCTCCCTAAAAATTCTTCATTTGTTTCCTGTGTTGTGTAGATTATTTGCATTATGTCAATCAAAATTGTTTTTGATCATTCAGTTGGTGCTTTAGAATGGGGCAGTGAACTCTATGGATTTGAATGGATTATTTTCTTTTGACATAGTATTCCTTCAAGAATTGCATGAGAAAGTATATTTTAAAAGGTTCTACTTGATGAATGATGTGTTTTTCCTGTCTTATTATCTTTATACCCTGAAAACATTTCCAGGAAATTTTTCTTCGAGTACCACATGAAACTGATACACAACATACGCATTCTCAGATTTATTGGCCTTATTACAATGTGATTATCCATTACCATCCTGTAGCCTTTTAGCAATCAGTGACGTGTCAAAGCAATAATTTAGATGATTAGCTTACATTGCTATCTTATATGGAGTTACATAAAAATTTGTCGTATGGTCCCTGCTAATTATTAGTGAAGTCTAAATGACAGAGTTCATACTTTGACATCACGTTTGACAGTAAAAAGTAATTGCAAATCCTATGACATCGAGCCTAGGTACTATTTACTTTTTCCTATCATTTAAATATGATGTCTATAGTTTTTATGTGGTAAACTTGTATACCTTTTTATAGTAACATGCAATGGGTATTGGTTTACAATCTTAAATTTATCTTAATTGAGCCAGACTAAAACTTGAGGTTGTATGCTAACCCCATTTTTACCTGAAAGAAGTGAGTAGAAAATTCAGTATAGGTCTTGGTATATTTTTAGAGTTGGTTGTGGGCTGCTGGATTATAACATTAACAATACTGGGATTGGAACATCTAAATTCCTATAAACAGTGATAAAATGATGTTCAGATCTGCCCAGAGTATGTTATTTAAGACTTAGCAAGCAGGGCTGTTCATTTCCCAGCAAGTTAGCCAATTATGGACAGGCTTGGCTGTGTTATTGACTGCTGCATTGCATTTATCAGAACACTTATATCCATTAAGCGCAAAAAAAACAAAGACTAAATAACATTATGGTTCTGACACAAATGAATGAAAGAAATGTGAGATCATAGCCAATGATCTGTACTTTTATGATTTGCTGGCATAGACAGAGTAAGTGAACAAGGTAGCTTAAATTGAAGGCAGAATTCCTATTTTGACTTAGTGTTTCTGCCATAAATTATGGTCCTTTCAAGGGGAAATTTAGGTACGTATGTGCCATACTTTCATTTAAAGGGGGCTTTAAACAATTCTCCATAGGAAATATGACTGTGAGGGTATAGACTACAAGATCCATGAAGGCAGGGAATAGGTCTGGCTTAAACGTTACTCTATTCCCAGAACCTAGTCACAGTAGAGACTCCATGAGTATTGGTGGACTTATAAATAATTCTATAAACATATACTTAGTCACAATGCAACTTTTTACCCATGTATTTCATCATGTGATGCACAGTATTAAGTGCTAGACATGGAGGATGCAGCAGTGTATCTTATTTCAAAAATAAGATTTATTTCTGCCCTCATATGACTTCCAATCTAGTAAGGTAGGTAGTCAGAAATCAAACAAATAATGATCACAAATTGTGTAATTACAAATTGTGAGGAGCGTGCCATAGAAAAAGAATTGGAACTTTGAAGGGTTATTACAAGGGGCGCTTATTTTCACTGAGGAATCAAAAAAAACTTTTCTGATGAAGTGTCATTTACCCTCAGGCCTGAAGGATAACTAGGAGATCACTTATTCCATGGTAGAGACTAGAACATTTCCAGCATAGGGAAATGCCTGTGCAAACATTCTGTGGTTGGAAAGAACATGGCATGTTCAAGGAATTGAAGGAAAGCAAGCCAGTATGTCTGGAGAATGGTGAGGGGGAGGGTGGCATGTGTAGAGGATGCAGGGACATGAAGAGGTCAAGGACGTGCGTGTCATGCCCAAGTTTTGGGATTGATTCCAAAGTTTCTGAGCAAATATAGAATGGCTTTCTGCAAGTGCCTAGGAGTACTACGACCTACAGTGGATTTTATAAATATCCTTCTGGAAGCTTTGTGGACAATGGAACAGAGGGAGGCTAGAGAAGAAAATAGGTATCACTTCGGAGGCAATCATGGCACTCTGAGAAAGAGATGATGGTGGCTTGGACCAAGAAAGTGAAGTTGGAGATGGAGATAAGTAGGCAGACTTGAGTTATAATTAGAAGGTAGAATCAATAAAACCTGCCCATGTTGGTATAAGAATGTTGAAAGAGAAGAAAATACCAAGGATAACTCATAGATTTATGATGTGATCATTTGGATGAATAGAAGTTAGTTTCAGTTGAGAAGAGGTACATGTCTGTGAGAGGCAGATGAAGTCTGTGAGATTTCTTTCCAAGTATACATGTAAAGGAGGCAGTTGGAGGTTAGGAGAAAAGACTAGGTAGGCTAAAGATATACATTTGGAAATAGCAACATTTAGAGACATTTAGAATCACATTGTTGGTGCAGTCCCTTAGAGAGGCAGTAGCATGAAAAGATAAGGGCTCTCAGGATTGAGTAATGACATTACCCAGGTTAACACAGGAAGAGGAGCTAGAAAATAAAAATTATTGCCAAAAGGTTTATATATTCATAGACTATATGAGCCACAGGCATTCCAATTCAATAATCGTAACTTGGGGCTCAGGGTACCCAGGGAGTGTGTCTGTGAGTAGGCATCAGGGAGGCTTAACCATGTGACAATTCTATGAGAAATTCTATAAGTTTGGACATGGATACTTTTCTGAAACTAATATTAATCCATAAAAGCTCTTTAGGTTTCTGTTGAAAACTAGATTTCATTTATTTAAACCTGGATTCCTTGATTTCATTTATTTCCCAAATCTTACTTCTTTAAATTTTTCATCCTTCAAAAACAGAGGAATTCTACATCTTATGTATTCTTGTCTACAAAGATAATCTGCACAGCACACTTGTGAATAAACATACATATTTTTATGCTGAGTGATGGATTGGTAACTTATTAGGGAAAGCACCCAGACCCCAGGACTTCTGCTTTAAAGAAAATTACTCAACTATACTATTCATGTAACTTTATAAAACACAATTTTAAAAAACTCCCAGCACTGTACTTTCATCATGGATTGCAGCATATCACATTCTAATATATATATGTATAATATAAATTAGACGTATATGATATATATGCATACATATGATATGTAGATATGTAGAAATCACCATTGCATTTTTTGCAGAATTTTCTAAATGCTGCTATATTTCATGAAGCTACAGTCAATGTGTCAAATTGAACGACTCCTGTGTGCCATGATATTGTTCTAGATTTACTTTAAAATGTTGACTACAAACAAGATAAAGCAGTTTTAACTTTTGGTACAATAGTGTTGATTTCCTTAATATGGCTGTCCTAACTCTAGTAAAAGTTTTGAATGAATTAAGGGTTAAGTAAATCAGTCCTTTCCAGGCACAAAATGACTCAAGGAAAAAGGGACCAAGAGTGAGGTCCCATGGGAATTCGATTAGCTCTCTTAGGAGAGAGGAAAATCTAGAACAGAATTGAGAGTGTGGCTATAGGCATATGAAGATGACTAGCAATAAACAAATAAGTAAACAAACCAGACACTAGCTAGCAATGTATTTCAGCAGATTGAACTATCAAAGGTGCTGACAGCCTGGATGCAGGCTTTGAACAGATTATTGCTGTTCAAAATGTAAAACAGCCTTTCAGTATATGCTCCTCTACTGGACTAAGAAAGGGTTAAAGGTACATTCTTATCCATATATGGCTGAGTAGATAATGAGATACGAAGACTCTCCCAGACTTCAGAACTGCTTTGGACCAGCACTGCTGCATTCTTCAAGGTCTTCTCCTTTCTAAAAGAGAGTGGTCTTGCTTTTGTTGTCCCTTTGTGGCAAATAAGCCTCACATACATGATGAACACCCGTTTTTTGTTTGTTATTTTCAATTCACAGGACTGTGAATTAAATAAAGCCACATTTATGCATTTTACAGACCAAGAGATCTGAGAATTCACCCCAATTCTGTGACTGCATAAGACCTTGAGAGTATATTCCGCAAGTAGAGGTTGAGTGAATTTTGTTTGTGGGAAGGCAGCCAATATTCCTTGTGTAAGTAGACTGCAATAGATCATATTGTTACTCATGATGATTTGTTACTCCTTTCCTTGTAAGATGATTACATATCCTCTTCCTCAACAATTGCCCTTTATGTGGGAAAGTGTACAGCTTTTCCCACAGATGTTGGGAGTGGCCAAATGGTATGGGTTTTTTAAAAAAATTATTGGATTATAGTTGATTTACAATGTTGTGTTAGTTTTAGATGTACAGAAAAGTGAATTGGTTATGCATATACATATATCTACTCTTTTTAAGATTCTTTCCCCATATAGGCCATTACAGAGTATTGAGTAGAGTTTCCTGTGCTACATAGTAGTTTCTTACTAGTTACTTATTTTATATATAGTCATGTGTATATGTCAGTCCCAATCTCCCAATTCATCCCTCCCCATCCCTTACCCCCTGGTAACCATACGTTTGTTTTCTACACCTGTAACTCTATTTCTGTTTTGTAGAGAAGTTCGTTTATACCTTTTTTTAAGATTCCACAGATAAACCATATCATATGATACTTGTTTTTCTCTGACTTACTTCACTCACTATGACAATCTCTAGGTCCATCCATGTTGCTGCAAATGGCATTATTCCATCCTTTTCATGGCTGAGTAATATTCCATTGTGTATATGTATCACATCTTCTTTATCCATTCATCTGTTGATGGACATTTAGGTTGCTTCTATGACCTGGCTATTGTAAATAGTACTGCAATGAACACTGGGGTGCATGTGTCTTTTTGAATTATGGTTTTCTCTGGGTATATGCCCAGTAGTGGGATTGCTGGATCATATGTTAGCTCTATTTTCAGTCTCTTAAGGAATCTTCATTTTGTTCTCCATAGTGGCTGTACCAGTTTACACTCCCACCAACAGTGTAGAAGTGTTCCCTTTTCTCCATACCCTCTCCACTATTTATCGTTTGTAGACTTTTTGATGATGGCCATTTTGACCAATGTGAAGTGATACCTCATTGCAGTTTTGATTTGCATTTCTCTAATAACTAGTGATGCTGAGCATCTTTTCATGTGCTTTATAGCTAGCTGTACGTCTTCTTTGGAGAAATGTCTATTTAGGTCTTTTGGCCCATTTTTTGATTGGGTTGTTTGTTTTTTTGATATGTGTTTATGCTGCATGTGTTCTGGCCAGGCAATGTGAGCTGGTTTGATTTAGGCCACATGCCAGCAGAGGCTTTTAGAGGTATCTCAAGTTTCCTCCAACTATCCTGCTCTTTTCCCTTCACTGCAAGAAATATATATCCTAGCAAGAGGCTGCTTGTTCACCTGGATAATGGAATCAGAAGACACATGCCATAGGGACACAGTCGCTGACCCACAGCCACTAACATGGGAAGTGAGTGAGAGCTAAATCTTTTTTGTAAGTTCTGGTGTTTTACATTGGTCATTAAAGCAGACTAATGGAAATGGATTATTCTTAGGTACCAGGACAGAGGATAAAATTTTTGAGCCTGAAAAACACTACTTGAATTTTAAATATCAGGAAAGGAAAAATTTCCCTATGGAATAGATGCCTTTTTCCCTCTATGGTATTCTAATCTTGCACTGTTTTCATTTAGGGGGTTTTATTTATTTCATTTTTATTTCTTTCTGGACACATTCCCCCTCCCCTAGAGTTTTACACAAGCTTATTTCCTTTGACATCATTTGCTTTCTTTTTTCCAGTATTATATGGAGGAAATATTTGTAGGCTTTAGACTTGGTTTTAAATCCATTTCTGCTACTTGCCAGCAGCATGACAACTGGGCAAGCAGAGGGCAACACTGAGCTCACTATAAGGACAGTATCACAATGAAAGGTGGTTGATCCATATGTGTAATTACTATTTTTCTTTCTCTAGGGATAACTTTGTATGCTTTGTAACCCTGGTGAACTTTTAAGCATATCCCAAACTGTCTACTTTTCAACAATCATTCCTATTGTAAATATTATATAAGGAGCATTTCAAGACGGTTTCTTTCTGAACTAACCTTTTTAAAGTGATACCTCTTCACCTCTATTCTCAGTATCTGATCTCCATTGTTTTCTTCAGCCCAGTTTCATTATAAGAAACAGTATGCTGGTGGTTCCTAGCTGTTTGGTGAGTTTTGCTCTTAAATTTAAAGTCCTTTTATTTCTTCCCAATGAAGGCTTTTGTTCTGGGGTAAATCTTATTCTATCAAGTCCCTGTATATCCATGTTTCTTTCTCTTTTTTCTTCTCTGCTTTATTAGCTCTGGAGACTTCATGACTCATACCTGTCAATACTCCCTGGAGGTTTTTGGTGAGATGCACAATGTTCTTGTATCAAGGCCTCTTTCCAGTGAGATAGCATGAAGATGCACTGTTGGGGGCGTGGGGGAGACATAAAGCCCCTAGTTTTTTAGCAAGATGGCTATTAACTCTGCTTTTTTCATGGTTTTTCTTATCTGTTTTTACCTCGGTACAATGGATGAGTCCCAGGATTTATGAGACTGAAAATAAATTTTTGGAATAACTTACTTAAAAATGTAACGTATGTATAAGAAGGCTTTATTTTGACTTAATTAATGACAGATTGTCTGCCTCAGGGATTTCTTCACTTAATGGGCAAATCATATTTTCCCTCCTTTGGCCTTTCTAAGAAGAACTTAAATTATACGTTCATTTAACTTATGTGAAGTCTGCTATTCTCATTCAGCAAGGAGAGACACAAAGAGATGACACACAGACAAGACGGAGATGAATAAATGCCCTTCATCGATAGAAGCGACAGTAATATATTTCAATGCTTGGATGTTGCATTTGCTGAGAGGTGACATGTCAACAACTTCCTAAAGGAATTTCAAGGGTAGTTTTTAACTTCTTGAGCTTTTTACCTGCTGTCCTAGTGCATTTGGGCTGCTATAACAAAGTAGCACAGACTGAGTAGCTTGGAAACAACAGAGATGTATTCCTTACAGTTCTGGAAGCCGGAAGTTTAAAATCAGGGTAGTCAGCATGTTTGAGTTAGGGTTCTCTGCCGGATCGCACATTTCCTGTAGCCTCACATGGCGGAAGGGACACTAATCCCATTCATGACCTAACTGGCCTCTTAAAGTCTCCACCTACAAATACTATCAGCTTTGGTGGCTACGATTTCAACATATGGATTTGAGGGGAATGCAAACATTCAGACCATAGCACTTGCTCAGGATAGGCCTCAACTCTATATAGGATATAGGTCCTCTGCACTTCATTTGGCACCAATAGAACCTTGGGCCTGTATGTGTCCTCTATTTCTCTCTCACTATGTATTTTGTAAGAATAAAGGTCATTTGGGTACTTCCTAGGTGACACAATGGTTAAGAATCCGCCTGCCAATGCCAGGGACACGAGTTCGATCCCTGCCCCAGAAAGATACCACATCCTGCGGAGCAACTAAGCCTGTGAGCCACAACTATTGAGCCTGCACTCTAGAGTCCATGAGCCACAGCTATTGAGCCCATATGCCATAACTACTGAAGCCCACGTGCCTAGAGTCTGTGCTCCACAACAAGAGAAGCCACCACAATGAAGAGTAGCCCCCGCTCGCAGCAACTAGAGAAAGCCTATGTGCAGCAAATACATAAATAAATAAAGCAATAGAGGTCATTTGTTGAATGTCTACAAGGTACCATGAACTTACACATATACATACATCATTGCTTGCCTTATAATGTAACTTATTTGTTCCCCCTAATAAAATTGAAACAAAGATATTTAGTAGCTTGCTCAATGTCACATGGAGCAAAATTCTTGCTTAAATGGCATCTTTCAAACTCACATATCATCATTTTCAGGTCCAGCAGGTTAAAGTGCAAGTCTTTTTGTGTGGCATACAAGAATCTTCGCAAACTCCTATTCCCTGCACTTGCACCCTCATCACCTCCTCTAGCTACATCCCTGACATATCTACTGCTGAGAAATATTCATCTTCTTTTCCCATACCAGGCTGACTCTGTCTACAGGACACGCCTCATTCTGCATGGGTCACTGCCACACATCCTTTCAGGTTCAAGACATTGTAGATGCAATTAAAGTGATTAAGAACACACTCAGTTCTGCCACATTTTAGTTGTGTGCCTTTGGGCAACTTATTTAATTTCCCCATGTCTCAGCTCCCCTGTTTGTAAAACAGTCATAAAAGCACACTACAGGATTATTGGGAGGATTAAATGAGTTAGGATATGCAAGAACCTGGAACAGTGTGTGGTATAGGGTAAAGCATTATGCAAGTGTTTGCTCTTATTAGATTTGCTTCAGACATCACCTCCTCCAGGAAGCTTTCCTTGACTCCTACTCTTCTCTCTACCCAAAAGGGTTTGGCGCTTCTTTTATAATCATCTACAATATTAACTTGCTTTATAATTGTCTCTTTAGATGTCTGTCTCTACCATTGTATATGAGTTTCTTGAGGTCAGGGAACAACTTATTTTTGAGCAGTCAACATCTAGCATATTAACTGATACATAATAGGTATTCAAAAATGATTGACAAATGAATTAAGTAATTATTAATATTCTTCAAATAATTATTCATATTCTCCTTCTTCTTCTTCTCCCTCCTCTTCTTATTATTAAAGCTAACCTTTATTGGCTACCTACTCTGTGTTAGGCACTATTTTAAGTACTTTGCATGCATTTTCTAATTTAACCTTCATACAAATCCCATGCAGGAAGGTATCATGATTAATTCCATTTTACAGAAGAGAATACAGAGTAATTAAATAAATTTGCACAGGGGCAATCCCTAGTGTACATGAGGATAAAAATTTAAACCAAGTAATCTGATCCAAGAATCCACATTGTTAGCTACTTTTAGTGGCTGCCTCCAAATGAATTTAAAGAGGGAAGGGAGGAAAGGAGGGAAAAATGAGAGAAAGGAAGAAAAGAGAATTGAACGCCCATAGCATTGGCAGGCATCACCTGGGTCCTTATGGAGTTGCCTTCATTGAGTTGTGAATTTATGTTACATCCTTGGCTTTTCACAGAAGTCACTACAAAAATGGCCGTGTGGAATCTACTTCTCCATTTGATGTGAAAAATTATTTGTGAGTTTTGCCCATTATGTTATTTAATTCTTCTGCATAATACCCCACATAGGAAAAAAAAAAAAACACTTCCAAGTTTGTTTCTGGTAAAACCCTAACATCTCTTGAGGCACTAGCCTGTTTCCTTCTATCTGATGATTAAAGTTGTGTAACTATCTTTGCTTTGGCTGCTGGGAAACTTAGAGCCAGGTTTTATGCTTAATCACAGAAATTTTACTGACCTTCTGATTGGAATGATTTGCTTTTCTCCTTCGACCGTCTTCCCATTCTAAACTTTTATTCCTATATAATTAATTGTATTATATTTCTCTCTTCTGACAGTTGGCTATTATTATTATTATTAGAAAGAGCTGGATATAGTGCAATTAAATACATCGAGGTAAATATCTGTATGAGATGATGACTTCCATTCTGTCACCTGTGGCTTGATGTCAGGTAGAACAGTACATGTGATATCCAATACACTCTTTGTAACCATCTTAGTAATAATTTGATGATAAAAATCATTTGTAGATAAGGTTCAGAGAGTTTCAGGACTTTGCCCCAAATCACAAAACTAATTAATAAGTTGCAAAGTCCAGGGACAAATTGAGAACTTTCAACCCTATTTTGCTGCCATCATGGCCATTATTTCTGGTCTCTTGAGGGCCATATCAAAGTAGGTGACTATGCTTCCTACAACATATTAAAATTCACTGTTAGAAATGGGGTGGTTGGTTTGATGGGACCATATTATGGCTTAGTATAGTGATAGTTAAGCTCTTACACAGTTTAAATATATTAGTTAACTAATTTAATTTCTACTTTCAGTTTTTTCAAAATTATTTTTGTATTGAGATATAATTGACATATAACATTGTGTAAGTTTGAAGTGTACAAGATTTGGTTTGATACATTTATATATTGTAACATGGTCCTACTTTTAGCTTTCAAAATTAAATTTATATTTCCTCTATCACAAAAGTTGTGAATGCCTTTTATAGAAAATATAGAAATCCAGTAAGTTAGAAAGAAGAAAGGAAAAAAATTACTAAAGCTTACCATTTAGAGTAAACCAGTGTCACACTGAACATTTTAAGTTTTTTTTTTCTATGTATAATTATTTTTAAACTCTTCGTGGTTTTGATCATTCTATTTTCTACTCTTCTTTCTTCCTTAAGATACCATAGATACTTCTCCATGTTATTATCAGCGCTTTACAATAGAATTTTAAATAGCTGAAGACTAATTAGTAAAGTAATTCATGATAATTCTCTTAGCCTTTCCTCTATTGTTCACCTTTGAGCCTGTCTTTAGTATTACTCATAATGTTGCAGTACCTGTCTTGGTGCATGTAAATTTTTTTGTATTTATGCTTCTATATTAGGTAAAATTAGCAAAGATCTAAGTACTTTACCAAAAGTGAGGCGGTGTGTTGTGGTGGACAAAGCATGGGTTTGGTGCTAGAGAAACTTGAACTGGAATCCTGCTTCTGTTTCTCTACTGCCCTGTGGCTTGCACAGACAACTTGACTCACAGATCCTTTGGGTTTTCATTTATAAAATGGGGATACTCATATCTGCTTCATAGTGTTGTTTTAAATATTACATGAAATAACGTACATAAAGCTCTTCAATAGCATGTAAGCTTTTGATGCCTATTATTGAATTATTCTCCAGATGGTTGCTCCAAGTTACATTCTTACAAGTAAAGTATGAAAAATTCCCATTTCATCATGCTTTTCCTGGCATTTGTTTTACAATAATTCTATAGATAGAAGGATTGTCTTGTTATTTTTCAAGTCCTACTGCTTTGCTTCTAGGAGAGAATGAAGATATCCCCGTAGACTTGTTACGAAGTTGATTGGGGTCACTTACTGACTTAGGAGAATTTTTTCTTCCTCAGAAAAGAAATTTTATGTTTGAAAGTATTATTCTTGGTTTACCTTTTCCTTTATCATGAATTTTAAAAAGTCTATTCCTTAACATAGTCCACATTTTTTCTTCATGTCTTTCTGTAAAGCCTTTTGATTACAGGATAACTCAAAGGGCTGTTCCTCTCCATACATGAGACATTTCATGTCTATGCTTAGTGGGACCTACAGGTGGGATCTAATGAAATCTTACCTTCATGATTCCAATCTTATCAGCTTACTAAGAGTCATTCACTATATGCAAGAAATTCTATCTAATACTTTGTGTCTACAGTATGGTTCTTTCGTCATGTTTATTTCAGTTTAGTGAATATTTATCGAATGTATACTACTTACCAGCTGTTGTGTTGCTTTCTAGATCAGGAGTTCCATGGACCCTGAACACTGTGGATAGAAACCAACATGATCTGTGAAACTGGGTAGGAAAAATAAATCTCTTTTTGCTACAAATTTCTTACAAGCTAATCATTAATTTTCCAGGTTGCAAATGTAAAGCAGCAAATTCCAGCAATATTAGCAGTATCTGTGATTTTTGTCATTAGAAATCACGAATATTTTATTATCAAATTACAGTTATTGTTGAGATCTAGAAATGTTACCTTTTTTACCATAGTTGACTTTTGAACAACACGGGCATTAATCTGAGTGTAGCTTATAGTCAATCCTCTGCATCTATGGTTCCTCTACATCCAAGGATTCAACCAGCCATGGGTGGTGTGGTACTGTAGTATTTACTATTGAAAAATATCTGTGTATAAGTGAACCTAAACAGGTTAAACTTGCCTTGTTCAAAGATCAACTGTATTTTAAAATTATGTCGGGGACTTCCCTGGTGACACAGTGGTTAAGAATCTGCCTATCAGTGCAGGGGACGTGAATTCCATCCCTGGTCCGGGAAGATCCCACATGCTGTGGAGCAACTAAGCCGGTGCACCACAACTACTGAGCCTGCACTCTAGAGCCTGTGAGCACAGCTACTGAGCCCAAGTGCTGCAGCTTTCGAAGCCTGTGGGCCTAGAGCCTATGCTCCACAACAAAAGAAGCTATCATGCGGAGAAGTCCGCGCACCACAACGAAGAATAGCCTCCGCTCGCCGCAACGAGAGAAAGCCTGTGCGCAGCAGCAAAGACCCAACACAGCCAAAAATAAATACATACATAAATAAATAATAAAACCAAAAACCTACTTCTTCTAGGCAGCTCCTTAAAGAAGAAGTACAAATGAGAAAACAAAATGAAACACATCAACTCCACCAGTAGTTAAAAAATGGATAAATAAATTAAAAAAAATAAAATTATATTGGTTACTTGATTTGCAATAAGATTTTATTCTGTAATGTATCACTAAAACAGAACACACATTACTGTATCATAAATTTTTTCTGTAATTATTTCTATGACTGGTTAATATAAAATATGCAAATATTTCCACAATTGTTTTTGCTTTTAATCCTATAAATTTTACTTATGCATTTAAAAACTTTATTCTGAGAATGTTATTTTCCACAGATTTCATCGGCTTGACAAAGGCATGGCACAGAAATGGTTAAAAACTCCTGATCTGGTGAATATAGTATTTATAAAAATAATGTCATCATAACTTAAATTCTTTGGGTTTTTCACATGCCTTTGTACTTAATACAGAGTTTCTCCTAGGGAATGGCGTTTCTTGGATATCCTTTACCCTTTCTAACATGACTTTTAAAGTCATAAACGTCTATTGGACTCCTACCATGTGTGTCAGATGCTTCACTTTACCTCCGTTATCTCATTTGATTCTTCAGAGCGTGCTATGAGATGGATACTGTTACTTCCCTCATTTAACCAATGATGAAACTGAGGCTCAGAGAAATTAAGTAACTTACCTATTCATGGTGTTGTTGAATGGAGGAAACTGCTTGGGCAGGTTCTGAGGTCCATGGTCTTAAATGTGGCTCATTAAGCCGAGTCACTTCACATAATTAATTTTAATCAAAGGCCACTGAATAATATGTCTTATCCTATTACCATGAGAATCCCCAGAATTAATAGGAGAATGACATGCTTCCTTTCTTCATCATGTAAAGGAATTTCTATGCTGGTCATTCTTCATTTTCCCTCCAGATTCTTTTTTTTTTTTTTTTTTGGCCCTTCTCATCCTTGTACTCTGCCCCAAAAATCTGAGCTCAAGAATGGCATCATTTGAGGTCCACTTTTCTCTGCTCCTAATTGGCTTCTGCTAAATGGGAGGCAATGGCAAGAAAATGGAGGAAGGACCGGGGGAGGGCTACCAATATTTCTGTCTCTACTTTCCCCTGCTGAGCCATGGTTTTTGTGTTCTTTGTTCCTTTTTCTGTCTACATATCCCATGTAGAGTTTCCTCTTCTTTTGCTATGACTTTTTTTGAGTACCAGTAACATCATTCCCTCCTCTGCCCCTTCAGGTCTCAGTTGATAACGGCTTCTTACTATTGCTAGTCCCTGGGTGCTCCATCATCTCTTGTTGTTAAACTTGACCTTCTTTCCTCTTTGGAAATAATTACTTCATTGAGCTTTCTCCAATTAACCCTTTGAATGGACCATCTGATTCTTAGCAGCACTGCAATTGATACAATTTCCTTTTGTAGGTGGAATGGCCAATACTTGCCCATAGTTCAAGAAAGTCAAAACCAGTTTCTCTTCACTAAACATCTGCATTCCTCTGCAGGAGGATTTTCACATGTGATAAAAGTATGTTTTGATGGATGAGCAGTTGGGCAGGGGAGAAGGATCAGTGGAAAGATGCTAGACTAAATGTAAAAACTATGTCTGCTTATTGTATCTGTCCATCTTCCTAATGTAAACTTGGACAAATTCTAGAACCTCAGTGAGACTCAACTTCTTTATCACAGCAAAGTCAATAAGGATGCCTGTCAGGAAGCTGTATGAGAAACAAATGAGATGATCCAATGAAAAGACTGTCTTCTATAATGATATGTATAAAGTAAGGTATTTTAAACTTGACTAATTGCTCACACATCGTGTTCATTAGAAAAAGATAATAGATATGGGAGCACTACAATAATTGGGCATTTTATAAATGTGACTTAATTCTGTATATTGTACATTTCAGAAATCTCATGGCTTATCATATACATGGGTATCCTTGACTCTTTCTAACATGACTTTAAAATATAAATGTGTATTGACCTCTTACCATGTGTGTCAGATACTTCACTTTATTTCCATTATCTCAATTAATTCTTCAGAAAGTGCTACAAGATGATTACTGTTACTTCTCTCATTTATCAGTTGATGAAACTGAGACTCAGGGAACTTGCCTATTCACAGTGCTCTTGATAGGAGGAAACTCATACCAGAGCTAGAATACTGCCTGGCTCGTATTAGCTGCTCAGTAAATATTTTGAGATATTCACCAAGTACCTAAGAAATGATGCCTAGTCTCAAATATCTCACTATCATTTTTTTTTGTCTTGCAAATAAAAAAGAAAAAGAAAAAAGGCTGACTGACACACACATGTAAAAAACAAGTTACCAAAATAATAGGGCACTTTTCTGACCAGGCAGAAGGAAAGACATGAGAGAATAAGATAGAATGGCAAATGGAAAATGATCTGGTGTGACTCTAACATAGGATGATTGTGATAAAGAGGTTCTAGAAATACTGCAAGCTCAGGCAAAGGTACTAAGGTGTAAATAGGAACTTAGATACAAAATAGGCTTTTAGGTCAAGATGGAAAAATTGGGTTGACTACGTGTAGGTGAGAAGCAGATGTTATAATCAAGGAGAAGTTCTCAAAACTTCCGACTCAGATTACTGCTTAGCACTCAACTGGCACAAGGATAAGCATTGAGGTTGGATGTCATCATTTGAGTTTGGATGTCATCATTTGAGTTCAGACATGTAATAAGAAAAATCCCTGGGATACATAAACAGAGATGTTTACAAACTCTTAAAAATCTGTATCTAAAAGTTAGGAGACTGGTCAGGGCCACAGAAATAGATTGATAATATGCTATTTTATGAATACTGCAAAGAAGGTGTTATTTTTAAGAGTTGAATTTTTTGAATAATAAGGGTTGATTACTTTAAGGACTAAAACTTTAAAAAAATCACTTAGTGATCTTTCTAAAATTTTATATTGCACATTTTTCTGCTACCTTAAATGATGCATCTTGAGTCAAATTTATTATTTTCTTGATGCTTAGGGTCTTAACTATAATCATTTGTTATGATAACATGCTATAATTCAGCGATCCTGTTAGAATAATTGAGATAGATAGAACTGTTTCCCCTTGTTAAACAATTTCAGATCATTATTGTGCTTTTTTTTCTAGATTTTCATTTTTATCATTTTTTTGATTTCTCATTTGCTGTCAGCTGTCATTTGCTGAGTTATCAATGTGTCACCATGAACTGATATACTGTATCCTTTCAATCACTTGCACTTCAACTAACAGTAGTTGGGAAACCTAATAATCGTATATACTCTAGCTATATCCAGGGCCTGCCTAGACAGTGTCAGAGGGAGGAACAGAGCAGCTCCCCAAAAGACTACATGAACTTTAATGAAATAGATTTGGGATACATCTTTTGACTCTTCAAAGGACTTCTGTATTTATTTTTTAGCTCTCAGTTGTGTTTTACAAAGATAGCATGGCCAGAATTTGAGTTCTGGATTAGTAAAATGTTTTTGTATGCATCCCCCCAAAGGATAAGATAAGCCAATAGTTCAGGACAGTACAGTTTAATGCATAGTTTTAATTCTCAGACATAGAATCTGCTCTGATTTTCATCAATTATATGGGATTAAGTTTTCATACTATTATTTTCAATTCATTTGCTACAAGAAAAAAATGTAGGCTCTATTTGATTAGTAGGTCTTTGGTGGTGTTTAAGATTGTGTAAGGTCAGTAATTTAAATTAGAATACTTTTTAAATTTTTTCAAGGTGACTAGATCAAAACCAGCCTATTGAATATTGCAGTGTTTCTGCAGGCTGAACTCTCACGTGTTGGTCCATGTGATTTTGCATTGTTTTCTAGGCAGGTTTTATGGATTTGTTGCCTTGTGTTTTCCTATGCTAACACCCTGGAACACGTGGTGGTTTCTTTCTCTAGTTAAAGTCGTCCTTCTCCATTCGTCACTGTGTGTCACCATAAATACTGCTTTGCAGCTCTTCTTCTCTCCCACGTGCACATTTGTTAGCAGTTTCTTGGTAGTGTCTACTGGGTTATTTGTCTCTGAGGAATATCATTTTCGGTTTATTTTCTCTGATATTCATTTAATGACTTGTCAATTTAACTCAAGCTATAATTTCCTGTCAATTACATTGTAAGTTTCTCACGCATCAGTCAGCATGTCTCTTGATGTTCCTCCTGTTATGTTGTCTCGTCTGCAGAAATTTTCTGCCCCCTCCCCCAGTGACCTTTGATTTCCTGAGAGTAGCTCCTTGTCCTCTCTCTACTGTATGGCCAGGAATCTACTGCCGATTTTTCTCTGGCCGTTAAAAAGATAGCAAGGCACATATAAGCATATGAAGCAGCTCCCCCCACTCTCATCTTTTGTATCTTTCAGTATCTAGACAGACATGCATGACAGAGAGAATGCCATGCAAAGATTGGAGTTATACTGCCAAAAGCCAAGGAACTAGCAGAAGTGAGGACTGAGGTCTAGAACAGACCCCTTCCTGGAAGCTTCAGAGGGAATACGGCCCTGCTGACACCTTGATTTTGGATTTCTACCTTTCAAGACTGTGAGACAAAACGTTTCTGTTATTTAAGCCAGTCAGTTTGCTGGTACTTGTTACAACAGTCATAGACAATTAATCCAACCCCCATTATCTGACTTTTTTTAAAAAAGGCACATACTATTTCAAAGAAAGATCCTTGGAGAATCTGCCTTGCACACTTCAAGAGAAAGACTCTATATTTTTTGTATTAAAAAATGAGGAAGGGCTCTCCATTCAGCTCAAAGAGCAACTTTCGAAGACAGTGGTTCCCAAACCAGAGACACTTGGGGAAACTTTTAAAAATGCAGATGTCTAAGTTTTACTTTCTGGAGATTCAGATTCAGTATGTTTGGGAAGGAAATTGCTTATCTATTTTGAACAATCTTTCTGGGTAATTTTTATGATTGGTTAAGTGTAGGAAGCACTGATCTACAGGGTTGAGTAATGAAGGAGATATTTCAATAATTGGGCATATAATTCTTGGAAAAAGAGATCATCTAATAAACTTTCCACTCTTTTGCCTCCAATTTCATTGATTTTAAGATGGAATAAGCTAATCAGAAAACCTCTACCCTGAACTTCATTCTTGTGAAGCAAAAGAGATGGGGACCTTGGAAGAGAGTGAATATAATAAACTTCTAGGAGCTTCAACAGCCAAGGAATGAAATTTGGGGGAAAGTTGAGTACTTTAGGAAATCAGATTTCATTCACTATTCATTCAGCAAAGTTACAGAAGCCCTACAATGAACCAGTTAATATAGTATAGACTCAGGCAAAGACGAGATATGCTCCTTTGACCAGAGCTTCCAAAAAGAGAGATGGCTCAAGAAGTAATGACAGCAATTCTGAAAATAGGACCTCAGGTAGGTACAGAAACCAGCATGGCTACATAAGGAGGCCTCTCATGCATCCGTATTCTAAAAATCACGTGCAAAAGATGGGAGAGGGACACACAAACAACAATACAAAAGAAGAGCAGGGAGCTATGAAAATTAGGTCAGAAAAGCTTGTAGTATCACAGCAGGTAATATGGTTTCCATTTATAGATAAATAAATGAAAACTAAGGAGGCTTAAACAACTTGTTTATCTCTTGGACCAAGACAAACGGTAGTGAGTCCCATTCTTCCCTTCCTCCATTACTCTGCTGCTCAAAGCTAACTCTGATGTTCCCTGTGGCATAAACCTAAAGCAGTCAAGTGGGGATTTTTTTTTTTTTTTTTGCAGAGAATAAACCCAGAATTGCCACTTCACTTCTTATACACAAAGACCTCCTATCCATAAAGGAAAAGGGAGTACTCATAAGTCTTCAAAATAATATTTCTAGCTAAAACCTGCCATAAGATATTCTCTTAAGAGAAAAGGGATGTCAATGTTCCTTTTTCTGATGCCCCAAATCAGGATGTGTCACTATGTTTTTGTTTTTTCTAAGTCAATTTTTATAACCTTCCGTATTTTTTTGAATCACCATAGTAAACTCCCTGATTTTGAAAGTGTGCTTGAATGTCTTTTAGTCCCATGGCTTGAGGGTCCAGGGATGAATCTCTTTTCATGACCAATTTATGACATCCTTTTTCTGTCCAGATACGGTTATAACTTAGGCTTTTAAAGATAAGTTTTAGTTTAGTTTTGATGAAAATGATTGACACCACACTGAATATAGATTTTTGGCTGTAAATGTCCCATTCTGGGGCTCTTAAAGACTTCCAAATCATTAGTTGACTGTTTGGTGTATATTGGACAAGATTAAAAAGTTTGGTAATTACCTAATCAATACTTCCAAGAAGTCTTTGAGATAGGGAGCTAATACCATTGAACTCATTTTGCCAGTGGGAAACCAAGGCACTTGGAGAGTGTACATTGTTGCCTTTTATTCCTGTTAAGAGCAATTCTGGGAAAAAAAAAAAAAAAAGACTTGCTTTCTTTCCCATCTTCCATCACTAGTCTAGAACAGGCTATTTTCCAACACATTATGGGAATAAGAATGAGAGAGAAAATACTAAATAGTAAGAAGCTAACACACAACCTGTTGGACTAAGCTTGAACATAGAAGTGAATTTTCTTTTTAGAAAATCCTTCTATCATCACAGATATACTTATAACCCTTGCCTAAAACATCAGAACTGACTGACATACTAAATTGTTGAATCATGGTCTATTTTTGAAGGGAGAGAGAGCACAGTCAGGATGTCGACAAAAATGCAAGTGGATGTTCTGTCCTATTTGAAAGGAATGATGAGGGTCATGACCTATAACTTACAGAGAGCTCTATGCACTTTTGTAAGAACTAAATGGCCAGCAGAAATACATCACAGGGTGTACAAGCAAAGAGCAAGGATATGCAAAAAAAGATCTTTCTCAGGAGATGTGAGATCTGAACCCAGTCAAGACAGTCAAGGGGACACCTGGGTGAGGCTGAAGGACCAGGTGGTTGTAAGGAACTAGTGACAGTCCTTAGCACGTCATTGAAATTCCCTGCCTGCGTTAGTCAGTTGCAAGCGTGTGTAAAAATGCTGTGGCAAGGTCTGATATTCACCACCATCTATATCAGGTGGCATGAAAATCACATAGCATCCTCTATGTGGGAGCCCACAGGGACCTTAGAGGTCATTTAGTTCAATACTGCCATCATACAGATAAAGAAATCAGGCACAAGTGAAAAGACTTGCCCAAGGTCACAGAGCTCATTAGTAACAGCCTATGGACCAGAGCCAAAGTTATTGAGTTTCAAAGTTTTTATTTCATGTGCACTACGTTGTCCCTACTTTTTATCCATTCATTCCTTCATTCGACAAACATTTCTTAAATGATCAATATGTTCCAGGCATGCTATGAGGCACTAGAGATTCAAAGAGTAACAGCACGGTTTTTGACATAAGACCTCATAGTCCACAGGAACAGCCACGTGTGTGTTAAGATATGGCAACAAAATGATGAATATCATGAGAGTGGCTATGGGGACAGAGAAGAGGGATGAATTTAGAGTGACGCAGAATACTTTTTCTTTATAGGCCTGATTCTCCAACATCGATTATTTATTTTGGAATTCTAATTCAGATCACTGATCTGAAATGAGAGCCTTTAAGAAAACTTAAGTTTAGATTTTTCTTTTCTCATGAATGTGAATCAGAGCCATCGTATTTTTGGAGGCTTGAATTTTTTTTTTTTTGGCTTTTATTATGGGTTGAATTGTGTCCCCCAAACAAGATATATTGAAGTCCTAACCCTCTAGTGCCTCAAAATGTTACCTTTAATGGAAATTAGGGTAATCAAGTTAAAATCAGGTAATCAAATGAGGTCCTCAGGATGGACCCTAATCCAATATGTGGATTATAAAAATGGATGTCCTTACAAAAAGAGGAAATTCGGACATGTGCAGAGGGAAGATGTTGTGAAGACACACTGGGAGAAGAGGGTGACTGACTGGTGATGTATCTACAAGCCAAGAAATGCCAACAATCCCCCATTAGAATTCCAGACATTTTTGATTTTGGAATTCCAGCTTCTAAAAGTGCGGGGCAATAAATTTCTGTTATTTAAAGTTACACAGCTTTTTTGTTTGTTTTTTACTTCGTTACCGCAGCCCTAGGAAACTAATACAGCTTCCTGGACAGTGATCAAAGAGCAGGACTGATTTCTATTTGTAACACCTTTCTCCAAGACTTAAATAAAAAATACCCTGCAGCTGTGCAGCCACAGTTATGAGGACTGTTTACTCTAGATCCAGTACAGTTAGACACTTGCACAGGGTTCTCTGAAGGCTGAATAGGGATTTGGGGACATTCACATCCCCCTACTTCACTCAAATCATTATTTGTATTCCTTCAGTAAGCTTTTAATGTTGGATTCTCTTTATATTTTTTTTATTGAAGTATAGTTGATTTAGTTGTGTTAGTTTCTACTGTACAGCAAAATGATTCAGTTATACATACATATATTATTTTCTTAATCTTTTCTATTATAGATTATTACAAGATATGGGATATAGTTCCCTGTGCTATAAAGTAGGACCTTATTGTTTATCTGTTTTATATATAGTGGTTTGTATCTGCTAACCCCAAACTCTTTTTTTTTAAGAACTTTTATTGAGATACAGTTAACAGACAATAAACAGCATATATTTAGAGTGTACAATTTGGTATCCCAATCTCCCAATTCATTCCCCCCCAACCCTCCAAACTTTCCCCACTTGGTGTCCATATGTTTGTTCTCTACATCTGTGTCTCTATTTCTGCCTTGCAAACCGGTTGATTTGTACCATTTTTCTATAGCCCACATATGTGTGTTAATATACAATATTTGTTTTTCTCTTTCTGACTCACTTCACTCTGTATGACAGTCTCTAGGTCCATCCATGTCTCTACAAATGTCCCAGGTTGTCTACTAACTTTGGGTTTTGTTTGCTCTTCTTTCTCTAGTTTCTTTAGGTGTAAGTTTAGATTGTTTGTTTGTGCTAACCCCAAACTCTTAAGAGGAAAGGGGAGAGCGATAACATTGGGTTCTTAATGTAGTCTCACAACTATCTCAGGTTCAGAAAAATTATAAACAACTGATCAAGCTAAAAAAGCTTCTTCAGCTCTCTAGCTTTAGAAAGTCAGGATTTTCACACTGAAATGACTGGGCTTCCAAGTTTCCATCAAAAACTTCTAATATGGCAATTGTGGTCAAAGTAAGCTGATATTTTAAAAATAGTTTTGTTGATCATGACTGCAGTACAGGGCACAGGGCTTTTTAAAACATATAACCACGACTGCAGGTGGCATTTCAAAGATATACTCTTTCCAATGTAAAAATATCTATGAAAGTTATTAGATAGCATCTTTGAAAGCTGTATAATTTTACATAGAAGGATGCTGCAATGGCTTAAGAACTAAGTTGCTTGCAGGTTAGGTTAGGAACATCAGTTGTCTATCCCTCTGCAATTGACCCGCTATGCACCTTATACAGTGCACTTCTCCTCTCTGAGCTGCCGTTTCATGGAGCAGAAAACCTGGGCAATGATATTTATTTCCTCCTTCCTTAGAGTATGTTGGAGGGTTAGACACTTGTGTCAGGGGTGCTTTTGGAACTCAACAAATGAAAAAAAAAACACTTAAAAATAGTTTTCAAAACATTCTCAGACTTATTTTTAACTGATGAGGGAGGGGAGTGAATCCTTTCTTGAAAGGCCTGTTGTATACATCCTCATGAATGTCACAAACTCATGGTGGGAAATGCTGGTGAGCAATATGTCGCAATGAGGTCACAAGAATAGACTGGGATCTAAAGCCTTGGTCCCCAGACACAGCCAAAAATTGTGCACAGCCCGTCCTAGAACTTGGAGACTGAAGCCTCATGTTGCTATAAGACCTGGTTATGTGATAGAGTAGAATCAGAATGTCTATGTTCGTACACTGGGACATGAATAGGAATAGAAAAGCAAATCTGGGAATACAATACTATTGAAGGTCTTCTTGGCTATATTACACAACCCCACAGAAGATGACCCTCTTAGAAATTTTTAAAAGTTAATTAGTTACCTGTTTTACACACAGTGAGCATCAAAATCTTGATTTCCAACTTCAGGTACAGCTCATCCTTTCCAGGTATATACCTATTTATATCCATAGATAATAATATTTAGAGTGGCATGTTAACTTGAGACTTCATAAAGAAAAACGTTTATTGAGAATGAACTCATCCCTATGGTAGGGAACTGTGTGTGGCTTATTCCACATACACATAAGGAGCCACACAGGGTGTTTCCAAGTGTTCTCATGTCAGTATCGAATTCTTCTTCACTAGCAAACTGGTGACGGTGGTTACCCAGTGTAAGCAAGAATGGCGTCTCTCTTCTGTCCTTGTCAGGTCTACATTCTTTTGTGGGCATTCCTAGCCTTCCTTGCCTTCTGCTTTCTGCCACGGGGCACTGTTTCTCATTTCAGTTCTCTTGGTACTAATCTCTTAAGCTTCTCGACCTCAAGGGTTGGCTCCCAAGTCTGCCAGATGCTGCAGCTCTCTGCCTCTTTAAACAGAGTGTACAGAGACCAGGTTCTCAGGGGGCAGTTGGAGTCTTTTGGTAGGAATGTTATTTGCTCTGTGCTTAGAGGCATTAAAATGGAGGCAATTAAGATTTATGGTGGAATTACTTAGGTTATGATGCTGGCCATGAGACAGTCCCAAGCGACTCCCAAGGCAGCACTATTGAATTCCCACTCTATCCCCTTAACAGCTCAGGGACATGACAATTCTGTGTTGCATTATAGTTCCTTTCCTAATAAACCTCTTCTGTTTTCTTTCTTTCCTCTCTTCTTCTCCTTCTCCTTCTCTTTTTCCCTTTAATTCTCACTGAGCATTTAGTACATGCTAAACACTCTACTAAGCACTAGGCAAACAAAGATACAATAACCATATTTATTGCATCCTACCCCAAGCTCACAATCTAGTGAAGGTGATATTCAAGTAGACAAACAGCTATAAAAGCGTGTGGTACATGCTGAATGAGTTACAAACTACCATGGAGATAATTAATATTGTTGGAGACTCAGGGATCTTTCACGGAGAAGATGTTACCTGAAATGAATATTGAAGAGAGAGTACATTTTTCATCAGAGACAAGGTGTTAGGCAGAATAAGAACAAATTATAAGGGTACCTCTGTATGTGATGTGCTCTCCACTGCTACTTTTCAGTCCAAGTCATCATCAGTCATAGTTATGGCAGGTGACTGACTACATTGTGTATATTCCACATAAAAAAAAAGTTTTTTAAATATGCACTCTAAATTTTCTTGCTTCCAGGGTACTCATTCCCAATTTTTTATCTCTTTTTCATATGATGGTTTGTCTTCCCTCTTCCTCTCCACACCCCACAAGTACACGTACATTCTCATTCTCATGCTCTTTGTGAACACGTTCAAGTTTGTCAGCAGCCTTTGTCTGAGAATGTCTGTGAAGCGAAGAGAAGAATAATTCCACTTGCCAGCCTACAGAGGACACACTAGCCTTCTTTACAGAAGTCTCCAGATAGACACTGATGGATCCTTCAGGTCAGTGCAATCCATTGTGCCAGAGAGCAGATGGATAGATCCATGGGCTGTTACTAGACAGAACTGTAAGAATATATCCTGCAAAATTGCTGCATTTTGCTTGCTGCTACAAAACTGTCTCCAGCTCTTCACTTCTTAAATGTTTTTAGGTACTTAAGTCTAGAATGCAGGTGGGGTCACTGCTAAGGGTCTCCATAGTTCATCATAATTAAAGTTCTTATATTGGTTTTAAAAGTTCTTTTTATTCAAAATAGAGTATAACAAATATTTCACTTTTGGTCTTGGAAGAAATTCAAGCAGGTATCATTTGACAAGATGCCTCAGACTATTACAAACTTTACTATAGCAACTAATTCAATGTAATTCAATAAATATTTGAAGATTATTACATGCATAGGCACTGTGCTAGCCTCTGAGGAAAGAGGGATGTAAAGATGAATGAGGCATGGTCCCTACAGGGAACTTATACCTACAAGGAGCTTATAATTTAGTGGTTAAAATAAATATTCACAGAGCAAATTGTATCACAGATACATAAAGAGCTTCCTATAGAAAATAAGGAGACAGAAACATTATTACACTTAGTAAATGTGTACAGGAATCAACAAAATTACACCATTTGAACTGAGAACATTCCAGAAGACTAATACTCACATTACAATTCCAATAATCTGTGGATATATTTGCCTGAAAAAGGAGAATTTGAACCCTGACTTGACCGCTTATTGCATGGCCTAATAAAAATTGTTCAACCATTCTTTGCTTTAGTTTTGTTTTACTTTTTGTCTATATCTTAATATGGAATAATAATATTAACTCATAGGTTATTGAAAGGATTAAGTAGGATATATGGGCAAGAGTGTTTTGCCAACAATAGAGAAGTTAAGAGTTTGTAATTATTATGTTTTTTTTGGTTAACCTTCATGAGTGAAATAAGAAGCATCTTCTTATAGAATACTATAAACAATCTACTTAGTTAAGAGGTAGAATTCATTAGAATTGCAGCTCTAATGTGAACCAGTGCCTTCTCCATGGCTTGTCTAATAGTAGAACAATGGTTGAGCCTGGATGGTCCAGTTCTTGGCTTTTAATGGTGTGATACAAAAGCAATCAGCTGTATTCCTCAGATTTCCTGCGATGTTTCTGAGGTTAGCTGTGTTGTTTGGAAGGACAAATTATACCCTGGTACTAGATACATTTATTTTATGCAGCACCTTCCAGAGCTCTACAAAGCACTGCACACTGAGAAATGGAACACCATGTTCTTAATCACTAGTGGAGATACCCAGGTCGGTCTCTGTTCACTTCTTATTCTGCAGGGGCAAACCAGAGCTCTTTTTATTCTCTCCATGATGATCATCAGAAACAGAGGCCTTTAGTAACTTTGCTGAAGATTTGTGACTCTCTGTATTGCACACATATTACTGAAGCCTGCTTGCTTTCCAAAGTGAGCCTGTGGTGTTGCTCTGGAGTCTCAATTATCTCCTCTTGCTATAGAACAGAGATGCCAGGTAACATTTCACTGCTTCTTGCCACCGCTCAGACAAATGAAGAATCAGCATAGCAAAAAAGGAGCGTCAGATTCATGAATGGGCTTTGAGGGTCACCAGCTGAAATACTACCTAAATCAGTGGGAGGACGAAGAGGATGAATTATAAGAAATGGGATGACATGCTGACGAGTCCCATCTCCATGAAAACAGATGATTCTGTAGGTTTCTGAACAGATGGACATTCATCTTATATTTTCCTGAGGCTATTGGCAAGTCACTCTGGCTGAACAGTTTAAAATAAAGGTAAAAAATCTTTCCGGTTCAGTAAAATCTCTGCACCGACCTTTCTTGGTCTTCTCCAAAGAATCACTTTGTGAAAATACAGACTATCAGTCCCTTGGGTCTTCGACCACTGAAAGTCTGGCATAAGCCAGGAGGGGCTCTGATCCCAGGAAATAATACTTACATGTGAATACCTGGCCTTTGTTTAGTTTTCTTTTAGTTTTATGCTTGCGGAATTAAAATCAACATCGGGGGGATTTCCATTCTTCTGTCTTCACACCCATGCAAACCAGTAGATTTTTCTCCTTTCTACAAGTGGATAGTTCCAGTTAAAAGAGATAATTTGGTGCCCTCCAGTGGCTCAACCTGACAGCCTTTCTCTTGACCTCTCAAGCTCTTTTATGCCTGTGGGAAGGATGCATCTTTGGAGGGCTCCTTGTTTGCTTACATGTAACCACCACCCTTAGGAGAGGAGCCCAGCATCCCCTTAATACTGTGTAATTCTCAGAGCAGAAGGAATCAGAGAACAAAGACAAACTTTCTAGGCTTTTCTTTGTAAAAAGAGCTGAAAACAATTAAATTCAAGTAATAAAACAAATCCCAGTCCTACCACCATTACTTTTAATCATATGGTCTCATAAAAGCTACTTACCCTTTTGGCTCACGTGTATTCTATGGAATCGTGGGGCTAGATGATCCTTGCCACTCAATGTTTCTGAAATCTTATGGAAGGGAAAATGTTTCTAGATGACTTTTACTTTTCAGCACTTGATAGAATGGCTTTTATTATTTTGACAACTTAATTTGCTTTAAGAGTTTAGAAAAGAAGTTGTGATAAAATGCCCACGTAAGCCATGCATGGTACACGTGAGTATGCATCTAATATAGCCAAAGATGCTTGTTGCTCCGGCCCTTTAGGATGATTAGACAGTATCTTAAAAAAGCATCAAGAGAAAGCATTCTGAAACATTTCTTCGTTTGATGAGAATGGAGAATATATAATTGCGTTTTTACTGCACTAAGTTACTGCGTGGTCCATTGTGATCAATAGATCACTAAATTAATGAACAAATGAATAGCAAAAAAAGGAATATTGGTCTTAACTCCTGTAATGCATAAACAGAGAAAGAAACTATATTTATGTTATAAGGAACAAGAAAAAAACCCACCTAGGCCTTAAATTATCCTTTTTCTTTCTTTCCCTGACCCCTAATTCAGCTGGAATCTTACCATGAGAGGTAAATTTATCCCTTAGGGGAACAACAGTCTATTTTCAGTGTTCCTCTTTATAGAAGCAGTTGTCTGGGAAGAATAACACTATGATGGGCAGCAGAAGCTCAATAAAATATTGGTGAATAAATAGAGGAATGTATCAGGGATTATTAGTCATGAACATTCTTGCAAGAATTGATTTGGAGATTAGCAGATCAGTCCTACAAAGAGAGGTACAAAGTGAGAAGAAGGTGATGGTAGTAGTGGTTGTAGTAGTGGGGGCTTGATGGTGTTGGCTGTAATCCCCTAGAGCGTGACAACTTATTTAAGGCAAGCAGCTCTGTTTGGAACTTTAAAATGGGGACATTGGTTAGGAAGGAGAATACACTTTTATGCTAGACTTTTGCTGCATAATACAACAGCTACTCACCACGTGTAGCTATTGAACCTTGAAGTATGACTAGTTCAAATAAAAATGGCTAGTCCAAATTAAGATGTGCTCTAAGAATAAAATACACACTGAGTTTTGAAGACCAGGATGTAATAATGGTAAGAAGTGAATGGATTCTGGGTACATGTCGAAGTTGGCACCCGCAGGATTTGCTGAAAGCTTGAATGTGGGATTTGAGAAGTAGGAGGCAAGAATGGACTCTACGGGTGGACTTACTATTAATTTAGATGAGGGAGTGTGCTCCAGAGTAGCTATGAAGAGAGTCAGGCTGGAGATGTTAAATGATTTCTTCGAGGTTACGCTGGTAAGTCATAGAGAAATAGAGTTCCTCAGGCTGATAGGGAACTCAGAGATCTGTTGTTTCATGTTTTTATTTTTAGATAAAGAATTTGGGGTCTAGTGAAGGAAGTGACTTGATCAATGTCATACAGCAAATGAAGAACAGAGCTTCTGAGGTAGATTTCCTGAGGATAGACTAGTGATTCTTTTCTTGCCATTATACTACATCTATAAAAATTAAAATGAAACCAGGTTTAACTATGTCTTTAAATACATGAAGAAAAGAAGAATCACTAAAGACACTTTTAGGGAGAACCTTAAAAATCTCCATGTAAAGCAAATTCCAAACTCTTGGTTGTTAGTACTAGCTAGGTAATTGGCTAACCCACTTGATTTTGGGATAAATGAATTACTCCCTCTTTAACACAAAGTCAAGGAGAACTTATCTCTTGGGAGACAAAGTCTTCATCAAGAGTAACAAATTTCTGCAATTCCCTGGTGGTCCAGTGGTTAGGACTCTGTACTTCCACTGTAGGGGCACTGGTGTGTTCCCTGGTTGGGGAACTAAGATTCTGCAAGCCATGTACCATGGTCAAAAAAAAAAAAAAGTAACAAAAATAATTCATCCTCAGCCCTTAGAACTCTCATGGCTTACATCAAAGCAAGGGAGACAGAAAAATATAATAGATCATGGACTACAAAGCCATATTTTTTAAATCCAGAATGAGAGCTCAATATATATTAAAGTGGTTCAGATTATTTATCTGCTTGAATATGAGACCCAGATGTGATTGCCTCTTCATCTATTCCTTATCCCCATTGATTTTTCTTACAAAAAATCAAACCAGTATAGTATTTAGTGTTTTGTTTGTTTGTTCGTGATGGACTTTTGGCATCAGTTGGCTATTGCCACAACCATGATGCGTAGCAAACCACCTCAAAGATTCAGTGGCCTACTGTGTAATGAAGAATTTGGCTGGCCTTTGTCCTCAGTTCCTAGGAGGTCAACACTAAATCCTTGCAATCTCCGGAGGGATAGGAGTGTCTCTGTTAGTCATGGTAGGTCCTGGTAGTTTATGCTAAGTCAGGATGGGGTCTGGTCATGTCAAAAAGACCAACCATGTGATTAGAGGGGTGGGGAAGCCATGTTATTCCAGCCGGGACTCTGGAGAGAAGAGAGAGACTGGTGAGTGAGTCACACAGGCAATGATTCAGTCAATCATGACTCTGTGAACATCAGTTTGCCTGAGCTCCCCTGGTTGGCAATATTCTGAGTATTTTCAAATATCCATGTGCCAGGAGGGCAATGTGTTCTGACCCGTTGGGCAGAGAGGACAACGAAAGTTTCATGTTTGGAAACCTCCCAGACCTCGCCCTATACATCAATCCCTTTGGCTGATTCTGATTTGAAGCCTTTTGCTCTAATAAAACTGTAATCATAAGTATAGTGCCTTCTTGAGCTTTGTGAGGAATCTTGACAAATTATTGAACTTAAGGGAGTAGAGGGGACCCTCAAATTTATAACCAGTTGATCAGAAGTGAGGGTATCCTAGGGATCCTCAACTGTGTGGCAGGTGTCTAACATGAAGGCCATCTTGGGGAGGAGTGTGACCTTAACCTGTGAAGTTTGGCTTAACTATAGATAATTGGTGTCAGAAATCATAGCATTTACAGATAGAAGCATTTTCATTTCTTGTCAATCGCGCATCTGAGGGTCACCTGGGATGGCTCTGCTTCAGAACTGTGGATTGTTCAGATTTAAGTGGCAGGTCTGACCCATGTACCTCATTCTGAATTTCAGGCTGAAGGGCAGTGGATACCTAGAGTATGTTCTCCTCATGGTGATGGCAAAAGCACAAAAGAAAAGCCAACTGCACAAGCATATTTTAAACATTTACTCATATCATGTCTAATAACATTACATTGGTCTAAACAATGTGGACCATCCAAACATTAATGGGTGGGATATACACCCAAGCCTATGGTGAGGCCATGGCAAGCGTGTGGGTGTGTAATTCTGCTATGAGGAGGGTGATGAATTGAGACCATTGTTTGACATTCCACACACTTACTGAGGATGTCATGGTGAGAGGAAGCCTGCACTGCATACTCACAGCAAACGCTCTCCAATGCTGTGCCATCTGATAGCTCTGATCTCAAGTTTATCCTCTCCCAAGGCATTGCACATGTCTTTTCTTAGGAGTTCCCTCCCACAGCACTCAGTGTCTCATTTGCTGCCCTGAGAAACTCTCTTCTTATTTCAAATATGCGTATTCCAAAACAACAAAAACAACAACAACAAAGACTCAAAGCCCTAGTGCTAACAGGACTCATCTTTCTTTAGATACAGTTTTGTGGTCATTTTGTGCCTGTTGTTGACTATCAACTCTTATTCCTATGCTCTCAAGCAAGTATATAACATTCTTTTTTTTTTTTTTTAACTTCTTTTTTTTTAGTTATTTTTTTGGGAGTACACCAGGTTCAATCATCTGTTTTTATACACATATCCCCATATTCCCTCCCTTCCTTGACTCCCCCACCTCGAGTCCCCCCCACCCTCCCCACCCTAGTCCTCTAAGAAGTATATAACATTCTTATGCCTTGGCTTTTTTATCTGTGAAATGGACATAATATTACCTACCTCACAGGATTGAAGTGACAATACAATGAAATAGTACATTTAATCTGCTAGAACCATGATTGAAACAGTCATTGTTTATTTATTATTATTCTTAATAATAAAAAGTAAAGTTTCCATAGAACTTATGTTAGACATTCTTCTAAGAACTTTACATGTGTGAATTCACTTAATCTTAAAAATAACACTATGAGATAGGTATATTGCATTTTGAGCTTCCATCCTCATTTTACGCAGGATGAAATTGAAACCCAGGGAAATTTAGTGATTGGCTTAAGTCACATAGTCTGTAGAAGGTAAAGATGGAATTTGAACTCAAGCAGTTAGGTACCTGAATCCACACTCTTAACCTCCATACACTATGCTGTCATCTCGAGAGTTCAATGAGTGTTGTTGCTGATGTCTTTATTTGAGCATGACCTTTAGATCTTGTGCCTGCAGGAACAGGCTTATAAAAGAAGTTCCTTCAAGCACATGCAGTGATATTCTTAAGAATACCTTAGGTAAATACAGCTTTTCCCCCATCTCTTTGCATTTATTTATTTCCACTTGGTTATAAGCAGGGTTCATGACTTTGAATATAAAAACATACAATATGACAAGAAAAACATAAAGAACTTTGGCTTAGAAAGGGACTAGTTTTTTCATTTAGTAACAAATTCAACTAAACTTCTTCCATGGGTTCTCAAAGGAGGATGTGTGTGATGTCTTGTAATATGCTGTCAATGACACAGCAGTACAAAAACAGTGGCAAGTTGTGATTGAACTTTTCTTACAGTGTCTGTCAACCCAACCCTCCAGCAAAGCCAAACACAGTATTGTATAAACAATTCCATGAGAGGCTAAATCATAGCTGAGGGTTGTGAAGCCTGGCAAACTGGTTTGAAGCATCTAGCAGCAATTCTCCTCAAGTTCCAAGTGTAATTATAAAATAGTATGATTTATTTTTTAATAAGGACATTGGAATTGTACATCCAAATGAGTGCTATCATTCCAAGTCATCACCTTGGAAGGTTGTGAACCCGTGCTAATTTTGCAACTGTGGCTCAAAACTGTTTCTGAAAATATGCATTCAATGCCAGCATAAGGAATCAAACAAAGCATTGGTTTCAATTTTTTATAGTCCAAAATTGCAACATTCAATTTTGTTCCCAGACATCTGACCCATCACACTCATCTCAAAGATAAAATATCTTTGACTGTTTCAAAATATAAAGACATCCTCAAAGAAGGTAGATTTGCTGCCAATGAAAATGACCAAAATAACTTGGTTGGAATTTCAGGTGCCAATATATTGCATCCCTATCTTCCATTGCATTGAATTTGGAAACAGCTTAGAGACGGATGTAGGAGTTACATAGTTTGAGAGCAACTTTCCACATTTTACAGTGTTAATGCTGATCAAAACATCTGACTTGAGATCTCTGGAAATGGACTGCCTTGCTGACCCATCAGCCCTGGTACAAGACATGATGATCCACCCGATCTGTGACTGACGGGGCAGAAGCAGATGTCTGGTGCTGGGGCAGGCCCCTCACCCACAGGGACCAGACCTGTATGCACATCTTGGGTTGCTCTGCATTAATGTAGGGAGGAGAGAAAAGAATAGGAAGACAGTTTGTAGGGCCTCCAGATTTTTATTAGATTCATTACAGCTACATGAGAAACATGGACCAATTTAATGGCACCTAACAAACAAGGAACTCACCCATCCTCCTAGGAGACACCACACTAAGGTAAGCAGCCAGCATTTTGACTCTAGCTGAGGTTGCCTCATGGAAACATGGGTCAAAGGAAAGGAGGGGAACCCCTAAATAATATCCTTAAGATTGTGAATGCAGAGAGATTGTGAGAAAGGTTCTAATTCTAGAATGAATATAGACACTCTCAAGGTGACCATTCTAAAGGGAATAAATTTATCTGTTTGAATAGAGTTTAGCATTTTAGTAAAGTGATAATTACAATGGCCTTATAGACTCTGTTTACAAAATCTAACACATCGTACATGTATACCACAGGTATGAAAGTCACGTTCAAAGCTTGCAAGTTGGCTAGGCTGATGTTGTGCAGGACCTAAAATGATGCTCCAGCAGTGAGGGGTTCCCATCACCTGAAAAGAGTCTCAGGTATTCATCCTCAGACATTAGCTGGCCTAATCACTTCAGGGCACAAGACCATAACTCTAGAATATGTTGGAAATACACAGAGAGGTTTCCTAGTCTGGTGAAATCAATGCTGGCAGGCCTCCAAATGTTTGTTTTTAACCCCATGGACAAGGTTATTGAACATGATGTAATGATTTATGAAGATTCAAAATACAATTATAAAAGTAAAGGTATAGAGGAAGAAAAAATGAAAAATTATGAGAGAAGGTATTTCTCTTGTATAAATATTTTTAATGCATCCCAAATGGATAAACACATTTGATAACTCCAGCAAATATTTATCTACACCAATATACAGTAAGTAGAAAAGTAAAATTCTTGAAGTGGATATTGTTTAATAAACTATAAAATTAAGGTCAAGATATATGTGTTCTAAATTGACTTCTGGCAGTTTAAGACATCTCCTAGTGTTAACAAATATTGTAGTATTTCTGAATATTTGAAGACTGGTTTACTGATCACCTAACTATTGCCAGTCCCTCTCTCCAACCACTGTTTCCCTCTATCTTTACCCCTATTTTACTGTTTCCATTTAATCACACCTACATGAGCTCCTTTGCACTTCTGATTTAGTCATTTACAGGTAGATATGGTGTAGTACTGTTTAGGTGATATAAACCTGACTCAGAAACAGGTAATTCCTTTACTGAGAGTCTAATCTCGAAAGGGAAAAGAAGAATAAATTACTCTAACCTAAACAGAGCGTGGCCAGTGCTATGGACAAAACCAGGAAATATGCCATAGAAATTTGGAGATGGAAGTCTTATTTCCATCTGGTAACATCAGGGAGGATTTCACGGAGGAAGCAATGTGTGAGCTGGATCTGAATGGGTCAGGCCTGATCACGAACCCATGGGGAGAGGGAGGCAGAGCCAACAGAATATACTTAGGTTTGGAAACATAAAATTGTAAGACATTCCTTAAGATTAGGGAATAATTGGTTTGCCAATGGGTAAAATGAGAAATAAAATTGGAAAGAGTATAGGGTCAGGTTTTAGATGATGTTGAATGCTTAATAAGTACCATTGAGCATAATCAAATAGGAGAGCAGACCTGTGTGGTCAGACCAGATCTGTGGTCCAGGTAGAATAATCAAGCATCCATGAGAAAAATGCATGGAGTATCAAAAGAATGAAAATGAAGGGTAAAGTTTGGAAGCTGTTGCAAATGTCAGGTTTAAGATAATAGTTTTACTCAGAATTCTTTTTTTTTCCACTTATGGCTTGCTTCACCCAACATGTGATAACCCACACAACTCTTTTGTGTTTCTCCTTCAACGTAATTCAGCTCCTCAGTGGCTGCAATGTAATCAGCCATCTGTGTACTGAGAGCCTCCCACCACCCAACATGCATATGTGTGCACACATCCACGTACATGTGGACAAAACCGGCTTTCTTCCAGTCCTATGGATGTCTGCAAGAAGACAGGCAAGCACTTATTCAGTTAGAGCATGACTTGAATCAGACCTATGATCTTTGTTTTAATCTTTACAACTTGCAAAGTTTATCTCTCACCAGTTTTTCTTGTTTTGTGTCCCTTCTTTCCTCTTTGAAACTCATGGCATATGCAAGTTACACAGAATGCCAAGCATAGGTCAAAAGACATCCTTATTTAAAACAAGATAGAGTCTGCTGTTTAATGCAAAGTAGTTTAATAGTTCAAATAACATTTTGATTTTGTAGTGGAGAGGCAATATGAAATGACTCTTGAATCTCTTACTTCTACTCAAAAAATTTGATCCTAACCAAGGTGTCCAATTCCATTTTTTTTTTTTTTTTTGAAGGAAAGACCAGGCCTATTCATCTTCATATTTCCAGTGTCTGGCACTGGCCTGGTAACACAGTAGGCACCCTCCAAACACTGGCTGAATGAATGGATGGATGAATGAATGAATTATTGTTTTTCATTATATTTTATAACATTATAAAAATAGCATTTTGTTGGGCTGTTTATACTTTGGTTTGGGCCATAGATTCTTTCCAATTCTCTGTTTTATTTCCTTATTATTATCTTGAACCATTTATTCACTCCTTTCCTTTGTTTTTTTTATAGGTGCATATATATATATATATATATCCACACTAAAATGCATATATTTACAGTGTACAATTTGGTATCCCAATCTCCCAATTCCCCCCAACCATCCCCACATTCCCCACTTGGTGTCCATATGTTTGTTCTCTACATCTGTGTCTCTATCTCTGCCTTGCAAATCAGTTGATCTGTACCATTTTTCTATAGTCCACATATATGTGTTAATATACAATATGTGTATTTCTCTTTCTGACTCACTTCACTCTGTATGACAGTCTCTAGGTCCATCCATGTCTCTACAAATGTCCCAGTTTCATTGCTTTTTACAGCTGAGTAATATTCCACTGTATGTACATACCACTTTTTCTTTATCCATTAATCTGCTGATGGACATTTAGGTTGCTTCCATGACCTGGCTATTTTAAACAGTGCTGCAATGAACATTGGAGGGCATGTGTCTTTTTGAATTATGGTGTTCTCTGGGTATATGCCCAGTAGTGGGATTGCTGGGGCATATGGTAGTTCTATTTTCAGTTTTGCAAGGAACTTCCATACTGTTCTCCATAGTGGCTATATCAATTTACACTCTCACCAGCAGTGCAAGAGCATTCCCTTTTCTCCACACCCTCTCCAGCATTTACTGTTTGTAGATTTTCTGATCATGTCCATTCTAACAGGTGTGAGGTGATACCTCATTGTAGTTTTGATTTGCATTTCTCTAATAATTAGTGATGTTGAGAAGCTTTTCATGTGCCTCTTGGCCATCTGTATGTCTTCTTTGGAGAAATGCCGGTTTAGGTCTTCTGCCCATTTTTTGATAGGGCTGTTTTTTTTTTTTTTTTGATATTGAGCTGGATAAACTGTTTATATATTTTGGAGATTAATCCTTTGTCGGTTGATTCATTTGCAAATATTTTCTCCCATTCTGAGGCTTGTCTTTTCGTCTTGCTTACAGTTTCCTTTGCTGTGCAGAAGCTTTGAAGTTTCATGAGGTCCCACTTATTTATTTTTGTTTTTATTTCCATTACTCTAGGAGGTGGATCAAAAAAATCTTGCTGTTTTTTACGTCGAAGAGTGTTCTTCCTATGTTTTCCTCTAGGAGTTTTATAGTGTCCGGCCTTACATGTAGGTCTTTAATCCATTTTGAGTTTATTTTTGTGTATGGTGTTAGGAAGTGTTCTAATTTCATTCTTTTCCATGTAGCTGTCCAGTTTTCCCAGCACCACTTATTGAAGAGGCTGCCCTTTCTCCATTGTATATCCGTGCCTCCTTTGTCATAGATTAGTTGACTGTAGTTTATCTCTGGGCTTTCTATCCTGTTCCATTGATCTGTATTTCTGTTTCTGTGCCACTATCACACTGTCTTGATCACTGTAGCCTTGTAGTAGAGCCTGAAGTCGGGAAGCCTGATTCCACCAGCTCCGTCTTTCCTTCTCAAGATTGCTTTGGCTATTCGGGGTCTTTTGTGTCTCCATACCAATTTTAGGATTTCTTGTTCTAGTTCTGTGAAAAATGCAATTGGTAATTTGATGGGGATTGCATTGAATCTGTAGATTGCTTTCAGTAATATAGTCATTTTCACAATGTTGATTCTTCCAATCCAAGAACATGGTATGTCCCTCCATCTGTTTGTGTCATCTTTGATTTCTTTCATTAGTGTCTTACAGTTCTCTGAGTACAGTTTTCTTTTACCTCCTTGGTTGGGTTTATTCCTAGGTATTTTATTCTTTTTGTTGCAATGGTGAATGGGATTGTTTCCTTAATTTCTCTTTCTGATCTTTCATTGTTAGTGTATAGAAATGCAAGATATTACTGTGTGTTAATTTTATATCCTGCAACTGTACCAAATTCACTGATTAGCTCAAGTAGTTTTCTGGTGGCATCTTTAGGATTTTCTATGTATAGTATCATGTCATCTGCAAACAATGACAGTTTTACTTCTTTTCCAATTTGGATTCCTTTGATTTCTTTTTCTTCTCTGATTGCTGTGGCAAAGACTTCCAAAACTACGTTGAATAGTAGTGGTGAGAGTGGACATCCTTGTCTTGTTCCTGATCTTAGAGGGAATGCTTGCAGTTTTTCACCATTGAGAATGATGTTTGCTGTGGGTTTGTCATATATGACCTTTATTATGTTGAGGTAAGTTCCCTCTATGCCCACCTTCTGGAGAGATTTTATCATAAATGGGTGTTGAATTTTGTCAAAAACTTTTTCTGCATCTATTGAGATGATCATGTGGTTTTTATCCTTCAGTTTGTTAATATGGTGTATCCCATTGATTGATTTGCATATATTGAAGAATCCTTGCATTCCAGGGATAAACCCCACTTGATCATGGTGTATGATCCTTTTAATGGGTTGTTGGATTCTGTTGGCTAGTATTTTGTTGAGGCTTTTTGCATCTAAATTCATCAGTGATATTGGTCTGTAGTTTTCTTTTTTTGTAGTATCTTTGTCTGGTTGTGGTATCAGGGTGATGGTGGCTTCATAAAATGAGTTTGGCAGTGTTCCTCCCTCTGAAATGTTTTAGAAGAGTTTGAGAAGGATGGGTGTTAGCTCTTCTCTAAATATTTGATAAAATTCACCTGTGAATCCATCTGGTCCTGGACTTTTGTTTGTTGGGAGATTTTTAATCACAGTTTCAATTTCATGACTTGTGATTGGTCTGTTCATATTTTCTATGTCTTCCTGATTCAGTCTTGGAAGGTTATACCTTTCTAAGAATCTGTCCATTTCATCCAGGTTGTCCATTTTACTTGCATGTAGTTCCTTGTAGTAATCTCTTACGGTGCTTTTTTTTTCTGTGGTGTCCATTGTAACTTCTGCTGTTTCATTTCTAATTTTATTGATTTGAGTCCTCTCCCTCTTTTTCTTGAAGAGTCTTGCTAGAGGTTTATCAATTTTGTTTATCTTCTCAAAGAGCCAGCTTTTAGTTTTAATGATTTTTGCTATTGTTTTCTTTGTCTCTATTTCATTTATTTCTGCTCTGATCTTTATGATTTCTGTCCATCTACTAACTTTGGGTTTTGTTTGCTCTGCTTTCTCTAGTTTCTTTAGGTGTAAGGTTAGATTGTTTATTTGGGATGTTTCTTGTTTCTTGAGGTAGGATTGTATTGCTATAAACTTCCCTCTTAGAACTGCCTTTGCTGCGTCCCATAGGTTTTGGGTCATTTTGTTTTCATTGTCATTTGTCTCTAGGTATTTTTGTATTTCCTCTTTGATTTCTTCATTGATCTGTTGGTTATTTAGTAGTGTATTGTTTAGTCTCCATGTGTTTGTGTTATTTACAGTTTTTTTCCTGTAATTGATTTCTAGTCTCATAGCATTGTGGTCAGAAAAGATGCTTGGTATGATTTCAATTTTCTTGAATTTACCAAGGCTTGATTTATGACCCAAAATATGATCTATCCTGGAGAATGATCCATGTGCACTTGAGAAGAATGTGCAATCTGCTGTTTTTGGATGTAATGTCCTATAGATATCTATTAAGTCAAGCTGATTTATTGTGTCATTTAAAGCTTGTGTTTCCTTATTAATTTCCTGTGTGGATGATCTGTCCATTAGTGTGAGTAGGGTGTTAAAGTCCCTCAATATGATTGTGTTACTGTCGATTTCCTCTTTCCTAGTTGTTAGCATTTGCCTTATGTATTGAGGTGCTCCTATATTGGGTGCATAGATATTTATAATTGTTATCTCCTCTTCTTGGATTGATCCCTCGATCTTTATGTAGTGTATTTTCTTGTTTCTTGTAATTTTTTTATTTTAAAGTCTATTTTATCTGATATGAATGTTGCTACTCCAGCTTTGTTTTGATTTCCATTTGCATGGAATATCTTTTTCCATTCCCTCACTTTCCATCTGTATGTTTGCCTAGGTCTGAAGTGGGTCTCTTGTAGACAGCATATATGGGTCTTGTTTTTGTATCCATTCAGCCAGTCTGTGTCTTTTGGTTGGTGCATTTAGTCCATTTACATTCAAGGTAATTATCAATATGTATGTTCCTAGTACCACTTTCTTAATTGTTTTGTTGTTGTTTCTGTAGGTCCTTTTCTTCTCTTATGTTTCCTGCCTAGAGAAGTTCCTTTAGCATTTGTTGTAAGCCTGGTTTGGTGGTGCTGAATTCTCTTAGCTGTTGCTTGCCTGTAAAGCTTTTGATTTCTCCACCGAATCTGAATGAGATCCTTGCTGGGTAGAGCATTCTTGGTTGTAGGTTCTTCCCTTTCATCACTTGAAATATATTATGCAACTCCCTTCTGGTTTGCAGGGTTTCTGCTGAGAAATCAGCTGTTAACCTTATGGGAGTTCCCTTGTACATTATTTGTCATTTTTCCCTTGTTGCTTTTAATAACTTTTCTCTGTCTTTAATTGTTGTCAATTTGACTACTATATGTCTTGGCATGTTTCTCCTTGGGTTTATCCTGCCTGGGAGTCTCTGCGCTTCCTGGACTTGGGTGGCTGTTTCCTTTCCCATGTTACAGAAGTTTTCAACTATAATCTCTTCCAGTATTTTCTCAGGTCCTCTCTCTCTCTCTTCTCCTTCTAGGACCCCTTTAATGAGAATGTTGGTGTATTTAACATTGTCCCAGAGGTCTCTTAGGCTGTCTTCAGTTCTTTACATTCATTTTTCTTTATTTTTTTCTGCATCCGTGATTATCACCATTGTGTCTTCCAGTTCACTTATTAGCCCTTCTGCCTCAGTTAATCTGCTATTGGTTCCTTCTAGTGTATTTTTCATTTCAGTTATTGTGTTGCATATCTCTCTTTGTTTGCTCTTTAATTTTTCTAGGTCTTTGGTAAACTTTTCAATCTTTGCATCCAGTCTTTTTTCAAAGTCCTGGAACATCTTCACCATCATCATTCTGAATTCTTTTTCAGAAGAGTGCCTATCTCCTCTTCCTTTAGTTGTTTTTCTGGGGATTTATCTTGTCCCTTCAACTGGTACAAAGTCTTTTGCCTTTTCATTTTCTCTTTCTGTGGCTATGATTTTCAGTTTCACAAGATGAAATACTGCTGCTACTGCTTGATTCTGCTGTCTGCCCTCTTGTGCAGGAAGCTATCTAGGAGGCTCGTTTGTGCTTCCTGATGGGAGGCACTGACAGTGGGTTGGGCTGGGTGGGTGGAGCTCAGTAAAACTTTAATCCAATTTGGTGGGTGGAGCTCAGTGACACTTTAATCTGCTTGTCTGCCAATGGATGGGGCTGTGTTCCCACCCTGGTGGTCCTTTGTCCTTAGGCGACCCAGCACTGGAGCTTACAGGCTCTTGGTGGGGCTAATGGTGGACTCTGGGAGGGCTCACACCAATGAGCACTTCTCAGAACCCCTGCTGCTAGTGCCCCTGTCTCCTCAGTGAGCCACAGCTGCCCCCCACCTCTGCAGGTAACCCTCCAATAGCAGCAGGTAGGTCTGGTTCAGTCTCCTATGGGGTCACTGCTGCTTCCCCCTGGGTCCTAGTGAGCACACTTTTTTGTGTGTCCTCCAAGAGTGGAGTCTCCATTTTCCCCAGTCCTGTGGAGATCCTGCAATCAAATCCTGCTGACTTTCAAAGTCTGATTCTCTGGGGATTTCTCCTCCCATTGCTGGATTCCCAGGTTGGGAAGCCTGATGTGGGGCCCAGAACCCTCAGGACTTCTGCAGTATAACTGTTCTCCAGCTTGCGAGTCACCCACCCAGCATTTATGGGATTTGATTTTAACGCATTTGCCCCCCTCCTACCATCTCATTGTGGCTTCTCCTTTGTCTCTGGATGTGGGGTGTTTTTTTTTTTTTTTTTTTGGTGAGTTCTAGTGTCTTTCTGTCAATGATTGTTCAGCAGTTGTAATTCTGGTGCTCTTGCAAGAGGGAGTGAGCACACATCCTCCTACTTCACCATCTTGATTCTTCTCCTTTCCTTTGCTTTTGTGTCTCCCTCAATTTTCCACTTCCCCTTTAAGGAGCATGATAAATATTAGTTATGTCTTAATATACAAAAATAGCACCCTCATTGCCTTTGATTTTTCTTTGACTTGTCCTTATTCTTTCCCGTGTCTCTTTTGATTTTCCATTATTTTTGTGAAGCTAAATCAATGAGCCCCCTTTTCTCATTTCATCTTCTCACTTCTTGCCTTTGAAATTGCCTTTTCTTTCTCTTTGCTTTAACTATTTTATTGTTCTCCTTGTCTTCAAGTTGTTTGTGGTCATATCTGTCACTTTATACAGGTAGCATCTAAATGCAAATATTCTCCCAGAAAAATTACAGAGTGGCAGAGGAAAGTAATGCTTTGAAACAAACACTGTATATTCAATTGGTTTCCAAATCAGCACCAGCTAAGCAAATGTCTAATAGCAGTCCTTAGAGAGACAAGATTAGTATACTTTGAAATCAAAATTTATCTTTTTCTCTTTCTCTAACTTCCTATCTTTTTTTTTTTTTCTTTTACAATACCATAACGGATTCTTCAAAATGAGTAAGGAGATTTCAGTTGAAACTTTTGACTTCTTATCACAGAGTGCATGTGTGTCTTTAGATGCACAGATAAAAAATGGAATCTGTGAGGGGGAACGTTAATTTGACTACCAAGTAAGTAAGTCATTTTAGACCAAAGAAATGAAGATTTTGTATGCCATTCAGTCCTTTTGTGTTGTATGTGACTCATGAAAATATTCTTAAAAAATTCAAAACCATGAGAATCCTCAGCTGTACTTGACTAATGTAAACCCCTGGTTAGTTAATGATGGAGTCAATGTTGCCTAAAGTCAGACTGGATGTATTCTTATGGAAAGAGAACAGGTGTGTAGACACCAAACTAACTTAAATGTCATTTTGGTATTTACTAGCCCTGTGGCTTTGGGCAAGATGTAACCTGTTTGTGCCCAAACTTCCTCATCTAGAAAACAAGGTGAATTCTAGTGACCTCAAAAGGTTTATGAGTGAAATGAAACATTTCCTACAAAGGGCTTAGTATCTACCACTCTTTGGAGCTGTAATGTGTAACAGTTGCACCACTGCTGTTACTAATAAGATACATGTAATAACTTTAAACACTCACTCTTCTTGAATATGCAGTGATCTTTCTCACATTCTTGCCTTTGCACACGCAGTTCTCTTTTCCTAAAATGGTCTCCCCTGAGTTCATCATTTAACATAATGAACTTTGTTTTTGGTTGGGGGGTGCTGCACCATGTGGCATGAGGAACTTCCCTGACCAGGAATCGAACCCATCCCCCCTGCATTGGAAGCATGGAGTGTTAACCACTGGACCCCCAGGGAAGTCCTATAGTGAACTTTTATTTGTCCTTCAAAACCCATCTGTTCATGGATCATCTCTTCAGGAAGTTTGTCTTGGCCTTCTTGAGGAGAACTGATGACTTCACTCACGGAATCGTTCAGCTAATATTTACTCAATGCCTTCTACTTCCACACAATATTCTAGCAAATGTGGATATGGTTGTGAATGAGACACTTAAAAAAAAAAAAATCCCTGCCTTACGGAGCTTACATTCTAGTAGGGGAAATAATCAAAATAAATAAGTGAAATATATAGAATGAAAGATAGTGATCAATACTATGGAGAAAATAAAGCAGGAAAGAATACAAGAAGCTAAGGCTGAGGGGAGGGGTAGTTTCAATTTAAACAGGTTGATCAGCAAAGACATGTGAAGGAGGAGAAAGAATGAACCACTTGGAAACTAGGGGAAGAATGTTCCAGACAGAGAAATAGTAAATGCAAAGGCTCTGGAGAACCATTTTTTCTTCATGCTACCCCTGTACTGTATCTACTTCTATTAATACAGTGATTAAATTTTTTGTGATTATTAATTATTAAGATTTTAATTACATATATTTTACATTATTAAAAGTATATATTTTAAAATTATGTATTTAAGTGTCTGAGGCTATGAGGATTGTGTCTTACGGATCTCTTTATTCTTATTATGTGGTGTAGGATCTGGTCTTCAGCACATGCTCCAAAATGTCCATTCAATTACATTTAATAATGGTGCGAATCTTCCTGGACAGAGTGAGTGCAGCATTTCAGTCGCTGACTGATCAGGTCAGGAAGTTTTATCATGAGGTGGTATTCTGCTGTTGGTTACAAAGAAGTGGAAATATCCCTTTGGCTTCTCTTGCATTTTCTTCCCTCTTTTGTGAAGTAGCTTCCTGGAAGTTTACTCAGGAGAAAGGTATTTGGGATGCAGGGGCAGCAATTGGCGTTGTACGATAGAATAAACAATTGATAGATTTTAGCTTTTTCTGTAGCAGTTATCACTAGTTTTACTGTTTGCAGTAATTAAATAGGAGGCATGGCATCTTAAGGATGGAAGGGTCCTAGTAGCAGCTAGTTCAGGCGTCATGAACTCCCATGCCTACGGTCAGGTAGGTGACACATAGGAATGGCATTCTGGCTAATGGAGAGTGACACGTTGCTTAAACATGACAACTGTATCTCAGATCCAGGCATTTGGCCTCACGCTTAAATGAAGTTTGACCATCTTTAAGGTGTTTTGAAGCAGCTGTAAATCTGTGTGTTGTGTGAAATCTCTTAATTTTTCAGTGTTGGCCACGTATCTAATTTAAAATATACATATGTGTGTGCTAAAACAAAATGCAGACAAAACATGCTTGAGTCTTGAATCCAGTTGTTTTTAGTCTTATATTTAGTTAAACTCCCTCATTTTATTGGTAGGGAAAATGAGATGTATAAAAACCAAGTTTCTTGTCCAATCACAGAGGTAGGGCAGGGGCAGAGTCAGGACTGGAAAGTCCCAAAATCCATTCCACGTCCTCAAATGCAGATCATGTCTACTTGTTTTAAAATAAACATGCAGCTCTGATATTCAAATGCATTCATAAACCTCACATATCCTTTTGCTTTCAGTTTGTTTGAAGGCTTAGTGCAGAAACAGCTTCTGTTACATCAAAGATCAAAACATCGGGATTTGGAACATTATATGCTCATTAGAGTTAGTGTCAAACCTATCCTCCAGGCTCACACCTACCTGCCGTTGAAGGGAAAATGTTTCATCAACTATTTAAGAAAGACCCCAGGGGCTTCCTCTTGAGAGAACCTGCATGTGTAATTTTCACCACTGCATGGCAACTGCCACATTTCCTCCACCTCTGCCTCTGCTCTCAAACAACCCTTTAATAGTCACTGATATTAACATTGATGTAAGTTTGACCTACCAAATTCATGATTGTAAGATTGGCTCCCTTAATTTTGCTCAAGGCCAGTGTCTCTCCACTAACAGTATATTACAGAAAAAGTGAGAATCCGGTCCCTACTCACACATCCATCATGTCGTTTTTTGTTGTTGCCGATACTAAGGAAATATTTGTTTCCCTTCCAATGTTCCAGAAAACTGTGTGTCTTTACTTGTGTGTGTGTGTGTGTGTGTGTGTGTGTGTGTGTAACACAGAGAGACAGAGAGAGACTGATCTTTCAGTTTTAATTTATAGACTAGTTATCAAGGAATAATTTACTGACATGAGAAAATAATAATGATACAATATCAAATACTAATTAAATGTTTTTCAATAACTTCAGTTTTCATAATCTGTAAATGTTTATTAGAAGTTAATTGTTTAGTTAATTTGATTAATTAATTAATACATTTCTTGGTCCTTTTTTTAGAAGTTACATTTTTTGAAATATAATTTACATTACTGTAATTTACCCTCTTAAGTAGACAGTTTGATGAGTTTTGACATATGCAAACAACCTATAACTATAATCATAATCAAGATTTGGAACAATTTCTTCTCCCCCAAATTTGCCTTGAATCCTTCTGCAGTCTATCTCCACCTCTCACCCCAACCCCTGGCAACCAGTGATGTATTTTTTATTCTTATAGTTTTGTCTTTTCTAGAATGTCAAATAAATGGACTCATACAGTGTGTGGTCATTCACAGATGCCTTTTTCCACATAGCAAATGCTTTAGAGATTCATACACAATGTTGTATTACCAGCAGTTTGCTCTTACTGTTGAGTAGTGTTCTATTGTATCAATATACCCCAATTTATTTATCCATTTACCAGTTCATAAAAATCTGAGTTGTTCCCAGTTGTTGGCTGCTATGAATATCACTCTTATGTGCATTTGCATGCAGGTCTTTGGAGACACAATTTTTTTCATATCTCTTGGAGTAGGATTGCTGGATTAGATGATGAATGTACGTATAACTTACAAGAAACGATCCCACTATTTTCCAATGTGGTCATATCATGTCCACCAGCAATGTATGTGACTTGGAATTGCTCCACAAATTTATCCACATTTGGTATTATCAGTCTTTTAAATTTTAGATATTTGGGATGGTTAATTTTATGTCACATTGATTGATGGGGCCACAGTGCCCAGATATTTGGTCAAACATTATTGTGGGTGTTTCTGTGACAGTGTTTTGAATGAGATTTACATTTAAAATGGTGGACTTTGAGTAAAGCAGATTTTCCTCCATAATGTAGGTGGGCCTCATCAAATCAGTTGAAGCCTGGAGTGAAACAAAAGGCTGACCTTCACTGAGCAAGAAAGACTGTCTTCATCTGCAGCATTAGCACTTCTTGGTTTTCCAGCAGCCTGCCTTTGGACTCAAACTGCAACCTCTTTCTGAGTTTTGAGCCTGTTGATGTTCTTCCATCAGATTTTGGATTCAAGACTCCACAATTGCAAGATAAAATTTCTTAAAATAAATCTTTTTATCTATATATATGCACATCCTATTGTTTCTGTTTATCTGGAGAACTCTGACTAGTACAATGTTGTGGTACATTTATGATGATATATTATTATAGTTTTAATTTGCATTTCTCTGATGAGTAGTGATGCTGAACATTTTTAATGTGCTCAGGGTCATTTGTATATTATCTTTTATGAAGTGGCTCTTCAAATATTTACCTGTATATATTTGGGGGGAAGGGAGAGAGCAGGATTGTTTGTTTTCCCATTATTAAGTTGCAAAACTTCTTTACAAATTCTGGGTACAAGTCCTTTATATTATATGTTCCTTCCAATTGTTTTCTCCTCATGTGTGGCTGGTATTTTCATTTTCTTAGTAGTGTCTTTAAAGGAACAAAAGTTTTAAATTTTGATGAAAGAACAAGTAATTTTCTTTTATGGTTCATGCTTGGGTCCTATTTAAGGAATTTTTACTTATTCCAAGTTTGCAGAAGCCTTCCCCTATATTTTCTTCTAGGCTTTTTATAGTTTAAGCTCTTATATTCAGGTTTATGGTTCATTTAGAGGTAATTTTTGCATATGTTGTAAGGTAAGGATTGAGAGCATTCGTGTGCACACGGTTATCAAGTTGTTCCAACACTGTTGTTGAAAAGGCTACCTTTTCCCACTGAAAGACCTTTTATTTTTCAAAAGAAGCAATTAATTGATATTTGTGGTCCTACTTATGAATTCTCTATTTTAGTTCATTGATCGGTATTTCTCTTCTTATACCAAGGATACTGTAGATTTATAGTGAATCTTTTTTTTTTCTGATCTTTATTGGAGTACAGTGGCTTTACACTGTTGTGCCAGTTTCCACTTTTCAATACAGTGAATCAGCTATATTTACACGTACATCCCCATATCTCCTCCCTCTTGAGCCTCCCTCCTTCCCATCCCTCCCACACTCCCTAGCCCACCCATCTTGAAGTCACAGAGTATAACTTTTCTGATTTTTTTCATTTTCAAAATTATTTTGGTTATGATAGATCTTTTGTATTCCCATAAAAATTTTATAATCAACTGGCAATTTTTGCAAAAACATGCAGTGATTATCACTGAGATTATGCTACACATGTAGATAAATTTGGAGAGAATTGATGTTTTAATAATAAATCTTCCAGTTCATGAACTCTGTATTTCTCTCCATTTCTCTAGGATTTTTAAAATTTTTTTCATCAATTATTTGAAGTTTTTGGTGTACAGATCTTGCACATATTTTGTTAAATTTGTCCCTAAATGTTTTAAGTTGTTAATGCTATTGTAAATGGTATTTAAAAAATTGATTTCCAAATGTTCACTTATTGTGTGGGGAATTATAATTGACTTTTGAATATTGATTCTCTATTCTGCAAACTTGCTAATCTCATGTATTAGTTTTAGTAGCTTTATAATTTCTTAGGATTCTCTATATAAATGATTTTGTTGTCTGCAAGTGACAATAGTTTAAAATAATCTTTAAATTAATTACTTAATGTCTTTCACCATTAAATATAAAGTTATATGTGGCTTTCCTGAATATACTCTTTTTCAAGCCCAACAAGTGCTCTTGTATTCTTTTTTTTTAAATAAATTTTATTTATTTATTTATTTATTTATGGCTTCATTGGGTCTAGAAAATTATAGTATTAATTGCAAATTGTTCTTTTTCATATGAATATTTCATGCTGCAAAATGCTCGTTGAGCGCTGCTTTAGATGCATTCCCACAAAATCTGATTTGTTTTCATTTTCATTCAGTTCAAAATATTTTTTAATGTTCATTGTTATTTTATTCTTCAAAATGCTTATGTGTTATTAGAAGTGTGTTTATTTTTTAACCATTTGTTTTTTGGAGACTTTCCTTGCATTTTTCTGGGAATGATTTTTAGTTAATTCCATGCAGGCACAGAACATTTGTGTGTGAGTGTGTGTGATTTCAATTTATTTATATTTATTAAGGTTTGGTTTATTTTTCAGAATATGGTCTATTTGAAGGTCTATGGTCTATCTGAATGTCTATAGAATGTCTATTTACAGTGAAAAAGAATATGCATTCTACTGTTATTGAGTGGCATGTCTTATAAATGTCAATTAATTCAAGTAATTTTTTAGTATGGTTCAGGGACTTTATATCTTTATTGACTCATTGTCTACTTATTCTTTCAAATACTGAAAGAAGAGTGTTGAAATTTCCAGCTACAATTGTTCATTTATCTATTTCTCCTTTCAGGTCTGTTTTGCTTTATGTGTGCTAAACACTCAATATGTATTATATTATTTATTCTTTAAGATAATTCTTTGCATAAGACCACTATTGTGGATAAGTATTATTATTTCCTCTTTGCAGGTAAGAAAACATATAGAATGAAAAGTTTTATAACTTGACAAAATAACATACAGCATTTAAATGGTCTAGCTAGGATTTGAACCCAGGCATTTTGACTCCAGGACTTACTTATACAGTAAAATATTAAGTAAAATTATAAAGCTAAATAACTATGTTAATTGTTTGAAAGAGAACAAGGTAGAGCTAGGAAGCCAATATTGGATAGGTCTCTGTGGTGGATTATGGGTGATTTACTTCTTTGTTATATAGTTCTGTATTTTACAAGCTTTCTACAATGAGCCTATACAACTGTTACAAAAAGAAAATGTAATTAAATCATTATTTTATTTGTTTTTACTTACTAGAATCATTATAAAGAAGGCAAGCCATTGGATTTTAGTAAATTACCATGATGTTTATTTGCCTGGTAATTTGCCATAATCCATTTAACTATATCCTTAATTTTCTCTTTAAAATGCTTCTAATTTTGTTGTAAATAATGCTGTGCTAAATACTATTGCATATAGTATTTAACTATATTTCTGATTGTTTCCTTAGTATAAATTCATAGGAGTGTATTAGTGGCTCAACTGCACAAATGGTACTATAATTTTTTTTAAGTTTATTGAGCCATATCAAGGAGTAGATACACAGAATAATTTCCTATCTTAAACACCAGAAGTTACACTGTTTTCATAGTTTAAACTGAAGGACCTATACAAGTGAACAAGAAGAAAAAAATAGAGATTCTGAGATCTTGTTATCTCTTAAATATTTAACTCATAGCCATGCTTTGAGATTTTATACAATTACCTGAAATATTTTCTTACAACATTTGACACCTACACTGACATAGGGTTAGATGAAATGATCTTCAAAGCAGATTAAAAAAGAGGCTATATATAGTAGTGATCTCCCTTATCTCCTTGAGCTTCGAGGGCAGGTGGGCTAGGGCTTGTGAACATCACAAGAAATAAAAGAATACAAACAGTACTTACTCTGTGAAAACAAGATTGAAGATTCCTATGCTTACAGGTATTCAAAATATTCAAATTAAGGGTCACCTGTTGCATTGTGTGTGGATTAATCCAGTGTTCCTGAGATTTCTTCAGATTTTCTCTTTCATTTATGAAGTTTTTACTCTTTTTTTAAATTTAAGTATAGATTTACAATGTTGTGCCAATCTCTGCTGCACAGAAAAGTGACTCAGTTATACATATATATATATGTTCTTTTCCTTTATGGTTTATAGAGATTGTGAGATCAACCACAAGTCTGATCTTTATGTTTGTGGGTCTGCTTCTGTTTTGTTAATAGGTTCCTTTTGTGCCATATTTTAGATGCCACATATAAGTGATATCATATGGTATTTGTCTTTCTCTGTCTGACTTACTTCACTTAGTATGATAATCTCTAGGTTCATCCATGTTGCTACAAGTGGCATTATTTTGTTCTTTCTTATTGCAGAGTAGTATTCCATTGTGTGTGTGTGTGTGTATGTATACCATCTTTTTTTTTTAACTCTTTATTGGAATATATTGGCTTTACACTCTTGTACCCGTCTCTGAGGTACACCAAAGTGAATCAGCTGCATCTACACATATATCCCCATATCCCCTCCCTCCCGTGACTCCCCCCCACCCTCCCCATCCTGGCCTTCCAAGGCATCTCCCATGAAGTTGATCTCCTTTTGCTATACAGCAACTTTCCACTAGCTATCTATTTTACAGCTGGTAGTGTAAATATGTCTATGCTACTCTCTCATCTCATCCCAACTTCCCCTTCGCCCCTCACGGCAGCCCCGTGTCCTCAAGTCCATTCTCTACTTTTGTATCACCACTCTTTCCTGTCACTGGTTTCATCAGTACCATTTCTTCAGATTCCATATATATGAGTTAGCATACAGTATTTGTTTTTCTCTTTCTGGCTTACTTCACTCTGTATGACACACTCTAAGTCTATCCACCTCATGACATATAGCTCAATTTCATTCCTTTTTATGGCTGAGTAATATTCCTTTGTATATATGTGCCACATCTTCTTTATCCATTCATCTGTCGATGGGCATTTAGGTTGTTTCCATGTCCTGGCTATTGTAAATAGTGCTGCAATGAACATTATGCTACTTGTTTCTTTTTGGATCATGGTTTGCTCTGGGTATATGCCCAGTAGTGGGATTACTACGTCATATGGTAGTTCTACTTGTAGTTTTTTAAGGAACCTCCAAACTGTTTTCCATAGTGGCTGTACCAGCTTACAATCCCACCAACAGTGCAGGAGAGTTCCCTTTTTCCACAGCCTCTCCAACATTTATTGTCTCTAGATTTTTTGATGATGGCCATTCTGACCGGTGTGAGGTGATACCTCATTGTGGCTTTGACCTGCATTTCTCTAATGATTAGTGATGTTGAGCATCTTTTCATGTGTCTGTTGACCATCTGTATGACTTCTTTGGAGAAATGTCTATTTAGGTCTTCCTCCCATTTGTGGATTGGGTTATTTGCTTTTTTGGTATTAAGCTGTATGAGCTGCTCATATATTTTGGAGATTAATCCTTTGTCCATTGCTTCATTAGCAAGTATTTTCTCCCATTCTGAGGGTTGTCTTCTTGTCTTGTTTGTGGTTTCATTCGCTGTGCAAAAGCTTTTAAGTTTCATTAGGTCTCATTTGTTTATTCTTGATTTTATTTCCATTATTCTAGAAGGTGAGTCAAAAAGGATCTTGCTTTGATGGATGTCATAGAGTGTTCTGCCTATGATTTCCTCTAGGAGTTTTATAGTGTCTGGCCTTACATGTAGGTCTTGAATCCATTTGGAGTTTATTTTTGTGTATGGTGTTAGGAAGTGTTCTAATTACATTCTTTTACATGTAGCTGTCCAATTTTCCCAGCACCACTTATTGAAGAGGCTGTCTTTTTTCCATTGTATATTCTTGCCTCCTTTGTCAAAGATAAGCTGCCCATATGTGATTGGGTTTATCTCTGAGTTCTCTTTTCTGTTCCATTGATCTTCCTTTCTCTTTTTGTGCCCATACCATACTGTCTTGATCCCTGTGGCCTTATAGTATAGTTTGAAGTCAGGAAGCCTAATTCCACCAACTCCATTTTTCCTTCTCAAGATTGCTTTGGCTATTCGGGGTCTTTTGCGTTTCCATACAAATCGTAAGATTTCTTGTTCTAGTTCTGGAAAAATGCCATTGGTAATTTGATCGGGATTGCATTGAATCTGTACATTTCTTTGGGTAGGATAGTCATTTTCACAAAATTGATTCTTACAATCCAAGAGCATGGAATGTCCCTCCATCTGTTTGTATCATCTTTGATTTCTTTCATCAGTGTCTTACAGTTTTCTGCATACAGGTCTTTTGCCTCCTTAGGCAGATTTATTCCTAGGTATTTTATTCTTTTTGTTGCAATGGTAAATGGAAGAGTTTCCTTAATTTCTCTTTCTGTTCTTTCATTGTTAGTGTATAGGAATGCAAGAGATTTCTGTGCATTAATTTTGTATCCTGCTACTTTACTAAATTCCTCGATTAGTGCTAGCAGTTTTCTGGTAGAATCTTTAGGGTTTTCTATGGATAATATCATGTCATCTGCAAAGAGTGACAATTTTACTTCTTCTTTCCCAATCTGGATTCCTTTTATTTCATTTTCTTCCCTGATTGCTGTGGCTAACACTTCCAAAACAATGTTGAATAATAATGCTGAGAGTGGACACCCTGTCTTGTTCTTGACTTTAGAGGGAAAACTTGCAGTTTTTCACCATTTAGGACAATGTTGACTCTTGGTTTGTCATATGTGGCTTTTATTATGTTGAGGTAATTTCCTTCTATGCCCATTTTCTGGAGAGTTTTTATCATAAATGGATGTTGAATTTTGTCAAAACTTTTTCTGTGTCTATTGAGATTATCGTATGGTTTTTATCTTTCAATTTGTTAATATGGTGTATCACATTGATTTGCGTATATTGAAGAATCCTTGCATTCCAGGGATAAACCCCACTTGATTATGGTGTATGATCTTTTTAATGTGTTGTTGGATTCTGTTAGCTAGTATTTTGTTGAGGATTTTTGCATTTATATTCATCAGTGATATTGTTCTGTAATTTTATTTTTTTGTGACATCTTTGCCTGGTTTTGGTATCAGGGTGATGGTGGCCTCGTAGAATGAGTTTGGGAGTGTTCCTCCTTCTGCTATAATTTGGAAGAGTTTGAGAAGGATAGGTGTTAGCTCTTCTCTAAATGTTTGATAGAATTCGCCTATGAAGCCATCTGGCCCTGGGCTTTTGTTCGTTGGGAGATTTTTAATCACAGTTTCAATTTCCGTATTTGTGATTGGTCTGTTCATATATTCTATTTCTTGCTGGTTCAGTTTTGGAAGGCTGTACTTTTCTAAGAATTTATCCATTTCTTCCAGGTTATCCAATTTATTGGCATGCAGTTTCTTGTAGTAGTCTCTCATGATCTTCTGTATTTCTGCCGTGTCCGTTGTTACTTCTCCTTTTTCATTTCTAATTCTGTTGATTTGCATCTTCTTCCTTTTTTCCCTGATAAGTTTCACTAATGGTTTACCAATTTTGTTTATCTTCTCAGAGAACCAGCTTTCAGTTTTATTGATCTTTGCTATTGTTTCCTTCCTTTCTTTTTCATTTCTTTCTGATCTGATCTTTATAATTTCTTTCCTTCTGCTCACTTTGGGATTTTTTTGTTCTTCTTTCTCTAATTGGTTTAGGTGTAAGGTTAGGTTGTTTATTTGATATTTTTCTTGTTTCTTGAGGTAGGACTGTATTGCTATAAACTTCTCTCTTAGGACTGCTTTTGCTGCATCCCATAAGTTTTGGGTTGTTGTGTTTTCATTGTCATTTGTTTCAAGATATTTTTTGATTTCCTCTTTGATTTCTTTAGTGATTTCTTGGTTGTTTAATAGCATATTGTTTAGTGTCCATGTGGCTGTATTTTTTACAGATTTTTTCCTGTAATTGATATCTAGTCTCATGGCATTGTGGTCAGAGAAAATGCTTGATATGATTTCAATTTTTTTGAATTTACTGAGGATTGATTTGTGACCCAAGATGTGATCTATCCTGGAGAATGTTCCATGTGCACTTGAGAAGAAAGTGTATTCTGTAGTTTTTGAATGGAATGTCCTATAAATATCAATTAAGTCGAGATGGTCTAATGTGTCATTTAAAGCTTGTGTGTCCTTATTTATTTTCTGTTTGGATGATCTGTCCATTGATGTAAGTGGGGTGTTCAAGTCTCCTACTATTATTGTGTTACTGTCAATGCCTCTTTTTATGGCTGTTAGCATTTGCCTTATGTATTGAGGTGCTCCTATGTTGGGGGCATAGATATTTACCATTGTGATATCTTCTTCTTGGATGGATCCCTTGATCATTATGTAGTGTCCTTCCTTGTCTCTTGTAATAGTCTTTATTTTAAAGTCTAATTTGTCTGATATGAGTATTGCTACTCCAGCTTTCTTTTGGTTTCCATTTGCATGGAGTATCTTTTTCCATTCCCTCACTTTCCATCTGTATGTTTGCCTAGGTCTGAAGTGGGTCTCTTGTAGGCAGCATATAGAAGGGTCTTGTTTTTGTATCCATTCAGCCAGTCTGTGTCTTTTGGTTGGAGCATTGAATCCATTTACATTTAAGGTGATTATTGACATGTATATTCCTATTACCATTTTCTTAATCGTTTTCAGTTTGTTTTTGTAGGTCTTTTCCTTCTCTTGTGTTTCCTGCTTAGAAAAGTTCCTTTAGCACTTGTTGTAAGGCTGGTTTGGTGGTGCTGAATTCTCTTAACTTTTGCTTGTCTGTAAAGCTTTTGATTTCTCCATTGAATCTGAGTGAGATTCTTGCTGGGTAGAGTATTCTTGGCTGTAGGTTTTTCTCTCTCAGGACTTTCAATATATGGTGCCATGCCCTTCTGGCCTGCAGAGTTTCTGTAGAAAGATCAGCTGTTATCCTTATGGGTTTTCCCTTATATGGTATTTGTTGCTTTTCTCTTGCTGCTTTTAATATTTTTTCTTTGGGTTTAACTTTTGTTAGTTTGATTAATATGTGCCTCGGTGTATTTCTCCTTGGGTTTTTTCTGTATGGGACTCTCTGTGCTTCTTGGACTTGATTAATTATTTCCTTTCCCATGCTGGGGAAGTTTTCCACTATAACCTCTTCAAATATTTTCTCAGACCCTTTCTTTTTTTCTTCTTCTTCTGGGATGCCTATGATTCAAATGTTGGTGCACTTAATGTTATCACCAAGGTCTCTGAGGTGGTCTTCCATTCTTTTTATTCTTTTTTCTTTTTCATGTTCTGTGGCAGTTATTTCCCCCATTCTATCTTCTAACTCACTTATTCGTTCTTGTGCTTCAGTTATTCTGCTGTTTATACCATCTAGAGTATTTTTAATTTCAGTTATTTTGTTATCTAGTACTTTTTGTTTGCTCTTTAGTTCTTCTGATTCCTTTTTAACTGTTTCTTGTAGATTTTGGATCATCTTTACTACCATAACTCTGAATTCTTTTCAGGCAATTTTCCTATTTGCTCCTCATTTATTTGGTCTTGTGTATTTTTACCTTGTTCCTTCATCTGTGGCATATTTTTTTTTCATCTCATTTCCCCCCCACTTTGGATGGGTGGGATTGTGTTCCTGCTGGGTCTTGGTGTTAAGTTGAGAAACTCTGAGAGACCTCATGGTAAAGGATATTTCCTGGGAACTGGGTTTCCCTGTTAGTCCAATGTTTTGGCCTCAGATCTCCCACCTCAGAATGCAGGCCTGACACTGGGCTTGTGTATCAAGTTTCCACAAGCTGTGTGGAGCAGGGAAAAAAAAGAAAAAGAAAAAAAAAAAAGAAAAAAGGTAGGAGAACAGGAGAACAATAGCAAGCTAAAAAATACAAAGTAGGAAACTAACAGATGTGTTAGAAAAAATTAAAAAAAAATGATGGAGAAACAACTGGATAGTAAAACAACTGCAATATCCTAATTGAGGGGGTGGGAAGGGAAAAAAAAAAGGAAAAATAAAGAGAAAAAAAAAAAACAAAGTAAAAAGCCAGAAAAGGCTTTGACTGTGGGGGGTCGGGGCTTAGACAAGGGTGAGGGTGGGGGGGCCAGGGCAGGGAGTTAGGCAATGGGCAGAGCCTACCCTTAGAGGAGGCCCTGGGGGTGGTGCGGAATGGGGCTTAGGTTCAATGAGGTAGAAGGGCCCAGAAATGCCTCTGGTCCTGGGAGCAAAGGACCAGGTTAAGGTACCCAGCGGGCTCCCTGGGCCCAAGTTGGTGGGAGAGATGCAAGCACCTCCCCTAGTCCTCCAGCCTCGGAGGATCCCTCCCCCTTGGGTTCTCTTTTTTCCCACCCCCTCTCTCCTATTTCCCTAGAACCCTCACAGCTGCAGGGGGCACTGAAAGGCAGGCAACCAGACTCTGACGCCCAACAGGCTTCCCAGGGCCAACTGGGCTAGGGTAATGCCTCAGCACTTCCCCAGATCTCCCCGTCTGGTAGGGTCCCTATCTGCCTCTCTTCCTCTCCCCCACCCCCCACTCTCCTAGGTTCTAAGCAGCTGGAGGGGGCCCAGAGAATGAAGGACCAGGTCCAGGAGCCCAGTCAGCCTCCCTGGCCAAGAGAGCAGGTGAAACACCCTCCAGCCTCCCCCAGCCCCTAATCTCAATGCTCCCACCCCCTCCTGCCTGCCTCTCCACCTCCTCGCCCCTCCTCCTTCCTTCCCACACCCCCAGGACCCAGGCAGCTGGGAGGGGGCCTTGGAGGGTGGAGGACCCAGCTGGGGAACCCAGCAGGCCCCCAAGCCAGGGAGCTCAGCAGGCCTCCTGGCCTCCTGGGCAGGAGAAACCCAATCGTGGTTTCCCCAATCTCCCCAGCCCCCAGCAGTCCCTCCAGGCAGGAACCTCTCCCCTCCACCACCACCCCCTCCCCTCCCCCCCCCCCCCCGGGCACCGGTCCGGTCAGGCTTCCCCTTCCCCACCCCCCTGACTTCTCCCAGGTCCTACCTGGTTGCTGCGGGGTTCCTGCGGTCTGCTTGGGCCTCAGGTACCCCACTGGCCTCCGGTAACTGTTCTATTTGTGGAGAGACACGATCTCCGTGTATCCCCACATCGCCATCTTGATTCCGCCCCTATACCATCTTCTTTATCCATTTGTCTGTTGATGGACATTTAGGCTGTTTCCGTGTTTTGGCTATTGTGAATAGTGCTGCTGTGAAAGAGAGACTCATGTTTCTTATTCCATATTTATTCTTTTTAGTAAGGAGCCTTTTGTTATCCTGTTTGTTAGAGAATAGTTGAAGACTTAGCAGAAAACAATTTTCTAATTGTTCTGTCACCCAAGAAAGTGCATGCAAATTTTGCCATATTTTCTTCCATCTTCCTTTATTCCTTACGCACGCTCTGCTCCCGGCCAGGTGGCATTTGTTTGGTTTGCACAGGGTTGTAATGACATTTATCTATACTTCTGAATCTGACTCTAAAAGAGAGAACTTTTAAACGTCTACTTTCTTTCCATTGTAAGTGTTCTTATGGTGACAGAAAATGAATCAAAACAAAATTCTTTTCACTTAGACTTTTTCTTTCCAGATGGTGTTGTGAGATATTATTGGTGCCTCAGTATTCTTGAAGATTCATTACTGGGGCCAATCCAGTCAAATTTATTTTATAAATTGATGTTTTTTGTTAGAACTTTGTAGTGAGCAGGTTAGTTTTTGAACTAGTGGATATTCGTACAGGAAAATCTACAATTTTTTATACTAAAATTTATTCACTATTCAGGTGTTAATTTTGTTCAACTTTTGGTTGGCTGATCAGTCAGCTCAGGCTGCTATAACAAAATACTGTTGACTGGATGGCTTAAACAACAGATATTTATTTCTCACAATTCTCAAGGCTGGTAAATATGAAGTCAGGGTGCTGGTATGGTCGGATTCTGGTGAGATCTCTCTTCTTGTTTTGCAGACAGTTGCCTTCTTGCTGTGTCTTCACAAGGCAGAAGAGAAAAGAGAAAGTAAGTGCTCTGATCTCCTCTTATGAGGGAACTAATCCCATCATGAGGACCTCACCCTCATGACTTCTTCTAAACGTAATTATCTCCGAATGTAACCCCTTCCAAGTAACATCACATTCACAGTTAGGCCTTCAAGATATGAATTTGGGGGGGACATAAATGTTCAATCCATAAGACACACATACATGAAGATACATATATGCAGAGAGAAAGATACCTATGAAGATATACCAATAGACAGATAAAGATACAAGAACTAAGGAACCATTTTCAATATATAAAATAAAATGTATATATATAAAATGTACCTATACATTTAATCTATTTAGTATATAGATATACATATTTATTAATATAATAAATATATGTTAATGTATAAATATTTATATGTAAATCTATTTAATATATAAATAATATATATATAAAATGTATCTATATATTTCGAAAATGCATATATGTGTATATCTATATCTTCCTATATATCTTTACATGTTTATCTGCAACCAAAAGTTGAAATATATACCCACACAGTCATATGTAAATATAAATGTAATGGTTTCTCAGTTTTCATATAACTTAGAATGTATTTTTCTTTCAAGCACAAAAGGGAATGTGGTAGAAAACTTCTTGTAAAAATCTTTCTCCTGTAGCCCTGTAAATGTTACCACATTGCCATCAGACTTTCAGCATTTCAGATGAGAAGCTGGAGGTTAATTATTTTTTAATAACTAAATTTAGTTTTTATTCCTATATAAATAATCCCTTCCCCATTTTGTCTGTGTAGCACACTTAAAAAAATAATTGCAACAGAAAATTTCTCCTGGAATGTAATACAAAAATTTTCCCAAAGAAAATATGTTTATTCTTTTCATTTTTCGTTTGTTTTGCCAGTAACTTGATAAGCCAATACCCTTGTATTAGTTTTCTATTGCTGCATAACTAATGACAAACTTAGCATCTTAATACAATGCCCATTTATTATGTCACAGTTTCTGTGGGTCAGGAGTTTGCACACAGCTTGATTGGATCCTATCTTACGGCCTCACGAGACTACACTCAAGTGTCGACCGCTTCCAACTCATTCAAGCTGTTGGCAGAATCCATTTTCCTACAGTGGGATGACTAAATGCTCAGGATTTTTGCTGCTTTTAGGCTGGGGGCTGCCCCCAGCTTCTAGAGGATTTTTGGTTCCATAGGCCCTCTCCCAACATTGCAGCTTGCTTCTTAAAACTAGCACAGAGAACCTCTCTTCATCTGCAAAAAAACAGGATTTTATATTATGAAGTGTAATCAAGAGAGTGTGACATTTCATCACCTTTGCCACATTCTTTTGGTTAGAAGTAAATGATAGTTTCTGCAAGTACTCAAGGGAGAGGAATATAGAAGAGTCACTTTAGGGTGTGTCCACCACAAACCCACTTAGGAAATATTTTCTTTAAGTCTTATGACTGGTTCTCCAAATATTTCATTTTCTTCCTTAGCAACAATAGTAATTCATAATTTTCTTTGGGATTCTAAATTTTAAGGACCTTTTAGATGCTAGTGACAGAATTTCAGTTCTAACCAGTTTAAGCAAAAACAGGAGTTTAATACAAGGGTCCTGGGCTAGGTTAAGGACCACAGGCTAGGCAGAGTTGAGAAGAGCAATGGAAAAAGTCAAAAAGTAGCAGAAACAATGGAAACGAGGAAGCTCTGTTCTTTCAGTGGTTCTTATCTCATCTCTGCCTTGCTCTACATGTTGCATGTTTGTTTCTCTCTCTTGCTCCACATGCTTTCTGTGCCTCAGTTCTCATGCTAGACACCAAAGGACGAAATGAGTTAGCAAACATAAAGCCATTGGAATACTGTTGGTACACGATTAGTGTCCGGTAACTGTTTTGTTCTCTTAGTATTGTTAGTTTTATTATTGTTGCTCCTTACATATTCTGTTGCACCTGGGGAGAAGCTCCATTGCTAAGTAAGGTTGGAGAATGCTGGAGAGGCAATCTCATAGCTCTTCAGGGGAATTTCAACGTTCTCATCTCTTCAGTAAACTTAATCTTTGTCTTTTTCTCGTGCATCCTCTAAGATCTCAAATCTCTCTATCACTCACTTTATTTTCCATTATATCAATTATACTAATCATTCATTTCAATTCAGAATTTCTGCAGTTAACTCCATCTTTATTTCTCCCCAAACTTTCTTTTCCAACTGTTTCCCTTTTCTTCACATGCTTTTGGTCTTTCTATCACAATCTATTCTCGCCTATGGATTTCTGCTTTGCTTACATAGAGGCCATACTGTTTATATCCTCCTAAGAATATAAAACATTTTCCAAAACATGTTTCTAGCTATCATAATACATATTTTTCAGAGATATGTTTCTCCTCTGTGCTGTTAAGATGAATTTTTTTTTCCCTAATTTCAAAATTCCCTACCCCCATGAGGTCGTGATTTTATGTTGAGTTCTCTTATGTAATGAAGATAGACCTCTTCACAATAGATACATAAGAGATGCTGTTGTATCCCTTCACTACTCTCTCTCTGGGCAGGCAAGTAGCTTCCTACCACAAGTATCTGGGATTCTGCACCTGTGGCTTCTCCAACATGCTTGGGTACAAAAGTGCCAGAGAGTTGGCATCCCTGAGGGTAGTCTTCATGTGGGTAGCCCATTTAACCCTCTATCCAAAAGAGCAGCATCTACAGAGAGATGGTCTGAGACCTAGTTTTTTAATGCATTCAATTCTTCATGAAAATGCTGTGTTCTGAGGTTGCTATGGTCAAAAGGAAAAACAGCAATTCTGCTCGAAAGAGATGCACAATCTAGTATTGCTTAATATGTAATCCGTAGACCAGCTGTGTCAAAATGATTTGGGGAACAGATTCCTGGCCTTTATCCCAGAGCTACTAACTCATAATTTCAGAAATCTGGGTACTTCTTGTGAACTCTAAAGTTTACTAAATGACTGATCTGGTGGTTAGTGTAGACTTTTTATTTAATTAAGAGAAACTCAGAAAAAGAAAAAAATTATCTTCTAAGCAAATCATTTTTTGATTCATTTTCCACTCATGTTAAATCATTTAAATTCAATGTTTAAATTAAAAAGAGTAACTATCTCCGTTCTCGCCCCATGTTCTTTGAAGAGACCATTTTGGTATCAGTTTCTCTGTTGGTGTAATTCTACGGCAATATACTCTCACGTAGCTTCTAAAAGTGGTGTGGGGCAAGAATTTCCTGAGTCCTTGATTGAGAACATTTTACTTCCAAATTTTATGGATAATTTGGCTGGATATAATACTCAAGGTTGAAAATAATTTTTTCTTAGTATATTTGTGGCACCGTTCTATTGTCTTCTAGCATCTGGTGTTGCTAGAAAAATGTCAGTCTGATTTTTCTTACTTTTGTGTGATCAGTTTTGTCTTTCTAAGAACTTTCAGGATTTTTCTGTTAACTTTGGGGTCTTAAAATTTTACAAATTTAAAAATCTGATGTGGTTTTCTTTTTATTCATTGTGCTGGCACTCAGTAGGCCCTTTAAGTTTAATGCCCTATATCCTTTTGTGTCTCTGGGGAAATGTCTGTCTCTTATTGCTCCAATAATTTATTTATTTCTGTCTTTTTTTAAAAATCCTTTTATTTTGGACATTGAAACATCTATATTTGTATTGTATACATCATACCTTTTATCACATATTATCTCTCTCTTATCTATTGTTTCTCCCTAGAGTCTGAGGATTTCTGAATTTTATTAGTCATTCTTTATATAGAACTTTGTTTATTTTGGCTTTTTCTTCTTCATGTTGCTGCTTTGGAAATTTTTTATTTTTAGCTCATATTTTTAAAATGCCCTGTAAATCCATGTGCATTTATTTTTCTTCTGTTGTATAGTGTGTATTCTTATTGACTTTAGTTAGTATTAATTCTTCTAAGAGTCTAGCAATAAGTTGACTTTAGTTTTAAATTTTGGTAATCTTGTGAGACTGTTTCATGTCTCTAATTGGAAATTTTCCTAGGAAACTTGGAGTGGCTACCTCAAGAGCCACTGGTCATATGCCAATGAAAACTAGAATCAGATCCTGTGTTTTTCAAATTAAGTTTACAAACTTGGCTCTTAAATTAATAAACTATGTAATAACATTGTCAGTGTATCAATTCCTCCCAACTTGTGTTAAGTACTCCCTCACTGGTGATTTCCTTGTCCACATATTAGCCCTAATTTAAAAAAAGTTTCTAACTAACAAAGGTGATGGGCTCATACTTCCAAGCCATTATTTGTACATCTGGGGGCAGTGGGGGGGGGGGGGGGTCTTTTAAATCAGAGGCTTAAAGCCAAGTGGTTTTAATCACCTGAAAAGGAAGTTATCCTGGGGTAATTTATTAAGTGTGTGTATGTGTTTTTTTTAATCTGTTTTTGTCCACTGGAATCCTTAAATAGAAGAGAAACCATCCAAGGCAGGTATTTTCAGGCTAGAATACCATAACGCACATCTGCCTAATAAAGTTGTTGTTGAACCCCTTCCTGTTGACTTTTAACCTCGGGGTCTGTGTAAAGTCCCTCATTCATTAAGCAGTTGATTCCATTAGCAGCAGGCTGTGTCTGGGATCCTGGGGACCCTGCACCTGGCCTGCTTTATTGCTGACAAATCATCTGATTTTATTGATAGCCACCTGGAAAATTACATTTAGGGCAGGGGAGCTCAAGCGCATAGCCTTGAACCCACTCCTCAGAAGAAGCTGCAAGAGGCAATCCACCCTGGTCACCTCTGCAGCCAGTCCATAGAAACAGGCATTTTTGAAGGAATGACTCAATATTACTTTGCCAAGTTCACTCTGCTATTTCTTCCTCTAAGGGGTATTTTAAATGAGGCAAGGTTCTCTTCCAGTTTGCATCGCAGAGGGGGCAAGGACAGGGCCCAGCCTGCCGTCAGAAGCCTTCAGCAGCCCCTTTACTGGAGTCTCTTGCCAACTCCTATATTATTCTGCCCCCCAGGCCTCACATGGTGCTTGTGGGGCGGTGCCTAGCAGTTCCGGAATAGCAGTGTTTCTGACCCCATAGCAAGTCTTCTTTCTGGCTGCCACATTAGATCAAAAGCTGTGTGGGATTATCCCTTCAGGAGGCAGTTCTCCTTTTTCAGTTGTTAGCAGGTGTTGCTGAACAGATTCACGCTCTCTGGGGAGATGGGAAACATGTCGGTGTCAGAGGGAGAGATTTGCTTTGGGTTAGCAGCGAGGATAGCACACCTACACACATTTCATGCAGCTCTCCGAGTTTCATCCAGAGCTCAAAAATGGCAGAGGCAAAATTGGTGAAAAGTGTTTTCCTTTGGGGGCAGAAGGAGCCAGAAACCTCCTAATTACTCCAGGGAAAGGAAGAGGCTTTGTCAATTATTTTCCCAAGAAGATGGAAAGCTTGAGGGCACTCCCTGAAGTTGAGTCAGGAAACTTATTTCGAACAGGAAAAAAAGAAGATTGCACATCGTCTTAGAAATGAAACCATCTATGATCCCGTTTCTTCAGGTTTGAAAAGAATGGAGTTTTATGTTTCTGTGGTTTTTCTAGCAGCTTAGATCTTAGGAGCTCAAGTCCTCAAAAGTGTGCTTCTCCAAAGCACTCTACAGTTGCATGTAACGAATCATCACTGACTGGAGCCGGGATTGACTTGGTGAGAAATCAGGGTGGTTAAATACTACCAAGAAACAGTAGCTTTTGCATAGATTATGCAGCCTTACTGCTTTCAAGAGCAAGCAATTACTCAAACTAGACCAAGTAAAGTATTGCAAAGCAGATCTCTTTTTTTTTAAACATATAACTTTAAAATGTTTATAATTCATACAACAAATAGCAACAATAAATGGTGTGATCCTTGTTTGCTTGCCCTGGCCTCTTGGAAAGAGTTTGGAGGGGAAGAAATGATACTTTCTTTGGATTGGGTGGACCTGGGTTGAAATTCCTTTTACACTACCTGTTCATTCTGAGATTTTAAGCCACTTAGCTGCTTAAAGATGTGTTCCTCACATCTCAGTTTGACAAAACTGTAACTATTATACATTACAGGGGTGTTAATAGGAGCAAATTTTTTAAAAGTACGTCCGTAATGGTTGAAAACTTTTAAAAATGCAAGTCAGATTCTCATTGCACTTGGAATGAAATCTGAACTCCATGCTACGAGCAAAGGACCTTACGTGCTCTATCTCCTGCCTCCATTTCCAAGTCATCCACTCACTCACCCTTTGCTTAGCTCCGCGTCCTCCTCAGCTTAGTTGATTCTACTATATTCTTCTGACATCAGTATCAATGGTTTCTTTTTATATAGGCACTGCAATATGGTGGTTCAGAAGAAACATATACTTGGTCATGCAGGTGATCGAAATATGTTTCTCATAGATATTTGGTCTTAGTCTACCGTTCTGGTTCACAGTTCCCAAAGCCCTTGGAATTTCCTTTGAAGAGAGTAATAAATGTGTCTTCTGTTATGTTAATGAAGTGACTTTGGAACTGTACCTGGGGCTGGGGGGATGATTGCGATTGCGAATCAACTATGCATTTTAGGGGCTTTGAGAGGAAGGAGGGGCTGGAGATAGAGTCAATCACCAATGGCTAATGACTTAATCAATCCTGCCTATGCAAGTAGGCCTTCATAAAAAGCCAAAAGGAGAGGGTTCAGAGAGTTTCAGGTGAACATGTGGAGATTTGGAGAGAGTGGACAGATGCTCAGAGAGGGCATGAAAGCTCTCTCTGCACCCTTTCTCCATAGCTTGCCCTATGTATCTCTTCCATCAGGCTCTTCCTGAGTTAGAGCCTTCTACAATAAACTGGTAACCTGGTAAGTAAAATGTTTCTCTGAGATCTGTGAGCTGCCCTAGCAAATTAATCAAATGCAAGGAGAGGTTGTGGGAACCTCTGATTCATAGCCAGTATGTTGGAAGCACAGGTAGCAATCTGGACTTGTGACTGATGTCTGAAGTCCAAGGGGGGAATCTTAGGAATCTCTAATTCATAGTCTGTAGTTCAGAAGCACAGGGGATCACTTGGACTTGCAACTGGCATCGGAAGTTGGGAGAGGGCAGTCTTATGGAAATGAGCCCTTAGTCTATGAGCCCTGATGCTCTCTCCAGCTAGATACTGTCAGAATTTACTTGAACTGTAGGGCACCCAGGTGGTGTCCAAGCATTGCTTGTCGGTATAGGGGAGCCACCTCCCACCCACATGCATGTTGAAACTGGGGACCAGAATTCAAATTAGATACCTTCCCTTACCACTTGTCTCTATGTAATATGGTGTCCACCGGCACTACCTCACTGATTCATTCATTTAACCATATTTATCAAGAACCCACTACATGCTGGGCCGTGTTCTAATAGAACAGTACTCAATAGTACTGTACTAAACAAGCCTCAATAAGTCCTTGCTTTCATGGAACTTTCATTCACATGGGGTAGACAGATAAAAAACAAGTAAATCGTAGGATGATTTTTACATAGTAAAAAGAACTATTAAGAGAACAAAATGAAGGATGGAGCCGGTATAGTTCGGGTAGTCAATGTCCCCAGTGAGAAAGTGATTTTGAGCTGAGACGTCAGCTCAAGCCAGAATCTGTAACAAATAGGGGGTAAGTCCCCATAAAAAGAGGAGTTTCGTATCCTGCTCTATGTTAAAGGCGCAGGAGGTTTTGTGAATAAAATAAACCTGGATAAAAATGTACGTCTGCAAGAAAAACTTGAGCTGTCACATCACTCTTTCCCACTGAGTTCCTTGACTTTAGGTGGGCAATAAAACTTTCCCAGGAAACCATTGTGATGGCTGGGAGAAAGGACCTATAATAGGGTCCAAATTTATGAGGTTTTACTATACACCATCTCAAAGGGGGAACTTTTAAAAGCGCAGAATTGGATGTGCAGCTATTGTTCTTCTCCACCATGAAGAAAATTGCACTCGCCTCCCCCTTTTCCTTGGGGGAAAGCAATCATTACGTGGCCAGCAGCAGGGACCTCCTCACTGAGTGCAGATGGGCTGTCCCCGAGGTCCAAGGCTGGTACCACTGCTTCTGGGTTCATTAGGCACTTATTCAGTCAGAGCCATCCCCATCCTGACTGTTTCCAGCCAATGGATCTGTCCACTGTGGCTATTTCTCTCTCTCGCCCTTAAAATCTCTCCCGCATTGCTTTAATATGTCTTCAGGGAGTTTCTTCTCTTCAGTGTGCTGCTGGGAGAATGTTTTTCTTGAGTCCTCACTTAAAGAGAATTATGAACCACTGGAAAAAAGCTCTTCTGTTGATTAGGCTTTTTTTCTCCATTTTGGGGAAATCAAATGACTGAAGTATAAATTTGATTTGAATAGTTCTTAAATATCTTTTTTTCAACATTGACAGGAATTTTGCCTCTGCATTTTGATTTTGTACATTTAAAAAGTGAGCCAGAAAGACTCTTAACCACTAAAAGTAGAAATTGCAAGAAGCAATCTAAATACAAACCAGCAAAAATGATTATGATAAAATGTTTTTTGCATGTCTAATCTGTAAACACATTTAATAGCCCACTCAGAGGATGATGGTATTATTATTGAAAGGAACATATTCTTGAAAGGTGAGTCCCAAATTCATTTTTTAACTGTTCCAAAGATTCGAAAAGTCTGTCAAATACAGCTTTAAAAATCGTAACACTCACATAAGCCTGCATTTTATATAAATGTAAAATTTGGAGGAAAAAAAGAGAAAGATGGGAAAGTATTTATACTGTTGCTAATGGGCTAGGCATGCATAAATCTAAAGAAATATTGACATATTTCATAAAAAACATAATACGGTGTTGCTCCAGATTTGTGGTGAGTTTCAAAACTGTTCTGTCTATTCTCACATTGTTCAGGAAATAAGAGAATTCTTTTCCTATGCCATCATTCCTACAGTATTCTAAATACTCTCATCCTCTGAGTGGTACCTTGGATGGGTTCCTTTCCACACAAATTAGTTTGTGGAGAGCCCTGTATAAGCGTCAAAGCAAGACACATCCCTCCAAATGAGGTGATCAACATGAGAGGGACTGCTGAGGATGAAACTTTAAGGCGACTGAAAGATCCACTAGAGATGCTTCAGAATGCAGCCAGTTCCCTTGAACTGTGCTCTACTTCTCTCTCTGCAAAATCTCACTGTTTTTCAGTGTCATCTTTTCCCACCTGAGTGCCTTCTCTTTTCCACTTTCCTCCATTTTACATCTTAATATCTAGACACTGGGAGTGAGGGAAACTAGCTCTGCCAGAGTACATGGAAATCATTTATCTCCCTTACATAGGCACCAACTGAACTTCGTAGTGGAGTTTCTGGTTGTTGTATATCTGATTCTAAGCTGTGATACTCACACTTTGCTCTTTAGGTTTGGGGATTGGCGGTAAGCAGGATGCAGCTAAGCAGAAGCCTTGTTGTCTATGGTGTTTACATAAATTGTAGGCTCCCCAATGATACTGTGTCAAAAACTGCTATTCTGTGTAAAAATAAGAAGAGATAGTCTGAGGACCTATAGCCGGGGGCTCACATACAAAAAGAGTGAATTAGATTCATTCGTCTCAACCTATTTAGCCACACTCTGTTGGTAATATTGCTACTAGATAGGTCATTTCTCTTTCTTGAAATTCTAAACTGTCACCTCTGAAACCTGACTGTTTATTATTACATGCTATGCTTCAAGTCCAGAACAAATCACAAGAGGAGACATATGAGACATTCTTTTAACGCTAGGATTTACTATAAATCACAATTTCTTCTTTTCTCTGGAAAAAGGAAGGGGCAGAAGACAACGATGATGGGGGCACCTGTGCTTAGTTACATATGATTCGAGACTAGAGTTAATAGCATGAAATATATTCATACAGTGAACTTCTGCAAATGTGAAATTTCTGTGCTTTGCAATCGAAATTCATTACCCATGGAAAGGTTTAAAACCAGAGAAAATGACTGGGGAAAACTGCTTGAAAACATAACAGGCTTGAAAAACAAGAGAAACGCAAGGTAGAACTAAAAAGAATGATCTGACATTAAGAGAGTTTAGTAAAATTTTATATATATGTACATGTATAAAACATCCACAGATGATCATGAATGTATGGATGAAACTATGATAGGAAAACGTAAAGGCTGAAATTATACACATATTAAAAGAAAATAATGGCAGCATTTATAGAGGAAAACTCTGTACAGGTTCAAATCTGTGTTGGCACTACCCATAAGACTTCTCTCCTTCCACAAATGTCACCATTTCAAAATCTTGGTTCAAATTCTCAGTACTTTAATTCTGACATGTAAACTAGCAAAAAAAAAAAAAGTGTTTTACCTTAGAGTACTTTGCAAATGATCTAATTAAAGAAACAGAAAACAGGGGCAATTTTATGACTTTTAAATTCACATAGTCTTGAGAGTCAGGCTAACATGTGTCAGCCCCCTCCCCCTGCCTTTCATCTAAAGACATTTATCGATACAGTTGGCACTGTCTCATGTTCATTCATTCACTCAATTGTTTACTCCATAACTATTTTATCAAGTGCGTATTCTGCGAAAGGCATCACAGAAGGTGCTCGTGAAGCCACAGTAAGAAAAAAACAGACTGTGTCCCTGTCTTCATGAAACAGACAATCTAGTGGAGGTGATGGACATTGATTAAAAGTTAGAACAGTGATGCATACTCTGAAGAAAAGGGACACAACTGCGCAAGATGATAGGAGAACTGGACGTGAGAAATCAGGGACGACTTCCCTGAGGCACCAGGCTCCTACAGCAACAGAAGGGTTAATCCCTGTGAGGGAGGGGTGGGCAATTCACCAAGAAAGAGTGTCTCAGGCTCAGAGGACGTCATGTGCGAAAGCAGGTCCTGTGATAAGAGGGGGAACTGTGTGCAGGGTGAATTAAGAGGAGAGGATGGCTGCCACTTGGGCTTTCGTTGGGATCGTAGAATCATAAACTGTTCAGGCTGGAAGCGCACTCAGGATGCTCTAGTTCAATCTCTTCATTTTACAGGTGAAGAAACAGACTCAGAGGGGTTAAGTGACTTGGCCAAGGCGACCCTGCTGATGAGTGGTGGGCCTGGGATCAGCGCCCAGGGCTCCTCATTGCCCTTTTAGTGCATCCTCACCACACCGTGCTGATTCTTTGTATCTGTGTTAATGAACAGATCAAGGTGCTGGGAAATTAGCATAATAATTATTTGTATATAAATACTGCATTTAAAATACTGCTGTATAACAGAGCTTACCCTTTACCACCCACACCTGCAGACTGTCAATGTATTAGTCCTCAATAGGTGGGTAATAATTGACGTTTCATCATACAAGGGGACAGATCTTAACCTAAGCTTGAGACTTGCGCGAGTTAACACAAATCCTGAGTTAAGGGATTCCAAATTAATGATATTTTACTGTAATTCATTACGTTACTCAGTACCTATAGGGCTGGGGCCTAGGCATTTGTGCTGGGGCTGAAATGGTCTCATTTTAGTGAACAGGATCCAGTTACTTCGTTCAAGGAGTTTGCAATCCAGTGACAGTACTGACACACAACTCTTTTTTTCTTTTGCATGTGATATCTGACATCAGTGTTTTGAGGTGAGGCCTGGCACCATAAGGATGAGATTTCTGGTCAGAATTTTGAAAGACTACCTCTCAAAAGAAGGTTGAGGGCCGATAACCATTCTAAGATGAGGGAGCTTCCAGCTTTGGGGTGGGGAGTGGGGGTTAGGGAGAGGGGCGTGGGAGGAGGTTGCAATCGTTGCTTAATTAGACCTTGGTTGGGTCTCCAGATTGATATTACCAATTGTATTCCTGTGACAGATTGCACTACATTGGAGAGCTGGTGATGAAACCTGGCCATTGAATGACGCTGAACTATAAACTTCATCTGTTCTCAGGTGTGTAGTGATTTGCTGTAATAATGATCACCCGTGAGCTGGACAGCTGAGGTTTTTTAAAAGCTTGATTGCCTTTGGCCTTGCACTATTAATGTCCTGGAAGAATGCAATGCATTTGTAGCAATTCTCAGTTTGTACAAGCTAGAATATCCATCTCTTACAAATGCTGGCCATTTAAGACCCGTGTGTCAGACCTCTGTGTTTTTCCTGGTGATTCCACATCAGAGCATATACTTTGGTTTTTCATTAACATAATTAGTAATATGCACATTGCTAAAATTTCAAGGGGATTAATTTGAGCTCTGTTTTATGGACAGAAGGGCCAAGAAAAGTCCCCAATGAAGGGTACATGCTGTCGATTTTCTTTGGTAAATGAAAGCCAAACGATTTCAAACAAACTCCTTTCTAAGAAATGCACTGCATACATCTATCCAAACACTCATCTGATGAGAGTCTAAAACCCCTCCTGAATTACACTGGATGAGAACCTCGATTCTTTCAAGATCACTGAAGAAATCGACTCTCATCTCTGATTCTGATACTTTTTAGTCCATCCATCTTGAAAATGTCTATGGAATGATTCTGTTGTACCTTCAGAAATGAAATTCATAGGCATGGATTTTCTCACACAGCAACTTTATATACAAAGATGAGAATAGCAGAAAGGTCATTTCCAAAGAAAGTGACATTTATTCTGTATTCACTGAAAAGCCAAAAGAGTTTTCTCATTCACCCACACCGACTGAGCCCTGCATCTCGCCCAGAAGAGGTGAAAGAGGCTGCCCCTATCTGCTCTCGCATCGAACTTCAGGCTCAAGACCTGTCCAGATGAAATGACTTCTTTCAAGAATGAACCCGCTGTGTTCATCAGAGGCTTGATTCAGTTTATAGTTCAAGCTTGTTTGACAGGTTTTGTTTACTTTGTTCAATACAACTAAGCAAAAGCCTACCTCCTTTCTAGATTTGTTTTGCAATAGTGTTTCCCTCCACTATTTCCTCTTATAAGGTAAGGCGTTAGCTGTGCAGATTTATACATATATATTTGGTATGCATATCCTATATATGGATATATGTCCATGTATGTTAGTGTGTATACACACGTGCACGTGTATGTGTGCATACACACGTACCATTCAGAGTCAGTGGTTTCAAAAGAAATGTAGCCAGGCATCAATTATTGATGCTAATGGAGACCAAGACCAAGAATAGTTGCATAAAGTCAAATCAACAAAGACGGTCCGAACCTCCTGTTCACCATGGTTTTGACCTCATTTGCAACAAAATCTTTTCCCAAACCTCTTGCTACCCAGACTACCTGCCTTGAGTTTGGAACAGCAAGGGCTGCAGAGCAGCTGCACCAGTGTGCGCGTGCTTTCCATGAACTTGAGGGGCGGTTCCCCCTGTCCCCAGTGCTGCTGAGGACGGGGCACGTGGGCGCTGGAGCAGAGAAAGGGGGAGAACGCCAGTGGGGTGGAAAGGTCTCCTTGCACCCTAATTTTTCCCAAGTCAGAGCTTTATAACCTCTGTCCCACATAATGAATAATTAAGAGCTTATTGTATTTTCCTCAGTCGAAACGTATTGCACTGGCAGACAGCGCTGCAGAAAGATTTAGCATGCAGACTCTGAGTGTGAAGCATGGCTGTGTACCCACCTACTCGCTGTGGAACTTTGAGCACACTGCTTCGCCTTTGTGCTTTTGAATCCTCATCTGTGAAACAAATCTCATGGTGGTCCTGCCTTATTGGGTTATTCTGATGATTAAATGAGTTAGTACGTGTGAAGGAACTGTAACAAGTCTTGATACATAGTAAGTGCTCAAAATGGTGACCCATTCGGGAATGCCCCATCAGAGTCAACTTAGGTTACTGGGAAATTAAAAAGTCTGAGAGGTGAGAGACCATGTTTTTAAATTTAGGACTATGACTATAAATCTGGCTGTTAAAATAATAAACAGAGTAATTCTTAGAGAATTAACAGCAACTCTTATGAAATTACATTTAAGACTTGAACCTTGCTTGAACTTCTTGAATGTTTAAGACCTGTAAATGTCAGAGCTCACTAATTTCTTTGGCTTTCAATAAATGCCAGTGACTCTGAGAATTTCTCTCCTTTGGCTTATCTGGCAAGAGCACACGCATAAAGGGTATACACGGGGGCAGTGGTTATAGTGATGACCCAACCTCTTCTCAGTAGAAAATACGGGTTACTGAGTTCAACAAGACTTTCAGGCCAGAGACCTTGTGGGGGAGATTTGTGTGGAGTCACTTGAACTAGGTGCTGAATGGGATTTCCAAGGGCAGAGAAGACACAACCCCTTCTGTTGAGTGCCCTATTTGCTAGGAGAAACATGGAGAAATATGTTGATATCTATAGATACACACACACACACACACACACACGTCTAATTCCTCTGGAATCTGCAGAGAACAAGATAATTTTCTCCAGGAAAATGTTTCAAGTAACCAAACTTGTCCCATTTGGGCCCCCAGAAAGTGATTTAAATATTTCAGCTGGAAATCTTCCTAATAGAAATTGAATACACTTGAGCGGAGACTCCAGAGAAGAATTTTGCATTCACTTAATAACGCAGGATCATCATTACGGACATCAATGATTAAACTGTGCTGTAGTGTAGGGGCTACTGAGGTATGAAGGACTGGTTGCCCCTGTCCTCAGTGACCCCAGATGGACATCCTTTTTATGATGGCCTTCTGTTTCTTTCCTTGGGGATATGCAGTTAGCTTGCTTTCACTTCCTTTCTTTTCCTAGTGGGTTGGATATCCAGAAAAGAAAAAGATAAAAAAAAAAAAAAGCAGATTGTCAGAATTCTGCCCAAAAGAAATTAATTAGGTCTACAATGTTGTGTTTTTTTTTTTTTTTTTAATACAGGTAAATGCAAGGAGACCATTATCTCTTGAGCACCTCCTGTGTGCTAAGCATTTCCACATACATCATTATCATTTAGTCCTCTCACAATTTTTGCAACATAAAGAAAGTTACTGGGGCTCAAAGAGTGTCCTAATTTGACCTAGATGGGCTTCTCAAAGTTTAATGTGCATAAGAGTCACAAGAAGAGCTTGGTAGAGCAATTTCCTGGACTCCATCTCCAGAGGCTCTGATTTAGTAGGTCTGGGGTGGGGCCCAAACATTTGCATTTCTAACAAGCTCCCAGACGATGCTACTGTTGAGGGTCACTGATTAAAGCTGCCCTGGATGATACAACTGGGAAGTGTCAGATGGAATTTCAGCCAACAAGTGTCTAACTTCAGAGTACATTGTTTCATAAAATCACACTGTCTTGAACAAGTTGCCACAAATTTTGGCTAGGGAGACATATTTTTGGCTTGGAGTCTGAATTATGCTACAAATAGGTCCATTTGGTAGAAAAGTCAATAACTCCAGACTCAGAGATCTGGTTACCTAATTAGCTCCTATGCTCTTATGCATATGTCAACATTTATTTCATTTCCATAAATATTGTTGGCCAGATGTTGTAGGTGCTGGGGATACAGCAGGAAACAACAGATGCACAAATTCTTTTTCCTCATGGAGCTTACATTCTTCAAAGGGGTGTTAGACATAAAAAGAAAAGCAAATAACAGAATAAGATAATTTCAAAACTGATAAATCTAGGAGGAAACTAACAGGGTCTGGGAGGACAGACAACAGTGACTGTGGGCAAGTTACTCTGCACGGGGCAGACAGGAGACGCCTCTCTGGGGAGCTGATATTTGAGCTCATACCTTAGTGACATGAAAGAAGCAGGACACTTGAAAATCTGTGAGCAAATTCTTTCAAAGTGAAAGTTTTCTGATTTGGGGCATTAGTTTAATGTGTTCAAGAGAGAGAAAAAAGTCCAGTGTGTTTGTGGGCTGTGCTGGGGGTGCGGGGTGAATAAGTGGGGGCCAGGAGAGAATTCGAGAGTTGGAAAACTAATCTTTGCACGAGTGCAACCTGGTGGGAAGGAGGAAAGATAAAGTCATGACTATGAGTAGAATTACAAAGAGATTGGGAGGAAGGCTTTGAGAAGGGCTACTCATGAATGAGGACCTGAAGTTTAGTAGGAGTATTTATTTGGTTGATGTAGGTATGAAGGAAACAACTTGGAGAGATTCATCCAGAAAAACAAATGCATAATGGCACAAGCAAAAGATTGAAGGTATTAATTCCATTAGATGTTAATATCTATTTATGATCAGCACTTATTAACAGAGGCCTGGCAAGAGTTAAGGGCAAGAGGAATGGCCTGAAATTTAGTTTGGTTATATGTACATATGTATTTAAATAGGGGTTAATGACAGCTACAAATTAGAATCAGCTGATGCTTAACGGATACAGCTGCCTGGACCCCTTTCCGGATAAATTAAATTGGAATCTGTGGGTAGTTGGGCCTGAGGTGATGTGTTTAGTTGGGAGGCACACACCACCCCCATTGGAGAGTCATTACCCTAGAGCAGGTGTCAGCAACCTTGTCTGCACGTTAGAATCACTTGGTTAAGCTTCAAAAAATAACCCATGCCCAGGTCTCACCCTGATCAATGGATTCAGAATCTTTGGAAGTTAGAGGGTATTAAAACAATGACAACAAGCCTTCTGGGTGATTCTAACATGCTGCTGCCTTAAGGGATACTGTCTAGGGCTACAAAGATAATGAAACCCTCTCCCTGCCCTCTGAGTTTACACTCTTGTAGGGAAGATGTGAATCAATGCAATGTAGTGTGCCCCTCGCAGAAACATTAAAAATAAAAAGTGCAGGAAAATTAGAGGTGAGAAATTAATTATGTCAACAGTGCTAAACCAAGAATTCTCCTGGTTTTAGCACTGAAATTCTGAGTCCCTGCAAACCTCATAGTCCTGTGCAAACTGGGATGGTTGGTCACCCTATGTGGTAGGTAGTAGAAGGCGCAGATGAGAGATTTGAATGGTTAAAGGAGCCATGTGCCAAGTGGGCCACATGGAGGTACAGGTTGGGGGGGGTTGGGGAGTCAGTTTCAGACTGTGTGGGCAACGTGCAAAAAGGCACAGTATCGGTTGAGGGCTTGGATGCATAAGGAGTTTAGTTTCCTTGGTAGAAACGTAGGAAGAGGGTGTGGAAGATGAGTCTGAAGAGGTCATGCAAGATCATCAAGGGTCTGCCTTATATGCCCAGAAGTTTTCCATTTTATCCCAAGGCATTGAGGGGGTCACTGATAATGTTGAAGAAATTGGTGGGAGAACGTCGTTGCAGTTTTTGCTTTTTGCTTTTCATTTTAGAAAGATCCCCGGATGAGGCTTTGGGGTTATGTGTTTATTTCCTTTGAACATTGCTGACTCATTGGGGGACTAACTCCTTTAACCCCTGTCAACATGCAGACTCATTAGGAAAAGGCAGGGGTCACCCTGGCACAGGGCAAACTTCAGATGAAAGCAGTTTTCATCATGTCTGTGGATTCTTCAGATGAAACAGCTTAGAAGCTGCCGAGCAGTCAGACACTGAATCCATGAGCTGGGTCTCAACCCATCCTGGCTTAGCCACATGCCCATAAGCTCATCAAGCTGAGTCTTCAGGCAGCAGCTCTGAAGAACAGAGCTTGTCCCCTAACACAGATCTCACTGGGAATATTAATGAAGGTTAGTTTCAAAGGGTTTTGTACTCTTGGAGGAAATTTCCTACATAGATGTTTCTTCTACAGTACAAATAATAGTAGAATTGCAGCAAAATGAAACATAATTAATTTTCCCAAATCAATGTATTTCCTTGCTGGGAAAGGCCACACCAATAATAATCCAATTTTAATACCTGAAGTATTGCAATGCAACATTAATGTTTGGTGGATGATTCATTTTGATGTCACTATTTTACCAATTTCTCTGTTCCTTCTCCACGCACCAGCCCATTTAATGGAATGGGTCTGGGGTTTATTTTTTGTTTATTTTTTTTTCTTCAGATCTTTATCAGAGTATAATTGCTTTACAATGTTGTGTCAGTTTCCGCTGTACAACAAAGTGAATCAGCTGTGTTTATAAATATAACCCCACATCCCCTCCCTTGTGAGCCTCCCTCCTACCCTCCCTATCCCACCCCTCTAGGTCATCAGCTAGCATGGAGTTGATCTCCCTCTGTTATGCAGCAGCTTCCCACTAGCTATCTATTTTACATTTGGTAGTGTATATGTGTCAGTGCTACTCTCTTACTTCGTCCCAGCCTCCCCTTCCCCACCTGTGTCCTTGAGTCCATTCTCTACATCTGCATCTTTATTCTTGCTCTGCCACTAGGTTCATCAGTACCGGTTTCTTTTAGATTCCATATATGGGCGTTAGCATACAGTATTTGTTTTTCTCTTTCTGACTTACTTCACTCTGTATGACAGACTCTAGGTCCATCCACCTCACTACAAATAACTCAGTTTTGTTCCCTTTTATGGCTAAGCAATATTCCACTGTATATATGTGCCACATCTTTTTTAACCATTCATCTGTTGATGGACATTTAAGTTGCTTCCATGTCCTGGCTTGGAATGGGTCTTGAATACACTCTTTGTTGACTTTCAACCATATCTCTTAGCTTTGTTACTCTCACCTAATTTAAAACAAAATAAAGAAATAGTGTACCATGCCCTTAGTTAACAACGATATGACAAATCGCATAAACAGCAATAATAAAAGTAAGTAAATAAATAATACAAAATTAAACTTTAATCCTTGAAGGAGATATATCTACATAATACAAATTATTTGGAATGCTTCTATATGAGAGATTTATTTCTTTTCCCCACTTACTTATGTGTTCAATCACTATTTATATCAGAATGGACACGGGTGTTTCTTTTCATTTCTTTGGTTATGTGAACCAGGAATCATGAGTTCAATAGCTAGGTGAGGCCAGTGGCTGTCATATTGGACTGAACAGTCACAGAGTCATTCCATGATTACAGAAAATTCTACTGGACAGCATCTGCTAGAATACCAGCATCCTAGGAAACAAGCAACATCCTTACGCAGGAGGTCAGCTTCTATATGCTACCTCCTTCCCACATCCCAGTTGAAGCTGTTGACTCCTCTTAGTATAACTGGACACCTCCTAAGAGAAATATAGCTCCTGCCAATACTTGCCACGGCATGCCAAGGATGCCCAGATAATGCCTTCCTGCATAAGTAAGAAAAGCAACCCATGAGCCCAGGTTTCGCTCTACCTTTTCCTTCAGCAGCAACGTAGAGTGGATGCATTCTGCTTTTCATTCTTGTCTCAGAATTCTTTCTTGTTAGTCTTGTAATATGGAAGCTTATCCAATTTACATCTGCCCTTTGAGGGCTTGTATTTGGTTGAGTTTTTTTTTTTTTTTAATCTCTAATTTGATCTGGGACAGATGTCAGATCATTTTCTCACAGCTCCAGTATATACTTCTTGTAAACGCACATCACCCACATCTGAAGACGGAGACAAGGGTGCATCTTCTTGGATAATGCAGACAGAGGTTGCTTGTGCAGTTGTTCGAGTATAGAGCTATCCTTTAACGAGAAGACGCTCAGTTCCTGAGTCAGAGCTTGTACAAACACGGGGCTTATTCAGATATTCGATGGAATCTGAAATGCTCTCTGAATTTCTAAATAAAAGCCTCTCTCCACAGAGCTGTCCTTTGGGGGCAGAGAAGAGGCGTATGAGTAGAGGGAGGAGAAACCATATATGGGCGGGGTGTGTCTGTGTGTGTGTGTGTGATCACATGTCCAGGATCCAGGAAGCAGGCAGGGAGCAAGAAGCCATGTGCCTCACTCCCTTTTACTGTTGTTATGGTTGTTGTGCTTTCACATTTCTCTTTTAGCAACACTGTGGCCAGAAGGCTGTGGGCTCACACTGAGCATAAATAGCAGAGCGGAGAGTGGTCAGTGTTGTAAAGGGCCTTTCCTGTTACGAGAAGTAGAGGAGTGAATATGCTGGATGGACTTGAGGAACGCTAGTGAAATGCCCTTGGAAGCTGAAAATGTTCAAGCCAGCTCACTTCCCGCACCTCTCTTTAGGGCTTAGTAGAGCTACTGAGATTTCCCTGACATGATAGTCAAATACGAAGTGATTAGAAGCAAAGGAGAAACAACTACAGCCAAAAAGATGAATTGCCTCAAGGAACTTAAACAGAACAATGAAGAAAGTCTCAAACATCATATCAGAGACCTCGGTCTCTGAGTGCCCTTAAAGCACCGGTTACCTGAGGTGAGAAACAGAAACCCAGGAGTTTCTTATGAACAACTTAAAGCAATGCTCAGACCCCTTTATAAATCTTCAATTCATTCGGGGCTTTCACTCTGAGGTGGAGTCCTGTGTGACTCTTTCCCCTGCTGATACTGAAGAAGACCTGCTTTGGAAACACCGCAATAAAACGAACTCAGATTCCCAAAGCAGAAAATGCAGAAGCAGACATTTATTTCTTCTTCAATATAGTGGAGATTTTCTATAAATTTAACTTCTGATTAGAAAACTTCTTACACTGGAAAATGTCAGCAATGAAATTTCAGTAATAAGCCAAATGCAGGTCTGCTTGAGGTCGAATGAAATTTAGATGAAAAGTCTGGGATTATCAAAAAGAATGAGGGAACTTCAAGTTTCTGTACATTCAAGGTCAACGGGTTGGATTCTTTCATTTTTGATTTTTATGGCAGACATAATTTCGGTTCCTAGTTGGCTCCCTGCTTTTTATAAGCAATAAATTTTGGGTTAAGATAGTAAACCTCACTTGCAGTGAAGCCGGTACCTCTCCCTATCTGAATATTTCTATAGCACCCATCCCTTTAGCACGCCAGGGATCACTTCTTTTTACAGAAAATAACAACAAGTGTAACATGATCCTTTGATTTTCTGGTAATAGTTTATAGCAGGATGTTATTAATTCAGTCATTTAGCTACTGAAAAACTGAGACATGACGAAGTAAGGTCAATAGTAAACAGCTCCTGTTGAACTCATCCTCCTGTAAAATAGGTTGCAGTACTCATGAAACATCAACTTCTACACATATTTTGTCATTTAATTCAGAGCACATAGTCTGTGTGCCCACTGTTGGAAAATCACTCTGGTACTGCCTGTGTTCCTTTCTATATTGTTGCCTTGAATTCTGATGTCATCACTGTACCTTTCTTATTTGCTCTTTTCAATCTGTTTGTGAATTAGTTAAGGGCAGAGATAGTGCCTTGTAATGTGTGTGTTTCTCTGTCATAATGCCTAGCATAAATACTCAAACACTGTCCAGTCCAAATGACAATTGTGACAAGAGATACCCACTGGACCATTGCTGGAGACCTCTAGTTTTTACTCAAGGGACCTCGCTTGTTCTGTGCCTTTACAAAGGAATGAGTAGAGGCTGATGATCTGGGGGGAAACCAGAGAGAATTCTCACTCTGCAAGACTTTTCCTGAGATGGGTGATGTATACATTGTTCCTCTTGTGGGAGACTTACCCTTTATTCATTCCATATTGAATAAAAGGAAGGACTCTACAGAAGGGATTTATGGCTGAAAGCTTCCTTAATTATAGGCTAGTAAAATAAGTCCTTCCACTCTCTTAACGATTGGGGAAATAAGAAGCTCCTTAATAGAAATTGACAGGATCCATTGTCATTGTGAAGAAGGTTCTGCTATGGTCTGGAGTACCCTGCCAACCATCCCAGGATTTAGGGTTCCCCAAAGGCTCTTTAACATCTCAGACCATAAGGTCTCCGAAGGAGGCACTAATGGTCCACCTCGTTATGTTCTGAGGATAATGACTGCATGACATCCGTATCCATTGAGATGATAATGGCTCTGTAAAAACTGTTATGATGTCAGCAGAAGAAAGAAATCTCATTTGCATTTTATAATCTTTGGTTTCTAATATACCATAGTATCTAAATTATACTAGAATTATTTTATAAATCTGTCTTAATAGAGGCAATGCATATGATGCTCTGAAAAAAAATCAAAATTCTCTCTTAAAACGGCTGTTATCACCCTTATATCACTGCATAAATGAAGGGTAAGATTAGTAATGCTCTCATAGTACTGAAATAGTTATGAGTAATGGAATAAAAAACAAAGACTTAAATTTCTCTAATCTACATACTCATTTACTCCTGGGAGTGAAACGCAGTTCTGTTTTTAGAACACCCCAAAACAGCAGAGGGCAAAGCCCATAGTAGGAATAATACTAATAGGAGTGACTCTCGACCCATTCTGAGTACTTACCATGCATCAAGTCCTATGCTAAGTAATTTTCCTGCAGCATCGCCTTTTTATCCTTGCAAACACCTCTCTGAGAGGGGCCTCGCCATCACCCTTACTGTACAGATGAGAACTGGAAAGCGGTTAAGCATCTCGTCCATGATCATCCAGACAGCCTGAAATCAAGGTGGGAGTCAGACTCCTTCAGCCAGACGTCAGAGTCCTGCCATGGCTGCCGGGACTGTGTGTTAGGAAGCGCTGTAAATCTCTGAATCAGGAGAAATGGACTCATGCTTGGCCACGAACTCACTGTGCGACTTTGGACAAGTGATTTCACCCCTCAGGACTTTTGAACTAGTAAATCTTGGGAGCATTTTTCAATTCCAACATTTTTACTGACAAGGACATCACAACAGCAGAGCTGAAATCAGAATTTTTCACATCATTCCCACAATAGCTGCCGCTATTTATCAGTGGGAACATCGTTGTTTCCCATCATAATCCAGCTTAACTGGACGGTTTTTCCCTTTGGTGCCAAATTGTGGATTTTAACATAGCCTAACTGTTTACGGCAAGCATATGAGAAAAGCTATCCTCCGTTATTGTTTAACTCTGTAAAGTATACAACAAACCATTTTCCCAATCAATTTCTATTTGACTCTAAACAAGGGGAAAATGGAAATGAATATAAACAGAAATCTATTAGTCAAATGCTAGTATTGCCTGTTTATAGCTCTAAGCATTTTCCTGTGTATAAACATAAGAAAGCAAATTAACATTTTAAAGACATTCCTCTATTGGGTTATATTAAATAAAACCAGCAGAAAAAGGGGAATCTTACCATTAAAAAAAATGTCTGCAGGTATTCTTGTAGCCTTAAGCTCAGTTAGCTACTTGTCAGTGCTGAAGCTGCAATACCCAAATCCTTCCACTAGAGGGGTGAAGTGTTCCTAATGAATGAGGCCTCAGTGTTTGGGGAGGGGACCTCCGAGGGCTGATAACTTGTTGACAATAATATTGTGGGCTCCAAAGATACACTTGGAGTGGCTTTCACTATAACATACCTACTCAGTGATGCTAGCTATAGGATAGAGAGTTCTTGAAAAGAGATTTTATATAGCAAGACCTAATGCACGTATAATCTCTTTTGATATGAAATTATTAAAGCGATGGATGGAAAGAATTTGATCATTATACCCAAGATGTACCAAAAGAAGATAAATTGGCTGCATGATGACATGTGAAGATGGGGACTGCAGGGGACCGTAGGGTAATTCTGAATATCTGAGGAGAAGCTCACTGAGAACCCCAAAACATTTATGGCTTCTAGGATTGTTTTGCAGCCAAAGAGTCATTACAGTTTTCACACAAAACATGATTCATTAGGACAACAATAGGTCTAGGGATACAGTCCAAGATACTCTACTTGGTTTTTGAAGGTGAAGGGGATGCCCTACTGCAGTTTATATCCTATTTGCTACTGTGATCGCCAGAGACGTTGAGCCTCTGACTGTAGCACGCAAAACATTGAAGGATAGACGTGCCCTAATCTGAAGGAATGGTTAAAAATGTATATTAGCATATTCTGACAACCACTGTTTAAAAAGTACAAGCCAAAAAGTAGTTTCTAATGTTCTGGCCAAAGCAGAAATGCTTTAAACAGATTTCAAGGTCTTTCCAGTCCAGTGTCGTACTTTGGCTTTATGTGCACAGAATGCAGTCATCCTTTTGACATTCTGCTGTTGAAAGAGATGCAAAGATATAAAAATTAACGGAAAGAAGGCAGTTCAAAGGAGGCATATCGTTAAAAGAAAAAAAAGTAGTATAAATGTTAAGAGTTTATTCTCTAGTAGTTCCCAAACTTCACAAGCTTTTCTAAGGATCCTTTCTTGAGGAAGCTTCACATGGAACTTTCCATCAGTACACGGTTCTCTCTGTTTGCGGCATAGCACACATACATAAAGAAATATTAGCTGGCACTGGTGATAGCTTTTAAATTTGTGACAAACACACACACAGAGCCAATCTTCATTATTCACGAATTTTGTATTTGTGAACTTGTCGACGTGTTAAAAATGTTGTTCAAACCTCACAATCAATACTGACGGCATATTTTGGTCGTTCACAAACCTGCACAGAGTGAAAATGTGAGTTGCCAATGTTCCGAGCTAAGTCTAATGTGGTGATGCTTTGTTTCCTTTTTTTAACTCTCATACTATAAGTAAGTGTCCTTTTTGTGGTCTATTTAGGTCACATTTTTCACATTTTTGTGTGCTTTTTTTTGGTGATTTCACCATTTAAAATGGTCCCCAAGCATAGTGCTGTCTAGTGTTCATACATGTAAGAAGGCTGTGATGTGCCTTAGGGAGAAAATCCATGCGTCAGGTCAGCTTCGTTCAGGCAGGCGTTACAGTGCAGTTGGCTGTGAGTTCACTGTTAATGAATCAATGATACTATTCAATAAGGTGTTTTAAACAGAAATACACATAAAACATGGTAATATATTAATGGGTGGACAAAAATATTGTGACCAGAGGCTCACAGGAACCCAACTCTGTATTTCTCCTAGGAGCAGTGGTTCGTAATTCATTGATTCAATTTTTATGGAGATGTTATGGGACACAGCGACTGTGAATAATGAGAATGCCCTGAAAAGAGAGGGGGAGAGAGAGTGAGAGAGAGAAAGGAGGGAAGGGAGAGAGAAAGGAGGGAAGGGAGAGGGAGGGAGAGCAGAGAACAGAGAAAAGAATCATAAATGTGAATATTAAAATGGTATTAAAATGTCTTTTGTTTTGGATATTCATCTCTGCTGACAAAGGCATTTATTTTAATTTTTGCATTAAAATCGAACTCAACTGAAGTAGATCAAATACTTCACAACCGTAAGAGAAGAAAAAAAAAAAAACAACACAACAACAAAGTCTGGTTTGAAATCAACAGCAGTTCAGTGTCTATTTCATAGCTGACTCTGAAGGAATTCCCTTAAATATGAGTAGTGAAATGTCAGAACAGAGAAGAAAGAAGCTGAAATACATCAGCAGTTATAAAACCATGGAGATGTGGATTCCACATTAAGGCTATGTCTGCCAGTAGCAGAGACTTAGGCTCTACGCTGAACTGAATTCCATCCCAGAGCTGCCAGTTACTACAACCATGATCTTGGGTGACTGATATAGAATCTTTAGCCTCAGTTTCTTCATATAAAAAAATGGAAATAATCATACTCTACTCAGGTAGTTTCTGTGAAGTTTATATAGTTTATGTAGCATGTAGCATAATGAGTATTTTATCTATGAGAATTGCTTCCCTTTTTTCCTTTTTCCTAATGCAGTGATTTGTTTTGTTTTGTTTTTTCATGAGTCACATTTGAAGGAAAATGAGACCATGATTCAAAACGTTTTATTTAGCATAAGTCACTTATGGTGTCCAGCCTCATCTAGGTCTGCAGCAATTCCCTAAAATTCCTGTGTGGGTCCTTTGTCAGCTCCTGTACACATTTCCTACAATAGCTATGTGAAACTATCTCCACTCTCCTCCCACATCTCCCCTACCACTTCCTCTGGTCCTCTGTACAGATAGCCTGGGTGCCTACTTCAGAGAAAACAAAGACTTTCAGAAGAGACTTCCCTCAGCTTCCCCTACCCCATCTCTTACGACCAAATTATATGCATTCCCCCCTATCATTTGGTGTGTATCTTTTATTAGGTTCTGGCCAATTTCTGGATGGTATGCTAAGTGCTTCACATATTTATCTTGTTTAAACCACATATCAGGTCTCTGTAGTAGTTATGACCCTTGGTGCTCCAGGTATGCTGAGTTGAGGAAGAGTCTAGCCTAAATCAGAGGATGAAGTGAAAGAGGTCTGTGCTAAATTACTATGTGTGCCGTGGCACGAGAATAGGTTTTGGTGGTCCTTATGCCACACAGCGGGCATCTCAATTCTTGCCAATGTTTCAGCCTGCTAATGGAACTCTTCTCTCTCTGCCTGCCCCTTAAAGGTTGGCATTACCCAGTGTCATGCAATACCTTTCCCTCTGTGACTACCACCTCAGTTGCATCAATTGACTCAATCAGCAGTGCCAGACACTTGCAGTCGTTCCCAAATTCTAGCTTCCCCATTACCCCACGTAGTCAATCACTCAAAAAGTCCTGTTGATTTGATCCAGGCGTTATCTCTGAGATCTGTCCTTTCTCTTCTTTTTCTCTGCCATCAACTTACTTCAGATTCATATCATTTCTTACCTGGCTTACTGTCACAGGCTTCTAATGGGTCTCCCAGCTTTTTATCTTGATCCCTGCAATCCATTCTCCCCAGTGCTATCAAATGTGAATCTTTCTAGAACAGAAATCTGATCATACCACTGCTCTACTTACCTTCCCACAATACCTCTTTATGACTCTTGCCTAAAGGAGCATCTGCTTGGCTTAGCTCATAAAAGTCTTTCTGGCCTGTCCCTTGCCTACCTCTACAGGTTTTCTTCTCATTATTTGCCTCTAATGCTCACTCCTTTTTTTTTTTTTTTAGGCACATCTGATCACTTCCAGCTCCTTAAACATGATAGCATACTGTTTCTTGCCTCCCAGACTTTGTGCTTATAATTCCCCCTTCCTGGAAACTTCCATCTTTTGCTTGTCAGCTAACCTTGTCATACTTTCAAAAATGCAATTCAAGGAGACTTCCCTACCGGTCCAGTGGTTAGGACTGTGTGCTTCTATGGTAGGGGCCCAGGCTCAATCCCTGGTCGGGGAGCTAAGATCCTGCAAGGCACATGGTGTGGCCAAAAAAAAAAAAAATGCAACTCAAATACCACCTACACCAGGAAATGCTCTTTGAAAAAAGCCCCTTGCAATCTGTGTTAAATACCAATACTTCCATAATATCCCACTCAACTTTTCTTTATATATGTATTTTTAATTTATTTTATTGAAATATAGTTGATTTACAATGTTAACTTTCTTATAGCATTTAACATATTGTTTTGTAATGGTCTATTCACGTGTCTGTCTCAGTCTTTGTTTGAGTTCACTCAGAGGCAGATGCCGACACAAGAATATAAGTACAAGCAGTTTATTATGAAGCTGAGTCCAGGCAACCCAGATAGGAGAGTGGAGACATGAGTCAGGGGGAGGGAGGAAAGCCAGTGAGGTGTGCGTCATCATACAAGTCACCATTGTGGCAACTAGAACATTAACCAGCTGAGAAACTCCGGGGACTCAACATCAAACATACGTCTCAGAGTTGTCTCCAACAGAGGGTGAGGGAGCTGGGGTATTTACACACCAACATCCACTCATCACTGGCGTGAGAGGCTGTTGCTAATGGTGTGAGGGTGTTGGTGGGCAGGAGATAATTCCAGGGCATCCTCAGTCTTCTGTGAACACAAGCACTTGGCAAAAAGGTGAAGATACGATGAGTTCGAAGTTAGGTAAGTGTGCACAGAAATATAAGGCCTGAGAGCATATCGACAGAAACTGATAACACGCAAATGTCTCACCAGGCAGTACAATAACCTACTTGATGACGAGGGCCAGATAACTGAATGCTTAATGTTATAGTATTAAATTCTCCAATATAGCACCTGTCGTAAAACGCAAGTAAATATCGCAACCCAGTTTTGTCTGACTTCAAATTCTGAACTCCTTTGCCCACAGCAGACAGCCACCCATCCCAACACCAAACAAGAGAGAGGATGAAAATGAAGGGTGTAAATAGAAGCTCACTATATAAAACAGGTACGCTTGGCAGCTTTAGGGATGCTAAACTGTGCTTGGAAAATTTCACTTCTGCTTAATTATGTGCAAGGACCAAGGTTCTTTTCTGTGATATCACAAGAATTAAGAGATGGCCTCATCCTTCATATGTCATAATCATTTATACATGTTTGTATTTGTGTATATGAGTCGGTAAGTGTGTGTGGTGGTAGAGTAGGCAGGCAGATAAGCCAGTTCAAGAAAATTTTCAAGAAAAGGGTGCCCACCCCACCAACTCAATTTCTTTTTATCTTTTAATGCTTCACCATGGACATAGACATTTTTCTGGGATGAAATTTGTTATCAGGGGCAAACCATAGTATAGTGAAAAAAGCAGTCAGTCAGGTGTCAAAGCCATGGATTCTAAGCCTGACTTGGCACCAAGTTGCTGTGTGGCTTCGGATTAATACTGATTTTCCTGGCCTCAGTCTCCTTATCTGTGGAATGGAGTGGTGGTGAAGGGACTTTATTATTTGAGGAGCTCTAAGGTTACTTCCAGATTTACAGCTGTCATGCCATGCCTTAAAACAAGCTGGAAGCCAGGCAGCATCAAATGAATATTTTTTCATTTCTTTTTTTCCAAATGAGTTTGACGGTTTAGTATTTACTTTTTCAAAGAATCTTTGCATTTTCCTTGTAATGATTAAAAGTAACTCATTGATATTCCAAACAGGACATTTGTTAAGCTTTTATTTCACAATATGACCCCTTGCACATTAATAGTCAGAAAACTAAGACTTAAATAAATAGAAATTACTGTTTGTCCCAAGGATTAAAGGAGAACAAGTTTGTTATTGTCAAATAGTTTTCACAAAGAATATTAGAAGGCCATGCATAGGCTTTATAATAGGACAGAACAAATTCAATTTTCCAAATTAAGGCCTCAGAAGAGAAAGCTTAATGTATAAATAATATACATTTTTAGAGTACATATATTAATTTGTAATTAATTATGTGTACATTTATATAGTGTATAAAGTTTTTAAATAAAAGAATACACACATATGCAAATATATATGCCGCAAAAGATGAATATTTTGGAGATTCAAATATGGCATCTTATGTTTGTCTGGTTTATTTCAGACCACAGAATAGCAATAAATGTTTAGTAGGCTCACAAAAATATTGTTGATTATTGATTGATTTTTTTTCTGGTGTTAGGATCACCTCTCCCCCCGCCGTGAAAAAAAACCCTTTCTATAGTAAGTTCACAAACTTTTAATTTCTCAGCATCTTGAGCTGAAAACAATTCAAAAATGAAAAACATAGACTTAGTCCCCAGAAAAAGAGAGGGCATATATATGACTAGAAATATTGAAATTATTTATATCATATATTAATTGTATATTTAATATATATTATATGTTATACATATTTTAGTATATTAAAAATGTATTAGAGGTGTTACGATTGCTCTCATGTAAGAGCCAATCTTATGTAAGGTCTTCTCCCCAACCTGTTTTCTGAAGGTTGCCTTTCTTTCTCAGAACTGCTCAATAATCATTATGTTTTAATTGCATTAGGAGGTCCCAGCTGGAGGCTACCTGTGTTTCCATCTGATAAACTGGTGGGTAGGGTCCATCACCAGAAGCTGATGTGTATTTTGCTTCCTTTGGCAGAGAGAGCCCTGCCTGGGAGAAAGAAAGTTTGGGAGACATAAACATGGCTGCTGAGGCACTAATTTCTGCCTTAGACCCTAGAATTCTGTTTAAACTTTACAAGAGAAGAAATGCAGACAGAAATCTAAGACAGTGTTTTCACATGCTACTTCCTCTATTGAAAAGAGCCCTTCCACAAAATCCCTGATCTCCTATCTCTTAGGTAAAATTATGCATAATTCAGGTGTAAGCTTTTGGGGCCAATTACTATGGGAAGTATTTCCCTACATCCTTCCCAATTTCTGATCAGAACAGGTATTTATGTAATTCACTCTGTAAGTTGCTACACTTCTCCATAATACTCATCACACTTATAATTGACTTTTAAGAGCCTTCCTCCATGACAGCAGCAATGAGGCTTATCTTGTTCCCTGGTATATCCTCAGAACCCAACATGATGCTACATTATGTTTGCTGAATGAGTGATGAATGGTCTAAGCCTGGCCCAAGGAAGAAATCCTATCAATTGAATATTTAATTAATCTTTGACCATTTCAAAAACAAGGAGGTCACTAACTTGTGAATAGGTCATTTTGATTTTGAATATTTTATAAAAATAGAAAGCAAAGAAAAATATAAAACCAGACCATCAGGAAATAAATTTTATAACAATTTAATTGGCAAAAATTAAAAGTCTGCTAATATCGAGTGTCAAATAAATTATAATTCAACAGGATCTCAAAGACATTGCTGATATAGACATATTGGAAGACAAGTTGGCATTATCTCTCACAGCCCAGTAGTTCCATTCTTACATACAGATGCAAGAGAAATACTTCCACATTTACCATAAAAGGCATGTATGAGACTGTCCATAAAAAGTGCTATGCATAAAAGCAAGAGACTGGAAACAACTAAATGCCCACTAATAGAAAGAATAAATCAATAAATTACAATATGTTTATATAATGAGATATTAAACAGCAGCAAAATAAATTCAGTCACATGCAAAAACATTAATGAATTTCAGTAATAGAATATTGAGCAAAAAAAGTCCCAGATGACATGCTGAATAATACCATTTATCGTAGTTAAAATTAAGGACCTAAGTAAACACATTTAATTGAGATATATCTGTGTACATATTAATATAATTCTGAGAAACAAAAAAACCCAGGATAGTTCTTACATCAGAGAGTGGGCAAGGCAGTCAGAGGGCATGGGGAGTGTTTCAAATCTTAAGCTGGATACTGTGTTCACAAATTTTCATTATAAAACCACTACAATTGGATGAATGAATGCACACATGAACAGATGAATAAGCCAACAAACAAATGAGCAAACAAGCAAATAAATGAGTGTGGAACATGAGTATACTATTATTCACAATCCAAACATACCAAGGTTTATGATTAACAGCACTTCGTGTGTCTGAAATCCATTAATACTTAGAGCAAATTATGAGAGATGTCTTTTTTTCTACTTTAATTGCCAAGATTTGATTATTTTTCTGATAAAGACCAAGACCAATTACCAGTCTATCAAATAAGCGGAAAAATTCCTGAAACATGATCTCATTCTATTCTTTTGGTTTATTCATTCATTTATTCAACCTCATTCTAGAAATGTTGACTGAGCATTACTATGCACTGGCAACTATATTCAGTATACTACCATCAAGAAGTTTATAAACCTAATCCCTAAGACACAAACTAAGGTTCCATCCCAGAATAGGAAGAAACCAATAATTATCATCATGGTAAATGCTTCAAAAGTAGAAGTAAAGCATGTCTACTGTTGGAAAATTCTGAATGCTTCCAAAGTGGAAACTCAAAGGTTAAAAATGATCTTAGCTATCCGAGGGAACTTCTCAGGTGAAAGAACATTTGAATTGAAACCTGAAGAAGGCGTAAAAGATATTTAGGTGAAAAGGAAAGTATTTCAGATAAATAAACAAAATGTTAGAACACCTGGAAATGAATTATCTGAAATAGAGTAAGTCTGGTATGGCCGGAGACAATGACAGTAGCAAGAGATGAAATCAGTGAGATAGGCTTAGTCATATTGATGAAAGCCTTGAAAATTATGTTATAAAGTCTGAACCATATCCCAGGAGAAATGAAGGTCCATTTAAATTTTACAGCAGAAATATGGTAATAGTGGATTTCCACTACTTAAAGATCTTGTTTTCTTATAGATGAAGAAAGAACTGGAAGAGGGACAGGAGGGGAAGATAGGAGATCAGTTAGGAATCTAACTGTTTCATGGGAAGGATAACAGACACTTTGATTTAGGCATTTGTGATGGAGACAGGAAAAAGTAGTCAGCTTTGAGAGATATATTAAAGGAAGAATATATAGAACTTGGTTTCTAATTAAGATTATTCTTTAGTTTTGTTTTTCTCTTATTATTTTAGTCTGATGTACATAAGTATTTCTAATTTCCATGCTTAAGATTCACTGGTTTTCCTGAGTCTCAGTGTATTAGCCAGGGTAATTAACACTAGCTGCTGTAACAAATAACCCCCAAAGTCATTGCTTTAACAGACTCCAAGTTTTATTTCTTGCTCATGCAAATTTCGATGCAGATGTTCTTGGGTAATGGATTTCCTAGGCTATTATCCTGTAAGTAAGAACTCTGAAATCCAGGTTTCTTCAAGTTTGGCATAAGTTCATCATGTTTAGTGAAGGGAAGGAGAGAGAGAGAGAGAGATCGGGAATGGAAAATGTGCACCTAATTGTAACTATATAAGTCAGAAAGTGACCATTTCAATTTTTTCTGCCTACATTCTTTTTCTGAGAATTATTTGAATGGCTATCCTAAATGCAGGAGGGCTTGAAAAACTAGTTTACTGCGCCAAGAGCACAGTCTCCCACACTGAAAATTAGAATCTTTGAACATTTCACAGCTATTAACCCTTCAAATATTGTCTCTATCTATTGTCTTGTCTCTATTCTTTGTATTCTCACCTTCTGAAACTCCATTTAGATGTATATGACCTCATTATCTTCCATATTTTAAAACAATGTTTCACATTTGACATCTTTGCTCCTCTGTGCTGGATTTTAGGTATTTTTTTTTCAGGTTTCTTCCAGTTTATTAATTCTCTCTTCAGCTGTGATTAATCTTATATTTAATAATTGTATTGAGGTTTTTAATTTTAATGATTTTATTTTTTATTTGGAGAATTTCTATTTTTTTCAACTCTGTTTTTGATAGTCTAATTTTTGTTATGTTTCATTGCACTTTTTATTTTTTTAAAAATGCTTATTTAAATTTTTTAGCTGGAAATTTCAGTATTAGTAGTTCCTGGGAAGTCTACTTCTACTATTAGTTGATTCTTCTAACTTTTATTCTGGTAGCCTATTTCCCTTTGTGTTATTAATTTTGAATTACAAATTCTTGTTCAAATAGTTGGGCTTTATCTGTAGAAATTCTGCAAGCCTTGTGTTAGAGTACATTTTCCCAGAGAATATCTATGTTTGCTTCTGCTTGACATACTAGAGTTCTACTAACCTGAAATCATTTTGAATTAATTATTTTTTAGCATGTAGTTTGTCAGATTATATAGATAGTACAAATAATTCCAACTCCACTTGAAGGAGGCTAGATTTAATAAATTCTCAGCAGAAACTTTTGTTTTCATCTAAGTCTGGGCTAAAATAGATGTTTCCTTTGTTTCTCCCTTTGCTTTCAGGCAGATGTTTTTTCTTCTGGTCCATACTTTCACATGGTCCCTTAAGGACTCTGGCTTCCAATTCTAAATCCTTAGCTTGAGTGAGCCCAACATAATTGAAACATAAGTCTCTGGGTGACAGAAGATTCATACATGCATTCAGAGTAGGTATAGCTTCATCACCCCACTTATTTTCTTATTTTCATCTTCTTTTATGATCTTGTCCCCCTAGAGAAACCTCTTTTTACTTGCAAGCTAAGCTATGTATTTTTTTAAATGTTTATTATATTACAATTCAATACTTCTAGGTGTTTCATAGCAGAAAAACTTTGGGGTATTTAGCTAACCATGTTTTCAGGAGCGGCAGTTCCTTGTCACTAATCAGATATGTAAAAAAATCCTCACAATATACTCCCACAACTTCATTTATATTGCTGACTGCCAAATCTGTGTGTTTTCCTATTTTTCTAAACCACTGACTAGTATTCCCAATTTCATAACAGTTACCTCAAACTCATTATATTTAAAATAGTATGTCTTGTTTTCCTCTTTTCCCACTTTGATTCTCCCACATCTGTCATCTGCCTCTCACATCTCATTCTCATAGCTACATCCATGAGAGCAAGCTCAGTTCTGCCATGTTCTTTGACATTATCTAGACTGAGCACTATGTATTTCTGGCAATCTAAGTGCCACCATCCAATGAAAATCATAATTATGCCACATTTCCGAGTCTTAGGATCAATAGTTCATTGCTAATGAAAGAACATTAAAGACACCCCTACCCTATGAATTAGCCTAAAACACTGAGTTAAATTTTCTCTTAGTATTCATTGGTAATACTGGGTAGGGATGCAGACAGAGGGACCCTTTTATTTCAAAAAGAACCATTGGTACTGACAAAGGGAGTGACAACAATGTGGGAAGTGATAGCAATGTCAAGTTCTAGCAGCAATGTCAAGGTCAAGTCACAAGGCAGAAAAGCAGCAGATTCAGGATAGTTGGTAGAGATGAGGTCGGCACTAGTAGCTTTATCAGAATTTGAAAGGCTGCCAAAGAAATCACATGAGGTACTTGGGACTCTGCCTAAAGAAAAAAGGAGATAGAATACTTATATATTTAGAAGTTATGTTGAATGGAAACTCAGAGTCACAGACCATATTTATGACTATCACGGATATTCTCTTTCAGGCTGGAATAATGAGTTATCTAAATATTACTCAAGTACACTTCAAGAGGAAAATTGCAATATAAATAAATAGAATAATACAAATAAGTGCTGTAAGAATATAGTGAGCTGGAGATGTAATCTGTGGGACCCTGAGAATAGAGAAAATTGATGCATTTTGGCCATTTCAACATGTAATATGAAGAATTAAATTACATGTATATAAAAACCCTTGGTTGGGGATTTCTCACATTGAGACAATTTGAAATGGTTATTCAAGGTAGGATTTTCCTAAAACAACAGTATGAAGATAGACATCATTATTTTGTAGCAGCCAAAAAAAAAATCAAAGTCTCAGAGGCTAAGCTCAGCTAAGTTTATTACTCGCTCAGGCAAAGTCTACTGCAAGTCTATCACATTTTTAAGGGCAGCCTTTCACAATTGAACTGTTTTTTTCAGTTCTGCCTGGGATGGTACATGTGATCATCATGCTAGATGCGTAAGAGAGAAGTCAAGTTGCCTTCATAAATTAGGGCTTAATTGGCTTTTAGGGCCTCAACTGTGGAACAACTCTCCTCCACTTACTAAGGCAGCGGTCCATTCTGAGGAAGATCCCATCATCCTATACCTGCATAGAACACATGACCTACTCAGTCAATGTGGTAGAGGAAGAGACAGTTGGAAAGGTATAGACCAGCTCTTTTATACTTCTGCCCAGAAAGTCACATGTTGTATCTGACCATAGCCACTGGCCAGATCTAGTCTCAAGAATTCCTCCAACTGCATAATGGCTTAAAATTAGAATGAAAGAAGAACCAGATATTGGTAATGTCTACAAAAATAAATTATGGCAATAGTTAAGAAATAATGAAGTCTGGCTCTGATTTGTAGAAGAAAAAATATCAGATATTAAATGCTTTTCAAAAGAATCATGAGAAGGAAATTCTTTAAAGATAATGGATTTTTGTACCAACAGAGAGAAGGCAGTCTTAGGATTTTAATTGTATGATGGGAATACATAATATGGCTACAAACTATTAAAAATACTTTGTGAAACCACATTTTTAGAATTAGTATGTAAAATGTCAGTTTAAAAATACATTCCGAGGCGAGTTACTAATCAACAAGTATAAAGTTTCAGTTAAGCAAGTAATAGGGTTCCAGAGATCTGCTGTACCACATAGCACATGTGATTAACAACACTGCATTGTACTCTTAAATTTTGCTGAGAGCTGATTTCATGTTAAGAGCTCTAACAACAAAAAATAAAAGAAAAAGAACAAAATTTGAGGGTATATGTCAAAATATTGTCAATGTTTATTACCTCAATGATAGGATGAATTTTCTTCTAGTTCCTTGGTATTGTCTAAATTTTTGTCAATGTTCATGTATTTATACACATACAATGGATTTCTGTAGGTAATACTACAATGTATATGTATTTCTATTATGTATATGTTTTACTTTTGCAAAGTGAAAAAAAAAGAAAAAATAAAAATTAAAAAATACATTCTTGATTCAAAAAATTAGCAGTGTGCAAAAATCTTTTAAAATATGGTTTAAATTTGCTTTTATTGGACTTTGCTGGTAGCACAGTGGTTAAGAATCTGTCTGCCAATGCAGGGGACACGGGTTCAATCCCTGCTCCAGGAAGATCCCACAGGCTGCGGCGGAGCAACTAAGCCCATGGGCCACAACTATTGAGCCTGTGCTCTAGAGCCTGTGAGCCACAACTATTGAGCCCACATGCTAGAACTACTGAAGCCTGCGTGTGATTTACCCGAGACCACACAATGAACATGCAACAAAGCCTGATGAAAATCTCAGTTAATTTTGACACAGAAATCTTTGCTCTTTCCATTATAACATATATGTATAGAGTAAATTAAAATATGTAATTACTTTTTGTAATTAAAAAATTCTGTTCAAATTAAATTATGTACATAAATGCACTTCAAAAAATTTAATACTGTATTAAAGACAAATATTATTCACATATTCACATATTCCTTTGTTGCTAAGGAGCCTAATGGTATATGAGAAGTCAGACACAAAATAGTCCTTGATTCCTCTCTTTCCATTTATTTTCTCGATTTATTCTGTCTTAAATCCAGGTTCAGCAATGATATTTCTTTATGGTCCCAAGATGGTTGCCTGCACCTCCAAGGGCTACTACATCATTTGTATATATGCAGAAAAGCAAAGTGCATCTCTTCTCTCAAGCATAGAACCAAAGTCTTGGACTTCATTTTGATTGGATCTTAGGTCATGTATGTATCACTGAAATAATTTTACTGTGGCCAAATGGCTGAGATTTTACAAGGCCCACCTCTATGGCAGGAAAAAAGACAAATTCTCTGACCCATGTGGGCTGTGAGGCGGAAGTATTAATATCTGAGCCAAAAGTAGAGTACTGTACCAAGAGCAGGGGGATGGATGCTAAGTAGCCCAAAGTGGCCAATATTAGTAATACAGGTGTACTGTGACGAGGACCTAGACTATGACAGGAAAGTGGGAAGACGGTGATAATTAATACACGGGTTTTGATGATGGCTTGAAATAAGAAGCAATAAAGACACCAGACTTAGTGATTCATAAAAAGCATTTGATAGCATAAAAATTAGGGAAGATGACAATGTCCATCTGCAGATTGGCAGATGTGTCACCTTGAAGGCGCTTGAACAAGAGTGAGAACAGGTAGCAATCATGCCCCCACTGGCCTATCATTTTTAAAGTTAAATATCAATTTTCTAAGCAGTCGGAGTTTGTAAATGATAGATTGTATAAACTAGTTTTAATGTAAATCATTATAAAAATGAACTATTCACCTACTTATCTTCCTATGAAGAGTTGCATTGAGATGTAATTTAAATCTTTCTCCATGATTTCAGGCCACCATTTCTAAGAGAAAAGGATATTGTATCTCTAAGAGACAGGATATCCTCTACCCTGTATTAGTCTGTTTTCCTTTGATTTCTCTGTCTCACTATGAGGCATCTGCTTTCTCTTTTTGCATCTGTCTCATGCAGTGTCCTACTCTCCTAATTTTCTGCCTCTGATATGGTACAAAAGAAAAAAAAATAGCCATGCTTGTTAAATTTTTTGTTAAACCAGTCAATAGACAGTGAATGAGGGTCAATAAAGACTGGGTTTAGGGTTGGGGCTATGATACAGCTACTATGAGAGCCTTGAAATATCGTAGACTTAATTCCAGATTCAAGCCTGCATTTGAAGATTAAGATCCTCTAAGACTTCTAATCAGATAAGCAAGAGATTGAACTGAGTTAGTACTGATTAATAATTAGTATTTATAACTGGGAATATTACTTCTTTCTATACCTCTACTGGATATGTAGAGAGGAATCATGCCAAGGAAAATATATAGGGTGTAGGAAAGACAAAAAATAAAAATATAGAAGAAACAGGCCTACTAGGTTTCAAACACGGCTTTGCTACTTGCAGGCCGTGTGGCCTTAGACAAGTCACTTATCGTCCCTAAGCCTCAGTTTCCTCTTCTGTAATGTGGGGAAACTAGCAACGTCTGCCTTATAAAGATGTTAGGAAGATATTAGGAAGATACAGAGTACATAAAAACATTTTAAAACTCATGCTCAATGAAAGGTAAGGTGCTACATGCACTCAGCCACCAAAACACTGTAGTGGCTCATGATATACTATCCTAGGTAATAAGAACACGGAGGTCAATGAATGCCCCTCATCAAGCTTACCTTCTGCTGTAGAAAACAGATATAAATGACAAACACAGATCAAAAGACAAGTGTCGGCAAATATGTGGAGAAATTGGAGTCCTTTCACACTGCTGATAGGAATGCAAGATGGTGCAGCCATTATGGAAAACATTACAGAAGTTTCTCAAATAATTAACAATAGGACTTCCATATGATCTAGCAATCCTGCTTCGGGATATTTATCCAAAAGTATTGAAATTGGGATCTCAAAGAGATAAGAGCACTTCTTTGTTCACTGCAAGAATATTCCCAATAACCAAGATGTGGAAACAACCTAAATGTCCATCGACAGATGAATGGATAAAGAAAAATTATTTTTGTATACATACAATGGAACAAAACCATTCAGCCTTAAAAAAGAAGGAAATCCTGCAATATGCAACAACATGGATGAATCTGAAGGCATCCTCCTAAGTGAAATAAGTCAATCACAGGAATAGAAATACTGCATGATTCCACTTATATGAAATATCTAAAATAATTAAATTCACAGCAACAAAGAGTGGAATGGTGGCTGCCAGGGGTTGGGGGTCAGGGAGGGAGAAATGTGGAGCTAACAATCAATGAACATAGCATTTCAGTCAAGCAATATGAATAAACTCTAGAGACCTGCTGTACAAAACTGTACTATAATCAACACCACTGTATTGTACGCTTACAAGGTTAAGAGGGTAGGTCTCATGCTGTGTTCTTATCACAATAAAATAAAATTTTAAAAATAAACACAGATATAAATATAATTGCAAACTGTGATAACTGCTATGAAGTGTTAGATTTTCTATGCAATGTTAACTATTTGGGGGTTGGATGGAAAGAGAAAATTGTATGTAAGACATGATTTTGAGATACAGATGAGGCTTCCAAGTGAAGATATCATAATATTTCAGAGAAAAGGAAAAGAAAAAAAGCTGTTGGAAAAATTAAAAATAAACTGTCTAGATGCAGGAAATCAACTTTTAAAATTGTAGTAGCCTAATGCACCATTTTCTCTGATTTACATAAATGCAAAAATCACAATTTTATTAAGATAGAAATTAAAACAAAGGAGGAGGAGGAGTCATTTTTTGGAGAGATTTAATGCTCAAGAGGTATTCTGCAGCTGGGGGTGGATATTACAATTTAAAGAACTTTTCAGGAGATTCTAACTAATGCATTCGTCAAATCATTCATTCACTTAACAAATATTTATTAAGCATTTAATATATACCAAACACTGGAATAGAATAATAAACAAAGCAGATGAAACTCCCTGATTTTCCCTTGGGGTGGGCATAGAGGAGGAAGTGACAATTAAAAATATATAAATAAAAAATAATATAGTGCATTTAAAAATTGTAAGTGTTATGATGCAAATGAAAGCACGGACATATTGCCTTGCATTCAAGTTCTCCCATATTAAATAGTATTCCATCATCAGTGGGATGGTCCTGAACAAGTATTTTATATTCTAATGCATCAAATATAAAATTCCCCTTCACAACACTCTGTAAATGCAAAGTGCAAAGACTTACTTTTCATTATTTCTCTATGGCTGAAATAAACTTAGTTCTCAAGGCTCCATTTCTCTCACTGACCTAAAACTGAATTTTGTCAATTCATGATCAGTTTAGGAACTTCCACTTAATGAAATCTCTCATTCAGGATTCTCCTGTCTTTCTTCTTTTTCCCTAAATTCTGTAGCAGAGTTTACCTATTATTCTGGCAAAAATGGAGGGTTGCGTTCATTTTGGTTGCCTCTGGGTTGGACCTGCTCTGGTGAAATTTGTTTTCTGTCACCAGCAGAGCTGGGTGAGGAGCTCACTCTCTCCCCCTGACGGCTGGGCTTCTGCTCTGGCTGACACTGGTTCTCTGAGATGCAAATCCCTGTGAATTTCATCTGGCACCAGGCAGGAGTTGTTCATCCCAAACCTTATCATAGCAAGCCCATGGGGCAGCCACTGAATCTCAGTTTTAACCACCATCTCCGCCACTCTGGATATGCAGGAACTTTTGTTAAATACCTCCCTCAGGGCAAGTATTCTTAATAAAAAGTATGGAGGTGATCATTTAACTAAAATAGGAAAGAATGATTCTTAGAGAATACGTTTTGAAGAATATCTTAATAAATTGTCTGAGTCAGTGATATTGATACTTGGAATATCCTCTGGGGTGTTTCATAAAGTAGGCCAGGCTCTTCTTTGTGAAGGGAAGTCATACAATTTTGGTGCTCTTAGTAACTGCTATTACGTTATTATTTTTGAGGAGACATTTCCCAGTGCTGTTGGAGAGAGTCTACATTTAAAGTTTATTTTATGTTGCAGGTATGAATAATTTTCAGATCTTATTCAAAAAAGAAAAAAAGAAAAATCAATGTTATATTTTTGAAATCTATCAATAAGTACAGATTATATGCCAGTGTAAATAGACAAAATTATGTTCATTTTTTTTCTTCTGATGAATATAGTTAATAAAGTGTAATGGAAAATATGAATTGATTTAGATATATGTAAAATGAAATTATTTAAAACGAGACAAGCTGGTTTTTCCCATCAGTTTGAGTCTGAGAGCTGGAAAAGTTTCTACTCAAGAGAAATTGCCTGAGTTGAAAGTTTGCCTGTGAGTAGTTATAATTCACATTTGTATTTTTGAAAGTCCCTCACAAAATAAAGTCATATTAATAACTGAGAACTTAGTTTCACAGTTCTCAAAAATAGAGTCTTGGGATACCTGTGAATCCCTGATGCTTTCAAGAGCACCAAGAGATCAACGGTATTTTTCATAATAGTACTAAGGTAGTATTTACCCTTTTCACTCTTCTTTTTCCATGAGTGAATAGCAGAGTTTTCCAGAAGCTGCATGAAATGTGATTAAAGGCATATACACACATATATTTTAGTATTTTAAAACATCTTTTTAAATTTCTAAAACACTAAATATTGATAGATATAATCCACATAAACAAAAACTTTTGCAGGTTCTCATTAATTTTTAAGAGTTTAAAATCTGATCAAAATGTTTGAAAATTAATGAATCTAATTCACTGAGTTGACATATATTTTCCCCTTAAATTAACAGTGATCACATATTTTCTTTAGAGCTGGTAACTCAGGGTTTGTTTTTGTTGTAGTTGTTTGCTTGTTTTTCTTTCTTTTCCACTCCATGTATCCTCTAGGCTGTGTTGTTTTTCTCTAGCTTTTCTCCTTTGCTTGGTGTTTCAAAATACAAAAGTGGGATCCAAGGAAGAAGTTCTTTTTCTAAGGAAGACAATATAATAGTTATAAAGAATTTTTAAAGGTGCTGAATTATTAAAACAGAGATTTGGATTAAGATGGGAACTTGTACATATCAGGTAATATCATGAGATGTGAGACTGAGCATCAGATAGAACTTACAGTAGCATCTAGGGAACAACCAGCAAACTCTCCCACCCATTACTTGAGGTATACAAAGGCATCAGGGGAATAATGGAGATGGGGAGCAAGATGTCTTTGAGAAACACTGTGGTATGAGGCCCATGCAACCCCCCAGGGTGAGAGGTGGGGTTACTTCACCCTTCACCTCCAGTCAAGAGAGAGCATCTTAATGGATGCCTAGGAGCCTTATGGGAAACTCCTGCATTTTGAAGAGGATGTATGATAATCTGACTTTCATAAGAGAAATGTGCAAGACTTGAGATTGATTAACCACTGATATCCTGGTGGATGGACCAAAGCAGAGATGTTCAAGACGGAGTGAGCCTTCACACCTTGGGGGAAGAATGTGTGAGTGATTCTATTGGCCCGGATATGAACATGCATATGTCACATATATGATCTATTATACTATGATATGCTATATTACAAAGAAAACAAATCTTGATGATAGAGTTTGACGGATGGAAGCCTACTCCAGAACAATTGGGCAGTAGACTAATATGAAAAATAACATTTCAGTTAAACTATGAAGAACAAGAAGGAGTAAGCCATGCAATGATCAACACAAAGCACATGCCAAGCTGAGTGAACAGCCAGAATGTGAATGGGTTCTGCATGCTCAAAGACCAGAAAGAAATGCATGGAGACTAGAGCCTAAGCTGACTTGTGCAAGATGAGATTGGAAATGGAGGCAAGGACTAAATCATGCAGGATCTTATAAGCCAAGGTAAGACGCACACAGCTTTGCTGATGTATTCTTCATGCTTTCTGTAAGTGCTGCAATAATTTTCCAGACCCTCAGTAAATTTGAGTTTCCATATACTTTTTTATCTTGGGGTTTTCAAGGAAAGTCACATCAGCTATAATTTGATGGGTTATGGGAAGGCTAAGAGTATCTGCCTCTTAAGTTTTATTAATATCTAGTTAATACCATAAAGTCCTCCAATGATGGTTCAAAATATTAATTTTAGCAAAGGCTATATTCATTACATGAATGCCCCAAGTAGCAGTAGAGATTTGGGGCCAGATTTTATCATTCTTATTCTATTTTTATTTTCCTGATCACCATCCAGTACATTTGGCCAGTACATCCAGTTTGGAAAACTTAATCCAAGTCAATCAATTTCCTTGGTAATATCATGATTATAACTTTACATTTTATATTGAAGGTCTTCTATGTAATATTTTTGAAGGATTTGAAGCACTCTTCATTTGGTATTGTTTTATCCAATCAGCAAATATCTCATCTATTTTTTCAGGTGATATTAAATACATATTAAATATACATATATAATATATATCAAAATATATATCAAATAAATATATATATAATATATTTATAACTATATAAAATAATTTAGTATAAAGTTATAAAGATCAAGAATACTATATTTAATAAAACCTGTAGAAACTGAGAGACAATGGAGCATCTTCCTTGAGGAGGAAAAATTTGAACTTGGCCTTGAAGGAATGATAGGCTTGGAATAAGAGATTGTGAGATGGATGAAGCATGTAGGCATGAGTTGATATAAAGGGTGAAGATGGAATCATATGAAGCTTATTTTGGTACACTGGGAATGTCAATTTGGAAAGATGAATATGTTGGTGAAAAGAATTGTGAGTAATAAAAAAATTGGAAAGGATGTTTCAAGCAGAAATAAGTTATATTCCCTGCTTTAACTGGGATGTGACAGAACATTCAGAAGTTACTCTGAAGAAATATTTTGGAACTGTTTGGAAATTCCTCTTTTTTAGTAGTATGTCAGTTACCATGAACAGCTTTTAAAATGCTCAATCAAGATTTCCCATTTACCCGTGACCTTTCTGAGAAGCCTGTTCACAAAATAACATTTAAAAGATTATGGACCATACTACAGAACCGGCAAAATTCTGTGGGATGATTATTTCAGCCCGACCATTATAAAGTAATGATTCAGCTTTGGAATTCACCAGAGTTATTTACGAGTGCCACAGATATTAACACCTGCTCTCAAGGCAATTCATCATTAAATGTCACATGAGGAGAAGAAGGATGAAGAAGTCTTGTTTTCTTTAAAGTCAACATATGTCTTTTTAAACTAACATTTTTGAATTGACAGAAAAGTCTATAACATGGTCATAAATTGGAAGAAAATGATACTTTTAAATTTAGGGTCCAACTCTCCAAGCTAGACTTGCAAGGACAATCACACACAGCTCTCTACCTGTGTCTTGCCTCAATTCTTGGCATCACAAAGTTCAAGCACTATTGTGTCTCCTAATATTCCTGATGAAAATTAGTTCCATGTGTTTTGTTTTATGAGGAACATTAATGTTGCCTTTAGTGTTGCTCTCCTTCAACTCTTTCTCTGTACTTTCAACAGAATGGTCTTTCTAAAATCTGCGGCAAATGCAGATCTGATTATGCTATATCTCGCTTAAAATCTTCCAGTGATTCTTGATTCTTTTCAGGATGAGAGTTAGACTAGTCATGGCAAAAAAGATCACCTCATTAGCTTTTAGATTTCAGCTTATTTATCACATCCTCAGGAAGGTTTTCCCTGATCTATTCAACCAGATCAATTTCACAGCACCCTGTATTTTTTTTTTACAGTTTTATCATGTATCACAGTTGTAAACATACAAGTGTGGCCGTGATTAATAAAATGCCTGTCTTCTTCACTAGACTGAAAGTTCCATGAAGGCAGGAACAAAATATGCTTTTCAAACCCATCCCATGCTTAGCCACTAGCACAGCACTTGACAAAGTGAAGGAACTCAGTACATATATATTGTTGGTGATGTTTCGTGAGTGAGTGAGTGGGTGAACCTATGACTTGTGTGGAAACTATAGTTATCATCTATTGCATTCACATCATCATAATGTGTTTGGGAAGAAAAGTACTTTTGAAACCTTTCATTTGAAATCTCTCACTAGTTAGGGAAATTGAAGCCTAGAAACCAATGACTTGCCTAAGATTGCACTGTTAATCACAATGACATAACTGGACTTAGAATCTAGGTTTTCACTACTACTCTGAATTCTCTTTATTATGTTGTAGCTCATCTCATCTAACCTATTCATCTAACCTATTCATTCCAAAAGAGCGAGCTGAGAGCCAGAATCACAGGTAATCAGTGCAGGAGTTGGGTGGCTTCAGTGTCTCCATTCTCCCTTACACTCAGGGGCCATCAAGCAGATATTTGAATGTTGGCAGTGTGGTGAAGTTGTTTTTGGCTTACTCAGTTCATGGTTCCAGGAACTCTTACCCTATGCTTTCTCAGTCTGGTCATTCCTGATGTACATATATCATGGTCATGGAAGAACTAGGAAACCGAGTCAGAAAAGAACAGGGCAATATCCATACTTCCAGCCAAAGAGCTCAGGTCCAGTGATGGTAATCCTAGTCCAGCCTGTTCACATTCAACGAACAACAGTCATACATGAGAACCTGGATCTATTAATTCACATTTTCAGCTTTAGTTTATCCATCTCTAAATACATTAACAATGTTCTTAATTTTAAGATGCTTCGATTCTGAAAATGTTTCAAGAACTTCTCTTCCTCGTCATTGCCTTTTTTTTTTCAACTTTGCCTTTTCCAGGTCAATTTCCATAAATCTGTGGCCTCTTAATTACAGCAGTGGAGCTCAGTGTGAACAGAACACCACTCAGTGAGTCCCCCATTCATCATAAGGTCCCATTACTGTGAGGGTCAGATCACCTAATGTCTTCGCTCCCTTGGGAAGCTCGGGGTTACCCTTAGGTAGTCAGGTAGAGTAGGAGGTTGGCCATTTAATCTCCCCCCATTCTCCATTTCACTCCCTTTCTTGTGAACACAAAGGAACTTTAAGCGATCTGTCCGCGGCATTGAAATGCCAACCTTAGTTGGTACTTTGAAAACTCAAAGCCTTTTACAAGATGAATAGCAAACTGTGGATGACAGCTCCTGTGGAGCCATTATTGAATTGCAGCCCTGATGACTGCATTACTTTGGATTTAGATAAAAGACTCCATACAAGACAAATGGTGGGAGGACATCAAACAAGACTGTGTCCATACAGTGACAGAAGCAATCCAATTGAAGAAGCTGTTGATTTCCCCAAGGCTCCATACTATTTCTTCCTGAGTAATTTATATTAAGGAAGTAAAGACTGTATATTCATCTTCTACTTATATTTTTCTCTAAAAATACGAAAGTCCAGTTGTCAAATCGAAATCTCACTTCTGCTCTTGCCTGGAAGTGAAATATCAATATAGGAACATGTTAATTATTTTGTATTGTGTTTTATTTAACCACAATAGAGTGTGTGTAAAGGTTATAGACTGAGAGTTACAATCTATAATGATCAGATAAAAAGATTAGTCAGCAAATCGATAGTTCCCTGTACCAACAGGAAGCTCGGTATATTCAAGGCAACAATGAGTACAATAAGTACAGATAAACACTGGGCACCTTTATTGAGATGAAAACTAATTCTAGAGAACTTCCACTACCTCATTAATTATGTACCAAGCTTCAGGAGGCTGAATTGGGTGAAGTACCATTAGGGGCTTTCGGAATGTGTTGAAAATGCTTCTGGCTCTATAAAAACTGTGTGAAATAAGAGCTTTTCTTTCTGTTGGTCTGGCAGATGTTCACACAAACCCAGTTCCTCAAAAGGGCACAGGTTTCATGGATAGAGCTTGCATACATTTTTTACATCCTAAACCTTGGGAACAAGAATGCACCAGGCTTTATCTTCAGAAGTACCGTCAACATTGTTTAAAACAGAAATTTAAATGTTAGTCTACGTAATAAGCAAATAGCATTCTTCATGTAAGTTTTATCCTAAAAATGCTATGTTGACATCTTTTTATTTTTAATTTAATCTTATGCTTTTGTGATGACACTGCTCTCATGAACTTTTACACTAAGTGTGTCCTTTGCTTTTCCTGCTTTATTTGGGATTATCTGCCTTTCTCCTACCCCTCCATTATGTAAAAGCTAATCTACAGATAAGTGGACTTGGGTTTGCTGAATTGTGGACTTTGAATAGAACGTTTGCTGTGGAATGGGGAGAGTTGTTTAAGATCTCTTCTGGAATTACACGTAACTTCATTCATTTGCATAACCACGTGTTTTGAACGGGGACTCCCTCCTTAGCATCTTTGACTTTGAGTATTTTCCAAAATCAGACTTGCTCTCTTCTGGACAATTATTCAATTACTGAGTAATTCATCAAGATGAAAGGAGAATGTCATTTGTTTGGAATAGGGTCACATAAAAGAACACGTTTCAAAACCTCAAAACTTAAAAATAGCTTCAGTGGTGTCTAAGAGGTGATTCCTGCTTGATATCAGTAATTAGTAAAAAAGAGGAAAGAAAAGGAAAGAAAAAGAACTGAAGAACTGACGTAATTGAGCTCATGAGAACAGTTTGGTTCTCTTGAAGCCATCTTCAGATATTACTTTGCATGATTGCTTTAAAATTTTTTTTTTCCATTTGAATTTTCCATGTTAGAATGGGCATGTATTAATTTACTTCTTCTGGGTCAGAATATACCTTAGATGTGCTCCTGAAACTCCCTCAACTGAATCTACTATGAAATACAGCCTATATTATGTTCCTTAAATACAAAATTCCAGAAGTGTGTGTATGTGTGTGCTGTCAGTCTCTGGGAACTTGTAAATAAACCCAGCTACTGCTGGCTGTCAGAAAAGAAACTGCACCACCTTTCCTGTTTCCTTTTGGGTGTGTATTTGGGAGCATGTTCTGTTCAGTGAGCTCACCTGGGCTGTGGCCATTTGTACAGCAATTGAACCACTGAAGAAGGGTTCTGATTAGTTTTCCGTAGAACCAATCAGCGGCCATCTGGCTGATTGGCTGGGACATGGCATACTGGGAATCCTATCACACCTCAGGGCAGACTAGCAGTTGTGATTGTAGTTTAATGAAACACTTTGACTTCAAATGTCTACTTAGCTGAAGACTCAATTCCTCTGTCTCCCTTCTCTCCCTTACTGTTTTCCTTCTGTTTCCCTCTCTCTCTTCTTCCTTTTTTTCCCCTTTCTTTTTTCTTTCCCTCCTTCCTTCTTTCCACACCTCTGACATTTTACACTCTATAAAGTAATTTTGCACTCTGCCACTGCCGTGCTTCAGGTCCTCTTTGTTTCTTGCCTTGATGGTTTCCGAAGGCTTGTAACAGCTCTTGTTCCTCCCCCGACTGCCTCCCACCACCCACAGGATGGCTACACCCCAGTGTTCCATCCTCCACCATACAGTCAGGGTGATCTTTCTAAAACACAGATCTGCTGACAGCGTCCTTCTGCTAAAAATACTGCCGTGGTTCCACACCTCGCCCAGGGTAATGATCAGACTCCTTCACGAAGCATCCAGATCCTTTCCTGGTCTGGCCCTTGCCGACCTCCCTGGCCTTACCTCCCGTGCTCGCACATGTACACGTTGCCAGGTGCACACAGCCTTCCCACACGTCCCTCTTTTACACTTGCGGTGCAGGGTCCCTCTTCCCTCCCTCATACCTTACCCTCGCCTGACCTTCTATTTGGCCGGGCTAATTCTCACCCCTCTTCAAGGCTGAGCTAAAACATTATTTACCACTGAGATCTTCCAAGCCTGACCTCCCCAAACTGCTCTCCCCAAAATCCCCTTTATACAGAAACACACACACAAGTACGTACACACACACACACACTGACCCAGACTGTGACATCATTCCTACCACAACATTAACTATACTGCTGCAGTAACATTAATTATAATGTATTGGAATTGCTGATTGACTTAAATATCACTTTTTCTAGAGCCAGGATTCTTAGCCCTTTCATACCATGGACCCCTTTGACAATCCGATGAAGCCCATAGACCTATCATCAGAACGTTTTTAAACACATAAAACAAAATAAATGTGATTAAAAACAAAACAACTTATAATGATATAAAGATACCAAAATATTAACAAAATATATTGCAGTATTTTATATGTTTTATATATATTTAATAAAAATATTGAAGTATTAATTAAGAAAGCCTAGCAACAAGTCCACTAACTATTATACTTTGGAAGTGGTGGTGAGTTAAAACAATACTTCAGGATTCTTCTGCCATTCTAATATGATATTTGTAATTTCTACTTGTGACAAAGTACTACTGTGGTTTATTGTCTAAATTCCTAATTTTTTAAAAATGCTAAATTTTACTAAAGGTAAATGAAACTAAAGAGATAATTACTATTTCAAACTAGGTTCATAGAGAACCTCAATTCTAGAATCTTTGTTTCAGTTTTAAATCATACGTTTTGAAAGGGTTTCATTTTAATATACCCAGGCCTTGTATAGTACTGGAACATGGTAAAAACTTAAATGTTTGTTGGCCAAATGAATGAAGAAACAGTTTAACATTTCATCTAACTTAAACTTTACAACCCCTCCCCCCATTAATTAGGCTTTATTCTTCCAATCACATATTCAGACATGGAAACTCAGAAAGGTTAAGTGTATTTCTCTAGTTCACAGGACTTTACAACATCTATTCTACCATAAAGTTGCCTCCCAGAATGCTATGTCCAAGCTATCAGATAATCAAGAGAAAGAGAACAAGGGTAGAAAGCTTATGCTATGAGTTTCTACAAGAAGTGATTTCATACCTTTGATAACTCTTGGCTTCCATTATAGTAATGTACCATGAAGTTGGCCAGTGGACTATGTGGAATTCATCTGGACTCGATGAGAAAGGCTGAGAACTTGGAGAAGATGAACTTGTCATCCTAGAGAGTCTGTCTCACCAGGAGAAATGCTTACTCGGGCTCAGAAACAATCTAAGAATAGCAGGGCTAAGGATGGAAATGCCACTTCCCCCACAGTGTGCTCAGAGAGCAGTGCTTGTGTAGACCTCCCTTTTTGTTTCATTAGCTCCCTTTGAGCCAAAGGATAAAACCAAATGACTAAAACTAGGACAACCCGTTTCACATTTCAGGATATGAATAGAGGACAGTTTGGGGCACTCTATTCTGCCCTGTGCATTGAAATACTCAGACTGTTGTGGGCCACAATGGCTCTCCTTTCAGGAAAGTAGCTTGTTACTGTGTCTTTCTGTTGCCCTGTTTCTCTCCTATCCTTTTGCCTGCTTTAGTTTTTTTCAGTGTCTAGTCTACAAAGAAACCACTCAGTAGCAATGCCTGGGCAGGCTCCTTAAGGAAAAGAGAAAGAGAAATTCTCTCTCCACTCCCCAACACACATGGGGGAAAAGAAAGAGAGGGAGGCAGTGTCAGCCCTGGGATGTACAAGCTATGTGCATCCAGCAGTACAAAGTCACTTTAACTACTCCAAGCCCTTGTTTCCCTGGCAGTGAGAAATCAAACCAAACAAGGAACAACTTACATTGTCAAGCTCTGGGAACTTGCTGTAAGAAGAGGTAAGCTTTTGACATCTGAAATGTCTCTGGTTTAGATACTTCCCGATCCTTTATTTTATGCCTATATGTTTGATGAGTCAAAATACGTATTCCAGGACTCACACTACGGTTCCTGGGGGTCTGCAACACTAAGATGTGTTGTATAATATTATGTATATAAGGCAGTGAGAACCTGAATCATTAAGATACTTTAGAACAGCACTAATTTAATTGTGAGGGCTTTGTAAACTTGTTTCATTGTGATCTGTCTTCAAATGGCATGCCCAATAAGGATTATCTAATATTAAGTACAACTAATATTTTGCCTACACTTTACTGTTTACAAAATATATTTAAATACATCGTTACCTTTAAGTCTCATAAATTCCAAGAGGTAGGTACCACTATCTTTCTTGTTTTATGAATCGGGTGGCTGAATCTTAGGTAGGATGCGATTTCCTGAGGGTCCAAGCTAATAACGCAGTACAGTAAGAACAAAAATTATCTTTAGGATTCCACTTAATTGGTTCTCGTTAATGGAAGTTTTACCTTAGATACAATCGAATCTCTGATGCGTAGAATTATTTTTCTTTTCTCATTTCTTGTAGTCACTTACATGGGCTATGAAAGGCTAGAGCTTTAATGTGCAGAATGGCGGTCTGGCAAGCTAAAATACAGATTTTTCTTCCCTTCCTCGTCAAGACCCTAGGAATTCCAATTCTAGAGATCTGGGATGGAGCAGAGCATTTGCATGCCTAGTAAGCTCTCAGGGGATGGAGAGCCCCTTGTTTCAGGGACCACATCTTCAGCAGCACAGCCACAGGTGATTTCACCATCAGCGGATATCTTGAGATATGTTTATTGCAATCCAGAAACCCCTTTGTGGAAAAAACTGCACAGCCATGCTGCATTGTGTATATATGTTATGTTTTGTGTATCACAATGCTTTGCCGTATTAGAAACCCTTTCTGGCCGGGGAGAGACTGTCCCTCCTGAGGCCAGCCAGTGCTTATGGAAAGCAAAGCACTCAGCTGGGAACATACCTTTGATATGTAAACTAACCAGTCCAGAGCCAACTCTCCTCTATCTGGCCCATACACCCCAGGAAACAATGTTCCTCTGAATGAATCATCCCAGGGTTATGTACCAGGCAGCTAGAGACCACCATTATTACCCAAAGCCCACCAAAAGTATTCAAACTAGCCAATCCTAACTGTTCTCTCTACCCTGTTCTGACTTTCGCATGGAAACACCAAGAAAGCTCCTGCCTTCTGCTGCTTGACCAAAACCTGGCACTTCCCTTCTGACTCTGCATGGCATGTGGGCATCCCCTCTTTACGATCTAGTGTTGCAGAAATCGGTCCCTCGAGAAACCAAGCACCACACTAGGAGGGTTGGAGAGCTCAGGTTTATTAAGCCGGCGGCACCAGACGAGCTAACGCTCCAAAGCTCTGGGCACCGAGCTCAGGGTGAGTTTTACTTTTATAGCGCACATGTTTACAGAGCATGGAAGTTTCCAAACAGAAACTTACAAGAGCAGGTGCAGAACATTTCATTTTTCCATTTTTTAGCAAACCATCTTAAAGTTACATTCGATTGTTAGGTCATCCTGTTTTTCTGTTTTTCTCAGCGCAGCAAGCATATTTCACAAAAGCAAAACAAGCATGGAGTTATTTTTAGCTGAGGGTAAGTTTCTAACTTTCCTCCTCACTAGGACTAGACTAAACTTGTTTTCTTCCCTCTCTTCCGTGTCCCCTCTTGTGGCTGCACCTAATTGACCGTTAACTGAAAGAACACGAAATACACACTATCTTCAGGCAAAAAGGAAGTTGCAGCTCTCTTTTCCAAATGAGTTATCCTGAGTTGTGCGTTTCTGGCAGTCATTCTGTCCAGCTCATAATCAGGCACCTATAGAATAATGTCATTAGGACACTGGTGGTCAAATCACTTCTGCAGATTTCAGGCATGTGTGTGGGACACAGCACTTTCCATTGTCTTCTGATGGCAATTTCAGCCTCCCGCTGCCCAGCCCCTGACTCTCTCTCATTAAAGCTCTGTGAGCAGCCCTGCTGCAGCCATGAATCATACACTGAGGGCTTCACACAGGCTGGGTTTATTGAGCTGCATTATAGGAGACTATATCTCAGATGGCCCCAGTGCAGCCAAAACAATCTGTCACTTTTAATTCTTCCTGTCACCTAATTAAGTATATGGCAACGTTAACAATAAAACACATTTTCACGCAGACACAACACACGCACTATCCCCAAAATATAACATTTCCTCCTCTTGTATTCAGATGTGGTTGTAAATATCCAGTCATGGAAAGATTCAGTGAGCAAACATGTGTGCCAGGGTACTGTATGCAACTGACAGAGGCAAAGAACAGTCTCTACGGACACATAAAGCAATTAAAAATAACTGTGCTTCAAAGCAGGCTACTATAATACAAAGGTCAGGCCCATAAATATGAACAGGATGGCAGTAATGTCTCTATCCAAATATACCCCCAAACACACAACTACAACAGGTCAGAACTCAAAGGTTAATGTAAAAAAAAAAAAATCTGAATTTATGCCGTCTTCTTCTTATGCCTTTTCTTCTTGTCTTTTCATCAAAGGTTAATATATGTGAATCCAGTGGAAAAATTGTATCAGGGCCAAGTGTGTGTCATCAGCTAGTATTTTATCCAATTCAAAATATTCATCCTTGTACACATGACAAAATGAAGGCGCTCTAGCAAATTTTCTGTGGAAGGTAAATGTCTATTGCTTTCTCTTTCATTTACTAGGTTGCTTGTTTTTACATTAACTGCACTGAACTTTGAATTCCACTCAAAGCTGTAGAGAGACTGTTCTGAGGACCGGGATAATTTTTGCAGTAACACACTGAGTGTGATAATAAGGTTTATGCGTGGCTGTAAAGAATGTGCTGACAGATGGAAAAGGAGCCACCTCGGTCTGCACAGTATTCACTTTTATATGTATTGAAAAAATCGTACTACACCTGACTCTGGTTCAAACAGCAGTTCTTCCTCCTGCTGTCTTCCTGGAACAGAAATATTTTAGTGTATATAGAAAAATTCCAACCCCCAGTGGACTGATGCGCTAAAATTTCAAGTTCTGTGCACATCAGAGTATCATAGGCTCCTGTATTACCATTCCAGGTGTCATGTGCAATGAAAAACTTATTCCCTTCAACAGGAATATCTGTGTAGTAAGTGCCTTACATAGTGAGCAAGTAAACGCAGCAAGGAAAAAGGGTGTGAACAGAATGGCTCCCACAATGAAGAGGCGCTTCCCCTCTGAAAAGCAAAATGCCGGCTGATTTGTCAAGGGTTAGTTTTCATCAAAAGAAATTAAAATATGAATGCAGATTGTATTCGAGAATTCAGGTTGTCTTTAGCCCTCCACCACATTGTGACATCTGAGAGCGTATTGATTAAAGTAAAAGAGCACAGTGAGGTAAATTCCTTACTCCTAAGGATGAAGAAGCAACAGTGATCACCCCATCCAGTCCCACCTCTTGGATTCTTTAAGGTATGGTGTCAGCTTTCTAGGGGAGAGAAAACCACCTCCCACTAGCTCTCTTCTCTTTCTTAGACCTTATAACTATGTTCTTGGAAAAGCCTATGCCATGCTAAAAAAAAAAGGAAAAAAAAAAAGGAAAAAAAAAAAGGAAAAACAAGAAACCCAACCACTTTCCATTCATCCTTTTAAATGTATCCGTATTTTCTAGGGCTGCCATTACAAAGCATCACAAATTGAGTCTCTTAAACAACAGAAACTTCTTGTCTCATAGGTCTGGAGGTCAGAATTCTAAAATCAGGATATTGGCAGAGTTGGTTGCTTCTGAGGGCCATGGAAAGGGAGCTATTCCATGCCACTCTCCTTAGCTTGTGGATGGCTGGCATTTCCCTATGTCTTTTCACATCATCTTTCCCCTGTGTCCAAATTTCCCTTTTTCCATAAGGATGTCAGTTGTATTGGATGAAGGCCCATCCTAATAGCTCTATTTTCACCTCTGTAAAGACCGGAGCTCCAGATACATTCACATTCTGAGGTATTGGGGGATTAGGACTTCAATACGAATTTGGGGGACACACCAAGTCAACCCATAATGACTCCTGGATGCCAGGTTAGTTGTGAGGGTGGACCACCCAATGACCTTCAACTCAAGTGACCTTCAACTGCAATCTGCTTGCACTGCCTAATCATTTGCATGCTCTGACTAGCCTGCACTTTGTATACATCCACCAGGTCTACAAATGTAAGTTCAAATGCTCAATTCTTTGACCATTATCTGCTCATATCAGTTTTCTCATTTCTCTACTTCCTTTCCATCATCAGTTACAGCTTATGCTATTGCATGGCATGGTAGTGTTTTAGTATGCTAACAGTGCACAGAGGATGATAAAATGGTATGTGGTCAAATACATTTAGGAGAATAGGGTTAATAAAAGAAACATTTCTTTACTGAAGGAATTTAGTACACTAACATTTATTCTGAATAACCAAGATTTTGTGACAGCTTTAACCAAACTTACATGAGCAACTAAAGAGTCATGAGACCTAGTGATCCACAGGACATCAGTTCACAAATTAGTGGATTACAACTGTTCTTTAATCCAGAACCCCTATTCCACTCTTTCCCTTCCTCCTAGTTATCTTTCTCCTCCTTAGGATTCTTGGCTATATCGCTTACTCCATTTGTTTGCTAAATAGTCCTTCCATCTAGTCTTATTTTCAAATCCACCAAGCAGCTCTGGGCTCTATTACCATATGCACATTCATGTTCTCCAAATTTCAATGGGCCTCCAGAACTAGAAGCAGGAGTATCCATGCTACATCCTTTTCCCCTCAGATAGAATATGTTTATTACTATTTAGTGAGTCGCCTGCTCACCTACCTCGCTCTCATCTCCTACATCACAGGGAAAAACGACAGCACTCATTGCTGTTAGGGTGGGATTTGCTCAGCTCACAGACTTCTCACTTTCTGTTGATAAAGAGTAAAAACAACATTCGGGACACATAGCTTCTTCCACTGCCCCCTCCATTTTCAGTGAAAATCATTCCTTCCTGAAGGCAAATGAATTCTCCCTGTCTTTATCTCTATTCCTCCTGCCACCTCAGGGATAACCTCCATCTTTTCCCCCTCTTTTTCTCCTGTATCTTCAGCTTGTACCAGTTCTTTCTCCTAGTGTATTAAACCACATCAAAGGGTCTTGTTTTAATTTTGTTTCCTTTTTTTTCACAACTTCCTTCTTGGGTTTTGATTTTATCTCACATTTTTTTGTTGTTTTAATTTTTTTTGTTTTGTTTTTAAATTTCTTTTCTTTTTAAATTTTTTTGTCTTTTGAAAGATTTTCTATTTTTTTGTTTTTATTTTTTGGTCTTTTTATCTACCTTTTTTTTTTTTTTTAAGATCTACCTTCATAATTTCCATGTTCTCACCTCCAATAACTTTCTCAATTTTCTGAAAAATCTCAGCTTTTCCATCAGCACTAGAACTGTTTTCTAAATATGTCTCTTATTTGCATATTCACTGGGCACAGAGAAGAGAGGAAAGTGTGCACCTCGGGTTTACAGTCTAGAATTTCAGTTTATTTTTAGCTTTTTAGCACTGTGATCACTGGCAGTTTTTTTAGACCCCAGGTTCAGTTTTTCCTTCTTTTAAGGGGCAATGGTCCCGCTCAACTTCATCTGAGCAGGATCTCTGGAATAATAAATTAGATATTATATGAAAAGCTTCCAAAAAAGAATGAAATAATACCATTTGCAGCAACATGTGTGCAACTAGAAATTATCATACTAAGTGAAATAAGTCAGAAAGAGAAAGACAAATACCATATGATATCATTTATATGTGGAAACTAAAATATGACATAAATGAGTATATCTACAAAGCAGAAACAGACTCACAGACATAGAGAACAGGCTTGTGGTTGCCGAGGGGGAGCTAGGGAGGGAGAACGATGGACTAGGAGTTTGTGGTTCGTAGATGCAAACTATTACATTTAGAATGGATAAACAACAAGGTCCTACTGTACAGCACAGGGAAATATATCCAGTCTCCTGGGATAAACCATAATGGAAAAGAAAAGAAAAAAGAGTGTATATATGTGTATAACAGAGTCATGCTGTTGTACAGCAGAAATCAGCATAACACTGTAAATCAACTATACTTCAATAGAAAAAAGTTTAAAAAAAACAAAACACCACTTCTACCAACACCACCAACAAAAAAGGCTACCAGGAGGTAGTCAGCAGTGTTAACTCCTTCCAGGCGACCCCCTTCTCCCTAACCCTATGACATTGTTTGTTATAGGCTCACTGAAATTCTCTCTCCCTGTTCATGGAGCTCCATCATCTCTTGAGTCTCTTCTTGGTGTTTTCATTGCTCTAATCTGTCTCCTTTCCTTCACACTTAATATGGATATCTGTCAAATTTTTTCTCCCCTGAGTTTTTTCTCCTTCTTAATCTAAATTTTCACAAAGTTTCAACTATCATTTTCTAAGGATTCACTCAAAAAAAAAAAAAAGTCTGCAACCTGAGCAATTTGTCTAACTCCAAACTAGTATATCTAATTATTTACTGAGCATCTCCCCTTGAATGTCCCATAGGAAATTCAAATATAAAATGTGCAACACGGAATCCATTGTCTGTTTGCACTAGAAAGCTGTCCCCTTCCTGTCCTTTTGTCTCAATAAGTAACGCCACTCTTGGTATACATAAGATAATTCTACGTGCTATACAACCATAGCAATAGAAACCATTTAATTACATAATAAAAATAGTACTCACTTCATTTTTGAAATTCAAATCCTTCAACTATGTCAAGGAGAAAGTTTTTGTTTTGGACTTAATATGTCTTTAGTGGTTCTATAGTACTCCAGAAATTCCCATTTTAACAAATAGAGATGTTTCCGAAACGTTAATGTGTTGGGCTTTGAGAGAGTTGACTTTGTCAATTTTATGCTTAAATTCTATTTATGCTAAAGTATTCTCATTTTACACTTATCGTATAGGTATGTTTTTAACCTAAATGTATTTCAATGATAGTCAATTTAAAGGAAAATATTAAATACTAATGCATTACTATAAGAAGACAGGGAAAATCTGAGGAGGATATGCAAATGATGGTATTTGGGAAACACAGTATAACTCGTCTTTTTCTCCTGAGACCCCCTGCTATTGCCTTAGCTTAACTTTTTAACTCCTGCCTCAACTTGTCATAAGTTTTTATATGAGACACTGCAAAGATTTTCTACTTGGAATCCTTTCCTCTTGTCTCACTTTCCTCCAATTTACCTTCTAAGTCACTGCCGGGGTAAATATTGAAAAGCCTGGATTACAACACCATGCTTTCTGTGATTAATATCCTTCATTGAGGACTTATTGATTTTCTTCTCCTCAGCACCCTACAGCATTTCAGTCAGACTGCTTCCTGCACTTGACGTGTCTTTACCTCCCAATGTGTCTGCCTGTCTCTTACTAGTTCTTCAGTGGTTCGGTCAGAATTCCTGAATAAAGATGATGGGATAAATACGTCCATATCGTATTTTATCCCACTACAGATTCTCATTAAAATGGTAAAAGAAAACCTAAGTAGAAAAGTGTGTTATGGTTGTTGTTGGAGAATAAAAATAATTGGAAAATACATAAAGGTCTCAGAAAATAAACACCACCCCCAGAGGTACCCCAACTGACAAATGAACCACCTTCCTCAAGACATAGTATTAGCTAAATAGCTGTGAGCAATAAACCAATAGTTTCCCAAACAGCTACTTTAATATGGGTTTTAAATTGCAAATATGAAAATACATTCTTGAAAGAGGCAATTTAGATACTGTAAAATGTCAAATAATAATCATAATCTAAAACACTAGATTATAAGAGAAAAAGAAGGTAATAAAAGAAAATGATTTTGTTTTAATTATCAAGGGATAGTGATTAGAGATATATCATTTAAAAAAATAACCTTTTTATTTTAAAACAGTTTATACTTACAGAAAAATTATAAAGATAGTACAGAGGATTTCCATAGAATCTGCATGGTTTCCTCTATTATTAGCATCTTACATTTCTTACATTTAATGGTGCATTTGTTATAACTTATGAACCAATATTGTATATTATCATTTAAGTCCCACTTTTTATTCAGATTTCCTTGAGCATTACCTAATGTCCTTTATTTTTGGGGGAAGGGGGGCATTCCAGGATCCCATTCTGGTACCATATTACCTTTACTTATTGTGATTGGGATAGTTGCTAAGATTTTCCTTGTTTTTGAAATCTTGACAGTTTTGAGCAATACTAGTGAGCTATTCTGTAGAAAGACGTGTCTGATGTTCCTTTTCATGACTAGATTAGGGTTGTGGGTTTTGGGGAGGAAGACCACAGAGCAAAGTATCATTTTCATCACATCATATCAAAGGTATATTCTATCAACAGGACTTTTTTAACTTTGGTCATCCAGCTAAGATAGTGTTTGTCAGGTTTCTCCACTCTAAAGACTTTTTTCTTCCCTTCATTCAATACTATATTCTTTGAAAGGAACTTGCTATGTACAGCCCTCAGTCAAGACTTGGGGAGTTATCATCCACTTACTTAAGTGTGGGTAATCTACATAATGTATGCAAATAAGAAAGTCATTTAGGTGGTTGGGAGAATCCCAGGATGGAATGCAGAATATGACAAAATCTGACTGTATTAAAAATTTAGGAAATGACCTCACTACAGGAGATGAGAGAAAATGTGATGATCTAAGTAACTTTGGAAATTAGTGGAATCTGTAAAACCAAAGTCAAAAACAGTACATAATTACTGTAATTTAGTTGATAATGTTGCTTCCTAAAGGGCTATTAGTTAAAAATGATCATACTGCTATACACGTATACAGGAATTGAACAATTAAGCAAGTGGATGGTAGATGGTGAAAGCCAGGTGGGAAGTGAGAATTTACAGACAAGCATGTTTTAATAGATTGGAGTTGAGGACATCACTATGAACTCATGTTTACCTTAATATACACAGATTATAGCATATAGAAATATTTACAGATATGTGTACATACACTGGTTAGTATACACATGTATATATTTCCTTGTTCTGTCAGCTGAGACAGTCTGGAAGCAACAATATCCCAGTATCAACAAGTATATCTGGTACCCAGGTCTTAGTTCTTAAGTATCATTTTTCAATAAAAGAATGTAGAGTTTCTTTGGAGAAATGGCTGTGTGGGGACTGGGGCAGGAAATATAAAAGATGAACCTGAAATATTTTGTAGCACCAGAGGTAAGGAAATGCTAAGAAAAAAAATTTAAAAACCCATTATGATGGGACCACATCAACGAACACAAGAGACATTGAAATAACTCCCAGTGGCCAAAGTTGCAACAATGTGAGCAAAGAAAATGTTGGGCTATAAAATAAATATCTGTGAGTATGCATTGGTATAAATAAAGTTTTGAATAAATAAATAAATGGGGAGAAGAGACAAGTCTCCTAAACAGAAGAGTTCCAAATATGTGTTATTTTGGTATTTGTAATTTTGTGAAAGAAAAGTCCAATGTTTTTTCTCAAATATTTTAAAGTTAACCTGGAGGAAAATATATGATGAAAACAAGATTTCCCAATTTCAAATCAGCATTAAAAATAACAAAAAAGCAGATCACAGGCAGCAAAACAGAATACTCATACAAGAAATTTAAAATGGAGGACAAAAGATCAAATTTATTATTCATTTTATTTTCCTATATCAAAAATATTAATTCACTAGTTTTATGATTGAGCTCAGAGAAGTTTATATTGAAAACTTGTCCAGGCTGTTACAAAGTATATTGGACATTGTGAGCTGCTGACATTAAGAAAATGTTGACAGATAATGAAGACAAAGAGATAAAGCACTTATGTCACATAGGAAATAAAAGGAATGCAGCCTCAACTACGGAGGGAACTAAAGATAATTTAAAATTTTATACATTTTTGAAAGTATCAATGAAATAGAAAACTTTCCAGAAAATAATTTGTTATAAAAATTGATATTTGATGAAGAAGCTTAAAAATAATCTCATATTAATGAAATAGAAAATATTATCTAGGCAATAATTGCCAAAAGATTATTCTTACCAATTTTATGTTGAGTTCTTTGAAACCAGTTTTAAACTATTTCTTCTTACAGTAGTTGATGAAAAGATTCCCAGTTTCAACTATGAACCAAGCAAAATTCTCTACCAAAACATGAGAAAAATGAGTCAATTAATAAAAGACTAAAGATCTTTAAAGCCATCATTGTGAAATATTAGCAAATCAAATGTAGCTGTTTATTAAAAGATAACACACCATGACCAAATAGGTTTTTATCCCAGGAATCGCTAATAATTCAATATTAAGAAGCCAAGTAATAACTCATGACAATAATCGATCAATGGAGAAGAAAGAAAAATTTTATCTTGATAGGTGCTGAAAAAGCATTTTAAAATAATTCAGCATCAATTATTGATAAAAAATGTTAGTCAGCTAGGAATAGGAGATAAGAATAAATCTCCAAGATGATGAAGGCTATCTATTTCAAACAACATTATAGCTAATTGTGAAAAAAATAGAATCTTTCTGCATAAAGTTAGGAATGAGACAAAGATCATTGTTATTGTTTTTTAGTTAATTTTTTAAAAAGTTGAGTTTATTGATGCATATTTTATAAAAATAAAATTCACTCTTTTAAGTGTATAGTTTGATGTGTTTAGACACGTAGTTATATAATCATCAATGATAAAAAAGAGTATTTTCTTCACTTCATAATGTTTTCTCGTCTCTTTGTTTTTCTCCCTCTGCTCCCAGACCTGACGACTACTCTTCTACTATATGTCCCTGTATATTTATCATTTGCAAATTCCCTGTAGATGGAATCATATAGTATATATCTTCTCATCATAATGCGGAATGCTTTTAAAATTCATCCGTGTTTTTCACCCATACATGACTAGTTCATTTTTATTGCCTAATAGTATTCTACTATATGTATGTATTACAAATTATTTTATTCATCTGTAGGTGATGCATATTTGTGTTATTCTAGTGTTTAGTTACTATAAATAAAACTGCTTTAGACATTTGCATACACGTCTGTAAGTGAACATATATTTTTAATTCTCTCTGCTAAATATCCAAAAGTAGGATTGCTGGATTTTGTTTTATTTTATTTCTATCTCTGCCTCTGCCTCTATCTACCTATCTATCTGTCTGTCTGTCTGTCTGTCTATCTGCCTATCTATCTATCTATCTATCTATCTATCTATCTATCTATCATCTATCTATCATCTGTCTATCTATATCTATCATCTATGTCTATCTATCTATCCACTTTATGAAAAATTGCCAGACTATTGTCTAGAGTGGTGTACTATTTTACATTTCACAAGCAATATAAGAGGAGTTCTAGTTTTCCACATCATCAACACTTAGCATTGTCAGTCTTTTTAGTTTTATTTCAGTAGGAGGTCGTGATATCTCATTGTGTTTTTAATTTGCACTTCCACAATGACTAATGACGATGAGCGCTTTTCATGCAAGTATTTGCCCTCTGTGATTTCCTGTGTCCACATTTACCCTAATTGTGAATAAATATAGTTTTTTTCCCCTTACTGTATCTTTATCTTAAAATCTTGACATCAGGTGGTGAGAATTATTTTTTTCTTCTCATTGAATTTCTGTATAAGTTTTAGAATCACCTCAGTTTCTCAAAACAAAACAAAAAAACCCAAGCCTGAAGTAATTTGAATTGAGATTGCCTTGAATCTATTGATCAACTTGGCAAGAACAGACATGTTAACAATATTTAGTCTTCAGACCCATGAATGGTATATTTCTTCATTTATTTAGGTCTTTAATTTTTCTCAGTAATGTTTTATAGTTTGTAGTGTACAGGCTTTGCACATATTTTGTTAAATTTATCCCTAAGTATATAATGTTTTATGATGCTACTAAAAAAAGTACTCAATTTTCTTTTTCAGTTTCCAGTTATAGACTGTGAGTATACAGAAATACAATCGCCTTTGTTCCTATCGACCTTGTATCCTGCGATCTTGCTAAAGTCAGTCATTTCTTCTTGGAACTATTTTTTTTTTGTAGATTTGTGGTGGTCTTCTGTGTAGAAAATTAAGTTACTTTTGAATAAAGAAAGTTTTTTTTTCTTTTTGTGAGCATTTTGTTTCTTTTTCTTACCTTATACTTTTTGCTAGAACTTCTGGTTCAATGTTAAATAGAAGTGGTAAGGGCAGACATAATTGCCCCTTGTCCATGAACTTAGGGCAAATCAGTCTTCCACAATTAATATAATGTTATCTGTGGATTTTTAATAAAAGCCAATTTTTAGTGTTAAAGTTTCCAACATTAAATATGAATTCAAATATAGTTTTTATAATTCTATGATTTTTATGTATTTAGTTTAAACTCAGAACTTTTATTATATTTTTGTTATATTTCCTTGATAAATTCAACTTGTTATTTTTATGTAATGTAATATTTATTTTTCTCAAGTCTAGTTTGTCTGATATTAATAAGCCACTCCAACTGATTAGAGTTTAGGAGGTATATTTGTTCATTCTTCTACTTTTCACAAATTTGTGTATTTATATTTAATGTTGACCTCTTTTAAGAAATTTTTGTCTTTATATTTAACAGTAGATCTTGCCTTGTAATCTGCTCGATAGTCTGTGTCTTTTTTTTTTTTTTTTTTTCTTAAGACTTTTTTTTTTTTTTTTTGATGCAGACCATTTTTAAGGTCTTTATTGAATTTGTTACTTTTTTTTTTTTATTTTATTTTATTTTTTTTGGGGGTACACCAGGTTCAATCAACTGTTTTTATACACATATCCCCATATTCCCTCCCTTCCTTGACGCCCCCCCCCCCCTCGATTCCCCCCCACCCTCCCTGCCCCAGTCCTCTAAGGCATCTTCCATCCTCGAGTTGGACTCCCTTTGTTATACAGCAACTTCCCACTGACTATTTTACACTTGGTAGTATATATATGTCTGTGCTACTCTCCCGCTTCTTCTCAGTTTCCCCTTCACCCCCCGCCCCCTCCCATACCTCGAGTTCTCCAGTCCATTCTCTGTATCTGCTTCCCTGTTCTTGTCACTGAGTTCATCAGTACCATTTTTAGATTCCGTATATGTGAGTTAGCATACAATATTTGTCTTTCTCTTTCTTAGTCTGTGTCTTTTAATGCAGTGTTTATACAATTTGTGTTTAGTATAATCTATGATCTGGCACCATTTTTTCTATTTGTCCCTTCTGTTTTTTGTTTCTCATGTTCACTTTCTGACTTATTTTAGATTGAGCCCTTTTCATATTCTTTTTATCTTCAATGTTAACTTATTTATTATACTCTTATCAGTTGCTATCATATTTACAATATATGTCTTTACTTTATCATAGTATGCTGCCAGATCATATAACTTCACATAAAGCACAAGAAACTTAAAATGGAGTATTTCAATTTAATCCCTCCCACATTTTGTGCTATTTTTTGTCATATATTTTATTTCTACATATGCTATAAGCTCCGCAATAGTTTGGTATTATATTTACCTTAGATAGTCACTTATCACTTAAAAAGATTAAAAATAATTTAAAAACATTTTATATTTACCCACATATTTGTTCCTTTTCAGATGCATTCTTTTTTTGTAGATTCATATAGTCTTCTGGTCTCTATCCTTCTGCCTGAGAACTTACTGTAATATGTCTTCTAGTGCAAGTCTTTTAGCTTGCACATCCTTTAACATGTCTTTATATCAGCTTTATTTTTAAAATTTTACTAATAAACTTTATGTTTAGAATCATTTTAGATTTAGAGACATGTTTAGACTTATAGAAAAATTGAGTGGCTGTATAGAGATTTCCCATGTACTCTCACACACAGTTTCTCCTGTTATTAGCATCTACATTACTTTGCTACAATTGGTATGATTCGTGAACCAATATTAATATACTGTGGTCCATAGTTAATTCAGATTTCTTCAGTTTTCAATCTACTATTCTTTTTCTGCTCTAGGATCCCATCTAAGAGCCCACGTTACATTTATTTGCTATGTTTCCTTAGACTTCTTTGGGTTGTGACAGTTTGTTGAACTTTCCTTGGTTTTTGATGACTGACAATTTTGAGGAGTGCTGGTCAGGTTTTGTGAAATATCCTTCAATTGGTTTTTACCTGATGTTTTTCTCATGATTAGTCTGAGGTTGTAGCACCTGGGGAGGAAGATCACCGAGGTAAAGTGCCATTTCATCACATCATTTCAAGAGTACATTCTATCAGCATGACTTCTTATCACTCTTGATGTTAGCTTTGATCACCTTCCGACATAGTGTTTTTCAGCCTTCTCTGCTGTAAAGTTACTTTTTTTTCCCCCTGTTTTCATACTGTCCCCTTTGGAAGGCAGTCCTTTTGTGCTGTCTACACTGAAGTAGTGAGGAGTCAGGATCCACCTCCTTTAGAGTGGACTATCTACTTGGAATTCTTCTGCATGGGAGATGTTTATCTTCATTCCCATTTATTAATTTATGCAATCATTTATTCATATGTGCATAGATACATTTATATTTATTTTATACCTTGGTTTATACTCTAACACTATTTTATTTTTTTGCTCAAATTATTCCAAATTTGCCCATTGGAAGCTGTTTCAGATAGCTCCAGTGTCCTTTTGACATATCCACATTAATTAAAGTTTTTATTTTAAACACTTTCTTACTTTTTACCATTATAAGATTCTCCAGGCTCATTTTGTACATTTCCTATGCCAGTCCAAGTACCAATAAGCCCTGGTTCCTTTTATTGAAATGGCATTAGAAACCAATATCTGAAGGCTAGATGTGCTCATTGCTACTAGAGTGGGTTTTTTCTTTTCTTTTGTGTTTTTTTGTTTTTGTTTCTCCCCCCCCTCAACTGACAAAGCAAGGAAATATATGTGTATATATGCTAACCCCTGTATGCACACACACCTATAAATATTCCCTTATGTAGGCATTTGTACCTGTATTAAGTTAAACATGAGTTCATACAGATGGCTCCAAATCTATTAAAACATGGATTCCAGCTTCCTCCCTTTGCTAATCTAAATTTCCACTCTAATAGTTACAAATCTAGCTTTTGCCATCCCCCATTCACTTACATCATTGTTCAATTCCAGTATACATTTATAGTAGTATCATATTTGTTAATATGTACTTCCATGGAAAACTACTTTGTCTACTAAAGGACTTATGTACAGTTCCTTTTGCCTTTAGTCTTGTGGACTCATTCATTTCCAATGTGATTTAAGTCAGCACCCTTCCCCTACCTTCTTCATTAAGGTCATTTCATACATTTGTCACATAATTAGATTCTCTTGTCATCCTCTGTACTCTCTACTAGGATTCTCTGACCTCTTAAAAGATTTTTTTTAATTTTCATACATTTTTTTGTGTGTGTCTTAAACTATTGTTGGTTCTGATAATGTATAATGTCATGCGTTCATGACTACAGCATCTTACAGTTTCACCACACTAAAAATCTCCTGTGCTTCATCTATTTATTTCCTCAAATTCAAACTCAAACTCCTGGCAACCACTGATCATTTTACCAACTCTATACATTTGCCTCTTTCAGAATGTCATAAAATTGGAACCATGCAGGTGGTAGCACTTTCAGAATGGCTTCTTAACAGTGACTTTAAGGTTCCTCCATATTCTTTTATGTGGCTTAATAACTTTTTATTTTACTATTTAATAATATCTTATTGTATGGATATATCACAATTTGTTTATCTGTTTGTTGGAGAAATATTGGTTGCATTAATTTTTAGCAATTACAAATAAAGCTGTTATTCATGTGCAGGCCTTTTTGTGGACTTGATTTTTCAACTCATTTGTACAACTCATTTGTACAAGGAACATGATTATTGGTTCCCAGGTGTGGTACAAATGTGTTTAGCTTTGTAAGAACCAGCCAAACTGTCTTGGAAAGAGGCTGCATTATTTTGCATTTCCACTGCTAGAGTTCTTGTCATGCCTCATCCTCATCAGCATTTGGCATTGTCAGTATTTTTGGATTTTAGCCATCCTAATAGGTGTGCAGTACTACCTCATTGCTGTAGTAATTTGTGGTTCCATACTGTAGGTATTTGAAAACTTTTTTGCATGCTTAATTTTTTTTTATTTATTATTTTTTTGGGGGTACACCAAGTTCAATCATCTGTTTTTATACACATATCCCCGTATTCCCTCCCTTCCTTGACTCCCTCCCCCTCAAGTCCCCCCCACCCTCCCCACCCCAGTCCTCTAAGGCATCTTCCATCCTCGAGTTGGAGTCCCTTTGTTATACAACTTCCCACTGACTATCTATTTTACAGTTGGTAGTATATATATGTCTGTGCTACTCTCTCGCTTCGTCTCAGCTTCCCCTTCACCCCCTGCACCCTCCCAAACCTCAAGTTCTCCAGTCCATTCTCTGTATCTACGTCCTTGTTCTTGTCACTGAGTTCATCAGTACCATTTTTAGATTCCATATATGTGAGTTAGCATACAATATTTGTCTTTCTCTTTCTGACTTACTTCACTCTATATGACAGACTGTAGTTCTATCCACCTCATTACATATAGCTCCATCTCATCCCTTTTTATAGCTGAGTAATATTCCATTGTATATATATGCCACATCTTCTGTATCCATTCATTTGTTGATGGGCATTGCGGTTGCTTCCATGTCCTGGCTATTGTAAATAGTGCTGCAATAAACATTATGGTACAAGTTCCTTTTGGGATTATGGTTTTTTTGGGGTATATGCCCAGTAATGGGATTACTGGATCATATGGTAGTTCTATGTGTAGTTTTTGAAGGAACCTCCAAATTGTTTTCCATAGTGGCTGTACCAACTTACAATCCCACCAACAGTGCGGGAGAGTTCCCTTTTCTCCACACCCTCTCCAACATTTGTTGTTTCCAGATTTTGTGATGATGGCCACTCTGATCAGTGTGAGGTGATACCTCATTGTGGCTTTGACTTGCATTTCTCTGATGATGAGTGATGAGCATCTTTTCATGTGTTTGTTGGCCATCTGTATGTCTTCTTTGGAGAAATGTCTATTTAGGTCTTCTGCCCATTTGTGGATTGGGCTATTTGCTTTTTTGGTATTAAGCTTCATGAGCTGCTTGTATATTTTGGAGGTTAATCCTTTGTCTGTTGTTTCATAGGCAACTATTTTTTCCCACTCTGAGGGTTGCCTTTTAGTCTTGTTTATGGTTTCTTTCACTGTGCAAAAGCTTTTAAGTTTCATGAGGTCCCATTTGTTGATTCTTGATTTTATTTCCATGATTCTAGGAGGTGGGTCAAAAAGGATCTTGCTTTGATGGATGTCATAGAGTGTTCTGCCTATGTTTTCCTCTAGGAGTTTTATAGTGTCTGGCCTTACAAGTAGGTCTTTAATCCATTTGGAGTTTATTTTTGTGTATGGTGTTAGGAAGTGTTCTAATTTCATTCTTTTATATGTTGCTTTCCAATTTTCCCAGCACCACTTATTGAAGAAGCTGTCTTTTTTCCATTGTATATTCTTGCCTCCTTTATCAAAGATAAGGTGCCCATATGTGTTTGGGCTTACTTCTGAGTTCTCTATTCTATTCCATTGATCGTCCTTTCTATTTTTCTGCCAGTACCATACTGTCTTGATCACTATGGCCTTGTAGTATAGTTTGAAGTCAGGAAGCCTGATTCCTCCAACTCCATTTTTCCTTCTCAAGATTGCTTTGGCTATTCGGGGTCTTTTGCGTTTCCATACAAATCGTAAGATTTCTTGCTCTAGTTCTGTGAAAAATGCCATTGGTAATTTGATCGGGATTGCATTGAATCTGTAAATTGCTTTGGGTAGTACAGTCATTTTCACAATGTTGATTCTTCCAATCCAGGAACATGGTATGTCCTTCCACCTGTTTGTGTCGTCTTTGATTTCTTTCATCAATGTCTTAAAGTTTTCTGCATACAGATCTTTTGCCTCCTTAGGCAGGTTTATTCCTAGGTATTTTATTCTTTTTGTTGCAGTGGTGAATGGGAGAGTTTCCTTAATTTCTTTTTCTGCTCTTCCGTTGTTAGTGTATAGGAATGCAAGAGATTTCTGTGCATTAATTTTGTATCCTGCTACTGCATGCTTAATTTTTATCTGTTTTTCTCCTTTGCAGAAGTCAGTTCAAATCTTTTGTCCATTTATAAGTTGAATTGTTTTCTTATTGTTGAGTTTCAAGTTCTTTGCATATTTTGGACATCAGTCCTTTACCAAATCTGTTTTGCCAATATTTTCTTATACTCTGTGGCTTTTCTTTTCATTCTCTTAACAGTGTCCTTTGCAGAGCAGACATTTTAAATTTTGACAAAGTTCAATTTGTTAATTTTTTTCTATCATGTTTTATACTTTTGGTTGTATCTGAAAAACGTGTTAGGAAATCTTAAGTTCACCTAGATTTTATTCTAGGTTTTTTTCTTGAAGTTTTAAATTTTTACATTTTTAAATTTAGGTCTATGATTAATTTTGAATTAATTTTTGTAAGAGGTTTAAGTTATGTATCTAGATTAGGTTTTTGTTTTTGTTTTTTTGGATGTGGTTATCCAGTACCATTTGTTGAAAAAAAAAAAAAGGGAGTCTTTCTTCATTGTATTACCATTGCTCCTGTATGAAAAATCATTTAATTATATTTAATTCAGACAAGTTCTAGGCTCTCTATTCTGTTCCCTGTTCATTTGTTAAAACCATGCTCTCTTTATCACTGTAGCTTTAGAGTAAGTTTGAGGTTGGGTAATGTCAGTCCTCCACTTTGTTCTTTTTCCTCAGTATTGTGTTGGTTACTCTTGTTCTTTTACATTTTCATATAATCCTTAGAATCATTTTGTCAATATCCACAAAACACCTTGCTCTTATTTTGTATGGATTGTGTTGTATCAATAGATCAAGTTGGGAAGAATTGATATCTCAAAAATTTTGAGCCTTCCAACCCATAAACATGGACTATATCTCCATTTTTTTAGATTTTAAAAAATTATTTCATCAGAGCCTTAACAATTTTCACATATAGATCCTTTGTGTCTTTTGTTAAATGTGTATCTAAATATTTTATTTCTGATGTTAATGTAAATGGTATGGTATTTTACATTCAAATTCCAATAGCTCTTTGCTGGTATAAAGGAAAGCAATTTAGTTTTGTATATTGACCTTATATCCTATGACCTTGCTATAATCACTTATTAGTTGCTGAATTTTTTCAATTAATTGGATTTTTCTACATAGAAAACCTGTCAGCTGTGAAAAAAAAAAGAGTCGGTTTTCTTTCTTTTCGATTTGTATACTTTTATTAATTTTCCTTGCCTTATTGCTCTAGGTAGGACTCAGTATAATGTGGAAAAAAAGTGGGGAGAAGAAGACATTCTTGCCTTATTCCTGATCTTAAGGGGAAATTATCCTGGTAACTCACTATTAAGTATGATGTTAGCTGGTGGTAGTTTGTAGATATTATTTATGAAAATTATTCTCTCTTCTTACTTTTCTGAGAGTTTTTGTCATGAATATATGTTGGACTTCATCCAATGCATTTTCTGCCTCAATTGATATAATTTTTCTTTCTTAGCCTACTGATGTAGTAGATTACATAAATTGATTTTCAGATGTGGAACTGGCCTTGCATAGCTGGAATAAATCCCACTTTGTCATTTTGTATAATTCTTTTTGTACATTATTGAATTCAACTTGCTAATATTTTGTTGAGGATTTTTGATCTATGTTCATAAAAGATATTGACACGTAGTATTACTTTTTGTAATGTCTTTATCTGGTTTTGGTATTAGTGTAATGCTGGCATCATAGAGTTAGGAAATCTTTCTTCTGTTTCTATTTTCTGGAAGAGATTGTAAAGAATTGGAATTGTTTCCTTCTTAAATGTTTGGTAGAATTCACCAGTGAAACCATCTTGGTCAGATGCTCTCTGTTTTAGAAAGTTATTAATTATTTGTTCAATTTCTTTAATAATTATAGGCCAATTCTATGATCTATTTCTGCTTTTGTGAGAGTTTGGGTAGTGTGTGTCTTTCAAAGAATTGGTCCATTTCATGTAAAGTATCAAATTTGTGGGCCTAGAGTTGCTCAGAATATTTCTTTATTGTCATCTTTACTGAGAGGGAGCCATGGGATCTATGTTGATGACACTTACTTCATTCATGATATTAGTACATCTGTGCCTTCTTCCTTCTTCCTTAATCCACCCAGAGGTTTATCAATTTTATTGATCATTTCAAACAGCATTTGGTTTTGTGAACTTTATTCATTTCTCTATATTGATTTTCTGATTTTAATTTCAGTGATTTCTACTCTAATTTTTACTATTCATTTTCTTCTATTTGCATTAGGATTAAATGGCTCTTCTTCCTTATTGATTTTAGATTTTTCTTCTTTTTTAATATATGCATTCAATGTTATAAATTTCCCTCTAAACACTGCTTTTGTTGCATTTCATAAATCTAGATACATTGTATTTTCATTTCATTTAGTTCAAATTATTTTAAAATTTCTCTTGAGGATTTTTTTTTATTTGACCTATGTGTTATTTGTAATTGTGTTTTTTAAACCCCAAATATTTTGGGATTTTCCAGCTGTCTTTCTGTTATTAAATTCTAGTTTAATTCTATTGTGGTCTGAAAATATATTTTGTATGATTTCTCTTCTTTTAAATTTGTTAAGGTATTTTTATGGCCAAAATGTCAACTACCTAGGTGAGTGTTGTTTTTGACCTTGAGAAGAATGTGTATTCCACTGCTGTTGACTGAATTATTCTACAAATATCAAATAGATCCTGTTGACTAACTGCAGTGTTTATTTCAAGCATACATTTTCTGATATGTAGCTGATATTTCTAGAGCCCTAATGGTGGATTTATCTATTTCTCTTTGCTTTTCTATCAGTTTTTACCTTATCTATTTTGATGATTTGTTTTTAGGTACATGCATGTTAATGATTTTTATATTTTCTTAGAGAATTAATTCCTTTAACATTATGTAATACTCTGACAATTTTCCTTGTTCTGAAGTTTGCTTCATCTGAAGTTAATATACTATTTCTTTTGATTAATGTTAATGTGGTATATATATGTTTCTCCATCCCTTTTCTTTTAACCTATTTGTGTCTTTATATTTAAGGTGAGTTCTTGTAGACTACATATAGTTAGGCCTTTTTATTAAAAATCAGTTTGCCAGATTGTCTTTTAGTTGTGTTTAGACCATTCAAATTAAATTTAATTATTGATATATTTTGATGAGTACCTACCATGTTTATAATTGTTTTATGTTTATTGTATTTGCCTTTTTCCTATCATTTTATTTTCTCCTCCTTTATTTTTATGCCTTTTCTGGTTTTAATTGAGCATTTTATATTATTCTACTTTTCTCTTAGCATTTCAAGTACAATTGTTTTGAAAGCTTTTTAGTATCTAACCTAGAATTTGCAATGTATATTTACAACTATTCTAAGTCCACCTTCAAATAATACTATACCAACTTCATGGGCAATGTCAAGTAACTTGTAACAGTTTCCCCAATTTCTCTCTTCTGCCTCATATAAATTGCTGTAGTTTCTTTCACCCATCCATATGTTATTATCACTCAATATATTGGTACTCTTATTTCTTTGAACAAACATTTCTCTATTAAGAATTTTTAAATATATGATTTTATTTTACCTATGTTTATTCCTTTGCCACCACTGTGATTTTTTTTTTTTTTATGTAGTTCCCATTTTCTACCTATATATTGCCCTTATAGCTAAAGAAATTTTAGTGTTTCTTGCAGGGTGGGTACTCTGACAATGAATTCCATCATTTCTTGCTTGTCTGAGTCTATTTATTCTTGACTTTTGAAGAATAACTTCTCTGAATATAGAATTCTAGATCAGTGGTTTTGTTTTCTATTCTACACCTTAAATATTGTATTTCACCTTACTCTCTTCTTTTTGGCATGGTTTCTGATGGGAGGTCCACTGTAATTCTTATACTTGTTTCTCTATAGGTAAGGCATATTTTTTCTCTTGGACTTTGTCTTTTTCCAAGGTTTTCTTTTTGTCTTTGGTTTCCTATCATTTTAATTTTATTTATTGCATGTAGAGTTTTTTGTTTGCTTGTTTGTTTGCTTTTTATATTTTTCTTGCTTGGCATTAACTGAGCTTCCTGGATCTATTGTTTTGTGTCTGCCATTAATTCTGGAAAATTTTCAGCCATTATTAAATAATTGTTCTGCTTATTTTTCTTATTCTTCTCCTTCTCATACATAACAATCATATATATGTAACACTTTTATAATTGCCCCACATTTCTTGTATTTTCTGTCTTATATTTTATCTTTACTTTGCATTTAATTTGAGAAGTTTCTATCACCTATGTTCAAGCTTACTGATTCTTTCTAGTCTACATCTGAGCCCATCAAAGAAAGTCATCATTTCTGTTACAGTGTTTTGATTTTTATCATTTCCTTTTTATTTTTTATACAGTTTTCATCTCTCTGCTTACCACTTATTCTTGCATGTTATATACCTTTTTCACAAGGGCACTTGAGATATTAATCGTGGTTATTTAAATTTCCTATCAGATAGTTCCAAAATCTGTGTCCATAACTGAGTCTGCTTCTGATGCTTGTTTTGACTCCTCAGATAACATGTTTTTTCTTGCTTTTAACATACTTTGTACTTTTTTGTCGAAAGCTGGATATAATGTATTACATAGTAAGAACCGAGGTAAAGATATCTTTATTGTGAGATTTTATATTAATCTAGACTAGGAGCTAGAATGTTTTTAATACTTTCTGTATATTTAGGTACTATACAGTCTTCTTCAGGGTTTATTTTCTTCAGGGTTTCTGTTTATTTTTTTTTCCTACCGTGTTGTCTCTGGTTTCCCTAAGAGCATCTTCTTAAAGGCAGTCTGTGTCTTCCAGCTCTTCCAGTTTTAATCCACTGTTATTACAACAGAGCCCTATTGACATAGTGGTAAGGATTGGGATAGAGGAAACATTCCATAACGTTATGATTAATTCTCAGTTTTTCAGTTGGACTGAATCCCTGGGTTGTGACGTTCAGAAATGTTTCTTAGTTTTTCTTCCCCTCTAGGTGTGTCAGGAAAGCCAGTGGGGGAGGGAATTTCCTAACTGCCCTAATTCCAGGTAGACAATGCTCTTGTATGCAGGTTCCCCTGGAGAGTGGACCTTTGCTATGAGGGATGTTCTGGATATGTTTCAAATTGTTACTCTTATCCTTCCCCTGCCTAAAACCCAAGGGGGGGATGTTTCTTGGTTCTTCAATTCAAGAAATTGATGGAGTTCCTGGAGGTAAATCCTACGAAAATATGTATATATGTAAGAAGTAGAGGGGTCTAAGGCTGTAACCCCTGGGAGTTTCTCATTCCCACACAAGGGAATCTGCAGTCTGTTAAAATTCCTTTTCAAGCATCCCTCTCACTTTATGGCTCCAGTGGCTTCTGCTAATGGGTAGGTGATCTTGGCTGTAATTTTCTGTCTTCTCCTGTCTCTCCGGCTTTGAGTGTGGCCGTTTTCTCTATGACCTCAATTCTCTGATGAGTCCATTAAAAACCATTGATTTTCAGTTTGTATAGTTTTTTCTTGTTGTAAGAATGAGAGGGATGACTTCTGAGCTCTTTACATGTTGGATCAGAAACCAGAAGTCTTGCCTTTGTTTTGCAAAGATATTTTCACCGAAAGTAAAATTCCCAAGTTGATAGTTTTCTCTCCCAGTGCTTTTAAGATGTTCCACTATCTTCTCTCTTGATTTGTTTCCAATGAGAAATATATTCTCATCCTTATCTTAGAACATATAAGGAGAAATAAAACAATCGGGTCTGAGAAGAGGGAGAAAAATCTTTAAAATCACACAAAGCATTTATTTAAAGATGAATTACCACATCTGGAACAAGAAAGATAGGATACTATGTCATTTTGAGGAGGACAACTATGGCAGATTAGCTGCTAGGCTTGTGATGATTTTGTCACCTTAAATACATTTTGGGTCCACAGAATTGAGTAAAAAGTGAGGTTTAAACATAATTTTCTTCCCATGCCTTCATGGATAAGATGGTGAGAGCCACTGATACCTGGGGAAATAGAGCACTCTTCTATAAGAAGTGAGAAAGAAAAGTATAGTAAAATATGGTCAGCTTTAGAAGAAGTCTCAATAAATCAAAACAGTCAGGCCCTAAGTTCAAGAACATGGCAGGAGAAATGACAGACATGACAGTGGTATTAAAAACTCTGGTTTTCCCTGAGAGAGAAAAAAGCAGAATCCTATAAATCAAGCATAAACTAAATAGTATTTACTCACAAATGAAACTTGGAAAGTAAGCAGAGCTGCCCCCAAAGAATCTGGATACTTAAAAAAATTCTTGCATTAGATGATATTTCCAATTATTTACCTATAAGTGAATTTCCTCAATTACAGGATTAAGTCTCAGAGATTTAAAACAAACTCATAAGCATAGTTTCTTAGACCAGTGACATTAAAGGGCACAACATGTTTCATCCAATCATTAGTGGCCATTCTCTTAGTGAGTTAAATGCACACCACATAGAATGCAATCATGATATGCTTAATTTGTTATAACATTTTGCTTGATGGCAGGAAAAGTTTGACATAGTCTCCACTTTGGCCTCCAAAAACTTATATAATAAGAACAAACAAAACTGACATAGGAAGCCTAAGGATTTTGGTATAATAAATATATTAATGGATAACCTGAAAACAGAGTATTATAATATGGGTCTCGTGGCATGAAGGCATACAAGTGAGAAATCAGTCCAGAGTAGAGCAGAACTCAGGAGAAAAAAGGATCTAAGTGTTTAGATTGGGCATGCAAATCATGCTTCTCTTTGTAGGTGATTTTATATATTCAACCAAAGTTATTGAAAATCTGATATATCACATACATTTCACTGGGAGAAATAATGATTCCAGATCTATTACTTTTTTTTGCAAGGAGTTTACATTTTGAAGGAATAGACTAGTAAACAGGCAATTAAATATAGAGGGTCATGTTCCCTAACAGGAATAGTTACAGGCTGCCATGAAAATGCATAAGAAACTCTGTGTGAATGAGGAGGGAGGAAAGAAGGTTATCTAATTAGAAGAATAAATGACAAAATGAAGAATAAAACTACACATATCTCCTTATCACTATTTTTATATGTTTCATGGTAAGCATAGGGAATTTTATAAAGATTGTCCCATGTTTATCAAAGTCCAGTCATCAGTAAGCCACCTTTTCAAATTTGGCCATGTCCTACACCAGCTGCACTGGTACTTCATATTTTTCTTTATATTGATTTACTTTTTTGTTTGTATCATTTTGTATAAAAAAGGAAGTTTATATTTCCAGTACAGATGGAAGTCAATTTTACATAAAGTAATCATATAAAAGATGAAATGAAAACATGATACCATTTTAGATATTATTGTTAGATTTATTGTTTTGCCTAGAAAAGGATGAACACAAGAATAAAGGTAAGAAGTTAAAATGTATTAAAGATGGACAGAATTAAACTGAGAATTTCTCCTTGACTTAAGAATTAAAATGAAAATTGAGGTGATTGTATCTTTCTACTTGATTTGAAATTTATGAACCACAAACTAAATCCATTACATATACTTGCTAAAAGCTTAAGTCACATAGTAAGTGTTGCACGTTTTGGGAAAGGCTGGGATATACACAACAAATATTTAGAAGGAGTAAGGTAAATCCTAAAAGTAAAGGAAGGAAACAAAGTCAGAAAGTCTTGTTTTTAAAAAATAAAAAATATTATTTTATTGGAAGTTATAGACATTGAGTCCAGCCACATATCGAGTATCAGGATGCATCTAATAGCATCTGTGTATTTTCATGTTACATTCTGACCTTTCCATTATTAGATCCTATATCATTATATTGAATTGAAGTCAGGCTGTATGTAATTCCCAGACACTGGTTCTATTGATAACTTCCTGAGTGACTCACAGTCCCTTGAGGATAACGGAGTGTAATTCCTCTTATACCGGATATAAATTCACCTGTATCTCTCTCAAAAACAAATGAATGAAAGTATGTTATAAGAATAGCCCCAATCTTCTCTAGTTTATAGCAAGTAAGACTCATCCCAGGCTTGTGGTTTTTAATTATTTTTAGTCCTTTGGGATTCACCTCCCAACTGGAAAACAGTGTGGCCCATTGGGAGATGTACGGGGGAACTGTAGTTCCAGGGCACAGAACAAGTCTATTTTTGGTTTCTCACTGCTTTATAAGGATCTGGAGAGCACTCTCATTTCCCCTAGGATTCTCCTTCTGGTATAAACATCCTCAGATACTTCAAGCTCTGATTTGGAGCTTGTTTTTATTACCCTTTACCCTTATCGTTTGGAATGTCCTTATTTAGTGGGCCTTGGTTTGCTAGTATCTCTCATTATCTGTGGTCTCCAAAAAGAATCCCAGCTCTGCAGCTGTTGTACAGCCATGGGACAGCCCCTTCTTGGGAGTTCTATTATCTCCATTGGTTACTACTGTCTAATACTTCATGTGATCATTTGAGTTACCACATTTCATTGTTGGCTCGTATAGAAATTGTCGTCAAAGAGAACCAAAAATATTTTATTTTATTTTCTCTTTTTTCCCATATGAATTGCTGGTTTTCTATAAGTTCCTTTAGGATAAACTTGGCTCTGTATCTGCTGGAATTTCCATACAAGAAACAGGGAAAAAGTAGAGGGAGGCTGACAAAAGGGCTGCGAATAAAGGAAAATAAAGCAGTGAATTTCAAATGTGACATATATTAAAATACATATTTATTTAACACACATTAAAATATAACTATCAGAGAAGAACAAGATGGTGGAGTAGGAGGATGTGGAACTCACCTCCTCTGGCAAATATATGAAAATACATCTACAGATGGAACAGTTTTCACAGAACACCTACTAAACACTAGCAGAAGACCTCAAACACTTGAAAGGACAAGAAAGATCTCCACGTAATGGGTTAGGATGAAAGGAAAAAGAGAAAAGAGGAAGTGAGACAGGACCTGTGCAGGTGGAAGGGCACTGAAAGGGAGGAAAGTTTCCCCCACCCTGGGGTGCCCCCTCACTGGTGGGGAGACCAGCTGGGACAGAACGGGAGCTTCAGAGGTTCAGAGGAGAGGGCAACAACCAGTTTGTGGCCGGCAGAACAGAGAGAGACCTTCACAGATGGTGGGTGTCACTGCCCAGTCTGAGAGGTGTGTCTGCTGGTACCTGTGGGGAAAGGGCGCGGGAACTTGGGATTCAGAGGACAGACCCAAGGAGAGCCAATACCAGGCCTGAAGGGGCTGGGGTATGCCAAACTCACAACAGGGAGTGTTTGCAGAAGAAGCCCGGCTGCCATAAAAGCAAAGGGCCGTTGTTAAGTGGCGCACAGAGGCGGAGACACCGCAGCGGCCTCTCTCCCCACGCACCGGCCCGCACCTTGCCTCTGCAGGCTCCAGGAGAGCACTGCCCAGCCATCACCTCTCGCGGGGCTCCCATATCGACTGCCACCTCGGCGGGCCCCAGAGCAGACCCCAGCGGTCCCCCATGTGCAGAGGCGGGGCTGAAACCACAGCCGAGCCCCAGGGGCCACGCAGCATGGGAAGCAAGGCTGAAATCTCTCCTCAGGGCTGCGTGAGCCATGGATTTACATCCCCTCTGTCAGCTTTGTAAATTCAGCACCTGAGGGACATCCGAATAAAAAACGGGAGTTGCCACATCGGGGAGGGGTCTGGTATTAGCAGTCGTGGGCTTTGTGGAGCGCGCACGTGGGGGCTGGCAGGGCCAGGGTCTGAGCGGCCTCCGTAGCTCTCACTGCAGTCCTGGGACCTGACTTCAGTGGCTCTGTGCGGGTGGGCTTGTGAAAACGATGCCTCAGGGGCACCAGGGATGATTGCCAGCACTGCCATGGTTGAGGCGGGGCTGAGGGCAGGGCCAACAACCGTGTGCTGTGGGAGCCTGCACAATGGGTGACAGGTGACACGACAGAGGACACTCAAAGGCCAACAGCTCCCGTGGAGAAATGCTCAGTGGCTTCTCTCCCAGGGGGAGCACTCCACTCCCACCTGCCTCGCACCACAGCTCAGAAATGCAGCTCAGAAATGGAACTGGGGGCTTCCACTCCAGCAACTAGGGAGAAGACCCTGCCCCTGACGGGGCAGTGACAGCCGCAGAGAAAAGAGGAGGCCCTGCACATCAAGGGCAGGCTCAGGTCCTCACAACACCAGTCGCACCTCCTCTCAAGGTAAAAACAGCCAGCATACCCTGAGGAAAGAGGCGGCAGGCATCCATACTAAAGACAGACTCCGCACCAAAGATATTAACCCGCACAGTCTACACAGGGACGTCCCAACATAAAAATAGCCCCCTAAGACCACAGTAGATAACTGTTTCTCCTAGACTCATAGAGCAAGAGAAATATAAGGAAAATGAAGAAGCAGAGGAACCACTCCCAATTAAAAGATCAAGCAAATTCCCCTGGAAGAACAAACAATGAAACAGACCTCTTCAGTTTAATAGACACTGACTTTAAAAAGGAGATAATGAAAATACTAAAGGAATTAAGGAAAGCTATTGCCAGAAATGCAGATGACTTTAAAAAGGAACTAGAAACGGTAAGGAGGAGCCAAGAAAAATTAGAAAATTCATTTGCAGAGATGAAAGCTGAACTAAAGGCAATGCATAGCAGAATGAATAATACAGAAGAACGAATAAGTGGTCTGGAAGATAGAATAATGGAAATCACCCAATCAGAACAGCAGACAGAAACCCAAATGAAAAAAAAAAAATGAAAGTAATATAAGAGACATATGGGATAATATAAATCTACACATAATAGGGATCCGAGGAGGAGAAAAAAGAGGAAAGGGGATTGAAAATGTACATGAAGGAATTATGGCTGAAAACTTCCCAAACCTAAAGAAGGAAACTAATATCCAGGTATAGGAAGCACAAGGGTCCCCAAAAAGATAAACCCAAACAGACCTACACCAAGACATATTGCAATTAAAATGGCAAATGTTGTAGATAAAGAGAGGATTCTAAAGGCAGCAAGAGAAAAACAAAGAGTTTATTATAAGGGAACCCCAATGAGGCTATCAGCTGATTTCTCTACACAAATGTTGCAAGATATATTCAAAGTCTTAAAGGGGAAAAACCTGCAACCTAGGATTATCCAGAAGATTACCCAGAAGATTATCATTTAGAATAAAAGGAGAGATAAAGAATTTCTCAGACAAGCTAAATCTAAAAAAATATAACAATACTAAAGCTATCCTAAAGGATATATTGAAAGGTCTTCTCTAAACAGGAAAGAAGTAAGAATCTATAGGAAAGAGAAAATCACAATTGGAAAGTAGATGACTTAAATAAGCCAGTATACAGATTAAAATAAGATCAAATAATTTCTGTAAAAGTGATGATAACCCCAATGAACAGGAAGGGGATGAACACGAAGGTGTAAAAGAGGACATCAAAATAATAACATATGGGGGAGGAGAGTAAGAAAATGTAAGTTATATTTTTCTAGAATGGTTTTGAGCCTGTATGGCTACTAGTCTGAAGCAAGTAGGTATAGGAAGGGGGTAACATACTTGAAAAACAGGGCAACCACAAATTAGAAACATGCAATAGATGAAACATACAGAGAAACCTGTGGTTTCACAGATATTTTTAGTTAGGATGAGTCTATGTTTCCAAAGATAATTGAATCATTAGCTAGCAGGAAAATACAAATCAAAACCACAATGAGATTGTACTTTATACCTGCTAGGAAGGCTGTAATCAAAAGTTCAGATAATAACAAATATTGCTGAGGATGTGGCAAAATTGATACCCTAATACACTGCTGATGAGAATATAAAATGGTACAGATATTTTTGCAAAACAGTCTGGTAGTTCCTCAAAAGATTAAACATAGAGTTACCATACAACCCAGCAATTTTACTCCTAGATATGAAAATAAGAAAAATAAGCACATTTATCTGCAGAAAAACTTGTACGTGCCTGGTCATAGCAGTAATATGCATATTGGCCCCAAAGTGGAAACGACTCAAATGTGTATCAATTGTTGAAAAACTGATCAATAAATGAACTTCTCTACAATGGACTACTATTCAGCAATTAAAAAGATTAAAGTACTGATATATGCTACAACATGGATGAAACTTGAAGACGTTATGTTAATTAAAATAGTCACAAAAGACCACATATTATATGATACAATTTATATTAAACATCTATAATAGACAAGATCATAGACAAGGAAAATAGATATGATTTTTAGGGGAACTGGTTGATGAGTGACTGCTAATGGATACAGGATTTCTTTTGAGGACAGAAAGATTTATTCTATTTGATTATTTTTTTATTTTTTTAATCTTTATTGACGTATAATTGCTTTACAGTATTGCGTTAGTTTCTGCTGTACAACAAAGTGAATCAGCTATGTGTATGCATATATCCCCATATCCCCTCCCTCTTGAGCCTCCCTCCCACCCTCCCTATTCCACCCCTTTAGGTCTTCACAAAGCACCGAGCTGATCTCCCTGTGCTCTGCAGCAGCTTCCCACTAGCCATCTGTTTTACATTTGGTAGTGTGTATATGTCAATGCTACTCCCTCTCAACATCCCAGCTTCCCCTCCCCTCGGTGGAGGATGGTAAAATATTTTTAAATTGATTATACAGCTCTGAATGTACTCAAAAAACATTGAATTATACACTTTAAATGGGTAAATTGTATAATATATGAATTATATCTCAGTCATAAAAAGTGAGCTGATTTGAAGTTGATATATATAAAATAACATACAAATATTATACATATAATAACTTAAGTGGATACATAGTATACATTTGCAGCAGTTCAGAGATGTTTCACTGCAAGCAAGACAAAACCCAAATAGTGGTGGTCTAACAAGTGGTCCAAGCAACTAGGTATTGGTATTTATACGTAATAAGAATTGCTGATGACCGATGGTTCAGAACTTGCTTCATTTGCTTAAACTCTATCAAGAAAAACCCAAGTATCCTTTTGTTTTTCCATTTTTGGTGTGTTGGTGGTTCATCCTTAAGCTTATTACCTTACGGCTGCAAAGTGGCTGCCATGTATTAAATGCTCCAGGTTGTCCATTCATTGTCTCTTTCCTGCTTTGCTCACTTGAATGAGAGAGAAAGAGTCACTGCCCAGCAGTCCACCCAGGAGGACAACACAACCAGGAATAGCCACATTGGACTTTGTGAGAATGAGAGATGCATTTTTTTTAAATATTTATTTATTTATTTATTTATTGGCTGTGTTGGATCTTTGATGCTGCACATGGACTTTCTCTAGTTGCAGCGAGCAGGGGCTACTCTTCATTGTAGTGTATGGGGTCCTTATTGTGGTGGCTTCTCTTGCTGCAGAGCATGGGCTCCAGGTGCGCAGGCTTCAGTAGTTGTGGCACACAGGCTCAATAGTTGTGGCTCTCGGGATCTAGAGTGTAAGCTCAGTAGTTGTGGCGCATGGGCTTAGTTGCTCCATGGCATGTGGAATCTTCCTGGAGCAGGGATTGAACCCATGTCCCCTGCATTGGCAGGCAGATTCTTAACCACTCTGCCACCTAGGAAGTCCTAGAGATGCATTTTTGTTTGCTAAGATACTAAGCCTTAAAATTTAATTTTTTCCTATGACATCATGTAGCCTTCTTCGACCAGTGCAGCAGTGGGAACATGAGTAGTGAAGAAGTGCTTCTGCCTTGACTGGGCTCCTTGACATCACGAGCGTGGGCTTTGACAAAATTTTACCACGCTGGTCACGAAAAGAATTTCTTCTTTCTGGAATAATGAATAAGATAAAGCCTGCTTCTCTTACTCCTTTCCACTTTATTTTTCCAGAGCATCATTTTTGTTTATTGATAGAGTCTAGCTATTAGAACATTGCCCCAAATCTAGAACATATACAATAAGCAAATGGTGGAAGAAAGGAGGAAGAAAGGAAGGTGATGATAAAGGATGAGTTGAACATACCAAGGCAGGAAAGCATGATGGTCAAGAACACCAAAGCTAGAGCCAGTTGTCTGGGTTCAAAACTCCAGTTCTTACATTTACTAGCTGTTTGGCTTTGGAAAAATAACCTCTCCATACCTTTGCATCCTCATCTCTAAAATAGTGAAAATAATTGTGCCTGCTTCATAAAATTGTTTTGAGGAAGTGAGTTATATGTAATATGCTTGAAACAGATCTTGGCATGTAGCAATGCTATATAAGTGTTAGCTATTACTATTACAGTGTGAAACCCAGAAGTACTCTTTCTAGTCTAACTCCAATAGAATACTCTGTGGGGTTTCTTATAAATGAGTCTCTCCTCTTATATACCATGAAAGCCAGAGTATAAAATAGGAAATGAAAATACTATTTCTAAAGTTTTAATCATGTATGCTCATTATGTGTAAGCTTATTTCTGTTTCTTCATTCTGTCTGCAATTAAAGCTAAGTTGTCAGGTTTAGGGCCTCCAGGAATAGAGCGAGAGAGAGAGAGAGAGAATAGATAAACAAGGTAAAAGTCATTGCCAAAGAGTAAGAGAATATGGAAAACTGGTCCTTCTGGCCTGGTAAGTGTGGGAAGGAAAAGCAAGAGTTCATAGCCTCCTGCTCTTCCTCCCAGAGGAAAGAAACATCGTAACCCAGGAAAAGGTAAAAGCAACGGTGCTTTGATGAGCTCCTCCTTATATTCCTGGGAGAAGCTCTGTGTGTTGTGCGGCCCTTCCCAGCATGAAGAGGTGGAATGAGCAGGGCTGGGCAAGGGTGTCCAGAGCCCGACACTGAGATCCTGAGGGGAATGGGCCTGACAAAGTGTGGAGCATGGGGAGTGATGGGTCTGGGGATGAAGAGAGCTGATGGATTGGTTGGGAAACTTAACAGGGAGCATTGCCGTGACAGGAGAAGGTTACTCTATAACTGAAGGCAACTGAGTAGCACCCAGACCAGGGATGGTCTAGTGGTCACAGTCTGGACTCTGGAGCCACTACAGCACCAGCAAAAAGTTAGACAAGGCTGAGGACCTGACCAAGTCAAATGGACAGACCACAAAAGCCCCAGGGGCAGACAGCAGCAGCACATCCCACCAGGAACCCCAGAGACGCAGCCAAGTGTACATTTCAAAAGATGCTTGACAGGTAGAGCTCACTCAGAGACCAGCTGCCTGGATGTGGAGAACGGGAGCCAGAGGGGAGATATCATCTCTTTACCAGCACATATAGGCTGAAAGCTTTCTCCTACACTCAGATACTATCTTAGTAAGGAGCAAAGGAAAAGAGGGTGGTGTTGATGGGATATTTGCAAGATAGAGATTGGCTTAAATTGAGAAAGAGGGATATATTCACAATTGGTAAGTTTTGTAAACCTCCCTGACTATCCATTGGTCAGGGTCTTCTGAAAAAGATTAGATGCATACAGAAAAATAAAGTTTTTCTTATCACCCATTTATTTGTTTGTTTAACCTCTGTTAAAATAATGCGGTAAATATAAAGTGCTTATTTCACGTGTTTGTATCTAATTTTCAGATTCATTTTATTGAAGGTTGATAGACCAAAGTAACACTCTCTTTTTTTTTCTTTTTCAAACATTTATTTCTGTCATAAGCTGAGGATGCCTGAGTTTTAATTGATATTTATTTTTATTTTATTTATTATTGTTTTGTGCTTTTTTATTTTAATTTTTTATTATTTTTTTTGAGGTACACCAAGTTCAATCATCTGTATTTATACGTATTCCCTCCCTCCCTCGACTCCCCCCCACCCTCCCCATCTCAGTCCTCTAAGGCATCATCCATCCTCAAGTTGAACTCCCTTTGTTATACAGCAACTTCCCACTGCTATCTATTTTACAGTTGTATATATATGTCTATACTACTCTCTCACTTCGTCTCAGCTTCCCCTTCACCCCCCGCCCTCCCAAACCTCAAGTTCTCCGGTCCATTCTCTGCATCTGCGTCCTTGTTCTTGTCTTGTCACTGAGTTCATCAGTAGTAACACTCCCTTTTTACACCTTTCTTGAGGTATCTGGATATTACCTTTTCATCACCAAATGGGAAGCAGTTCTGCTGTTAGGGAAGAGCCAGCAAAACCTCCCAAGGGAGAGTTGAAGTAAAGGTATTGTGTATGCTACCTCCGTGGCAAGAAGAGGGCTTGCCCTGCTTGGAGGGATGGGAAGGACCAGAGAAAGTGGCAGTTCACAGAGAAGACCCAAGGATAAGACCCTTTCTTCCCCAAATAAGACGGAGAAGATTCCAGAGAACTAAGATAAAGTAGAAACAGTGACGAGGGTCTGTTGAAACTAATGATGGGAGCCCCACCAAGCAGGAAGCAGGGCCCACAGGATAGGACTAGGATGGGAGAGTGGGGAGCAGCTGAGAAGATGCAGAACAGAAGCCACTTGCTTCTCTGAGAGCCTAGAATAAGTCTGGGACATGGATCTGCTACAAAGAATGTTCCTCGAGGGAGGTTTTCAATTTTTGAGGTAATCTACAGATTGAATATTTGTTATCTTATATTCTATTGAGTAAACCTCCGTGATAAATTTGTGTTTTGTGTGTTTGCAAGCAGAGAGCTTCAAGATAACCCAGTAGATTTTATTTTCTCAGCTCAGCTTGGTGGGGACTTTGCAAATTGAATTGAAAAAATCTCTTTTAAAAAGTGATGCATTTAAAAATCTCCATACTCTTTGAATGTAGTTCTTATTGAAAATATACTATTGATACGGCCTTACCACCTATTAATCCAAATGAGTGCCAGCAGATATGCCATTTGAATGCATAGCAGTCAAATACTAGACTTGCCTTGGAGCTAGTAAGTTCATTTTTTGAGATCCACTTTAAGGTCACAATATAAATTAGATAAAATTTTATAATATATAGGCTATACCATTAACACTAATAGAGAAAATGTTGGAAACAATCTGGTAGATTATATACACACACACACAAGACATTATCAACTATTTATATATGCACACATTTTACATACACATACATTTATCTATAGGTGTGTGCATATAATATGTCATATGTGCATGTATGTATATTTTTTGCACATTTCTACATATTTGTAAATGTATATATATGTTTACATGTAGGTATAGTATATGTTTTATATATATATATGGTTGTTTTTTTTTTAATCTCTTTATTGAAATATAATTGCTTTACACTCTTGTACCAGCTTTTGAGGTACACCAAAGTCAATCAGCTGTATTTATACATATATCCCCATATATCCTCCCTCCTGTGACTCCCTCCCACCCTCCCTGTCCTGGCCCTCTAAGTCATCACCCATAATCGAGTTGATCTCCCTATGTTATGCAGCAACTTCCCACTAGCTATCTATTTTACATTTGGTAGTGTATATATGTCTGTGCTACTCTCTCATTTCATCCCAGCTTCCCCTTCGCAACTCCCCCAACCCTCTGTCCTCCAGTCATTCTCTGCATCTGAATGTTTATTCTTATCCAATTACCATTTTCTTAATTGTTTTGGGTTTGTATTTGTAGGTGTTTTCCTTTTCTTGTGTTTCCTACTTAGAGAAGTTCCTTTAGCACTTTTTGTAAGGCTGGTTTGGTGGTGCTGAATTCTCTTAACTTTTGCTTGTCTGGAAAGCTTTTGATTTCTCCCTCAAATCTGAATGAGATTCTTGCTGGGTAGAGTATTCTTGGCTGTAGGTTTCTTTCTTTCAGGACTTTCAGTATATCCTGCCATTCCCTTCTGGCCTGCAGAGTTTCTGTAGAAAGGTCAGCTGTTATCCTGATGGGTTTTGCCTTATATGGTATTTGTTGCTTTTCTCTTGCTGCTTTTAATATTTTTTCTTTGTGTTTAGTTGTCAGTTTGATTAATATGTGCCTTGGTGTATTTCTCCTTGGGTTTATTCTGTATGGGACTCTCTGTGCTTCTTGGACTTGGTGAATTATTTCTTTTCCCATGTTGGGGAAGTTTTCCACTAGAACCTCTTCAAATATTTTCTCAGACCCTTTCTTGTTTTCTTCTTCTTCTGGGATGCCTATAATTCGAATGTTGGTACACGTAATGTTATCACTGAGGTCTCTGAGACTGTCTTCTATTCTTTTTATTCTTTTTTCTTTTTCCTGCTCTGTGGCAGTTATTTCCCCCATTCTGTCTTCCAACTCACTTATTCATTCTTCTGCCTCAGTCATTCTGCTGGTTATAGCATCTAGAGTATTTTTAATTTCAGTTATTTTGTTATCCATTGCTGTTTGTTTTTCTGAGTTCTTATGAACTGTTTCTTGTACTTTCTCTATTTTGTTATCGAGATTTTGTATCATTTTTACTATCATTACTCTAAATTCTTTTTCAGGCATTTTTCCTATTTCCTCTTCATTTATTTGGTCTTGTGGGTTTTCTTCCTGCTCCTTTGCCTGCATGGTGTTTCTTTGTTTCCTCATGGTTGTCCAGACTTTTGGGGTTGCTTGTCCCAGTTGTGCAGGGATCTTTATAGTCCTTTCCAGTGTCCAATGTCTTCTATTAGTGTTCAGTTGGTGTTCTGCGAGAACTGTTGCACCTATAGATGTATTCATGATGTATCCGTGGAGTGAGGTGAACTCCACATTCCCATACTCTTCTGCCATATTAACTCCTTCCAGATTCTGACAGAGGTGTCACAATGTCCTATATGGTTGTTTTTTATAAGTATTTATATCTATCTGTTTATATGAGGGTGAGTCAAAAATTATCTACACTCTGGCTGTGCGGCCAATAGAAGTTTTAATATAACTGGAGTGTGGATAATTTTTGACTCACCCTTATGTATAGGTATGTATGGGTAGATAAGTAAATAGCTAGATATATAGATAAATTCATAGATAGATAGATAGAATGACAGGGAGAAAAAAAACAGAGGCCAGAAAGAAACATATCAGAGTGATATGAACTGTGGAATTACGAACAATTTTTGTTTTCTTTATACTTTTTTAATCTAAATTCACAATATTTGACAAGCAATAACTTTATAATCAGAAAAACAGCCACAAAGGTATTCTAAAAACTAACTCATAATACTGTGGTAGGAGTTTCTCCAATCCACAGCTATACGAAGAGTATGAAAGTAAAAACTAACACACCAGAAGCTGAATCATCCCCAGTGGTGAGCAGGGCTTGGAATGTCTATCCCCTTATCTATCAACCTAACACACATCTCTGTGTTGCTAAAGCCTAGTCATCATGAATGTTAAGGGTGGGGGGGAACTCGAGGGAGGGTGGGGGGGGAGTTAAGGGAGGGAGGGAATATGGGGATATGTGTATAAAAACAGATGACTGAACTTGGTGTACCCCCCAAAAAATAATAAATAAATAAGTAAATAAATAAATTTAAAAAAATGGTTAGATTCGACCAACTTAGATTTTGTTATACCTCTGTAAATAATAAATTATTCTCTAGTTAAAGAACCTGGAAAAAAAAAAGATGAAGACATAAGGGTGAGGTGTCACAAACAAACAGAAAGGGAGTCCAGAACAATTATTGAGTGCCGACTGTGTGCTAAGTCCAACCCTGCAGCAGGTGAGTTCCCATTTGCCAATCATTTCATCCTCACAACCCCCTGGGAAATAGATGTTTCTCATAGGATTGAAATAAAGTGCAAAGTGCCCAAGGCCATATGGCACAGTAAGTGGCCAAGATGTTTTTCTCTTGTTTTTCCATTTCCCTTGAGACAATATAAAGAGGGGAGCAGTAGATGAACATCCTGCTTTGGTGCAATGGGAAGGAGCTTGCACCAACTGTGTGCATTAGCTTTCATTTTCTTTTTTGTTTGTCTGTTTTTGTTTTGAAAACGATCCCAGTGTTTTTCATTCATTTTATTTTTATATAGTATTTTTCATATTATTTTCCATTATGATTTATTACTGGGTATTGAATATAGTTCCCTGTGCTATACAATAGGACCTTGTTTATCCATTCTGTATATAGTGGTTTGCATCTGCTAGTCCCAAACTCTGAATCCAACACTCCCCTGCCCTCCTTCCCCCAGCTTTCGTTTCCATTTAACACCTCTTAAATCATTTCCACGCATTCCAGAAACTCCCCTCTGTCCAAAAAGAAATAGAAGATTATGCAATGATGTTCTAGCGCATCTATGTACGAGTTTGTACTTACCATCTGACGAAGAATGAAATAAGACAAGATGCACTTATTACAGGAAGTAATTTCCTATACTTGGCATGTGACATTGATTCCTGTTAAATTTTGAGGGAGGCTTATAGGTGAAATAAATGTATATATTTTTAGCCAGTTTCCTTCTAATCTGCTTTCATTATTTATTAAAAATCTAATGGTTAATAACTTAGATACTCAAAAGATTCACATATTTTAGGTTCTTAAATTTACCTGACTGGATTTTCTTTTGAATATCTTGTTTTTCTAATGCCATTTCCCTAATATTAATGCTGAACTGAAACCAAAAATAGCAAGGGGGTAAGGACTCAGAATAGCAGGAACTGAGAAGATCAGTGTAATCAGCAAATTAAGGCTATGTACAAATCATGCAATTGGCATCATGGGAGCAGCAAGGACCACGCCATGTGGAGAAGAGAACACTCGACGTTGATAACTTTGATTAGCATTAACATTGATCGCATAATTCAGTCACTTCCAGGATGTTTCATGATGCTAATAAATAAAAGATGACACTCTTTAAGAATGGTCTCTTCTATAGTGTTGTAGCCATAGACAGCTGAAATGTGGATACACCATACCCCAGAGCATCTCGCTCTCGCTCTTGCGCTCTCTCTCTCTGCAAATTTCAAAGCAGTTAAGGAATTTCCCCAAATCGCAAGGTCAGATCTCCTGCTGACTTAAGGCTTTATCTCTTTCCAGTACACTTCACCATTCTACCTCCTTTAGTTCCTTGTTCTCATGTACTAACTGGTATTTATGTGGTCATCATTGATAAAGATTACGAAGGGTCACAGAAGCACAAAACCTCCTAATTAAAAGTCGGTTTCTTAGAGAAATGCAAATCAAAACTACACTGAGGTATCACCTCATACCGGTTAGAATGGGCGTCATCAGAAAATCTACAAACAATAAATGCTGGAGAGGATGTGCAGAAAAGGCAGCCCTCTTTCACTGTTGGTGGGAATGTAAATTGATACAGTTACTATGGAGAACATTATGGAGGTTCCTTAAAAAACTAAAAATGGAATTACCATACGACCCAGCAATCCCACTACTGGGCATATACCCAGAGAAAACTGTACTTCAAAAAGACACATACACCCCAATGTTCATTGCAGCACAATTTACAATAGCCAGGCCATGGAAGTAACCTAAATGTCCATCAACTGATGACTGGATAAAGAAGATGTGGTACATATATACAATGGAATATTACTCAACCATAAAAAGGAACAAAATTGGGACATTAGTAGAGACATGGATGGACCTAGAGTCTGTCATACAGAGTGAAGTGAGTCAGAAAGAGAGAAACAAATATTGTATATCAACGCATATATGCAGAATTTAGAAAAATGGCACAGATCAACCAGTTCGCAAGGCAGGAATAGAAACACAGATGTAGAGAACAAACATATGGACACCAAAGGGGGAAAGCAGGGGGGGTTGGGGTGGGATGAATTGAGAGATTGGGATTGCCATATATACATTACTAATAAAAAAAAATCAAATTGTACATTTTAAATATATGCAGTTTATTGTATGCCAATTATATGTCAATAAAAGTCCTTAAAAAAATCAGTTTCTAGTGAGCTGGCCTGACAGTGATCCAATGAGTAAATAGACTTTTGGGAATTTATACCAAATCCAGGTTCCTTGTATGCTTCTAAGGATGAGGGGCTCATTACTCCTAGTTCTATCTTTGAATAGTCTTTTAAATCAGTTCTTAGAGTGTTGAAATCTGTGTCCAGAAACTTCTGCCTTATGATTCTAGCTCTGTATATGGAGTAAAATGATGCTATTAACTAATCTATACATTGCTTACTATGTCAGGACTGGTTCTAAATACTTTAACGTATATTAACTAGAGGAATATCTCTAAGAAGGTACTAATAAGCATATTTTAAGATAAGGAAGCTGAGCTAGAAAGGAAAAGTAATTGCTAAGAAGTGTCAGAGCTGCCAAGTACGTGGTTCCAGAGCCAACACACTTAGCCACGACCAATCACTACTCTCTTGTGATTGCTTTTAACGTCTACTACAACTGGACGTCCACTTTTGACACATAAAACACAACCATTTTCTTTCATACTTTGAAGTTAACCAAAAAGTCAACACAGTTAAGCTTTTTTTTCTTTTTTTTAATAGATCTATCAAAGCTTAGATAAAAGGCAGGGTATGGTGTGAAGACAGAATGCTCTTTGGTGAATATAGGCATTAAGGGTCTATACTTGAATCAGGCTACCCAAATTCCTAATCTGGTTTTGCTTATTTATCAGCAACAAAGCACTGGACAAAATATTTAGCCCATCTGTGCCTCATTTTTAAGGTAAATATAATAACACATTTACCTCATAGGATTTTTGTTTAGCTTAAATCAAACATTTGGAATATTGTCTGGCACACTGTCAGCACTCAAAAAATATTCGCTATTGCTTTTAATTTTGACCCGATTAAATAAGGTAACATTGGTAAGTATCCTATGACAGTGCCCGCTGCTTAGAAATCACCCAATCTATATTAACTTTCAGCATCCTATTTACTGTTTTTATTTGATGTGTTCACACGTGTACTTTAATATCCAAGGGCATAAGAAATATGAATCTGGGATTTCAGGGTCCATAGCACACCCAGGGGATAAACAGCTTCAGGTATACTGGACAGACTTTATATTATCCTCCCAGTGAACTCCCGATACCTCTTAACAACTTAGTTTATGGAATCACTATTTAGGTTCAGTTAAGATACCTGTACCATTTTTTCTTTCCTTTAAGTGTCAGAGATTCAGCCTCTTTTCTTCAACTGTCCAAAGTGACAGCTATCCACACTAAGTTCTTCACATACCCTATCTTTGACTATTATGGCAGCACTGCAACGTATGTCCTTTCAATCCATTTCACAGCTGAGTAAACTGAGGGATGAAGAGGCTATCCAAGTAGTTTAGGCAGTAACTCAGTGGAAATTCAGACTAACTTCAAAAACCAGATTCTTAATAGCATACTTCATGTTTCCACGTGCCATCAGAAAAACATTGCTCCGGTGCCCATCTTAGCTGGAATTCCAGCGACTGAGTCTGATACTGTGCTCTCTCTCCTGTGGAGCTAGAAACCAAGTATACTGAGAATCTGCCTGGAGAATGTATCCTAGTGCTATGTACTTTAGATATCCAAGAATAAAGATGCAGCAAAATAAAGATACAGAATAATATGGAATAAAAATGAGTCTACCCTGAAGACTACAGATACTGAGATGTGCTTATATTTTCACCAAATTAATGGGCATTTTTATTACCCATTGATAAGACATGATTTCAGATCTAGGAAAAGAGTTTAGATACTGAGCAGTTGAACTAAGTGAACTACCCAAGGTAGTAAATGATATAACTTGCCTATGACCTTCTCCCTGCCTTGTCTATCACTCTCCAAGTCCCAAGTGGTGTAAATAAAAATATTCAAGCTTAAAGACCAGAAATAACCCTTTTCAGGCCAAATTAAATAAAATTGAAAGGCTTTTCAGGAGGTCCAAAATTTATATAAATCATAAACAGGTATTGGAGGAATACTGAAAGTTAATTGCCTGGTTTGCCCCCCAAAATGTAATTTGATTAGATTACATTTAATGTGTACCTGAAAGAGAGGTACTGGATAACATTTGTGATTAGGCCTGCTTATACACACACACAAACACACACACAGACATTAAAATGGATTAAATCTTCTAGTGGCATATTGTTACATTCCTCCAAGGGCAGCATTTAAATACCAATTTGCTTAATTCCCTCAGAGGGTTAAAAATGACTCCCTTACATTTGATAATGGACGTGTACTTAGAAGTTCTTTTATACCCTGAGAATCTCAGGCTATACCACTAATGCTGCATAACACACCACGAAATACCAGGAGATCAAACCAAGTAGCAATTACTGAAAACATTTTTCTGGTATCTCCCCAGATTTTCCTATGGGGAGTGCTAACTCAGTAAGTGTTCACCATACATAAACAAAGCATAGGCTATAACTCTGCAAAAAACTTACTATAATCTTTTCTAAAGTGTTTTGCTTTGTTTGATAAAATAGTCTGTAGGGGAAACTCTAATAGACAAAAGTTAAAGATTTGAAGAAAGGAAATCTGATCCATTAGAAAGTGAATAGGGGGCTGCAGAGCAAAGTAAAAAAATGTGCTGGTGCTGACTCAAAAAGTGCTGACTTCCTTTGGTAGGCCATCTTATAGGTCTACCTTATACCACATAAAAGTGTAATTAAAAGCGCTGATGTTGGGTACCAGGAAGAATCTGCCCTCTCCAACCCCTGTTGAAGCTGTGATGAGTGCAACTTTGTTGGGAGTCACTCTGTTGAATCTGCGGCATTGCAATTATATGAATAGCCCAGGATATAATCAAACCTCATTAACTCGGATTCCACTAATTCTGAATTTACAAGAATTCAGATACGACTTAAGAATTGATTCTTGCTGAGCTAAAAAGCTCCAGATAATTTCTTCTTTTGTGAGTATCAGGGTCTTATTCACAAGACCAAGATAGTTAAATGCTGTAGTGGTTGCATCAAAAAAGAGCTTCCTAGTCAAAGTTTTGCTGAAGTTTTGGAATCCTCATTTCCCACAGAAACTTATTACTATGGGAAATAGAAATGTTAGGCAGGCCTAGTTACGTCAAGCACAAAAATTGGTGTTATTGAAATGGTTGTGCTGAATACACCACAAGGTAATTTAGTGTTTGAGTTTAGATAATGAGATTATGGATAATTCTAGATTCCACATTTCTTTATTTTCCAATTAAAATATAGTAGGTGTCATTGTATAATGTATAAAATCATCAAAAAGCAGTTTTTAGGAGTTAGAAAATGGTGGACATCTAAAAATGTGACTAATTAATGTTGTGATCCCCTCCTGCTTAAGTTCAATAATTATATCCATTTCATCTTGGTTTATAAAAAAATTTTGTGATAAAATACATTTTTATTCGTTGTATTTATAAATATGTCATAAACTGGTTTATTAAATTTGTCTTTCCTTTATAAAAGATGGCCCCCAGGATATGCTCTGACAATATAGTTGATAATCTTTGGGAACAAAATGAATAACTATAAAAGCAGTATTAACTTTTTTCAACAAAATGATTAGAAAGTATTCTCTTTCATATATATTAGGATATTTAGGCTACTAAATTATTACCCTATAGCTACAACTGTCATTGATCCTTTAACCTACTGCCAATTAAAAATCTAAATATTTTTCCATTTATATTCTTATCTGAGTCTTTCACAAGGGCAAGCTGAAAACTTCCTCCCTCAACTTTATCACACAACAGCTGCATAGCTTTTTCATTTGCTGGGTATGGTTCAGTGGAGCCAAATGATAGAGCACTTTACTTGCTGTGGATATAGACGCACATTAATGTTCCCAGGATGAACAGGGTGAGAATGATACACAGTCTATCTAATACATAAGCCATTCAAATGGGAAGATTTCTCCTCTGCCTCCTCCTCCACTCCTTCCTTTGCAGTAGCTTTTATGAACATGATAAGCCTATTCCCACATTTGTGTAACTTATATCAGAGCTGCTAGTCATGTGATCTGTGGACAGGAATTGGTATACACACTCTTTGTTACTGCTGTACAGATGAAGAGTCTAGAAACTTTTATTGCAATTTGCCATCACTGTGATGTTCAAGCTCACAGTCCATGGACTTGTGTTATTGAACTGGTTACAAATTAGTTTTAATGTTGTCTATCTTGTGTGATAGATTGTGTGTAGTATGAGCCACCTATTAACATCAATGCAACAAGTTAGAAAAAGAACTGGTTTCAACCCTGATAGTTTGAGAAACATTGATCCACTCACAGAGTATATGATGTACATACAAAGTTGAACTTCAGGTTGTATCTGAAAAGGCCACCTACAATAATAAGTGAACACAGGGGAAGGAGATCAAGATGATGGAGTAGGAGCACACAGAGGCCACTTCCACCCAGGAACACATCAAAAATATGTTTACATGTAGAGCAATTCTCATTGAAAATAAACTGGAGATGGGCAGAAAGATTCTTATCTAACCAAGGCAATAAGAGAGATCCACACAGAGTCAGGTAGAAAAAGAAGAGCAGCAATTAGGCTGGGACCTGTGTGTCAAGGAGGGGACACAGAAGGGGAGGAATACACAGGCTTGGAGATCCTCCCTGGGGAGTGAGAGGTTCAAATCACTTATTGGGCACACCGACCCTGGGTCTGACACCAGGAAGATGATTCTTCTTGGCTAGTATGAAGACCAGTGGAACTGGCAGGGAGGCTGTGAGAAACGCAAACTCTGTTCACAAAGAGTATGTACACACTTGCTTGCTTCTAAAACAAGGTGAAGGAATTAAACTAAGACTGCCTGTTACTGTGGCTGATTTTCCCAGACTACCCCAGCATGCACCCTGGCCCAGGTCGAGTGCTTGCTCTGTCCTGTCTTACTCTGCTGTGCAGCTCCCAACTAGGGAGAAGCCTGCTATTGGCAAGGACAGAGCCCTGTTGTGGGGAACATGTAGCTTAGACCTGGCACTATATCTGAACAGGGTGAGCAACCATTACTGGTGCTCTCGGATGTGGCATGTCAGGAGCTTTCTGGAGCTGTGACTGTGCTGGGATTGCCACAGCATGTGCTCTGGCCCACACAGGGCTCCCACTCTGGCGCCTTTTGCTCCAGCATTGGCCAATGGTTTAAGTGCTGAGGGTGAGGAGAGCACACACTTGGAATGGAGCAAGCTAGAAACCAACCCTTGGGGCTTCTGCTCCAGTACCTTTGGACCCAACCTCACCTTTGATACGGTGGTGTTGGCCACTGAACATAGCAGAAGCCTGAGCTTAAACGGGGTTCTGGCTCTGGCCTCTCCATTTCTAGCCCTACCTCCAAACAAGGTGATAGCTGTCAGCACACCCTGAAAGAACACATGACTCATTCTCACTTCAGATTGAGCTCTGCCACCAAAGCCAGAGGTCACACACAGACTGTAGAGGGAGGCTCCCAAACAAAAACACCACTTCAAGGCCAGAATAAATACGATTTCACCTAATTTAGGGGAAGACAAAGAAAGTTAAGCAAAATGCAAAGACAGATAAACTTGTTTTAAATGAAAGAACAAGAAAAAAACCTGAAAAAACAACTAATGAAACAGAGATATTTATTTACCAGATAAAGAATTCAAAGCATTAGTATTAAGAATGCTAACTGAACTAAAGAAAAGAATAGATGAACACAGTGAGAATTTAAACAAGGAACTAGAAAATATAAAAAATGAACCAGTAAGAGCTGAAAAACACAATAGCTAAAATGAAAAACACGTTAGAAAGAATGAAGAGCAGGCTATGTGATACAGAAGAACACATACGTTATGTGGAAGATAGAATAATGGAGATCATCCAATCAGAACAGCAAAAAGAAAAATAATAAAAAAATAAAAAAAAAACAAGAACAGTTTAAGGGACCTCTGAGACAACATCAAGCCTACTAACATTCACATTATAGGTGTTCCAGAGGGAGAAGAGAGAGAGAAAAAGTTTAAAAATATATTTGATGAAATTATGGCTGAAAAATTCCTGAACCTGAAGAAAGAAACACATAACAAGGTATAGGAAGCATAGAGAGTATCAAACAAGATGAAATCCAAGAGACCCACACAAAGACGTATCATAATTAAATGGCAAACGTTAAAGAGAGAATTCTAAAGGCAGCAAGAGAAGAACAAAGTGTCATATATAAGGGAACTTCAATAAAACTATCAGCTGATTTTTCTGCAGAACCTTTGCAGGCCAGAAGGGAGTGGAATGATATATTTAAAGTGCTGAAAGGGAAAAACCTACAGTTTAGGATTCTCTACCTAGCAAGATTATCATTCAGAATTGAAGGAGAGACAAGGAACTTCTCAGACAAGCAAAAACTAGAAAAACTAATCAACACTAAATCTATTCTAAAAGAAATGGTAAAAGGTCTTCTCTAAGTGGAAAATAAAAAGCTACAGCAAGAAGCAAGAATTTATAGGAAAGGAAAAATACCACTGCTGAAAGCCAATATCTAGAAAAGGCTGTGGATCAACCTTTATACTAGATATTAAACTAGTATAAATATTAAAAGATATGAAATTGTAAAATCAACCATAACTACAATAAACAGTCATGGAGTAACATGAAGACATGCTATAGGACATCAAAAACACAAAATATGTGAGAGGAGAGCAAAGAAAATATAGATATTTTAGAATGTGTTTGAACCTAAATGACTTCCAGTTTAAAATAAGTAGATATAATTGTAGGTGAACATATACGAACCCCATGGTAAACACAAATCAAAAACCTACAATAGATGCAGAAAAACTAGACAGAAGACACACACATAGTGCTAAAGAAAATCATCAGAACACAAGGTAAGAAACTAAAATAAGAAGAAAAAAGCCAAGAAGAAATACAAAACAATAAGAAAACAGGTAACAAAATGGCAATAAGTACATACCTGTCAACAATCACTTTAAATATCAATGGGCTAATTGCTCCAATCAAAATGCATAGAGTGGCTAATTAGGTTAACAACAACAACAAGACCCATCTCTATCCTGCTTATGAGAGACTCAGTTCAGAACTAAAGACACACACAGTCTGAAAATGAGGAAATGAAAAGGACAAGAAAGTAGGAATAGCAATATTCATATCAGACAAAATAGACTTTAAAACAAAATCTATAACAAAAGACAGAGAAAGGCATACTATTATGGTAAAGGGATTAATACAAGAAGAGGATTAAACATTTATTAACATATATGCACCTAATATAGGAGCACCTAAACATAAAGCAAATATTAACAAACACAAAGGGAGAAATTGACAATAATACAATAGTAGGGGACTTTAACACCTTACATCAATGGACAGATCATCCAGACAAAAAAGCAATAAGAAAACAGTAGTATAATGACACACCAGATTAGCTGAATTTAATAGATATCTATAGGACATTACATCCCCAAACAGCAAAACATACATTCTTTTCAAGTGCATATGAAACTTTCTCCAAGATAGAGCACATGTTAGGTGACAAAACAAGTTCAACAAATTTAAGAGGAGAGAAATTATATCAAACATTTTTTTCTGAACACAATTATTATGAAACTAGAAATGAATTGCAGGAATAAAATTGGGAAAAACACAAACATGTAGAGACTAAACAACATGCTACTAAAAATCCAATGGGTCAGTGAAGAAATCAAAACAGAAAACAGGAAATACATGGACATAAATGAAAATTAAAAAAAAAAAAAAACTGTTTTCCAAAAGCTATGAGATGCAGCAAAAGCAGTTCTAAGAGGGGAATGTATAGTGATACAGGCCTACCTCAAGAAACAAGAAAAATATCAAGTAAACAACTTAATATCATTTAAAGCATTAGAAAAAAAAAAAAAAGAATAAACAGCCCAAAGTCAGCATATGGAAAAAATAATAAAGATCAGAGAAGAAATGAATAAAATAGAGGTTGAAAATAAATAGAAAAGATTAATGAAACCGAGAGCTAGTTTTTGAAAAATAAAAAAAATTATAAGCCTTTAGCCAGGCGCATCAAGAATAAGAGAGAGGATTCAAACAAACTAAATAAGAAATGAAGCTGGAGAAAATATAATTGATATCACAGAGTTACAAAAAATCATAAGAGAACACTATAAGCAGTTATATGTCAACAAACTGGACAACCTAGAAAAAATGGATACATTTCTAGAAACATACAAGACCAAATTAGGAAATAAGCAATTAGAACAGACAATTAGAAATAGACAATCTGAACAGACAAATCATTAACAGTGAAATTGAATTAGTAATCAAAAATCCCAGCATACAAAACTCCAAGACTGGATAGCTTCACAGGGAAATTGTATCAAACAAGAAGTGATAATACCTATACTTCTCAAACTATTCCCAGAAATTGAAGAGGAGAGAACACTTCCAAATTCATCCTATGAGGCCACCATTCCACTGATATCAAAACCAGACAAAGACATTACAAAGAAAAGAAAATTATAAAACAATATCTTATGAGTACAGATGCAAAAATCCTCAACAAAATATTAGCAAACCCAATTCAATAATACATAAAAAAGATCATACACCATGATCAAGTTGCATTTATTACAAGGATTCAAGGATGGCTAAATATTAGCAAGTCAATCAATATAATACACCACATTAACAAAAGAAATGAAATCACATGATCATCTCAATAGTCACAGAAAAAGCATTTGACATTTGCCAACATCCATTCATGATAAAAATTCTCATCTAAGTTGGAATAGAGAGAACATACCTCAACATAATAAAAACCATATATGACAAACCAACAGCTAGCATCATACTCAATGGTGAAAAGCTGAAAGCTTTTCCTCTAAAAATCAAAAACAGGACAAGCATGCTCACTCTAGCTATTTCTATTTAACATAGTATTGGGAGTTCTAGCCACGGCAGATAAGAAAAATAAATAAAAGGAATCCAATTGGAAAAGAAGAAGTAAAATTGTTGTTGTTTGCAAATGGCATGACTCTATACATAGAAAAGTCCTAAAGATGCTTCCAGAAAATTACTAGAGCTCATCAAAGAATTTGACAAAGTTGCCATATATGAAATTAATATACAGAAATCTGTTGTATTTCTATACAATAACAATAAGCTATCAGAAAGAGAAATTAAGGAAATAGTCTCATTTACCATTACATCAAAAAGAAAAAATACCTAGGAATAAATCTACCTAGGATGGCAAAATACCTGTACTCCAAAAGCTATAAGACACTGATGAAAGAAATTGTAGACAACACAAACAGATGGAAAGAAATACTGTGTTCTTGGATTGGAAGAGTTAATATTGTTAAGATGATCATACAAACCAAGGTGATCTACAGATTCAAAGCAATCACTAATAAAATACCAATGACATTTTCATAGTACTAGAACAAATAATTTTAAAATTTGTATGGAAACACAAAGCATCTGAATAGCCAAAGCAATCTTGAGAAAGAAGAACAGAGCTGGAGGAATCATGATCTCTGACTTCAGAAGATACTACAAAGTTACAGGAATCAAGACAGCATGATACTGACACAAAAACAGACACATAGATTAATGGAACAGAATATGGCGTTCAGAATAAATCCACACACTTATGGTCAGTTAATCTATGACAAATGAGGCAAGAATATACGATGGAGAAAACACAGTCTCTTCAATAAGTGGTTCCGGGAAAACTGGGCAGCTACATGTAAAGGAATGAAATTACATTCATTCTCTGATACCATATACAAAAATAAACTCAAGATGGATTGAAAATCTAAATGTAATACCAGGAGCCATAAAACTCCTAGAGGAAATCATAGGCAGAACACTCTTTGACATAAATGGTAACAATAATTTTTTTGGATCTGTCTCCTAAGGTAAAGGAAACAAAAGCAAAATAAACAAATGGGGCCTAATTTACTAAACTTAAAAGCCTTTGTACAGCAGAGGAAACCTCAACAAAATGGAAAAAGAACCTACTGAATGGGAAAAAATATTTGCAAATAATATAACTGATAAGGGATTAAATGTCTGAAATACATAAACAGCTCATATAACTCAATACAAAAAATAACAAACCACCTAATTAAAACATGAACAGAAGATCTGAATAGACATTTTTCCAAAGAAGGCATACAGATGACCAACACACACATGAAAGATGCTCAACATTGCTAGTCATCAGAGAAATGCAAATCAAAACCAGAATGAAATATCACCTCACACCTGCCTGAATGGTTATCATCAAAAAGACCAGAAAGAAGAAATATTGGTAAGGATATGGAGGAAAGGGAACTCTAGTACACCAATGGTGGAAATGTAAATTGGTACAGCAACTGTAGGAAACAATATGGAGGTTCCTCACAAAACTGAAAAAAGGACTACTATATGATCCAGTAATTCCACTCCTGGATAAATTTCCATAAAAATAAAATACTAATTCAAAAAGATTCCTGCACACCAATATTCATAGCAGCATTATGTACAACAGCCAAGATATGGAAGCAGCCTAAGTGTTCATCAAGTGATGACTGGATAAAGAAGATGCGGGGTGTGTGTGTGTGTGTGTGTGTGTGTGTGTGTGTGTGTGTGTGTGTGTATACATACATGAAATGGAATATTACTGGGCCAAAAGAAAGAATAACGTTTTGCCATTTGCAACAATATCAATGGACATGAATGTTACTATTTCATGAAATAAGTCAGACAGAGAAAGACAAATACTGTATGTTATCACTTATATGTAGAATCCAAAAAGTAAAATGAGTGAGTAAAACCAAACAGTAACAGACTTACTGATGTAGAGAACAAACTAGTGGTTACCAGTAGGAAGAAAAGGGGAGAGGAGCAAGATAGGGTTAGAGGATGAAGAGGTACAATGTACTATGTATAAAATAATTAAGATACAAGGATTTTGTATAGTGCAGGGAATATAGCCAATATTTTATAATAACTTTGGAGTAAAATCTATACAAATATTGACATGATATCATACATCTGAAACTAATATAACATAGTAAATCAACTGTACTGCAATAAAATAAATAATATAGTGAACATAGGCAAAAAGCCACACACTAGATTCTAAGTACCACAAAGGCAGGCATCTCATTTGATTTATTCACCATTATGTCTTATAGATTGCACAGTGTTTGGTGTGTTAGATACCCAATAAGTTCTTATTGCATAAATGCATAAATAAATGACACTACAGCTTATGATTAAACAATTTTGACTCCTTGGATTAGTACACACTTCTCAAAATAGCTAAAGATCAGCAAGCATACAAAAAAGCAAAACAAAACAAAAGCCAAAAGAAAAGATGCAAAATATTTACATTCAATTGTGAATGAGTCCTAACTTCCTAGGACTTGACTGTATACAAAATTTCCAAGGTTGCATTAGTAGAATTTGAGGAGTGTTTAATTCTTTTCCCAGGAAACCTTCTCTGACCTCCTTAGCATTTTCTTATAGAACCCAATATTTGCCCAATAACAGCATATATCAACATAGAGTCAGGGGATGGGGTGTTGGCAGAATTGCCCACTAAACTGCCAGCTCCATGCCACATTCCTCAGCCCTTAGCACACTTGGTAGGGGCGCAAAAATTTAGTTGATTTGAATTAACGCTTACTTTATTTTTTAAGAACTTTTATTGAGATATAATTGATATACAATAATCTGCAAATATTTAAAGTGTACAATTTGATATTTTTTTCTTATTAGTAATGTATGTATGGCAACCCCAATCTCACTTTATATTAGAAACTGTGCTTTGTGCTTTATATGCACAGCCCCACAATATCCCACAGAGAAAAGTACTTTTTAAAACTTGTTTTATAAATGAGGAGACTGAGACCTAAGGAAGGTAAATAACTCAAAAAGACACATGCACCCCAATGTTCATTGCAGCAGTGTTTACAACAGTCAGGACATGGAAGCCACCTAATGTCCATTGAGAGATGAATGGATAAAGATGTGGTGTGTGTATATATATATATATATATATATATACACACACAATGGAATATTACTCAGCCATAAAAAGGAATGAAATTGGGTCATTTGTAGGGACATGGATGGACCTAGAGTCTGTCATATAGAGTGAAGTAAGTCAGAAAGAGAAAAACAAATATATATTAATGAATATATATAGAATCTAGAAAAATGGTAGCTATGAACCTATTTGCAGGGCAGGAATAGAGACACAAATGTAGAGAATGCACATGTGGACGTGGGTGGGGGGAAGGGGTGAGATGGATTAGGAGATGGAGATTGACACATGTACACTACTATGTGTAAAATAGGTAGCTAGTAGGAGCATGCGTATAGCACAGGGAGCTCAGCTCAGTGCCCTTTGATGACCTAGATGGGTGGGATGGGGGATGGGGAGAGGGAAATCCAAGAGGGAGGGGATATATGTGTACATATAGCTGATTCACTTCATTGTACAGCAGAAACTGACATAACATTGTAAAGCAACTATACCCCAATAAAAAAACAAAATCAAAAACAAACAGATCTTCAGCACACACACAAAAAGGGGTAAATAATTTGCCCAAGATCGTCCAGTTAGTAACTGATCGAATATCTTCTCACATATATTGTTTCACTGGAGCCTGTATTTCCAACCACGTTATTATACTGCTTAATGGTATCCAAAACTTTAGCCCAGTGGGGAACCCAGTTAGTTAGACCCGAGCTGCAGTTACTCTCTATGCCAAGAACTGAGTTATAAAATTCCTTTCTTCCCACAGCAGCAGGGTGGACACACATAGAAGCAGGTAGATAAGAAAAGGAACTGAGGATTTTGGGATTTTTTTGACAGAGGTCATTCGTGGTAAAGCAGTTAGCTAGCATCTCACACCAACCTGGATGAGAACTACATGGCTTCCAAAGCAGATCAGTTATGGATAAAAGAAAACAAAACAAAACAAAGCAAAACTCTGCATGAGCAAAGGTGAGGGAGAAAAATAATAATAATAATAGCTGAAGAGAGATTTTGGTTTGAGCCATTTTGGAGAATTACTCAATATTCTTGGGTATCTCTCATATTTACAAAAAGTGTACATGTTATTAAACTTCTGTTTGTTTTTCTTTTGTTTCTTTTATTATAGGAGGGTCTCAGCCATGAACCTAGAATGGAAGAGAGGAAATTATTTTCCTTTTCTACAATAAGAAACAAAGAGAATATCTAGAATTTCACAACTCCCTAGTGAAGTGGAATTAGGGATAAATATCAGAGAATTATTTGCCATATTAAGTGTATATATTTTCACTTGTTCCAACTGAATATCATTTATCATTTTTAGTCTATGAATATCATTTTTAGGTAACCATTAATCCTTTCGTCATGATAAAATCCCAAGTTTAAACACCTCTTAAAGTCTTGTGATAAATAGCTATAAAAATCCAATAAACCTTAAGTTAAAATTAAAATCTAGTTCTGTGCTATTCTTATTGGTAGCCACCAGGCATGTGTATCTATTCACATTTAAATTAATTAAACTTCAATAAATTAAAAATGTAGTTCCTTTGTCATATTAGCCACATTTCAAGAGGTCCATAACCGAATGTGGTTAATGGTTGCCACACCTTGGACAGATTCCACATACTGGACACATGCAAATAGAACATTTCCATCATTGTCCAAAGTTCTATTGGTCAGTACTGTTCCTGTTGCTTCTGCCTAAAGTGGACAAATCCAGTAAGCAATGTCCTTTGTAGAATGTTGCCATTCTCAGGATTATTCCATTCTTATATGCCAAGGATGTGATAGACCAGGGATACTCCTGTGTAAGCCTGTGGTCCTGGATAAATATTAGTAGCGATCCTTTTACTTTCAAAAATGTTCTGGTTTGGTCAATAAACTATGGCCACCCTAACTGCCTCATTGGACATTTCTCGCAATTATCATTTCTTTTAATTCAAGCTGTGTAACATGCAGCATGTTATTTTACCTTCCTAGGTGTCTCCTTCCTTGTATATAAAACGAGAATAGTAGTAGCTCCCGTACTGCTGTCTCCTACTTCCTGCAGTGATTAAGTGTATAAAATAAATTCCTAAAAGGCAGAACTTTTGCATCCTAGTGCTTTGTGGTGTTTGTTATATAATATTTTTACATAACAGACACTCAAAAGTGTCTGTTACATAATAGGCATTTAAAAAGCACATGATTCCTGAGGAAAGTTGCAAGGTGCATATTCTACCTCTCTCTGTCCCAGTACAATGATGGGTGTACATTTAATCCACCATCAATCAATCATGCATTCTCTCCTGGTACTTTGACTCTTGATCCTGTGGTTGCTACTGGTTAGAAAGTGTGTATTACAGCTGAAATGAGGGTGCATTATCCAAGGCAGTTCCTGCTGCCTTGCCCTACTCATTTCTCCAGTCCCGTCTTTTCACCCCTACACCCACCCACCCAGTAATTCTCTGAGCCTCCCATACCTCTCCATTAAATTCTATTTTTGCTTAATGTAGACAGAATCTCTTTCTGTTGTTTGCACCCAAGGCTCTAAACAATACAACAACCTTGAAGAGAACTTTAACTTGGAACTATCAGTGATACTAGCTGTGCTAAGCAACTCTACACGTTTATCGCAATTTGCTCGATGCTGAGGCTCACAGAGACATCACACTAACTCCACTCCAGATGTACATAATAACATCTATGTAATCATATGTTCCTCCACAAATTAAGATCGTAAGGTTAAGATTAGAGAGTTTCCTTCCTCGGAATATTCTTCTTCAGATATCATCACAGTTCCTCCAGATGTTTATTAAGCATATGTTCCCTTTATAATCTGCTTCCAAATGCAAGCCAGCTTCTGTCTGCTGATGCTCAGCTGTATTACTATGTGGGTCACAGTTAACTCTCCACATTTTCACTATCTAATTATTGTTTATGGCTTTCCTTTGGATCCTGTACTTCAATTACCTACTCTATATTGAACAAACATACTAAATTTCCCTCTATTTATTATATCTTCCATAAATTGTATCGCCCATCTACGATAATGGGTATTGCTTGCACATTTGTAACATTTCAAATAGCCTAAATTTCTTGATAGCTTAAGTGTAGGGTGTGCGACTGTGTGGCTTGAATACTGCATATTGGAAAAATGATAGACTTCTTGAGTTCTCCTAGCTGTGTGTTTTTGTATTAAAGTTAATTTCCCCCTTGGTAGAGACTGCCACACAGTCATGCCTATATCATTTAAAAGTCTATGAAGTAAAGGCATACTGTCCTCTCAACTGAAAACTCTTACACATTTCCATTTTAAAGGAAAAATCTAACTACAGAGAAAACCAAATTTGCAAAGAGAAATTTCATCAGCATCTGGCTGGTGGAGGGGGTCATTTCTTCCTTTGAAGGGACAGAGAAACGTGGCCACAGAGACTCAGCTCATCACATCACCTTCCTTATTCTTGAGATTTGTAAAGGCAGATCTGTAACTGCCAGGAATTCCCTGGGCTGCCTATTATAAACCGTAATCAGCTAGAACTGATTACTCAACTCTGGTCATTTTCATCTACAAACAAATTCACAAGTTTCCCAGACAAATATGGATGGGCTGGCAAATTTAAATTTCAAATGAAAAAATATCTTCCTGTAATGAGTTCACATACCTTTTATTTAGACTTCCAAATGCCAGCATAATGTGATTAGTTTTGATGTTGTTTCTTTCCACCACTTATGAGAAATCACATCATCAATCATATTATCAAAATTAGATGTGGAGAAGACCTAGCATGTCACCAGGACCCTCCCTTGTGCCAGTACAGACTTGTTTTAGCCAGTCTGCTGTACTTTTTAATATTTTCTACAATCTAATATTAAACTTCCCTTGTGATCACGCATCTACCATTTCCATAGTAATGACATAAATATAAAGAATGAGAGTTGGTTTTCTTAAGAGGATGCATCTGTGTTTATCTTCTCTGGCTTTTCAATAAAGAAAGCACGTGGTAAACACTTAGGAAATAAAGATAAATCCAATATATTGTGGTCAATAATTTCAATTATGATCAATAATGATCTCGAACATTTGCATAGAATTTGCACGTTATACAAATTCTGCACAATACCATAGTTGTTATATGAGCAACATTCTTTTAACAAAAATCTACTGGGTGCCCTTGCAAGCCTTCAATATGTTTTTTATATTTCATTGTTTTTAAAACAATGTATGTATATATATACACACGTATATAAAATACATATATATAGTATATAATATACATATTTATGCTTTGAAAATCAGTTTATTGAGAGTTTATCAAACACTTTTAACTTGTCGAGGTATAAATATGAGAAGCTTTTTTTTTCCTCCAGTATCTGTCTTCAGACTTGCTCTGCCAAATTCTCTTCTCACATCCTTCCATGAAAATTTGTGTACGTTTTGATTATTAAAATTTCAATCTAGATTACAATTCTAAACTCAAGCCTAGGAGTGCAGTTACTGGACCCATATTCTATTGACTTCAATCCCAGAACCACCAACTACTAGCTTTGGTTTCTTGAGTTAGTCACTCAAGCTCAAATGGACTTTCTTTCCTCTGCAATCAAATGGAGATAATAAACTAATCTATATTATATAGCTTTTCTATATGTAGAGAACTTGGAATATTGCCTGGAATAGAGGGAAAGAAATATGTATTAGCTATTAATATAATAATTGTTATTTTTATTATCATTTTATCACGTCCCCCAACACACACTTCTGTCTCAAAGAGATCTGATTTTGGGAAGGGCCATTACTTTCCCTCTTCATTCTATTCTAGCATCTGCCCCTTTTCAAAGCCTCTGGAGTGAGGAGTGAAAAGGGAGATAAGTGAGAAACCATTTTCCCAGACTTGGTTGCAGAAAAGCTTCCCTAATCTCACTCTGGCTTGGTACCTTCCATTCGTTGTCGGGGTCTCTGCCACCGTATTGGTCTCCGCATGGGGAGTGTGTGTAATTTTACTGAGGCAGCGATCAGCTGTAACCTAACACTTTCCGTTATGTTAGCCCATTTAGAGGGGGATACCATGCCTTTCTTCAGCTCTCACCAGCAATTCATGCCTCTAACATGTTCTCTTAGTTTTGAACACGTAGCCAGCCTAAGGTAACCTGCTTCTACCTCAAAGCATTGGGCTCTTTGGAATACAGAAGAGCTGTTTTCTTTATCAACGTTCTTAGAGGGCTGCAGAAAACTGCGATAGGGGGGAAAGTTGCCCTGTTCTTTTCCTAGGCATACTATACTGCAATCCCTTTTTGTCGTGTTGTCAAAAGCAAGCCCCTCACTTTTAGAAACCTCCAGACAATAACCAGACCTCAGTATCAGTGCTCTTGTAAGCCCCTAACCTTCAGAAAATGCAAGTCATTCTCTCTCAACTCTTTTATGCTAGCTAATTAATCATCTAGCGGGAAACAGAGATGTAAGTCCTTCCCCCTTTCAGACAATGCCAATCTCTAGGAAGGGATTTCTTCCTTACAACATGACTTAGCTTTGCGAAAGAGTGGAGGTGCACTTTCCTCCTAACCATAAACAATACCTTCCCTAGGATGGCAGCTAACTTTTCCTCTTTACAGTATTATTTTTTAACCAGAAGCGAATTGTGGAGCATTCTGTTTTTGGCAGCAGGTGGTAGGGCCAGTTCTGCTGTCTTAAAGAAAGACCTGGGAGGAGCCATCAGGATGCACTTGTTGCAAGTTCTCTATTGCATGTAGGCAGCTCAATACTGATTTTTCTTCAGCTTTGGGCATCAAGCTCTAAACCCAGGAAAAAAGGAAAACTCCCACTCAATTTTGTGTTATATATTTACGTGTGACTTGTAAATCTTAGTATGCAGTCATTAAGCATATGTCACATATTTGTCCAGATTAATGCCAACGTTTTAAAGACTATTAGATGGCTGGCATTGTACTGGACTCTCTACATATGTTCCCTGCTTAATCATCAGAACAATGTTATTAATCCTTTTTATACAGAAAAGAAAGCTGAAGCTGAAGAATGCCCAGTTCCAAAATTCAGATTTAGTATAGCACTTCTGTATATACATAAAACATGGGCAAGAATAATATATGGGGATAGATTCTTAAAATTCTATAGCTAATGCAATGTAACTAATATTTATATTTTGAGGTTCACATAAAGGAATCAAGTCAATGGATCAAAACAAGATCCTTGGTTCTGCTCAGTTTCTCTGTGGCCTTTAGTGAGCACCGCAGTAGCAGCCTCTTAAGTCTAGACAACTGAAGATGTAGTATCTGTTTCTCAGGCATCATAATCACCATAAAAATGAACACAAGACCTAGTCTCCTCCTTTTTCAGAAGTAAGAAATAGGAAGGACTCTTCTTCCTAAGTATAGCAAATCAACCATATTGGGAGAGGCAAAGGGGGGAAGAGTTTCTATTTGGCAAAGTAGGAACACTATCAGGAAATGCGTTGGGGTGTGAGAGTGAAGGAGATTTTACTCATTGTTAAGTGAATGTGACACTTCTTATAAATAACTAAATAAATGCATATATGCTTATGACCAACGTAAATATCACATACCATCCCTTGAGACAGAGAGAAAATGCAGCTCCAAAGCTTTGTAAGCCTAGTGATTTTCAATAAATCATAATTATACAAGTAAATCTGTGAATAAATTTTAGGTAAGCAATCAATCAACAAATACTCTTGAATGTGTAATTGAGTGCTCAAAGAGATGGTCATAATCCCCAGCCTAGGGTCAAAAACTTGTTTGGTGGCTCTCGCCAAAGTAAGAGTTAATTTCATTTCTCGTGGGCCCCACCTGCTGGAAATGCTGGCATGTTGGCAGAATACAATCATGTGCTCAATTAGGCAAGCAACTGCCAGTTTTACCCAGTGCAGTATAGGTGCGCCTTCTGGAAAAGAGAACAATTATGCAGTTTACTTACATCACAAGGATACTGTTGAAATTTAGTCAAAAAAATGAAGAGGGTAGAGAAGGCTATCAGAAGACCAAACAATGACATGAAAGGAATCTCAAAGTGGGGTGGGTTTTAACTATGTAAGGGTTAGAAATAATGTATATAACACACCTAGCATACAGTAGTTCCTCGACAAATGATGGCTGCATTATTATCTCATTAATTGTTCTTGAGCTTATATAACCTAAGTGACCTAAACATACATTTTCTCATTTTAAAGAAATGATTACAGGAAGGCCACTTCGTTGCCTATTGGGTAACCCAGAGGCAAATCACAGAGGAAACGTCTGTGTGAAAGAGTACTGCTCGCTCCATTTAACTGATGAGAAAATGAAGTAGGGGTCTGTTTTAGTCCTTTAGGGCTCCTATAACAAACTACCATAGAGAGGATAGCTTATAAATAATAGACACTTAAATCTCATAGTTTTGGAGGTTGGAAGTTCAAGATCAGGATGCCAGCACAGTTAGGGACTGAAGAAAGCCCTGTCCCAGCATCAGACTGCCGACTTCTCACTGTGTCCTCACAGGGGGAAGGCAGGAGGGAGCTCTGGGGGGTCTCTTTTATAAGAACATGAATCCCACTCAGTGACTCCCATTTAAGTGTGGAATTAACACTCCAAGGTGGTATAGAGAGCTGTTCCGACTCTGGCCTTGCTTTCCTTCTAAAATAGTCATTGCCTACCTTGTATGCCATGTTCATAACCCTCTCTATTTCTCACCTGTGTCTCTGTGACAAGGTAGCTGGTGTTCACTTAAGCTCATATTCCTCCCTGCACAGTATGCAGTTATCACTAGGATGTCATCTCCCAGACATGGTCTCCATCTCCTGCTCCATCTGCATCAAGGTACAACGTGACACCAGTTTTTGCCCATGGAATGTAAGCAGAAGTGTCTGGTATCACTTCTCAGCTAAAGCTGTTAGAAGCAGAATTGCCTTCTCCAAGCTCACTCCCCTTCCACTGGCTGGATGCAGAGGCCTCCAAGTTCCAGGGGATGCTGAGGTCATCAGTTGGAAGGACTCTTCATTTTAGAAGCTTTAAGTTAAAAATAGTGGATTCCTGATCAGGAATGGCCACTGTGGATTGTAATGTGGGTGAGAAATTAATTTCTATTTTGTTAAGCTCCTGGAAATTTAGGATGTATATTTAGTTATAGTAGCTGGTATTACCTAACTAATACCTTGCTCTATCTATCCAATCTATCTAGCATGTTCTTTCCACTCCAGGTATCCATCATTCAAAGATGAGCTTAAATGCAACGTCTTTTGCATCTCCTTCTAATTCCCTGAGTCACAGTTAATATCTTCCTCCATTATGTTTCACTAGCTGTTTGTCTTAGGTTATAATTAATTCTGTCCATGGAAGTATTCACTACTAAATTATGAGCTTCTATGGGTAGGAACTCTATCTTAATCACTCCATACCCTCCAGTGTGTCAAACACAGTATCTCACAAACAGTAGGTGCTCTATAAATGTCTGTTACATTAAGCCAAATGAAATTGAATTCATATATCTGAATGATTAATATGTTTCTTTCACTCAAGATCTTAGGGCTGGTATAAAAAAAAAAGAAGTCTATTACTTCAGCATGACTCTTTAACTTGGTAGATTAGAGTGAAATAAAAATGTGTCCTGGATAAAATAAAAATGCATTGTTTTACATAAGATATAGCAATTTTGAGAAATACATCGATTTAATGTACTTAGGCCAGTGAAAAATCTGTTGGTTTAAGCTAACTGCCATTAGTTTCAATTAAAAAGTATCGATTTGGGTAAATGTTGGTTAGGATAAATGTTGCCTGACTGTGGAAAAAAAACATTTGCTTAAGCTTGCCTTGGAGCACAGGCAGAGAGAAAGGAGGTGGCAGAGCTGCTGTGAGGGAGCAGGAAAGGAAGTGCGGTAGGTGGCCAGGCAGAATTCCTCGCTGGGCCCTGCTCCACGGGAAGAGGGCCGGTGCCGGTGGCCAGCTGAGGAGGCCACTGAACTTTAACTTGGTATCATCTACAATCCATACTTGAGGAAAGTAGCAAGGAGACAAACCCTTACTTACATTACAATGCTTCTACGAAAGGCCCGGTCAGCTCAATGCCATTAATTCAGTCAAGAACTGAAATCATTCAGCTGAGCTCATAATGACAAAACAAGTGGGTGTAGTTGGCAGAGAGACAACATTTCTCACTTTTTAACGAATGGTTTTAATGCTTTTGTTAGATTGAACCATATGATAAAGACAGGTTTTGTGGTTATAAAAAGGTAAATATTGGCAATTTCATATGGTTCAGCCCAGTAGATACTGCCTAAGGGTAATTAGAGAAAGAAAGAAAGTGCACTTTGTTTTTATTGATATTCTTAATTATTTGTTTCCCCTTCTGATCTTTGATGGCAGAGAATATACACATACACACAAGCACACAATATAGGCACATACGCTTAACAGACATATGTATGCCCTATCTATCTATCATCTATCTATCTATATCTACCTATCTATCTATCTACCTATCTATCTATCTATCTATCTATCTATCTATCTATCTATCTATCATCTATCTACCTATCATCTATTTATCATCCCTAAGTTTACCATCCCAAGGAGGTAAGGAACAAAACAGGTACTCAGTAAATGTCTGAGGAAGGAGGACGGAAATGCAGGCATGGTGATGTTCAGTGATGGTAGATATGATTAGAACAAAGGGAACAAAAATAATAAAGAATTTCAATTAATGTATTTAACCATTTAAATATTTTTCATTGGCAAAGTGAATATTCTTTATTACTACGTGTTTTTGATGACTGGAAGGAAACAGATGTCTAGCAATGAATACTGTGTAAAACATACATATATTAAGCAAGTGGGTAACAAGGAAGTCTCATGGTTAAGAGTGCAGAGAAGATGTCAATGAAAATTGGGGAAAGTGATGAAGACATCTGGGTAATGTAGAAGTAGGAAGTGGGAGGCTGGTAACTGTAAGGATCTGTGTGTGCGGTATCGGGACAGGCAAAGGTCATTCAGAGGAAGGAGTCAGAGAATACTCAAAATAGATGAAGTAAAATATTGCAAATAAAAATGAGGATACTTCAAACTATAAGCAGGAAAATAAAAAATTAAAGGTAGTATATCCGTAAATTTCATTTCTTACCTCTCTATCTTCTGTTTCTGAAATGGGATACAGTTATTGTTTTAGTTTGTTTTTTTTTCTGATTAATTGCAGAGACTATTTTACTTGTGAATCTTTCAAGCCTACCAAAAAAGTGTTATCTTAGCTGATTGTAAATGTCAAAATGGTTCATCAGGCCCAAAGTTTTTCTCCATAGTTACTAAGCAGCAACGACTCTCTCTTCTAACCCTGATGAGACTTAAGTTCTACCATTTTAGATTCTGAATACCTATTTCTTGTTAAAAATAACTGTACAGTGGAGTAGAAATTAGGAGAACTGACTTTTTGTCATAGGTTCTGTTGCTAATTTCTGGGCAACATTTGACAGGAGCCCCTTAAAAACTCTCTGAAGTATTTGATGTAAAAATTAGAGATAAACATAATTATTTTGTTTTATGATTGTTGTAAAAATAAAATGGTGTTCCATATTCAGTAGTATTCAATAAATATGAAAAATCACCACTGAGATCCCACAACAAGCTGGTGGTAATGCAGACCACTTTGGCGTACTTTATCTTATTTAATCCTAATGGCAGCCCTGTGATAGACATTATCTTCAGGCTTAAAGAAATGAGCCTCACCTGTCAGAAGTTAAGCAAGGTGTCCAAATGTAAGATAGGCACTTAGCAAATGTTTTATGAATCAATTGATGAATTACTCCCTAGTCCTCTCCTTTGGCATTCCTCATATTTAATTATTTACATAAAGTAGAACCTTGCCAATATAACATAGTGTGTTTAGGGGGAGATTATGCTAAACAGAAAAAGTCTGAGTTATGAAATATTTGATGAGTATAAATTTACCCAAATTTTCTTCCAATTTTAGACTTCTGCTTATTTGATCAACTTGATGATGTCCATGGTGATAGGGTGTACATGGTACATAGTGATACCAAATTTGTTTTTATCATTATAATTATTATCTGAGATTATTTGATATCTATTCATTCAGCCAATCAGCAAATGTTTAAGGGGCACTGTGCTAAATAGTGGGATTTCAGCAGGGAGCAAAACTGGGTAGTCACTGTCTTTGGAAGGTTTCTAGAATAGTGAAAAAGATGGATATTATTCAAACTGTTAGCAAAAACTTGTGCACTTGCCATTGTGGTAAGTGTGACTCTCCTGAGAGAGGCTATAAAAGGAGGGTTTACCTCAGTGAGAGGCACAAAGAAAAAGCTGAAGTGAAATATGAGAAGTGATAAGAGAAGGGAAGTATGACAGGACAGAAGGAATAGCATAGAAAAAGATCTCTAGCAAGAGAGATAACCCGAGTGGCGAGAATAAAGAAATTTCTCCTGCAACAACATTGGAAAAAACACAGGGGGTCAACACTGGCTTCCTCTGTCTTTTCCTTTTCTGCAGAACTAATCAAGAGACGCAGAGACAGCAGGTAGATGGAGATCAGAATGAGTCAGGATGGCACAAAAGCCTAGGAGTGTTACTCCAAGTAGGGTACCCTTCACAGGGAAACAGATAGAGCAAGGATAAATAACCCTCTCCTCCCAAAGTTGAAGAAGAGTGTTTTCAGGTAGAGAATAAAGATGGAGGCAGGACTGGACTGCAAAAATGTTGGTCTTGTAGGTGACTCTAAAGAAATCTACCTTTATTTTAGGAGTAATAAGAAATTAGTGAAGAATTTAAGAGTGTAGCTTGTAAATGACATTTTGAATATGTATTTCTAGCTGTTGCAAGGGAAAAAGATTGGGAAAGAAGAATAGTTAGGAAATGATTGTGGAAATATAAGCAAAGAGAGGAGTTGGACTAGGGTGGTGATGATCATAGTGGTGATGGGGAGACACAGACAGGCATACGAGCTATTTAGTACATAAGATGGAGAGGATTTGTTAAAGGGTTTTGAAATGGGGAGTAATGTGGATATCTACAATGACATGTCATGGGGAATGATGAATGGTGGTTTGATTTAATGAAATTGAGGAAACTGAAAGAGAACCAAGCTTGGGGAGGGAAGATTACAAGTTGGTGTTTGAGTCGATTGAGTACTAGATGCCTTTGAAATTGGCCAGTCATTTGCCTCCATATTAATATTTCAAAATTAATTCATACACATGATTTACCCCAGCCATTTTGTTTATACTACCTAATTACATGGCAAACTTTTTTCAAGTCTACCTGTCAAGTAATCATTATAAATTTCATAATAGTGGAATATGAATCAATGTGCCTTCAGTGTGCTTATAACTCTAAATTGATGCTCTATTCAGAGATTATTTTACGTTTTTGAAAGGTGATTTTTTTTTTCTGCATTTCTTATTTATGTATTTTGTTTCTGTGATGTAATTGCCATGCCTTCTGAAACCTTATAGAAACTCTGTTTGAAAGAGCATAATGGGGGACTTCCCTGGTGGTGCAGTGGTTGAGAATCCGCCTGCCAATTCAGGGACACGGGTTTGAGCCCTGGTCTGGGAGGATCCCACATGCCATGAAGCTACTAAGCCCATGTACCACAACTACTGAGCCTGGGCTCTAGAGCCCATGAGCCACAACTATTGAGTCCATACTCTGCAACTACTGAGGTCCGCACGCGTAGAGCCGGTGCTCCTCAACAACTGAACTAAGTCCATGCACTGCAATGAAGGTTAGCCCCCGCTCGCCACAACTAGAGAAAGCCCATGCATAGCAGCGAGGACCCAATGCAGCCAAAAACTAAATTAAAAAAAAAAAAAGAAATAGCATAGTGGGATTTGACAGCAATCCTTCTTGAGTGTAAACAGAAGTAAGTTCTTACAGTGTCGTACGTGTGAAGATTCATCAGCAATATCGTGAAGGTTTCACAAAAGCAAGGAATCCCATGCTGACAATTTTTTCAGGAAAAGAGGCTTGGAATGACTTGCATAGGACTGCTGAGTTTATTAGGAGCTGAGATTTCATCAAGCCCACCTTGCCTTCCAGTAAAGCCACAAGAAAAACATCTCGTTAAAGAAGAATGTGCCCTGTGTTTAAATAAGGCTTACAAGAAAAACTCCTTTACTTCTTTCCCTAGGTCGTCCCCCAAATTTATTGACTATTTGTCACCCCAAAAGCTTTTCTTTACCTCAAATCTAAGATCTACCTGCTGGTGGTGAAATTTATTTCTTTTTCTTCTCCTCCTTCTCCTTCTTCTATTTTTTTTTCCTGAGTGAATAGTTTTATAGAGGTAATTTTCTATGTTCAAATCTATCAACTGTTTAAGAAAAATATACAGAGCTAAAGAATATTGCATTTTAAGTGGAATGTAAAGAAAAATTTTCATTCACAGTAATAGCTTAAAATACAAGTATTTTCATAGAATTCTGGGGGGAATGTTCAAGTGCAAAGAAACATCATAATTTCTAAAGTAGTTCACAGAACTCAAACATAGATCACCCTCAATTACACCTACTAATGGAGGAAAGTCTGCATGGAGATATGAAGCCTCCAACCAGTAATTTCAAATGTCTTCACTAAAATTGTATGAAGGCAATATCTGAACTGATTTTCAAAACTTTTCTTTGCTTTAGCCTCTGCCCTTCTGGTTAAGGAGCTTCTAACAATCACATTGACATGGTTAATGTCAAGAAGAATAAAAGAAGGAAAGTGAAAGAAGATAGAAGGCGACTGTAAAAGGTGTACAGCCCGCAAATTGAATTCTAGGCAAAAATCAAGCTTCAGATCTATTTAAAATATGCTTAAATACAAAATATATTAAATACAAAATATATCAGAACATTCTTCTCTATCACATAGAAATTGATATGAGAAGACCCCTTATTGGACCTAGTAATTCCCACTTGATACCCTGAAACTTACAACTCTGTTGTAAAAATAATTCTACACTGGACTCGTGTAACACTTTCTTTGAAAGTCTTCCAGGGCTGAAAAATTTATGGTATCTCTATTGTTCTATTGTGATAAACACATTTTAGAAACACTTCAGCTTTGTTTTCATTTTTATTTTGTCAAAACAATAAGAACAACAACAAACAAAAATAGAAAGTGTGAGTACAAGATTCCTCAGGATCCAATCATTCTGATTGCTATTTCAAGGGCTGAGATACATTACCTGCAGTTACATGCGACTAAGTGGCTGCATAGACCAGCAGATTTGGTCTGTCTTAAAGATACCTTTACATCTTTAGTGAAAGCCATTGCCACGAAAATGATAATGAAACAGTGTTATTTTATTCTACGATACTGATTAATGCGTCATATATCACGTTTGAGTCCCATTAAGATCTGAAACCCATGAAATCTATGATTTCAAGCTTTAACAACACAGAATCATGATTTCTTAGAAACAGAAGACCAATCTTTCTTCAAGGAGCAATTCTTTGTGAAACATGCAGGACAAAATATAGCTGAAGGCTCTATTTGATACTTCCACTGATGGAGGACTTATTACTTCACCAAGCTAATTGTTTTTCTGCAGTATTACTGTGTCTCAAATGCTCTATTTTATGTGTATGCAAGTTTATCCTATCTGTTCGTCCTATTCCACTGGGGCATCACAGAATACATCCTTATTTCCATATGCACATTTTCAAATGTCAGAAGACAGCTAGTCTAGTTCCTCCAATCATTTCCTAGAAAAATAGGTAGTTTCTTCCAGGATTTTATGTAAGACATGATTTTCAGCTTCTTGGTCATTCAGATTTTTCCTGATCTAACCACGCTTTATTTGGTCAATGTCCCTCAGGGGACAAAATAACACCCTAGAGGTGGCTCTAACTATAGTCAATATTTTGAAGCTGTCATCTCCCTTACTTGGGATGCTAAAATGCCGTTAATATAAAGCAAAATCCTCAGGTGGTTTTAAAATTGTTCAAAACAATATATCTTTCATTTTTTTCTTTCTTATAGTTTGTGTTAAAAATGATGTGAAATATGCATGCATTAAAATGTGTAAGTACTAACTGTGCAGTGTTGTCAAGGTAAGACCTGTTTAACCAACATGCTTTCATAATATAAACATTCTCATCTCTCCAGAATGTATCCTCATGTCTCTTTTGAAACAATTTCTTCCAGCCTTAACACAAGGACAACCCCTGTTTTTGTGTCTTTATCTTCGTGTTTCCTGTTCTTGAACTTCAGATAAATTAGGTTTGCTGAGTCTGATTTTGCTCAAAATTAAGCCTGTGAGGTTCACCCATGATGGTGTTTGTATCAATAGTTTGTTCCTTTTGGTTCCCCAGCAGTATTTCACTGTATGATTACAACACAATTTGCCGATCTTTTCTCTGGTTGATAGATTTGGGTTGTTTCTAGTTTTCTATTATCATGAATAAAGTTGCTATGAATTTTTGTGTAGAAGTCTTTGTATAGACACACATTTTCCTTTCTCTTGGGAGTGACATTGCTGGGTAGAATGAAAAGTGTAGGTTTAACATATAAGAATGATGAAACTATTCTCCAAACCACCTGTGCCATTTTGTAATTTCCCACAATTACGTATGAGAGCTCCAGTTTCTCCACACCCTCCACAGAATTTGGCAATTGCAAATCTTTTTATTTTAGCCATTCTAGTCAGTAGGATGACCACACACACTGGTTTGGTTTGTCTGGGACAGTCCAGATTTATGTTTGATATCCAAGCTTAATTCTCTCTCTCTGTCTCTCCTTCTCTCTTTAGTGAGAACATTTAAATTCCACTCTCTTAGCCAGTTTCAATTACACAATAGTGTTATCAACAATAGTCAACATGCTATCTATTAGATTCTCAGACCTCATTCATCATATAACTGAAAGTTTGTATCCTTTTACCAACCTCTCCCTATTCTCCCCTCAATCTCCCAGCCCCTGGCAACCATTTTTCTACTATTCTATTCTCTGTTTCTGTAAATTTGACTTTTTAACTTTTTATTTATTATTTATATTTCACATATAAGTGATACCATGTTGTATTTGTCTTTCTCTGTCTGGTTTCTTTCACTTATCATAATGCCCTACAGGTCCATACACGTTGTCACAAATACCAGGGTTTCCTTCTTTTTTTAGTACTAAATAATATTACATTATGTATATATATATATATTTTTCTTTTTTCATCCATTGATGGATACTTAGGTTGTTTCCATACCATGGCTACTGTGAAATTGTGAATAATGAATGCTGCAATGAACACAGGAGTACAGATAACTCTCTGAGATCATTATTTTGTTTGGATGTGTATTCAGAAGTGGGATTGATGGAGTATATGATGGTTCTATTTTTGATTTCTTGAGGAAACTCCATATTGTTTTGCCCAGTGCTTGTATCAGTTTACATCCCCACCACAGTGTACAAGCATTCCCTTTTCTCCACATCCTTGTTAATATTTGTTACCTCTTGTCTCTTTGATAATGGACAGCCTAACAGGTGTGAGGGCAGTTTAATTCTTAATAGTACTCCTTTTTTTTCTTCAGAGTGTTCCAGTTTAGACAATGAATTATATGATCAATCTGGTTAATCAGGGACTCTGGTATGACCTATACCCTAATGGAGGTGGTAAAAGGGTCATGGCTGCAAGTACCAGGAGCCATTTGAGGGCAGAAGAAACATGGCAGGCCATATAACCCAGATATGCTACTGAGAGGAGCAGTTTCTGGAAACTTTCTCCAGTGACAGTCACGTGTGTTAGAAGCAGCCGAGCAAATTGCTAACAAATTTATGTCATTGGGTCATCACTCTTAGCGATGCAACTAGAATCAACAAATAGCGTCAGGCTGGAGATTCCTTAATAACTAAAGCTCTTTGTGAGTTTCCAGCATGGAAAAGAATGTTATTTATGCTGCATAGAAAATTTCCAAAAGCTCAGTGGCTTGAAATAACACATAATTATTATTGCACTGTTTTTGAGGGCAGCAGCCTAGCCATGACTTAGCTAGATGTTCTCCTTCAGGGTCTTACTAGGTGGCAACCAAAGTGTCAACAGACTGCCTTCTCATCTGAAGACTCAACTGGAGAAGAATGCACTTCCATGTTCACTCAGGTTATTGGTAGAATTCATTTCCTCACAGCTGTAGGACTTGAACTTTGGTTTTATTGCTGGCTGTTGGTTGGAGGTCACCAGCTCTAAGAGACTGCCTACAGTTCTCTGCCATGTGGTCCTCTCCATAGGCAGTTTACAGCATGGTCGCTTGATTCTTCAAGGCCAGTAGGAGAGCAAAAGCTTGTCTGTCAGCTGGCAAGATGAAGTATTATATAACATAATATGTGAGGGACATCTCAACATCTTTGCCTTAATTTACTGGTTATAAACAAGTCATAGGTCTCACCTGCACTCATACAAGAATTACACAAAGACATGAATTTCAGGAGGCGGGGATCATGGTACCATGTTAGAGTCAGTTCTCTTCCACATGCCACAATATTATCTTAACACGGCATTAGAAATTACTAATTTTCTGTTATCAACACTTTTATTAGAAGAAGAAAAAACAAACAGTTTTCCAGAAGGAAGGCTAATTGGGGTGGAGGCTTGAGCTATCTATTATAAATTTAATTTCAACCAGTGGCTTAGTTTTCTGGGGAATTCTGTCTGTCTGTCTGTCTGTCTGTCTGTCTGTCTGTCTACCTACCTATCTATCTATCTATCTATCTATCTATCTATCTATCTATCTATCTATATCTATCTATCTATCATCTATTTATCATATATTTTTCCATACTCAGCTTCAAGCTTATTCTTCTAAATGTCTTCTCCTAATATTTCTTCTACTAAGCCATGGTCAAATTGCATTGAACGTTTCTTGATTATCTTAGTTCACAGGACTTCTCTCTTCTGTTCAAGTCCGATATACATGGGTTTGATTCTGGCTCTATCACTTATTAGATTTTATGACCTAGGGAAGATTATTTACACTCCCTGAATATCAGCCTTTTTATTGGCAAAGTGGGAATAGTATTATTTGGTTCATCTTCTTCTTGAGAAGTGGAAATATAATTATACTTAAATAGCCTGGTCCACAGAACATCCTATCCAAATATTGTTGTCTTTATTCCCCTCCATTTCTTGCCTTTCTTTACTCTCTATATGGTCCACCCACATTCTCTTCCCAATCTCTGGAATAAGTTGCAACAAATCTATGAGATGACTCAGCAGGTTACCCTTATCCAATATTTGATCACTTTATCATAGAACTCATTTTGTGGTGTCTATCCTTATTATTCTGGGCACTGTTATATTCCAATCTTTGGCCTCTTTCTCTCCCATCTTCTTAAAAGCCTTTTGGAACTCTCCAGGGGGGGAAATGTTCAGGGTCCTGGTTTATGGTTTTAGGTAGCAGGTAGCTTTTTTAGGAGACCTGCCAGAAAAGTTTTAATTACACAAATTCCTCATTATATAATTCCAATGGGAAAACTATATTCTTTAAGGAACACTCAGGCACTTCATTTTTAAAGTCGATTTCTCTAAAATTAATATAAAGTAGCATAACATATTTCCCACTCAAAGAATAACTTTCATGAATTTCCCCTGAGAGTATTTAAAAAAAATACATTTCATTACATAAATAAGGGCATAGACTTAACCTTACCACTTTGTAATTTCAAATGGAATAAATAAGTTATACTGACCTGAATTCTAATTCCAGTTTTACAACTAAGTAGCTGGTTAGCCAACTACTGAGCTGGTCATCTTACCATTTTGAGCCCCAGGGTTTTTGTTTATTAACTGAGGAATTTAGAGAAGGTGATATTTAAGTTCCTATGGACTCTACAGTTCTATAATTTTGGGAAATTAGTTGCATTTCCATTTATTAATTTCTTTTTATAAAATTGCATTCATTCATATTTCATTGTAATGTTCAATTTTCTTTCTTAATTCTCAAGCTTGCGTACATGCTGGTTTGAAAACAGCATAAGTCTGTTAAAGTCACATCAGGAGTTTTTACATATAAATTTGTGCTGGTCAGTAGGTATAGAAAGATAGAGATTTCCAACTAAGAGTAGATAATTAGGGATCCCTTTTGAACAGATTTACTTCAAAGAGAATAGAACTTCTCTTTGTTATCAACACCAAGAATACGAACCAGGACACCAAAATCAATTAATAAGAATTTCAGAACTGAGACTAAAGAAAAAGTTTTGCGTTGCTTTCTCAGAAGTATGGGGGAAGACCATAGGTATCTTTTAACATTCAGGTGGCAGAAGTTTGCATTTCAACAGCAAAATTGTCTAGTAACATCTGAGGATATCCAGTAACTGACTTCTAAATTCTTGAGCTATAGACATTCTTCCTGAATGTCTAGAATATTAATGGATGGGAGATAGCCAGCATATGTCCATCACTGTTCTCGGTACTGAACACGCACACATCTGACAAAGCTGCTATCCAATCATTCAAGTGTGGCTAACGGGGCTCATTTCTGACCTGCAGTCTGTTCCATGCTGACTGCAAATATAGGTTATTTTCTGGAGCCAGCAGGGCCCCCCGTGGAGCCTGTCACTCAGCAATTGGCAGAGATACGAGCACTTTGCCTTCAAAGTTGCATCATATTTTTAATCAAATTTATGTTCTTTACTTCTGGGAAACGCATGATCTCCCTACTGTTCATTTCTAAATTTCAGAAGGGGATCCCTGTCTTCTTTGTTCTTTTTCCAATTGATAAGAACCAATAGCATCCTCAAATCCAAGAGCACCGGCACCTAGGTGACCATCTTCTACAGTGCCCTTATTTCATAGAATAAATGAAGAAAATCTCACACAAGGAAGTGACTTGCTCAAGGCCAAACAGGAAAAGGCAGAGATGGAGTGATAACTTCCATTTCTCGACTTCCAGTTCCAAGGGTTTTCTCTGACTTCGTGCTACATTGGTGTGAACTCTTGGGTGAGCTAAATTTTGATCTTTTTTTTATATGCATCCTGCTACGATTGGCCCAACATGACCTTCACAGCTCATTATTACCATTGATCCTTATGTGATGAACTTGATAAATGAACAAAAAGTAAGGTAAATAATTCTGGGTAGACATGCTGTCGTCCTTGTACACTGATTTTGCTCAAAGTAATACTAGTCTCATTTTGTAAGAGTATTTTGTAGAATTAAAAAGCACATTCACGTATTTGACCACTTTGATATATATATATTTTTTCCATTAAGGAAACTCTGTGAATTCAGCAAAACGATTGGACCCAAAGGCTGACAATGACTATGTAGCAGATCCACCTTGTCATACAAAAACATCTATATATTTAAGTGTAGATGTGAAATGGTTAATCCAAGCATCCTGATTAACAGAGTGATGCATTACATATACCATCCAAACTTTTTTGTTTATTTGTTTTTAACTTTTTTCAGGTGCATATATTTAAAAAAAATATTCAAAGCTGTTTCATATATAGAATTTCATTCAAACTCCCATCTCATCCTACAATCCAGTTATCAAAAGTTTTGAGTAATGCTGAAGTAATAGCATTTTACACTGAAATAAAGTGTCTGACATTTAATTTAATTTAGTATACATTTTACTTATTTCACGAAGAATTTTAAGCCATGTATAATACAAATAAAATATAAGTAGAAAACTAAGAACATGCAAAAATTAAAAAGTACAGATCATCAAGGCCAGGTTAGATGTCAGTTCCCATTCACCTTTCAGCTTCCAAGACTCAAAAGCCAAAAGAGAGAGATAGAGAGAGACAACATGTATGCATTATACTGTATTTCTAAAATATCAATATCGAAAAGAATCAGGCAATATCAAAACAATTTAGACTTCTAAAGACAAGAATGCATGGAAACAAACACTCAACACAAATGTATTGAAAACGCTTTACTCTTCCTGTAGTAATTGAAGGGCATTTGGAGTATGACAAGGCCTTAGCATGTTGTATTAAATGTTTCCTGGATAGCTGCAAGATGGAAGATACAGAACTCATATGCCTAATTATCCAAAATACTGGCATTTTTGAAAGAATAGATTATCTTTAATGTTTCTTTTAGTGCTAATTTAATTGACTCTGATTCACTTGGAAGCTGTGAGTGATTGACATTTGTGAATCTCAGATCTAGATCTCCTTGCTCCAGGCCTCCAAACAGTGCCAGACATACCCTAGCAGGGATTCAAGAAACGAGGCATTGATGGTCTTAGTGACCTCCCTGGATGGCTCTTGCCTTCTGATGTTGAAATCAGTAAAACCAGGGTCCTCCCACTTGGAGTTTCTTCATTTCTGGCAATTCCCGAAGCCCTTCCTCCTCTAGGATGCTCTCCTTCAGGCTCCAGAAGGCAAGCTACTGAATAAGTGCTTCCCAGAGGGAGGGAAAAGTTATTTGCAAGAGGCTGGACTCTGTCAGATAAGTAAAAACTTTTGTAAATACCTGGCTTGGAACTGAGAGAGAAGAAGGTTTTCAAATCAAAGTGCTAAATTAAGAAGCTTAATTTGGTACTTCAGCTGACTGAGTTGCTTATGGGAGGGTTTCTGCTAACAATTCCCCTGCATTCACAGGGGATCAAAAGCGGAAACTGATAAGATAGCTTCAGGGGGAGGAAAGTAAGGTCTCACTCCAGTAGCTCTGTCTTCAAGAAAGCTTGAGAAGTGCTGAGTCTGAGTCTGTTTCGGTCCCATGCTGGTGCAGAGATAGCTACAGCATACTGCCTTTCTCCATACTGTGCTCTCCTTGGAGGGACAGAACTAACACTTATGTTTCTTGTGGACTTCTCCAATTTATCAGTACAAATACAATAACGAAGAGAGAATTCTTCATTGGGGGAAGAAGAAAGACATTGGCTTTGAACATAAGGGCGCTAAATTGGGATTAACACTATGAATCTAATTTCAGATTCTAACAATGCCTTGTTGAGGAAATTACTTGCTTACTCCGAAGCAGTTTTTTTCCCATCTGAAGATGGAAGTTAGAACTTTTCTATGGTCTCCATCATACTCTGCACCTCTAGAAGTTCCTTATTATATCATTCTAATGTTAAATACATTTTGAGAATAGTCCAGTATATTTATGTATTGAAGTTCTAAAAATTAAGTTTGGCACTGGATTTAGTAATATTAATTTTGGAAATTTACATAAAAATAATAAGACATTTGTAGAAGTATTTATCTATCAGAATGTTTATTTCAACATTATTTAAGTGGCAAAAGTTGGGCCAAAACTAACCTCACAATAAAAAATGATTGAATGTATAAATTATTGTTGATACATATGAAGGTATAAGGTATACCTGTTTAAATTCAGATTGCTGAAAAATATTTAATGGCATAGAACATGTTCACAGTGAAATCCAAATAATAAAATCAGATTACAAGAAGTAAGAATATATCTCAATTTTGTTAAAGATAAAAATAAGTGTGTTAAAGATATATGTGTGCAAAATGGAATATAAAAAAAGCCTGGAGAACTCTATTTCAAAATTTCAACTGTGTTTTTTTCTGTTTAGGTAGCTGTTAGTACTTTTTATTTATTATTATAGTATTCTATAATTTTCAATATTTTTACAATGAAGGTTGATTACATTTGCAATCAGAAGTAAACATGATTAATTTCATTTAAATACTGCAGAAAAAATAATGTATACACCCTCCCTTTCTTCACCTTCCTACTCCCAATAGCTCAGAACCTTGAAGAAAAATCAAGCATTGTGACAAATAATATGCTATCTCAATAAGTTTCAAAAAGTTGAAATCACTCCATTTTTTTTGTGTGTGTGTGAACCATAGATGTCAGGGCTAAAGGAGACTCCAGAAGCCCTCTGATTTTCTCAGTTCATGTTATTGGGTCTCGGGAAAACTAATGACTTGTCAACTGTCATAAAACAATGATCCAAGTGGTTACAAATATGAAGAATGTAAATTTTTACAGACTTGACTCACAATGGGGTATGCAGCACAAAGCCATCTGAAAGGAATGTGGTAATGGAAAAGCAGTGAACCTATTAACTGATAGAATATTAAGATTCTTAAAAGTCTGGGACTATTCCCACCAATGTCAAGCAAAAAGCCTCGAACTACTTTCTAATTACGAACAGTACAAATAGAGAACTTTGGTTTCATAACCCTAGGAGAATATGAAATGGTCCATGCCTCTAGATTTCTGCAGAAGCATACCTGGATATCATGGTACCTGAAAAGCATTCCATTAAATCATTTAGTTATCTAACTAAAAAGATAGCTTTTCACAATTGAGTTTGGAAAATTATATGCATCTACCTCTGTCCATAGGCTCAGGATGCATTTCCTGATCACAAGCTTTTGCAGCTCAATGACTGTGCTTTGACCACTTGTGGCTGGTGTTTCTCCCCAGGACACAAGTCACATGGGGCACAACATGGCTAATATCCAGAATGATCACGAGACCCACACAACTGCTTTGTCACCCCTTTGAGAACTTGTCAGCAAGGAGCTTGTGACTGCTGACCAGCTGGTTAGAAACACTGGTAATAATTTGTTTAATATTAGAGTTAATATGATGTCTGTGAGTAGGAAGAACTTTGTGGGATTGTAATCTCCATTGTCGTCCATGTTAGGTAGACTCTTATTATTAGCTTTGTTTTCACTGCTCATTAGTTTCTGGGAAATTAATTCTGGGCTATCATCTTTCATAGTGAATGTTTTCTTATTAGAAATTGGAATTCAACTTACCTATTCTTCATAATCTTAAACGTTAGAAGACTAGATGAGTTACAAGGGTTATATAGAATTAACAAATTTTAATGCATCTGAGTACTTTAGAAGCTATAGGAGCCATTAGTCCTGAGTTTTTCAACATGATTGCAAGTGTGAAAAGTTCTTTTCAAGGACTTAAATATTTCAGAATACATTTACTCATTATAGTGTCTAGAAATATGTATACCTTAATTAAATGTTATCTAGGCTAGCATCTCATACCAAGGATGAAGAACCTGAAGCTTAAGAAGACAGTGGAACATTCCTAAGGCCATAGTGGCAGAATGAGACCCAGTGACTCATTTTATGGTCCCAGTTCCATGTGTTTCTTTTGGGCTGATCGTACTTGCTCACACTTCTTGAAAGGTTTTAATACGGCTCTTGCGGACTGGGGGAAATATGAAAACGTTTTTTGTTATTGTTGCAATTTTTAGCACTATTCATTTTATATTTTTATACAATTTTTAAAGGTTACACTCCATTTACAGTTACTACAAAAAATTGGCTATATTCCCCATGTACAATATATCCTTGTAGTCTATCTTATACCCAATAGTTTTTACCTCCCACTCCTCACCTGTATATTACCCCTCTCCACCTACTGGTAGCTACTAGTTTGTTCTCTATATTTGTGCGTCTGCTTCTTTTTTGTTACATTCACTTGTTTGCTATATTTTTAGATTCCACATATATGTGATATCATACAGTATTTGTCTTTTTCTGCCTGACTTATTTCACTTTGCATATTGCCCTCCAAATCCATCCATGTTGCTGCAAATGGCAAAATTTCATTCTTTCTTATAGCCAACTAGTATTCCACTGTGTGTGCATGTGTGCTTGTGTGTGTGCATGTATAAAAGATCTTTCTTACCCATTCATTTGTTGATGGACACTTAGGTTGCTTCTATATCTTGCCAAATGTACATAATGCTGCTATGAACATTGGGATGAATGTATCTTTTTGAATTAGTGTTTTTGTTTTTTTGGATATATACTCAGGAGTGGAATTGCTGGGTCTTATGGTAGTTCTATTTTTAGTTTCTTGAGAAACCTACATATTGTTTTTTGATAGTGACTGCACCATTTTACATTCTCACCAACAGCGTACAAGGGTTCCCTTTTCACCACAGTCAATATCTGCAAATCAATCAGTGTGATATACCACATTAACAAATTGAAGAATAAAAACCATATATTCATCTCAATAGGTGCAGAAAAAGCTCTTGATAAAATCCAACATCGATTTATGATAAAAACTCTATAGAAAGTGGGTATACAGGGAATATACCTCAGCATAATAAGGGCCATATATGACAACCCCCCAGCTAACATCATACTCAACTATGAAAAGCTGAAAGCATTTCATCTAAAATCAGGAAAAAGACAAGGATGTCCATTTCACCACTTTTATTCAACATAGTTTTGGAAGTCTTAGCCACAGCAATCAGACAAGATAAATAAATAAAATGAATCAAAATTGGAAAGAAAGAAGTAAAACAGTCACTGTTTGCAGATGACGTGATACTATACATAGAAAACCCTAAAGACACCACCAGAAAATGAGTAGAGTTCATCAAAGAATTCAGTATAGTTGCAGGATACAAAATTAATATGCTGAAAAACTGTTGCATTTCTAAAATAACAATGAACTATCAGAAAGAGAAATTAAGGAAACAATCCCATTTACCATTGCATCAAAAAGAATAAAATACCTAGGAATAAATCTACCTCAGGAGGTATAAGCCCTGTACTAAAAAAATTGTAAGACACTGATGAAAGAAGTTGAAGACAACACAAACAGATGGAAAGATATATAGTGTTCTTGAATTGGAAGGGTTAATTTGTTAAAATGACCATACTATCCAAAGTAATCTACAGATTCAATGAAATCCCTATTAAAATGCCAATAGCATTTTTCATAGAGCTAGAAAAAATAACTTTAAAATTTGTATGGATACACAAAAGACTCCAAATAGCCAAAACACTCTTGAGGAAGAAGAACAGTGTGGACTCATGAGCTCTGACTTCAGAATATATTACAAAGCTACAATAATCAAAACAGAAAAGTGCTGGTACAAAAACAGACAACAGATCAATGGAACAGGATAGGGAGCCCAGAAATAAACCCATACGTTTATGATCAATTAATCTAAGAGGCAAGAATTTACAATGGAGAAAAGACAGTCACTTCAGTAAGTGGTGCTGGGGTAACTGGGCAGCTACATATAAAAGAATGAAATTAGAACATTCTTGGGCTTCCCTGGTGGCACAGTGATTAAGAATCTGCCTGCCAATGCAAGGGACACAGGTTCGAGTCCTGGCCTGGGAAGATCCCACATGCCACAGAGCAACTAAGCCTGTGTGCCACAACAACTGAGCCTGCACTCTACAGCCCACGAGCCACAGCTATTGGGCCCACGTGCCACAACTACTAAAGCCCATGCACCTAGATCCTGTGCTCCACAACAAGAAAAGCCACTGCAATGAGAAGCCCTCACACCGCAACGAAGGGTAGTCCCTGCTCTCCGCAACTAGAGAAAGCCCATGTGCAGCAACGAAGACCCAAGGCAGCCAATAAAAAAATAAATATATTTTTTTTAAAGAACATTCTCTAACACCATAAACAAAAATAAACTCAAAATAGATTAAAGACCTACTGGGCATATACCCAGAGAACACCATAATTCAAAAAGACACATGCACCCCAATGTTCATTGCAGTACTATTTACAATAGCCAGGTCATGGAAGTAATCTAAATACCCATCAACAGAGGAATGGATAAAGAAGATGTGATACATATATACAATGGAATATTACTCCATTATAAAAAGGAATGGAATTGAGACATTTGTAGAGACATGGATGGACCTAGAGACTGTCATACAGAGTGAAGTGAGTCAGAAAGAGAAAAAAAAATATCGTATATTTACACATATATGTGGAATATGGAAAAATGGTACAGATCAACCAGTTTGCAAAGCAGAAATAGAGAGGCAGATGTAGAGAACAAATATATGGACACCAAGTGGGAAAAGCAGGGGGGTAGTGTGGGATGAATTGGGAGACTGGGATTGCCATATATACTTTACTAATAAGAAAAAAAATATCAAATTGCACATTTTAAATACATACAGCTTATTGTATGTCAATTTAAAATTTGTTTAAAAAATAAAGACCTAAATGAAAACTTTTAAGTAATAATTATATAAGAATAAAGTTTTAAGCAGCCCCAAGTTCATCTGGTTACAGGCCTGACTTTGTAGGCTTATTCTGTTGGTACCTTCAGATGTTGTCACTGAAGTACTCTAGCCTTAATTCTTCTATTATTTCTGCCACAGACTGAAGAGCTTTCCTCCTCCCTAAATTCCTGACCTGGGTTTCCATTTTTATCATTTCAAAACCCAGATAAAATTGGTGGTAATGGAAATAATCTGTATACTTTTATTCTTATGGAGTCTCTCAAGATGTGTAGAGTTACTGTGGCTAGGCTCTGACAGAGGAAACGTCTTTGGACGTGGAGAGAGAGGCAAGTATGGAAAATAGATGTGGCCTGCTGTCCATAGTTCTGAAATGTCATTTTCAACTTGCCCTGCCACAATGGGTAACTTTGGCAACATATCTCAAGAAATCTGAACAAGGTAAGGAAAATTTCTTGTGGAAGAGCATGGAGGAAGCATTAAATGAAATGAAGGAAGAGAGGATGTTAGATAGGAATGGTCTTTCTGATTGTATAAAGTAAAAACAAGAAATTATTCTTTGATGTAGTGGTCACATTTTTACAGTTTTGCAAAAGATTGTTTTCCCTCCAGGAAGCTGGTTGACATAAGGTATTCCCATTCCCACCCATCTGTATCTACCTCTCCTCTACAGCTTAGGTTTTAGTTAGCCAGGCATATTTTATCCAGATAAGACCATGGAGAAAACACTGATACACATTTCTCTGGATGTTCATTTTAAAATAATCATAGACTTTCTGATCAGTTCTCCTAGAGTTGGGGCACAAAGCAGAAGAGGAAATGACATGAGTAATTGGAATATGTCATTCTTAAGATGGGAACCGTAGAAAGGTGCTAGAGACACAAAAGTGAATAATGAAATTTTTTGTTGCACAGTTTAGAAGGAAAAGTAATCCATACAGTTAGTTTTCATTGACTTCTGAGCATTGTGGTAAACAATTTCTGTGCATTATTTCACTTGATAACCAGAAAAATCTTAGTTGATATTATTTTTACTAACTTTTTTAGGTGAAAAACTAAGACTAACAGAAGCTTTAAAGAATATCCAGAGATACATGGCTTATGGCAGAGGTCAAATCCAAACCTTTCTGACTCCACAATTCATGTCCTTAACAATTCAGCAATGCACAGGTATGTGTGACAATGGAAGATGCAAATAGTGCTGGCTTGTTTTCAAGAAATAATAAAACTATTGAACTCTTCTCAAGTCTGAACAAGGTGATGCATAGTAGTAAATTGAAGTGGAGGAGAAGGAAGAAGAAGACAGTGATATGAAAACTGAGCTTTGAAGGTTAAGATTATCAAGCATTGCAAATAGAGTCAAAGGCATGTGCAAAGTTCTAAAATAGGATGGTGTGTTTGAAGAACAATCAGTTGTCAATACGGCTTTACGACGATGCATGCTGAGAACATGGTGAATGTGAGCTATGGATTTTTCTTGCATTGTGACTTTGGACAAGTCATTAACCTCTGGGAAATCTGATCCTTTACCGGTTGGTATCACTCTACCTGAATTTCATGGTGTTAATCCCATAAGGTCCTTTTGAAATATCATATTTATACATCATTTTCCTTTCCTCTTCTAAAGAAGACAATATCATCTGCAATCCGCTCAGTTATCATGGATCTTACTATCCCATTTATGGATTGATTTTGTTCTCTACTTTTTCACTCTCTCTTCGCTGTGACCAGTCAGGTAACCATCTTATTGCTCATTTGCACCTCCACTGGAGAGAAGAGGTGTGATAGTCAAACCAGTCAACATTTTATTTCCTTGCAACGTTTGTAAAAAGTTTAGTGAAGAAAAAAAGCATTAAAAAAGGTAATGAATACAATCAGATCTGAGGATGTTCTGTACATTTCATTTGTCAATACTAGATTTCTTTCTCCTACCCTTGTACAATCAAGAGTTTGATTTATTTTTTTTTTTACCTTAAACATTACATTATACTGTGTTCCCCTCACTTCTCTATTTCATTTTCCAGATAATATTACTGAAGTGAATTAAATGTCAGGTGGATTCCAATAAATACTATATCAAGGTTTTGGCAGGGCTTTAATTAGAATCCAAATCTTCTAATTCCTTGATACAATGGCTCCAAATTCAGTTCTGTCTATACTTGCTAAATATTCTCTTAGATTAGACACATAAATCTAATAAGAAATGACTATGGCTTCAGGATGATCATGTAGTTCAACATTCAAAGAAAAGTACCTCTGGCAGTGAAAAGAGGTACAAATAAAAATTAATCCATGACAATAGGCCTAAACCAGATTTATTCCAGGCAATCTAGAGTGTACAGGTCATCTGCACTTCAGTGAAATCAGAGGACACCCTAATATGTGGCCCAAAAATGCAGATTAGAGAGCCTCCAGAGCACAATAGGTGCTCACTTGACCAGTATCGCTCTACCCAGGTTAAAACGGAAAAAAAAGAAAAAGGCGTGTGATGTGTAAAGGCAATTCCTAAGGGGGCCAATGGACCATTGGTATTCAGTTCGTACTTTTGAGGGCTGGAGTAGTTGGGCTCTGATTTTCCTCATACATCACCAAAAACTCCTAAAATTTCAACAGTGAGGCAGCTCCAGTCTCTATCCCGCAGTCATTCACATTCTTAATCTGCAGATGATGAAGGCAGATTAATAAAAAGATATTTACTGGGCAGAGGAATGAACGCCGTTAGAGTAATAAACTATGGTTTGTGGAGCACAAAAGATGGAAAAACATCCTTGCTATTCCCTGGGAAATTAGCCAAGACTACAATAATGAATCCTCTAGGTGGAGAGGGGAAAAGTAAAACAAAAAGACAGATATTAAATAACCCCTCTTCGGTATACGAGGTACAGCTGTGCAAGCTACTCACCATGCCCATTAGTGTGTGGCTAGGTTGTTTGAAGGGCTAGGGAGTCTGGGCTTTATCCTACAGATAATAAGGAACCATCAGTGCTTTTGTTTTTGCTTCAAAGCAGGTGATACAAACACACGTGTTTGAAAATGTAATTCTGCTGATAGTATTAAGGCGGGGAGGGGGGGAGGGGCTGAATCCATATAATGTCCTTCCCATGCTTGCATGGTTCTTTGGAAACCTAAGCATAATAATGTGCTAAATATTTAAACATCTTAATTACACTTAAGTTAGGTATTTGCGTCTTTTAAAAGATCCTCTCCAGCCTCTTTCCTCTCCTTTTGCTTCTCCTCTCTTTCATGCTCATATTCTCATTTTAAGCATTTTTTTTTTCCAGAATCCCATGTCTCAGTGCCTCCTTTTTAGGTTAAATCAGCATTCCTTCTGTCCTGCTTTTCCAGAAACCACACTTGGGATTTTCCTTACTTTGGTTTCCTTTTATTGACAAGATGAAGTCAAATTTTTTTTTTCTCTTCTTATCTTTCCTTTTGCTTGATTTCCACTCTTTCTTGTAGACTTTGATCAGAAAGAGAGAGCTGTCTGAATTATCATTAAATTTGCTGAGTCATTTGTAATTTTCTTTGAATGCTGAGGGCTTCAGTGTCATTACAGATGAGGTCCAATCTGGTTGGTTTTTGAATATAATTGAGCCAAATTACATATTCTAATTGTACATCCTAATTTTTAATGAAGCTGAAATGAGAAGGGGTCATAAGGGTGCATGTAGTTACAAAATCTTTCATGAGGTTATAGAGAAATAGTGATTCATATCTTTCAATATTGTATTTTCAGGGAGAAAAGCTGCTATAAAATGAAACCCAGAAGAAACAGATTAATTGAGAGACATATGGGAAAATCCAAACTTCAAAAGGGATGGTCTAATTTTAGAAGATAAACTAAAAGAGTTTTTTCAAGTAAATTATAGAGTCATTCTTTGCTTTGCAGAAGTGAAGTATATGTGTGTATTGTGGCATTGCTGTACCCAGTAGCCTTCCTTATCCCTTGTTGGACTGCCTTTACACTTCTAACGGGTATGGCCGATTTAAAAAGTGGATACAATATTTTTCAGCTCTTACAATTAGAAATATATTTCTCCCTCTTGAATCTTGGCTTGGACATATGACTTGCTTTGACCAAAAGGATATTAAGAAATATTATAGAAGTGAAGGGTTGAAAAGTGCTTTCTATTCTTCTTCCTGCTTTTGGAACCCAGCTACCATGCGAAGAAGACTGAGATAGCTTTCTAGATTCTGGAGAAAGATGGCCTAGTTGCCCCTGTTACCCCACCTAGTCACCAGAAATGTGAGTGAGACCATCTACTACCAAGATGCAGTCAACTCAACAACTCACCACAATTGTATGAGTAAATGCAGCTGAGATGATTGGAAGACCTGCCCAACTAAGTTCTGTCTAAATTGTCAACCCATAGAATCATAAGATAGTAGTCAGTTTTTCTCTTTTAAGTCACTGTAAGTTTAAGGGTGGCTTATGTGCATCAAAAACTAACATAATAGGTTAATGTGTCTTCAACTCTAATAGGTTGAATTCTAAGTTGGTCCCCAAGATTCTTGTCCCCTAATTGCCCTATATCATTGGGGAATAGAAGAGGATATCACTCTTGTGATTAGACAAAGATGAAAGGATTTCGCAGATTCATTTAAGGTTGCTGATCAGTTGACTTTTGAGTTAATCAAAGTGGAAATTATCCTAGGTGAGGTTGATTTAATAAGTTGCATCCTTAAAAGAGTTCAACAGGACCTGAAGCAGAAGCAGATACCCTTCTTTTGTCCTTGAAAAGAGAATCTGCAGTGTTGTTGAGATGATTACATGACAGGGAATGGTGAGCAGCTTTCAGAGATTAAAACAGCTCCCAGGTGACAGAATCTTAGTCCTCTAGCTGAAAACTTTCAGCAACTAAAAGCTTGGAAAAGGACCCAGAGCCACAGATGAGAACACAGGCCGTCTGCCCCTGGATTTCAACCTGATGAGACTGAACAAAGCCCCCAGATTCCTGGACTCCTGACTCATGGAAACTGTGAGATAATAATTTGTTTTGTTTTAAGCTAAATTTGTGGTAATTTGTTATGCAGCAGGAGAAAACAAATATACCCATCCAGTTCTTCAACTTTTAGATACAGTCAGAATTGTGACTTACAGAGATGGTCCACTTACGGGTTTCTTTGCCAGGTTGTAAATCTTGGTAAAAGAGAGAAGTGAGGCATTTTGACTTGAAGAAAGTCATTTTCTCTTCCTCTAGGCTCACTGAAAAATGCAGCCCCCTTCAATGTCATGTGAATATAATGCAAAAAGGAAGATTTTATCTGTAAGTGATGATCTTTTCAAAAGCTAATGTTCAACTGGAGTCAGAGGATTAGATTATATGACCTCTTGAGGGAATGTCTTGCCCCCATAATGTTGTGGCTCAGAATAATGTCATCTTTTCTTGTTCCTAAAAGTGCTGAAAGGCACTCGAAAGTATAAGTCAAAGTGCATGACTGATGGGCTTGTTAATGTGGAAAAGGAAAAGGCTTGTTCTCTATTATGACACAAACAAAAGGAGCATAACTTCCACCAAGGAAAACAAAGACTAGAGGAAAACTGTCTCCTGGTAAAATAAATGGCATCATGAAGCCAGTGAAAGTCCCAGCTGGTTACAGACACAGATCCAGACCAGCCAGATCTCCACGTGGCAGAATGGATGCAGAGCTTTCTCTGACAGAACAATGACACGAGATTTCAGTGAATATGCATTGATTTAGCAGGGCCTCGGACAAATCCATCTTTACTGAGTGGCATATACAAGTTCCCTGTCATTAAGTACAAATCAAAGCATTTAAAATGCATGCAAGAAAAAATTTTCAATCCTGCAAGGCTTAGCACCATGCAGAGAGCACCACAGGGCATCACATTTTTATAGTGTTATTCCTGTACCACTTGCCTGGATCCACCTGACTCTCTGCTCCCTCATTTGCACTTGATTCTTCTAACTTCTGACCTTTTGCTATGTTCACCCTGGCACTTTTGTAGTTATAGACTTTGCTTCCTTTCTTGATTATGATTTAAATTTTTCCCTGAGTATGGTATCTTTATCCTATAATGCGTAAAGCTAAGATCTTCAGCTTTTTAAGGTGGCCATCTTCTCCATTAAGAATGCTACTATTGAGTTCATACTAGCTCTTCAAACAAGACCTAGATAAAACTTAGGCACTGCCACATCCCATGCAAATACCACTCTCATTCTCATATAATCATTCTAATGCTTTGAAAATTCCCTAGGTTTTCTTCGTGGAGAATGAATACTTTGAACTAGGACTAGTGGGAGAAGTCATTCATTCATTCAACAAATTGTAATTCAGCACCTACTGCACTTTTGGCACAATTGTAGGGTTTTAGGATATGTTGGTTCATAAAACAAAGATCACTGATATCTTAAATTATTAAGATGTAATATATTTATAGGTGTCATGATACTCTAAAATTGGTAGCAAAAAATGGGAGATTGGAATCCATGAAAGCATTTAAGAACAGAATTGAGTTCTTATTAAGTATAATTGATCAGACTAGGAAATTTATATTGTCTGTCTCTGAATCCTTCTAAAAACCACTTGAAGTATCCATAGGTACTATTATCCTCAAAGCCATGCACACACTAAATGGTGAAATTTGAATCTGAACTTGTGATTAAGTGTTCATTATAGTGGGCTTCCCTGAAACCATGAATAAACAGTGTGATAGAAGTTAGCATAAAATTTCAAGGCAAAAAAGACCTAAAGTTAAAATTTTTCTCTGCTAGTTACTGGGAGTGTGATTTTTATGGCCTCTTCGATAATGTCCCCTGTTCACCATGATCTTCCATGGCCTAAACCACATTGATTTGAGACAGTTATGCTAGTCTCTCCCATTAATTTATATTTCTAGGCAGAATAAACATGAAAGAGCCATTTACATACACATAGCAGCCATTTAGAGGAAATGCTGACTCACAGAACCTTAAAGAACTTCTGCTGATTCATCTAAACTCTAAAATAAGGGTTTATCCCTCTCCCATTCTCACTCTCCATCATACCAACCCGTATCTTCTATTTCAGTGGTTCCCAAATTTGTAGCATGATAATAACCTGGAGACCTTATGAAAACATAGATGGTTAGGCCCCGCTCTCAGAGTTGCTGATTCAGTCTGTCTGGGGTGGGACCTGAAATTTACATTTCTAACAAGCTACCAGATAATGCCAATGCTTCCAGTCTGCTGATCACACTTGGAGAACCCTGTCCTATGCATTTACTTTTTCTTCTCACCTCATTCCTTTCTATATAACTTCTAACCCTTAATTAGATATATGCAAGCAATCTTCCCTTTGATGGTTCCCATGTGCATGAACTTTAGTTACCATGATTTAGTTAAAAAATATCAGTTTCCCACAACAGGGTTTACATTTTCATTACTATGGTATATTAGCTGTAAGTAACTGCATGAAGGACAGACTTCTATGACTAGTTCTTTAGTCCACAAATCACTGTGTGAATAAAAGACACGCATAATGTCCATCACATCAATTCTCTGAAAATCCACTGGTGGCTGTTACCATGGACATCACTGGCTGACCTCCAGACAGTAAAGCATTTAGTTGTTTTACCTCCTTATCTTCCAGGAATAAAGCAATGTGGTATTTTACAAAAATGGATAATCAAAAGAGAGCATTGGCTAACAAACATAAAAGTACAGTAAAGAAACGAAGTGATAAGATTGAAGTGAAGCTGGAATCAAATATAAATGGAGTTATAGAAGAAATTGCTGACTGAAATATAGACATTGTCGCTATTTGAAAGACTCTAGATAGGAGGCTAAAGGAAATTAGGGAAGATGAAGTTATCAACATACATGAAGAAAATGATGGATGAAAAACATGGCCATATCCCATATAAGAACCGCCGGAAAAAACTTCACATTAAAATACCACTCAAAGATATTTTGTGACACTGAAAGTGCAAAAGGTAAAATTTTGGAAGGTGATCCGAAATTAGAAAGGTATATGGCAATTTGCCAAGGCATAGAAAAGATGTTCACTTCATATCTTAAATTGTAGGACAAGAAGGAGAGCACTGTTCAAGCTATTCTTAATGCAAAGAAATAAAACACCTTAATTCTCAGTCTTTCCAATGTTTAAAATTACAGTGTACTAAAAAAGTACTAGTTTTACTGTAGTTTTTCTTTTTCACTCCTCTGTACACCTGCAATAGAGAGTAAAAAAATTTTAATATTTTGACAAAAATTTTTTAAATGTTACAAACAGTCATAATTTTCCATTGATTATTAAGATTGCCTTGCAGGGCTTCAGTTTGCATCACATTTTTACAGTGCTGCACTGCCATACAAATTGAGTATTGTCTATACCTGTTTTTCTCTTCCTTAGTATGTAAAGCTCTCTTTATGGTTACAGTGCATCAACTGGTAGCTATATTAGCACATTCACCAGAGTTCCCTGTCTTTAACTCTTAATCATCCTCCCCAGGAATAGTACTATATGATTGGAATTTATTGCTGTGGTCTAACCAATGACCTGATATTGGTAACTTGCAATAATGCAGTTCTTACTCAGCTTCATACTTTTGCACTCACCCTATGTGAAGTATGCAGTATGGAGAGCACACTCCCCACCAAGCCATTGCTATACATTTATTACTTGCTGTATTAGTTTCCTAGAGTTGCTGTAACAAAGTACCACAAACTGGGTGGCTTAAAATAATAAACAATAGAAATTTATCTCACAGCTCTTGGAGGTTAAGAGTCCAAAACTCAAGATGTTAGCAGGACTGTGCTCCCTCTGAAAGCTGTAGGGAAATCCTCTCTTACCTCTTTCTAGCTTCTGGTGATTTTCTGGTGATATTTGACATTTCTTGGTTTGCAGCTGCATAACTTTAGTTTCTCGTGATATCACAAGGAGATCTCTCTGCTTGTCCCTGTATTTCCAGGGCTGTCTTCTTATAAGGACAAAAGTCATATTGGATTAAAGGCCTATCCTATTCAAGTATGAATTTATCTTAATTATTTTAACTTATAATCTGCACTGATCCTATTTCCAAATAAGGTCCCACAACATTTACTTTTATTGTCGATGTACCTTATGAACCAGCCATAGTTCAAATACTTAGTCCATAAGACCTATCCTCTCTTAGCCTCCATTGTCTCAAAAGTATACTTAGGATATTAATTCCTGGTCACAAAGTAGTTTCAAGGATTAATAAACATATTTATAATGCATGTGTCAAAAGTTCATGGCTCCTTAAACATTAGTTCCTTCTGAATACCTCCCCATTGATGCATTTATAAATTAAATCACTCATTGAACACTTGATATTTAGTGCCTTATATTACTGATAAATGCCACTGTCTATGTTGGGTCACCTAACAATATTGCAAAAAACAGCAGCTTACTTATGTATTATTATATGATTTTGTATCTCCAAAGAACCCAGAAGACATGGCTGCATACAACAGAAATATTTTTAAAAAGCGTTATTGGATATTCCACCACTGAATAAAGTTTTTTTTTTTACAAACTTTTATTAATTTATGAATCACAAAAATAGCTCTTTAGCTGGGTGCTTAAAGATGTTTTTTGTCTTTGCAATTTCAATGGAAAAATCCAAATAAATTCAATCTGAGGAATTTGCAATGACATAAGAGCTCATCAGAAAACAGTGACCTAATCATTAAAAAAGTAACACAATAATTGTACTATTTTGCTACAATTGATTTTTGTAAGCTCTTTATTAGAATATAATTGCTTTACACTCTTGTACCAGCTTTTGAGGTACACCAAAGTCAATCAGCTGTATTTATACATATATCCCTATATCCCCTCCCTCCCATGACTCCATCCTACCCTCCCTGTCCTGGCCCTCTAAGGCATCACCCATCATCGAGTTGATCTCCCTTTGTTATACAGCAACTTGCCACTAGCTATCTATTTTACAGTTGGTAGTGTATATATGTCTATGCTACTCTCTCACTTCGTCCCAGCTTCCCATTTGCCCCCCGCCCCCCCAACCCCATGTCCTCCAGTCCATTCTCTGCATCTGCATCATTATTCTTGCCCTGTCACTGGGTTCATCAGGACCATTTTTTTAGATTCCATATATATGAGTCAGCATATGGTATTTGTTTTTCTCTTTCTGGCTTACTTCACTCTGTGTTACAGACTCTAGGTCTATCCACCTCATTACATGTAGCTTAATTTCTGAATAAAGTTAATTACATACGAATGTATGCTATGATCCTGGTTCCTGAATAATTAGATTAAAATAAAACTCAGATTTAATAACTGAAATTTGGAAAAAGAAATAAAAACCAATACAACTACCATATATACAACTGTTTTACTTTTCCTTTTTCTTACAGGATAGCATGGAAATATAATTATTAAACTTTTTCTCTGCAAAAGTCTTTTTGTTCAGGTGAAAGTATACATGTTATTACAGATTTGAAGGGAGAATGGTACCTTACAATTGAATGATTAAGGATGGAATTATGACAGGTTTTGATTTTAGAACTTTCTGGTCATAGGCTTTTCAAGACCATAGATTTTCTCATAAAGTGGAGTTGTAGGATTATTTACTGGGAGGTCTTAAAAGTCTAATGATAGAATATCTAGCAAAATATATAGAAAATATTAGTGAAACTAGATAAAAGAACTCAAAATAGCTTTGAGTATATACAAACAATCAATATATGAAAAGCGTGTCACTTTTTTCAAGGAAAAGAGTGATTTTTGTAATAAATAGTGCTGGTAAAATTTGCCATCCACTTGAAAGATAACAATGGAAGACAATAACTTTACACCATATGGAAAAAAATCAGATCAATTTAAGATTTCAGTGAAAATGTAAAATAGTAAAACTATTAGAAAAAATTAGGAAGATCTTTGTTTAAACCAATTTTAAATGTGAATGAACATATTAAGGATAAAGAAAGATGTATCATGCAAACGCTAACCAAAAGAAAGTAGAAGGATTAATATCACATAAAGCAGACTTTAGAACAGGAAATGTTATCCTGGATAAATAGAAACACTACATAATGATAACACAGTCAATTCTCCAAGAACACATAACAATTCTAATATATCTGTATTTATCAGCAGAGTGTTAAAGTACCTGATACAAAACTCATAGAATTAAAAGAAATAATAGACAATTGAAAAAAGAAGATAAAGAAATAGAACTTATTACCCTATAACCAACAGTCCCATGCGATATTAATAGATTTCATTCAACAACATCAGAAAAAACTTAATTTTCAAATATATACAGAACATTCAGCAGGATCACCTATATTCTGAGCCATAAAACAAATATTGACAAATTTTAAGATTAGAAATCATATAAAGTATTTTTATTGGCCATAACAAAAAGATAGCTGGAAAACCTCCATATACTTAGAAATTAAACAACAAGTGTCTAAATAACCTATAATTCAAATATAAAGTTTCAAGGGAAATTTAAAAATATTTTCGACTAAATAAAAATAAAAATACAACATATTCAAATGTGTGGGATGCATCAACCACGAAGTTCACTGTTAAATTTGTAAATTAAGTGCTTAGAATAGAAAAAGAGCAAAATAATCTTAACAGAAAAAGAACAAACTACATCTAAATCAAGTAGATAATAAAAGTAATAAATATAAATGACAAATAAAGATAAAAATAATAAAACATTAGATAAAATCAAGGAACAATTGATAAAATTAATAAATCTCTAGCCAGACTGAGAAAATAAGTGAGAAGACACAATTTACCATGTCAGCATGAAAAGAGAGGCTATCACTACATACCCCACAGACATTAATAGAAATAAAGGAACAAATGAACAACTCACAACACAGACCCACAGATATTAACAGGATTAAAGGGATAATATAAACAACCACTCCTATAAGTTTACAATTTATGGGAAATGCACCAATTCTTTGAAAACTACAAACTACCAAAACTAACTCAAGAAAAAAAAATAGTTGATCAATTAATTGCATATCAATTAAATAAACTGAATTTATGGTTAAAACTTTTCCAAAAGGGAAAATCCAGTCCTGGATGTTTTCTTTTATAAATTCTATCAAACATTTAAGGAAACAAAAATAATACTAAGTCTACAGGGACTTCCTAGGTGGCTCAGTGGTTAAGAATCTGCCTGCCAATACAGGGGACACGGGTTCAATCCCTGCTCCATGAAGATCCCACATGCCGTGGAGCAACTAAGCCCTTGTACCACAACTACTGAGCCTGCGCTCTAGAGCCCGTAAGCCACAACTATTGAGCCTGTGTGCCACAACTACTGAAGCCCACATGCCTAAAGCCCGTGCTCCGTGACAAGAGAAGCCACCAAAATGAGGAACCTGTGCACCACAATGAAGAGTAGCCCCTGCTTGCCGCAACTCGAGAAAACCCGTGGGCAGCAATGAAGAGCCAACACATCCAATAAATAAATAAATAAATAAATAAATAAAATTAATACTAAGTCTACAAAATATGTTATAGAAAATATGAGGGAGCACATCCCAACTCATTTTATAAGCCAGGTGAGCATTTTGATTACCAAAAGCAGATAAAAACATTACAAGAAAAGTACAGAATAATATCACTCATGAACACAGACATAAAAGGCTTGAGAAAAATATTAACTGACTGAATCTAGCAGTATATAAAAAAGATAATGTATCTTGAAAAAAGTGGGGTTTCTCCAAGGATGATGGTTTAGGATTCAAAAATTAATTGATGTAATTTATCATGTTAACTGATGAATGAAGAAAAATCATGTTACAATCTCAAGCAATGCAGAAAACCATTTGACAAAACCCAGCAGCCATTCCTGATTTTAAAAGTCCCAGCAAACTTGGCAGAAAAGGGAGTTATCTTAGCCTGATAAAGAATATCTGTTTAAAAAAACAAAACAAAACAAAGCAAAACAAAATAAACAAAACCAAGCAAACAAAAAAATGGAGCTAACATCATATTTAACAATAATGCTAGACTGAAATCCCCCCTCTCAAATTTGGGAATAAATATAATGTGTTCATATTCCCCATCATGCTGGATGTTGTTTGTAGTCTGTGCAATAAGGTAAGAAAAATAAATAAAAGGCATCCTGATTTGAAAGCTATAGAAGCAGGATATCTGCAATACTTCTACATATTAAATCTTAAGCTATGAAAAAAGGTCCTAGTGGTTAATAAGGTTATAGAATCAAAGAAAAAGTACAGAAATCAAATGTATTTCTATGGTCAAGCAACGAACAAAGAGAATTTGAAATTAAAAAGCAATCTATTGAGAAGATCTCCAGTTTCTCATCTGGCATGTAAGAAACTTGGAAGTCATCACTCTTGTCTTCCTAACAACAACAACAACAACAAACAAAACTGAAAATCCACCAACAACTCTTCTTAGATGTCAGAGAGTTAAGGTCACAGGGCAAATTGATGTCCTGAAAATTGGAGACAGACAGGTGGTTTCAGAGAATCACAGCTTACTGGAGCAGAAGCCCAAGAGCAGAAACTATTGCTGAAGTCAGTAACCAGAGTAGGAAAATTTAGATTTTGGCTAATGAATTGCTGGAGTTTCATGTGGACAATTTTGACATTTAAATACTCCAGAGTCAGTGATGCCCCTACATTGTCATGACTTTTACCTCCAGGAGCTGTACCAGATTTGCAGTGATGATCAGGAAAAAATTTCCTTGTGCTTCTGGTACTGGGAAAGAAAAAGTAGTCATTTTGATATACATCCAGAGTATTTTATCCTTTTTAATAAGATCTTTATTCCAAGGAAAACATATTATCAGAGCCTAATTTACCTGAGGGAAAGGAAATACCCAGTCCTAGCTCCCTCTAAACTTTCTGTCTCAACCAAGGGTGGGTTTGGGAAGAACTTGTAAAGGGCACAGGCTGACTAAAAGACTGAGATACACTTATAGGACCTTAGAACACTTCCCCTCCCCCATACCTTAACACAACCTCAATAGGGCTCCTGTATAACAACAACAAATTAAATAAGCACACATTGAAAACTTTATTTAACAAGATATCTCTGAGGAAACACAAATACAACAGGGAAGACAAAAAGAAAAGCACTAGAGGAAATTTTAGCCTCTGATAACTACAGATAAAACAAACAGTAAATGTAACCTAACTTCTAGTCACAGTAAACATAAATCCACCCTAAAGCCTTCTTACCTCAGTTCCTTCTACTCAGTACACCATATATGACTTTCAGTGAAAAATTATAAAAATACCAAAAGACAAAAAGACAGTTTGAAGAGAAAGAATACGGATCAGAACCAGACTGAGATATGGTAATGATTTTGGAATTATCAGACCAAGAATTTAAAACAATTATGGTTAATATGCTAAGAACTCTCATCAACAAAGTGGACATCATACAAAAACAGTTAGATAAAGTAATAAGAAAAATGAAAACTCTAAGAATCAGAAAGAAAAGCTAGAAATCAAAAACACTGCAAAAAAAATGAAGAATTCCTCTGATGAGTTCATCAGCAGACTAGATACAGTGAAAAAAGAATCAGTGATGTGAACTTGAAAAATATCAATAGAAACTTCTAGAACCAAAATGCAAGGAGAAAAAAAGTGAATTAGGTGGAACAGGATATTCAAGAACTGAGGAAAATTTTCAACAAGTTTAACATACATGCAATGAGAATACCAGAAGGAGAAGAAAGAGAGAAAGGAACAGAAGAAATATTTAAAGTAATAATAATTTATAATTTTCCAAAATTAATAACAGACACCAAACCACATATCAAGGAAGCTCAGGGAACACTAAGCAGGTATTTACCATAAGCAGGGTAAATATCACACCTAAGTATATCATATTAAAACTGAAAAAAAAACCCAAAAAAATCAAAGTAAAAGAAGAAATCTTGGAAAAGTGCCAGCGAAAAAAGCTACTCTATCTAGTAAACAGCAAGGGTAAGAAATAAGACAGCTCCTTAGGAATCAAGCAAGAAGAATGGTGAAATATTTAAAATGTTTTAAAAAAAAAACACACCAGATTATGATTCTCTATCCATTTAAATTATCCTTCCAAAGGAGAAATAAACACTTTTTCAGACAAATATAAGTTGTGGGAATTTGTCATCAGTAGACCTGTTTTGCAAGCAATGCTAAAATAAAATCTTTGGAGAGAAGAAAAATTATATAGGTCAGACAATCAAATTACATTGAAAAAGAAACAATATTAGATATGAAATAAATAAAGGTAAAATTAAACCTTTTTTTTAAATTTTAAGTTGATTTAACAAATAACAGTTTGTTCATAATATAGAAATAATCAATTCAATGATCACAGTTTATGGAAAGGTGAAATGAATGGCAGCCATGCTAAAAGGGACAGGAGGGAAGAATCGGGCATACTCTGTTATATAGTATTTGCACTACTTTTGAAGTGGTTTAGTGCTGGTTGAAAGTGCACTTGAATTAGTTGTAAATATATATTGCAAACTCTGGGTCAACTACTTAAAAAAGATAAAAGAAAAGGTACAACTAATATGATAAGAGAGGAGAGAAAATGGAATCATATAAAATGGTTAATTAGTATCAGAGAAGGCTAAAAAAGAGTGGAAGAGTATGGAAGGAAGGAGGGAGAAAAGAAGGAAGGAAAATAAAGAAATGACAAAAGACAAAGAATAAAAAACAGTAAAAAAAAAAAAAACAGTATATGTTAATCCAACTATATCAATGGTCACTTTAAATATCAATGGTCTAAACACATCAATTAAAAGAGAGACTATCACACTTAATAAAAAAATGACCCAATTATGTGTTGTGTACAAGAAACCCATTTTAAATATAAAAATACAGATAGGTTAAAAGTAAAGAAATGAAGAAAATTATACCACACTAATACTAGGCAAAAGAAAGCTGGGGTCACTATATCAATTTCAGACAAAGCAGACTTCAGAACAGGAATTTTTCCAAGGATAAATAAGGATATTAAATAATGATAAAAACTTTAGTTTTCCAAGAAGACATAACAATTCTTAACATGTATGCACCTAACAAGCAATCACCAAAATACGTGAGGCAAAAACTGATAGAAGTACAAGGATAAAGACAAAGCCACTCTTGTAGTTGGAGTCTTCAACATCCTTCTTATAGTAGTTGATAGAAATAACAGGCAGAAAATCAGTAAGGATATAGTTGAACTGAACAGTACCATCAATCAATGAGATCTAATTGACATTTATAGAAAACTTCAGCCAACAGCAGCAGAATATACATTCTTCTTAAGCTCACATGGAATATTCACCAAAATAGACAATAGTCTGGGCAATAAACACGTCTTAACAAATTTAAAAGAATGGATATCACACAAAGTATGCTCTGAGAAAACAACAGTGGAATTAAATTAGACATCAATAACAGAACATAGCTGTTCTGGAGATTAAACAACACACTTCTAAATAGCACATAGGTCAAAGATGAAGTCTCAAGAGAAATTTTAAAATACTTTGAACTAAATAAAAAATGAAAAATACAACTTATCAAGATTTGTGGGATGCAGCAAAAACAGTGTTTAGAAGGGAATTTATAGCTTTGAAAGCATATATTAGAACCAAAGAGAGATCTAAAATCACTTATGTAAACTTCCACCTTAGCAAACTAGGAAAAAAAGAGCAAATTAAGTCTAAAGTAAGCAGAAGAAAATAAATAATTAAAATTAGCTGAAATCAATATGATTGAAAACAGGAAATCAGTAGAAAAAATCAATGAAACCAAAAACTAGTTCTTTGAAAAGATAACAAAATTGCTAATCTTCTCGCCATGTTAACTAAGAAAAAAAGAGAGATGGTACAAATGAATAATATCAGAAATAAAAGAGGGGTCATCATTGATGATCCTGTGGACCTTAAAAGAAGAATAAAGGACTATTATGAACAACTCTACCCAGAAATTTGATAAGTTAGATGAAATGGACCAATTCTTTGAAAGATAGAATCTACCAAAACTCATACAAGAAGAAATAGATTATATTAATAGGCCTATATCTATTAAAGGTATTAAATCAATTAAAACCTTTCAAAACAAAAACATCAGTCCATATAGTTTCACCAGTGACTTCAACCAAGTGTTCAAGCATTTCTAGAAAGAAATTATATCATTTTCTACAGCCTCTTCCAGAAAATGGAAGCAGAGGGATTATTTGCTAACTCATTCTATGAGATTTGCATTACCCTAATACCCAAACCAGGCAAAGACATAAGAAGAAAGGGAACTACGGACCAATATTTCTCATGAGCATAGATTAAAAATATTCATGCAGTATTAGTAAATCGATTCCAGCAATGTGTAAAAAGAAATATACATTATAACCAAGTGGGATTTATTCTAAATATACAAGTCTAGTTCAACATTTGAAAATCAGTGAATGTAATCCATCACAAATAAGTATTTGACAAGATCAAAACCCATCCAAGATAAAAATGTTCAGCAGACTAATAATAGAGGAGAACTTTTTTAACTTGGTAAAAAAAAAAATCTACAAAAAACCTACAGCTATCATCATACTTAATAGTGAGAAAATAGATGCTTTCCCACTAAAAGCAGGAATAATGCAAGGATATTATATTTCACCACACCTATTCAGCAATATAATGGAAACCCTAGCTAATGCAATAAGACAATAAAATGTTTATAGATGGAGAAGGAAGATATAAAACTTTGTTCACAGACAACGTAATTTCTATGTAGAAAATCCTGAACAATCAACAACAATAAACTCCTGAAATTAATAAGCAATTATAATAAGATTGTAGGATGCAATATTAAAATATAGGAGTCATCTGCTCTCTTATATACCATCAATACACAATTGAAATTTGAAATTAAAAGCACAATATCATTTACATTAGAACCAATAAAATGAATACTTAGGTATAAATCTAACAAAATGCATACAAGATCTATAATGAGGAAAGCTACAAATTTCCAATGAAAGAAATCAAATAAGATCTAGATAAATGGAAAGATATTTTATGTACATGAACAGGAAAACAATATTTTCAAGATATCAAATTTGTAGGCACAGAATTGTTCATAATCCTCTATTATCCTTTTATTGCACAGAGGATCAGTAGTGATGGAACCTCTTTCTTTTCTGACAACAGTGATTATTGTGTTCTCTCCTTTTTTTCTTAGTTAACCTGGTTAGAGGTTTATCAGTTTTGTTGATAACTTGGGAGATAAGATAACCTTTTTGGACTTCCTGTGCCACGAAAACAAACAAACAAACAAACAAAAAAGAGGCCAAAACCAAGAATACAAATTACTATACTGTCTGGGGTGACAGATTATGATGACAAGGGGAAATTGGGTTACTGACAAAGTACGGGGAAAAGAGAACTATGTCTGAAACCCAGGGTGTTCTCTGGTATGCCGCTTAATATTTTAATTTCCAATTCTAAAAATTAATGGAAAAGTACAGTAAAGGGACTTCCCTGGTGGTGCAGTAGTTAAGAATCTGCCTGACAATGCAGGGGACACAGATTGGATCCCTAGTCTGAGAAGATCCCACATGCCGCGGAGCAACTAAGGCCATGTGCCACAACTACTGAGCCTGCACTCTAGAGCCCATGAGCCACAACTGAGCCCAAGCACCTCAAGGAAGTGTAGCCCCCACTTGCCGCAACTAGAGAAAGCCTGCACGCAGCAATGAAGACCCAACACAGCCAATAAATATTTTTTTTTTAAAAAAGTACAGTAAAAATAAAGGATGCTTGCAGCCTTAGCCCTTTCAGGAATAAAAATTTTTGTCACTCAACCATTTAAAGTATCCTGAGAAACTGTGATTCTAGCTGAGGGCAATAGAAATGTGGAATTAAGAGTGGGAAAAAGATGTCACAGATATTCACAGGGCTTTGTGAACAATTATTTTAAAAAGGAATTGTAAGCAAATATGCATGTTTTCTCGTTGCTTGCTATATGTGTGTTTATTTGTATATAATATCCTGTTTCTTCTTTCTTCCCATTTTTATTCTATATCCGGTCACTGGAATTTAAATTCACAATTTAGTTTTTATTTACTCAGCAGTTCTGTGAATATATTTCAGGAGTGATACATATAGTTATGGATACAACTGTTGTAATTGTATGCTTTCTTATTTTTCAGAAAACACAGGAAGTTCATCACATGTAAGCTGTGGATTGATCCCAGTGATTGGAGTGTTGGAGATGTTGACTAGAAATGGACAGGAAGGGAATTTAGGGGGTGATGGAGGTTCTTTATGGAGGCAGGGTGTCAGGCATATGCTTATATGCATTTGTCAAAATGCATACAACTGTACCAAATGACAGTGGCTTGTACTCTATATAAATTTTAAGAAATCAACCAGCGTATGGAGGAATGATGGAATGCAGACAGAAAACAAACAAATCTAATTATTACATTGAGTCATATCATCACTCTGAAGGGGTTGGGCAAAAAAGCTGATCTAAGAATGTTGGTAATAATGTCTTAACTGGATACTATAGGGCTAAAGACAATACTTGCGCATAAGCAGGGTACTTGCATGTACAAGTTTGTTTTTCATAAGGATATAAACAACTCTGAAACTACTTTATATTTTATTAGGGTTGAATAAATGAGCAAATTATGATAGATAATGAGAAACACTTTTCACAGTTAGAGGAATAAAATATGATTAACAAAATGAGGATGGTTAGAATGAGCTCTGCAGGGCTGGGTTGGAGTCAACTGAATCACTATGGACACAGAAGAAAATGCTTATGTGTGTGTGTGTGTATGCCTGAGATATTATATATACATATATTTTCTAACTCTGTTTACTAACAAAGACTAAAAGTGATGACATTCCCTGTAGCACTGAGCACACCTACTGCTCAGATATTGGTTTCTAAATGCTATTCTCCAATTTAAAAAAAAATAAATAACAGGACCCCTTGGAAAACTGATGGATTGCAGGAATGGGACAGGAAAAATACAAGATAAGCCTAGTGTATCTTGAAGTGCTTAAACAATGTGGACATGTCAAAAGGGCACAGGAGGCAACTGCAAAAGATTTGCATGTCCAAAGTTAGAACAATTTCAGCAACAAAGTAAACAATAATAGTATTGTATTCAAATCAAAAGGATAAAATAATTATCCAGCATTCCATATTAATATAAATAAATAAGTGAATTAGGGAGAAGGAAGAACTCTTCCTTACAGAATAATTACCATTAAATGTTGAAGGAATGAGAGAACTAGAGGATCAATATTAGAACGCAACAGTAGTAATTGTCACAGGCATTATTCCTCAGTGTTTCTTAAAATTAATAGCAGCAACGGACAACTGCATTGTCTCCAGTTATCCACCTCAAAGCATTTAGAGTTTACAAAGTAAAAAATAGTAACTTTACACTGAAAATTCTGGCAGACACCACCTTGACCAAAAGAACAATGTTACCCATTGCTCAGAATACATATACCCTCTGAGAAGAATGCATCACTTCTTTGATATTCTCCCCCCAAATACAAAATTTTAATTTAATCATGAACAAATACCACACAAAACCAGATTGAGGATCATTTCACAAAATAAATGACCATATCTTTGAATGTACAAGGTAGGGAAAGACTTTGAAACTGTCACAGATTGGAGGAAACTAAGAATATGACAACTAAACGCAACTTGGAATCCTAGATTGGATCCTTGAATAGAAAAAGGCCATTACTTAAAAAATTGGTGAAATCCAAATAAAGTCTGTAGTTTAGCTAATTTTGCCAAGGTTAATTTCTAACCAAATTTAGTTTTGATACTTTCTCAGTGCTTATGTAAGATGTTAGTGGCAGCTGAGTGAAGGCTATTTATCAACTCTCTGTAATATTTTTGCAACTCTTCTGTAAGTCTAAAATAATCTCTAAAAAAATCTTTAAAATATTCAGGGGCTCCAATTAGGTACATTTTTAAAAGAGCATATACAAATGGTAAAAGAAACTTAGGAAAAACATATTTAAACTCTCTAGCACTCAGGACAATGCAGATTAAATTAATAGTTTGGTGCTATATTTCACACATTGGGTTGGCCACACATATATTTCTGGCTAGAGCATGGCTTGTTGCAAATTTTTAGGGAGAGTAATATTCTATTATCTTAGGCCCCACACCTCTTTTGAGGAATTTATGCTGTAGGAATAACATTACTAGCATGCTGGGACATACATGGATTTTCATTGCAATGGTATAGTGGAAAAATAAACAAAGTGAAACTGAAATATGGAAACCTGGGAAAAACCTGAATGTTCAGCAATAGAGAGATATTCAAATCACCTGTGGTAAACCTACACTATGAAATATCATGCAATTATTATGACTTAGCTCCAGTCCATATTTCCGACCTGGGCAGACATCAATAAGAGTTTCAAGTGAAAAGAAAGTTCCAATGTTGTATATAAAATATGATCCCCAGGTTTGTAATTACAAGCATTGACAAGAAACATTCCTGTACATAAATGTTTGCAGATATCTCTGTATGACTATAGAGAAAGAAGAGGAAGACTATACCCTGAGCTGATAACAGTGCCCACCTCAGGGGCCTAGGAAAGCCATGATATTGTGTGTGTGAGTCTTGGGCGGGGGTAGATGAGTGACAGCAGTATTCATTAACATAGGTCTTCAGATGCTAAGTCCGTTGCATTTTTTTCTGCCTCTCCCACTAGGACAAACCAAACAGAAAACACATTCTTACCTCAATATTTTAAATTACCTATACCAATTGTTATCTAAAAGTAGAAACAAAAAGTAACTACATATTTTCTTATATTTAGTAAAAGAAAGACTATATTTTATCTTTCTTCTATTCATTGAGATGATTCTGAGAGAGTTTAAGTATTGAAAACAACTTCGTATTTTGAAATATTTTATATTGAATAATATAAATATAAAAAGTTTGTTTTCCACTTAGGCAAAAATTTCCCGTTTACTTTTTCACTGTGTCTGCAGCTAAATGAGTTTCCATTCAAAACATTGACCACACTGAGAAATCCCAAAGCATTTGTGAATAAAAGAAACTTTCAAATGTGTTTCCTGTATTTGTAAAGTTAAATGTTATTTTTCTATATGACACTTCTGTTGAAATTTGGCAAGAGTATGTAACTTCCTATTCACTCATTCGTTCATTCAACAATGATTTGCTAAGTGCGTATTAAGTACCAGGATCCATGCTTTTTGTTAGGGATTCTGCCTGCCTGGAGCTCACAGTCAGAAGACAGACTCTAAACCAAAAATCGTATGAATTGGCTATAAAGAGACTAGAATCGTTGGGTGCTGGCACCCATAATGAATTCAGGTCTAGAAATAAGAAAAGGTTTAGAGAAAGAGACTGAAGTTTAAGTGAAGGCCTGAAGGGCGAGTAGATAATAACTAAAAAATAAGGTGACAGAGAGGAGGTTCCAGGCAAAACCAACAGGACATGTGATGGTCCAAAGGGGAGAGAGAATTTGGCTCCTCTGAAGAACCGAAGGTACTCAGAATGCCTGGAGTCTAGAGGGCAACGGGAAAACGAAGATGGGTGAGGCCAAAGAGGGTCCAGAGTGTGGAAGCCACAATAGCTCTGCTAAAGAGTTAGGTCTTCAATTGTTATTCCTACACTTGCTAATGGACTAATTAAATATGCATATTTGAAGGATGTTTCTTGCTGCTTTCTTTGAAGTCTCTAATAGGTATGCTACCAACAGACTTAGCTTTGACCTTTGTATTTTGTAGATGCTCAACATATTTTACTTGAATTGAATATTTCATGGATAATTCTACTAACAATTTCCTTTGTTTTGTATTCAGAGCTTGCCTTCTTCCAAAAGGATTTGGGGCACAGTGCAAATAATAAGGTTAAGGTAATGTTTTTCTCAAAAACTCATGGGTTTCTAAAACCAGAAGACTGGCATTGAAGGAATTATTTACTTTCCCCTAAATAATGATTATGGGTTTCTACTAATTGTGAGCTCTCTGAGCCTGGGGATGATGCTTAGCAGATCTCAGTTAAGATTTAGTAACAAAGGAATAAATGAATGAATGTTCTACTGAAGATATAAGGTATGGATGGTTTGCATGCAGTGGCAAGTATTAGACCAATCACTGAACAGCATGGAGTGGGATGCACGACACGGTCTTTTTCTAAAGCCCCTTGCAATCAAGCAGGGGAGATCGCATGCCCACAGACACACAAAAAGGATTCACTCTATCACACATGCACCTTAAACTGAAGGCTGAGTCTGATAAGCCTTGTATGAGAGGTATAGTGTGTACATTCCGTAATGCAAGACAATATTTTTATTTGTCCTCCAATCAACCCAGTTTCCAAAAGTTCAGTTGCTTTTCCAAACCAAATCCAAATTCTAAAGCCTTGGGGTTTTCCCAGTCAATGCTTACATTACAGTTTTGAAAAATCACTGCAGGATGACTTAATTAATTGTCCAGTCTTTCAGCTTTCCATCGAAAGTAGATGAATACCTATGCATCTCACAAATCAATGAGCCCTGGAACTTCCTACAGATAGATTAGCACATCTGTAGTTTAAAGCCAGTTTGCATTAGGAGGGGAAAATATATTCCCATGAGGAATGTTTAAGGGATCAATTCATAAGCAAAGAAAACATGCTATTCTCAGCAAGGAAACAATATATTTTGCTTCTGTTGCTGTGATTAATTACACACCACAACACGGAGAATGTTTTTAAAGGGCCATAGTCAATCTTTTAAGACCCACAAGTTGACCTGCATTAAAAGCTGAGGAGGAATTGCACACTAATTCTCAGCAGCTTTGGCTAACAGGCCTGTTGCGTGAAAAATTATGGATAATAATAAAAACGCACAGCCTTTGTCTAAGGCTTAAAGTCGGCAGTGTTGCCCCACCTCTTGTGACGGACTCCACTAATGAATCACAGTGAAAACAATCAGACCTCTTTCCTGAGAGTCTCACCAATTACACTGCAGTGAAAATGAGGATGAAATGGCTTCAGTAAAATTTCAGGGAGACTCACAGTCTTCCAGATTCTTCCTTCTAACCAATGCATGCACAAATGAGTTTCTAAGAAGAATTATAAGAAAAAAATATTCATTTTATGTCTCATATTGTTTTTTTCCTGATTCTGTGTGTAAGACCTTATTCAATCATTTACACCCTGTATAGTCTTTCAAAGGCAGGACCCATGTGCAATGTCCTTCTCTTCTTACTACCTGGTCCTTCCACCTTTCACCTTCCCTCCTTTGCTGATCTCTTCACTCTCAGGTAATGAGACAGGGCTTCCTCCAAGTGCCACACCTTGTCCTGAAGCAACCTGGCAATCCATTATACCAACTCTGCTGTCTTCACATTTTGCAAAATGATGGTTCCTGGCCACATCTTTTCAGTGGAGTTTCCCACTGTGACCTCCTACCTACTCTGTGTCAACTTATTTCACTTGTTCTATCTTATGCCGTACCTGCAAGAGTAGGATGTGGACCCTAAGGGCTGATTTTTCACTCCTCATCTCTGAACAACTTTCTCCTACCACTCCAAGCTATGTACTCCTACCAAAGACTATATAAATAATAGTCAATTTGGTTTCAATTTCAGGCAGATGAACCCTGCCTTTACACAGTGACCCCTGGCAATCATAAGAAATGAAGCATGTGCTCTGCCCACCCATTTGTGGAGAAAGGTTGGAGACACCTATTCTGCCAGTTTTTTCCCCATCTTTCAAGCTCCATTGCCACTGGTACATTCCCAGCAATGACCTGGAATGGGACCTTGAAAAAATATAGAATCAATTCCAGTTTGTCTACTTCACAGACATCTGGATAAAGGGAAATTATTTGAAAACCCTTAAGTTTGAAGACCTACAACCTTACTATCATAAAACCTTAAGGCTTCATTTCTTTTTTTTTCCCAGATCTTTATTGGAGTGTAATTGCTTTACACTGTTGTGCTAGTTTCTGCTATATAGCAGAGCAAATCGGCTGTATTTATACATATATCCCCATATCCCCTCCCTCTTGAAACTCCCTCCCACCCTCCCTATCCCACCCCTCTAGGTTATCACCAATCATTTAGTTGATCTCCTCGTGCTATGCGGTTGCTTCCCACTAGCTATCTATTTTACATTTGGTAGTGTATATATGTCAATGCTACTCTCTCACTTCTGATGCTTCAAATCTACCACACTGGGGCAGTGCGCAGGCTGATGAGAAGAATTAGTTACCTGAAGAAGTATCCTGTGGTATGGAATGTTTCAGTATTTTAAATTTCTATTACCCTGATATCTTAATACGAGGCCTTCAAAAGCTTGGTGGTGCTCTGTAGATTGGTGCTCTGTAACTTATGTGATAGGTATGGTCCTTGATTTTTAAGAACTTAGAATCAAAGAAAAAAGCACAGATGTATACAAATACATTAAATACTCACATCATCTGTCTAATCTTAACGTGAGTCAGATAGCATTGAAGAGTGCTAACTCAAAGAAAAAATAGACACTGGCAAGGTTTCTATTAATAATTTCATTCCCTCTTGCCTCACTGATCTTGCCAGTCTACCCTTCATGTCCTTCCCCTTCCCTCTACTTCTCCTCCAGGAATTATCTTGGCTCCTTCTTTTTCTTAGGATTCTTTCTAGTCCAACTTTCTGTTCATAAATTTGGTTTATAAGTCCCACCTTCCCCAAAGTAAGCTGTACATAGCTTGGGTGGCACTTCTCACTTAATACAGTCATTCCTCAGTATCCCCTGGAAATTGGTTCCAGGACTCCACAGATACCAAAATCCATGGATACTCAAGTTCCTTGAAAAAAATGGTGCAGTCCAGTCACCTATCTATATCCGCGGGTTCTGCATTCATAGATTCAGTTTTGATCTGCATTTGGTTGAATTCGCAGGTGTGGAACCTGGGGATATCCAGCACCCACTGTAACATGAGTGCCTAATTCTATGTTGATTTCAAACCATAGACCTGAGAAGCTTGAGGGAAGAAACTTTATCCCATTCTTTCTTTTTCTTCTCTTTTCCTTTCATTGAACACGAATCTTCTCATATGCTGCATTAGTGAGTACTAGTTGAAAGTGCATCATGGAGTTGTGTAATGAGAATACGATACAGTAAATATGACTAGCACAGTAAGGATTAGAAGTGGGAACAAGTGGAGAAATAAAGAAAATGGAGATGGAAGAAGAATGATGCTTTGTCAGTGTTGGAACAGAGGTGTCATCCTTCACAGGACTGCTTTTTACTTTTTACCACATCTTAGTGAAAAGATGAAAACAAGAATTTTGTCAAACTTGCTTTCCAATTATAATAGCTTGGAAAACTGAAGATAAATAAAAGTTTTAAAATGAAGGGAAGCCAAGAAGAATGTGAAGAAATAAATCTGAAGCCACCCTTCCATGGAAGTGCAGGGGGAAAGGCCATTCTCCATAAACTTTGCCAGCATTTTTTTAACAAGTATTGGTAATGCAATTAGGCTAATGAGTTAAATACTTTGGTAAAAGGCGCATAGACAAGGCATTATATTGAGAAATTATACAACATATTTACCAAATGTAATAGCCTGATTCCATCAACATATTTGTAGAACAAAATAATATGTGTGCTCGACTAACAGGTATTTTACCTTAAAGTGTTTATCTTGGTGGATTACAAACTTATTTTCTGACACTGGTTATTACTTATTTCTACAGCCTGTATTATAGGAGCAGTTAAACAGTAACTTCCGCTCTTAAAAAGGTTGATTTGTTTTGTTCCAGGAAGGAGTCTGGTGTGAAATGTTGAGACAAGCTTTAGTTAAGGGCAGCTGCCAGGTAACGATGGCAATCACTCATTTCCATTGCATGCTACCTTTCCTTTTACTTCCTCATCTTTCTTACACTGCGAGTAATTGGTTACCAAGTCAGTATTCTCACTTGCCTATTTGCAGTGCTCTTTACTTAATTATTATTTTTTAAGCCTCTCAATTCAGGAGCCAGCCAGCGGTAGGCACATCCACGCATAACCATAGATGGTAGAGTGAAGCAGGGCACAGCATAATGGTTTTACCCATCTTTGTAGGCTGGATAATTTCCCCTTATGCATTGGCAAGTTGGGTTAATCTATTTCATTCTTTGGTCATTGCTAAAACATTTACCTTGTATGGACATTCATTATGCATTTAGAGAAATTCTTGAGTTTATAGATGAAAAGACTTTCATTCCTCATGCCTTAATATATTTAAAAATATTTTAGATATTGAGGTTTCTTGTACTTAATCCAGTCTTTTACTTATTCTTTCATGGGAAAAAAAGGGCAAGTCTAAATGCAAATTAACATTACTGTTTAAATATCACAGACCATTTTCTCTGAGCCCAGTTACAATAACTAGTAATTATAAAAATTGCTTGCCTTGGGCTTCCGGCTAAGCCAGTGCTAAACTTGTCCTTTTATTACATCTGTCAGACTGAGTTAATTATCTTTATGATAATAGATGTGCCTTACCTCCAACAAAACAAATACACTTATAATTAGCTTTTTAGTTAGAATTTTAATTTCTTTATAAAGAATGTTTGTTTTCCTTCTTTTTTTCTGCTTTGAAAGAGAGAGGATAGAGAGTGGGGGGTTTCCCGTTTATCAGGTTACCAGCCTGTTTACTAGTTTATAAAGGAAGAGAAAAAAAAGGACTCGTATTTAATCACCAACTCCAGTATTCAATAGCACATCACACCCCTTCCATGTTATATCAATTTAACTCCAAGGCATTTTATTTTATGCACAAACACAAAAGGAACACTTTTTATCTGCCTTCTCAACAGAGTAGTGTTATGGAAGCTATTATATGGAAATACTAACAAGTATGAATTGAAAAGCTTTCTGTATCATAGCATAGCTGCCTTAGAAGTCAAATCATTTTATACTGTCCCCACATATTTATGGCACTTGGTCCTCTTTCATCTATGCCCAGCATGTTTCAGACTATTACACAAATGCCTGCAATGAATTCTTGGAGGATATCTATGCCGAAATAGAGTATAAAGGAAAAAACATATGCTTTGGTGTCATGTCAAACAAAGCTGAGTTTCATCCTTGATTCTGCTATTCATTAGCTGTGTGACTTGGACAAGTTGTTTAACCTCTCTGAGCCTTGGTTTCCTCACAAGAGAGTAATGCCTAAGTTAGTAAGAGATGTTGGAGGAATAAAAGAGAATGTATGCAGAGGGCTCAGCAGGGTGCCTGGCACAGTTTAAAAGCTCAGTAAGGGGTGGTTGGTATTGTCGATATTAGAATCATGGAGGAGTGTAGTTGTCTAGAGAATCTAAAATTAATGTTCCAACCTAATAATCATTTCATAAGTTTTATTTTATATGGAGATATATTTTCTACTAGCTTGTGAAAACAGACACCCCCGATTATCTAGAAATTCACTCTGACTCAAATTAAATCATGAAAACACACTGCAGAGAAACAATTTCCCAAAGTTGCCATGATGAACTTCTACCTGTTCTATGCTGGAAATGGACTGCCTTAGCTCTCAGCCTTATTCTCAGCAGAACTCAGTTTTTTTCCTTTCTGTAAACTCGCCGACTCACTCATTTCACTTTGAAATCTTCCATTGGTTGAAAGCTCCCCTCCAGATACTTTTGATATGCCAAATACAGAGATCTTGGTTAGGACAGCAAACATTTTATTCATTCAATGTGGGTCCCAAAAATTTCCTAATATAAAGTCAGATTTGTCCAGTATAACATTCATTGTATTTGCAAGTCATTAGTAGTGATCATTACCCAACTTCCTGGCCGGAAGAGAGATTCCAGGGCTGGAAGTGATGAACCAGCACTGTGATCATGTAGCCAAGTGCTCACACGTCGACAAGAAAGTATGGGTGGGATGTGAGAGATACAGGCAGGGGGCAGTAGAAAGTCTCCTACGTCCTCTCAATCCAAGCATACTAGTCCCTTATCCTGGACTGATTTGTTTCTATAGCTACCTCAGGAGTTTGGGTGTCAAGAAGCCAGATGTGCTAATTCAGAGTCCAGAGAAGGCCCTTTGCTGTCAGAGCTCAATGGCTTTTGCACCCAGGTCCAATGCCTTCTACATCACTTATTCTCATAAAACCACTTGATGGTCTTTCTTATAACTCAGAACCATGGCAACCACTCTCAAATTGTTCTGTTCCATCATGAAATTATATGGGCTTTTTCCCTAAAATCAAAGGTCTCTTTTGTTTCTTTTTTCCCTAAATAGGAAGATAGGTCCGTGTTCCCAGGCCCTCTAAATTGTGCTGCCAATATGACATTAGTGGTACATGTCTATAATCTGTATTTTAGCCCTAAGTTCCTAGAACAGCTCATTCTTTTATTTAATAGATTTTTTTTTTTTGCCAAATCAGTGTGCTACATACAGCGCTCTGTATGTAGCACATACTAGTAAAATAGTACACACTTTTCCTGTTCTCTCTCTTTTCCTCTACGCCTGCATATTTCTGAAAAGGATGAAATGTGATGTGAAGATAGCCAGTAGCAACAACAACAGCATGGGGTTAGCACATCTTAGAAAAAGAATATTTAAGTTTGGGATAATAGCATTAGAAGAAATTTTTTATCAATCAGGTGCTAGATAATTGGAATTTGGAATGCTGTCAGTAACTCCAACATTTTTCAGTTAGCAAAGTCATTTATAAAATAATATAAATATTTTAGCAGCAAAGATAGGTGCTGAGTAAAGACACCTAAATTTTATATTCTCATGAAAATGTATACATATATTATCTATTCATTCAAAAATTGCTAATTAGGATGCTACTATTACATATCAGGCACTTATAGCCACTGGGTATTGCTAGCGAACAAGGAATTATTGAACAAAATTGCTGTATCATTGCATAGCCTTTTATTATATCTGTATACAAGGTGAGGTAATCCAGAAAGGCTCTCTCAAACCTGATCAACTTGCTAGATTAATCAACCATTCCATTCCTCCTCTAAAACATACTGGCCACTGCCCTCAGCACACTGAATGCTTTCAACTGCTCCTGCCTAGCTGGTTTATGAAGACCCAATTGTGTGTATTTCTAAATTGTTTTGTGTGCTAGTTGTGCTTTTTAGTGTAATTGTGTGAGTTAATTAAATACGTAAACCGATTATATGTGAGTGTAAAAAAAGAGAATTATAGATTCTATAAAACTAAGTGAAATGCTTTAAAGACGATGAAGATGAGTCACTAAAATACACTCAACGCTGAAATAAGCACGTGTACAACAAATGCTTATACAGGCTCACATATATCTGGTGAAGGGGGATGCCCTCTGGATATATGTGATATCTGGGTCTATAGACAGCTGAGGCCTGGAAGGTACAGTGGAGATCATAGGGCATTTGAAATATGGAAGCCTTCTTGAAGTAATTTTTATAAATATCCTAAAAATGATAAATAATAATTCACATTCTCAGTTTCACAAGAAATTAAAAATGTCTTCATTTATCCCTCATGAATTAATTCATGAATTAAATATTTTGGTGAAAAGAATTTTTTTAATAGCTTCTAGTAAGACTAAGTAAAGGAAATGCAGCTGAATGTAAAAAGACCAATCTTGCCTTCCTTTTCTTTCCTCTGTGTAAATCATTTGGGGCTTTTCTTTGCTACCGCTGTGTTCCAATGAGCCAATCTGATCTCCAAGTCATTATTACCTTTTTTGCCTGAATGGCAGGGCTACATACAAATAGAACTTGTAGTGTAATTCTACACTTGTATTAACACTCATTCCTCTCTCCTTTATTTAAAAGTAATGGTGCAGAGAGGTCCAAAAATAACATTAGACTCTAGTAGCTTGCCTGTAAATTACCATTCATTTTTTCGTATCCTGCATTTCCTGAGCTGTCAGTCCCATGGGCTTAAACAGAGATTCAAGCTCCGGCAGCTAGTTCCACTACTGACGCATTTTAGAGATTTATTAGCTAGAGGTGGTGGATGGTCTTTTATGTATTTAGTAACAAGTCCCATCTCCTGGTGTCTACAGTTTCTTTCTCAAATCTAAGTCTAGCAGCATCTTCTCTTAGTCACCTTTACATTTTCTGGCCACTACTTATTTCTGTTATGTCATCTCCTGAAGGGCACCATTCAGGCACCTTTCCAAGTTTGCGGGACAACTTGCAGAGTCTTCTGGAAACCTCATTACCAGGAGCTGTGTTCCAGGCAGTGGTGGGGAGAAAACTGTCTTTCCCCTTTAATTACAGGTATACTTTGATAGGTGGGTATCCATTCAGAGATCTTTGTGCCCCCAGGAATGTTCAGAGTTGATACCAATGCTTTTAGTTTACTGTTTTAGTACCTGCCTCTCCATGAGTCTCTGAGAGGAGTGTGATAAGATGAACATGAGATGCATTCAAATAAAAAAAAAATCACACATTACTTTTCTGTGGAAGATTCCTCCTCACTGAGCAAAGCTTGTCTACTTGACTCTCTTTCTATGGGCTAAGTGTAGCCTGGGCCTACAAATTCTAAGAGAGTGGATAAATTAGTGAGCCAGACTGGGAAGGGACTCTAGCAAAGACAAGAAATCACATTCTCTATTTAAAGGGAGTATCCTTCAGCTTGAGCCAACAGTTGTCATGCTAGGATGTGAGCCAAATATAATCAGACCTAAATTTTCTGGTAAAGCACAAATCTAGACTTTTATGTGTAGTCGCTTGATTTTTGAATCTTGGCAACTAATTCAAAAACTATTAAAAGTCTTGGCCAAGCACAGTGCATCTCCATTTGGTTCCTAAGTACCTAGTAAATGATGTCTAACTTAGATCATTATTTCTTAAGCATTTCCACCCAAATATCCCTTAGTTAGAGAAGGAAGCAAGTTTTCTCCTGGGAGAGTATGAAGTGATCATCCCCCAAAACAATTTTTTTAAGTAAAACGATGCCTCAGGATTCTATACCGAGTTTATCTCATGACCATGTACATGTAAGGATCTTCTATTTTATTTTGGGAGGCTCTTTACTCCTCTGCAACTAGATTTCTACAATTGGTCAACCTTACCGCTCAGAAAAACGTGCCCAAGCCCAAGATGTCTTACATTAATAAGATCAGCTTAGGGCTAAGCTAGACATTAATACACTCAGTAAATATATATGGAACAACTGTTTTGTGCAAATAACAAAATTTAGTTTGCAAATCTACTTCTTCAGGATTTTGTGACCTAGTACAATATTTAAGGAGGGTATAGTTAAAAAGGAGGGAAATTAAACTTTGCTATATGCCTGTTATGCAACAGGTACTTTGTCATTTCATTTAATTCTAGAAACCATCTTATAAAATAGGTAAGATGAAGCCCATTTGAAAGATGAGAAAGCTAAGTACTAAGGATATTCAGCTAGCATCAAAGTATAATTAAAAGCCCAAACTGCAGTGTCCAAAATCTGCCACTTGAATGTTAGGTATACATATATCCAATTTGATGTATTCAGGTATTCCTATATATCTATATATTTATAACTATAGATAGGTATAGATAATAGTTAAAGACATATATGTATAGATATAGATAAGTAGGAATCTCAAGTATATATGTATATATATACACACAAACCTATAAGATATATATCTGTATATCTATCATCTATCTATCATCTATCTACCTATCTATCTATCTATCTATCTATCTGTCTATCTATCTATCTATCTATCATCTATCTATCCATTTGATTTGCTGTCCTTCAGGCAAATGCAGAAAGGAATAATTACAGCTTAAACAAACCACAAGAGATCCCTTTCTCTTCCTTCTTTCCTTCCCTTACTTCCTTTATTCCTATCCTGGATTGGAGATTTTTGAGAAGCTGCATTCACTGAATATCTGTAGCTTGATGACCATGTCTAGCAATATTTACCTAAAATAAATATTTTGCTGTTATTGTAATAAACTGTGACTTTGTAAGATTTAGGCATCAGAGCATTTTTATCAAACTCCAATTCCACGCTCATTAGGACTATTGCAGCGGTCACATTAACCTCACGTGATCCATCTACTAGTCCTTAAAAGAAAATTATGTTTATTTTAGGTCAACTTAGAGAACATCTTCATATCTGGATTTGTTTCCACATAGTGACATTACAAGTGTGTAGTCAAAATATTATTGCAAGTACTAGATTTTCTGAAAGCAATGATAATGATTGATGTTTGATGGGTTCTGAGTTCAATAAATTAGGTTTTAAAGATTTCGATTTCTGTTACTGTGGATGTTTTTATATTTTTGGTGATAAAGACATTTCCAACAGATGTTTGCTAACTTTTTATGTGCCCCTCATGTACAAATAGCTCCTAGAATTAACCAGGGGAGGTAACAAAGTAGATGGTAAAGGCATATTATCCCCAAATCTTTTTTTGAAAGAAATTTATTGAGATATAATTGACATACAATAAACTACATATATTTACAGAGTACAATTTGATATTTTTTTTCTTATTAGTAATGTATGTATGGCAATCCCAATCTCCCAATTCATCCCACCCCAAACCTATCCCACCCCCGCCGCTTTCTCCCCTTGGTGTCCATATGTTTGTTCTCTACATCCGTGTCTCTATTTCTGCCTTGAAAACTGGTTGATCTGCATCATTTTTCTAGAGTCAGCATATATGCATTAATATACAATACTTATTTTTCTCTTTCTGACTTACTTCATACTGTATGACAGTCTCTAGGTATTCCCAACAGATCTTAAAGTTATTTTTTTTTTCCCCATGTCTTCCTCTAAGTCTCAGTGCAGTTTATAGTTTAGGTAATCTTTAGTCATCATGGGCTCTTGCACAAAGTTTTCAGGCCACTTTTGTCCAGCAGTAGAATATCATCCATTTGTGTCTTTACACCTAAGTAAGAGAAGATAGAGCATGACCTAGGAAGAATCCCTTAAAATCAGGTTTCAGAGATTACAGGGGTAAGACTCATCATTCCTCCTTCCCTCCATGTCACAGAAATAGAGAGAAGACACAAGGATCACTAGCTAAATGTGACAAGATGTTAGCTTTGCTAATGGCTAATCAGGTGCCCAATTGTCCTCCAGCTACAAGACTCCTGATAAAGTGTGTTGGAGAATGTAGATCAGAACTAAAACCTAATGAGAACTTTTTATTTTCATTTCAAAATAAGGCCTGAGGGGAGAGCTGGGTCAGCAAAACAGACTCCAATAATACAAAACCAGCCTGCTGAAAAGAGCTTAGGCCTGCCACACACATGGTTACCCGAGAATGAGAGAGAAAGAGGGGAGGACAGGCAGGCCTCCTTCAGCGCACTTATCTCACAGGAACAGAGAAGACAGAGGGAAAGCTCACCCCCCGTAAGTATAAACAGTGCCAAGAGAGCAAGAGCCCATGCCCGGCATGTGCAGCGATCTGTAGCACTGTGCCTTCACCCACGAGGGCAAGTGTAGTCTTAGCAAACTTAGGGTCTCACTAACCAAAGTTAGCTGTTCCCCTCCATCAAGGAGGCGGGGATAAGAGTGGGAAAATACACACAATGTGAAGAGTTATAGGCCGACATGCACACTGCTGCACGTGCATTTGTTATTGCAGTAGGATCCTTTCTTGGAAAGCCTTAGAATGGCTTCGTTTTCATCAGGGATAATGAAACTAGGAGGAGGGACTTCCCTAGTGGTCCAGGTTAAGACTCCCTACTTCCACTGCAGGGGGCGGGGGTGGGATCCCTGGTCAGGGATATCCTGCAGCCCATTCAGTGAGGCCCAAAAAACAAACAACAACAACGACAAAAAAGAAACTAGGAGGGAAAAGGTGATGGAAGAGAATGAGGTCACTGCGGCTTTTAAAGCTTTATTCTATTTGTAGGGTATTAGGTCTGGGACAGAACGATTGATAAAGTTCCTAAAGGTTCCACTGAGGAAATGTACCCAGACTCAGGGTTTCACAGGGCCTTACCTTCATGGGTTAGTTCTTGATGCCTTTATCCCCATATGCTAGTCAGTCTCCCTGGTGCTTGACCAGTTTCACTCCAACCCCTGCCTTCTTAAGGCCATGGAACATAAAACTTGAAATGAAATTGAGGACTCCTGATTGTCACTGACTGATTAGTAGGAAGGGATTGGGGGAAGGGAAAATCCCAAATTCTGCCACAGGGAGAGCCATTCTCTGAGGAGAACTTAATCATTTGCTTATTCAACCAACATTTATCAAGTAGAGTATCGTGATCCTCAGGGGTCTGCAGATGCCGGTTTGTGAAATGCTGCAATAAAAGTTAAGGACTGTCATGTTTCCTTGATACCAACATTGTTGAAAACAAACACAAATATGAGTCGTTGAAACATTATACCAGCACCAAATTATAAGGCAATCCTCAAAGATATGTTCATATTTATATTTAACATCATCATTGAAACTCAAACAAGAAATTTACGGAGATCATGTGGACCTAGAACAATTTATCTTAAGAATCCCAAAGACCTAACTCCTCAGTTTAGAAATGCTAGCATAGAGGGGGAATAAATAGTTTGGAGACTCAAAGTGTCCAGAATTTTAATTCTGCCTCTGGAATTCATGAAATGTTTTATTTTAGTCAGATTAGATGACAATACCTTTATATTTAAAAATGAGAATCATGCTGCTTATGTAACAGAGCTCTTATGAGGAAGACAGAGTGTGATGTTATACGTCACATAGGGTTTTACACACAGTAAACTCCTAATCAACATAGATTCCTTTTTACGCCCTAATCCCCCTTCATTCCCGTTGTGCCTAAAGAACCATGTGAGAAGGTACAACAATAAATTAAATATTATGTACAAGAAGATCTCAATCTAGTGAGACAATAGACATGTAAACACAATTATGATGCACTGAGATAAATATCATACCAGAAAAATGTAAAAAAAAAAAAGAGATACAGAGGAAGACTTTTTTCCTGATGCATCTAAAAGAAACTCTGAAAATTGTTTCCCAAGGAGCATAATCCTGGTGAATATTCAGTTAATGATAACAGTGATGGTGATGATGTTGATGACGGTAAAGATGAGGTTTATGATCATGTTGACAATAATGATGGAGATAGTTTACATTTATTGCATATTCGCTATGTTGTAGGAACTCAATTTGCATATATTACTTGATCCTCACAACACTCTAGTGAGGGAGAAATGTAATTTCCTTATTGTAGAAAATCACAAGGTTGCACAGGTAGCATGGGGAAAAGCTGGGACTTGACCCAGTTCTGTCTGATTAAAAAGCTCAAATCCTTAACCACTATCACGCATGCTCTTTCCATGAATTAATTACTGAATGGTAATTAGGTTCTATTTGAACTACAGTTCATTTGAATTTAAATAGGCTTTTGTGGATATATTGAGCACCTTTCCTTACTCTATCCTACTCACCATTTTCTTGGTTTTAGCACCCTAAATAGAATTTGGGGAAACAACACTCCAAAATTCCATACATGTCCTTCAGGAGGTGAGCACTTAACCAAAGACTCTAGGTATGGAACACAAGGCACACACCCAGAAAGGGAGAGCGCTAACTGCTCTAGGCACAGTGAGTGGTTCAGGGATGGGCAGGCATATGACTCAACCCAAGAAGCAAACCCTATCAGAATCAATACCAGAGATGTTGTGAGATCATAAACTGGGGTCATTCCTTCTCTCCTAGATTGTAACCTGAGAGGTTATAAAATTGGAGCTACTGCAGCTATACTACTACCACAAAGAGACTGAAAATGAAGCCAGTAGTTTGGAGAAAGCAAGAACCAGCAAAGAGATCAAATCTCCAGAACGTCATTTCCCGCCTTCAATTTCAGTTATCTGAACCAACATATTCACTTTCTGCTGACATCAGTTTGGATTACGCTTCTTTTCCTTGCAACCAGAGGACTCCTGAATGAGGAAGTAGTCTTGCCTTGAAGCCTAGTAAAAATATTTTAAAATTATTATATACTTTATATATAAGATATACATGTATAAGATATATAAATAAATCTTATATTGTATGTGTCTGTGTATGCATTCATGATATTATAACAAATCCTTATGTAATGCAGGCTGAAGAAACAGCCCGTTACCAAGGCCATTATAACACCATCTGCGGCTTGACTTTCTCCATCTCCATCTCTACATCGCGAAAATAACCAGGAACCTGAATTTTCTGTTTATCTTAAATTTGCCTGTTTTTAAATAACATTAAAATGCTACACTATTGTTATGAATTATACATATATGTGTATATATATGTATATAGTCTACATAATTTATTTTCACAATAGTATAGTACTCCTTTGTATGAACAGACCACAATTTATTTAAAACTTCTACTTTTGATAATCTTTAAAATGTGTCCATGGGCTATTAACAATGGGCTTTAAGAACATTCTTGAACACGTCCTCTGGTGCAAATGAGTAAGAATTGTCCTGTATCTACCTAGAAGAAGCATTTTAGGGCTACAAAATACTCATGTCTTCGCCATGACCAAATAATATCAAGTTTTTTTTTTCCAAAGAATACTCTCTGTGGCAGTGTTACTCCCATCAACAATATGAGAAATTACCCATTACTTTATGTCTTTGCCTATTTGGGGCATTGTCAAAATTTTAAAATTTTTGTTCAGTCTGTAAAATGATACCTATTGTGATTTTATTGTTATTTCTCTAATTATGCATCTTTTAATACATTTACTTACCATGTGTATATCATCTCTTGTTATTTGTTCATGCATCTGGCCCATTTTTCTATTGGATTGTCTTTTAATTATAGAGTTATAGGATTTTTATTACATTCTAGTCCTTACTAGCTCATGAATCTTCACCCCATTTAGGGCTTATCTTTTTACTCTTATGGTACTTTTTGAAAACTAGAAGCTTAAAAATTGTTAATATTTACACTCATTAAGTCTTTTCTTTTATGGATTATATATATTTAAAAATCTTTCTCTACACCAAGTCATGAAAATAATTTTCTGTATTTTATTCTAAAAATGTAAAAAATGTACCTTTCAAATTTATTTCCTAAACCAAAGAAAGCATTTGAGGTAGAGATATAATTGTATTTCTTTCCATATAGATAACCAATTGCCTCAGCAGCATTTATTGACAAGTTTGCATAATTGTATTCCATTTGTCTCTTTGTCCCAATTTGTGCCAATAACAGTGTCTTAATTATTATACTTTTATAACAAGTCTTAATGTCTATAATAAATCCCCTCAACTGATTCTTCTTCAGAAATCTCTTCTAAAGTGGGGCCTTTTTTATTCATATTTTATAATCAGCTTATCTAATTCACATAAAAATCTCTTGGAATTTTTACTAAAGTTAGATATAATTTACACATTAACTTGAAAAGAATTGACATTTTAAAATATTGAGATTTCTATTCATGAACATGGTATATCTCTCCATTATTTAGGTCTTTTTTATATTTAATAGTAAAATTTGAAATTTTCCCTTATAAAGGTCATTTTCTCTCTTTAAATTTTATTCCTAGGTAGCATATATTTTTATCTTGTTAAAATAACATTTTCTATCTCTCGCATCATAGTAATGAAATGTAACTGATTTTTATATTTGGTCTTGTATTCAGCAAATAAAATAAAATATCTTATTAATTTTAAGAAACTGCTAGCGTTTTCACATGTGTTTTCTATATAGATAATCTTATTAATTGTGGATAATGACATTATTGTGTATTCTTTTTAAATCCTTAAACTACTTTTTTTCAATGTCTTATGACTAGGAGCTCAGTAAGTGATGAAAAGGAGAGTAAATAATGTGAAGAACAGTTACCTCCTCATTCTTGCCTCATTTTTGAGTTTAAAGGAAATAAATGTAATGTCAGTAGTTTTTGGTTAGTCTTCATCATTTCTTTCTTACTTGCCTTGTTAAGAGTTTTTGTCATGGCCAGGGATTACATTTTACCTACTATAATTTATGTCTCTATTTCCATGTTTATATAGCTTTTTTCATCTTTGATATGCTAATAAGATGAATTATCAATACATTAACAGCTTTCCTAAAATTGAATGAGACTTGCATTCCTAACATGAATGCTGATGGTTCATTTTATCAATGCATATTTTTGAGATTTTTGTAGGTGTAACTATGAGTAAGATCAGCCTGTAATATTCCTCTCCAGGGCTATCTCTTGTCTGTCCTGTTTTAGTATCAAGGTAATGCTAACTGCACAAAATTTAATGGATTATTTCCCTGTTCCTTTTTTTCTTTTTCTGAAAAACATAAATGATGTTAGAATCACATTTCTGGAATGTTTAATTTAACTTGCTTATAAAATATTTGAGACTTGATTTTTACTCCATCAGAAGATTTTAAACTAGTGATGCATTTTTAAAATGGTTATAGCATAATTAGTTCTTCTACCTTCCAGAGAGAGTTTTGGTGAGTTCTAGTTTGCTAGAAAATTGTAAATTTAATGTAAATTTTCAAATTTATTGTCATGATTTTTCATTGTATGCTCTTTTTGTCTCTTGAATCCTGAATGTACTTTTAAAGCTATATTCCCTTTTCCATTCCAACAATGGTTTATCCATTTTTTTCTTCTCTTTTTCTTTTTTGATCAATTGTTAAGCAAGTTAGCCTACTTTATCAGCCTTTTCAAATAATGTAAATTGACTTTGTAAATTCTCATTATTGTATCCTTTATTAAATTTATTTAATTTTTGCTGAGTTTATTCTGCTGCTTTTCATCTAATTTCTAACATTTAGTTTTTTTAAATATAAACATTTGAGTTAATATATTTCTCTTGTATTAGCTCTTTAATTTTAGTCTTTGGTGATTGATGTGTATTATTTTAATTATCAGTCAGTTCTTAGAATTTTTACATTTCCATTTTGATATTTTCCTGTGACCCATGAGTTATTTGGAAATGTGTAGTTTTCAATTTCCAATTTTATTATCACTTTAAAGTTAAAATTCCTTATTTATTTCTTACTTAGTAGCATTACGGTCTTAGAATATGCTCTGAATGATAATGACTCTTTGAGATTTGTTGAGGCATCCTCCATGGCCAAGTCAGTAGCCAAACACCCTTACTGGGCATTGGATGCTGGGTTGTTTATATGTTCAGTTGATCAAATTGTACAAATCTTTTATGTTCTTTTTTTCAGCTTTATTGAGGTATACTTAATATACAAAAAATTACATGTACTTAATGTATATATTTGGATGAGTTTGGACATAGGCATACACCTGTGATGCCATCACCATAATCAAGGTAATAAACACATCCATCACCTCCAAAAGATTTTCTGTGTCTCTTTGCTTTTTTTAAGACTGTTTTTTAATAGCAGGTTTAGGATCACAGCAAAATCAAAAGGAAGGTAAAGAGATTTTCCATATACTTACTGACATCACACATCCATAGCCTTTCCCATTCAACATCCCCCACCAGAGTGATACATTTTTTACAGTTGATAAACCTACAGTTACATATCATAATCACTCAAAGTCCATAGTTTTCATTATGGTTCACTCTTCTTGTTGTACATTCTATGGGTTTGGAAAAATGTATAATAACATGTATCCATCATTATGGTATCATACAGAGTATTTTTGCTGCTTTAAAATTCCTCTGTGCTCCACCTTTTCATCCCTCAACTTCAACTAATCTTTTTACTTTTTCCATATTTTCACCTTTTTCAGAATGTCATATAGTTGGAATTATACAGTATACAGTCTTTTCAGATTAGCTTTTCTCAGTAATATATATTTAAGGTTCCTGCATGTCTTTTCATGGCTTGATAGCTCATTTCTTTTAAGCACTGAATAATAGTCCATTGTCTGGATATACTATAGATTATTTATTTATTTGCCTACTGAAGGACATCTTGGTGGCTTTCAGATTTTAGCAATTATGAATCAAGCTACTGTAAACTACCATGCACGAAGTTTTTGTGTGAATGTAAGTTTTCAACTCTTTTGGGTAAATACCTAAAAATAGGATTAGTAGATTGTATGTATTGTATGTTTAGTTTTGTAAGAAACCACCAAACTCTCTTCCAAAGTGACTGTACCATTTTGCATTATCAACAGTGACAAATCAGAGTTCCTGTTCTACATCCACACCAGCATTTGGTGTTATCAGTGTTCTAGATTTTGACCATTCTAATACATGCATAGTAATATCTCATTGTGGTCTTAATTTGCATTTTCCTGATGATGTATGATGTGGAACATCTTTTCATACGCTTATTTGCCATATATATATATCTTTTTTGGTGAAGTGTTTGTTAAGGTCTTTGGCTCATTTTTTAATTCAGTTATTTGTTTTCTTATTGTTGTATTTCCTTTGTGTGTGTGTGTGTGTGTGTGTGTGTGTGTGTGTGTGCATGTTAAGAACTCTTAACATGAGATCTACCCTCTTAAGTTTTTAAGTGCACAATACCATATTGTTAACTATAGGCACTGTGTTGTACAGTAGATCGCTAGAACATATTTGTTTTATATAACCATAACTTTATAGCCATTGAACTTTACTGATTTGTTCACTTGATTTAACAATTACCAAATAAGTGTGTGTTAAACACTCTTACTATTATGACACTTTATTTGCCCTTTTAATACTGTAAGTTTTTATTGTGTATTATGACACTATGTCATAAAGTTTTTACAAGTCTGAAATTGTCATATAGTTTTTTTTAGTAAAGCTTTTATTTTTATGGAGAGATACTCTATTCTTAGCAATGCCTTCTGGCTTAATGTCTACTTTTTTCTCTATCAATATAGCCATATTTTCTATATTTTGGTTAGTAAATGCCTGGAAACTTTTAGATGATGTTTCACTTAAACTTTCTGTTTTTCTTTGATTTAAATATGTCTTTTATAAGTAGTATATAACTGGATACTGTTTTATTTATATAGCATGACAAATTTTATCTTTTAACTATCAAGACTAGTCTTTATATAGAGTGATTATGGGGGTTTTTCTAGTATCTTATTTTGTGTTTGTTTTATACTACTTTTATTTATTTTTTAATTAATTTTTATTGAAGTATAGTTGTTTTACAATATTGTGTTAGTTTCTGCTGTACAGAAAAGTGAAAAAAGTTTAATATATATATCCCCTTTTTTATGGATTTCCTTCCCATTTAGGTCACCACAGAGCATTGAGTGGAGTCTTGTCCTACTTTTAAATACTTCTTCTTTCCTGACTTCTTTAGAATTTGGTATTTTTTAATCTTATTCTAGTTATCCTCTGTATTTTTGAAAGTTATGTTATGTATTTCAATTTTATTAGTGATTATTGTAAATATTTTAACAGACATTTTATTCTAAATAACAAAAGTAACCTAAAAATTTTTTGAGCAAAGGATCCCATGGCTATGATACATGTCAAGAAACTTAGTTCTTTTATCTCCATGTATTATACATTATTATTATTGTTTTACATCCCTTAGGTTTGTTTAGATTTATTCTTTTCATTATTGTTTTCTGGGCCTATCATTTCTCCTCAGAGTTTAATTTTCTATTTGGAATTAATTTTCTTCTTCTTGAAACAGGTTTTTAGAAATTCCTTTAGTGATGGCCTAATGGTGGTAACTCTTTCTTTTTTTTTGTTTGAAAATATTATTTTGTCTGCACTTTTGACAATAAAGTAGGGTTTATAATTTTAAGTTGGCAATTATTTTCTCTCAGCACTTTTTTTTTTTTAATTAATTAATTAATTTATTTTTTGGGGGGGTACACCAGGTTCAATCATCCGTTTTTATACACATATCCCCATCTTCCCTCCATTCCTTGACTCCCCCCCCCAAGCCCCCCCCACCCTCCCCGCCCCAGTCCTCAAAGGCATCTTCCATCCTCGAGTTGGACTCCCTTTGTTATACAACAACTTCCCACTGACTATTTTACAGTTGGTAGTATATATATGTCTGTGTTACTCTCTCGCTTCGTCTCAGTTTCCCCTTCACCCCCCGCCCCCTCCCATACCTCGAGTTCTCCAGTCCATTCTCTGTATCTGCATCCTTGTTCTGGTCACTGAGTCCAACAGTACCATTTTTAGATTCCGTATATGTGAGTTAGCATACAATATTTGTCCTTCTCTTTCTGACTTACTTCACTCTGTATGACAGATTGTAGTTCTATCCACCTCATTACATATAGCTCCATCTCATCCCTTTTTATAGCTGAGTAATATTCCATTGTATATATATGCCACATCTTCTGTATCCATTCATTTGTTGATGGGCATTTAGGTTGCATCCATGTCCTGGCTATTGTAAATAGTGCTGCAATAAACATTATGGTACAAGTTTCTTTTGGGATTATGGTTTTCTTTGGGTATATGCCCAGGAGTGGGATTACTGGATCATATGGTAGTTCTATTTGTAGTTTTTTAAGGAACCTCCAAATTGTTTTCCATAGTGGCTGTACCAATTTACAGTCCCACCAACAGTGCAGGAGAGTTCCTTTTTCTCCACACCCTCTCCAACATTTGTTGTTTCCAGACTTTGTGATGATGGCCATTCTGACTGGTGTGAGGTGATACCTCATTGTGGCTTTGACTTGCATTTCTCTGATGATGAGTGATGTTGAGCATCTTTTCATGTGTTTGTTGGCCATCTGTATGTCTTCTTTGGAGAAATGTCTATTTAGGTCATCTGCCCATTTGTGGATTGGGTTATTTGCTTTTTTGGTATGAAGCTTCATGAGCTGCTTGTATATTTTGGAGGTTAATCCTTTGTCCGTTGTTTCATAGGCAATTATTTTTTCCCACTCTGAGGGTTGCCTTTTAGTCTTGTTTATGGTTTCTTTTGCTGTGCAAAAGCTTTTAAGTTTCATGAGGTCCCATTCATTTATTCTTGATTTTATTTCCATGATTCTAGGAGGTGGGTCAAAAAGGATGGCGCTTTGATGGATGTCATATAGTGTTCTGCCTATGTTTTCCTCTAGGAGTTTGATAGTGTCTGGCCTTACATGTAGGTCTTTAATCCATTTGGAGTTTACTTTTGTGTATGGTGTTAGGAAGTGTTCTAATTTCATTCTTTTGCATGTTGCTGCCCAGTTCTCCCAGCACCACTTATGGAAGAGGCTGTCTTTTTTCCATTGTATATTCTTGCCTCCTTTGTCAAAGATAAGGTGCCCATATGTGTTTGGGCTTACTTCTGAGTTCTCTATTCTATTCCATTGGTCTTCCTTTCTATTTTTGTGCCAGTACCATACTGTCTTGATCACTATGGCCTTGTAGTATAGTTTGAAGTCAGGAAGCCTGATTCCACCAACTCCATTTTTCCTTCTCAAGATTGCTTTGGCTATTCGGGGTCTTTTGCATTTCCATACAAATCATAAGATTTCTTGCTCTAGTTCTGTGAAAAATGCCATTGGTAATTTGATCGGGATTGCATTGAATCTGTAAATTGCTTTGGGTAGTACAGACATTTTCACGATGTTGATTCTTCCAATCCAAGAACATGGTATGTCCCTCCATCTGTTTGTGTCGTCTTTGATTTCTTTCATCAATGTCTTAAAGTTTTCTGCATACAGATCTTTTGCCTCCTTAGGCAGGTTTATTCCTAGGTATTTTATCCTTTTGGTTGCAATGGTGAATGGGAGAGTTTCCTTAATTTCTCTTTCTGCTCTTCCGTTGTTAGTGTATAGGAATGCAAAACATTTCTCTGCATTAATTTTGTATCCTGCTACTTTACTAAACTCATCAATGAGTGCTAGCAGTTTTCTGGTAGAGTCTTTAGGGTTTTCTATATATAATATCATGTCATCTGCAAAGAGTGACAATTTTACTTCTTCTTTTCCAATTTGGATTCCTTTGATTTCTTTTTCTTCTCTGATTGCTGTGGCTAAAACTTCCAAAACTATGTTGAATAATAGTGGTGAGAGTGGAAACCCTTGTCTTGTTCCTGTTTTTAGGGGGAATTCTTCCAGTTTTTCTCCATTGAGAACAATGTTGGCTTTTGGTTTTGCATATATGGCTTTTATTATGTTGAGGTAATTTCCTTCTATGCCCATTTTCTGGAGAGCTTTTATCATAAATGGATGTTGAACTTTGTCAAAAGCTTTTTCTGCATCTATTGAAATGATCATATGGTTTTTATCCTTCAATTTGTTGATATGATGTATCACATTGATTGATTTGCGTATATTGAAGAATCCTTGCATCCCAGGGATAAACCCCACTTGATCATGGTGTATGATTTTTTTAATGTGCTGTTGCAGTCTGTTAGCTAGTATTTTGTTGAGGATTTTTGCATCTATATTCATCAGTGATATTGGTCTATAGTTTTCTTTTTTTGTGACATCTTTGCCTGGTTTTGGTATCAGGGTGATGGTAGCTTCGTAGAATGAGTTTGGGAGTGTTCCGCCTTCTGCAATATTTTGGAAGAGTTTGAGAAGGATAGGTGTTAACTCTTCTCGAAATGTTTGATAGAATTCACCTGTGAACCCATCTGGTCCTGGGCTTTTGTGTGTTGGAAGATTTTTAATCACTGCCTCAATTTCCGTACTTGTGATTGGTCTGTTCATGGTTTCTATTTCTTCCTGGTTCAGTCTTGGAAGATTGTATTTTTCTAAGAATGTATCCATTTCTTCCAGGTTATCCAATTGATTGGCATATAGTTGCTTGTAGTAGTCTCTCATGATGTTTTGTATTTCTGAGGTGTCTGTTGTGACTTCTCCTTTTTCATTTCTAATTCTGTTGATTTGCATCTTCTCCCTTTTTTTCTTGATGAGTCTGGCTAATGGTTTATCAATTTTGTTAATCTTCTCAAAGAACCAGCTTTTAGTTTTATTTATTTTTCTTATGGTTTCTTTCCTTTCTTTTTCATTTATTTCTGCTCTGATCTTTATGATTTCTTTCCTTCTGCTCACTTTAGGGTTTCTTTGTTCTTCTTTCTCTAGTTGTTTTAGGTGTAAGGTTAGGTTGTTTATTCAATCATTTTCTTGTTTCTTAAGGTAGGACTGTATTGCTATAAACTTCCCCCTTAGAACTGCTTTTGCTGCATCCCATAGGTTTTGGGTTGTTGTGTTTTCGTTGTCATTTGTTTCTAGATATTTTTTGATTTCCTCTTTGATTTCTGTAGTGATTCCTTGGTTGTTTAAGAGTGAATTGTTTAGCCTCCATGTGTTTGTCTTTTTTGCAGTTTTTTTTCCTATAATTGATATCTAGTCTCATGGCGTTGTGGTCTGAGAAGATGCTTGATATGATTTCAATTTTCTTGAATTTGCTGAGGTTTGATTTGTGACCCAAGATGTGATCTATCCTGGAAAATGTTCCGTGTGCACTTGAGAAGAAAGTGTAGTCTGTCATTTTTGGATGGAATGTCCTATAAATATCAATTAAGTCGAGATGGTCTAATGTGTCATTTAAAGCTTGTGTGTCTTTATTGATTTTCTGTTTGGATGATCTGTCCATTGATGTAAGTGGGGTGTTCAAGTCTCCCACTATTATTGTGTTCCTGTCGATGTCCCCTTTTATAGCTGTTAGCATTTGCCTTATGTATTGAGGTGCTCCTATATTGGGGGCATAGATATTTACCATTGTGATATGTTCTTCTTGGAAGGATCCCTTGATCATTATGTAGTGTCCTTCCTTGTCTCTTTTAATACTCTTTACTTTCAAGTCTAATTTGTCTGATATGAGTATTGCTACTCCAGCTTTCTTTTGACTTCCATTTGCATGGAATATCTTTTTCCATCCCTTTACTTTCAGTCTATATGTATCCCTTGGTCTGAAGTGGGTTTCTTGTAGGCAGCATATAGAAGGGTCTTGGTTTTGTATCCATTCAGCCAGTCTGTGTCTTTTGGTTGGAGCATTTAATCCATTGACATTTAAGGTGATTATTGACATGTGTGTTCCAATTACCATTTTCTTCATTGTTTTGGGTTTGTATTTGTAGGTGTTTTCCTTTTCTTGTGTTTCCTACTTAGAGAAGTTCCTTTAGCACTTGTTGTAAGGCTGGTTTGGTGGTGCTGAATTCTCTTAACTTTTGCTTGTCTGGAAAGCTTTTGATTTCTCCCTCAAATATGAATGAGATTCTTGCTGGGTAGAGTATTCTTGGCTGTAGGTTTCTCTCTTTCAGGACTTTCAGGATATCCTGCCATTCCCTTCTGGCCTGCAGAGTTTCTGTGGAAAGGTCAGCTGTTATCCTGATGGGTTTTCCCTTATATGTTGTTTGTTGCTTTTCTCTTGCTGCTTTTAATATTTTTTCTTTGTGTTTAGTTGTCGTTAGTTTGATTAATATGTGTCTCGGTGTATTTCTCCTTGGGTTTATTCTGTATGGGACTCTCTGTGCTTCTTGGACTTGGTTAATTATTTCCTTTCCATGTTAGGGAAGTTTTCCACTATAACCTCTTCAAATATTTTCTCAGACCCTTTCTTGTTTTCTTCTTCTTCTGGGATGCCTATAATTCGAATGTTGGTATGCTTAATGTTATCAGTGAGGTCTCTGAGACTGTCTCCTAATCTTTTTATTATTTTTTCTTTTTCCTGCTCTGTGGCAGTTATTTCCCCCATTCTATCTTCCAACTCACTTATTCGTTCTTCTGCCTCAGTCATTCTGCTGGTTATAGCATCTAGAGTATTTTTAATTTCAGTTATTTTGTTATCCATTGCTGTTTGTTTTTCTGAGTTCTTATGAACTGTTTCTTGTACTTTCTCTATTTTGTTATCGAGATTTTGTATCATTTTTACTATCATTACTCTAAATTCCTTTTCAGGCATTTTTCCTATTTCCTCCTCATTTATTTGGTCTTGTGGGTTTTTTTCCTGCTCCTTTGCCTGCATGGTGTTTCTTTGTTTCCTCATGGTTGTCCAAACTTTTGGGGTTGCTTGTCCTTGAGTTTTTTTTGCGTTATTCTGTGACCAGCAGAGGTTCCTTTATTGTTCGTCTGTAAGCGTCAGTGTGTGGGGAGGGAGAGGGTACAATAGTGGCTCCTTCTCCTGGGAGGGAGTGAGCAGTGGCGCACTGATGTCTCAGTCAGGCTTGGAGGTGCCTGTTGCAGAGGGCGCAGGTGGCTCAGACGTAAACAGAAAGTCTTAGAGTTGGGCCTCTCTCGGGGGTTTTTTTCTTTTCTTTTTTTCTTTTTTTTTTTTCTCTCGGCAGCCTCCCTGCTGCTGGCGTTGCAAGGGGTTTTAATCTAGCCCCACCCGAGTGCCTGAGGGTACTTGTTATCCCTGAGCGCCTTAGGTGGCCCGCAGGGCGTCTCTCCACTGCCTGTTGCAGAGGCGCGGAAAGAGAGAGAGAGGCTATGCGCGTGGCTCCTCCCAGCCGCCAGTGAGTCTGCAGCCTCCAGCCGCCATCATGGCCGGGCAGCTCTCAGGAACGGGCACTCCTCTCCGCGGACCTCCTCCCTCCTGTCCTCTCGGTCCGTCACCCTACCGGCAACAATGTTTCCCACACTGAACCAGCTCTCCTGCTCCCACACTCCCGCTCCTGGACCCTCCGTTCAGCCGCGGATCGATGTCTTGGTCCGGGAACGCTGAGCTGCGCTGCGGACCCTCCGAATGTTTCTCACTCCCTCCCGTCTGCCACAGCTCCGCCGCTTCATCCTCTTTGAGCCCTCGTAGATGCCTCCCTACCGGCTATGTCGGGCTCCCCGCAGTCCCATCCGGTGTCCGAGGCCGTCTGCTGGTGTTCAGCTGGTTCTCTGTGAGAATTACTGCGTCCTTCCGTGCATTCCCAATGCATCTGTGGCGAGGGATGCACTCCACGTCTCTCTACTTCGCCGCCATCTTTTTTCCCCTCTCTCAGCACTTTAATGTATTATTGTAAACATTGTACTATCTTCTAGGTACCATTTCTATTCTTTAAAGTCAATGTAATTTTCATATCTTTGAGGCAGGCTTTTTTTTTTTTTTTTTTGCCAGATATATTTAATATTTTACGTTACATTCCAAAATCTCACTAGAGAATAATTGAGTGTGATTTTTAAAAAATTCATCCTGATTTGTCTCCACTATGTTTCCTAATATCTTGTTTGATGTCATTATTTCAGGTAAGTTCTAAGCCATTATGACTTCAAACTACTACAACTCTCCTTTGTATTATTTCCATCTGGAAATTTGTTTAGATCTGTGATACGCATTATCATTCTGTTCCTTGTATCACTTAATCTCTCTTCAGATCTCTTTGCTTCATTCTGAGTAATTTTATTTGGTCCATATTCTGGCTCACTGATTCTCTCTCTAGTTAAATCAAGTCTATATTTTAACACATCCACAGGAGTTTAAATTTTGAGTATAAATTTATTTATGAAAAACATTTGGCTTAATGTGTCTCATCATGTTACAGTATTTTTGTCATTCTTATATGTCTTCCTTATTCATTTTTTTAAAAAAGTCTAATTATACTTTTGGGGGCTTTTATTTTGGGGAATTCTATGATGTCTATGTTTACAAAAGATTCCTAAAGAGATTATTTGTATTTGATTTTACTGAGCTTCCAGGAGAATTGTCAAAATGTTACTACCATAAAATATGTTCTCAACTTGGGTGTTTTTGGTAAGAATAAGAAATGTAAACTTGGTAAAGAATTTAGCTGTTTTATATGCACACTTATTCACTGAATTTTTTTCCTTTTCCATAATATCAATGGTGAATAGACAATGCTATTTGTCATCTCCTTTTATAGACATCTGTTCAAGTCTACTCTTTTCCTGAACATGTAGGCTTTGGGGGGTTGTGGCTTTGTGTAGAGGTCTCTCTCCAGGTTTCTATTTTGAGCAGGCTCAAGTATTATTATTTTCATGTGTTATGAGTAAAGGTCAAACTCTAGATTATTGTGCTTGCCTCTGAACCAAAGGAGCCCTTGGCATCCTTGCCCTTTTCCCATGCTGGATTTGCTTTTTTTTTTTTTTTTTTAAGCTCTTTATTGAAGTATAATTGCTTTACACTGTTGTGCCAGTTTCTGCTGTACAACAAAGTGAATCAGCTATATTTATACATATATCTCCACATCCCCTCCCTCCTGCAACTTCTTCCCACACTCCCTATGCTACCCCTCTAAGTCATCACCAACCATCGAGTTGATCTCCCTTGTGTTATGCAGTAGCTTCCCACTAGCTATCTATTTCACATTTGGTAGTGTATATATGTCAATGCTACTCTCTCACTTCGCCCCAGCTTCCTCTTCACTCTCCCCACCACCATGTCTCAAGTCCATTCTCTACATCTGCATCTATATTCTTGCACTGTCATTGGGTTCATCAGTACCATTTTTTTAGATCCCATATATGAGTCAGCATAAGGTATTTGTTTCTCTCTTTCTGGCTTATTTCACTCTGTGTGACAGACTCTAGGTCCATCCACTTCACTACAAATAACTCATTTTCATTCCTTTTTATGGCTGAGTAATATTCCATTGTATACATGTGCTGCATCTTCTTTTTTTTTTTTTTTTTTTTTGGCACACGGGCTTAGTTGCTCTGTGGCATGTGGGATCTTCCTGGAGCTGGGATCGAACCCGTGACCTCTGCATTGTCAGGCGGATTCTTAACCACTGCGCCACCTAGGAAGTCCTGTGCTGCATCTTCTTTATCCATTCATCTGTTGATGGGCATTTATGTTGCTTCCATGTCCTGGCTATTGTAAATTGTGCTGCAGTGAACATTGTGGTACAGGCATCTTTTTGGATTATGGTTTTCTCAGGGTATATGCCCAGTAGTGGGATTCCTGGGTCATATGGTAGTACTATTTTTAGTTTTTTAAGGAACCTCCATGTTGTTATCCATAGTGGCTGTACCTATTTACATTCCCACCAACAGTGAAGGAGGATTCCCTTTTCTCTGCACCCCCTCCAGCATTTATAGTTCCTAGATTTTTTTTCTTTTTTGATGATGGCCATTCTGACTGGTGTGAGGTGATACCTCATTGTGGCTTTGACTTGCATTTCTCTAATGATTAGTGATGAGCATCTTTTCATGTATTTGTTAGCCATCTACATGTCTTCTTTGGAGAAATGTCTATTTAGATTTTCCATCCATTTTTGGAAGTCAAAAGAAAGCTGGAGTAGCAATACTCATATCAGACAAATAGGATTTGCTTTTATTTTGGGTCTTGATTTGTAAGGATTTCCCTGGTACCTACTATCATTCTGTTCTCTGTATCTCTGAACCTCTCGTAATGTTAGCTAGTACTGAGAAGGAGTTTTAACACAGAATTTTATGAGCATATTTAGGTGTTTTGTAGCTGGAGAATTTGAGAATACCTGGAATTTCACAAAACTTAATAAGGAAGCTGGCATTATAGTTTTCAACTTCTTTGGCTGTGACATTTTAGCATTAAGTATAAATGATTAAACAATGTAAAATTTATTCTTGTTTTTATGGGATTAAGAGGCGTCAATCTCTACTTGTTCACCACTGCCATCTCACATAAAACTGGAGGAAGATAAGAGAGATTGCCGAAGTAGAACAATAGATCCATGGGAAATGTTTCCAAGTTGCTAAACTTCATATTACAAAGGCACATTTGGACAATACCCCATTTTAAAATGTTGGACCATCTGTCTTCATTTGTGACTATCACAGACCTATTGTGCTTCTGGACCATCTTATCATGGACCTGGATATTTCAGCAGGGGATGTTAGCCCTATGGATGTCAGCAAATCTTGTCTGCATATTTGAAGGGGACACCAATTCCATTTTGAGAAGACATACTTTACAGGATATCTGGAAACTAAACAAAAAAGATTGTTTTGCAAATGATTGAGCTGCTTTAAAAAGCATATGGACACCTTCTTCCTGCAATGTCAATAGCTTTCCATTGCAATGAAACAACAACGTGGATATCAAGATTTACCTGCATTTTATACCCATCAAATCAATATAAAAAGATGAGGGTAACATTTCTGCTGCTTCTGTGGAATGAGAATGAACCATGTTTTACAGTAATGCCAATAAGATGAGCATAAGAGCAAATGCTGAGGGTTTTTATTTAGGAGCTCTATCCTAAACGGAGTATGCATAAGATATCAAGTACTGAGTTGCAGTGCAGTTGTAGAAAATCTTGTTGGTATAAAACATTAAAAGGGTCTTTTACTCCCAAGGAGACTGGCTATTTCATGCACCCCACACAGTCAAGAGTAGTCTGAACTGCTTAGCAGAGATTTTAAATAGGAAAAAAAAAGAAAAGCCAGTATGACTTAAACTTGTGAGGTCATTTTAAAACTGACTTAGTGAACATCAAGATACAGGAGATGGATAACTAAAATGTAAGACATAGGGTTGCCTTCTCTAAAATAAAAATGGCATGACAACCCTAAGGAAAGTGTTCAATATGGTACACTTGGTCTTTACTACCTTTCATTTTTTGGAGCCCTCATCTTCTTTTTCTTGGGCTCTTGGTCCTGACACTGCCTAATGTTGCTTCTTGATTGTTAAAATTGATTCTGCACCCTGGCATGTGCCCCTTTCCCTCAGTTGCACTTGTTTCTTTTTTAAATATATGTTTCTCAATTTAAGAAATGACTTGGTGTTTTGACTAAAGCAATAGGTCATCCAGAAAGCTTCAATCCAAGTGAATTTTCTCAAGAGAAATTAAGTAATGTAAGAAATCTATTATAGAATTTTAAAGACCAGAGCATTTTTATGATAAACCACATTAACAGGAAGAGTAAATAATCAGCTTATAGAAAAGTTAAATGCACTATATATGTACTTATATAATATATTAATAAATCAGCATAAATATATATTTGTGTGTATATACATAGTGACTAAATGGTCATAGGTCATTGAGTTGGGAATGGCCTTAGCTAATAAATGCTAGGTCTGTTCTCTCCATCTTTTTTCATATCTGGAATTCAAGTCTAAAAGTTCTTTGTCATACATTTTATTCATAACTCTTTTTTTAGTATTGAAGTATAGTTGACTTACAATAGTGTGTCAGTTTCAGGTATATAGTAAAGTGATTCGGAGATATATATATGAATACATATATATGTGTGTCTTCTTCAGATTCTTTTCCATTATAAGTTATTACAAGATATTGAATACATTTCCCTGTGCTATGCAGTAGGTCCTTGTTATTTTTCTATTTTATATATAGGAGTGTATATCTGTTAATACTAAACTCATAAAATAACCTTTCTTTCAATCCTCATGTGACTTTTACCTTTCCCCTCCTCTTGAGAAGCTTGAGTCATTGGCCATATTCACTGCTAGTGAGCACCTCTATTTTGAGTCAGTGAGGCCTTTCCCTGCCTCTTCTTTTTAGAGACCTTCCTTTTTTTCCCCCAAAAACTTTGCTTTTAAAGGCATTTATTTTATTTTATTTTATTTTATTTTTTAAGAACTTTTATTGAGATACAGTTAACAGACAATAAACAACATATATTTAGAGTGTACAATTTGGTATCCCAATCTCCCAGTTCATTCCCCCCCAACCCTCCCTGCTTTCCCCACTTGGTGTCCATGTGTTTGTTCTCTACACCTGTGTCTCTATTTCTGTCTTGTATTTCCTTTTTCATACTTGTTAGCATTTGCCTTATGTATTGAGGTGTTCCTATATTGGGTGCATATATATTTATAATTATCTCCTCTTCTTCTTGGATTGATCCCTCGATCTTTATGTAATGTCCTTTCTTGTCTCTTGTAACATTTTTAATTTTAAAGTCTATTTTATCTGATATGAGTATTGCTACTCCAGCTTTCTTTTGATTTTCATTTGCATGGAATATCTTTTTCCATCCCCTCACTTTCCATCTGTATGTGTCCCTAGGTCTGAAGTGGGTCTCTTGTAGACAGCGTATATATGGGTCTTGTTTTGTATCCATTCAGCCAGTCTGTGTCTTTTGGTTGGTGCATTTAGTCCATTTCCATTCAAGGTAATTATCAATATGTATGTTCCTAGTACCATTTTCTTAAGTGTCTTGTTGTTGTTTTTGTAGGTCCTTTCCTTCTTTTATGTTTCCCGCTTAGAGAAGTTCCTTTAGCATTTGTTGTAGGGTTGGTTTGGTGGTGCTGAATTCTCTTAACTGTTGCTTGTCTGTAAAGCTTTTGATTTCTCCTTTTAATCTGAATGAGATCCTTACTGGGTAGAGTATTCTTGGTGGCAGGTTTTTCCCTTTCATCACTTGAAATATATTATGCTACGCCCTTCTGGTTTGCGGGTTTCTGCTGAGAAATCAGCTGTTAACCTGAAGGGAGTTCCCTTGTATGTTGTTTGTCGTTTTGCCCTTGTTGCTTTTAATAACTTTTCTCTGTCTTTAATTTGTGTCAGTTTGACTACTGTATGTCTTGGTGTGTTTCTCCTTGGGTTTATCTTGCCTGGGACTCTCTGTGCTTCCTGGACTTGGGTAGCTATTTCCTTTCCCATGTTAGGGACGTTTTCAACTATAATCTCTTCCAATATTTTCTCGGGTCCTTTCTCTCTCTCTTCTCCTTCTGGGACCCTTATAATGCGAATGTTGGTGCGTTTAACATTGTCCCAGAGGACTCTTAGGCTGTCTTCAGCTCTTTTCACTCTTTTTTCCTTATTCTTTTCCACTTCAGTGATTATCACCATTCTGTCTTCCAGGTCACTGATTCGCCCTTCTGCCTCAGTTAACCTGCTATTGGTTCCTTCTAGTGTATTTTCGATTTCCGTTATTGTGTTGCATATCTCTGTTTGTTTGCTGTTTAATTCTTCTAGGTTTTTGGTAAACTTTTCCATCTTTGCATCCAGTCTTTTTTCAAAGTCCTGGATCATCTTCACTATCATTATTCTGAATTCTTTTTCTGGAAGGGTGCCTATCTCCTCTTCATTTAGTTGTTTATCTGGGGTTTTATCCTGTCCCTTCATCTGGTACAAAGTCCTCTGCTTTTTCATTTTCTGTGTCTTTCTGTGTCTGTGATTTTCAGTTCCACAAGATGAAATACTGCTGATACTGCTTGATTCTGCTGTCTGCCCTCTTGTGGAGGAAGCTATCTAGGAGGCTCATTTGTGCTTCCTGATGGGAGGGAATGATGGTGGGTAGGGCTGGGTGGATGGAGCTCAGTAAGACTTTAATCCAATTTGGTTGGCATAGCTCAGTAAAACTTTAATCTTTTTGTCTGCTAATGGGTGGGGTTGTGTTCACACCTTGTTGGTTGTTTGGCCTGAGGCTACCTAGCACTGGAGCTTACAGGCTCTTTGGTGGGGCTAATGGCAGACTCTGGGAGGGCTCACAACAATGAGCACTTCCCAGAACCCCTGCCACCAGTGCCCCTGTCTTCTCGGTGAGCCACAGTCACCCCCCATTTCCACAGGCAACCCCCCAACACCAGCAGGTCAGTCTGGTTCAGTCTCCTATGGGGTCACTCTTCCTTCCCCCTGGGTCCTGGTGAGCACATTTTTTTGTGTGCTCTCCAAGAGTGAGTCTCTGTTTCCCCCAGTCCTGTGGAGGTCCTGCAGTCAAATCCCTCTGGTTTTCAGAGTCTGATTCTCTGGGGATTTCTCCTCCCGTTGCTGGACTCCCAGGTTGGGAAGCCTGATGTAGGGCTCAGAACCCTCCGTTTAGTGGGTGGACTTCTGCAGTATAACTGTCCTCCAGTTTTTGAGTCACCCACCGAGCATTTATGGGATTTGATTTTAACGCAATTGTGCCCCTCCTACCATCTCATTGCAGCTTCTCCTTTTTCTCTGGATGTGGGGTGTCTTTTTTGGTGAGTTCCAGTGTCTTTCTGTCAATGATTGTTCAGCAGTTAGTTGTAATTCCGGTGCTCTTGCAAGAGGGAGTGAGTGCATGTCCTCCTACTCTGCCTTCTTAATCCTATCTGTTTAGAGACCTTCCTTAATGTTTACTGGTATGCTTCTGTCCTGGGTTGACATAAAAGGAAAAAGGAAATACAACCCAGTAAGTGAAACACCAACTGGAAAACACAGACCTTCACAGAGTGTCATCAAATCCTATCAGAATGATGTAGCTCCACTCTGTCCCTCTCACAGTGCTCATTTCTTTGATGTTTATGATTATCTCAACTACCATCTTTCATTTGCTTGCTTGTTTACATCTGTGAAATCCTGCTAGAATGGAAGCTCCATGAGAACAGGAGCTTTGTTTAGTTTCTTCTCCTTCTGGAAAACACAGGCCAATAACAGAGCCCATCACATGCCACATGATCAAAGATTTTTGTTGAATGAATGAATAGCTGGGGAAGATGGATGTGGGCCAGGAACACACTTTAAATAATTCTGTGAAATATGAGAGACTTGGCAGTATTACTGAATTGTGCTGCCAACGGAAGATCCTAAACATTCTTCTGGGCAGTTTAAGCAATTTTATTTTGAAATTAGTGAACGTACATTTTTAAAGGTGTTGATATTTCTGTCACCTCTTTCCAAAATTGTGTATATAATTGATTAGAAAAGGAAAGGTACCTAGCTGCATTTCCTCTAATGATCTTAAGCTCTGTGGATAGGATTTAATGAAATAATAGACATGATAGAAGAATTTCTCTGCTTTTTTAAATCATATTTTAACAATTGGTACTCAGACTGAGTTTTTAAGTAAAGGGAGAGATACATGGAAGAAAGACAAAAAGTGAAAAGCAAAAAATAATTACAGGAACATACACAATCCTCCCATAATCTGCATTTTCCACCAGTTTTTCTTTCAGTGTAAAAGTTTGGAGTTGTATAGGCCATGCTGCTTTCAATGTGATGGTTTGGGTAATGACAACAGCTTTAGAGTATATATGATATATTTCACACATACAAATGTAGACCAGGTATCGCATACCCATTGTATAGGAAAAGTAACAGTTTAATGGAAGTTTACCACCATCACATCTTATAAACTCAATTATTAGGGCTCTACCTATCACATGCCTTCAATTTTAAAACCTTTTTTTTTTTTTGCCTCGCCATGGGGCTTGCAGGATCTTAGTTCCCTGACCAAGGATCAAACCCTGGCCTCCCACAGTGGAAATGCAGAGTCCTAACCACAGGACAGCCAGGGAATTCCCTATTTTAAAAGCTTCTAACAGAAAAAAATACTAGACACATTATCTTTTTTGTATCGTCTATTTATTACACATTGCCTTACATAATGGGAATTTCTGATATGTGTTAAAACAGTAAAAACATCTTTATTTTAAAATTATAGAGACCATGTATCCTTGAGGGTCTATCTTTGGTCAACTACTCTCAGTTCTCTTTTAATAATCTCACTTGCTTTCATTGGCTACCCTTTATCGGTTGATGACTCCCTAAACTTTATATTCAACTCAGATCTCCCTCCCAGTTTCAGGCCAATACAGCAATTCCAGCTAAAATACTGTGGATATCCTAAACTTAAGTCATTAACTTCTCCCAGAAGTTCACCTCTGTTCTGATTCAAGATGGTTGATCAGAAACATTTTTACTCTCTTTCACTCAACTCTCATCAGATTCATTGGAAAACTATAAAAATAAATTCATAGTACCCTTGGAAAGTTAGGAGGAGTGCCACTACCACAGCAGAATGGTGAGGATTTCTGGAGCTAGACAGTGAAGCCCAGCAGGTGTGGTACATCTGTAACATCATCAGGTATCAGGGAGGATTTACTAAACAAAGGATTTATCTGGAAGAATGTGAGGATAATGCTAAGAGATCTAAAGGGACAGAATCTGGAACAGGGATCTGAATGTGGTCAAATTTCACCTGGGAATTATTTGCATCAGTTCCCCAATTATAGAACATCTGACTCCAATAATTTCTCAGAAGCAGAAATCCCAAAGTAACTGTATAGGCATACAAAGTAAGCAAGTGATGAAAGTAGATGGAAGTGATGAGGAACTTCCCTGCTCAGAAAAGTAGTCACTCACGTGACAAGAGATTCAACCCACCCTATTTGAGGAAATTCATATTTTGTTTTCAGAGCTAATAAGAGGTTTCTGACTGAATACATTCATCAAATACTAGAAAGAAAAGGGAGAAACCCTAAAACAAACAAAAAGATGAGCAGAGATTATCTAAATGGCAGTGAGAATCCAACTGGCATCAGCAACAAAGGGAGCTTGTAGCAAGAAGCAATGTCCCAGCATTCTGGGGAAAGAGTGCATTGAATCTTGTTTTCTGTCCCCAGCCAAAAATAGTACTCAAATGTGGGACCAGATAAAGACATTATTATTATGTAAGGAAGGAACATTTTACACCCACAAATTTTTCTTAATGAATTATTTGAGAATATAGTCTTATAAAACCAAAAGTAAATCCAAGAAAAAAGAAGATGATGGACTTCACAAACATTATGGACTAAAATGCCTGTAAATTATATGACTGTCTAAATAATGATTAAAACAATAGTTGTGAATTTTAAGACAATGATTAAGGAATGATTTGTAAACACATGGCGACAACACAAAATTATAACAAAATCAAAGTAAAAATGTAGGTGATTTCAACAACATAAAATGGCCTTGGATACAGGAAAGAGATAATAGCCAGCTAAGAATTTTGTCTTGGTTTGTGGGAGAAATTGAAATATTTTAAGCATTGTGAATGTATGTAATATTTTCCAAGTGCTGACATAATAAATTATCATCAATGGGATGATTTAAAACAACAGAAATTTATTCTCTCACAGTTCTCCAAAAATCAAGGTGTTGGAAGTGTTCGTTCCTTTTGGAGGCTCTGAGGAATAAATGTGTCCCATTTCTACCTACCAGCTTTTTGTGGCAGCCAGCAGTTTTAGGTGTTCCTTAGCTTGTAAATGCATCACTGCCAATCTCTACCTCCATCCTTCCTCTCTGTGTGTCTTTCACTGTCTCTTATAAAAATACCCATAATTGGCTTTAGAGCCCATCCTGACCCAGAATAATATCATCTTGAGATTCTTATGCAAATTATATCTACCAACACGTCTTTTCCAAATAGGTCAAATTCACATGTAGACATGTCTTTTGGGAGGCCACATTTCAAATTCTACAATGTCTTAACATTTATTGAAAAACAAAAATAAATTTTTATAGTGCTTACAATATATCAAGCACTACATGTTTTATATGTATTAACTGATATAACCTTCTGAGTAAAACTATGAACTATGTGCTATTATATCTATATCTATATACTATTATATATTTACTGATAAGAAAGTTGAGGCACAGAGAGTTTAAGTAATTTGCCCAAGATCATACATGTAGTTAAGTGGCAGAGCAAGGGTTAGAATCTATGAGTTTGGCTCTCAAATGTATGCTCTTAATCACTATATTTGTTAAATTTAAATTCAACAAATGAATTTCATACAAGAAGAGAAGTGGAATGTATGACATCCAAACAACTAAGAAATTAAACTGCAACAAAGAGTACTCCATCAGTTTTATAAAAGGTGGGAATATTCAGGAGATCTTTCCAAAAAACGGAAAGCATGAAGAATAAATCAAAACAAGAAAGTTTATGTCAATTCAAGTAAAATATAGAAATTTTAAGAAGAACAAATATAATTTAAAACAAATTCCTACAACATGCTGTTCAAGAGACAGCTAAGTCAAGTGACATATAGATGTGGGAAGTAAAGTGATACAAAGAAATATCATAGTGAAATTTGAACAAAATGAAATAGTTGCAATGTTCTTTACAGATTGTCCAGAGAATATTTTTAAATGTACATCAGATTGCTTTATCCCCATGTTCAGAGCCCTCAAATGGCATCTTGCTGCCTTTTGAATAAAATATCAACTCCTTCAATGGCAGACAATGTCACAAATCATCTGGTTGGTCCCTGCCTAACTTTACACCTCATGCCCTCTCCCAATTTCCCTCACTCTCTATGTTCTTAGTCCACTGAAATTTTTGTTCCCCAAACCTGTCTGTGCACTTTCTCTTCGCTCTGCCTAAAATACTCTTCCTATGGCACAACTTTGACTTGGTTTCTATTCATCATTCAGATCTAAGGTCACAGCTCACTTCTTCAGAGATGTCCTCCCCAAATTACCTAAAGTAACCCATCATTACGCTCTAGCACTTTGCCTTAACCATTTCTGCCCCAATTACTTCAACTATGTTATCTTACTTGTTTGTTAAAGTCATCCACTTTACAGCATAATTACCTATTAAATGAATTATCCTTTAGTGACACTACAATAATGCACACTTCCAGGAATCCAGGAAGTCTTATACACGATGGCACCTAAGGTCAGTCTTAGAAGATGAACTAGGGTTAGTCTTCAAGTTAGGTAAAGAGTGGTAATTTGTGGTTATACATTTAAGTAACTTAAATATATTTATTGGGACTATAGAGAGAAGTTGGCTGAGATGTCGTTGACTCTCTTTCAATCACATTCACTGAAAAAAAAACACCAATGCTATTATTCCGAATATTATTTGTTTGACCTTTTAGGACTATTCTATATCCTTTTCCCTTTTGCTTGATAGGCATCAAATCTTTGGAGGGCAGACCAAATCTTGTTTTCTGGCTTCCGTTTGGAAGGCTGGGATATGCCAAGAGTACATACTTGATTTTTTCCGTTACAATTATTCAGTGCCTACCATGTGCCAAGACTGTTATAGACCACGAGGACACTGCAGTGAACCAAGTAGATAAAAAGACATTGCCCTTGTAAAGTTATATCCTAGTTGAAAATGACAATGAATAAGGTAAATGTGCAAAATTATATGAGACATAGCAGTAATAATTAAGAAAAAAAATAGCGATGTTGAAGAACTGACATTTAAGCAGGTCCTGAAGGACCTGAAGGGCCCCTGTAAAGAGTGTGGACTTTACTCAGTGTGAATAAAAGGAGAACACTGTGGGAACTGAAACTATGACACAATCTCATTTAACTTTAATTTGTTATTATTGCATTTGCTTTTTCTATGGGGTGTGTGTGTGTGTGTGTGTGTGTGTGTGTGTGTGTGTGTATTTAAAATAGACTAAAAGAGGGCAAGCAAAGGTATAAATAAAACCTATTCAAGAAGTTAATAGCAATCATCCTGGCAAATGTTAATGGTGGCTAAAACCAACTTAGTTGCAATGGAATTGTTGACAATACAGTATGAAATGGTCAGATGCAAGACATAGTTTGAAAGTAGAGTCAACATGATTTTCTGGTAGATTAATTCATTCAACACATATTTATTGAGCACTTACTATGGGCTAGGCATTTTTCTAGGTGCTTGGGTTAGAAGAGTGAACAAAACACATATCCCTGTTCTTTTAGAACTTAAGCTATAATAATATGCAGGCACTAAAGAGTGAACAAAATTATAAAAAACATGGTACTACTGTATAGCACAGGGAACAATATTCAATATCTTGTAATAAGCTGTAATGGAAAAGAATCTGAAAAGTGACTCAGTATGTATAACTGAGTCACTTTGTTGTATACCAGGAACTAATACAACATTGTAAATCAACTATATTTTAATTTAAAAAAATGAACAAAGCAAATAGATAAAAAGTATAGTATGTTACATAGTAAGTGCTATGGAGAAAAAAATAATAAAGGGCTCAAGTGAAGAGGAGCAACAGGGGTAATTAGAGTAACAAATGGTCATAATATGTCTGGTTGAACAGGTGACATTTGTGTGAACACTTGAAGGAAGAGAGAGAAACAGCCAAGCTGATATTTGAGGGAAGAGCTCGCCACGGAGAGAACAACTAAAGCAAAGGCCATAGGGAAGGAGCATGCCTGGGGGTTTAAGGAAACAGAAGAAGGCTGGTGGGGCTGAAACAAATTAGTAAGAGACAGATATTAGGACAGAATGTCAGAGGAGCAACAGGTTATAAACTATACAGGGTTTTGTAAGTCATTGTAAGGACTTATACTCAGTGCAACGAGAACTACTGCAGGGTTTTGTGTAGCAAGATCTAACTTTCATTTTAAAAGGAGTACTCAAGTTGCAGTATTGAGAACAAGCTCTGGAAGTCAAGGTTTGAAGTAGGTAGAGCTGCTGTGAGGTGGGGTATATGAAAAGAGACCAAGTCAATGACAAAGTTGCATTTAAAGGATGGAAAAAACTGGGAGGAAGTAAGTTATAGGGAGGACGATAGGAAGATTAGGATCTATTATTGGACATATTAAGATTGAAATGACTAGTAGAGATTCACTCTTCACCTTTCTTCCATGTGAAGGGACTTCTGGTCTCTATCATCCTACCCCAGGAAGTTATGTACCAACTGATTTAGGAAAAAACAAGTGGAAATGCTTAGTCATCCCTTTTATTCTCTTATTTTGAAACCACTTTACTTGCAGGAAAAAAATACAGTCTCTAATTCTCTGTAATCTGAGTTTGAAAAAGTCAAGCCCCCAATGAAGGTGTCCATGTCTGTTCAACAATTGTGTTTGACTAGATGAATAAACTTAAATCTTTGGTGAAGAGTTAGTAAGCCTTATTTGCTGCAGTTCCGTAGATACTTTCTCTAAAGCTCTTTATGTAGAATAAAAATTATGATTTGACTTTCAATATGATAGTCCCTATATCAATCTGTCAACCCTTTTGAAACTTGGGAGTGGGAGAAAAATGGCATTATTCTTTTTCTTCGACCTAAAGATTTAAAAAAATGAATATAGAGTGAATTTTACACTAAAGATTATTATTAAGAGGCAACCTTCACATCCAAGTCTTCTTAATTTTGAAGGAAAAATTGAATTTGACCTTTAACTAAAGATCAGTTCCACTGGGTAACCAATTTGGACTGATTCCACTGGAGATCACCTAAGAATATTCTGGCATTGTAAATGGCCATTAAAAGCCATCAGTGCTATAATTCTTTTAGAAACAGATAGTTATGAGAGAGTCATATGATGGTTATTGCTTTATGATTTAGATATTATTTAATGAACAGTTGGAAATATCTATCAAGCCTAACTTGACAAAAGAGGACAGAGAGGGCCACCATCTTAGCCAAGACTACTTGGGAAAAATGCTGTAATTTCCAAAATCATACCCTTCAAACTGACAATAATAGCATATTATCCATTTGCTTTACATATTTCACTTAAAATTATCAAAACACTGCAGTACCTGACTTCAGTCTTATGTATTAAGACTTATGTGTTAAGTCTTATATGTTAACTAGAGTTGCAGCTATAAATCATTAGAACTGCTCATCACCATCATCAGAGGTCACTCTAGGTGAGGGGTTTTAACCTGCTTGACCATGGACCATTATAGCAGTCTTTTGAAACTGTCTTAGAGTAACAGTTTTAAATGCATAGAAATCCGAGATAAGAACCTTAAAACATACAGCATTTTTTTTTCAAGTGTAACTAATTTCTCATTGTGCTTAAATGTTATACCTATTCACAGGTTCGTAGACATTTTTCAAGGAGAATTGCATTATTTTATTAGTTACTACCTAATGGCTTATCAAATTTTTTACTTTATGTTGCTCACAAAGTGTCACAAAAATTACATTGGTTATAAATATCTCATGGCTGATATAAACAAACAACTCTTTGATTGTCTGGATTTCTTTTTGGTCTTACTGATCCAAGTCCCTATAAGGTAATATTACTGGTACTTTACAATTTACAGAAACATAATTGTTTTTATGTCTTCCACCAAATAAGTGCACATTTATATTTATTATCTATTCAACTTATGTTTCTTGAGCACATTATCATAAGCCCAGACACTCTTCAAGATGCTAGGGATTCAGTTCCGAATAAGACTAAGTTAAAAAACGTAAGGGAAAGAAAACAAAACAATGGAAGAAGAATCAAAGGAAAGAAGGAAAGAGGAAGGAGAAGAAGCAAATATAATGTTAGATAAGGCATAATGAGAAAATAGAGAGTAACAGGAGCTGAGAGTGAGATAGGTGGTCAGGAAAGAACCCTGAGGAAATGACATTTGAAAAAAGAAGTTAATACGTCAACCTGATATATGCATTGTTTATTAAAATTTTGCTTGAACAAAGCTTGATCATGTTTATAAGCAAGGATCAAATGTTCTTCTTTAGACAAAAATAAAAAAATAATAAAAAAAAAAGGAAGCTCCCTATGCCTGCCATTCCCAGTGAAGCGACATTGAAGACATTTACTGCAGAGTCAAGTCTGGCAAATTTGAAGCAGTGGCTGCCCCACTTTTTGTCTAGATGTAAAGAGGAGGCACCTGGAGAAGAAATGGGCAGGCTCCACAGAAGCATTTGACTTGAATAGGTCTCCCCATGATTTCAGCTAAGCTCAAGGGACCTGCGCTACTATTACTTCATTTTCCCTTCCTTCTAGCTACACTTGCTCCAGAAAGTCAGCTCCTACATCAGATGGTAAGGGCCATGCTCCCTCTGGAATCTGTAGGGAAGAATCCTTCCTGGTCTCTTCTAACTTCAGGTGATTTGTCAGCAATCCTTGGCTTTCCTTGGCACACGGCTAATAGCACTTCAACTTTTGTTCCGTTGTCATATGGCGTTCTCCCTTCATGTGTCTGTGCCTTCACATGTCTTTTTATAAGGACAATAACCATATTGGATGAAGGGCCCATCCTATTCCAGTATGACGTTATCTTAACTAGGCACATCTATAATAATCCTATTTCAAATAAGATCATATTCTGAGGTACTAGAGGTTAGGACTTGAACATACATTATGGGGGGAACACAATTCAAACCACAATAGTCACTTCTAGAGTTCACACAAAAATTTGAAGTACTTAGCAATAAGACGGAGGAGAAAGAGTACAGGCTAGGAATTAGGATAGCTAATTATTTAACTCTGAGGATTACCATTTGTTATGTTGATATTAGGAAGGTTGCTAAAATGTCTAGACTCAGTTTTCTGATCAATAAAATGGTGGTATCACGTACTTTGCAGAACTGTTGTAAAGACAGAAATAATGTAAATAATATGGGAATACATAGAAACTCAAATTCCTGCTCAGTTGTTCTTATGTCTACTTTTGACATTCAAAAACTAATTATAAGACTAAACAGAAAGGTATTACAAATTGTCCATACTTAGGAAAAAAAAGGGGTCCTGAATCAAAATTGTATTTAAGTTAAAACCAAAAATAAATGTATTTTTCTATTTCAAGTTCAGAACTTCAAATTAAGATGTATCCTTGTTACACCTCCAGAGTAAATTGAATTGAATAAAACCCATTAATGACATAAACAGTTCAGGAATCACCAGAAAATAATGTTCTAGTTGTTGACCTGAAAGATAATAGTCAGTATAGTTGCCAAGGAGAGATCAGTATTTCCCAAAGAATTACTTATCTTGAAGTTAAAGCCATGGCCTGTAATTAAGAACATACTCTACAACAGGCCTGTGCTGACTAGCCAATATAAATTATGCCTACCTCTGGTAGTCTATCATAGCAGTTTGCTCTTTCCTTTATAGCATTGATCTCAATTTATAATTTATAAATTATATACTGTATTTACTTGTCTACTGTTTGTTTTCCACACTAGATCTTAACTGTCTAGAGAATAGGGACTATGTCTCTAACCCCTAACACAATGACTGTCACATAGTGAGGGCTCAATAAATATCAGTTTAATGATTAAATGAATTGGTGAGTTTATGGATGAATAAAAATATTATTACTCTCTCCAGACATTCTGACAGATTTGTCTTCAGCAAAGACAATACAATAAGTTGTACATTTATTTACATGTCCATTGCATAGTGGTATTGGAAAAAATATCCATTAAATATTGTTGGCAAAATACTTTAAAATTTCTGGTGAAAACATATTTTGTGTATCAATGATACCTGTTACTTTTTATAATTCTTTCTTTTGTATCCAAAGAAAGGTAGACATCAGAGCTTTGGTAATGTAATATTGAAACAGCAGGAAAGCAAAACAGACTAACAACAAAAACAGGATAGGAGAAGAAAATGAAAAAGAAAAAGTCAAATAAGGTATACATAAAAGTGAATGGCAAATTGAACTAAAATTATGAAAAAAAGAATCATATCATTATACAGATGGGAAAATAAAGAACCAACATCAGTACATAAATAAGCCAGTTTAAAAAAATTGTGTAACATTCCATATTTCCACAATTTGGCCCAAAGTAACATGTTCTACCATTTGCCTCCATTGCCAAGCTTGTTGATTAATATCCTCAGTGAATTTCTATCCTTGAACTTGACTCTGCCCTCCTTTCTGCCTAGAACCCCTCCAGCTGCCTATCACTAGACTTCTTGTATTCGTCTTTCAAGACTCCAATGAGTCACTAATTTCTCCATTACACCATTTCCATTTTATCTGTTGAAGAAGTTGAGACTCAGGGGTAAAGAGGCGATGCAAGGGTACACATCTGGTGACAGCACTAGGACTAGAACACAGAGGGAGTGTTCTTTGCACAGCATTACAAGGTCTATGATTTGTAGCATCCTTTGCTCCAAGGTTTGAAATAGTGTACATTATCCAACAGTTGAGCCAGATCATGTCAACATGGGTCAACATAAGGAACAGGAAATCTTAGAGGAAATCCACTAGATTATAGTTACTATCAAATCAGAGGTAAACACTATAAATCTGTCTACTGTGTCTTCCCAAGTACGCAGAATGAAGCAGGTGGAGGAAAACCCCAAAGCAGTAGAGTTGTTTAACATAAAAATGGTTTAAAAGTGCATAATACATGATAACTCTTCACATCAAAGGATACTTTAGCAGGGTATGCAAGAATATTTGATAAACAAATTCCTATTCAACGGGGAAGTGATTTGCAACACAGTAAGGAAAGCATAATTTTAAGAATGTGGTTTCATTTTTTCCCTTTAATACTGAACATAACTTTCATTAATTCTAATATGTTCCTTTCAAGGGTAAATATATCCATGGGCATCCCAGAGGCACTCAACAGTATTTTTAATTTAGAGAAGTAGTATAATTATACAGTATAAAATCAATATCTATTGGTTATTAAAACATTTTATTCAAGTTTGACATTTATAGGATTTCGGTGGCATTTTTCTTCATTTATGTTACTTGAAGATCTGAGAAAGTGACTATAAGCTATAGGAACTTATTTAGGAAGTACCTCTAAGGTCTCCAAAGGCAAAAACCTATCATTTCTTGATGTTGCCTATAGACACTTCCATTTACTTATTTGTTCACTTGTTTATTTCATAAGCACTTATTGGCATCCATTACTGGGCACCTCAGAAAAAAAGTCACAATTCCTATCTTCAAGGAAAACAGGGGCTTCCCTGGTGGCACAGTGGTTAAGACTCCAAGCTCCCAATGCAGGGGGCCTGGGTTTGATCTTTGGTTAGAGAACTAGATCCCACATGTATGCTGCAACTGAGAGTTCGCATGCTGCAACTGAGAGTTCGCATGCTGCAAATGAGAGTTCACATGCCACAACTAAGGAGCCAGTGAGCCAAAATAAGAAGCCCATGAGCCACAATTAAGGAGCACACACACCACAATTAAGGAACCTGCCTGCTGCCAACTAAGACCGGGCACAACTGCAATAAATAAATTACTTAGAAAATAAAAATATAAATACAACATGACATCTACTTAAAAAAAAACAGGAAAACAAAGCTACTGCGAGGAAATGTAAAAATATGACAGCAATAATAAAATTACTTTGAGAAAATTGTGAATGAAGTACACAGCATGCAGTTGAGGGTAGAACAGACAAAATTAAATCTGCAAAGAAAGGTCACCCTGTGGAGGAGTCTCAGAAGAGAAGAGTGGAGGCTGCAGAGCAAAGGTTTGGAGATTTGATACTGGATGGGCACTGGCGGTATCGCCAGCCCTGACACATGATATGAATTGAAAATAAAAACACTTAAAGATAAATGAAACTCAATGATTAAAAACAAAGCATGAGCAAATATATTTCCAGGTAAGTGTAAATGTCAGGTACGCAGAGGTCACAATATTAATATTTAGTCCAATAAAATTCAAGGCAAAGAGCATTTTATAAGGCAAAAATAGTTTTTATAGAAATAATATCACAATAATATACATTTACAATAATATAAATATCTCATAGCAAAAAAGTTGGCTTAAAATTTATAGAAGTTGAAATGCTATATTAATGAAAATTAATAGCACAATTATATATGTTTGACAAATCTAGTTAGTAAAATTTAATAAGGATATGAGTCATGAATTTATAATATTTATTATACACAACCTATTATTTTGTTATCTACTAAATATGTTCCAAAATTTAGCAACTATTACACTTATTATTTCATTATAATATATCGAATAGTATAATTGCTATTTTATTATATATAATGTATATACATACCAAACATTCTGTACCACAAAGAAAAAATATCTTGCTGGTTATCACAGATTTTTTACAAAAACTGTGCACATAGGAGGCCACCCAAAAAAAATCTCCATGAATTTAAAAAGAAATTTATGGGCTATATTATCTTGATTATAATGCAATGTAACTAAATATTAATAAGAAAAGTATATGTTTACAAATGCTTAGAAAATGAAAATATCATAAATAACTCTGAGGTCAAAGCGGAAATTAAATTTGTCACAACAACTATACAGACTACAATGTAAATGAGATTACAGTCTATTACTTTAATGGAATGCAGACAAATTTCCACCTAGATGAAAATGTATAAACCTAAATGCACATATTTATACAAGAAATAATGGAACCAAAAGAACTGAACAATCGGCTCAAGAATTCATGACAAAACAAAAAATAAGTGACTAAAGCAGAATAAAGGAATTAATAAACAAGAAATACAAACAGAAAGTAATGAGGTAGAAAACCAAAAAGTAGCAGAATCAAAAAATAAACATAAATAAAGATGAAAAAGAATAGTCAAATCTGGCAAATTGAAATAAAGAAAATGAGAGTGAAGGAAGTCGCAACTATGAAGCAATAGGAATAAAAAGAATTACATTAAAATCATAGACAATATTATTTTCAATGTAAAAACCATTGTAAATTAAAAATTGGAAAATATCTCATATAATATAAAAATATATTAATTATCAAAGGTAACTTGAGACAAAAATCAAATGAAGACGAACAGCAACTATGAAACTATTAAAAAAATGTCTCCTAAAAATGGTGCCAGGGAAAGATGATTCAGTTGATTTTATGGGAAAGTTATGTCCAGATCATTCTAATGCTATTTAGATTGTTTCAAAAAGTAGAAAAATAGTTTATGAAGTGAACAAAAGATGGACACAAAAAACCTTCAAATTAGCATATAAACATATACTATATTGGCACAACTTTAGAATCGTAGATTTGAAGATCTGAAAGGAAACACTATCAATTTGTGCCTCATATCATACTAAAGCAGCAGTATTAGATGATGAAATGGACTGGGTCCAAAAAAGTCAAGGGCAATTGCTTATCTTATACTAATATATTATGTGCATATATCATCAATTGTTCAAAAGAGAAAAAGCACATGTATATTTTCACGTTTGCCCAAAATGCATTTGATAAAATTAACTGCTTGTTTCTCATAAACATTTAAGAAACTACTTTCATATATATCAAAAATATAGACAAGACAACATAAAGAGAAATGGAGGCATGAAGACTGGCAAATAAAACACAAAATTATTATGTATAGATGACATAATTATGCAATAGAATCAAATGAAAAACAATTACAACCAATTGAAGTGCCGTTACAATTATTAAAATGCTTAAGTGGTAAGGTGCATTCATGTCTTATTTGTGGTTTCTGTGTGAATGCTCCACGCTCAGTATTTAAATCTGTCCAATTATCTACCTCTCCAAGATAGTCTCATCCCTTCAATGTCTCGTATTTCACTTTAATGATTGGTCTTCATTTGCTTCCTTTTCCTATTAATCCTCTATCTTTGTTAAAAAGCTATGCTACAGCCTCAACCTTTTGCCTGATTGTATTCTTTGTACCTCATTTAACTACAACTTGGCCTTTCCAAAAGGATTCCACTTGTTTGAGTGGCAGCTGCTATTTTTACACACTTGCAAAACATCTTAAAGTAGAGACTCAAGAGACCAACTACCTCTAACATGCTTCTTCTGATGTGTATGCCTTCATCTCCATAAGGGAAAAAAAAACAATAAAACAAAAACAAAGCCTCTTGCTTTGAAACGCATGCTATCTGGCTAAATCACTGTGAACTCCTCTTCCTTGCTATCATCCACAAATATCTGAGTCAATCCTCTTATTCAACTAAAGGCCATGGCCCTGAGTTCACACTTTTCCTTTCCATCTGAAATCCTGCCATAACCCAGGATGACTTCTAGTCCAGAGAGAGGACATGTTCAATACCGGCCAAGAGCCACAGTGCAGCTGCCACTTGGACCATTTCCCCATCCCGGCAAGACTTAACTCTGAAATAATTAAGTCAATGATTCCACTCTCTCCACAACCTCCCACTCCTTCAGCTCCTGAACTCAACTCTTCTTGCATCACTTCTTTCCCCTAACTGGAACACCCAAAGCTGTGACTGTGACTGGGACACATTCACATCACCCTGGCAACTTTAAGAAAATGTCCTATGATCTTTGTCCTACCAAAGATCAATTGTTTCAGAATTTCCAGGCTTTGGATGTAGGCTCTGGTATTTTATAAAAGCAATCCAATACTGTTCAGGCAGATTAGGAACCACTGCCCCGGAGTACTTACATATCTGCTTGTATTTCTTTCTTCACTGCCTTTCCTCTGCAGCTTGGATTCTAAGTATAATCACTTCAAATTGCTCCTTGGTCAGGGACCTCAACTCCATTCTTCTGTGATCCCTTCCATTGTTCTCACCTGGCAAAGCTGAGTCCTCGTTGAGAACTACTGCTCTGAGCTTCTAAGCACTGCTAGAGGAAAAACACAGTCTTGCACACTGGAATTATTACTCATTTGTAGTCATTGCTATAAAATGGCTCATAGCTGTCCTACAGTCCTACTGTGTCCATAATAAGCTCATTTTCCCTTTTCTCTATGATACATGTCAAACCATCTCCATTTACTTCAAATCTCTAACGCCATCACCTCACCCATCTCTCACACGTCCTTAAATGACAACTTCCAAGTAAGCACAGAATTCCTTTCATGGGAACTTCCTGAACTTTCAGCTACCACAGCCTCAAATATCCATGCTTCTGTACAAGATTACCTCTTTCCTTCTATTACAATGTAAGAAATGCCGCTCCCATTATCTAAGACTCACCTCTCAACTTGTGGGCTGAATCCCTTCCCCTCCTTCTGAAAGGCTATGCTTTGTTACTTAGCCATAGATAATTGGCTAATGGAGTAATCACAGCCTGGATTTGAACTATGACTTCTCATTAATTGACTGAGTGATCATGAGCATTTGACCTCACCTCTTCATACTCGTAATGTCTCTGTAAAATGGGGAATAGAAACATTCCTATTGCATAGAGTAGTGGTGAGAACTGCAAATGTTAATAATTATAAACACCTTAGATGAGTAGGTACAATGAAAGTGACTGACAAATAAATTATCCCCTTACTCTGATATATTTAATTTTTACCACTATATTTAATTCCTCCAATCAGCATTAACACATACCCTTTGGGAAAAAAAAATATCATCTCCATGTTCCTCTTCAGTAACCAATGTATTTTTCTCTTCTCATTCACAACCAAACAGATCAGAAAAGTCTGAATTCTGTCTCCACTTCTGCTTCTCCTTTTCACTCCACAACCTTCTGAAATCTGGATTCAACGTCCCCCACTGTGCTGAACCTGCTCTTGTCAATGTCAGCAATGATGGCCTTGTAGTTAAATCCAATAAATAATTTCCAGGCCTTATCTACCTGAACACTTGGCAGAGTTTGACACTATTGACTGCTCTTTTCTTTCTTGAAATGCCCTCTCCCCATGACTTATCTGTTACCGCACTCTCCTAGTTTGCCTTATACTTCCTTGACCGTTTCATTTTCCTCTCTTTTGTGAGCTTCCCTTTCTCCTTGGCCGACCCTTTAATTATTGGCAATCTTCAGAATTCTGCCCTAAGTCCTTTTACCTTCTTATTTTAAATAATCCCCCTGGCTAATATTTTCTGCTTCCAGGGTATCAATCTCCATCTATAACATGATGGATTGCAGTCTATAAATCTCCGGCTCAGGGGAAGGAATTGTGGAACAGTGTTTAAGAACACGAATTCAGGAGACAGTAGATCTGTGTTCAAGGTGTGCATTCTTATTCTGCCAGTTACTAGGTACGTGATGAGACATTACTCGTCTATGCCTCAGATCAACTATTTGTAAAATAAAGGTGAGAATAAGTTGTTTTACACATGAATGAAGAAAACATGTATACATTGCTTAGGAGAATCTGGGACATATGAAAAATACTTCAAGTGTTCTACCTGTTGCTCATTCATTGCCTGTCTACCTATGGATCTTGCTATAAGCCTGTAAGGCAACTCAGTATTTGACACCATATTTGATTGTCCCCAAAAGTCCTTAACTGCAATGTCAACATATTTTTCCAAGCCTCTTTCTCCTCATGTATTTCCTAAGTCATTGAGTGGCATAGTTACCCGATATGAATTTTATTGCCAACACTATCCTTTTCTTTAATATCTCTTCAATCTCCGTGCACTTGTAGTTATGTCAACCTTTAATTTCTAATATTGTTTATTTTTGCTTCTCTTTTTTTCTTTGATTAGTCCTCCCTGAGATTTGTCTATTTATTAGTGTCTTCAAATAATCAACTTTTGTGTGTTTCTAAAATAACTTTATAATTATTTTACATGTTTTGCTTCTACTCTTAGGTTTATTATGCCCTTTCTCTTTTTTGCTTAGGTTTTGTTCTATCTTCTTTAGTTTCACGTAACACATTAATATTTGGCTTTTTATAAAAAATATAAACACAGTAAATTTCCTTCTAAGAAAGTCTCAATATGCAGATTTTTATTATTATTTAGGAATAACAATTTTAGAATAATACACAAGTTATTTAGAAGTGGGTCTGTGTCTAATGTCTTTTTGCTCTTAGTGGCCTTGTGGTCAGAGACAGTCTTTATCTTGACTATATTTTGAAATATGTTGAGAACATTATTACCCAGTAGATAATTTTTGTAAGTGTTTCAGATGTTTGGGAAGAATGCATATTCTCTTATTCTTGGGTTCAGGGCATCATACAAGCAAGTCTATTAACTCTAGACTTATAATTTTGTTCAAATTTTCTGAATTTTTACTTATTATCTTTTCCAGTTTAATATGTCAAGAATTGAGAAAACTATGTCGTTTGCCACAGCATGAAGAATATATTACCTTTTCTCATTAGTTTTATCAACATTTTATTTACTTATTTTGAGATAGTTTTATTAGGAGCATGTAATAGATAATTATAAGAGAATCCTGGTATATTTAGCCTTATACATTAATTTATCATTAAATTTGCTATGGTTTATATCTCTAACAATGCTTTTGATCTTAAGATATATTTTTTCTACTAAAATATTTATGTCAGCTTTCTTTTGGTTAGCATTTGTTTTGTATACCTTTCCTATCGTTTTACTTTTAAGGCTTTCTGTATCTAATTTTTAGCCATGTCTCTATAAACAGCATATAACTGCACTTTCAAATCCACTTTGATAATTCCTGCCTCTTGATGAGTATAATACATGTATTTATTTCTGTGATTATGATATATTAGGTCTTTTCCTACCACCTCACTTTTTAGTTTATATTTTCCTTTTAACATGCTTCTTACTATTTTAAAATTGAATTCATATTTTTTTCCTCATTTCATATTTTCTTTTTCTGTAGACCCTTAAAATTTTATCATTCACATTTAGTTTTGGAAAGTCCAAAGTTAATCAATATCTTAACCCTTTCTGATAACAATTTAAGAACCATGGACTCTTTAAATCTGATCACTTTCCTCTTGACTTGCATAGTATACATGTGCTGTGTTTTAGTTTGACTTTCCTTCTTCCCTAAATGCATTCTATAGAATATTCTTTAGTTCAGTTTTCTTTGTGGAAACTTCTCAGTTGTATTCATCTTTACATGGTTTTATTTCATGCTTTTCTTCAAAGGTATATTTTGCTGGTTATATGACTCTAAGTCAGTAGTTATTTTCCTCAGCACTTTGCAGAGATCTTACGACTAATCTCTGACACCCAATGATGCTCTAATTATGCATCTGTTGGTCATGTGTTCTTTCTCTTTGGCTTTTTAAATATTTAAATTATTTTAATTTTAGGATTATAAAAAATATATATTTACTTTTTAAGTTGAAGATATTCTAACGCAGACCTCACTAGAATAAGGAATTAAAGATGTGTCACTTTTAAATTTTTATTTTATTTATTTTATACAAGAGACAATGTTCAGAGGAAAATGGATCTGGAGTCAGATGTCAGGGATTTGTGCTCTGCTATGTCCCTTCCAGCTACATGAACTTGGGCAAATCACAAACCTTCTAAAGTCCAGGCACCCTCTTTTTCAACTGAGAATGGTGATTGCCTCAAAGGGCTGCCGAGACAACTGAACAAAACAGCAGGTAGAAACAATTAGCTCAGGGCGTAGTTCAGAGAAGTGCCCAAGAGATTATTTGAGCTCTAACTTGAATTGCCAGTTATAGACTGTGCGTGAGCTGCTAGAATTGTCAAGGTCCAGGGAAGCAGTCCATAAAGTTACAGAAATTAATCGACAAAATAGCTAACATCATTGAATGTTTACTGTGTCTCTTACAGTGTTAGAGGTTTCTTTGTGTCTTCATTCTTCTGTAATTTCACTGCAACATGTTTCAGTTTCAGCTTCTTTGTATTTGTTATAATTTCCTGGATTTTGGGTCTATGTTTTTATCAAAATTGAAAAATCTATTATCACTTTAAATATTGCCTTTCCTCTATTCTCTCCATCTGGCACTGTTACATGTATATTAAAACTATTTATACTACCCTTTATATTTTGCAGCCCTTCATTCATATTTTCCATTCTTTTGTTTCTCTGTTTCCTATTAACTCTTTTTGGACATATGTTCTTCTTCACTAATTCTCCCTTCAGCTGTAAATTTTCTGCTGTTAATATAGTTGATTGAAGTCTTTACTTCAGATAGTATATGTTTAGAATTATGTAGTTTAAAATGTATTTGTTCACTTCTAATAAACTTTTAATTGAGGCCCATTAAAACTGCAGTTGCCATCTCATTATATCTCAAGCAGATGAACTTCTGTATTCTGTGTCTACCATTTCCATCAACCCGAGGGATTTTTGGTTTTATTCCTTGTTTTCTCTTTCTTGTTGGTGCTCAGATGTGAGGGATTGCTTTCTTCTGTTGAATTATGTGTTTGTTGTTTGAACTTAATGGTTTACAGCCCTATGAGCATAGGATTGGGAAGTTTTTGTGCTAACAGTCAATGAATTCCAGAAACCTGGGAACATTTCAGCCCTTTCAGAGGACTTAGGCTCAACACTGGAGACTCAAGCTCCCCTTCCAGCCTCTTAAAGTTTTCTGATGGCTTTGGTGCTATTGTTGATTCTCTAGTGATCACAATCATTGACCTTCCAGCAACTCTGGTCCCCGCCTAGCTTTTTAGCCTTAGCTCTGTGCTAAGTTAGTCCTGGTTTATATATATATATATATTTTAGTTAGTCCTAGTATACATATACATATGTTTCTTTGGTTGTATCTTCCTTTCTTCCTTCCTTCTTTTGTTCCTTCTACCACCTTCCCTCTCTCCCTTCCTTCCTCCTCCTTTCCTTCTTTCCTTTTTTAAAAATTAATTAATTAATTAATTTATTTATTGGCTGCATTTGGTCTTTGTTACTGCTAGTGGGCTTTCTGTAGTTGAGGAGAGCGGGGCTAGTCATTATTGTGGTGCGCGGACTTCTTATGGTGGCTTCTCTTGCTGCAGAGCTCAGGGCTCTAGGTGTGCAGGCTTCAGCAGTTGCAGCACGTGGGCTCCGTAGTTGTGGCTCACTGGCTCTAAAGAGCAGGCTCAGTAGTTGTGGTGCACGGGCTTAGTTACTCCGCGGCATGTGGGATCTTACCAGACCAGGGCTGGAACCCATGTGTCCTGCATTGGCAGGTGGATTCTTAACCACTGTGCCACCAGGGAAGCCTCCTTCCTTTTTTTTTTTAATAAGAAGAAATGGAGAATTTAGGAGCTGTCTCTACCTCTTGTAAAACTGGTGATGCTTCAAATAGTATGTTTATTATGGACTTTAGTTGTTTTGCTGCTGTCATTCTGACTCTTTCTTAATTCCTGTATACAATTGACTACATAATCATATCAATTCATCTTCCAAGCAAATGAACAAAAAATCAAAAGCCAAAACCCTTTGAAAGCTACTACATCTCCCCATACCCACTGTCCATATTCTTGTTATGATTACCATCATCTCCTGCCCAGATCGTTGGAACAATCCCCTAACTTTCTTCCTATTCCCAATCAGGTTGACATCCAATCTATTTTCTTCCATTTACTCAGAACATTCTTAACAAAAGCGCAAGTCTAAATTTATATTGGCTACTTAAAACCACCCAACAGCCCCTATTTCCTTCAAACAAAATGTCAGAGTCCTTCGTCATGGTTTCCTCCTATGGCTCCTGCATTAAGTGCCCATTGTTTACACTTTGATCATCTCTCTCATAACCACCCCCACCCCACATGTCACATTCTACACTCCATGCAATATAAACACTTCATCTTGTTTACCTGTGCTGTACAATCTCACCTCTCCTGACACGTGAGCATACTATTTCTTCTTCCTCATATCCTCCCTCCTTACAGATCCTTATTTGAATTTCAACCTTCCATTGCTAAGTAACTTCTACTGAATAGACTATTCACTCTCTATGGTTCAATTTAAATAAAACTTCTTTTAGTGAATCTCTGAACTCCCAGCTAGATTACACATCCCTTCTGGGTGCTTCCATGGAGCTCCACATTTCTTTTATTATAGCACTTAGTATACTTTATTGTAATTTCTCTTTACTTGCTTGTATTCCCAGCTAGACAATACACCCCATGAGAACAAGTACTGTCTACTTTGTTTTTTCTCATGTCCCAGATTTCTAGACAAATGTCTTGCCTTTGGATGCTCAATAAATATATACTGAATGAATGAAAGTAAGGATAGTTTTCTAAATAGTAAGAGAAGAGCTCTGAAAATGAACAGAAATAAAAATTTCAGCTATTAGCACACAGCCTCTAATTCTTACTTTTTTAAATCAAGTATAAACCTCACTAGTGATTTTTTAAATAAATGCCTTGCATATAATAAGGGCTCAATATTTTTATTAAATAGGTAAATAAAATATTCATTGGCTACAATTAATGATATCCTTGTACTTTTCAAAATAAATCTTTCAGTAAAAATGAAATGATTAAAAGTCCCTTGGTTAGGGACTTCCCCAGCAGTCCAGTGGTTAAGACTTCACCTTCCAATGCAGGGGTTGCGGGTTCAATCCCTGGTCAGGGAGCTAAGATCACACATGCCTCGTGGCCAAAAAACTAAAACATAAAACAAAAGCAATATTGCAACCATTTCAATAAAGACTTTAAAAATGGTCCATATCAAAAAAAAGTCTTTAAAAAAAAAATAAAACTAAACCTTGGTTACTTGATGTATTGACCTATTGTTTCCTTACCATGTAAATACAACATTGTTATTTTATCTTAGGTCCATTTTTGTACAAAATTATCCTAATTGGTATTTGAATCCTACTATTTTCAGTTTGTCATAGAGTCCAGCTTAACTACAGTTTCCCACATTCTACACCACCCACTGTCTCTATCCATTTTGTCCTGTCAGAGGCACATCAAGCAGCCTCTGAGTGTAATCGCATCAAAATCGATTTTCATGGCTGAGAGAAAAATAATGGAAATTTCTCTAATGTAGTAAATATATGTGTTCCTTTTGGTTAACCAAAATAGACTATACATCAGACCTGTCAAAATTATGTTTTCTTGACTCAGTGCTCTTCCACCAACTTGTATACAAATTATAAAAGCACACTGTGGAGCACCATGATGCAGTCTTCCTGCTCCTCTGGTCTACTCCTCCTGCATCTCTCTCAAATAAGCAATCTCACCAACTTATCAAGCTACCAGCCAGTCTGAATCCCCAGGCAACCTGCTCAGTGTTAGAATACCCTAAACCAATCACTGCCTAGATCAATGAAGTCTCCCATTAGGAGATATTCCCAAATGGTAACAATGGTAACATTTGGTTGGGTGCAGAACCAAAGTCAAATACCACCTTTTTGAACTTTTTCCAGATCCTAATTTTTTTTCCCTTCCTATAGCCATTTGACCCAGGGAATCACTTGATTAAATATTTGTGTTCATTTCCCTGAAGTCATTCAAGGTGATAAACTCTGGTTAAATTATATGCTCCCAGTGAGGTGGTCATCCTACATACACTTTTTCTATCATGTTCTTTTAAAGCAGATGTATCTTGCAAACAGTTGCAGAATTCCTCTTTTTTGATCTCTTGGTAAATATGGTCACAGTTGCATGATAATCTTAGGAAGAAATTTTAACCTGGATAATCCAGGTTAACTGCAATTTTGAAAGTATAATAGTCCCCTACTAAATTTTGACTACTAAAATAAGTGCTAAAAGATAATTTAGAATAATTGGCAATGTTTTCATTACTGAGAATGGAAAAGAGAGTCAACATATTCAAAAGCTGACCCATGATATATTTATGAAATTTGCTGACAAATAAGCCAATTTTGTTATTAGCACCCAGCTGCCATTCATAATCAGCAAGAAGTAAAGAAGTAAGCCAAAAACCACTTCAAGTTCAGTATCCCTAATGTATTACAGTGAAATTGCAGGATTTTATTTCTTTTGCCTACGAGAGGTAAGAATGAATATATACTGAAATGTATATCTTATTAAAAAATGCCAAGATGTGTTCCAAACAAACTTGAGGCAGTGTGGACATTCCCATAAAAAAATAAAGTTTTCCCAATATCCATCCTTTTGAAATCAAGGTTGTTTCTTAGTTCAGTTTTCTTTATCCAAAACTAATTCTTTTAAGGCTTGGATTAAACCAAAATAAATTCTAAGAGTTTGGTAGTCAGGAACAGTAATGGGAAATTGGTTTGCATGTCTGATAATGGAAACCTTATTAAAAGTCAGATTGCTGTTTTAAACTCCCGGGATTTTTTTAACAAGGTATCATGGGGACATATGAGTAGCCAGTGATAGTGTTCTTTATTTAACATTCAACTTTAGTAATCTTCAATTTGATTCCATAATTCATAATACTCACTAGGACTTGTCTTTTTTTTAATAGAAGGTAATATGACATACAAGAAAAAAAAAAACATGGGACTTGGAATTTTAAGACTTCTGTGCATCAAATTACACTTCCTAATTGTGGTCACCGAATAACTCTTAGCAGTGAACAAAGCCCCTCAGCTCTTCTTTTTAAATCTTTACAAAAGCCAAATTTCTTGTTTTAATTCTACATATGGCTAACACAAAATTCTGTATAGACTTTTACATTTTTAAAAACTTATAATTTTGTTGTTATTGTTGTTGCCATTAGTTATGATCTCTTTGAGGCATTTAGGATTTTAAACATCTAATGCCAGAAATTTTTTTGGATATATAATAATTAACTGGTAACTGAAGTGTAATCTAAACTAGGTTTTATAACATTCTCCTTCAAAAATGGATGAAAATGTTGTACTAAGGCCAACCTTATCAGGGTGATGAGAAATCCATTCATACCCCTTAACAGACTTTCAATTCTAGACAGTCCCGCTTCTGGGTGGCAAGTCTGATGGGATGCACATTAGCATAATCGATAGGGAAATTGATCCAGTACAAAGATGAGAAGGATGAACTGACAGCGGAGGATTTCTTTCTTGAAACACAGATTTGAAAAACATAACTCCTGGCTAGTATTTAACAGTAGAAATTTCTTTACCTGCCTGAGCTTTCATAATGAAAAATAACCTTCACAATCTGCAAACTTTTTCTAACTCAGCAGCAATATAAATTAATAGTTAACTGCCATTATAGTGTAATTTATTAAATTGCAAGTACTTTAGTGGTTGTATGGCTATATATTTCAACCCAAGTGTCCAAATCCTACAAGAACACTCTGGTAATGCCCGGCTAACTACTGTGTGAGTTCAATACATCAGCATTATAAAATAGATCATTGTATGTGTTTAACTCTCTTAATGAAGTTGTTCAATGGACATTCACTCATTCATTTATAAATATTTATTGAACATTCACTTTGTCAATCATAGTGCTAGGTGCTCTTTCCATATTAAGTTTGCAATGACAAGAGCTGAGCATATTTCTGATACTTTGCTACCTGAGTTTAAATTCCATTTTCATCTTATTTACTACATTGATTTGGACAACTTGATCAACCTTTTTGTTTCCTGCTTTTCCCACATGTAAAATAGGAATAATAAGGGCATGAAAAGTCACAGGAGCTTCTTGATGATTAAATGAAATAATACAAGAGTGAGTCAAAAATTATCAGCACTCTGGCTATAGAATTTATTTTAATTTTTATTAACTTTTAGAAAAGACAAATACATCATTTTTTGACATAATCTCCTTGCTTTTCAATCATCCATCTGTCAGTAAGCTTTTGTAGTCTCTCATTAAAAAATGTTTTAGGCTGAGCTGCGAGCCACAAATGCACTGCTGTCTTCACTTTCTCATCAAAAGTGTATCTTCATCCTTGTAAGGCTGCTTTCAGGGGACCAAACAGATGAAAGTCTGATGGAACAAGATCAGGTCTACAGGGAGGATGCTTTAATACCTCAAAATGAAGTTTTTGCAGAGTGTCGACAGTGTGGGCAGAAGTGTGTGGACGTGCACACCCTCAAGACCACAAAAAATGAATGACTGCATGCTGTTTTTCTTTCATGCAAATCAAAAGTGGGGCATCCATTTTTGCTCACACCACAGTTACAAGTTAGTGATGTAACACCTTCATACCTGCACAGCAGTGACTGGGAAGACAATAGCCTTGAACAGAAAGCACTGATGAGACAGTGCAGCCAACAAAAGTTTTAATGTAACTGGAGCATGGATAATTTTTGACTCACCCTCTCGTATTTTCAAGTGTTTAGCATAGCAAAGTGTTCTACATGGTAAGTGTTCTTATTGTATTCATTTTACTGAGGCCATAAACCTATTGCTTGGGGGCAAATAGGTAATAAGTAGAGAGGGAATTCAGACTGCATTTCTCTAAATTTCATGTCTTTACTTTTATCTTTTTAACATTTATTTTTATGAATATAATAGCTATGCATCATTTTTAAAAGGTAATTGATACTACAAGGTTTAAAACAAATGCAAAAGACAGCAACCCTCTCTTTTTCCTCTTCACTCCTAATTCTAATAACATACTAATATTTCTGTTTCTTGATTTATTGAGGCATTATTTATTATCTTCCTGTTATGAAATAGGACAACACCCAAATGTCCTAGCCATCTACTTTACATTTTTTTCATTCAAGTGATATCAAATTTATTCAGATAAAGCAATTTTTAATGTTTACATTCTGGTTGCTAAGTAATTATTTTTCAATCTTAAGCTGCATCAAGCACTATTTTTCAATTACCTTTCCTGTGCAATATTTTGTTTTTCCCAGACTTCAATACTTTTCTTGAGTTAATTTTGGCTTAACTGTCTATGTTCTTATCATTTTTCCACAAGCTCTTCACAAATACCAAACCACTTTCAAATTCTCTTTTTCACATGGTCAAGCACATTGGATTATCTATTTGTTTCTTCGTTTTCCCTGGAGACACTGTTCCTGAAGGTCCCCATGCTCCCACTCCATCCTGGACTTGTGTCTGAGGCTGGTTGCCGCTCTCACACTGGGACTGTCTTTCTTCTCTCTTGATGGTAGGCCCACTCTTTCCTGAATTCTGGGTCTTCTTCTTTCTTACTTACCTCTTTGTTTTGATGAAAGACAATCTGAGATGCTAGAACAATTGTCTAAAAAATTGACTTGCAATAAATATATTGAAAACGTAGCTGTCCAAAAATGTCTTTTTCTACCCTCACATTTGATTGATAGTTGCCTGGATGTAGAATTCTCTGTTAAAAAAAACTATTTTCAGGACTTTGAAAACATTATTCAATTGTTAGTTTCTAGTTTTGTTTAAAATATTGATTGCCTTTCTAGTTCTTCAGGCTTAACGTATGATCTGGTTTTTTCTTTTTTCCCCTCCATGAGAGTATTTGGACCTTAATTTACTCTAGTTTCATTAATTTTATGATGATATATCTTAGTGTGGGTATTTTTTACTTCTTTTTCTTTTCCTTTTTCCTCATTGTTCTGTATGCTAGTGGGTCTTTAATTCTGAAAAATTTCCTGGAAGTATTTCTTCTATAATTTCCTCTTTTCAATTTTTCTTTTTCATTTTTTCTAGAATTTATATTAGCCATAAGATGAAGCTCCTGAATTATTATTTATTATACTTTTTTCTTATCTACTTTTTAAAGAAATTTTGGCCTTTTGATTCTACTTTCTTAAAAGATTGCTGTTGAGGCCAAAAGATATATTAAGAAGATACCCAATGACACTGATCCTCAGAGAAATGCAAATCAAAATCACAGTAAGATATCACCTTACACCTGTAAGCATAGTTTTTTTTTCTCTTTCTTTTTTTAGCATTCATGAAATTGGTACACTTGCATCCTCTTGCTGAGAGTGAAAAATGGTGTAGCCACTATGGAAAACAGCATAGAGGTCCATCAGAAAAACTAAAAACAGAATTACCATATGATCTGGATATTCCACTTCTGGGTATTTACCCAAAAGAATTGAAATCATGATCTCAAAGAGCTGTTAGCATTTCCGGGTTCAAAATTAGAGTGGTATACACAGTAACCAGATGTATAAACAACCTAAATACCCATGAATGTATGAATAGATAAAGAAAGTGTGGAATATACACACAATGGAACATTACTCAGCCTTAAAAAAGAAGAAAATCCTGCAGTATGCAACGTGGATAGACCTTGAAGACATTATGCCAAGTGAAATGAACTAATCACAGAAGGGCAAATACTGTATGCTTCCACTTGTGTGAAGTATCTAAAATAATCAAACTCATAGAATTAAAGAATGAATGGTGGCTGCCAATGGCTAAGGGAGAGAGACATAGGGAGTTGCTAATGAATGTATGTAAAATTTCAGTTGTAGAAGATGAATAAGGTCTACAGATACTGTATTTCATACTTAAAAATTAATTAAGAGGGTAGATTCCAAGTTAAGTGTCTTTATCATAATAATTTTAAAAAGATGAAATTTCTGTTGAATTTTTAATGGAAGCTATCTTTTCAGGTCATTTATTGTTCTCTAATTATTTCCTTTTTATACAGCTCTATTCTTATTTCAGGAATGCAATATCTTATCTCTCCAAGATTAAAGTTCAGGGTAATTTGATTGTTTATTTTAAGATGTATTGTGCTCCCTGTTTGTTAATGACAACTTCTCTCTGTTATTTGCTTCTATCTCCTTATTTCTTGCTGAGGTTTTTTTGTACAAGTCTGATGATTCCTGACTACCCACTTATATTTAAAACTAAAGCACTAAAGAGATGACGGAAGCTCTGGGTGACAAGGCTTCACTGAAATGTGATTGGTTTGGAATGATAACACTCTTGACTGCACACTCTCTAGGCCCTACCTGCTTAGTAGTCATCCTCACATCTCCAGAGAAGAATCTTCCAATCCACCGCTTCTGCCTTGATATCTCCACAACTATAGGTAATTACCATGTTTATTGATTCTAAGATAATTTTTTAAAGTATTATAACATTTTTGGATGTGTGGAACTGTATTACTGTCATTTGCACTAGGAAAGATTGCATTTTCCAAAGACAGATGCAACAACATCTTCCATCCCACACATCCTTGTTTCAATGTGACTTTGTCTTTCTTCCATTAAGACATGGCATGTTTATCTAACTTACGGAATCTGGTTGGAAATTTGTGAGTGCCTCAACCAATAGTGTGGGGTGAAAGTGAGGCTATGTGACTTGAAGATAGGTTATAAGGAGCAATATGGCGCTGTCCAGCTCTCTCTCTTGGGATGTTTGCTCTCCTGATTCAGTTACCATGCTGTGAGGAAACCCAGGCTATGTGAACAGGTGTATGTAAAGGTCTTGGCCAATAGGTCCAGTTGAAGTCCCAGAAGATAGCTAGCAGGAAGCATCATTATGTGAGTGATGAAGCCTTTGAGATAATTCCAGCCCCAGCCGATATCTCATCACAACTGAATGAGAGATCCTGATCCTTCTAGGCCCAGTCAATCCCCAGAACTGCGAGAGATAATAATAAAATTGTTATTGTTAATTTAAGCTGCTGGGATGGTTTGTTACATAGCAAGAGATAACTAGACATTTGCAGTCATACATTTATAATTATATTTGTCAGGGATTTTTTTTTCCCCTTAGTGAAACAAACAAATGGTGCATCTTATAAATGGCATCTTTGATGGAGGAAATATATCAGTATTTTACTTTCTCTGTCTTGTTAAGTCCTCTTTTGCTTTTCATGTTCCAAAAATTTGTTGCCCCCCTTGGTTTACCGGTCGTTCCCCTGGTGGTTTTATACCCTTATTTTATTCTCATTTTAGCGAGATTTCTAGAAAGAGTGGTAGTAAGTGTGTTTAGTCTGTTATAAACAGCTGAACTCATCAACCTGTATATAAGGTTCTAAACTTATAGGTGTAGTTTCAACACTGACAGCTACCTAATGACAATGTTGTATCTTTTTTGCATTATTATCCAGGTCTCATTTTTTTCTTTTTTACTTTAGTGAAAGTTAGTGCTAACAAACAAGGTTAGTGCTTTGAAACCATTAGTTCAATGAATTCACTCTGCACAAATAATAAAACTATAATACCCCAAATGGACTGATAATAAAAATATAACCAAAAATGGACCACGATTATGTATGGAGTGACAATAAACAAGTCACATAACTTTCTGACCCCAGTTTTCATAAGCGCTAAATAGAAGTATCAGTTTTAACAGAAATTTTAGGTGATAATTTAATAATGCCTGTGAAACTTCTTATTACAGTACCTAAAACATGGTATATAGTGTATCCCTAATAAATATTGTCTCAATATGGATGCATTTAATATCATTTCATTATTTTTAGTGGGATGGTTATAAATTAAATTTTAAAAGCATAAACTATTCCTGAACTATTTATCATGCTTTTCATAACATTGTATATACTAATCTCTGATCATGAATGCATTTAAGCATGGGATTGCTTTATGTCTTTCCAGCATCTGTTTCCTTTTCTTCTTAGAACTGAAGCTCTACTTCTCTTATTGGTTACAGTTGTGGTAAACTGACCAAACACATGGCTCAGCCTGCCCACTGGCAAGAGGTAGATAAATGATTTAAGCTAGACCATAACTAAATTCTCTTCCAGGAATTTGAATATTGAGCTGAGCAACACAGAGATTTTAAATGGTCAGATTTCACTCATCCCAAGGAGAGCACTTTGAAGAAACTGCCCATTAATTCTTGTTACTTAGATTCCTGGCACTGCTTATTGACCTTGCTGATCCATGTTTCTTCTACTCTTCCTTTGAATCACTGAGCAATTCTATCTTCTTAATAAATTTCTGTTTTTTGCTCAAATTAACCAGAATTCATTCCTGTTGCATGCAACTGGAGAATACCAATTGATACATTGATATTCAGAGAATCCATTTCTAACAAAAAGATAAGCTACATTTGAAGGTAGACCTGACTTGATATAAATGAGTGTGGTTTAGCCAGCTTTTTATTTTTCATACACCTTCTGTAAAATATCTCCCTATTCTCAGAAAAGACATTTCTTATGTACATGAAAGCCAAGTTTATTCACTTTCCACTTCATTGAGATTTCAACAAATACAAGGATACATAAGGATGTATTTGGGAATATATGAAAGCAAACTCTAAAATAGAGTAAAGTTAAATAGCCATAACTTGAAAGCAAAATTTGTCTCAAATATGTAAGAAAATAAAAATTGCCTTCACCGGACAGGTAAACATATTAAATACACTGCTGCAGAAATTGGGTTGGATAATTTGCTGTAATGTGTTAAATCAACTTACAATGTTAAATTCACACATCATTTGGAGGTTTTCTCCTTCTGCAAGCATTTAGTTGGCATGGTGGTAAACTGAAGCCTTTTGTGAGCTATTGCTTAAATAAAACACAAGGGAGGCATTCATATGATGGGTCTCTGAACACTTTGCCAAATTATAATTATCCATAAACAAACACCAGAAACCTAGAAAAGAATCTATTAATGTTGCCATGTCTTCTTAAAGCTCTTCCTTTGATTATTTCTGTTGCTACTCAGAGTCACATTATTACCAGCTGATGAGTGGCACAGATGGCTCAGAGCAGAGAGGTTTGTTTCTGTCTTGGTCTGCACTATTTCTTCGTGCCTTTGCTTATAGAGTTGTGGTGGATTTCAATTTCATTTATTTCTTGGATAATCGTTTCACGGCTTTTGTTGTTGTTTTTACTTAGTCAGAATATGGTTATGTGAACAGGACATTTGACTGGCTCCCATTGAACTCATGGTACCTGGAGATGGCTCTGTTTATTTCCCTTCTGTTGTTTGTGGAAGATGCCCTGGACCATTTGGCTTTTATCATGTGGCAAGAAGCTGACCATGAGCTTTTCAGTCTGATGTCTGAGCATGTGTGCACTTTGGCTTTCTAAGGTTTTCTCAACTTTGGTTTACTCCTCCCTCTTCCCTCTTTCCCCTCCCTCTCCCATTCTCTTTCTCTCTCCATGTACATACACAGGTATTTTCACCATTACTATGTATGAGAGAAGTTCAATATGTACAGTAAAACTCTTAGCTCCAAACTCTCCTACTTGATTACTTTCCAGTGTCTACTTGTGCTATTTGTCTTTTTGTTTGTGCTATTTGTTTGTCTGTTCTCTCATTATCCTTATGAATTCCTCTGTATTGCTACAATCTTTAACTTGCCTGGGAATCTGACTGCAGAAAATTATAATAGAAGCTTCGGGCTGCTCCTGCATTCATGAATCCACAGAGTGTGTTAGGAAGACTTCAGTGACTCCATCTTTGCCCTGTTCCCATGATCTTTGATAGAAAATTTCCAATGCCAGCTAGCAATTCAGACTGATTTCTTTCCTCACAGACTTTCATCTCTTTTACACTTTAAGAATCAATTTTTAGGCCCTAGGATTATTTTATTTCACCTTCCTGAGAGTTTCATTTAATATACTCAGTTTTTTAAACTTTATATATATTCAAAAGTTCATAGGCAATGAATCTGTAGAACGTGTGCATATACAGTATTTCCATGTAACTTCCACCATATCCTTTATATGTGAGTGTCAAAATTATATTTCAGAGTAAGGACCAAAGAGGCTTTTAGGAGAATGGAATTTCATTAACTTACCTTCTGGCATTTTAACTGTTATCAGCTGTACAGTTTAGTTTTATTACAACAGACATTATTGTGATAACTTTCTACTTTATCTTTGCAATTTATTGAAGCAGTTAATTTCTCAAAAAGTAAGAGCATTTTTTCTCATTAGAAATTCCTTCATGGCCTCTTCAATACATGTTCCTTGCTATTTAGAACAACTGCTGATAAGTGATTTTGACTTGTATCCTCAGTAATGTGAGAAGTTTAACAGAAACTTGGCAAACCACTTAGGGGCTGAAGCTACTTCTTAAAACTAGCCCCAACTGATTAATTTCTGTCCCATTACGGCCACCAGCTTTCAGAAAGTTCCCATATAGCAATGGCCAGTTAGATATACTTATGAACTTCCTAAGGACAAAGTTCTTACTTTGTTTAATGAATCATTTTTTTCCCTAAGATTATTGTTTCTCCTTTTGATTTGTCAGATTTCTCCAAAATCTGACAGCATTGAGCTTTAAGGACTGACTTTGTTAACTCAAAGTAAATGAGTGAGATATCAATTATCCAATAGATATGTGCTCTGTAGAACTCCAAACCAGGTAGCTCAATCATCCAGATTATCATCTTTGACCAAATGAACCAGCAAAAGCCAGTCTTCCTTTCTCTTTGTCACGCTAAAACTAATCCATCAGTACGAATTTTATCCCTAATCTCTCTTTTGTATCTGCCTTTATGTTTTCATATATTTTCCTCTCTTTTGGACTTTGATTTCCTTGTGTTTGTTTCTCCAGTTGCTGTCTCCTTACAGAGCTTTAGCAAGATAAAGGAGAAGTATTTACAACTCAAAACATGACCCAAATGTGGCAGCCTTCAGAGAGTCTAGTAAGTGCTAAATGGGAAGCAAGAAATAGACAAGAATTCATGATATTAGCAGGACAGGTACTTAGAAAAGGAGAGAAAATGTTGACTGTGATGGAGAAATGAAGAATCATTTTAACCAGCCTAACATGAAAGCTATTTGTAAACATTATTCTTCAGATTTCTGTCATGTTTCTGTTTCCACAGGGAACATTTCTCTTACACATCCATGAAGTGGTCCACGTTTGGAGATCAGCGATTGCATATCCTACCTCCTGGCTTTATAAGCAATGTTTCTGACCAGTGAATATTTTCTAAGTCCAGTTGAGTAAGTTAATGTTAGTTAACTATATGATATTAACATCAAAAATGCCAACACTAATGGATGTCAACCGTATGCAGAGCTAAGGCTATTTTATACACATTATTTGATTTATTTCCTTCTGCGGTCCTTTAAGGTAATGATTGCTGTCCCTATCTTATAGTCGAGGAAACAAAGATGAGAAAGAGAAAGTAACTTCTTCAAGATCGTAGAGATAGTGACTCACCACCAGGTCTTGGAGTTTAGGTCTTTTCCATTCTGCTCTATCGAAATGCTTTCATGTGACTGCTGTGTTTCCTTTTCTCTCCTTGTTATATGTTCATCATCCACCAAAATTGTCCTCAGTGTTTTCCAATTTGGGTAAAAATGATAGTAAGATTTGGGTGCTCTATCAAATTAGTTATAATTTACTCTTATTTCATCACAGTCCACTTTTGACTGCCACCCAGATTTATAATACAATACAATTCATGTATCAGTAGTGTTACACATTTAAAAAAAACCTAAGTATTTTGAAAGATTTGGTAATTTGGTAAGTTTCACATCATCTATTGCAGTGCTACGTTCAAGACACTGGGTGATAAAAAAGACCCACAGAGTCCTGCTTCAACTAGTTTACACTAAGAATCCAAACGGAAAGGCACAACAGAGCCTGAAGTAAGTCATCAGCTGAGCACTGGTGAGTTTCATGGGCTTTTTCTGAACGAGATGCACTTCAAGGACGCTTCTTGAATATTAAGTAGGAAAACAACCCGGGTCTTTGGGAAGGCAGGAAACAACACCCAAAACTGAGTTTGCATGACACAGAAAAAAATTTCAGAGCGACTGTGAAGGAAAATGTAGAAAATCAGAATGGCTAGAGAAGAGGCAATCAAAGAAGCACCCCATTTATGCAAGGCAATCCAAAAGGGGTACTACACGTTCAGGAGGAACAAATAATTGATTGGCAGAATGGGAGACAAAAGCAATCTGGATAGCATTATTCTGAATTGCTGATGAAAGAGCCACACACAGTCACTGACATCCAAAGTCAGAGCATTTCTAAGTGGCTCCCACGCTGATGCTCCCTGAGTCTTGGGAGGAAGACTGGTGTGGTTCAACCTCTGATTCCACACATCAAACTACAGGGCACTTGGGCAAATCTTTATGCTTTCATAAATTTCTGAAGGTCAGAGCTAGGAGAGGATTTGTTTAGTCCAACTTCATCATTTAGCAGATAAGGAAACTAAGTTTCATGAGGTAAAGTGACTTGACTCAAATTACAGTGGGTGTGTGTTTTAAAATTGAATGCTTTACTATTTAGGTTACTAGCTAAGCTTCTGTAACACAGAATCCCTAAAACATACTGACTTGATTAACAGTCCAGACTAGGGAGGTCACAAGTTCATCCAGGGACCTGTTCATCTTCACCCTGTCTAGCCAGTGGGAAGTGACAATGTGAAACTTTGTCTGAACCCCCTGCGTCTAGAAAACAATGACGATTAAGAACTCCTACCTTCCTGTGTTCTGGTAAGTGGCCAGTGCAAAGAATTACCCTTCCCAATATGACTAAGATAAGATTTACTGATGCCCCGCTATTTACCTATGACTAGACACAGACTCTAAATTTCTATTTTTTGCCTCCTAAATAATTAACTGAATTGCTTATTGACAGGGATCAGTTGGAACAAAATATTTGCTACTCAAACTTTGGTTAAACTTCTCTGCTTCCCCCCAGGCCCTTGAAATTTGACCTACCCTCAGCCTGAGCCAACACACAGCCTCCTTCTGAGAATAGGCTGATTTAATATCAAATCATACAACTTGCATCCCATACTCGGATACTTTTAGACTTGTTCCCTCCTCTCTTTAAAAGAAAAACTCTTTTTTGCTTAACCTCTGACACACTTGCTGCTTTTATGGTCGGAGGATTTTCCCGATTGCACTAGTCCTTTCCTACACCCATTCCACCTCCAAATACAGTCTCTGCTGACTAGGTCCAGATTTCTTTTTATTTGGCAGAAGGTAGACACAAAATAGATGACTCAAAAATTTTAATATTACCTTTTAATCACATCCCGTCAATACCTGGGTTTGAATCTTGGTTCTGCCATGCATTAGCCCAGAGATCTAGGACAAACTATACCTTCTTTATATGTCAGTTTTCTCATTTAAAATAATTACAAAAGCAGAATCTGTCTCATAGACTTGGGGAAATACTAAAATAAGAAAATTCAGGTAGAGTCCTTAGCATATTATTTCCACACGATAATCACCCATAAATGATAGTTTACTACATACTAGAACAATGCCTGGTATTTTGATGTCTACTATCTTATACAATTCTAGCAATAAAATCGTAATAATATTGCAAAGCTATTATTATTATCATTTTACATAAAAGGAATCTGAAGCTCACTAAGTTTAAGGAATTTGCCACAGATCAGAGTAATGGGATAACTGGGATTCAAACTTTAGTTTCTCTGACTATAATTTCCATCTTTTTCATTTCCTTCATGTTACATCATGCAATTTCCTAATTTCTAGAGTATACTGCATAATTAACATTCCTCGAACACCCTTTGTATTATTGAGTCAATTGTACTGTAATGAAAACAAAGTTTTACAGAATAATGCATGAAGAGTCCTGCTTATTTTTCTCAAACTAAGTTATTGAACAATGCAAGTGTATGTAGACAATTTTATTGACGTTTTTGAATCTCTTATGCCTGGTCAAATGACCAATGTCTATGGCATAGAGTAGTCAACAAAGATTTGCTGAGTGTGCGGAATGGAAGAAGAAAATACGGCAGTATTTTTGAGAAAATGACCAGCGAATGTGACCACTGAATAGAGGGATTGGAAATGATGTTAATTCTTTTGTATGCAAAGGCAAAGTCATACTTCTCTTTTGTTCTTGGATTAATGATTACCGCAGACATTCTCTAAAATGTCTGATCTGTTCTTATTTGCCTCAATTTAATCTAACTTGAGGAAAAGGAATAGCATATTAAAATAGTTTAATGGGGGACTTGGGGCTGCTTTTTGATGAGTTTGAATGGAAAACAGGAATCAGTACTTTTGAAGACTTAAAAATCAAGCTTCAGCTAACGTAGAATAGAGAACCATTTCAAACTCTAAATATCCTTTTTTACTCTATCTTTAGCATCATGGTAAATTGTGGCATTACACCAGTAAACATAAATTGAAAAGAGAAAGCATCAGGGTTTGAATAGAGAAAAACATTTCCAATTAACTATGCATGTTTGATCTGCACTAGACAATAAGATTCATGAAGACAGGAACAATTTCTTATTCATATTTCTCTCTATCCATCCATCCATCCATCTATCCCTTCATCCATCCATCCATTCATCCATCCAAAAAAGTTTGCCAAAACCCTATTGTGTCTGTGCCATTGACTGAATGGAACACAGGGATGAGGACACAGTTCCTACCTTCAAAATGGCACAGTCTACTTGACACTCATATACACAACTTACAGTAACAGATGTAAACTATATAAAATGTCATAAGGAGGTAAGAAAAATGAGGATAATTGGTTAAAGCGAATGATGATTAGCTATGACTAAAAAATGAGGTAAGGTAAGTGTTTCGTACAGTGGGTTCCAAGGTGCTGATAAAAGCAAAGACTTATTGAATAACTGAGTGAATGAATGAGCCCTAAAAGACCCTCAGTCATGGTGCTGGTTTCAGGCTTGACTGAATCATTCATATTCAGTATTTTTTAAAAATCAGACCTTATCATTTCCAGGTCCAAGAAGAGAGCCAATTCAATTCAATACAATTTGCTTTCATAAGGTCCTTGTTCATAGTGCTTGATTGGTTTTCTTGGAAGCTGACTGATGGTCAGACCCTCTCTGCAGGATGAAACAGCCAGGAACCCTGTGTATATAACTGAAATTATTAAGAATCTATGTGACTGGAAAGCAAATAATTCTGCATCAAGTTCTCAAAACACAATTTCCACCCCGAGCCTTTTCATAGATTGACCCTCCCACCCAATAAACCTACACAAATCCACACACGTGCCATCCATGCAATTTGAAGTCATTTTCCATAGGAAGTTTTCCTATTTTTACAAGGCTAGAGAAAGTATTCCTCCTAGGGGCTACCCTACTTTCTCTCTCACAATATTGGTGACATTTTCTGCTGTTTAACTTTTTTGATTATAATCTTTATGAAAGCAGAGAATAAACCACACTCACCATATATCCCCATCCCTAGTGTAGGTCCCAGCACATGATGACCAGCCAATCACTATTCATCCAAGGACTCACAAAACACTGAATAAATGAGTTTAATATATTGATAGACTAATATTTCCAAAACAGAACTCTGACCGTATTATAACTCTGCTACAAAACTCCCTACTTAATGCCAAATAAAGTTTAAACTCCTTAGATTGTCAGTGAAAGTTTTCTAAAAGCTAGGCCCCATCAACATTATTGCTCATCCATATGTCAAAAATTCCAGCAACATTGGCATTCTGAATATGCCCTCTGCTTGAAGGCATTGCACATCAGTATTTCCTGGGTCCTCATATCTGTCTATTGAAACTTTACCCACCTTCCAAACCCAACTGAACTGCTTTCTATAAGGATACTTCCCTGATCTTTCTCTTCTCTAATTCGATCCCCCGAGAAGCTCTAAGAATTATTTTTCCTTCTAATTACTCATAGCTTTTGACACACTTCTGCTACAGAGCTTACCACAAATCACCATGAATTCTATTTGGATTTTTAATGCATGTTACATCTCCTTTTCAGACTGTGAGCTCCTGCAGGGCAGGGGTTATGTCTTATTCATCCTTATAATCACCACTGTAAAAGGTGAATGCAATTTTATCAGTATGCAAAGGAGCAAAGAACTTTCCAAGTAGGTAAAATGTATGATACCTTTTGATTCATTTTCCAAGGGGCATAGATTAATGTGTAATGAAATATTTTAATCCATCTTTAGTTTTTTGTGTGTATGTCTCTACATGTAGATCTTCCTTCTTTAAGTCTACTCAATAAATATAGCTAATGAAACCAAGTCACAGGGTTCTTAAGAGAATCTAGTGAGATGATGCATATATTTAGTAAGTGTCTGACCTACAGTAAATAGTAATTAAATATTATTTCTATTCATTAATATATTTATTCCTATTATTTCCATGTTATCCTCATTGATTATATTATGATGGATTCAGGTTGATATTTCAAAGACAATTTGAGCATGCTCACTTTGGATTTTTGATCCTTTCATTTGGTGTTGATTTTTTTCAAAGACTCCTATGTTGTATGAAGTTATTACCACCAAAGCCAGGGCCTCACGTCTTACTAGCAGAACTGTATGATTCTTGACTCCATGATACTTGGGAGATGCATGCTTCACTGAAGGGCCATTGATTTTCAACTAAAGTGAAATGCTTTCATTTAATTCTTTCTTAAGAGAATTACAGCGGAGGTTGAAGAGGGTTTGGCTTTACAGAAAGCCATTATTAATTTTACTTGGCAAAATTGGGATTTATATATTGAAATTTAAATTCAGAGGTTGCTTCCAGCTGCTAAATCAAAATGTTGTTCTAAAACTGTTTGTCTTTTCTTTTCTATGAAATGGAAAGACTGTTTTGTCCTAAACTTCTAAATCTCTTGCTTTACTCGAACAAATCCAAGTATTTGCTCTGAGGGTGTACTACCTCTCTGCTCAGCATAAGAGAGTATAACTGCAGATTTCTCATCTATGCAATTTTTTTCTGAAGACTCTTAAAGAGCTTTGATTATCTTAAAAATCTCTATCCCTAGCCTTCCCTCCATGGTAAAAGAAAACTTAGACTAAACCAGACATATAAATGCATTCATAGTCCACCTTGAATGAGCCTCATTAATTTTAGTTTGCCATAACTAAATGCTAGCCTTAACTCTGTTGGCTTTCACCTTGGAGGCTTCTGACATGAATTGGTGCATCCTTAGTTTCTTGACAGGCATTAGTCCAACATAACCCCTTTAAATCAAGAAGAGATGACTTAAAGCGCACCCTCTCTCCCACCACTCAAACCTTAGTAACTTGGAAACAAACTTAACCTTGTGTCTGTTCATTGGCTTATACAATAAGGAAGGTAATACCATAAAGCTGAATTCTTTTTATTGTTAAACTCTTTCTAAGTAATAGGAGTTAAAAAAAAGAACAATTTCAGTAGAATATGATATATTTTGTCCATGTGTGCATACCTTAAAGGCAGCCGAAGGAATTCAGTTCAGACTATTCTCTCCCTTCCAGCCTCCAAAAAATTTCCCTTGGGCTAAATGAAGCACAGAAAAATTTTGCCTAAACGCATTTTTTAAAGGAAAAGTCATAATCAATGGAAAAAAAAGGCAACTGATAATGAAAATGGTTTTCTCAAGCATAGCGATAACATTTGCTGCTGTGTATTCTATAAAAAGCCTTTAGATTCCTATAACAGGGACAGTGGTATTGCTTTGCTTCCTGCTGCTGATTATAATTTTAAAGATGGAAAATCTAGATGTTCTATTTTGTCCTATGAAGCATTCCTTGACTCTGTGGTCAGCCTGGTTTCATATTTCCCTAAGAGGGACCAAAAATTTTCCTAAGCAGGAACAAGGACATTTGCATTGTTCATTTCTTCAAGTATTAGTATGCAACTTCTAGCCTTGGTTTTGGGCTAGAGTAATTAAAAAATTCTGGCTAATTGGAAGTTGGATAGGTAAGTAAACAGTTGAAATACCGTGTGGTTAGAGCTACAATTGATATCATACTCACCATTATAAAGACGTGAAGAAAAGAGATCCACATGCAACGTGAAAAGGAATTTCAATCTTGTAGAGTCTTCTAAAAGATAGAACTCTTGACAACAGATATTTATTGCCTTCCTGCCTAGAATGCAGGATGATCAGACTAGATAGTGCTCTTTAGGGTCAAAAAGAAGAGTTGTCTATAGAGTCAGCAAGCTGCTTACTTTGTGTGCCTCAATAAATTTGGATCTAAAGGCAATTTCAAATGGCATCTCTGAAATATTTTGAGCCAAAATGGCATCACGGAGCATTAGAGTTTAATGGTTAAATGTTGGCAGCATAGAATAGAGATTGAAGGCATATTTCTGAAATCAGAGCTAACGGTTACTTAGGCCTGTTACTTAACCTCTGTACAAGACTCAATTTTCTTATCTATGAAATGGAGGTGATGTGACCTATCCTAAACAATTGTAAAGATTGAAAAAAAAATATATGTGAACCTTTACAGAGTATCTTACAGAGAGTAAGAAGTGAATATATGGTTAATGTTATTCTGATAGTTATTCAATATACATTCATCGTACTTCAGAGTTTACAAAGCGCATTCAAAAATTATTTTCATTTATTTACTTTTTAGCGCAACCTATTTAAGTATTAATTATTCCTACATTATAGTTGAGGAAACTGGAGTTCAAAGGTTAGTAGTCAACAGCAGACCACAAGATAGAAGGTGGCAAAGAAGGAACTGAGTTGTACTTTCTGATGGCTATATCAGGCCCTGTTCTTCTCAGTATATCAAAGCTGAGCCTGTGTACGTGATGATTACAAAAACAGGTTCATATTAGAGATTACCTTTGTCTTTCCTAGCCATGATTCTTTTCACAAAGTTGAAGCCTAACTCACAGCCAAAGGTAGTCCTGGACCTTTTAAAAGTAAGTTTTAAGTGTTAATGCAACAGCTTTTAATAAATTATTGTTATTTAAAAATCTTTCTGTGTACCTCCAGGATATGTAATAGCTTGCCTCATTTATGTTTTTTCTTATTCATTCATTCTCAATGGACAAAATTTCTACTTCATTCAGTCTCTCCTGACACATTGTACTTGGCAGGTAATTCGTAATAAGCTTTAATTTTGAAAATGAACATTTGTCATTCGGGACCATTACTTAGATAGTTTAAAAACACTGAAACCGCTGTGCAGACATCTGGAAAACTTGATGATAGGAGGTTGTTTGTTGCTGTCAAAAGTCTACCAAGTAAATGACTGAATGAGACTTGCAAAGGTCTGTTGTTAGAGATCACCAATAATGGTGGTCTGGGAAGAGGTGTTAGTAGAGGTAGGCTAGTTGCTAATTGATGCTTTAAACCTGTGATCCAATGTACTATTAAATATGAAATCTGTACACACAGATTTATACCCAGGTGAAGATAGACATCCGAGGTAAATTTAGAGGTGAGAAAATTCAAGCAAAATGCCATACCTTGAAAGTCACTCCTTTGGGAATTGTCAAATGTCAGTCAGACACTTGTGTAAATCAGCTTTCATGTGAAGACTGGAGGATCAGGAACAAGGCTCTAAGAATTTAGACCACAGTTTCTTTAGTAATATATGCCTATAATCAGAGAAGTAACATGAGGAAAAATTATGATTTTAGTTTTAAAATACAACAATCTATTCTTCTTTAAATAATAATTAACACTACAGGACTTAAACCTTTTTGTTCACTTTCTCCTCTGATAAGCTGCATGTTTAAAAGGGTTGAAAACTTTCGGGAGGTTCTCAAGGGAGATTCTGGACTTGAAATACATGAGTATCAGAGATTAGCTTTTATAGTAATAGAAAGAGATCAAGAATGCTGCTGTAGAGCATTCTGGGACCTACTTTGGAATGGGAGATTAGGTGAGCTCCAGAATCTTAAAGGAGCATGTCTAATACATCCCCATAGGATAAACTAGATATACCTAAACTATGCTTTTCAGTAGTGGAGAGAGAGATATATGAACAGATAATTTAAAAATTACAATATATAACCTATTTTGCAGAGGCAATTAAGTACTAAGTACTTAGTTAAGTACTAAGAAAACACCGTGGGCAGAGAACCCACCTCCAAGTCTCTTCATCGAGAAGCTGGTGTTCTGGCTTGATCTTGAAGGAGACAGGGGAATTTGCATGGCGAAAGGTTTTTTGGGGAAAGTGAATAGCACGTGCAGAAATGGCGACATTTGAGGAGTGGCAAGGTTTCCTCTGAACGTGAATCCAGTGGCATTACTGTCTCCAATAGCTCCTCAGTGGTGAACACACGTGAGGAGGAATTTTAGGGACTCAGTGACTGAAAAGAAGGCCTTTATTAGTTCTTCTCAGTGTGTGTGTGCGCGAATCTTGATTTTTAGGTCATCCGATATAAACTGTGAATGAAAAGTGATTTCACTTTTCACGATGAGTCTCGTTGGTTTGCCAAGTCTTCCTAGAGCACTTTGCCGAGGAGGATGCTCATCCTTTTTGTCGGCAAGGGAAGGAAATGCCAGGATCAGTTAGTAATGACGACCGTGGCATAGTCAGGACAATCAGGCCAGGTTTTCCCACACATGGTGGAAGTCTTCCAGGGCATCTCCAAATTGTCTTAAGAAAAGCATCAAAGACAGGCGATTTAGTAATAAACATCTTACACTGTACCATTTTTTTTCAGAGATGAAGGGCTTTTCCAAACTTGAGCCATGAAACTGAAACAGAAAACCGTACTTCTTACTCCAGGGAGTGACTTGGTGCCAAAAGATTATGTAAGCATCACTAATGTGCTTACACGGGAAGATGTTGCTGCCAATTATATTTCTATTCTGACTATGTGACTCAGATCTTAAGATGATGTCACTCTGTGTGTGTGTGTGTGTGTGTGTGTGTGTGTGTGTGTGTGTGTGTGTATCTTATGACATAAGACCTGGAGAGAAAAAGGAAAGATCCAGGCTGATTTCAATAGAAGTTCTGGCATTCACATGTCACTTAACTGAATCATTTTTAAATCAGACTGTCCTTCAATCTTATGATTCAATCAAACAGCTTAAAGAATGAAATGTATTTTGTCAATGCCATGGTTACTCTCAAAGTCTTATGAAAGCTGCTCTGGGCTCCTGAAGGCTGAATTAAAAGACCTTCACTTGTGGTGGCTTTAAACCACATAGGATGACTCATCATATTGGTTACATCCACTTGTGCTGAAGTTTGTCTTGAGTAACTATTGTGTTAAGTGCTTTCCATAAGTAGCATTCATGCAAATCTATTTTTTTTTTTTCTTCTGATCATTAAGGCACTTTAACACAAAGGGGTAGAACTCTACCCTGTAACCACATCCTGAGTTGGTTTCTCTATAGGAAGATTGCTTTGTGCCTGAAAGCTATACAGGATATTTAAAGACTTAAGCAAATGATTAAAATTACCCACATTTTTTTTTTCCTGACAGCCCAAGCCCTGTGCTTTACCTGTCGTTCAACTCTTCCAAATGCTAAAGAATAGGGTTGAGACCAAGTAGAAATCTTGTCACATGACCTCACCTTCCTCCCTAATCTTCTTTTTAAGGGCTCCTGAAATTGTCATTTACATTAAACTTCTGTACTCAGGACTGAGGTAGAGAATTGCTCTTTTGTTGAGAGTTTAATTTCTGTTACAGGTCAGAAAACAAAAATTTTGCCAAACATTGGACTGTTTTCTAAAGTATTTTGTTGCCAACATTTTCTAAACAGGGCAGGAATGCCAGAAAGCAAGGCAATCCTTGAAATGTTAATACAATATAAAGGTTCCCTTAAGAAAAATGAGCAACTTGGCTCTCAGGCTCTTTTGGAATCCAGAGTTTAAGAATTTAGTGTCATCTACACCTATGATATCTAGAGGGAATTAAAGGAAAATGGAAGCAACTCAGTAAATTCTATGAGCATTTATACAGTATTTACAGGCCACACATTGCATAGGCTCTGTGGGCACAAGATTGAGTTAGACCACTTCTCAGGCTTCATGGAGCCCAGTTGCTAATGAGAACAGTTTATGCCCTAGTGATTGCAACAGAAGTACAGTCTCAATGCAGTTGGAAGGATTGAAGGGCAGTTCATAGTAGGGTGAAACAGAAGGAATAGAATGTTCTCATGTCTCATCCTTTTCCAGTCTATTTTGACAACGTAAATATAGACACAGTGCGGTGTAGAGAAATAAGTAGGGACTTTGGAATAAGCATGTCATCAGATAATTTCTGGTCTGTATGATCTTGGGTTGGGAAATGATTAGGCAATAACCAGAAGGTATTTTCTATGTCTCCTGGAAATAGAGTTTATTGTCCTAAGACTATAGGAGATGTCAGAATTTAACTGAAAATTTGGGCTGTGTTTTACCTTAGAAATATATCTTATTAAATTATTGGGTCGGCCAGAAAGTTTATTCAGGTTTTTCCATTACATCTTACGGAACCCAAATGAAGTTTTTGGCCAACCCAACATATAATCTGCTGTCATTTTCTTCATTTTGTTTTTTTTTTCTTTTTTGGAGGGGTATAGATTGTGAATCTGCTTATTTCCTCCAATCTTGCTTGTAATTAATTTACTTTATTGGATTACAAAACTAATGCGTACTTTTCTTGACATGGTCACAAAATATAGAAAAGTTCAAAGAAAGAAATTAGAATAATCTGTAATCCTACCATGCCACTACCCACTGTTAATATTTTAACTCACTGTTAATGTATTAAAGCATTTTCTTCCCGAATTTTTGTATAACCTGATTTATTGTCATAAAATATATCATATTATTGTGCTGTGTTACACAACCTGATTTTTTTATATTTAATTAATTAATTAATTTATTTATGGCTGCATTGGGTCTTTATTGCTGCATGAGGCCTTTCTCTAGTTGCAGCGAACAGGGCTATTTTTCATTGTGGTACATGGGCTTCTCTTGTGGTGGCTTCTCTTGTTGCAGAGCATGGGCTCTAGACATGCAGGTTTCAGTAGTTGTGGCTCATGGGCTCTAGAGTTCAGGCTCAGTAGTTGTGGCACAAGGTTAGTTGCTCTGCAGCATGTGGGATCTTCCCAGACCAGGGTCCAGCAGATTCTTAACCATTGAGCTACCAGGGAAGTCCCACAACCTGATTTTTACTGGTGCAAGTATTTATGCTTATAATTTATTTAACCAATCCTATATGGTTAATTGTTACTGTTTTTAAAATCTCTTCACTAATATTATACTTCTTCATAAAAGAAGGAAGTCTGAAATAAGCACTGCCAATCAAGATGAGGAACCAATCTGATATATTCTACGGAAAGGACTACAAAGAAAGTTCACAAAATCTTCAACTAACAGCAGTATATTTGCAATCAACGCCCATGTCCTACATTTTATAGTCTCTGCAATGAAAACTACAAACCAGGTAGCTATGGAGTAGCTGGTTTAAATTATTTAGGAATATCAGAAATAGAATTATAGAATATGAAATGAACTATTTAGTAGGCACAAAGCTAAGCTTTCTTAAGGATCCATGTGCCTCCATGCTGAAAATATGCCAATGATTTTACTTTGAAATTAGAATAAAAACTATTTGTCATGCAGCTTAATATCAAAAAAAAACAAACAGCCCAGTACAAAAATGAGCAGAAGACCTAAATAGATATTTCTCCAAAGAAGACATACATATTGTCAGCAAACAATGAAAAGATGCCCAACATCACTAATTATTAGAGAAATGCAAATCAAAACCACAATGAGGTACCACCTCACACCAGTCAGGATGGACATCATCAAAAAATCTAGAAACAATAAATGCTGGAGAGGGTGTGGAGAAAAGGAAACCCTCCCGCACTGTTGGTGGGAATGTAAATTGATACAGCCATTATGGAAAACAGTATGGAGGTTCCTTAAAAAACTATAAATAGAACTACCATATAACCTAGCAATCCCACTACTGGGCATATACCCTGAGAAAACCATAATTCAAAAAGATACATGCACCACCATGTTCACTGTAGCACTATTTACAATAGCCAGGACATGGAAACAACCTAAATGTCCATCGACAGATGAATGGATAAAGATGTGGCACATATATACAACAGAAATTACTCAGCCATTAAAAGGAATAAAATTGAGTTATTTGTAGTGAGGTGGATGGACATAGAGTCTGTCATAAGAGTGAAATAAGTCAGAAAGAGAAAAACAAATACCGTATGCTAATGCATATATATGGAATCTAGAAAGATGGTACTGGTGAACCTAGTGGAAGTGCAGGAATAAAGACACAGATGTAGAGCATGGACTCAAGGACACAGATGGGGAAGGGGAGGCTGGGATGAAGTGAGAGAGTAGCATTGACATATACACACTACCAAATGTAAAATAGATAGCTAGTGGGAAGCTGCTACAGAGCACAGGGAGATCAGCTCTATGCTTTGTGACCATCTAGACTGGTGGGATAGGGAGGGTGGGAGGGAGGCTCGAGAGGGAGGGGATATGGGGATATATGTATACATATAGCTGATTCATTTTGTCGTACAGCAGAAACTAACACAGCAGTGTAAAGCAATTATACTCCAATAAAGATGTAAAAAGAAAAAAAGGAGTGTTTAATCAAAAAAGAAAAATGATGAGAACAGTCATTGAGTGCTTTTTATGTGTAAGGCATTGTGCTCCATATACACTAATTTATTACCTATTAGAAGCTATTATTATTATTATCAGATATTAATGGGAGAAACCAAGACTCAGAGAATATAAGTAACTGTGTTAGGTCACACAGGTGGTAATGGTAAGGCGGTGGGGATGCTAGGATTTCTCTGCCTCCAGATCTTTCTGTCTTGAAGGTTTCATATCGAATATTGCTACCACCTAATATAGACGCTTTATTATAAGACCCCAGTTTATTTTTCTCAAAGTACTTTTCATTAATGCTGCTATTTCCCTCTTAATTTGTTTGCTTATTGCCTATTTGCTTAACTAAAATGTAACCTCCATTAAGGCACAAACTGTACCTATTATGCTTACCACCGTGTCCTCAGCGCCTAGAACAATATCTGATAACTAGATGGTGATTTACAGATATCTTGTTGAAGGAAAGAATGCATACAGTAAAGGGCATGGTATCTGCCCTCAAAAAGCTGACAGCCTAGTTAATTCTAAGACAGGGACAAAAGTAGTATTTGGTAAATCGGTGTTTTTAAGAGTTCCTAAGAATTGTAGTTCTTTGGAAGCAAAGTTGAGACAGAGTTCACACCCACCTGTGGGTTCTTAGAGAAGAACCCAGGCAGAGGCCATGATTAAACAGGGCCTTGGATATATAAATTGCTTGAAAAAGTCTCTTTAACTTTGTTCCAGTCATTTAATCCCAGCCCCGGTGAGTCAAGAAATGAAAGAGAGCCCCTTCAAAGGGACAGCTAGGAAACCCCACAGCCTTGATAAAAACACATCGAATGAGATGCTAACGCCCCACATTGATCACCTCAGAACGCCTGACTGAAGATGTTTATCCTAATCCTCCAATCCAGACACTTCCTGAGATATGGTCAGGAGGGCTAATTACTCCAATACATAAAAACGGAAATGCTCTCAACCCCAACTGCCAGAGAGCTCTACATTAGCGGCAACAGCGGTAAACCCTGAAGCTGCATCCTTGGTGAAAGAATAAAGCAATGTCGGACCAGTGACAGCAACATCCATAAAGTCCAAATTGGATTCCTCCCTTGAAAATGAGCCACAGACTTCATCTCTCCCCCGATTGCGCATATTAACAAACATGTGAAAAAATCCAGCCGGGAGAAGAGATTTTCCTCGCTTTATTAGACTTTAAAATCGCCCTGGACTCAATCTGGCACCGAAAGTGACTCCACAACAGCTACAAAGGGAATGGATGGAAAAACAAATGACATATTTAAGTTTCCATGTCAATCCGTCAATTGAAGGATGAAAATAAGCATAAATGGATGTCTTCAAGCCGGAAAGTGAGACAAGGACTCACATTTCATAGCTTAATAGATACTAGGATGAGTTACTTCCAGGGTTGGAGCTGTGCCCAAGCTCAGGGCCTCTGATACACCAAAGAGACACCACGCTGAGCTGGATTTCTTTGCGGCATTTAGATCATTCGTGGGGGGGCTAAAAGAAAGAAGTTAGTCACACGTTAGTGACCAAACTCTCTAAATCCATCTGCATAGCAGTTCTTAGACTATTTCATTGATAATGGTCTGTTAGAGTGATGATTGATAATAACACACAATATGGAAAACAGCATGCTCGGCTGATCATTCGGATGTGAATGGCAAGGAATAAAAAATTGAAATGCACTTAATTCCATTTTTTCCTGGTACCAGAAACAAATCACATCATTCTAGCTTTGAAAGAGCATGCCGTCTTTTAGAAAAGAAGAATGTAGATGTGAAAACTTTTCTTAATATCCTTCTTAATCTTCTTTACAAACCAATGCTTGATATTTCTGCAGAATGACTTTCTCCAAACCAAGAATAGCACTGGTGCATATATAGCGCCCAATTCACTTGACCTTCATGGAATCAATAGCACTGACATATATTAGCTTAAATTCAAAGTTGCCCAAAACCTGCAAGGAATCACCGCAAAATGAACCATGATGTCTTTGGTGGGCCAGAATTTGGGCCACAGATTCTTTTTTTTTTTTTGGCACACGGGCTTAGTTGCTCCACGGCATGTGGGATCTTCCTGGAGCTGGGATCGAACCTGTGACCTCTGCATTGGCAGGCGGATTCTTAACCACTGCGCCACCTAGGAAGCCCCACAGATTCTTATTTATGTCACTTAATGCCCTGTAACTTGAAGAAGAGTTTTTAAAAAAAAAACAAGATTCAATTATAAAACAGCCCCATGGTCACAAAATATAATAATTAATACTTCTTTAGCTACATTATGCTTATCCTTCCTGGATGTTTTCATGAAAATAATTTTATTCCAATATAGCTCTGATTTATTTGTAATGAGCACTTCTATTCTAGACTCCTTCACCTCAGTGCACTTCTTACATTTAAGGGGAAACACTCCAGAAGCAACAGGAATTCAATTAAAAAAATTTATTGATCTCCTGCTAGCTGCCAGGTACTGCAAAGAATAAGGTTCCTGTTCTCATGGAAATAGTGTTCTGGTAGTAGAGAGCCAGGAATTAAACAATTAAATAAATAAATAAGAAGGACTTCACATGATGATACGTCTCAACTGAGACACACAATACATGGCACGTTAGAGGATGATCAGATGGCTGTTTTTTTATGAGTGGTCAAGAGACTCCTCTAAGAAGTTGACGTTAAAATCTGAATTACCCAGGGGATTGAGCCATCTTCAAAGGAAGGATAAGGGTATTTAAGGCTAAGAGAAGAACAAGTACAAAGACCAAAAGGAGGGATAGATTTTTGGCTTCTTGTAGAAGAGAAGAAAGTCCAATAAGAGAATGGGGAAAATGGTGTGAGACAGCATCAAAGATTTAGACAGAGATTTAGACAGGGATCATTCAGGGTTTTGTTAATCAGAGGAAAGGGACAGAATTATACTCCAAAGGAGAGAAGCCATTGGAAAATTTTCCCTAGAAAAGTTACACAATCTGACTCATAATTTTAAAGAATCACCCTGGCTTCTAGGTCAAGAATACACAACATGGAGGCAGATACAGAAAGCACCAATTGCAAGGGTCTAAAAGAGAGAGAATAGAGGCTTGGAATAGGGTGAAATGGTAGAGTTGGTGATAAGGGGTCATATCCAGGATATATTCCAAAGGTAAAACACAGGAATTACTGATGGCTTCCTATTGTCTTAAACAATTGAAAACATCTTAAATGGTTAAATCAAATTTTACATGTGATAAATAAGGTCAGTGTTTAGAAGTTTATCTAAATTGGAGTAGCACAGAGAGATGTATGCATGAACAAAAATATTCCTCACTCTCAAGGTAAAAACAAAAAAAGAACTGGGAAACCCAATGGGGAATTTTTAGATGTCCGTTAACATGAAGCTACTTCGATAAGTTGTAGGCAAAATACTACACAGTTATTATTACTGATGGTGCGAGTTTATGTTTATTGATATGAAAGTATGTCTATGGCATGCTGTTAAATGAAAAACATAGGTTTAATAACAGTATATATTCTGTTTTATATATATACAGATATTGTGTATATATATTTTTTCTATATACATATATGTGTGTTATATCTATATATACAAATAATTTTTATGAAATTATATATATGCCCATATATAGGCAATATGTGCATAGAAAAACATGGAAAGAGATACCCAAAACTATTCCTATTGACTCTTTGTATGAGTACATGTTACATTCATCCTTTAAAAATACCAACAATAAATATATTTCCATTGGGGGAAATGGATATCCAGTAGTGCCTTCACTAGTCATGGCTTTGTTTAAATCATTTGTGGAAAGTTATGAATATCCAGATGTCAGTTCTTTGTCAAGTTAGGTTTCCCTAGCTACTGTGTGTCTGCTAAGTAGTTAATAATTTATATCTGGGCCCTCACAAGCAGGCTCTAAATACAGAGTACCAACAGAACACCCTCTGACAAAATTCTTAAGGATATTTAATGCTAGGAAGTGAGCTCTAAATCTTTATATCTTTGGTATGACATTTTATATTTTCATCAACAGAGTTTTTTCGCAAAAACAGAGGCACCAAAGGTTGAAATCTGTGGACATTTGGACTTTGGTCCAGCAGCTTAAACCATAAACGACTTTGTTTTCCAACATTATCCAATCACACTAAAAGATCAAATCACACAGAAATAGAGGATCACAAATTTTAGTTATTTAAATTACAAAATTAAAATGTTCCTGATACTTTACATAAGTTATTGTGGTAATTATCCACTATATTATAACAAATTCTTTTCTTAGATGCCTTTCATTTATTCATTAATATATATATTTCTTATGTTCTTATCCGTTTTTTACCCTTTCTTTCCTTTACTGCTTCCTTCTTGCTTTCCTTCTTTATTTTCAGTCTTTCACTTATTTATTCATTTGATAAATAGTTACTGAATCCTACAATATATCAGACATTGCTAAATGCCAAAGATATGAAATGAGTATGACAGAAAATATTTCTTCAAGGGACCTAGAGCCTGTCTAATGGGAAAGACAGAAACACAGAGATATAAAAACCACCACAGTGATGGTGTAATTTTCAATGTTTTCACAATGTTGAATTTTAAAAGATAAAAAGGAAATTTTTATTCTATATTTTTAATTGAATGAAAGCTTCTTTAAATTCTGTAGTGCTTTACAATTTTCAAAAGTTTCACACACATGATTTCATTTAATACCATAACACCCCTTTTGTTCTCCTACCCCTATATTACCCCTCCCCTCCCCTCTCCCCACTGGTAACTACTGGTTTTTTTCTCTATATCTGTGAGTCTACTTTTTTTTTGTTTTATTCACTAGTTTGTTGTGCTTTTTAGATTTCACGTATAAGTGATAGCATACAGTATTTGTCTTTGTCTGACTTATTTCACTTAGATTAATGCACTCCAACTCCATCCATGTTGCTACAAATGGCAAATTTCATGCTTTTTTATGGCTAGGTAGTATTCCATTTATATATATGGAATATATACACGCACACACACACATACACACACATCTACTTTATCAATGCATTTGTCGATAGACACTTGAGCTGCTTCCATACCTTGGCAACTATAAATAATGCTACTATAAACATTGGGGTGCATGTATCTTTTCTAATTAACATTTTTGGTTTTTTTGGATATGTGCCCAGTAGTGGGATTGCTGGGTCATATGGTAGTTCTATTTTTAGTTTTTCTGAGAACCCTCCGTACTCTTCTCCATGGTGGCTGCATCAATTTACATTCCCACCAACAGTGTACAAGGATACTATTTTCTCCACATCCTCACCAACATTTGTTATTTGTGTTTTTTTGATGATAGCCATTCTGATAGGTGTGAGGTGCTACTTCACTGTGGTTTTGATTTGCATTTCCCTGGTGGTTAGTGATGTTGAGCATCTTTTCATGTTCCTATGGGCCATCTGAATTTCCTCTTTGGAAAAACGTCTATTCAGTTCTTCTGCCCATTTTTTAATCGTGTTATTGCTTTTTGATGTTGAGTTGTATGAGTTGTTTATATATGTTGGCTATTAATCCCTTATAGTTCATGTCATTTGCAAATATCTTCTCCCATTCAGTAGGTTGCTTTTTCATTTTGTCAATGATTTCCTTTGCTGTGCAAAGCCTTTTAAGTTTAATTAGGTCACATTTGTTTATTTTTGCTTTTGTTTCCTTTGCTTTAGGAGATGAAGAATCCTTTTCCTTTGTTCACCTGCATCCTAGGTCTTCAGAAGGGTGGTCAGTATGCTTGGGGTTAAGGAAAGCTGGAACATAAATTGCGGACGTTCTTTTGGGATGGAGCCTGCTTGATATTTGAAAAGCTGAGTAGACACCACCCATGCAGAGGTGTGGCATGGATCAGTGGTAGGAGGGAAAGTGGTCATTCACATAGAGTAGTAGATCCAGCAAAGGTAGAGTACTGAAAAATAGACTGGCACCTTAAGAGTTTAGTTGCACCCAGGACAGCTGAAGCAAAGTGAAGATTAAAAGATTGGTGGGATAAAATTAAAAACGGTGTCGGAAACCATTTCCAAGGCTAGACAGGGTTTCTCTGAAACATAAAAGGGTCTCAGTTTCTTCTCACTGGTCTTTCTGCCACACGCCAAGGAGCTCCAAGCTACCTAGTGTTGCTGCTGTTCTCATAACCGGGGAGTGACTCAGAAAGTCTTGTAACTGAGTTATCAGATATTCAGGTTTATTAATCAATATTGCCAAAGCCATTGATACCTGGATATTTATGGAATGGTACCTGAAGCTTATTGCTCTTAGTGTCTTAGTCTCAGTCTCAGACTCAGGCAAGGGGATACTGCCCTGGGCTCCAAACTTCAGGAAACCTTTTCTCTGCTTGTCCTTTGGTCACATTCTTTTTGTGCAGTGAGGTATCCACAAGACCTGAGAAACATGACTATACAAGGGTCCATGTATCACAACATTACTTCAAAAAAATCATAGGTACCTCAAATCCTCAATTTCCTTCCCAAGAGGACCCAAATCCTTTTTTCAGGGTATATGTGACCAAGGGACAGCTGATTGAAATAGAGGGGCTGGATAGGGTACTGTAGATAAGCCTAGAAATGTGTGTGCGTTGCCAACATATAAACATATGGGGTCCCTCACTGTGTAAGATGGAGCCAGGGTAGGAAAAGAAAAGGAAAATTGTATCTGGAACTGATGGGTGTTGCCAGAGGCCAGTGGTGAAACAGCCCAGTCCTGGTATAGAATTCAAAGGAGTCCATGACCTGTAAATTTGAACCTGAACTTAGGGGTTATTATGAAAGTATGTCCATCAAAGAAAAAAGATAGATTCAGTGGTGTGCTAGAGCCAGCTCATAAAGTCTTGGGAGAGCTGGTTGCTATTATCTCTTCCCAATCTCGCGTTCAGTGGCATCACATGGGTGATTTGAAACTATTCATGGGGAAATTGTTTAGAGCATAGAAATCAACTAATATTACAAACAAGCATCCTCACCCTTCTTCAGAGACCCAATTGCTAAACATTTATTCTCATGCCACTGCGTTAAATATGCTTTATTTAATGTCTTGTGATTTTAATGTATAACTTTTGAACTTTTATACATGTGGTATGCACGTGTCTATTTATATTCTACAAATGTTAGGAGTGAGACCGCCTAAGGTGAGGCTGCATAGCTGCTTCAGTTAAACCCACTAGGATATGTGTGGTCTTCTCCCATTAGATGAAAAAGGGTGAACATTCTGTCCTGGTGCTATACAGTGGTCAGAAATGTCTATTGTAATACTCATGCTGCATTTCTTCTATATCTGTGTGATAGTGAGAGGATGAATAAGCACAATTTGCGTTTACAGGTTTAGACTACTCAGCCGTTTGAGAAATGAGTAGGAAGGTGCCCCTTTGAACTCTCTAGAACTCAGAAGTAACCAGGGCCATATTGCAGAATTTTTATGGCGTTTTGTACACCATGATAAGGGACTTGTTTTGTAGTGGGCATTCTGGAAGTCTCCAGAACGTAGATCTAGACATCTCCCAGGCCATACAATATAATTTATATTTCTATTTTGCACTCGAAGAAAGTTTTGTTTTAAACTAATATCTTGAAATTCAAATCTAACTAAATCTAGGATAAAACGCCTAGAGCTGGTTTTCTATATTTTAAAATGTATATATAAAATGCCTGGGAGAGTAATTTAAAATGATGATTCTATTCTCTTAGGTCCAGAGATTCTGACTCAGCAGATATGTATTGGGTGAGGTCCCAAAATTTGAATTTTTATTAAACGTCCCAGTTCTTTCTGATGAACATGGTCTATGGATAGTACTTAGAAAGTATAGACTCATAATCAAAAGTATCCAAAGCAAAATGTTTGTAATTTCTTTTAATTTTTTTTTTTTTGGTATCATAGAAATGGATTGCCCTTAATGGGTAGATTTTGGCCCATTCACATAGATACCACATCTGTATGGACTGAGTTGTGTCCCCTCCAAATTCAAATGTTGGAGGTCTACTTCCCATGTGACTGTAGTTAGAGATAAGGTCTTTAAAGAGGTAATTAAGGTTAAATGAAGTGACCTTACAAAAAGAGGGAGAGACACCAGGCATGCATGTGCACAAAGGAAAGACCACATGAGGACACAGTGAGAAAGTGATGTTTGCAAGCCAGGAAGGGGGTCCCATCAGAAACCAGCCCTGTGAGAACCTTGATCTTGAGCTTTCAGCCTCCAGAACCATGAGAAAACAAACTTCTGTTGTTCAAGGCACTTGATCTGCAGTATTCTGTATGGCAGTCTGAGCAGGCTAATAACACAGTCTAAAATATTTTTAAAAGAAATGGCAAGTGGCAGATGAAGTCAACATGATGGCCTTTAACATGATGAAAATATTTCCCCTGGAAGCTGTATTGCATCACTCTAAGAGGACCCATGTTTAATTTATCAAGCTCTAACACGAGGACCATGGGCATTGGCCAAAGCAAACCCTCTGACTTTGAAGGTTCTTAAATGAGCCTTTTCAAGGACTGACTCTTTAGCTCCTTTTTTTTTTTATTTCTATGGTTGACTCACTCTTCCTCTGGCAAATCACTCTTTTTTTTTTTTAGTTTTTTTTTTTTTTACCCAATCAATAAAATTACTGTTTGATCTTACTGACCAGAGACCCTCTGTACTTTTCTAAGTTGGCTTGGCATGCCTCTACTCAAATACATTCCATGTTAGTTACATCGTCAGTTTGCAGAGAAAGATATTATTTCCTGTATGTTGAGCAGTCAGGAAATCAGGGTGAGGAGTGCAGCTACCATGAACCCTCCAAAGTGAATGTTCCTCCACTGTGGACTCCCATAGCTGATCAAAGAAAGAAAATGGAAATGAATGATGCAGCAAACCTTTTTTCTCAGGAAAATTGGCAGCAGATAAAAAAATTATTTTCTGGGTAGGCAGAAGAGTTGATTAAGAGGGAAACTTCACCTCATGACCACAGTGGATAACTGAGTGTTTACACTAATTAAAATAGATGTACTGGCATCTATAAGATGCAGTACAAGGTCCTCTTCTTCTGCATTAAGATTATTTTTTCCCTAGTCACTTTTCAATTGTAAGTATCTATTATAAATAAGTTAGTTTTAAATAAGTTATTTCTAAAAGCCTGAGGAAGTATATTTTTCACATTTCTTTTTATTTGCTTTGGTAAAAAAGGAAACCTCTGTCTCAGTCACCGTGATTATTAAGTCATTTCTCCACAGGTTTCCAGGGACCCTCTGCTAACTAATTTCCATTTTCAGTTGCTGATGACTGTGTTCATTCAACTAGAGTGATGGAGTTTCTTTTCATTGGTTTTAAAATAGGATCTTTTATAGAAGGTTTCTGTATATCACTGTTGAAGGTGCAGTATGCCATTTGTTTTTGTTAAAAGTTTCATTCAGGTCATACATGACTGAAGACACCTGGATGGTGAGTTCTGCCCTGAATTCCCTGAGTTTATTACTGAAGAAATGTGGTTTTCAAGTATCCCATAGAGGGAAGAGAAGTAATATTTATTATTAATAATTATCATTTCTCTATACCCAGTACTTTGCACAAGATTTTTTATAACATTATACCTGTTTTCCAGATGAATAAACTGAGGACCAAATAGGCGAAGCATATTAGCTTGGGTATAGAATGGCATGAAGAACAGAAAGATACTAGCTTCCTCTGTTAGGAATGGCGATACCAGGCTTTAATCCTAGATCTATCTGACACAAATCTAGGGTGACCCGTTAGTTCTGGTTTTGCCAGCATTTTCTCTTTGAGCACTGAAAGTCTTGCATCCTGTCAATCCTGAGCAATCTGGGACAGTTGGTCATCGTACCAGATCCTAGGCTCTTCTCATAGTACCACATTGTTGGTTTGTGCTATGGCTTTATCTATAGATTTGCTAAATCAATTATTTTAAAAGGACAGATCAGTATGAAATGGATACTATTTAAAAAATAGTAACCAAAGCTTTTCTCTCCTATGTTTGTTTATACACAGCCGCCTTTCTTACAGTCAGCTAAGACATTGTGTGCTCATTGTTTTCAAGGTAGACTGTTCAATAGGGAATAGGAGTTGTTTCTTGGTCTATTTCAAGCTTAGTTCTTTAAGAAATAGGAAATTCTTTAGTAAGGACAATAAATTCAGTCACATATATGATGATGTATAAATAAGAATTTACATCCCTGAAAGTGATGACAATGATGGAGCTAAGTTATTTTGGACACTTGCTACATTGAAAACAATAGTTTCTAAGTCTTCTATGAGTGTTGTCTTACAATTTCCGTATGAATTGTGTACTTCTCATTTTACAGATGAGGAAACTAAGGCACAGAGAGACTGAATAAAAATTTCTAAGTTCAAACAGATCATCTGCTAAGTGGCAGATCCAATATTCAACCTCAGGCAGTCTGGCTCCAAACCCTATTCTCTTCAGCACTGTGCCCTGCTGAATAGAAAATAACACTGGTTGTAGACAGAGAGGATCGATTGGACGGAAAGGAATGAGGAATTGGATGGCAGTTACTCCTTGAGAAGAAGCTCAATAACTACTCAGTCTTTCAGGGGTTGAGCCTTGGGGAGAGCAGATAAGAAAATCAAGATGTGTTTTGAGGGAATCTGAAGAAAGAATGGATTTGTGTTTCATTCCCAAGTAGACCCAGGATAGGGCAAGATCCCAGAGCAGAAATCACCTTGTGGTTGATCTAAGAGTTTATACCTGAGATGGCAGGGATCAGTTAGGATTTGGTCCATCTGCACATAACAAAAACCCAAAATAAAGGAGGCTCAAACAAATGAGAGTGTTTTGTTTTTCTTTTGTTTTTATACTTTCCAAGAAGTCCAGTTATAATAACGCAACGGTCATCAGGTAACAAGTTTCTTTATCAAAATCCTTACCAAGTTTCTTATGCTCTAAAATGGCTGCATGAGCCATTGCATTCATACTTAAAGACAGGAATGAGGTTAAAACAAAGAGCAAAAGAACACGCCCCTTTCACTTATATCTCAGTTGACCAGAATTTATTCTCGTTGCCACCTTTGGTTGCAAGGATGAAAACAAGTGTAGCCTTTGACTAGGCATATTGTTAGTCCTAAGCATAATATAAGTTCTTTAAGATAAGGAGAGAATAGATATTGTGTATGAACTAGCAATTTCAACCAGTGGTCCCATTAGTAGCATTAGACAAAAACCAGTCATTGAAGGAATCCAATGGCCCAGAGTGGCAGAAGAGGCAAAAGAGCTCACGGTTCCCAAGAAACAGCATGGCCCAGTAATATTGGAGGGATTCCTGAATGCCGGATGATCCAAAATTAGCTAAAAGACATTCAGACCCAGAAGGCCATAAGGCCAAGAGGGAGGTGCAGCATAGCAGCTGTATTCCTGACAGTTGAAAATAAACACATTGAGAAATGATCTTCCCTGACATGTGATACTATGAAAACAAATACCTCTTAAGTCTCTGAGAACTTGACACAATTCTAAGGAAAGGTACAGGGGCCCCAGCTGGGCTGAAATTCAATTTATTCCACCACAACAAAATGTTATGGAGAGATTAATTTCACTTTAAGAATAAAGTTACATTTCTTTCACATCTAAAATTGCAGACCCAGATTCAGAAAAATTACACATGTAAGTGAAAAAAGGGATGCATCATTACATGTTAATAATAAGATTGTGCTTAGAATCAAATGAATATTTATGGTACCCTTTGATACAATTTGATTATATCCCAGCCTCTTCAAGACTCTATGAGGGTTACTTGAAGTACTTTGGCACATAAATAAGCAATTTCATTATGAATTAGATCAACCGTGCTAGTTTGCTGGGGCTGCCATGACAAAGTAGCACAGACTGGTGGCTTAAACAACAGAAATTCATTTTCTCATAGTTCTGGAGACTAGAAGTCTGAGATCAAGGTGTTGGCAGGGTTGGTTCCTCCTGAGGTTTTCATCTTAGCTTGGCCACCTTCTCCCTGTGGCTTCCCTCTGGGCATATCTGTGCCTTAATCACCTCTTCTTATCATATCAGGATACTGATCCTATTGGATTAGGGCCATTCTAATGACCTTTGACTTAATTGCCTCTTTAAAGACCCTATATTCAAATATGGTCCCATTCTGAGATCCTGGGGATTAGGACTGCAACATATAAATTTGAAAGGGGACACAACTCAGTCCTTCACACCAACTTTTTACCAAAATGATCTTGTGCTTATTACACTATTGGGTGGCACTTCAGGACCACAGAAAGCTGCAGGGTCATCATTACATTCAAAGATTATTGATTGATCACCGTCTATTTGCCCTACCCTCTTGTGAGGAGTTGTAGGATCATAAGACCCCAGCATCGTGCAGAGCTTCTCATTAAATGAGGTTTCTGGATATTGAAATGTTGCACAAGGCAATCTATTCTACCTGCTCTCTTATTGAAGTTTAATAGGGAAGAGTCCAAATGCTTAAATTATAAATGAAGTCAATGCTGTAAATATAGCAAGTATATCATAAATATATACAGTGTAAATAAATGTGAGAACAAAATATTCCTGCTAAAATTCCTTGTAATTGAGTTTAGTTTGTGATATTTAGTAGTTGTGTAACCACGGTTATTCATGTTACATCTTCTCTTTAAAATGGGGATAATAATTATTAATAAAGCTTTGTTAAATAACATGGCATATGACAAGAGCAGTTTTTTAAGCTCTCATCATACTATATCGTAGTTATTTTTGGAATCTATATTAATATTAATTATATATTGTGATTTGCAGGGAAGAGAAACACCCTCCATTATCTCCATGCACGTTCATTTCACTCATGAAGGCCCTACAATACATCAGAGACTTCTGCAAAGCTCTGTCTGATATTACTGTCATTACTGATATTACTTCTTGGCAAGATTGAAGAGCACAAGGATGATATTTACTTAGAGTATATAGTGCTCACCAACTTCTATGTAGAAGATTCTGTTTTTGTCCAGTTGCCATAGGAGAAACTGGGTAAGGGCTTTCCTATTTCTATTTTTTGAGAAACATGCATACCTTTTTAGGCTGTTCAACATGTCAGAGGATTATTAGGATAGCAGATGGGGAAGAACACCTACATGTGAAGAAATATTAAGTATGATCCTATATCAATTAGGTTTAGGTTAGCTTATGCTGCAGGAACAAAATAATCCCAAATATCAGTGGATAAAAAAATGCATTTCTGTCCACAGTATATGCCCAAGCAGCATAGTCAGGTAGGAAAGGCTTTGCTCCTGTAGTCCTTCAGGAATTGAAACAAGAGAGGCTGTCCTTTGACATACATATCCACCAAGAGAATGTGGTAAAGGGCATAAATTGCACATTGTATCTTCGAGTTCCTGCCAGGCATTGGCATATGCCACATCTGCTCACATTTCCCAGACTAAAGCAAGTCACATGTTCATGCCTAACTCCTACCTTGTGCCTGGAAGGAAGATGGAAATAGTTGGTGAAATGTAATAATGTCTATCGCTTTTTAATTTATTAATCCCTTCCACATGAGAAAAGCCTACCATGTATCCAAAAATGGCCTAAGCACTGAGGATAGAGGAGTTTTTATAAACCTTATGTTCTAATGCTTATATAGCATGTAATGAATATGCAGGTGATGGATAATATCATAGCAAGATAGATGGCTAGAGATGGTCTGAAGTAGAGAGATTGCAGTTGTGTATAGGCTGCTTAGCAAAGGTTTCACTGAGAATGTGAAATTTTCATAAGTTTGTGAAGTCATTAAGAGGGTAACCAGGTCATATGGCTAACTATTGGACAATTATGCTAGAAAGAAGGAACAGAATGTGCAAAGGCCCTGAGGCAAAAACATGTCTGGTATTTTTGCGAAGAACTAAGGTAGACATGACTGGAGAAGTGTGGGCAAGGGGGAGAGTAGTAGTCAGTGAGTTTAGAGAGGTAATGGGGAAGGGAAATAACATATCATACAGGGCCCATTAGATCATTAGAAAGACTATGATTATGAGTGAGATAGGAAACCACTGTGTGTTTTGAGGGAAGGGCAACATGATCAAACATATTTTAGTGGCTCAAGACTTGGGAAGGAGGCAAGGCAGAAACAGAGAGACCAGTAAGAATATCATTATTCAGGTCAGAAAGGATGGAGGCATTGACCAAGGTAGTAGCATTGGAAGTGGCAGGAAGAGGTTGGATTCTGAGTAGGTTTTGAACTTATGTCCAATAAGATTTGTTAATGTCCTAGCTTTCAAATAAGGATTTTAATTGAGTCTGATATTAAAAAGTACAGACAGAGAACAGATACCACTGAATTATGAGAAAACTTGCATGTTGTGGACAGAATCTTCCCATGGCAATGAGAGAAATCAAAGTAATTTAATGCTTGTGTTCTTCCTTCATTTCTCCATCCCTTTGTAATCTCATATGACCATGTGCTCACTTCAATTTTCATCTTTATATTATTTAACTTCCTTTCTGACTAAACAGAGTATCAGAGACAGAAGCTATTATTTTTCCTTCTCTACCCCCTTCAAAGTCTAGAACTTTGCTTAGAGCAGAGTGTGTGCTCCATAGAAGACATTAAATGACGAAAATACCAAGAGTGGCATTAGAGGGGAAAAAATGTCACAAAGCTGCTCCCTGGATCATAGTAAAATAGGGTAGATTGCTTTGCTTATTCTGACTTGCACACTTTCCTGTTGGTGGTGACATTAGAACTATTTTACATTCCTCTGTTGAAGGACATTTAGGTTGCTTCCATAACCTGGCTATTGTAAATAGTGCTGCAATGAACATTAGGGTGCATGTGTCTTTTTGAATTTTGGTTTTCTCTGGGTATATGCCCAATAATGGGATTGCTGGATCATATGGTATTTCTGTTTTTAGTTTTTTTAACGAACCTCCTTACTGTTCTCCATAGTAGTTGTATCAATTTACATTCCCACCAACAGTGTAGGAGGGCTTCCTTTTCTCCACATCCTCTCCAGCATTTGTTGTTTGTACATTTTTTGATGATGGCCATTCTGAGGGTGTGAGGTGGTACCTCATTGTAGCTTTGATTTGTATTTCTCTGATAATTACTGATGTTGAGCATCTTTTCATGTGCCTCTTGCCCATCTGTATGTCTTCTTTGAAGAAATGTCTATTTAGGTCTTCAGCCCATTTTTGGATTGAGTTGTTTGTTTTTTTGATATTGAGCTGCATGAGCTGTTTGTATATTTTGGAGATTAATCCTTTGTTAGTTACTCTGTTTGCAAATATTTTCTCTCATTCTGAGGGTTGTCTTCATTTGCAAAGCAGAAATAGAGACACAGACATAGAGAACAAATGTACAGATACCAAGGGAGAAGGGGAGGTGGGATGAATCGGGAGATGGGGATTGACATATATACACTATTGATACTATGTATAAAATAGACAACTAATGAGAACCTATTGTATAGCACAGGGAACTCTACTCAGTTCTCTGCGGTGACCTAAATAGGAAGGAAATCCAAAAAAGAGGGGATTTATGCATATGTACAGCTGATTCATTTTGCTGTACAGTAGAAACTAACACATCATTGTAAGCAACTATACTGCAATAAAATTTTTTAAGAAATTTAAAAAGAACTATTTTACAAACTACTGGTACTGAGATACAGATTCTTTAATTTTTTTCTAGACTATCTCCTATTATCCACTTTTCCCCATAATTTATGGATAAACCCTCAAGGGAGTGCATAGTATTCCACTGGAGTTTATTTAACAAGCCTAGAAAAATCATACAATTTCATTCATCCAAAAAATGTTTCTGGATGTGAATAAGTGAAAACAGACCCATTGCGTATTTTCAGAATCTTAGGCCACCCTTTTATTCTTAAGTAATATATCTTACTTTTAGATTACCTACTGGTACATATACCAGGTAACTCATTTTTCCATAAATATTTGTGGTGTTCCGACTGTGACCCAGAGACTGTGGTAGAAACTACGGTTACAGACACAAGCGATCCAGATGCTAACCAAGTAATCACAAATGTGATCTGTGTTACCAAAGTGAATGCAAAGAGCCCTCTGGAAGTCTACAATATGGTTCCAGCAGCAAAGAGCAATATTTGTAAAGCGCTTATATCCACTGATGAATGGAAGATCCATACCAGCGGTTGGCAAACTACAGCTTGTGAGCCAGCTACATGTTTTTGTAAATACATTTTCTGGAACACAGCTCAATTCATTCTTTTGAGTGTTATCTATGGGTATTTTCTCACCACAATGGCAGAGTTGAATAGTTGCGATAGAAAACTTTAAGACTTGCAAGCCTAAAATATTTACTGTCTGGCCCTTTGAGAAAAATGTTGCTGACCTCTGGTCTATACCATGGTTAATAAAAACCCCAGGAACATTCATAACTTTTAAGTGTGATGAGCATCAAAAGCTACTCCTCCTGGCTCTGTCACATAGGGTTATCATTAGCAAAAAAAAAAATTCTTAGCTGATTGGCTTATGAAAGCCAGCCCAGTAAATAAGGGCATTTCTTTATGCTGACCTGAAGGAGAGCATTGGTCCTGATGGATTACTTTCATACAAGGCCAAGGGAACCTTTTTAAACATGTGACGGTTGGTCTGCCCCTCACTCCCAATAGTGAGAAAAACAGCACAGAAACTATCTCCAATCCAAGTGTTGATTTATTGACACTGGCAAATCTTGAGCTCATGTTTGCCTTGTCATGACAATAAAGTTATTGAAATTAAAGTTGAATCAAATTGACAGACAGTAAGAAGTATAGCTAAACTGGCCCAAGTACATTTTTTATTTATAGGATCCAGCATAGTGTATTATACTGGCATTTAATGAAAGCCAAACCCATTCCCAAACTGAGAAACAACCTAGGACACAACAGCACCTTGCCCAGCAGTTGCCAACTCATCAGTTTTTGTTTTTTTAAATTTTTATTTTTTTTATTGAAGTATAGTTGATTTACAATGTTATGTTAGTTTCAGGTATATAGCAAAGTGATTCAGTTTATATATTTATATATATATATATATTCTTTTTCAGATTCTTTCCCCTTATAGATTATTACAAAATACTGAGTATCGTTCCCTGTGCTATCATTGGGTTTTACATTATGCAGTATGAATGGTGTGCCTTGGAGGTGGAGATGCAATGACATAGGGACTGCTATTACTGGGCAAAGAACATTCCCCTCCACAGTAAAATAACTTTTGTGGAGCTCCTGCCCAGATCTAGGAGTTTTAAGCAAGCATAAATGACCACACATGCTGTCCATTATTTTCATTTTTCTAAAGAAGAATTCCTGTTATTCTTCCTACACAAGTTTCATATTTTTACTTTTTATTTAACTTCATAATTTTGAACTCCTCTATTCCCTTTCAGTATTCAAGATTTCTTAAACTTTCATCAGCACAATGGATTTATCATACGAGCAATCCCAGTAAGAATGGTAGAACAGGCCTGTTGTCATTAAAAAGGATATAACTTAAAAAGGAAAAGAGAGTAAATGCTAAAATATTTGTAACGCATACACATACACTCACACAAAACATTTATAAAAGATGTGGTAGGGTTTCCTGGAATATTGGGTTGATTGTTGATTAAAGCAGCTCAGAGGAAATGTAGTGGAAGTGAGTTTCAGATGGAATCTGGAAAGAAAGAATTCATGACATTTGCAAGATAGATTAGATCAAGGGTTGATAAACTATAGTCCAAATCTGGCTTGCTGGCTGTTTTGTGAATAAAGTTTTATTGGAGCACAGTCATTTGCATTTGCTTATGTATGGTTGAAGGCTGCTTTCATGCCACAATGACAGAATTGAGCAGTTGCAACAGAGTTGGTATAGCCTGCAAACATAAAATCATATACAATCTGGCTTTTTAAAAAATGGTTTACTACTCTGCCTTAGAAGAGAAAGAAACTAGAGGCAGAGACAATAACTAACAAAGAGCTCTTTTAGCTGTAAAATGGGACACGATATCCATGTATTTGTCTTTCTTAAGTTATTTCTGGCACTAAGGTAGCTACAAATTAAAATTAATATATGAGATGATAATCACAGAGTTGCTTGAGCCTTCATTCCTACCTAACAGGTAGGAGTGATGTCATCTACAAACAGATCTTTGATGGAGCTGACTTCCCACTGTCACTGAGTTGTGAATCTCGAGCCGCCGTTTTGCTGAATCAGGATTTCCTTTCATAAATATTTCTAGCTTTTACAAATATCTTAGCACCTTCTTCTGATTGAGGAACTAGATTATTTTCTTCTGGACTCCTCACATTATCCCAAGAATAAACTGCGGTTTTAATCAGTGCACAACATATACATGTGAATGAGAACATAGGACATTTGACATTACACGAAATATGTCCTAAACTAACTTAAGGTCTGTTGGGAATGGAAATGTCACACTTTGATCTTATTTGATTTTCAAAATTTAAAGAGAGAAACCATTAAGAGAACTGTATTATCCACAAAAATATTCTAAGTACTGCCATGCTATAGTCCAGCTGTGAAACTAGTTCTACCTCATGTATAATGCACCAAGTACCAAGCAGCAGAGTTTAAAGTAATTTTAAGAATTACGAGTGGAGATGAACACATTTCTCTTTAAAGGTACTACTAAACTGAAGCTCATGCAAATATGCTGTAGACATTTACACTCTTACATTCTACTCCCCCAACCCCTGTCTAGGATCTGAAATATGCTTTATGTTTCCAAGTACTTTTACATTATTGGTTTTATCCCAAAATCTGGTTTGGGAGACAGGGTGAAAGTAGTTATTACCTTTTCTGAAAGAAAGGCTAAAGCTTAGCAGGTTAAGGGACTATTTTAGATACACATCAGAATTGTTATTAATGCCTGGGTCCTTGGCAACTATTCTGAGGTTCTTGGAAAGGCAGATTTCACATTGCATAAAAACTTTTCTGAGCGAGCAAGTGAGCGAGAGAGAGAGAGAGAGAGAGAGTCAGTTATAGGAATCACATTCACTCCCTGTTATGTTAATGGTTATCGTTCAGTATCCTTTACAAGGAAATTTCGGGGATTATGCTTCTTTTCTGCAGTCACAGCACATGTAGGACTCCATGCTTTTGCTGAGAAGGTTGTTGCATGTTCCTCAACTCAGGGAAACTTCAAGTCTAGAAAACAGAGGAGTCTGGTTAATATCTCTAGAGACCCCCAGGGAGTGTCATGCTCCATAAAACTGCTTGTGCATTTATATACAGTGTGTGATCATCACCTCTTGGCAAAGGGACACAGGTTAAGCACCTTCCATATGCAGCAGGGAAAAACCCTTCGGCAAGGAGTTCTACCCATTGGCATGCACAAATTACAGTAGCTCTAGTTTCACTATGTCAAAAGAAATATTCACCATGCTTAGTAAGAAATATTGGGTTAATGCCATGCCAAGTTTTTTCAGCAGGGGAAGGAATGTTCAGATGCTTGGAAAAACAAGGCACCTGGAGGGTGCACTGAAGGTCGCTTACTCATATTGAAAAACCAATTATTTTCATGGCTGCAAATAGAGTCTACAGTATGCCTATGGTGTGTGTGTGTGTGTGTGTGTGTGTGTGTTTGTGTGATTAATACACACATACATTATAAGTACTTTTACTGCCACTTGGGGTTAATTTATAAAAGTGGAAAAGCAACACTGTCTTGCTGCAGATGACCAGTTGATCCTTTAAGTAGTCTTCTCAAGTCTTTTCCTCCCTTGCAGGGAGGAAGTCTTGAGAATATGTTTGTATCTGGATGTATCCCCACAACCCCTGAACTCTTTGCCAATTTGATTGTTCTTTCCGTTAATTTTTTTATACAATTACTCCGAATCAGCAACTAAGATGGACTAAGTGACAAGCCATGGATTTCATGTTCAAAATATTCTCATTGGAAAGATTCAGGGAGGACACCAAGGGGAGAAAGTGGGAGTGGGAGGGGGGGTCGGAGCGGGATGAATTGGGAGATTGGGATTACCATATATACATTACTAATAAGAAAAAAAAATCAAATTGTACACTCTAAATATATGCAGTTTATTGTATGTCAATTATATCTCAATAAAAGTCCTTAAAAAATAAATAAAGATTCAGGAAATATGGGAGATCCTCTTGTCTCAGTAAGAGTATATTTCTGAAAGCACCTGTTAAGGGATTATGGTCAAATTCCAAAACTGACTTATAGAGATATATTCCTGTTCAGAAAAACCCATTTCTTTGACCAGCCTTTCACGATGCTTATTTCTATCCAGAGCATTACCATTTTTCAGCTCGTAGCATCTTTTTAGAATGTCTAATAGTATGCAACTTCTATAAAGTCAAGACATTGAGTTGTGTCTTTGTGGACATTACTGAGTAAACTAGCATATGTAAATCATCTGTCCACCAAAGGAAATTGTACACAGCAGGTAAATTTTGATTGATAGTAGGGAGAATTCACCTACTTGACCACTCATTTTTTTCAAGCATTCCTTTTTTCTTTATTAAACATGGTTTATTAATTTTCCCCTGTGCAGATTGAATGTCCATAGAAAACAGTAATTGCTAATCTTAAGTCTGATGAAAACAATGCTACCGTATGAGACATCCTGGTGCACAAAGCATAGAGGAGTCCAAGTTAGAGGAAGGAACGCTGAGATTCACAAAAAGAAAAATCATATCAAGCATAAAGTCAAAGTCAAATCTCACTTCAGCCTTGATCTTGACCTTGCCTGCATCACTGGGATAGCCAAAGTGGCAGAGGAGACTGTTGGGTGTTTTGAAATAGTTTTCATGATAGAGAAGCATCCAGTGCAGCACTGTTGCCTGCCAGGTAGCACACGTCAGGGCTTCTTGCCTGGTGACTTCCTGTGATGACCTTTAACACCCCTTCAGAGCTTTAGGTTGCAGATCCTGGGCCAGGATCTTAATGTTAAAACCAATAAGAGATTATTAAAGCAAAAAGCAAAAGACCATTAAAGGAAATGCAGCGGTCCTGCAGACCACATTCTTCTGAGTCAAAGCCACAGTCCTTACAATGGCCTACAGGGGTCTCACCACTTGATTTACATGCCCAACCTCTCTAGCTCCCCCAATGCATCTCTGAAATCAGCTCTCTCTCTCCCCACTACAGGGTAAGCTCTATGAAGCCAGGAGATAGGGGTGTCCACAGTACATAAAAAAGCACCTGGCAAGGAGTAGGCACTCAGTACATGTTTTGTTAAAGCAACGGGTTAACTGCTCAAATTCATAATCTCTCAGAGCTTCAGATCTCTCATTTATACACATAAGAGCCACGTTGCCCATCTTTCCGAGAAGCTGAGAGAATGAAAAATGATAATACACATAAAGGTTCTGGCAGAGGGTCCCACACAGTTGGTACTCAATATATTTTTGTTTTGCTTTCTGTCCTCTTTTATTCTTCTAGATGTGATAATAGTAGTTAATATTTATTGTATTGTTACCATATGCCATGCTCAATGCTGAGCACTTTACAAGCATTGTCTCATTGCATTTCCTCAACCCTGTGAGCTAGGAACTTTTATTACTTCCATTTTATAGATGAAGATTAGAAAAGTTAAATTATTTTCCCAAGATCACACAGTCAGTAAGCAGTCAAACCAGGATGCAAATTTGGTTTACTTGACATCATAATCCCATACTTTTCCATGACACTACATTGCAAGTGGGGTAAGGAATACTTAATTGTACACTTGAGCTTGAATCACACTGTAGATAGATGACTAATATATCGTCAAGGATCCCATAGCCGGGGTATGAAGGTGTTGCTTATCAGTGGACATCATAGTGCATTTACATGCGTTTTCGTTTGTTTAATCGCAGGAAAATTTAAATAGCCCAGCTAACTTGGCAAGGTTGCCTGGACCATGCTTGTAAAACTCCATCCCTGACTCCAAAGCATTGATTTGAACGTCTTCATATGCGTGAAATAGATGTGTTATCTTCCACTGATTAATTACTTTCAAGGAGCTATAATATAAAATTATATTTATACCCACGATATTTTGCATATAGCTTATTTTTGCATTCTCAAATCAACCCTATTACATAGGCATTATTATCCCCATTTCACTAACAAGGTCACTGAAGGCATGAGAACATTTGCCTGAAGCCACACACCTAGTAAGTGGCAAAGCCCTTAAGAAATTATGGAATCTGAATTTCAGCAATAGGAGTTAACATAACTCAAAAACCTAATTCAGTCTAACTCCAACGTCTGTGCTCTTAACCATTATATTAAACTATAAAGTGCTATATAAATGTGAGGATTTATTATACCTTTTCTTATACCGTTATTCCACATGGAAATTTCTTCTCTGGAGTCCCTTCATAAGGACTTTAAGTTCCCATTTAGAGAAACCCTCTTTGCAATCAATTATTCAAAGAAAAGAGCTGACAATTGCTCTCACCAGTATCCAAAAACAAAGGCCAAAAATGACTTTGGCATGACAACCCAAATACTCATCAAGTGTCTATCTGACCACTTTGGTTGAATGGAAGGGCCCTTAGCCACGAAGTAACTCAGACAAAGCATTTAAGCGGGCTGTCTAAAACCCAAAGTTGGCAATCTTCCGAGAGTGATGTGCCAAGGTCCTGACCTCTTCCTGGGCAGAGGGGAAGGCTCCAGGCTTTTTCCTCATTGCTGATGTTCTCAGTTGCCAAGGGTGTTTGCCCGCCAGCCGCCAAATCAACTTCTGGTTGAGATTCAAGGTGGAGACCACTTCTGTGGAGTAAATTAGACATCTGGAGACACAGCATTAATTTTGTTAAGCTGCTCAAAAATAAGTTAGGAGCACTTCAGCATCCCATATGCTGCCTAAGTGATCTGTCAGCTGCATCTTACAGCCAATGTTATCATTCTCTTAAAAAATTTTCCTGACATAGTTGGAAGACTTCTTGCTTCTCCTCCATGATAATTTGCTCTGTTCCAGTCTCCAAATGAATTCCTCAATCCCACGTTCTCTGAGTTGAGAATGACTTCAATTCCTTGTTGAGCTTAGTATGACTCCTAAACTCATTCACTGATATCGGTTTCAGTCTTGTAATACATGTCACCTTTGTGAGATGTGTCCACTTGCATAGACACTAGCCCACCACACACACACACACACACACACACACACACACACACACATACACACGTCTACATTGTGTCTCACAGCCCCATCACAGAGAAGTATTACTTCTTCAGGTTGCACCCACAGCAAGACCAAAGACATGATAAAGTGACACAAAACTGCAGGCCACCCGATTCATGAGAGCATCCAAAAGTTTGGCAGGAGGGCATCGTTAATATTTGAGAAGATTCCCTGCTTTTTGGCAGGAATTCTGCCCAGAGCTTTCCAATTAGCATGCTTTATGGCTGGAGAGAAGCTAGTTTCTCAATTGTCAGTACCTTGCCTGACTGAAATCTTATTCTCCCAGACAAATTATAAAAGGATTTGTACAACTTTACCCAGACGCTGACTTAGCTACAAGATTAATATGAAAAAAGGGTCCTCCCTCAAGCCTTCTTTGAGTTCTTCTGAGAGTTTTCTTCATTATGTCTTCCAAATGCTCTGTTTTGCTAATGGAACATGAAACAGTATTCTTACCAGGAGGTGTGGGAAGGAAGTTCCAACTAAATTTCCTCAGAAGAAAGATCTAGATTGTGACATTGCATTTGGGAATGGAAGGCAATTACTTACCAAGACACATCCTTCTTAATCTCTGCTTGCTATGCGTTGAAATACAATTAATATAACTTGAGCTGAGAAGAGCTGCGTCTTAATTTGATAAACAAAACCTTGACAGCATCTCTTCAATTTTGTTATTTGTGCCTTCTGGGCAAAAGCCCCAAACAGCAATAGGGAAATTTTCTGAGGATATTATATTGTTTGGAAATATTTTAAATCTTTGTCTGAGACTCTATAGGGTCCTATTTGGGATGGCTTCTGGCTTGAGAATATTCTTGACCTACTGTCGCATGAAAGGTGCCTCGGACATCTCCCATTAGAGAGGACATTTTCCTACTTTATGTGACTCTTTACCACAAATATGTTTTTAGTGAAAAACTATGAGCTGATGCTCTAGTTATTCTGAATTTGTAAGATGTTGGTAGAAAACATTTTTCCCTTGTGATATTTATGGTTTAATTTGAAAATCAGACACAAAAGTATATTCTGCATTAACACAATATAAACAAAAAATCTCTTGACATAACAAGTACCCATCATTCTATGATCAAAACCCCTAACACATACGTATCATGTTTTAAAATTAAGGTGTTACATCTAGTAGCTCATCTAATTTCCCAGTTAATTTTGAGTACAGGTAAAACATGGGTTATTCATATAAAACACATAAAAATCCTGAGTAATATAGAGCTTACAATAATGATCATATTGTTTCTCCCAATGTCTTACCATTAATAAGAATGTTGGGATAATTCAACTTTTTTTCACATGAGAAAACAAGATTTATAATGGCAATAGTAAGCAAGCCAAAACGTCTTTGACAGTCATCACACCACACTTAGATTTTTTTTCTAGACTGCTGCCATCCATTCAACTATCAACACCTCAGGACCGGGACTAGTTAGGCTCTCTTTCAAGGCACAAAATTTAAGGAAGCTCCAAAATGCAATAATCAAGATAAATAACATTTTTCAAAATTTTATTTTACTGAATGATAGTTGATTTACAATCTTGTGTTAGTTTACAGTGTACAGCAAAGTGATTCAGTTACACATATATATAATAGTTTGCATCTGCTAATCCCAAACTCCCAATCCATCTACCCACCCCACCCCTTGTAGATAAATAACATTTTAAGATGATAGTTAAAAAATCAAAATTATGGTACAGCCATTATGGAAAACAGTATAGAGATTCCTCAAAAAATTAAAAAGAGAACTGTGATCCAGCAATCCCACTTCTGAGTATATACCCAAGGAAAATGAAAAGAGATGGCTGCTCTCCCATGCCAATCATGGTATATACATAAATAGCCAAGCTATGGAAATCATCTAAGTGTCTGTCAACAGATGAATGGGTAAAGAAGATGTTACACACACACAATGAAATATTATTCAGCCATGGGACACAAAGAAATCCTGCCATTTGCAACCACATGCATGGATCATAAAGACATTATACTAAGTCAAATAATGCAGACAAAGAAAAACAAAGACTGCATGATATGACATGTGTAGAATTGAAAAAAGCTCATAGACACAGAGACAAGAATGGTGGTTACCATGGGGTGTGAAATGGGGGAAATGGGGAGATGTTGGTCAAAGAATACAACTTTCAGTTTTAACATCGTTCTGCGGATCTAAGGCACAACTTGGTTATTACAGTTAAACTATAATACATTCTTGAAAGATGGTAAGAGAGTAGATCTTGAATGCTCTCAGCATGAAAAATAAATGGTAGTATGCGACCTGATGGAAGTAATAGCTCATGCTATGGTGATAATCATTTTGTAACATATTGCAAATCAATATGTTGTACACTTTGTACTTACACAAGGTATATGTCAATTATATCTCAATAAAGCTGGAAAAAATGTATTTACAGAGCAAAAAGAAAATTAATGAAAAAATACATAATGAACAAAATATCGAAATTTAAAATCAAGACAGGATTAGTACTACAGATTTTTCCTTGATAGGTCAATGGCAATTATTGACCTATATTATTTGCATAATAATATTTTTGACCTTGATGTTGCACTAATTTTTAAGTGTTAACTTGCTTTAATATGTGGTTGTCTCTTTCTACCTGGATGGTAAGCTACTAGAATTCAGGAACTCTGGGTGGTTTATGCACTGCAAGATATTGTTGATCATTGAGGACTATCTAGCTCTATTTAAAGCCACATTTGAACAAAGAAAAGAATATCCCTCTTCTTAAGAGGCTATTTATTGAAATGAAAAGTGTAGAGGTAGCAAGGTATAGGGAAAAGAGCAGTGGCTTGATTATTAGTTCTACCTGTGTAATCAGGCAAGTTACCTAAACTCTCTAGGCCTCCATTTCTTTGCCTTTATAATATGAGCATTTGAATACTTAACTTGCTGGTGACTCAGGATTAAAAGAGATAATCAATGTGAATTGCTCAACCCATTGCAGACACTGAGGAATTTTTTCTTTACTATTTAGCATCCTCTCCAGCGCATCTCCAGTTAAACTTTCATCTCCCAGATACCAACCAATAGGTGATCATTCTTGTCTATAGAGCATCTTCGCAATGTGCGAACTCAAGTGCTAGCTCTGCCTCCCCACCTTTCCTGACCCTGGGCCACATTCCTTCCCTGGTTGTCTAACCTGGGGCATACACCAGATGGCAGTGTCCCATTGAAGACAGGATCCTTCCGGCCTTTCAGCTGGCTGACCAAGTGACCAGTTGCTTTGCCATCTCTTTATGCGTGTTACAGGTCAATAGCATTAGCCTTGGGGTCTGGTTGATGTTCAATATAAAAATAAACACTGGAAAATCTCTGTACACATTCTATTCCCTTTCAACTGCAAAGCATTTTCTTTCCAAGGTCAATTGGAAGAGGTACATATGTGATGTTGGAGTAAACATACACTTCAAATAGATTTTTGTCAATATTTACATTTCCTTGCACTTTAATCAGTACATAACGATCCCTTACAGTATATCTGACCCACACATCCAGGCACCAGGCTACAGATATGCAAGTCTGCTACCTTCAAGGAGCTCACTGTTTAGTAGAAGAGACGGAATTTTATGCAACTAATAATAGTACAGTGTGGTCATTGTTATGCTATTTAATCCAGATGGCTTCACAATTTTTTATCTTTTACGTATCTGCTTGGAATTTCACAGGTTTTACTAAATTCACCTGCCTTCAGCTAAGAGCTCTCAAATCTCATGAATGCCTAGTGTTCTCCATTTAAAAATACAATGAACATTTCTTATTCATCATGTAAATGACTTAGGAGGCTTTTATCATAACCAACTTTCAATACTAAGAAAGAGTGTACCCAAATAGTTCCTGGAACCTCTATTAATTTATCCTACAAACACATGCTACAGGGTTCCAGGTACTGCACTTAGGAAAATACAAACATGAATGAATTATAGTTGTTGGCCCTGAAGGCTATGAGTCTAATAAAGAGTTAAAAATCGGTTAAAATCTGAGGTTCTGCCGAACAGATGTGGAGTATGCGGTGCGTATATGAGTGTGTGGAGGGGTTTATATACACATGCAGTTTTCAGCTCTGTGGCTACTTCCAGTGAGACTCATGAACTCACAGCTGAGTCACATACGTGAGGGGGGTGTGTGTGTGTCTGTGTATGTGTGTGTTGTCCCTTGATGTACGATTGTGGTTGCTGAAGTTAAAGACCCCCTCTCTCTGGTAGTACTCAAAACACACGTACCTTCTTGACTTGGCAAACTGGAAACCTGATAACTGGAGTCCATTTCTTGTGGTCACATTTCATCCCCTTTATCCCCCTATCCATTCCCTTCCTGTCTCTGTCCTGAGCCACCCTGCCTCTGACCGGGAGCAGTCATACACCCTCCTGTGACCTCTAAGGACTCACAGGAATCTGATTTTCCTACAGACCCGCCAGCTGGGGCCTTGGGAATCTGATCCACTCTTGGATCCTTCACAGGATCAGCAGTGGCATTTCAGAGTAGGCGCCACACAGATCCCTGCCTCACTTGTGCCCCAAAGTGCACAAGGACACCACTTACAGGGTTTTAAAGACCAGCTTGGCCCTTGAGGAAGCTTGCTGTCCCCAGGAACTTTGCTGCCAACACCAATGGAAGCTAAGGAAGGAGGCAGCTCATTGGGTTGCTTGGCCATGTGGAGCCCAAAAGTGCCTGTAAGAGCTGTTCATGGCCAACAGATCAAAGTTCAAGTTCAGCTGGATCATTATCTGAAATTTACATGAAAAGAGTTAGTGTTAATATCATGCTAGCCCATCTGTACAAGAGGGACGCAAAGAATAGTCCCTGCTTTCCTGATTTATCTGTGGCTTATTGGAACTACCATCTGCTTTTATTGGCTCTTGGTGATGCTTTAGGAGACATCATTGTGACTATCTGTTCTTTCCTATGAGTCATAAGATATGGGACTGAGCCTGAGAATTTGTTTGTTTGTTTGTTTTAAGTATATCATGATTTTCTTATGCAGCCCAGCCACATGGAAGCCATGGCTTAAAGTTTCCTCGTAACATAATACAGGACACAGAAAGGTAAGGGTATGGTACAAGGTCAGATATGAAGAGGTGAGCAAGGTTAAGATTAGAACTTGAGTCTCCTGACACCGAGTCAACTGCCCTCTGCCTGCTCTGCCCGCTCTGCACAGCACGTGAGCCCAGCACGTGTTTCAGATGAGGAGTGATGATGGACTTGGCATGAAAAAGGCAGATGCATGCTTACAAAGCTTGCACAGGGTTCCAAAAATAAAAAAGTCATTGTTTAAAGCTGCAAAAAGAGAACCAAAGGAAAGGGGAATCGTGACCTCTGGAAATGAGAGAACACAATATAAATTTCTAAAAAGGAAGGAAGATATTAAAGAATAAAAAAGGGGTAGGTCCTTGGCTGAATCAGGTTACAAGTGTTGTGAGGAGCAGCTATGTTTAGTCTGTAAAGCAAGTCACGGGACACGAGTCATTGGCGGGACAGAGCAAGTTCTGGGGAAGGATGATGGCCCCAAGGAGGGAAGGCCGAGCCCTGTGGGTGGGTAGGGTGGGTGCCGGTGTCCTGAAGGCAGCAGTGAGCTCCAGCATGACCCTTCCAGGTCACCCACTGCACCCACCTTGAAAAGTATACTTCCGGGTCACTTTAGAGATGACATAAGGCCAAGGAAAGTAACTATAATGACTATGAGTTCTCATGCACGTGGGCAGTGCCTGGCACAGGTTTCTTGCTGGCAAGTTCCTTTGCAGAAGCAGAAAAGATTTACTGTGAAGATAGTGAAGTTCACACTCTGGGGCCCCCACTTGCCCAGGTTCCATCCATGGTCCTGGGAGGGGCCCTAGGAATGTGTTCATATAGTCACATGTTTTCTAAAATTTACAAAGCAGAATATTTTTCAATTTTTATTCATATAGAATTATGCTCCAGAACCCACAGAATCTGTGTCCATTGTGGTGACGTAAGTCTTGAAGGTTACTCTGATATTGGTGCTGCTCCTAACTAGCTGTGTCATCTTAGACAAATGGCAGTCTCACTAAGCCTCACTCTTCTCATCTGTAAAATGGGCCTATCTGCCCCATTCAACTTTATCGAGGAACTCAGAGGGTTGAATTATATTATAGTGATGGGGAATTCTGAGACATGAGCATAAATCACTGTTACTTAAGGACTCTGGAAATTGTCAAAATATAAGGAAAGAAATATTTAGTCTCAAGTGTAGAATAATATTCTCCACTGGAATTATTGATGTACATGTAAAGACCCACTCAGCTGTGCACTTGGATGGGCCTGGGTCTAGCTCTGCAATAGAAGACTTATTGACAAAAAGGTCATTGATACTCGTTTACCTAAAAGCAACCAGTGCAGATCCCCAACGTCACCCCACAAATAGTAATCTTCCCCACTTGCAAGACTTCTTTACCAACCTCCTTGGGGACCAGAGGCAGTCCACACAGAGAAAAATTAGGGATGAAATAGTCTTTGCTATTTGCATTGCACAAATTGCTTATGGCCCAGGACTAAGAAGGATGTCACTGTCCATAAAGCCACTCTCAGGTCTTCAAAGCCCTTTTCACATGTGTAGCGAGTTTAAAACTGGTGTTCCAGCCTCGCTCAGCAGAGGGAATGTCATTTGGCCTTCTTCAATGTTGTGCTTTGAAGATGCAGAAACACTTTAAAGGAAATGTCTTCTCCCAGTGTGAACCTCTTTGGCGTACAGCTGTTTCAATCGACCCACATCCCCACAGATTCCTTTCTCGTGCCTGTAGAATGTTCACCCTTGAAGGAAAGGATTCTTTGTGTAACTGATAAATTCTCGTTTTCCCTTGGCTTCTACCTTCTCTTTTAGAAAGGCCTGCAGGTCACCCACAATAGAACACCAAGCACATCAGTGCTGAGATAAAGGAGTGAGGAGGACACAAAGAAATGGGTGGTAAATAAGAAAGAAATAAAGTATAAAACACAAGCTGCACCGAGTCCCTGTAATGCAGCAATACTTCATGCACATTGTCTCATTTCATCCCTACTAACAGAGTGAGAGGAAGACCTCACAAAACTAGTTGCAGAAGAGAAATTGGAGACTCAGGGATGGGAAATAACTTTCTGAAGGTCAACAATGAATGAGATAGAAAGCCAACGCCAGACCCTGGTCTTCGGAATTCAAAGCCCATACACTATTTCCTCTACTCTGCCTCCTCTTTTAAAGGAAAGAAAGAAAGGGAAAAAAAGATGGTATTTTCTCACCCTCAAAATTACAGATTGGATTCTACCATGTGGAATGCAATGGCATCAGATGGCATGGTCACGTCTTTGTTTTTGATTCCACATAATCATGGTGGCTGTAGCTTTTAATCCCCTGAATGGCCACAGCATACATTGCTGGTTCTATGCTACTCTCCAAGCCCAGACACCTTCTAATGCAAGCCGGTGACTCCCAGGCTTTGCAAAATACCTTGACTCCCCTTGATGGGGACTGTCAGTCATGTTCATTATCAAGAAGTCTGTCCCCAAATGAGGATGTTTTCAACTGCAATGGAGAAGCAGTATTGCCACTTCAGCCTCCACACAGAGCTTTTTTTGTGTGGTTCCATGACCCCCTTGTCAGTAGTAAAATGGCCGTGTGTGGTACTGTGAAGGATCTAGATAGTAGGCGGGCAGGCCAGCTGCACTGGAATGCTTGGAGTAGTTGGGCTTTATGAGTAATGCTCTCAAAGACTGTAGTTATTTTCTCTGAAGTGGGCCCTAGTGAGTTCATCCTGGTTTAAGGCACAGTGCCAGAGCCCTCTTTTCCCTCTGACTTGTGTGTTTTGGGGGAATGCTAAATGAATATTTCATGGTTACCTGTACAGAATTGGATTTTTTCCCTCTGTTTTTATTCACCCATCCAGTCATGTAATAAATATTTATTGAGCAACTACTATAATCCATGTGCTATGCTAAGAACATGGGGAAAAAAGATGGATAAAGCATAATCTGTGCTCTCAGTAAAAACAGTCTGGATAGGGAGGTATGCGTTTAAACACAGGTGAGTGGTAAAGTATTCTGGTATTACAACGGAAGTATAGAGCTTAAAGGACAGTGTGGTCAATAGAATCTGGGAAGGAGAAAGAGGAGTATTCAGAAAAAACTTTATAGAGGAGCTTTTCCTTACAAGACAGCATTTTCAGCAGGAAGAATAAAGGCTGTTGAATTAGAGCAACAGGAAATTAAATCTTAGTTCTGCTAACACTGAGGTATGTAATCATGACCTTGATTTTACCTTTCTGAGCTTCATCTGTAAAGTGAGAACGACACCACCCGCACCCACCTCAGAGACTTGTGAACATTGAATGAGATTCATGTCAGATAATTCAAAGTGAGCTTGTAACAGTTGGACATAACATAGTAATTTTCCAAGGAGAGAGTCTCTCTAGGTCAGATGGCTGATTTTCCCAGTCATGCTGTCTGAACTTTGGTATGTGACTGCTTCCTTTCACCCATCTAAGATGTGCCAAGAGCAGAGAACCTTGACCTCAAAGATTAGAAATGTGAGCTGACAAAGGAAAGACCTAAGCACCACCCAGGCACACGTGGTGGAGGGGCGAGGCCCATTGTGCCCTTGAGCAATGAGGATGTAGTTTACAACACAAAAGGGTTTGCTGGCCTTTCCCCCATGCTGTCCTTAGGGAGCATACTTGTATATGGATGCCTGACAGAAGGCAAACAGGTATGACTTATTCTGCAAGCTTTGTCTTTTCAGCTTAGTCAATTTTCTGTTATATTTGGGAAGCAGAGGCAGCTTAATAGATATATCAACTACTCAATCAAATATAACAGTGATTATTATTCCTGAATCAGTCAGGATGCTATAGTACAAGCAACACACCCTGACTCCGGCTTATTAAGAAAAAGAGTTTATTGAAAGATGTTGGGTTGCCCACAATTACTGAGCATGCTGGGGAATCAGACTAAATGCTAATCTTTTAGGAACTTCTCTAATGAGAAGAGCAAGGACGTGCTGGTGCCACCATGGAACATCAGGCGCCATTGCCCTCTTGGAACTTGCCATTTCTAAGGAACTTGAATTTCCAGCCAGTACCTCCAGCACCAAGGCCACATCTTTGCCAGGAATACAACAGATCGCCATTGCTACTGCCACCATTATTAGAGAGGAAGGGAATTCTCCATCCCCTTCTTTCTGCATCAGGATGTCTTTAAGTACTTCCATTGGTAGAGCCACACACTAGCTAGAAGATAGATTGGGTGAATTTGACCTTTTATTGTGAGAAAGTGGAATCTATAATGTAAGGAATTTCCAAGCTTAGAAAAAATATGGAAAGATGGAATTGAACCACAAAGAGGACAAATATCCACTCCGATAATTATTATTGTTGCCATCATTGTTATTGCCTCTTGTGATTCAATAAGCATTTTTAACAACTGTGAGGCATTATGTGGAAGAATAATTAGAAATAAGACCTAGAACACTTGCCCTCAGCTTTCACTTGGAAATAATAATGCATATACCCCAAATATAGGAAATCCAATTCTGTTAAAGGAAGACTTGGATGTATGCGTGAGTGTTAGAAAGGTCTTCATTTTGCCATTTAGGGGAAAAAAAATGGAGTCTTAAAAGACTTGTAAGATTTGGTTAGGAATCCTTTCCTCATCCAGTAAGTTAGAACAGTGGTTCTCAAACTTTCACGTGCATCAGAATCACCTGGAGAACTTGTTAAACAGAGTGTGGAACTCAACCCCAGAATTAGTGAGGCAGGGGGAAGGCAAGAATTAGCATTTGAACCAAGTTCCCAGATTTGTACCAATGAGGACTACATTTTGCAAACCACTGAGTTAGAGAAACCTTCAGGATTAGAGGCAAGGAAGAAAGAATAAGTCAGTGGGATTCAATGATAAAGATAGTAGCTACTTATGGCAGAGAATTTGTGTAAGGGAAACATCAGGAACAATGTTGGAAAAGTAAATTTAGACCAAGCATTCAGGGGTGGATTGTACTAGAATGCCCTGCTAGAAGACCTTTGGGCAGTTTATCCCAAATAACTTGTAATAAAGACACTATTGTCCTGGATATTTTGCTAAGTGCTGGGAATAAGAGAAAGAAATTTGATTTCTTTTTCAATAAGATAAATCATTCAGTTATTCTCAAGAGAAGAGAAGACCAATCCAATTGTGGTCTTGTGTGGTGACATCCCAAAAGGGAATGAAAACCCAAAGTAAATGACATTTGAGGGAAAAATCCATAGGATGTCTAAATAGAGACCACTTTCTTTATTCCTAGCTTGCTGCGTGAGCTTGGGCATGCTGTGTAACCGCTCTGATTTTTCAATCTCATTAACCAAAAACAAATGATCTCTAAGGATCTACCTCTCTGTGATGGTACATAAGTCTATGACAGAAGGCTGAAAAAGAGAGACCATTCAAAGTTGGTTTCGACATGAAAAGACTGGAAAACTGGGAAAATCATGAATCTGGTGACAAAAATAGATATAACGTCAGCAATTTTCATCTCAAACTCAAAAATACTATGACCTTGCTTCAAAGTAGAACAACAATAACAAAAAACTAATGCATCAGGACGCCTTTGTTTAAAAAGTTACATTCAATTTTGGAGGTTAAGAATAGATAATGTATTGGGAGGCAACAGATATGCATATAGATGAATCCTAATGTAATGCAAACCTGTTAGTTTATTTATGTTATTAATATGGTACCCTAGAGGATATAAGCCAATTAAAAACCCATTTCAATTATTAATTGGGTCCCCTAATTGAAGGGACATAATAAATTAATTAAAATGTCCTCAGCTCTATTCACTAAGGAAAACACCTAAGTCAGGGAATGGATTGGACAAACAGATCAGTATTAAACTCTTCAGCTGGACCTTTTCCAACTCCATATAGAAATAGTAGCCAAATCCACATGGGGAGGTGTTCGAATGAGAAGACCAGGAAGAGAGATACAAAGAAGGATATCCCACTTCATTCTGTGGATGTTGTGTTACAGACATGCCAATTAAATGCATCAGGCCTCAGTTTATTTAAATGTAATGTGAGATCATTGAGTTGAGTAATATAAAATGTTCCTCTCTTGTTCTGGCCATTATAACTCATGATAAATACATGGGCCCAAAATGTCAAGCCTAAAACTCTCGGTGATGATGAATCATTAATCGAGCATTTACTGAGCACTCTGAGCCTAATCTGTGCTCATGGTTAAAGGCTCTGAAGATGAAAAGACACAGTTCTTGCTCTCAAGCAGCTCAGGATCTCAAGGTGTCAGAAATAGATGCTAAATCTGTGAGGACAGGGTGATACTCCTGGTGTCCAACTAACCTGGCCTCAAATTGCAGCTTTGCATATGGATGGCCCTTAGTTCTCTGTTTCTTCAAGTAAAAGAGGGAATAATAATATCTCAGAGTATTAGCACATTAGTTAAATAAAATAGTTGTAAAGATTAGATAGCATACCTTGTAGATGGTGGGCACTCAGTATAGGGGTTGGTTTAATTCCCCAGATACTTTCTAAATAAATAAAGATGTCTTGGCCCTCTGTGGAGGTCTTTGGACAACATCACATAAGTAAAGGAAACTGTTCCTTCCTGTTGCTTTGTTAATAAATGTTATTAACAATACTAGTTGTTAATAGTATTAACAACTATTTAGGAGGTTACAAAACAACAAATGGTTTTAATGCTTAGTGCTCGATAGATTAAAATGAGCTCTGGTAGAAGAGAGAAATAATTTTTTTCACTGTGTAACTGAGAAATATATCCTACATGTCAAAGAGACTATATAAATATGTATATGGTACATTTTAGAGCACATTAATAAAAATAAATAGAATAACCCCCCCCCCTTCCCAACACCAAGCTTAAGAATTACCTGGAAAGCTCCTACATATCCTTCTGTTAACATTTTATTTCACCACCATCAGAGGTAACTGAAATTTTTGTGCTAAGAATGTCATAACTTTTAACATTTTTATCACATGTGTATTTACCCCTAAAATATGTATTTTTTGGTTTCAGCTGGTTTTGAACATTAAGTAAATGGAAAAATATTCTATGTTCTGTGGTGACTTGCTTCTTTCACACAACATGGGATTTTGAGGTTGATCTATATTGTATTAATTCATCTTCGCTTCTGTTTTCCATTGACTGAATTAGTTCATCTTTGCTGTTGTATTCCATCAAATTAGCAGCCCACTATTTATTTACGTGTTTCAATCTTGATGAATAATTTTTTTCTATTAAGTGCAATGCTGCTATAGATGTTCTTTCCTACCTCTTCTGGTAACCATACAGAAAAGTTTCTCAAGGCTATATATCCTGGAAAGCAGAACTGATAGATCATCAGATAGTTGCAAGCTTACTAAACATGCCAAAATTGTTTTCCAAAGTCATTGTTTCAGTTTGGACCCCCACTTTCAATGACTACTTCACTTGCTTACAAGAATTTGATATTTTCAGATGTTGCAATGTTACACACATGATGGTTTTAATTAGCTGTTCTCTAACTTCTAATAAAGTTGAGAATATTTTCATATAATTGTGGGTCCATTTGTGTTTTTCCTATTCTGAAATGTCAATTTGGTTGCTTTATTCAGTTTTGTATTGCATTGTTCGTCTTTTTCTTCTTGATTTAAAAAGTAAGTTATCAATTTCTCATGCTAACCCTTGTCTGGTTTTACATACTGCAAATAGCATTTTTAAGTCTGTACTTTGTCTTTTCAATCTCTATATGGCATCTTTTGAGAAACAGAACTTAATTTTACTTTAGCTTTTCTTTTATGGCTTTTTTATTTTTTATTGGAGTATAGTTGCTTTACAATGTTGTGTTAGTTTCTGCTATACAGAAAAATGAATCAGTTATACATATACATATATCCACTCTTGTTTAGATTTCCTTCCCATTTAGGTCACCACAGATCACTAAGCAGGGTTCCCTGTGCTAAACAGTAGGATCTCATTAGTTACCTATTTTATACATAGTAGTGTATATATGTCAATCCCAATCTCCCAGTTCATCCCACCCATACTTACCCCCTTGGTAACCGTAAATTTGTTCTCTCCATCTGTGATTCTATTTCTGCTTTGCCAATAAATTCATCTGTATCCCTTTTCTAGATTCCACATACAAGAGATATTATGCAGTATTTGTTTTTCTCTTTCTGACTTACTTCACTCTGTATGACAATCTCTAGTTCTATCTATGTCTCTGCAAATGGCATTATTTCATTCCTCTTTACGGATGAGTAATATTCCATTGTATATATGTACTACATCTTCTTTATCCATTCCTTTGTCTATGGACATGTAGGTTGCTTCCATGGCTATTGTAAATAGTGATGCAATGAACATTGGGGTACATGCATCCTTTCAAATTATGGTTTTCTCCAGACATATACCTCGGAGTAGGATTGCTGGGTCATATGGTAGCTCTATTTTCAGTCTTTTAAGGAACCTCCATATTGTTCTCCATAGTGGCTGTATCAATTTACATTTCTACCAACAGTGCAAAAGCGTTCCCTTTTCTCTCCGGCCTCTCCAGCATTTATTGTTTGTCAATTTTTTTGATGATGGCCATTCTGACCGGTGTGAGGTGATACCTCATTGTAGTTTTGACTTGCATTTCTCTAAACGTTAGTGATGTTGATCATCTTTTCCTGTGTTTGTTGGCCATCTGTATGTCTTCTTTGGAGAAATGTCTATTTAGATCTTCTCCCCATTTTTTTCAGATTCAATGCAATCTCTATCAAATTACCAATGGCATTTTTCACAAAATTAGAACAAAACATTTTACAATTTGTATGCAAACACAAAAGACCACAGATAGTCAAAGAAATCCTGAAAAAGAAAAATGGAGCTGGAGTAATTGGGCTCCTTGACTTCAGACTATGCTACAAAGCTACAGTAATCAAAACAGTATGGTACTGGTACAAAAACAGAAATATATATCAATGGAAGAGGATAAAAAGACCAGAGATAAATCCACACACCTATCATCACCTAATCTATGCAAAAGGAGGCAAGAATATGCAATAGAGAAGACAGTATCTTCAATAAGTGGTGCTGGGCAAACTGGACAGCTACATTTGAAAGAATGAAATTAGAACACTCTCTAATACCATATACAAAAATAAGCTCTTTTATGGTTATAGCCTTTTATCTTTTTAAGTGAACTTTTCCCCAAGTTTAAAGTCCCAAAGACTTTATTCTAACTTTCCTTTGTAAAGTTGGATATTCATTTTAAATACTAGATCTATCTGAAATTCTATTTTGTATAAGACACTGGATAAAGATCCATTTTTTCCTTTATTTTTCTCTTTTTAAATGAGCATCCCATACATCACTTAGTAATTAGCCCATCTTTTACCACTGATAATGCAATGGAGGTACTGTCATGCATTAGGCTTTTACATATGGGTGGATATGGTTATGACCTCTCTGTCTATCCTAGGCACATAAAATATTGTCTTAATTTTTATATATTGATAGTAAACTTTTATATCTGGGACAGCATGAGTCCTCCTCTGGTTCTTCTTTAGAAATGTATTAGCTGTTTGTAATCTTTTATTCTATCATTTATATTGTAAGCTCAGTTTTTCAGTAATCCTGTCAAATAATTTTTAGGATTACCCATTAATCTCTGGATCACTTTGGGAAGAAGTTACCTTTAAGATATTGATTATTTTCACACATGAATGTGGTATTTATGCCCATTATTTTTAGGTTCTTTTTCCATTTTTCTGTAAACTGTTATAGTTTTCTCCTTTAAATTTTTATACATTATTTTGCTCCTAGGTGCATTTTTGTATGTATTTGTCTCTATTGAAAATGTACTGATATTATGTACAAACAAAATCAAATTGTATGTATTGAATTGTTTGTGTATTGATATTGTATTTGTGCATTAATATTGTATCTAGAAAATGGTCTTCATATATATAAAAGTTGAATTTTATCAGGAAACAGGCTAAATTCACTTTATTGTAATAATTTTTTGAATACTCTTTGATTTCCTTTTCCAGGTTAACGAGGTTTATTTTTATTCCCAAATTGCTAGAATTTATATATACATATAAAGTGTTGTTGAATTCTAGCACAGATTTATTTAGGCTTCTATTGAAATGATTATGTGATTTCTCTATATCTACTAATGTGGATAATTACAGTTTAGGCTTTCTAATGTTGAATTAAATTTGCTTTCTTGAAGCAGGTTGGTTATGATGTAGTATCTTTCTTACATATTGCTGGATTTGGGGTCACCTATTATCCTGTTTAGTACAGCAGCCTGAGTTATGTTGTCATTATATTTGTATATTCATTAACCTTTTTTAATAAACTATTTTTATGGCCTTAAAATCTCTATAACAATATATCCTTTTTTTCCTATTTTATCATTTCCACCATAATCTTTATTATTTGTATCATTATTCTTTCTGAGTTTATTCTTTTCCTCTTTTTTCTAAATTGCTTCATGTGTTAACTTTTAGGTTTTCTTCTTTTCTAATATAAGTATTCAAAGCTATATATTGCCCTCTAATTACTGTGAAATTTAGCTGCCCTGCACACAATTTGCTGCTCAGTATTTTCATTATTGTTTTGACTCTAATTTTTTTCAAAATTATATTTTAAGTAGTATATTTTAAAACTTCCTACAATAAAGAAACTTTCAGTTATGTCTTTGGTTTTCATTTTTAGCTTAATTGCATTTGATCAAAGACTATGTTTCAAATGAATCTAATTTTAAAAACTTTCTTGGGACTTGCTTGAAATTTTGCTCTTTTTTTGGTAAGTGTTTCTTTGATTTTCAAGATACATTACCAGGATTTATAAATTTTGAACTGTTACATCTTTCTCATTAAGTGAAACCTATTTTATATTGTTCTTCTTGTGTCTAGTAAAGCCTCTTGACTTAAAATTATATCACCTTATAGTAATACAGTATAGGTGTATAGTCTATGATTAGATTTGGGTTTATAATTTTTCCATCATTTACTTACAATTGAGTTGCATTTTTTCTGAACTTTTCTCTGTGTTTATTTTAATAATACATACCAGAAGTCTTTTTTAACCTAGTAAGAAAATCTTTGAGTTTTGCTGATTAATTAGTCCATGAACATTAATTGTGATAACCCATATGTTTTAGTTTATTTCTATAAGATTATTTCGTATTTTAGTTTGTTTTGATTTATTTTTAAATATTTTTCCACCCCAACTTTTTCCTTTCATTTATTTATTTTTTGCCAAAAATTATTTTTTCCCTTTAATGTTATGCACTTTATATAATCTTTTACATTCAGCCCTTGGAATTTTTAATAATTCCAATAATTTAAAATAACTCAGAAATTGTCAACTCTAAGCACTGCTTTCCAACTTACATGTTTTTGGCTAGGGTTTTTATATTTTCTGGTTTTAGTTTTTAAACCACACTCATAGGACAGTATTCTTACTCTTTTTATCAACCAGTGTTTAATTTGCTCACATATTTGCTCTTTTATTTTTCATGATCCTCTGAAATATCTGAATTTCCTTATTAAACTGTTTTCCTTCTCAATATATGCCCTTTATTCTTTCCTTATAGAATAGAATAAATAGTTGATATACAATGCTGTATTATTTTCAGGTGTATGACATACTGATTTGGCATTTATACACATTATGAATTGATCACCATGGTAAGCCTAGTAACCATCTGTCACCATATAAATCTATTACAATATTTTTGACTGTATTCCCTATGTATTCCCTATGCTGTACTTTACATTCCCATAACCTTTATTTTGCAACTGGAAGTTTGTACATTTTAAGCCCTTTCACCTATTTTTCCACCACCCCCTCCTACTTTCTGGCAACCACCATTTGTTCTCTGTATTTATGAATCTAATTTCATTTTGTCATGTTTCTTTGCTTTGTTTTTTAGATTTCATGTATAACTAAATTCATATGGTATCTGTCTTTTTCTGTATTACTTATTTCACCTAGCATAAACCCCTCTCAGTCCATTCGTGTTGTCTCAAATGTCACAATTTCATTTTTTATGGCTAAGTAATATTCCACTGTATATATAAACCACATCTTCTTTATCCATCCATCTATTAATGGGCACTTATGTTGCTTTCATTTCTTGGCTATCGTAAATAATGCTACAATAAACATAGGGGTTCACATATCTTTTTGAATTCATGTTTTTGTTTTCTTAGGATAGATATCTAGAAGTAGAATTGCTGGATCATATGGTTTTATTTTTAGTTTTTTGAGGAAACCTCCATACTGCTTTCCATAGTGGTTGCACAAATTTACATTCCCACCAAGAGTGCACAAGGGTTTCTTTTTCTCCACATCCTCACCAACTCTTGTTATTTGTTGTGTTTAATAATATCCCTTCTGACTGGTGTGAGGTTATACCTCATTGTGGTTTTAATTTGCATTTTCCTTATTATTATTGATGTTGAGTATATTTTCATTTTACTTTTGGCCATCTGTATGTCTTCCTTGGAAAAATGTTTATTCAGGTCCTCTGCCCATTTTTCAATTGGATTTCTTTTATATTGAGTTGTGTGAGTTATGTATATATTTTGAATATTAAATCCTTTTTGGATATAACATTTGCAAATATCTTCTCCCATCCAGTACATTATCTTTTTGTACCCTTTATTATTAAGCAGTAATCCATTCTCTAAGTTTTTGTTTCTATCACTGAAAATGTCTTTTTTTGCCACCATTTTCTAAAAGTAAAATTGTTTAGATACTGAAACTGTTTTTACTGTTATTTTCTATCCCAGGAATTTAAGGTCATCATTTCACTATGTTCTGGTTTACATGGTAGAAGATGAGAAATCAGATGACACATCTCTTTTTTGTTAGTGATCTGTGTCTCTGCTCTGGATGTTTTAAAGATCTTTGTTTTGTCTTTGCTGTACTGCAGTTTGAAAAAAAAAAGTCTCTGCATAGACTGCTTTTTATTTATCTTGACTGAGTTTTTTTTTCCCCTGAAACTGAAAATTGCTAATTTTCATCAATTCAAGAAAAACTTCAGACATTGTCAATTTGATTAGAGTCTCTTCCCCATTTTCTCCATTTTCTGCTTCTAAAATTCCAGAAGTACTTTAAAAAAAAATCTTTATCTTTCTATGCTGTATTATGTTAGTTCTTTGGTGATGTTTTCCAGTTCTCTGATAATCTTTTAATTTTTTTCCAATCTTATATAGTAAACAAATCTGCCCTATGTATTATAGATATTATTCCCCAGTCTTGTTTGTTTGTTTGTTTGTACTTCTTCACAGTAACTTTTTTCATGGAAAAATAATTTTTATAACGTTGCATTTGTCAATGATTTATTCTGTAGTGTTGGGAATTTTTTCTCTCAAAATATATTACAAACTCCAGGTATATATATATATTGTAGGTTATCCTACTTTAAAATATATGTATTTCTTTTTATACTTATATATCTGAACCACCTAGATTTCAATTTGGAGGAAAGAAAGAATATTAAACAAATCTAAATTTTTTTCTAAGTGGAAAATAATTTTTAAAGTATAAATGCTTTTACTGAATTCAATAGACTGCAAGCTCCTTCAGGGAAGAAACTTTGTCTTATTATCACTATACACATGGAATTAACCTCAGTGGGCTTGTATATACTTTATATATTTTCAAAGTAATTTAGAAATAAATTAATGATCTTCAAGAATGCACATATAATAAATTACCTCTAAATTTCTGTCTTTGGAAATTTTATGTAAAAAGTAATACATGCTAAACTAAATTTGAATCATATATAACACACATCAATAATTTTGAGTTAGCATATACCATCCATGTTTATATATTTTATGTAATTTTACTAATTTTTATATTATTTTATTATGCCCCTTATAAACACTTCTAATATTTATATTAAATTATCATTTTTACAACTTCATTCATTTTATGTTCACTTACCATATTTCATTTAATTAGTTCTTTGATGTTAGCTGTATAAATTTTTCCAATTATTTTTATTATAACAATTATGTTTCATAAACTTATTTGTATAGCTCAAAATGTGTTTCTACTATGGCATAACTAATGTTGACATTAGGAGACTTGTACTCATATAAAGGTATGAGTTGAAAGCTAATTTTACCTCTTACTCACCAGCAAATTGTTTGACCTTTCTGAACTTCATAAGGCCTGTCACAGATTTTCATTGGGATTAAATTCTTAAAATATGCTGCAGACTTCACCAAGTGTAGTAGTCTCAACCAGTGTTAATGGATCCTATCCCACTCTTATTGCTTATAATAAACACATACGAGTAGAATTACTTAGACAGAGTATGAACATCTAATGACTCCTGCTAAGTATTTAACTGATTGCAACTGTCTGAATTAATGACTCACAGCATATTTAGCTTCAGAACAGTATAGCAAATGTGAGTACTACTCATACCACACATACAGTATAAGCTATGAATAATGTGCCCCCAATTTACAGATGACAAAATGAAGCACAGAGAGGTTAAGTGACCTTCTAAAATCACACAGCTGATAAATGGCAAATAGGCAGATTTGAATCCAGGCTATCCAGAGACTGTGTATTTAATGTTCTGATGCCTGAAACTTGTATAAACATCTCCCTGACACTAATTACTTCTTATGTTATGGAGACAAACACATTTTAACTAGGTTTCTTAATTTGAAATTACACAAGATTTAGGGCTGCCCTTATTTTCTGTGCTAGTCATTTTCCACTTAGTCATACAGTGTTTTAGTGTTATTCGCTTCAAAAGTATATATGCCTCCTCAGCTGATTTTAAGCTTCTTTAAGAGTTAGACTAATTTGGTATGTTTCTTTTGAATCCTCCATAACATCCCCCATAGTGGATAATCAGTAAGCACTTACTGCCTGATGTTTAGACAGTCTAAATGCTATATTTCCCTGTGAAATTGTCTGCTTCTAATCAACAAATGGAAAATAAAAGTTGTCGTAAGGAAACAAATCCAAAGAGAGAAGAAAAAACCGAAAATGCTTAAAGGTCACATTAGACCCATTATAAAGAGTGGCCAGATCAGGAATCTTTAACAATTTTGGTGAAAATAAGCCCACTACATTATTTCCCTGGAGATCTGAGAATAGAGGAGTGTATCAGTGCCAGAATCTTCTTTGTTAATAATCTTACCAGTCTCGGATGTGGTGGGTAATAACCAACCAAACTGGATAACCACCAGGTAACACTTTAAAATAGAGCATCCCATCTGGATCTGCCTTAGAAACGTGGTCTACACTAGCACTGCCTTTGACATGGTGAATGTTTGTATTATTGTTTCGGATTTGGGAGATTGAAGAGTTAACTCCAACCTCAAGAGGCAGCAATAAATATGTAAAGAAGTTCAAACCAATTGTGATGATTGGATTTGCCACCAACAGGCTGAATAAGCTGAAGCTGCTTTCCTGATATATGGAACTTCAATAAAAAAGTGCAGGGTAACTCCCTTAACCTCACCAGGATGTTGTAAAAATTAATGTAATAATATATTATCATCTGCCCTATAATAGGCACTTAGCAAATGGTGCTATCACTATGATTAAAAGATTACTTATGGGGAGCACCTCCTTTCTATCCTTTCTGTAGCCATCTGGGTTTTGAGCGTCTCCATTTACTACAAATATAAATTGAGATAAGCTTAAAAGTATAAAGGATACATATATATAGTTTTTCCTCAAGTCAGTATTTATGTCTTACACCACTGTCACTGTGACTAAATACTAAATCATACTAACACATATGTATGAATTAACAAATAAAACTTTAGGTAAATTAATTATAGTTATTTACCATGCTGAATTTTAAAATAGATGAGATTTCCCTGAGATGTAGCTAGAAAAATTATTGACAAGGCAAATTTTTTTCTCTAAATTGTATTTTTACATTCAGGCAACACCTGCCCTCCACTGTATAAGCCAATTTTTTTCAATGAACTTAAACAGTAAAAGCAATACATAAAAAATGAATTAAATAAGGGTCATAAAATTTTTCCCAAATCTGCCAAATATGTAACAAGTGAAAAGAATTGTCTGATCGTCATCTGCCAGTAAATTTAATACTGTCATTGAGAAAATATTGATATATACCTGATGTTGACCTACTACCAAAGTACATATTTTAGGAGCTTTGTGATTTATTTTCAGCCCCTGCTCCATGATAGGCTGCATTCATGTCCAGGATGTATACCACAGTTAAATGCTGAAACTTGATTTTTATTCCTGAAAACCAATCCACTGAGTTATCTAAACTGGTTTGAAATACACAGATGTGCGTACTGTTTTCTGCTGGCTGATACAAGTGCTACCAGACCCTCAATGCCTTGTCCCTTATCCCCCTCCCTCATATTCCATTTATATTAAACGTCCAGAATAGGAAAATCTAGAGAACTAGAAAGTAGATGGGTGGTTGCCTAAGGCTGAGGAGATACAGGGGTGGGGAATCTAGGATAGATGAAGGGCATGGGGTTGCTTTTGAATATGAGGAAGATATTCTAAAATTGATTACGTTGATGTTTGCAAAACTCTGTGAATATACCAAAAATCATGGAATTGTACACTTTAAGTGCATGAATTATATTATATGTAAATTATATTCCAATAAAGCTTTTATAAAAAACATAAGTTTTTTAGAAAGAGCAAAAAGGACAGATGAAGCCATGTGACTTCCATCACCCAAGTTTTACTGGTATCTAAGTTCAATCCATGTTGATTGAAGGATGCAGAAGAAAAAAAAAAAAAAGAGACTAGAAGTCTCCCCATGTAATACCAAAGCAAGGAAGAGCTATTTTAATAATGCCAAAATATTTACCACAATTTTTCTGCTTAACCAACTCTATTAATGTGATTCACACATAAGAGACAGTGAAGGGTTAAGACCAGAAACCCGTCTGTCACACCCTGTAAGTTGCCACGTTTGATGTGCAAAAGCTTTGTGTATGGCTTTAATGATCTTCAAGTGGATGATCAAGGGAATTATAAAGACACGACTTTGTTTCCAGGACAGTGGGCACTTTCATCCTGACACAGAGTAGAGCCACATCGCACACCTACTGAACTCACTGGAATTTTGTCATAGGTATTTAAATGCATGGGGAGGAAAAGAAACGGAGAAGAAGAGAAATATTTAATTGATAATGAACAGTCAACCTGTATAGCCATTTAATGTGCAAATATCCCAGAAGTAGCCTAAACTGGGAGCCCAGACTCCACCTTCTGTCAGCATCTTGGTTCCCATGGGTCTCTCAGAACCTGAGCATCTCATACTTTTACCTATGTTTAAAGAACCTCTACACGGCCTGTGTAAGGCCAGTATAAGGAAGCCAATTATTTTATCTGTGACTTAGCTGAAAAAAGAGGGCATGATTCCAATGCTGGTGGAAAAATAGACTTTCCTCATCGTTGTTAAGGAAGATCTGCTACCTAGAACCTATCAAAGGGAGTTTCAAGCATAATTTGATAATACACAATTGTCTTCTTATTTATGCTCTGACCTTAGACTCTAGCCCTCAGGTAAGTGGTACCTTCACTTTATTTCCTAGTCTGCTCAGTTGATACAGCTTTTGGACATTATGGTAGCTCAATGACAGCTCATAAATGAGAAAGAGCTGTGAGAAGCTACCAGAGCATCAGATAAAAAACGTTATGCAGATACAAAGAAGCTTGGAGCAAAAGAGAAGCAGTGCAAGAGAAAGAAAATGCAATGTTTAGAAAATATGAAAAGGAAACCAGCAATAAAAATGGAGACATGAAATGAATTCTGTAGGCCTTCTGGTGCCCTTGACTCATATAGCAAATAGAATTGTTTCAAATACATACTTTATTTGTATATGTGGTAGTACTTTAGTGCCTTAACTTGCAATACTCAAGTTGATCTGAGTATTTTGAAATATTACTCTCTCATTAAGTTAATTGGACCCTCAATATTTAAATAATTATTAAAAAGTTTCCATAAGTTTTCCCAAGTTGAATCACTGTTTGACTAAAGAAACTTGTTCAGTTTTGCTTTATTTTGGCTTCTCTTAATGAAGTTATATTGGAAGCGATACTTCATTTATAAGTAGAAAGAGGTGAAAGTATTATGCTGGGTTAGACAGCACATAAAGAAAGGCAGAAATCAATAGACATTTCTCCAAGGAAGACATGCAGATGGCTAATAAGCACATGAAAAGATGCTCAACATCACTAATCATTGGAGAAATGCAAGTCAAAGCCACAATGAGGTATCACCTCACACCAGTCAGAATGGCCATCATCAAAAAATCTAAAAACAATAAATGCTGGAGAGGGTGTGGAGAAAAGGGAACCCTCCTTCACTGTTGGTGGGAATGTAAGCTGATAAAGCCACTGTGGAAAACAGTTTGGAGTTTCCTTAAAAAACTAAAAATAGAACTACCATATGACCCAGGAATCCCATTACTGGGCATATACCCAGAGAAAATCATAATCCCAAAAGAAACATGTACCACAGTGTTCATTGCAGCACTATTTACAATAGCCAGGACATGGAAGCAACCTAAATGCCCATCAACCGATGAATGGATAGAGAAGATGTGGCACATATATACAATGGAATATTGCTCAGGCATAAAAAAGTGAAATTGAGTTATTTGTAATGAAGTGGATAGACCTAGAGACTGTCATGCAGAGCGAAGTAAGCCAGAAAGGGAAAAACAAATACCATATGCTAACTCATATATATGGAATCTAAAAAAGTGGTCCTGAGGAACCCAGTGACAGGGCAAGAATAAAGATGCAGATGCAGAGAACAGACTTGAGGACACGGGGTTGGGGGTGGTGCGAAGGGGAAGCTGGGACGAAGTGAGAGAATAGCATTGACATATATACGCTACCAACTGTAAAGTAGATAGCTAGTGGGAAGTTGCTGCATAACATAAAGAGATAAACTCCATGATGGGTGATGACTTAGAGGAGTCGGATAGGGAGGGTGGGAGGGAGTCGCGAGAGGGAGTGGATATGGGGATATATGTATAAAAACAGCTGATTCACTTTGGTGTACCTCAAAAACTGGCACAAGAGTGTAAAGCAATTATGTTCCAATAAAGAGCTAAAAAAAATCATAAAATCTTATAATTTTTTAATTGGAGAATTTAAGTTACTCTATAGTGGCCCACCTAAGCAACATCAACTGACTGGCTCCACGAACGCATCAGCATTGCTCCCCACTAGCGGGTTTCTTCCGAATAATATATGCTTATTTCAAAGACGGATGCAATTCCTTGCACATTAACCAGATGCTAACTGAGAAGTTAGTAGGTATCTAGGAATAAACTAGGTGGAGCTGAGAAATGAAGGAAAAATAAATGACACTCTTCCTTTACCCTAAGAATTTCCATTATTGTTTGGGGAAAACAAAATTGAGGTAGAAGAAACAGAAAGTAGAAATCTTCTATCATTTTGCTGTATTATAACTTTCCTGATATGAGTGCTACAGGACTTCTGAAATGGGAGATCTGAAGGTAGGCTCTAAGAGTCAAGATCAACCTCCTGGAAAAGGTAGAATTTTAACTGGGCATTGAAGAATGGGTCGAATAGGAATAAGCAAAGGTAGAAGCCAGGGCTTTTCAGACAGGGGAAAATGACTCAACAGAAAGTCAGGAAATGGAATGGTTATAGATAGTGTTTGGAGAGAGTGGGAGAGAGAGCAGAGGCTGGGGTGCAGGTGTGGGGGCCCCAGTGACACTTTGGGTTCTATTTATGACAGGATAGCAACCTGTTGTGACGACGTTTTCCTTTCATATCCAAATATAATACTGTGACCCATGTCAGCTGTGATAAGCCTGCCCCCTTCTCCACCTCCTGAGGATTCCCAAGGCGGGGATACTGCTGTTCTCCTGCCCCATTCACGGGCCAGCCATTACGTGCCTTCTTGCTCCTGAAACTCTTTGCAGATCTTTGCTTTTGAAATTCTTATTAATTTTTTTATCTCCTGGACTCTCTAGCTGTTACCTGGTAGACACAACTTCAACTCCTTCATCCCTGGAAGAACCAATAATTCAAGGTGGACTAGAATATCGTATATTCTAACTGAAGATTAGAGAAACAATACAGAGGTACTTGGTGGGGTAGAAGTATTATAGCATTATGGGAAACATCCTAGGATTGATATTATACATGACTGTTAACATTTTTCAGCCATTTCTACCCCAAGAAATTTCTTACAAATCCTCTTTCTGCTCAGAATCCAGATGGCCATAATTTCCTGATGTCTGCATGTGTCTATGTGTGAATGTATACACACACACACACACACACACACAGAAAATGTGTGTCTCTATTTTCATCTTCTCCTAGTTCTAGAATACACCATCATCCCCCTCCTTCTAAAACCAATGGGTCACAAAAGCAAAATTCTTGACACTTTATAATGCAGAATAATTATGTTTTCTGTCTCCACTCCCACTCTAGACTAGCCTTTAGGGTCTAATTTTGCTTAACCTAAAAATCCCATCAGTAAGTTTCTCTAAACAAAAGAGCATCTACTCCAGATATGAATTCTGCTCTTCCCCTCTAATGCAGAAAACAGCTGCAGCTATTTTTATTTTTTAGTGATCTTTTTTCCTGCCTGTTACATATTACTGAAGACTGATTAGCTAAGCAAATCATTTAGGTTCAGGAAGAGGTAAAACAAAGTGCTTAAGGATGACAAAGCCCAAAGCCCAAAGCAGGCTCCAGGTAGTGCTTGGTTCATACTTGGAGAAAAAACAAAGAGACCTTGCTTTTCTTTTCCTTTCTTTTTTTTTTCTTTTTTGTCTTTCCATCATATTGAACAAAATAAACTCAGCAAATAAAAATAAAATCGCTGTATGAAAACAAGGCGATAGCACTCAAAGTGCAGAGTGGGAAAAACTGGCAATGCAGATAGCACAGCTCTTTATTTTCACAAAATATTTTGCCCTTCAGTGGTGACCCTTTGCATCTGTTGCCTATGGTGCTGAGCCAGGGACATTAGGAGACTCAATGGGGATAATGTAACAGACTCCAGTTCCCTAATGGGAGAGAAGCCCTCGTTTATGCTGGTGTAAGTATGCAATCTAAAGACTTACAAACCTGTTTGGATTTTCTGTAGCTTTTAGATTTCTCTGAAAATCACCAATCCACAATCTTCATCTGTGTAATTTTTGTCTGTTTCTAGGAAATGTGTTTTTTTAGCAGTCTTTCTGAAAAGGCAGATCTGTGTGAGTAAATGGTGTGATTTGTCCTCTACTGGTCTCTGGTAAGAGCATTGGACTCTGAGGTTGGTTTGACAGAAGCTGCATTAAGCAAAAACTTAATGCAGCTTCAAGGAAGGTTTTCCTTAATGCAGCTGCCAGATTAGGACCTGGATATAAACGCAAGCGCATTAAAAAATTGAACTGCCAGAAGGCACCGTACCTAAGCAGGGTCAAGGACCCAGACAAATCACATGGTGCCAAGTGCACCTGCCCCTCTCTTTGTCACATGGGTAAAATCTAAGTAAGATGAACCTTGCTGGCAGTCTTGATCAATGAAAATGGGGCACGAATATCACAATGTGTTATCAGTGCGCAGGAGTGATGTGGGGTCAAAGCTGGCCTCCAAGGGGAGGCCCTGATATTCACATGCTGATGTTAATGTTTATATCAGTGACCGTTTGATAGCTATGCCCTTTTCTTCTTCCCAGGTCCCTGAATCACAGAACCCATTGGAGAGAGCTCTGTGGTCAAGAATGAACTTGGAATAAAAGCTTTGGCCACCTGTTACTCTCAAGGCACAGCCAAGGAGGGAAGACATGGGAAAAGACTAAATGCTATCTGCAGAAAATGACCTTTCCCTACATGCAGACCTTAGTTTCTTCATCAACAGGGAGACTACAGTCAGCCTGCTTTGTCCGTTTGTTGAAGCATAGTATCAACTATCACTCTTTATTGTGCTGAACAGGCCCTCTCCTTGGTGATGTCAGTGTGTATCAGCCACTTGGCGACAACTGAAAACCTTTTGCTCTAGAGAAGGCAGCATTACCTTCCCTTCTTGGTCTGCATCTTGGTGCACACTATCCCATAATGGATGCACATGTAAATTCAAACTGCATGTCTTTTATGAGTTGCATGCTGTTTCTCCAGCTTTTTTTATATACAGCATCCTCCTGCTTGCAATGAAACAAGCATATTGGATTTTATATGGTTATAAAATCCCACAAAAGACAAACTACACAAAAGGCTTTTTATATAGCTTGGGACATCACAATACTTTTTTTTTTTTCCTGTCACTGCCACATGCCCTACCTCCCACGCTGTTTCCTTCTTTCATTCTCTGGTCTTGAGACCTCTTATTCAAAACTTTCTGGAGCCTTCTACTCTTTTCTGTCCATTTTTTGATTGCTTTTATGAGCTCAGTGCTTGGAATTATTCTTTTTAGCTATGAAGGAGCACACTGATGAAGGTTTGTAATGGATAATCCATTGTTACACTCTTAGCACACTGGCCAATACAAGCCAATGTTCAGCCCAAGGGTAAGGATCCCCTGGTGTTCTGGGGGCCAAGACAGATATTTGATAATTTAAACTATACTCTGGATGGCTAACCTCATTTTTGGATAAAAATCTATAAAAACACAACAGTGCTAATTTCCATCTACTGCAAAACTCAACTTACTTATGTGCATTATATTATAAATTATATAGCATATAAAGCCACTGCCCACTTTGTGAAATTTATTTTAAAATAATATGCATGAGTTCTTCATTGCCTTGAGATATATTTGTTTACACAATAAGCCCAGATAAACATTCCACTACATTACACGCTATCCTTATTAACAGTAGTCAAATATTCCAAAAGGCTTTTTTGAGTTTAAGTTAATCCATCATTAATCATGACCTTCAAATGAAAACTTGGCTCTAGTATTATTTTCAAAAGAAAACTCCAATACCAGCCATACTTAGCCAGTGCCAGAATGCTTACAACATGATCCACAAGTTACACATATACCCTTACGAGCAAGTCAAAGGATTATAATTTAGAAGCAAGTTGGGAATGTATTATTATGGTGAATGTAATTCAAGATGCCCAGGCAATATGAGGCACAGGTCATCCTAAACCTTACGCTCAGGAAAAACAACTTTCAAAAGGAAGTGATGCTTGAGCAGAAACCTACCTGTAAGGAAGGCACCAGCCATGTGAATATCTGGAAAAAGGGCAAGAGGCATAAGAAACAGCAAGCACAAAAGATCAAATATGGGAATGTGTGTGAGGATAGGAAAGAGGCCAATGTTGTTGGAGCTGAGTCAGATAGAAGGTAGAAGGAAATGAGGTCAAGAAAGTAGCCCAAGGTGAGATATGGCCTTATAGACCATTAAAGGCCATTTGAATTTTATTCTAAATGTGGGAAGCCAAAAAAATTGAAACCAGAAAAATGAGGAGCAATTATCAAAATAATACAATGATTATGTTCCAGTGTAATAAGTACGAGCGCTTTAAAAATCAGGAACTTAAAAAGGAAATGCCTAATATATTTTAGGACGCCAAAAAGGGGTAAAATTTTTTGATTTGGAAGTACTTAGCTGAGAAGGGAGAAAAGGTGATTCAGATTGAAGCAACACGTCTGTACAGAGAGAGCAATATGTATAAAAGTGGAGGAGGGAAAATGTGATATATTGAAAAATAGTTTATCTGGTTGGAGTATGGAAGGAAGTGGCATGAGATGAGGTTAGTATTAGATCTTCAAGGTCTTTGTGTGTCACTTAAAGGCATTTGGACTTTAACCAGTGGGCTAGGAAGCCACTGAAATATTTTAAGCAAGGAAGTGATGCAACATGATCATAGCTTTATTTTGGAATAGCAAATCTGTCAGTAGTGTGAAGAATTAATTGAAGTACAGAGGAGTGTCTGAGGTCAGAACTACTAGCTGGGTAACTTGAAATAATCCATATGAGTAAGAAGAGAAGAACTAGGGACATGACAATAAAGAGAAATATACTGGACAGTTATTTAGAAGGTAGGGGCTCACAGCTATTTAGAAATGAGTGGAAAAACTGATAGTGGTCAAGGATAATTTTGTGGCTCATGGTTTGAGGAATTTGGTCAATGGTGATATCATTACCCAGGGTAGTCTGAAGGAACAAATGTGAGGCTAAACATAATTTCAAATTTAATAAAATGTGCTATTTGTGAAATAGAGGAGGTACCCAATGGACTAAGGACCTAAAGAAGGTAAGAGGACATAGGTACAAGAACACAGGTTGTAACTGCTAGCTTTGGCAAAGAATGAGGGACAACTTATCTACAAAAGAGAAAAAGATATAATAGTTGATGAGAACATGGATAAATTATGAGATGCAAGGGGAAAATAGGTTAGTGTTCACTCAAGATTACCCTCTCTGCTCTCTCTCAACCTCTCTCCCTCTCCCTCTATAGAGATAGATGGATAGATAGATAGATAGATAGATAGATAGATAGATAGATATAACATAACATTATATGTGTAACAATTTAATGTGTGTGTATACATACATACACACATTAATTGGGAGAAAAGGCTGCATGGAAGATATATAAGCTGAAGCAAGCTTAAAAGGATGGATAGGACTTGCTTAGCTCAAAAATAGTAAAAAATTATGCTGAAATTTCAGTGTTGGGTGACAAAATTATGGCACGATCATTTGAAGAAGTAGAGGAACCAATTTGGTACTATCTCGTTAGTAGGAGACAGATCAATGATTACTTTCACTTCCTACTTGTTGAATTTAAGGTGATGGTAAGAAACCAAAGTGTATATGTTCACTCTAAAATTGAACTTCAAGGCTAACAATGAAAGATCAGAAAAAGAAATTTAGGAAAAAATCCTACTTACCATCTCATCAAAAAGAATAGAATACCTTGGAATAAACCCACCTAAGGAGGCAAAAGACCTGTACTCAGAAAGCTACAAGATGCTGGTGAGAGAAATCAAAGATGACACAAACAGCTGGAGAGATATACTATGTTCTTGAATTAGAAGAATCAATATTGTCAAAATGACTATACTTCCCAAAGCAATCTACAGATTCAACGCAATCCCTATGAAATTACCAATGGCATTTTTCACAGGATTAGAACCAAAAGTTTTATAATTTGTATGGAAACACAAAAGATCCTGAACAGCCAAAGCAATCTTGAGAAAGAAAAACAAAGCTGGAGAAATCAGGCTCCCTGACTTCAAAGCTACAGTAATCAAAACAGTATGGTACTGGCACAAAAACAGAAATATAGATCAATGGAACAGGATAGAAAGTCCAGAGATAAACTCATGATTTAAGTCAACTTATCTATGACAAAAGAGGCAAGAATATATGAGGGTGAGTCAAAAATTATCTGCACTCTGGCTATAGAATTTATTTTAATTAAACTTTAGAAAAGTCAAATACATCATTTTTTGACATAATCTCCTTGCTTTTCAATACACTTTGTCCATCTGTCAACAAATTTTTGTATTCCCTCATTAAAAATTGTTTTAGGCTGAGCTGTGAGCCACGAATGCAGCTCTGCCTTCACTTCTTCATCAGAAGTGAATCTTTGTCCTCATAAGGCTGCTTTCAGGGGACCAAAATGAGAAAGGCTGACAGATCAAGATCAGGACTATAGGGAGGATGTTTTAACACCTCAAAAAAAAGTTTTTGCAGAGTGTTGACAGTGTGGGCAGAAACGTGCAAACGTGTATTGTCCTGCAAGATCACAATGCCCTTGGATAGCAGTCCTCTGCATTTAACCCGAAGTTTAGGCTTCAGCTCTTCAGTAAGCATCTCACTAAGGAGAAATATTGATTGTTGAACGTTTTCCTTGATAATATTCCAATACTGTCTCTTGAGAATCCCAGAAAATGGTAAGCATCAATTTTCCAGCTGACGGTTGACTTTTGAACTTTTTCTTGGTCAGCCATTGAGGATGTTTCCATTCCATACTCTGCCGTTTACTCTCAGGCTCATAGTGATGAATCCATGTCTTGTCATCAGTAACGATTTTCTTGAAGAAACTTTCACCTTCCCTAGGGTAGCGGTCCAAATTTTGTTTTCGGATATCCAAATGCTTCTGTTTATGCTCTTCTGTGAGTTGTTTCAGTACCCAACTCGCACAAACTTTTCGAGATCTAAGTCTGCTGTGGATTACTTCATTTTGAGATATAAAACATCCTCCCTATTTGCTCCATTGGACTTTCACTTGCTTGGTTTCCTGAAAGCAGCCCTACAAGGACAAAGATTCACTTCTGATGAAGAAGTGAAGACAGTGGTGCATTCATGGCTCACAGCTCAGCCTAAAACATTTTTTAATGAGGGAATACGAAAGCTTGTTGACAGAATAACAAAGTGTATTGAAAAGCAAGGAGATTATGTTGAAAAATGATGTATTTGTCTTTTCTAGAAGTTAATTAAAATAAATTCTACAGCCAGTGTGTGGATAATTTCTGCCTCACCCTCGTACAGTGTAGAAAAGACAGTCTCTTCAATAAGTGGTGCTGGTATAACTGGACAGCTACATGTAAAAGAATGAAATTAGAAGATTCTCTAACACCATACACCAAAATAAACTAAAAATGGATTAAAGACCCAAATGTAAGGCTGGATACTACAATCTCTTAGAGGAAAACATAGGCAGAACCGTTTCTGACATAAATCACGGCAATATCTTATTTGATCCACCTCCTTAGAGTAATGAAAATAAAAACAAATATAAAATATGGGACCTAATGAAACAAAATTTTTGTACAGCAAAGGAAATCACAAACAAAATGAAAATACAACTATAGAATGAAAGAAAATATTTGAAAATAAAGCGACTGACAAGGGATTAGTCTCCAAAATATACAAATAGATCATGAAGCTCAATAACAAAAAAGCAAGCAACCCAATCAAAAAATGGGAAGAAGATCTAAATAGACATTTCTCCAAAGAAGACATACAGATAGCCAAAAAGCACATGAAAAGATGCTCAACATCACTAATTATTAGAGAAATGCAAATCAAAACTACAATGAGGTAAAAAAAAAAACAAAACAAAACTACAATGAGGTATCACCTCAAACCAATCAGAATGGCCATCATAAAAAAATCTACAAACAATAAATGCTGGAGAGGCTGTGGCAAAAAGGGGACCCTCCTACATTGTTTGTGGGGATGTAAACTGGTACAACCGTTATGGAGAACAGTATGGTGGTTCCTTAAAAAGCTAAATATAGTACTACCATGTGATTCAGCAATCCCACTCCTGGGCATGTTCATAGCAGCACTACTTACAATAGCCAAGACATGGAAGCAACCTAAATGTCCACTGGGAAAGGAGTGGATAAAGAATATGTGGTACATATATACAATGGAATATTACTCAGCCTTAAAGAAGAATGAAATATGGAAATATCATATGATATTGCTTGTATGTGGAATCTAAAAAAAAAATGGTACAGATGAACTTATTTATAAGACAGAAATAGAGTAACAGATGTGGAAAGCAAACATGGTTACCAGGGGGGAAGGTGGGGAGGGATAAATTGGGAGATTGGGATTGACATATTTACACTAACTTATACAAAATAGAAAACTAATAAGGACTTACCATATAGCACAGGGAAATCTTCTCAATACTCTGTGATGACCTATATGGGAAAAGAATCTAGAAAAGAGTGGATTTTGTGTGTGTGTGTGTGTGTGTGTATATATATATATATATATAATCGGTTTGTATAATCAGTATATATATATGCACATAATATATATGTATGTGTGTGTATATATATATATATATATACAGATTCACAGTGTCATACACCTGAAACTAACAGAACATTGTAAATCAACTATCCTCCAATACAAATTTTAAAAATAAAATAAAATTGAAATTATACTATTGAACCAAATATGGGTGGTCTCAGCAAAAAAGATAAATCTGCAAAGAAGTAGTGTTTGAAGCTACAGACTTATATTGGTAGCAAAACATGAAAATGGTAAAGGAGAAATCCTTGGACAATGCTCTCCATAATCGGCATGGAGAAAGAATCAAAGGGAGAGCTGTGCTTGTCCACAGACTCCAGTGTCACATCCCACCAAAGGGTCTTATAGTGACTCTGAACTGGCTAATTACTTGAGAAGGGCAACCTCCCCTAGGAGGCAGGTGTTTTACACCTAAATAACTCCTTAATAGGAATTGATGAAAACAGGATGGAAAATGCCTGCTCATGGAGCATGCGATCAGAACATCACTGGAAATGTCCATGCAGAACAATAAAAATAAAAAATGAAATTTGAGAGATTTTGCTCAGGCTGGATGAAAGAGAAAGATACCTTAGATAAGTCCTAGAGATTGAAGCCATCAACATTTGCAAACTGCTGAATTTTCAAAGAAAAACAAAACAGGAAAATGACACTCTCTAGGAGAAGATGCACTGTGTATACATATATGTCTACCCCATCATAGATGAGTAAATTGGCAGTGCTAACAGTAATGCCTTGCTCAGAGATTTCTCCAATCTGAATTTACATTTATAGATTGTGCATTCCAGAAAAAGAACTAACCAGCATTTAGTGATGCTAGGATGCTGACACCTGATTTTCTCCATCCCTCTTTCTTACGCCAACACCACCAAGTGTCTGCTAGGCTCTGGCAATACAAATATGGGTTCTTGGAATGTAATTTTGCCTGGGACAACTGCCCTTGAGGAAGAGGATTGGCTCATTCCCCAGTGTGATCATTGTGGGGCCAATGCTGTGAAAATCTCATGTGTCCCATTAATTCTCTGTAATCTTTAAAAGGTTAGAAACATCAGAGCCTTGGAAATAAGTTAACACATCTTCTGAGACTCTGAAGAAAGTACACAGATCTTTTTGAAAGACAGTCCAGGTTACAGCTGCTTCTGAAACCTCAATGCCATCAGCTGTTGAAAATATCTCTGACTGAAACCATACAGAATATGAAACTGTGGAAAACAAAATTCTTTGAACTTTAAATACACAGAGAAAAAGAATTAGATTTTTTACTTTATTATTTTGGGGCTTTGATTTTAACTTACAAAATGTTATTTTTTGTAGTTGTATTTCTTTTCACATTTTTTCAATGAGTTGGGGTTTAAACTCAAATTGAGACAATTCTGGTCTTGGTGTTATCCTGTTGTACCCTCCTCACACATTTTACTATTGGAGTATCTTATTGGTGTTAACTAATCTGATTGATGAATTTATGATGTGTTACATTGGACAATGTGGCTGGTCAAAATAGAGAAATAGAACAGGAGGTGAATTTTCAACTCTGGTTAAAGACTGACCTTGAAGTTGATTATATAACGTATAATTCTTACCCATTTCATACTTTTATGTGGACAGACTCAACTGCATACAACCGGTCCAAGGACAAAACCCAAAAGTGTTCCAATTGCTGTTGAAGGAGCAACTTCACGGGGGTGAGAGCAGAGTAATCCTGATAGAGGTCAAATCACTCCTATGCAGCCACCAGCCACATCTTAATTGACTGTAGTCTTAAGAGTTGAACTCAATGGGCAAAGAAAACAAAAAGATGGGGAACTTTAGGGAAGAGCCCATCCTCTCCATTCTTCCATTCCTAGTTTCCATAAAAGGAGATGCGGTAAACAGATTAATGTCCCCCTTCTCCCAAAGGTATCTACAAACTAATCCTCAGAACCTGTGAGTATGTTACCTTACACAACAAAACGGACTTTTCAGATGTGACTCAGTTAAGGATCTTGAGATAGGAAGATCATTCTGGATTATTCAGTGAGCCCAAACATAACCACAAAGGCCCTTATAACTCAAAAAGGGAGTCAGAAACGCCAGCGTCAGAGTCAGAGAAGATGTGGTGATAGAAGCAGAAACCGAGTTGATGCAGTTGCTGGCTGGGAGCTACAAGTTAAGGGATGCAATTAGCTGCTTAGAGGATAAAAAAGAAGAAAAAAGATTGTCTCCTAAAGCCTCTAGAAGGAATACTGCCCTGCTGACACCTTGATTTTAGTCCCATGGCATTCATTTTAAACCTTTGACCCCCAGAAATGTAAGATAAATTTATGTTCTTTAAGCTACTAAGTCTGTGGTGATTTGCTATAGCAGCAATAGAAAAAAGAATATAGAAGTTTTTTTTCCCTATTTGTGGCCTCATTTTAGCCTTGCTCATACTTCCTTGGAAGAGAAATGCCTTGCTTAATTTGCATATTTAGGAAGTTAAAACAGAAATTTTTAGGCTTAGCTCTTCTCTTTTTCTTCTTGCAAGTGTGCCTGCACAAGCTCCTCTTCGGTTCTCCATGTGTGAGTCTTATCTGGGCCCTTGGGTGGCCTGTTGGCTGCATGCGTGAGCCTTTGATTTTTGGAGCTCAGTGAACAGAACCACTTAGCTCTCACACTTAGCCTTTATCAATAATTCAGATAATATTTTGATATCAACCTGGCCTTTCTTTCTGATTTTTTATTTTTAAAATCTGAGAGAGGAAGTGGGCTATGATTTACTGGGTGCTTGAAGCCCCAGTAAATACAAAAAAAGTAGGGGGCAAAATATACCCAACATTGTGGGGAAAGTTGAGACTAATAAGGAAGACTAAAGAAAGACTGTTGGATTTGGTAGTGAGGTTGCTATAATATAATACAAACTTATCAGCTTCAGCCTGAAGTAGAGCACCATGCTTAAGAAATGCTAGAAGCACTTAACATTAATGTTAGAAGACAGGGGTGTCCCCTTACACTGCTACTACATAGCATGGTTCTTGAGGTTTTAGCCAACTCTATTAGAGAAGAAAAATAAATTAGACGTATAGAAACTGTAAAATGTGAAGTAAAACTATTACAATTTGCTGATAATATGATTATGTACCTAAAAATCCAAGGAAAAAATTAAAATGATTAAAAAGTTATGATAGTTTGAAATCTTAGATTTTATATGATTTACAATCACATTTTCTGTATTATGTATATTGTGTCACTTCAGTTATTATATTGTTTTTCCCTAATTGCATATCGCCTAGGAGCTCAGTATAATTTTGAATAATAATGCTCAAAAAAACTTTTTGTCTTATTCTTAACTTTAATAGCCATTAAGTATGGTATTGCTATATTCTTTTTAAAAATCCTCTTCATCAGGTAAAGGAAACTTGCTTCTATATAACTGTGTTTAATGAGTTGTATACATTTTTGGATGTGATTTATTACCAGTGTATGCAGGATTATTGAAGCTATACCATATTTATAAGTGTGATTGGTCTCTCTATACATATTTTGGTTAATTGTTCTAACCTTATACTGATATCTATGAGTAATACCAGTTCACAACACGTTTTCCTTCCTGCCTAGTCTCTGAAATATTTTATTTAAAAAATATATTTTACTTAATTTTTCATAAAAATAGTCTATGATAGTACCTGAATTTGGTAATTTGGGTAGGTAACTTTTTTATTACAAGTCAATTTCATTGCTTTGTCCTCCATTTTTTTAAACCACTCATTCACATTTTTATTTTTTTATCTTTCTGGTTTAGATTTTGGATGAATTCTTCAATAATTAATTTCAATTTTATTCACTAAAATTTTTCAATTTTATTCATTTTATTTCATTAAATTTCTCTTTAACAGTGTCACACTAGCACATATACAGTATATTCAGATTTTTAAATTTCAATGACCATATTTCCACTTTTATAATTTCATGTATACTTATTCACAATTCATTTGGGGCAACTTTAACATATTCTTTTTTCTTTAGATACATTTTTATTTTATTTATTTGAGGATCTTATCTTACTTATTTTTAAGGCATTTTTGCTCTTTATTCTCATTTTTAGAAGTGATTTTAATTCCTGACATTTTTTTCTAGCTTCAAACAAAATTTTTCAAATACTTTTGAATTTCCAGGCTTACCTTATATGACACCTCTATTATGTCTCTTCTGTTTCTACTTAGCCTTCCCTTTATAGCAGGTCCACAGGTTCATTTACTCTTTTTTTTTTTAAGAATTTTTTTAAATAAATTTATTTATCTATTTATTTAATTGTGTTAGGTCTTTTTTTGCTGTGTGCGGGCTTTCTTTTAGTTGAGGTGAGTGGGGGCTACTCTTCTCTGTGGCGCATGGGCTCCTCATTGCCATGGCTTCTCTTGTTGCAGAGCATGGGCTCTAGGCCTGTGGGCTTCAGTAGTTGCAGCACATGGGCTCAATAGTTGTGGCTCACGGGCTCTAAAGCACAGGCTCAATAGCTGTGGCGCACGGGCTTCGTTGCTCCGCAGCATGTGGGATCTTCCTGGAGCAGGGATCGAACCCATGTCCCCTGGGTTGGCAGGCGGATTCTTAACCCCTGTGCCACCTAGGAAGCCCCACAGGTTCATTTACTCTTATTCCTGCAGCTCTTGTCGAACATGAGGTGTCATGTCCATGTCTCTGAGATCCTGTCCCATGGTGCTGTCCCAGTTACTGAGTCCCACTAATTTTTTAATTTCAATTCTAAAAGGAGGATGCAAACTCCAGGCCACCAATTTTAAGCAGTGTGACTTGCTCTAGTCTCCAAAACAAATGGAAATCCAACTTTCTGCCATTTCAGCGCTCTCTAGACCCTGAGGCCAGCATATTCAAAGCTTTAGTCTTTCTTTGTCATTATAGGCCTCTGTTGCAGGGATATTTAATTCTTAAGAATGGCCATATATTTTTATAATATATAAATATATTACAAATAATCAACTGTAATTAATAAAGTAAACTTCGAAAAATGTGAACATATTTTTGATATTGACTTCAATTCAAATATTGCTTCAAATAAGAAATGATAAATTTTGTAGTTAATTTGAATTATATTTTGCCTTTTATTTTAATTTGAATTATTATTTCTCCATTTACTGTTATAATTAACATGCCAAAAGTACAGTCTTTTCAAATGTAAAAAGCACTGCTGTAGTTGTATACTTTACATTTAAAAGTGCCTATGTTTTTCATTCTTTTACTTCCGACCATTCAAAACCGCTACATTTGGGCATGTTTCCTTTAATCATTATATGATTGAGTTTTAATTATTCAGTCTAAAATTTCTACATTTCTCAGCAGTATTATTCTATTTATACTTTATGTAAGTATAGATATATTTGATTTAAATCTACCGTCTTACTATTTGTTTTTTATTTGTCCTGATTCTGATCTCTTTTTCTCTGTCTTATTCTTTCTTTCTCTCTTTGCCTCTCCTTTTTTTGGGAATACATTTATTATTCCATTGCCCAATTCACTGGAAATTATATATATGTATATATACATAAATACATAAAATATTATAGTTATATATTTAATGCATATTATATATTGATGTAAAGAATGATAATATATAAATGAGATTATATTTTGTATATACACTATATTATAATGTATATTACACAAAATAAATAGTTTATATATCATATTAGAAATATATGTACATTTAAACATTTATATGTAAAGTGACTATGCAAAAAAGTACAAAAATACACTTGTATACATATACGTATCTTTATAATTTTTCTATTATTTAGTGTTATTTTTTTGAAATTATAGCATGAATCCTTGTCTTAACACCATGTAATATAAATTGTACTTTTACCACTTCCAGGATAATACAAATGCTTTAAAATATTTTAACTCCATTTTTCCCCTTCTTGATCTGTGGGCTGATTTTGTCAAATGTTTTAATTCTATGTGTAAAAATCAACACTACTCATCGTTGTCTTAAATAGTCAATGTCTGTCTGTATTTACAAATATTTATAGTCATTTTATTCACCTTTGTTTACTTTGGGATAATTTTCTTTCTGATTGATTTTTAGCATTTCCTTTCCTGAATGATGAAGATAGACAATTCTTTGTCTAAAACTATCTTATTTTTTTAATAAAATGTCAAACTCTGAATATTGAATTTTAAATCTGCAGTTATTTTCTTTTTCTCTGGCTTCTTTCAAGATTTGGATTTTGGTTTTCAACAATTTTACTGTAATATCCTTGAGTTGTGTGTGTGTGTGTGTGTGAGTGTGGGTGTGTATGTGTGATTTTTGTTTTTTTACATTCATCCTGTTTGAGGGTTGTGATTCTTCTACCATCCATATGTAATAACTTTTGTAAGATTCTTGGTTATGTCATCAAATATTCCTTCTACTTTTATCTCTTTCTCATTTTCTTTTGATATTCCAATTACATGTATGTTACACTTTTTTGCTGTATCATACTTTCCTCTATGTATTTTCTCTTTCATCCATTTGTCTCTTCATAGTTAAGTTTGTGTATTTTCTTTTTAACATGCACTCCAGTTTATTAATTTTCTCTTCAGCTGTCTTAAGTTCCTCAAAACTAAACATTTACTAAGTTCATAATTTTAATTACACTTATTTTCATTTCTATAATTTTTATTTTATTATTAATTGTAATTTTCTTTTTTCTGGCATAGGTCTCTATCTTTTCATATATTTATTTGAACTTAGTAATCATACATATTTTTAAGTGTGTCTAGTAATTTCAATCTGTGTTTCTCCCATGGATCTATTTCAATTTCACTTTTTATTCTCCTCAATTTTCAGTGAATCATTGTTTTTCAATTACCAAATTATATTTAATTATCAGTATTGCATAAAAATTATAGTAAAAATGATATGTTGGATTAAATTATGTTCCTTCTAATAAGATTTACATTTTCTTCTTCTTAGCTACTGTTTTAAGGGTAAATCACCTTAACTCAATCAATAATTGAAATGATTAGAAATCTGGCTTTAGTCTTGATGATTGTTCTATTTCCGTTTCACATTGTGGCTAGGATTTAGGCAGTCTTCTCAGCCTTCAGCCATCATTTTGGCTTTAAGAATTGGTTATAAATCAAGGGAAAAAAATGCTCCAAAATCTGGATTCACCTCTCTGGACTTTATTTTCAAAATCTTGGTCCTGAAAATTTTCACTGCTCTGATAAGCTTGTTAGTAATTTCAAAGTCATCTTTTACATATATAATTTGTCCAGTTTTATTGTTTGTCATCAGGAGAGTTGGTTCAGAGCAATATTCCCTCATTTGTGAAAGGAAAATGCTTAAAACTTTTGTATGAAGTCTCATTTTATCTTCAAATTCATAAAATTTTTTAATGTTTGCAAATAATATCTATGTGTGCCTATATATATACACATATATATAGATGTAGGTATATGTGTATATATATTTCTTTCTATCATCTATCTATCTATCTATCTATCTATCTATCTATCATCTATCTATCTATCATCTATCTGTCTGTCTATCTATTTATTTTAAATGCTCTTTGTATAGTAACATAAATGGCTAGGAAAATGCTTCCATTTAATCCTGTGGCTTCCCAGCCTCACAAACACACTAATACATACCTTCTGGAAGCAAAATATCTCATTTCCAGAAGTTAGCCAATTAAATGAGGAGTTAAGTGAGCAATGAGTATGTTCACCTCAGGGTATTGCCTACCAGTTTTATAGTTCAGAAGCTGAGTACTATAGAAATGCTAATGAATTAGACTAATTTTTCCTCTGTAAATATTACTTTTCCACATCTTTTGTTGTACTCATTAACTCAGTGTCTACTTCTACCTAATTATTCACATGTTAGCACTGACCCAGGGAGGAAAGAAAATCTTGAATTCACAGAGGCTAGAAGAGAGAAACAGGATATAAATAAAAATTATATCCAATTAAACTATATGTGATGATAAATGATATTAAGAGAATTTGTGAACTCTTTGCAAGATATCATCTGGTTCATTTGACATAATTTATGAAATTAATTTGGCCCTGGATGTTGGCACATGAATAATGATGCCATTTATCGCATGCTTAGAATTGCCCTCTGAACACAAAAGGGAAAACTGGGCAAAACAAATGATCTAACGTGGTATTTTCCAAAATGTAAGACATTGTTCCAAAATATAAGAGTATGGAACTAAATAGCATTAAATCACAGACTGAAAGAGTTATTCCCTTTCAAAGTTTTCTTTCACCACTGATTATCTCAAGAGAAAATCTTGGTTTAATTTTTGTTAGTTTAAGGCACCTTAAACTAACTGCTAGTCCCTCCTCTTAAAAAAGAAAGTGCAGACTTCCAGCTCTGAGAACTTGGCAGGCTGCCGTATCTAGCTAAAGTTTAATGGCATTGCCCTTTTTCTTATTTTATTTTTATTGCATTTGTCTGTAATGTTACATTTTATTTATCACAAGTGGTAGGTTTTCCTTCCATGGCAGTGTTTTTATTTTTCACTTTTAAAGATAGTATGTTAAGTAAAACATGAATGAATAGAAAATATAAACTATTAGGTTGAATTATATGAAATTCTCAGTATTCAACCATTGTGGCTGAATACCATAAAAATGTCAATATTATGTTGCTCAAACTAATTATAATACTATAGGTATTATGTCATAAGAAACAATTTGTGACGGTGTTATGGGAATGTTTGAAATCTGGGACTACTGATATCATAATGAGTCCCTTTGACAAGAGCTCATATGCTTAACACAAGAACTTCTGCCCTCTTCTTCATGTGTTAAAATCATTTTTTAACGAGGAGAGTGATACTCACTTTGATTCTAGCCTTGGAGCCAGCAATGACCCATATACTGTCATTCTCTAATCTAGCATATTAATTTAGCCGATATTACAAAGAACTAGCAAAATTAGAGGTTGAACTTTGTGCCATGGGCCATGAGCCCAAACATGACTTCAATATATAATTGGCTGGCATATTCAAAACTTTGAGATTATCGAGAGAAAGTTACTTTATATTACAAAAAGCATAATATTCTAATTAAAGTGACCATGTGAACTGGGCAAAGATCAGATAAAAAACAAATTTGTTAGCAAAGTTGATCCTCATCAATTACCAAGCTTCCACAAATAAAAACTTTATTTCTATTATAATTCATCTGTTTAGTGTTATTGCCAGATGAGTTATATCAAGAAGTTGCAGAAGGAAATTGTTCACAACCAAAAAGACTGGTACAGAATACAGATGGAAATAATTCCAAGTTATTAATATATAATCTCTGAAAGTGAGATCTCAGTGCTAAAATTCAGAAAGTGATGAGATTAAAAAGAAAATGATAATTGCATTCCAAAAAAATGTGAGAAAATGAAAATGGAAGAGAACTTGAGGGGAAGCTTCTTAGAAGGAAAATAATTAACTCCTCTATCACTAGACCATCTTTTTTTGTCTAGAGAATTCACCCAGCCCTTTCACCTGTGGCCATGAAAATTGATGCAGTGTTACATATACATTTTAAATGTAAAACAAAGGAAGAAAATAAATAACTGAGACCACCGTTTCCAAACCAAGAGAAAGAGAAAATGGAACATCATAAAACTATACAAGCAAAGAGGAAAATCAATAAAATTCAATGCAGCACATCTTCCCGCTCACTTCTGAGCACACAAAGTCCACTCATCTGGAATGCACCAGGTGTATGGTATGTGTTATAAATCTTTCAAGTCTTCAGAAATGTGATCTATCATTAGAAGCACTGAAAAAGACCAGTTGACTTCACTAATTGTGGTTTTTGCTTTCTTCCAAACTTGGGTATTGACCAGCACCCTGGGGGCTTTAGATCCATGTTAGAGTCAATGGAACAGTCAGAAAGAAGGTAGACACTAAGAACAGTGTTCTTCACAAAAATTGTTAGTTCTCACTGTTGCAATCTTGATTCAGAGAATCTGAGAGTTTATCGTTTCTCTTACTCCTCTTGTAGGTAGAGCAATGCCATTTCTATACCAGGATATTAAGGTACCACAACCTCACTCCATCCCTGTTGATTGAATATTTTCATGATCTCAAAATTACTAAGAAGAGGAATTCTCAAGATTAACTTTCCATCAAAATCATCCAGGAATTTTTTTTAATTAATGTAAATTTCTAAGCACCATCTTCAGCCTAAAGAAATGATACTACCTGGGAATTTACATGAATGTGCATTTAAAAAAAATAGGATATTCTGATATAGCCAGTCATAGAACCACATTTGGGTGCCATTTTATAAAAGTACTCATCTCTCCCCTTTATCTTTATAGTGGGCAAGATTTAATAGCATTCTTCTCTATCTTTGGATAATAAAACTTAATAAAACCTTTCCCTATTCTCCCCAAAATGTGTGAGAATACCCCAACTTAATTAGTCTTTGCTTTATCAAATATCTTCTTAAAAATCTCATCCATTTCCTTTTAATCTCTTCCTAAATCCTAATGTCCAATGTCTGTTAAGTTCCTATATAAATACTGCACTATGTAAATATTCCTTAGTAGTGAAAGCTGGCTAGCTTTTACTGGCATCACATTTCTCCTACCCTGAATATAGTCAGGAAAACTAGAAGCGTATTTCTATTACTGAGACTAATACACTGACAAAAACCTGTTTAAAAATTCTTAGCCATCAAGCATTATGAAAAAAGGCAAACTGCACTATTCCAAATTTCCCAAGTGGCTCATTATAAGCATTTCCCCATGTTACTTAGAGACATTACAGAGAATTCCAATAATATCCCCGTGTTTGGATCAACACCCTAACAGACTTCACTGCAGTATTTTCTGCTGGCTGGAATTTCGTCTAGTAAAGATGCTCTAGTGGGATGTTCTGTTGTATAGCCTTAACTCTTCCACAGTTAAGTTCTTGATCAAACCTATTACTTCTATGACTCCTTCCTACTTTATCCTACCTTATGTGTAGGTCATGATGGATTCAAGATGCCAAACCATATTTCTATTACACCTCACATTATATGAGATCCTTGGGTTAGGTAGAAAATGATACAAATAATTCAGGTGTCCTGGACTCATCTCATAGCACACCCAGAAAAAGGGAGCCCAAGATAATTTCAGCCCAGTCTTATTATACCTTCTTGATCAGATAGGCACAGTTCCTGTACATAACAGTCCCAATGGCAGAGCTCTCCAGGGATCTCACCAAAACCAGGTACAAATCTCGGTAGCCTTATTATTAATAAACAATGGTGACAGGCTGATCTCAACCACCCCAAGCTCCTTGAACTCATAATAACAAAGCAATACAATTAATCAATATGTTTCGTACTTTGGGAATCAATATTGTATTGATACATTTTTATTTTATTAAAACACTTCAGGCCAGTTCAAGGCCTCTGTACATCATCATTCTTGCAATTTGAAATTCTCTAAAGACTAAAAGATAAATTCATATATTAATTGGAAACTTGAAATTTCTCTCTTATGGAATTCCTGTCCTGGGCTTTTGATCACTTTTTTCCTGAGGTTTTTTTTTTTCCTTTTTTTGTTGATTTTTAAGAGTCTCTTACATATTTTGGATACTAAATACTTACTCCCTCATTTACAAATTCAAGTTATCATTTATCTCATCCTCTCATTCATAGTTTTAATCTTCCTCTTATATTTTTGCTCTTTGTCTTACATTTCAAATGTTTTACTCTAAGTTCATCTTCTAATTCACTTATTTTCTTTTCACTTGTGTTTAACTGTTTAACTCATTGTGTTTGTTAACTAATTAATTAATTTGGTACATGAAAAACAACTCAAAACTCAGTAGCTTACACCAATGATTGTCCACTGTCACCCACAAGTCTATGGACTGTCTTGGGGGTTGGCTGATGTAGGCTGAACTCAGCTCAAAACTCTCTTGATTCCAGATAATATGTGGATCAGTGGGGGCTGGTATATTCAGGCTTAGTTTGGCTAGTAAACCTTGGTTGGGATGACTCTGGTCGATGTGGTTCTCATTCCTGACATTTTTCTAATGATGTTGGAAGGAACAAAAGGAGGCCAAAGAAAACACAGAAAATCTCTTAAGGCCTGAGTTCAGAACTGGCACTCCTAACTTCCACCTTAGAATATTAGCTTTACTAAGTGCTACGGCTGAAGACAAAATTAAGATACAAGAAAATATACCACAGCCCAAGTGGAAGAACTGCCAAGTCATATGACAAATGGTATTGGTATATGGAAGACTGAAAAATGCAGCCAGTTATTCAAACTACTGCACTCATACAGATTTGTGATGGTTAATTTTATGTGTGAATTTGCCTGGGCCACAGTACCTAGATATTGGGTCAAACATTACTTTTGATATTTCTGGGAGGGTGTTTTTGAATGAGATTCACATTTGAATCAATGGACTTTGAGTAAATCACATTGTCTTTCATAGTTGGGTGGGACTCATCCAATCAATTGATGACCTGATTAGACCAAAAGACTGACTTTCCTGGAGCAAGAAGGAATCCTGCCAACAGATTGCCTTAGCACTTGAACTAGTGCGAGTCATTCCTTCAAATCAATTCTCTCTCTCTCTCTCTCTCTATATATATATATATAAAATACACACACACACACACACACACACACACACAGATCCACATTCTATCTTATTGATTCTATATCTCTGGAGAACCGGAATACAAGGGTTTGTGTTTTTTTTGTTTTCATTTCAGTTCCTTTTTTTTAATTTAGATTAGATTATTTTTCAAAATCTCCTTGATCAGTTTGATTCTATTTAATCTCTTTAAGTACATATTACATATTTAATACATTTAAGTATATTTAACACTGTATATTTTAGTATACGTTTAATATGTTTAGCATTCATTATGCTATAATTATAAGATCCGAAGTCTTTGCTTATCTGAGTCTACAGATTTTTGTTCTAACCTCCATTTTGCCTGATTTCTTTTTTCTCTGGTTCCTTTCAAGATTTTTTGAGGTATTTATCATATTAGGTGTTCACTGAGCTTCCTAGACGCTTGTGATTGTGTGTCTGTATTAACTTTGCAAAATTCTCAACCATTGTTACTTTAATGTAACAATTATTTGTTATTTTTTTCTTTCTGCATTTCAGTATTGGAAGTTTCTATAGACATATGTTCAAGTTCACTGATCTTTCCTCAACAATGTCATTCTATTGGTGAGCCTGTCAAAAGCGTTCTTCATTTCTATTAGTTTTTGATTTCTAGCATTTCCTTTCGATTCTTACTTAGAGTTTTCATGTATCTGTTTACATTACATCTTACATGCTGTGTACCTTTCAATTGCAGTCCTAAGAAACTTAATCAAAATTATTTAAATTTCTAGTCTGATACTTCCAAAATTTCTATCATATCTGAGCTTGGTTTTGATATATGCTTTGTTTTTCTGAACCATGCTTCTAGCCTTCTATTATGCCTGGCAATTTTTTGGTTGAAAGCCAGAAGTGATATATATCATAAAGGGAATGGAGTAAATAGGCCTTTAGTGTGAGGTCTTTATGTTTATTTATCTAGGAGTTAGTCTTTTTAATGTTTGCTGTAGCTGTAGGTGTCAGAAAGTAAGATTTTTTCTAATATTTTTGTTTTAGTCTCTTATGATATAATTGGGTTTACCCAGAGGCTCCTTCTTGAGTAGAATCTGAGGCATCCAGTTAGTTTAGTTGAAATCCACTAGTTATTATACAGAAACCTAATTGATGTTATGGTAAGGAGTGGAAAGAGGGGAAGAATTCTCTAATCCAGTCATCAAATTTCTGTCTTTTCATGAGCCTATGCCCTTTGGCTGTGATTCTCAAAGTGGTTTTCAACTTGTTTACCTCTGTATTAGGTGAGACAAGAAGGCCAGAGGGGGCTGGATTTAAGCATTCCACTTTCTCTAGGTCAATTAGGTTCTGGTAAAATTCAAGTTGGTTAGGTAAGGTTGTGGTACAATAGTGTCTTTTGAGGAGTGAGGGAACTCCTTTGTTAGTAAGAGAATGCTCTGGGTGTATTTCAGAATGGTTACTTTCTCTTTCCCCACCAGAAGTCTGAAGAGAATTTTCTCCAATCTGCACCCTGAGGTGAAGCTGGTAGCCAGGAGGTAAAACTCACAAAAGTGTGGGGGGTCCCCTAAAGGCCAGGCCCCAGGAGCTTTTAACTCTCAAGTTGGTCCACACATAGCCTCTAGCAATTCAGCAAGCACATTTAAGTTGCTCTTATGAGTACCAGCTTCATAGGTAGGGTTCTGCTTGGGCTCATGCTCTAGACAAGCAAAAGGTAATATGATTTTTGATATCTAATTCTCTCTCAAGTTTTTAGAATACCAGTTTTCCCTGTGACATCAATTATCTGATGGATGTAAAGAGAGTTGCTGATTTTCAGTGTGTTCAACTTTTGACTTGTGAGAACAGGAGTGATAATTTCTAAGATCGTTATACATTTAAGCAGAAACCACATACCTTATTTCTTCATGAGTTTCTTTTTAATTTTTCTGTAAGTTTATATTCCTTTAGAGTTTTACATATGGAATTCTATAACATCTGTGCTGAGAATGAATTCCATGAGAGAGGATTTGCATTTGCTTCTGCTAGACCCTTGAGAGAACTCTAGCCCAGGAATATTTTACATAATTTCTTAACTCAGGACTTTTAGATACTGTAGGCCTTAATTCTCAACTTGTATGGAGACTAACATGTAGTTAAGAACTTTTAGAGTAAACTTTTAAAATTTTACCTCACCTAAGACCAAGCTGGGATTGACAAGGCTCTTTGCTTTTTCCCTTCACGTGGTATATATTTTTCTAATTCATCTTTTCATCTGAGAAGTATTCTGTTATGAATCTCAGCTCTAAGGATGAATGTCATGACTCTGCAAGACGCTTTCCCCTCTTCTCCACAAGATTGTTAAAAGAAAAGCCATAGCTTAGTAGAAATCTACAAATGCTTTTATGAAATCCTCCATTTTATTTCACTGTATTTCTGTCTACATTTTTCTGTCCCTTAAGAACTTCTATTTTAATGAGTACTAAAATACACACAATTTTTTTTTTAATTTCCATTTTTTTGTGAAAGAAATGCATTCAGTGTACCTAGCCTACCATATTGTGAGGAATAGAAGTTTAGTTTAGCTTTTATCTGTTTTATATACTAGGATTTAAAAAAATAATATATTTTGGATAAATGTTCCCATGACTACATAAATGTTAAAACTCATTAAATTAGAAAATATCTATGAGTGTTTCCTCGTTTAAATTTAGCATCGTAGTTAAAAATATGAGCTTTGGGGCCAGACTAACTGAGTTTGATTTTCACCTCTGCTAATTATTACTGTGACCTTAGGCTAGTTTTGAAGCTCTCTGTTCTTTAATTTCTTCATCTTTAAAATGAAGATAATAATATCACCTCCTTCATAGGGTTAATAGGAAGTTTATTGAGCCAACATATATAAAAACACTTAAAATTGTGACTGCCACATAGCAAGCATTCGATAAACCTCTACTACTACACTAATACTATTATGCATTTTGTTGTATTTATTATTGCTGTTGTTTTGGGATCATTCCTAGTTAGTTGTCATGGACTGAACGTTTGTGTCCCTCCAAAGCTCATATGTTGAAGCTGTAACTCCTAATGTGATGGTATTTGGACATGGGAGGTAATTAAGTTTAGATGAAGTCATGACAGTGGTGTCCTTATGATGAGATTTGTGCCCTTATAAGAAGAGGATGAGACATCAGAGCTTTCTCTCTCTCTCTCTCTCTCTCTCTCTCTCTCCAGGAGCAGGCACTGAGAGAAGACAGCTGTCTATAAGCAAGGAAGCAGGCTTGCACCAGACACTGAACATGCAGAACACTTGATCTTGGATTTCTCAGCATTGAACTATAAAAAATAATTTTCTGTTGTTTAAGCCACCCATTCTTTAATATTTTGTAATAGTAGCCTGAGCACATTAAGATATTGGCTATTTTAAGATCATTGGTAAATCTCTGTTCTTGCAAGAAGGATTACTTATCTCTTTGGAATAAACTGCTTCACCGAAATCACTACTTCTAGATGAACAGAAGCTGGCCACATACAGGATACCTGGAAGTAGGTACTTTTGCCAAGAAAATAAAAAGTGAACATTCTTCTTCAGGTGCAGCTGTATGTACACCCCTACAAACCTACTTTGTCCAAAGCTGGTGTTTTTCCTTCATCCAAGAACAGAACTGCATATCCTTTATGAAGTTGAGAGTTTCTGCTGTCTAGTGACTGAATAGCTATACTGGACACTTCTGGTTTAGTTTCTTTATACCCCAGACAATAAAAAGACAGATTTTTAGGTACAATCAGTGACATATTATAGGGAGGCCACTTCCACATCTACCTAGACTTATACTTCCAACTTTTTGCTTAACATCACATCACTGAGGGCCAAAGCTTTTCATGCCACTCCCATTCATTTATTCACATCAAGTGTTATTTACCAATTTTATGATAGGTGCTGTGCTAGGCACTTGTGATTCTGTGTGGGTTAACAAGAAATCCCTTCTCTCAAGAAAGTCACAATCTAGTGAAAAAATCATCCACAAAGAGAATATACACAGGGACTGAGGGGGTGAAAAAAGACTTCACTGAGTGGTAGTGATATTTTATCTAGGTTTTGAAAATTGAGAAGGAATCTACCTATTGGAGAGAAAAGAAAGTACATTCCAGGCAAAGTGAACATTACATGCAAAAGTATATGAGTCAATCATTTGGAATAGTATGGCTTCAGTTAGCCAACTTACATGGCTGGAGTGTAGGATGCATTGGGGAGGAGGCACAAAAAAATGAGTCTACAGAGGCCTCACATGCTAAGGTTTGGGGTTTTGTCTTGGGGGTAGTAGGCCTACCTGGCAGAGAGATAAGCAGAGAAGGACATAATCAAGTTTGCTTTTAAGACAAATGGTAATGGGAACTGGAGTGAAGGATTCTCACGTTGAGACCAATTAGGGGACAGCTATGGTGATCCAGTTCTGGGCACAGACAAAGGCACTGAAGATGGAAATAAGAGGGAGTGATTTGAAAGACATTAACAGGCAAAAATGACAGGACTAGCTGAGTGATTATAAATGAAGGATGAGAAGAGCAGGGCAGGGCTTCAGAAAGATTTCTAGTGTGGATGGCATATTTAACTGATATAGAGAATACAGAGGTGAAAGCATTAGAAGAGAACTCATTTGTTTTTAATTCTATACCAGGAAAAATTGGGCAAGGCTTGACCATGTAACCACAAGGGCCTTTGCACTCTTGAGTTTCTGGGCCCTCTGCAGCCCAGGCTTGCTGCTGTCCTGTCTTTCCTTGGAGCAGGCCCCAGGGACACCACCTACTTCCAAGTCTCTGAAGCTGCAAACACCAACTTGATCCCTCGAGGATTCTCTCCCCTGGAGCTTCCTTGCAGAGAGTAACAGTCTTCCCAGCTTCCTCCTTCCTTCCAGTCCCCAAAGACAAATGCATATGACATTTTTAAAAAATTACTATTAATCACCATAGAGAAATAGAGAAAAGCAAGAATAACAAACACAAGGGAATTGCAAAGTTTAAGAAACTGTACAGATTTCTTTATGCTTCTCCTACTGAGAAAGTAACAGAGAACCTGCTCCCCTCCTCGTGCCCTGCATTTTGTCAAACCTTTATTGCAAAGGATGGAGTGCAGCCATCTCCTCAAGCTACTGCCAGTCTTTTAAGAAGAGGGCATGATGATTCCTTTCTCATGAAAGCCCTTTCCTTTAAAGAACTGGCCTGATTTCCTTCATACCCGCATATTAGTTCAACAAATATTTATTGAGATTTGCTTTCTCTAGGCACAGTGCGGGGCCCTGGGAATACAGTAGTAAAAATGACATAGTTCCTGCACTGGAGGCTCACCCAATAGTGGTGGAAGAAACTGAACACATGCACATTTTCCAGGCAGTGTCCTTTTCCCAAGCAAATAATGTATTCATGTAACCTCCATGGTGGCAGGAAATTTTTTAGAATATATTTTGTGTCCTGCTGTCCGTCACTCTTCCATCACCAAGAATAGACCTCAGCTAATAGCTGGTGCATAATAAACGCACTTTGAATCATGAGATGTCCTCTGTCCAAAACAGAAAGGTCTTTAAACGCTTCCTCAAAAAAGAACTGATGCATTTTATGACTGAGATATTCAAAAATAGTCCTATAAGAATAATATTCTTCATTTTCAGAAAATCATTATTAAAAAAGTAATTTATTTGTTGGAATTGATTTTACTTTATTCACAACTTTGCTCCTGTTCTATGAAGTGTATTAAGAATACCAGTTAGTGACTTGCACTAGGATTTATTATGTTTAGACCCTAAACACAGGGTATAGGGAGGCAAAGGAGGATTCCATCAGTATGAGGACTTCAAGACACCAGCAGGCTTCTTATGCTGAGATTAGTATGTTTTGGTCCATACTTGTGGCAGATTGCATTTCCCAGAGGTGGCAGATTGTATTTTCAGAAATACATCCAAACACACATGCTCTACTTTCAGTGTGATTTTAACTCTCCTTTTATTCAGAGGTGGGGGTCTCAGTTCTCTCTCCTTGAATATGGCTGGGCTTGTAGCAAAAATGATGCAACATGGCTTCTGAAGCTAGGCCATAAAAGCAACATAGGTTCTGCCTGCTTCTCTTGGGACACTGACTCTTGGAGCTCTGAGAAACCATATTAGCAGTCTGGCTGTCTTCAAGCCACCATGCTGTGAGGAAGCCCGATCTAGCTTACATGCAGAGACCAGAAGGAGAGAAAGATGTGAAACTATTTGAAGAAATCGATAACTGAAACAATAGTAAATATTGATTTGTATTCAGTCATTTTCACTCAAAACTGGCATGTAGTATTGTTCAGTATTCTAGTGTTCATTGCTTATTGAGTTCTTAATAGCACTCAAATGTATTTTTTCTCCTTTCTTTCTTTCTTTCTTTCTTTCTTTCTTTCTTTCTTTCTTTCTTTCTTTCTTTTTCTTTCTTTCTTTCTTTCTTTCTTTCTTTCTTTCTTTCTTTCTTTCTTTCTTTCTTTCTTTCTTTCATTCTTCCCTCCTTCCTTCCTTCCTTCCTTCCTTCCTTCCTTCCTTCCTTCCTTCCTTTCTGATTACCTCTCCAACATCACTTTGGTTGGTCTTCCAGGAAGGGTAGGTAAAACAATATACCAAGGGTGAGTAAGGGATTCAAGTTTTCCCCAGGACATTAAATCTTGGGCAGAGTAAAATAATTACCAAAAAATAGAGCTGATTCATCCCATCCATCATGACGTGGTTATTAGTCAATGTTCTCTAAATCCCTGAAGTAGTTCTGGCTCTCATCCTATTCTAAACACACTTCTGTGAGCTTTCCTATAATCCTATACAAATTCCTTTTCTGTAAAAATTATTAGGCATTCAATTTATCTACATTCTATATAACCCAAGCTGAGTTTTGAGTTTTTATATCCAGATTGATCAAGCTATACAAATAATAATGACAACAAACCAACGCTGATTCTTCAGCAGATTAGCAGGTCTGGTGCAGCAGACCGGAAGATCATTTTGATCCCTGACACACTTCTTAGATTTGATATTCCCTAGCCAAATTGATGTTTAGGACTTCCTGAGGTCAGAACCTCCTTTTCCTCTATTTTTGACTATATCATAGATTTTGTAATATTCTTATGTTTACAAATGAATACAAATTCCTCAGAAAACTTAGAAAATAATGATAGGCCAAATGAAGCAGAAGAGAAAAAGAAGAAATTGAATCTCTCCATATTACCAAGGGACATACATTTGCAAATTAGAAGATGCTCAATTTGAACTAATTTAGCTAAGAACGAAATGTACTAACTCATATAACCAAATTGCAGCAGGGCAAGCATGGTGATGTTCTCAGGGATGACTGGATCCAGGGATGGAACATGTCAAGACTTTCTCCCCATTTTCATCTGTACTTTTCTAAGTGGAGCTATTGTACTATCTCATACATCACAGCTTGGGGGTAGAAGGATTTAATTACAGGCAATTCTAGGCTCAGTCTAGCACCAATATATATAGGTGACCTCCAGGAAAGAAATATGTCTTAATTTGGAAGCTGTAATTTTCAAAGGTTCTACAAACTTCTTTCCAAGTATGAGACAACCTGACCAACCCATGTAAACTAGCTAGCAGGAGGCAATCAGTTCTGTCCCCCTCAGTCACTTCCTGTTGTAAAATGAGTTAAATATTTGACTCTTAAATATTGACACATATACTCCAGCCCCATTTCTAATGCCATGAAAAGGTGATTCCCTGATAATCCTCATTATGTCACTAGAAGTAACAACTCTACCCAGCTTTGGCTGCCAAACTCACATGATTATTCAGAAGGTTCTGGCATTCATAATACCTAGGATCCTCAGCTATAGAAAAGTTACCACCTACAATCAATCCAAAGAAGGGAGAAAAAAGGTATATAGATATAAAATACCTACTGTTTGTCAAGTACACGCTTATTTCTCTGAATATATTTCTCAGCCCTTTCCCTCAACAGTGTGAACTTTCCTGGTCAGGTTCAGAGGCTTCCCTAAGCTATATAGTCTAAGCAATCACAGCCCCTCTACTCTTGGGCAAGGGCCCAAGTCTTCTATCACAGCTGTTGGGATTTTAGAGGATCAAAACATAGCAAGTCTATTTCTCACCAAGATTTGGAACCGATTAACAAATAGACACAAGAAGATGGGAATCAAATTGTTACCTTCATTATTGATTTTTTTAAAAATCTAGATTGGAGGACTTGGGTGAGATTTGCAAACAAATAGGATTCTGTGGCTCTCTGTCGCATGCTCATCCTTTCATATTTTTTACTTGGTTTAAATTTTGGGTCAGCAAGGCTGAGGGATAGTGCCTACAAAGGGCATATGTGTGCCTAAGCAGATGTTTCTCAATGTCTCGGGCAAAAGGAAAGAAAGGAGAACAACTCCCCAGTATTTCAGTCATTTACAAGAGACTCTTACTTGATAAGGAATTGTGGACTGATGTCTATTCATAGGAAAATGTTGACAATATAGAGAAGGAATAAAAGCCAGGGATATTATTCTTATGGTGGTAACTCCACCTAAAAATATGAAGAGAGTGAGACAAGTGGTTCCTCCAGCTCTGCATGTTCCTGGCTGCTACAAGTACACTAGCTATGAATGAGAACAGTAGCTTACATTAACCAAGTGGTCTGTGCTCAACTTCAGGGGCATCGGTTTTCTCTCCAGGTCAAATTCAGCAGCTCTGAAGTCTTCAAGTGCTGAGAATCCAGGCATCCCGTCATGTATCACTCTCCATCATTTTTCAGGTACTCTAACATTCCTCAACCCAAAGCTCATTCGCATACTATTCTCTCCGCCCTTAAATCCAAACTCATCTCCGCACCCTCCCAAACCCTGTCATGTTACCCATGGGTAATGGCAATACATCATCAACAAAATATCCTATAATTATTCTCGAAATTTTCTCTGAATGCTCCCTTCCATTTCTTTATCAAACTGAAACATGGATAGCCCCTGAGAATTCTGCTTCCCTACATCTCTCAACCACACACTAGATTTCTCTCAATTTTACATACCTTTTGACCTTTAAATTGTATCTGTTCCCTCCTAACTTCTCATTGCTTCTTTCAAATGCTTTTGTCCTTTCAAAGACCCCAACTGCTTTCAAGTGCATATTATCAGATGTCATCACCTACTTCTGATTTTTGATGTTGCCATTTACCCTTTCATTCTTTCCTTCTCCTTTATAGATGACCCTATATATCCCTCCTCGCTACTACTGTGGTCATTTTTGACACTCAACTTGAGCAGAACAGATTTAGACAACATGCTGGCCTCTCACATCTTCTAAGTCCTCCACCAAAAATATCTTCTTCCACATCACTTCAGCCTCTCCTATAATCATATCCTGAGATTTATACCAATAACTACATCTTTGTGTGTGTCTCTCTTCCTTTGTCACTCTCTCTCAGCAAGCAATATCTATTTTCCTTCTAATTAATTTTCTCTTGAACTCCCACTACAACAATTACCCAATATCAGTGAGCTCTCTAATCCATTGACTGATACTTGTCCTGTCCATTACCCTCCTCCCATTCTCACATCCGAATTTACCCATATTTCTATAGGTAGTCATAATCATCATTTTCAAAAAATAGTCTTAATGTCCCTGCTCACATTTCTTATTTTCATAGTCCCTGTGTTTTCTCTATGCTGTGTAACAAATTACCACAAACCAAGTGACTTAAAACAGCATCTATTTGGCACTATTTGCAATAGCCAAGACATGGAAGCAAACTAAATGTTCATTGATAGATGAATGGATAAAGAAGATGTGAGATATATATATATATATATATATATATATATGTATGTATATACATACACAAACACACACACACACACACACACACACACAATGGGCTATTACTCAGTCATAGAAAAGAATGAAATAATGCCATTTGCAATGACATGGATGGACTCAGAAATGATCATACTAAGGGAAGTAAGTCACACACAGAAAGATAAATATCATATGATATCAATCACATGTGGAATGTAATTTCTAAAAAATGATATAAATGAACTCATTTGCAAAACAGAAACAGATTCACAGATTCTGAAACAAACTTATGGTTACCAAAGGAGAAATACGGTGGGAGGAGTAAACTAGGAGCTTGAGATTAACATACACACACTACTGTATATAAAATACATCACCAACAAATACCTACTGTAGAGCACAGGGAACTTCACTCTATATTCTGTAATAACCTATATAGGAAAAGAGTCTGAAAAAGAATGAATATATATATATGTATATATATATATATATATATATATATATATAAAACTGAATCACTGTGCTGCACACCTGAATCTAATACTACATTGTAAATCAATTATACTCCAATAAAATTTTAAAAAAAACCACAGGCTCCGTGGCGCAATGGATAGCGCATTGGACTTCTAAAAAAAACCACAACATCCACTTGTTCTTTCACAGTTTCTATACACAATGGAATACTATTCAACCACAAAAAGGATGAAATTTTGCCATTTTCAACAACATGGATGGACTTGAAGGGAATTAGGCTAAGTGAAATGAGTCAGAAGAAGACAAATACTGTATGATATCACTAATACGAAGAAACTAAAAACTAAAACAAACGAGTGGGTATAACACATAAGAAACAGAGCCACAGATGAAGAGAACAAACTACTGGTTACCAGTGGTGAGAAGGAAGAGAGGAGGGGCAAGATAGGGGATTCTGAGGTACAGACTACTGTATATAGAGTAGATAATCTACACGAATCTATCGTACAGCACAGGGAATATAGCTAACATTTTGTAATAACTATAAATGGAATATAAGTTGTTATACACCTGAAACTTATATAGTGTTGCACATCAACTATACCTAGATCATAAATATATAAATAAATAAAAAGACGTCTGGACATTAGCTGGATTCAATGTTCACAGTATCATAAGACCGAAATCAAGCTGTCAGCTGGACTGTGTTCTTCTCTGAAGGCTCAACAAAAGAAGGACCTATGTTCAAGCTCCCTCAGGTTGTTGGCAGAATTCCTCTTTCTGATGGCTGTAGATTTCATGGAACTTCTTTCTTCAAAGTCAACAAAAAGGAATTTCTGCTATCTAAAGTCTCTATCTTCAGGGAAGGCTTGGTTACTCTGTTAAAGGATTTACCCAAACAGGTGAGGCCCATCTAGGATAATCTCTCTTTGAGTAACTCAGATTCACATGGTTAGGGATCTTAAGTAGACATATGCAAAATCCCTTCACCATTTCTATATTTTACTGGTTAGAAGTCAAAAGGAAGGTATTATATATGAGACTTTTGGGTATCAATTTAAGCTGTGTCTACACAAGCCTCTCAAAATCTCAATTCTGATTTATGTTGGTTCACTTGAACTCTCTGCTAACTCTGTCCCCGCACCTAAACATACAAATAATATCAGTTAAAAAAAAGTCACACATTTGGCTGTTTGGTTACTTTTCAAACACATGGAAATAAATCTCAAATGGCTATTTAATCCTGGACATACTTCACAAGAAAAATCCCTCTCACTTCTAGGAAACTATTTTCACATCTTTCACTCCTCACACTTAGCTGATGACAGTGCCTTACACTCCAAAGAGAACCACCTCATCCTTCTGCTGTCAAGTCTACAAACTCCCCATCATCCGTACCCACTCTGCCTTTTATTCTGTCTCTGCTTCTGTTTAAGACCACCACGCTCCCCTTGTACCATAGATCTTTTTCTCATGGATCACTATCTCAAGGAATCTGTGCTGTCATGATCTTTTTTTTCTGTTGTATCACTTCATCTCTTTTCCTTTAAAACACACACACACACATACACATCTTAAAACACAGTCTCCAAGAATAATTTATGCAATTTTTCAATAAATCTAAAATTATTCCAAAAATAAAGTTTATAAAAACAAAAGCAAAACAATGTCCTTTGTCTTCAGATCTTCTGGATCTTCTTCTTCTTTCAATTCCATGTTTCCTTTCACACCAGAGCTCCTTAAGAGTTGTTTCTATCAACTTTCTGAACAGCCTTACCTCCCATTCTCTCCTCAGCTCCTCTTAATCTATTGCCTTTTTATCAAGGACATCACTGGTTTCTCTTCCTACTAAAGGCAATACTCAGGTTCTCATAATTATCTTCAATTAACCACTTCCTTCTTCCTGAGCACCCTTTTTTTCTGGGATTCAATGGCATCATAGGCACCATACTGGACTGGTTTTTATTCTCACACTTGACCAGTCTCTCCTTTCCAGTCTCCTTTTCTGGCTCCTCTAAATGTTGGAGTACTCCAGAGCTCTCTCCTTGGCTCTGTGTTTTCTACCAACAGTTCTTCCATAGATGATCTCATCGGTCCTATAACTTTAAATAAGATAAATCTTCCAATGACCTGTCTGTCACAGGATGCTCTCCAGGGATGCCATCCACACACCCTACTTATTTGTCATCTCTTCTGAATGTTTACGACGCATCTCAAATTCCACATGGCCAAAATAGAACTAGTTATTTTCTTCCAAAAATCTACTCTTTCACAGACATTTCCTATCTCACCCAATGATACCACCATTCACTTAGCTGCTTAGTCCAAAAGCCTGTAAATCTCATCTTCTCTTCTCCTCTACCTTTCATGCTCCAAATTCAAGACACTTGGCCCTTATTCAAAAATATATTCCAAATATAATCACTTCTTAGATGGCTTTTCATTGATCTCTTCTACTAAAGCAGCACTATATGTTCTTTGTATTCTTTCTCATGTTAGCCCAGTTTATCTCTTCCAATCTTTCATCTGCTCCTACAATTCTTATAGCCTTTGTTTATTTTTTTCTCACTTTCACTCTTGTCAATGAGAATATAAGTACTTTGCAGGCAAGGACTCTACATTATTCTACAAATAAGGGAACTGAAGCTCAGTTAAATGATTGAAAATGCTAATATGAGCAAAAAGTGGTGAAAATGGAGTTTAAGTCAGTTTCCAAGCCCATGCTATTTCCATTGCACCACTAAAAAAATAACCTCTTAGATTAATAGTAAAGAAATAGTATTTAATCTCTCCAATTGTGTCTTGCATGTGTCCCATATTTTCCAACCTGAATTTGGTTTTGATGAGATACTATGAGCAGTGGGCCACAGTCTTTCTGATATCATGATAGAGAGAGGTAATAATAACTTCACTCAGTTGTGACACTCCTTAGTTATCACTTTGGGAATCACATAGAATTTCCCTCTAAGATAAGACACAACCTAGCCTATAACCTATGGAATCGTTTTTATTTTTAAAAATTTTCTTATAGTGATAGATTTCATCTGGTTTAAAGTTAAAACTTTAAAATCTGTTTTCCAATTTTTAATCTGCCTTCTTTCTGACCCAAATCCGCTCCGGAGAGAAGCTGGTAGCATCTTCTCCTGAGGTATGGTTAAAGAATAAACTAGCATCATGAATTCTAATCCCAAATATACCAGCTACCACTTTCATAGCCTCGGGTAAGTACCTAAACTTAACAGACCTGGGTTTCCAGTATATCAATCAGGGATTTTAAAAGAAACTTGCCAACTTTATTACATAATCCAGATACATGTGGTCTATTGTTTTACTCTGGACCAATTTAGATCTAGAATTGGCTCTTACTTGCATTTCCGAGGAAGAATCCACTTCTCCCCAAAGCATCAGTCATGAACAGAGAATACAGAAAAATTTATAAAAGGGGACAGAGGTGGAAATTTTTCACCCCCAATGAATACGTAAAATTAATCCTCAAGTGGATCTGTTTTCCCAGTTCCTCCTTCCTCTGTTTGCCACCACTAGGGAGTTCCCTTGGTTGTCCCCCTCCCATGCAGCACCCAAATGCCTTGGCTCTATTTGCTCTCCTTCTGAATTTCACACCTCCCATGACTCCTCACATTATTAGAACATTTGCACTTCCCTCCTCTCATTTCTCCAAATTTGCTTACCCACACCCATTCCAATATTCAGCAAAGTACTATCCAGTTGCTACGTGAAGGGGGATTCTTCCTCCTTAGAAGGCATTGGTGAAGGGGCAGTTAATTTTTAAACTCTCTTACAGTTAGAATGTTTAAACTCTCTTACAGTTAGAACCACTTAGTGGTTCCTTCACCTGCAATTGTCCTAGTCCCTCTGTATCCGTTAGGGTAGTTTGGGTTTCAAGTTACAGAATACTCTGAATCAGAATGCCTTAAAGAATAAAGAAATCTGTGATTTCACACCTGAAGTTCAGAAGTCAGGTTCTATCGTCTACTAGCATAGCTTCAAAGATGTTGACAGAGACTAGGTACATTCCACCTCTCTGTTCTGTTTTGTTCAGCTTTGTTTGACCCTCAGGCTTGTGTCCTTCTTGAAAGCAAAATGGTTGTCAGTGGCATTCTGCATGACATTCCTCCTTGTTTACGTATAGCAGAAGAATGTGAAAAAAACTGCACTCCTTCAATTTGATTGAGCCATTTCCAATCAAATGCTAAGTCCTTGGTTGAATCATGGGTGACCATAAAATTTATTTGCTAACTATGCTGAGACAGCAGGTGTAAACCAGGAGTGGTCAAAGTCAACTCAGACATACGTCAACTCTAATAATAGTTACTAAATCAATGTCCTATGTTGACTTTAACCTCGGCAATGGTGAGTTTATTTCACATTGCTTTAGTGAAAAAGTCCTGTTTTTCCTCTTTTCTGGTTTCTCCTTTAAAGGTTTCTTTGTCCATCTCTTAAATATTAACTTTTAAAGATTGTGCTCTGAGCCTTTCTCACTTAGCATCTTCTTTCTCTGGATAATCCAATCTACTCTAATTGCATCATTTATCATGTATATGCTAATGATGCCAAATTGTCCTATATGACATCCATGAAATAAAAATACAAACTAGTGTGTACAAAGGCATGTTTTGGACATCAAGAAATTGATGCTCCACAGACACCCCCAAAATATCTAGCATTTGAGAACTCACAGTGCACCAGGTACTATTCTGATTTTTACATATATTTTCTTATTTAATTTTTGTAGTAACTCCATGGATTTAGTACTATTAGTATTGTGTTAGGGTTCTCCAGGTTAAACAGAACCAGTAGGATGTGTGTGTATACAAATGTGTACTCACTCTCTCTCTCTCTCTCTCTCTCTATATATATATATATATATATATATAAATTGTCTAATGAGACTTTGGAGACTGGCAAGTTTAAAATTTGCAGAGTGGGCCAGCAGCTAGAGACTTAAAGAATAGGTGATGTTGAAATTCAAATCTAAAGGTGGTCTGCTGCAGAATTTCCTCTTGCTCTGGGGAGGTCAGTCTTTTGTTTCATTCAGACCTTCAGCTGGTTGGATGAGGCCCACCAACACTATGAAGTACAATCCGCTGTGCTCAAAGTCCACCAATTTAAATGTGAATCTCATCTAAAATGCCGTCACAGAAGAATCCAGAATAATGTTTGATCAAGTATCTGGGCACCATGGCTCAGCCAAGTTGACACATAAAATTAACTATCACAATTAACTAATAACATTTTAAAGATGAAGAAACCAAGGTATAGGGAAACAATTTGCCCAAGGTCACACAGCCAATAAATGGTGGAGCCAGGATTCAAAACCAGGATTCAATCTGGTTCCAGAGCTCATTCACTTAATTACTATATTATTTCAAATTAATTATCTCCAACCCTGAACTCATTATGTTACTGGACCCCCTAAAAACTTGGTTCTCCTTCTGTGTCCATCACTCCATTGGAAAGTATGATTCTATCCAGTTGCCCTAGTGGTCTACCTAGAGGTCAGTTTTAACCATTCTCTCATATCCAATCAATTCTTATTGTTTCTACCACCTAAATATATCCCTACTCCAAATTTCCAAAGCTAGTACCTTAATTTGAACTTCTATCCTTTCTCACCAAGATCTCTTCTATAAGTCATGTTGCAACCAGAAGTACCTCATGATCTTCCCCAGCTGCAGGAGTTTGCATACATTATTTCCTCCAGCCTAGAACATATTTGTACCTCCTTGCCCCTATACACCCATGTGTGTGCACGCTCGTGTGCACACACTCACACACTACCGACTTAGATCCTGTTAGTCAATTAGGCATGAGATATGGAATTGTTTTTCTACAGAATCATTTATGGACCTACTAAGACCTGGTGAACTGGCCCCTTTAAGGGCTTTCACAGTTTCATGTATCAGTGCATATTAATTGTGGTCGAATTCCCTGGTTAACTATTTGTCTCTGTCACTAAATAAGATGCTCCTTCAAATCTTCCACATTTGGCCCAGTGCCTGTATATAGTGATCATTCTATAAATTACTGTTGCGTGAATATGTCTCTTTAGTCTTCTCACATATCCACCCCATCTCTCTTGAATTTGTAATATCCAACTCGGTCCTGCCATATTGAAATACAGGTCCAGATTAATATATAGCATCATGAAAAATGTAAAGGAAATTTGTATTGCTTCTGAATGGTTAAAAATACACCCTGCATATTTTTTATGACTAGAGAATGCATAGAGTCAATTCTTTGTCACATGGAACTGATGACCCACTGGATCCGTCGGGAAGATATTGAGTTTTATCTGGATTGATGAGTAGAGTAGTCTCAGGAGGAACTCAATTCAGATTGTTAACATTATCTATGAAAGCCTAAGTGGGCAAGTCACATGAGAAATGGAAGTGGTAGCCCCCAGACAGAAACCACACTTTTAGGTATTCTGTTGAGGCTGGAGTAGTGAGAGGAGAAACAAGACCAGCGTCAATGACCAGATGAAAGGAATGGAGGAGATGGACAAAGATGAAAGAGGTCCAGGGTTTGACCCTGTGGAGAGTTATTTTTTTTATCATCATTAGGTAACTGATGTATAAGCAGCAGCAAAGGCAGGAACTCTGGACTTCAGGAAAGTATATCTACAGTTTATAAGCATAAGGGAGCCTACTGGACATGTGTGGTTGAGTCATTATGTGCCTTGGTCAGAGATTCAGGGCTACTGAATGAGGATCAACACTGGTCCCAATGGACTCATAAAACTGTGAGCTAAGCCTATCATTAAGAAACACTGGAAGGTACTGAAAACAACAGTGGAAATTTGATTTTCTTTGATGATTTTACCTAGTGGTTATTGCTGATCAGAAATACATTAGAAGTCATTTCTTCCTGACTTTTTAAAATAGAGTATGCCTGTTATCAAAGCCTGGCTTATAGGAGCAATTTGTAGGTGCAGAATGTTTATTTTTTACTTCCTTCTTTCTGTTATTCTTTTAGAATCTCATCTCCTCCTTCTCAGGTCTACACTACAATGTAACAGTTAAGAGCAGGGATCCTGCAAACAATGCCTGGGCTAAAATACCTCCTGTGCCACATCCTAGGAGTGGAGCTTGGACAGGTTACTCAAGCTCTCTATACCTTAGTGTTCTTGTTTGTAAAATTAGGAAGATAAAAGTGACTACATAACAGGATTGTTGTGAAAATTAACCAGTTAGTGTATGTGAAATCTTGAAAGGGTGGAATATAATAAGCTCTGTGCAGTATTAGCTATTATTTTTCATAGTTCGATACACTTTCACATGCTTGTATAATACCCTACGTATACAGCTCCAGCACACGCCAATCAATTTTGTGTTTTACTTGTACACTGTCCCACTGAGTTGGGAGCTCTTTGAGGGCCGGTATTATATTCTCTGTTCTCTTGAGTGGATAGCAGTGCTTGGTACTTACTAAGTGTGAAATGTATGTTTGTTAATCAGTTGATTCCATGAAATATGCAATGTCACTTTCCTGTGTCTTCCAGTGAGTAAAAGGGATGTGTTATGATGTTACAACCTCTTAAAAACTTGAAATAAAGAACGGACTACAAAAGTCCTTCTCAAACTCCTGGGTCCATGCCACCAAGAGCAAAGAGGAGTGCTTTAAAATGTAATTCTGAAGTTGCTTTTGTTTTATTTAAAGTCTCAATATATTACAGGAATTAAACTGCTTCATGACCTCCTTGAAATCCTGTAAGGCTTAATTAATGTTTGTAAAGCCTTTTACAACCCTTAGATGAGGCAGCATGAAAAACCAAGGAATCATTATTATTACCACTGATACCGTCTTAAATGACGGCAAACAGTTTGCTTAACTTGGGTTTGCTGATTAAATCCTAGCTATGGCCATGCAGAAACACAAGGAAAATTCACTTCCACAATGTAGCTCAGCTTGTCTTATTTAAAATGTCTTAGACAGGTATAAATAAATTTTAATGCACTGTTTTCAGAGGAACAAAACTTAAAATGGTGATGAAAGAAGGGATAAAGTCAAAAGTGTGAGAATAAGCCATGGCCTCAGCTGTACCACCTTGAAAACTATCTTCCCGTGAACTCTGGAGTCAAGCAGACCTGGGTTTTTGGAGTCAGGCAGATCTGGGTTGGAAACCTGGCCATGTAATTTAACTTTCTTGAAACTGGGGAAATTACTTAGTATCTTTGCCTCCCCCAATAATCTGTAAACTTTGTGGGGAGCATGGGCTCTGTCTGTTTAGTACAAGATTTTTACCAAGTGCTTAGCATATGTATTCAATATATATTTTTAATATACAAGTGATTATTTATATATATATATATATATATATATACATAAAACTATTCATATGAAACAAAAGACAATATCACCAGCACTTAAAAGATTGATCACCTCCATCTTTTGAAGGGCCATCGTTTCATCATCCAGAATGACTTATTCCCCAAGTGTTCTGGATAACTGGATTTTGCGGTGTTATTTCCATGCCTAACAACTCTAATTTTAAAGGGCACTCAATTGTAACATCATACAAAGACTTTACCTAATATGTTCTGTTTATCTAGTGTTTACCTAGTTTTGTTTATTTAATATCTATTGCTATTTCTATCTATAAAAAACACCTCAAAATTTAGTGGTGTAACACATCCATTTTATAATGTTCATAATTCAAACATGGAATGTCTTATCCTTGCTCCCTGGTAACTGGGGCTCAACAGGACTGGCTCAAGTGTCTGGATGTTGCTGGGACAGCTTAATGAAGGCTATATTTTAAGGACCTATTTTATCAGTTGCATTCTTCAATTTTTCTCCACTTTGTGTCTCCTGGGACTAGAATATCTAAGACGGTTCCATAATTCAAAAATCTGGTTCCTAGGTTGTGATGGCTGTGACATCCTTCTCTGTCCATGCATGCAGGCTCTCCACATGGCTATCTTGAGTGCCCCTAAAAAATGGTGTTTTCAGGACTTCTTACTTGACAACTTTCCAAGAGGCATAGACAGAACCTGCAAAGGTTCTTATGATTTAGCCTAAGAAGTCCAGAATATCATTTTCACCACATTCTATTGTTCAAGCAAGTCACTAAAGACAACCCAGATTCACCAGGAAAAAAAATTAGTAGACTCCATCTCTTAATGGCAGGAGTTGAAAAGAATATATATTCACCTTTTTCTTCCCCATAGGAGAAAAAAGATTGCTGCCTCAATTCTTAGCAATCTGAAAGTCATCAAAAAGAATTCTATCTTCTTAGCCATGCTTCTTTCCAATGAGTAACTGCCTGATCCACTTCAAAGAGTTAGGAGAGATGGGTTAGAAACTTGGTTCTACCACTTATTAACTGTGTGAATTTGAATACATCTTTTAATCCTTCTCATCTTGTCTCTTCATCTATCTCAAAGAAAAATGTCTCTTCTACCCATGTCCCTGAGTTGTGGAGAAGGTGAGATCATAGAAGGATAAAGAGATAAAATTTTACAAATTCTACATAGCTGCCAGTGTCATTGTTAGTAAAATATAGGAAGAAAGCCATAGTCACTAGGCTTTCCAAGTCTAATTAGAAGAGTTACTTTGTTAGCTGCCTTGAGTTCCTGGATTTATTAAGAAAAAGACTGATAGAAATCCAGAGACCAAGTCATAGTTCATTCAGTCTGGAGGTCAAAGCTGAGGTCTTGGTCATATCCGGGTTTCACTCTGCAAGGCTCTTGAGTCTCCCAGCTGTGCTGTATCCATCTCAAATGGAAAGATGAAAAAAGTGATAACTGCTTGTGTAAGTAACAAGGAAAACCATGCAAACATGTGTGTCTTTTTGTCAATTTAAAGCCTTTCAATTATGAAAATGAACTCAATTATTTGTTCATTATGTGAACAGAAAATCTTTAAGGCTCTAATTCTTGCCAGCAACAAACTGGGAAGGGAAAACATATCTGAATGAGCCATTTAGCAAAAACTGGGATACAGCTGTTGCTGTGATCCCAAAGTCTACATGGCTTTAAGGTGGAATCGTGTAGTTTGTGGTTTTCATAATTGTGGGTCTCCCCTTCAATTTTGTGCTTCTAATCATGTTTTTCAAAAGTTATATATTCTGGGATTATTTCTAGAAAGATAGAGGTTCTTTTGAACAATGTTTAAACACAAACATTTGAACCTAGTGAAGCAATGTGGTATGTAGAGAACGTGGTACCAGTCTAGTCACAGTACTTGGGAAAGTACTCTATACTTCTGTTTCTTCTGAAGACAATGAGGTTTAACTGCTTGGATTGCTGGGACTTTCACATGACATGATTCTGTGATTCCATTTTTCAAATATTTGGCCATTATAGATTCTGAAGCTATATAATTACAAACTAAGTCCAAATTTAAATTCAAATAGTGAGATTATCTGGCAAATTTCTACTGTAACAGAACACCAGAAGCCCTGATTTGACAGAAGGTTTCCAAGTGGTAAGTCTTTCTACATTCATTTATGATCTAAAATAAGTAAAAAATGCTAAATTCTAACAAGCCCCCAACATGTAGATTCTACCAACCTCTCCTTAGTACACATCCCTCTTTATACATCAAAACTATTCTCAGACTTCCTTGCCACTAAATCCTATGTTCACTTTCCAAACTCATCTTCCCTGACTTCAGGCAGAATTTGACTCTGGTGACAGGATTCTCCTTATAAAACCTTCCCTTAATTTTATTTCTAAGACATAACCCTCCTGGTTTTCATCCTACTGTTCTGGCTAATTTTTCATAGTCTTCTTCATGGCATTTCTTTCAATTGCCCAACCTTGAAATGTATATGTAATATAACCCTCTTCTCTGCACATGCTTCTAGAATGATTTCACTATTTTTAAGGCTTTAATTATCATCAATTTGACATGCATGACTCATAAATATTTATTGAATGCCTTTTGTTTTCCAGAGACTATAACTCAATGTTCCAAATACAAATCTATGGCTTAATGCTTTATGCTGAGCTCCAGATGTATATATACAGCTGCATGCTTGCAGATATAGGCCATGGTGGAACTCCTGAGTGCAATGGTCATGCCCTATGTGTGCAGCTCTGTCTTCCTTAATGTATGACTCAAAGTCAACTTGTCCAAAATGAAACATCTTCCATTCCCCAAACAATTATTGCTCCTCTTGTGTTTCCTAGCTCAGTGAATGAGTTTCAAAGTTGGCAAGTTGTGAAATCACTGAATTGTCAAGATCTTCAACTTAAGAAAAAAAGAAAAAGAACAGCATCAGCCTTAAAGGAATGTAAAGAAGATTAAGGGAAATAATACATGTAAAACACTCATTCTAGTATCTGTCATATATTAAGCTCTTAATGTTTATTACTCCCCAATCCCCACTGACATTCAAACTAGAAATCAGGGCCTCATTTTTGACTTAAAAAAATTGTTTTCAATACCTTCAGCAAGTTCAAACAAAGCATCCTTTCGCAAATTTTAAATCTCATAAGTCTATCCTTGTATTACCACTACCTGGTTGAACCACCATTATATTTCTATTTCATCCTACTAACTGGTTTTCTTAATTCTGGCCATGTTAGATCTGCCACCCTTATCTATTTTTCTTATCTCTTCTTCATTGAACTTTCAAAATACTGTTATATGTGCTGCTGGTCTGTTTGATACTCAAGCATGAGTTTTCCAAGACTTTTAGGGAGAAAGTCCAAACTCCTAAGGTTGGCATGCAGAGCACTCTAGGACATGGCCCCTTTCATCATCCACCTCCCAACACTCTGACCCAGACAGACTCAACTGCTTTTAGTTCCCTTGTCACACTGCTTCTGCTGCTGGAAATACCCCTTCCTTCTTTCTCTAACCTTACTGCCGCTTACCTTTCAGAACTTAGCTCACAGGTCATGTCTTCCAGGAAAGTCTTCCTGACACTAAGACTGAATCAGATGTCTGTATCTCTTACACGGGTGATAGTCTAAGGTCCTGAAACAGAAACTGCATCTCACCCATCTTTGTACTTCCAGTGTCACAAAAGGTCTAACGTGCATATGCTTGTAAAAACAATGAATGAATGAAAATTTTACCATTCAGCTGAATGCTATGCAGGCAATGATTGTAGCTGTTACATCTGTATAAAGAAGGAATTGTTTGAACTTAGTGGTAGTGGTGGGGGGGGTAGGGGACAGATTAGAAACAATCTGTGTTCCTTCTCGGGATCCTCATGGATCTGAATAGGTTAATAGAATGGTGGGATTGTCAGAGAAAACATTACTTGTATGAGATACTAAAGAGCCACTGAAAGGTCACAAAATCTTAACGCAAGGCTTAAGAATTTGAAAAATTTTTTAAAGTTTTATATTAAACTTGGGTGGTATAAATAAACAACATATTGTAAAAACATACCACCTTATAACTGTATAATACAAGAAATTTTAGTGCCACTGTTAGTTTTTATATAGTGCTATTTTAATTATTGGGTGCTAATGAGAAGAAAAAGAAAGGAATACATAATTTAATACATTAAGTGCTGCTTTAACATAAAGCGTAGGTCAAATTACATCAAAGCTCACTGAGTGAAAAAGGTACATAATATTGTGAAGAGTGGAAAACAGCGGAGGAATTTTATACGTGCTGCTCAAAAATAAGACAAAACTGTGTCACAGCCCATCAATGCCATGTTCACGTTACAGGAATTTAGTTTCAGCAAAACAACATCAACCATCATAGTACCACAGTGCATTATACTGTTACTTTTAGATTTTGTTTCTGTTTGTATTTAATTTGTGAACTTATTTTTCATTTATATTATATATGAGTTTTAAAGATACAAGTATTTAAGAAATAGTATAATAAAAATAACTTAGTATGATGATAGAGACCTGAGAGATTCTCTTCTTTAAAATAATTCACACTTTACTCAGGAAGGAAAAAGACTATGTTAATAAAAAAAAAAAAGGATCAGGGCATAACAAGCCTACTTAGGAGTAAAAGCTTCCTTATTAGAGTAAAATGAGTTATTTCTTAGCCCTGCATGTACGTCCATACACACGTACAACACACAAGCACATACGAATCCACATGCACAACACAGATACACACCACAAAAGAACACACACAACACATGCTTATACCTATACGTACAGTAACAGGCATGGGACGCACAAAGGAAGAACACATGCACACACACACACATACTCACACCCCTTCCATAAATTTGTATCTGCATTTTATAAAGAGACAATAAATACAAACAGAAAGCTAGAGTTTAGCACAGCAATTTTAAGAAGGACGCCTCTGGAATTAGACTGCCAAGCACCAACCCTAGCTCTGCCCCATCCCAGAGGAAGAGCCTTGGACATATTTGCTTAGCGCTCACTCCCTCGTTCTTCTTGTCATTAAAGAGAAAAAGATAGTGAGTACCTAACTCACAGAAGTGTTCAGAGAATTAAATACACGATTGCATGCCGAGAAAATGGACACTGTGTTGGCATCTAGGAAGAAATCAATAAATGATGACTTCTTTTAAAATACAAACACACACACACACACGTAGACATAGAGCACTGCTTTGGGATCCTATAAGAGTTGTAACACCAAAGAGAGCTTTTCCCTTCACAATCAGAAAATGTGAGGAACCTGGGGGTCACCCCTAACATCTTGCGATACTTCATTGTCCATATTTAGTCTATCATCAGTCTTGTGGACTTTTTCCCTCTGAAACCCTCTCAGATGGATGCATCTCTTTTTATCGCATGTGGGCTGAAGCAAGAGGCTTATCACTGCTTTCCCCACATTTATTCTTTTTTCCTCACTGTGACCAGGCAGCCCTTTTTCAAAAAGCTCTTATAACCTTGTAGGCCCCATAATACTTCAATGACTCCCAATTGCTTTTTGGGTAAAGCTTTGCACAGTCTAGCCCTTCTCTACCTCTCCATCTTTCCTGCTGGGTCAAAACTTCTATCTTGTGTGGGGTTCCCTGATTGAAAGCCTGTTAAGAACAATCATGGTCTATTTTAGTTAACCATTGTCACTTGTCACCTAGAAGAAGCCTCTCTAAACATTGATTGGCTGGATGAAAAGAACATGACACTCCTTTCATATCAGCAGAGGGATGTCAAAGATGGTGCCCTGTGAAAAAGACAATGATGCCTGATGTCATAGGACAGTATCCTATGGTATATTTTAGTGCCTGGTGAAAATCAGTAGTATAAAGTGGTACTACCATCATGTACCACTGACGGCTCATCATCAGTGTATATTGGGAATGAATGTAACCAACAAAATTGTCAGCAGTGCCCAAGGAATGTAATGATTTCCAATAAGGGAGAACAGATTGAGAGAAGATTTTTATTTTGTCCGCTTGCTTGCTTGTTTGTTTCAAATCTGTGGTTTCTGAAAATACTTATTTGTAAACACAAAGGTGGTCCTCCTGGCTCTTCTTGATTATGTATCTAGTGGGATCATTAAAACAGAATGGAAGGGCTGCTCAGATCCAGCCGTGTGGTTGCTGTATAGCTGTATCTCACTTTTTTGCCCAATGAAATGCAAGATGTGTGCTGATCTGGTTCTCTGACTTGCATGATAATAAAAAACTATACTCACATTTCACAATTTTACAGATTATTGAGGTCACAGATCCATACCCAGTATAGTTTCACACCTCACTTAGCTCAGGTCACACTAGTGAATGACGATAAATATCGCTGGCTCCTCAAGTCTAGTTTCCCTTTGCTCCATGGAGACACACTTGCAAAGTCAAAGTGGTGTAAAGAGGTCTACATAATTCATTATTAAATTTGAGATGCTGCTCTCTAATTTCCTCACAAACGCCCTTTTTTTTTTTTTTTGGTATAAGAAGCATTGATGGTTCTTATCTGAATACGTTCAACTAAATCCGATATATATTCAATTTGCCAAATCTTAGGCAGCTTACTTATATCTTTGATTCAAGCATCCTCTACACGTGCACACCTATCACACTATATCCCACTAGAGACCTCATTCTAAACTGAATTTTTGTGAAGTATGTGTACTTTCCCCATTGCCTTATTTTAGTTTTTCCATGCTCTTAAACAGTTCTTTCTGGGGTGTAATCAACTCAGAGTAGTTCCAGTACTTCGTTCATGTGTATTAACTTCATTTTCTCTCCAGCTTAAGCTCATCCTATAAAGTAGATAACAATCTGATAACTAACAGCTGAATGCACTGGTAAACTTGGATATTTCAATACTTTCTCTGTGAACTTTCTTATAAAGTGAGCAGTCACTGTGCAACAAAAATGATCCTCCCCAGTTATTGTTCTGCAGATTTTCAGAAACAGGAAACTATTTTTTAAACAGCTGGCATTTAACTGTGCATATACTTATTAAAGTTGCTGTGAACACTATATATAGATTACTAATTTGTTCAGAATTTACATATTTCCCCTTAACACTAAAATAATAAGAAAGATATTTATTTCCTTCCTGTCACTTCATAATTCTGCTGTATTTGGGAATCAGAAGTCACACTACTATAAAGAAAAAAATGAGTGTCATTTATTTAGACACTGTTCATCAGATTTTTTTTTAAAAGGAGCAGGCATTTGATGATTTCCTAAGAACCATTTTATTGTATGATCTGGTTATTTTCTCAAAGATAATTAATATACTCATTTATTCATTCAATGTTTCAACAAATATTTACTGTGCAATGACCATGGGCTAGGCATTGCCTAACAGCTTTACCGACAGTTAAGATTAAAAAACAATAAACTACGTATATTTTAAAACTGTACAATTTGATGAAATTCGACTTATACTTATCCCCATGAAGCCAACACCACAAAAAACAATAAGCGTATCTATTACCCCCAAAAGTTTCTTTATGAGATGTCATCATCCCACCCCAAACCCCATCACCAGGCAACCACTGATCTGTCAATAAAGATTAGTTACATTTTCTACTTTTAGACAAATGGAGTTATACAATATTTACTATTTTGCGGTCTCTTTTCTTTCCCTCAGCATAATTTTCTTTTAGATTCATCTACATTTTTGAGTTTATCAATAGCTCAATCATTTTCATTGTTGAATAGTAGTCCATTATATGGATTTACTACAGTTTTTTATCCATTTACCCCCAGTGGACATTTGGGTTAATTCAAGTTTTTAACTATAGTAAAGAATGATGTTATGAATGTTCAAGTATAAGTCTTTGAGTGAACTTATGCTTTCAATTCCCTTAGGTAAATGCCTAGCAGTAGAATGTCATACAGCAGATACATGTTTAAATTTTTAAAAACTGCACTTCTTTCCCAAACTGGTTTTAGCACTTTACATTCCCAATGATAGTATATGAAATTTCATTTGCTCTTCATCCTCACATTTCATGTGATTAGTCTCAAATTTTAGCCATTCTAATGTATGTGCAGTTGTATCTCATTGTGGTTTTAATTTGAATGGACCGAATGAATGATGACATTGAATATCTTTTCATGTGCTGATTTGCCATCCCTATTTTCTTCCTTGGTGCAATATTTATTCAAATATTTCCCCATTTGTTACTGGGTTGTTTGTTCTCTTGTTTTTTAATTTGCAGAGTTATTTATATAGTCTCAGCCCAGTCTTTTACTGGTAGATAGTTGGAAAAGATTCTACTAATCTGTGCTTTTTCTTTTCATTCTCTGAACAGTATCCTTCAAGGAATAGAAGTTTTTTATTGTTGATAAAGTCCAATATATCAACTTTCCTTATATGGATGCTGCTTTTGTCACTGTATATAAGAAGTCTTTGCCTTCTGTGCCTATTCAAAGATCACAAAGATTTCCTCTTATGCTTTTTTCTTAGGAGTTTTAAAGTTTTAAGTTTTATATTTAGGTCCATGACCCATTTTTAATTTCCGTATATGGTGCAACATATGGATTGAAGTTCATATTGGGGACACATAAATATCCATTGTCCAGCACAAGATTTTTGAAGGAAAAAAAAACATACTTTTCCCCTAAAATGCCTTTGGACCTTTTTTTAAAAAAAAAAAATAAGTTGTCCATATGTGGGTCTATTTCTGATCTATTTTTTTCCACTGATTTATTTATCTATGTTTCAATGCTAAACGCTCTCCATTACTATAACTTTATAATAAGTCTTGACCTCTTCCCTTTCAAAGTTGTTTTGGCTATTCTCTGTCCTTTACCCTGTCAGAATTTTAAAATTAACTTCTTAATTTCTACAAGATAGGCTGTTGGGATTTTGATTGAAATTATATTGAATCTATTGTTCAATTTGGGGAAAATGTATATTGTGATAATATTGAGTCTTCAGAACCATGAACATAGCATATCTCCTTTTATTTAGAATAACTTTATCTCAGAAATGTTTTGTAACTACCAGGTATAGTTACTACACATAATTTTGCAGATTTCCTCCTATTTAAAGTGTTTTTATACTATTCTAAATAGTATTAATTTTTCAATTTAAAATTGTGCTTGTTTGCTGCATATATATACAAATACAATTGATTGTTGTTCCTGATTATGTATACTGTACCATGTTAAGCTCTTTTATTAGTTCGAGTAATTTTTGGAAGATTCAATAATATTTTCTACTTAGATCATCATGTCAACTATGAGTAAAGCTTCCTTTCCAATCTGAATGTTTCCATTTATTTTTATCTTGCCTTATTATACTGGTTCAGAACCACAGCAATGTGTTGCGTAGAAAGTGAACACCCTCCCTTGTTCTAATCTTAGTGGTAAAGCCTCTAATTTTTCAGTGTTAGTTGTGATGTTAACTAGAGATTTTTCTTAGATACCCATTGTAAGATTTAAGAAGTTCCCTTCATGGCTGAGTTTTGCATTAAAGTTCCTTCAGTTTTTAAGTAAAAATAAAAGACACATTTTTCATTTTCACCAAGAAGTTTATTGAACAATCTCTCCACCGTTTTGTTCCACTGCCTTCTGCCATTTTTCAGGCAACTTCATAATCCCATCTTCCCAAAACTTTTTATCTTTTTGAGCAAAGAACTGTTCCGGGTGCCTTTTACAGGCTTCCAGGGAATTGAAATCTTTTCCATTAAAAGAATTTTGTAAAGACCAAAATAAATGGAAATCCGAAGGTGCAACGTATGGTGAATATATCGGATGAATCAGAACTTCCCAGCCAAGCTGTAACAGTTTTCACCTGGTCATCAAGGAAACATGTGGTCTTGCACTACCCTGATGGAATTTTTTGCTTTTTTCTATTGACTAATTCTGGATGCTTTTCATCAAGTGCTGCTTTCATTTGGTTCTAATTGGAGGAGTACTTGTTGGAATTAATCATTTGATTTTCTGAAGGGAGTTCATAATAGAGGACTCCCTTCCAATCCCACCATATATACAACATCCCCTTCTTTGGATGAAGACCGGCTTTTGGTGTGGTGGGTGGTGGTTCAATTCACTTGCCCCATGATCTCTTCCATTCCACGTTATTGTACAGTATCCACTTTTCATTGCCCGTCACAAATTGTTTTAAAAATGGAACATTTTTATTACATTTAAGTAGAGAATTGCATGCAGAAATAAGGTCAAGAAGGTTTTTTTCGCTTAACGTATGTGGAACCCAAACATCAAAGCCATTAATATAACCAAGCTGGTGCAAATGATTTCAACGCTTGATTTGGATATTTTGAATATGTCAGTTGTCTCTCGCATGATATAACATTGATTGTTTTTAATTACTGTCTCAGTTTGATTGTTATCAACTTCAACTGTTTTGTCTGTTTGTTTTTAGGCAGGACCAGAGCAGTATTTACTCTAGGAATAATTATTCTCTACTTCTAAGACAAACCCCTGAGTACTCCACTCAATGCCTTGTGCATTTTTTTTCTTTTCTTTTCTTTTTTCTTTTCTTTCCTTTTCTTTTTGCTTTTCTTTTCTTTTCCTCTCTTTTCTCTTCTTTCTTTTCTTTCAATCTTGTTGGTGGAAATAGGCACTATTTCCAGCCTCTTGTGAGTGCCAGAACTCTTTTTCTAATTCTCTCAGATGAATTATTTCTCTAGCCTTTATTAGTTTTCTCATAGGTATTTGTGATTTTTACTCTGCTGATGTACCTGGGAGTATATATGCCTTCCCTCTGCATATATCCAGTTTTCTCTCTGAAACTCATCTTTGATATTCTTTGCTATAAACCCTTGGCACCCTTTTTCTCTTTGAACTCTCATCTCCATCTTTTGAACTCAGGTTGTCTACCAAGGCTACCAGGGTTTCACTCCCTGTGCCATGGCCAGGAAACTCTCACTTATTGTCTGCCTCATTTACCACTTTTAGATTCCCTCCCAATATTGGAGGACCACAGGGATCTCTTCTTTTTTCTTTGCATTATTCACTTCTTTGTGGTTATCGTTTGTTCTCATCTATATGCTAATGACTACCAAATTTATATCTCTGGCTTGTATATCTTCTCTAAAATATGTATTTAAAATTTTCAATATATTGCTTAAGACTACTGTGTTAAGATAACATGTCCAAATCTGAATCATGATCCCTTTTTCCCTTCTCAGAAACCTGCTCCTCTTTGATGCCTTTCTCATCTCAATTAATGGTAACATTTTTCTACCAGTTTCTTATGCTCAAAACCATGGAGAACTCCTTGAATCAGCATTTTCTCTCATACCTTCTAATGCTTCAACAAATCTGCTGATTTTATCTTCAAACTATGTCTAGAAACCAACCATTTTTCACCACTTCCTTTGTAATCAACATCATCTCCTATCCAGATATTATCTACTTAAAGTCTCAATGTTATCTGTGTACAATGTAAGGCTACTTCTTTAAACAGAAATGTTACAAATGAGTTCATTTTTAAAGGTGAGCATGTATAGCAATGAAATCTAACAAATAAATTTTTAAAGTACAGAACAGCCACAAGAACTATATATCTTAAGATCCAGAGACTTGACAAACTGTTTCCACAAGAAGGTTTTCTTCAGACATTTGAATAAACATTTTATTTTGAAATAATTTTAGATTTATAGGAAAGTTGCAAAGATTGTTTAAATTATACTTTTACACTACACAGGTTTAGTTTCTTGTAATATTATCATTTTACATTATCATCTTACATTTGTCAAAATTAAGAGAACAACATTGGCATACTACTTTTAAACTGGATTCCAGATGTTATTTGAATTTTGCCAGTTTTTACATTTTTCTCTTGTTTCTAGTCTAAGACCCAATACAGAATTCTACATTACATTTAGTTGTTGTGTCCCCTGGTTTCATCTGCTCTGTGACATTTTCTCAGTCTTTCCTAGTTTTTCATGACCTTAATGGTTTTGAGCTGTACTGGTCAATTAGTTTGTAGAGTATTCCTTAAATATCTGATATTTTCTCAAAATTAGAAGGAGGTTATGGGTTTTGGGAAGAAACACCACAGAGGTGAGTACCCTTCTTATCACATCACATTATAGAGTGCATGACATGCATATGACATCAATGATAATATTAAAAGTAGTGCTTGCCAGGATTGTCCACTACAAATTTACCATTTTTTTTCCTTTTTATACTCTATTCATTGGAAGTGAGTCACTAAGTCCAATCCACACTCAAACATGAGTGTATCAACATTCTGCAGAGAAAATTTGTCTATTCTCCTCAATTTACTTATTTATTTTTTCAATCGTTTATTTGTTTCAGTATGGATATGTGTATATTTATTTTATACTTTGGCTATGATTCAATATCATATTATTTATTTTGTTGTTGAAATTGTTCTAGCTTTGGCCATGGAGAACTCTTTCAGTGTTGCCTCATGTGTCCGATTGACATGACCCTGTATGTGTATTTTTGGCCACTTCCTTTCTAATATTTTCAAACATTTTACTTTCAAGGAATGGAAAAAAGTAATAACAGCTGAAAAATGTTTACGTTTTTCTAACACTATGCCTTTTATGAAAGCAGAACATTTGTCATTGGTTTCAATTACTTACTACAGCAAAGATGCCTGGGGATAGCTATTTAATTGGGTTAAGATGCTCTGTTAAAGTGTTTCTTTGCAGTCTAGCTCAAGGCTGTCTGATGCTTCTGAATTTCCCAAGGCCAATCTACATAATTTCTTTGAATTCCTTATTCTATTATAGACACCACTGGTATCTGCCACAAAACAAGCAAATATATCTAAATATGCCCTTTGTTATGTTAATGTGCATATCTATCTTTGACTCAATTTTTTTACATTTAGTTGTACTATTCTTCAGGGAAACTATAGTTCCCCAAAATATTTTATTTTAGCTGATCATAGGTGGATAGAGTATGAGCCACATATAAAGGGTAAGTTATATGTTACAACAGATAATGGGAAGCTCTAAACTGAATTAGATAGTAAAAGCACACATGGTCAATATTGTTACATTTGCATCTTCTCTAGCATTCTCATAGTTCATAACACATGAAGATGCTTAGGAGCCAAACCATGAGGCTACACACACACACACACACACACACACACACACATATATATCATATGAATATATATGGCCACAGTCATTGGTATCTATTTATTGTTTTTATATATACTTAGAAAATTTTTCATTAAACTGTATAGTTACCTACATCAGCATCACACAAAACATTTTCAGAATAGCCCTTTCTCCCATACCATTTTGTTTAGTCAAATGCTTTGGTTAATATTAACATTAACGAATTCCAGATGTCAACAATTAAGTTCAATGCAACAAAACATTTAGTCAGGCACTTTCCTCCGATGGAGAGTAAGAAGACTTTGCATAAACATGCGTAGTGGATTTTGAGTCTATCTTAAGATAAAATAGTCGTGTTTAGTGACTAAACATATCATTACGCAGATGCCTGATCCCCTTTTGCAGCTGTTCTTGCTGTTTTGGTCCCACACAGCCCCTTTGCTTGTCTTTCTTGTGGCTCTCACTTAGTGTTGCACTATTTGGGGGGAAATCTGCAGACGAGGGGTTCTGGCTGATCTTGTAATGTGCCTGCAGAAAACTAAGCTTGCATTGTAATGAGGTCAGATTTCATTTCTAAGCAAGGTCACGCTCCCGGGTTGGTAGAACTCCAAGGAGAATCAAAGTGCTGACAGAAACATCCAAAAGGTGGTGATTCAGTAGGTGGCACTCTTTCCTGCCTACAAATCGTGCTGTCAAAGCTCAGGTTCAGTCTGCCTTTTAGAGTAGATTTACATGTCCTCTTTTGACCATTAGGGAAGCTCATAAAAAATAGTTTATTTGGGGATTTGGGGAGTGGGGGGAAGGAGGTGTTGGTTTGCTGTTTTCTTCAGAAAACAAGGATGTAGCCTTTAATCCTTGTGTCTTAGATATGCATGAGCTCTGTATTTTCGTTTTGCTTTATCTAGAATTTCAACTTGATGGGCTGGGCTAACTGTACAGGCATATATGCTGGTGAAAACCTATACTCTGCTTGGAAGACATTTTCTTATCTGTGTATGAGTTTTCTACTTCCTGATTATTTATGAAATTCTCCTTTAGTTCCCAGAGTTGCACAGACCACAGAATTAGCCTGCCTTGTAGAAGCTTCGAATTTTAATGACTACCAAAAAATACAAATACTGATTTCTTTGCTCTTTCATGATCTTGAGACACAGCACTTTTAGTTTTTATTAAACCGAATGTCAACTAGGATCCAGAGGATAGATTTATGAATGAATTAGACTTCCTTCCAGAACTCTCCTTTTCCTCAAATGTAAAAATGAAACCAAAAAAGGAGCTGGTACTTTTCCACAACAACAGTCAGAATGGAGCACACGTAGCCCCCATTTTGTAAAGAACACACTGAAACTACTTCCAGAAACCATTCATGATCTCTCATGTAGATTGAAGATCAGTATTGGAGAAATTGGAACTCCCTCCCTGCCCAGTCACACAAAAGACAGTGCTAGACAAGTAGGAATATCTGAGTTGAAAAAAATTGTAGCTTCTCCTATCGGATTATTACGTTTTCTTTTGAAAAATTTTCTTCTTATTCTTTCTCTGCTTGCATTAGACTTTTGCTTGCCATGTGACTTGGCTTTTGTTAAAGTGTGTAAAGAATGTCACGTGTGACTGAATTTGGGACTTACAGAGCGAAGGAGTATAAGTAAGTTCATTTGAGCTTCCATTAGTTCAACCTGCAAAGGTTGCCTGGGTGTGATGATTTGACATTTATTAGTACCCACAGAATGTTGTGCAGAAAAAAAAAGATTTCACACACATTCACAGGCACACATGTACACACATATGTACACACACACACGGTAGGGTTCCATTGAGTCAGGTCAACTTGATCACCTCCAAAGAGAAATGGATACAAATTTCCCAAGAATGTGATAAACATATAAATCATCTCCTTCCTCTAAAAATGTTGTTTGAACCCCTTCAATAGCTTTATTTGGACCCCCCTCAAATCCTCCCACCAATTAAGTTTTAGCACACCAACCAGTACCAACCATAAACTCCAGTCACAAAATTATATGATCTGCAAATCTCCCTAAACTCCTTTGGCTCCTATTCCTAGAACAATACTGTGCCGTACATAGTATTAATTGTTTCTGATGACAGGGATAATTTTAGAGAGGACTTGGCTGGCTTCTCTGGTCTCCTTATTTGCACTTCTTTGTGACAAGTTCTGGAAGAAGCCAGGCATAGGCGCTGTGAATTCCCCTATAAAGCTAACTCACAGTCCTGAGATAATATGCCTTCATGGGAATCCTGCATTCTTTTTTCTTATTTAAACAGGTCAGATAACGCCAAGCAGGCTTAACTGGCATTATTTGTGCTTGACTCTATATAGCTTCAATCATCTTTGGATCCGTGGTATAGAGATTTTGAACAAATCTGGACTGCAAATAAGAAATAACCACAAGTTTTTGTGGCTTGAGAAGATGAAAAAAATCATGTTTACATAGTGAGACACATCACCATATCAGAGTGTATTGAATCCTCACCTCCATGATCCCTTGAAGTTTCTATTCTAGCAAATCTTCACTTGCATTTTGAGCTTTTGTACATTCTTTTCTTTCTCACCAAAATGCTTTCCCCAAACCCCTCCCTAATCCACTTTGCGTATCAGCAAACTTTTATTCCTCTTTCAAAATCCAGTGCAGATATCAATTCATTGGAGAAGCTTTAGTTTACTCCCCACCAAGGCAACTGAGTTCATCTCTTTATTCCCTGATCAACGACTGGACTTCATTAACTGAGTCTCCAGGGCCACAAAAATCCACACTACAAGAGGGTGATGATTAGCACTGTCTTCTACATGGATGGTGCCTTTGACGTTGTGGAAAGAGGCAAACCTTGCATAGAAACCATCGCAGTGCCTGCCACATAGAACCTACTCAGTAGATGTTGATTGAACTGAATTTGCCTCATGTCAAACCAAGAATTTCAGCCATAAATATGCTGGAGTTGAAAAGAAATTTGGATGTCACTTGGTTTAAACCACTCAATCTATAGATGGGCGAACAATGCCCAAATCTATGAGTTGACCAATTAATTTTTGCACTGCTAGGTGGTGGCAGATTGACTTGGATTAGAACCCTGTTCTTATGTATTTATCCTTTCTGCAGCAGCAGGCTGCCTCACAAATTGCTGAAATGCAAAGCTACTATTCCAATGGGGAAATATTGACAGTATGAAATCCCGCCCTTGGAAAGCATCTCCATGGAGAGATTCATGTTTCTTCCAGTGTGTTGAATGACGGTGGCTCTAACTAATTGAGCAATCTCTTCATCCATTTTTCTGTTCTCAGATTGAATATCACTTTGCACTCTTTTCGTTGTAAAATCAGAAAGTTCCTACAGGTACTAATTAGGCCTCATGACACTCCCCTGTGGAAATGATCTTATTATTATGACAAAAATGGTACTGAAGATATTTAAAGTGTTTAACCTAAAAGTGAAGAAAAGGCATTAAGTAGTCCAACCCCAGGCTTCTGGTACTGAAAGCACGGCAATGCCAAGAAGCTTGACAGTGTAACCTGAGGCAAACTGAAGAAGCAGAAAAAAATTAGTCTGTTGGGCACACCTTCAGAGGGACATCAGTATTAGTCAGGGCCCTTCGGAGCGACAGAACCGATAGGTTATTGTGATGTATACATTTATCAGTACATACGTATATACAAATATGTGTGTATATATACATGTGTATATATACATACATACAGATATGTGCATGTGAATATATATGTGTGTGTGTATATATGTGTGTGTGTGTGTATGTATATATAGAGAGAGAGACAGGAGAGAGAGAGATTTTGAGAAATCAGCTCATGCGATTATGGAAGCTGAGACGTTCCGTCATCTGCCATGTGCAAACTGGGGACCCAGGAATACCAGGGACATAATCCAGTGAGTCTGAAGGCTTGAGGACCAGGGGAGCCGATAGTGTAAATCCCAGTCTGAGACCAGGAGAAGATGAGATGAGATGTCCCAGCTCAAACAGTGAGGCAGGAAAAAGATGAATTCCTCCTTTCTCCGCCTTTTACTCTATTCAAGCCCTCCATTGGATGATGCCCACACACCTTGGTGAGGGCACCCTGCTACTCTGTCTACCAATTCAAATGCTAGTATCATCTTGAAACACCCTCCCAGACAGTCCAGAAACAATGTTCAATCTGGGCACTGTGACCAGTCATGCTGACACATAAATCTAAGCATAGCCCCACCCCCTCACCCCCAACCTTGCTCACACCTTCCTTCTTGCCAGACCACTTTAGCTTTACCTTCTTTGGACGTTTTTCCAGCTCCCCTTTTACTCTTTTAACCTCTAATTTGGGAATTCTTCTAATAACCTGGTGTCTAACCCTGACAATTGACTGCTTAAGACTGTAATGCTTATGTAGGTATCCTTTCTTTGACAACTGTTTTGTTTTGCCTTTTATTCTACAGTACAGGGTGAAAATATATATACCGTAGCTTTGATTGAACCAAACCAATTGTAATGCATTCGAAGCACTTATCCATCCATGCTGCCTGGAAATTTATTCTGCATCATTTAGGGGTTTTTATTTGCCACCCAGTGCACTGCATTCATGCAAAAGTTCTGTTGTGGAGGGGGTATCTCATGCAACTAAGAGAATTCAGAGAACCCTCAACTTTGGTCCACATTGGTCTTTGCTAAAATAGCCATTGGTTAATTCCTCTGAGTTTCCTGAATATGAGGGACGTCTTGTCTCTGAGCCTCCCGTGGGCATGGTAGTACTTGCTTAGGTAGGGAAATGAAGGCCTTGAACCTGCCTCCTGAGACACCCCACACAGATCTTGGTTTCTGAGGTCATTTAGCCTCAGTCTGGTGTTAGAAGTGACTCTGGGACGTTTCCCACAGGTCATAAAACCTGTGTCTTTTACAGTCTTTTGGGAACCTCTCCTCAGCTCTGTCTAGAGTTCAATTCTTTCTGCCACCCCATGCAAGCCCCCTCCCTCCATCCTCTTTCCCCTGGAAACACCCTGAACAAATTTATCTGAATGAGCCTTTAAAAACAGAACTCTGTCCTTTCCTTCCTCTGGGAAGAGGTGGCAAACAAGATCATCAGTGAGGTTGTTTTCACTTATTCACTGTTTTCTTCCCTTCTTTCTTTTCTTCCTTCTTTCCTTCCTTCCTTCTTTAGGTCAGTGTGATCCATCTCCCTCCGTCCCTCCCTCCCTCCATCCCTCCCTCTCCCCCTCCCTTCATCCCTGCGTCTTTTCCTCCCTTCTTTCCTTCCTTCCTTCCTTTCTTCCTGACATAGCTACTCTTTATATTCTCCAATTACTTAATGTTTTAATAAACCTAGCTTCCGTATTGCCCTCATGCAATTTCATTTCAAACATTTATTTATGTTTCCATTTTCCTAAACTTGCTCTTCTTACTATTTTATCAGCAAACTCCTACTATGACAACAAAGCCCAGCTCCAAAGTCACTTCATTCAACCTTTTAATAAGTATTTGATTTATAGAATAATTTCCAGTTCTAGGTATATTTTAGTAAAAGCAAAAGGTAAGATTCTGCTTTCATGACGTTTATCTCATTGGTGAAGCTTACTCTGCCGTTTCCCAGTATTGATATATATCTCCTATTATAGCAGTGATTCTCAACCAAGGTGTATTATTGCTACTATTGTGCTGTATTTTAATTATTGGTTTTCATATCTGTACTTTCTATAATTCTGAAAATCCTTGAAGGCCTTACTTGTATCATTTGGTTTTGCCCACCTCCTCCCCATTGCTTAGTTAGTATAGGAGCTGGCATACATTAAGTGGTCATAAAATACTTGTTGAATTTTGATGATTTCAAATCTGAGCATTCACTGTACAAAAAGCACTGTAATTGTCCCTTTAGCAGTTTTAAGGTTTGATAAAATAGGCATTGTTACACAAAAAAAAAACTAACAGGGAGAAATAGGGAGTTGTTGTTTAATGAGTGTAGAAGTTTAGTTTGCAAGATGAAAAAGTTCTGGATATTTTTTGCACAACAATGTGAATATTTCACAATGATGTGAATACTTAATGCCACTGAACTAAAATGGTTAAGATGGTAAATCTTATGTTATCTGTATTTTACTATAATTTTAAAAAGACTAACAATCTAATAGGGATAAGGTTTGCTCATGGCTAATAATGATATCAAGTAAAGAGTGTTAATTCTCCAAAGAAATATACAGATCTGGCTGGAATTCAGAAGATGGAGAAGAGATCAAGGAAAATCCAATCTCCTCTTTTCCAGAGACGTTGCCTGTGTCACACCAGGAAGTCTTGACTCTCCTGTGTGCAACATCCTTGGAATTTTATAAAATAATAACAGAATTTATGGGGAAAGAAAAACGGGTTAATATTGGTTGATTTTGAATCAATCCTAGCCTGTCAGGAACTTCCTAGGAGAATTTTTCCAGTAGCCATGGGAAATGTAAGGTATAGGCTCAGGAAAGAGGTCTGAATGGAAGATTGTGGCTGAAAATTCACTCCCAACAAGCTTGCACCCATTACAGTATATCATGTCTAAGAAGAAGAAAGATCAGGGGAAGAAAAGCAGAGAAAGCTAAGGGCCGATCCTGCAGTAAGTGTAGCTAAGGGCACAAAAGGAAAGAAGGAGACGAAAAGGAGATGTAAGAAGAAATGTAAACATACTGATTTTTTAAATCTTCTAAAAATGAACTCTGACCTTTGCTGGTGTCTTATATTTTTAAATGAAAAGTTACGATATGTATTTTTATTATCTATGAATAAATACTAACATTCGTGTCATGCTTTACAGTTTACAAAGTCGGTCCTTAGCACATTCCCATGAGGAAAGAATCCATTCTTCCCATTTTGCAGAAAAATAAGTGCTGTGTATTATAGTTTATTTTTCTGCCACATGGACAAACAGCAGAAACCATGTTTTCTGACACCAATTCTGCTTTTCATTTTAAACATAATTTATTAACATCTTATTTTTAACACCAATTTTCAATTTTTTCCTACATCATCCTTTTCCTAAAAAATATTAATTCCCGTGAAAGGGTAAAATGGGCAATTTTACAATCATGTATGACTTCGAAGAGAGCAAATTCAGTTGAAGGGCTGAGATCTTTGCCTGTCCCCAAGAAGCGTGTGTGTGCTATGAAAACAGAGGCAGAAAATGTAGATTACCTTTTGAGGTACTTTGATAGTACCTCAAAGCAGAATTAGGCTGTTTTCTCCAAAGGTGGTAGGATTGGATAAGACTTTTTCTAACCTATAAACGATCTGAGGATTTTTAGGAAGATAATTATACAGTGGATTAGAAGAGACGGAAACATGAAAAAAGGAAAAGGAATAACAGAAGGAGGAGGTCTGGAGGAGACAGGAGAAAATGGAATCAAGAGAATCAGCTTGAAAAAGGAGGAGGGACAATTCTCCCAGACACAGAAGAGAAGATCAAAGCTTACCTAAAGGTAGAGAAAGATATAGAATGGCTAGGATAGTAATGTTGACAAAAAAATTTGAAATGGAGCGGAGAGAAGATGTCACCTGCCCCAGATAACTTCAGTTTTTTCAGCAAGTAAAAAAAAGGACATAAGAGTAAGGGAGGAAAAAATCTACATTGAATTACAGGAAAAATTTAAAAGGAATTCTGTTATGCTGACAGAGGAATGGGTAAAGAAGACGTGCTACATACACAATGGAATGTTACTCAGCCATAAAAAAGGAACAAATTAATGCCCTTTGCAGCAACATGGATGGACCTAGAGATTATCGTACTAAGTGAAGTAAGCCAGACAGAGAAAGACAAATATCATATGCTATCACTTATATGTGGAATCTAAAGAAATGATACAAATGAACTTAATAGAAACTAGATAGAACTAAATAGAAAACAGAAACAGACTTACAGACTTCAAAAACAAATGTATGGTTACCACAGGGGCAAGTCGGAGATGGAGGGATAAATGAGGATTTTGGGCTTAACGTATATACACTACTGTATGTAAAATAGATAACCAACAAGGACCTATTGCATAGCACACAGAACTCTACTCAATATTCTGTAATAACCTCTATGGGAAAAGAAACTGAAAAAGAATGGATATATGTATATGTATTTCTGAATCACTTTTCTGTACACCTGAAACTAACACATTACAAATCAACTATAGGACAATATATTATATAAAATAAAAATTAAATTAAAAATAAAATAAAAGAAACTCTGTTGCAAAGTTTACATGGCACCAAAGGTGGTGAATGAAACAAACTTAAACTTGAAAAATGAAGTCTGGAAATGGTTGGGAATGAATCTAACCCATTGTGCCCCGTTCTTGGTGTCTAGGTATCACTCCTTACCAAAAGGAGAGTTCCTTGGAGAAATGGCTAATTCAGGGTGGGGGTGGAGTGGGGGAGTAGGGGGGTTGGGCAGAGAATCAAAGAGAATACAAGATAAACCAGAATATCTTGTTATGCTTGAAGATAAAAAGTGCTCAAAAAATGGACATGTAAAAGTACAAAGGAGCCAGATTGAAGCAGTTCCCAGGAGACAAATCTGAAGCAGTTTGAACATCAGCATAAATGATGATGTTAATGTGTTATAATCTGTTGAATAAAATAAGAACACCCAAGCCCATACTGATCATAAATGAATTAACAAACATTTGGGGAGAGGGTAAAGCAGAATGACAGCTAATAAATATAGAAAAAAATAAAACTGCAAAATCACCATTTTGCAGTCACCATAATAATAACGGAATGAGGGACTTTCTAGGTGGCGCAGTGGTTAAGAATCCACCTGGCAATGCAGGGGACACGAGAAGACACCTCAGTGAGAAACCCGCGCACCGCAATGAAGAGTAGCCCTCGCTCTCTGCAGCTAGAGAAAGCCCCTTGTGCAGCAACAAAGACACAACGCAGCCAATAAATAGATAAGCAAATAATAATAAATAAAATTTTTAAAAGTAGCAGAATCACACAGAAATCAGTTATGGGATCCTAAGACAAGTGTCCCCACAGATTATTAATTACAGGGAAGGTAGTAACTACGTGAGGAAACGTGACAGTCATTACTTTAACCAAGAAATCAAAAAGTTAAAAATTACCCCAAATGGGACAGATCGATTGACGTTCTGTGCCTCCTAATGTGATGCTCTGAGGACACATAATTACATCTGCGGCATTCCTGCCTAAAAATGCATGCCTTAAATCTAATCATTAGAAAGCTTCAGACACACCATACTGAGGAAGATTCTACAACATATCTGCTCTGTACTCTTCAAAACCATTGATATGATGAAAGACAAAGAAAGGATAAAAAACGATTCCAGATGAAAGGAGACTAAAGAAACATGACAAGTCAATTAAACAGATGAACTTGCATTGAATCTTGATTCAGAAAAAAAAAAATTCTTTGACAAACCAATTGGAAAAATTTGAATATTAGCTGTAAATAAGAGTATTTATTAATGTTTAATTTCCTGACTTTTATAACTTTACAATGATTACATAGAAAAATGCTTTTGTTCCTAGGAAATAAAAACTAAAGCTTTCAGGAGCAGAGGCTTGATGAATGTAATTTGCTGTCAGGTGGTTCAGGAAAAAAAATAGAATGGTTATATAGAGAGAGGAAGAAGATGATTTAAAGCAAATGTGGCAAAATGTTAACCATGTGTGAATCAGGGAGAAGGGAGTATGAGGTTCTTAGTGCACTCTATGAAGTTTTTCTGAAAGTATGAAACTATATTTCAAAGTAAAAATGAGAAAATAATGACACTTGCCACAAAACTAGTAATTAATGAGCATCTATCAGACATCAGTCCCGGGAGAGGTCCTGGAAATCCAGGACTTTAAGATACAATTCCTGGTCTCAAGTGGTTCCCAGTTTACAGCAGGGGACAGGAGGAACCAGCACTCAGGATACTGGAATCAGTGCTGGGGTGTGGAGAGAAGTGGAATGGGCTTATAAAAAACCCTGAAGCTGGCAAGTGAAGTCAAAAGGTACATTGATTCATTTTACTTACCTATCAAAACTTTCAAAGAGCTTCCTATTGCTTATTAAAAAAAATTCAATTGTTTTAGTTCAGTGGGTTTTATCTACCTTGCCAAATTCAGTTGAATTGTACTGGCTGCCTCTGAGATACAGTCTGAAGCCATGGCACGCACTAAGGTATAAGAGCAGCGCCTGGACAGCACTGTGGGTCTAGGGTCAGTGTCCACTGTTAACTTGCTAGAGCTGCCTTAACAAAGTACTGCAAACAGTGTGGTGTAAACAACAGAAGTCTATCGTCTCACAGTTCTGGAGGCTGGCATTCTGAAATTACGGTGTGGATAGGCTGGGTCCCACCTAAGAGCTACGAGGGAGACTCTGTTCCGTACATCTCCCCTAGCTTCTCGTGGTTTGCTGGCAATCTTTGATATTTCTTGGCTTGTAGATCAGAGATCATGCTGATATCTGCTACCATATTCAAGTGGCATTCTCCCTGTCTGTGTTCAAATTTTCCCCCTTTTATACAGAAACAGTCATACTGAATGAGGGCACCCCCTCACGACCTCATCTCCTCTTGATCGTTCGCAAAGACACTATCTCCAGATAAGGTCACAGTCACAGTTAGGTTTTAACATCTTTTGAGGGGACATAATTCAACTCATAACACTGCCTCACCATGACATTTACAGCTTCAAAGAATTTCTCCCAAACTTCTCAATCTTATTTCGTATTCCTCCCTGTAAAAACACCTATTCCAGATAATTTGCTGTAAATGCCCTTGGAATATCTTGCCCCTAGATCTGATCATGGCCAACACATTCTCCTTCCAGCCTTAGTTTGATTGTTACACATGGAGTTACTCCCTACCACATGATGTGGCTTGATTTGCTTTGCAGAATTTACATTTTGATCTTATGCATGTATTTACGTATTTACAGTCTGTCTCTTGCTACTAGGTTGTACGCTCCATGAAGGCGAGCATTCTGCCTGTTGGGGTGACTACCATAGCCTCACTGTCAAGTTCAGTGTCTGGCACATAGTGGATGCTGAGTATATCTGCAAGTGCAACGAGGACAGGGGCCATTTCAGTCTCTGTTATATATTTTCTTCTTATTTTGACCAGTTCTGCTTCACTAACTCAAAGTAGGCATTCTAGTTTTTGAATAAGTGTTTACATCGGAGTGACCTAGATGACAATAATGAGATTCATCAGAACAAACAAAATGTCCAATGATTGGATAGCACTTGAAAGCAAACCAAATGAGCCTCTTTATATAAATAGTAAAGAAAAAAGAAAAAACTCAGTTGAAAGTAAGTTAGAAATGTGAAGATAATAAAACATAGGAAAACAACAACAACAAAATCTCTAACATGGAAACATACTTCAAAGCCCATAAAAGCTTTGTAGTATGCTCACATTGCCAATGTTGCAAAAACCAGGGACAGAAAATATTTAATTTTTGGTCATTTTGTTGTTGTTGTTGCCTTTCCTGCTTTTGTACAAATTGCTTATTTTCTAAGTGCATTCAGCCTCAATGCTACTATGTGTGTGTGGTTTTTGGTTTTTTGTTTGTTTGGCTTTTTTTGATTTTTTCTTTTTTTGGTACTGACTACCAAGGGCATACAAAAACCATTCATTTAATCATTAAATGATACTAATTGTTACTATTATTATTACTGGTCTTCACAGTATATGTATGTGGAAGGTGGAAAAGGAACACCATTTTAAACATGAGAAAATAAATGCCTAAAGGTCTTACGAGCCTAATCCAAAGTTAGGCATGGCTAGAATAAGAGTCCAGAGACAGCCTTCTTTCCCTGGTCCACACTGTCTCTTTAGATATGTTTGTTCAGTCACAATCTGGAGCCAAACTCTTTGGGGACAGAGTGCCTAGGGTCCCATTTCACCTGCCTCTCTCAGACCCACACTGCCAAGCTGTAAGGTTAACCAGTGTGGCTCAGCTGCCTGTTGTACTGCCAGTTGATAGAGTCACATGGCAATCCCTCACAGGCAAGGAATGTCACCGTTCCTGGGTCAGTCACCTGTGTGTGGGTATAGCGAGAGGGCCCCAAAGGTAAAACTGCAGTCACACTGACATAATTACTCAGCTGTTCTGTCCATGTACTGTATAGCAAAAGACAGCGGGACATCAAAAAACAGAACTGACGTGACACAGGAAAACCGGCGTGGGTGGAAATTGCATCCTATGATGACAAAGGGGAAAAGAATGTGTCTTGAGTTTGATTTGCAAGCGGTATATTCATCAAAAATGGCCATGTGAGTAGTTAGATATGGTTGGAATATATCTCAGTTATAGTACGCTTGTATAAAGAGCAGAGGGCAGACTCTCTCTGAGTTCATGGATGACAATCTTGAGAATATGCTAAGCTACCTTTTAGGGAAAATAGGACAATGCACGTCCCTTCCACAATACAAGACATCCATGGACAATATGAGCCGCATGAGCAACAACGTATTTATTATCCGCCCCCTGCCGCCATCTATTTGTGTCTCTCCTCTTGCCTCCTTGGTGGCCTCTTGCATAATGGTGAGCAATGCATCACTTACACACTTGAAACAGAAATATATACTTTTTTAACATGCAAGTCTAATGGTTCCATTTGACAAAAGAAATCCCAGTGATCTATATTGTCCCTTAAATTGATCCAACATATTCTGGTATTCGGGCTGAGTTACTTGCTAATCGTTTCTTAACAGGAAATGGAAAGACAATAGCATTAGTAAATCAAACCAAAAGTGCGATTAAATGCCATGTGAATAACAGGCATTCATTTCAGTTCCGTCAGTCGGACTCCATCGCAGACCAGCCAAGGGAGGAGGTCCTGTCATTTGCATGCTACAGCAAGGTGCATTATACAAATCACCCTAAATTATCCACCGCTGGTGGAATACAGCGTTCGTATATCAAGCGCAAACCTCCAGTACAGACACACCTTGATTTCTCATTTAAGAGGATACACTTTGTGGCCTTACGCTACGTGCCCTTCCCCAAATCCAATCACAGTAGCTTCCCTTCAGATTTTCTGAGGTTTAGCCATCATGGCAAACTGACAGTAACCTCTTACTTAACAACTTTTATGCTTTCTAGACTTTTCTCAATACTACAGGCATTTCTCTATCACCCACTTCCACAGAACTCTGGGTTCTGAAGCTGGTTTTTATTCTCATCTACAGCTTGAAATCGTGCTAGGTCTAGTCATTTCTCTTCTGTACTTGCTGTCTCAGTTTCAACGACCATCTCTTTTCATGATTGAATTTTGACTGCTTGGATCAGGGATGCATCTGAATTCCACGGTGGAATCTGGGTGCTGCTGTGCTCTATGAAACACCTTTCCATCAGTGATCCATCCACATATGAAGTGCCTGAACTCTCAGGGATGACGTGAGAAATCCAAGTGTAGTTCTCAAAGTTTAAGAACTCATCATTTCTTCCTGTGGCAGAGTGCCCTCCAATTTTTATGGGGATCCCTATTTCAGAGTCTCACACAGAAAGCCTGGATTTAGGGAGTAAATTACCTACAGGGTGGGGCAAAATATATATCTGCTTATTCATTTATTCATCATATATATTTTGGGGTATGAAAAATGTGCAGACATGTTCTAATGGGCAGTGCAAAAATGATTCAATTATAATCCTTGGTTTATGACATATTGTCATTCTTCAAGCATGACCTTCTCGATTTATTTATTTAATTATCTAAGCTAGATAACAAGAAGATAACTAACACTCATGAGTAACCCAGCACTAATTCCTTACGTCTACCAGTTTGCTTCTACCTAACTCTATCTCTTGTGCTTCCACAAGGAAATGACTACCTGAAATTTTCTATTTCCTTGTTTTATTTAAATTATTATTAAACAAAGTATTGTTAAGTTTTATTTGTTTTTGAATTTTGTAAGAAGGGCAACATGTAGTTTTCCAAGATGTCATTTTTTCTGAGAATTATGTTATCAAGTTTTCTTTTTCTAGTTGTACATACAGTTGATTCTCATTTGCAGTAGTTATATTCTGGAAAGTCACTGTGAATATTGGGTAGCCAATATTGAAAGATTGCTCTTAGTGGAAACGCAGGCTTAGGTTCCTATGAGCCTCTGGTCACAACATTTTTTTTTTAAGTGATTAATCCCTAATCTTGTTTCTTGTGTGTTTTTGTTTAAAGACAGCTTATTTAACATATTGGTATTGACCTCACAGCCAAGAGGACTATACCTCATGCCTGGCCAAAGCTTACATGACACATGCATTTTCTCTATAAGTCATACCACAGCCTTCTTGCACTTAGGACCACTTGCAAGCACTTTAGCAAATGTACTTTGAGGCCATTTAAATAAAATTATCAACAAAATGCATGAAAGTGAGAAAAGTATGACACTGAACAGACTGTAAAAAGGATATACATTTACAGTATGAGAGCTGAAACAAGAAGACAGAGTATCTTGTGCATTAGGCAACTCCGATTTCTCACCCATGTGTCCATACATGACCCCAAAGTGCCACAAGTATTTGTTTCGGGACTACACATACAGATTTTAGCAAGTTGGGAACTTGCAACTATTGAATAAGAGAATAATGAAGATGGTCTGTAGCTATCTTTCATTCATTTTTATTGCTGTATAATATTTCATCATGTAAACATACCCCATTTAAAAAACCACCCTTCTGTTAATGAACATTTGAGATTTTACTAAGAAATTTTTTAAATAAATTTTAAATTTTCCTTATACATGAATTGATCATGCTACTGAAATGATTGTGCAGGGGAGAAATGCTATCTGCATGTATATATAATGTTCTCTAATTACACGGCAAAATGCCAACAGCTATCTGCTACCCATTAAGTATTTACTATACATATTTAACACTTCACTTTGTAACAGAAACAGATGCATTAGATGCAGAGTAACTTTTATCAAAATTTTTCAAGATATGTGTGTATTCTATGTTAAAAATGTGTGCACGTTGATAAACTCTGAAAACAGAGGTAAAAGGATGATCGTCACCCTCCATGAGCTCCAAGTCTAGGAATGTGTAAACAGGTAACATGAAATTATAAACACTGCCAAAGTAGTGCAGAAGCTCCAAGATCCAGCCACAGGAATGTTGACCCCTGCATCAAGCTACAGGATAAAGCTTCCGGGAGGAGGTGGAGATGATGTTGATATTTGAAACATAGTGACACCTACACTAGGATCCTTTCATGACCCTTTCCAATGGAAAAATTGCAAATTCTCCAGTCCTCATTATTGCTTGTATTATTTGAAATACAGAGAGTCCAGGTTTGGCCTTTACACGTGATTGTTTTCCACAATTTCATGCAGTCTTCTCTGTTGACAGTAAATAAGGGCTTTGGAGGCTGTGAGCTGGTTTTAGCTGCTGTGGGTTTTGATGAAATAGAATTTATCCTCCTCTATACTCCCTTAATCTTTGGTTACATATGTATTGCATTTGTGCTACTTCTGAACTTGATGGTATCAAATGTGATTGGCTACTGTTGTCCAAATAGTGTCAGCTCCTCTTCACAGGCACCTAGACCTTGTCAGTATAAGCCAAGGGTTTGTATGTGTGGTTCTCAAACCAGGGGCACCAGCCCTTGCTAGAAATATTAATTCCTCACCCACATCCCAGACCTACTAAGTCAGGATTCCTGGGGTGGTGTCCTGTGATCTGTGATTAAAGAAATTTTTCACATGATTCCAATCCATGCGAAAGTCTGAAAACCAATGCGAAAAGAAATCTTTATTGATTTAACCTGTCCCTAAACACCAGCTTTTGTTAGGGCTGCAAAGTGATCAAAGGATGTTTTTTGGCTCTATCTTAAATAAGGACTTAGAGTAAGAATTAAGAGAGAAAGTGATCAGAAGACTGTAAGTTGTAAATCACAAGTGGAAAGGCACAAATGCATTACACAGGCTGGAACTGAGAAAGCACTTAGAGAAATGAAGAAATATGCCATTGCAGCCAAACCCACATGTCAGTACCTGGGAGCAGCACTTAAACCTGTTTCTTTAGACCCACCCAAATGGATTTATAGATCCTCGTGCAATTGTCTATGTCCATTCTATAGAATATTGGCTTCATCTGGGAACTTTAAGAAGTAAAGAATCTTGGCACCCTGTTCCAGACCCATTGAATGGGATCTGCTTTCAAACAAAATCCCTAGGTGACCAATTGCACAGAAAGTTTTGAGAAGCATTAGTCTAATCTTTTGTGCAGTTGTATATGGTATATGTTGCTTCTGAATTTTGAATTGATGAAAGAATGAATAAAATCTTCCAGAAGTCATTTAGCCTTTGGGTATTAGACAGAAACACGCTTAATACGAGTAAGCACTTGTCTAGCACCTACGTGCCCATCCTCATTTTAAAATGTTACATATATATACACACTAGAATATTACTCAGCTATAATAAAGAATGAAATGATGCCATTTGCAGCAACATGGATGGACCTAGAGATTGTCATACTGAGTGAAGTAAGTCACAGAAAGACAAATATCATATGATATCGCATATATGTGGACTGTAAAAATATAGCACCAATGAACTTATTCACAAAACAAAAATACAGTCATATATATATATATATATATATATATATATATATATATATAAAAGTATGGCTACCATGGGGGAAAAGGGAGGAGGGATAAATTAGAAGACTGGTATTGACCTATACACACTACTACATATAAAGTAGATAACGAATAAGGACCTGCTATATAGAACAGAGGACGCTATTCAATACTCTGTAACGATCTATATGGGAAAAGAATCTAAAAAAGAGTGGATACGTGTATATGTATAACTGATTCACTTTGCTGTACAGTGGAAACTTACACAATATTGTAAATCGACTATATGCCAATAAAAATTTAAATATATAAATAAATAATAAATAAATAAATAACAAAATGTTATGTATATTGATTCAGTTAAGCCTTACAACAATTCTATGACATAGGTACTGTTATATCCACATTTTACACAGAAAGTTTGGGTCACTTGTTCGAGGACATTCATTTAATAAAGGACAGAATTAGGCTTCAGATGTCACTGGATCCCATAGTATTCCTAATGCTCACTTCCCTGCTTCTCATATGAGCAGAGAACTACAATGCGTCGATTAGAATAAGGAGTTGCATTGGTTTTGTATTATAGAGCCTCAGAACAAGAAAATGGACCATGGGGCAGATTATGTTCAACTGGAATTTTCTTCCACAGTCCCTATGATTTGTTTTAGAGGAATTTACTAGAGAAACACTTCTGGACTCTTAGGTCCCTAAGTTGCCTGACAGATGAATCTGGGATAAAGAGCTGGGCCCATTGTGGATCAGCTGCTTCTGGGTTCTCTTGGGCTCTCCCTAACTATAAAGAAACTTCATCTCTTTCAGATACACCCAGAGAAAAGGGCCTGTCTCTATTTTGTGAAACCTAGGGTTTTTCAGCCCTACTTAGTACAGAGGGTTAAATTCTGCAATCTTAGGAAACCTGTTGTTGCTGGACATCTGAACTGCATCTTTCAATCCACCCATCATCACCAATTAGAAAAGATATTTTGGTCTATAATTCTTCATTTAAGATAGTCGATGTCTTATGTTCTGGAATCAAGCATGGATTCTTTTCCCTCTTCAAAACCATTAAGATGTGTACACTAAGGGAAGCAAGACTGTCTTTTCAGAATTTTCATAGCAAAAATACTCAGTCACTGTAACATCCATAAGTGAAATCTAATTAAACTGTTTCCATACAATGAAGAATCCAGACTTCTGCGATATTGTACAAACTCTTTTCTCTACTTTGTCCATCTGGAAAAGTCCTGCTCTTCCTTTGAGATAAGGTCACCTTTCCAGAAGCCCCCTTTGTCATGAAGCCTTCCATGGCCTCTCTGGGGACCAGTGTGTGCTCCTCCTCTTCCTTTCAATGACTCTCATAATACCTATATTATTATATTCAATCCAGGAACGAGGCCTTGAGGACAGGGGCTACTTAACTTTTCTTTGAAAATAGCTAACACAGTTATGCCTGGGCACAAAGTAGCCATGAAATAGATATTCCTTCAATGAATAAATGGATGAATAACTTGGACTTGCAACGTGAACATATTTTGAAATTAAATTTGGATTAGTGTGATCTTTGCACACAGAAAAAGAATTATCATAGAGATTCATGAAAGAATAGCTGCTCTGAGTTGGTGAAAAGCCCAACACCAAATTGAAATATAATCGTGTTATTTTAGAATACTTACAGAAAATATGGTGATTTATAGCCTAGAATTTTGGAACAGTATCAGACTGATAATTCAAGGCTTTTAGCCCAATAAGCACACTCACAGGAGAGAGAATATACAGTCACAAGAACAACAATTCAATCTAGCCTTGCTCTGCAACTCAGTGGATGTCTTTAGGGAACTTGTCGAAATGTCCAGGTAACACTTGGCCTACAACTGCTACGGTGGGAAAGTGCACACTGACATACTTGGAAAAAACCAGCTCCCATGAGAATTCTGAGTATTTTCCACAATTCCTTCTCCTCCTCCTGAGCTGGTTTGCCTTGAACTTGCACAATCAAGGAAGGGTTGGTTACACAGATCCCTGTCGAATTAGCACAAATTTCTAATTGTCAGAACCTGAATTAATGAAATTTCTATCCAACTGCATTCCATTTCAGCTCTTCCAGATAAAATGTGCTGTGGAAAACTTGGAGGCTCTCCAGAAGACAGCAACTAAAATGATGAAAGGTTTGACTAATATTCCCACTGAGGAAAGGCTAAAGGAGTTTATTTAGCCTAGAGAAAAGAAGGCTGAATAAGGAATTAATAATAGTTCTCAAGTATATGAAGAAGTGTGTGAGTGACAAGAAGCAGATTCCCTTACTTCTAATGAGTCCAGAACAAGAGGAAAGGGGCTTGTGATAGGGGAGAACCGTGTGTCACCCTTAAAAAGCCTCCCTGGCTTTACAAGATGCACAACACTGGCACCTTAGGGACTGCTCCAGTGAATGCTTTATGAAAAACCTAAAACACTTACCTTCTTCCATGGGCTCATGTTATGTCTTGCCTGGATGCACGTGGGTTAGATGAAATGACCTCTCAGTGTCCCTTCTAACCTGGTGATTCCATCTGATGAAAGGTCATTTGGTTGAATTGATTAGAAACTGAAAATTGCACTCCTGGATCAGTGGATTCACACTGCAAGAGAGAACCTTTCAGTTCCGAGTGGCCAGTTTGAATTTCATCCTGTTTGGCAGTGACCTAAAGTTATAGCACGCTGCCAGCACAGCCGGGCATACTGCACTAGCCAAAGTAATAAGCCTTGTTGGCATTGCACTGAGAGTGTTCTATCTTGCCTTTGAAAGAAAATGTTTCAGGCCTGCACGAACCACCAAACCACAGCATCTTTTACATTTACCTCAGGTACTAAGACAGCAAAGCCTCTACAACAAAGCACTGTGCCAGAGGAAACAAGACAGTTCAGGCTTTAACCTCCAAGTACTCCAGAGGCTCTGCAACAAATACGATAGCATCAGAATAGGGATTCCTAGAACACGAGTGTCCAAGATACACGTGAGGGACTTGCAGTCTCTATGTTGTCATCTAAAGGACAAGATAGTCACAAACTAGGGATCCTGAAGAGCTACTCCAGTAAACACAACAGCGAAAACCCTCCTTGAGAAATTCAAGTACTCCCCTAGACCTGAAATCAAGGTGACATTCTGACTCTTTGCCCTCCCTCCACAGCTGCCCCTCAAATCAGCATCCAGTGTCCAGTTACTCACCCAGGCCCAGGCTTCTTTATCTGTGCAGCTCTTGTGCACAACCCCTTTTGGGACCCTTATTGCCATTCTCTGATCCATCTTCTTTTCAGGTTTCAACGGTAGCCTTTTTTTTTTTTTTAATTGGGATATAGCTGTTTTACAATGTTGTGTTAGTTTCTACCATACGGAAAAGTGGAGTAGAGTTCCTTGTGCTATACAGCAGGTTCTTATTAGTCATCTATTTTATACATATCAGTGTATATATGTTAATCCCAATCTCCCAGTACATCCCCTTGGCCAACGGTAGCCTTGAAGAAACCTCCTCACCAGTCTGCCTGCCTCTTCCGGCTCTCAAATCACTCCATACATAATAGCCAGAATTTCTAAATTGCATATCTGATCATATCACTTACCTGCTTGGGGATCCTCAGTTGATTCTCCTGAATTCCAAAATAAAGGTCAAACTGCATCCCAGTAAGACATGAAAGACTTTCATAGTCTTACTGGTTGGTGCCCACTTCATTAGCTATAGTCATATCCCCAGCTGGAAAGTAATTTTCCATTCCTTCAATGATTCATGGGGTTTCAAACCTGTATGACTTGATACACATCACTCCATTTGTGTAAAATGCCTCTTGATAATCTACCCCAGCCCCCCACTCCACACTTCACATAGATCATTCGTTTTCATGTTTCCATTAAAGCACCAAAATCCCTCAGGGCTATTCCAGTGGTAACACTATGTACTTCTGCATACTCCTGGCATAGAGCTATTTTAGTGGTGATTTCTGGGGGTGGGTGGGGGGGGTGGGTGTTTGTTTTGGGTTTTTTTTGTTGTTGTTTATTGTTTTCTCCTGCCCAGAATCCATGTGCTCTTTTTCTAATTTGCTTTTCCCTGTGATGTGAATTCTTGGGTGCTTTGCCATCCAGAGTGCCCTGCTTTCCCCTAGACAACTGATGAGTTGAGATAAAGCTAGGCCAGTTGAGCTTACTCTCTTGGAAAGTGAAATCTTGACTGGAGAAACATAAGGATGGCAAATGGTTAGTGCTAATTAATACCAGAACTGGCAACCTGACAAAACCACTGATTGGTCCCTGACTTTCAGCATGGAGTCCCTCTGGCTCCTATCCATTTGGAAGCCTTAGTTACTCAGATTTTCTTTTAGGACTGTGAGCAACTCCATAGCCTTCAAATACATTTTAATTAAATTAACTAGAGTTGATTTCTATTGATTACAACCAAAAATCCTAACAGATACAACTCTTCTAGAACTTATCTCTTATTTGTTTGGCTAACATTACAGGCTGTTTTCTCTTAAAGGGCAGGGAGCAGGCACTTACCATCCTTTTACACCCATCATTTAATATAATGCCTGCCTTATGATAGGTGCTCATAAATAAGTGAATGAACGATTGACCGTATGGAATGAACATGGGCAAGAAGCAGTGATTAACACCAGCCTAGTGGAAGGATACTAATGTCTATAGTCTGGTTTACATTATTTGTCAAAGACTAGGGTGAAGATTTAGATGACATATATTATCACATTTGCAATCCACACTAACTGGGAGGGATAAGAAATACATTAAATGACCAAATCAGATCCCCGAAAGATACAAGCAGTCTAAAGGGATGTTACATTTTTTAAAAGTTTTATTGAGATATAAGTCACATACCATAAAATTCACGTAAAATGCATTTAAGATATACCATTCATAGCTTTATAGGATAAGCACAGAGTTGTGAAGCCACTGCTAAAATCTAGTTTCAGAAGATCTTCATCACTCTAAAACAAGACCTCATCCTCACTAGCAGGCACTCCCCATCCCCAACTCCAATCCTCAGCTCTAAGCAATCACTAATTTAGCATCTGGCCCCATAAATTTGTCTTTTCTGGACAACTCATATCAATAAAATCATACACTACACTCCATGTGTGACTGGCCTCTTTCACTCAGCATAATGTTTTCAAGGTCCATCCAGGTTGTAGCATGTATTTATACTTCATCCTTCCCTATTGCTGAATAAATATTCCATTGTCAGAAGACAACAAAAGTCCATGAAGAATGGGGCACTTCCCAGCACCTCTCAGGAAGCAATCGGTCTGCTGCACCTGAATTTTTGCTACACAGTAATTCTCTAAGAAAACACTATGGAGGAAGAAAAGATGGCGGCGAAGTAGAGAGACGTGGAGTGCATCCCTCTCCACAGATGCATTGGGAATGCACGGAAGGACGCAGTCATTCCCACAGAGAACCAGCTGAACACCAGCAGACGGCCTTGGACACCAGAAAGGGCCGCGGGGAGCCCGATATAGCCGGTAGGGAGGCATCTACGAGGGCTCAAAGAGGGGGAAGCGGCGGAGCTGTGGCAGACGGGAGGGAGTGAGAAACATACGGAGGGTCCGCAGCGCAGCTCAGCGTTCCCGGACCGAGACATCAATCCGCGGAGCGGGAGCGTGGGAACCGGAGAGCTGGTTCAGGGGGAGAAACATTGTTGCCGGTAGGGTGACCAACCGAGAGGTCAGGAGGGAGGAGGTCCGCGGAGAGGAGTGCCGGTCCCTGAGAGCTGCCCGGCCACGATGGCGGCTGGAGGCTGCAGGCTCCCGGGCGGGGGGGAGGAGCCGCGCGCATAGCCTCTCCCTCTCTTTCGGCGCCTCTGCAACAGGCAGTGGAGAGACGCCCTGCGGGCCACCTAAGGCGCTCAGGGATAACAAGCACCCTCAGGCGCTCGGGCGGGGCTCTATTAAAACCCCTTGCAACGCCAGCAGCAGGGAAGCTGCCGAGAGAAAAAAAAAAAAAAAATCAAAAAGAAAAAAACCCCGAGAGAGGCCCAACTCTAAGACTTTCTGTGTACGCCTGAGCCACCAGCGCCCTCTGCAACAGGCACCTCCAAGCCTGACTGAAACAACAGTGCGCCACTGCTCACTCACTCCCAGGGGAAGGAGCGACTATTGTACCCTCTCCCTCCCCACACACCGAGCTTACAGACGAACAATAAAGGAACCTCTGCTGGTCACAGAATAATGCATAAAAAAACCCAAGGCAAGGAGAAGGACACTTACAGCTGAGATGCTAAGGAAACAGAAATAGTAGTATCAATACCTATTGAACTGGTCCATTCTGGGATCAGTTCTGGATTTTTTTTTTCTTTCTCGCCCTCTCTTTTTTTTTTTTTTTTTTTTTGATTTATTAAATACGGTCTTAGCCCTAAGGGATCTACAAGTTTTATAACATAATTTTTTAATGATATTTTTTATTCTTTTTTTTTTTTTTTTGCCTTGTTATATACTTCTATATCTAGCTAAGTTTTTGGTAGTATGGACAAAATATCTCTCATACTTTCCTTTCATCCCTATCTTTTATACATTTCTATTCCTTTCTTTTTCTTTGCATATTTCCAACCACATTACGCTCTTCTGTTCCCCTTTCTTCCAGCCATTTTAAGTTTGTGTTATCTTAACATACTTATAAGCAACACTATTGGTCTGCTCAGACTCCTTGCTCTATTCTCCAGATGACGCACTGCCTTGGTATTTAATATTAGGCTTTTGTCTTTATCTTAGTTCTTAGTACAGTTGTCTAATTACATTCTGAGAATCTCCATTCTCTCTGGTGGTACTCTAGCTCTTTTCTATATTTGATCCTAGCTTACAAAATCTCCCTGGATTGATGTTTGTATGTGTAGGGTGTTATTTGTTGTTTGTTTGCTTTTGCTTTTGTCTCTGATTTGTTCTGTTTCAGTTGTCAATTTCTGCTGGGTTTCTCTTTGAATATCTGATAGCACACTGGGGTTCTGTCAGGTCTTTCTAGAGCCTTATGTCCTAACAGATTCAGTAATTGTGTGTCTTATACATGTATGTGTTTCCTAGACTTAATATTCATTTAATCCAATACTTGGACATTAGTCTGAGGCTTGGACAGTCTTCTATAAACACCTCTATCACCAGGACAAGCAACCCCAAAAGTTTGGACAACCATGAGGAAACAAAGAAACACCATGCAGGCAAAGGAGCAGGAAAAAAACCCACAAGACCAAATAAATGAAGAGGAAATAGGAAAAATGCCTGAAAAAGAATTCAGAGTAATGATAGTAAAAATGATACAAAATCTCGATAACAAAATAGAGAAAGTACAAGAAACAGTTCATAAGAACTCAGAAAAACAAACAGCAATGGATAACAAAATAACTGAAATTAAAAATACTCTAGATGCTCTAACCAGCAGAATGACTGAGGCAGAAGAATGAATAAGTGAGTTGGAAGATAGAATGGGGGAAATAAATGCCACAGAGCAGGAAAAAGAAAAAAGAATAAAAAGATTAGAAGACAGTCTCAGAGACCTCAGTGATAACCTTAAACGTACCAACATTTGAATTATAGGCATCCCAGAAGAAGAAGAAAACAAGAAAGGGTCTGAGAAAATATTTGAAGAGGTTCTAGTGGAAAACTTCCCCAACATGGGAAAGGAAATAATTCACCAAGTCCAAGAAGCACAGAGAGTCCCATACAGAATAAACCCAAGGAGAAATACACCAAGACACATATTAATCAAACTAATGACAATTAAACACAAAGAAAAAATATTAAAAGCAGCAAGAGAAAAGCAACAAACAACATATAAGGGAAAACCCATCAAGATAACAGCTGACCTTTCTACAGAAACTCTGCAGGCCAGAAGGGAATGGCAGGATATACTGAAAGTCCTGAAAGAGAGAAACCTACAGCCAAGAATCCTCTACCCAGCAAGAATCTCATTCAGATTTGAGGGAGAAATCAAAAGCTTTCCAGACAAGCAAAAGTTAAGAGAATTCAGCACCACCAAACAGCCTTACAACAAGTGCTAAAGGAACTTCTCTGAGTAGGAAACACAAGAAAAGGAAAACACCTACAAATACAAACCCCAAACAATGAAGAAAATGGTCATTGGAACACACATGTCAATAATCACCTTAAATGTCAATGGATTAAATGCTCCAACCAAAAGACACAGACTGGCTGAATGGATACAAAAACAAGACCCTTCTATATGCTGCCTACAAGAAATCCACTTCAGACCAAGGGATACATATAGACTGAAAGGAAAGGGATGGAAAAAGATATTCCATGCAAATGGAAGCCAAAAGAAAGCTGGAGTAGCAATACTCATATCAGACAAATTAGACTTGAAAGTAAAGACTATTACAAGAGACAAGGAAGGACACTACATAATGATCAAGGGATTAATTCAAGAAGAACATATCACAATGGTAAATATCTATGCCCCCAATATAGGAGCACCTCAATACATAAGGCAAATGCTAACAGCTATAAAAGGGGACATCGACAGTAACAGAATAATAGTGGGAGACTTGAACACCCCACTTACATCAATGGACAGATCATCCAAACAGAAAATAAATAAAGACACACAAGCTTTAAATGACACATTAGACCATCTCGACTTCATTGATATTTATAGGACATTCCATCCAAAAACGACAGACTACACTTTCTTCTCAAGTGCACACGGAACATTTTCCAGGATAGATCACATCTTGGGTCACAAATCAAACCTCAGCAAATTCAAGAAAACTGAAATCATATAAAACATCTTCTCAGACCACAACTCCATGAGACTAGATATCAATTACAGGAAAAAAACTGCAAAAAATACAAACACATGGAGGCTGAACAATTCACTCTTAAACAACCAAGGAATCACTAAAGAAATCAAAGAGGAAATCAAAAAATATCTAGAAACAAATGACAACGAAAACACAACAACCCAAAACCTATGGGACACAGCAAAAGCAGTTCTAAGAGGGAAGTTTATAGCAATACAGTCCTACCTCAAGAAACAAGAAAATGATCGAATAAACAACCTAACCTTACACCTCAAACAACTAGAGAAAGAAGAACAAAGAAACCCTAAAGTGAGCAGAAGGAAAGAAATCATAAAGATCAGAGCAGAAATAAATGAAAAACAAAGGAAAGAAACCATAAGGAAAATAAATAAAACTAAAAGCTGGTTCTTTGAGAAGATTAACAAAATTGATAAACCATTAGCCAGACTCATCAAGAAAAAAAGGGAGAAGATGCAAATCAACAGAATTAGAAATGAAAAAGGAGAAGTCACAACGGACACCTCAGAAATACAAAACATCATGAGAGACTACTACAAGCAACTATATGCCAATCAATTGGATAACCTGGAAGAAATGGATACATTCTTAGAAAAACACAATCTTCCAAGACTGAACCAGGAAGAAATAGAAACCATGAACAGACCAATCACAAGTACAGAAATTGAGGCAGTGATTAAAAATCTCCCAACACACAAAAGCCCAGGGCCAGATGGGTTCACGGGCGAATTCTATAAAACATTTCGAGAAGAGCTAACACCTATCCTTCTCAAACTCTTCCAAAATATTGCAGAAGGCGGAACACTCCCAAACTCATTCTACGAGGCTACCATCACCCTGATACCAAAACCAGGCAAAGATGTCACAAAGAAAGAAAACTACAGACCAATATCACTGATGAATATAGATGCAAAAATCCTCAACAAAATACTAGCTAACAGACTCCAACAGCACATTAAAAAAATCATACACCATGATCAAGTGGGGTTTATCCCTGGGATGCAAGGATTCTTCAATATACGCAAATCAATCAATGTGATACATCATATCAACAACTTGAAGGATAAAAACCATATGATCATTTCAATAGATGCAGAAAAAGCTTTTGACAAAGTTCAACATCCATTTATGATAAAAGCTCTCCAGAAAATGGGCATAGAAGGAAATTATCTCAACATAATAAAAGCCATATATGAAAAACCAAAAGCGAACATCATTCTCAATGGGGAAAAACTGGAAGAATTCCCTCTAAGAACAGGAACAAGACAAGGGTGTCCACTCTCACCACTATTATTCAACATAGTTTTGGAAGTTTTAGCCACAGCAATCAGAGAAGAGAAAGAAATTAAAGGAATCCAAATTGGAAAAGAAGAAGTAAAATTGTCACTCTTTGCAGATGACATGATATTATATATAGAAAACCCTAAAGACTCTACCAGAAAACTGCTAGCACTAATTGATGAGTTTAGTAAAGTAGCAGGATACAAAATTAATGCACAGAAATCTCTTGCATTCCTATACACGAACAACGGAAGAGCAGAAAGAGAAATTAAGGAAACTCTCCCATTCACCACTGCAACAAAAAGAATAAAATACCTAGGAATAAACCTGCCTAAGGAGGCAAAAGATCTGTATGCAGAAAACTTTAAGACATTGATGAAAGAAATCAAAGACGACACAAACAGATGGAGGGACATACCATGTTCCTGGATTGGAAGAATCAACATCGTGAAAATGTCTGTAGTACCCAAAGCAATTTACAGATTCAACGCAATCCCGATCAAATTACCAATGGCATTTTTCACAGAACTAGAGCAAGAAATCTTATAATTTGTATGGAAACGCAAAAGACCCCGAATAGCCAAAGCAATCTTGAGAAGGAAAAATGGAGTTGGTGGAATCAGGCTTCCTGGCTTCAAACTATACTACAAGGCCATAGTGATCAAGACAGTATGGTACTGGCACAAAAATAGAAAGGACGATCAATGGAATAGAATAAAGAACTCAGAAGTAAGCCCAAACACATATGGGCACCTTATCTTTGACAAAGGAGGCACGAGTATACAATGGAAAAAAGACAGCCTCTTCAATAAGTGGTGCTGGGAAAACTGGACAGCAACATGTAAAAGAATGAAATTAGAACACTTCCTAACACCATACACAAAAATAAACTCCAAATGGATTAAAGAGCTACATGTAAGGCCAGACACTATCAAACTCCTCGAGGAAAACATAGGCAGAACACTCTATGACAAACATCAAAGCAAGATCCTTTTTGACCCACCTCCTAGAATCATGGAAATGAAATCAAGAATAAACGAATGGGGCCTCATGAAACTTAAAAGCTTTTGCACAGCAAAAGAAACCATAAACAGGACTAAAAGGCAACCCTCAGAATGGGAAAAAATAATTGCCTATGAAACAACGGACAAAGGATTAACCTCCAAAATATACAAGCAGCTCATGCAGCTTAATACCAAAAAAGCAAATAACCCAATCTACAAATGGGCAGAAGACCTAAATAGACATTTCTCCAAAGAAGACATACAGATGGCCAACACACACATGAAAAGATGTTCAACATCACTCATCATGAGAGAAATGCAATTCAAAGCCAAAATGAGGTATCACCTCACACCAATCAGAATGGCCATCATCACAAAATCTGGAAACCACAAATGTTGGAGAGGGTGTAGAGAAAAGGGAACTCTCCTGCACCGTTGGTGGGACTGTAAGTTGGTACAGCCACTATGGAAAACAATTTGGAGGTTCCTTAAAAAACTACAAATAGAACTACCATATGATCCAGTAATCCCACTCCTGGGCATATACCCAAAGAAAACCATAATCCCAAAAGAAACTTGTACCATAATGTTTATTGCAGCACTATTTACAATAGCCAGGACATGGAAGCAACCGAAATGCCCATCAACAAATGAATGGATACAGAAGATGTGGCATATATACACAATGGAATATTACTCAGCTATAAAAAGGGATGAGATGGAGCTATATGTAATGAGGTGGATAGAACTACAATCTGTCATACAGAGTGAAGTAAGTCAGAAAGAGAAGGACAAATATTGTATGCTAACTCACATATACGGAATCTAAAAATGGTACTGATGAACTCAGTGACAAGAACAAGGATGCAGATACAGAGAATGGACTGGAGAACTCGAGGTATGGGAGGGGGCGGGGGGTGAAGGGGAAACGGAGACGAAGTGAGAGAGTAGCACAGACATATATACTACCAACTGTAAAATAGTCAGTGGGAAGTTGTATAACAAAGGGAGTCCAACTCGAGGATGGAAGATGCCTTAGAGGACTGGGGCAGGGAGGGTGGGGGGGACTCGAGGGAGGGGAGTCAAGGAAGGGAGGGAATATGGGGATATGTGTATAAAAACAGATGATTGAACCTGGTGTACCCCCCAAAAAAAATAAAAATTAAAAAAATAAAAAAAAATTAAAAAAAAATATTCCATTGTATGAATCAACAACATTCTGTATATCCGTTCATCAGTTGATGGACATCTGGGTGGTTTTAGTTTCTTGACAGGTATAAATAATGCTGCTGTGAATATTCATATACAAGTGTTGTGTCATTATATCCTTTCCTTTTATTTGGTATTCTTTAGAATCGCTGAGTCAGGTGGTAAATGTATGTTTAATTTTTGGAAATATTACCATACTCTTGCAAAGTGACTGCATTTCTACCAATGATGTGCAATAGTTCCAATTTCTTGGAAAAATAGTTTGCCATTTTTTTAATTGGGTTGTCTTTTTATTATGAAATTATGAAAGTACTTTACATATTCTGGATAAAAGTCCATTATTGGAAATATGATTTACAAATATTTTTCTTCTATTCTGTGAGTTGTCCTTCCACATTCTTGATGGTATCATTTGCAGAACAAATATTTAATTCAATTTTTTTTTCTTTCTTCATTTGTGCTTTGGGTTCCATGCCCAACCCAAGCTTACAAAGTCTTACTTTTAGGCTTTCTTCTGTGAGTCGAATAGTCTTAGCCCTTATATTTAGGTCTATGATCCATTTTGAGCTAATTTTGTATGTATGTTGTGAAGTGGGTATTCAACTTTATTCTATTGCATATGGATGTCTAGTTGTTCCACACCATTTGTTGAAAACACTGTTCTTCCCCACTATTGAATTATCTTGGTACCTCTGTTAAAAATCAATCAAACAAGTATGCTTGTGTTTATTTCTGAACTCTCAATTCTATTCCATGGAACTATACATCTATCTGTATGCCAGCACTGCACCAAGTTTTAAAATTGGGAAGCGTGAGTTCTGAAACTTTGGTCTTTTTCAAGATTGTTTTGGCTCTTCTCGGTCCCTTGCATTTCTATATGAATTTTAAGATCAGCTTGTAAACTTCTGTAAAAATAAACCTCTGGGATTTGGTGAGTTTTATATTATAAAATACAATCTGTTTAAATACCTAAAAGGATCATTAGTGAGTAAGGACAGAGTAATTTAAGATCCTTGTCAACTCTGGAACACCAGAATTTTGAAAATTAGCCATGGTAAAAGAGAATAAATATCTACAAACACAAGTACAAAAAATAGTAATTTAATTTAATGAATTTCACTCTTAAGCTAGAAATTTAGCCTTTTGCCAGCCTCCAGCTTCAAGTCTTTCCTTTTTTTTTAATTTGCCTGTGGTTCATCATGGCTATCACCATCAACTATTAATATTTATAGCTCTTGATGATTGAGCCATTAGCTTACAATTTTGATTTTAGCTAACTTAGAAGAAGAAGATGAATTTCTTTTAGAGAGACAGGAAAGGTTTCCAGTCCTGAGAGGATGGAGACTGTGTGCTATTTCCCTTTACAGCATTAGCATCAAGTGTCTAGTATCTAGCTTCCAGCACTAGTAGATCTCAGATTTTCCAGGCTGGACCTGATGTATAAAAAGGTTGGCTTATAACAGCACCAAATGACATTCATTTGGTTGTTCCCCCATAGATTACTTCAATGCCTCTAAACATGTTTCTAAAGAACCTTTCCCAATTCTTAACTGACCTTTTCTGAAAAGCCCAGGAAATGCTCACAGATGGCCATCAGGACCATCTTCTTGGTTATTAAGTATCATCTGTCATTTTCCTATTATTCAGTTCTAGCTCTATGAAGAGGTGTATGAGACTTCAAATGCACAGAAGCTCCAAAAGAGTCTGCACAGCTCTGGGGACAGTACTATCACATCAATCTACAACTCTATTCCATTCTCAAAGATACTGTGCTACATTCCCTTGAGGTCTTTTGCTTCTCCTAGTTAAAAGTCTTACTAATAACAAGAAGGATTTTAATACAACTATTAATAATAGTGATTTATTGATTTTCTTTTCTATTAATTCCTTATTCACATCTTTTAACTATTTTTTAAAAATCAGTTCTTTTTTCTTATCTTTTCTCCTTGACTTGCAGGAGTTTCTTTTATATTCAATATTAATCCTATATTGGCTTTTGATGTTGTGAATAAATTTCCCAGTCTATTATCTATCATCAACTTTATCAATGGTTTCTTTAGCAGATATCCTTTAAGTATTCATAATTACCAATTTTTCCTCTTACATTTTGCTTTTGCCATCTTGTTTAAGAAATTCTTTAGCACCCTTAGGGACAAATATGTCTCCTATTTTTTATCTAATAGCTTTATAGATTTTTCTTTCCCATTTATGTGCTTAATCCATCTGTGGGATGGGTTGGGGGCTCTTTTATATGGTATAAGATAGGGATCAAGGTTTCTTTTTATTTTCTATGAATTGAGCCAGTTTTCGTTCTTCAAAGATTTAAATCCAATTGTGATATATAAATGGGACTTATGTTCTTTTTCCTAGCTTTCTCTATTTTATCACACTGCTCATATATATTTTCTTTTCCTTTCCTTTTTTTTTTTTTTTTCACTATGGCTTGCAACATAGCTTTGCAGAAAGAATTCTCTCTTGTTGTCCTTCTTTTCAATATACTCTACATAGCACTTTCGTCTTTTAAGTTTTGGAATGTGTTTCAATTTTGTCAGAATACTAAGTTGAATTTTTTAATGATTATATCAATTGATAAAAATTGGAAACTGCCCCTTTATAAATGAATTTCAAACATCTAATAGGATATATCAATCTTTCTACTTGTCTTAGATTTTCTTTTAGGTCAATTAACGTAATTTAAGTTTTTTCTTTGTAAAAGTATTTTACATTCTTTGTCAGTTTATTTCCTGGATACTTTATATAGGGTTTTTATTGTTATTTGAATGTTATATATTGCATACTGTTTTCCAGGTAAATATTATTGGTTAAAAGGGGGACACAATTGATTTTTATAAATTGATCTTGTATCTGGTAACCTAACAGATTATTCAGGTAGGTCTAATATTTTATCTTAGGAGTATGTTGGATTTCCTACACAGATTATTTTACCTAAATCATAAATTGTATTTGCACTCTTCTAATCTTTGCATTTCTTCTTTCTTCCTTCTTCTCACAGCATAAATCAGGAAATCTATGTTAAACAAGAGTGAGTATAAAAAATATCATTTTTTTATTCATAAACCTGAAGGAATGTGACTCAAGTTGCTCCATTGAATAAGAAGTTGTAGGTTTTAATTATAAGGCCTTTATTAAGTGAAGGAAGTTTCATTCTACAAGTGATTTTCTGAGTTTATGTCAAAAATAGACACAAATTTTGTAAATGGTTTTCTGTACCTATTGATATAGTTCTGTGATTAGTTCTTTACGTGATAAAAGATAAAATGGATCTATAAACGCCTTATTTTGTATTCTACCTATCCACTTTCAAAACCAATATCATACTAGCCTCATAAAAACTGGGGTGTCTTTCTTTTTTTAGTTTCCTGAAAGCATTTCATAACATAGGAAACATCTATCCCTTGAAAGTATGGAAGAGCTCAGCTATGAAGCTATTTGGAACTGAGGCGTCTTTGGAGGAGAGCCTGAAATTACAGTTTCAATTTCTCTAATGGTTATTGGTCTGCTCAGGTTTTTATTCTCCTTGCTTCAATTCTGGCTTTTTTATAGTTTTATACAAATACCTCTCTTCTTTCTAGGTTTTCAGATATATTAGTGCATAGCTGTTATAATTTTTTTTATTATTTCTAAAGCTTTCTTGTATGTATATAATATTTTTTCATTCTATGTTTTGTTGATTTGTGTATTTGCTTTTATTTTTCCTAGATCACTTTTGCCAGAGATATCTGTCCTATATGAATACTTTTAAGAAAACACATTTGGGGAACTATTATCTCTATGTTGTTGAGGTTCATTTCTTCATTCATTTATTAAAGATGTATTGAGAACCTGTAACATGCTAGTCTTTGTTGCAGGCACTCTGATGTAGCAGTGAACAAAGCAGACTAACAGCCCTGACCTCATGGAGGCTGCATGCCCACGCTATTCTCTAGGTCCAGCTAAGATTAGGATTGGCTCCTCTGGCTTCACTGCCTTTCTTTTTTTGTATGTTTTTCCCAACATTTTACATAGGATGCATATGAATTTCCCTCTTCTGAATGCATTTACAGTATCATTAGGTGTTAAGCATGTATGTTTTAATTTCCTTTATTATTTCTTCTTTATATACATTTTATTTTGAATCTCCAATTAATTATGCCTAACATAAATATCCACTGATATATTATTATCAACTTACTAATAGCTATATCTTCCCCCATATAGAGTCCTTGCTTCTTTGGACCATAAACTTGATTGAACTATTACTCATCTCTAATGTCATTTACATATTATATCAATCTGTCTGTCTATCTATCTGTCTATCTATCTATCTATATCTATCTCCTCTAGGATTTCTCTTCTTATCTAAGGACTTTCTCCAAAAATTAATCTCAAAGAGGGTTATGTGGGGTAAACTTTATGAAGCTTTAAATAGCTTTATTTGTTTATATATATTTAAATAATTTTAGCTTAAGATTTTTAATTTTGATTTCTTTTTTTCAAAAGTTTGAAAATATCACCCTATTATCTTTCCTTGTTTTGCTATTGGAAAACTTAATGTTCAATTTTTTTTTAATCTAGAGAGTTTTAGAATTTTTGGCTTTTTTTAATCTATTTGGCACTCTATAATCCCTTTCATATTTCATTATCTTTCATTATCCACTAATTCTCATAAATTCTCAGCATTCATTTCTTAAAATACATTTTCTCTTCCATTTATGAGCTTTCTTACCTTTAAGGAATCATATACAAATTTAAAACTGCTAATTCTATTCTTCATACCCTCCAACTCTTTATTTTTTCATCTCTCAATTTTTTTTCTGTGGTCTTGTGGTGATATCCCCAAATTCTATACTCTAGGTCAGCGATTCTTTTTGGATGGATACATGTTTCTATTTATCCTTTATATTGAGTTTTCACTCAGTTCATATTTTTATTCTTTGTATGTGGATGGCACTAGGGTTTGCCCCACACTGGTTTGCCATTTGCTCCTCTTAGTTAAAAATGCTTCCTATAACCTCGAGATTTTTCACATTTTTAGAACTGCTTTGAGTATTTAAACGCTCCTCTCTTTCCTCTGTGGTATTACCAGGGTGCACTTCAGGGAAGGGAAGTCCAGTATACTAACTTCCACTCTTGTCAGGGACTAAAGATGAAGATTATTCTTTTACATCAGAGAAGCAAGAGGGTGGAGAATTCTGGTGTGAATCCCAGCAGGATATCCCCGTGGCCAGGCTGGGTCTCTTCCAAGAATGTTGCAACCATCACTTCTTCCTGGGACCCGCCAGTACATTGACCATGTCTGAAGAAGACTGAGGACTTGGAGAGTGACATAAAAATCAAGCAACAGAGAAATAAATTCCAACAACAAATAACATTTTAACTGAGAAACCATTATCACCTTCCAGTGATCGATATTCTTATTTTATACCTACAAAGGCAGTGATTGAAAGATAAAAAGAAAATATTCTTTTCTCTCACCTAGGCAGTCACCCTGGAGGGTTTCAGGAAGCACATGGATTGATCCTTAACAATCGGAAGCCTTCAGGATTTGCTCTCTTCTTTCTTCTATCTTCTTTCTTCTCCTTGCCCTTAATTACACACACATACACACACACACACACACACACACACACAGCACTTCTTTATTTCCCACTGAATTCCACATTACTTGAAAACTGATTACTCATGAAAAGGTTGTCACAACTGATTTTGCATTTTCTTCCACATTTTCTGCCCTCTATTGTGAAGAGCATCTTACTATGTATTCCAAAATTTACTACATAATAATAAAATATTAAATAATAGTATTAACATATAATTTTTACTATAATAAAGTATATATTATATACTTGCATTATATAATATACTAGCATATTATATGCTATAATAATAATAATTATTATTCTCTCCTATATAGTATAGTAAAATCTAGGGGCACCTGTTTTTCTTCTGATACATTTTCTAGGTGTCTTTGGGACTCTTTATATTCATATTATAGAAAAATGAGATGTGGAATTCTCAGTAGTTTTCCATGTTAAAAGTGCTCTTATTGAAAATCACCAGTCCCACTTATTCAAAGCCCAATCTTAGCATTTCTTATGTCCTTTGAGGGGTGTGGGAAACACAGAGGGAGAGAAAACAAGCAGAACTCCGTAAATACTCAAGGTCTCCCTTAGACTCCCAAGCTCTGTAGGTGGCTGGACTTTCCGGAGCCTTAATCACTAGAGCCTTGTTAGTGTCCGACCTGGCCATCAGGAAACAGAGATGAGTTAGCCCAAACGTGTTAATAAAACCAGATTGTGCTACTAAAAAAGAAAAATCAACTACCAGTTGTCAGGTGACTCTTGTACAGTTTTTTATTATACTCTGACAGAATGACACATCCTTTCTTTCACGTGTTCCTGGAGCATGAGAAAAGACAAAATTCTAAATCTGCTGTGGTGAGACCAAGGGGAGATTGCTGTGCTGGATGCAAGCTAGTATTTATGTGGTCTCTGTACAAGCCAGATACTTTATAAACATTACTTCATTTTATTTTCCCAACAACACTGTTAGATGTATGTTATTATGAACTTTAACAGATGATGAGACTGACCTTAATGACATTCAATATCATTTCTGTTTCACAAGTAACAATGGGAGAGCAGATTTCCCCAGAAGCATGTTTAAATCTAAAGTTTGTACTCATTTCACTTTTACAGAGAAGAGAGGATTTTTGCCTTAGAGCAGGGTTTGCCCTTGATTAAATATGAAGCAGCTTAAGAATACCTGTGATACCCCCCACCTGTAGCATTCCTGTTATAGGTCTTATCTTTTCTTTGTAGTACCCAGCTCCCCACCATTTAGGCATCCAGAGCTGTTAGCCAGTATCTAAGTGTCCTAGAAGAGGACCATCTCTAATTCTCACTTAGGGGTCAGCCAAGAAGTTGTTCTTTGCTGTTGTTGCTTTTTGCTTGTTTGTTGTTTAGGTTGTTTTGTGTTTGCCTTACTTAGAGAACCATAGATAAAGGATAAATTATTTCTTTCCTATCTCCTATTGTTCAGTTCTAAGAAATGAATCTCTGAAAGTAGAGTTTCACTCTCTCGGACCTGAGAACAGACCATGTAAACATTAAATTCCCTCTCATCAAAATTCGGTGAAACCTAGAAAATTATCAATGCCCCATGGTCCATTTGGCACAAGAAGGCCTAGTATTTAAAATGCAAGAGAAAGTAAGTCAGGTGGTATTGAAAAACATTCCCTTGAGACAATCAAGACAGAAATAAAGAAATCTCAAAAGTTTGGTGTGTGGATGTTTATCTTGCTAGATACCGTCAGTGGTTTTCTGTAGCTGCTTATTGAGCTGGCTAATGTTTAAGTAACCTTGTGGAAAGACCTGTTTAAGTGGCGCTATCAAACAATAGCAGCAAGAGGAGCGATAAGGAGAAAGTATAAAAGGATTATTAAAGAAATGCTGGGGGTGGAATTTATCTCTCCAAACAAATCAGGGTGTTCTGGGCTTAATAGAAAAATCCTATAACAGGTGGACAGATAGGAAACTGTTATTTTCCAGAACATTGTGGTATGTGAGTGGTTTTACTCTAATTTTGTGGAGGAGAATTGGGGAGAAGAGACTGACTTTCAGATCATTATTTTTATAACACATTCTCTAAGATCTTGACATCCTAAATATTTTTATTTTTAAATAAGAGATCAAAGTGGAGGGAGGGACAGGGGTTTGAGAATGCTTTCCCTAAAGCATTCCATAAAGAAAGAAATTTCTGTTGATCCCTTTTGCAACCCTAATGCATTTCATAGCAACAGAGGGATGGGTTTTGGCCAGTTGCATCAGAATAGTTTTACTAAGTGTCCAGAGTAGAAAAGAGATATAGAGAATAGAGAGACTAATTACTAAATAGAGGCTGAGTTTGCCTTTCATTGTCTCTGCTGCCTTGCTAGACATAATGAACACAACACGTGTTCCTTGTATTTCTCTATCACAGAAGAGAATTAATAATGTGTATGTATTGATTTTTTATTTGTATAGTTGTTGAAGCAAAGGGGATGAAGTAAAGAATCCAAGATTCTATTTGACCAATCAGTTTATATTTGTTAAGAACTTAATAAGTAGCCACCTCTGTGGGGATTTGGAGAAGGGTTATCAGAAATGGAGTGACGTTTTTTTCAAGTGCTTACAGAAGAGGTGGGTTGACAAAACATATACATAACAATCAGGGGGGTGGAGCAAGATGCTTTGACTAGTCTCATTTCCTCTTCTGTGTTAGCAGTAGACAATTACCAGACTTTTCCATAGACATATAAAGCTAGGATGAAGGTTTGAACAACTAACTGTGCATCACAGTTACCTGTGAATTTCTAAAAATTCAGATGGCATGGTTCCACTCTAGATGAAACAAATCAGAATCTCTCTGGATAAGTGTTATAGATTAAATGTCTGCATCCCTCCAAAATTCACATATAGAAGCCCTAACTCCTAATGTGATGGTATTTGGAGACGAGGCCTTTGGAAGTAGATGAGGTAGTGAGGATGGGGTCCTCATTATGAAATTAGTGCCCTTATAAGAAGAGAGACAAGAGAGCTTGCTCCTACTTCCTGTGTTCTCATAAAAAGGAGGTCAATGAGTCCCCTGCAAAAAGGAGGCCATCTGCAACTCAAGGGGAGAATTCTCACCCAACCCAACCATGATGACATGCTGATCTTGAATTTCCAACCTCCATAATTGTAAGAAAATTAATTTCTGTTGTTTAAGCCACCCAGTCAGTGTTATTTTGTTATGGTAGCCTGAGCAGGCTAATGCAATGAGTCTTGGAAATCATGATCAACTGAGTTCCTGGTCTTTCTGCCTCTATTTAAACTATTTTTACAAGATAGTAACTAAGGATTTTTTCAAACTTTTTCTCATTGTCTCATTGACCTCCATCCATTCAGCTGTATTCACCACTACCTCAGTAGGAGAGTGGCTATAACTCAAGAAAAAACAGACTTTAGAATGTTGTGGGTTAAATTGTGACCCACCAAAGAAAAGAGAGAGAGAGAGATGTTGAAGTTCTAACCTCCAGTCCTTATCTGGAGGTAGGGTCTATACAGAGCTAATGAAGATAAATTAAGGTCATTAGGGTGAGGTTTAATCCAATATGACTTATATCCTTATAGAAAGGGGATATTTGGGCACATAGAAAGAACATTATATGAGAATCAAATTATGTTGTCCCAAGCCAAGGAATGCCAAAGATCAGCAGCAAGCCACCAGAAGCTGGGCGAGAGGAATGGAGCAGATTCTCCTCCACAGCCCTCAGAAGGAGCCAATGCTGCTGACACCTCAGTTTAGGACATCTCCAGAACTGTGAGACAATACGTTTCTTTTCTTTAAGCCATCCAGTCTGTGGTACTTTGTCAGTGGCAACTCGAGCAGATTAATACAAATCATCTGATAGCTAAAGCACTTATGATTTCCAAGAGCCAAGATCTTGAGGAAAGATTGCTTGCTTGTTTGTTTGGAGGGTTTTTTGTTTTGTTTTGTTTTGCTTTGCTTTTTCTAGAATTTGCCATTATATATCAAGATTCAAATCCTGTAAACACTTAGACCAGCTGTTCTTGAAATTTAATGTGCGTCAGAATGGCAAAAAGGGTTTGCCAAAACACAGATTGATGGTTTCCTCCTCAAATTTTCTAAATTAATAGGCTTGAGATAAGGCCTAAGGATTTGCTTTTCTAATAAGCTATTAGGTGATACGAATGATGCTGGTTTGAGGACAGAGAAGAATGCTGGCTGAAAAAAGAGCCCTTTTCATAACCAAATGGTGATGAGAGTTGGAACAGTTAGTAGAGGAAAGAATCAGTGAGTAAACACAGAAGCCATGCCAACTGGGAAAAAGAGTTGGTACTCAAATATGTAGAACAAGGCAGCTTAATCAGTGGTTTTCTAAAAGAGGGTCAATATAAGTCATAACAAATTTCACAGATTTAGTAGTTCACATATTTTCATACATTTGGTTGTGTTTTCGAAAACATACAGTTCTGGGAGAGCTGGATTACTGGGCGGGGTTAGAAGGGTGAGCAATAGGAAAGTTTCAGGCAGAGTGAAACAGGGAATAGGATGTGCAAAGCCCTGTGACTGAAAAATATACACACATTCAAGGTGAAAGGAGGCCAGTGTGCCTGGAATGTGAATAGTGCGACAGCTCACCTCCGTCACCCTAGAGGTGGGAGAGGGCTTCTTGGAGAGGAGACTGCAGATTACAGACAAGGTGGGTACCCCAGGAGGTGTCTGTTAAAGCAGTTAACTCAGTTTAGAGTTGAAAGAAATCTCTAACTCTCTGCCAGATCTTCCACATTTGTACTGGGCACAAAGGTAAAGACATGATAGGGATTCCTCATGAATTTCGAGCTATCTCCTGAGTCCAACCTCTGAGGGCCAGTTGGTAATCAGGTCAACAGTGCAGGCATTCTATTTCTTATAGAAAGCATCTTAGGTCATGTTCTCCAGAAGCAGACCCTGAGATGATTCACGTGGATGTGATTTATTAAGGAACTGCTCCTAGGATAAGCTGTCAAGAAGTGGAGGAAGAATAGGAAAGGAGAAGTTAAAAATGGGTGCTATCCTGATCCTGCTGCTGGAGGAGAACTCTGGAGTGTAAATTACATTTTAGGGTTATCTTGGACTGAGTGGGGTCAGGAGAATTCCCAAGAGCTGTCCTCTAAGAAGAGAGCTGCTTGATAGCCATTGGGAGCCAAAACATATCAAAACTAGGGGAAGAATGCAAAGAAATGGTAAAGGGTAGCTGTCTTAGTCTGCTGGGGCTGCCATTACCAAAAAGACTGGGTGACCTAAATAACACAAATTTATTTTCTCTTGGTTCTGAATGCTGAGAAGTTCAAAATTAAGGTGTCATGCGACTCAGTTTCTGGTGAAGGCTCTCTCCTTGGGCTACAGATGACTGACTTCTCACGCTATGTCCTCAGTGCATATGCATATGGGGAGAGAGAAAGAGGTATCTCTTTCCTCTTCTTATAAGGCACCAATTCCATCCTGAGGGCCCCACACTCATGACCTAATCCCGTTACCTCCCAAAGGCCTAGGTCCAAATACCACTACATTGGATGCTAAGGCTTCAACATTCAGTCCATAACAGGAGTCAAGTGGATATGGTTGAAATGTGGACAATAACATCTGCTATAGTATGTCTTTCATGTCCTCTTCTAGTGTTTCCTGATGCTGGCCTCAATGAGGATCACTTTAATTAATCAAATATGTTCTAAATGGGAAAACTTTTACATTAGTTTAGGAGATCGTTTTATTTCTGCAAATTTTCCTGTTTGTCCAACCCTTCATAGTTGTGTGCAGGGAGGAGCATGAATGACTTCCTCAGCCTGAGTTTGAGCCCTGATGGAATCAGAAAGACTTGCTTCAGATGCATACCTTTTGGAGAAGAGGTATGGACTTGTGTGTGTTACATTTATTTAATTGAAAGGTCATAGGGGTGACTCTCAGAAGAATGGAAGTCTACTATTCAGGAATCATCTGAGTATGCAATTCCAGAAACAGAAAACAGACAGCAATGTCCAGATGGCAATTTTCCAGCTTAAAAAAATAAAGTCCCTTCCCTGGAAGTACCACCATGCACCAAAAATAACATCAAGCAGCTCTTCCCCGAAGAGCAGGAAGGATATTTTTCTGGAAAAGTATTTTTATTTTTTCCCCTGCACTATAGTTAAATTCCTCTCTGTAGCCTATTCTAAGCTGAGGATGGGAAAGAATCACCCAAGAGGTCAATACAAACATCATTCCTTGCAGAAGGTCCTTTCACATGGAGCTTGCTGACTTTACAATCTTCAATTTTACATTGTTTCTGGTATTACATATATATGCCTATGTATACACATATGGGTACATGTATACATACCTATATATCACATTTCTTTTTTTTGCTTTACAAGCCTCTGCTGGTCTTCAGGCTGACTGTAGTCATTAAAATAAGTAGTTGTAAAACAAATACATTACAGTATGGACTTCGGCATCACACAGAGCTGGCTTGAGTTCTAGCTCTTCCAGCCTTGTGTATAACAGTAAGCCTCTCTGAGATCCAATCATCTCACTTGAAAGTAAGGCTAATGATACCTTATCTAGTTGTCATAAGAAATGCATCAGAGGGTCTTCCCTGGTGGCTCAGTGGTTAAGAATCTGCCTGCCAATGCAGGGGACATCAGTTCGAACCCTGGCCCGGGAAGAGCCCACATGCTGCGGAGCAACTAAGCCCCTGGGCCACAACTTCTGAGCTTGAGCTCTAGAGACCATGAGCCACAACTATTGAGCATGTGTGCCGCAACTATCGAAGCCCACACGCCTAGAGCCCATGCTCCACAACAAGAGAAGCCACCACCATAAGAAGCCGGCGCACTGAAATGAAGAGTAATCCCCGTTCTCCACAATTACAGAATGCCTGCGCACAGCAACGAAGACACAACGCAGCCAATAAAACAAAAAATAAATAAATAAAAAATTTTTAAAAAGAAATAAATGCATTAGATTACATTTGTAGAACGTTCAGCTCAGTGCTTGGCAAATAGATATTTACCATTATAAAATAGCAATATTTAAAAGAGAAGTAAAGATGGCTGAGAATATTGATGTACCTGCTTAAAGCAAAAAGAATCCATTTCCTATTAACTCAACCACCCCCAAAACATGTTTTTAATTGAGAGAACGAGTCAGTTTGACAATGAAGTTTATAGAATGAACAAATTTTAGTGCTTGAAGGAACCTTAAAATCAAGTATTCTTCACTGTCAGATGATCAAACTAAGGTACCAAAGATGCTCTGACTTGTTCAAGGTCAAACAGCCACCAGGCAGAGGCAGCACTGAAACAAAGTGCTATCACTCTATCACAATCTATTTGACCTCAATTCACTTTTGCTGAAGGAGTGGATCCATTTCTTTTTAGAATTCATAGATGTATAAATTTATAAAACTGGTTCAGGACAGGTGATTCCATGTAACATGTCACCCAAACAACTGAGCATTGGTTTGACACACATCATTTCTAGCCATCGAAAAAGCTTATGTTGATGCTTGAACACATCCCAGAGTCTTGGAAGTAGAAGAGAAGGGTTTAAAAAGCAAACAAACCTTAGTCATGCTATTAAAGGACACTTGCTTTGGAATGGAACTCTGGAGTGTTTAATTATCAACATGTGCCTTTCCATCCCCGGCCTATTAAATCATCTGGCCTGCTAATAATAGCCTGTTTAGCCATCAGGAGAAGATGGATGAGTTTTAGTTCCCATTTTCAAATCCAAGGGATCTGCCCTGTTTCTGAATTATCTGCAGATGAAGATTAGTCACTGAGGCATCTGTAGGTTGTACAGAGGACACTGGAGTCTTGGCCGGCACATTTATCCTCACCAATGCGCTCGTCCCTCTCCTCCCAGGCTTCCACTGGTGAATGGAGACTGAAAGAGCCAAGGTTAAATGCAGGGAAGGAAACCTTACCAATTAAAAGCTCTTTTTAGCATTTGTAAACTGGATTTAATTGCTTCCTGTTTTTAAACCATCCGTGAATAGATCACCTATTTAGCTTGGCAACGGAAATTGTACATGTAGTATGACTGCTTTTACAAAGACAGCTGTTTTTTTTTCTTTGTTCTTTTTAATCTGTATCTAGTGTGCCTGTTATCTGTTGATGTGTAACAAACTACCCCAAAATGGAGTGGCTTAAAACAGCAATTTATTTGGATCATGATTTTGTGGATGAGGAAGTTAAGAAGAGCTTCACTGGGTGTCTCATCTCTGCTCCGTGAGGTGTTAACTGGAGTGGCTTAACTGGTCCAAGGTGGCTCACTCACAGGGCCAGCTAGTTGGTGCTGACGTTGGCTGAGGCTTTAGCCTAGTTTTTGTCAGGGTAACTTGGTTGTGATTCACGCGGGCCTGTCTGCAGTCTGGTTGGACTTCTTTATAGCAAGGGCAGCTGAGTTCCTAGAATGAGGGTTCCTTCAGCCCATTGAAAGCTACAAAGCACCTTCTGACCTAGGCTCAAAGTCCCAGAAAGCCACTTTTGCTGTATTCATCGGTCAGGCACATCATTTAAGGCAAGCTCAAATTTCACGGGATAGAAAATAGAATCTCTTTCTTAAGGGTAGGACAGCAAAGATTTTTCAGACATCTTTAATCTATTCCATGGAGGAAAATCATAATCGTTCAATTTTAACTACCCCTCCACTCCACAAACTATCTGACGTTTCTCAGAAGCTTAAAAGTAAATTAATAAATTTTTTAATTTATTAATCAGATTCTGCCTCCTCTTAGATTTAATATTTAATAAATTAAATATTTGATTGATTGATTGATTTAACTTAATAATTAATTTAATAAATATTGTGTGATGTTTTAAAACAATGATTTAAATCAAATTCCATTCTTTTTTCTGATGATTACTCCTTTCTTTTCCCAGCCCATTTCCATATTGATTATAATACTTCAAATGCCATTCTGGATTCTAAATGACTAGTAAGTAACAAATAATGGAAGCTTCAACACAACATCCTCTGTGAAAGCAAAGCAGACAGGGAAAGAAATAATTAAAAAACACTTCCCAAGCTAAAGAAGAATCTTAACAATGGCAGAGCTTTTGAGATATTTAGGTGGCTTTCATGCCACCCTTTCTCTTTTATGCTCCAAGGAGTAAGGGTACAAAAAATCAGTTTTGTAGATCTTATCAGTAGACCCCAAAGTAGAAATTAACTGGTAGTAAAAATCTCATATATTGAGTCCCTTTTCATTTACATATATTTGCATATGAATTCCCAACTAATTGTTGTGAAGTAACAATTAAGAGAACAATAGAAGAAAGAAAAGGGGCTTGAGGCTGCAACAGACACCTGGGAGACTGTATTTAAAAAGCTTTTTAAATATTTGAATTTTTTTCACTAAGGACAAAGGCACTGAACCATGCACACAAAATGGTACCAAAAGAATCAAAGTGGGAAAATGTTTGTGACCTACTAATACCATTTTTTGATGGAGAGAACTCTAATTCTCCCCCTTTCAATCTTAAATATCAAGGCACTGTGATGTTTAGAACCCAAGGCACTGTTTAGAGACAGTGCTGAAGCAAGTTAGGTTCCCCCTGCCAAGCTCATAAGTTTGCACTAGCCCTTCTTCAAACTGAGATTTTAAAATAGTTGTTTAATGTTCCTTTAGTAGAGAGCTTGTTTACTGTTCTTGGGACAATGTGGCCTTCCTTATTCCCCTTTATCATCCTGAACAATTCAACTCTGGCCCCAAATTGGCTTGCTTCTAGTGACTTGCATTGAACCCTTTCCACTCTTCTTCAAAAGCAACTTTGCAAACATCTGTGCTACCTTGAGCACAATCTTTGTGGGATTTACCCCTGTAATAGATATTTTATTTTTTTTAAATTTTGCCTGCCTAGCATTTATTCCCTCTTCTGAAAATAGAATCCTAATTTTTCTATACACAACTTTATCTCATATTCTCAGTCATTGTGGCTTCTGAACAGACTCCCACCCTCAGCTTTAGGAATGGAGCCAAAACAAAGGGAGGTATAGTTCAGAGATAGAGATGGACCAGAGTAAGTTGAACATAAGAAAAGAAATGGGGGAAAGACAGTAGGAAGAAGAGAGACAGGCAGACTGACAGACAGAAAACACTGATGACATCTTTTGACATCTTGAATCCAACCATGCCCCAAACTATATTTTCAAGTTATATAAGCCAATTAATCTTCCTCCTCCAACACACAAACACGCACACACACAAAAGCATTTTATTAATTTATCTAATAATAGTTATTATTTTGCTTAAGCTAGTATGATTTGTGTTTATGTCACTTGAAATCAGGCTTTATTAGTACAATCCTGTACCAACCCAAAGTAGCGTCTCTTCCAACTGTTTGTAATTCTGCCTCTAAAAGCATTGCCAAATCTAGACCAGCATGTTAAATTCACCCCCCCACTTTCATAGAATAAGTGCAAACCCACCATCAGTAGCCTTTCTAAATTATTTACCTCTTATATGGGATTATTCAACATCAGTAACTAAATTATCCAATATAAAATTAATTTGTCCAGACAAAACTTTCCTGTTAATATACATACACACGCTTACCTTTTGAGTAAAGGTAAAAGGCCACAGTATTCCAATTCTCTAGGTGGGTGTTCCCATATGTGGGCATATTTGGTAGCTTTGCTGAAGTGACAAACAACTCCAATAGCTCAGTGTCATATAACACAGAAGTTTATTTCTCGCTTACCTTACATGTAGGCTTTAATCCAGTAGAGTTCTGCTCCAGTGGTGGCTCTGTTCCATCTGTCTTGTCAATTAGACCTCCAGACTATAGGAGAAATTTCTATCTGGAATGGTCCATTCTCAGAGCAGAAAGCAGAAGCAAGAGACTAAGCTGAACCACACAACCACATTTAAAGCCTTTGCTCCAACATGGCATACATCATGTTCACTCAGATTACACTGGGCAAGTCTTCCGATGGGATGGGAAAGTATATGCCACCTGTACACTGGCACAGCAAGTTACATGACAAACACGAGGATATGTATACTCCTCACAAAGATGGGAGTGAAGAGTTTTGAACAATAATATAATCTGACACAAAGATATACTCTGACACAATAGATTTGTGTCTGATTATGTTACTCTCTTTACCTGGCTGTGCTCTAGGGCACCTTCATGGCTTAAATCCAGAGCACAGCTTTTCATTAGATTTCTAGAGTTTCTAATGAGACAATTTACCTTTAAGACTTAGCAAAGAGAAAAACCATGTAGCCCTGCAGTGGTAATACATGCCCAAGAGGCATGGAAGCTTAGGGTTCTTGCATTCTGCAAGGGGAGAAGCTCCCTTTCTATGATGGGCTCCCCTATGGTCACTGCTATATGTCCATAAAGCTCGCTCAGAAAGCTATATGAAAATGAACTAACCCTAATGTGTTAGTCTTAGATATGATTAGCAAATATTTTGACTCCACCATTCTGTTCCTCTGACTCTGGGGTTTTCTGTTTGTTGTTTACAAATATGCAAATACTGATGTTATTAAGATGTTGTGGTTATTGGTGGTACTTCTATTCAATAATTATTTACACACTTATATACTCTAAGGCGTTCTAGTAAATACAATTTTTTGCATTTTGCTATATTTCCAGTAATGTTTTAGGAATCCTTAGGTGGGCACTATTCTAGTAACAGTGGCTGTTTAACAAATCACTCCAAAGCTTAGTGATTTAAAACAATAATAATCATTTTATTATCTCTCATTATTTATATGAATCAGAAATTTAAGAGTAGCTCACTCTGTGGTTTTAAAGTCATAGACTGATGGTGACTAGGGCTCGTGTCATGAAAGCTTCCTTGCTCATGTGTATTGAACACCAGCTGGGAAGACTTGGATATCTGGGAATAGCAGGGGTTCCTCAGGTGTCTTTTTGTAACCTTACATGGGGTCCTGTGTGATCTCCAGCATAGCATCTTCAGAACTACTTATGTAGCGATCAGATCTCCAAAGGTACAAGTACATAGAGAGAGAGAAGGGCTTCAGGTGAAGCTATATTACATTTCATAACCTAGCCTCAAAAGTCAAGCAACTGTCAACTTTGCCATGTTCTCATAGTTGAAGCAGTTACAAAGGTATGCTCAGGTTTGATTGTATGGACCAGAGACCTCATCTCTCAATAGAGGATTGTCAACATCATTTTGTAAGAAGAGTGTGTGGGATGAGATTAATATTGGTGTGATCATCATTGGAAAATCCAATTTGCCAAAAATACCCTGGCTTCCTTGCCCCTTAATCTAGTTCTGATGAGATATATTGGATTTGAATCAAAAATGTTATAGCAAAAAGGAAAAGACCATAAAATAATCTCATGCAACTTTTTCCCATTGCCAATTCAAGGAATTTAAGTAATTGCCCAAGGTAAGACAGATAATTAGATATAAATATACCAAATTAGACTAGGAGTCCCTATCCTGAGCCCTTTTCCCTGAATCACAGCAGCATGACTCGTTTTATTGGGCTGCTGCTTTACAGATCATGGCCATGGTGTCATTAAATTGATAAAAGCTGAATCTCAAGTTCTATTGAACTGCAAATCAACTGCTATCTGGTCTTGGATATTTAGTTTTTTAGATTTGTTAGCCAGTAGTGATACATACTTAAATTGTTGGTTAAAAACAGAACAAACTTCACACTTATTCAAAATTAACTCCAAATGCACCATAGATTTAAGTGTGAGTATAAAACTATAAAACTTTTAGGAGAAAAAAAATATTATAATATCAGATTATTAAAGAACATAAAATGATACTTGGTATGACTTTTTAAATATTCTTAGCTCAAATCTGTATGAAATAAGCAGTATCAATTGGTTTTATAAGGACTTCAAACTCAGTTCCTTGATAGTTGAATTCAAATTCCTTAATAGTTATAGGGTAATTGCAATCATCTACTTCACAATCTATTTTATGTTGGATGAGTATTGGTAGCTTGTGTTTTTTCAATAAAGTGATTTATTTCATCCAAGTTTTCTAATTTATATGTGAAGAATTGTTCATAACATATCCATATTATTCTTTGGTGTATCTACAGGGTCTGTAGTGGTATCCCCTGCGTCATTTCAGATATTTATAATTATCTTCCTTCCCTTCTTTTTTTCCTTCCTCAGTCTTGCTAGCCACTTGTCAATTTTGTTGATCTTTATGAAGAATAATCTCTTGGTTTTATTGATTTTCTCTATTTTGTTTCTGTTTCCAAGTTCATCAATTTCTGCTCTTCTAGTTTCCTTCCTTCTGCTTGCTTAGGGTTTATTTTGTTCTTCTTTTATGGGTTGAAGTGGAAGCTTAGATTGTTGACTTGAGACATTTTTCCTAATGTGTGAATTTAGTTGTACAAATTTCCTCCTTAGTACTGATAATCTGTCCCATAAATTTTAATAATTGTATTTCCATTTTCACTCAGTTAAAAGAACATTTAAAAATTTCTCCTGAAACTCTTCTGTTGATTTATGGATTATTTACAAATATTCTGCTTTCTAGTTTGATTCCATGTGGTCAGAGAAAACTCTGTGTAATTTCAACTAGTTCAAATTTTTGAGGTTTATTTTATGGCTTTCTACCTTAGGATATGACTCATGGGCACTTGAAAATGGGGTGTGTTCTGCTGTTGTTGAGTGTTCTAAAAATATTGAATATTTGAATCTGCTGTTGATGAAATGCTGCTGTTGAGTTCTTGTATATCCTTGCTCATTTTCTGTCTAGTTTTTCTGTAAATTGCTGAGAGAAGGGTGTTGAGGTCTCCAAGTATTATGATGAGTGTGTATTTTTTATTTCAGTTTCACCAATTTCTGCCTCACACATTTTGCAGATCTGTTGCTTGTGTATACACATCTAGAACTTCTGTGTTCATTTGCGGGTTTACCCTTTAATCATTGTATGTTACTCTTTCTCATAATTGTTTTTGCTCTAAAGTCTACTTTAGCTGATATTAATATATCCATTCCTGCTTTCCTTTGATTAATATTTGCATTATATATATATAAATATATACATATAAAACCTAAACCTATTAAAATGTAAACCTTCCCTCCCTTTAAGTTCCTTTGCACTGTTAAAATTTTTGTGTCCATCCTCAAAAATTTAGAATACTCAAGAGAAGAAAAACCTGTTGTATTTTTCTATATTTTCTTTGTTTTGCTCTTTCCTCCTCTCCAAAGTTCTAGGGCTCTTTATTTTATTTTCCTTTCTGTTTAGAGAACTTCTTTTAGCCATTCTTATAGAATAGGTCTGAGAGTGAGAGATTATCTTAGTTTTTCTTCCTCTAAGAATATCTTGGTTTCCCTTTTATTCCTGAAGGACATTTTTGATAGGTATAGTTTTCTAGGTTAAAAGTTCTTTTCTTTCACCATTTGAATAATATTGTCCACTTTATTCTAGCCTTCATCATTTTTAAGGAGAAATCAGCTATCATTTTACCTGTTTTTCCCCTACAGGTAAGGTGTCATTTTTCTTTGACCACTTTCAAGATATTTTCCTTCAGTTTTCAAAGGTTTAATTATAATGTGTCTTTGCATGGATTCGTCTTGGTTTATACTGTTTGGAGTTTACGTAGCTTCTTGAATCTGGAGATTTATGTCTTTTGACAAATTTGGGAAATTGTTGGTCATTATTTCTATGTGTAACTTTTTCATTCCTGTTCTCTTTTTCCTCTTTTTCTTAAACCACAATGACAAGAATGTTAGGTGAAAAAAAAAAAAAAAAAAAGAATGTTAAGTGTTTGATGATTATAGTCCCACGGATCCCAAAGACTGTTGATTTTTTAAGTCCATTTTCTTTTTACTGTTCAGGTTGGATGATTTCTATTCTACTTTCCATTCACTGGTGACTTTCCCTGTCCCTTCCATTCTGTGATTGAGCCCATTCACTGAGCTTTTTATTTCAGTATTTTTATTTTTCAGTTCTAAAATTTCTGTTTAGTTCTTCTTTATATCCTCCATTTCCTTGCTGAGACTATGTCTTTGCTGAGACTTTTTATTTTTTTCATTTGTTATAAGCACATTGGTAAATTGGTCATTAAGACATTTTCACCATTGCTGCTTTAAAATTTTGTTTGATAATTTTAACATCCCTGTCATGTCATCATTGGCATCTCTTGATTGCATTTTATTTAGTTTGAGATTCTCCTGATTCTTGATGTAAGTGATTTTTTTTAATTGCAACCCAGATATCTTTGACTTATGTTAGACAATTATTGACATCATTAAACCTCACTTTTAGCTGGACGTTTTGGGCATGATCTGTTGAGGGAAAAGGGGAAGGTACCATCTCTTTACTGCCTCATGGAAATAGAATTCCAGGTTTGCCACTTAGCCTCCATTAACAATCAAGTTGAGCAAGGCTCCTCACTACTGCTGGGTGGAGGTGGAAGTTCTGACTCCCCGGGTAGCCTCCACTGACAGCAGTGGGAGTGGCTTTATTACCACTAGATGATGATGAAGTACACTACTCTCTATTCACCTTCCTCTGATACCATCTGAGTGGAGACTGGGAGCATTACTTACAAATATGAAAGGAAATCCAGGCTCCCAAGTGGTCTGCCTTGACACTGTGGGTGAGGGGCTTAGTACTGCCCATAGGGATTAAAATTCTAGCTTCTTATTTAACCTTTTCCAAGTCCATTCCAGCAGGGGTGTTATATTTCCTCCTTACATCCTCAAGTGGATTCCCACTCAGCCTTTGCTGGCATGGATAGGGTGGGGCCAGAATTTTTTCTGTGTTCATGTTGTTTAGTTTTCTTATTCAGCTGCCATTTTTCCTGATTCTTTGGCTAGAAAGAGCAGACTTTTGTTGGAGCCATTCTTGTCAGTGCTGGCTGGTATTTTCAGGTTGCTGGCTTCATCAGCTGTGAGTCAGGATATTTGAGGCAAAAAGAAAATCCAGTTAACTAACCACCGTGTCATTCCTTAAGTCCTAAGTTTCCTTGTCAGTCTATAGCATTCTTTCTATATTTGAGTCTTCTTATATTAGTTATATACATATATATTGTTCAGTGCTCTTAATTTTACTTAGTAGATGATAAGGGAAGTATGTCTACTGCATCTCCTAGAAACAAGATCTCATTAACAAAACTTTTAAAAATATTAATTTCATTTATATTGTTTTAAATTAAAAATCCACTGTCTAGTTTATTTGAGAGATTGCCCAGCAAGTGACAGAATCACAAAAATAATATCTGCTACTGTGATCAGCTTACCCTAGAAAGCGAACTCAAATAGTACTTAAAATATTGTTACCCATGCAATCCTAAGCTTCCAAAGAGCCAGAAGACCAGTAATGCATGTTTGCCTTCAGGTTACATACTGGGGCAAGTACTTGAACCAGTCACATCAAGCAATACCTTGGGGCAGATATTAAGACCAAGCAAGAAATCACGGTCACAGGTAGACAAACAGATCAGGGAGAACAGGCTTGCCAGTAGTCTTTTACTATCATGTCATCTCACTTATCTTGACAGTACCCCTGTGAAGTAGGTACTATTATTGCTTTTCATTTTACAAAATAGGAAAGAGGCACTTAGAGACTAAATGATTTCCCCAAGTTTTCACAGTAAATAAGTGGAGGATCTTTTCTTCAAAATGTGTCTGACTAGAATCTAGGCTCTTAACTATTAGAAATCAGAGATGCTCAGATGGAGTGACTGTAATATTAGCATTCCAGATCAGAGAACATAATAATGATATCCAAAGGTCACAATAATCTCTAAGCTCAGACAAAATGATCTACTGAGACAGTGACCCAGAAAGAAGCTAGGGGCTTCCAGCAGATGAGCTGAGCTTCAATAAATGGAATTCCAGTGCAAATGCTCTGTAGTTGCTGGAAGCGAAGCAAACTGATAGCGTCAGAAAAATAGGCAGAAGAAACCCTGAGTTCGTGGATCAGGGTCAGGGTAAAAATTTCTGGACCCATTTGAAGGGACTTGACAGAAACGTAAGGAATAGACAAAACACTCATGAGGAGAGGGGAGGACTGCCCAGGTGATTAGAACGTTGACTCATTCATTATCAATAATCACATTGATAGTGGCCACCAGTTATTGAGAGCCTGCCATATACCATAGGCTGAGCTAGATACTGAAATGTTTCAATAATTGGAAACATTTTAGTGGAGACTCAGACTTGAATTAAGTGTTCTGAGTTCCCTTCATCACAATGGAGCCCTTTAAAAGGATGCACTTGGAATCCCACCATTCAGCACTGAGGGTTTTAGAATCCTTGTAAGAAAACACGACTCTGTAAGAAATTTATGAATAAGAGAATGGGAATTCTTATGCACTTCCTGCCTCAAATCATGACCATTTCTAGAACACAGAATGCAACTAAGTCTGCAGTTGAACAAATCAGTGATGTGTGAGGTTAGAAATTAAAAAAAAATATTAGGCATAAAGTCTCTCATCTTTACTAAGGACACATATTGCTCCAAGTCCAAAGGGGAAAAATCAATAAAAGATAGCATCCCTGAAACCCATTCACCTGTCAAATATTCATGACTAATTACTAAATATCTATTCTATGCTTGATATCACGCTAAGTCCTCTGGATACAGAAAAGCACAAAATGTGTCTGATTTCTGCCTTTGTTGGGATCACTGCCTAACACCAAAGAACATTTAACACGATTGATTGATTAATCACAGAGAACACATGAAACAGTGGACTAGCTGTTTAAATGCAGAGGTTTCCCTGCTAGGAAGGATGTAACAAAAGTATATAGGAGATATACATAAACTTGCCCAGGGGAATAGAAAATCCTTCCCAGAGGAAGTGACATTTAAGCCTCAGCTTGATTTTGGGTTAAGTAGGGAAGGTGAGTGTCAAGAAAGTTCTAGTCAGAGAGAATAGTGTGTGCAAAAGCCCTGAGCGTGGAAATCACACCTCATGCTGAAGAAGATGAAGAAAGGCCAGAGTGGCTGGAATTGAGTAGGGCACAGTTCACCTCTGGGACTGCAGAGGCAGGAAAGAATTTCTTAGAGATGGAACACAGTACAGGCTGGGCAGGCAGCCTAGGAAGTGTCTCTGAAGTGGCTGGCTCAGTTTGGTTACTTTTTGGGTGGCGGGAACCTCTCTCTAAGGCTCTGACCCCTTTTGCTGTCTTTGTACTAAGCACAAAGGGTGAAGATGTGAGAGAACCTCTTCTTATGTCTTAAAACCTCATCTTCTCCGCAGCAGGAGTTCTCAAATGGCCTGAAGTTGATATTTGGAGAGCAGTATTAACTCTGCCCTTGTGAAGCGTCATCTGTGAGCAATGGAAGTTATTTCTGCATCAGCTCCTCAGATCAGAGGCAGCCGGCAGCCAGGATCTGCATGGCCTGATGCAGGTCATCATGTACCTGAGAGAGAGAAGGTTGGGACTCTTCCAGCTCCAAGATCTAGTACTGCGAAGCCAAATCATGTGTTTTAAGCTGCTTCAAAATCTGTGGATTTCTTTTCCTCCTTTGAAAATCATTACAGCTCTGAGCTAACCATTAGTAATCGCACTGAAGTCTAATACCAAAAGGCAGTCAAGAGGTATAATTTTCCAGCCAATTCAAGCATCCTGCTCTGTTAAAACCCATCTCATGGTAAAACTACAGGATAGTGTGTGTCATTTATTTCTATCCCATTTATATTTGGAATTATTTTGACAGGATTTTATGCATTTCTTTTCTTGTTTATGTATAAGATGGTTGTCATAATTTTGATGGAGTAACTACCAACCCTGTGTAGGTAGAATAATTGAATGCATAGGCTTATTTTATTTATTCAACAACTATTTACTGATTCCAACTATCTGTGAAGCACACATCTACATACCAGAGGTCAATGAGGAAAGAGATACACAAAGTTCTTGTTCATGTGGGGTTCGTAACCTAAAGAGTTGAGAAAGAAGCCAGGTAACAAAGAAAAAAAAGAAAGAAAGAAAAGAAAGAGAGGGAGGGAGGGAAAAAGGTAAAAGAAAGGAAGGGAAAGAGGGAAATTAGGAGTAAAGGAAGATAAAAGGACATTTCCAGGAGGGTTGACTAGTAGGAAAGTGTAATGTGATAAACCAAATAATACTTGGCATGTGTCTGGTTAACTAGTGCTCTGTAACACACTACTCAAACATTTAGTGACATAAAACAACATTGTGTTTTGTTTACAATTTTTGTGAGTTGAGAATTCTGGGAGGATTCAGCTGGGCAATTTGTCTGTGATCCACATAGTGACAGCTGGGCCGCGAAGATCCACTTCCAAAAACAGCTTTTTCATTCACATGTCTAGTACTCAGGGCCTGTCTCTCCCTCTCCCTCTGTTGTCTTTCCCTCCCTTTCTCTTTCCACATGGCATTTTATCCTCCATCTCTCTACTTGGGCTCCTTATAGTATGGTGGTCAGAGAGGAGTCACACTAATTACATGGCGACTTGCTTCTAAGTGTGAGTGAAAGTTGCCAGGCTCCTATCACCAGAGCCCAAAAGAGATTGGCAACTTCTTCTTACACGAGCAGCCACGGAGCCCACGCAGACTCAAGGAGATGCTACATGTGCCTCCAGTTCTCAGTGGAGGAGTGCCAAAGCGCACATGGCCATCTTTAATCTACCGCAGGGTCTCTGATATAATGTTGAATGATTAGGATAGCTTTCCACAGAAAGTGACGTTTTCACTAAGTCCTGAATGACAAGAAGAATCTAAAATGCTAATTTCTAAAAGCAGACCATAGTTGGCAGGAGGGATAGCAAGTAGAATCCCCCAACGCATAAATGATTGATGTGTATGAGAGAAGAGGGAAGGCTACTGTGGCTGGACTGAAGATTGAAGGAGAGACTTTAAGGAGATGAGATAGTAAAAGTAGAGTCAGTTGGCCACGGGCAGGAATTTGGATACTATTCTTAGTGTAAGGGAAGGCACTGGAAGCTTTTGAAATTAGCATGAAGTAATTTACATATTTAAAGGATTATAGAAGTGCAAGAATAGCAGTTGGAAGAACAGTTAGGAGACTATCACAGTAATTCAAGTATGAGATGATGATAACTTAGACTCACTGAATTCCAGTGGAGATAGATTTAAGATGAAGGCAGATATAGATATAGGTATAGGTTTAGGAACAATTGTAAGTACAGATACAGACGGAGATAGGGGTGTAGAGATAGATTTAGAGCTAGACCTGTATAAGTATAGATTTAAATAGAGACTTAGATATATGTATGTGCATGGAATTCAATATGGAAATAGTTATATAGATTGAGATAGAGATAGAAATATACATAGAAACTGATACAGAAATAGGTAATAGATTTAAAGATAAGATATAGAGAGACAGATACATAAATATGTATAGATACAAATAGAGATAGATATCTATGCCGAAGTACATGAGTTTAGACAGAGATAGAGACACAAACATAGGTGTAGATATACCTTTGAGATGGACACAGTAGAATTTGCTAGTGAATTAGGTAAGAGAGTAAAGATGCAAAATAATTCAAGGATGACTTGAGCACCTAGATGCAGAGTAGTGCTGCTGACTGAGTTAGAGGTGACTGGTTTACGAAATTATTCCACTAAAGAGGTAAAAGTGGCCCAAGAAAACATCTGAAGTCACAAGTACTTGAGGAGGTAATGTCACACCTAGGTAGGTGCCCGCTGATTTGTCTCCTCTTCCCTCTCACATGAATGCTCTTCCTTGCCTCTATCTCTCGTTCTAGCGTTTCTCACATCTGGAATACTATGATTAGGAAAGCATCACAGCTTTGGAGCAAGAGAGGTCTGTACTTAAACCCAATTGCTGCCGTTTACAAGCTGTAGGCTATCAGCAAATTAGCTCACTTCTTTAATTTTTAGTATCTTCCACTTCAAACTGAAAATAACTTTACCCATCTCACAAGGCTGCTATGAGAATTAAAAGTTAAAAATGTGTAAGACGCGTTTAGCACTGCGTCCAGAACCTAGTGGGACTCAAGAAATAAGCCCTAACCTTCTTTTCCTTATATCCTCAAGCCTTTCAAAATCCTACTTGTTTACTAAGACGAAACCTGCCTTAGCTTCTTTTTTGAAACTTTTAAAATCATCTCTGCTCCTTAATGAATTATTGCATAATTATTTCCATTGAGCTAATGCAATTCCTCAACTAAACTGCCATTTGCTTAAAGGCAGGGATTCACTATTACACATCCTCTTTTTTTCCACAACATCCAACCCAATGCTGAACACTCCATAAGTACTATAATAAAATAAACCCTGTTGATTGATTCTTTTTCTTTCTTTTGGTGAATTAAAGAATTCTTCTCCAATATTGAAGCTCCAAAGAAAAATTCACTCTAAAATGATTTAATATATAGAGTTTCATGGATTTCCTAATTAAATAAGAAAAAGACCGGAGAAATTTGCTTTTCTTCTTCTTTTCAAGTGGTCCTCATATTTAACAGAATGTTGTAGTGACAAAAACGAGGTCTCTGTAATGGATAATTTTTTTTTCCATCAAGGTTTCTGAAAGTTAGTCAACATCTACAAATTACATTGATGTATCATAGTCTTAAATAAATTAAAATAGAATGTTTGTGAATGCTAATTGCTCAGTACTCGATGTAAAATTTACCTCTGAAAATTTAACTTCCTGAGACAAATATTGTGTGTTATATTTTAAAGTACTTATGTTATAAATAGATTTTTTTTAATTCAAAATGTGACTTCTGAATTAGGTTTCACATTAAAATAATATCTACTTCTTTCTGTCCCTGCTTGTGACCATGAAATTATTCTCTTGCTTACACAGACCATAAAGGCATATCACCAATGTTGGACTCTTCCTGTCACTGCAAAAACTATGACCACTCAGAATGAAGCTTCTTCTCCAATTCTGATCAAATATAAGCACTGATATCTTTTTTTCTTAATTTACTTTAAGCTTTTTATTGGAGTATAATCGTTTTACATTGTTATGCCAGTTTCTGCTGTACACCAAAGTGAATCAGCTGTATTTATACATATATCCCCATAGTCCCTTCCTCCCTCAGCTCCCCCCAACCCTCCCCGTCCAGGCCCTCTAAGGCATCACCCATCATGGAGTTTACCTCCCTATGTTATGCAGCAAATTCCTACTAGCTATCTATTTTACATTTGGTAGAAGCACTGATATCTTTGTCAAACCTCCTTAACGTGAAGAGAATTTCTCTTTTGTGTTTTTTAAAATTAACTGCGTGTTTCTAAAATTATCTCTTTATGATTTGAGAATTTTTATTTTCAAGGAATATCTCTTATTTTACATTATTATTGCTTATTGGTCTTGGTATCCACTGATTTCCCACATTGGATGATTTTATGAAATAATAATTCCTATTTTAATAACAATCTCATATAAGATCTTTAAAATAACATATACAAAAATATCCCCTTTTACACTATGCAAATACCATTGTTGGTTTATCCTTTTCATCAGAGTTGCAAACTGAGCATTCTGAAACAAATGCTATGTATACCATAATAAGAAAAAGAAAATTATGAAATAAGAAATATTAAGCAAAAATTTCCTTTCCCTGGTACAAATATAAAAAATATTCCCTTATGAATAATTTTTTAATAGATGCTGGAATGTGGGCTATCTCACTGTTGAAACATCGGCATAAAAATCTATGTCCCAAATGGATGATTCAGTAAGTAAAGGGATAGTCAAAAATGCCCCCAAATCCTTTGATCAATTTTCTTCTGTCCCTGGTGTGATTTGGATGATTTGGACCTGTCTTTTCTTTCTATTCTCATGTCAGGTTACTCCTTGCCTTGCTCAGTAATATCCAGACACACTGATTCTCTCTGATTCCTTGAACACATACAGCTCCCTTAGCACAGAGATTTTGACCCTGACATTTCCTCTCCCTCCAACATTTTCCAAATGGTCCTTCACATAGTGTTATCTCCTCATCCTTTGGTTTAAATATCACCTCCTCAGTCAGACTCTCTTCAGCTATTTGAAGTATGACTTGTATTGACAGAGCATTTCCTTTCTTTCAGAGTACTCACCACAACGTGTAATTGTAATCACACACTGTTCAGTGGTTGGTTTTCTGTCTTCCTTATTAGAATGGGACCTACATAATGACAGGAAAGGTGTCTGTATTGATCATCACTGTCTTCCTGGTGCTTATGAAACGACGGGCACATGTTGGATGGTCAACACGTTTTCTGCATGTACGAAAAAATCATACACTTACACCATGGAAATAAACTGAGCGGTAGGTCTGTATGACTCCACCCACAATCAGCTTCCAAGGACATGACACTAAATCTTCCTTCTCCAATGTAGTCTACTTTTACCCTTTTGCTATTCTATCTAATGTGTGAGAAAACTTTGCTCTTTGGAGTCAGAACCCAAATCGACAAGTTTATTCATTAACTTATCCAGCAAAATAATACAGTATTAGGTATTGGTGAGCTACATATTGATTGCATGTAAAGTAAATATTGGTCAGCTACTAGAATATAAAGGGACTTATATGTTATTATGTCTCAAATTTGGCTGTTTAATAGAATCCAAGGAGCTTGTTAGAAAGTAGAAATATACAACAACCCACTCCTCTCTCAGACTCACTGGTAGGCTGATTCTCCATGTGTGACACTTAGGAAGCTGGACATTTAACAAGAACTTACTTATGATTAAGCAAGTTTAGGGAACATGAGTAGATTTCATACTAAAAAATTTATCCTGAAGGTGTGGGAAAAACAGTTAAGGAGTTTATGCAGGGAAGTAATATTTAGGAAGGATTTCCTGGTGGCTGAATGTAGCAGTCAGAATGGAGAAGAGGCATGATTTGTAAGACATTAAGTGGGAACATGGAGTTGAACTTTGGCCATGCTAGATTTATGGGTTGAAACTTTTGAGGGGGAAATCAGGTGGACAATGGTGCTTTGAACTGAAATTGGACTTTGAGACGATCAGCTTCAGAGTAGAGTAGGGGGTGTGTGTGTGTGTGTGTGTGTGTGTGTGTGTGTGTGTGAGTGGCGGTGCTTGGTGGTGGGAGGTTGGTGGATGGGAGGATAAAGAGTTTACTCTGGGAAGCATGCGATCTGAAGTGCCCGCAGAGCAGTCAGCTCCAGTGAGCAGCTGGGAACGTGGTTCAGCGTTCTGGGGTGTGATCTGGGTTGGAGGTGTGAATGTGAGAGTGGTCCGTATGGGGACAATTGTTGAAGTTATTAGAGTAAATGAGATGGGGGAGGGAGAGTGTTTAGAGAAAGTGAGAGAGAAGAGGGAGGAGGATATACCCTCATGAACTTCTAATATTTAAAGGGTGGGCAGAGGGAGAAGGAACCATAAAGGAAGCTGAAGTAATGACCGATGATATAGGAGGAATCCAGGGACACATGATGCTGGGGGAAAGAATCAGAAAGGATTTTCAAGAGAAAAGGGATCACAGTATTACCTTTCGGCAAAGTCAAGTGATTCTAGAAGTCAAAATGCTCACTGTGTGTGTTAATAAGATCGCTAATGTCATTTGCTTATGACCTTTCGGTAGACAACAGTAGAAGTTTGATTATAATAAGTTGCAAAATGTATAAAATAAGAATATAAATGTCTATGATATTCAGGTTCTCATCTATGAAATGGATACAGTAATATCTTCCTTAAAGGGTTGATGTAAAGATTAAATGAGATCACATGCTTCTAACACACTATTTAACAATTTAGAGCATAACAGCTATCCAAAAATATTTTGAAGAAATATTTTTGTTCAATATTATCCATACAAAGTGAGGGATTCCATATTAATTCAGTAAAATTTAGTTCAATTTATATGGGTTAAAAGCAAAGACTCCATTAATTAATATAATGAAGATAGTGACTCATTTTCATAATTGTTTATTGATGAGGACACAAGACAATGTTTTTGAGCACATAGAACTTATGAAATTAATATAAATAATATATGCTAAAAATCTCATCAAAAATTAATAATAATTTCAGTTACTTTCATATTCTTTGGGGTAAAATTATGCCCTTAAAACAAAATTGTATGTATGCAAGTCTGATATGATGTAATTGGCTTATATTCATGAATCAATTCTGTGCTGCAATCCAGCATTAAAAAGATGCTTATTATGGTGTATTGCTAGGGAGAAAAAACTGTTAGACAAGTTACCATCTATTAGGTAGTTAATTCCTTTTTTAATTCACATTTTTAGCAAATTCTATGAGTAAACATGTCTTTAGGAATGTTACATATCTTCTTACTTAAGCTTTACAATGATTTTATGACTCATTCCTCTTTCACAGATGGCAAAATGGAGATTCACAGAGAGTGAGTGTTGCCCAGTGTTACGGCTATTTAAGAGTAGTACTTGGCCTTTGTCTCTGACAGTTTCACTCTTAAGCAAACTGCCATGTCTATTTCCTTTGTTCTCAACATGGCTACTCTTAGGAGAGAGGTACTGAGTAACCATCATGGTTCAGCCTCCGTAGACAAATACCTGTTCACTGTGTAATATGGGCAGAGTCCTTTGTAAAATCTGTGCATGTTGAGTAGTATAAGACATTGTCCATTGTTTTATCAAAGACAAATGAAATAATAAGATATGCTCACAAAGGACTTATTAGTATTAGTTAGCACTTGTTAGTATTAGTGCATATATACTGAAGCATGAAAGCTGTATCTATGATTAACTTCAAATATTTGAAGCTTGGAGATTTTACCCATATTTGAGTCCAGCTTTACTCTTGTACATTGCTTTATAGCACTGGATACTGTTTACAAGAATTAAGAAGTTTGTAAAAGTGATGAATTGCTGATACCTAGACACGAGGTAATATATGGAGCCAAGAGTACAAAAAATACCTGGTATTCCATTAGGCATGGAGCCAAAGTGGCCAGAATATGTGCTGTTGGTGAGATGAAGAAAACGTGTTTTAAAATATTTCAACACAGCCCTCTATATTATGCTGTTACAGGTTTGTTAGTTGGTAAAGCTATAATCACATGCAGATGGCTGCTCTAATCAGGAATTCACACTCCAAGAGTATCTAGCATTTTTAATTTAAAAACTCTTATTCTAGAATTGGCTTCTACCTGTGCTTCTGTTACCCTGATCTTAATTAATAAAAATGCTTTACTAAGTAGTTCAGTAATTGTCAGAAAAAAAGTTGTCAAAATCAATATGCTATTAAATGTCATGGTTAATATCAGACATGAGTTCTCATTGGTAAAATATTCAAAATATTTTAGATTGGCAGAAATATATTAGAGAAATTTGAATCCTTGCATTAACAGGGTATACAAAAATCTAGGGTGCACTTTAAGAAACAGTTCCTTAAGTTCCTGTGCCAGCCCATTGATTAGGAAGATTTCTGGTTGCCAGCTATAGACCATAAAGGCCACCAATCCCCCGAGGAGAGAGGCCTCAGAAAACACCAAACCTGCAAACACCTGATGTTGGACTTCTCACCTCCATAACTGTGAGACAATAAATTCCTTTTGTTTAAGCCAAAAAAAAAAAAAAAAACAAAACAACAAAGGCCACCAATCCCTACCTCTGGCCTGTTATTACATTTAGCTTGAGTGAATGTTTCATGCAAGGTGATGGTCAGAATACCTAGTAGGACAGAGGGCTGGAACTTATCAGATTTACAGAACCAATCACACGGACTTTCAAGGACTGCTTCCAAATAAATGTTTAGAAGACAAACAAACCCAGTAGTCTGTGTGAAAGATATTGACCTGAAACTTACCATTATGATAACCAGGTAACATGCTTGTAGAGGATTAGCCAGCCCTGACCCTCTTCAAACGTCTTCATTGACCTGTTTTCTGCCAGTAAGAATCTACAAGTTATATAGGCCTGTACTGGTTTGAGGTCTTGTGTGTACCAAGGCACATGGACCAAATACAGTGGGAGAGGTATTTTTGATTATTAAGAAATAGTCATGGCATTCTATAATAAACATCATCATACAAGAGTGGAAAAATCTCAAAGAGATCAAGTCTGTCTCCCATGACCCTCCTCTTATTCTCCTTTCTGTTTCATCAAGGATAACTTTTCCACTTTCACTAAGACAAATATCTTCTTCTATAGTCCAGGGTTATCAGAGAACATTACCAACCACTGGTATACTTTTCTGATATAAAAGCTCTTATGACAATAGCTTTATATAAAACGACCTGTTTTTCCATTTTTTTCAAAAGCCTCTTGCATTCTGTGTGCATATTAAAAGTACATATCTCTAAGTATTTTGATGCTAATTTTCCAAATTAATGTGCAAATTTAAAGTGCCTTAGTCTGTGTTAGATACAGTTATTAATGAAATTTAACAAGAAAGATGGCCACATATGTCATGGTGTCTCATATCTATTTAATATTACATTCATGGGCCAGTTTGGAAAAATGATAGAGTTCTCAAAAAAAAAATTTACTCTCTTTGGATCAGCACAAAGTTTTGGCTTAACATAATACAAATATAGTTATACAATATTTAGATGATATCTCCATTCCTTCTATTGGGATTACCCATCATTAACTTGGAAAGAATATTTGTACTTGAACAGAGGTTATTCCATAGTATTTAGAGGAGAAACATAACGGAACATGGTCCATTATTGAATCCATTCTAAAAACCTTTGATTAGAGCACCTGTTAATTCTCTCTTTCCTTAATTTTGCATATGGATAGTACATTGGGTGCCAAGGAACTCAAAGTTTCATTTTTGCTAGAGGGAATCAATATTAGTGATTGAATGGGACAAGTTCATCTGTCTATCCAATATTGAAAAATGACTGATGTGGTAAAAATACATCTAATTGGAGGGGACAGAGATATTTGATAGCAAAATAGGTGGGGTCTTGCCAAAGAGCTCGCCCTCACCTTCTCTTTCTCAATGACATTTGGACCAGAAACAGAATAAGAACTATCATGTTTCTGAAATGTTCCAAGGTCACCCTTCTCGGAGTTGTTTCTGCTGTCTTCCTTAGACACATGTTTACTGTCATTTTTAAATGAGGTTCATCTGTGGAATAAGTTTTTTTTTAATAGGAGTTGTGCATTTTAAATCTAAACAATATAATTTAATGGGATGAGGGAGGAGTGATAATTTTTCACACGGCACTATTCCAAATTCCTCTAGTCCTACAAGCTACATCTTCCTCATTTCGGATGTATTCTTGACAGAGCTTGAGGTTAACCCCCAGGCATAAATGCACATTTTTAGGAAAGGTTTGCATCCTCCAATGCAGATTTGCATCAAGATTTGTGGGGGGGAGGGGGGGTTTGCTGTGTTTTTGTTTTTACTTGCAAAAGGAATATTTCTTAAAATGCTGCATTAAAAGTCCTTGGCATAGCAGCAGGCACAAATGGTGAATGCAGGCATGGGCACTGTGGATAACTAAATATATCTCACCTCAGTGGACTCTTCAGTATTTAGGTTTTCAGTGATCTGTTAAATGCTCTGCACATTTGAAAAGCTGTTTTCAGGCAACTCGTGTAAGATGGCATAACAAGCCACGGGTTCGATTTGCAAAACATGTTTATTTAACACATTCAAAATTGCTTCAGTTTGATACTTTGGCATGTTATATTTTTATCTCTTCAAGATTTAGAAAACTTTCTTTCAGAGCCTTCCAATCTTTCCTACAAAAGAGTAACAAATGCTGTCTTTCTTGGTAAACTTTTGAATGATATTCTCAAAACAGGATTATCAGAATTTCTTTTCCTACTATAGAATCCTGAATCAGCAAAATTTGCAGCTTTGCTGCATACTTAAAATAGGTTGGCATGAATCTAGACTGGTATTGCTAGCATGTGTCATTTTTTAAAAAATCTGTAAGGTCGTCAGAATATGACCAGTGCGTGGAAAGAAAGAATCTATCCTCCTGAAACACTCCAGTGCCTGCTGCTTTCCTATTGCTTTGCCTTTGTGCTTCAAGAAGATATGACTAACAATTTTGAATTACAGTGGCCTGGTGACTTGTCAGTGACAGAAATGCATGACTTCTGAGCTATCCCAATCTTTACAACTCCAGGTGCTGGTTTCTCCTTAGCCATACGTTTTAAACATTCACCATCCCATTTAGATACTCTTATATCTCTAGATAACCTTTTTAAGATAGAGAGCTGTTGGAAATTGGGAAACGATATTGCCATTTGGTGGAAACAATTTCTTTAATAACTGAAAGAAAGCTTGGCTTCAGGGCATCTGGGGAGAACAATTCAAACACAAAAGAAAGCAAGAACCCATCCAGAGGGTCTTTGTTTCATTTCTGAAATTCACTCTTGCTGAAGTGGTACTATTCACCTCTTTGGAGAACTTTCTCTATGAATCCTAGTGACTTTGTACTGTGTGTTTGTGTGCATGAGTGCCTGTGTGTGTGTGTGTGTGTGTGTTTGGTGGTGGGAAGGTATTTGACTCCTCATTTTGTCTCTTACTCATGGTCTCACTTTGGGCTGCTTGCATAGCTCTTGATCTCTGAGGATGGAAAGAACCACTGGAGAAGGTGCTCAAGTGCTGTGGATATTTACTGTTCTGTCTTCCTAGCATGCATAGGTACTTTCCAAAAACTCTTGTATTTCCCTTATGGGGTTATCTCTCTTCCACTGATATCAGTCTTGATGAGACTGTAAATCATTCATTCCCTCCACTTTAGTAGCCAGTAGAGTCCCTGGAGACATGATAGGCTTCTCCCATGAGGTCTTTTTTCTCCAACTCAGTATAGCCAACAAGTAGGTTAGCATAATACTTAAGTTCAACCAGTCAGATTCTTTTTCCTGGAATTTTGAATCTCAGCAAGAGAGTTTCGAGATCTGAAACATGGTTGGTGTTGATTTATTCTAATTCTGGCACCCTGACATCCTGGCTGAATAGTTATTCCTGCCCTGATTGTTCTTGCTCTGTTTGAAAGTATGTGTGGATGGGCGTGTGTGTGTGTGTGTGTGTTCTACTTTTATGGTCTATATACTAATTTTGTAAGGTACTAATATCTTTCCAATTAATTTATTTTTGCTCAAATCACTCATAATATATTTTTATGATTTGCAACAGAAAAGCAAGCAAACAAACAAGACAAATACCTCTAAAGGATATATCCATCACAGACCCTTTCTAGGACAAAGTAAGATAGAAATAAATGTAATAATTAGGTATAAAAACAAGCTCTAGGCATAATATTGATACATTTCTTCAGGTTCTGGGGCTGTTATTAATTCCAGACATCCCTTTGTAGGGATGTTAAGAAAAAGGTTCAAACAGGATATAGTTTCAGACAATAAGGAAATTTCAAACCAAATGTAGTAAGCACCTACTTTATGTCACATTTCATGAGAATAGATATGAGAGATAAAACAACGAAGAAGTCACTCTCAAGAGCTTATAATCCAGCCTAAGAAACACATATAAACAGATGATTTCAAATAAAGTGTAACCCAGCTGTAGGGTAATCCCATATGAAGGACTATTTCTGATTTATGTTCACTTTGACCTAGTGTACCTCATCATCTACATAGAATCCACTCATATCAATATGTTCATCACTAATATAGAATTTTCTCAAATCTGGGTTAGGATTTTATATTGCACACTCAAAACACCTGCCTCACATGTACATTTTCTACATGGGTCCTTTCTTAAGCTTCTTTTTTATGTCCTTCCCGAAGGCAATTTTTGTCCTTTTCTCTCTCTTGTCAGCAAATGTCTTCGTTGACCCTTCCCTTCCTCTCACTCACACTTTTTTCCCCCACAAAATGATTTCCTTTCCAAATTTACTTTACCCCCTTCCCTCCTTCACCCTTATCAACGAACCAGGGATCTTCTGGTAACGGGATTCATCATCCTTAACAGACAACTGTAGAATACAAATGAAGGCGTTTTGGTAAAGATGATGGTATCTGATCTGGGTTTCAGTCTGTACCTAAAATCTGCCAATTAGCATGGGTCTATGCAAGTCTCCTATCCTCTTTAAGTTTTATTTTTCCCAACTTAACCCAGACCTATTTCCTTCAAGTGTCTGTTATGAAGATAAAGTATATCCTTTGTAAAATGTTCCATACCATGAATATATAAGAAAATAAAATGCCATAGAGGTGGTAGTTTGACAAGATCACCTGTATGTTATCTTATCTGTTACATGAATTATTACATAGAAGAGACCCAATCGAAGGTACATAAATGACAGGGAGGGCATCTAAGTTGTCATAGCCAAAAGTTCCAAAGCAGTAATCTTTGCCTTGCGAAGTTCCAAGTTGGGTACTTTTATAGCACTGCTGAGTAACCTGATATTCTCATTCAAAGGTGTTCACTTTGTGCACACTAGGCTATAATCAAATACTCCTACTCATGGTCACATTTTCTTATCTGTTCAGTGGAACTGGGTCTAGAAGGATGAGATCAGGAACTGAGTCAAACACATTGAATACTAAAAATACTCTGTTACAACAAGCACTCTCCCAAATAATACACACACAGACACACACAGGCACACACACCACACAAACACAAGCCCCTTTAGTGTCAGTAGAGCTGCTCTCCTGGGGGTCTTTTTCCAGGAGTTAATTGTCATGGAAAGGGTTGTTTTCACTCTTTCTGAAGACTCACCCTCCTCCCAGAAGTGCTGATTTTCTCAAGAACCAATCAAACCTCAGCGCAAGAAATACTTAAAATCCAGTTGGAGATTCACTACATTTAAAGAATTGGGTTATGCCTAGGGCAACAGGTCTTCCTTTCACTCTTCGAAGTTTCTAAATTTCTGTGACATCAGATCCTATTAAAAATCAAGTGTAAGACAAAAGTCCTGTGGTTTCTTCTGTCACTGGATTTGGTGGCAGGCAAGGAGAGATTCCACAGCTAATGGACACATGGGTTTCGGTCACAGCTCATTACATTGCCTTTTCATGGGGCGAGTGTATTAGCGATCACCTCCAAGCAATCAATTTCATCCAGAGTGGGCTTAATGGAGTGCTAATATATATTATCGTATTGAAAATATACGCAATGCCCCTTGTATCTGCACTGACATAAGACAGAGAAAAGTAAGGTATTTATAAACCTCTAAGATAAAGATTCTGAGAACCAGTTGCTTTATAAGAAATAATGATTATGGTAACCTGGCCCCAATATGGGAAATAAAACAAGAAGCTTTGGTTAAGCTTAACACTACGTAGAGATCATCAGAAGACATCTGACCTATGTAGGCCAGGGTACTTTTTTCAATTACTCTGCCCCAACCTGACAGACTCAGCCATGCCCCACTGAGAAGGTCCCACATAGCACGTCTGTGAAACTCCTACAACTCTGCCTTTTGTATATAGAAATCTGGTGGCCACACAGACATCTGTCAACTGTGCAAACAAGACCATCAGTGCAGGATCCCAGGGAGTCATGTAAGGACATGATTGCTTCCTCCCAGCTGTGTGATCTACCCCCTCCCACTCCCCAAGCCACCAACATCCCCAGGGTGTTGTCAGTGTTAAATGAATGAAAGCCTAAGACACAAAAGTGCCTCCCACAGCGCGACTTGAAATTCAAACAACTGAGGACTTCCCAAGTTTCCAAAGGAGGCACACCCTGCCCTCCTGAATAGTTATTAAATTACAATATGTGAAAATATATTTTAAGCCCTAAGGGAGCATTCAGGCAAGAATCATTTTAAGAAATAACTAAGTAATGCCTCACATGCAACTCAGAGTTAGATGAGAAGGCCAATCATTCAGTTCTTTCCTAATCCGCACTGTAGTAAGGCTTCTAAATACATAGACTTGAACTTGAAGCAACCCGATAGGCATATACAGTTTGGCCAATTATAGTTTTCTAATTTCATCACAGATTCTGATGATTAAAAGAGGAAGCAGTTCACTCTCAAAATTACAAGCAGCAAATGGCTTTTAAACTAGAGCTAATGCCATCCCAATAGATTTTATTTATTAGCAAATATGCAACACATACCTGGTTGGCATCAACTTTCTGGGAAAGTATATATACACAGCATGAGGAACTATCAACCCATACCCTTACATGTGCTTAAAAAGACAATAGCATGTTTTTCTGTTGCTTCCTGAATTGACTCTGAATTGAAAACAAAGTTTCATATTACAGCATGAGTAACTCCTGCAGTGCCTTCTTCCCATCCCTCCTCTGGCAGAGGGAGGTGCTGACAAGAGCAGAATTATACTTACAGGTTAACTCGGCCAGATCAGCCTGAGGATGGGCTATAAAAGTGATGGTTACATGCAGATGAAGATGTTGGCACAAGGAGGACTTTATTTATTTGTAGGCGTTGAGTTAGGTTGACTGAAACAAAGCTTCATAGGCATCCCACAGCTGATATATTTTAATCTCTCTGGGAAGCGTTCCTCAGCCTCACTTTTCAGGTTGTGGTGGAGGCTGTGGGATGAACTTTTTCTGGTTTATAGTTCCCTACAGTCAGCCATTCTGGGGTCTCTGACTGCAAACTAGGCTTGAAAGCAGTTGCTGTGGAATGCACTAATTAATTACATTTATTTTACATAATTGGCATTAGGGCTTTCTGAACAAAAATGCAAATTTATGGAAATTGGTTGACATACTTATGCAAAATAATATAAAAATGGACCCCTAAATGATTGGAAAAAAAATAAGGTAGTTTTAATTGAACAGCTAAAAGATTTATGCTTTGCTATATGATTATATCTAGTAAACTCAATTTAAAAAGTAAGTTCATTTGCTTTTATCTAACCCTTCCATATCTTGCTCAGTATTGTTGGTATAATTATCGCCAATAAAGGACCAGACTTCTCTTCTATCTCTTTTTGCATCAAGCGTTACTTCTGTAAACAGAAATGGAATATGTTATGCTTTTGAACAGAGCCTTGCGCATTACAAATTAGGAAGCATCAGGCCAATGAGTTGCAAAGCAACCAATTATTGCTTAAAGGGGACATAATGCAGCACCCTGCTTATTTGCTGTTTTGCAGGGGGAATGACTTTGCTGTAGAAAAAGACTTCCCACACAAGATCAGTGCAAGGCAATTGTAAGGTAAGTGGCCTTGCAATCAATAGAATATACCTGGCAACGATGGCAAGAAATGTGTAATGCAGAGGGATATGCAGTTAGTGGTGTAATAAAAAGAGTATTAAGATGCTTGTGACTTAGCAGTGAATACCTGAATACTGATAAATGAGCACTTAATAAAAAAATGTGGCAAGAAATGTGGAATATGGATGGGTAAACACTAAATGAAAGGAGTGAGAAATAAAACATTGCCAGGGTAAGGGACAGAGAAATTTACATACAATGAAGAAGCTGTTAATTATTGACGGACAACTCCCAAAATTCAAAGAGATCCAATTTAATATATATTCAGCTAATCAAGAAATTAGACTGACCTCCAAACTCCAAGGGTATGGAAGTAGTTTCACAGGATTCAAATAATTATGCTAACGCATTAACTTTTTTATTCTGTATCTTTTCCTTTGGAGGGGGTGGGGAGATGGTTTGGAAGAGATTGAGGGTGGGCTTACTTTTCTGGTGCTATTTCAGTACCTCCACTTGGATAATTATTTCTGAAAACATCCTCAGGATTCAATTGAATTTATTCTTTTTAGTTTCCTACCATAAAATGTAATGGGAGCTTGCCTGAGACTATTTAAAGCTTGTCAACCTCTCATCAAGAAATGGTAGGTGAATTGGTCTTTATAAATAGAGGGCTACAATCTCACACCCTGCTCCTCTGGAGTGATAAGTAGCTAAAGGAAAACTCCCTAGTAATCTGAAGAAATGAAATTAGTAAGACTTAAACACGGTTACCTGAAATATTCAGATTTTAAAAGCCAATATGGGGCTGTGATATTAAGATTCTCATCATACATTTTCTATGTGATGATACATCATTTCTTCCATTTTCCTCTTTTGTTTTACAATTTGCTGTGCTGCATATGTATTTTGCCTCCACTATGTGCAAAATAATACAAGTCCTGAAGAGAAATACAAAAATATAATTCACAGTTCTTGCTCTTCTGCAGACACATACAAAATACAAAATACCAGGCAGTGTGTGACAGGGCTATAATGAAAGTAGTAAAGAACAAAGTTTAAAGAGAATTAACTTCATCGTTCCTGGATGAGATACGCGACAAATTAGATTTAAAGTGTACGTCTCCTTTACTAGTCATTGACATCATATGTTTCATTTTAATATTCTTGTAGAAAGAATTTAAATAATTATACACATTCTCTTCCTCCCTCTTTCTTGTCTTTTTTTATTCTTTATCCTTAAATTCAAACTATTTGGTTGGGCCATGCAAGATTTCCAGAAGAATTGTCCTCTGCCAAAATTGTGTGGAGTTCACACTAGAAAGATATAATAAAAACCAATGAATTATTCAGTTCAAATGGGTGAATGATATGGTATATATTAGATCTCGGTAGAGCTGCTAGTAAACTGGCAAAAACACTGTGCTAACTAGTAAATCTGTTGTTGAATAGAATTTCATGTGCCGATGCACAGTGAGGCCAAACAAACCCTAGTGTCGGAGTTTGGAGCAGAGAAAGGTTTATTAAAGTGACCGAGTAAGGGCATTATGCTCAAGGAACCCAAACTCCCAATGGTTTTTAAGGGGAAAATATGGGGGGAGGGCTGCAGAGTGTGTGACTTTATTCTAATTGGTTGGCAATGAGATAATAGGATGATGTTCTGGGAATCTCAATCATCAGCCTCTGGGTCCAACCAGTCTGCTGTTTCAGCATGTAGCTACAATCCTGCATCTGGGTGGGAGCTTTAGTTCCTGTAGAAGAACTCAAAGATATATTGTTATGTATATTTCTTGAGGAGGAACAAGGACTGCTTTATCGCTGTATTATTGATTCTTGACTGCTTTTTCTATGTTTCTGCTTTCCCTCACTTGCCTGATCAGTAACTGTTTGAATCTGCCCTTTGGGACTCAGGGAAGGTCTAAGAAGTTGAGGCCTGTTTCCTACAAATAAGACATGAGGGACATGGAAAGTCTCTTGTATCCAAGAGGGCTCCACAGGGTCCTACTTGGTTTCAAATTCATACTAATAGAACTATAAGAATGATTAGTGCTGGAGTTCACTCACTCGTTCACAAATTCGTTGGATATTGTTCATCAAACATTTGGCTCAGTGTTGGAATTATACCCACGAATACAAATCAGTGCCTAGTCCCTGTCTTCAGTGTAAGAAGAAAAATATACAGAGGGGGCTCAGTGAAACAAAAAGAACAGGGTTCAAGATCTGAGATTGGAGGGTTTCAGGAGAAGGGGTGAGAATATGAGGATGGTCAGTAGTGTGAAGGGAAGATTCTTGGGTAAGGTGAGTGCTGAGCTGGGTTTTGACAGATAAATAGACGTTTTTGGATAAAAAGGATGTATATTTGTGAATTGGGAGATTCTGCATAATACACAAAGACAACAATAAATGCGAATAATAGAAAAATTATATTAAATCATTTAGTCATTAACTATAGTGGAAAAACTCAAAGATGTTAAATATTTCTAGTGTGTAAAGTTCCAGGATATAATCTGCTAGAGACAGTGGTCAAGTCATAAATAGTTTTGTATGCCAGAGCAGAGAGCTTGAACTTTTTAACCTGTTAGTAGGTTCTCCCAAAAGACTTCTTCAGGTTTTCTATAAAATTTTTCATATACCCACACAGTGGGCCTTGTCAGAACTTGCTGGTGAATAGAAGAGAAGGTCGTTTTTCAACCAAATCTTTCCATAGTATAAGGTTTGTTGTCCCTCTGCTACCCTGAAAAAGAAAAAAAAAATAGCTTATGTTATAATTTCTCTTCCCCTTGCCAGCTCCAGAATTCTGCCTTTAATTAATTAATTGATCAACATTATTTTTATTAAACATCTACTATATGCTCAATAAGAATGGGGGAAAATGTGACTAATAACAGAAAGCATTTATACTCAAAGAAGAGATGGTTCAGAACACACTAAATTTTGTCAACACAAAATAAGTCACACACAAAAAAGGTCCAGATGTTTTAATCCAGGAATAATGGAAATGATACATGATGCATTTGACGTTTCTTTCCCTGTACTGTAAAGCTTCAAGGCACTCATATGAGAGTACTATGTAAGCCAGGATTCATTAGCTCCTCTTGCTACATCAAGATACTGAGACCCAGAGAGAGTAGGATAATTATTGCAAGCCCCATAGCTCTTTATGAGCATGGCAGGATCTCAAAATATAGTTCCCTAATTCTAACTCAAGGTTTTTGCAACAAACTAATCATGCTCACATTCCATCCTTTGGGCCTCAGAAATCTCACTGGCAAGAAGCTGAAATGAAGAGAGAGTAGGGGAATAGTATTGTAGGAATTAAAGGAAAACCTAAAGTTTAATAAGTATGAGTGGGCTTTAGGAATACAGCTTAATTGTAAAAGATTATTTTATGAGTCATAGTTCCTTACAGTAAAATTCAAACACCTCCAAATTGTTTTTATCATATTGATATTTCATAGGATAAAAGTTGGGGAGAGGGTACTCAACTTTGATACTCTTCATAAGTAACCAAATAAAGCACCTAAAAAACACAGATACATGCACATGTGCATGTCTACACATGCATTGTCTCTCAGGGGGAACATGTGCTTGACCAAGACTGAGCTCCCAAAGTCATGGTGCCCCGATACCTTGCTGTCATTTCTCACATTTGAACCCACATTCAGTGCCAGTCATCGTGCTAAGTGCCATATATAAATATATTCTCATGTTGTTCCCACAGTAACACTGAGTTGAATTCTAAGGAAGTGTAAGTAATGGGTGTTGAAACTGAAACAATGTCTGACTCCAGAATTCACACATTTAATCTTGATATCACCAATATTGAAATGGGTGGAGGAAGCTTTGAGGTTTAAGCTTCTTCCTAACCAAACACTCAGACAGCGTGTGTGGGAAAACTAATGAACAGACAGTCCCACAAGCTAAATTATATTTAGAATTGATCGTTACATAAATTATAAATGCAAATGATACAAAAATCATTTAAAATACAGAAGATATAAAACAGAAACTTCTCCCACTCTACTGACTTATCCACATTCCCTCTCACCAGATAATTGCTGTGGATCATTCATTTCAGTTCAAATGGGGACAACTAAATGTACAAAATACATATTTATCAAATTTAATTAATTATCTTCCAGCATCCGATTTCAATGATGTAATTTTCAGTTTATACCACACTTACTTCTCTATTCAACCAAGGTCTCTCAACAATACTATTACTTTTACATTGGTAAGGTTTGGACCACTTTCCCTGAATTCAGCAGTCATAATTATACTGTCTAGCTTTGCCTACAGTTTGGTTCTAAATGCTGAAAATTATTAAAGTGTCTAGCTGCTACCTAGATGGCCTAAGTGGATTTGTAAGAAACACTGAACAACACCATTTCAAAGATAATATTTTGTAAGTCTAGATCATATTATCTTTTCTCAATTGCTCATGTTTATGGCATTTATTTTCTTCATTTTTGACCTTGATTTAGTTTTGAACAAGGTTTGATCTCAAAGTTGAAAATAAAATCATTGTGACCATATATGTATTGTTCACTGACCCAAAGGAACATTTCCTCCTTATATAAGCCTTGTTCTTTCTGGAAGCTCAAATGCCTTTTATTTCATATTAGTACATTACTTACTGTTAAGCACTTAGGGTCCAAGGAAACTCCTAACCAGCTTATGAAGTCATTCTTTTATTCCTGAATAATTTCCTCTGAGAACAGTTTGTCCTTCTCTTTTACCTGAAATTAAAGTCCGCTAGACCTCTTGCACACCTATTATCCTGGGAATTCCCTTCCTTATTTCCCTTCCTTGGAGGCACTGTTTCTTGGAAACCATAAGGTAAGTACTGTGTACTTATAGACCAGGTCAGATAGCGTCCATGCTTTAAATCTTTCTGTGTCCATTTTAATTATTAGTTTTATTGATTCTTCTATAGTTTCCTTTTGTGTTTGGAAGTTTTTGAGTGTGCATTACACATTGTCTTTGAAGAATTATTTTGGGTCATGGATTCTCTATGACCTAGGAAGAAGTTGCTTCCTACCAGGTTCTATAAATCCTGACCACCCCAAATCAAAGCTCGTGGTTTACTTAGAGTCCCAGGCATCATGAATCGGAACTACAGATCTGAGTGACAGCAATGAAATAACCACAGCTCCTCAGAGTTGTTGCTGTTGTTCATACTCTTTCCTTTCTCATCCTTTATCAATCAGCATCAAGGCAAATTTCCCTGTGTCCTCTGAGGACAGAATTATTTCCTGTTCACCTTTATCTTTGCAGGTTAATGTAGAGATGTCTCCTGTTAAATACTGGGTGGGCCTGGCTTGCCTAACCGAAGGCCCAAGGTTGGCAGCAGTAACAAATGCCCTCAGAGCAAACGCTCCTTTATTCCAGCATAGGACACAGCCTGTATCTCTGGGTTCCTATAGTACCACGGATTTCACCATCTTTTCAGCTATCCAATACTTTGAAGAATTTTTAAAATACTTTATCTAGCAATTTTTATTATTTTTAGCAAAATTATTCAAACAACTTGGATCACTATGACTGGAAACAGGAGCCCTTCTCTTAATTCTTGCAGTTCAGTTATTTCACTAGTATATTTTGATGTTGATGGGTTAGGGATAGGTGTAATTTTTTTATCTACAAATACAAGCTCTTTCCTAAATTTCACAATAGTTTTATTTTTATTGTATATTTAATATTTTATGTTCCACATGTTCTATCCTCATCTTCAGAAATGCCATTTTTTACAAATATTCAATTTCCTTTTTCTGTCTTCCACACTGAGTATATTTTTATAATCAATTTTAAATGTGATTTTATTCTCTTCCGTTTGGTGCAATTTTCTCAAACCCGTTTGCAATATTCTTGACAGCATTTTCTGTTGAAGTCATGTCTTATTGTTGTTTTTTTAATGTGCCTGTTCTCTGTATTCTTTTTCATTGTTCTCTCCTGTATCCTTTCTGAGCTCCTCCTGCTTGGTTTTCATCTCTGACTTTTGTTTTATAATTTCTTCTTTAAATCTTTGTGTATTTTGGTTGACCCATTGTTTATTTCTTAGTTTTGATAGATAAACAATGTCTCTTATTCTTTTGAGTCTAAGGCTAACTAGTTATCTGAATCCATCTCGTGTTTCCTTGGGGAATTCTGTTAGTCTATGAAAAATCTTTTCTTATTAAATTATGTTTTAGAAGGAAATAAGTCCAGATGACAGATTCAGGGGTGTTGGTTGGAAAAAGTTGGGAGGAGCCTTGGGACGTCTTATAGATCCACTCTTTCTCTGCAAACTACTAATGGGACTGTGGGACCAGGATTGGGCACTCAGACTTGATGCTTAAATTGGAGAAGGACAAGGAAGAAATTTTTTCTATCCATCACATAATTGCACGCTGTTTTCTTCCTTGCCATTGCTCAAAGGTTATCTTTCCAATATCCTAATGGATCTAAGACTCACTAACAGTTTACAAACCACATTACAGTGTAAAAGTCACTTTAACAAAGTGTCTGGTAGATGCATAAAGCATTTTGAAAGTACCATATTGTTATTATTTTTATGATTAGAAGCGTTCAAATGATTGAAAGGAGATATGCCTTTATTGTAGCCTATAGGAGTTTTCCTTGCTTTATTTCAGAGAACTAGGAATAACACATGAATTCACTTTACATCATTTTGAACAAGATTAGTCCAACTTACCTCGACTCCTCAAGCAATGTAGAGACTTGAGTGACTTCAAACTTGTTTTTGGATAGAGAGAATGTAAAGATGCTAAGGTGGGAGTTTGACAAACTGTAAGGGGGCAATGTGAATGGAGCAGAAAGAAGGGGGTGGAAGGATGAGGCCCGATAGGTCAGGGGGCAGGGTTACACTGGACATTGTTCAGTTTGACTTTTACTCTGAATGAGATGGGGAGCCACTTGAGGGATTGTAAAAGAGGAACGAGATAAACTGGCCTATGTTTCAAAAGGATTACTCCAACTGATATCTTAAAGTGGACTATAAGGGAAGAAACATGGAATTAGAGCTACCATTTGGAAGGCTATTGAAATGATACAGGTGAGAGATGGCCGCAGCTCATAAGGAGCATTTGCAGGGGAGGGAGTGAGCAGTGGCCAGATTCTATATGTAATTTCCAGCAATCACCAAAAGAATTTTTGCTATTTTTTATGTGGGCTATGAAAGAAGGACCCTAAAGGGATAATTCTAGGTTTCTAGTCCTTAGCAACTTGGAAGCATTCAGTTGTTGTTGAACCAAGATGGAAAAGCCACTGGGTGGAACATGTATTTTGGGATAGGAGATCAGAGATTCAGGTTGAACATGTTAAGTATGAGATGCCTCCTAGAGATACGTCACCTGAAATGGAACTTGGAATCTTGGTATACTGAGTTGGATAGTGTCTCCTCAAAATTCATGTCTACGTGGAACCTTTGAAAGTGTCCTTATTTAGAAATAGGGTCTCTGCAGATGTAATCAAGTTAAGATAAGGTCTTAACTGTATTAGGGTGAGCCCTAAGTGCACCATGACTAGCATCCTTAGAAGAAGAGGGAAATTTGGCCAGAGACACAAACACATAGGGGAGAAGATTATGTGATGACAGAAGCAGAGACCAAAAGAATGCAGCTACAAACCAAGAATGCCAGGGACTGCCGGCAGGCAACAGAAGCTAGAAGAGGCAAGGAAGGATCTTCCCCTGGAGTCTTTGGAGAGAGCATGGCCCTGAGCACACCTTGATTTCAGACTTCTGGTCTCTACACCTGTGAGATAATAAATCCATGCTGTTTTAAGGCACCCAGGTTACAGTAGTCTGTTATGACAGCCTGGGAAACTAATACACCTGTGTATATCAGTGTGGCCTAACTGGCTCTCAGCCATTCAGAACCATTCGCTCCTGTCTTTGGGATTCTCTAAGTCTCTTGCCACAGTCATGGTTCATATTCACTCCAGGGAACAGGAATCTGCCTCATGCATCTGACGCACATTGAGCTAAATATCTATAACCACTAGTTTGAGGGAATGTTGACTTTTTTGTTACCATTCTGGCTGGTTGGTTTGTTCTTCATCTTGTACTTTTGTAGATGATTTTCTCAAAACAAAATCTTTCTGAGATTTAATTTCCTCACGTGTATGAGAGAGAAGTTCTAAGAAACGCAACGTTCCTACAATGGATTGGAGTTCTACAGGCAAGATTATAAACAAAGAAATAACTTGAAGCCCACTCGACAGCTTGTCTCATGTTGGAAATATTAAATCTAAAGAGAGTTTCGTGGGTTAAGAAGATCAGAAACTTAAAAAAATAGTGAACATTTTGTCTAGTTCAGGTCTTGTAAGTCAAGGTGATTTAAATCATGATATATCCAAACTATTAGTTCATTAAGCAATCTGCTCTTGCCTTACCCAGGCTTACAAGAAAAGCGTAAGTACGCATACTACAAGTGGCAGTGTCTTATCCAAAAGGACTTTAGTATGCCCTGTTTTAAAATTCTGCATCTGAATTTGCTTATGGCTGGTAAAAAAAAAAATGTTATGCATGTTTGTCTTTTGCCACATGCCCTCATCATTTTGAGTTGTTTGCAGTTGTAGAAAGAAGAAAACCTGGGGAAAGACCTCAGAAACTGCAGAATTTCTCTGAGGGTCAGGAAGACAACAGGCTTTTTGGGAAAGTAATGGGGGGTTCTCACATGGTAAAGATAAGTTGTGAGGGTTGAACTAAAACCTAAGCATCTGGCTTATGAAAATTTTTGCTGTCACTGCTGGAGCTGGTCAGCGTTATATAGTTCCTTGATCACTAAGGACTTTACGATCTGTCTGAAGCTATTTGTGCACTAACAATAACTTTAACTGTTCATTCCATGATTTCTACTATTTGTAGGGAAAAAAAAGAGTAAACAGTGTCTGAAAAAATCTGAACATAAAGACATGTTAAAATAAGGAGACTGAATGTTGAAAACAAAACAAAAAATATGGAAGAACACCAGGAGATGCAATAAATCCAAACAGCTTTCCGAACAAGAGGGGGAAAAACTAGTTAACGCAAAACTGAACTGAAAGATGCAAATAAATAAGTAAATTTCTCATTCAGAATCCATTTGGAGGCTGTATTTCTTGGCAGAGTTACTGCTTATTATTTTCATGTTTCTAGTTTCCCATCTCCTTTGTCAGTCTATTGAAAGCTTGTTAAAATCTTATTTGCTTTTCTTGTTCTTTTGTGGTAGTTGTTCTTGCCTTAACTTTAATGTTAAATCATGTGGAAGTAAGGTAAAAGGGAGAAAAAGAATCAACACAAATCGTCATTGCAGTGGCCTAGTTTTATGGACATTTTATATATTGATTAGCTTATGTTTTATTCAGATGTGATGGGAGAAAAATTGGGAAATAAGAAGGAACCTCTCTCTTAAATAGTAAATTGCAGTGCTGCTGTAAAATGTCTAAGGGTTTCCTGGAGAGACTGGTTAGAGTCTGAAAGGGGCACTAATGTAGAAAAGAAACAATTTGTCCATGGATATTCTAAGGAGAACAAGAGGTTGCTACACTAATTCTTGTCTCCTTGTTTTGGAGAAGATGATAGTATATTTTATCCTTGTTGTCCAGAACTAAGCACAGTGTTTGACAGATAGTAGATCTTCCATAAACAGGTGGAGAAAGAATATATGAATAAGTAAACTGATGATGCCAATTAAGTACACACTCAACCAATTAACTGTCATCTAGTCCATGGAGGTTCTGGTGGTCAGAAATGCTAGATTTCCCACATTCAAACCAAAGACCACTTGAATACAAATCCTATGCCCTTAGTCACCGTCCAACATGATTTAGAAAGTACTAACTGTGTAGTCTTGGGCAAGCAAATTTTGTGAGCCTCCTTTTCTAATATTGGAATAGAAATGGGATGATATCTCAAAACATAGTTGTGAAGACAACAGGTGGTAACTAAAGCACTCCACACTGAGCGTGGTGCGTAGTTAAGATCAGTGGGGATGATGGCAGAAGCGAAAGAGTAGTAAGCGCTTTCCTCTCTGTCAGCTACTTCGCTACCATTTTCTCTTTCTTGCTCCCAACATTCACTAGAGAATTTTTTAAATCACATTCATGGTTGGCTGCCTCTCACAATGCTGCACGGAGTACCATGCACCCCTTAACCTTTTCCCATTCTCCACCGAAAATGATCCCCCCAGTGCCTGATTTCAAGTCCATCGGACTCCATATTGCACTAGAGACGATAGAGAATCTGGTGAAGCCTGTCTGGCCATTTTAATCACACATAAGAATCCGGGTAGAATACCAGCACCTTGCATATAGTGGGCTACATTAAATATTTCTTTTTATTTAAGACTCTTGCTCTACTTTTGTCAGCTGACTACACCTTACAGCAGAAGGTAAAGACAAACTCGCAGACATGTTTTCCCTCTCCCCCCAGTTTTCAGTCTGAGTATAGACTTCATCAGGCCAAATCCAGAGGCCTGGTGCTTACATCAAAAATCACAGAAAGTCTAGCTACATCTCATGAGAATTTTAAGACAATCTCTCAGGATGATTTACCTATGAGATTAATCATCTATTTTTTTCAGGAATATTTTATAGTGCCTCTTTCTAGAAGATGTTATGCTGAACATTAATCTGTATTGGAATTCTAAATGAATTGGGCCCACTCTTTTCAGAGGAATGAGAGGAAATGCATCTCTTAAAAAATTAAAATTACCTCCCCTAGCACCACCATCCCCCACCCCAAGCCTGTTACCCTGGTGCTAAACATAATCTCTTACCAGGGTGTGCATTGCGTATCTGAAAATTATGCGTGGTGAGCCTCTAGAGTCTTTTCCTTTCTTTCTTTATTAATGAAAGGGTTTTTATTTGTGCCCACTGTTATTCCCAGAAGTACAACACAAAACAAGATGGGGAACCATGATTTATCTTCTATTTGATAAAAACATCTGCAGAATAAAATGAGCCTCTTGATGCCGGAATTGTCATCAATGATGACTTTGACAAAATGAGCAATACATAATTTGCTAGCTCCCTTGCGAAGCTGAAACAGATTGTCAAATAAAACACTGGAGGAGATGCATATGGGCTGAGTAGACCAGCTTTGAATAGGAACACGCACAGGTGGTGGCTTAGTAGTGGCTCTAAGAAGGAGGACTGCCCTAATTTGGAGGGTCATTTGCATTTGAAAATGCTCATTGCTCAATAGTGAGTATTCCCTATAGGAAAAGAGAAGGGATACAGCCAAAACTTGCAGCTATTTCTGTCCTTTGGTAACTTGAATAAACCAGCAAAGGAGAGAGCAAGTTATACTCAAACAAACTGTCCTTTAATAGTGGGCTTTCTGGAATGTAAATCAGTAACATATGAAAAAGATGCTTACGGAAATCAATTGCTTTATGGTTAAAGAGGGATTTTCCACCAACACTAAGCATGGAAAGTGTACTAATGGGTATAGTCAGTATGCTTTTTAAGAAATGGCAGTCAAATGCTTTTATTAGTCCTTATATCTGAAAAGTACGGCAGAAATCATGTAGTTATTGTAAGTTTGAATTTCACAAGCCAATACTAGTTGTCAAGATAGACAAAGCGCTTATATCCTGAAGATTTGGATCCTTTACCTGAGAGATCCTGCCTCCACTGAAATTACTGTTAAGTTCACTCCTTCCCTCAAAAGAAGAAAGCAATTGATGTTTTGCCATAATAGTTACATAATTTACTCAAAATATTATTCTCCTTTAGGGTATGTGTATTCTTTTTTATTGTAGAATAAATTCAGATTTAGAGAAAAGTTGTGAAAATCGTACTGAGGGTTCCATTTAGCTCACAGCCAGTTTCTCCTGTCAAGGACATTTTACCATAGTATAATACATTTGTCAGAATTGATGGATCAATATTGATACACTTTTATTCAAGCCATACAGATTCGCCATACAGATTTCCTTAGTTTTTACTGAAATGAATTATATTTGCTCCAGGATCTCATCCAGGACCCTGCATTACATTAAATAATCAAGTTTCCTTAGGCTCCTCTTAGCTGTAACAGTTTCTCAGGCTTTCCTTGTTTTCAGTAGCCTCGATGGTTTTGAGGAGTACAGGTCCAGTGTTTTGTAGAAGGTTCTCTGGTTTGGGTTTGTCTTATGGTTTTCACATGGTTAGACTGGGTTTGTGGGTTTTGGGGAGGAAGACTGCAGAAGTGTCATCTCACCCAATCATATTAACAGTGCATGCTATTAATGTGACTTGTGTTGAGGTTAATGTCGGTCACTTGGTCAAAAGAGTGTTTGTCAGGTTTCTTCGCTGTAAAATTATATGTTCTTTCTGTGCACTAGTCTTTAGAAGCAAATCACTAAGGACAGCTCACGCTAAAGGAGTGGAGTAGTTAAACTCCATCTATTTGAGAGGGCATTGTCTACATCACTTATCTGGAATTCTTCTGCATGAAAGATTCTATATGTGGGGTCGAAATCCAATACTCACTACCTTTATTAGTCAGGGTTTTCCAGAGAAATAGAGTGAATGACTAGGGTGTGTGTGTGTGTGTGTGTGTGTGTGTGTGTGTGTATGGAGAGAGAGCGAGAGACTTTAAGGAATTGACTCATGCAATTGTGGAGGCTGGCAAGGCCAAATTTTGCAGGGTAGACTGACAGACTGGAAACCCAGGGAAGATTTGCACCTAGAGTCCAAAAGCAGTCTGCTGGAAGAAATTCTCTTTTCTCAGGGGAGGTCAGCCTTTTTTTTTATTAAGGCCTTCCACTGGTTGGATGAGGTCCACCCAACATTATGGAGACTACTCTGTTTTAACCAAGTCTCATGATTTGTGTTAATCTCATCTAAAAAGTATGTATAGAGGAAAATTTAAAATACTGTTTGACCAAAGATCTGGTTACCATGACCTAGACAAGCTGACACATAGAATCAGGCATCACATTACCTTAATTATTTTGTTGCTCAAAGAGCTTCAGATTTGGCCACTGGGAGCACATGACCCTCTGCTATATCCCTATTATTGTGGATTGTTTTTTCTTTTTAGGGGGGCGGTGAATTTCCTGACTTTCTGGGACTATAAGAAACTCAGAATCATGCAGTCATCCCCTTATCCACAGGGATATGTTCTAAGACTCCCACTGGATGCCTGAAACTGCGGATAGTGGTAAACCCTATATATACTATGTTTTTCCTTGTACATGCATGCCTAGGATAAAGTTTAATTTATAAATTAGGTACAGTAAGACATTAACAACCATAATTAATAGTAAATAGACATATTTAAAAATAAAAATATCTGCTAAGTATCTAAAAAAACCAAAATGGAACAATTATAACAATATACTGTCCTAAAAGCTATGTGAATGTGATCTCTCTCTCTCTCTCAAAATATCTTATTGTACTGTACTCACTTTCTTCTTTTTCTTTTTAAGAACTTTCATTGAGATACAGTTAAAAGACAATAAATAGCATATATTTAGAGTGAACAATTTGGTATCCCAATCTCCCAATTCATTCCCCCCCAACCCTCCCCACTTTCCCCACTTGGTGTCCATATGTTTGTTCTCTACATCTGTGTCTGTATTTCTGCCTTGCATTTCCTCTTTCATAGTTGTTAGCATTTGCCTTATGTATTGAGGTGCTCCTATATCAGGTGCATATATATTTATAATTGTTATCTCCTCTTCTTGGATGGATCCCTTGAACTTTATGTAATGTCCTTTCTTGTCTCTCATAACATTTGTTATTTTAAAGTCTATTTTATCTGATATGACTATTGCTACTCCAGCTTTCTTTTGATTTTCATTTGCATGGAATATCTTTTTCCATCCCCTCACTTTCTGTCTGTATGTGTCCCTAGGTCTGAAGTGGGTCTCTTGGAGACAGCATATATATGGATCTTGTTTTGTATCCATTCAGCCAGTCTGTGTCTTTTGGTTGGTGCATTTAGTCCATTTACATTCAAGGTAATTATCAATATGTATGTTCCTAGTATGATTTTAATTGTTTTGTTGTTGTTTTTATAGATCCTCTCCTTCTCTTATGTTTCCCTCTTAGAGATGTTCCTTTAGCATTTGTTGTAGGGCTGGTTTGGTGGTGCTGAATTCTCTTAGCTGTTGCTTGTCTGTAAAGCTTTTGATTTCTCCTTCAAATCTGAATGAGATCCTTGCTGGGTAGAGTATTCTTGGTTGTAGGTTCTTCCCTTTCATCACCTTAAATATAACAAGCCATTCCCTTCTGGATTGCAGAGTTTCTGCTGAGAAATCAGCTGTTAACCTTATGGGAGTTCCCTTGTGTGTTATTTGTCGTTTTTCTCTTGTTGCTTTTAATAACTTTTCTCTGTCTTTAATTTTTGTCAATTTGACTACTATATGTCTTGGCATGTTTCTCCTTAAGTTTATCCTGCCTGGGACTCTCTGTGCTTCCTGCACTTGGGTGGCTATTTCCTTTCCCATGTTAGGGAAGTTTTCCACTGTAATCTCTTCCAATATTTTCTCAGGTCCTTTCTCTCTCTCTTCTCTTTTGGGACCCCTATAATGCGAATGTTGGTGCATTTAACATTGTCCCAGAGGTCTCTTAGGCTGTCTTCAGTTCTTTCATTCTTTTTCCTTTATTCTTTTCTGCATCAGTGATTATCACCATTCTGTCTTCCAGGTCACTTATTCGCCCTTCTGCCTCAGTTAATCTGCTGTTGCTTCCTTCTAGTGTATTTTTCATTTCAGTTATTGTGTTGCATATCTCTGTTTGTTTGCTCTTTAATTCTTACAGGTCTTTGGTAAACTTTTTGATCTTTGCAACCAGTCTTTTTTCAAAGTCCTGGATCATTTTTACCATCATTATTGTGAATTCTTTTTCTGGAAGGATGCCTATCTCCTCTTCATTTAGTTGTTTTTCTGGGTTTTTATCCTGTCCCTTCATCTGGTACAAAGTCCTCTGCTTTTTCATTTTCTCTGTCTTTCTGTGGCTGTGGTTTTTAGTTCCACAAGATGAAATACTGCTGATACTGCTTGATTCTGCTGTCTGCCCTCTTGTGGAGGAAGCTATCTAGGAGGCTTGTGCTTCCTGATGGGAGGGACTGATGGTGGGTTGGGCTGGGTGGGTGGAGCTAAGTAAAACTTTAATCTGCTTGTCTGCCAATGGTTGGGATTGTGTTCCCACTTTGTTGGTTGTTTGGCCTGAGGCTACCCAGCACTGAAGCTTACAGGCTCTTTGGTGGGGCTAATGGTGGACTCTGGGAGGGCTCATGCCAATGAGCACTTCCCAGAATCCCTGCCACCAGTGCCCATGTCTCCTCGGTGAGCCACAGCTGCCCCCCACCTCTGCAGGCAACCCTCCAATACCAGCAGGTAGGTCTGGTTCAGTCTCTTATGGGGTCACTGCTCCTTCTCCCTGGGTCCTGGTGAGCACACCTTTTTGTGTGCCCTCCAAGAGTGGAGTCTCCATTTCGCCCAGTACTGTGGAGGTCATGAAATCAAATCCTGCTGGCTTTCAAAGTCTGATTCTCTGGGGATTCCTCCTCCCGTTGCTGGACTCCCAGATTGGGAAGCCTGACGTGGGGCTCAGAACCCTCACTTTTGTGGGTGGACTTCTGTGGTATAATTGTTCTCCAGTTTGTGAGTCACCAACCCAGCATTTATGGGATTTGATTTTAATGCAATTGTGCCCCTCCTACTGTCTCATCGCGGCTTCTCCCTTGTCTCTGGATGTGGGGGGTCTTTTTTGGTGAGTTCCAGTGTCCCTCTGTCAATGATTGTTCAGCAGTCAGTTGTAACTCCAGTACTCCTGCAAGAGGGAATTAGCGCATGTCCTCTTACTCCACCATCTTGATCCTCTCACATTCTTCTTATGATGATGGGAGATGATAAAATGTCTATGTGATGAGATGAAGTGCATTGTGACATAGAATTAGGCTGCTGTTGACCTTCTGATGACATCTCAGGAGGATCATCTGCTTCAGGTAATCCTGGGTCATCAGCCACAACAATGTTGATGGCTGAAAGTCAGGAATAGATGGTGTTGATAGTGGGGGTCCTGGGTGGAATGGAGCAGAATGGTACAAGATTTCATCATGCTACTCAAGATGGTAAGCAATTTAAAGTTTATCAATTGTTTATTTCTGGAATTTCTGAGTTAATATTTTTGGACCTCCATTGATGACAGGTAACTGGAACCTCAGAAAGTGAAACTACAGATAAAGGACAGACTACTGTGCTGTATTTTCCTCTCACATCCTTAAGTCAGCCATTTATCCAAGCATTCTGAGAGAGAGAGGAGAGAGAGAGAGAGAGAGGAGAGAGAAAGAGAGGAGAGTGAGAGAGAGAGAGAGAATGCACTTTGGTGTCTCTTATAAGAGCACTAATTTTATCAGATCAGGATCCTACATTTATGACCTCATTTAACCTTAATTACTTCCTTAAAGACCCCATTTCCTAATACAGCCACATTGGGGCATTATGGCTTCAAAATATAAATTTGGGGGTTGGGGAGGAAGGGGAGCAGCACAAACATTCAGTTCATAATGTATCATTTACTTTCTGCCTAAAGAACTTTTAACATTTTTTATGGGGTAAGCCTGCTGGAGATAAATCTCAGTTTTTATTAGTCTGAGAAAGTATTTCTCCTTTACTTTCAAAGGATAATTTTGCTGAATATAGAATACTAGATTGGTGGTATAGGGATGGATGGTTCTTTTAATATTTTAACTAGTTCACTCCACACTCTGCTTGCTTGCATTGTTTTTGATGAGGAGTCTGCAGTAATTATTATTCCTGTCCCTCTATAGGTAAGGTGTTTTTTCCCTCCCTCTGGCTCAAGATTTCTCATTTTAATTTTTTCTTCAGTTTTAATATAATGTACCTAAGTAGAGTATTTTTTGCTTTTTATCTTGTTTTGTTCTTTTATCTTCCTGGACTTGTGGTTTTCTGTCTTTCATTAATTTTAGAAAGTTCTTGGCTTTTATTATTTTATTATTTATTCTGGTCTATTTTCTTTTCTTCTTCTATTCCAGTGATGTATATGTTACACATTTTAGTATTGTTCCACTGTTTTTGAATGTCTGTTCTCTTTCTAAAATTCTTTGAGAAAAAAAACAAAAACAAAAACAAAAACTACATTTCAGTCTGGGAATTTGCTATTGACCTATCTTCAAGTTCACAGTTTCTTTCTTGGCCATGTCAAATCCACTGATAAATTTATCAAAAAGCATTCTTCTTTAATGTTATACTGTTTTTGATTCTTTCTTAGGGTTTCTATCTTTCTACTCACATTAACCATCTGTTCTTTCATACTTACTCCTTTTTTTTATTAGAGCCCTTAACATGTTAATTATAGTCATTTTAGATACTTTGTCAGATAATTCCCAAATCTGTGTTATATATGAATCTAATTCTATGCTTTCTTTGTTTCTTCAGACTTTTTGTTGTTGTTGTTGTTGTTTAATGTTTGTTTTTGATTTTTGGTGTGCCTTGTAATTTTTTTCTTGAAAGCCAGACATGTTGTATTGACTAACAGGCACTGAGGAATTGGCATTTAATATGCAAATTTAAGTTAATTTGGTTAGGAGTTGAGCTGTGTTTAATGTTTGCTTGTAGCTACCAATGCTAGAGGCTTTAAATCCCTCTAATATCCTTGTTTTGGTCTTTCCTATGTGCTATTCCTCAGAGGAGTTTGTACATATAGCTTTTCCAGGTAAAACCCATGGTTCTTGTGCCAGAGCCCTGTTTGCATAGTGGTAAAGTGAAGGGGAAGCAGATTGTTCTATAATCTTCTGATTAATTTTCAGCCCTTTAATGGACCTGTTTTTTCAGGGCTTTTCTTTGTTTTCAGACCTTCATAAGTATTTCCTCCCAGGTTAGCATTTCTCCCACAAGGCCTTTATTCCTTCCATAGTCACAGTGTTCCCAAACTATTTCCTGAACACTGAACCCTGCAGACTGTATTTTCCTCCTTAGGTGAGACAAGAAGGCTGAAAGGGGCTGGAGTGGGAGGAATTCCACTCCGTCAGCTGGGATTAGGCTCTGGCAAAACTCTTCCCCCTCAAAGAGTAGGTCTTTGTTTTGAAGAAGGCTCTGGGTATATTTCACAATGATTACTCTTTGCTTCCCTTTGCCAGAGCCATGAAGAGTATTTTTCCTGGATCTTTACAAGAAGAGTATTTTTCCTGGATCTTTACAAGAACCTGGTGGAGTAAGTGGAGGTCAAACCCAGAGAACTGTCCCCCACCTCCCCCAAGGCTTTCGTTACCAGCTATTTCTCAATATCCTGCTAGTCTGTACTCAGCCGCAAGCAAATCATCAAAATTACCACTTAAGTGTTACTGCCAGTTATGGCTCCAGGACTTCTGTCCCAGGTAAGTAGATCCAGGCTGTATCTCCTAAGATGCACCTACCTCTAGAAATTTCAGGAAGCTGATTTGTCTTGAGACCTCAATTCTCTGATTGGTCCAAGGAAAGTCAGTGGTTTTTGAGGTTGACTGGCTTTTTTTGTTGTCAGGTTCGTGATGACAGCTTTCACCACTTTATATGTTAGAACTGAAGCCAATAGTCTATATTTTTTAACTCTAATTTTGCACATGTAATTGATGTTAGTCTTTTAAATTAGAATTTCTGAATGGCCGTGTCATAGAAATTTTCTTTTACTTTCTTCTTATGTGTGCATCACTATCTAAGAATGTTCTATCCCTACTGATTCACCATGAGGAATTTTTGTTAATTTATTTCATGTTCCTCATCTATTACAAGTCATATCAACTCTACATAAAAGACTAAAGATTAAAATATAGCAACTTTCATATTTTCTTATGATATCAAATAGCAAATAATCAATCAGAGCAGTTTATGACTCAAATATAACTCCAGGCATCATTCATTAAGGGACACGCAGCCTATAATAGCCAAACTAAAATGACAAGACAAGAATAGAGTCTTTAAACTGCAGTGCATAAATTCTGGCTGTTGCTTTTTATCCCTCTTTTTCTCTATCTCTAACTTTTTCTATTTTGATGGTACTTTATGGATTCAGTAATTGAAAATTTAGAGTCTGGACTAATGAATGTGTCAGAGCATGGGACAAAGTGCAACCTGGTGCTTCCTGAAAATAAATGTTTACTCCTCCTTCCTTGAGAGACTTCAGAAAACTCTAGTAATTGAGGAAGCAAGAATATCTAACCCTGGAGTACAACTTTTTATGAACACTGTGCAGCTCATGGCACACAAGGGATCTTTTAAAAACAGAGCATTGGTGTTCAGTAAGTTTACCCTTTGACAAATGATTGTTTTACTGTATACAATACTCCCTACAAAACTTTTACTACTATTACACCAAAGTAATAAAACAAGATACACCCTTTTTTTCCCCCTTCTCTATTTATACATCTCTTTTGCCTCTGTAACTAAGCCTAATATTTACCTGAGGGAGAAAAAAAATTCTAGGGAACTCTACGTAGGGTTGATAAAATAAGCAATGAGCTAAACTATGAAGCAGTTTATTGACTTACTGAATGACCCAGGAATATCCCACCACACCCCCCTATTCTGCCAGTCCACAACTGGAGAGCCAGTAATAGTGATTCTACTAAAAGAATTGTCATCCAACCTAATAGGAAGATGTAGGGGATATATGTATTTGTAAAGATGAAGAGGATATTTCCCATTTAATTATTTATGTTTTCTTGTGCCATCCTACTGAAAAAAATGTTCAAATCAGTGCAGAAATTTACGTTCCCTCCTCCCTTCCCCAACACCCCTGCACCGTGTACCCAAAGAAAAATTTTTCCAGAGATGTTATCATATGGAACTAACAATACACTCCATTAATTACTCTCTCTAAGGAAGAGACATGTGACACGGCTTACAGAATTAGCTCAAAAGACAGAAAATTCAGAGCACTCATTATATATTTTCTCCTGACACAGCACATTAAAATCGGAAAAAAGAAGGCCATCTTATCATAAAGTCAGCAAAAAAGAAAACAAAACAATGCTCCTATTTGCACACCTCTGGTCATTTGGAAGATTTTGCATTATGCTACAAATATTGCTTTCTCAAGATCCAACATGGTGTAAAGCAGGGAACATAGAATGGTTAATTAAAAACAAATTAAATCTCAGTGACTTCTTAATGCATATGATCTTCTAAGAGTTATTTAACCTCTCTGTTGCTCAAATTAATACCTATCTTCGAAGGTTGTAGTGAGCATTTTTATGAGATAGTAAAAGTAAAACACCTAGGAAAGGTTTTAGCACAGAAAATAACTTAGCAAATGTTTGTTTCTTCTTGCTTGACAGTTTCTCAGTAGGTAAATGAGACCTAAAATGTAGCCAGAGTGCCTTAATTACTTTAGCCACTAGCAGGTTTGGGCGATAGTCCCTAGAAGTATCAACTACTTCATTCAGGCAACAATCCTTTATGCTTTATCTGGTAAAAGCTTCTTCCTCCTTCTAAGGCCTTTCTCATCAGCATATCACATTATAGATTTTAACTAAAAGCTGCCATCTTAGATATCTAGTATTCTAGGTACACTGGATGGGCCAAAGCTAGAGAATACCACTTCCTTGGCTTAAACTGATTGGCCTGGGATTAGGAAGGAAATTCAACCAAGGAAAATCAGGATCTTTCACTAGAATTTTTCACATGGTTACTGGAAAGAGAGAAATAATTTCCTTTCTAAAGAAATATGAGTTTGGAATTTGGGTGGGGTAGTAATGTCCTCTGCTAGAGGAGAAAGCCAGTTGCAATAGATAGGAATGTGCTGACAAGCCAAAAGAAGCTTCAGGTACACAAATTCTGCTGTGATGTCCTTGAAAGTTAAGACGTTCCTTTAAGATTCAGTGCAAATGTTGCCTCCTCTAGGAAGTCTGTCATGATCCTGCCATGCTGCATATAGGGCTCTACTTTCTGTCTTCTGTAGAATCCTGTGACTACTTCCATGCTAACTCTGACCACTTGATAATGATTCATCAGTTGCTCTCCTTGTCATCACCACTAATCCTTAAGAGTCAAGAAAGGCTTGTTTCATCTTTTAATACCCACTACTTCTCTTGGTACTGAATGCATCCTAGTCTCTGGGACTCAGGCATATAATTCTATTTTAACTCCCACTTCTGATTTTAGTTGAGTTCTTTGTTGCCCAGCAGTCCACAGCCATGCCACAATATTTGAAATTTCATCTCCACGTGTCTTTGTGGTTGTTTTGATTGCTCTGGTTGAGATTTGATGACTTAAATACATATATAGCTTTATTTTAACATCTTTTTACTATCATCATAGGCAACTAGAAACCTTTCAGCAAAACAATCCTGATGGTGAAAAAAGGCAAACAAACCAGGAAAAAGAAAAGTCTTTCTGGGAAAGTATTCCTATTATGATAGAAAATCCTGCCCATTTATACACAAATGATTTGTGTTTAATTCTGGTAAAGAAAGAACCACACTTCTATTTGAATGTTTATCTCATTTTTAAAATCTACCCTGTGTGTTTGTATTAATTATGAAAGTGCTTCAACCCACAAACAAAATATCACATGTTAAATGTCAAAGTTTGAAAAAAGAAAAGCCACAATCTTTTTACAAGTTAGTTCAGAAGGTTTTGCTATTTATTTATTTATTTAGACTCTTGACTATGTAAGATTCTTAAATGAATTGAAGTGAATCTAAAGTGAAGTGATTTTCACACACCCTAAACTTTCCTCCAGGAAACAGTAATCAGAAGCCAAAGTTTGAGATACCCTCAGGCAAAAAGCAATTGGAAAATAAGTGGGAAAATTTTCTAGGAAGGGCAGAAAAAGATTGTTTTGGCTTACCCCTTTCAAGGTTTTTACTAATTCTCCTTTAGAAAGTCATCACTGATCTCTCGGTATTTAGCCAATGTCCTTCACAATTCAGGACTTTCTCTTAGATTCAATTTCCCAAAAATGCCTTTTAAGCCAATCATGTTCAGTGCCACTGAGAGAGGATTTATGATCGACCTTTTCATTTGGATGGCTCATCCAACCCCCCAAGTCAGGGAGAAATGGGACCAGCCCTGATCTTGGAACCAGGGAGGCTTATGTTCAAATCCAGTTCTCACTAAGTCCAAGCTGTAATCCTTAGCATGTCTCAGTGTTCCCAAACCTTAATTTTACTATATAAAAACTGTGACTAAGTGATAGCCTCTCAGTGTTCTTAAATCTCAATTTAGTCTATGAAAATTGCAGCTAAGTTATACCAACCTCGCAAGGTTGTTGTATGAAAAAAGATTTGTGTATAAAGTATATAGTACAGTGAAGAACATGCAGAAGGTGCTTGAAAATGCAGGGGACACGGGTTCAAGCCCTGGTCCAGGAAGATGCCACTTGCTGCAGAGCAATTAAGCCCATGTGCCACCACTACTGAGCCTGTGCTCTAGAGCTCACGAGCACAACTACTGAGCCCATGTGCCACAACTACTGAAGCACCCATGCCTAGAGCCCGTGCTCTGCAACAAGAGAAGCCACCACAATGAGAAGCCTGTGCACCACAACGAAGAGTAACTCCCACTCACCAAAACTAGAGAAAGTCCATGCTCAGCAACAGCAACGAAGACATAATGCAGCCAATAAATACATAAATAAAATTTTAAAAAATTTAGTGGTTATTCAACAACATTATGAAAACTTTTATTTGTGCCAGGCATTGTACTGAGCACTGATAAGTAAGGGGTGAGGGCAAATTATTTCTCTCTGAGAGGTACCTTCCCTAGTGTACAGACACATCAGCAAGTAAACAAATGAATGAGGGAATAAATGAATACCTATAGGTTTTTAAAAAGGCTAGGAAGGGGAACAACAATGAAGAGGATGTTGGCAAAGTAAGGGGAGAAGATGATTTTGATAGGGCTTTCTGAATATGTGATATCTACACTGAAGCTTTTTGAGGATTGAGGTCTAGCCAGTGGAAGTCACCCAGGGAATCACCTTCCAAGCAAGAAGGGCACATACAAAGGCCCTGGGGAGGGAACGGGCTTGGCTTTCAGGGAACTGAAAGGAAACTAGCATGTATGGAGCTTAGAGGACAACTGAATTTGGGAATAATCTTACTTTAGAAGTGGGCAATAAAAAACAGGAAGCAATGGCAAGAGTTTAAATTGGCTCCTAAGAGCAATCGGGAGGGAAGTCTTGAAAGACATAAGCAGAAGAGTAACTTGCTTTGAGTAATCTGGAGTGTGTTGAAAAGACTACAGGAGGGCAAGAGTTGCCAGGGACATCAGCCCAAATGTTATCAGCGCAGTCGGGTGGAGAAATGGTAGTAGCTTTCACTAAGGCGGTAGTCATGGAAATGAGGACATTTGCACTGTCACATCACATAATTTTCCCCCTTACGATGTTATGATTAGGAACATCAAGACAGCCCATCAAAGCACCTACCCTCAGCATTGACTCACAGTATCCTCAAAGTTCCACTTCCTGTACTCTCTATATTTGGTTTGCATGTCTCTCTTGCTCTCTCTTAGATCAAGAGCTCCTGTGAAGTTGGGAACTCCATCTTAAACCCATCTTGCTTCCCGATTCCCTCCATCCCTTCATTCCTATCCTAAGAAGAAACATAAAAAAAAAAAAAAAAAAAAAGAAGAAACATAAAACATTTGGGCAACAGTCAAAAAAAAAAAATAGCCAAGATAAATAAGTGATGACTGTCACAATGGGCAGTTTGCAAGCTTAACAATTCTCTCTGGTTCTCTTTCCCTCCAGAAAAGTATTGCAAGTCCCCTTCCTCTGAAATCTGAGGTGCCCTGACAGCTTTCAAAACGCTACTCATACCAATGGTGCAGGAAATTCTGCCTGATTATCTGGTTTAGAAACGGTTTCTTTGAACATGTCATCATAATCAGAGGTGAGTTCTGGCTCTGGCATTATTGCTGGCCATAATTAGCTGTAGTTAAACCACCCCTGTGCATCCTGGCAGGCAGATTATCTACATCAATACTACTACCAGCTTAAGCTTGCCCTGGGGAGGCATCATGTATGACAGATTTTATCTTCAGGGCAAACTGCCACTGAATGCAGTTGCAGAATCCATCGCTCTGCTCAGTTCAGCTAGAACTGTATTTGATCGGTGGGCCTCCTAGCCGAGTATCAGAATAATAAGGAGGCTGATCATTTGTAATCGCATGGCACCGTTCTTCCGGGGATCTCCTAGGACTTTGCTGGAGTTAATTAATTCTGACGATGCCTCTGTGAGCTAGGTAAGTGTTATTATCCCCATTTTACAGATGAGGAGACTGAGTGATGGAGGAATTAAGCAGCCCGTTCAAGGTCGCTCAGCAGAAAGATGAAAACTCAAATATACCCCTGAGGCTGCTGAGCTTCTGTCTGCCTTGTCAATTAAATACATCAGCTCATCATTACCTGCTGCTTCTTAAAGGATCATGTTTTATTAATGTACACTGTTAGGCAGCTGCCATATTTCACCCAAGAGGTGGCCACCTTTCAATCAAGGAGAGAGTAATTTGGGTTTACTGCAAGTGTGGTAGCAAATGCGAAGGGAAAGTTAAACCTGCCTGCCTTCTATTCTATCACTCACTCTTTGCCCTTAATGATTTCTTGCTTGGGAAAAAAAATCCAATGGGAAACTTTTGATTGGTTGCTTTGCATCTAAAGGTAATTGGGGGTAATTTTTGATAGAGGCGGGAACTACATGACAACCACGCTTCTCTTAAGAGAGGAAAAACTGCCCTGTTATTAAAAAAATAACAAAGCTCATTATTTCACTTCAACAACAATAGAAAAGTGACTGAAATTAACATGTGAAATGTTCCACATAATGAATCTGAAAGGAGGTGAGAAACTTTGAAAGCTGGAAAAGGGTATCCAGGTAGCAATTTTTAAACCCTCCCTTTGGTCAGGGTGTGATCCAATTTTTGTTCTGTGCAGGATTACAGAGTTAATGGAAAGGTGAAGGGCAGAGAAGCCAAGCCTGAGACAGATCTGAAGAAAGGGAAATTTGTTTTCAAGGCCCTGCCATGACCTTTTCTTTGTTTGCTTTCTTGCATGGTAGCATGGGGCTGTGAGAATGTGGTGCTTAGCAATAGGAAAATATTTTACCACTTTTACTTGAGTCACCTTGAGCAAGATTTTTTAATTTTATAAATCCTTGTTTCCTCATCTGTAAATTTGGAAAATAATCCACCTTGCAGGATTATAGAGAAGATAAAATGGAATAGCATGTGGAAGATTCTAGTCTTACACTTAGCGGGTAATAGATACTTAAGAAAAGGTAGATAATGCAATTATTGTTAGCTGCCTCTTTCTTGAAGGTAAACTGCCTCAAGACCCTTCAAACCCTCAAACTCACCTTAGCTATTCAATATGCTCCCTACCAGTCCAGTAAGAACTGACTCTCCCAGTGTGCTGCCTCCCTGCCTCCTTCCCCTCCCCGCTGCTTACTCACTCTTTAATCCAGTCATTGAACTCATCCAACAGTCACAGCCTCAGTTTCTTCCTCCGTTTGATGAGAAGGATCCCCCCTTCTGCCTACCTTATCTCACATGATTAGTCTAAGAAACAGATGGATAAATAACTCAATTGGCATTGTACACTCTGGCATGTCATCAATTTTCAGTTTTCAAACAACACCACTATTATTTCTTAAGGCTTCACTAAGGTAAGAAATCTTCATTTTAATTATTCACAGTAAGACATTAATGATAAAGAGGAAGTGGTTTGCCCCTGCTAGGTAACACTGGTTTATTTTAATAGAGGCCTTTGGTGCCTTAATCCAAAATTGGAAATATTAGCAAGAATCCAAAGCAGAGGAAAGAACACGGAGGGGATTTATTGAAATGAGGGAACTCTTAAAATTACCTTGCATGTGTTTTGCCTTTAAACAATGATCATCTGTCCTGGTGCATTTTATGTCTCTGCAAACCCTTTGCACAGTACTCAAAGGTGATCTTGAGAGAGAAGTTGTAACAAAAAGTGGGTTGATCATCTGGTCATCAAACAGCCCATGTTTCATTTTCCTCTCTCCTATCTCTGCTTCTAATACTGAGAAGATTTCCGTGTTTGACAACTTCAATTTAAACATTTTCCCCCATGGCTAAGAAAACTTTTCTGCTGCAAGTGTTAATTGTCCTGACAAGGATGCCTGTCCTCTTAATTTGAACAGCGCCTGTGCTAAATGATGCAAAATATACAAAGATCTATAGTTACACGCCCCCCAATAGGAAATGCTATTATGAAAAGGTCTTCGGCTTTTCATATAAAATTCTCTGCTAACTGTTTTAATGGTGAAAAAGTAAGCCCGATACAAATACAAAATCCAAGTGCCAAAAAGCTAATAAAATGATTAGAAGATCCTGGCACTGATTTGCAATGCTTGCAATGATGTGCTGAAATATGCCAAGTCATGTTCAGAAAGAACATTAGGCTGTTCCCATAAATGGGACCTATGGATCAGCTAAAGCAATAGAGTCTAATTACTATTATTAATAATAGCAAGAGTATATTAATCTCTCCTATCAGCAAGCAGGTCTAATATTGACCTTTTCTTTCAAAGACAGCTCTAATGCTATTATTTACTATGCCAGGCATTTTATTCTGCAGTACTAGTCACAAAATGATTAACACAATGATGTCCCATGCTGCACTATCAAAATTCTTTTGAATTCCATTGAACACAAGGATGATCATGCCCTTCAGCTGAAAAGCATTGGTGTCAATGCATTCAAAAAGTAAGGTAGAAAATAAACACCAGCCTAGCTCAGATGATCAGCTGAAATATTGATGATCAATGAGGTAAAGGATATCTCACATTTATCCGTCCATCTGTCCATCCATCCATCCAAATCACCCTGCTCCACCACTATCACCAGCAGCATGTATTGAAGAGCACCCACTGATAATAGAAGCAGGATTCCCAAGGGAGGTCCGGTATGCCAAAGATAGTTTGCACTCAATAAATCTCATGTATTCTAATACATTTATCATATCGGGGCAATAAGGTTTATGTATGCCAATGAATGGTTTGAGAAAGTGACATTTGTCACTTCAAGGGCAAGGCAATTAAGTATCAGTATGTCTCCCTTACCTCTCTCTTCTCCTGTTAGAACAATTTTGGAGGCCATGTATTGCAAATGGCATATCCACATGGTGGATGAAGACCACCTAGACCAATCAGTTTTCAAATGAGGGAAGAGGGAGACCATTTTGGTGTATTAAGCCAAGGGATTGTGAGGCTTTGTCTATTGGAACAACTAGTGTTAATTTTCCTGCTACATAAGATCCAAGCATTATCATAGCATGTTCAGTGACTCTGGGCAAGTCACTCAGCATCTTGAGGTCTATTTTTTTTCACAGATAAAACAAGGAATACCCCTATTTCTAGCATTCTATAGCTTGCAATAAATTTCTTGAGTATATTGGGGGAAAGGCATTTAATTATTGGATTCAGTCTATAACTTTCTCTTACTCTACAGACAGAATGTATTGCCCTATCATTAATATTCTTACAGTTTTTATGCATAACTCTTCTATAATTTTTACCCCATTGTATTATATTTGTTTATACATTTCTCTGTGCTTTTGTTTTTGTTTTGCATAGAACAGTGAGCTCTTCTTGGGACGGGAATTGTCTTTTTGATCACTTTATCACCAGGACCTGGGAGAATGCTTGGCAATCAATATTTTTGTTGTTGTTGTTGAAATGTAATTATGAATCTTGAAAAGAAAGCTTGAAAGAGCTTATCTGTCTCTTTCCTGCCACCACTAAGGAAAAATTGCCATATAGGATACATAAGATGTTTTAGAGACTGGAAGCACGTGCAAAGGAAGGACAGAAGATGAGAGATAGAAAGAATGAAAAAGGAATTGAGAATACCAGGGAAGAAAACAGGAATAACTTATCGATGTCAAAGGGGACACAGAGAAAGTATGAGTGAGTTAAGCTAGATAACACAGTGAAACGTCCAGGTCAGAGCACAAAGGCCATCTCTAGCGGAGCCCCTAATCATTCTTGAAGGAGAAGATGAAATGTGACTGAGAATTGGGAGTTCAGAGATGGGATGATCATACACCCAATATCTTTTGCTTTCAAGCAGGGACATGCCGTCACTGGACTTAGGGGGAATGAAAATTTGAGATGTGATGGCAGGGCTTCAACTCTCCAGATGTCTGGGTCCAAGAAATACAATGCAGGGTGAATTGGTCAGGGTGCTAGTGACAGTTTCAAACTTGTTTGACAAGTAGAACAAGACAGGATGATATGACTAGATGCCAAGTGGAGTATCAAGCCTCTGGTAGTGTCTCAACTAATATAATCAGGGAAAGAAAATATTCCACTCTCTCTACTGTTAAAAATGTCCAACCCAAAGTGGGAGTCTCAACAAAGCAACCACTACTCCTCAGCATATCACCAGCGTTCTCAGAAGGCCATTTATTGCAGCACTGGTTAGCAATTGGTCTTTGCCTGATTGTTTTCTACCACTAAAGCAGGGAGCCTCAGTTTTTCACCACGAAAGAATCTTCCCTATCTCTGAAACTGGTTCTTGATACATCATCCCCAGTCTGGGGAAAGTGACAAAGCTAGTACAATAATACATGATGACAGCCTTCTGCCTGACCCTTTATCAAATCCCACCCAGACTGGGGCTTGGGGAAGCCTGACAAAGGTGCCAGCTACATAGAACTACATTCAGGCTGGGGATTAAATTACAAGGTGCCACAAAACCCCCAAAGAGCTAAAGAATATCAGAGGCAAAGTGTTCAGGGAGTGTTGAGATTCAAGTGTAAGCCCTGAATCTGAAAGGCAGCCTCAAAGGCAAAGCAAAGAATGAAGTCAAAGATCAAGACATAGGTGGCACTCGAGTAAATGAGAGGAGATGAAGAGTAAGGAAGACGGAGGGGATGATGTTTCTTTGTCCGTATTTTCCAGTGTTGAAAAGTAGACTTCAAACAGTTCCATACCCCAATCCAAATACATGCCGTCCTTTCTTAGGACTTGAGCTCCAAAAACCATGCCCCTGAATTTGTTCTGTATCTAAATTCCTTCCTTAGTTTCTGTCTAGTATAGGTAGAACCTCAGCTTCAATGTTGGGTTGATCTTGCTATGTTTACTTATTTATAGGCCTGAGGAGGCCTCTTAAAGACTGGAATTCCCTGTTTTAGATTTCGCAAATCCAAAAGTTTTTCAGCTTCCCTGTGAGTTATCCAGCAGGGATTGTCTACCTGGTCATCTCTCTACTAGATGTACTCTTATTTCCCTACCTGTCTTTTTCATGTTGCCTCTGAATTAATTTCCTGGACCTCTTCACCCTCTCTACTTTCTCCTAGAAATACCACTATGTTTCTAGGTCCAGAAATTCTCTTTTGAATGCAGCTAGGTCAGTGTGTTTCCTGTCCCCAGGCACTGACTCTTTAATTTCTTGGTTTCTAGCCGAGTTCCAAGTTCTAAATCTTATTGTGGCAGTCAATTAAGATAGCTAATTGTATAGCATCAATGCATGTGGTATCCAACCAGTCTAACTAAGTTGTTAGTTGATTTTGCTTGCTTTCTCCATAACTTTTTTAAAATTTGCATTTCTTTGACCAATATTCCTAGTATAATTACTTTTTTTTTTAATTTGGGAAGAAAAATTTCCAATTCACCAGTTCCCTGATTTCTCCCGTTGTCCCAGAACTGGGCAACATGTTTGGCCAAAGGAAATGATACTGTGATGACTGGATTGCATCAATTATGATGCATTCTGGAGTAAGAGTCTAAATGCCATGTAGTCAAAGGATCTCTATGTACTACCTGCACAAATTGGAGTTTGTTAACAAGGTAGAAGGGAGGAATGACTGATGAATATGCAATGGACTTTATCTGCATATTTTTATTTATAACAACATGATCAAACAAATTGAAATAAGAAAGCTCTGAAAATCAGACCCATCCAATGATCCAGTGGAGTTCTGAGTTCTTGCTCTGGAAATGTCCAAGCAGAGGTCAGTGTACCTCCTGAAAGTATAGTATAAATGGGAAGCTGAGATAGGTCTTCATTTCCCTGCCCCACATAACAGATAAAGTCCCTAGGCAACTGAGGAAAATCATGAAAACTTTGGAAGTGAGGTTAACTGAGAAAAGGAAAACTTTCAAAAGCACACTTGTCTCCCTCCACAACTTTGCTGGGAGCTGTAAACATATGGCCCCTATTGATTATGTCATAGAATGTTGTTTCCTCCAATTTCCGTTCTCATGTTCCTACTTTAGTAAGGGAACTGCTAAATTTTAATTGTACATATGGCTACCGAGCTGAAGACTACAGTTCCCAGCCTCCTTTGCAGCTGGTGTGACCCTGCTTAGCTTTCTGTGATGGAATGTGTTCAATTTCCATGAGTGTCCTTAAAGTCAGCAGATGTGCTGTCCTTATGCTCTTCATCCACCCTCTTCTTGCCTGAAATATAGACAGGATGGAAATGAGCTTGGATGATTTCGGAAAAGGCAAAACACACAGCTAGCAAACAGAAAGAGTTTTGTTCCCCAAGACTATGGGGCCATTAAGTAAGTTTGTGGTGCGTATCCTGAGATTGTCGCATGAAAGTGATAGACATTTCTTCCTTGTTTAAGGAAGTATATTATTTTTGTCTGCTACACCGGGCAGATCTTTATCCTAATAAAACTATGGCTCTTCTCCACTTCAAACAGTAGCTTTTGCAAACTTTTGCCAAGTCTCTAATAGCACAAGTCCAATATTAACCTCTTTCCCTCTCTGTAAATGGCCTCATATCTTACTTTTTTTGCTGACAATTCTGGCAATTAAGAGATTTTCTGAAAATTTTTAACCTTCCAATCCACAAATCTATCTGCATCAATATCTATTTTGATTTAGACCCTCCTGACAATCACAGACCTAGGGGCACAGAGAAGGATTTCTTAAGGACATTATTCTATTCTTTTTTTCCTATATAACGTTAAAATTACTCTCATTGTTATTATATTGCATTGACATTAATATATATTCAAGTTCTCCAACTCTGTGTGTGTGTGTGTGTGTGTGTGTGTGTGTGAGAGAAGTTGGGAAGCAGAGGAGAGAGCAGCTTAAGACAGTGACTGAAGTGCATTCCCCATCTAAGACTTTGCGATTTTCATCATAAATACCTAGGAAAACACAGGAAGAGATGAGAGCACGTAATAAACCAAGAAACTAAGATTGACAACTAATCTACTGCCAAAATCTTAGAGGAATTTCCTCTAATTATAATATTCATGGAGTGGAAAAAAGAAACACAATTGTCAGGTGACATTAACATATACCTTGTCACTTACAGGAGATCAAAACTGCCAATGTGAAGGACAAGGCAGAGGCTCATCAACACACTTGCCTATGCCTCGGCTCAGAGAAGCAGAATCTGTGACAGCCACCAACCATAAATACACTGTATAGCCACAGCCCTATCAAATAGAACAGGGAACATGGATTTTAAAGTAGCTGTCTATTTGGGTTTGTGAGTGATGTGTGTATCATAAGAGAAGGGTTACACACACACACACATAAACACACACACACACACACATATATTCCACTCCAGTTTTCAGATTCCCCAGGTTGGATGTCTTCTAAATACCCATAATTTCAGGCATTACAATTTTCAGGAATCCTACACACCCATAGGCAGAGAAGTTAAGCTTTACCAAATTTTCATCTAAGAACACGACGTAAAAAGAAAAAAAAAAAAATGCATGTTAGTGGAACTCAAAGTTTTGCCTTTATTCTTTCAGGAGATGGAAGAACCTCTCACTACTTTCAATCATCTATAAATACATGTTCCTCCTGGTAATAATAATAGCAAACATTTATCAGATGCTAAATACAGAGCACTTACTGCAAGCCAAGTGGCCTGGATTCTAATGCCACTTTTGCATCTTACCAGCCGTGTAACCTTGGGCAAATTGCTTCACTTGTTGCTACCTCAATTTCTTCACCTATAAAATGAAAATAAATAGTTGGGACAATTCTGTGAGTTAATGTTTGAAGTACTTCAGTACAATATATGTTTGATATCAGTATCAATTCTCATATGATGCAAAAAGGTATGTGCTATTATAGTGTCCATTTCACAGATAAAGCAGGTCTTGTAGAAGTTAAATGACTCTTCCAACAATTGGTAGACCAAGAATTTGAATGCACCATTTTCATTTATATAGTACATCTAATATCCTACTTACTCCAGCATGTTGCCTCCTCACAGAAAGTCAAGGATGCCTCAAGAATAGATGTTAAATGCCTCAACATCACCATTGACCACTAGACACCATAAATTTAACATTGAGCCATGAATTTCAACCAACTTTTTGCTCCAGATCAGGGGAGAAGATTTAACTGTAATCTAAGGCCGAGTGGAAGGAAATGATAGCCCTCCATCAACCACCAATAGATACCCCTTTATTTAAAGATAACAGCACTGAGAACAGAAAAATAAATGGTTCCAGTGAAAATATTCTGCACATTAAAAGGAAGAAAGAGCAATCAAGATGCAGAAAAAGAACAGTTTAAAAAGTCACTAAAGGAAACAGAAATTGCAGAAATTGTCTGCTTTGTAATCTTAATAGAAATGAAAACTACAGCCTCTGGATAAAGAGATGAAAGATGAGATTATATGAAAATAAGCTGAGATAAGAAGGGAGTTGGCTGAGAGGAGGCAGGTAAAAATAAAAACAGGAGTTTGACATGATAAAGAAAGATTATAAGGAGATTAAAAATGCAATAATAGAACAGAAATCTGCATTAAAAGCAATAAAGAGCAGAATTAACACTAGAATTAGTGATAAGTTTAAATCCTAGAATCTGCAGAAAAAATGCAGAATGAAGAAAAACTAACTCAAAGATGCAGACATTGATGGTAAGGACAAAGAACAAAGATAGAAGGGTCCGATGTGGGGATTTTTTTAGAAACACATGGCAACAGAAGCAATTAGTAAAGCTACTTTTGAAGAAACATATATAACATCTATATTCAATGAGTTTACAGAGCAAAAAGAATTACTTACTACATGAGCTATATATGGCTGACATTTTTTTGTTTTGAATGTATTTATAGGTCAATGATACTGCTTATTATAGGAGTATAATATGCACACTGAGGATAAACTAAAAAATGCTGGTAAATAAAATATTTTAAAAGTTGCCTACGACCCTTTTACATAAATATTACTAGTTCTATGCCATATATTATTTCAGACTATACATGAAAATTAATTACATCATACAAATATACAAAAGATACATTATGTTTTATAACATATCTGTAACCATATCTGTGCTGTATATTTCTCTTGAAAAGCAACATATTTTTTGTCAATGAGAAAACAATTAAAAATTCAAGCAATCCATAAAATTATGAATAAAATTTAATAACCACAAATTTCTTTGAGAAATAAACTGTTGTCACTTGAGAACATTTTTTTCAGTTATCTCTTTATGCAATGGAAATCTGTGAATATAGATGAATTATAAATCTGGCCAAAGGTAAATATAGATAGAAATACAGATATAGAGAAGTTGTTACATAGATTAATCATACAGCCAGTGCTATATAGACATCTACTTTTTCACTTAGCAATGTATTGGACACATTTCTAGGTCAATTAATAGAGACATTTTATCATGTTGATTCTATCAGATTATCTTGTATGACTAGGTCATAATTTACTTAATGCATTGACTATTGATGAGCACTTGGAGTATGTTTAAACCTCTCCATGGCTTAGTTTTCTCATCTGTATAATGGGAATAGTTAATACTACTCGCCAATCACATCAGGATAAGGTGAGTTAATAAGCATACAGAACTTAGGAAAATGCTTAGTGCACAGTAAGAATTATATAGGCATGTGATATTATTTTAATTAATATTATATTTAGATTGTATGTTCTTTTTTCAACTATAAATATAACTATGAGGAAGAAAAATCTTTATGTATACATTTTAATAAATTAGTCCAACTTTATTCTAGGTAGTGCAAGAATCAGGTTTAAGTGTTAAGTTTGTCCCAGCCTTTTTATTATTTTTGTTATTCTTGGAAATGAAATTTTTCCTCATTTTGTTTTCTAGTTGGCTACTATTTGATATGTAAATAATCTGTTGCATTTATATTTAATTTTGTAATCAGTCTCCTTACTAAATTTTCTTAATAGAATTTCCTAATTTCTTATTTATAGAATTTCATTTAATTATATTTACTTATCTCATTAAGCATAGTCTTTTTATTGTTTTAGTAATATATATGTACATTATTATATTAAATTATAAAAAGCATAAGAAGTAGAACGCCAACTCACTCCCAAATAATCTTACTTGCCAGAAAAAATATTTGGTGATGTCTCCATGCATATAAGAACTCATATTTTTAAATCTATTTAAACAGACATAGGAGAGGTAGGTACATACATATGCATTGAGACATGCTGATGTTCTGCTATTAAATTTAAGAGGACTTAGTTTACTTTTACCTGAATTTAAAGAATATTAAAGAATATGTAGTCAATCTAAAGGAATTAATATATTTTATTTAAAATGTTTTTTATTTGATTTTTAAATTATGAGATATTGAATCCTTTAAATTCATCTGGGTTTAAGGAAAGAAATGTTGAAAATGTTAAGAAGCTGAGACATTCAAAGTAAACAACCTTGAATCATCCCTTGTTGTCAAATATGAAATAAACTCATATATTTCCTCATAGTTTAACCCTCCCTTACTTATCCTTTTTGATGTGTGTATTTTATTTCAGATTTTCTACAATTTATATTATGCTCTGTAACCATCATTATCCCAGTCACTTAGTCTAATTTCTACATTTAAAGAGATTTAAAGATTTATGCATTTGTCCCACTTTTGGGCTTTTATTTTAATCCACCTCTTGGTTAGCATTTCATAGATTTTTTCAAAGGAGAAAATACGGATTCCATTTTTTCTGAGTTTTTTCAAGTTTGTATGTCTTTTGTCCTGTATGTCTATTGTCTTGTCTACTTGAGTATGCTTTGACTGGGTATGACAATTTTAGGTAATACTTTATTTTCCTTAGAAATCTGCATATTTTACTATAGTTTTCTAAGAAACCTGAGGCTGATTTAAAGTTTTTATCCTAGAAATTAGACTTGGGTTTTCTAAGTGGATGCTTAAGGAACTTTCCTTATTATTAAAATTTAGTGCTAAATTAAGATATAGTTAGATGCATATTCACCTTTTTCAATTCTCCTAATACACAGTGTGCATTTTAATTTTTCCATATAAATTGGAGAATATACTTGCAAAGTACCTAAAATGTGAGATTATGGAAAATTTGTCTGGAATTTATAACATTAGATCATCCCATCAATGGAATATTGTTGATCTCCATAGTAGATTTATGAATTGTTATTTCCTAGATTCAGAATAGTTTTGTTGGTATATGAATTGCATTTTTTAGTGTACTGCAAGCTAATTTTTAGATTACTTTAAATTAATCTCACATGTGATGTTTATTAGACTTTCTCATTTGCTAGAATTATTTGCTACTTCTTTCTTCTATGCAGATGATTAGATCTTCTACAAATAATGATAGTTTTAGATTTTCCCTTTTAATCCCTACACCTGTTATTTCTTTTCATTTTCTAAGAACTTCCTCAGGGCCTCTTGTAGTATTTTTTTTTTAAATATGTAATAGTGAGCTGTGTTGCATTATAGAGACTTACTTAAATTTCTCTGTTACATATTTTTACCACATGTAGTGAATGCTGTGGTGCTCTGGTCAGAACCTCTCCTTCAAGACTGAAACTCATTCTCCCACCTGCTGGCTCTTATTCAAGTCCCTCCAATACTTGACCTTGGCTGAAGAGATGCTCCTTGCACAAGATCACAGCCCTTTCCCAGGGACCCGCTGCAGCTAATGATGAGTAGATCTGGTTGTACAGAATTATGGCCCTCTTGTTTCAAATGTGCTCAACTGTGAATGGCTGCACCCAGACTCCTTACAGGATTAGGTGAGGCCTTGGTTACAATGTCCTAGCAGTTGATCTTCTCTTGCCCAATGCTGCTTCCTTCACTATCCCTTTGGGGGAGTGTTGCTCATGAGAGCACTCCTCAGTAAATTTTCTAAAGGGAAATGTCTGTCTCAGAGTCTGTTTACCATCAGTCACACTAAGATAGCAAGAGCCCTTAAGTTTTCAGTTTAGTAAGGATTTTTTAATCATGAACATGTGTTAAAATCTATTAAATATCTTTCTTCATCTATTTGGATAATCGTTTGACTTTTCTCCTATATAAATGTAATATATTGCCTTATTAGTAGACTTTCTGATGTTAAGCCAACCTTGCATTCCAGGGATAAACCTAACTTAGGGATCATAATATATTTTATAAAACTTATTGGATTCATTTTATAACACATATATATGATTATTAGATTTTTAAAAATCTACATTCATAAGTAAAGTGAGCCTGTTGCTTCCTTTTCTTGTACTGTCCTTAATTAAATTTGTAGTAAAACTATACAAGACTTATTAAATTAGCTGTAAGTTTGGCTATAATATTAATCAGAATAGATGAGACTAAACTGTAAAAAAAATTATCAGTGTTTTAAATATAGCATTTTATTTCTTTAGTATGCAAATGAATGAGAAATATTACAACTCCCAGAGTTTCCTGTTGGAATTGTGCTCTATGCAGTGCTCTTTGATTTTACTGCTCTGCCATTCACATGTGAGACTTTCCCACTGCCAAGCCTGAAAGTGACAGGTGTCACTTCTGTTCACAGTCTATTGGCCAGAACTGGTCCCATGATCCCACCTAATTATAATGAGGACTAGAAAGTAGAGAATTCTGTGCCTACAAAAGAGAGGAGAACTAAATGTTAATGAGAACCATTTCATTTTCTGCTTTACGTAAAAACTTACATATGTACTGTGCCTTAAAGATAAGTTTAAAATAAGTGAGAGATGGTGGGTGCCTGGTAACTATTTCAGTTGAAAGTATATTATAAACTAAAAAGCAAAAGGTTTTAAGACAATATGTGGCTATAATCTTTTGGATTATAGGAAGATAGGAAGATTTGGAATGGAGAGGAGGAAAAAAAAATGGAGGAGGAGGAGTAAATGCCTAAGTGAGAAGGAAAGAGAAGGGGAGAGACACATAATGCATACAAAAGGCTTAGGAGCAAGTTTCAGTCCCTTGGTGTCTTGGTCAATGTCTGGATTTACCTCTTACAAACATACAGCTTAGATTAAGTTACCTGACCTCAGTTTGTCTTAGTTTCTTAATTTGCAAAATTGAAATAATAATAGTGCATCTCTTACAAGGTTGTTTTGAAGTCTAAACGAGTTGGCATGTGTAACACATCACTTATACTGGTGCCCAGGACATAATGAACGCTAAAATTTATAAACTTTTATTTCAAAGAGGAAGAAACTAGACATACACATGTATAAGAAGTAGAATCCTTGGCTGTGGAATGATGTTTACTGGTCACAGATTCAGACTCTGAACCAGACTGGCTTGGTTGAAATCCTACTTTTGCCTTTTAAGAGCTTTTTGTCATGGAATAGATTACTTAACCTTGCTGTGTCTCAGCTTCACATCTTTCAATTGGGATAACAGCAGTCACTACCACAGAGAATTAACTGAGTTAATAAATATTTAGTTTTGAGCACAGCGCTGGGCTCATAGTAAGAGCTACAAAAAGACTCCCTCACAGCTAAGCAGTTTTTTTCTGATAGCACAAAGTTTACTAACCCCATTTTGTGTGTGGTAGGGAATACATGCATGTGCTTTGAGAATTTTGATTGGGTTATGTAGCGAACCCTTCAAACTTGAAAAGCTTAGCAAAATTGCATCACAGTGTAAACATATGTGTTCTCTTTTTCTTGGTGAAATGTTGGAAAAGGTAAAAGGTGAAAGCTTTTCATGATTAAGTTGTCTCTCCTTCATGGCTCATAAATTCTTTTTGCAATTTGGACTTCCTTATTTTTAAGCAAATATTTATTCACTTGCTTATTTATGACTTCTCTAGAGAATTTTGTCATTCAAAACTTAAAGGCCTAAAGGGGGAGTGTCAAACTCTTATGTTTCTCTATAGTTTAGTGGAAAGTTTACAGTGAGAAAGGAGACATTCAGACCCACATCAGCTGTGTAAGATCCAAATGACACCCAGAAATTGTGTAGCCTGAACTCAGGATGACCTGCCTGACCAGGGAAAATGTGCTTTACATTCAAATTTTGTGCTAGCTTCTGTAACTTCTTCATTCCTAGGAAACTTCTATTAACATCACTGACATAATTCTTTGGTAAACCAGAGCAGACCTCTGTTACTTAGTTTTGCTTATTTGTGTGCCTGGTACTATTCTGGAATCTAGGAATAAAGAGTTGGATTGCAAAAACAAAGTCTCTGTTTTCATGAAGCCAGCAAGTCAATGAGAAAAAATACCCAAACAGAGTAATGCAGAATTTTATGTATTGAAAATGTAAAAAAAAAGAAATTATTGTCTCGTGTATACACACAGTCACTTTTAAACTCATAAACTACACAGTAAATCAATTTAAAAATGAAATATTATGCTGACCTATCACATTGAACTTTAAAACTAATAATAATACTATTATTCGTATCAGCAAAGAAAGGAAATCAACCTAAATATCCAAAAAGAGAGAACTGCTCCAATGAATCCTGGTGCCCTGGCACAATGAAAGATCATTCAGTCCTCTGCTCGGAGGGAATATGAGATGAAGTCGTCACAGGATTCTACCCTCTGGGCATATCAATAGTAGCATTATGAATTGGATATCATTTCAGCACATTTAAGACTGAAACAAGAAATAGACCTTCTCAGATAGCCACCCTGAGTCGCCTGATGCTATTTATAAGGCTCTTGAACATTAAATGGCTCTTTAAAAACAGTCTTTTCATACGTTAAGTGCAGCTTGAATCAGAAACACATATATTTTGTAGCTATTTGAATCACAAAAATGATTGAGTTTTTGTCAGTTTAAGAGGGATTATCAACTCTGCATATCATATCTTTGAAATGCCAATGGACTCTCTCCTACGGAATTTTTACGGTAGAAGCAACTTGGTTTGCATCTCAGCTTTAGCCAAGCATTGCCTCTGCAAATTTCCTACATTCTCTTTAATGCATTTTACTTGCCCGTAAAATGGAGATTACAATGAATGGTTTGAAAGTATTGAATGGGTTCAGGTTTATAGAGTATCTAGAACTGTATTTGGCTCATAGTTGACATTTTAAGAATGATTTAATTTCTGCTTTTTTGTTTGTTTGTTTTTTCCTTTGTAGCTTCTGTAGTGCCAGGTGGGAAAACCTAAAGATGCCTAGCTCTGGTAGGAAAATTAAATCTTTAAGGAGGAAGACGAGGAACCCTGGGTGGGAGGGTTGCCTTTTGCATTGATAGAATATGTTAGACCTGTGTTAACTTTCAAACCAAGTCTTATTGGAAATAGAACTGAAACTAGTTCACAGAACTGGCTGGGGATGAGAAAATTCTTAGTAATTAATAGGAGTCTGAGGCAAATAGAATTGGGCAGAGACAAGTCGGGGTTCAGACCGACTGGGTGATCAAGTGTCACAACAAAGTCAGAGAAAATGAGAGCCCAGACTTGTCATTCACACAGTCTGGAGTTAAAGAGAGGATTCTAGTCTTTCTCAAAGTAAGGTAGGGACTCAGGCCACTGGTGACATATGATATTATTTTAGGTGATACAGCAATAATTTTAAATTAATACTTTCTTTAGGTCAAAGAAAATGGTTTTATGAACAATATAACATTCTCTTTGATAATAAATTGATATAATTTTTAAAAGGAAGTTGATTTAAGAAAAAAAGTAAAAATAAATAATAGTACTGGTGGTCCTCAGATATGACTACAGTAGCACAGGTGGTATACCTGAATGTCTAAAGTTTGAGAGCCACTATTCCAGACACAGTCAAGAAAGAGGGCTAGTCTTAGTCCATTTGGGTTGCTATGACAAAATATCATAACTGGGTTTTTGCTAAACAACAAATATTTAATTCTCACAGTACTGGAGGATGGGAAATCCAAGATTTAGGTGCCACCAGATTCAGTGCCTGGTGATGGGCTGCTTTATTGACAGCTGTCTTCCCACTGTAACTCCACATGGTGGGAGGGGACAAGGGAGGTTTCCATTCGTGAGGGGGACCTAATTACATTCCAAAGGCTATACCTCCTAAATACCACCACCACCAGAGTTAAGTTTCAACACATGAATTTTGGCGGGAGGCACACATTCAGACCACAACAAGGTTTAAGAGGTAAAGCAGGATGGTATTCTGAAGCCAGCATTGTGTGCGAGCTGCTTGGCACTGATTGCTCTAAAGGCTGCTTAACTGCCCCTGACCTGGGCCCTGGCATAGTGTCACGTGCACTAGTTCCCTTCTCAGTGTCTCAACCCTTGCCCTGCTCCTCATCATTTGAAACCCTTCCCATTGGTGATTAGACCCTCTCATCCTGTCTGTCAAAAGGGTCGTGCTGAGAGGCTAAATTCCACATCTCCCCCTCGTCCTGAGTGCCAGGGCCTCAACAATTCAGAGAAAGGTCAAGCTTGGTCAGAGATTTTCCCAAATTGCACACTTTACTAAACTTTCAGTAGGACAGGCAATTCCCTACCTCAATCTTAGACTATTACTCTGCGAAATCTTAAAGAAAATCAGTGATAGCAAAACCTTTCCGTTTGAAGAATGAGGAAGTCAGACCAGCCTGAATATCTTCCATCTAGTTGAGAGCACCATTAAGTCCTGCCTGGCAAAATGATAACTGCCAAGAGAGACACTGTTAAGGGCTGGAGATCTGAGAGTGAAAAGCAGATGCAGGGATGTAGCTTCTGTTGGTGTTAGGAAATCAAACACTCCAGATTCGACTGGACACATGAGCATATCTAGAACCCAAGAAATCAGCATGACTAATGACAGGGAGGGGGCATTTAAAATGCTATGGCCTCTTGTCAAGTGCAGGAGGGCCTGGGCTAGGGAAAAACAACACCCAGGACATGCAGTTCAATGGACAAAATCAGATTCTTTAGGTCTTTGTTATTAAACAGAGTTCAGGGATGTAGACCGTGGGAAGGAATAAGGTATGTTTTATATGTTTTTAGCGTTACTACAACAATTAAAAATCACTTTTATAGAATAAATGAAAAAGGAAGGTACTGTCCATTAAATAACTGTTATGGGCTGAGCATTTTACACACACATTATATTATTTTATTTATTTATTCATTCAATAAATATTTATTGAGCACCTAATACACTGTTGTTATAAGCCAGGGAATATCAAGGTGAGGAAGACAGCGTCTTTCTCCTCAGGGAACTCAGATCTCAGTGAAAGAGGTAACAAGTAAAGTAATAAATATGCAATATAATTTCAGATATAAGTAAGTACTATGAAGAAAATTAAAACAGGTAAAGATTAAAGAGTGACCGAGAAGACAGGCTATTGTTCAAAAAAGTGACTGGGAAGACCATGTGACCAAGTGCACTAGAGCTTACACCTGAAGGGAATCACAGTGCAAGCTAAATGAAAATGCAAGGACAGTTCCAACGATAAGAGGAGCAAATGCTCAGGATTTAAGGCAGGAATGGGCTTGATCCATCCAACAAAGAGCAAAGAGGCCAACGTAGTTGGAGCTGAATGAGTCAGGAAGGAAAGGTTAGAAAGAAGCAAGAATGGGCTGATCCCACGGAAGGGTCAGAGATCCCAGCAGGAACTTTAAGCATCTCACCCTCGCAGTCATCTGGTGAGGAAGATGTTCTGATCCTAGATTCTAAGATGCAGAACATTGGGAAGAGGGTCTCAAAGTTATTAATGTATTATTAATACATAATTAATATATTACATATAGTATATAAAATGTTATTATAGTATATATGATTGTATTATATATTCTATAATTATATACAATATATTATAATAATATGATATAGTATATATAATTTTGCATTAAGGAACACTGACACCCACAGAGACTAAATGATATGTGTAGATCTGATAGCATCAGTGTGTGGGATCTGCATTTCTAGAAAGTCTTACTCTGAAAAATTACCAGAACATATATTAAAGGTGTTTAGGTACATGATTTTATTTACTGACGAATCACTGAATTGCAAGTAATAGCCCATAAACATTGGGATAAAAATACATCATGGTCTTTACATCACAAAGAGTACATCTTAATATATACAAATGTTTTAAAAATCTAGGATTCTGAAGGATCCTAGAATGGTATGCAAAATGTGACAAAACAATCTAATTCCAAATGTATAAAACAACCTCACTGAAGGGATAAGCAGAAAAGATGCTAATCTAATCTAAATAACTTTGGAAATGCGCAGCGTCTCTAAGTCTAAAGACAGAAGAGATTATACACAAGTGCTATACCCTAGTTAACATTATCTCACATGGGGGCACGTGTTAACGGCTCTGATGCCATGACACATATATACTTGAACAATTAAATAAATGGAGGGGGCGGGGGGTGAAGGGGAAACTGAGAAGAAGCGGGAGAGTAGTACAGACATATATATACTACCAAATGTAAAATAGTCAGTGGGAAGTTGTTGTATAACAAAGGGAGTCCAACTCGAGGATGGAAGATGCCTTAGAGGACTGGGGCAGGGAGGGTGGGGGGGAATCGAGGGGGGGGCGTCAAGGAAGGGAGGGAATATGGGGATATGTGTATAAAAACAGTTGATTGAACCTGGTGTACCCCCAAAAAAAAAAAATAAAATAAAAAAATAATAAATAAATGGATGGCAGATGGTGGGAGCCAGGTTTCTTGCAGCTGGAGTGTGAGGTTATAGGTGAGCAGGCAAAAAAGTCTAGAATGATCTATGTTGTCAGGGATTAGAGTCAGAGACATCAGTACGAATTTGTGTGTAGCTTAATATAGATACAGATGGTTAGACATAGAAATATTTATAGCTATGTGTGTATACACAGGTTAATATCACAAACATACATTTCCTCATTCTGGCAGCTGAGCATGCCCAGAAGCCACAGCATCCCGGTAGCGAGAAGTACATCTAGAACCAGAGAGTGGTTTCTACCACTATTCTCCAGTACATGGATCCAGAATGCCTTGGAGAAATGTTTGATTCTCCAAGGGCAAGAAGTATACAAGATGGGTCTGGAACATATGGAAGTGACAGAAATTAAACACACACACACACACACACACACACACACTGATCAATAATGGAGACATGTGAATGGGACCCAAGAGCCCAGTGACAGAGCTCCTAGTGGACAAAGATGGAACAATTTGAACTATAAAATAAAGTAATAGTGGATTATAACTTAAAGTATAAAATAACTATCCATAAGTCTAAACTGACATAAATAAATGGTAAATCAATGGGGGAGAAGAGACAACTCTCTCTCACAGAATTTCAAACAATTTATGTAGTTAGTCCAGCCTCCAGAAGGTGGAGTGTAACTCCGCACTCCTTCAGTGTGGACTGCCCACAGTGACTTCCTTTTAAAGAGGACAGACAGTGGGGGTGGGAGGAGAGAGTAACTTTACGGTGGAGAAACCTGACAAATATTCCTTAAGGCAGGCGATCAAGGTCTAAAGCTACAGTGAGAAGTCCTGTTGATAGTGTGTACCCTTGAGAGGATGGATTGGAAATGTCTCCTTGATCCTATGCTCTTCACTCAAAACTCATTAGCTGGATCTAATCCTGAGAAAAATAGACAAAACTGAGGAACATTTTACAAAATACTTGACTAGTTCTCTCCTGAATGATCAAGATCATAAAAAACAAGCAACATGTAAGAAAGGGTCACAGCCAAGAGGAGCTGAAGGAGACGTGACTCCTGAATGTAACGTGTTACCGTGGATGGGCTCCTGGCGCAGGAAAGCACAGCAACTCAAGATGAAGGAAGTCTCAATAACTTATTGGCTTTACTTAATACCAATATGTCCATATCTTTTAAGCTCTTTATTGGAATATAATTGCTTTACACTGTTGTGCCAGTTTCTGCTGTACAACAAAGTGAATCAGCTGTGTTTATACATATATCCACATATCCCCTCCTTCCCACGCTCCCCATTCCAGCCCTCTAAGTCATCACGCATCATCGTGTTGATCTCCCTGTGTTATGCAGCAGCTTCCCACTAGCTATCTATGTTACATTTGATAGCGTATATATGTCAATGCTTCTCTCTCACTTCGTCCCAACTTCCCCTTTGCACCACCCCCCTCCCCTTGTCCTCATGTCTGTTCTCTACATCTACATCTTTATTCCTGCCCTGTCACGGGGTTCATCTGTACCATTTTTTTTAGATTCCATATATATGACTTAGCATATGGTATTTGTTTTTCTCTTTCTGGCTTACTTTGCTCTGTATGATAGACTCTAGGTCCATCCACCTCACTACAAATAACTCAATTTCATTCCTTCTTATGGCTGAGTAATAGTCCACTGTATATATGTGCTGCATCTTCTTTATCCATTCATCTGTTGATGGGCATTTAGATTGTTTCCATGTCCTGGCTGTTGTAAATAGTGCTGCAATGAACATTGTGGTACATGATATTTTTTCATCAATTATAGAACATGTCCCATAGTCTGCAAGATGTTAGTAACACGTGAACTCTTTGTACTATCATCCCAATTTTTCTGTAAACCTAAAACTGTTATAAAATAAATCTTATTTTTTAAAAAGACCATAGTAGCATAGGTGTACATTATTTTAGAATTAAAAGAAATCTAGAGCTATCTCAATATAACCCTAACCTCTTATTTTGCATCAAGAATATCCAAAGAGACTAAATGATGTACAGATCACATAGTATCAAAACTTGTTCAGTGTTTCCATTTCACTTTATCCTGAATGGCGATACAAGCTCGAAATGAACCACAAAAGTTTCTTTTGAAAATGTGTGAAATAATTTCTGGTCCAGCAATTCCTTCCAAAACGTTAATCAAAATTAGTCAAATTCTAAAAAGAGTTGTCCAAAATTGGGCCTACTGAGATGACATTTAGCCCACAGAATTAACAATAGTGTTTCCAATGGATAGCTCCAAAAGAAAACCAAAAGGTCTCCATCACATGGTGCAATGTTTCGGCTGGATTCTTGTAGTTTTATCTGTCTTACAGCCTTTAAACCCAAAGTTTTCAGTGTCTGAACTAAGCAGGTGTTGGGAAATGAATGGTGCTGATGGATCATGGAAGAGACTAGGAGCTAATTTAGGAAGCCGTTTCATTGATTCAGATATAACGAAATATGTGAGTGTCTCAGAAACCAAATCTTGGGTGTTAACACGATCAGCGTGAAGTTCCTCAGTGGTCTGACCAACAAGAGAAACCACGTTATCCAAAATTGTGCTTGGCACAGAACCACACCAAGGAAGCATAAGTGGACTGATCTGAACTGTTAATGGAATTAAACTCACACACCCTCAGTCCATTTTGCCCCAGGAAAGGACTTTCTTTGGCAATATTAGCAGCCCATCACACTCTACCTCCTTGGTTCTTCTGTTCCAGAGTTTGTCCACCTGGCTGACATGAGAATCACCTGGGGAACTTTGAAAAACTCTAATGCTGGCTCCCCACCCCGGTGTGTCTCCGGAGGTAGGATTCAAACCTTGCCACCTTGACACTAGTAAAGAGTTCCACAGATTCATCTGAAAAGCCACCGTTGAAAATCACAGATCAGTACCTTCTATTCCCCCTGAAAACCCCCTCACACCACTTCTGAAAGCCAAATTATTTTGCTCTGGAACTTTTATTTCAAAGAACTATAAAAGCTAGAATGATAATGGGAACTTCATATTTTAACAGACAAGTACTATCAGTATAACAACACACACGCTGTATGCTGATGAATTGCAATGTTCAATTCCAATAAAATGTATCTTTATTCATATACACTTTTATATCACCCAGTATAAGAGAGGGAATTATATTTCTGCCAGACATTTTCTTAACTTAGAGAAACTCCTGCCAGCCTCTCCTGGTTCTACTGCAAGGGCAGCCTATGTCATGGTCCTCACCACTAGGGAAATGTGACAGAGAAGGGAGCAAGAAGTGGGTTTAGTATTTATTAGTTTGTAAAGTGTCACAATATGATTTTGTAAAGCATTATTCTTGGTTTGGTGTGGCTCTACATGGTCAATTTTCTATGCTGTTCCTTCCCTTCAATTCCCAGCACTAGTGAGTGGGGTTTGGAGGTGGCAGGAGACATTGGCTATGACTCATTCATGGGCTTGTTCACATAAATTACCTTCTTCTCTTCCTCCCTGCATCACTTACGGTATGTGAAAAATTTATCAGATCTTCATTTCAGCAAAGAGAGAACAAGGACACAGACTAGTATGAAAACAGGATCCCAAAGGGTTTTTTGCCTTGTTTCTCTTCTTTTTAATGTTTTCTGATTGATTATGAAAGTAGTTAGCTATTGTGTTTAAAAATTAAATTTTTAATTTTGTAAATAGTTATAAAATGTTATTTTTTAAAATAAAACAGTAAGTTAAGCTAAACAAAGGAATTAAACTTTCACAACTGATATTAGTAGAGAAGCATAGAAGAGGACTCTAAGACATTACAATAAAAACATAACTAGGCAGGGATCAGTACTTCCAATTTGGCTAATATTTACTAGTCTCAGTAAGCGGTTTTGTACATTTCTCTTTGATCCACTATTTGCAGACTGTAAGATTTAATACAGAAACGACAACTGAGTTTTTCCCATGTGTAAACATCTAAATGTTGGTGTCACCTAGGTCACCAACATTGGTTGCAGATTTACATGTATATTTACTTCCACCTTTCATTACTTCCTTTCAAGTGAAAGGAAGTTACATATGCACCTGACTGCTCTTATACATCTGGCTTCATCAAACACATCTGCCACCCTTCAATACATCTGTCTATACTAAATATATCTGCCTGAATCAAAGGCATGTAGCATTTCCCCCAAACACAGATTTCCATGTAGCCCAAATTTTGCAGTGTTTTAGAAATAAGATGTAGAACCTAGTTTGGCTCCACTTCACTGCCTTGTTTTCCTTTCATCGTCATCCCATGAGTTAACTTGAATCGTAGCCTGGCGCTTGTGTGTCTCCCTTTTCCAAAATTCATGGGGAGTAACTTTCATCCCAGAGCTGACACCAGGATTTAGCTCTGAAGTTCCCAGAGACGGAGCCTCAGCTGTATTTCAGGGCTGGGTAAAAAGCAAAGAGAGTGAACCTGCAGTATTCTCGTTCCTGGCTTTCTTTGTTTGTGTAGCACAGTCTTCCACAAGCTAGGAAAACATCAAAGGGAAACAGCCAAGATACCCTCTAATTATCTGTAAACTCAGCCTGCTTTAAAGATAAATGAAAAGGGCCCATTTAGGCGTTGACTTGTTCCAGTCGACACCCATTAAGGGACCTTTGGCAATGCCTAGCCTAACCCCAATCACACCTGCCACCCCTTACTTTTCTTATAAATTTCACTCCAGGGCACAGTTCAGAGAAGTGAATTCAGGACAAGCAAGCTGTGGCTTCAGAGGAACATTACGATGGATTCAAAGTGTGTGACGGCATGCATTTGTCTTCATCTCATTCTTCTCCCCTTCAGTCTCCTTCACACATACCTCTCCACCCACCGGCACCACCGCTGCTCCGTTTGCATTAGGTCGAGATAGTTGAAAGAAGTAGCAAGACTTTCTGAAAACGTGGCTAAATAACTGGAGAAACGTGAACAACATTGGGGCTTGAATATGAAAGAATTTAAAAACCATTAATTAGCTGCTTTGACCAAACCCTCAGAGGCAGTCTCTGGAAGTCTAAACCCACAGTGGTTCCAGCAAAGGGATCCAGTGGGGCAGCTGGGAGCAGTGGATTCACGCAGTACCCTGCCTCCTCACTTCCATCTCTCCCGATTCTCTATACAACATCCTAAGTTCCAATGTTTCACAGGAGCTAAACATACCTCAGATAGTACCGCACTTACACCTGCTATCGATCTGGTCAACCAAAGTTCAGTCCAGGTGAACACTTTCGATTCCCCAAGCACTCCTCATGACACTGGAAATGCAAAAAGGAAATTAGACACAGGATCTGCCCTCGAGGTATGTCTAGTCCAATAGAGAAAAGCAGTCATATACATATAAGTGATTGATATGATAAGAACTAATGGAAGATGAATTCATAGCACATTGTAGTAGCACAAGCTCTTAAATATACTTAAAAATTCAGAAAAGGAGAAGAGCTGACACCCAGATGAGATGAGAGATAGGAGAATAAATACGGGAAGGCTTTTACAGAAGGGTAAAATGAATAAAGTAAGAAAGAATAGTAAATGTGGTTCACTTCAAGAACTTAAACAGCATATGCCTATCGTATAAGAGGAAGAAGGCAGGAATTAAAGCTAGAGCTATAGGTTGGATATGTTTCTGGGAAGCCTTGGGGAGACTAAGGAATTTTAAATCATCCTGAAGGTGATAAGGAGTCATAGAAAGGGTTTAAAGCTTAAAATGATCTCAGAGTTTCAAAAGATGTAGGTGGGAATGTCACTGAGAGGACCAAAAGGACCCACGATACTGGCGATGTGGAGGTTACTGGTGACTTCTGCTAGAATGAATCAGGAAGGAAAGGAAGACAAGTGAGATTGTACGCAAATGCTTTATTAGTTATCTATTGTTACACAAAAATTACCACAGATTTAGCAGCTTAAAAGAACACACACGTATTATCTGACAGCTTCTGTGGGAGCTTGCGAGCGGCAGAGTGGAGTCTTCTGCGTGATGTCCTCACAAGACTACATTCAAGGTATATCAAGTGGGCTGCATTCTTACCTGGAGACTCAAGAGAAAAGAATCCATTTCCAAACTCACTCAGGTTGTTCTCAGAATTTGTTCCTTTGAGCTGGACTGTGGGCCCCAGTTTCTTGCTGGCTGTGGGCTGGAAGCCACCCTCAACAACTAGGGGTTGCCCAGAGTTCTTTGTCATGAAGGCTTCTCCAACATGGCCACTTACTTCACCAAGCCAGGAAAAAGAGCCTTAAGAGTGAGCATCCTAGCAAGATGGAATCTTTTATAAAGTAATATAATCACAAAAGTGGCATCCCATCACCTTGCCATATTCTACTGGGTGGAGGAAAGTCCCAGGTCCTGTGCATGCTTAAGGGTATGCAGTTCCACAAGTACATGCACACCAGGAGATGGAGACCATGCAAGCACCTTAGAATATGTCTGCCACAAATACCGTACCTTAAACATTTTCTGTGCCCAGGTTTTAATTTTTAAGGTGACTGAGTGATGACATGGAGGGGTCAATTCATTGAAAGAAAGATTTCATGTTACTCAAAGTTCCTCTAGTGAGGCATGACTCACTGCAGAGCTACAGCGGGAACATCAGGTTTCAGGAAGCAGAAGCAGGACCAGGGGATGATAGTTCAGAGCTTTCATTGGGGTTTCCATAGGAAAGACAAGTCAGGGCGGGGTAAATAGTTTATGATTGGACAAATTAAACAGTTTCGGCTGCCTTGGGCTAGGGGGATGATTTCTAGTTGCCTGGCACTTGGTTCTGGGATGATTAAGGCAGAGGAGTATTGCCTCTGGGCTGTAGGATTCAGGAACAGGAGGTCTGGCTCTGGACTGGTGAGTTTACATACCAAAGTCAGCTCCAGGCTGGGCCCTTTGCTATCTCTAAGCATTGGCTAGCCCTCGCAGGGAAGACTTCTCCCAGCTAGAAAAGTATCTGAAGACATCAAACATCATAACATACAGAACATTTTAAATATGATTAAAATTAAACACATGTATGTTTTCCATGCTATATTTGGTGCCAGGATAGAAGTAGAGGAAAAATAAAAAAGAAAACAGAAAAGTAAATAGAAACAAAAGTATGTGACTATACCTCAAGAAATCCATTGGCCAGCTGGCCAAATCATCACCTTCTAAGCCTAGAATACAGCAGCTTGGCTTTCCCTTTCATTCCAGGACCAAACGAGGCTGGGAGGAAAAGTATCAGAGAGACCTGTATTTAGTAGAGAGAAGAGAGCAGCCAGTATAATAGTAGCATGTGGGGGAAAGAGAATCCACGCGTGCAGGTGAGTAACATCTTCCTTTTCTACAGGATTCTTTGGGTTCTCAGGGCCAACACAGACATTGGGCTTTTGCCTAATGGCCTTTACGAAGTAAGAAACATAAAGGGTAATGAGCTCTCTCAAATACCCCGCATGTGAAGATATTCTCCAGTCCTTCTCTTTTCTAACTGTGCTTCTCCCAATTTCCTTCTCTCTGCCTTCCCTCTCTCTCAAACACACACACACACACACACACACACACACACACCCCTTCTCATGTTGCTTCTCTCCTAAGGTCACACTCCAGAATCAGATAAATCTGGCTCAGTCATTAACCCAGCCACTTACTAGCTATTTTGTTCTTAATTCTTATAAATAGGGACACAAATAACACTGACCTCAGATGGTTATTTTGAAATTTCAGTAGCGTGATACGAGTAACTCACTCAGTGCCGTGAGTGGCGTGTAGGGGTATCCTGTGGACCGCGTCGATACAACGCTGGTGCTGTTGGTGGTGATGATAGTAGCGACAGGAGGAGATGCAGGTGTGATCACCTGCATGGACCTGTGGGGCAGCCGCCTACGAGGGAACTCCTTCAGCACGGGAGCTGTCAGTATCGGGCTCACGATGTCCTAACCCCTCCCCTAACCCTTATTAAAAGGAAGGTTTCAGGACACATGGGGACTGGCAAAATCGATAACTCATAGCGTGACAGACTGAGATGTTGCCCAATGAAAGGAGTCAAATAAGGTCTGGAGTAGATTTAGCCAAGGTGTGCAGCTTTGGATTCATGTTCATGTTTTAAAGGAACATCCGTTGATAGATTAGTCAGAAACACTTAGTGATCACACAAAGAACGGTGCCCTGAAGGCAGTGGATTGATGCCTGGAATGCCCTAGGTGTAGGCACGTTTGATGTAACCATTTGCGGGCACTGGGCCATTCTAAATTCACGCAAACAATGGAGATTACAAATGGGACCGATATGATGGATTCCCAGGGAATGCTAAGAAGGCAAGTCTGGTTTGGAGGCATGAACAGGAGAGATTACTGGTGTGACCACAGGAGGGAGAGAAACCAGGAGGGACTCATGTAGAAAGACTAAATGAGCCATTAAAATGATGTTTTTGAAAGTTTTAATGGAGTGAAACAAAGCTTATAGTACAATTTTAAGTGGAAAAAAAAAACAGTATTCAAAATTGTGTATACAGTACATAATTTGAAAAATACAAAATCTAGCTCATTTCTTCACTACTTCCTCATCCCCCACCACACACACACACCCAAGATAAGAAGCAAAGGTGCCAAAATGTTTATGGTTCATATTTAAATAAGAATTTAAGATAATTGTTTTTTTCCTTCATCATTTTCTGTTTTCCAAAAATTTCACAATATGTATGCATTAACTATACAATTGACAAAAATAAGAACAAAAAAAAACCTGTTTCCTTGGTTTGTTAGACTCACCTACTTCACCTAGCTGACTCCTACTTAATCTCCCTGATCATTTAGCTCTTACTTTATCAAGGAAGACATCCCCCGTGCCAACAATGTGGTGGGAGGAGCTCTGACATTATCCCCATAGCACTCCTTTGCACCCACCACTTGTTACATGCACTGCAATTCATTTTCTGTTTCTCTGCTAAATGATAAGCTCTGAGAACAGGGACCATGTGGTTCTACATCACTGTTGTGTTCTGGTGCTTATAATTCCTTGTGCATAGGAAGGATAGAAAAAACAAAGCATTGATGTAAAATTGTACCTAAAAAAAAAAAAAAAAAAAAAAAAGAGGACATGAGAAGGTTTCACTTTAGCAGTTAGTCGAAGCAGAAAGGGCACCTAAGCAAAGGGGTGTCTCTGAGGCAGAAGGCAGGAGAACCAGGGCAGAGAAGAGAATTATTTGCCTGAAACGGTCATAGCCAGCTGAGGGCAATGGAAGGTGGAGAAAGGCAGGTTGAGTTCCTCTTATGACCATTGAAGTTTAGAAATGAAGTCTTCAGCTGAAAAAAGGGATGAGGAAATACCACGCAGGATTTGGAGGAGAGAATTGGCATGGCTGGGAAGAAATTAGGAAGAGAGGTTTCATCCCTGGGGCTAGACAGCTTTGTAAATGGCAACACATAGGGCATTACTTCGGATCTAAAAAGGAAGCAGAGGCTCTTGGTTTTCTGGAGTCCTGAAAATGCTGTGTCATCCTCCTGCTGTCACCCTTCAGGAGACCTGGCAGCAGCTCCTGCCCTCCTCATCCCAGGTAAGCTGGGAGAGGAAGAGGGATGGAGGGAGGGAGAGAAACTAATAGTCTGTACAGAGGGAAACAAACGCAAGCTCTCCAGGACCCATCACAACCAGAAGCCTCCTGCCCACTGCTGTTTTTGAAGGGATGGTGGCTTTGTTTGTATTCTTTTGAAGAAATCTATTTGCAAGTCAGACTTTTTATCTTGGTTAACCCACTAGCTGAGCGAATAGAAGCAAAGCTGACAAAACATCTCTTTAGGACAGAACTCAAAGCCAATTATGTCAGCTTCCTGTTTTAAAGGCTGCTTTGGTTTCTGGACCCTTTAAGAGAACGCTTGCCTCATTGAGTTAAAGCTGCTTGAAGGAGCTGAGTGTCTATTGTGGGAAATGTTATTATGTAAAAGACTACAGGAAACAGGCTTGGTTCTTCTGCCTGGCTCTGCTGTCACAAGAGAGTTATGACAAATCCAATGCACCACTCCAGGAAGATTTTAATTGCAAAGGAATTGGAGCCTTAGCAGGTTATCTTCAGAACACTGAGAGTAGCTTAAACGGGCCGAAGTCTATGTCCTTCTCAACAAAAGGTCTTGAAGAACAGCCATCATAATAACCAAAAAAAAAGAAAAAAGAAAAAAGAAAAAAAAAATGTATCTAGGAGCATAAGATAATAAAGAACCCTGCAATATATTGCAGTCTTCTGCTTCAAATTGGAAAATGACATTTTGATCTCTCTGAGCCCACCCATTAGTGGCTACTCTGAGAATTAGTTCTCAGATCATATGGAAGCCTACAATGTGACATTAGAACACTTTTAAGTTTTGAATTGATATATTGTGTCCTTTGGTGTTTTCACTAGGTCCTTCTGGGTGAGGTGTTATGTTACAGCAGTTAGCCTTTAATTTAATTTTATTTGGATACGGAAATGTTTTCTTGCTAACTTTTATGGACCTAAAGGAAAGTATTTGCTGATACTCATCATGTAGAATGGTTGTCAGTGTGTGTATTAGTCACCATTCTAGATTCAAAGCAATGGAACCCGATTCTAGATCAATTCAATGGAAGTGAATGATAAGAAGGAAGTCACAGGGCTGATGGAAGGCTGGAGTACGAGGCTTACAAATGAACAGGCATTAAAAGAGCTCCAAAGTATTAGGAGGAACCATGGCAGTGGTTCCACAGCTGGAACTGTCTGGCCAGCTGGAAATCAAATCCTCTTTACCTAACACTATGTTCTAGAGATACTAGGTCAAAATTCAAAGCCTCAGCATATGGGTAACCTAGGGGAGGAGAAAGAATGGAAAGGCAGCCCTATTTTGCACCCCAACTATATACAATGAGGAATTGCCCCAAAAGGACATCAACGTGCTCCTAGGAAGGAAGAATTGAAGGTGGTTAGCCAAAAGATGGTAAGCAGGCCTTCTGGTCTGATAGTCGTAGGAAACAGAGGCAGAAAGAGCCTTTAGAGATCTGCTCGCATAACCCAGAGATTGAACTCAGCCAGGTTCCCTGAGTTCAGGAAAAAGAGCTAGAAAATAGCATACTAGTGCAACAGATGCTTTCACTTGATTTTCAAAAGTGCATTTTTACCTTTTAAAAATTTGGTTTTAAATTATAAAGAAAAAGATTGTCATTTTGGAAAACCTTCAAAATGCATAGAAGCAAAAGGAAAAAGAATACGTATGTTATCACTCACTATTCCATCATTCCAAATACTGATGAGATTCCAGTTATTTCCTTCTGTTGCCTTTGTATGCATATTTCCCAAAAACATATACTTGTATATTCTGCTTTTTTATCTTCATAAAAAAGAATTTTCCATATTATTAAAGGTTATTTAATAAACCTCTCGTAAGTATTATTTTAATAAGTGCATATATTCAATTGCTTTGTCTACCATAAGTCACTATAATCTTTGGGAAATATTTACTTTGTGTCATAATTAAAAATAAATATCAATGAACAACTTGGTACATAAAACTTCTTTTTTCCATTTTAACAAAATATGGGTTACCTGTAGTAGAAATATTAGATAGAAAGGCCTGAAACTCTTCAAACTATGTTACTTGCAAACCTTATTGGATTTTCAATCCACTAGGCAAATGTGAGAAGAGAAAATCACATATCTTCCTTCATATTTGAATACTATAATAAAAAATACATGTGATCATTTCATAGTCAGTGTGGAATCTGTATTGGTTTAAATGACGCTTCCTTGTTTGGGACTTCTCTGAATGTTGGTGAGCTTTGGATGGTTAATGGAAGGCATAGGAAAAGCAGTGTCAGACAGGGACCTAATTCTGAAGTCTAGCTCATTTGTGTATTAACTTGTAACTTAGGCAGCTTATTTATTTACCTCCTTTCATACTCTTTCCTCATTCACAAAATAGAGAAATAATAATAACTTTCATAGAGTGGAGATTCAATGAACTCATCATACATAACATTGCTTTGTAAAATATAAAGCTATCTTTAAATCAAAGCATTTTTTTCCATGTCAATATATTTTGGATGTTTGGGTGAGGGGTGTCCAGAGAAAGCTCATCTATGTGCATGCCTCCTTTCACACGAGTCCCCCTTCATAAAGGACAGAAGTCCCTGCTGTGCTTATGCATGCCAAATCTAACATTGAGTCACCAGAGGGTGTCTGATTGAAATTAGGCCCGCCTTCCTCACCTGGCAATGTAGTAGCAAATTAACTTTTTCTTATCATTTAACAGAATTGCATCTACATCTCAGGATTCTACCAGTATTAAACCTGGAGTGTGTACAGTGAAAGAATGGAGAGAAATCCCAGTGTCAACCCATTGCATCTCCCTCATAATGTTCTCCGTCAGGAATATTTTCAAGAAGATCCTCTCCCCCAAAATTCTCCCCACCACCTTCTTCCAAGTTCAGGATGAGTTATATCAAAGTTTACAGTGCCATACAGTTAAAAACATCACAAGGGACAGATATGTGAACCAAGTAACCCCATCAATTACCACAAAGAGCACCTTAGTCTCCCAGGACTAAGTGCCAATTGAGTCAGGAAGTTTGTAACTATCTACAGACCAGGGATTTTAGTATAGAATCAGGAAAATGCCAATGATAGACTTTTGGGGAAATTCTGGTATGCTTTTATGCCAATCAATAATTCCTAGAGTTCCTGAATCTCAGGGCAAATCTTATCCTGACTTCGAGTGTGATCTAAAGTTGATGGAGAGCCTAGGAAGAAACCAGGTGTATACTCGATTTTGTGTTGTAGTAAAGGTGTGTATAGTTCCCAAAGATGCATTTTCATAAAGGAATTAATAAAGGTGTATTGTCCCCACCTCCCCAGGGTAAGGGAAAATAGGAAAACACAGCTAAGGTTTTCTATGATGTTGTCTTTTAAGAATAAATTGCTTGGTAAGTTTCCTGGTAGAAATATTGGAGGATGCATCTACAACATGACCCATTGTCACAAATTCTATTAGACCAAAGTGTCTCAGTGAATCAGATGTTCTAAAAGAGCACAGCTCCAGGTAATAAAAGACTAATTCATATAGAAGCAAGCACGTGCCAACTTTTCTTCATGCTATTCTAAGGTGGCAAGATCAGGTGGTTAACAACTAAAGTTCTGGAGTCAGACTGTCTTGGTTCAAAGCAAAGCATCTCCATAGACAAGCAACGTATTTGAGGAAGATGCCAAATACACAGAGTCATAGTTTTCCCCTCTGTAAAATGAGAGGGGTAATAGAGTCTACATCTTAGACTTGTCATGAGTATTGTGTAAACCAATTACTGAAGTTCCTTGATCATATTAAATGCTCAATCAGTATTTACTGGTATTATTTTAAGAATTAGAACTTCAAGAAACTGAGTAGAAAAATAAAAGCTTTCCTTAGGCAAGTGAACTTTGGAAATCACAATTATGGTTATACTTTTTTGGATATTTACAACATAAATTTATTTATTAAAGGCTCTGAAAAGTCCTGCACATGTTTACCACAATTTTACTAAACTTAATTAACCACACACTCATCTGGGGCTTTTTATGCACTAAAGCCTGTTTAACATCTCTCCTCATCATCCCCTCTAAATTAGCATTTCATTCATTCAGGGGGTAATAATTCGCAATCTCCCTTTAGAAGTATAAACCTTAAGACAGCATTACAGATGGCAAATCCCACTTCTTAGGGAATGTGAAGGTGGTCTAACATCTGTCCCCTCTCTACTCTGTATTTGGGATAGGCAAGTATATGTCCTCCTCACACATGTTTTGAGAAAATGGCCTTCTTAGATAGAGGAAAAATTTCCTCTAGCCATGCTTTACAAGAAGCTTTTGTTTCTTTCTAGAATGACCACTCCATCCAGAGAACCCCAAGAGCCCCAGGAAAGATAATTTACACCAAAGGAATAGTGTATGTGCTTTGAAAGTTACTGTTGTTTGAATTACTAAAATTCCTGAGTCTTTTGTGCCCTCTTTTGCTGTAAAGTGCTGGTATGGGCCTGCACATCTTTTCATTAAGTGGAGAGGAAATAAATTTTCTCTCTCTTCTTTTCTTGGGGTTCAGCAGTGAACTTGAATGAGACAGTTTACAGAACAACACCAAGGTCATTGGTATTGGCGACCCCAGTATGTAGGAATTCCTCAAAGCTATTCCCAGAGATGTCAGAGTGCAGACCCGACGCATGGAATTCATACTTCCTTTGCCTGGTTCTGGGTCCAGTGGTCCCCTGATAAATTCTATTTTACTTATAGATGCAGATCTTTTCCACCCTCCTTTAAGCTAATCCATAAATATGCAATGTGATGTGAAGGTGGGTGGCATCTTTCTCTTGGACATGTTTGTGTGCAGCAAATACTGTTTGTTCCAGGTACACTCCAGACACGATTGTGAAGGCTCAGAAGGTCCTGTACTCTTTCTCTGCTCAAATTGTTAGTTAAAAAAAAATGGTATAACTAGCACTCAGTGTAACCCATGGTGTGCGTTACCACATACCCTCTGCAATTTTAAATAAAGAATAATGATTCAGGTACAAACTTATTGAAAAAACCCCTTGGCCCCTATACTCTGGTTTGAAGCGAGGGGTGCTCTGATTGGTCTATCTTGGTTTGTGTGGATTCCTAAAACCAATGACCAGAGGTCAGCTTATGTGGTGAGGCTGGGAGTGTGAGCTGAGGCTGGGAGTACCATGGTAACCATGGGAATTGGGGAAGAGCAGTTCCTATAAAGGAAATAACTGGCAGAAATTTCCAGAGGTTCACTTAGGAGGAGAAACACAGTAAAAGAAGGAACTTGGGGACCAGGTAGAGGCCAGATAACATAGGACTTGAAGACCACATTATTAAAGGTAAAGCATAATCAGAAGCTTCAGTAAGCTCCTATCACGACCCAAGATAGCCCTTGGGACTTGGTCTAAGTCTCTGCTTCAGATTCACCAGGAACAAATCCCCCTGTCCTGCCTACTTAGCCACATGACACTACACATTCCACCAAATCACCAGGTCCAACCGCCTTTAAGAGATATTTTGAACATATTATTTCTACTACTTTAAATGTTTTGCACCCCCACCTCACAAGATGATTCTCAGACTTCTTAAGCCTACTGGGGGAGCTCTGAGGACTTTCCCTCATGGCCCTTGTAACTACTTGTAATTACATATCTATGTGTGTGATTATGTGTCCGTTGTGTGTCTCCACCAATCAACTTGAAGCCCTCTGCAGTCAGGACCCACATTCCTGTTGACTGCCATTCTATTCCCTTGGCTCAACACAGTATCCCAGCACTCTAGATGTGCGATAAATGTTTGTAGAATGGATACATTAATAAACACACCTTATATCTCAATCATTTCCTGAGTATAGAATGTCCTCTCATGTTCCTGTGGTGTTGTATATGCTACACTTGCCTTCCCAGACTCTCTGCATGGAACGGTTTTGCTCCTGTGTTATAAAAACTCATTTTCTTCCCCTCTTCTACACTGGCCCAGACTTTCCATTCCCTCTCAGAAAAATAGATGCTTCTGGTATGTAACCCTAATCACCCAGTGCCTACTTCCATAATGGTAAGCCATTGCACTTCATTGTAAATTATGTTTCTATTACCTACTCTCACTGTACAGTGAGTTCCTTAAGAGTAAGTGACTTTGCATCAACAACAGCTAGCAAAATGCATGCAACACAGCAGTCATTTCATAAATATTTCTTAAATTAATGAATGAGGTGAGAAAATAATATTTTATTACTGAAAGGGGCTACAGAGATTCCTTTATTTAATAAACGAGAAGGTCTTATTACATAATAATGTTATTTTATCTTCCAAGTCAACCAGAAGATCAACCATGTATCTCTCTTGCCCATCATTGTATCCTAAATGCCTAGTGCTACGCACAGTCTATATGTCCAATGAATAATGCTTAAATGTTCAAGTTTAAAGTCTCATAATCAATTAGTGATAGTGCTAGTTTAAGAAGTAAGATATTCAAATGCCAGAGTCATTGTTAATTTCTAGATGTGTGCCCCATTAAAAAGTGCTGACGGTCTTCTTAGAGTTGTTTTCAAAGATAAAGGAAAGCACCTATGCATTTCCAAGTTAATAAAATAGTCCCCTCTTACTCTGTTGCCTCCCTTTTTTTCTCTATTTTAAGGTTCATCTTTCTCCCTTGAAAGACTGGCATAATCTACACTCTCCACAGATTCAGTTCAAATTCAAATCAAATAACCAACCAAAGGCAAAACTTTACTGGTTTACTAATGACAACTGTAGAATGTGATTAAAGTGATTGCCTTGGGGTAGCTAATCCAAAGCTGAAGTACTTACAGATGACAGGTTATACAAACAGTGACCTAAATTAGGACTCGGATGTGTCAATATTTTCTCTACATTAGTATCACTTGAATACCTCTAAAAACTACTGATGCCTGGATTCTTCTCAAATCAATGAAGGTGAGGAGGTGAGGTTTGGACATTCATAATTTTTAAAAGCCTTTTAGGGTGATTCTGATGTGCAGACTGGTTTGAGAACCATTGATCTGGGCTTATCTTCTTTACTATTTTTCTTGTTGCTTGTGCCTCCCTTCTGACTTTCCTTTCACTGTGATTTAAAGAATATTTACAACAAAGAGCTCCTCAACTGAAAGATATATGTCAGGGTTATTGTTGCAATAGCAACTGAGCCTACACCTTTATGGCAAGGAGGCAGTAGGGAATAGTGGGGAGTAGGATAAACTGGAGGTCAAATTCCCTGTCTTAAGAGCCATCTGCTACTCACTCAGCTCATGCCAGTTGCTGCCATGTGGAATGCCCACCCACTGTTGGAGATTTTCATCCTTTAAAAAGAGAAACCAGACTCGAGATTTTCTATAACGTCTCTTGATTTTTAAATGTTGGCTCAATTTTTGAATAACAATGTAAGGGACACTCAAACCATATCTATGGGCCAATTCACCATTTCAGCCACTCGTTTGTGACTTTGGGATTAAAATAAGACATAAGCATCTATCACAGGACTCTTGGAAGGGCTGATGGAATGGACTATTTCAATGAAATATACCTGTTATGAAACTGAGTCTATCTTCAGGCTGTTGAGAAGGTGGTTCTTATCGCTGCACAAGGGAAACAGCACCTGATGTTGGCAGTGTTTAGTCCTGAAGTCTGCTTACCTGGTTTGTGTCCATGCCCAGAGACCCAAGCCAGTCCCTGCAGGGCCATAGTGATAATTGCTAACACACTGGAGGTAACATATGTAAAGCCCATATCACAGCACCTGCACATAGAAGACATGCAATACATATTTACTTTCTCATCCTCTCTTAAATGGCTGCCTTTCCCCCTCTCCCAGGCTCGCCCTGCCGTGAAATCCAGACATGTGACATGTCATCTTCTTCTCCATTATAGCCTTGGCCAATGCAATTGACAGCTGCTATCATTGTCTTCTGAGCTTTTGAATATCTGATATAAACATTTATTGAGAGTCCTTTTCCCTACCCAGAGATCAGCAAGTGATTCTGACAGAGTAGTTCTAAGGCAAAATATGTATAAAAGAAGGGCAATTTGGCAATATCCATACAAATGTAAAATACCCATCCTCTCTGACACGCAAATTCATCTAGGAATGTATTCTACAGATAGGCTTATACATTTACTCAGAGACAGATGGATTTGGAATACTCAGTGCAGCATTTTTGAGTGATTTCAAAAATTGAGAACAACCTAAATATTTATCAAAAGGGAGTACATATTTATGTAATAGGATCCCCTAAAGCCACATTTCCCAACCAAGGGCAATTTTGCACGTCAGGGAACATTTGGCAATTTTTGGAGATAGTTTTGTTTTTATGACTGGGGAGGTGCTAATGCCACTAGTGGGTAAAGGCCAGCCAGAGTGGCTGCTAACATCTCACAATTCATATGACCGCCCTCCACATCAAGAATTATCTGGCCCTTAACATCCATGGTGCCAAAATTGCAAAACCCTAGCTTTGCAGGTACTAAAGAGAATGAGCTTGTCTGCGTGGGCTGATAAGGAGTGACCTGGAAGACACATTGATAGGAGAAGTTAAGACACTTTCTATTTTCATTTAGGTGACTAAAGAGATTAAAGACACACACACAAAGCGCACATATATGTACACACATAATACGTGTATATACTAGTATATTACATATGTATGTATGCTTGTATATTCGGGTAATATTTCTGGGGAAGTAGACTTCAACATTTCCTAACAAGTTGTTTCTGGAGAGAGGTCTAAGAAACTGGCGATCCACAGCCGAGGGTGAGTATTGCACTGTGTATACTTTTGTATTGTTTGAAGTTTTTAGCAAATCATCTTATTTCATTTTCAGTTCAAATTCAGATTTTATGCTTGTTGTTAAGTACAATGGGTGCAGGTGAAATGAGACTGTGGCCATATGTCTCCTTTTCTATTCCCTTCCTTTCCTTCCCAAAAGACATCCTCCCATTTAGGATATCAGGACTCTTCTCTTAATCACAGTGGTCTCCTGGGAAAAGCTCAGCTATCAGTAATTTTTACTTGAATAAAAATTTAATTAAAATGTAAATTCTATTAGGAAGATTTATGTTTTCAACCTTGTTTTCTCAAATCCTACTGTGAAATAAAAGATCCTGTCATGTGTAGTGGGATTTTAAGTATGGAGTATATTCTAGAGATGGGAAGATATTTTTGGAGCTGCTGAAGTGGTACCAACTACGGAAGCATCTCCTGCTTAAATCTTGGACCAATTTTCTTTTGGGACTGTGTCTGTTTATTTGCATGCTCAGATCATTCACAAAACTTTATAACATATTAGTTCAATGATATATACTACAAGCTCCAAGGAAGCTGAAACTTTGTGGTTTGATTTTGGGAGCCAGCTTTTGTTTCCAAAAGTATCCAATTAACCCTAAAATTAAAACCTCTGTCCCTAATTTCAAGAATCAATCATGGCATTTTCTAGTTAACTGATGGTTATTCTATGTGACAAGAAACACTAAAAAAGTTAAGACCTGCTGTAATTGAAAAAGAAAAATTCCAGGACTTCCCTGGTGTTCTTGTGGCTAAGACTCTATGCTTCCAATGCAGGGGGCCCAGGTTTGATCCCTGGTCAGGGAACTAGATCCCAAATTCCACAACTGAAAAAAAAAAGATCCTGCTTGCCACAAAAAAGATCCCACACACGGTAACGAAGATCCTGTGTGCTGCAACTAAAACCCAGCGCAGCCAGATAAATAAATAAATAAATATTTAAAAAGAAAAAGAAAAAGAAAAAGAAAACCCCCAATATATAAATAAAGCTTCCTGGTGTCTTCAATTTTTATCAACAAATAAGAAAACAATCTGAGACGGGTGTCGTTATGTAGTTTGTAAGAAAAACAATCTGAAAATTTGGAGATGCGGGATGGGGGCTGGTATTAGGGATATTAAATAAAGTTGACGTATAAAGGGCTATATGATCCTATCAGCATTTGTGTTGTGCATATTTAGAAACTTTCAAGGCAGTAAATACTTTTTTTTAAATATGCCACCTCTTTCCTATGTAAAATAGTCTTTCATAGATGGGCCTCTTGGTTATACCAGCCCTTCCAATCAAGCATCCAATGTAATCCTGGATCCCTCCCTTGAATCAGTTTTCACTAGTTGTATGTTAAATATACAGCCAATAGTATATAGTTATGGCCTCCATCTGCAGGCTCCGATATTTTCAATGGCCGTAGGAAGATTTCCTTTGGGTACTTTGAGCAGATACAAAATAGGCAATAGACGATCCTGAAGCAATTATAAAGCTGGGTTGTTCAATTTTGTATGGTGAGAATTCATTTCCTTACTCCTAACCTAACATCACTGCATATCAGTGCAATAAAAACTATAGGCTCAGACTCAATTCTGGCATCACATATCAGAACATTGTATCTTATCAAAAACATTTCTCAGGTGAAATAAGCTGCATATAGTTACAGAAATGCTTCAGCCGTAAATGTGATTGCCATTAAAAAAAAAATCACAGTAGCGAAAGGTCTACCATTTAGAGAGTCAAAAGAGCCATCTAACATGCTCTCCAAAAAGAAATTCTCAGTTTCTGCCTGTGAATCCCCAAATTAAAATACTTTTCAGTGAGCCAAGTACTATGGGTAACATAAGTATAATCACTTACCCCGGGTGACCACTACAATAGCCCCGTAATTGTTCTCCTTCAACGGAAAATAGCAAATGTCTCCAAACCAGCCTCTGCGGTTTTGCCAGTGTCATCTTTCTAGACGACAATCTCATCTGGTCACTCTCCAGTTTCAAACCATGACTCATCCCTGTGATCCTCAGGGTAAAGTCGTTGGAAATCATCCTCAGAGAACAAACAAGACCTTTCATCATCTTACCCCATCCAGTTTTTCTAGCTTCCCTCCCTTCAGTTCTCCCACTCTTTCTTTATACTTCAGCAGTACCTTAATAATTGCAGTTGCCTGCGTATTTCTGTTATTTGATGCTCAGGGATAGGACTAGTTTGAGGAGGGTGAGACCTTTGCCTCAGATGTGAAATTTAAGAAGATGCTCCCCACTCTCTAAAAAAAAATCAGTAATCAAGGTAAGTAATGTTTTAATGCAATATTTTAAAAAATAAAAATAAATGCAAAAGTCCGTAATGAATAAAGTATAAAATATTTTAAGTATTTATACTATGACTGTAAATGCCAGAGACATTTATCTGTTGATCATCACTCCTCACTTTGGTATTCGTTCTGTATTTGTTTATCTTATTAACCTTATTCATGCTTCAAGAAATACCTCTCCTAGGAAGCTCTGATTTTTCCTTTTCCAAAAAAAAAATTGAGGACTCCTTATTCTGAACTATGCTGCTGCTTTGTGCTTGCTTCTGTTTTTGCCCTTATTACCCAATGTTTAGCTGTAAGTGTGTGTGTCTGTTTACTTATCTCTGCATCAACTTGAGGTTAGAACACGGTGGATTCCTTGCCATGTTTCTTTCAAGTCATTATGCTTATTGTCTCCAATATCTCTTATAGAGACTACGGGAAGCAGAGTTCAAAGGTGGCCCCATAATCTCTGCCCCCTGGTGTTATGTTCATGATTAAGTTACATTATATGGCAAAGGTGATGGGTCTCGCTCCCTTGAGTAGGTTACATTATAGTGCAATTATACAGGAATTTTGCAGATGTAATTAAAACCCCAAATAAGTTGAATTTAATCAAAAGAGAGATTATCCTGGACAGTCCTGATTTAGCAAGTGGAAAGCCTTTAAAGAGGGCCTAGGCTTTCCCTGAAATCAGAGACAATCTCGATGGCTTTCAGAAACAAGTTGCCATGAGTTCCACAGCTGTAGGAAAACAAGTTTTGCCCCAAAACTGAGTTTATTTATGTAAAAGCATGTGATTACCATGTTCTCATTTATGCAAATATGCACTGATATTCGTGTATATTCATAGAAAGTTTCTAGAAGTACATACAAATAGTAGTCAGTGGTAGTTATGCCCTGAAAAGCTGAATTAAAATTAAAAAAAAAATTATTTTCTAAGTTTTTACTAATCATTGGAGAAATGCAAATCAAAACCACGATGAGAGATCACCTCATGCCTGTTAGAATGACTAGCATTGAAAAGAAAAGAGATAAATGCTGATGAGGATGTGAAGAAAAGAAAACCCTTGTTTATTGTTGTTGGGATTGTAAACTGGTAAAATCAGTATGCAAAACAGTATGCAGATTCCTCAAAATATGAAAAATAGAAATACCATAAGATCCAGCAATTCCACTTCTGGAAATATCCAGAGACAACTAAAACACTATGTTGAAGAGAGAGATATTTGCATCCCCATGTTCACAGCAGCACTGTTTAGAACAGCCAGGACAGGGAATCAAGCTAAGTGCCCATCAGTGAATGAATGGATAAAGTATTTGTGGAATGTTATTCAGCTACAAAAAAGAAGGAAATCCTGCTACTTGCAACCAAATGGATGGAACTTGAGGGCATTATACTAAGCGAAACAAGTCAGAGAAAAATAAATACTATATGATCTCACTTATATGTAGCCTCTAAATAAACAAAAAAACCAAGCAAATGAACAAATTCAGTGGTAGTGAAAGAGATCAGATTTGTGGTTACCAGAGTCAGAGAGTAGGGGGAGGGGGAATTGAATGAAGATGGTCAAAAATACTAACTTCCAGTGAGAAGATAAATAAGTCCTGGGGATGTAATGTACAACACTATGACCGTATTTCACACTGCAGTATGACATATATATATGAAAGTTGAAGGAAGTATCTTCTAAGAATTCTCATCACAGGAAAAGCTTTTTTTTAATCTTTATCTTCTCTCTCTTCGTATCTATAGGAGATAATGAAAGTTAAACTAATTGTAGTAATTATTTCACAATATATAAGTCAAATCATTGTTGTACATCTTAAATTTATACAGTGCTGTGTATCAATTATATCTCAGTAAAACTGGACAAAAATTTTTTTAAATATTTTGATTTTGTAAGTTTTAAAATTTTTTGTTCTGATGGCCATTTTACTATGTGCATGTTTTACTTTTTTCAAATTAATAAAATATGTACATTTATTATAAAATAAATTAACTTAATACATTATATAACTATATATATACATAGTTGTTTATAATACTTGTCTATATATAATATATACACAGCTTCAAAGAAGAAATATAATCACAAGTTCAATTTAATCACATTTCCCTTATTTTGAGAAAAAGGGAGAAAAAAACACACAAACATATAAATCCAAGGTAATTATTACCTTGATGTATTTTCCTTCTCTTTCTTCATATGTATACTTTTTCCTAGTTTTTATTGTATTTCACATAGAATTTGCATAAACTAATTAATTTGTATAAATTAACGGATAGCAAACATTTATTGAGATTATTCCATAAACTCCATAAAGCATAATTTTAATGTCTGGAAAACATCTTAAAGTATTGTGCCATATTTATTAAATCAATATATCATGAGATAGCATTTAAGTTGATTTCAATTATTCACCATTGTAAACAGTATTGCAGTAAATATTTGTTTTGTAAAATATTATCCTTATTTAGCACATTTACATTAAGATAGATACCCAGGTCTTCCTAGTGGTTAAGACTCCATGCTTCCACTTCAGGGGGCATAGATTCAATCCTTGGTGGGGGAACTAAAATCTCACATGCTGATGTGGCACAGCCAAAAAAGATAAAAGAAAAAAAAAGATAGATACCCAGATGTGGAACTGTATCAAATGTATCAGTTACCATCCTTATAGACTTTCTTTACCCTACTCCCCACTGTCTAATGTAATCTCTCCCTACTAATACATTTTAGCATGTTGGTCTATTTTTACATACTTAACTACTATCTACCTTTACAATGTATATATTTGTATCTCTTAGGTAACTAATTTCCATATAATAGAATACATAAAGTGGGTAGTAATCAGTGGAAGATGTTCTAGCCAGGCTGTTATGACATGAGGCTAATGGTAAGAGGCTACACTAGGGACTTCAGTATTTCTGCTTCATGTGCCCCTGCTGTTATATGAAGACTTGCCAAGAATTCTGAGTGCCCAGGCTCCTTAGGTGCTCATATGTGAAACTAGTCCCCTTGAGAACGTTAAAGACATCATGCGATTTTTAAAAATATTCCACCTGCTTTAACCAAAACTTCTTTTCATATTAAGATAGAAAGGCATAGATAGCTCTCACCCATCCTGGAGTCTACCTCTGGTAAAATACCCTGGGGTATATAAACCTCTATGACACCAAACAAAGGGACACACATTGGTGGAGATTCTGAAAAACTGAATGAATCTAATGACTAGGTGACAAATTTTTTTCTGAAAGTCAGGTGGTTTCTAATTCTTTATTTTCAGCAAAACTGAAGAGGACTTAATCAAGTTGTCAGCTAATAGATTAAAAATAAGTTATGATGCTAGATGACTATGTGAATTCTGGCATGTATCTCTGAAGAAGAGCAAAGAATTGAGTGACATTGCTCCTTCCGTTCCCATCCACTTGTTTATGTGAATATGATTTCTCTTGGCTTACATCTAAAAAAACTAAAAATAGGAGCAGAATTCATGCAGTGATTCTAGCAATATGTAACATTCATTCACAGATATGAGCCAATGAAAGAATAAAAAGACATCTATCTCATTAAGAGGTGAATTTCCAATAAAATATTACTTTTATACATAATGATTATCAATCAAAGTTGATATATAACATATTGTTTTGATCAATGGTGTACTTAAGACAATTGCCATAACTTAATGTAGAAGATAATTTTAACATATAACAGTCTTATGGTTACAGGAAACATTTTAAAAATTAAATCTCAATTTATATACATGGTTTATTGTAGAGAAGTATGTTCAGGTGATCAATAAACTCTTTCAAGCATAAAACACATGAAATTAGGATAAAATTATTTGGAGAAAATAGACTAAAAAATACTAGTGCAAAGAGTAAAAAGAATTTTATTTTATTTAAAGTTGTTCATGTGTTTTAATGGGACTCCCCTGGCAGTTCAGTGGTTAAGACTCTGCGCTACCACTGCAGGGGAGAAGGTTCAATCCCTGGTTTGGGAATTAAGATCCTGTGTGCCACGCAGCATGGCAAATAAATAAATAAATAAATAAATAAATAAATAAATACAAAAATAAATACAAAAGTAAAATAAAATAAAATTTACCGCTTTATTAAAAAAATAGTTGTTCATATGTTTTAAATAAATGGTGATAAGTATTTATTATTATTGCATTTAAATCTTATTGGGAAAATTTAAAGCATGATCTAACAGTTTTATTTTAAAATTTTAATATTTCTACCATGTGGGAAATGACATTTTTGAAAGTATTTAAATGTATGATGACAAATGTCAGTTGCCAAGGGAAAATTGAACAAGTGTATAGTTTTATTAAATTATTTTAGGGATACTTTGTAAGCTACAATTACTAAACTTTATGTTTTATTATAATTATTATCACCAAGTAGTATGCACAATAGGCAGCCTCACCTCACCCTTGTGCTTCACTCCATGCCTATAATACTACCTATGACTGTCTCACCCCCAGCCTTACCCCATTCAAGGCTCTTGAACCATCCTTGACCTCCACCAAAGCAGTTCAGTTAAATGGCACATATTGTACAAAATGAACTAATAAACTGCTAAAATTTCCAGTAGACACTGCAAGTTTGCTCCTTTAATACAAAGGACAACCAAGTGAGTTCCAATGAACTCCCTGCAGGTGCCAGGCCAAGCATTTCTTCTGCCAAGAACTGATTCCTCGAATGGTCTAACCACTGAATTCCTCTGTCACTCCTGCTGCTCACGTCCATGGCTGTGCCAGACACTGCTGTCTCTCTGTTTCCCAGAGATGTTACATTCAGGAGGGAAAAATTATGCTCTTGTTGTCTTCTTTAGTTTAATATTTCACAAATCAAGCATGTTTGTTACATGAGATTTTTCAGATGTGATTTTTAAAAAAATCCTTTCACTTTAAAATTTTCCTGAGGACTTATGATTTTTCCATGTGCGGGTTATTTAGACTTTTATTCCAGGACTTTTTTTCTGGAATCAAAGAATGGATAGGATGGAACTGGCACTGATTTGAAAATATACATTTAAAATATAATATGGAAGATTGATACAAGCCTAAGCATGTCAGGCTATCTTTGTTACTCAAGATAAAGCTCTATTAAAACACTCCTTTATAAATTGGTCTACTAAGAATTTGAAGTATTTTTTAATTAAAGTATAATTGACTCACAATATTGTACTAATTTCAGATGTACTACATAGTAATTCAATATTTTATAGATTATACTCTGTGTAAAGTTATTATAAAATATTCGCTATATTTTCTGTGTTGTACATTACATGCTTGTAACATCTATTTTATACCCGGTAGTTTGTACCTCTTAATCCCTCTCACCCAATTTCCCCTTCCCCCCACTCTGGCAACCACCAGTCTGTTCTCTGTATCTGTGAGTTTTTTTCATTTTGTTATATTTGTTTGTTTTATATTTTAGATTCCACATATAATTAAAAACAAAGTTTTCCCTCTTTTTATAAAAAGGAGGAAGCATTATATTCCCTTCACACAAATGAAAATGCATCACAAGTCTTAAAACTGAATACAAAGTTCAACCAGGGTATAATTCTCTGGATCCAAGAGTGCCTTATAAACTTGTGAGGTTGCAAGAAAGTTATCTGTAGCATGACACACCAGATCTTGATTGCTCTACCTCCTTTCCACCTCTCCAAAATATAATCATTAAAATGTAATTAAAGCCAGGTAATCCAGTTTAGAATTACAGTGATTTTTTAATGCTAAATCTAAAAGGTGCTTAAAAGCATGTTGTTAACCCATTTCCACCTAACACACACATCTAGAACTTGAATTCTCTACTTGGCACTATAAAGTAGACTCTAACATTTTCATAAAACTCTTTGTGCATATAGAATGTACTCAGCAGTGTTCAAGGTACTGGGGATTAAAAATAAATAAAAAATAATCCCTGCCTTAAAAGAGTTCACAGTCTGTAAGGGAGGTAATTTATAATTGTAAATTATGAATTTATAACTGTAAAATGCAAAAAGTAAATTTAGAAATTGTTATGATTGAATATTTTTGTGAAATAAATAATAACCACTTCCCATTATTAATTCTGTTCCTTCCACATAGTAGTTATTGTGTCAATCATGTGACTTCCTATTTCTCTTCTCCCAGCAGTGCCCTGAGGTAGATGTTATTGTCTAATAAAACTAAATTGAGAAATAAATAAATAAATAAGTAGTCAATTTGACTTGCTGAGCATGTGATTATGGCATAAGAGTTAATAAATGCATATAAAAATGCATGATGTAGCTGCTGGTACATTTTAAGTATTTATTAAATGGCAGATATTAGCAGATGCTCCTGTAACACAATCGTAAGCCAATCAAAGATGGTGTGTGGGAGTCAAAAAGGATTATAAGGAAAGGCATTCTAGAAAAGGCGATACACTAGAAGCTGGATTTTGGATGGAGGGCCACAGGAATGTTAGTGTTATGGAATGAAATGCTCTCCTCCTAACTTCCATGAAAACACACACTGTTAGTTGTCCACCTACCTCATTCTTTGTACATTTTTATGATTTTCCTTAGCAGGAGTTTCCTCTTGTACCCACTCACTAATTCTGAAATTTTTCCAGGACTTAGTCCTCAACCCTCTTTTTTCATCTTATAGTCTCTCAGTAAGTGATCTGCTCCATTCCCATGACTTAGAATGCTATCTTTATGTAGATGACTCTCAAATTCATAGTATCAAGAGTACCATCCCTCTAAGCCTCATATCTATACATAATTACATATTTTCACTCCAGAACTTGTCTGCTCAAAGTTGAACACTTGTTCTCTCCTAAAATCTGGAACCTGGATATTTCTCCCTTTCATTGCCTTTAAAGGGCTCTGACATCTATCGGTTGCTGATGCCAGTGACTGGAAGTCATCCATGATTTCTTCTCTTTCCCCATCCAACATTGAATCCATTTAAATCTCATTAGTTCTACTTCCAAAAATATATTTTGAATCTGTCCCATCTCTACTATCAGCACCACCATCACCCTTGTCCTAGACCACAGTGAAAGCTTTCCTTTCAGTGTTTCTGTGCTTTCACTCTTCTGCCCTCCCCAGCCCACCTAACCTTCAGTCTGTCCCCCACATGATAGCCACGATGCTCTTTCCTAACCCATAATTTTGATCACATCAATCTTTTGCTTAAACCTCTGATGCCAGCCTATGCTGCTTGGAATGAAGCCAAACTCTTTATTATACTCTGAACATGAATGAGATGGCCCCTGCCTTCTCCTTCAGCCACCTCTCATGCCACTATTTTCATGCTCCAGAGACACTGGCCTGCTTTCAGGCTCTCCCCGATCTTAAATGTTTCCTTCTTTAAGACATTCATTGGGACATCCCTGGTGGAGCAGTGGTTAAGAATCTGCCTGCCGATGCAGGGGACACGAGTTCGATCCCCAGACCAGGAAGATCCCACATGCCGTGGAGCAACTAAGCCCATGTGCCACAACTACTGAGCCCATGTGCCACAACTACTGAAGCCCACACACAGAGAGCCCATGCTCCACAACAAGAAAAGCCACCACACTGAGAAGCCTGTGCACCACAAGAGTAGCCCCCACTCAAAGCAACTAGAGAAAAAGCCTGTGCACAGCAACAAAGACCCAACGCAGCCAAAAATAAAATAAATAAATAAGTAAATGTATAATAAAATAAAGATTTTTTTTAAAAGACATTTATACACATAATTACCTCTGCATGGAAATGCCTTCTCCTGTGCTGTGTATGGCTATTCTCCTCTCCATGTTGGTCTAAGCCTTTAACATAATCTTCTCAGAGAGGTTTTCCTTGATTATCTTATCTGAAAAGAATCTTTGCTGACTTTTTTTAATATTACATCTAAACCCTCCTGTCTCTTCACTCAGTTTGCAAATACACATTTCTTTACTTGTTTATTTCCCGTCTTCCCTACTGAAATGTGAGATCCGTAAGGCCTAGGATTGTCTATTTCATTCATCAAAGTAGATCTAGAGCCTGTAATAACATTTGGCACGTAGTTGATACAAGTATTTGCTAAGTGAATAAATTAAAAAATGAGAATCTTATGGAATACATGAGGGATGCATGACTTCTAAACATTTGAGAAGCAAACAAAATTGTCTTTTTAGCTCACTTATAAAACAGGGATAAAAATGACTATCGTTCCTAAACTCATAAGGATATAGTAAGTATCATAAGAAAGAAATTGATGTGAAAGTCTGGAACGTTAAAACCATTAAGTCATTGACTTTTATTATTACTTAATGATTATCATTTTATCGCCTTATCATTGTCCTACATGATATAAATTCTGATTATTCATAACTAGATGTCATCAAATGTTGGTGCCCCTTTTGAAAATCGTGACAATATTCTAGTACAAATGCATACATAGGAGTTTCCATGTTAAAAATAAAGCTGACCCAGCATCACTTACAGACTAAAACACTGCCACACCCCACTTTCTGCTCACCCCAGACCTAATGTGGAGCTTCAGGGAAATTGCTTAGCCTCTGGGGGCCTTAGTTTCCTCATCCGTAAAATGGAGCCTGCCTCTTAGACAGTGATCTGAAAAATAACTAATTAATGCAGGCAATCGCTAATTGTTGAGGATGACATTGGGAATGAGGGACAATCTGAATGTTAAGGGCTATTAATTCTCATAAAGCACAAAGGTCACTAGCTTACATCTTTGTGCCATGAGAGACTCAGCCAAGTGGATTTGGAGCACTTTTGCAGAAATTCCTGTTAGGTCCTTACATTGAGCTCACAATGTCCCTGGGGGTTTGGGAGGAGAAATCAATGGCTCACAATAATAGGTGTCCTGCCAGGATAATAATGGATTTCAACCTTCTTTATACGTAGCCCTTTGATAATCGACAGAGAATGCTTGGCAGCAACAGTCAAGATAAAAAGTGTCCTATTTTAGTGATTTTCCGTTTGATCACCAAAACTCCACAGTATTGTGTTAGTGAGCTAGCGCTCATGGTATCGGCTGGATGTAGGCAACCCTCAGGAACTACTTGTTTTCAGGTAGCTTCTTTCTCTCTGATGCCAAGTTCATCCTCTGGAAATACTACGTTAAACAAATCACTTCACTGCTTAGATGTCCTCAGTGCTAGTTTGCTCTTGTGGATTTCCAAGGACGTTAAGAAATCAAGCAAACAAAAGACCTCGGTTAGCATTCAAGGTTCTCCCCAGCTTGATTTGGCTTATCCTCCTACGCTCTCCTTCAGATGCCCCACGCTGCAGCCACACTGATCTGGAATTGTTTCCTCATGCCTTACTCCATGTTGTTCACGCTGACGCTCTGGGAATTCCAACTTCAGCTAAATAAAACCCTTGCTCTCGAGCCCTCTGCAAGCCTACACTTATTGCTCCTCTTGCCTGGAATTCTCTTCAGCCATTCATTCATTCAATTCATGTTTATTGAGCACCTATCATGTACCAGGTCTCGGGCACAGAGCTGTAGTGAAAATAGGCACATTTCTGACCTCATGGAGCTTAAATAATGCGAAAGAGAGATATTCAATGAGCAAACAAAAGAAGAGTACCTCCTGGGGTAATAAACACTATGAAGATAACGGATAAGAGGTAAGGCGTGTGGCAGAGAGAGGTGATTTGGGAGAAGAATGTTATGTACGGTGGCCATTGAGGGCCTGTCTGTAAGAGATGAGAACTAAGTGGAGATTTGAATAAAGTAAGGGGAAAAAATCTGTGTATATATCATGGCAAGGACATAAGGGCATCTTGGGGAAGGGGTTCCAAGACAAGGAAAAGGGAAGGAAAAGAATCTGGCTTGTTTGAGGAAGAGCCTGACATTTCAGAAGCTCAGGGTACTTCAAGATGCATGAACTAGGAAGAAGGCACAGAGGTAATGGTAGGAACTGAAACTTTTACTGCCTAAAAGATGTTTTTCTTCCTGAGGTGGGAAACCATTATTGGGTGTTTGGAAAGGAGATGTGACATCTTTTGACCTAGTATTTTAACAGGCACTCTGATTTTTTCTTCTCCACTCAGTGAGACTACAGCGCTCTGCTAGGTGGGTGCCAGGTACCCACTCCCTGCAGTACAGTCCAGAAAGCCCTTCCCCACAGAAATCCCAGGCAATTGTAGAGCTCACAGCATGTGTTTCCCTCCTCTGTCCTACATGGCATATTTTCCAACCCTTCATACATTTTGACCGATTTTCTTATTTACAGTAAGAAGGCAGGTCCAGTATCAAGTGGAAACTCCAAAGTTATTTGCTTTATGATTTGAATGCTTATAATTATTTTGTTGTCTGCTTTAAAGGAACAGGAAGTGTTGGGAGGAAAATGTTTAAATTGCTCAAGTAATCTAAAAAAAAAACGTGATCCCAAGACAACTCTGTAAAGATTGTACATTAAGGACTCACTTGTCCTTTCTCTCTGTAGTGGGAGAGGTACAGCCCATCATTTACACATTTATATTTGATTTTATTGTATGTGACACCTATTCCAGGAAGACTCTCTCTCAGCCTTCCTTGTTTAGTGCTGGTGCTAAAGTGACTTGCAGATAGCACCCCCTCTGGGGGGCACATTGCCTTCTTTTCTTGTTGCTGTGGTCATCACTGTCTTTCTTGCTGCTATTGCTGGTGATTGCCTCAATCGTGGATCTTGAAATACATTTTGAATGAAAAGGGATCACAATCTACTAGATGCTAAATCAAATCATGTGTCTCATGCCACAAGTTATCTCAATTAATGTCAGCATCAATTCATCTGCTAAAAACACTCTCTCACAATCCCACTCCTTCTACTCACCTGCACACGCATATCCTGTCTTCAAGCCATTTGTGTTGGCTTCCCTCAATCTACACACCGTTCTTCCTTCAAGGCTCAATGTATGTCCCAAGTCCATCAAAAATATTTGCCGATTACTAGTATTTCCTGGGATATACACTTACTGTCTGTCTATTATACACACTTGGCCTTTAGTTATATACTCTACTATGAATTAAGTTAGGTTATAAGATGAATCAACAGCTGTCCACTAATCTTATGGGCTCTGTGGGTTGTTATGTTTTGTATCTATCACAAGTCTTAAAGTTAGGATCTCAGTAAATGCTTAACAAAAGTTGATCAGTATTGTTATATGTAATTCCATGAATCAATTGCTCATCATGAAAACATAGGAACATTTTTTTAAAAAGAAGATCATTTGGAAAATTAAGGCAAAAGGGAATTCCCTAGTGGTTCACGGGTTAGGACTCCACACTTTCACTGCCGAGGGCCTAGGCTCAATCCCTGGTTAGAAAACTAAGATCCCACAAACTGTGCAGCATGGCCAAAAAAAAAAGAGGAGAGGGAAGAAAATTAAGGCAAAAGATATGAACCAGCAATTCACAGAAGATATATAAATGCCCAATAAACTCTCAAAAGTATTTAACTTTAATATTAATCAAAGAAATGCAAATCAAAGTGGCAATGAATATGTATTTTCAAATCTAAAAATTGGAAAAGACATTTGTATGTAATAATGTTCAATGCTAATAAAACTCTGGTGAAAAAAGGATCATTTTTTTAACTACTAGAGGAGATGTAAATTAGCACAACCTTTCTGAAAGTCAATTAGCGATATATATAAATTGTTTAAAACAATCCATACATTTTTATTCTTTTCCTAGGAATCTACCCTATGGGAATAATCATAGATTTGCCAAAGAAAGGTGTGGTAAAGGATGTTCTTCATAACATTGCTCATAATAGCTCATAAAAAGCAAATACCAACCAATAAGGGAGAGGATAAGTAACAGTACATATAATGAGATTTTTACATAGCCATTAAAAATGACGTTTCAAAGAATATTTAATGGCATGCAATATAACATGAAGTGAAAAGTCAGGCTGTAAATCAATATATAGGGATGTTAACAATTTTGTTAAGAGTCTACCCATACACTTAAGAGAAAATAAAAAGAAAAAAAAATAAAATTAGATGAACTAAATGAAAAAAGCTAATGAAATGATTCTTTTAAGTTCAAATATGTCAGTAATCACATTAAAAGGCAATGGATAAAATGCTTTACTCTTTCTGGATAGGCGTTTCTATTGTGTTATCGTCTGTCATTCTATTAAGTTGTTATTTACTAATTCTTTAAATGACCACCCTAGAAATTACAACTTGTATTCTTGATCTTAAATTAATAATATTCACAGTCTCTCAGAAAATGCAAGTAATAATTCTTTAACTCCATCTTTTGTGCTACTACTATATTTTGTACCCACTTCAGTACATATCAGTAGATGTTTAGTAACTGGTTATCTGGGAAAAAATGTATATAGAGATACATATATGAGTTTTTTGTTCTTTTTCTTGATAAAAAGCATGTGTAGCACTAACTCTTCTAATAAAAATAAAATGTACAATTTTATCTATTATAAATTCCATATAGCCAATTGATTCTTACAGAATGCTTACACTGCATTTTTTCAAACTCTTGTATCCTTAGGCAAACTATGGTTGCATTTGATAAATACATACAGTTACACCAATGGGCTCATATCTTGGTTACATTAACATGAATGATGAAAATGAAACAAGGATAAATGTCAGAGCTTCACAAACTGACATGATCAATTTCTTTGCTAAAATGGTTGATAGTTAATCTGCTTTATCAACATTTTTATTGCTTTCTGGACAATTAACAAAAACAATAAATCAAGCCCTGATTTGTAGTATATGCCAATTTTCATGGTGTAAATATTCCCATGAAAGCCAATCCCAAGTTAAAGTTTGACATCATTGAATGCATGTTGAAAACAGATGTGCATTAATACACCATTATGTGGTATTTCCATCATACCTATATGATTGATATAATTAATCTCTGGAGCATAGATAAAATGTAGGAAGATAAGGAATAGGAAGTTATGGAGTTTTGGCTATTTATTACATTTGTTGTTGCTATAAATTATTTATTGGAATATTATACAATTTAATTTTTAATAATAGTTAAAATACTGTGCTCAACAACCAACTTTCAGAATTCCTGAAAACTTAGCAGTAAGTTCTTAGAAGCCAGTACTAGCTGCCCCAGGCACATCCCTAGAGTCTCTGTACATCTCAATTCCTCAAGATATTATTATCATTTTAAACAGTTATGCTTGTCCATATGTTTATCTTTTTTGTGGTTTTTGTTTCTTCCTGAATTATCATGGTTATTTAGAATTATTTTCCTTCCTTCTGAAGAACTCCCTTTAGTATTTATATCAGTGAAGGCCCAGTGGCAACAAATTTTTGAAGTTTCTGTTTTACTGTGTGGTAGGCAGAATAATGGCCCCCATATATGTCCACACCCTAATGCTCAGACCTGTGAATATATTACATTATGTTACCTTTCATGACAAAAGGGACTTTGCAAATGTGACTAAAATTATGCACCTTGAGATGAGAATATTATTCAGAGGTCTGGTCTAATCACATGCGTCTTTAGAAGTAGAGAACTCTTCCCAACTTCAGAGAACCAAAAAGATGGCAGTATGAGAAAGCCTAAGTCCACCTTTGCTGACTTTAAAGATGAAGCAAGAGTGCCAGAGACCAAGAAATGGAGATGGCCTCTAGAAGCTTGAAAAGGCAAGGAAATGAATTCTCCTCTAGAGTCTCCAGAAGAAAATTCAACCCTGCCAACACTTTAATTGCATTCAGTAAGACTGGTGTTAGACTTGCAATCTATAGAACTACAATATGATTATAAATTTGTATTGCTTATGGGACCAACTTTGTGGTGCTTTGTCATGGCAGCAATAGAATACTAATACAGTTTAAAATGCCTTTACCTTCATTTTTGAGGCATATTTTTGGTGGCAATTGGATTCTAAGTTGACAATTATCTTATTTCAGCAGTTTAAAAGTCATCCCATTGTCTTTCGTCTTTTCTCTATATCTCCTCCTTTAAAATCAATATGTCTTTTGTTCTCTTGCTTTTAGGTTTTCTGTTTGTCCTTGTTTTTTGACAATTTTACTATAATGTGCTTAGACATAGCTTTACTTTATATTTATTTATCCTGCTTTGATTTCTCTGAGCTCTTCAAACCTGTGACTTAATGTCTCTTGTTGGTTTTGAAAAATATTTTTCTTCATTTTTTGTGTCTGTTAAAAATGTTTTTGCCCCATTCTCTTTCTTTCCCCTATGCTGAGACTCAAGTTACAAGTATGTTAAATATCCTTGTTGTATTCTAGATGTCTAGTATGCTCCTTTTTATATTTTACATTTTTTCCTCTATGCCTCAAAAATGGATATTTCCTACTGTTTTATCTTCCCATTCTCCAATCTCATCTTCTATTGTATTTAATCTTCTATTAAAAGAATCTGTTGATCTCTTAATAGCTAGCTGCAATTTTATTTTTTATAAGTAGAATTTCCATTTGATTTTTCTCATATATTTAAGTTCAATTTCAATGATACCTTCTATATATTTTTAACACATTAATCTTAGTTATCTTAAAGCATCTGTAGGATAACTCTAAAAAATGGTTCACCCAAGATTTTATTTTTCATTTTTTTTATTTTCTGTGTTTCTTTTCCTCCTGTTTTTGGTCAATATTGTACAATATCTAGCATTCAATTAATTAAATGTCATAAAACAATTTTAAAGGTTCTGATGATGTTATCTTTCAGAGGAGTTATTTTTCTTCTGTCCAGTAGCTAGAATATGATCATATCACCTTAACCAGTGAAGACCAGTGGTCCTTTCAGGTTCTCAAGAAAATTTGGACTGTTTATCTAGGCTTCTCTTCCTTCATTACCCTGAATTTCAGTTTTGTCTTCCAGTCATTACAAAACTGTTTAATATTTTATTTAGCTTTTCAGCCTCAGAAATCTCTCTTGAAAAATTGTCTCTCAAATCCTGATTGCCTTGGTTGTTCTCTATATCTTCAAATAGCTGTTTCTTTCTTTGTATTTTATCCAGATTTTATAGTTGGTTCTGGTGAGAGGTTCAGCCTAATATCAACTATTCCATTAAATCCAGAAGCAGAACTGACTAAGGGACCAGGCTTTATTTCCATATGTACTAAAGATTTAACTTAATGTTGTCAAATGATAGGGATTCAATATAAATTGATAGAAACAGAATGAACAGATTAATAGAATTTATTATATATGAGTTAAAAAAACTGGATAATTTGAATACTTACACAATATTCATTGGAACTGCATTTAATGAATTATGCTTTGATTTTATGCCAGCTGTTTATCCTGTTGAATGCTAAAATAAATAATCCTATAAAAGTATTACGGTGTATAACTGTTTATTGAGGAACTTGTTTATTATGATGGTAGTGTTCTCTCTAGGAAAGCACTCAGGAAACATACTCTTTGGGCCATAGTGCCAAGAATAGTTCTTCTTTGCCATATTGGTTGGTCTTTATTCTGAACTCACAATGTTATGTAACTCTCGGGGTTTGGTTTTGTTTTTTCCATTTGGTCAAGAGGAAACTTAGACAAAAATTTGTAGTCTATCTGTATTAAATATAAAATTTAGCTTTATCCCTCTCTACATTTTATTTTCCTGACTTTTTTTTCCTACTGCACCTATTTTGAATATTTTAGTTTACTTTATGTATTTCTGCTGCCTCAGCTTGCTTTGGAATTAAATAGAGAGGACAAGTAAATTATTTGCATTCTTTACAAAGGGTTTTCTACAACGTATATTCTTTCTCAAAACAGCACTTGGCTACATTTACATCCATAAGAAGGCTTTGATAAATATAACATGTACATACATAATACAAATTTTATAGTCTAAATAGATTTTCAAATTTTATTTATTTGTTTAATATCCAATAAAATAGTATAAGTATTACCTCTGGCACCTCTTTAACAAATAAAGAAACCAGAGTGCAGACTCAATTAACTATCACATGAATAAGTTAGATTTTAACCCAAATATCTTGATTTCAAGAACATACAAATAGAAAATAATAAACATAAGTGTTTCCTTTGAAATTCATGCCAAGACCTTAGATGCTTACTCCCATTGTCTTTCTACTTTGCTTTTGTGAGTCTTCAATCAGTACAAATATTTTCTTGAGTATAATACATTTTATTTTAGCTTAGTACTTACAAATCCTTTCTTTGCTTATCACTACACTTTCTGTAAAATAAGAGCCCTTTAATTTGCCTTTCATACATTTCTGCTTGAAGGTACACCTTCAAATGGATCAAATTTAATTGCAGTGTGGCCCTTAGCTAGTTCAAATTCCTCAATCAATTCACCTCAGACTCATCCTCCTTCAAGACTAAACAACCCCATTTTTCTTAATCTCTTCTCATATGTTCCGTAATCCCTTCCATTCCATTTATCATTTTTGTTGCCCTATGCTCTCTCCAATTTAGCTATAATGTTCTTCAAATAAGATCCTCTATCAGATGGGCACATGCTTAAAATCTCCTTCTATACTCATATTAGGCCAACTAAGAAGCTGCCCTGGTAATTTCAGCTTGCACAGTTATTATGAGCCTTGAGTCTGCGGAATGTTAAATACATATTCTAAAGAGGTGGGAACAGATGACATTTCCTTGTGTTAATATTTTGAGGCAACATGGTATTTTGCCTAAAAAATAAAAAAAAGATGTGTCTTAGAATTCCAACAAAGTAAGTGCTTTGCCTGTAATATGAATTTTTTGATGTCCGTATTAAAGAGCTACTTTGCAAATTCAGGAGATGATGTCATAGTTGTAAATAATTAAATATGGTTCCCTTTTCCCAAATACCCAATGACTCTTGTGAAGAGGTTATCTATCATTATCAAGTCACTGAGTCTGATGTGAATTCAGGGTCTTTATAATAATGGACCAAATTTATCATAAGATAGTATTTGCTTAAAAAAATTAAGTAAGCAATAAAAAGCAAATGTTACCTAAAGTTACCTAAAGTTAGTCTGCAGTTCTCTGAGGCATCTCGAAAAAGAAAGAAACACTGGTGTAAGAAACATCAATTACAAAAGCCCCTGAGTGATAAACAGCTACTTCCATGCAAGGAGTAATTACTGTCTCCCGGAGCTGACCCAGAGAATCTCTGTAGGGAGCGAATGTAAAAGTGTAGTTGGAGCCATATGCCACGGGCATCTCTATGCACTGATGGAGAGGACTCATTTGGGAATGAGTTGGAAGAAGTCATGTGTGTTTATGCAAAACACTCTTGCCATTCTGTTATAAAGAGCTCAAATGCTATATTCAGATTCTTAACGAAAAGGTAGAGTGGCAAGCCCAGAAGTTGGGCAAAGCAGCTCACTGGTTAGGTCTTGAGAGCAAGCACTCAACTAAAACAGGCATGGAGAGCATATCTAAAAGGCTTGGCATATTTGTTGCCAGTAGTGCTGAACATTTCAAATGCATTTGGCAGTTCCAACACTTGGAAGTCAAAAGAGTAACTATCTTTGTATTGTTTAGTGGCAAGTGATATAGTATGAATTTTCCTAGTTTAGGAGAAAATGATAATTTGTTGGCCCTGGTAACTGAAAATTTTGGTCATAGTCTGGCTTCAGATACAGATGGATCCACAGGAGATCAATGGTATCCTCAGGACTCAATCTTTATCCATCTCTGAACCATGCTTTCCTCTTTATTTTTTCCACTGTCAGGCAGAGTCTTCATTCATGATGGCAAGATAGCTGCCAGCAGCTCCAAGGTTATATTTCTCTCCTATCCTCTCAACCATGTCAGTAGAAAAGAGTGTGTTTCTTTCCCAATAGTTTTAAAAGAAGTCCAGAATGAGTCTCACTGACTCATTGGTCTGGCTTACTTCATAAGTCCATCTCCAGAGCAATCACCCTGGCCAGAGGAATGTGATTGATTGGTCAGACATGGGTCACCTCTAATGTCCCACTCAAAGTGTCCCCCTTGGAGCTAAGAGCAAGATTAGCCCTCTCTCCCAACAATTGCATAAGCTGAAAGGGTCTGGTTGGTGTTTCTCCAAAGGAAAACCGTGGTGTTGGTATCAGAAGAAGAAATATTTTTTTAAAAAAAGTCTGGTGTTTAATTCACCATAAAATTAAAAGGGAAAGAGCTATTCTAGGAAACCCCCATAGGACTATAAAAAGTAGACAGTGGCAATCCTCTCACATTTAAATATGTACTTATGCATATTTCTGACTACTACAACTGCCCCAGAGATGTTTAAAACACTACTGAAGACATAAATCTCTTTGGTCATGTGAAGTTGGCTTTATATCTCTCAAAAGACATGAGATCAGTTACTCTAAGCCTGGAAATCACTCATTTTTTATTGTTGTTGCTGTTGTTTGTCTGTTTGCTTTTTGTAAGTGCTGTTGTTTGTTTGTTAAGTGCCTTACAAACATTAACCCATTTAATTATTAAAACAGTCCTGAAAGGTAGTATTATTGACAGTTATTTACACATGAGAAAACTTGGTCACAGAAAGTTACATGACTTGTGGTTCCACAGCCATTGATGGGAAGACTGGGATTAAAACACGGTTTTCTTAGACCTTTTTTCTACATGATGCTGATTCCACCACTAAGTTAGCAATACCATTTGAAAAGCAGAGAAAGTGAATTCTAATTCTGTTGTCAAGTAGAAAGCTATTTTTGCAATCACCATATACAACACGTCAAATCCTTGTCTTTCCATAGTTCGTAACCCTTATACAACCACTTAAAGAGAACTGAGAGTCATTCAGAGCTCCATAGATTTAGGTTTTATACCATTTGGCAGCCGCTTCTGCAGTATGGCATGTGATTGCATGTCCAAAGCAATTGGATCTTTATGAGTTCAAAACCCATTTCTACCACTTTCTAGATTTATGAGTTCAAATAAGGTTTTTTTAAGCTCTCAGTTTTCAGTTATTTTCCCAAATATTAAATAAGTATGATATTTGTCCCTCCTTCTGATAGCTAGTTTGAGGATTAAATGAGTCATACATGAAAATCCCTTAGAACAGTCCCTTGTACACAAGATGCACTCAACACATTTAGTTTTATTATTATTGTTATTGCTCCTGTTATTGTTGTTGAAGGTAACCCCCATAACATAATTACCAAGAACCAAACAAGTCAGGAAGCATAGCCTATGGCTAATAAAAAGCCTATGTGGTTAATAAAAAGATGAATATAAAGCAATTATTTTCCTGTGATTTTGAAAGCATTAGTGGAGCTTGAAATAGACAAAGCCAAGTATATACATGGGGAGTTGATGACTGCAATTTATTCTCTAGTCATCAAGAATGGATTCTTAGCAGGAAAGGAAGATGAACGACTAAATAAACAAAAGAATCAGCCATTCAAATGGCATCAGCTCTGTGAATTTGTCTAGTTACTTCTGGAAGCATTGGACTTCACATTTGCCCATTTGAGATCATCATCTCTGTGCCCCACCACTTATGGAGGCTTAAATAAAATACTGTGATAGTTTGCTCTGTATGGTGGGAATGCAACACAGTGTGGAGGTTAACTTGGATCCTCACGGAGGCAGGACTCTGTCTGACTTTAATTACTCCAAGTTATATTCTTTCCACCAGCACTGTGTTTCAAAATTAATACAAATACATTCTCCAGATCAGTAAATTAAAATTCAGAAAGATTCTAACATTTAAAATATTTTAGAAAAGCTATTGACTCTAAAAGCTATCATCATTTCTTTCCTCTGTCACCTGTTCTAATTTTTTTCTCTTTTGGCTAGCACCTTCAGTTGATCTGTGTGGTTTATTGGGTGGAATGAGCCAATTCCTCATCCCTAAACTTTGCCATAAGCTCCACACAGTACCTTTCACAAACATTAATACTCTTTATTCCATAGAGTCATCCAGATCATGCAATCCAAGCATCAGGGCCACTTGCATGGAGCCCGACACTTCCATAGAGCTGTTTTCTCCTCTGGGCCCCATCAAATATGGCTGCCTTTTGGGTCCTTCAGGGTATGGATTAGAGCAATCTTTCCAAGTGTCATATTGGCTTTCTCCAGAACCTGAAAACTTCTATGGGATATTGTGTTTCCTTCATCACCAAGTGAGGCAGAAAATATAGTCATCTGTCCTTGAGTTTGGAAGGTATGTCACAGCATGTCCCAGACCACTGGAAATCTAAAATTTTCACTGAAGTATCTTCATGATGTTATCTCCTATTTTCTCAAGGGCATGTGTCTTACTGAGGCCTCTCATCTATCTGCCACCTCTCGCTCATTTGTGCCAGTTAGCATGATGTCGTTATAGATTGGACAAGTGAGATACTCTCAGGTATGTCAAGAGAGTCCAGCTTTCTTCAGTCTATATTTTGACAGAACATAGGAGAATTTTCACCTAGCTCTGGGGCACAACTATAAATGCATACTGTTTTTTTTAATGTAGACTATTTTGATCCACCCTTTTGATAGAGATGGGAAAAAATTATTCACCAGATCAATAGCTGAATACCATGTACCTGAGGCTATTTTAATCTGTTCTAGCAAATGTACCACACCTGGTACTATATCTGCAGTTGGGATACTATATACTACTCAACTGAGTTGGCAGTAACCTACTATTATCTTTCAGAATTCATCTGACTTTTATAATGTAGAGACTGGTAAATCAAATAGAGTTATGATAGAATGCACTATCCTATATTCTTCAGGTTTTTTAGGTAGCATTAATTTCTGTCATTTTCCTGATTTTTTTTTTTTTTTTGGTAGCTGTCTTAGCAAGAGAGAAAGGTTCAGTTTCAGAGATTCCACTTGGCCTTCCTAACTATAGTAGCTCTTATTCCTTAATAAATGAATCAAAATGAGGATATATATATTTCAATTAATTGTTCAAGGACTGGGAAACAACCACTGGGTGGGTCCTTGGACCCCCTGGACACACGGTGAGCCGGACCTGGGCCAGACATCATGTATTACATCACCATACACCTCCACTTCACCAGAGGAGCCATGAAACCTGGATATTAACTCGAATCCTCTCTTCTTGAAGTATTTGGATAGTCTTTCCACGTTATAAATGTCTGAAGGCCCCTTTGGGAAGTATTGGGTAATATTACTCTATATTTGACCTGACTTTCTAGGATCTATTCTCCTAGAGATCTGGCCTCTCTTTCAGTCAATGAGTCCAGATGTGAAAATTGGCTTCTATTTAGAAGCTGAACAAGAGATCATGACTTCCATGGGTGGCTACTCCCAGTCTCCTGATCATCCAAACTTGATTTTTCTTTTTAGCAAAGATCGTGCAGTGTGTTTTTAGCTATTGTTCTAGTCACAATCTTCACAGCTCCCTATAGGTCAGGACGTCCTGGCTGCCACTCTAGCCCTGCTGTTCACTGTGAGAGTTACACCTCCTTGGCTTCTGAGAAGTAAGCACTGCCACCTAACCTCTCTTATTTTGAGGCTGTCATTTCCACCGCTATAAGGAGCCAATTTTGTAACATCTCCCAATGTCAAGGGATGATATCATCTCAGAGGAAAACCATCACTGTGTTTCTCTGTGATGCTGACACCCCTTTAACCAGTGAACTCTTTATTAATTTGGCAAACAAAATGTTCTCTGGGCTCCCCCTTGGAGCATAACCACCCAGTCCTGGGGGGTTTTCAGGTTTACACCCACTCTCACTTCTCACTTCTTGGAGCCTCCTGAGTGCCTTTTCCATGGTGTGGCATGAGTTATAGTATTTCTATTTCATTTAGTGTGCATCATAACTGTCTCTAAGCCCCTAAAGCCCTCCTAGCAGATGTTAGCACAGTCCCCTTATCAGGGTGTTAAATTCTGCCCCCTAGAAGTATGCTCAGATACAATACAGCATTTACAATCAGGTCAATCTGATTTTAGACTCAGTGTTCTTTGATTCATTTCCTCTTTGTTAGAAAGGTTTGCATTTTTTCTAATTTAAATAGGTAATAAGCAATTTATCATCCTTCTCTCAGAATTGACTCATGTTGTTTTTTAACAGAAGGTCCTAAAATACATGCTGATGAATCCTGCCCAATAAGGGAGAAGGAACAATGAGTGTGAAAACTCAATTTCCTAGCTGATTTCTGTGAATTTCCCTTGTATACATATAGGAAAATATATTTAATGTAATTAAGAGAACTTTTATTTTTATAAGATTCAATAGATTCCTCCTAACAGAATATCTGAAACAGACTAAGTGGCCAATCAGTTTAATGGATTAATAAGTGATTAAGAAATCATAATTATAAATAATAAATCCATCAATAAATGATTGCATTTGAAATCTGTTTTGCTGGTTTTGTTCACTGGTCAGCACCAAGCATCTAAGGCAGTGCCTGGCACATACCACTTTCCAAACAAACATTTGGTAAGACCATTAAGAAATAATGTATGTCTATACACTTGTGTGTTTGTATGTGTGAACATATATAGTTTTAATACATCATTTTAATACAATTAAATATACGTTTATTTAAAAATATTTAAACAACGTAGATACCTCTAGTAAAATGAGAAATTTGATGTTACCCTCAACTCGATTTATTCAATTCATTCATTTAGCAAATGGAGAAGCTTCTATGCTATGTGCAAGAGATATAACATTTAGCAAAAATAGAATGCTCCTCCTCAGGGCAGCCACTGTCACCACACTGGTGTTTATCCTGCCAGATATTTTCTTGTCTATTTTTAAACACAAAAACACCCCCCCCCCCACACACACACATTCACATGCCAAACAAACATTTTTTTTAACATAAATGAAATTACTTTCTATGTATGATTATGTAACAAGCCTTTTAGGTTAAAGTAAGGCATTTTAAACTCCTTTGCCTCATGGCAAACATAAAAAATGATAATATTTATACACTGTGCTAGGATAAACTGTATATAACTTAACATATAATGGACATTTGTTAAAGTAGCTCTCTGGTCACCTAATACTAAATCATGAATTATTCTTTTAATGTTACTGGATCTAGTTTGTTAAATTTCGATCTAGAATTTTTATATATTTATATATTTTCCATATGTTTATTTTTATATGTAAGTGTGATTGGACAATAGTTTTCTTTTACTGCTTTTAAAATCTATATTTTTCTAGAATTGCTACAAGTATTATGGTAGCTTTATAGAATGAGTCGAGAAGCTCTGCATTTTATCCTAAGATCTGGGATCACTTTTTACATAAGTAAAGGATTTATTTGCTTCTAACACATTGATGACTTTTCACGTAAAACTGTCTTTGAAATTTATTGCCTTTGGTGGGGGTGGAAAGTTAGCATGAGATCTTAACTATTTTTAATTTCTTTCTATGATTTTCAGTTTGTTAAGACTATTTCCCTCCATTTGAATCAATTTGATCATTTATATTTTTCCAGGAAAATCAACCATTTCACATCTCAATTTAAAAATTCTGTTTGTTAAAATTTTTCTCTGTAGCTTATATCAGCTTTCTTATTAATGTGAATTTGTTTGTGATTTCCTTCTTTTACTCTCTCTCCTGAATGAGAGGCCTGGCTGAGTGCTGGATTGAGTGGACCGGGCTTATGGACAAGCTGACTTCCCTTACAGCTACTGAATCAATCAGAACAGGTGTGAAGTTTGACCCCTCCTCCCTAATTGCCAGGGAAAAGATGCCTTTACTCTGGACAAAAAACTTGTCAATGCCTTTCACACTTTGAATAGCGGGTGGAGCTGCCTCTCCTTTTTCCATTATTATTACTATTATTTTTATTCTTTCAGATCTACTATGAAGGTCTGAAATCATAGCATCCTCTGACTGGCTTACCTTCATCAGGGTAACCCTCCTCAGGTATATCTCTTAGTTTTAGCTAAGAGTCATGTGCTAAAAGGGGCTAATTTTATACTCTAGAAGAAGCATAACTGGACGAACTCTTCCATAGTCAAGCCTTAATTACTCCCCATAGCAACACCCTACTGACTACTCATGCTCTTTCTGAACTTTAATTTCAAGCTAAGCTTTCTCCTGATCCACATCAACAAGAACTGTTCTTACCTCCATAGTTGTGATTTTCTCTGTTCTAATTTCTATGTCAATTTGATTCCATATGCTTTCTGGCTTCCAGAATTTTTAAAAATTTCTATTTCACTGATAGCACCTCTTCCTCTGTTTCAGTCTGTTAGGAATGTGTACAAGTTTTACAGTGTTTGCCTCACCCTTGCAAATTGTAATGAATGGTAATTTTGCCATTTTGATGGGTTGAAAAAAGCAAATTCTTTGGAATCTAGACATTTGTATCATATTTGCTTACTAAATATATCTATTCACATGAGAATTATAAGGAATTTTATAGTTGTATTTATACAACTATAGGATGTATAAATTGAGTTACATGGTAATTTAAAAGTGTATATGAAGTGGTCTTTCCTTTTGGAAGAGTTATTTTCAAAATCGTCTTTTAGCAAAATCTGTAACAGCTTGTTGTGGACCTGTTTTTGAGATAGTGATTGGAAAGCATCTCCACCAACATACAAAGAGTTTCCAATATCTGTCAGCACTATCTGATTTTCAACTATGTGGGTCTTTCACCACCTAGATTTCTGCTCATGATAAGTGACATGTGGACTTTTAGTGCTTCCTGCACCAAGGACTGTCTTTCCAGCTCAGATTGTGAAGTCCTTTCAGAATTCGGCCACGTTACTCATCTTGATTATGCCACCAGTCTCTTTGATGGGAGGCTTACCCGCTTCCTTTAAGAATAAGGATGCGGTTTAAGGTTTAACTTCAAACATTTAAGGCACTTAAGATGCTGGGTCCAATTTATTTACAGCTTCTGATTGATGTCTACTTTCTGCGTGGAGAATGAACTTCAGATCAGGGTTTCTTCCGTCAGTTCACACCCCATCCCTATGTACACGCAAAGCCAGGACCTTTCTCCAGAATCGCCTGGTGCCATCTTTTGGCTTCAGAGCTGAGCAAGATTTTTGGGTTTTTACTTTTTGGACTTTTAATAGTCTAACTGGAGGGCCATTTGGACAACATATGCAGGAACGGTGTTAAAAATGGAGCCCCTTTAGAAAATTGAGTGCAGCTCTACCAGCATAAAATCCAAATTTTTATTGAGATTTAAAAAAAAAATTAGTTAATCTGGTTTGAGGCCGATGAAACATGTAAACCAAAGTTGTTCATTGGGGTAGAAGACTATCTCTCATTGAATAATGTTGCTGGTATTTTGTTTATGATCCATGCTTGATTTATAATGTTTTAAAATAATCTCCTTGTAGAGAAAGCATGGCCCTGTGTAGTGGCATGATGACTAGGCAAGGAGATACGTGACATGACTTTTAATCCTCAATCTGTCACTAAGAATTGTCTGAACTTTGTCATGTTACCTATCTGGACATGAGCTTCCACAGCTCTGAAACAATCTTTGTTTCCTCTCATTTCTAAGAATCTATTTTCTATGCTACTGATTGTTTTTTGCTTTATGATTAGGCTCTGAGAAAGTTATGAAAATCCCCATACAAGTAAATAGACAATCATAATGATGACAAAAACAAAAATTAGAATCCACAACTTCTTTTTTTTTTCCCTCTAGCAAGTCTGTAGTTATTCCAGTATTGTCTACAGGTATCTGATTTTATGGGAGTGCCATATTTAAACAGTCATTATCAACTCATGCAATCAGACTTAAGTGCACCTAAGTACACCATCTGCCTTTTTCTTTCTTATATATTCCTCTGTAGTCACACACAGATATCTGCTATTCTAGTAGTGTCTAGAGCCTATTATAGCTGCACCAGTTACAGTGCAATCAGCAAAGGAGGCATTCCCTTTCCAAGTCCTGATTTTCAGAATTTAACTGCACCAACGTTTATAATGGCTCTACCCTTAATGTGATACATTCACGATTTTCTACACAGGTGTGTGTATGTGTTTTTCCTCAAAGCTCCAAAGGCAAAGTCTATCTTTGAGGGAACAGTTCAAACCTTGGACCCCTTTTTAAAAAGGCAAAGCATGACAGAAAATGTTTTGCAAATCCAAAACATTTCTGGTCAATCTGTACCGTCAAGCGAACCATTTCAAGACTACAATACAGGCAGAGAATGGTTGGAAGGCTGCCGGCTGTTCCATCGCTATAATCCCCGAGGCAAGAGCCTGGTCCTTTTGATTGGGTTCTACAGTCACATTATTCGAACAGTGTGCCTGATCTCAGCCCAGAGGCATCAGTTCATTCTCTGAAAAGCCAGCCGGAATACACCTTCTCAGCATATCAGTGATGACTTGGCAGTGGGACCCAAAGGTACAGAGCAGGGACTCTCAGTGGTGGGTCTTGCATTTTGGCAACATAAGCATGTTAATGAATAGGACACAGAATGAGGATTGAGGCCTCGAGGAAACCAATAAGATCCTGAGGTTGCATCCTGGAATAACAGACTACACCTTGACGTGAAATGCCCCTAAGTATGCTGACTCTGGTCACTCAGTTCTTGTATTATATATTTTATGGGTTCATGGGACCCTTGAAATCATTCAGCCTTCACTGTAGGTCCCATTCCAGTCATTTATGAATTGTGTGGATTAAAGCTGGTTGCTTAACCCTCGTTATCCCTGGTAGCCTCATAGGTGGGATGGAGATTAAAATTCCCAATGTTCACAGCTGTTGTGAAGATCAGCAAGACAAAGCACAGTGTGCCAAAGGTATGTTTAGCACCGAATAAATGAGAGAAGAAAAAATAATACTATAAGGCACTTACTATGCACCAGGCTCTACTCGAATACCTTTCATAGATTATCTCCGTTAATCTTCACAATCACCAAGAGGCCGATGATATTAGCATCTCCATGATAGATGAGAGATTTGCAAAGAGGCTAAGTCAGTACCCTGAGTACATTCAGCGGGTTCTTGATGGAATCAATAACTGAACCCAGAAGTCTGATTTCCTAGTCCACACTCTCATCTCCTACTCCTTGAAGAAAACCAAGCAGCTAGCCAACTGGCCATCCAGCTTGCCCAATGCACACGTGTGCTAAAAAATATTGTTTACTCTCTGACCTGTCCACAGTCCCCAGAGGTTCACACTGCCTCTCCTGGCCTCAGCTGGTTGAACCACTGCGTGACCTGGCTCAAGAATTTGCCATCCAGAAATAGACTGGCAAGTGATGATTTAGCCAAATGCAAAAAGTTAGGCAAATAAGATTTTCTCACTAAGGAACTTGAATGAAAAAAATGCAGAAAGAATTTGTCCTTAAGAAATGAAAATAAGAGTTGAAAGAAGAAAGAGACCAGGGTGGCCGAAATTTGTCATGGTAATATCAGCTTTATGAGGCCACATTGACTGCACCATGATATTTTTAAATACCAAAACACTGGTCTTTTTCTTCCATGATGTCATTATTTTACCCTTTTAAAAAAATCTGATATCTGAATAATTGAAAACTTCAGAAGTTACACAGAGATTGGTGGAACCAAGTTGTACTCTGAAAGTGTTCTAACGGTATTTCTCCCTTGTTGAAAATCTTTCCAGAGTATTTTATTGATGTTCTCAATTCTTCTTTCTAAGGTGATCATCTTCTCATACATTTAGTAATCATTTTCATACCCAGAAGGACCAATTTGGGTTTGTTGTTACTTCTGGAGGCCTTGATAGAGTTGACTTAGAATGGTAGCAATCACCTACAGGAAAACAGTAAGAGGATGAGGTAAGGGGATTGGGAGAGAAGAGGACAGGGAAAAGGTGGGGAGGGCCTCCCAGGCCCCAGTTTCTAGCTACTTCCCTAGAGCCTAACCATCTCCCTTCTTCATGTGCGTGGGTCCCTCTTTTCCGCCTGCTCCTTTATCCTCAGAAGACCAAGTTCATTTCTTAGGATCTCATCACTGCCATCCCTCCAGTTCCATGGACACTACTATTTATCCTAACAAGGGCTATATTTCCCACTCATCTGCCTTGGGAATATTCTAGCCGAAAGGCCCAAATAACCGTAATTTTCTCTCAAGAGAACAGAGTCTGATACCCAATGTAGAATCATGTCGCTCAATGCAGTAGCCTCCAACCATAAGTGGCTACTGTATACTTGAAACGGGGCTGCTCAAAACTGAGATCTGCCATCAGTGTAAAGTACATGCTGGGTTTTGAAACCTTAGTAGAAATAAAAGAATAAAGATATGCCTCACTATCTTTATATTGACTAGCTTTTGAAAAAATATTTTGGAATTTTTTAAAGTAAAATACAGTATCAAAAATACAGCATTGATATTAATTGCATATGTTTCTTGTATTCCTTTTTACTTTTTTAATGACTCCTAGAAAAATTACAATTATATATATAGCTTTCATTATATTTATGTTGATGTAGAAGTTGACAGCAATCATATTTCACTTTTTATTAAAAATACTGGCATTAATACTGGTGTTGATACAGCTATTCTCAAATTATATGAAATAAGTATCAAAATGCTGTGACGGTGACTGTGGTTTATAACAATCTCTGTGAGGTATTATATGCAAATCAAAATTATGAGAAATGAGTCAGCAGAAGCTCTGAAGAAGGGAAAATATAGAGAACAAGCAGAGGCTTGGGAGCCTGAATTGCATAAAGAATTAGATAACAGAATAGAAACAAACTGAGGAGAGGAGAATGACTGATAACACTGCCTCAGAGGCAAAGGGCAGACGTACCCTCCTCCAGCTCTTAGGTCCTTACTGGCATCTGGAGCCATCCTGCAGTTTCCGTTCTTTCTGAGGCTGAGTATAGGTAGCTTCACAGAAAACCTCGTGTTCTAGGAGGCAAACTTTCCTTGTCTTTATGAAACACCTTCAACATACAAAGCACCTTTCTTTTGCTTGACGATGTAATAGTGAACAAACCAAGCAGGTCTTTGTCTGCACTTTGAGGGCAAGAAACTAATATTCTAGAAATAATCAGTATTTAAGAACTGTGAAACAATAACTAAGCAAGAAAAATGGATGCAGTGAGATCTCTAAAGGCGAGAAAACCAGTGGATGCCACAGAGGTTTTTTGTCAGGAGATGGCCACTCCTTATTCAGAAAGTGACAGTTGAGCTGAGATGCGGAAAGTGAGAAAGAGCCAGTCATGCGAAAAGTCTGGAGTAGGGAGAGAAAAGGGAGAACATTCCAGGCAGAAGGAACAGCAGGTGCAATGTCCCGAAGGCAGAAAGATTTTTAGTTTGTTGGAGAAACAGTGTGATTGTGATTGGAGGGAAAGAGAGTGGTGTGAGGTAAGATGAAAGAGTCAGACAAGGGACCAGGTTGTGTACATTTGGGTTTTATTTGCACTGGAAAGCTGTTGAAGGGCTTTAAGCTGTGGGATGACATGGCCAATAAGGAATCCATTGCAGTGATCCAAGCAATATGTGGTAGAAGTTTGGCTTTGAATTATGCCTGCTACTTTTGAATCAACAGAATGTAGGATTATGTCATTTGTATGGGATTTTTTAAATTTGTCAAGAAATAATATTCACCTGGTTTTTAATGTGTTACATTCTATTTTTATCAATTACAAAAATTATATATATTTTTTGAAACGAACTTTGAAAATATAAATAAGCACAAAAAAATCACCCATATTTCTGCCATCCTGTAAGCATGATTGACATCTTAGAGTGTATTATTGTTCAGTACATTTCTAATATCTAGGTGTTTGTGCATACACAGAAATAGGATCATATTTATATATTTTTCAGGAGCTTTTTTTAAAACTTACACTGGGGATATACTTCTATATATACTTCTATATCATTAAATATTCTACAAAATCATAGACTGCATGGCAATTCAAGTGCATGGATGTTAGAGAATTGATCTGATACACTATACTTAGGGATTTAATTTGCTTCTAATTTATTACTAGTATTATTATTGTTTTTAATCATATAACAACATGTGATTATTGCCATCTTTATAAGTAAATGTTTGTGTTTACCCTTAATTATTTCTAAATGGTAAGTTCCAAAGCATGTAATTATATCCTAACAAACCATTTCCACATTTTCAGTGCATAATGTATATGGTAACATATCTTTACACCAGTTTCCCAGGATTTTAGGATATGATAATTTTAAAATTCTTTGCCTATTTAATAGGCAGTTAATAATACACCATTGTTATTTTGTTCAAGGTACATATTTTAAATTTGTATTTCTGTCTAGTAAGGTTGAATGTGTTTTTCCTTTGTTGATTGGCCATTTACCTGTAGTCTCTCAAAAGTGTTTATTGGTATCCATTCTGCTACGGGTGGGGGGTGGGGGGCCCTCATTTAGCTTGTCCCTAAAATGAATGAGAGGATAGAGAAAATGGTTTTGAGATGTTATTTCTGAATCATGACGTTGGATCAGGAAAAAAATTCTAATAAGTAATGGCACAGCTAATGCCAAGTAATCCCTGCCAAAGCGATAGTGCCAGACACTGAAAAGATGCCACCTGCAAGTAAATGGTCCAACACAGTTTTCTTCTAGTCAATAATATTACTGAGAATATTCTCAGAAGTTTCTGAGGATTCCAAAATACTATTTATGTCATATTTTACATCTCTTATTTACAGGAGGCTTCACTTACTATCTACTCAGCTTGTTCAAGGTTCTGATCTCCTTGAAAAATAGCTCAAAGTGAAATGTGGTAAGTTAGAGAAAGTCAAGTATGTAGTGAGAAAAAAGAAGTATAATCCTACCAGGTGAAATACCTAACAGGCTCTGTTAGAGCAGTGATCATTTAAAATCAGTTATTTTTCTAACTAAACAAATGACTCCAAGAAACTTTCTAGAAATTTCCATATGGGTCAGAGTTTGGAACCATATCTAGTTTCTTGACCATCTAGTATTTTTCACATAAAACCAATCGTTTCATCTGAGAGGCCAATGCTAGTACTTTAAGCTCCAAATAAAGGATGTTTACTTCACCTGAGGGCACATATCACCCCAGTGAAGAGTTTCATAATTGATCTCAGACAAGACTTAGCAGAGTTCAGTTGAAAGGTTAGGAGATTAAGAATCAAAAGACGTGGATGCATGTCCTGGCTTCTTCAGCTTCTAACTTGTCTCCTTGGGGGAGGCACTTTAACAAAGTCTCAGTTTATTTTTCTATAAGCTGTATTTATTCTGTAAAGTAAGTTTTGTAAACTTACTATCAAATGCAGAAGTTTTATATAAACACAGGATATTATTGGAACTGGAATGAGAAACATCTTTGAGGGGCAGGTTGTCTTCCAACTGCACGTGGTGGATCCATTGGGCTCTGGTATCTTCTAGGTCCACAGGATTGCTGCCATTGTGGCAATAAAAGCCAGGTGTTGCCTGATATTCTTTTCTTTTTTTTCCCAAAAAACCCCTATAAATCCTGATTAGTGTGTAAAATCTCCATCTTTAAATATTGACAGCTGATTAAAGTATATTTCAAAATACTTTTGTTGGTCAATCAAATCATACTGGCTACTCATTTTATAAACTGCTAAAGCCCTTCAAACCTCCACGTTAGCATCTTTAGTTAAGAGTCTTTATTGTACCGAGTGTATCAAATGTAGTCTAATCTTGTAGTAACCAATTATTTGTAATTATTTCCACGATGAGGGTTTTTCTCTTCAGGTGGCCAATTACTTCCTATCAAATTATCACTGAAAACCATTATTTTCATTTCCATCTGTAGACATCTCAAGACTTTATTTTCTATTTGGTACAAGTAAATGAAAAGGAAATAATAACAGCCAATGCAATTATGACTGTGATCTTATCTGTCTGGATTGATTAGAAGTCCTTACTCTAATCATGCAAACTCTTTATTAATGTTAAGTTCATTAAAACCTAGGTCCAGATTTAGTTTTTTCTTTAAGGATTTCATTGATTTTATCTTTTTATTTTATAAGGTGGCAGGGAATGTAGGACAGGGAAACCAAAGGAGCGCCTATGTACCAAAGGGACCTAGTCTTTCCTATAATTTGGCTTCACCGCACTGATCTCTGTTAAAACCCTTTCTCCATTTATCAAAACTCTGTCTCTGGTGAATTACAGTGGAGTGTTGCTAATTCATACTAATGACTGGTGCAAATTATAGAATTTTGAGAATTAGCAACTGAGCAGAAAAGGGGAAAAAATGACAATAAATGGAGGCCACTGCTTCACAAAAGTGTCCTTTGTTCATTTGTTTTCTTAATTATAAGCCATTTTTTAATTAATCAGGTTAAGGCATCATTGATACTAGTACAAATTATGTCCCTCGAGTTTTCCAACATTAAATATTAGTTAAAAATTAGGTGTAAGTTTATTTGGCAGTGAGTTGAAATAAAGCATTGGCAGAAGGGCAAGGCAAGATTTAAATTGGTATTAAATTCACAAAATTTCCACTTAACATAATGTTCTTTTTTTTCTCCAGCCTTGGCGTCAGTTATTGGTATTAAATATGCTTTTTGATTGGACCAGTACTCCAGGGAAGGGCGATCCACTGTTGAACGCTAAAGTGCTTAAGTTCTGCTTAAAGGAATGGCAGCTGAATATTCACAAGGAGCTAGCATGGTTGCTGCTTCTGCAAGCATTCCCACAAATACTGCAGAGTGAAAACCACTCTCCCCTGTTTTTTGAGAAAACAAAAGAAGAGAGCTTGGGTAGAATGTTGTCAAATATAATTAACTTCTTTTTAATGTTAAGCATTGGAGAGCTCTTTATGGTACAGGGGATGAAAATGCAGATCAGAGAAAAACAGGGACTGAAGTCCCACATTCATGGAGGACCCAGTTTCATGCTCTTTTCAATTCACCTCCTAGGCTTTGTACTAGAGGATTTTGCCCAACTGGGGACTAATGCAAGTGTTCTGAGCACATTTAGGGTATGTGAGGCTACACTAGCATTTTCGCTAAGTTAGGTGTATTAAATGCAATTTCAACTTGGGGCATATTCAACTTGTGTTGAGTTTAACGTGATGGAAGCTCCACGATACGTTAAGGAAGATGTGTGGTATGCTCTCTTCCATAACCAGGAAATGCAGCTTGGACACCATTGGTGCCAAACGGTGAACAGAAAGATAATCAACCTTCAGATTAAGCCACCACTTCAGAAAACAAACATAGAGAACCAAATGTACCAAATTCCACTTTAGGTCTACTCTAACTTGAAGTCATAGAGTTATGCAGAATTATGAATTTTTTAAAAACATTTATGGCATTTAAGTAGGTTTTTCTGTAACTTGGACATTCCTGTTCCTGAAAGTATCTTAACTGCTGAAAACCTGTCTGTAGCAGTGACAATCTGGATAAAGGCAGAGAATTTGATGACCTCTTTCCGTCTCTTCATTTTCATGATTCCCTCTCATCCTTAGTTTATTAAGAAAATATCCAGGCTGCAAACAGCAGACTGATGACTGAAGAAAAATGACAAAAACACATCACAAGAGTCAAAGGACTCCTCCACCGTTCCCTGACAGTTTTTCTCCTTTCTTCTCTGTTGCTTGCCTGTCTCTGGCTGCCAAGAATTTGCTGTTCGCTTCTCACTTCTCTCATCCAGTCCATACTGAGACGGTAATGTGCCCAGCGAGCTCCAGCACAGACAGAGAATGTCGGCTCACATTTCCCTGTGAATGAAAATAACCTACCCGTGTGCAGAGTGGCCTCTGCTCTCCAGGGCTGAGACCGGGTTGGGCTGGGTGGGGAATCCTTCTGTCTTCTGGTCCTGGGATTTCAGCTGATGGCTTTGGGGTTTTGCATGAAACACATGCTCCTGGCTTTAATGTTGCCACTGTGGATGGGAACTTGTCATGTTGGGTAATATTACACAGTTACTCCAAAGCAGCTTTCTGTCTAAGTGACAGCATTTGACATGTCTGTAATACTGACAAGTAGAGTAGTGGTGACTTTCAAGTGTGCTATTTATTTCAGGTAGAAAGGGAGCAGAGAGTTTTAAATAAAGTAAACATGTGCAAAGGAAATGTGGTTTAGTGGAGTAAAAATGTCAAGGGAGCCAGAATACCTGCTCTGCTAATTTCTAGCCATGGACCATTGGGCAAGTTTAGACACTTAGTATCTGCCTGTAGAATGGAAACGGTGATAATGTCCACCTTGAAGCATCAAAATCACATTATCCAATGTGCCTGAGTGTCCTGTGTGACGTCTGGCTCACTGTAGACAATAATGGTACCTCTATTAATCGGGATTCCTGCCATGTCCATAACCTTTTCTAAGTAAACAGCTATCATCGAGCACTTAACTCCGAGAATCCTCAGGCAACATTGGTTCTGCCATAAGGCTCAGCTACCTGGGCCACAGATGATTATACCATTGGTAGCCAGGCCCAACACAGGTGACCTGGGAGGTAGCCAAGAAATTATGGTCTGGCAGGTATCTAAACTTGAACTACTTCTAAGATTCTGACAGACTCTTGCTTGAGTCCTGAAAAAATCAGAGAGTTAGTAGCAAGGGTTGAAACTGAAAGGATTTACAGAGAGAAGCCATGATGTTAGGGCAAAGGCATGAAGAATCACTGAGGTTATGAGAAAGGAAAGTGTAAGCAAACTGCCAAGGATTGGAAAGATTCATAGATGGAAGAACCAATGAGTTTATGGTGAGGGAAGCAGATAGATCTACAGAGAAGCAGACATATTAAGAGGAGCTGAGTTGCATGATGGCAAATCATAAGTTTGAGACGAACGAACCTGTCTGCTGCGGACCTCGCAACTTCCTGTAGATCATCTAGAGGCAAGATGGTCCCGGAGGAGAATGTACGGTGGAATTGTTAATGATACAGCTCTGGAATCAGAGTAGCTGGACTCAAGCCCTGTCTCTGTCACTTACCAGCTTTGGGGATTTCAGCAAGTTTCTCAAGCTCTTTATTGCCTCAATTTCTTTATCTGTAAAATGGGGCAACAACAGGTCCCACCAATAGAGCCATTATGCAGAACACACATGTTAATATGTGTGAAGGCTTAGTACACCACTGGCACCTAGTTACTTTTCAGTAAGTAAATATTAGCCATTATTAGCTATTGTCAACTATACGTCAGCTGCCATAAAATGACATATTAGGCAGCCCCTCAGTTGCAATATAACTCCTATTTCCCTTATGTCCAAATGTATCTTATAATTAACATCACTGTCTATCAAAAGAGGCTGCCTAAACATCTCTTAGCATTTTTGTTGGAAGAACAAGGTAAAAAAATAAGAGGGGCAAAATGGAGATAAAATATTAAATACAACAGCATTGGTTACCATTTTTTTGTCCTAACAATTTTTTGTGTCATTCATTCATTCATTTATATATTTCTTTATTCATTTATTCATTTTTCAAAGGTGTATTAAATTCCTACAATGTTGAAAGTTCAATAAAACAAAGCAAAACAAAATAAATTCAGCCCCTGTATTTATGTAGCTTTACAATCTCAGTGGCATTAAGAAAATATCGAAGAAGGATCATTTTTAAGCTGACATCTGAAGATGAAAAATCTGTTTATTCTCTCACCTCATTTAGATAGTGACCCAAAGTCATCTTTTTGGTGAGTTCTTGTCTACCCAATGTTATTAGTCAGGATAAGGTAGGTAATATGATGGTAAATTAACAAATTTAAATTTAAATAGCTTAACACAACGGATAGATATTTCTTGCTCATATTGTGTGCCCAGAGTGGGTTGGTCAGGCAACCTGTATCTCACACAATTACTGAGGTTAACGAAGACTCTACCATCTTTTATTGGCACCATCTGGAGCATGCAGGCTCATGGCCTCAGTGGCAGAGGAAAAACAGCCATAAAGAAAGTACAGCTTCTCTTCAATTCCTAAATGAAGTGACCATATCACTTTTACCACTAACCCATTGGCCCAAACTAGTGATATGATCCCATCTAATTGCAAGGGACTGGAAAGACTTTCCAGTTGCAGGGAGCAGAGAGAACTATTAATCTGTACCAGAGACCATCTCATTTCAACCGTAGCTCCAAACTTAAACCTCCCTATCTCCTTCTCTGGTTTATTTTTCTTTTTAGTCTTTTTTACCACCAAACGTTCTAATTCAAGACTATCTCTTCTAACTAGAATGTATGCTAATACCTCCATAGCACCTAGAACAATCTTTGGCACAGAGAAGACACTCAATACATATCAGCTATATCAATGAATAAATGAATATTATTAGTGAGAAAAGAAGGCAATTGGGGTAAAAAGCACTAAAAAGACCTTGAGACAGGAAAGAATTTGTCTTGTTCAAGCAAGAGATAGAAACCAACCTGGCTACAGCAGAGTGGATAATAAAATTGGCCCAATGTATATATGCATGTCTTTAATGCTTAAAAGATCCTTCCAAGGTATTATTATACTCCTAGGAAACAAAAACTGAAGCTCAGGATAGTAAGCTAACTTTCCTAAGGTCACACAGTTGCCAAATTGAAGAAGTAAGATTCGATCTGAGTTCATACATTTTCTACTCTACCAGAGAAAGGGTACTTGTCTGGCTATTTCAAACAAACCTAAAGCTGCAGGGAACTAGACCCCTAAAATCACTGTCATGTGGCCAAACAAGAATAACATAGACAATGTTAGTTAGATGTTTGTCAATTTAGGCATCTCGCTATGGTAATTCCTGGTAGGTTGGACGTGGTGAAAATATGTTCTAAGTCCTACTGACTTATACACACATACCTTAATACACCCTAATTAGAGCTAAAAGGTTAAAATTGAAATCAGAGGTCTGATACCAAATCAGTTGTTTGAACCCAGGAGGATAAACCACTTTAAAAAATTGGAAAAAACTAAAAAGCACTCACAATTAGCACGAGTAGTAAGGGGAGAAGCACAAAGCCTCAAAACAAATGGGAGGAAATTCCACATTGGGACAATCTATTACTCATTATGAAATACAGATATCTTTTTGTAAACTTTCCAGAAGTCATAATTCAGAAGCAAAACCTGAAATTGGGAACTGGAGACCCATTCCACGGTTGGAATGGCCTTTGACATTTTGGTCTGTCCCACATCTGAAACTCTTTTCAGTGTTTGAAGAATTCCCTATGAAACAAGTCATGAAGGGAGATTAACTTCACTGGAAATGGTAAAATGCAAAAAGTCAAGAATCACTTGCCCAAACCATTTTCATGGCCATGTAACCTATGCTCAGCCAATAGGATGTATCTGCTAAGGACTTTTACCAGGAAACAGTAAAACTAAAACCTGCAGTATAGGGAAGTCTATTTAAGTGGAGATGGTATGTGGGCAGCAACATTCAGCTTCCATGTGTCCAGGGTCAAAGGGGCAACCAGGGTTCAATGGCAGTGACAGCTCTATCCTTCTGAGTAATGGGTGGTTTCAAAGTGAAGTTTTCAGCTCTTCTGACTGTTTCCTGAGTTTTGTTCTGCAATGTTTCTTTTATTAAATGTATTTTCTAATTTAATCTGAGTCATTTCTGTTGCTTACAATTAAGAAAACAGTATTATAATACTCACATATTAATTACTAAATGGGTCTAGCAAAGAGGTGACACAGTAGAATCTATGAAAGATAATGATGATAGATGATAGGTAGATAGATAATAGCTAATATTTACTTAATGATTATTATGGGCCAGAAACTTTCCTAAACACTTGAAACATATGCAATTTAATTCTCATATCCATTTGTGCTGAGCACTTTTATTTCTCGCTCAGAGGAGTAAAATAAGAGAGACAAATCAAAGTGCTCAAAGTCACAGAGCCAGTATGGTAGATTAGATTATTGTTTCTCAAAAATTCACTTCTTCTCCCCAACCCACCTACCCATTGGAGGATTGTACATTCCTGCCCCACTGATAGTAAAGCTGGTCATGATACTTGATTTGGTCTCATAGAGGGTTGAGTATTTTGCCTACTGACTTAGGACCTTGTCTTGTGATTTGTTTCAGGCAATGGGGAGTAATTGGCTATAACATAAGCAAAGTGCAAAATATGATTGCATGTGATTGGATTTTCAGCTCATTATTTTGTCTTCAGTGTTACAGGAACATGGCCCAAGTTGCCTGTCAGTCTCAGAAGAATTGAAGATAAATTGAGTATACCTGAACTAAACCAATGTTCTAATACCGAGACCAGATGAGGCCAGGCTAGATCAGCTCAGTCAGGAAAAGATTCTGGTTTTTGCATCCTTCTTAGTTTGGGAGTGATTTGTTACTCAGCATTATTGTGGCAATAGCTGACTGATAAAGGTAGTAATCCATGCAACCAGGATACAAACCTGGACAGTTTGACTCACAGATCTGTCTCTTAATTACTTTGCTGTATCAACATCTTTGCTAGGTTTGGATATTTGCACTGAATGAATACAAAATTAGGATAAAGTATTAGCTCACTCAGTCTCTGACACTTCCATGGGCATAAGAGAGTCCCTTAACTAGAAATATCTATGATAATGTCTCTGCATTTTTTAACCACAGCCTCATTTTAGTCCATTTGTCTTGGTCTATAAGTCTTGCTTATGTCTATATGTATTTCTTTGTTCCATGATGGTCTCTACAGGGCAAATAGTTTCCCTTTTTCAGTGCTAATGGACATGGTACAAAGATTCTCAACTTCTTGGGCTTCAGTATATTGAAGTTCTGCTCTTATCTTATGAAGCTCAGCAAACAAATCTGTATTTCTTTCCCTAATTCTGCTTCTGTTTCCTCCTGAATTCACGAAGCTAGGTAAAACAAGAAGTATGTGAAGTGAGAGTATCTTGTGAATAACTTGTGCGGGTTCCTAAGTATCTTGCTCTTCTAGTGATTGATAGTTTTGTCTTCTTTGCTTTAAGAAGCACATTTGTGCCAAATAATTCCTAAAAGATTCCCCCCTACTCACGCACACTTTCCCTCATAACTGTTCCCTGCCTGCTTCTTAGGGATTATTGCATGGTCAAAATGTTGCCTTTTCCTACTGGTCTTGGGTATAACTCTTTCATGCCACGCAACCACTGTCTAAAGATTTATATTAGTACATTTACCTCATGTCTCCTTACATTCTATTGACTTTGTGTAGCCACGGATCGGATGATTAGCTGAAGGCAACTAACTTTGTCTGATTACCACCTGGAGTGGGAGAAGCAAGACACAGCTGATAGTTTTTTGAGCACCAGTGCTAATAACCACGATGTACTTAATATCTTGTCCTGGGTGCATTCTTTGAAACAGTAAGAGATCCATAACTGATTTGTCTGATAGAAGAAAGAGTTTAAAAGCACAATATCTATCCCTAAAAAAGAGAAGGGGTTTTCATTTCCTGAGAATAGCACTTGAATGTGGTATGAACTCGATCCTGCCTGTTCCTACTTTTCAGGTAATGCCCATGATTTATTGCCCACATGAATACAGTACACTGAGCCAGAGGAGATATAAACTGCTTTAGGTCTTTTTAACCAGAGAGAAGCAAGCCGGAACTGAGTCTTTCCTGCTCTTGCCACTCACAGGAAGTCCTTGCCCAGATTGCTTCCTGCTCTTTTGCTTACCCTGTAGATGCTAAGGGTTGTAAGAGCTAGGAAACACACACACACACACAGAACTACCCATGTGGATCAGCAATATCAGGCCCAGGCTGGTCCTAGGCAGAAGAGAAAATTAATCCACAAAATCCTGATCTAGCTCAGTTGCAGGACCTCCACCTCCTCCTATGGGGACAACTTCTTTCAGACAGTTTTTCATACAAGCAAATGCCCTTCGTAGAGCACACACAAGATTCCAAGTTTCTTTCACTATAGCAACAATTTTAAAGACTAGGCAGGGTCTCTAGAAGCATAAGAAGGAAAGAGGTGCTAATATTAAAAAAAAAAAAACAAAAACTGAGGCTCAGAGATGTATACAATGTTTATAAACAGTATCCAACTCCCCATGCAGAAAAATGGATTGAAAGAATCCCTTATTTGTTCTACCCACAAATCCCTAGGGACATCAGATATAAGATTCTATTAAGTTCCTAAAGTAGCAAAATCAAATGATTAAATGAAGACCACTGCACTTGTCTAGTTGCTACCTGCAGTGGGAGATGTGATCAGTTGATAAGTAATTCTCAGAACTTAAGGATCTCCATAGTTCCTGGTTTTGTTTCTCCTTCTAATCATGAGTCATAACCTATTCTCAGGCTTACTGAGCAAAATGCAAGGAAGTGTATTGAGAGTTGAAACGAGATGAACTCTCTGGGTTGGGCCAAGACCAGGACTTGTCTATGCAGACACTGTGGATCTGCACTCCAGGGAAGGGGTCATGGTCCACTCCTCATTCCCTGTTTTTATAGGTAAGTATGAGAAAGCAGATCTACCTATGGAGAATGTATAGGCTTCTCAGCACTGGGAGGTCTGGATGTGGGTACCAGTTACTTGTAAGCATTTTCTGCCCTTGGAGTCTCTGACACCATGAGAATTTGCAGTTCCATTACTGGAAGGAAGAAGGCCTTGGCCCATGAAAGGTGAACTTGGAAGCAGCCCCTCCCCCTGGAAAAAATCTTGGGGGAGGTAGAGCTGTCCTCACCAGCTCAGTGTCCAAGCATCCCAGGGTGAGCACCTGGGGTCACATTAAACAGTTCAGCTTCTCTAGCCACACTGTGTCACTGGGCTGTCCCCCAGTGTGCTGAAGAAAAAAGTTACTAAGTAAAGAGAACCCTGCATGGCTGAGACAACCTCATTATTATAGATCATTAATTAAAATAAAACCTGACTCTGCCTTGTCTTTTTTTTTTTTAACAAATTGAATGAGATGTAATTTATACTGATTTTGTTTTGTTTTGTTTTGTAGCTGCTTTTAAAAAATGATTCCAACACTGCATTCCATAAGGGCATTTCATTAACCGGTTGAATTTAAGTGACTTAATTGATGTAGTTAAAGCATTCACTTTGCTGATAAAAAATAAAATGACTCAGGGCAAACACTGTCATATTGTTATTATTGAACACGACTGCAAAGTGCTGGCGCAGGAGATGCTGCAGAGCACACAGTTAGACACGGTCCATGTCCCAGGGGCATGCAATCCCAGCAAGGTTGTTATATGGTATTCATTGCAATTTGATGAACTTCATTTATCTAGACAGCCACTTATTTAGGATGAATTGGAACCTCCTGAATCATGTTAATTCAGAGGCTTCTATGGCACCATGGGTCTGCAGCAGCTATCAAACTTGGGAAGATTCGGCGGCCATGACACAATGAATGTATCAGCCCCACAAAACTGTCTAGGGGTGATGAATCATCAGCTTTATGGACAGGTGTTGGGTGATACCCACTATCACCTTTCTTCCCCTTTAGGTGTTTAAGCATGATATCAGTGCTGCAGTCACTGTGACTCATCTTCCCCAATAAAGAAGTTATCTGTCACAGAGGATGACATTTCCCCAATAGCTACAATCATTCAATTCTTGGGGAAAAAAAAAATCACACAGTCTGAAACCCTGATACAAGACGAGGGTTCCCGTAGGCACTGAGTTCTCTGAAGCTATGAGTTAATGAGGAGAGCTGAGTTCTCTCCATAACAGATACAGGCACTTTATGGCATCCTATTACTAATTGAGAGTAGGAACTCCCATAAACTATACTTAGAGGATTTATTTGGATTATTTACAAGGCCAAGGGAGGCAACATGCAAATAGAGACTTGCATCTAGAGTGAATCCAATTGCTGAACAATTGTACACTCTATTTATAGACTAGAGGGCTTATTTGAAGACTTGTGTTATGTAAAATTCAAAGAAAAAAAAATCTTAGGATTGTCTTTTTCCAAATTCCTGGCTGCTTTCTAAATTCAGTACCAGAGACTTTCATGACCTATAGACTAAGTCTATGTTGTATTTGATGATAAAGCTTAAAGCTTAGAAACTAAAATCTCAGTGGTAGAATCTTCCAAAAAGTCACAGCAACTTTTGATCCTTTCAGGCTCAAAAACACACTAAGGACAATGTATCAGCCAGGATTCTCCAAGAGAAACAGAACAAACATATATGTCATACATCATTATAAAATATATATGAATTATTATATATAATAAACATATGATTTATTCATATATATATGCTTTATTTTAAAGAACTGGCTCACACAACTATGGGGACAGCAAGTCTGAAATCTGAATTTGTAGGGCAGGCCAGCCGGCTGGAAACTCAGGCAGGATATTTTACTCTTACCATCTTTGAAGTAGAATTCCTTCTTGTCCATGAGATTTGCTTTTGTTCTATGGCCTTCAGTCGACTGCATGAGGCCCACTACATTATTGTTTTCCTTCTGATTGTAGATGTGAGTCACATCTACAAAGTACCCCCACAGCAACATCTACGTAAGTATTGGACCAAACAGCTGGGCACCATAACCTAGCCAAGGTGACACACAAAATTTAACCATCAGACATATCAACTTTATTTGACAATATCTATGCTGTGAACTTCATCAAACAATATTTCTTAAATTGGCACAAACAAAACCAGTAAGATCTGTGTTCAATAAAAAAGGATCATCTAACTTTTTCCCATATACAGCTTCAACAAAAAGCTGCTTAGATTCAGAATACATAACACTTTTTTGTGCTGATGTCAATTATTCTGCTGAAAAGGATGCTTCTTGTGTTTTTGTAAACCCCATGTTGGCAAATTACGACCCACAGCTGACTGATCCACTGCCTGTGTTTGCATGGCCCATGAGGTTAGATTGCTTTACCTGTAAATAGTTACATTATAAATAGCTATGTAGGAACTGCATGCTCAAAAATGGTAAACACGGTAAACCTTATATATTAACTGTAATTACAACACATACATAAACACACACACACACATACACACATACGCACACGTTATATAAAAACCTCTTAGCCTTCAAACTCTGAAATATGTACATACCATCTGAGCCTTTAAAAAATGTTCTCCAACTCTTGTTATAAACCAAATACTTGCTTACTAAGGGAAGTCCTAAATATCCCACCTAGTTATGTGCAGCCTTATTGTAGCAAGTTCCTTTAATCCATCTCATAATGTCATAATTCCTCAAGAAGCATTAAAAGTAAAAAATTGTGTTTGTTTTTTTACTTAAAATCCTATCTTTATGAAGTAGACTTAAAAGATATCAGGGGTTCTGGTGTTTAATGAAAGAAACCCTCATTTAAATGAGGAGCTTGGGGTGAACATACTCACAGCACTACATATAAGATAGATAACCAACAAGGATCTATTGTGTAGCATAGGGGACTCTATTAAATATTCTGTGATAATCTATAAGAGAAAAGAATCTAAAAAAGAATGAATATATGTACCTGGATAACTGAATCACTTTGCTGTACACCTGAAACTAAAACAACATTGTAAATCAACTATGTGCCAATACAGTTTAAATTTTAAAAAAAATAAATAAAGCTAATAAAAGCAATCAGGCAGCAGACTCTCAAGGTCCACTATGATCTGGCCCTCTGCCCTTCCTGCCAGCCTCACCTCCTGTGGTCTCCCATCCCTCATTCCACTCCAGCATCATGGACTTTGTTCTTCAAATACTTCCATCTTGTTCCCCCTCAAGCCTTTGCACTTGCTGTTCCCTCTGCCTGGGGCACAATCCCCCTGGGACTTCGTATGACTGCCCTCTTCCTAACAGGCAGATGCCAAGTCTACCGTGACCTATGAAGGCATGTTGTCTCTGACAACCCTCCTGACCCGCCCCCCCCCCCACCCCATCCATCTCTCCATCTCACTATTCTGATTTAATTTCATACAGTGCGTCTGGAATACTTTGTAAATGTGTTACTCATCTTTCATCACTAGAATGCCAGCTCTGTCTTGTTCATGGCTGTACCTCAGTATCTGGAACATTCCATGGCCATGGAAGGTGTTCAATTGATATTCATGTAGTAGGCAAGTGGGAGAACAGAACACTAACCAGACTGAGTTAATATGTCATTGTCCCTAGTGATTAGTCTTCCAATTATGTTATCATTGGGTTAAGAGCGGTATTTAATATGACTGTTAGTATTTAACTGAAGGCGCTGAGGACCCAACCGAGGGAAAGGATGAGGTGCTGTGGACCCCGCAGTGGAGAAGACAAGGTCTCTGCATTCGGAGAGGTCACAGAATGATACATCAGGGACAGAGAAGTTTGAGACAATTCCATACACCAGTGGTATGGTGTATGTCACTGAATATGTTTCTTACCTCGAATAATTTCCAAACCACTTTGAATCATCATTTTCTAGCTTTAATAACACTCACAGTGGTTTCTTGAATACACAGGACTTCTTGAATATTTGACACCAAACTAATGTTAGCTATAAGGAATTATTATAAAGATTTAAGCTAAAAACTAAAGGAAAGATAGAAAGAAATATTTGTGTGCTACAAAACACAGTATAGAAAGTAATTTATTTACAATATGCAAAAATATTGCTTCTCTGACTTCACAACTACCAGTTTGACGGCAGAGATAGAAAGTATCCACGTGAAGATATACATGGTGTTTTTTCAGTTGTGTGAATTTCTGACGTTCAGCTATAACAGCTCATTTTTAGCCAGAAAGCAGATATTTAACATGCCTGCCTTTACTTCCACCTTTTTATGCTTTTTAATTTTTTTATAAGAGCTTACTTTATAGTTTAAACATGGCCAAGCCCAGTTTTGATTTTTAAAACTTCAGGTGACCTCCCAAGCCTAGGGTCCCTATCCCAAGAGGAAAGGTCAACAGTAAAACCTGGCAAAGAGAACAGTAGCGTTTCAGACCAAGAATGAAAAGGAGAAGTAAAGACACTGAGTTCGTGCATTGTGTTTCATGTGTTGCTTTGCTTCATGGAGAATTTTGTATTTTTAACTCGATCAGCACAAGTTTATTAAATGGTGCAAAAAAAAAAAAAAAATCAAGTCCTATCCAATAAATCTTTCTTTATGTACCTGCCAATATCTGTGTGTCTCATGACCTTGTTTCTTAGAACGTATCCTTCCAAACACTCAGGAGCACACAAACATACAAACTGAAGGGGAATTTGAGGGTTTCTCTCTTATTTACTTCTTAGTAAATTTAGTAAGAAAATCTGCATTCCAATTAGCCTTTAACATACGATTGAGAATTATATATATATATATATATATTATACATATACACTCCATGTATAGAACAGTGTGTACTCTATGTAAATAATTTTTGTATATAAATATACAAATATATATATATTTTTCCCTTGCCCTCAAGAGTGAAAGTGACAGATAGGTGTATATAACTGCCATAGAACTAAAAATCAGAACCCTTACCTGGGCTGTATCACAAATAATCTTTGACCTTGAATAAGAGACTTTGCTCCTTTGTCAGTTTTCTCAACTGTAAAATGAAAGCATCTTATTATATCAGCTCTAATCTGTTCACTTCCAATTCTAGGTTCACTTCTAATTCTACTATAAAGTTTAGTTTATATAAATAAATAGTGCCTTGTCTCCTTATACTAAGCATAGCCAATTTCAAGCAAGGATAAACCAGAAATTTGAGGAATTTCAGGACTGACACTGGATACATATGTCAAAACATATAAAACTGCACAGTTTAAATGTATGCAGCTTAACATATGTTAACTATACCTTCATAAAGCTCTGATTTTAACAAAAGAATGACACTGTAGCTCATTATCTAAAAAGAATTTAAATTAGCACTTTGGAGGAAAAAATAAAAAATGACATATTTTTATATGGATATTATTTTAAACTGCTGCTCAGGGAAGTAAGAAAATAAACGTGTCCTTTAACAGCCACTCTTTTTTTTTAATTTAAGTTTCATTCTATATTGGAGGATAGTTGATTTACAATGTCTTGTACAGTCCTAAGTAGCCTTGTCTACACAAATAAACTGCTTTGAGGAAAAGCCCCTAAAAGTCGAATTTTGTTGACCTGTTTGATTTTTTTACAACCTCTTGAATTCAGCAGGTAAATAGTTATGCATCATTTTCAAAATAACCAGTTGTTTGTTCACCACCTCCCACAGCTGCCCCCAGCCTGGGTAGGAGCTGGGGGGCAGAGACTGCTCCCAGCTGGTGAGTGGAAGAAGGCAGGTCTGTTTACCTGCCAAGAAAGGTCTGGGATGAGCTCACGACTCAGCTGTATTGCCGCAAAGCAAAAACAACTCGTTAAAGAGAAAACAATTCAGTCAAACTGAAACAAAACATAAATTTCTCTGAATTCAACTGTATTTTGAGAGACTGCATTCAATGAAACCAATTAACAGAGGGTCAGGCAGCTTTAGGAATAAGGAGGAGAAAAGAAAACTATGGGATGGATCGAAAACACAAGGAGAAGAAGAGATGAAAACAAAAGAGAGACGGGAAATGGTAGTTTGCAGTTTCAGGATCAACAGTCATGTTTTCTTATACTTTATTGAAAAAACAACTCTCCTAGAATTCCTAGGCAAAATCCCTGCCAACATGCCCACTCTGTGAATACAGAAGAGAAAATGGAGAAATGAACCAACTACACAGGTACTGTAGAACGGTCTTTACTGAGCATCGAGGAGATTAAAGCAAATTCTTTTTCTTTACCTTGCATTATTCAGAAAATCGTCTTAACGCTTCACTTATTGTGTTGTAAACAGAGCTAAAGCCAAGTGAAAGGCTGGTCCAGTTCTTCGCCTAACTCAGGCAAAAAAATCTGTATTACACACATATTTGCAAATGTGTAGACTTGTGTTGGAGAACTTTGTGAAATAGAAGACAAATAATAGGAGAGGTGTCTATTAAAAGCACAAAAATATTCTGTAGCATTTCCCTACATCTTTCCCGAATGGCCAGGCATGTTTTAAATAAGGTTCTGCTTTCATTATCTCTTAGACACTGTTCCCTCCTCACCACTGAAATGACATTCTAAATGGCATGTCTGTGCATTATAACCAGGTCCCAATTTCTCCTTGTTTTTGCCTTCCACATTAACAGTGGGAAAGGCAGAAGACTGGCCTGGACATTGCCAAAGCAATGGTGAAATGCCTTTAGTTATTATTACCAAAGTAAATGAAGAAACTGCAGACCAGATGGGTGTATATTATCTATCCAACTAAAAAAGTGTCTTGTTAATAGAGATAAATGGTCTGAAATGGCAGAACATTTTCTTGCAATTTTAAAAAATAATAGCAGCAATATTTCAGAGGGTAATTCTGCAATTTTTTCAAGGTTTCTGTTAAAAACCATATTTGATATCGATAGATACATTCTTAAACTGTTCACTGACACATTCATAAACATGAGAAGTTGAAAGAGGATTTAAAAAAAATCCCAACTACAATAAACTCTCTTGGTAGCCTGAAGACCGGATAGCACCCAGTAGGGCTGGAGATGTTTCATTCATTCCTGAATCAGTGTTACCAAAACAAAATCGAGGCAGAGAGATGCAGGGGGGAATGTATAAGTTAAAAGAATCAGACGGACCTGGACCGCTCCCATTACTATCCTTGTGACCTTGAATGTGTCAAATATTATGTGATCTCAGTTTTCATATCTCTAACATGTAGATAAAATCTAGGAATTTAGGGCTCCTGTGAGAATTTTAAAAATACCTTATAAATTTCCTATATGGTGCATGCAAGGCGCCATCTAAATGTTAACTTCTCAAAGAGCAATATTTGTACAACATGTTGGTTCTTTTCATCTCCTACACATGAGTTTCTAGTTTTATACAATTGGTATGTTTTGTTTTCTTTCCATGTTATGGGTACATTGCTGCATTTTGGATAGAAAAATGAAACAAGATCTTTGGCAAAAAAGTATAGGAAATATTATCCTCTTCTATAGTCCTTGGCCTGGTTACATCAATGGTACAGTTAAATCTAAAATCTATTATGAATATGAAAACATCACCTTCATTTGCATCCAGTCATATCTCTAGGCAAAAAAAAAAAAAAAAAAGGTTATTTACTAGAAGAAAAATACAATTAAATTCTGAGATGTTCTATTTTATTTGGGAAGCCTCCTTTCTCCAGGAACATAAGAATGACTTACTGATTTATAAAGTGCTATACTTTAGAGGCAGTCAAAATACTTTCCGTATAATTATGATACCTTGTATTTCTAATCTCCGTAGTACCTAGCTAGAACATCAAAAACCGCCTGTAAAAAGGCTTTGGGTCTTTTGTTGTTTGTGTCACCTCAATTGCCGTTGGAGCCACCCAGGAGCTGTGGGTAGGTTTCAATATTTCCATTTTTAGCATTTGGTTAGTTGGTTTATTTAATTACTAGGAGTACTGAAGAATACAAGTGACTTATTAGCTTGTCAAGCCTGGGAGAAGCTACAACACTGCACGTAACACCCCAGGCATAAAAAAGAAGATGAAGATGTCTTTCCTGGCACTTGCAAGTCTGCTGTGGTGGGCACAACCAGAGGAGCTCCATCTCACCCGGAGACTCAAGCCGGAGATCTAAATGATGATCATATCAAGTCAAAGAACTCTTGGAAAAAAAGAAAGCAGCATGGGTGAGACTCACACATTATCTTCCTTGTGATAGGTCCAAAACAAGTCACTCTTATTCCAGTATCCCTCTCTTCTTCAGCTGAGCATCAGGGTTAGTATCTTGCTTGGACTGAGAAGCACCATCATGTGACAAATACATATCTCAGCACAGAGTGGAGCTGAGATGGCTGGTGGCGACTTCAGACTCATCTCTGTTAATTCACAATGTAAGGGAGAACCCTGGGGCATCAAGTGGACCTGAGGTTGTATTTATGTGATTAGACACATACTTTAAGTAACTGCAGCACATTACTTCTCTGCCCAGGAAAACTCAATTTCTGGGACCAGATCCTTCCCTGCTCCATCCGTGCGCTTCTGACCGAAGCTGCCATGTTCTCATTAGCCTCACCCTCTTCCCCCATCTGGACCAATCCCTGCACTCTCCTGAGATATTTAAAGATTCAGAACACTCAGAGGGTGATACAGTCTCCCTCTTGTGGCCAAAGCAAAAAACGTGAATCTTGTTTTTCCCATACGCCTCCTCAGAAATGTGAGATGCAATGAAAAGAGTAATAATAAAGCTGAAATGCAGACGGATAGCGCTGGGAGACTTGCAGGGAGGGTCTCGTGCACTCACCCCCCTCAACCTGGTTATTCCTGAGACTCAGCTGAATCCCTCCCCTTGCCCTTGTGTGGTCCACTCTGCCAGTGATTGTGTGTGGTGACAGACGACCCTCTTGACAGTAACCTGCTAGGGTTCGGCTTCTCACACTTGCCACCAAACTAACACCCTCACCAAGGTATTACTTACTCAGCTCAATTGTCTCCCAGGCAGAAGCAGAACCAGCACCCTAATAAAATCTTCGTTACCTGCACACACGTACAGAGGTCTTTGCAGAGCCCTGCCCTCTGACAGTCCGATTTAACAAGCTACTTCAACTCGCTGTGTCTCCGTGTCCTCCTCCATCAAATGATGGTGGTGAGCTAGGTCAGAAGAACTAGGGGATGCACACACCCCCACACACCCCCATGGCAGCTATTAAGTACCAGTCCTGGCACTCTTCCCAAGGACCACGGCTTCTGTTTCAGAAGCTTTCTCAACACAGTATACACAAGGACATTGATTGTTCTTTATTTGACCTTAATGAATCTCAAAATACCATGATAACCTTTCTGTTAGTCCAGTGTATTAGACCACGCAACTCTCTGATTCCCATTTCACAGGTAAGCAAGCTGAAGCACAGAGACATGTATGGTTTACCCAAAGCTGTTCACCTTGCTTTTAACCCCTCTTTCCTGATCAGGACTGGGAGGAGGGCGGAGGATTAAAACTGTGGTAGCCTTGAAGGATAGTGAGCTTACTCGCCGGGAAAGGATGCAGAGTGAGGCCAGTCATTCCAGGTCTTTTGTTTGTTGCCTTGGAAATCATCTCCTTCCCCTCCCCGCCCCTCTCTCTCTCCCCTACCTATCCCATCGCGTCGGTACCAGCTGGCTGCAACCCGCATTAGAGGAAGAATGGGGCCCAGCCAATTACTGCTTCTCTGCACTAAGATGTACCCTGGTGAGCGGCATTCCCAAAGGGGTTTGACTTATGAGTGGGAAATAGAAGAGGAGCCCAGGGAAACCAGCCCAGGGACCCACTTCTGAACCCAAGCAGAGATGCAAATTCGGGGTGTAAGCATGCCATTTAGTCAACCATGCAAATTAGCACATGCTTACTTGCCCGGGGCCTGAAAGAAACCAGGAGGGGGGCCACTAGGAATTCCAATCTGTTCTGTTTCTCCTTCAATTGACTTTTGGTCATGTTTTCGTTGGTATTTGCTTCTGCAGGTTCCAATGGCTGAAGGGGAAGATTTGTTTTCTTAACCTGGGCAACAGGAAGCAGGTGTGAAGTAGAAGAAATGAGTTAAGATTGAAAGCTAGTGCTGCTAAATTTAAGGAGTAAACTAGAAAGAAAAGGTTAAAAGAATAAGATATATAAAAATTATACCTATATCTATATAAAATTTTACACAACATGCGTACACATGGACATCTGAAAAACTGGTACAAAAAGGCAATTCAACCTCGTCAACCCCGCATCAAAGAACCTTTCTTTTTTTTTTTTTTTTTCCTTTTAAAGGTTACCATTTACAATCATTGTTTATGGGTGCAGGGGTTAGGACGACTGTACTTAGTTGCAATTGTTCAAATATATGCTCTTCATAAAGCAAGTGTCTCACTCTGACAAGGGCTGTAACCCTCATACATTTCCTATAGCTCTAGCTGAATTACAACTATTAGGTCCCATTCACTTACATCTTCTCAGCAAAGATTCCATTTCCCAATTATTGGAACAGTGAGTCAAATAAAAGCAAATGTTGCTAAAGAAAACAACATGAAAAGAGCCTTTCAATATCTAAAGAAAGCTGGGGATTGATTGAAACTAAGTAGCTGGAAATGCATCTCCATCCAGGGCTTCAACTACAAAGGTGGTGATGGTAGGGGATGGGGTGGGAGTAAGAGGGGTAAGAGCTTGGAGCAGAGACAAGGAGGAGAGAAAATTCATTGAAGTAAAGAAAGAGAATTGGTATCTGGTATTTCCTCTGCAATTTAATGCTGTCAGGCCAGCATCGCACACAGCTACCCAGATTGAACACATTGCTATTACGGAAGCAGAGCTCTCTTCTAGGATAGATTAAAGAGCTAATAGGTGAAACCAGCTGCAAGGAGCATCTGTTTTTTCATTTCAGAGCAAGAGTCCTTGCAGAACTGGAAAAATACAGGTTCCAGAGTTCTCAGGGGGGTTGTTGTAGCTAGGAGGGAGTTTCTAAAATTTTCCAGTTTTTAAGGAGCCCTAAGCTCAATGCGTCTCCATGAACCCTTCCAACAGGTGACTTGTCATAGCAACTTCACCTTCTAAAATATTTCTGGTGTGAAGAGACCTGGAGAAGCACAGTGCCACTTTACCCAAGACATTTCCTATCAATGGCCTTATTCTTTGAGTGAGACCTGTAGGGGTATAGCTGCACATCCTGGCTCCTGGGTACCTCGAGTGGTTGCCCCATCACTTATGCCCTAAAGAACAGAGGACCTGCTCCTTCTCTGTCATTGTAAACTAAACAAATGATTGGAAATGATAAATCTGCCAAACATGTGGGGGTCATACAGTCAACTCACAGAATCTTAGTGAGAATTTCTTTGAGCAAGGATCAAAGTGTACAGAGTATGAATTGTGGGGGTGTCAGACAAAGAAAAGACGCTCAGGGTATTTGCTAAGCATCAGTGGTAGGTCAAGCAATTTAAATTGTTATCTCATGCAATCTTCATAATAACCCTGAAAATAAAATTGGATTATTCATATTTTCATTGAGAAAACATAGGACTTACCAAGAATCTCCAACATCCTTGGCTACAGCCTTGCACGGTAAACTCAGCTGCCTTTGACTCCAAAAGCTCATGAATCATGGAAAATGCATCCACCTTTCCCCCAGCTTTATTGAGGTATAATTGACAAATAAAATTGTGAGATGTTTAAAGCGTACAACGTGCTGATTTGATATACATGTACATTGTGAAAGAATTCCTCCCATTAAGTTAATTAACACATCCATCACTGCACACATTTACCTTCGTGTGTGTGTGTGTGTGTGTGTGTGTGTGTGTGAGACAGTTAAGTTCTACTCTCTTAGCAAATTTCAATTATACAAGACAGTGCTATCAACTACAGTCACCATGTTATACATTAGATCCTCAGACCTTATTCATCTTATAACTGAAAGTTTATACCCTTTTACAAACCTCTCCTTATTTCCCTTACCTTCCAGCCCCAGTGCAGCCCTTTTAAAGCCCTTCTCCTGAAGTCCTATTTTAAATAGCAGACACTTCCGGGATGACGAGAGGATTCCTGTACACTGATGTGCTGTGGGTCCCTGTGGTTTAGTAGCAGGGCTTTTTAAGCATGATGCATGTAAGAAATGAATTATTATTGTGACTGTACATAAATACCTGTTACATATGTGCACTATAACTGAAAAAACTTACCCAAACAAAATTTTCTTTTATATATGCAAAGGATTCTGATGTTTAATGTATTTTTAGACCATGTTGCTATGAACCCACTAGCACAGTGGTTATGAACACACACCATGGAGTAAAACCAGCTGAGATCAGATCTGAGTCCAGATACGTGCCAGTTGTATGAACTTGGAAACATTAGTTAACCTATAATCAGAGTAATACCTCATAGGGATTGTGATGGTTAAGCTTATGTGTCAATTGGGCTGGGCTAAAGGATGTCCGGATAGCTGGGAAGACATTATTTCTGGATGTGTCTGTGAGGATATCTCCGAAAGAGATTAGCATTTGAATCTGGAGAATGAGTAAGAAGATCGCCTTCGCTGATGCTAGGGAGGGTCAGCCAACCCACCGAGGGCTCGGGTAGCACAGCAAGGTGGGGAAAGTGTGCATTTGTCTCCCTCCTTAAGCTGAGACATCCACTTTTCTCCCGTCCTGCACATCAGTGCTCCTGGTTCTCAGGTTTTTAGACGCACAGCAAGATTTCAGCCATCAGCACCCCCATTCTCAGGCCTTTGAACTTGGACTGAATTACACCACTAGCTTTCCTGGTTCTCCAGCTTGCAGATAGCAGATCAGGGGACTCCTCGTCCCTCATAACCATGGGAACCAATTTCTATAATAAACCGATGTTGCGTACCTAGGTCTCTATCCTATTGGTTCTGTTTCTCTGGAGAATGCTGACTAACCTAAGGATGTTGAGAAGATTAACTAAATAAATGTTACTTGAAAATCACTGACACATTAAAAGCGCCCAATAAGTGTTAGCTTTTATTCTGTGAAGCCCTTAGCCTCATGTGACACAGAGATGGAGCATCTTTACGGTGACTGAAGTATAGAAAGTGCTCAAAAAATGTTAGAAATTTGTGATAGTGTGTTCTTATTATACCCACTAAGTATAGGACAGTACACTTGGAGTTTTGCAAGTAAAACAAAAGAAATTGGAGACTATTTAAATAAATGAGAAGAAAGAGGAGATCAAACAATATAAAGACTTTTGTGGAGACAGAAACATTTTTTACTACTTTGGCATCAGAACACTAACCATTTCCTTTTGTAGCTTAATATAAAATAATATGCTGTAAATATTTGTCTACTCTCTTATTTTAGGCTACTTTTCTTGCTAGACTGTCAAGTCTTTCAGGGCTGAGACTGTGTCTATTAACCCACCACTTTCTATATTGCCATGCCTTTCACATAGTAGTCACTCCATAAATTGCTACTTGTTGAATGGATAAAGAGATGAATGGACACACATTATTATTTTATTTGTATCCATATTTCAAAGAAATTGTTCATCTTAGTAAAAACTGTAGTCTTGTGGCTAGTGGTTGTAGTGAACAGAACTCTCCCCTAAACTTTACTTACTACTCAGTTTTTAACATCACGTTGGTATCCATGCACTGAGAGAGAGAGAGAGAGAAAATACAATGTGTTTGTTCAAACCCTAAAAGCAAAAGCTAGATTTGGAGAAATTTTACCTTTTTCTGTGAAGCACATCATTCCAGGTATGGGACATCGCTTGAGAACGCTACATGCTCTTGTGAGGTAGGCTCTAAGACGAAGTTGAGATCTCCAGTTTCCCAGGCTAGGAAGTCAGTTGCCCATGAATTCCCACTCTATCCACTAGCTCAGAGAAGGGAGAGAAGGTGAATGAAATAACATCACCTAAAACTTCCATTCATGTGTTTTTTCTTTTGACTTTCTCTATCGATCTGGGCAAAAGTACAGGAGAAACTGGCAGTAGAAGAAAAGTACTGAAATCCAAGAGGGAAGAGACCTATGAGATTATGACACATTGTTTCCTGCTGATGCTTCCAGCTTCTTTTCATGCCCAGATGGCGTTATATCCTTAACCCCTCTCATTTCCATTTCCATTAATAGAAGAGAATTCTGTTAATTCTGTTCATTGTGCTAGTGTAAGGTAATTACAAAGTAGGAATTCTTCAAAACATTGAAGGATCATGATTCAAGCTACAAGGGCCCTGAGTCACCTCTCAGGTGAGAGATGGCAGGATGAACAAGGTCTTGAGATAAATAAGCCAATTATGTAGTATTGTTGGATGCCTGCTGCTTACTTAATATTAGACAGGGCAAAACAGAGGAGGAAGCCACAGAAGACTCAGTCCTATTTAAGAGCTGGGAAATTTTCTTCCTAATAGGACAGGATTGACTAAAATATTAAAGACATAAAACCCGAAGGGTAGGATTGTTTCTTATTTATCTGTAATTCCCTGTACCAAGCACCAGACCTGGCACACAGTAGGTAAATGTCGGTAATTAAGCAATGAGTAGGTTAAAGCGGTACAAGCATAACCCTAGGAACTGGACAGACATAGAGGTCAAATCTGTCCTTTTCTAGAGATGTGATTCTGCACAACTTACTTGATTTCTCTAAGTTCTGGCTTTCAAAACGCTCATCTTACCCTAAACATAAAAATTGTAAAGATTAAGTGGATTAGAGATAAGATATCTAGAGCAGCGCCTGACAAGGAATGTCTACTCAATACACATTTGTTGGCTTATGATGTGGTGACATCATGCCTCAGCCCATACTCAGCAGGGATAGCTGCCTTTTCTAGCCAAGAAGATGCCAGGACAAACCAGGATGCAGAGCACAGTTCGCATGTTTATCCAGGAGGAGGCCTGTGAGCTGTCCCCAATTTGACTATGCCCCTCAAATATCTCCCCCACTCATGCCCTGCTGATCTCAGATTCTACCCTTAGCCGTATCTTGGGTAATACTGATCCCTGTTATAATACTAAAGGTAGCCTAATTTGCACCTAGACAAAGAACACAAGGCCCAGTCTTATCAGAGCAAGGCTAATAGCTAGTAGAGTAATACTGAAGCACTCTAAGCTATGAGACAGGCCCCAACGTTTACATGGCTGAAAGAGAACACACTCTTGACAAATCTTGCGTTCAAGTCCAAGTCATGCACTAGCTATATGCACTAAGGCAAATGATTTAATCTTTCTGAACCATGGATTTAAAATGTAGATATGGTCTACGAGTTTATCCTAAGAATGACATGACATATGTATACTGCATTTAACATGGTTTTTGGCACAGTATTGTTTAGCCAATACCTGATTGGAACAGTTTTCTCCTCTAAACTTAGTATTAGAACCCTAACAGTGGGTGCAGCCATTTTCCTACATACCCAGTCTGTCCTCCTAAAATATTTCTAAAAACACTATAATTTTACACTGCTTCATTGAGCACTAATATTTCTCACCCTTTTAAATCATAAGCCTTTTTAGTTTGTGAAGAATTGATCATTTCTGTCACTGGACCCCAGAAACTCTCAACTCCTGAAATAGTAATTTTCCTCCTTGGGCTAAAGAAATGTCATCAACAGCCATTACCAACCGCAGCAATGACTTATTCTTTCAAAGCCTCTAGAGGGCAAGATCACTGTAATTTGCTCCTAAATTTCCTCTGACTTGTGATTCCAATTTACCTAGAATTATGAAATGTCCCTTCAAATGAAGTAAACCACAGCAGTTCTTGTGCTATCTACAGGATGACAGTATATCCCATTAGCCCTGCTCCACAGATTTCAATGAAATCCAAACCCATCTATAACGGCCCTACAATTGGCACTATTGCCCTTGATCAGTACCAAGAGTCTGTTGATGGAAAGGAGCCATTAGCAATCAATAGAGCGTTAACTTCCAAAAAAGCCTGTGGTTAGTGGTTATTTATGGAGAGGTTGACAGTTTCTAAACCAAATCAAGATGTAGAAAACAGAAAATGAGGGGACTCCACCATCATTAATGAGATATCTCAGGAGCAGGTAGAAATATTACATAAATATGATGTGGTTCTGTGTTCTTAAATGGAAATTACTGTATTTGAGGACCAGAAAGTGAAGCATGTGATGTCATTGTCCAGGAAAGAAGTGGACAGTTAAAGAAGTGGATAGTGCCATATGGTACCACAGTGGGGGTGGTATTTCATGCATCTAATCTATGCCAATCTGCTGAGCATTTTTTGATTATATCACATAATCCTTTCTATAGTTCTATAAAACAGTACTATCTCAATTTTGAAGATGAGTGAATTGAGGTTCAGAAAAGTTGAATAACCCATCCAAGTGCATAGAGGTAGAGGCGGAGGAGTGAGGATAGGAACATGGGTCTGTTTGGCTTTAGCATCCATGCCCCAGGTTGACTATGAGATATAAAGCATCAGAAGCATGTTGCTTTGAGGACAGGATGGATAATTTTCAACTCAATGTTGAGTTCAATTAAATTCTTTAAGAATCTTTTTAGTAATTGTAATCACAGTCTTTTATCAGCTGCCCTAGAGAAGCTATATACCTTAAGGTTTATATCAGTGGGTTCTAGAGTCAGATTCTCTTTGTGTTTGAATCTTTGATACGTCTCTTACTAGCTGTGTAAACGCAAAGACACGAACTCAATTCCCAGGTTTCCTCATCTGTAAAATGGATATAAAATTACCTTGCACAAGTTCCCTGGAGATTAAATGAGATGACAACAAAGTACAGTGCCTGGCATGGTGTGTACTCAACACATGGTGCTTGTTGCTAGTACCCTTTCAATACAAAGCTATCTTATAAATTAACACGATGTAAGTGAGGTGGCTGAACTATTCGGTGGAAATGTTATTTCTTGTTAGAGGAGAACAGAACAAGAGTGGACAAATACTGCTTATACAGGACAAGGAGAAAGGTGAAACCAATCATCATACCTTAACCAAAGTTATAGAGAAAACAGGAATATTACATGGCTTCCCCCAGGGTACTGCTGAGAGCCATACAGGAAACAGATGATGGGGGGAAAGGCTTTTACCTGCCTGTGTTAGAATTTTATGTTATTATTTATTCAAAATATCAGAAGGCAAAACTTTTACTAATGCTTCTGACAATTAACAATGACTGAGAAAATCTAAAGGGCAGTAGACATCCACAACCATGTGGGTCACCCCAAGAGTTGTATCGTTCTCTTTCAGAATCCGATCCTGCTAGTCTTTAAAATCATGGCTTAGCTGTTAGTCTGGAGGCATCATACCCTTTCTAAAGTAGCAACTCATCCAGGATAGTTTCCTCAATTCTGATTAGCAGTTTTGTTGGGGGAAAAAATGTGCCACTCATGTCCACAAAAATGCTTACAATTCTCCCCAAACCCTTGTAATCCATGCTGTCCCACGTTGTCTGGGCACAAAATCCAGATTGCCTGAATTTGGTCCTGTTTGATCAGAGGCAAGAAACAGGATCACAGTGGTAGAAACGAGGCAGGAAAGAACTTCCAGAACCCTGAGAAGGGGTCCCCACCAATCCTGCCCCCATCCCCATCCTATCTCACGTGGACATGAAACATTCACATCACCCTTTTGGCCATTAACTCCCCATACATTCCTGTCATTTGATTTCCTAAGCAGAAGGTAGATATGTGGACCTCTACTAAGCGAATCTCTCTCTCTATGGAGAAATTTCTGTTTCCCATGAGGTACATGCAGGACGTGAATTCTTCACCTCCTATAGATTCCATAAAAAGATGAGAGCTCAGCCTGAGCTCTGGTGCCAAAGAGCTTCTGTAGGATGTCCCCGGCACACGACCCTGGAATCCCTGAACACTCTCACTCCTCCCCCCCAGGCTAAGGTTACTCCCTTAGCCAGAACTTTCTCACCCTCTTCTGGGCTCTCTGCTTTTCTTCTTCCTTTCCCTCTCTCTCCTTCTCCTTTGCTGCAGGCTCCAAACGCATCCATAAATTATTAATACGTTTCCTATTCTGTACCTTCTTTTTAATTTGACTTCTTCCTACTCTAGTCCTGTGCCCAGTTTCATATGCTTTATTCTCACTGGTATCTTCTTCCCTTGGAAACCTCTGCTTGGCATCTCTTCCGAAGCCGATTTTCAGTTTTTCAGTGCTCACAGGAAGCAAGGTAAGCTTGGAAGACAAGCCTTGACATTCAAAGCACCCTGGAATATTTATCCCAACTGGGTTCTTATTCCCAAGATGTTTGCCTTTCTTTTTCTTGTTAGCAGATGGCTGGAGTGAGGAAAAGGAAGACAGTATGATTGCTGATCTTGGTCTTACGAGGCTGATACTTTCAGGGGAACAGCCTGTTTGTTTACAGACAAGCCCCTTGGGGTGGTTACCATTGGTGGTTGCCGTGACAGCTTCAACAGCACCATCAGCAAGGATCCACCTCCACCCTGCTTTTTCCCTACACCTCTCTCCCCTCTGTACCCAGACCCTAGTTACCAGGAAACAATAGAAAACCAAAATGTTATGTAGACCTCTTCATTGATAGAAGAGCTCATTTGCTATAGCTAAGCCTATATTTACAGAATTAAACTCAGCTACTTGCCTCCATTTCTAAACACCTCACACTGTCAAAGCCTAGGACAGATGAAATCTGCTTCACATTCAATCAGCCTTGATGTCAGCTGTGTACCCTACACCAGTTGCAGTCCCATAGGATATGCCAGCTTTCCTGATCCACTATGGCTTGGACCCACCTGTGGCTGACACCAAGGAAAGCTCAGTGTGATAGGGCTTAGGATGAACAAAGAGTTGGCTGTCACTAGGTACTATGCCTGGTTTCTAGTGTGCCTGGGGGGAACCTGCACCCCTGAACCCTCTGTCTCATTACCTAACACCAAAGGCAGTATCAGCCCACCTGACGGGCTTTATCCTTTCTGTTTTTTCCTTCTCAACCCTAACAAGCTAGCCCTTTTCAACCAGAGAAAACCTTACTTTCAGACCCCTGTATCAATACAAACTGATCTCTTTCTTGCATTTAAGACGGTGACACCAAAGTTTATCATGCCACTCCTGAGTCTTTTTGTATTGCTGAAATATTGGAAAAGGTTGAATTGGCTTGAAGAAAGTTCAAGCTGGATTAATAATAAAAGATACTCTAAATTTGATGCTTTGGGTCCTGAATCTTCCTCGAAAGGAAATTCATGGAGTACACACTATACTTCTAGTTTTTTTCAGTAGCTTAAGAGAATGTAAATAGAAATGTTTTAAAGCGAGTCACCACTTTTGTAGGTGAAAGTCCTAGGAAGCCATGCCTTTCATGTCACATAGCTTTTCCCCATGACACAGAGGAGATGGGAGGAAGGAGGAAGGTTGCCCTAACTTCATGCCAGTAAAATATAATTACTAAACAATTTAAAGCCAATCACAGGATCCCAGGGGACCAGGCCTTTCAGTTTTAAATGACTGTGGACTCATTTAAACATTTGTTCATGGAGGGGCAGAAGTCTATAATGAACCATGCAAGTCAGAGCTGAGTAATGGTTCACCATGGCCTGGTTAATAGTTAGACAAGCTTTTCATGTTTGATTAGGGTTTTCTTTTCCATTGCTATAATTGTATGATAATTAACTCAACAGAATTACATCTCATTTGGGGGAAATACGTACATTTTGAAGTTTCAGGAGTAACAGATCCCACGTGCCAAGAAAAAACCTGAAATTATACTGTGGGTCTCTTGCTCAGCCATAAAGATCGCATCATTAGGCGAGTGCCTTGTGAGTTTTTGCCTCTAAAGGAGCTGGCAAGTTTCCTTAGCTCCGACTTCTTCCAAAGGCTCTAGGCACAAAAGTACTGTACCCAGACAGCTGTTGATAGGTGAGAATTGCCAAGTGGCTAACAGCATGAACATCTAATGTAATTTGACTTTGGAGTTCAATGTGAGATAGAGCACATGAGGCTGCCCTAAAAGAAAAAAGCATCCATTAATACAGGCACCGCCCCATGATCAGGTGTTTTACATAATGGAAGGAAATTCTTTTAAAGCAGATGGCCAGGTATCAGAGCGGGTGTCCAAATTAAGTCATTTATAAATTGGCCATACTGATAACCGTGGAGCTCTTTTCTCTGCTCTGACCGCCTATAAACTTATCTCTATCTCACATTGCAGCTAATAATCATTTACTGTCTTACAGTTATGCTAATTTCTAGAGTTGCTTGTATCTTTAAAGAGAGAAGACACTTTAGAGCAGACACTCCCAGGCTTGCTAGTTTAGAGCCAGTCTATAATCTGTGCCTAATACATGGGTTGTCACCCTTTAGGCCTCTGTGTCAATGTCATTTTTTTCTAAGAAACCACCCTTGACCATCAGTATTGGACAAGTTGTTACTACTCTGTGCTTCTAGACCTTTCTGGACTTAAATTTATCAAAAATAGGACTCCTGTATTAAAGTTATTGTCGTGCTCATCTTGCTGGTCTACAGTTTGTTTTCAATAAAGATTTTTGCATGAATAAATGACCTAACACATTTACCTTTCTCTTTTAGCAAACAGGAATAATCACACAAAGATCCTTGATAAACAAGGTATATCTACCAATTTATCTCCGGGCTAAAACTTGGCATTATTCTCCCACCAAGTTCCAGGAGTCTTACCACATTAGGATTTAGAAAGCTAAACATACTCTCTTAAGATGTCAGTAATGAGGTACCTAAATGTGGGGAGGTGTAGACAGGGTGGAGAGAAAAAGATTCTAAGATTTCCAAAAGGCCAGTATCACATTGCCTGATGAGGTACATAGCAAATGATCACCCTTAACTGCCATCCGAGCTAACAATGTCACTTCTTCCAGGGACCTTTGGATCCTAGACTCACTGATAGGATTGACTGATATAATTCAGTCAACACAGGACTGGTTTTCCTGTTCTTTGTCTACCAGAGAATTCTAGGGACCAAATATCCTTAACTGAAATCCTTAAGTTTTGAGTAGATGAATGTTCTAGAATCACTGATTGGTTTTCCCTGTTTTCCTGCTTTCCTCTCACACCATGAATTTGTATCTCTCTCCTCTCATTTACCCATTTCCATCTCAGCAGGGAAGTTCTCTTTCTTTCTGGTCCAAACCTGGATATAAATCCCTCCCCTTATTTCCCTTTAGAATAACAGACTGGCATTTTGAACAGATACTTCATGGAAGAATAACCCCACTCAACACAGGTAAGAGTTCATTATATAGTTCATCTTATCAAGTGTATTTTTCTATACCTCCTAGGGGATGCAGAGAAGAGTATTCACACTCCAAATTCCCTATTCCTAACATAATTCCGTTGCTGACAGTGTCTGGCACAGAGGTCACTATGGTTCTCCTTTCCCAGCCTGGCTGTCAGCATCTTGCCTCTCCAGCACCCACATGTAGGACTACTTGTTTATTATATCCTTCCAAGGAAAACTGTCAACGCATTAAATGACAACATTTGGGAGTTCGAACCTTGCAGACACCTAGGGACACCTTCCTACTCAGCTCCTATTTCCTGGTGGAAGCTCTAGTCTGGTAAATACATAGAAACATAATTTGCAAGAAAGCATCCAAACTGTTATCCCCTAGAGCAACCCGACTCTTCCATTTCTGCATTGTCATCCATTCTAACACACCTAGAAAATTCTAAATGACTCATTGAAGGGAGTACCATCACTATACCTAGAGAACAGATATTTCACAAGGACACCTAGCAACACAGTTACTAGAACATACTTACAGGGACGTCCCTGGTGGTCTGGTGGTTAAGAATCCGCCTTCCAATGCAGGGGATGCAGGTTCAATTCCTAGGCAGGGAACTAAGATCCCATGTGCCGCAGGGCAACTAAGCCCGCAAAGGCTACAACTAGAGAGAAGCCTGCACTTCTCCAAGGAAGATCCTGCATGCTGCAACTAAGACTCAACGCAACCAAATAAATAAATAATTTTTTTTTTATAAAAAGAACATACAATAAGCATGTACATTACTTTTTATAGATATATTGGGTTGAGAGACACTACGGCAATGATACTTGCAATCAGTCTGTTAATTTGAAGGACTGTAAGTGTTAAACACATGACTGCCTGTGATAGTAGCCATTATACTCTCCATACAATTATTAATGTTTCTGTCCCCTTAAAATCAGAAGCCCTTTGAAATCAGAGATTATGTCGCTTTAAAAATTTTTCATTTCCCTCACCCAACATAGTGTTTGACACTCAGTAGCCCTCAGTAAATGTTTGATTAATTAGCAAATGAATACCTGAATTAATTAATTGTCTGATACAAAGCAACTTTGCTTTCTATAGTAAGTAGTATTTAAATTTAGGTTAAGAAAAAGAAGTAAAACTGTTATATAGAGAATGGATAAACAACAAAGGCCTACTGTAGAGCACAGGGAACTATATTCAATACCCTGTAATAAACCATAGTGGAAAAGAATATGAAAAAGAATGTGTGTGTATATACATGTATATATATAAAAAGCTGAATCACTTTGCTGTACAGCAGGTTAACACAACATTGCAAATCAACTATACTTCAATAAAATAAAAAGAAAAAAGAAAAATATAAGCCAATTCGGGTGAAGCTTAGTGATTGAATGTTCTAAATGTATATGGGAAGCTGATGTTTTTTGGAAGCACAGGCAGAAGAATGAAAACCTGGGTTTGACAACTCTGGTAAGTTTGTTTCTTTTTCTGAAAAGCAGGGATAATAACACTTATAGCATAAGTCTGATAAATAAAATGATGTTCATAAAGACTTTAGCGTGAGCCTGGTACATACTCGGAAGCTTCTGCTATTGTCATCCACATGGCGGTGTAAACAAGGTGAGGCGCAGTGAAAGAGGTTCTTAGTTAAGAGATGCCTGGATCTAAGAAAAACATTGTCTGAGGTGTCTGTGTTTGGACCGCTCATCTCCAGACCATAAAGTTAACAAATATTTAATCTCTAGGGATATTGACAAGAGCCAAATGGGGCCCCTTAAATAGAACTGATGGTTTTGAATGGACAGAAATGACCACATAAAAACTTGGCTCGTTAGAAACAAAGGCCTGTGACCCCATGGCCATGTAGAGAGACCTCATTCTCAGCAAGCAGCACCAAGCGCCCACTTTCAGGACAATGGTTTTATACCAAGCCCCAGTAGATATAGAAAGCGTGTGGAACAGTAAGCACTCTCTGTCTGAGTTGGTACAAGATCAGCTGGGGTGTGGTTAAACTCATGAATGGGGGCCACCGTGGACCAAATGGATAAGAGCTGAGGCGAGCCAAGGCAGGCTGCAAAGACCAAGCATCCTGTGCCTAAGGGTTCACCATGGTATTGGGGGAGGTGGTTTGTAGCTGAACTTGGACAGAGGAAAATCCCGTGTGGTCAGGCCTTCTTCATATGACAGACACTCTGGGCATCTATCAAATTGAAATCAAGTTCAAAGCAAAATCATGTTTGCATGACCAACAACAGCGCATCAATCAAAATGTACATCCCAGCCCAGGATGTAGTGAGAAATCAAAAATACAAGATAGCGACAAATGCCTGCAGCAATACAGCACAGAAGGCCCATGAAAGAAGATTTTGAGAAAAACACCATAGAAAAACAGGGTGATGGACATACACCATGCCTCAGGGTTAAGCTGTCCTAAAGAGACACGTCCTCAAATGTGTTCTTCCCTAGCATTAGACTGTGAAAAGCTCCAGGGGATAAAATGGTTTCTGTGCTCAAGTAACTGAGAAATGCTACGGCCCTTTTAAGAGAGTTTTCATATAATATTGGCATATTAATGACATGAGAAATCCTTCTAAAAAGCATGCTTATCTTTATTTAATCTAACACTTCCTAATCTTCTGGGGCCACCATTTTCTCTTCACGGTACTTAATATTCTGGGAAATAACTTTGGGAAATTCTGGCTTAGGACCACCCATACTAAAGCAACTACTTGTTTTGATTTCCTCATTTAAATAACAGAGATGCCAAAGTGTAAGGATCAAATAAGGTAAAGTCTGTTAAACACCAAGAGAAGCAATGGACCAGCTTACATGGTATTTGGACACAATGGAAGGTTAACAAGGAGGGCCACTGAGAATAACGGTAGCTGACAAGGATGGTATTACTATGATAGTGACTGTATCGTTGAAATATTAGAACGAATACTCTTTGAATTATGTTAGCTATATATTCTGCATCTGTATCCTGTATCCAAGAATGTCTTAAGCACATCCTACTAAGGTCTTATAAAACAGTATGAACCATTCCTTTTTCCCTCTTCATATCACTGTCAACTCTCTGTTTAGAAGATCTCCTTCTCTGTGGCCACCTAACTGCTTTCCTGCTTTCAAAAGCAGCACCACTTTGAATGAAAACTAGAAAATAAAAATAAAACAAAATGCTTATCCCTTTTCTTTCCTTCAGGTCTTCAGTGGGTGGGAAGAATCAGGCCAAACAGAAGAATCTTGGGATTGAAATTTAGAGAAGAATAAGAAACAAGAAAGAATCCCCTTGCTCCCCCCCACACACACACCCCAACATAGACATCTCAGTGCCAAGGTCATTATAGCCCTTGCACAAGGTTGAATTCTAGTGATTCAAATGTTGTTTTCAATAGGCCCAGCCTTCTTCCCAGAACTTAAGACTCTCATATCCATTTGTCTGTTTTCCACCTCCAATTGGATGGAAATCAAAACCAAATTCTTGATTGGATATCCTGCTGCCTCCAGGCTACCAAACTGCTTCTCCCATTGTCATTCAGTAAATACAATAAGCAGCGCCCCAAGTCTATCATTGTTGATCCATAAGCCGTGGTGTCATCTTTGATGATGCCCTCTACTCACGTGTGAGCTACCACCATCCCTTACCCAGATTACTGCACTACACTCCTAACAGAATACCCCTGCTTTTACCCCGTGATCCTTCTCACATACTCATCTTCTAATTTGAGCCCTCCAGCAGCTTCCCAGCTCACTGACAGTATAATCCAAAGTCCTTACTATGGCCCCAAAAGGCCTGCATTCTCTAACTTCTCACCCCATCTTGTCACATCTCTGACTCTCCTCCTACTCATTTTTCTCTGCATTCACTTGTCTCTAGTCTTCTGACTTCACCTGGAACATTCAGGAATGCTCCCACTTCTTAGAACTGTGGTGAGGATTAAATGGTTGATATATATAAACCAGGACTAAATGGTTGATGTATAAAGAGCTGCATCTTACTCATAGTAGGTCTGAATTAATCTCGCATCACCACAATTTAAAGCCCCTATGTATTTCTTTTGACTTTATCTTTTCAACACATCATGTGTCATGGATGGTGTGTTACAGAGAGCATTCAGAAATGCCCCCACCTCAGAGCATTTCTTCCAAATATTCCCTCTGCCTAAATATTCTTCCCCCAGAAAGCTACATGGTCCTCAGCCTCACTGCCTTAGGATCTCTGCTAAAATCATCGTATCCATAAGGCTCTCCTGATCACACTATAAAAAATAACAATCATGGCACACGATGTGGTGAAAATATCAATATAAAGAGGCAAAAACAAAAAGTCCAAGGGATTCCAAATAGTTATGAGGTAATGTTAATTGAGATTATAAAACATGACTCTAAGAGCTTTACATGAATTGGTCACTTGATCATCACAACAGTTTTGTGGAATAGATAGCATTATTAATCCCATTTTTTAGAGAAGAAATTTGACACATAGACTTTATTAACCTGCCCAAGATCATACAGCTTAAAACTATGTGGTGAAGCTTTTTTGAACCCAGGCATTTCAATTGATAGCCATCGTATTTATCCAATTACAGCCTGGTGTCATCCTCATCTTCCCATTTTAGACTGCATAGAGCCCGCCTTTCAGTGATTCAGCAATGTTTTGTTGAACACCTACTACGTGACATGGCGTACGGATAAGAAAAGATTAGGGTAAGAAATTAATCTGGGGACTTCCCTGGTGGCGCAGTGGTTAAGAATCCGCCTGCCAATGCAGGGGACACGGGTTCAAGCCCTGGTCTGGGAAGATCCCACATGCCGCGGAGCAACTAAGCCCGTGCGCCACAAGTACTGAGCCTGAGCTCTAGAGCCTTTTATCCACAACCACTGAAGCCCATGTGCCTAGAGCCCGTACTCCACAAGAGAAGCCACTGCAATGAGAAGCCTGCACACCACAACGAAGAGAAGAGTAACCCCTGCTCGCCGTGACTAGAGGAAGCCCACGCACAGCAATGAAGACCCAACACAGCCAATAAAAAAAAATTAATTAATTATTTTTAAAAGGATAAATTAATTTGGAGAGGTGGCCAGAGCTCAGACTGCATGTGGCTTTAGCAGTTGTTGTCCTAAGTGTGATGAGAAACCATTGGAGTGGTACGAGCACGTTTGCTTTCAGATGGGCCACTCTGTTTGCTTAGTGGAAAATAGGCTGTAGGAGGTGGCATAAAGAGCTGGAGGGTCAGTAAGGAGGCTATCGCCAGGTCCTAGTTCACAGGAACCATGATGGATTGCTCCTTGAACAAGGATGCCTATGGTGGAATTGATGAGAATTGGTCAGATTCACAGTATATTTTAGAGGAAAAACTAACAGAATTTGCTGGTGGGTTGAACATATGTCCCTTCATTCTCTTAAGTTGTCCCATTATATGGCACAATATGAATACTCCATTGTTAGTAAGCCATTCCTCATATTGAAGGTGCCTCCCTGCCCTTTTAAAATTACAAAGTGTGCTAGACTGTTGGTCCATATTCATGGTTCTTTACATACATGTGATTGTTTCTATAGGGCTGTGATGTCAAATTGCTGGGTCGTGGACTGCATGAAAGTTTAATTTTAACAGACAACTACCAAAAGTCTCTAAGCCCTGTGTACTTTTCAGCCTGTGCCAATTGATATTCCCTTACTCTTCTCTTTAAAATGTGTTGACAATGAGATTTCAATGTGACATTGAAAACCTGCCCTCTCCCTGTTTTCCCAGTCTGTCTGCAGATTAGGCTGGGACCCAACCTCACCTATGTACCAGTGATAAGATGGTCCTCATTGCATCACTGGTCTCCCCTTGTTCAGTCAATGCCCAAGCAAACTGCCACTTCTATTTGCAGCTGTCTGTTCTGGGCAAAGTTGAGAAATTACAGTGAGAGAAGAGGTGTGGTTCCTTTCCAAGGAAATTGTAACTGCTGCACTTAGCTACCCTTGTAAATACCTGGATACATGAAGAGCCTTCCCAAGTCCAGTTATTTCCTTGTCAAGAAAGTGTCTTTTCACAGCCCTGGTACAAGGTCAGGCAGTGCCTTCAGGGGCTGTTAAGAACAGTTTGCCCTGTAATTAACTGATTTGCTACAATACAGTAGTAAGGCATGTGTTTCCTCTAACCTTGAATATCACCCAGTACATAGGTGCTTATTGACCTACAAGTTGAGGGCTTTCAAGGAAAAAAGATAACTGTGCACAGTAAACTTCCTTACCAAAGTTTCATAATGCTCTGCTATCTACCTCACTCACTCGCAGATTGCCTATCACAACAGAATGTAGACTTTCTGATAAACAGCACTTTGGACACTTTCTAAACTTTCTCTCATTAACTCTTTCAAACTCACATGGCTGGGAGCCAGGCAGGCAGGGTTATATTATTCTAAGTTTACTGAAGGTCAACCTGAGGAATGGAAAGGTTAATTGACTTGGCCAAGGTCATAAAACAAGCTGTAAATAGAATCAAGAACAGAATTCAGGTCTCTGGAAATGTTTCCAGTCTAGTGTGGGAAATGTTAGAGTATATTTCTCTAACTCTGCACTGCTCCTTTCTACAATCTTATCCCCCAAGAGCAAGTTTGCCTTCCTAATTATTCTCAATTATGTTTTCACATATGGCACACACAGAAAATGGCAGTACTTATGTGAGTTGTGAGAGTAAATGGATAAAGATGTCTGTGGTCCCAGGTGACCGGCTTGGAGCGCCAGTCATCCCAGGTCCTGCTAGACTCTTTTGAAGAGTGAAGGCATCAGAATCTCTGCCAACTATAATCCGTTTGGGTCAAAGCAATGAGGAAGCATCCAACATTCCTATAAAGTTCAGCTTCGTGCAAAGAACAACCTTACTCTGCCTAGGGAAAGATGTAAAAGTATGGCAGGACCTGAAGAACTGAGATTTTGTGTACGTTGGGGATCCTGTAATTCTGGGGTTCATAGTGGTTCCTCCCTGGAGCTGTAGGAGACCAAGGGTTTGGAAAACGGAGCTAAGCGCTAGGTCGATCCCAGTTAAGAGAGGAGGAGCTGCAGGACCACGGAAATGGCACTGGGACAGAAAGCAGACACCCGAATTAAAAGAAATTTCTTAAGAACTGGTGACCACCCTTGGATGTCTTCAAGATGATTAGCCTTTTAAAACTTCTCCCTAATGTTCCTTTCTCTATACTTAACACATCACCTCAAATCTTATGTGGTTATTTTTCTAACACAAAAATGTGATCACACTTTCTGTGAAAGCTTTGTTTCTTATCCAGCATAAGAAAAAGTCCAGACTCATTACCTGGGCATACAAGAACCTTCAAAACCGGGGTCCAAGAACAAGCCACCAGATTTGTCTCTCCACAGCCTATCTCAAAACCAGATCTGCCAGCCACACAAAAGAATGATCCTTCCCTTCCAAACTGAGCTTTTCAATACCTTCTGGACTGTCTTTGCTTTTTCCTTTACCTTGTTCTCTGCCTGACAACCTCTTCCTCAAGTTCCTACACAAATGTTACTTCCTCCATAAAAAATTTCCCTAATCTATCAAGCATGTAAATTTTCTCCCTTCCTTTTCCTGCCATAGAACCTTGCACATTAAGTAATGCTCTCTATAAATTCTGTCTCCTCCATTGGACAACGCATTTCCCCCCAAGGTCAATGCTAAGACTTAACACCCAGCATCTAGCACGGTACCTGGAACATAATAGGTACTCCAGAGTGTTCATTGGAAGAATTGAATAAATAAATCTTCCATGTTTAACAATGTTTGTGGACTAAGAAAACAATGATGCCTTTCATTGTTCAATATCCTAGTAGAAGTGGGCCTCAGTGGTGCAGTCATTCATGATTTTGAATCTCATTTTTGACTTAAGATTTTAGGTGATTTACTTAATATCTTGGAGCCTCCCTTCTCTCACCTATAGAACAGACACAACAATAACAATCTTACAACGTTGATTGAGAAACCAGTGTTATCGTAATACTTGCCATATATCAGGATACTTAGTAAACATCTCTTGCTTTCTGCTTTTCTTCATTGAAGACACTTTGAATGCTAATAAAAAATATTTTTTTACAACTCCAGTCTTTACCCACATCTTCCTCTACTGTTTTATAAAGCTCACACATTTACTTTTGAAATTACTTACCCATGTGAACATAACATAGTAGGGTACATATGTATAGCTGTATCTTCAAGCATAAGAATCAAAATTTTTCAATGGCAACCCCAAGAAATATATCATTCTTGCTAAATACTCGTACAGGCAACATAAGAATGGCTAAAAAGAGTAATAGCAATGACCTTATTAGAGTCATCTTATAGTAATAACCTGAGTGGTAATAAATACGGAGGTTAAGAGCGTGTGCTAGGAGTAAAGAACAAGCTTGGATTTTAATTCTGACAATATCCTTTACAGGAAACTCTGACTTTTGATGCTTCAGTTTCCTCAACTATATCATGGACATAATAAAACATATTTAACTCAAAGAATCATCGTGAGGACTGAAAGAGATACCAAATGCAACACATGTGGCGCAGAGCCCAGCACAAGGTACACTCAGTGACTCTTATGTTGATGGTTCCAGTCATTATTATTATTTCTCTGGTTTCACCCGAACCTACTGCTGCAGACTTCCAGGCCCCTGATAATTTCACGCACATATTCTGAACACCCCACAGGGAGTCGCCAATGTGCCTGTGAATCACACCTCAGCCTTCACCCAATAGGGAGCATAGAAAGGGGAAACAGGGCCTCTTGGTGAAGGAGTGTGACCATGCAGGAAGCTGTGTGGCTCTTCCCCGTGAATTCCCTTGGTGCCAGAAATGCACTCACTCCCCCTCTGACCCTCTACCCCCCCACCGCCCTCTGAGCACTCCCTCGGCAGACACAGCCCTCTACAAGCACTGTCTCCCCACATCCCCCTGCCACCTGGGTATTTCCAGTGTACAACAGCTTTTGATGAGCCAAAGTAACACTGAGTTCCATGCCAATGTGGAGAGGTGGCTTTGCCACCATCTGTTGTGTTACACTTGTGACATAGACACAAAAATGGCTTTGTCTTGAGGCTCAATATTGTATAGAGTTTTTCGTGTGTGGGAAGCAGAGGTTATAGGTTGGGGTAACACCTAAATGTCTGAGGATTCTTCTATTAGAATCATTCTTGTTCCCTTTCCAATAACAGAGTCAGACTACCAGACACAGCCAATTTGTCTTTCTCTTCCCTTTGAAGAGAAAGGCACTCTAGTTAGCACTCTTCAAACTTTCCCTCCCAAGTTCTCCACACGGTGAACCTGAACCCCGTGTGTCTAGGAACAGAGCCAAAAATAGCCTGACATGACAGCAAAATCTCTTTGATGTGTCATCTTTTATCTTAGGGAAAAAATCATATGACATTGGCATCCTCTTCGTGGTATTATGTTAATCTAAAATAATAGCATTCTTCCTCCAGATTTTTTTAGTCCGTTTCATGGCTTTGGGTTCCCTCTGGAATACCAAACCAACCTCGACAGCACGCATATCCCATGTCAGCCTTGGAATACATGAGTTCTCTCCCAGGAGACGGCTCCTTTGTTAATGCTTGGTGGAAAATAGACTTCTGGCATGCTCTTTCCACTCATTTGTTAAACGTGCCCTGACATGGCTGAATCCCAGCCATAAACACAACCTAAGGTTAAACTTGACTCCCCTGTTCCCCAGCATATTTAAGCCCTGCCTCAGAGACATCATGAAGAACCTCAGTTTTTATCCTACCATCTGCCTGTGCATTTGCTGGGTAAATGTGAGGTTCTGTTGGCTGAGTAGTCCAAAGCAGAAGGTTTGCTGTGCATGATTACTGATGGAAACCACATTGCTGCAAAGTATGGGCAGGCACAAGGGAAGCATCTGATAAATGTGTCTTAAAGATAATGACTTGCATGGAAGTATAGCTTTCTGCGAAGAAAGTTTGGGTTATCCAAAGACATTCGGGGCCTTCCAGAAAATAAAGCCCATCCAATTAGTTCTCTCCATGTACGTAAGCATATAAAAGTAATGGAGCCATATAAATGATTGCATTCCATATTCACATCCATTAAAAATTCCTCAGATGGTTCCGTCAATGGCCCATATGTGTCATAGTCCTAGCAACTCCCATCTCTTTCATAGGTGCAACTCAACCATACGCAGTGACATAGGCTGTGCCAGAAGTACCAAAATAGTCTTTGTGGCTCATAAAAATACCTGTTCATTATAAATGTAAGTCAAACCAGCCCAGTACTCGTTGAATGACAAGAAGCTAATTTCTGAAATGCAGCAAGATCCGGAGCTAAACGCAGTGGGCAAAGACTTCATGGAAAAGTAATAAGGTTAGGTCGTGTTACTATTATCTCTAAATTCATGTGGTTTTCCATGAAATAAGTGGAGCTCACTGCAGTCCTGGGAAGCGCAGAGCTTTATAGCCCTCATGTTGGTTCTGCTTGAAAAGGCCAACCTCCAGAAAAAGGAATGAAGTACTGATACATGTTACAACATAGCTGAACCCTGAAACATTATGCCAAGGGAAAGAAGCCAGTCACAAAAGGCCACATATTGTACGATTCCACTTATATAAAATCTCCAAACTGGGCAAATCCATAGTGACAAAGTAGATTCGTGGTTACCAGGGGCTGGGGGAGAAGAAAATGGGACCTGACTGCTAATGAGCGGGTGTTTCTTTTTGGGGTGATGAAGTGTTACAAAATTAGATAGTGGCAACTGTTGTACAACTCTGTGAATATACTAAAAATCACTGAATTGTATGTTTCAAAAGAGTGAATTTCATGGTAGGTGAATTACATCTCAATAAAGCTGTTATAAAGGAAAAACAAAAATTCAACCAGGAAGTAATATGAAGTGGAGCCTAGGAAGGGGGAAGAATGAACCATGGCCAAAAAAAAAAAAAAAAAAAAAAAATCCTCAGAAGAGCTATACTGGACCCATCCATTCCCGGACAAGCTTCCAGAATGAAGCCCAGAATCACTCTCGAACCTCACAGATTTCATTCCCCAAATCCATAGGGTGATAGACTTCAGATCACTTAGATATTTTCATTCCCTTTCTTTCTTTGTTTTTTTTTCTCTCCCCCCACTGAATTTTCTAGTAATTTTGAGTCAGGTGGAGAGGAGTCCGCTCTGCTTGTGCTGTTCATTATGGAAATTGATTTGACCCTCATTTGCATCTATTTGCACCGCCATCAAGCTGATTTAGAATCCGAGGGTGGTTGCAACCTCCTCGGAAGCTGGCAGATTTGCTCTAAAAACAGAGCCCTGGAACTTTCCAGCCAGCTCTAAAGAACTTGTTCTCTTGCCCTTTTGATTTCTGCTTAACAGGGGCAGAGTTTCAGAGAAATACAACTCGTGGTAAAGGAAAGAAAGGAAAGCTTTGTTGCCTTCTGCTATAAATAGCCTCCGTCTCCTTGCCTTCCCTCCACGCTGCTAGTCAACCCTGCAATCCTGGGTTGCACACCAGAAATAAATACATTGGTCTGTGGAGCAAGTGGCCCCAGGCAAGCTTGCAGGCTGGCAACCAGCGGCAGAGGAGTTAAATCTTAAACAATCTAATATGACCTGAGCACAATTATCCTTGCTGTACGGACTCACACGTTCCTCAGGAGCCTCAGGAAAGAAAAAAGTGCAGCCCTGAAACCTGGACCAACTCGTCAAGAGTGGTGATAAGAACATAGGAGAATGCAGACTTCCCTTACCCTAGTCATTCTTGCCTCTCCTCTTTAATTTCCTTTTCCTCTACAGCCCAGGGCTGATTTCTTGCTTTCTATTTAACTCCTTCTCACACCTGTTCTGTTTGGTCCCTGCCTGTGTCTAGCAACCAGCATCCTCACCTTCTCTATGGAAACTGCACTCTCTCTCATTATGATCGAAAAGCTTGATTGCTGTCCATAACTGTAAAATATTGAATTCTCATTGTAAAAAACAAATTCAGTTTATATAAAAAGGAAAACAAGAGGGTATAAAAATTAAGGGTATAAAAATTAACTCTATTCGCCACTCAGAGAAATTCACCGGTACTTTGAATGCAGAGTATTCAAATTCAAAGAGAAAATAAGTATTTTTAAATAAAACCTATGAGACATATCTATTTTTCACTTAGAAATCCATCTTGTGCATCTTTCCATTTCAATAAATATAGATCTACACTACCATTTTTAGCAATCTCTATAAATGTATCTATAATTTGCACACTTAGTCTGTTTCTTCTTGATTTATATATATATATATATTCATAGATAATATACACAGTCACAGTTTTTTTTTCTTATCCCCAAATTTAGCCATGAGGGCTTCATTCTATCCACAAGTTATCCAAGTTTCCCTAGTCGCACCTGACATCTGGGCCTCCTACTGCACCAAACTGTCTGCTCATCAGAAGTTACCCATCCTAGGTCTTATTCTTCAAAACCCTATTCCATTAGACGATACCTGGAAAACTTCAAGGAACGAAATAAGCTAATGGGTTAATTGGTACAGTGGCTTTTATTTGGTTTCAAACAGATAATTGGAACAGGATGAGCTTTAGAAGTAACCTGATATGGCATTTCCCCATGTTGTCGGTTCATAAGAAACTAGGGTAGAGTGCAGGCATTGAAGTGAGTATTAAACAATTCTCTGGTTCCTTCTCCAGAGAGTTCACTGTGATGAGTTTGGAGTAGGGTCTGGAAAACTACCATTTAACAAGCGCTTCTTGGGGGTGTTAAACTATTATATGCATATTTTCGGGTAAATTAACTACATGATTTTATGTAGGAACTGATTTTATGTAGGAACTCTTCAGAAAGTGTATCTGCTGTTAAGGAGATACTGCCCTTGCAGCATTCTGTCATAAATAGCAGATCCTTAAGGATAAGAAGGAACATTTTGGTGTATGAGGCCCACCACCATTGCCATCCTCAAAATATATGAAGAGACATCATTTTTTAAAAGACAACCTTTTGAATCACATTTTGTTGCTAGAGACATGCCTGGAGTAGGGTCTTGAGTTTCCATGAAAAGCAAAAATTTCTCTTCCAGTGGCTGTGACTCTCCCCTTGAGTTGAAGCTATTCAATTCAACTCTGCTCAATTCAATTCATTTTAATTCAGCCCTGAAGATACAGATGGAAGACTCATTATATGTACTTGGTATTGTGAGAGATTCAGTGATGAGCAGTTGCTATCATTTTATTCACAAATTCACCTCCTCTTTCTTATCATCCATATTTGTTCATCTCCCATGTGCCCAGGTCCTTCGTACTATGACTCAATTGGGCAAAGCCTCATATGGTGCTGTGCTCCTTCTATGCTTGAACCTCAAGCAACAAAAGCTCTTCTCTCATTATTTTTAAGCAAACACCCCTCCTTTGCATGCATTCCAAGAAAGACATGCATTAATTGGTGTACAAAGATCTCATAAATTCATCCCATTATTTTCTCGAAGGTGAAATAGGAATGGTAAGAACTAATTTGCTTCCATCTCCCTGGGGTAAAAGTTTGCCTTTGAGCATACTGCTCTAAGATGATGTAGTCTATTATTAATACAACTTAAAGTTTTAATAGAAAATAAGTTGGTAAAAAGACTGGGTAGGGAGTGGTCCAGATGTTTTCCATTGATTTTTGTTTTGCCAGCAGGATTCTTTCTCCCACTGTTACCACATGGAGATCTTCTCCCAGAGCTCTTTATAGTAAAAACCTTGGAGGATTCTCTGCTTTGCATCTGTAATTGAGGAAGTGGCTGGATCAAAGGGAATAAACTCTATGTGAAAGGTGATGCTGAGGTGGAAACAGTCCACACCTATTTACACAATTGTGCCATCACGGTGCTGCAAGAGCACTTCTTTTTAGAGCTTTGTGCTCTATTTTTTCTACACACATTGAGGCGTAATTTACAAACAATAAAATGTATTCTTTTTAGGGAACAGTTCTATCCTTTTTGATAAACTTATACAGCCATGTAACCACACAAAAATCAAGATGTGGAATATTTCTGTCACCCCCAAATGTTCCCTTGCGTCCCTTTGTAGAAAAATCTCCTTTCCTCACTTCCAGCCCCTGGCAGCCTATGATCTAACGTGTGTCCTTTTAGTTTTGCCTTTTCCAGTATGTTATGTAAGGGGAATTATACAGTATTGTAGCCTTTTGAGTCTGGCTTCTTTCAATTAGCATAATGCTTTTGAGAGTTACCATTTCTGTTCAGTGTTTTAGTACTTCGTTCTTTTTCTATTGCTGAATAAAATACTTATTATAGTATTTTGCTGTATGGTACACCACAATTTGTTTAACCATTCACCAGCTGGTGGGTACTTGAGTTGTTTAAAGTTTTGACAATTATGAATGAAACCACTGCATGCATTGTTATTTCTCTTTGGTAAATACCGAAGAATATATGCATGGATTGTATGGTAAATACATGTTTAAATTCATAAGAAACTACCAAACTGTTGTATAAAAGGCCATACCATTTTTTTAAACCATTTTATTTATTTATTTATTTTTTTAAAAAATTTTTGGGGGTACACCAAGTTCAGTCATCTGTTTTTATACACATATCCCCGTATTCCCTCCCTTCCTTGACTCCCCCACCTCGAGTCCCCCCCACCCTCCCCGCCCCAGTCCTCTAAGTCATCTTCCATCCTCAAGTTGGACTCCCTTTGTTATACAACAACTGCCCACTGACTATCTATTTTACAGTTGGTAGTATATATATGTCTGTGCTACTCTCTCGCTTCGTCTCCTTTTCCCCTTCACCCTGCGCCCCCTCCCATACCTCGAGTTCTCCAGTCCATTCTCTGTATCTGCATCCTTGTTCTTGTCACTGAGTTCATCAGTACCATTTTTAGATTCCGTATATGTGAGTTAGCATACAATATTTGTCCTTCTCTTTCTGACTTACTTCACTCTGTATGACAGATTGTAGTTCTATCCACCTCATTACATATAGCTCCATCTCATCCCTTTTTATAGCTGAGTAATATTCCATTGTGTATATATGCCACATCTTCTGTATCCATTCATTTGTTGATGGGCATTTAGGTTGCTTCCATGTCCTGGCTATTGTAGATAGTGCTGCAATAAACATGATGGTACAAGTTTCTTTTGGGATTATGGTTTTCTTTGGGTATATGCCCAGTAGTGGGATGACTGGATCATATGGTAGTTCTATGTGTAGTTTTTTAAGGAACCTCCAAATTGTTTTCCATAGTGGCTGTACCAACTTACAGTCCCACCAACAGTGCAGGAGAGTTCCCTTTTCTCCACACCCTCTCCAATATTTGTTGTTTCCAGATTTTGTGATGATGGCCATTCTGATCGGTGTGAGGTGATACCTCATTGTGGCTTTGACTTGCATTTCTCTGATGATGAGTGATGTTGAGCATCTTTTCATGTGTTTGTTGGCCATCTGTATGTCTTCTTTGGAGAAATGTCTATTTAGGTCTTCTGCCCATTTGTGGATTGGGTTATTTGCTTTTTAGGTATTAAGCTTCATGAGCTGCTTGTATATTTTGGAGGTTAATCCTTTGTCCGTTGTTTCATAGGCAATTATTTTTTTCCCATTCTGAGGGTTGCCTTTTAGTGTTGTTTATGGTTTCTTTGGCTGTGCAAAAGCTTTTAAGTTTCATGAGGTCCCATTTGTTTATTCTTGATTTTATTTCCATGATTCTAGGAGGTGGGTCAAAAAGGATCTTGCTTTGATGGATGTCATAGAGTGTTCTGCCTATGTTTTCCTCTAGGAGTTTTATAGTGTCTGGCCTTACATGTAGGTCTTTAATCCGTTTGGAGTTTATTTTTGTGTATGGTGTTAGGAAGTGTTCTAATTTCATTCTTTTCCATGTTGCTGTCCAATGTTCCCAGCACCACTTATTGAAGAGGCTGTCTTTTTTCCATTGTATACTCGTGCCTCCTTTGTCAAAGATAAGGTGCCCATATGTGTTTGGGCTTACTTCTGAGTTCTCTATTCTATTCCATTGATCGTCCTTTCTATTTTTATGCCAGTACCATACTGTCTTGATCACTATGGCCTTGTAGTATAGTTTGAAGTCAGGAAGCCTGATTCCACCAACTCCATTTTTCTTTCTCAAGATTGCTTTGGCTATTCGGGGTCTTTTGCATTTCCATACAAATCGTAAGATTTCTTGCTCTAGTTCTGTGAAAAATGCCATTGGTAATTTGATAGGGATTGCATTGAATCTGTAAATTGCTTTGGGTAGTACAGTCATTTTCACAATGTTGATTCTTCCAATCCAAGAACACGGTATGTCCCTCCATCTGTTTGTGTCATGTTTGATTTCTTTCATCAATGTCTTAAAGTTTTCTGCATACAGGTCTTTTGCCTCCTTAGGCAGGTTTATTCCTAGGTATTTGATTCTTTTGGTTGCAATGGTGAATGGGAGAGTTTCCTTAATTTCTCTTTCTGCTCTTCCGTTGTTAGTGTATAGGAATGCAAGAGATTTCTGTGCATTAATTTTGTATCCTGCTACTTTACTAAACTCATCAATTAGTGCTAGCAGTTTTCTGGTAGAGTCTTTCAGGTTTTCTATATATAATATCATGTCATCTGTAAAGAGTGACAATTTTACTTCTTCTTTTCCAATTTGGATTCCTTTAATTTCTTTTTCTTCTCCGATTGCTGTGGCTAAAACTTCCAAAACTATGTTGAATAATAATTGTGAGAGAGGACACCTCTGTCTTGTTCCTGTTCTTAGAGGGAATTCTTCCAGTTTTTCCCCATTGAGAATGATGTTGGCTTTTGGTTTTTCATATATGGCTTTTATTATGTTGAGGTAATTTCCTTCTATGCCCATTTTCTGGAGAGCTTTTATCATAAATGGATGTTGAACTTTGTCAAAAGCTTTTTCTGCATCTATTGAAATGATCATATGGTTTTTATCCTTCAAGTTGTTGATATGATATATCACATTGATTGATTTGTGTATATTGAAGAATCCTTGCATCCCAGGGATAAACCCCACTTGATCATGGTGTATGATTTTTTTAATGTGCTGTTGCAGTCTGTTAGCTAGTATTTTGTTGAAGGATTTTTGCATCTATATTCATCAGTGATATTGGTCTGTAGTTTTCTTTTTTTGTGACATCTTTGCCTGGTTTTGGTATCAGGGTGATGGTGGCCTCGTAGAATGAGTTTGGGAGTGTTCTGCCTTCTGCAATATTTTGGAAGAGTTTGAGAAGGATAGGTGTTAGCTCTTCTCGAAATGTTTGATAGAATTCACCCGTGAACCCATCTGGTCCTGGGCTTTTGTGTGTTGGGAGATTTTTAATCACTGCCTCAATTTCCATACTTGTGATTGGTGTGTTCATGGTTTCTATCTCTTCCTGGTTCAGTCTTGGAAGATTGTATTTTTCTAAGAATGTATCCATTTCTTCCAGGTTATCCAACTTATTGGCATATAGCTGCTTGTAGTAGTCTCTCATGATGTTTTGTATTTCTGAGGTGTCTGTTGTTACTTCTTTTTCATTTCTAATTCTGTTGATTTGCATCTTCTCCCTTTTTTTCTTGATGAGTCTGGCTAATGGTTTATCAATTTTGTTAATCTTCTCAAAGAACCAGCTTTTAGTTTTATTTATTTTTGCTATGGTTTGTTTCCTTTCTTTTTCATTTATTTCTGCTCTGATCTTTATGATTTCTTTCCTTCTGCTCACTTTGGGGTTTCTTTGTTCTTCTTTCTCTAGTTGTTTGAGGTGTAAGGTTAGGTTGTTTATTCGATCATTTTCTTGTTTCTTAAGGTAGGACTGTATTGCTATAAACTTCCCTCTTAGAACTGCTTTTGCTGTGTCCCATAGGTTTTGGGTTGTTGTGTTTTCGTTGTCATTTGTTTCTAGATATTTTTGATTTCCTCTTTGATTTCTGTAGTGATTCCTTGGTTGTTTAAGAGTGAATTGTTTAGCCTCCATGGGTTTGTATTTTTTGCATTTTTTTCCCTGTAGTTGATATCTAGTCTCATGGCGTTGTGGTCTGAGAAGATGCTTGATATGATTTCAATTTTCTTGAATTTGCTGAGGTTTGATTTGTGACCCAAGATGTGATCTATCCTGGAAAATGTTCCGTGTGCACTTGAGAAGAAAGTGTAGTCTGTCGTTTTTGGATGGAATGTCCTATAAATATCAATTAAGTCGAGATGGTCTAATGTGTCATTTAAAGCTTGTGTGTCCTTATTTATTTTCTGTTTGGATGATCTGTCCATTGATGTAAGTGGGGTGTTCAAGTCTCCCACTATTATTGTGTTACTGTCGATGTCCCCTTTTATAGCTGTTAGCATTTGCCTTATGTATTGAGGTGCTCCTATATTGGGGGCATAGATGTTTACGATTGTGATATGTTCTTCTTGAATGGATCCCTTGATCATTATGTAGTGTCCTTCCTTGTCTCTTGTAATAGTCTTTACTTTCAAGTCTAATTTGTCTGATATGAGTATTGCTACTCCAGCTTTCTTTTGACTTCCATTTGCATGGAATATCTTTTTCCATCCCTTTACTTTCAGTCTATATGTATCCCTTGGTCTGAAGTGGATTTCTTGTAGGCAGCATATAGAAGGGTCTTGTTTTTGTATCCATTCAGCCAGTCTGTGTCTTTTGGTTGGAGCATTGAATCCATTTACATTTAAGGTGATTATTGACATGTGTGTTCCAATTACCATTTTCTTCATTGTTTGGGGTTTGTATTTGTAGGTGTTTTCCTTTTCTTGTGTTTCCTCCTTAGAGAAGTTCCTTTAGCACTTGTTGTAAGGCTGGTTTGGTGGTGCTGAATTCTCTTAACTTTTGCTTGTCTGGAAAGCTTTTGATTTCTCCCTCAAATCTGAATGAGATTCTTGCTGGGTAGAGGATTCTTGGCTGTAGGTTTCTCTCTTTCAGGACTTTCAGGATATCCTGCCATTCCCTTCTGGCCTGCAGAGTTTCTGTAGAAAGGTCAGCTGTTATCCTGATGGGTTTTCCCTTATATGTTGTTTGTTGCTTTTCTCTTGCTGCTTTTAATATTTTTTCTTTGTGTTTAATTGTCGTTAGTTTGATTAATATGTGTCTTGGTGTATTTCTCCTTGGGTTTATTCTGTATTGGGACTCTCTGTGCTTCTTGGACTTGGTGAATTATTTCCTTTCCCATGTTGGGGAAGTTTTCCACTAGAACCTCTTCAAATATTTTCTCAGACCCTTTCTTGTTTTCTTCTTCTTCTGGGATGCCTATAATTCAAATGTTGGTATGCTTAATGTTATCACTGAGGTCTCTGAGACTGTCTTCTAATCTTTTTATTCTTTTTTCTTTTTCCTGCTCTGTGGCATTTATTTCCCCCATTCTATCTTCCAACTCACTTATTCGTTCTTCTGCCTCCATCATTCTGCTGGTTATAGCATCTAGAGTATTTTTAATTTCAGTTATTTTGTTATCCATTGCTGTTTGTTTTTCTGAGTTCTTATGAACTGTTTCTTGTACTTTCTCTATTTTATTATCAAGATTTTGTATCATTTTTACTATTATGACTCTAAATTCTTTTTCAGGCATTTTTCCTATTTCCTCCTCATTTATTTGGTCTTGTGGGTTTTTTTCCTGCTCCTTTGCCTGCATGGTGTTTCTTTGTTTCCTCATGGTTGTCCAAACTTTTGGGGTTGCTTGTCCTGGCGATAGAGGTGTTTATAGAAGACTGTCCAAGCCTCAGACTAATGTCCAAGTATTGGATTAAACAAATATTAAGTCTAGGAAACACATACATGTATAAGACACATGATTACTGAACCATTAGGACATAAGGCTCTAGAAAGACCTGACAGAACCCCAGTGTGCTATCTGATATTCAGAGAGAAACCCAACAGAAATTGACAACTGAAACAGAACAAATCAGAGACAAAAGCAAAAGAAAGCAAACAAACAAACAAATAACACCTTACACATACAAACATTAATCCAGGGAGATTTTGTAAGCTAGGATCAAATATAGAAAAGAGCCAGATTACCACCAGAGAGAATGGAGATTCTCAGAATGTAATTAGCCAACTGTACTAAGAACTAAGATAAAGACAAAAGCCTAATATTAAATACCACGGCAGTGCGTCATCTGGAGAATAGAGCAAGGAGTCTGAGCAGACCGATAGTGTTGCTCATAAGTATGTTAAGATAAAATAAGCTTAAAATGGCTGGAAGAAAGGGGAACAGAAGAGCGTAACGTGGTTGGAAATATGGAAATAAAAAGAAAGGAATAGAAATGTATAAAGATAGGGATGAAAGGAAAGTATGAAAGATATATTGTCCGTACTACCAAAAACTTAGCTAGATATAGAAGTATATAACAAGGCAAAAAAAAAAAAAAAAAAAAAAAATAAGATTAAAAAATATCATTTAAAAATTATGTTATAAAGCTTGTAGATCCCTTAGGGCTAAGATTGTATTTAATAGAAAAAAAAAAAAAAAGAATAAAAAAAGAGAGAGAGAGAAAAAGAAAAAAAAAAAAAAAATCCAGAACTGATCCCAGAATGGACCAGTTCAATAGGTATTGATACTACTATTTCTGTTTCCTTAGTGTCTCAGCTGTAAGTGTCCTTCTCCTTGCCTTGGGTTTTTTTGCATTATTCTGTGACCAGCAGAGGTTCCTTTGTTGTTCGTCTGTAAGTGTCAGTGTGTGGGGAGGGAGAGGCTACAATAGTGGCTCCTTCTCCTGGGAGTGAGTGAGCAGTGGTGCACTGTTGTTTCAGTCGGGCTTGGAGGTGCCTGTTGCAGAGGGATGCTGGTGGCTCAGGCATAAACAGAAAGTCTTAGGATTGGGCCTCTCTCGGGGTTTGTTTTTTGTTGCTGTTGTTGTTTTTTTTTTTTTTCTCTTGGCAGCCTCCCTGCTGCTGGCCTTGAAAGGGGTTTTAATCTAGCCCCGCCCGAGTGCCTGAGGGTGCTTGTTATCCCTGAGTGCCTTAGGTGGCCCACAGGCGTCTCTCCACTGCCTGTTGCAGAGGCGCCAAAAGAGAGAGAGAGGCTATGCGTGGCTCCTCCCCCCTGCCCGTGAGCCTGCAGCCTCCAGCCGCCATCATGGCCGGGCAGCTCTCAGGGACGGGCACTCCTCTCCGAGGACCTCCTCCCTCCTGTCCTCTCGGTCCGTCACCCTACCGGCAACAGTGTTTCTCACCCTGAACCAGCTCTCCGGTTCCCACGCTCCCGCTCCCGGACCTTCTGTTCAGCCGTGGATCGACCTCTCAGTCCGGGAACGCTGAGCTGCGCTGCGGACCCTCCATATGTTTCTCACTCCCTCCCGTCTGCCACAGCTCCACCGCTTTACCCTCTTTGAGCCCTCATAGGTGCCTCCCTACCAGTTATGTCGGGCTCCCCACGGTCCTTTCTGGTGTCCGAGGCCGTCTGCTGGTGTTCAGCTGGTTCTCTGTGGGAATGACTGCGTCCTTCCGTGCATTCCCAATGCATCTGTGGAGAGGGATGCACTCCACGTCCCTCCACTTCGCCGCCATCTTAAGGCCATACCATTTTGAAGTTGCACCAGAAGTATATTGAAATTCTAGTTTCTCCACATCATCACTGACATTTGTTACTGCTATTGTTTAAAAATTGAGCCATTATAATAATTGTGGTATTTCTTTGTAGTTCTGATTTGCATTTTTCTAATAGTTAATGCTTTTAAATATCTTTTCTTGTGTTTGTCATCTATATATCTTCTCAACTGAACTGTAGGATTAAATATTTTGCATCTTTTTCAATTGCATTGATCATTTTCACATTATTGAGTTTTGAGAATTCTTTATACTGAATATATTCTGGTTATTAGTACTTTTTCAAATTATTGTCCTTTTTAAAAATGTAAGCTATTTCCTTACAAACACTGTAACCAAAAGGATCACATTCTTATTCTTTCATTACTTTTTGAGGATCATTTATTCACAACTATTGTACTTCTCTCTCGGTCTTCTAATCTTAAAATTTTGATCATGGGTCACTTTGAAAGTTATATAAAAAGTAACTATCCACTGTCTCTCCATAAAAATCTGTATATATACAAATTTTTGCATAGCTTTTTAGGAGTCCACAAGATACCTACTCTTGAAGTTGCACATGGACCGTGAGCCATGGATCCCAGATTAAAAACTCATGTGTGCACCCTGTTAATGCCAACTTGGATCATATGATTATCCTCCTTTTTATCTTAGATAGACACAGGCTATTGGATGATGCTGGATAAATTGCACAACTGTGCAAATTAATACACTAAAGATATTCTTTCACCTATTTCAGCAAGGTCTACACAGCTACACAATAACTTTTCATTAGTCTCTGTATTTCTATGTTTGATTCTCACAGAAGACAGTCGACACATGTTCTTCATCACCATTTTCTTCACCCTCTGCAGATGGCCCTGCTACCAATTACCCCCAAAATAGAAGAAATCAGGTGTGAATGAGCCCACACTTTAACTTACACATGTACACATCTTTCTTCCCTATAGTCTGAGAGAGAGGTGACATTCTTCCAGCCAATGCTAATCCTTCCTTTTGAGCTCCTGACCTACTCTATCCTTAGACCTTTTTCATGCACACATCTACTCCACCTATATTATTCATGTCTCCCTCTTAAATTGCTATTTATTCTCAAGATTTCACTATGGTTTTTTATTTGAAAAGAGAAGAAAAGCCTCCTTGACTGTGTAACTCATTTCTCACTCCTTCCCTCGCCCTACCCCATCCATTTCTCTTTTCTCATAACCATACCTCTAAGAAGAATACGTTACATTCACTACCTTCAGTGGTTCCATTTCTTGAATTAATCCAAACTCTGTAGCATCACTGATACTCCATTAAAATTGCTCTTCACAGGTAGTGAATAACATTACATATGGTCTAATTACAAAACAAAAAAATTGGTTATTTTCAGTTATTATAGATGTCCTCTTGGAAATATTTGCTGTTGATAACTACTTCCTGGAATTCGTTTCTCTCTTGTCTTTTACAGCAATATTCTTTCCAATCTTCTCTGTTAGTGTCTAAGCATTCCTTGGTGGGTCTCCTTAATCTCTTTTCTCAACAAGCACCATGATGGTAATCTTCAGGTCTCTCTGTTAAGACCTTTCTGTCCTCAGTATACACAGTGTTCCTGGATGATGAAACCGTATGATAGTTTCAACAACCACCTACCTATAAATCAATGAATCACGACTCTTGAACTCACACTAGATCACTTTTAGTTCTGCTAAAAAAAACTTTTAAGCATTCTTTTCATAAGCTGCTTGAACCCAACCTGTGTCAAGTAAATGTAATCATTGTCACACTCCCCAAATTATTCTCCAAATTTGTTTTTCTCTCTTACCCTATCTCAGTAATTATTCCCACCACTTCCCTGTCACCTAAGAAGAAAACTGACTAAGAGTCACACTAAGTTTATTCTTCTTCCTAAATTTCCCATTTCTGAGTAGTCATTTAGTCACTCATACATGCATCTGTGCAATAAATATTTATTGAATGTATACCACATGCCAAACACTCTGCTAACCTTTTGCTAGGTTAAATTAGACATTATTTTTGCTAACTGCTTACACTTTAATGTTGCAGAAGCTGTATACTATTTTTAATGTGAACTTAAATGTAGGATCATCTCAATTACCTTAAATGTGGAAGAGTCAGAGAAAACTAGGCAGAGGTAACCCTTGAATTGAACGATAAAGGCTATGGCAATTAGCTGAAAAAAAAGACAGAAAAATAGTCCAAGAAGTAACAGCCTACTTCAGGGTATCACAATATGGTTCTGCCTCCTAAGTCACTCATAACTGTTTTACTTCCTGTCCAGATACACTGCTGAGTACTTACATACAAGAAGCTACTGTCATTGGACACTCTACTGACCATTCAGCTTGCTGAATATGCCAGTGTTCTTGCCAACTTTTGATCTTTGGCATATGTTGGTTTCTCCCCCTAAGATTTGCTCCTTTTCTCTTGTCTGACATCTGTGAGTCAGTGAGTCTACTCAGTTACAAATTCATCAAGACTCCGGGGCTTCTCTGGTGGCGCAGTGGTTAAAATTTAGCCTGCTATGCAGGGGACACAGGTTCAATCCCTGGCCCGGAAAAATCCCACAGGCCTTGGAGCAATTAAGCCTGTGCTCCACAACTACTGGAGCCTGTGCACCTAGAGCCTGTGCTCTGCAATGAGAAGCCACTGCAATGAGAAACCGTGCACTTCAGTGAAGAGTGGCACCCCATCACCACAACTAGAAAAAGCCTGTGGGCAGCAACGAAGACCCAACGCAGCCAAAAATAAATAAATGAGTACATAAATAAATAATAAGTAAATAAAATAAACCAAAAAAAAAAAAAAAAGACTCAGTTCAAGTGGCCTATTTTTACATCCTCAGGTAGACTGAAATACTACTTTTTCTACTATCCATAGCAAAGTATGCATATGTTTATTACAGCCTATATCGCATCATATTATGCCTGCTTACTTGTCTATTTCACCAATCACACTTGGAATACCTTGAGGAAAAGAAAAATGTTTTATTCATCTTCATATACCCAGTGCCCAACGTAATCCCTGGCATACTCATAGGGGTTAAAAATATTTATTGAGTGAGCATAAATTAATTAATTAATTAATATTAGGTACTTTTGTTGATTAATGAGAAAGATTTCTTATGTGAACCTGAAAATATGTCTTTCTTGCAATGCTAAATAAACAACAAATATTGCCAAGCTCTTACTATATAGTCACCACTACGTCATGCACGGATGATTTAAAGATAAAGAACACAGTCCCTACTGTCAAGGGGCTTATAGTCTATGAGGGAAGATAGACATGAACACAGGCAACTGTAAAAGATAAGTTTTAAGCAATATGATAAGGGAAATAAAAAGAGCTATGAGAAAAGGGGATAAAAGGGCATCCAACCTGGATTCTTAGAGTAACTTTCCAGAGCCAATGAAGTTTAAGCTGAGACCTGAAGAATAAACAGGTGGATGAGATCATTATTCCAGGCAGTGGCAATTTTATGTAAATGTCCTGGGTGAGAGGAAAAATCACTAGAATTTAAAGATCAGTCTGGCTGGACCATATCCACGAGAGTTAGTGGGATGTGAGATTCTGAAGGGCTCTTAAATCTCCCAGGGCTTAAAGAAAGGGACACAAAAGATCAAGTTATGTTTAAGAAAATCACACTGACTGCAGGATAGAGACTGGTTTGGAGAAGGACAAGAGTGAGGCAGAGAGATCAGAAAACAATCTATTCCCATCATCTGGGCAGGGAATGATGGTGGTATAGTTGAACTCTGTCGGCTCCACCAGTCTTTAAGACTGTGCCCTGTGATCACATATTTATAAAAAGCTGTTATGCACCAAAGTGCCTTTAACATCCTGCCTCTCTTCCTGGGAAATGACAAGAAGGCTATGGAGTGAAGGCAAGAAGGAGCTCCTATATCTGAAGATATCCTATATCTTCATCTGGGTGCCAATTTAAATGTGCAAGGGAAACCTTTACAAGACAAGGTGTGAAGGGCTGAAACTCAGAGATGATGACAGATGGATGATTAAGCTTTGGCCAGCCACACCGTAGAATAAGAGTAAGTTACAGAACACAGCATGAAACAACAACAATAAAAGTATGTTCCACAGGCAAGAAGAAACTGCTCTCAATGGGCTGCTGAGTAGCTGCTGAGATGACTGGCAGTAAAATATGAGTCTATTCAATTGGACAAAAGTTAAATTCAATAGGGAGGCAATATAAAGCCAAAAAGGGACTTCTGTTCACGTACTTTCTGCTTATGAAATGGATGAAAAATGAGGCTTCTCTGGTTTTACGTCACAGCCTAGCATGGACATCCAGGCTGAGTTCAGATTCTTCCAAGTTGCTGCTGTCATTTCGTTTTCTTAGAATCTGGCTTCAAGTCCTTCTTCATTTAAAGAAAAAGTAACCTGAAAGGGAGAGTAGGATGTCAGTGTGGTGAGACAGAATGTTTTCTACCATACTCCTCTCTCAGAATAAATAACTGCTGTCAGGAAGAACTCCCCCCAGTTTCCCCACTGAGTCCCATATTTCAAAGCCTCACAGAAGGGTTTCCACTTGGCTTCATAATTGCAGAAGGGAATTCAAGTGTATGCTAAGCACCCTAATGTACTAATACCACCCATCCTTTGTCATATATATCAGGCTTATTTCATGAAAATGAGTGACTCCCCTCTACTATATTACCAACTATGAAAATGTACATGTTGCTGGCATAGATTTCCCATAAGCTCTCAGTCACTCAATTAGATGTTAAAAATATGGCCTGAATTTTTTCTTTCTTTCTTTCTTTCTTTCTTTCTTTCTTTCTTGGCTGCGTTGGGTCTTTGTTGTTGTGTACGAGCTTTCTCTAGTTGCGATGAGTGATGGCTACTCTTCGTTGTGCGCGGGCTTCTCAATGTGGTGCCTTCTCTTTTGGAGCTCAGGCTCTAAGTGCATGGGTTCAGTTGCTGTAGCACACAGGCTCAATAGTTGTGGCTCACAGGCTCTAGAGAGCAGGCTAAGTAGTTGTGGCACACAGGCTTAGTTGTTCTGTGGCATGTAGGATTTTCCTGGACCAGGGATAAAACATGTGCCCCCTACATTGGCAAGTGGACTCTCAACTACTGCACCATCAGGGAATTCCCTAAAAAAATATGTCTTGAAACCTTAAGTCCTATTTTCTGCAGAGGAATGGCATATATACATTATACGACACATTCCACGTGGAAGGTGCATGGCAAGCTCTGCCTGGCTCATCTTCTTAGATTCCTCTCCATCCCCTTCACTTTTCTCTATCCCAATGGCCACTACAATTTCTCACCTGGAGACTGTAGCTGACTCTATCCCAAATGACTCTGCCTACCATCCTGCCCATCCAATCCATCCTCCACACTGCAGCCAGAGTGATACTTCCAGAATGCAAAATGAATGAATCATGTCACTCTACTACTTAGTTCTCATCAAAGATTTTGCAGTGTCATTAAGATAAAGTCCAGACCCTTCCATATACCCAGAGAAAACCATAATTCAAGAAGACACATGCACCCCAATATTCATTGCAGCGCTATTTATAACAGCCAGGTCATGGAAGCAACCTAAATGTCCATCAACAGACTAATGGATAAAGAAGATATGGTACATATATACAATGGAATATTACTCAGCCATAAAAAGGAATGAAAATGGGTCATTTGTAGAGACTGTCATACAGAGTGAAGTAAGTAAGAAAGAGAAAAACAAATTATCGTATATTAATGTATATATGTGGAATCTAGAAAAATGGTACAGATGAACTGCTTCACAAGGCAGAAACAGAGACACAGAAGTAGAGAACGAATGTATGCACACCAAGGGGGAAAGAAGGGGTGGGATGAATTGGGAGATTGGAATTGACATATATACACTAACACGTATAAAATAGATAACTAATGAGAACCTGCTACATGGCACAGGGAACTCTACTTCACCTCACTATATGGAAGAAACTAACACAACATTGTAAAACAACAATACCCCAATAAAAAAAAAAGATAAAGTCCAAGCCCTTCAGAATGACCTTTGTTGCCTGGCATTCCACCTTTCTTTCTTGCCTAATCTCTCATCCTCTTGTCCTTCCTTCTTTATGTTCAAATTAGGAAACGGATCCTTTTCTAGCTCTTGAACATAATTTTATTCCTACTCACTGAACTCATAGTGACCATTTGTGTTTCACTTTAAATATCATTGAGATACTTATCGGTGGCTTTCAAGATGTACAAGATGCCTTGCTAGATGCCCCCCAGCCCAAGGGTGATTCAAAGCAGTCAACATAGAGGATGGTTCAAGAGAGCTGAGTAGAAGGATGTGCATTCACTCCCTCTTGCAAGAGCACCAGAATTACAACTAACTGCTGAACAATCATCAACAGAAAGACACTGGAACTCAAGACAAAAGACACCTCACATCCAGAGACAGAGAAGAAGCTGCAGTGAGGGGTATAATCGTGATAAAAGTGAATCCCATATCTGCCAGGTGGGTGACACACAAACTGGAGAACAGTTATACCACAGAAGTCCACCCACTGGAGTGAGGGTTCTGAGCCCCATGTCAGGCTTCCCAACCTGGGGGTCCATCAATGGGAGGAGGAATCCCCATAGAATCAGATTTTGAAGGCCAGGAAGATTTGATTGCAGGACCTCCACAGGACTGGGGGAAACAGAGACTCCACTCTTGAAGGGCACACAAAAAGTAGTGTGCACACTAGGACCCAGGGGGAAGGAGCAATGACCCCATAAGAGACTGAACCAGACCTACCTGCTGGTGTTAGAGGGTTGCCTTCAGAGATGGGGGGCAGCTGTGGCTCACTGCTGGGACAGGGATGCTGGTGGCAGGGCTTCTGGGAAGTGCTAATGCGCATGAGCCCTCCCAGAGTCTGCCATCAGCCCCACCAAAGAGCCTATTAACCTCCAGTGCCAGGTAGCCTCAGACCAAACAACCAACAGGGTGGGAAAACAGCCCCACCCATTGGCAGACACATTGTTTAAAGTTTTACTGATCTCTGTTCAACAAAGCAACACCTAGCCCTACCCACCACCAGTCCCTCCCATCAGGAAGGCACACAAGCCTCTTAGATAGCTTCTTCCACAAGACAGCAGACAGCAGTATCAAGCAGTATCAGCAGTATCTCATTCTGTGGAACTGAAAACCACAGCCACAGAACGACAGAGAAAATGAAAAGGCAGTGGACTTTGTACCAGATGAAGGGACAAGATAAAACCCCAGAAAAACAACTAAATGAAGTGGAGATAGGCATCCTTCCAGAAAAAGAATTCAGAATAATGATGGTGAAGATGATCCAGGACTTTGAAAAAGACTGGATGAAAGATTGAAAAGATGCAAGAAAATCTTAACAAAGACCTAGAAGAATTAAAGAACAAACAAAGAGAGATATGCAACACAATAACTGAAATGAAAAATACACTGGAAGGAACCAATAGCAGATTAACTGAGGCAGAAGGGTGAATAAGTGACCTGGAAGACAGAATGGTGAAAATCACTGATGCAGAAAAGAATAAGGAAAAAAGAATGAAAAGAACTGAAAACAGCCTAAAAGACATCTGTGACAACATTAAACACACCAATGTTCACATTATAAGGGTCCCAGAAGAAGAAAAGAGAGAGAAAGGACCCGAGAAAATATTGGAAGAGATTATAGTTGAAAACTTCCCTAACATGGGAAAGGAAATAGCCACCCAAGCTCAGGAAGCACAGAGAGTCCCAGGCAGGATAAACCCAAGGAGAAACATGCCAAGACACATAGTAGTCAAAATGATAAAAATTAAAGACAAAGAAAAATTGTTAAAAGCAACAAGGGAAAAATGACAAATAACATACAAGGGAACTCCCATAAGGTTAACAGCTGATTTCTCAGCAGAAACTCTGCAAGCCAGAAGGGAGTGGCATGATATATTTCAAGTGATGAAAGGGAAGAACCTATAACCAAGAATACTCTACCCAGCAAGGATCTCATTCAGATTCGACAGAGAAATCAAAAGTTTTACAGACAAGCAAAAGCTAAGAGAATTCAGCGTCACCAAACCAGCCCTACAACAAATGTTAAAGGAATGTCTCTAAATGGGAAACACAAGAGAAGAAAAGGACCTACAAAAACAAAACCAAAACAATTAAGAAAATGGTAATAGGAACATACATATCGATAATTACCTTGAATGTAAATGGACTAAATGCACCAACCAAAAGACACAGACTGGCTGAATGGATACAAAAACAAGACTCATACATATGCTTTCTAGAAGAGACCCACTTCAGACCTAGGGACACATGCAGATGGAAAATGAGGGGATGGAAAAAGATATTCCATGCAAATGGAAATCAAAAGAAAGCTGGGGTAGTGATACTCATATCAGATAAAATAGACTTTAAAATAAAAAATGTTGCAAGAGGCAAGAAAGGACACTACATAATGATCAAGGAATCAATCCAAGAAGAGGATATAACAATTATAAATATATATGCACCCAATATAGGAGCACCTCAATACATAAGGCAAATGCTAACAGCCATAAAAGGGGAAATCAACAATAACACAATAATAGTGGGGGACTTTAACACCTGACTTACACCAATGGACAGATCAACCTGACAGAAAATTAATAAGGAAACACAAGCTTTAAATGATACAGTAAACTAGTTAGATTTAATAGATATCTATAGGACATTACATACAAAAACAGCAGATTACACTTTCTTCTCAAGTACACATGGACCATTCTCAAGGATAGATCACATTTTAGGTCACAGATCAAGCCTTGGTAAATCTAAGAAAACTGAAATCATATCAAGCACCTTTTCTGACCACAACACTATGAGATTAGAAATCAATTACAGAAAGAAAAAAAAAAAAACATGAGAAACAAACACATAGAGGCTAAACAATACGCTACTAAAAAACCAGGAGATCACAGAAGAAATCAAAGAGGAAATCAAAAAATACCTAGAGACAAATGACAACGAAAACACAATAATCCAAAACCTGTGGGATGCAACAAAACCAGTTCAAAGAGGGAAGTTTATAGCAATTCAATTCTATCTCAAGAAACAAGAAAAATCCCAAATAAACAATCTAACCTTACACCTAAAGAAACTAGAGAAAGAAGAGAAAACAAAACCCAAAGTTAGTAGAAGGAGAGAAATCATAAAGATCAGAGCAGAAATAAATGAAATAGAAACAATGAAAACAGTAGCAAAAATCAATAAAACTAAAAGCTGATTCTTTGAGAAGATAAACAAAATTGATAAACCTGTAGCAAGGAGAAGTTATAGCGGACATTACTAATAAGAAAAAATTATCAAATTGTACCTTTTAAATATATGCAGTTTATTGTATGTCAATTGTGTCTCAATAAAAGTTCTTAAAGAAAATAAATATCATTGAGCAAAGATTTCTGCCCCTTAATAAACAGCATTGAGTGCCCCTGGCCTGAGTTAACACTGGATTTTGCATGTTATTGCTTTACCCAGAGCATGTTATCCCGAGTGATGATTTAACTATCTGATTCTCCTGATAGACTATAAACTTCCAAAGAAGTAAGCTTTTGAATTTGTTCACCATTGTATTCCTAGCACCTAGCACAGCAACTTGGAAATCAATTTGCTGAATCAATGAATGGTTGGATGAATGGACAGATGAGGATGACCCTGCTGGAGAGCTTGGTAAAGAAAGTGAATGGGGACTTTTGTCCCCTCTATAAAGTGGAGATAATAAAAATAGCAATCTCCTAATCATTGCCATGAAGGTTAAATGAGATATTTATTGAAAAGTATATGTAAAGCATTTAGAACTGTACCTGGTATGTTCTAAGCACACCTCCAAAAAAATACTCGTATCAATAGTCATAATGTTATATTTTCAGGAAATGACATGCAAATAAATGGACAAAAATTAAAAAGCCAAAAAGACAATTCAGTAGTAAAATATAGATAAGTTTTTGCTGACATTTCTGTCCTGCCCTCAAGTACAAAAAGCCTTTGAGACTTCTTGACAACGCCCAGCATCTGTGGTCCTAACTCATCCACATTCAGCAGGCAGACATAGAGCACAACGGAGCACTTTCTGCCCTAGGATCCAAGTTCAACCCTTATTACTAGAGTTATTTCTGCCAAATTCCTAACCTCTTAGACTCTGGACCCTGTCTGTGTTCTGAGATCTATGACATCTTCTTGCTCCTCCTTGTATTAGCTGACCTTTTGGTCTCCGGTCCCTTGACCGCCTGCACTGGTGGTACCTGATTAATTGGGCTTCTGCTCCTGACCCTTCCTTGTTTGGCTTGTATCCAGGATGGGTCAATGGCTTTAAGGACATGCCCCCGGGCAGTGCACTGTGCCAAGACACACAGGAGAGGAATACCACGGCAGTTGGTCTACATTAGCATAATTACCCCTGAATCTACTTTCAACCAAGTCATTCTTTGTCTGAAACCAACCTATTTTTGACCTTCTTTTTATTTTTATTACTTCCTTACCAGTTGCCCTTTCAACTTGGTGTTGTCCTTTCTAAGGTTCTGATTAGCTTTCTCCTAATGTGACATTTCCTTGGAAAATGTTTGGCTTGGTCCCAGGATCCCACATATCATTGAGCATACTTCTGTGCTGCTCTAACTGGATACAAGCCAGAGGTGATATACAAAATATTTAATGAGGTAATAAGGAGTCAAATTGAATGTTGGCGACAGGACTCAGGAGGATTCTGGAAAGTCCTCATACTATGTCAAGCATTACTCCTTTGGCAGCTGTATCTGAGGGTATAGACTGGAGACTTGGGGAAACAGCCACTCACCAAGCTGTATGAAAGCATTCCAATATTCAACCACCATAACTCTACCTCAGCAAAGATTTTATCTAGGATGGTGTTTTCCAACACAAACCTATTTCTTTTTCAGATTCCCTCAAGGCACTGCCCATTAGACTAATCGCTAAACTTAGGCATTAGGAGACTATGTCTACACATATATATGGTGTTAGTTTCTTCATATGGAAATTACTAGAAGAAAAATCACTCCTGAGGTTACTATGTTTTTGAGGAGATGCTGTTGCTCTCTTTAAGACTTTAAGCCCTTGAAACTTCACGAACAAGAAATGAACTAGGAAGTTTGCACATTCCTTAGGAAGATCATTCTCTCCAGAGTCTACTTCAGATACAGCCATGATACTAGGCACCGTCTTAGAAAAGGATAGGCAGATTGTCTAACCGAAAAATTGTACTCCACTGCCAAGGTGAAGCCCTTGACATTTGATGTGTGTTATAGACTAGTAGTTTGTATGTAACTCCCAGTCTTCCTTTTTCCAAGATGGAAATGTTATTGTTGTTATCCTGTTCCTTCACCACCATTGGATACTGGAGGAAGGGAACAGATTGCCTTTCAGCTAGTAGTCACCAGGCCAGGAAATTCACTTCTGGATCCGATAGTGAGGACTGGATGTCACTCAGAGATGATGCACTTGAAGCTGGATTCTAAAATGAATGATATTTGGGGTTACTTCCTGTGGGAGAAGGATGAAACATATCTATATGAAGAAGGTCATGTATGAATGCCCACTAATGTAAGGGGCAGATTATGTTAGAGGCTACTGATTGGTTAATTCAATACTTCCTTCTAACCTTCTTTTTCTGTGCCCCATCTATCCCAGAGGCCAGAAAAGCTAAATATATGCTTTCCCAGCTTCCCTTGCAACCAGGGTGAGCCACATGAAATACTTACAAACAAAGAGTTGAAGGTCAGAAGTAATGTGTGAAAGCTTTTACACACAAAATGAGCAGACACTACTGATTCTTTCCTTTACCCACTTTTTCCTAATTTTAAGGTAAACATGAGACTTGCCGGTGTGGCTTCCATCTGATAATCATCGGGAAAAACCGAAGAGAGTCAAAGTACAAAGCCTGACACTATTATGCTATCAAACACATCAGCAATAATCAACCTTCTGATTCTTGTTAGGTGAAAAACAGTTATTCATATTAATTTACATTACTGTTGATTGGATTTGCTGTTGCTTGCAGCGGAAAGCATCTTTACTAAGGGTCCTTTGTAATGTAATTGATGCCTCCAACATCATTAAATCTAGCAAAAACAGTGGTAGATTTTGCACTGCACACCTTTATGCTTTCTTAAGGTCAAAATCTGTTTCCTTACGGTCCATGTGGGCTATCTGGTCTCTGCCATGAAATCTGTCTGGGGACAACTTTGTAAAAATCCCAAACAGACAAACAATGTAAGGGCCTATGATGGCTACGATGATATATCACTCTTTCCAGAAGCAAATTTTATAATAACAAATTTAGAAAGCTACCCAAAAAATTATCAGAAGAAAACTGAACATAATTGAAGTAATAATTAGACGTGAATCAACAATGAAAAATTCATAGAAATCAAGCTAGCACTTGTCAGCATTATGCTGATGATAGATATTGCTGAATGATTACAGGACATTTTTTTCAGCGATACCCCTTAAGGTCTGAGAATCCTTCATTATGGAAAGTTCTAGACAACCACTATCAAGTGATTGAAGCTGACACATAATGCGAAACCTAAGTATTTGTTAACAGCTGCATACACACATTATGTAGGTATGGTTCATGATATAAACACAAAGCCATGCTCACCAGGAACTGATGATGTTTTTGTGGTGGATGGGGGAGGGTAGCAACTGAATGTTTCAACTTTGTTTTGCACCCTCTTATTTTCCTTAAGTCCTAATTAACCTTGTCATCTTCATGACTGCCTAGTCAAGAAGATACACAGAATCTCATTGAGTGTATTCAAAACTCCACTATTATGACATTATATTCACTGTATTCATGACCAGAGCTAGTAAACGATCCTGTTCCTTGTTGCTTTATCTCTGTCCCTTTATCTTTGCATCTGAACCTTTAAACCCTCAAAAATATTCTTACCATTATGTGTAAAAAGTTGTTTCCATTATCCCTTTACAAATGATTATTTATCTGCCCTTTCGGACAAACTACAGCTGCCAAGGGAAAAAAATTGTTTCTAGATATGACTTTTAGAAGACAGCCTCTCCCTCTCCCCCATACAGGAAAATAGCTCCCTGCTTGAGTGATCTTCTATTTCCTGCTTCAAATCTACCCGGGAATTTAACTTAAAGGGTAGATTAAAAGGAGCAGGGCTATTAGGAGTTAATACTTAACACTTTCCTGCCAAATGCGTGGAATGTACTTATTTGATCTGGGCTATAGTGAAAGAGTGCTGAAAGATACCTCTGAAAATACCAAACAGAAATATTATCCAGAAACTCAGGCAATTGTTCTTTGTGACCTGAAAGAAAGAATCACATATGAGAAAAGCACATGAGAAAGTGCCAAGAAAAGTAAATATAGTTTGGGAGGAACAAAATAGAACCGAAAATTAAGTTTAATGACATTTTAGAAATAGGTATATATGCATGAAAAAATAATCTATGAAAAATAGGCTTCTGCTAAAAGCAACTCCAGAAACACAAGGAATGTGAAAAATATAGAAAGGATGACTTAAAATCAGCTGGTGTCAGTGACAAAGCATGGGCATGGAAATTCCAGCTCCGCATGATAAAATGGCACGATCTTGAAAAATAACTGTCAGTTCTCTCATTGCAGGTGACACTGTGAGCCCTCCCCACAAGAGAGAACAAAAGCTTGAAGCAAAGACAGGAAGCAAATGAAGGAGGACATTTTGACTTTGATTCAGTCATTCCTTTATTCAGATGTTTAGTGGGTTCCTACTAGTTCTAGGCACTGTTCTAGGTGCTGAGTGTGCATCAGTTAACAAGACCCCCACAACCCTTGCCTTCGTGGAGCTTACATTTCTAGTGAGGCACACAGAGGTGATGCAATAATAGGAAACACAGAGATGATCTCATGTCATTCCATACTGTGTAATTATGTACAAGGAAGCCTAAGTATTTGACAACTTCCCAGATACCACAGACCTGTCGTCTAATGAAATCAGTGTAAGAGATAAATTATGTATTTGCATATACATATTGCCTTACCATTTTTCGTGAGTCATCATCCCTCCGCATAAGAAACCATGCTTGCTTGGTGAAAGGTAGAAGCTCAGTTTCCTGATCAGGAGCGGTAACTTGGCCTAGGCGCCCTGTTGTGTGCTGTCCCTCCTGATCTTGGCTTTAGGCCGAGGGTTAAACACACAAGGAGAAGGGAGCAAAGCAAGGTGTAGAAGTTTATAGCAAAAGACTCCACGTATTCTAAGGGGAGTAAGGAGCTGTGCAAAGGCATGCGCACATTCATCCTCACGAAGAAAGAGACGCCCATCATTGGGAGGGGAATACAGGGTCAAAGCTCAAAGCCTCGTTTTTAGTCTATGAATTTAAATATTGTTCTGTGATGCTTGCAAATGAATTCGGATTTCTTTTTAGGGTCTAAAAGCTAAACACAAATTGGAAATAGACAATTTCCCTCCACTCTGTAGAAGTTAACGACCATTTCTTACACTAGGTCCCAGGAGATTTGGGGTTCATGAGTATTCTATGAAATAAAAACCCAAAGTTCCTATTAAAAAAAAAAAAAAAAAAGAAAGAGATGCCCAAATATGAGTTGACTTGCAAAATCACATTGAAATCCCATGAAGTTTATTCTGCCGGCTTTGTCAATAAAGCCGATTTTGGGGGGGAAAACTGTGATTCAAGCCATATCTGTCTTGAGCCCAGCCTCTTTTTCTCTTCCTGTGCATTGCCACATCTTTGCATTTCCTGTTTAACATATAGGCTTTGGTGAGCAATTTCCCAAAGTTGTTAGATGTACCTGTTTGTGAAAAAATCCAACCAAAATCCTAAAAAAAAAAAAATCTGCCTCCTGTCAGAGAGCTGGCGTGCTTCTGCCATGAATGATATATAGAGATTCCATAAAGCATTAAAGGAAGCCCTGGGAAATTTCTGTTAAATACGATCTGTCTTACATAGGCATATATCTTGAAGTCCACTCCTTGACAATTCTTCCTTAAGACAAAAATTAAATAATGATCCTCTGTAAAAACATTAAAGGGGTCCTTTAACTGAAAAGAAAAAAAAAAAAAAAAAGCAAAATTACAGGGCACATTTTAAGCTCAACTTCTGTTTAGCCCACCTTGAATTCCTTTGACACACTTCCAGCTCTACCTTACAGCAACAGGAACGATTCCGTAAACTAGAGATTTATAACACATGACAACTCAACCCAGATCCTTATGAAACTAGAAGTGAGTCAGCAACATTATAGCTACTTGAAATTCAGGGCATTTCAGAATGAGGGGGAGAAATCTTCAAGAATTTTACAGAGAATGTTTTACTCTCTGAAAAATTGCTGAGAATTCCTCATAGGCAAAGTGGTGCCTAGGATTTTTTTTCCCCTGTGGCTAGGTGGTAAATGAACCCAGGCTTTGTGAGCTGGGGCCAGACAGCTGACAACAAGAAGGGCCACGTCCTCAGGCTATTTAGTTGCTACCATACAACGTTTTCTAAAAAATGATTAACCTTCAAAGGCTTCCATCCTCTTCAAACAAACAATCTCTACTCCTTAATGCAGGCTGTGTGGCCCTCAATGAACAGCTTTTGCTTGACTACCCACACATGTCACCCACCCCGGGTTCCTGCCCCTCTTCTACATACCCATTGCTAATACCAGTCATACTGAAATTCTTTCATTTCCTCAATAGATCATGCCCTAGTTCTCATTATTATTGAGTTGACTTGTGATAGATTCATAATATAAAACAAATAGTTATTATACATAATAACAACAAAATAGAATCTCCATGTATTAAGTATTTACTCAGTGTTGGATATGAGTCTTGTGCTTACGTACAGCACGCTAATTTTCACCCAGACCCCACAAAGCAGGCTGTATCTATTTTTGAGCTCAGGAAACTGCATTTTGAGAGGATGGGGAATTTTCTAAGGTAAAACTGAACATATATTCCGTTAGTGGACCATTAGTAAAGGTCTATTAGATGTCCAAGCACACCATCTTCCTCTGCTCGAGATTCAGTACACTGCAACCACGCCTAGAAAGTCTCCCTCAGATGCCCTCGGCCCCTACTTGCAGTTTGAAAGCAAGTAAGGGAGCTACCATTTACTAGTCTACTTGTGGCTCCCCCTCTTAGAGTGCAATCACCAACCTGGCCTTCTTTCTCAGTTGACACATCACCATGTATGCACTAGGAGTTCAAAAGGTGTTTGTCTCCCAGGCCAAACATAAGTGAATGAATGATTCAAAAGACTGCATGAGGATTCAGGGCCCAGGTGAGTCGCAGGAAGTAACTGTCTCAAGGCTTTCCCAGTCAGCGCTGTCTGGAGCTGCCCTTTCTTACATAGTAACCTTCTGCAAACAGTAACTGGTATAACCAGAAGTGGCTAGAACCCAGGGCATGGTTTTCTGAGCCCTCCCCCTCCCGCTCCCAGTCCAATTTACCCCCACAAATGATCCAGAAAAACTAAAAGACAAAATTATCGTCCTACAAGGAGATGTAAAAGTGATCATGACAGGTGGCTGCTGAGGCGCCTGTGGGAAGAGCAGTCATGATAAAAGCCACTAGGAGGCTTTGTGGAATTGTAACCCGGGAGAAATGTGGCTTGATTCATCCGACTGTGGTTTGGGGACCTAGGAGCAAATTTTGCTGGCTGACCTGAACGAGTAAACTGATTTTTCTTCACTCACAGATCCCATAACAAGAGTGGAACGGAGGGAAGACTGGAGGCCAGGAAGATGAACAGAAGAGATGGCAGAGCTGAGGGGCCCCTTCTCCTTCCTTCTTCAAGATGAATGTGTTCTCTGGAGGCTGAGAAGGAGACCCCACGGGGGTCCAGCCAAAGACGAACCGATGCATCCCCAATGCAAGTTTTGCATTTCCAGACCACATTATAGAGCAGGTCACAGAATCAGCTCACAGATAGGGACACTAATTTCCTGCTTCACTTCCAAGAATGCTAAATGATGCATATGAAATCTCTCTCACGCTCTCTTTTTTGCTCTGTCTCTCTCTTTGTCTCTCTGCTTTTAAAAAGGCATCACTATAGCACATAATAGCTAAGCACAACATAGCACAATATCACACCATAGCTCTCCACGCACTTGTATACTAGGTAGGGTATGATTTCAGTCAATAAAAGGTCTTCCTATGCTACTGTCCTAAGATGGCTAAGTGGGCATTGGAGGGAGCATTATCGACCTGAGTGCAGGAGCTCTGCTAAAGTATGCCATTTATTACGTGATGAAAACCCTTCCTAGGCACAGATGGTTGTCACAGAAGTTGCACAGTCATTGAATTGAAACAAAAGATAACCGTGTTTTTTGTTTTTTTTTAAAGTGTAACCTGTAGTGATTTCTGAACTGTGACCATGATTCTCGATAATAATAGCTATTGATTGGTGTAGTCACACTTAACTCACAGAGACTGTGAGCTTCCAGCGAAGGCATGAATCTCCGCCAGTGCTTGAACAGGGAAATAACCACCTTATCGACGTCTGCAGTTATTATTAGCTGCTATTAATAGCATTCCCATTTTACAGATAAAGAAGCTGAGGCTTAGAGAAGTTACATGTTTGACCAAAGTCCCACAGCTAGTAACTGATAGAGCCAGGCTTTGCTTCTCACAGGCCATATGAATACTCTATCCAGGCCTCTTGACAAGAGACAGGAGTGCAGAATCCAAGCAGCAGAGAGGGTTCCCATGGCTGCCTCTCTCTCTCCCAGAACTCAGGAAAGAATGCCAAGAGGTGCTTTCCCATAGCACAAGTAAGAGGAGGGTCCCACACTATGTGGTGAGCCATCAGAGTGGCCCAGTGTCACCAAAGGCCTCCCCAGCCATTGTCTCAGAACCAAGTCGCTCAAGCTAGGAAGTTGTGGTAACTCCTTGGAACTCAATTTCACTCTGGCATCCTATTCATCTTCCAGCTTATTTCCCATCACTGACCCTGATCTGATTAGAAAAACCTTGGAGAATATCAGTAATGGCACTTTTTTTGGACAAGTTACTCGAGAATGGATTTAATATCTTAAAATTGTCATTGATTGAAACTGGTAATTCTAAATGAGCAGTTTAAAACTAATATCCCTCCCCCCTTTTTTTTCCTTAATCTTTTTTTTTCTTCCTAGCCACTGGATACTTGATCTTTTCAAAGATGTCTTCCTAAGCATTCAACAGGCTATAAAAATGCTGAGAGAGGAAGATAGAGAGAAATGTCCTATAGCATAGAACCTCTCTGGAAGCATGAGTGGTTTCCCCATTGCATCTCCTACCTAGAGCAGAGCCCAGCACACAGTAGTTGCTCAAGAAGTATTTCACAAATCAGAAAAAGTCTTTCCTAATGGATTCTTATTATTCAGAAAATTGCAGGCTTGAGTCAATACTCAGTGGTGGTTTTTCAGTGGGGCTTTTGTAAGAAAGGAACTGCCAACCTCTAGGTAAGATTGGGTGATGCTCTTCAGTGAGATTTGAGAAGCAATGAAGTTTTGTCCACTTCAACCATGTCTCTCTTCCAGTAATCTTTTACCAACTAAAATTTCCATCTTTGATTCCGCACTCAGTACCAAAGGAAGAGCACTGACTTTGGAATTAAGAGCTGTTAGCCCAGATAAGTTCATTTAACTAGCGAATTGAGACTTGGACCCCTAAAGGACAAAGTTATAGGGGTGGGTGAGCCCCCGTTATAGGAGAGAGTCAAAAGTGTTTGACCATAAGGGTGGAATGATTGGTTGTTGTTTGTGCAGGGAGAGCTGAGAGGAGCATGCCAAAGGGAGGGCCACCCGACTGAATTCACCAACTTAACTAGCCCTCGCCTAAGTGCCAAACGAGTGACACGGGTTTGCTCCAAGAAAGCCATGTTTGCATGGTCCATGAGAGAAATGTAGCATTATAAAATAATCATGGATTTGGAGTCCGGAAAACTTGAACTGGCATTCTAGCTCCATCACTTTAGCTATAGACATAGTAACTGTGCGTTTGATCAGTTTCCTCCTTTGTGGGGGGGTTTAGTTGCCTCTCCCATTCTGTGTTGCAGTGAGGTACAACTGAGATTGTGAAAATGCCTAATATAATATACAGTCTGGTGGAGAAGAGGCTTTCCGTAAATGGTAGCTTTTATCATTAACAATGATTATCTCTGGAACAATCTTTATCTTTCTTATCAAAATACAAATGAGGAGGTGCTGGGGAGAAAGGAAAGGGAGAGAGAGAAACAAACATAGGAGTATTTATCAAGCATCTACTCTGTGCCCCACATTTACTTAATGACTCTTCACATACAAACACTCCCTGAGAGAGAATAAAATCTGTAACGTGAATTTTGCCTGCTCTAACTTTCTCCCCTAACTACACTATGTCCCTCAGACCCAAATTCTTCAGGCTCCCCAAATGCAGAAACAACAATGAAAAAGGGGGAAACAGAAATGGGAAAAAGAAGAAGGAAGTTCTGTATAACTGCAAAGCTTAACTGCCTGACTGCCAAACCAGGCCCTTTATCTTAAAACTCCGAGCAGCCTTTTACGGGAGAGGGAGATTCCCAAGCTGCAGTGCCCTTATAGGTTAAAAAAAAAAAAAAAAAGCCCCCCGAATCAAAGAATACTTGTTGTCCACCTGTTCTAAAACTCCCATTCTAAAACACCAGAGAAAGTGACTAAAGGGGAGGCTTGATCAACCACCCATCACAGAGTCGCAGAGTAAGGGAATGTTATCTCCTAATCATGGAGTGTTCTGAAAGAAAAGAGTTTCCATCTCTCTGGCTATTTTTTCATCACCTCTTCAGAAGTATTCAAATGAGTTGCGACAACTGCTTCACTTGGCATTTGGATCCATCTATTAGCTACTTGGGGTCTCAAGTGCTTAGTCATTTCTTAGCTCATGTCACTGCCACTTTGTTCCTGCATTTGACACTGACTCCAATAACCTTGTAGCATCTGCCCTCCCAATTCCCTGAAAACCCTGAGCAACCTGCTCCCATGAACGGTCCTCTGAATGTCCTTCCCTCTCTCTCTCTCTCTCCCCCCCCCCCAAAGAAAAAAGCTATCAGGTTTCTTGAACATTCTTGAATAGCTGATTCCTGGAGTCTTTGTCCTCACTTCTTTCCCTCTGTAGCTCACTGGCATTTGCTCCAAAATCTGCTGCTTTTCCAACAATGGCCTGGCACGGAGCTGAGGTTTCCAACTGTTAAGTCCCTGGCACCAGTCCTGTAGGTGCTGAAAGAATCCTTCCCTGATTTGCACACAAACCCTTTCATTTCAATGCATATCAGGGTCAGCTCGGCTTTTTGCCTGGCCTACAAGGTGGTTTGGAGGCCATGGCCAAGGAATGGAGTACAGAAGTGTCCTCTTCCTTTACAGATCATCTCTTAGCCACTTTCACCTGAACTTGTACAAATGCACCATCCTTCCATGCTCTTATTTAAACCCCCGTGGGCAGAGTCAGAGGGAGGACTCTCACCTAGATACCAGCTTTTCCTTCAGGGGAGTCTTCACGGTCCCCAGCTTACCTGTGTGGTTCTCACGCCCCTGCTTAGGAGGAAGCTTTTCTAAAACTTCCGTGATGGAAAAACTTTTCCACCCAAGAGCCACTATCAGTATGTTTATTTTAGCAAAACACCAGGGGGCTATCTGTGATGTCTACTCTGGGGTGAAGGAGTGGTCTCAACTGCCTGACATCCATTGGTTTCCATTTTCTCTGCCTGATTCTTATAAACAGAATGTAAATGGAGCCTGGTGAGGGGAAAACAGGAGAGAAAAACACACACGTGAAAGGGACAATCCACCCATCCATCCAGTTCTTCATTCAAAATGCTTTTCTTGAGTGCTGCTGTGTGCACTGGGGAAAGGCGTTGGGGATGCAAATGTAAATGACACAGTCTTTGTCCTCCAGAAACTCAAGCATCTCGAGAAGAAAGAGAAATCTTTCCAATAGCATATAAGCGGAGTCTATCATTTGGGAGAAGTACCTCACCAATGTTGAGGGAAGATGAGGAGGTTCATAAAAGCTTCCTAGAGGAAACAGCACTTGAGTTGAATCTTGATGGAAATGGCAGATTTTATGGTGACCTTGCTGTGGGTTAGACACAGTGACATATGCTAAATAAATGTGAACAAAATAGGCTCTGTCCCTGACATCACTGAACTTAAATCCCAGAGCAGGGCAGAGAGAGGTGTGATTGCAGGACAGGAGGAAGAGCTTAAAATTTAGCTGTAAAGGACGGATACTAGCTATCAATGATTGAATGTTCCTATGTGCCAGATACCATACTAATTGCATCGTATTTAATCTTTAGAACAACATTATGTAGCGGGTATTGTTATCTACATTTTAAAGGTGATAGAACTGAAATTTAGTGAACTCAAATAACCTGCCTACCATTACAGAGCCTGTAAGTACGAGATCTGGGATTCAATCTCAGGTGTGTCTTACCCAAAAGTATGGGCTCTTAACCACATGGGGAAAAGACCCACAGCCCCTCTGATAGGGCAGAAGAGGGAGGGCATTCCAAGCAGAGGGACTAGCTCTTGCAAAGTTTTGGAAATATGACAGAATTGAGGGTATACTCCAGAAGCTACAAAGGTGGAGTAAGAGTGAAACTGCAGTTCAGGGAAGCAGTGGAGCTGGGAGCACCATGAAAAATGATGATTGGGTGACAGTAGGGACCATTCGCAGACGAGCTCCTCCTCAATAATATGGACGTTGCGTTTGGTTCTAGAGAGTCGTGTGAAACCATCAGTGGGCTCTAAATAAGAACAGGAAAGGATAAAATTAGAGTTGTAGGAGAATTATTTTGACTGCTAAATGGAAGATATAGTGGAATCGGTTATAACTGGAATAATGAAGATGAAAAAGGACCCATTTGAGAGCTTTGAAAGATTTATGATGACTCCTAAGTATTTGCCAGGGCACTCTGAGTCGATGACAATCTCTGAAAAAGGGAATATAGGTCTTTTTTTTAGGAAGGCAGACGATGTGTTCCGTTTGGGACATACTGTGTTTAAACTTGCAGGAGAAACTCAAAAGAAAATGTCCAGTAGGTCCATGAGTCTGAAGCTTGGGAGAGTGACTTGGGTGGGAGAAAGTGATTTAGAAGTCATCTTCCACGGTCTTCGGGCAGCCACTGTTATCGTGGTCAACAACACATCTCAAGGAACAAATGCATCAGGAAGAGAAAGGTGATTAAAAAGTCAGAGGAATATCAACATGAAAGAGATATGTAGAAGAAAAAAAAAAAAAAACTAATGAAGGAGACTACAAAGGGGTGGCTAGAGTGGAAAGAGAAAGGTGAGAGGATAACATACTGAGTATGTTTCCATTTCCACAGCACATTAGAATTGGAAGCTATCTGCCCCTTTCACTTTAGAAATGTGAAAAGTGGTGCATGAAGAGGCAAAGCACATGAGCCAAAAACGTACAGCTGGTCACTATTACAACCAGACCTGAAGCCCAGAGCTGGCCACGGTTTTTGTGTTTTGGTTTGTATTTCCTTTAGTCTCACTGTCTCGAATAGGAATTGAAAAAATATATGTATTAAAAAGAAACATCCTTCTGACATCAGATGTCATCACAGGTTTCCAATTTTCCAAAGGATTTCAAGTGCCCGTTTGGGTCACTAAGGGGGAAAGGAAGCATGCCCATCCTTTGCCCGGTGGTTTTACATAGATTAGCCCAGGAAATGTCATTCAACCCCGCAGAATGGGCTTTGTTTTCCCATTTCCTCTTGAAGAAACTGAGGCTAAGAAATGTCAAGAAATAAACTTGCTGGGATCACACAGCTATGACAGTTGTTTCATGGTCAGTTTGTCCTAATTATTTCTGTTTGTCAACTTCTTGGAAGTTCAGTGCTGATTCCATATGCAAACTAGCCAGAAGGGACAATTTTAGGGGGTTATCTTAATAATAATAATGATAGAAGGGTAGATTGATTTAAAAGCTTTGTTCTCTGCATTGGGGCATTGAGATGAATTCTAAAGTGGTGCCAGAGCTTTGAGGAAATTAGCGATATCTCTCAAGAAATGCCAATAATGGAGAACTAGCTCGGAGTTATTAACGGAGTCGGCACTTTCTACTTTCAGAGCAAGTCTATCACTGTGCCGGGGCCTTGGCCTCTTGTATGGGAAATGAGTTAATGTCGTCAAAATATGACAAGCTATTTTTATTCCTTACCCAGATCAGCCATAGTTTAACAATGCATTTCAAAGTACGGCTGATGGAAACTCCACCTGAAATCTGTTCTCCCAGATAAGTATCGTCATCCCATTCATCGTTTTAAGAAAAGAAATCTTAGTGCACAGCAGCATTTTCATCTGCTTTGGTTTCAGCCCGAGACAAATTGTGTTTGCTGCAAACTAATTAATATCAGTCACCTGGAAAGTAGAAATTGGGAGACAAAAGACTTTCTTGATAAACAGATTTCTGGGTAAGGGATGTACATGGATGGGACAATTCATTTGGCCATAGAAATAGCAGAAATGAGACTTTTTGGATAGATACTTGGAAGGCACGAGCAAATCCTCCCAGCTTCTGCCATTTCTGCTCAGGGGTGGCTTTTGTGCTAAGTTTCAACCTTCCCTTACATTTGGGTCAGCAGAAATCTCTATGCCCCCAGAGAAGTTTCCCTAAAACTATAACCAGATTGTGAAAATAATGACCAACTCCTGGGAAAACCCACTTGCACCCCAGCCATCAGCAGCCCCCTTGCCTGACCCAAGTTCCCACTTGCTTAAAGAACCATAAAGGTTGGCCTGGGTGGTGCGCGATCCAAGGATTCCACTCAGAGTCGTGCAGCTAGCAAAGCAAAGCATGTTCAGAAGCAATAAGCGGTAGACAGATTTCCCAGAACTACCCTGTGGCGGGGTGGGGGTGGGGAGGGCAGCCATCCAGCTCTGAGGAAAGACAGCCCATGTTTCTCATGGGTCCCGCAGAACCAGCTCGTCATGACTGCCTTCTGATGAAGAAATCACATTCTGTCATAGCAGACTCTCATTTCAGGGGGTGGTTCTTTGAAAGAGGCAGGAAAGGGAAAATGGCGCCATATGAGGATTCCTTACACCCAATTGCTCAGAGAAGGCTTGGGGGATCATTTTCTCATATCAAAAATCATAAATTGCCCTTTTTGTAGGAGCTTGAGAAGAATGATCTCAGAAACGACGCAGAGCCAGGGCACTGGGGGATTCGTTTAGCAAAAACTGAAAATCCTGTCAATTTCTATTCATCTGTCCAGTCAGCCAGCCAACACCCTCACAAACTCAAAGGACAAAACAAAGGTAATTTGATACATTAGGATATGATATTATGGTTGCTGTGATAGGTGTATACACAGAAGACATAAAAATGAAGGAGTCAGTTCTGCAAATCTGGGGCAGGAAGTGAGGAGAGATAGGTCTGGAAAGTTTTTCTAGAGAAGGCAACACTTGAACTAAGCCAACGAAAGATGGCAACTGTTTATATGCAGACAGATTAGGGAAATGTTGAATGTTCCCCATTCCAAGACAGATTCTGGGGAAAGACAGAGTTTTACTGCTTCTACATCTCCCACTGCCCAGTTCCACATATCAAGGTCAGTTCTGTTGACTAAAATCCCATGGAGCCTTCATTGTCCATTCTCCCTTAGGAGTAATGAATTTGTTCCCATACATCTTGGGACATTTCTGAATTACACACTCATTACATTGCATGCATTCATGAGTTTGCAAATTCCTTGAGGGCAGGGTCTCATTAATTGGTTTTTGCTACTCTGGTAACAACAGTGACTGGGACATAGCACATGTTTTTGTAGTTTGTCAAGTACTTTATATGTCTCCACACTTGATTGAGAGTTTCTTAAATGTAGGAACTACATTATTCATCCCTTCCAGGTCTAGCTCAAAGTACATATTAAATAAATGTGTAATGAATGTCTAAATAGATGAGAAAGTTCTTAAATATGGAGAATATAAGTAAGTATTACATCTTCTAGGAACCCACGCAAACTGCAACAGGATAATGAAGGCAAGGACACACTCACTGTATGTCCTTCTTCTGCCCACCCAGTGTCACTGTCCTCCCTGCCTTCTTCCAGGGAGGGAGGACTTAGGTTTTCCAATTTCTCTCACTTTGGGTGTAACACAACCACCTGTTATTTTGAAGTGATCTGAGCAACAGTGACTTAGAACTGGTAACGGCCATAGTTTTTCATCGTTTCCAAGAATACTTTCAGTTTAATTAAAACCTATATGAATCACCAAGTGTTGAATTCCCAGTATGATTGGTCAGCCATAGAAGGGATATTTTGGAGAAAGGCATCTGCCATGAACCTCTCAACTCATCCTATGGATGCAGCAGCCTAATCTGTAATAAGATTGATTCTGCCTCCCTTGTTGGCCACACCTGACTGGTCAGTCAATATCCCTGTTGTCCTCATGGACTCAGTTTGTTCTGCATGAATTTGTTCTTGTCAATGTGTTGCTGGTTCATGTTCTGATATGGTGCCCAGCAATTTGGGATGTCACTGAAATGACAATGACAGCCTGTATTCTAACCCAGACTCTACCCCTGTGTGACCTGAAGCCAGGGACTTATCCTCTGTGACCCTGAGCATCCTTGAATATGTCCCCTGAGACACTCCTCTTGAGGTTAATTCTATAATTCTTTGAGTTTTATTTATCTTCTCAGAGTCCATGAAGTCAGTGGATATGGTATTCCACATCATCTTTTCATAAGTTTCCTTTGGGAGGGTGAGGGGTGACCTTGGAGGGATGTAAGAATTGCCATGGATCCTATGTAACTTGTTACTCATGGTGATTCATTAAGCTGCCAGGAGGTTCTCAGCCTAGCCAAGCTTCTCAAACAGCCCATCCAGTCCAGCCCTCGGCCTGATCGTGTAGAGGGTTGGAAAATTCACAGCCATAGAAAGCTCTGGAAATGGAATATTTGTTGGGTGATGGGGGAGACATGAAGAAGAAGAGACATATCCAATGGGGGCGCAGCATCTTCTGCCATGGAGATTTACTTCAGGACCACCTCTTTCTTGAATTTAAATATTCACTGATTGTATATAGTGGTCCTCGATACAGAAAGGCCACGCCCTCAAGGAAAATCACGCCCTCCAAAAAGATACACAAACCACATTCTAGCCAGAATCTCTCAGAGAAAAAAAAAAAATACACTGTATTTCCTCCATTAGGCCCAACCTCCTTTCAATAATTCCTTTCTCACCTGGCCCATGAAACGAATCACGAAGAGAATATTTTCTGGGAAAATTGGTAGAAAAACCCTGATGCAGACAGTTCCTCTTCTGATTGCAGCCTGACTTCCATGTATTGAATATCACATCAAGTATTAGTTCAGGATTTTCAAAGGAGATCTCAGCAAAAGAAGAAGGAAAAAAAAGCCTACAAAGTTTTTCAAAGTACCTACTGCAGAGCTATCCAGTCATAGATCTAAATGTCAGTGCTATATGCCCGATTTGCACATTTCAAACCAATTTGGTGATTTTTTTTCATTTTTATCTTCACGCATGAAGTGCTTTAGAATACTGAAACAATTTAGAATCATATTTAGTTTGCAACAGTTCAATTAACTTAAGTGCTGAAACATGCTCCCCAGCTGGTAACTAGTTTAATCGGTTACTATTACAAGAAATAATTTCCTCAGTGCTGGGGCTCCCCAATGTCCTCTCTGGAGAGGGCATGGCCGTTCACAGGTATGTAGGAATGGGAATGTTAGGAGAGTGGCAAAAAAATCTCTGACTTAATGAAGATGAAAAATCAGAATCCTTGCTAATATTAAGAAAAAGAAAAGAAACAACTACCTAGGTATGAGTTTCCAACTTCTGCTGTGATTTTATGACCTGTTCTTTCGGAATAACTTTAGAACCACTCAGTAAGCAAGATGAGGGTATGGATCAAGGGTCGAAGACCTAAAGACACTGCGTAAGTGCACTTAACCATGAGCCAAAATGATAAATAGGACACCAAGATGAATGTCATGAAGGCTGTGAAGAATGATTAGCTGGGACAGTTGAGCAGCTGCTAAGGCAACTCCAAACACCTGGAAAGAAGGATTTCCTTCTGGCTTACAGCAAGGCTGAATTGTTCTAATTGCATTTGCATTAAAGTCACCACTGGCAAATTGCAAAAAGGATACCATACAGTGGGAAAACATTATGTACATTTTCAAAAGGCACAACATAATACTGCATCTTACTTTTGGAGACATGGAAAGGCAGTTAAGAGAAAAAGAAATGGGTGGGAATAGCAACACACCAACCACAGGAGAGAGTTCACGACCGAGGAGGGAAGGAGAAAAAAAAAGATGGGTATGTGATTTTTTTCAGAGCAATCTTAAGCATAGAGGGTAAATGTTAAGATCTCATAAACTCTGGCAGTGAATACGTGAGGCTCTATTCGATTATTTTACGCACTTATGTGTCTGTTTGATATGTTTTCTAATTAAAGCTTAAAAACATTTTTAAAAGAGTCTGTGACAATACCCATTTTGCAGCCATTGTTAAGCCAGTCATTACTGTAACATTTTCGCTCACCATGGAGACGGAAAGTCCTAGACTATTTTTTAAGGTTCATAGAATGCCAAAAACCAAAGTCCGTGATCAACTACCCCTCTTTCCCTCTTGATAATTTTTTCTTTTTATTTATTTTTTATTGAAGTATAGTTAATTTACAGTGTTGTGCTAATTACTGCTGTACAGCAAAGTGATTCAATTTATATATATATACACACATATACATCCTTTTTTAATATTCTTTTCCATTATGGCTTATCATACGATATTGAATATAGTTCTCTGTGCTATACAGTGTGACCCTGTTGTTTATCCTTCCTATACATAAAAGTTTACTGCTAACCCCAACCTCCCACTCCATCCCTCTCCCAACCCCCACCCCCGGCAACCACCAGTCTATTCTTTATATATATAATTCTGTTTCTTTTTCATAGATAGGTTCATTTGTGTCATATGTTAGATTCCACACATACATGAAATCATCTGGTATTTGTCTTCCTCTTTCTGATTTATTTCAGAAGAAGATAATCTCTAGTTCTATCCATGTTGCTGCAAGTGGCATTATTTCGTTCTTTTTGCCCTCTTTATAATTTTAACTGACTTCGTTGAGTTTGGACACTGGATTGGAACATAGCCCAAATATTGCAGCATTAGCAACTGAGCCCTCTTTTCCTTACTATTGATTCCAGGTACAATGTGGACACTACCCCCAACCATAAACTCAAACTCTGTCTAGTGATGGATTGCTTTCCACAGTGACCCTAAGACCTTCCTGTAGAAAGGTTAGCACTGGAGACAGAAATCCAGACAAATACACGTGAGAAGTTTTAAGAAGGCCGTCTATCATGAACAGCTGATATTCAAGATGGCAACGGCCATACACGCAGGAAAGACAAAGCACTCAGTCAAAAGGTGGCTAGCGATTATGCCTACGGCTCGTCACGTATCTTAGCTTCAACCTGGAACCCTTTAAATAGTGTTGGGAAAACCATACAGAGCTGTAAAATATTGATTATTTTTGTTATTGAATACCTAAGTGGTAATGGTGTACCAATTCCAAGTTAATTTAAATTCAGAGAGGAGATCTACTTTTTTTTTAAAGTTGATTGGCAATCCTTTTAAATCAAATTGTTTACCATGGGATCACAGCACTTTGCCATTCCTGCCCATGAAGTATGAGAATCTCTGGCCTCAACCTCATAGACATTGGTCATATAGCAATATACTTTCTAGAAAACACAAACACACATGCAGACACACATACACATATACATATATGTACACACAGACATACAGGCACATATATGTGTACACACATATACATATATATACATATATACATATACAGTTCACCCTTGGACAACACGGGCTTGAACAGCTAGGGTCCACATACACGTGGCTTTTTAAATATGACATGATGTGGAACCACAGATATGGAGGGTTGACTGTAAAGTTATTCTTGCATTTTTGACTGCACAAGTTGTAGGATGCCTAACCCCCCGCGATGTTCAAGGATCGACTGTACATATATACATATAGACCTGTGTATGTGTATACACACACACACGCACACACATTCTCTCTCTCTCTCTCTCCTGCCAAGAGTGTCCTGCTGTTGTCATTAGTAAATATACAGTTTCATTTTTTCTTACTATATTGCCAGCTAGTCCCTTCTGCTCCTAGTACCTAGTGTGGTTCCTGGCCCATTGGAAGTGTTCAGTGAAGGTGGAATGAATGAATGTATTTTGGAACATTCATTCATTCTAATAAGATGGTAACAACAAAACCACACAAACTTTTCAATCACCTCTGATGGAAAAATCGTTTCTTCTGGGCCTTAATACTTTATTGGTGGAGGCATTATATACAGGAAAGAGTCAATTAAATAAGTTTCAGGGTCAACTGGACTTCACCCAGATCTTGGCAGCTTCTTTACACCTCCATTTTCTCATCTATAAAGTGAGAATAATGGGACACTCCTTCATTCTTTACTTAGGAGGACTTATCAAGAAAATTCACATAAAGAGTAAAGCAAAGTGACTGGAAGACGGTAAGCCCACGATAAGTATGAGTTGATACCACTGTGGTCAATATTACTTCCCTCACTGCTCTAATCACAGCCTGAACTTGCTGGACTTTCAAATGGAAGATAGATTTTCACATTAGCCTTCTGACTGCAGCAGAAAGATTCATCTAATTTGAAAATTAAGATGTTAGAGGAAAAGTCTCAGATTAAGTAACACCGTAACCTAAGGCGAAATTGCTGAGCAACCAGACAGCCAGGGGTGTCACAAAGACCAGATTCTGAGAAGTGAAGTCTCTAAGTTGACCATGTTTCTGAATGGAGATGGTAAGGCCAAGTTTTTAAGAGCATGAAGAAAGAGCAAGTAATGCCTTTAAATCATCCCAATGCCATGAGTTATACGTTCCCATGGAATCTAACAGATATGACTTTTGAGGGGGTTCAACTTTAACCTTCAAAATGCTGCAAGTCTCTGATGCTCCCTTGCTGCAGGTGGTGGCTCTAGAGATGGTAAAACTGAACCAATTAGAAGGAAAAAATGGGATCTTCTGCAATGCATCGTTGGAAGGTGAAGAGCCATGTTTATTGCATGCACGCGGGTATCTTTTTATCATTCCACAAAAATAAAGCTGAAAATTTCTCTCCAAAAACCTGGTTAGGAAAATCTCTAAGAGCCTCCCACCAATCTAAACAGCCCAGGATTTTAATAACTCTTCCAAGGAAACACCAGGTCAGTAAAGGCCAATTGCTGTCTAGCTGACACAAAACCACACACATATACGGAACCAGCTTTGTAAGGTCCATTCTCTTATTCACAGCTCCACTACCCTCGCTGTATAATTGCCCCTTTTGTTTATATAGTCCCATAGAATGGGTAAGCACAAAAGGCAAATAAGAAATCAGGGGGAATCTTTGCCCAAACCTTGCTCTGTACTTGAAGTTCAACTGTGTTTGGTTAACCTTCTATTTATTCCTTCTCTATCCTTCAGCTGACCTTTCTAGTTTTGGTCTTTGCCATGGTGTGTCGTGGCAAAAGGTGGCTGAATGAGACCCTGGCACCATGTGACAAAGAAACGCTTATGAGCTCTCTATGAATTGTTTCATTCATTAGGCGCACACCCTGACACTCCCTTTGGATGCCACCATGCCTGGCATTAAAAATGGGAAAATGTCAGCCCCAACACACAGGTACTTCTCAGCCTCAGACACAGAGGCCAAACATTTGGTGGAGAACTCTGATTTTTCCTTTGCCTGCAATCATTTTCCCATTGGGTGGTCTGATAGTGACCCAGAAGTTGATCCTGGGAGAGGCATCTCACTGAATAGTATCCGGATGTATTGTCTATGTAACCAGAGAAGTGGAAGAACATTAGGCCACGTGTTGCCCTTGATCATGAAGTCACCTGACATGAAATTAACATGGCCACATCACATGTTGTGTCACCCGATTACTAACGTATCCTTCTCTGCTACACAGGGTAATTAATCATCACTCCGTGATAGTGTACACACCTTCCTATCAACAAAGTGTGACCTGCTTATGGAGGGCAGTACCTCCAAGTACTACAAAACATGGGTCATTTGATTAAAGGGTATAGCAGTCAAGCTGAAAACCTGCTAAATGGTTAAACTAGGAACATGCACAGCCTCATTTTCTTTAAGTCTTTTAAGTGCACCGTGAAGCTCTGGTAGGAATAAGAGACCTGGTTGGAAATGAAGTGAGAGCACAGATATGAAGCATTTCAACACCACCAAAGTCAATCAAAGGAAAGTACCTGTGAATTCCCTTAAATGACTTGCTGGAGGGTATTGTGTGGTAACTATATTACTATAGTCCCCCCTTTTTTCATCAATGAGTGTTGTTAAAGAGAAGCTTGACGATAGAGTTCCTAACAGCGGCAAAAATAAATTCTCTCCAATTAAGTAGTCTAATAAGCTATTTAGGATTTTACCACTTAACATTCTTTCCTTCCCATTTAATTTCAGCTTTCACTTGGATGTCATCTTGTTGAAAATCCATCACAGAAAACTACGTGGAGAAAAAAGATAACGTTGCTAAGTGCTCCCAATGTTCCAAAACGAGCAGAGGCACAATATTTTTTCTAAATCACCCCAGGATTTTTCCCTAATAATTCAGCTTCTTCCTACTAGAAATTAATATATGAAAATATATGAAAATGGTCAATATGCAAATTCAAATATCACACTAGCTACTCGCCTTCAGTAAGTGCTATATGCATACGTGTGGAATACAATATTTTAAGGTTCTTGATGATAATGCCTTGCTGTGCATATGTGCATGTATAATTACGCTCATTTAATTTAATCATGAAAATATTATAGGGTCATTTGGTTTTCTCCTCTAAAAGTTCTCTCACTTTTTTCAGTTAGTTTATTTCCACTCTGCCCCTTTCACAAGTCAGCGATGGTAAGCAATGGTATTAGGGTTGAAAGGAATAGGATCACATTCCTGTAAGAGTGATGGACAGAAGAGAGGCATACGGGAGGGGGTGGCCACTTGTCCTTATCATACATTCTAATCGAGGAACAGCGTTAGGCATTTCAGTAGAACCTGGCTCTAGAAATATCCGAATTTTCTGATCATTTCTTCCTGTAAGTTTCCAGTGTCTCTGAATGCTGAGAATTTGCCCTGGGGACAGTCACCTGATTACAACAGAAGCCCAGGAAACCAGCTCATGTGACCCACACATTCCGCACGCTTGACTGGAGTGAAGCTTGTGGGGCTTTGCAGAATTACTGGAATCACATGGGATATACGCAGGGGAGCAGGAGGGTGGAGGACATTTAACTTAAATCATGAACTGGAAGAGTAGATATCGCCACGGTAAGTAGAATAAAAAGGACCATGTTGATTGAAAGGGAAGAAACATGACACAAAGGTCACTGCATATTATCCTTCCCCCACCAAGGAAATCTTATTTTCTTTCTCTTAGAAAAAACTCTGTTCCTTTTCCCCAACATGTTAACAGAGACCAGTGAAAAGAAATAGGTTGCTTTGTGCCCATCAATAGAATCTATATAGCATCTTTTTCCCCAGGGATTAATTCAGCTTTTGATTAAATCTTTCTGAGATTTAAATCATGATGTTACAAACCTCCAAGGAGCTCCTCTATGAGTTGTGACCTTTTTTATTACTCTCTGCTGTTTGATAAAGTGCGAAGATTGATTTACAATAGTGTATACTGTGTTTGAAAACAAGGAATAGCAAAGAGAATTGTGAAATATAAGATTAATATAAAATAAATATTGCAAAAAGTGTGTCTTGGTTAAAATATTCTATAATTAATACTGAGTTACAGCTGTGTCGCCAGTAACACTAGTGTCAGATGAATATAATGATGTTCTCATAGCTGTAAATTACATCCAATGATTAGCTAAATAATACTACAATGAGGAGAAAACTGGCAATGCTGAAAGAGGATTTTGAACCAATATCACAATGTACACGTTAAACAGATTTAGTCTGGAGGACTTTTGAATTGAAACAAGCTCCTTTTAAATATACTATTCATACCCAGTGTTCATTTACTTTCATCAGCCTAATTTTGGTTCCAAAAATTATTTTGCCATTAGTATCATCAAGGATGGAAGCGATTTAATGTTTGAGGACAACATCAAATGAATCCTTTATCTCTAATCAGGATGTTCCTGTACAAGACTAGAGGCTACTACTTTTTTTTTTTTTCTTAAAAATCCCTCTTTACCCTCAAAAGGTTTATAAGGGTAAAAAGTTAACCCTTTAAAAGGAAGACCGTTACTATTCTATTGTCCTTGCTAATTCCAGCCAAAAGATTCAAAATGCCCTATACAATGTAAACATCACTGGAGACAAGTCCCGATTTGAGGGTTGTCCACGGAATCACGGCTGTAGATGAATACAATATTTGGGTAAGATAATGGTAAGTTTTCATTTTCTATTTTGATAAAATAATTGGCAACTCTTACAGTGCTATAAAATAGAAAGAGAGCCATGGGAAGTGATTCTTGTGTTATTTAGCAGATTTCAATGTACTATTGATAGCTCTATCACATTTTGAATAATTACGAATTTGTTTTTCTGTAGGAGAAAGGGGGGACTGGGAGCTGGAATATATTTCCCCACCTTTCCCCATGGCTAGACTTATGCTGAATTTTGCAATGCAAGTGTCTGGGAGTGGGGACCACCATCTGAAATCCGGACACGGCGGAGCACTCATAACACACTCTGCCATCAAGACCACCAACCATCTACAAGGCACAGTGGACATCCTGACAGCAACTCATACCAGCAGCTATCTACCAGCTTGTCACATATTTAACTGATGACTTACATATGACGGGGGGGTACAGGGAGGTGCCTTCTGTTACAAGTCTTCAGAACACATTCAGTCCATGCTATACACCCGAAACCAACATAACATTATAAATCAACTATACTTCAAAAAAAAAAAATTCAGTCCATTACAGTAGAATTGCTTCCTAAGCTGAAATATTTAGCAGGTTTCTCACTAGGGCCTGTGGCTTGTACTTAAAATTCACACTTTGCAGTGTTAAGTACAAAAAACAGAGCTAATCCGTTTGATAAAGTCCCACGTCACTTCTCATTATAGAAATCACCACTTCCGCCTTTGCCATTTGAAAGGAGACAAGGTAAAATACAGAAGGTGCACATTACCTTAGAGCTGAAATCCATCCATGAATATGGAAAAGCAGGGGGAGGGGGCCGATCCAGGGAGGAAACAGAATGACGATAAGCAAGTAATGCGTACTGATCGGAGGAATATGCCAGGAGTTTGGTTATGATAAATAAGCAAAGCAGAAGTAGATTTGAAACATTCGTTTCCCTTTATTAGCTCAGTGAGGCTGATGTGTACTGCACATTTAAAAAAAAAAAATCACAGGAATTTTCATACAATGAATAAAACCACAACAATACATGTAGAATTGGCAGGTGGAAAAAAAAGCCCGGCAAGGGCTCAACTAATCGCTCACTCTCCCTCTTCAGCATAGTTCAACCAACAGTATTATACTTTCACCTACAAATCTTAAAGTAGCTCCATCAAATCAGCAGTTCACATTATTGAAAATGTCTGTCACATAGGTACAAATTTAGAATCATCACATTATATTACATGGCTATTCTAGGTCATCTATAGATCAGGTCTTAGACTACAGTGATTGAAGTTCTCGTTACAGCCATCAAAAAAGGACACATAATCATTACCTACTGTAAGCTCACATCTAAAGGCATGAAAAGGTTTCCTTTTTTTCAACTGACCCAACCATCATACCCCAACAGGGCAAAGTTCCCTCTCTGCTGCTTTGAATGTTGACAGCCCAACCGTTGCTCTCGGAGTCGTTTAGCAAAAATTGATTTTGTTGCACTGGAAGAATTATTCTGCTACATCTCTTTAAAAACAAAAACAAAAACAAAAAACCACATTTCTAAAGCACCAGTTCAGTTACCAAAATTGTTGATGTGGCACTTACCACAGCATGAAGGCAATGGCCCGGGGTCATCTAAAAATCCTACACATCTATGCTGAAATTTGCCTCCAGTGATGATGGGGTGCATGTGTACATTTGAAATAGTCTCTCCAAAAAATTTAAAAATAAGAATAAAGGGAACACAGTTTACATTTTGATGGGCTACCCACAGTGTCTGCATAAGTTACAAAAGCTCTATTTGGATGGTCTAGTGATTCTCTCTTTGCACTAATTTTAGATGCAATTTGAAGTCCATGGAGGAAACCCATCTTCATGGTAACAATATTTATCAGGCCAGAAGGGGGATAAATAAATCCTCAGCATGAAATCTGTAGTGTTGTCTTTTGATGAGTAAGAAAAGAAACCAAGTCTTTTACTCATGTCAACAATCCAGGGCAAAAAGGAGAATGTATTGAAAATTGGATCACAAAAAATTTAAAGGCAAAATAGAGAACGCATCTGGTCCTTGAACACATAATATGATTCACTAAATATTGATTTCTTAAAAATAATTTATTGCTCTTAATAGTCTTTTTTTTATTCTTATTCTACAACAGAAGATACTCAAAATTCAGAAAGAAAGACTGTAAACTTTAGTTTGGCGTCCACACAGAGTTAAAATACCTGCATTTAACCTACAGAACAACAAGAATTAGGCAGATTAAAGATGTGTTACGGTTGTAACGCAGGACCTGTGAACAAGTTCTTTTATTTCATAGTATTTTTATTGCTTTCTACCTACTTAGAAATAAGAAGCCAAAAACTCAAGCAAGCATCCGACAGGACAGACAGTGGATTCACTCAGAACACAATATGCTGGTGATAAATGAATGCAGCTTTCAAAATTAGCTGCATTGGCCTGGGGGTGAAATCCATTTTATAAGATCGTGTTGGGCGAGAGACAGGAAAAGAACGGTTACGCGGTAGGTATATCGCATCTTCCAGAAAAGTCATGTCGGCCAAACTGTAATCGAATCTCAATTTAGAAACTTGAATACACACGCCAAACTTTACTGACTTCCATTCCAGGGCTCCACACTCAGAGGAAATCCTGATGCTCAAAAATGGAGGTTTTTCTGAAGTCTTTATTGGATTTAGCAGAAGCAATGTCATCAAGAACAACTTCATGGTCACGTCAGAGGCCATGCTAGTGCAAGTAGAAACACTGCTTCTGCAAAAGCGGAATTTCCCAAATGAAACACTTAAACTCCAACCTGACAACTGCCATGCATCCTAGGTAGAAAATTTCCACTGGCTTTATTATTTTCATCATCTCATAATTTATAATAAATAGGCTATCTGCAACTGATAAATATGTCTCTTTAGTAAACAAAGGAATGAAATATCAGTATTTATACAGGATGCATAACTGTAAAAAATACAGATAAATACCGCCATCATACTTTGCCAAGGGAAGGAGATACTGGCTTCAAAGATAGTCTTCAGACACACATTAATTATTGTAAAAATCATACTGTAATTATTACCTCAGCATTTTGTATCAAATTAAAATCACAAAAATTAAAACAAAACAGCATTTTAAAAAGATTTTTGACCTCTAGTTTCAAAACTACTGTTGATAGAGAAAATAAAAACATTTCTTAATGGTTACCCATTGAGAGACTTTACATAAAATCATGATATCTTCTAGAAAAATTTTAGATGAGAAAATTTCATTCCCCTAACAAATCCAGTGTATAAAACTTCAAAGAAAAACAAGCAACAAGAAAATGTGGAAAAATATCGCAGAAGTGGTTAATACCTTTAGGGGGTTAGGAGATTTCTTGACAAGATGCTTGGATCGAAGCTCACCTAAGAAGGGATGGTTGTGCGTAAAGCATCGATTTGTTGTGTTGCACTCAACGGACACACACACTGTCCTTTGTTTTGTTTTGTTTTACAATCAAATGTATATAAGCGGTAAGTTCAGCTTCTAAATATGTTAGTGTACAATAATTGTTTCACCTCATAATTACATTTGAATATTCTCGATTAAGAAAAATTTAGCAGTTTTGAAAAGAAGGCTGCATTTACAGTGCATAGCTGTAACAAAAAAAGAACATCATTGTATCATATATACACAAAATAAAAATACTCCATTTAACATCTGTAAATACTTAACTACATCAGAGAATGTAGCAATTACACTATCTGAACACCTCCCAGAGAGTTCTACCCGACTCTCCTTAGTAATGTAACACCGCGCTCGCTCCTCAGAAAGAACCACTGAACAAGATGCACGCTTGACCATTGACAAGGCTTTTGAAATTTGCAGTGGAAGATCAACATTTCGGACATTTACATGGGTGTCAGGAGAAAGGACGAAGTACAGAAACTTCAAAATGTTAGGAAAGTTGAGCATTCGGTGCCCGAAGTATCCTTTCCCACCCAGATTCCATGGCAAAAGGAAAAAGGGGAAAAAAAGAAAGAAAAAAAGGGAGAGGGGAGAGAAAGAAAGGATGTGAGTTCTACAGAACCTGCGGTTTCTTCAGGATTGTCATATAATCATTACGTTATGAGAGAAAGCTTGCTTCAAGTTGATTTTGCACTTTCTTAAAAAACAGAGTACGGAGGCTGATGCCCAGACATCAGTGGCTGTCATTTTAGGGTGGCTTGTGGTTGGTTGGTTAGTTTTCTTTCCTTTTGGATGTACGCATTTTTTTCCTTTCGAATAGAATATGAACATTTTGAAGTTCTAGGTTTTAAGTGTGTCTTCATGGAACTGCTGCCGTTCGAAGTGGTTTGCTCTTGCACCCTCTGGTCAGGTGCCCCCAGTCCCCACCTGTACATACACTCTTCCCCCAAACCAGGCAAACACACACACACACATGCACGCGCACACACACACACACACACACACTCCATCACCAAGAGACTCAGGGAAAGCAAAGCTGACACCCATGAATAAACATGTGCTTACTGGATTTCCATTCTGTCTCTTGCCTCTTCAGCAGCTGTGTTCATGTAAACCATTGTTGTTCTTGTTGTATTGTTGTTGTTTTGTTTTGTTTTTGTACAGAGAGTGTAAAGTAGGAGAAGTTCCTAAGTATGACTTGCGATAGTCTGTTAGGGAAGGACGCGCTGTCCCGTGAGGTATTCACCGTCCCTCTGTCATCCTCAGCCAGGGAACATGTTACCTGCGCAAGCTTCTCTGGGCTTCTTTCAGTAAACTATCGAAATCCAGAGAGTCATACTTGCTCTTGGTGGAAGCAGGGTCAAAGTCATCTGAGTTTGAATCTGAAAGAAACCCAAGCCAGATTAGATGTACCCTTTGCTGATGGTCATTAACTCAGCCATCTAGACTCACATTACCTGATGCAAGAGCAACTCATCCAACTGATACACTTTAAAAAATACACCCGGGACTTCCTAGGTGGCGCAGTGGTTAAGGATCCTCCTGCCAATGCAGGGAACATGGGTTAGATCCCTGCCCCAGGGAGATACCACATGCCGCAGAGCAACAAAGCCCGTGCACCATAACTATTGAGCCCGTGTGTCACAACTACTGAAGCCCACGCACCTAGAGCCCATGCTCCACAACAAGAGAGGCCACCACAATGAGGAGCCCATGCACCACAACAAAGGGTAGCCCCCTCTCGCTGCAACTAGAGAAAGCCCGTGTACAGCAATGAAGACCCAACACAGCCAATAAAATTAATTAATTTAAAAAAATATGCCCAACTTTTATTAGTATATGATATTAGTATTGGTGCACACATTTATATGTGCATATATTTGCATATATATATTTGTAGGAGGTATTTATATGTGTGTATATATATTTGCTGAAAGTATTTATATGGTATATGGTACTGGTATATATACACACCAATATTTTAGTTAATTAACTATATATTTATATATTTATTTATATGACATGTATAATTTGCAGAGGGTAAGGAGTGATGAGAATTCAAAACACTCATCTATTGACTCATTTCAGATTTAAACACTCCTGGGAGGTAATCAGAACAGACTTTAATATTCCTTTTCAATAGCAACTTAGGTAATCAATATGTTTTAAAAATAAGCCCCCTCCCCTCTTGGATGTTAAATGACTTACCCAAGGTTCCTCCACAACTTAGCTGCAGAGGTAAAAGTAGAAGCTGGAACTAATTTTCCTATTCAATGGGATTGATTTCATTGACCATGAAAGCCAGTTGAGTGGGTGAGAGACAACTGTCAGAACTTCACCCACTCATCACCCTGTTGCTCCCCTTTGAGGCAGGAGGGACCTACAATCTCCAGTACCTTGCGGGGCCACAGCAACAGTGGCACAAACTCTCCTCAGATTAGAAGGTTTAGGAAAATGCTCCATGCCTAGAGAGGCCAAATTCAGCCTCTTGACTCATTAATAGGAGAGGAAAAATACGCAGGTATAAATAAAGCCATGGTCTTTCTTAGATCCTTAAACTAGTCCAAGTAAGCTTTTGTGCAAATCTCCACATGCCACCTAAAGTAGCCCTGAACAAAAGGGACATATTTCAGCCACAATGAATGTAAAGTAAGAGTCTGTCAAATATTTCTGATTTTTCTGCATTGACATCGATGAGAAAGTCAACTCTGTCTGCTGGTTTCTCAGCTTGAGAAAGGGTATCTTGGAAATACAACAGACAGCCTCTGGCAAACACATTCATTCTCTGGAAAGCACTTACTTGAAGGGAAAACAAAACCTTTTCTGGGAAACGTTAACAATCTTACTCAAATGAATATTTGTGTTTTACTTAGATTAAATTACAAAACAGAAATTCTCAGTAACAGAAAAGGGTAATAGTAGATAACATGGAAACTAATCATTGACTTGGCAAGTTCCGCTGGAAAGGCTGCAAATCCCTCAACCTCTCAGAACCAGGCTGATTCCCCTCCCTGACCAGCTTCAATCTGCTTTAGATATAAAGACATCTTAGATTTAAAGACAAAGAAATTCCTTCACTTGTTTTTTCATTCTCACCATCCCGTGTCTTTACTGCCTTTCTCTTCCCAGGTAAGATGAATAATTACAGTCAGCCTCAGGTATAGAAACAGGACAAAAGTGGCCCATCTTCCTCACTAAAATTTTACATGGTCAATCTTAAATTATACTGGCTTACACGCTTCTCTTCACAGCCTAATGAATAGTTTGCTTGTACAACTAAAGCCTCATGAGCAGCTGCTGTTGGAGTCAAAACCTCTTTTTGTAGACATGCACGCACAAAAAAGTCCTGCTCATGTTAGAGATGATCCTGAAATCAGAATTGCACTTGCATGGTAGATGAAGATGGAAGAGTCGTCCAGTGATGGCAGTCTGTGTGACATAAAGTCAGCACAGAACCGTCGAGAACATATATGCATATCTTTCCTTTGAAAATTTTTTGAGAATATTTAAAATGTCTTAATTCGGGATTATTCCACATGAAACCCAGAATTTCAGTGTTTCTGTATTTTCATTAGCAAATACTAAAAGTACTTTGATACAGTGGTTTTCAAGAGTTTCTTCACCATGAAATACGGTAGCTGGTGCTTATGTATATACCAGTTTTCACAGGCATACTATGTCAGTAGGCACCCACAGAATCTTTTTCATTTCTTGAAGAGAGAATAGTGTTTACATGCAACTCCTGTGGCAATGTCATCCACTCCACCCCTTTCTCTCCACTAAAGGAAGGATATTGCAACACAAGTAAGGTATAATGAAATTTTTATAGGAATAACCATTAAAGCCACTCTAATAAATTTTAAAAATAAATCGTTATAAATAATAATACTGTATTGATAGAAACAAATCACATCACAACTGTATTTCTAGCACCTAGAGAACTGTTGGCACAAAGTAGGCACTCTATATTTGTCTAATAAATGTATTAATCTTAAACGCCTGCATATTGTTAAAAACATGATTGGAAATATTTGTGTTAGGATCTGGGATTGATTTACCAATAAATGGCAAGGGTATATGTAAAGTTACATATATATTCAAGATGATAATATAATACATTTCTTTGTGTTAATAATGAGTCCGTGGCCAATGTTACTTTTTCTTATTTAAGTATAAGTTCTAAACCATAACTGATTTCTGATCAAAATGATCATATTCTTAATCCTGACCCATCCTTCCATTGTGACCCAAGTCCTAATTTAATTTCTGTCTTTCCTTTTTAAGGTGTTTCATCAAGCTCTTTCAAATGGAAAGATCCATTTGTTTATAGAGCAGTAAACAGAAAAACACACAGATTACAGATTCATAGAAACCAGACTTAAATATTGACTTCATCACGGTAAGCTTGATCATCCCTTTAAATTCGGAGTCTCATTTATAAATCTGGCTCATAAATAATAACTAGAATCACTGTGTTTTGCATTAATAGTATTGTAGTAATCATTAAGTGGCCTCAACAACAGAGAAATGGAGACCTAAATAGACATTTCTCCAAAGAAGACATACAGATGGCCAACAGGCACATGAAAAAATACTCAATATTGCTAATTATTAGAGAAGTTCAAATCCAAACTATGATGAGGTATCACTTCACACCAGTCAGAACGACCATCATTTAAAAGTCTACAAATGATAAACGCGGAATAGGGTATGGAGAAAAAGTAACCCTCCTACACTGCTGGTGGGAATGTAAATTGGTGCAGCCATTATGGAGAACAGTAAGGAGATTTCTTAGAAAACTAAAACTAGTGCTAAACCATATGATCCTGCAATTCCACTCCTGGGCATATATCTGGAAAAAACTCTAGTTGGAAAAGATACATTCATCCCAATGTTCATAGCAGCACTATTTACAATAGCCAAGATTTGGAAGCAACCTAAGTGTCCACCAACAGATGAATGGATAAAGAAGATGTGGTATATTATGTATATATATTCCATTATATATAAAATGGAATATTACTCAGCCATAAAAAAGAATGAAATAATTCCATTTGCAGCAACATGGGCAGACCTAGAATTTATCATTTGTCATACTAAGTGAAGTAATGCAGACACAGACAAACATCATACATCATTTAAATGTTGAATGGTGATTGGGATTAATAGATACATACTACTATATATAAAATAGGTAAACAACAAGGACCTGCTGTATAGTACAGGGAACTATACTCAATATCTTGTAATAACCTATAATGGAAAAGAATATCAAAAAGAATACACAATGTATAACTGAATCACTTTGCTGTATACTTGAAAGTAACACAACATTGTAAATTAACTATACTTCAGTTTAAAATTAGCAGAGAAATGGGATATGTGAGCTAACAATTTGGGAAGGCAAATAAAAATTTTAAAAATTGGTAATCTATCTAAAATGATAGGTTGCTTTACTTTTGGTAAAATTAATCAGTATCACGTCATTGTCACTTTACTCTTGACATACACATATGCCCCAACCCCTCTAAGAGTCTAGTATTTGCTTATATGCACCTTATTTAAATTTCAAGTATAACTTGAAATTTATAACTTCTCATTACCATCATTTTTATTGTAATTATAGCTACTATTTACTGAGAATCTATTTTGTGCCAGACACTGACACTGTGCTAAGGACTTCAGAAACATGTATTTAATCTTCACAACAACATTATAAGGTATTTTACAAGTGAAGAACCAGAAGCAGAGGGAGTTTAATTGCTCACGGTCAAAAGCTAGCTCAGGTTTTAAAACCAGGCCTGCAAGATTCCAAAGCCAAGGTGCTTTCAACTACACCAGGCCTACACTCAGATCGACTACGCTTTCTGCAATTGTAAGACTGGGGGGAATTGGAAAAACCCATGCTACTATATTACACATCAAACACTCCTTTCAGGAAATACAGAGCTAACTTAGCAATGGCAACGTTTCTATCACTGCTGGTGAGGCAGAGAGATAATGAGAGGGGACGCATTCTTCTTTGAAATCTTTCAGGGAGGCTTCAGTTCAATTTGGAAATACTACCCTACCCTCCCTCTACCGGTGATGAATCATGATCTAAAGGCCCCTCTAGGTAGCTTATTTTAAACTCTAGATGCTTTGAGAGACTAGAAAACACCCTGGCCTTCATCACTGAAGAAAATAAGTCAAATCAACTCAAGACTTCAATCTGTCTTGACTGTTTTTAGCAGCCAACATTTGAACAAATGAGTTGCCACCTTTTATATTTTCATCCCTAGGCCTCTATCTCTCTAACAGTCAGCTGCCTCTCCCCTACTTCATACTATCTACTTAACTTGTGAAGTGAATTATAGCATATTCTCCCCGAACAATGCACCCAACCTGTACCAATTACTCTGGGAAGACATCACTTCAGTGGAAGGAAGAAAATAGCCCTCTATTTGGTATTCATTTTTTTTTTCTTTATACCAAGCCAAAGCAAGTGCAGGTAGACACATACTAATACTTAGGAGCAGATTTATGTGTTAATTTCATGATGATTATTATAAATTGATTTAAATAATTGTCATAGGCACAAGACATTCGCCATTTTCCTTCCTTCACTCTTTCATGAAGGAATTTAAAGGCTTCCAATATACACATTAGATAGGGAATGACATGTAAAGGAACAAAATTAAAATTGGAAAGGAAATCAAGATGTCTATTGTGGCATTATGTATAATGTCAAAAACAAAAAATGTATTTAGCTATAATGGAATGATTACATAGAATGGTACTATTCACCAAATGTAATACTGCACAACCATTAAAATATATTGGTAAGTCATTGCAATCCTGTGAATCACAGTGGAAAATGAACTTATATAATATTAATTGAGAAAAGTAGAATTTAAAAGTATATATATATACTATGACCTCAACTGTAAAGAAATTGGACATTCTGAGACAAAATACCAAACAGCAAATCGCACACTAGGTAACAGTGGTTATCTCTAGGTGATAGGCTTATAGGTTATTTTACTGTTTTTCTTAATATCTTTTTATATTTTCCAAATGTTACCCCTTGAGTCTATACAACTTTTTTAACAGGAAAAATGAATACTTACCTATTCTTCAGTTTCCTTATCTGTAAAATGGGGATGATAATATACACTCCCTAGGATTGTTCTGGTAATTAAATAAGAATATGCTTGCAAAGCCTTGGCACAGTGCCCAGCATATGGAAGTACTCAAAAAATAACAGGTTTCTTTCTTCTTTTGTTTTAAAGAAAGTACAGTGGGTTTAGCACATGAAATTTTACTTTCTTCTCTCAGAGTGTGATTTCTAGAAAATGTTAACATTTCTAAGAGTCTGTGAGATAATAAGGGAAAAAGAATAAGACTTTTGCATATTCCATTCTGCAAAGCAATGATGCTAATTCTATAGTTTGCACAAAAGGATTCAGGGTAGGTGCGGAAAGCAATAACAGATTACACATATATACAACACATGCACACTCAAAACATAACACCACACACACAGACACACACACACAAAGACACACAAATAGTGCAGGATTTCAGCATCTGGGTAGACAGTAGAAAAAATTTTCTTCTTCCCTTTGTTGCCAAAACTTAAGCCTCTTCCTTCTGAAACTGTCTTGTGTGTTAAAAAATAAAAAATAAGATAAAATCTCTATTCAAATATTCCCTCTAGTAAAATAAAGGGATGGTCCAACCCAATATGCCTACGGTTTACATATGCTTCCATTTTCTGCTCTACATATGGATTCCTCACTCTATGAACAGTAAAATGCATACCTAGGTCTGCATAGTTAGACTTGAAAAATTGCTTGCGTCCACAAAAGTACAGCTCGAAGTCAGTTTCATTCGACCTGCGCAAAGTATATCCATTTTCAAGAGCAGCAAAAGCATCACAGGTATAACGGTAGGTAATGAAACCATAGCTGTCTCTGCAACGGACAAAGAGGAGAAGTTCAAAGCTAGTGAGGAAGCATTAGCATATATGACTGTAACCCTTTCTACTTTGGAGACTTCTCTGCTGCCAACGTCTGAACCACTGCATCCATTTATCAGTGTGATTGTCCTGTCAAGCCGCTAAATACTTATTTCTAGGACAGGAAATCTCAACTAGAAAGATTAATAAATAGGGATGAAAGAAAATAAATAAGGTTCTGAACTCAACATGTCATCTGTCAAAGCATTCCCATCCTAGTAATCTTATGGCCGTAATTTTTTACATATGTCAGCTTCTAAACAAGAAATAATCTTGAAGATTCTCACCCATCATCCCGCAGATTTACTGTGCACTCCTCAATTTCACCAAAAACTTCAAAACGGTCCCTCAGTTCTGTCCGTGTTGTGTCAGGTCTGATTTTACCAACATAAATCACACGGCGTTCTTCCTAGCGGGGAAGAGTGAGAAGAGACTTGCTAGTTCTGAAGACAGGAGAGAAGCTGAATGCTAGAAACATTTATAAATGTACAATCATGCATAACGACAAGCCCCCAGAGCATGCCAATTAAGGCAAAACACACACTAAAACCGAACAAAAGACTACACTTGGACCAAGTTTTACTTTCCATTTCTTCAATATCACTCTCTTTTGCATCTCACTCTCTTCTACTTTTTCTATCCATCTCTGTTCCTTTGTCACATGAAACGATGTATTATAGAAGAACTGTGTAATGCGATCTTTTCATCACTGAAAAGCTGAACAATATCTATTAAATATTTTAACACTTGTGACTCGATTATTAATCTTCAAAATTGGTAGGAAACTGACCTGGCTGGCAAAACCATTTAATTTCTCCTTAATTCAGAATTGTAATAATCAAATGTACACTTTTCTTAGTTCTATTGACAAAAAATTGACATACGTTACTGTATAATTTTAAGGCATACAGCATGATAGTTTGATCTACAAATTTTGACATCCCTCAAAATATTGACTCTTAAACTGCAGTATAAATACAAATCACCTGGAGTGCTTATTAAAAATGCAAATTATTAGGGTTTATCCCAGATGTATTAAAAAAATTTGGAAGATAGGGTTCAATGATCTTTAACAAGCACACCCCAGTGATTCTGATACAGGTGGTCCAAAGATAATAATTTTAAAAATACAGTCTTAAAATATAGGCCATTTTAAGCCATGGGTCTCCAAAGAATAAGAGCTATAAAAGAGGCCATAAATTTCACTTTGCCAATGAATTTTATTTTAGGAACAGATGAGAAGGGTGTGGCCTAACTTTCACAAGTAGAGTCAATATCATCATAATCTGAAAGTCAACAGCAATTTATAACCTACAAAATATGGGAAGAATATTTTATAGCCTGAGAATGGATTGCTTTTTAAAGAACAAGAATGCATTCTTAGTGTAAGAAGTAATCCTATATCTCCTGTTCCAAGAAGTCAAGGCCAAAGATGATGATGCCTCTCAAAACTGAGAAAGGTTTTTTCGAGAACGTAAGAAGTTAATAATATGAACGTGCTTGCCAATTAGTCTGTATGTCTATTAACAGCAAACAAGAATGAAATGAACTTAAGGTTGGAGAGATTTAAGTTAGATGGAGGCAGAGACGAGGAAACACAGGGCAAAGGAACAGATTTAGCCTGCCTAAGAGTCTTCTCTGGATGTGCTGGGAATATCTTGTCTTGGATGAGGTAAAAAGTCATTTACTGTATGTCAATTGTATCTCAATAAAAGTTCTTTAAAAAAAAAGTCATTTAGGCTTAAAGCAAAGAGATGTCCTATGTTATTTACTGAACATATGTCCTTTTCGCGTGCCCAGTATTTAGCAAAGAACCTGGTAAAAAGTAGACACTCAATAAATGCTTGAGAAATGTAACTGAGCAATTCACAGACCCTATAATGTATCCTCCTAGGTGATTTGATCACCCTTTTCTCACCTTCTTTTACCATACGCAACACTCATATTTCCCTTTTCATCAGGGAAGTTCCTCTGAGCTTCAGATGCAAATAACCAGCTATCTATTTGACATCTCAGGTTGGATGTGCCCTAGGCACCTCAAACTATACCAGCATTACCCAAACCAAACTCTCTAGTTCATCCTCTTCCCAGTGGGTCTTTCTGCAATGTTCTTGTATCAGTGAAGTTAACACCATCTAGCCAGTTACTCAGGACAAAAACCCAAGTGCCTTCCTTGATTCTTCCTGCTTAGTCTCCTCCGCATTTCCAATCACTCCTTAAGTCCTGTTGATTTTTACTTCCTGAATCTGACTCTTTTATTGCATCTCCCCTAAATCAAGCTGCCAGCATCTCTTTCTGGACTAGTATAACAGCCTGTGTCTGTGTTTATCCTCCTCCAACCTATTCTTTCACTTCTTTCAGAATAGTCTTTACTAAGAGAACGGGAATCCAATCATGCCAATTAAGATCTAAAACATTTCAGTAGTTTCTCATAACACTTAGGGAATGACCTAAATCATTAACAGAACCTACCGGGACCTTCAGGGTCTGAATCTATCTTCATCCTGGGCTTCAGCTCCCACAGCCCATTCTCTCCTTTCTTCTATTTCCAGCCACATTGATCTTCTATCAGTCCCTAGTAGTCCCTGTGCTCCTTCCTTTTCTAAGGCCTTTGCACAAGCTGCTTCTCTGCTACTTGGAATATCTTTTCCACACTGCCTCTCCCTCTCCTCCACCAACATACATATACTGTTTAGAATTACAGTGAACTCAACAGTCATTTCCTTTCTGAGACTTGAGATGATGTCCAGCTTCCTATTACAAGTTGCTCTGATAGAACACTGTACTTCTCCTTTGTAGTTCTGTGCCCACTTGTAATTAAATAAGCAATAGTTTATTCAGTGTTTAATGTCTATCTCCCCCAACAACGAAAGCCTCATGAAAGCAGAGACCATATCAGTCCTCTCGACTACTATATTTTAAGGGTGTCTGAAACATGTCTTCTTAAAGAATATTTGTTGAAAAATCAATCAATTACCAATCAATCACTTTTAACACCTAGTTCCATACCCTTCATTATATCAAAGGTGCCTAAGTATGGTCCTTACTCTCTGAGACTAAGATGATGGAGAATGAAAACCCGGATTGGTGCTTTACCATAGGAAAAACCTCGCCCATGTAGCTCAGCAGAGTGTAATAACAAAGGTTTCCATGCTTTGTTTTTACAGGTTTAAGCGTAAGGACTCTCACTTTTCTCACTCCACTGAGACAGGTGATAAAACACCATTCCTCTGACAGCAACTATTGAGCCTGCATAACTGATCAGATGAAGCACAGCAAGCAGAGCAGGCTGCCTGATTCGCTTCCATGTAGATTGTATGTCTCAACTGAAGGCTGTAAGTGTGTTGTTCCAGAGCACCCAGCACATCCTGGAGGTCAATGATTATAAATGGAGAGTGAGGCTCACCCCGGGGCGGTGCTGTACACTTGAGCAAGAGAATCATCACATCACATTCCATTCTATTTATGCAGCCAGCTCCAGCCCAACAGCCGAATTTGATGGGACTGTTATCTAAACTTCCTGGCGCCTGCTCGCATGAGTGTTATGTATTTTTTTAATGAACATTTTTAGGAAGGTTACTACTGTATAGAGGAAAAGGAGGGAGAAATGCAGAAGAGAGAAAAAGAAATTGAACCATCACAAAGAAATTGCTCAACTACCATTACGGGAACATACACAGCCTATGTTCATCTTCAAGGAAATTCAAAGTTAAAGTGAAAATCGACCATATGCACGTGCATATGCAGACATATTGCGATAGTCTCTGAATTGCTTCTTTATACAAAACTGTATGCAACAGTAATCCCACAGAGAAGATAAACCAGAGGACCTTTTATATTGGATACTGATACATGCTGCAGTATAAAGAAGACACAACCTAGACAGGAAAGACAGAAATCCAAAGGGCTGCTCCACAATGACTTAAATTACCTATTTGACTGCCAATCTTCTTTTATGCAACATAAGAATGGGAACACGTCTTGCTAACTTATAAAGATCAGAGATTGAATACACGTTGAAATTCTCATTTGAGGAAATGATTAGAGTGTTTGGTTTTCCTAGCGCTAAAAATGAAATTAAAAGGCATCTGAAGGTCTGAAAAGCAAAGACAAAAATCTTTCCAAGACTGGCCAAAATGTCTAGCGAAGAACCGATTATTTTTTAACATGTTGCAGTTTTATTAGACAGATGAATAGATTCCATATCTTTAAAAAACTTTAACATTTGCAGCCAATTTTTCAAGACATTAATTTCTAAACAGGAGATGAAAGGAAAAGAAATCAAAATGCTTAATACCATTTCCAACTTCTTAAAGGCTTGGAGGAACTCTAAACCTTTGGAAAAAGCTCCTTGAAAAATGATGTTCAGACCAGTTTTCACTATCGAGGAAGATGGAACATTTATCAAGTATCTTTTAGCTTCAATTTTCACAAAAGCTAGTGTGCTGATGGGGTGGATAATAAAAGTGAGAATTTATGTTGCATTAACAGGTATGGTAAATCCTCATTATATCAAAACACAGGGGATAAAGAAAAAAAACCTGACTGAATTAACTGACTTTGCATTATCAAAAAGTGTGTAGAGCCTCCTAGTTAGCTGGGGAAATCATACAATGGTTGTTTCTCATCAAAAAATAAGCAACTCCTGGTAAAAGGGTTTTGACTAGCAAGTAAAGGAAATTACTAGCGAGATTAACATTGACTGAACTCTAATAGATGCCGAGTACTGTGCTTGATGCTTTTTTGTGGACTCTCTCTGTAAAATGCTCTGCGATGCTAGGTAACAATTAGGAACAGCCTAATATAATTTGGATTTTGGTTCTCAGAACTTTTATTCTACATTTCCAAGTCAGGATAATGTAACAATTCCTCTTCCAATGCTAAGGAAACTACATGTCAATTTTGGCAATGAAAGATTTACGTTCATTTCCAGATTAGTTACAACCTAACTTCCTCAAAAATTCCTAGGATATTACAAATCCTACAGATGAGATAAGTGGATGAAATCCATGCCACTTCTGGAGTGAATAGCTAGGTCCTCTATGTAAAAGATAAAGTGGGAGGGGTGAATGACCATGGAAAGTTGTGAATGGACAGAAATAATGGCCAAAACTCTGACATAATGTCAAACCAAAAATTTCCTTTTTTATTTTTATGTTTTTCTTGTCCTTAACATTGATTACACTCATCTGATTCAGGAGGCATTCAGGAAGAGTCTGCTACCAGGGGGCACTCTCAGGGGAGAAACAAAGCTATAGCTTTCCATTCACCAAAGTTACTTCCATCCAAGTACAGCCCAGGAATACTCCTCCTTAGTGACTAAGGTTGGATAAATGTCTACTTAAGGGTTAATATAAAAATAAGAGCTAATAAGATATAAGATGCAAGATGCTAAGATGCAAGTAAACACAGTAATAAGTCAGAAAACATGAAAACTATTGACTCAGAGCATGTGTAACTACTTTTGATAAAACTGAATATTTCTAAGTTGTGAGCTTAGACTCATAACATAACGTATTCACCCATATGGGATAGCTCCCGAAATGGGCTTGAATAGAAAACTACTTTATTTTCTCCAAAAAGAATAACTATGAGAAATTACACAACTTTTTTTCTTTTCATTTGGAAGAAGCTGATAATTATCAGTGATGAGGCACTGTTTCTGGCTCCTGGGCTGCATATCGACCAATGGAGAAGAGAAAAGAAATGACACAGTCATTGCCCAAGCACATCTGTTTTGGTTTTAAGCACTGAGCCATTTCATAATGTCTAGATTTGCCCTTTAAATTAACATCCCATTATCATGTTTTCTGGCAGGAAACTGTAGAGATTGCGAATGGAGTTGGACTTAGAACTCCACAAGAAATTAGAGCAGTGACAGTTTAGACATTAAGTACTAAACTCTGGCTTGCAGAGTTCCAATATAACCTGAATTATTTCAAGCCTATGAGACTGAGAAAAGTGGAGGATGAAATGGTTTTTGAGAGCATTTAGTTGGAAATTGGAAGAAAACAGCAACTTAAACAATGGAAATATTCAACCACAACATATGATTCTGTGTTAGTAATTACTAATTATTAGTCTTTTCTTAGCTGTCTGATGTTATGCACTGAAGTTGGTCTGAATAAAGACTTTTGGACACACACACAATAAAAAGTTTATAGATGACCTAAACCATCTCCTTCTTATGGAACTCAAAAAAAAAAAAAAAAAAAAAAAAAAAAAAGCAATATAGACCACAAGACAAGGTAGCAAAGGTTAATTTTGTAAAATACCTATTACATGATTGTAACATTATTTTTTTCATTTCCTTCTGGAGCCTCTGTTTTGCTGGTCCCCTGATTTTAAAATTTATCTGAATCAATGAATAATCCAGCACTGAACCCAAGATATTCCAAACGTAATTTGCTATGTATTCATTATTTAAGGGTGTCTCAGAAATCTGAATGCAAATCACCTACTCGACCAACTTAGGCAAACTGTCCTAGTTCCTTTAGCTGTTTCATGACTGACTTTTCAAGCTAATCTAGTCAAATGAGTCAAAAACCATTGCCTGTATCTCCATGTCCAAGTCCATAAAAATACACTTTGCAAACACATTATGGCACAAGAAAGCAGATCATTTTGAGGAAGGAAATCAATCAGAAAAACTTCCTGTGGGTAGTCTCATTAAATAGTTTCATTATGCCTTCAAGATATTCTTCAAAATCTTTATTATGACTTACAGGACGCTTCAAGGATCTGGCTACCATGAAGCCCTCCAGACTTACATCTCGCGTCTCCTGTACCCCAGTGTGCTAATTAAATGACTAGCAGTTTGCCAATATACCTTGCTCTTTTCCAGAGACTTCGTATAAGCTAAAGTCTCTGCCTAGAATAGTAATTTCCGATAAAAATATAATGCACGATATGTAATTTTTAATTTTTCTGAGGCACATTTTACAAAAGTAAAAAGAAACAAATTTAATTTTAATAATATATTTTACTTGGCTCAATCTAGCCAAAATATTATTATTTCAACTTGTCATCGATGTAAAAAATATGAATGAAGTATTTTACACTCTTTTTTTGTACTGTCTTCAAAATTCAATCACACGTATAGTGCTTCTAAATTTGGGACTAGCTGAATTAGCTTCCTGGCTAAGGGATCCCCACTGGACAACACAGGTATAACAAATCTTTACCCTCTCCTCCCTTTAGGTTTCAAATCAATCTCACCCTCTCCAGGTATGCCCTCCCTCATTTCCAGGGCTGGGTGCCCACCTGTATGCCACTGCAGTACCTTACATGCATACTCTGCGTTAGCTACGAACACACCCTATTGCCTCTTTGTGTGTCTTTACCAGCCGGTAGACTGGAAGCTCCCTGGATGAGGGGTCTGGGTCTCACCTAATTTTATAAACCAAGCACCTAACTAATGTCTCTCACATAGTCATGTGTTCTCACTTATATTAAGCAGAAATAGCATCTAGCTGTCCGAGCAGGCATTGGTTTAAGTGTAAGTCCCAAATCTTTCTATTACGCTCTCACTACCTGTGGGTCACTGTGTTAGTAAACAATCTCTATGTCCTAGTTTTCTTTTCACATCTGCTTTGAAAAAACAAAAATAAAAACCTCAAAGCCAACATTCTCACAAACATCTAGTTAATTATAATGACTTAACATAAGCCAAGTTGACATTTGCACTCTAATTGCTGTCTTTCAAAGGGAACTGATAAAGATTGTCTTAGTCAAAGAACTAACCAAGGAACTGGTCAACATCTGTGACACAATGGAGAGGCAGGGTGGTATCTGCTTCCAGATTGAGGCTGGTGGCCTCAAGAGTGCTCTTCCCAGGCATCTGTGGAACACAGACCAATCACACTATTTGATCTATTTGTAAGAACCAAACTAGCAGAAAGACCCCTCCCTCCCTTTTTTCATGCTAGTAAGTGTCTGGCACTAAATGATCTTTGGAAGGAATAGAATAAGCACATGTCATTTTCTACATGTATCTACATAGCTTTGGTTACAGCTGTGTTATAGTTTGTGCAAATGAGCAAATACAGGATAAAACAATTTCTCTCTTCTTCTGGGAAGAAACATGAAGAGTTTTATCAAATATGAATTTGAAAACACTGAAATAACTATTTTCCTACCTGCTTACTCAACATGACCCTCTTTGGTATATATTAACTGTCACGTGCCATATTAAAGGCTTTGTAAACTATATAGCACTCTAGAAACGTGAATTATTATAATTATTGAACAGGCTAGTAATTAAAAACAGCAAAATTAGAAAAATTGAATTTTTAATTTTCATTAGTCTTCTTAAGTGTTAACTAATGATACTCTGGCAGATCTTAATATCACAGCTCATTTCAAAGTTGCGAAAAATGAGGGAAAGTGCTATAATTTTCACAAGGCCTTTAATTCAGTCCTACGTAGCTTCAAAGTTAAATGGCAGGAAAGCCCTAGACCTTTAGCCTAAGTTTTCAATTACTTCTCCCTTCTTTCTCCTTGAGTGCCTGAGTTAACAAACCTCTCAGTTAACCTTTTTCCTCCAGCTGATAACTGTGGGCCAACGCTAGATCTGGACTCTATTCGTCAGCTCTTTTATGTAGGTTTTTTCAGATTTTGTTGATGGTTGTGGGTTGTCTTAAAGGTATCATATCCATCTAACCTTTACAGTTAAAAATCATTTCCCTAAGCCCTGGTTAGCTTGCGTGCAAGATGTGTCCAAGGTTGATCTTCACTGAAATGATACTTAGCAGCTAACAGACAGACAACAGCTGCCGTGAATGAAAGCAGTGCCATTTCTAGGGTATGAGCCAGGCTTCCTGGAGTTCCATGTTGGGAAAGCCCTTTAGGCTCTATTGGGGCTCAGTGGGAAAGTGTTCCTTAATCAATTAGGAATATCTGCCTTGAAAGACTACTGGATGCTGACAATTGGAGGACCTAATTTTTGCCTTTTAAAGAAGGTCTGACCAACAGAGAATGAACTAGACTCACATCACCTGGATCCTTACCCCAAAGGGTCAGTGCTGTGTATACGTCAAGTGAAAGCAATACCCTGCAGTAAGTGGAGCTGAAATCCATAATAGGTTATTGAAAAGCAGTTCATAAGAAATGTGGATGTGTTAGGTGTTGACCTGACACAAGGAAGAAATGATGACTTTCTTAGCAAATCTTTCTCTGCCGCCGCCTTTAAATCTAACTCAATCCAACCCTCATGTCTGCCAAAAAGACGGAAACTGAAACCAGACAGCGATATCTCCTCATTTTCCACTCAGAGAAAAAAGCATCAGAGAACAGTATAAAGAACTCTTCCTCTGGCTCAATGGGACCAGTACTGGAGGAGGATAAATCTCTCCTCCCTCCATTTTCAGAAACAAAGGTGGAAAACGGCACGGAGCTTCAACATGAATGAGAAACAGGTAGTATGGAGGAGAAAAGCATTGAACTTCACATTTCGTTTTCCGATAATCTGTGTTAAGAGAGATTGAAGACTCACGGATGCCTTAAAGCCAAAAGGCTGAGTATCGCCTAGTCTAACAGTCCTCACCTTACCTTATTTTCTAATCTAGTCTAATCTACTCCCCACCCCCTCCAAAAAAAAAAAAAAAAAAGACAAGGAAAAAAAAGAAAAAGAAAAGAAACCCTCCTGTAAAATGAAAGTAAGCGCCAAGCTGCTTACAATTGCCTTCTGCCTCTGCCTCTCCCTCTGCTTGGCCCTTTCAGACTCGCGCTTCTCATACTCTCTGCGGTATTCTTCCCTCTTCAGCCTCGCGTGCTCATATTCCTCGTGGCTGTCATACCTGGGAAACATAACTTCGTCATTAAGTCCACCACCTCCATTTACAGGACCACGAGGAGTCAAAAACGGGGGAGGGGGCAAGGGTTTAGACTCCACCCGGTCATCTGCGGGAGGGGATGAGAGGTGAGGAGGGAAACCAACGGGCATCATTACCTGGGCCGCCGGCCGCAGGGCGATCTTGAACGTGATCTTGCGCGCAGGGGAGAATGTCGGTGCGCGCGGCGTCTGCAGCGGCCTGACTCAGAGTAGTAGCAAGATCTGGGAGAGAGGAGGAAAAACAGAAAGGGCATTTGCAACTGCCGGGGAACCCCAGTTTACGGGCGTGACTGAACAGCCCCTGGAATTCCGCATTACAGAAACCGGCTTTCAGGTCCCAGCTCCCAGGGAGACTTCCCAGTGACAGTTTGTGACGTCTAGTCAGCTTAGAGGTCTGGGAGTGACGTGTTCTCTTGCCGCGTCTCTTACTGATGTCAGTGCCCAGCGCCGGCCTGGTACACTGTCAGCTTTATCTTGCACGGATCTCAACTATCCCGGCACAGGGCAGCTCTCCAGGTAATGGGAAAAGTTAGATGAGCAAGTTTCTTACAAATTGCTCTCTCTGATCTGACTGGCTCAAGGCACTGTGCTCAAGGATGACAGGTTTAAGAGAAGATGGGGAGGAGTGTGTGGGTAACAACAGCCTCCTTGGTTCCAGTGGCCCTGGGGACGCAGTGGTGAGGGGCTGGGCTGGCCTGTGGGTTCTGAATGCGTTTTTTGGTTTTTTTTGGTTTAGTTTTTGCTTTTTCACTTCCTGGGGATGCCTTAGGCTTTGGGTGGGTTTTGACAAGTTTTACCTTGAAGAGGATCTACTGCCTGGGGACCTTGACCGTGACCTGGAATATGGTGATCGAGAACACGACCTGTGTCGAGAAAAGGACCTTGAACGAGAGCGCATCCTTTGGGGTCCCTGAGCAAACAGGGATGTGGGTGGCGACACGGAATCTCTACACGGAGAGTTGAAAGATGAACAAGAAGGCGACACGTTGAACAACGAGTAGGACTGCGTGCCGTCCCCAGGGGAGTTCAGTTTGTCACTTTCATCTTCACTGCCATCAAACAGGCCATCCATGGCGAGTCCTGAACTTATAAACATAGGTAGTTTGGAGAATTGTTCGTTACTGAAACCACTGTCCCTCCGTTCACTGGCCTTGTCTGCTTCGTCGTCAAAAACAGCTTGACTGGGATGACCGAAGTGCTTGTTCAGCTCAGCTCGGATTTCCTGGTCTTGGAGCTGTTTCCTGATGCTGCCGGGAGAGACCCGCCTGCTCACCTCCGAGGTCTCCCTCAGGCAGCACTGGTCTGAATCTGTGGAAGCGCGCATCTGCCCCTGCCAGTCGGAGGAGGCATCTCTATCGTCTGGTTGTCTGGAGTCGTGGAGCTCCTGTGACAGATTAATGAGTATTTCGGTTTTGGAATTAATTGACTGACAATAGTCATGGTCACCAAACAGCCGTAGACTGGGCCGCTTAGCCTTCCTTTCCTCGTGTCCACTGGTGAGCACGGAGGTCTTGCTGAGCTGTGCGTACAGCTCAGACTGCTCGGGCCCTTTCTTGGTGGAGTTATTGCCTTGGGTACCAGAAGACTCGCTGTACCGGGCCTTCTTTGATGGCGGAGGTACCACAGTCTTGCAAGAGGGCTTCAGCTTTGGGGAAGCCCTAAAAGGGTTATCTTGGTTGGCTTTATGAGGAGGAGTTGTGGGTGGCGTTAGGCCTAAGATAATAAAAGAATAAAAGGGGGGGAGGGGGGAGAGAGAGAGAAAAGAGACAGAGATATGTTGTTAAATGCCAAGATACGTTTTCCTAACTTTTCCAAGATTTCAGACAATGGTTAAAACTCAGTGAAAAGGGAGGAAGCTAACTAAATTCATGATAAGATCTGAAAAAGTGACTCTGTCCCCTGAAGCCTCTGTCACCAAGAAAAGATGGATCTACAATGCGAGGCTGCGGTGAAAGCCATGATATTTTGTATTTCACACGCCGATGCGAATGGATCCTGCTTTCCAGGAAACATCAACGCACCACCACCAGGCGTTACCAAAGCTCAGATTGACGAGGGCACCTCACAGTCTGCGTTATGGAAAATTAACGCGGTGGGACTCAGGGAAAACACAGAAGAGGGTTGGTAGCATTTGTCTGCAAAGAATGCTGGGGAGGATGCAGGTGGGTCACGCTTTTTGTACAATCAAGGGTATCTACCCACAGAGCCAAAGAATTAGGCAACTTTCAAAAAAAAAAAAATGGGATGACGGCAAATGTGAGGTAGGGTGGGAATGACACAGGCAACATCAAAGTAAGCTCAGTAAAATACAGCTGGCTAATGCAGGGTTCCAGACAACTCTGCAAGCTGACGGCAATGATTCTTTGTCTCCACAGTTCATTAACTTAGTAAACCGTGGCTAATGTAGGTATAATACATTCTTGTAAGCATAACTAATACATTCTGTCTAAAATATGGTTCTGCAACAGAAACCTAAGTGAACAGTAACACTAAATATTGCAGTGCCAGCAGATCATTTTATTTAGAGCCCTGCATCGGGGCGGGTTACGAGGCTGAAGGATGGAAACGCATCCAAGCTTCGGCAGCTAATTAAAAAAATGAAAAAAAGAAAGGAAGAAGGGGGGAAATCTGTCGGTTGTTGCCTTTCGTGCTTTTCTACAGAGGGCAGAAAATTCCATCAAAAGTCATTGTGGGCGAGTGTGTGAAGGCTGGTTGCCTCTGTTCAGTTTCACGCCTGAGTAAGTGCTCCTCAGCCCTTTAGGCCGAGGAAGAAGACTTGCGGAAAAGCTCCAGAGTTGACGGAACTTTGAAGAAGGGTGGGCTGGAGTTCAAATGACTTTATGCTCACAAGGGAACATTTTAGTTTACAATACACTTTTCATTTAGGAGGATGGGTGAATGCTATTCAGCAAAAAAGAACTTAAGTTTGCTAAGAAGCCTGGGGTTAGACTTAAGGCAACTGCATGTTTCAAGGAAAATTCCACCTTGCTGGAAAAAAATGTATATGTGTATGTGTATATATATATATATATATACACATACACATAACCAAGTAGGTCACAGAAGATGAAGTTTTGGTATGAACAGGAAGACACTGCCTCTCTCCCCTACTTTACAATAAAGAGGTAGAAGAAATTAATATTTTCCTTAAGATGAAATATTTTGCTGCAATATTTGGTGATTTTTCTTACACATAGCTAATTCTCCCTAAAGAAGGGAAGGAAATGTACAAAAATGCAAAGAGGTTTGACTTTGGAAATCTATCCCAGAAAAGTTCAGAAAGACAGGGAAATGCAAACCCAAAGAGAAGCAGACCCGGCTCTCTCTTTGTGACACATCTGAGTCTCAGGGAAGCTTCCCTTTATTAGCAGCCTACTGTATGCCTGTCCCCCACTCTTTGCTTGAAGAGAATAGGGAGGTGACATTAATGAATGAATCATCTGTGTCCTTGAAGCCACACTCCTTGTGTTGCCTCTTTCACAGATGAGTATATATTTTACTCAAGCTAAGAAATTCCTATGTGGCTAATTTTCCCTCCTCCTCCCCCTCCGCCATATCTTCTTCCTTCGCCTCCTGCTCCTCCATCTCCTCCTCCTCTTCCTTTTCTCTCTTTCTTTCTTTCCCTATCTTTCTGTCTGTCTGTCTCTCTCGTTTCTTCTACTTTTTACGCTTTCACATTCACACACACTGATTTCTAGCACATGCTACCTTCAATTACCACTACAACAAATTTAAAGATACCAATTCCCAGCAAGGAAATGACAAGATCTCAAAGATGTCTCACAGGAAGGTAAGGTGCTCAAAGAAATAATGATGAATAATCTCTCTTTGCTGAGTAAAGAACAGTCAAATATTCCAAATGACATAGCCCTTGCACTGGGGGAAATGACATTCAACATCCTCAAATACAACTTCATAAATCTTTTCATGATACTCTGAATTGGGGTAATTTTTATTTTTCCAATAATTTACTGCCAGGATCACTCACTTATCAGATATTGCTATATTTTCATGCTTATCTCTTTTTGAATGTGAATTATATCTTGTCTCTCCAAACAGATGAGAAGCTCTCAGTGGAATGTTGCTTGGGCTTATTTTCGCAAAATGTTTCCCTCGTTTTTATTTTTCTAGATCCTCCTTTACTCATAGGTGTCCCATTTCAGTGGCCCAAGGATCGCTTGGGAAGCTGGTCAAATATTTTTAATGACACAGTTCAGAGACCACTTATGGAGAGCCACTGTCCCGTCGTGTCTATGTGGTACCCTCCCTTGATCGCAGGTAGATGTATTTTGACTGACATTCTAGACTTATAAAAAGAAACCCTAAACTTCAGAAACACCAAATTAGGCCACTATTAAAGAGAGACTAGTTCTAAAAATAGCTCAGCTATCTAGGGATTTTAAATATAGAAATTCTTTTTCGTCTTGCACATTTGAAACCCTTGTCCTAGTACCTAAGCTCATTACCGCTTAAATAACCGATTCTCAAGTTGCTCTTGGGAGCGCCAACACATGACTGTAGTTTCTTGGAGTTAAAAACAAAGCCTTTTACTTCCTTTTCATTTTAGATGGCCTGTGGCAATTAAATAGACATTCACGGATCACCTACTATGTGCTGAATACTCCACCAAATGGCGGCATTTCAGGAATTCAGTCCCCAGGACGTCATAAAGAGATCATTCTTTAAAATCTGTAGAAGGTACATTTTCTCCTGTATCTGCTTAAAACTTATAGAAACACCCTGAGATAACCAGATATACCCTGTGAGTGAAAGCATCAGGGGTATACATTTCGGGTGACACTACTCAAAACAAATAAATAATACTTGCTTAGTATGTGGAAGTTCTTTTAGGATTAGTGAGTCGGTGGGCAGGGAAACGTAATTCAGATCATTCCCTAACCGTTTTACTGTTTACTGAAATTTCTTTAATCCGAGGAGAATACCCCGGAGCAAGACTGAGACATCTTAATGATCATTTCTTGTCACCGGTGCCTCACTGAAAATCTATTTCCAGATAGAGCTGAGATCCAGAGCAAAACAAAACAAAGCCAAACAAAAGTGTGAGAAGCTTTTTTTTCTTTTCTTTTAACGTGATGTCCAACTTTGAGGAGCTGTGGATGGGACAGGGAACCCTTTGCTGCCCCTGAACTAATTATATTTCTCTAACCCCACTTCCCCACCCAGAGCGATTTCCCCTGCGGCAGGAGGGCAGTCGATACTCAATTCCTCAGCGCCACTACCTTTGTCGTCTTCCCGCTAATCGCGGGACTCTCAATCTCATCCCACAAGCTAAATCAACAGTGCTCACGCCTCCCGTAACCTCTGGATTATTTCCTGTGTGTTGATTTTCTGGGGAATGTGTACATTTTGGTGTTGACAGTACAAGGTATATTCCATGCTCTCTCTTGAACTTAGCAGGTTTTGACAGATTTATGTGAGGACAGATGGCCATTACAGGCTGAAGGCTGACAAGAGGCAGTTCAGAACATTGTTAACACACTTGCACAAACTCTCAGCAGTGCAGCACTGTGCAGAATGTAATTCAGACTATAGCTTTTTTATTGCTGCCTATTTTCTTTTGTCAAAAGAGCCTGCTGTGCAGAGCAACAAATGGCTGCTATTACCCAGAATGTAATGGGTGTCAGACAAATCACGTAACACAAACAATCAAGAGTATGTAGGTCATATTTCAACAGAGCACAACCTTAGCAATATTTATGATTACTGCATTGAAATGTGCTCTATAATAAACAAGTACCTCTACATCACTCACACTTATGTACTTCTGCACAGCAAATCTGGGGGAAGTGGTCCACACTCTCTAGTTATCTTTTTAAACAGCCTTTTAAAAAAAAAAAAGTCAGAGACAAGTTTGGTTTGGTTTTGTGTTTCATTATGTGCTATAAAACGACCTCCTTTGAGGAGCTCTCTTTCGGGGAGGCTGGTTGTTTAATTGAACACCTCTGATGAATGGTGAGTCCTCTGCTCTGTATTCTGTGCTCCGCCATCCAGCCAATGACTGCAGCAAGCTTTCTTTTTTAATAGTTTACACACTTTTACAGTTTACATTTGACACAACCTCCTGCTAAATCTGTGACTCGCTTTGGAGTTTTGACAGTGGGGTTTTTCTTCTGTCACATGCCAGTTCAAAGATTTCTCAAGCAAAGACAATGAGGAGATGATTTTCTAATTAACAACTCACCGAAGAAGCAGGACTGCGCAAAGAGAGGTGTGTGACTTGAGTTCTACTCACACATTTTTTGGCCTCAAGAACTTGGAGTGGGTGTCAAGGGCGCATGGGAAGGACTGATTCTCAATCGGTATGAACTGTTACTGCTACAGTTGTTAAAATATTTTGTTGATAAAAACTCCTCCAGGGCTCCCTCTTCACCCCTAATTTCCCCAGATCTCCCTGGATCTCCACAAAAGCCAGCAACCGAAGTGTTAACCCCTGACACAGAAGGGCCTCCCACCCCTGGCTCTGGTACCCAGGCTGGCATGTCCACTCTGACTGATGGAGCCCCTGCCTTTCCTGCTTTTCTCAGGATTTCCTATATCACCCCTGAGGCCTTACAGAAAAGCTGCAGAACATTCCTATGGCGTGTGTCTAATGCCCCAACTCTTGCTCGGGGAAGACCAAGTTGTTATTCATTGGCCCTCGGGCACTTTCCCACAGAGCTGGGGCAGGAGAGGGGGTCGGGGTGAGGGAGGGAGGAGTCTGGCTTTCCAGGGGTCTCCCACCAAACCCCTGAAGTTGATGTGGGAGAGAAAATTGCTTTGCTATGTTTGGCTTGGTAGAGATTGGATAGTGCCATTTCCAGAAAAGAAAACTGAGGTGCTTTTCAGACATTGAGTCAAGAAGAATGAGATTAAAAATACAGAATGAGGGATATACTTGAAATACGGAAGAAATTCCTGCCAGGACGAGTTGCCAGACATTGGAATGGGCCGTAAAGAGAATTTGTTGGGTCTCCCATTCTTGGCTTCTTCAGCCACAGGGATGGATTATATGATCTGTCAAAATCACCTCCTAGTTGTCCGTCACTGTGGCTTTCCTTTAAAACTACCAACTACTGCTCATATTTTGCTTTGCTCTATGTCCCCACAGAGAGGTCACATACAAAAGACGTCTATACCAAAAGGGTAGAGAAAATTTATGCTGTTTGTCAGTGTTCCATCCAGCAAAATCAGCTTCTAAGTGGAAGTCCAAAAACGACGATATGAAACTCCATGTAAAAGAATAAGAAATTACTCACCGAAGGGTTAACGAGTGGAGTTTTTTAAGTGGACGTCTGCTGACGTGCAATTTGAATAACTGTTGATTTAAACCACAGGAAAACGTTAAGTGAAAAACGAATGATACCAAATCAGAAGTCCACCATCATGAAAACCGTGGGGAAAATGTACATATCGATGGAGGAAAACATTGCTAAGACCTCATGCGTTAGGATGATGAGGTTGCTGATGAGTTTGTTCTCATTTTCCTAAGTAGTTCTAAGATAGTTATAGTGATTCTTATTACTTTTATAGTAATAACAATGAAAACATTTATATATATATATGTATTTTTATATACGTATACATATATACATACACACATATATATACACATATATATAAATTAAAATTGGGGGGTCATCCACTTTGCTCCCTGATCAAATTCCTTCATGTCCTGTGGTTAAAACCATCATCTTGTTCAGCCGACACTGCTTTGCCATTCCCATTTCAGAAACAAAAAGTCTAGCACTCTGAACATCTCCATATGCAATAGATTTAAATGCCTTCTGCCAAAAGAGCATTCTCTTTTCTCTCATCTTGCTTTACTAACAGCTATTTGGAAATCAAATTAGTTTTTACACCTGTAAAAGAGAAGCGTTTTTTTTTTTTTTATCAGTCAAAATGAGCCAGTTTAGGACAATCACAAAGTCAGACCAGCTGGTGATACCTAATAAAGCAAACTTCCTGTCTCATCCCTCCTGTTTCCCAAAGACTCTGCAGATGGGGCAGAGGGATGACTCTGGAGGTCTTAGAATTTTGTTGACTCTTTACATTTGCACTTAAACATTTGGAAAATTTCACCAAAATTGGTAAAAGTAAAGACTAAGAAGACACCTGAAAGTCCTGGGCAACAGCTTGATCCATGTCCTCTGTTGTAACTAAAGGCATTACTCCTGTACCACCAAAGGTCAACAAATCAACAACCTGAACACCATTCCCACCCTGTGTACCCCCCCTGCTGTACTGATGGCAGACGTTACTAATTGACGGTGACATTCCCACTGAGTACGGACTTGGCCTTAGAATCCTTCTCAACACAATGTTTCTGGCAGCCAATACCAATCAATGACACTTGGCAAGTGAAATAAAACCTATTTAACACAACAGATGTCCACTACTATCTTTAAAATTCAGGCCTCAGGAAAGAGACATAATCTCTACTCAGACAGATCTGCTTTGAACCCAGGGTCCACCACAGACCTAGAGTCAACATACAGTTTTTTCCTTAACAATTAAATGGACAGAGAGTCAAAAAATAATATATGTGAAATGTCTATTAGAGAGTACCTGGCTTCTAGGATTTGTAGTAACAGCAGAAGTACCAGTTGTTGAGAAAATGAATGCCCAAGAGGATAGTTTTCTATCTTGATTTGGTAAATCTCACATTCACGCCAAAAGCAGTGTATGTTCAATTTCATGGGGAATTAGGGGAATTTTACCACAAAAAAGAATATATAGCTTCATATATGAGTGCCAAAGAGGAGATAGTCTTAAGACCAAAAAAGGAAACAGGTAAAGGTAGTCAAAAGTTGAAAAGATGAGCAGGAAGGTACAATGACCTCCAGAGATGAATTTAACATAGAATTAATAATTAAACAGCTAATAGTTATTGAACACACATGCTGTCACTGGACTAAGCTTTTTCATGTTTTATTTCATTTAATCCTCACAGTGACTCAATGAGATGCAGGTACTGTGATCAGTTTCATTTGATACATAAGTTTCCTGAATCTTACAGAATTTAATTAAATTGACCAAAGGCTGTACAGCTAGATGGGGGTAGATCCAGAATTTGAACTTGGCTTTGTTCAATATCAGAACCAAGGTTTTGCACAACTTCACTAAACTATGCTGTCTGTTTTTTAAAAAATCATAATAGACTACTTTCATTTAGAGCTTTGCAGCTTATAAAGTATCTTAACAGGTAGTACCACACAAAATTGCCTTTTTTTTTTTTTGTATGTCAAAAAATGTTGAATACTGGCAATTTTATGTTTCAATTTACAATGTAGTATCTTCTGCTCCATCAATATCTTCTCTCCTTTCTACCCACACACCTAGAAATCAGATGCAAATATTTTTCTCCCTTAAGGCTCCCCAAGTCAGTGGAGTGCTCAATTTCCTCCAAACTCCTTTCCATGGATCAACTCTGTCATTCACTGCCTAATGGTATTGCCTGAATGCTTCCTTCAGTCCTGAACTGTCTCTACAATTCTTTTCAATCTTTTGCACAATCATGGTATCTAACTTGAAGCCATGTTACAGAGTTCCCTTTGATAGCTTCTTTTCTCCCTTTGGTGATTCTCTTGAGGCACAATCTGTTTGTCACATCCTCGAAATACTACTGCACAACAAATTTTACTGAAGACGCTTAGTGGAGGTGGAGGTCATGAACATTACACATGGTCTAGCATTTCAAACCCACAAGACCTCTATCCAAAAACCCTCTCCTCCTCCCTATACTGTCCTCCCAGCAGGTTTCAAACTTCTCCTTCTGGCCACCTTCTACAGCCTCCAAGTTCTTCTTCATCCCTTGCTTTTCCGGTAGCTTGAAATCCCTTCTTGTATGTAATGCAATTTGGCCATACATCAGCTTGTCTAATTTGTATCTGCACTCATTACCATCATGCTTCAGCAAATGCAAAAACAACCTCTGGGCCCATCTTCCTTAGAAAGTCGCAAAACATTATAAATAGTAAGTACTATTTCCCCTTCATGCCACTTGGACAATATGTGTTATTTTCCCAACTGACTATAAGCCCACATCTTGAAAACAAGAACATTTATTTAGCACCTACTATGAGCCGAGTACAATATCATCTATGTCTTATGCTTGCTATATGTTCCCCAAGTCCCACTCTGTTGCAAGTGTAGAGCAGTATGTTATACACATTGGTAAATTGATTTCCATTGTACTCTGTAATCTTTCAAAGCACTAAGAAAAAGGGATTTAAACTAGTAAGATGAATTCTGGTTCACCAACAGAAGTAAATCCACTGTATATATTTTTAAGGATGCTAAGTATTTTTTTTAAAGTATCTTCTGTAAAATCCCAATAGTGTAACCTACTAACCTTTCAAATGTATAACTAAATTATTAAAATTAGGTCGATAAGAAAAATAATAAAACTTCTGACAAGAAAATAGTGTTCTTTTGTAAGACCATAATCTCATGAATAGAAGGAATTCAATTTAAATGATATGTTATACACATAAATGAGCAAAACATTTTAAAAATGAAGATACGCAATGCTAGCAAGGATATAATAAAGCAAATATATCCAGATAGTGATAACAGGACTATACATGAAAAGACTTCTTTCAGAAAGCAACATGGCAAAAGTATCAGAAGCCCCCAAGATATTTATATCTTTATATTCGTATTAATAACTACTAGCCATTTATTTTGAGAAAAATAAGATTTAAAAAATTTATAAACAAAGATTTCCACTCAGTGCTATTTCAAAATGGTAACACTTTAAAACAACCTAAATGTATAATAAGAGTATAATTCTTTTTTGATATATTTTGATGTACCTACTCAAACTAACGTTACACAGCACACTAAGAAAAGCCTGATAACAAAGGGTCTGTGATGATATAAAACTTCCTTATTAAAATGTTTAAGTGAAAAATCAGAATGCAAAACTATGTATATACAAAATGATGATGGATGTAAAAATGTCCCTAGAAAACAATTCAGAACTATACACAATTTTTCCACTAGTTTGTATTTTTGACATTTTTTATAGTAAGCTTATTTATAATCAGAGAAAAATAAAAAATCTTTCTTGAATGGAAAGCTTGGTATTGGTATATACAGTGAGAGCTTTCTCAATCCTCTCTAAACCAAAGTGACTTACATGCACGGCATCCTGAACACTCCTAGTTAATAGATTCCTTTCAGCTGGGTTGTTACTACAGCCGAGGTAGTGTATTTTCTCAAAGCTGTTAATATCCATTATACTGGTGACTGAAAATTATGTCAGATAATGAAATATTATGTAAATGAATGAAATATTAGTAAGAGAAGTTGTTTCTATTAAAAGACCCAATAAAGGTATGTTACTAAAAGAAGGGCTGTCAAATTAGTTGTAGGTGGGTGGTATGGGAAAACATGAGGAATTATGATTATGATTTATACTAAAAAATCTAGAGCGATTCTGTACTCAGACTACCACACAAATACCCTTAATTCTTTCCTTCGAAAAGCAAGCAATGAAACATGAATACCATCTGAGACCCTTCATTAAGTGAAGTTCATGCCAGAAACATGAATGGATCCGCAGTCAGTACATTTAAGTTCAATGCAGAGGTCTCTCTGTCTTATACCGAAAATTCTATATTTGAATTTTATAATTCGTATGTTTTACGCAAAAGTAAAATGATTAAACTGTGTATACTTCAGTCAACTTTTTAGATAAACCCACCAAATACTCATCATTGGTCAGAAAAGAAGGCCTCTACTGCACATAACACACACACACAAAAGTTACTTACAATCACATGTGTAATTGTAGTTTATTTAAGAAATGATTTTATGTATATGCTCTATGTGCGAATACATGTGTGTATATGTATGTACTGTCTAACGATATATTTATACTTGTATACACACACATAAAATATATATAAATACTATGAAATTAACTGCTCTACTGCTTGACCAAATCATGCAATCATGCACAGACCTTTCACAAGGAGGTAATTTAGCAAACTCAAAGTGTGAAATTAAACTTAGTGACAATGACCACGGTGCGTGTAGGCACCATAGTTCTGGTTGAAAGCATCTTGTTTAACTTACTGTTCCTTTACCCTTATCAGCAATGGCCAGAGCCTAGGAACTCCTTGTTCAGACATCCTCAGATCCACTTTCTGGTGAGGTTCAAGTACCTAAACCTAAGCACTTACTGCAAAGGTACCATTTGCAACCAACTCAGAAGTCTGCCTAGGAACTCTTTGGATTTGTAAGTTTCTCAGGGGTTAGTTCAAGTTTTTAAAGCTTCTTCCTCTTCAGAATGTGAAGTAAGACTGGCCAAATAAATTCAGAAGTCCAAATGGTGATGGAAATTGCTCTTGTTTAAAATATGTAAGAACATTTTGTTTTGTTGAATGGACATATTTTCATTTTTCTCCTTTACTGAAAAGATATAAAAACAGTAACATATATAGGAGAGCATTATACTGTTGAGTATAATAGAGTGTAAGAAAATATTTCAAGTGAAGCATTGATAATTAGTAGACCTGAGTTCAAGGCTTTGCTCTTTGCTTTCTAGCTCTGTGATCTTGGGCAAGTTACTTAACATCTCTGAACCTTATTTTCTCAACTTAAAAATGAAAAATACTACCACCATCTTCATGAGGTCATTATGAAATTAGCCAAAACCACTTACACACTTGGCATATTTATTGAGTAAAAGACGAATAAATGTTAATTTCTCCTCCTGCTCAAGTTTTAGTGTCTTAATCCGAAAAAGGTTTCTTTGTGGACCCAAATCAATAAGATACATCAGAGGGTCTGGCCCAGGTCTGACACACAATAAATGTCTCCTCAAAAAAATAAACAACTGAAAGTATTTCTGGATCACTTTGTATCCAATACTGTTTGTATTCTTTGTTGATTTCATTCATCACATAGAGAATAGACTCTAATATATATTTCACATACACACTCACCCACACAAAAAGGTCCGAGTGCAATGTAAGGCTTACCTGCAGTTCCAGAGAGTTCCACACTTAAGGTTCGTTCAATAGTCTTGTTCTCAAATGGGGAACCCTTGGGGTCACTGGAAGATATGGCACATTTATAAAAACAAACTGAAATGGAGTTGCTGTAGCCAAATGTACTAGAATCCCCTTCCCTTTCTGAAAATGGTTACATTTCTTAATACTTACTTTGGTGACTCTGGGGTCAGAGGAAGAGATAAAGCTGTTGGTTTGGCTAAAGGAAAAAAAAAGGAAACTAATTATGAAATATTGAGTGCTTTTCAGATTTGTTTTCTTTCTATAACAGTCAAGTTGGAAACTGGAAACTGGAAAACTAAAGTAAGGAAATCTCTGAATATTGGATCAAAGTCAGATAACAGTCCATTATGCTAAAACAAATTACAAACAACATTTGCATCAGTAAACTATCATTTGAAAATACATACGAAAACAAAATTTTCCCCCAAATGTAGCAGCACTGTTAAGGATCCAAAATTTGCATCAGACCATCAGAGAGAAATAATGTTTTCTATTTTAATTTGGAATATAGTACACGGTTTGTTTAGGCAAGAAAACAGCAGAGTAACTACACGACGACAGAACGTTATGAATATTCAGTTGATTTTTCTCCTAAAATGTATAATTTTATATCTAGCCCTGAGAATAGGTTATTTCTATGAGGCCAGAGCTCACTCAACTATTCTATTCACTGAAAATTGAGAGATTATGGAAAATTGTGGACACTGACCCAGACAGTTTAAAAGGGGTTCAGATTTCCAAATCTGATAGACAACTAACATAAAAATACTGTTTATCAGTTGAGAGACCTACAGACTTGCAAACAGAACTTATCCACTTCTTTTTATGCTTCCTAAATCTTACCTCCTACAGGAGGCATTTCCCAATTATGAAGGGTGGAGTAAGAATCTTCTTCTCACTCCAAAATTTCAATTGCTTCTCCTTGGCAGTCTTGTATTTTGAACAGAAGGAGGGGAAAACAAGATAAGAAACATACTTGGGATATACATCCACATGTTATGTGTATATATATATATTATATATATATATATATATATGCTTATCTATGGTTTCGTCAATTTTTTCTCATTAAAATAACTACTTTCAAAAGGTCAAGAGGTAGTCATTTATGTAATGAAAATCATGGACTGGAAACCAAAAAGGTCTTTAGAATAAACTTTCTTATTTTATGCATGAGAAACCTGAGACCTAAGGTGCTAAATGATATTTCCAGGGTCATAAAACTAGTTACTGGCAGAGTCGGGCCCAGAAGATGTTTTCTTTCTTCTATTATCAAAAGGAATTGCATTCAATAGATATTGAAGTAAATTAATCAACAGCAGTAATTAAGGTCCTTTGAAATGTGAAAATATTATTTACATCCAAATTAGGCTGAAATTAGGTACTTTACTGGGACAAATAGTAGGTACATATTTAATTTGTAGATTTAGATTTCATTTTTAAACAATCGAATTGTTTATCATCTATCCACTGTGCATCCAGGAATATGAAGCTCATGCTGTCCTGTGTAAATTAGGTACATTGATCGATTGGCTTTTTCAGATATACCAATAAATGAACTGATTTGACATTAATTTTTTAGGAAGACTGATATAATGAGCCTTTCACAAAAACACACTTGTGAAGGAAATTTACCAAATTCTATGGTGCTCAACTAATAAGATAACACAATATAGGCTCTATACAAACTATCACCAGGTATGAACTATGTGCTCTGTCACACAGTAATGTGCACGGAAAACCAGCCACTGAAATTCCAGTTTTGCAGGTGTAGGGTAGGCTATCTGGAACACAAAAAAGGAAGATCCCCAAAAGTCTGATAGTTGGGTACAGGTAAGGCCTATGGCAATGCAAGGCGAGGAACACAGAAACTTCCACTAGAGGAGCTCTGATTTGGTTTACTGGAAGTTTAATCCAGGCTGTTCCAATCACTGGTAGACCAGAGACTCTAAGATCCTTGAGGACAGGAATGAATCTTTTTCATGAAAGTCATATCTTTGATGAACGAATGCATTAGCAAACAAGTCAATACATGAATAAATGGGAGCTCCACAATTGCCAAAGTCCAGACCTTGGGGAAGCGTAAAGAACTTGACCCACACACAGTGGTACAGAGAGCACACAAGAAGCTCAGTGCAAAAAAATGACAACATGTTCAATACAGTAACCTCAGGAATTCCTCTTAGTTATTGATACTTTCTACATTGAAATTTTGAATAATAATTTAAATAGTCCCTGAAACTCAGCATTTATTTTCTATTGTTAACAGCCAACCACGTTTACATGTTTATTTTCTTTTAGACCTTTAGTAACTATAGGAATTTTTTTTGGGGGGGTGGAGGTTTTTGTTTAACAAGCTTTGTTCTGTTCTGGTACACTTTTGATGCCTCACTACAGATGTATACCTTAAAACAAACAAACAAAAAAACCTACATACAGCAGGTTTTATCTAAAGAATTTACAGGCCAATTTAGTTCTTCACTGTTATGGTTTGTAACATTACAATAATATTTAGTGGTACTCGGATTGACAAAATTAAAAAACCCTCAAAATCCAAAAGGACCAACTAAAATTAAAAAATAAATTAAAAAGACAAAAAAAAAAAAAAACACTTTAAAACATGTGCTGCTGGACTAGATTCACTGACTACAGAGTTCCAGCAAGTTTGGGGCTTCAAATTAAGCCCCAGAAAATGAACATATGACCAGGACCACATGCGGAGTAGTCCAGACTTCGCGTCAGGTCACCCACTAGAATCCCACAGCACGGCTAGTTCAGCAATGAGAAAACGGTTCCAGCGCATGCATCTGAGAGGCCAATCAGGGCGCGGCAAACTAAGAGACTATGGCAATTTAGATAAACATATTTCCCTGAACTGACAGAGAGGGAGGGACAGTGATTTTGAGATATCCATCAGGGAAAACCTAAGTGAGAGCCAATTAAAAAATTAAAGGAATATGAAAATCCTGGGTTTGTGGTGAGGTAGGGATGAGAGAGGGAAATTCAAAACACTGGGAAAGAAAAGACGTATTGAAAGCAGCAGCAACAGCATACCTGTATGAAATAATCATGGTTCAAAACAGGGATCGGGGCTACCACTCTGCAGCTGGAAGGGGAATTAGGGAAACAAAAGGAAAAAAAAAAAAGAGGTGGATGTTTATAAACTGCTATTTTAGAACGTGTCTGCTTCCACTACAAAGTCAGAGGTACAGATAACGTGGAAGTTAAATATTGTAAAGCAACAGCAACTTTCTACGGGCTCTCTTTGGGCCTCTACAATTAGACTATTTTGAGGGAAGACACAACAAAAGAAAAAGAAGAAACAAAGAAAGAAAGAAAGAAAGAAAGAAAGAAAGAAAGAAAGAAAGAAAGAAAGAAAGAAAGAAAGAGAAAGAAAGAAAGAGAAAGAAAGAAAGAAAGAGAAAAAGAAAGGAAGGAAGGAAAGAAGGAAGGAAGAAAGGAAGAAAGAAAAAATTTATCTTTGCCAAGAGAGATTTTCCCCAAATCACCCTGCTCTGCCTCAGAATTATCAGCCTTCTAGTAATGTATGGGGACAATAAAAATCAACCCAGATGTTTAGTGTAATGCAAGCAATATATATTTTTTATTTTTTAAATAGAAAGCAAATTTTAAAATATGCAGGAATTTCCAAACCTTATTTACAAAATAAAATTTACAAGTATATCATATAGTCTAAAATAAAGAATGCACACCATAGCTGTAAGTGACTGCATAAATACTATTTACTATTTCATAAGGGATAGACAGCAAATCACAGTGCCTCATTTTTTTTTTTTTCCCATTATTGGAAGGCAAAAAATAAAAGCTCTTTCATGAATTGGCTAGCCCAGCTTGCTGAGACGTTCAGTTATCTCAGCAATTCAGAGACTCCTATAAACCTCATCTGAGGTTGCAATTCTCTCTGCAGCCACCGCGCTCCCCACCCAGCTAACACGTCAGGTGCCTTTTGGTGATGGTGAATTAGGCTGCATCTCAGCTGAATAGGATACGTTCAACCTGTGTTCAAGGAAGGATTTTCTTCCCCCAGCTATCGTAAAGTGCTGAATTCTCTTCCACAAGAGACACTGATGGAACAGAAGCCCGAAGTTTGGGTATCCTCAGCCCAGGGCAGGCTTGCCCTGACCTCCCTCCCTCGCCCTGGGTGTCTGGGTCCCAGCCCGCTGCCTACCTTGTAAATGTTGGGACTGCGATTGCGTGTGGGCCTTCTTTTTGGAGGTGCATTTGTCTCTGCTGCTGTTCCGGTTCTCTGTGGGTTTGCTGTGAGGAGGGTCATCATTTGTGGTCAGATACTTGAGAAGCTCTGAGCAGGGACGTCTTTGTGGCTTTTGCTGTTGACAAATGCTCTTTGCCTTATTGCTCCATGAATTCTCGGTCTTAAAAACAAGGCATATAGAAAGCTGAAATTAGTGAACTGAACCTTATCAGAATGGATATAGGTTTTCTGAAGAGATGAGATTTTCAATGAAGTGTTCAGTCTAAGTGTACTAGATCTATGAGCTGTGAATAATTGTTTGCAGAACAAGGAAAGAAAATTACATTTAAAATTCCTAAATGACATTTATGCAGCTTTTTATTTCATTTCTCCTACATTTCAATGTTCCTACTCAGCAACATGTAACTAACAAGACCCTACAGCGCCTTTACTGTGAATAAAAAAAAAAAGAAAAGAAAAGCCGGTTTAAACCTTAATTTGCCAGTGATTGCCAGAGCCCGGTATTCACAATTCTCTTAAGTACCCCTTAACGTTCCGTTTTCACTCACAGTGAATGGCAAGACAAACATTGTTTAATACAGCCCGCTAACCGAATTATGTCACTGCCAGCATTCCATCCAATTAATGGCAGAGATAGATCTTTTGCAATGATTCCAGAGCAATCTTTCTCAGGTTAGACAGCTGGCAAAATGGCAATCCAGCATCTTAAAGTCACTCATAGAATGATACCAGCCTATCAGCAAATTTTATTGTAGCCCACACTGCTCTGTGTATTAATAAAGTAGGCAAGAAGTAACAGACGGTAGAACTTTCATTTCAATCGTCCAAAGACAAAGCGTTGATGAACTCTTCCTAGTTTCAAACAGCTAGAGTATTGCTTTTGGAAACCCATTTCATAATCTGTTTCATCATTATGAAGCTAATGATGATTCAGGATTCCAGCTGAATTAATACATAGAAACCCATTGTTTACTTTATAGCTTTAAGCAAAAATCCCTTGTTACCACCCCTCCTGTATTAAAAAAAAAAAAAAAAAAAAAAACTTTACATTTGTACCTTAACAAGTGCAGGGTTTGTTCTGATCCTGTGGTTATGGTTCGCATGGTTCTGGGTACTGAGACCACTGCATTCATTATAACTTAGCTGAGTGTTGGCTGGTGCCAGTAAGAGCTTCTTAAGCTAGAAACATATCAAGGAAGAGGGAAAGCAAGAAGAGTTAGGCATCTTTTCAGCATTAGAATAAGTTACTGACATTTTAAACTTAACATTAATTAATTATAATTACAAAAGTGAATTCACTCTAATCACAGCACATCTTAGCACAATAGCGCTGAAGGAAACATTTTTTAAAAATAAGAAAAAGTTTGGCATTACACTACCAACTGTGAAAGTGTTACCTTCTCCTACATGAGACTTAGTAGTTTCTACCTTAATTTTTCTTCTAGATAAAATAAGCCAAAAGAATCTTCCTAAAAAGTTTTCCAAATACCTACGAGGTGAGAAAAGCTGCTTCGCTAAATGAAGACCAGGGAAGTGGCGGGGCGGGTGGGGGCAGGGTTGGTTACATTTTCCCCTCAATAGCCCAGATGAATCAAGGGGCAATAAATGAAAGATTCTGTGATTCTTTGAATCATGTTTCACAAGCAAGTATAAAACACTACTGATTCAAATAATATTTGGGATAAGCATTTCCTCTCTCTTGATCTTTGTCTCTTCATTCGACTCACTGGCCTCCCAGGACCTCCCAGCTGGGACATTTAGTATGACTCTGAGTCAACAACCCCTCCCAGTTGAAACCATCGTGTGGATGAAAATCATTGGGTCTCCATGTAAAGAAATCAGAGTCCTAGGCAGCAAAGCCAATGACACTGCTGCATGGAAAAATTGGGGAATACATATGTTACCATTGCTTATGATGTTCTCTGGACCAGAAATCTCAAAGTGCAAAGGAATATAAGTAGGGTCTCCATAGGTTTATGTGGAATGCTTTGACATATAAAAACTTAGAGATGAGAGAGAAACAACACCTAAATGGCAGGCTGAAGCACATTATTAAAGTTTGCAGGACGGCATTCCATAATTTAGATTGGGTGCTCTTACATCAGATTTACAGCAAATGACAAATGGCTATGATAGCTGAGAAGGTAAACTGTGTCTTAGAACTAATAAAATCCTGGTCGAGCACTGCACTGAAAAGAAAATTCACTTTCATTGCCAACAAATCCACTCTTCATTGCCTACCATAAATTTAGGTAACTTAGGTTGCAAATGTGCTATTATTTTTCAATCTTCATAAGAATTACGAATCCAAAGCCTTAGAATATTGCATACTCATTGATCTACCTTCTATTTCTAAAATAATCTGCATGAGAATAAAACTACAAATACATCAATTATCATACAATTTATGATCATGGAAAAAAACAGAAAAAAGACTAAATATCCAACAATAAGGGACTGCTTAATAAATTAGTTTATCTCCAAATAAGAAAATACTATGCAACCATTCAAAATTATGCATCTATTTCAAATTCACAAACATGTTCATGATATATCTTAAAAGAAAAGATTTCAGTATAAAAACCTACAAATAAATAGCCAAAGGTAGTTTTAAAAATCTGCAGTAAGACCACATGAGGACTGTATTATCAACATTTTTCAACACAGAATCACAGAATTTGCAGCTCTGAGTGTGCTTAGGGATTATTTCGGCATCCGTCTAAATGCAAAATCCAAACCTATTGTGACTACCTCACAGCCATGCAGCGGGCAGCCAGAGGCAACTCCAATTCCTGCTAAACAGTAGGAAGGGTTCTTACTAGAGACGGCTCTTCTGCCTCCTGAGGTGGAGGGGTGCCGTCAGGCATGGAGGAAGGACTAGCCTCATTCTCAGTGGTCACATCTCCATCTGTCAGTGCATCAAATGAGGGCAATCCGTCTTCATCCACAGGGAGACTGTCCAGTGTCTCTGTGAGGACTGCTAGCAGGTTTGCCTCATTCTCTTCATCTATCTTCTGCAAAAAACAGTAAAGCAGAAGTCACGAGTGAGTAGACATGGGGAGATGAGTAATCTATTAATCAGCATAGATGGAATATGTTTAACCAAATGAGTATGTGACACGTGAAATTTGGAACGTTCATGTCAGCACATGAAGATCACGTCTTCCTCAAATTCCAAATTCCCTTTTGGACTGAATCTCACAATCAATTAATGCCTCTAGTGTACCAATCTCTGATTGTGGAGATGTCCAATTTAGCTATTTATTGTGTCAGTGTTAACACTGCTGAATATGATTCTGTCTTGTTCCCAATCATTTTCCGTATATTTATGCCTTGTTTCCTGAAGATTTAGAGAATCTCAGGGCTCGAGAGCATTTTAACCATCATCTATTGCATCTTCAGATATAGTGTTTCAATCTCCTGTACAGCATACCCACCAAAATGTTTAGATAACCCTCTGTTCGGACACCACCAGAAACTGAAACTATACCAAAAAATACTCTACACTTTCATGGTTTCAGTTATAATCTCATAACTGAACGCTCGACAGTCATTTATTTTTCTCCCTGACATCCCTCCCAACTTTAGTCATAAATCCATAACTGCTTATTGGACATTTCTACCTGATAAGAGCTCCCTCATCTCAAAATCCAAACTTAGGACCTTCCGTGAGAAAACAAAAACAAACACTTGCTGTTTGTCTTGACTTTCTGAATTTGGATAATAATTCTTCAGACCCTAAACTCTGGAACTGCCTTGAGTCCTCCGTACCTGGCCAGTCGCTAGGCAGAGCCTTACAAGTCATTTCTTGTGACCAGGGGTACTTTCTAGCGCAAGGTGCCTTCTAATGGGAGCTCTTGCAAACATGGTTTAACTCATTTTCCCACCTGCCATACTCATTCCCACCAGCACATCCTTGGAGAGCTCATCTTCAGTTACTCATCACACAAACATTTTTGAACACCTACCGTATGTTAGGGCCATGCTAGGTGTTGAAGACACAAAGAGAAACAAGACAAAACTCTGCCCCTCTGAGAACTCGCTCAAGGAAGGACAGTAACACTTTATTATAGAACAGAATATTTATTTATTTCAGCACTCTGTAAAAAAAACTCAGATCTTCCAAACTGGAGCTTATACACCTTGACTACAGGGCCATATGCTATATTCTTATGTACCTGAGCAACCAATGCCAGTGCTGGGCATACAGTATAGACAGTCATTGATTACTTGCTGAATCAATTCATCGATCTGCATTTTTTTGGCCTAAAATATATGTTGTGTAGATCACTTTCTTTTCCTTCTTTTAGCACTTCACATTGTCCAGTCTGACCTGCTTCATAAGTCATTTTTTAAGTTCCGTATGCTATGACATTAACAATATCAGCTAAATTATCCCACACAGATTCTATTACAAAATGCACCTAAGCTGCTGACATCTAATGAAGCCAGCAGTGCCCACACTTTCTTTCTCTCTAGCACTGAACTCCAGTTAATTGACCTGACAAAATCACAAGAATCACAGAATAAGACAGCTAATCAGAAAATCAAATTGTATTACTAGAGAAATTAGGCAGGCCTTTATCACGTATACATTCTATTTTCACATAAAAATTGTTTTCTCTCATTACTGATGAGTCTCCATCCAGGAGTAAAACTATGAATTCTTTCTCTTTTGGATTCAAGAAGACTAGAAGAGCCCTATGTATTCATGGTAGACTTTATTTGGCACTTCTGGCATTTGTTTCCACCTCCCTAAAGGCCCTGAGCTTGATGTGAGTCAAATGGTTTGGGGTGCAGAGGGTGGAGTGACAATTCTGAGTTTTTAGACTTTAGTTCAGGAGGTAAATCCTAATCAGAAGGGGTGAAATGTTAACTTCAAAATTGTACCACTTCTTTCCATAAACTGATCAATCCTTTAAAATCCAAATTGCTCAATTCAATAATAAGACTTTACTGAGCATCCCCTCACCCTCAACACTTCTGGACTCTGCCCATGTAACCTTAATAATAAAGATACTGAGCCACACCACAGCAATCTTGAGAAGGAAAGATGGAGTTGGTAGAATCAGGCTTCCTGACTTCAAACTATACTACAAGGCTACAGTGATCAAGACAGTATGGTACTGGCACAAAAACAGAAATATAGATCAATGGAACAGGATAGCAGCCTCTTCAATAAGTGGTGCTGGGAAAACTGGACAGCTACATGTAAACAAGTGAAATTAGAACACTCTCTAACACCATACACAAAAATAAACTCAAAATGGATAAAAGACCTAAAGGTAAGGCCAGACACTATAAAACTCCTAGAGGAAAACATAGGAAGAACACTCTCTGACATAAATCACAGCAAGATCTTTTTTGATCCACCTCCTAGAGTAATGGAAATAAAAACAAAAATAAATAAGTGGGACCTAATGAAACTTCAAAGCTTTTGCACAGCAAAGGAAACTATAAGCAAGATGAAAAGACAACCCTCAGAATGGGAAAAAATATTTGCAAACGAATCAACAGACAAAGGATTAATCTCCAAAATATATAAACAGTACATCCAGCTTAATATCAAAAAAACAACACAATCAAAAAATGGGCAGAAGACCCAAATAGGCATTTCTCCAAAGAAGACATACAGATGGCCAAGAGGCACATGAAAAGCTGCTCAACATCACTTATTATTAGAGAAATGCAAATCAAAACTACAATGAGGTATCACATCACACCAGTTAGAATGGGCATCATCAGAAAATCTACAAACAGGAAATGCTGGAGAGGGTGTGGAGAAAAGGGAATGCTCTTGCACTGCTGGTGGGAATGTGAACTGATACAGCCACTATGGAGAACAGTATGGAGGTTCCTTGAAAAACTAAAAGTAGAGTTACCATATGACCCAGCAATCCCACTGCTGGGCATATACCCTGAGAACACCATAATTCAAAAAGACACATGCACTCCAATGTTCATTGCAGCACTATTTACAATAGCCAGGTCATGGAAGCAACCTAAATATCCATCAACAGATGAATGGATAAAGAAGATGTGGTACATATATACAATGGAATATTACTCAGCTGTAAAAAGCAATGAAACTGGGACGTTTGTAGAGATATGGATGGACATAAAGACTGTCATACAGAGTGAAGTGAGTCAGAAAGAGAAAAACAAATATTGTATATTAACACGTATATGTGGAATATAGAAAAATGGTACAAATCAACTGGTTTTCAAGGCAGAAATAGAGATATAGATGTAGAGAACAAACATATGGACACCAAGTGGGGAAAGCAGAGAGGGTTGGGAGGGGAATGAATTGGGAGATTGGGATTGCCATATATACATTACTAATAAGAAAAAAAATACCAAATTGTACACTCTAAATATATGCAGTTTATTGTCTATTAACCGTATCTCAATAAAAGTTCTTAAAAAATAAATAAATAAATAAATAAATAAATAAATAAATAAATATACTGAAATAATTTGCCCCTATTTTCTGCAGAGGATCATAATCTGGTATACAAAGATTCCAATCTCTCCCTTTTAATTGTTTTGAAGTTAATTAATCTATTTATTGGCTGCTTTGGCTCTTTGTTGTGGTGCGCAGGCTTTCTCTAGTTGCGTCGAGCAGGGGCTACTCTTCGTTGCAGTGCGTGGGCTTCTCACTGCTGTGGCTTCTCTTGTTGTACAGCACGGGCTCTAGGTGTGTAGGCTTCAGTAGTTGCAACTCGCGGGCTCTAGAGCACAGGCTCAGTAGTTGTGGCACACGGGCTTAGTTGCTCCGTGGCATGTAGGATTTTCCCAGATCAGGGATTGAACCCGTGTTCCCTGCATTGGCAGGTGAATTCTTAACCATGTGCCACCAGGGAAGCCCCATCTCCCTTTTAATTTTAATTTAGATTCCCCTATGCACCAAGACCCAAATTCAGGTTATTAAACTATTCTGATTAAAAGTTATATTTAAATGAAATATATATTTTAAGTCATCTCAAAATCATGAGATTTACACTAATATAAATTATCCACATATTACCTAATAAATATGATCTTTGAAAATGTCTCAAGCATACACACACATGCTTACACACACACACACACACACACATGTGTGCACACACACAGAAGCATATGCGCACACACTTTCAATAAATTGGACATTTTTTCCAGGTATCCCAGTTTTCAGAAAGGCTTATTTCACTGAAGTTCAAAAAGAGCTCAGGAAAAATAGTTAAGCATGTTTACCAATAAATGAGCAATTTTGTTTACTCCTATTTAAATTTTGTGTTTGGCTTCCCAGCAGTACTACAATTCCCTATTTGCTTTCAATCACATAATACAATAGTGTCTTAGTTCTATCCCTAGCACAAACAAACGATGATAATTCCAAGCAAGTCAAAATGACAAGAACACTTAAATCAACTAGTTTTCTCCAATTTCTTTAATAAGCCTGGGTGAATGTACACCAAATACAGTGGCAGAAATACTGGAACTTGATAATGTCATAATTAATTTACAAGACCTGATTAAACCACCCACCATTTAAATTCTTCTTTCTGCTGAAACCCCAGTGGGGGAAGGGGGAATGAAAGACTAGCGTTGGTGTGAGTAGTGGGGAGAGGAGGGCAGGCTGTTCTTAAATCCGTATGGAACAGTGTGACTGTAATCATTATTTACAGTCAGTGTCCATTAGAAATAATTATTAAACCTTTTTATTATCACCTTATATATGTGTGATTCAGAGAGGTGCTCCAAGACCATTTGTTTTAATAAAGTTGTTCCTGAATTAAGGTAGAAAAGAATGCTATGATTTCAATTTCCATTTTCTTTCATCATAGCAGACTGGGAAGAAAGTTTGGTGACACTTTTGTGTGAAGCTCAACAGACATTCATACATGAAAGTTGTGTGGGCACTGTCCCTCATTCTGACAATTTCAATTAATCTGGCATGAGTTTCAACAATCACACACCCCGGAGAATGCAATGCATGCGACAAAAAGAACTCTGTTAAACAATTAATGTCACTTGCCATTATTGCTTTGGTCCCAATTTACAGAGCAAATAAATCAAAGCTGCTGCAGACGAAGCCCACTGGCCTACGAACACGTCTGTTCACAGGGCGTGGAAACACATGAGTCAGGAAAATGACATTGCAAGATAACCTTTCCAAGACTTGGCTCTGATGCTGCTTTCTAATTGCTCAAAAGTACTGTTTTTATAAAAATATACTTATAAGCTCCATGTAAGTTAGGGAAAAAAAAGCAGAGAGGTGAAAAAGAGTGCAGATCACCAGTTGGGTAGTGATCTACAGCTATACAAACAGCTCTGTCTCAGTGGGGGGCAGAAGGGCAGAAGTAAGGGTGGGAGGCGGCCAGGAGCAGTCCACGTGGAGCTCTGTGGCTATCAAGCCACATTTCTTACGATGGGTTTCAACCTTGGCCTCTCCTTACATAAAGGAAGTCCGCTGCTATTCTTCTGACCTAAATAAAGGTCCTTGTGACTGTAACACTTCAATCTCTAAGGGCTCTCCAGGAATAAAGAAGGCATAGCAACAAAAACTCAAGGTGTACAGAATTTCCAGTGACAGATACACATACATGTACACTAACAGCCCACAATTTAGAATGTGCAACAAATCTGAAGCCATGTAGTGTCATTAACAAACAATAGTTCAGAACAGTCAATGAAACAGGAAGATTCATTACCTTTCTCTGGGACTGCCAGATCCCTATATGAATTGCGCTAAGTGTGATACAATTCAAAAGGTACAGTTGAAGGAAGGTAGATTCTGGCCTTTCACACACCCCAAATCACCTCAAGATTGAAATCTGGGATCCAGTGTACAATATCTGGGCCTTGTTCTTTGGTGAGCGGTTGGCAAAAGCATCTTCCAACCAGATACAGATGGCGGGGCAGACAATGCATTCAACTCACCCAACTGCACACAGAGTGAATAAATCCACTAAATTAAGGAGGAGATGAGGGACTCTGAGATGCTGACACCTGAAGGGAGAAACACAGAGTGAAAACTGCATGAGGCATCCCAAAGACTTTTAACGCAGACTGTTCTGGAAGGACCATGCCCTGCTCATGATAGTAAATTTTTCCACATCTTGTAGAACTGCAGTTACAATCTGCATCCCTAGATTCTCACACTCGCTTGATCTCTGTTTGATAAAAATAGTTTAATAGCCATTTAACCACAGCTTCACTATCTTAGCTCTCAATGCGAGTTCGGCCAGGAGAATTCTTCCTCATTATTCAAATCATCAATAAGAAGGAAACAGTGGGGTCTACTTATCATTCATTGATCGGTTTCAGTACCTTAGGTACTGTTTACTCTGAGATCAATCTGTGTGAGAAGTCACTTAACCTCTCTGAGCCTCTATTTTTTTACTATATCAAATTTCCAGTTATTATCTGCCGAATTCCTATTACAGAATTTTGCTGCACTCATGAGTAATCAGGAGAGAAAAAAAAAAGGTAATAAAGGCCTGAGAATTCTTAAAGAAGGTGCTCAATAAACGTCTCCTGTGCATGTGCCCATCATCTTGATGACCCATATTCAAACGTCATTCTTCGAGCATGTTCTACGGCCGACTTTTAGCCCTGGTCCAGCGTCCTCCCAAATTCCCAGCATGCTTTGGGCTTCCTTCTTGCCCCATCCTGCTGATTTGGAAGCAGCTAATGAATACAAAATTAACTCCTACTTTAAGTGAGGCCTAATTAAGAAGGGAAATCTGCTAGAGTAACATCTGGTAATGTATTCTGAAGCCAAATATAAATGACATTTTTGGATTATCCACTACTTTGGATTATTTGTTCCACTAGACCCCACCAGGAGTTGAAATAAATAAGAAAGTGAATTTTATGATAGATTAAGGAGCTCAAATAAGGAATACAATTGATCACAGGAGTTCCCTTCCTGAATCACCGTATATAAAGTGCTGTACCTCTGTTTCATGCACAAAAAGACAAAAAATGTTTGCATGTATCAAGGTCGGTTTTGATGTGTAAAGTTTGAGTCAAGATTTATTTTGAATTCAGCAAGAAGCTGAATTCAAAATGAAGCTTTTTTTTTTCTGAAATGAAATAAAAAGTAACAATTCAAATTAAACTCCTGAAATAGAATTTGAGGTTTTTAAGTTGTTTTAAAACCATCTTAATGAGGACAGATACCACTTCACTAATTGTTTATTGCACATGTCTGCTCTGAGTGGTCTGAGTCTTTGCTGAAGAGGTTGTTAAACATTTTGAATACCGCTTTCAACCAATTCTTTTTCTTTCTTTTTTCTCTTTCTCTCCTTGAATACTCTACAATCCATTGTGGTTTTTCTTGTTTCTCTTACACCCAGGCATGGGTACCAACAGCATGTCTGTCCACCTTCTGACACTCCAAATTGGGCAGAATCCCCACATGTCACTGCTTATAGGTTGCTAACTCCTACCCCATTTGACAGAAGAGTCTCTAAAATAATCCACTATTTTTTTGTTTAGCATATGGAATAAAGAGTTTTCAAAATGGGATGGTCACTTGAAGGTGGAAAAGAAAAACACAACTTAAGAAATCTCAAGCATATATGCCCAACAGAAAAATAATCAAGACAATAAAGACCAACTTAACCATCACATCACACATTTCTTATAAAAAAACACTTGCATCTATTCACTTTTTACAAACACCCCAAAAGTTAGCTTATCCCTCTATTTTATTCCCAGGAGAGATACAATGAGTACGTTAGGTGCCACTGTATTTGCCCTGTCAGATGCCAGAGTTCCTGGTTGTACAATGCAGAGGCTATAGTAGAAAGAACACAAATTTTAATTTCACTGTCTAGGCAACTCCCCAAGGACCTATAGGCTACTTAAAATATCGTGTATGTAAATGTGTCTATACACACCACACCCTTCAACACCTACAAGTTTGCACGTCAAGGACATATTTTAAATAGAATCTATGTATATGTGCATCTCAATCTCTTGAGTGTATTCTACATATTCAATTGTCCTTGACTGTGTAAGTGTATAATCAGTGTGTGTATTCTTCCTCCAAGTTATCCACTCTAACTGAAGAAAGCAATGAACAAAAACTGATGATAATTCCTGCAAAAATGAAATAAGAATCGAGCGGAAATAAATACAAGCAAAACTGAAGGATTCCCTTCGTAGATATATTTACACCTGTGGGAGTCCATTTAATGCCTGTTAATACTTATGCTCCTATTTAAGCAGGCATAAAATGTAGGTTCACATCTGTACTTAGGCTCTATCCTAACTTATTAGCTTATATCACACACTCATGAGTTAATAAGCATGTCCTGAACATATGGAGTTCATTATTCTGAAGAGGTCACATGAGCCAAAAGTGTAAATACAGAAGTTCAAGAGAAAGGCCTAGGAAAATCCTGGTCGATGCACTCACAAAATGAACTAGTTCGGGGGTGGGGGTTGGGGGAGATGTTTCATGTCTATTTCTCACAGTAAGAAGAGGAAGCAACTGGGTTGTGCCATCAAAGAGGAGGCTTAATAGACCTGAAAAGTGCCAGTAAGGCATTCCATTTGTCCTCAAGCTTAAGCCAGGAGAGAAACTGGGCAGATTGAAAAGAAGTCAGGAGAACGGATCCTGGTCCCATTTGGACCACTAGCTATCTGTATGGCCCAAGTCAAAGTCAATTCTGGCTGCCTTGCACATGCTAGGATGATCATTCTACAGCCTCCCAAGTGGCTTCCTATTTTCACCCTAGCCACTTGCCACCCCATCCCAACAGTCCATTCTCAGCCCAGAAGATAGTGATCCTGATAAAACATAAGTCTTATCCTGCCTTAGTTTTGACCAAGCCCTCCATGGCTTCCCATGTCTCTAAGAGTCAAAGTTCTAAGAATAACCTACTAGCCTAGGATCACCATATAATTTATCACCCAAGCCAGAACACTTTTTAGAGTCAGTGGGAATAGCAACAATCAACCACTGGGGGATTAACCAAGGCTATTGCAGCCTAACTGAGATGCATGCTTGGTTGCCTTATATCAGTCCTACATCCTCTGATGCTCTCAACACCCACATTTATAAGGCTGAATCCTTTCCAAACACTCTGAGCTCCTTACTAGATCACAGAAATGCCAGGCATTCCCCTGCCCCAAGGCTCTGCACCTGCTTTGTCTCCTTTCTAGAAGGCTCTTCTGCCAGAAGGCCACATGGCTTGCATCCTTTATCCCCTCATTTACTCAAATGTCACCTTCTCAGTGAGACACTCCCAACCACTCCAGACACATTCTATCCACCTTCCTGGTTTATTTTTCACTTTGAAACTTACTGCTATAACTTAGTATATATATTTAATGACTATTGTTTATGGTCTATCTAAAATAGAAGCCCTGCAAGGTCTATCTGATTGCTATTAAGATATGCGACTTATAGTAGAAGCTTAATAAAAATGAATCAGTAATAACTAAAAAGTCTAACCAGTTCTAAGAATATAATGTGACTTTTCATCCTCCTTTGGTTATTGCCACTGTTGTATCCTCTGTAATCCCCACCTCTTCTCACCCCCAGCAGATTTGTCTTATTAGTAACGTTTATCTTAGGCTCTGATTTAAAATTAGCTTCCATTCATTTTTCATTCATTTTTTGTAAATCCATCTTTTGTAAAGGAAGGGTTTGGGATGGATCTTGTAAATGTAGAGATTTACTCTCACCAATTCTGGTGTTTGGAAAGATACTGGAATGCATTATTCAGCAATTAATTTGTAAATATCTCAAAAGAGCCAAGAGAAAAATCATGCCAGACCAACTAAATATTTCTCCATGCAGGAGCATCAGGCTCACCAATCAAGAGAAAACAATTGATATAATCTATCTGGACTAGAGTGAGCTTCTTTATTCCATGCCTTATAACATACTCATCTACAAGCTGGGAATATATGTTACTCTTAGCCAGAGGGTTTATCAAACTGTGTTCCATGGAACCCTGGACATCAGTACAGTTGCTGCAAGGACTGATTGTAAATATTTTAGTGTGTGATGTATTTCATTCAATTGAATTCATATGCAAATATAATTAATTTGCTTTTATGAAGCAAAATGCACACAATTGTATTATCATAAACACAGTGGAGACCACCTCTGCCTTAATCTGCCAAGCTGAATCATTTGGTGTTGGTTTTAAGATTTAAAAATATCTTGAGGTGTGCACATGAGCAGTTTAAAACCTGAAGCCGTTTACAAATACTCCTTTCTATGAAGCAGGGTCTTCTCAGTCCTCTTCAATCAAAACAAAGTACAAAACAATCCGTTGCTAAGATTGCTACAAGAAAGCAATCATTATAATCCAACTTCACTTTTTTATGTTCATTTAAATAGTGTCAAAAATATTATGACATATAACTGTTATTTTGATTTAGAAAATAGTAAACAGCAGCTGACCTTTACTAAGTGCTTCTCATGAGCATGGTGCGGAGTTATTTTTATGCATATTATTTCATGTAGACCACCAGTAACCCTATTAGTAGCCCCAAACTCATGTGGCTAGTAAGAAGCAGAGGTGGATATCAAACCAGATACATGTGATAAAAACTTGATCTCTCTCCCTTTTTTTATATGTTGGGATTTTATGGAAGAAATTATTAGAACAAAACTGAAGGTAGCATGGGCTAGTCTAATCTGTATTCACATTTGGGGGTACAAAATGAGTTGGAAAGACATACCAGTTCATTATCAACAGGTGAGAACTAAGGTGAAGAAATATAGTTACATCCCATGAAGCAGAGCTGGCCTTCCATGTAGAAAGAGGTGGTTTCTCTGAGATTGCTTCTTACTACCTATTGTTGGCCCAGTGTTACTGCCTATCTTTAGTCCTACTGGGTGTGATTTTCTCTTCTGTTAGGATGATCTCCCCTTTCCCCGTCATTTTTTTTCAAATCTCTGAGTCCCACCTCAAAGTCTATTATAAGTGGTCCCTCTTTAATGAAAAGTTTTTCAGCAAATCCAACTCATACCGATGTCTTCAGGTCTTTATAAGAATGACCTGGATTCCTGGCTAGAAATACAGATTTCTGGATCTCACCGCATACCACCAAATGAAAACATCTAGATCAGAGTTTCTCAGCTTTGGCACTGTTGACATTTTGGATCAGATCATTCTTTGCTCTGGGAGGCTGATGCCCTGCGCACGGCAGGCTGTTTCACAGTTTCCCTGACCACTACCTATTTCGATGTCTATAGAACCTCTCCAATTGTGACAACCAATATTGTCTCCAGATATGGCCAAAAATTTGCCAGGAGGCAAAATTTCCCCTAATTGAGAACAATTTCCCTAGAGGAACAGTCCAGGATTCTGTAGCTCTGATAAGCATCCCAAGTGATTCTGATAACCATGAAAGTGTGGGTAAGTTGCTATTTTGTGACTGTTGAGAAGTGCGTAAATCAAGTTAGAATATACGATTCTATGTATGTTGGATTTATCACTTCTAACACATGCAATTCTAGTAGTGCTTAATAGTTATTAATAACATTCTTAATTTATTCTACGTGAATGCTAATTTCTAATATCTTACATTAATGTTTCTAGATGTTTTACAGTCTGTGCTTCCTTGTTGATTGCAGCTTATTGGTTATTTACTCCCTGAATTTCTTTTGGATTAGTTCTATGGCATTTTACTCTTTTTGTTGCCAATCACTCTCCTCTTTCTGCAGCATTTTCTGGCCATCATCATCATCGTACAGTTCATTTTCATTTTGTAGTTGATTTGATTACATAGACTAGATGCCAAATGATTCTTGAGGATTTTCTTCTATATACTTTCACAGAGTTCCTAAACATTTCTAGACTTCTTAAGATTTTTTTTAAAGATCAAAAGCACATAAAAGCCTTATAAGATTTTCATGTTCTTACGAAAGAGGCAGTGAAGCAAAATATAGATTCTGAAGTTAGACTGCCTGAGTTGGGATCCTGAACTCATTTTCACAAGGTCTGTGACTGTCGGCACGTTACTTAACCTCTCTGGCTCTCAGATTTAACGTCTGAGAAGTGCGTTATAATAATAAGACTTACACTGTAGGGTAATTTTGAGACTCAGCTGTGCCAATCCATGCATATCATGTAGAACAGAGCCTGGTATATAGTAAGGACGTACATTTGCTGCTATTCACAGTCTCGTTATTGTTGTCCTCATGCGCTGGGTTGAGTTCAAAATAACTGAGACAAAATATAAATTTGTTGAAAAAATAATACAGTGGGAACACTTAAAGTAGACTCTGAGGTAGGGATAGGGTATAAAAAAATGAAGGGGAAAAGGAAGACCATTCTACTCAATAAACTGACACAATATAGAGATTTTAAATGTGGGATCAGAATTATTAAATATACGAATGCTCAGAAATCCCTACAATTTGTGTAAAGTTCATTGCCTACCTGTTACTTGTTAAGGCTGATATGTCCAGATTAACAGGCATGGTTTAACATAATCCCTGGATACTTGTATGTTTATTACATGAAGTGACCACCTGAAATCCATACCAAGCTGAACTTTCATATCTACACTTGATGTACCCTCCACCTGTGCACACACATGCATAAATACTGTATCCATGTGCATGTTTACGAATACATGCTTTCATTACTTATGCATATTTATTGAGTGACTATTACATGCTGTAACCATTTTTTCTAGGAACTTACATTTTAGTTTGACAGAGAGAGGATGGCAGACCTTCCAAAGATTAGACTATATATATACATATGTATAAATATATGTATACATATATTATATATAAATAATATAGAGTATATATATACTCACTCACAGAGAGAGTACATATATATATATATATACACATAGAGAGAATATATTTGGTTCATTTATATATATACATGTATGTAATACATACATACATAAGGAGAGAGAAGCAGACAAAATGTTTGGAGCATATAGATAGTTAAAGAATGGAATATATGTGGGTGAATATATGTATTGTATATATACCTTATTGTGTGTGTGTGTGTGTGAGAGAGAGAGAGAGAGTGAGAGAGAGAGAGAGAAAGCATTTGAGATAGCAAGCCATGATGCCTGAGAAAGAAATATTTTAGGCAAAGGACAGAGTAAGTAGAAAGGTCCTGAGGTACAAACCTGCAAAGAGTAAGACATGAATTTTTTTCCCAGCTTACATATTGGTAGAAGGATGAGGGAGGGAATGCTGAAAATATTTAACAAAGCTTCCACGAGAGCATTGATCCATCAGAACAGCAGTACTAGGACTTCAGAAAGGAGGCTTACTCTAAATGACTCATAAAGTTTTATTTTTGTAAATAAGCAGATTATACTAACCCTGGGCGTAAGCAATGTTTTTTAGACTGACTCTGTAAGAAACATGGATAATAATTTTCCATTACAACTAATAAATTCTCTCTGAGTACATTTTCTGCCCCAAAGAAGTGCTTAGAAGGCACCATTACAGAGGCCAATGCTATTTGTTCCTAAAGATTTAGCACCATGAGCTATGTGTGCAAACCGCGCAGCTGCAGATGCCTGGCACCTGGATCTGGATGGTATATTAAGGTTGGGGATGCCAAGAGGCAGGCGATGTCAAATGATGTGATTACTGCAATATTCTGGCAATAGCACTGAAATGAGAGAAAATTGTCTCAAGGTGGTTAGAGGCTAATCAGAGGCAAGGCTGTCCTCTCTATGGGGCCATCTAGGGTAAAGGAAATCAAAGAGTGCTTCCTGATAATCTATGCCACCCTTGGCCTGTCCCCAGGAGAATAGGAGTCATTTAGATCCTGAGATTGGACCTTGGGCTCCTTGAGCACTTTTCATTTTCCATTAAAGTGTTCTGCACAGAAGAGTGGGTTGTCAATATACACTTGCCAAATAAATACAATATGAGAAGTTCATCTTTTCGATGACTTTGTAGCTAAGTATTTCACATAGGTTTGGGTTTCCAAAGCGTATAAGTCTGCAATCTCCTAGGATTTAGAGACTGAGCTTCTTTTAATGCCAGACTGAGTGCAACCCTCTTGAAAAATCTTTAAATATTTTATGCTGAATTCCATCTAAATACAGAATCATTCATGATTATCATTGATTTCTATGCATACACAGTTAGCACGCACAGTAGGGTAGCCTAGGACATCCCGTTAGACAAAGTGGCTAATAATACCGAAGGTAACATTTTCAAAAGTGGTCTTGATAACTGGATTTTTAAAAATGTGCCTTTGGGCTTCCCTGGTAGCACAGTGGTTAAGAATCTGCCTGCCAATGCAAGGGACATGGGTTCAATCCCTGGCCCGGGAAGATCCCACATGCCACAGAGGAACAAAGCCCATGGGCCACAACTACGGAGCCTGCGTTCTAGAGCCTGCAAGCCACAACTAATGAGACCATGCTCTGCAGCTACTGAAGCTCAAGCGCTTAGAGCTTGTGCTCCACAAGAGAAGCCACCACAATGAGAAGCCCACGCACTGCAACAAAGAGTAACCCCCGCTAGCGGCAACTAGAGGAAGCCCGCGCAGCAGTGAAGACCCAAATGCAGCCAATAAGTAAAACTAAATAAATAAATTTATTTTAAAAAAATAGTAATAAAAATAAAAATGCATGTGCCTTTAACAACTTGGGAAATGACAAGAGAAGTACAAACCAAACCAGATAAAAATTTGAGAGTTACAGAAAGGAGGAAACAAGCCTCATATAATGAAAGAGCCCAGTAACAGAAATACCAAACAATAAGATCTAAAAGAGTCAATTCACCCAACCACAGGATTGTGAAGATTAGACGACTGATCCCCAAAGGGTTAAATAGACTTTCCCAAGGCCAATTAGTAACTGATCTAAACCTGCATTCTTTAGGCTTCAACATTGTTTAAAATATCCCACATGGCAGTGTACATGTCAAGCCCAAACTCCCTAACTCTCCCTTCCCCCACCCTTCCCCTCTGGTAACCATAAGTTTGTTCTCTGAGTCTATGAGTCTGTTTCTGTTTTGTAAATGAGTTCATTTGTATCATTTCTTTTTAGATTCCACATGTAAGGGATATCACAGGATATTTCTCTTTCTCTGTATGCACCACTGTATTTAAAATGGATAACCAACAAGGACCTATGGTATAGCACAGGGAGCTCCGCTCAATGTTATGTGGCAGTCTGGATGGGAGGGGAGTGTGGGGAAGAATGGATACATGTGTATGTATGGCTGGGTCGCTTTGCTGTGCACCTGAAACTATCACAGCATCGTTCATCGGCTATACCCCAATATAAAATAAAAAGTTAAAAAAATAAAATAAAATAATGTAAATGGAAAGTTCCCATTTCAGTCCTCTACAGAAATGCTGGACTACAGTTAAGTTCTATGTCTGTGCTGTTCAATAGACCATAAGCTTCTTGGGAACAGGAATCATGACTTGCACGTCAAAATGAGTGTCAAAAAATGTTAACAAATATTTATTGAGTATCTCCTATGTGTCGGGCATTCTTGACACCAGGCATATGAACAAAATAATTAAAAATGAACGAAGTAATTAAGTGTCCATGCCCTCACAGAGCTTATTCTAGCAAGGGAAGAGAGATGGTTAACAAAACAAATTACTGTAAATGAGATAAACAATTGTGAGGAATAAATGACTGGATAAATCAATAAGAATTCTACTTTTATTAAAGAAAAGCCAAATATTTTAAAAAATCAGATTTATTTACAAAACAGGGCATGACTTTTTCTTAGAAAATATTTCATACTGGGATAACGTAGAAACACTTAAACTGTTGAAAATATAATTATTAGTACAAAATCTTGACTCATTCTTGCCCTGTCACTGGAGTTCATCAAGAATACAGATGCAGATGTAGAGAACGGACTTGAGGACACGGGGTTGGGGCAGGGGGGTGGCGAATGGGAATCTGGGACCAAGTGAGAGAATAGCTTTGACATATATACACTACCAAATGTAAAATAGATAGCTAGTGGAAAACTGCTGCATAACACAGGGAGATCAACGCGGTGATGGGTGATGACTTAGAGGGCTAGGATAGGGAGGGTGGGAAGGAGTCTCAGGAGGGAGGGGATATGGGAATATAGGTGTAAATACAGCTGATTCACTTTGTTGTACAGCAAAAACTGGCACAACAGCATAAAGCAATTATATTCCAAGAAAGAGCTTCAAATAAATAATAAATAAATAAATAAAACAAACAAACAAAACTTGACTCAGAGAAAAGTTTCCTGATGTCTTCTACACAAAGTAAAGATATCTGTGAGTCTCAACTTTGGGTATATATTAGAATCACATGAGCATTTAAAAAAATATTTATGCTTGAACCCCCCCTCCCCAGAGCAATTAAATCAGTATCTTTGGAAGAAGGAGTTAGTATATTTTTTATTGGAATATAATTGCTTTACACTCTTGTACCAGTTTTTGAGGTACACCAAAGTGAATCAGCTGTATTTATACACATATCCCCATATTCCCTCCCTCCCGTGACTCCCTCCCACCCTCCCCGTCCCGGCCCTCTAAGGCATCACCCATCATCCAGTTGATCTCCCTTTGTTATACAGCAACTTTCCACTGGCTATCTATTTTACAGTTGGTGGTGTATCTATGTCTATGCTACTCTCTCACTTCACCCCAGCTGCCCCTTCACCCCCCACCCCCCACCCTAGCCCCGTGTCCTCAAGTCCATTCTCTGCATGTGCATCCTTATCCTTGCCCTGTCCCTGGGTTCATCAGTACCTTTTTTTTTTTTTTTTTGGATTCCGTATATATGAGTTAGCATACAATATTTGTTTTTCTCTTTCTGGCTTACTTCACTTTGTATGACAGACTCTAGGTCTATCCATCTCATTTACACATACATATAAAAAGGTCCTCTGGCAGGATTCTAATGGGAGCCAGGACTTAATGATAGAGCCTCGAGGGAAGGTGAAAATACTTGCTATGATCTATATTTCATGGGCTTTTCCATCAGTGCAGGCCAGTGTCCCACACTGAGTCACCCTGCATTCTCGCATGTTCCACAGAATGTGGATGCTTCACCTGCATCCAGTGCACATCAAGCCTGGCCCCTTTGCTAGGTGAGGCCTTCTGTCCTAGGTCCAGTTCTCACTTCAATTTCCCACTCAGACTAAGAGCTGAAGGTTTGACCTTTGAGCCCCTGGGTTAGTTCCTATCCATCTCTCTCTCCAGCGCTGGATCCTTCTTCAGTACTCATAAGTCCATAAAATAGACCTCTTTGGCATATGGCAGGGACAAGCACCAGCCAAGAGCCTCATTGCTATGCCTGCTGCCACCATTGGATCCCTTCGTTAAAAAAATCATCATATAACTTAGAGGGCCAGGAAAGGGAGGGCTGGAGGGAGTCGTGGGAGGGAGGGGATATGGGGATATATGTATAAATACAGCTGATTCACTTTGGTGTACCTCAAAAACTGGCACAAGAGTGTAAAGCAATTTATATTCCAATAAAGAGCTTAAAAAAACAAACAAAAAACAAATAAAAAAATGTTACCGAATATATTTTTTAAGAATTTTATTGTAGTATAATTGACATACAGTAAACTGTGTATATATAAAGTGTAAAAAAAAAAATCATCATAGACCACGTTAGAGTGGCCTTTCCCCCATAGGCTGGGAAGGCTATGAAAGCTTGGCTTTGGAGTGGAAAGATGCCCAGGAGAACACACACAGTGACATGCTACCTCCATGAAAATGATGATACAGATGTACACCATTAAAATGAAACGTACCCATTAAATCCTATTAAATCAACAAAGAAATTTAGCAAATAGCACTTGTTCAGCCCATGATCTATGCATGCATACGGGGAAACATCTGAAAGAATAAACACCGAAAATTACAAGAAAGTGAGACTTCAGATGACTTTAGTTCAAGTTGTCTTTTTCTCATCTTTCTGTAGCGATCACTTTCATATTTGTAGAATAAAAATATAAAACCAAAAAGCACGTGTAATAACGTGGTAAAAGGGACAAGAGAGAAAGTTTGTGTGATTAAAGAATTAATCCAGATCAGTCCAGGTCTACGCCGCTTTGTGGCTCTGGCTTAGAATTTACCTTCCTTGGACCTTAATTTTCTCAACTGTAAAATGGCAGCAGTGACATACGCCCTGGCCATCACGGAAGGTTATTGGAAGCAGAAACAGCATAATACTTGTGTGTTCTGAGGAAGAGTTGAGAACCTGTATAAGAACCATGACAGAACTGCCTGAACTAGGACAAAAGTAACATTAAAAAAAAAAAAAAAGTACCACTGAGTCATAGGGAATACAAACATATAGGAAAGGAAAAGGTTATTGCATTGGAAGACTCTATAGCAAAGCCAGGGAAGGGGATTGAGAAATGACTCTGACACCCGTGTGGCCCCAGCTGACATCAATGGTTGTAGACAGACTTTCCAGGTCTGTTTGTTGGCATGATGTCAGCCTGCTGTAATCTGTTCAGGGGTGAAAGATCTGATGCTATCAGTTAAGGGTGGCCCTGGAGTAAATCCTTTCACCTCTGGGCACAATATGAAAACACGTGGCTTTAGCAACTGACAGCACAACAGTTCTGAGCCATCACAGCATCCATCGCTGCTCACTTGGTCCCTGGTAGAGTGCTCAGTGGTTCAATATTCCTGAAACATGAACCCAAGTTCCCTCCTTTTGCTTCTGTTCCTATTGATATCATGTCCACTCTGAGTATTTTCAAAGTAAGAGTCAAAATTTCATGAGACGTGGCCTAAGAAGAACAGGGTTCAAGTTCTGATTCTGTCCCAGACTAGCCTATATCCTTAGAGAAGACATGTGGGCCCTGTTACCTCATTGCTCTCAACTGTACATAGAGGCAGCTGCTTCGTAACATTGGGGTAAGGATTAAATGAGATATTGGGCAAAAGGGCTCTCTAAAACACTATGTAACCATTTCCCACTATTTCTCCAGTGACATTCCTTTTAAAAAATCATTTCAAAATGCTACCCTTTCAATAAAAGAGCAAAACTTAAGAGAATATCCTAAGAAACCCTATGCAACAAAAACTTAATCTATTACTTAAGATGAGTCATTTCCCAATCTTTGCCCCTGATTAAATAGCCTTTCTATTTATACAATAAATTGGGTTTAGTAACTGATAAAATGTTACAGACATTGCCTTCAATTTGGAATAGCTGAACTAGGACCAAAATATCACTTAAAAAAATTCAGTACCATTGAGTCAAAGGAAATATAAACAGCAGTTATAAGAAAAGAAAAGGTTATGGTGTTTGAAGATGGTAAGGGGAAGAAATAATTGATTCATCTTATCTAAAAATAAGACTAGCTAAAATCGAGTCTTCAGTAAATATACCAGGTATTTAATTTTTATAATATCTTTTAAAACAGGGGGGAAAAGCCTCAACACATTTTTAAGCATTCTGAAGTCCATAGCCATGTTCTATGTGGTTGTATTCATTCATTCCCCCTTTTATTCATTTATATACTTAGAAAATACTTTTTAAATGGCAAGTGTCTCAGACACACAGCAGTGGCTCTAACAGATACCATCCCTGTTCTCAGGTGTCTACAGCATCCCAGCTGCTCAGCAGTCATTGGTATAGAATCTAATGTAATTATTTAAACAATAAACGAAGGAAAAAATAGACTAAAAAACGAAAAGATGGAGAAAAAGAAAATTGAAAATCAAAGAAAAGAAAACTAGAAGGAGAAGGGAATGATTCAAAATTTTATCATCACTTCTAGTTAGAAATAAAATACTGTTTTCATATTATACTCTTTGTTTGGGCTGTGGGCTTCAGAAAATAATTACTGTCTTTGAAATGTGAATTAAAGTTTTAATCACCACACACAACTCTTCAACTCTTTATTCTTAAATGTTGCCAAGATCTTTTTTGGGAGCTACAGCTATAATAAAACATTAGAGGAGAAGCAAGATTTTTCTTTGAGCTTCTGTGACAGTGATCAGAGTATTATTGCCAGAAAGGCCAAATAAAATCAAACCACAATCTACCAGGGAACTAAAAAGCAAAGCCTTGTTTTGGCAGAAACTGTCCATTTCTGTAAAGTACAAGTATGACAGCAAGATTCAGCTCTCTTTCTAGTAGATAATACAATAGCTATATGCTTCTTAATGATTATATATTTAATCTTGAAAAAAATAAGGTTGCTCTAAAATCAAGCTTATTTCAAGATAAAGGGCAAGGGGAGAAAAATATCTAGGTTGACAAAAGAGAACAGCAGTCTTTGAGCTCTTGCTCTGTGCTAGGGATGTTGTACCTGCTATGTCCTTTTATCTGTAAGCAATCCTTTGAAACAGCGATTATTTCACCATTTTACAGATAAAGAGACTGAGGTTAAGAAACTCGCCTAAGTTTACATTGCAAACATGTGACCAAGTGGAAATTTGAACCCGGGATCCCCTTCTCTTCAGTGTCCCTAACTTTTCTAGAGCATTTTTCCAGTGGCAGAATTCAAAACTCTTATACCTTCACAGGTGTGATTTCAACTTAAATATAATTTTATTTTCAAGATCTCTTCGGGAAAAAAAAACACAGCTCACTGAATATTCCTCTAGAAAAAAAACAGTCAAATGTTTCACGGGTTCTAAGGAATTGTTGCAGCTCAGAAGTTTCCATTACGTTCTGACAATTAAGTTTGCTAATAAACTGAGGAACCACTCATGGACTTATCTATCTCACAAATTCAAGATTCAGCTAGTACCCTAGAACAAAATTTCCATCGCTGGACCAAAACTCCCTTGCATTTTGCAATCCACTCAGTGAGTAGATCTGAACTGAGTAAATTGCATATTGTTCCTGTACTTGATGTGAAATTCTGACTGGGGACACACACCAGCACGTTGCCACATGTTAGTGACAACATGCCCCACTGCTGTCGACTGCATTATCAGAATGATAAGATATTGCTATGCTGGGACCAATGCAATGGCTGAAGACCCAATATAAAAGAATTTATGGTAATTGAAAGCACAGAATCTTAGGAAATACAGTCAATTTCACAGAGTATCAAAAGGTCACCCTATTCAATTTATACTTGAGGCTGAGCACAATATTGAAAAAAACATGTGAAAGCCAACGATCTTACCAGTTGTCCAGGATGCCACATTTACTGACTGTATAAGGTAATTTACTGATTACTGAATAAATGCATTACCTGTGTGGAGTCTTGTATTTGGCTCACCAAGTTCTTGTAAAGAACTTAACAGTGTGAAAGCATTACTAAATATGTCAACATTACCATATTAACTGCTCTGTTCAAGCTTCAGTAAGAGCAAACTTTTTCAGTTCCATGTTCCGCTAGCAACACTAAAGCTTCTTGGAAATTTTGCTATCTGCTCAAATTCTGGCTGTATAATTTGCCTTACAGGGGCCATTTACAAACAAGGACATCAAGTGTACTAAATCAGGTGCTTCCCGTACAATAGCATGCACACGGATCACCCAATGATGTTGATAAAATGCAGATTCTTATTCTGGGGTTTGGCTTGAGGTTCTGAGTCTCTAACAACCTCTTAGATGACACCGATGCTGCTGGTCCATGGACCATAGTTTGAGTAGCAAGTCTCAAGTTTTCTTCATCAACTCAGCACATTTTCTCTAGTACTTGTCCCCATCATTCAGGGCGGAAAAAAATCTGTTTATTACAGCTAATTGTGACTAGAAAGACACGCCGTAACATTTTGAATGAAGACTTGGATTTTTATGTCATTTCACTCATTCTAGCTCAGGTTTCAAACTGGAGGTCTTCGGGCCAGAACTAGCCCAGACGTATGTTTTGTTTGGATAACACAGTGTTTACCTACAAAAGGTTTTACACATTATTAGACTGGGTAATAATATTTACTAAAGTGGAGATTTCATCTGAAACTTTTGTTTTTCCAAAGAAATTGGAAGATTTGAGGAGCAGCTGATTACTTTACACAAGGAATGTCCTCATTGGTCTCTACTCTCTCCGCTTACAGTTCTCACACTGAGCTTCTGTGGCCTTTCTTATTGTATTTCCCACTGGCATTAAAGTCTCTCTCTCCTCTGATCTTCCTTTTCTCTCCATTTTCCTACCTACCCATTATGGTATCTCTGATATAAAGTGCTTTTTCCCACTTTTTCCCCTCATATAAATCTTAGGTATGGCTTAAGATCCTGTTTGATTTTTCCTGTCCCATTAAATATTACTTAAGCACACCAACATAGCTCTTTTCAAGTGTTTTAGCACATCCTATTATACTTTAAGCTTGCCGTGTAAAGCCTAGTTTTTATCTTTTCATGAGCACATTTTTATCAGTCTTTATCTATGTAGTGAAATAGATAGATGCCAAACTCAGATAAGCATAAAAGAGTGTGTGTGTGTGTGTGTCTGTGTGTGTGCATTTGTATACCAATTACCACAACTTTTAACTAGACTGTCACTGTCTTCAAGGAATTAACAACATGCCATGGTGTTTGCAAACAAACAGGATAATCCACAGGAAGTAATTATAAGCAAGATTATTTGCTAATTTTATGCTGGAGCTATGATAGACCTCCTTTCAGAGGTTTTCCTTTTTGTATAAGGGATTTTTTTTCATAAATTTATTTATTTATTTTTGGTTGCATTGGGTCTTCGTTGCTGCGGGCAGGCTTTCTCTAGCTGTGGTGAGCAGGGGCTACTCTTCACTGCAGTGCGTGGGCTTCTCATGGTGGTGGCTTCTCCTGTTACGGAGCACAGGCTTTAGGCACGTGGGCTCCGTAGTTGTGGCTCACGGGCTAGGTCGCTCCACGGCATGTGGGATCTTCCTGGAGCAGGGCTTGAACCTGTGTCCCCTGCATTGGCAGGTGGATTCTTAATCTTTGCACCACCAGGGAAGCCCAAGGGATTTTTAAAGTTAGTTTTTTTTTTTTTTTTAAAGCATTTAGCACTTAGAATACTGGTTTTCTATATTAGAAGAAGATTTGGATTATAGAAAGCAAAGACATAGTCAAAACTTCTAACTACTTAGAATGTCATAGCTTGATTAAAGGTAAGTACAGACAGAGGGGATCATCTTTAGTGGAAGACACACTCTGAAACATCTCTTAGGATGGAGAAGTGTGAGAAGTGTGTAGGAAAGGCAGGTGGAACAGAAAATTCAGCCTAAAAGCAATATTTATATCAGGGTGGTGATACTTTATATGCTCTAAGACAATGGGCCAAAGAATTATTACTTATTAAACAGATGAAAAGAAAGATTTCCTAAGTTATATCTACTATGTTTCCTAAGGGGGAAAAATATGAGATACATGTTGAGGAGGGAAAGCATACTAGATGAACCTCAAATCAGGGAGTCAGACATGTTTCCATATCTGAACCTGATGGACACTTAGCCGCTATGAATTTTCAGTAGTGAAAATGAAGAGGGATTTCTGCAGAAAATTCTTATGTGGAAATAATCCCTGCTCCTTAGTGAAACTCCCCAGAATTTTAAGGTGATAACTGCCTTAGATCTTCTATCCAGAAGGATACATCAGAGCTTGATAAAATTATGAAAACATTTGGAAAACTATTTGCTAAACCAATCATTTCATTTTTTTGGAGCCCGTTCCACGTACGAGTCATCATGCAGTAATGCATGAAATAGCTGGAGAGTTCACACAACGAAGGTGCTAAGGGCACAGGAGCTCGTGTCAGACTGTATGGGCATGAATACTCGCTGTGACACTTACTGGGGCTGGGGAGCTAGGGTGAGCTGCTGAACTTCTCTACAACTTGGTTCCCCATCTAGAGTGAAGATGATTATAAAACACCTGCCTCAAGGTGGTTGTACAGATTCAGTGAATTAAAACAGGTAAAGCGCTTAGAATATTACCTGGCACATAGAGGCTTTCAAAAGTTAAAAGTTTTATCTTTGTCATCCTGAATGAGTTTATAATCTAGTCAAGGAAGTGTGACGGGAACAATGAAAATATAACTAAGTCCACAAGGCCACGGATATACGACATGCGCCAGGTAAGTCATCCAGAGACTGAGGGTTGGTTCGGAGAAGGGAACGTCACTTTTAGTTTTACATAACGTTGCCAGGAATCCAGGCAAGGGATTTCTTACCAAAGTCATAGCATTTTTAGCACAGTTACATTATTTTCATCATGGAAATCCCTTCAACAACAATCACAAAACAGACCTCGCCTAATGTCTGGGTATGCTAAGACATCTAGGTGTTCCCTCTGACCTGTGAATGAAGGCTCATGGTGAGCACATCTAGACCTCACACTCAAGTTGATTATGAATCTATCCAATTACCAGAAACATGTACAAGTTCCCAATGGCCTCACAACTCGTCTGGGCAGACAGAGAGACCATGCAGCCAAATAATTTCACAGGCTTAGCAAAGAAGCCTAGCTTGAGAGAAAAAAAGAAAACCTCCATAAACGAAGATTCCCTTGTCCCACAAAGGTGATTTTTATTTTTATTATTTTTTTAACAATCTATTACCTTTTATAACAAATGTAGGAGTATTTGGCCATTATTATCCAGTAAAGTCAGAAGCATGTATACAAATTAGGAATGCTCTAACATTGATATGGAAAGCCACAATTGGGGGAGGGGAAAGTATGTTCTCTTTACAAGCAATAAATGCTGGAGAGGGTGCAGAGAAACGGGAATCCTCCTACACTGTTGGTGGGAATGTAAACTGGTGCAGCCGTTTTGGAGAACAGTATGGAGGTTCCTTAAAAAACTAAAAATATAACTACCATATGATCCAGCAATTCCACTCCTGGGCATATATCTGGAGAAAACCATTGTCTGAAAGGATACATGTACCCCAGTGTTACAATAACAAAGACATGGAAGCAACCTAAATGTTCATCCCCACAGGAATGGATAAAGAAGATGTGGTGCATATATACAATGGAATATTACTCAGCCATAAAAAAGAATGAAATAATGTCATTTGCAGCAACGTGAATGGACCTGGAGATTATCAAACTAAGTGAAGTAAGTCAGACAAAGAAAGACAAATATCATATGATATTACTCATATGTGGAATCTAATTTAAAAAACTGATACAAATTAACTTATTTACAAAACAGAAACAGACTTACAGATATCAAAAACAAACTTATGGTTACCAAAGGGGAAATGTGACAGGGAGGGCTAAATCAGGAGCTTGGGATGAACATACTCACAGCACTGCATATAAGATAGATAACGAACATGGACATACTGTGCAGCACAGGGAGCTCTGCTCAATATTCTGTGATAACTTATATGAGAAAAGAATCAACTCCATATAAAAATCTTCACATATTGGCATTTATTTACCAGCCCACAACAAAAAAAATGGTGATACATAGGTTTGCTATCATTTATATTCTTTAGTTCATTACCTGAATCTCAAATAATAAAGATACATTTTAATACTGATAATTCTCATTATACTAAAATGTTTGGCTCAAAGGCAGGGCTCACTTTAAAAACTGTTTACCTGTGTATATTTCCTAGGGAGGGATGTGCCATTTATTTTTGTATTCTGAGCCTCTGATACAGCAGATACTGAGTAAATCCCAGATGGATGAATGAATGGAGGTGAAGGAAAAAAGGGGAAAGAAGAAAAAGAAAGGCCTTATTTCGAAATAAAATAAGGTCAAATATTTTACCTGTCCCTTTAAGCGATCCTCCCATGGTGCCACTCTTCATTTCTCGTTGTCTTATTTGAACCCATCATCACTCGAGACAAACAGCACTTAATATTAATTATCTTTTAAAATACCCATCTTGGGAGTTCCCTGCTGGTCTAATGGTTAGGATTCAGTGTTTTTATTGCCGTGGCCCGGGTTCAATCTCTGATTGGGGACCTGAGATCCTGCAAGCCGAGCGGCACAGCCAAAAGAATGAATGAATGAATTAATTAATTAAATACCCATCTTTACTTCTAAATAGATAATGACTTGGAACATAGTAGGCATTCTCAAGGCACTTGACAAAAAATGAGCATGGCTGAGTTAACTGTAAGCTCCTTGAGCACAAGCAAGTACCTACTTACGTTTGATGGTTCTCCTAATACCTAGCATTGTACCTTTCATAATGTGCTCCAAAAATAATTTCAGATTTTTTAATGCCTTACTCATTCAACATATGCATAATAAGAGCTGACTATGTTTCAGACATTGAGTTAGGTAATGGGACTATGTTAGTGAAAATCACAGTTCAGACCCTCAGATAGCTTCCCATCCAGTGGGAGAAGCAGAATAGATTAGAAACAGATCGAGAAATCACGGGGAAAAGTACAGCTTCTATGGGGGCACATGGTAGAGATGCCTGGATGTCTTGGGTACCAGAGGGAGAGAGCCTAGGGAAGGTGATGTAGAAGCAGAAGTCTGCATGATAATAAGAAATTAGTCAAGCAGAAAAGAGATGAACAAAGAGATGTGCTACATCTAAACGAAATGGTATAACTTACACATAGAAAAACCCAAAGTGTCACCAGGCCTAGCATCTACTGGACTTTCAATAAATAACCACTGAATAAGTGAATGATTACACAAGTGTTACATTATGGGGCCCATTAAATATTTAACTACCACCGGGTACTCCCACACTTAACCAAAATAAATGGTAGTTGGGCATTTGTTATATAGTCATAATATAAATGTATTATATAGTTACAAAACAAAAAAATATTTATATGCCCTTACCCCACCCCAAATCACTCACACAACATAGATTAGAGCTTACTGCCTTTCCCAAACGTGCCCATGCAATCATAAAGAAAATCAAACAGCAGCCGTTGCAGATGCCAAATGCTGAACTTTTGCGAGCAGTATTCTGAGCAAAGGTTCCCTGTGTCGATATTTTCTGTAGTGTAGGCCACTGCTTCTTGGTTTCCCCTTACCATGGACTCATTAGTCATCACAAATATCATTGACTCAATGGGGTCCACTTTAACATACAAAATGCCTTTGCTTGTTGGCTCTCCTCAGCCACATCAGGGAGAGAGGCCGGGCCATGCTCAAAGCTGCAGGACACCCTGAGAAGTCACACTGTGCTTGTCTTCCCTCCGAAGGTTACATTTCATGACAGCGATTAAACATCTCACCCGTTCTAGGATCGCTTTTGAAAATTAGGCATTGATAGCCACTCAAGCAAGTAGCTTAGTCATTTCCCTGCGGCCTCTGTCTAGAGCTTCCCAGTTTGGTCATTTTTTCAACAAATATTTCTTAGGTGCCTGCCACGTGCTAGGAACCATGCGAAGTGCAGGGTCTGAGGTGAATAAAAGAGACATGGCCTCTCCCTCCTTGGATTCAAGGTATGCATTGGACACACACTAGGAAGTCAGTAAGCAGAAACCCCACATCCCATTCATCACTGACGGGCTGGCACAGAGCCCAGGGCAGGCTGCTGGACACTCCTTCCCCAGAATTTGAATCTTGCCCAGAATTCTCTTGCACTTTTTGTTCCCAAGGACACTTTGGGTTTTACAGAGCTATCCAGGAAGCTTGGGGTATTGAATGTTCCTACAAATGGCCATTTATTGACTACCAATTAGATCCGAGCATTGAACTATGCACTTCCCTTACATTATTTCTACATACATTATTTGAAAAACATTTTTAAATGAGAAGACTAATGTTTTTTGGTAGAGACACACAAATGATTTCTCAGGGATAACAAAATATGTGTGCTTATGGAATGTAACGCAACACACATTCCTCTGCACCTGCAGAGCCAGCATGCCACTGGGCTCACAGAGAGGCTCGTTGCTGATGTTCTGTATGTGTCTCTGGGACTGTTGGATCGCTATATAAAAGCCTATAAGTGCACACTGCCAAATGCCAATGAGATATACAGACCACACGACAGAGGGCTCAACTTTGGCAGATAATGTCAGAAGAAAGGTTTCAAACAATGTATTTCGTGTGTGTGTATATATACGTATGTATGAATGTATATTTATATTTTGAAGGCACAAGTAATTAAGATATCAGTGCTACTTTTAATTTATGGAACTTCAGAGGAGAGTCACAGTGTGGTGGGATTCCCACCGTTTATTTGGGAGCAAGAACCCTGTTCCTCTCCTCAATGTCAAGCATTTTGTGCCGACAAGATCCTCCAACCACCTTTAGGAACCCTGTAGCTTTCATGGCTTATTTCTTGACTTCTCTGTATGTTTGTAGTAGCACCATGGTTTCCTTTTACCAAATGATCCTTCCTCAGCTAGATGCACACTGAGAGCCAGAAAGCCAAAGTCCCACTCTCTGCTCACCACCCAGGAGTTGGCACAGAACCCAAGAGAAAACTATTAAGATTTGAACTGTGATCAGAGCCATCTTGTAGTTCTGTTCCAAGGCTTCTAAGCTCACTTCAATCCCTCTCATCAATTCCATCAGCCACTGATATCCTTTTGCTTCTCTGCTTGGGAGTTGATTTTTTTTTTTTTTTAATTCTCTTGTTCACAACCAAAGAAATCAAAAATTCTAAATTCCAACTATTATGGTTAACTTGTGAATGGTTTCCATGGAATAGACTGATTCTGGGAAAATTTAAGTCTTTGTTCATATTACATTTTTTGTCTTTATGAATACCCTTATGGATGAAGGACAAATAGCATCACCTCCAGCTATTTATAGATCTTTTATTTGTTAAAAATCATTTCTTGCATATCCAACCATGTTCAGGCACTGTGCAAAGCACTTTCATTGCATCATCTCATTTAATCCTAACAACAATCCACTAGAACATAAGCCCCAGGAGGGCAGGGGTTTTTATTCCTTTGTTTACTACTGAATCCCCAGTGTCCAGCAGATTTCTCACATGTAATAAGTTATCAGTATATGTTTGCTGAATGAATGAATAATCCTACGAGGCAGGCATTAGTATATGAAAGAAGAAACTGAGACTCAGAGGAGTTACGTAAATGTATCCATGGCCCCACGGCACATAAGTGGTGGAACTAGGATTTCAAACCCAGGCCTGTCTGACTCCAGGACCCAGTCTCCTAACCATCCTGTTATGCCTTTGGGTTCTTGGGATGCAGAGGAGAAGGAGGTTGCTGATGTCTAGGAATTTGGGCAAGGCCCTCTGAGTCTCGGTGTCCTTTTGTGAAGAGGAGATATGGCCCTCATTTGTTTTTTGCAGGTTTTCCATAATTCCTCCGTACACATGCGAAAATGCCACTGTAGAGATAATATGCTACAATTGGGAGAGAGGACGGAGAGTCACATGCCGCCTTTGCCATTGCTAGCTCATAGACGGTCAAGCTTCTTAATTCTGAGACTGAGCCCTACTCTGCGAAACATTTGCTTTCTAGTCCTTTTAGGAAGGCAGGAAAAATTAGTGAAAGTCGTATGGACAGACTCGGTAACTGGAAATATACATAGAAATTAAGGCATATAAATATATAATTATATAAGTGTAAATTATATAAATGTAAGGTAAAAATTCATATTTATATTTTATAAGATAACAAATATAAATTAAGGTAACACATAAATATCAATTTATATAACAAATAAATATAGTTTTAAATATAAATTACCTTATTATTATAATAACTTTTAATATCAGCCCACTCCAGTATACTCTTCAAACCAATTATCCACTCTGTGTTCTCCCCAGGAAATAAAGTTCTACTAGGAGCCTGCTCAAGCATCATTTCATAAACCATTCTTCCTCGGGTTGCCTCTGTTAATTAGGGAAGGGTGATGTTGCTTACAATGCCAGTCCCAAAGTCAGACCAAGACAAGGCTCACCTTGGAAGTGATGGCAACACAATCCACAGAGCCAGCGCAGATGTGAGCGTTGGCTTGAACCGTTAGCTCTGGTTCAGCCTGCACACCAAAAGTGCAAGCGACAGGTCATGAATGTTAGGCTCTTCTAAGCAAAGGAAAGAGAAGAGATGCCTTCAGAGAAGTAGGAGGAAAATTAGGAGACTTATAAAGAGGAATATTAACAACAACTGAAACATTTAAAATAAAATACAAAGGGAGCAAAGAGTTTTACTACATCCGGGTCGATAGGGAATATTCAAATAGCACAGAAAATTCCAGAAGAATGGGGACCTGATAAAGGGCTTTATATGCGACAATTAAGAATTCCCTGATGCTATCAGAGGAAGCGCCATTAAATTCAAGAGGGGGAAATTAGATGTCAATATGGAAATTATTGTCTCTCCACAATCCTTCAAAAAACAGATGAAAATATGAGTACTAACAAGTGAGAAGAAAATATGAAAATATGAGCGAGAAGGAAAAAAAGGAGTGAGGACCAACAGAAGAATTCTAAAACATCGAGGAATTCTAAATAACGACTGAAAAAGCAGGACAATATAAGGGCCAAAATCTAAACAGTGGTTCCAGGCGGGCAGTAGCTCGCTCTCTGCTTGATCATATTCACCCACTGACCATTCTTAGCCTTCCTGGGATGACCAGGGTCCCAGGAATAACAATAGCGCCTGGTAATACCAGTTGCATTCTTGGACATTTATCTTCATTCAATCAGCAGTGTAACTGTTACCATAATACCCTGGTCAATACTTCACTGCCCAAACCAGAACAGGATGACCTTTAAATACAACATATTTCAAATGAAGGGCAAGTCCACATGACAGTCCTTTCTCAGTGTACTGCAGTGGGAGTGGCTGTGAGCACGCTCAGTGTTTAGACAGCAATAAAACACTGTTTTGTAAATGTAGCCAGACATGCCAAATGGGCACCACTTTAGCTTAAACATCAGTGCACAAAACCCTGTATTATTCGAAACAAAGAATGAACTCGAATCATTGGCCTAACCAAAGACTGTGATCCAATCACCAGACTCAGCCTGACAGCTACTCAAGAGATCTTGTTACTCAGGAAATTTTCCCAGTCCCCTAAAAATATTTCCAGGGTGGTTTAGAAGATCACAAGTAAAATGTCATTAATTCATTTTTTAGGCAGCACCAAGTACCTTTTGTTCACAGAATGTTGAACTAGGAACTAAAGAACTGCTAAGAGAACACAGGAACCAAAAGAAATAAAAATCATCATCCCTACTTGTAAATCAGCTGAGGGAATAACGCACGGTCTTATGACATGTGTTTATTGAGTTCCTATTATGTGCAAGGCGTGTATATAAAAAAAAGGCGAATATGGCACAGTTTTACTTCTTAACCCAGGAGCAACAGAAGAACAGAATATTAAGAAAAAATGCACAGCCATGAATGCAAAATGATTTGATGCCCACTAAGGGAAGGAGATGGTCAGAGCTGAGTGCAATTGTAAGAAATGGTTTATTGGGGGGAATACACCTGTTTTCAATTGCATTGTAAAAGAGTTATATTCCCCACTAAACTTGTCTTCTGGGAGACTTATAGGCATATTCTACCAAAGCTAGTTTATGAAGACATGCCCAAGAGTTCAATAAAGGACTTTAAAGCCAAGTTTGGGATGCATTATCAATACTTTGTAATTGCCTTCCTTCTCAGCCAAATACCAACGAAAATATTAGTCCATCAGTCAACAAGTATCAGGAATATATACGCTGGGGGCACGAAGACTATCACACACAGTTCCTGACCTTACCATTTTAACATATGCTTTCAAATACACTCTTCTGCAAATGAAAACATCTATAGATGCATAGGCAGTAAGGCCTAAACTCTGATCTGTGGACCAGGCTGTGGCAGGAGGGATTCGTGCAGATCTCTCCACTAAAGAACATGAAATCTACTCTAGCAAGATCAGATCTGGGCTCTGCTAGCTGTTGGGGTAGAGGTGGAATTAATCAGGGAACACTTCCTGAATCTGAGAGGTTCCTGTGATTTTAAAATTCAGGAGAATGGAAAACAAGGGGACAGAAATAATTCCAGGCATTTGGAAAATTTGAAAAAGGCTAGGAGTAGGAGGGGATGAGAAACTTAGAGCCCGGCAATAGAGGTATTAAGTCAAAGGGTGTGGTTAAAAATTCAGTTTTGGGTGTTAGGCAATCTTAGTTCTTCTGGGTTAGGTTTTGTAACCTGGCCCTGGACAACTTACTTGTCTAAGCCTCACTTTCTGAACAGTAACGTGAGATGACACCTCCAACCCATCATGGCGATTAGGCGAGTCAGATGAGATCATTTATTTTTAATATATTAAGTTAAACTTTATAAAATGAAACTTTTTTACATGAAAATGCTGCTTAAAAATGTGTAGCCTAGTGACTAGCACATAAAAATACCCAAAGTGTTACTGTTACTATCGACAAGAAAAAGCCTGGCGAATTATTGACCTCAAAGCAAAAGTGAAAAATCTTTAATGGGTCAGATAAAGGGGAACCCCGAGATCCCTGCTCCACAGCGTCTGCCAAATAAGTACTTCCTTTAAGGCACCCGTCCTCATAAACACCTCCATGACTGCTCGCAAGCTCAATTACTCTATTTTTTTTTCTCAGACTTCCAATAGTAGCCATCCCAGGCTCTTTACAATCTACACACATTACATTCTAGATCCTTCCTCTGGGCTCCTGCCGGGAACCATATCCTCCTCGGATTCTCTTATTTTCCTTAACTGATCCCAACGTCTCCAAATCACCCAGGCTTGAAACCACAGCCATTTTTACTCCTTTTCTCTCACCACAGCATTGAACTTCTCACTGGATGCAATCAGGATCTTCATCGATCCTTTCATCACAACGTCTCCCACATCCACTCCGTCACCATCATTTCCTAATTCCAGCCCTATGACCTCAAGCTTGAAAACCACAACAGCCTCCTCACTGGACCTCTGCCTGCAACCTCTGTGCAAGATAACACTTCTTCCATGATAACAAGCCCTGTCTTCTGTCTTCCCCCTGCTTGTCCTGACCTCAGGCCGTTACCTATTATACAAGTCATTTAAGGTACCTCGGCCTCAGTTTCCCTATTGCTGGACTAATCTCTCCTCATATTAATTTAGTCCAATTCTAAGATTCTATTCACATGCATCTACTTTCCCTCTTGCCCAATTAGATTCGATCTTATTCCCCAATCATCCCTTGGGCTCTCCCCACCACCCATGGTGACTTTGCTCTTACCATGGTCTCTGTCTCACCCAGTTTGTTATGCCAACAGCTAGCATAAATCCTGGTACATAGTAGGTGGTCAATAAGCATGTGGTAAATAAATAATGAGATGAAATCTGATGTCTGAAACACTTCCCTTTCGTCTCTGCCGATGGAAATCTCTCTCCATGCTGAAGATCTATTTCAGAAGATCTGGCTTCTGCCTTCCCCCTCAGATCTTATAGATCTCTTCCCAACTCTAAAACTCTTAGAAGAGTTTGCTGATATCATGCCAATGAGCGCATGTTTCCTTACAGGACAATTAATTTCTAATGGAAACTGAACACAGGGGCTAGCTAGATCACTGATTGGTGTATTTTACGTGGTGCCTAGAACAGGGCTTCACTGAATGACCGTGCACATCTCACCCATTGTCCAATTGTGTCCCATGCGTAGGTTTTGTTTCCTCACAAAACTGTGTATCCCCAAAGGGAGATAACCCCTAGAGTCCATGCACTTCTTTTATAGGTACCCTAGTTGCTGGCAAAGTTCTAGACACACAGAAGAAGCTGAAAAATAATGGTTGGTTTCATCATCAAGTATGGTGTGTGCAGGATCGGATACCTTCAGAAGTAGCTGAGAACAACACTGACAGAGGGAAGAGGGAGGCACAGAAGGGGGCTGTGATCACTAAGTACCAGTTGATAGGAGTTAAAAAGAAATGATGGAGGAAGGTGTGCTCATTCACCTAAGACCAAGGAAGTTTTTAGCAACAGACTGAACATGGAGAACAAAGGACAGGGAGATGGAGGCAGTGACCCTAAGGCTTGTGGTTTGGGGGAAAAACAGCGAACTGGTTTCTGATCCCTGGGAGCACACAAACAAGAAGTTAGGCAACCTGGTGTGCACTGGGTTGCAGAGTCAGCCTGTGCTAAAGATTAACAGCCGGTCTTAAAGGGGACTAAAGATCAGGAGCGAGCTTGCAAAGCACAGAACACCTCCCTGGCAGCAGACTGCAATGGCAGAACAAAGAATGCCCACACCCTACTAGTGCTCTGCAGAAACAGGCACCATTTGATCATTTAATAGGCAATAGAGAATCTCAAGAAAGCAAATACAGCCTTGGAGATGGTCACGTGGCTGGCCGGTGTTTCCGAGGCTTCCTGGTAGAACACAGCGATTCCATCCTACTGACACTGAGGGCAAGCGATGAGAACGGGGGAATTTGAGTTCTGGTTAAATACTAACTCCTAAATTCCTAATCTGTGGGAAGATAGAAACCATGCATAACCAAGAAGAGTCGTGGGACACTTATAAGGCACCTAATGGCGTGTTTATGAGAAAGCTGGTCGTTGAGGTAGAATCGCTCTGGAAGGGAGGAAACCTAGGCACAGTGTCTGGATCTCTATAAGTGTCCTATACTTTTCTGAGTGGGCATGGGTATCGTCTTCCTGCAACTCGGTGACAAAGTCTCCTTGAGAACTGAAGTCCTGCCTTAATCTCCTTTCTAACCCTCGCCACACCTGGCATACCACCTTGCCTATACTATGAGCTCAAGAAATTCCTGGTTATTTTATTTTTATTATTATTATTATCATCATCATCATCATCATCATCATTGTTGGCCTCACCGTGCAGCATGTGGGATCTTAGTTCCCCGACCAGGGATTGAACCCGTGCCCCCTGCATTGGAAGTGCGGAGTCTTAACCACTGGACCACCAGGGAAGTCCCTAGAAATTTCTGGTTATTGATTGCTGAAATCTACCCAATACTGAATTGGCAATTCAGTCTTCTGAATTTCAAGAACCCAGTCAATCTGGGAGCAACCTTAAACTTGGATGGTTAACAGCATTGTTTTTGATGAACTAAGTAGAAGGTAATATATTGTTAAGTGTTGTAATCCACACCTGTGGTTATATTGATTTAAACTGAGATAGCTCACACCTATGCCTCCAGACATACACCCAACACCCACCCACACCCCCCACCAAACACACATACAGGATTGTGAACAATAGAAAGCTGATAGAGTTGTTTGTATATACTATATAGAGACAGACAGACAAGAATTGACACAGCAATAGTCTCACAAAGAGTTGCTAATATGTAAGAAAGAAAGATACCAGGAATAGCCAGCCTAGTGTTTTAAAACTGCATTTTCTTTGCTTTCTGCTTTTAAATTACACACTGCAAAGTCACTGAGGAGAAGGCTTTGAGAAAACTTTCATTTGCTATGGTACAGCTCGCCGGTCTTTCTTTGCCTAAAAAAAATAAATAAATAACCCCCCGGAAACGTTTCTTTCTTCTCATAGACATTAATAATGATAGCTTGAACTGCAAAGATTTGGTTTTACTGAAGGTAATGGAGGAATGTTTATTTCCATTAGACTAGGCCTATAAAATCCTCTTTTTATAACCACGAGCCTACAATTTCAAAACAGCAAAGTTTGACATTTTGGTCTCTGACAGGCAACACTTAATATTGGGATGTTTTAGAAATCTATATGAAAAAAGCTCTTAATACAAGAGAGGCTGAACATTTTCCCCGAAAATGGTTTGTTTTAGCTATCTCTCTTCCTCTTGGACTGACGAGGGAAATCAGACAGCTTATTGGCTTAGCTTGTTAGGCCAGGTTAAAGGGATGCAAGGCCAAAAGACTCTTAAAGGAGCTTACCCCCGGGCTAAAAATAGCAGGCACTAGAGAATTATCTTAAATACGACCAAACTTGTTCTGTACTGTGAATACAGATAACTGTAATATGTTTCCATTTTTGGTCTTTTCAGGGCTTTTTTTAAGTTGGGCTTGTGGTAGCTGACTATTTAAGTCATTTCTGATTCTAGTTGTCACATTTGCTCCCAGAAATACCGTCGAGGGGGCTCGATGGAGGAATTCTTCTTATTTAGCTCTGCTGCTTTTGTTAAAAATCTAATGAGCTTTTGGACTGCCAAGCATGACATAGAAAGGCCGTGTCAGAAGGCAGATTCATTAAAAAACAATGTTATTAACGGCCTGCTACGTGCATCCCTTTTCTTGGCGATTCCGTTTTCCTCCTAAGAGATAAAAAAGGCAGTTTACTACATTTTATAAGTAAATAGGAGTATGTTTAACCCTGATGTGATGAAGTTTCTCAAATAAGTAACTTACCAACACCTACAGACCTTCCTCCCTTTTCACCCTTTCAGCAGACATTTTTACCCCTCTGCTTGTGTCTTCACGGTACTTCATCTCTAATTTCGCCACAAAATCCATCCCAATATCTTATAATTTGTTGTTTCACTAGACAACCAACCCTTGTGTCCTAAGCATTATGTTCCTAATACATACATCCTTGTATTCTGAGTACCTGTTTGTGCCTTGCACATAGTGGATGTTCTTTACGTGGTCCAAAAATGGGTCAGTTTAAGAAGGAATGAAATAAATTCCTGAATCAGAGCATCCTATATAATAGCATACTAAATTTTAACCCATGAATCACCCTAAACAGGGGCCCACACGGGCTGGGTAAACTGTTCCCTTTTAAACAAAGACGGCTCACTGAGGCCTTTGCTAAAATAGCAAAGATGATCAAGAATTCGACTGCTCTACAGAAACTGGTAAGAAATTCAGGATAAGCGGATCCTTTTGCTTTGCTATTTTTGCACCCAGCTTTCCAGCCTATAAACCAAAGCAAGGCCAAAACATCCACAACTTCTGAAAAGCCTGAACACCTTGGGAAATTAGCCATCCTTTGCCTTCCCATCATGTCTTTCTAGCCTCTGTGTTTGATTCTTCCAAGAAATAGGATAACTGCCATAGAGCTGTGGTGCCGTAAACGTGTGCAATTAGGCGATCACTTCTCCACGTGAGATAAATTCTTTTCACTGTAATTTTTGACAAGGAAACGACGACAAAAACAAAATATTTGTAAAAGTTTGAAGTCTGGATCCACTGAGAGAGGGAAAACAGGTCAGGAAATACGCGCACGGTGTGGGAACAGTGTGCTGGGAAGCCGGGGCCATGCATTTTCATGAGGTCCCAGGTAACAGTTGGTCCCTTGGACAGAGGCAGAGTTACTCTGATGCTCTGGAACTCCATAAGGGTACCAACTCTTTAGCTCTTCACGGAGTGTGAGAAATATTCCCTCTTCTGTAAGAGAGAGAAGTGAATACTTGACATCCAATGCACACATATAACAGTGTCTTTATGTGCCAACACACATCGGCTTAACACGTCTTGCAACGGCCATTGAAGGCTCTATCTATCCTAATCTGAGGAGCGAGTTTTGGTGAATTAGAAGGTAAGTGCACAGCCACTCTGGCAGGTGCACATGTACTGCTGTCACGGTTGGCTCTGTTTACAAACCGTCTCTTGGAGAGCATGCTCTCAGATCTTTGAGATGTCTTATTTTTAGCATGATTGGTCTGAATGGCTGGCAAGGTCATTTTATTCTCTCTCTCTCTCTCTCTCTCTCTCTTCCTCTCCCTGAATCTGATAGAACACTGTAAGTCCATCCATTAACAGACTTCAGAGATACAATTCCAAATATGCATGGCTTTGTGCTGGGCACGGAGAAGGCGACAAGGCCCCAGCTTAAGGCACACTTATAAAGGATAGGAGGGAAAGCCCTCATGTAGTTTATAATGTAGCTTGAGGGACACTGCTGGAAGGACAGACCCCTATGGCCACAATGCAAAAACCTTCACAAAAGGCATAGATGCTCTTTTGCACATGTGACAATAATACTCATTCTGTGCCTAAGAGGGGCCACCGATACCATCTTAAATTTAGGGATTTAATGGTTTATGCTTTGCCTGGTGAAGGTTCCAACTGAACACAGACCCAAGCAACCACTGGCCTTTAGTGCAACACACGGTTCTAATACAGTTTACGGACATTCGTCCTATGGCAAATTTCCTTTGGACTCTCATTTCTTAAGACTTATTTCCACCGACACTCAAAGGAGGACAGAGTTAATTTCTGAGAACCCCCAACCGCACACCTTCCTGTCCGGGCCTCTGCACTTCATTTGCATTCATCCCCTCCTTGCCGCTGCTCGGCTCCATGGAGGACACTGGGATGGCAGGGCAGCCAGTCGCACACAGCCTGGGATGGGCTTTTATGCTCCTGGATGAAAGGTCAGGTGGAAAGGCCCACCACCGGCACAATTAATCTGGTCACTCAGGGGCCATCCGCTGGTTCAAGAATAGCTTGCAGGTGAGTGATGGACGGGGTCACCGCCGCCTGGCTCTATCAGGGGCTATTATAACAGCCATAAAGAGAAAGGGAAAAATTGAACAAGGGAAGAATGACTCCTGCAAGGGACATGAAGAGAGGCACAAATGCCTTCATACAAAGGAGAAGCGTGAGAAGTACCAGGGGAGCCGGGCTGCCTATAGTAGTCAGGGTGGACGGCATTCTTTGAAATTGCCAAAGTTTGAATATTAATGAGGGGTCAGGGCCTAACCACAGCTCAGGGTCCATATAGAGAAGTGCATGCTGTCCATTCTCTCCCCGCAGGTGAAAGGTGACAGAGCTGGGCCCGAGAGGTTGGATAAAGAAGACATGGTTCTAGCTTTCCTTGGGTTTCAAGACAGAAATGAGATTTAGGGAACTCAGCCCTGCACATCATCTGAAAGCCTGTATCCAAAACCAAGCAGCGTGTTTTAGTGATGGTCTTGCAAGCCCTGCAGTTGGTGATTTATTTATAAGGATCTCCAAACAAAATGAGAAAAAAAAGGGGCGGAGATTACTCATAGTACTGATAATACAATTGAGTGTGTTCTCAATGAATACAGACACGTGAATTATGCTTTGCTGGGGTGGTGGTCTATTTGGGAACTGGGTAGAAAAGCAACGAAGGGGAAAAGCGTAAGTAATTTCAACCCAAGGTAATGGGGGAATTACTTATTTAAAGATAACTCTGCTGAGCTGTATTTGTCTTGACCAATGGCCTTACAGCTAAAGAGCTTTACTACTGACAAGAAAAAAAAAAGAAAAATCAGTGATCTTTTTATGGGAGGAAATTTTACCAGTTGTGTTTTTTAAGGGAGAAAGTGATCTGACAGATTATACAATGAAATTTAACATTACACGCAATGTTCTGCTGTTAGGTACTACTACGTGGGAAAAACAGGATGCTATCCAGACCCCATGAAAATCTTTTAGAAGTAAAACTATGTGTGTGTGTTTGCATATATGCCTCATTTATCTCTCATGATCAGGCATTAATCTACATTGGCACTTGTGCAGACAAATCAAGAAGCTGAATGGCTTAAGCATCCAATTTTTACTAAAGCATTTAACGGAAAGATTTCAAAATCATTTACATATTTTCCTCAACTTAAAAATTATGATAATTGACTTTTGTAGCATTATGTGATATCGTAATATGACCGCAGGGAGCTATTTAGAAATATAGCCTTGAGAAATACAGGGTGTTTTGCCCTCAATTGAAATAGCCCCAGACAGTCATATTTTGAGTAAATGTCTACTTTTTGTAGTTTTTTGTCTCATCTGTTTTGGTCAGTTCCTATGTGCCACCCCTTGCCTCTACAAGCTCATTAACTTTCTAAATCATTTCTTCTCATCTCCCATGTGCTCAGAACACAGATAACTAGATTGGTTTAAATTGCAAGCAAAACAAAAGGAAGCAAGGGGCAAATGAGAGCCGGAGAAGCTTATCTGGGAGTGAGATGCATCGAATTTGAGGGTATGATTTTTTTTTGCATCTGGTTTGGCTTCTCAGAGACATTTATACAAATGGTATGTTTCTCAGCTATGTTGCAGACAATTAATAATCCTAAATTAATAATGGCCACAGAAATGAGGTCTCCTAATATGAATTACAAAAATAACCACTGTGATGAAGTAAAAATGCATCCCATCTATGGAACACACATCTTCTCTTTCAGCTGTGAAACATGTCACTGGAAATAAAAACAAACTAGCAACTAAAGGAAAAACAGTAGAATCGAGGTTTTGTTTTTCCATATCACAAAAGCAGCAGGGAGGTCACACAGGGCTGTTGGACGGTATCATGGCTTTTGCTGACTCAGAGAAGAAACACATTTGCCATTCAAAGACAAATTAAACAGGGCATGGCTCACGCGACGTGGGTCGCCAGACTCAGTTATCTGCCAAGACCAGGCAACATCCAGTTACTTCCAAATGCATCTCAACACAGAAAATTCTTTGGCTCTGTGTGGACAGAATGTCTTTGTCAAAATTTTCAGTTGGAACAAATATTGCAAAACAGTCCAGACGAGATTTGTCCCAGGAGAAATTGACACAAATTTCTTTAGGACAGGGGCAGCCACCTCAGCTACATTGCTGGGATGGCCAGGTGATAGGATTAAAGGAGCTAGAAAGTGGCACTGTGACGTAATAGAACTCTCAAATCCACTGCACGCAGAGTCCTAGAATTGAGGACCACTGGGGTAAGAAGTCACGTATCCCACGTGACATTGCGGTGTTCAGATCTCAGGTATTTGCCCAGACTCTTCTCCGGTGGGAACAGGAGGCAAGCCTGCCCATCAGGCAGCACTGCCTAAAAGAAAAGGCAAGCTGATATCAGCGGCTCCGAGGAGAGCAGGGTGTCCCCGCTAAGCATGTGCTGGCGTGACACGAGAGGATCCTGATATGAGAACATTTCTGGACAGGATCTGAGTTGGCGAGGGTCCCTGGAAGCCCGGGAGAACTATGTCTGGAATACAGAAGCTCCAACTGCACCTCCGAACAAATGAGATGGCAGCCACGGAAGCCAATGTCCTCAGGCCAAGAGTCCGTGGAAAAACCAAGGGCGTTCCTATAATAGAGGGACTTTTTTCCCTATGTAAGCACCATGCAAAATCAGAAATAAACTTCTCAGAAAGGACAGGGGAGAAGAGATTTAAGCTGGAGAATTACAGGGAAGTGAAAGAGATCTAACTGAATCTAGGTCAGTAGAGATGTAATGCTTGGTCCCTCCAGAGAGAAGAGGGAAAGGGGTACGGAGCCTTCTTCTTGTCCCTGCCTCATTCACGGAAGCAGGCAGGACTGTCTACGAGACAATGCAAAGACAGCTGCCAGACACAGAAAAGCCCCATATTCAAGATGTCGCATATAGGCCAAAAGCGTGTCAGGCCTTCCAGCTGGACGGAAATATTCTCACAGAGAAATGTCAACAGGCCTAAAATGGTACCAAACGGTTTTCATCCAAAGGAGCCCCATGTGCGTTGCCAGGGGCTCCATATTCCACTCACGGCAGCCTTGCCCACGGGGGAGAGAACCTTCCGCTGACCGCCTTGCCCTCTTCCTTTAGGTTGGCTACCTCTCATCTTCTCTCAGCCATCCCGATGAGCAGACTGCTGTCTTTCTCCATGCACAGTGTGCAGGGCAACATAAATCCCAGGTTCTCCAATTTCAAACATTCTGCCCCACTGCCCTGCATTCGATGGACCCTACGCCTGGGCTCTTGGTCTGGAACAGAAGGTCCTGTTAGCTAGGAGAAATGCTCTCCAGCAAAATCCCATGTCAGGCTGAAGGTATCTCTGAAGATGGTAAGTGTACCAACCCAGAGAAGGGCAGAAAGTATTTGCGAGCGATGATCAGGATAACAGGCAGGTGGGGAAAGTCCCCGCTTTGCTTTCTCTCTCCAAGAGCTTATCTCACTTGATTTTAAAGCCCTGTCTTCATCACTAATCATGAACTTCACGGCACTACGGACTTTGTCTACACGTAATCACTGTACCTCCAGAAAGTGGCAAGGAGATGAGCATGCTGATGGTTGATAGTAATTTTTTTTTTAATGAAGGGAAAAATAAATCAGTGATCAAACAGAGAAACTGTTAAAATCCAGAAGCACGAAGAAACATGAAAATATGCACAAGCTGGAGACCAGTAGTTTTGGCCGGCAAGTGGATTCTTCATGAGAAAACGTGACCATCCATACCACAAGTGATATGGGATGAAGAGACCAGTGTTAGTCATAGCCCTGGGTGATAACGCATTCTAAAGCACTGTCCTGAGGTTTTAAAGTTAGCGACTCAGCTGGGAAAATCCATGTGACAGCAGACAGCCGGCAACACCTTCTGTCTCCAGGCCATTTGAAGGAAGATGGGGAGCATTGAACACATCTAAGAATTTCTCAAAAGTGAAAAAGTACTTGGCGTCAGTTTCCACGCATGCCTCTGGTGCCGAAATATCAGCCACCGTGGAAACTGGTCTCTGCAGTTGCTTCTCAGCGACTGGTGAGTATGTCTTGTTTGTCCCCTTCTCCTTTCAGTAAGTTGGCACATTTGCTCCAATCATTTCTTTGCTGCATCTCTCTAAATTCTCTAACGTGGGAAAGTCTGATCAAAATGTCCAGCCTTCACCATGACCCAGGACTCTGGTAATGAATTAAGAGTTACCTGGGGTGCAAATGAACAAGAGAGCTTGCCAGAGGATGGTTAGAGAATTTCATGACAATTAGCACTCATTTGCGCTACAAGAATAGAGAAAAAAAAAATTGTTTTCAAGGAGAACAAAAAAAGCTACTCACACATACACAACCCAAAAAAAAAGCCTTGTAGCACTGGCTGAAAATGATACCATTGGATGACAGAAGAAACACACCAGATTAGCCAATTAGCATTCACCCAAGAAAAGATAGCACCTTGGAGAGAAGGGAGAAAAGGAACCCATCAACGGTGATATCAACTTTACAATAGCCCTGACTGTTTATCTACCCAAAGGAAGTGCTACCTCCCCACTTTTTTTGTGGCCCTCTCAACAAGTCTGGGGGAAAAAAATGTTAGTTCAACATTATCGCAAGCCAGAATATGACTCTATTTATGTGACAAGTTGACAACATACAATTTCATGCTTGTTGAACTGATCGGTGTTATATATTCACTGTGCATTTTATGAAGCCTCACCATTATAAATATGAAGCAGTATACACTTATTCAGAGTAACTGCAGCAGTTGCCATTTACAGCTGGGTTGTTTGTGCTCTTACGAAGCGCATTGCCGCCTTAAGGGGCTGCAGGCGCAGAAACAGATGTGAAGTGTGACTCTGACCAAAATGGATTGACGATGACCTATGTGAAAGCAGGCTATTACATTTTGGTCTGCATGGCAGCTGACACTGGTTTGTATTTAGATATGTGACTGGTGAGAACACTGTGTCCTTAAAGCTCTGTTTAAACATGGGCCAAGACATTTGTCTCCTGGACTAATTATTTTACCACCATGCTATGGCAAGTATCCCATTTTTTTCCTTAAAAAAAAAAAAAAAAGAATGAGAATGTGTATGCACACACACACACACACAGGCACACGGTTCCACTCTGCTGTGTAAAGTTACAGTCAGTACTTTAAACCTTGGTCATGCCAGGTGAATGTTGGCAAGAGTTCCGGAACGTCTGCATAGCAGAAGTGTACCACGTTCTCAATCAGGTTCCTGGGAACGGGACAAGGCCACAAACCATCAGATCATAAGCTGTCCCAGAGACTGGTTTTGGTCAAATTGTTTCCTCCTTTCTCTCCCCCGCTTTCTTTCTTTCTCTTAGCAAGCTTCAACTGATTTGCAAGTGTTCACTTCCACAAGGACAAATTTGGAAGAGTGAAGAACAACAAAATTTATCCAAATGTGGAAGGAAATGAGGGAACCAGGCGCCTTGCTAAAGCGAGATATCACAAATTTGCATAAGTAGTTTCCCAGCGACAGAGGTGCTATTCGGAACACAATAAATTGCTTGTATTGTATGCAAGGGCACAAACCTTGACCAAGTTTGCGGTTGCTTCTCTGCTCCTGTGTTTCAAGTACACCCCAACACTCCTGCTAAGAAGCCCAAGTTGGTGGCCCTCTCTAGGCAGATCTAAAAGGATAATAATTTACTTATCATTTCATTTAATTATTTGTTTTTAGGTAGACCTAAAAAATGTGATTGTTTACCTAGAAGTCTTCAACATCTGTATGTGACTATTAAGAAAAATAAATCACAAATATTTGAAATATGAATTACATTGCTGCAGGATTTTCTAGTCATTCTTTTGTTTCCTTTTTGTTTGTTTGTTTAAGAGTAAGTAACACCCTTAGCTCTCGTTTGGAGATCTAGCAATGGAGTCACTGACTGGAATCGTGGATCTCTTTTGAAAGATTTGAATTCTAGTGTTTTGGAACTTTCACACTCTAACTAAGTTTGCTGTTCAAAATCTACATCTCTTTCTACTTTTCCTGTTGGACTGAAGTGAAGGTGTTGTCGGTCTGTCTAGTAAATCCAACCCACAAGATAACATAATCACATACATTCATTTCTCAGAGACCTTGGCGGTTCTTATCTCCTTGCTTTTATGATCTCTCATGAACAGCCAGGAATAGCAATTTGCAGCCTGTTTGTAAAGCCATCTTAGTCTGAACCTAGCCTTTCTCCTCTTTTATCACACAGCGATATTCTGCAGCTGAATCCCACTCACCACAGCAAACTTTGCTCTGAGCCCCATTTTAGGATAATGTGAGGATTCCCTGTGTGTACAGAACATATGAAACATGCAACGGAGGGCGATCGCCATCTCAATGAGCTATTTGTTAATAGAAGGTGACATGTGTGTTTAGCTTAGATTTGTCGACATGTTGCCCACTGTACACTGTAGCCTGAAGCTACGACTTCACGGTCATCAGCGTCTCCGACAAGCCTCTCTGTGGCTCTCGTGGTCCCAGGTCTTCTTTGTGCTTGCTCAACTTTATTTTACCATTATATCACCTAGAACCTTAAACACAAGGCTTGAGTTCTGTGTTAAATCACAATTGTTTCCTATTCAGTGTTCCAAGCTCCCCATTTTCATTAAGTTACTTTATTAAATCCTTAATAACATAGATAGAATAGTTAGTTAATTTGTGTGTTGAGCCATGGATGTTAATTTGTAAACATAATAACATACTGCAATCATTTGCATAATAGCATTTTAATCTTTTTAGTAAAAGCTGTAATTCCCTACAAAGTACACTGCAGTAGAAACTAAGTGACTATTGGTAATAATACAAAAGGCCTTAAAATTCTGATCCTATTATAGTGTTGGAACATACCCAAACTGCTTCCATAATCTCTGAAATGTTACTGTTCTCTGATTTAGGTGTCTGTGTCAAGAATAAAAATGAAGTATAACTGGTAGCAATAGACTATTTCCTAAATGTAATTTAGTATTCACTAAGCACCAGCACTTTGCAAATAGCTCTGAGGCTTTCCTTCAAAGTTCAGAGCTCCAGCCCCGCATACTGTGTGAGACACACCAAGGAACTCACTCGAAACTCGGCTGTGCCCAAGACAAGGCTCCAATAAATCTTGCTGATGTGGCACAGGGCAGGGCATCGGCCACCAAGAATTTGGCTATTAAGTCTCCTCCCTCCTCCCCGCCCGAGCAGCCTGCTTTTACCTCCTTGAACGAACTACTTCTGAGCAGAAGTTTGGGAGACAGTGAAAAAGTGGGGGAAATAGTTAACAAAGCTACTTCTAAAACAAAACAAAACAAAACAACAAAACTCTATAGGGGGCTTGAAAGAGCCCATTAACACCAATCACAAGACTGGCCCCAAAAAAAGAAAAAGAAAAAGCCTAGTCGTTTAAAAGTCAGGCCAAGTCATTTTACGCAAGATCTGGTAATTCATTAATCTATCCGGCTGCAAACCTTGAATGAATAACTTGCACTAGTAATGGCGATGGGCAGGTCTACACAGTATCAGTGTTTAGAATCTGAAACTATGCAAATTATTCTATCATTTTGGAATAGAAAAGGCACAAAAGTATCTCCTATCATGCTTTTGGGACAAATGGCGTAATGGATAAGAAGTCATTTATCTTCATAAAAATTTGCCTTTGCCAAGAATAAGAGTGTGTATCTCCTTGTGTATCTCTCTCCCCTTTTCCCTTGCTCTCATGCTCGCTGCTTGTCATTCAGCATCTTTGGCAGGCTACAGTAAAACACAGTATCCTGCTTTGCTTTCAAACTATACCTCAGAGTGCACAATCTTGAAAGTAACCTGAGAGGTTAAAGAAGAAAACAAAAGTGGTTCTTACAAAATTGTTTTATATCACAGGTAATTCATTTTATCAAACCCACAATAAAAGTTTTCATTGCTACACGAATACGCACATAATTATCAGGACAGATGAACCTTGTTAAAAACGTGAAGCCTGGGCTAGAGAACAGCGGAAGAACAATGCGGCTGTCGGTCTTGAACGTTCATCGTTTCATCTGCTTTGCGTGTTGCTCTCATTCAGAGGTGAGCCATCTGCTGGGCTGTGTTTCCACGGCAGTGCATACAGATAGGGGGGCGAGGACAAACAGACACTGTAGAGGCGTGCTGTGCAAGCACACACGGTTGCTATACAAATAGACAGTTTGTCCACTGTAGCATCCTGAATCTAAATTACTTTAACCTCGACTCATATCTCTGAAGTAAACCTAGGAGGCAATTAGCCACTTCCTCCTGATTCCTCTCCAAGTTTTCCTCCTCGTGAATGTGGGTCTCCACTTTCCCGGCTACAAAGATATCCAGGCAGAGTAAGTTTTACTTCGATGACCCACTGGAGAGTCCGGGAGATAGGAGAAGCCTAAGATATGTCCATAAAATGTCTCACCTACTTCTCGAAAGTGCCTGGAGTATCGAATAGCTGGTCTCTACCCCCCAAACACAAACCAGTACCTTCTGCAATCATTGTGCCCAATGACACACGTGGATTCTCGCTTTCCAGATACAAATGGCTAAGAACTGGATTGATTTCCGTGAACCACAGCAGCCGATCTCATCTTTTGTAACCACAACTTACATTAACCAAAGCAACCATCAGGAAAGTTAGTGATGGTGAAGGATGTCATGTAACCGGCATCCCATGACTTACTATTCATTGGCAGGGGTTGATGCCAAGAGACATAGCCCTGTGGGTCAGAGCTCCTCAGTCATATTTTTCCAGTGGTCAGCATAATGGCAGGGAGGAAACAGGGTGATAAACCAGATGTTCCCAAGATAAGGCAGATGTTATCAAGGCAAGAAGTCTAAAATAGTCTTTGAGGTGTGTAGAGGAACGCACGCACGCGCATACACACACACACACACACACTATTCAGTCTCCCTGCCAGATCAGCCGACAGTAGAAGTTGAAAATAAAGCAGCACACAGGCTGGGTCAGATTGTTGCTTCCTGGTTTGTGACTCTCCAAGATGAACATCTAACTGATTTATATCCAGAATTTGGAATTTTGTGGTAGACTACAAATGCAAAGATAAGTACAGCATAAATTTTTAAAATACTCCATACGTCTCCATGAGTTTCAACATTCTTCAACATTCTTATGTTACAGCCAATTATCTCCCCACTTAAATGGCTATTATTTTCTTACTTGAAGTCTATATTCTTCCTAAGCGTCATTACCAAGTGTGGCAAAAATCTGGCTGTGGGCTGTAAATTGAATTTAAATGACAAACATTTATTGATTGCAAATTGGAAATTCCAGAAATCTTCAATAAGTGATTATTGTAAATGAATTCGGTCTCTCCACATAACAAAGGAGAATTTATTCTCCTGGTGATTAAATTAAGGGGAGGTGGTTTGGACACACATTTTTTTCTCTGTTTGTTTTGTTAAAATTCTAAGAGGTTTGCCATTCATAGAAACGTCTGCCTGACCACAAGCACAGTCAGAAGCAGGAGTTCATTACCATGGAAGGCTACAGAATGTCCTCCAAGGAGGCAAGTGAGAGAAAGCAGGCACCGCATAAATGTGTGGATTGGGTTAAATATGTTCTGCCCCTGAGGCAGCAGGGAGATGGGACCCCCTTTGTAAAATGACTCACCGTCCAAGAAAGGGCCTCGGCTCCTCACGGGGAGCAGGAACTGAACCAGACAGGTATCCACGAGCTTTCAGCTCTCCTTGGAATATGTTCAAGTTAGTCTGCTTTGCCACCTCCCTCCCTAACCTAACTCACATGTATCAGCACAGATGGAATTTCCCGTTGAGGTGCTTCAAGTTTTGTTCCCTGGACGCCACCCCCTCTGCTGTCACCCTGTCTCTTCCCTGCACCTGCCTCGCATGGGGTTTGTAACGCAGCAGAGCCTGCTGTCAGATTTCCTGCTTGTCCGTAGCTCTTAAAACGATCAGAATGCTCACCCTTAAATACCATCTCCGTCACATTGCTCTCCTGCTAAAAATCTTCGGTGACACCCTAATTCCTATAGTGGAAACGACACACTTGCAACTGGGTCCTCATGGCCTGGCCTCATTTTGTACCCACCCTAAATCCAGACTCACTTGTCTTTCTCCTGCATTCCCATTAATACATATTCCACTTTGAGTAAACCAAGCTCTTCACTTTCATAACCCGTCTGTGAAAACACGTCACTCTTATTCTCTTATGAGCCTTGGTGATGTTATTCTTGCTGATTCCCTCCTTAGCAAGGACACACACACACACACACACACACACGTGCATACATGCAGTCTTGCAATATTTGCCAATTGTTAATATATATATAATATATAGCCCCACACATATAAATATGCATGTGCACATACACATGTATGTATATAGTGTTACATTGTACTCCAATTGCTGATCTATGTGACCATATACATATATATGTATATTTGTATACACAGTCTTCCATTATATGCTAATCGTTTCCGATTTCACCATTTACCCTCCCAAACTAGACGTAAAGTCCTTTAGGAGATAGATCTTTGGTGCTTTGTATGTAATTTTCACATTAACTAATGCAGTTCACATCATCAATAAATATATGATGGTCAACTCACTCATGAGGTTGCAATTATTTATTAAGTACATACTTTCTTCTACTTTCTAAGAAAACATCTAGAAAAACTTCAGTGAACAAGACAAACTGGTTCCCTGCTCCAAAATACAGTCTTTTGAATAGCCAAGATCTGGGTTTTTGTTTAAACCTTTTCATAAGTATATAATATATGCCCCTTGTAGAGAAAAATTAGAATACAACTGAAAGTCGAAGGAAAAAGTGTAAAATCATCTATATGTCCACCAGAATGACTGAACATTCTTGAAAGCTTCTATCTGCCGTTCCTTGATGCCATACAGCAGGACACCTTACAGAGAGATAACAGGAAACCACCCTTTTTCTTTTACAAAAGTTCACGGTATCGGACCTTCCTGCAAGTTCCAGTAATTACCCAAAGTGAATGCTGGCCACAGCTGAGAGACCGTCTCTCCCCATTAGCAAAGGCAGGCTTCAGAACATATGATGAGTAATGACCTAGAGACAGCTACATTCTCACTCTCCATGTTCTAAAGAACCCCAAGTAGCTGCATTCAGAAGTAACAGACCAACGAATGAAAGATGCCCATTCAGTGCAATCACAAAGGCATTGGAGCAGAGGTTAAAATAAAGCAGAGACAAGGTGGCCCACAATGTCCCAGAAGAGCCAACATGCTATTTCCCCTAATCCATGCCAGCCATCTTTACAGACTGCCATGCTGTAAAAGTACTTCTTTATTCTCCTCTTCCAAACAATGCACAAAGCAACAGAGAGAAGGAAGTTGTGTTGCAATAGTTTGAAACATAAATCTTGCTACCAGCCGGTCCAGGGACAGCATCCTGTTTTCCTGACACACGGATCAGATTCACTGGGTGCTGCACCTATAGGCCTTGTGTCCTGTTTTGCTAAGTGGCTTCTGAATCATACCTGGTCACCTGCATTGACACATCCAAACACAGGTTGTGCAAGCAGAGATGGATGTTTGTGTGTCCAGTTACTCAACCAACATGCACATTGCGTGTCAGCTCACTCTGCTCCCGCTCAGGAATTCTGTTTCCCAAATTGGGACATTCAATTTTCATCCTTTTTTTTTTTCTTTCTTCTTCTTCTTAAGGTTACATAAAAATTAAACTTAGATTCAAATGCATGGAAGAGGTCAAAGGAAAAAAATTCTATTTATTCCCAACGTTTAAACATTCTGCAACACTAAACGTAACTCTAAATGCCCCCTTTCTTCCTGCTGTGATGAGAATTCAGAAATCCTGTGGCCAGTTTCCAGCGGTGTCATCAATGTGCTACTTGAGTCAGGGAAAAGTGTTGAACTACTCGGTGCTTTATTTTATTCTGGGAATCCGAGGTAGATAATGCTTGTCATTGGCAGATCAGAGGTGGCAGAGACAGTGGCTGTTGGGCTTGCTCAAGTGCAAGGCCTTCACAAATGTGATGAGGCAGGGTTTCGAGAACGGGAGGAGAGTGAGCGAGCACAGGTGGACGTCCTCTGTGAGAGGTTGAAAGTCACAGGCGCTGGGAAATGCCTTTGGGGTAATGCAGCTTTGTCAGAAGCAACGTGCAAAAGCTGTAGCCATTCAAGGGTTCCTCTGTTGCCTGTGGAGCTTCTTCACAGGGGAAGACACAGTTTTAGAATTCTACCTATGCTCAACACACACTTTCTTTTTCATCATAGAAAAGATGTCTGAGTTTAATGCTAGAGGGCAAAGAGTAGAAGCATCTTTTCTGTATGCAAATGCAGAGGAAGTGCTGCTGTGTGTAACAGCATTGCCACATATGGCCTTACCCTTTTCATCGCCAAAGAAGAATGGGTTTTGTGACATCAGAGAAACTGGTGACTTATCTATACAGTCACTCTTCTGTCCGCCCCTGAGAGAATTCCTGACGTATCAGTCCCAAGGCCCTGGGCATCTCAACAATTTTACATGGCTTCTAAGTCTTCATATCCTGTATCTTAACTCTGTTTTCTCTTTCGGAAATCTGGCCAATTCGTCTTTAGTGTTTTCGAAAAATGGCAGTGACTTTTTTTTTTAAACAGAGTTTCTCCACCTCCGCACCATGGTCATTTGGGGCCACATGATTCTTTGTTGTGGGGAGCCGTCCTGTACCTTGTAGGGCATTAAGCAGCATCTCTAGTCTCTACCCACTAAATACCAGTAGCATCTCTTTGCCCCCAGTCCTAACAATCAAACCTCCCCCCAGACAATGCTAAATGTCCCCAGGCAGGCAAAGTTGCCCTCCGTTGAGAACTCTGGTTTAGAAATGAGAGATGAAATGAAATAAACCTTGTGTTTAGAGTGTCGAAAACAGTTCTATCAGTGGTAGAAAGTTATACAGGAAAACAAAAGGGGTGTCTTTGAGTAGATTAGGTATCTGTGGATATCTAACTATCTGCCAAACGAAGCCTCCTGGAAGTGTAAAGGTGAACGACCTCACGCAGCTGCCACAACACGAAATACAGGGACATAGGTCATAAAAAAAACAGTGTATTTTTTGCAGCCAGCCCACTAGGGAGGCCTTGACTACCACACCATCCCTGCCCCTACCTTTTAGTTATTCCCTAACCATCTTCTACAAAATGCATGGCATTCACCCAATATGAAATAGCCGATTTTTAGATAAGAGGTCTATGGAGATGGACATTTTTAAAGTACTGTTTATTTAATGCAGCATGACTTAAAATGGGCCTGTAACCTGACAAGTGTACTGAATGAGGAATGTTCATTTTACCAGTTCGAACCAGCCAAGTCCTCACATGAACTTTCCGAGACCCGGCTGAGAAGCCTGGGAAAGTATAACTAACCACAAACCCTCAGTGTTTCCTCCACCTGATTCCTTCTCCCCAGCCTTCACTCCATTACCTTAAGCACTCTTCTAAGACCCACTTAATGCTCCAGACGTATTATAAAATCTTAGCCGTCAACAGAATCTACAGCCACCTCAGCTCACCAGCTCTATACCTGCTTCCATGTCAACCAACACTGAAAGATTCTGTTCTATTTTTAAGTATATTGAGCAAAGAAGCAGCTTGATATGTAAAGGATGGCTGTCACCCAAAAGCACTGTTATTCTATTTTTAATCGATGATAATAGACTTTGAAGTCAGATGCATCTGGGGTCCAAATCCCACGGCTTTGTCAACTGTGTGATTTGGGGAAAGTCACTTAGCCTCTCTGAAACTCACTGCCTGCATAAGTAAAATGGGAATGATAATAATGGTACCTAAACAGGAGGTTGTTTTGAGGTCCCTTGGTTATCGCTGTTACTCCCATGAACGTACAGTATTCATCACTCACTCACTACTCACGAAGCACTTACTCAACACCTTCTGTGTGCGGGGAAAACTCAGTAAATATTGTAAAATGGGTTTTCTTAATGACTCAATAAACATTTATGCAGAGCCTTTTATGTGCTGGGTGCTGGAAAAACTCAATAAATATTGTAAAATTGGCTTTCTTAATGACTCGAGATTTCAACCAAACAACACTGAAGTATAAGAAATGTCTCGGCTGGCGGATGAAAAATACATTTAAAGTGCTTTGTATGGAGCCTGGCACGTGGTAGGTAGAAAAGGTTACATGATGCCGGTAGTGCCAGTGGTGGGGATATGGAAAACGAGTTGATTTGACAGTCTTTACTCAATTCACTTGCCAGAGTCTGTCCTTATAAGAAGTCCTTATAAGAAACCATTTATTTTCGAGTAAATGAGTACTGATCTTGTGAGAAAGAAATTCTTTTCTCAAAGTAACTCTTTAATAGGTGCAGATTAACATTATTATAGGGTAGGCTTATAATAAAGAGTCTAGAGTCTGGCAGGCAATTCTCACTACTGAAAGGTGAATTAATTTTGACTAATTTATAAGTAAATATCAGAGTAGTTGGGCTTAGAAGTTCCCATAATACAAAGAAATCAGAGGTATGATAAAAAAATATGAGAATAGTAGTAAAAAACAAAACAAAACCAAAACTGCTCATCTACTTTGTAAAATAAGTAAAGGTAGACCGTACATTAGGCACCATTTTCTGCGGGAAACAGGAATAAACAGGTTTAGACATTTCTTCTTTGTCATTTATTCTTTCACAATCCCTTACTATTTCAACAGAGTTTGATGCACTCTATTGAGGGTCCTTAGGACCTTAATTCTCAAAAAAACAAAAAACAAAACAAAACAAAAAAACCTTGTTTTCCCGCAAAATAGGAAGTGCCTAACTATGATAAAAAGTCTTTCTTTCGGTGACAGCGAAGTAAGAACCATTATGCTTTCAGGCCAATAATCACGTTAGTGCAGCATAAGCCAAGTTCAATGAGAAATTAATTTTCACCAAGGGCTGTCCTTACCTCAAATATGTTTGAAGGTTCATTGTTGTACTGATTGGATATTATTTCTGATTGGTCACTGCACCACTTGAGTCCACCCAGAAAGCTGTCTGTATCCAAGTCGTTCACGTCTAGTTCAGAAAGGTCAAGTTCAGGAAGATCTGGGCAAAGAGGCTGGTCTTCACCAACCAGAGCAGCACACTGCAGGAGGCAGGGGGGAAAAAAAAGCTTTCATTAGCTGTAGGAATTTATTAAACTGCAATAGCATGTGATAGGAATTAAGCCTGGTTAATTCAACGACACCACCAAAGCTGGTTTCTAGGGTTTTAGTCCCCAGAATAAACATCCTAAATTCTTTAACTCACTTTGCTCTCAAAGGATACTTTGCCGGAACCACTACATCCCAAACTCTACCTCCAAATCTGTGATAAATGCCATGCTTCCATGAAGTCGTCTCTGATTCGTCTAGTTAGAAATCAACTAATTAGATTTGTACCTCTTTGATAGCACTCTCCAAATTTCAAATTTTCTGGGTTAACTATACGCAAAATTTCACTCTACTCTTAGAGTATAAGCCCTTTGAGAGAAAGATACAAATTTGATCTCACGTTGGAATTGCCATCACACATGAGAGAGACAAAATAAACGATTACTAAATGAGAAAAAAAAAATAAGAACTATACCAGGAAAACTTTCTCCATTTATTCTCCATTTAACCATTATAATCCACGTAATTCATTTAGCAACTAATGATGCAAAGTCCTTTAACGTGTCTATGGCTCTCTTGAATTGTTATTTAAATCTTTCACTTAACTTTTCATGAGCTTCTGAACTTCATCTCAAACAGGGCAAAAATAAGTCCCTTGAGATGAAAGACAAAAATCATATTTTTTAATGATCTCTGCTATCTTTCACTATGTGTAACTTGCAAGTCTTGTATGTTGGTGTGTGGGTCTGTGTATGTATGTATACCATTGGGATCATCTGGAGTCTGAAAAGAAAAAACACTCTAGCACACCGCAACTATGTTTTTGTTCATCATTTACATATTCCTAACCTACGTTCTAAGTGAATTCAAAAGAACGATTTTCTCCTTTGGAGTTTTAAAAATGATTTCAATATATTGAGAGGCTTAAAATACCCTCTGCTGTGACTGGGCTGCTTGTCACCTCCTTGCATAGGGCAAGTGGGCTGTTAACTGTCCTGCACTGTGGCCTTTTGAGAAAAGTAGACCCTTAATGAGGTGGGCTTCTAATCTCTAATTGGCTTTCTGACTGCTGATTCATCACTGTGAAGTGTGAAGAACCCTGCAGAAACTTCCTATTGCAGAGGTCTGGTAATGCCAAAGCCATAGGACTTCATCCACCTGCAAGCCAAGGGGTCTCGATCAGCAGGCACACCCTCTGCGGTGGTACCCTCATGGTCCTCCCTTCCAAGGCCAAGAGAGATGCTGGGGAGCTGTCCCCATCCAGGCAGCAGTTGTGTATGAAGTTGAAGATGCTGCTTGACATTTAGATTTTGAATAAAATAAGCTCTGTGCAGATTTTTTTTCTCAAGCACCCCTGTCATTCCTGGCAGGCTGCATGACACGGGTCGTACGCAGCAGTGAGATTGTAAGCACCACACTGAGAAGGAGGTACTGGGTAATGGAGTCAGACGTTGGTAAGGGGAGGCTGGGAGATGCCTGAGAACTCCTGCAGTTCCTCCCTAAGACCACCGGGTCTCGGGGAGATCCCAAATTGCAGGCACAAGGGCAATGCCAAGAAAGGGGGCTCCCTTTCATCTCAGCTTTCGCCTTATCACTTTATTGGTCTTTCCTTTTTGATTCCTGGAGTTAGGCCAAAGTTACAGATCGGTATCCTTGACTAGGTTGATCAGTAAGTGGAGGCTGGGTTGCAGAGGAGATTTCGTTCTGGTGCAATGTTCACGTGTTGTTATGGGTGTAACACTTCCCAGGCTCCACACTTGCCCACTGCATGTCCTCCGTACACACAACACACACACACACGCTGTTAACTCTTCCACAGCATGACCAATTCAGAGACAAGGGGAGAACTTTTTCACTGGTGCAAAAACCACTGGAATTGGGGGAGAGTCCTTAAAATAAAAAACACAACAACAACAACAAAGAATATAAATAAGTTGCACAGCGTAGGATCTCCACATCTGACTTAAATTCCTCTTGTGGAGAGCATACTCTAGAACCCTGGAAAGCTGATACCAACTGGTGGACAACTTCTTGCTGTCTCTCTCTCTCTCTCTTTCTAACAGCCCTCTCTAGGCATGACTTCTCCAAAACCTTTTAACCTTTCAGAAATATGTATTTTTCAGTAACTTTTGAAAACCATTGAAAAGATCAGATCAATTTTTTGTATTTTACTCTGCTGTAATTCGCATACTTCTTTCCTTTCCTCTCTCTGTCTGCCTCTCTCATTTTTGCTTTTCTGTTACAGTTGAAAAATGTGCATGTGCTCTTGCCAATGTTGACGTGCTAATAAAATCAGGGCTTCTGAACGTGGCATTATCCTGATAATCTAAAACACATTAGTGGTAGCAAGTGTTCCTGTTATTAATTTATATTTGGCCTTTGGATGATGCCAGACTTAACAGTCCGAGCCCTGTAACTGTCCTCATCTGACACGCTGATATTTACTGCTTCTCTATACATCTGTAACAGGTGTGCTTTAGTGCATTTACAGAGACATTCTACTGCCTCTCTGCAACTATGACAGCTATTTCACAACCTTAGCCTTAATTTTATAATAAGATTTAAGAGGATAAAGCAGTCACTAAACACAAAAGGCTAATTATTGTATGTTATTTCACCCCAACAGACTTTTCTCTTAGTTAAGGAGCAGACAATAAATTAGCTTAACTGCACTGATGGTAATGAATCATTATAATTAAGTATAATTCTCCATTAACCTTTTGGAGGTTTTTATGCCATTGATGGTAAATTTTAAAAAGAAAGAGAGCAGAAACAGTGGACTTGGCCACATTAATTATATTAATGAAAAAAAGAATCTTACTTCTTAAAAAAAAATTAGGACAGGGGATCAGGGGTAGGGCGGGGGTCAGTCAAGAATGACAGTCTTAGTGGAGTGTATGTCATCGGAACTGTCTCCATCAATCTTAGTAACCTTATTGGACATCACCTTCATTAAACTGTGAAACACGGGGGACTCTGAGTAGCTATAGTGATATAGGCCTTTATTAACCAACGTGCTGTCCTGTCATTATGTGCAAAAGGGCATAATATGTTTTAGGATGACAGCAAACATTAATGATTCAAAAAATGAAAGCGGCCTACGCTACCTGCTGCTCTAATATTTGAGCCTGGCGGAGGTGATCCCCAGGGCTGCCACCGCCAAGGCTGGGCTGCTAGCAGCCCGCTGCCTCCCGGGCAACACAGAAGCAACTGGCCAGTCTCAGCCGACCGACAACTCAATCCAGGGCTGGACCATGAGCCCGAGACCTCACCTCCTTGAGAACAAAATTAAAGAGCCACTGCTCTAAACCGTTCTGACGCTTGTTTGAAAATGACTGCAGGAATGCCAATGACAAGAATCAGTCTTCCCTATTTCCATATGATCTAGTTCTTCAATCAACTCCTAGCAGCATCAGGAATAATACATGATGGAAAAATGAAACTACAGCAGCTGAGACCCACAGTGCCAGCCAGGCAACCACCCACAGGATACTCTAGCTCCTCGAAGACAATTAGGACTTTGAAGCCACTTAGGACCCCGGCTCATAACAGCTACAGGACGTATGCATTATCTATATCTCTTCCACCTTGCCGAGAAATCACAGCAAGATAAGAACGATTGCCACCCGCAAATACGCATGTGTCAAGGCAAGAGAGGGCAAGCGGAGCCAGCACGCGCAAACCCAGCGAAGAGTTAAGAGCACAGGGCATGCCTCGCTAGAGAGGAAAAATGCACTCGCCGGAGGGCCTTGGCCAAATTATTTTCACTTTAGATGCGTGTCGCCGCACCACATGGCCCTCTTATTTAATCAAATCACGTGTAGCCCTTGATCCTCCCCTTACCCTACGTGCCCCCAGCTTCCCAGAGGAAGCCCTCCCAGCCCTCCGCCAGATTCATTGTTAGCTGCTCAGAGTCTCCCTGCAGTTCAACTCGGGTCCATCTCACCACAGTCCACAGAAAGTTTCGCTTGTTTCCCAAGTTGGCCAAACTTTCCGAGAACATTCCATTGTGTTGAATGCAAACATGCCACGGTCCCCCGTCCGCCCCCGCCCCCCCCCCCCAGTCACTCTAGACTCCAGAGATTACGAGGAAACCGGCTTGCTTTTTTTCCTCCTGTATGAATTGTAGCCAGCAGAGACTGTGGAATTGATGTATTGCCGTCTATTTTTACACAAGCAGCGAGCAGCTCCACACACAGTCCTGCATAAACTCTATTCTCTCTCCGGCTTCAGGCAGCTCTCCGTGGTACAGAGAGATTTAACCATTGGCTTCCCTGCCACTGACGCTAATGGAAAACCTTGCACTGTAAGGCTTTTTTTTTTTTTTTTTCTTTGCTGGCCAAAGCTTTCAACCACACGGAAGAGTTTTAAAGGAATCAGCTTTGTTGTTTTGTGTTCTGTGGGAAAAGCAATCTAAAATAGCCCAGCAGGATTATTTAGGATTTTGTGAGTTCTCTGTCTGATGAACAGAGAGAGAAGAAAAAAAAAATCCAGACTAGAGTCAAAATTGACTAGATTTGAGTCCATCCATTTTAATATCTTTATCTTCATCTTATTATAAATAGAAATGGCATTTTTCCAACCAGGCCACTAAACACCCCTGGGAAGACTTCAGCTTCTGATTCATATCAATATCTTAGAGCATAAATATTGCATATGAGTAGAAACAGAGCCAAAGGCACATGGAAAGAGTTTCTAACTGCAACAGATCCCGATGACAGCAGCTACGCTTTGATTTGTTCAAGGTATCTCAGAGCCTCCTTAAAATAGCAAACTTATTGGAGTGAAGATAAGATTGAGATTCCCTTCCAAAAGCTCCTTCCCGGGCTACTTTGCTGCCTCCTCTGCTCGCCCAAGCTCAAGCCCTTCCCCCCTCACAGGAATCATTGCATCGGAGGGAAGCTGCGTCCTGGCTGCAGCGCCGAGCCCAGCCCCGGCTCACCTCGATGTCACTCCATACAGAGTCCTGGTTGCCCATGTCCCACGCCATCCAGCTCCTGAATGACGCCAGTCACGCTGCTTCAACTCCAGTCCACAGTGACACAGAGCACACCCTCATGCAGGCAACCAGCCCCTTACTGAGAGTGAACTGAAGGCACCTGTCTTACTACAGTCCCCAGTCACATGACAAAGCTATTAAAAAGTAGGCTGGGCTGTCACTCACCCAGCCTCCTTTCTCCTGTGCTGCTAGCTGCTCAAACTCCTGACGTCACTCAAAGGCAGCCCTCTGCCTCCGTGAAGTAACGCTTAAAAAAAAAAAAAAAAGAAAAGAAAAAGAAGAAAAAACGGAAAGAAGAAAGAAAGAAAGGAAACACTTGGACATTTGGAGCATCAAGCTGTGATTAAAGCCAGCTTTGAATGCCAGCGACTCTAAACGGAGCCCTGGCCATATAATAAGCCAAATCCCCTGCAATCTTTTTTTAATTTATTTTCCTTCCAAAACAAGCAAGTGGCCAAGCTTCCTGTTTCATGACAGAGTAACTACATTCTTAGCTAAAATGTGCACTCCCTCAGGACTCAGATTCGAAGACATCCAAGTGGACCCGGTTTGGGACTCAAGCAAGATCGTATCACATGATGGGTTTTTAGGAGACATTTCTAATTGGGGGAAGTGTTTGAAAGCAGAGAATAGGGCATGCTTTTTTTCTTTTCTTTCTTTTTTTTTTTTTTTTTTTGCCTATTTAATCAACAGAACAGCCTGTATTTGTTAAAGTATAAACAAACTCCTCCACCCAGAAATCGGCCGTCCCTGTGGCAGTAGGGAATACCAGCTCCCGAGAAGTGTTACTGCAGTTTGCTTTGCTCCGTATAAGGAGAACAAGCAACAAAATACCATCTTTTCAGGTTCCTTCTCATTATTTCCATCTCTCTCCTAGGCTCTCAGGAAACAAGGGTTAGCAAAGACAGTCGCTGCCGCTTGGCTCAGATCAGCTTAGTTTCCCGGCTGCCTTTTTTTTTTTTTCTTTTTTCGTACATGTAGCATTTCCTCTGTAACTGCCTCAGGGTGCCTTTTTGAATAAACACTGGATTCCAACCCTAGTGCCCGGGGTTGTGCAGTTTGCCTTTGAGATCAAGAATGTCCACGGAGTCGGGGAAAAATACCGACATGCTATTAGCAGAAATATTCATTTCTTGAGCTTTTTCATTTTTTGAATCTTTCAGCTTCTAGCCGGAGACAACGAGGGCTAATCTAACGCAGGTGCAACTGTTTTATGATGACACTACATATTGAATCCATAACAAACTCAAGGTACTAGACAACGCCGGGAAACACTTCCCATAACACCACCGAGGTCGGATTTAACCCTTCCAAGTTCCAGAGTGATGTACACGTGGACATATATTTGTGAATATACATGTTTTGTAAAATTTTAAACGCCATGTATTTTTAAAATCAGCTCGATTCTTTTACTCGATAATTACTCATCTGAAAAAAAATTTCCCAGGTATCTAAAAATAATTCTAAAGCACTGTTCATGTAATCTCCTGTTCTACTAAGTCTAATGAACTTGCCACTGTCCGTCCCTTTATCAGGAAAAAAATGGTGATTTGCTCTAAATATAAAGTCACTCAAATATTAAAGTGAAAGAAAATCAAACCAAAAAAACAAAAAACACCAGACTGTTTCTTCTTTCAGATCACAACTATTTTAAGAAATTTATCTACTCTGATATCTGCAACAAGTTGCTCATATATTCCTGAATAATGTGATGAAATTGACAGTTTGTCATTACGGGACAAAAAAAGATGGCCAAAAGCTTTGACATTTTAAGTTAGCGGAATACACATCACTGGCACATTTTCCCTCTTAGAAATAGCGGAAAATTACCGTAGTTTTAATTTTCTAAATCAAGAAAGAACAGGAAAATACAACCTCGGGAAGGCTTTTATACACGCAATTAGTGGCATTACTCTGCACTCCCCACCAAGAAACACTAATTTTCTTCACAATTATATTCTGATTTAACGTAAAACTATAGTAAATTATTAAAATGCAGGGCAAAGGTCATGGGCTCTGCACTCAACACAGTCAACTGTGAAATAATATTGGTCACTTGACCAAGAAGAGTTGATGTTTATCCATTCTTACCAGGTGGTCCCTGTGTCATGATAGTCTCTGATACTTTTCTGTTCATTAAATGCTAGGCATCCATTATATATGTGTGTGTGTATAATTTGTAATCCTGTCTTTGAGAGACATTCTTTACACTGGAACATCCTGTATTCCTGTTTTTATGTTTAACCTGTTCATGTTATGGTGTTGGGGTTCTCTTGTTTGTCTTTTTGCCACCTAATTCCAATCTCTCTTAATCCAATCAGCACATCCACTGAAACCAAAGGTGGTTTTTATACATAGATACTCGTTTTGGTTTTTTTTCTTACCATCATGAAGAGGGTTAGTTAGGAGTCAAAATATTGAGATGATTTATAAACTACAGCATACTGCAATTTTCCCCTCAAATTTCTATTATTGTACAAATAAAAATTTAAGTAGATTCTTAAGGTAAATTAGAGTACCTTCCACTTTTGTGTGTGTGTGGGGGGGGTCTCAAAATTACAACTCCAATGAGAGGGATATTTTTGAGGTCTTATAACTTGCTTAATTAGCTCTTCAGATTAAAGTTTCTCTCTGTCCAGTTTTCCTTTTCCCAGGACAACATAAAGTGTTAGTTGCTCACCAACTCTGGTCTTCCCTGGCTTCCCAGGATGTTTCTATATTTGATGCCCCCTCTGCCTTGACTGTTCCTCTTCCTTTCTCCCTGCAGCCCTCTTCTCACCCCTTCATCAGCTCTGCCTCCAAGATTTCCAAATGTTTGGTTTCAGTCAACAAGGATCTATTGAAACCTCACCGTGTCCACAGCAATGCACTGCAAGGGCTGCCAAGAAGGCATATGTCATGGACACACAGGAACTTACAATTTGGGGGGATGACAGACCTTAAAAAACAGAGAATAATCTGATATGAAAAAAACAATGCTATTTTGCTCAATATCCGATTCCTGCCTGTCCTCCTTAAAATACACCCTTTCTAGGTACAAGGTCCTTTCATTAACTGTTAAATTCACACCCAAATCAACCCCATCTTGTCTCAACAATAGAAGGAGGTATTTATTAACATGTGTTGAGTGCCCATAATGTTCCATATCTACAAAGAGCCTGGATTCCACCCTGATGGAATGTGTGCCCTCCGTAGTTCTGTTAACGTTTCCCAAGACTCCAACATTGGTGGAGGCAAGAGAATCTGTCTTTAAAGTCGATAACAAGAGAGAAACTAAACCTTCAAGAGAATAATTCAATTCTATGGGAAAAAAATTGACAAAGTACATAACACTTGAGTTTCCCTCCCCTTTCCTGCCCCAGATTACAGGCTTTCACTACCCTCCATATTTCAGACATCTGCTGCTTCTAAAAAACAAACACAATCAAACCCAAATACCCAAGTAGACAACAGCAGAGACCATTGGTTTTGATCTCATCATTGTATATAAGTGAAAACTCGGAAGTAAAGAGCTACGAGTATGAATATCTTTGCTCATTTGTTTTTCTAAGCTTACAATAAACTACATAAGAATAAATTTAAGGCTGAAAGTTTTCAAGAAAGAAAAATGGAGAAGAAAATATACAGCAGAGCTTACAAGGGCTAGACGTTGAGATCAGCTTTTTAGACACCATGTTTCAATCAATCTAGTCCTGGAAGCTACCCAATAAATGATCTGTGTACCCATTTTATAACTGAGAAAAATAAGACAGAGCTAGGATTTAGATAACAGCTGAAAAGAGCATGCAGATCTCTGAAAACCCTTCTAGGACGAACTAAAGTTTCATACATAAGAATAATATTCATTCCCAAATCAAAAGCACAACAAAGTCCCCCGAAGCAACATTAAAACCTAGAGACCGTCTACTTAACTGGAAACCAACATTCCTGGGAACGCTGCTTGCCTAGAAAGGAAAGGGATCTGCCCAGAGTGGCTAATAGTTTTAAAGTTAATCATTGCTAGCAGGCATTCAATCGCTGGCTTTTAATTCCTAGAGGGGCTAATTGATCCTGAAACCCCACGTCAGTCTGAGCACGTGCTTTGAGCCCCTGGGACATGTCTGAAGCTGAGCCTGGGCAGGGCACAGAAGTTGGGAGCAGGGCAGGGTATAACAAAGGCCTCTAGCCTACAGCCACTATAAAATGAAGTCTTATTTTACACAAAATCGCCATGGTGATGTCAGTGTGGACTAAGCATATTTGGGAAACAAACAGAGGAAAATCAGTGGACAGCTTTAATGCCTCCTAGCATTTGTTTATTTATTTTATCTTCTATTTCCTAATAAACTAGGTAAACAACTTCAGCAACCTTTCTCTCATCTCCAGTGAAACCTTCTGCAGACCAGCTCTGTGCAACTGAGCCTGCAGTTTAACGTGGATCTCAAAATCTGCTCTTGGCATTTTTCACATTAAAACAAAAAATAACGTGCAAATTAATCCAAATTGCAGTCAATTCGACTAATCTAAACATGAGGCCAGAAGTATGCTTATTAGGCCCACAGATAAGTGATAATAAAAGGATGCTTAAAATCTGATTTTGTCTGATGCTTAATTCTGCTGTATTTGTACATTTGCAGACATTTTCATTTACCTTAATTATTTCAGGTTAATTCATCTATAATGCAGCAAGTTGTTGATTATTTAAACAAGAAATGTTCAATACGATTATTTAGCATTTTTTTACTGCAACTGAAAATAAAGCACATCACATTTTATTAAATTTGTTATCATTTAAAAATTTAAAATCTTATCGAAACTCAATAACATTATTCACTTGGTAAGAAAGATATTTTATCCCCTAACTGAAGTTATTGAGGGCCAGAGAAAACGAAGGTACACAAATTATTAAACTGGAAAAGAATTGTTAGTCAAACAGGTTCCCCTGTTTGGTACTTATTTCTAGAGCTGGGGACCAAATAAGCTTAACTTTTTTTGATTGTGAAGAAAAAAATTGTATTTTCAACTATTCCTGAAATGGAAGAATTAAATAAGTGAAGTTTTATTTCCTTTTTATTTTTTCCAATCCTACCAGATAAAATTTAGAAGGGTTTTGGTTATTTTGCTTTTGTTTCTGCTGTAGATTTTTCCAGTTCTTTGGTATTTGAATTTTATTCTAGCAGAACAAATATATACCCTAAAAATGTGAGGATATAGAGAGGAAATAAATTCTCATCTTAGGAAGCAATTAGCTTAAGGCCTAAGCTAAATTTTGTGATGCCTTCTGTAAAAAGCTTACTTTATATTTGCTAGCCTAACTAGACACAGGGATTTTTGAGGAAATGTTCTTAACCAAGAAGACCACTTCTAAGACTGACCTCCACATTTAGCAGCTCAATCAAAAATAGATGTCAAAAACTACTGGTCAGATTATAAATGAGTACAAATTTTTCTAGAGGACAAGCAGGCAGTATGTGTCAAAAATGTTAAAAATGGGCATCCCCATAGATCCAGAAATTCTACTTCTAGAAGTTCACCTTAAGGAAATAACAAGGGGCTATGTGCAAAGATTTTTAGTGTGAAGACAGTCAATGCTACATAATTTACATTACTGAAAACTTGAAAGCAGTGTAAATGTTCAACCACAATGGCCGAGCAAAATAAATTATGGAACTATATATATATATACTCATATATATTCACACACATATTCATTATGTATATATATATTCAATGCTATCATTAAAAACTGTTGTAAAATACATTTAACGGCATAATGAAAAAACATTCAAAATATATTAAAGTTTAAAATTATGTTTGAAAAAGCTGTAATCACAACATATTTACATATAAATATACACTTGGAAATACAGAAGAGCAAAGAGGATAAGGAGAAAATGTAACAAGGTGTTAATAGTGGCTGATGACGTAAGTTTTTCCAAATTTTTGTGTGTGGGAGTATACGTGTCTTTCTGCAATTTTTTAATTTTCTATGATAAATATGTATAACTTTTAAACTCAGGAGAAGAATAAAAACTATTCCTTTTTAAAAGAAATATAGAGATGCAGACATAACTATGCCTTCATGTTAACCTAGAGAAAACGTAGCAAATAGAAATAGCCCCTGATATCCAATATGTCTCAATATTCACATATTCTAAAGGAAGCCATTTCTATCACATCGAGTCTAACAGCCACTCCACGCAGGGTGCAAGGCTGAGGGAATGTACCACCTGGCACACTGAGAAACCCTCTGAGCCCTGAATTATAAGGATAGGAAAGCTCACTGCTATCAGCTTGCCCCAGAGGGGGGCCCAGACCACTGACCCCTAGATGCCATGGCCATCTTCACTTTGTTTCTTAAGTTGAAATTTCATCAGTTAAGTGAAACACACGCTCCATTCAAAAATGCAATTATCCTTGGTAGGGTTAAGGGGATTTCAGTTATTTATACAAAAGCATCCATTTATTAATCATATTTTTTATTCCCTTCTAGCACCTAATGGCGTTCAGAAGCACATACCAAGAAAAAAATAGTAGATGCCTTCAGATTTTTCAAGAAGGGATTTTTACTGACTAGGGAATAGGAAGGGGCAGTTCTAGAAGGAAGAAGGGAAGAGCTGCTGAAGATGTGACTTCTATTGGAGACAACTGAAATTGACTGGATGAGGAAAATGCAGTCCATGTTTCAAACCAGTGACTTGCAAGTGAACTTCTGGACCACAGTCTGTTCCTAAACGTGGAGCCACCTGCGTAAATGCTGTCATGTTGCAGCCCTGTTCTTGGGCAGGAAGCTCATTCTGGGTTCTCCAAATGTCTCATGAGACCTTGACCCTCCTTCCCCCTGGAAGGCTGACTGTCTCCACAAGAGTGGAAGCTGTACTATGAGCCTCTTCGAGTTAGCATTCTCTCAGTTTCATGGGTCTTTCTTGCAAATCACTCTTCCTATGCTTGGTGACCATTATTTTGACCGTTAAGAATTTTTATGAGAAGATGGTTCACGGGGCTGGAACCAAGGCCAAGTTCATGAGATTTAAAGTGATTACATGAGGCTCAAGTGTTCCTGATACGTAGAGTGACTTTGTGGATCTTGATTTAGCCCAAAAGGGAAGGAAAAGGATGGTAGGAAGGATGTGGGTCCTGCAATTCAACTTTAGGCAGTTCACTTAATGATTCTGAGCCTCAGTTTCCTTATGTGTCAACAGAGATGACCGGATTCAATTATATCTAAGATCCCTGTCAACTCCCAAACAGAATGATGTGTCTGCCTTGACCGAGACAGGCAACTTGGGAAGAAGTTGCAAAGACAACTTCTTTGCATGAGGTGAATTCAAATATTTCATTGTACAAAGGCACTAGAAATCAGGGAGGATGTGCAGGAAAGGTATCCAGTGCTCAACTTTGCTGAAAAACCACAGCTTTATCCCTTTCACAGCAATATGGATATTTAACTTCCTAACCATTCCACAAAAAGAGTATATGAGAACTGGCGAAATAGAATACTTTCATGCATATTGGCTGTAAGAAGACCAGCTTCTACCAACCTGGGTTTCTTACAAAGCCCAGGTCATTGCCCCAGAGAAATAGCAAGGTTTCATCTTGTTTATCATTAATTCTCTTAAATGCTACAAGTCACACAGAAGATCAAATCCCTGCTTGCATAGTAAGGATGAAAAATACACAGCTGGTATGATAGTGACTATTCACTTATGCCTGCATATAGATGCAATTTAACATACTAAAATGTGATTTGGTTTTACAACAGGTAAGAAATGATGTTACGCAGAGAGAGAAGATTAGGAAAGATGATGGATCCGAAATTTAGTGTTTTATAAATAGGAATAAGGTCTAGGGAAATAAGAGCTCAAAGTAACACCTTTGCCTCCTAATACCAGAGCCCCCCACCCCCCTTAAATAAAAAGGTCATAGTGTTTGGTAAAAGTAGACCTTACCTTTTTTTTTTTTTTTTTTTAATTTGAGAAGGATCATCTGAGATATTACTGTGAGGTGTGGAGACAGAAAAGGACAAATGCCTAACATATGTTATCCTGGCATTATTAGCAAATATATTAAACCAAGGCTGCATCACAGGATATAGAATTGACGTATTACTGGGAGTTATCGAGTGCTCCTGTTTAGCTGTGTTCTTTGTACATATACCCCTATTTAGCAGGGGGAAGATCTGTGCTTCCGAGACAAATAATATCACCAACTTAGAGACCTTCCTTTAGCGCTGAATGAATAGCCACAGCCAGACTCAATTCCCTAGTAGGACATTTGGAGAGGGAGCCCTGGTAACAATGGAGTAAGCAGAGTAAGACCAGGTAAATGATAAACCTTGGTAAGGACAAAGCCTTGATAAACCACCAGCTCATACAGTGCTGGACACTCCAGCAGTATCCTCTAGCAGGACAGATTTAAGTTCTGTTTTCTTGCACCCAGAAAAAAGAAACAACAAGAAAACTAACACAAGAAAGCTTGGCCACTATGGAAAACAATTTGGAGGTTCCTTTAAAAACTACACATAGAACTACCATATGATCCAGTAATCCCACTCCTGGGCATATACCCAGAGAAAACCATAATCCCAAAAGAAACTTGTACCATCATGTTTATTGCAGCACTATCTACAATAGCCAGGACATGGAAGCAACCTAAATGCCCATCAACAAATGAATGGATACAGAAGATGTGGCATATATATACAATGGAATATTACTCAGCGATAAAAAGGATGAGATGGAGCTATATGTAATGAGGTGGATAGAACTACAATCTGTCATACAGAGTGAAGTAAGTCAGAAAGAGAAGGACAAATATTGTATGCTAACTCACATATACGGAATCTAAAAATGGTACCGATGAACTCAGTGACAAGAACAAGGATGCAGATACAGAGAATGGACTGGAGAACTCGAGGTGTGGGAGGGGGCGGGGGTGAAGGGGAAGCTGAGACAAAGCGAGAGAATAGCACAGACATATATATACTACCACCTGTAAAATAGATAGTCAGTGGGAAGTTGTTGTATAACAAAGGGAGTCCAACTCGAGGATGGAAGATGCCTTAGAGGACTGGGGCGGGGAGGGTGGGGGGGACTTGAGGAGGGGGGGAGTCAAGGGAGGGAGGGAATACGGGGATATGTGCATAAAAACAGATGATTGAACTTGGTGTACCCCCCAAAATAATAAATAAATAAATTTAAAAAAAAAAGAAAGCTTGATTTCTGGGCCTGTGAAACAATCTCCAAAAGGTGCTTTACAAGAGTTTCCCTTTTCAACGGTCCAAAAGCTTGATTATTCTTTAAAGAGCCCAGATCGTCCTTAGCCCCGAGCAGATGATCAGGAAGGCTTCTTTTCCTGCCTCTTTTCAAAACAAAAATCTCTAGTAACTCCTGAGGTGTAGCTTTCTACCACCCATCTTAGTACATCCATTTCCATGTAGGGTACCTAAAAATAGGCCACGCCTAACCTTTTGCACAGCCATACAAAGCAACTTAGTGGGAACTCCAACTCGGCAATCTCCCGCGGGTATTTTCAGACTGTGCCCTCTTTGTCTTCCCTATTATATTACCTGTGTTGAATATTGCGTAAAAACACAGGACAAGAGAGGTTTGCTGGGATGTACCTTACATTGCAACCGCTGAGTCTCCAGATTGAAGTTTTGTGATTTTGTTTTAGACTGAATCAAATGAAAGTAAGGTTAATGACGTTCTTAAAAAAGCAATTTAAATAAACTTAATGTTCAATAAATGTATTAATTCCACTGACAATATTACGGCTGTTGAGGCTCTTACACTTCAAGAGTACAGCCAAGTACATCAGTGAGAGCAAGTAAACGTCTACTACACATCAAAATGTGGATAATTCCCACAGATACACGTGAAGCAAAAAAAAGCCAGACACACCAAAAAAGTACAAACCTGATTACTCTAGTCATTATATAAATAAGTACAGAAACAGACGTACCTAATTTATGCAGCCAGAAGTCAGGATAGAGGCTGCCTTTGACAGTGGCTGGAGGCTGGGAGCACGGTGCGGGGACACGGCTCCAGAGAGCTAGTTATGGTTTATTTCTTGTTGTCAGTGCTAGTTCCATGGGTCTATTCAGTTAGTAAAAGTGCATGGACCTGACCCTTATGATACTGGCACTTTTCAGTATTCATATGTCAATAAAAAGTCTAAAAAGCATAGAGAAGAAAGAGAAAGAAGTTTCGCTATACTCCCAAGTTTTAAAGTTTGCTACCTTTCTGTTAAAAAAAAATTCTGAATGTTCAATATATCTTAAAGAAGCCAGTAAACCATATAGACAACCAGAAGTGGAGTAGGCATCAAGGGACCTGATGTGTAGGCTTGTTTGTTGACCTTGGACAAAGCCATTTCAACTTTCTATCAAAAGATGGGATAGGATTAGGTATCTCTGAGTTTATTTCCTAAATGAATGAAGTGAGGGAAACTTCCAACCCTAAAACTTTAGTATTTTGCCTTTGGATTGAACTTGGTGTACTCCCCCAAAAATAATAAATATATAAATAAAATTAAAAAAAAATATTATAAGTGTAAAAAAAAAATTATTATTGAAGGGGGTCATTGACTTGGTATGAAAACATGGTCTCCTTCTCTGAGAACATAATCTTTGGGGTTAGTCAGTGCAGATCTGCCTCTGGGTATCTACCTATGTGATCCCAAGCGAGTTATCTAAACTATCAGACCTCTCATTCTTAGCTGTGAAAATGGCAATATAAATACATACTTTGCATGATTGGTATTAGGGTTAAATGAGATATACTTGAGCCCAGTGCTCAGCATGTAATAAGTACACAGTAATGATACCTGTCGTTCACATACCAATACTTAAAACTCATCGAACATCAAGCACTAGTAGAGTAAATACATAGGTTTGCTCTTTGCCTGCCTTCCCCACCTAAAAAAAAAAAGTTTTAAAAACAAAGCAGAGCAGACTTTCTTGTGAAGTCTTACATTACGCCGACTTTCTATGAGTGAGCACACAGAATCATCACCTAAGCTGTTGAGATGCCAAGTGCCTGTGTCTGAGGAAGGGAAAACCAGCCTCATACCAGTCCTGACCTGGCTCTATCTCTAAAGACACCAGAAGTGTTCTCAGCAAGTGCAGAGAACAGTTTTTGTTTCCATGATGCTGACCACAAAGTGATCTGAGCCAAAAGTCTCAAGAGTTTCTCTGTTAAGAAAGAAGACATCCATATGGTGCCTGGAAACTGACAAGGTACCGTGAGTTTTGCAAGTTTGAGAAGATTTGCCAAATCATGTTTTAAAATGATGATATCTGTGGGGTGAAAATGCAAAACAAAGCCACAGGAGCAAAACAATTCAATATAAAGTCAACTTTGCCACCAGTGGCCCATTAACTAAATCATCTTAGCATTCACACTCTTCTCGAATTTGTGATCAATCATACAATTACTTTTTAAATTGATAAAGTGACATAAAGGATATGTTATATATTTTTTTAGATATTTAAGGTATTTTTTTTTCTTTCAAGTAATTTTCCTATGTAAGGACATCCAGCCAAGTTGGCATATACATTAATACTGTGCTACCCAAGGCAGCGGCCACTACCCACCTACGGCTACTGAGCATCTGAAATCTGTCTACTCAAAACTGAGATGTGCTGTCCATGCAAAAATATACAGAGGATTTCAAAGTCTTAAGCGTGAAAAATTGAATGGAAGATCTTAATAATGTTGATATAATATTTTGGACATATTGGGAAAAATAAAAGATGCTATTAAAATTAAATTTACCTTTTCTAAATGTGGCTACTAGAAAATTCCAAATTATATATGTGATGTGTATAATCTTCCTATTTGACAGTGGCAGCCCAAAGTTTGGTACTCGCTCTCAAGTAAGTGATATCATAGATGCAGAGACAATGAATGAATACGGAATCAGGGAATTTCGGAATAGAAAGGGGTGTGAGAGCAGGGGCCCAGCAGTACACAATGCTAGGGGCATCACTCCCATCCCCGTCGGTGAACAGTGATCCTTGGAGCGTGACCATATACTCACACAGCACTGTATTAAATTCTGCATAATCCACCTCCTTACGTAATCGGGAAGTCCTTCTAGAACATCCCTGAGGCAACCCCATATATCTTCTCAACACCTTCCACACCTTTTCAAAACATATACATCATAATGAGATGGAAATTTATAAAGTGAGGTCTAACCAGTACTCCAGATTGCAGGGCGGGGGGTGTGGAGCAGTGGATAGAAAATAGAGCTGATCAAAAAAAAAAAAAAAGAAAAGAAAATAGAGTTGATCATATTATAAAACGCAACTAAGCTGCAGGAGAACGCCAGAGCAGCACAAAGCATGCACAGTCTGAGGGATGGGTATGCAAGGTTCTCAAGACTGTTCTCTTCCTGGAGACTGGAAGCATTTTTCAGAGGGTAACATTCCCTTGAATTACAAATGCACCCGCCTCTCTCTTCCAAGGGAGAAAAGCCTGTTGTTGCATCTATAATGTAGCTTTAGTTTTTGGTGCCAAAAATGATTCAGTAAACACAGTTATATTATGGTATACTATTTCTTATTCAGCACTCAAATTAATCTCTAGGCAGTGCTGGCATTAATTCAATTTGATGCCTGTACTTAGGATTTCACATAGGTGCCTTCATCCAATTCTTCTTCGCAACTAATAAAATCTTAATTCATGGTAATATATTTATTTCTAGTTCAGTTCATGTTAAGAAGTGCAGTACTTTACAGAAAACTAATTAATATCAATCATATATTATAACACTTTTAATGGTTCAGAGGAAAATCTTACACTAGGGGAAAGATTAGATGAACCAGGGGGTCTTAGCCCATCCTATTCACTCTAGAACTTGAGAAAAAGGTACCAAGCATCATTTAAAATATTAATTTAATTGAAGGTGTGCATCATGGGAAGTCTAGGAATTAAGAACCCTGGTTCTGATCCCTAATAGGACATTGATTTGATGTGGCCCAAGAATGTAATTTACACTCTCAGGAACTCTGCTTTCCACCTATTTTGTGTAACAACCATATAATTTGCAAGTTGGTAAAGATATTCAAATTCAGATGCATGACACTATTAAAATAACGAACAACTTCACTAATAGCATGCCTTCTGCAATTGTTGGTAACAATTCTATTTTTATGCAATGTTTGAGTAATGTTAATAGCATCATATTTTCTGGGATTGGACATATAGTCAGCAGGATGGTACAAGCGTGAGTCCTTTACTACGACAGAAATGCTGCCCCCTGGAGTTGTGCAATGCAGCAGCCCTCCGTTACCTTAAGGAACGATGTTTAAAAGACCTAATTCTCCCCTAGGTAGGTACAAAGGACTGAAGCAGTGGTTATACAACTCTTGAACATCTTGAAAAATAATAATAATAATTCAACGGATGCCCTGAAATTGCATGGTCATACTATTCAGCCTTTTCAAATTAGGCATTAGGCATTCATTCATTCTACAACAATTTCCCCACACTGACAAGCTTCAAGCAAAAAATAAAGTTAAATAAATAAATAAAAATTAAAAAGATAGGAACATCCTATTCTTTTCTTTTTTTTTTTTTGCCTCTAATAATCTGCACATAAAACCTCCAAATCTGAGATATATTTAGATATATATAGACATAAACCTATATATATTTAAATCCTGATAATTAGAAAGAAAACAAAAGCCAAGACACCAGCAGGAGACTGGGCACAGAGATCGTGCCTCTCAATACTCACTTTCAGAACTGAGTCCATAAATAATAACCCCCGAGATGCGGGTCATTCATTGTACTGCAGTGTAAATACTTGCACGGCAAGTTGAGGGAACACTCGCAATGGGGGCTCACACAGGCTACTTTTTAATTCACAAGGGCACGGTGACGTGGGAGGGCACCTCGAAGTCACTGCTCAATGAACTCCACAATAGGGCACAAATCCGAAACCCAATCTTAGCCTGATATGGACGTAAGAGCAAATATATACAGTATCATGTGCTTTCCAACAGCCCTGTGTCTCGAGGGAGCTCTCTGACATCAGCAGTTGAGACAGGTGGTTCCCTTTCCAACTGTGGAAAATAAAACCCCACTGCAGAGGCACTAAGTAAATATAGCTGTACTGTAATACTTCCTTGGTGCACTCTCGTGTGATTTCTGTCCTGTGATGATACTTTATCCAAGGAACCCATCCAGGGCATCCTTCCACGCTAAACACTGATTAAACATTTGCAAATGGGCTGAAACTGGCATTCAAGACACTGGTAGAGGATTCTGCTGTGCTGCTCTGGTTGGTAGAACGACAGTTTTCCTCCCCTCGTTGTCAAGTGGCTGCCTAAACCTTGGCTGGAATATGTCACCCTCTGTCCCTGTTACTAATACAACCCAACACAATGACAGACAAGAGTCAGACCATCTGAAAATCACATGCACAGAGCAGGTCAATACCAATCACATCCAGTTCGAGTCTGAGAACTCAGATCAGCTGAGATGTACTAAGCCCTTTGTGACCACAACTATTTGCTTTTGCATTTAAGAATTATTAGTAGAAGGGCACCCTGTAACTTGTGTATAAAATTACTTAATTCAACTTCTGCTTCCCCTTCTGAACATAGATCCTTTTACACTCTGACAGCCGCTGGCTCTCGAAGCATTCTCCTTTTTGTTGTATCTCCTTAGAAACACAAATCTTGTTCCCTGGCAGCGGCGGCTCTAAGTGCTGTACCACATGCCCAAACTAGTTCTCCCTCGCAGCTTTAATTCACAGTAAGTGGCATGAAAGGAGGTCAACCCTTCTCAAAAAACACTCAGAGTTCTTTTCGACTTCAGAATCTATTTTGGAAAGCCACACTCCCTGGTACGTAAAGAGCAGCTTCCCATTTTGAAATTCTGGCTGTAACTACTGACAGCTTGACGGAATGGCCTCAAAGGGGCAAAAGCAGGGTGATGGTCACAGTTTCAACTCCTGATCACTGTTCTCTCAAGAAACCACGAGACAAGAAAGTCAGTGAACTGCCAGCCCATCTTTGCCCCCAAATAACCCTTTGATTTGAAAACTACTTACGGTGTGCGTACATGTCTTAGCTTTTCTTTCCTGAGGTGTTTACTGAATGCTTCACTCAATAATACCATCTTAATCCCCAAAGTTTCCATGGTAACCTACCACTGTAATAAACAAGTCGGAAGGATGGGAAGTGAAGCACGGGGCTCCTTTTGCCCCCTCTCCTTCTTCAGCTTTCAAAGAACAGGGTCTTTTCCACTTCTAGAGAGCATTCTACTTCTAACAGTCATAGTCCATCCTCTTTGAGCTACAGTAAAAATGATAGCAATTTAAAAAAATGATACCAACGTTCGCTGAATATTTGCTGTGCGCCAAGCACTGTGCTGAGTACTTCTGTGGATTATTTTGCTTAGTTCTTGCCCTAACAGTAGAAGCCAGTGCTACGATTATGTCAATTCTAGGAATTGAATCTTAAAGCTTAAGCGACTTTTCTAAAGACAAAAAGCAGGTATGCAGGAGACCTGGGACCTGAAGTCAGTCTTATCTGACTCCAGACATTCTGCAGACTGTGCAGAAAAATGGCATTTTTGCTTGTGCCCCAAAGTCACATAACTTAGACATCTAGGAGTCTCTCCATGAATCAGAAGGGTTCCCATTCAGAAGGAAAAGTAAAAACACCGCACACATCTAGCTAAAACTGCCAGGGAAATTAAGAAAAGGCAGAACTCGAACAGGATCAGAGCCCACACAGAGCGCCCTGTTCTATCAAAAGTAGCCACACCACAGGTCTCTGAATGTGATTTGGCAAATCAGGTAAAAGAATGTCCCTTTCTCTGTGGATAAACTTCTAAAGTTAACTTGGGGTGTCTGATTCAGATCATTGAGAGCACCCCCAGAGAAAAAGGAGCCCTTATGATATTGCCATTCTTCTCCCTAAGTGAAACGAAGACTCCTTTTGAAGACGGCAATTGCAAATGAAGGCCAGAGTAGAACACATCTGAAGACCACATGGCAAACCATATCATGAAAACGTTTTCCATGTCACAAATCCGCTCCCATATAAATCTATACCATGAAGTACAAACAATGTGTTTATCTCACTCTAGAACAGAACTCAGCAAATAGACCTTAAGCTTGACTCAATACCAATAACTGAATAAACTTACCGTTTTATAGCCTTTGCTTGGAAGTGTGGTCAAATACAGAACGGTCGCCTGAGTCAGGGCCATTCAAAACTCACCCTGGTACAAGTCTTCAGAAACGGGGGCAAAAATTATGGTGTTCTAGTCTCCTCTGATTTATGAAATATAAACAAAACAAACTCCACTGAATGCATTTCCCCCCCAAAAATGTAAGCTTACAGAACTTTGCGGCTCTGGTCTTAAATCAATCAAAACTAAGGTCCAAAGTGCCTGGGTCAGCTGGTGGACCAGAGGGCCATGATTCAGTGGGGCGGGTTCCAAAGCAAATGGCCAGAATTCAAAGGCCGAATAGACTGTGTCCTCTGATACCCTCACACCTCCTGGAGCCTAGAAGAACAGAAGCAAACAAGGATGGCCTCTGGCCACTTGGGGAGGTGGGCATGTGTTATTCATTCTGAAATCCCCATGGCCACCATCACCACCTAGCCTGAAAAAAAGTTCCAAACCACACTGATTATAACTGAGTAGGAATGAAAGTCGCATGCTTTCCTTTTGTTACATTTTGAGGTCTGGTCTGAAGGTAATGATTTAAAAAGGAGAAACTCACTTTCTAAAAGAGCATTACGCCAAGTTCACATTCATGATCCCTTTCTAGGTATGCAAATTATGCTGCTAAGAAGAAACACTTCGAAGCAGAATCTAATTCAGATGGACGCAGAATACATTAGCTGTGAAGGCTGTGCCCTCAGCAAGGAGCCCCAGACACAAACACAAGCGTGAAGCCACTTCAGTACACTTCAGCTAGGTCCCACCAGCCGAACCACTTAATTTCTCTGCGCCTTCATTTTTCCATCTAGAGAATGGACAGAATGCCTACCTCCCAGCCTTCTCATGGGGATTCAACAGGAAAAGCTGAAGGGGTGTAGGTAAGGGGCATGCAGAATGAATGCCTCACCTACAGGGGGAGCTACACAAATGCCCACGTCCCTCACCTTTCACATTTCTCAGATCTATTTCTCTGTCCTCTCACTTCTCCTTCTCCCTCCTTTCCTAAAGCATTTTAAAATAAGTTATATGCAATAAAGTCTTTGTACCTTTTAGCCCATGGAGTAGACACTGAGATTTGTGAATACACAAAGGTGTATAAGGACCAAGGCTCACACTTCCTCTCCGGGGGTGCCTTGCTCACTTCCAGAGGGGAGAGAAGAAATGACAACTCTGCCTGGAGGATAGAGTCCCAACTCAACGTATAAAACAGAGGCATTTTTAAAGATCAAAGATTCATGTGAAAGAAAAATCTTGAAAACTTTGAGATGGAGAAAAAAATTGATTTTTGCATTTATCGCCAATGCTTTAGTCATTGCAAGTTTGGGCAAATGTATGAGGAAAGAGATAGTATAAATTGCTACCAAATGTCACTTGCTTCAAAAGAATGAGTGACAGATAGTGTCTGCATGCTCCAACTTCAAGCATCTCTTTTGTTATTTATAGGCAAAATTATTAAAGACTAAATATGATAATCAAAATTTTGAAAATGCAGAAATAGGTGAAATGCAGTCATTTCCCACTCTGGAAAAATGAACAAACAACAAGAACAAAAAAAAAAGAAGAAGAAGAAGGAAAACTTGAAAGTTGGATTACTCATCTGCACCAAAACACACTCTAAATATCTGCATCATAAAGCTACTGCAGAAATGCCTAGAGGTTAAAATAAGTCAAATAAATTAAACTGGTGACATAGGAGAGAAGAAATGTATTCTCAGAATCTATATATTGTTTTTCTAAACATTATCAGTCACCACCACCACTTGAAAGGGGAAGAGGGAAGAGGAAAGAAAACACCTTACTGCTTGGAAAATTATCCACAAAGAATTCGTCTCTGCAATTCATGTCCACAGTCGTTATTTATAGTCTCAGACAGTAACTTGAGACTTGTCAAAGGGTGTGAGATGGACTTCCTCCTTCTCCACAGGAACTCTGCCTACTAAATGCTAACTGTTCACAATCTTCCCACCTTGTAAAGGTAGATAAAGTCGATCCTAAAGATTACAGTTAAAACTGAAAGTCCTTCTCAAAGACCTGGGGTCAAAGGACGCACCATGCCTCCGCAAAGAGGAAAACACATCACCAATCTCTCTACACCTGGCCACCAGAGTGGGAAAATACGTATCTGCAAATGTGTAGAATGCAAGATTAAAGGGGAAACAGCCAGCTGTTATGAGTCAACAGATCAGTAAGAATCCAGTATGATCCAAAAGAGGGTCTGGCAACATGCCAGGTGCTTAACTTGTGTAACATTGTATCACTTTCTGCCCTGAAACTGCTTATACAGTAGGAGTGAGTGGAAGGTTAGACTCACAATCCATCAGTGCACCCACATGTGAACAGAACTACAGCAAGTGTGCTGAGCGAGAAGAGATGGGGATCTGTTAGGGGCTTGAAAATAGATCTGATTCACCTTATAAACAGTCAGGCCCTGTGAAGCCTTCACAGGCCCCTGCCCCACAGGTAATTCAAAATAAAAAGTAGACGCGTTACTAAATTACATATGGACAGAGAAGTCCAGTAGGGGTCTCACCTCTGTCACAGTAGCTGTTTCCAGTGATCACTTTTTTTTTAACCATTTTTTACAATTGAAGTGTAGTTAATTGACAATGTTGTATTAGTTTCAGGTGTAGAGCAAAGTGATTTCAGATTCTTTTCCATTATAGGTTATTACAAGATTTTGAATAGAGTGCCCTATTCTGTACAGTAGGTCCTTGTTGTTTATGTATTTTATAGATAGTAGTGTGTACCTGCTAATCCCAAACTCCTAATTTATCCCCACTCCCACCTCCAACTCCCGCTATCCCCTTTGGTAACCATAACTTTGTTTTCCATGTCTGTGAGTCTGTTTCTATTTTGCAAATAAGTTCATTTATATCATCTTTTTAGATTCCACATATAAGTGATATCATACGGTATGTGTCTCTGTCTGACTGACTTCACTTAGTGTGGTCATCTCTAGGTCCATCCATGTTGCTGCAAATGGCATGATTTCATTCTTTCAAGCAAATATAATAATCATTCAAAGGAAAAATTTTGGTGCCTTTGCCTGTATGCTCTGCTTTGCTGAGTGCCCCTCTCACTAGGTTAGTGTAGTACTGGGTAATCCTGCGTGGTTGTCAACATGCAAATAAAGGAAAACAGAGATGTGGTTTGCCAGGACCTTGCCCATCCATTCGTGGGCCCTCCAATAAAAGTTCTGGGATCCCAAATAAATGATTGCAATGGCCAGATACATGGCCGGAAAAGAGCATGTGGATTCCTCTAGCTTTGGGGGTACCTGCTGAGACCCCAGAAGGGTAAAAGGCAGAAGGAGGAAGGATAATGAAGGAGAGAGAGCATTCCCTTTACAACAAGCCTGACCTGGGGGCAGAACCAGGCTCTGATTCTTCCTGACTCCTTGAAATGAGTCAAGATATTGATACTTAATCTCCCTGCGCCTCTATAAAATAAGGATGACACCACTCCCCTCATGGAGAATGTAAGGATCATATGCCTAGCTTGGCACCTGTAGATGCTTGGTTAAATGTTAGTTTTCCTCAATACTAAGGGGACTAGAAAATAAAAAGTCCTGGTGACAAATGATAAATCTTACAAGGTCCAGTGTTAGCTGCTAAGGGAAACACAAAGATCTATGAAAGGTAGTGAGAGCCAACCAAGATCTGGCTCTCAACCAGGTGGTGGGATGCAGCTGCTTATGTGAAATTAACCCACAAAATTCCAGGAACTAACTAGACCACAGATAGAAAATCAAAAGTAGTTTAAAAAGGAAATAGGTGGGTTTAAAAAAAAAAAAACAATTCAATGTAGGATGTCCATCATGTACCCATTACCATGGTAAGTGCTTTATACATATTATCTTATGAAACTGGAACTATTGTTATCCCTTTTTTTTCAGATGGAGAAAGAGACACAAACAGTTAAGTAACTTAACCGAGACTATACACTTAACAAATGGTAAGGTTGGAACTTTTGAACCTGGGCAGCCTGGCTCCAGGGTGCAGACCCTCAACCTCTATACTAAACTGCCTCCCTCTGCTGCCTGGCAAAGCTCTTCATCTTTACTCACTAAACGTGTGTGATGCGCTACAGCTGCATAGTTGAATTCGACCTGGCTGCTGGCCTCCCAGAGCCCACAGTCTAATAGGATGATGGAATCTCTGAGTCTGGAGCAGCTGTACAAGAGGAATCTGTTGGGCGAAGAACAGAGCAACCCAGGATGCCTGGAAGAGAGCAGGGACGGAGAAGCAGGTGTTATCAGAACAGAGCCGTTCTCCCATCTTCCCTTCTTTGAAGGCATTCTGTGTGTGCCCAGCGCAGTGTGGGGCGCACCCAGTGGAAATCACTGCCTTTGTCATCTTTTGATTATCAAGATAATGGTATTTCCTACTGGTCTTACAAATATGAATAAAATACAATCTATCCTCTCTCAAGGAGTTTATGATCTTGTGGGGATAGCGATATGAGCTTAGATAATTCTAATACGAGTCCACATGGTTTACGGTGGTGACCTGAAATCTTGAGATGACAGACATGCCATACAATTAGAGTCCTGATATAAATAATGACAGCAACAGCTTCTGATGGTTACTTGATGGTCTTCCTAATGGGCCATCAGCCTGACAGTATCTGCTGTTAACTGTTGACAAACTGGGATGAATGGCCATGCATTTCACCAGCAAACACATGTTAAACTATGATTAATCAATGATTTTCCTATTGGACAAAAGATTGACAATGTCCACCCTGGACTAGAGAAATTATGATCCGTGGATACGAAGAAATACATACTAAAGAAATATATACTGTATTTCATCAAGAAATATATACTAAAATGCACATCAATGGAGTCTGGAAAGCACCCACTTTTAAAGGAATGCAGTCCTGGGGGCTATTCAGGAACTGCTTGTCCCCACACACAAGCACAAACTGTGTAATCGCAAAAGGGAAAGACTAAACCACACGAGGCCATCGGCATCCATTTGAAAAGATACTCGGTACGAGGAACTACTTTTTTTTTTTTTTTTTAATTTATTATTTTTGGGGAGGTACACCAAGTTCAATCATCTGTTTTTATACACATATTCCCGTATTCCCTCCCAGGAACTACTTTTTAAAGTGGAAAAATGTCTTAGGAAAGGTTTCGACAGAGAGAGGACTCCAGGTGAAGAGATGGCATTTTCAAAAGCAGGTTCTAGGTTGCTAGGCCAGGCGGGGAGGCAACACGGTACAGAGCCTCACACTCTTGACTCTGACTCTGACCTTGGCCCGGAGCCCTACGGCCTGAGGCAAGGTGTGAGGGCTCTCTGTGCCTCCTGTAACACAGGGCTCACTGTGCCTAGGTGCTTTAGGAGGACTCCGTAAGGATCAGAAGAGGTAATGATCGGAATGGCTATGTGTCAGCTCAGCTTGTGTATGGTGCCTAGTGGTCCAAACACTCATCTAGGTGTTGCCGTGAAAAGTCTTTTGAAGATGTAACTAACATCTAAAATCAGGTGACTTGAAATAAAGCAGACGACCCTCCATAATGTGGGTGGGCCTCATCCAATCAAGTGAAAGCTGTAAGTCCAAAACCTGAGGTTGCCCTAAGAAGAAGGAATTCTGCCTCAAGGCTGCAACCTGAAAATCCTGCCTGAGTTTCCAGCCTGCTAGCCTGCCCAGCAGATCTGTAGATTTTAGGCTTGCCAACCTCCCCAGTCACGTGCACCAATTTCTTCCAATTTCTCTCTCTTTTTCTCCCCTCCCCCCCAATTTAATCGAGAAACACATGTTAAACTATAATTAGTCAATGACTCCTCCTTCCCCTCTCCCCCTACCTCTATCTCTATCTCTTTCGACCTCTCTCTCTCCCACCCCCATGTAATAAATGAGCATATAGAATGTAGGCCCTTCAGCAGAAGTAGACCAACTGGCAAAATGTCTAAAAGCCCAGGAATATAATTTTTAATGTAATTTTAAAAGTAAATTAGGACTCTCAGAAGAGAGGAAATGCAAATAAAAGGAAGCTCAAAGATATTCAGAACACACTCTTCATGAAGACAAAGACATTGCCTTGGTCACCATTATGTCCACAGGTCAAAAATGGTAACTAAACAACTTGAAAAATGTGTGTTGAGAAGGAATGAACGCTAGAATTCTATAGCAATGTAGAACCAGGTAGGACAGCTTTTTCCTATTAGTATCCACCCAAACTAATTTCCTTCTGAGCTAACGGAACATCATGGAGAACGCATGCATTCAAGCATCCATCTTCACGTGCATCTGTTCATGAAACATGCACTGAGAACCTGCCACATGCTACAGGCTGTGCTGGCCTTCAGACTATGAAGATAAAGAAGATGTCCTCCCTTTAGAGCACCACAGGCTGGTAAGTGAGCAGATGAATAAACAAGTGGAATATATTTGTAGAATATACTACAGCAAAGCAACACAGGAGGTGCTGGGCAAGCTCAGAGAATGCACACCAAACCTCTTCTGGAATTCATTCATTCATTCATGAATAAGAAATGAATAATAAATAATATTAATAATGGGTAAACTCTATTGGACGCTGACTATATTTCAGGCATGTTCCAAGCCTTTTATTTTATTTATAGATTCTCTTCATACCAGCAGGGAATCAGGTATGTGTTTTGCATATCTCTCTTATAAGACAATCATATGGGCATAAATTCTCATATTTACTCTTCAAAGAGTTGTTGATCACCAACTATCTAGAAGGTTAAGCACCAATTTGATTAACACATAATCTCTGCCCTTAAATTTAGTGGAAGAGCCTGACATATCCCCTAACGACTATAATACCAGGCTGTGTGACACCCACAGCATTGCAAAGGCTTTGTCATAAGCATAAAGATGCCATTTCCCAAGCTTCCCCAAAACTTGAGAATATGATTGTGAACACAACCAAGAGAAATGTGTTGAGTGAGTGTCTTTTTCGCTTTTTTCAAATTATGGTTGGTTTACAATGTTGTGTTAGTTTCAGGTGTATAGCAAAGTGATTCAATTATACATATATCAATTCTTTGTGAGATTCTTTTCCATGATAGGTTATTACAAGATATTGAATATAGTTCCCTGTGCTCTACTTTAGGTCCTTGCTGTTTATCTACTTTATTTAAAGTAGTGTGTATCGGTTAATCCCAAACACCTTGTTGCTTTATCCTATCCTTAAGCCAGAAAAATAACCAAAGAGAAATATTGTTAACATGCATGTTAGCTAGATCTTCAAAATTATTTTTAAAAGTAAAACTCTCTCTTTTTTGTGACTAAGGACTAGTTACCATGTTAACTGCAGGTTAACATGACCTGAACCAAACACAGCTGCCTGGGAAGTCAGTCAACACCAGTGTTTTCAGTCACTTTCCAAGCACGAACGCTAACATAAAGTATTGGTTCTCAAGATCTCAGAGCTAAAGGTGTAAGCATAGCAACAGAAGATGTTGACGTAAATATCATGCGTTATTGATAAATAGCTTGAATTTGTCATCAATTAACACCAACTATATATTGCAACAGTTTCTAAATGAAGCCTTGTGAATAACTGTAGTTTTAATTGCTCAAGGAAACTACAACATCCATCAGCATTCACAACTCCTGCTAAGTATCGCCATGGTCCCAGGAAGTTTCCCAGTCATTTTAAAAGGTTATAGTAATGAAAGAATAAAGATTTCTGTATCTTAAAAAGAAAAAGACAATTCTATCCAAGAAACACAAGTCTAAACCTTCTTGGAAAGAGAGAGAGAGACAGAGATAGAGACAGAGTCAGAGTCAGAGAGAAAGAAAGAGGGGGAGAGAGAGAGAGTCATGAACATTGGGGAGAAGGCAATAAAAGAATAAATGGAAAGGAAGAGACCCCAACCAGGTTGGAGACGAGATTACTTAACAGTCAGTATGAGAAAAAAGAAGGGGAGATTCCTTTGAACTCAAGGAAAATGGGCTATTTGGTTTCTCTTGGACTTTTCATGGGCTCTATTCATTTCTTTGGTATTTAAAATGTATATCCTATCTATTTCTAAAAATGGGATTCTGGATTACGTATGACCTTAGACATATAAAACAAGACTATAAAAGTGAAAACCGGATCAAATCAGGTTAAGAGGAGCAAGGAAGTAAACATTAGGTTTGGAATGCACTACGTTTTTTGTAAGTGAGCTCTGAATTTCCTTCTGAGTTTCCTGGCTGTTTGGACAAAAACCAGAAAGTGTTGGGTTAGATAAAAATTCATTATCCAACAAAAGGAAACAGGACTCTTCTGACCTCTCTAGTACAGCTGTAACCCCAACCCTACACCCAGTGTCCAGCCACTACTATCCCTATTTCTTCCATATATTTCCTCATAGCATTTATCAATTTTCTAGATTTTGTATCTTTTCCTTACTTTCTGTCCCCTTCCACTAGAATGTAAGGTTCATGAGGGCAGGAGTTTTTTGTTCACTATTTTATCTCAGCTCCTAGAATAGTGCCTGGCACATAGTAGATTATATATGTATAAACGTTGTCATGCAGCCAAGAGTGATTTTTTTTTCTCAATACCGAATTCCAGCAGAAATACACCGTGAGGTCCCCTAAATAAATTATAGCAGGACTGACAATCCAAGACACACATAAAATAAGAGGCCCATGCAAATGTGTAGTGACAATCCAAGACACACGTAAAATAAGAGGCCCATGCAAATGTGTAGTGACAAGGGAACAGGATTTGGAGCCAGAAGAGTTAATTTCAGCTACCAAGGCTACCGCCTCCCACCCTGCACCTTCTATCAGGCAGCACGGCATAAGGCATAATCGTGAAGCGCGTGGACTCTGGAGTCAAGCAAACAGGTTTTAAATCCTGGCTCTATAAGCTTATAAGCTGTGTGACCTTTGACAATTCACTTAACCTCTCTGTGCCTAAATGTCTTCATCTGTAAAATATAGATAATAATAGGACCTACCTCAAAGGATTTCTGTGATACTTAAATGAGTTTATATGTGTAAATCAATCAGAATATTGCCTGACACAGTAAAACAAAGGACTGGCAGTTAATTTGAACTTGTGCCCCTCATTTGTAAAGCATGGATAATAACTACCCTTGGAGTAGTCATAAGGATGAAGTGACCTTAATATATGGTAATGTGCTTAAGCTTTTTTAATGGATGACTTATTTTTTATTTTCATGAGTGTAGCACACGTTCATCATAAGTTTTACAGAAAATTCAGAAAGATGGAAGGGAGACAGTAAAAGTCTTCTATAACCCAGTAAACAGTGACAACCACTATTAGCATTTTCTTGTATAAATTTCCAGATTGCTTTCAATGCCATATCTACATACAGATATAGGTGTCTGTGAAAATATAATTTTTAAACAGTGTTAGACATGTACAATATACTGCTCTGAGACCTGCTTTTCTAAAACTTATCATGGTGTTATCTCACATCAACAAATAAAGATCTACATCATTCTGTATAATAGCTGCCTAGTATTCCATTGTATGAAAGTGCCTTGATTTATTTAGCCAATACTCCATGCACAGACAGTTAGGTTGTTTCCAATTTGTGAAAGTGCTTGGTAAACTACACAGTAATATACAAATGTTAGCTATCATCACCATTATTTTTAAAATAAATATCTAAACATCACCATTAAACTTTTGAAAGGTCTTTTTTCACTATTTCTTTAAACCCCTGGAAATGATGCTTTGATCTAATTGTAGTCACACTATCATTCAACGAAGCATGGCATTTAGGCATCCTATGTCTGAACAGGAAAATCAACAACTACTAAATCAGAAGTAGGACAAGATGTTAGGGAATGTTCTGAAGAGCCCACTTCTCAGTCCAAAGACTGTGTCCTTTCCTGGCAGGTGCCACCTCACTTACTCTCCTTTGCTCAAAGACTGACACTGTTCATAGATTGCCACCCTTTCCAGAATCTTCCCATGGCTTCAGAACCTTTTTTGACAATGAATTCCAAGTAACCATTATGAAACAAATTGCAAGAGACAAGAGAGATGAAATATATTTGCTTACTCCACGTTGAGGATATTAAGAAAAAAGTGACATCTACACTTACAGTACACGTGTTGTAAGTGGCAGATTTTGCAGCTATGTTAATTTACATCGTTGCCTCTCCTGTATTCTGAGCTCCTTGAGATTAGAAACTATGTCCTGTCCTTCTATGCAGCCTCACCTTTGCCTAAAAGAACATCTCGTAAGAGTAGATGCTTAATAAATGTTGTTCACTTGTGGGTGAGCAATTGAAATAATGTCTGAAGTCCTTGATCTCACGTATTTTATAATCTCATTGATTAATAACTGAAATTAAAATAAAAGCGCCAATATATTCTCTGAAAATAAAATCCGCCAAATTATTTCTGGTAGAATAGAGTTGGATAGGCATCCAAATGCATGAAAACAAGTAATTTAGAATTGCTACTCTTTTTTTACAATAAATTGTCTCTATTAATTAATGTTGTGACAGAGCAAATGTGCATGGCAGGAAACAGAGGGCCCTGCTGATACCAATTTCACAGAAGAAGGTGGCTATGCATTGAGATATGTTGCGAATATTCTACTTCCTAACTCAGGTCCCAGCATGAACTGGATGGATTCAGCTCATAAAACTCTGGCCTTTCACCTCTTCAAGGCTACAATTAACTTCGCTGTGAGTTTCATTCATTCAACAAATATTTACTGCAGGCCCAATATACCAGGCACTGCAGTAAGCACTAGATTTGGGAAGGTCCAACATGACAAAAAATGATTTAAATTCAAGTAGATTATACATAAACATTCCAGGTCCCTTAACAATGGGTCACCCTGACAAGTATTATTATGACTGTCAAAATAGGGTGTATATATTTTTAGCTCCTAATATTAAAATAGGGAGAATATTAAAATGGTTAGTAGGAAGATATTTCTAGTCTAACATGGAAATTAACAAATAGATTTCATTGTCTCCTGCCTATTCCAACTGTTTCATAATGGATACCAGGAATTTATGGCTTAAAAAAATTCAACCATGTCTGAGCATTGGGGAAAGTTCTATGATCAGTGAGTAATGTCTGCCAAGAATAAAGAGTGGGTCAAGTGGCCTGTGTGTCAAGTATTGACCATTCCTATTCCATATAACTGCTTCTCTGTTCTGGGCTGTACTCTCTGCATAACTCTCTTCTACTGGTTCTTTGTCAGTTTTCTGAGGACTCATGTATTTCATAAGCCATGATACAACATGGTTAATATTGAATACTGCCCCCATCGACACTGCACCGTCTATCACTTGATACTGTGCCAAGCTTCACCCTTCTCCAGTTTCTTCGTTTGAATATACCTACTTTTTAAGATAAAATCATAAAGCTCCCTGAGGGCAGCAACATTTTATCTTCATTCTTTGTTGCCCCCACAGCACTAAGCAATCTGCTGGCTACACCAAAAGTCTTCAAGTACTTTTTGAATGGTTGCATGGGGAAGGATCAATCTCAAAGCCCTAAAAACCTGGCTTGCTTACCATATACATGACTTTGTATAAATTTACGTAACTATTGTAAGCCTCAGTTTTTCCATCTCTAAAATAGAGCTGTGGCAAGAGAAAATCTCTAACTTCCCAAATCAGCCTAGCATTCAATGATTCTACATATCTTAGAGGATATTTTACTTGAAGGAAAACTTTTGCTGTTTGAAATATCTCTTTTCATCTAAGAAAGGAAGAAGTTTTTTTTCTTTGAAAAAGAAGTGACTTGCGAATCCTCTTGAGAGGCAGCTCAGCCTTTACTCACTCTCTATTCTAAATTCCCCATAAATGAATGGTGATTCTCTCCTCTTGCCTGAGCCCTTAAACAAAGTCCACCCTCTCACTGATAGAAAATAGGACTTGATTGATGGCTTTTACACTAATTGGTCAGGAGCTTTAGATAAAATATTGTTATTGACAGAATGTTCTCTTTCTTCATACACTGATAAAGTGGTTAGGCGAAGTGCATAGAGAATACGTGGAGGACAAAGAAAAAGTACCTGAGACTTGAGTCAGATTGGAAGAATCAAGTCAGCACTGTAGGGTGCTTGCTAACAAGAGACCCAGATAAGAGGATGTAACAGAAGCTAACATATTCAATAAGACAACGGGAACGGGAAAGTGAGAATCACCCGTGGTGGGTGAGAGGTTGAGAGCGAAGATCCGGAAGCCTGACTTGTTCTGTTTGACCCTTGAAGTCCACGTAGGATCAAATGTAAATGAAATCATGTTGCGAATATCATTTTTAACTCGGCCAGAAGAGTGGTATGCATAAAGAAATCCCATCACGATCTGTCAAAAACTACCTATTGATTTTAAAAGGTAAAACATAAAATGTGCAAAGGAGCATTGCAAATGTAATGGGATGGGTTAAGATCAAGGGCAAAGAAGCTTCTACCTCTGGGACTGTACTCTCCTGTGGCAGGTGATGAACTCAGTAATCTCTCAGATCGTTTACCTAGAAAAGCACCTCTGGCTACTATGACTTGACCTATCTAAATTTTTAAAAGATGAAAATGGAACCAAGGTTAATATGGATGTTAATCCCCATAATGGTAGTTTGTTTATACTGTGGTCAAGGCTTCAATCTGCCATCCCCTAACACTAAACTACAAAACGCAGAAAACACTACTCAGCCAGCAGCTTGGCAATGCACTGAAGGAAATGAAGGCCTCCAGAGGGCAAGCAGTGCCCCTTGCCCCCGGGGAATTTGGTTCAGGCATAAACACCATACTCCTTTCATTTTAAGTAGTGATTGGATAAACCAAATCTTCATTTTCCCCAAACAGTAAACTTGTCTATGAAGAGCACTGCAATCATTCTCACCTTTTCCTCTTACACACCAACTTTCCTCTTCCCATCTCCCTAATCCCAACCTTCCCTCAAGTTCAGAAATGGGAACAGTGGGGCAAGTTTTGCTGGAATTCTTTTATGTGATCTCTTTATCCTACAACTCGGTCTCTAGAATGCTCACTCTTGCTTGCCCTGCAATTGGAAATGACCAGAGCCAGACCAGACTCAAGTCCTCTTTGGAAGAGACAAAGAGGTTCCTCCCCATTCTTCAAACCAGTCCCAGCAACGGGGAGCCTGTCCCAGCCAGAACTCACGCTCTGCTGACGATTCACCAGCCACACCGCCCAGCCCGGGCTTGCCCACCAAGTGAACAGCCAGGAGCCAGGAGGGCACAGCCCGGAGAACTAGGGGTTCTTCTATAAAAAGGACGATTGAGCCCCCCATGCTACCCACGCACAACCCTCCTACCCTGAGTTTCAAAGAGGAGGGAGTGGGCTACTCCACTTTGAGCTTCGGGCAAAGGAACAATTCCTCTCTCCCACTCATCACATTCTTCCAAGGAATGGGGCTGACTTTGATTCTTCAGATTACATTCACAATTCAACTCTTCAAGACTTTGTACTCTGGAAACCGGTAAACAACCGCAGGCTTGTCCTCAGATAACCAACTCTGTGTGAGTGTGTGTGTGTGTTGGGGAGATGGGGGTGGAGAGTGTAAGGAATTGCACTGAATGATGAGAAGGGATTCTTCGACTCCTGAGAAAGTCTCCACACAGAGAAGTGCATGGGAGTGAAACACCTTGTAATTTAAAACGATGCTTCCCCCGGCATCTCCAGTTCTCAGCCTGAGCCAGGCGAGCTGTGGGATCTGACTGGGCTGTCCTCACATTAAACCCAGGCACCACACTGCCCGGCCGACTCCGGGGTGCCAGGCAGCAACTCCGGTAAAGCACCCCCACCCCCAGGTCCCATCAGGCAGGCAGGTGGGAGGGGAGGGGTCGACAAGATAAGCGTCTCTGGAATTTATTGCCAAAGGCATGAGGAGCCAACTGAACACAAGCACAGTTTTACAGGTGCACATTTCGTGGATTTGTTGGGGGAAATGTTATTTAGACTCAGCTTTCAAAAGGGAGTCTGATCCTGAAAGCAATGATAATAATACTTCCGTGGTTTCAAGGCCCCCAAATTATATCGCAATTCTAAAAACATTAGAGAGCACCTTCTAAGTGTGTGAGCTTTGCTTATTACCCATCAACAGGGAATAATATCATTCATTCAACCCACAAATATTTATCGAATATCCACAATGTTCATGAAATATCCCTAACGTACTAGAAGGCAGGCAGAGAGGCAGAGCAGGGAAGGATACCCAGATAATCAGATCTGGATTTTGATCTTATGGAATTTGCAGTCTGATAGGAAAAACAATACACACACACTAAAGATCCTTCGGTGCAAGGGAGAAATGTCAGCCATGTGAGTGCCTGATGGACTGAGTGTTTGGCACTTGAAGAGAATTGATTCCAGCTGGGGCAAAGTATATTTCTTAGCTTTGGTATGCAACGGAAGACAGGGAGCCCTCAACATCCCATCACATCAAGAAAGGAGCATCTCTAAGACGACTTCACTTTCTTGCCAAGATATGCAGGTACACATCCATGTGTGGTCTGAATTTCTATAGCCATCCAGGGTTTTCCCTCCTTTCTTGCCCCCAGTAGCAGGGAGTAGACTTGTTCACACAATGGCTAGGCTTCATTTTTTTTTAACTCTGTCATGTTTTAACAGGATTAGCTTTATTAGTTCAGTTAGTTCACTTTCCTTTGATTTTTTTAACGTTAAAAACAGACAGAATAAAAGTAGGAGTTGACTTCAGTCGTCCACAGTAAGGCACTAATTTTCTGGGTCTGAGGTGAAGGAGTCCACCAGCATTTTAGCTCTCCGTGTGTTTGTTTGGGTTACTCCTGACAGATACAATGGAATGTTTCGATGAAAAACACCCAACTCATTTTCGATCTATGAACGACAGAAGGCATCCTGTGGCGAAGGAGGAATACACATTCCACCCCACTGGAAGGCTGCCGGCTTGGTCATGCTCCACCATGATGGTACCCACTCTGGCTTCCACAGGTAATTTACTAAAGTCTGTGGTGTTTCATGGCAGGGTGATTTATCACTGACACCTCTTTGCCACTTCAACTGGGGGCCACTGCGATGGGGCAAGGTTCAAGGAAGTTGGCTGAAACTGAAGCAGACATTTTATCAGCCAACTATTGCATTTTCTAGTTCTTGACTTTTCCCCAGGAGCTTCTGGTTTTCATTTTGTTGGCTGCCATTAACTCTTACGGTGCTGTACAGATCCAGGTTGTTTTTTCTGAAAAAAACAAAAACAAAAAACAAAAAACAAAAAACAGCACCTCCAGTACAGAGGGATTTTTTGGTAAAAAGATATGGCGACTCCTAGCTCCTAACAACTGAGTCTCACCACGGTTTTGAGCATTAGAGAAGTATTTCTGAAGACACTGGATAAAGGGGCAGACTGAGCTAAGGAATTAAGTCGAGCACCTGAAATTATATAAAGGTCAAAAGAGGCGACTAAGGGACGTGGCTGTATGCTTGACTCAACCCCTTGAAAACAACTCTGTTTCAGTATCTATTACTATTATAACTTCTTCACTTGCTCAATCACTAATTTATTTACTCACTTATTCATTCATTCAACAAATGAGCTTAATGAACTTAATATGAGAAAGATTACTGTGTAATGACTAAATGCTAGTGATGGAAACAAAAAAATGAATAAGATATGGATGCTTCTTTCAAGGAATCCACAATCCCATAAGGAAAATGCATCATCAACAAATACTTTTGATGCAAAAAAAAAAAAAAAAAGAATTAAATGGCTGCTAGAAAAGTACATCAAAGAGCTGTCAGAATATCAAGGGGAGAAAGGAGTATAACCTGATCAACATAGATTTAGAAATAAGTTCCAAAAATGCTCCAATTATACTGAAGTAAAATTTTAACTTGACTTCCCGAGATGGAAAAGAGAGAGGGGGGCATGAAATCCACCCCCAACCTTTCTCCCGAGATGAAATATTTCCAAAAAACTTCACTTTCAAAATAATTTCTCCACCTCCTTTTCTTTAATTCTACTCCCACCCTAAATACCTTCTAAATATTTTCATTCTTTTTGCTCTTGTTGAAGCCACATAATTTTCTTCAAGAGGACACAGCCCAGAACTCAAGGAGAAATGGTGAAATCTCCTTCCAGGAGTGGCCTACACTCTGCTTCTTTACCAAGGCCAGATGCTCTTTCTGAGTCTGGGAAGCAAGGCTAAATCAATTTCAGGGCTGGCTCAGTCCTGGCCTCTCCTGGGCACAGGTAGAAGTGATATCAAACTCTGCTGAATCATTTACAGCGGTTTTACAATGAAGACACAATTAGTCATAGAAGATTGACTTGACCATCAACTCCATTTTGTAATACTGTAAAACAGGTTGGACACCACACGGGCCAGTCCTACATTTCTTAGCCTCCCTTTTTGTGTAAACAAGTACCCTACCCCTTCTAGGAGATTCCCTACTCCATTTTCAGGGATCCTCAGTGCTATCTGGAGGAAGGGTTGGCTCAATTAATGTCTACAGTAGACAAGTGCAAATTTCTAAAAGGCAAAAAGTAAAGGAAGAGTCTTTTATTCCATTTGTTTTTTCTGACAGGACTCCAATCACAAGGCTCTGGGACAGTTTAGCTTTTGCAGACACAAACTTGCATGCAGCACCAAGCCCAGGCAGGACCAATGTCCTCACCATAGATGCTCGCTGATTTCCATCTTCACTCACATCACCAAAGGGCACGAGGGATGTGGCGCCTGAACTAGACTCTCCTGCCCCATCTCCTTCACACACCAAACAGAAGAAGGACAGTCTTCTCCTCCTTTTCTCTCTTTTATAGAAACCTGATAGGTTCATGGTTATAAGATCAGAACACATCAGTGTCAAGCAAAACACGTTATGTTTTGAAAAGTGTGAACTACTTGAACAATTAAATAGCTTAAAAGACAAGCCTTCAAGTGTCCTCAGAAGAGATGTGTAAGCACAATTTTCTCCTAAAATGCAAACCCAGAGAACTAAATACGGGCCTGAAAGCATTTTGTTTTTAATTAACTTTCCTAAAACTCCTCTCAATAAGAGTGATCTTTCACCGACCCATTGTCAACTGGAAGAAACAATTATTTTGGTCATCAAAAGAGCCATTTTTACCAATGAACTGTCATTATCAATCAGTCTAAGGTTCTCTGCATCTCCCTGCACTAAATACAAAAATGAATAGGGGAATAAATCTGTAAGTGAATAAATTTTCTGCACACCAATCCCCGCAGGCCATGTGTTTATAAGTCAACAGCTTAAAATGAAAACATCTGATGAAGGTATTACACCTGTTAAAGGAGCATAAAATTCCAAACCCAAAGGTAAAATATAAAGATTATAAAGCCTCTTAAAGGAGCCATCAAAGCAAACTATTAAATGAATACATCTGCTCCGGGCTCGAGTCTAGTTTATAAGTGCCACTCAAAATAAAAGAGATTTAGGACAAACATTTCATGAAAGAATGTGAAAAGCAGTGAAGGGACCATCTTTTGAGGATGATGAGAGAAAATGGAATGGATTCAGTTAAAAAGAAGAATTGACCTAAACTCAGTCCAGGACTCAAACAAAAGGTTTTATAAGGCTAGTTTTCACTGAAAGGGGTGAGACATAAGAGGATATAGGAAGATTGTTTTTATGTCCCACTTTATACTTTGGTTTTAGTCTACAGGCAAAAAAAAAAAAAAAAAAAAAAAAAAAAAAAAAAAAAAAACAGTTCAATGCTTAAAGTTACCTGTCATGAAATACAATATTTAAGAAAAATACATATGTGTATATATATTCAGTCAAGGAAGTCAATGCAGTTCCTATAAAATTTGACCCCAACATGTTACCAAAGAAGTGTAATAATGGACGAGTATTGCTTGTGAAAGATTCGTGTGTTACCTGACCCTCTTGAATTTGATTGTAGTCATGCGGTATTTTCTGGGGTTTCTGCCTTTCCAAATGTTCTTCCTCAGTGTTCCGTCCCTGTAATGTTGGTGTTCCCTATGATTCTGTTCTCAGCTCACTCTGCTTCTCACTCTTCCTTGGATGATGTCTTTGCCTCTCAAGGTATGAACCACCATCACTGCAATAAGGATACCCATATCCGTGTCTCCAGCCCAGAATGCCCCTTCTCAGCCTCTGAGTCAGCTGGCTGCCAACCACTGACCGTCCTGCAAGTCCGGGGGAACTCAAAGTATACAAACTGTATCTTCACATTCTCCCCACAACGCAGCTGCTTCCCTGTCTGTGTCTTTTGTATCATGTGGAAAGTAGCAGCAAGATCCACCCTAACCAGAAATAGAGTCATCACTTTTAATCCCTCACCACTCCTACATCTGGCCCATCTTTTCCACTCCACCCAAAGGTACTAATTCAGACCTTTATTAACCTCACTTCAGTGATCTTTCTAAGGCACAATGCTGGCCACACCCACCTTGGTACCTCATCTTAGGGCCTCCACACTGACCCAGATGGAGATCTTGAACATGGCAGGGAGGCCTTCTCTGAGCTGGCCCCCGCCCATGCCTCCAGCCAGACCTACCCCCTTCCAATTGCCAAAAGAATATCCTTTTCCACGCCTCTGCTCAAGCTCTAACTGAAATCCCTTTCTGGGCCTTTTGCCTTATCTAACATCCCTTCTTCCTTTAAGAATCATCTCTTTGTGGAGACTTGAAGGGGTGGGATAGGGAGGGTGGGAGGGAGGCTCAAGAGGGAGGGACTGTGGGGATATATGTATACATGTGGCTCTTTCGCTTTGTTGTACAGCAGAAACTGACACAATACTGTAAAGCAATTACTCCGCTAAAGATTTAAAAAAAAAAAAAGAATCACGTAAGACGGCAGCTTGTCCGGAAGTTCTTGCTGACCCCACGAGGCTAAGTTAGGTCATCCTCTCCCGAGTGCCCAGTATACTCATTCGCTACGGTGCATTATCATCGTTGGTTTATATGCCCATTTCCCCCAATAGACAGTGAGCTCATTGATAACAAGGGCCCTCTGATCCATCTCTGTATCCACCACACACAAAACAACAATTATTGAATACGCGATCTCTCACAAAAATACATATGCATACACCTATATCCTACACATAGATATTTTAAAGATACTATCATCTTATCACTCCAAAAAATAAGAATTTCATATACATTTACTTCCTCATATCCTTAAGAAGAGGTGTATGGTTTCTTTCTTGGTTTTATTTTGTTTTGCTTTGTTTGTTTCTACAGTTAGAGAAGAGAGTAATTTAAGCTGGTTCACCTTTTCCTGAAAAAAATTAAATTTGAACATGAGTTTTTGCCAAACTAATAACAATAAGAAAAAATAATAATCCTTGCTTTGCACTTATCACGTGGAAACAATGTTCTAGGTGCTATAGATGTCTGAATTAACTTATCCTTGCTGTAGCCCTAGGCAGCTTGAGGTCTAGGTATTACTAGTCTCCCCATCTACACAAAGGAAAACTAAAGAACTAAGAGTAGCTCATCCAAAGCCACACCAGTCAAAAGGGATAGAATCTTGATGCAGCCCAAGATCTTCAACTGCGTGCTACACGGCCCTCAATCAAAATTCAGCTCATAATGACTGACTTCTACATCATGGAAATAGATTGTACTATGACTCAAAAATGTTCCTAGGCATGACAGCCAATGTGGAAATGGACATCACCCATCAGAACATGTTCTAGAGGGCCCTGCTATAACAATTAATCCTTTGGTTCCTGCATCATGAGGCAACCAAGGGATTCCAAGAACAGCAGCGAGGGTGACGGAGGGGCAGGCTCTCAGAGGGCTCAGGCAGCAGCTCTTTACTGATGAGAGCTTCACTGTTTTGACAATGATGCCGCCATAATATCAGCTGAATATCAACCCTGATCTGATTCACAGGATAAAGGGATCAGGAAAAAGTGTCTATTCTCAAGGTTTAATGGTTTACCCTCCCAAGGGTCACCAGTCTTGTCTGCAGCCGTGGTGGAGTAGAATTTCCTTAGATGGAAAAATCCACAATTTCTGGTGGAAGAATAGAGGCAGCAAAATTATTCTGGGCTTCTGGGCTCTTTTTTTAAGTTTTGTCTCTCCAGGCCCTAGAAGAATGTCTGGCACAAAAAAAGGCACTCAGTAATTATTGTTAAATAAATGGATACGGAACAATAAAACTGGATTAAACGTGAGCTCAGATGGGGAGGGACACAGAGCACTGATCTGCAAAGGATGCTAAAGTGCTGTTGGAGACATAGTGAGAGAGAGGGCGCTAGGTGTGGTAGAAGGAAAACTTTGTTAAGTTGCTCAGGATGGAAGGATGAAATCCCCCAGCATGTGCTCACATCATAGCAGAGGTTCCTTAAACCGCCATCTAAGGATGGAGGCCCAGTGGACCACAGGCCTGTTGTACAGTTGAACGGTACATGCAAGTTGGAGCCCGAGCTGAACTGCTTGGGGCAATAGGATGAGGCTGCGGCTGCCTCCTGGGGTCCTCCCACTCACTCTATCACTTTGCTGGAGGTGGTGCTAGTCCCTCTGCAGTAACAAAATAGGAACATGGTCGCATGTCAGTGACAAAGGCAGTAGCAGGCACTGCACTGAGGGGAAGAAGTGCGGCACTCATGGGGACGTGAGCGGAGGATATGGGAACGGCTTGACCCTCGGTAGGAAAAGACTGAAGTGGCCCCAAGGTTGAATTCATCTTGGAAATGTCAACATTTCAGGTCTGTGTTCAAAGTGTCCTGCCTTCTGCTGCTGAGCATGCAAACAATGACAATAACAAGAATAATAACTAGACTAACACCTGTCATCTTTCACTGAGCACTCCTGGTGCCCTAGGCTAAGCCTGTCTAAGCCTCTTCTCATTAAATCTTTTTAACAACCCAATAAGGAAGGTACTATTATTATTCCATTTTATAGCTGAATGTTAACAGGGCCTGAACTCACTAAGGAAATCCTCAAAACATGGCTGTTTTCCAACCTCTCCTAAAGCTTTGAGATCCCACTGTTTGTCCCTGCAGGGTACCCCACCGAGCACAGTTACATGTCAGCACCCAGGACATTACTTAGATGATGTCATCCAAATTTTGCTCCGAACACTCTGTTTTATTTACTTTTAAATCCCCAAATAAGGCTTGAAATTTCTTTTCACTCAAACATAAAGATCATTTACACTGCTTCACATGGCTTCAAGCAGGACAAAGTCCCTCTCTGTCACATGAGTGGCTGTGAATTTCTTTAATTTATTTTTTTATTGATGTATAGTTGATTCACAATGCTGTGTTAATTTCTAAATGACTCAGTTGTACATATATATACATTCTTTGTAATATTCTTTGCCATGAAGGTTTATCCCAAGATATTGAATATAGTTCCCTGTGCTACACAATAGGACCCTGTTCTTTATCCATTCTGTATGTAATAGTTTGCATCTGCTAAGAGTGGCTGTGAATTTGATTTTTGGCATGGAAGCCCTCGTGCAGCTGGCTACTTTTGTGCCCTTCCATGGACACTCAGGGCAGCACATAAATAATAAATCATAGCATTTCTTATGTTTGCTTTGCATCCTCCAAGACGCCAATCATATCGTGGGGGGGAACGCCTTCTCACTGCTGACATTTAGGTACGACGCTGAAGGACTATTTCTCTGGCCAGGACTTCAATGCAGTTCTCTAATATCTTAAAGATCAACCTTAGCAACAACAACGACAAAGGCATAGAATTTTATCAGTACAAGGTGTAAGGAAAGAAAGGTTTTGAAATATGAACAACCATCACCATTGATTTTTTTTTTAAGCCCAAGGAGCATATACCACTCAAACTCTTGGGACGACCCTTTGAGGTCCAAGGGACTTTCTTGTTCCTTTCCCCTCCCCCTCCCTACCCAGAGGCTCCGGGGGACCATCTCCTGTGGGAAAGTGATCCTGGAAAGAATGGGTTAATACAAGCTGCACAGTGCCCTCTGCAATGCCTTAAATAATCGTCACATGGCCCCTATAATCTGTCCCATGCTGTCAGCACTGGGTTAGTCATAATAATATCAGATAAGAGCTGTTCAAAGTGACACACTAACCAACATGAGAGCCACATGACTCGCTGGCTTGCCTGCTGCCCTTCAGCTGAACTTTGGCTTAGAGCGAAAGACGCCCAGAGGCGGCCCTGCACACGCGGCCCTGAGTGTCCGGTGGCATTTTCCGTCGCCAGGGTAGGGCCTCTGCAGCTTCCCGGGCGGTGAGGGGCAGCCAGGGCTCAGTTACGGGGAGTCGCTGGCTCACCCCACCGCTGGGGCCAGGGCAAGGGAACGGCGGCGGGCCGGCCGCTGCTGCCTTTCCGAGCCTGGGCTGGGACTCCCTGTCCCCGCCACACTTGATTAGTTTTGCAAATGTGTGTGTCGCACGTTGTGCCAAGTGCCGCAGTGGGGAAACTCGGACCCCCAAAGGGAGTTTGTGCTGAAAGAGGTGGAGAAGGAATGTGCCTCTTGGCTAAGAGGACGCCAAGGCAAGGGCAGGAAAGGAAGGAGGGGAAAAAAAAAAAGAAGGAAAGTGGTCACCTCTGGGTGGAAGGTTATTAGAGACTGACTCTGGTTTATTTGCGCTTTTCTGCTGCTACCGCCACCCACCCACCCCCTTATGTATTATTATTTTTTTTTTGCTTCTAGCATGTTTTAGGTTTTTAATTGGAAAAGTAAAGTCATATCTTTGTATTTTTTCAAGGAGGATAAAGGCAACAAGGAAGAGTGGAAAAGAGGAAGAAAGGAAGGTGACCTCTTCACTCCCTGCTTCATTCACAAAGCAGAGAGCAGAAAAGAAGGGAAAAAGGAGGTCATCTGACATTGGATTTGAGAACATTTATTGGCCGTGTGCCTCTGGCGTACTTACCTAACATCTCTCTCTAAGCGTTGTTACCCTCAGCAGTAAAATGGAATAATAATACCTAATTTACAATATTGCTGTGAGGGTGAAAAGAGGCGATCCATGCTAAGTGGCTAACGTGTGGTAGGTGCTGGATAAATCGTAGCTTCTGGAAAGGCACAGAAGCTGCGGTGATCTTTGGAGTCAGAGATACCCAAGCCCACGTCCTGGCTCTACCACTTACTGGCATGTGACCTCAGTCGAGTTATTTCATCTCTATGAGCCTCGGTCTTCTCATCTACAAAATGGGGATAATGACACCCAACTGTCAGAGTTATTGAAAGGAATGATGGAGATAATGTTTAGCACTCAGCACAAAGCCAGGCACATAGTAGGTACTCAGTAGACAGTAACGGTGGTGGTGGTGGTGGTGGTGGTGGTGGTCATAGGTAGGTAGGTGGGTAGAAAGAAAACAAATCCATTCATTGGTTCAGCAAATGGAAATCACAAGACATCCAATAAAGGAAAAATTCTACAAAGGCATAGGGAATACACAACTAAAAATCAAAGGCAAGGCTCAATAAAGATTGGAAGTTCTCTGAAAGAACACAAGTACGTGAAGAGACAGAGAACGCCCTGAGTGGGACTCATCGTACTTCCCAGTTGGAAACGACCTGGTCCACCCTCCTTCTGCCTTCAGGGGGGTAACAGGTTATTCTTCCCATTTTACAGATTGAAGGTCAGAGATATGTAACGACTTTTCTAGGATCGCACAGCTAGTAAGCAGCGTAAGCAGATCTAACCTGGAGCTAGTGCCCCTACTGTGCTCTTCTAGGAAAGACAGGTGGGTAACAAAATGCATGACAAGTTCCATGTAAGCAGAGAAACATTAGCAACTTTAAAAAAGGCAATCGATGGTACTGGCCAAAGATTCCTATTTACATGAGGGGAAATGTAATACAAAATAGGTTTTTTGTTTGTTTGCTTTTTTAATAAACAACAAACAGTAGTTTGACAAGATGAAAATTTTAAAACTGAGAAATAAAAATTGTATTTAATAGAAAGATAACTTATTAGAGATAAATCAAGGAAGCTAGAAACTCATGGAAAAAGTAGGAAGAATTCCAATGGGATGAAGGAAAGCTAGATCCCCTCCTGCTAATGTACCCACATTCAGGGTGCTGCATGTGCTAAGATCGCCCCGACAAAGGCCACGGCAACTCCCTCTGCGGAAGGGAAAGCCGTCAACATGTGGGGTCTAGGAACCCTTGTCTTGCTGGTTCTAGGCTGTTAATATTAGGTGCTTCAGGAAGAAAGAACAACTTGCATTGGCCAGGTGGGCACACTCTTCCCTGTGGCTCTAAGGGGATAAAAATAAGAAGACCCCAAAGTCAAGGTGAAGCTCAGCAGGAAGGAATGGAGCCATTGCCTGGAGTTTCTTCCTAAGTATTCTGACGCCAAAATGTCTGAAAGCTTGTGAATATTTTTCAAGTGGGGGCCATTCCCTCTCTGGAAACCAGGAGGTGCACTAGAGCAGAAAACAGTCACAGATGATGAAGTCCGCCTCTTGCTTTTGTCACTCAAGAGCCAGGTGGACTTGGGCCTGTCCCTGAAGCTCACCATCTCCATCTTTCTTTCCTCAGATGTGAGAAGAAAGTCTTCAGGGTTGTCTCAAGGATTAAACGAGATTGTACGGATGCACCTGGCACGTTATAAGTTATCAATACTATGATTTTTCCTTTGCCTCCAGGAGAATGTGTTTGCAGCTTCCTCAGCACGCAAAAGCTTGGCTTGTCAGGTAGACTAACGCTCACCTGCTCCCGCCACACTGGTTGGAGGCTTATGAAGCTTAAGCAAGAGAAACTGACATGAAAATGGATAACAAAGAATGGGGGAGAAAGAAGAGACACAATTCAGTATAAAGGAGAGTAGCGTACTGGCCCAGAATTCTCTGTGGCACTAGAAAAGCATTGTACTTCCAAGAGCTTTCTAGCTATCACCTGAAGTCCACGAGTGTTAGCCTTGCCTGTGCCACGTGTATACATCACCCCTGCCCATTTAATAATAATCATAAGAACCTACTTTTATAGGGCTTTCATTTAGGAGGTACTTTCACATACACATCACTTACTCATTCACCTGAGGCCAGGTGCTGGCAGCTGCTGACCACTCGTCTGCCAGTTGTGGGCAAAACAAGTCTCTCTTTCGTTATGTAAAGACGAGCACCAATGCCTTCTGGGAAAGACGTAATATATCCTGTGTGGTCTAACAGAGACATCTCCCAACATCCCTTGCTATGGAGACCCATCCACTGAAGAGGGTGAACACATTGTCACAGGGATAAGGAGACTCCTGGAAAAAGAAGTTGGAAGTCTCATTTAATGTTCAACGTTATTGGAATCTCGCTATTAGAATGAGGCAGTCTCGATTCAGGCCCCAAAGGGGACCCATACGAAGGTGACATGGGGAAGGACGGATGTGGCTGAGACTGGAGATCCACCCAGAGCCTGCTACCCTGCCTTGGTACAATGCTATGAGGAACACTAACTTAGCACGCCAGTGTGATGAAGAGCGCAGAAGCTGGAGCCCAAGCCAGGGGCATCATTGGGTCTGCTTGGAGATCTACAGCAGCAAAGGCCCCCGCAGAGCAATGGGCCAGCCTCCACCGTGCTATGCAGGATCACCTCCCAACAGCGACACTGTGTGGTAGCAACTGAAGTAGCGGTGCGGGTAGGAAGCATAGCATCCACTTGTCCCGCTAGCCTGGTGTTTAAAAAAAGAAAAAAAGCTGTATTCTTTAGACTATATAAAACCCTAGTTATTGAGAACAATTAGGGTTGAGATCTGTGAGATGATGGAGAGATTTCAGGAAGGCAATTTCAACTTCCTGCAACAATGGCACCTGAGACTCTCTGTTGATTAATAACAAGAAGAAACAGAATTGGGTGGCCCACTCTGGTGAAACCCATCCTCTTGGTTATATTTACAGCAAATATTGGTTGAGCAGCAACTCTGAGCCAGACACTATTATAGAGGCAGAGAAGTTACTATTAGTCTCAACTTATAAATGAAGAAACTGAGGCTCATTTAGGTTGACTGTCCTAAGACCCCAGTTCCAGGAAATGAATGAGTGGGTTCCCTTTCCAAAGAAGATGATTCTAGGTAAACAAGAAAAAATGTCTCCCCTTTGGGACGAAGGTGGGATATCCTACCGGATGCTGTGGAATCATCTCTGCATGTGAGGCTGCATCATTTTCACAAAGGTTCCCTGTCTTTTCCACTCCCCTACATGGACTTGGGCAGAAACCAAGCTCGCGGTTCTGCTCACATGCTTGTGGTTTGGCTCCCAGTTAGGGATCACATTCTCTGCTCCACAGGCAAAGCCAAGGATTCTTCTTGCAAAATACTACTGGTGTCCTGGTACCACCTCCTGAAAGAGCCGTCTACAATACCCGCGTGCCCCGGAGGTGGGGTGGGCAGGATCAAGCACTGGCAACCAGAACGCCCAGCAAGAAAAGCTTATGCTTACTCTTTCCCCAGCAGGTTTCCTAAGAGTCGCAGACTTGACCATTGATAAATATGATACACATTCAGAAGATCTCTAGGGTGAAATTAAAGAGAAACAACATTGGTAGTTTCTAATATACCAATTCTGGCCACTTTTTTTTTCTGCTTTCACATTTGGCAGAGAAAGAACAGATAATCATGTATTTCTGACTCACAGGTACTTTGCCTAGCTGTATCATCATAATGAAAATGTTAGTAGAGACCAATTTTTATATCAGAGCCACTTATGGCACGGGTGCCATTTACATAGAATACAGTGTTGAATGGTGCCCCCTAGAGGTGTGCAATCTGGCTGTTTCTATAGGCTGCTTTCCTTATGCCAGGCACCAAATGATTTACATGTAGTATCTCATTTTAATAAAATGACAAACCACGTGGCAGGCATTAGTATCCATTTGATAGACAAGGAAACAAACGAATAATGAAAGTTTAAATTATTTGCCTATGGTAACACAGCTAGTAAGTGGCAGAAACAGGATTGAAACTCAGGACGATCTGAGTCCAAAACTCATGTTGTGAATTGTCTCCCCATCCTAGCTAATGCCATAGTATAACAGTTAGATATGAACCTTTGAGAGAGAATTACAAAGCTGGTTAGCATCTAAATGTTAACTCTACATATAAGCAGACCTTTAATTCTGTTTTTTCAAAAAGACAAATGGATTAAGTTTTCTTGGCCTCAACATGTAAGAACTTTTCAGCACATCTCTTTAATTTAGTGAATATTAAGTATTGATGTTACTACATATTCATTCATGCCCTCCCCCGGAAAAAAAACGTTTAATTTCATTTAATTTAAAATAAGCCAATATCATCACAAAGCCTTTAGATACAACAGATCTATCAATATGATTGCAAGAGCTAATAACAAAAGCTAGCACATATTGAGTAACTCCTATGTATTAGGTAGAGTTCTAAGTCATTTCCTTGGCATGTCTCATCCCCAAGACACCCTTATAATGTAAGTACTATATTTAGGCCTACATTACACAGATATTTGAAGGAATAAGAGTATGAGGTGGGCAGTCTGGCTCTGGGTTCAACCCTACTCACACAAAGATCTGAAGGACAGAGATCATAAGATATGGAAAGCAGCAGATGGAGCCAAGAAGGGCAATGATATAAAAACAGAGAGAAACAGGATCCCAGAACAGGGTAAAGCACCAGCTCCCGCATGTACTAGACATCAAAAGCACAGACTTCTCGATAATGCCCAGGAATGAGCAGGCACTTTCTGTGCAAAGTCACTAAGACCAGAGACCAAGAGGGGTACCATGAAGGGTGGTTGCCACAGCGACAAACCACAGTTTCATGATCCACAGAACGATGCAGCCCTTTCAATCACATCTCTTTTGCATAGACAAGAAAGGAAAACAAGACAGGAGAAACCATAAGATGACAATATCCCCAGCATGGCGTCCACTGCTTTATCCTACTTTTCCTCACCTCTGTGGTAGTTTTACCAATGAAATCCATCTTTCCTTTATTTGGGTGGTCTTTCTCCCAGCAACACAGGGAGCTCATGCAATGTATGATGATGCATTCAAGGGCGCTGTTGATCCCATTCTGAACCAGGACATGGAGTCAGAAAGTTCCACCATTTCTGCCCAAAGTTAAAACTTGGCCCTAAGCCAGAGGTAGCATGGTGGGTCATCACTGACTCCCAGTTCCCAGCACACAAGTTCCCTTTTCCTTTCACTGGAAAAAAGAAAGTTAACCCAAATATAAACTCTCTTGACTCTCTTCTTTCTATTAAAATAAGCTAAGTTTCTGTCTGTCCTCAACAGGTATGCTTCTTCCAGAAAGGTGAGGCGTCACTGCCTACTGTCTAATCACTGAGCACCAGCTCTCTCATTGGGTGCTTATTCTCCCATTCTGCGCCCTGCACATCCAATCTGGTTCATAGATCTCTACCAGAGACAGAAATGGTCCCTCGGTCTCTCCCTGCCCCGGGAGGAAGAGCAGAGCCTTATATGGTAGTGTTTTCTGCCTCATCATCACAGTCCTTTCAATTATACAACTTCTCATTATTTAGGACCAGTCCCTTCTCACAGTGTCAAAGGGACACGCCTCCACACATATCCCATTCATCTCAATAGAACTTAGCAAAGTCACGAAAATATGCACAAAGACAACTGGGCTTGGAGGTAAGTCCAAAAGAAACTATCTAATGCCGTGGCCCACGGGAGGCTTGGAGTGGCCAAAAGGGGTCCTGTGAGATCAACCTGAATTTCCAGAGAAGTTACGAAAATAACTAAACCAAGGAGGTGGAAGAGTCGCATAGACACAGGAAAACCAGCAAAAGAAAAAAAAAAAGTCTCTGGTCCTTACCATGGGTTTAATTTCAGCACCTCTGAGTCTCCTGAGTAAGAACTGTTGCAGAGCGAGTCTGAGGAACAATAATGAAAAGTCCCTCTTTGGAAGGTAGAGGCACCAAGCAACACTTCTTTATTTAAAAAGAAAAATGCACATCTTTTCCTGATCCAACAGTTCTCTAGGTCAATCATTTATTCATTCTTTCATTACATTATTGCACACTTAGTACATGTCGCACGTTATGCTAGGTAGTCACTGGAGGATACAATGACAAATAAGACATGCCTTCGAGGAGCTTGCAGTAGAGTCAGGAAAACAGGCTCTAAAAGACTGATAAAGATGCAAGATGCTAAGGGAGCAGAGAGGAGAAAAGGACTGACTCTAAGGATGATAAGGAAGGCCTCCTTGAAGATGTGAGATACAGCACCGTGAACAATGAAGGTACAGGTACAAGAGGCAAAGAAGTCAGAGAAGGACACTCAGTGAGTGTTCACATCGTGACCCCTTTCATTAAGTAGGGATCACTTAAAAAAAAAAAAAAAAAGAGGTTGAAAGCAAAAGCCAGGGAAATGATGAGACAGTGTCAGGGAAGTGAACCTTCCTCCCAGCCCTCTAGGACATTACTTCCATGTTGAAGAAGAGCTGTGAGGAGACAGCGGGTCTGCTGCCCAGCAAAGGTCAGCCTTTGGCAGCCGGAAGGTAACCTGTGGCTGCCCCAGCAGGTGCCCCCTTGGAGTCGGGGCGAAACCTCCACAGTTGCTCTTGCCCAGAGGCTCATCAAGGCTATTTTGGGCTGGATGGGGTCCATGGTGATGACTGTCTGGCCAGCGCAGCTTACTCAGCGTCACTTCTTAGCATTCTGTTTTCCTTGTCATTTAGCACCATACAATTACTCAAATAAGGAGAAAAAAAAAGGTGGAAAGAAGAACATGACTACATCTTATTTTTAGTACTCAAATCAATGATGGCGAGGTCCTCTGCATTTCAATAGGAATTTTGCCTATCACAATCCCCCAAAATAAAGCATAGTAAACATATTAAAATCCATAATGACATTTTTTCTGTGCTGTTTCAAAACATGTTTGTTTGTTTTGAAATACCAAAATGGCTCAGCCCAAATTAAAGACTAATTCATTGACAGATGGGCAAAAATAATGTGTAAATTCAATGAACATCTTCACCTTATTGCCCTCTAGGTCAAAGAATAATTTTAAAAAAATAGCATTTTAAGAAAATTTCAATACACTCTCCTTCTAAAGAACTCAAAGCACATTTCAAAGATTATCATGGTCACAGGATTCTACAGTTGTAGGGACTCTCAGAGATTTTGCTGTCTTTGCCCTACGTGTAAACATTCCCTGGGAAATGAATTTCTAGCCCATCTGATTATTAGAGAGGGAAAACATTAGAGGGTAGTAAATGCCCCCCACACACCTAGGAGTTAGAGAGCTCCTCACTTCGACACTAAAGATGGCTACCATTTAACCAGTTATGAGCAGACACTAATGCTGAGAACACTACAGGCAACGTCATCATTTAGCTCTCACAATTACCCTGGAGAAGTTGATATGACATTAGTTTTACCTATGAGAACACTGAGGCTGAAGAACACAAAACTTGTAAGGAAGAAACATAATAAGAACCTTCAAAGTCTGATCTTTTTTAAAAATAGCATGTTACCTCTTAACGAGGAAAAAGATCACTCTCACTAATTTAAGCTATCTCTTCTCACCTTCGCTTGCTTGAAAGTGGTCAGAATCTGCATATAATTAACTGTACATATTTGAGAATATATTTTAATCCTTTTGCATCCCTAAAATCTTCTCTAGAACCCTAGGTTTTCGAGCATCCCCTTATGGGTCCACATTTCTAAAATGCAATCAGCACTTTACCAGAACATATAAAAATTGTGTGGGCCTCTGTTCATTCAACAATTAATTCACCAAGTATGTATCAAGTGCCTTCTCTTGCCGTGCACCCCTCTGCTTATCCACAGAGATGAAAGAATACCACTCCTGCCTTGAGGAACTCAAGAAACATGTAATATAAAGTTGCAGCAGAGTAACAAATTCTGTCTTACAACAGAGGACTAGGGAAGGGACTACATGAAACATGGTAGAGAAAGTGCCAACTCTTCCATCAGCTCCAGGGAAAAATCCCAAATGAGGTGATATTTCATTTAAGTCCTAAAAGCGGAGTTGAAATTTCTCAGGTGATCTCAATAGGTAAGTGTCACAGGAGAGAGGACAAGTGGAAGCACATTCTAGATTTCCATTTGAAAGACAAATAAAAGAAAAAGAAACAACTAATTTTCACTGAGTACGTGCTTATGATAACATCAAATGAAGAGTAACTATATGCTCAATAGTAGCAGAGGCATGAAACCAGATGACGTCAACAAAATTAATCCGTGAGATGTTTTTATCTCATTAGTTCAAGCGTATGTGTGTGTGTTATTACTGGGTTTTTTTGTTTTTGATTTTGTTTTATAGTTAGTTCATGGAGTTGTCTCATTTTGTGGGCGTTCTGACAACCTAGACCTGGGCCTCACCAAGAGGGACCCTGTAAGAGCTGATCTAATTTGCCAGGATCCTTGGCTGCTCGCTACTTAAAGCCTCAGCATAGGATTATTCCCCACCAGACTCTAGAACACAACTTAGCTCAGCAGGAAAGAGATGAACTTTAAAGCCCAAGTACAAAGTAGTGTCTCCAAACCGTAGGCTAAAATGTCGCTTCATCTAGAATGCCTTATGAAACTAATATTTGTTAAACAGACTTTGGCAAACATAGAACTCTGAATCACTGAAAATAATTTTTAATGCCTTATGTCTAAGATGGATTAACCAATTCATATAGCTTTGTAAGAGAGAAAGTAAAAACTTAACTTTTGGATTAGAATATGAATTCCATCAGACTGGATCAGATGGGCCACTGATATAAACAAAGAATTTCAGGATTACTTTCTAAAATGGAAATAATGGCCCACCTTTAACCTCCCCCCTTAAGGGACTTATAAACTCCACAGACAGTATATAAACTCCATTCACACAAACCCATTTTAGAAAGGAGAATGGCTTTGGTGACAGATTTCCATGTCATGGAACACCTAGTGTTGCTTTTCTGATGCAGGACTGTTCTAGCTTTATGGGGCCATGTACCGTCCTAGGGCACAGTGTCACCACTGAGTGGGCTTCATATCCATCGATCCTTCCAGGTATTATTTCCCTGGATACGTGCTGGGCATCATCACTAAAAACCCTCACTGTGTGAACCCAGGCCTCAGCACCGGCCATCGCTACTATTACATTATGAATGACTATAATATCTTTCCTTTTCCCCCTTACCTGTTCTACTAAGAATGATTTTAATTGGATTTGGAGACTAAAAAAACAACACTGTTTCAGAGAATGGCCAGAGCTCTTTGTCCTCTGTACTTTAAGCTGGGCAAAGACTTTAGTTCTTAAAATCAGCAACCCAAGAATACCATATAATATGAGCAGACACAGTCTTTCCACTGCAGAAGATGATGGATTTCCAAAAAGCAAAAGCAAAAGAAGAAGAAGAAGAAAAAGGAGAAGGAAGAGGAGAAGGCAGAAAGTAGAAGAAGGAGGGAGAAGGAGGGAGGGAGAGGAGAGGGAGGGGGAGGGAGAGGAGGGAAGAAAGATGAAGGGGAAAAGGAAGAAGGAGAAGAAGGAGAAGAGCAAGGGGAAGAAGTACAACTTATGGATTTTCGACGTTAACAAAATAGTTTTCAAATTTCACCTCTTGCCCTACTGATCCAAGTGTGGTCTAAAATAGCACCATCAACAGCACAGCTCTTCTTGGGATAAAGAAGGAACTGATGAGCAGTGAGGGGGGGAAAGTAATTGAATTCACTGAAGAACAGCTGAAAATGTCCCTCTGACAAAGGAATTAGTATCCATATTTAGATTTTGATTGTATCCAAATGATTCTCAATTTCTGATCCATTCTACACTGTCAGATTTCACTGAACCTGTTAGATTTTCCTGTTAGTAATCTCAGAATTTTTTCTCTTTTCCTCTGGTTCCCAAACTAAGTATAGTACATTAAGATCATCCTAAATAAGTAAAGGGTTTAAGACAAAAATCTCCGTCCTTTGAAACACCCATATTATTGTTACTTATTCAAAATTCACTTCCACACTTACTGAATCTGTGAGGCTCTGTTTTCAGCATATCCCATTGTGCTCATACACTTAGTATTAGTAAATTGGTCCCTTTGGGAATCTAAACTTCGGCGCATGTAACACTACATCTTAGAATTCATAATTCTTTCATAATCACCTCGCATTTGGCATCTGTGAACTCACAAAGGCAGGTTTCCTCAGTGAAGATCTGTTCAGAGTCCAATATTTACATAAACAATTTCTGTTTGTAGTGTAGGTTCCTTCATGCACCAATAACCTCTCCATCTACGTAGGTCTCTAAATTTCATGTTAAATAAATGTTAGCACTGCAGAAATACTTCAAGCAATCGTCATGATTTTTTCAGCATGAAAAGTCATGTAGACAGTCTAAAGAGGTATTTTGTGAATTTTTAATGGAATGAATGTAGGTACAATTTGAGTCGTAGGTATTATTTAAGTTGCAGGAATAATTTGAGTTCCTTTATGTTACCTCCATCCCAGACTAAAATATTCTTGGGAGTGGGAACTCTCTATCTATCCAGAACGTGGTCCAGCAAGTAACCCACTGAATTAACATTTTAGTCGATCTGAGTTTTTTCCCTTGTAAAATAAAAGTGATTATGATTTTTCAGGCAAAACGAAACTTTGACTTTGTATCCTTCTTTTTAGTAGTATACCTACTACATACTTAAATTTTGTGCTTATCAAATCATCAACAATTAAAAGGATTAATACACAACCTTGCTATGGTTTGGTAAAGATAGCATTCACCAGTGTAAACAGGTATTACCTTTCTATACAGTAATTCACCACCAAAATTTAAAGTCTTTTAAAAATACCTACTCTTTGACCCAAATTTATGTAGAAAAGTACATAAAGAAAATAATTTGAGGGGTTCAAGGATAATTGTAAAGAATATTCATGTGGCATTGCTTTAAAAGTTGATATAAATGGAAAAACCTCAATGTTTATCCATAGGGAGTTGGGGGAATCAGTGGTGGAACATCCACGCAGTGTAAAAATGCAGCCATGCTCTCTGCTCCAGGAAATAGAACTTAACTCCCTATTCCTTTAGGGTGGCCTATACATAGTGAATTGTTTCTAAAAAGTACAGTCTAGAATGCGGGGTAGGAAGTAACCTTACAGTGGAGAAATCGGACACATAGGCCTTAGCCAGGTGCTCAAGGTTAACACCCTCACAATGCACGTTGCTAGCATGTACTCTGGACATGAGGTGTTGCGGATGGCATTTCACCTCTGAGGGCTTCCTCGCCCACCCCCTGCCCCCTGCCAACCCATAACCCCAGTCTAACCATGAGAAAAGCATCAGACAAATCCCAATTGAGGCACATCCTGTAAAAGTCCTGACCAGTACTCCTCAAGACTGTCAAGATCATCAAAAACAAGGACAGTGTGAGGAACTGTCACGACCCAGAGAAGTCCGAGGACACATGACAACTAAACAGAATGCGGGCTCCTGGATGGAATCCTGGAACAGAAAAAGGGTATTAAGGAAAGACTAGTGAAATCTGATTAAAGTATGGAGTTTAGTAATAGCAGTGTACCGACATTGGTTCATTAGTTGTGACAAGTGTGCCACAGTCATACAATATTAAATTAGGTGAACCAGTTACAAGGTACATGGGAATTCTCTGTAGTATCTTTACAAATTTAAATTTAAAACTGTTCTAAAATAAAAAGATTATTTGAAACAATCCAGTCATGAACATTGATGATAAACAAACGTGGACACCACTTCCAGATTAAATTAGGTGTGGTCGTGTGACCCACAGTACCCTGAACTTCTACCATAAAACACAGATCACTTGTCTGTGATTTTTCAATTGTCTCTTTCCTATTTCATGAGGGCAGAGTCTGTTCTGTGCAAAATTCTCCTAATACTGTATATGGCATATACCAGGAACTGAGTAAATAAATGATTGGATCACCACGTTGTCAAGTAAAAAAAAAATAATAATAAATTACAAAGCAATCTGTATTGTATGCCCAATCTGTACGGTATGCCCTGTTAGCTATACAACCTTGGCCAAGAAATTTCAGGGCTCTGAGCCTCAGTTTCTGCATCTTTAAAACAAAGAGGATCATCGCCCGTATCCCATAGGTTTGTTCTGAGGATACAAGGGCTAGTATATATAAAATACACTGTTCTCTCCACCCCCACCTCTCTTTTTCTCTCCATCACCCAGATGATGTGGTTAAAAATATATATATATAATATTAAAAAATAAATATATGTAAGAATCTATATACCTAAAGTAAATAACATTTGCCATTTTAAGACATGTATTTTCAATTATTCTCAATTTATTTTTGATTAGCTCTTTTCATAATTTTTAGATAATAAAAATATATTACACTTGTTAAAAATATTAATAAAAAGGAAAATAAGTAACCATATGTACACATACACCACTGAGACACAGCAAAGACACATAGAATGTGGTTCTGTCCTCCAAATCCTTTACAATCTAGCTGACGAGGCAAGGGACAAAGCCACTGCTGAAACGTTGAAGATCCACTCAGTAAAGCAATATAAAAGATGCCTTAGACTAATCTCTGACGAGCAGGCAAGTGACCAGAGGAAGCTATCATTAGGACAGAACTTGAGAGAGAGGAAAGAATGAGGCTGTAAGATGCCAGCTGGGGACATACTTGATGGTGGGGGGCGGGGGGTAGGTGGTCCCAGCCAGAGGGACAGCATCCGCAAAAGCACAGGTAGGGAAGCTCAGGTGTGAGAGGCACACACGTCTCACACACAAGCCTGCCTTGCATATCTTTACGTCAATCCAGGTTCCTGAATGGTCCCCAAGTCTCCAAGTTTGTTTTTTTAAGAACTCCTGATTAATAAACCCTCCTCGAGCCTTCTTAATCTGCCCCCATTACATAGAAAGAAGAACAAAAGACCAAAAGAAGCCTAACCTGATTTCTGAATTTACATTTGCAACGCCAGTGACGCACGTGTCAGAGGGGTCAGCCTCGTGTGACCTGCCGATGTGAGTCACAAACGACTGGAGATGCAGAGCCCGCACGACCCAGACGGCTGGGAGCCGACACAGAGGGACAGGCCAGCGCCTCCCTCCTCCCCGGGCGAATCGACTCCCTCCGTATCGTAACCTGGCCCAGGTCTCTTCAGGGTGCCAGGCTTCCCGGCAGAGAGGGAGTGAAATGAAGTGGGGAGCGAACCTCTGTCCATCACTTGACAGCACATCACGGGGTACACCCTTTCCCATGTCCCCCAGAAAAGAGTACCCATGTTGTCTACCAGTAGAAATTACGGACTTTTAAAAATAGATTTTGCCAAACAATCGTGCGGGCAAATGCTGACTTGCAGTCTGGGAGCTATCTCTTCGTCAGGCCCAGCAAGATGAAAGCAGCGTCTGTGTTCATCGTGAGAGAGCCGCGCGTGGGGGCACAAAGGAGAAATTCACTGTTCATCTCCATCAAGCAGAGCCCCTCACGCGCCAAAGCGGGCCTGGCTCCAGCAATCGCCAAAATACCGTGCACGGGGGCACGGAGGCTTCTGCTTGAAGAATGGCATCATGCAGCTACACATCCGGGATGGGGGGATTTCCCAGCGCCCAGCTCACGCTCAAAGTACAGAAAAATTCTTTCCTAGTCTGGCGTGCCAGGAACTTGACAGTAGAAGAGTATTAGTAGCAAGAGCAGCAAAGGTACAGTGCAACCCAGACATCCTAGAACGAAAAGAGGACACGGATAAAGCCTGCTCTGAATGCACAGGGGATTGGTTCTTCTTTTGATCTTTTTGGTTTTCCCCCCAGGGCGGAGGGTGCCCTTCAAGCTTCGAGTCTGAGAATAGTTTCAGTATATTTCTTTCCTGGTGGGGAGGTTAAAAATTTTTTTAAGTATATGTATGTATGTATTTTGCTCACTTATTAACTGCTACCAGGTAATATTTTTGAATATTCACAGGGTGCCTGCCGTGTAAATATCTCTTTACAACAATCAAACGGAACCCAAAGAGCCCAACTGTGCACTCAGCCTCTGGCAGGTTAGTGCAAAATTCAGTTTGTACTAATCAGCCTCTGGCTATTGAAGCATGTAATATACTAGATGTGACAATTCCCTGTCTTACGATATCCACCTTTCCCCGCTGGAGGCTCCCCAATGCCAGCTAACTGGGAGCAATCACCTCACTGAGAGAATTCGGTGATGAAGGGTGAGGTTAAAAACCCATTAATAATGATGGTGACAAACCTATTCGTATTAATATGGGAAATGGCAGCTAATGATTGTCATGTGCCTACTACGTGCCAAACACGGTACTAAGTGCTTTACATAGACCATCTCATCTTACCTTCAAAATAACCCTGTAAGGTAGATGTCATCATTATCACTGTTTAATACATGGGGAAAAGGAAACACAAAGAGTTTGATCAGCCTGCGCAGGCTCACACTGTAGTGATCAATGGGGCTGGGATTTGAACCTGGGCAGCGTCCCTCCCAGAGCCTGCACTCTGGTTCACTGCACAGATCACATCCTTATCCTCCCCAAAGCTTTGCTTACCACCCCTTAGTGCAGACAGAAAACAAAAGCCACTAAGACGAGACAGAGCCCAGCAGATCTCACAGATACTACACGTGGACACCAAGCTCCTCTCCGGTCCGACCAAAGAGCCAATATTCTCGGCTCCTGGGTCTGTCCATCGCATGCTGGGCGTGCAGCAGCCTGTTATAGCAGCTTGGTGGAGAGGAGCGACGTAATTGCCGGTGTGGCAGGCAGAGGGTGGGCACAAGGGAAATTACATGTGTTTCTCCCTCCCTGCTGCGCTGGGCTCCATATTTGCTTCCTCTCCATCTCAGAAACTCAGCAGGACCTGGGGAGCCAACTGGGGACAGGAGGACCAGTTCTTCCTTGGTTATGACAAACCCTCGTGAAGAGCCTTCTTATTTTGCCACTCAGCTTAAGTTTCCATTTGGGAAAGACCACTCCATGTTCTCATGCTTCCTGAATTCTTATCAGCCAAGAATACAGTCACACTCCTCTCTGCCTGAGAAACCTCTGCGGTGGAATGATCACGGTTCTTTTATTCTTTAATTCATTCATCTATTCAATGAATGTTTCCTGAGTACTACTCTGTCCCAGGCACAGTGTGACTAGGATAAATGATTAACAGCACACCATGGCTAACTTCGAAGGCGTCAGCATCAATTAGGGAATATAAAACTCGGGTTCCTTCTTTTAAAAATGTATATTAAGACATGCTATAGGGTGCAACTGTCTCTGTGGGGAAGGGAGGAGGCGGAGGAAGGAGGCAGGAGGACCAGGTGATATTTACTAAGGAGCAACTCCTGTGCGACAGTCCCTGTCCTAGATGCTTTAAGCACATTTAATTTAATTCTCTCCCCAGTTCTGAGAGGCAAGTACCCTAAGCCCCATTTCATAGCCAACCGAGGTACAGAGAGGTTCAAAAACACCTTTTCCCAAGATAATAAAGGTTTCACAGCTCCTGTCTGGGAAGCCCTGAGGGGCTGAAATCCAGCTGGACTGGGGACCTCTTGGGGGCTTGTCTTGCAGTTGCATTTGCAAAATGAATGCCTTATTCTGACTTAGGGACACTGCACATCTCAGCGTCTCCAGGTCAGTCCTGCTTTATGCCAAGGTCCCTGAGGAATTATTAATGAACTCCTCTTTTCACTTGTGTTTCATGTTGATAATAAATTACATGGGCATCCTATTTTTACTTCCACTTTACTCATTTGAATTGGCTTGGAGAAAACTGGTGGATATTGCTGGAATTAAATCTTCTATTTCCCAAGCCAGCCCGCTGGAGCACCCACTCGTGTTCAACCCTAGTAGGATTCTTTCCCAAATTATGAGACTCCAAATGTAGCGTTCTTTCCCCTCGTACTCTTGCTTCCTGTGAGAATCATAGTTAGAGATGGACACAGAACCTAAGCACATTACTCTACTGGCCTACACTAGTTCTTCCCTTCATATTTCAGGTCATAAGGCAGACAGCGAGCTGAATGGCACAGCACTGGTTTGATGGAGATCATTTCTGAATTAGCTGCCCATTATTAGAAAATCAGAATCAGATCAATTAATAGAGCAGTCAGAAACTCAAAGAGCCAGCATACAGACAGGGACCAAGTACAGCATCGCTTGTCCCACAAAAAGTCAATACAGTGTCTCATTCATCAACCACATATGGAATGATGTGCACAAAAGAAACAAAGACAACATCATGATGCTTGCCACCACCAGCTCTCTCTGTGCTGGGCTGTTCCAACATGGAAGTCCCAAAGCACCAAGCAAAGCACTAAATTACGTACAGGTAGTGGCCGGACGTAGGCTGCCAGCCGGCTTTCAGCAGCATCCCCCATATGGCTAGGAACGCTTGTGCCAGTTAATTAGCACTGGCATTAACCGCGAGAAGGAACATTGACCAGGACGTCGAGGTTATCCTGAGACTATTTAAATGTGCCATGTGATCATTCATTCCATCTGCTATCAACATACCGCACACTTAATCCAGTAAATAAACTCCCTACCATTTTAAGCAAACGGATTCCATTTTGCCAGGACTTTTTAGACTTTGCAGATCTCGGAAGGTTTACCCTCTAGAATCTATACTGTGAAGTGTCACAGTGTCCTGATGTGAATTCAAGGACAAGAGCCACCCCTCCCCCATCCATGAAACCCTGGGGAAGTACCCGTAAGAGGTAGGGGAATAAAATCAACCACATGCCATCACTCACTCAAATGCGTATTTTTCATCTTGCAGCTACCCAACAAATCTGCCTTGTTTTCTTTCCATGCTCACAATTCTGCTGAAAGCACATAGAAAATAAAGCCCCATTATTCAAATGAATTTCACTGTGCACTAAGAATGTGACTGAGTTTAGAGGGAAACCCATTTTAAAAGTGCTCTCCTCTGAAATGGATGGTGCCTAGCAAGGTATAAAACACTCGGATCCTTAGAAAAGCAGATAGGAAAGAGTCCAACCCCAAAGCACTCCATAGGCAAACTGACTCGTCATAGGTATAGACCCAGAGCAGATTTCCAATCCACTTCCTAGGAAGGTATATAGCCCATGCATTTTTAGAAACACTGGTAAACATCTTTCTGAGAAACTCATCTTCAAGAGTCTGTTGTCTTGCCCTAAGAAAGGTTATATATTCAATATATCATTACTCTTTAGCATTTATCTACGTTTTCCATAGACTTCTTTCCTCAACACTACCTGCAAAACTGATTCTCATTAAATTGATGAAAATGTACATCATTTGCCCAATGTATGAGATGGCCTTTAGGAAGAGACCAAAACCTCCTCGAAGTTATATAAGATATGGAGTACGGGTCAGAAGAAAGTAAAAATAATGCCTGATCATGATGGAACTTTCTCTCAATGCTGAGACATCTTAGAATAATGAATAGAAAGCACTGAACCTGACTGAGGAAGATCAGGGTTCAAATCCTGCTGCCTCCAGAATGGTGACCTTGGGGAAATTGCTTGATCTCTCCTGGCTAAAAAATGACAATAAAATCCCTCTTCTCTCCAAATGATAGAGTGAGCACGAGATCCAGCATGATAATGGACATTGTCGTTGCCACCTTACTCACTGTGGACTTGGCAAAGAGTGGTAATCAAGGTTAGTTCCCTTCTCTACGATTTCATGTGAAAGGTATTACCTAATCTGCAATGTAGTCTTAACAAAAAGTACAGCTAACTCCTTCAGGTAGCTTAGTGTGATGAAGCAGACACTTACTGGTCTAATTTTACCCCAAGCACAGGGAAAATCCAAAAGTCATCTCAGGAGCCAATTAATAAGAGAGATAATTAAATTTTACACATTGGACTAAGTTTTAACTAGGACACTAGAGCTACCTGGAGGATTACATAGTGTTTCCTGCTCTGGGGAGAATAAACTTTGTACAATTATACAATGGTTCAGCTCAACCAATACTTATTGATGACCTGCTTCATGCCATAGCCTGCAGACTCTGGATACGGATGGGAATTAGACCCTTTCCCTGACTTGGAAAGCTGTGTGGTCCAGGAGGCAAAGACAAACACAGAGATATGATGTGATATATGATATGTAAACGAGATACAGGTACACAGAGAATTGGCGGGAGGCGGTTTCCTGTAAGGGATCGCATGTCTGAGTCAAGATGAGTAAGAGTTAGATGAGTGACTAGAAACAGGAAGGGATGCCAGGCAAAGGGAAGAGCGCAGACAAGTCCCTACAAGGAACCCTTACGGAGGGCTAGATGCCATGCATTTTTACTGGAAAAATGACATGAAAGAGCAAGGTCTGGGACTTGAAGCAGGGAAATATGACAAACAGATACCCTAAGAAGAGGAGAAATGCTGCCGTGAACTATCAAAGGATTCTTTACTTTACCATCAAACATCACACGGTTTTTCTTAAAATGAAGATCAAAAGATACAAGCAAAATGCATTCCCGTTTGTAAAACACAGTCTCACAATAGATTCCAAAGAAAACATCTATTACCCAAATGAGGAACAGCGGGATACATACAAAGATGGAGACAATAGTCTCAAGGATGCTGAAAAGCTGACTCCTGTGACTGAAACACACAAGACAAACAAACAAACAAAAAACTACCTGGGAGTTTAGAAGGAAAAACCTGGAGCTTAGCAATCCTGCTCTAACGTCCTCCATTTATTGACTAGAGTGATTTGCAGTCTCTCAATCTAGAACCCATTCATGAAAAATAAATCCTCTCCCCCTCGCCCTACCAGAAAAGCCATTGCCTTCCTCTCCGAGACGACACTCCAGGAGTCTAACAATCCTATCCATTCATCAGTGATACATGTAAATATCTGAACAGTTATTAATGAAAGCTCAGGCTGAAAGGTAGTTGTTCATCTGGAAAATGTCTGTAGATTGACTAATTCTGTTTATAACTCACAGTCATTTCCTTCCACTCCCCCATCACAATACACTGTGTGGGACGCACTGGCCCATAGCCGTTCTGTGTGTTCTGTTACTTGTTTTAACCAAGGCTCTTGTACAAACTAAAGTCTGTAGTACAACTTTAAACCCTATGTTGCATATCATCCTTCTCAGGACCTACCATAAGAAACCTGCCCCCACACACATTCCCAGTCTCACAGGGGTCTCTAAAAGAGAATCTAAAACATGAAATTGTACATTTTAAAATATCTGAATTAGAAAGCGGGACCCCATGTTGATTTTATTTTTCACTATTTTGCTGGTTCTTCCCCTGCCTCCCCTTCCTCCTCTCCCCCCTCCAATCCATTCTCCTTCCTTCTCTGCTCTACTCTACACCTTAGGATGCCTGTTTCCACACAGCCTCACCTGGGCTTCTTGCCCGCCCACTCCATGTTGGATTCAGTCAATGGAAAGCGTCACCAGGAAACTAGAGAGGCAGGTGAAAGGATTCAAGGTATTTCTTTCCCACTCCCTCCCTGCTTCTGGACTGCTTTCTTAGAAGCAGCTGTGTCCCTCTGCAACTCCATCTCCTATGAAGCGGCTTCCCCATCGCTTAATACCATGCCTCCACTCCTCTCAGGTAACACTTGGTCCCCTCCTTATGCCGTGGCCCTAGGCCTATCCAGGTTTTATGGAGCCCAAAATTTGTAAAATTAAATTTGTAAGTTGTGTTTAAAAATTTGTGACCACGAGAACACATCTCTGACCCCTCTCAGGTCCTTGGAATGGGTCTATAGAATGAGGAACCCTGAAGCCTGAACTTGATCTGCTTCACGGTAAGTCCCCTCTTTGCTGAAGACGTCCCACTTCGGCCAGTCTCTGGGTGCCCAAACATGCCTGTTTGTTCTCTTTATAAGGTCACACCTCTATAAGGAACCCCTTCATTAAAGTTTCTTCATGTACACAATCTGTGTCGATTCTGAGTCCTACAAAAATCTGAGTCCTGCAAAAATGCACATTCTAACATATTATGTGAAGATATGATAGCCAACCTTGCTTACTTCCCCTTCTGCCTTCCTCCCTGGGAGACATGAAAGTTTCCTATAACTTAGCCTAAATTTTGGGTCTTTCTTTCCAAAAGGAATCATGAAAAAATAAAACTAGGCAGGACTAGAAGGAAATACTTTACTCTCTGATGAGCTTTTCCAAGCAGGTCACAAGCTAAACGTATTGGGCCTGTCCTCACTAAATCCATAAAGGAAATATGACGGCACCTTTCCAAAGACATGTTTGGTCAACTACGAGTTTTAGCAATTGTAATTGCAATGCAGCTATCCAGCATTTTTCTTGCTGCTTCTTTTGAATAAACATCTTAGTAACCACCCAAAATGAAACATTATTATGTTTCAGAAACAGAGAGAACTTTATTATGGAACCATGTTGGTTTGGCTTTAACCATACAGAGAATACAATTCTGCTGGTGTTTGATGCAGATGTTTGAATGATTAGCCTCTTGCTTTTACTATAATATCCAGGCTCTGCATCATTAGATTATAGAGCAAAATCCCCAGCGAAGTGGCGAGGGCTTCAGTTCCCTGAACATCCAAAAGCCCACTCAGAGTAAGCCCGCAACAGTGTATTGCAAGCCTGTTGTTTCTTTTTAATTCTCAGAACCGTGGCATTCCAAATGTCCACAGACAGAATACTTGGTAGCAAAAGAAATGGTGACCATTTTACAATTGATTCAAGTTTTCAAACAACTTCACCTTCCAAAGTTAGAAACTCTAAGAGCTATGTGCCAGGAAGAAAATACAAGGCTACATTGTCACATGTGGAAATATACAATGGTATTCCAGTCACCTCATGCGATAAAAGTGCTTCCAATTAGAACAACATGGTCATTGTTAGGAAGACATTTCATAAGACTACACTGTCCGGGGAGAAATATTCAGTTGTTTCCTTTGAAATATGGCTTTTTTTCCTCCGTATCATCACTTATCCACCTAACTGCCTACAGTCAGTCTGTTTTTGTGTTTTTCTTTTTTACCTCTTCGTAGTAACTTCACAACCAAAGAGTTTAAACCATTTATGGATGCTGGCTACCTTGCTCAACCAAGTGGAAATCTACATTATCAAATTTTTAACTACAGTAGTGTTTCTAGGATGGAAAAGAAAGAAACAAGAGGATGAGATCTTCATAGCAACTTCACCATCCTAAATGTGGTTCAGAAATAAATGCACTTATTTTTTTCACTCTGGCAGTTCAGTAATGCTAAGTGTGGGAATATTTAGTTTTTATATTGCATATTTGCTAATTAGTAAATTACACTTTTATTAATATGTTAGTAAACAGGTACTTTTTTTTAAGCAATGGTCATTTTAAAGGCTTTTTGGACAATTTTGTGCTATTTTTAATTTCAATGTAATATATGTTCTTTTACATTTAAAAGAACTCCAGAGAAGTTTTTCATACTGTTTACAAGCTAAGATCTTCTAGAAAGAGCTCACATTTAAATGTTCAATTTGAAGAAGTTTAAATAAAAGTTTGAAATATTCTCAATAATTATATAACAGTTTTGGCATAATTCTAGTGGATGCCAACTGGAAATATAAATGTTGATTAACAAAGCAAATTAAGATGGAGAATAAGAATATAAATAGAAAATGTATATGTATTTATCCCTACAAAGTTGTAAATAGATTGTTTTATATTAAAAAGCAATACTCTGTCCTTTTTTTATTTGTAATAATTATAACGTGTTAGAAATCTGAGTCTCTTTCTCTATTTCCTAACTCGTAAAGGCTGTGCTAAGAGAGGATATTTACAATAATTGAAGATCTAAGAAAATTATCTGATACTTAACACCACAGCCCAATATTATTTTCACAACCAGGAAATAGCTGCACATAAATTCTCAGTTTTGCTGTTGTCTTGCTCTCTGCACTAAGCGTCCCCAGATATCAGTATTTGCTAAAAGAGATATCAGAGTATAGGTAATAAGAAAAGGCAGAGAAGGTAAAAAGGCAGGAACATTCCATTTTTCTTGAAACAGTATCTTTCTTTTGAGGAAAAGTTATACTTCAATTGGGGAGATAACCAAAATGTTTATCTACATTCAATTTAAGTTCAAATCAAGGTCCAGGTATTAAATACCAGCATGATTATTTGCAGCATTCCCTCAAAATGGGGGGGGAAAAAAATCCATGACAGTGATTTTCTTTTATTGATGCTTTCAAAATGTATTCAAAACACCCCATACTTGTTTTACTATTAATAAATGTTAATTCTTTACCCTAGAAAATCTCTGGAAATACCGACAGCATCTGCCCAGAATATAAAACAACATTGATTTATGCCTTGAACGTAGAGTTACAGTGAATAACAAACAAATTCATTATGATGGCATAAAAATATCAAAATAAATTACTTCCTAGTATCTACACCACATTGTAGGTTATTAGTTATTAATATCATTATTCATGACAGATTTAACTACTGATGTAAAGGAGTAATTTTCTTTATTACCACTCATTCTAAAATTGGTTAGGTGGACAAGGGCAGAAATCTAGGTAATGTAGAGTGAATATGAAAAAAAACACAGCTGTGTTAGATGTGCCTGAAAAGAAATCTGCATGTGTCTGAAAAGAAATCTGCATGCAGGATTAAAGTAAAAGCCTGGGATATACCTTGGTCCTCTATTAATATTTTTACTGAGTAATAAGAATAATTGCTGACATGTACTGAGCACTTACTATGTGCTAGTCTTTGGGGTAAGTGTAATAGGTGTGTTATCCACATTTATTCTTACTATTCCATGGGTAGAAATTATATCTTCATTTTATAAGTGGGAAGAATCAAAACATGGAGATTTTAAGTAACTGCATGTGGGCAAATGGCATCAGAATAACTAGAATTTAGGTCTTCCTGACTCCCAAGTTCTTTCTCTAGATCAGAAGCCAGGAAACTTTCTGTTAAGAGCCATGTAATAATATTTTTGGCTTAAGAGGTTTTATCTTCTCTGTGGCAACTACTCAGCTCTATAGTTGGAGAGCAAAAGCAGCCATTGACAGTGTGTCCAGGAATGGGCATGGCTGTGTTCCAGTAAAATTTTATTTACGGACACAAATTTGAACTGCATATAATTTTATATGTCATGAAATATTCTTTATTTTTTCTAACCATTTTAAAAATACAGAAACCATTCAACAGATGCACAGGTAAAGAAGATGTAACACGTGTGTGTGGAATGGAGTATTACGCAGCCATAAAAAAAGAGTGAAATCATGCCATTTGCAGCAACATGAATGGACCTAGAGATTATCATGCTAAGTGAAGTAAGTCAGACAAAGAAAGACAAACACCATATGATATCACTTATCTAAAAAATGATACAAATGAATTTATTTACAAAACAGAAAGAGACTCACTGACATAGGAAACAAACATAATTACCAAAGGGGAAGGGAAAGAGAGAGAGAAACTAGGAGTAGGAGATTAACAGATGCACAGTACTATATTCAAAATAAATAAACAACAAGGATTTACCATATAGCACAGGGAACTATATTCAATACCCTGTAATCAATTATAATGGAAAAAAGAAATTTTAAAAGAATATGTATACACACATATATATATATATGTATAACTGAATCACTTTGCTGTACACCTGAAACTAACACAACGCTGTAAATTAACTATACTGCCCCCCCCCCCCAAAAAAAAAACAAGAACAAGAACAAAAACAAAAACATTCTTAGCTCTCAGGCTAAAACAAAAACAGTGAGCTGGATTTGGTCAAAGGATTGCAGTGTACAAAACCTGCTCTGGGCTAGTACTTTCCTACTTTCATGTACACACATCACCTGGGGATCTGGTTAAATGCAAGCTTGATTCAGGAGGTCTGGGGTGAGTTCTAGAAACGCTGAGGGTCTATCAAACTCCCAGGTGATGTTGATGCTGCTGGTCACAGACCATCACGCTCTGAAGAACAAAGCTCTACACTGTAATGCTCTCCTAAGCAATCTCTAGAGATGCTAATTGTCCTACACCCAGGGTTTTGGTTAATGACCTCACTGAAGCACACAGTTGTCAAAGTTGGGAAGTTTCGAGCCCCTGCTCCCATCCTTATTGTTCCATGTCTGATTTCTCTCTCCAGAGGCTCTTCTTCCTCTCCATCCCCAACGCCATCGTCAATCACATCTTCCAAACAGTTCTATAGTCTTCAGTCCCTTCTCTCTGAAGCCTCTCCTCTATTTGACAGCCTGGGACTTCCTTCTCTTTAAAATAAAATAAAGCCCAAATATTTCCCTCCCTGACTCACACTCATCTTAGTGGTGGCCCAACGTATACACTCTCACCACGTAGGAGGCACAAACGCCTTTCTTTTAACCATTGCTCCAGACGACCGTATGAGGTACGTTCTATTATTTCTATTTTACAGATAAGGAAACTAAGACATAAAGAGCTTCAGACACCCAAAGTTACAGAGCTCGTAAAGAATAGATGTGAAGCCAAGATCTGAACCCTGGCCTTCTGACGCGAGCCCGCAGCCTAACCACTAAGGTGTATTCCCTCCCAAAGTCATTTCATGCCCTCGTCACTCTGAACTACTTGAGTCCCTAATGCGGGCCACATATTTGCGGTGCCTCATCTCTGCCTACAGCTTCCTTTACTGCCGTCCTCACGTTCCTCCTCCTCATTCAGCACTCAACTCACAGGTCACCCCCTCTCAAAGTCTCCTTTGTCTCCCTCTCTCCTCACAGTACAGAGATGCCCACAGAGGCATTATTTTTCTTGTGTCCATTTCCCTACCAACACTGACCTCCCTTAAGACAGGGTCACTGTTTTACATTTTTCTGGTAACAATGTCAGTTAGCACTATGCTCGATAGGTAGTAGGTGTTCAATAAATATTTGACAGAGGAACAAGCGGACTGAGGAATAAATGAATGGGTAGGGAATCAATTTAACTAATCACTCTTCACTGGATTTCCACATCTGTGTAAAGAAGGGATTGACTCAGATAAGTTCTAAATTTTCATCGAGACCCATCATATATTTATTCTTCATTCACCCCCTCATTTCCTAAGTGTCCACAGCCTGTGGGACACAATTCTAGGTCCTGGGCATACTAGAGCAGAAGGAGCAAAGTCCCTGCCGAAACTGACTAAAGGAGCACTCTTTTAGACAGATATACACATACACACACCAAAAAAGACAGCTGCTTACAGGTGTCATTGATAACTGTATTAATAATTGTATTAATCAACGTATTGTTGATTGTATTAATACAATCAATTGTATTAATCTTACTTGTATTAATCAATGCATATGTGTACAAGTAAGCAACAGTTCCTTCCGGTCTTAAAAGAATATGTATTGCCAATAATGGCAAGAATATGGGATGCTGACAAAAGGATAAAGGGACATGAGTTTAAGTTGATTACACTGTCCATTTGGGGCCTCAAAATGGTAGTAGTTTTGCATTTGATGTATTTAGTTGCTGGCACACCCATTGCTGAGTGTGCCTTGCAAATAAGAAAAGTAAAGAGATACGCAACAACTTTCCATGGCTTAAGGAACAGTTATCTTATGGAGAAATGGAAAGTTATACTTGTTGAATTGCATATGAAAAGCACAAATGATTTAAGTTCATTCTATTTAAGTTTAAATTAAGTTCCAAGTATTGGATTATGTTAACAATAATCATCATTTTGCTTACTTTTCATTTTACTTATTGGTCATTTTTACTGCACATAGAATTGTAGTTACAATAGAAATAGGAACATTCTTATAGAAAAAAATATATATAACCTGAAACTCATAAAATTTTCATAAAACCCCAGTAAGATAAACTTGTAAATTAGTACACAGGGATTGAGAACAGCTGATCACCTGACAGCCACAAATCCATAACAAAAACAGATGTGAACCCAGGGGCCTAAACACAGTGCGTAAGTGTATAACTCAGAATTTTCTTTACCCTGTTTAAAATTCCACTTTAAGTAAACGTATCTGTATCAGCTGTAATCTACTCTGACAATTCATTTAACCTTAATGGCATCAATTTTGCTCAAGCACGACGCAGTTTTCAGATAAATGATCTTATGTGGATATCAATACCTATGTTTGTGAATGTAACTCACTGCCCTTTCTGTAAGAAAACATAGAAATATAAAATATTTATCTTATAGAAATATTTTCTTATAGAAAACATAGCTAATGGAAAGTAGGTAATAGAAAATAACGGTTCTGTAATTGCAATATTTATAGTAAAATTATTTCTAGAAAGTGCTCAAATGTACTTACGAAATGACATTGTCTTTAGCATAGTCTCAGACATAAAATAAAAATAGATTCCTATGTCCTTCCCACCAATGAAGGCTAGAAAATGTTAGCAGAGACACACCCAAATAGCGTCCTGGTTGCCTTTATTTCTTAAAGAGTGTGTTTGTTAGTATGATTTACCCTCAAAAGGGCGTATCAATATTGACAGAAGGAGTAGAATTTGGAAGATATCCTAGAACTTCAATATGCAAATAAATGGCTTTCGCTAGTACCCCTGATTTAGAAAAAAATAAATAAGTGAAGCCTTTATCACTCTATGTCCAGCCCTGCTCCAAGCGCGAGGTCCTCGGCACTGGAGAGGAGTCTCCCCTTTACGGTCTCATCAGGGAGTGAATGCAAATGCGACCACACAGACTGAGGGTAGGCACCGCGCACCGTATGGCCCTCTTCAACGGAGTTCACACCAGGAGGGGCTCTTTGCTGACAGAGAACTAAGCAGGGAACAAAGGGAACACCTGGTCAGATAAAAATCCATCAGGATATTTGAATCGGCTGCCCAGTCTCCAAATTATCTGCAGGCATCAAGTCCAAGGGAAAATGAAATGTGCCCCTCTCGCATGTTCCGGTAATTAGTCTGCGGTGAGAATGTGCAAGACATACCCCAGAATGGAAATACCTGCTCAGCTGACCAGTGTGATTTTTAATTCTACAGAAGGTGGTGGTAAGATACGGTGAACAGCTTAAGAGATTGGAAACTGAGACTCCCCGCCATTTGTCCAGTGGGCACAGACCAGCCCAGGGAGGCTGTGGGGAACACCACCCTCCCTAGCTTCACCTTGGCCATGTGGAAAGATGCCGACAATGACCACTGTGATGTCTGCCGCTCTTTTAGGCCCTCAGGTAGCCGGGAGGCCTTGGACTCTCCTATGAAGGTAGAAAGAGAAGAGTGTATGTGACAGGTCAGTCTTTCTCCTTCTTTGCCCTCTGATCAGCACTTCTTCATCCTTCTCATGTATAGAGCAGAACTTCTGTATCAGCCGGGAAGGTGATGGCAGCAGATTTCAGATCGTTGGATGCACAAGTAAAAAGCTGCTCATCGGTAAGTGCGCCAGGCCACGGTAAGCTCAGCGAGCTCCTGTAATGAGCGCCCAAGAGCAGAGGGGAAACCTGGAGTCTATAAAAAAGCAACTCAGCCTCTAAGCCTGGTCAGCCTGGGCAAGAGCTCAAAATGGTGATTTCAAGGCCAGGCTAATGAGCTAATAAATTATAGTCACTTCACACACAACATGGTATGATTTTTCCTGCTGAGTTGAATCAGGTAGCAATCGAGGCTAACCTTTAAAAACTGATTTGAAATCTCCCAATAAGGTGGCCAACAGATTCAGCCCCTATTTTAGATATGAAGGCCTAAATTTTCATCCTTTTGTGTCAGAAATATCTCTGGTGAAGTAGTGACTTTGTCCCCCAGGGACCTCTGGCAACGTCGGGAGACGTTTTCTGCGGTGACTCCATGGGGATTCTTCTGGCATCTAGTAAATAGAGGTCAGGGATGCTGCAAAACCTCCTACAGCATCTGACAGCACCCCTCCCCATAAAAGGAGTTATATAGCCTAAAACGCCAACAGTACTGAGTTCGTATTAAGAAATCCTTCTCCAGAGGGGACACACATAGGTAAACCACAGGTAGTTTGACCAACAAGAGTGAGCTGGTAAAATCTGGCTCCTAATTTGAGAGAGAGGAATGAGCAAAACCAGTAAGTCCACTTGCCTTCCACTGGGCAGGCCTTGGTCAAGCACATCCACTACCCAATCCCGTTGAGGTAATGCACTTGTCCTGTGAAAATGACTAAATGGAAGAAGGCATAAAGTCATTATTTCCGGCAGAGAGCCCCATCGTCTTGAATTGTGCGATGTGTCCTGCAGATGGGTAAGGTTTAACGAGCACGCCCAATTAGCTCTACTGCCTCCACCTAGGGTGAAAGTCATCACATTGTTTCAGTGCCTGAGGCTTCAAGCTCCCTGTAATCTGCCCCAATTCATAACAAAATTAAGCATCACTAAAGTAAGTCGTTCCACTTCCTCTTGGGAACCCAATGGACTAGCGGGCTTGTAAGCACATGACAGAACAATGGTAGTTAGATTAACTACCAACTCTGTTCACTGAGTGCTCTCACTTCCAGGTGTCAAGAAAATAATCTATAAATATTTGCTTTAATTATGTTTCTATGTTTCAGTTTAGCGAAGTCTACATGTTGGTGGAAAAAGCAAAAAAAAAAATGGCTAAAAGGATGTGCATTTTTCTAGATGTTTAAAAAAATAATCACACATCTAGGCAGCTAATAATAATGTCAAGAACAGGGCAGTTACACCATTTTACTGTTTTCATCTCGTAACAATAGTGTCTCTTCAGGAAAGATCTGCACCATAGCAGAAGTTCTGATGACAGAATAGCGATTTAGATTTCATTTCCCTCTGAGCAAAATTTCACCAAACTTGAAAGAGGGTCAGAATATCCTAACTCAAGTCCCAGGGCAGGGCCTTTCCGCTGGTGGAGGATTTCAGGGATGCAGCTAAAGTATAGGACATGATTTATCCTTACACTTCTATAGAAACCATATGGTACCCAGAAGTTCTCAGCATACTCCATTGAACCTATTGGGGAGACCAGCCATCTCCCTTATGGACCCCCACATTAACCTTCCTATAAAAGGTTAGGGTACTTGTGGGTAACTTCAGCATGAATCCAATTTCCAGAGCAGCACCTGACAACCAGGCTGGCTGACAAGGACTCATGGTCCCCCATCCTTCCGTGTCACCTGTTACTACGTTATAACCACACGGAACAAGAACCGGCCTTTTCCACTATGGCGACCGGGATAGGCGTTGAGTGGCCACATCCCCTGCCTATCACAAGGCCCCCCGTGCTTGTAATGCAGTGATGAAATCCCATCGCAGATGCTCTCGAAATTGTCCTTTTCCCCACACGGTGACACAAGCCCTAAAGGTGTCCAAGTGAATACTTTAACTAATAGGCTGTTTTGAGGACTTTGGACAAAGAAATGTGTGGGAGGATCACGACCAGGAACCCTAATGAGCGTCTGCACTGTTAGGTGCTCTTTCCAGCTAAGTCAAACCCTCTGGCCAGTAAGAAAAGGGCTAGGAAAAAATCAAACAGCAAACCTGCTGAGAAATCAAAATGGGTCCACCTTCCACAACTCCTTCTTCCCCCCACCCCTTTTTTTTGAATAGCACCAAGATGAAAGCCAAAGTAGCAGGGGGGCATGTTTTCTTCTAGGTAAAATGTAGTGGGACAGAAAATTCTGAATATCCTTTTGGCAACAATTGTCAAATTCTGTTGTATACTGTGGGTGAAGGCAACACATGGCTGAAAGGGACTGTACCTAGGTGTGTCACCTAAGCATAGTATGTTAGGACCACGAGGTCACCTGGCCCAACACCATTTCAAAGAGGAGAAAACTGAAGCTCAGAGAGGGTGAATGATTCACTCAACAAATTCTCCAGGTAGAACACCAGGAAGCAAAACTTCTCGCTTCTCCATGTTGCCTCCCCTCACTGGTCCACTATTTCAGATCCATTGCTTAGAAGATCTCTCTAGTCTCCATCTCCGAGTTCAAGGCTGTCCAAGACAATTTAAAGCAATCGATGCTTCCCAACACCCAAATCCACACTGGGTGTTGGGACTTGAGGTTGGCTCTCCCTAGCCAGGAAGGTATTCTTTCTGACTCAGCAATCCCAAATGTCAATACCAGACTCCTGTTTGCCCAGGGCTTACTGCATGAACTTGGTCCACCGAGAGCACAGGGCCTGCTGGGCACCTGCTCACCTAGATTATAACCTTGACTGAAGCCCAAGTAGAGGAGGTGAGAAAGGCAATTTCCATTAGTCTGTGCCTTTTACCTCTTCCATTTCAATTGTCTCTTGCTCTTACCTGAACCCACAGGAAAGCTGCACAGCAAGAAACACTGGAAAAAAGGGAGGCCTCTTAAGCTCCAGGGACTTGAGCTCCTAGCTGCAAATTTCCTTTCATTCAAAAGAACACTCTCCACCTTTTTTCTCAGCACAACACTTCTCATGCCCATGAGGGGGGGAAAGTGTTTCTCACCAGGAATAAGCTGTAAGGTATATTTGAAAATTGAGATTTTTGAATTGCAATTGGCATCTCTCGGTGCCTTTCACACGGGGGCCATCTAACTGCAAAGTGACATTTTGTGACCGGGATTTGGTGGAGACCCAGTGAAAAACTACAATCAATCAGTTTCTAAAACACAGGCTCAAGAAACCGGGACCCAGCGTTAAACCTGGACGATCTTTCATGATTGTTCGTCAAAGGAAAATAGCAAGAGACATTCATTTTTCAAATTATTCTCCCTCACTAGCCGCTCATATTGCTATTTCCGTGAGCAATATCATTCTTTACCCACTGCAGGAATCTTTTGTGCGCAAAATACCATTGAAAATCTTTACTTTCATATCCATTCACTCCTGGCAAGAAGCAGTCCTGGATGAACTTTCGGAGCGCCCAGCTCAGTAAATGAGTGACCTTAGGTTGATCTAATGTGCTTGTCTCTTTTATCCACATATGATTTATATTACACGTGCATTTAAGTAATGCCTTTGTCTTCTAGCACCTGTAAGCGCTTCATAACCATTAATTACGCCTCAAGTCCATTTGAAATAACAGATGTCTTCCCTTTGTAGAAACGGAGAAACTCTGCAAGGATCACGGGTCCACGTGGAGGCAGTCTTGACTCAAGCCCTAGAGGGAGATCAATACATTTCCCAACCCTCTCCAGGCAGCTTAACTGTCCGTAAATGTGTGGCCGTAATATTAAGTCCCTACTAACCGCATAATTACATTTATGAACCCTGGCAGTTCTGTACTCACTCCCGGGTGCTCTTGGAAAGTTGGCCAAAGAGATGGAAAATGAGGGTATTGGAGCATGGCTAGGGTGAGGAAGGGCCAGCCAGGGAGGAAATACTGAAGTTTTTGATGTCTTAATCTTCTTGAAACAAATATTCTTTATAATATCGTCAAGCAACTGTGAAGAAGCCATTAGAGGGAGGTAAGGCTGGAGGCCAGGGAGCCAGTTAGGAGGTCTTTGTCGAGTAAATCCAGAAAGCACAGTGGTTAAGGACACAAGTTTTGACATCAGTCAGCTACGGGTTGGAATGCTGGCTTTGTTACTCACCACATGTGTGGGCGGTTTATTTCCCTTTCTGAAGACTCGGTTTTCTCATCTGTGAGATGGCACAAACAAAAGTCCCCCATAGTGCTGTGGAGGTTCTATAAGATAGAACTCAGCACAATATTCAGTGCAAGAAATGTTCAATTATAATTGCAAAAACTGAAATAATGCTTACATTTACCGAGCACTGTCCTACTACTCATTCAATCCTCACTGAAGGATTTAACTGAAAAGGCAGTATTATATTTTGCCTCCATCATGCAGGTGAAGAAACTAAGGTACAGAGACGATCTGTAACAAGTTATGGAGCCAAGATTCAAACCCACACACTCTGTCTCCAGAATCTGTGCTGCTTATTACTTCTCTAGTAATAGCAATTAGTATTGATTACTAAGGCCATAGGTTTGGAATGGAGACAGATTGAGGACTGGGTGCCTGGCAGGATGTAGGAAGGACAAGAGAAGGGATGATCCAGACAGGTTCCCTGGGGTTTTGACTTGAGCGATGGTGTATGGTATCTCTCACGTGGGTGGGTGGTGGGGATGCAGACAGAGAAGCGACTCTGACATGCCTGCAGAACACTCAGGTATAAATGGTTAGCAGGTGGGTGCACACATGGATCTGGAGTTCAAGGCAGAAACTGGGGTGGGTTTTATAAATTCGGGAGTCATCAGAATATACTTGGGAACTGGAGGACCTGTGAGTGGATGAGATCACACACACGGTGTATGGAGTAAGAAGAGGACGAAAGAGGATGCCTTCGGGGGAAGCAGGGGGGGAACCAGCATTTAAGGGCAGAACAGAGAAGGGTCCTTAAAGGAGCACAAGAGGGAGTGGGTGGAGAACCATCAGGATTATTGAAAGCTGAGAAGGAAGAGGGTTTCAACGGTCTTTCCCTTGTTTAAAACTCAATTTTTTTAATTACGGAAAAGATTTTATCTTTCCCCACTTACCTCTTTAGGGTACCACTCCCCAGCCAAATACAAGGAATTTAAGTGTAGATGGATTAGTGCCATGCTGGCTCATTCCCTGGGAAAATAAAAAACTCACATTACGAGCTACGGGGAGGTCAGCTGGTCCACCCCTCTCTTCATCTCTGACTGTTAAGGACTCATCTATTCTTCATCTCAAAAGCTGCCACGTCCATGAAGTCCTCCCATACACTCTTGTTGGAATTTAAACCATGTTCCCTTATGGTTCTAGAGAATTCCATTCTTATCTATACCACATTTTTTTTTTTGGTCTAACTCATATCACAGTTGTTTATATAACAGTTCAGTCGCTTGCTAGACCAAAAATTCATTGATGGAGGGATTACATCTTACCCTTTCTGTATCACGAGTGCTTGATGCTGTGTCTGGCACATAGTAGGTGCTAAATAAATGCCTGTGGGCCATGAATGAATTTAAATCTTTACTGAAAGCCTAGCAGGTACACTCGAGTCAGTCTCCATCTTTCTTCTGGCTTCACCTTTTACGCACTGTACCTCAGTGCAAACATACAGTATCGTTTCCATATCTGTAAAATGAATAAAATAGAGCTAGTGGGAATTAAATGAGATTATAAATGGAAGGTACTTAGAACATAGCACGTATCCAATACTCGTTAGCTGCTAAGTGCCAGCTTCTCAGCTCAATGACTGGACAAGACCCTCTGTGGAGGGTTTGAGAAATTCTTTGCTTTGTTTGGACTTCCTGTTGGGCCCCTCATAGACCCAGGGGTCCTGGTTCCCAACCTATTCCTTTAACTCCTGTCCTGTAGGATTTATGGCCAGACTGTGACAACTAATTTTGGAACTCTAATGTCTCCTGTCATCTTCCATAAATTTGACACAAATAAATCACAAAATACCCTTTTTATATCGCTTTTTATCTTGCCACGCTCCTTGTTTCTTTTGGAAACAGTTTTTACGGCAAATGCACAGTGTAAATCCACCCGGCAATAAAGCATGCCAAACAAGCGTGTACAACAGGCACCTGAGCGGAGATTCCCTGCCATCTGCAGTGCTCCACACAGCTACCAGCAGGATTTGGTGGAGTGGGCCTGTGCACTGCGCCACGCAGTCCTCCTCACGCACGACTGGCATAGCCCCAGCGTAAACAGCGTCGTCACACAACAGGAAGGGGACCCACTGGTACACATCTTCATGCCTGCCTCCTCTTGTGGCAACGTGAAGTCTTGACTTTGCACAGCATCTCCCCTTGTCTGTTACCCTGAAGAGGTCCTTTCCCCTACAGCAGCAACATCCAGTAGAACTTTCTGCAAGGATGGAAGTGTTCTACACAGATACGCTCTCTATCCAATATGGTAGCCACTAGCCCTATGCAGCTACTGGAGACTTGACATGTAGGTTGTGAGACAGAGGAAGTAGATTTTTCAATTTGAGTATAAATCAATTAAAATGTGCACTCTACCTGATCATTCTGTAGCTAAAAATACATACAAGGTTGGATTCATGTAGCTAATACTTTATTTTAAATCTTTGCATCTATACTTAGTGAAATGGTACATAATTTTCTTTTCTTCTATTATCCTTATACAATTTTTGAATGAAGATTAACCTCAAAAAAAAAAAGAAGGAAATAGCCACATGGGGCTAGCGGCTACCATGGGAACAGCACAGCAGAGATCGTTTGACCTGTCCTCCATTTCAGATACCTTGTTCCACACTTCTGCAAATACCAGGAATCACAGTAAGTGTCCACTGAGTACTTTCTCATGTGTCTACCCTGCTTTCATCCTAATGGTGACCCTACGGGGTAATTATTATGCTCCCCATCATTTAAATGAGGCCCCTGAAGTTGAGAGAGTTTAAATGACAAGTCTCAAGTCTCTCTGTGATGAAACAGAGACACACACCCAGGTCTGTCTGTCAAAGCTTTGCTGCCTTTAGTGTGGTGTTCAGACCAGGCATTCTGGCTCCAGGTTATTATACTTGAATCATTAGGTTAACCTTTGTATGAATTTGTTAGTACTGCCGGGTTCAACACCTAGCTCTGCAGAGCTCTCTATCCAAGGATGAAGAGAGCTAGCTTCTCATCGCGCCTTACTGCCCACTAGCTGCTGGTATGAGACCATGCACTTCTAGACACACCTCTCCCTGTGTGTGTACAGGCTTGCTGCTGCCTCACAGGTTTGTCAGGAGCACATGGGAGATCCATTTGAGGATGCACTGAAGAGTAAACGTGCTGCATGGATATAAGGCCTTGTGACGAAAGGAAACTCGGATGAATCCTACCGCACCCTATGTGCTTCCTGCCTAAGTTGCCACAAAATCCATGTGCAGTGTCATTACCCCCATCGATATTTCCTGAACACCCCTGAAAGCCTACACTCTGTGCAGCAAAATTAAAGGAGTGCATCCTGTGGCCTTTCTGTAATATCAAATTAAAGCGATGACTGTCCACAGCAGAAAACCCACCCCACCAAGCCCTGATTATGAACATGTTAATTTCTAAGTCCCAGCTTTTGAAAATGATTCTGGGAACTACTTATTGAATTTTTAATTTGCAGATTATCGACCAAATTGGCTGCAATGGCTCTGAGCAATGGGGCCCACGTGTCAGCTGCGCAGGTAAATCAGATGCACGCAGACCACAGTGGCTCAAGTTCCAATGCGTCTGCCTACCCAGGACCTGGGTCCCTTAGCGGCTCCTGAGAGCTTCAGGTTCAAGGTAGATAACAACATATCTCCCATATGTGTGTATGAGGAGGGGACGGGATATTAGAATCCTTCCCTAAAGAGGTTTCCAAAAAGCATTCCACAGTCTGAACGTCCAAAGCCATTTACCAAGTTTGTCTTTTCTCATCTAAAGCCTCCCTCTTTCTTTCCCTTCCTTCCTTCTTTCTTCCCTTCCCTCCATCCTCCCTCCTTCCTTGCACTGGGAATACCAGATGAAATAAGGCAGACCCAGCTCTGCTCCCACAGAATTCACAGTCCATCTGAAGGCTGTTGACACAAAGAGTATGTGACACAACAGTGTGACTAGATCTATGTCTGAAAGTATATGGGAACCCCTACCCCAGGGATGAGTAGGGACGATACCAAAGAAGCCTTCCTAGAAAACCCAAATGAAAGGCCGAGCAAGGAGTCAAATGGGTGAAGGGAGAGAGTGTTGCAGGCTGTGCGAACAGCAGAAGAGAAGAACCGGAGACGGAAGGAAGTTCGAGATCCTTTGGTGGTCCTCCACCTGGGCTGCAAGTCCTACCTGCCCCCTTGCAGGTGCCCGCAGAAGAGCCCCAGCAGCTTAAAGCTTCCACCTCCAAACCAGGCAGGAGGCAGAACGGTCCCCAAAGCCCCTAAGCACCACGTGTTAGCCATTTGTCCTCCAGAAAGTGACAACCTTTCTAACCCTCATTCTTCACATCTGTGAAATGGGAATCAGGATGGTATCTTTAGGGAGAATTGGAGGAGAATATGCTGAGTACAGCACGTATCACGGTACATTTTAAGGGCTTCATAAATATCAAAGGCGGCTACTTTATTCTTAGCATGACAATCATTCTCACTAATTGGTCACTAGGCTGTTGTCTCTGATCAGATCTAGGGCCTTCCCTTCCTTCGGGTCGCAGTGCTGATCCCACCACACCCAGCAAGCCCTCTCAGATCACAGGAGGTCTCGCCTTCACCGGGAGTACCTTCAGCTCTCTTTTTCTTCCCCATTCATTCTCTACTCATTTTCTTAAATACACAGTCATCTTTTTCTATATACCTTATTTCCACAACTAGATCATAACGACTTATTCCTAACAATAAATGCCTTTCTTAAAGTAAAAACTCCTGAGACTTTGCATTCGCCCAGAACTTTGTGGCTTACAAAGGGCTTTCACCAGAGGGATTGTTATAGAGATCAGCAGAATAACGCCCTCAGCCAGTAGGGCAAGTATTAAGATTCTCAGTCTACTAAGGAGAGCGCTATGCCTGAGACAAGCACCAGAAGCTACAGGACGTGTCTGAAGCAACACGGCTGCTTCGTGAGCTGATGCGAGGACCCAAGCCCTACAGCCAAGATTAGATCCCTGATAAATGTTTGGTAAGAGTCTTACCAAACGTTAAATGGCTGACATTTTGAGCACTTACTGGGTATGTTCTAAAAAATGTTATACGCATGAAGTACATTAACCTTAAACTCATCCTGTGAGGCAAGGGCTACCGTTATGCGCTTTGTTACGGACAAGCAAACGGAGTCACGAGGAGGTTAAACAGTGTGCCCGGGCTCACTAAGCTACTAATGCCGCTGTGAGCCACCCTACAGCACGTACCAGGAGCCGCTTGGCACGCGGCTTTTCTCGATGACAACATTTCCTTTACACGTGTTAGGAATCTTCCAGTGCTGGGAAGAGCGCAACGCGTACTGAAGAGGCTCGATGAATATTTATTTATTTATCTTTAAAACAGTTTACTCTTTTGTAGGAAGTAGAAGTTTCTTGAAAAGTTGGAAGGTTTTGATTGTTTACTTCTTCCAAATTCTCAGGGATCAACCTGCTCTAATATCTCTTTCCATGCAGTCCCAGCCCCAGACTGGGTACATTCTGTTATTTTCTTTCTTTCTGAGGGGACCCACCCACCTGGCACTCCCAGACCTACACCTGCCTCAAGTGCAGCCTCTCAGCATGAATGACACACTCTCAGCAGGAGGAACCGTCAATACCACTTGCTCAAAACAGCCCATTACGTCCTTTCATCTTTTTTCCTGGGGTGAGCTAGGACTTTCCTTGGTTCTCTTTTCCTTTTCCCACAGAGAGGGGGAAACAATTCTCTTTAACCTTATGAAAGCAAACAAAAGACAGCAAAACCATGACACAAGATACGTGCTAGCTACCGTGAATATTCTGTGGGATTGTTTAGTGTGTGACTGTCCCACCTCTCACTGGCCAAAAGCAAAGTGGACTTAGGAACATGTAGACAGACTTCGTATTTTACTAGATATCCTTTTACCTCTGGGTCTACGAATCCCTATGTCAGTCCTCAGCAGACTAGAGACAAAGATTGAGTACAACAAATTCCAACTCACCGTAGCAGGCATCATTCGATAAGATAGGAAACCAAATGATACACTCCACCCTTTTCCCACCGCTGCAAAACGCTGAGGCGCTCCCATTGCAAATTCCTTGGACTTTGCTACTGGAGCTGAGGCTGAATGGGTTAAAGATGGGCCCTGAAGTCAGAGGAACCTTGCAACTCACAACTCTAAGCACATTTTGCAACTTAGCAGAAAGCAAGCTGTTAGCCACATGTCTTGGCCTAGCCCCTCCAGTTTTTCCAATCATGATTTGTATGCTTGGCTGCTTACGTCTGGGATAGCACTGTAATGCGTGCTTCTGTGAGGGGGCAGGGAACTATGGGGAAACACTACCTGGGCGTTCAGTGCAATTACAAGCTTGATTTGACCCTCAGAGAATGGCAGATACAAGTCGTGGCGTCGTATGGCATGTCTCTGGCCTTGATCGATGTATTTTCACGAGTGTTTACCAATCCATGCCAGATGGGTTACCTGCAGCTGAGGAACCCTGAGTCACTACTTTGTGAATGTCCTTTCTTCCTGGCTCAATGGAAAGAATAGCAGGTTGGTATCTATTTGGTCTAGTGTCAGTGACTATGATTTGGTCAAAGGTTGAAAGGCTTTTATACCCCAGATTTTTTTTTCCTTTGTAATTTTTCTAAAATGAGAAAGATGGTAGCACTTCTATTTCTTCGTATCCTTCTCACGATATATGCTGCTCTGATCGGCAGCCCAGTACAGCTGCATTGGCTGTTAAGATATTAAGACACTTCCATGCCGGCTATTTGGGTGCAACATCAATTGCCCTATGACATGATGCAACCTCTCTTGGATGCAAGAGCGAAGAAGGGAGCGCCTAGCACAGCACAGTGTGGGGCTCCCCCATTCCGCTCTGGGCTGGGCCTGGGTCCGTTTCGATTGGTCCTTGCCCTAGTTGTTGTACCTGTGGTTATCTTTTCCAGATAGCATCCCACTATATATGGGATCATAAATGCGAGAATCCTGACAGATCTTCGCAAGGTTCCATATAAAGTTAAGGTGATATTATAATAATAACTCGTGTAGTCAATATGGTTGGGGCATAGTATGTTCAGAATGACCTAATTTGCTCATTTACTCATGGTTAATCCACTTCTGCAGGGAAACTGCCTGAAGCAACGGACCTTTCCTCAAACGATTTAAAGATGACACCTTGGACCTGCTTTTCAGACATTTGACTTTAGTGATCGAGCTTTTCTCTAATTCGTATTTTTTAGCAGAAAACAGCACTCTTTCACCAAATACAAATACGACATCTGTCATCTGGACCATCACATATACTTAGAAACAGCATGCTATGTCTGCCGAGTTGCTTATCTCCAATGATGCTGGTTAAGCAAGACGGAAGAGAGGAAATTCATCCTCCCCAAATGACACAGGAATAAAGGCACAGACATTTAAAGAAATACAGTAAAATTTGAAATGTAAAACGTCAGAGGCGGCGCTTAGGAATAATGAAACTGTAAGAAGTTAAACACAATCCGGTTTAAAGAGAGAACGGTAACCATGAAAATCTGAAATCTCTTGCCAGGGGAGTAAAACTAGTCCAGGAAGATGAACTCAATATCCCCTGCAAATAAACAGCAGTGTCTAAAAATAGAAAACACAGATGTGAAAGCCAGGAAGTTTCCGGGGATCGTAGGTAGTGATGGTCAAAGTATGACTTTTTGTGGCTCTGTCAAATTGCAGAGCAGGGATGCAATCCCGAAGGTAACTGCGATTTTATGAAACCGACAGACTATATTTTAACACATCCCTGATGAAATATACATGTGCTCACTTTTCAGACATAATCTGTATGAAAGTGCTTTGTGAAGTAGTAAACCTGTGTATCTTCACATGGATTCCAAAGAATCAAAGATCTGTGAGACAGTGAAAAATCAAACTATTATTTCACACTGTTTCTCTGTTAGATATTCACAAGGCTCATGAATCTATTAAAGGCTCTGAAAAGTCCTGCAATATTTTTTTTCTTTCTTTAACTTTTTTTTTTTTCTCTCTAATCACTATTTCCCAAATTTACCTGAGCAGAGAAACCATTTTTATTTGTCACAATTTGGGGGATGTTACATTAGAAAAATGCAAGGAATGATCATTTTGCTACCAGAAGATTTTTGAAACAAATTTTCTGTGCACATCTTCAGGTGTCTGACCCTAAGTGTCCTCAAAGGCACCCTCTCAGGCGTCACCTGTGACTTCCTATCTGTATGTTGGTTTGAGGTCTTTCAGCTGCTGGTTAAGTGAAGATGAACTGCATTATTATTCAATTGCAGTGATTCCACCCACTGTCAATTCCCTACAGGATCAGAGAAGTCCTCCCAGTGTGGTCTTCCTAGGCTCAGGATGCTGGCTTGCAAGCTTCCCTAATTGCTTCACCCCCCTCACTTCCTATCCTGAATTTTTATGCTGGCAAGTGCTAGCAGGAAGGACAGTACTGTGGCTGGAGGAGGAAAGAAAATTTAGAGCAAGTGCCTTCTTTTAAGGAGAGCAGGCTTAGCAAAAATGTTACAAATTAGCTACCATATCAGGCTCTCATTCTTTCCTGATTTTCTCAGGTGCCTGCACTTGGCTCTCCAAAGGCTTTCAAACTTTATTTTCCTTTCTTTGATTATGCTGGTAGTAAGATGGAATTCTAAAGGAAATGCATCATAAAATTTATATTTGGGCAGTCTTATCAGCATTGGACATACATAATCTTCATTGCAAAGTTTTTGCTGTGAAATTGCACACAAATTTGTTTCTAAAAAGAGAGAGACACAGAGAGGAAACCCTCTATGTTTTTATGGTGTTTGATGTCTATTTATATGTTTCTTAAAGATAAAGCATTTATTCTATGCATGGGTTGAATTTTATACATTTCTTCTTTTTGCCTTAACGGAAGTGGATTCTTATTACATAGCCAAATTTTACACTTAATTTATTCTGCAGAGTAACTCCCCTCCTCCAGATGGGACTATAAACCAGTAGAAAGAAGTTTTTTAAGTGTTCCTAATTGAATATATGAGATCTACTTCTGAAATGAAATCAAAAGCTCAGGGGAAAGCATAGAACATTATTGGTAAAGGACACTAATATCCATAAAACAAAATAAAACTGGTGCTAGGATGGCTTGGTAACCAGGTTGGGTTGGTGACTTTGAAGGAACTGCATGGCCAAGTCACAGAAAGGGCAGGAAGGAGGGGCGGGGGGTGGTTGCAGAGGAGGAAAGACTGGCTTATAGGGTAAAAAAGATTTCTCCCGCTTCTTTGATATCTATTGGAGATCAAAGATAAGGGCTTCTAATGGCCTGGAAGATGAAAGGGAGAAGAATAACTACAAAGCCATGAAGAGCAGGCCCAAGTATTGGATAGATGGAGAGGGAAAAACTAGTTGTATCAGGACCACCACTTATCAAGGATCCAATAATGATAACATGGAAAAAACTTCTTTGCTTAAGAATGTGTGTGTGTGTGTGTGTGTGTGTGTGTGTGTGTTTCCTCACAAAACACCTGTGGTAATGCTATATGCAAGCAGAACAGAAAACTGCCAGGCGACCCAAAGTAATATAATAACAATAATAGTACCACCTCATAATATTTGTTGCGTACTTACTATGTCCCAGGAAACTGTGCTAAGCCCTTTGCAATGTATTATTAAATTCTCTCAGAAACATTTGAGGCCAAAACCCTATCTCTAGTGGTCAAGGTCACATGAAAGGTGATAAATAAATATTCACTGATTAATAAACATTGCCTTGATGTGGTTACCATTATTTTTCCTCTTTCACATATGAGAAAAATCGAGTCTCGGAGAGCCTTGAAGAGGTGAGGAAACCACACAGCTAGTAGTCACAGAGGCTGGCTTGCACCCATGACTGTCTGTGTCTATGTTTTATTTCTGTGATGCTGCCTAAATTGGGACAGAGACACAAATAATCTTTGTTCACAAAGGTTACGGGGTATGGGGTCTCAGGATTCGGAACCATGGCTGTAGAGACAGTGCAAAGCCAGGAGATGGGAAAGAGCATGGTTATAACAAAAATAGCCACCCAGTGTGACTTTGGGGTCCATTATAACTGTGTGTTTCATTAACCTCTTTGCTGACCTCAGTTTCTTTATCTGCAAAATGGGGAAACTGAAATCCATTTTATTCAATTGTGAAAGACGGAGGTTATGTAGACAAAGTGGTATTTAAGTGTTCAAAGTTGGTAAACATTATTTTTATTGTGTGTAATAAAATTAGCAATCCCAGCTGCCTGGAGTTTATTAGGTGGGATTTCATTGTATGACCATGTGAAAATAAGAACCACCTGGGCCCCTGGTTTCTTCATAGGCTTCAAATACCAAGTTGAACTGTGAAGGGTTTCTAGGGTCTCTTCCTGATCTCAGCCGGGCTGTTCACTCCTGACAGCATCACAGTTAATAGTGCAGGTGCTAGAGCCAGGTATCCCACGTTCAAATTCCTGCTCAGCCCCTTAACAGTTGTGCAACCTTGTGCACAGCGCTTAACCTCTTAGGGGCATTCATTTCTAACTTCCGATACGCAAATAACGACATGATGGTGTCAGTTGCCACATCTGTAACACCGGAATGATGACAGTGACTACTGATACGGTTGTTGTGAGGGTAAAATAAATGTTAGCAGTGATGATGGCTGCCATAAAGATGATAATGATCCTTTATCACAGAGCTTTTAGAGTTTGAAATTCTCACCATGCCCATACATCAGGTTTGGCTGAGCAGATGTGAGACGTCCAAAAAAATGAAGTTCAGAATTTGGAATGAATGAACAAGAGAGTTGTTCAGCTTTGATGTGGGGCAGGAAAGAGGAACCGTGGAACTCTTATTTAGTCATTAAATAAAGAAGGTTCCTAAAATGTAATAGTTCTGCTAAAAACACCCCGCAGTAAAATGGGCTTGGGACCCTCTGAAGGAGAAGTGGGGTATTACCAGAAGAGTAGGAGTGAGGGTTGGGGTGTTAACTCCTTCACAAAGAGTTCTCTCTTAGATGTGAGATAGACAACTTTCACTCACCAAAGGTTTAAGGTATATTTCACATAATGGTCTAAATGAATCATTTATCCAGACAGCCTTTACGGTAGTTCTTATAGGCTGAATTTTCTCCCAAAAATTTAGATACTGAAGTCCTAACCCTCAAGGTGACCGCATCTGGAGCCAGAGCCTTTAGGGGGTAATAAGGTTAAAGGAGATCATAACGGTTGGGCCCTAATCTGACAATACTGACGCCCTTATATGAGGAGGAAGAAACACCCAAAATATGTTCACGCAAAGGGGCAAGACCATGTGAGGACATAGGGAGAACGAGGCCACCTGCAAGCCAAGAAGGGAGACCTCAGAAGAAACCCACCCTGCTGGCAACTTGATCTTGGACTTCCAGCCTCCAGAACCACGATGAAATAAGTTTCTGTTGGTTAAGCCACCCCGTCTGTGGTATCTTGTTACAGCAGCCAGAGTAAACTGACACAGTAGCTGTAAGAACTTGTAGGCTTAGCAGAGTCTCTCTGCTTAGGTGTCGAAAAATAAAGGTGAAAGCTAGAAGGAATTACAGAAGAAGGAAGAAGAGGAGGAGGAGGAAGAGGTACAGGAGAAGAGCAGTGTTCCTCAGGATCTATTCTGGAACATGATGCAAAATCATCACTGCTGAAAATCTTCCCACAACCCTCTGCTGACGATGGAGCTTGCCTCTCTGCAAGGCTCAGCCACAGGAGAGCTGCAGCCTGGCTCCTGCCTTCTTCTGCGCGTGCACTAAGACCACTTGGTCCTTTCATCCAGTAGCTTCCCTGGCCATTGCCTTCTCTGAAATTGAGCCCAAAGCAAAATGATATTTTATAATAAGATCACCTCCACCCTAAAGAGAAGAACAGAATGGAAGCTCAGCTCACTGTAAAGTTGCCCCAGTTTAAAAAAATAAAAAAAATAAGCAAAACCTCAGAGAAGTTTTCCACCTTGTATGTGGCTGCAAAGAGTGAAAGATTCAACTAAGAAATGGATCGTTCTAAGATAAATACAAACATGAAAAAGCAAAGCATTTTTTCACTTTCATTCGAACCCTAACCGTAACCTTTATCACCATCACCTGTTCTCTTTCGGATCTGAAGGCTAACGTGGTACCCGTCTGTCAATAATAAAAAGTAAACGTGTGTTGAGATGTCTATATTTTAAGCCTCCTGATATACTTTTTATCACGATTTATGTTAATGTGCCTTCTCTAATCACATACTGTGGGTGCCAAACTAAGTTTAAAAAACTACTAGCACATTGTACAACAGGGCAGAGAATCACATTGAAACGACAGTATTTTCCAGTTGGATTTATGGAAGGTGTCCGTCCACTCAGAAATGAGCGCCTAGCGTTAGCCTCCACCCCCAGCCACGAAGCATCCAATTTGCAACCAGCTTTGTGTATTACCAGCTAAAGAAAAGACTCCAGTGTTACTCGGAACCCACTCCAACCTGACAGGGGAGGACCACTTAAAAGGAAATTATGTATTCAATAGTCAAATGTTTGCCTGTTAAGGTCACCTAACCATCCTACTCTATTCTGTTTGAATTTACTGGCTAAAGACTACTTTAATTCATTTTATAGCAGAACAGTTCGATTGTGCTCCATTTATTATAAACATTTGGTTTGCATAGAAGATTTGCTATGTTTTATTAATCCATCACACAGGCTTTCTGAAAATATGATGAACGAGGTAGCATAAAATGTCATTCATTATACACTTTAGGTGGTTGGCAATTAACGCGCTGAGCCTCTGCAGCTCTTCTGAATCAAAGGCTGTTTTCTGATACGGATCCATCTTGCCCACATCATCTGTGGAATTACAAAACATACGATAAATCCAAGCATTTGACAGCGTTCTTTCCATCAGGTTATAACCCTATTTGATAAACTCAAATCAGCAGCAAAACTATACCAGATTAATGAAAACCCATCAGAAAGTGCACCATGCCATTTAGTTTCTGGGGAATTACAGCTAAGATACCTTCCAAAACATTCAGAACAAATGGGGCAGGCTTTTTAGAAGTATATTTTATTTAAAGTGACTGGGGAAAAAAACACCCGCAGGATTGTATGTTCAAGAAGCTGCAACAGGAACAAAATAAAATGCAATGTGTTTTTGCCGATGAACAAAAGCTGCTTCAATTATAAAAAAGTAAACTGATAATAGAATCCCAGAGACAAAGAAGTAATGTGAACACATGGCTCACTGCTTTACTGTATGTACAGCAAGGAAACAAGTTACACCTTATTGCACGCAGAAAGAGGCAAGAAAAAGAGTGAAAATATAGACAGAAAATGGAGGAAGAAATACAAGCTGCACTCTTAGCCCAGTTACGTTCAAAGAATAATTTCACGTCTAAAAATGGTTTAACCCAATAACGTAGCAAAAATTCTGGCTTATATGTAGTTATTGAAGAATCCTAGCACCATCTTTTTTTTACGAAGATAAAATTGTCATATTCAGATGCTGACCTTTTACCACGCAATATGAAGCCATTAATAAAAATTTATTTTAACACCAACAAGCCCAAAATGCTTTAAAATATCAATTTTAAAGGATACTTTCTCCTATATCCTTTATTATAAATGTTACACAGACACAGGCAGAAACCAAAAATCAATTTTTAATATATTTCTTCCTACCACAGGGCATGAGAAACATTAATGGTTTCTGCATCTACATGGTTACAATTATTAGCTTTCTTTTCTAACGCCGTGTTCATAAAGTATGCTCGGCTTACGATGGGGGATGGGGTGCTATTCTTTTCCTGGATGTAAGTTAATAAGCAATAATCCAAGATCTTCAGAGGCACGCCATTACTTGCTTCCCCCATCCAGCATCCTGATATTTACATGATCACTTACACGGAAGCAGCAGAACAACTTAAAACTTAATGATCCCAATTCACAGCCCTGCAGGGGGGAGAAGAAGCTGCTGTAAACCTACTGAGGGATGTTATCATGGGTCCTTGCTATACAGGGAGGGAAAATAACCACTCCAATGGTTTTGTTTCACCTCTACTCAGATGGTCTCAGATGCGCGTCATCCCTTTTCGCTTTGTGTCCAATGTCTTTAGGGCAATTGCTGAGGACAGTGGACATCTCCTGTTTCACCTGCTCCTAGTGCCTGATCTCTCTGAAAAACCACTTCTCTCTCTATGGGTGGTCCTACTGGGACTGATAATCAGGGTATACGGCTCTCTCCTAGCCATGGGATAAGCACAGCCCACTGAAAAGACGGCTTTATAGTTCCTAGTATCTAGGGCTTCAGGAATGCTCTGGCCCCTAATTTACTGAAACCTGGTTCTTCCAGTTTTCCTCCGATTTGGGAACCGATCCCATAGCCTTTCCTCTAGATAATTTAGCCAGCATCACTTCCTGTGGCTTGAATTCAAACTATCCGCCAGCAGAAAAGGGGAGATCAGCAGCTCGGTCTTTACGTTCCTCCAAACTCACGTCCAGTGATGCCATTTGTCTGCTCACATATTTTCAGTAGCCCCCCCTTCTCTGTGGTTTAAAATTCTCATCCCCTTTCCAGGGCTTCAAGGCTCTTGTCAACTGGTTTCACTCCATCTATCCAAACTTAACTCCCACGTCCCAAGACAAGGAATTCCCAGAAATTGTGTGAATTCGCTTTCCTTGCTTAATGCTCTATTCTGAGCGTTGGTCATTCCACTTCCCAGATCTCCCAGTCTTTACCAGCAATCATTCTTAGGAGGAAACAACAGAACCCATGTGTACCAGTTGCAGCTGAGAAAAGAAATGATCAAAGGATGTAAAGTACTTCTCAGAAACTCCAAGAGCACTAGGCCAGAGGCTAAGCAACCAAAAGCAACAAGCAAATTGCATCCCAGGCCTGCTCGATGAGGACCCAAGGCAGTTGAGGCAGGCCATGGACGTCCCACCACCCGGAAAGAAGCTGGCACGGAGGCCTCCCTGCAGTTCTCCCCATGGCCGCCTCTGACAGCGGGTGCCAGGGGGAGCCTACCCCTTCCCATAATCTGTTTCCAAGCAAAAATCTGAGCGCAGAACTTAAATCAAATGCCTGCACCTTAGAAAGGTCCGTGAGAAGAAGTTCCTACCCTCTGCCTTCAGGGAGACACAGATGTATAAGGTGCTGGGTGACCATGAACTTGACCAACATCTATTATACCAGCCCTTATGGGCCTACCTCTGCTGTAAGACCTTCTTCAAGCTTTTAATATGTAATGGTCTCTCTTGTCTCTGAACTCCTTCTAACTTACTATCTACGTCTCAAATGGTCAGCTTGATTAAACACATTTAAACTACCTTATGATTTGCAAAGCATTTCCACACACATCATCGCTTTTGATCTTCCCAATGCTCTGTCAGTTGGATGTCCCTCGTGTCCTCCTCGCATAGACGAGGCAGGGGAGTGTTGGTAAAGTTGAATGACTTGCCCAACTCCCTACTGAAGATGCACTTTCCGCGTTATCCTCAGGAAACACACCATGAGGGCAGAAGTCAGGACCCAGCGTTTCCTTGGGTGTCGGTTTTCTCAAATTGCCCACCTCCTATCTAGAAAAGTATAAACCATTTTGCGTGTGTGTTCTCTTTTTGAACATATAGAACAAAGTTAGCACACCAACCATGAGACGTCCCATTTCCAAGGAAGAGGAGGAGGCAATGTCTCCAGGATACCACTGCTGTAGCAATTCCCAAGTCTCATAGCCACGCAAGCCAATGGGGCAACCTGAGGGAAACTAAGTGTGGGCTGGAAAAGGAGCATTTCAGGAAAAAGGGACCAGCATCACCTATCAAAGAGAAGGGGTCAGGAGGAGGAAGAGCGCATCACTGCACATAAACAGGTGACAGCCCCAGATCCTTCAGAGGGAAGTCAGTAACCAGACACCAAGGAGCGGAATGCAGAAATGGCATTAGCTTTTAAGCTATACAATTTCTTCATGTGTGTTGCTACTATTATTATTATTATTCCTGTTTGGTTTTGGTCTTACCTTATTTTGCATTTTTTTTTTTTTTTTGCCTTGGTTTGTTTGATCACAAAGTGATCTGCCATGGTGCTTTTCCCTGAGACCACAGGAATAGGAAAGCTAAGGAAATGCTGGCCTCCGTGAGAAGAGAGCTCAGGGATGGATGAGGGTGACTGCATTAAAGAAGAGGAAAGCAGAGGAGCTTGTATGACAAAGGGGCCCTGAGGCAAGAAACGAAATGCAAGACCAAAATAGAGGCCCAGCATTAATCAGACAAAGAGCAAGACGTTTCAACTCAGACACACCAAGAAAGTGACACCTTTTCATCTCGTTTCTCTTCAAATGCTGAAAGTGTATCCCCTCTTACCCATAAGCAAGACATTTCTGAGAAACTCCTCAGAATATGCCTCTGTCCCCAGTATGGGTTTTTATATTAGTCAGGATACAGAGGTATTGCTATATCAAAGACACTCAAAATAACAGTGGTTTAAAAAAAAAAAAAGTTTCATACAGCAGTTCAAATAACATGCAGTCCTGGGCTGAAATGTTAGGTCCATTTCAGGTACCCATCCCAAATGGTAGATACTTAACTATCCTTAACACATTACTTTCAACTCCTGATCTAGAGAGCTGCCCCACCTCCTGCCATCATGATAGCATTCCAGCCAGTGGGAAGACAACGCACTAGGAACGCTTCTTTTCTTTACGGACAGGCCTGGAAGTTGAAAACATCATGCGCACTTATTTCCCTTCAACTGTTACCATGCCCCACTACACAAAAGACAAGGAAATGTCTGTGACTAGGCCATCAGGAGCTCAGCTAGAACCCGGAGCTGCTATACTAAAGGAAAGAAGAAATGATAGCTATTGAAGGACAACCAGCAGTGTTTGCTAAAAAGGCTAGAAATAAAAAAGACCTAGGATAAAATCCTGGTGCCATCACTGACCAGCTACTTAATCGTAAATAAGTTACTTATTCCGGATAAGTCCTAGTTTTCACATCTACAAAGCGAGCATAAAAACACTCACCATATAGAAGAATTATGAAGATTCAGTGGGATAATGCATGTGAAGTACTTGACCCATAGAATCGACAATTGATAAATGACAGTTATCATTATTTTATTGTTATTATTTTTTACCAGGAATTGGCAAACTATAGACTGAGGGCCAAATTCATGAATAAAGTTTTACTGAAGCTCAGCCATGCATCATTACTTGTGTATGGTCTGTGGTTGCTCACCCCCTACAAGAGTAGAGTTGGGTAGTTGAGACAAACTCTATGGCCAGCAGAGCCTAAAATATTTACTCTCGGGTCCTTTTAAGAAAAAGTTTGCTAACCCATGATCTATAAAGTCAAACAAATCTTAGGTTTTCTAAGTCACATGTCCTGTTTCTTCAGTTGCAAATAAGTCACGAAACATACTTCCCTGCATCATTTCAAGAATGAAAGAAATAAATTATGTGAAGCACCTAGCACAGTGCCAAGCACAGAGTAAACACTCTGTAACCTTTAGTCCTAGTTTATTTTCCCCGATGCATAGTTACCACTGGTCCTACAAGAACATTACTAAATGTATACAAGACATTACATGACAAAAACAGGTGTCTCACTTTGGGGTGCTCATATATTAAACTCGGGTGCCTTTAAAACAGTGACACCATCACCCAAGGCACCAATACCCCATGTTAGCTATGCCAGGGAGAGCTGGGCTCACTCTTCATGATTATCCGAAGTCCAGATGGGAAAAACAGGGTCCACATCACACAAAGGAAAAGTTCTTATCCCTACGTGGTCAAAATATGTAAAGCTTTGAATGGAAAGATGCAAAATCTAAGTCAAGAATCTCCAGAAATACAAAATATAGAAGAAGATGGAACAGTGCCTGGTTCTAGAAATATTTATTAAATGCAAAGACAGAAGAGAGTGGGGAGGAAGGATGGGAGAGCGCTTAATGCTTTTCCAATGTTCTTACAAAAAAGAAGATTCTTAACTGGCATCTCCTATCTCCCTCACACACCACCAGCCCCTCTCATTTTCTGCTCTCCAACCATCCTGCCCTTCCTGATGTTTCTTAAAGTTGTCCATATTCCTCCTCCTTTTATCAGAACTTTTGTGCCCCTTTTCCTATCTGGCTAAAATAGTATTCTTTTACCTTTTTTGATTGTATGTTTCTATCAGTAAAAACATTTTAGCACCCACTGAAACACATGACTATCCAGTCATTTACAAACTATATTACATATATGTGTGTATACATATAGAGATACATATGTACTTACACAAATGTTATAGGTATGTGCTTCTCTAAAATGACAAGAATAGAAATGGAAGGGCTGGATACAAAGTTACGACAGAACTAAAGTTTAATGTTTTCCCACAACCCCAGCAGGTGAATTTCTCTCCCAGCCTCTGCCCTCCCTCTCATTTTACTTCAGGTCTTATCTCAAAGGTCACTTCCTCAGAGAACCCTTCACACCATGAGGTACTTCTTTGCTTTTGGAACTCTTTTTACTTCTTCTTCAGGGTACTTATCACAGCTCAACTACATGTTCATTTGTAATTATTCAATTAACATCTTTCTCCCTCTCTCCCTGCCAGCCCCACCCCCACCAATTCTAATATCTAGTCAAATGTCTATTCTGCCCTCTCGTGAGAGTAGAGATCGCGTCTGTTTTCCTTAACTACGTGTCCTCATCATTTGTGCTTTGACACATTGTAGATCTGACTAAATATTGATTAAACCAACACATGAAACATTCTATAAAAGAAGTGGATGCTTTAGAAAAGCCTTAGAAAAGATAAATTTAGAAAATAAGAAATGTCTTATCAAGAAGGTTACTGACAAGATAAAGCCAGGTGAATAATCACACATCACTTTCCAGGGCATCTTCATTTTTTAAAAAGCCTTTTCTATCTGTAATCATATCAGATTCTCCCAATACCTCTTCACGTAGGTAAGGTCAGGCATTTTTATCCCCATTTTACAGATGAGGGAACTGGAACTTAGAGAGTTAGGATGATTTTCCCAAAGCCACACAGCTAGTTGGTAGCAGAACAAGAACTTGAATGCAAGTCTTCCCCCCCACCCCCTATCCACACAGCCCACTGTAAGGCAGGAGGTAGTGAGGGAGCCCAGGCAGTGGGAAACTCCTGAATGCCCTCGGGAAGACATGAATTGAAGCTGTCAGAAGAACCCACTGTATGCAATACCACAGAACACTGACAAACACTTCAGAGTGGCCAGAAGACAGAAATGGAAATAATTAAAGCCCTGGGAATTAAAACAGAAAGATGACAGTGTTACAGTGAAAGTTTGGAGGATGGAAACGAAGAGATGAGTTACTGGCAGCCTTCAAGTGCATCAGTGTTTTTTACAAGGAGGGTGGGTAGCCAGCTGCTCTCCAGTTCCCAAGACCACCAAAGAAATGGGACATCACTTAAATTAGATGCAGACACACTCTCCATTCACTACACAGATGACTGGGTGAGCAAAACGGATGTTAGACTGTAGAATTCACCCCAGGTGTGGTCTCTCATTCCCTGATGACGAGGGCTGAGAGGACTCCGCACATAACATCTGATGGAAAGTCAGTGGAAGAGGCAAGCTGTGCAGGTTTCTGCTGACCAGCACCGTCCAATGTTCAGAGGTGGTTGCTATGCACAAAGCAGGAAAAATCAAGAAAATTAGATACATCCCTGCGATTTTTCCTGCTGACGATTCCTGAACTGTAGACATTGATGCTTAGCTTTTATCAAAGCAAATATTTTGGTTAAACAGGTAGGAATTAGAAGTAAATGCCTATCTAGTAAGTATGGTGATTCTGAACAATTGCCTGTGTAAGAGGTGTTTTCAAATTTGAGAATGAATTAAACGAAAACTAAATATAAAATCATACACAAATCATAATGCTCAAGGGATTACAGAGAGACTAGAGGAAATCTGAAAGTTTCTACTTTATCTTCAAGTTACTATACAACAACCAAAAAATAGAATGGTCTTATTGGGACTGTTTCTCATGAAGGCCAATCATGACAAAAGCATGTCATATATCACACCCCAACCAATTTTTTAATGAGAAAATGATGGTAGAAAATGGTAAACTAACTTGAAAGGTGCTGGTCAAGCAATCAGAAGACCTGACCACCAGCCTCAGCTCTGAGACTAAACCTCAAGTAAATGTCAAAGGGTCCAGCCCTGTTACCTTGGGCAGCAATCCTTCATCTCTATAGACTTCAGTTTCCTTGTCTATAAAATGAGACGACAACACCCCAAGGCCTTGTCCAGTTCTAAAACAACCCGACTCTCTGGTTTTAAATCTCTGAAGAATTATTAAAAGGAAGCTAAGTATTATTAAAGGCCTCCTTTGTGTCAATCTGAAAATGAGAGAATTTCTCGTAAACATTTGGAAAAGTAAAGTGTTCACTGGGATGCATCTCAGTGTTAATTGAAATGCCTTAAGGCAGAGTTAAAAAGTCTAAAATATTTACATACACTTAATTGACATTAGCTAAGGAAAAAATAAGATTTTCCCTTATTTTGGTTCATGGAATTCTTCATCAATTAAACTTAAATGTAATAATATTTTGACTCAAGTTCTCAAGTTAAAATGATTTGTATGTGACTCCAGGTAATATTCAGTTAAAAGAAATAGTTAACAAGGCTCTGCTTGTAAGAGTAACAGGGCTGTATTTACCAAGTGGACACACTCTGCCTGGCTTCTCAACAAGCTCAGAGCAATTGAATTTCAGGAGGTAGGGACAAGTCTTGCAGGAAAGCACACAGAAACCCGGACTATATTAGGCACTTGATAATCATGGCCTCATTTCATTGTTTCAGTCTCACAACAACAGTTGGTCGTATCATCTACATTTTACAGATGATGAACTTGAGACTGAGAAAAGTCAGATGTGCCCTGGGTCACGCAGTCCAGCATCTATCAAACACAAAATTCAAACTCAGGCATGCTGGTTTTCTCCATCGTAAGGCATCACCTCTCTAGGGTATGTTCATAAACAATGAGACATCATTGAGCCTCCATGCTAAATAAATGACACATTCAAGGAGGGAATCAACAAGAAACACACGAAATGTATAGCTGTATAGCAAACATCATCAAGAATACTATTTCCCTTTCTTATCTTCAAATTCTCCAATATAACTTGGCAATTACAGGTTGTTAAAGAGTATTTCATTAGTAATTTTACTACCAGGAAGAACATAGAACTGGTTGTAAAAGTAAACCCCAAGGTACCTAGGTCTACTTTCAACTCTCAAGTCCCATAGCATTTCTTATGGTACACATTATACATATCTGATGGGTGCAAAATAGAATCTTACTTACGCTAGCCCATGGAAAGCACAGAATCACAAAATCACTTGTGGAAAGCAATATTAAGAATACAAGGTTTGCCCGCCTCCCTCCTTTTCAAAAAGGTCTACATTTAAGCCACAGAAAACACACACACACAATTCCCTCCACATCTAAAGGACCACAGGGAGTGACTTCATTGCAGTGGGATTTCTTTCACTAGAGACTCTAACCATTGACTACTTATTAACAGTCGTATCATTAACCCTCATTCCTCACCATTCTGCCCCCCCAAATACGCCGCCACCTTCCAGAGCTACGTTTGGTTCCCTAAGCCCATCATGGTATCCCTTGCCTCTGAGGCTTCCCAAATGCGCACGCTCAACTCTGCCCAGACTACCCATGTTCCTCTCCCACCACCCACAGAGCTCTCTTCCTGTAGGTGTCACGGTGTCACCACCTCCTGGAAGCATTTCCTGACCCCCGCCTCACCCACCATGCCCATGAGAGGGGCCTCTTCTGTGTTTCCACAGCATCACACTTCCACGTGACAACCACCTGTTCTTTAACTGATTTCCCCACGCCCCAGCTATAGGCCCCACGAGAGTAGAACCTTACTCTGTTTATCTCGGTATCCACAGCCGCCAGCTCAACGTTAGCACCTGGTAGGTTACCTATAAACACTTGTTAAAAGAATGAGAATGAAGAGCTCTTGTGTTCAGTACTGTTGGGAATATCCAAATGCAAAAACTACCCTCCAAGAAACCCACCTTTGAAAGACAAATGTTATTAAAAATTTAGTGTATGACTGATAAGAACAGATACTACACTTGATCTTAGCAGCTCATGCAGCTTAATACCAAAAAAGCAAATAACCCAATCCACAAATGGGCAGAAGACCTAAATAGATATTTCTCCAAAGAAGACATACAGATGGCCAACAAACACATGAAAAGATGCTCAACATCACTCATCATCAGAGAAATGCAAGTCAAAGCCACAATGAGGTATCACCTCACACCGATCAGAATGGCCATCATCACAAAATCTGGAAACAACAAATGTTGGAGAGGGTGTGGAGAAAAGGGAACCCTCCTGCACTGTTGGTGGGACTGTAAGTTGGTACAGCCACTACGGAAAACAATTTGGAGGTTCCTTAAAAAACTACAAATAGAACTACCATATGATCCAGTAATCCCACTCCTGGACATATACCCAAAGAAAACCATAATCCCAAAAGAAACATGTACCATAATGTTTATTGCAGCACTCTTTACAATAGCCAGGACATGGAAGCAACCTAAATGCCCATCAACAAACGAATGGATAAAGAAGATGTGGCATATGTATACAATGGAATATTACTCAGCTATAAAAAGGGATGAGATGGAGCTATATGTCATGAGGTGGATAGACCTACAGTCTGTCATACAGAGTGAAGTAAGTCAGAAAGAGAAGGACAAATATTGTATGCTAACTCACATATACGGAATCTAAAAATGGTACTGATGAACTCAGTGACAAGAACAAGGATGCAGGTGCAGAGAATGGACTGGAGAACTCGAGGTTTGGGGGGGGCGGGGGGTGAAGGGGAAGCTGAGATGAAGCGAGAGAGTAGCACAGACATATATATACTACCAACTGTAAAATAGATAGCCAGTGGGAAGTTGTTGTATAACAAAGGGAGTTCAACTCGAGGATGGAAGATGCCTTAGAGGACTGGGGTGGGGAGGGTCAAGAGAGGGAGGGAATATGGGGATATGAGTATAAAAACAGATGATTGAACTTGGTGTACCCCCCAAAAAATAATAAATAAACAAATTAAATTAAAAAAAATTTAGTGTATGAACATTAAAAACTTTTCTTGCTCTTACGTTGTTTGAATATATTTATGTTTTGTACTAGTATAATAGAAATCATGCCAATAGTGTTTATGGGTTTACTGCTCTTTGCAGAGAAAGTTACACACAGGATGTCCATATAAATATGTATATACAGACGTATTCTATATATATATATGCATAGTAGATATATATAAAACACATAGAGTTCTAACCCTAAAAATAATTTGCACCATAAGTCTATGTGTTTATGTGTGTGTGTGTGTATAAAATTAGTATATAAAATGTATATACTAAAAAAATGTATATACTAACTCCTTGATCTCTAGGGAACAAATCTTACATTTAAAAACATTTCCTGAGGCAGACAGGGTTACACAGAAAATCAAGGTTGGAAAGGTTACCATAAGTATGTATTCATCAGTGTTTCTAATGGCCTCATCATTACAAGATCGAATAACTTCTAAACTTTCAGATTAATGGCTTTAGAATTTGGGGTGGAGTGTTCTTTTAATAATGCACATTTCAATCCTCAGTTAACAAGAGGTCATGTCAATAATTAATGGTTTCTGTAGCAGTTCAACACTGCATCACTTCCTTGACAGATTTTTTTAAATGTAAGCTTTGTCTTCATAACTAGGCACAAGTGAGGAAGGGAATTGGGAGGCGTGGCAAGAGGCCACCCTGTGGGATTTACTCCTTCAACTCGTGCTCTAAACTGCTTTTACATATCGTCCCATTTGACCGGTCCAAATGTCCTGCAAGGAAATCGGGGTGAGTGGAAGAGGGACAGGTAAGAAAAATGAAAGACACTATTCTTTTTTTTAATTTTCCTTTACTTTATAATTTTTTATTTATTAAACTATAGTTGATTTACAATATTGTGTTAGTTTCAGGTGTACAGCTTCAGATTTTCTTCCATTACAGGTTATCGCAAGGTATGAATATAGCTCCCTGTGCTATACAGTAAATCCTTGTTGTTTATCTATTTCATATGTAGTAGTGTGTATCTATTAATCCCACACTCCTAATTTATCCCTCTCCCTCCCCTTTCCCCTTTGGTAACCATAAGTGTGTTTTCTACATCTGTGAGTCTATTTCTGTTTGGTAAATAAGCTGATTTGTATTATTTCTTTAGATTCCATATATAAGTGATATCATATATTTGTCTTTCTCTGCCTAACTTACTTCACTTAGTATGATCCTCTCAAGGTCCATCCACGTTGCTGCAAATGACATTATTTCACTTTTTTGTGGCTGAGTAATATTCCATTGTATATATGTACCACATCTTCTTTATCCATTCATCTGTCGATGGACACTTAGGTTGTGGAAGATGCTATTCTATATGTTTTATAAATTGTAGACACCAGAATGTAGAGAAGTCATGTAACTTACCTACGAACATAAACTCCATAAGAACAGGAACATCACCTGCTTTCATTTTCACTGCTGGCTTTACCCCGAGCCTGGCAGTTGCTCAATAAATGCTTAGGGAATTAAATATTGGACGAGCGAATGAATGAACGAGTAAATGAATACTACAATTTGCCGCAAGAATAGGACCTCGACTCCAAATTCCTGACTCTCAGTCTCATGAACTCCCAGATATATGAACTCTTTTGTTCTCAGACTACCCCTTAAAAAGATTAAAAATGATTTAAAAGAAAGTAATTGCATATATTCTAAAAGACATTAATAAGTTTTATCCCCATTTTGAAAGGCAAAAAAATTGTTGAAGATTTTTTTTAATTAGCTTCCTTAAATAATTTGTCCCTACCATTAATGTTCACTTCTAATATATATATTCTGTGGATAATAATAATAAAAAACAATTGAGCCTCTTTGCTGATAATTTACCCAGCACTCTGAATGCACAGAATAACGATACCAGCAACAGTAAATTATGTTATATAAATACTGTATCTGCTACACCATGCACCATGTAGGTATTAATGCAGCAATTACACTGCCTCGCCTTACCATAGTGTTAGTGGCCCATAGACTGTAGTAAGATGTATCCTACTGGTACATGTGGGATAGATCATTTTCCTACAGTAATTACTAGGATGCTGCATTATCCATAAGAAAACCGCCACAAGCTTTCAAGAAACATAAAGAACAACATGCATCTCCTGTTTTTTTTTTTTCCAATTTTAAATACAGTTTTATTTAAGACATTGCATTTTCCACTTACAATACAGTGCTTGTAAAGTGCAATGTTATTTCCTTCCCCTGTGCACACATTCAAGGTTCAAGTATCAAGAATGCCCAGTTTACTATAGCAGCTCAACTGCCATGGAATTTGCTACAAATTTGGGTCCTTCAATGTTTTGTGTGGAACAATGCTAAAGCTACGCTAGGTTGGCTTAATCAACCTCTTCAATGGTGGGTCCAGAGGAAGCACCACCAGATGGAGGAGCCCCACCACCAGGGAAGCTCTCAGGCATTCCTCCAGGCATTCCTCCTGGCATGCCTCCTGCACTCTGGTACAGCTTGGTAATGATGGGGTTGCAGACTTTTTCCAGCTCCTTCTGCTGATGTTCAAATTCTTCCTTCTCTGCAGTCTGGTTCTTATCAAGCCAGTTGATTATTTCATTACACTTATCAAGAATCTTCTGTTTGTCCTCATCAGAAATCTTGCCTTGAAGTTTCTCATCCTCAACAGTTGCTTTCATGTTGAAAGCATAGGATTCGAGTGAATTCTTAGAAGACACTTTATCCCGCTGCTTCTCATCCTCAGCTTTGTACTTCTCTGCTTCCTGCACCATGCGTTCAATGTCTTCCTTGCTCAAACGGCCCTTGTCATTAGTGATGGTAATCTTGTTCTCCTTCCCTGTGCTCTTATCCACAGCAGAGACATTGAGGATGCTGCTGGCATCAATATCAAAGGTGACTTCAATCTGAGGAACACCATGGGGGGCAGGAGGAATGCCTGTGAGTTCAAACTTGCCAAGCACGTTGTTATCCTTGGTCATGGCATGCTCACCTTCATAAACCTGAATGAGCACACCGGGCTGGTTGTCAGAGTAGGTGGTAAATGTTTGTGTCTGCTTGGTAGGAATGGTGGTGTTGCGCTTGATGAGGACAGTCATGACACCACCAGCAGTTTCAATTCCAAGGGAGAGAGGAGTGACATCCAACAACAGCAAGTCTTGAACATTTTCAGATTTGACTCCAGATAAAATGGCTGCCTGGACAGCTGCACATAAGCAACAGCCTCATCAGGGTTGATGCTCTTATTCAGTTCTTTCCCATTGAAGAAGTCCTGTAGAAGTTTCTGAATCTTGGGGATGCGGGTTGAACCACCCACCAGGACAATATCATGGATCTGAGACTTGTCTAGCTTGGCATCCCGAAGGGCTTTCTCCACAGGGTCCAAGGTACCACGGAACAGGTCAGCATTCAATTCTTCAAATCGGGCACAGGTAATGGAGGTATAGAAGTCAATTCCTTCATAGAGGGAATCAGTCTCAATACTGGCCTGGGTGCTGGAAGAGAGTGTGCGCTTAGCACGCTCACAAGCAGTACGGAGTCGACGAACAGCCCTCTTGTTCTCACTGATGTCCTTCTTGTGCTTGCGCTTGAACTCTGCAATAAAATGGTTGACCATTCGGTTGTCAAAGTCTTCTCCACCTAAGTGGGTATCTCCAGCTGTAGATTTGACCTCAAAGATTCCATCCTCAATAGTGAGGATTGACACATCAAAAGTGCCACCACCTAAATCAAAGATCAGCACATTTCTTTCTGCCCCAACCTTTTTGTCTAAGCCATAGGCAATAGCAACAGCAGTTGGCTCATTAATGATTCTAAGCACATTGAGGCCAGCAATAGTTCCAGCATCTTTGGTAGCCTGATGCTGAGAGTCATTAAAGTAAGCAGGTACTGTAACAACAGCGTTGGTAACAGTCTTCCCAAGGTAGGCTTCTGTGATTTCCTTCATCTTTGTCAAAACCATGGATGACACTTCCTCTGGATAGAAACTTTTTGTTTCTCCCTTGTATTCTACTTGAACCTTAGGCCTGCCTGCATCATTCACCACCATGAAGGGCCAATGCTTCATATCAGACTGCACAACAGCATCATCAAATCTTCGTCCAATGAGGCGTTTGGCATCAAAAATCGTGTTGGTGGGATTCATTGCAACTCGGCTCTTTGCAGCATCACCGATCAGTCGTTCGGTATCAGTAAAGGCAACATAGCTTGGCGTGGTCCAGTTCCCCTGATCATTGGCAATTATTTCAACCTTTCCGTGCTGGAAGACACCCACACAAGAATAGGTGGTGCCAAGATCAATGCCAACTGCAGGTCCCTTAGACATGGTTGCTAGAGTGGAGGCCCAGCTCTAATGGAGAAGAAAACAGCAACCGGGTAAGGTGCCGCCACGTTCAATCGCATCTCCTGTTTTATTGAAGGCAGAACTCAGCCAGCCTCTCTGAAGAGTAAGTTCTTGCTGAGAAACACACTTGGCCTTTCCTGATCACTGGAGAATTGAGTTATTGCACTCAGGTCCAGCTCAGAGGTGGAATCAGCTGTCCTTATCCCGTGCAGGGCTTCTGCAGGAGTTACTAACTCACAGATGATCAACAGAAAGGAAGAGCACAGAAGACTTAGGCACAGTTGTAATCAGTTCCTGTAATTGAGGGAAATAAACCATGGCCACCTGACAAAGTAAAAATCAAGTCAAGTAGGAGAGATAAAGAAGCATCACCATCTGATACAGAAATTGACATCTGTTGTAAAAACTGGTCCCAGAAATGCTAAAATAAAAGTAGCTAAACATCTCACCCGGTGAGAATTTGGCAGCTGCAATCAAAGGACTCATAAGCTGGAGACTTGTTTAAATTTAATTTTCAATTCATTTAAAACTATAAATAAAGGAGTTCTCCCGAATCATACTGTTGACATGGAAGGGTAAGCCCAGGCCCCCAAGGTCGCTCACACATGATAGGGCTGCCCCACTTTCTGGAAATCAAAGCGATTCTTCCAGAGTCAAGGCCAGTGGAGAGACATGGGTGGGCAGATGGTCTGCTTGGCTATTTTGAGGAGTAGGAATGCAAAACAATGAAAGTTTTATGAAATTAGGGACTATGTCTTCTCCAGCCTGGTAACCCCCAGTTACAGAACACAGTGCTGCTTAATAACTATTTGTTGAATGAGTTGAACAATTGATTAACCTAGAACTAACAAAAATTAACCAGGTAAGAGAAGCCTCTGACCCTGAGAAAGTACTCAGACAAAGACAGGCAAAGTTGCTTTCCCCTCAGGCCTGGGGCCTCCTCCACTCTGATCCCATCTAGGGAGCAGGACCTACCCCCCAGAAAGAGCTTCAAAGAGCGCGTGAAAGGAAAACCTGGATGGCAGAGGCAATGACATACGAGAGCCTACAATGAGTCAAATCCTGCTCTGGGAGCCGAAGCTACATCACCGGGGCTTATTCCCTAGCACCCCTGCAAAGGTGCTTTTTCTTAATCGCCTCCTTTGGCCAGTGCGAAAATCGAGACCGAAAGACTTTAAATCAGTTGCTCAAAACAGTCCATAAGCAAAAACCAGAGCAGAAAGGTGAGCACCATTTTCTGAAACCCACTGTCACGTTCTCTCCTCTGTACCCCAGACATTTCAGCAACTAGACTAGAAAACGAATAGTGTAACTGAATCACTTTGCTGTATAGCAGAAACTAACACAACATCATAAATCAACTATACTTCAATAAAATAAATTTTTTAAATAAATAAGCTAAACAATTAACATGTGATGAAGGCCAAAAGCCAAGATATAAAGAAAATGAAAAAAAAACCATAGCAAGAAATCTCAACCAAGGAATGTGATATACAACGACAGAACGCAAAATCATTGGTGCTGAGTCTCCTGGAGTCGAGCAAGTTTTCTCTGTCTCATAGTAGGCAAGATTTCAGTTAACAGAATAAAGTTTTCCAGTCACTGCATTTTTGAGGGAATTTACCGTGCTCTTCTTTTTATACCATGCATTGAACAATGTAATAAATGATTCTTGCAGCAACCACTTCTTGGTGATTTTTCCCCTTCTTTAAAGTCCTTGGGAAAGAAAGTTTCAATCATATTGCCTTGTTTCTGTCACACGGAAGGTAGAATTCTCTTAGTAGTTCCATTGATGCCCTTGTGCTAGTACAGAGGGCAGGATTACACCTGACTCCATTACTACTAATATTGCAATTACCATCAGGTAATATTATTACTATTACGGTCCATTCTAATTGTGCGCCAGGCATTGTTCTAAGCATTGCTTTGCATACGTTATTTCATTTAATCCATATAACAGCCCTATAAAGCAGGTGTCATATGTCTCCTGTTGAAATAACCAGGAAATTGGGAGCTGAAAGGTTATACAACTTGCTTACCAAGTTGCACCCAGAAAACAGCAGAGTTGGAATTTGAACTCAAGTCGGTTTTGACGCCAAGGCCCATCTTCTTAACCACTGCTAAATGAAGGATGCCTGGCTTTGTGACTGCTAATCGTACCTTTTGACAAGCTGCGTGTTCCCATTTTAAAAGAGTGATTGAGAGGCTCGATACAGCCCATTAATTTTATACGCACTTGTATCAAAATCTCTTCAATTCCCTTTGCAGCTTTTCTGCTTCCATTTTAAGCTCACCCCCTTCTCTCCGCTGCTGCCGCCCTCCACGTGTGCATCAGAATGAAGTCTGGGGGCTCCTTTCAGCCCAATTCTTTCAACATTTGAAGAGCCAATGAAAGCACATCCCTACCTTCAATTAAACAATATTTAATTCACACAGCACTTTCCTTCTGAAAAATTCAAAGAGCCTTAGGTGCTTTTAATCAGAGTCTCTTGGTACCTAAAGAGTTGCTTAAGTTTAATTGTGTCCCCTTTAGGTGACAAATTAGCCTCATCCCCTAATCCTAGAATCTGAAGGGAATCGATCCCACTCTCTCCTCCTTTAAAAAATAAGGGCCACTGAAACAAACAAACAAAGCAAAACAAAACAAAAAACAAACTGTGTACATAACAATAAAACACAACCTAGGAAAAGCTCCACTCTATAGAAGCTAGTGAGAATAATGATGGTATGTAACAATTATTGAGTACGTTCTACGTGCCAACTAACTCTCCAAGTGCTTTACACAGATTATTTCTTCTTTCAGCACTGAATGCTGTCAGACACCAAGTCACTGCAAAAGCAGTAGCCCTAACCCCTGCAGTGTATAACAAATCGGGACAGAGGAGAAAGTTCACTGGACCAACAGAGCAGGAATGAAACACTGACATCTAATGATCCCCAGTCAAAAAATGTTTGCCAACTTCCTCCATGAAGGAGTGATGGTCAAAACATAGATTCACACTTGCGGTAGTGTGTTTGAAATCAACCATGTTCTACCTGTTTTAGCTGCATGTATATTCTGATCCTAGTTTACCTCCATGAGCCAGGGACTACTGTCATCAGCCTCATTTTACAGATGTTGAAACTGAGGCTTGAAAAGAGTGAATAACTTGCCCGAGGACACACAGCTCCTCAGGGCTAGAGACAGGGTTTGGACCAAGCTCGCCAGTCTAAGCTCTTGACTACTGAGCTAAAAGTACCTGGCTATGTGGTCTCTGGTTTATTGAAAAGTCAGCAAGCATTTAGAGGAGAAAAGGAAAGAAATGGATTTTTTTTTAACAGCACAGCAAAGGCATAATAATTTCTTGAATGACGAGGATGCCATTCAGTACTTAAGAGTACCTAAAATTCAGCGTCTAAAATATTTTAAGAGTAATTTTTCAGTAGTATCCTACGGGCTTAAAACAATCCACTGGACACGTTTTCCTTCCTAAAGGGACTTCAAAATTTTAAAGATTGTCATCCGTGTTTGACAATTTCTCCTGAGAGCCGAAGTTTCCAGGTAATGTGAATTGGAGATAAAATATCCCAGTCTGCTCAGATACCAAGCCGTGAGCTGGTAATAAGCTGAGGATTAGAACCCTGGTCATCTCATTTCCAGACAAACACTCTTCACGCTGGCCATTTTTGCTCTGTCTCGGCCTAAACCCATCCCGCCCCCGTCTATGTAATCCCTGTGTGTAGGCAGTCACCAGTTAAAGGCTCCTGAGCAGATTTAAAACGTTCTGAAGCTCCAGGAGTCCAGAGTTCTTTTGATCCTGCCTGGAAGATTCAGCAGAAAGACTTTAAAGTATACCAGTCAGAAAGTACTAGAGAAAAAGGCTGTTTTGTTTCCTGGGGCGAAAGTCTTCCAGGGGGTTGAGGAGAGAAGTGATCTGTAGGGAAGTTGGTCTTCTGGCTAATGAAATAGACTTTCCTGAAATAAATGAAATAAATGCTCTCCCACATTGGGCAGAGAAGGGAAACGAGAAAAACACTACTTACTACTAATAAAAGCCCTGTAGTCATCATTTCTAGGCATGTAAATTGCAGCAAGCACAATGCTAGGTACATTCCTCAGGTCTCATCTAAACCTGACAATGATCTATGAGGTAGGTACTAGTAATTTCATCGTTACAGATGAAGGAAAGGAAGACGTGAGAACTTAAGAAACCCTTTCCGAGGTCACAAAGATGCTAAGAGGCACCTCCAGGTTTCCACCTCAAGTTTGTCAAATTTCAAAGTCGGCATTCCTTCCCACCTGCCCCCTTCCCTCAAGACCAGGGAGGCAGCAGCAACCCAGAAACAAGGAGGCAAGAGGAAGAACCACATTTTTAAATGCATAAAATATAAGAAGGAAGATGACAGGAAAAGAAAGGAAGTTGGTCAGGCTTTGTAAAAAGGGCAGCCAAAAGTGAGCGCTATCAGAAATGACAGGGACCAGACGCTACCAAGGAATGGATTTGGTCATTGCAACACATAAAGCAGCTGACCCTGAAAAGCAGCAATCCACAGAGCAGGAACGAGATCACCCAGCCCAGACTGAAAATGTTTACCAGTTCCCGCCATGAAGGATTGCTGGCCGAAAAGAAACTCACATTTACAATAGCATGTTTGAAATTGATCGTGCCCTACCTACATTAGCAGTTTAATATAACTTAGTGTGAGTCTCAATCATTGCTACATCATCAATCTCTTTCTGTGACAGGTTCCAGTGTAAAACTCCCAGTGGTACTGATTATATTGAAACTCCTCAGGTCTAAGCAAAGTCTGCAGAGCAGTACGGTACCTTAACAAGGACTGGCAGGTTCTCATTAGTCCTATCTATATCCTGGGCTTACACAATAGGAAATAACGTAGGAAAGTCATGTAGATTGACTCCATGAACAAGAGAAGCACACACACACACACACACACATCCCTTACTTAGATTTATCCATCTTGTCATGGGTTTATTCCCCTTACAAGTATCATATTTCAGTTTGCAGTGTCTCTCTGACCTACAAAATACAGTCGTCTTTTAAAGACGATTTATGTTCACCATTTGGTGAGGTCACTGTCCCTCAGTGGTTCTCAGTGGGATGGCAGATAGAATTCAGATTCCCTTGGCTTCATTGCCAACCACTACCCTCCAGAAGCACCCAACTGCGTGGACCTCCTCTCACTTTAATTTTGACTTTTTTCACCTCCTTCTGTCAACTGGTCTGGGATCCTCACCCCACCACTCCTCCACATTCTAAGCATTCTACTCATGTCTCAAGATGTGGCTGAAGAGTCCCTTCTGTAGGGAAGCGACGTGCCAGGGAAGGAGCCAGACCCTCCTGGAGCCTCGCCGCAGCCCGGCCTCGTCCCTCCTCGTCCTAATGATCATTCACTTGTTAATTGTTCTGGTAGACGGTGGGGAGGAAGTGAGTCATTCTCACTTTCAGATGCTCATTGATTAGCTGAATGGAACAACGAACAACCCCTTTCAGCCACAGGGAATGCTTTAAAGGGTGAGGGAAATTCTAGTCAGCCTTCCAAAGGGAACCTGACTTCCGGCCAAATCCAGAAGATCCTCAAAGGCGAGAAAGAATGTAAGTCTAGAGACTCTCCGAGATGCTAAAGAGAAAGCATGTGCTTCCTCATCTTCAGCAGGACTGATGTCTGCAGGACAAAAGCAAGAGAACTAGGCACTTTTGCTCAGACGTTGCCTTTATAAGCACTTTTGCAGCTATGATAGCATTTTCTACCTTCCATGAAATGGAGGTAATGGAGATGAACAATGATTGTACCCGTACTTCTTACCAGTACTTTTCATGTATTGTATCACTTAAAACCCTGAAGAGGTAAGTGTTATTCCCATTTATCATGCAAAGCCCAAAGTCACCCAGGAAGTGAGCAGGGGTCATGACTCCAACTCAGGCATAACGATGGGAAACCTAACATCTTTCTACTGTAGTGCAGTTTCCACAGAAGAGAAAAATCCTTGTGTTCATTGGTCTTGCCTGTATTAATCAAAAAGGATTTCCCACTCAGAACTGCAAAATAGGCTTCCCCATGAAGCAAGTTCACTGCCTGTCATTCTCAGTGCCACTTAGAGCTGCTCAGTACCTAGAGATCAGCTCACAAAGCTTGGGTGGACAATAGGCTTCCCCCTCTGCTCCATTCTTCCTACCTTCCCTCCCTCCATCGCTCTCTCCCACTGCATTTCTCCTGAGAACTCTTCTTAACATGTTCTGTTTCTGCAAATCAAGGAGAGCCTAGACACAGGAAACCTATAAAGACCTGGGCTGGGAGTCAACAAAATTTTTCTGTAAAGAGCCAAAGAGTAAATACTTTTAGACTTTGAGAGCCATATGATCTCTATCACCACTATTCAACTCTGCCACTGTAGCATGAAAACAGCCACAGACAACATGTAAATGAATGAACATGGCTGTATCCCAATAAACTTCATTTTCCAAAACAGGTGGCCGGCCATATTTGGCCCATGCCAACCCCTGGTCTAGACCAAGGGCAATAAATAAATTTCATCTCATGTGCCAGCTTTGATCAAGGAGTAGTAGTTGGCTTCCTGGAGCTCCACGTTCATGAAGACTCTAAGGCTATCTGTGATCCATTAGTGATGGAAAGATGCTGTGATCCATTAATGAGGTCTGCTGTGTGTCAGAAGGACCATGGTGGGACATTTGCCGTATTTGCCATCTTGGCTAAGCTTCGAGTACACAAATGAGTTTATAGAGAGGCCATGAAATGATGTATATTTTCCAAATACCCGGAGACCCACCAAAGTTGAGTGATCACCAAGCCACCACTCTGTCACCACCTCTTTCCCTCGTAAATTTCATCTAGCTTCTATTCTAAATGATGTACGGTTCAGGAACCGATGATTTGGGGGGAAAAAAAGTCAGAAAATCTATCTATAGTTCAAATCTAAAAGTAAAACACTTTGAGAAGTTGAATTAGGCAAAAGTCCCTTTTTATCTAAAGTTTGTACCCCAGATTACCTAGGATTAAGAAACCATCCTACTTTCTCTGTAGCAAAAGCAACTGTAGCAGGTGGGAACTGTCTTTCCTTTTCAAAGAGTCTCACCATTAATAGCTGCCAAGAAAGCCTTTCCTATAAGCAATGCTGTCATTGACAACAGAGATGGTTCAAGAATCACACTTTGAGTTAATATTGAACTTGCAAGTAAATACATAAAGCTTCAGTGCCATAAAGCTAATTTAAAAGGGACATTTCTCTTTATACTTCCCTAGAGTATTGTAGACTCAATGATATTCTTCTGCTATAATGTGGGATTCATTAAAGAGCTAAAGTTATAATAGTCTCCATCAGTACATACAGGCCAGCTAGATAAATTGTCCCAGTGAATTGGTTAATACAACATCAAATCCTTGGTATGAAGTTTTCCACCTGACCCCTGGCAGGTAGGCAGGAAACCCGAGGCTGAATTTTACTTGTGAGAATATCAGAGAAGGGAATTCAAAGGCAATTTCCAAAGCATGACAGTCTTTACACACATAAGACAATTTCTACTTCACTATTATATTCCTCAAAATGGAAAATGATATAAGAAACAAATGCATACGTGTATATTTTTAAGACTGTAGTAATTATGTATTGTTGCTTGTGATCCATACTTCCTTACTATATCAATAATGAAAAATTTTAAACTTAACTGGAAAAGTATGTATCATTTGAAGGCATTTTTTTAAGCCATCATATTTCTACATCACTTCTGAATAATGATATGGTAAAGACATGAGGTAATAAAGAGAAAGTAAAGTAAGAACTATGCAAACTGATACCCTCTTAATTAATCAATGGGAAGGCCATGTGATAACAGGAAACTTAGAGTAACGCAACTTTTACTAAACTCACTACCGATGTTACAGAGAGCAATTTTGGAAGAGTAAGAAAATGCAGAGTACGTTGGCCAGATGTAGATATTATTTTGTCTGTTTAAGGTTTCTGTGCATTATCATTCATAAAACATGTATGGCTTTATTGACTTCCTAGTGAGAACAAGAGGTTGCTTCCCTTTAGAATATAAAAAGTCAGAGAGAAGCTTGAGAGTCAATAGCTCTCATACTAAATGCTGCGGTAGCTTGGTGAGTGGCCTATATTTGAATGTTTTGATCTCCCCCAGTTGTTGTCAAGTTTAAGGACTATTTCAATGATTAAAATTCTAAGTGAAATACTGCGACTAAAATCAGAAATGAAGATGCTTGATTTATTATGTATCATGAACATTGTTATAAACCTACGAATACATATTTATTTATTACAATAAAAAGAGGCATCCGTGAGAAAAGGGAACCCAGGAGATTCTTTTGCTCATGTTGTATTTGGGCTGGTTACAGACAACAAAGAAAACAGCATATGTAGCACTTCTAGCAAGTGTATATCTACAAGAATACCGAGGGCCTCTTCCTGAGCGCCTTTATAAGCCATGCTATTCCCTGCCCTCTTCTGTGGAAGTTATCGCTGTATTAGACGTTGTTGAACATATTTGATATGAAAGCATTGTCTGTTTGCTACCAGTATCTAACGAGTCTCTCCCCCAGAGTTGCCAGCAAGGTGCTGATTAATTAACTGAAGTAGTGAAGCTGAATCGTACAACAGCTGTTTAGAGAATTGTCATTAACTTGGTCTCCTTTCCTGTCTATTAGCTTTCTTGCAGTGATTCCACTAAAATGCAAATCTGGGAAACTCAGCATCACCATCTACCTTAACCTCTGTGTCCTCTTTGATGCAAAAAAAAAAAAAAAAAGAAAAGAAAAGAAATAAAGGGAATGGTCTGGGCTGATTTGTTTTTACGGGAAATCCAATGAGGAAACAGGAATGGAAAGAAGCCACAAGAAGGTAAAGAAGGGAATTTGGGGAACTTCCTAGAAGTTCCAGTTTGTCTTTTCACTTGTCATTGGCAGCTGACAACAGGACAGTCCTTTGGGCTGAATGTCAAAATGAGAAGGGCGGCTATCCTAAGCTTATTGAACAGTTCAGCTCTCTGACAATCTCTCCCGGGGACCTCCTTGCACTGGAGGGAAAAAGGCAGTCTGCCACGGAGAGAGACTGCAGAAACCAAAAGCGAGCAGTGTGGTGGGGCAGATGTAGCCGCTCCTCTGGAATGATGACAGTTGGCGAAGGAGTCCAACCTGTAGACCTCAGCTGCCCCAAGAACCAGGGCGATTATTCAGAGGAGCAGAATCTACATTAAGTGGCAGATTGGAGGGAGGGGTGAGTTGATGAGACACAAGCATGTCGTTAAAACATTCTGTGGTGAGGTGTAGTGACTCAGACCAAATAAAAATGATACGCTTTCTTTTTTAAGTTCATTTTTTCCTTCTTAACTCCCTTCCCTCCTTCCTTCCCCCTCCCTTCCTTTCTTTATTCTTTTCCTTCCCTTCTCCCTTCTTTTCCCCTTCTTTTTTTCTTTTACATATATTTTGAAGTCTCCCTGGCACCTTTTATAGAAGGCAAAGTCTCCCACATGCAGGCCAACAAAATTAATTCATAACAGAGGCTGTCACCGTTTCATCCCCGGTATCACCTGATAACCCCAGTAAGCTCTGCTTATTCCCTCTGACATGAATCTCAGAGACTTGGTACCAGAGAGCTCAGATGTTAACACCTTCTGTCGCTGTAACGGTTACCCTGTGCAATTTCATTTGCCGTGGCACCCCTTCACATCAGACTCACTCGATAAAATAGCTAAGGAATTTTCAAATCATAAAAAAAGGAGACATGAAAGAAGTGATGAAGTAGCACGTAATCGGGTCATCGAGGCATAGAATAAAGAAGCCAAAGACATCCCCCCAAATGCAGCAGGTGCTTTTTTTTTAATGAGGCAGATACATGTAGAAACGAATACATTGATACAGACAGAGCATCTGCCTCATGATAAAATTAAGTCTTGTGACAGAAATAAATCACTGTGGGGGAGAAGTAACCCATTATCCAATGGGATTTTTTCTTTTCTTCTTATGTGACAGGATTTACTGGATTCCCTGACGCTAGGCAGCTAAGGGCACCCACAATCTGAGGATAAACCAGAAAGACTGCGGGATCTGAAACTTAACAACTACTTATTTTTCTGTGATGCAGAGATAAGGGGGAAATTTTGGTGAGTAACTATTAGATTGGGAATCTCCTTCTTTTCTGATAATCTGATTTTCTGGTACTATGTCACACCATCACGCAATGCCAGCAACCAGCCGTGAGTAAAATAGGTTTTGGACTAAGATGAATAAGGGAACTACTTATCTTTCCCTTTCTCTCCCAACATTCAGTTTTATCTAAACAGTACCATAGAAAGGTTACTTTTGACATAAAAATATACTGCTCTTATTACACTTTCCTTTTTATCCCCTTCAATACTTTTAAAAAATGGCAATAAAAGCATGTTTTTCTTTTTATAACATTTTCACATTTGAACACTAGAAAAAGGAAATCCATACATCATGTTAAAAATACACAGGAACTAACAGAGCTCGGGATTACTTTACCATGTTTGATAAATGTGACTTGAAAAAACACACTTTCATGTTTTAATGATTCGCTTTGTTATAGTATGCTATTAATTACTGGGAGTGGGGGGAAATGATTCCTCTCTCTGGGATGGACCTTTATTTTTTCTCATGTTGAATCTCTGCAGTACCTTGAGGGCTTAGCTAAGGCTTGCACCAATCACAAACTCTCCTGCTGATCTATATACATTGCCCTTCCAAGAAGCAGAGAGGGAGAAATCAAACGATTTTCTTCCCTGGGTAAATTTTTTAAGTGATAACATGGTATATATTCCAGAGGAACCTGATCCATTGTGTAAAAATATAGTAACAATCTAACAACTGACATCCCAGAGAATACTTAGAAACAGTGCATTGTTGAGCCTGGGTATATTTCAAAAGCCAGACCATAATAAGTTTTCTTATAAACTAAATCAAGCTCACTGTCAAGCTGCGATATTATTTTTTTTCCCTTCTAAGTACTGTCTTGTAAAGGGCCAAAGGTGGGTTTGGATGGAGAGGCATTAAACATTGATTACTGGTAATTACGGTAATCTCCTTCAAGGCTACAAACTCAGCCTGTCTTCAGAGAGAGCTAACTCCTTGTGACAACACGAGAAAAGCTGCTGAAGTACTGTAGACTCCTACAGCTGGGTACCAGCCTTTAATTAGAGTATGGCACCAAGACAGACGTTCTTCAAATATCCAAAGAGATGTAATGAATCTATTAGTTCACGAAGTAAAAGATATCACCAGCCAAATCCTACATCTATCACAAAATATACCAAGAAGTGAAGAAGGGGTCATACAATTGGCCAAACATCATGACCATCAGGAAAAGAGTCATGCAATGCAGTTTGGTATTTAGTTGTTCAGTTTCACACAAACTGGATGATAAAAACAATCACCACCCAAAAAAAAGGGAAAGACACATTTCTGAGAGTGTCTGGAAATTTGGAACATCCTCCTATGCTTTAGAAACTCACCTTGACCTGATTTGTCATTTCCAGAGAGCAGAAGTCACTGATCTCTTTGCAATTTGCTTTTGAGACAGTGGAAAGGGTTTTACAAAAAAATCAAACAAGAGATCCTGGCATAATCCCAGCATTAATTATGGTTCTCAAAAGTGCATGCTGCTATTTTTTTTCACTTTTAACAATCATGACAATATTTTCCTAGCTTTGTTTTCCACAAAAACACAAACAAAAAGAACTAGACGCAATATTGAATTGGCAAGCTCTCCATAGAAACCTCAAGATAAAGGACTAGAAAATGTGTACCTTAGTGTCCTTCATTATATGCGATCATCTCACAGTTGGCTCCAGCTACCCGGCATGCCACACATACCACAAATGCCCCATTTTTTGTTGCTGTGATTTATTGTAGCCAGACATGCTAAACATAATTCCAGGAAGAATATGGACCTTCATTATATGGGACTAAGTCCACTCCATGGGGTCTTCAATCTTTCCCAAAACATAGAAATAATTTGAAACAGAAAGCCTTGTTCACTTCAATCTTGTTGGATGTATTTATTCTGATCCTCTCTTGATTACCACAGAGAAATCCATTTTCACGATCACATAAGAAATCAGAGTCATGTTTGAAAGCTATGTCCATGAATAAAAAAAAAAAAATGAGATGGAGTCAAAAGTGTCTCATTTTCCAGAAGGAAACTCTAAGACCCAGAGAAGTGGATGGGTTACCTACACCCATACAGCTGGTTATCAACATGGCCAATCTAGAACACAAACCCCCAAACTCAGAGTCCAAAATGCTTTCCCCTACACTGTCAAATATCATACCTCCCTACCCTCTAGTGAACAGCACTGAAGGGGAAAATCACAGAAAAATCAAAGATTCAGTCTCTGGGAGCTTCGTTTAACATATTTTCAATGGTACATAAGACCTAAAACAGACGTCCAGTAGATGGAAGAACAGAATTAAGACAGAAAAAATATGCAGTCAAAGAAGATCTAAGTGAGGAAGAGGGTGAGAGGGTGGGCTCTGAAATAGTAAACATCCATGAGAATCACCCAGGCTGTGAAGATTAATTAGCTGACACCTATTTTTGGCACCAAGGAGCCAGCCACACAGATATCTTCACCAAAAGCATTCTAGGCATGGCAAAGAGCAAAGGCAAAGACATTGAAACAAAAATGAATCCCAAGAATAAGAAAATGACCAAAGAGTGTACAATTGAGTTAGCAAGAGGTAAAGAGGTAGGCAGGGGTCAGCTCCTGTAGGAACCTTTAAACCATGGAAAGGATTTTGGTATTTGTTTTGATGACAACAGGAAGTGATTTTAAGTTAAGGATGTGATATGATCAGATTGATGTTTTATTTTTTTAAGATGACTTTGGGTGCAGTGTGAAGAATGGAATGTAGGGTTGAGATAACATAAATAAATTCCTTAAAAAAATGATAAGAAGAAATCCAAATGGAAGCAGTGGCTGTCACTATATAAACAGCACCATAATCTTCAAAAATAATAATGCAGTGATTTTTTTCAGAGAATGTCTTAAACTCTGGCACTAGCCAAAAGCATATGGTTTGTCCATTTTCTAAAACCCTGAGTGATAGATCTTTGAAATAGAGGCAAAGATGAACTGATGTTGGGCTTCTTTGGGTCGGGTCATCATTGGAGTTCAAGCCATCTGTGTTGCTGTTGCAGATTGAGAAAGTTCAAATCCAACACAGGCAAGTCTTAGGTGCTCAGAATTTCAGAATTCTGTCACCTAAGCATTCCAAATTCAATAGATGGGAAATGATACTTTGTTACAAAGAAGAACCCAAAGAAGTGGACTGAGTGATCTGAGGGACAGAAATGTAGCCTCTGCATTGAGAAGAGTCAACACCTTATGACTTTAAGGATCAAGGACCAGATCAGTTGGGGTGATTAAAACACAACTGGTGATTTCCCACAGTGAAGGAGTAGTCAAGTCCTGCCCCACAGCTAAGTTCAAACCAATTAATTTCATTCTGCCAATTTCCCTTTAGTTGTGGTAGTAACTTTGCACCCTTAACCCAAGGTAGAGTTCATCTCTAAAGTGCTGCCTATTAAATAAATAAATAAATAAATAGTGCTGCCTATTGATGACAAATTCCCAGGGATGTTCAGATAAGACAAAAAAATGGAAAGGGGTGGTTTATAGAGCTCTTTAGGGAAATCACTGATTGTGTTATTAGTCTTCAGTAAGATAAAAAAAAATTAAATCAACAGCTCAAGAACCACACTAGCCACACATTACAAAAAATTCAAGTTCTTGGATCTGCAAAGACAAACTACTAGAAGAACACCAGGTTTCCTAAAGAGACAGGTTTGGGTTTGAATCCTGGTTCCATTTCTCACTGAGTGACTTACCAATCCATTATTTTTACCTCTTTGGGCCTCAGTTTCTTTATCTGTAAAGGGGAGGTCATATTGACAGCTGATTGTTGGGAAGGTTAAAATGAGGTCATTTTGGTAAGGCACTTAGTAGGAAAGACACACAGTAGGTACACAAGAAATGTTCATCCCAGTCCAGCTTGCCCACCCTTATCTTCCTTGAGGACGTTCCAACAGCATTCATGATTTAGAAAGACTCCATCTGTGCTACTGACTGAATATTTTGTGTCTCCCAAAATTCTTATGCTGAATTCTGATCCCCAATGTGATACTATTTGGAGTTGAGGCCTTTGGGAGGTGATTAGGTCATGAGGATGGAGCCCTCATGAATGGGATTGGTGCCCTTATAAAAGAGACACAAGAGAGCTCCCTTGCTGTCCACCAAGAACTAGAAAGCAGGCCCTCATCAGACACTGAATCTGCCCACACCTTGATCTGAACTTCCCAGCCTTCAAAACTGTAAGAAATAAATGTTTGCTGTTGCAGCCAGTCTATCATAGTTTTGTTACAGCAGCCCGAGTTGACTGAGACAATCTAGTTACAAACAGAGATGACGTCTTCAGGGGAATGAGAATATTTAAGACAGAATCCTAAAGAAATATCCTGAATCCCTAGGTTATTCCTCAAAAAAAAAGAATTTAAATTCAAAATGCAGCAACAAAGCATTTTGAAGCTGGTGACTTAAAGAAAATTATAAGCACTAAATTTGTAAGGGAATTCATATTCATATTTTTAAAATGTGAAATAAAAGAAGAGCTTTTGAAAAAAAATGATACCATTCTTTTGCAAAACGCATTTGCAAAACTCAGAAGGCAAAGTAAATAGATACTTAAAATAGGGTACAGGAGACTATTGTGCTGGGTAATGTTAAGAATGAAGTCAGTTTGGTATATGAAGAGCATGTGTGATGGCAACCTGGAGAATCCTGTCCTGAGTCTACCAGAACCAGCTGGCATACCTTTGGTAATTCAACCCCCTCAATTCTTCTGTTAAGTGAGATAATTAGCTAAGACAATCCCTACAGATCCTGTCAGATCCAGCCTTTTCATATTCTGTGTCTATGGCCGTAAGATCACAGGGACCAAGAGGGCAGTAAGTGCCATGTTGTTCACATTTTCATTTCTAGACACAACTGGAAGTTTCTGGATTTGAGGTGCTACACATAAGCTGGTGGCAAGGACACAGGGTCAGACCTATGAAGAGAACAAACACTAGAAGTGAGGAAAAAATGCAACAGAAGCACAGAAGGGCAGAAGTTATCACTATGGCATAGTAACTGGCACTGAAAATGTGTTGATTGGTTAAGAGAAAGATGGAGAGGAAGCAATGGAAGGAGTACATGCCTACACAAACCACAGAAATCTTACAATTTCATTATCATATGGGAAGGGGGACTCAGATTAAGTGTGGGGGTTGGGGGACTTCCTTGGTGGCACAGTGGTTAAGAATCCGCCTGCCAATGCAGGGGACCTGGGTTCAAGCCTGGTCCGGGAAGATCCCACATGCTGCAGAGCTACTAAGCCCGTGCGCCACAACTACTGATCCTGCTCTCTAGAGCCCTTGAGCCACAGCTACTGAACCTATGCACCACAACTACTGAAGCCCATGTGCCTAGTGCCCATGCTCCGCAACATGAAAAGCCACCACACTAAGAAGCCCAAGTACCGTAACGAAGAGTAGCCCCCGCTCACCACAACTAGAGAAAGCCCGTACACAGCAATGAAGACCCAATGCAGCCAAAAATAAATAAATAAATAAAATAATAAATGAACCTTAAAAAAAAAAAAGAGTGGGGATTGGAAAAGTCTTGGAGACGTGTAATCCCACTGAAGCTCACAGGGGTGACATAGTCACTCAGCTAGTTATAGACTTAGAATCAGAGTGAAGACACTTGACTATTGACCAGTTAGTCTTCCTTCTCCAGCTGGAGAGCAAGAGTGATGGCTTTGCAACTATAGGTTTACCCCTATATTGACTGAAACCATTGTTAATCCATTACTCCTCTTCAGAGCAGCCTGGTGCCAAAACAATCCCAGAAAGCTCATAACTATGGTACTCTTTAGGAGCTTATGGAAAAGATATGCTCGGGCACCTCTTTGGACCACACTCTGCACTGTTTGTAACTTGCTAGTCCAGTTATAGCCGTGACGTCTTCCTCTTACCATAGTAAAGACTGGCCCTCATAATCCCAACCACCTGAAACTCAAATGCTACTTCTCACGAGATGACCAAGGCACATCTGTGTGACTAGATGTTCCCTAATCCATGTCACATTACAGAAAAGAAAACAAGGAAAAAACACTGTTGAGGTCAGTAGTGGCATTCTGTAATTCAACACTGGTGGGCAGTAGCATTAATCCTCAAGGCCATTATTCTTCAACCCACATCCATGTGACTATTGATGGAGCTCATTTTTCCTAGATTTAATGTAATCCAACCCTACTATGCATCAATTCTAAGATGGTCATCTTTTCACATTTTGCCATCTGAAATTTTGATGTCTGAAAATTGGGAGACATTTTACAATCAATAGTACGTCATAGTTTAATAGGCAGTTTGTTCTTTCTTTGTGATAGAGAAAGTAATTGTGTATCATACAATTATATATCTTAGACTCAGTGAAATATAGTAATCAAAGCAGAAATAGAGAGCCATTTCATCACTGTCTTTAGTAAGCCACAGGAGAGTGAAGTGACCATTTTTCTCTGTCTGTCTCTCTCTCTCTCTCTCTGTGTCTTTCAGTCTCTATCTCCCTCCTTCTCTTCTTCCTCCCCTGTCTCTCTTTTGTGTGCGTGCACATGCTCTATCCCTATCACTCTCTCTCATTCTCTTGTCCTTTCCTTATTTTAACTAAGATTTATCAACTGCCTCCTCTGTAGCAGGCACTATGCTAAGCATTGGAGATGAAATGATAAGTCCATACAGACCTGGCCTCTGCCCACATGAAGTCTACCATCTACTAGGGAGAGACAGATATTGATCAAATAGTACAAGAACCAGTGTAATGCAACAAGCAAAGCAAATACTTGAAAGGAGAGGTGCCTGGTTCTATGAAGGAGTACATAACCGGGGAATGACCTAGTTAAGAAGACTCCCCTGGGAAGTGAAGAATGAGCTGGGACATCCCGCTTGAGAAGAAGCAATGATGAAGGTTACAGGCAGAGGCTTTTGTGTAGAGGGGATTTCATATTAAAAGGTCCTTTAGTAGATGGAAGTAGAACTTTGAGAAAGCAATGTCGCTGGAGCTCAAAGAACAAGGAGGGCCTGGATGTGGGGTGAAATGGGTCAGGACTATGGCCCTGCTCTGTCTTTGACTTAAGAGAATTTCAAAGCAATGAAGAGATACAACCAACGGGGAGGGTGGGAGAGGCAAGATGTTCAGATCAGAACCAGCATTCTAGCTGTCACATGGGGTCCATTGGATGGTGCGGGCTAGGAGACCGTTAGAGTGGTCCAGGCAAGAACTGATGGAGGAAAGTGGACTCGAGGCTGCTCTCTTCACCAGCTCAGCCACGCAGACCTCAGCTCTGCAGTGCAGCCCTTCCTGTCACCACTTCTGTGCACAGACCTTGCAGTGACATCTTGGGAGCAATACCCAGAGAATGAGGTCAGAATATTCAATACAGGCTCCTGCCGCAGATGGGAGAGAACCACAAACAAAGCAGGACAGAGGACGGGGCTTGGAAATGCACGAGGAAAGGAAGGACGCGCAGCCCATGTGGTCTGCTGGGCCTCCCAGAGCTGGGATGTTTTGTGACAAGCCTGGACCCTCCCCTGAACTTTCCTACTCAACCGACTGTATCACTAGCATGGTCCTCATTAGATGCGCTGGAGATCTCACAACCAACGTGGCGAAGATAAAAGTTTATTTGAAGCCTGGAGAAAAAGCTCTTTATTTAGAGGAACACAAAGGGTCCTTAGGTGCTTTTTTTTCTTGGCAGATATTGACTTACAAACTGATCTTACTCCACTGGTTGGAATATATCTATTTCTAGTCCTTGTACCTCCATCCTATGAATTGCGATTTGATGAAGCCATATGAACAACTAATAAAGTCTCAGTGTAAAAATGCTAGATGTTCTTAGCAAGGGAAAACATAAAACTTCAATCCATGGTTTATTAAAATCCCTAGGTAAGCACAGTTTACAAAGCTAAACGCCAATACCTATAATTCACCCCGTGATAACATTAGCCATAGAGGAACTGCTATCTCTAGCTGCATTCAAGTTGGGTTGCCCTTCAGAAGTACTGAAGATCTAACGCCTAATGGCTTTCTATATAAAAAACAGTCTTTGATTGACAGAATCTAATCACTAGCAGGGCAGCAAACAAAAGCTGGGCAAAGCACAGTCCCGTGTTAAGTTTTTTTTTTTTTCCTTGCAATCTCTATAAGCATCTGATCACGCAGTTGTGCAATTATTTGCTAACTGAAGGTGTTATTATTCTGTTACTGTCTTAGAAAAATAGTAACCTTTCCCAGCAAAGATAAAAATATGTGGGTTCTTTTGCTGCAGTTTATATATCTTAAATCTTAGGTCATTTTTATAGCAGCTTTCTTCTCAACTCTCCCACCATTTATCTTTCCATTTTCCGCAAGGGCTAGTTTACTTAATACAGGAAGACCTTCACATAACTTTCTGGCATTAATTATTTTGGTGGCACAAACTCCCGTGTGAAATATTTGCTGCAATGTGTTCCGCAGCCTATTAAAAAAAAATACAGTTAAAAAAAAAAAAAAAAAGGAAGGCAAAACACTTCTGATGATTATTTGCTATATTACAAGAATTTTACATAAATGAATTGAGAGTTTGATTGTAAAGCACAGAGCCTCTGCTATTACAGCCTTGCATTAGTAAGCTAACAGAAGCATTTTGAAACTATGTCTGCAAGTAAAGGAAGCCAGTGAGGAAAGTGATGGAGATTCTAACAAGACCTTTATTCTGAGACCAGGATCTGAACCTGCTCTTGCTAGAGGTGTCTTCTGGCAATGGCATGAGGATTGTGAAGCACTGTGAGTGACAGTAAAGTAATCCAGCCCTAAACGAAAACCAATAAGCAGTTCTGAAGAGTCAGCCTGCTAGGATGACTAGCAGCGAGATGTTGCACGTTTTAAGGCAGACAATGTATTGCTGGCCTTTTTCTTTTCACTCTCTCCTTCTTGTTAACTACAAACAACTCTCTGTAAACTTCCATTTTGAGAAGAAGTCAAGTGGGTAAAACACCGACTGGGTCAATATTTTAAGGGACAGCTCTGGGTTTAACGTGACCGGAGAGAAACCGACAAGATCTCTGTTTTAGAACACAACATTCGAGTCTGTCTTGGAAGCACCCGCAGCACCTCCTGCAAACAGACTGTCACTCTGGTCCAGCCATGGGGCATTTCACCGTTCATTACCCCCTCCATCAGGAATATCCAGGAAGTAAATTGACTGAAACTTGTCAATTTATCCTACAGGTGCGTACAGACCCACCCACACCTCCTCCCCTAATCCCTGGCCTGCCCTCCTCTGCTCCTTAAGAAGGTAGAAAAGGCAGGGACCACTCTGTCAGGCTCCCAACAGAGTGCCTGACTCATAGAGGACCCTCAGTAAAAGCCGGTTAGTTGACTGGTTGGCTGAATAAACACATCAAAACGAGACACTGGAAGGCTCTGATGGTTCCAGGGGTGGCTTTGGTGTTAGCCAGACCTGGAGTCAAACTGCAGTCGCTCACCTGGTTAGTCCTGTGCTCTTGGGCACATCTATAACCTCTGTAAACTTTAGTATCTTCATTTACAAAATGGGTATAATCATAGTACAGTCCTCATAGAACTGTAAATGGAAAATGCATTCATACGTCAACAAACTACTTACCCTAGTCCTGGAAACGCAATAGACCACTCAATAAACATTACCTTTCCAGGCAGTTCTGTGCAGCCGAGAGGACTTAAAGGAGAAGCAGCTCAGAAACACCCTGAAAAGTGGAACTTGACATTTCTGCCACCATTTGTTCCCCCACTCAGTCCGCAGGGCTGAGCCATGCATTCACCAAGTATTTATTAGATGCCTATCCTGTCCTTCTTCTGAGAAAGCTGTATTGACGTGAACAAGATTCCTGCCTTCCTAGAACTTATATTCTAGTGGGGAAGACAGATAAAAAAATCACATCAGGAAGTTTGTAACGTGTCACAAAACACTGATGCCCAATCACTATGTATTCACCCATTTCGTGTACATTTATTTAGGAGTGCTTTCTGTATGTCACTGAGTGTATATAACATTTTTTTTCTGATCACAGGATAATAATGTTTGATAAATATGTACCTAAAATATCAAGAAATGGAGAGTAATAAGAAATTAGAACCGTCTGCACAGTCTCCTCAGAGCAGACTGTTTCCCCACAACATTTGCCTAAGGGGCAGAGACGTGCTGAAAAAATTGTGATTACCGACCATTCTGGGTTGGGCAGGGTCTCCAAATACCAAAACTAAGATCTTGGTTTTAGAATAACAGAGGGTCCCCGTGAGTATCAATTTTCGCTTGGCATCATATGGAAATCCAGAGAACTGCTCAGAACCATCTGTTCAGCTATGATAATGAGGGGTGGTGGGTTTCTTTGGGGCATGTGCTGGGATGGATGAAGAGCTGGTAGCAGAAGCAGGACTTTGCAGTTTCAAGAGCAAGTGGAAGTGGCCACCATCATCCTGGTGGAGGACAGATCTCCAGGCGGCCACCCCTTCTTTCTCCTTTCGACTGTGAAATAAGGCAATTAAATAATAATAGACTTTAAAGTAGGGGCATCTCCTTTTTAAGAAAGGTCAGAACTTTCTGTCCGTTCTCTCTCAGGCTCATAGGCAAATGTACCACGTAGCGACTTTACCACCCGCCATTAGGACATTGGCTTCCCACGCTGAAGTCTTGATGGAAACAATACAGCACCAATTAAACACTCATGGGCTCAGGCACACGTAACTCACACATACACACTCCTATGTGCAAATGCATACTGGGGACTCTCATTCACATTTACAGAGCATTTCACTCCCATGCTTGGAAAGTAAACAAGGCAGTTCGAGCCCAGGAGGGAACACACCGAAATCCCCTGGCTTTCTAGTCTGTGGGCTCTGGGAGAGTCACCTGGGACCATCGGAAGGCTGCACAGAAACCACTGCCTTGTATCCACAAGGTCTTGGATTTTCTTTTTCATCAACCTCCTCTGGGCCAAAAACCAAATGTCACAACTCTAGCTCCTTCGTGTTCAATACCTGAATTCGGTCCGCTCAGAGCCTACAAGGAAATAGCAGAAACAGGATAAACTACCACAAGGTGTGGTAGCAGCTTCCAGCGGAATCAGTGACAACCTATACCGTTTGTGCACAAAGATTGCCTCTAAGGACAATTGGGATTAGGTGAAATATATCATTTATTCTGGAAGTTACTGGTTTGTGAAGGTATGGGAAAACTGCCAGCTCACCTGAACTGCAGTTATGAGTAATAACAAGGGTTATAATTGACATTCAGATTCCATTTTTAAGTTAATGAGGTATCTAGCGTGCAATCCAGCAAAAGGCCCTGTGCGCACATGACCTCCTGCTCCCTAAAATAGAAATCTGGGTTTCAATGGTACCTTTCAGACTCATCGGAACGCTTACAATATTCACTGAGAAAATAGTGACAGGGTGACTCTTCACAAAACGGAGCTACCGTCATGTGCCCAGTGAGTCACAGAAAGCAGGAAATATTTTTGTGAAGCGTGTCCAGAGTGGTTAAAGCTAAAATTGCCTACATATGTAGAAGTGAGCCTTTGGGGAGAAAAAGTCAGCTGTGAACCAGCCACCACAGAGTTGGTAATTTCTAGGTGAGGATCATATGAGGGAAGCCTATTGACAAGAAGTATAGCCCAGCTCTTAGTGGCTGACCTGAACTTATTACAGGCCTGACCCATGAATCAGACTGGACCTAGGATTTTTGCTGTTTATTCTTACCTCCCTTCCACAGGAAGCATCTCCCTGGACTTCTACCTTTGGAGTATCCTACGGCCGTCACCAGCCCATCTGCATTGGACTCCCTCCCCTGCCCCAGATTCTTGATGACCTGGCGCTGCCCTGCTCTTCTGCTCTGAAGCCCTGCTTCATAACACCTTCAAGGTCTGCATCACTTTTCTTGAACTCAGGCCCAGCTAACCACTTAGGCTCCAGAGCCCATTATTATCCCTAAACCTGGTAAAATATCAAAGAGGAGAGCCTGCCAAAGCCTCGTGGAATCTTTACTCATTCAGAAGGTCAGATGGGAAGGTAGACTAGTGAATGAGACACTATTTTGGAAAAAAAAACATATTTTTTATGCATTCAAAGTACCCAGTGAATTATCAGTGAATTCATTTGCAGTCTTCCTTTGGAGCCCTGCTTTAATGAGGGGGAAACAATGTTTTGTGATTGAGCGATCATTCCCATTTCCAGTTTGTTCTTCCCACTTTTTCCTTTTTATAGATGCCATCACACAATTAATCTTATTAGGAAACACTTTTAATGGGTTGCTCAGTGGTGAGATTCACTCCCTGGGCCTCCCACTGCATCCGAGTGCCCCTGCAGACCAGACACTGATTAGGCATTGTGGATGTGACAGAGAACAAGAAAGCGATGGCGCCTGCCCTGGCACAATTTACAGTCCCAAGTCTCACCAATTCTAAATTAGCGGAGTATTAGTTAATTAGTTTTCATGCTGCCATGCATTGGGTAGTACAAAATTTTTCTAAAAGTATACCCAGTTTCAAATTCAAGGCATGCTGAAAAATCAATAACTTCATCCCTCCATACTCTTTTTCTTCTGCCAAATTCCGTCATCTAAGTCTAGTTCAAACACCGTGTCTCAGATGCCTTCCTTTCCCTCTAGACAGTTTGTCTCCCTATCCTCTTCTCTTTCATCTCTTTGTACATGTGGTCGCACTGTCTATCAAAAGTTCAAGAGTGAGATCATCTTTGCCTGCTTGCTGCCCTAACAGACTGGAACCTCCCTGAGGCATGGTTCAGCCCCCATGAACTATGGAAGGCCCTCTTCCAGGGCTCCAGAGCATAAAATTACAAAGAAAATGACTTAAGAGACCAGAGCCCATGTTCTCAAGGATTCCCTCCCTGCCCTCCTATGAATTCTGTCCTTACCCTCTTACACATGCAATTGCCGTTCCCATTCTTGCTAGAGCAAGTTCAATAAATGATTAATCTTTGGCAAAAGGCAAGGCAATAATTGCACATGTCCCGTGACTGGACATTTAGTCAGTCAATTCATACCTAAGAAAGTCACAGTTGTGAAGCACTGCTAGGGTGCCAAGAATTAATTACCCCCAAATAAGTTCTTGGGGAGGGACCAAGTTTCCCTCATCAACATTCAAGGCAGATGCCACCACATGAAGGGAAAGAGGAAGAAAAAGCCCAGAAGCCTGAACGGGAAAGAGCATTTAAAAAGAGAGTAAGGAAAATTTTTTAAAGTATATTATAGCAGCCACACGCCTTCTTCTGCACGCAGTGCTGAAGGATGACATCTCTGTAGGGAACAGTCCAAGACCGCATTCCTGAAGTTTCCAAACCAAGATCAAGCTAAATATTTTTTTTCCTGAAAAGAGACTTTCTCCCTGTCACAATAACAGAATGCAACAAATAAGAATAAAGCTGAGTTCACACACATGGGAGCAAAAGCACCAGCTGAAGCCAGAACGAACACGAAGGTTCGTGTTCTGTGCCTACATCTCTTTCATGGGAAGGGATCGAGGTGGATGAAGCAAGGGAGTGAAGGCGCAGACGGCGGCAGGCACAGGTGCCGTCAGACCCTCTATCTGAACACGCAGATCTCGTTATGTTACATTTGCCCATTTCCTATTGCTGTGTAACAAATGACCAGGACTTTGGCAGCTTAGAACAGCACACATCAAGCACACCCTAGCTGGGCCCTCTGCTCAGGGTCTTCCAAGGCTGCAGTCAATGTGCTAACCAGGCTGTGTGCTCATCTGGAGCTCAAGGTTCTCCTCTGAACTCAATCGGATTGTTGGCGGTCTTCAGTTCCTTGGATAATAAGACTGAGACTCTGAGTTGCTAGAGGTCACTGCCCCCCATTGGCAGCTCACAGTATGGCTAGTCGCTTCACCACAGCCCTGACGGGATGTCGTGTCCGTCTCCTCAGGAAGGACCCAGACTGCTCTTAAAGACTCTCACCTGACTCATTCAGACCCACCCAGAATGATCTCTCTTTTGATTAGTTCAAAATCAACTGATTTGGGATCTTAATTACATCTCTCAAATCCCTTCACCTTTGTCTTATAATGTAACCTAGTCACAAGAATGACATAGCATCACATGCACAAGTTTTGACCACACTCAAGGGGATGGGATTATACAGGACACACACACCAGGGAGTAGAAATCCTGGAGCCATCGTGAAATTCTGCCTACCACAATGTTGCAGTTCTCTCTTGACATTTCCAGCTCCTGGTCATTTCTCTCGCATGGGGGGAACCAGGAGAAAAATGGTAGGGAAGGGAGGCAGGAACTGTTCTGTGGTCAGAGCTACTGGGCTGAACCATACAAAATCACCAATAGCTCATCGTTTTTTTGGCCGACAGAAATAAAATATAGCGGGCATGAGAGACATACGAGGGTGAGTCAAAAATTATCCCCACGCTGGCTGTAGGAGTTTTAATATAACTGGAGTGTGGATAATTTTTGACTCACCCTCGTATATGTGTGTGTGTACATATATGTACACATACATTCATAGATATAATTAGAGATAGGCGTAATCTATATACCTAGATATACAGGTATCAGTATAGATGACGGAGATACAGATAGATGTAGAGATAGATGTGAATCGGCCTGTTTTCATAAAGGCAGATCTTCCAAACCACTCTGCCTCTTGGATACCCATGAAAACCCTTTTCAGTTTGGTACATATTATGTGTATTTAAGTGAAGATTTCAGTGGTTGTTATTTACTCTCCCTTCTAACAGATTTTCCTTTTCATCTTCATCTTCATTTTTGCAGCAACCATGGAGTCTCCAGGCAAGGAGAAACAGGAGAAAGCTCATTCCAGATCAGGCCGCCACTTCTTGGTAAAGCTTTCTTTATGACTGCCTAGATCTTCAGCCGCGCACAGCTATTCTCAGTTCATGGTGGCGTATGTGTGTCTGTAGGTGCGTGTGTGGTATCCTCATGTGTCCATACACTTGGGAGACTCTGGAAGGAAATGCCTCCAAAGCACTTGTCATTTCTGACAGATGAATTAAGTTGAGTCCAACAAGCAATCCAAACAGCTCATAGGAAGCTGCACAGAGAAAGCCTTGCCCAAAGCAGGAGAACAAAGCAGACTAAACTAAACTCACGTTTCTTTTGTATGGTGGCGAAACTTCAAGAAGACATCATAAATGAACCTGGAGTAAACATTCCATGTTCGATGCCAAGAATTGCTGAAAGTGAGATTGGCGTCTGTGGACAGGCTGGACAGCACAAAGGCACAAATTGTTTGCAGGCTAAGACACACAAATATGTGCTCGTGTGTACTTTTGGTGGATAAACCCACTGCCAACAGTGTGGTGCCATAGGCTGTGATGTTTGCAGTATGAATAGGAAATTATGAAACCAAAATATCAGAATTTCACCAATTGTTTAAGCAAGGAAACGGTTTGTCAGTGTCCTGAAAATCAGAAACCATTATTTGAGTATAATTCTGCTGGAAGCATGAATTAGAATAAGAATCACTGGGACTTCCCCAGTGGTGCAGTGGTTAAGAATCCGCCTGCCAATGCAGGGGACATGGGTTTGATCCCTGGGCTGGGAAGATCCCACATGCCACGGAGCAACAAAGCCCATGCGCCACAACTGCTGAGCCTGCACTCTAGAGCCTGTGAGCCATAACTACTGAAGCCCATGTGCTCTAGGGCCCACGTGCTACAACTACTGAAGCCCACATGCCTAGAGCCTGTGCTCCACAACAAGAGAAACCACCACAATGAGAACCCGTACACCACAACGAAGAGTAGCCTCCGATCGCCACAACTAGAGAAAGCCTGCGTTCAGCAACGAAGACCCAACACAGTCAAAAAAATAAATAAATAGAGAATGAGTATCACCAATATCTGGGACCATTTCAAAGGCTCATGGTAAGTGAAATATGAACCTTTACTGACAAGCTGGGTTACAGTGCTATGTGATGGGAATTAGGAATAAGTGGGGAAGGAGGCACTTACCTAAATGTTTGAACTAAACAGCCAAAGCTAACCCCAGTTTTCTCAGTGCCTTTATGTATGACCAAAAGCAAGTTGTTTCTCCTCTCTCTGTCTCCATTTCACAGACGTATATAAAAGTGTTCATTCGTCTAACAAACATTGATTGAATGCTAAGTTTAGGCCGGGCACTGGCGTGCTCTTGGTATATTCAGGGAGATCAATACAGCCAAAAGGGGCAGCACCAGGCAACAATTATCAAATATTTGTGGGGGAAAGGCAATCGCAGATATGACTCCATGATAGACCCCTTCCAAAGTCCAAAACCATGAATACATGTGTATTATTGAAAGCTAGACATGCAGCAATAGAATTTTAAAGTTCTTTCAACTTTCATTTCTGTTCAAATTATGATAAAATATATTTAAGTTCATTGTATGACCCCTATTCTTTAAAAAGATGACTAACACATCTGAAAAATACCAGAGAACAAACTATACCGATAAGTCTGTATGGTTAATAGACTCAGAGAGCAGTGACCTCAAATAACTCTGTCTTGAGTTCAGCGTATATGTAAGCTGAGGAGTCATTTGAGGGATGACCAAAGGTAACCTCTCTTATTGGTCCAGCTGTCGCAACTGGAATTCCCGATGTTCCCATATCTTTAGGGGGGAGGAGAAAAGGGGGTTCTGGGAGAGGAAATTATAGGACCAGGAAGGAAGGGAATGGGAGTGACTCCAGAAAGAAAGGCAGGAACAGGGATGAATGAAGATCCCATAGGGTGGGAAAGATTGTGATATATTGAGGATGTGGGATGCTACCTCTCCACTTCAGCTCACTATTGCCATGTGGGGAGGTACCCAAGATGGTTAAATCTTCTGATTTTTTAAAGAAGATCCAAATTTCCATGTAAAATCTTGAAGCCCTGGTAACCAAATAAAAAAACTTTTGAACAGCATTTGGATCAAAACAAACAACCAGTTAACCAGTTGAAACCTCTACCGGTAGACCATAAAGCACTGACATTTCCATCTGCTAATATCATGCATAAAATTGTAATAATATATGATATAATTCCTGATGGCTAAAAGTGCTCTGAGGAAATGGATGATGAGGGTAAATTTTATTGGGAAAGCTAAGATCTCCATGGTAGGAGATGGGATTGAAAGAACGGGGAGCGTTTTGTACCTAAAAAATAAAAATGGTGTACACCATAATGCAGAAAAGAAAGACAGATAAGCAGAGCTTAGAGAGAGAGCGCGAGGGAGGGAGGAAGAAGGGAGAGAGAAAGAGAAAGAGAGAAAGTATCAACACACAGGACCCAAAAGAAAAAGGAAAGAGGGCAGAAATGGGCATTTGGGGAAAGTAAATATAATTCCTCTAAATTTTCACTTAGATCAGTCCTGCTGGCAAAATAATTTTTAGAAATTTTTACTGACAATGTGATCATTTTTTATAACAATCAGCATTCTTTATGACGCTCAACTTTTGGGTTGTCTTCAAGAGTGTGGGGCCCCAGAAGAAAACTCATTATTCCTGGAATTGAAGTCTTAACAGATAGAAAGAAGTGCCTGTGGACATATTTGAGAGTATGATGGTTTTGAGAAAAATATAATTTTTCCCTTGCAAAAAACTCGGAGTTAAAAAAATAAAATATGAATAAATATGCTTTAACCCTTTGGAGAAAAAAAAAGGAGGGTTATTAAGCATTAGGGTACAATCTTATATGTGAGCACATATGCACCCGTCTCTAAAAATATATCTTCAGCAGGAAGCCCAGAAAATTCCAGAACCCTGAGGGTCAAGTTGTAGCATCATAAAAATGATAACCCTCCATTCGTGAAAATAATTTTGGATTTATGAGGAAAATTAAGGGGCCTGGCCCACTCCTGAGGTATGAATATAAATAGATATTTATAGCAATCATGTGCTCCTTCCAAACATTATTTCAATTTTTACAAAATCCATTGGGATTTAGACCCAACTATTTCAATAAAGACTTGATATGAAACTATTCTCAGTTCTCTTTTTTTTTTCCCTCTCTGAACAGGTACAATTTTCTTTTTTCTTTTTTGCTTTTTTAACAAGCGTCAGTAAAAGTGTTTAAAATGTCACAAGTTACTTTTTCAAATTTCTCTCCAGATAAGTCATATTTTGAAAACGACAACTAGTCTTTCCACACATGGCCATTTTAGAAAGTTTTACAACTGATCCCATTTCATTCAGAGGGTGGATGGGTGAGGGTTCGGATGGGGGCAAATAATGCCTTATACTGCCCATAAATGCCAGTCAACCTCCAGGCAGTGGCACAGGCCTCCATCTTTCAAATGTCAGTAAGTCTCCTATTAAAAAAAATATATGGGGCCAAGCAAATGTGCAGTTCTCATTCCTCAAGATCTCATTTTCAAGTGTTCCTGAGCTTTCATCCTTGCTTGTATTTTCTGATAGAGTGACACACCGCCAGCATATCCAAGTTCACATTCTGAAATCTCCGGTAAAGCCACACTGACATGGTGACTTCTGTCTAAACCGCTAAACAAGATAGTCTCCAGCTGGGAGCCTCACCTCACTTTAATGGTTTCTTTTTTTCTAATTAAAACTAGATTTAAATCAAGCATAGCATGTGAATATTGTAACAATCTCAGAAACGCCGAAAAAATAAATAATTAAAACATAAAAAAATTGTATTCCATCACCTAGAGATACACCTAGATGAACATTTTTGGTGTGTGAGTATATACTTAAGTTGTTACTGTTTGAACAAACCATAGGATGATACTATTTTGTGACATAATGCTTCACTTGAATTGTTGTGAATACTGTTCTACCAATAACTATCAACCACTCTTAATAGCCAAATAACCAAGAGTGGTGTATTTAAATATGTGCCATGATATATTTAGCCAGTCCAGTTTTTCACTATTATAAACAATGCTGTGAGGAACATCTTTCCAACTAAACCTTTGTATATGTTCCTCCAGATGTCAGGCTAGGTTCCTAACAACAGCAACAGTAACAATAGAAATAATAATATATATGAGGACTTACCTTATACCAGACCCTGACTAAACACTTTTCATGCACTAACTCACTTAACCTTGGCACCAATCCCGGTTTTACAGGTTAGAAAACTGAGATACGATGAGGATAAGTAATTTGTCTTAGGAAGTACTATTCCCAGATCTCCCAAATTTGGTTGAAGTCAGAATCCATTCTTTTTCCCACCCACACCATTTCCTGACTCTCCAAGCCCCTCCAGAAATACCACCAACACCACCCCAACACCACCATTTAAACACCGCTTGTAAGTTACCTTTAACACCTCAGAAAATGGTGCTATAAAAATAAGCAAAAGACCTGGGACTCAAATTGAACATAAAAGTTGTTGCAGATATTGTTTCTTGACAAACAGCCTCCCCAAACCACGTAAATTGTCCAAAACCTCTTAAACCTTTGCTCTCCATTACCCACGTAGGACTGCAAAGGGAATTCCGCCAAGGAACTATGGGCTAATTGAAAAATCATTCACTTGAGATGCAGTGAGGATCGCGCTCCATTTCTACAGACGTATATAGAAACTAGAAAAACGTGGAGTCTTCCCTGAACACAGCAATTGGCTAATCCTCAAACTCAAAAGGAAATCATCTGCTTTTTCCTCCCACGTGTTGCTGGATTTGCATTTAATAATTCAAAAGAGATGGAAAATAAATCAAACAAACAAACAAACAAACAAACAAACCAAACTCTACAGGGGAGACCAGGTATCCAAACTCCTTCCACTCCCGAGTCCCAGCTGCTCCCCTTTCAAAGAAAAACTTGACTGGGTGGGATGCCAGCCTGCCACCCAAGAGCTGATGTTTCTGAAACCTATTATTCCGAGATCACGATCATGGTCCTCCATTAACAGGACTAAGTAAATGCTTTCCTAAATAATCCTGTCAATGGTTGAAAAAAATACATTTCTTTTTGGAAGAAAGGCTCAATATGGTCCTAGCAGAGGATTATATTGATCCTCATTCTCCCCCCTGCTTTTTGGAGGGACAATTAATATTGACTGTACCTATCATTAATTTTCCGCAGTCAGCAGGGGCTCTTAGGTTTTATAAGTATAATATCAATACAGACTGTCTTCAAAGCTCTTATTTATTTTAGGTTTTCCTTCTGCATTCAATGTTCTCTCTCCCCACAACACAATACTTCGCAGGTTTAAGGCAATTGGCTACTAGAGAAAGTCACTCCAATACTAGTAAGGAGATGGGCTCTCATTATCTTTCCAGACACATCAGGAAGTGTGGGTAAAACGCTGTGATTTCACAATTCGCCAGTCCTGGGGGGTGGGGTGGGTGTTGGGTGCTGAGAGAAGACAGAGGTAGAGGAAGTGGGGAAAAGAGGCGTGGAAGCATCCCCCTTTCTCTTCTTCTGCATCCCAGAGCTCAGTTTCTTACACTCCCTGTCACTTTTTTTAATTTATATTTTATATTGAAGTATAGTTGATTTACAGTGTTGTGTCAGTTTCAGGTGTATAGCGAAGTGATTCAGTTATACATATACATATATCCATTCTTCTCCAGGTTCTTTTCCCATATAGGTTATTACAGAATATTGAGTAGAGTTCCCTGTGCTGTACATTAGGCCCTTATTGGTTATCTATCTTATATATAGTAGTGTGTATATGTTACTCCCACTCCTGGGCATATAGGCAGAAAAAACCATACTTCAAAAAGACACCTGCACTCAAATGTTCATACCAGCACTGTTTACAATAACCAAGACAAGGAAGCAACCTAAATGTCCATTGACAGAAGAATGGATAAAGAAAATGTGGTACATATATACAATGGAATATTACTCAGCCATAAAAAAAGAGTGAAATAATGCCATTTGCAGCAACATGGATGGACCTAGAGATGATCATAGTAAGTGAAGTAAGTCAGAGAAAGATGAATGTCGTATGATACCACATATGTGGAATCTAAAAAGATGATACCAATGGACTTATGCATCCCCTGTGTCTTTAAAACCTCCATGGAGCACATGAACATCCAGACACGTATGTAGTTTCCTCCTCCTGGGGAACGTCAATACTTTAGGTGTAGTTTGATTCTGTGTTCTCTCTCTGTTCTTTCAGAAACCCTCTATTCTTTCAAGAATCCCTATGAAGATACCACCAAAGTGCTGACTGACAAGGGCTAAACTGTGGCCTCCCTGGCTCTGCTCGGGCCAGTGTGGCCTGGTCACCATTCCTGCCATCTGTGTTTGGTCTAACAGCTCTGAGGCTGCAGGAACATGAGTGATTCCAGTCAACAACCCAGGCTTCTTGGCAAAGGCCTGAATGGTCCTTTGGGCATCAGCGTCCTCTATAACCTTGGAGATGCCACCCGAAATGTTTGGCTTGGAGGCAGGCTTCTCAGTCCACAGGAGGGATGCAGGGTTCCCATCATCTGGCCCTCTTGCCTCTTTCAGGCACATGAGAACTTACAGAGAGTCCACTGGCCAGGCATCCGCCTCCAGATGGTCATCCACGTCCGAAGGTCTCCTGACCCAGGAGCATCCCTCCTCCAGCATCCTGCGCTATGTCAGACAGGCTGACCCCAGAGAATGTCACACAGGTCTTTCAAAGCCATGGCTAAGAAGCCCACAGGTCACTTGCTAACCCTTCTTCTGTTGGGATGTTCTAACCACATTGCATTCCTTCCTTCCTCAGGGATGTATTCAGAGCGGACTTTCTGCCACCTGCTAAGCTACGCACCAAAGATTCCTGTCCTGTCTTCAAGCAGCTCCTCGTCCAAGAGTATGCATGTATGATCTGGGGGAGGGGAGGGAAGGAGAGGCACGGAAACATCACAGAGAATGGCGATGAGTCTAGTGTTAGGGATGGGAGTAATGGGGACACATTTGTTGAGATTAGAAGAGCAGGCTGCTCTGCTATGTAGAAGCTGAGTTACCTTGGGCAAGTTTCTTAACCTCTCTGTGCCACAGCTTCATCACCTCTGACGTGGATGTTAGAGGATGTTCTGGATGCACCAAATCTGGAGCACACAGTGATTTGGTGGAGGAGAGATTTTTAAAACCCCAAACACTATAACTCAAGATAGAAATACAAAGTGGCAAAAGGAGAGTCAAAATAAAGCATGTGGGGTGATCAGAGGAGGCATCTCTGACAGTAGATGGCTGAGGTTTCTTTGTTACAAACCTCCAAAGCAGGTAGAATCTAGCTTCTCTTCAGAGAGCATTCTGCAGTGCAGCCAACTTAAGTGGAAGTTTATAGCTAAAACGCTGTCCTGAGATGTCCATGTTGCAACCGCGGCATAATTCACTTATTTCTGCCTTCCTTACAGGTGCGATCAAGACCTGGGGACCACAGCCTGCCCTCCCCTACCGCCAGACTAGAATAAGTAATGGCAAACATCCTCTCTGGGTTTGGATCAGTATTCAAGTTTAACTCACCTTCCTAAGTTCAGGGTCAGACTTCTGCCAGGACCAGACTGTGTAGAGCATGTTTTAAGTTCCAAGCACCGACCCACGTAACTTACAAAGAAACTGAGTCCTAGAGGTTAAGTCACACAGCCAGTGAGCAATGGAACCAGATTTCTGATCCACGTATGTCTGATTTCACAGGCCAGGATCTTCCTATAGCATCAACGGCCCGCTGCTCCCTGGCTTGGTTCACAAGAAGCAGCTCCTCCCGCCACCCTCACTGTCCGCCCACATCCTCCTACTTAACTCGACTCCTGCTTTTGCCTTTCTCAACAGCCTCGTCACATGGCTGCCCAAAACCTAGTGTGACAGTCCCCACATTCTGATGGGCAGCAATTTAGATCCACGTCATCCTGTCCAGCTCTTTCTCAGAGATTGTATTCAAGGGTTCCCTGGGAACGGAAAGCATCAAGCATTACGGTGTTGGGTGGCAATGTCAACAGATCAGCCGGTGGTCAAGCGCTCCGATTGCCTAAGAGTATCCAGTTAACCCCAAAGAAGCGAGTCCTGGATCTTGCTACAGCACAAGGCAAGGATGCAGAGGCACGGCCAAATATCTGCTGTGCTGCACAGTTCTGGACCATTTTTCTAATAGCTAATATAATATCAAGTGACAGTTTAAACAGGCTACTTTCACCTTATCTGTGCATGCTGTATGCAAAACAGCTCTGACCCTGGCTTGGTTCCTTAAAGCATGTAGGAGTTAATTATCTTCCACTGTTATACAAGTAATGACAAGTTACTTAGTACTTTTAAGACTGATAAATAAAGTCCTTTTGACAAGTGAGCTGCAAACCTACCCCATTACAAAGTTGCAATACAAATGCCCCTCTCCCTAAACTCAGGATTTCCTTTCTTAAGTGAAAATGATCTCTAGTCCCTGGACACTCTTAAATATGCTACACCCAGAGCAGTGAGTTATACAGTGTCTTTTCTGAAAAGGGGGATTCTTCAGGTGCTAAATGAGATAAATTGACAAAGAGAGAGGGAGAGCGTGAGGGAAAAAGAAATAAAGAGAAGCATCTATGTATTTTATTAACACTGAACTTCAAATAAACATCTGTGGGAGGTTCAATACACTTGACTACACACCCTCATCTTTATGTCACAGCTAAGGCCCTGGGTTTGGAGAGTGCAGCAGAGATTTATCTGCAGTGATAAAATTTCCAGTTTCTTTCAATTCACATTCATTTCTCCCATCTTTCTAGAAGGAAGAGTCTCTCCTCCCTCCCCAAGAATCATAGGTCCGTTCTCCCTCCCCAAGCCCCACGTTCAATCTCTCTTATTTAACTGAGTTTGACGTGTCTCTAATACTTATTTAGAGCTGCCAGTCACCTCTGTCCAATGCCTCAGCCCCTCACAGATGGGTACTCGTCACCAGGAAATAAGGTATGGGTATTAACACAGAAGTCAGCAAGGCCCCAGGTGCAACAGACTGAGGGAGATAAAGTAAGAGACATTGTCATAAATATACGTAACGTTTAGTAAAGGAGGAGTTGCTCTCAACTGACTTAAATACAACTCCAGGCCTAGACGACTTTTTAAAAATCATCATGTAATTCAATGGGAAAAGAAGCAGGAGAAAACCTGTCACCTAGTGCTGTAACGGTCATTAGCAACGCTGGCGTTTCCCCATGTTTTCTGCATCATGGTTTCTCTCTAGAACCTGAAGAGAGTTATAAATCCATGTTTGCAAACATGTGGGCCATAGTTGATATCTAACCCAACATCTTGTTGTATTTGGCCTTCACTACCTTAAACACCTTTGAATGGGTTGACTATAAAATTGAAATATTTTACATAAAGTCCAGAAAATGTACTTCTCTTGAAAAGTTTAAGGGCCTGACAATACTAGGCCAGCATGACCCCATGGTGACAATTGACCGATGCTAAGTAGCAACGTGGCCTCTCAATGGGGTGTGTAGTGTCTGGTTGGCTGCACTCTCTACCAGTCCCAACTGCCCTCCACCTGACTGCAGCACTCAGGTGCATGACCTGTGCAACCACGAAATTCCGATGCCTGCCGTAAACCTTCTCTTGCAAGAAATATTACATACACAAAATTCAGAGTGGAGGTTCAGGGATGGATAGAAGCCCTTGATATAGATTATATCATCATCCAGTGCTTCTTAAGCTTGGCCAAGTCACCTCTCTGATCTTCAGCATCCTTGTCTACAGCTTCAGAGTGTACACGATCATATTTTAGGTCCCTTTCTCCCCTTGAAGTGAAAGACAAAACCACTTTTTAAATGAATTCTCATGGCGGAAAGCTCAAAGTTTCAAAAAACATGTTTTTTTAACTCTGTAGACCAACAAATGAGCCAATACCAACAGCACATTCAAAGACTCCGTGGGGAAAATTGGCAAATCTTTAGATACACACTTGCTCCAAATAATCATCTCCCCTTCACTCCAAGTCATGCAGGGTCCATTCCGCACAACGAGCAATCTTCTGCAGTTTCTCGAAGGAGCAGGGTGTCCAGGAAAGCTGTGGGATAAGAAATCCAACCTGAGAAATCTCTCGGTCTGCAATGCAGTTCTATGGGTTTAGGAAGAGAACCGGCACTCCAGGGCTAAATCCCAAGTGAGACGCTGATGACGTGCTTCAAATTGCTCTGCTGGGCCTCCATCCTCACTCCTTTCCCCAACATGTATAAATAGGGCCTAAGTACAAATTAAGCCATTCACATGATGGCCATTTTCTAGCGGGTCAGTATCGTGGTGGAGACATACAAAGAAAGCTATGCTTTGTCCTCCTATTTACAGAGTCATAGGCTTTTAGTGGCAGAAAGGACTTTAAAGGGGCCCTCATGCAAGCCTCTAGCCTTATAGGAAAGAGAAAAGACTTAACTCAAGAAACAGGGGAACGCACCCCTGCTGCAGGCTGCTCTTCGTGTGTGTTTGTTTCTCCCCATTGTCAGCACAGTGTGGCCTATAGAACAGACTGCCTGAGCTCAAAGTGTGGTCCCAGTCTCATTACCTGACTCCTCTGCTTCCTTTGACTCTCTTTCTTCATCTATAAAAACGGGGATAATGGTAGTACTTATAGGATTGTGTGAGGATAAAGTGAGATGATTCACGTAAAGCACTTGGAACGGGGCCCACCAATTAGGACTAAGTAAATGCTACCTCATTATTTATTATCAGTTTTGCTGCTGAGTAGAATTAAGTGGAAAACAGTGTGGGGTACGGCCAGGTGGATCCTAGGTTCTACTTGGGGACCCTCTATGCACTCACTGTGGAACACTGAGCAAGTGACTTGACCACCCTGAAACTTCATCACCAGTCAGCAAAATGCGGAGAGAATTACGTGAATAATGTGTGTAGAAATGGTGAGCACTAGGTCCAGCATGTACAGATGCTAAAGACAAGTAGTTCCAATAGTTAACCATTAATATTATCATTAATTTTTGCAAACTTTTCAGTTAGAGGCCACATAGAGTTAATCTTGGAATCGATTTCCCCACAAATCAGCACCAATAATAATGACTAATATCTGCTGAGTGCTTTTATCTACAAGGCACTGTGCCAAGTGCATTGTATGTGTTGATTCATTGAATCCTCATAACAACACTCAAATAGGTCATAGTATAATCATCCCCATTTTATAGATGAGGAGACTGAGGCTTGGGAAAACAAGCTTATTCAAGAGCACACAGCTAGTAACTGGAAAAGCTGGAATATAAAACCAGGCATCAGACCCCTGCAGCTGTTTTACAGACTCCCCAAGGAAACAAAACCCATTCTCCGAATCAGTTTTGTAGCTGGCCACTTCTGCATACGGTTTAGAAATAAATGGACAAAGATATTAAAATGATAAAGTTAAATTAATTTCTTTCACAGAATAAAAAAAAATACTAAGTGTTTTCTGACAAACATGACAGTGGAGACCCACTGGCATGTGGAATAGTAACTGTAAGTAATCTACCCTAAATCATTGTCAAAGTGCCACTAGGAATTTTGACTTTGTCAAATTGAATAGCTTCTCTTTTTTGAGTACTTACATCATGCCAGGGGCCATCTATGAGGCTTTGAGATGTCATTTAATCCTAATGTCATACAGGTACTAAAAGATCAAGTCAAGACTTGCTTGGAATCCATCTCATTCTAAGCCCAAATGCTATGCACATTGTGTCAAGACAGAATGCAAGAGGTTCACAGGGAAGGTCTTGGAACCAGCTGCCTCCTTTCCATTGTGGGCTCCTCATCTCATGAGCTCTGTAGCCTTGGGAAGTTAATCCCCGTGCCTCCATCCCTTCTCCTAAAACATGAGGAAAACAATCTTTGCAAGAATGACTACATGTAAGTGGCTTAGAGAAGGGCTACTCAAAGTGTGGTCCATGAACCATGCCAGTCTTCATCCTGTATTTCATCACTTCAAGATCAGATAAACACTGAAATTGACCTTTTGAGAAAATAATTTTTATGGTCATTGACTCCAATAATAATAAAAAATGGGGCTTGTATATTCTATGCCATTTTACAAATTTGTTTTTTATTAATTGTTATATTTTAATAGGGCAACAGTCCATGACATAAAGACATTTTTTTAAGGAAAAAAAAAGGAAGGGCAGGGTGTCCTTCCCCATAAGCAGTTTGAGAAGCACTAGATTAGATGCTTACCTGTTAGGTAGAAAGTTCTCAATAAATATTAATTATCAATATTAATATCATTATATGCTATATTATTCCTCCACTTCCTAGAAAGGGAGCCAAAAATTCAAGCAGCATCAAGAAGATAAACTCTAATACATAGGATGCTGGTAACTTTACTGACCCGAGCTTGACCCTTTCCAGACCCTGGTTTCTGATCCGTGGGGAGAACCCATGAGGAAGTTCTGAGGATTTTGCTGGGTCAACTCAGTGGACTTCCAAGATGCCCATTAGTAGATATGGTGGAAAATAATTCAATCCCTGAACTTTCCCCCTGCATTCCATGTCCAATGTTCTCCAATTTTTCAGTTATAAAGTCTTTTGCCTTAACCTTTCCCTGGTCCTCTCCTTCCCCTTACAGACAGTATTTGATGGGATTCACCAGAACGTTGGAGCAAAGATAAATCTGGATTGGAAATCCCAGCTCTTCTCTTACTGGCTCTGTGATCTTAGGTGTACTACCTATTGTCTGAAAGCCCTGATATCCCACCTGAATAACTGGGATAACCATCTTAGAGGAAGGTTAAAGGAGGCGCCATATTGAAAACCCCCAACAGACTCCACTGGCCTTCTCCACTCTGCTCTGTAAAGTGGGCGATGCAGCAGTCGGTGGAGGTAGGTGGGGAGAGGAAAATGATAAAGTCTGAGAACCACATCGATAAAGTCGCTTCGCTCTTATTATTTATTTAAAGCCAAGACTCCAAAATGTCTGTTAGACCACAGGAAAAAAAATAAATAAATATGAAAGCCAACACTTTCGTACCATTGCCGGAAAAAAGAAAGTCTCCGTGAGCAGGGCTATTGACTGAAACCCTGAGAGAAACATCCTATATTAAACAATTGCTGGGGGAAGTACGAGTGGCCTGAGAATCTGTGTATCAAGGAGGAGAGTTGGTCTGGGAAGGGGTTTACAGGAAGAAGCCAACATGAGGAAGAGGTTCCCCACTCAACAAGCAGCCACCCACCGTGCAGACAGAGTGCTTTTGCTGGTGAATTGAAAGGGAGGAACCGACCTATACATTAACACTAATAACCTATTGATGAGGACAACAGACCATCGACCAACGTATGCGACCCTAATAGAATGGAATTAACTGCTACACGATAGTGTGTAACAAACACAGTCACTATCTGATTGGTTGTGTCTTTGCAGTGAGTCTGAGCTTTTGGTTTCAATAAGGGCTGGGGGTAGCAGAAGATGAAGTCACCTATATAAAAGTATCCAGTGCATCCAAAAGCTGCCTCCCCACCCCCACCCCCTAAGGCAAAAATACCGTCTCTCCCAGAAATACAGTTCACATTGGGAACATCATTTATAGTGGCTGATGCCACCAGTCTGAGAAAGGTTTACATTCGGTGTAAATAAGGCAGATTTGAGAAGTTAATGAGTTCTACCACCCAACCTGCTCCTTATTAATTCATACGACTCGAAGACATCTACTAAAAATAATACCTCTTGAGTCATATACCATCTTTATGGAGATCGTTACTATTTCCCCATAATAGAGCAGTTACCAGTCCCATTATTTCCCTTGATCACCTTCGCGCTCCTGACCCGCAGCACCGGCTCATCCACAAGTCTCGCTTGTGTTCCCGTTGCCCTCAGATCCCACTAGCCTCCCTTTCTCCAAGCGGCAGGCATCTCTGTGCAACCCTAGTGAGACCTTGGCCGGAAAGCTGTCCTCCTCACCTCTCCCCTCTCTCTTTTCAGTCTGGGATTCACAGAGCAGACTGGGGTGAAGAGGAAAAGGAGATGGAGTCTTAAGAACTGCATGAAGACTAGTGTGTGAAGCCTTGCCACGTTCGTTCATTCGTTCATTTGCTCTCTCACTCATCTTTTGAGTGCTCGCTCCGTGCCAGGCGTGAGGCAAGATGCTCAGGATACAGAGAATATTGAGATCTGATCTCTGCAGGGAAGCAGACAGAAAAAGAGCTGAGTAAGAAGGTACGTGCAGGGCTCAGTGAGGGGAGACAGGAGGGCACCTAGCTCACCCTGAGAGAGTCGGAGAAGGACGACTCTCTGATCTGAGTCTGGAAGGATTTAGGAGGACTTGCCTGTGGATGAAAAGGGGGAAGACACAGGAAAGCTCACGTAAAAGAGCAGAGCCGCGCCATTTCATCCTTGGCTACGTACCCTCAGCGACGGCACAGAGCCTGGCAAGAAACAGGGGCTCCACGCACGGCAAGAGAATGCACTGACGGCACAAAGGGGTTCCCACAAGCATCTGTCACTCAGTGCCCATCAGCCCCTTAACAAGAGAGATGGTGACCTCTCCCTATGTCGTTTATGGTGCTTTAATGCAGAGGCTGCTTCCTGCTCTCCTCTCTAAGGGGTCCCTGATTCCATTTCTTACGTCGTAGGACACCTCCTCTTTGTTCCCGACGGCCTGTCACCAAGAGACAGAAGAGCATGGGAAGAAGAGGCTCCCAAACAATAAAATTTGCATGTGGTCCCTTCAGATGACTTGGATGCCTCGTAAAACAACTGTGGATGGGGGCTTGGATGCATTTACAGTTGTGGCCCAGCCTCCACATTCGGAACACACGAGGTACATAATGAGCAAGGACTTGTCACCCTTCGTACTACGGACACTTTGGCCCAGATCGCTCTTTGCTGTAGAGGTCTGTCCCGTGCATTGTTGAAGCACTTGAAGCGCTTGGCTTCAACCCACTGCATGCCAGTAGCACCCCCCATCAGAAATGGGGACATCAGAAATGTCTCCAGACATGGCCAAGTGTCCCTGGGTGGGGGGACAGTCAAAACCATTATAGATGAGAGCTTCCTTGATAATCCAGCCCTCTGGGGGTCTCCAGCAGTCAAATGTACAATCTTAGAAGACCATCAGAGATATCCCAGTATAAAAGTGACCTTGGAGCTCATCCAGTCCAGTACAGATTTTACCTGTGGGGAAACGTAAGCCAGAGAGGGGAAGCGGTGCTTAGAAGGTCCCACCGTGCCCATGGTAGCAGACGAAGCCCCGGACGAGAATCTTTCTTGTCCCTCAAACACACCGTGATTCTATATGACATTCTTTTTTGGGGCCTCTAAAAAGAAAGGAAACTAACAATGATTTAGCAGCGATATGGCTGCTTTCTTACAATAACAAACTTAAAATAACAATAACGAACAGTAATCATGATAAAAGCTAACATTCACCAAACAATTACAAGGCACCAGATACTTTTCTAAGAACCTTGTTGCCTTTTCTCATAACCTCTTGACATGATAGTTACAGAAATCTTGCAAGGTACATATTACCAGCTCTACTTTTATAAACGAGGGGCAGAAGCTAAAGGCTAAAAATGTTTAAGGGCTAAAAACCTTATCCATGGTCCCAGAGCAGTCCAATAGCAGAGACAGGGCTTCCAGCTTCCAGCACCTGTTGTCTTTCCATTCTGTCATCTGTCCATAGAGCTCACCCTGCTGCCAGGGGGCCACCTTCCAGCTGACCACTGCCCTGTCTTCCTGACTTGTATTGGCTGCAGTTCCATCTGAGTCAGCCCTGCTCCACCGTCTGCCCTTTCAGACCACATCTTCATCTGACATTAACTGGTACATTTTCAAGTCACATTTGTTGGTAGTCTTCAGCAGCTGATGTAGTCCGTTAAATCTAACAAGGGATTTGCTGAGCTTCTCCTACAGGCCAAGCTGAAGACTCATCATGTGTAGGGAAACTAACAGTAATTTATTTCTTTTCCAGCACTTGTCAAGATTGGTTATTGTTTGTTGATTTTGTCCACCTCTCTACTGGATAGGATGCTCTGAGAAGGCATGGATCGTGTCTGTCCTGGCCATTCTTATATCCTCTGTGCCTTGTACAGAATACATGCTCAACTAAGGCTTGTGAAACCAAATTGAATTGATGGAACATCTACTCTGGGACATGTGCACTTCAATATTTAACAATATCTTATTTGATCTCACAAAAACCTCTCATGAGCTAGATAGCCAATTTGATGATAAAAACCTAGGAGCAGAAATTTTTAAGGGATTTGTTCAAAGTCACACAGCTGGTGTAGAACTGTCCCAGCAACAATCCAGAAGGAGCATGTGGTCCACAGTGAATATATATGCAAATCTAAAGAGGCTGAACAGGGCAGTGGTTAAAAACACAGCTCAGGAGCTGCACTTCTTAGGTTTACATCCCTGGTCCATCACTTACTGTGTGATGCAGGATAGGTCACTCTCTCTGCCTCAGTTTCCTCATCTGTATAATGCAGGCAATTAAAATATCTACCTTGAAAAGTCATTGTAATGATCAAATAAGTCAATATACACAAAGTGCTTTAAACGTTGCCTGGCACTTAACACTTAATTCTTATATAGCACTTACTATTTTCATAATAAAGAAGAGAGAAGGAATAAACAGATGTACACACACACTTATTCCCCAATTGGACAACAGTACAAGAGTGAATCACGGGTACTGCAGTGAAGAAGTATCACAGGGGAAAAATCCTGCTCTGCCCCATAGGAAATAACACCTATTATTTTCAGGTTTTTGAGATTCCATTTAGAGTTGAAAGAACACATCCTTTTCTCTAACATAAGCCACCCTCTTTACTGGCATTGAATTCAATGTAGCTTTATATGCTGCTTACCAAAAACAAACAAACAAAAACAACAACAACAACAAACCACTATTCCAAAATGCCTTCGAGTGGATGATAGAGGGGAAAAGGCAAAGACACAAAACAGTTACTCCCGTGTCATGCTGCTACCCTGTGTGAAACTGACCAGGCAGAGTTCTGCAGAGATGGCTTCAGATGATTGGCAGAGATGGGGGTGATGTGTGGCCAGTAGATGGGATGCTTAACTCCAACTCATAGTCATTTACTGCTACATTTAGGCTACTTTCAGGCCGATTTTCTCTCAAAAATATCTTTCACGTCAAAATGGCAAGGTTCTGGCGCTGAAGCCTTAAGGTGCTGAGTGATCCATTTTGCCCTCATCTTCCTAAACACGTGGGTGAGCAGAGCCTTGGACAGCTTAGCAATGTCAGGACATCATAAATAAATAATTATGTAGATATCTGCTGGACATGCGAAAAATGTATTTCGAAACAACAACAAAAAAGAAGCCTCATTATTTCTCCCACGGGGCAACTCAGAAGTCATTCCTAAGGTCTTTTTCTTTCAAGATACTGAAGATGGAGAGAAAAACTCCAATATCCGTATTCCAGTTTGTTACTCTAAACTCAGAAGTTGGACACCATCCGTCTTCAATGAACACATTAAACAGTAAAACGAAAGAGATGGGAGGATCTATAGAGCAAATGAAGCAGAAAAGACGAATCAACCCATAGCAACATATGGACCTTATTTAGGTCCTTATTCAAACAAACTGTTAAAACATGGCATTTATAAAATAATTGAAAGTTTTGATACTGACTGTGTATTTGATAACAAGAATTATTGTTAAATTTTGATTTGCCAATGGTATTGGGATTGTTTTTCTTTAAACACACACAATAAAATACTCGCAGAAGAAAGAATATCCTGGATTTGCTTCAAAGTTATATGAGAGGAGGAAGGGGTATTAAAGAAACAAGACTGGCCATGAATTGTGAATTGTCGAAGCTGAAAACAGGTACATAGTGGTTCACTATACTCCTTTGTCTCTTTTTTATGCATTTGTGATAAAAAGTGAAATAGATTAATTTTTAGAGGAGCAAGGAAAAATATTTTAAAAAGGAAGTGATTGAAGATAAAGATAGAATGGCTTTTTCTGCCTCTGATCAAAAAGTGGCGCATATAATCACTGACTGCCGCCTCACCAGTGTGTTGGGAAGCATGGGAGGATACGGCAGAGCTGTTTGAAAGACCGTGACGTGGAGAACGCTGGCCGGCCCTACAGAACGCGACGTATTCTGCCTTCCAGTACTATTACTTGTAGATGTACCTAATTCCCCCTCTTCTTTCTAGGACTGTAATCTCTGTGACTGAGACTGGGTCTTGCTTATCACTCTGTCTCCTGGAGAGCCAATATCTAGTAGCTAGGACAGAGTAAATGTGTGAGAAACACTTGTTGAAACTACTGAGGCGGTGTTTGTGCCTCTGTAGGGCCAATGGATTGAATTTATTGTTATGTTTTTCATCAATATATATAGCAACACAATTTGTAAAAACTTCTGAGAAGCGAATGGGCGATTTGTGGCAGGTGGATCATCACATGGCTTACATCACATGGCTTACATCAGGGCTTCCCAAAGTGTGCATTTCCACAATGACATGTATGAAGGTGGTTTTACAGGGTTCACAAACAACTTTTATTTAGGAGTTATGTATTTACTTTTAATATTTATCAAGATGAAAGTAATTGGTGTTTACATAGATGCTATAGTTTAGGAAGAGGCTACAACGATTTATATTTTAAATAAAATTTGGTAAATATTCATACTACTGTCAAAGAGCCATAGCAAAAATGTATGAAGGTACTATTCACATGTTTAAATAGCAGAATCCCAAAGAACGTCTACCTGTTTACATCTCATAAGTGCCCCGTTGTGTAGCAAAACGTTTTGGAATATAGACTCTGTGTTCAAATATCGGCTTTGCCACTGCCTAGCTGTGTGGCTTTGAACAAGTTACTTAACCTCTCTGTGCCCCAGTTTCTTCATCTGTGAAATGTGGATAATGATAGTGCCTATCTCCAGGGGTTATTTTGTGGATTAAATATAAGGCATTTAAAAGAAAAATATATAATAAGATACTACTATATATCCATCACAATGGCTAAAATTAAAAAGACTGACAATACCCAGAGCCGGCACAAATATGGAGTGACTAGAAGTCTCATATATTGCTGGGGAGGGTGTGAGTTGGTTCAACCACTTTGGAAAACTATTTAAAAGTATCTACAAAAGCCAAACACATGCCTACTCTGTTGCCCTGAAACTCCACTTCTCAGTTCATATCCAAGAGGATTAAGTGTATATATCCACCAAACATCACGTATGAGAATGTCTCTAGCAATTTTAATTATATTAGCCCCAAACTGGAAACAACTCAAACTGTCCATCAACAAGAGGACTAAATAAATTGTGGTAAATTCATAAAATACCACACAGCAGTAAAATAAAGAATTACTAATATGTATAACAGAATGAGTAAATCTCACAGGCATTCTGTTGAGCAAAAGAAGATAGACGCAAAAGAATAAATAATGTATTATTCCATTTACACGAAGTACCAGAACAGACATAACTAATTGATAATGATGGATGGAACCTCTGGGAGTGGTAACCCTTGGGTAGAGTATTGACTTGAAAAGGGCACGAGGGAATCTTGTGCTGTGTTGGAAATACTGTACACGCATACAAAGACCCAATGAGCTGCACACTTAAGATTAAAGCACTTACTTTACTGCAAATTTTGTACATGGATCAAAAGTAAATTGTACCACAAAGTACTTAGAAGGATGTCAGGTACCTAGTAAGTACATTGCTATTATTAGTTACTCTTACCTTCTAGTTATCTGTCCATTTCAAAGAGTCTACAGAATTTCTTGAGAACCTAAATATTCTATGATGGTACAAGAGTTATCAAATACAGTCCCCATTCTAACAAGTGGCCGAGCTATTTGAGGAGACCTGTTAACCAGTTCCAGTCACTCCTCAGGAAGCATCGTCATGGCTTAGCAATTGAGCACACAGTCTCTGAAGCCAGGAAAACCTGCCTTTGATTCTTGGCTCTGCCGTTTACAAGCCTTGGCAACGCTTCTTAACGTCCCAGAGTCTTGGTTTATCTTTATTACACAGCTGATAATAGAAGCTGCTTCATAAGATTGCTGTGAGATGCTTATAAAAAAGCATTTTTATAGATGGATTTCATCTTTAATTTTCAGAAAAAAAAGGATCAGGGCTAAAACTGAATATTTGAAAGGCATTAATTACAACTGAGTTATAGCCGTGTTCCCAGGTTCACCTTCCTTAGAACTGTTTCCAAATGTTTATGTAGACATTGCCTAAGAAAGGCTAAATGATCTTTCAAGATCACAGAGGAGTTTCAACTCCAATTTATTTACAGACATGCTTGTGGAAACCTGTCAATATGGCAGTCAATTATGATTTTATTTTTAAGTATTACCTCTATTACCAGCAGAGAAAGCAGGGCGTCCCTAGATGTACGTTTGCATTCGTCTCTTGATTACCGACAGATTGGCCTAAAAGGAAAAAACTCAGTGTAGGTTTCTGCATATGTGTGTATTGCACCAGTATTTGTATATGTCCCTTCCTCAACCTTGCCAAACCACCTCAGCCTCTCTCCTCTTTGTATCTATGACATGCTGTGTGTATAATACTTTTATCCTTGCCTATATTTCACAACACTGCCTGTATCCGTTTACCTGGCTGCCAGCCCCATGAGACCACAAACTACTAAAAAGCAGAAGCCATGGCTTGCTCATCCCGTACCCCCCAGAACTTAGCATGGTGCCTGGTACAAAGTAGGTGCTCAACAATCTGTGTTGACCTAAATGTCCAGAGTGATCCAGGCCGCTGCTAGCCTAAATGGCAGCTTTTGAAAACATCAAAGACACACCTTTCTTCCATCACAAGAGGTCCCACACCAGGACACACAGCTTAGCAAGCTGAGAATGGACTGGATTTCAGCCCCCCACGTTCCCTCTCAAGCCAAGTTCGTTTGTGAAGTAAACACCCTGCCCAAACATAAGTGGATGCCCAAGAGAACGCTATGACCTTGTGGAAGAAAACAACGTCAAGGGCTGATGTGCGTAATTCTCTGGTCCAGGATCATCTGCAGTCCCCTCTAGAAACCTAGTCTGGATGTCTCTGTCCCTTCCAGATAAGATTACCTCAACCCTAGGGGTACCCAAAGAGTAGCTGGCCTGGGCGCAGTAGATGGGAGCCCAAACCTTCCTTTAATGGGAGAATCCGTAGCACCCAGGTACCTACTGAGCCAACGCAATTAACTCAAGGTTGGAAAAAGTCTCTAAGTGGTATTTGTAATTCAGGGGCCAGGTACCAGAGTCATTGCCTCTCCTGATTCTGACCCTCCAAGGTTATTTGGATCTAAGCCTGCTCTTCTAATTCTCTCCCCCAGGGAGTCCAAAGCAGGAGCATTCCAAATCGGGACCCTGACACCATCCCAGCTGCTCTCCCTGAGGGCAATATTCCCTCTGGAATCCTCAGAGTCAGAGAAGGTCTCTCTATATGGGCTGCTGGCTTGGATGTTTCCTTTCAGTTGTTTCTTTTTTCTTTTTTTTTTTCTTCCTCCCTCTGGTTGTGTTTATGAAAGCAAACGGCTATATTTGGCGGTGGACCCATCCCTAGTTTAATTTCTATTTACACCCTGTAAGTGCACCCCAGACACTGCACTGAGATGGGCATTCCAGAATCCAAATAGAGCAAGTGATATATGGCAGAAGTTGGCAAATCTCCTTCGTAACTCCTCGGGCTTGGTAATTCCCCATAGAACCTGGACAGCCTCCCCTAACGTCACCACAGAGATTTAACAGCTGAGAGCCACAGTGAGGTTTTGTCTTACTCAGTTTAATTACACCCACGAAACAGACAACAGTGCATTTACTGGCCCACCATTAAATATTATCATAAGTAATTTAAACTCAACTTCACTTGTCCAAATATATGGAAAAAATACATTCTGTCATCCCAAATCTTTAATGTTCCCTCCGTAACTATGAATCATCGACAAACCCTCAGTAATTTATTCTGCTTTCCAATTGGAAGCATATCTTCAAGGAAGAAAAGTCAGAATGTGCAACACTTCTGATAGTAAACGTGTCCACCTGCTATGCAACATAAATTAAGGAGCCGTACTTTAGTGATTCAATTACAGCACTGAGTAATTGAAAATACGCAATTACAAGGAGTTGAGGTTCTTATGAGAAATATAACGTCTGCATTCCAGATTCCCCAGCATTTGATTTATAATTGGAATATTGGCATAATATTCTACATGTGAGAGGAATTGCTCCCTTCTGGATAGTTCTAGAATCCGAATATTTAGGGCTACAAAGACCCTATGAGCTCATCTTGCTTAACCTCTTGTTTTAGGTGTGGGAAAGGAGGCTCAAAGAGAGCTTATAAAATGTAAAGAGAGGCCTTCTGACTCCAATTCAGAAAGTTTAGCATCACGGTCAAATTCAGTCTCTGGAGTAGGACAAAATTCAACCTTGACCCCATACAAGCCACTTAACCTTTCTATGCCTTTGTTGCTTCTTCTTAAATATGGTAACTCCTAGATCAACTAGGTACTATCATCTAGTCAGATAAAGATGCCTTTGTTTCTTCCTCTGTTAAATAGAGATGATAGTTCTTACAGCGCTTAGCCACAAATGGAGAACAACTCCTAGAGTTCCTGACAGAGTATGTTTCCTAAAACATTTAGCATAGTGTTAGACACACAGTAAGTACTCAATAAAAATTTAGCCACTACCATCACCATCATCATGTCTAGTCCTACTCACCGTATCATTTCATAGTGTTTTACTTAAATCCTATTGTCACTTTCAATATCTAACCAACAATTTGGCCACAACATGTTGTGGTTACTGTTCCACAAATAGCCAGCATATCTTTCCATTCTATCCCAAAGACTGTACACCTTACAGCATGCTTCCCCAATTTGAAAAACTGGATCCCCCTTCGTTTTGAAGACAACATGCTAACCAACCACTAAACCTCCAATGCTCTATTCATTTCTTGGGTCATAAGCTGACTAGGTATGTCTGCATCAGGTGCAACACTGTATCCAATCAGGCTTCCTGTGCCAGCTGTCCCAACTCAAACACATGCACTGATCTGCCACTTTAGCCCTGTAACTAACAGTTGCCTCTTAATATGCAAATAGTTTAAAAATCACAAATGATTACTCCCATCATTGACCTCCATTCTTTCCCTTGACAAAGGAAACCATAGTTTCTTTGAAAGCCAAAATAAGCACATGTGATCAAATGCTAATTTAGCAATAAACAGAAAATTGACTTCAAATCATCTCTCTGTCACTCTAATTGATTAACAGTCACATGAAAATTGATAACATGATTTTCAGCAACAGAGCGTGTGGCACAAGCTCGTCGGTTCTATTGGCTTTGGATATTGACTTCCTTCCAAATAAAGCTTTTTAAGAGTACATTAGTGAGTCCACTAATAATCTTAAAAAGCAGTCTAATTACAATAATGAACTCTGTACAATGAGTTAATGCAACACTGGAGCCTACAGATCTGAGCCTCTTACTGCAATAAAAACAGAGTGCAAATTCTGTTGAATACAGGACAATCATAGTTTTGTTTCACTGGGAGTGAGTAAATGACTAGAGTCTTCTTTGCTGCTCTAGCATTCTGGCAAAATCTGCTCACATGATATCTACCTGCCTTAACATTGCCCCAACACGCGTAACACTTACCTTAACGCAAAATGAATTTTAAGCTGCCAACCCTCTAGTGTTCACTTGACTCAATCAGAAACCATCCTTAAGAAGTAGAGGAATGAAAAAATATATATAACAGAAAATAAAGCTGCATTGGTCTAGGCTGTGAATATTTCTAAACTAAATAAGTTGTTATAGTAGAACTTGACTTCAGTTCATGATGGCGATAGAAACACAGACATTGGGATGATGATAAAGCGTGCTAAGTTTCACTGCGCTGAACATTCTCTATTTGCTTCTCTAGATGTGTGCTTCACCCTTCTCCATTCTTGTGACCTTGGAGGCTGACCTTTAGAGACTGTGTCCTTGGGCCTCCTTGCCTTCCACTTCTGACATAGATTGAGATATGAGGAGGCACTAGCAGTAGATATAAGGCCTGAAGAAAAAAGAGGTGGGTATGTTCCTTCCAGCTCCCCCTCTGCTGCGCACAGGTTGAAAGGGACCACATGTCTCCACCAAAGGCTGCACTGCTGAGATGCACCATAGCCACCAGCTATAGCTACAGCTCTCTGGGTTCCATAACAAGCTCCCTTTCCAGGCATCTTCAGGTCTAGGGGTGGTCCTGGCCTTCCACTGTTGCTAACCCTGGGGATTCAGCATTTATTGAATTCCTTTAACCCTTCCCACATGCTGGAAGATAGTCTCTTCATTAAACTCTAATCTCATTTGGATGTGCCATCTGTCATCTGCCAGAACCCTGCCTGATATGTCTACCTTCCACTAACACAGTGGTCCTCTGCCTGTTGGGGGTTACAAACCCCTTTGAGAGCCTAAATGAGAAAAAAAAATTATAGAGACTGCTCTCTGCTAAAATGCAAATAGTCACAAACATGTGAATTTTCTGATACCATTTCAAAGAGCTGACAGACAGACACTTTGGAGCACAATCGGTGGATCCCCAAGTATGAACCCCTACTATATTTAAGAAAACAGTTTTTATAATCAGAAGATAATTATATGGGTACCGTGTTGTTCTTTAAAGAGTCCAAATTGGATATCTTTATGGATATCCAATAAACCCCTAAAAAATCCAAATAAAGAATAAATATAAGATATTACTCAATCATGCATCCTTAATTTTACTATTTTCCTTGTGTCACATCATTTAAGTATTTATCACATATACCCTTAGAATGTTTTTCCATCGTCCAATGTTTTACTTACTTGTAAAGCTTATTATTCATCACTCCAAGTGCCATCTGGAGTACTGATAAGTAAATGTCTTTAAAAATCTCTGAAAGAGATTTCTTAAAGTTTTACCATCTACAGACCCACTCAGCCTTCCAAAGCCTGATCTCCAAGGATGCCGATATGTATTCAGCTGTTTTTTTATTAACACTGGTGGCTTCACAATATTAAAAATGTATACACCAAGTTACCCCAATAGGAAACAAGCACGGGTTGTGATGAAAAATAAATTCCACTTCAAATAGTCACCCTCTCTGCCTATATGCCTTCCCCATGGTCCAGGATGAGCATCTTTCTATAGGAAAATCAAAAAATGAATGCTGAAGTCCAACACTCCAGCGTGCTTGAATCTCTTAAGGTCTCTATCAGTGACTATTAAAATTTAAAGTGCACTGCATAATCCTTGACTCCAAAAAACATGTGCCACTTATATTCCTTAAGCTACTGGCAGCTTAAGTTATTCTGCGTGGCTCAGAGGGGAACAAAAGAACCGATGCAACAGACACTGGACCGTATAAATGTCAACCGAAGACCATGTGAAAAGAAACCTTAGTTGATGTTTTCCTTCCAATGGCAGTCATCTTAATGACCCTGTATTTAAAAGTCATCTTTTTTATATAAACTTGTTTAAATACCATGATATAGTGTATATAACTTGTATGAGTCCTATGGCATATACATTATTCTTTTTTCAGCCCCCCAAAACAGATGAGCATAAAAGACACCATTGATGTTCATAATTTTAAAGCATACAGATTAGATATTTAGTTGGCTGCAACTGGCATTTTTAAAAAAGAAACAATGGAATAAAACAAATTGTATCAAAATGCATCACTTGTACTAAAGGTGAAATATTGTTTATAAAAAAAATTCTAACAAAAAAATGTCTAACAAAGAATACATGGAAACATAAACCCTACAGTTCACATACTTGATAGTAGTGGAGCGCCTCTTTTTATTGTTCTACATTATTTCCTTTGTTAACCAAGATCTCCTTGCATATTTTGGTGACGATCTTTAGCACCAGTCATCAGCAGTACTGAGAAACTGCCCTTATCCTCAAATGTTATTTTTGTCCTCATGATTTCCTAATCTGCCATGAAGTTACCTATTTTATAGGCAGCTCTCTGGGGTCAGCAAACTGTGAAGTCTTCCCTTCATCCTCTCACCACACTGATCCTCTCCTACTGAATTCAGATGACTTCTGTTTAATCTTAAAAAAGAATAAACGTGCAGCTGGATTCAGAAGTCCAAAGGAGAGTTCTGTCCTTGTCGTCTCCAGCCCACCTAGGGATCCTACCCCTGACTCCACCAGCTACACCGCTGCCAAATTAATCTGCCTAAAAGCACAGACCCAACCCTTCCCCACCACCCAACCATCCTGTTCAAAGCCTTTCAACGGTTTCTCCTGTCCTTCTGAAAGAAGAAATTGTTTGAACTCTATAGCCTAGGATTCAGAACCCTTAATAATCTGGCACTGGGTTTACTCTGACTTTCCAACTTCCTTCTGTGTTATTGTGGGTTCCAGATGAATTACATCATCATTCCTTGGAGGGACCGTATACTTTACAACCATGCCTTTGCCCATCTCTTCCTTCTACCAACACAGAATGGCTTTTCCAAGGCAGTTCTAGTGTCACCTCATCTATCACACATATGACATCTTTTCTGTACGTTCCTGCCCACTGCTCGCCAGCCCAACCCCAGTGACTTACCTGATAGTCATTTGCCTCTCTGCAAACTACTAGACCCAGTTTACCTATCTGTAACATGGGGTTTATAACACCGAGTAATTTTGAGGATTAAATATGTAGACTACGTAAAGCAGTTTTTGTGATGGTTGCTGTGGTTATTGCTTCTGTCTTTAAATGGTTACTATACAGTAAGGAGGTTGGAAATTGCAGGTGATTTTGTTGATTTTTGTATCTTCCACTGCCCCTACCACAGTATGAAGTTTAACTTAGGGAGAACTAGAGGAAGGACATACGAAAGAAGCAACATGTCCCCAGTATGGGGGCAAAGAAAGAACCAACAGTTTCAGATTCTGAGTATACCACATATGTAGATCAATTTGGCCTGGAAATGCCATATGTGTACACTGGCTTTCACTTAACAAAGTGTTAAATTGGGTCACTGCACTATCACTAATTGAATTCTAAGAGATGTCAACCATAACTCCTAGGCCGGGGCTCTTTGGGGCAAGACGGCAGTTGTGTGTAACAAGGACCCCTGCTGCTCTTACCGAAAGAACTGAGTCTGTCTTTGAGTCGGGCCCATTTCTTCCTTTTCAGCTTTCCTGAGCTCTCACTCACAGAGAAAGCAAATTAGATCCACTTTGTCATCTTGGTCTGCAGTGTCTCACAAAGCCTTCCTCTTTTAAAAGACCTTGAGGGTCAGATTCTAATCGGAGTTGTACTGTGATGAGTCTCTTAAAAGAACCACTCTGATGCCTGCAAGCACAGCAGGAAAGTATTAGGAAATACAACCTCATTAGTCAAAATCATGGCCACCTCCCCGACACCTCACGCAGGAGCGGGGTGGCCATGTTGGATTTGTTTTAGTAAGAAATAGGACTGAGCGCAAACGGGTTTCATCTTGTCAAAGGATGGCGTCTTTACTCCAGAGCGTGGAGTGGAAAATACGAGCTGAGCCGTATTCAGTGGTTCGGAGACATTTTAGGCATCGTACACACTCAGCCTGCAGCCCCTCTGAGCCAAAAGTGCACTGGGTACACCTCAAAATGACACATGGTGACGTCGAGTTCCACCAGAGCATGGGGCACTCGGCTAATTGGCAAGGCTGGTCACTAGGAAGCACACATCACTCTGCAGAAGCCAGAGGCCACTTGAGTGGCACCCAAAGAAACATTTTAAGTGGGCAAGAGTCACAAAGCTCCTGGCATACAGCTCACATGGCAACCAAGAGCTCCTCCTTATTTGTACTTGTCTTTTACACAGGCAGTACTCTTGGAGGGGGAAAGGGAAGCCTTCCCACACAGGCAAGTATTTTAAGCCCTACTGAGCACAGAGGTTCTCAGGGGATCTACTCACAGCCTGCAGGGTCACTGCTTCCTAATTTCCCTGGGTGGTATCTTATGACTCAGCAAGAGCCTACATCTTAATTTCTGCACAGAAGGGATCACCCTAGTTCCAGGAACGAGTATTGAAGCCAGGGGACCTCAGTACCACTCACTAGTCATTAAGGGGCAATTTTCTTAACTCACTAAGCCTCAGTTTCTTCTGCTCTGCAGAAGAAATTATGTTCTGTGAGAATGAGAATATGTATACAAATTATGTTGTAATATAAACATATTTTTAAGTTACTGATTAATTCCGATGCTGAGCAAAGATGGACCACGTCTCTGTCTAAATATCTCTGTGTTTGATCCCACACTCTGCATTAGTCCCCTAGGGCAGTTGTAACAAAGTGTTACAAACTAGGTGGCTGGCGACCACAGTTATTCTGTCACAGTTACGGAGGCTAGAGGTCCAAAATCAAGGTGTCCACAGGGCCGTGCCCTCCGTTATGGCTCCAGGAGAGGAATTCTGTGACAGTAAATTTTATGAGCCATCTTGACAAAGCCACAAAGTATCCAGATAGTTGGTTAAATCTTATTTCTGGGTGTATCTGTGAGGGAGTTTGAACAGGTAGACTGAGTAAAGTGGATTGCCCTCCCCAGTGCGGGCGAGCATCATTCAGTTCATTGAGGGCTTGCATGGAACAAAAGACAGAGGGAGGGAGACGTTGCTCTCTCTGCCTGTTTGAGTGGGGACATTGGTCTTCTCCCGCCCTCAGACTGGAATTTACATCGTTCGCTCCCCTGGTCCTCAGGCCTTCAGGTTTGGACTGGAACTTACATTCGTGGTTTTCCCGGTTCTCAGACCTTTGGACTCAGATTGGAGTTACACCACCTTTCCTGGTTTTCCAGTTTGCGGACAGCAAATTGTGGAACTCGCCAGCCCCATAAACTCCATAATCACCAGTCAATTCCTTGTGACAAATCTCCCTTTCTCTCTCTCTCTCTTTATATACATTCATATATATATATAAATACATAAATATAAATATATATACACACACACATATATATATATAACCAGGCTCACTAAAATACAGGTGTCAGAAGAAAGACAATGGGGTGTTTTGTTCTTCAAAATCTTCATTTCCCTTCACAAATTTCTTCTCCCACTATGTTTCTTCTCTCAGTGAATGCCAGTGGGGAGTTCCTAAGCCTTCTGTATCAATTCCTGTCTTCCCATCCACTAATTTATAACCTTGTCCATTCACACTCTCCCACGTTTCTCAAGTCAGCCTCCTCTGCCCCATCCCCATACCACTCCTTTGGTTGAGGGCTCATTGTGTCTCAGATGCTTCACTTTGTTAATTTGAAGTTTTGGCCCCACCAGTATGCCTACCGGATTGATCTTTACCAAATGCAGACGTGGTCATCCCTGGCTTCAGTTACCTTAGTGACTGTCTACCGCCTTCAGGATTAAATCTAAGGTCCTCAGCATGCCATGTGTGGCGGACGCTGCTGGCTCTGTGCTCATCAAAGCCCATTTCCTCTTCTCCTGGGCTTGCGGCTGGAGTTCATGGCCTAGCCATCCTTGCAGTTAGCTGTGACCATGTGAGTGGGTTTCTAGCCAATGGAACATGAAAGAAAATGACATGTGCTGTAATGACATATCCAGCCTGGTCCATAAAAACCCCCCACGCCTTCCTCCATGCTCACTCTTCCTCAGTTGGCCACTCGATGCAGAGGGTCCCCTGCAGTGCTGTGGGGCTTTAGGAAATGGTAGAGCCATAAGATGGAAAAAATCTGGGCTCCTTGGATAATACTGAAAGCTACATGCTACATGAGTGAGATATTCATGTCTATTGTATTAAGATCTCATTATCTCGCTGTATTAAGAGACTCATTTCTATTGTGTTGTATGGCTGAGTTGTGACAGTTGTTTATTGCGGCCATGTGCCTACTTTGACCAATGTACTATTTGAGGCTCTCAGTTTTCTGGCCCCTACCTACCTCTCCCATCTCATCATTCATTCATTACTCCTGTCCATCCTATACCATCTTTTTCCTCAGTAAACTATTATGGTCCTCCAGACTCATTACTTCCCTCTTGACTTTGGTTTCATCAGAGTAATGCTCTCTCTGCTCAGAAGGACCCTATAAGATAGACTATTCTTTATCCTCGTTTCACACATATGGAAACTTAAGGCTTAGCGAGGTTAAGTTCCTTGCCAGATTGTCAGCTAGTACGTAACTGAGTCAAGATTTGAACCCAATAAGATGAATGCAGAATGCTTGCACTTAACCACTAGTTTATGAATGAATAAATGTTTTGGAATGAGTCCTTCTCAGCCGACATCAGGAAAGTACTCGAGGTCTAGCTATCACCAGGCCTATCCCAGGCCACTTGGAAGTCTCAGGCACCGTTCAGAGATTCTATTCAGGAACACACACAGAGAAGCTATATAATCTCCCATACTTAATGTCACCCTTAATCTCACAGAGCAGAAAGTTAATAATATCCTTCCTTGAAGGTAACATAAACACTTAAATGTTTTCTTTCCAACTCTTCAGCTTTTACACATCACTTCCTGCCTTTTCTGGTTCAGTGTCATTGAACTTAGTGGGTAAATGGGCAAATATGTATCTCCAGACCATACTGAGCATGTCTTTTGATGTGCCCAAGTTCCGAAATGAATGTCATTCATGTTACAACCTCTCAGGTGCTCAGAAGCATTAGCGATTTCCCTTTCCCTTCGCTGTTCTTTTCTCTAGGCTATAGCTGCTATATTACTTCGATCTTGTCTCATACAGTAAGTCATGCCCTCTAATCCATTTATCACTCACTCCATCCCTGCTTACAGTATTGCCTTTTCATCTTTTTCTGAAAGCAAAATGGTGCCCTAACAAACACATTTATACAAACACACACTACCAAATCTCAGGCATTCCAGAATCAGTCTTTCCATCAGAATCCTCTCTTGACAACAGTTAATGTAATTTTTGGCCTATGTCTTCCTCCCCTCTGCTCTTTGGTCAACACTTTACTTTTTTATCCAGATCTGTCCTTCTCATTTTTGCCCAAGTATCTTCAACAGTCACAAGTGGCTCTTTGATCTGCTATAATATACACAAGTAAACATATTTTATGGTGTATTTTTTTAACTCAAGAATTCCAAAGAGTGATGAATGTCAGGAACTATAAATGGACCCTTGCAGCACCATCTGAAAAAGAAAAGACTTCAGACAGGAGTCAAGCCAGTCTTTCCAATACTGATAAAAGGCATCTCATCCCAAATGGTGCCTTGGAGAATGTTGTCTATACACAACCTGAGCCTAGAGAATTTATGAAGGAGAGAAAATTTTCCATTGCTATTCTCACACCTTTCTATAACTTCCTCCAAGTTGTCCACAGATATTATTGTCCACCCAATCATCCAGTGCTCACACTCCAGTCTTAGACACCAACCTCTTCCAACCTATCAGTCAATTAATTTGATAAATTAATGCTAACTAATGGAAATTAAGGAAAAATTTTCCTCTCTTTAGGCAACATAAGACATCTCTGAATCTCAGTTTCTTTGGTGTAAAATGGAGATGATATTCTGCTTTCTGTATTTCTGCATGTAGGGAACTGTCAATTATTCATATGCTTGTTATAGGGACAACACATTAATTTTCACAGTCTCTTCCCTTAATGCGCCCAGTCCCAAGAAAACTTCTAGTATCAGCATGTTCTCCTGCTATGAGGCCATAATATATATTAGGGTAATCAGGGAAGGGAAGAACCTGAGAAGGTCCGAAGACAGGATTTACTCTGAAAAAGGTGAAAACTAATATCCTCAGGAATGGGGTAGAGAACTAAGTCAGCAGCTTCCTGATATGGATTTGGGGGAAATTCTGGGGGAGAATGGAGAGGAATACATATTGAGGGGGATAGTTATTGTCTATCTGAAAGACAGGACAGGAACAGAGGAAAGAAGTGGTGGGTGTTATACATGTCCTACTTCCTGAGCATTTGCTGGAGAGATAGCAGTGAAAACTTAAATCAACGTCAATGACTATTTTCCTTTGACTGGATCCTTGCCAAGACTGTGCTTGAGAAGTTTGGGCTTTATAAAGGTTTGATGTAGACTATTCACTTTTCCATTATCCAAGGCCATGGTTGGTTCCACCTTCCCAAATCCAGAATGGCCCACTTCAACCTTTGCGTGCCCTTTTGAGACCCTGGCTCCCAACTTTAGTCAATGTCCACCACGGGATTTCGGAATGACATTAGCAAATATAATTAGAAGTTTAATTCTCCTCCTGTGAAGGGGACAAGCCTAGAAGCACTTCAAAACCAAACCAAGTTTAAGGATTACCCACAGATTTGATTTATCTGAATTCTCTGTTAGTGTGTTTAATCAAGGACTGACTGTGTGGAGAATTGCATATTTCCATAGTTTCTAATGTTCATTCTGATTTTTCTGAAGATTTTTTTTTCATGAATTACTCCCTTGTTAGCTCTTTAAGAACCCTTGGAATAGATAATATGATCTTACTGATTTATATGGTATAGTTTAGTGACTAGAATATTCTTTTATTTAGCCTCTTATGCAGCTTTTTGACTCTCCCACCAAAAATCTCCTTGACTCTGCCTCCTCTAAGCTTCTCCTCTGTATAATTTAGTTAAAGGGGGAAGCCAAGTAATTGCTAATTCCTTCCTAACATCACAGTTGTCTAGTCGTCTGGCTTCCCTCTTCCCATGAAGTGGCCTGTCTGGCCTTCTGCTCTCCTTTATTTTCTAATTCCATTGCTTAGGAGAAATATTTTGGTGGTGGTTGTTCTTGGCATTGTGGAATCTATTTCTGCAAAATGCAAATTGTCTGAAGCAAGTCTGATCCTTAAACACGCATTCACAACTAGCTTATTTCAAAAGCAATTTTATCAGCCTTTTTACCACATCCAATAAACACTTTATTTAGAACCCAGTCTATTCTTCAGACTCTATTCATTCATTCACATATTTTATTGAATTCCAGGTAGTGTACTAAGAACAGGGAATATGATAAAAGATATGGTTCCTTCCTTCTGGAAAGAGGTTTCAAAGGAAATATCTTCATATTTGAAAAAAGATGGAACATTTTTTAAAGGCTGTGTTCTGCCATAAGTGATATCAATAGTAATGACAGCCATTTACTGTGCACTGTATGTGGGCTTTCTCTGTGCTAAGGGTTTTATCTTCATTCTCTGTTGATTCTCACCACGCCTTCTGAGTTAAGTGCTATTGTTACCACCCATTTTACAGATAAAAAAATAGAGGATCAAAAGAAATTAAGATACTAGATCAAATTATACTGCTCACCAGTGGCAGAGCTGGAATTCATATCTACAGTGTCTTCCTTCTTAAGTTCTCAAAACGTAGCATGAGCGTGTCTGGCATATACTAGGCACCCAATCAATGCTTAGTTAATTGCTAGTAAGAAGAGGGGCAAGGAAGACAACAGTGCAGCTTAAACAGCAAATTTGAGTCAAGGAACAATGGAAGCAAGTGAACACGCAGGCTGAGGGAGTGGCCTTGGCCTCCTTTTGGAAGCCAGCTTGTAGAGTGAGCTCTGAAACCTGCAGAGAAGAGGGAAGGCACTGAAGGCTTCTGAGCAGGGAAGAAACATGGCAAATGTGTCAGCCAGCTGCTCTCAGCAGTGATGTGCACACAGTATTAAAAGTTGGAGGCTTCAAGACTCTATAGAAGAAAACAATAATAGTCTATGCATAGAATAATAGTGAATTGAACTAAGACTATGGGCATTACAGGAGATCAATGGGCAAGATCTGGATATGGGACTTTGCTGTAGGCTATAAACAATGATTCTGAGGTTCTGAAGCTGCTAACTTTGTGGTCATCAAAAATCATTTAAGTCAGGAATAGGTGTCAGTTTGGGCTGGACAAAATGGTGGGTATACAGTAGGCCCTCAGATGGTCTTACAATGAACAAAAGGATGAATGAACAGATGAGTAAATGAATGAGTGAATGAAGTATTCTTGAGAAGCTGAGTTTGAAGGAGTAGCAGAGCCTTCCAAGTAGAATCAGATCCCCCAAAATTGTCCCTGGAAACAATCAATATTCCCTGCACTCTTTCTTTCTTTTATTATTAATTCATTTATTTATTTATTTTTTGCCCCTTTTGTAGCCAAGCCTCCCTTCCTCCATATTCTATTTAAAACTCTTCTTCTGAGTTAGCTTAGATAATGTGGTAAATAAATAGTCAGATTTATAAATTTATAGAACTAATTCCAAAGAAACTCTCCTGTCATGCAGCCAGATACACATGTTTTTGTAATCGAGCAGGATTTCTCACTCTCTGAGAATGAGAAGTTCTCTGGTAACAAGAGACTCAACCAATACCTCTATTCAGTTAATGCAAGGTTTTGTAACTCTCCTTCAGAATATGTCAAATAGAGGACCCAAAGAGTTACCCAAATAACCTAAGGAATCGGTCTTATGTCATGCACTGGACACAAGGCATATATGAAAAGGGCAAAATAGAAGAGGACGTGGAATACAGTGGGTGAAAAGTCACATTCATAAAAGCCTAGGCACCAGCTTTGATAACCGCCACCACTGTGCCTTAAGAGCAGCCTAGTTAAACAAAAGATAAAATATGAAGAGCAACAAGAAGGAAAAAAAGTAACTCGATGAAAAAGTTGGTCAATCCTACATTTCTGAGACCATTAAAAATGGAATTTCTGGTGGATCCATCCTTCCATCCAAACACTGTATTTCCAGTGAATAAGAATGATGGTTTCATGGGGAGGGTGGGGGGGAATGAATTGGGAAACTGGGATCGCCATATATGCATTACTAATAAGGAAAAAAATACCAAATTGTACACTCTATATATATGCAGTTTATTGTCTGTTAACTGTACCTCAATAAAAGTTCTTAAAAAAAAATGATGGTTTCGAAGTCAGATCTGATTTGAATCTCAGCCACTTTGGCCATGAAACAAGGGAGGTTGTGTGAGATGCTTCGCTTCCCTCTGCCTCAGTTTCCTCATGTGTAACATGGAGATAAAGTCTCAGGTTAGTTGTGAGGATTAAATACAATAATGTGCTTAAACTCAGCATCTGCCTGTAAACTGCGGCTATAATTTGCATTGTTACCAAACTGTGCTACGTACAGAGGCAAATCCAAAGAAATCTAAGTCCTGCTTCTTCAACCCCCCGCTCTCCACCAGCCTCAGCCAACCACACTTCTCGCTGTAACGCTACTTCAGCCATCAGAACACTATGAAGAGGTAAAGGGAACGGGGATAATGTGTGGAGCAGATGAGAAGAATATACCCTAGTTACTGGTCTAGCATGACGGCTGCTCTGGATTAAGGAGATTTGGGTTATCAGCGAACCAGTGTTGCTCAAAGCAGTGTCAAATTCTCTAATGGAGACAGGATTAGAGGACACAACCAGCTGTTTGAGGTACTGCAATTATAAGAATCTGAACGTGATTTTAAGAAGAGAGATCCTAAAGAGAAAAAAATGCTCATGTTTAGATGCATAGTATTTTTTGCTCCTGAGGCTGCAGAGGGGGAGGGGTCTCTGGGAGGGAATTAAACACATTCCTTCTTCTATATCCTCTTTGGAAAAAAAATTACATGGGCACTTAAACCACGTGTTTGTTAGAGGAAGTAACCCACCTGAGATAACAACCTAAGACTGATCTTACGGAAAAGGAGAGTTTTTTGGAGATGTTTACTCCACTTGAGTTTTCAACTTTATATTTTACATATGTCTATTTAGGGTTTTTAAATACCACTCTCTTCTCGCTGCCACTAATCTTATTTGTACTCTGAAATAAGTTATACTGTAGTGTGGTGGGTGCTTGAAAATATGCTTTCAACTGAGTAAAACATTTACATAATTTACATTTTACATACATATTTAACTCTCATGGTAAAAACATAATCTCACTCAACTGGCAAATGAGCTACTATTAACATACTTTATTAATAATATGAGAAACCCTATTTAAATTAAGAAATGAAATCTCTTTAGAACGTCAAGTCAGGACATAGCATCTAGCCATTGTGCTTTAAGGTATATTTCATGAGATATATCTGTATCCAAGAAACAGTCATGCAACGAGTAATGCTTTTAAGCAGGTAGATGACGCCATTGTTGCATGAGTAGTACCTGCAGAAGTAAGAGCAGGAATTGTAATAGTAGCGGTGGTAAGAGTATAGTTACAATATTACTAAACTGCCCAGGAATTTGCTCTAAATGTGTCACACGTGTTATCACGTTTAATCCTCACGACCCTATGCATTTTTATGACTAACCCTTTTTACAGATGAAGCTGCTGAGGCACAACAAGCAAGCGAAGCGTTGCCCCAGATCATGCAGATCTGGAATTTACCCTGAGAAAGACGTAAGAATCTGAGATCTTTTTTACACTTCTCAGGAACACACCTCACGTGCATGACCACGAGGACGGTGAGACTGGCTTCTAGCCCGTATCTGTGTGGTTACAGAATGTGCTCTCTGATTGTAAGACTTCAGGTGTTTCTAGGAGGTTCGCATGTCCCTGGGGCAACCACTGTCCTGAAGGACCTGTCTCATGAGTGCAGAGCGTATGAGTAGCCATCTTCATCCAAGAAGTAGCTATGAATTAGGTCTGGATAGTGATGGAAAATAAAATGAATCTGTATCAGAAAAGCGGTTCCCTAGGCTTTAGTTAAGCACCTTCCTCATTTCTAGAGTGAAAGTGGGAGGGATGAAAGGATGGAGGAACAGAGAAGAGAAAGGAGAGAGAACATTTTTATTAAACAACTATGAAGTGCCAAGAAAAGTGCTGAGCACTTTATATACAATAACCCATTTCATCGAAGCATGGAATTCACAAAAAGAGCCACAAGAGTGATCAAAAGACCAAACTATGTTAACCTACAGAAAAACTAAGAAAACTAGATAGACTTATTAGGAAAGAGTCACCTCTTTATTTTGCAAATGAGAGAACTTCAGTTAGGAGAGCTTCGATGCCATGCCCCGAGTTACACATGAAGTTAACACTAAATCCTAGACTGGATCCACGCACTGGATTTCCCTCTGCCCCAGTCTCCATGTTTGCATTCAACTCAAAGGTGGCATCTTTGCTGTGCCCTCCTGCCTCTCCACTGGTGCCTGACAATAGATCATGTCTCAGCTGAGACACTCTGTCCCCAGTATTGATTGGTGACAAAGTTATCCATCTGAATCAGGGATACCCTCTGTCAAACGGAGCAGTGGTGGGTACCAAGCTTGACTTTCTAACACACATAAAAGGTTTTGTTTGCTCTCACTCTTTCTTTAGGGAGAAAAGGACAGATATTATGAGCTAGATATTTGTATTCCCATTCTATAGATGGGAAGACTGAGTTTCAAAGAGATGAATAAATTGGCCTAAGGTTACTTATCTTGGAAATAGCAGACTTACAGCTCAGCTATAAGATTATTAAACAAAAGTTTCACCAGAGGCAATGAAATGCATATATTTATGTCTATGCCTTTCACCTTGGGTCTAAGATAATACCTTCCACGCTACCAATTCTTCTTTTTAAAGGCAAGTTCTGCTTAGGCCCTTCTCCTTCCAACCCTAGGAGGAGTCGCCGGGTTACTTCCTACCTGCCCAATTAGGGACGTATTATGGCATAGAGAAGAAATGGCCCCCTTGTTGTTTAGCATAATTTTCCTTTGTTTTTCGTAGAATAATAAAAGAAGCATGTCTTCTTTGTGCTCGTATGCAATGGACAGAGCCCTGCTTCCCTGAGTAAGTATACAGCAATTTTAGCCATTAACTGGAAAAAGAAAAGCCCCCAATTCTTTGTTGATAAGCTGTCAATATAACCAGTACAGAGGACCTTACACAACAGGGGCCTTATTTTTCCTAGAATGATTCTAGAGGCAGCTAGATTTACGTTAACCAGGTATGCAGCCTTGAACAATCTATTTGACATCCCCAAGCCTCAATTTCCTGATCTTTCTTTTCCTAACTTCAATGAACTATAATTGGTAAATAAATTTGCAAATTATTTAAAGTGTACAACACGGTGACTTTATATACATTTACATCGTGAAAGGATTCTCCCCCCACCCCTGCACTGAGTTAATTAATACATCCATCACCTCACACATTTACTGAGTTCTTTTTGTTTTTTGAGGACATATAAGTTCAATTTTCTGATCTTTAAAATGAGGGAAATAATACTGCCTACTGCACAAGGTGGTTGTGAGGCACAAAGCGCTTAGGGTACCACCCTGCACCCGATAGGATGACTATTATCAAAAAGGCAGAAAATAGCAAGTGTCGGCCAGGATGGGGAGCAATTAGAACCCTTGGGCTCTGTTGATGAAATTGTAAAATGGGCCACTGCTGTGGAAAACTGTATGGAGTTTCCTCAAAAAATTTAAAATAGAATTATCACATGATCCTGTAATTCTACTTCTGATTATACACCCAAAAGAATTGAAAGCAAGACCTCAAAGAGATATTGTATAGCCATATTCATAGCAGCGTTATTCACAAGAACTAAGAAGTGCAAGCAACTAAAGTGTCCATCAACAGATGAAAGGATAAGCCAAATGTGGTCTGCATGTAGAGGGGAATATTACGTGGCCTTAAAAAGAAAGGAAATTCTGACACACGCTATGATATGGATGAATCTAGACCATATCATGCTAAGTGAAATAAGCCAGTCACAGAAAGACAAATACCGATTCCACTTACACGAGATACCTAGAAAAGTCAAAGTCATAGGAAGTAGAATGGTGGTTCCCAGGAGCTGGAGGAAGGGAGAATGGGGAATCATCGTTTAACGGGTAGAGAGTCTTGGTTTGCAAGCTGGAAAGAGTACTGGAGATGCAAGGTGGTGATGGTTGCACAACAATGTGAATATACTTAATATCACTTAAAATACACTTAAAAATGGTTAAGAGTTTTTTTTAAAGTCATGCAGATAGCCAACGTGGGGGAGGGGAAGCAATGACATAAATTTTAAATGTCTGCAATGAAAAAAGAAAAAGTACCCAGCGTAGGGCTGGCCCATTGGGATTGTTGAGTGAACGTTGACCCGCCGGTAAAATGGCGAGGAAGGTGGTGGTGAAGTGGTGGTGAGCTGGAAGAGACAGTGACGTGATATTAACGCAGCGTGTACACATCTCTCCTCCTTAGAAGAGGTTGGCTTCCTGAGAGAAAGATGCATGCGTTCCACCTCAGGACGCAAAGCAACACGAAATGAACTGACTTCTTTTGCACAAGATGAGCCTGTGGGGGAGCCGAATACAGGGAGGAACTGAGCAGGCCCAGCGCAGTGGTGGCAAAGCGTAGCACGGGGGGAATTGTTCCAGCAATTGGAAAATCGCGTTTTAATTAGGTTGGTTGGTTGGCAGTTCCCAAAGCAATGGGCTCTGAGCAGAAGGTAGAGGGTGTGTATGCGCGTGCATGAGAGAGAGAGAGAGATGGAGAGAGAGGGGAGAGTGATTGATTGGAGAGAAGGGACACAATCTGCTATAAACAGCCCATTAGGTTCTGAGCGCATGACGCGAACCACAGAGAGCGAACTCCTGCACTTTTGGATCTTAGGGGCCAGTGGCATCTTCCTGTGGCACCGGTGAGAAGCACCGCCCTAAAGGGATGGACGGGGAGGCTGGGGGGGTGGGGGAGGGGGGTGGCCAGCCCATCACTCCCACTTCCTCAGCTAACTCTGCCTGTTTTTTGACGACCAAGAAGGCCAGTGAGGCGAGCGTCTCATAGTCCAAGGCTAATAACGATGATAAACCTGCAAGGATGAAATTGACTCTACAGAATAAAATTTTTAAAGTGAGACAGTTCTCTACAGTTCTCTGTCATTTCTGCCTCGGATTATGTTGAGGAAGGTTGAACACAATTTTATTGAAAAATCGACTGTAATTGGCACTCTGCATGCTCTCTGGCAGAGGACACTGAAAACAGGCTCTACTGACATCAGCAAGCTAATTCACTTCTGCGGCAGACACTCTCGCAAACAAGCCCGAATTAGGGGCCCCTCTTCCCACCACCTTACTGGGAAGACATTGATTTTGCAGCCCTTTCCTCCGGTTGATGAGATAAACGATAAATTTGGGAAAGGAAACAAAGGGATGAGTCTGGGGCAGCTAGTGAAAATACAGCTGAGACGATAACTGCAGGTGAGAGTCTGTGCTAAGGACCGGGGATTTCTAGGGTACAGGTGACCAGAGAGTAGAAGGAAAAGTAACTCTATGTGGGTGGGTGGGGGTGTGGTGTTTGACATGGTTTTTTATTGTGTTTTACCAATAAAACCCGACATAAGATCTCTTTCTAAGTTCTTTTCTGTTTCTTTCAATCAAGCTGCACTATTCTAACCAAAGAGAACATGCCAATACTGTGCTATTCGAGAAGGAAAATCTGAACAAAATGCATAGTTAGTTACCAGGAGCAAAATGTAAAAACGTGCTTTTTAATGCAATGCCAACCGGACCTTTCCAAGGGGAACAGCAACTGGCCTCACCAGACTCGTGGATTACAGGACTTGCCTCAGAATTTATCCAAGGCATTGATGCAAATCCACCCAAAGTATCCTTTGTTTAGGTGGGAACGGCAATGCTGGAGGCTTAAGGTTCACCCACGTGTCCCTCGGGTTGCACTGTCCCTATGACAAGGCCAAGTGAACGGCTTTTGAATAAGTAAACAGCCAGCAGTTTTCAAGCTTCATACTTGCCAAGCGTCCTGAGTCTCTCCCGAGGTGTTCTTCGGTGTGGAAGAAAGAAAAGGAAGGACAGCCACAGCCGTGTCTCCTCTTCCAAAGGACCCGCTGCATTTGACTCTGTACCCATGCTCATCCCTCCCCAGCCCCCCATCCTGGGCACAGCTGTGACTGCCACACATTCTTGACAGGGGTCACTTCCCTGAAAAGCATAGTGGCATCTTCAAGACAATTTACCACGCATAACGACAGCCAAATGCAGCCAGCTTCCCGACTGCCTTCATAATCTGGGTTCAGCACCCTGCAGGTTGTCCTGCCCAGTCTCCCCTGTGGGGTCCCCAGCTTCTTTCAACTCCTCAAACAAGGATCCCTTTTCTCCATGTTATTCCCAGCAGCCACCAAAAGCTAGGACAGCATGACCCTAAATGATCGATCCTCTAAAGTGCCAGCAATTCCGAAGCCACCCAGGTCCCTATCTCTCAAGATCCTACTCTAGAAGGAGTGAATTGGGAGTTGCCTCCCTACCTCCACCTCCACCTCCACCACACACAAGCCCACCTTCGACCCTGCCTCGTGCACCTGGCACCAGGGAGCTCTCAGCGTCTACCTTCCAGAAACGTTCATCACAGAGCTATATTTTCCAGACTCGAGCTTACCAGCAGTACGTGGCTTTGAGCTCTGAAGATCCAAACGGAGCAAGACGGAATTTCATCTGACTATAGCCCAGTAAGTTAAAAACAAACAAACAAAAATATGATACAATAAACAAGCACAAATTTGGAAGTATTTGCTGGTCTGCATACTGCCACACAAGCAGACCTTGAAAACGGGCTTGCTTTCATTTTGCAAGCAAACCACCACAGAGCACAATTTCAAGAAATATATGCCATTAAAGAATATTACAAGCAGCTTACTGCATTAACACCTATAATTTTTCATTCATTTTAATATGCCTGTTTTTCACGTTTAGAATTTCTAGTAACTCTCCCTTATTATGTTCTCTTGGTTGATGTGCCTATATAATCGGATAAACATTTGTCTAATACAGGGTTGTGCTATTTTTAAAAGTACTTTTGTGGAGCAACAAAAACAAACAAACAAAAATCACTATAAAAACCCAAGCACCCAAGCAGTGCATTTTAATATTTAAGTCTTTCTAAGGTTGAGGAAAAGATGTATTTTCTAAAAAGGAATTTTAAGGAAATGCTCTCAGGTTGTCAGTTGACCACAATGTCCTTGCCACTTGGACTTAAATCAAATCTTTCTTTTTACCAGGTGAGCGGGAAAGGGTAGCGTTTCATGAGGTCTTCCATGGAAATCTTAATATAAATGTATAAAAATAATAGCAATGAGTATATTTTAGTAAAAATAACATTTATTGAGCGATCACTGCATGCTAGGGTATTATGTGAATTAACTCATTTAATCCTAACAAAAATCCTGTGAGATCCAAATAAAAGGTATCCCCATTTTACAGATCAGGACATTAAGGCAGCTATCACATTCCAAGCACGGAGCTAACTATTTTACAGACATTATTACTTTCATCCTTGCAGCTCTCATGGTTATCCTCATAACATCAACATCTTTGCCTTAAAAAATGAAGAAAAAGGAGATCGAACACTTGCAGGATGTGCCCAGCATCATCCAGGAATTCAGCCCTGAGCCACCTTCCTCTAGAAGCCACACTCTTAACCACCATGTTAATGTCATGCTGATAAACTTCCTCTACAAACTGACCCAGTTTGCACTGTTCCAGCCTTAAATCGATGGAGGCGGTTGGATTCACGATGCTGAAGAACAGCCACCTGGCTGGTACCTGGGTTTGGCCTAAAGACTTGATTCCAACGTGTAGACAACTTGGGAGAGGCTTCACTAAGCCCGGCAAGTTGGGCCAAAAGGAGTGCTGGACCAGTGTCTTAGAAACTGCATAAAGTTTATGGGCACAACCATCCCGTCACTACTTCCTTGGCACTCACACCAACCACCAGAGGAAGATGAAGATCCTCTTTCCCTCCAAGCACCAAGAACTGTCCTCAACACAAGAAATATTTGCTTGTCCTTCAGAGAGGAGTCAGGATTGCGGGAAAGATCCTATACTGGGCCGTGGTCAGCCGGCTGGGCCAAGAGAAGGTGGTCGAGGACAGTATTCACACTAGGGAGACCTAAAAGGCCTGCTTTCTCTTGGTTCTATTTCAGCTCTAAGCCTGTCCTTGATGCCACTTGTGAGCATCAGTGTAGAGCAAACGTTTCAAGAGAAAGGCCACAGAGACCAGGATGCCCGAGAGCTTGGATCCAAAGGGACCATAGCAAGCCGACTCAACTGCTTTGAAGTCTCTTCCTCCATCATGCTTCATGTAGTACCATGACAGAGTCTGGGGGGACCACAGTCTCAATTATTAATTGAATGTGGTACTTTGTCATCTATGTAATCTTCTTCAGGCACTTTATGGGAAGAAGTGATCATGGCTCCAGCAGGTCTGGTCAAGGCTTTAACACATAGAACCCTGGACCCTATCAAGTACAGCACACCACAAAACATATCCTACCATCTATTCATACTCCCAGCAATAAACAAAGCCCTTTGCAAACTCTATCCTAGGATGCTGTTAAAACATTGAAGACTTGAGAAACAGAGAAACAGCATGACTTGGACCCAAGAGAACAATGTTGATCTCCTTTCCTAATGGTACTGCAGCTGCACTACAGATGACAAGGGTGCTATTCTCATACCTGCAGGAGATTCCTGCCTTTTGATGCCTCCTAAAATTCCACAGGACATGACTAGCATTCGCCTAGATCAAGCGTTTGGGAACAGCTTTTGTTTATCCATTAAATGAACCAGGTGGTCACCATTCTAATAGGTAAAATGTGCCAAACTCATCAAGGCTAGTTTGGGAAGAATATAATCTGCAAGTAGAACTTCCCCGACATGAATCATCTCTTCCTCTGTGCTCCCACGGCACCGTGGACCAATCTCTGTGGCCATTCATCTCACAATCCTATAATTATTCATCTGCAAGTCTGCTTCCCCCATCCAGCCTGGGGCCCCACCAGCAGGGCAGAAGCTCCATCCTATGTCGCTGTGTGTGCTGGTGCCACACAGTCCACGGCCCATCGCAAGAGATTTACGAGTGGTTAGCGAATGCTTGGTGAAGCACCACGCCAGCCACTTGTTCAGTTTTCTACCGTAGCCAGAAACTAAGTGCTGGAAAAGAAAACTGCAGCATTGTCTCCTGGAGTCAACCCAAAGAGTCAGATATGTGCCTTCACAATGGATGCCTCATCTATAAATGTCTTCCAACCACTTTTTTAAATCAATGTATTTTTTCCAGACATAGAATTTCTCCCATTAACACAGAAAAACGTAGAACTACCCTTTGTTCCTCCTGAACAGCTTCAAGGTAAAGAAGAAAATATACCCCCAGTTCTAGAATTCTGGACCTTATAACCGAGGGCTCACCCCCTCTAGGATTCTCAAGACCCCTTCGCTTTGGATGATATTCTCTTGGCCATCATCTTTCCAGACTGAGAGAGAGATTCTGTTGCCTTTCTGTGAGAGGACCTCTTCTCCTTGACCATTATAGATGTTCATCTCCCAAGTGGGCCCTTTTCATACTTTCCGAAAGTTCTGTAACTGAAACTGTTCACTGCTCTCCAACCATGCATTCTGAACTGGCGGATATAATTGGCAAGGTTGGCAGAGAAGTGAAAAACCAAACTGGCCATGAGAGTCAACTCCCTCAAGCCTGACAAGAGAGAAACCAAAGTCAGAGAGAGAAGAGAAGACTCACTGCCCTGCCTCCCTCCAGCTTGTTCAGAGCACACTGTGTTTTCTTTCATTTAAACAAAGGCCCTTCTCCCATTCTGCCAAGGGCTCCGAAGACTTTTCTGGGATCTAGCCCAGGGCATGGCCCCGCCACTCAGTAGGTAGGGAGTGACTCCTGCCAAGCCACTTAACTGCCCAATCTCAAGCTCCTCATCTGTAAAATTGGGATAATATTTCTCCACCGACATCCCAGGTTCCTAGCGATAAATATTAATGTCTGTAGAGGGCTTTGAGATCCTGGGGTGAAGGATGCAGCAGAGTGTTATTTTTATGACGTTGCAGCTTCCATAAAGCATCAAATTCAATGAGAAAGAGGAGAGAGGGGGCACTGAGCCGGAACCAAGACTAATGCAGGCAGATGCTGGTGGAGCTTCCCCTACTGCTAATGCGTCCGGACAGTCACCTGCAAGTCTGCTGCTATTCCACTCCTGGGGCTTTCACTTTTACTGGTGACCGCGCTCACTGTTTCCCCAACCCCCCTCTTGCAGGCCTCGGAATCCCTATTTAGCTTCATATGAATATGGAACTTCACAGCTCTGATACGGATCCGTGTATTCCAAACACCAGGGGGCCCGCCTGGCAGTCTGCTGGCATCAACGTGCTCCTCAGCAGGGAATCTGTGTTCGAGGCTCTGGAGTGGGCCAGCCTTCCGGTGCTGGCCAGATGCCCACATCCCAACTGCCCAAGCAGCACCTCCCCACCCTCCTTCCCCTCCCAGCAGAGGCTTTCCAGGCCCCCAGGCACCAAAACGGAGTGAAGACTGCTGCGCACAGACCTCTGTGGCCGGAAAAGAAGTTGATTTTATTTTGGGATAAAAACGTAGGAGAGGAACCCAATAAGGAAAAAGAGCTGGGAAGATAATTCAATGGTCATAAGAAAGGATGAAAGGGGGCTGTTAGAACACGATGCTCCGCTTCATAGCAGGTCAGTGATCATTCAGTCTCGACGTGTCTGCAAGGTCTTCCGGAACTTGGTTGAAGGAAAAGGACGACGGGGCCTGCTGCAATGGAGGGGCAGGGGCAGTGAGTCCATGCGTAGTTACAATAGTTCATTGTGTGGGACGTGGACCACAGACCGAGAAGGAAAGAATCGAGGACAGGAGGGAATGGGAGTAACCCTTGCCTCCTCTCCCCGACGTGGGTGGGAAAACCAGAGCTGTCCCTAGGGTTGGCAAACCCGGACCGCTGGACCTGGTTAGAGCTGTCAGCGAGCAGAGGCAGAAGCCGGGGTTTGGAGAAGATGCTGTAGCACTAGACTCTGCCAGAAACGTGAGCAGAAGCCCACTCAAGATGCTCACACACACACGTCCTCCCTGACATGCCCCACTGCTGCCTCCTTGTCCTCTTGTAACAACCCTTCTTCAAAATTCCCCTGCACCTTCCTTTTTCAGATTTCACCTACATAAAACTCTGTCCTTTCTGGATCTTTAAGTGCGGACATGTACATGTTGCTAATGATGAAATGCCTGCTCATCCTGCCTTTTCCTTTCAACACTGCCCTTCGTGGGGCTCACATACAATCCAGGAATCAAAAAATAAGGACCATAAAGATGACCACTCTAGAACATCAAAGTTGGGGGACTTGGTCCTAACACATCATTAAGAAAGTTATGTTTAAAGAATGGACTCAGGGACACTTTGCAACCTGTTAAGGAGGAATGGTTGTTCCTCACGTGTCGTGTTTCCCTGGGGGGAGCTGTCATTTAAAGACTATCGGCCTCCCTCCACCCCATGCCTCCCTCCTTTCCAGGGCAGGAGAAGGGACTTAACTTGAATGGCAAATTAGGAAGAAGGAACCCAGTCTGTGCAGTTCAGTCCCTTCTGGGTCCTCTCATGAGGTCCTGCCTACCTGCATCTGCTCCCCCAGGCAGGACTCTTGCTCTGCCAGTGTCTGGGTGGTCAGTTTAACTCTGGTGTGCAGACTTTAGAAAGACTCTCCCCCACAGAGTGACGGCACGTCCTTTGTGCAAGCTTTTATCTACAACAGCACTGACCTCAAAAGATCTTCAGCTCTTTGCCTGCTGTGCCTACCCAACTCAGGTGGAGAAGTGAACCCCAAAACCCCAGTGCAGCTCAGCTTCTTCTCTGTTTTGCCATGGCCTCAGTGTGGCTAAGAAAAGGGGTGCGCTCATGAAAAGCTGCTCAGCATCGCTAATTATTAGAGAGATGCAGATCAAAACCACCATGAGGAAGCACCTCACATCAGACAGAATGGCCATCATTAAAAAACCTACAAATAACAAATGCTGGAGAGGGTGTGGAGAAAAGGGAACCCTCTTACACTGTTGGTGGGAATGTAAATTGGTGCAGCCACTGTGGAAAACAGTATGGAAGTTCCTCAAACACTAAAAACAGAGTTGACATGATCCAGCAATCCCACTTTTGGGCATATATCTGGAAAGAACTACAATTCGAAAAGACACAGGCACCCCTATGTTCATAGCAGCACTATTTACCATAACCAAGACACGGAAACAACCTAAATGTCCATCAACAGAGGAATGGTTAAAGACATGGTACATATATACAATGGGATATTAGCCATAAAAAAGAATGAAATAATGTTATTTGCAGCAACATGAATGGACCTAGATATGATCATACTAAGTGAAGTACGTCAGACAGAGAAAGACAAATATCATATGCTATCACCTATATGTGGAATCTAAAATATGATGCAAATGAACTTATCTGTGAAAGAGAAACAGACTCAGTCATAGAGAACAGACTTGTGGTTGCCAAGGGGGAGGGGGTGGAGGAGAGGTAGGCTGGGAATTTGGGATCAGCAGATGCAAACTATTAGATGCAGGATGGATAAACAGCAAGGTCCTCCTGTAGAGCACAGGGAACTCTATTCAATGTCCTGGGATGAACCGTAATGGAAAAGAATGTGAAAAAATATATATAATATATATATTATATATATAACTGAATCGCTTTGCTGTACAGCGGAAATTAACACAACATTGTAAGTCAACTATACTTCAATAAAATTAAAAAAGAAAAAAGAAAAGGGGGCATGTTTAATAGAATCCATCCCTTCCTTCTGCTGGACTGCTCGTAGGCCAGTTCAGTGCAACAGTTTGTCCCTGTTGAGGATGATCCTCAGTCTGAGAGCTACAGCCTCCGTGGGCTTTACCTCCCTGACTCCCCAGGAAGGTACCATGAGATCTGAGCAAATTCCCTTTCCTAGGTTACAGGTAAGGATGCTGAGACCTGAGGAGCTTATGAAACCAGTAAGAGAAAAGGATAAAAGGCAACATCAGTCTTATGTGTCCACTCTCCATTCACACAGCTGCTGGCTCATCACACACCTACTGAGAAACCACTGTGTGCCCTCTGCAAGACCAAGCCCAGGTCGGGGTGAGCACCCTCCATCCCTTCTCAGAAGCTCTGGAGGAACTTGCCTGTGGGATACTAGAACCCGACCAACCCCGGGAATCCAAAATCTGCTTTCCAATGCAAATGGGTTTCAGCATTCAGCTCCCACAAAATCTCAAGCTACCACGTCACCTCTTTTTGCCTTGCTGTCCACTGAGCTCCTCTCTCCCTGTGGTCCTCCAAGACTCCTGAATATAGAGACACGTGGGGGAGGATGATTGAAGCTGAGCCCCGAGCTCAGGGCAAGTCAGGTAGAAGGATGTTTGGAAACCCCAAGCTGAGGGAAAATCGCCTTCCACAAACTCTTGCTGAGTGAGTAAAATAGCCATTTATTTTGTTGTCGTGGTGAGGATGGTGCTTGTTCGTTTGCAACAACAACAACAAAAAATTAATATTTAAAAATGTATTTCGGCCAAAAGAGAGTTTTAAAAGTAGAATTATGACGCTCTAAAAAAGAGCTGACACAAATCTCTCTTAGCGTAATGGCGCCGCAATGCTATCAAAACCCTGTGCATGCAGCCCTCTGTCCGTCTCCAAACACCAGATAAATGAAGCAAGAATATTATTCAGAGGTCTGTTCCCCCATCAAGGAGAGGACAGTTTGTACGCGGGCAGCCCCCATTAGCACTAATGGGAGCCACAGATGTAAATCCCCAGGCACTGGTAGGGGAAACGGTCCCCTGGGATTTTCCGCCAAGAACCCCTCCACTGTGATAGGTACTTAGGAACCAGAAAGTCCTTCCTCATTAGGCCAGCCCCACTCTGGGAATGATCTGCAACCTCGCCCCAAGTATGAGAGGCTGAACTAGTCTTTCTTTGCTGTGACATCTATAGCCGCCCATGTTTTTTGCCTTTAGATATTGTGCCACCGAAGCCTCATCTGAGACAAATGCCATTTTAATTTGCTTTAGGCGGTGAAGGCCAATACACATTTCAGTGGAGAAAGTTATGTGTTTTAATTGCTTTATGAAGACATAGCATATGCCCTGACACAGTTAAATGATTAACAGATTACTCCAAACGCCTTTGGCATAGAATATCTATACGTTCATTAGCCAGAACCATTTGTCTTCTTGATAAAACTAAAATTACTTATACAGCAGGTTTACTTTCCATGATTAATAAATGATAAAAATCTAAATTATCCATCTGAAATGTCTCTTTTTGGCCATTAATCTCACATTTATCAGTTCCTATAACACATATTAGTAATATAAAAATTCAATTTTCCAAGTATTTTAATCTGCTAAGAAAAACAAAATACTTTCAATGCAAAGAAGGATCTCAATGACTAGGATATTCTATGGTGATTCCAAAATAGTCAGAGAGTGAAAAGACAGAGTTAGCTTTAAATATGCTTTATGAAAACAGATAAACAAAATCTGGGGTGTAGACAAGCCTCAAAATGTTCCCAAAGCAATCCCCCGCTCAAACATCTTTCCAGTAGCAGGCCATCGGAATTAACCGGGGAGTTTAGTATCATTCTGTCTGTGCTCAAAAGGACAAAATGAAGAGCACCCTCAGAAGCAGAGCTGGGCACGGAGCGATCTAGAATCCACGAAAGGTCAGCATGCAAGCACTGCACTTGTCCGAGAAAGTGAGCTTCCAGCACAGGTTTAGCTGGAGGGGAAGCCTGGGGAATTAGATCCTTCTGTCAGCTTTTTTAAATGTTTAAGACCGTCTGTCCCCCAATTAAACTGATCAAGGGAGTCCAGGATGGTTTGTGAGCAACTCTGCTCCGGAGAACACTCATTAAAGGGCCCGAGGCTGATTCCGGACCTCCGTCTCAGGCCCTCGCTTCTGCTGTCAGAGGCTGATTTCTCTGAATTCCAACTGCCAGGGTAAAGGAGGAGGCTGGGCCGCGCCGCCCCCGCTGCCAGAAAAGGAGGAGGCAGACATCTGCCACTGTCCTGAGTCACCTGTTACTCACCTCGGTGACTCAGTCTCCGAGGGGCCGGAACAGAACGGCTCCTGAAAGGACGTGTGTGTGTGTATCCACGCCCGCACACTCACCTGTGACCTCACCGGTGTTCCCAGACAGGCCTTGGGCCCTCCTGGGGTTCTGATGCTCTGCTAGGCTCAGGGTATGTGGTGCAAGGGAAGAAAATCTCTGTGTCACCCTTCAGGAAGCCACAGCTGAATGAGGTGGAAAGACGAATAAAGAGGAGATTGAATTGTCACTTGCAATGGATGGACCTAGAGATGATCTTGCTAAGTGAAGGAAGCCAGACAGAGGACGATAAATGCCATATGATACTGCGTATATGTGGAATCTAAAAGCAGTGATACAAAGGAACTTATTTACAAACAGAAATAGACGCACAGACATAGGAAACAAACTTGTGGTTACCAAAGGGGAAAAGCAGGGGCAAAGGATAAATTAAAGCATTGGGCATTAACAGATACACATTACTATATATAAAATAGATAAACAACATGGGCCTACAGAATAGCACAGGGAACTATATTCAATATTCTGTAATAACCTATAATGAAAAAGCATCTGAAAAATATATATATACATATATATTTATACAGAACTGCATCATTTTGCTATACACCCTGTACACTGTAAATCAACTATACGTCAACAACAAATACATACACACATATATATAAAACAAAAAAGTTCAAAATAAAGAGAGAGAATTGCAGTGCAACGTGATGAACGCTGAGGAGAGAGTGAGGGTGGTTCCTATGTACACAGGACTCGGGTTTTAAGAAAGGAGGAGGGAAGAAGCAGGACATGCCTTCTGGAAGAGGTGATTGACAAAATTAAGTTAATGGAAATGGGAAGATTGTCCCAGTCAGAGGAAACAGGATGTGCAAAAGCCCAGAGGTGTGAGAGAATCCTCTTTCAGTCCTTCCTTCACTTTTTCACCCATCATTCACAGAGCATCTGCTATACACTAGGTGCTACCCTAGGCAGTAGGGATACAGTGCGGGGCGTGGGGCGGGGGGGGGGGGGGGGTGCCGAACGCACATGGCCCGGCCTTCATGGGGCTTCGGGAAACGGCAAATTCATTCCGTGTGACTAGAGCACAGTGGGGGGATGAGGGCTGAGAGCCGAGCCTGGGGACGTATGCATGGCTTAGTCCACGTCACACTTAGGATTCAGATGTTATACTCAGCTCCTCTGTGTGTGTGTGGTGTGTGTGTGTGTGTGTGTGTGTGTGTGTGTGCGCGTGCACATGCACGCACGTGCATACATGTGTATTGTGGGATGAGTGTGGTATCAGAACAGCACACATGCACCTGGCGTGAGCTGAAGTCAAAGGGAAAGGTGTGTAGTCCTGTTCACCTAGTCACAGCCTTACGTGAGCCGTGCATCCTGCCCTGGAGGGGACACTAGTACTGCCCCCTACACACCCAACTTTCTCTCACACTACTAAGCACCCCAGATCCTCTACTGCATCACAGCACTCTCCTCAGGGCCCCTCATGGACCATCGTAGTACCGCATCCTGCACTCCAGCCTTCTCCCATGCTGGGTCCATCAGGACCACCTTCCACAACGGGGCTGGAGTGAAGTGAGCACAGAGGTAGGGTCAGACCTGCATTCCCATCTCAGCCCTGCTCCTGGGCAAGGTGTTTGGTAGTGATATTAATAACTGTACCTGGTATCTATTGAGTTAATACATGCCGGCCCTTGACATGCATTAACTCCACTAACCCATTCAAACTTCACAATAATGCTACCTAGGTGGGTACTATTACCATCTCCGCTTTACAAAGAGGAAAACCAAGGCAAAGAACGGTTCAGTGTCTTGCCTGCAGTCACATAGCTAGTAAAATGGTAGTGCCTAGAGCCAGTCTCAGAGTGTATACTTTTAACCATTGGCTAGCCTACCTCTCTTGGGTGACTTGATTTCCTTAACTTCAAGGTGGAGCTAGTAATACTGATGTTCAGTCAGGATTAAATGAGTAACTTCAGTGCCCAGCTCAGTACACACTCCAAAAATACTGATTTTTTTTCTGTCTGTCTCAATCCTCCTCATTTCCAGAGCCCAGGTCAAATCTGTGCTTTTTCATGAAGACTTTCCCAGACACTGAGTTTATACTGACCTCTTCTTTCTTAGAAATCTCCAGCTTTAGTATGTCTGCCATTAATGTCAGCGCTGGTCATACTGTCATGTATTGTTATTGAATTATTTCAAGATGTCTTGGTTTTTCCAACATCATACATTTCTTGGGCCAGTAATCAGGTTTTATCTTCTCCAGCACCTTCCCCAGGATCCTGGGCATTGCTAAGGCATGGGTTTTCAAAGTGGGTTGGCAGAATAAAGAGTAAGTAATACTACAAGCATCCACATGTGTGATAAATACTCATTGGAAAAGAAATCACGTAATTTATAAATTAGTTGAGATAGGGGTTTTTCTACATATCTCCTTCCATCCTACAGACTCCCAAGAACTTAAATTTCAAGTTCTGTTCTAAGGTTTTTTTTAACTTCTCTTGCTTCCTTATATCTATTTTCTTTTAATACCCAAAGGCAAAAATCCCCAGGTCAACATAGGGAAAGAGGGGCTAATTGCTCAACAAATTTGAATGTGGGTATTCATTTTTCACTCTCTAAAGCATGAGATGCCCTCCTACACTCAAGTCAATGACTTTCATTTAGGAGGAAGCAAACACATTAATAAAATACATAAACACTCTCTAATGGCAATAAATTTTAAGAATAATTGACCTCATCTAATCAAAGCTTACAAGTGGCTTTAGAGTCCAAGCCTTATAAACTCTAAACTAGAGGCAAGGCTGCGTGGCTGAGTGGAAGGCAAAATGCATCAGGAGCCTAGTTTGGCTTTGAGCTGTGGTTCCACCACTTTCCACCTGTGTGATTTCCCTGAGTGTCAGTATGCCATCTGCATCAGAGTTTTAGTTGGAAAAAAACTTGTCACCTTGAAAGCATGCCATTAGTATATGGTATTACAGTCATAAAAAGGGCCAGGAACCAATCCAAGTGTAGGGATTAGAAATATGAATCATACTAAGTACAAATGAGGGATGTCAGTGACCTTTGAGGGATTTAACCCGGAACTCTTCACCGAGTGCACTTCTGGGGGTTAGTCAGCAAAGCAGAGCCCCCTGACATATGGGAGGAAGTCAGAACCCAAAGGACACATGGAAAGGTTTTCCCACACATACACCCCACACAGAACTATATCCGAATGCAGAATGCACTTCAGAACAACAAACGTTTTTAGAAGTGTTACACCTTGGTCATGATGGCAAACACATGCAGCAAATGGCCTGTACAATGCGGTAAAGAACCTCTTTGTTTTGTCCACTGGAGTGCTCTGTGGATCAGGAAGTGAGGTATTAGAGTGAAAAGATCACACACAGATCTTACTCTGTCTCCTGTCAAGACTGCTGGTCTACGGAAAACAAAGCAAAACAGAGAGTACTTAGATTCCGGAAACCACAGAATTAGAGACAGAGAAAAGGAGCAGCTCCTCTCTACTCCTTTGCTGGAACAGCAGAATCACTCCTTAAATGCTAGACCCTAACCCTTTGTTAGCCCAGCCCAGTGTTACCCCAAACTATAGTCCGTGAGCCCAGTCCAGCTGACTGCCTATTTCTCTACAGCCCTGTGATCTAAGAATGGCTTCTATAGTTTTAAATAGTTGAAAACAATATGAAAAAAAGATTGTGTGACATACGACAATTACATGAAATTCAAATTCCTGCGACCATAAATAAAGTTTGATTGGCCCACGGCCACGCTCACTTGTCTACATCGTGTCTGTAGCCACTTTTGTGCTACAACAGCAGAGTTGAGTAATGGCAACAGAGACTTCATGGCTGGCAAAGCCCAAAATGTTTACTCCCTGGTTCTTCACAGAATAATTTTGCCAACCACTTGTCTAGGCCAATTATGTTTTCTTTCAGTTGGTGAAACCAACCTACCTAGCCTGGCTGATACCTGATCAACCTCTTTCTGACCTTTTAAGACTGGATTTCAAATGTGTCGGCTGCTGTTCAAGACAGTTCCTAGGACTCCAAACCACTCTCTTGACTCTTGCCTCTGATTTACCATCATCACTTCCGTATATACAGATAGCCCCCATGAACGCATGCTCCCCAAACTCTGATTTCTATGCCCCCACTCTTTACACTCTGATTTCCCCTGTCTATTACACTACCTTCCATAGTTCCTGAAGCATCGGTACTCTGTTTCCTCAGCAAATGACAAATGGAAGGAACCATCAAGTATGGAAAGATGTTGTTGGAACTTAATATTAACATTAGAAAGTTCCCACCAACTATACTTTCTAACATTACATAGTTCCCTGCATCAACAGTGCTTTATTTTTCATGCTCCAAATTGCCTCTTTCTTTTTTCTTGCCAAACTGGGTCAATTTTACAGGTACATTATCATTTCATAGGTACGTTATAATTTGCACTAGTCTCTAAAAGACAAATGCATCACTTATTGCATTCACATTCGCTAGCATTTAAAATAGGCTGTCTAAAGAAGAGACCTAGTTTATCAGAGCGCTGCTCAGAATGTACCTGAATTGTGTCAAAACACATCCTGAGAAGCAGTATAGTAGAGGGGAAGGGGCATCAGACCCAAGTTTTAGTTCATAGAGTGTGATGAACTAAATGCTTGACCTTGGACTAGTCACAGGACAAGTCACCCTTTAGACTTTGTTGTCTTCATTTATAAGTGAATTCGTTCAGATCATGAGGAACTTTCCCACTCTCACATTCCCTAATTCTAGGATGATAACTCACTCATCAATTCTATTTATCGTTTAGCATCATATCAGAATTTGATATATTAAATGGCAATTTGAATCAGAGTAGTTCAGTTTTTGTTTTGTTTTGTTAGGCCCTGAGAAGCAGGAGGGGGTAATGGTATTTGCTACTAAGGAACAAGGCTCAGCGTGGAGAGAGGTGGACCAATTGTTTTTCATTACAAGTTCTTTTGAAATATTTGATTTTTTTAAGAAAATATAAGCACATATTATTTTGATTTTTAAAAATGTTTTAAATAAAGCTAGGAAGGATTTTAGATTATATATAATTCATACATTGATGGATGGGGACATAAACTATTGAATTTTAGACATGCATGTGGATTTTACACACATTTCCCAAGGGTCACCAAGAGGACCAAGGAAGGCTAAATAACCCTAAAGTCCCTTCCAATGCCAGATTCTATACTTTGGCCTCTCTTCAATGCTCTCATTTTCTCTCCGAACAATTCTCATTTCATGAGCAATCTTTTCCTTGGGAACTAGGCAGGTGGAAAGTTTCAACTTTTAAAGTTCATTTGTTTGAGTCCTCCCAGAACAACAACAAAAAAAATTAATGAGATTAAAATAAAAATATTTTATTTCTTCAAATCTTCAAAAAATCATTTAAAACAGATCTTGTATGAGATTTATCCCTTCAGGCTAAAATAAAGCATTAGAGTTTTTTTTGTTAAGAGAAACATTTCCTCAAATTGAAAGAAAACAGAGCTGTAATGGAAATATGAATGCAGGCTTTGCAGTTGCAACCATCTAATATAACATTAGAATTCTGCATTTGTGAATTGCTCTAATTTTATGTACATATATTTTTCAACAGGAATAGCATTTCTTTAGTTTTATAGATTTTTTTCACTCATTTAATTGGTGATATAATTACTTGCTCTTATAAATCTGAAAATTAGGAATTCAAACACACACACAAAAAGAAAAACGATTCTTAATGGCTTAGCCATTTTCCCCAGTGCATTGTCATCCCTTCAGTGGGAATCTACAGGCCCTGTGCACCCAATGATCAAAGATTTCTAAGCTACCCTTCTTGAAACGCTCACACAAACTTCTCCAGGCAACCTCAAGCAGCCTCGGCATTTTGAACCATGATTGTTTGAAAAGTCTCAGGTATTCTAAAGGGCTGAGGCTGACTCAGCCTTGATCAGAGGTGCTACAGCAATTCAGTGACTCCTAGAAAGGCCCATTGGTGCCAGGGAGACAAAACCAGGTGGAAACATTGGCACAATGTAACTGCATGGGGATTGCTGGCCAAGAAAGACTTGCTAAAGGAAAGTCACTGGGTGGACATTCCTTGAATCACAGTGACTAACTTGCATTGTCACAAATTTAAGTCTAACTGGAGTTGCACTAAAGAGATGTATCAACAAGAGCTCCCAGGATAGCATGGAGGTCTAGGTGTCTTAAAATGCTCCCTGATGTCTTCCTTCATTTAATACAGAAAAGTGATCCAGAAAAGTTTTAGGTTTTCTGAGAGACAGTCTTCAGAGAATTCTGATGATTGGTGAACTTTATCCATAATTAAAATGGAGAGGGGTGTGTGTGTGTGTATGTGTGTGTGCGTGTGAAGTGGCTGGAGTGTTCATAAGGGTTAAGAGGAGAAACATCAAGGATAGTAGGGAGTTTATGTTCATAAGCCTTATTTCATATTTCGTAAGTTCAATTTCTGCTTTTCCTTCTCTTGAACCCTGGACCTCCCCTAAACTCCTATTCCTGCAAATCCAAACTTCAAACAGCTGAAACCAATCTTAGATGAAAAAAGCCACATGTCCTGGGCACCCTCTATGGGCAGGCCTTTTTGGAGTGGTGGTGAGAGGATGGTGTTATTATCACCATTTTACAGATGGTGAAACACAGAAGTTAGCACAAAGAGGTTAGGAAATTGTCAAGTTCTCACAGCTTCTAAGAGGTAGAACCGGGATCTGGACCATTTAATGCTAATGGCCAGCATTAAACTTGGCCTCTCCCCTTTACAGGCACCTCTCCCCTTTACAGGCAATCAGGAGGAATTACTGGTCAACCATGGGTCTCAATTTGTGGAATGTGAGTGTGTGGGGCTGGAGGAGAGAGGACAGGGAAGAGCTGTGATGTTTTTGGACCCCTTGTTGGCTCCTGGTGGGTGTTGGGCCCACCACCCAAAGGCAAACATGGAAACAGCACTCAGCCTAGATGCCCAGATCCTCCTCCTCACCCATGTAGAAGGTCCTGTAAAAGTAAGTCATCATCAGAAAGAAAAGGGGATTGGCCCAACAAACACTGGGAAGGGAGGATCCCAAAAAACAGGATTTCCGGTAACTGTAAAATACCTAGAAAAGAAAGGGGGAAGGAAAATGATAGCCTTTGGGACTGGAAAGACCTGAGAAGTTACTACCTACTATTACCTATGTGGGCTTGGGTACCCTCCAGAAAACCAACATCCTCATCCTTCAGCTTCCTCATCTGGGAATGGGAATCATTGTATAATTATATCGGCAGGTTTGCCATGAGAATTAAATGTAAACTACCACACACATCTGCATCGTTTTACCTAAGTTGCCCTCCCCTGATTTCCTAATTACTTCCTTCTCCACAGAAGTCATTTCTCCCACATGCTCCTTTTCCTACATTTACGTGCCCTAATCTTTCTACTGTGAAATCAGCCTTGCCCTTTCATTTCTTCATAGGATTCTCTGATATTTTGGGTATTCTCCCTGTGATGACTTCCACTGACTGCAAATATTTGCCCAGTGCAGTGAGATGCAAATAATTGGATGCTTTGGCCCATAAGCGTCTGCCTGACCAAGTGTTTCCTACATCCCTAACTCTGCACAGAGAGATGTTTAGATTTTTTGAACCACAAGCATAAACAGAAGAAAATGAACGAAAGATCCCACCTTCACTAAGTGTCAGAGAGTGTTTTCCCTAAAGCAGGGGGAAGGAAAATCCTCCTGATACCCCTCACAGATTCTAGCTTTTTGCTCCAGAGATACCTAGGGGAGCCCTAAGCATCCGCTCCCTTCCCTTGAAGCCCCAGAAGCCAATGGCAGTCTCAGGTGAGAGAGACAAATGCATCATTTCCCTACAGGTGAAGACAAAAATTTCCCTCTCTGCAGAAACCTTCAGGTTTGTATGAGCCCATATCCACCTCATATATCAGAGACAGGGCTTGTCTTCTAATAATACATTATGTTTGAAAATACTCTGTACCACAACTGGTGTTTTCTTAAGAACCAGAAATTGCTACATGGGCTTTACACTGCAGACCAAGCAACCTAGTGGCCCATTCTGCTTCCTTGTGAAAATGAGTGATCAGCAGTGGTCTCCACCAGGGCTAAGCTCTAAAGATGGGAATCAAGGCGAAGCATCTCCCTTTGGCTTAGCAATGTCTTGAAACTATTATCCATGAATTTTCAAATAATTCTCAAGCCCACCTTCATATTCAGAGATGTCCCATGGAGAAGTATTCTGAATTACTGAGAGAGATAACAAACCTTGTAATATATTATTACTACCAGTTCTGCTCCAGTTGTTAAATACCACTACCAAAGGTCAGGCCTTTTTTTAACCCATGCCAGTGGTTGGTGAAGGCATGAGCCCTAAAATTGGTGCCATGTCACTTTGATTAGATTCCCTACAAGTCTCCATGTTCCTCCTATATTTTTATGTCATAGTTCCGAACAGCCATGTAATGTAATATTAACATTCTAAATATGTTAAAAAGGGGCAATATTTGTAGTGATTTCTGGGATCAACTGCTTCCCCTGCCCCCCACCCTACAACTATGCTCCTGCTGTTACTACAATCACTAACATATCAAAAGGTCTTCTGTGAGCTGAGCACTGTGTTCATCCCTTTACATTCATAATCTGATTTAATCTTATGAGATGCCTATTATTTTTGTTCCCATTTCACAGATGAGAAAACCAAAGCTTGGAGAAATGAAGTAGTTTGCCCAAGATCAGACAGCTAATTAATAGAAAAGGTAGCCCTCAAATCCAGATCCAGAGTAACAACAAAGGCAGCCCATTCAAATTATAATTTATAGATAAATTCTGCCTATTCTTAGAAAATAGTTTCCTTACCTGCACAATTGCTGTATCTCAGAGTGAAACTCACATAAAATACATGATAAAAATCACTGGTTACCTATTTTAATTCAATACAAATTCATGGAGAGAGGAATTTCTATTGAGTCAGCCAACTTAGAGGTATGGCAAGAGCTAGAGAAAGGCAGATGTATTTTGATAGACCTTTCTGTCATAGACAGGACCAAGACTAGACAGACAGCTAAGTTCTAGTTCTGGCTCTACCATGAGCTTGCTGTGAAATCTTGAACAAATCATCAAACCCTTAGGCTCATTTCCTTATTTGTAAATTATAATAGTCCCTCTAACCAGGTTGTTGCATCAGATATTATCTACTGATTTTCAAACATGGAAGTGGAGGCTTAGGTCTTATACCACCCCTATCGACACATACACTTCCTCTACTCTCACCCTCCCAATACAGTTATGTCATAGTATTTTGTAAAATAAATTACATTTGTTTTGTTATGTTATTAAAAACTATTTGTTTTGTTCACTGCTGAGCCCTGTAGTATCTCATAATTAAATTTTTTTCTTACATACTTTTTTGTTTTTCCTGGAGTTAATAGTAGTCTACATTTTTTATTTCCATTTTCATTTCTTCACTCAGTGACAAACTCTTTGTCAGAGTTGAAAGAAAACTTCTCGATATGTTCACATCAGACAGATATTCAGTTCCATTTTTTTCCAGAAGGCATCCTTCTAGGAATCCTTAATCCTCTTGCTCTGATCTGGACTGGCTTCTCTTCAGGCATTCAGCACAGCTAATATCTTAGAGCTCCCTTCTGCCATCATCCCAGGAATATTCTTTGTCTCTCTTATTTCCTGGATACCATGTCTTCTTCCTTCTTTGATTCACTCTCTTGTTTTTATGGTGCACATCCTTCGGTAGCTTTCTGAGAAATTTGTAAAGATCTCGCAATCTGAAAATATCTTATTTGAACAATTTTACATTCATTATCTCATTTAATCCTATGAGATGCCTCCAATTTTATTCCCATAGCAGTGAAAGGCAGTAGCAGAATATTGACGTCTAGGTTGAAAATCAGTTAAAATTTTAAATATAATACTCTAGTCTCTTTTAGCTTCAAGTGGCAATTTCCAATGTGATTCTCAATCCCTTATATGTGACATATTTTTGTCTGGAATCACTTTGTAAATTTTCTTTATTTCAAATGTTCTGAAATTTTTCAGTGATGTGTCTAGGTGTGCATGTGTGTGTTTCATTTGTTATGCTAGCATTAAGTAAATGGACCCTTATATTTATAAACTCATGTCTTTCAGATCAAGAGAATTGTCTTATATTATTTCAACAGTTCCCATCCCTCCATTTTATCTGGTGTCACTTTTTGTATCTCCTCTGGATTTTAGACTTTCTGAGCTGCTCATCATATTTTCTTGATTTTCTTTCTTTTTCTTTTTTTTTTCTTTCTTATTTTCCATCTCTTTTTTACCTAATTTGTCAGAGATTTTTTTCAAATGTGTTTCTCAACTCTTCTAGTAAGTTTAATTTCTGCATTCATATTTTTATTTCCAAGAGCTCACTCTGGTTTTCTGAATGTTCCTTCTCATAGTGGTCTGTTCTTATATCTTGAATGCAATATATTCTCTTACTTTTCAAAATAAATTTAAGATTTTTAAAAATGTTTCCCTCTGGCCTGTGTTGCCTGTGTTTGCTCCAATTACTTTTATTTGTTTCTGTTTTAGTCTGTCTCTTTCATATTAGAATGCCTTCCTGTAATGTTTGGTCATTCAAGAGTAAAATATCCAAGGCTGACTGGAAGTTCCAGGAGCATGGAAAGGAATTACAGGTGGTGGGCTTTACTGCAGTGTGGCATGGAGAAGAGTTGATCTTTTCAAAGGATGCATTTTCTATTGGACTGGTCAGTTTCCCCAGAAAGGAATCCTTCACTTTCCTCTCCTGCAGAGAATGAAGCAAGGCACCAACACTTTGGAAGAGAAGAGAGAACTGGGATCTCACTATTCAGCATGCAGACTTTCACCTGAAACCCTATTTTCACACTGCTTACTACCTGTCCCTCCACAGTGCCTGATTGTCCTTTTCTCAACTCTGTTAGGATATGAACTATATCTGTTTTCTGCCTTCATCTAGTGAAAAAGGGATCTGGTCTCTTTGATTTTTCTGTATATCTTCAGCCTGTTCACCTATTTTCCATTCTACTTCTCATCCTCACCTTCTAAGTTACTTGGCACATCCAATTCCTGAGCATTTCCAGAATTCTGCAGTACCAAACAGCCTGCTTTTTGTTGATTTTCCCCCCACTGAAAGCTTAAGTTTCACTATTATTTTACTGCTGTGCCAAGTCAGTTACTATTTGTTTATTCTTTTTCGGGCTTTCAAAACCCAGTAGACATTTTTCCACAAATGTCATCTCCTCTTTCATTCTTTTTGTCCTTTGGGGTTTAAAACTTTTTTATGTCTTTATTGTTTTTTATTAGGTCTCAATTACTATATTTAATCCAAAGTATATTGTTCACAGTTTTCACTTAATAGTCTATCAAAAGCATTCTCCCCCTACATTAAATATGGAAAACACAATTTTTGATGCTGTATCATAGTGTGTTTGACCATCAACCTATAATTGGAAATTTAGAATGAGCCAAACTTTTATTATTATAAAGAATATCAAAATAAACATCCTTTTACATGAAGTTTTATCTTTTTCTCTAATAACTTCCTTAAGATCTATTTCCAGAAGAATATTGTCATTTTTTTTATAATTTTTAAGCTATTGATATATATTATATAGCTGACTTCCAGAAAGGTGTCAATAATTCACACTCTCCCCCCAAAAAGGCAGGGGCAGTAATTATATGGGATTCATTCCATCATCACCAACACCATCACCAACATAACTGCTTCTCAAAATCTTTACCAGTTGTGTCTCGTTGTTTTAATTTGAATTTCTGTGCTGATAAGTGATTGCAATTTTTTCATGTATTTATTGGTAATATGTCCCTTGTTCATGGACCAAACTCATTTTTTTCAAGTGGAATATTAGGCTATTTCTTATTGATAATCTCTTAATTTGTTAAAGATATCAAGCCATTTAGACCAGACTCGTCAAAAATATTTTTCCATTTTACTATTTGTTGAGTTTTTGTTTATTACATTTCTGACATAGGGAATTTTTAAATTTTTACATAACCATAATTATCACTTTTTCTTCATGCCTAGAGAGACTTACCATTCCAGAATCAGATAAATATTACCCTATATTTTCTTCTTTCATTTGTATGTTTTGAATCTTTTACATTTTACTCTTTCTCCCTGGAATTTAATTTGTAGTCTTTTCTGCTATTACTTAACAACAGTTCAACACCATTTATTGCATAATTGTCAGTTTTTCAACTAATATGTAATCTAGCCTTGACCACATCCACATCCACATCCTAAACTCTTATTTTTACTAGAGTCTGTTTCTGGTCTATTTCAATCCCATTTGTCTGTTGATTCTTACTCCAGAACATCCTGTGTTAATTACCACATTTTACAGTACATTACAAAATCTACTAGAGAAAAGTCTCCTTTACTGCTCTTCTTTTAAAATATTTTTTAGCTCTTTCATCCAGCTCTTTCATCCTATTTACTCTTCAAGATTAACGTTAGATTACTTGGTCAAGTTTCCAAAAAACAACAGCAGCAAAATGATTTCGACTAGAATTACATTAACTATGTACATTCATTTGAGATGAGCCAACATGTTGACAGTATTCATTCCTCCTTTCTAAGAAAATGACTCCTTTTCCACTTATCCAAGCCTTCTTTTATGTCTCCTGCTAAAGTTTTACTGGTTTTTTCATACTGAGTCTGTGTTATTACTCAATGAATTTATTTTAGATAGTTTATATTTTAGTGCCATTTTGAATGATTTTAATCTTCATATTTTCTAACTGGTTATCACTACTACACCAGAAAGCTATTAATTTTTGTGTATTTACTTTCTGCTGAATCAATTCACTCAACTCTCACTTTTTAAAATAATTTTTCAGTTTTTCTAAATACATTTGCTTTCCTATATAGACAATAATTTTACCTGGTCATATACTTTTTATCTCTTTTTTTTTTCTGTGTCTTACTTCTGTCCCATGTATGAGTAAACTGGCATAATGGAATTGTGAACAGCATTGGTCATAATCCTGGTTTTAATGGGAACACCTTTACAATGAGAATAATAATTGCTGATTTTTACCGAGTATTTTCTACATGCCAGCCACTTTGCCAAAAGATTTAGGTATATTACTTCCTTTAATTTTCATAATCATTTTAGGATAAAGTTACTATTGTAAACTTATTTTAAAGATAGTGAAACTGATGCTTTAAAGCAGAAATATATCCAAAGTTATCCAGCTAGTCAATGGCAAAGCAGATTTCAACTTTACATCAGTTTGACTTCAGAGCTTAAGTTTGTAATACAACTGAGATTATATTCCAGAATTTCAAGTACGAGTTGCTGATAGGAGTTTTTAAGGATGACTAGAAGATTTTTTGAAAAGGTTTTCATTGAGAAAGGAGATGGGAGAGAGAAGAGTGGATTGATTTTAGGCAGATGAAACATAGACACAGAGTACAATAACAATGCAAGAAAAGTGCAGCAAAAAATGCTTCTCCCGGTAGCTCCTCCAGTTATGTGTGAAGACCACAGCCAGTTACTAACGAAAACAGTATATTTCGAAGACCAGTGCATCTGAGTTCGGTATTATTCCCACAAAAATAACAAAAGCTATACTATGTAACCTCTTGACCATTTCAGTTTCCAAAAATTTCTAAAGAAAACATTTGGTTTCATCAGCTCAGATGTTTGCTTCACTGAAACACTGATTCATCCAAAAGGTGGAACTGAGGTGATTCATGCCATGTAAGTCACATCTTGGCAAGGAGCTAAGCTGCAGGAGATGGTGTACCTCCTTCTCCAATGTGGGGGGGAAGAAAAAAGGAATCTATCAATATTCAAAATAAAGTCTTTACAGTGTTACGCGAAATTACGTATTTGCAGATTACTGATTGTGTAATAGCTCTGCTAGACTCCCACCACTGTAAGAAGCCCACGCCTGAAGCATGAGAAGCAGCATGGAGAAACGTGAACATTTTGCTTTTTCACCAGACATTTTCATTGTTGGGGTTGAGGAGGGGAGCTCTTCCTCAGAAATGATTACATAAAAGTTTTTAACTTTAAATGTCACCCTTTTTTAGGAAGAGGACAATTGATTGAGGCTAAGGAAGTATTAATTTAAGAACATTATTTTTTACAAGCTTCTGGGAAGCTTACCCTTGACCAGTGAACAGAGAGGTACCTGGGTCTGAGCACACAAGCGCAGCACTGCACTTCCAACTCAGGTTCTAGTCCTGGTCCTGCGGGGCAAGGCTCTTAACCTGTCAGCCCTCAGTTTATGCATTTGACGATTGGTAATAATAACATGGTTGCCATTTCCTTCATAGGCCTTCCGTGAGATTGAAAAAGGAATATAAATGGATATGTGCTTCTGAAAACTGAAATACACTTGACGTATGTAAGGAAAGACCCAACAGTTTCCAGGATGCACTCCCTATAGAGCAGTCGTATTTATTGCTCGCCCGAACTCCTCTGAAAAAGACAAACAGCCAACAGTAATGGAGTTCTGCAGAGAGCCAGCCCGTTTCCATTTCAATTCAAAGCCCTGGAGGCAGCAAACTTTCAATCCAGGCACTACCCCCAAGTCTCCAGTAAATTTGTCTGTTTCCCCAATATATGTGGTGAGCATTTGAACAGAAGCATCAGGCTATGTCTGATCAGATTAGCCTATCAGGCGGAGATAATTACCATTTAAAGGCTAAAAGAGAAATGACCTATTTTACACACACTTGGTGAGAGGCGCTGGGGAGAGATGGCGCGTGATCCCTGAACTACTCGGTAACTCAAGCTTTGGTCACCACGTGGCTCCAGCTTCCCCTCAGTCCCTTTGGCCAGTCATTTCTTTATCCACTGTACAGTGGCTCCGTGTACTGGGGACTGAGCTTAAATTGAGCTTGAGACAGGGGCCATGGAATGATTGAGGAGTGAATTAGATAGAAAATTGCGGCTTTTGCGCCCTAAGTGAGAATCACTGCATTCACCCAGCTACTACAACTTGAGTATTTCTCACTTCTTTTGACATTTTTTTTAAGAGGGGAACTTGATGTAAAACAAATCTGTCTCCTTAGAGAGTCCAGAGCTGCCTTTCCCCCGCAACCTTCTTTTAAGATCTGTCCTTCAAGGGACTTCCCTGGTGGCACAGTGGTTAAGAATCTGCCTGCCAATGCAAGGGACACGGGTTCAAGCCCTGGTCTGGGAAGATCCCACATGCTGTGTGCAGAGTAACTAAGCCCGTGTGCCACAACTACCGTAGCCTGCCTGCCTACAGCCCGTGCTCTGCAACAAGAGAAGCCACTGCAATGAGAAGCCTGCGCACCGCAAAGAAGAATAGCCCCTGCTCACCGTAACTAGAGAAAGCTTGTGCACAGCAATGAACACCCAACACAGACAATAAATAAATAAATAAATAGATAAACTTATTAAAAAAAATGACTGCCCTTCACATCTCAAATGTCCTATAGCCAACATCAGCATGGATTGTGACCTATGTAAGCCAATGCTCAAGAAAGAGTTCAAGAAGGGAAGAGTCTAAGTCTTAAACTCAGTGTTCATTGGGCCCCCATCAAAATAATCAGCTGTGAATGTAGCACATAGGAGCACAGGAAGCCAAATGTAAAAGCCAAAGACACCACAGGGAAAATCTGTGTCTCGTATAGGTTTTTTGGGTTTTACACAAAACGATTCCCTTCCCAAGAGGTGCTCGAAATTGAGTCAAAGTTGAAAATCGCAAAATTCTTGGATTCATTTATTAGCGTGTGTTCATTCACACATAAGCACAATTGGTTGTTCTAGAACAGGTAGGTGAGGGCACTGGTTATACATGGCAAACTTGATTTCAACATGCATGACTTAAGCCTGACCCATGCCTGGTACTATGCTAGGCCCTGAGAGAAATAGGAAAATGAATATGATTCAGATTCTGGCCTCCAGGGGTTGATACAGAACTCTGATCTAAGACAGTGCAAGTAAACTCCTAGGAGAGAAACATCAAATGCGGTGGTAGCCTCCCTAACATATCTACAGCTTTTTAGAATAAAGCTCCATGAGCATGGGTAGGTTAAGCACATGGCAAATGCTTCCGCAAGGCCTCCTGCTCCATCCACAACCTGAGGCCACCCGCATGCAAGAGCCTCTTCCAGCATCACTGCCCATCACATTCCCTGACACAGCCAGCCACCCTCCATCTTTCAAACATGTGCCAAATGTCTATTCTTCTAGTTCTTTGTTCACAAGGCTCCCTCCGACTAGGATGCCTTTTCAGCCTCTTTACCACCCCACCTAGAAAGCCCTTACTCTTCCCTAAGATCCAACTCAGTCATCTGTAGGGTGAAAATGAACAAGGAGATGTCATCCCAGGGTCTCTCCCAGCCTTTTATGTCAATGACATGTGAATTTAAGACATGCCTCCAACAGCCCACCTTCCTCGAACCATGAAGTCATTCCTGACGCCCTGGGGCATGATTGCTCGTCCTCCTCTGAACGTGCATCACACATGCTCAGACTGCTGCTACCAGAGCACTGAACAGACTCAGCTGTCATTAACTATTTATTCATTCATCCTTCCAAATAGAGTGAGTACAACTAGAGGGCAGGATCTGCATCTTATTTCATTTTTATTTTCTTTAACAAGGAATTACATGGCCATAACTATGCGTCGACCACTATTCTAAGTGCATTACACGTATGTATCGATTTAATCTTCACGACAATCCAGTGAGGTAGATACTATCATAATCTCAATTGGCCTATGAAGGAACTGAGACATAGAGAGTTTAAGTAACATGCTCAAGGTCATACAGCTGGTAAGTAGTGACCCATGATGTGAGCCCAGCTCCTAGTGCTACCTCATGCTATTTTGCTTATCTTTGCACCCTCAGGACTTTGCCCAGAGGTCTAGTATTTAAAACGTGGAGCTCGGGCTTCCCAGGTGGCGCAGTGGTTAAGAATCCGCCTGCCAATGCAGGGGACGCAAGTTTGATCCCTGCGCCAGGAAGATCCCACAAGCCGCGGAGCAACTAAGCCCGTGTGCCACAACTATTAAGCCTGTGCTTTAGAGCCCATGAGCCACAACTATTGAGCCCATGTGCTGCAACTACTGAAGCCCACGTGCCTAGAGCCCGTGCTCTGCAACAAGAGAAGCCACGGCAATGAGGAGCCCGCGCACCACAACAAAGAGTAGCCCCCACTCGCAGCAACTAGAGAAAGCCTGCATGCAGCAACGAAGACCCAACACAGCCAAAAAATAAATAAATAAATAAAATTAAAAAAAAAAAACAAAAACGTGGAGCTCCATAAACATGCACTAGCTGATTAAATAAAAGAGCAGATGACCGCTACTTGTTAGCCCTGGCTAGATCTTCTTGAAAAGTTCTAGACTGTAGAAGCTAAAGGTAATTAGCAGATTGAGAGATGCTTCAGAGAAACTCAGGAAGATGGAAATGAAGAATTATACCTAAGGATTTAAGTTGCTTAGCCTTGGGAAGCCAAAGCTGAGGTCTGCTTTCATAATGATCTTCAAGGCCAGGAAGGCTGATTCCTGAGGACAGTGACTGAGCTGTTTTTCTCCACCTCCAGGGAGGGTGAAGGAGCAGGACTGGTCCTGAGCTGCAACAGGCGTGGTTTAAATCCACCACAAGGAAGAATTCCCTTAACCTAAGAATCATTTATTAGACTCAGGGATGAGTTATGGAGAGAAGCTATAGAAGGTCATCTTTCTTCAGCATCTTAGACTTGCTTCTGCTCAGAGTGAGGAACATGGAGGGTGAAAACAAACAATGACATGTCATCCCAAGGTCTCTTCGAGCCTTATAAATCGATGACATTTGAATCTAAGAAATACATCACTTTACCTTCCTGGACCAAACGAATGAATGAGTGAGTGAGTCCCAAGTAATTTAAAAGGCAACAAAAAATTATAACCAGCAGGAAAAAAAGGGGTCTTCTCAAACATACCAGTGTGCCAGAAATGTAGCAACAGAAGAAAAACAGAACCTGTTTTCTGAGAAACCTAAACTCTTACAGCTTCTACATTCAAACCATCTCTTGCTAGGGGCACCATACTCCTGACATAGAGTTAGAGTTGGTCAGTCTATATCCTTGGGTGCTGATTTTATCCAACACCACAATTTGCATATTTGATAGATGACATTAGTATCTTGAAGCAGATTTCTCGAACTATGAAGTAAACTCAAAATATGAACCACTATTCCATCAATCCAATGTAAGGAGTATCAAACGTAAAGAAATGAATCCTTTCCTGGGAGCAGGAAACAACCTCGTGCATACTTTTTTTTCCTTCCTGCATGGAAAACAAGACACCAAGTAGCAACGGAATTGGAAGGGAAGGCAGAGAGTAACATAAAGCTATTTTTGTATTTGGTATTATTTCAAAGATACAATTCTACTTTATTTTCTGTTATTAGAGATGAAGATTTTACACTTATAGAATGGTTTCCATTAGGCAAAATTCTTTGAAGCACACATTATTTTACCTGGGAAGTGGGTATTTTGTTTTGTTTACAGAGGAGGAAACATCTCAGAGAGAACAGGGACTTGCCTCAGGTCACACATGTAAGTCTAGCAGCCCTTCCCCAGTCAGGACCTCTAGTTTCCAGGCATGTCATCTCCCATACATCATGGCCTGCTGGCCACTGAACCAGCCTTGCTAGAGGCCTCCTTTGACCTCTTTTGGGAGCTATGAAGTTGGCCTGTCCCACCTTGAGAAATTCAGTCCACTGAACCCAGAGACACATACAAGAGACTGTTCTATCTGTCCCAAGTAGAGCATATCCACCATTAGTGAAGCAGTAGAGCCCAGATTCTAACTCAGGGTTTCACTGCTTGCAAATTGCACTCTCTTTAAAAACCTGGCTCCAATGTCATCTACTCTGTGAACTCAATCTGGCCCCCTAGCTCCACACTAATCCTAGGGTGCTTTCAAGTTCTGGATCCAGGCTGCTGTGGCCTTGGCTCCATGGGGTAGTTAAGTGATCTTAACCTCTCTGAAACTGCCTCATCTACACAATGAGGATAAAATTCATCTCTCTCTAATGCTGTGATGGTGACGATTCTGTGAGTTAATATACAACAAATGCTTAAAACAGCTCTTGGCACAAAGTAAGCTCTTGGTCATTGTTCAATATTCTTGATAGTATTACCTTCTCTGGGTTTTCTGAGTCCTCACAGGGTTTTGTTTCTCTTTCTGGTATAAAACACTATATTATTCATATTTCTTATAACTCTCCTGCACTATTTTGTTAGTTACCATCCAGCCCGTCGTGAGCCCAGAGACCATCTTCTTTCCTGGCAATCTCTCTTCAGATGACGTCACTTATATCCACTTAGCCATCCTAAAGGGTCACTTGACTCTCCACACCCTCCTTCCCTGCATCCGTCAGTCACCAAATCCAAAGGCCCATGCCCTCTAGATATTTCCAAATCTACCCTTCCATCGCCATCTTATTTCCACGGTCCTGCCAGCCCTCATGTAAAGCAGCTTCTTAACTGGGTTTCTGGCCTCTAGTCTCGTTACAGTCTAATTTATCTTCCACGCTGAAGCCAGAATGATGGCTTTAAAAAATGTTGATCCCCATCTCATGTCTCTGTTTAAAGCCCATCGATGGCTGTCCACTGCTGCTCGAAGCTTTTGGTCTGACCATGCAGTCACTTTCTCCTTCCTACCTCTTCTGAGTCATCTGCCTCACCCCGAAAGGCCGGCACCAAAAGACAACTGGCTCCTCCTGCCTCTGATATGTTCTTTCCTTTGGCCTAAACCCTCTTCCTAGTTCTTTGGCTTAAGCCCTTCTCTTTATGTAGCTAGTGCCAGTATCACCCCCTCCATGGAACCCCTTTGACAGATTGGAGGCCACTCCTCAGTGCTTCCGAGACACCTGGAGCATTTTGTGGCTATTCTGTAATCATAATGACCCGCTGTGCTCTCCCCACCATGACCTCAAACTCAAGGGCAATGTCTCCTGTCACTGTCCCATTCACTTAAGTGTGGATGTGCTTTGCACACAATTCCTATTCAAAACAATGCTGACTGGTCGATCTCATTAGATAGATAATAGAGAGAAGCTAACACATATAGCTCACACTATGGAGCACTAAACAGTACCCACTGAAGGGTTCTTCTAAGGACTTTTCACAACTTGACTCATTGAATCCTCACAACAAGGTAGCTGGGATAATTATCTCTATTTTATAGGTGAGGAAACTGAAGCACGGAGAGGTTAGAAATGTTACCCGTGTGACATACTTAGAAATTGATGACACCCGTGTTAGAATCCAGAAGTCTGGCTCTAGATCCCATGTTCTTGACCCTTATGCCGCTGCTCCTGTCAGATAGGGGTGCCATGATAAAAAAAGATATCTAAACAGACGCAGATAATATATTCTAGTTTGAACTCTACAGGGGGGAAAGTTGAGGCATTGGAAGCTTATGGAGAGGTAATCCAGGGAAACGGAAGAAAGCTAAACAGGGAGATCATCATCCTTGCTCCTCACCAACCAGCAGTAGAACTCAGGGCAGTCAGCCTTCCTCAGCCTTGGTTCTTCAAGTCTGAAACCAGGGCCTTGGGGCCACATCACATCTTAGCTTTCTTCCAGCTCAAATCTGCAGTTCCCTTCAGTTAGGCAAACATCATCAGGGTTAAGCGTGTGTCAGGCTCAGTACTAAGAGCAGAGCCACAGAGACAAACGACATGTGTCTCTGCCCTTGACAAATCCACCATCTTCTTGTGGGGGAGATGGACACAGACAGACGACATTGCAGAGGAGTTCACCGTGGCCACGCCGCTATTACACTGGTTATTTTCAAGGGGACCATCCCAAGACAAAACATTACCCAGAAATGAGCCATTTCCCCTCCATAATGTCTTTCAGCTGACCACTGCCCAGAGCAAGAAGCATTGATGTCCCCTCCCATCCTCTCGCCAATGCCCCATTCAAGCATAATCACCCAGGTTTACAAGTGAAGAAGCAAAATCTCTGCCTTAGTAAGTTTTCCAGTAGCCCGATGGTTACCTGGTGGCCTGAGCCCCTGTCATCTTGGTTCCCAGCTTCTCCCAGAGCTGAAGTGAGCTATGGGCAACAACAGCATTAACTCTGACACAGCTGCTGTTGGTTTTCCAGTATGGGTTATATGCTTAAATGAATTTTTAGATTTACAGTTGATTCTAGAAATTGCATCTAGTTCATTTTCAACTCCATGGGTAAGCTGGTTTATTTAAGGCAAACAGCATCCAATTAAAATACATTCTGGAGAAATGAGTGAGCAAGGCATTTTTGCCCAACTCTTAATTTATTTACCAAAAAAAAAAAAAAAATCAGGGGATTTCTCAAGGACCAAATCCCATCACATCATTGTGAAATGAGATAGTTAAAATGTGTGTGGTCAAAATGTAATTTGAAAATACACTTTGAGAGGTAGCCTTGTATAAGGGTACAGGACTTGGGGCCAGTCTGAGTGGGCCCACATCTCTTTTCATCATCTCAATAGGTGTGTAACCTTCAGCATGTTCCTCAGTTTCCTTGAACTGAGCCTCAGTTTCCCCATCTGTATAAGACAAATGAATAATATCTGTCAGAGTACTTGTAAGAATTAGAAATATAGCCTAGTGCCTGGTAGAGAGTAAGGGTTAAAAAATAAACTATTAAAAAACATTTTATTAAAGTCTTAATGATTCAGAGATTGATTATTCCATTAGAAGATTGTCATGCTTTTTCCCTTTCTTCCTCTTTCTTCCTGCCTGCCCACATCACAGCTGCTCATAAGCTATTATTTCATGAGATTAAAAATGAGATAAAGTTCAATTCAGATGGTACATCAAAATGGGAAGAACACAGGCATTAGAGTCAAACAGGACTGGACTTGAATACTGGTTGGCTTTGGACAGGTTATATAACCCCCTCAAGTCTTAATTTCTTCATCTGTAAAAGGGAGTAACCATATCTACCTTCTAGGCTTCTTAGGAAGGTTGAAGTGTGTATGTGTACAAAATATTTAAGCTAGGAACATGGAATCCAAATGTTTCTATAAAAAAGCATGTGTCCTATCAATGGTAGCATCCCATGAACTTTTAGCTTAGTCATTTACCAAAATGCAGATAATGTAAATGTTCTCTCTGCTCCTTGCCTCCAAAGATGTGATCTTGTTATACACACACACACACACACACACACACACACACGCACACACACATTCACAGCACTGTGAATGGTAAATAGGTAAAGAGTAGTTAGGTAAAAACGTATTGAATCAGTTTCTATAAGAAATGTAGTGCTAAACTAAAGCTTCAGCATCAATCACAATCCCCAACTCCATCACTACCATGAATGGCCAAGAGAAGTCACTCTCATGACGAAGACATTACATCTAATGCCATCATATTTCATTTCCTCCTTCAGGGACAGCTTGAGTTTCCGCTGAAGTGGGGTGACTCCATACATGCAGGGACCCAGCATGGCAATACAGACGGCTGAACAGTGTGGGCACCAGGTAGGCCTCACTGGGGGTAGAGCTCCAGAGGCAGCGAAGCTGGGGCTGACGCACCTGACACACAGTGCCATGCACAGCCAAGACTCAGGGAGGCCAAATGCGAGCCTGGGATGTCCTTCCCATAACCATGACCTCCAGCAGCTATAGGGAGATCTTCGGTTACCATGATGGAAATGGCAAGGGTCAGCTTGAACAGGATCACATCTTTGGAGGCAAGGAACAGAGAGAACACTTTCATCATCTGCCTTTTGGGAAATGACTAAGCTAAAGGTCCATGGGACGCTACCATTGATAGGACACATGCTCTTTTACATAAACATTTGGATTTCATGTTCCTGGTTTAAATATTTTGTCCACAGAGATCTCTGAGTCATCTCCTCACATGTTTCCTCCCTTCATCCGCCTTTGAAATGAAGACTATATATAAGATGCCAAGTCTCTAAAGGAAAACACAAACAAAAGACAAAAATCCAAAAGTCATATCAACATACCATAAAATGTCAGAATATTTGTTTAGATCCCCTGGGGACATACCACGTGACACTCTCAAAGTAGCACGCAGAGATTTATTTGTATGCCTTCCTGCTTCCTAAATAACACTCCCACTCAAAGTGGAAGGACTCCAATTTCATGACAGGCTGGAGGAGGTTTTTGTCTGAGGCTCCTTACTTAACATCACATGGCTTAGAACAGAACATACCTGTCAATAACAGTACTAGATTTCACTGGAATTTCTATTGCAAAGGAGACTCTTACGGAAAGTTTCCCTCTTTTCATAAAGAAGAAGAATTATTTTTTTAAATTGATGTTGAAAATCAACTCACCCTGAATCACCATTTTTGTAGGAAACTGCCTGCTATAGACAAAATGGAAAATTACAGTTGCACTTTATCCAACACCACCCATAAGAAATGCTTCACGTACGGAAGTGTTCTTTTTCCATAAGGCAGCAGCATTAGAAAAAAAAAACCTCTGGCATCGCTCTTCAATATTGTTGTCTAATTAAATGGCAATGGAGTGGATACGTAAAAATATGCATTAGAGGTGTGTAATGTGTAATGTGAAGAAAAGTAATCAAAGCCATTCAACAGGATTTAGGAAGGGATTTCAGTTGGCAGCTTACGAGACAGGAGCATATAATTTTGCTAATTTGAAATAGGTATTGTAACATATAAACATTACTGCTTTGCATATTTTAATGAAAACTGCCTCTACACCAAAATGAATCCTTTAGTTTGAACTTTCTGCATACCACAGAACTTCTACCTATTATGAGTTCAGCATAAATAAGAAAGGTATGCAAGCCACATTAAAAGAATGGTCACCTCATTAAAATAGGTTAAAACCAAGCCCCTTACTCCAAGCTACTATAACACTATAAGGTAAATCTGGTGACAGGTGTTGTATTAAATTTTTATATTGCAATGAACTTGTACTCACACAAACCAAATCTTCATGCTTCCTTTGATATACACCTGCAACTTATTAATTCAAGGGCCTTTATTAAGAAAGTATAAATTTAGCAACATCTATAGATTTGTAAAACTCTATTAGCTTGCTCAAGAATCTAGAGGAAATGCATCTGGAATCTTATTTGCATGGTTTACAAAGAAATGGAAACTAATGATGACTTTTCCCAAACGGATGTGCCTGCAGATAATGGATTTGTGCAAACAGACTGATGTGAATTACCCAGGCTTGGGCTAAAAGAGTTGAGAGAGAGATCTGGGTCCATCTGGAACTGAGGACATCCCTTACCTGCCAGCTCGCTTCTCGCTGAAGTCCTTTTTTCCAGTCTTCTTCCAGCCTGGGGGAGGTCTCATCCATTGCTGATGTTGCTTGCACAACCTGGATTCGCCAGTGGCTGTTACTCTTTCGTTGCAAGCCTTTACCAAAGCGGCAGCGAGGGCAGTTCAGGGGCAGACTGTCATGGAGAAAATGCCATGCCAGAGGATGAGGGATCAGGCAGGAAGAAGCCACGCGGGAACAAATTTGGGATACATGGGGCAACCCTGACAGCTGCCGACTGGCCGGGCAGGAGGCCAGCTCAGCCACTGAGCGTCCAGAGATTAGGAACGACCAAGCTCCAGGGCCAGTGGACAATGGGTCATCCTTATGCTTCTGGCATAAAGGTCAGAGGAGGGACGTGTGAAGGCATGCTCTATGACCTAGAAATATGCATTTCTATGTGTGCACCCGTCTTGTCCTCATCCCCAAACACACACACACACACACACACACAGCAGAATTGGCATTATTCTGCAGGGTTGCATCAGCAGGCTGGAGTATCCTGGAAGAAATAAGCTACTTTACATAGAAGCAACACATTTCATTTGAGCAGATCTCCCCCCAACAGTATGAATCACTCAGCAGCCAGTAAACATGAATAATAGCAAGTTCCTTTGGGAGAAAATAGACTCATTCCCATAGTTGAATCCTGAGCATCTATAGTTCCTGGTTCCACCCCTCTAGGAAGTTCTGTGGCAGGCGTCTCAACTGAACACGGACCTCAACCTCTTACCCAAACCATTTAGCCAAAATGACCAGAGGCTTCAGTTTGGATGGACTCCTCAATATTTGGGGGCTCCACGAAGCCAAATCCAACCAAACCCTGCCCTGTTCCCTTACTATTTCTCACATAGAAGGATACTCTCTCCTGCTGTTCAAAACTGATCAACTATAATTTTAAGATAGGCCCCACTGCCAATGCAACCTACTTCTTTCCGTTAAAACAGTGGTTGTCAAACTTGGCTGCATAATAGAATCAACTGGAAAGATTGTGAAAATACTGTTACAGGAGCTACTCCTAGAGATTCTGATTTAACTGGTCTAGGATGGGGCCCAAGACACTGTCATATATATTTTTAATCCCACTGGATGATTCTATTGAGTCCCCAGGATTAGAATCACAAAGTTCAGTATTGAGCATCACTTAAAGTTTCTCTAATCCAATCACTCAGCTGATGCCTGAATCCCCAAGTTCTTGCCAGCACCCATGTGAACGATGCTCTCACCACCAATGACAGTAAACTCACTACCTCTCAAGACAGTCCTGTCCCGTGGTTGATGGTTTTGTCCCACAATGAATTGATATCCTTTCCCTGCACCTGTACTGTTTCTTACTTCCATGAAGAATACTAAAGCCTATTCTGTAGGACAGCCCTTCAGAGATCCAAAGACAGGAGCAGCCCATGCCCTCGAGCCTTTGCTAAAGTGTCTCTTTTCCAAGTTAGATCTTGTTAGTTTCTTCAGCAAAAGATGGAAGATGGTTTCAGGTAAATTCTCCACCCTGGATGCCAGCCTCAAAATATATTTCACTGTCTCTAGTGATAGTGATTCTAATATTCCAGAAATGATTATAATATCCATGCTATGATCTAAAATTGCACATAGAGCCTAATAATCACATGCCTTATTTCAAAAACCCTCACACTAACAACCACCATGATAATAAGAGCAGCCGGCACTTACTGAGCGTGGACCTACACACCCAGTGCTGCAAGTGCTCGGTTAACCTTACATCGTTTATCTTTTATGAGAATACTCTGAAGTTATCATTTTGCTCCTGATTTACAGATGAAAAGTCCAAGAGAGACAAAGATATTTGCCTAGGTGATGGGCCAGAGGGCAGCCCAGATGTGACCCCAAGGCCTGAGCTCTCCATCTCTACTTCATGCTAGTCGGTCCCTTTCACTGATGCAGTCCCAGGTCCCCTTGTCTATTTCTCAACCACACCTCACTGATACGGTGTCACAGTCAGTTAGTACACTGAGGTTTGCTCTCATCTTCAGCTTATATATGAACACGTTTGGTAGGCGACAGATTGCCCTAAAGGACTGACTTGCCATTATTATCCTTTTAATAATTACAAGGCTATACCTTCTACCTCTAGCAAAGCAGAGAAATGCAAACTCTTTCCTTTACTTGCTTGGCTCCCCTCTTTTATTGAGAATATTCAGATGCTTCTTCAGAGGTAACCCTGATGGGTAAGAGAGAAAGGCCTGAGGAGAGCAGGGTCCAGAAAATTTCCCCAGAGACTAGACTCAACGGAAACCTCACCAATTGCCTGTTCTTCCACATTCCCTCTAAATTCTACTGACAGGATTCCACAAGGCAAACTGGGGGCAATCAGTTTTACCATTTGAATCCATCATCTTCAAGGCAGTTGAATCAGTTCTTATGGAAGGCAGTGCACAAAGTGGTTGAATCTCGTCTTTGGAGTAAGACAACCCAAAGTTTGAGTAGCAGCTCCATTATTATCTCGTTCTATATCCTTTGGCAGGTCACCTAACACATCTGAACCCTAGTTTCCATGTCTATAAAAGGGAGGTATTATTGTCTCAAGCTTATCATTGTTCATCAATATCTAACTCCCATCTGTCCCAGGCACACAGAAAGATTGCATTCCCTTAAACCCCCTAAAATTAGCCATAACCACATGTCTTGTTTTGGCCAATAACATGTAAGAAAAGTGATGGGCATGACTTCCTGGGGGGAAGCCTTAATCACCAGCTCTTGACTCCCAATCAGCTCTTCCCCTGCTGCAGTGATTGCATGTGTTGATAAGACGCACCTTAACGTAGAAGCAGACTAGGATGCTGAGCCAACTTATGGAGGACAGTGGTCCTGGAGAGTCACCTGGACCAACAACAGGCAGGATGGGAATGAGAAACAAACTTCCGGGGTTGTTTGTTTCCACAGCATAACCTAGGCTACCCTGACCAATACACTGGCCTTACCATAGAGTAGTTGTAAGAATCAAATGAAATAATCTCACTAGAGCATTATCACAAGCATTGAGTAAGTCTGCAATATTATTTTAAATAAATTCCATTACAAGCCAGTCTTTTCTACCCACGCCCCACATAACACGCTATCTCCTCCTTCTTTTACAGCCTGGGTTTTTCCTGCTTATGAGATAGTAGCATTAAGTGTGGCAATTTCCATAGATGATGTAGAAATATGAATTTTAAAAAGAAAGGGTAAAAGTGTTCAATAATGCAGCATCACTCTGTCTCAGAAAGCAAACTCAGAATAGTGTGACTTTAATGCCACTTATCATTTAGCAAGGAAATTAATGAAAGCAAAATGAAGCCTCAAATACTAAATGTAGTTCGGTATGAATTCACTACTGATAAAATAAAGTACACGTCTTCAAAATGTAAACATAATGAGTACATACAGGAATACGGGAGCTTATTAAATAGCATAGCTTTTATTCATGATTCTTAAATCAAGCAATCAAAAAAATTCATTTTGTTTCTTTCTTTGTAAATATTTTCATTAAAGGAAGGTTCAACTATGAAAATAAAGTGTAAGGAAAGCACAGATAACACATTGGCCAGATTGCAATGTTGACATTTTAAGACACAAATTCAAACCTACTTTGGGACACTGCTGAAAGAGTCTTTTTTTTTTCTTAATGTTTTGCAAATGTAAATACTAAAAACTATGCCCTGTGTTATGAGCTAAATTGTGTCCTCTCAAAAAGATAGGATGGAATCCTACCCCTAGAACATCAGAACGTAATCTTATTTGGACACAGGGTCTTTACATAGGTAATCAAGCTAAAACAAACTGATTAGGGTGGGTCTTAATCCAATCTGACTGATGTTCTTATAAAAAGGGGAAAATGTGGACACAAAGACAAAACACACACAGGTAGAACACCACATGAAGGTGAAGGCAGAGACTGGGCTAATGCATCTACAAGCCAAGGACTGCTAGCAAATCATTATTTTTTTGCTCAAGATAAGCATCTTCTTAAGAACATGGTAACTAATAAGAAATAGAAAGTTTTAGAACTTGTAACATTTTCCTTAAGGAAAAGTTATATAAAAAAATTTTAAAAAGGAAACATCTATATGAAATACATCAGTCAGTCCTCCCTTGATTTCAAGGAAAATTCCTTTAACTTCTAGAATAAATATAGGTTAATACTTCATCTTAAGAATCAAAGGACTAGAAAACGAGTTTTCCGAGTGAATCAAGCCATGCATTCCAGTGTTCCACGATGGTGGACTATGGCACTGTAACCTGCTCTGTAGGATGCAGACATCTGGTCTAGGGGAGAAAATGAAAGAAAGCCTGGGGTGGGGAGAGCAGAGGGACATTGATGAAAATAAGTACAGAGCCAAGGCGTCCCCAGCTGTGGAAGAAATTGATGGTCTTTCGCCCACCAATAGGATTTTATACACACTTTCCCTTAACACCTAGACTAGAATTTTTATGAGTTCCTAACATCCATTTTATTATACATTCTCACTTTAAATCCATTCTCAATGAAATTTTCCAAGACATTTTCCCACAAACTTTTACTTCTGTTTTTGCTCTCTCATCTTTTTCTGTAGAAGCTAATAATAAGGTGTTTACCTTCAGAACTTTGCTTCACAAAAACAAACAAACAAAAACTACGATGTATCAAATCCATAACACCAGCGGTGTCTGTAAATTAACTCTTGCAAAACAAAATAAACACAAACAAACAAACAAAAACAGGTGTCATAAGAGTGATAAATCTGAAAAAGATGAACTTTGGTAATGTAGCCATATTTTGGAAAGAAAAGAAAAAAATAGAGCATTGGTTTCCAGTTCCCAGTTTCACTGGAATCATCAGTGCTAATCATCCCCCCTGTAAAACGCCTACACTGAACTACAGTGGAGCCCACAGGAGTGTGGACAGTGAAAGGCTGTGGCTGGGAGAACGTCCTCGGGTGCACCTCCGTACTTCGGCTCCACGCGGCCGAGCTGTACGGTTATCAAAACTCATTTGTGTTTGTTCCCACTCCTATTTAGACCAGTTGTGCCTGTTAATGTCATTACATACTTTAATTAAATAGTGCAGCTATAAAATATGAGTTTCAACGGAAAGGGAGTTGTTGTTTTCACGACACTAGTCAAATGCTTTTTGGAAAGACCCAATAAAGAAAAGTTGCTTTAAAAATTTTGCCGTTGCGGGGACAGGGATTATAAAGATCTGTACAGATTCTACTCAGGTGACTGGTCACCGCTTTAAAATTCTTAATTCACCTTAAAGAAATTGAAACTGGAATTTGCAGAGGTTCCTCTAGGGATATAGCTTGCACAAAAAAAGACTCCAAAATTCCACTCTGGGGACTCCTACTTAGAGAAAAGGCCTTAGCGCCACAGCAATACATTGGTGAATAAATGTGCATTTATGGATTTTAAGCAAAAGTCAAATTTTTGTGTAAGTACGTGGGTAACGATCCCCCAGCTTAATCAACTTATGTGATTAATCAGTCAACAACATTTTCAATCGTATGGAATAAGAAGGTAAACCAGAAAGGACCTTTTCTTAATCGACTCCTAATGAACGGAGAGAGAAAGCAACAGACTCAAATATTTAAACCAAGAAACAGAATCTATTTCAATAGCTAAATCTACTTATTTCACTTAAGTGAGAAACAGCCTGGCTATAACTATAAACATTAAACGTTGTATAAATCTGAGCCACGTAGACACCAATTAATTACTGCATAGCATCCCCATGTCTTCCTAAAACCGTGTACTAATACCAACTGCCTATAATCGAAAGGATTTAGTAGACATTTATTGATGGAAATCAGATGACTTCACCCACAGTGTCTGAATTACTTTGATATGTTTGAGCCTGAAGCAAAATAATGTAATAAAAAACAACATACAGATGAGAACCTCAGTTTTTCTCTACATATGAATCTGTTGCTGATTTGCGAAGAATCAAATCTAAGCCCGACCAGGTGAAGACATTCCATACATCATTCTTCCAATTCAATATAAAAATAGTATTTCCCCTTCCGGTATGTTTATATACTGTTCCTGACTTTGTGAGATCCTGGACATCCAGAGAGCCCAGAAACACAGAGCATTGCCTTCGCAAATGGTACGCACAGCAGAGATGAATTATGGAATGTTCCCTTAAAAGAGATTGCTTTAAAGACTATCTGAAAGTCATAAGCCCCCAGAAGTAACAACCAATGGACTCATGAGTAGAGTGGGAAGGTAGATCTTATGAGTAGGATGAATGAGAAATAGGCTATGTCATAGGCTAGAAACATCATTCCCTCTCCCTCCTCACCCCCTCTAAAGGGCCCGCCTGTAGACGCCCATGGGGCTAAAATTCCACCAGTCATATCTTTTGATTTAAAAAACTTTTCTGTCACTGTCTATGAAATTGCACATACTCCTGGGAGGGGTCGCCTACAGCTTATCTCCTAACACTTTGTCACAAGTTATTTTTCAGTTCAGCTTAGCGAGTAAGACTCTTTGCAACCAGGCAAGAAATTACGATGGGGGCCAGAGGAACCTCAGAAGTGGAGAAAGGCTTAGAACAGAGGAAGTGAGAGATTGCCAGAGCCCCTCAAGGCACAAATAACTTAAAGAAATATAAATTCTAAGACTCATGAAAGTTGACTTTACTAACCACCAGATTCTTTGAAGATTATTAAAAACTATCCAATTGGTTTACAGATTTGTAACATACACCTCGATTCTCGTTTCTCATTGCCTTTATAAAATGTAACTTGGTGGGGGCAGGGGACGGGGTGCATCTCTTCCCTCTTCATCTTCTCCCAGTACCAACATCTTAATGCCAAGGCAACCCCGGATACAGTTCAAGAATTTCAAAATATGAAGCAATAAGGATGGGTATTTGGTTAGTCTGTGGGCTAAGGACTGGTGACTCAAAGTACACAGACCAGCCTCACCCAGGGGCTTGTTAGAAATGCAGGATCTCGGGCCCCATTCCAGATCTACAGAATCCATTTGCATTTTATGAAGGTTGATTCACTAAATTTAGGAAACAAAGGGGGCATTCTCTTGAAGGTCTATTTGCATAGCAAGCTTTATTTATTGTATTTATTTTTTCTTAACTTAGAGCGTAGGTTTAGAGTAACTTAGGGACAGAATAACGGATCAATGTTACAGGGAAGAACTCAGTCCCCTACTAAGAAACTGCTTGGTGCTACCTCTGGAGAATCTTCTCAGTGCTCTCACTTTCAAAATTCTGTAAGGATTTCTGTAAGCGTGATCCAGCAGGTGTGACGGGAAGGACTCCCGCCCTTAAATCACCCAACAACCTCGACAAACATGACTATTCCACTTATTAGCTCAGAAAAACAGCTGATGACAAGTGAATGACGCCTCCTGTGGACATTTAGATGACTGATTTTGTATAAATCAATATTGAGTGCCACAAAATGTCAGAAAATACCAAATGAGGAGAAAAGAATCAATAGATAACCTTGGAATTAAATGAGTGATGAATAATCTTTCCAACTAAAATAAATTAAACCAGGAAAACCAGGTTAAAGTAACACCAAGGATCTGGCTTAAAACCACAAAAAAACAATATAATTTAGAGGTAAGGCCACTTGTGACAAACATGCTGTTCTTTTTTTTTTTTTTTCCAGGAAAGCATTATGACAGGAACTACAAAATAAGAGCTAAATTCGTACTTCCTAGCTTCTGTCTGAACAGCCATAATTTTTTAAGGTTCTACAACAAACAAACTCCAATTTGCGGGTGCAGACCACGTGTTAACCTAGCAACCATGAAACTGAGCACACATTTGATTAACACTTTCAGGTTTTAGGGGATGGGGTAGGAAGACAAATTCCATAATTTATTTAATTCATTTTAGATTTCAAACATGCCTCTTAGAGCTATCAAATAAACCATAAATTAATAGACAGGCCAAATGTCAGAATTCAGATCCAAATGTTTTCCTTAGTCTTAAACTGGCATCAGAGATAAATCCAATCCTGTAACAGAAATCAAGATAAATGTCTTTCTTCATAACTAAACACATGCAAAGTGGTTTTTTACATTATTTTATAGCTCGTGGATTCTAAGATCATGAACTAAACACCTAATATGCACTAGGGACAGTGCTGGGTATTAGAGATGAGAGGCAAGGAACACACATTCTTGCACTCATCGTCCTGTGAGGGAGACAGCCAGGTAAGCAAATCATCTCAGCCACAGTAATATCTGAGCTATGGAGAAGGGAGGATGCTGGCACTGCCCCAGGGATCCAGCCATCCCAACCCCCTGTGCAGACCCAGCTCAGCACCAGGACGTCCGCGCCTGTTGCCATGTCCTTGGAGAAGGGCAACATGGAGACCCTGCCCCAAACATTAGTATATAATCTAGGCTTAAGGTTTTGGGTGGCCGTGTTTTTAAATTAAGTAGTTTCTGAAAGGTTTCTAGGGGAACACAGACCACAGCACCAAAACAAGACTTCACAGCACTCTGACCTATGAATAATTTTTTCTTTCCAAATTCATTTCCAAATCCAAATATCCATGGACGCCTGCAAGGCACTGATGCGCACACAGATAAACTCTCCTCTGCTAGATTCTAGTCAATGATTTGTATAAACAGAGAAATTTAGGGACAAGGGTTTTCCTGACCTAATAGCCCGAAGGTGTTTCCCCAAAGGCCCTTAGAGGCCAACAAATTAGAGATCAGCAGAGATGCTGTCTTTTGAATGGCATTTAACAAAAGTTGTTCCATTGGAGAGCTGCCTTTCTTAAAGACAGAGGGACAGGAACACACACAAGCAAAGAGATTTAAAAACGCATCTTCTGTTGGAAGGTTGAGGGAGTAAGTGGGGACTGTATTTCTTGGGCTTGGGCAGAAAGAGTACCATTCAGGACCTTTCCATTTCTACCCCATGAGAAGAAATCCTTCGGTGTTTCCAGCCATAGCTCCATCTCTCAAGGGGAGTGGTGGGCTCCTCTTATTTCCTGAGGAGTGGCAGAGGAGGCAGAAAGTGGAAGACCTCTTCCCCAAGAAGCAGCCCACATGAAGCTTAGATATGACATCGATGAGACTTATTGAAAATGAAGGTTGCCACCCTACCTGGAACAACACTAGGCAGTGCTGTTCATCAGGACAGTGAACAGATTTAGAAACCAAATTAAGGCAAGACCATCCTGTAGATGGTTGTCAAAACATAGTAAATATATATCAAACCTGGGACTTGACTCATGCCCCTGATCTAGAAGATGCACTGGCCCCACCCTTTGTTACAAGGGTAGCCTTAGAGGCTAAAGGATGTTGGATGTTCCCTAGGCGCCATGTGCATCAATCTTTAAGACAATGCTGCATGAGTTTATCATTCTCTCTCTCTGACCGATGAGGAAACTGAAGCATGGAAAAGTTGAATAACTTTGCAAAGTTCTCATGGCTTTAAAGGAGGGAATCCAGGACCAAGTGGGTGATTCCAGAGCTCATCCTGGGAGCCACACTCCCAACTGCTTCCCTTCTTAATCAGCCCCCACAGCAACCACAGGTAATGATGGCACCAGCACCAGATTGAAGATGCACCCCACCCGCGTCCCCAGATGCTGATCATAGAGATCCACCCAAAACGAATGGAAGCGATGGATCCTGGAGGTGTGTGGGAAATGCAAAGGCCCAAAAGAAGGCACAAGACAGAGAGCAGAGCCCTCCAGCCCAGATCCCTTGGGCTTAGGGCTGTGGCAGGAAACTCTAGTCTCTTCTTCTGGTCCAATGGGTGCTCACAAAGTTGTTTGCTTTTAACAACCACTTAATGCCTTCTTTACAAAAAAAAAAAAAAAACAGAGAAGAAGGCTCGTAAGTATATAATAAACCAGAACTATAGCTGCTGTTCTGATGCCATGTGTTATTTTTGGCTGAGTACCCTGCTCTTCTAGATTCCGATGGAAGGGTGCTGAAGCTCGCTCCAGTAACACCGGCTGCCTGCTGTCCCCAGAGGACCCGGAGGAAAACAAGAGGAGCTCTCGCCGTCTTCAGCAGACAGGGGAGGTTTAACATAAATAAACTCCCACTTCACGTTTTCTCCAACAGAATCCATTCATTGCCCTTATTTCCGACACGGTATTTACGAATTTCCTTGCAGCAGGGCCCATCAGGGCAAACGTCACAACTCTACGGTAAAATATCCTGTGCGTTTTCTTTTCCTCCCAGGAAGATTAAGCCCGATGAATAAAAGAAAGGGGGATGTGGCCCCTATATTTAGCTCTCCTTACAACATCATGTCTCACGGGTATTAAAAATAGACCCAAATCACTTGAAGACATTCTGAAAAATCAAAGGCAGAAGAGCTTTCCAAGAGGAAGTTTTAAATGTTTTCTGCTTTCTTTCTTGTTGAGATTTTTAAGGAGCAAAAGCAGCGGTGCCCCCCTCACCCCTGCCTTCCTAGGAGGCCAAGCTCATCAACCCCTCAGCTTCGGTTCTTTGTGGACTGGTTTTGAAGAGAAATCTGGGCCGGTTCTTGGCAAAAAGTGTGAAATAGTCTGTGTAGAGAAATTCTCCTCTGTTAACAGCCTTCCCTCCACCCGGAGTCCTGACACTCCCAAGGTCCCTGTCAGAGAGAAATCAGCTCAGATTCAATTCACTGAACAAATACGTGTTATTTGTGATGTGCCAGGCACAGTGCCAGGCAGGGAAGAGTGGACAGAGGGGAGCAAAGGATGGAGCGTCCTTGTTAGAGACAGTGCCAGGTAATTCTGTGAGTAAGTAAAGCTTCCAGAGGACCGCAGGTGACACAATTCAAAAAACAGAAAGTTGCCTTCTCGTTGAAAGGTATCAGAAAGGATGTCCTGCTGGAGGCAGTATTGGAAACAGGCACTGAAGACAGGGTGGGGATGTGGGACTCGAAATACGCGAGCCCAGGTGTGGACGAAGATCAGGAATTAGCGTAACGTCGCTTCTCAAAAAATATATGCCTAGGGACTTCCCTGGTGGCGCAGTGAGTAAGAATCCGCCTGCCAATGCAGGGGGCACGGGTTCAATCCCTGCTCCAGGAGGATCCCACGTGCCGTGGAGCAACTAAGCCCATGCACCACAACTACTGAGCCTGTGCTCTAGAGTTCATGAGCCACAACTATTGAGCTTGTGTGTCGCAACTACTGAAGCCCACGTGCCTAGAGCCTGTGCTCTGGAACAAGAGATGCCACCAAAATGAGGAGCCCAGGCACCACAATGAAGCGTAGCCCCCGCGTGCCACAACAAGTGAAAGCCCACGTGCAGCAACAAAGACCCAACATGAATAAATAAATAAATTAAAAAAATATATATATATATGCCTAGTAAACCCAGCTTTTCAGAAGTGAAGAAAGGAAGTTCCAGTTGGAGAAATCACAGAGAACTGAAAAATGCAGCCTCTTTCAAATCCTGCAGTTCACCAGCTGCACAACTTTGGGCAATTACTTCCCTTCCCTGAGCCTCCCTTTCACATCTGTAGAATGGGGCTCATACACCATTGGGCTGATGTGCTGATGAAATCATAATGTGAATATCTAACACTTGGCTCAAGATTTGGCACATGGTTCATGGAAAAACTCAATGAATGGGTATAGCTCACTCAAATGGAAGCAATTTAAACTAGATCATATTCTCATATGTCCCTAATCACACATGGTACCACTCTCCTGGCAGAAAGGCTTGATTAATATTAGGGTATGGCGAGAGTAAGACAGTGTGTCCTTTTCTTTCATAAACATCTAATTTCAGACTACCCTGTGGCTCATACCACATTACAAAGGAAGAACACCCCACAGCCACCACCAGTTTCCACTCATCCAAGCAAAGAAGCAAGCTTGGGGGTAAAAAAAAAATCTTTTGTGTCAATCTACGGCAGGGAAACTCATGGCATTTTGGAATCACTCATCCAGAGTGTAGTGAAAAGTGGATGAGCATTTTCTGAGCTAAGGTAAGGATGGAAAAGGGCCTGGGGGACGTTAACAGTGAGGAAACAGAACGAGCAGGGGGGTTGAAAATCAATGTTTGTGGAATAGTGCAGTGTTTCTCAAACTTTCGTGTGCCCACGGATCCCCTGGGGATTTTGTTCAAATGAAGACGCTGATTCAGCTGGGTTGAATCATAGCTCCCAGGGTACATCTATGCTATGGGTCCACGGACCACACTTTGAATGGCAAGGGAATGATGTTTCTGTCGGGTTCAAGATAGGACTGAGTAGGGGAACCAGGGGAGCCCCCAATGAAAGAAGGGCAACTTGAAGAAGAGTAATGTCCAAAGAGGATGGCAAGAGTACCAGATGATCTGAGAGGCAGCCAAGCCAGAGATGTAAATACAGAGACACGATGTCCAAGGGGAGGGTTTTCAGAATAGAAGAAGCCCCAGCTCACGAAGCTCCAGTGCATCATTCACATTGGCTGTGAGTCACTCACAGCCTTTTAGAATTGCGGATGGCAAACATTTTAGAGAGTGCAGCGATAACGAAATGTGCTCACAGCCATGAACTATGAAGCACTAGCTCATTTCAGCAGCCTGACACAAATTATGCTCTGCACTTGAAAAACAGCTATTGATCAGTCCCTCCCTTCTCATGCCTTCCAATACTCCCGATCAGCACTTCTCTTCACTCCCCGCCCCGCAGATGCCTTCACACACCTGGTTAGATCCTTCCCAAACCCAAAACTGTCCCCCGAGACCTCACTCTACTTTCTTCTAGACTTCGCCTTTGAAAAACCAGCCAAGAAAGAGGCAAACCAAAGCTATCTCTTCATTTCTCTACATGTCTGCTTCCTAGGAGCCTCCCAATGTCTTTTATTTTCTCTACTCATTAGAGACACAAAGGCAACACATCAACTGATCTATCATTTCCTGTGTTAGAAGATAAGAAACTAAGAGGGCAGGAAAAGGACAGAATATAGAATTAGCCTTTAAAGAATTAAATCAGCTTCAGGGGAATATTGAGTAGTAATACTCTGAGTACCTTTCAAGTAGCAGCTTGAGTATCAACAAGGCAAAAGGAAGCCCGTGGTCCCTCAAGTTAGAGTCATGTGCATTTTCCCTCGTCTCTTTCTTAATCTCAAGAAAAACTGATGAGGCATGTAGGTCTCCTGTAGCAGACTGATTGCAAAGATGAATGTCCCCAGCTCTCCACCTCTCCCTGCATCCACGCCCTTTGCCGTATGACTCTGCAGCTTCTTCCACTGAGAAGTGGAGGATACCTCCTCATTTCTTAAAGCTTGGCTACCTTGTCTCTTGCTCTAGCAGATACAATGTGATGGGAATAACAGTGTGAGTGTGTGATCTGAGCCTAGCGGCCCTTGCATACTTCATTCTCTCTTTCTTCTGCTTTCACCAAGAGAACGAGCTTGGGCTAACCCGTGACCACTTAGTGCAGGGCCAAGGTTATCCTCTGACTTGCCAGCCCCCAGCTGGCCCACCAGCTAGCCCAGACACAACAGTGAGCCCAGCTGAGATCATCTAAGCCTGCCTTAGACCAGCAGAACTGTAGGGATAACCCAAAGACTTCTGAGAAATAACAAGTAGCAGTTGTTTCAAGCCACCAAGTTTTGGAGTGCTTGGTGATGCAGCATTACTTGGCAAAAATAATAATAATAACAGATATCGCGTCCTTTGGAAAAACCATGATAAAAAGTCCAGGTATATAAATAATTCCAACAGGACACTGACTTTCCTCTGACAAAAATTTAATGGGCATAAACACATTATAATAACATAATTGCATCATTTATAAAACAAAAAACACATTAGGGAATTAGATAATAAAAACCCATTTCCATATTAGTTTCCATTTCTTAAAGGGTTTAATCTATTCATTAACAGACTATATAAACTTGTGCAAATGTTTTCAGTTCACTAGACTTCAAATTTGGTTGGTCATTCCTTCTTTTGTGCATTTGATGATTGAGGATTGTGGCAAGTAGAGCTGTGAGGCGGGTACTTCAGCGGCTCTAATAACACATGAGCCCCTGCTCTCAAATAATTTCCATACAGTGGGGTTGACAAACGCACGTATTCACGTACTCACCCTTCACGCGTTGCAGGGAACACGATATGCTCTTGCTGCCATCTCCACCGTTTTAGATCTACCCATTTTACCAGACTCAGGTGAAGCGGGTTTTTTCTGTTTTTTATCTTCCCTAATGCTTCCCTTACTTTTTCCTCCTCCAACCGTAAGCAAAGTTTCTCAACTTTCGAAACCCATTTTGGGAGGTGTAGAGTAGGTTCAGGCAAGAATCCAGGGAAGGCGTAAAGTTTAAGGTTAAAAAAGAAGCTTTATTCAGATCATGATCTGATCTGATGATGATGTTGAAAGGCCTTGCATATTGGTTGCAGAGTGTGTGCTTGATTCTATAGATGGTAGGGAGCTATGGAGAGCTTCTGAGAAAGGGAGTGATGCAATCCAAGCTACCATTCAGGAAGCATTATCAAGATGCCTCAGGCCCTTTATGAAGGATTATGGAAGCCCCAGGATGATGGAGTTTCAGAAGGAATGCGATGGTCAGCTGCACGTTCTGCATAGAGGTAAAACAGGATGAAAAATCCATTGGGTTTGCCCAGTAGATAGTCTGGTGACCTTGGAAAGGAAAAATTCAATAGCGTACAAAAAGGGAATGGGATGGAGTAGGTAGGTGAAAAATCCAAAGTGCCAGTTTCAGACTTCCTAGGTGGCACAGTGGTTAAGAATCTGCCTGCCAATGCAGGGGACATGGGTTTGATCCCTGCTCCGGGAGGATCCCACATGCCACAGAGCAACTAAGCCCGTGCACCACAACTATTGAGCCTGTGCTCTAGAGCCCGTGAGCCACAACTATTGAGCCCGTGTGCCACAACTATTGAAGCCCACGTGCCTAGAGCCCGTGCTCCACAACAAGAGAAGCCACGGCAATGAGAAGCCCACGCACCACAATGAAAAGTAGCCCCCGCTCACAACTAGAGAAAGCCTGTGTGCAGCAACAAAGACCCAATTCAGCCAATAAATAAAGTTAATTAATTAATTTAAAAAAACAAAAACAAAGAGCCAGTTTCCACCCCAAATTCTTCCAGTGAGGAGGCAATGTAGACTGATTAAGACAATGTAAGGACGCTGAGCATCTGAAGGAATATTGCAGTCAGCCTCCCTCTGATAAATGGCTATGGCTGGTCTAAAAGACCTAAGAAACCCCACTGTCTCTCAGAAGTGTCTCACAGGCTGTTTTGTGGAGAGAAGGGGGGATTGAGATGTCAAAGGGTACAGGCTGAGTGGGCAGGATCCTGATTTCTTATTCCCATTTCAACAAGCTTCATCCCATTTATCTTCCTCATGGAACTGAGGTTCCATGCCAGATTTCATTTGGAAAAAAATAGGGTTCCTTCTATTGATTAAAAAATTATTATACAATTTGAAAACCATTAAACCAGATGATTTCCATGATCCATCCTGGCTCTAAGATAAAAACCTATGCTAATTATCTTCCAAAACTTAGAATGAGGAAAAAATCAGGAGGTCAACACCCAACACCTCTTGAACACACTGTAGCTCAGGCGATGTGCTGTACACTTTCCTTGGGTCTTCTCAGCTGATTCACACCACAGAGCTCTGAACTAGGAATCCTTGGCCTCACTCTGCAGGTGGTGAATTGAAACCCAGAAAGACCCAATCACTTGCCCAAGATCTTAGCACTGACCACAGAGCCCGGGCTCTGGCCACAGCTGTACACATTTCCATGCACACCTGGTGGCTCCCTGCACTTAGCCATGAGTTCTCAGGGGCCTCTGAATTTGAATTTCTAGGAAAACACAGAGGAGTGATTTGGGGCAGAAGGTGCTACTAAACTTAGGAAACAGAAGGGATATATTGAGAGAAAGAGATAGGAAGAGGAAGATTGAAAGAACTGGAAAGAATTGGGAAAAAACAAGATTAGAGCATTAGTGGAAACTGGAAGGATTGGTGAAAACAAAAATCTTGACTCTGGAGCCATAAAAAACCACACACACACACACACACACACACACACACACACACACCCCTATCTACAACCATAATGCCATTTCTAGAAAGGATATATACACAACAGAAAAGGCATCCTTTACCCTAGGTTGAAATAGATTTTAATTTGGAAAATCTAAACTCCTTGGTAAGAATTAATTATTAAAATACTATAGCCCCAATGAGACCTCGTCTAGTCCACCCCATTTAAAACTGCACCTCTCCCCAAGGCCTTATGCCCATCTCTGCTTTATTTTTTTCTCCATAGCACCTAACAGCATTTCGTGACACTATATATCTTATTCCTTTGCTTATCACCTCTCTCTCTTCAACGGGACACAACTTCCTTGCGCAGGAGTGGAGAGGAGGTTTATTGTCATGTCGGTGGTTGTTCACTCCGTATCTCTAGCGCCTACCATAAAGTTTGGCTCCTGCGAGGAAGTCAGGCACTCGATAAATGTTTGTTGAACAAATGAACGTGTTACTTTGTCATGATATTTATGGAATGAGACTTTATATCTCTTCATTCCCATCCCACCATACGGTATGCGAAACGTTCGCGTCCCCGTCAATTACCAGTCTATTTAGCATTTATATGACACTTCATATTTAAAACTCACTCTTCAATTATTGATCCCCACAATCGACCTTGAAAAGAGAGGCTGAGAACTGGTGTAGCCCACACCTCTTTTCTTTCCTAGGCCTTCACAGCAGATGTGAGCAACGGGGTGGGAAGGAAAAGCGAGTTCAAGGATGTGGGAGGAAAGGGAAGGGGCAGGCATGCGAGGCACGTGGAATTGTTGACGCTCCACTCCCTGGTCCAACTTGGCCTCCCAAGAAGTGGTGGCACAGAGCCAGAGATCCTCCTCTCCAGCTGCTGCAGATGAGTTCAGCGCCCCCACAGAGGAGGAGGAGAAGGAAGAAGCCCCAGGAGCCTAGAGAGGAGGTGATGCGTGAGGCGAGGGGGGCCTCCCAGCAACCTTCTCCCAGCAGGGATCTCCGACTCTGCCCTCTAAACGCTCCATCCTTTTCACAGGTGGCAATCAGACTGCACATCTTTCCAGACCACTTTCTGGCTTGCCTGGTGCTCTGCTATCTACCACAGCAAGCTTGAACTCCTGGGCATGGATGCCAGTGCCTGCACCCAGCCATCTGGTCTACCCTACCTATCTCAACCACATGACTTAGCCTTCGGTGGGAAGACCATGGGCCACTTTGTGCGTAGAGATGACCCAAGTGGTAAAAAGCAAAGCACCAGATTTTAACCTAAGAGCTTCATATGCCCTGCTTGATTTCCAAATATCTCAACCCCTTGGCTTTCAGGAAAAGGTTGACCTGAATATGGAATCAGGTGGACATAGGTATGTTCCCTGAACTGCACATATTAAACAAACACCTGTCTAAATCACTTATATTTAGTATCATAGGACTTAAAGCCTCAGCTCCTAACCTACCAAACCCTTCCCAGCTCAGCAACAAGCATTACCAAATCATCAGGAAAATAGTCAATAGGAAAGAAGGACCAGGTGTTGGCAGGTGGGTATTTTGGGATGAAGCAGGAAACAAAGGTAAGAACAACTAGATCATTTTCATAAAGTTATTACAATAATGTTGGCCATTTCTATGAAATTTCTAGCATACAAGGTGTAAAAAAGCCTCTCTTCATGTGAAAGGAGAGGCAACTAACCCTTGACCAGCACGTTGAGTATCTCCAATGTGTCCAGCACTATGCAAGCTCTACACAGAAATCATCTTACTTGAACATCTCAAGAACCATATGAGATGTACAGCATATATCTCATGGAGGTATGATGTACAGCATATATCTCATGAAGGTATACCTTCATTTAAAAGGGGAAAGACTCATAAATGTCTAATAACTTGCTTCAGGTGCCACAGTTAAAAAGTGGAAGTATCAAGTTCGAAAACCAGGCCCTCTGATTTTCAACCCTATTATATATAAACAATTTAAATATTGTTTTATTTCCCACTGACTTTAACTTTTTGATCATTTCTTGTTTTAGAACCTTAAGGGAGAAAGCATTTAAGGCAATAATGTTTCTTTGGTGTTACTCTGACATCACACCTCTTGCATTGCCCCGGGGAGATTATTGCAAACATGATTTGTTACAATGCTGCTTGATCTCTAGGTATTTATTGAACACCTATTGATTGCTAATAGGGATTCCTAGTTGACAGAAACAGTGGGAGAGCCAACTTTCTTTTTTCACTGTTTTGTATATTGACTTCAGTATTTGAAGCTTTCATCTTATCCTCATGAACATTCTCTGGACATATTTGAGTCAAAGACGTGTTCACTCCACTGATGTTTCTAATCTTCAGTAGGTCATACCTTATATACACATCAGCTAGTAAATACATTTTAAAAGATATTCTTGATACACATAAATTCACACTGCATGATACTTCATGGAAGAAACTTCAAAACAGCTAACTTGCTACCAGACCGTTAATAAAAAATGTCGTGGAAACTGCTTCTAAAAGCTGGCAATTAGCTATAATGATTAGACAAAACATGGTTTCACATTAAATTAAATTGATATTTAAATGTAATTGTTTTTAGCTCTGTGGTGTCAAGGTACTACATAAGTCCATTATCACTACTATTTAACAGCAATAGGAACAACCACAATAACTCAGCCAAGTTTTCCAAGAGTGTCATTCGCAGAGCCCTGAAGAAGTTGATTGCATACTTGGAAGGTGAGTTAACCGTTTCAAGCCACTTGGGGTCATTTTTTTTTTCCATCTTTATTGGATTATAATAGCTTTACACTGTTGTGCCAATTTCTGCTGTACAACAAAGCAAATCAGCTGTATTTATATAAATATCCCCATATCCCCTCCCTCTGGAGCCTCCCTCCCGAGCCTCCCTCCCACCCTCCCTATCCCACCCCTCTAGGTCATTAGGAATCATCTAGTTGATCTCCCTGTGTTAGACAGTTGCTTCCCACTAGCTATCTATTTTACATTTGGTAGTGTATAAATGTCAATACTACTCTTTCACCTTGTCCCAGCTTCTGCTTCCCCACCTCCCCATGTCCTCAAGTCTGTTCTTTACATCTGCATCTTTATTATTCCTCTGCCACTGAGTTCATCAGTACCACTTTTTTAGATCCCATATATATGTGTTAGCATATGGTATTTGTTTTTCTCTTTCTGATTTACTTCACTCTGTATGACAGACTCTAGGTCCACTCACCTCACTACAAATAACTCAAATTCATTCCTTTTTATGGATGAGTAATATTCCATTGTATACACATGACACACCTTCTTTATCCATTAATCTGTCGATGAACATTTAGGTTGCTTCCGTGTCCTGGCTATTATAAATAAAAACCCAGAGAAAATGATAATTCAAAAAGATACATGTATCACTTGAGATCATTTAATGACAATTCTTGAAAGAGTTAATTGCCTTCCAAAATGCCTCCCAGTGGAGAAAGTTCATTCATATATATGTGTATGTGAATATTATGTGTATATTCATGTTCATATATGTGCATATATGAATATTATATGTGAATACATAAATATGAGCACTAATTGATGAGTTTAGTAAAGTAGCAGGATACAAAATTAATGCACAGAAATCTCTTGCATTCCTATACACTAACAACGGAAGAGCAGAAAGAGAAATTAAGGAAACTCTCCCATTCACCATTGCAACCAAAAGAATCAAATACCTAGGAATAAACCTGCCTAAGGAGGCAAAAGATCTGTAGGCAGAAAACTTTAAGACATTGATGAAAGAAATCAAAGACGACACAAACAGATGGAGGGACATACCATGTTCCTGGATTGGAAGAATCAATATCGTGAAAATGTCTGTACTACCCAAAGCAATTTACAGATTCAATGCAATCCCGATCAAATTACCAATGGCATTTTTCACAGAACTAGAGCAAGAAATCTTACGATTTGTATGGAAACGCAAAAGACCCCGAATAGCCAAAGCAATCTTGAGAAGGAAAAATGGAGTTGGTGGAATCAGGCTTCCTGACTTCAAACTATACTACAAGGCCATAGTGATCAAGACAGTATGGTACTGGCACAAAAATAGAAAGGAAGATCAATGGAATAGAATAGAGAACTCAGAAGTAAGCCCAAACACATATGGGCACCTTATCTTTGACAAAGGAGGCACGAGTATACAATGGAAAAAAGACAGCCTCTTCAATAAGTGGTGCTGGGAACATTGGACAGCTACATGTCAAAGAATGAAATTAGAACACTTCCTAACACCATACACAAAAATAAACTCCAAATGGATCAAAGGCCTACATGTAAGGCCAGACACTATAAAACTTCTAGAGGAAAACACAGGCAGAACACTCTATGACATACATCAAAGCAACATCCTTTTTGACCCACCTCCTAGAATCAGGGAAATAAAATCAAGAATAAACGAATGGGACCTCATGAAACTTAAAAGCTTTTGCACAGCAAAAGAAACCATAAACAAGACTAAAAGGCAACCCTCAGAATGGGAAAAAATAATTGCCTATGAAACAACGGACAAAGGATTAACCTCCAAAATATACAAGCAGCTCATGAAGCTTAACACCAAAAAAGCAAATAACCCAATCCACAAATGGGCAGAAGACCTAAATAGACATTTCTCCAAAGAAGACATCCAGATGGCCAACAAACACATGAAAAGATGCTCAACATCACTCATCATCAGAGAAATGCAAGTCAAAGCCACAATGAGGTATCACCTCACACCGATCAGAATGGCCATCATCACAAAGTCTGGAAACCACAAATGTTGGAGAGGGTGTGGAGAAAAGGGAACTCTCCTGCACTGTTGGTGGGACTGTAAGTTGGTACAGCCACTATGGAAAACAATTTGGAGGTTCCTTAAAAAACTACACATAGAACTACCATATGATCCAGTCATCCCACTCCTGGGCATATACCCAAAGAAAACCATAATCCCAAAAGAAACATGTACCATAATGTTTATTGCAGCACTATTTACAATAGCCAGGACATGGAAGCAACCGAAATGCCCATCAACAAATGAATGGATAAAGAAGATGTGGTATATATATACAATGGAATATTACTCAGCTATAAAAAGGGATGAGATGGAGCTATATGTCATGAGGTGGATAGAACTATGATCTGTCATACATAGTGAAGTAAGTCAGAAAGAGAAGGACAAATATTGTATGCTAACTCACATATACGGAATCTAAAAATGGTACTGATGAACTCAGTGACAAGAATAAGGATGCAGATACAGAGAATGGACTGGAGAACTCGAGGTATGGGAGGGGGCGGGGGGTGAAGGGGAAGCTGAGACGAAGTGAGAGAGTAGCACAGACATATATATACTACCAACTGTAAAATAGTCAGTGGGAAGTTGTTGTATAACAAAGGGAGTCCAACTCGAGGATGGAAGATGCCTTTGAGGACTGGGGCGGGGAGGGTGGGGGGGGCTTGGGGGGGGGGAGTCAAGGAAGGGAGGGAAGATGGGGATATGTGTATAAAAACGGATGATTGAACCTGGTGTACCCCCCCAAAAAATAAATAAATAAATAAATAAAAAATAAAAAAAAAAATAAAAAATAAATAAAAAAATAAAAAAAAAAGATACATGTATCACTTGGGATCATTTAATGACAATTCTTGAAAGAGTTAATTGCCTTCCAAAATGCCTCCCAGTGGAAAAAGTTCATTCATATATATATGTATGTGAATATTATGTGTATATTCATGTTCATATATGTGCATATATGAATATTATATGTGAATACATAAATATGTGCATATATGAATGTATTATATGCATATATGAATATTATACATTATATGAATATATGAATAATATATGTATACATGAATATTATATGTATATATGAGTATTATACATGTATATATGAATATTATCTATATACATATATATGATATATATATAAAACAGCTCTGAAGAAGTGTATTAATTTACACTTAGCTTGATTAACTCTACCCAAATAGTTTTACTCCATTTCTAAAAGTAACTGAAATGTCAACGCATTATAAAGAGGGCTATTAGCAATTCAAATACGAAGTTATTCATTACTTTAGGGAAAACAAACAAACAAGACAATAAAACCTTTAGAAGATAGTGGTGAGCTTTCTCTGAGGCCTTTGAAAGATAAGAAAAGTCAGAAAGTTCTATAGGAGTAGAGTGCATCTGTTCTGCGTTGCCTACGCTGAACTAAAGTCTCTAACTCAGGGAGGCCAAACTCCAGAGTTTTCACTGTCCACCAGGGACTGCAAGTGAATCAAGTAGAGCCAGTGTGAGGCAACAGAGAATGGGAGGGGTTGTGGCACACTGAAGGGGACATGCCTTGTTCACAGCAGTTGGAACCTCACAGTTCTAGGCACATATTTCCCTGTAGGCATATGGACCCAGAATTTCTATACGGTTCCATTCCTTAGAGAGGCTCAAAATCTGAATTTTTATTTTTGAAATTTCATGATTTTTAAAACACCATGTACACCCAAAAAAGTATAACCGTAGGCTGGATTTGACCCATAAGCCTCAAGTTTGCCCCTCTGCCCTAAGTGGTTTCTGACTTCAAGTCTAAGTTAGCAGGTAGGACGTTTGTAGATGTACACCTAGAAGCTATTTATGTCATCATGTATTGGAAATGCAGCCAGGTACAGGGCTGTCTGCTTCCAAGAGGGGAACAAAAAAGCCCGCATCAGGGCCATGATCATTCATCACGGTTAATGCGGCTGATGATTTCTGCTGCTTCTCTCGATTTTTGCTGTAGTGCTCTTGCCCTGGATGCATCACTTGGAGTCACTGGTGACATAATTCCAATAGAAATCTCATCAAAAGCAGCCACCCAATTCATCCACGAATTCAAATACACTCATTATCAAGTGAGGCGAAAGGACATCAAGACCCATCCCTTGCCCTTCTCCACTCCTTGCTTAACCAGAGACCACTCCACCCCAAGATGTGTCACTGGCAGCCACAGGGAGCTGGGCAAGAGAAGCTGTCAAAAATTACTCCTGAGAGAAGCATGGACATTTCTCCCAATGACAAAGATGCAGGAGGTGCTATTATGTTTAATATGGGTGTTAGATAGAAATTAAGGGCTCAAATCCCATCTTATTCCAGAAAGCTTCCCCGGTCCTCCCACTTCTGAACTCCCAGGTCAATTCATACTTTCTATCTTGAGTTATGATTACTTAGGCATGTGTCTAATTTCCAAATTATAGCAGGGTTCCTTTTAGAGCAGAATCCATGTCTAGTTTATCTCTCTGTTCCACAAAGCAGTTAATATGTACCCAGTAGCTATTATTCAAATATTTGGTAGGTTGATACAAGGGTGGATGGATGAACTGAAGGAGAGGGGAAGGATAGATGAGAAAATCTCTATCTTGGCCTACAGCGCAATATCACAAGTCAAACGAGTAGAAACATTTACTGAGCAAAAACAAACAAACAAATAAGCAAACAAACCTTATAAATTGCTTTGTGACCAACAAGGCAGATAGCAAATATTGGGCAGTCATTACCCAATAGCCATAGAACCCACTTTTTCCTTGCTGAGAGAACCCTGTATCTTAGGGAACAGGGATCCCACTCCATATCATAGTCCAATCCTGGGAATTTTATTGCTTGTTAGTCATTTGGGGGAGGAGAGGGTCAAGTGGACCAGTTCTGACCAATGAAATTTAAGATGAAGCCTGCAGAGTTTGTGGGAGGAGCTTCCTCTCAATGAGAAGGAAAAAAAAAAAAAAAAGATACAAACTTATGAGACTTTTGTCCCTGCCCATCCCTTTCTGCTGGCAACACAGTGTAAGGATGTGATACTTGGAGCTGTGGCAGCTATACTGAGACCATGTGGCAATAGGCATGAATAAAACTCTGAGAACATTAAAGAAGAGGGATGAAAAGAACCTGGATTCTTCATAATACTGTTGAGCTAGTGAACAAACCCTGAGACCACCTATCTCTCCTGCTAAGTAAATAATAGATGTACTTAATATCATAAACAACTTAGTTGGAGTTTCTGAATCTTACAGTAGAAATTATTCCTAAATGATACAGCCTTTCCTTCAAAGACAGATGACAATTAACAACCACAGCAAGGATGATACTGGAGCAGAGAAATGAGTGGCTAGGTCTGAATGATTTCCACTATCCCACTCTGCAGAGAGGCAAAGTTTTGGGGAAAAAAGCAGAATTTTAACTGCAATAGTCCAGCACCTCCTTACTCCATCCCGTCAGGCAACCACACAGCCCAAATGAGTTTCATTCCTGAGACTGACAACTCTGGGACTCACTCTTTTGTTCCCATTTGCCTCAAATCACAGTCCTCTGTCCTGCCTCCTGGACACTATTTACACAGGCTTGAATATATGGCTCACATTAGAACAAATAGAACTTTCTAAATTGGGTGATTTGCAACTTTGCACCCCAAGTTGCACTCATCCCTGATTTGAAATGCACTAAAAGCACATTATTACTGTTTAAGATGCAAACTACTGCCCTGAAAAATATCGCTCTGTACCTGAGGTGAACCCAGTTATAAATGAATGGTTGGGTGAGGCTGAGGTGCGAGAGTGAATAGAAACTCCTTAGAACCATGTGTAGCCCATCCTGCGAATATGATGAGGCTATACTTGCTAGTGGATTAATTACTCTTTTCTTCTAACTTAATTTATTTCATACTGTAAGAAACCAAAATGTCTAGCAGCCACTATGCTTGTGACAAAGAAACACAATAAGAGCAATTTCTCCTGTACAAAAAATAAAGCGTTCCTGGTAATGCATTTTTGAAGCCAGCATACCTTCCCCTAATGAGGTTTCAGCATGCTATAAATAACACTAATGAGACTTTGTCTTGCGCATGTAATATATTTCCTTGATATAGCCTTAGATTCTCCACGTTGCGTGGAAAACTAACAGCCTCAGAAAGAAATGTCGTCCAATAGCACATTAAAACCAAAAGCACAATTAAATATAAATGAATTCAGTAATTTAATTGCACAATTGTCGCTTTAAAAAATTCAGAAGAAAAGTAATGATGTCATTTTTTTCAATCGGTAAATAATAAAAGTGCTTGTGGGGATGGTACAATATTTAAATAAACATTTTTCTGGTAAAGGGTAGGTAGCAAAGACAGTCAGACATGCTTAGGAAAATCCCGGGGCTTGCAAAAAAATGGAGCATCTTGGCGTACATCATTCTGCCCACGTGATACGTGGAGACATCTCAATTTCAACATTTTTTGAAAGTGTATCCCATATTTGGAGGGTCTTCTGACTCTGAGTTTTAGCAACTAGTAGTCATATTATTCCAGTTAAAATAGAATGCCAAGTGCCAAGATATCTAAGAGGCTCTCTAACCAGCTCCCGGTGAAATGAGAACTCTACATTACCAGAAAGACGATCTTTTTCATGGACCAACGATGGAGCACTTTCATGCTGACCAAGTACTAGAAAATCATTAAGGGCTATTCTTGAGTTTCCTTTTATCCAAAGACTGACCCAACACATCCTCCCTTTGATTGTCCTCCCTGATAAGATCAGAGACAGGAAATTTTGTCTACAGGAAGATCTAAAGGAAGGCTTCGGGCTTCACTTTACATTGATTTTTATTCAATTCCAATCAGGAGCATACCCAAGAAATTTACTTATTCGATTCCAGCGTTATGATGAGGGCCGTGGGGGGAGGAGGCTTTTTAGCGTTAAGTTCACTATTATCTTGCTTCCCAGTTCCTGGAATTGACACAAGCAGGCCACCTGAGCACATTCTCTGAGCAAGCACCTGGCTGCACGTAAATATCCTAAGCAGACCTGCGCCTTATGGCCATTGGATCTGTGCTTGGTATTTACAGCAGTTTGTACACAGGACTTTCGTTTACTTTATCCCAAATAATTCTCCAACAAGTAACTCAGTTAGCCATCTGCTCATTCCTTCTTTCAACAAATACTTACGGGGCGCCCCCTCTGCTCCAGGCACAGTACTGGGCACTGGACTTACGTCATTAACAAGATGGGCCATCCTGCTTCAGGAGCTGACCCTAACGCACCTGGGGTCACAGATGATCGACAAGGAAGCAAATAAAAAGATGGTTTCTAAAAGCAATACGTATACTAAGAACATAATAAGAATAATAAAAATGTGAAAGAAAATAACGCACTAGAAGCTCAAGAGTAGAGGGCTGCCACTTTAGCACTGTGGCCAAGGAGAATTTTCCAGAAGCTGACGTGTGAGTGTTATGAAGGACAGCCAGCCAATGCAAAGGTCTGAGAAGAGGGCTCCTGGCAGCGGAACAGCACGTGCAAAGGCTCAGAGGGGAGAACTTGCAAGGGATGAAACGAAAGCCCAGACAGGATTTTGTGAAAACTCACTGGCGTCTCAAACTCAGACCTCCCCAAGCTCTCCCCAATGCCACAGCCCTACACTTCTCAGGTTGAAAGATTCTGCCACGCACTCAGGTACAGAGTTCCGAGTGGCCCTTGGGGAACCCAGCCTCAGAACCGTGCTGCATTTCCCACTGGCTTCTCTCTTGGACGTCACAGAGTTTTAAAAAAAATGATGACCACACAGTGAAGTTGGTAAATTATCAGTGGAAAGAAATTGTTTTAGATTCCTCTGAAAGGATTACATCTGGACTGAGCAGGGAAATTCCCAGAAAGCGTTTTGAAACTGTAGAGTAATAACATCCCCATAAATAGACAGCTTTATACTTTTCTCAGAAGGCCAAATGGCCTGGATTCGAGTTCTGCCAATGCCTTTACCAGCTGCGTGGCCTTGGGCTCGTTCCGTGCTGCGGTCTCCTCTCTGGTAAAACAGAACTAATAGCAAGACCAATGCTGTCCAGTTGCTGTGAGCATTAAGTGAGAGCATCCACGAGAGGCACCAGCTAGGACCGGGCCAAGTGCATACTAATGTCCTTGGCATGTTGTTGTTTATCAACAGTATTTCTTCAGGAACAAGTCCACCAAGATGGGAACCAGACAAAAAAAAAATTTCACCCCTTTTTTTCTTACTTTTGGAGAACAGCTATGACATGTTTAGCATTTGTGGTTTTCTCGCCTCTTTTGCCCAGGAGTGCCTAGTGGGCAAAGAATGTCTTTTTAATTAACTTTCAACAGCGCCTGGCATACAACAGGAGCCGGGTGGCTCCCCCGAAAAGAACACCACCCCCTCTATAAACATCTGCCACTTGGTATGAGGATAAAATGAGATGACAGATAAAAGCGCCGTGTGGAACTAAAGCCCCTTGTAGGAACAAGACATAATTGCTATTAAGAATAAAGAGTCATGATAAGGAAGATCAATACGGGCTGCATGAATTATTGCCACGTCCACTGCCACTCTGCAGCAGTAACCTAAAAGGCCTAAGCATTTCTTACAGTGTCATCACAAAAGTCCCCGCTCCGTGACACAAGTCAGACCTCGTTGCTAATTCCCACATCTCCCCGGCACTGTCTCTTTTTATGCGTCCTTTGGAATTCCGCACGACGGGAGCAACAGCTGTGTTAGGCCAACCCATCATTCATCTTGGCGCCCCTCGCCATAACTCAAAAAGCCTGTGATCACTTGGAAACCACCTCTGATGGGAGGAGGCGGCCCAGCAGACTGAATTTACAACAAAGCCCTGCCTGCAGAAATCTTCCTGTCACCTGCAGGCCACATAAACCATTAGCATCCCAGCCATCGCGCTCGGTCAATGAACGACACAGGCATTCCAAAACCAAGCACTTTGCCGCTATTTATGGGCCACGTCAGGGATTCCAGCAGCTCTCTGATTTTCTTGTCGGCCTGCCAGAAGAGAAGCTACAAAGAACAGCTGCGTTACCCACCCTCCTACAGTTTGAATGTTTGAAGAAAATTAAAAGAATAATCCCCAAACGTGAAAAGGTGCTGCTCCCTGATGTCAGCTTCCCCTTGCGGTGTTCCTCTGGTCCTGCAAACACTTTTAGCTCCGCTGCCGGCCACTGTCTTCTGCTAAAGAGGAAATTGACAACGGAATATCATTTTTGTCTAATTGCTCTATACAGAGCTCTCACCAAAGGCAAGCCACAGTGGAATATTATTATTTTTAGAACACTGCCTGGTTTTAACATTTGAGCAACCATGTGATCCCTTAGAACCACAATTGTCCTAAATGAACCATTTTACCCCATTCCCAGAAACAGATAAATATAGAAACACACACATATATATATATATTTTTAAATAAGCCCTTTACCCTTACACATGCTGATAAAAATATACTCAAAAGCCATACCCACATCTATTTATAAGTACAACATATACACATGGGATATTTAAAGTGTGGGTTGGTCCTCCGTAATAGTTTTTTTCACTTGCGTAGAAAATTAACTAAAGGTCAACACAATGAAACGTTTTCTAAGTCACTCCTGTTTATTAGGAAGTTCAGGATAATAGGCTCCAACCTGAGAAAAAAATGTCAATGCAATCTAAAAATAACAAAAGGTGCATAACAAATGTGTCCTCGTTTTGTTCTTAATAGAAGGTGTTTCCAGCGCATTGGCAAGAATGACCTCGCAAACACATCACCTTGTACAGTCAATTTATTCCTTTATCAGGCAGTCATCGGGGAGGGACTTCGTTTTGCACGGTCTCAACATAAAATGGAATGCCAAGCCTGCTTTCCCTGACGCTGTGAGGGAGGCTCTTTTGTCAGGAAACCTTCCACAAAGACGACTGATCAAAACCAAGAAGATGAGACCTGGACGAGTTCCTCCCGCCATCCCCCAGAGCTGCCCCCCGTGCTCAGTATCAGAACCTCTCAATCGAAGAGCTAAGACCAAGTAGGACCCCTTTGGGGGTCTCAGTGCCACTGCGTCACCAGAAACACTCAGAATGCCCCCCCTAAATTAACTGTTCACGAGACCTGTAAAGCCCTGGGCTCAGAAGACAGGAACGTGCCCTGTTAATTTTTCAGTTGTAAAACTGAAGGGAGGAAAGATACGGGGGCCGCTCTTCGGCCACTGAGCAAACTGTCAGAAGATCAAGGAAGCGTGTAAAGCCACTCACAACGGTCACCTCTCCATTGGCACCTCGTTATTTGAATAAGCCTAATGAAAAGCTGCAGACCTGCCCGACCTTACAGTAATAGAGTATACACACTTGGCCAAAAAAAAAAATTACAAAATAGCAACTGGTTGGAGGATTTTGGGTAATACAGTGCATGTTTTCATAGGAAGAGCAAGAAATGAAGAAATGGATGCTTTGATCCATTTTTCTGTATCTGGGATGACTTCAGGAGATGTTAATTTCACATAAGCCACCCTTGGCTCCACAAACCCATCCCACAAAACCTGCCCCCTCTTCACTCATTCCAACACATCCAATGTCATCTTGTACTTGTAAAAGGGGCCTGAACATCCTCCATCGGAAACATACCCTTTGCATCTCAAACACTTCCCTGGTCCTCACAAGTCCCCTTCCCAGGTTATAAGAATGCCTGGGACGGATGACACTGTAAAAGCCCTGAGAGCCATGTCAGCACCGGAGGAAGGCAGCTGAGAGCAGCAGAGGAAGAACTCCACATGCTGCTAGGCACCAGGAACATTGCATTATATTGCTTCATGTAATCTTTGCAAAAAATTCTTAAAGTAAACGTTTAACACCAACAGCCCGTCCCACCCCAGCCAGGCTGGCCGACAGGGATGTGGATGGGGGTGGTTCAGACACAGCAGGCAAGGAGAGTCCCTCCATGGACCCTGGCAGAGGCATAGCATGACATTCACAACCAAGATTTAAGGTGAACTGACTTTATACCGACTCCTGCCCATTATGTGCAACCTCTCCTTTAATTAATGTAAGAATTTTAAGATAAGCTTTGTTCCCATTTTAAAGATGAGAAAATCAAGGCTTAGAATAAGCAACTTGCCCAAGGTCTCACAGCTATTAATGGCAAAACCAGGCTTCAAACCAGCTCATTAGACTTCCCTGCTTCACTTTCCCCAGCAGCAACGGCATGAAATAATTCAGACTGCTGGTCTCATTCCCGCAGGTCACTTAATCTCTCGTTCTCAGTTTTGTCACCTAAAAAAACAGAGGTGGTAGTAACTGCCGCTCAGAGTCACTGTGAGGACTTAGGATTACACATCTGGACCCCCCAGTGTGGCTGCATCAGAGCCCAAAGCACCTGGGTGGCTGAGGTTCACAGTCACGGGACAAAGGTCAGCCCCTTCAGAGAGCTAGTTTTGGCCAGGGAAAGGCCAGTGAGAAAGAACATGGGCTGCTGGTTATTGGAATGAAGGCTTCTTCCTCCATTTCTGTGTTTCGAACAAGTTAGGACATCAACTCACTCAGTCCTCAGAAACCTCTGAGCCTGAGCGTCTGTCTCAGGGGTCGCGCTCACTGGAGTTTCCCTCCCATCCCTTCGGGCTCCTTGCCATCGTGACAGCAGTTGCCTAAGCACAACTGCTAGCAACCAGGGAAACATCACTAAGGAGTCAGACAACCACCATTGAAGGAGAGGAGCAGATCCAGCCAGAGACCCAGGAGCCATCCCTGCCAGGCCTGCCCACCCCTGATCTGCCCCCTACTCTTTCTGGACAACTCACACGGGTGGCCAGAGGCGAGGACTGCAGAGAAAACCACAAGCCTCATCCACAGCTATATATTTTGAATAGCATCTCCTCTCTGCAGCCCTACGTGGGAGGGAAACATATGGTCCTACATTCATTATACTCCTGAGTTTAGGTTTGAAACATCATATTTTCATTACAAATAAGCTTTGATGACACTGCCTATTGCAATAATTTCAACGCATGGTTAATTTTATCTGCGGCAGTGGTGAGAGTGGCATACCAATTTACTGCCAGAGGAGAACAATCTGATTTTAGCATCTTAACCCTGAACTTGAGTTCTCTTTGTTCCTGAGAAACTCGTTTTAGCAAGATTCGAAGTGATGGGGAAGAGCACGTCACTGACAGTGACTCAAAGACTGGCAAAGTTGAGGTGGGGGAGGAAACTCACTGAGGAAATTTAATTCCCCAGTTGGGGGAGGCGGGGACAAAGGTGGCAGAAAGTTTGGGGTCGGTGTGACAGTGTGCTTAGAACTTCAATGAGCGTGTCGCGTCGTCACAATTTGGCTGGCGACCTGGCAAGAGCAGATCTATTTGTGAGGTTCCTTTCTGAGGCATCTGACTTCAGGCCAAGCCAGGAAGCGGCAAGAAAGGCCTCACTCATGGAGACCTTCGTTCTGGGCCAGGAAGTTCAGAGCGAAACTAAAGTGCAGGATAATGTCACTGGTGGATGGGGTGGAGAGAAAGGTATGCGCACGTCTTAGCTCCTCTGTAGGAGTCAGAATATATATTCTATATAATTTAAAATAATTTATAACTACAAATTATATATAATTGTAATATTATAATGTATAGCTTGTAATTATATATAATTAATATAATAATATATAATCAATTCTATATTAATTATATATTTCTGTCAATTATATATAATTAATAATTACATAATTTTATTTATAATGTGTAATCATATTTAAAATTATATATTATATTACTATACACTGTATGAACTATATCATTATATGAACTATATTATATAAAATACATATACTAATATATATTATAAATGTATATTATTTTTCAGCCAAATTGCTTGATTCTTACTTGGCCAACTTTTCTGCAGCCACTTGGCTACATTTCATTTCCATTCTTCCGTCCTTAAACAAACACTTACTGAGCACTTGCTAGGTATTAGGAAAAGAAAAGGGTCCCGAGAATATGGTCCCTGTCCCTAAGCAACCCAAAGCTAGCCTGGGACACACAGTAGAAGGAACCAGTTACAGAGATGTGATAAGTTGTTCAGATGCACCAAGAATTCTGAAGAGGAAGTGAGTGACTCCTCACAGGCACTCGGAGAGGTCTTCAAAGAGGTGGTTAAATAGAAATTGAATCCCCCCAAATTAAGAGGAGTTAACCAGAATGATGCCACCAGACAGAGCAGCCCTTACAGAGGCCCAGAGGCTAAACACAGCTTAGTGCTGACATTTGCGGAACTACAGGTATAGGAAAACTCCAGGATAACATGTCGTGCGATAATGTGAATTTGAATAAAATTAAGAATCGGCTCTTGCCCTCTCTCCAGTCCCAGTTCTCAAATGGGAACAGCTACAGTTCTTTGCCCTGTGTGTGTGTGTGTGTGTGTGTGTGTGTATGCCTGTATGTCCACCTACAGATGCAAATGGCGTTTGTGCACATAAAGGAGGCTACTGCTGAATCCCACACACCAAGTATCCTCCCATCCCAATTGCTCCAGAATGGGCCAAAGAAATAGATGACAACCAGCTAAGATTCCCAGAATCACGGCTGCTCTCCTGACCAGAATGGTTTGCATCAAGAACTAAGCCAGAGTAGACCTCCACCACCAGGTGGTACCAAACTACATGTGGGACTGGGATGGATTTGGGTCTTGCAGCAAAATCCCTGAAACCTGTGTGCCTCACTGCACTGGCTCTCGCCGTCATTTCATCCACCTCGTAGTTAATGTCCCCCCCCTCGCTCATTCTGCACAGTTGACTTGTGGAAGCCACTGATTGCATTATGGAAGGTTTTACTATAGTGGATTCACTGTGAACAGCATTGGGACTGGTGGGAATGGAGTGCAGGGCAGAAGATAAGCATGGGAACAAAGCCCCGGTTATTGAGAGTTGCATATTCCACGCTGGAGAGTTTGGAGTTCTCTTAAGGTCCAAGGGGGGGACCAGTGAGTGACTGTAAGCCAGGGATGCAAAGGCTGTGCACAGGCACAGTTTGTCCGACCTATGCAAAGTTTTCCAAATCAAGATATTCTGCACAAACCTGGATCTTTCCTTAAGAGGCTGGGCTGACTTTCCCGTTAGCTGGAATAGCATTGCTCCTTCTGTTAGGATATGCTCCCCTAGTCACCACAGGCCCCATCATACCTAATCAGATTCATGCCTTTGGTAAATCTGATCCCTGCAGGAACCTGGGTTTTCTTTAAAAGGAGGAGGAGGAGGAGGAGGACAGGAGGAGGAGAGGAGGGGGAAGGAGGGGGAGAAGCTTTGAAAGAATCAAAATTTGCATGTTACAAAAATCACTCGAGCAGCAGTGTCCAGAATGGGTGACAAGCACGGGGAGAGATTGGAGGCAGAAGAAGCTGTCGGAGGGTTAGAATAATCCTCAAGGTCTCACACGCGGAATCCAAGGAAAAGTGTCAGAAATGGCTCTCACTACACCTTCAATAAGCACGTGGTAGCTGGATACACTCTCTTCCAATACTAACCCATAACCCCATAATCTAAATGCAAATGTCGAGGTGTCATAGCAGCACCACAGTCTGACGATACTGATGGGAGACACTATAAATACCGAGGCAAATACACCAGTCGGAAGCAAAGTAAATTAATAGTACAGCTTCGCTGGGATCACAAATGAATCACTCTAAAAGCAATTTTGTCCTGTTGTAAAATGAGATAAACACCTACTTGCCAGTTATTTTAGGAATAACACAAATCAGCCCATCTGTCTTAATTCAGTGGTACTCATCATACATTTTTTAAAGTTATCACTTCCTCAAGAGTCATCCTATTGATGCCAACAGACACCTTACAGGGACAGTCTGTGGCATGACCTGCAATCTGGGTGTCACTTCAAAGCAGCATTGAAACCCTGAGCTACGCGTCTTTGCCGGAAGTGACCGGTTTTCTAGAAAGCCGGGGAGGGGGGAGCCCTCAGTAGTTGGCCACATATAGTCTTCAGATGACATTGGAGAGGGAGCTGAAGGTAGAAACACATTTTTTTAGGAAGGAGATGCAAATGTTAGTACAGACAACAATTTACTGCAAACTAAATCACTAATCAATATATGATAGTGGGACAGACTGCCCATCGAGGTTGTAAGAGTCATATTCAACCTATCACGAGAGATGCTGGAAAGGGAGCCTGCTGTGTTTAAATTGTATTCGTGTTTTGTACTCAGATATAAATAAGCTTGCTGATGGTATCACTGTCTCAGATTTATGGTAAACACAGGAGGGCACAAGAATTTCAGAAAACCTCCCTGGGTCTTGCAATTTCTCAGAGTAAATACTTTCCACTCCCTCCTTGAATGAAAGAAAACATGGGATGAGGCTCCAAAAAACTCCTGAAACTCACAATTAGAAGCTTAAGCCTCCATAGAAAATATTGGGTTGGACAGCCTGAGGTTAGGGCAGCACTATGGAAAGATCTCAAAATACATTTTATGACCAACACAAACTGCAAGCTGAATACTGATCTCCTGCTCTACAGAGCCCAACAATGGTATTTCACGCATCTTAAATTAATCATGATGTGGATCACATACTTAACTCCCACTTATCACTATCATTCTGGACTCTCGAGAAACTTGCCAGGTCCTCCCTCCACGAGAGTGCCAGAAAAATGCCTGTAAATTCATTTTCTTGTCGCAGACAGCGAGCACGCAGAAAGGCTTCCTCCCCATCCCCTTCTCCAAGGTGGCCTCCAGGCAAACACTCACTGCCTTTCTGATTATACAATATGGAGCTGTGGGCTCCTGGCCTCTGAGTCTTCCAGAGGAGCCGCACACACACTCCAAAGCATCTGCCATTAGTTTTGAAGATACTACGATGCTGGGCACCTATTCGTCTCACAGAAGCAGTTCTGCACGTCCCGCTACTGGTCTACTTCAGTGATGCTACAAGGTTCAGCGGAAAATTCCACTCCCGCCCTCCTCCTTTCTCCTTCCCAATTCCCTAATATGCTTTATTTGTAATTATCTCTATAGGAGAGACCAGCAATTTATAAATAATGGCATCAAACCCACAAAGTTGCCAAAAACTTTTATAGACTATTAGAAGTTCATGTAAGAAGAATTGAGAGGGAGAGAAAGGCTTCATACCCCAAACTGATTCCATGTGACTTATTTCTACACAGGGCAACTGGCTCCTTGGCTCCTTGAGGTGAGGCAAAGGGTTGTGTTTCATATATCTGACCTGCCCACCGCCCTCGAGGGGTGGCACAGAGCTCCTTAAATAAATCAGTGAGTAGTTTCCCTTGCCTCTCTGAGACGGAGACCAAACCAAGAAGAGGGTAAGCTCAGAACTGTAATTTTCTAAACCCTTGGCTATGAAATGAAGGTTACTCTTCCATCTTCACAGTGACCTTGTAAGGAGCCATCATTACCCCCACTTCACAGATAAGGAGAAGAACACTGAGAATCAGAGAGATTAAGTGACACACCCAGTGTAGTGACCTCCCATTGTAAGGGACAGAACCAGACTCCGATCCAGATCTCGCTGGTCCTACAACCCAGTGTAGATGCCAACAGCGCATCACCTGACAATGACGAATTTCTCCTCCCTTGGTGAATGTTGACACAGTAATTTAAATCATTGACTGGGCCTGGCTTCTCACCACACACAGACACAATCATTTTTCACATGGGTAAATTGACCCAAAAGGTCTTCTAAGTTAACTAATTGGTAATGCCCTTTGCATTCTGAAGTTACACAAGGGACAGAATCATTTCTCTAATTCCTCGGATGAAACATACTTTAAAGGCGCCGAGAAACGGTGAGTGTTTTATTTGGGATGTGTGACCGCAAGAGGACTGAGTAGAAGCCTGGTAGCAAGAAGAGACGGGTACTTTCCTTCGTCATCCCAGGACAAGCACATCTCAGAGGCAGCGAGGCAGGAACCAGGTGAGTTTTCCTGGCTTTTCTCCCCTGCCCGAAGATGATGTCCAGGGGCTGCCTAGCCATGAAGGCAGGAAGCCCCGAAGGCTACCCCATGTAGATAAAACCATCAGCAGAGGCGGGGAAAAGGTGGGGTGCATGCAGGAGTCTGACAACAGCGCCGATGATAATCATGACTTCCCAAGCGCCACGTTCCAGGTACGTTACCTGTAAATTTCAGTCCTGGAGCTCTCCCCCATTCAACTGAATGAGCCATCACAAAAGCTGGCCGACCAGCCAATTTCTTGGATACAATTACTTTTTTATGCTGGGTTCAAAAAATCTCAGGGCATCAAGAGGACTTCCGGGCACCACACATCACACCCTGAGCCCCTCTCTTCAGGTTCCATGTGTAAAGGACAAGTCAGCCAGGGTGGCCATTTGCCATGCCTGAACCAAACGGTGGGTCAATGGCGGCCACGCCTTCCTGCTCCTGTGGTGACCTCCCGAAGTCCTGGGTCACAGCTGACTAAATGAGCTGGATAATTAAAAGAGGGGAAGAGCCATGCCTGAGATGTTGCCTGCCTCATCAAGAACACCATGCCCTTTTTATCAATCTGCTTGGATTTTTGTTTTTATTTCCCCCCTTTGAAAAATGATTAGCCTTGAGAAACCTCCAAACCATGGCGCCCTCCACCATTAGCTGTCACGGCCAGAGTATCTGAAAACTTTCTAATGTGCCCTGCGCTTAGAAAATTGAACTAATAAATCCTGGGGTGGGATGGGAGATCGGGAGCCTTTCCTGTTTCTTTTTCGTTTTTTTTTTTACATCAAAAACCAAAGCCTCAAAGTGTTCTTCCAAATTTGAAGATTTTCTATCACATCAAAGTCTTTGTTTAAAAACATTTTTATAAGGTGGGGAAAAGGATGGCGCTGGGGGTGGCTCATTCTTCAGCAATTAAAATTTGAAGACAACAATCCTCAAGAATCATATGAGAGATATATATTTTAAAATATATATATAATATTATGTATATATATACACACACACATATGGTACATGTATATGGATATATATATAAAATATTATATAACATACAGATAGAGATAAAGATACGACTTCATAAAAACTTAAGTTCTATAGCAACTTTCCACTTCTTTCAGGCTTTTAACAAAAAGCATTCATATTTCTCTAGAAAATCCCTCTCTCAAAGGCCTTCACACGCATTGACTCACCTGAACCCCACAACAATACCTGCCTACCCACCGGCATGGCAGGTAAAATTACCATCACCATTTTCAAGATGGAGAAGAGGTTCAGGGAGACTGATTTGTTCCATGAAATGCAATCATTAAGATGGCCAGATCCACCTGGGACCACAAATCCGTCCCCCTGGAAATCTCCTTCACCTCCCTGTTATGCACCATCACCCCCAAATTACTTCACATCTCCAGGCCTGAATTTCCTCATCTGTAAATATTTTAAATGTTTATTCTAAATCTACCTCTAGCTCTAACAGTTGACGCTTCTGTAAATGAAAATCAACTCCTGCCACAAATTACTCGACGCGTCAGCAGCCACTGGCGACCTACAAGACATGGTCTTGCCTCCTTTGTACAGGGGACAGGCCCCACTCATCGCTCCAGGCTCCTCTCCCAAGCATGAGCCCATGCCTTTGCCCAGATCCAGCCTGCTGAGCCAGGCGGTCTGTACTTTTATTCCCTCAGCCGGGAACATTCTCCTCACCACCACGACCACCACCACTCTTTTCCCAGCAAAATCTGCTGAGATTCACACACCCAATTCCAGCAGGAAGTGCTTCCTGCCCCTTTCAGATAGAACTGACCACTCCCACGGCTCCGACCCTTTACCACCCTGGTGCCGCAACCCCTCTCCCACTTTACTGCACTTCTTTGCTGACACGTCCACCCCCCTCGACGGCACCCAGGGGCCACGTGTACCTTTAGAACCTAGCACAGTATCAGGTACACAGGGCTTGGGGGAGACGTGTATGTTGAATGAGCAGAGAAAAAAAGCTTGTCGTCTGAAGAAGTGTTGAAAATGGTTTTAATCTGAGTGCCAAGGTTCTATATAGCACCCAAAACGTAATCCATTGGTTGCAGTAAAATCGTTAAGAACTGACTCCACTAATTCTGTTTCCACTCTATTATTACAACCATAATCAGTCAACAAAAGATAAACGAGGTCTACAAATGCCAAGCATTGTTCTGAGAGTATATATCACACCGATAAATAAGGTGTAGTCCCTGCCCTGGGAGAAATCAGATGCTAGCTGAGAAGCCAGATATGTCATGTACATCAGTAACTCTATCGCAATGGGACACATGGTGTGAGAGGAAAATTTTATGCTGGACCACAAAAAAGAGAAGGTTAAACACCCTTCTATTTCCCCAGCTAATTAGATGGGACAAATGAAAAAGAAACCACTTACTTTGATTCTATATGTTTTCCCTTTTGCAATTTATAGGATTTGCCAAACAAACTAAAACCACATTCGTTAAAACACCACTATTTAAAATAATAACCAGAATGAGAGGTATTCTAAAGGTGACCTTGGTTCTGTTCTTTTAAAAGGAGCTTAATGAGCCAATTAACTGTTGAAAACAAGATCAGAAAGGAGGCCGACTCTACTCAGCACCTGGGAAGGAACCACTTTGTATACAAACACACTTCTCATGATATAAGCAGGGGCCAGAAGCTCTGAAATGGAAATGTCGAGTCATGCCACCAATCACTAAGGCCACAACTCTCTAGACAGCATGGCATAATTCTCATACACATTTGAAAACAACGAATCCACATTTATGTTACAACATAGCATAGTTTAGGCTTTTCATGAATTCACACTGGCCTCCCTCTGAATCTGCCTGGAGCACCCCACTGAGTGCTGAGAAGGCACTTCTCATGCATCCTCTTATCGAATCCTTCCAACAATCCACTGAGGGTGGTGTTATTATCAAGCCCATTTCGAAAAAGAAGAAACTGAGGGCTTCCTAGGTGGCACAGTGGTTAAGAATCCGCCTGCCAATGCAGGGGACACGGGTTCTATCTCTGCTCCAGGAAGATCCCACATGCTGCGGAGCAACTAAGCCCGTGTGCCACAACCATTGAGCCTGCGCTCTAGAGCCCGTGAGTCACAACTATTGAGCCCATGTGCTGCAACTACTGAAGCCCACACACCTAGAGCCCGTGCTCCGCAACAAGAGAAGCCACGGCAATGAGGAGCCCACGCACCACAACGAAGAGTATCGCCCACTCAGCGCAACTAGAGAAAGCCCGCGCATAGCAAAAAAAGACCCAACACAGCCAATAAAATAAATTAATTAATTTATAAAAAAAAAAAAGAAGAAACTGAGGTAGAGACATTAAACACGTCTAATGTTGCACTTTCAAGGGATGAAACCAAAGTTTCTTTTCAGTTCTTTCTGACTCCTACACTCCCCAGTCATCAATAAGCTATATTACCTTCATGGGGCTTTGCCATTCCAGAAAAAGGAAAAGCCATTATCAAAATAAATTACCAAACCTCTTTTGTTTTTTGAAGAACGCGAAAACTGCTGTAAAGTTCATTTTGAAGATGGCTTGGAGCCCCCATGACTTTGCTAGGACAATAGGCAGTGTTTCCCCTGTAAGTAGTTAAATGGCAAAGAATTCCCAAGTAATCCAGCAGCTGTTAACCATGCTGTCACCATTACATTGTTTAGTCAGCGACTGTACCTCAATGGCTTTCTTCTCTTGATATGTGCTTAGGTTACCAAGAGAAATCTGAGAACTTGCTAATGCAAAATGCATCTAGTGCAAAATGTTTTCCCTCTGCCCTCTGCTCTCCCAAAACTGCCCTTAGCCTTGGGATCTTGATAAACGTTTCCTGATTTAAAGCTTGATTCAAAATAAGATGGAGGGGGTTTCCCAGGTACTCAGGTATTAACATTTGCAGTCCAGGATTTTTTTTCCCAAACAACATCCTTTCAAAGGGTTCCTCTGGTACCTTCCTCATTTGATCTGCCTAATTTAGAGCTGTCCCTGGTGCCATCTTGGTGGCGACATGGCTCTGTGATAGCTAATACACACGCATACTTACTGCTTACATTTAAAAACATTCCTAACAGTTTGTGTGAGTACACGGTAAACAGATGCTATGGGATTTTTTTTTTTACCCATTATCAGTCATCTCTAAAGACTGCAGTCAAGTGACAGGTTTTTGAGACTTTTCAGTCTAACAGCAAGAGATTTATTTTTAATAGAATATTGATATTATGGTACAAAATATCCCCCCCCTTTCGCAATGCAGTTCAGCTTGGTGGGTTATTCTGAAACCCTAGCACCCTCTACTCTCTCTGTTACTCTGTTCTTTTTTCCCTTGGTGGTGGGGGGAAAGTTGCAGACTTTTATGAACTCTATGATTAAAGTACCTCCATCTGAATGCAGATTAAAAGTTCCAACACCTGAGAGCTCAAAACCAATGAATATTTATACTGAAAACCAGCAGATGAATACACTCTAAATCTTCAAATGCAAGTCTAGTCATGGGTTTTATCTTATTTTAGGACTTACTTTTTATTAAAATGAACTCTTGCATATTTACACTACAGAAATAAATGTTATTTGCAAGCACAATACAGTGGAGACCTTACAAATGCATTGCCTCTGGGGAAGGCAACTTTGTTCCTCAAGCAGATTTTTATTTCTTTATCAGGTCTTCGTTGAAGAAGGGTTTCATTGCATATGATTGGCATAATTTGGGAACCCGAAAACATATTCACTGGGGGGATATTATTCATTTCATGGCCAAGAAATTGTGAGTCCCTCTGTACATGGGGGATTTCATCGATTTAACAATTTTCCTCCTTTCACTGTAAACTTCATTCTGGACTGCTTCTCTAGAAAGTAGAGATGGTACAAATAAGCACAAAGGAACATTATTTCAGAAACAAGTTTATTGGCCTTCTCTGTGAGGTGGCCTAACACATTTTGGTCTTGAGGTATACCCTTAAATCATGAACTGTCTTTTCAGAATATGATCAGAGTGAACAAACACTGGCCTTCAGGACAGCTAGCTCTAAGAAGCGGTCAGGGTTGCACAGGCCAAAGTTTGATGATGTCAGAACCAGAGGCTCCCTACTAAGCTCGTGTAATAACACAAGTGAAAGTAACCATTGCCACCTACCAACATCACGGGATAAGTAAATGACTCCAAAATGCACTAAAAAGTGATTATTTCAAAGATAGGGAAGTTTTCCATCTTAAAATAACTAGGCTGGAGATGAAAAATAAACCCATTCCTTCCCCACCCCCCTTGCAACCTCTTGCTGTTCATTAAAGTGCAATAAACCCCACATAAAAAGTCAAGTGGGGTTATCAGAATTTGGGGAAATACTTTTGATTGAACCCACCATGCATCTTGAGACTTCTATGCCCTCATGATACTGAGGACTTAGAATGTGCAAATTTGCCATCATGTTCCTAAACGTATTCCTTCTTTTCCATAAAGTAAGTTAGAGATAAATGTTTACAAATCAACCCAGTCATCATTTCTTCATTTTAATGCTTAAACGCTTCATTTTGATTGCTGCCTTTTTGACATTTCACCAAGGAAATATGTTTGCGTGTTCGCAATGCCATTGAATCAGCAATTAGATCTCCATATTCCAGATGTCATGAGAATTTTCAATGCATCTCCCAATAAAATTTATTTCTGAACTTTGAAAAAGAAACAAACAAATGTACTTTGTATAAATTAAACACATTATCCTTATTTTTCTAATTGCTACATTTAACACTGTCAGGGCTTGAATTTATGAATTCAAGGATTTCACATCATTCTATATAATATTTTTCCTTGCAATGAATACAATTTTGGATTATTTATGGGAGTGACTTAGGCATTTTGATTCACTAATTTTTTTATCCCTGGTGGAACAAGAGACATGGAGACGAATTTGTCCATAAGCATCCGTACAGCCTCTCTTGAGCCTTGGCCCTCCGGTTGGAGCAGGAAATTTATTGTCAAAAGTGGACAAAGAAAAATGTAATTCTGGTCTCATTCATGGCTTCATTAAAGTTTTTTTTAACTTCTTAACTCCCTTCTGCAGACCTCACCTTGCTCTCATTCTCCTTTAGCTCACAGAGCTAGCTTGGAAATACTGTTTCTGTGACTCCTCGGTTATCATATGTCACTGTAGAGCAACCCAATACCAAACTTTTCCTCTTTCACTCCTTGGTGAACTTCCCAGCTCTTTGCCACAGACTCCAATTGACTCTTTAAAAAAATACAGTAAACTAAAATGACTATACAACGTGTAATTTGGCACCACCGGAACATGTAAATGGCAGGACAGAGGTGCCACTGTAAGAAGCCACCCTGTGTGACTTTAGGTATAGCTGTGTCAGAGAGAAACAAGTTTGCTTCAGGACTCTGCTCACCTGAAATGGAAATACATGCCAGATCTTCATCTTCATGAATGGAGGAGCATGGCAAAGTGAGTAGAGAAACCCTTCCCTATAATCCCCTTTGCAGGGCATGCCCATCACCACAGAGGACCCTGGCAGACAGCAGAGATTCTAGTCCTTCCATTATTCCTGAGACAACACGTTGGCATTTTCTCCTTTAATAAGAAAAATGACACAATCCAGTGCTCCTTCTGATGGAAGGATTTTGCTCGGTATTTATCCAATTCCAAAGGGTAACACCAGAAGAGCTTGACTCCCTGTTCTCCTCCCATCCGTAAAATGTTTTGCAGATGTCTCGGTCTAGCCCATCCCACCTCCTGAAAAATGCGCCCGAGCAAAAACTCATCTGTTGGTAATAGAACTGAAAAATGCCTCATTCCGGCTAGAAGTGGTACGAGAGCTGCTACTGCTCCAGCAAATTTATTTTGCCTTTCAAGGGCTTAATTGCACACAACATGGTGCAGTTTTGATTAATCCTTCAGAATTTAATATATACTCTGGGGGGGTCAATATGTTGATTCTTCATGCATCCCTATCATGGGAGTAACCAGAATGCATTTAAACACGGCAGGAGGTACACTTCTCTAACTTACCTGGTCCTGCCAAGGGTAAAAAGTGCTCACTTGTGACTCAATCCAGGAGGGAAGCCAGCAGTGGGGGTGCTTCCTCTCTGACACTATTTCTGGTTTTCTTGGCAGGCACCTTTCCCTTGGGGAGGTCCCAGGTGAGGCGCACACTGGAATCTTCCAGGCCGATGCCCTGATCATTTTAATGAGAAAGCAGCATCAAAATATTGGCACCTTGCATCCAGCCAACACATGGAGCCACTGTCCAGGCACTTAATTGAACTCTTTCAAGATGATGAAGGGTAGAGTCAACCGGGTCGATGAGTGTTTATTCTGTGAACTTGGGCTCTGAAGAGGTGATGCACAGGTAATAACAAGTCCATTTGCCATTTTCACAGAGAATGATCTTTTAAAGTCTAGAGTCCATGTTCCTGTAGTTGAATTTCTGATGAAGCACACAGGAAGTCTACGAGTTACAGTGCGTTAGTAAACATGTGGATGGGTGTCAAAAGATCTTGTGGTTTGAGTGTAACACAAGCAGACTCTAAGTTACCAACCCTCCCCGGAAAGTCAGAATCAAAGCTGAAGAGCCTCAAGAACAGTGCTATGGAAACACTGCACTTGTGAAGTCATTGTACCAACGATCTCCAGGAGGGACGTCTGCTTCAGCAGAAGCAGAGAAACAAAATAGAGCACAGAATGCAGAACCAGAGAAGGATTCAAGTCTTGGCTCTGCTTCTCTCTGTGTAATGTTAAACAGCCTTTTCCAGCCTGTTTTCTCACCTAAAAATTGCAACATTCAACCAATACACAGGGGCTGTGTTACGGGCTACATTGTGTCCCACCCCAAAATCCCTATGTTGAAGTCCTAACCCCCAGCACCTCAGAATGTGACTGTATTTAGAGATAAAACCTATAAAGAGGTTATGAAGGTAAAATGAAGACAGACAGGAGAACCTTAATGCAATATGACTGGTGTCCTTATAACAAGAGGAGAATTAGCTACAGATCCACGCAGAGGAAACACCACAAGAAGACAAAGGGAGAAGAGAGCCACCTGCAAGCCAAGGAGAAAGGCCTCAGAAAGAACTCTGCCAACATCCTGATCTGGGACTTCTAACTTCCAGAATTATGAGAAAACAAACTTCTGTTGTTTAAGCCAGCCAGCCTGTGGTGTTTTGTTATGGCAGCCCAAGCAAACTCATAGGGGCTCTTCTGAGTCTCCAGTGCAATCAGACACAGTAGGTGCTTGGCATGGCACAGGCCTTCAGAGAATGTTCGTTCCCATTCCAGTCTCCCTAGTCCAATGATTACACAGATGCACAACTAGAAACAGATCAAGCAGGATGAGTTGCCTTAATGTGATATAGCACATAAGGAGGAAGTCACCTTTCAAAATTCAGAGGCCCAGCCTTGTGGTCCATGCCTCATCTACTGGACCATTCTGCCTTCTGCAAGAAATGGAAGCACAGTGGCCATAAGAAAGTACATCAAACAAAAGCCCTAGGTGACATTCCTGGCTTCTACCCAAGGGCAGATTCATATCTCAATGTAGCTTCGATATTTCTAAGCCACAAACAAGGGGTCAGCGGGAGATCACTGTGTACAAGCAAACAGCTTTTTCAAAAAGCCCTTCTCCAAAGTGCTGTCCAAACAATCAAGCAACGTTTAACCCATTTTTCCCTCCTATATAGACCAAACTACCTGACAAGTCTATGATGAAATTAACCCAATTCCTAACTACTGCCCCCCACAAAAGCCATCTCCCATGATTGTGAAAATCATCCAGTCATAGTTATAGATTGTCACGCAAGCATTTGAAGAGCTTCATGCCAAAGAGAAAACCAGGGGAAGGCCAGTGTTATTGTGGAACCCAAGATTCTGAGTATAAACTCCCCACACCCATGGTCCGTGTGCTCACCAGATTAAACCAGCTATGAGACATTTAAAAGTTAGAACAACAAACACCCTGCCAGGTTTGCAGGGAAACTGCAGTCAGACAGGGCCACCTGGTCATGTGTGCCCCTCTTAATCCCCCCTGAGGGTCAGGTAACGCACCCAGGACCTGAGAAATATGCACATCCACCCACTGCCTGTTCCAAGTTGATTTCTCTCGTGAAGTCGGGTCTCTCTCAACCTCCATTTCTTGGCAGTTTTGAGAACCAGAACCAAAGGGACAATTGGACGCAGTCCAATTGCAGTGAAATTAGCAGCTGCCTTAGATACGCCGGCGTATACAGAGCAGGGACTTGTTGACTCAACATATAAGTTAAGGTCAACAAGGGAAGGAACGCTTCCTGTCCACAAATCCTTTAGGGCTGTTTGTTTTGGGGCCTCTGGTTGATCCTGGTGAAATCCCAAAGTATGTGCCTGGGAATAATCAGCTTCATCACATGAAATGCATTCTCTTTTGCAAATCACTGAAGTCTTACCAGGTCTAACAGCATTCCGTTCCTGCTTGTTCTCACTAAGAAGTGAAAGAGACAAATTGTCTGTCTTCTCAGAACAGCCAAGGCCTTTGACCACTCAGATGGTCAGCTCTCCCTTTAGCCTGCCGACTCGATGCAACAGGAAACATCTGGAGAAATCCGTGTGAACGTGAAGAGCCTAGTGTGTGCACATGAATACATCTCACCCTGCCTGGCAACACAGCAAGGACTGTCTAGTAGGTAAGAGTATTGATTTTGACACTTGCTCCTTTAACCTACAAGACACTCTGTGGCCTCTATCCAGCACCTCTTTTAACTTCTGTGTTTGGGGCCTTATATTGTGATCTGCCGAGGGAAGCTTGTTGCCATCAGTAATACCTCCTCGTAAACTCCATGGAGTTCTCTGTTTGTTATTCCTCTTCTGAATCGACGGTGGATGCAAAGTGGGTTAAGCTTCTTCAAAAGAAGCAAGTTACTAAACTGTTTTACTCCACCATCAGAAACTTTTAATTACATATGTTTACTAATAAATTTTTGCTATATGGTTATTTTAAAAAATCAACTGACATTAATGACTCTAAGTGTGAAATACACATTGCTTGAGTAAACACTGCTTCCTTTTTTCACAGAGTACAAGTGGAGAGAAAAAACAGACTTTTGCTATTAATTGATGCAATTTCACCCAAATGATCCTGTTTAGTGAGAAATAAACACAGTCCCAACATGAAGATTACTGTCTGCCATCACCCTGGATTGTTTCTTGTGCTCATGGCCCTGAGGATACTTGAGGATTCTTGATGGTGTATGAAAGGGTCCTGTGTGTGCCCCACACAAGGGTGCCCGTCCTTCCTTCCTGCATATTAATAAGCACCTGAGCAAAAGCATCCGGCAAACTGCACACGCAGTGACTCACAAGGGAAGTGCTCATTTGTGAGCGTAAATGCTGGAAATGAGCACACCAAAGAGGAGGTGTGTAAAACTCTGGTCCATTATGGCTCAATTATCCAGAGGATTAAACCTGAAAGGCAGCATCTCTGAAACAAATTCATCTGAAAACCCAACTGGAAGGCTCTCCAAAAAACAAACAAAAACTGGCTGGCTCCTTCCCGGTGGAGAATGAGGAAGAGCTGGGGTATCTCCAGGTACCAAGCAGAAGTGGACCCATCTTCTGCCCCATCACTCCAGAGGTCATGAGGAGATCATCACTCAGCCAGGAGTCAAAAACGTCCCTAGTTGCCTGCCTGCCACCTGGCTGCATGAGACACTAGACCACAAAGGCATAGATGAGAGGATGATTTGCCCTCAGCACGGCACCAAGGGTAAACACCATGGTGGAGGACGGGGCTGGAAATAAATCCAACAGGCATTTCATCTTCAAATGCAAAGGACGTGCTCAGAGATAAAGGTGGGGACAGGTATAGATAAACCTGAGTCACATTCAGGAAGGCATCCATCTTGGGTCATGTATCTGATCACGGGCCCTGTAATCACATTGCCTGGAGACAGGAACAAGGAATTTCTTTTGTTCAAAACAATGCCAAGGATCTGTGATTTCTTGGCCTGATCGTTGGACAAGGCTACACTGGAAACTTTCTGAAAATAGCACACTCCTGAAATATATGTATCACCAAGAGAGAACTGAGATAATACACTCTGTCCTTAGTCACATACCATGAATGGCTCTAGAAATTCCTAAAAGGAATGCCAGGACCTGGTTGTAAGGGAAGCTGAATTATATGTCAATGACCTAAAAATAGGATTCTGCTGACGAAAAGAGAGACAAAGAAAGGTGAATTTCTTTCTTTGCACTCACATACCCGAGAGAAGCGTGACTCAGGATTCTTTCAGACCACACAGTCCCTGCAGAATATACTTATCTTCAAAAACCACTGAGCGACACCAGCTCCTTCAGGCTAGGAGGAGATATTGCCTCCATCCCATCCCACCCAGAACTGCCCCCAAAAGAAAGCAAAGATAGACAGTCCCATCCAAAAATGATGAAAGCAAAGATAGACAGTCCCATCCAAAAATGATGAAAGCAAAGATAGACAGTCCCATCCAAAAATGATGAAAGCAAAGATAGACAGTCCCATCCAAAAATGATGACAACACAGATCTGTCTGTTTCTCTTCTCCTCTGAACCATATCAAATGATTCTGCAGGTAACAAAGGAACCCATAGGAGTTGGGAGAACTCTAGGGAAGGCCCATCACTAAACACAGGCTTCAAACAGCCATTAGAGGTACCAGGAGATGCTGAGCCAGGATCCTCAGAGCAATGGATTAGGGAGAGGAGCGGGGACATGAGGAGCAGGCAAAATCCCTCACTCCAGAAGAATTTCCACAGAACGCTGACAAAATGCCTTCTGTGGTTCACAAGATGGCGGGCACGTTGAAGAGGCCCAGGAAGCAAGATGGTGGCCAACTGGCCTCTAAGTCCACACTTTCGGTCTCCTGACTACCCTGAGCCTGCCCACCCTTCAAGGAATGCATTGCTAGAAGCATCTACACAGCTGCCACCAGCAGCTGTGAAGTCCTTCCATCTTCAGTGCTGTCCCTGTGCTCAGGTATCGCTGGGCTGATACAGTTTGACCCCAGATCTGGGTTCTACTAACCAGCCACGTCAAATTGTGCATTTCTCAGAGGAACTAGCAGGGCCTCCAAGCAAAGAGGATAGAGGCAGAGAACACAGACTCCAAGGAATTGCTTTATTAAGCAAAAGCAGGAGGCCCTGAGGGAAATATTGTGTGTGTTCCCCCTTCCAACACAGAGACTTTCGTGTAACCAGCTATCGTCTCCAACTGACCACTGGGGCATCAAGAATTCAAATGAGAGATGGGCTGGTAAGGCAAGTTGCTTGTTTTTATGGCATATCTTAGTTGCTTAGAGGCAAAATCTGTTGCTGCATTTGGGCTCCCAAGAGAACGGGCTACAGCTCTTGCTTTAGGATCTAAAGATGTGACCATTGGAAGCAAAGAAAGAAACACTCCGTCTCCTCCAGTGAAAATAAGACACTGCAGGTTGATAGGTTCTAAGAACAGTTACCAGGGAAAAGGGACCACACTTCTAATCAGGGCACAAAATCTGCTACCAAACAGTGGCTCAAAAACTGTGGCATCATACTAAAAATGACCACCCATAGAACAGATATATGACCCTTTCCTGAGGTGCTCAAAGAACTATTTACTTTCGTAATATTATTCTATTATAAGAGAGTCAGCACGTCGTGTTACATTCACTCAAAATTAGATCATCATGGCCCACACAGTACAAGCACCTAAAATAACGGTGCTGAGGGGTAATCCCTTCAGCAAAGATTTATTGAGAGCAACCTCGATAAAGTATTCCAGGCACTGATCAAGGCCCTGGGGATCAGCAAAAAAGGAAAACAGACTAAATCCCCTGCCCTCATGGAGCTTACATTTTAAGAGGGGTGAAAATGGAGCCGTAAGAAATAAGTAAAATACACATTGTCAAACAGAGATAATTACTATGCAGAAAAAAAAAAGCAGAGAAAAGAGAAAGAAGAGTGTTGGGGTTACAATTTAAAAGGGGAAGGGAGTGGTCAGGGGAGATCTCCTAAAGGAGGTGAGGGCATTGGTCATGTAGATATACAAAGTAAGAGCTTCCTAGACAGATGAGGTAGCGTGTGCAAAAGCCCTGAGGCAGGAAAGAGGCCTGTTTGAGTAACCAAATGTATAGTAAAGGTATAGCAAATGAGGATATGTAAATTAGAGTACCATGAGATGCTGTGAATACGAATAGCTTATATGTATATATATACACACACACAAAACATATGTATATGATAATGTGTGTATTATAATGCATATGTATACAGCATATACAAAGTATATGTGTATGTGTATACACAGTCTTACAGTTATATGACTGTGCTAAATATTCTGATCACTTGTTTACTGAACATCTATTATATGCAAGCAACTGTGCTAGAAATAAGGTTGTAAATAACACAGACACTGGTGCCCGCTCTCGGGAAGGCTTAAATCAAATCAGAGGCAAAACCAAGATATCTCAGAACTCCCACTTGGCACTATAGCAAACTGGGAAAGAGCCAGCAATAAATTTCCAGAACCTGGCAGTTTCACCCCAAGGGTGCCACAATCTTTAAGCAAAATTAGCAGGTAAACTGGTTTTCTTTAGCGCGCTCTTCACTGAACAAGGAGGCCGTGTGCTTTTCTCTTATTTGCAAGCATATTTACATTTAACCCCCCCCAACTGACCACAGGCCCTGTGCTGACCCAGTACTAAGAGGTAAAGGTGTAGAGCTGGAAGAAAGTTTCCCTTTAAGGAGCTTGCAGCCTATTCAATGAGATAGACTGCAACCAATTTACAAGTATACAGTGTCCCAAGAAAGTGCCTGCACAATTTAGCTATGCAACGATTAACATGTATTGTAGCAAATAGGATAGATAGATGTTAACCGTTTTGATTACCTTAAAGTCAAATATTCAAAGCCCTCACCAGTGCCATTGTACACAGTTTATGATGTTAACTTTAGAAAGGTGTATATGGTCCAAGAAACACTCTAGTGTAGGAATATGCAGGTCTGTGATTAAGAAATAGGGAAACATCTGTTTGATAGCTTTAAGAATAACTTCCCAAAAGGGAGTCCAACTCGAGGATGGAAGATGCCTTAGAGGACTGGGGCGGGGATGGTGGGGGGAACTCGGGGGGGGGGGGAGTCAGGAAGGGAGGGAATACGGGGATATGTGTATAAAAACAGATGATTGAACCTGGTGTACCCCCAAAAAAATAATTAAAAAAAAAAAAAAAAAAAAAGAATAACTTCCCAGGGAAGCTGATGCCAGAAGTGACTTTTAGAAGAAAGTGAGAGTGAATTGGAGCCATGGAATTACCACAAACAGTCGTCCTGGGTATCCACAGGGTATTGGTTCTAGGAAAACACACACACACACACACACACATACCCACACGGATACCAAAATCCGGTTGCTCTGGTCACTTATAAAAAAAATGGTATAGTACAGTCGGGCCTCAGTATCCACAGATTCTGCATATGCAGAAATTTGATCCTGGATGGGTTGAATTCCTGGATGCAGAACCCACGGATATGAAAGGCTAACCATAAGAATCTGCAAGCTGGCACTAGTAGCCACCCAGGAACCCTCTCCATACTGTTGCTGGCCTTAGGTGTAGACTGAAGGAAGCCTGCTCTTTGAAAAAATGCATGGAGGGGAATTCTGAGCTCCTGGCAGACAGTGAGATTGCTGCTGAATGAGAGTTCCCGGGAGAGGGCACCGCTCTTCCCGCTGTGGGCCCTCTGGTCTGTCTCCTCTTCCTCCACTTTCTCCCTGGTTATTGGTCCTCCTTTGAACCTTCACTGTCACCTCATCCAGACATTAAAAGAATAGAGCCAGACTCCCCACAAAATTGATGCACTGTTGGAATAAATGTTAGCCCTCCTCTGATGTTGACATTTGGCAAAATAACCGAAGTGTTATTTTGTGTCTCAGCCAGGGGCAAGCATGCTTTCACATTCAAGCTCTGTGAGGGCAATAAACATGTTTCAGGGTTTTTTACTTTTGATCTCTGGATCCTTTCCAGCCAGGAATAATTAATATCTTGCACCACACCCCACTTTCCCACCCATCCAAACATATTCATTTTATGTAAAAGTGTTTGTTGAATATATATATTTCATACATATATTTATATGTTATATATTATATTATACCAATATATATTTATACATGTATGTTATTATGATACAATAGTATATTATAAACAAGTATAATATATTATTACATGATAATATATTATATTCATATATTCATATCCATATATTAGTGTTTGTTGAGGATATATATATATACACACACATGTATATGCCAAGCACTTTTAAGTGTTTACACATGTAATCCTCACAATTCCCCTATAATCACCTTCACTTTTAGAGGAAGGAGGAGCTGAAGTACGTTGCCCAAAGTCCCTCAGCCAATACCAGCAGCCACAACCAACCACCTCCATTCTGCACCTGTGAGAGCAGGGTGCCTCACGCCATCTTCCCTGGTAGATGATGCTCTAAGCATCTCCACCAACAGATAATGGCACACGATTCAGCAAGTCTCAGTGTCTTGCCAAGGTCACACCATCAGACCCTTAACTTCCCTAAATCTACCGCTGGTTCTTTCTGTGAAATCGTGGTACTCTGAAAAGCTGTATGACCAGAGGGCAGACATCACCTTGGGAAAGCCAAAAACTGCCCTTCCCAGCCTTGGGCATCCCCTGTGTAAGAGAGGAGATGTTAAAAAATCAACTCACTCACAGAAAAACAAAGTAACCCTACATTCTACAGGGGTTTATAAACACCCAGTATAAGACAGCTAGAGACAGGAGGATAATTCCAGATGCATAATGAACAAACAGCAAATTTCATAGTGTGGGCCTTGTTTATACTTCCGCCATCAGCTTTAATGATGAGCCTATTTAAGCTAAACTTCACTACATTATAGGAGTCATTAGTGCCTGTAAGTGAGTGATAACGTGCTTGAAACTTCCACAAGTACGTGGGGCTTCCTCTGAGCCTACATTTCAATGTTGGGAGATGCAGGGCCACTGAGTATTTGCATACGCACATGGAGCACAGCTATTTGGTCTCATGCCCCAGAAAGCAGTCCACTGGCCAAACAAGTTTGGGAATGTGAGTTAAAGGGAGCAAAACAGATGTATTTAACCTCAAAATCTGTAACACACTACAAGATGTTAACGTGTCCTTTGAATGTCCAAGATGGAACAATCAAGACACATTTTCTGAATGCGGACCAAAGAAATTTGCTTCAAAAGAGGACCTATCTGATTATTAGTCTATTGAAGCACTAGTGTAATGGATGTTGAATCAAAGAACTACAGCAAAAGCCAGCATTTAAGTAAAACAAAGAATAAACAGAATATGCACTGGTTCACCACTTAGTATCAGCCATGCGTATATCTGGGCCTGGCCAAGTTACCTGTCCTCATGTGCAGGTCTTCCTAAGGACGTGCATGTTACCAAGAATGCATATTTCTGCAAACGTGAAGTCCTAATGGAAAAGCACTCAATAGAGTTAAAATCAAAGCTTCAGCAAAGAACCTCAAAACCTCACGTGAGTGTTTCCCCTCTGTCCATGTGAGCCAAAAGTTTCATGTAACCTCAAGTATCCCCACACATGGGACCACAGGCACCTTTTCCCCCCTGACTAGGGAAGCACCACATCGTTAGATCCCAAAAGGAGGTACGTATTAAGGATTCCAGCCAGCATCAGCATTTTCCCCAAAGATAAACCAGGTTATTAGCAGACAAGCTGCGTGCAACCTCAATGAGGCCTGAAAGGTAATCAATACAAGCGTCAACACTGGACCTTACCAGCAGCTCCGAACGGGGGCACGGGGACACCCTCATGCAACAGATCTTAGCAGCTTCTGACAGTGTCCCCACATCAGAGAGGTCATCCCCAACTACCTATGTGAGGTTACCCTCCCAGGGGCTCTCCAGCCCATCTCCCTGTCGTTACTTTCTACAGCACTTACTGTCTAATATTATCTTATTATTTTCCTTTTTTATTGCCTGTCTCCTCCCACTAGACTATATGTTCCATGAGGTCAGGGACATACCCATCACACGCATCACCATAGCCCTCATGGAACAATACTTGCCACAGAGCACTCAATCAACAAATACCCGCTGTACATTGGATGAATGTTCCGCTTTCAGGAAACCTTGATTCAGGGGACCAGATCCCCTGCCTTGGGGAGTGACAATCCTGGGTTTTAATTTCCTGTCCTACCTTGGCATGATTGTCACTCCTCCTTAGACTTCTATCAGCACCAACCTAACCCAGGGCTAAAGAAGTAAAGAAAAAAGGGGGCAGGGTAAAGGAAGCAGAGCTCTGGTGTAGAGATGACATCACATGTGCCCTTGGGCTCATACTCTATCCAGATGGTGTGGTGCTTCAAGACAGACCCAGTGGTAACACGTCTCATGAGAAAGGAGCTCTTCCTAGCTTCCTACATCAGAGCAGACAATGCCTAGCAATGGTACCAGCCCTCTGGCCACAAGGAGCTTGTCAAAGCCTTTAAACATTGGAGAAGACCCCTCTCTGTGCCTTTTCCTGCATTGGGCATATTTTATTGCCATTCCTGCCCACAGCCCTTCTACAGAACGTGAATCGCTCAAACACCCGATAAGGTCTGTCTGCCCCCTTATCCAATCTTGGCCAACTGAGTAAAGAAATGGCCACAAGGTCACAGCCAACCTGCTGACCAACCAGTGGCTGATCAGCTCACATTCTCCTGAGAGATTATCTAAGAGCCACAGAGCCCAATATCAATAGGTTGTGAGCAATAGAACTGTGAGGTCTTAACAAATCAGGATGTGCGATATTGGCCCATGAAGGAAACCAATCAAACTACAGTGGAGGTGGAGAGAGCAGGAATGAGATACTGTATGTGGCTTCTGTGGTTAAGAAACTTGCAAAGCCAGGCCCCACCATTGTAGATATGACAAGAGATGCTCTCCACTCCTAGCAGATGCCGAACTCCAACTCACCTGAGATCTGAGCAGTTTTCATTTCCTGTATCTGTCAGTTTGCGCCTCATCCAGCCACACATACCCTCTTTACTTCAAGTAGCCATTGTGTATATTCCATATGTATATTCCATTGTGTGTGTGTGTATATATATATCTATTCCACTGTGACTGTGTGTGTGTGTGTATATATATATATATCTTACATCTTCTTTATGCATTCATCCGTTGGTGGACATGTTTCTATATCTTGGCTGTTGTAAATAGTGCTGCTGTGAACAACATAGAGGTGTATGTATCTTTTTGAATTATAGTTTCGTCAGGGTATATGCCCAGGAGCGGGATTACAGGATCATATGGCATCTTTATTTTTGAGTTTTTTGAGAAACCCCCGTACTGTTTTCCATAGTGGCTGCACCAACTTATATTTCCACCCACAGTGCAGGAGGGTTTCCTTTCCTCCACATCCTCTCTGGCATTTATTATTTCCGACCTGCTCTTAACGTCTTCTTTGAGCTCTAGGAGAAGGATCACGACCCCTCACAAACTCAGGCATGATCTCTGATTCCATGTGATACCCACTGAAATTCCTCCCCTATGTGTTAAGCATCTACTATGTGCTCTGTCAGGTTCTGGGAACATGGAGAGGAAGGTGACACAGTCTCTGACCACAGGAAGCTCCCAACAGGATGAAAAGGAACCAGCACATCAACATAAATTACAGCACACTGTGTGAAGAACTAAACAGAGCAACAGGGCTGAGAGCCCCGAGATCGCTTGTGTAGGTTCAGGGTCAGACCTGGTGCCTCTGTGTCTGTGATGAATCCCATGTTCAAACGGGGCAAGTCTGGGGAAAGTATCAGTTGCTCATCATATCAAAGTGCAACACCGAAAGAAATACACTCAGAAATGCTGCTGTCATGTAGACAGGGACATGATAGATGTTTGTCAAGGCAGATGAAAAATATTTGCTCTCCATAAGTAAGGACATTCACAAACAGGACCTGAGATGACCCATTAATGACACAAGACTCAATGCTGCTCTAAATGCAATGTAAACCCATGTGCTTGACTTATCAGTCAAAACTCTAACATGCTCGGCAGCATCCAAGGCTGTATTCAAATCATGCTGTGTCCCAAATTTAATCTCTGAATGGTCTTCCCTTTCACCATGCCCATTAAAATTATTATTGCACTCATCTTTAAATGAAGCACACTTAAACGAATGACAACAATAAAATTGGCAAAATACAAAGCGAATGCTCACAACTGCATGGAATTATAGGATAAAATAGTTCTGATCAAGAGTTTTCTATATGAGTGCAGTTATTATTAGCACTATCTATCTCGCATGGTAAATCAAGAATAATGAAGATATGCCACCTGTATAGAGTTCCATAATTCATTATTTGCTCCTAAAGCCAGTCTTTCTAAAAGGAAAAACCAAGGTAAGCAGTGTTAATGAGTTGTTGGATTTAGAAGTTTTAAGAAGATTTTAGTATCTAGCATCTTTTATGACAATCTGCTAATAAAAAAAAATAAGTTGGCAGTGAAAAGACAGAAGCTGGGTCTACAGAATTAGGCTGGGGTTAAAGCAAAAAGGGCTATTGGGTTACACTTGTATTACTAATTTGCTTTGTTCATTGAGGGAATCAATTTGTTGCCATTAAAGGCTTGGGTTTCATATATTTTACAATTTACACACATTTCCTGCTGTGAAAGAGCTATGCAGTTTGTAGGAGCTCAGACAGGCTGTCCTCTAATGGTCCAATAGATGCACATGTTCTTAAAATGTGCTTGCCAGTAGAATGGAAATGCCACCATGCCTACCATTCTGCATAGACGAGAAAAAATCCCGAGCAGCGTTGAAACTTGGTTCAGCGGGTATATATATAAATATATAGTACAATAAACCAGATGTGAAATAATAGAATTGAGGGCCCTTCCTCACCTGAACTATTTTCGTCTAAATCTAAATCTCATTTTTCCTTAACTTACAGCAAACCCTGTGGGAGACGTTGAAATTCATTGATTTGGAATAGGATGGATGACTATCCTTCAGGAAGGTGGAGTCTCCCCAACTTTGGGGACAAAGGAGTTTTTGCAGATCATAATAAATCAATAACTCATAGACAGTATAACATATACAGAATATCCTTACCTAAGATGAAAAACAAATTGTGCATCGCGATCTTTAATCAATAAAGAGCTACCAAATCAGCAGTGCAAACAAGACGAGAGAATCTTATTTCATCCTCAGTCACGAACTGAAGAGATACACCAGGCTGCGTTCTGTGGTTAAAAATCGCTCCCGGGATGGTGTGCTTGGGAACTACTGAGTAAGAAATTCAATGGAGACCAGCTCACTGTGGGATCTGCGATGCAGAAAGGACAAGTGGGTGGAACATAAAAGGGCACTCTACACAAAAGTCAATTAATGTATTATTCTTCTACAAACTTCCTGTAGCAAGTATTTGGGCAGCTTTAAAGCCTCTGTTCTTCTCGTGGGAGCCAAAGGGAGACTTTTTGCTTTAGCTTTTCATTAAATGATGTTCAGAAGAAAACCTATCAACATAGACTAAACACTCTACATTAAAACTAGAAGGCTTGACCCACCCCAATTAGCCCAAATCCTTTGAAATTTTACAACCAAGAAGTCCTTTCTTTTCTGTTGCCAGTCAACTCGAAAAGATTGTTTTTGGAGTGTAACTCTTCAATTGCAAAAACACCAGCGTGCACTGCACACAGGAGAGACTCTGATTGGAGTCATCGTTTGAGTACTTGGAGCATTAGGACTTATGGAAATGATGCCCTGACACTCAGAAAGGTACACTGACGTGCCCAAGGATGTACAACTGAAAGAGGCAAAGCTGGAACTCATATCAAGTTAGTCTAAATCCAAAGTCCATTCTCTTATGCAGGACCCTGCTCGTCATAATTTGCTCAACCTAATTTTCCACTGCCTCCCCACACACCCACCTCTTCTCCAATCTCACGAATCTCCTTAATGTCCTAAATATGCCTTGTCCTTTCCCACTTTTACAGTTTTCCACATGTAATTCCCTGTTCTGGGGTGCCCTCCACTTTTTAAAGTCTACCATTCCTCAAGGTTCTGCTATAAGCACCGTCTCCCCTAAATTCCTATTGCCTATGGTTGCTGCCAACAAGGCATTTCTACTGCCGTCTAATTTCTCATTTCTCCACATCACCTCTCTTTCTTGCCCCCAGATTGTATGTTGCCTGGGGGCAGAAACTGTGTGCCTAGTGTCTTAATCAGCTCAGGCTGCTGTAACAAAATACCATAGACTCAGTGGCTTAAACAACAGACATTTTCTCACAATTTTAGAGGCTGGGAGGTCCAAGATCAAGGTGCTGGCAGATTCAGTTCTTGGTGAGGGCCTTCCTCTTAGTTTACAGATGGCAGCCTTTTTGCTGTGACCTCACATGGTGGAGAGAGAGTGGACTCTGGTCTCTTCTTCTTCTTATAAGGACACTAATCCCTTCATGGGAGCTCCATCCTCATGACCTTATCTAAACCTAATCACCTCCCACAGGTTTCACCTCCAAATACTGTCATGTTGGATATTAGGACTTCAACATATGAATTTTGGAAGAATACAAACATTCAGTCCACAGCACCTAACTCATATCTATGAATGTGCATATTTTTGCGCTAAGTGCTGTTTCAAACTCCTTATATTGATTCGATGTTTAAATTCATTTATTCACCACAGTAACCCTATGAATAGGTTCTATCACTACCCCTATCCTACAGATGGGAATGCAAAGGCACAAAGTGTTTGGTAACACAGCCCATACATCATGGAGCTAGTGAAAGTGCACGGGCCTTATGGTTCTAGAGGTCACACTCTCAGCTTTGACACTGTAGCATCCCCATACATGTCTATACTAAAAGAGCACCCAGCTGAGTGCCTCAGAGATAGGCAAAACCAAATCGTTGCAGAGTGGTTGGAACAGTCGAACTCAATCAAGCTTAGAGTTTGTGGTCTCAGAAAGCATCTGGTTCATTTGCAGTAAAGCACAGAGAGGGGAAATGCATGGCCAGAGCTGATCTTTTGTTGAGGAAATCAAAGAAGAAAAGAGTCTCAGTTGAGGGACTTGTTGGCTACTTCAAGGTTTTTCCTTTCTTCTTTTTAAGCCACATCACCCCAAAACATAAAGGTAAAAATTTTTTTTGGCTGCATCAGGTCTTCATTTTGCCATGCGGGATCTTCTTTGAGGTGCATGCGCTTCTCTCTAGTTGCAGCTTGGGGGCTCTAGGGCACATGGGCTCTGTAGTTGTGGCATGCAGGCTCTCCAGTTGAGGCCCACAGGCTCAGTAGCTGTGGTGTGCTGGCTTAGCTGCCCCGCAGCGTGTGGGATCTTAGTTCCCCAACCAGGGATCAAACCCGAGTCCCCTGCATTGCAGGATGGATTCTTTATCATTGGACCACCAGGGAAGTCTCAAAGGTAAATTTTAAAAGAAGCTTTTTCTTTTTGTTTTTTTTTTAAAAGAAGGTTTTTCTTAACTACAAAGGCCTGGTAACTCTCTCTCTTTTCTATCAGTACTTATATATTTAAAAAGAAGCAGCTCTAAGGGCAAACTACTTCCTTAATTGGTATTAAAATCAATGAAATTCTGAAAATCAGCCTTCCATTCATGCAAACATTTATGGAGCACTGGAAATGTGTGCAACACAGTGAGTGATCATAGACACCGTGATGTGAGTCGACACCTACGAAGAAGGAGGGTAGCTTTTCACATAATGCAAAGTACACACTGCATGAAATATAGAAATAAGGAGTTATGGGAGCACACAAATGAATCAGAGATGGACTTGGGACTTTGAGGCTGAGAATAATCAGTGTCTACCTTCATCCAATACCACGGCATGAAATGTGTGAAATGTGACGAAGCCTTTGTCAAAATATTTGAACAGTTTTCCATTCCATTATTATTATTATTATTATTATTATTATTATTATTATTATGTCATAGCTATAAAGTACCCTCCAATAATTGCAGTAGGCATTAGCTAAGTTCATTCATTAACTCTTTATTAAGCATTCCCAAAGTTAACTGCTGAGATTGAAGCTCTCCGGACCTAAGCCTAGGTCTTCAGTGAATAAATATCTGTTTGCATCTCGCGAAGTTAGAATTTCTCAAGTCCCACCTTGTTTGCCGCTCAAGAACACTACCATGAGCTAACACTTCTGTTCAAGACAGAAGACATTAATTAATAGTTAGCCTTGAGCTCAGACATGCAAACAAACGCAACCCATGAATTTGTTCATTGTTCCTCCCTGCTGTGCAGGTGAGCTATTGTCAGCAACAGTGACAACAGTGCTGACTCTGATTTCCGAGAGACACCTTGCGTACAGGAGGCAAAATGAGCTCAGAGGTGGCGAAGGTGCTGGAGGGGAACACGGGGGGTTCTCTGAAGACACCAACTGTACGATCGCTCTGTCTGTACCGTCCCATGGAATACTAGTCGACCAAAGACAACCCAGTCAATGGATATGAGAATTTGCACCAAACACTGATAATTCAAGTATTTTTGCCCGGCTCCCAGCACTCAGAGATGAAATAATTTCGATAATATCTCTAAAAAATGTCATGCTTTGAAAAAAATATCAAGCACGAGCCCCTCCTCTCCTTTCAGCAACAGGAAGATTTGATCTGAATAAAAATGAAACTAGACAGTGCAGATTGATGTTCCAGTGTTCCCCCAGGATTTCTTTATAAATGAACTATAAATAGCAATTATCAGCAGACATGTGTACACTGGGCATGGAAGCATACGCTGGTTGACAACAGGTTTCCAATAGGAAATACGAGGATAACTAGAAAGCAAACCAAAATATGTTTTCCTCTGTTTATTAACATGTCAATTACTGCTTCCTCCATAAAAATTTCATAACATGCTGTAAACATTTCCCCACGTTCTTCACTCACATGAAAACCCAATGATACTATTTCCTGTGCCGTGTTAATGGGGGTTGATGGTGACTCTGTCGATGAATGAAGTGGTGTGATCTGATTTTTATGGGCTGGACTGTAGGGTTTCTATCACGATAAGCCTGGAAATAGGATCAAATTGGAATCAAACTGGGCCATTGGCCCCAGAGAGGAATGCTCTCTGCCAAGCAGGGACAGACTCCTCCAAATGACGGATGGGGTGTGGGTGGGGGGTGGAAACAGTAGGGAATACATACACACTTGAAAGGGAAGGAAGGGAGAAGTGAATACAGGACACAACATCCCAGAAAAGCCAGAGTTTCTCACAAAGAAACACAGAGGCTCATGGGGCAAAGACAGGAACCCACAAACCCAAACTCAGGAGCCACCTTTCCCATTAAGACATTGAGACTGATAATCACTGTCTCTTTTAATGCTCTTCAGAGGCCCAGCTTGAATCCCCTCTCCTCTAGGAAGTTGTCCAGTGTCACCACTTGCATGACATGTTTCCCGTCATCTTGTGAACTCACAAGCTGAATTCTACCCCAGTGATTCATGGGTCTGTCTTGGCTCTGCAGCCAGACCATGAACTTCCGGAGGCCAGGAGCTGGGCTTCACACCCTTCAAATTCCCCACAGGACCTGGACATGGCATCCCTCACACTGCAGGTGCTCAAAAACATGCCTGTCAAATAAATTAGTCAAGCAAATGGCTTTCTTCTTTTTTTTTTATTGAAGTATAGTTAATTTATTGTACAATGTATTAGTTTCAAGTGTACAGCAAAGTGATTCAGTTATACATATATATTCTTTTTCAGTCTTTTCCATTATAGGTTATTACAAGATATTGAATATAGTTCCCTGTGCTACACAGTAAGTCCTTGTTGTTTACTTATTTTATTTTTTTATTCCTTTATTTTATTTACTTGTTTTTGGCTGCATTGGGTCTTTGTTGCTGCACACGGGGTTTCTCTAGTTGCAGGAAGCGGGGGCTACTCTTCGTTGCGGTGCGCAGGCTTCTCATTGCCGTGGCTTCTCTGGTTGCGGAGCATGAGCTCTAGGCCCGCAGGCTTCAGTAGTTGTGGTCGTGGGCTCTAGAGCACAGGCTCAGTAGTTGTGGTGCGTGGGCTTAGCCGCTGCAAAGCATGTAGGATCTTCCTGGCCCAGGGATCGAACCCATGTCCCCTGCATTGGCAGGTGGATTCTTAACCACTGTGTCACCAGGGAGATCCCTAACTATTTTCTATATAGTAGTGTGTATCTGTTAATCCCATACACCTAATTTATCCCTCCCCTCCTTCCCCCTTTGGCAACCGTAAGTTTGTTTTCTATGCCTGTGAGTCTATTTGTATTTTGTATATAAGTTCATTTGTATCATTATTTTTAGATTCCATAAATAAGTGCTATCATATGATACTTGTCTGTCTCTGTCTGACTTCACTTCATATGATAGTCATCTCCAGGTCCATCCACGTCTCTACAAATGACCCAGTTTCATGCCTTTTTACAGCTGAGTAATATTCCATTATATATATGTACCACCTCTTCTTTAACCATTCCTCTGTCGATGGACATTTAGGTTGCTTCCATGAATTTCTTCTAATAGTCATAGAATCTGAACATTTTTATTGTCTGAATGGCAGAGCTTAAAAAAACTGTGATAAAACTTAGGGAAAATACTATTGGAAGAGCATTTTGCAAGTCGTGGTGGTCTTGCACTTGACTAAAACTCAAAATATACTGCCAGCCAACCTGCTTAAAGAACATCCTCTCTGCTTTCTAGTACAGATTTTCTCACTGACGTCAAACCCGGTGAAGTGCACGTCCCTTCCCCTTCACAGTGGAGATGTTGCTAAACACGGTCGTTGACCCTCGAATGAACGAGTGAATGAATGAAGAGGCAGGCACCTGGGAGCTGGGAATTCAAAACTGGGTGAAGCGCTCCTCTCTGCTCTCATAAAGCACACAATCACCCGGAAAAATAAAGTAAGACACGGAGATGAAAACCAATATTGTGAAAGGCAGGGTAAGATTAAGTCCCAAAGCAAAAAAGAACAATGTTGACTCAAATAAAACAGGTAAGGGCATGAGGGAAAGCCCCTTGGAGCAGCTGCTACATCTTGAGACATGTACCAGAATCCACCCACCAAGATAGGGGGCAAGGGTGTTCCAGGCCGCCGAAGCAGGAGGTAGCACAATGTAGTGAAAGAAGTACAGGCTTTGCTCAGTGAGGATCTGGGTTCTAGTCTGACGGCAGCCTCTTACAAGATGGATGGTCTTGTGTGAATCGCTCTCTCCCTTGGACCCCAGTTTGTTGATCTTGAGGTAGGAAGGTTCACTGCCAGCTTCAGTGGACTCTTGTGATGACGTGAAATTGCCTGGCAAAAGATTTTGCAGAAGGCAGAGGCTAAAGATCTCAGGGTGCGTTTGGGAAACAAACCCATCAATGAAGTATTTGCAAGAGGGACATACCATGGACCCAACACTCACTGCCAAAACACAAGGGGAATATGAACAGTCAGCATATTTCACTTCCTGTGAAAGCCCTCGTGAAGCCTGTAGTCTAGCTGCCAACACACAAACACCAAGGCAAGTGTGGCCCAGGGCTCAGTGGAAACTAGGGTAACCAATCACCCAGGTTTGACCTGGACAGAGTATGCTCCCAGGACCTGGGACTTTCCATGCTGAAACCAGGAAAGTCCTGGGCAAAGCATCATGAGTTGGTGACCCTACTGGAGAGATGCAAGTTACAAGTTCTGCAAGAGCTCCAAGAAAGGAGTTAGTAGGTACTAGAATCTATATGACTGGGGGTCTTTGTAAAGTAAGAACTTTTTAGACCCCTGTACTCAAACGATTTCTCCATCTTTCTGTACTCAGGATTCTGAATATTTTGGGGAAAGAAGACCCACTCACCTTAAAACTCAAATTTAAACAGGCTTTGAATATGAAACCTGGCTTTCAGGTTCTGTTGGGTATAGGTAAATGCTGTTTTTCTCATTTTGAAGATGGATAAACTGAGCTCCACAGACAGGTTAAACAACCTGTTCAAATCAACGACACAGCTGGAAATAAAACCCAGTTTCTTTACCTCCCGGTTCAGTATGTATTTTGGGATATATAACATAGGCTTCAAACAGTGTTTAAGTTCTATTTAACCTTAGTGGGGAATAGTCCAATTAACATATCCGCCCCCAGGGTGTTTCTCCCCATTGAAATTTTCTTCCTTTCCTTCATAAAGTGGAGACACTCTCCCATCCCCCATCTCTCTTTTTTTTTTTTTTCTTACCGAAGCTGGCAAGTGTCTGTGGCTTTTTGGCTTTCTGCTCAATTCAACTCAAGAGAAGCTTGAAATGTATTCCATTTTTTGTAACAGTTAGGAGAGAACTGCTAAGGGGTGAGGAAGATCAATCATTTGTGAAAAATGCTAGGTGTCCCATTATGGTGTGATAAGTTCAGCTGCATAGCATATGCATTTTTTTTTTTTTTTTGCTCTCTGAATAAATGGCAGAAGTCAGTTCTCCATAAATTCAAAATGTATATTAGAACATGAAATCATATTTTAAGTGGATTTCACATATTGCTTCTCTCCATCATTCTAAATACCACAGATTAAGCTTGCCACTTGCTCTGGAGGTCTTTTCTCTCCCTTTTTCTTTTTAACTTTTGTCTAATCACACATGAATAGTGGTTGGTGGCCTTTATTGCTCTGAACTACCTGAAGAGGAAAGGGAGACTATAAACCCTGCGTGCTCTCTCCGTTCCAAACATTTATTTTCATTATGACTGTTTCTAGTCCCTTTCAAAATGGCACTGTCACCCAAATGGTGAAGCTGACCAAAATATCTTTTCACAAAGCCAACCCTGCTCCTCCTTTGATACAGAACATTGTTTTCTGTTCCTCTTCATTTATTTGAAACTCTTTCAAGGATCCCACATAGAGGCGGTGTAGTATGGTGGTAAAGAATCCAGATGCTGGACCTAAGACCTTCGAGTTTAAACCCCAGCTCTGTCACTTCCTAGCTCTGCCACCGTGGTCACGCCACTTAACCTTTCTGTGTTTCAGTTTCTGTAAATGAAAGGTAGCCGCTCCTTTGATCAACATCAGTACTGCTCCCAGGAAAACTCTCTCTACCAGACTCCCGGCCCAAAATGGGTCCATCACTCTGCAGTTATGATCCAGCCCTCAGGGTCTTTCATCCTTTTTTTTTTTCTCCTCTTAATTGATCTGCCTCTTCTCCTAGCAACACCCTCCATGGGCTCCTTCTCCTCTTCCTATAAACATCTTCTCAACTCTATCTCCTTTCTCTCCTAGAAACTCTCACCTGAGTTTTACATAACATCCTAAATGTATACCTTTAACGGTGATTGTTCTTCTGAACGCCTGGCTCACACACCTGCCTCGCGGCCCTCCACTTGGATGACTAACAGACGTCTCAGCAGTCACCTGACCTCAGATGTCTCCCTGAATGCGCTCCTCCGGGCTCCTTCCCACCTCAGTAGGTGGCATGACTGTCCATTCTGTGGCTTGGTTCCAAAGCCTGGGAGTCCGTCTTGATACTTCTCTTTCCTTCACTCTCCCAGATCATACCCTAAGACCTCCACCTCCCCAATCTGCCCTTATCCGACCCCTTCTCTCCATGTTTATCACTGCCATTTTAGATTTGGTCTGGATCTCTGTGGTGTCTTCTTACTTCAATTCTTGCCCCTGTGCCCCACCCCACAATTTTCACTCTATTCTGCAGTCACAGAATTCAGAGAAAAATAAAAAGCAAATTAGATCTTATCACTTCCCAGTTTAACGATCTGCCCTTCTGCACTGGTTTCCTCTTACATTGAGAATAAACTCCTCTCTTTCTACCCTGACCTTGTCAAGGGCCACCAGGAGCTAGCCCCTGCCTGCCTCGCCACTTTTCTTTCCCCTGCTCCCCCTACAATTACACTCTCTGCTTCCTTCCGTGTTGTGACTCGTCCAAGCCCGTTTCTACCTTAGGAGGTCTTTGCAAGAGCTACCTCTGACCAGAATGTTCTCCTCTGCTGCACCCCGCCCCAACACCAGCATCATTCAGGTCTCTATTCAACAGTAACCTCTCCAGAGAAATGTCCCGGCTGTCCTGCCTACAACAGCCTCAGCATCAGTCACTTTCTACATCATTATCCAGCTTTAGTTTTGTCATAAACTTCATCACTAACTGAAATATTATTTCTTTGTTTTTGTGTATTACCTGTCATCCCCCAAATTCCATGAGAGTAGGCACCTTGTCTAGTTCACAATCCTATTTCCAATATTTAAAAAAGACCAAGTATATGGTCTGCTCTCCATACGTATGTGTTGGATGAATCAATGAATGAATGAATAGCAAACTTTTTAAATCTCTTAATTCCCTGAATTCATCTGCATTATATTGGTGAGATGTTTTGCAGGCCTAGATAATCATAATGTAATTAGACTGAAAAAGGCGTTTAAGTTGTAAGTTAACAAGCAGATGAATGAGTGTTCTGAGGACACTGGCCACTTGTTTATTGTCTGCAGAGTGAAATAAACAAGCAAAATCTGGCTGAAATTGTTGTGGGACAGCTTGACTTGATGTAAGAAAAATTTTTTTGATTTTGAGGGTCATGAGTAATTGAGAGAGGTTATGAAGAAAGGTGCTGGCATTCAGTTCCTAAAGCACTTGACAAACAATAGCCCATGATTTACCTTAAATGCTTTGGTAATTTGTTAATGTATTGTCATTATTAGTGGGTTACATAACCCATAACATACACATAGTTCATCCATTCTAAGATGCATATTTTTCCCATCTCTGATATCAGAATCTATCTTAGAATTGATAGTGCATGATAGTTAAATTGGCAGCATCTTTTCTTAGTGGTATATAAAATGATGGTACTTAATGTATGGCATCTTAGACTCAATAAAGTATAGTGATTTATTATAAGTTACATTCATTGAATGCTGGCTTTGGGCAGCACTTACAAGTGTTATTCATCTTCACAAGAAGCCTATAGAATAGGTAACGTTAGAATTTTATAACAAAAACTAAGGAACATGGAGATTAAGTAACTTTTCTAAGATCATACAGCTTCTAAGTGCTAGAGCCTAGAATTTAATCCAGATCTATCCAAGCTTCAAGACAATTCTCATCACCATTCTACTATGATAATTATTAATTGTTAAATTAGGCTCTGTACACAAAATACAAACTCACAACAAGTCACATAGCAGGTATTCAATCCTTGTTAGTTCCCTTCCTCCCTGCTCTTTTACATCTGCCCAAACGTGAGAGAGAGCATGAACTGTGCTCTGATTCCATGATTTACGTAAAACCTCTTAGAGGGCAAGCTTTGGCAGTCAGAGTCTGAGTCTGGTTTTTTGAAAAGATCTGAGCCCATATCAAAGGCAGGGAGTTAGCTTGGAAATCAGTGGGACCACGTAAAGATTGGGCTGCTGAAGGACCACTCCCTGATGAACAGGGCTGAGCAGAACAGCCAAATTAACTCCCTGCCTCAATCTTGACTCAGTGGGATGCTAACAAGATTGGACTTTGGAAGCAGGTGGGTCAGATGTACTAGAACAAGCATAGGAGGTACAGCACAGTAGGGAATGCATCGGTTTTCGAGTATGACAGCCTCGGCCTCAAATCCCAACTCCTCTTCTTAATGTCTCTGGGCTTTAGTCTTCTAAGATCCAAATGAGAGGAGGTGCTATGTCCGCTACAGGATGGCACTAAGGATTTGTTTAGGTCGCAAAACACTTCTCACGTTCTATGTGCACGTGAGATATATCATTGAACAAAACAGATAAATATCCCTGCCTTCATCTAGCTTACATTTCAGCAGCTAGTGCTAATGGATGCAGAAGTCCAGCATATGACTTGGTGATTCGTAAGTAACAGTCATTGTTAAAACTATTACAGAGAAGTATTCGCCTCCGATATTATGATTGGAACTGATGTCCAGCTGAAATTCGCCCAAGAATTCCTAATGAAGCACCAAGCTGATCCCACCTCAGGGCCCTCACGCCTAGGTCTCCCCTGCCAAGAACCTTATTCCTCAAGATCGTCACGTCTGCCTCCTCATCATGCCACCTCTGGTCCCATGTCACCTCTCAAAGAGGAGACGCTGCCTAAACCAGCCTCTCCCTCCTGGCCCAGCCCCACGTGTCCATCGCCTCACCTTCGTGATATGCTTTGGAGCCCTCACCACAATCTGAAATTCTCACTTTTAAATGTGTTTGCCTGTTTACTTCTTTATTGTCCTTTCTCCTACTAGAATGTAAACACAGAGACTCACGCTCTTTGCACCTACAACAGGCCCTGGCACTTCATATCTGCATGAATTAGCATCAGTGATACACCATTCATTGCTAGGAAAGAGCTATAATGGATACACATGGTGAGTCAAGGATAAGGTTTGGGATCTCCTCCGCAAACACTCAAATTTTACTACCAGCAGCCAAAGCCACACAGAGTTGGCAGAAGGCTACAGAAACTGGCTTCCAGACCCTGGAAAGACGAATCACTTCATTCCGAGAGCTGCAAATGCTTAGAACCAAAGTGTTCGGATCATTGAACACTGAAGACAACAAAACCGATGGGAGAATAGGAATAGGATCGAGGTAGGATTTGATGAATTCAGGTCTACTTGATCACGGAACTCCTCTGAGAAGGCAAGCATGGCAACTAGGAGAAACGAATTCATATGGTTTATTTGGCCTCAAAAAATTAAAAAAATTTAAAAAAAACCAAAAACCTTCTGGCAATATTTCAAGACCAGGGCCATTAAAACACTGAGTCGTCCCAGGATTGTGGGAACTAGCCTGACACGGAAAGAGGATCAATGCCTCAACGAGAAATTTATTGAACACATACTATACACCTAACCTGTGTCAAGCCTGAATTGGCTTAAAGACAGAATGCAACAAGAGAGAGTCCCAGAGGCTACACGTCTTCAATATTTTTATAAATGATCTAATATAGTAGCATGCACCCAATTCTCCAGCTCTGCTGAAGAAACAAATGCTTCAGGTTAATGAAATATTGAGCTGATTGAATAAAGGGGCAGAAAAGGTTCACAATGCTACCCGATGCACAGGAGAAGAACAAAGGAGGAGTTTGTGAGGGTAGAAAACTGCCTTGAACAGACAGGAGCCCCCCTAGGGAGAGTGAACTGAAAAGTTACAGAGGCCAAGGGCCTTATCCATCTTCTTTGTCGCTACAGCCAGAGCCTAACACATAACAAGTGCTAATTGGGTGAAACAGAGGGGGAAAGGCACTAGACAGCTAAGATATGCCTTCCATTGGATTTCAAGGCACAGGTGGGGTGGAGACACTGGATAGGAGAAGCGGGAGCCAAACCTGTGCTCACAGCCAGCCTTGTGTCTTCATTCCTGAGACCTGAGCAGACAGTGGGTTGACAAGCAACAGTCAAGATGCCTGATCCTCATGACAACGGGGAAGGAGTGGGACAGAGAGAAGAAGGTGGGTACGTTTCAGCCTGAACAAAATGGCCAACACCAGAAGCCTTCGTCAGATGAGCACACTGGGAAAACCAAGACTCTCCTGCTTCCCTCAGTCTAGCAATGCAAGACCTGAACAGCGAAGGATTTTCCTTTGTTGCATGATCTAAACGAAACATTTGACAAGTTTGATATCACTGGGCTTTCATATTATGCCACTTTGTCACCAGAGCTCAGCAGTGACACTGTTTACGGTCTAACTTCCTAACTTCAAGAGGCTCCCCAGACAGAAACCTGAAACTTAAATAACAGCACGAGAGGAGAAACAGCAAAACCGTTTCACCAGGAATGGGCTTTTTGAGAATCTCTGGCTCTGTCAAATGTTCTTCCTCCTGATGCCAAAAACCAGGGGCTTGCTGGGAGGAGTAACTGTGGACGATGTGAGAGGAGACGGCGGAGATGTTTTAACCAGTGCACCTTGCTGTGCCTTTAGAATGAAAACTCAAAGTGGGGACTCAGCCAATTCTTCTTCCAGGCCTGGAAGAAGGCAGTAACATAAAAGGTAGGAGTGCGGATTCCTCAGAACATGAGGGAGGCAGCTGCTGGCTGTAGGATGAGTGGTTAGAAAAGGAGTTTGTCAAAGAGCCAGAGCTACCTTCCAGCTAAATGTTTCCCAAGTTCTACTGGCTGGTCTGCAATAAGGAAGAGCATGATTGAGGATTACAATGGTCAGGGAGCAAGAGCACAGCATTGTTACATGGCCCAGGTCCTCCCTTAGCAAACAAATCTAAAATACCAGAATCCTGACGACTTTATTCAAGGGTCCATCTTCTCAGGACCGGCCACATGCTCTCACACCTTTGAGCTTTTCCTCGTACTTCTAAATTTTAGACTGTTCCCACCTAGAATGTCCAACTCAACACAAGTCTATTCCTGCCTTCAAGACCCAAATCAGATTCCATGCCAGGAGCCCAGGCTTTGGAGCAGGGCACATGAGGAATCTGACACCAGGTCCATCCCACATGAGATGTGTGCCTATGAGGAGCCACTTACCTTCCCCGAGTCATTCTCCTCACCTGGAAAATGGAGCTGACAGGATCTATGTCATTCATCGGATTATAAATACCAAGAGAGAATTAAAAAGGGAAATAGAGGCTGGACAGGTAGCAAGTCCTAAATCAGCACTGCAAGGTTTTTTTTTTCCATGAAATTTTTTTTAATTTTTTATAGAAGTTTTAGATTTATGATAAAAGTGAGAGGATGATACAGAGATTTCCCAAATACCCACGTCCCCTGCAGATACGTAACCTGCCCCATTATCAACATCACTCACCAGAGTGATATGTTTGTTACCATTGATGAACCTACACTGATGCATTATAAGCCCTCTAAGTCTGTAGTTTACATTAAGATTCACTCTTGGGTTGTGCCTTCTATGGGTTTGGACAAGGGGGTTTTGATTTCACAGAGAGTAAAATATGAAGGAGTAGCTACAAGAAAGAGGCAGTTTGCTGAGGTTCAGATGGTAAATTTGGAGGTCAGAAAAGGGGTTGGCAAGGAGCTATCGTGTCCCTGAGGACCAGCTGTTGCACAGGGCACTGGCAGATACAGAGGTGAGTGAAAATACGACCCACTCACTCTTGAGCTTCCATTTGAATGAAAAGAAGTGGCCTTTGGAGCCAGGCCCACCTGGGAGTGAATTTCAGCTCAGCCATGTTCTAACAGTTGGTCCTGGGCACGTGAGTCCAACTCACCCGAGTTATTTCCTTAGCTGTGAGATGAGGTTAACATCAGCTACCTCACAGCGTTTGTCTAAAGATTAAGTGGGATACCTCCGTAAAGAGCCAGTCCTATAGGAGAAGGCATAGACTTTCCTATTTCCTTCTTATTGGAGTTTTCTGCCATGCCAGAAATGTCCAAGTGTTTTGTTTTCATGAAGGTAATAATATAGGATTTATGGAAAACAGACACCAAGTATATTTTTTTCCATCTCGCTTTCTAAAAACATACCAGTATACAAGCTATTGCCGTGTGCACATTGGTTTGGACGAGCCTCATGGCCTTCATACAATAGTCTTCATTTCTTCCCGAAAAATAAAGGATCTAATGATTTGCAAGCTCCCCGCCCTCATGATCAAGAGCAATGCCGACCTGTGTATGTTTCCATTAAATTATGCGCCATCCTAGATAAAAGATTTGTTTTGAAAAACAGCCACTTCCAAGAATAAGAGAGTTTATCAATTCCAATCATTCTTATCCAAAATTAGTTGTCAAGTTTCAATGGCTGAAATGAATTTAACAACATAAATTTGGTACCGCTGCTGAATGACTAATGCAACCTTGCAGAGCAGGCCTGAATACGCAGCCCTGCTGGGGTCCACCAGCGACGTTTCAAAGATCAGCACTTTTGCGTTATAATAGAGCCTATTAACAACAGTTGACTGACATTAGATGTGGTCAAACTAAGCATCAATTAAAAAAATATGCTGACCTCCCCCCAAATTAAGAAGCCATTGTCCCACACTCACCAAAGGGAAATTGGAATAATTACTGCGGTGTTATGAAACCAACTGACTTGACTAATAGCAATATTTTTTCACTGCCACAAAAAGCCAGCAGATACATGATGATGCTGTAGCCATATTGATATTCATAAAATCTCATTAGGCCAACTGGAAGTCAAACATTAGCCCATCATGCTCGTGACTCCTGCTTCCAGATCAAAGTTAAAGACGTGCTTGAGCCAGTTAGAAACAAAATTGAATTTGAGATCCGCACGGGTCTCATTAAGCAGCACTCTGTTAGGCTGTGTTTAAGACGAACAGCCCGTAGGGAGCGTTTCCCAAACCAGCGAGAAGGCCTCTTTCCCACATCAGACTAGAAACACCACAACTCTTCATTCATTTCAATAAACACATTTTCAAGCAGGCTGGACTTCCAGGGCCCTGCCCTCTCTCTGCTCGGTCATTTGACCTTAAGCCGATGTATTTACAGCAAAATGAAAATCCTGTTGGAACCAAAGAATTCTCATTTTCCAAATAAGCATCTCTGTATTGTGTCCATAGCACAAGGCAAGTCTCCTCCTTGTGTGTTTCCTTCTTCCCTCTGACATTAGCGCTTAATGAAAAGGAAAGGTGAATACACTGATTTAAGCAGGTGTCGTGAGTGTGCTGAGCTCCATGCAGAGGAAAATGAAGTTGAGTCAGGCAGTAGCGGAGTCAAGCTGGCACCTGGTGCAGAAGCAAAATCTTAGAATCCTCAGATGTGGGGATAGAGCAGGGGCTCCTTTTCCTGGATGAGACCACGTTTTGAAATTCCAATAAGCAGCACAAACACAGTCATGCCAGCAAAGTGCGTCTCCCCTCATGCTGTGATGGTTCACTGCTTCTTCTACATCATTTATAGTCCACAGCTGGGGGTTATTCCACAGGGTCGCCAGGCCAGGGAGCAATGCTCAGAGACTGACAGCTTTGAGCTGAGCCTCATGTCCTCAAACTCTGACTGTATCTCCACGGTGCCATTGTGTGTGTGTGTGTGTATCCCATCTAGTTGGTTTACACAAGGGACATTAAACAGAAACAGGTTGATGTGATTTTGCTGTACCCTTTCAAATGAGTTGCTTTGGAGGATCTGTTTTAAAATTACTGAGAACTTCACCACATTACCTACGCGGCACAGCCTTCATTGCTTTCAGCGGGTGGAGAAAGCATGAGGTTAGTCTGCCTTGTTCCTAGGGCACAGATGGGAAGGTAAATAAACCTCTGACCCTACACGTTGGCAGACCCAGAATTTCTATAAGGGGGAGGGGGGGCCAGCAGGCTGGAATGGGGGCTGAGGGGGCCTGTCTCAATGTGACATTCTGCATGGCAAGCGCACTGTTTGGGCCCAGTATGTTCACTTGGTGCGGGAGGGGAGCCTGCCAAGTGGAAGTGTCCAAGTTTCTCCAAGCTACCCTGACATAGCTGCCAGGAGTAACTGTGGTTGTCGACTCCCTTTTAAACCTCTTAAAACATGGACACGTTTGAGGAAAGGAAACTAATTTAAGCAAAATATCACACGCTTTCTTTTTTTCACAACAGAAATTTCTAATGGACATATTACCACATAAATTCTAAGATTAAAAGCTACAAATTATGTTTCATTTAAAAAATAACAATGCTGACGTGTAGGATCCTATACTTGAAAATGCACGAAATTTGATCAAACTGAAATTATGACGACAGCAACAGGCACAACGTACGCAAAAGTATTAGGAGGATGAAAATTAAAAAAAAAATCTTTGTATAGAAATTCTCAATTCACAAAACATTTTCAAAGAATATGGATCTTTGCTGAAACTCTGTGAATGAGGTGGGTGAGATACCAACATACCCATGTCGTACAGCACAGAGGAAGCTGAGGCTCACAATGAAAGTGGCTTGGCTGCATGCAAACATCGTTACACGCACGAATGGGTGCAGCCTCCGTGCCCCCAAATAGCAGCTTCACGTGCAGAGCTTCTTCTACCATACCGCAACTTTGTCTCCTCAGAAACGATGTTTGTGTTAAAGATAACCCCTCTGGGTATAGAACAATAATATCCCAGTAACAATGAGCACTCCTAGAGCCTCGTTTTTGGTTTCTAATACCATTCTCCGATACAAGAGACCAGACATCCTTGAATAAATGCCGGATTCTCAGACTGGGGCAAGAAATAAATAAACTAACCCTGGGGTATCTTGCAGTGCCAGAAAGTAAGGAAGTACTCAGACACACACACACACACACACACACACACACACAATGATGGGAGCATGTCAAAGGAACCCAAGAGTCAACCAAAAGAGTTTCCAATTGCCAAAGCTGAAACAAAATAAATAACATAGGTTATTTATTTATTATAACTCAGATAAAATAAATATCCATGAGTCCCTACTAATATAAGTAAAAAGTTGAAACAAATAAGTAAATGAAAGAGGAAACAAATCTCCCATGCCGCAAAATTCCAAATAAATTCTGCAATTTGCCACCCCCCAATGGCGGTGTGTAACTCCAACTCTGTAAGTGTGGGCAGTGCAATGAGAGTCCCTCCCAAAGAGCACAGGACAGGAAAAGGGAAAATAAAAGAATAACTGTACAGTGGAGAAACCTGACAAACACTAACCCAGCCAGATGATCAAACTCAACATCAGCAGTGACGTCATGTTGAGAGTATGCACGCTTGATAGGATGTGATTTACCTCTGTTGTCTTCCTCATCAAACCCCATGAGCCTAGTCTAATCACGAGAAAAAACAGAAGACGAATCCCAGCTGAGGGATGTCCTGCAAAATGCCTGGCCGATCCTCTTCAAAACTGTCAAGGTCTTCAAAAACAATGAACGTCTGAGAAATGGTCACAACCAAGAGGAACCTGAGAAGACGTGACAACTAAATGTAATGTGGTGTCCTGGGTGGTGTCCTGCTGCAGAAAAAGGACATTAGGTAAAGAATTAAGGAAATATGAAAAAAGCCTGGACTTTACTTAATAGTAAAGTATCAATAATGGTGCATTAATTGTAACAAATGTACCATATTAACATCAGATGTTAATAATAGGAGAAACTAGGTGGCGGGTATACGGGGAGTCTCTATTACCTTTCCAATGTTTCTGTAAATCTAAAACTGTGCTAAAATTAACTGTTTCAAAAAAAGATAAAGTCGCTGCAGCAAAGTCTCATACATGACACACAAACCATTTTACATGATCTAGGGATGGGATTTAATTCAGGGTAAACAAGGAAACTGATTTCTGTACACTGGCCCTCATGGCAGCCCCAAGGCTTTAGTCATCTAAATATTTTATAATGAATATTTTAAAACTTAAGCTCACCCATAATCCGTGGGTCATCCTTCTCTACCAGTGAGCAAACTAGTAAAAACCGGAGGCAATGCTGCTAAGGAGACAAGGGAAGCTTTAAAAAAAAAAAAAACAGTGTGGCAGGTAGTACCACCTGCGCTATCTGATTCCAACGCTAACAACCCTCTACTGAGTGATGGAGAAGGGTGAAAAATCAGCCAGTCACTCACAGCTGGGGGAGTAAACGGAAACAACTTCAGCTTGAGTGTGTGTGTACCTGGTGTGAAAGAGATCCGAAAATTGCAACTTTAAATGCCCTGGGTATTGACGGAGCAATCCATGTGGCGACTAAGTGGACATTAATGTACTATAAAGTACCTGTTGGAACCTCACAAACTAAGTTATTTTCCCTCCTCCCTATACACCAAGAGGGTATAATCTACTGAGGGGAAAAAAAGAATTCTTGATTTTTTAAATTGAGCTAAACGGCAATGCCCGGGCAGGGAGGGGGCCCAAGTAAGACTCTAGTCCGTGAAATGAGATGTTGTGCTGAGCTCTTCCGAGCCTGGTCACTTCACATTACCCACTTCCAGCAAATGCCAGGCAATATCCTGTCAACTCATTGACAGAGTGGAGGCCCTCTGACATCCGCTCTGATATCCCATCTTTTTAGTACCAAACAGCAATTTTCTGTCTCAAAGAATCACGGGGCTGTCTCAGTTTTGCAAGGGGCCTGAAAAGCTCTTGTATTCAACGGATCATTTGATACCTGATCCATCACCATAGGATGTCTGCCAAAGGGTCCTTCAGGCTCTCTTCAGGACAAGAACCTCACTACCTTCCAAGGCATGTCCAGAGGGCATCAGTGTCCCTTCTTGATCCCATTTCTCTGACATCCTCTCTGACTCTGACTCCCTCCCATCCAGCCATGTGATCGTCTCACTGTTGCTTGTACACTCCATGCACACTCCTGCCACAGGCCCTTTGCACTTGCCTTTTCCTCTGCCTGGAATGCTACACCGCCTTATACTCACATGACTTCCTCCCTCCGCTTCTTCATATCTGTGTCCCATTGTCACCTTCTCAATGAAGCTTTCCCTGACTACCTCATTTCAAATTGTCCTATTCCCACATTCATCCCCGATATGCTATCCTTCCTAATGGTTTCATTTTTCTCTACAGCAGTGGTCCCCAACTTTTTGGGCACCAGGGACCGGTTTCATGGAAGACAATTTTTCCACGGGGTGGGGAGGGGGGAGAGCGGTTCAGGTGGTAATGCGACGAGCGATGGGCAGCAGCAGAGGACGCTTCGCTCTCTCACCCGCCGCTCCCCTCCTGCTGTGCAGCCCGGTTCCGAACAGGCTGTGGACCAGTACTGGTCCATGGCCCAGGGGTTGGGAATCCCTGCTCCACAGCATTTGCTACCGTCTAACCTACTACATATTGTCCTGTGTATTTCTTTATTGTCTGAGTCTCCCCTCTGGAGTATAAGTTCCCCGAGATCAGGGTTCTTTGTTCACCGTTTCCCCCCAGCACTCAGAACTGTGGTTTGCATATGTCACTAAATTCATATAAATTCATGAATGAATGAATGCTTAACTCTCAAGCAACACTTTCTATTTGTTTGAGCAGCTCACATTTATAGAAACCTTATCCACCACCCCTGTTAAAAAAGTTGACCCATAGTAGGCACATATATGACATTCCACTTTTATGGGATTATAAACTTTTTATCGCCATGGCTTTTAAGACTGACTTTTGATGTAGAAAATACAATCACCTTATGTACTAAAAGTGATGATAATAACAGCGGTTTCTATTGTTTCTTACTTAGGTAGTGAGTGGGGAAATTCACAAATACACGTGAAATTCACCTCCCACTCTCCTCTGCCCTCCCCTCTTTCACATGGAGCCTAGCACCCTGCTTTGCATATGTGTCCACACTAAAACTTATACATGAATGTTCACAGCAGCATAAGAATCATAAATCAAAGGAAAAAAGAAAAAAAATACAAATGTCCATTAACTACTAAGTGGAGAAATGCAGCGTGATGTGCTCATACAAAGGAGAACTATTAAGCAATGAAAAGAAATAATCACTAACACACACTGTAGCATGGATGAGCTTTCAACACGCCATGACAGGGCCTTCCCAGGTGGCTCAGTGGCTAAGAATCCACCTGCCAATGCAGGGGACATGGATTTGATCTCTGCTCCAGGAAGATCCCACATGCCTCGGAGAAACTAAGCCCGCATGCCACAACTACTGAGCCCACGTGCCGTAACTACTGCTGCCCCCGTGCTCTAGGGCCTGTGCTCCAAAACAAGAGAAGCTACCGCAATGAGAAGTCAGCACACCGCAATGAAGAGTAGACCCCACTCGCCACAACTAGAGAAAGTCTGCATGCAGTGCAGCAAAGAAGACCCAACACAGCTAAAAATAAATAAATAAATAAATAAATAAATAAATACGTAATTTTTTAAAAAAAGACATGCTACATGAAAGAAGCAAAATTCACATAGTATATGATTCTCTTACATAAAAAATACAGAAAAGGCAAATCTACAGAGACGTAAAGTAAATGAGTGGTTGCGGGGATTAAAGCTGGGATTGGGGATTGCTGGCAAATGGACATGAAGATTCTTTATGGGGTGATGGAAATATTTCAAATGTGGCTTGTGGTGATGGTTGCACAATTATGTAATTTACTAAAAATCATTGAGTTGTACACTGAAAACAGGTGAATTTTATTGAGTGTTATGTATACTTCAAGAGATTTAAAAATGAAAAAAAAAAAAAGTGTTCAGGAACAAGTCAGGCGCTATCTCACCATTACTGTTGACTCTGGGCTCACAAATATATCTCTCTCCGGGATTCTAAGAGAAGGATTAAAGCCCTAGAATGCGCTCCTGGGTTGACCATGAAAGAAGAGAGGGCCTGGGCTGTTTTTTATGTAATTCCTTCCCTCCCTTGAAGGCATGGCCTTCTGGATTTCTGCTTCCCTGTCAGTCTCTTTTTCTCAGGCAGACAGTTCATCCGTTGAAATCAATAGGTAGGAAATCAATAAAATGCAAACATGGCACTTTACCCTTGCTGGTTTAGTCTCTCTCCTTTCAATCCTGAAAGCACCACAGTGTTTCCTTTATGTCAGGCCCCTTGGTGACTTAAAAGCCTCTTCAGTTTTTGCCATCTTACCGTTCTCCTCAGCTCTGATGTGAAGTCACCTTGTTGTTTACCCAAGGAAGGTGAGTATTCTGCAACCCAGGGACCCTGTATCCTGAATTCAGTCAACCACTATAAACTGCACATTGCATCTGAGTCCCTCTGAGCTTTCCCAGCAGCCCAATAGAAGGAGATGGACATACACGTGGACAGATTGTGTCGTCTGCCCAGAGTGGTCAGAGATGGCCCATGATCGTAGCAAGTTCTCCATCCCTGGAGGCATTCAGATGGAAGACTCAGGATGCGTCAGAGATCCTGGAGTCAACATTCTGACAATGCTCAAGGCTGGCCTACACAACCATTAAAGTCCTTCCAGTTCTGAGATTTTGTTATTCTAAATGGGCATGATACGTCCATAAGACATTATGAAACCAAAATAGCGGCGGCCGGTATTGGACCGCACAAGGAAGCCCCCTCCAGAAATGTCCAGAAACATCTGGAGAGAAGCAGATTGTCACAGACCCGACAAACTGAGGTCAAGGAGGTAGAGCCTGGGTGCCTTAATATCAACGGGATTACATCTGTACAGAGCAGCTAGAAAAGTCAGGCACGTTGGGGCACATTATGAGGAGCCTAACACAGCATGATGGTTGAAGGTTTGAGGCTGAACTGGGTTCCGTTTCACTTTTGCCATTCGCTACGGGAGCTCAGCAACCTCGTGCAAGTTATAAAACCTCTTGTCAAACATCAGTTTCCTCCTCTGTAAATTGGGAATAATAACTCAGAGAGTCGTCGTGCAGATTAAAGAGGATCACATTTGTAAAGGCAGGGCAGTCCCTGGTACGTAGGAAGCTTCCTAGATATTGTAGCGCATTGTGATTAATTCTCACTCCACTAAAGTGTCTAATTTTCCAGACTGTCAGCATGGAAAGGAACTGTCAGATACCCCACAGACTCTGCGAAGAGGTGCAGCCCCAGTTAAAAATGCCAGGCTGGCTAGACCATAGATCTAACTCCTGGGGCACCTCTCGGGCATCCTGTGAGGATGCCTGATTCCGCGGAAGGTTCGGCGCCACTCCAGGGAGAGCGTTTCTACGATATCCCCACGCCATCCGAACACCAGCCCTGAAAGTGCGTGGAGCCGGCTGGGTCAGCTCTGGGAGAGCTAGGCAGACGCGTCCCTTTGATTTCGATCTCTTCGGGAAATTATGCTTCTCGGGCTGGTATTCATTTTAAGTTTAGAATACATTTGTGTGTCTTGCAATTTGGACTTATACAAAAAGAAAAAAATTCTTTCTATCGAAGAATTGTAGCCAAGCCACCCTGAGACGGTCACGATAGAGACACGGGCCACATACACCTGCACATAAAGCTGAATCAGCATGTAACTGACCATCATGGCTGGCTATATGGGTAACTGTGGAAACCAAGGGCTGAGTGAACAGGACTAACAACCAAACCACATGCCTGATGAGCCCCATGGGTGACCAAAAACCAAAGCAAGACATCAAATGAATCCTAGCATCTTCTTTGTCATCACTACTCTTTTCCAACCTATTCTGACCATAAGAATCAACTGGGATGCTTATCAAATGCAGGTTCCCAGGCCCCTCTTCTGGACATCCTCAATTAATAGGTCCGTTGGGAGGCCTGGGAATCTGTATTTTAAGAAGCAGATTAACAGAGAACAAGCACATTTGCAGAATACTTGTCTTAGTACCATAACCATTTATTGTTGGTTTGGTTCCCTGACAGGCACTCCTCATCGAGGTCCTAGAACATGCCAGAACTTTGCTATAGTAACTCATGTGAGACATGCCTCTCAGTCCTCCCAATTTCCACGTGACACAGTGACAGTTGTCCCCATTTTAAAGACAGACACCGAAGCTCAGCCAGGTAAGTGACTTGCCCCATTAAATGTCAGAGCTGAGGTTCCAACCCACATCTCATGACTGCCACCCAGGGCTTTTTTTCCGTGATCTCATGGTTGCCTCAGCGATCTAAATCACTCCTCTATCAACAACTCCAAGACCGATGATCCAGGCAGCCATATGGGACTAGTCATGGGATCTTCCCAGACTAATTCTGACATGTCCTTCGCAGCAACAAAGAGCAGCTGCATTTCCAATACGATGTCACAGGCTGGAAATGGCACCCTGCCCAACGCATGGCCTCTTTAGACATCCTGTGAAAATGCCCTAAGAATGCCTTTGCAAAGTGTTTATTTTCTCTGGTAATACTAAATACAAATGTTGTCTCCCTGGAATCTGGTAGCTTAGGGCCTATGTATAACTTTATAAAAGTAACTACTGCCTCTACACAGTTCCCTACAGAGGCCTTACTGTATATATCATTAGTTCACAAGCTTCACTGTTGGGTAAAAATGCCATTAGAAAACATATCATTTACCCAATAGACTGAAATGGATCCCAAGGAGCTATTCCAGTCTATCAGGTAATTATGGGGGAAACCCTGTATTATTTACTGGAGGAAATGGAATGCCGCTCCAGGAGGCATGGAGGTCTATCCTCACTCTTCGCAATAAATAGATGATCCCATTTTGTGATAGCAACCATTGAACTTACTCTCATTTCTGGGGCTTTTTTCAAAAATCCTTTTGTTGCTTTTCTTTTATACACACACACACACATACACACACACACACGGCTAATGGTTCCAAGCCAACTGTAAATAATAAAATACCTAAAAATTTCATTGTAATCCCATTTATAGCTCTATTTAGCAGAAGGGAGTAGAAAATCCTCCAAAACCTCATTTATTTCACAACTGTGGTAATGAGCACTTAAACAGGCAGCATACGGCATCCTCTCATCTCCCAGGGCCTTTGGAAGCTTAGAAGGCACAGGCCCAGAGTCAACTGACCCATCTTCAAATGCGACCACTCTGAGGACTCCAACTAGAAACACAGTGAATAACAAGGACTTAACCCTCACTCTCACCATCTCAAGTCTTGAGGATTGCTCAGCTAGGACGTTGCTTCTTCCCAAAAAAGCCGCTCTTCAGAGCTTTGACTAGAAGTACAGCTATCCCCCAGACCTACCACGGCCCCTGGCATTCTGAGACTCTGCAATAAAGGTATATTGCATGAGAAAGTCCTTTCTTCCATCTCTAAATCCTGTAACTCAGTCACCATATTCACTGCTTTGTTCCAGCACCCAGAACAGAACTACCTTTTCAGCGGGCGATGTTTCTTTCCTTTTTTGCAACATGCCGCAACTGCGTTACTACACAGCCTTTGCTTCTTGAGGCTCCGTCATCCCCCATTGTCCTGCTCACAGTGAAAAACTGTAATGGGAGGAGGTGAATGGGGGCTCGACGCAAGACTCATCCTTGAAAGCAGAATGGGGAAGAGGAGAGCAAAGAGATGTTCAAAGGCAGGAGAGGAGCGTGCGGATTACAATAGGGAGGGCTGGGGGGAACCAGGAAACAGCTACAAATGGAAGACGGAAGCTGTATGGTTCCCGACCGGGCCAAGTGTGCAAAGCTCCGTGCTAGACACACCCCCGAGAGGCGTGGAGAAGAGCTGTCGCTTCTTAGCCAAAGACCCACAGCACTCATCAGAGAAGAGTCAACCTCCTCAGAGAGGCATAACCCAGGTTAAGAAAATAATAATAACAATAGTAATAATAATAATGCCAATTCAGAGAAACACGTGGAAAAGACAGAACTGGAGCCAAGAAGCCAGAGCCAAGGAGGAAAGGTCAAAGGTGAAAAGTGCAAGCAACACAGCTCACACCACGGGTAGAGTGCCCATTTGCTCTATTTTTCACATTCTGCACAAAAGCCCTCATGATTCTTGGAAAGAGGTCTTAAAACTCAGTCTTTGTGACTCTGCTGACTCAACACTAGACAGGAAGCTCCTTGAGGGCAGGGTTTGGGCAGTGTCTTCAAGCCATGGAAGAATTGTTGGGCTTCTTAGTGCCTAGTGGATACCAGGCATTCTGAGGGGGAACAGGCATTCAAGTGACAAAACTCAGTTGCTCTGTCTTCAAGGAGTTTACCATCAAAAGAAGGGAACCAATAGGAAACGTGGCGCATTAACTACATCTGGGGTATCTTAAGGTAGACACACATAATGAGTCAACCACCACTTATATGCAATAATGCAGATTCCACTTCTAGGAAATTATCTGCAGTCTTGAAGGTTACCTTACAAGGGAATAGGTTTCTTTATGCTGTACACAGATTATCTTACAGTCGTATACTCCTGCAAACAGCATGGAAGGAACAGCACAACTGAAAGCATCTTTAGTGGGATGTCTCACATCTTTAATCAACTATGAGATTTTGGTTAAAAGACGGCCTTTCAGGAAATGAGATATCCCCTTAATCCTCTTTGCCCCCTATCCAGAAAAAGAAAAGAAAAAAAAAAAAAAAAGAAATGAGATAGAACTCCATAAACCATCATCATGCATTCATTCATTATCCTTTTCTTGAACTGAAATGCATCTCTTTATTCACAAGCCTCTTTTGTTGGAAGCCAAAGTAGGATTGGATCAAAAAGACTGGCGAAATGTGAGAGAATGCCCTCATCATGGCACCTGAATACTCATTTGAATACACAATTATTTAGTTCCTAGTACTTGCAACTCACCGAGATTTAAGTAAATTGCAACCTATGCCTTCCAGAGTCATACGGTCTAGTGCTGGAACACTTTTGCTAGAGGAGCTGCCTGCTCTTATGATATCCAACTGTCTGTACTTTAAAACATTGCCTGTAATGAATAAGGGCCACAAGTTCTAAAAGGCATGTTGCTATTAGTGGTTTTTTAGTAGCATTACTCAAACAACATCATAAATACATGTGCGACTGCCCAACAGAAGAAAAGAAAGAGCAAATGCACCAAGCCTTTCTTGGAAGAGCTAACAATAAGACCTTTATTATTATTTTTTTAAATCCAACTTTGTACAACACCACAGCATGGTCTACAATCTTACCTGAAGCAGTTAACTGTGGGGGGGGGGGAGGGGAGAAGCTGAATATTCCTTGGAAAAGATTGTCCATTTCTACCTGCTAATGCACCATTTAAAACGACCATTTATATGCACAATCCTTTACCTGATGCATAGTACTTAACTGGAAAATTATCACTAAGAGGGATTGCCAGCACCAGCATTTGCGCACAGGGTTTTGGTGCAAATGCTAAAGCGTTCCTACAGATAATGAAGCCCCCAACAAAATGCCCTTTGTTAGACAATAAAAATAAATGATTTCAAAAGCCATCAACTGGTGATGAAAAAACTACATTTTATAGTAAAGCAGTTGGAGATTTAGGGGTCCGCTCATATTTCACCATAATGGGTTTGTTTTGTCTTTTGTTTTTGTTTCTTTTTCAATCACCACCTACTCGGTATTCTCCACCTATAGCTCATCTTCGTTTTTTCATTAATAATAAAAAGAGCCACTGCCATGTATGGAATCTTTCTTTGTGCCAGGACTGGGCTTAGCAGTTTGCAGTCACTATCTTATGGACTCTTTGCATCTCTTTATGAAGCAAGTTCTATTATGACAGTCCTGCTCTACAGAGGAATTTGTGCAGTCAGCATAAAATCATACCTTTTCAAGAAACTTTGTAGCTTTCAAAGTGTTTTGACATAGTTGGTCTGACTCATGGGGCCTGGTTGCAACTTTGAGCGCTGAGGGGCTACTGTGTGTGTGTGTGTGTGTGTGTGTGTGTGTGTGTGTGTGTACACACACATCTTTTTTTAGACTTTTTTTTTAGATACAAGAATACCACAATCTACAGAAGTGAAGTAACCTGCCCAAAGTGACACGTCTGCCAAGTGGGTATAATAGACTACAGAAAATGGCCACAATGCTTGACTTCCCTGTAACTACTCCCCTTTGCAATGTAATCTTGCAGTTCCTCCCACCAAGACGTGGAGTCTCTTTCCCTTTGAATCTGAACCAGCCTTGGAATCTGCTTTGGCCAATCTAATGTGTTAGAAGTAGCAATGTGGCAGTCTCAGGCTCAGGAGGTCTTACACTTTTCTGTGTTCTATCCACCAAGGGAACAAGCCGTGCTAGCCTGATGGATGGTAAGAGATGTGTGGCCCAGCCACCCCGATCATTCCAAGTGATGAGCCCCAAATCAAAGTGCCTAGCTCACCATCAGCTCACTGCAAATGTGCGCATGAACCCAGATGAGACAAACCCAAATTTCAGAACCCCAGAATTGTGAGCTTAAAAAATAGATCATTATGTTTAACCATTAAATCTTGGGGTGGTTTGTTACATAGCAAGAGCTGACTGACACAGTGGCATTGCTGAAAAAAGAGTTCAGAAGTCAATGTTTTTTATTTGCCACAGAAAAACTAGATTACTTTCTAATTAAAAAAATATGCAGTGTGGGAAGGTTAAAGTAGCACTAAAAGATTAAAAAACATGGAATTATTTGATTTAAATAACAGGTAGGGGTTAATTGTTCCTGCATGTGTGTGTTTCCTTACCAGATCCTACCCACCATGCTACCAAGGAGTGATGTCTCGCTAGGATTTATTGGGCTGGCCAGAAAGTTTGTTCAGGTTTTTCTGTAAGATGGTATGGAAAAACCCGAATGAACTTTTTGGCCAGTCCAATACCATGGCTATTGCCTTACTTCTCCACTCTATCAATGCTTCTTCCTGACATGCAAGACTGCATCCACACTGACTACATGCCCAATTTGAGCTCTGAAAACATAATGAGCATGAAAAACTTTTAGCGGCATTTACATACATAAAATTACCTTTTTAATTAACATTACATTAGCTCAATATTCTCCAAATCTTATTCATTTACATATCACTTTCACAATCTTTGCTAATCTGCAAACTACCAATATTGTTATTTACTGAATATTTTTCTTTAAATGAAATTCAAATTGACTCACGTTTTTTACTTGTTTCATAAGCTAATGATATATTTTTCTACAGAACTGCTAAAATGAAAATGCATACATTCATCTGTGTACCATCTAAAATCATCCTGCTTGCCACACTCTGGGAAATACTGCATGACCCATATTTGATTGACTTCGACCCTTTATCTCTGACTATTAGCTATAGGGGAAGGGCAACTTACACGGCTTTTGCAGGCCAAAGGGAACTCGATGGAGATGACAATTCCATTGGTCACTTACTTGACTAACACCCGGCCATCTGAAGAACCATGAACAAATGTTCTAGCCCTGGGCCCAACAAGCAAATGCTATCTCATTGGTCTCATTTGGCTCCTTTCAGCACTCTTGATCTGAATAAGCTACTTGAGGTACAGCATGGTGAATATCACCAGGCCCTCGGATGGCTCTGAGGCCATGAAACTGTTCATTCCCACCCATGAGGACTAGAATATGGATGTGTGAAAGCATTAGAATGTTCCCAACGCCCTACATCATTTTTTTTTAATACTTTTGATCCTCAACAAAAGCCTTTAAGTAGAAGCATTTAAAATCATGGTTCCTGTGTCATTCACAAAATCAAGACTCAAAAAATGACCTCTCTGGGACAAAAAATGTTGCCTCTGATTCATCCGAGTAGGTACCTGGCAGTCCACAATAAACCAGCTCCAGCCTTGGGAACGTATTTTGGCCCCTTCAATTACTGCCCATAAACAATATCAAGGAAATACCATAAAACAGACTAAACCTTAACTTAATCAAAACATTAAGTACAATGATCCATGGTTTCTTTTAGAATAAGATGGTGGCCTTAAGTGAATTACTAACAACCAAAAATCACTGTAGTCAGGAAGCATGGACTAATGGATTGGTATCTACAGGAAGGATCGTAGGGTAGGGTGTTAGAATGAAAACCACGGCTCAAATCCTCGCTGGGTTGAATCCCAACTCTGTCTAAATATCTTGGGTAAATTATTTAGTTTCTCTCTTATTAGTTATTTATTTCCTCCATGTATGCCTGGTGATAAAATGGTCATTACCTTGTCGGGTTCTTGTGAAGATTAAATAAGCTAATTCATTTGAAACCCTTAGAACAAGACCTCACATGTGCTAAGTACTTAACACTAGCTGTTACTGTAAGAATTCTGGTAATTTCCTTCTTGTGTCAATATGAGATGGCTACTTTGGGTGCCACAGGCTCTATTCAGCTCTACGTGTTTGCCAGCTCCTTGAAGGAGTGTGTATAGATCATGCTGATTAATAAGCATGGGTACACGAAGATAAGAAAGACAGCTCACACAACAAACGTTAGAATGAAAGTTCTAAGATACCTTGACAAACAGAACCTTGGGCACAGAGCCAAGAAAACTTAACAAAGATAAAAGGAAAGTCCCACATGGTCAACTATAATAGTTGAAGCAATTATAGGGAAAACAAGTGTTGCTTCGTAAAGTCTGGTTGGCCAGTAGCTGATGTGTGCTCCCTGGATGAGGCAGAAATGAAAAGAGCCTTTGATGTCTCCCCATGGCAGAACAATACGGAGGTCCATGTTCCTGAGAAGAAACATTTCCGCAAGCCCTCGGGCCAACAAGATCATATCTGGTATACGGTGCCTGGTTCTTGGCGCCACATTTTAAGTGCCACGAAACGAATAGCAGGCTTGATAAAGTATAGAAACCAAGTCACCTGAGGAATGGCTAATGGCCACAGGGATATCTCCCCTTGGACAAGAGAATCAAGTCAGTCAGTAATTCTGAGCACCTACTGTGTGCCAGGCCGGGGCACCAGGAATCACATGGTGAACAATACAGACAGCATCTCTGCCCTCAATTAGCTTACATCCCAGGGCAGAGAGTGACATGATAAACATGTCATCAAAGAAGTAGCACAATTTACTTCAGACTCCGAAAAGTGCTGCAGAGAAGATAAAATAGCTTATGCGATGCCTTTCTAAGGAAATGGCTCCAAGTGGAAATAATATAAAGACAACCAGATGGAAATAAGGAGAAAACACTATGTTAGATGTAAAGCATTTATCAAAGTGCCTGGCACATGGTACAAGGCTCCGTCGCTGGTAGTAGCATCAACCATAACAGGAGCAAATATTTCTGCAGCACTTCCTGAGTGCCAGACACTGTTGGGTAGGAATCCTTATTAGTCCATTTTATAGGTAAAGACACTGCGGCACAGGGCACTTAGTAAGTGGTCTATGATCACACTAGTCACAAGCTAATGAGATCCAGGCTTTGGAGCACGCAGCCTGGCTACTATGCCTTCCAAGTACTGAAGGATCATCGCAATCTCATTGAAAGGAACTGTCTATGTACTGAAGTGGAACAGAGGGCAGAAATAAAACCAAAGTGAAGGAGTTTCTTTAAGGCCTTGAAAAACAGCCTTGTGAATATGAATGAACGAATGGTCCTTACCCACCGGCATGTTTCCTGCTCCCTGGTAGGCACGAGAGTGGTGAAAACCACTTGTTTACATTCAGAACAGACTTGCAGCAAGCAGATCAGCACTCCTGTGATATAAAACCATCTTCTCACAGGCAATGGTTTCCCTTCCTCCCTCTGCTCTTTCATTCTCCCTTCGATGACCTTGTTACCTATATCAGGAACATCTGATCTTGAAAAGAATCTGCTTGTGATAAAAGGCAAAATGCAAGATTCGACTTAGTGCCTTGCCTGGCGGAGATGTTTTTTTAATGAAATGTTACAGGAGTCTAGCTTCTGGGAAATAATCAGTTTGCAAGTTGAAGAAAAGACATAAAGTTCCATGGACACAAAGACTGGTGTGAAAAATACTTGCTTACCAAAAAAAACACAAACAAACAAAATTGCCTGCTGAATCTTCCTTGGCTGAGTTCCTAAAACAACGCACTTCCTTGACATCTTGCGTCCAACTTTCTTAGTCGCACTTCTGTCCCCTGCCATCAGTAGAGGAAATGTGGAGTTGTAAAAACATTGCTGAGCTACCTGGAATTGGGCATACAAACTCTAGGAAGCCAATGGACGGTAGCAACAACAAGAATAATAGTAGCTAGCGATGATTGAACAGGATAATGTGTTTGGCACTGTCCTAAGTATTTCACCTGGAGTTTGGTTACTTTAATTATCCCCAGTTTGGAAATTAGGAAACTGGCTTTGTAGGGCAAATATGTAAATTTACCGAGAGAAAAAACAGAATATTCTATTTTCTGGTGCAACAACAGATGGTCCAGTGGTGAGCACTGAACTTTATTTTTCTTTCTCACCTCCCAAGGGTCTTTAAAGAACTCTGACACTAACATTGAAGAGGTATTTGAGAAATTAATCAGCCAGTTCTTACCAGGTGTTTAGTCCATAGCAAGTATGTGGAAGGTCTCAGTTTTGCAATCACCAACACCATCAGGTCACCAAGGGCAGATAGGATGCCTCCCAAGGACCTAGCTGAATGCCTTGCACATAGTAGGTGCTCACAAAATACCTGCTGGTTGACTAGTTTCCTCCTCTAGCGCCAGCCTCTGCCTGGGGCGAAATGTAGTAAGGATGCTGTTCTTGGTGCTGGTGGTGGTTTTCTCCCCTTAGCCACCATTTCTTTTTTGCTCTTTTCTTGTCCTTCAGAGTCCACCTGAAGTTCCATTTGGCTCAAGAAACATAGAAGAAAGGGCTGCATCCCAGTCTAACTCAGAGATATCCCAGCTAAAATAATTTTCTAGAATCGAGAAACAGCTTTTCCCCAGAAAAGAAACGATAAGGAAGAGGGAGAGGGCGATGAGAAGAGGCAGAAGGAGAAGGAAAAACAATAGGATGGGAGAAAGAGACAAGAGAGCTACGTACCTCTCTTGTTCTCATCCTCGGCGATACTAGGAGCTTCTCGAAAGGCACTGTTTTCTGAGAAGAGGATTTTTTTCGCAGTCTAACAGGTGTGGAGGCTTAATTATTATTTTAACAGTGTGTTCGAGAAAAGTACAGACACTGATCTATACAATTACTCTCCTCAGATACAGACATTTGCCTCTGTTTTCACACATATAAAATGAAATCATCAGATGTACCAAATGTTGACATTTTCCCTCATGAAATACCAGATATTTCTTGAAACTTGGGTAATTATGTCCTTCACCATCCTCCACAAAAAAAAAAAAAAAAAAAAAAAAAAAAAAAAAAGCTCAGCCTGTCACAATGTAATTCCAAAATCATTAACATTGTTAAGTCATATACTAGAGACACCAAGAGAAATCAAGAAAAACCAAGAGGTGGATGATTTTCTCATCTTAAAACTGAAGACCAGATCAGGCTCATATTGACAAAGCAAACCTTGGAATTCTCCAAAAGAGCTAGGATGAGCGTGCCTCCAGAACCCCAGAAACGCCCATCGATGAAACTGCAGCCTTTTAAATGTACACGATCACATGTAACCCCCGTCCTCTCAAAGGCAGTGACATCAGCCTAGGAGTTCTCCCTTCTCCAGCCCAAGAAGCAAGGTAGAGCAGCCGCCGACTTTCAGTTCAAAGATGAGGCTCTTTGTGTGGGTGATTTGTTACATGTTTACAGCTGCAGAGAACACATTTTTTTAGGTGAGAATATTACTTTCTTTCAGGGCTTCGGAATTTTTACCTTCTTTCTCTCCTTTAAAGCAGCAAAAACATTATATGTATGAGGTATCATCCCTGGGCCAGATGCTATTTACAGATATTTGGGGGAGGGGGGGGAAGGAAAACCTTTCTTTGGTTACTCAGTGTTACTCAGTCTTTGGTTACTCATGTACAGCAAGTTCCATTTGAATGTTCATGAATTTGTGGCATGTTGATACCGCTGCTGAACATGTCAATTACCGGGCTGCGGGCAGCTTGGTGCCTTTAGCCCTGCATGAGGCAGAGAGAAGGTAGGAGAAAGAGGACAGAGAGAGGGAGAGAGGGTGAGGCAGAGCAAGAGAGAGATAAGAGAGATCCATAGAGATAAACAGAGAGACAGACAGACAGAGATGAGGCACATAGAGTGCTGCAGAATGCAAAGAGGACCCTTCTGTGAACCATTAAGTTACAGTCAAACCACCTCAGAATGCGTATTTGGGCTTCAAACAGCCCCACCTGTCACCTCCTATGTCTGTACTTCGTGAGGCAGGTCGCCCAGTTAATTAAGAGCGTGGACACATCTGAGAAGAATACCTGGATTCAGACCCATCATTGGCTGCAATGCTTGTGCTGCAAGTGACCTTCAGTAGCTTACTCACACGCTCTGTGTCGCAGTGTCCTCCGTCTACAAAGGGAGCCCACCAGCAGGGCTATTGGGACGATTAAATGAGTGTAAATGCAGATAAAGGAACTAGAACACTCCCAGGTACATGGGAGGGAAGGACTCAATACACACTTGCTGCTGCTGCTCACACCTTAGCATCACATTACTGTCTCTGAGGGTAGGTTGCAAAGAGGTTGCAACCCAATTCGAGCCACTGGAGCATGTGCTCCTTTGCGTGGGGGCATGATGGCTCTTCTATCCCATTCAGTGCCTCTGGTCACCAGAAGTACCTTGGGACTGCCAAGGAAATACAGCCACTAACTGTCACAAAAAACTTGTGTACCTGCTTGACCACTGAAATTGCTTCCGCATGTGCAGCCACAGGTGTTTCCAAATGAGCATCTATTTGTAGAAAAACTTAATATGCTTTCCTTTAAATACACCTGTTTTTTTTCATTGCCAAACATTGCACCACCTAGAGAGAGGACAGTACAACTGCAGCTCCCACCCCCTCCAGGGACTTTGGGGTTTTAGGGTGATAAAATGCCATGAATACTGGTCCCCTTTGCCATACACGTTAAGATGATGTCACTCGTCATCGGGAAATACCCTCACTGACTCAAGATGATAATGGCAGTGATGATATGGTGGTGATGATGGTGGTAGTGATGATGGTGGTGATGGTTGTGGGAGGATGATGGGTGGCAGTGATGATGGTGATGGTGGTGATGATGGTGGTGGGAGGATGATGGGTGGTGGTGGTGATGGTGGTTGTGGTGATGATGGTGGTGGTGATGTGGTAGTGAGGATGATGGTGGTGGTGGTGATGGTGGTTGTGGTGATGATGGTGGTGGTGATGGTGGTGGTGATGACAGTGGTGGTGATATGATGGATAACCTTTATTGAGCACTCTCAATGAGCTGACACTTCTCTACATGCTTTACCTAGATTATCTCATTTACTTCTCATGACTACCCTAGGAGATAGGTAGCCTTTTATACCCATGTATATAGATAAGGAAACTAAGGTGCCAAAGAGTTAGGTATCTTGCCCATAGTCATACAGCAGGTGACTTCAGAATCTTCACTCTTAATCACCATATTAGGCTACCTCTAAAATTATCTAATAGAAAAATCACTGGTTTGGGTTTCAGGAAATCCAGTTGCTAGTTCTGGTTCTACCCAACTACCTTTTCATCTATTTAACCTGGCTTAAGTCATTCTGCATCTTTGATTTCAGTCTCTTCTTCTAAAAAAGAGTGGCTTTTACACTAAATGTCTGTTAAGGTCTCTTCCAGATCAACAATTGTATGATTTATTCATTTATCTAGTAAATAATAATTGGGGCTTAAGCATCTATTATTTTATAGGCACTATATTGGTCCTTATGCAACAGGGGTGAAAAAAGATATGTTCCCTACCTTTCTGGAGCTCATGGTCTAGAAGAGGACATAATGTTAAGTAAGCAAACAAGTAAATATACAATCGCAAATTTTTGTAGGTGCCTTAAAGGACAAGGACCAGGGTCCTATGAAAGAGGATAACATGAAGAACATGATTTAGATTGGGGGATCTTTTGAGAATGTGATATTTAAAATAAGGACTTCAAGATAGAAGAAACTAGTTAGTTTAAGAGTGCAAGAAAGGTATTCCAGGGAACTTCCCTGGTGGTCCAGTGGTTAAGATTTTGCCTTCCAACGCAGGGAGTGATGGTTCAATCCCTGGTCAGGGATCTAAGACACCACACGCTTTGCAGCCAAAAAACCAAAACATAAAACAGAAGCAATACTGTAATGAATTCAATAAGAGACTTAAAAAGAATGGCCCACATAGAAAGAAAGAAGGAAGGAAGGAAAGAAAGGAAGGAAGGAAGAAAGAAGGAAGGAAGGAAAAAAAGAAAGAAGGAAGGAAGGAAGGAAGGAAAGAAAGAAAGAAAGAAAGAAAGAAAGAAAGAAAGAAAGAAAGAAAGAAAGAAAGAAAGAAAGAGAAAGAAAGAAAGGAAGGAAGGAAGGAAGGAAGGAAGGAAGGAAGGAAGGAAGGAAGGAAGGAAGAAAAGGAAAGATATTCTAGGTTGAGGGACCAGCATATGCAAAGGCCTGAGACAGGAAAGAACATGGTGTATTCCAGGAACTGAGAAAAGGCAATTGTAGCTAAGACATAGTGAGTAGGGGAGAAAAGTGATACCAGATAGATCTGGTAAAGCAGGCAAGGGGCAGATCATTGGTATCTTTGTACATCCTTGTCCTGTATCCTAAGACTACATCAGAATGCTAATAATTGTCACAATAGAGAAGTCTTCCCCATTCCCATCTCCAAGGCCTCCACCTCAATGTCAGGCTTTCCCTAAGGAAACAGGTGGTGAGTTTAGGATCCAGGCAAAGGCACTAACCCTTAAGGAACTCCCAGGCATGATTAGGGCTTGGACAACATTTACCTGTACCATTATCCTCACCAGTAGGAATGGTCCTGGGGGAAATAAAGAAGGGGAAAACAGACAACTAGCTGGATCAGTCAAGCAACGTTTCCAATACGGCCTCAAAAACTGACCCGCGTGATCCAGATAACTACTTGGACTCTCCACTTCACACCATACATGTAGATACAACTGTGAACCCACCAAGAAGCACTGCTGCACCCTGAGAAAGTTCTCCCTAAGCGCTTCAGGCTACCCTCTGGCAGGACTATGAAATGGGAAGCATTTGTCCTGTTAGACGTCCAGGTCCTTCTAACATCACCTCTTCCAGAAAGCCTTCTCTAATTGCCCCTCCTACGAGTGAGAACTCAACTCCTTTGCCTACTATAGTTCTTGCATCCTACCTGCATAGGTGGTTATCTTACTCTGACTTGCACTCATGATTTGTTCCCTAGGTGGTGAGTACCTTGAAAACAGAGGCTGACTTAGTCAAAGGTTTCCTTGCTGGCACGTGGCACAATGGCTGCACAGAGAAGACCCTCATGCTATATATCTTTAGTTTAATGGATTTAATCATCTGTGGCCCTAACTCTTTCATTGCCTCCTGCACCCCATCCCTACCAGCCTGCCCTGAGCATCCCACCAAAGGATTTCACCTGGCAACTCTGTTCCTTCCACCATTTCTCAGCTCGCGCTTTCCAAGCACACCTGCTCTGTGTCCCATTTGTGCAAGGCCCTGCCACTGCCTGCTAGGTTACAAGGGATGGAAATTGGTTGATCCAATAAATAACATGCTAACATGGTACCCAGCTAAGGAAGTTCCCTCCCAGGTGACCTCATACCGTAACCCAATCAAGACATCCAGAGTTACAGAAAACTTGTAAGAATTGTGGACCTCTGGACAGTGATGAGGGGGGTCCTCTGCTGCAGGCCAGTCTTTGGTAAAATCACAACACACGGTGGCTACCAGCTCTGCTCATGGATACAACTGACCTGTACATAATCTCATGAAAACAATAAAAATAATTATCTCCATTATTTCCTGAACCCCTGCTAACTCCCAGGTTCTAATCCTCTCCAAGCCCTATAAATTAGGTCTTATCAGCCCCATTTTACAAAGGGGGAAATTCAGCCTCAAAGAGATGAAACAACTTGTGCGTGTCACGCAGCTGAAATCCAAAGGCAGGTTTCAGCTGCCCGTCTCCATCACCTGGGCTCTTTCTGCTCTGCCATCTCATGCCTCTGGAAATAAAGGAAAACTACGTCCAGTGGCCAACCCCCACTCTCTTCTCAAGCTCAGCACATTTCCTGCCGCTGGCGGAAAGTGATGAACAGCTGCAGCATCCTCCAGGGGAAGATCAGCCTGCCTTTCATCAGAAAAAGCTTCCCAGTGAAGAGCGCAGGAGGCGCCTACGTGGAGCCCAACACCGCCCCCTTCTGCGAAACAGGGCAGCACAGCCATCCCCCGGATGCTGTGAGAGGAACAGACTCCACCGCTGCTGCGGGAAGAAAGCTGCAGCCCCTCTATTTGTGTTCATCATGGACAACAGGCAGGTCTCCACAACACAAGCCCGGAGCATTAACAAGGCATGAAAAAGTCACGTGAGCCAACATCCACGAATGAAGAATTGAGCTGCATGCATTCCTTGAGCAGAAGTTACAACTCATCTAAACGGGGTCAATGTCAGCCTGAACATGAATGAGGGAAGAGAAATAACATCCAGGAGGCACCAGCTACTGGGCTGGGCATTTGACACACCTTATCTCTGAACTGCCTCCAGAGAAGAAGTATTAGCTAGAGACCCATTTTGCAGAAGAGGAGACTGAGGCTCAGGGAGGGGATTTACAAGGGCTGACCTGGCTAGCAAATGGCAGATTTGGGATCCATGCCCAGTCTGTCTCGCTCCTAGGCTGATTCTTTTTCCCTTATACCATAATGTCTCACCTTTGCATGCTTTCTGAACTCCATGTGTTGTGATTTTCAGCTGCTGGGATGGCTTGCACACTTGGAAATCCACCAAAAGCAGATCCTACATCTTTAGCAGTCCATGTAAATGCTAGGCCAAATTCCAACCACCTTTTTAACAAGAGAACTCTCCAGCCTGAGTAATGGGGCTTTAAAAAAAAAGAAAAGAAAAGAAAAGGAGAAAGGCAAAAAAGTAGTTTGCAAAGGAGGCCTGTGTGATTCAGATGGGTGTGGGTGGCCAGAGCTGGCACAGATATGATCACAGCCCACCATCAGAACAACGAAGCTAGAAGTCCAGCTTCTGAAGAATGCCATTCGTTCACTCCACAATGATTTCTGAGTGTCTCGTGAACACAGCAAAGCACTGTGGGAGTGACAAAGGAGCAAAAAGCTTGGGCCCAACCCACTGGGAGTACATAACACTCCCATTCAAGTTTTCAGACGTGAAAACGGGCATCTGTACTGAGGAACATTACGTGTTTCAGACACACCTGGATGGACACCTCTGATACGAACCTCTTCTCCTGTCTCTAAGCTTGTATCTTTGGTCCATGTCTCCACTAGGATCTCTTCCTTATTTTCCTTCCTCTCTCTCACACTCCTCTAGCCCTATTTCCTTACCTCTCTGGCAGAATGTGCAGTGCAGGGGAAAAAAATGTTGTCCTGGAGATAAAAAGCCCTGTCCCTCCAGCTCTGCCATCCTCTAGCTATGTGACCTTGGACCAGTCTTCATGTCTCCCGAATCTCTATTTGCTTATCAGTACAGGAAATGTAACAATCCCTATTTCAAGGGTTATGTGAGGATTAATTGAGATAATAATAGGTGAAAGTCCTTTGGAAAATAGCAAACTGCTAGAAAAAAATGTCTATTTTTACCACCAGTGCTAAGATTTATTAGATTATTTATGTTAATGGTTAATATTCAGCTGAACAGAAAACCCTGCCAACTGGCCGTCATTCTTCCTGGTTTTCCTTGGGCAAAGGCTGGCTAAGCAAAAAAGAAAAGCCAGACAAAGAACGCTATTTTGTGAGTTCTTCCCCAAAAGGACAGCATTGTAAGTCTGCCGTGAATAAAGAGTGTAAATTATATTCAGCATGATATAAGTAATGACATATCAATTAACTGTGTCAACAAGGTCTAAAAATATGCAAATTACTGTACTTCAATTAGAAAAATCTACATCCTTAGAGAATATTGTAAATCAGGAAATTTGGGAGACATTAAGAGTAATCAGTGAGGGAAAGCATGTACTTTTTGCCGTATCCTATTTTTATACATACATAATGAAATAATTATAGCTACACTGTATTTATGCCTCTGCAAAAATATCAAAATCTTAAGATCTTTACAATGATAAGTTAAATCTGTATTATGTTTTCAGACAACATTAATTATAAGAAAAAGAAATCTATTATCATTCAATATAAGTAAGTTGAAACTAATTTGGACATGTAAATTAGAAATGCCGTTTTTTTCTCGGCACCAGAACGTTAGAAAAGAAGAAACAAGGAAAGATATCTAGATCAATTACTGAGTCTATAAATGCAAAAGCTTTAGTGTATTTAAGTTGTAATGCCAATTTAAGAGTGTTCAGTAACTTTTTTCAAAAATATCAGACTATTTGGTTTCTGCGTTTTTACAGGTTTTCTTGGTTTTCTTTGTTTAAAATGCATTAATCTATCTGTTTGGGATGTATTTGCTCTTACCTGAGCTGGTCCCTAGCTGTAGCTTCCAAACCAACTGCAAAGGGCAAGGCTGGGGTTGTATACAGTGATGTCAGTTTCCGCAGACTGGGATATACACCACTGTAACAGAGAAGTGCTACCTTTGCTTTGAAATCCAGTGAGCATCCATTACAAAGATGCCAGAGGAATGCAAGGGAAAGAGACACGGGACTGGATCAAAAGCAGCTCACCTCTCCCCAGCCTTCCAGGGAAGCACATCCTTGAGGAAAGTCCTGCGATAAGCCTCCTGGGCGACCGATGGGTTTTACCCTAACTCATCGCAAGCTATGTGAGGCTTCATCAGGAACTGAAAATGCTGACCCCATGATGATTTTTTCCTGCAAAGTTTCCACACTCTGCCTCCTTTCCACACGTAGGGATGCCATCTATGTTTTAAGACCCAGAGTTCAACATCATCTTTTATAAAATCTATCCCAACAGTGGTAAGCCCAGTCACGCCCTGCCCTGGCTTTATGAAGCCTAGGACATTTTCATGCTTACTGTGTCCATCCCCCAGGCTCGGAGCACCATGAGAACAGGTACTGTGCGTTTTCTCTGCTTGTGCTCCAGGGAGGCACGGCGACTCCTGCAAAGTAGACACCGGATCAAGAGGACGCCAACAAACAAAAGGAAGGAAGAGGCCTGGGCAGCTCTCTACAAGGAAGAATGCATTTTCTTAGGGCTAAGGGTGAAAGCTTTCATGAAAGTACTCACTACTGATTCAACTCTTTCCTTGATTAAACCAACGAAATAACCTGAGTTTGAGCTGGTCTCATGAAAAATGGGGAAGAAGGTGAATCTTGCCTTCACACTTAGTATCCCTTTTCTATTCACCAACCCCACTTCCCCCAACAACTCCCATGAGATTTCCACTCTCTGCATGCTTTCTTTACCTGCCCTCATCTAAGTCTGCTTCTCTAGAAAACATCTGATCAAACTGCCTACAATAAATGGCAGGGTTTACTATAGCACCCCTTCCAGGAGTTTTGTCCTGAACATGCAATAAAATATTATGCCAAAAGAACCAAGATCTAACAGAGGAATTTCAGACACTGGTGGGGCAGGGAGTAAGGCGCATTTCTAGTCCCCCTTAAAACACACACGCATGCGTGCACACACAATCAGAAAGCTACACGCTTTGCCTGTTTAAATGTCAGCTCTGATGGGTACAGATATTTCTTAAAATGGGACTATACGAAATGCTTTTTAAGTGACTGCTTAATTGGTGGTGGGAATGTAGCAAGAAAAAGGATGCTGTTTCAACTGGGAGAAGTTAATTTTCAGCCTAACAAATAAATACCACCACATCAAAATCTTTTCCAGCATACTTTCTCCAATGGAGTAGAGCACATGGCTAGCGGTTGAAATTAAAAAATGAGCATCCTTCCTGGTTTGCCCAGTGTAAATTCTGGCTTATAACAGGTGAGTTTGGGGACTGATGGTATTTGACAAGCTAGTACTTACCCCCAATTTTGTGGGCATATGGTACCTATTCCTTGATTCCGCATAGCTCAAAGTAATTCATCTGCCTTACTTGTTTAAGAATTTAGGGAGGTAAATATTTGGGCCAGATTTCCTTAATCAAATGAATTTCCAGAAAAACGGGAATGTCAAACAGCAAGCAGGATTTAAAATAGCAATTTTAAAACCATTAGTTCAGTACTGTTCCTTACGCAAACCATCACAATATTATCATGCTTTTTTTCTCTGCATGAGAGAAATTATCAATTAATCCGTATTTTTCTCCCCATTTTCTTCATTTTCCTCATTCTCTGCATTTTTATCCCTCATCATCCATAGTTTTGTGTCTTAGATACTCTAGGGTTTATAGCAAAAGTACCAAGTTCACATGCAGCTAAGATTCTGCTGATTGATCGTGCTAATAAAGAAATACGCTCAAGGTTTAATCACCAAGTATAGCCTGAACTTCAGAGCATCAAGGATTACAGAGAAAGGAGTTCCAATCTTTCACTTTAAAGTTGAGGGGTCAGGATGAGACGACACCAAATCTGCCTGCCTGACCCAAAAGAGGCCAGGAGATTTTCTCTAATTCATCTCATCTGCTTTCTCACTTTCAGTCCTCAGGAGTACAGAGAGCGTTTACCCATCGTAACTTTTGACTATCGAAAGTTAATTTTATTGAATGCCACAATCTATATCCTGGTGGTTGCGTCGGATGCATACCAGATTGGGGTAAGGATAAATTCTATAACATTGACTGAGTCATCAGTCTGTATAAAAATAAAGGGAGGGTTAGAAAGGAAAATCAGCCACCCCTCTACCACTCCCAGAAGAAGAAAAATAAAATAAAAACGAGAGAAACACGTGCTAAAAACACAGCCCACCTTTCATGGCAGAGCTCCTGCTCCGTACCCAAAGGCTTTGTAATTATTTGGCTATTACTTATCTTTAAACATCAGCTAAAGAGATCTAGCATTTTGGAAAGGTAATTATACCATAATGCAGATGGTAGTAATAACAATTACCCAAGATAAGCCCTTGCAATGATCTTTACGAAGCAAAGCAAAGCAAGTAGTACTGGCTCGTGCAGGACCTCCAGTGGAGAAGGTTGCAATGCAGGAGCCAGACTGTCCCCTGGAAAAGTGACAGGCATGTGCTACCACTCTCATCCCTGGAGGCAAAGCTAGGTGAAAGGTAAGCACTTCCTACGTTTAAACAATTCTTCACGTAGAGATAATTCCTGATAGCCCTTCTTTGCCGTGAATCTTACCCACGTCAAATGGAAAAGCTTTCTTCCCCTGCCTCGTGCACGCCAACTTCGGCCCCGATCCCTGGATCAGAAACTGCCTGCCACACACATTTCTGTGGGGAATGAGTTATCCTACAACATGATAGTTGTTGAAACAGGGGGTTCTAATTGCTTAGAAATCATTAATTGCTATAAATAGATGACTTCTGGGAGTCAATGAACTATAAGCAGAAGAGACAGTGTGTTTGAATGTCACGCCTGTGCTCTGGATATTTTTAAGACTTGTCAGTGGTTCCGTAAAGAACTCACACAGCAAAAGGTGCCTAGTCAACCTGGACTGATTGAAATTGCCAGTTAGAAATAGATCGTTCTCCTTTTAAACCTTGACCACCCTTCTAACAAATCAGGATGTGCATTTATGATGCATTACTAAGGAAAGTTAGGATCGGCCATCCAAGAAGGGGAAAAAAAAGAACACAGAGGAGGCATTATCTGATCTTTGCTATTTTCCAGGGCATAAAATAACAACCTGTCATCTACCTTTTGCAGGTCATTTTTATCACATTGCAGGCCAAAATGAAATCTGACCTCCATTTTCCAGCTACGCTGCTGATGATAAATTTCACACACGCAGAGCAAATGAACGGGAGGCCCAGAGAGCGTCAGGTGAGTGGGATTATTCATTCCTGAGTCTCCGCGAGGGAAAGGGGCATTTCTCCCCTCAGGATTTTTGTCATCTTCCTCCCTCTGGGTCCTCGCTCGTTGCCCACAACTTGACCCCTTGCCTGAGTAATTCCACACACAGCCCTTCCTCCACCACTAGGCCCTTTGCTCCTAAGACTTTAAGAGAAAGAGCCGTCAGTTCTCTGAGTCATCTCATTCTGTGATCTGATCAGGACGCTCATGTTTTCAACAGAGCAGTAGATCCCATAAACACCTCTTTGAAAAACCCCAGCACTGAAGCAGAAAGGTGCCACCTTGCAGAGGTGAAACTGCTATGGAACCCAACCATCCCGTGTGGCTCCACCGCAGGGGACGCGAAAGTAATCCAGCTGCCAGGTAGCGGTTTCTTACAAATCTGACAGATTAGCGAACATCCCCCTTAGCTGTACAACTGGATTTTGTGAAGGACCCTCACCTTTACTTGCAGCTCACCTGCTAGAAAACGTGGCCAAGCAGGGGGCATTCTGGCTTAAACCCACCCCCATCACAAGGCAACAAGAACCTGTGACCTTTGTGCAGCCTCGGACAACATTTTCAAAATCCTCAGTTTCCAAGGAAATTTCAACCGGCCTCAGATTCCTACTGCTCCCTTCCTACTTTCTCCCTCCTGTAGAGACTCACCAAAGCCCGGCAGCTTTTGACTATAGCTAACCTCAGTACTATCGAAGTGTGGAATCCAACCGGTCCTCACGAGAAGAGCTGGCTGTGACTCAACACTGTCTTGTGAAATACAATTGCCCTTCAGATCTGCATGAATGGGGATCTCTAAACAACCAAATGGTTTGTGAGGTCTGTTTCAACCATAAGTACACATGCATGCAGTCATTTCAAACCTCAGTTTCATCCTGCCTCTGCTCTGTTCAAAGACAACCAATTCATTCATTCAGAATGAGTGATGAACCCCTTATCTTGGTGTATAGGGTGCCTGCTCCTATTCCGATATCACCTCCTGCCCCCTCCCCTGCTCACATCTGCTCCAGCTGTTTCTCTTAGCTGTTCCTCAAACATGCCAGGCACACGCCCACCTCAAGGTTAGTGTTGGGAACAGACTTTTTTTTTTTTTAATTTTTTTTTCTTTTTTTATTTATTTATTATTTTGGGGGGTACACCAAGTTCAATCATCTGTTTTTATACACATATCCCCATATTCCCTCCCTCCCCTGACACCCCCCCCACCCGCCCCGTGTTGGGGACAGACTTGCTGTTCCATCTGCTAAGACACCTTTCCTCCAGGTGTCCACCATGTACGCTCTTTACATTCAGGTTTCCCCATTCAAAGAGTCCTCTCCTAACTCCCTGTTATTGACTGGAAGCCCCTCTGTCATCCTCTGTCTTAGTTCAGGTTCTTCCAGCCAGAGGCAAGGACTTGTCCGCAGAATGTTTATTCGAAAGCTGGTTCTAGGGAGCTGGAGTGGATGGAGTGGCAGAAGAGAAAGCCAACGCAGGGCCAAGATGAAGCTGGTGACCCCTATGGGGAACTGGAGCTCAATCCTGCCGGAGGGAAGGCTGCTCCTCTCCCAGGGCAGGCCAGCTCCTCAGCGTTGGAGAAAGTGCCACAGGTGGGGAGCTGTGATTAGCAAGGGAATCTCACTCAACAGCTGCTGAAGTCCAAGGTGGGCTGCAGGGCTGTGGCGCAGGGCAACAGCAGCCTCTGTCCCCTCTCCCTCACCTGACCTGGATTTCTTTTCCTTCAGTTTTCATCCCCTGACATAGTATATACTGATTTGTTGATTTATTTATTGTCTATCCCTTTTCCATCCCTGCTCCTATCCCAACAAATACATCCACGTAAGCGCGAAGAGAACACACAGTTCGCAGGTCGGCTCTCTGCTACATCTCCCACATCTAGAGAAGCGCTTGGCAGATTTTGTCGGATGAATTAATGTATTAATTTATTTCTTCATGTATTTATATAATAACCACTGACTGGGCTGTACCTGGGCTAAGCGTCAGGGTGTCGGAAGTGACGGGAGCTCAGTTCTACCCAGCCGGGCACTCTTTTCTAGCTGCTTCATGAATCTCTGCCTTGGGCCCCCACAGGATGCAAACAACACTCAGGAGGGAGAGATGAGGCCAAGTATTTTTGTTGTTGTGGTTGTGGTTCTACGGAACCTCGCCCAGGCCAGGCACAATTCAAGGCACTCAAGGGATGGTCATGAATTGAGCTGCCTGCCTATCACCCCTGCCCCGGAAAATCTCGCGGTGGAGGTATGGAAAGAGCTACAGAAAGTAATAATAACACAACAACGTTAAATGCAACAAGTGAGGTCTATACAGTCAGCCATGAGAATAAAAAGAGGGAACAACAAAAAATCTGGGGGAATCAGAGAAAGTGTCCCAGGGGCAGGGACATTTTAATTGGAACTTGAAACATCAGTAACAGTTTGCCACTCAAAGGCAATAAATGCATTCCTGGCAAAGGGGATGACTTTTGCTATGTTCAGGTAGCGTGCGACTTTACACAAATCTGGAGCGTGAAGCACGTTGGCAGGGGCTGAACTTTGTAACATAGCCTTCATCAGCCAGAAATAAATTCCCTTAAAAAATCAAACATGAAAGACTCAGATACCAAGTGTTAGTGAAAATGTACAGAAGCAGGCATTTTCTTACACTTCTGGTGGGAATGTCAATTAGTACAGCCTTTTTGGAGGACAAGTTATTGATAACTAGTGAAGCTGAAAATATAACTCCCCCACCATTGAGCCATCTTACTTCCAGATATGTGCCCAAGAGGGACGTGCTGATGAGAAAAAGGAGGAACATCCGTGAGGATGTCATTAACAGCGCTATTGATGACTGTGAAAAACTGGGGGCAAAGCTAGGTCTCCATCTATAAGGGAATAGGTATCTATGAACAAGCAGTAAATACACCATGAAATTTGTGTGTAGAGAAGATAAATGAATGAACTAGATCTACAGCATCGACATGGCGAAATCTCTGTTATAATACGGAGAAAAGAAAGCAAGTCAGGGAAGGATGCATGCATCATAATACTATTATACAGATTTTAAAATTCACAAAACTCTAGGCTGTTGGTGGAGTGTATGCTCACATAAAAAATCAAAGCATAAAAACGTGTATAGATCCTGTAGACTTAGTGGTTACCTCCGAGACGTGAGAGAGGCTAACGGGATTAGAAGGAGGCAAATGGAGCTTTAATGTATCTGAGATACATTGTTTCTCAAGAAAAAAAAAAAATCTGCTGCAAAGGTGCCAAACTGTGAGTATTTGTTAAATATGGATTTTGGACACAGGGGTGTTTTTAGGCATTTGTTACATTCGTCTCTGTGCTTTTCTTACTGTTCAGAAAGATTTCATAGGTTTTAAAACGGCCAATGGAATTTCACTTGAAAGATAGACTTATTTTATATAGTTTTAACTCCACGGTCTCATCTTTATTGCACTGACTCTGTTTTCTACATGAAAACAAAAGGTCAGGAGCTATTTATTCATCCGCTCAACCATTCACCCCAACAACAAGCACTTATTCAGTGTCCATCATGTAAAAAGCTACCATTCTGCATCACTACAGAGGCCTCCTGTGAGCCCCAAAGACAAAAATCCCCAACCTCGACAGGTACATAATCTGCTTAGAGTCAAAGGACATATACATTCACGCAGCTTCCAAACACCTAAGTATATAGAAATTATACGCCAGAAAACTACATCACCGTAATGCACTTTGTTTTTTATTAGTACGTGGCTGGTATCAGTGTGAAATAAAATGGGAGCCATAAATACAATATCATGCCTCGGCCGTTGTCAAGATCTGAAAAAGCAATTGGTAGAAAAGGACCTTACACACTCAGGCTATGCCTTTCTTGAGGACAAGGAGTCAAAAGTTGCACTGCCAACCCTCACCCCCGTTAACTCAAGCACGCTGGCTAAGAGAAAATGAAGACAAATGGGGGGTCCCTCCACCTGCGTGACGACCACAGGTGGGGTCAGCCACCTTTAAAGCCATGTTGATTATTGCGGCTACTTCCCGGGCCTGGTCCTGGGAAGGAGCAACTTCATCTGCGTCCCTGGGCTCTTGCTCAGATAAGACAGTGGCTCAACATCCAGAGTCAAGAAGGAGACAGCCCTCTCTCTCTCTCCCTGCTCGCTTCTGATCTCATGTAATCTAGCACTTACTTCCTATTAACTTTAGATGATATCAGTAATATATAAATACATTATCCTCATGAAGCAGAAAAACAAAAGCCCACATGTAAATATCATGGAAGTCTCTCTTCAGTGCACTTACCTACATTCATGAACAGATACTTTTTAATATAAATGGCTTATAGTGAAAATAAAATTTTTTTTCCCCTTGGCAATAATCTTGGCAATCTTTCAATGTCATCACCTATAGTTCCATTTTTAGCCTTCCTTTAAACAGGTGCAGAATATTCTACAGTGTGGTTATAACATCCCTGGTAAGCATTCCCATACTGATGGACATCGAGTGTTTCTAATTGGATTGCGCTTTCAAATAATGCTGTGATTAGTTTCCTTGGGAAGCTCAGTGCTACACAGCCAGGCACTGTTTTCTAGCTGCTTCGTGTATCTCTGCCTTGGGCCCCAACAGGATTCAAACAACGGTCAGGAGGGTGAGGCCATGCCATGTATTTTTTTGTTGTGGTTCCACGGAACGGAACGCAGAGCCAGGGATGTGCACGTACTCAAGAGATGCTCCTGAACTGAGTACATCTGTGACCTGGGTGCCCCCACTGTCTCCAGTCCTCTGATGAGTGGAGTGTACCAGGGTGAAAGCTGACAACTGGCATCTCACGCAGAGCAGACCCTCTGATAAATATTAAATGACCCCAACAACTTGAATAAACCAAACGATTGTGCCAGAAAGTTGGAAAACGGTCCATGGGAGTCAACTCTCTTCCTCCTGGCATTTTAGGAGCAGAGAGGACGCAGCCCTCTCTGCCTTGGACAGAGAGTGGGCCCATTCATCATTCTGCCAGGCCCCTCCAAACAAGATGCCTGCGGGCTCCTCTCTCAAGTGGGTCCAGGCAAGGTCATTACCTGGCAACACGAACGCTCCTTATCTCCCTGGCCCTGTTTCAGAAAAGAGTCATTGACAGCAGGGATTCAATCTCCCTTCTAAAGCCCTTTCCCAGATAAACAGGCTTTAAAGAATCCACCGTGTGCACGACCTTTTGAGAGGCCAAGTCATCAAATCGACGGGGAGGAGGCTGAGGAGTGGACTGCCCCCTTGCCAGGAAAAGGTTCTCTCTCCAAAAAAAGGTTTGTGGCCAGGAAAGGACTTACAGGAGAGACTGGGGATCCGCAACTACAGAGGCAGCTCTAATATGAACCATTATCAATCTAACAGGGCATGGGTTTTAAACTCCAACCCATGGTCCACACATGGGAAGACTTCATGATGGGAGGGAGTAGATCACTGGCCAGTGGAGGTACAGAAATCCCTCCCGGGGCTGCGTTCCACTAAGAATGGATGGTGCTTGAGATTCATCCCTTCAATACACAAATAATGAACCATTCAAAGAAAGTGGAGGAAGAAATAACTAAAGAGAAAGATAGACAAGAGAAAGAAAAAGAAAGAGAAAACAGAGAAAGAATAAAGAAGTATTTACAAGTTTGGCTTTAAAATACAAAAGCGTAAAACATCTTTGAATATGGAAAGCTTTCTTTTTGCCTGCAGACTCACAGAGGGTGAGGCAATGATGAAACCCCATCATGAACGGATAACATGAGGGTCTAGGAGATAAAGCAGACGAGTTGCTCTGAGCTCTTTGGAAGAAAACGAATGAGTCAAAGTACTGACTTAGGAGTGGTTTACGTTCCGGATGACTTAAATATGGTGAACTTGACTCTGTCTGTGATTATAGGTGCTTTGAAGTATTCATTGGAATATATATCGTTCATTGCGACTGTGAAATTAAGTTGCCGGAGTAGAGCATAACCTCTGAAAAATAAACGCTTTAGGGATCTGCCTATTATAAATGTCAAACCGAAACCATCTTTGAGTCAAGTCCTGCAGAGACTCTGCCTGGAAATAAGTCAAAGATTTAGGAAATTAAATTTTAAAAGAAAAAAACAGAATAGAATCAGGAAACTGGCAGAATCAGCCAAGTACTGATCAACAAGCACGTCATGAGGGCCTATCATGAGCACATCATGACGTGGATAAAACTCACACAGGGCCAGCAAAGAGTTAAAGGACTCAGGGAGCCAACAGGAGCTTTCCTGCTAAGACAGCATGGTTTGATAGCAGCATACGGAGCACTATGAGTTGGTCCTTTAATCAGTCCCAATAGGCTGACCCACTGGAATATAAGCTTTTTGGGGACAAGAACTTTGCCTGTGTTCACCATCACTGTATCTCCATCCTGGTAAATAGCAGCTGCTTAAGAAATAGTTATTGTGTAAATTAAATAAGAGATGACAGGAAGAAAGGAAGGGAGAGAGGGAGGAAGGAAGGAAGGAAGGACTCGAGGAAAAGAAGATATGGAAGGTTATATTCCTCGGTGAACAGCCTTCCTAGGATAATTTTCCTGGACACTATCCCTTCCCATTTCCACATACCCCTCAGCATCCTGAAAGACAGAAGCAGAGAATAAGAGCTGGCAGGAGAGCTGTGCGTGTCAGGGTATCAGGGTGTGTATGAGCACCGAATCCATCACCCTCCTTTGCAGTCCTTAATGTTTTGTTCACAGCTCCTCACTGGCACATACCACCACTCTGCCTTCTTACGCGTCTGTTTACCTGATCCTGTCCATTGAGAAATTGGGCCTGACAGAGACATACACAGGGGCCTCTCAAGTTCAAAACTGAATATTGGGCTTCCCTGGTGGCTCAGTGGTTCAGAATCCACCTGCCAATTCAGGGAACACGGGTTCCATCCAGGGTCCAGGAAGATCCCACGTGCCGCAGAGCAACTAAGCCCATGTGCCACAACTACTGAGCCCATGTGCTGCAACTACTGAAGCCCGCATGCCTAGAGCCTGTGCTGCACAGCAAGAGAAGCCCCCGCAATGAGCAGCCCGCGCACCACAATGAAGAGCAACCCCCACTCACTGCAACTAGAGAAAGCCCATGCGCAGCAATAAAGACCCAGTGCAGCCAAAAAATAAATTTATTTTTTTAAAAATTAAAAAAAAAAAAAAAAACCTGAATACTGACCACATAAAACTCCATGCAACAGACACCATGTTTTCCTCCTATTCTCCAATGGGATTAGGCCAAGTGCACTCCTTGGTGATGATGATCGAGGCGTCACCCAGCCCTCACACCCCACACTGGATTGTCGTCCTCCTATTTCTAGTCCCTTAGAACATAGCAAGAGCCCAAATGTACCTTGCAATGCATGAAAACTTCCTTTCAGACCAGATTAGCAGTGGTTATCACCAGTGTGATCGAGAGTCTACAAGGCCAGAAGGAAGACATAATTAGTGCGACCCTAGGCTGAAAAACTAGAATTACCAACCAAAAGGAGAGACTTCAAGCATACACATAGAGATTTAATAGAACCTTCAGACATTTAGCACATGATATCTGTCATGAAAATTATAATGTGAAATTAGCAAAGAAAGTAACTTGAAGCAGATGTTCAAAATGTTCCCCTCGACCTCTCCACATAGCAGGTTGGGACACATGTGCCTAGATTCTGTGCTTCCAACACAAATAAGAGCGATCAAGTCTTTTCTTCACAGAAACAAGATCAATGGATGGTACAGTTTTTGCTCTAAACGCCATACTCATGTAGAAAACACTGAAGTCAGAGTCAAGATATTTGGGAATCCATCTGCTCGTATCGGAAAGTCTGTTACTATGGTTAATAAACCACGCATTTTTGGTATAAAGTCACCCATGTTCAATAAGAACAATATATAGCTAAACACAAGGAACTTCTGACAAATGGAGATTTAAAGTAAGTTTTGGGGGAAGCAAACTCCCAAATTATTATTAAATTATTCAATTTAATAATTACTAAACTCAGCTTTAAAAGGCAAGGCCAAGTTTGGCCAAGCTGGGGTCAAGACTTGGAGGTCAATTACAAGAAGTCACCTGAGCCCCTTATGCCTAAAACCATCCCCTAGTAGGATGTGGAAATTTTATGAAAGAGACAGAAGGCCATTTGGCCTAGTGAAAAAGCCAAGTTAAGATACCACAGAAGGAGGTATAAGCAAATCACAAAAGTATGAGAATGGGAATGTATATCTGGGCCAGACCATTCTCACCTAATTAAGAGGTCCACAATTTTGTATAACAAAAATAATGGAAACAACTGAAATATCTAATAATAGAAGAACAGTTGAGTCAAATATGATTTACTCCCCAATGAAGATATTAAACTGCTATAAATCTGCAATAACACAAAAGCATGGCTATAAGTTACATGAAAGAAACATTAGGATACAGAAATGTATGTGCAACAGGGAACTATATTCAATATCCTGAGATAAACCATAATGGAAAAGAATATGAAAAAGAATATATGTATAACTGAATCACTTTGCTGTACAGCAGAAATTAACACAACATTGTAAATCGACTATACTTCAATAAGATTTTTTTTAATTTATGTGCAATATTATCTCAACTCTTTTATTTGAACCCATCTATATAGAAAAAAGCCTGAGACTATATTTTTAAAAAATGCTAACAGTGGTTGCAATTAGATGACAGAACTTTATATAACTTTTAAATATTCTCTTTTGAGTTTTTAAAAATTTTTCTGCATTTTTCACATATTTTCATAATTGGTGGGGGGAGAAAATTGAAACCCCCAGTTCCTCGGTTGTTTACTTCCTTTGAATCTCAACAGTCTTTCCTAGACACAGTGGGAATAAAGAGGCCGGCTACTCTTGCTTTCAATTTTTTTTTAATATTTTGATGTGGCTAGGCAATTATATATAATTTAACATAAAATCAGCCTTTGAGTGATACCAGACAAGGCAAAATGGAAGTTTCTATTCACTCATTCCATTAATACCTAAAGAGAGGTTACTGAATGAAGTTGAGAGGCAATATGTTTTTGAATACGTTTTTCGAACAAAAGGAACATTCCAATTGCATATCTCATTTAGGCTAAACGACAAAAGCCACATGCCTACTTACATACACACCTCTCTAACACACTCCCAATACCCATACAAACACAAAAACAAGCCTACACTGCTAATTTTGCTTTTATAAAACACATTCTGAAAATTATAGGTTTGAGGTGCTGAAAATCTGAAGAATATACAACATCAACAAGGCAGAAAACGGTGGGAAATTTTCCCCTTTTTTAATGTTAAGATCCAGATCATCAACAGTCATTTGCTGAAAAGAAGCTTGCTCATTTTTAAACAAGACAGAAATTAAAACTGATGTAGCTCCTGTGTTTGTTTGAGTAATGACGCAAGCAGGCATCAGTTTAAATCAGCTATTGCTGCTGCAATCAATTTTCTCCTAAATTTATCAAGCATTGTTATGCCTGGTTTATTGATGATTTTTGATGCATTCCCAATTAAAAAAAAAATTTCCTCAACCTCATAAGTTATCTTTTTCTCGAAAAGCCACAAAAGAGTTCTAATTTTTCTAAAACTAGCCAGAGGAGACAAAGAATAAATCAAACACCTGAAGCCAGATAAGCAAACTCGCATTATGAAATGGAATTCAGGAAAGCATCATGACAGCATCTCAGTCACAAGAAGAATCTGAGCTGCGGTCCCTCCCTTCCTTCCCTGGTACAGCCAAACGTATGCAATCACAAGGTGAAGGAGGCAGGAGAATTTCTGGGAGCGCTACCTAGACAGGAGCCATAGATGTGATTTTAAAGCAGGCCAAAAGATAGCGATCACACATTTTTGATGGCTTGAGAGGAAGAATGCATGCCTTTGTGGATTCGCAACGAACAATTACCTATTACATGCCAGGCTGAACTAGGCAATGAGGATCAAGTGACAAACAAGACAGGTCTTGTCCCTATTTCTTGGACTCCATAGTCAAACTCACCAAACTCAGAAATATGTATATTTACAATACACATCATGGTAATATGTATCATTCACTGAGTGCTTACTATGGGCCAGGCAAGAGTCCACGTGTTTTACACAATCATCATCATAATCAAAATAACAGCTACTCCTGTGTATTAAGAGCCAGTAACAGTCACTGTGGTAAAACCTGCAGCCCTATGATACAAGTGTTCTCCTCCCTTGTATGTCTTATCATGATGAGGGAAAAGTGGCTTAGGGAGGTCGAGGGAATTGTTCAAGGTCACAGACAATGACGGCAGAAGACAGATTTGAACACAGGTCTACCTGATTCCACCCCACACTGGACCACCATGGTCTTCCACACTGGGCTTTGTCAAAGTCCGTTGGCAGTGAAGCGCAAGATGTTAAAATGAGACGTGATATGCATGGGGACAGGAGCCATCCCAAGGCTGATGTCATCACTGAACAGCTGGACCTCCGTTCTGGCTGGCCAGTCTCAGGAGCTGCTGGATACAGGCTGGAACTGAGCCCACGGGTCCTCCGGATGAATTTCAATGGGCAAGGAAAAACATCTTCCAAACTGGTGCTGCCGGACGCCTTCTTCTTTGGCATGAGCGAGGAGCAGAACATTCCTATTGATTACCCTAAAACAGTGGTTCTCAACTGGGGAGGATTTTGCCACCTCCCTCCAATAAGGGACACTTGGCAATGTCTGGAGACATTTTTCTTTGTCCCTCTTAGGAGGGTGTGCTAGTGGTACCTAGTGGATAAAGGCCAGGGATGCCACTAAATACCCATAATGCACAGCCCCTCACAACAAAGAACGACCTGGTCCAGAATGCCAATAATGTCTCTGCTAAGGAACCCCACCCTAAAGTATCCCTATGCTGCCTAGTGGATTTTTCTAAGAAAATGAGCCAAAGGAATGAACTTTGTGTTCCTAAATTTCCAAGATCGGAGCATAGACTAGATGGCAGTCTTCAAAATGCAGTGCAGCAGGAAAATATTATGTCTTCCATTCATCTGTATGCATCTTTATGTTTTTATTTCCTGTGTATGTTTTATAATGTTCTTAAAGTAGTACCATAGTACATGCAAGTAATTTATGTATAAACAAATACATATTTATTGGAGGTAAATGCTCAGAACAGTAAAAATACATGATTGACAATGTTGGAAATGTAGAGAAAGAGCTATAGATTTGGAATTAAGGAGATCTGGGATCCAATTCCCAGTTCAGCCTCTAAATATTAAATGTATGACCTTGGTTTAACTGTCTGTAGAATAGGCATAAGAATACGCACCCTTGGCCCCCGCACCCCCAGGACTGCATGATGAATTAATTCAATTGTGTATTAAGCACCTAGCACATAGTAGCTGCTTAATGAATATTCATTTCCTCTACCCTCTTCTCCCTCTCCTGTGTTTTAGGTGTAAGAGGCTGGCACAGGTCACAAAGGCTGTCCTGAGTATCTTCATCTGTAATCAAATTATAAATATTCCATCTACTTGACAGAGTTGGCATGAAGGATTAAATTAGAAAGTTGGTATTAAAGCGCTACCAAAAATACAAAGGATTTATAAATATAAAGTTGTTTTCCTAAACTGTGACCGTACAACTTTTTATCAAGGGTATTCCTGATAATTACTCCTTTGCCCAATTTGGAAACTCAAAGGTCAACAGTCAAAAAGGAAAGGGCTTGATTCTCATAACTCCACGTGGCTTTTTCTTTTCTGCTTACACTGTTTCACCATCTTAGCTGAGAAAGTGCTTAAATATTGCAAAATCAGGAATTTCAACAGCGGTATATCCAGTTCATCAGCATGGTGTTTGTCGGTTTTTTTTGTTTTCTTTTCCTAGAGGGAATTGATTCGCAGGCTGTGAAAGCACATTGCATCACAGACTGACCACGCAGAGGGGCCCAGAGGCTGTGTACCTCCCGGACGGTGCTGACGTCAAATTGCAGGGCACGTGGCCCCGTGCACTCCCAGCTCAGCACAATTCTCCCACACGCCTACAGCCTGGGATTCATGCTTGATCATCTACAATTCCAAGTGCGTATTTTTAAACTTTCGAAAGTGAAGTGTGTTCATGCAAGCACTCTTCACAAAGGTCAAAAGCAGGCGGGAGCCACGGGGCCCTCACTGGAGGGGCCTCACTCTTGGAACCTCTCCCAGTGGGAGCCCTGGCGATGGGGGGAACTCAGCCCCAGCCTGGATCTCGCTGGCATTTTCTGACTTTCTCCTCTCACTCTCCCTAACAGAGTTAATAACAATAATAGCACACCATTTCTAAGCACTCTAGATTTTAAAAACCTGTAATGAATATTATCTCCTTGATTCTTTGAATTGCAACTGCTCTTCACTTACTCAGCAGCCACTAGACTCTGAACCCCTAAGAGCACTCCCTGTGACTTGTACACACACGTCTTGCTAACCCCAGCACCTCCCTGGTACATCGTGGCTCATAGTAGGTGCTCAATACCCATTGCTTAAAAGCACAACTAGATGAGTGCATATTCTAATCCTCACCTTAACCATGACACACCTGAAACTCAGAGACCTTAAGTCATGTGCTCAAAAGCATGCTTTTCTAAGTTACAGAGACAGTCCTAAACCCAAGTTTTCTGACCTCAGTTTCATCAGAGACTCTAATATGGAAGGTAATTCCTACCTACCTAAGGGAGGTAAGTAGAAAGAAACCTGAATGTTGCTCTGCTGAGTACAGCCTTGAACAAGCTGCCAGGAGACAGGAGGGGGCACAGACAGAATCATCGAACTCACTAACGCCAATTCTCTTCCCATGTGCCCTACATGCCCTTTGTCCTGGGTGAAGGCATGGCAGACACATCTAGGAAATGATGAGTTGGACCCTAATACCACATCTCAGTTCAAGGTCTGACACCATGCGAGTCAGATCTCAAGCTCTGGAGTAAAAGGGGCTGAAACTGAACCCAGGCTCAGCCACTTATATATGGTGTCACCTTGGGCCCTCTTTGTCTCTCCATTCCCTCCTCTGGAAAATGGGGAAAATAATACAACTTTCTTCATAGTGATGTTCTAAGGATTAAATGAGTTCATCCATTTTTTTAATTGCTTAATACAATGATAGGCACGCAGTCATAGGGTAATAAATACTAGCTATTGTTATGCTTGCACTGACATATTCTACCTCTGTGATGCTCTTTCCTACTTGTTTCATCACCTATGCCAGGCTAAACCTTGGTGTTACTCACCTGGGTTGTTCCAAAGTCTTCCTAACCAGATTGCCTGCCTGTGGCCCCGCCTTTCCTCGAAGCATCTTCTTTCTAAGTGCCTCCTGAAAAATCCCCTCTGATCATGTGACCCACTTGCCTGAACACCAATGGCTAAGATGCTGCCCAGATTCCATCATATGACTGTCAAGACCTTTCCCAATCCAAACCCAACCCCTCATTCAAGCCACGTCTTCCATGCCTTTCTCATGTTCTACTTCTTTGATCCTTGAGCACAGCCTATGTAAAATCAAGAATGTGCATTGTTTGACTCTCCAAGTACATTTGATACCTGCACAGAACTATAAAAGCCTTCTAGGTGATTTAAACGTATGTTCATTGAATTAACTTCGTAAAGTAACTGAATACTGAGTAATGTCGTGATTAAGAGCCTGGACACTGGTGGCAGGCAGATTAGAGCTTCAACCTCAGCTCTGGCACTTATTAGCTCTGTGACCTTAAACAAGTCACTTACCTTCTCTGCACTTCTATATCTTCTTTGGTGAACTACAGCTACTGTCTGATGTATAGAATATTGTGAGAATTCAGTGGAATGATATAATTCAAAGTAGTTCTCCCAGTGCCTGGTGCCTGGTACGCTCTCAAAAAATGGCAGCTGAAACTGAAAGTGTCTAGTGTACATCAACAGTAAACAGGCTTATGGTGATAACTGGGCAACTTGTTGGGAATCCTGGAGCCTACTTGCATATCAAACTAAGGCCCCTAATGCATAAGCCCCCGGTGAGAACCACAAGGCCTGCTTCTAGAAAAGCCAGTGAACATATGCTCTGAGACAGCTTTAAATAAGCACAAAGCACTCAGCAGCCCACACACATCCTCCGAGCCCGTTCTCACCCACGGAAAGCAGAGAAAACACTGGTCACCATCCTTTCCTATCCTCTTAGCAGAAATGACTGTGGACATGGGCAGGTTACGAGCATGGTCATTCCAGGTCTCGGACAATGGCCTGTCCAGAGCCTCTCCGAGCCAGCGGGGATTCAGAGGTGACAGCAGCTGAAGGTGGAGCCCTTGCTGGTGGCCCACTGCTAGCCTCACCTAGAGCAAAGGTCCATCAGTGGTCCCCAGAGAGGTTCCCTGTTACACTTACATCCTGCTCTGGGTGACACCCAGCCTCTCTCCATGGTTCAACCATCCTCAGCTGACCAGAGCACGAATGAATATTTAACTCGAACTCCCATGGCCTACTGTGTATATAATCCTGTGTATATAACACACATATAACTCCAGCCCACTCAGGAGAGACAACTCCTGATGCATAGATGTACAGACAGAAATGCATGACATTGCAGCCTTTCTCCTGAGCACTAGAAGCTGCAAAATGATCTCTTTTTTATCAGGTAGCTTGAAAAAAATATGATGTGGGAACTTCCCTGGTGGCACAGTAGTGAAGAACCCGCCTGCCAATGCAGGGGACACGGGTTCAAGCCCTGGGCCGGGAAGATCCCATATGCCGCGGAGCAACGAAGCCCGTGCACCACCACTACGGAGCCTGCGCTCTGGAGCCTGCGAGCCACACCTATTGAGCCCACATGCCACAACTACTGAAGCCCGTGAGCCTAGAGCCCGTGCTCTGTGACAAGAGAGGACACCGCAATGAGAAGCCCGTGCACCACAACAAAGAGTAGCCCCCACTTGCCACAACTAGAGAAAGCCCATGCACAGCCACAAAGACCCAATGCAGCCAATAAATACATAAAAATAAATTTCTTAAAAAAAAAAGAAAAAAATATGATGCAACTAGACAAGAGTGTGTGTGTGTGTGTGTGCCAGTGTGCATGCATGCGTGCGTGCACAAGTAAGTGTGTATGATGCAGAAGGAGAACAAAAAAGGAAGAGATTCCTCTGCTTCCAAAAATTCTTAATTGATTAACATGGCATGTTGGCTCAGGTAATTTAGGAAATTGAAATTATATGTTTGTACAGAGATAATCTATACTTTAAAATATCTGGCATGGTAGGAGGAACACTGATGAACAGTTTAAAAACTTGCTTCATGTGGGCTTAATACGGGGCTAATTCAGAATCAGGGAGCTGGAGAGTTATGGGACGCAACATAAAACGTGCCAGTTCACTGAGCATCGCAGCGATCAGGGAAACACACATAAAAACTCCGATAAGAATGGAATGCGAGGCAAAAGCACAATTTCCTCCCAATCTGGAACATCAGCAGGATTTGCGCGTGTTGTTTGCGGTTTTCGGGGGTGGATGGTACATTACAGTGGCACATCAGCAGTGATGCTACATGGCAGCTCCGCGGAATACCATCTGCTTCTCTGGGAACTGTTAATATAGTTGTAATTATCTACTTCTAAGCACTTTATTGGGAATATCACTTGCAAATTAATCAACTACAGACCAGTAAAACAAATGACATGCCTCCCCAGAAACAACAGCATTATTTCCCATTATTTTCCAAAGGTTTTAGGAAAGCTGAAGGGCGTGGGGGTGCGGGGGTTATACGCGCATTTAAAACCTTGCCCTGTGTATATAAGTTGAGCAGAAAGAATTACAGAATTGGGTGTTCTAGAAAGGGCTTTGGAGGATTGAGCCACGGAGATGAGGAGGAGAACATCAAAACCTAAGAGATGGGTCACGTTACCATGTGAGACAAGAGGTGGGAGATGGACTCCAACGGACAGCTACATGATGGTGAAGACAAAGATTTCCAGACCCTTCTGCCATCGCTCCCAGCCAGAGTCTGCTGCCTTCTCAGTCTTGCCCTCCAAACCTTCCAGTGGTCTGTAGCACGGGCACGGCCCCTCCAGCCCAGGCTGTTTCTTTTTTTCCTTTTTTTCTCTTCATGAAAAATTAATTATTATTTATTTTGAGCCAATATCTTCCTGAAATTTGAATTCAAACTAAATTTTAATAATGCAAAAAATACTAGTTAAGTAATATAAATATGGCAGGAAATATATACTAGAAATTCAGCCAAGGCCATTTCTGTCAGCTGTAGGGCAAGAAGCAAGAGTGCAGGGGGAGAGAGAGGAAGCGCTGGAACGCTAATCCCCAATTCTCCTGCCATAATTGACCAAGATGGTAAAGCTCTGAAAGCAGAAAAGCAAAGTATCTAAATGGCAGAAATGACACAGGAGAGTCAGGGGACTCAGGATGGGGAGAAACCCCAGACAGGCTGCTCCTCACTCTGAGTAAGCAGCATACTTGAATGGCTCTGAACCATGAGTCTTCAAGTCTGTGGCTTCAACCCAGAGGTCCAGAGGAGATGAATCCCAGTCACCATCACAGAAAACTCTAAGTGCACCTGCTGTTAGCAGCAAATCCGAGAGCCACGGGAGAAGGAAATATTCACTGCCCTGGCCCTCCTCCCCAGAGGCGCTGGCTCTAGTCTGCGGGAAGGGGGGTGAGTCGGTCTCCCCAGGACATGCCCAGGCTTTCAATAAACAAATGGCTTCAGACCCTTCTGTGATTTCCCCACCATCTTGTCAGCTCAGACCTCACAGCAACAGAGGGCCAGAGCCACACTCAGAGAGAACGGCTGATCCCCACTTGCACAGGACATGGAGGATGCTGGTACCTGGTCAGAGGATGCTGGTACCTGGTCAGAGGATGCTGGTACCTGGTCAGAGGATGCTGGTACCTGGTCAGTTTAGGAAGACCCAAGCTGAGTTTCACTGATGGAAATAAAGGTTTGTTGGCCTCATTAAGCAATTTTACAAGAATGTACTAGGGTCCTTCTTGAGAGGGGAAAAAAGTGTTTAGAATCAGACAGGCCTTGCAGTAAATCTTGCCTTTGCTAATGACCAGTTACTTAATCTCATCATCCTTGAGTTTACTTGTTTATCCACGGGGGTTTGATATCTTCTTGAAGGAGTTTAAGTGCAATTTTTAAATAATGCTACACTTATTATGGAAGAAAAAGGAGACACAGAGACTTTTCAAACAAACTTAGAGAGGTTTGTCAGGGAAGAGGTGGGAGAGAAAACAAAATAACACCATGATTCTCCTGTAGGCCCAGAGGGAATGACCAAGATGGCCATAGTAGGCAAGTGCCCACATGGAATTCGTGTAAGAGACATGTATTGAGCATTTACTGTACTTAGCAGATTGGATTGTCATACACTGGATAGCTCTGTGAGAACGTGCTTTCCTACGGAAAGGACAAAGCCGATGTCCCAATTGTTCTCATAGTCCGCCCCAGGCTAGACAGAGTGAGATAAACAAATGCCATAGGCGTGGGGTTAGGTGCTGTAGAGAGAATCAACTTTTTCAGCTCCTGTTAAAATTTGTGTGTAGACCTCTGAGGCAGGTATTGTCACCTGGTATATTTGAGGCGGGTGTCATTTATCCAATCTCAGCAGACCTCCCTACTATATGGAATCACCTCACACAGAAGGCTTATCCATTTTCCAGCTAGTTTCTTATAAGACTGGACATCATGGTGCTGACTTACTCAGAATCAGCTCTTCTGATTTTTCTGAGGAGACAATGAGGTTCTTCAATAGTTTTTGAGTGAATTTAAAGGGAGCGTTTCCAGAATCTATTGTACAACCGAAACTTACTACCAGAAAAGGTAGAAAGAAGAGCTTACCCAGGACGGGATTAGGGCAGGAGCACCCCCCTTGGACTTTCTGAGCATCCAGGATTCTCCCCGGCCCACAGAGTTCATCAGTCACCAAGACGTGGTTCTGCAACTGCGCCCTTGGGCGCAGTAAGCTCGCTGTGCTTCTTCCTCATCTTTTTCTTTTTTAATTTAATTTTTATTCTGTATCGGCACATAGTTGAATTATAATGTTGTATTAGTTTCAGGTATACAGGAAAGTGATTCGGTTATACGTATACATATATTATTCTCTTCCAGATTCTTTTCCAATATAGGTTAGTACAGAATACTGAGTAGAGCTCCCTGTGCTATACGGTAGGTCCTTACAGATTATCTATTTTATACATAGAGGTGTGTATATGTTAATCCCAAACCCCTAATTTATCCCTCCCCCCAACCTTTCCCCTCTGTATCCCTCATCTTAATACAGAACTAAGTAGCATAACTACCACCTTTGTAAAGACTACGTAGGAGACAACGCACGCCATGTGCCCAGCACATAGTAGGTCCTCATGTTAGGCTTCATCCCAGAGTCAGGGCAGCCCTCGGCAGACTCTGGAACAGAAGTACCACCTATGAATACAGGCGTGTGATATGTTGAAGCTGGGAGAAGCTTACATTCAGGACCTGAGGGAATGAAGGATTCATTTGTCACTTAGGTATTTCCTCCCAGAGATCTCAAGCAAAACTTCAACTGGCATGTAGCATATCCGTGTTCATAAGAAATAGTAGATCATTAAATTGATTAAAGAACTGTAATGCTGCAAAGGTAGTATTAACAATGACGTAAAGGTAGTATTACCAGTTTGTTGAGAAAATGTAGGAATCTGACTTTCATTCTTGATCCTATTCTTGATCCTATTCTCCTCTCTAGACCACTCCACACCTTCACAGAAGGGGGCCTCGGGGACACTGAAATGTGGTGAGCTGTGGGGACCTAGGTGGAGGCTGTTGCCTTTGTTCAGGTGTGAGAACTTGAGCCATGGAGGGTGTTGGATGGTGGCCATGGGGACGAGAGAAGGGGCCTGGTATGAGGAAACACGGAAAAACAGAAACATCAGAGCCTGGCAACTGATTTGAAATGGCAAGTAAATTTTTTTTTCCATTTTTAGCTAACGTGTGTTCTTCTAATGTTTCTACAGGGAATCTGTAACATTTATATAAAGATAAGTTTTGAAAAAATTGTTAAATTCAATGACATCTTGAAAAAAGAAGGCGTTAGTGATTACTCTAAGGCTTAAATCTTGAGTGCCTGGGGGAAAATGCTAGCGCCACTGATACAAACTTAGAAAACCACCATAAACAAAGTTTCCACAGTATGGATTGGTGAATGGCGAGAAATTTATTCAGAGACATCTTGAATCTAAAATGCTGGTGGAGTATACAGCAGCAACTGACATACAGCATATGCCCAATAAATGCTTTTCAAATGAATAAATAAATTACATAGACCGTCTGCTCTGAGAATTAAGGACCAGCTACCCTTACCAAGCCTGGTACACGAAAGACTAAGTAGCAACTGTTGTCACAGAACCAAAGAGATTCCGCGATGAGTTTGGAAAATCCTGGACGCAACCATTCACACCAGTTTCTTCCCACTTTAGAGGGTACAGAGAAATGGGCAGTGCATGGGCAGTGCTTCAACGAGGAAGCCAGAAAGGAAAGGCCAGGACGCAGGGCTGAACCAAGTCACGTGGATTCCCCAAGAAGCTGACAATTAGTCACCTTTTCCAAAAAGTACTGAAGTGTTGGTTAAATATTTCTTTAGAAGGGTGGCAGAGAGCATCAGACAGGAAGAGGGCAAGAGGTAGCAGTACTCAACCCTTTCTATAACGTCCCCAGCAATTCAGCTCTGGCCCAAACTTCCACACCCTACTCAGCATCCGTTAACTGCTTCCATCCTCCTCAGAAGGCACTTCAGGAAACATCCATTTTTCCCCAACCTGCCTCTTGAGATGACAAGCCCCAAGCAGCACGGTCATGGCACTCTTTCCAACCACATTTTAGTCTTTGTCCTGAGTGGAGTTCTGATAACTAGATATCATCTTGCCTTCACCCCCAGTGCTCTTTAAACACTCTTTAAATGCTCTTTAAATGTCCCTTCGAGATTGGTGTCCCAATGACCTGCCCTGCCACCCACCCTTGACTCCACTCTAATGAGACACATATGTATAGGCTCAGTCCCTTTTCCAGTGCAATCACCAAGTCCAAGATGGGGAGCACAGAATCCTCTTCCAATTAAAACAGCTGCAGTGCTGTTTGACTGAGTCAGAGAGGGGTACTTATTTTCCCTTAGAGTTCAGATTTCAACTGATCCAGAAGTAGTGATGGCAGAAAGGTGAGCAGACAGGGTGGCTGGTACCCGTCCGAACGTCCCGGAGACGTTTCACAGCCCCATGCCCCTTGGAAACGGAGCCAGGGAGACTGCTATGCTTTTCCGCAAGTGCCAGCACACTGCTGGCGGTGGTCACCCCTGGGCCAGCATGCTCTGAACTCTTGTCATCTGGCAGCAACCACCCAGAATCTCTCTACAGCGCTGAGAGTGGCTGTCAGACCAGCACCTGCAGGCTGGGACTGCTATATTCCCAGCCAGCATCTCACAAACAACAGCAACCAGGTTATCTGCTCCATCACACCGGGCTCTTGCTCCCCCTGAATTGTTCAGTGATGGAGTCAATTTTCTGTCACCATGTGCATTGCTGCCTCTACCCCATGAGAGCCACCATCAAGATAAAGTCTCAGGGTCCTGCTCAGTTAACAATCAATCGATCAATGAGTTGTCTCCATTATTCCCTCAACACTTACCTATCTTCCCTAAACACCTGAAGCCACTGGCTGGACTCCAGAGGCCCACCTCCCCTCCCCCAAATACGGGCAATCTAGAGACTAGTTAAAAATGTGTGGATAGGAATGGCATTTGGATATTTGATGCTCTGTGAGTTGTGCCTTGGACCTGGTATTGGAGGCCATTCAGACATGAGCCAACATAAAGGCCACTGCCACACTCTGGGGCTAAGCCTCCACCACCCCATCCCTCCCGTTGAGGAGCCCCTTGGAGGGGCCCTTCCTGAAAATAACCTCCAGTAACAGGGTCCCACCTTTAAGAAGAAGAGATTTCTCTCTTTGAACCGATTTTAGACACAAAGTTTAAAATTTTCACTTCTTAGAAATAAGTCCACTTATTTTACAATTCCTTTGTAGAACTCCAGAAACTACTCTAAGAAATAGAAACTACTAAAAGAAATCCTACCCAAGATGGGGAAAAGAAAATAAAGATGTCTCTAATGTTTACCAAAAACTGTGACATTATTTTTTTTAATCCACAGACAAATTAAATCTTAATTCATTTTACTTTCTAAAGGAAAATTTTAGAGGGGAGAGGTCACAAAATTAAACAGGGACAGAGGCTGGGAGTCATTGATTTGGAAAAAGAGAAACAGGAAAAAGATGGAACAATTTCCCGAAAAGTTTCTAAGTTTGGACTTTACCTAAAAGTTTATTACATTTCATTAAAATTTTTTTACATATGTAGTACTAGTAGTAGCTAACTTATTGAACACTTAGCATGTACCATGTACTGATGTGCGTTTTACAAGCATTAGCTCATTAATTTTATTTAATCTGTACAGCAAATCTATGTGGTAGAGTGGTATTATCCTCATTTTGTACCTGAGGAAATCGGACAACCCGTCTAAGTGATGGCAGAGCTAGGATTTTATCCAGGTCTCTCTGACACTGCAATCCATGCTCTTAATCACTGGGCAAAATTATCTTCCAAACAAGAGTACAATTTCATACACGTAAAACATAATACTAATTCTTGACAACAAAACACAGAGGAGATATTTACCTGTGACGTAAAAGCACAGAGGAAATGCATAAAATGGTAAATTTTGAGGTGCAATGGAACAAGTGTAATTAAATTAGCCAGTTGAAATGATTTGTTCGTTCCAATAACAGTAAGAGCCTTCTTCGCTCAAAGTTTACCATTCTGTCCGGTAGAGAAACAAAATGTTCTAGAAACATCCCAGATGCTGCAGCATTTGGAACGTTTGCATTAATTTTAGCAAGTCCCAGTGTTTCGAACATCTGCCTCACTGAGAGAAACCCATTGATAACGCTGGGGAGACGGTAAAGGGTACCATCTCCAAGGGCAATGATATCATCAGGGGGTTTGGCTCAGGATTTAGGTCAAAAGGCAGAGATGGCTGGAAGATGTGCTTTCAATTGGCAAGAGAGTGAATCTCATCCTCCCATCCTAGACATGGAAAGTGAACTCATCAGCATAGAGTAGAAAGTCCTCCAAGATCTAACATCTCCATCAACCTCTCCAACCTCCTGTGCATGGCAGTGTGTTGCACTGGTGGAAGGAAGTAACTTGAGGTGGTTAACAAAAGAGGCTCTAAGCCAGACTGCTTGGCTTGGTATCCCAGCATTTTTACTTACTCTATACATCAACTTCTCTGTGCCTCAATTTCCACATCCATCAGTGGGAATATTAATAATAATGATACCTATCTCGTGGGGTCATTGTGAGAATTCAGTGAATATACAAAGTGATTGGATCTTTGTCCAGCAAACGGTAAATGCTATACACGAAAGTTTGTTGCTATTATTATCATGTGTTCAAAGTGAACTGAATCCTTCCTAAAATATCTAGAGGAGGTAGATCAGTGATCGCCTGCAGCTGGAGGTGGGAGCAGAGACTGATTCAAATGGGCACAAGAGAACTTGAAGGAAATGTAAATGCTCTTAAACTGGGTTGTGGTGATGGCTGCACAACAGCAGAAATTTACTTAAAAAAAAAAATCCTTGAACTGCACACTTAGAAGGCTTGAATTTTATGGCATGTAAATTACACTTCAATGAAACTGTTGGGGGGGTGCTGGGGGAAGCAGGATGGTTTGGGAGTTTTGGATTAGTAGATGCAAACTGTTATATATAGAAGGGAAAAACAACAAGGTCCTACTGTATAGCACAGGGAACTATATTCAGTATCCTGTGATAAACCTTAATGGAAAAGAATATGAAAAAGAATGTATATATATATATGTATAACTGAATCACTTTGCTGTATAGTAGAAATTAACACAACACTGTAAATCAACTATACTTTAATAATTTTTTAAAATAAAAAATAAATAAAATTGTTCACCAAATCCAAAAAAAAAAAATCATTCCTTACATTGTCTGTAACAGAAACAAGCAGCGTCAAAGTTCCCAACAAAAATTCTTGAAAATTCCAAGGTTAGACTGTAATACCTTTTTTTAAAGATCCTTGGGAAATGGCAAAAGTCTAATTAGATTTGTTCTTAGAAACAAAAATTGATTTTCTTTTTCAGTAATTCTATTAATTGAATCTTCTCCTTCACCCCAGCCAAAGACCAGAATTTGAAGAACAACTCCAGTCTCTGTCACCTGAATAAAATAATCTTACACCACTTTGTCAATAGCAACACATTTCACTAGCAGTTTAGAAACATCACTCAATTTGCTACTAATGTAACTTATACCACCTTCTAAATAATCAAAACAATGCAAATATAAACTTGCTATGCATATAAAATTAGCAAAACCCAAAACAAACAAAAATAAATATAAAAATATTTAGATATTAGATAAAATCTAATGCTGGCAGAGTTACAATTAAGCACAGGCACTCAAGCACATATTTTGGTGACAGGCTAAAATGTTTTATCCCTTGAAAAACACAGCAATATGCTCCAAAAGCTTGTAAGTGTCTGTCTTGTATCCCAATGAATTTACACCAAGGAAACAATTCAAAAGATAAAAGCACGTTCACAGCAGGGTTATTTGTAGTAGATTATGTAAATAAAAATGTAAAGTAAATGTAAAATAAATATACATACTATGAACTATTTTATTTTTGTCAATTTTAAGATACCTTTTTTGGTAAATTTTCAACATTTCTGAAACTAGACTGCATCTTACATTCGTTATATACAATTTAAGTGGTGATATTTCTTCTCTTCCTTGAAAAGCTGTTATGAACGCAATGGTGCATCTTAAAATCAGTAGCATCTTATGATCGAGAAAATGCAGTAGTCTTCAGTCATTAAAAACAGTAACTATAGAGGTTGTTTGAAAACATGAAAATATCAAATACAACCATATTAAATTTTGTATGATTGGGGGTTAGAGTAGAAAGCAAGTAGACAAATCTAGTTTGACTTACCAGTAATATTTTTCTTCCTCTCACTTAGAGTTGCATGAATGTTACTATGATATTATGCATGTGTTAACATTTCTTCTTTGTGTTTTTTAAGAAAAAAACATGCCTTCACTGATATTCACTTCCCATGAAATCCTGAGCAGAAATATCATGAATGAGATGGGAGTAAAAGCCACCTGAATGCCCTATTCATTGCAGAACAGAAACTTGAGAGTTTTATCCTCATCTCTTCCTTCCATTCTAGGAGGGGTGGTGTAGGGCAGACTGGGGAGAAGAGCGGCATGATCCCTGAGGAAATTCACCCCTGCAAGCTGCAGTGGCTTGTCAGAAAGCCTAAAACCAAACCAAACCCTTAAGGTAGATTATGGGACCTGTTCAGACTGCATACCTACTGCCACAGGGGACCAAAGAGAACTGGGCTCCAGAGATAGAGGAGAAGAATGATGATAAGGCAGTAGGAACACAACTGGTGTTGGAAAATGAGAGAGATGTCAGGAAGCTGATGTGGAGGCTGGAAAAAAGAGAGCCCTGGAAGGAGAAATAAGTTAGCAAGAAAAGAGAGAATGTACTAGAACATCCTCAAAGACACATCGTGTAAGTCCTCGCCAAGTATCTGTTAAAGGAATAAACAAGGGAATGAATGACTTATACATGCCTAAGTGCTAATACCATGCCTGGCCCATAGCAGTTGCTCAATAATTCATTCAGCCACTATTCATTCATTCACTTAACAAATACATACTAAGCATCCGTTATGCGGCAGGCAGTTATCTAGGCAAGGGAGACAAAGCACTGAACAAAACAGACAAAAATCCGTGCCCTCAGGGAGCTAACATTCTGGTGGGTAGAGTAGGCTGACTATAATAAGTCTCTAACGCATACAGAACATCAGACCATGTTGTGTGCTGTGGAGGAAAGGCAAGAGTCCAGGTGGATGAGAGTGCTTCGGAATGAGGGAGAAGCTTTCAATGTTAGAGTGTTCAGGGAAGACCCCACTGAGCCGGTAACGTTGGAGAAAAGACCTGAAGGAGCTATAAGAGGAAGCCATGTGGATACCTGAGGGAGAGGAAGTAGCCTGTGCAAAGGTCCCGGGGAGGAGCTGTGCAAAGCCTGTTCAATGATCAGCAAGGAGCTCAGCGTGGGTGGCGCAGAGTCATGGGCTCAGAGAAGGAGTGAAGAGGCTGGGGCCTCAGAGACCACCTTAAGACCAAAGCATTTACTCTGAGTGAAGCGGGGAGCCCTTGAAGAGCCTGGAGTAGAAGGGTGACGTGATCCGACCAATTTTAACAGGATCTGTTGCTATGTTGAGAACAGTCCGTAGGGGAAAGGAAAGAAGCAGGGAGGCCAGTTTGAAGCCTATTTTAATAACCCAGCTAAGAGTCTTGGACCAAAATGATAATTGAAATGTACTAAAAAGTGATTGGATTCTGGGAATATTTTGAACATGGATCCCACGAGGTTTGCAAATGGATTGGATATAGTGTCTGATAAAAAAAAAAAGAGAGGTCAAGGGTGACCCCGGGCTTTTTGGTCTGAACAGATGGAAAATGGGGCTTCTGGGTGCTGGGAAAAGTGGTGAGAGGAGTAGGTTTGGATGGAGATGACAAAGAGTCCACTTTGGGGACATCATAAGTTTGCAAAATTATTAGATATTCAAGCAGAGTTGTCCAGTCGACTGGCATTTAGGTTGAACCAATATCTGAACAAATCGTCAAAAAGCAGAAAGGTGAAAAATGAAAACAGAAAGAAAGGAGAGAGAAAGCTAAAAAAAAAATGCCAATAATAAAGCAAAAAAACTAGGAAAACAAACTTATGGTTGCTAAAGGGGAAACGTGGGGTGGGGATAAATTAGGAGTTTGGGATTAACACACACACACTACTATACAGAAAACACATAATCAACAAGGACCTACTGCACAGCACAGGGAACTCTACTCAATATTCAGTAATAACCTATATGGGGAAAGAATCTGAAAAAAGAATGGATATTTGTGTATGTGTAACGGAATCACTTTGCCGTACACCTGAAACTAACACAGCATTGTAAATCAACTACACTCCAATATAAAATAAAAATTAAAGTAAAAATAAATAAATAAAAATAAAAGACAATAAAATAAAATGAAAGAGAGGGAAGCACAGAGAAGGAAGAGCCTCTGAAACAGGGACATGAGTGTTGGTGCTGAGCCCGTGCTGACGGGGTCTCTAACCCTCCATCATCTGTCAGTGGAGGTCTGAGTTCCCTCCCAGCCCCACTTTCACCACACCTGCTCAACTAAGAGCCTGCGTCCTAATCTGCCATTGTCTGACACTGTAAATACCAGTGACAAGATGATTTTTCGCACGTTTGTCTAAAATGTGCTCATTCCAGCCAGGCTGTAGGATGGTTGGAAATTGAAAATCTGGGCGCAGGACAGAGGCACCCCACCTTCTGTATCACAGGCTGTTCACCCAGCCTGGGTCTTCTTCATACTCGTTTGCCCTGGAATAGGAATTGTTCCAGGTCCTTCTGCTGTGCTCCTGACTCAAGCAGGCTGGGAAAGGCAGTTCACTATAAATCAGGAGGATTAGGAAGACTCGGGCAGAGGGAGGGTGACGTGGCGGGAACTCCCTGGCCAGCAGCTCTCTCTGCTCTTGCCCTCGGAGTCAAGGGGAAATGCTGATGTAAAGCAAAGAATTAGCTCCTCTGGAATCATCCTGGGAAAAATGTCTCCCAGCCTTTCCTTCTGAGTTGATTTCCTTGGCTCTGTGTCTGGAGAAAGCTGAAGTCACCCCTAGAAGTCCTGCGGCCCGGATCTGAGCTATCACTTACTCGCTGTGTCATCTTGGGCAAGTCACACAACCTCCCAGGACTCGGTAGGCTCGTTTGGAAAAATCAAGATAATTAGCGTTTGCCTGCCAGAAGGCAGGATGCCGGGCCAGATGATCTAGCTCTGGCCCTTCCAGCTCTAAGGTCTCTGATTGTGTGATGTTTATCGACAGTGAAATGCACAAGGGCAGGAGTTTAGAGATGTGTGCAGGGAACAGATGTGCTCGGTCACCCTCCTTCTCACAGTGGAACTTCTTATGGCATCTTTAGCAGAAAGAGAAAACCCCTATCTTGGCTCTTTATTGTGCAGGGAGTGGAACATGAAACAATGAGAAAACCATATATTTTGTATTCAACCGGAACTGGGTTTAAATTCTTGGTTCCAACACTTCTTCATTATAACCTGGGGAAAATTATTTAACCTTTGAACATCTCTGTGGACTCATCTGTAAAATGGATATAGGAGAAGGCAAAGATTTCTGGGTTGCTGGGAGGATTAAATAAGATGATAAATGTAAAACAGTAACTCTATCAGTCACGGTCCAGTCACAAAAACAGAGATCACTCTAGGTATTTAAAGGATTGAATACAGAGGGGTGGTTACTCCAGCGATGGAAGAAAGCCAAATATGCACACTTCCAACCTTAGCTCAGGCTCCAGACCTCCAATCCCCAGCTTCGATCCTATACTCCAGGGTCCCCTGTACCTGGGAGAGAAAACTGGGCATGAATAAAAAGATCTAAGGGAAGACTCCAGAGAAGAGGGCAGTGAGCATCTAAACCATGGAAGTACAAATGGAGGTGGGAGGCCAAAAATAATTTATAGGGTTGCCTAATGAGAGAGCAACACCTTTTCTTTTCTCCCAGTTTCCACGCAGGGAAGATTCCCCTAGGAAACAGCTGCCTCCCCATCACAGTACAATGGGCCGTGGAATGACCCATGTACTTGAACTTGGGGAAGACAATTGAGTACGGTGAGCTCAGCGCCACACTTCTCATGCTGGCTATTCCGGCAAGTGCCAGAGGGGTGGGGGCCTATCCTGCAGTGACCAGGTGGATCAGTCCCCCTCACCCTGGGTAAGAGTGATGGCCCATTTGCCTCTCTTGGCCAAGCCTAGTACCAGCTCCGGTGGAAATAAAGATGGCCTGCATTCTGACTCCTTTATTTCTCAATTTGTTCAAAACCCAGGGAGGGAATAAAGGTAGGCCTGACTGCCCAGAAGCCCCCAACAATGAAGATCAGCCCTGGTCTTTGATTTAATGCTCTAGCTGCACACACCGCTATCATCACTAACTAGTTAAGGCTATAATTATTCATGTCATCAAAAGTAGATATTTATCACTGCAGTTCATCTCTCTGTTTGCCAGCAGATTTATCTTTCAACTCCTGTCATCATCAGGGTCACCTGGGGAATTTGTTTACAATGCAGATGTCCAGGCGCCGACCTTTGGGATCCTGAGTCCGTAACGGCATTTTTATAAGCATCCCCAAAGTATCCCCACACTGTGAGAAGCAAGGTGTATAACTAGCGGTCCTCAGTGTTGGCTGCATGTTGAAATAACCTGAAAAGATTTTAACAATAATGATTACCTATACCCCACTCCTAGAAATTCAGATTTAATTGGTGAGGGATGACACTTGGCTCTGTGGACTTTTAAAAGTTTTCTAGGTGATTCTAACATGCAGCCTGGGTGAGACCCACTGGGAGAACCCCTCAAAAGAAATCTTTCTTTAAAAGATCTTTGCTGTTGTTGATGGGAGGGAAGGCTTTCTGTTCATTGAATGCCTCCTGGCGCCTGGAGTTCCTCTTCCTTTGCACGACACAACATGGTAGCTGAATCGCAAAGTCCCAGCACCAGCATCAAAGCGTAATACCACTCTGTGGCAGCCCAGCTCCTCACCCCACCTTGCTCCATTGTGGTTCTAACTTGCTTTCCGATGAAGTGCAATTTACGTCTCTTTAACTCGACGTATTGGTGTTGTTACCACTGCAATTCTATTGACTGCAGTGCTGCTCTTAGCAACACATTCCAATTTTATCATCCTTAGTCATTCTTGCATGAGTGTATGTGTATAAACAAGCTCTGGTACTTAAACGAGCACACATTTGGGGGTGAAAAAGATCAACTGTAAATCTCTAACCTGCCTGTTAAATGAACCCAAAACAATAAAAGCCCCCACTTCAGGGACTTTTTGCTTGGTCCTCTAGATTTTCCTTCTGGGGAGAAGCATCGGTAGGACAAGGATCTGAGACCAAGTTTCATGGGAGCCAGTTCCCATTTTATGGACTGTTTCGTTTTACAGATGAAGAAAGCAAGGACAAGAGATACACATTAATCTACTTAAGGTTGTCAGCGGGTTCTTGGTGGCGTGGTGAGCAGAACATACTCTTTCTTAATCCCCATCTGGTAGTCTTAGATCCACCCCATACGGCACCTTTCTTTGTCACAAGATTGGCTCTCTAACTTCAACCATTGGATCTGTAACTTCTCCAAGAGAAGGGAGGAAATCTGGGGACCATAGGATGGTTCCAGGGTAGAATGACTCTGGGCAGTGTGAGAAGAGAGAGGGAACTCAAGGTAGAAATTAGGAAAGATCTAAAAGTAGAAGAAAGCAAAGAAGGCCACTTGCATCTCGTTATCTTGAGACAAACGTGGTTGGGCTGACAGAGATAACTGCCAAATGTACATGTCAAGTAAAATCAGCTCTACTAGTATGGATTCCAAGATACGAAGTGGAAACAAGGGGCGGGGGGAAGAGAGGTGACAGTCCAAGGGCTATACCTCTTGGGGAGAGGCACAGGAACCAGAGAGATGATCAAACTTACAGAAAAGAAGAAAAGGCTGTATTGGGTGACAAGGGCTGCTGTCACTGCAACTTTATAACTGGACAGCTCTCATCAGATATGGAAGAGGGACAGGGGACACGTAGGGAGCGATCCAAAGCAAGATGGAGACGAGCAGTCGTGGGAAAAAGGGCCCCAAAGGGTTTCCAAGAGAAAGTCCAAGTCCACAGCCTAGATCCCGAGCCCCCGTCGGACGCAGCCCCCGCCTGTGTCCTTCGTCTCAGGCGCTGACACTCCACAGCCAAAGTCCTCCCTGCAGCTGTGGGCTGTGCTCATAAAGCAAGGCCAGGGGTCTGGAGCGAACACCTCGGGCTAAAAACCCGGTTCCACCATTCACTCATTTCGTGACACCAGGGTGGCGGCTCTATCTCCCTGCCCATCACGTCCCTTGGGATCTTGACCTATAAATTCACTAAAAATTCGGGACCATTCAGAGCCCTGATAGCCAACATTGCAGAGAATGTAAGGCCCTCTCCAGTCTGGTCCGGTCTCTGTCCTAGGGGTTCCCAGTACACAGCAGTTGCCATGCTCCCCAGAGGGGTCCACCCCAAAGGGCTCAATCCCAGAAATCTTAGGAGATGGAGCTCATGTAGAGGGACTTTACCCAGGCTCAAAGTCTTCTGTAATCCTCCCCAAATTAGCTGTCAAACAGCAATTTGTAAGGGAGGTCAAATACCTATTTCCAGAAGCTTCCACTCAGGAAGAAATCATATTTCCATAGGGAACACAAAGAATGAGGGTGCCACTAAACATTATTTGGGTATTTGGGACATGTGCTTTTTACTTTTTATTTTTTTGCCAACTCAAAATCCAGTCCTTTTCTTGTCAAATATAATACTGCCAGAGTGAAAGTGACAAGACATACAATAAAGTTGAGGAAGAGAAACACAAAGACCTAGATAGTAACCTATTTATTTTCCAGAGGAAAAAAAGTAACAACTGTTCTGGCAAAGAAAATAGCCCTGCATTTGGTCTTTTTATTTTTTTTTTTCTCCTGTTTTCCCCTCAATTTAAGAGAAAAACTTTTCAAATTCACACAAAATGGTATACTCTGTCTGCTTTTCTGTGGCCATCTTCAAATACATAACCTTTCAGGTCACCACGAAACACTTTTTTGAAATATGTCTCGCTCTGTCTTTCCGTGTGACAATGAAATTACCAGACAGTTCAGCATGTGACGTGACTGAATTAGGCTGTAGCTGACCAACTGCTATGATTATCATACTCCATTCTTTCCTTCCTGGTGGGGAGGGGAGTGGTGGGATCACTGGAAAATCCTGGAACAGAATCACAAGCCGACTATTTGTACAAGTGAAACGACCCAGTGGAATCACATTGTTCCCTTCTCCTAGAGATCTCGGGTCAGGAGAACTATTGATGCAGAAGCAGGTTTGCCTAAATTCTTCTGTCACTACTTCGCCAGCCTCCAATTTGTGACTCCATTAGTTACATATACCTGTCCAACTCCCTTTGGACTGGCGGCGAACATCTTGGCATGTCTTCAGATGAAAGTTATATAGAAGAACTTGACCTTTTTAAGAAACACTGATCAAATTTGCCTTGAATATTTCACTGTATCAAGGGAACAATCATAAATGGCATAGAAAAATTCAACAGCTGCTGGGATCAATAAGCTGTTCACACAGAAAAAAAATATATATATATACATATTATGTATATAATGCATAAATACACTTGTAAAAAATTCACAAAGACTTGCTGCTATTCCAAGTAGAATTGGTTTTGTTCTTATGCTAGTACAGAGAAGCTGCTTCCAGCCTGGCCTGATTGAGGGATACTCACAGGATTGAATGAAATTCCTACCATGTACACCATCTTTTTGACTTAGGGTATTGTCTCTAGAAAGATTCTGTTAAAATACAAATATCTTATCTAGAAGGGATAACATACTGAGTAATTCATAGGTCCTAACACACTTGCATGGATGTGTTTATTAACATAAATGGCAGAAAGCAAATCCCTAAGCACAGGGATCAAAGACAGATAAGCGTGATGAAGAGATGGACAGAGCAGGAATCCAGGGCAGGTCGAAGCTGACTGAGAATGTCCAGTAGTGGCTAGAAGACCCACAAAATGTGCCCCAAGGCTGCATCACACCTGGTGTGGGAGAATCCCTGTGTTGTCTGCTTTTTCATATTGCCTTGGGCCCCCCTTTCTTCATGAGGAAAGCCTAGGAACAATGTATCTCCAGTGTATCTTTGGAATTTGTAGGAACAGCTCAAAAAGTCTCACTTAGCGGTATGTGCAAATAAGATGAGATTGGAGAATTTCCTCTCCCAGGCAAAACAAAGAAACAAAACTATTCTGATAAGTCACCCAATAACCAAGCAAATATGATATGTTGGCCTGTATCATAAGCCTTTCACATACACATTGTACTAAAGAGCACCTCCTCCTCCCCTCCCTTCCTCCCTCTCTCTCCCTCTCTCTCTGTCTCTGTCTCTCTCTCTCTCTCTCTCTCTCTCATTCTCCTCCCCCAAAACCCCCTCCTCTCTCCTTCTTTCCCGCAACTGGATTCAGAGGAAACGAACACGTTGTCCCAATGGTCCCAATGAAACTCCAACCAAATACCCAAAGAAGTGGCTGGAGGAAATGCATAGCTGGGGAATATCCTACATGCGCCAAACTCAAGAGGCTCTAATAACTGGAGACTCCCTCAGTGACCTGCAGTGAGGAGAGACAGACAGATAGACAGGCAGACACATACACACACAAACACGGGCGCACACACACACGGTTTGGCAAATACACCCATCTGAAGACCTTCCAAACATTTCTCTTCTCTCTCCCGAATGAAGCTACCTCATTGTCAATGAGATTTTCCATAAATTTGCGTCAATGGTCACATAGGTTAAAAAAAAAAAATTAATAGCCTAAGAACCTGGGGCAAAAGACCAAAAAGTTAAAGCGCTTACAAGGCAAATAATTTGAAGAGGCAGGATAAAATCAAAAACAGAATTTAAATGGTCCCAGCCTAAGAATTTATAAAAGACCAAGTCCTGACCTATGACAGAAACGAGAACTTTATTGGGCACGTAATTCAGAAAGGCAGGAAAGGCTGATACACAGAACACAATGAATGTCAGGTTAAGGATTTAAATCTCAGTCTGACAGGGTCGGGAAAACCAATACAATAAAGCCAACGAGAAGAAGAGGCAAAGGAGAAACGTGCTGTGCACATCTAGTGCGGTTTAAAACTCGGAATGCATAATTAGCCCACGTTGTAATTAAGAATCTAGAGGGCCTATTGAAATGAAAGCACAATGGGCAGATTTGGATTTTGCTTCATGGAGCCAGAATACTTAACGCAGCGAGCGTTTTCCCTGATTTTGGCTGGATCGTTTTGTAGCTGACAGCCAGCAAGGCTTATAAACATCCTTGCGCTACCTGTTTTATAATAGTCGTGACTGACAGAAGGGAATATTTTAAAAGCCCTTACACGATGGTTTCACCTTTGAGTTTTCTATCTCGCTTCAGGAAAATACTTTTTTGGGTTATGATTTCACCATCTGATCACAGGAAACTGAGTTCATTACAGGCATGAGGTCAAAGCTGAGTTGATCTCTAAGCCAATGAGAAACTGGCATTACAGGCTCGTTTTATTTATAGAGACCCATGATATCAAATTAGATGGAAAGGAGGAGAGGGAAGAATTTAGCTTTATTTAGAATAAGTGTCTCTGGAAGGCATCCACGACCAGTTTACTAAAGATATAAGACAATGGCATGGGTTCTGCCTTTGCCTTTAGGAAAATCAGAGGAGGAAAGTAAAACACTTGCACACTACTGTGGTTATGAGCTAATGCAAAGGACCCATCTTCATATGAAAGTAAAGTAACCTGAGGAAAATAAGGCATTCTGTTCATTTCCACTGCTCTTTCATACAATCCAATAAATAGAGCCTAGGGGTCACTGACTCAGCTTGCCATACTAATTGGGGAAAGTGAAACAAAGAAAGATAGGATTTTTCCCTTTTGTTTTTTTTAAAGGATAGGCCTTTATTACAACTAGTTGCAACATGAAAATAAAACGTCACATGCAAGAGAACTCATGAAGAAATGTGAGCCTCCACGAGAGCCCCACAACACAAATTCTTGGTTCCTGGAGTTTCTGCAAAGCTCATTTAGGGCAGATTTTTTAAGACAATATAAGAGCCTTTCAATAATCTCATGTGGATCCTTCAAGAAAAACTCCACTGGCTACTTGACACCCACCAAGGTACCCAAAATAAAAAGAGAGGATGTCAGAGAAGCATCCACACTTCTTAATCCAAGGGAGGTGGTGGCTTTAAGAAACTCTTCGGTGAACCTGACATTTATAAGAATCAAGAAAGGAAACCTTCAGTAACATGTGGTGAGCAGAAGCTCTTGGGCCCTTAATATAGTTTATCTTTCACATAAAGGTATCTTGAAAACCTTTACACAAGTCCTTTTATGAGGGAATAATTTCTGAGCTAGGGCAGACAATGGTCTTTCAAATCCATTCTCAGTTTAGAAAGCATTTGTGAGGAGGATTTTTTCCCAGCCACCGCATGAGAAGTGTGTGATGCCCTTGGAAATCTCTGTAATTAACAATAAGCCTCTTTCACAATTGAAAGTGGACCCTCATACCCTAAAGTAGCCCCGATGCTTCTATTTCTCACCCACACCCTTCATTTTATGCAATGTCTTTGTAAAAACCAAGGGCAAGAACAACCTGGAGAGAAATTTTCAAATTTTGGACCAGAGCCACCAAATCAATAATGGCGGAACAAAGTGAATTATCAACCTCCACTGCTTCAGTCACAGGGAACGGCAAGGAGCTAGCCAAAAGAGAAACTGCGGTCAATGTTAAGAAACAGAATGAATTGACTTTGAGGTAAGCTTATATCTAATTAAATGAGACTGGGGGCAAAGTCAAGGTAGACTCTTCCGCAGCTGATAAGGAAGTGATCAGAGGCAGGTGACTCAGCTCAATTGAACTGCATTTTCCAAACTGGAAAAGGGAGCAGAAAGCGTGAGGGGAGGAAACTACACGTTTTTCCGAGGGTATTTTCCCTCATCCTGGTACTGTGTGCAGTGAATATCTCAAACTCTCACCGCTAGCAATTAACGTCCAAAGGTTCAACAGGAGCAAAAAGGAACAAAACCCTTGCTGTGTGTAGGTGGCGTATCAGCTAAACGCAGCAGGGAAAGAGAACCAGTGAGGTACACCTACAATGGATTTCTCGTCGTGAAGCTGGGTTTTAGTGGTGAAACCCTTGACATGCCCGTGGACGCTTATCGTGAAACTCCGGTTCCCAGACTCCTGAATCATACCAGCAGCAGCCACCCACGTGGCGCCACGTGCGTCTGGGAGGAAAAGAACAAATTAATGCCATTTACAGCAACATGGATGCAACCGCAGGTTATCATACTAAGTGAAGTAAGTCTAAAAGAGAAAGACAAATACCGTATTATATCACTTATATGTGGAATCTAAAATATGACACACATGAACCTATCTACGAAACAGAGACTCACAGACATAGAGAATAGACTTGTGGTTGCCGAGGGCGAAGGGGTCAGGGGAGGGTTGGAGTGGGAGGCTGGGGTTAGCAGATGTAAGCTTTTATATATAGAATGGATAAACAACAAGGTCCTACAGTACAGTACAGAGAACTATATTCAGTATTCTATGAGAATCCATAATGGAAAAGAATATACTTAAAAAAGAATGCATGCATATATATAACTGAATCACTTTGCAGTACAGCAGAAATTAACACAACATTGTAAATCAACTACACTTCAATTAAAAATAAATAAATAAATAAATAATAAGTAAATAATAACGGCCGGAGACATTCCTGGTGGTTTCTTCACATATTCTCTGTGGACTTGGCACAGTACAGTCATAAAATGGCATCCAACTACCCACCAATGATGACACCCCTTTTTTGGAAGAAAGGGGGTTTCCAAGGACTCCATGCAACACCCCGAGTTGTACATGGAGATGCTGTGTGCAACAGCCCATTGACACCTGCTTTTAGCCTAGAGGCCTTGTCGGTACAAGAGCCTGAGCAGAGAAATGAAATTCCATCTTTCTTAGCCCACTCACCAGGTCCACACTGACTGCTAGTGACCCCTGTACCTTGCACTAAGGAAAACTGCACTAAACTTTCACACAGACACCCAGATCAGGAAAGCTACAGCCTTTTTCCACTGTGCCCTGAGCTTTACTAACATATATTAACACTTCCTGCTCCAGGTGCAAACACACGGTGTTCTTTAAATGTGTATAAGTGACACCCAGCGCTTTTGAAACTGTCTTAAGTAAGCCCAGGATAACTCACAATTTTCTGGCCCTAAGGTGCTAATTTTATGTTCAAAAATCCCTTTAAAAGTCACAACATCTATCCTGGTACTCTCAATGCCTTTAAATGGCAAAAGGGTTGGCTGTGAAGGAGTGGGTCTGGCAAAGCCAGTTAGAAATTAACATGAACACTGAGACAGACGTTGGCCCTTCTACAGACCTAAATTCACAGGAGTTGCGCACACCCTTATCAGGAAATTGTAGATCTTATTATTGGGGAGCTGGGTGGCAGGTGCCAAAAACATTTAAATTCGTTCCATTTCCAATTCATGAAGCCCATTGTAGCTTAGTATTATGGTTTTATTAGATTTGTGCATTTAGCCGGGAACCTATTATTATAATAAAATACAAAATACAATTATTGTTTTCTTGCAGTGAGAACTTCAGAATTATCTATCACTTTATTGTTTCCCCATCAAAAGAAATCCCGAGTTTAGTTTTTTTTTTTAGACTTTTAAAGAAACGTCGCTTCCTCTATCTATTTCCATAATAGTTCTTGCTTTGTGCTGCTAAATAGGAAAAGAAAAAGGAATTGAGATGGAGGCCATAAGTCACATCGGTTTTCCTTTAATTACAGTATTATCCTTATATTTCTCATATTTTCTACCGTTATCTCTGCCCAGCCAAATCTCCATTCCTCATTCAGCACTCATTAATTGAGATGGTGTTTGGGGAAAGCTGATATATAGATGCAAGTTTCATATGGCCAAGTGCTCACCTACTATTACACACCAAATGGAGTTCAATACCCGTAATGGCCAATTTAGCTACTTGTCATACGATACCCACTCCTCATCCATCCCTCACCAATGCTCTTACGATTCCTCTTTTCTCCTCTCTCTTTCCACTTCACGCTGTTATTTTCTCTCTTTATCGGAGAATGAAAACGTTTTAGAAATACTGAAGGGAATCACATCAGATGTGAGACATCACAAAATTATGCTCAGATCACTGATTTTAGAGTTGGAAGGGGTCTTATAGATCGTGTTGTCCAGGCTCTCTCCTTTTCCAGATGAGGATAGTGTGACCTAGGAAGATCACACTGCAGTCAGGGACGGAAGTCAGGACCCGCTGCCTGCTTCCTAGGTCGCTGCCAGTGAGTCCTGACTCTGTGCCCAACAGCCAGGGCGTCATCTCCCATAATCTTCAAGACAACCTCAGGAAGTAGATGTGAATGCTGCTTCCATTTTGGAGATGAGGAAACTGATGCACAGAGAGGTTAGGTATTTGCTCAAAGACACACAGAGAATATGTGGCAGACTCAAGATTTGGACCCAAATTTGTCTAATTACAGAGACTTACCTCTAAACACTACACAGGACTATCCTCTCAATATTACCATAAGCTGCCCTTATCCTCAGTTATTATACACCCACATAAATAAAAACATCATGAGTGGTGTGGCAGTAAATAAAATAAAGCACAGACTCTGGAATGAAAAGATGTGGGTTTGACTCTCGGCTCTGTCACCAGTTAGCTAGGGAACTGTCATCAGGGTCGTCAACCTCTCTGAGAGTAAGTACCTCATTGGCCAAATAGAGATAATATCCATAACCGCCTCGAAGGCTTATGGTGAAAGCCACATAAGGTCATTCAGCCACCCACCAAATATACACTGAGCACCAGCCACGTGCCAGGCACTGTTAACGTGCTGGGCATCACCACTCCTGTGCTCCATCCTCAAACCCTAACCCAAAGCAGCAAGATAGGTGCTCGACAGCCGTGGAGGGGTGGAAGGGAACAGATGGGGGGTCTGTGTTAGCTAGAGAGAGGGGTGGTCTCCATCTGTCTTGTTTTCTCCTCTCTGACTCTCCATGTCTGTTTCTCTGCATGAATGTGAATTATTGGGTTGGCCAAAAGTGTGTTCAGGTGTTTCTGTAAGGTGCTATGGAAAAACCCAGATGAACTTTTTTGGCCAACCCAGTACAAGGGTTTTACAAACGTCACTGGAGTGATTAAATAGTACAAGAAGCTCCCCATATCTCAGGAACTTTCCACCTATTCCCTCACTGGGCATTTTCCCTCTCCAGAAGATCTCTTAAGTGAATACAGTCAAACCAAGGGTGGGGATGTGTGTGTGTGTGGGTGTGTGTGTGTGTGTACAGGTGTGCTGTGATTACTGATTCCCCATATTTTTAGATTTAGATACTCTTTGGAAATTTTTACACTGTACTTTCTATAGATACTTTCCTCTAACGTACTACAGTTGAGGATGATCATTAACATTGGAGCCCGGACGATGTTTCAGGCACTGTACCAACACAGCACATGTCGTACTTGCAGTATACAACTATTAGTATAAGGAGCTGAATATCAAGCGCTTCATCAGAAATTGCGACCCCTGACTCTAAAGAAGTTTGCACCGGAACATCAGATTCCATGCTCACAATTTCTTTATCCACACAATCTTTTCTTTAATTGAGCATCTACTACGGACCAGGCACCTAACAGCCACAGGGGCATCCTGTTCTCCTGGAGCTCACCATCCGGGAAGGGGAGCAAACACGCAAATGAACCATGGTGAGAAAAGGGGCTCGTGCTGTCGTCGAGGTGAGGTGTTGTGGGTGCACAGAGAAAACACTAGTGAGCTCTCGCTTAGAAAATAAGGTGAGGCTGCCCACGCCTTCTCTCTGAAAGCAGACCTCAGACATTTAAGGGCTGGATGGGACCCTAGTTGCCTCTTCACCACCAACTTTCTGTGTCATCTTGGGCAAGTCACCTGCCTTTCTTGCCAGTAGTGTCCCTATCTCTAAAACAAGGTTAGGGATAGAAAAGAAAGCTAAGGCTACCCACCCACACACAGTTATGAGGATGACCATCTTCTGCGGGAGTTGGGAAAACCTACACACGTGAAGAGGAAAGCGTTCTGTAGGCAGAATTCAGGCTCCACGCTACGTAGTTGGCTTGCCTTTGGGAGTAGAAAAAGTGGTGCCGAAAACAAACCACTTTTCTTTGAACTCTGGGCTCTCACTCAGGGTGGCCGTTGGGTGTACGCCTGAAACGGGATGCCAGGGGGATGCTGGAGCCTGCTGGTGCACTGGTGCATATCTGCTTCCACCATCCTCTCCACGTGCAGCCTTCTCGTGGCTCCCGTGCCCCATCCTCTCACCCAAACCCAAAGCAGCAAAAGAGGTGCTGGGTGACGATGGAGGAGTGGGAGAGAGCAGATTGTGGGTCTGGGTTAGATGTTTAGGGAAGGGTTGCCTGTCTGTCTTGCTTTTTCTCCCTCGGACTCTCCATGTCTTTGCTTCTCCACATCATCTCTCCCGACTCTCTCCCTCATCCCCTGCACCTCCACTCTCCCCAGTTTTATACTTCAATCCCAGTAAGTTCAACAAAGGGAAGGTGGACTTCACTCTGTGAAAATGTTTGCAGTAATGGAAAATGGAGTCCAAGTGCTGGTGACTGATATCAGTCCACGTTAATGCCGTTAAAAGCCTCCCGGTAATTTTCCAGAAAGGTATGTCTTACACTGAGGTCCACAAGGAAGGTATAATAGACCTTAGAAGAACTAGAAGCCAAGGAGAAGGAGTCTTAAATCAGAGGCTTAGAGACACAGAAGTCCTTAGGAAGTTCTGCGTGTCAGGTGAGAGGAGGACTTGGAAGCTTACTTCTCTTTTAATGACCTGATGCTCACAAACCCGCTCCTTTGCTGCCTTCAGCCCAAGCCGATAAGGAAAGACACCAATAAATATTACCGCGGTCTGAGGGCAGAAGCCGGGTTCCATGGGACTCCCTGCTTCTACAGCTGTTGTTAAAATATTACTGCTAATTAGCTGGCTAGTTATATATAAACCCTTACAAAGGAGTATTTTTACACAATCATAAAATAAATTAAACTACCAAAACTTCACGCTGTTAATTAAAATAACCCCTGTAGGAGGGGAAGAATCGCTACAAGGCTGAGGTAAACAGGAGGCAATTTCACAAGCACAGACTGATTAATTTTATTTCTCACTACATGTATTTGCTAATATCATCAAAATTAGAGAAAAAAAAAGCAATTTTGCCTTGACAGTCGTTCGAACGGAGGCGGTTCCTAGCTACTCAGAGACACCCTTGGCCCGAGGGCAGCTCTCAAAGACATCTCTCTGGAGGGACACACACCAGGTAGAGTGAGAGAGAAAAGGGGCCTCTCCCCAGGCCCCGTGGGCAGCCTCATCCAGCTCGTGGAACACCCACGGCCGGACCTGCCACGGTCACATCCCCCTCCCAACCAAAGAAGAAAAATATGAGGGTACGGGAGAAACTGGGACGCTGAGGGGTGGCAGAAGGATGTAGGAGATGAACTCATCTACCCCCAGTTCCAGGACTGGCTGAGCTAGTTTACTCACAATTTATTACCATGGTTTGCATGTTCTCTCTCTCGCACGTTTCTCCTGCCCCAGATATTATAAGGGGGTTGTACTATTCTGAAGTTTGTGTGTAATTCCTATATTTAAGTAATTGCCCAAACCCTTTGTGGATCATTCTTTTATAAAAGATTACAAGAGGTTAATCAAAAAGTCTAGAAAATACTTGCGGAACAAAAAGGAAAAAAAAAGGCTATTTAGGAAAGAATGAACTCAACCTTCAAGTTCTTGCCTCTTTGTCTGCCAGCCAGGTTAAATGATAGACTTTAATTCAGCTGGAGGACCCCTCCAGACACATAACATTTTAATCACCCCGATCTCTCCACCCCAAGTTGTTTAAAGCAAACATTCACCTGAAAATCCATTCCTAAAAAGCCTAAATACACTACTTTATATTCCTTTTCATCAACCAGAAATAGTCTCAATTCCCTTGGACCTGTAATGTGTTTGGTTATTTTACAGCACCTTGAAGCGGGGTTTATTCATTCTTCTACCCCTTAAAATTCATCTACAAGCTCAAGCCTTGGGTAGCACCTAGTTTTATGGATGGCTCTTCACAGAGACTCCAGGCTTTGTCAACAGGACACCAAACATCTGGAAGAAGAGGCAAAACTGCAGGCCTAACTCCAGATGTTTTATCTGTTCAATGCCAAGCATCCAGATGTTTAGAGGGGAAAAATGAAGAGCATTTTATAAATAATGCTCTGTCTCTGACAAAGAAAATGCACAGGTGCGTGAACCACCCAAAAGAGCGGATAAAATGGGAAATACTCGTGGTTGCCGCTGTACGCGTTGGAATATTTTATTGCTGTCATTTTGCTCTGCTGTAAGGTTTCCTTCCAAGCACCATTTTGTATAGATTCATGATACCGTTAGCCAGTATTTCCCCAGCTATTAAGGAAGCAACAGTCAGGGTGCCCGTGGCATCCAGACCCCAACCCCAAGTCCCGTGGATTCTCGCTCCTGAAAAGCTGCAGCTCACCATGGCTGCCCTGCTGAAAGATCTCCTTATCCCTCATCCTGAGCAGCGCACAGTCCTGCGCTCAGATGTTCCAGCTTCCCACCTTCAGCCCCACGCAGCGGCCAAGGGACTGCTCTAAACCTGCAGCTGAGATTCTCCGTCTCCCCCAAGGCCTCACTTCAGGGCGAAGCCTAACCCCTCTGCAGAGCCTGCAGGGCTCTTGGCCAGCGGGGGGGTGCCCACCACAGACGCCGGCCCTGTGTTCCAGCCCACGAAGGATGACCTGTTGTGTTCTGGAAGATTCCTGTAAATGTTCATGCCTGCCTGTCGGTGTTGAGGTTTCCCCACCCGGAACACCAGCGTGGAAGGCACCCACTCTCATCTCACCAGGATTCAGAAGCTGCCTTCCCTGTAAAGCTTGCTATGGCCTTACCAGCAGGGTCGCTCACACCATCCTCAGCGCTCAAGCAGCACTTCTCTCAGTGTGTTCTCTCCCTCCGCTGATCTGATCTGGTCCATATCTAACCATGATCAAGTCTTTCCATTTACCCCCTAAAGAGCTCTTAAAGTTCCTTCAATGACCTTGATCAAAGACCAAAATCGATCGCCCCGAATCCCTGTGGACGGCATCCACATCTGCTGTCTGGACTCCATCAATTCCTGGTTCCCCACGTTTCCTCCTACTTCAGCATTTGCCATCCCCCTGATTGGGATACTAACCCTACCCTTCCCCTTCCAACCTCAGAACCTTTAATTCCCACTCATCCTTCACGGCTCAGAAAAACATTTTCTGATCCCCCTTTTCCACCCAATTTGAGTCAGCTTTTGTGGTTATATACACACAAAACCACATCCCTTTCCCTCAGTACACTTAAGTTAGCACAATCATCTTATATATTTATTAAGGTGAAAGTTTGAGTCACGTCTTTCTCTTCCATTAGGCTACAAGCTCCACTGAGAGTAGAGATGGTATTCTTGCTCCTTTGTACCCCCAGCTCCTACCAATGTACCTGGCTCAACATAACGGCTCATGTTCGTTGAATGAATGATTTACATCCATGAAATATTTCACTATGACCATAATTCACTCCTTGAGGGCAAAAGCTGTATTCTATTCCTGTTTGGGTCCCGGCACAGGTGGGTCCTCAGGATGCACTTGTTGAAGGAATATTGCGTGCAGATACAGAGAGGCAGATTCTATGCCCCTAACAAGCAGAGAGAGTGGACCAGCAGTTAACCATCCTCCTTTACGTAACCATGAGCTCCCCATCTCTAGAATCATTCAAGGATAAGACAGGTGGACCGCATCAGAAATGGTCTAGAAGCAATTCAACCAATGGACTTGATGACCTCTCAAATTCTTTCCAACCCTTGTGTTCTATGGCGCGTAAAGAATGAACTAGAAAGAGGGTGGGTGTAAGGAAGACAGATCTGCCAAACATGAGTGAAATTGCAACACCCTCCCTCCCAGAAAAGAGAGTTTCAGCACAAATGGGAAGAGCAGGTTTTTGCCAAGGTTTTCTTAATTGCCGGCAGGTAGCAGATTTGAGAGGCTCTGTTAAAATACGCGTGTGACGGCTGGAAGGGAGATGTCAAAGATTACAGTCTCAACTCCCTGTCTGATGTCTACTCCTTCATTCTTAGCCCAGCCCTTATTTCTAGATTTAGGTACAGCTCAAAAGAGACTCAGACTTTGAAGACCCAGGCAGAAAACTGTGCTAGTCCCACGGAATCATGTTGACTGTTTTCTCAGCTGTTTCCTAAGAAAACAGATTTACCATTTGTCACCTTCCTTCCCGAATAAGGAAAGAGCTTTCATTTTCTCCTGAAGCAAAAACCACAAGGTGGATTTGGCATGTGTTGAGTGCAGAGTGGGGTTCAGATGAATGGTGTGTTGAGGGTTTCTTTGTTTTTACAGTCTTTCTGTATTTTCACATTCAAGAAGCGAAATGAATTGCCCACGCCTTTTCATGGGGCTCCCGAATGGAATGATCCCGCCAGGAAACTGTTCTCCTCCATCCCCCTCACCATGTCTCTTTCCATCCTCCCTGTCTCACATCTTTGACCATAATTAGCTTCTGGAATATAAGAATGGCTGTGGGATGGAAGTGGAGAGATGAAAAAAAGGATGAAACCAGAACTGAGCAACACACAATCTCACACGATGAAACTGAGCTACACATGATGAAAGGAAAGGACTGCCTTTTATTCCTCTGCGTGTCTAAATTGACAGGCATCATATTTCACATATCAGGCCATATGATCACACCATCAATTTTTGAGATGCTTCACATGCCATATTCTTATACACATTAGCTCACTGATGTTCAGTTCCCTTATAAGTGGTATTATTGTTATTTAACAGGTGAAGGCTTTACGGCTCCGATAAACTAAATATCTTGCCCAGAGTCACATTAATTAGTGACAGTTAGTGTTGGAGCCAGGATTCAAACCCAGGTTTTCTGCCTCCAAATCCAGGTCTGATACCTATATCTGTACAAGCTCAGAGAGAGTTTCCGTGAATTTTTTCATTAACAAAGACCCAGTTAGCTGTCATGCCAGATCAACCAGGGGCAATTTTGCTCCCGAGGGGACATTCAGGAATGTCTTGAGACATTTTTGGTTGTCACAATGGGTAGATGTTGCTGGCATCTAGCGAACAGAGACTAGAAATGCTCCCATCTTCTTACAGCCTACGGGACAGCCCCCCACAACAAAAAATGATCAGATCTGAAATATGAATAACACCAAAGTTGAGAAACTCTGTGCTAGATGCTCCCATTATTATGTAAAATGGGTTCTCTGCCACCAACTCACGACCTTCTGTGTTAAGCTGGGGAACAGCTCATAATTTCTTGATATACGTGTTTAACAATGTCTGGAATCGGCCAAGGTTTCCTTTAAGAATGAAAAAAAAAAATGAAAAGAACGAGAAAAAGAAAGTGAACGAGAAAAAGAAAGCAGACAAGTAACATTAGACACCTACACGGCAGCACTCAACAGCTGGATCACATTACATGGAAATCCGCCCCAGCGACAGCACAACCGGCTGCTTTTGTGTCTTCATGAATAACACAATGTGCTGGGTAAATGCTTTTCCCCATTTAGAAACAGGTAGTTAATGGGAATTGAAGTGATCAAATGCTGTGTACCCCGAGGTTACTTACATCACAGGCCTGAGTGGCCCAGAGCTCATAAATAAAGCATCGGAGCGTCTTATTTTAGGCCCGGTCAGATAAGCAAAAGCTTGCATCATGTGAGCCGAGCCCACAGCGCGATATGACACTTAGCCTGCTAATTCCAGGACCTCTTGGAACGTGACATTTAGAGCGCAGTACACCGAGTCCATGCCCTGCGGAAGCTCCGCGGCCCACCAGGCCTTGATTTTCCATCATCTCCCTGATTCAGCTGCCGCGAGAGAGGCTGTCACCAAGCTGGACTTTCAGCGATGCCAAGCTTCTTCCCTACTACGCAGAAGTTAATGGGAGGCATATTTGCAACTTATAACTCTGATTTACTCGCTTGCTGGGATGAGGACCACACACGGCTTGACAGCCCGCCAGCTCGCACAGACCATTCCCTCAGAAAAGGTGTGGCCCAACTCATGACCCAGCTTGGCAGCTCAGAAAACAGCTGCCGGCCCATGGCGGGATGGGGAGTTGAATACAAGAAAAGAAAAACGTCTATTCTTTCCCTCACATTTTTTACATGTAATTATGTAATCATATCCTTATTCAGATACTTTGACATGAATTGTGCTTAATTAAATTGTTGCTAATTTGTTGTTTTATTATTAGTTCATGGCTTGTTTGCCGATATCCACCCACAAGCCGTGTGCAATACACACACACACACACACACACACACACACACACACTGATGCTCAGCCACACTAGTGTTGCTGCTTTGAAAATAATGAAAATGTTCTCTGTGAATAATTTCTCTATTTGACAGAATCACAGAATTTTTCCAGGAGTGCTTATTCACATGGTATACAAATGGCTGGATGAATAACTCTCATGTGGTAATTTGCTGGTGTTACTGTTTCTCTTCTCACAGACTTCCTATAATCTGATCATATCAATCAAATAATATATTCTCTGCATGAAATAAATTCTCCCTACTATAAAAGAAAAAAGCCAGCTCCTGTAATAAATATATTTCCCAGTGATCAGTATTACACTGTTTCTCAATCAGATCCTGGGGACCCAAGAAAATATCTTCAGTATGTTTGTCCCCTTGAATCTGGGTAACACACATGCTCTGAATATCCTCCAAGGTTGTATAATTAGTCATTGACTAAAAGCCCCCACCTAATCACCATGAAATCATCTTCTGAGAGAAGGGACACTTTCCTCCAGCACACATCACCTCTCCCACTCCACTTGGAATCTGTCCAGGTACCAACTCCTCTGCCTCTAACACTGTTTCTCAAAGTGTGGGCCTCAGAACACCCGCCTGTTAGACCCAAAGATTGCAATCAGTTTTTTAGGCTGTGTATTAGAAACAGGGATTCCTAGATGCCATGCCAAAGTGACTAGATCTGACTCTCTAGGGGAAGCTGGATATTCAACAATATGTGCAGGTTAAATTAGCTTTCTTCTTTGAGTCTTGAGGAATGTGGACTGAGGGGTAGAGGAGAGATAGCAAAAACATATTATTAGACAATTTGCTGGGGAACAACGGATGCAAATGAGGTTGTGGAAAATGTGCTCATTAACTCACTGCATTTGCAGTAAACAAATGTCAAAAATTTCACGCTAATAATCATCCGTTGGCTAATGCCCTACATCTTCTCAGCCTACCAAAAAAAAAAAAAAAAAATCTGGTCTTTAGAGTGATAACCCTGAGGTTCCACACAAAGAAACAGGCACGAAAGCAGAGACATAAGCATTTTCCCATGATATCCTTTACAACGAATTTTCAACCGCAAAGATTTAAGAAAAAGTTCTCCTAGATAAAACCCCGCTCACCTCCCAAGCCTTCCAGTTCTAGTTCTGTATTTAGCCAGATAATCATCTCTTTGGTTTTCTGTCCCGGCTCATCATCACTGTGATGACAGAGCAAAGGGACTTCCATTCAAAGTTCCAGAAGAGGCTCAAAAGTAAGACAGTAACATCATTCACACCAAAGAGATCAGCTCTACATTCGGAATCGGGCCTGCACCCACACAGCACGCCCAGGGGTTGCCGACTTCAAACACCTTGGTTAACCTTATTCCAGGTAGTCGCTGAGACTGGCTGAGTCAGCGCATGCAGCATGTTTACACAGCAACAGTGCAATCATTTATCAATATCACTTATTAATATCGTGCTTGTGGCTATGGTCACGTGAGTGCAGTCACAGGGCCTGTTTCACCCACCAAAGATTTCTACCAGCCCACAAATGAAGGGATCTGAGGACACACTCTGACTAATATTCACCCATTCTCATCAACTCAAACATAAGCACTCGAGGGAAAGAACTGTGTTTTCTGGTTCTCTGTCCCCCCAAATCACCTAACATCTAGTTGGGCGTATAGCTACCCCCTGAAAGATACACGTCATGATAAAAACCATCACATGAGGATTGTCACCCAACCTTGGTCTGTGGCTACAAACACCAAATAAAGCACATTGTGAACCTTCTGCTTCCAAACCAGTGACCTGGATTTCTCCCCCAAAAGACTCTGAGATAAGATGGCAGCCTCACCACACCTGGGCAGAAAGTGTATCACAGGCAAGCTCCTTCCATATTCAGATCCTTTTACTTTAGAACCACAGAGAAGGAAAGCATCCTACCCACTTCCAGGAACCATGACACCTCTGCCTGGTTCCCAGCTGTATTCGAGATTTAACGTGTAGCCGTGGGCAGCTCATTTAACCTCTCAGTGTCTTGATTCCTTCATCTGGAAAATGAAGATGCTACCTACCACATGGGCACAGCGTTCTGAGGTTAACGCGTGAGGCTGGTATGGAAACGTAACCTTGCAGGGGAGGAAGTCAGGCACAGCAGTGCAGTTCTGGTGGTTCAAACATATGCAGGATCACAAAACTGGGCCCTAAGGTTAGCAGCACGCATGACGAATGCAATAAGGCGTTTGCAATACACCACCTGGAGTCTTTTATTGTTATTGCCAAATGCAGTTGATAAAGCAAACAAAGCAAAGGGTCGGGAGCCCTAATTTATCAACCGTATTGACACAGATCCAATATTGACAGGCAACGGGGCACTTTAAGTTCAGATCAATAAATCTATTTCATAATACAGTACAATCCCAACACTTCATCCCCAAATCCATCCATCTAGATATTAGAAATCCATCCTGCTTTGCCTGCAGTCTGTCAAATGTCACCACGGAGTGCAGAAGCCACCCTGCCAAGTCTATATCCTGAACTAAATCCCAATGGAAACTTCCCAGATATAAATAACCACTATGAACATACAGGGAAGAAAAATAGCTATGAAGCTTCACTCTTACTTTTTTTTTCCCCCTTTTAGCCTGTGACAAGTAAAAAATCATAGAGTTACTCACTCTCCAAAAACAATCTAAAACCAGAAGGTTTAACCAATTCAATTTTCTAGCCAGTGTGACAACTCTTTTCATCCGTGGAACAGCGTCTGGGGCACGTATACAGGACCAATCCCGTGGTGCTGTCATGGGCAGGCCCCTCTGGAAACTCTGAGAGAAGCTTCCGTTCCTGGACTCACCGTGGGCAGTGGCATTTGATGACACTCGGAGTCTCATGCCATGAAGACAGGTTCTTTATTTACAGTCAGAGAGGGAGGAACTTTCCTTCTACTTGGGAGTTGATTATTGAGATCCTGACGAGTCAGTGGTGAAGAGCGCCCAGTGTAACGAGGAGTGGGGAAACCCACTCCATGTTTGCAAGGCCCAGGAGAGCAGCATAAAGAGAACAGAAAACTGAGTTTGAAAAGCAGCATATCCAGCCTTGAATCGGGCAGCGCTAACGATGTGTGGTCTTGGTTACTTCACTTGGCCTCCCTGAGCCTCAATTTCCCCATTGTCACCAGGGGAAGAGGGCTGTGAGAGAATCAAATGGTATGAACGCTCCGGCACAACGCCTATCACATAGTAAGTGCTCAGTAAATATGTGTTGAAACACAATCTGAAATGAGAAATACTGAATTATTGGCATCACTCCTTAACCAAGGGGCATAAGTTTACGTATTGAATGCACACCACATGCCAAGCACTAAATGGTGGGACTAGAAAGGTAAGAACAGAATATGATGTGTGTCCTCAGGGTAAGACAGAGAGAACGCACAGGACTGGATTGGGAGACCAGTCACCTCTAAATAGGAGACCCGAATCCGGAGCCCCAGGGGCAGCCATCCCACCCACACCCAGGTCTGGGGGGCTGTGAGTTATTCAAAAATTCCTTGCCTAGGAAGGGAGGGAATAAGGGGATATGTGTATAAAAACAGATGATTGAACTTGGTGTACCCCCCCAAAAAAATAAATAAAAATAATAATAATAATAATATATAAATTTTAAAAAAAAATTCCTTGCCTAAAAATAGCTCGTTAAGCTCTGGTTTCTTGCAACTTACAGACTAACTCCTGTGCTCATTTGCCCAGGATACACACAATCATTTTAATATTAGCCTCAAACAGGTTGTTAGGAAGGTAAATCTGCTGCAAATATAAACACCTAAGGATGGATTGGTTTAGGATTATCTAAATATCCAAAGGCAAGATTCAGGGGCAGACACAAGTGCCATTGTGGAAAGCTGAAGGCAAATTAAAATGCCATACAGAGTATTAAGCTCTTTTTCTATTGAATTGAATTATTCATTTGCATTTTGGGGGCACAGCCTCTTTGAAATTTGTCTCATGCACAATAAAAAGAAGAAATGGAAGAGGCAGAAAAGAGAAGAAAAGAAGAAGGGAGAGGAAGGAGAAGGTTGGAAGAAGACGAGGAGGAGAAACTAAACATCTCCAAAACTGCTCAGATCTCAGTCCGGCCACTCAACGGACATTCAGGGGAGGAGGGTGCGGATTTTTTCCCCTTCCCAAAGGAACTGCCAGCAATGGGAGTGAACTCAGCAAGCCACAAGGACTTCCTTCTCCAAGCTTCCCTTCTGAGGGTGAAGAGACTTGCTTCTTCCCCAGAACTTAAAGGATTTGTTGTTGTTTTACACAAGAATGATTTAGCAGCAACAGTCTCCCGTGGTAGCCCCAATCTCTCCTTGCCCCAGAATTTCCCAGGCCAAAATCATCTGGGAACCAGACACAGGATTTTTGTCATATTAGGTGTCACCCCCTGCTATTATGTGTTTCATAGGACTCGTTTAAATCAAGTTACTTTTTTAAATTTTACTATTATTCTAGGTAATAATATCCATAAAACCATAGTTTTCATTGTGCTAGTTATATTTTCCTCATACACATTGAGATAAATCATTATTATTAAAAGAGCATAGCACAGTGGTTAGAAGTACAGATGCTGACTGCATTCAAATCCCAGCTCTCCCACTACTGGCTGTGTGATCTTGGGCAAGTTACTTAACCTCTCTGTGCCTGCCTTATGATCTATAAAATAATAATACCTACTTCATAGAGTCGCTCTGAGGATTCAGTTAGGTAATATTTGTAAAATATTGGTATCGTCTAGAACCTTCTACATGAAGAACACTATTGGGAACCCTGAAGGCATTCAAGTATACACCATCTCTCACCTCAGGATTTGCCTATGTTATTCCTTTTCTTGGGGATATTCTATTGCTTCCTCTCTCCCATCCCATCCAAAAGCCAAAAGCAAAATCAGCACACAACACACTCTCATTCCTGTCCTCCTAAAAGCCTGCCCATTTTAAGGTCCATTTTGAATAGATAGAATAGTAATTACAAACACTTATTGAGCATCTATTACTTTGCAAGCCCTGTGCTCCTTCCTTTGAATATATCATCTAATTTAATTTTCATTTTTACCCTATAAGAAGGGCCCAGGCTTAAAGAGATTAGGTAATTTTCCTGAGGTCCTACACCTGGTAAGCAGAAGAGTCAGGGTTCAAACCCAGGTCCATCTGACTCCACAATCTACACTTATCCCTTGAAGCCAGGAGCCCCACCGTGAAGCTCTCGCTTAAGAACCCACCACAGCGTTCGGACAGACATGAATGTTCTTTCCTCTCCAGTAAAGTCCACGTTACAGTATAATTATTTATCTGTTTGTCTTTCGCCCTCTGTTATTCAAGAAAATCTTTTCTATTTTAAGCATTTTGGAAAGAAATCACCCTAAAATTCCCCTGAATTTGAAAAAGGGCTACATTATACTGTGCTGAATACAACATTTTCTTTACATCTCCAGCCATCTTTATCAACGACAAGCCCTATAATGTTCTATGCTATAGATGTGACTTTAGAGCAATTTTTATCTGTGTGGTACAGGGTGACTGTTAAAAAAAAAAAAAAAAAATCAGACTCGTGAGCCCCTCCCTGGATCTACTGAATCAAAATCTCTGGGTTAAGGACCAGGAGTCACTCAAGTTTCAGAATCACTGCCTTAGGCTATGTGCAGGCATTTGACCCTGCTTTATACTCCAAGACACCGGCTCTATTTTAGATCTTGTGTCTGTTTTTCATGGTTTTTCTGACCTCTCCCACCCTTCAAGTTGACAGCTATCATTTCTCACTGTCAACCAACATTTTGGCATAAATTGTTCCTGTTTTATCTTCTAACCACCAGTGCTATGGTTTCCAAGCTCTTTCTTTTTAGTTTTAGCACATTTGCCTGAAAACTGATGCTTTGGCAGATGCCAATGTAAGGCACATAATATCAGAGCTATTCTGATGGAATAGGGGTGAGTGGCTTGGATTCCATTGCTGGTCTCACCCCCTCTCCTCTCCCCCACCACCACTGCCACCATCCATGGTGGTCCTGAGCCCCCTCCCCAGATTCCCTGTGCTTCACAGAAAACAATTCCAAAATCACTGAAATAATGCAGCCTTTGGCAGATCTTGCCACACACGTATAGTGACAGATATCTTACTTTCTATAAATATTCAAGATTATCAGAAAAGGGGTTTTTTTCATGAAAGGCTGTCAGTATAATCTAAAGTCAAGTGTGTATTCTTTTTTTATTTTAGATCATATCACCAAATTTATCAATAGCCTCTATATTATATTTGCAAAGTCATCCCTTACAGTGAATATTCTTAACATGGGAAACAGTGATTGCATTGTATTAGTATCTGGACTACCGTCTACTTTTGAAAGGCTCTCAGAAAAATAATGGTCACGGAAATTTGCCTTTTCAAGAAAATCCTCTGTGAAAGAGAATGTCAGAGCATGCAGAAAAACTTCCTAACCTTTTAAAATTTTAGGCATCTTTTACTGGCTGTGTGTTCTAAGTAGGTTAATAGCATAAATAGTCTAAAAAATGTTTCAAGCAGCAGTTTTTAAACTTGAAAAAATATTTAGGTGATGTTCTCTTACGCTCTTTTTGGTTTTTTCTTCCAAAATTTGTACTGCTAGATGCAGAATTTAGGACTTAAGTTTTACATTATGTGCACTATAAGCAGGGGCACGTGGAGGGTACGCGATTCCTCTGGTGAATTAGCACAAGGTTCAAAGGCACGTCTAGACAGAGGTACTGTCACTGTGGCCAAAGTTTGACGTTGCATGCATATAGGTAAGATGGGTACAGAGTGTTCTGTCTACTCTCCTTTCAACTTCTCCGTAGCTTTGAAATTTTTCAAAATAAAATCAGGGGGAAATGTTCAAACATACATACAAATAAAGCACAGGCATCAGGGCCTGGACGAGGTTAGGAAACTGAGGCATCGAAGGGGCACAATGTAAGGAGGTACCTGCAGGACCTGGGGGATGAATGCCTCCTGGCTGTGGGCACAGCTCCGAGAGCAAGCAGCTCCTTAACTTCTGTACCATAGGCGCGCACCTGTTTCACTCTAGCATTGGCCCTAATACTCAACCTTAGCAAATACACCTGCTTTCTCTGACTGACTAGTAATCCTAAAGAGAAGACGCTTACAGTCAACGTTATCCATGCATCAATCCCCCCTTGATTCGCCAAGCATGTGTCGGGTGCCAGCTACGTGCTAAGTGACTACCCAGCTAGGAACCTATTCTGTGCTCGTCAACCCTTTTGTCTCTCAAACAAAAGAATCTTAACCCAAATTCCTGCCACTCATTTATTCACCTGTGTTAGGTGCCAGAAACACTGTGATGGCAGACCAGTGCCTGCTAAAACATCTTACGATCTGCCGCCACCACCACCACTACCACCACCATCATCTATTGGCATGTCTGTTTTCCCAATTCCGCAGAACTATTTCAAGGCAGGGAATGAATATTATTCATCTTTGGTTTTTTTGATTCCCAGGATGGTGATAGATAAAGTATTTGGTAAATAGTTCTTGAATGGATGAAAACATAAATCTACTTATCTGTGCTTCCTCAAAGATTTGCCACATTGAGATGACCAAGAAACTTCCTTCCGGATTGCCTAATAGTATAATACAAGCTAACACGTACTGGGTGCTTACAACCTGCTTGGTGTTTCCTGAGCTCTTTCCACATATTAACTCAATTAAGCCTTGCAACAAGGCTAAGAGTCTCCTCCTACCCATAAGCACACAGGAGAGACTGAGTACCTTCCCCTGGGCCGCACAGCAGGTAAGAGGCTGCACCAGGGTTTGCACCCAAGACCCCAGCTCTGGAGCCTGCCCTCTCAGTGACTCTTTTAAGCCATCTCACAATTCTGACCCAAAGAGGTGCTCCCCTACCCCAAACAGCACTCATCTTCAGCTTGCTTTTCACCCACTCTTACCTAGAGAGATCTCGAGAGCACCAGGGATGCTTTTAGCAAATTGATCCTCAACTCCCATGGCCAAGTCAGACTTTGGGGGACTTCCTGCTTAATTTCACCTTGTCTAAATATAACCACCTAAAAATAACCTGAAAAGGAAGTGTCTCAGCACCGCCAGAGGAGCCGCAGTGCCCTGCAGAGGACGTGATGTGGAAGAATGATCCGGCCTCCCTAAAACCCTGCAATGCTTTCCAACCTCAGCCAGCAGCATGTTGGGACGAAAAAACAAAGTCTCCAATTATTGCAATTCCATAGTGTATTTAATTATGCAATTATCTTATTGTATTAACAAGAGCTAGGGCACAACACCAATTGCTGAGATTTTTGCAATTTGGAACTGCAGGATTTAGCTTTCCCCTCAGTGGACGACTTCTCATGAGTCCATCCACTTTTCTGGGATTATGGAAATGATTTTATTTTTGAACTGCTTCATTCAGAAATCGAAAGTAAATGAGATCCCCATTTTTGCCACTCTAATTTTTAAGTATGACCCCGCTACCAACTGAGCATATTTCAAGGGGAAAGATCTGCAAATTCACATCATTTTGTTTTCACCTTTAGGCTCTTTCCTCTTTTGAAATTCAAGTAAACATAATGTCAATATAAATTAAAAAGCAGTTATACAAATTACATATTTTCAATGATGCAAATACATTCACAAATACATTCTTGTTCATCTGCTTCATAAGGACCAATCCCAAAGGGTTCCTGTATCAGACTGTAAAACTCAGAGTTTTCATCAAAATATCTAAAATAGGTATGCTGTGATGTTATCATGCACTTCTATTTGCCACCGTCACCTCTGCAAATATGAAATGTAATCATGCAAAATTAAACATTCCATACATTTTCTATTCATTCTCTAACACTCTCCCTACACTCCAGAATAGGCTATCACACTTTCAAGTTTACAGGGACAAAAGGTAAATCAAATTTCTTCTTTCTGAAAGCATTCCGAGTAATAGGGCTTTTCTCTTTAGGCTTTTCATCTAAGTATCACCAGGCGCTTTACACATAAAACATAATTAATCCACACCGTCAGCTGCATCCCGAGCCAGTGGGAAACTTCCTTGCTGGTATTCACTCATAGAGAAGCCATACCTGCATTTGCTCAAGCTAAATTTGGTCCAGGCTATTAGGAATGGTGTTTCGTTTACTCGAGCATGACTAGGAGGCATAATCTTATGTAGGAAAACCCGGCCCCTTCTCCTAAATAAGTAATCGCTAAGAACACAAATGTGGGCCTCCCCATTGCCTGGTGCTTGAATCCCAATTTGCAATCATTTAGCTGTGAGAGGATGAAGTAAGTCCCCTTTGCTTTCCTGAGCTTCATGTTTTGCAGTAGTAAAGTTGGGATCATCACAGTACCTTTTCCATAGCTTTGTCAGGCAGATGAAATGAGTTACTCTATATAATGCACCTAAAACATAGCCTTGTCCTGCCCAGATATGACACCTGATACCTTTCAAAGCCATTTCCCAACAATGACAGCCCTGGGGCCTCACTGTCTTCCTGGGAAGCAGGATGCCTGTTCTACAGCGGGGGAAAAAGTGAGATTCAGACAGAGCTCCTAGGGCTCAGGACTAGAACCCCTGAACCTAGCCTAGGATTCTTCCACTATTTCTCTTTACATTCAGAACACACTGACTCAGTGTCCCAGACAGATCCCCGCTTCTGTTTCTTTGGTGGGGGTGGCGGGGCTGGGAAGAGGGTCTTGTTTCAAACCCTTGTTTCTGTTGCCAGGCTTGTCTTGCACAGCAGAAGAGCCCCCCATCGGCAGAAGACACATCAACAGGACTGCCTTAATCATGCTCTCTGCTAACTACGAAATGAAAGTTAATTTCATGCCTTGCATTCACAGACAAAAAGGTTCAGAGCTGTTTAAATTCTCTTCAGCCCAATGACAGTTGGTAAACAGGAGGCTTCGTGTTCTAATGCTTGAAATCACCCTTCGTATCTCAATATATTATTTATGGGCTCGGCTTAAAATAAACAGCAACTCGCAAGTAGGTGAGTGGTCTCATCCAGAATGAACCTTTTTCTTTTTCACTCTGACAGTTACTTTAAAACATTGGTAAACAACCTTAATTCACTTCTAACGAATTAGTAGGCAACTGCTGTGTCTCCAGGAGGCAAGCAGATCGTATTATTAACCAAAACAACTTTCTCCCTGTCAGTCATCTGCATCTCACAGAGGGACGTGGGTTTTGCTGTGTCGTTACTCAAACCAATCCATGGGCGCACGGGATTCTTCACGATTCCCTCGAGGTCATTCTCTTCCGGACCTTTGATTAGATCTCTGGACTCTGAGATGAAGAATGGGGCCTGCAGGAGGGAGACTCTCAGGGCTGCTTGTTAACAAAGATACAGACAATGAGAACCTTCCAGAAGGGTAAAGCGTTGGGAAGTCAAAGCAGACAAGCTCTGCCTGTGGGGGGAACTGACGCTGGCGAAGACCACTTTAAGGGGGAGCCAAGAAGTACCACCAAATACTTGGAAAGGGGTGTCGCTTTGGAGCAGGAAGACTGGTTCTCTGTAGGGGTGGATAGTAAAATTAGGACCCAAGCATGGAAGATACATAGAGGGTAGATTTGGTTTCAATTCAAGAAAGAATGCTCTAACAAACAGTTGCCTCTCGCAGTAGTAGGTCAGCCTCTGGGGTTGCTCGGGCACGCGTGAGATGGAATCCTTAGAACTGGCCGAGAAATAGGACTAGAGATGAGACATGCGTGGACCCCTCCAGATATAAGATCTTACAGCCTTGTGAATCTCAGGGGGACTCACTAAAATGGGCTTCAATAAGCCGTCACAACCCTTGTTAAATTTCTCTCTGTTTGGCGTTTTTAAAGGGTGATAGCCTCCCTTTAAAAAAAATATTAAGCTGGGCATGTTTTTGGCCAATCTACGGTTGTTCACACAATGCCAGAGCACTGGTTGACCTAGCAAGATAAAAATGTCCCATTCAGCAAGGAAAATCAGTTGAAGCAGCTGCTATAGGACTGTACAGTTTCTGCCTGCTCTTGGGCTTTGTGGCTTGCAGCCCGCGGCCATTTCACGGACAGGAGGCCACTCCCAAACACCTGGGCTGTCACATGGTCTCAAAGGGGTGATCCATGCTTAGCTCATATTATAGTCTCCTCCCCCCGCCCAAGTCTGGAAACACAATACTTAGCAACTCATCTAAGGAATGTCTTCTTCAGTTTCATCATTAACAAACCATCGCTGATCTCAGTGAGACATGCTGTATTTCCCTGAAACCAACAATTTCTTTGACACGAATGGACTGACCAAAACACAGAGTTAAATGCAAATCAAAAAGGAAGGGAGAGAGAGGTGAGGGAAGAGAAATACAGATACCTTGCATTCATAACCAGGGTTGATATCAACATTTTTACACAATATGCAGACGTATATTCTTCCAAATTGTCTAGTAAACAGTAACGGAATATTTTGGGAGGTGGGTCAGGCTCTTCTACATCCAACATACTGACAAACCGTTAGAGAGCTCAGAAATGTTAAATTCTTCAAAGGAAGTCAGATTCTCAATATTTGGGTGTGAAACTTGGTGTTACTAATTTCCTAATATGGCAAAAACAGACATCTGATATTTGCACTTTGGAGTAACAGAATATAACATGACAATAATGTGTTATACTTACAAAGTACCCTTCATCCATGGGGCTCCAATTTTACCAATATTAGTTCACTGATTTTCGCAAAATACCTGAAAGGCAGAGGGTAAGTTTGTGTTACCCCCACTTTGCAGATGGGGATATAGAAATGCAATAGGAGAATAAATCATTCGTCTGTTATAGTGAGAGAATTCAATAACGGGAGGACAAGAATTACAGCTTTCATCTTCCCTGTCAGAAGGGAACTTGACCACCCATCTTTTCCTTGGGGACTGATATTTCCCATGTAATTTCCACCATGATCTCAAAGTTTTAAACACATTCTACCCAGAGTAAGACAATGCTAAACGGCACTTGGTCCAAAGAGCCCAAGGACCAATATTCCTTTAATATCAGAGAAAATGTTAAAAAAAAAAATTTCCCACATCCAGTCTAAACAGGAGGAAAAATTAGATGGACAAAATACAATCATCCAACTAAAATTTGGGCTGAAAATAACGTTACTAGTATGTTCAGTTTGTTATATACATACTTATGTTCACATGTCAGCATATGGACCTGTCTTTACAAATTATTCCAAGGAAGTCAGAAGCTTCAGAACTAATCTCACCAACAACACTTTCAGAAGGGTGTATTTTTAACAACCCTTTCTAGGACACCCCATCCTTTCTACCACTCTCAGGCCATTTATTCACTCATTGACCAAATAATCAGTATTTACTGAGTTCTGTGTATAAGTTTAGCACTCCATGTGGTTTCTTGAAGGACACAAAAATGTGTATGACACAAGTCCCATCATCAAGAAACATAACCTTTTGGTTCCGTGATTCGAGTACAGTAACAATGTCTCTCATCTAAAACACTCTGGAAAGATTTGATGGTTTCTGGACAGTCCTGGTGAGTCACAGACACCAGTCCCAGAAAGATAGCTCCTTTGGTGAATGTCCTCCAACAAGGTGAATTTGGGCTCTGTTGATGAGCCATGCTATCTGGGATTACAAAAATGCTGAGAGCTGTTTCTCCTTAAAAATGTCTGACCCAGGGACTTCCCTCGTGGCACAGTCATTAAGAATCCACCTGCCTTAATGGGGATTATATAAGGTAAAGCATTCCTACCACGGTCCATGTCTGTTCAGTGTTACAATCAAAATAAAATGAGATAAATTTTAAAGTGATTTGAAAAATTAAAAAAAAAAAAAAAATCTGCCTGCCAATTCAGGGGACACAGTGTCAATCCCTGGTCCAGGAAGATCCCACATGCCACAGAGCAACTAAGCCCATGCGCCACAACTACTGAGCCCACATGCTGCAACTACTGAAGCCCTCACGCCTAGACCCCGTGCTCTGCAACAAGAGAAGCTCCCACAATGAGAAGCCCAAGCACCACAACAAAGAGTAGCCCCCACTCACCACAACTAGAGAAAGCCTGTGCACAGCAACAAAGACCCAACACAGCCAAAAAAACAAAAGTCTGACCCAGAGTCTTCCCCAAGCCTATGATTTGAGTGTCATGATATCTCCTACTATCTTCACCTCTGCAGCCACACTGACCTCTTTGCTTGTCCCCTAATCACAGGACTTTTGCCCCTCAATTGTTCCCTTCTCCTGGGATAATCTCGCTGCAGGTATTTCCGTGATCTCGGTTGGTATCCCTGCTCAGTGAGTTCTCCCCTGAACACTCATCTAAAATAGCTGCAACTCATCAGGCTCATCCCCTTACTGTTCTTTCTCCTCCTCTACGAGGCTCCCCACAAACTAACATTATCGGTCCATCTCTTTACTTGGTTTTCTATGCCCCCCCACGAGGATATAAGCTCCATGAGAGCGGGGACTTTTCTGTTCCCCACTAAATCAATCCTAAAGTTGAGGCGCCCCATAAATACGGGTTGAATGACTGAACCACAGTGCTGAACTGGGTGCTCTGCCTTTCCCCTGCCTCTCCTTTTCCTCTCACTGGGATACTATTATAACTACTAAGAAATACATCTCAGAATTGGCTCATAATAGATTTTTCCACCTAAAAGGAAAAAATTCACAAACACCCAGTGAAATGTTTCTGAAAAATATAATAAACTCCCATTTTTATCATCTTCCCTTCTCTTGATTGCTTGAGCACTGGGCCAAGAGTCAGGTAAGCCTGCTCTGCCCCCACCACCACTGTGGGCTGCTCTGTGGCCCCCGAGCCCATCGCCCTCCAGGGTCTTTGTTTCCCAATAGTAAAGCTTAGGAAGCTTATTTCCAAGCTGCCTTCTTGTTTGGAAAATATGGAGATCAACATACAGGTGATGGGCCAAATTATATTTTTACGTCTTCTGATTTCATACCACTTTCTAAGTATAAGCTTATCTCCAAGGTAGCAAGGTCATTTCATACAGAGCAGGTAGAAATCCCAGAGGGCAGGATTTGATTATCTAACTACATCTACAAGCATGCCCATTTCGGACAAACACCACCACCAAAAGCTTGTCCGCCGCCCTGTGATCACACCACCAACACACAACAGACATGCAAAGAAAGATGCCACATCAGCTGGTTATGACATCTTGAGTCACAGACCCTTCAACGGGGCCTCTAAACAGATTTCTTATTTACTTGCATGTTAATAAAACTCGTACCTTCGCCAGTTAGAATTTTTTCCCCAAGCATCTGAGCATCCAAAGAGATTTAGAAGCAATTAACATTCACGAGTAACAGAGCAGTCAACAAGGGAATCGCTAATGGGACTGGACAGAATCCAAAAGCAGATATTAGGATAATAGTGAGTCCCTGACACAGGTTACAGTGTTAATTCTGGAGGGCAGACTCGCAGTACGTTTTCGATAGCTTTGTGGGGCTGCTGTCACAGCCACATATGCCTCTTCTATATATGGTGCCTAGCCCCTCCTACGACATGCTTTTTTTTTTTAACTGCTATCGAAAAGAAGGCATTTTTGCATTGTTATAACACAACCGCTAGCATTAACGGTCTATATTGAATTCAAGTTTATTTTTAAATTGCCTACCTGACAGAAATGTTAAAATGTCATTTTTTTTCCCCTTTGGGTCTCCAGCCTACCTTCAGCTGGTAGCTCTCGTAGCTAGAGGCCACAAAAATAATAGCTATGACTTTCCACCTTGACGCTTCCCCAGTAACTCTTGCAACTTACTCGCGTGCACACGGGTTCATACATCCCCGGGACACAGAAAGACACGGGCACTCCCACTCCAACGAGCTCTACGCCTGCCTCCTTGTCAGTTTTTCTGCCCTGTTTTCATAAATGTCACTCCAAAAATCAGCACACACACCCTCCTTTATTTCCCCCTCCCAGGAAAGTGTCTGGGTAATAGCGAGTGTTTCCATTGTTACTCTCCCTGCTTCCATTTCCTTCCGCTTTCATCACTACCATCCACCTAAAATGCCAATGCCAGGCAGAGCTATCTTTACCTCCCCTTGGACCACATTCCTGAATCCTTGCCCTGGCTCTCCTTCTCCCTCAGCCTAAAGTGCAAACAGCTCAACCTTCTGAGGCTGGACCTCTCCAGACCCACACACGCCTCTCAATCCTCAACTCCCCTGCCAGCCTTCCCGCAGGGTCATCTTGTCTCTCTCATGACCATGACATTCACGTGGGGACATCTTCCCTTACGCGTGGACTCTGGGCCCCACACAGGCAGAAAACCTGGTTTATTCCCATTTTTCAGTTTGGGTGGAATTAACCACTGCTTATTATGCTTTGCTTTATTCCGTGTGACCTAAGAAAATAAACTCCTTCCAAAGCTGGGCTTCTAAATTTTTTCAAATACTTTCATGTTAGATGTGAGTATATAATTGGATAAACACCATCCATTTTGACAGCAATATTATTCTGGTGGTTCTACAGCATTCATGCTCTGTTCCATTTCTTTCTATTTCCACTTTGCCTTTTCTAGCTATGAACGGGTCCCTTCTTAACAATCAAGTTTTTTTGTTTTTTGTTTTTTGCTTCACCTCCCAACCCCCAACACACACCCATTATGAAAATGTATCCCTATTTAAAGCTTTGGTTCCTTCCCTGAATACAATCAACCACTGATACACAATCTGGCACCACCAGGCTGTGTGTGAGAAAAGCCTGTTTTGACAAATATTTTATACAACAGAATCCAAACTATCAACAGACCCATACTTAAGAATCCCTCACTCTATCTCTGTGGCAAGTAGTTTCATATTCCCAGCGCCAGCCCCAAGGCTAGGAGACTCAAGCCTCGGAGAGCCTCTGGGCACACACACATCTCAATCATCACCTCTCCTCCCTGGGCTCCCTCCCCACCCCAAGTAGCAGAGATTAAAGCGCTTCTGGGGCTTGGTAATCCAATCAGGGCTGGGCGTGCTTCAGTCTCTACCATTCGGTTGGAAAACATTTTGGCAGAATGCCTTTCAACTGCACTCTGCATTCCACGCTGGTCCCGTGCTTATTTTTGACTGCTTCGCAGAGGTGAAGGTGGCCAAGGGCCATCCTGCTCTGGGAGCAGGGCTTCACCCGCCTTCTTAAATCACAGGCTATCAGAAGCACTCCTGGCATCAAGGCGTGGAGAGAGAGAAACAGAGACAGAGACAGACAGAAAAAGACAGACAGAGAGAGACACAAAGAGACAGAGATTTTGATGCCCCCACCTACAGATGGCGAACAGGGAGAGCAGGGGCAGATACACAAACACAGTCGTTTTTTTGAACTTTAAAGATTCAAGAAAAAAAAAATTAAAGGAAACCCATTTTCCAACCCTTTGCCTTACCTCAGCATCAACCAAAATATTCCCCCCATTCTATGTTAGTCAAGGCTTTTCAGGGGTCCTTATCCTTTCTAGATGCCTTTGGCTATCGGATGAAATCTATGGACCCCTTCTAAGAAGAATGCTTTTAAAGGGTTGCAAAGGAGATTAATTATATTGAAACACTTCTCCATCCTGAGTTCAGAAGCCCAGCAGGTTGTGGTTTTAGTAGATGGAAAGTAGAGATGCTGTCTGGATTTTTATTTTTTTCACTTGGGATTTCTGCCCTAGAGACTTGCTGGGAGAGTGATGGGCTGTTGTAGAAAGCAGAAAGTGGCCTTTGCACACTGTCCCTGTGACTATATGCCATCCTGTACACAGGCTTTGTAGCTGCTTCTGTCTTGCAAACAGCCCTCACCCATGAACCCAGAGCCCTTCAGTATCTGCTTCACTGAAATGGCTAAGAATGGAGACTTTCTTTATTTATAGCCCTAAGTAGGTTTTAACTACTCCTGAGAGAGAAGTAGACAAATAAAGAAAGCAATGTGAGGAGTTTTGGAAAAGTAGAAGTAATGGTAAAAACCTCTACTCAACCATTTATTCTTTCACCAAATATTTACTGAGCACCTTCTCCAGATTCACAGTGGTGAAAAAATGACCTACAGAACCTTCCCCCAAGGAGTATACAGCCAAATGTGGGGAGACACCCTGTAAGCAAATACATAAATAAATGTAAAACAAGTAAATATATGCCTCGTGGTAATGAATGCTTTGGAGAAAAACAAAGCAGAGGAGGTAAGGGAGTGTAAGGACATGAACTCATACTTCATACAGCACTTACTTCCCCATTTCATGTCACTAAATATTTGTTGCCAAGCTCCTACTATGTTGCAGGCCTGTATTAGGAAGAGTGTGTGTGTGTGGATGGATAGATGGATGGATGGATGGATGGATGGATGGATGGATGGATGGATGGATGGATGGATGGTTGGGTAGATGGATGGATGGATGGATGGATGGATGGATGGATGGTTGGATGGATGGATGGATGGGTAGGTGGGTGGATGGATAGACACGGATATGGATAGATACACATCACACGCTTAATTTCCAGTTATTTGCATATGGAGGGTATGCAGTCTTCACGCAGAGGGGTCTGTGTGTAATGGTGCAATCTGACTGCGGTTTCTTTTAAAGGGCAACTGATGAATGCCTCTAAAGGGTCCTCAGAGTGGGAAGGGTGCAGCGGGGTCTGTGTCCTATGGGCTGAAGTGCATGGGTGTTGGAAGCACTGAGAGCCCTGGTTCAGGGTCCCTCAGCTCCACCCCCCACCTCACTGAGTGGCCATAAGCACGTTCCATCACCACTTTGAGCTTCAGGATCCTCATCTACAAAGCGAGGACCCCAGGTGCTGTGGATTCCAAATGCAGTCAGGCAAGGGGAGTGGCCGGCACAGTGCCTGGCGTGAGGGAGCTGACAGATGAGTCCTGGCCTCCCTTATCTTCTCAGTCAGGAAAAAAAACGGACACTAGAAATGCAAAAGACCCCAACAAAAGGCTGTGCGCCCAGAGTAAGGATACACTAACTGCTTGTGCTTATTTGTTTTCTTTGTTTTTGTGACCCAAATAGTTCTAGGGAATATCAGATGTTACTTTAAAAAAAAAAAAATCCACAGTCAAATAAGTTTTAGAAACAAGAAATGAAGCAACATGGGTCTGTTTCCTTCAGGTGTTCCTGCTCTGTTAATAAGTGAATGTAAATCACAGAGCTCCAAGAAATGTGAACGGCGTGTTTCCCAACTTATTTGACCCTGGAACCCTTTGGCAAATCCTATATGACAGTCGTTCAACGGACCCGACTTTCAGAACTATGGATTTGCTCTAAGAATAAATGAATCAAAAGATAAGGATCTATACCCTCTTTGGTTCTGATGTGGTCTGATGGCTTTCTTTGAAAAGGCAGACTTGGGCATATTTTCTGCAAACCAAGAAAGGCTGGTGGCAGTGTTTCCTATCCACTGGACCACAGCAACTTCTGCTTTTCTTAAAAAAGAAGTCATTATTCTGGGACCACCACACATGTGGGGGAAGTGTTGGCAACATCTAAACACTTCTCATTCCCTCGGACAGGTAATTCCTCTATTTTTCTGCAAAAACTGGGCTCTTAAAATGAGTTTTGTTAATTATTCTCTTGAAAGCCAAATCCTCTTCTGGCTATACCGGGAATCCTGCTACTTAAAGTCACCCCGGGTTTTCTTTATCATCTGAATGCTTCACAGTGAGCATGCATTACTTTCATAAACAGAAAATCAATGCTGGGGAAAAAAAGAAAAATTCTGTAGAGATGTGTTGATACACCAGTGATTAGTCCAAGAATTACCTACCTGCACAAGAAGATTTTTATGTATGGGGCTTTTCCTGAAGATCTTACTTAATATTAGTACACTCGATAAATCTGAAGCAGAAGGGGTAGGCAAGGAGGAAACTAGGGCCAAGATTGTTCCTCACATGCTTAGAATTCAATCTCAGGAGGAAGGAATCACCCACATTCTCCCATTCTCCAAGGCAAAGGAAGAGAGAGGGGGGGAGGAACGGAGGGGGGAGGGAGGGAAGGAGTGAGACAATGCAGGAGGAAGGGATGGAGAGAGAGAGAGAGAGAGAGAAACTAAGGGGGTAGGAGGGAAAAAAGGAGGGGGGGAAGGAGGGAGGGAGGGAGGAAGAACCAGAGAGAGAGGGAGAGAAGGTAAGAAAGAAAGAAAGAGAGAGAGAGAGAGAGATGGATGAATTAGAGAGAGAGAGAAAGCAAACGACAGGAAAAAAGCAAGAGTTGTTGAGAAGCCTAAAGTCGGGGAGGGGAACACAAACCCACAGATTAAGTTGACCCAAGTCAATACAAAAGGCTTTGTGCAAGGGCTCTGGCATTAATGGGATTTGGACGGCTAAAGCCCTGTGAATCAAATACAGAACATAACCAAGATGCAGGAGTTATTTGTGAAATGAATGTCTTCAGTAACAGGACGCTTAACGAGCTGGGACAGTCTCTGCATTTCTCGCCTTTCTTTGCGTGACTGCTGCCGGCTGGTGGCCCAGCGGGGAACCGGAGCCGCCTCTCACCTGGGGCAGGACCAACCAGGTGAGCCTCAACCCAGAGGTGAGCCACGGAGGAGCTGGCGTGTGTGTTGGCAGCGAGACTGGGCTGCTCTCCGAATCCATCCGTAATGAAAATGATATACCTGGCGGGGGACCCTCTGAGCCTGAATCCTGGGGCCCTGGGTTTAAAACGGAGTTTTCACACTTTCAATCAGTCTTGCATCAGTGTCTCCAAAGTGTCTGCAGCCATTTGGGGTCTTGAAGATATTGGGATGCACCACACAAAGCCCCCGCTCTCAAGGAGCTTACATTCTCCGGGAAGAGGGAAAGCCAGCAGGTAAATAAGAATTTCTATTGGTTATAAGACACATGAAGAAAATCAGAAAGAAAAGAGGAAGAGAGAGGGCTCCCGGGGTGGGGGAAACGTGCTCAGGGAAGACAGCTCTGGAGAAGAAACGTTTAAGTGAAGACTCAAATAACAGGGTGGACCTCACCCTGCCAAGACCCAGAAAGCACAGTGGAGGAGGAAGGAGACAGATTCTCCGTCAGACTAAGCAGAGGTCACCCTCACCCCTCACTTCCAACCAACTCGGCTTTCAGCAATACCAAATGCAAAAGCTCACAGACGTGTTTAATTTTAACGTCTTAAATTGCGTACCATGCCTGCTAGGAAAATCTGTCCTGAAACTTGGGATAGTTTCAGAATGGTCCACTTCAGTTTCTTCAGGTACTTTTTGCCCTGTTCAACCAGAAGACCCAAACAGTCCAGGTAACATCAGCCTCCTCTAAATACCTGAAACTGCATTCATCAGCCGCTTTTTAAAAATTGGATCTTCCTTCAACGCTGAATGACTTGATTACTCCCACAACAGCACCCATTACGCTGATTAGGGGACTACTCACGCGGCATCTTGAAGAGGTTGGGCAACGTTTCTCAGCATCGCACCCACCAACAAACAGAGTGGTAAACGTGATAAATGGAATGGATGCTAAGATTCCAATGCCTTCCATGTCCTGATACCATGATAAAATGCCTCCGCATTTTTAACTGATGTTTTTGAAAAAGGGGGAGAGAGGAGTAATTATTTTGGTACAGCACAGCTAGGAGAGAAGAAAAGAAAAAAAGCACCAGCAGGAGCCCAGACATGAGGCTGTTTCTAGGATCTGACACACACCAGGCACTCAGTAAACATAGGTTCCCCTCCCCATACTCCTTGCCTGAGTATACCCTGAGCATTGATTTTTACATCAATAATTTGCCAATAACATATTCATTGGCTCATTTTTTTTCTAACTGTCAGTCTAGTGCTGTGTATTCAACCTGCTGGCAATTGATTCAGCTTCATCAATTCATAAGAATGGCTTAGGGTGAGAATGGGGGTGAGGAGGTGGAAGCTTTACAGCCATGATTCACTGCTAATTGATGATTAGCATTTTATGCCCAAGACAATCACATTCATATTATTTTACATCTTAAAAGTTTTTAAAGGAACACTTATTAAAAGCCCAAATGAAAACAGGGCATCACAAGTTCAAGTAAGCCATAAATTAGACAAAGAAGCATAATTCTACTGAACACCATTTTATTAGCTAATCAACGTGTCATTTTTTTTTCTATTGGCATCTACTTACTGTCATACAATTTCCATAAGGACACCATCTGTATTTATAAAAAGAATTATCTTTGTGGTGATCTAGCAATCTACAAACAATGGTGATATTTAACTTTTCTTAAGGGATCAATTTTAGAATTGGGTTAAAGGATTTATAAGTCTCATTTTCATGATGAGCCTTAAAAGGAATCATACATACATCTCTGTGATGTTAGAGGCACTTGAAGTAAAGAAACAAAACAAAAAATATATACATAATTTTGATTTATTAAAATGTAAAGTTCTGGATCCTGACATATACATATTTTTAATCAAGAATAAAGGGTCTCTACTGTAAAGTTCAGCAAAATGATCATGAACAAAATACTTTCCTTTTTCCATTTTGGCTGAAAGGGCTGGTAACTTTTCAGTGTGATCTGATTTGGTGCCCCATCCTCAGACAGAACCCAGTATTTACCAAGGTCACTGCCTTGAGTTGAATCAGCATCCGGCCAGCTCACATGGTCAAACCTTGCCTGGTCCAGTTCTTAGTGCCAACCTTGCAAGGGCAAGTCACTGGCTTCACGATGGCTAGTCAAGCTGGTAGGGTTGAGCCAGCAAACCCCCACCACTGATGGAATAGAAACTCATAATAGAAGCCCTTCTGTTGCTACGGACTTCATAGGTAGATGGCAAAACATGGGTGCTGGGAGGGATTTGTTTAAACAGTTTCTTTGGCTATCAAGTAGGAGCTCAGGGAGACGAGTCTTCGGTTTTACACGGGTACATTACTTCCGCTTTGAGTCAGTCCAAAGAGCAAGACGCAGTTTGAGAGAATCAACTAAAGACAAAAGTCTCACTCTTTGTTAGGAAGCAGATTTCTCCACTAATAATCAATTTCTTTGTAAATTTAATTTTAAACAAGATTTAGAAGGATTATGATTAAAAATCTATATGACATACTAACCAACAAAATAAAAAAGCAAAACACAAACTAATATGTATACTTCATTGATTGGTTCCTTATCTGTATGGGTTCATGGATTTCTACCAAATATCAAGGACCGTATTAAGTATTAGGCGCAGTGAACAAAACAGACGTAGTAGTCTTGCCCTCCTGGAGCTTACAATCTTTAAAAAAAAAAAAGTATGTGTGAATGAGCTATTGAGTAGAAATTCACCAAATCATATCAGTGATTTAATTAGATGTGTAACTACTCTGTTTCCTTTCTCTAATATAGTTTTACTGCTTTTAAAATCAGAAACATTTCTTTTAAGTAATCAAATTACTTAAAAGAAACGGGAGCAGGGAGCAATCTTTGTGGATTTGTTTTTTGTTTTTTTATTTGTTGAAATGTTAACTTTTGAGGAAACTTTGACCCCTGAATATTTGAAATATGTTAATAAAATAGAGAATGTTCAGGGAAAAGTAACAAAAAACATATTCAGGAGTGGAAAATGGGTCTTCTTGGGGAAGGATAAGGAATTAGGCTCATTTCTCCCAAGAAACAACTTGACTATTATCTCTGTGGAGAATGAACATGTAAGAGAATGAACTCTGGGATCAAACAAGTTCTCTCTTCAGATCCTGACTCCCCCAAGGCACCAGAGAAGCTCTCCGCATCTCAGTTTCCTTATCCATAAGAGGGTCCTATCAGAGGAATTATGTGATGCATGTGAGCAGAGTAGCGGGTAATCCTTGAGCGCTCTCAGCGGCCTTCACCATCACACATCATCATAATTACATCACAAAAGAACTCAAGATCTGTTGTAATAAAGAGCAGCTTTAGAGTATCCTGGTGGTAACCACAAAGGAAGCAGGTAGCAGTCTACCCAGAGGAAACACTAGATCTTAAATCAGAAGTCCCTTGTTCAAATCCTAGTACTTCTCAAGCTAACTTGTGCAAACTGGAATACAACTCTTAAACTTCTGCGTCTCAGTTTCCCCAGCCCTAAAATGGCCCTAAGAGAACTTACTTAATGAGACAGTACATAAGGAAGGATCATATACATCATCTCATTATACACAGGACACTACTAATGTTAGAGGAAAGCACATGCTGACAATTATCTGCCATAAAGTGATCTCTTTTTTTTAACCACCCAGGTTAAAAATGCCCAGAAAAATCATAAACTTGAATTTCAGCTGCACCCTTCACCAGATGAATAACATCTCAGATTCTCTCGGCCCTGATTTCTGGTCAGGGAATTAGCGTACTCACTGTGAGGGTTAGAAATTAGTTGTGCAAAGTGCCCAGGAGAGGCCCTGGCACATCACACGTATTCCCTGATAGGTGGCTTCCAACCCTCTCTGTTAAACCGAGATTCAGTACATTTCGTTTTTAGCATGTACATTCCCACACTCTAAAACTCTTTAAATGAAAAGCATTATAAATAGCCTTTGGATGATCTTTAAATAATTCTTTATGGTTTAGAGGGGGAAAAAAAATCTATAGAAACATAAACTATCCAGGGTGTCAAATATACAATATAATCATTTTGTATGATCACTGCTAATACAGTTCAATCTAAATTGCAGTCTCATATTTGACATAATTATACATAACCAAACACTAATAAAAATTGCTGCCTTATATTTCAAATTAGTAATTATGGTAGTAAACATTAACAACATGTCAGATATAAGATGGTGATTTGTTCTGAAATGTATTAGAAATCATTATACTGCATGATAATTTTAATTACAGTTGGGTAGAGAGCAGGCAGCAGTTAGGGCTCTGAGTGCACGATGGGAACCAGCAGCCCTTCAATTCAGCCCTAGCTCCGACTCCCTTGGTTTGAGTTCAGGAAATGCATGACTCTTTCTCCATCTTTAAAGAGTGAATCCAATTCCCTCTGCAGAATCAGTACTATGACAAGTCTGGAGACATTTTTCCAGGGTTTTAGAATCCTTATTCTATCACTTTCTATTCATACAAATTTGACTGACAGGAATCTCTCTGTGCCTCTGTTTCTCCTCTTAAAAATGGAAAACATAATGGTACCTAGCTCTGAGAGTAGCTCAGAAAGTGACAATAGCGGCTAAATTAGATCATTTTGTGTGCGGTGCTTAGCCTGGCACCTGGGACACAGTAAGTTCAATACGCAATAGTGGCTGTTAGCATCATTGTACATTAATATTCAGATCAACCACGTTCCTAAACTTAATAATTGTGACCAAATGTCCTATGTAGAGTAGAAAGGTGCTGTATGGAGCTTCCTAGGTGGCACAGTGGTTGAGAATACGCCTGCCAATACAGGGGACACGGGTTCAATCCCTGCTCCAGGAAGATCCCACATGCCGCAGAGCAACGAAGCCCATGTGCCATAACTATTGAGCCTGTGCTTTAGAGCCCGTGAGCCACAACGATTGAGCCCATGTGCTGCAACTACTGAAGCCCACGCGCCTAGAGCCCGTGCTCCGCAGCAAGAGAAGCCACGGCAATGAGGAGCCCCTGCACCACAACGAAGAGTAGCCCCCACTCACCGCAACTAAAGAAAGCCCACGCACAGCAAAAAAAGACCCAACACAGCCAATTAAATAAATAAATATATAAATAAATAAATTTATAAAAAAAAAAAAAAGAAAGGTGCTGTATGTTAGCTTCTTTCTCTGCAGGGCAGAGAAGACACCACAGTCTTCAAAATTTAGTTCTCCTTTCCCCTCTCCTTCCATGTTTTCTCCATTTCCTTTCACTCATTCAGTTTTGTGAGTCAATGGGAAGACCCCATTCTTTATACTGTCACCTGTCAGAAACGTCTGGCTTTGGCTTAGCCTTTCATGGCACCTGTTTCCATGCTGGCCTTAACATTGACCTCTAAACAAAGCCATGGCCTCTAAGCACGGTCCAGTGTCCACCCCATGCTCCATTAGTGATGACGGTGGAGAGCCTGAGAAAATCCACCCCCCAAAGGTGAGTATAAGAACCACGAGACGCCTACCTCCACCCATATTACAAATTGGCACACCTGACATCTGATCACTAAGCTCTAATTTAGGAATTTAATGCCCCTCCCACCCTGCCTACACAGCTCCCCCCAAAAAGTGAAATTCATTATTCTAAAATAAAACCATTTGTTTATTCAGAGTTACCTATTTCTATCACTTTTACAGATCTCTGGATTCATCCAACTTAAGGGAAAAAAGAGATCTCTGGGCCTTGCCACATCTTTGTGGACTCACCCATCTCCAAGATCTCCATGCATTTACATGGGCTTCTGCAAAGTGAGGGAAAACTCCCAGTATTATGATAAAGCACCTTTCCTGTCTACATTTCCATACTGTTTCAGGGAAAATATTCAGGGCAACAGACTGGACTGCTAATTAGAGGACTGTCTGAAACCACCATGCACCACATTTCCATCAGTGCAATAAGCAAAGACTCTTCATTAAAATCACTGTCCTCTGCAAGGAAAAGCTGTTTCAAGCGCAATAGATCTAATTCACAGGAGTGATCATGCAGACCTGGGTACAGTATTCATTACTAACTTAAAAAGTATGCCAAATCAATTAAAAACCATTTTAAAGGGAAGGGATAAAATTTAGTTCTACCTAACTGCAGCTCAGCTCTAATTTATCTTGCAGCCACTTTCAAGGGATTTTACTTGGTCTTTAATCTAACATTCATTGGAAAGAGTAATTCTCATGAAATTACAATGGCATCTCCTGCATCATTTAATGCAAATGTTCCCATTCTTCGGAAATGGAGAGCAGCTTCTCCAATAAAGACTCCCTTCAAGGTGTAAAGTGGAAGAACTCTGGGATCTGCCTGAGAAGAATAAAACATCCCGTTTCAGTAGCTACTCACATTTAAAACTCTGCCTGCGTTCCTGTGACAAATTGTATTCCAAATATAGGTTATTCACAACATGTTTGTTATAAGACGAGGCATATGAATTCCTGCCGTGTCTTTCTTTACAAACATGTCAAGACTTGTGAACCCTTAATGAAATGCAGCATTTTAGAGGCAAAGAGGAAGCTACAAAGATGCCAGAGAGAAGAGGCTCCTTTCCTGGGGCTGGGACCTTCTTACGTTAGTGACAGTTCTCATTATCGGAGATACTACATCATCTCAAAAGCAAATGGGGCTTTAGAGGTCATGGAGATGAGCCACTTCAGCTCACAGATGAAGAGACTGAGGCTTGAGAGAGAACAGGATTCGTCCAAAGTGTCAGGGTTAGTGAAAGGCGGAGACAACAGGCCCAGGTTTGGCCTGGCCACCCCATGGCTGCCTTCCACTAGTGCCATGGGGTTGATGAGACTCTAAAATAGACTCTTCCCTCTTGGGGCACTTCCAAAAGTCCCATGGCACACCAACCGCCTGGTATTCAGATAAAAGTTCCAAACAACTTGGAAGTGAGCTTACCCTAGCAGGATATTTTTAGTCATGCTATTGAAACCAAGTCCCCCTAAAATTGAGTTCCCTTGCTGAGTTCATGATGAACTTCTCTATCCAAAATTTTATTCTCTTTCTTGTACTACCCCCTGGTCCCCTTGGGATTATGAAGTAGCACAGAAAGTGGGGGATTGAAATAGAGCAGGACCCTGTGACACAAAAGCCCCTCTGTGTCCCCCACTCCTTGTTTGTAGAAAAATGCTTTGGTCTCCCAGGCCTTCCCTGAGTTCCAAAGGGCAGGTTCAAGAAGTTACTAATTAGGGAAGTGAAGGATGCAGGAACAAAGGAAAAGTAGTCAATAAATGATCATTCAGTGATACAACAGAGTCCTAACTCCTCCTCAAGGGCTGTACATAACAGTCTGAAACATGCCTTTGAGTTCTTCTATGAGAACAAAGGCCCCCGCCCACCCAGGCAGAGGATGGTGACAACAAGTCTGTGGACCTCAAACTGGCTGGAACCAGAAGGTTGATGGTTAAGATTCCTGGTTACCTCACCACCAACCAATCAGAAGAAAGTCAAGCCCCCTGCAACCCTCAACCCACATATTGCCTTTAAAAGCCCTTGCCTGAAAGCCATAGGGCATTTTGGGGCTTTTGAGTACGAGCTGCCTGTTCTCCTTGCTTGGAACCTACAATAAACACTATACTTTCCTTCACTGCAACCTGGTGTCAGTTAATTGGTTTTGCTGCACAGCAGGTAAGCAGATCCACGTTCAGTCTGATAACACTACAGAAGTTAGTTGAATTGATTTTACATTTGACATTTTTTTAACTAAGGTTCAGGAGTACAATCTTTCCCATTTAACTCCTTTTCTCCCTTACACCATTGTTTACTAGTAACCAGAGGTCCCAAGCAGAAGATAGATACTTCCTACTCAATCCCCACACTGAGTCTGGGGCTTTCTGAGACAGTGAGAATAGTCATCTACCCTGGTTTAGCTTAAAGCAGGGCTCAGCAAACTCTTCCTGTAAAGAACCAGAGAGTGACTACTTTAGACTTTGCAGGCCATTTGGCCTTTGTCTGAATTATTCAACTCAACCACTGTAGTGCAAAAGCAGTCACAGACATTATGTAAGCAAATAAGCATGGCTATGTTCTGATAAAACTTTATCTATGTTGAAATTGAATTTCATGGGACTTCCCTGGTGGCGCAGTAGTTAGGAATCCTCCTGCCAATGCAGGCGACATGGGTTCAAGACCTGGTCCGGGAAGATCCCACATGTCTCGGAGCAACCAAGCCTATGTGCCGCAACCACTAAGCCTGCGCTCTAGAGCCCATGAGTCACAACTACTGAGCCCATGCACTGCAACTACTGAAGCCCCCATGCCTAGAGCCCTCTCCCTAGAGCTCTGCAACAAGAGAAGCCACCACAGTGAGAAGCCTGCGCACCGCAACAAAGAGTAGCTCCTGCTCACCACAACTAGAGAAAGCTCACGCACAGCAACAAAGACCCAATGCAGCCAAATAAATAAATATAAAAAAAGAAATTGAATTTCATATGACTTTCATGTATTGTGAAGCATTATTCATCTTTTAGATTTTTATTCCACCATTTAAAAATGCAAAAAGCATCCTTAGCTCATGAGCTATACAAAACAGACAGCAGACCAGATTTCTCTCGTCCTTGCTATAGTTTGCCAAACCCTGGCTTAGCGTTATGAAAGCACCCACGGCAAAGAAAACTTCCTTTTGCTACCCAGATGCTCTCTTTATAATTTGCGATCGGCACTCACCTGGCTCACGCACATTTTTCTATTAAATGTGCATGTTCTTCCATTGGTGTATGATAGGTATGACTTCAATAAGGTTATATCCCACTTGCTAGTTAACTCAATTATCACACAGTGTTCCTGAGTGAGGCATCTTCCTTGATGGGAAATATAACTGAAAAGACTAACTTGATCACCAAGATACAGTTGTGAGATTATATCACTATGATACCAGTCAGATGAAAGAGAAATATCCAGCCATGGGACAGTTGATATATGTTCCACTACTGGATTTTTAGCCTCCATACTTAAATACTGCTTTAATTTCAGAAAGAAATATTTTATTTTCAGCTATGGCCAATATTAGCACTAACAAATCAGTCACTGAAATGACTATCAGTCTTTAGTCTGTACAAGGAAGTAAGTAGGAGCGTTCCATTTAAATACCTTTACACACAGCACAACTCTACTGGCATCAGCATATTACAAAAACCAATTTTCTTACATCAACTTCTATCTACTTCTAATTCTGTAGCATAGCTCTGGGGAGTTGCTACAAGGTCTGTGTAAACTGAAAATCTAAATAACATTATGATGCCTATTACAGAACTAATTTATAATCTAATACCCCAGTTGAATTTAATATCCTATTTATTTATTCAAGCAAAATATCTGGAAAAAATATGTCACATCATAATGTAGTTGTTATGAAAATGGAAAAATAAAACAGAATTTTAGAGAAGGCATGATAATTGCTAGGGACAGGTATGAGCAAGAATTTCAGAACCCCTCGCACAAAGGAGAGACAGAGACGGGCGCCCTTTAATAAATAGAATTTTTGCTTTATAACACAATCATTGTCAAATTTAGTATTTTACATCAAATTTACAACTTTCAAATGTGATTCCTATTAATGTTATCTGCTCAGAGCTACTGCAGCTTAAAACTGTTGGCCAACAGATGCCACCTCATCAACTGTCTTTAACAACTCCACTCCCATCCTGGGTGGAAGAATCGAGTTTACGGCAGCGTTTGTAAGCACGCACCACCAATACAAATGCACAAGTGATGCCCGTATACATAACACATACGGGCTGATGGAAATAACTCTACAGAGGCTTCTGAGAATACTAAGTTTTGTGTTGATTTCTTCATCTTAAGATAAATGGAAGGAAGGAGGGAAGAAAGGGCGGGATGGAGGGAGGGAGGAAGGAAGAAAAGGAAATAAGAGAGGAATGAAGAACAAAAGGAAAGAAGAGGAAGAGGGTAGTATGGCGTTGGAAGACGAAAAGCTAGGGAAAGCATACGTATAAAAACACTGGGTGGTGATGATGACATCCTACACGGATGCTCCCAGCCGCCCAGGGAGCTGGGGATGATTTGGTGAAAGTTCAGTGAGGCTCCACGGTACACTTACAGGGGAGTTGCTACGACTCAGAGAAAGCGCAGCAGCACCCGAAGCCCACAGTCAGTTAGGAAATCGCTGCTGTTTTGTTCTTCCTGAGATAGGAGCCATGTCTGCAGAACAGGGAGTAGCCCATGCTGGCTCTAGGTACCAAAGTATGCACGCACACAGGTGCACCCCCACGCGCACACTGGTGACTTCCAATCCTCACAAAAAAGGCAGAAGAAGCAGGGTCTCTAACCCTGAGGTCCTTGAGTCCTGTTCCAAAGCTGCGTGCCTGGATTCCAAGCCATACACTAGACTGCCTGCGTTTTCATTATGCTCCCCAGGTGATCCTGACACACTCCAAAGTTTAGGAACCAGTGGTCTATGATCATACTTGGAAGGCATCTGGGAAGAGCCCTTTGCCCTGGAAATTATAACACTGCTCTCTCAATATCCTCAAATTCCATAATTAGCAATTCATTCTTTTGCCTTTTAAAGATTTTCCAGTCTCCACGGGTACTGAAAATGAACTCAGATATACATAGGAGAAGAAAGAGCTTAAGTCCCTGTACCGGATGATGCCCTGTTGGACACTTAGGCCCTGCAGAAATTAAACAAGGCATCTCCAAAAGGGCAAGAAAATGCCCCATGAAAGGAGGATATCAGGGATACAGGATTAGGCTCAGTTCTGCCCACATGAATACACAGGCTGTGTGATCACACATAGCTTCTGAGCAAATGGTCTATGTGTCAAGGGTCAGGCATCCCAGCTTCATCTAGTTCTGCTGTCCACAGTCTCACATCAAAAGCAATTCACACTCAGGTCCCTCACGTGTTCCAGGATGCACCCAGGTCCAAACGGGCCTTCCTTCATGGGTCTCCGTGTTCAACAACAGACACGTGGAGATTCCGGTGTGAGAGTTCCGCTCTCTCCTGACAGAGGGGTCTCCCCTGATGGTTTGCCTTCTCCAGATAGAGAGCGGGCCCCCCACCGTTTCCCGAGCATCCCTCCTAGCATGGATTCTGTCTCCCTCCTCCATCTGCCGCTAGTGTCCGCTCCGTGAGGCTGCCTGGGAACTATGAACACCATCCCTTCCCTGAACCACGCTCCCTGCTCTTTGTGAAAGGTACACACGTGCAACAGAAACCCAGCTCAGCATTCCACTGATTATCACCTATAAATCACGGTACTCGTAAAAAGGCTCCATGAAATATAATCCAGAGACATAAATCTCTCTAAGAGAGACGAAATCTGATGGGAAATAAAATTCCCTCATTTCACTTCTTCCCTTGTTTAAAAGACTGACTTTCCAATCAGCTGGGAACATGAGCATGAGACGGTGGGGGGACAGGGACGAAGCGCAGGTGGGGGGATCAGACCGACAGGAGAGCAAACATTCCCTGGGCCAGCCCCTCAGTACGTGCCACCCGCAGGTGACATTCTCTCTGGGCCTCAGTTTTGTCGTCTCCAAAATAAGTGCGATAAACTCCCTTGCACAGCTGCCGTGAGACCGCATTCAATAAACTGTAATATACCACGCACACATTAGGCGCTCAAGATGGTAGCTGTTACATACAGCGCATCTCCACCTTTAAAATTCTTTTTAATACAAAAAAGAGAAATAAAGTAATTAGTTACCCGCCCCCCCCGCCCCCAAAATCCATACTTTCATCCCACAAGTGATGGCCTATAAGGTGGTTTTATTCATTTCACTGACATTAAATAAGCATCAACTATGTTTCAGGCTTTGTCCTAGATCCTGGGAGTTGTTCAATGACCTCCAGTTTTAAAAAGTGACAGGACCAACACTTAAGGTGACACACAAGAAAAAAATGAGTGGTGGCAAAATCATAATTTTTTGCAAAAATTCTTATACTGCACACAGGCCGGGTGTCCTTCATGAATCTTGAAGTGTCTGCACTTTCAGAAGCCTTTGGAGACCTCCAGCCCCGTTCCTCCCCTGGGTTCTCTTAGCTCCTGAGCGAGGATTAGTCTCTGAATTTCCACATCACGTTGCCATTTTGTTTCAACAAAGTGACAAATCCCTTCCTGTGAGCTTTATAAGGACAGGAACAATGTCGCGCTGATTTCTTTACATCCTCCCTCACCAGAAGAGGTCTGCACATCGTGTTCAAACTGCACCTCTGAGTCTCTGCTTCTGAAACAGAAAGCCTCACCAGCAACATCCTCCCCTCTGTCACTGCTAGTGACCAGAAAGTCAGCCCCTGAGTTTAAGTGGCTGAGTTCCAGATACATCGTCGCACAACAAAAGAAAAAGACAAATAGAAACTGTTTGTTCCTAGAACAAGACAAACTTACAAGGCTAAGAAAAATGTTGGCGTTATCACTCCCTTCAACCGGCCAGCAAAATTTGCCCCTGCTTTTTCCGTCTGATCTTTCGGGCCTTCTAACCCTATACGTCCGTGATCCGACCACCAGGCAAAAACCACACTCTGCTCTTTTCCACTGTGCTTCAACAATACAATGGTCTTTGGTTTGAGGGACTCAAAAGCCTGCTGTTTTCACTTTTTTCTCTATGAATACACTGTAGGGTGCAGGTGAACAAGAAGTCCTCAATCAACCAAATGTTCAGCAAAGATCAAAGCAAGGTGGAGTGATTTCACAGGCATCCTGAGAAAGAAAGAATGGGAATCCATGATGTGGTCCCTGTAATCCCACTCTTAGGTCACATGGAGGGACGTCTGGAGCTGGAGAAAGAACACGGAGGAACAAGATGATGGGGAAGGAGGTAACGGGGGAGAAAAAAAAAGCTCCTTCTATCCTGCAGAGTCAGGCCAAGCATTTGTTATCGCTGTGTCTAGCTCTCTAAACCAAAAAAAGTAAAATCAAACAAACAAAGAATGCACCAGCCAGAACCAGGCAGACTCTCCCGCCTAGATTCACACATGGTCTCCTCGCTCCCCACTCCCACCACAGATGGTGGCAAAGCTCTGACACACGCGGCGCCCTCAGGCACTGAAACTTCCTCTGAGCCCCTCTGCAAGGGTGGCTGGCGGCCCCGCGCTCAGCTGCCGTGGGGCAGTCTCTGCCCTCCATTCTCTCTGCGCCCCATCAAAACGGCACGTTGTCAGAAACGTGCTCAGGAGGTGCGATCCGGGGCAGAGAGTTGTTGGAGTTCCCATATGCCTAAGGTACGTAACTGGGCCACTGAGAAAAAGGGATTTAAGCATTCTAGAAAACAGCAGGAGAGCAAATTGGCCTTTCCCTCTGAGAGCTATTATTAGAGAGGCCCAGCCCAATTCAACCAGAAAGCCAATATCTAGCCCATCCACTCTTTCCCCGCAACAATGCCCCCAACATCCCACCCCCTTTCAAATGGGACTGCCCTGATGCATCCCAGCCAGACGCACAAGTCATGTTTAATGCTGACCACTGGCTGGCAGAGATCAGTGGAAGCATCCCTTCTCATATAGCAACCTGATGGTCCAGAGTTTAATTTCACATAATACCGAGAACTCATGGAATGTGGCAGTATGTTTGATGTGTACTCGTGGAATTTGGCAACCAGCTTGCTCTTCTCTTTGTGTACCTGCTGAAGTCGCAGCTGCTGCCTAAACTTTGTAAATAAATGCTAAACAAATGCCAAATAAAGAAACCAACTTCCCAGGAAGCGGGTAGGGCAGGAGATCACAGGTGTTGTTCTCAGAAATGTGCTGTGACCTGCTTCAGAGCTGCATCCTGGCAGCTTGGGTGTGTCTCTGTTCTTGTGTGTCTTGAATACTGTTTTACCTCTGAGAGAGAGAGAGAGAGAGAGAGAGAGAGAGAGGGAGGGAGGAGGAGGAGGAAAGATCTGAGGGAGAGAGGGACAGAGAAAGCTAAGGAATAAAGGAGGGGAAAAAAGCCTTTCTTATTATTTGTCCCCAATTAACAAGTAGAAAATGTTGGCTGGGAAGACAAAACACAGCCTTACTATTTCTTATAACACATATTTCAATGGAAATTAGAGATTTCATCAGTGGACTTCATCTCCAATCATGTAATGAAAATTCATGAGAAAACAGGCTTCATTTCCCTTGACTCTCGACTTTTCAGGCATGGATCCATTGCACATAGGAAGATACCGCTGGGTGGCCCTTCTTATTGCTCCTGGTCCTTTGGCTTTGTGGGAGGTGTTTCTCAACAGCAACTCCTTGCTGAAGGGGGCGGAGTTAATCATTCAACATAGTCTGGTATGTCGCAGTTTGTGTTCTCTTGGGCACAGGTAATACACAACAGAATCAACCAGCCAAAGATGGAGAAGGCCAACATTTCTCATCATGGAAGAAAATATACTTTACAAGTGGGCTGTCAGGCAGCCACCTCTATTTCCCTGCCTATCTCAAAGGATACATCCATCCCAGATGGAAGGTGAGGAACCAGAAGGAGGTGCAGGCATAATATATGGACTAGATGTGACTTACAGCTCCTCTCTGCCTTTCAGATTCTGGTTGCTAGTGACTCAGGCCAAATAATTTGGGTAACAATGATGGCACTTACAGCTACCGTCCACTGAATACGTAAATGCCAGGCTCTGTGCTAGAGCACTTTATGTGTCTTGTCTTCTCCCAGTAAATCAGGAGTTCCATAAATGGCAGAGATCTTGTCTCTGTTGTTTTTCTTTTTCTTTTAGTTTGCCTTTTGGTTTGCCACTGTCCCCACCACATACTATTGACTGACCCTTACAGAGCGCTAACTAGGTTCCAAGCACTGTTCTAAGGGCAGTAAATACAGAAACTCATCAGACCCTCACAACAACCCTACGAGGTAGACACTCTTGTTATCCTCACTTTGCACACATGCTCAGAGAACTCCAGTAACTCGTCTAAATAAGTGGTGAAACCAGAATTCAAACACAGATATTCTGCTTCCATAATCGATGCTTTTAACCTCCATGCTATTGTAGGATGTTTATTGTACCTATAAACATTTTTTGAATGAATGAAGCCTCTCAGGTAAGCATTACAACAATCTTAAGGGGGACATATGACTACCCTTACCTATGAGATTAGCAGCTGAGACTCAGAGTGGTTAAGAAACTTGCCCAAGGTCACACAGCTATGTGTGCAGAAAGAGGACTCACCTCAGGTCTTTCTGACAGGGAGGCCCATGATCTGGAAACGACTATGTGACCCTATTCAGTGTTTCCATTCAGGGACTCCATTTCCCCCATCTTATCAATAACAGTATCTACACTTGCAAACAAAAGAAGCTGTTTACGATAAAGCAGATATATCTCCTTATGGGCCTGCACCTGGTTTTTTGTTTTGCCCAATAAGTTGCATAACAAAAGAAAGGCTGATATTATAGGCGACAAGCGAGAAGTGGGTCAGGCAGCTCTCTGATTTCAAGGGAGCCTGTCCATCAGAATTTGTCACCGATGAGGACATTCTCGGTGTGGTTAATTCTGTAAGGAATGCCCCACATCAGACTCTGTACGTTGCTCACTCAGTATTGGAAAGACTTGATGTCAGGAATATAGAACCGAGTGGCACTGACGACCCACCTCAGCTAATCAAGGACCTCATCCCTCTCTCTCACCCGGGCTCAGGTCTACGAAGCAGGGAGATCTTCCTGAGCCGTGGAAAACTTTTACCTCCGTCTAGCGCTTGCTCCGACCACTTGTCCCTAAATGACTGTTCTTCCATCTGATTATTTTTCTTCCATACACACCTGTCATCCAACTTTTCATTTTTTAAAAAGTTTTAAAAATTTATTACTCCTGAAGCGAGAACCCGCGGATGAGCCGGCGATTAACGGAATCATTTGACTGACCTTCAGGCGCCCCAACCCGTGGGTGATTGATGAAATGGCTACAGGTTTAAGCAGAAGGTCAGCTTCAATAATACGGCTGTTACTTCCCGTGGTCCTTACAAACCAGCTCAGTCAATGGCCTTCACTTCTCCTTTGCCACAATTTTAAGGCTGAGACATTTGACTGACTTCACCACATGCCACTCTCTTGTGAGGCTTGTTGGGTAGTGACAAAGACAAGTGGTGGTGTTGGTATCGCATCCAAAACACTCATGGTCTAACATCAGATATGAGTGCTCTCAACTACTGAGGGTCCCTGTTAGTTGCTTTCCCACCACATCCAATCGACCTCCCGCAGAGGCCTGGCAGGAGGTGACCTGGGTGGCAGTTTCTGCTGCATCATCTAACGAGCCTTGCCGTCCATAACGGTGTCCCTTTCTTAAAACGGGGGTCAGAAAACCTACGTGCCCACCTGCAGGTAATTAAAACATTAAAGTTCTCCTCCTAGCTGGTAGCATTTGAACTTGAAAGAGGGAACAAAAGAAGGGGAAAGACTTCATTAAAATCTTTTTTCTGGCCACTTCTAAGGGTTAAGAATAGATAAATCTTTAACCTCATCAACATTTAAGAGCACACTTCAGATTTTCTCTGGAAAATAACCCAATAAATAGGAAATACCATCAACAGGAACCAAACGGCCACTGTATCTCTTTGATGGCATCATCTCAAGGTTTCCTAGGATACCAGGGCAGTGGGGTGATTAGGAACAGAGGTTCTGGTCCCATACTACTCAGGATGAAATCCTGGTTCTTCCACTGACTAGCTGTGCGACCTTGGGCAAGTCCCTTAACCTTACCCTGCCTCAGCCCTGGGCACACAGGATGGGGATAAGGATACTCAGCTCTTAGGATGGCCATGAGGATTAAACGAGTCGGTGCATATAGTGTGAGCCAGGTCCCGGCACGTGGTACATGCTCAGGCAAGCACTGTATATTATTACCATCATTACTCCAGTTTCATAGATGAGGAAACCGAGGCTTTGGGAGATTAATTAAATGACATGCTCAAGGTCATGACTGCTGAGTGGAAGCATGGGGATTGGAGCCAGGCAGTCTAAACTCCAAAGTCCAAGTTCTTAATCACTCCATTAGTCTCTTCATGGGGACAGTTTTTAGCTGTGAGTTTCTGGGCAGTTAAGATGGACATTTAAAGAGGAAAAGATCAAAAGGGCAGCCCAAAGCCAAGACCAGAATGGAGGGAGGTGCTTCCTGGCGTCTTCGGTCAGCAGCACAGGGCTGCCCCGAAGAGCTACAGACTTAAGGACAGCTCTGCTCCATCTCCTCCAACCCTTCACAAAGAATGAGTGAACCCTCCCCTTCTGCCCCTGCCTGGAAGCAGGAATGTGTCAGAAGCTTTCACCTGTTAGAAGGGAAAGAAGAAAGTAACAAATCATCCACGGAGGTAAAGAGGGCATAGTCGGTGTTGCATGCAGCCCTCTCTATTCGCAGGAACTTTGCATTCCTGAGGTCAGTCTTAGGCAGAGGAGGAGAGCCTGATGCCTAAAGAGGGTGGCTTAGATGTCATAGAAAGATGCATCTGTCCCAAAGAAATGTTTACCCACTGACGTCCCGCTATTCGTGATTTATGCTTTCCCATTTAGCCTGTATCCATTCAGTCCTCCTCTCAAAATGCAAACATGCCTGCGATGGGTAAGAAATTAAACTCCTGCCCCCAGTGGTGCCTGTGTTCTTCAGATCCCCTTTCCACATGGCAAAATACACAAGCACATGGATGTCCTCAGGGAAGAATGAGGGATGAGACAGTGACGGGGGCTCTGAAAAAGAGGTTTAAGGAAGGGAAATAAAAACCAACGTCAAGATTCTACCCAATAGAAGCAACCGGATTTGACTCTTCATAAAAGAGAAGGGAGTACCGTGCTTACTATATTGGGTGTTTTCATGTACTACAGATTACAGCACCAAGCCTCAGAGAGGTTAAATGACTTGGCTAAGATCACACAGCTAATAAGGGACAGAGTTGAGATTTGAACACATTTATCTCCAAATCCATGATCCCACCCCTGTCTCCTCTGCCTCTCTATACTAAACTACCTGCTCTTGCAACTCAAAAATGGCCATGGGTCTCTATTTCTAAACCAGAATTTGTGCTCAGTCATTCCTTTGTGGGTTATTGTGTTCACAGACCTCCCCCATCGTGTGTAATCTTCATCTCCCCACCACATCCAATGCAGTCATGAGGATAAAATATGTGATTTTGTTCCTCTCCATCATTTCTCCTCCAGAAGGCTCTGGTCATAGTTTGAAGCAGCAGGGGTTGCACTAAAGCTTAAGGAAAAGCAAAACTATTAAACCACAGTCCATCCCTCTTCGAGAACTCTGCCCAGGCTTTCAGAGGAAACAATGATTCCTGTTACAGCAGCAGGAGTCCCCTGAGAGTCAGCCAGCAGCCAAGAGCAAAATACCCGAACCAACTATGCCTTCTCTCCCTCCTCACCAATTCCCTGCATGCAAGCATATCTCAGTGGGAAAAAATCTGCTACAGAATGGGAAGAGGTGAATGGGACATGTAATTGCCCAAGCAGTCAGTGCCCAGAGACCTAAATAGAGTTCTGGACTCACTGCCTCCACTGGAAAGTTACCCAAAGCTACAGGCTTCTACTCACAAAGGGAAAGATGTGGAATAGTCTCTTCTTCAGCCTTGCTCTACTTTTTTGCTGATAGAGACCATTTCCCATCACAGAAGCAAAAAGGCCTCATATTTACTTCCCTATCCTGCCTTACAACTAGGACATCAGTATACATCCTAATCACGTCCACAGGGATCTAAGGGAAAGTCATATAAGCGGCTCCTGAGAAAAGTTTTCATTCCTAATAAAAAGAGATGCCCAAGAAGGAAACTCTCCTTCTTGCCTTTGGAATTCAGTGTATGATACTTAGGGCACTCATCTTAGCATCATAAAGGCAAGCCCCGGGACCAGCCAATGCAGAGAAGATGGCTGAGTAAAAGCACAAAGAAAACCTGGGCCTGGATGATATTATTGAATCTCTGATCCCATTCTGGAACCACCTTGCCTCCAGACCTCTTGTGTATTAGTTATCAATTGCCACTTCACAAATAGCCCTCAAGTTTAGCAACTTTAAATAACAAACATTATCTCACAACTTCAGTGGATCAGGAATGCGAGCGTGGCATAGGTGAGTGATTCTGGCTTGGGGTCTCCCACAGGCTACAGTCAAGGTGCTGGTCAGGGCTGTGGTCATCTCAAGGCTCAACTGGAGGAGGATTTGCTTCCAAACTCATTCATATGGCAGTTGGCAGGCCTCAGAAGATCCACGTCCAAGCTCACTCACACAGGCCACACCACAGGGCTGCCTCACCATGGCAGGTGGCTTCTCCCAGAAGAAGCAATAAAAGCAAATATGAGGGCGAGCACCAATACAGAAGCCATGGTCTTTTTCACAACCTAGTATTATAAGTAGCATCCTATGACTCCCTGCTATATTCTATTCTTTTAATGCAGAGGTTCTCAACCTTGGCACCACTGACATTTTGGGTTGATAATTCTTTACTGGGGAGGTGGTCCTGTACTTTGTAGACTGATGGGCAGCATCCGTGGACTCTCCTAGATGCCAGTATTACCATCACCACCCCCAGTTCTAACACGAAAAAAAGTCAGCAGACGTTGTCAAATGTCCCCTGGGAAACAATCACCCCCAGATGAGAACCACTGATTTATAATGAGTCACAAAATCAAGAGGAGAGGATTACACAAGAGCATGAAGGACCAGAAGTAGGGAATCACTCCTTGGAAGCCGTTTTGGGCCCTGCATACCACTTCTTGTTTTATGAGATAATCAACTTCTTGAATGTTTAAACCACTTAATGTTGATTCTTTGGGTATTTGAAGCCAAGAGCTCCCTAACCAATACAGAGGGAATAGACACATTTTCTCTATTAATAATGCTATTACTTAATGCTGGAGAGAGTGTGGAGAAAAAGGAATTCTCCTAGACTGCTGGTTGGAATGTAAATTGGTGCAGACACTATGGAAAATAGCATGGAGGTTCCTTAAAACATTAAAAATAGAGTTGCCATATGATCCAGCAATCCCACTTCTGGGCATATATCCAGAGAAAACTCTAATTCAAAAAGATGCAAGCACCCCAATGTTCATAGCAGCACTACTGACAATACTCAAGACATGGAAGCAACCTAAATGTCTATTGACAGATGAATGGATAAAGAAGATGGGGTATACATTCACAATGGAATATTACTCAGCCATAAAAAAAGAAATAAAGCCATTTGCAGCAACATAGATGGACCTAGAGATTATCACACCAAGTGAAGTAAGTTAGAAAGAGAAAGACAAATACCATATGACATTTATATGTGGAATCTAAAATATGACACAAATGAACTTATTTACAAAACAGAAACAGACTCACAGACATAGAAAACAAATTTATGGCTACCAAAGGAGAAAGGGGGTGGGGGCAGGATATATTAGGAGTTTGGGATTAGCAGCTACAAACTACTATATATAAAATAGATAAACAACACGGTCCTACTGTATAGCACATATTCAATATCCTGTAAGAAATCAGAATGGAAAAGAATATGAAAAAGAATATGTATACATATAAATATGTATGTATGTATGAATGACTGAATCACTTTGCTGTACACCAGAAACTAACACAACATATTAAATCAACTATATTTCAATAAAAATAATAATAATACTGTTACCTTTCACATCTTTCAAGAGTCTAGATAAAAAATCAAGCAAAGCATCATGCTTACCAATGAAGTGACTCAGCACTAGTGTCCTAGGAAAGAACCATTATCTTCCATTTCAGATCAATAAAACGCTCAATACCACACACACACACGCACAAATTTCTAAAGGAAGGACATCAACTGGTCCCATCTTGTGCATTTTCACTCCTGAAAGTCAGAATACAAAGGACAAAATTTTTCAAATGTTCCTCTTCAAAAAAGGAATGACCATATCATACCAGCTGGGATTTTTTTGAGCATTTAGCAAATACTTAAAAAAATCCACCTGGGTATAGAGTTGAAATGGAGAGTGATCTACCATTCAGAAGACACAGGCGTGGACTATGTAGCAAAGGAGAGTGACAGCCAGCTGGTCCTGCAGCATCTTTCCTCATATTTGTGTCTGTGCACAACACCCCCCCATTTTTTGGGGGTGCCCTTCAAGTTAAATCCTCTTTAGGGACCTAGCAACTCTTGGATTCTTCCTCAACCCACTCCAGTTCTCTGGCTAACCTTACTCTTACACCCTCAAACCTGCACTGTATTCAATTTACCAACAACCCTGGTTTCACCCTATAGATCCTTCAGGAGTGTGCCCTCTTTACAACCTCCCAGGAGCAAAGAGCTCCTTTCTACCTTATGATGACCCTGGCTGGGTGTCTTAACCCCCAGGCTGTGAACAAATGGTCCTGAGGAAAGACCATATGGTGATTTTTATTTAAAAACTAAGGGTCTTTTTATTGGCCTAACTCATCCCTTTCCAGAGCTCCCTCCAGAGATTACAAAGTCTATAACAGACATCCGAAACCAATTATCAACTAAGGGGCAGTAGTCCCAGGAATAACTATGGAGTTCAAGATGAAAGGCTCAAAATGAAACCTATTTCCAACACAAATATCTCTTAGAATGGTAGAAATCAACCTTGGGGGGAAATAACATTATTGTAAAATGTGTTTTATGACACGGTAATGATTAATGGCATTTCACACTAATAAAGTTGACAGGAAGAGGATGTGAAAGACTAACAAAAGTGCAAATACAAATTTCCTTTTAATATCACCAGCATTTTTCTACAAGAACAAGACATGCGCCAACAGGATAAGAGGAAAAGCTATTTTAAAAATCCAAAATAAATAAATAAACAGCGGTAGACATCAACAGTACAACCAACTGAACAGTAAGTCCTGTTTCATGAATTTCCCAGAGTAATACTGAAAATACAGAAAATATTCCTTCCTCCTTTTAGTTGCCAATCTTTTCTGCTGACCAAGACTTGTACCTGTTCACGTGGGTTCTTACTGTTTGAAGAAAAAGTTGTCTGAAACAAGAGTCCCACCTATCTGTTAGATTGGTCCATTTCAGCAAATCCACACCCTACATCTTCTTTCTCATCTTTGCCTGCATCCTTCAAAAGCTAAGCCCTCCCCTCCACCACTGCTCCCTCTCCTCTAGCCACCTGGACCCTTCCTTTTCTGTTTTTTTTTTTTTTAAGAACTTTTATTGAGATATAATTGACATACAATAAACTGTATATATTTAAGGTGTACAATTTGATCATTTTTTTCTTATTAGTAATGTATATATGGCAATCCCAATCTCCCAATTCATCCCACCCCAATCGCTCCCCACCCCCACTTTCCCCACTTGGTGTCCATATATTTGTTCTCTATTTCTGCCTTGCAAACTGGTTGATCTGTACCATTTTTCTATATTTTGCATATATGTGTTAGTATACAATACCTGTTTATCTCTTTCTGACCTACTTGACTCTGTATGACAGTCTCTAGGTCCATCCATGACTCTACAAATGTCCCAATTTCGTTCCTTTTTACAGTGGAGTAATATTCAATTGTATATATGTACCACATCTTCTTTATCCATTCCTCTGTTGATGGACATTTAAGTTGCCTCCATGATCTGGTGGACCCTTCCTTTTCTTGACCTCGCCTACATCTTACCTCCCCTCCGCACCTTCTATAACCTCCTCACATAGAAAATAACTTTACGTGGTTGTGTTTGTTACCTGCTATTTTATTTCACTTCTTTCTCTCTCCAGCTCTGGGGATGAAGGATCTATGCCCATTTTCTCACTAGACATCCCTCAGTCTGGAGAGGCACCTAATCATCACCTACTCGCACTAGCTACTTGGGGAGGCGGACCACTGGGAAGTCATCAGGAGCATCTTTCCAGCCAGATCCCTGAGGTATTTTCTCATTTCTTTTTCGGCTTAACTTCCCAGGGCACTTGACATTGATCACTGCCACCAGCCGCTTCTGATTTCTCTCCCATTTCTCTGACCCCTTCTTTACCTTCTTCCTTACTTCTCCTTTCTCCCTCCCAACTTCGCTGGTCAATAGCCTGCAGAGCTCAGTCTTCTCTCTTCTGCTTCTCCTCCTGAATTAGCCTCCCTAAGCCTCTATTTCTTTATCTCTGCAGTAGAGATTATAGTCATATCCATCTCACTGAGTTGACCTGAGAGAAGAATAACACAATTAAACCAAGTAAAGTGCTGAGCATGGTGCCATCCCAAAGTCAATGTGACTTATGATCAGGATTTGCTTGAATTCCTGTTCGGTTCTCACAATGGAATGGAAGCTCTAGGAGGGCAGAGACTTGGTTTTGTTGAAAATCCTAATATCTCTGGCTCACAGAATCGTGCCTGCACACAGTAGGCACTTAATAACTATCTATGGAACTAATGAAGGGAAAGAACATTTCAAGTAATGATTCAGTGCTGGTCACTCCCAAATACAGCCCCTTATTTCTGACTCTATTTGATTCCAATTTTGAGACACATTTGATATGACATTAGAGTCACAATCGGCCTAAAATTTAACTCAGTTTTTTCCCATCTGATTCCTCTTTGCAAAGTCCTCATTTTTATTAATTTGAAACAACTATTTTCACCCTATCCTACAGACAAAATTTTGGTTCACATGTTACACCCTCCTGCCCTCCATTGCACCGTCACTGTTTCATGTACCCCATTCATCCTTCTCTGCTGTCACTTTAATCTGGGTTTTTAACCCCCTTTCTGCCTCTCAAATCATCGCTGTGGTCTCCTGCATGGTTTACCTACCTCCAATCACCCTAAAATACCCCACCCATTTGCCAGATGAGTCCCCTAGGAGTGGGTGCCCAGAATCGCTCTTTTGTTTAAGAAGTTGGTCTCGTTTGCTTTTTTTAGCAAGTCCAAACCCTTGACCCTGACAAAACCGCCTACTTAAAATTCTCTCTCTCTCTCTCAATATCTCTTAATGACATAGTAAATTAACTTCTTCCCACCATTTCCCCCATCTCGGTTTTGTAGTGGACAAGAGGTCAGGTGCAGCCATTCTACGTCAATGTATGTATGATGTAAATGTTAAAGAGTACTCCTTGAACTTGAACTAGGATGGCTTTACACAGTGAATAATAGCTGTGGCTGCTCTTCACTGGGCTCCTGCTCTCTGCCAGGCAGGACGCTGAGCCCCACACACAGCCTGCAGTATTGCATTTAACCCTCACAAAACCCCAAGAGGCAGGGAGTTTCTTCCCCAAGTACAAGAATCCTTAGGCTCAGAGAGCTCAACAGCTTGTCTCCAAACACACAGCGACTGAAGCAGTAGAACTGGCTTCTATCCCAAGTCCAGCTGATCCCCAGACCCGCGCACGTGAACAGCCTGAATGTTTAAGCTGAATTCAGGGGCCAGGGTGCCTGGGGTGGAGACCAGCAGACATGAAGAATAAATGAATTAATTAAAAGAGAAAAGGAACAGGAAGCAAGCAGTAAGTCAGAGAGAAACATCTGGCATGAAATCAGTGAAGAGTGGAAGAGGTGGAGAGAGAATTCATTGGAGAATGTGAGAAATGAAGACATAAGTGAATTTGAGGAGGAAATGGCTGCAGCAGCTGGAAGAAACTCACCAGGGCTCCTGCAGAGGCAGAACAACAAAGGTTATCACTTTGGACTCCGGGCAGCAGCAGCACAGACGTCTGCTGAGAGGGCCTGGCTTCCTCAGAGATGGGAAACGTGGGCAAAGAAGAAGAGAGAGAGAAGGCAGGGAGACAGACCAGAAGGAGGACACAGGGCCGAGATGACTAGACAGATACATCCCCACACAGGCTTCTCTGAGACTTACCTCCTACACAGGGATGCTCCTAAGGGTTTGACCTCTGTTCTCACCCCTGCATAGAGACAAACCCCAGGAGAACACATAAAAATCTCCAAGTACAAAATAGCCACTCAAAAAGTACTTTCTGCCCTGAAGAGGGAACTGTTATGAGTTGCTCTGAATGCCCTGATTATGTCTATTCTGGTTGCTTTCGAGAAAGGAGGGGCTAAGAAGAGAGAAGAGGTCAGGACTGCTGTCCACTATTCTACGGGAAATGTCAATTACAGACAAGCAGGTGGCCAAGACCTGATGTTCCATCTCTAGACATGCCCTTTCCCAGAGAAGCTGCAGAAATGTCACCCCGTCACGCCTGCCTCGCCTCCTCACCAAGTCGCACCCGTTCCACCACTCCCGTCCCCCTCTCCGTCCACCTGGTGCCTGTGCTCCCCCTATAACCTTCCTACCACTTCAAAGCCCAACCTTTCTTCAAGGCCTAACTCAGGGATTATAGTTTTCCTTTGTGCTTTCTAGAACAGTCTTATTCCCCAAGTACCCTCCCCTGGCTCTGAACTCAGGTATTACAAACCACCCTAAATTGTTTTCTGATTGTTACAGGTACAAATGCCTCCTCTTTTGAACTTAAACCCAGGTCTTTGAGTACAGAAATTGTATTTTCTCTTATTTCTTCCCTACTGCATTTTCTAAGAGAAGGCCAAAACTCAGGCTCCTTTTATGGTATGAATGAGGAGATAAATATATAAGTGCATGAAACTTTTAGCAAAAAAACTTGGCAGGTAGAAAACCCATATAAGTGCTCACTGTTGTGTTGTTGCTGTTGTTGTTGGATGAAGATGATGATGGCTACAGTGCCATGCCTGGTACACAGTTGATGCTCAGAAAATATGACTTGAATGATTCTTCAATGTCCTTTAATACACAGTCTCTGAAATGTATACTACAGCTTCTCTGCGGAAGGCTTAATTTTTATGAGCTTTCATCTCTAAAGTCTCTCTTTGGGAATAAATATTGTATATCTACTGCTACAAATTTCCTTTTCTAAAATAAATAGGGGGCAATTCAGAGGTATAGTTAGGTCCCAAGATAAAGAATAAGTGACAATGAGCACATACCAGCCGAGCTGCCACCACGAAAGCCCACTGATATCGAACCCCACCCCTCCCCCAACCTCCACCCAGGCTTTCTCTGGATAGACACTCATTGGCCTTTGGAGATTTCTAACAAAAACAAGCATTCCCACGGGTGTCCTCATCCATGGATACCAAATCACTCTGCTGGCAAATTTTAATCTCTCTCTGTGAAAGATAAGAAACCAGGCAAAGGATTTCCTTTTATACTTTTTCCCCATGATCCCAGAGAGATGCAGTGACAAGGCAACCCAGTCCTTTGGCACCAATCACGTCTGTAACTCTAGGACGGTGACCATCAGGCTTTTCGAGGGCGGCAGCTCTAGCTACAAAGACTGTGCAGAAACAGCACAATCCAAGGCCCTTTGCCCTCCCTGGGCCCCGCCTGCTCCAGCAAGCCCCTGGGAAGGCCTCTGAGGAGGCAGTTTCATGGGCCACAGGCTATTCCATGGTCCATCAGGGCATCAAGCGCTGCTTTCAACCCAGCTGACTCTCCAATTAACGCGAAGCTGTTTAGTTAGTGCCTTGAGAGCTGGGACTGAGAAGCAGCCTCAAAGAATACCCTTAAGGATAAAAGCAAAACCTCCTTCATTCCTTATCATGAGATGTTTCTGTGTGTTTGTTTTCATTTTTTCAGTTTACCCAAAAAGGAAGAGGATCGCAATAACCTCCTTTCCTCCGTTACAACTTTGAGAGATGTTTATCAAAGCCAAACCTCTCTTGACGTTTGCCGATTGCTAAATAGAAGTTGTTTTTCCTGCCAAATATACCCTCTTTTTCAGTGCTTACAAATAGATTATATATAAATAGGATGAGTTAATGCTGTTCATCTGATGAAACGGATTAAAATAGATGCACACAAAATTAAGGTAAAACAGAGTTCTATTGGAGTTTGTGGGAAAAGCATCAGAGAAAGCCTTGTGCTAGAGGCACCAGAAAGTGCAGAGAGAAATCCAACTTTATTCTGAAAGGACTATTCTTGACTTTAACCAGCAAGATTCATAGGAGTAGATGCTATACAGTCCCACACAGGGTTGCCAGCTTTAGAAAATAAAAATACAGGACTTCCCTGGTGGCACAGTGGTTAAGAATCTGCCTGCCAATGCAGGGGACATGGGTCCAATCCCTGGGCCAGGAAGATCCCACATGCCACAGAGCAACTAAGCCCGTGTGCCACAACTACTGAGCCTGCACTCTAGAGTCCTCGAGCTACAACTACTGAGCCCACGAGCTGCAACTACTGAAGCCCATGCACCTAGAACCCGTGCTCCACAGTAAGAGAAGCCACCACAATGAGAAACCCGCACACCAGAATGAAGAGTAGCTCCTGCTCACCACAACTAGAGGAAGCCCGTGCGCAGCAACGAAGACCCAATGCGGCCAAAAATAAAATAAATAAATAAATAAATAATAAAATAAATCTTCAAAAAAAAAGGTAATATTTAAAAAAAAGAAAATAAAAATATAGAATGTCCAGTTGAATTTGAATGCCAAATAAATAATAAATATTGCATGGGATACACTTAGACTAAAACTTATTCATTGTTTATCTGAAATTTAAATGAACTGACTGTCCTGTATTTCATCTGTCAACCCTCATCCCAAAGAATTTAAGTTGATCCTCAGAAGCCAAGGAGTTAGTCCTATTGGCAAACTCACTCAAAGGCCAGATGCTTTCATCTAAATCAATTAGGTTGGCAAAAAACTTGCTTGAAGGATTCACAAATTTGGGACTTAGCCGCCTTCATGGCAACATGGTCAGTGGCCACCACCGTTACGAGTGTTACCACGTCAGCAGTCCTAGCTGGGTATGCCTGTGACACAGGCTTTAAGGTAAAAACAGAAAATAACCTTATCATCAAAAGCATGTTCGTGGTTGTACCCAGGCTCTATGCTAGGTGTTCATAGCTCCAGTTCATTTAATCCTCACAACTCTGTGAAGTTGGTATTCTTCATTACTTGGCAAGTTGCAGAAACCTGTCCAGGGTCACACAGTTGCCAAAAGTAGATGCCACGATAGACATCAAGGTCTGTCCCACCCCCAAGCATATGTTCTCCTATCTCACCAATCAAATCAACACTTTTTTTTTTTCCAATTGCAAATATACAATGCGTGGAGGGCTGTCTTAAATGTTAGGATTGATTCTGGTTGATGACATGGGAAAAAGAAAGAAGACAAGGGACTTGAGTATTGTTAAGATGACATGACAAATGCATTGAAGTACAATAAATAAAAGACAACAAAGATGTGTCAAAGTGACTCTCACTTGAAACTAGAAGGGTCCTGTGGATCAAATCAACATTACTAATAATGAGCATCATTTAATAAACATCTGTTAAACACCAGGCATAAGGCAGATATTACAACTTTACTAGTACAGATGGGAAGGTGAGGCAAAAGCTGCATGGCTTTCTTAGAGATGCCAAGTAGTAGAGTTAAAAGATTTAAACCCACATCTCTACGATCACTCTCCCACAAAGCCCCTACTCTGAACCACTAGGCTGTGATGCTTTGATAGAATTCTTCTCATAAACGTACTTTTTTTTTTTTTTTTTTTTTTGGCTATGTTGGGTCTTCTTTGCTGCACACGGGCTTTCTCTAGTTGCTGCAAGCAGGGGCTACTCTTCATTGTGGTGCACGGGCTCCTCATTTTAGTGGCTTCTCTTGTTGTGGAGCACAGGCTTTAAGCATGTGGGCTTCAATAGTTGCAGCACATGGGCTCAATAGTTGTGGCTCACGGGCTCTAGAGCACAAGCTCAATAGTTGTGGTACACGGGCTTAGTTGCTCCGTGGCATGTGGAATCTTCCCAGAGCAGGGCTCCAACCCACGTCCCCTGCATTGGCAGGCAGATTCTTAAGCACTGGGCCACCTAGGAAGTCCTCATAAATGTACTTTTAAAAGCCTCTCCTTTCTTTCTATGAGCTTCTCACAGCCTTCAGCTCATTTCAAAACACAAACATACAATTTACCTTCATGGGCCATCATGGGGCTGTAAATAATCCATAAAAGGCAATGAACAGACTTCAATCATCCCTACGTACCCTTTGTATCTACAAGAAAAGGGCCACTGCAAAAAAAAAAAAAAAAGATTCATTACCATAAGGTAAACAAAAGCCAACCTCAAGTGTTTGTTTCCACCCCAGGAATCAGAAAATAATGAACACCTGGTGTTCATCACGAGTTCTGAGGGAAGTAAAGGAAGTGAGCACCCCCCACACATACATTTTGATTCCATTCGATCACCAGCAAATGAGTATCCCATTTGCACACGGGAAAAAAAGTGGCCAAAACAGCCTTATTTGCCTGCATCCAAAGCCTCTACTGCTCCATGCCAAGAGACACAGAGACAAAAGAGAAATGTGTCACTAAGATGTAACCACTCTACTATCAGCTACGTGCTGGGTCAATCAGAATCTTTGGTTGTAAGCAACAGAAACCAGCTTTGGCTAATATAAGCCCAAATAATTTTTTGCAAAGAGAGAATAAGAGGACATATGCTAGCCCATAGGACCAATTGAAATACTGGAGAGTCAGGCTTCAGAAAGAACACAGACCTAGATAACAGGGGACCCAGATAGCAGGAATTAATAGACCCTCTTACCAGCCACCTCCATGGAGACATAGTTTAGCTCCAATTATAGTCAATATTGCAATTCCTGGGAAAGAAAAAAGCAAAATTCATGTGCTATTACCAAAAAGAAAAGGGAAGGTGGTCAGGGAAAATATAATGTTTTTGCTTTGGAGAAAAAATATTAAATGGTTACAGGTGCAGACACTGAAATAAAACTTCTCAAAGTAAGAATCCTGGATCTGAGACTTACTAACTGTAACCTCAAGTAAGTTGTTTAACCACTCTGTGCCTCTGTTTTGTTGATTATAACATGGTAATGATAATAGAACACATCTCATTTAATTGTAAGGATTCAAAGAATTAATCCAAGTAAACTATTTAGAATAGTGTTTACTATGTCGTAACTACTCAACAAATGTTGGTAATCATTCTTATCATTGATCTACACGACTGCTCGACCACCATGATTTGAGGATTGTTTGTTAATGCAGCTTAACCTACCTTATCCTGACTAATATGGGATTTCACCTTCATAACAGTTTAGTCCATTTCAACTAGCACCTACTAAACACCTACACATACCAGATTCTGAGTTAGGCATTGAACACTCATAGAAAAAAGCACTGTCTGAGCTTAAGAATGTAGCAGGAAATATACAGTGTCTCTATAAAACATGGCTTTTACTATGCTCAATTCCACAGCAAAAACAAAACCTGGAAACAGATGTCCAAGAGACATAGTTCCTATAAAGTTCTGGGTTTTACTTGTATCTCTCGTACAAATTTACTCTTCTCAAAACATAAACAGCTAGAAGCACCTATGCCTCCCTTCTGTGAAACAGCATTTATACTACATATGTGTTTAATAAATGTGCTTACTAAATGTTTAATGATAAGAACCTAAACAACTCCTCTCGCTACAGTAATAGAACAGCTAATAGGCCACTGGAGGACTGAGCAGTAAAAGGAAGCACAGAACTGAGTCAACTAAATCCATAGGTCTCATTACCAAGAAGGGGATAAAATATTCTATACCAAAACCAATGCACAAACGCTGCCAAAAGTCACAGCCAAATACACAGATTGAACACAAAGAACAGCTGTGGTGAAAATTTTATGCTCTTTATTACCCAACTTCTCTAAGGACCTGATTTTAAATTCAGTCACCGATTTCCTCATTTGTCAGCATGGGTTGCCACAGCCGACCACAGAACCTAGTTGACAAGTGGGACTTTTGCTATTAAAAATTATTCGCTAAAGCCATAGTTTCCAGCGGAATAAAAAATATATGGATGTTGCGATGTTAAAAGCCTATGTCTTGTACGTGAGCGTTATTGCCTAAGCAGTTGTAACAGAAGGGACTGAGTTCCACCTGAGGTGTAAGATTGTTCATAGAAGGAAGTATATGGGATTTTTTAAGGTTTCACAGAGCTCCAGAGCAGTATTTTGCTAAATAAAGCCCCTTCGGGGAGGCAAAATGATTAACCACCTTGCTCAACCCTGGTGGGGTTAAAGAGCTAGCTCACTGTTTGGAAAATGTGGGCTACAGTTTGGTCTTCCTTCTCCAAATAAGTCCAAATATGACTCTTATTTAAGTGATCATGAACGTGGACTATGGCACATACAAAAAAAAAGTCTGTGGCACAGAGCAAGACAAACAAAGGACGTCCCAACCCAACACATAAGTAACTTCAGTCATAGGGGCTATGGCAAGCCCATTTAACTAGGCTGTTTGCGTCCTTCAGGAAAGACACATCTTACACTAGAATATGAATAGCATCGCTCAAGGCAAGATTCAGGCCAGAAATTCCTTTTTGAGAAATATATAATCGTTGTAGATTAATTACATATCAGTCAACCTCATCTATAAGAACCATGTGTGTTGAAATTAGAGTCTGCATCAAAAATCATACGGCTTTTTATTTGTGATGTGCAAATTAAACATTAAGCTTTTACTTAATTCAGCATTTCCAATCTGATGAGGGTCCCACGCATTGAGGCCTTCTAAAGGTCAGGTCTGATTAGGTGGGAACAGCATGAAATTAACGTGAGGACTCTGGAGTTCCTGCCTTCGGTATCTACTCCCAGCTCTTTCTTCAGGAACAGTTTGCATCAGTTATTTGAATCTTTCTCATTTTTTTATACCATTGTTTCATTTGCCACATTTTGCTACATAGGACCTCATTACCTAGAAATAAGGCAAAACTGCTTACTATTGCCTTTATGGTTTTTTTCTCCTTTAAGCAAAGGTATTTTTCTAAAAATAGCATTTTTTGCATAAGTTAAAAACACAAGATATAGGCATATTGGCATATACGCATACTCTTGTGATGAAACGACATAAGCATATATCTAAATACATGATTGTGTAAAAATATGTATATATACACACAAACATGTAACTACAAATACATAATATAAATTTCCAGCTAGATAAATTTATTTACCTTTGGCATCTGGCAGTAAGCTGACATCTGCAATAAACTTGTTATTAAATGGACCCATCAGCTTATAAACTGGTATCTGTATGTCACAGAGAATGTCTACCTAATATCTGTTAGGTAGGCTGCCTAACCTAAAATTCATTCTCCCATCCTGCTTAATAATAAAGCCCCAGTTTCATTTGGAGCACCAAGGTGCCCAGTTGAGGCTACATGTCATAGCTTCCCTTGCAGCTACGTGTGGAGAGGTAAGCTCTGGCCAACGAAACACAAGCAGGGGTCATTGACTGATGTCCAAGAAACTCCTTAAAAGGTGACAGAAGACTGGAACGCAGACCTTTTTGCCCTTGCCCTTGCTTTCCTGTCTGAAATATGGAAATAATAATGATGGAATGGAATAATAATTCAGCCACTGTCTTTCATCTTGAAGATGAAAAGCCATGCACTACTAAAGAAAGAACAGAAAGACAGAAAGACCTGGGTCCCTAATACATTTTTTGAGCCACCATGTCAGTGTTAAAGGGCCTATTTCTGGTCTTCATTCATAAAGAGAAAAATCCCACCCCTAATTTGTTTATTCATGACAATGCAGTACGTATAAAGGGGGTACCACACTAAAAGTCAAAATAATCATTTATGAGCCCATTAATGGCAAATAAATGAATACAATTCAGATTTTACTTTCATAAAAGTTAGTTTATTTTTCAATATTTTTCATTAAAAATTTTTCAATATTTATCATTAAAAAGAAGCCCAAGATCTCTCAGACTCCATAATTTGGCAGGATTTTATCTGGTGAAACCATCCAAGTCCACGGTGAGTGAGGTTCCTATTGATGAGAACAGAACTCTAGCTGTTAAGCAAATAATAACACCAGTAGTAATTTAGAGCTTTTCTTCCCTAAAATTTGTAGCAAGTTGCAAATAGCCCTATGGGGTAGGTAAAATTACTGACATAATTTTATTGACAGAGAAACTGAGTCAGCACGTCATAAAATAGCCTGGCGTCTATTTAGTAAATAAGCAACATCGGTTGAGAGAGACTGCAGTTAGTTTCTAAGGCCGTCAGAGAGGATTCTTTAAAGGTCAGCATTTAACCAGACATTTAAGATGCCCCACCCCCACCCCCACCCCCATCACGTCATCATCAAGAAAAAAGTGCATGCGTGCGTTTGGAAGCAGGCAGCCAAGGTTTCTTGGTGCTTAGCGCCAGTGACTGCCTCACATGCAAAGGTCCTGAAGCAGTTTTATCATTTCTTGTCCCCTTAACTTAGCACAGGGCTGGGCACATGACAGGTACCCCCAAAACGCTCACTGAATGAATTGCCATTTTCTGAAATCGTTCTGTGGGCCATGCTGCTTCTGACACTCAACCTTCACTTTCAGTCAATGCCATTCCCACGTTATAGGGGCAGCCCTCCCTATTCTCTTCGTGCCCCCACCCCCCAGGCTGTCCCTCCCCAGGAGGACACGGCACTCTCACGGGTCCCTCACCACTCTAAATTCAAGCCACCTCCGAAAATCCATCTTCCTTCCTCATTCGTTTTTCAGCATGAACAAGGAAATGGTTTGATGATAGGATAATAATTGATGGTTATGATATCTGATGTTGTATAAAAGGTTTGATTTCATGGCTGCATAACTGTTTACAAAACATCATATACAAAAAAGAAAAATAAATGTCCTGAGTAATGTCCTTGCTGGAATACTTTATTTCTAGAGGAGAGCCGCACTGCCCACAGAGACTGATGGGCCACTTTTAAATGATTAAAAGCTGCAACGTCTGTTCTCCCCTTCCAGGCCGTTGTTATGAATGGTCAGCCTCTGGCCGATCTCTTCTTTGCCTCTGCCCTCCAGGCCATCTTGGCTACTTGTCTTAAACTTGAGCACTTTCACAGGGTGTTTGATGGAGGTGGCCCTGAGGCAGAAGGCTGGTTTTATTGAATCAAAATGCTGTAGCTTCGCTGAAGACCTTTCATCCAACTACTGTTGAAGGCTTTTGAGGCCCTCATTTACAGCAGGTGGATGAAGTGAACTTCCCATGGTCACTTAACAAGCCAAGGGCCAGGAAGGGCATTCCATAATCAAGTCCAGCGGCCGTGAAACCTCCACTTCTGCCATTTGTCACGCACCCTCAGTGTTTCTCAAATGGCAGCAGGAATTATCCATCCAAAGGGCTTTCTGGAAAAACAGGGGTTTGGAGAAACAGTTATGGGGAGAGAGTGAATCTCTGCCCAGGGACACAGGCTCCAGATCTGATTCCAATTTCTCTGAATGAATAAGAAGAAAACCATCTTAATAAACATTCTTTCCCATTTTCAGTCTACTTCAGAAGTCACTAGATTCTTGTACCTCTCAGTCTAGACTCAGATAAAGAAAAAGAGTAACATCCAGTCAAAGCAAGCCTTCCTTTCCCTGCCATGAAAACCCAGACCCCTGGGTTGAACTCCCACCACATTCGAAAGCCATCCTTCCTCCACAACTTCCATCTCCCATCCCCCAGGCACCCAGAAATGTCAGCCAGACAGGAACGGTTGCCATCCTTGTGGAGAATCTTCACTTTATTTCCAAGATAGAAGTTATTTTTGCACAAAAGGGAGGGGGAGAAAACAGAGGAGAGGTTATTTACAGAAATTAGTTGCAGAGAGAAAAAAAAATGGGACTCTAAATGGAGAGATTATCAACATAGAAAGATGTGTTAGAGCCTAATAAGAAACACATGCTTCACGCAGTACATCTGAATATAACCATTAGCAGCCTGGAAGAGAGGCTGTTTACTGTATTAAAGCTACCTTTACCGGTTGTATAAAAACAAAAAAGGATTGTATTGGGGCCATCACACTCCCATCTTTTCAATTACAGAGATAGAACAATCTCAGATTCCGAAGCTAACTACAAATCAAAATTGTGTTATGTTATCTGCTGAGACACAAATGGAAAATAAATACTGTTAACTGTCACTTTCCATTAGGTAACAGAAATTCAATTACATTTCAAACAAGCCTCCATGTCAACAGAATAAATCTGTTTCATAAATGAGCAGGTAACCATTTTTGATTCCAACTTCCCAAAGGGAAAAAATCAATTTTAATCACAATTCTTCCACTTTTTTTTTTCCATATGAATGTTTTGGAGTCGAGGACATCATCTGGTCTAATAAACAGTGTTGTACAAAAGAAGAGGAAAAAGCTGAAATTGGTTGTTGTTTGTTTCTGGTGCCTTTTAAGCCAGAGACTCTTCATGTCCAGCATAACTGAACTCTGTATTGTTCCGATGCTTTCACTTTAAAAGCAAATGTCAGAAAGGGGGGAAATGCACAAGCGAGATGCTGTCTGCGGTGGGGTTGGTCCTGATAAGAAATGTACACAGGGAATATGACTCCGTTTTAGTGGCAGACCTTGAAAGGGGACATCCTTCCACAAGCCCCCACGCCAACTCCCTTGACATGTAAGGAGAATCAGGAAAGACAAGTTTCTGTTCTGGAAGATTCGGTCAACCAGAGGACAAGCTGACGAATCTGGGATGACGGAGAGAGCTGGAAGTAAACTGCTCACTCGGTACAAGGGTGTTTGATCTGTAAACACTTGCTGGTTACCAGCTTGTGCTGCAATGGGACAGCCTTTTGGAGGGGCGCTTTTTACTTTTTACTTGGCTCCTGGTGAAGGATAGCGATTTCCAATAATGGGCCCCCAAACTCATGATAGCCCATCAAAGGGCAAAGCGCTCCTAACAGCTACGATTTAGGGTCCTAGCTATGATGCAGGCACTGCTGCAAGCACTTTGCGTAATTACTTCAGTTAATCCTCACCAGCAACCCTGCAAGGTAGGCCTTGGTCTTATCTCCATAAGTGGATGGAGGCACCGAGAGGTTAAGTGCACGTCCAACTTGCCCAGCAAGAATACGGCTGGGCTGGGATTCAAGTCCAGGTGGTCAGACTCCAGAGTCGGTCCTTGCAACCGTCTCTCCACCAGACTTCCAAATTCAACCTTCTTGGGCTCAGCAATGTTTTAAGTGTTCCAAGTGGATGACCATATGATTCATCGACCAAATCAGGACACTTTTGAAAGCGAAAAGGGATTCTATTAATAATTGTGCCAAAACAGAAGCAAACTGAAACTGTCCTTGGCAAACAGGCGAACACGGCCCCCTTAATTATGAAGAAGGTGTACGTGTTATAAAGAGAGTTTGAATGACAAAGGAAGACCTAGCAAAAGTCATGTGTTCCTGGCTTTTAAGAAAGGGTAGAAGGGGCTAGTGAACTGACTCACTCATTCTAGGAAATATTAAGCCCCTGCTCTATGTCAAGCACTGTGCCAGGTGCTAACATTATGGCTGAGAATAAGTCAGACAAGGTCATTGTCCTCTTGAAGTTTACATCCTAGTAGGGTGTTGCGAGGTTCAAAACTAGTTAAATGAGATAATATACCCGAGAGCAGTGGTTTAAGGACACACTAATGTGGAATACATAAACAGTAGACCCTTGAACAAACATGGGTTTGAACTGGGCAGGTCCACTTATGTGTGGATTGTTTGCAATAAATACATACTACAGTTCTACACTATCTGCAGTTGGTTGAATCCACAGATGCAGAACTGAGGGTACAGAGAGCCAACTGCAAAGTTATACTTGGATTTTCAACTGCCCAGGAAAGGGGGAGGGAGTCAGAGACCCTGACTTCTATGTTGTTTAAGGATCAACTGTAGACCTGGCTATACCACTAAGAAGCAGGGCATTAAGGTGGAAAGAATAAGAACTGGGCAGTAAAACAGACCTGGATTCTAATTTGGTGTTTACCACTTACTGTCTCTGTGACCTTGAGCACATCAGTGAGCCACTCTGAGTCTCCATTTCTCTATCTATAAAATGTAAATAATATCATCATCGCAAAGTGGCAGTAAAAACTGTATTTAATGTATGTTACACGCCTTCCACAGTGTGTACCACCGCTTAAAACATGGTAGCCTTCATCATTATTGGGATGTCTGGGTCCTTGTACCCTGGGGTCGATTCAAAATCCAACAAGTATATAGAATTTAAAGGATATTCAGCTGGCTGAATTTGTACAACATTTGAAGGGCCTGAAGGAGGTAAGCGTGGTGAAATCAGGGATGCATCCTCAACCTATGGAAGAAATCTGAATGACACAAAAATGGAGGGGGTGAAGAATGATCAGTACCTGTACGTTGAGAGAACTGAATCCACACGAGCCGATGACCGGGAAGGGAACAAGGGCAGTATTCTCGCTGGGTTCTTGACTGGGTCCTAGATTTATCCCAAGACCTTGGTCAACATAGTGAACATTCATACCCTAGCTCTCTTATCGGCAAATTCTGAGTGATAATAACTTCTATAAGTCATCTATAACTTTCCAGTCCTCTGGCCTGGCTCCCTTTCTGTGGGATAGGCCAGAGGATGGCAAACTTCTTCTAAAAAGGACTCAATAGTAAACAGTGTAGGCTTTGCCGGCTGTTCAGTCCCTGTTGCAACTACTCAAATCTGTCACGGTAGCACAAAAGCAGTCAAAGGCAATACATCTAAAATCTGGCTACGGGATCTCTGAAAACTGGGACTATGTCTTATCATCATTACCTCCCCAACATCTGACTCAGTGCTGAATAAAACTCATTGAATGAATGAATGGATAAGTGAGTGAATGAATAAATAATAAAGCAAAGTTGAAGCTCTCAGTAACTATGTTGAGTGGTGTTGATATTTTCAGGTTAATGGAGAAAAGAGCAAGAGCGAAGAGTCAGCAGGACTCAGCACCAGCAATAAAAAAGATGAGTGTGGGCCAAAGAGGGAGTGGGAAGCTACAAATGCTTTTGAGGAGGTGTGTGATATGATCAGGCCAGTATTAAGGAAAGAATACCCTTAGGTATTGATAAATTACAGGAGGGAACACGCTTAAAGACAGGGAGACTATTGATCCAGGCAAAAAAGGAACCAGGGCCTAAACCAGGGAGGGTGGCAGTGATGTTGAGTACAGAGTCAAAACATTTAGAATTAGAATCGACAGGATTTAACACAGACAATAAGAAGGAAGTTTACACTAGAGATACCCCGTGGTCCTACGTGTTAGCATCTCCAAGGACAACGATGGTATTAACCAGAGAAGGCGTATGGGATGGGAGTGATCACCTGGTGATCACGTTAAATCTGACGTCAAAATAAATTCTCCTACGTGTCATCTCCCCTCTCCCACCCAGTTCTCCAACTTAGCTACCATCTCCCAACAGAAGAAAAATAACCTTCAGAGTCTTGGTCAAACACACGGATGAAATCAATATTCACACCATCTACACATGTCCTGATTTATTAGTCTAATAGTCCACCAGGAAAGAAATGAGGTTAGCTTGGCTTCTTTTTCATTGACTTTAGTGATCTTTCTTTTTCCTCCATGTTCAATAACCAGCTATTTACTTCCCTCGAATTTTACTAGAATTTTTCTGAAGATTGATAGTCACTGGTTTGTAGGATTTCCAAAATCCATTTAATTCTCTCTTAAAAATTAAGTCATCTATAACTTTCCAGTCCTCTGGCCTGGCTCCCTTTCTGTGGGACAGGCATACGCCCACCAGCAGTGGTCCTGTGATACAGACCTAAGTCCCTGCAGTGCTGCAGGGCGGCTCAGGGCTGGGGCACATCTACAACTCACCCCAACTTCAAAACCACCGAGCACCCAGCTTCGGTTTGAAGGTCATTGCCTTTGATGACAACAAAGTAAATAAATGGAAATGAGGGGAGTGGCTTCCTCCCCGCCCACCACCTGCCCCAAGCAATACGTTTATCTTTTCATCATCAACCAGATGCAAATCAGGAGGTTAGCCCAGAGTTCACATTCTCTTCCTTTTCCCTTTAAGAACCACCTCCCTCCCCCAGGTGATGCTCACTGGTCATAGCATGCTGTAGCTTCTGGCTGTTGTCACATCCAAGCTGTGTCCACCCGAGTCTTGGTCAACAGCTGTGACTACGGCTGTGGTGGCAGAAAAATGGTCCCCCAAAGAGGTCTACATCCCAATGCCCAGAACCGTTGACTATGTTAGGTTACACAGCAAAGGGAAATGAAGGCTTCAGAGAGAATTAATCAGCTCACCTTAAAATAGAGAGATTACATCGCATTATCCCCGTGTGGTTAATCACTCGTCACAGTGGAAGAGGGATTCAGAAGAGAGAACCAGAGAAACAGCAGCATGAGAAGGACTCAGCTGGATGTCGCTGGATTTGAAGACAGAAGGGGACCACAAACCAAGGAGTGCAGACAGCCTCCAGAAACTCAGAAAGCAAGGGAAGAGATTCTGATCTAGAGCCTTCAAAAGAAAACAAAGCCTTGATTTTAGCGCCATGAGACCCATTTCAGACGTCTGACCTCCACAACTGTAAGATGATAAATTTGCATTATCCTAAGCCATCAAGTTTACCGTAACTTGTACAGCAGCAACAGGAGACTAATACGATAGCACCTGCTGAACGATATTCAGGTTTATGTCATCATTTTTTCTACCCCGTTTTATACCTTATCCAATCAAAAGCTGCTTTCAAGCACTGCCTTACTCACTTTTCCATACTATAAAACAAATATGATGTACACATCATAGGTGCTTAAAATTTTTGTTACTTTTACTTTAAAAAAAGGCATAAAAGAAGGACAAAAAAAGATCTACACCAAAATGTTAGTAGCTATTCTAGTGGTGATAGTCTGGGGGGTTTATTTTCTTCTGTAGCAAGGTAGAAAAAAATATTCTCAAGATTCCTTTTAGAAAGAGTCCTGTGTTCCTTTGGGACTAGTTCTAGATCAGTCTCTTGGGGTGGAGAAGAGACGTGGAGTGGATGCACAAGCAAGACCCTCCAAAATCAAAAGGACCAGTGAGTAACAGCTCTGCTGCATCTAGCCCCAGGTCCTGTACTCAGGTCTCCCCTCTTCCCCGCCTTTGTACATAGTCTCTCTATTAAACCTTGCTCAAATCAGTCTAACTCAAGTGTGTCTTTTGTTTCCTCTTGGGACGCTGACTGATACAGTGGCCTAGGACACACACACGTGCACACACACATGAAACAAAAATTTCAAGAAAACGTTCTCTCTAGCCATTGCCTTACCCTGACTCACCAAATAATCAAAATTTACTTCATAACCCTAATTTTAAAAAACCCACTTTAGACTACATCCATGGTAAGAAACACAGGGGGAGAAACCTAGTTAAGTGTGCCCTGTATTGAAAAAAATAAAAAGAAATTTGGGGCATAGGAAAGAGAAAAAGGGGCGGGGGTAGAGGAGAATAAAGAAAATGGCCAAGCAATAAGGCAAGGCTGTCAAATGGCTGATAAGAATAAGCATGTCTGTGTTCAATGTGAGGTGATGTGTTTTGCTCTAACTTAAGCCTCTTCCATCTCTCAAAACCTTAAGTAAAGTTTGCTATATATACAAATGCCTTGCATGCATGGATGTGGGTTTTTTTGTTTGTTGGTTGAAAAGGGGAGAGAAAATTGAGTCGAGGAACAAAAAGTTCACTTCCAGGTCTATGTAGTTAAAGTAGGAAGACAGCCATGAGGCATCTCCATGGTCCAGAGGCAGCAGTAGCATAAAAACGGTGTCAAGTTCCCACAAGCTGTGCAGTGGGGTTTCACCCAGTCTATCAAGAAACTGGAGGCAGCTCTCCTCGGCTGACACTTGGATACACTTCTTTCTTTCTGTTTATATTAAATTTTGTACAATAAATATAATTACCTCCAGACTTCCCTGGCAGCTCAGTGGTAAAGAATCCACCTGCTAATGCAGGGGACATGGGTTTGATCCTTAGTCTGGGAAGATCCCACATGCCACAGAGCAACTAAGCCCATGTACCATGACTACTGAAGCCCACGCACCTAGAGCCCATGCTCCACAACAAGAGAAGCCACCACACTGAGAAGCCCGTGCACCACAATGAAGAGTAGCCCCTGCTCACCACAATTAGAGAAAGCCCGTGCAGCAACAAAGACCCAATGCAGCCCAAAAAATAAATAAATAAATAAATTTTAAAAATTTTAATTAAAAAAATATATACATATACATATATGTGTGTGTGTGTATATATATATATATAAATTTCATAAAGAGGAAAAAAAGTCTTCTCCAAACATTTGAACTGAATGATGTCAAAGGCACATGCTACATGCCTGGCATTGTGATAGGCACTCTTGTGAATTTGAGGCAATTAATTCTAATACCCGTCCTTGGCCTCAAGAAGCTTATATTCTCCCCCAAAATAAGGAGAAGAAAGGAAGAAGCTGAAAACAATTCTATTTTGCTACTGGACGTGGTTCAAAAAAAACAGGAGAGTTAAGAGTTATTGAGAAACACTTATAAGACTAAAAGGAGCCTGCATTGATAAAGGCAGATTCTCTGAGGAGCCCAGGTATAGAAGGGGAAAAGGAAGTCTTGATGTAGTACCAGCAGAGGAGTCAGTTCAGAAGATGAAGTTGTTGGAGCCATTAATTAACAGTGACCAGAGTTCCAACTGACTCAGGAGCCCACCCTCATGCCCAGAGCTAGCTCTTTCCACTAGCCTACCCTGCCTGTTTTAACAAATACCCAAGACAGTACCATAGCAGTGATATCCCCCGCCTCACCCTTCAGAGAGTGGATAGGACACAGACCCTGGTTCCAGAGCTCCAATGCCCAAATTTTCTGCCTTTCCCAACTAACAGGAGTACAGCTATTCCCTCGGGAAAAAAGAAAAAGAAAAGCAACTTTGAAAGCATGTCTTCTCTAAGGTACATTTAAATCAGGTTAACCTTTTTTCAGTTTGCTAGGTTTAGGGTCATATTCTCTTGCCTTAATTTTTTTAACAAATGCAAATGTTTTTTGATTTATGTAGTATGGAAGGATTAATCATACTCTTTACCACATGGACAGTAAGGGGTTTATCTGCCATCTCTTTGCCTTGGAGTTCATCTCAGAAAAATTGATTGTGTTAATAAAAGGCTGCTTAAGCTGAACAGACAGTGGTTTGCAAGCTGTATCCAAAGACCTCAGGTTCTACTAAAGTGTCTCAGGGGTCAAGTATGAGAGTGAGAGGGAGGGCTGTAGACCATCTCACTTTAAATAGAGTTATTGGAGGTTCTGCATAAGATTTCATTGGAAATATAAGAGAGGAATGTTTCCTGAAGCTTAAAAAACAATTGCAAACCACTAATTCTCATTCTATTTGCTCATTTCACAGACGGAATAAAAGGGGCCCCAAGAAGATGGGATACTTACCCAGGATCATGCAGCTAATTGGTAACAGAATGAAGGTGAAATGTCTAAGAGGATTGATACAAATAGAGAAAATCACAGTTATATCAGTGATTTCTTTCAACATTTCCGCATGAGGTATCAGAAAATGGAAAAGATTTAAGGAGTTAGTATATTAAAAAAAAGAAAAAGGCACAGATGTAGAGAACAAACACATAACACCAAGTGGGGAAAGTAGAAGGGGTTGAGGTGGGATGAACTGGGAGATTGGGATTGCTATATATACATTACTAATAAGAAAAAAAAATCAAACTGTACACTTTAAATATAGGCAGTTTATTGTATGTCAATTATATTGCAATAAAAGTTCTTAAGAAAAAAAGAAAAAGGCCCAGGACTCCCAGTTTCATTCATTTATTCAACAAATATTATTGATCACATTCTATATATCAGATGCCATGCCAAGCACTGGGGAAGAACTGCATGCAAGACAGAAAAGGATGTTTTCAAGGAGCTCACACTCCATTGTGAAAGAAAAAAAAATTACAAACCAATAAATAAACAAAATAATTACAGATGTGATACACACCACAGGAGAAAGAAGCAAGATGAGGTAGAAAGTAACTCTAAAAATTGGTTAGGAGAGGTCACTTTAAGGAGGTGATATCTGAATTTAAGCAGAAGGAAAAGAAGGAGCTAGTGATGCAAAAGGGGTAGGGAGAACATTCCAGATAAAAAGAACTCTAAGTGAAAAATCCCACAAGTAAGAAAGATTGGGACCCATTCAAGCAACAGAAAACGGGATGGTGTGGCTGAAACCTGGTGGAGGCAGTGAGCAACATGAGATTGGAGAGGTGAACTGAAACCAGATCACACATGGCCAGGGGGACCACCGTGAAATACTTGGATTTTATTCTAAGAGTAAAGAATCTAAATCACTGAAGAGTTTTTTGAACAGAGAGTCACATAACCTGACATATTTGAAGAATACTCTGGCTGATGTGTGATGCCTAGTTTGCAGGGGTATAGGGTAAATGTAAGGAAGACTAATATTGAGAGGCCATTGCATTAATCAAGGAAAGAGATAATGGTGGTAAAGGTGGTAATATTAAAGATAGAGAGAAGTGTATGAATTCAAAGGATATGTTGTATATAAAACCAATAGGATTTCCCAACAAAGAATGGGGAGGAGTAGCGAGGAAAAGTATGTCAAGTGGCTCCCAGCTGAACATCAAGGGGGATGGTATTCCATTTACTGAGAATGGGGGAAGGGATGTTTTGCATCGAGAAACCAAAATATTCATTTTAGGTATATTGTGTTTGAGATGTATACTGGATATCGAAATTGAGATGATGAGTAGGACTTTGGCTATATACATACAGAGCTCAAGAGAGTGTTCAGGGATGAAGTTGAAAATGTGGGATGTGTAACTTGGAGATGGTATTTACAAACTTGGACTTGCGGAGATTCACTTCCAGTATGGCTGAAAATGCTCCTATCAGATTAACCATCCCATAGAGAACATCTATAAACTGTGGATGAAATACCAAAAACAACTACATAAGGCTCTGAAAAGTAAACAAAAGTAGACAGATTACAGAAAAGAATTGATATTTGGAAAAATATATTGTCATAGATAAGTTTCCCATTTTTATGGGTATTTTTAGCTTATTTAAGGGGAAAAAAAAAGAAAGAAAACCTGTCTTTCTGGCCTGAAAAATCAGAGGACAGCAAATCTCTGTGACCCTGAACCGCAACTGATAGGGCCAACTGAAAGCTGCTCAGCTAAAGATAAAATACCTGAACTGAGATTTCAGCTGCTGCCATCCAAGAAATGGAGTTTTCTATCTGAGTTCAACCAAATTAACTGCCTACTAAAACAAAAAATATCAACTCTTTGAGGACTATAACAGAATCCAGAATCTCCACGACATAAAATCTGCAATATCTGGGGTATAATCTAAAATTACTCAACATAGCAAAATCTAGGCAAGCGTGAGCAGTATTAAAAGAAAGACAGTCAATGGAGATCAACCACAAGATCCAGATGTTAGAATTAACAGACTATGCTTTTAGAACAACTATTAGAAATTTGACCAATGAGTAAAAGAAAGCATACTTGCAACGAATGAGGAGATAGGAATCCTACAAAGAAAAATAAATACTACCCAAAAAATCAAATGGAATTTCTAGAACTGAAAATGAATATCTGAAATTCTTTTTTAAAAAAATCATTAGATGGGCTTAACAGATCAGAAGAATGATTCAAGGAACTTGAATATAGATCAATAGGTAATACACAATCTGAAGAACAGAGGGGAAAATTTTTTTTAAATGAACAGAGCCTCAGTGGGGCAATATCGAAAGGTCTAAATATGTGTAATTAGAAATTTTAAATAAGATCACCTAGGAGGACAGAGAAGAGGGGGATCCAAGGAACATGCCCTGAGGGGCTTCCATCAAAGAAAGAGTCAACAAAGAAGATGGAAAAGAAATGCTTTCATTTTCTTATCCATCAGAAAATCAGCTTTGATGTTTTGGTTTTCACTTTGTCTTATATTTACAAATACAGCAACCAAAAAAAGTCAAACGGGGGAGGGACCTTCATCTATGAAAATAAATAAAGTTGCAATTTACTGACCCACTATCAATACCCCTGTCTCTACTCTGTTACTAAGACCTAACCAGTGGTATGAAGTGTAGCAATTTGTTAAAGCATAAAGGAATTTACTTTCCTAGAAGTTTTTTTTAGTTTGTTGAGTACATCATCTCACAATGAAACCGTGTGTAACATTCACCCAGGAATCCTACCATGAAAAGTCCCCTGAAAAAGAGAGTCCAAATTTTAACCCATAGTCAGAACAAATATCACACCAGACAAAAATTAAAATAGTAACCAAAAAAAACAAAAAGAAAAAGAAAAAAAGAGAAAGAAAAAATCAGAAGACCAGTAAGTTTCAGAAGCTTATTGAGACCAAAGAGAAATGATATTTCAAGAAATTGAAATCTATTCCAGTGTGAGGCTTACAGAAGAATAAACTTTAGCAGGTGAGATGTAAAGTGAAGATTAGAGAGGATTAAAAATGGTGTTTGAAAACAAACAGCCAATGATAACACAACAAATAATATTAAATTCTTTAAATACATCAGAAATAAGACGGCTGCAAAGGGATCAGTGAATTGGCTAGACAAGCAGTGCACAAAGGAGATATTCAAAAGGATAAGGAGATTGCAGGGAAACTAAATAATGTATTTGCATCAGTTTTCACACTGGAGAATAAGGCAATAGAGGAAAGGGAGGAGAAACCTTATTATGTGAAAGAGAGGCCCAGCTCAGATTGAGACATCAAAAAGAACCATGAGTCAATGAAACGGTGAAAGAGGGTATTGCTATGTTCCAGCCAAAGCAGGCAGCATTCACCAGAGAATCCAAAAGTGCAGAATGCTTGTAATCTCTGATTCTTTATAGCTTTATCATTTGCTATTTAAAAGGCTTCATACTGTGGTGAACTGGAAGGCAAGTTACATTCTACCATGGTTGGAAAATATGCTTGATTTCTATGGTAGAATGATCTCCACACAGCAAAATATCCAGGCAATACAATATATTATAACCCAATTGGCTGGCTGATCAAAAGTCAAACAAGATTATGGAGCTTTAATCCAGCCTATCTTAGAATGTATGGAAGTGGAAATGGTCATATATGTCTAGTGGAAGTATAAACTGGTACCACCAGCTTTAGAGAACATTTGTAATATCTAATAAGATGTAAAATGTGCATGCCAAATGAAGCACCAATTTCACTGCTAGGTGCATATGCTAAAGAAATTCTAGAAGAAATTAAAAGATTGCTCACTGCAAGATTATTTCTAGAGGTGAAAAATTGGTAACAATATAAATGTTCATAAATGGAAGAAAGGATAAAGTCTATTCATACAATGAAATACAAAAGGAAGTTTTCAACTTCTAAATGAATGAGATCTGTGTGTATCTGCTTGCAAAGACTTCAAAACCATAACACTGAGTGAGAAAAGCAAGGCAATAACAAACCTAAAAGTAGAGAATACACTTTATACAGATTCATAATTTGTGTAAATAAAAAAGTAAAAAAATACATTAGTAAGATATACAACAAATCATAATATGGGATGCCCCTGGAAAGACTGGGAGGGCCATGGAACTATAGATGACTGAATATTTCACTTTACCTCTGAAGATCTACTTCTTTAATTAAAAAAAAAATTGAAAGAAATGACAATATTTAGCAATGATCAATTCTGGGTGGTGATAATAAAATTTCTGTTACAGTACTTTCTTTTCTTTTTTTTCTTTTTAATTTTCAAGAAAAAAAGTGTTCTATCACCTGGGTACAAAACTTAACTTTATTAAATTGGTTACTATTGAATGTACTGAGAGCTATTACTAATCCAAACCCAAAATTTGCCTTGGAAATCTAGAGTGAAGGCAGAAATGTTCTCTTCTGTTAACCTAGATCATGATAATATAGACAGTGTCTCTTCAGTCCCTAAAGCTGCCCTCTTTCTACCATCCAAGGATTCATGAAAGATAATTTACAATTCTTAAGGCATTCCATTTTTGGACAAGAAAGTTTGACTTCATTTTATAGAATAAACAACAGAGGCCTTGGATGTTAAGGAAAGGAAAAAAAAATCAAAACAAACTAGAAATCAAGGGTCCAGAAAGACCCTCTTCCCACTACTATATTAACATTTGGTGGTTCTCTTTGGATTGAGTTCCTAGGGTCAAACCCAGAGACAATGAACAGCTTACAACTCGCGTACTACTTCTGAACAATGATGGGTTCCTGGAGCCTCTGTTGAAAGGATGCTGATGTCACTAAGGTCAGTAGGAAAGTATCATGGTGGATTTGCGATGTCTGCTTGAGCCCAGGAGCGGGGGAGGAGGAGTTGTAAACCAGGCATCTGCTCTCCCAGGTTTAGCCACTTGAAAAAGGACTTGGATAGACTAAACCTGAAAATGCATGGTGTTTTATGGTATTGGGCCCCAAACATCTTACAGCATTCCATCCAAGAGTGCATTCGCTGCTGAATATTCAAAAGTACACCTAGGATATGAGATGTATCAATGAACCAAGTCTTTCCTCACTGACCAGCTGTGCTCAGGCCAAGCTTTCATATGCCGATGACCCTGCAGCAGTGGTTCTCCTCCAGGGCCAATTTTACGGCACTCCCAGGGGATATTTAGCAATATCTGGAGACATTTTGGTTTTCACAACTAGGACGATGCAACTGGCATCACTTAGTGGGTAGAGATTAAGGTCTCTGGAAAACATCCTACAGGGCAATGCACAGGACAGCCCCCAAAGGAATTATCCAGCCCAAATTGTTTATAGTGCCACAGTTGAGAAATTCTTCCCTGAAGCTCAGAACATGTGCAGGTCACACTGCCAGGACCTTCCTGGGCATTCAAGGCCAGACCAAACTGGGGCATTCTCAAGGGTCCATCTTGGATCTGCTCTTCTGAAAGGACACTTCATATCCAAGGGCTCTGGCCTCATGAAGAACCACAGCTGGGATGCACCCGGTGCCCCCAGAGGCCAGGCCAAGGGAGCACCTTCTGAAGCCATGACTTTTCATTCTGACTCTTGAGGCTGGGGCTCTGCTCCATTTGTCTCTTCTGTTGGATTCCAGAATGATTTTCGTGATCACTAATGCTCTCATCTGTCTTGGTCTAGCTGGAAGATCACAATTTCTCCCGATGCAAGAGGTCAAAGTGATGTTGCACTTGTCAAGACCAAATGCCTCCGCCACAGCGGGTTGCATCTTGGATGGGCAGAGACAGCTCCAGCAGGGCTAAGGAGAGACAGGTACCGGGACCGAATGAACCAGCCACATCTGTAGTTGCTGAGTCAGTGGAGCATCCGTGTCGAGATTCTCAACCAGTTAGCACAAAGCCCCAGTGCTTTACTTTCAGTGGTTATTTAATGGGCTATAATTCACTAACCTGGAGTCCTGTTACCCTCTTGAAGCAAAAAGAAAGAGGCATGATATGCTGCCGAGGGGCCTTCACTGCAAATGAACTTGCTCCTCAAACACTAATCTAAGAATACTTTTCAAAAACCCTCCATATCAGTTTCTGTAACGGTGTCTTCCCATGGGGCAGTGGCAAGACCTGAAGCCCACACTTGGCCTTGCCATTCACTCATGCAAGATCTTGCCTTTGACGTCTCTGAGCTTCCAAATCATCTTCTGCAAAATGGGAATAACAGTGCCTACCTTTAAGGACTGGCTTTCAGAGTGAAATGAGATCACGTATGTACCTTGCCTGACACATAGTAAGAACTCTGAAAATAGAAATTAATTTTTAAAAGTCTTCTGGTCAAGAGGGAGGGGATGTGGGGATATATGTATAAATATAGCTGATTCACTTTGTTGTCCAGTAGAAACTAACACAACAGTGTGAAGCAATTATACTCCAATAAAGATGTATTTAAAAAAAAAAGTCTTCTGGAAAGGTAGGCATTCATTAAGCCAGCACGTCTTGGGCTAATTCAGTACAGTTATGACTGCAAACGCCCCTACCATTTCTATAACCCTCCAGCAGAACCCACATTCATTTCTGCTGTGTGTGCATGTGGAGGGAGAAGTTACTTCATTTTGATTCAGAAAAAAAATAGAAACAAAGATATCAAACTGTAACTGAGGACTGTTCCAAGCACTTTGTGGCTTAATTCTCACTATCACCCTAGATAAGTAATATTATCCCCACATTGCAGGAGAGGAAGATGTGGCCATAAAAAGGCTACAGAGGACTTCCCAGGTGGCGCAGTGGTGAAGAATCTGCCTGCCAATGCAGGGGACATGGGTTCGAGCCCTGCTCTGGGAAGATTCCACATGCCACGGAGCAACGAAGCCCATGCGCCACAACTATTGAGCCTGTGCTCTAGAGCCCATGAGCCACAACTATTGAGCCCATGTGCCGCAACTATTGAAGCCCACGCGCCTAGGGCCCGTGCTCCGCAACAAGAGAAGCCACTACGATGAGGAGCCTGTGCACCACAACAAAGAGTAGCTCCCACTCACAGCAAGTAGAGAAAGCCCATGTGCAGCAACGAAGACCCAACGCAGCCAATAAATAAATTAAATAAATAAATAAATAATTTTAAAAAAAGGCTATGGAACTAGCTCACCCACGGTCACTCAGCTAGTTGGGGAACACGCCACCTGGAAGCACGGCTGCCCGCCTCTAGTCACTCATTTATTTGTTCCTACATTGATTAAGGAACATGTACTGAATCTAGCTATATTCCAACCCTGTGCTAGGCACTCATGCTACAGAACCCATTCATTCAGTGGGTATGGACTGAGCGAGGCCCTGACACTCAGCAGGGACTGATGGCCAGTCTGGGGGAGTGAAATCGAATGTCCAAGGTGCTGTGGTTCCACGATGAAGTCTGTAGCGGGAACCAGAGACCCCCAAGGTAGAAGAGGTCCTACTTGCTTTGAGGACGAAAGCAGGGAAATGCATGAAAGAACGGAGGTCCAGAAAGGCTTCATAGCAGAGGGGACTTTGAGAAGTCCAGTTTTAGCAAGACGTAAGCAAGGAGAGGAGACACAAACACCAAAAGAATTACCCCTAAAAAACATGCAGGGGGACTGGCTGCTTGGTACCCTGAGGACAGAGAAACCAGGTGTCCGGCTGGATTTGTCCCTTCAGAGCCGGCTGCCACATTCCACGGCCCTGGCCCCAGCCCCGGACGGGCAGCCGTCTCTACCCAAGCACAAGAGAAGAACAAATTCCACAGAAAGGCATTTCAAAGCACCTACCACGATGAACGTGCACTCTGGCCTGGTTTTTTGTTTGGGAAAATTGTGTGCTAAAAACAGCAGATAAAAAGGAATCTGTGGGCATAATTTATTTAGACTTTCATTAGGCTGTGGAGAAGGTCTCTCTCATAGGAGGCTATTAAGGCCAGGCAGACAAGTTGGTAACTACAGGGTGAAAGGTAAAGTTCTGTTGTGATGAAAGGCTTCTTAAGCGAGAGGAAACAAAGAGGAGAAGTAAATAGCCAATTCTCCACATGGGAAACTAGAAGTAATGGGGCTGCTCACAGATGAGTCCTGGGGCCAGTGCTGTGCTATCTATTTTTAATGATTTGTCAAATGAAGTACAGTAAACAGAAAAATGCAGGTAGCTAATGACAGGAGAGCGCATGGTGGATTGGAGAAAGCATTGAGCTGGTAGAGGATTAGGGAGCCTGGCCCAGCCTGGACCTCTTAGTCCTTTTCTCTGGGCCTCAATTTCTTTATCTGTGAAATGATGGGATTACACATGATATGGCCTAAGGGCTCTTAGACCTGTGAAAATAGTTAAAACCCTTCAACTTGAAGTTAAGGTCGAACCAGAAGGAAAAAAGAGAATTAACAAAACTGAGCAATCCGTGATCAAAAGGGGCGTTAGAAAAGGCAAAGGAAACGTTTTCGCCCCGCTGTTTTTGTGCCTTGATTGGTCCAGAGTAAGTGATAACTTCTTCACAGAAAGCTATACGCATCGCAGTGGACAGCTTCATGAGAACGCCTATTCTTAGCCTGGCATCATCAAAAGTGCCAATAAACCGTATGCAGCATTTTTTTTTTAGCACTGAAAAATACACAGAAAAGTATTATTAGGCTATGGCCTAAATCAGCCTTATGTGCTATCTTTGTCTCTGATCTTGTCAGAATAGTCTTTATTAAATCAAACAACAACTACTGGTTAAACCGAGGACATGTAATTTGGGGAGCCCCTGAATCCCTTCTCTCCAGAAACTGCAATCTAGTCAATGAATTTACAAACACAAAATCGATAACTAAGTATCGCTGGCTGTACCACACTGATAACCCAGCCAACAAAGTTGGAAAAACTTCCCAGACAAGATATGATGTGAGCATCACCTTCAAGGGTAAATACTAATTCCAGGGATGGAGAGGAACAGGGAGACCATTCCAGATTAAAAAAAAAAAAAAATCTGGAGCAGAGAAGTAAAAAGAAGAGATCAGAAATGAAGCCATTCATTTGAGAAAAGACCTAGTTTGTCCTGAGATAAGAGCTACTTCGTTGTGAAAACAGAGAAGTGTCAGGAAAGATAAAAAGCACAAATGAAGTAATTAATAAATGAGGGTTCATGAATATGCCAGATGGGTACTCTTAGTTACCTTGTGCCACAATGCAAGACCAAGGAAACACTCCATGAAATTAAAGAGAAAAAAAAATTAATGGGTTGAGGAAGTGCTTTTAACATCACACAATTAGCTTTGGGGATTCACTGCTATAGGAACTCTCTTCTCAAGTAGCTTAATGAGCTTTATTTTTAATAGAATTATATGTTCATACCAGTAAGAGTTCTATCTGCAGTTATGGCTAATGTTCTTGATAGTCATAACTCAAGGCAGACATTTGGGGCCGAGAAGAAATTTTTCCCTCCCGTTAAATTGTTGCTGAATGAGTCAAATGCACTCCAAGAAGGATATGGTACTTTTTTCTGAAATACCTGTGTCTATCCACAGGGCTATCTCTGATTTCATAGCAATTCTTTTTTTTTTTTTTTTTTTTTTTTTGGTTACTTTTTCATGTTTGTTGCCTGGCTCATCAAAAAGAGAGACAAATGCTCTGAGTCGTACTGGACCCAGGTGTCTCACGTGTAAGACAAGGCCTCCAGGCAATGCCCACACAGGACACCTGGAGGGACTCACACTGAACGGCAGGAGCACCAGGAGGAGCCACCAGAACACTGGAGCGGACCTCTCTTCATTTCGTTGGTAAACTTAAATTTCTCAATAACGGCTTTCCTTAGAAACGTTTGCTTGCTGAGAACCACTGCCACGAGCTCTCTCCAACCTTCTTGAGGCATTTTGTTTCTGGCAGGTTTAAGCAGCATTCTCTAAAATTCTCCTCTATCTTCGACATCATAAAAAAGAAGAAAATGTATCTTTTTTATGTTCCAGGATGAATAATATAGTTCTCACAAAAAATAAATACAACACCATTACTAACATGCCTCATAGATTCTATTCTACTCAATTTACATTTCCTTAGGTCTGACGGAAAGTAGGCAACCTTAGCATCCCATATTAGTCATATACACTCCTTCTCTTTCTCCCTTTCTTTTCACCATAGAGCAATGCATTTCAAATGAAGACTTGGTTTTCACTCTTTTTGACATTTTCAAAGTAAATTTAAGCGTTAGGAACTTGAAAATACTTTGCGGGGTAATGAACGCCCTTTGAAAGCTATGGGCATTGTTAAATAAAAACAGAGAGGTGGAATCTGATGCTCAAGCCGGTAGACAGGTGTCTCCCCTGCAAAAAGTGCAGGGAAGCTCCTGGGAATATGTGTAAAGCCTGTACATAAGAACGCACCTCAGCGTCTCTGTCGTGGACATCACCTGGATTTTACAGATTGCAGCCAAGAGAAACACACACAGACAACTACTGAAACTAGGTAATAAACTTCTGAATTCCTATTTGTTATTTTGACAAGAATTGTGCTTGGGCAAACAATATCAGTAGCCAGAAATTGACTCCCAGTAAGCTGACCCTAATAGTCCTCCAAAGTTACAATGCTATTCTAGCAGTTTCCAGAAATCAGCCTTACAAGGCCACCAAGACATCCGGGCCCCCATTTTCTCTCCCATAGTCCCAGCTGTACCGACAAAGAGTTGCCAAATGTAGGGCCTGACTCCTCTTTGTGCAAGCCTGAATTATCTAAGCAAGCTCCCAAGAAGAGGAAATTCATTTCTCTGCTAAGTCATCATGTAAAACTTCCAAAATAGAGGTGCCCTTCGAAATAAATTTGCTGGTGTCAATTCCCTCGTCCTAAACGATACGGTGTAAGAAGGATCAAGTGATTAAAATGAAGCAAAAAGAAACAGAGGTTACCCAACACCTGGCTTTTAAAACCTAGGGAGATTCCAGGCCTCGGAATGCTTGGAAAATGAAAACGTGTGTGATGCAACCATCAAACCCGAAGGCCTTCGAACTCGTGTCCCATTAAAATGCATACTCCTATAATGATGAAGCTGGCAGCCCCTCCGTAGTTTGACTCATTTTCCGGCTAAATATAACTGAAGACAGGTTTTCCAGTAGGAGCTACAGTATTACTTTCTCCCAAGTGGGAATCAGAAACTAATCTCAACATATAAAGAAATCAAAGCAAAAAGGATGACAAGTGTATTTCTGACTTTAGTTTTTTCACAGCAGTACCCTACTGGAACCACTATTCCAGAACCCAGAGAGGCACAACAGAGATGTTTACGGACGGACAGGGAAATATTTGTCAGAAGCTGTACAATGCAAAAATCACCTGTATCTGCTACATGCAACTTGACTGAAATGATTTAGTCGTCACGTGTGATGATGGACGTTGGTGTGTATTGTTTAGCTCTGCAAAGGCCACTGCCAAAGAGACCAGTATTTCAACTGACTGCTATTTCTCTCCAATTCAAATGAAAAGAGACTTAAGAACAGACAACACTCAGCAGGATGCCTATTAGAATTCTTTGTGAGGACTACACCTGTAAGGAGCAACTCTGGACTTGTCTGTAAAAGAAAGAGCAACAAAGTGCTCAAATCAAAACTCTCACGGGCTGCCCAGGATTGTTTTTCCTTCTAAAATAGATCACGGATTAATGGAGAACACTGACCCAATAGAAGCATCAACCATTTTTAGAACATAGCTGCCCCAAGAAGCCTTACGAAGAATTATTCCAACTGTAATGCTGTAGAATTCGTTACCCACCGAGTTAAAATCAGCTCAAATCCATTTGCTCTTAATGCAGAATTTCCTGATTACAGCCTCCGCTTATTTTGTCCGCATACCAAATCTGCAAATGGTTCTTTAAATTGGTGACTTTCGAGCTTGCTTCACTGGTGGCCGGGGTACAAAATTGTTTCCTCCCCTCAGATGAAGCGTATTAGAAAAAAAACATTTGGAGAGAAATGCATGTTGAAAACAAAGCTTGAGTGGTAGCTTCACTGCAATGGAGAAGCATAAAATAATCAAACTGCGGCTTTCCTCTTGACAACCTTGATGGCTCATCTGGTAACACTTCAGACAATTTATTCCCAGCTGACTTGTTCTTATGTGTCCTTTTTAACTTCACATTTTCTTGGAGGGAGAAAAGGATCTCTGGGATGTGTGTGTAACCGTGTGTATATGCGTGTGTGCGTGCGCAGGGATAATATTAAACTGGTATGTACCTGCTTCAGACAGTGGTGTACTAGAATTGACTAACGGCTTTTGCAAGAGCAGATTGTTAAATCTGCAGGAATTCTGCAAGTCCATTGACATCATATTGGTAGCCTGAAATTGACTGTGGTGGGAGTATTTACACTACAGAAATCCACAGAAATCCACATGCACTATGAGTCAGGGCTTAGTTATGGAGTTTTTGGAGGGACAGTCAGTTGTTAAACATGTACTAGCCCACCTCAGACCACGGCTATGCCAGTTATTTACATAGGCATCCATCCTGATCTGCTACAGTGTCTACTTTGGTCACACTCAGTATTTTTAATATCACCCTCATACGCGTGTAACCAAATCATGCAGTTGTAATGACTACTTTTTCTTTGGATGTAATCATTGAAAAGCAACTCATACTATCACAGCATCCATTATCAGAAGTGTATATATATATATATATATATATGAGCATGGGGTTGGACCTCAGGTACTCTGCGGAATAAATTCTGGACAGCTTAACTGCTGGTAGATCCCAAACAGATCATTTGGGAAGGAAGAAACCATGCGGGGCCTTAGAGAAAAACAAAATGAGTCAGTTCTCACTGCTGCCTTTGGCCAGCCCACACCCTGAAGTCATCCAGCATGGGGGAAGATTTTCTGGTCAAAGAATGAAGCTCTGCTCAAGCACGTCGAAAGATAAATGATAGGAAGCTGCTGACAACACTGAAGGCTCTCCCCTCCCCACAAAATGGAAATTAGTGGGCCCCAGAATCAGAGCATTAACACAAAGATGCGCCAACATGTGATTTCAGTAAACAGAGTAATTCGGGCTTTTGGAGAGCAAGAAAATTCTGTCAGGATTATAATGTCTTCGACCACAGACCTTAATTTCTTCTGTCATGGAGAATATGATTAGGCTCAGTCCCATTTGATGGTAGGGGATGTCAGTTCCCATTAACGAGAGAAAAGAGGCACAAGGAAACATGGTCCACATGTTTAACCCTTTGGGCAAGGAGGATTTTTTTCCGCCCAAACGTCTTATTAGCAATAGTCAAAGGTTTTAAACCCTTATCTAGCCAGTAGTTACGGGAGTTTACCTACTAACATCACCTCCCTTCCCAGGGGAGGCTATTTTTGCTTCAATTTCGACACACAAAAAAGTGAAGGCCATGTGTATGTGTTTTCGTTTCCTTCTGTAATTTGAGGGATTTTTTTTTCCACACCACCCACCCCAATCTATGAGAAATCCCACTCCTTGCATGAATGGAGCTTATTTTAAATGGTTTGATTCTTTGAGGGCAGTGGGGGGAAGGAATGTTCTTTTGGCTACCTGCCTTGCTTGGCCATGGGGCCCATGAACGGGTCAGCGCAGGTGGTTTTCACGGGCACAGGGAAATTACAGTCCCAGACCCAAACCTGTATCAGTAAACACCACCGCCTCGGGCTGGCCGCTTCAATTCCACTGGCCCCTCGGCAGTTCAAACAGGGCACCGGGGTCAGGCTGCGCGCTTAGAGGCACAGCGTGCCCTGGCTGCCCAGCAAACAGTTTATGTCGGGCAGCAATCTAGAGATTTCCTAAGATAAGGATGCTATTACAGGCTGACAAACGTGGAAAGGAGCAGAGTGGGCAGCTTTTGTCCAGCCTGACCCCGGGGGAGCATGCTGGGATTATTGCTGATTGGGGATAAATGGCAACCGGTGATTTATTTGTTCAAGTGAAACCAGCCAAGTTCATCCCTCAACACCATCTCCCATCTCTTTAAGATTTTTTTTTTCCTTCTTCAGGCAAAAAGACTTTGCAATTTTGGGAACTCTTCAAATACCAGCATTCCGGTGAACCCCATTACCCTCGGGATAAAATCTGCAGACCTTAACCAGCCTTTGATGCCCTGCAGGATGGGTCGTACCCGCCTCACCAGCTCCAGCTCCTGCCACTGGCTCCTGCCACTGGCCTCCTGCATCAACCATAAGGGCCGCCACTCAGGTTTCTGAGTGACCCGGGTTCGGCTCCACTTCCTGCCTTAGCTGATGCCGGGCCTTCCTCCTGGGGCTCTTACCCGGCAATGCCTCCTCATCCTTCTTGTTCCAGGTTGAGCGTTATCTTCAGAGACTTCGCTAGGTCCCCCACTGTGATCTCCTGGGGCCCTTAGCGCAATCACAAATAATTAATTATTGGTGACGATCAGTTTGAAATTTCACTCCCCCATCGGCAAGGACTGTGTCCTATTCACCAAGCACTCAGTGCTGCACCGAACATTTGAATACTCAAGGTGTGAGTGCGCGCCAAGGTCAAGTGAATGAATGAATGACGTAGTTGTACAAGAGCTACCGATTGCCTATGAGAGAACATAGCAGGAAAAACAAACAAGCAAACACAGCTGAACAAAATCTTCATTTTAAGTGTGCACAAACTAGGCAGTGAGTTTTCTCTGCAACCCTTCCTCTCCCACCATTTCAACACAAGGATTTCAGAGGACCCCGCTGTTCCATCAGGGTTGTCCTTTCAAATCTTCCGTCTGGCTCTCAAGACCCTCCTTTACCACCATCACCACAACAGGTAACATTATTGAATGTGTTCTACGTGCCATGTGCACTGCTAAGTGCTCTTTACCAGCCTGTTCACTCACCACAATCTATAAAATAGTGTGGCAGATGAAAGATGGCTACAGGTGGCTACAAATTCTTTGACATCTCTCCCATTGAGAGGTGGGGTCTTTGTCTCCTTACATCTGAGCTGGCATGTGACTGTTTTGACCAATAGAATGCACTGGAAATGACATCATGCATCTTTCCATTTCCTGTCCCGGAATGCTCCCTGGGGGGGGGGGGAGGGGCTAGCTGTCATGTGGGACGTTTGAGTCCCCTGAGAATTGTCACGCGGGGAGGAAACCCGAGCTGGTCACAGGACGAGGTTCCAGGGAGAGAAGGCCCAGCCAGCCATCAGCTGCTGCACCCACCCCCGTCCAGGTGCCAGACATGCAGATGACGACGCCACCTTGCACACTCAGCTCACGGAGGCGTCCCTGGACTCCTGCCCCAGCAGATCCCAGGGAAGCCGCAAAATTGTGAGAGGGAATAACCGATGCTTTAAGCCACCACGTTTAGCGGCAGATTGCAATGCAGAAATAGATAGCCAGAGCTCATAGATCCTATCACGACCCTTACTTGACAGATGAGGAAAGCGAGACACACAAAGCCCACAACCCCACCGTTGGGAAGGGGTGGATCTGGGAGTCCAAGCCAGGCAGCCTGGCTTCGGACCCTGGGCGCTCATCTTCCAAGAGCTCAACTTCCATGAGTGGTGGTGGAGGCCACACGGCTCCACAGGGAGCCACCTCCTCCGCTTGACTCCTAGGTATAGTCTCCAGCCGCTGTCCCCTCTATAAGGGTCCCCGTCCCTTTCCTTCTGCCCGTCTATTTAATCCCCTTCCTCTGTCATGGTCCCGGCTCTGAATCCTCCACTGATGTTCGCTTCCTCCAAATGCTTTACCACATTAAAGACAGCACGCAGCCTCATCTTTCATTCCCTGGTGCTACACATCATGCTACGTACGCTCCTTGAAGGTCGAAACCAAATCTTTTGTTTTTGCCCATCTTTCAACAGAACCTCTCCCATCTTTACACCGCCCAGCACAACGTACATACAATAGGACATGCTTCAGCCACACTGCCCAAGCCCATTCCCTTCTGGCAGCCTCTGTATTTACAGTTCTCTTTCCCTGGAACGTCCTTTCTTAGCTGTCAGCCTGAGCTGCTCCTTTACAGCATCCCCATCTCGCTCCTCTCTCCCCTCCTCCAGGAGGCCTCCCCTGACGCTCCTATCTAAATGAGCCATCCTCCCCCACTCCTAGACGTCACATGCCATCTCCTAACCCTGCAGTGTATTATTTGCTGTAGTCCCAACACTAGCCTCTCAAAAAAATATTTGCTGAATAAATGAATGAATATTTGTTTATTGAATCTTCACTTCTTCGGAAGTCCCATCAGACAGCAGACTTCCGAATGTATATAAAGCATTTTCCCCTCACATTTCAGTTGCATCTCTACGATAACATACATCCTTCCATTTCTCATTTAAGAAACATCCCCATATGGCCCTCAGGTAGACTCCCCGTTTAGCCAGAGGCTGACGCTGGGCACTAGCTCACATGAAGCTTTGTTATCCACGCCACCACGGACCATCCTACACGACTGAGGCTCTCTGGGGATCAGTGGCTTTAAAGCTGGTCCTCAGTAGTGCCTCTGGGATGATCCCAAGGAGAGAGAGAGGCTGAGCTACTGCACAGCACTTCATGCATTAATAAAGGCCGCATAATTGGAGATGGTGACGTGACAATATTAAGTCCAGGGGAGGCTGGCTGCGCTTACGGTTGTAAACAGAGATTCGACCCCGTATCGGGAGCAGAGTAAACCCTCAAAAAACATTTGTTGAATGAATGAGCGAATGAAATACTTTTCCCTTGTATTTTATCACTTATCACTTATCATTTCAATACATACAGGAACCCAGAGTGCATCTCTTATTTTGTGTATGTGAAACTTACCAAAGAATAGTAGCTAAAGCGTTGTAAAATTATTTACACTAATTGGCACAAGGCGAAACTGAAATATATATTATCATCTAGGCTACCCAAAAGACACAATGTACAGGAGGTGAAGTCTTCAGAGGCAGGGCTTCAGCCTGGGGGGCAAGCATATGTGACATTCTGCTAACATCAATTAATTTTCTCAAGTGTAAAGTTCAGAAATTAGCCTAGTTTCACTAAGCCTCAGTTTCCTTATTGGTACACCGAAGACAATATCTTGCCTATCTACCATCCCGAAATATTCATGAGTCTAACATAAAATAATAGGTAAGCAAATACTCTGCAGAGTTAAAAGCATGGCAGGTATATGAGCTAATGATGTTTTCTGTCTTCCTATCTTTTTGACTCTTCAGAGACTTCAAACACCCTGGAAATATTAAAAATCAATTTAATGTATTATTTACTTTCTCCAAGTTTCATGATCCATTCACAAATGACAAGTTCACGTTTGTTTTCTCAGCAATGTTCTGTCAGCAAAACTTTTTCTGATCCTTTTATAAGTCCTCACAAATATTTTGATTCTGTTTTCCCCATTTTTCTGCAAAGGATCTGGTGATATAGAGAGCTTCTCAATCTTACCAGAGGCAGAGGATAAGGGAGAATAGCAAAACAAAAGTCAAAACTCTTGAGCATCTAGTCTGTGAACTGCATTATAGAGCTGACAGCCACTGGGCCTACCGAATAGTCACCAGGAGAGAAGCCGGCACAAAAGAAACTGGCCTGGGGGTTGTGGTGACCATGGCGGATCGGGGGGATGCAGAATCACCTGGAGGACTTGTTAGACCACAAATTGCTGTACTTAACCCCCTCCCCCCTTCCCCCCCCCCCCCCCCAGATCTCTGACTCACGACGTCTGGGATAAGGCCAGGGATTCTGCATCACTAACAAGTTCCCAGGCGGTGCTGGTGCTGCTGGTTCAAGGTAGATGGAATTACACCCATTTTCTGTGTGACGAACCTGAGGCCCCAAGTATAAGCTTGGCTCTAACTCCAGCTTATTGATCAACCACATCGGTGTTAGCCTGCAGAAGGTCAATTAACCTCTCCGCGGCCCATTTTTTTCAGTTACTGAAAAATATTACCTGAGATCTTGTGAAGATTAAAAAGACATGATGTCTAAGAAGTGTTTGGCAAAGTCAAAAGAAGGTACAGTTCCTGAAAGCTCCTCTCTAACAGGACTCTACCCACTGGAGAATAACTAAGGCAGAATTCCAGGAATCTCAGCAAATACTCATATTGTGGTCCTTTTTCCACTTGCGTGGGAAATTTTTAACCACCAGTTTGGCAAAGTATTCCGCCGTCCAAGCATTACCAACCACAGGGTTTGGATTTTTTTTTTTTAATTACTGTTTGTTTTCCCAAGAAATTTCCTTATGTGCTATAATGGGTGTTGGGGTGGGGGGGCCATGGATGGGGGGCTAGTTATTATATATTATATATATTATATATACATTATATATATATGATATAATTTGTATATATTATATATACACATCGAACACTTCCCTAAGACACCTCTTAACTGAACAACCAGTGCTGCCTAGGTCGTGACATGTAGTTATGTTCAAGAATGGTGAGAGCATATCCTCCTCTTGTGTAAGGTTTTCTGATCTGGCTTTCAGAGGATTCAAGCTATTTGATTTCTATATTTAGAAACCCAGGGCTTTTTGGTATGCTACAAATCACACCGAGGCAAGACTAATTGTAAGCACTTGTACTTAAAAATTAGTTTCAAGAATAAGACCCTTCAGAGGTTTCCATATTGTATTCCACTAGAGTATCATTAAGGGGAGCAATTACTTATCAGGATATACTCAGAACAACTTTATTGTGTTCAGAGGAAGTAATGGGAGTTGTCTGTCTAAATTACTAGACAGGGGCCCTGGAAATCACTCAGCATAATTCTTGGCATAAGGTAGGCAGTCAACAAATGGACCTGGAGTCATGTAAATGACCAGCTAGTATGTGTTAGGCCTTTGTACATATTATGTCACGTGGTCTTCATCACAGCCCCTGAATTAGGTATGACTATCTTCATTTATAGATGAGGAAACTGAGACTCATAAAAGTTAAATGATTTCACCAGGTCATTAGGTAAGTAGGTGAGTGAGGCTGCCAGCCTACAGGTGCTTGAAGCCAAAAGCAATTTTCTTTCCACTAACACTCAGCTGTTTCCTTCCTTGCGCCTTCTTTCCTTTTTGGCCTCCCACCCTCTATCACGTTCCTCTTACAGACACCAGAAGTGTTTGTAAATGCCAGCCAGTGACAAATGCTAGCAAGGCATTCCCATTTTATGGACCGGTTCACAGTAGGAAAAAGCTATCCCTCAAAGCCGTCCCTGAAAGGTCTCAGAATAAAATATGGAATGTATTTCTGAATCCCATCTCTCAGTGCTCAGCCATAAGCACTAGGGTAACTTTCAGAGGATCCTGTATTTAGGAAAACAAAGCGTCTGTGTGTAGACAACAGTCACACGACAGTCCATCACCCAGGGCCGAGATTCCCAGCTCAGTATGAGCCAGCTGCTCAAGGTGACAGAGATGCATGGAAGGAAAAATTGGTCTTGTTTCCCATTTGAATCACAAATGCTTCCTGGAGGCAGAAGTCAGGTGGATATGCCCATTTATTTATTGCCTCATGGTACCATTGCGATATAAAAATAAGTAAATAAATAAAAGTAAAGCACCTACTGATTTATTATTTGATCGGAATATATGTAAGTCCAGAGCAACATAGGAATGAACTGAGGACCTTCTTCATATGCCCCCCAAACACCAGTCTTTCTCTTCTGTTTCTTCCCATTTTTTTCCCATTCCTATACCACCATCCCTCTTTCCTCCTAATGGTTTCTGTTTTCCACATCCTTTCTCTCAATCTGTCTTTCTGGCCCTCTCTCCGAGGCCTCTTTTATCCTCATCTCCTGAGAGCCTTTTCCCTGGTATTTTGTGTCTGGTTCCAAGAGGAGACATCAGAGTGGCAGTGTCTCCACCCCTCTGTGGGCAAGAGCTTTGTGTCACTGTGTCATTTCAGTCGCATTGATCTATCGGCTTCTCCTGCACCTGGGAGAAGGGGATGGTCCCTGAGTAGGCTATTTCCTCCTGAAAATCACACTGAAAATTGTGCCCAGTGTCCCTCTTTAAAAGGATTAAGGAAACTAGATTTTTTCACGGGTTTTGTTCTTCCAATTATAAAGTTAATAACATTTATTAAAAGTATAGAAAAAACAGAGAAGTAATCACTCAGTACTCCTGCAGTATGGAAGCAATTATCGTTAAACGTGCATATATTTTACTCCTATATTTCAACACGTATCACAAATTTGCACATATCACTAATTTTACCTATATACCTACATATTCCGTGCTATTATAGTTCTCAACATCATTTTCAATGGCTACATCTTATTCCAATATATGTTTATACCAAAATATACTGAATCATACTCCTTTGATGATTAAATAACTTAATCATCAAAGAAAAATAGTTGGCTATTTTTTTTTCAGTTTTTTGCTGTTAAATAATTCTCCCATGAACAACTTTGTGCAAAAAGTTCTTTCTGAACCTTTCAATTATTACCTTAGGAAATCATTTTAAAAGCAAAATTGTTGGATCAAAGGTTATAAGCATTTTTAAGGTTCTTTATATTGTTTAATTGCATTCCAGAAAGTTTGTGCTCTCTCCAAATCCCTTTTTGTAAATTTCAGAAAGAAGTTTTATAAAGAAAATAATCACCTCCTGATTTGTCATCCGGGAAAAGGCCAAAAAAAAATCGAGGTCCATCTTCACTCTGACACACCAGCTGCTCTCCACAGGCCACCTACAGAGGGTCAACAGCTCTGCCCTCTAGGTTTTTTGCAAGACAAGTCAAATAAAGCCATTCTCTTATGCATTCATCTGACCAATAGATGAACAGTAGTTGAGCCGTCATTTGCCAGCCCCTGTGCCTGGTGCTGAGGATATGAAGAGGAATAGAACATCGTCCCTAACCTACAGGAACAGTGGCGTTGTGGGGGAGACAGACATGTAAATGAGTGACAGTACCGCAAGACAAGGGCTCCACAGAGGTGGGCCGGGGTGCCCCAGTGCTCCCACAAGGGCTCCTGTAGGGGGAGGGGGAGAAGGGGAGTCAGAAAGACCTCCCAGTGAGGATGAAACCTGACCAATCCCCCAACATGGTAATAATAGTCACGCTTTCCGAGCACTTGCTCTTGTACTTACAAGCACTGCCTCCTTTATCCTCAGGTCACCTCTGTTAAGGAGATACTAATGCTCTTTCACAAATGAGAAAACTGAGGTTTAGAGAAATAACTTGTCCAAAATCTCAGAGCTAACAAAGGATGAAGCCAAATGTGACCCAAAGCCCTATATCAAAAGCAAACTATGACATACGGGATGGATAAACAACAAGGTCTGCTGTAGAGCACAGGGAACTATATTCAATATCCTGAGATAAACCATAATGAAAAAGAATATAAAAACAAACGTATCTATGTATAACTGAATCACCTTGCTGATTTACAACACTGTAAATCAACTATACTTCAATTTTAAAAGAACAATGAAAGTTATACTCAAAGTTAACATAAAAAGTAAACAAGTTAAAATAAATTTGGAGTGATCAAAAAAGAAAAAAAAGCTCTACATCAAGCTGATCTGAGGCTCATTACAAAGTCTCCATCAGCCCAAATGAAACTCCCAAGACTTGAGCTCCAACTCTGTGATTCTCTCTGTGAACCCTCAACCTGCCTTCTCCCTGGCAACCTCCCTTGCTCGGTCCTCTCCTTAGCTCTCTTACTCCCCAGTAGGGCTTTCCTTTTCTTTTAAGCTGGGTGCAACTGATATGCCTCTCTTTGCCCAGCCTGGCCATTAGGGTATAAATTTGTGCTAACTGCCAGAAAATTGATGGAATGAGAAAAGGATCAATGATGGCTCTCTGGGCCCCAGCTTCTCTGTCTCTAAAACAAGGAGATCAGAAATGATGATGTGTGACCCCCTTTGCGAGTCTCCTGGTGTAAAATCCCACGAGCCACCAAACCACACCATCTGCATTTAGAGCCGCTATTAGAATGCAAAAGCAAGGGTTTGGTTCAAATTGAAAATGCAGACACTTGTGGCCTCTTCCAATGAAGAAGAAAGGAAAAGAAATATTTTAATGATGTTTTTTAATCATTTCCTCCGAGCACACAATGAGAATATATTTGCCGGAGAATGAAAAAGAACACAACATCAATTTAGTGCACAAAACCACTCTCAAACCTAAGGGTTGGTCTCACATGTTTCATTAATTCCAGGCTGATAACTTTCAGCATTAGGCCCTGCTGCTTCACCCAACTCAAGCTTCCTAGAAGCACACAAACAAATCAAAATTTCTTTGGGTTTGCCAAGAAGTCTTTCAAACATGGGGTACCAACTCTGGCTGCAAGTCATTTATTGCTGCCCCAATGTCACTTGTCAACTATACGTTCGCCATTTAGAAACTTTCATCCAGCAACCCTGTTAGTTTTCTCATGAAATTATAGAGACTGAATACTCATCTTCCTATGTGATAGCAACAAAAATGGTCTCAAACATAGCTTGTCAACAAAAGTACAAAGCTTAGAGAAAAAAAAAAAAGAACCAATAGCTCAATTCCAGAGACGTCACTTGGATCTTACCCTCCCATCCACAAGAAACTTCAGTGCCTCCCGTCATTTACAGAATTCAATCCAGTACTTGTAAATTTTTTCTTATTTTAGTAAAACGTATATGGAAATACATATACATAACACAAAATTTACCATTTTTAGGTGTGCAGTTCAGTGGCATTTAGGGCATCCACACTGTTGCACAACTACCACCACTATACTGTACCCATGCAAAAATAACTCCCCATTCCCCTCCTTCCAGCCCCTGGAAACTTCCATTCTCCTTTCTGTCTCTGGGCACTTGACTACTCCAGGTCCCTCATATAAGTGGAGCCACACAACTTCTGTCCTTTGGGGTCTGGCTTATTCCCCTTGACTTAATATCTTCAAGGTTTATCCATGTTGTGTATGTATCGGAATTTCATTCCTTTTTAAGACTGAATAACATGCCATGCATTCAGTCCAGTACTTTTTGCACGCCTTTTGAAGCCTCCACATTCTGGCCTAATTTCTTTTCTTTTTCTTCTTCTCTTCAGACTTATTTTCCACTACCTAGCTCTGCACGCTCTGGGGTAGAAAAGATGAGTCAGGAGTTCCTTGCCTCTTCCCCAAGAATCTCAAGCCTCTTCCCCTTTGTTCACACTGGTTCTCCATCCCAGCACACCCCCACCCTGCTTTCTCTAATCTAAATCCTGGTGGTTGCAGGAGCTCGATTCAGTGCCTGATCCACCACAGAGAACAACGGGAGAACAGATCAAGAGAGATCTGTTAAGCACCCACTAAGCTCAAGGACCCTTCAGTTACAGTCAGACCAGCTGTAAAATGTGTGCTTTCAGAACAGCAAATGGAAGTACAAGTGCCTTCCCAAAAGCAAGAGAGTTCAGAATACATGTGTCAATTCTTTGGCCGTCCCTCTTTTTGTTAAAAAATTTTTTAATGTTTCTTATTTATGCCCAGGTAATAATATGGCTAATGTGTATTGAATACACATATACAATAAAATACATTGCATGTATAATCTCAGTTTTTAAATGTAGTGCTGAATAGCCTTTTGGGGCAGTAGACTCTTTTTTTTTTTTTTTTTTTTTTTTGACTATTTCTAATTGAATTGTTTTGAACTAAAGAGAGATATCACTTTTGTTCAAAGAACAGTACAAATATTTTTCTCTTGGTTTTCCTTACAAGATATAGATAAAAAAATATATTAAATGGCACAAATAAACTGACAAAAAAAAAAGGAAGTCACAACTGCACCTCTATTATTTAAACTTGCTTCTTGAAAAATCTGACTGGACATTTCTCTTTAAGATTTGCAATGGCGTAGATTCTACATATCTTTTTTGTGGTTAAATTAGTAATAACAGCATTAAAATCTTAAGAACTGTATAGTACTATATTTAATTATCTTCTCCCATAATTACACTGATTAAACACAGCATAAGAGACCATAAAGATAGATAAAACATTACGGCTACAAAACTTTTTTTTTTAATGTCCATAAAATGACTATTAAGCCCTAGGTGACTAAATTAATATCACCCATACAATTTTATGGGATTTCCGTCCACATCCAACAGTATCATTTGCTGTGATGGCATTTTTTTTTTCATAGCAGTACTGAAACTTGAACTAACACTTTTCACAAAGATGAGAACACAGTGGGCTGATGTAGTCAACTTTACCAAAAGAAGAGGTTTCTGTTTGACCAATGCTTCAGGCTAATATCAGCTATCGACATTTAAACCCAGCCACCACCCCACCTCCTTTCCCATCTACTCCTCACGCCAGCGGGCAAAGAGGTAACATTTGTTTGGTGCATTACCCATTTCTTCATTTTCTTCTAAACGTTATCTCCGGAGATTTGGGCTTATGCTGACAGCACAGGCAATCGAGGGAGCAGATTTCCATTTTCCGTCTGAAGAATGAGCCTCTGAAACACCCTAGGACGTTCATACTGAGTGACCCGGGCTATTATAAAGATGAAAGAACGTGACAAAACCCCAAGAAAAATTCACTCTAAAAGCTAATCCTGTGGGGAGGAAAAGAAAACTATTTGAAAGCTTTTCAAATGTAAAGAATATCTCCCCAGGATCATAATTTAGCAATTAAAAAATTGTTTATACATATGTACATACAATCAGTTCGCAGAACCAAAATAAGCCTACTGATCTGAATGCAGTATCACCACTAAAAATCCGCTCAGATTTTTCCACCAGCATTTGTAAAATGAAAACAGAGTTTCATACTAAGATGATTCTTTTATTAAATCAACAAATATATTTTAGGAACCTATTGTGAACCAGCTGAGTCCTAGATGTGGCAGATAAAATAGTACACAAAATCAACACAGTCGAGAGAGAACAGATTTGTGGTTGCCAAGGGGGTGGGCAGCTGGGGGAGGGAAGGATTGGGAGTTTGGGATTAGCAGATGCAAACTATTATATACAGGATGGATAAACAACCAGGTCGTACTGTATAGCAAAGGTAACTATATTCAACATCCTCTGATAAACCATGATGGAAAAGATTATGGAAAAGAATATATATGTGTGTAACTGAATCACTTTGCTGTACAGCAGAAACTAACACAACATTGTAAATCAGCTATCCTTCAATAAAATTTTTTTTAAAATCCACACAGTCTGGGACCTTATGAAGCTTACAGTCTAGTGGATGAGGCAGTAAACAAACAATGGTACAAATAAACTGTGATAAGTGTTTTGAAATAAAAGTTAAGAATATGTTGAGAAAAAATAACAGCAGGATTTAATTTAGATTGGATTGAGGACAGGAGATCAGCTTGTCTCAGGAAGCAAAATTTAAGACATGAGGACGTATGGAAGTTAGATTGAGGAAGGCATCAAAGAAAGAACATTCTAGGTAGGAGAGACACACGTGTACAGGCCCTGAGGTGAGAAAGAGGTCAGTGTGTTTGACACACCAGCAGTACGTAGGTGTCAGGAAAGCAGGGTTCCCATCCACTTGAGTTACCACTTGCTCACAGAAGTGTCTTATTCACAGAAGGTGCTCACAGGCCATCTACTAAATGGTTGTTAAGTGAGTAGATGTGGCCAGCGTGCCTGGAGTTTAGTGAGCAAGAAGGGGAGCAGCCTGAGAAGAGGCTGTTCACCGAGACAGAAGCCACATCGTGGAGGACCCTGCCGCCATTTTGAAGAGCTCCATCACCTCACCACGACACCCAGCAAACCCACAAGCAATTCGCTTCCTCTCTTATGGACTAAACCCGCAGACGTCCTATGCCTTGTAACATTCACTTATTGCATGGCTCTCACAGGCTGAGGCCATTTCTTACTCATTTTTGTGGCCCCTGTGCCCTGCATGGAAAAAAATGCCTGGAATAAAAAGCACGTGAGGACTTACTGACCGAACTTCCATGAAAGCCGTCCTTGGTAGGGACCAGGTAGTGTCCCAAGCACTTTGTATGCATTGGTCCACTCAAGTTTCCAAAAAATCTGCAATAAGTGTGTGTGTGTGTGTGTGTGTGTGTGTGTGCGCGCGCGCGTGTGTGTTTGCGTGCACGCATAAAAGAGAAAGAAATTTTCAGGATTTTTTTTCCAACTGCAAATGAGAAAACTCAGGCTTACAGAAGGTTAGGGAACTTGCTCAGACTCATGTTGCTGGTGATCACCAACTCTTCTACCTCTAGAATCTGTTCTCTTACCTATTACCCTATGCTGCCTCCCTCAACTGAACTATGAAGATAAGACCCCCACTCATTTCTCTTTCAGAGAGAAATAGATATAATGGCTACCACGTGATATATAAGCAAGTCTTTCCTTTATTATATTACCAAGATTTAAATTTGTGATGCAAAATGTATTTTCTTCATTAGCGTATGATAAAACAAAGAGGAGTGTTCTTTAAAGTAAATGGGTGTAGATTTCTAATTACACTAGGTTTGGGAACAATTTGAAAACTTTACAGACTCCGCCACTTAGAGCCTTTGACTTCTTTGAGTTTCATCATGGGCATCCAACCCAGTTTGATCCATTGGGATGCCTTGCTTTGCTGGCTGCTCGAGTAAGCCCCTGACTTCCTGAAGATAATTTTGTGGTAGAACTCTGACATGTTTTCCTAAAAAACAACACTTCCCCCCATTTGGTGACAGAAAACTGGGCTAGAGAGACTAGAACTCTGACCCACTGTGGCATTCTCATTTCCTGATGTTGTCAATGAACTTCAAACTAAGCTCTGAAGGTCAACTGGCTCCTGGGATTCGTTGGGGCGGGGGGTGGGGGGGAGGGAACCAGAATAGAAAGTTTCACAATAGCAAAAGCCACCGTGGAAACACTCCGCTTCTACAGTCTCCTCATTCAAACCAAACCTTTTTTCATGGCTGAACTATCCTGTCACTATACCTCCCATGCAAGTTACAATAATACGGCAGAAAACACAGAAAAAGTGAGGCAAACCTAAAGCTTATTTGACTGCCTGAATTAAAGATAACACCTTGTATGTATATGCAAATAGTTAGGGCTGAGGATAAAGATTTGGTGCTACTTTTTTAGGAAAATAGTTTAGTCTGTACATTCTGAACAAGCAAAGCTGTCCTAAAATCTGCCCTGTTTCTGGAAAGAAAAGAAAAAGAGAGAGAAAAAAATAATAATAATTAAATGTTCCAACTGATTAAAATACCAATTTCAGGTTAAACCGGGAGCAAGGATATCTACAGCTGAGACGTAAGGAAAAAAGGAGGAACGGGACAAAAACAGTTCCCTTATCTAAATCACCAACTCCTTCGCTAGTAAGCACTTACTGAGTGCTGGAGAGCATGCTTTCATGAGAACATATTTAATCTTCCTATCAACCCTATAAGATAGGTCATATTGTTATCCCATTTTACAGATGAGGAAACTGAAACAGGAAAGTTAGGCAATTTGCCAAAGTTTTACGGCTAATAGATGACTTGAACCCAGGAACTCTGGCTTCAGGGCCTTTGTCACCAACTACAACACAGCCTCTAGTTCATTATGAGCAGAACACAGAGAAAGGATAACAAAAATTGCTGTTAGAAAAGGACAGATCGGGGGGGTCGAAAGCGAGTAGATCTGGAGTCTCAGATGCTCAAATTTAGGTTAGAGGACAAAGAGATTAAGAAATAACCCAGAATTTCTGAGCACAGTTGTGATGTGCTGAAAGCAGCGTTTAAGGCAGATTATTCTGACTACAGATGTTTCTCTTGATATGGAATGTTTATAAAAAGCCATCACAATGCACATTAAATAATTCAACATAAAAAATTAGTTGACAGAAATAAGCCCAGATATAATCCAAAACTCTTTCCAAAAAAAAGACACTAACTATCCAACATAAGAAGTGTTTAGTACTATGTATTTAAAATTATTTTATTGTAAGAATTGAGCTGAGGGGGGGCAAAAAAAAAAAAGGCTTTCATGGTACAGAAGACATCGAGCATCCTGATTTAGGGCATAGTGTACTCTGAGACTATTTTCTAACTAAAATATCACAGTTGTTTTTTCTTTTTTTAATATAGTCTTCTTTAAAAAAGAAAAGCCTCCTGTAGTCAACAAAGAAGAGAGAGGTTTTCATTTTTTTTTCTCTCAGTAAGGGTTTTATTCTATCCTGTGCAGCAGTTTCTGTGCAAAGCTGCAGAACTGGGGACTGTATTGGTTGGGCTCTAGGGTCGAAGTTAAAGCCTCGAAGGGGTATTATAAACCTGACAGGCATAAATCAAGGAGGCCCCCAAGGGATGAACTGGGGTCCATTCTGTTGCGATACCAACTCCCAAATGAGGCACCCTGGGACTTTAGCAATACAGAACCCCCAGAGAGTGGAGGCGAGAGGCCAGGGGAAGCCTGGATGTGAGGAGGGGGTGGGGGGAGGAAACGGAAGCTGACCCAGAGGCAGAAGTGGGTAGGGGGAGAGAGCTCGGCGTCTGCAGAGCAAATTGCAAGCCGGGGAAAATGACACAAAAACATCAGTCCAACAGAAAGCAGAGTGATATCGGGCACTGGCCTCAGCCAGGATCTAGGTGCGGGGGCAGCTGGCACAGGAACAGCCAGCACCAGTGGGCAGAACTCTAGCAGGTGACAGAAGAGAAAGTTCGAGAAGCATGCTGTAGGGAAGGGAATTCAGAAGAGCTAATGGACTAGCTAGGATTCTACATCTTGTGGGCGGGAGTGATCAGAGGTGCCAGTTTTACCCCCCAGACCTCAGCGGTGGGTCTAGCCGGGCACATACACTGAGCTCCAGCACTCAAGGTCTAAGGACTTGATTCTCAAGCCGCAGAGGGTGCCGGGGCTGCTTTAGGCATCCTCCCCGACCAACTCATAAGCAAACACCTGCCACCAACAGCTGACTGCCAGCCCCAAAGCTGGGCATGTGCGTGGTGAGCTTGGAGCTTCCCCCTACCAGCAGAGCACAGAACTCTTTGTTTACCAAAACCTGTTGGTCTTTTTAAAGAGCCTCCTCGCTCCCTCTAGACCAGATGCTCCTCAGAAGCAGGTAGCACTTTGTATGCTGCTTTCCTACTCTTGTGGAACTTAATGCTGCGGAGTGAGTGCTTTAAAACCGCCCATTAAACAAATCCTGTCTGGAGGTCTCCACCAGCCTTAAGGCTGAATTGAAAGAAGCCGCCTCCCAGCACGGGTGGGGCTGGGGTTCATTAGCTGCTAGTGTTCTCCCTGGACAACAGGCAGGGCTGTTTAAAGGCTGGCAGAGCATCTTGGGATTTCGGGCCGTGTTGCACGTGTCTTATCCAACCTGCATTGCCAGCAATCGAACCAAAATCTGGCCTAAGGCGGTAGGATCTGCAAAGCCACTCCCAAGTGACCCTTTAAAATAATCAATCATTTTTTCCAAATCCTCTTTCACCTTAAATACCAACCTGATTCCTTTGCTAAGAAACTAGGTGTGTATTCTGCAAGTCACAAAGCATCGCTGATTAGTAATCAGAGGAGCCAAGTCCATAGATGGGAACGTGAGTGGAGACTGAAAGATGAGCCAGTCGGTCTGGGTCCCCCAGTCCCACTGTGGGTTGTTTAAGAAAGGCAGGGATGATGTCCTCCCTCTTCATCAATATGTTATCAACCAAAGAAACAAGTGATTCTAGTCTCTTGTTTTCTAGAGCAGAAACTGACAAGTGATTCTATTCTCTCACTCACTGTGGTAGAAGACTCGGCCACTACAATTTTGATTTCCTGACTCGTGAGGTTTGCCAAGGAGGATGCAAGAGTGGGACAGAAGAGGAAAAAAACATACTTTTTGGAGGTTCAGAACCTCACTATGTCACTTGCTACTTCTTTAAGCTCAGAAAAGTTGTTGAACCTCTCAGAAAGTTTCTTATCTGTAAAATATGATACTATCTACCTCACAGATTGAAATACGGTTAAGTAGGATAACCAGCATGCTTAGAGCATCAGGGATGCTCCATTAATATTCATTCACACCCTCTTGGCTCTCCATCATGCAAGTCTTCCAACACTCTAGAAACCCAGGACCACAGGTTAGAATCTTTTGAAACACTGGAGCCAGAGCTTTTGATTTTGAAAAGAAATGATTCAGCCATTCCTGACTGGGTTCAGAAACCAGTCATTAGGAAAACTCTAGACCAGAGAAACTGAGATGTATTGGTTTGCTATTGCTGCTACAACAAATTACCTCAAACTCTGCGATTTAAAGTGATACAAATGTATTACCTCACAGTTCTGTCCATCAGCATCCGGGTCTCACCAGGCTAAAGTCAAGGCAGTGGCAGGTGTGACTTCCGTTCTGGAGGCTCTGGGGAGGATCGGTTCCTCATGCAACAGGGGTGTGGGCAGGATTTCGTTCCTGGCACACAGCCCCTGCATCTCAGGACCAGCCCCAGGGCATCAAATCCTGTTCATGCCGCCCTTTCTTTCTCCCTCGCCACAGCCAGGAAAAGCTCTCTGATTTTAAAGACTCATGTGATTAGGTTGGGTCCACTCGGATGATTCAAGAGAATCTCTCCATCTTAATCACACCTGCGAAGTGCCTTTGCAATGACAGGTAACATTTACAGACTCTGGGGGGGTCCGGACGTGAACATTCGGAGCATTATTTTGCCTCCCACAAAAGTCTACTTGTTGAACATAAACGATTCATTAAAGTGTGCACCAGTTTACACCGAGGACGCCGGGTCAGGGAAGATTATTTGTGGGGTATTTCTACCGTTTCGTTCTCTTCTAATTAACCAAAATTACATTTCCCCAAATAGTGTTAAGAAAAAACAGTGACATATCATTTAAAAGCATTCCTTTGCTGCTGACTTGGACTTTTCACAGTAGGCAGATTCAGCTTAAACCAAAATGGGAAAAAGTGTTGAGGGGGTCTGCCCCAAACAAAGAAAAGCCAGGAATTGTTTTCATGGCCCAGGATCAGCTTGCCTCAGAAAGCAGCCGTGACTTACTGAAGCTACGTTTGTCACGACCTCATCTCTGCTCCTATTTTACAACAAACAGAAACAACTCACTCACAATTCGTGACTGATGGCATAGGAAACAGGAGCCAAACAGATTTTAAAAGCCTTGTCCATCATCCTTTCTCTAGCTTATGAGGCATGGCCAAGCCTCCACCTTATTAGTCAAGGGACATTCTAAGCAACTTTCCAACCAAGCTAAGTAGGTGAGGACACCAGAGAACGGCAAGAAGGGTCGAGTGAGAAGACAAAACGGACACAATGAACCCCGTGCCTTTTATTGGCAAAAAAAAGAGGAGCTACCTGCCACTCATATCTTCATCCACGGCAAGATGCCCCTTCAATCCATGCCCTCTCCCCTTCTCCAAATTGGAATTATAATCTCCAGCCCCTTATACAGAATCCCTGGTACGGGTCAATGGCTGTCATTGTGAAAAACAAGAAAGAGAAAAGCTTACCACTTCCTAATGCTTTTTAGCCCCAAAGCACAATAGTACCCTTGATATATTCTTTTCAACAAATGCCTCCTATGAAATGCTAATGTTAATTTATCTGAGATTATTGGCTAAAAAAGAGCAAGTGCCAGCACCCAGCAGTCATGCACCAGCAAAGCAGCCCTTGAACAGCATGGGGGTGGGGGTGGGGAGAACTGATATTCCTATTGTTATATTAGAACCCTATTTATATTTTGGCCATCAACTTAAAACAGGCCAGCTGAAGCCAGGCATCCTAAACGTATTGTGACCCTCACTGCTATCTCTGTGAGAGATAATGAGTTTCCTAGCATGTGCGAATTGTGCTAGGGAAGCTACAGGGAGTCCCTCTCAGTCAATATTTTCATAGAAAGCCACTTCAAGGGAAGGCCCAAGGTCTGACCTACGCTAATAAATGATTATCCTTCGCTACTAAAATCAGGACCCTAATTAACTTGCTAATTGTTGGTCTCTGTTCACGGACGTTAACCTGAGTTATCCTCACCATATACACCTGTAAGTAAGTTACAGGCTCTATACTCAAGATGAACCTTCTGTCCGAGAGGATAAATGTGACTTCCGTGTGTCAGCCACACAGAATTCTTTTAAGTGACCACGTGTAAAAGATTCTATTATGGGCACTTCTCCAAGCAAATTAAATGGACACAAACTCCCTCTAATAATTTATTTCCTCAATAGAGTCTATGGGCACCACTCTTTGAAAGGCACAGTCTCCTTGTTCATACATTTCTCTTTTATAACAATATTAGCTACCCCGGCGGGCTTTCCAGGCAGTCTAAGCTAAACATCGCTTGTGTGTTATCACCCTTGCTGCCCACAAAGAGCTATGAGGTATACGGTATTATTACGCCCCTTTCACAGAGGAGGGAAAGAGGTGTAGGATGTTCGAGTGACTTGTCTCAGCCCATACTGTTCGTGTCCATCCACATCCTCTCTGCAATGGACTGAATATTTCTTCCCCCTCCCCCCAAATACATATGTTAAATCTTAACCTCCAGGGACGTCCCTGGTGGCGCAGTGGTTAAGAATCCACCTGCCAACGCAGGGGACACGGGTTTGAGCCCTGGTCCGGAAAGATCCCACATGCCACGGAGCGACGAAGCCTGTGCGCCACAACTTCTGAGCCTGCGCTCTAGAGCCCATGTGCTGTAACTACTGAAGCCCACGTGCCTAGAGCTTGTGCTCCGCAACAAGAGAAGCCACTGCAATTAGCAGCCCACGCACTGCAATGAAGAGTAGCCCCCACTCACCACAACTAGAGAAAGCCCGTGTGCAGCAGCAATGAAGACCCAACGCAGCCAATAAATAAATAAATAAATATTTTTTTAAAAAAAATCCTAACCTCCAAGGTAATGGTATTAGCAGGTGGGAGGGTGAAGCCCACATGAATGGGATTAGCGCCCTTATTAGTGTCTAGAGAGCTCTCTCAGCCTCTTTCTACCACGTGAGGATACAAGAAGTCAGCAAGCAAGAAGAGGGCCCTCACCAGAACCCGACCATGCTGCACCCTGATTTTGGACTTCCAGCCTCCAGACCTGTGAGGAATACGTTTCTGTTGTTTATAAACCACCCAGTCTACGGTACTTTGCTATGGCAGCCGAGGTGAGACACCCTCCATACTCACAGCTTAGCAACCTGGGCTTCTTCCTAAAGCCGAGTCTGCCCCAGGGCTTCCTCTATTCACAGGAGCCCCTGGGCTCAGGAGTAGGGCAGGATGGAAGTGCCAAGGAGCTGATGCTCCCTGTCCCAGGAGCAGCCCTCAGATAAAGACAGACGGGAGTTGGTACTCGAGCTTCCTTCCCCCTTGGGCGGGACCGGCTGAGGCAGGTCTGCATGGTTACCCAGAGGTCCCAGCAGAACCAGGCTTCTGGTGCCCCAGCAGTCACCTGCTCATCAACACACCTTGCGCTGGCTTCCTGACCCTCTCCCCCAAGAACATGGAGGGCCTCCTGATAAATGTGCACCCAAATCAGTAACTACAGCTCAAGTCTAAGACTCAGGGTCAGCTTCTGGGAGAAGCCAACCCACAATATTTGTCCAAGGCCATATCACCAACAAATGGCACAGCTGAAACCAAGCCCAGCCTGGCTGATGCCAAAGTCCAGACTCCTACCCCCTAAACTATACCATCTCCTTTCATCACGGATGCCTGGTGTCTTTGCAAAAATTTGCCATCCCATATCTGGTATCATATTTAACAACACATTCAAGTAATGAATTGCAATCAGACTTTTCCACATTGTTGTTATATATGAGTTCCTGCGCTTATTTCTACCAGCAGCCCTGCTGTGGTCTGTTTTGAAGGCTATAAAAGGCATTAATTCCGACCTTCCTTCTGATGCAACCATTTCACCTCTACATCCCTGACCTGACATATGGCCATGCTACTTGTCATCTTGACCTATTTCTAGAGGTGGGTGAGTCCTTCCTGTTAGCAGAGGGCTAACATTTATGAGTACTCATGATATTCCAGGGGTGTCACACATTATCTCACTAATCCTCACAACAGCTCATTCAAGCAAGTGTTATTGTTTCCATTTTACAGATGAGTAAACTGAGTCTGGTAACCTGCTAAGGTCATGCAGTTAGTATGTGGCAGAGTCAGAACTGAAATCTAGGGCTCTCTGACCCCAAAGTCCAAGTTCTTTTTGTGTAACAAATAGTGTTCCCATGCACCGGTACTGCTCCAAGGTCTTAAACTACTAACTAATCTTTAAACTTACCCTGTGAGGTACTTCCCTGGTGGACCAGTGGTAAAGAAACTGCCTTTCAATGCAGGGGATGCGGATTTGAACGAAGATTCCACTATGCCGAGGGGCAACTAAGCCCACACGGCACAACTACTGAGCTCGCACACCTCAACTAGAGAGACTGTACTCTGCAATGAAAGATCTTGCATGCCTCAACGAAGATCCTGCGTGCCCCAACTACGAGTAAGACCCAACACAGCCATAAGTAAGTAAATAAATAAATAAATAAAATTTAAATAAAACAAAACAATATAAAATACATCCTATCATTATTCCTATTTTATAGTTGTGATAACTGAGGCACAGAGAGGTTAAGTAACCTGAAAAGGTCACACAGTAAATGGCAGAGGCCAGATTCAAACCCAGGCACTCTGGCTTCTAACCCATGTTCTTAAACACTACTTTTTGTTAACTCACTTAACCATGATGCTCTTTACTGACACAACTCCTTATGCTGCATTTAAACATTCTCTGTGTCACTTCTGCCCAATGTTCTTAGTTTTTTGCCTTCCAGAATACAAAACTAGTCTCATCCCTTTCCACATGATAAAACTCTGTCTCAGAGCTGAGCTTCTCTGGGTGTGGCTGGACCACTTCACAGCCCCCAAAGACGACGTCCCATGCCCCAGGGCAGGACTCGGACGAGTGATGCCTGCGGGTGGCTTGGCCTTCTTTAGCAGCTGGCTCCCATGAAAAAATCTCAGCAAAGGAGACATGCCCTCGTCCTTTCCCACCCCCGTTTTCACACACCCATCCTTCTACCATACCAGGCAGGCAGCATGGAAGAGCAGGGCCACTGCAAACATATTAGGTTGGCTACAGACAGGCCAACATCCTCATTTCCTTTGGTATTTTTTCCACAGATGTTGTGCATTTATTTAAGGTTTAAAAACAGAGAGATTTCCCTGCCCATTTATTTAGCAAACATGTATGGAGAGCCTCTTTACAGCAGCGCCAGTGCCGGGAGCTGGGAATATAACAATGGTTGCCGCTCTCCACGAGCTCAGACCTTGTGAGAAAGACAGACAGGACCGAATTCGCTTCATCCAGAGCCCCTCCCCCCTCCTCACCGCTAAACACTTTTAGAGCGTTTTAGGCTCAGTCCTTACACCTCGGCCCTTCAGAACACACACTCTTCTCCAGAGATCCTATCTGGTCCTGTAGCTTGACTACCGTCTGCAAGAAGATGCCACCCACTCTGTGCACCTCCAGCCCAGACTCTGCCCTAAGTCCACACACCTGTGTCCAACTGCCCGCACGCCGTCTCACCTTGGATAGCCAAAGGCATCTTAAACCCAACCTACTGAAGCCAGATTCGTGATCCCCTCTGTTCTGAGCTGAATGGTGTCCCCCCCAAATGGTATGTTCACGTCCTAACCCCCAGTACCCGGAAATGTGACCTCATTTGGAAATAAGATCTTTGCAGATCTGATCAAGTTAAGATGAAGTCATACTGGATTAGGATGGGCCTTACTCCAAGGACTGGTGTCCTTGTAAGAAGAGGGGAAGCTGGACACAGACACAGGGAGAATGCAATGTGACTACGGAGGCCAAAATTTGAGGGCTGTCTCTACAAGCCAAGAAATGCCAAGGCCTGTAACCACTAGACGCTAGAAGAGGCAAGGGAGGATTCTTCCTCAGAGCCTTCAGAGAAAGCATGACCTTGCTGACACCTTAATTTCAGACTATAAACCTCCAGAACTGGGAGACTATACACTTCTATTGTTTTAAGATATCCAAGTTTGTGGCAATTTGTTACAGTAGCCCTAGGAAATGCATACACACCCCTAAAACCCACACCTGCCATCTGAGTAGAAGGTAAATCCATTCCTCCCATTGATCAGGCCAATTCTCCACTTCTTTCACTCTCACAGCTCACATTCACTCCATCGGGAATGTCAACATTCAAATACATCCTGAATCTGACAACGTCTCACCCCTGCACAGCTGCCACTCATTCAGGCCGCCATCAACTCTCCCCTGGATCGGAGCAAAAACCTCCTGACCAGCCTCCCCGCTGCCACCCTCAGGCAGCCACGGTCCATTCTCCACACTGGAATGTGTGCAACTGGAAGGCATTTCTAAAACCACGGATCAGATTATTTCACTCTTTTCTCAACCATCCTATGACTCCAGAAGAAAACCAAGCTCCATTCTATAGCTCACAAGCCCTCCCCGTGCTCCCATCATCCCCTCCCGGAACTCATCCCCACCTGTGTCCAGCCCTCGGCCTGCTCCAGCCACACGGATGTCCCGTCTGATCAGAGGCTGTCTGTATGGCAGGCCCGCTCATTTGTCTTTTGAGAGCTGACCACTATCACCATCACCTGGCTGTCATGTATGTGATGTGTACTGTCTATCTCCCTCCCTCGAATAGGGGCGTGTTGTTTCAGCACCACTGTTTTCCAGGCGCTGGAACAGGACCCGGTGCATCAAAGACCTTCAGGACATCTGCTGAATTGGGAAAGTGCTGGAGAGGGCATGGACCCAGCAGCTGTGGCGTCAAAGGGGCAGGACCTAATTCCACCCTAGAGCTCAATGTTTCTTCTCACCTCTAAAAGGGGAATAATAATAACATCTATTCCCCGGGATAATGCAATGCTTACATATAGCATAAGCCACAGCACTGTGTAAATCAGCTGTATTACATAGCTTCACTATGGATGTGTAAGCACGTATCTTCTGCAGAGCTTAAATACAGACAAGGAGTGTCTAGTAGGCAGTGTCTACTGCAGGATAAGAATTCAATAGAACGAAAGGGCTTCACGAAGGAGGTGGTCCTCGAACTCGCTCTTGGTGGGTCAGGCAAGCGGGAATTGCAGGCAGAGGAAAGCAGGTAATGAAGCGGGGGCTTGCACGAGGTGTGCAGGCCACCATCTGTCAGTGGTTAGTGTGGCTGGAATGCGGGTGGACCACAGCAGCCGGGGAGGGGCAGTAAAGAGAAGGAGGTGAGGGCGGGCGGCCACTGACGGGAGACGGAGCCAGGGCCAGAGCCCCGAAGGCTTCCCAGGGGATGTGGAAAGACAAAATCTAATTTAAATGACAAACGGGAAAACAGCACATATGACATACATCAGAGATTCAGAGACCCTAAAGCCCCCCGGTTTACCTCTGAGAGCCGAACTGCTACGTTCCCACCGCGATATAGTCAATAAGGCCTAAAATGGAGACGTGTTTCCTCTCACAACCGGTATCAGCAAGAATCTCACGAGCTATCCCCAAAGGACGTTAACTCATCCTGTCTCTCCGTCTCTCTCTGTCCCTCTGTCTCCATATCCTATTCTGTAGATGGCTCCTATATGTGACACCCTGAGTTTGATCATTTCCTGTTTGAATGCCTCTATTTTAACTTTCAGGCCTAAAAGATCGAAGACAAAAATCTAGTACTTTTCAATGTAAGAAACCCAGGTGAAGGCTAGAGAAAGGTATGCTCAGAATCCCAGCACAAAGAAAGAAGCAGAATCCAATTCCATGTGACAACACCCACCTCCTGTTATTAAGCAGGCAAAGACCGCACCATCAGCTAGAGGAACCCTGTTCTGACAAGTTACGAAGCCAAGACAGCAGCCGAGGCAAGGGGGCAGGCTCCCGGCAAGCACATAGAGCATGTCCCTCCCCTCGGACCAGTCTCCTCAAACACAAGTGCGTTGTCCAGAAGAATTTCCCACATGGGAGTCAAGGCAAAACAATAACCTGGACTTCAGCCCAACCCTGACATTCTGAGGGAGTTTTTCCCTCATAATAAACCTTGAAGACTAACAAGACCAAGTCCCATGTAAAACTCACATTGCTACAGTGTTGCAATTTACCCAGAATATTCTTACAGACCTGTCCCTGGTGTCCTGCTCTGAAGAGACTCCAGTCATGGGTCCTCACTGCCCGCTCCAGTGCCTGCCTTTGAGAAGCTCACCCACTTCAGATACCGGATGTGATCTTCCTTTTTTTTTTTTTTTAATATATATCTCCTACCATCTCATTTGGTTGCTCCAAACTCCTATGCCAGTCCCAGCTCAAGCACAATCCCTGAGACCCAGCAGGCAATCAATAAAAGGGTGTTGAACCAGTGAATGAATGAATGGATTCATTCATAATCAAAAGAGCAGAGTTCTGCTTTTCTTGGGGTTCCAGAGGGTTTTTTTAAGCAGGGTACAGAGGAAGATGAAATGATTAGGTTTTTTTTCCTCCACAAATTAAATTCCACAGCCAAGAAGTAGCCAATTACAAGCTGCACTGCCTTTAAGTAAAGAGAAGTATGTATTGGCCTTTTTCTCCTCACTTCCAGAAAAGGAATGAAGTCCTTGCTTCTACCTTTCCAAGAAATGCCTAGAGGTGGTTTGGAAGTCTCTTCATCCAAACAGTTACACGCATCTCCCTTAGCTGCCATAGGCAGGCACAGTCTGTGCCCAAGAATCCTGGTTAAGCAACTGCCACTCGCTTCCACACTTGGATTTCAGTAGCACAGTGCCCAGCATATGATGACCTTCCTTCTATGAGACAAAGGGAGGCGCTGGAGAGCACATATAGGGGCCCCTCTAAAATATCAAGCCTGCAGAGAAAAAAAAACCTCAAGTCCTAAAGCTCACTGAGAAAGAATCAATATGAGGAGATTATTACAAAAGACTCCAATAGTCATTAGGAATTTCTATTCAGACAACTGCCAAGGACAGCTCCTAGGGCATCTCCTCACCTGGATGTCATTCTCTCCCACTCTCACTTCAAGCTTTTCTCAAACACTGGGTTATTTTCAGGAAATGTGCCCGGAGACAATGCCTTTATTTCCCTAAGACAGTGTGACCTTCGGTGAAAAGTGTGAAAGTCAACCTGATTCACGTACTCAGAGCATTTATAAACTTTGTGTACATTCCAATTGTACAACACATTTGGCAAAAGAAAAACTGGGTTGACTTCCTTCGGCCCCAATCTTTTACTCCGAGGCTGGCCTCCCTTATATGCTGAGCCCTAAGATTCATGTTGGTTCAATATAAACATTTGGTGCCGGTTTGAAGTAATTGTATCACTAATTACTATTGAATTATAGTGGAAATCATATAGACGTCCTTAGAACATTCAGACTAGGACAAGAGTGAGTCCATGTGATTGATGTTATTAACATAGCATTCAGTTCAGTAATATACCATAATGATCCGGCTATTATATTAAAGTGTTACTAAATAGTCACTTAGCTCCGAAAAACACAGTGGGTGTGAGGTTTCTTTGTCGGATTTGGGATTTAAACAGTGCTCTTTGTCGGATTTGAGCCTGGTTTGAAGCCTCAGCAAACAAAGTCTGCCTACTAAAGGCATGTTTACAAAGACACAGAAAATACCCACAGAAGGAGCCAGTTTATTATAAACAATACAAATATTTACTCGATTATTTAATGGGCGCCCAGCATGTCTGTCCTTAATGTAGCATTAGCTGACATCAGGAACACACCATATGTGCAAATAATTAATTCAAATGATGCTTTTCTTCCAGTGAGTTCTCTCATGAAGGAGGGGAATTAATGTGGAGGCATGTTCAGGAACAGGGACTTGGAGGCACTCTCTCCACGTCTGCCTTTATGGGTACCTAAGTTTTTAATACTTCCTCCTCATTGTCATTCTGCTGCCAAGAGCTGATGGCATTTGAAATGCTCCTACAGTGTTCCTTATGTAATCAGTAGGATGACTAACACAGCGATTAAAAACCTGACTTGGCTAAAGATTTTCTTATGCGATGAAGCTTTAGAGGCCCAAGATTGCCAAAATAAGTCCACCTCTTTTAACAACCTCCACAACTGCAAAATAATCGGCTTGCAGATTTCAGCAGTGGACACTCCATCATTCCTCGCTTTCAGGGAAGGAAAGAGAAGCCAGCCATTCAGATGCATGTAAAGTGTTTCCAGGGAAGGCGCTGGAGGCTTATTTATAATAAAGCCATTCAAACTCTAGGAATGGGTTTCCTGTGGGCAATTACATTGTTCCTTTTCTCTACGAATTAATACATGGCAAACTTTGGTTTGCGTGACATTTCAAATGGCAAAACCCTTAGCAGAAGGGATGCTCAGACACAAAGTGCAACATGAAAAGTTGCAAGCACTTAAACCATCTCGTGATGTTGCTGCCACGGAGGTTACGTTGCCTGAAGGGTCCCCCGGCCCTCCAACTCTGCAAGGGGTGAAGGTCTCTGGCTTCTCCCCAACTCTTATGACATCATGTTCTTATATATTTTTTCTCTAATTGTTCAAATGAGTAATATTTGAGACTTTTTCTTTATAAGAATAATCATAAAAGAAGACAGAAAATCGAAGAAGAATTTTCAACATCCCTCTGATAAGGAAACTGATCTTTCCTGAGAACAAAGCATTCCAGGCCTATTGTGTAATTATTTACTTATTATTTTGTACATATGTGTGTGTGTGTACCTACATACATGCACGTATTGTAGAGTTGCTGTAAGGACTGAATTAGATAGTATACATGAAATAATTACCACAATATCTAATACCTAAACTCTCAATAAATGTTAGCTACAGTTATGATCCTTGGATTATATCCAGAGCACAAAGCTTGGTACACTGTCAGTCCTCAAATACAGCAGATGAATGAATAATTACTAATCCTCATAATATGTCTCGGCATAACATGAGCTCAGGCTCACGGAAGTTATGTGGCTTGCTCAGGGTCACACCTCTGACAAACGCTGTATCTAGGATTTGAATCAGATTTGTTTAAGTCTAAAACCCTGGCCCTTTTCACTACATCCTGCTGATTCTCAAATACCTACAAGAACAAACTAAAGCAGAGATGGCATTGAATAATTGATCTATTTCAGATCTCAGTGGGACTTCTAAAACAAAATAAGCCCTCCCACCAAAATAAAGAGAAAAGATCTTCCAAATTATTTTATAATACCTACATAAGATTTCTCAATACTGTACAGATGACTATGAAAAATTTAACATTCAAAATCATAAACTGATTCCCTGCCCAGTGACATTTTCTTCTTTTCTAATGAATCTGTATTTAAGAGGAAAATTCCAAAGTTGAAACAATGGCAATGATTGAGTAATTCATGGCTCAGTGCTATATTAGCAATTAATTAAATCTCGCCAGCAATACAGAGAAACCAGTCATCTGCCCTGTATTTATTTTATTTCATTTCATTTCCTATATCTTGTATATTCCCCAAAGCAATTCTTTGCAGTCATTTTACCTTCCATGCACAAATCTCATAATCCCTCTTGTTCTTAAGCATCCCAGCATTGTTATTATATTATTAAATGTACATCTGATAAATTCACTTGTGCTGCATTCTCCAAGATACCTTTTTTCCCCCACTTATTTTCTATTTCTCATAAGTAAACAGTGAGGTCTTTACTAGCAAGAGGTTTATATTTTTTTAACCTATGCTTCAACTTTTTCGTATAAGTTTTGTTGCTAATCACAGGATTTAGTCAGTCTCCTATGCACATTCACGACTCTGTAATCTTAACAAGCTATACGCGGATGATTGACAGATAATACTTGACAGGTTCAAAATTAGAGAATATACAATGAAAAATTCAGAACAGCCAGATCACTTAGTATGCTACATTTTTCCAATTTGGCGTCTCTCATAATCATCGTCTCAGGCGGGAGGGGGGAAGGGAGAGAATGGATCTGAACATTTCCTCGCTCTCTGATCTACTGGATGAAAAGCACTAGGCTTGAACCAGGCTGAAAGAGCCACCAGTCAGAAATTACCTAACCAAGAGTCGAAATGCACACCATCAAAATATGAAGTCGAAAATATGATTCTTTGGCATGTAAACCAAAATACCAGCCTCTCCTTTCTAGAGCCAGCCAAAATATTCTTTTCACATATTTGATTCACTTTCATTCATTGAAGGGAGTTATCGTTTAGCAGCATTACTCCTTAAATCTTTAATGAGAAAAGAAATCATGCCATGTTTATTGAAATGATTAGCCCAATTTTTATTGACTCTGCACAATTTATGTGAGAGCTGATATTTACCTGAAGCCTTTCTATCCCGGAAAGAATTGATTGGTGACTCTCCACTATAACATGAGACTCAACGACTAGTGATCTAGCTTAAAAAAAAGGAGTTTGTTTGTTTTGTTTGGTTTTACTGCCCTTAACTTCTATTTTAAGCCTCCTCACACCACAAGCAACAGCAAACATTTTTCTCCTGTTTTCAGGAAAATTAGGTGACACAAAACGCATATCGGGCCTCCTAGGTGGCGCAGTGGTTAAGAATCCGCCTGCCAATGCAGGGGACACGGGTTCGATCCATGCTCCAGGAAGATCCCACATGCCGTGGAGCAACGAAGCCCGTGTGCCAAAAAAAAAAAAAAAAAAAAAACGCACATCAATTAGACCAGCAGCATTAAATGTTTGGGAAGTGCCAAAGGTCGTGGCTACCCAAGCAGATGCTACTCCAAAGGCTTTGACCCTGATCCAAGGCCGTCTACCCTTCCCTCCCCAAGATCTAGTTTCAGCCAACACCCCACTGTGATGAACCGGGAGCCAGCAAAACCCAACTTGGACAGGCCCTTCTTAGAGGTCATTCGCAGCAGAACTCCAGGGGTACCAGCCCTGGGCAGGACTCTCTGTTCTCGGAAATAAAAATAAGTATTTTCCTCCCTTTTCTGTTACCTGCCAACGCTGACCATGATCACAGGATGACCGCTATGCTAGGACTCCATCCAGGAACACGTTAGGAGGGGAGAAATCAGTGCTCGAGGGATCATTCGCTGACGTGCACGCGTGTGGAGAGAAAACAGGGCTATAGGTGTGAGACCCTTGCTCTCTTCTGGCGTGGCCGTTCAAAATAGGTCATAACGGATAAAATTGTTGAAATGTGGATTTCGTCCTTTCAGAAAGCGATTGCTACCCAGAGAACCACTTGGGTGAATGGTTGGTAATCACTGGTAATAGGCCAAGGCTTAGCAACTACTCCTGTAGAAGGAAAAGTGGGCACCTGAGAAAGAAATGAGGAGTCCTCAGGAAAACCACAAGGAAAGAGGAGGTCCCTGAATTTCCATCGTCGAGAAACATACGCTGAATAATCAGGCCAAAGTAGTCATGAGAATCTGATTGTTTAATTTAGAATCAACGTTGAAAGAGAAGAAAGCCCTGATCCTTACTTAAGAAAGAAGCCCTGATCCTTACTTAACAGCCATCCTGTTAAAAGGCATTTATTTAAAATCTTAAGTATAGTCAGTTCACACGCTAGAAAATTCCAAATGAAATGGGCTTCACAATGAGCAAATAAGTCAGCAATCTGGTCAGCTAAGCTACCCTGACTGCAAACAACTCCAGGAGCTTCAATTACGAAAGAAGAGAGTAATTCCAAATTAAGGCAAATAATAAGTAATTTAGAGGAAATCCTGGGAAGATACTAGGGGCCTCTTAAAATGCCTAGAAAAGTCTTCTCCTCTCTTGCTTTCTTCAAAATAGCAGTTAATTTCTATAAACATTCTTGTTGAGTAGATATGTATTAATATCTATACAGCTTTAATGAGGGTACTGTTGTTTCTTTGTTGCTATACACACACACACACACAAAGGGCCAATCTGACCACTTTCAGGCTCCTTTTGTGCTCAAAGAGGTGGGTGGTGCTTTGGAACATCCCCCCAGCATGACCAGAAACTGTAAAACACTCCAATAAATAGGGACAATCACTGCAGTCATATTCCACCAGGAGTGTGGCTAGGAATTTTAACCTTTTCTTCAAAGGACACAAACGCCTACCCTCTTCAAAATGCCGTCATTCTATACACTCACCTATGGTTTCTACATGGAGAAGAGAAAAAGGAAAAGACATCAAAATTATATAAGTAAGGTTTTCTAAAAATACCTTCCCACAACTTGCCAAAATGACTGAAATATTTCTAATTCACTTTCAAGTCACAGAAACCTAAACATGTCGCTATATGTTAAGATGTCAGACGTGAACGTCTAAACCAGCTGCGTCAAAGGTGAGCTGGAAACTGCTGGAAGAAGGAGTGAGCTCTCCACTGCCTTTGCATACAAGCTGCAAGTCTCCAACTCCGACTCAGCAACCTGTTAAAGGGACAATTTTGAAGTTCTGTGCAATCTGAGGGTAGCAATCCTGAAATATCGCTCTGGATGGGACAGCCACAGAAGGTTAACAGATACTTCCAATAAGTGATAAAGATATTTTGTAGTCATGGTAACCTGCATGCGAATTTAGAACATTTATTTTAAAAGTCTTCTCTCCCCTTTCTCCCAATATCACTTCTAGTTTTCTTTTTTCTATATTCTCATCTGAAGCTGGGTAACTAAGATTCCAACAATAATGGAATCTAATTTTTTAGTTTCTCTCTTCAGGATGGAACTTAGTAATTTTAAGGCAGATCCTCTGAACAAGGGCGTTTAAAACAGCCATACGTTACTCTAGGCACTCATCGCATATAATTCACACCACACGAAACGGGAAAAAGACACCTTTAAGTGTCCTGTTCCCAATAAGCTGTGCAATAAACTGATTAGTCTTCTAATTAATTTCTTAGACATTAAGCTAAAGGGAGGCAATTGAAACTTAACATGTATGAAAGGCAGAACTTTCCCTGGAACAAAAATTAGAAGGAAGCAGACCCACCAGGAGATGCACAAGAAACAGAGAGGGACCCGTCAGGAGATGGCAATTTTCTCGTGGCCTGTTAACTCAGTTTCTTTCAAACAGTTTTATTCTTTCCTTTGAAACGAGAAGCCAGGCAACCTCTCTGACGATGGACTGGAGATAAGCCTTTATTCCCGGTCCACACCCTGCCACATCTTCCACTCCCCGGGAGCACCCCAGCTGGCTCTGACAAGCGCCATTTCAGAAGAGGACTGAAGCCAGGCCAAGCTCGTTACCTCTTCCTGAGGCCACTGAGTTTAGGGATATATGGTAATTTGATATCAGCATTGATGGAGAAAAAAATCCAAAAGGGCATAGTGAGAGCACAGATAATCATCCCTTCCTTCTTTCTGCATATTTCTATGCCATAAATGTTTTCATCGAACACGCACGCCCCTTTTACACTCAAAAAGCCATCAAACTTATTTTTTAAAAAAACAGGATGAAAACCTAACAACATCCCACTGCCTGGTCCACCTCTGAGATCAGTTCCTTCTCACTGATAAGGGCAAGCAGTGGGGGGGATGTTGTCAGCGACATGAAAGTTACGAGGAAATTAATTTGAGTTAGAATAGTGCCACTACCTTACATCTTGAATGCATTTTTCAATCACTATCCTGTCTGAATTATAATCCTAGGAAGTAGGTAAGAGAAGTGGTATCAGCCTCAAGTCCTATATGAGGAAACTGAAGCTCAGAGGAAATAGAAAAACTGCTCAGGGTCACACCGAGAAAGAAATATAGAACATCCAACTCATCCGCTTTTCAAAAACGCCATAGCTGGTAGCACGCCATGCTTTTTTAACACCCTGCGAAGCTGTAGCTATAAATGCAGCAAGAAGAATTTTGGCATATTTGCTGTCGCATAATTATTCAAGAAGGTACAAGTGCCCTGTCAACACCTTCGATTCAGTCACAATGAAGAAAGGCAGTCGAGACTTTCGTCTTTCGTGCCCGCCTACCCACCGACTTAGCAGCGGCTTAGCGAGTCACGACCACGTGCTGGGGCTCGAGGTACCCACCGTGCGAGATGGCTGATGGTGTCAGCTGGGCAAGCACAGCATTAAACAATGTGCTAGTTGCTCTTCAATCCTGTTTTCCTTCACTGTGATTCCATCAAAGAGAAAGTCTTGGCTTGGAGATAATAAACCTTTCCCACCTTCCTCAGCCCTCCTAGACTGATACCTCTTTTTAGCAGAAGAAAAACGGGTTTCAGGCTCATAACCTTCATCAGGCAACAGTGTCTAACTAAATATATTAACTTTTGGGTGTTCTCCTAACCTTTATTAGGTATCCTTCTATTTATAGCAAGGGATACTGGTTTTCCACTTAAACAGTAACATAAAATTTCTTCTAGGAATAAATTTCTGGAGGTAAACAAAAAACGTGAGATAAACATATTAAAGCATGTAAAACCACTGGTGGCATTTTTTTAGATCAAAAATGGTCGAAAATTGGCCCTTTCATATGATTTGGCCTAATGGATAGATACATGACAGATGGGTAGTAAATGATAGTGACGGTATAGAGATATGACAAATACGTAGATACACTTACAGAGAGAGATGACATCTATATAGACTTATTTAGATATGACTCCAAAAATTATAGTAGGTGAATAACTTCAATTTGAGAAACCTTGTTACTAGGACCATCGTCGTATTCGGTTGGAATCTCATTCTTCAATAGCAATACCCTTAACCCATGGTGACGCGACTGTCGATCCAGTCAAAGGCCTTCTGGCTTCCTAGACTGGACCTCCCTGTGGCCCAGGGCCAGCCACAAAGGAGAGGCGTGTGCTGCAGTTCGTTGCACAGATCAGCCAACGAGCAGAAACAAGACTACAGGACATCCCGCCCCACTCTCTCTCATCACCTTCCTCTTGCCTTATATATGGAAAATTACGTTAAACCACTATGAAATATGCAGACCACCTTTCATCTATCAGAAACAATTTCATCCTGCCTCCACACCTTACACACCCTTCCGTCCCTACCACGCTTCCTCCAGAATAATCAAGTTGCTTAGAGTCCCGAAAAGAGTTTTGAGTGATGGTACCCACCCTGCCCTGTACTATCCCCACCACTGCCTTCCACCAAGGAGAAGCGATGGAACATCTCTGGAAGAAGGAATCCTAACAGTTCAGGAGGAAAAGGAAAAGGCAGGGGCAGGGGGAGATTCCGTGAGTCAGGGGTGAACACGGGAGCCTGCCCCTTCCACACGGAGACCACGGAAAGTCGGTAGGATTGGCTCATTTTTACGCAAGGTTGCCTCTCTTCAGAAACTCACTGGTGCTACTTATGAAACCTAAGAAAGAGACATTTCTCTCTCAGCCTCCAGAGTCTGGGGGGAGCACATTTTAACGCGAAGCTCCAGGCTTGTTCCACTCACTCTGGGGCAAGCAGCTACACTAAGGACACAAGCTACAGTCTCCTTCCCAGTCTTTTCCTAACCAACTTTGCGACCTTGGCCATGTCACTGAAACTGTCGGCTTTGGGTTTACTTAAGTGCCAAAGGTGAGGCGGGCGGTGGCCTAAATCAGTGGTTCTCAAAGTTGGCTCCCCACTAGCATCAAATCACCTGGAGAGCTTTATAGACAATGCCCGACTAGGCCCCACACCTACAAAGTGTGCAATGGGTCAACACGCGCCCTAAGGGATGCTCTGACATTCTTGGAGTCTCTGAACCTCACCTGGGGCCTGACAGCCTTTTCTGGTTTCCATTGGCACTATCTGGCCTTTATCTGTAAACGCTTTTGCCTTTGCTGTAACTGCAGTTCTTAACCTTATCTGGAGAACTGCCAGCACCAAAGAGGTGAAGTTTATTCTTCTACGAAAAAGGACTTTGTACTTTGGTGGAAAACTGACTTTGCAGCTATGCAGACTTGATTTTGAATCCCAGCTGGTGGCCTTGAGCAAGCTTCTGAATCTCGCTAAGCCCCAGCTTTCTCATCTCCAAAATGGGGATGATAATACCTCTTTCGTGGGCCACTGGGAGGAGTGAATGTATATATAAAGTACACAGGATGTAAATATTGAATACGTGTCAGTTACCCCTCCTTTCCTGCAATTTGGAGGTGACAGGGCGTTCTGTGCTCACAGAGCAAAGAGCTGGACGAAGGCCAGCATGAATTTCCAGACCCCAAGAGCAATCTTTGACTGAGCAGATCAACACCAGCCAGAGAGACACTTAGAGCTTCAAAGCCCTGCCTCCCACATGAGCGGCGGCATCCTCCCTCCCGTCAGCTGCAGAGAAGCAGAAACAATCCGGTTCTCCGCCCTGGAAGGGGGAAGCTACAAGTGTGAACTAGCAGAACTGCAGGCCACGAGATAAGTAGGCCAGTCCTGGACTCCCGCAGCCAAAAGCACAGGAAGAGAGAGGCTAGCGGTCAAAGGAATGCAATGAGGGAACAGTGGAGTCTAGTGACACTGGGGCAAAGAGCCGCCCGCAACAGATGGAAGAGGGAAGAGATGAGAAGAAGAAAAGGTAGTTGCCCTCTGCAGCATTGGCAGGGCCAGGGAATACACGTCTCAGACCACGGAGAATAAACGGCCAGGGAAACGTTCAGCGCTGCTGTAGGTAAGGTTGCTGTGAAAAATGAGCTTTACCCTCCCCATGCATACGTGGCAGAGGAAAAAGACTGGAAGGAAACACAAAAACGTTGGTAGGTTTATCTCAAAGTAGTAAACTTGCCGGTCATTTCTAGTCACTTCCATACACATGTCTGCAGACTGCAAATCTCTAATGAATAGGAATGTCTTTTATTTTCAGGGAAATACATGGAAGGAATAAATGAAGCATGTCGTACAAGTTTATAATGAGAGAGAGGGACAAAAAGTAAAGAGGCACGGGGTGAGCGTGGGGGAGGACCTGAGATTAAAATATCCGAAAAGAGAGCTGTGCTTTTAAGTAGCAAATACAACAGAAAAGAAGCCAATCTCTCTATTCCCACAGATACAGAGAACTAAGCCTTGGTTACCAGTGAGGGGCGGGGAGGGGCAAAATAAGGGGAGGCGAGGGAGGGGTACCAGCTTTTGGGTGTAAGACAGGCTCAAGGATATGCTGTACAACTCAGGGAATATAGCCAATATTTTGTAATAACTGAAATTGGAAAGGAAACTTTAAAAATTGTATGAAAATCTTTTAAAAGAGAGCTGTGTTTTTAAGAAGAGAGCAAGTGAAAATTTGGTGGGTTAACCATTCAGGAGACCCTATTTTCTAGGAGACTGGGGTCAGAATTTGCCACTGCAAAGAGCAAACAAGGCTGCGGTCCATATTTTAACCTTTTTTGCTTTTCCAGTGTTTTGGAACCTGGGAATCGCTACGTGATGGCAAACACAAGCAAATCACCAAGGGACGCCGAAGCAAATGCTCTAGCAAGAGGACCTAGCGTGGAACACAGACCTACAGAAACCAAAACAAAACCAGCGAGGTGCTTATATTTCACGAAACATCGCTTGTCAGTATTTTTCCAATCTAAAAATACATGCAGTCGCATACAGGATGTCATGGATCTCGAAGAGGCGATCCCAGATGTCAGAGTTAAAATTTTCCTACAACGTTCAAAATGCGTCCTATGGCAAAACTGTGACAGCTAACACCCCTGGGGAAGGACAGGCTTTCCATGTGGGAAAGCCTCCACTTTCACTAGGCCAAGGGCAGTGTTGCTTTTCTTCTGTCTGCTTCTACTTCTGGTGCCGGCATAGACCCCCCCTCAGGAACACGGGATAGCAATCCCACCCTGTGGCTTTATCCTTAGAGATCTTCCCACAGGGTCTGGCTGCCAGAAGAAACCTGTCATGAGGAAATCTGTGTCTATCATCAACCCTGTCCTGTGAGGGGATGCAGGACTTTTAGACAAAACAGCTAAGCAGCCACTGTTAAAAGTCCTTGTGAATATAGCCAATGTTTTACAATAACTGTAAATGGAGTATAACCTTTAAAAACTGTGAACTGTACTGTACACCTGTGACATATAATATCATACAGAAACCATACTTCAATTAAAAAATTGTTAAGAGGTTAGGTCACATGTTAAGTATTCTTAACATGAATAAATTCTAACAATAAAATAAAATTTTAAAATATACCACGTTCATATTAACAGTATTATAAATAATTTGCTTACTACAGAAAACCAGAAAGAAGAAAATAAAAATCACTCATAATCCCCCCCAAAAAAAATCCTTGTGAATTTTCCTTCCCAAGACACTGCTAATCTAGCCTCATATGTTAGGTTTTGAAGAAAGCAGCATCATTAAAAAAGAACATAGAGTTGGAGGAGGTTAAGGTTAGGATTAAGGGTTCAAGAAATTCAGACTCCACACTTTTCAATTAAATGGTACATTGCCCCTTGTACCAAACTGTACTGAAATCTGCTCCAAGTCCCATTTGTCAAGTTTTATCCGCCACCATTTGGATTCAAGATGACAGACAAAGTTATAAATCCAATTCAAGATGAGACTTACACTGAGCAGTATACCAAGTTTTATCAAAATCAGTTAGCTTCTTTAAGAGCTGCACACAGGATGGATCAAAAAGACAGTCAAAAAGCAAAACAGCATGTCAACTCGTTTAAGCAGGAATTGTCCTTAAATTGTGCTTAAATTAAACTTCATTTGTGTATCTACTCATTCATTCAGCAAATATTTATTGATCACCAACTTTATGTCACATACTGCAGGAAAAGCCAGGGGTGTGCAAATCACAGGGCCAAGTCTTTGCCCTTGTAGACCTTATATTATGGTGAGGAGGTGAGGGAATAATTAAATAAAATCATTAAAACCTGAGATTAGAGCCATCATGGAACTAAAAAGGGAGCTATGATAGAGAAAAATAAGGAAAGCCTACTTTAGACAGGGTTGCAGGGATGCCCACTCCAAAGGGAGGTGTTTAGGTTGAGATGGAAGGATGGGATTGAAGCAGCCAAGTTAGGAGCCCAGGAAGAGTGCTCCACACAAAAGAAAGAGCAAACCCCAAGGTCCTAAGTCAGACCTGTCGTGGCGGACAGACTGAGGATGGGAAGGTGAGAAGGAGAGGCAGAGCAAGCCCACCATGACCTGCAACGCTAAATGACTACTGGTGATATTAAGAGTAACACTGCCTGGGAACTCCCCGGTGGTCCAGTGGTTAGGACTCGGCACACTCACTGCCAGGGGTCCGGGTTCCATCCCTGGTTGGGGAACTAAGATCCCACAAGCCACGCAGCCAAAAAATAAAATAAAAATAACACTGTCAGAATCATTTGTGTGGATTATGTAAAATGGGAGACATTGCACCTGAAAGAAAACTACACATTTTGCCTTTCTTCTCTGTAAGGGTTTTCCATTCACACATTAAATAATACCTAACAGCCCATACATTTCACTTTCTTTGGAAAATTACCACTATTAAATATTATCATCAGCCTCACTAAGGAATCTTTAAGTGTGACACACAGTCCTATAATACATTTAGCACACAAGCATATAGACTTCCCGCCACAGAAGATAAAAGAGTCCTCCATCACAGCAGTTAACCCCAAAAGCCGTCAAGTATTTACTGCATGTCCTACAGAGCAAATGGCTCTTGGGCACTTCAGCTCTGTGGGGCTGCAGAAGCCACTGGATCTCCATGGAAGCTTGTCACATTCAGGGATGTACCCAATCTGCTCCAAGGATCGAGGTCAATCCTCAGAGAGACAAAAGGATGGCCTGATTATACGAAGCATCCTACCATTTCCCAATCACCAGAAAAGTTGTAAATTTTATGGAATTCCAATCTTATCATTCTCATGATTGCTTTTAAGCCATTTGGAAAATAAAATGGATTGCAGGAGAGTTTTCCTAACTAGCTCTCTGATCTTTCCTTGCCATGTCAGGATGAAAGAATTCACCATTTGACTAAAGGTCAATGTTCTAGAAATATTTATGGGTGACTAAAAGGGGAAGACTATTAGGGAAATACCTATTCATTACCCTTACTATTGCATGGTTAGCTACATGAGGTATGAGACACAACTGTGCTATATCCTTACACTCTTTTCCATGTTCACAAACCCATCGGTTATGTTCCTAGGTGGGGGGTTCGTCTTATGATGAATGTAAGGTTACCCCTTTCAAAGAAATGACTAAATGTTGGTTACATTTTAAATTGTGCATGATTTTAGTTCTCTCTGAGCAACGTTTGATGGATACGTCTTTTAAAAATGGTCAAATGGCCTAACCTTTTAGCAATAAAATTGTGTGCAATAAAAATGCTGGAGGGTACCCGTTACCGAACTGTCATAGGCTGGAGAATTATTAGAACCCATAATTCTGTACTGCAAAACCAAATTTGCAGATTTTTTTCAAGTGGAAAAAAATCCAGGAAATTAAATTGAAAGACCTGTAGTAATGAAATATTAAATGCAATTTCAAGTGCACAAAAAGGTCAGAAGCCAAAAAAAAAAAAAAAAGATTTCAGGAACAACATTAATTTTCTTATACCTCATGTATGCCTGAGCTTAAATACCCCTAGAAATCAGCCAGACCCAGACGGCAGGGAGGGGTGGGGATGCACGGGAAAGATAGGAAGAAGCAGTCCAGAATAGGAAGAAGAACTAAGAGTAATGAAAAAAAGTCAGATAGAAACTATTTCATTTGTTTTCAGTTTCCAAAGTTGAAGTCATACTGCATCAGCTCACATCAACACCAGCAGAAAGGCATACAGTAAGCAAAAGCAAAAGTATTGGACTTCAACCATGACGTGCCCATAGCACCCAAAGTTCAGTCCGATTCTTGGTTCCTTGCACTGTTACAGTTCTGGGCTCCTGTTCTGAACCTCACCATAACTGTACTTCAATTCTGGCCAAAGAGAACACGTCTCATAGGATGGTTTGGTAGCATTTGGACTAAGTCGGTTGAGATGTGTCTACATGAAGAGGACTACTGCTAGAAGCAGTCACCGAAAATCTATAGCTCCAGTTGCAGGACCAGCAGTAATACTTCAGTTTAGTAATATGTATTTAGGAAGGGATGGGGGAGGTCCAGAGAAACTTTAAAGGCAATATTTTAAAATAAAAATCATTGCGTGAATAAAAGGGTCAAATGTTAACATCGGGACACCATGAGTTTAGGCAGGATACATTGTTCATCTGGCACATTGTTTTGAGATGCACGCAGGGGAAATCTCTATTTTAATATCTAGCTAACTCTCCAGGTCCAATTCTCACACAGTCCGTACACTCTTTCTTAATTTTTTTAACTTTTTATTTTATATTGGAGTGTGGATGTTTAACAATGTTGTATTAGTTTCACGTATACAACAAAGTGATTCAGTTATACATATACATGTACCCATTCCTTTTCAAATTCTTTTCCCAATTAGGTTGTTACAGAATATTGAGCAGAGTTCCCTGTGCTGAACAGTAGGTCCTTGTTGATCATCCATTTTAAATATAGCAGTGTGTACACTTTAAATAAGCCACAGAAATCAGGTGATCTGTGATTTACGATGGTTACAACTTTAAAATCCTAACAACACATGATGAAATCTATTTTTTTAAGAATACCCATCTGTGTGGATGCATTGCGGGATGGCAGAAAGAAAGATTTATATTTATGGCCAATTTTTATTTATTTTCACCTTTTCATAAATTGGGCTACAACTTCAATAGCCATGGTTAAAAAGAATAATGTCATTCCTAACCACTGCCTTTGACTATAAAAACAATTTTACCGTAACGGATAGCACTAAAATACCCCAAGAATACTCCATAAATGAATCCTGGATTACTAGTCTAAAGATGGTGGTTATAAATGATTACATGAAAGAGCTGATGTTACTTTGAAATTCTTAAAGTCTGTCTATGGATTTTTGTATTTTATATGTAACATTTTTATGAAGTGATTTTTGCCCTTACATAATAGCTTTCATCTTCAAAGCACTTCACAAATATGAACTAGTTACATAAAAAGCTATATTACTGCAAAATCAGAAAATGGAAAAGCTAAGGTTCTCCTAGCAGCAGTCACTCTCACACATTCTATATGTTTAATCTACAACAAAGGTTATGTTTTTAAAACATGTTTAATTATAAATACTGTTAACAAAACCATCTAAAGAGTTAACAGAGCTCTCACTATACCAGACACCTATGACTAGCCATAAAAATCTCCCTTTTACTGAATCGATAAATTTGAAGAAATTAGACTTGTATTATGGTAGATCTTCTTTGTCCCCCTCTTCTAGTTCATGAAATCGGTTAAATATCAGTAAAAAGTGATGTTCAAAACAGCTTTATCACAATAAAATTGAAAAAAAATTAAACACACATCATGGAGAATGGTTAAATAAACTAGCATATGTTTATATGATATAATATCATCAAACATAATACCACCATTAAAAGTATGTTTTTGAAGAATATTTAAATACGTGAGGAAATTTGCACACTATATTCGATTTTTTAAGGGCTACAAGATTATCTATATCCTATCATGCCAATTTTATAAAAGAAATATATAGGCACATAAGCAAATTGGATGAAATAAACCTGGGTGATGGGGCATTGTGATTTTATTTCCTTCCTTGGACTTTATTATTTTAATTATTGACAATAAGATATATTTTTAATGGGACATATATGCTATTTAAAAGAAAACAAAACCACAATCCTTGCCTTCGAGAGCTCACACTCTGCTGGAGAGGTAGAATATCAGTCAGTGCGATAAGTTCTTTGAGAATTGAGAGCTCAGCGGACCATGGGGGTAGCTCAAGGTAAAAGTTCAGAATAGAAAGAGGAGAAATTTGAACTGGATCTTGCAAGGTATTTAATAATAAGAGAGAGAGCAGTCCAGACAGAACATATATAAAGGCCCAGAAGTTTGAGACACATGGAAACAACAAGAAGAATAAAGAGCTTTACTGGGGCAAAGAATACGGCCAGGAATCACAGAAGATGGTGCTAGAGATGTTACATGTTAGATCACAGAAGACCTCGAGTACCGTGGAAAAGGGTCTGACCTCAGTCTTCACGCACAGGGGGTAGAGCCTGATGGAAAAGGGGATGTGGAGAGGAGTTAAGTCAAGAAAGCAATAAGAATAGGCGTTCTTTAGCTCACTGGCTGCAGCAACTATAGGATTGGAGGAAGGCAATACTAGAGCCAGGGATCTGGGGTAGGAGATTCGGATAGGCTTTGCCTTCCAAGAACAGTGGAGAAAGAAAGGAGAAAAGGGGGTCCAGAGACAGTTAGGAAATAAAATCAATAATTCAGTAGCCAAATAGATGTGAGTGAATGAAAAAAAAAAAGTGTCTAAGGTAATTCCCAGGATTCTAGATGGAATAAGTGGGTGGTACCATTATCTAAATAAAGTGAATCTGGGCAAAAAGCCAGTGAGGTTGATTTGGGACACGGAGAATTAAAGGTGAGTCTAGGCATTCAGATAAGAATAAATGGAAAGCTCCATGGATCTGTACACAAGTCCTAGGTGAAGATACAAGAACAAACTTGAGAACACTCAGCATATAGCTCCACGCTTAAAACATTAGGAATGGATGGAATCACCCTAGAAGGCTGTGCAAGGTGAGGAGCCTGGAAACTGGGGAAACATCAATACTTGGGGACAGGCCACAGAGCCAGCGGAAATAACCAAGATGGAATGAATGGTCATGGAAGCTGAGCAGCAGAGATTCTCAAGGAGTGAAAGGCCACGGAGGTCAAATAGAAACAGGCCAAAATGCATCACTTAGGTCTGCCGGTGAGAATGCTCATTTGGGACTTCCTGGTGGCGCAGTGGTTAAGAATCCGCCTGCCAAAGCAGGGGACACGGGTTCAAGCCCTGGTCTGGGAAGATCCCACATGCTGCGGAGCAACTAAACCCCTGCACCACAACTACTGAGCCTGCGCTCTGGAGCCCACGAGCCACAACTATTAAGCCCAGGTGCCACAACAAGAGAAGCCACCGCAATAAGTCTGCTCACTGCAACGAAGAGTAGCCCCCACTTGCCACAACTAGAGAAAGCAATGCAGCCAATAAATAAAAATAAATTAAAAATAAATTTAAAAAAAATAAGACAACCATAGAATGAGAAAAGGTATTTGCATATTATATATCTGATAAGAAACTTGTACCCAGACTATATATATAAAAAAAAGAATGCTCATTTGACCATTGCTGCAGCAGTTTCAGTGCGTGGTATGAACAGAAGCTTATAACAGATTAAGGAATGATTCAGATTTAAGGGGCGCCTGATATAGGACTCCTTCCACAAACTTAGCTAGGAACTGAAGAAGAAAGGGAGCACTAAAATGAGAGATAAATGCAGGACTAGAAAGGAAGAGCATAAATGATTTATGGACAGGTGACTAGCAACAGTCACAGTAATGATTACCCAGGAAATGCAGTCACCTTTCTTCACTTAATAAAAATATAGTCATACATATACAGATGGCCAAAAGGCACGTGAAAAGATGCTCAACATCACTAATTCTTAGAGAAATGCAAATCAAAACCACAATGAGGTACCACCTCACACTGGTCAGAATGGCCAACATCAGAAAGTGTACAAACAGTAAATGCTGGAGACGGTGTGGAGAAAAAGGAACCCTCCTGCACTGTTGGTGGGAATGTAAATTGGTGCAGCCACTATGGAAAACAGTACGGAGATTCCTTAAAAAACTAAAAATAGAGCTACCATATGATCCTGCACTCCCACTCCTGGACATATATCTGGAGAAAACCATACTTCAGAAAGATACATGCGCCCCAATGTTCACTGCAGCACTATTCACAATAGCCAAGACATGGAAGCAACCTAAATGTCCATCGACAGAGGAATGGATAAAGAAGGTGTGGTACATATTCACAATGGAATACTTCTCAGCCATAAAAAAGAATGAAATAATGCCATTTGTAGCAACATGGATGGACCTAGAGATTATCATACTAAGTGAAGTAACTCAGAAAGAGAAAGACAAATACCATATGATATCGCTTATATGTAGAATCTAAAAGAAAAAAAAAAAAGACACGAACTTATTTCCAAAGAAGAAAGAGACTCACAGACACAGAAAACAAATTTATGGTTACTAAAGGGGAAAGAAGGGTAGGAGGAAGGATAAATTAGGAGGCTAAGATTAACATATACACGTTACTATGTATAAAATAACCAACAAGGACCTACTGTATTGCACAGAGAACTATACTCAATATTATGTAATAACCTATAAGGGAAAAGAATCTGAAAAAGAATATACATGTACATGTATAACAGAATCGCTGTGCTGTACACCTGAAACTTACAGGTTTTAAATCAACTATACATCAAGAAAAAAAATTTTAATAAAAAAGTAAATAAATATGTAGTCATATAGCCACAAAACAAAGATATGACAACGCATGTCAAAGTGTTTGCTCTAAAACATCAACATCATTCAGCTAAAATTCACACTGGCAAGATCTTTTGTCAGTGTGAAAAAATCCTGAGATCCCATTTCCCAAGTCTCACCTTAAATTTTCCTGTTACTCAGGTCATTGAAAGAGTTTGAGAATATCAGAAATACAACTGACAGCTATAAATAATTTAGGATGAACAATGAATTCATCTGGAGCTAAATTATCTACTGAATGACAAAGGTGTTTTGAATTAACTGAATAACTCAGCATTAAGTAGACTTGAGGTTGATCAGGTAAAACTTCATTTGTGTAGTATAAACTAGTTGAAGAAGTTTGCATAGAAATTTAAGAAACTTAATTTTTGTTGTAGTTCTTACTGCGCTAGTTAATTTAGTGTTAGGAACTTTAGCCCTGTTTGGGGTCAAAGTCTATATCATTCTCTCCTTCAATTCACCTAAAAGTATCAAATTCACTATATGTGTATGATCCACAAAAAAGATTCAAAAGTCATTATTTCTAACCAAATAATTCTGATCTTAGGAAATATCACACACTAAGGGGGAAATGCTATTTGCACAGATATGTTCACTGGGATACTATCCAAAAGAACAAAACATGGAAACAACCTAAAAATTCAACAATGGGGAGAAAATCACATCAGCTATGGACATCTGCTTAATGGAATCATATACAGTCATTAACTGCATGAAACAAAATTAGATTGTTCACTTTGACTGCAATCACATAATTATAAATTAAGGGTGCAAACCAAAACATTCTTAAAGGTAATGTAATACACACACACACACACACACACACACACACAGAGCTGTGTTGTAGGAATAAGAAAGATTTTCGTTTCTTTTTTCAAATTTTCCTTTCATGTTCCTATAAGAACTTTCAAAAGTTAAAAGGAAGGAAGAGGGAGGTTGGAAGAAAGAAGGATGGAAGGGGAGAAAGTAACTGAAGATCAAAACCAGTGGAAGGAAAAGTCCTAAATGAGAAAAAAGAATTCTAAAATGTATCTTGACATGTTTGCAGACTATTTGTAGACTGTGACTCACTTGTAGATTCTGAAGCCCTGTCTAGAACTGATACAAGGTTAAGCGGAGTTACCCACTTGCAACTATGACTCATTTAAATGATACCGACAGGTACCCTGTCATCTCTACAGTCAGAATCTATAAATGTTATAAATATATATATTTTTTAACCAATATTACTGCAAACAAAGAAATAAAGATGGCAGACATTTTCAGCATAAGTAAACTGTTGGTGTAGTGCTAAAGTTTTCAAGCTTCTCTGTATTCTTAGTTGAATACTATTTACAACAAATTTTCTTTTTTAAATATTTTTAGTAAAATTTTGAATATGCTCACAGAACAACACTAAGGTAGAGTTGGGTTAGCCTGAAGTAGCTAACAGGCCTTGCTTCAATTTTAAGCAATTTAGATTAGCAAAGGCTATTTCCAAACACTTCCATGAGAACTGAACTTCTTACCGCCTATCATAATGCTTCATATAACAATTATTTATTTTGCTTACAATTTCAAAGGCCTGTAATAGTCAGAAGGGGGACTCCAGAGTCAGAGGGGTTTGAATTCCAGCTCCAACATTATTAGCTTGGAGACCCTCAGTGAGTTACCAGAATGCTCTGGGCCACTGGTTCCTCATTTACAAAATGGGGATAATAGCAGTCTCTCTCTCATGAGGTCTTGTGAATATTAAGTGAGATTAATGTTATGTAGCATACTTAGAGATATGCCTGGGACATAATAAGCACACAGATGATGTTAGCTGTTATTGGATATTGCAAGGTTACACAGAAGTATCAACACTCTGGCCTGGAGGGAGCCTGCATTCATGAATATTAATAATGACGACATACATGAGGATAATGGTGACTACTCTTACACCTTTCACGGGCAGGTCATTGCCATGTGTTAACTCTTCTGATTTCACTACGACTCTGTAAGACAGGTCTCAGACCCATTATATAGCTCAAGAAACTGAGGTCCCGGAGAGCAATGCAATGGACGGATTGCCCACAAATAGGACATGAGTAAGGGCTGAGGTAGGTTTTGCTCTAAAGCTGCAGATTAGACGTGTCAACCCTCACAGCAGGAAGGGGGGAGGCGGGGCGGGGGGGAGGGCACTGGCTGAGTGTTTACAGCCTACCTTTTTGTTGACAAAGCAATTTGGATAGGTTTGGAGTTTTAAATGGTATAATAAAATTTAACTACTTATGACCCAGAGTATGAATTACAAATAACGTATTTTTTCAGAAAACTGAAAGAGCTGCCAAAAGCAGCACTACAAAAACTATTTTAGCATCAATATCCTAAAAGTTTACGGAATATTCCTCAGACAAGCCCATGTTTCCAGCTTCAAGGTAAGATCAGAGTCACAAGACAGGAAGTAAGCACTTTTTTTCCCCTCAAATTCAAATTAAGACAAGACTGCTATTTGAAAATACCGCTGCTTGCAACAAGAGGGTAGGATTTTTAGCAACTTATATAATAAATTCTGGCTCCTTTATGCATTACTTTATACAACCAGATGTATTTTTATTAGGTTTTGGTCCCACATAGAAACATATGTTTACTGTGGAAAATTATGAAAAAGTGAAAAAAATCATCCTAAATTCCACAAACTTCAAAATAAATACTCTTAATGTTGTAATGTTTTGTAGATGCGTGATATGCATGTGTGGACAACCACGTATTTACATGCCCCCAATATAAAATTTTATTTCCAACTTCTTGCAGCTCATATTATAACTTTTTAATGTCACATAAAAACTGTTTCCTCTGTTGTTGGGATAGTATATATGCAGTTTTGTCCGGCTTGCTTCTCATATGACATTATACCAAGAGCATTTCCCATGTTACTAAACATTGTTCGAAACGGTATTTTTCCTGACTTTTTAGCTTTGGATAGCTCACTTTTTTAAAATAGCACATAGATTCAAGAATGTTCTGTAACTCAAACCTCTCTGACATAATATGGAGATCTAAGTTTCATGACCCCCTGCTAACTCCAATTAACACATGTTAAATTACCTAAAGCAACTTAGGAATTTAATAACTTTACCTTAAAATATCAGGGAAAAGCTTTTAGTTGGGGTAACTCCTTATGTTTGCATTTTAACTGACCTATTTCGAGTACTTCAAATATTTTGGCTATAACAGTTTTCCTTAGCTTTGTGATTTTCCCTGCGTAGAAAGTAAAGGTAGAAGTAAAATATTATTATGGAGTTCATACGCCCTTATCTATTGCAATTGGAAGCCTTGTAAGGGCAAAGACCACTTCTCAATCCATCTCTATGACTTCTTCAATGCCTTAAAAAATTAATTGTACCAGACTGTTATTACTTTTCTAAAATACATTTCCAGGTGAATATTGTCCATATATTGTATTTTGAAACCAGTGAATAGGTATATACGCAGAACAATGATCTCTCGAAAATCTAAATTTGACTTGGACATACCGCATCACAAGAGGTGCATTACACGTGCATTCAATTCATATACACCTCTGACTACTCACCCAAATAAAGGCGGGTCATCGTCACCAAGAAATCGTGTCCCTAGTGGGGGTAAATACACATCTAAACCCACAAACATTCTATTAGCACCAGTTATGTTGTAACACAACGATGAACACTTCTCTTCTAATCTGCTGGCTCCCCAATTAAAGAAAGGCTTTGCCAGTTCTGGTTGGCATTCGAGCTGTGTGTAGTAGATATGCTGATTCTTAAAAAAGAAAGAAAAAACTACAATAATGGTGTGGTCTCCTGAGAATACATTTATTTCTGCAGTATAAAACAAAATTAAATTCTTCAATCTCAAAAACTATTAAAAGGTTGTATTTAAAATGCATGAAGCATTAAAAAGACATCAAAATTAAAATAATCTCATAAATCTCTTCATTTAAAAGACTTATTAGAATACAGATCGAGGCAGAAAACAGCTGCCCGGCACTCCAGAGCAGTAAATTATGACTATTTTAACTTTTTTTCATTTTCATCATTGAAAATTCTTTTCCAGAATAATTGTATTGCTGTAGCAAGACCAACTGTCCCATATATTTAACATGTGAATAGCAAATTGCTTTCAATGGACTCTGCAACAGATCTGCCGTAAATTCTTTCAAAGATCAGCAGACCACAGGTTGTACCCTAACAAAGGATACACAAGATACAAGCAGAAATTAGCTTTTAATGTAAAACTGATCAAATTAATTACTATTCCAATTCAGTTTGCCAGAGCATTTGGGACCCTAGGAAAACTTGATGGCGTAAGAGGGTTTCTGGTTTTTTTTTTCTTTTTGCCCTTCCCTTCTTCCCTAGATCTGCCAACTAAAACCCAAGAAAAAGTCAGCACAGGAAGGACAATGAGATGTGTCCAATTGCCATCAATCATTAAAACCGGACTCTCTTTTGTAAATGACTGACAACTAGATGAAGACTGTTTTTTTTTAATAAAGATCCTCACTCTATAGACCATCATGTGTCAGTCTTGATTGTACTAGAGCATCCCTTGGAGTACAATTAAACTAGCACGTTGATTGCACTCAATGGCGTTGAAGCCTAAAAGGAGGAAAAGAAAAGGCAGATGACTAACCATGAGGCCTGTGCCACTGGCCCCCCATCATACTCTCTAACAATACACTAGGAACTGAGCAGAGCTACTGTTGATGGAAACAGCCAGGTATGCTTTGAAAGTCTTAGAAGATAAAAGGTGCATCCCCATAGAGCTGCCTCCCATTGTTATCGACCTTCCCTTCCTCAGGTGCACTCTGACCTCATTCCTCCTTCACAGAGATAAGATTAGTAAACAGTGGGCTCTATTAGGAGCTGTTTAGAACACCATTAATCCAACTTAATTGATGATGTTGTGGTACCAGGTCTTTTTCTGCTTTCTCTTTCCAGAAGACAACACTGGTAGCGGAATTGGACTTCTTTCCAGAAATAGCACGTATCTTTGTAATACTGTACACTTTCCCACCGCCTTGGTTCATGCAGGCTGAGCAAAGCTTCTTATCTAAGACTCTGAGAAGGATAACAGGACTGCTCAAGTATAAAAACTGCAACTATTTTATTTATCTCTCTTTCTTTCTGCTTAGATTACCATTATCTTTGGTCACTGAATTTTGTCTTTTGGGCTTCAAATGGAGAGCGAAGTCAACCAGAAGGTACAGCTCTAAACCCAATGGATTACTGCTCCATTGGCACCTGTGCACACCCAGACACACACACAGAGGCACACACACACAGGCACACAGAAGCACGCCTCCTTCCAGCCCTCTTTTGGCTTTACCTTAGGGTTAACTTCCTCATGAATAGTTTCAGATAATTCTATGATCTTCCTTGCAAAATATTTTTGCTGAAAAACAATGCAAGTGCCTCAGTAACTATACTTACAGTAAAGCTGAAAGGTAAGCCGAACAAACGAGCTGTCTAAAACCAGGCAAGGTTTCTGCCGAATGAGGGGAAATCGCATAAAATAATTGCTAACCTGAATTTCAAACCCATCCATTCATTCTTTCCTATAACCGCATGTAAGGCATTAAAGATACCATGGAGATGAATTGAGAAGCGGCCCCTGCCCATAAAAGGCTTCCAATTATAACAGAGATGGGCATGTGAATATCTATGATAAGACTATAATAACAAAAGTATTAAGTTTAAAGCAGAGTCTTATGGGCGTGCACAATTAATTGTGACTACAGAAATCAGGGAAGGCTTCAAGGAGAAAGCAAAGGATATCCATTACTAGTGAGCAGGGAACAGAGCACCTACAGTCAAGGAGCAGCATGAGCCATCACACAGAGAAAGGAAGTAATCGGCACAGAGAAAGGAAGTAATCAGCACAGATCGCCCCGACCACATTTCTGTCACGTGAGGACTACATTCACAACTCTTGCCGTAGCTACACACCATTTGTGCTAGTATTTGCTGAATATCCTTTTTTAATTGGCTCCATTTTAACTGAAATAAATTTGTTTTTCCAAAGGAAATTTTTCTGTCACTATATACACATGGAAATCCAGTGTTGCTTGCCCCAAGCATAACATAACTATAAAAGTAAATAAATGGGAAAAAAAAACCAATGAAATTTTAGCTAAATACTGTTGGAGCCTGCCCTCTCATTATCACGAAGGGAAGCGAGTGTGGCAAGATGTTGAAGACATCCCAACGTCAAACAAAGATTTTCTCCTTAAGGTTCTCTGAAGGGTTGAGAGAGAACTCTGAACTCTAAACTCTTCAAAAGCCTAAATTCTAAAAAGTCACTCCTGGGGTAACTCAGGGTTTTCAAGGCCATGTTAGGGTACCACCTAAAGTCATTTTGAATCATTGTCCTACACTTTGGGAAACACTGAAATAGATCAAAGACTTTACCCCACCCTGGTACGCCCCATGGTATTATATATGTCTCTCCATACCGCCCTATCCTTTATATACACTAAGTCATTATTACTGCATTCCATCAAATCCAAGATAATATCAGTTGTGAGATGCACCATTATTTTATGTGCCACTAAGAAAGAAAAATGCTGCCAATTAAATGATGATACACCATCACTTATACGAAGCATCCAATTTCAGAGACGTTAAAATGTGGGGGGGAAATGCTTGTTTTGGAACCAATGAGACACATTATTAATCACTATTGCTTAGAAGCAAATAATATAGAGCTTGGAAGTTAATTGGTTTTCAGAAAACAATGGAAAAGCATATCTGGTACAATGTCCTACTTGATGTAACTAGAATAGTAAATTGTCATCCTTTTAGGACAAGACAATATAGAACAGTGATTCAGAGCAGAGCCAGGAAGACCCTGGGTTCAAATCCTACTTCTGTCACTTACTAGAAGTGGCACATTAAATGAGTAACAAACTCTGAAAGCTTCCATTGGTTCATCTGTAAAATACTCTATGTATTTTCAATATTTCAACACTTCCCCAGTGGAAAACTTAAAATAAGAACCCTGAGTATTTTCCTGCCCAGATTTGTCAGAACTCATTTTTAATGAAAGCTAGTATCATTTGTAACTGGTAGTATCCATGTAATATAGATAGTAAAATTTTTTTTCCTCTTTTATTTTTTAGATCCAAAGGACCACGGTGCCGACTGGTTTTAGATCATCACTGCATGCTTTCCCAATGCTCACTTACATAGGACAGCACCTGAAGACTGGTCAGTCACAACAGAGTCGGGCTCCACAGAGCTGGAGTTGGTCAGTTTACAACCTCAGACTCCAGTTCTTTGTGGCTTTCTGTCCCAAGGCTCCCCCGTGACACTAACAAGTCTGTAAATGTAAATTGTCCTGGAGAGAAAATGTGGCACGACCTTCCCCAGTGCAACTCCCGGGCACGGCAAGCTGCTTCTCCTATTGTCAGCGCAGCATGCGCTCAGTTTGTGTGTTACTTTATTTGGTGCTTCCAAACTGCAGTACCATCTGAGCCTCATACCAAACCTGGGCTTTAAACAGGACAGGCGTCATTGCTGCAAATCACGGGAGCCAACACTGAGACTCAGAGAGGTCCCCACGGGACTTGCCCAAGGTCATACCATTGTAAGTAATGCGGCTAGAAGGAAGCCCCGATCTGGCTCCAGATGTTCTCCTCACTCCCTGCTTCCACATGATAAAAGTAATATTTTTTTAAAAGGGGGGGGGGGCGGGGGAATTACACCATCTTCATCCGCATTCTATCTTCCCGCTTCTTGGCTCGTGACCCGCTCTTCACCGGTCCTCCAAGCTCCCGCACTGTCCCTAAAGCTCTTGCTGACCTCCTGTCAGTGGCCTGGCGATGAGGCAGGTTTCTGGGAGACTCAACCTTCCATCGTTCCCACACTTTCTGGGGCCGAGCGGGGCAGAGTCTGGGCCCCTGGGCCCCGGGATGCAGGGGCGTGCTGGGCTCAGGGGGAGCCACCAGGGGCAGGGCGACTCGCGATGCGCCGGTCCGGAGCTCCTGGGAGAGGCGGCCAAGGCGGACTTCCGCACAACCAGGGTGCGGTCCAAAGCCTCAGGGCAGGCGCGGGCCGCCGGCGACGGCCCGGAGGCAGCCAGGCAAGGAGCACGTGGTGGCGCAGAGCGCGTTCCAGATCTGCTTCCGCAGCCTGGGGAACTTGGGCAATTCGCTTTCCCTGCCTGCCAGGTGATCTAGTGATGCCTAAGAGCAGACTCCTCTCTAAGAGCTGCTGACTCGGGACCTCCGCAGCCGAGCGCGGAAGAGCCCTGAGAGCGGTCCTACTAAGCGTTAAGTGCCTGCGCAGGTTTAAATGAGGCCGTGTCTACAACACGTCCTCAGCTGATGGATAGGTGGTATCATTACAGCCTTCTCTATGTCGAAATAAGAATGCATATCTTAGTATGGCTCATATTTTTCCCTCTGAGTCCTGACAAAGCAAGAGTCAGGAAGATCTGGCAATCGTTTTAGAGGTCAGAGAACTCTGCATTGATCCCCACAGCTCGTGCTTCAAACACAGTGCAGGTAACTCTCTCCCTGTCACCCCTTTCTCCATGCTCTTTCTGGTTCTCCTGATTCCTTCATAGAAAGAGGCTAATTTCGGCAATTAAAACACTGCAGGGGAATGATATTAACTCAAACACGGAACTTGAGCAGATCCTAGTCCCTTTATAGTATGAGGAAGAGAGCTCTTCACTACCCTCCACAGTTAGAAAATGACGCTCTCCTATATCCCCTCTTCCCGGACTGTCAGATATATTATTTCTACCTTATAATTAACATGACAAAGGGTCAATAACCTTAATATAATGCTTAATAAGCAGCTAAGGAAAACAACCAAATCACTCCACGGACTTAGAACATGAACAAAAAGTTCAGGAAAGATAAAATATAAACAGCCATTAAATAATAAAGTAAAATGCCAATCCACACTAGTTACCAAAGAAGAATACATTAAAACATGGCATAATCTTAACTGACTACCAATATGATAAAATTCATTATTCCCAGTGCTGATGAGGGTGACATAATATGGGCATTTCAATACACTGTAATTGGGACAATCATCCTGAAAACAATACAGCATAATATATCAAAAGTCTTGTTTGGACTCATAGGTACAAAACAGGAGGACATTCTTAAGGTACAATGGTCCTCTGATATCCATTCTCCCCTTCCTCTTTAGGAATGGAATCTCCTGAAGAGGAAGGGGCACATGTCCATTTGGAATAAAGAGTATATTCCTAGCATCCCTTGCAGCTAAGTGTGGTGCTGCAAATATGCACTAGCCTAAGAAATGGAAATGGAAGTGATTGATGCAAATTCCAGGTACAGACTTACTTTCTTCCCCTTTTTCCTTCTTTCCTATGGGCTGGAATGCAGCTGGATGGCTGGAACTCCAGCAGTCATTTTAGATACTGAGGTGGTTTGAAAATGGAAGTCACATGTGGTGGAGCAACAAAATAGAAAGAGCTGAACCAACCACTTCAATACTTCTTAAATTCAGAAGACAAAATTCTATTGTGTTTAAGCCACTCTAATTTGGAGTTTTACTTGCAGACAATCCTAATCCTAAATAATATATGTATTAATACTGAATGTACTACAAAATATCTGATTGAAAAAAGTAAGATACAGAACAGTGTGTACTATGCTACCATTGTATAAAAAAGGAAAGCAAAAACATTATGTATGTGGAAGCTAGGTCCCTAATGAACCATGCCTCCCATTATCCATACCCTTACATAGACCCTTCCCACACTGAATGTGAACTGAATATGACTCACTTAAACAAGTAAAACATGGAGAAGCTGACAATGTGCCCGTTCCTAGCCTAAGCATTAAGAAGACCTGGCAGCTTCTGCCAAAATGTTCTTTGCAAATAAATAAAAATAGTAAATAAATAAATAAATCCCACTATAGGGGAACATTTACATTATGGCATTTCTTTACTCGCATATATTATACAGCATGATTGGGGAAATGCCTATTACATAGAAAGAAAATGATAGCATAAAATTACACTCATATGGAATATGATGTCTACCTTGTAAAAATGCATAGAAAAAAAGACTTGAATTAATTACATAAGCAGTATTAATAGTGCCTGCCCCTTACTGATAGAATAAGGTTAATTTATGGGAGCCCCTTTATTCTTTCCAAATTTCTTACAAAGAGCATGTTTTAATTTCAATAATTCTATTTTTATTTCTAGATGTTCTACTTGAGCCTTTTTTGAATTTTTCTAGGCTTTTCAATAAACTTTTGATACAGTAGTCCCTCCTTATCTGCAGTTTCACTTTCCATGATTTTAGTTATCCACTGACAACCATGTTCCAAAAATAGGAAATGAAAATTTTCAGAAACAAACAATTCATGAGCTTTAAATTGCACACCTGTCTGAGTAGCCTGACGAAATCTTGCACCATCAAGCACCGTCCTGCTCATGACGTGAATGATCCGTCTGTCCAGCATATTCACACTGTATAGGGTACCCGCTCATTACTACAGGAAAACATAGTATGTATAGGGTTCAGTAGCATTTGCAGCTTCAGGCATTCGCTGGGAGGTCTTGGAATGTATCCCCCGCGGATAAGGGGGGATAACTGTGTACTCTTTGGGATTAGTTGATTCTTTTGCTCATGTTTTCAGTTCTGTTATTTCACTGAACATTTTTAACTTATTTCTATATCTTTTCTGTATCATTGTAACTCCAATATTTGTAGCACTTGAGGATCTCATTCTGCTATTTGTTGTTTCCCTTGACTCTTAAATCCATTACAGCTACAATTTTCATGTGTCTGTAATTCGGGATTGTGAGATCACATGAGACTAACCTGAAACTGAGAAGATGCCACAGGCTCTGGCACGAAGGTACATTTCTCCAGAGAGCATTTGCCTCCACATCTTCCAGGTACCCTGAGCACCACCAGCCCAGGACCTCTAAAGTTAAGATCTCATCTAGATCATTCAGGGAGTCTAAATTTAACTCCCAAAGCCAAAGGAGGGCAGGACTGTTGTTAAAATTTGGGTAAGAAGACATTTTTTCCCCAATGAGAGCTAAGTCTAAGATATCTCTCCTGGCCAAAAGGATGACTTTTTCCCCCCCACCTCCCTTTATCATGGCAAGTGTAGCCTTTTGAGTGCCCTAGCTTTACAGTAGGGTCTCAGTTTCAACTTCCCGCTCGTACAGACCCAAAGACTGGTTTCTGGTCCCCAGCACGGTAGTCAGACCTTAAGAATCTAAGCTTCTACTCTCAACAAACACCCTCAGGTCAGAGTCTCAGCTTCTGCTTCACACCCACTTTCCACCTCCCTCTTTATTTTTATGCCCTGGGAACTTCGCTCCCTTTTTTGCAGATATCATTAAAAGATGTTAGTTATACTTTATCCATCATTCTTAGGTTATTTGAGCAGGAAGTTTTTTAGAGTATCTGGTCTACCCACCATGTAGCCAGAATTGAAAGTGTGAGTTGATATTACTTTTATCATCAAAAAAAATTTTTTCTTAAGTACGAAATAACGTATCCCTATAAAATGGGGAGAGTCTTGCCTACTGACTATCCTGAAAACTTCCCTTACAAGGGAAGTTGCTAAAAATTATTCAGCACAAGAGGCAGCTCTAGGAAAATCCCTGCACCTCGACGAGACTGAAATTAACTATTAATTCATTATCAAAGTGAAAGGGCATTACATATACGTCAAGAACTTCCACAGGTGAACAGAAAAAGCAGGGTACAGAAGAACATCATGGTGCCAGAACATAGTAGATACTCAAATAATTATATTAACAAAATAAAAATACCCACATCCACTAGGCAATATTTTAGAAATGGGTGCTAGCAAAGTTTTGTCAATAATTTTATATTTACCATATCATATTTTTATAATACTTAGACATTTACACCAAAGGAATCTCTTCAAATATTCTATGGAGCAATTCTTAAATATTCAAAAAGCTGAGATACATTTCTCTTCCCTTCCTTCTGTTGTAACTATCGCTAAGCAATGATATTTCCACAATGTTTGCCTTAATTTGTAGGTGACTAATTTACAGAAATCTTCATTTTATGTTCTGATGTGAGAATTAAATGAGATGATTCAGGCAAAGTGCACAGCACTTAGCACATAGTAAGAGCTTGTTATGATGATGGTGAGAGGAGGAGGATGATGGTGGTGGTGGCGGTAATGATTTTAAAAGCATCAGTGTGAAATGTGAGGTAGACACACCAACTGACTGAAAACTAAAATCAATGCAGAACAAGTGGAACATTCTTGCTTTTGGTCTGAAAACTCCAATAGGGGCATGCTTCAGAGTTGTTTACCTATACCCAAAGCATCTGAAAATGCATCGGGTCTAAGTAGGTACTTAATAAATACTCCATATTTACAATAAATGTTAGTGTTGCTGTGAGGGTATCACAGTCTTATGAAAGCAACTCATGACCATTAGGTTTCAAATTTCTAGCATGAGGCCAAGATGGAGACATGTACCCGTGAGTCTGAGGTCTCTGAAGAACACCCCCCAACCAGTGTTCTAAGCCCTGCTCCTTATTGCTCCGAAAGAGAGACCCACTCTCACCTTCAGAGCTGAGAATGATGATTATTATCTGCTCTGCACATACTGTTACCAGGAATGGGGAGGAGGGAATGCAGAGTTACTAATCAGTGGACATAAAGTGTCAGTCAAGCAAGAGGACTAGGCTCTAAAGATCTCCTCTACAGCATTGGACCTGTAGCCAACCACAGCCTATTGTACACTTAAAACGTTTGTTCAGTGGGTAGATCTCAGGTTAAGTGTTCTTACCACCAAAAAGTAACAAATAAATAATTAAAATTTTAATATACTTTTTGTGGCCAAAATAATTAAATACAAACATTCAAATGATAAAATATTAGGAAAAAAATGTAAATATAGCTGAAATGTAAAAGGGTGATGGATTTCTAAGCTTAAATGATAGGAAGAAATTGTAAAGAAAGAAGTGCATACTTGATAACACAAAGTTAAATTTTTTTTTCACTTGAAAAAAATACATATTTACTAAGCACATACTATGTGCCGAGCTCGATGCTTATTATCCCATCCCATCAGGGAAGGAGATAGTAGGGTGGTTAAGAGTACAGATCTCGGGGATCTTTCTGCCTGGGCCTGAACCCCAGCTCTGTCATTTATCTTGAGCAAAGCTAGTTAATTAATCTCTCTAAGCCTCAGCCTCCTGGTCTTCAAACAGGCACACCAGTTGTAGCTAACTCATAGAGCTGGTGTGGGGATGGATGAATTGGTATATGGGAAATGCCTAGGACCTAGTAAATGTTATATAAGTCTCAGCTATTATTATCCCTACCTTCCAGATAAAGAAACTGGAGTTGATAGCAAATTACTTGGCTCCTAAGAAGCAGAGCTGGGACTTGAACCCAGGCAGCCTGACTTCAGACCCTTGACACAAAGCAGAAGCTTGACGTAAGCACCCACTCCATAGCAACTCTGAAGCCTTTTCCTCAAACATAAGTGGTCTCACCCCACCGCAGCCAAGGGCAGGACTGCCACATAGAACTGTATTTGGTTGAGGGGGGCAGAATAGGCCAAGGGAAGGCCTGTCCCCCTGGCCTGCCCCACTCACCCCCGGCCTCAGCCCAGCACAGTTTTAAAATCGACGATGGGGACAAACAGCTGAGAGGTGGAGAGAGAGCAGCCACAAGCCTCTCGGACTCAGCATCTTCTGCTGTGCTCTGATTCCCCAGCCACAGCAAGGGCAGCCAAGGACGAGAAGCAGGGGCGGATGTGTCTTCCCCACCCACGCATATGCTGTTCGAGAGCCCAACCAGCAACAGCATCCTCTGTTTCACAGACACTTCCGGACGTGGCAGGTACTGAGCTGGGTCCTTCCCAGGAACTTCATCTGATCCCCATGACAACCTCCGGAGGCACGTTGCCCTCTCTGCAGATGAGGAACTTGAGGATTCCTGAGATCAAGGAAATTGCCTGAGGGCACACAGTTAAATAGCAGAGCCAGGCTCAGCCCAGAGCTGGGTGGTCACCCATCCAACTCCGCTCCACTGTATACTGAATGCTTGTGACCCTGCCCCTCAAATTTGGGAGGTCATGGGGTGGAGCCCTCACGAATGAGATTATAAAAGACCTCAGAGAGCTCCCTCATCCCTTCTGCCATGGGAGGACTCAGCCAGAAAGGCTGTCCATGAACGAGGAAGTGGGCTCCTAACCAGCATCCGTTTTGCCAGGGCCTTGATCTTGGACTTCCCAGCCTCCAGAACTGGGAGAAATAAACGTCTGCTGTTGAAGCCACCCACTCTAACGGTATTCTGTTATCGCAGCCCAAACAGACTCGGACACCCTGCTCCGACAGCGCACACCACAGACGATGACGGCAATACAAGAGCTCCGGTCGCAGCCACAACGAGCTTCCTTTCCCCAGAGGACGGGTGGATAGAGCCCACTAGTCAAAGACTTTGGAGCCAAAGACTCCAAAACCTGAGCTCGGTTCCTCCTCTGCTCTGCACTCACTAAGGAACTTAGGACCGACCGTTTGTAACAACCATGGTTTATTGAGAAATTACCGCGTGCCCCTCATTGAGCTCGGTGTTAGACTGTAAGCCCCGTGAGGGCAGGAACGAGGTCTGTCGCATGTACTAAAATATCCCCAGAACCAGCACCACGCCTGGCTGTCAGTAGGGGCTGAAAAAATATTTGTAGAATAAATAAATGATGGATGGGTGGATGGACATGTTCCCTCTAGCCCTTGTAACCACTCTGCAGAGTAAAATTTTAATCCTCTGAATATAGGGAGAGAAATTAATTTTAGAGACGTATTCAAGGCTACACAGTTTCTAAGTTATAGCTGAGACTCAAACCCAGCATCTCTAGCTCCCAAACCATAGTCTTTCCTCTGTCTTTCTTTTTCCCCAAAGGAGACAATGCCACTCTCCTACCCCACAGGGCTATTGTGAAGGTCAAATGGATAAAGTGTGTGAGTATGTTTTGCCAACTCTGCACTTGAAAAAGTTGATAACTGATTTTAACACAGACTCAAAGCCTAAAGCCAAAACAGCACAATTTAAGTGGAATTTTAAGCAGTGAGAAGAAATGGGTGTATCTGAGAGACAAGAGAGCTGTCGCTAGCTTTGGAATCAAACCATACTGCGCGCACACCGCCACCTTCTCAGGAGGTGGGTGGTGAGCAGAATCCCCAGATTTGGAATGCAGAGTTGCAAAATTATGCAAAGGGCACCCAAACGACCTTCTACCCAATGCGGGACCCTCAACAGATTGTCACCTCAACTCTGATGGAACAAAAAAGTGACAGCGTCGCACCAGGAAGAGGTGTACTGGGGATAGGGCTCAGAACCCAGGGCATATATTCAGCCTGCTGCATACAATCCCTTCCCAGAAGGTCTCACGCGCCAGAGCTGTTTTTAGATTCCTGGGTGATCCGTCTAACCTGTACCTTCCATGGTTAAAGCAAATGATTTAATTACACTTCTGCGGTAAATTAGAATTTAGCAACACCTTATATCTAAGGAATGTTCAACACCATGATCATCTCTCGATTTATTTCTTACAGTAGCCGTATCCTCATTTTCCTAATAAGAAGAATCTATATTCAGCATAGAAATCTGCCCAACAAAATCAGAAAATTGAAGCCCACATACAAAAGTAACAGCTGGATAGACTTCTATCTTCACGCTCTTTATCCCCTAAAAGGTGGCTTAAAACAGATCTGATTAGAAAATAGAACACAATTGAATATAATAATAGCCACAAAAGCCTTTTTAAGAACACAAGTAGAGTATCAGCCTACAGTGGCTAGCAGAGTAAAAATCTCTCGTGAGTCTCCAAATCCTAAATTATCAGGATTGGGGACCTTCAGGAGACAATCTTTTTATAAAAGGTTGAAAAATTGCCAACTTTTTTTTTACGCTGAAAAATTGAAGCAATGCAAAAACGAAAAGACTATTTTAAAACCAGATGTTTTAAGAATGATGCTCCCAGGACAAAGCACCCACATCCCTAATCTCTCCGAGATTCAGCAGAAGGGGCAACTCAGTGCTTTCTGGGCACAAAGCTGGCAACTTAAATCAGCGACTTGGGCATAAGGATGAGGGCTGTGCCCAGGCTGATGAAAGAGTCCTGCATTGAGAGAACACAGGCTTAGTGTTGCCAGATTTTATTAATATTTTTAAAAAGAAGCCAGAAGTCCTTTCTTTTGAGGGGTGGAAGGTGCAGGAGTAAAACCTTCTGATTTTTCAGTGACAAATTAAAAGGTTTGGCCAAGCACCTACAAGCTGCCGATTTGCACCTGTGACCTTTCCCCTCCTGAGTGACATCATGGTACCCTTCAAGAAGTCCAAGCAAGACTCTGAAGACCTGTTCTTCACTTCCCAGTGATGCACACTTTCAAAAGGTCACTGAAACTTCTCTGGGCCTTAGTTTCCTCATCTGCAAAATGGACCCAATGGACCTAATGATGTCTGCCTTATTTATTTCATGTAATTTTCCCCATTAATCAAATAAAATAAGCTTTCAAAAGCAAGGGCCATTCATTCTTATGTCCCTGGGGCCTGTGCCCAATCGAAATAAAATATACATTAAAAGTTTGTTGAACGGAAAAGCACATTGAAAACGGTGACGCATCTAGCAAATGTCAAGTGTCACACCAAATACTAGTAGTCAAAATCTTTGCAAATTGTATAGAAAGTTTCTATGTGGCATTTTCCCAAAAAACAATGTATTTTCCCCTCCGCCCAAAAAAGGTCTCCCAACAAAAGTAATTGACAGTACCTGTTTAGTAACTTAGAGAGAGAGAGAAAGAGAGGGGACGCTTTTATGCAAATTTGATTTCCCTATAATAATCTAGAGCTATTCTGCTAGAAGGAATTATCTCTGCAGGCTGGCAGCTGTGGTAGGCAGTGAATTAAAAATGGCTCTGTATATGGGAAAATCTGTTCTGTAATCAGTGCTATTCTTGGAGGGGACATCAATCTAGTCCAGCTCCCATGATGCTCCACTTGTGTGAATGACATGCAAGCATGAGGTAGAAGCTCTCATGACATCATGGCTGAGGATGCTGCCCTACCAGAGACTTTGCACCCCTACCCTGAGATCGATGGAGACAGACCTCATGGCGGCCTCCAACCACCAGTGTGGCCAGTCCCCTTAGTTCAGGTAAAAAACATGAGCAGAAAAATCTTTCAACAGTGATTTATTTAACTCAACTCTAATGGACTGCCCAGTCTTAGGGTTATTATAAGGTTTCCACCTGTTTTATTTCCCTTCCTTCCTTCCTTCCTTCCTTCCTTTCCTTCCTCCCTCGTTTTCTTCCTTCCTTCCCTCCTTCCTTTCCTCCTTCCTTCTTCTCTTCCTTTCTTCCTTTTCCTCCCTGCTGTTCTCACACAGAGTACAAGCCTCTGTTCCTGAGACACGAGGTAAGAACATGCTATTCAAGGGCTCTTTGTCCATGGGAAAGGCACATGGACAGAAAAGTATTTTAAAATACTTTTTAAAACACAGTGCTTTACATAACGTGTCATCACGCTCTTAAGGAGACAACTGCTTGGTCATTAAAAATACCCTGGCCCTGAGTAGCTAATTTAACTTGGAGTCGCCACACGGCAGCCTCAGCCCTCACCCCGCAAAAAGAAATTATGCTGCAGATGAGTAAAGCCATTATATGCCTCTCCGTGAATCCTATCTCCTTCGTCGGGCCGTAGAAACTTCTTGGGAATCTGCATCCCTGTGTTACACCTGAGGCGTCCTCCTCCTTTCCCCGAGTCAAAGGCACCATCATTGTGTCTGCTTGGGGAGGTGTCAGGATATCAAAAAATTAAACTGTGGATTTGTCTGCATGTGTGCCTGTGTCCCTTTATAACAGAGTGTGAACTTACCCTGATTTAAGTAACTCAGTATCCTTTAAAATAGCGCAGTGCCAGGAATGCCAAGAAATTGGCACTGGAACTAGTCTCCCCCTTTCAAGCACTATTAAGAAACTGGCTCTGTCAACATGCATCGCCCGTGAGCCTAGAGACCCACACAGCTGGGTGTATACATGACCACAGGGGAGGGGTCAGGGTCTCCAAAATGTTGAGTCCTCCAGGGAGGACAGAGCTGGCTCCAGTCAGCCCCCAGCGGGGCAGGGGCACCTGCTTGAGATGGTGGAGGACAACCCTTCCAAGCTGGTGGAGCGTGGAATCTGCTTGAGACCACGTGAGGCTGAGCATCCGCACCAAGTCAGCTCTAAATAGCTCCACAGAGATGCAAGAAATGCTGCTGTGTCCTTCAGGAATGTTCCCCGGAGGAGCATTTCCACTCCCTGGCAGGGCTCCTTCGTCCGGCCGTTGCAGTTCATTCTCACGTAGCCATTTCTTTATGTTTTTCTTGGGTTCTGTACTTTCGAGGCTTTTTGCTTTTTTTCAGATAGAGCAGCCCTAGGTACGGGGCACCACCAGGCACGCACCTATCTTTTAGCCCAGTTCCACTCCCTCTGAAGCTCTGGAAGCCTCCAAAGTCCCGATGAAAGGCACAAAGGCTGCCTGCATTATCACTTCGGTGGGAAAGCAAATCGGGTGGCACTGCAGGGTTCATTTAAAAGACAGCTGCATCCATTTTGCTCATTACTCTTCATGTATAAACTGCAAATTGCATTTGAAAATATTTTCTTTAAAATAAATTGTCATTTCTGAGCCTGCTGCAGGCACCCAGTGTCTGGGTAAAGCAAGTAGCGCAAGTGTAAAGCAGGGTGTCATTCGGCATGCTGCACGGAAGGAGCAGGCCACGCCCTGCCGACCCTACTGAACCATGAATAAGGCAAAAGGGGGGAATGTTACTGCTCAGTAAATCAGTCTCCTGCACTGGGAAGTGGGGGCAACACACGTGCCTCACAAGCTTCAGACTTCAGTCTGCTGACTCTGGATTTTAAGGGAGGCAACTGAATGTGTGGCTCCCTCGTTCTGTCCTCCCATTGACCTCTTTCCCTTTCTCATGGGTCTAAGCTGGCTTCCCCCAGGAGTCCTGAAATTGAAAATGAATCCCTTCTGTGACTGGAAATTAATCAGAAGGTATTCATTGTCTAGGCATCAGGCACTAGGGGTATGTGCCTCAGTTTCCATCCCTGGAAAATGGGGGTGCTCATAATACCTCTTTTACAGGGTTGTTATGAAAAATAAATCAGGTGATTCATAGAAAGTATCTTATTTAATATCCAGCACATGGTTAGCACACGGTAAACGCAGACATAGATACAAAAATGTAGCCATTACATTTCCTGAGCCTGCAAAACAAGCCGCAACCATTTAGAAGCTTTTTCTAAAAAGGCTCAATTGGAGTAAGGTGCTCTGGATTTAACACCTGAACCCACAAGTCAATTTCAACATCACCAAAAAGAGATAAACTGATTCTGCGCCTCCTGGTGTGATGAAATAAGAAGTACACATCACCACCTACGAAGTGTTTCTACCAAAACTGTAAACCTGAACTTGATCAAGCTTCTGGATCTAATAGTGTCCAAGAGAAAAATAAAAGCTACAGAGGAACATCAGTGTTGCAGGCAGCAAAATCCAAACTGTAATAAATTCAATATGACAAATGGCCTGTTTCTTCAACAAATAAATTTCAAGCAAAGAATAAAAAAGAGAGGGAGTAGCTTACATTAAAAGAAACATAAACGTCACATCCACCAAATGCAATGTGTGGACCTCATTCCGATCCTGCTTTGAACAAACCAAATGTGAAACACCAATAGTTCAGGGGGGGCAATGTGAACATTAACTGGATATCTGTGATATTCCAGAATTATTCTGAATTTTCAGCGGCTCCTCCCATGGAGAGGTGGAGTCGGCTTCCCCTCTGCTGACCCTGGGGTGGCCCTCGTGACCCCCTTCTCAGCGGAATGTGATGGAAGCAATGGCAGTGAGCTCCGAGACCAGGTCACAAGAAGCCCTACAGCTTCTACCCGAGTGTCCTGGAACTCTCGCCCTCGGGACAGTCCCTCTTGGACCCAGCAGCCATGCTAGCAGGAGCCCACGCCACATGGAGAGACCACCGAAAGAAACCGAGGCACAACAGTCCCGCCTGAGTTCCCAGCTGACCGTCATATGAGTAAGCCACCTTGCATACCCAGCCCGGTCGTGTCTTCAGACAACTGCAGCCAGCTGCAGCCTGAGCACGACGGCACGAGAGACCCCGAATGAAAACTGTCCGGCTAACCCCAATGAGCCCACAGAATCATGAGAGACAACAATCAACTATTGTTTTAAGATATCTGGCTTAGAAGCGGTTTGCCATGCAGCAAAAAATAATCAGAAAATGTTAGAGACGTACCCTTAGAGACATACCCTTAGTATTAGAGACATACCCTTCAGTACTGACAGAAGAAATTATATGATACCTAGAATTTTCCATTTAATCTAGTTGAGGTGGGGGGGATAGTTGAAACAAGCTTGCCTGTGTGCTGCTGATTATTAAATCTGAAAATTCGGATCATGGGGAGTAATTATACTCTTCTTCCTATTCCTGAATTTTTTTGAAATGTTTTCCAGGGAAAGTTTTCTTTTAAGAGCTCTGGATTTATCAAGACAGTTTCAAGCCTGCAGGGGCAAAGAACATTAGCTATGAGGTGATTCTGTGCGGTAGGCATCACAGAAGTCATTTAAATGTGTAGTGTTGATAAGTTCATTGTTACCTGCCCGATTACAGGACGCCATCTCTCAGAAGGCAGCAAATAGAGTTGAAAGAACCTGGAGTCAAGAGTGGAATGCAAACTCCAGCTCACCTCCTTCTGGGAGTCCTTGGGCACGCTCTTCAGTATTTCTGGGCTTCACTCTTCATGCGCAAAACACCTTTCTCCTAATGAGGTTGCCCAATTCTTAAACAGTTAAAGGGGCAATGTACCCTATAAAGTGCTATAAAAGTATAGATGTTATTGTTGCTAGCTGTCATGGAAAAGAAATCATTTATTCTTGAGGTCTTGACAATATTACAGCACTATAGAGCATCTGCCTACCAGTGTAAATGACATTAAATCTCTGTTATTTTATCACATCACATTCAAGAACTGGACAGACCTTTCTTCATGCAGGAGGATGCATTTGGAATGGCCTGGTTAAAATAGAAGCCATGCAGGGTATGTAAGGCTTATTTTGGGGGTGGGGCGCATCTTGAAGAGATATGCACTCATCGCCCAGGGCATCAGAAACGTGGTGCTATGTTTGGAGCAGAAAATCGGCTGTACAGCAAAAGAGAGGTCAACCAAATTGCTTCTTGCTATGGGCAACTCCATAGAGCATCCTGCAGAGTGAGCGGCTCAGAAACGATTTCAGCATACTTGATTTTTCTCCCAAACATCACGAAAGAGGCTAACAAGTCACTAACTTCTCTAATAAATTAATCCACGAATATGTGTGCTGCTATCTTGAGAACTAGAACTCTATGTACATCTCTCTTTACGTAGTCAGTATGGAGGAAACCAAATATTGTAACTGAAGCAGATTCCTCCCTTAACTTGCCTTTCTGTTTCAATGATCTGTTACTATTGGAATAAATTGTGAAAAAAATTAATGAAATCTAACTTAAAAAGGCAGCTTAAATCCACACATTTGCCAATGGCTCATAACTTGCTAATAAAATATAACAACATGTTAGGTAACATAAGATAGCAATAAAACAAAGGTTACTATAAGACAGCTCCTTGCCTTTTTCCCTCTACTAGATCTGAAGCTTTGTGAAGGTAAGTTTCTTGTGTGTTTAGCTTTCCTATAGCATCAATTGAAATGCCTCAGACTAGCATTTCCCAAAGAACGTCTGCAGACCCCCACACCACCTAATTTTATTGGTGTTGGATTGGTTAATGGTCTCTGGAGTCATGCATGTGTTTGGGAAATGCTGGGTCGAACAACCTTGGTCAGGTTTTGCATTTGGTAGCGGTTTCTGAATAACAAGCCTCGGGACAGTCCCTCTTGGACCCAGCAGCCATGCTGGGAGAAGCCCACGCCACATGGAGAGACCATCTTCAAGAACCAAAGGGTCAACAGCCCCACCTGAGTTCCCAGAATTCAGAAGGTAATGCCTCCACTGTGCATTTCCAAGAGGTACCCAGAACGATTTTATTCAGGAAACCTCTCTCCGGACTCCTGTTACTCAGAACATTTCAAAGGGAAGAAGGGAGCTGACTTCTACTCAGTAACTAGCTTTGGGGTAGCAACTTCTTGTTTCCTTGGTGCTTTACAACAACCTCATCAGATCACCAGGAGGCTGTGAGTCAGACTGAGCAGATATCATTAACCTTATTTTTTAATAGGCTTTATTTTTACAGCTGTTTCAGGTTCACAGCAAAATTGAGCGCAACGTATAGAGAAATCCTGTATACTCCCTGTCCCCAAATGCTCACACAGCCTCCCCCACTGTTTGATGAACCTACACTGATACATCATAGCGACTCAAAGCCCATAGTTGCCATTAGGGTTCACTCTTGATATTATACATTCTATGGGTTCTGATAAATGTACAATGGCATGTATCTACCATTGTGATATCATACAGGATAATTCTCTGCCCTAAAAATCCTCTGTGTTCCATCTACTCATCCCCCGCTTCCCTCTAACTCCTGGCAACGAGTGATCTTTCTACTGTCTCCACAGTTTTGCCTTTTCCAGAATGTCATATAGTTGGAATCATACGGTATGCAGACTTTTCACACTGGCTTCTTTCACATAGCAAAATGCCTTTACTATTCCTCCATGTCTTTTCATGGCATGACAGCTCATTTCTTTTCCACAGTAAGTAATATTCTATCGCCTGGATGGACCACAGTTTATTTACCCATCCGCCTACTGAAGGACATCTCGGCTGCTTCCAAGTTTTGACCGTTATGAGTAAACCTGCGACAACCTCATGTACAGGTTTTGTGCGGATGTACGTTTTCAAATCATTTGAGGAAATACCAGAGACCATGATTTGCTGGATTACAAGGGAAGAATTAGTTTTGCAAGCAACCGCCAAACCGCCTTCTTCAATGGCTGTACCATATTGCATTCTCGTGAGAGTTCCTGCTGCTCCACATCCTCTCTAGCACGTGCTCTCATTTAACCTGACTTTTTAAATGAAGGCACTGAGCGTAGACTCCGAATGAAGTGACCGGAAGCAAGCACAAGCACAATCACTGTGCTTTTTCCAATTCATTGGAGCAGGAGTCTAAAAGCTCACCCTCAGGGCCAAATCCCACCCACTACCTGTTACTCCACAACCTGCGAGCTAAGAATAGTTTTCACGTTTTCAAATAATTAGAGGAAAAAGTCAAAAGAAAAATATTTTGACCTGTGAAAATTACATGAAATTCAAATTTTAGAGTCCATTAAAGTTTTACTGGCACACAGCCACGCCTATTATTTTCACATATCTGTGGCTGCTTTTGTGCCTGGCCCGCAGAGTCAAGTAGTTGCCGGAGAGAGAGTATGGCCTGCAGAGCCTAAAATATTTACTAGCTGGCTCTTTACAGAAAGAGTCTGCCAGTCGCTGCCCAGAAGAATCAGCCCCAGTTAGAAGTGTCATCTTTATGAAGACAATCAGGCTTTGTAAAGGTTTTCTATCAACAAACTCAAAAATTTATTCAAAAGTAAGTTTCTTTTTTTTAAAACTTTTTATTTTATATTGGAGCATAGTTGATCAACAATGTTGCATTCGTTTCAGGTATACAACAAAGTGACTCAGTCATACACATACATGTATCTATTCTTTTTCAAATTCTTTTCCCAATTGGGTTGCTACAGAATATGGAGCAGAGCTCCCTGGGCTATACAGTAGGTCCTTGCTGGGTATCCATGTTAAATATAGCAGTGTATACATGTCAATTCCAAACTCCCTAATTATCCCTCCTCCCCTACCCCCCTGGTAACCATAAGTTTGTTCTCTAAGTCTGTGAGTCTGTTTCTGTTTTGTAAATAAGTTTATTTGTACCATTCATTTTTTTTTTCAAAAGTAGTTTCTATATACAGCTCTCCTCCAAATAAAACTCTCCTTGCTACTTTTTCCATATACCTTAGCATTGTATAAGGCATGATGCTACAAACAGAAAGTATTGAATTTTGACTGCCAACAGTAAAGTGCACCGGCTCAAAGATTTAGACTCTTCCCCTTCAAGAGAGCAACATCCTGCCTGGCTTTTTTTTTTTTTTTTTTTTTTTTTTTTGCCTTAAGGTTTGTTTACACTCAGCAGGAGGAAAGGTAAGGAGATAAAAGCAAAGCAGAATGAATAAAGGAAGACAAGGCTACAGAAAAACACAGAGAAGGCAAGATTAGAGGAGTGAGCCCCAGGGAGGAAAGTTTACAAGTTAGCAACTGAGTGGATGGGAAGCGAGATTACACCTGGAACACAGTGGCCACAAGGAAGAATCACTGGAGACAAAATTGCCACAGGCAAAGGTTATCGCAAAGGCACAAATCTCCTCACATTGTGGATCAAGTCACTGAAATAATGAATTGAATTCTGGCGATTGGCAATTAGCTTCTTTAGTTGACTGGGAGTCCCACTGGTATTTCAACCCAGACCCTTGCTGGGGGGTCAGTTAGAACAGGGGGCCACAGGGAGGAGAAAGACATTCTGCATCTGCAAGTCCTTCTTTCTGCCGCTCACTTCTCAGCCAGAGGGGAGGGGACAAAGGACTCAAGGCCAGCGGCAGCCTGAAAACACCCCCGACAGTTTAGGCTCTTGAAAGGCAGAAAATATGAGGTTTTTCTTTTGCTTTTTTTTTTTTCCTTGCATCCCCAAAGTAATCTTATGAATAATAAAGAATGGCCAATTATTGAAGTTTACTATAAACCAGGCCCAAAATTGAATCCTTTCCACATATTAACTTCTTTAATCCCTATAACAACCCTTTGAGCTAAATAATATTCTGGAGACTGTGAAGAAGTTTAGAGGAGTCAAACGACAAGGCTGGGAAGAAGCTGGGATTCGAACCCACAGTGATTTTATCAGCCTCCCAAGTCCACACTCTAAAACCTCCATGAGGCACCGACTCCCAGTGAGCTAAGAAAATGACCTTAAGGCATTAAATTAATCAAATGTGCTGAGTGAATCTAAACTGTGTTCCTCCTAGCCATCAAGCGCACTGATTTGTACTAAATTATGATAATGTTATTTATAAATGCCTCTTTGAAACACTGCAGTTTACAAAGTGATTTTATGTACCTTTATCTCACTTAATTCTACCCAAAAACTTGAGTAGGACCAGAAGGAAACCCTGACTACCTTTAACCAACATCTTTTCTCCCCTTCTATTTTCTCCTTCCTGGTCAGTAGAAAACTACGTGCCTAGCCACCTGACAGAGAGGGTTTGCCCAAGGCAGGCCCAGTTTGGGCCCATTGTCCCTCTTTCACTCTCAAGTGTCCCCTTTGAATTATCAATTATATAGTCACCCCAGCTCAGGGATCCCCAACCTCAGCCATGCAATTGGATCACCTGAGATTATTTTAAAATACTGAGTCCTGGCCCCAACCATGAAGTTTCTGATTTGATTTATTTGTAGCGAGGCCCTAGCACAGGTACGTTTTAAAAGTCCTCATGTGTTTCAAATATGCAGCTGCAGCTAAAAAGTACTCTACCAGATCTAAACTATAGTTGTCAGGTGTAACTTCTGGAAAAATTCTTTTAAACTATGTAAAGGGAGCTTAGTTAGCTAGGAGGAGATGGCCTTGGGCCCTTCCTCCTTCTTGCTGGGAATGTTGGCATGACAGCTGGAGCTCAAGCAGCTATTTTGGTCTCTGAGGCTACCTTGAGGATGAAAACTACACACCAAGAGGGAAAACAAAGAGTAGCAGTTGGGGTCATTGACAGCTATAGTGCCATGGACTATCTATAGATTTTTATCTACAAGGAAGAAAAATCTTTCTTTTTTGTAAATTTATTTATTTTATTTTATTTTATTTTATTTATTTCCTGGTTGTGTTGGGTCTTTGCTGCTGCACATGGGCTTTCTCTAGTTGCGGAGAGCAGAGGCTACTCTTTGTTGTGGTGTGTGGGCTTCTCATTGTGGTGGCTTCTCTTGTTGCAGAGAAGTTTTTGCGGCACGTGAGCTCAGTAGTTGTGGCGCATGGGCTTAGTTGCTCCTTGGCATGTGGGATCTTCCCGGATGAGGGATCGAACCCACGTCCCCCGCATTGGCAGGCAGATTCTTAACCACTGTGCTACCAGGGAAGCCCAATCTTTCTTTTTATAAGCCACCATAGCAGATATCTGTTATCAACAGCCAAATGCAATTCTTAAGTCATACAGTAGGCATCAATGTGTTACAAAGGAGGAAAGTTGCTCAGGGCCACACAGTTTATAAGTAACAGAAGTCAAATGTTCTGATTCCAATCCTATGATCTTTCTACTAGAAGGAATGAAGTAGAGTATATTTTATGGACAGAGAAAAGGGTTCTCACTTACAAAAGTGTATCTTTCCAGACAACTCTATTGACGTTCTGACCACCTATATTTGAATCCCGTTAATATGTGTTGCCAGAACACTGAACAAGGAGACGATTTGATAGGTAGCAGCTATTATGAATACATATAGGGTGGGGGGGACTCGAGGGGGGGGAGTCAAGGAAGGGAGGGAATACGGGGATATGTGTATAAAAACAGATGATTGAACCTGGTGTACCCCCCCCAAAAAAAAAATAAATAAATAAATAAAAAAAAATAAAAATGAATACATAAAGTTTGTTTTGCTTTAAGAAAAGCATACCCTTAAAATTTGCTTTATACTGTTTGTATTTCTGATAAACATATGTAAAATTTCTTAATTGCCAAATTCTTTCAATTTATTTACTCAACACATACTTTCTGAGAACCTAGTATGGAGGAGACACTAATTTTATAGGAAGGGTTTGAGAAAGGGTTTACAAGGCTTCAAGAAAGACACATGTTCTTCCACACGAGGAGCTGAGAATCTGAGTGGGATGTAACATGCACACAGATAGCTACAGGGGATGCTTAGTGCTTCCCGCAAAGTGTTGTGGTCAACCAAAGAAGGACAAGATCACCTCTGGCTTAAGGAACCAGGGAAGGTTTCACGGAAGAGGTGGCATTCATGTTTTAAGATCTCAAAAGGCCAATGGGGACAGGCACTTCAGGTCCACGAACTTGCCTGATCAAGGCTCAGAGACAGTTATGAGGTAAGTGTGTTACAAGGAGTCCAGTTGGACTGAAACACAATGTCTATACTAGAGAAAGAGGGTAGATGAGGCTAGGAAGGTAGTTTAGGGTCAAATTACAAAAAGTCTTGAAGGCCAGGCTAACGGTTTTGGAATCTATTCAATAGATAGTGTGCGTCAGAGCAGTGACCTCGGAAGATTAATTTGCCAAGCCCAAGCAAGATGAATTAGCCAGGGAGAGAAGAGAGCCAGAGGGACCACGTAAGATGCCACAGCCACAGTCCAGGCAAGAGGTAACGTGCATCAGAATTAGGGCAGAGGTAGCGGGAATGCGGAGGGAGCCTAAGTGCCAGAAACAGAACTGACTGGACTTGGCAGGGTGTGGGAGGTGAGACAAAGGCAAGGGAGCAATCGGACGGCTCAAGGTTCCAGCCTAAGCAAAGGAGTGGCTTTCATCAGAAGCGCAGGTTCCAGAAAGGCAAAGTTCTAACAGTCGGTGGGAAGTATAGAATTGGCCTGTGGGAGAGACGTCACGAGTGCAGTTTCAGATTTGTTAGTCATTTGTCTGGAAGTGGTAGATGAAGCCATTAAAATAGGGAAATAGTAGAGAGAGTGAGGACAGACTCGAGTAATGTTGACAATTGGTAGATCGGGGGAAAGGAAGAAAGGGAGGGAGGGAAGGAGGGAGGAGGTGGAAGGGAGGAAGGGAGACCAAAGATTAGAGAAGAAGAAAAGAAACTAAGGGACTACAACGTTATAGAAGAAAATGAAGAGAGGATTTAAAGAAAGTGTTGTGCTAACAATGTTAAAGCAATAAAATAACATTACCTGTTTGCTTTTAATTTGACTTTTTCTTTCTAGGGGTAGCGTAGCTCTGATACAGAACGACTCCCAGCACCAGGCACCAATTCCTCCCTTTCCACAGAGGGGTGTAGCCACAGCCACCAGACAAGTTCAGTGGCCTCCACGGATGTAACAGGAAAACAGGTCCCCCTAGTCAGGGACCTAAAAGTCCTGAAATCTGGTCCAAGTTCTGCCTCTCAGATAAATTTCATAACCTCCCTGGTTCTCTGTAGATTCATCTATAAAACGATGGGTCAAGATCAATTGCACAAAGATATACAGTCAAGGGTGTTCACTGTAGTATTGCTTTGCTACACTAAAAATTTGGAAACAACCCAGATGTCCGACAATAAGGAATTGGTTAAATAAATTATGGTCTGTTCATACAGTAGATCACTTTGTAGCTGTTAAAAGTTATGATATAGAAATAATTTATTGACACATAAAGATGTGTTCAGTATATTCAACTTCAAAAGCAAATTATGAGATTATGATCTCTTTTTTTAAAACATATATGCATAGAAAAAAGCATAGATGACCTAAATGTTTGTCTCTATCTCTAAAGTAGAGAAATGATGGATGATTTTCACCATATTTCATTTTGCTTATCTGTATTTTCTAAGTTTTCTAGACTAAACATTCATTAGAGGTAAAAGTGTTAAAACACAGATGTTTTTAAGTGAGATGGCCTCTATACTACCCCTCCCCCTCAGACTACTTATTTCAGGTTTTCTGTAGGAATGCTTACCATATATACATAATAAAAAATAATAGAAATGTTATTCCTTGTACTTAATTTTAATTTATAATAACTTATGTGGCCATCCGTGGAGTGTGGGGTTGCAGTTAAGACCCTTCAGTCTACAAGCAGAAAATCCGAACTCAGGAAGCTTTCTTAACCCCAGGGATCCAGCTTCTCAATTTTGTAAAATTCGATGGTACTTCCTACCCCAGTGAACTCAGAGTTTGAGATTAGTTGAGTGAAATAAAGCATATGCTGGGCTGTTGGAGGAGATCATTGAGAGGATGTGTCTGCCAGTTGACCCTGGAGCTGGACCCAGGCAATCAGAGATCCCTCACCCCCTCCCCTGTCCTTGGAACGTACGTTCCACCCACCATTCCCACACTAGCACCTGTTTTAAGGATGCAGCCTTGAGAGAGTAAGGTGTCATTGAGACCATCTGGACTGTGTATGTGACTGAAGACCTCTTGGTGAACTTTTAAGATTCTGATGGGTGGGGGCAGAAATCTACTCATCTTGTGCTGCCCAAAACAAGATTTGTTTGTACGTTTCCTTGCTTATTAAACCCACCACTCACCAATCTGGGGTGGGCTTCTCTTTCTTCAATCACTCCTTGCCCTCTGTGTAAAGGGTCAGTTTCAGATTTCACCATGGGACTCTCCCAGGGTTGTGAACCAACCCAACCCTAAACTGTAAAGGGCCGCCCAAATAGGAAGCTATTAATATATTTTCAAGGGACTTCAAGGGACACATAGATTTCTAACTAAACAACATGGACTACTTTCAGTCCTCTGGCATTTATCTATTCACTGAGCAAGCGTGTTCCAAAGTCCTACTACGTACCAGGCACTGTGGCAGGTCCTGGGGTTGCGGTGGGAAGTGACATAGACGTTCTGTACACATTCGTGTGCTATTATCAAGTCAGTCCCTAAACACCAAGACACAGTGTTAGAGCCCAACAGACCTAATTCTAACTAGAGCTCTTAAAGGGGTTAGAACCCAAGCCAGCTACTTAACCTGTCCACACCACCATTTCTTTATGTGCCCAATAAGGGCGATCATATCCATTTCAAAAACCTAAAGACTGAGCAATTATAGAAAAGTGTCTGGCACAGGACCTGGTACACAGTAGGACCTCAGTAAACATAGCTATTATTTCATTATGAATCCCATTGTTTGCTGATTTAATTGCCCATATACCCTGAGCAAGTTTTTCTTTAAGTCATTCAATAGCAAATTTTATTTCACCAGGCACACTTCAATTTTGATCAATATCACACCTTTCACTACTTAGGAAATAATTTTGCTAATTCTTTGGCAGAATTCTTATATTCAGAGAGCAACTTGGGTTGTATTACTCAATTTTCACTCTGACACTCATAGGTGACTTCTTCTTTGAGGCAGCAGTGGGGTGTCTAGGTTTCAAATACTTGGCTTCTGTTGGAAAAGGAAAAGCAAACAAACAAAAAATATTCTTTTGGACAATGATTTCTTTTCCCCTGTGGTTAAAAACAGAGAGAAAAGAGCTAAGAGAGGAGGCTGGTGTAAAGAGAGATGCTATGAGACTTGCCACCGTCCAGAAGTTGGGTCATCCCTACTAAGAGAACATTTCCCACGGCCCCCTTGAGCAGATAAACACTGAAGAAAAGGGCAACCCTTCTCACTCTGGGACCATCGGTCAGGACACCATCTGTTGCTAGGTGGGAACAGACCATACTGCTTAGAAACCATGGAAGTGTGACATTTCCCTTCACTTCCTACTCCCCAACCAACACCAGTCTCTAACAAATCTTCAACTGTGCGTGTGCGTGTGTGCGACAACACAAATGCAGGAAACACTGCATCCTAATCCAAAAAGAAAATCCTCTCCCCTTTCAGCAGCATCCTAAATAACAAAGGATGCAGAAGAACCCACAGTGCCCTACAGCCCAGAGAAGTCAGAGATACCAAGGCTATTTTCTCCCAATTCCAGCCTCCGGGTACTTCCTTAATGCCACAGCCAAACTGTGTAACTGTGACCGCACTTCCTTATGGCTGCAGCGCCACCTCGTGGCCAGGTGAGGGAGGCGTCCCCTCATTCTCATCAATGGGAAAAAGCAACTTCCATCCTTTCCAAAGAGAAACAGAAAAGGCTGCCACACATGACGGCTAGAATTAGGAATCTCCAGGGTTCTATCATATTGAAATTATTTCCTGATTATAATCACATCCAAATCACTGGGAAGAGACAAGAGAATAGAAAATTCCTGCCATCATTAGATTTTCATGTCCAAATGCATCCTCATACAAACTCACAAATTTGCACAAATATTTAGTCTCAATTCAGACACCTCTGTGGCCTGTAAAGTCTTCAAGGCCTGCAATTATATACGTAAAATCTTTTAAAAACAAAAAGGAAGATGAAAAGTAGGTCTCTAGAGACCTGTAATGAGATTCCTCTTTTCCCTTTTCCACAAATGACTCTGTCACCTCGCTAGCATTTCTGATGCCATCAGAAACTGACAACTGAATTGCAACTTTATCCTGCAGAGAACAACCAAAAACATGCCTGTACATTGTGAAGATGGCAGTTTAACTAACATAATTTGTTTAGGACTTAAACCGGGGGTATACAACCCAATTCAGTTCATTCTAAACCCAAATTATTCCAGTTAATAGCCTAGTGGAGCTTCGAACAGAATGTGTGCACTGCCGCTAAATATTCCATATTAAAAATAGTTTGTGATGGGATATGCTTTTTTTAATTAAAAGTTTAATGTACATTAACATTTTTAGATGAAAAACTGACAATCCGAGAACAGTTCTAAATTCTCCCTTGATTATTTTTCCTGAGCATTGAAGGCATAATATAGCAACAGAAATAGGCTAACAGTAAAGTTCTTTGAAAGGTTATTTTCTGTCCAATCTCACGTGCTCTTCCTTATAACCTTCCAGTGGTTTTCTGGTACAGAAATGGATCAGGTAAAACTCTTAGCGGGGACTCCAAGTCCTAACAACTTGACTTAATTTCTGACCCATACCTTCTGGTCAGGCTGACTCACTCTCCCCTGCTGAGACCTAAAATAGACCAAATTTTAAGTAGGATAAGTTGCTGCTTTCCTGAATCCTTTCTGCATCCACCAGCACCATCCACCCCTCACATGTCCTTGCACTGACCCCTTGCTTTGGACTAGGGTAGAGTTGCCAGATTCAGAAAAGAGAAGAGGAGAGGAGAGGAGAGGAGAGAAAAGAAAAGTTACATTTGAATTTCAGATAATAAATAAATTCTAGCATCAGTATGTCCCAAAGATTGCATGAGGGCATACTTATACTAAAAAATTATGTGTTGCTTACCAGAAGTTCAAATGTAACGGGCGTTCTGTATTTGATCCAATAACCCCAGCTTAGGAGCCCTCTCGGGGTGTGATCTGGTCTTCAATGCAAGAGTCTTTTTCCCATCCGTTTCTCAGCCACTGACTCCATAATGAAGCCTATCTGTCTACATTCTTTTAAGATGTCTAAGTGACCAGTCACCAAATCAGAGAGACTAATGTTAAGCTCCCTTACTTGGTACTGACAACAGCCTCAATCGATAGTTCCCAAAACATGGTGCAAGCACAGTTAGTAGCATAGGACTGAGTTCTTTTTGTTATTTTTTGTTGCTTTGTTTTCACTGTATTTTATTGGTGATCTCTCATCAGTAACACTTACTACTGCTTCCCCATTTATGGGAGTGATACAGAGTTCCTTTTAAAATAAATTTAAGTGGGGTAACTCAGTATAAGGGAGAAAATTAAGTAAACAATAGGGCAGATGCTACTCAGATAAAGTGATATCATGCCAGTGGCACCAGAAGGACTGACATTCGGGAGACAATGGCCTAAAGCCCACAGGCCAAGTCTGGCCCACTGCCTATTTTTGTAAATAAAGTTTTATTGGGACATGGCCACAACCACGCATTTACATGTTGCCTGTGGCTGCCTCGAGGAAACAACAGCAGAGCTGAGTAATTGCAAAAGAGACCATATGACTCACAAGGCCTAAAATATTTATTCTCCGGCCTTTTACAAAAACAAAGTTTCCTTACCCCTGACCTTTAGGTCATCACTCACCCAAGATAGCCAGAGTAAAAGACAGAACTTTGAGAGTCTCCACGACAGAGATATTTTTGGACAATCCAGCCTAAAGCCAAAATGGTCCTCCATTTCCCATTTCAGTTTCTTTTTATTAACCTCCTTCCCATGCCCGAATCTGCCGAGGCTTTCATCCTTCATTCCCATGCTTAAGATTCAGAATAATATCTGCTTCTTCCAGTAAGCCTTCCCTTATTAACTCAGACCCACCTACACCCTGCACTAGGTGAAGTAAGTGAACTACACCAACATGACTTTTATCCAGTTCTCCTTAAAAATACAGAAAGAAAAAAAAAACCCATCTGTTCTTATAGAGAACTATGGCCATATAAGGCAAAGACTTTTTAATAACTCAACAACTCAATACTTTAGTACAGAATATGTTAAAGTTAGCATAAATAGGTAACACAGTAACTTCCATAATCATGCACAAATTACTTCTGAAACAATGGGTAGGCTCTGGAAATAAAGCTTTAATCAGCTGCAAATGTCTGAGTAAGCACAATTGCACCACACTAGTTAAGCATCCTTGAGCATGACAGCATCCTGATCCCACAGGTCAGCAGTACTGCAGCATCTCAAGCCAATTGACCAAGATGAGAAGACACAGACACCTTAGGTTTAAAATAAAATTAAAATACGGCCCCCATTGTGCTATTACAGACATGGAATATATCTAGAAAGTGTCCCAGCCTTGGAAAATCCGAGATGGATGGATGGATGGATAGATAGATAGATAGATAGATAGATAGATAGATAGATAGATAGATAGATAGACGATAGATAGATAGATGATAGATAGATAGATAGATAGATAGATAGATAGATGATAGATAGATAGATAGATACATAGATACATAGATGATAGATAGATAGATAGATAGGTAGATAGATAGATAGATAGATAGATGATAGGCAGATAATGTGGGTTCCAGCTCAATGTTCTCTCCTTGATAAACTTCCCACGCTGACTCAGACAAGATTTGTTGCTCTTCCCTCTGAATATCTATTGACTCTGGTTGCTCTTGAAAGTCCTGTAGTCACCAACATGCCATAATTGTGTACCTGGTGACAAGTCAGTGACCTGGTTGCCTCTAAATCAAGGCCTGTGTTTGACTTGCTCTCCCCAGCCTAACATATAATAGGGCTTGTTAAGTTTTGGCTAAAAGAAGGGATGAAACCCTCAAAGTCGTTCCAAATGAGATCCAAGGAGAATGCGACGTTTCCACTAAACCAGCAGAATAAAACAAAACTAAGTAAATATTTCTGTTCTAATCAAAGAAACGTTCTGTCTGTAACCCAGCTTGGTTGACAAGGTATGCCTATGAAGTCAAGACACACAACAAGTCGTGTTGGGCGAGGGGTGGTTCAGTGACCTCTAGCCTTTCCCTTTTCTTACTCTTTCTCTTCCTGTCCAGTTCTTATCATCTGCCTATTGCTGCTCTTTTTCTCTTAGAAAATAAGCCAGTATCAGTCATTTGCACATTAGTATGAATAAGACAATTAGTTACCTCTCTCAGCCTCAGTTCTAACAGAGGCAGTAAAGTCATCACCCCAAATTAAAGAAACCAGAAAGATGTGCAACAGGCCAAGGAAAAGTTAAACACAGCCCACCTCCGCCTACAAGTCAAGCCTGTGTGGATGGAAAGTTACCCTGGCTCACATAGAGATGTACAAAATGGCGGCAGGGACGGTGGGGATCAAAATACGTACCATGATTATTTTCAGCATCTTTGCCAGATCTTAGAGTCACTCTATTTATTGCAGAACATAATAATATATTATTTGAAACTATCTGGTATATCTTTAAAAGTAGGGACCATGAACAGAAATGAAAACTTTCGGGAAACTTTTACTGTATCCATGAGAAAGACAAAAACATCCTAAAAAAATGTTTGTCCTCTATGTGATTTTTTTTTTTTTTTTAGCCTTTACATGTCTATAGCTGGTTTTTCTTATTTGGGTATTTCGGAGGAAGCCTCACTAATTATGCCAAATAGGAAAGGAAAGAGAAAAGAACTATGAAAGAGCTATGCTAGCTGGGCAAACTGTTTAAGTAACCACCTAGTAATAGGCGAGCGGAAGAAATTTTAAATCCAAGGGAACCATATACCATGTGTCCCTGTCTCCAACCCAGTTAGAATGCTACAATCCCAAGGGAGAAGTGCTATAAAAAGCATAATTTGAGTATCATCTCTCATCATTCAATATAGTTTTTCAACCCTTTCAAAATCACATTGAAAAATCTATATAATGTGCGCTTAGATTAATGAACTGTTTGAATCTGGATCAATAAGCACTCGAGGCTCTGTGCCTTCCACACCTGCTGGGCACATCTAGAGGAATGCTTCATGGAGGGCAGAGCCAGTCGGCACTTTGTAACTACAGGGGTTCCACTTAATAAACAAGCAATCTAATATATGACCTCTGCAGATTAATTTCCTGAGAGCAAGTAAATAATCTGGATTCAAAACTTCCCTGATTATGCATATAATTACATTGTCACTTACCAATTAACACACTGATTTAAACCTTCTTGGGATTATGTATTTAAGAGTATAAAAGAGATCATTCTGTCATCATCCAAACACTCAAAAATGCTCTAGTTTGGCAAAGAATCACAGAGAGCATAGCTTTCCACCCATCTGATTTCTCTTATGGGAGAAAAAACTATGATGGTACAATTATAAATGATTCCTTAAAATAGCACAGACCATAATTATTATCTCAATAACTGGACCACAATGGCACCCATTAGCAAAGGTTTGTACATGACATAACAAAGTCTTGGGGAAACTTCATCATCTCCTGAAATATTTCTGTAGAACCATAGATTTATAAAACTGCTTCTCTAGCTCTGATTATTACTATTTTTTAATTTAGTGCAGCAACGAGGATATAATTTATCCACCATTAGACAGTTACATAAATAGACAAAGATATATGGTGGAGATTCTTCTCTACTTTAGACAAGTATAATAATTAATGTTAGTTTGTTGTTTCTTATTCCTACATAAAATTTCCCATTAAAAATGTTAATATATCCCTTCATAAGGCCACACAGTGATGGGGGGGAAAAGATACAGATGAAATTGCTACAGAGCATGCATACATATGTAAAAGAAGTTAAAAATAATAAATCAACATGGCAAATATAATGAAGCCTGCTGTCCAACAGTAAAAGCTGTCAGAATGAGGTTTTATTATTAAGACCTTTATATCCAACTGTTCAGCTGAATAAAATCTTTCATATCACGTGTGCACTTTCAGGGAGAGAATTCACATCTGGGATCAAATTGTCATGGTGCCGCATTCCTGAGTCCTTCCGCTGCTATTACTTTCTGAATAATTATTTGCATCTCCACAGAAAATGAAACTTGACCGAAGCCAACCACAAAATAACGAGCTTTTACACGCAGAAAAGTCACTCTGTGGTGTTTTCTCGAACGGTAAATATTTCCAAAAGGAATGCTTAAGCATTGGGAAAATAAAGATCTCACTGGTTTCAAACTCCAGAACTACAGTTTTCTCAGTAAGGTCATAACACAAGCAATCATAAATGTGATTTAAAATTACAGCTCTGGTGTAAATATTTAAAGCACAGTCTTAGCCTTTTGGCAATTCTACCACACATGACCATTGTGTGATGCTGCACCAATGATTTAACGTCTTTGTGCCCTATTTTCCTATCTACAATAAAATTCTACCTCATAGATTCATCAAAAAATTAAAATAAAATAAAATTACAACTCTGGGGAAACACAGTCAGTTAACTTTGGACTCCATTCTTATGTCTTCTCCTCGAGAAGTAAAGCCCCTAATATAATGCTTTATGATTCCAGAGTATATAATATTGACATTGTGATTATTTCGGAGACATGATAACTAATTTTTCAGGAAGAGCAAGAAAATACACCAATCCTCCAACCTTAACTCCTAATCTAAAGGAGCAGAAAATACGGCTTCATAGACGGGGAAGTCCCAGGCGCCATTTCAAAATAAAAGGAACACTTCAAATAAGCTTCAATCCCCTCGACAGCATGCAAACAAAAACAGCAGCTATATACCAGCTTCTCCACAAAACAAAACCCAGTGACATGACTGAGAATTTCAGCTACCAAAATCCAACTCTGTGAAACTCTGGGGGTGTTCAGTAAAAAGGAAAACTGAAAATAGTACAAAAATGGCTCCTAATAGCAATAATGTATACTTCTGTGGTCATTACCGGTCGGATAATAACCGGCAGTGACCTTCAAACCATACATTATGGTTTAAGTATGGTCTAGTGCTCATTGCAGATGTGTAGCTTAGAAATAAACAGTAAAAGCTCGAACCGTTCCAAGGCTGCCTTGCATGCATGGATTTTTCCCTCCCCAGCGTTAGCACACCAGGACTCTTATAATGATCTCAAAAATATGTACCTAGGGTAATAGTGCTATACTGAAAAGATAAATACCCAGACCGATGTAATCGAAAACACACACAGAAAGCAGCTTTCCTGTAATGCAGGTGAATGTGTTTATAACACGAAGGCTCAGGGAGAACATTCTGACCTTTTTAAGCCTCAGCTGTCAGGAAAGCTGCAGGGATCTTAGTTAATATATTCATCCCCTCTGTGAAATGGTATATGAATATTCCCATTCTGCAGGTCAAAACAGTAAGGCCCAGGTAAACCGAATGGCCTGTTATGGGAGGAAGCAAGGTAATGGCTCTGAGAATTAACCTCTCTGTAGGGCAGGCCTGGGTTCCTGCATGAAGGTCAATTTTTCACAATTTGTGAATGCCTTCATCACAAATCTATTTGTATTTCCTTCCCGCCCCCTATAAACCAGGGGATTATCCACATTAAAAAAAATTTTTTTTCAAATGTACAGGGAATGCTACATCTGTTTTCTCCTTTGTAATTTTTCTGCTCAATTTTTTTAACATCAAATAATCTTTGCAAATGCATCTTTGGCCAACATGGAAGAAACCATGCAGTCTGGGAGCCATGCTTGGTCTAAAACCTTCTCGGGCATTCCATCCCAAGACTAGAGAAAAGAGTTCCACCGCTTTATCAAGAATTACCACTAGTTATTTCTTGGCAAAGCTGTAGTGAGGAGAGTACAGAAAATTGAGCACTTCCTAGAAAACAGTTGAAATGAAACCCGTTAAAGCAATTCTTTTTTCAGTTGTTTAAAACATGAAAGTCGGAAAACAGTGACCCCAGCTTCCCTTCTCTTCTCTGTTTACTCCAATGAGCAAGTTCCTCCAGAGCAGACATCTGCCTGGGTTCCCTTGGGCCACGGTTCTCACCCCTTGATCACAAGTTCATGCCTAAAGGTGAGAACCAGCTCACTAATTAAACACAGGGATTCTTTTGTTCCAAGATTTCTTAGTACTAGCATTCTCATCCTCTCCTTGCCCACCTGGAAAACAATCTCACTCAGTCAATTTTTGGTGGGGTCTTTACTGAAGAAGCTGAGAGTCAACTTTCTTTCAAAGCTTTACTGGCTTCATCTTTCCAGGTGGAGAGTTCAGGGTCTCCACGGATGCCAGCGGTGATCAGCCCAACACCATCAGAGCTGCCTCACAGCTGAACAGGCCGTAGGTAGGTGGGTAAATGCCTGTCTAGGACAGTGGTTCTCAACAGGGGTGACTTTGTTCCCCAGGGAACACTGATCAATGTCTAGAGACATTTTGAGTTGTCGTAACTGGGGGGTTGGGGGGAGTGATTCTTGGCATCTAGTGAGTAGAGACCAAGAAACACACGGGACACACACATACACACACTCACACACACAAAACAAGAATTATCCAGCCCCAAATGCCAACAGTGCCAAGGTTGAGAAACCCAGGTCTAGATGCCCTGCTGTTTAGAACAGATGTCCCCCTGACTCATGCCTGCATCCCCAGCACTTCTCTGGCATCGAGCACACAGAAAGCCCTCAATCCGTGCTGGTGGGCAGTCCCCGGCAAGAGAGCCGAGAGGTGGGCCCCTCTTCCCCAGCCCAACTGCTGTCCCAGTGTCTTCCGTTTTCTTCTTTCTGTCTCTTCTTCTTTTACTATTGTCCCATTCCCTCTCTCTTTTTCTATTCTCTGTTCTTTCTCTTTGCCCTCAATAGGCTACGTTTGGAGAGTGCTTCACAGTTTCCAAAGCAGCTTAGACTATGTCATCTCCAAAACAACTGGCCAAGGGAAATATGACATCCTTACTCAACACAGGGTGAAACCGAAGCTCACACAATACAAGCAACTTGTCAAAGGTCGCCCAAGTTACCAGGCTGAAAAGGAGAAACCGGATGTGTGTCCAGCTCCAGGGCCAAGAGTTCTCTCCTGGCAAACGATGTGCTGGGATATTACCTGGTCCTGCTGCAAGGAGGAGGCTGACCTGTGTTCTAAAATGAACTCCAAGATGTTCACAAGTGGTCGGGGAGTAAGAATAATGTAACAGGAAACAGACAGACTTCACTTTCAGACCAACACCTCCCCACTCCATCCCGTGGTGGGTATAAAGCCAAATGCATTCAGGGGCTGAAAAATGAATGGGTATCTTTCTTATCATTAGCTATACAGATGCCTTATTTGAAGAGCCTCGGGCCATGGGGTAATCCCAGGCTTTACAAGATCCAAGAATAATTGATACAGGACCCCATGCCACAAGCCACTGACCTCATCAGTGAGGAGAGACCCAACACAAGCGCAGAGACGAGTGTCATATTGCCGCCGGACATGACAGAACGCACATGGAATTTCACTGCGATTCCCCACCCGGCAAGCCTGGACCAGCAGTACACTACATCTGTGGGCAGGGGTGGTAAATATAAAAAAAGAACGACTTGAGGGCACAGGGTGGGGTGGGGAGAAAGGGAAGCCAGGAGGAAGTGACAGAGTAGCACTGACACATACACACGACCAAATGTAAAATGGATGGCTAGTGGGAAGCTGCTGCGTAACACAGGGAGATCAGCTCGATGATGGGTGATGACTTAGAGGGGTGGGGTAGGGAGGGTGGGAGGGAGTCACGGGAGGGAGGGGATATAAATACAGCTGATTCACTTTGTTGTGCAGCAGAAACTGGCACAACAGTGTAAAGCAATTATACTCCAATAAAGAGCTAAAACGAAAAAGATTTATCTCCTCACACTGTAAAATAAACAATGCTAAAATTAAAAAAATAAAAAATAAAAAATAGTCAAAGAACTAGAAAGTCAGCTGTGTGTACACATACACACATTCATAACTGCCATAAAACTAATAAACACATATGTTTTCCTCCATCTCCTGAGTTCTCCTGTGTCCCAGGCCCTGTGCTAGGTAGCAAAGAGACAAAGATGAACTGGCCTGACATTCATCCTCTACAGGGTCTAGTAAGGGAAACAAGACATATCAACAGGTGAATCACATTCCCAAGAGACCAGTGCCACACTGGAAGGTCAGGAAGCTTGGGGATCACCCCACAGAGGAAGGAGTAAGTGGCCCTGCCTAGGGAAGGTGACACGGAAGCTGAGACATGGAAAACAAGGAGAGGTTTGCCTGTGGGAAAGGGGAGCAGCTCAGAGACAGCACAGGCAAAGGCATCATATCAACAGAACCACACCTGCTCAGCAATGGCGAGAATTTTTTTTTCCTTACATGTGACGTGCGATGGGCCCTGTGGGAGAACCTGTACAAGGAGACGGAGGTGGGACTGAGAAAAGCTTTGCATGCCAAGCAAAGGAATTCAGATGATACCCCAGAAGCCTGCATTTTTTTTAAAAAAAACTATTCTGGGGCTGCTCAGATAAGGTATACATTTCCCATCACAACCGAGTGCTTGCTAACCAGATTTGCAGCTGAAACAGATGTTTTACCAGACAACGCTCACCTTTCCTCTGTGAAATTCATTCTGTTCCTCTCGATATTGTTGAATGTTTGCTTGCAAACCACATAAAATGATTTTGTGAGCCACACATCAGTTTTAAACTACAGTTTTTAAACCCTGCTACAGGCCACAGGGAAGCAAGAGGTTTTTTAAAATTGGGAACTGACAAAATCAGGTATATTTAGAATAATAACAAGGGCAGCAAGGTGAGAGGTGGACGGGAGTTGGGCACCCTAGGATTAGGGGAGCCTGCTAGAAGCCAGAGTTCATAAAAGACATGATCTGAGTCTGCACGAAGGTAATGACCCTGAAGAATCAACCACCCTGGGTGAATTATTACAGCAGGAACAAGGGGAAAGCTTCTAGATTGAAAGGCTGATGGGATGACCCCCAGTGGAAATGTCCAGTAAATGGCTGCAAAGATGCCTCCAAATTTCAGAAGATATGTCTGGAGATGGAAACGTGGACGTGGATGTAATTAGCAGAGATATGATCATTAAAGCCCTGGAGTGGATGCATCCTCCCAGAGGATCACGTAGCAGCGATGAGGAGAATAGACATGGACACACCAAGATGAAGAACCAGACAGAAGCAGAGAGACTGTCGAAGGCACTGGAAGAGAAATCAGTGGCCAGCAATGGAAGGCTGGCCGTCATCATGGCCTCATCATTATCCAGCATGGTATTTTATGTTCATTTCCATATTTGTTGATTGCCTACCTCTTCCACTAGAATATGATACACTTCTGCATCTCTGGAACATGGAAGAGTGCCCTCGGCACATAGTAGGACTGAATATATGTTTGTTGAGTGAGTGAATGAATAAAGAAAGGAATGCAAAACAAGGAAGGACAGTATCTCAAAATATGGGCGTTGTCAACACAGGCAGTTGCTGAAAAGAAGACTAAAAATAGGTCATTCGTTTTGAAAATTAGGTCGTTGGTAACCTTAGCAAGAGTCCTTTTAATAAAGTGTTGGGATAACAGCTAAACTGCTACGGCTTCAAAGAAAATGGGGGTGAGGGCACTGATTGCAAGGAAATAGGAGGCAATGTCAAGAGAAGGTTAACCTGGGAGAGGAGAGATGGGCGCAATCTGAGGTCATGTGTAGACTTAGATGAATACAACCGAGGAAAGAAACTGAAGATAAAGAAGGAGAAAAGCAGCGGGATAAGCCAGTGAAAAGGGGAGACAGGGTTAGGGAGACCAGCATACAAGTGAAGAGGTTGTCTTAGTTCATTCCAGCTGCTGTCATAAAATGTCACAATCTGGGTGGCACAGAAACAACAGAAATTTACTTCACACAGTCCCGAAGTCTAGGACGTTTCAGACGAAGGCAGCAGCATCTTCAGTGTGTGGTGAGAGCCCCACTTCTGGTTCACAGACAGCACCTTCCAGCTGTGACCTCACAGCCAGAAGGAGAGAGGGGTCCCTCTGGGGTCTCAGGTACGAGGGCACCAGTCCCACTGATGAGGGCCCCACCCTCCTGACCGAATCGCCTCCCAAAGGCCCCACTTCCTAGCCCTATCACAGTGCCTTTAGGATTTCAACATATGCATTTCGAGGGGACACAAACATTCAGACCGTAGCAGAAGTTGACTTTAATCAGCTTTTCTGCTACAGGAAAGGAGCGTAGAAGGAGTGGGTTGCCCTGGGGGAATGTTCAGGTACATGCACGGAAACTGCAGGAATCCCCAGCCGATGCATTCGTTTTTTCCTTTGTGAAAGATGAAGAAAGCTTACCTGCATAATCTGTATAAGGTGAGGAATAGCTTATTTTGAATGGGCTGCCACGGGGAATCCAACGGTGGCTAATTAGGGGAAAGGAAAGAGACTTCGAGAAGCACTGAGGATCTAACCTAGACTGGAAACCACAACGCTATGGTGGTGTCCATCCACATGGTTCTGCGGCTCCCCTTTAGTGACGCTGAAAGCCCCGGAACAGAAGCAGAAAAAAAAAAAAAAATGGGTTCACCATGCATCCACAGTGTGGTCTAACGAGGACTGTCCTGGAAGAAAGCCTACCCCCCCTCTCAACCAACAAGAGCAGGTAGCCCCTGTCTTAGCCCCACTGTCCCATCAAGGTTCCCGGGTCCTGAGCATGTCATCATGACTCTATGAGCACCTTACCAATAACTGTGGACATAATATGGTTCTAGTCTCACCAACATAAGCAGGGACCCAAATAGACAATTAATTTAAACAACATTTGCCAGCTCCTAAGTACTACTGCGGTCACCCACCTTGCTGTTTTCCCAAACAAGTCTCATATCATCTTTTTTAACACAGTTGTGCAAGGACATTGTCAACACCTACCAGGCACCTGGGAGTCTCCTTCTCTCCAGCTATTCCCCTTGCCCCACGGGAGTCACATTTTTGACGTATAGAATAAGGACAATTTACATAGGAGACCCTTAACTCATTCAGTATCTATTTAAATTCCTTCCCCATGAAAAGAACTTCTGCCAACTCTAATGCCTTAGAGATGGAACCAAGGAGAGAGAAATTCGCTTTTGTTAGCGGACTCCATAATTACATGGAGATATGTCCACCTGGGTAATAGCTCATGGGATTTTTTTTTTTAACTTTTTGTATAAATATTTCAGTTTCTTACCTTGCTAGATTGACTTCTCCTCAAAATTAATTGCCTCCATAGTCTTAATCTATAGCAACATTTCTAACCAAGTGTCCCTGTACATTTTTCTTTCCTTCTCAGGAGGCTGCTACTGGATAACTTAATTTAAATTTTTTAATACCATGAATAAATATTATCTGTCTTCGCTCTCAGGGGGACAAGCGATTCTCCGGAGGGTTAGCGTCAACTCTTCGACAGTTTATTTCATGAAATAGGTTTCTGGGTTTCAGTTGGGCCCATAAGTTTCGTAAACTAGGAAAACCCACATCTCCTTTAACCAGTGCTAACTACCATCATCTGCAAAAGGGCTCGATAAACCCTCACCTTAAATGCCCCTGTCTACAGGCACTGAGTTTATGAATGAGGTCTCTTGCCTAAAGGATTATCGGACAGCCTTTTACATAACGAGTCTCCTCCTCTGTTGATCCACAGATCCCAGACAACGGGGTCACCTGGGATGCTCAGCGGCGGCCATAAATTCTTCCTTTTTGCATCACTGGAGCAGCTGCTCTGGCCACACAGCCCATCTCTCCCCGGTGCCAAGGGAGAGGGTGATCTTAGACAACCCCCCTCACTTTTTAAATAAGCTCTAACTCCTCCCATTCCCAAGCACGTGTTCTGCTGCCTGGATAGCCCAATTTTTACTGCTGAAACTCAAGAAGCTATTAAAGTCTCCTCAACCTGGCAGAGCCCCAGGACCAGATGGCATTCTCCTGGTTCTTCTAAAGCCTTTATTAACAAAATGACACCAAGCCTCACTGGCCTCCACCATGACTGCTTTTCCCACCCACGGAAGACCCTAGATGGGGAGGACGACCTGTTGATTTCTGTCCTTGTCATTGCTGTCAAAGCATCGCTTGACCTCCGAGTTGCTCTGAGTCTTCCCTCGTGTCCCTCTGGTCCCCTGCAGGGCACTAATGAGAACGGCTCTCTCCCCCTCAAAAAAGGAAAGAGAGCCAAAGCAAGCGCCTAAGCTAATGAGAAGCATAAACAACACACTACGGAGAGGGGGTTGCTAGGAAGTCACCGCCCCTCTTTCGGGATTTTGAACACTTTGGCAATGATGAAGCTTTCGGCAGACCCTCTCAGGAAAGTCAGAGCTGTTCGTTGCTAAGCCGGCCTCGCGGGGTTTGCATGGAGGACTCACTTTCAGTCGGTGTAGCTCTTCGTCACGAGCCGATGCAGCATGCCACACACGGCTCCATGTCGGGGCTACATCAGGGTGCCCGGGAGAGCTGAGGGGAGTCAGCAATGGAATACGGAATTTCTCACCTCCAGGTCACTAGCTCAAACGCAAAAGGCCACGGAGAGCCCTCACTTTCCCGTGGACTCTGGGAACGTCTTCAGACGTTATCAGCTGCCACAAATGATGCTCGCGTGACAAACGCTCACCGCACAGCATCTCAGCAAGAGCTTGGAAACGCACGCTCTCCGAGGTCACACCCGGCTTGGGAAAGCTGAGGCTGTAGCAGCCCTTCTCCACCTGTTCTGTCGTCTTTGCCAACACCACCAAAATGATCATAAATGCAAATCCCCCCTCGATGCGTTTTTCAAATTACTTTACAGTTCAACAGTTTTACTCTCGCCTGATTTTTGTCCACTCAGGACAGGCCCGTGGAAACAGGTTAGCCGTTGAAACTTTTAAGATTCCCCCCAAATTCAACTCCGAAGTCGGGGAAACGGGCAGAGCCTGTGAGGGCTGCCTGTACATTCTGTTCAGAAATGTTAATTCACCAGGGAATTTTCCCAGCACGGGTGCTTTACAGCTCAGGACCTTTTCTTGCTGAACACTGAAGTTATTTCTGGAAAAACAATTCTTACTTCCAAAGAAATATGGCTGGTGACACAGAAACGTCCCTTCTTGTTTATCCACTGTCCATCCCAAGGTTGGCTCTTTGGGGTTTAACTCTTTGCCCTCTTTCTTCACCCTGCCTGAGACGCTGTCCTCCTCCTGCCCCTTCCTGGAACCTTCTCTGGAAGTACAGCCTCAGACCCGGAACTCAACTCCTGCCTTTGAAGGCAGCACGGTCCTTCCTGCGGTGGCAGGGGTAGGCCGGTGAACCTTCTGCATCCCACCCTCCCCACATCACCCCGAGCCAGCAGAGTGGCTGCCACTGGTGAACACGACAACGTAAGTTACGTAAAGGAAGGCTCCGTACCGCGGCCACCCTGGCATTTGTTCGTTTCTGCACGCAGGCCAGCCCCTTCCCCACACTGGGTCTTTAGACGAGCTGTTTCCTCTTCTTGGAAGCCTCTCCCACCTGCTATGCCTCCTGAAGGCCTGTGTTTTCCTCAGATCTCACCCACATCACCACTTCTCCCCTACTCTCAAGAGAGCGACGAGCCCCATCACAGCACGGGCACTGACATACGTGCCCCGGGTTTATGTCCACCTCCCCCTCTGGACCACAGACTCCCACAGGGGCAAGGCAGCATCCTTATTTCTCTTCCTCATCTCCAAACCCAGCGCCAAGCACAGCACTGGCACGTTGCGGGCACCTCGTGACGACGTGTCCCACGAATCAATGACCTCATTTAATAGTCACAGCAACCTGATGAAAAGGTGATTTTTTTTTTTAATCTCCATTGTACTAAAGAAGATGTTGAGGCTTTGAGAATATACACCACCTGGCCCAAACCACATAGCTAATAAGTTGGCAAAAGCGAGGGTGGAACCCACGGCCGTGAGACTCCCGAGCCCTGCTCTTCCACACCATTTTTCGGACCTTGTCCCCAGGCCCCAGCCAGTGCTGGGCTGTGAAAGCATCCCCAGGCAATTTCCTAGCCTCTGGTGTGTCTTGTTATCAGTTTAGCTGGGTGGGCACCTAGGTTACAGCCACCCAACTCCACGCACATCACGGCCCACGGTACCAATCAATCACTCTCCCACTGAGCAAAATAAGGCCTTTGCTGCCTTGTCTATGCCTATAGAGTCACGATCAATGTGACGTTCCCAGCCAGGGCCAGGACTAGGGCAGGGCCAGCAAGGTACTTGCCTTGCATGCCAAAGCTAAGGGAACATCAAAATGTCATTAACCAAGATAATATTTTAATGCAATATGTTAAAAAACTGACACATAAAAAAATGATGAGAAAAAGTCAAAATCTTAAGTCAAGACAGGATGGGTATTACCGACTTTTCTCCTGCCTCCGGCTGCAGTGTGGCTTAGCAGGGCAGTGCTCCGTGCAATTCTCACAGGTAAGCAGAAGTGGCAGACGAGCTGACACCTCTCTGCCACCCCGGAGTGTGTCTGCCCGGTGAGGAATGCCTGCCTGACTTGCTATACGGAGAACTCAGCAGAGCAACGTGAACACATCACATATTTTGCTTGCCAATATGTGATGGGGTCTGTCTTCTCCATCAGATGTGGAGCTACAAACCGGAAAGTTAGAAGAGCTTCCTCTCTTAAAAGACTGGACTCTTTTTTAAAATTTATTTTATTGAAGTACAGTTGGTTTATAATGTTGTGTTAATTTCTACTATACAGCAAAGTGATTCAGTTATACATATATACATGTTCTTTTTCATATTCTTTTCCACGATAACTTATCACAGGATACTGACTATAGTTCCCTGTGCTATCCGGTAGGACCTTGCTCTTTATGCATTCTATATATAATAGTTTTTTTTTTTTTTTTTTTTCTTTGGCTTTTTTTTTTTTGGGGGTACACCAGGTTCTATATATAATAGTTTGTGCCTGATAACCCCAAACTTCCAATCCTTCCCTCCCCCTTGGCAACCACAAGTCTGTTCTGTGAGTCTGTTTCTATTTTGTAGATCTGTTCACTTGTGTCATATTTTAGATTCCACATATAAGTGATATATGGTATTTGTCTTTCTCTTTCTGATTTACTTCACTTAGTATGATAATCTCTAGTTGCATCCATGTTGCTGTAAATGGCATTCTTTCATTCTTCTTAATGGCTGAGTAGTATTCCATTGTGTATATGTACCACACCTTTATCCATTCATTTAGGTTGTTTCCATGTCTTGGCTATTGTAAATAGTGTTGCAGTGAACATCGTGGTGCATGTATCTTTTCCAGTTAAAGTTTTCTCCAGATATATGCCCAAGAGTGGGACTGCAGGATCATATGACAACTCTATTTTCCGTTTTCTAAGGAACCTCCATACCGTTCTTCCTAGTGGCTGTACCAACTTACTTTCCCACTAACAATGCAGGATGGGTCCCTTTTCTCCACACCCTCTCCAGGACTTGTTATTTGTAGACTTTTTAAGGATGGCCATTCTAACTGATATGAGGTGGTACCTCATTGTAACTTTGATTTGCATTTCAAGACTGGGTTTTTGTTTAGCAAAGCAATAAACAAACATACAAGATGTGTCAGATTGGGTCAATATCTGTGAAGGAAAGAAAGGAGATGCGAAAGGACCGTTTTCACTACACAGCTTCCGGGGCTACCTCTTGCCCCATATTCTCTGTGAACAGTGGCCCCTGGAGGAGAGTAGGCCACAGCTCAAGTGTGCAGATGGACACTTTGGGAGGCCCAGAGTGGCCACTTTACCTGGGGTGGCCAGGGAGGAGTTCCCCAAGGAAGGGATATATAGAAACTGAAGAGTGGTTGTAGTCAGCTCAGAGCTGAAGGAACTAATGCCCCAGGGCTGGCAAGCACTTGGTGTCTGTCTTAGTCAGCTCGGACCACCATAACAAAATACCACAGACTAGCTGACTTAAACAACGGGCATGTGTTTCTCAGTTCCGGAGGCTCAGAAGTCCAAAATCAAGGTGCTGGCTGATCGGCTGCTGATGAGGGCACTCTCCCTGGCTTTTAGCGGGCCGTCTTCTTGCTGTGTCCTCACATAGCAGAGAGAGAAAGAAGCAGGCTCTCTGGCATCTCTTTAAATAAGGACCCTATTCCATCGTGAGGGCCCCCACCCTCACAACTTCACCTAATCCTAATTATCTCCCATCATATTTGGGGCTTTAGAGCTTAACATGTGAGTTTGGTCAGGGGTTAGGGAGGCCCAATTTAGTCCCAAGCAGCATGCAAGAATTTGGAGAAAGACATGAGTAGTTAAACATAGTGACCCAGGAAGAAGACTGCGGGGGATGAGGCTGGACATCCTGTAGGACTCTGAAGACCATGGTAAGGAGTTTGGGTTGAACTCTGTAAATAAGGGAAAGCCACACGAGGGAGTTAGCTGCAAGATGGTTCATCCAATGACCATACGGCAATGTTCACTCTGGTCCTAGGTGATGAGCTGGTTGGAAGGGAACAGCACGGGGGGGCGGGGGGCGGGGGGGTAGATCCAGTATGAGGTCCAGGATTCGACCATGGGGAGGCAGAGAAGATGCAGAGGAACAAACTCAGAGATAGAACTGATAGCACTTGGTTCTGAGTCTGATACGGAAGAACAGGGAAAGCGAGGACAATGCTTGGCTTAAGCAACAGGATAGAACGACTGAGGTAATAAAAGACTGAGTAAGAAACAGACGTGAGTTGGAGTTGGCGTAAAGGGAGCATTTTCCCTTTCTCTATGGAGCAGGGATTTTCCACCAGAGATGAGGGTATGATACTGGAGGGAAAAAAAGCCTGCATTCCTACTGACAATACCCGTATTATCACTCAAAATTTTAGGCTCCATCAGTCCTCCCACTTGTGTCTTACGCCTGGCAATAAAGTTTATTCGCAATAATACTGATGCAGCTTTTTCATTCACCATACTTGTGTTTTAGGATTACCATAGCAGCGAAATTTATATTCAACAGCATCATTACAATTTTCGGCTGCTAATGAAATTATTGTTTCTGTTTGTGATGTGTTTTGGAGCCATAATGATAAAAATTTCCTCTCAAAAATACCACTGCAATGTTGATGTCCTCAAAACCTGCCATAAATGACAAATTGCAGCATGCCTGTGAGCAGTTAAACTCTCTTCTTGGAAAAGCTGGGCATCACGTTGGTATCACGGTAGGATCTAGGCCTTTTAGTAGAAGAGAAGTAAAATACTAAAGGTTGCAGCTCAAAGTCCAGGACTGAGGTTTCAAACATTTTTGGTCCTGTACTTCATTAGTAAAATAAAATTGAGCACAAATTCCCAGAATGTGATTTTTTAATTTATAATAAAATGTGATACCATTTAATTATAAATTATTTCTACTGTGCTCATATACACATTATAGCCTATGAACCAAAAAGAACTTGAACAGGAGAAGATACAAAATAAAAATGTTACAGGGAAGAACCAAATCTCACTCCATGTTGGATCTGTTTGCTTTACTTTAACCTTTGTTTCTATTGCTTTTGTTCACGAAAAGGATACTGTCTATACATAACGGCCTGCCTTGGGGAACCCTGACCCTCTGCCCAAATGTTAAACCAAAGTGCCTTTGTTCAGGCAAACTTTCAGACCCTGTCCACCTGTGGATGGCTGCAAGAAAGAAGAGATTAACACACCCCCTCCCTGAGGCTGGCCATTCCAGGCGATATTTGCAAAACTTACGCCTTTTTACTTTACTTCCTCCTCTCCTCCCCATCTCTCTTCTGTAAGAGAAACTGGCATCCAAACCCCGATAAGATGGTTATACTGAGACATCAGTCTGCCGTCTTCTCGGTCTGCCGGCTTTCCGAATAAAGTTGTATTCCTTGCCTCGATACGTCATCTCGGATTTATTGGCCTGTCGTGTGGCGAGCAGAGCAAGCTTGGCCTCGGTAACAAATTGACATTGAAATTCTAATATCTTCTTCCCTTTCCCCAAGGCCCGCGACACCTGGGTAAATGCCCAGCAGTTTGGAAAGAATGGGCCTAGAATAGTGTCCTCCCCACCCCCAAGCCCCGGCCCCATCCATCCATATGCATCCTTCCCATTCTTTGAGAGAACGGATCTGACCGTGAATTTCCACCCCCTAGGGCTAAACGCAGCACCCTAAAGGAAGGCTTAGGTGCAGGGGATGTGGGAGGACCATCTTCGTCTGTTTTAAGTTGGAGGATTTTTGAGTAAGAAGTTTAACTGGACAAAGGGACTTGTTAATAAAATCAGATTTGAAAACCACCACTCTGCAGAGCAGCTAGGAGTCCTTGGGCGCACTACTTAGAAGTTATCCATACACTCCCTTCCATTCTCTGTACTTGCTGTAATTGCTTCTTGTTTTCTTCTTGACTTCTTCCAGGCTCCAGGCTAGAAGTTATTAAAGCAGCCTCCAGTGACGATTTTTAAGTGTTCAACTGGCATCGGGCAGACATTCAAACCTAGAGACGATATGGCCACAATCTGGGTGTACCCGCAACTGCTTTCACATGAAAAAAAAAAAAAGATTTCCGGAAGAAAATAGGAAACCTTCCAAGACAGGATTAAACAGCTTCTCATCAGCAGGCACAAGGACCCTGCAGTCACTCTGTAGAGACTCCTTTATAATTGGTCTGATCTTTAACAACAAAGGTCCAAGATGATTCCCAATAAAATGACCCATTTACTCAAACAGATCCTGGAGTTCTAAGCCTGGATTTGCCATGCATTTACCAACCAGTTTTGGGCGAGTGACCCAACCCTCTGGGCCAAATCCCACACTTCCATGGAGACTTTTTTCCCAGAAAGAATTCTCCCAAAAGAGGAGCTGCTGCAGTATCTCACTCTGACTTTCCCTCCTCCTTATCCAGCCTGTTTTGGAGCATATTCCTAATTTTTTGACCTCTGCTCAAATTCCTTGCCCTATAGCAAACTCAAAGAGATGTCTCTCTCCTCCTAGGAGTTCCTAGAGCAATGATTATCTGTGAGATTCATCTGACAATTAATCCTGAGAGGCCTTGTACTGTTCCCCTAAACTGTTATTGTGGTGGTGGTAAACGTCATACATCCTTCCAAACTTCATACATCCTTCCAGTATCCCGAGGTAGACCAGAAGGATCTGCAGGGCAGGAACTCTTTTACATCTTCCCACAGGGAACAACAAGGCACTTGGCACATAGGAAGTCCCCAGGAGAGATGTGCTGAATTTCATGTGCTTCCAAGCTTCCTGTCAGTTTCCTTTGACTCCTGTGAAAGGGAAGAGCAGTACCCACCTGGTGGGACCAAGGAGTGAGTCCGCCAGCTCAAGCACAGCACTGGCCACGAGTCAGAAACCACCAGCCCCGGACACATTCACTTTACAGACACACTTATTTGATAGTGTTAATTAACTCTAAGTTTTTAAACCGTGTTGTCTACATTCAAAAATCAGGAGATGTCACACACACACACACGCAATCAAACTTGGAACACCTACTTTTGTTGAAAACTCAGAGCGCATCACTGTACATGTGTCCCTACCTGGCAATAACTGATGGGCCTTAAGGAGCAGCTGTCTCCTCTGGAGAAGCATAGATTTTCCTGGTTCATAATGTCCTCACCATTCCAAGCTACGTGAGACAATCTTCAGGCAAGATTTGAGACAACACAAATATTCCTGTTTCTTAAAAACAGTCATCACGTGTTTGCCAGAGCGCACTGTGGAATGCTGGGGACTGTGACAAGCGGACAAGGACACACCCCAGCCACCACCCACCCAGCGCACTTCACTCACATGCATGCCTACCCGATGCCACCCCCTGCGTGTCTCATCTCTAGTAGGTGCTTTGGAAATGGTAGCTCCCTGACCCACTTCCTCAGTCCATATGCTCTTCCTCTAGCTCTGATTTATTCTGTCTTTCAATAACCTACTTGTTTCTCTGTGTCCTTTTATTTCCCTTTCAGATTTGTATTCCCCTGCCCCTTTCTGCCTGTGGGATCCTGCTGGTAGGACACTGGAATCAGACCTTACCTCATTCTTGGAGTCTAAGCTACTGCAGCCTGACTGCTGGAGAGCAAGTAAATGAGCAGTCCAGTCAGGGAAGAGCTCCACCACCCAGAACAAAATTAATTCCCAAGGCTTGCTGGACCTGGCAGAACCAGAGCCTCACTCAGTCACAGGCCCAGGAGGCACAGGGAGGAGGAGGAGGGGCAGCCTCCCTGAATGTGGGCCCTGCTGCCTCAGCCCAAGGCTGGCCTCACATCTGTCATGCCCACAGCACTGGCTATTTGCCAAAGGAAAGAAGGAGGGAGAAGGAAGGGAGGGAGAGAGGAGGGGAGGGAGGGACAGAGGGAGGGGAGGGGTGAGGAAAGGGAGGGAGAGGGGAGGGAGAAACTCTGAGATCCCCAAATCACACTCATCATAGAGACAGTTCTGAGCCCAGCAGTGTGCTGCTACCTGATTTTAGCAAAGCTACAAATGCAACGCTCAGCTTGTCCTTAAAATGCAGCAGCACTAGAATGAAAAAGAAATGCTTGGCGGAGTTGTGACATTTAAGCGGTCATGCATTTTTCAACGTATCAGTTATGCAAAGATGTTTATATTCCTCTCTCCTCAGTCATGTTTCATTTAAATGGAGTGGGAGAAAAAAGTCTTCAAAAAGTTTAATTAAATAAAATAGAATCACGGAAGTCAACGTTAACGAAAACAGACTTTGGAGGTGAAAAAAAGTAGAAACAAATGACATAAATAATAAGGGGAAAATAAAAGTAGAAGAGTAAACCTAATACATATTCTTGTTATCTCTACCTCTTGCTGTTCCACCTCCGAGTGAATTTTTATTTTGTGTTATGTTTCTAAGAGTCCAGAAAGAAAAATGTCACCCAGACGACAACATGAAAGGGTTCACGGGAGGCTGAGTTCGTCTAAGACCAGAAGCGGTAAGGAAAAAAGTTCTTCATTTAAAGAGGCAGCTTCTCTTTTTAAAAAAAAATGTGGGGCTGCATGGATAGTTTTCATTCATAATCCTACGAGCACGCAAAATGAAGTTCAAAAGGGTCTAATGGAAACCCCAGACAAATTCAAGATCATCCCTTTCGTTCCCATGTTCACACATAACCGCTGTAACACGTAAGATAACGACGGCAGGAGTAACCGGTCTTAACTGGGTAATCCGTTGTTGACAGCAGGTGATAGTTTGGCCTTCCTGATAGTAATCTGGTTTTTGGCAAACAAGGGAGAGAGCTGTTTGCCACATGCATTTATTTTTATGGGGAGGACATGTTTTACAAAGCTGGATACAGGACAGTACAGGTGTGGAATGAATTGTCCAAGTTGCAAAATATGTGAGCGATGGTGTGTTAAATCTACAGCACACAGCGGCCCTGACATGATTAAATGTTCACTTCTCTTAAGTAACCACAAGCCTGTATTTCCAATTATGGTGGTGAACTGCTTTCTGCTGAGTGGATTAGCTTAGTACCTCATTCTGCTGCTAGTTTTATGATCTGAGATCTTTAATTTTCCCAATTCAACTCTTAGGGCTGCAAAGACAAGCTGCCTGACTTTTAAATAATATATTCCCCCTTTAAATTTCTGCCTCTTACCATTTCCTAGGAGTGCCATTTCCTGTCACCATAATTATAATAATTTGTATGTAGTTCCCGGGATCACATTTCTAATTGAGTCCTAAATTGGTTAACCTCATGAAGTTATTAATATGCTTTGTTAACCTGCACAAATTATATATTTGTCTGGTTGGTCAAATAATGTTCATTATTACATACACTCTTTGCCTCTCTTCCTCAGTTTTAATGTCACTGTTTTAGTTTGCAAAGTGGACGTCATTTTTTTTTTATAATATGCTAAAAATTACAGAACAGTAAGAGTTGGAGAGGAAGGTCTGGGTTAAGGACCAGGAAAAGCACAGGGTCAGTGGAAGAAGAGATCACATTGCACTGGAACAGTAAGAAACAGCTCTAGCACTGGGGATGGGATGGTGCAGAAGTGGGGAGAGGTGGGAGGGGAAAGCTCAGGCCACCCATCCAATGCCAGGTGGCACCAAGGCATGTGGGAGAAGCAGTCAGCTTAGCAAGCCTCTACTAATAATCCCTCCAGAAAATACCCTATGACCAAAGGACCAGCTCTACACAAGACCTCCATACATGTTAGGACATTCACTCTGATTGTCTAGGCCCAAACCCTGTGCAGACAGTGGCATTCACAGGTGTGAACATTAAATAAGATCTCAAGACTGAATGTCTCTCTGGCTTGAAGATCATATAATCCCGTTTCTCTCACTGGCCTTATATTTAAATGTTTCCTAAATCACGTGTCAGTAGGCCCATGTTGATATAAAACCAATATCTTCACAATTCCTTCTTGTCTCTGATGACACAGCCAGATTGTTGGTACTGGATTACTGTGTTTTACGGGGACTCTGTCCAGAACACCAGCGGTGGGTTTCATTGTTGTAAAATCGTAACAATTTGCATCCACAGGATTCGATTCTTCCAAACCTCTAAAGACACACGCTGGTATCTGTTAAGCCTTGAATCTAAAGCTTTTCAGAGGTAAGAGCATACCTGTAGCTCTTCTAAAGTCCTCAAATCTGGGTGAGTAAAGCGGACATGAAACTATCAGAAAATCCACCATTATGCATTTCTGAGTTTACTGGGCAGGAAAAGATTGTCCACCTTTGCCAAATATACTCTGATAATCTGGAGAACATTGCTGGTTCAAAGATATTCATTCAGTATCATGGAAATGATTCAGTCTATATTGATATGACCTGAATGTGTCTCCCCAAAATTCATCGATTGAATTCCTAACCCCTAATGTGACGTTGTTTGGAGCCGGGGTCTCTGGGAGGTGATTAGGTCATAAGGGTAGAGCCCTCATGAATGGGGGCTCTTATAAAAGAGACCCAGGAGAGCTCCCTCATTTTTCTCACATGAGGACATGTCGAGAGCATGACCATCTCTGAACCGGGAAGCTGACCCTCACCAGATACCAACCTGCCAGCACCTTGACCTTGGACTTTCCGGCTTCAAAACTGTGAGAAATAAGCGTTTATTGTTTAAGCCCCCTGACTGTGATATTTTTATTATTGCAGCCTGAATGGACTAAGGCAGTGGTGAAACAGTTTTTTCTTACATACTTTCTATCACCCAACAACACCTGGTTCTGGAACCTGGCATAAAGCAAAGCCAGGATAATAAAGGGAACAGCTAATTTCTCCATATCCTCACCAACACGTCTTTTTTTTTGTTTGTTTTTTAATAATAGCCATCCTACAAAGCGTGTTATGACAGCTAACTGTTATTTTGATTTGCATCTCTCTGATGATTAGTGACACTGACCCATGCCTATACCTGTTAGCCATTTGTATGTTTTCTTTGGGGGAATGTCAGTGCAAGTCTTTAACCCATTTTTTAAAATCTGGTTATCAGTGTTCTGCTATTGAGTTGTAAGAGTTCCTTACATATTTTAATTCCCTCAAGAAGAGGGAAGAGACAAAGACGCTTTTAACATAATAACCACACAGAGGAGTGCCAAGGAGAGGGCCGGGTTGCCAGAACGGAAGGTGAAATTCTCAGAATAGACAGGGTGCTGTTATGGACTGAATGTCTGTGTCCCCCCGAAATTCATTTGCGGAAATATAATTCCCAGCGTGACCGTATGAGAAGGTGGGGCCTTTGGAAGGTAATTAGGTCGTGAGGGTGAAGCCCCCATGATGGGATTCGTGCCCTTATAAGGAGAGGAAGAGCCCAGAGGTCTCTGTCTCTCAGGCATGTGAGGATACACTGAGAAGTCGGCACCGGAACCCAACCACACAGCACCCCAATCTGGGACCTCCAGCCTCCAGAACTGTAAGAAATGAATTTCTGTCATTTATAAGTCATCCAGGGTACGGTACTTCGTGATAGCAACCCAAACCCACTAAAACAGGTGGGACACACTGAATTCACCAGAGAGCTGTCTCACTTCTTTGTTTCATTTACAAGTGAAAATCTGACCAGTGTATGTAAAACACCTCCTTCTAGAGCAGGTCCTTTCTCCACCAACAGTGTCTCCTCTCTGCCTGCTGCTGCCCCACCAGAACCTTCCCCCAGCTCTCCCTCGGAATCCCGAATCTCCACAGGGAGCGCCCATCCCGGAGCCAACAGTGCCTGCTCCGTGACGTGACTGGCAACACTCTCCTCCGTCCGCTGCCAAGTGGTCCAAGGCTGTGGAGAAACCAAAGATGGCTCTTCCTCCCGAAAAGCTACCCTGGACCCACCCATCCTTCTCCTGCCCAGCACCGCTGAGTGGATGCACGAGGGGCCGCCTCAGCCCGCCCCCCGCCACCACCACAAACCTGGATCAAGCAGGAGACTCCAGGGCCTGAGCCAAACAAACTGCCCACTGGGAAACCAAACAAAGAGGCAGAGAAGGAACACGAGTCGGGATGGGGCACTGGGGCTGAGTAGTGATGATGTGGAATCAGGACGGGCAGCCCTTTAGGCTGAACCTTAGGCCACACAAGTCAGCAGGAAAGGGGCTCCTGAGAGGGTGAGGGCACGTAGCCCTGGTCGCAGCTCCATGGTGCCCAGTCCTACTTCACGTGACACACGGCTTCACTTTCTGACCTTGAATCCCATGATGTATCTGGATCCTCGCTGTACACCTGCTAACCGCCACAGTTGTGTGTGTGTGTGTGTGTGTGTGCGTGCTCGCGCGTGTGTTTTCTTAGTGAGTTTTCCTCCTTGCAAACAAAAAGAGGAAACATCAGCATGACACAGCCCCAGAAGACATCCTTCCCCACAGAACATCTTAGGCAATGACCAGCAGCTTCTAAAGATGTCAGCACCAAGTCCTCCATCAAACTGGGCGATTGTTCTTTACAGGAACCAACACAACAGAGGTCTGCTCATTTAAACACTTCTTTCTAAAAACCCCAGAGGGTTCACAAGGGTACAGAGTGTGTCCACTGGAGTTGCACCCTTCTCAGCTCCCACTGGAATCCAGCCAATCTCAGAGATCCACGGGCATCTGCCCTGAATGGGCTACTTAACCTTTGTCCGCTGGGTAATGCTTGAGGAGCCCACTTCAGGTTTGTCATCTGCACTGTTCACCAGCCACCTGGACATCCTTACAATGCTGGGCAACAGAGGCAGCTCTCCAAACTCTTCTTTGTTTAAGGTAACGACTCTCCATCTTTAGTCCCTGCCTCCACCACCTCTCTCACCTCTTTTACACGAGAGCCCCCAGCTATTCATTCTTCCCCTGATTCACCCCTGCCTCTGCCAGAGCCCATCCTCCTCCTCGGAGCAGCCAGAGTGATCTTTTAAGAAACGTAAATCACGCCATGTCCCTCCCCTGCTTACGAATTTGCAATGAATTCTCATATCACTGAGGATGGAGGCTGAACTCCTCGCACCCCACCTGCAGTCTGGTGGGATCTGGGCTCCGCTGCCTCTATACTGCTCTCCGGCCGCATCCCCTCACTCACCCAGCGGCAGCCACACCGGAAGTGTCGTCCACTTCTGGCCAGCCCACAGAAGCTCCAACAAGACCTCCACCAGGGCGTTCCCTTGACTCCCCGCAGCCTGTACACCCCCTCCACACACCCCATCCCCATCACCGTTGACCCCATCACATCATCCTTTTTTATCATCTTCATAGCACTTATCGCTTTCAGAAATTATCTTGTGCCTGCATTTAATTTTATTGTTTTTATTCTGTCTCCACCTGCAAGATGATAAATGCCACCAAAGCCCAGGCATTTTCTTCTCACTCACTGCTGTCTATAAAGGTTCCAAAACCGTGTCTAGAACATGATCTAGCCTCCAAAAATATTTATGAAAAGAGCAATCCTCTAACTTAAGACTGAAAGAGTTACAGTTTTTCGGGTAGTTTTGCTCTTTTGACTTGTTTCCCACTTATACACCCAAAATACTACTTCCTACCTTAATGTTACTTTCTCCGCTGATAATGGAAATAATAGTCACCATTTGGTTTTGAAATACCACTCTATGTTAAATAGCTACGCAATCTGCATTTATTATAGGTCAACCAAAAAAAGAACTGGATATTACCTGTCTCCTATAATTGGATTGTATTTTCTGAAGAATCATGTTATTCTGGAGTTTTGCCTTCTAATTTTCTGTGGTATTACATGTTTTTATTCCCTGCAGATAAATGGGCATGTTTTTCCACTTTGTTTGCAAACCAGAAAAAAATATTAAAATCTGAAGCAGACAATACAACTTCTAGAAATGACCTGACTCATGCATATTAGGGCATAAGGCTTCTCAAAAAAGACTAAACGTGTTTGTTCCTAGAAAATATTTTACTGAAACCTACCTCATTAGCAACATGTTCTGTGGGAACAAACACAGAAGGGGACAGAGAAAACAGGGTCAGATGGATATCGGTTTCCCCAGAATTGTCTCTCGTAAACCTGGTTAGCAGCTGTTCACACATGCTGCCCTTACCTCCCGCTTTTTCCTTTCGTGCTAACATCATCATTCAAGCTTCTGTTTGCTTCCCACACGCCAAGCACTCTTCTAGGCTTTTCACTTGTATTATCTCATTGAACTCTCAGAATAACCTCAGAACGTAGATGCTACACGGTCCCATTTTGCAGATCAGAAAACTGTGAGTAACGGCAAGTTAGTAACTTGCAGAGCTGACTGTAAAACACCAGACCTTCACCATCATACTATACTTAGATTTCCTTCTAGAACCTCTCCATGGGTAGACTTCAGTTTGGAGAGGTCAAAACTTTGACGCAACGGAGAATTCTTATACACATCTGCCTGAGAAGATATAAATGTTGCAGAGATTCTTTCCTTCCCAGTAAAAATGGAGAAATCTGAAGCCTGCATTATACTCACTAGTAAAAACGATGACAGAATTAATAACTGCTGTGTGGAATTCATCATTACAAGTAACCTTTCTCACTTCCCTTGATTTCATAAACACTGCATATTAAGTCTGGGCCAGATGCCTACAGACATCTTTGAAGACAGTATTTCATCATCTGAATATTCGGCCATTTGAAGAAAAAAAAATAGCCTGTTCCAAATTCCTCACCCTTGTAAATGTTTTTAAGACTTAATGGAAATATAGCTTTGTGCCTCTCAAAATGACCGCCCACAAGGTCTCTCCTGTGATGAAAGACTTTCTCAGAATCCAAAAACTGTCTAAGAAAACAATTATTTCTTTTCATAACGCTTCTGAGTCTGCGTAAAGACAGGAAACTACAGGGAATTTGATTAGAATCATAAATAGATGTAAGAGTAATAGTAGAGGATGATAACTAAGCTGTAATAATCAGCACTTCAGCTTGGGTTCCTAATCAAATAATTCTTTGATTTTCATGATTTTGTTTAATCTGTAATACCCCTTCCCAGCATATACCATAAACTTTGATATTATGTTTGCATAAAAATGAATACAGTATTCATATCTGTGTTGTATCTTATCGACTGAAATGAAGTTCACCATAAAATAAGAATTTTTAGTTATCTTAAACACTCAGGGCTCATCATATTTTCTACTTGAGCTACAAAAAAATCATATGACTATTCCTTTTTAGCCTAGAGAACATCTTTTTTAAGAGCTGGCTAACATCTAAATCAGGCAAGACCCTAATGGCATTTTCAGCAAGAGTCTCGTCTATATATGTTCGTAGGTCAGTTATTTATCTTTGTCCGTTCCTTCTGCCTGCGGTCCAGTCACTACATTCTATACCATGAAGTGCCTCACGGGACCAGGAGGGTTGAACTGGGTGATGGTTAGTTTTATGTGTCGCCTTGGATGGGCCATGGTGCCCAGGTATTTGGTCAAACATTATTCTGGATGTTTCTGTGAAGGTATTTTTTGGATGAGATTAACATTTAAATTGGTGACTGTGAGTAACGCATGGAGATTACCCTCCATAGTGTAGCCGGGTCTCATCCAATCAGCTGAAGGCCTTAACAGCCAAAGACTGACCTCGCCAAGCAAGAATCCGGCCATCTGATGGCCTTGGAGTGCCAACGGCAACTCTTCGAACTGGGTCTCCAGCCTGCCGACCTACTCTGCAAAGTGTGGGCTTAGCAGGCCTCTACACCTGCATGAACTGTTTCTTAAAATACTTCTCTCTCTCTCTCACTCTCTCTCTTACTCCCCACCCCCACCCCCCACACACACAGAGTCTGTCTGTTCTGTTTCTCTGGGAAACCCTAATACAGGCTGTTTCAGCAAAGTCTAGCATTGCTGTCATTTGCAACACAGTCTCAGCTTCTTTCTTTAGTCAACAGAAGGTATTATAATTGCACCTGTAGGTCTAACAAGTCCTATCCTCTCAAGCACATCCTTCAGTCATTCTGCACTAGTTATGAATTGGAATGGGTAGAGGCTAGAATCGTCTCCTTTCCTTGCTTATGGTCAGCCAAAGGGTAATAAGGCCACAAGAGGTAAAATATACCCGATTCTGGGCTGGCCTTCTGTCTTGCTCTGACAAACAGAAAAAGACAGAAATGATGGTTTACAAGTTCTAAGCCTAGGCCTCAAGAGACCTTGCAGCGTCCTCTCTCTTGCTTTTCTTGGGAAGCCTGTGGTCACTACTGTGTGAATGAGCCTGGGCTAACCTGCTGGATGATGGATAGTTGGCCCAGTTAACCCAATATCCCCAGCCAACAGCCAGCCATCTGCCAGATGTATGAGTGAGGCCATCCACAGACAGCTGACTGCACATATAAGTGAACCTAGTTGGACCAGCAGAAGAACCACCCGGCTGATCTTAGCCACATCCCTGATCCACACAATTATGCACTTATAAATGGTTTTTGTTTGAAGCCACAAGGTTTTGGGTGGTTTGGTATACTGCAAATGTTAACTGATACGCAGGATGAGTACTGTCGCCTTTCACCCAGATAAGGAATTCAAGAGCAATGCCATCTGGATGAGGAATTCTGTCTTTTGACACACTGTGCTTAAAATATCAATGGGACTGTCAAGTAGCCAGTTCAATAAATAGTTTTGGAATTCAGGAAGGAGATCTTACCTGGAAACACAAATCTGAAGGGCTGATTTCCATGTGTGAGGAGATTGCCACAGGAGAGCAGTAATACAGTAAAAGGGAAGGAGATCAGAGTGGAGACCCCAGGAACATTACATTTAAGGTCAAGCAAAGCAAGAGAGTCAATGAGGGAGAGGAGGAGATGTGATGAAAATAGGAAGATGCCACAGAAGTCAAAGGAGTTTCTCAACAGAATCACAGAGATATCTAAAAAAGAAAATAGAACTAATAAGAGTCCCAGCACTTGGGTATCACGAAGTCATTGCCAGGAGAGTTTCAGCAAGGTGGTGACAGTTGAATCCTTATTAGAGGTCATTAAAAAGTGAGCAGGAGGGGAGGATTTGGAAACAATATATATCTACAAGTTTCCTGCTGAGGTCGGCAGAAATGTCACCTGCCCTGGATCACTGCCTGCCTCTTTGCTCCAGGAATCTTTGAGCCACTGAGAGCAACCAATCTCACAGTCATGTGGATTCATGTCTTTGAAATGTACAGTCACATCAGCTGGGCTTTTCGTGCCATCCAACGAAAGGAAAGAGGCACCCTCTAAAGGAAGTGAAAAGTTGATGGAGGAAATTTTCAAGATGGGAGTGGTACACATCCCTAAGTGTATGGAGTCACGAAGCCAGAATGATGCATCAAAGTCCTGGAGAGGATGAGAGGGGATGAAATTCACAGGTGCAAGAAAAAATGGAGGTGAAAAGATGGAGATTTCCAGATATGAAACACACGATTAAGGGAATTCACATTGGGTGACCATGAATCCTCACCTTGGAAGGGAGCCAGTGGTAGGCAGAGCTGAGGACAGTGGGCAGTGTCTGGTGCTGCACAAGCGAACAGTGAGTGAGTGAGCCTGATGACCCATGCAGAGCTTGGTGAATGGCACTGAGTTTGGGGACAATAAAATCACAGTGGCATTCTTTAGCATGACTGGGTTTTTCCAACAGCAGGCAACAGCTTGCATGTAGAAGCAAACAAGGCAGTTGGTTGGACTGACCCAAGACTGGGATTTTGTGGACAGATATTAAAGGGCAAAGGATTAAGGGCTTTGAGCGTTTGGCAAGAGAGTGGTTAAAGTGATGTATCGGGTTCTGTGCTGGCTGAAAAAGCAAGGAGGAAGGTGTGACTCATGAGCTGGGAAAAAAGGGAGAGTAGTACAGAGATTAGAGATTTTGGAAAAAAATAGGTGAGGGAGCAGAAAGGCCATGAGGCTTCAGTCACGCAGGATGACGCTGGAGTTGAAGGTTCCAGGAGCAGAGCCATTCCAAAGGATAAGGCCAGGGTGTGGGCGAGGTGACTGGGCCACCAAAGCATTGTGGGAGTTGAAGTGTGGCAACTCGGACACTAAGTCACTGGATTCTTTCTCTGTGCACAAATGCTGAAGATCACCCTGGTGATGACCGTGGAGGGAGAGGGGAGACATGAGCCACGGGTCTGAGCCCTCAGGGGAAAAGAGGACGTGACAGGGAGATAAGATGACTAGGAAGACGGGTAGGACACAGCCTCTGGGAATTTCACTGGGGGCTACAGGAATCGCGGGGTTTTGTGTGAGAGCGGCCACGTACTGTTCTGGAAGCAACAGTCACCACAGGTCCTCTGGGCCTCAGGGGTGTGGACAAAGGAAAGGCCACTGCCCCCCAGAAGTGTATTTCCTGAAGGTGGAATCAAATTGTAGTAAAGGCAAGATTTGGGGAAAGGAATTTTACACTGTTAACAAACCAAGGGTCCAAAGGCACTATGGAAAAAAGCCGTGAGGAGGTCAACAGAGAAAGGCAGCGGGGCGCGCCGGCCAAAAATGAGAATGCCTTTCATCATGCAACTGAATCATTATTACTTTTGTATGAGTTTTGACTTGCACAGATATCTCTAAGATTTGTCATATCTGGGGCCAGATCAGACCACCAATAATGATGCCTTGGTATATAGTTAACCTTCCTCTTCCCTTGGAATTATCTCAGGAATGACCAGACATACTACTTAGAGTCCAGACTTATTTTTTGTTTTGAAGTGTAAGTAGTTCTGTGAGTGGCACAAGAAAGATATTGTCTCCATAGGTCTCAACAGAACATAAGCCAGGAGGTTTTGTAGAGATAATATGCCCTGGAAGGAGAGGAAAAAATACTTACCTGATAACCAGAGTTAAACTCCTGACATAAACTATTTTCTTGGATCACCCGACCCACGTTTTGTTCTAGCAGCTCGAAGAATTTGAAAAACTAAAGATGAAAGGAGGTCATAATTGTTATAAGCATGACCTCTTGACTGACAATGGCCATTAAAAAGGTTTATTTTGAAGTTTTCAAATGGACAAAGAAAATACTGCGATATGCGGATTCATCTCCTAATAGCCTCTACCTGACACGTAGCCGCTGGGGGTATAAGTTGGTGTATCTCGTCTAAGAAACAATTAACACAAAGTCTTAAAAATGTGCATGCCCTTTAACCCAGCAGTTCTACTACTGGGTATTATTCTGAAGAAATAATCATAGACATGCCTCAGGTTTCGTCGTAATTGGTGACCACCTAAACACCCAATATTTAGGAGGATGGTTAAATAAATGGTCCTATAATCATACAATGGAATACTACAGACACATTAAAAGGGATATAGAGGCATATGAAATACTACATGGCAAGTTAGTCATGATTTATTGGGCTAAGATCAGGTTATAAAATTGTTTACATATGATACCAATTTAAAATATGAAATACTATGTAGGCCTAAAACAAAGACTGGAAAGATATCCATTAAAGTAGTATCTGTGATTATCTTTAGATGTTTGCATTATGTATGGTTTTGATTTTCCTCTTTTTTATGAACCTTTCTAAGAAAAATCTCCAAAATGAAAATAGATTTGTAATAAGAAAAAGTAATAATATGCTTTTATCGGTTTCCTAGTATAATGATATTCCTAAACAGTACCTTAGAAAATCAGGCTTAAATATACTTTTTAAATTAAGTAGTAAAGTATAAAGGAAGAAAGTATTTCCCTATTCTTAAAAATGCAGAACAAAAGAAGTATTTGTCCTAATTTTGAAGTGCAAACTCCCTTTTTTAGCAAAAGTCCTTTTTGGGTTGGTGCTTAAAGGAATGTTTCTATCTCTGTGTTCTGATCCTTTTTGAAATGGGTGCTGATACCTGTAAATTCCAAGAAGAAGTCAAAGGTTATTCTTCTTTTCAAATGATCAATAAAGATTTTAGCACCTATTTCAGGCACTGTATTTAATGTATGGGTCATGCAAATAATGTTTAAAAAAAAACTCAAGGCATTTATAAATCAACTAAGAAAAAGCTGTAACTATTTAAATACAACAGATATAAAAGAACTAAGAAGAACAGCCAGCATTCAAGCCGTGCTTACTATTTATGAAGACTTCTTAAATACCATATATGCCCAAATATAAGATTCAGCATTTTCCCAAAATTCTCCCAAAAAGTGGGATATTCAAATATCTTCAAAGGCTCTCATATTACAGGACATTCTCTAATTACTTTATTTAAATAACTAAGTAATGCTGGGGAAGACTCGTTAGCCTAAAATGACCTCAGTCTATGCTTTTTTGAGATGCTCTCAGAGGTCACTTCACAAAATTGGTTACAGAGGTTTAATACAGATTTAGTCATTGTTCCTGGAGTGAGGTCCCACAATGCAAATGTTTAACGTCACTGTAAACAAGCATTTAAAAAATAACTACCTAAATGAGTATAATGCATATTTGTTGAACATTTACTTCATTTCTGAGTGGGTATGTGATACTACTGTAATAAAAACAATTGGTTTCAGAAGGCAAGCTCTCCTTCCACCATAATGATAATAACTGAGGGAGCACTTTACCGTTTATAAACACCCCCCCAAAACATCATCGTACTTAATTTTACTACTACAGTAAAATGAATGAATATGGCCAAAATCTGGGGGAAACGAACCAGTATTTATTTTCATGCACATAAACAGGAATCAACCTATTGTTTTTTGTGCGTGTGGGGGGGGGGGGGTTAGTGGTTTTTTGTTTGTTTGTTTGTTTTTAGAAACTTGTTCTTTAAGGCCAGTTTAATTGGAAAAAATAATCTTTAAAATTATTTCTGGACGTCCCCGGTGGCACAGTGGTTAAGAATCCGCTGCCAATGCAGGGGACACAGGTTCCATCCCTGGTCCAGGAAGATCCCACATGCCACAGAGTAACTAAGTCCGTGCCCTACAATTACTGAGCCCGCGTGCCTAGAGCCCGCGATCCTCAACAAGAGAAGCCACTGCAATGAGAAGTCTGTGCACCGCATCTAAGAGTAGCCCCCGCTCGCCACAACTAGAGAAAGCCCTGGGACAGCAACAAAGACCCAATGAAGCGAAAAATTTAAAATTTTTTAAAACAATTAAAAAAAAAAAACTAAATGAATTTTTTAAAATTATTTCTAATGCATCTGTTACTGGCAGAGTCAAAAAATCAATTAGCAATGGAGTCCTACTGCCTAAAATAACAAGCATTTGACAAAAATAATTGTAAAGATGATTCCATTCCCCTTTACAATTTTTTTTTTTTTTTGGCTCTTTTAACAACGCTGTATAATCCTTTTAGTTTGACATCGCGAAAAGAAAGTAAACAATTTCATTAGCACTGTTGCACAGGCCTCAGAGTGTGTCCCCAACTTCAGAGGCTATTTCACTTCCTAGCTTGGATGACTAATTTTAATCCAGAAAAAGTTTAGCAATCCGTTAAAGTGCAATAAGATCCAAAATAAAATTTTACGTTTGATTTACTAATTAAACTGCTCTCTTGACACTGTCAACAGAGTAGATTTTAAATGATGCAAAGATCTTAACTTTCAACTAAGTTTGAAAGCTTTCTTGCCTGCTTGTGACAGAACAGAATAGAAAGCAATTCTCCTATTTAGTTTACTAACTCAGGTGACCCCAACCCTGCTAGCTCTGTCCCTTTGCTAAGCAAGAGAGAGGGAGGGGCCTGCTGGTGGGAGGACGGTAAATTCACCCTTGGAAGACCCTTTATAAATTTCCAAAGTGGAAGCAATAAGTAGGGCAGACCCTGCCCCCTCACCGTTCTTCTCTATAACATTATTTTTCTTTCTTGGTACTTCACACAGTTTAAATGAGATGATGGATGGATGGATGGATGGATGGATGGATGGATGGATGGATGGAAGGAAGGAAGGAAGGAAAGAAGGACAGACAAATAGATGATAGATTGATGATATGTGTATACATATGGAGATAGACACAAAACTATATATAATGTATATTATATATATCATGTGTCATGTGATCTATGTCTCTCCTACTAAATTAAAGCTCCTTGAGGGCAGGGACAAGCACAATAAATTGAAGGTACTCAATAAATTTCACTGAATGGAAAAGATCAACAAAAAAATAAAATAAAAAAAGGAACAACCCTTGACAACTACTCCTTGATAAATTCCTCTGTGTTTCCCTCCGCTGGAATGCCCCCCCTCTGCCTCATCCTCATCTACCCAAATTCTCCCCATTCTCCAAAGCCCGAACCAAATGCCACTGCCTCCTTAAAATCTTCTGATTCTTCCAGCCAAAAGGAAACTCCCCATCATCCAGATAACCACAGCACTGTTATCCACTCCTTTCTTAAAGTACTACCCATTTTCTAACCTGCTCTGCATAGAGGTAAGGTTCCACTTGAAACCCACGCCCATGTTCAAGGCAGCAGGTTTTATTCGTCTGTGATTTCCCTGTCACACATCCGTTCATCCACCTGAAGGCAGCCTAGCACCGTGGTTAAAATTAAAACATGGACTCGAAAGCCAGACTTGCTAGATACAGATCCTGACTGTCCACTTACTGACTGTGATCTTTGGTTGTCACTCCACCTCTCTGTGCCTCAACTCGCTCATTTGTAGTAGGTAATATGCAACACTGGCTACAGTACCTACCTCTAGGGTTATTTTGATGACAAAATGAGTTGATCTATGTAAAGGACTCTAAAAGGTTTCTGGAATGTTATAGTAAGTGTTCAATGCAAGAACTCTATTACTATCGACTCAGTCTAATGTACTGAGACTCTACTATGTGCCAGGCGCACTGCTGGGCTGCCACATCAGTAGGTACTCTATAAATATTTGAGGATTGATGGAGAAGACCTAACATTGACTCAGCTCTTTATTAGTCAATAGCAAAGGTCTTCCCAGGTCCAAAGTCTCACTTAATCTCAGCAACCATTCTAGGGGATGGATGTCATCATTCCTACTTTTATGCAGACGCAAATGGAGTCCCTTCTGCTTTGAACTGTGCGGGCACATATTTGATGGGTGAAAAGCCTCTACAGTGCTCACCTCACAAGCCCTCCAACTTCTAGAGATTTTTTTTCCATTCCCTCCTGCAGCTCCCTCAACTTCACACGAAGCATCTTTTTTAGCATCTGTTCCGCCTGACTCCTGTCATTAGATACACTCTTGTGTGTTTATAATGCACCACTGATTTGTTTCAGACTAAATCGTGGGATCTAAAAATAAAGTGATGTTGAACATATTTCTTTGCATATTAACTTTAAAGAAATAGATTAATGTTTTAGAAATAATCAAAAATGAATGATCCACTCAGCATGCAGCAGTTACCAAAAAATAAAAAATTAAAATTAAAATTACAGCCCCTCAGATTCCCACTTTTCCCCCTTTATCCTTTCTGAATTTATTCATTTAAGTATCTACTTTATAACTTTTCATTTTAAAAATTAAGAGGTCTAGTGAGCCTACGGCAAACCAGTCATCTTCTTCCCTGGGGCTGCTTAAATGAAGGCAGGATTCATTCACTCTCCAAGTCAAATTCCCATTTTCAAAAATGACCCTGTAGAACTGTCCTCATCATCCCAAGAGATGGAGCAAAGAACAATTAACAAAGGGACACACACAATGGTACAAAAGTTCCCTAGAGTTTCAGCCACTTCCCAACACATCTGCTTTGTTGACTACAGGCCAGGCATGCTGCGGGATCTTGAACGGAAGAAGGCACGGTTCCTTCCCACAGGGAGCTTCCTAAGTGGTAGGGGAGGTGAGAGTTACACATAAACAGCAGCAGCTCAGGATGGAAAGGGATATGGGAAGCACAGTTACGGGAGTGGGACAGAGAAAAGAATTCTTGCTGATGTGAAAATATGACTCGTCTATTTGATAAATCACTTAAAATGTTTCTCCCTTCATCACACACTCACACACACCCATTTTGACAAGGAGCTTCTTTCTTTTCTTTGCACCCTGAAAACACTCTCACTTATGAGCCCATGTGTACTTATCTTAAGCCACCAACCAAGCTTGGTGGCATCATCTGCTGTCAATTCGATGTTTTCTTATTACTCAGAAAGGGTTACATCTGCAAATAAATATGCATTCTGGTCGCAACACTAAATAATGAGGCAAACTGCAGTTTATAAAATGCAGTCATTCCACGCCACATTGCATTTTGGAAGAGGGAGGGCTACAGTCGGCTGTGAACAATTACCAAATCATCAATGGAATTCAATAAATGTTGTTTAAAAAAACTAATTATTTGTTACAATAACCAGCTACTACTGCCACTTTCTATTTGGAGGTTTGTAAACTACTTCCATTTGAAATGTAATTGATTCCATTTTTATCATTTGTTCAAGTTTATGTGGTTGTTCTCATCCTAAGAGATGATAACATCTATTTTCAGCAAATTATACATTATAATTCCTCATTCAAAAGCTGTAACAGAAAACAAAATGCTAATTTATGCTGTAAACGAAACTACAGAATCATAATCGTTCACTGTTAACTTTAGGGACTGAACTGCTACTGGAAATAATAAATGGGAGCAAAATGTGGTAGGGGGCGTTGGTTAGAGTTCTCTTTCTTTTTCTTTGCGCGTTTTTGGCTTGTTTTGTTTCGTTGTTACGCAGCTAATACACTTTCTAATACGCTTTCAGGCAAGAGATTACATGGATATTTTGTCTTCTCCCAGATATAAGCCATAGCTTTGCCCCACAGCTATTACCTGCAGTTCGATATTTCAAATCTACAGGAAGATGTGCCCACAAGCAATCAGGAGCACACCCTGAAGAGGGGCGGCGTAGTAAAACCGCCCACCTGCTTTTGCATATTTCACTAAGCTTCCATACCCACACTGCCGTTTACCCCAGCGATCGCCCCCTTCTCTCTCCATGCCTCTCCCATATAAGCATCCCTTCGCAGCACCTTCTTGTCAAGGTGAGCCTTCCCCTTTGGCAAGCTTCCCGTCCGTGTCAGGGAATACATGGAATAAACAAACAAACAGAAATCCAGTAACTTTAATAAATCAGGTCGATTCTTATTAACTAAAAAAGAAGGGGGTGTGGGTCCATATTCCAGACACTCTGCTTTCCTTAAATAACTATCTTCAAGTGGAAAGACAGTAACATCACCTAATGGTACTTTCTCTTTTCTTTTTTCTAAAAAATATAATCCAAAAGAAAGAAAGACTTTAATATAATTGCATCAAAAATGTGAATTCTTTGAAGGGACCAAAAAAGTCACACTGCCATGGAGAGTAAATCACTTTCTGCTGCCCTTTTATTTAATGCCGTCCGCTGTCCACATTTACCTCTCCACCAGCAAAGTGTGATCATTGATTTCCTATGGTCTCTCTCTCTGGAAGGAAGTTCTGCTTTTTTGATAATGACTACAAAGGGTAGGTGACCCCATTCTCATTCCAGTGCAAACCCTGCACTTTTACATTTCTGCTAGGGCCGCAGGAATGTGAAACTAGACAGACTTTTTGCCCTCTTCCTTGAGACTGTCTTGCTGTAACTACTGACATTTAATGTTTTCCCTCCCTTCCCACAACTGTATTTTGGAAGATCGTGATACAAGGGATGAACCACCAAAAGCCATTAGTTCATGATGGACATAAATGTTAGGCGTGTGATCTGGTACAGAAGACACCTGTTATAACATGGCCATGACGAGAAAGGTAAATCTCAGTCTAAATCACAAACACAACTATATACAGAACAAACCCAAAATGATATGAGTTTGCTTATAAAAGGAGAGTGAGTTATGCCTCAAAAAATACACACACACCCCTATACATTATACATATGTATATACACATATATACATATATATACACATGAGCTAAGGTTTTGGTGCATCTGAATGATTATTTATAAAAATTATTCCATTCATGTATCTTATAACTATATTTCTTCTGCAGCGTCTTATCTTCCTGATGCCCACATACATTTGGAATGAGCCCTCCACTAAATCGTAATTATCTGACGTTGGGAGCTGGCAATCTGAAGACCCTGTCTATCTCTCAACCTGGATCAACCATTCAAACCAAAACGAATGGTAACGTCAAACACTTAGTCCATCATGAAGAAAAAAAAAGCATCAGGTAGTTATGGCTGATTTTGTCAAAACAGAAGGCTTCACCTCATTCCCAAACAGAAGTATATCCCATTATATAAATAACCAGGAAAACAATATGAGCAAACTTGGACAAGCGAAGCATTTCTTCATTATTTCATGAAGCTGGCAAATGAATGACAGCATGATAAACGTGCTAGAAACGTACCCACGGCCACACATTGTCTTTATGGTGTACTGAAGAGTAAGTCAAGTGTGGAGAGTAAGTGGGACTCTGGGCTCTGAAACCAGTCTGCCTGGAGGATATCCCAGTTTTGCCCCTAATTAGCACTGAGGTCTGAGGCAAAGTACTTAACTCTCTGTGCCTTATTTTCTTCACCTATAAAATGGGATCAAGAATAAAAGTTTATAACTCATATGTTGTGGAGATGAGAGGAGTCACGTATGTGTAACTTGGAACAAGATTAATAAATGGTAACTATTGTCACTGTAGTTTGGTTCCCAAGTTTTGGGCTAAAGGAACTTTATACAGAAAAGGGAACAATATTTTCAAGCTGGTACCTTAAAGAAGCTACCCTTGTTGGAAGATCTACCACAAACCCAAGTTGTTACAAGTCTCCTTTACTTTTCGACCTACCTAGGAGAAATTCAATGTTGGAAAAACTGGGATTATGTGAGCTGGATTTAGAGGTAGATTTCTAAAATGTATTTAAGGTAAATATATAAAAATGCACCTAAAAACCAGCTTGCAGTTTATACATTCATCATCAGGAGAATTAAAATGATTTTTTTAAAAAAGAAGCCCAGTTTATGTTTTTTCAACTTTAAGATACTGGCTTTCTAACAACCTTGTAAACAGAGGACAGTCCCAAGTCTTGGCTTGTCTCCATAGATCCAAGCAGTACCACTTTAAGAATTATGAAATACCCAGAAAAGAGGGAAAAAATATTGAATTCTTTATAGGACTTGGACTGGATGGAAAAGAAGAGTTCCTCAGTGGACTGTTTCTGCTTAGGCTACCCACATTTGTGGAAGGAGTGCCAAGCCAAAAAAAAAAAAAAAAAAAGGCAGTCAGCACAAGCATTCAACAACTTACCCAAATCCATTAATGATTCTGCATTGAAGTGTCTATCCTGCTTGAAAAAATAGAGTGTGTACAAAGAATTACAGGTCTTCGCTAACAAAAGTCCAGGGCTGAATTTAAAACAGTCACTGTCTACTCTGAGAAGATAGTGTGTCCTTATAAGGATGCCATTTTCTATTTCTAGTCTGGCAAATTTGAGGGAGTGGCAGGGGGAGGGGGTAGGAGAGAAAGAAAAGTTAAAGGCAGAGTCGAGTCTGCTGGTGATGCCTTTTTCCCAAACTCAGGTTTAAGCTACCCAGTAACCAAAGAATTGGTCAATCGGGTGAATAAAGTCAGGTGTCTGGCTTTGTGGACACCCAAGCAGTCAGCTAATTGGCTTCATTTTTCACTTTCAATTGATCGCTTCAATATCATACAGGCCTGGCCTGCTTCAATTTGGGCTTACAGAGGGATAGCTAAGAAGGTGACCCAAGTCCAGCTGCAAACAGGAATGACCACTGTGCAGTCAGCTTCCTGACGGAGACGGAAAGCTTAAACAACTATGGGAGAGACTCGCAGGTTGAAAAAGCACAACATAAAAAGATAGAGTTGGGTTCTGGAAGCTTGCACTACTGCCATCCCTAGGCGTGAAACTGTAAATTAAAGAATGGTCTGTTGTCTGCTGCACTGAGCCAAATCAGAGACATTTCACATACACACTTTAATTGGGGTTTTCATTCTAATTGAAGAAATAAATTCCACCTAAGCAGATGCTCCCCCGCCCCCACTCTCACTATGGTATGTTTTGCACATTGGCAAGTGGGTGCAAAATTTCTGCAACATGGTCTCTTCGGATATAAGATGGAATTTCCCAGTTTTTAAATGGTAACAGATGCAGTTTCGGCTCTAATACACATTGGGCTCTCTCCCAAAAAATCACCCCAATCCACCCTCCCCCTGCTTTAATAATAAAATGTCACAGAATAACTAAAAACCTTCCAGTCAGCAGTGATTCGTGTTTGGGTTTTTTGGTCCTGTTTTTGTGTTCAGTAATGAATAAATGCCCCAGTTGTTTCCAAATTTCCAGGTCTCTATATAAAGAACCCCCCTCTTCATTATTTTTTTCACTTGCTTGTTTATAACCAGAGGTGTCATAATCATGTTTCTTGTGAAAATGAAAGTAATCAAAATGCCTTGTGATTCCAGGAAAAGAGCTTCTTAGCGAGACATGCCTGCCTGCTATTGATGTTGTAAAAAGGCTTCTTTTACATGGTATTAGATGTTGAGAGCATATCATATTGATCTAGAAATAAAAAGCTTGATTTTTTTTTTTTTTGTACAGTGAACCCTTACCTTCATAAGCACTTTCTAACACTAGGAATAGGGTTTTATTTTTAATTGAGGTGGAGTAAACAAATTACATTTGAAGAGAATTGCTATTTTTAGGGAATGGAGGATTTGTAAGCTTTCTGGCAGCAATTCAGCTAAAAATCATGAACAAGTCTCACGCTTTCAAATTTGGCCCAGGCCTCCCCCTAGCAGCCCTGCCCAGAGTCCAAGATGAGAGTTAGGGTTGCCTTTGTTTAATTAATCCTTTTTCTCCGAAGGAACAGTTAGGCGCAGGTTTCTTAGTCATTTGCTCCTGCACAAGTGCTGAAAATGCAAACTGGCGATCAATAAGAGCCTAGGTCCTTATACCTTATATTCTGCATCCCTGAAAACGGTGATAGGGCCGCGATGGAAGCCGCAAATCCTGGTGAGGCGCACTGCCTGGCTGCATCTACCATCAGAGATTAAAGCCTCGGTAGCACTTTGAGGGCACCTTTCTCTAAAGATGTACATCTCTCATTTGTTTCCTTACTTTATCTTAAAGTTCATACCACACCACTGGAAGAACAAATCAATATTTCAAATAACCTCCCTTTCCCCACCATACAATTCCACTGCACTAGGAGTAGCACGCCACCCAATACCGGCCTGTAAGCTCATCAGCCTCCACAGAGCAGCGCCGGCTGCTTTGTCAGAAATTCTTTCCCGTTTTCTTAGCAACGTGAGTCTCCCTTTCTAGAAGAACGATCTTGCCTTTTGGGAAAACGCTTTTCCAAATCAAGTTAAACTAACTTTACCCGAAGACACCGATAGTTTTCCTCTTTTTAAAACGCCACCCCCGCCCCTTCTCTGGTTCTCTCCCTCCTTTACTCCAATCCAGCCCGCATCCCTCCCTCTCGCCCACCTCCTTCGGTTTCCAAGGAGTTTGCACGTGACTGCCTGTCTTGCAAAATCGGGCCGTAGCCCCTCTCTTTTAAAGGCTCTCGAACGACTTGCTTCCTGTCTCACGAGAGATGTTGCCGAACCTCCCACCGCTGTAAAGCTGTATCCCGGTGAGCTTCCTGACACCCACATCTCCTTTCTCTCTTCCCTGGGAGGAAACCAACGTGCCCGAGTTTCGCGGCCCCGAGGTGCAGGTCGGAGGTACGCGCCCGGAAACTTATCCTAACGCATCTGACTCCAGCATCGCGGGGCGCGGCGCCGCCCATGAATCCCACATCCGGGCAGGGCTTGTGCGGGGCGAGTGGCCCAAGCCTTTCCTACACCTCTCGGTCCTCAAAGACCAGCTGGGGTTGGTTTCTGACTCATCGACAATCACACGCGCGCGCGCGCGCGCACACACACACACACACACACACACGCAGGCGCGCGGACGCCCGCTCCTGGAGAGCTGGAGTTTGCCGAGCCGGAGGGGTCGTTGGCCCTCGGCAATCCGGAGCCGGCGCAGGCAGGCGCGGAGAGCACCCGGGCCCCGCCAGACGAGGCAGGGTGGGCAGCCGGGGCCCCCCTCGGGCTCCCCACCCCCAGCGCCCGCCCGACCACCTCGGCAGTTCCCGCAAGTTTCTACTCACAGCCGGGCCTCCCCTTTCCCGGCTGCCTCGCCTGAACCCCCACTTCGCGCCCCTGGGCCGCCCCCCCCCCCCCCCGGAGCTCCGCGCCCGGCGGGCGACCGGCGCGCTTCCCGGGAGCGGCCCCCACGCCCCCCGGCGCGGCGGCGGCGGCCGGGAGGTCTGGCCGGAGCCCGCCGCCGCCTCCCGGGGCTGCGGCCGCGGCCGCGGCGGCAGGAGCCTCTCGGAGGCTCGCGGGCCGCCTTCCTGGATCATTCACTGGGATGGCCGCGCCGCTGTCTGGAGCACCCGCGCCGGAGACGCGAGGTCTCTGCGCGGCGGTTCCTCGGTGGGCAAGCTCCGTTTCTTGGAAACAGGGGGTGCTGCGGGGGCGGCGGGGCGCATTTTCCGGTTGTTTTGCTTCGGGGTACCGGCTCCTTGGCCGCGAGCTCGCAGGAGCGCGCTGCGCCCCGGGCCCGGCAAGGAGCGCGCCAGGGCCGGCGAGTGCGGCGGGCAGCCGGGCTAGCGGCCGAGGCTGGCGGCCGGCGAGCCGGGCCGGACCGAGCTGTTTGCCTCGACACCCCCGCCCTGCCGGCCGCTCCCCCCTGCGCCCGCGGCTCTCGCTCCGCCGGGCCCGGGAATCCCCCGCGCCCCGGACCGCCCACCGAGTTCTCGCTGCCTTTCACCCCTGCGCCTTCCCCTCGCCTGACGCCCCAACTTTCCCCAGCCTGGACTCGCGCGCGTGCACACACACACACACACACACACACCCTCCCCTCCCTCGACTCCAGCTCCACTTCCCCGTGTAGTTTGGAGATGACAGATGCCTGTAGACTTTCACCAAACAAGCGGTGGGGGCAGCAGACTACAACAGTTATTTAATTAAAAGGCATTTTTCCTCTCTCTTTCTCGCTCTGGCTCCCAGAATAGCTTTTGCACCCCTAGACCCTAAGCACATGCCTGTCTCTCCAGGTTAGCGGTAGCCCGCTAACACCCATCTCCTTCCACGCCCCCCCCCCTTTCGGCGTCCATCCCCAGCTTCTCCGCGCCCCCCGAGTCACACCGACAAGCACACCTACAGGCCGGCGGCGGGGAGCGTCGAAGGCACGATGCAGCCGGACTGCATTGCACAGTCATCAAAGTTAAGTGTGTGTGTTTGTGGGGTGCTTGTGCGCGCCGGGGGAGGCGCGGGGTCATGGGCACCGGAGCATCCACTCTGCCCCCCCGCCTCCTCGGGGTCAGGGGACGCCTCCACTTGCGATTGCAGCCATTTTAGGGAAAGAAGTGGCTCGGGGGCCGGGGGGGAATGGTGGGGGAACGGCACGTCGCGGGGGACTCACAGCTCCGCAGCCCCTCGGCGCAACTGGAGGGCGGGCAGGCGCCGGGCGCACAGGGGCGCGGCGCCCGCGGCGACTTGGGGAAGGTTGCGCTCGAGTTCCCAGGTTTTGCCTGGAGTTGTTCGGGGTAACGTGCCGGCTCCTGCCTCTCTCGGGTTCCCGCTGGGCTGGGAGGCTGGGGGGTGGGGGTTGGGGGTAGGTTTGGATGGTAGATTGGACGAGGGAGGGACGCGACAGACCCTGGGACTGGAGAGCTAGTGCTGGGGGGAAGGCGGACACCTCCTCTCGCCAGTTGGCACTGACCCAGACGGTGCGCCCCACTTGGCCCCCCAGCCTCCCAACCCCCTCCCGAGCCTCTGCCTCCCCGCCGAGTGCCAAGTGAGCGCACCGCGGGGGGCACGGGGCGCGACGCCGCCCGGCACCGAGCCACCCCTTACCTGGTTGGAAGGGGTTTCCCAGGAGGAGCCGTAGTTGTAAAAGAAGGAAGAGAAGAAGGTGTCTTCCGACAGCCCGCAGCCCGCCATGCTCTGGATGCAAATAAAACGAGGAAAGGAAAAAAAAAAAATCCACACACACACACAAAAGCAACCAAAATTTTTCAAAATCAAATTAAACCAATAAGCGAAGAAGAAACGCTCTCGAAAAATAAAGAAAAGGAGGGGGAAGGGGACGGCAAAAGGAACGGAAACTCTCGGCGGTGCTCCCTCTCCGGCTGAGCAGGGATGCTCGGGCTGCCGCCGCCGCCGCCGCCGCCGCCGCCGCCTTCTCAAGACGGTACCTAGAGAGGTTCGTCCTGACTTGAGCAGCCGCCGCCGCCTGTGCCGGCTGCGTGTGTGCGCGCGTGTGTGTGCGTGTGCGTGTGTGTGGTGTGTGCGCGCAGAGCGAGAGACCGCAGGGGAAGCGAGAGGGCGAGAGAATGAGCGAGCCGGGATGGAGGGCGCAGAGGCAGAGCGGCGGGCGTGTGCGCGCGGGGGTGCGTGCGTGTGTGTGTGTGCGCGCGTGTGGCTGGGTGTGCGTCTGTTTGGGGAGCTCATCGGAGAGCCGGGGCCGTCACGTGGGCGCGCTGACTCCGCCGGCTGCCGGGGACAGCCTGTACTACAGCCCCGGCTACTAAATCAGCCCGCGCCGCCAGACCTTTGCAGCCCCCTCACCGCCGACCGCCAGCCCTCCCCGCGGGGCTGCGCCGACCGCGGGACAGCAGCGGCCGCGGGTGGGCGGATGGGTGCGTGGGGAGGGGGTCACCCCAAGCCTGGACTGGGAAAGAAAGAGATCGGCGGAGAGGCACTTGTCCCCCGCTACGCCCCGCACCCTCCTGGCCAGCCTTCCTCCCACCCTTTTTGAAGATTTTTTTTTTTTTTAATTGCTAAAATTGCTTTCCCGTGCAGACACCCCTCTTACAGCCACAGGGAAATCATTTTCACACAGTTGCTACGTCTCAATGTTTTTTGTTTTTTTTTTTCTCTCCCGGTGCCCCACGTCTCCCGCGCGCGCGCACACGCAGGCACACACAGGCACACACACACCCGTGGCCGCCTCCTCCCATCCCAAATGCAAACCCACTTCCTTTTGCCGGTTGCTGTAGTTAAGCTAAGTCAATGCTACATCAAACTAGGCTAGGCTGAGAGAACTGGAAAGTGGATTTAGGGGACAATACTGCCCCAGCAGGAAGAAAGGCTCTAGTTTGGCATTCTGTTGATTTAACAGTTTAAAACGTAGAAGGATTTTGTAGATTCTGCACTGAATTTCAGGCCCCTTGAGTCGCAATTCTTTACATGGAGCTATTCTCTTAAGTCTATTATATGTTATAAAACTGTAAACGGATAACCTCCGCCCCCAAAATGGTATTTTAGGACCAAAGCTTTTCTCTCAATTTTAGTAATTGAATATCAAAAAGTTTTTTTTCTGCCAAAAGCCATTCCTTACCTGCTCCCCCCAATTTTTCATAGATATTTATAGTAAGTAAAATTCAAATGAAAATTGGCCTAAGGAGCTCCTACAAGTATCTGAATCCTTCCAGGACAACTTGAAACAATCTGTTATAGACAATTTATACTGTTTTCTTTCTGAATCCTTTTTCCAAATGTTGCCCATTTTTATTCAAACCAATTGTTTTTCCAAGACCCCACACTTCCTCTTTTAAATTCCCCACTTGAGGTCGAAATCCTCTGTGAAGTAAACATTTCCCCAGCAACCCAGTGATGTCACAAACATCGGCTCATGATTTCAGAGGGGAAATAAAGCAAGAGAAAAGGATCTCTCTAGAAAGACAGCTTCTGCTTTCTTGCAAATAGCATTGCCCCTAGTAGAGATGCAGAAAACATTAGATTTCTGGCTAAATACCTGTTTTCTTTTTCTAAGATTGACTTATTTTTCAAAGATGTGTCAAATGATCTTAAAAAAAAAATAGGTCGCCATTGTCTTCCCTGGGTTCGTGAAGAATGGTGTTTCAAATCAGTGGTCCCTAACCACACTGGCCACTAGAGATTTTAATAAAGGGGGAAAAGATTTTTCTTCTAAAAGATGATGTCAGAAAAAACATTGAGAGATGAAATTTAACATACTAACTTCAGATCCCAATCATGCTGACTGACCTGGCTTCAAAAATACAATAGTTTTTAAGAAGTACTAGACCCACGGAAATTCTATTCGGTTATCAAAATTAGTGCTGATCTCACCAATATTGAAGAGAGGGGCTTTTCCTCTTCGTTCCTTCTATTGTTTCCTGGATCTCCAGGCTGGGAGAAAGAGGGAAACATTGTTCATGCCATCCCCCCGTTTATAAGCATGCAGATTCATGCTTATCCATATTAAATGTAAAAAGACTGGAAAATGGAAATTAGACCCAATGCCTGGGACTTCTTACTTAGCCTTCCTGTCTAAATAAAGTCCTTTAGATAATATTTCTACAGAGCACTACAGAAATTTAGTCTGTAAGGTGTTCTTCATATACATTTTATTTCAAGTTTGCATTCTGTTCCTACAGTCACCTACTGCTTCCATGGTTTCAGCTCTGGTCCCACCTCTACCCTAAGGGAAGTTAATTCTGTCTCTGTGATCCCCCTTCCTATTGGTTGAATGAATAGGTTTATTCCTTATGACAATCCTGCAAGAATCAAGACTCTTTAAACCCATTTCACAGATGTGGAAATAGGCTCACATATGCTAAAAACCTGCCCAAGATCACCCAGCAGCAAAATAGTGGGAAATGAACCCAAACTTTGTGACACAGCACCCCCCCCCCCACCTACCTCTCACATCCAGATCTAACAGCCCATCAGAGCACTGCTCTTATGTGACCATATCACACATTCCTCCAAGAGCAGAGTCAATGGTTCCACCCTCTAACTGTCCAGATTGGTGGTATGTGTACATCTGGGAAAAGTGTTCATTTAAAAACTGATTGCACGTTCACTAGCTCATTCACTCTTTGTGAGGACCCTGTTAGGAAGCTATTATTATTTTTGTTTTAGAGATGCGGAAATTGAGGCTCAGGGAAAGACTCTCAAGTCCCCATCCTACCCACAGCTGGTAAGTGGCAGAGCTAGGTCTTGAACCAAAGAGTTCTGGTTCATGACTTCTCTTTCCTTAAAAAGTAGTCTTTCCCATCTCCAAACACACAGGAAAATGGGTGTCTGGATCCACTGAGCAGGCTCAAGACCTACAGAAACATCCAGGGAGGGAGAGGCAGGAAGAGGTGGAAAGAATCTCCTCTGAGCAATGAACAGGGGAACATGTGTATAAAGAAGTCTGGCCTCCAGCCACAAACATTTGATGGCCCTCAAACCCCCAGCTCTTTCTTTTTCAAACAGGGAAGGCCCAAGGAGGGCCACCTGGATAGACTTCTGATGAAACACCTTCCTCTCTGCCCAGCTTGTCCCTCTCCTGAGACAGCCCTGCCACCCTGAAAGAATTCTTGCTCAGTAGGTTTGCTCACTGGGTATTAGCACAGTAACGTAGAGGTTTGTTTGCTAGTTCCTAACAACATAAAAACAAGCCACCCCTTCTACCCCCACTGGGGCCCAGAGCAGATGGAGACACCCCCTTGGGAAGCCAAGCGAGCCACGAGCTCATTGAGAAAAGATCACCCCAGCCACCTCGCTAACTCTTTGCTCTGCAGTATTGAGAGATACGAAGATGGAAACCCCAAACAGAATGCGTTTGATTGCCAGATCCACTGTGGTTGGTTCTCTCAAGACGAACCAAACTTTCTTCTGCACTCATTCCTCTGTCATATTGCCAAGTCACAATTTGTCACACTGCAATAGTGTGATTTGTTAAATTGATATCTTTCCATTAACAAGAAAATCCATCTTTATTCATAAACACTTTCCCCCCCAAGAAATAAGTTTTGCATGAATTTCATATTGGAAATTGGTTAATAGTCCAGATGATGCTGGGGTGTTTTCCTTGTTTATAAATGAGATGCATTAATACCCTCATATCACTAGGGTATCATTTAGTGAACAGTTGCTCCGCTCTGCAGATGCAAGAGGCCAAATTGTTGTGGGTGTGGATAAAAAAATGATCGTTTTGGCTAAAACTGCAGATGGGAAGCAGATGTAATGTACAGAGGAAGAAGATTTCATTCAATCTTTTTCCTTTATTAAAATAAAGTCTGCTAATCTGTCTTATTTTAAAAAGCCCTCTGAATACAAACTCATGTGTTAATTCCAGGCACAGTGGAAACCAAAATCATTCCTTCCTTCAAGAAGTTTGCAGTCTCAACACCTGTTGAGTCTACCAATTGTTTTAGTTGCCAATTTTCTTTGTAATTGTTTAAAAATTTACATCCACTTGTCAAAATTATAATTACCCTGGGGAGAAATTAAAGTTAAGAAGTAGTTGGCAGGGAGTCGAGGGAGGGAGGGGATACGGGAATATGTGTATAAATACAGATGATTGAACTTGGTGTACCTCAAAAAAAAAAAAAAAAAGAAGTAGTGAGACAAGGAAAAGTTGAGAGGACAAAGGGATGGCAGAACAAAAGAGAGAGAGGGAGGTCCTGTGGAAAGTTCAGAAAGACAAGGGCAGGGAGAAGGATGCAGCAGTTCATGCAAAACCAAACTATGGCAGAAAATGAACCTCAAAATAACTATGACAGTAGTAGTAACCAATGTGTATCGAATGCTGATACTATGTCAGGCATGATATTAAACGTAGGACAGTCTTTCTTGGGGCTTTCCTGACCAAAGGGAAGTTTAGTTGGGAGGAGATCCTAGGAAACACAGGTAGGGAAGTGGGAGGGGTGAGAAAAAGAAGTGAAGGAAGGATTCAAGGGTGCAACTATAGGCAACCAGAGCTTAATCCTTCTTGGGAACCTCTGGGAGGCAGTGGAGGAGGCACACTTCAGAGTTACCCCCTTCAAGGGATGAGGGAGCTGGGGTATTGATCCTCCAGCTCCTCAGCTGAAGGCTGCTCCCAGGTGTTGTTAACTCCCCAGTGCGTCCAACCTGTGGCAGACATGGGCAAACTAGGGTCTGGCAGCCAGAGGAAGTCCTCAGGCAAAGGGATGCAGAGGCTGCTGTTAGAATCTGGTGCCACATACTTGGAAATGGTAAGGGCTGTGAGGCTATGGGTGGCGCACCAAGAGCATCTGCTCCCCAGACATTCTCATTTCACTTTACAAAAACCTTTTGAAGTGGGAACATTTCCACTTTTTCCTAAAAAAACATAGTCCAGGAGAGTAAGAAGGGGCATCTGTTGTTTTTACCCCGTTAGCATCAGTTCCCTCTTCCGGTAACAGCCCCTTGCTTTTCCTTTGGGAAACATTCCCTCTCCTGTCTCACTGATCTGACCTAAACCTCTCACTCCAGAGATGAGCAGGTGACCCAAGCTGACCTGATAAGAGCACTACCTCAGGCTTTCATTGGACCCATAGGACTATAGGAGCTATAGAGGTGTGTTCTTTCTGCTGAGAGAGCAAAGCTGGGAGGATGTAAGCCTGGAGCTCTTCCAGGACATGTTACATGCACGAGAATGAACCAAGTGCTTGCGAATGAAGCCAGCTCAGAGGAGAGCCAGCACTGAAAGGAAGCACCACAGATTCCTGACTTATATCTTTTGAGCGACTGGATCCAGCCCAACCTGAAGCCAGACACCACCCTGGACTTTCCAAGTGTGTAAGCCAATAAACTCTTCTTTAATTATAAGCCAGTTGGGGCTAAATTCATAGAAGTTAAGCAACTTTGCCAAGGTCACACCTCTAATGAATGTGGAGGTAATATTCAAACCCAAGTAACCCTAATTCATTTTGGTGCTATGGCCCATGTTCTTAGTTCATCCTCTACAGTGGCAAGTAGTATCCACCAAAGGACAGAGGTCAAAGCCACAGCACCCTTCGCATTCTCTGGCCCTCACTTGGAACCTCTTTCCTTCCAGAAGCAGCTGCCAATTTTGTTTAAGAGGATAATGGATCAGGGTGTATCTTGGCTGTATTTGAATTTTTTGTTCCATCAAACCATTAAAAGTGCAACCATGTGTTAATTATGGTCACTTAGTAAGGCTGGAGTGAAAGTGACAGAAAGCTTAAAAAGAAAACAGAGAGTTAAGACCTCTAGTTTTTTGATGAGCCAATCAGGAGCTACTTATGGTCAATTCCTGTTTTAGTCAGGACTCTTGGTTGTAAGTGACAAAACCCCCACTTCACTGGCTGAAGCAAAAAACAAACAAAAACTTTATTGACTCACCTAACTGAAAAGAGTAGGGCTGTCTTTGGGAAAGGCTGGATCTCTGCAAGGCTCAGTCTGCATCAACAACACAGTTTCTTGGTTTTACTTACCTTTGGGTTGACCTCATTCTCCAGCCTGCACAGAGCCTCCAGCAGTGCCTGGCTCACCTCTTCCTTTTTATCTGTCATCTTAACAGAAAGAGAGTAGACAGATGCCCCTCTCTCTCAACAGTCCCAGCAAAAACCCTGAGATTTCAAATCATTGGCTCTGATTGGGTCACAGGCCCATCTTTGTGCTAATTCTGGTAGCCAGTGGAATGTGATGCTCTGATTGACCGGACTTGAGTCACATGCCCATCCTTGGCTCTCTTGGCGGAGTCAGCCTGTAAAAGCATGCGAGCTGAGACTGCAGAAGATGGGGTCCCCCAGAGGAAAGCCGGGGCACAAACTGGTAATCTCCTCTTTCTAAAAGAATGATGATTGGCTGTCAAGCAGACAAAAATGACAGTCATCCACAGCAGCACTGTGGTTGACGTTACAGAAGATGCACAGCCTTGTCTTAGTCTTTAAGGAGCTCATACTCTGTTGAGAAAAAAGGAACATTACATGTAGAACAACAAAGAAAATATGTAACAAATGAAGTGAATTGCAGGTTCTTATTTGCAGGCAACAGAATACACTTCAGTACTTTAAGCAGACAATCTGAGGAAATTCATATCACTCCTGAGAGGGCCAGAGAACTGGGTTCAGATGCTACAAATAGGAACAAAGCAGACAGGCAAAGAAGCGATATGACAGTAGGGACTGGACATCAGAAAACTCTACCACCCACTGTCCCAGAAGCGCAAGAAGGCTTTGCCACCTCATTGGCTGGAACACCTGATCTCCTGCACTTAGCAGCCACCAAACATTGCACACTTCTGCCTGTCAGTCTGGAGCAGGTGTGGCACTTGGGGACACCTCACCTGCAAATGAGTCTGGGAAATGTAGTTTTCCACTTTCTGGCCTCCAAGTACCAAAAGGTTAATTAGGGGGTGTTGCGATGGATATTGGGTGAATTACTTTACAGTACCTGCCATAGAGCAGGTGACAGGAGTTCAGAGGGAGAGAAGATGATAAAGGCTGGAGTCAGATCACCTGTCACACTCTTCTGTCTGACTTGGCTCTGACATGTGCTAAAAAATTAGAGGATCTGGATGCCAGGGGATGAGATGCCCATGGAAGGCTGTACTCTTCAGAGCACTCCTGGACCACACCTGCAAGTCCTGGGTGACAGCTGAAGGCAGGTGAGGGCACACTGTGCTTGTCTCTGGAAGGCAAGTAGGAAGAAGTCTGGACCATGATATATGAGGAACAACCCTGACATCGCCCTCCCCATTCAACACCTGCATCTACTGTTTCCTCCCCTTCACTCTTCCACGTCTCTCCATTCCCTCCCCATCACTCTAGGCCAGGCCACTTTGCTCTTTTGCTAGGACCTTGCAGTAGACTCCTGTTCATTCCTTTTGTCTCCATTCTTGCCCTCTACCTGCCATTCAAGTAAAATAAGCTTTCAAAGCATAAGTCTCATCACGGCCTCCCTTCAGCGGCTTCCACTGCTCTTTGGATCAAAGCCCAAATCCCTTAGCACATACTCACTACTATATATAAAATAGCTAAGCAGTGAGGACCTGCTCTATAGCACAGGGAACTATGCTCAATATCTTGCAATAACCTATAATGGAAAAGAATCTGAAAAAGAGTAAAGTTTATATATATATATATACATATATATATAATGCATACTGAGTCACTTTGCTGTACACTTGAAACCAACACATTATAAATTGTGCAATTGTGAACACTTCAATTAAAAAAAACAGCAATTACTGTTTTTTAAAAAGCCTGAATCCTTAAAAGGACCCCTTCCAGTTCCTTCAGTCTAACTGTCCCCACCCTCTCCAAGTCTGGCATGACTTTCTATGATCCCATGTGGCCTAAGAAGCCACAGGAGCCCCGATGATCGGAGTGCTACCATATACCTCCCGGGGCTCATCTCGAGTCCCTTTCTCCTCTGCCCCTCCTCACATATCTCCCGCCCACGTGCAGTGCTGCCAACACTGATGTCCGGGGACATGGGATTCTCCACGTGGACGTAACTTTGTCCCGTGGCTCCGTCTGCCTGCGATGCCTTTCCACCTTTCTGCCTGGCAAAACCCTTCCCAACATCGAGCTTGGGAGTGACCTTTTGGGGGAAAGCCCTTTGTAAGGGCCCCAGAGGAAACAACGTGTGGGTCTCAGCCCTGCTCCCACCACCCCTGTGGTCCAGTGCCCACAGGCCGGTCTTTTTCACGTGGATTTTCCCTCTTGGCCCAGGACCAACTCGATAAAAGTTGACTGAACAAGACCAAATCAACTTTAAAAAAAAAAGTCATCCCTCTACACAGAATGCAGTAATAAAGAAAATGTGTTCTACTACCACCTTGAGACTTCAATTAATGTGCTTTTCTCCTCGTGAATCCTTGCTTCCAAGCAAACAGAACCTGACAGCCCGAATTAAATCATTTATCTTTCTAGGTCTCTGCCTTGGCTCTAACACTAGTGAGGAAGCCCTGATATTTCATAAAAAACTGGCAAAAACAAAAGCTGCAGCCCAGTACCATGACTTTATCTAGTTGTGTAACCCACACATACACACGTGTAGGAGAAATGTTCCTCTCCAGCCCTTCTTTTACCTAGGCGGAATTAAATGCCAAATTATCAGACTTGATCATTATCAAACTTGTTTCCTCCCATAAATCCTAAAGAGGGGTGTGTGTGTGTATGCGCGCACGTGCATGTCCTGCTCACATGCACAAATACGGACCACGTTATCCAACTCCATCCATGAATTACACAGTGCAGACAGCCCTGGCAGTGAAGAACACAAGCAGAAATGCAGAAAACTTCTGCTAAATGTTATGTTCTGGTTCCTTTGTGTACATTGTAATGCCTTTTGATGTAGAGTGACCTATAGGTTTCCAACCATGGGCCAGTGAGGAAACAAAAGACCGTCTCCGCTCTGCCCTGTATAATTAAATACCTAGATGAAGTTTTCTCCGGTTCTGCTTTCAGAGCCAAACAATGCTTGTTTGTATTCCATCATCATATATAGACACCCACAGGCCAGGATCATTTACCTTTGCTGTCCTAGTGCTAGCCCCTTAAATCAGGGCACCCTGAACCGCATTTAAGCATATCAGAAGGGCCTCTGGTTATGAAGCCTGCAGTATTTATTTTTCTTCCAATAACGAAAATATCCTCTTTACGGTCCACTATTTGGAAAGAGATAGCGTGGACACAGACACTCCATAGATAATCCTCGAATCAGGTCTGTGGATTCAAACATGGTTTTTTTCCCTTCAAACCTTTGTCTTAGAGCTGCTAAGTAGTCACTAAAGAGAGTGATTTGGAGGTCGCTTCTACCGGCTTCTCCTGCCGAGATCTGGAGAGTGAGATCCCAGCAAGGAGGAAGGGGCATCAGGAATGGACAGGGGGGCAGGCAGGCGGTGAGGGAAGCCTGAGGGACACGGTGGCACGGCACGGCGGGTCGACCAAGGTTTCTCAGACTTGACCATGTACGTGAACCACCCAGGGACGCTGTCACAGTGCGGACTCTGGCAGGGCTGACTGGGGCCTGAGATTCTGCATTTTTCTAGCAAGCTCCTGGGCGACGCTGACGGTGCTGGCCCAGGACCCACGATTCAAATGAGGAGGCTTTAGACCTCAGGCTCCAAGTCAGATGGGCCTGGCTGGGAACCACCTCCTTGGCAGCTGGGCACTCTGGGGCAAATTACTTGACCTCTGGGCCCTGGATTCCTTATGTGTTTAACAGCAATGATGGCAACCTAACAGACAGGTCTGCCGAGAGGGTTGAATTGTGGAAGGCGTGTGAGGGGCCGAGTGTAATGATTGGCCCACCTCGCCCACTTCCCGGGAAGCGTGCCTTGCCCATGTTAGCATTTCATTATTTTTAGTATTAAATGACTTTTCTTGATTTTATTGTCTCATTACGGAAAGTAATACATGTTCGATTAAAGAAAGAAGACAGGAAGATAGGAAGGGTGATGAAGAGGGAAGGAGGGAGGAAGGAACAGAATAACAGGAGAAAGGACCTATCTCTAGACCTCCAGTCATATATATGCACATATATTAACTAATGGAACTATGTTGTCCATCTTATTGTGCAAGCCTTCATTCTTACTCGCTACATCAGAGTAACAATAATGAGATATAGAAACAATATAGAAACAATGAAATATAGAAACAATAATGGTCATGACAACAGCAATAGCTCATCTTCATTAGGCTCTTACTATGCGCCAAACACTCCTCTTGCACACTAAGTGCCTTCATTCATTAATTTTTACAACTCTTTGACGTGAGGTCTTATCAGCCTCATTTTACAGACGAGGAAAGCAAGGCACAGAGAATGTCACTTACCCAGAGTCACACACTGGTCAATGGGGAATTCAGGTTGGAAACCAAGCAGCCTGGAAGCTCAACCTGGGCCTTTAATTCCACACTCTGCACCCCTTATGGGTTTGCCCTGACACACTGTTTTATTTCCTGCTTGTTTCCCCACTTACCACATCGTGAATATCTATTCGTGTTATATCATATTTTTGCACAGCATCCCTTTGGGTAGCTGCTGAATGGTAGTATTCCACTGCCCATTTTACAGGTGGGAAAAGTGAGGCCTGACTGCTCGCTAGATGGCAAACAGTAAGAGGAACAACCATGCCCCACCTGGGGTCCTAGGCTCTGTGCCGCGGACCATGCTCTCTAGACACAGAGATGCTGAGCACCTACTATGTGCAGGGAATGTGCTGGCCTCATGGAGAGTGGAAAACCAACAGGATTCTTATTCTTGGGCCCTTGCTGTCCAGTGAGCTGAGCCATGCAATAAAGTCAGTAAGCAAACATAAGGACGAGATGATGTGAGACAACTGCTAGAGAAACAATCCTACCCCGTGATATGGCGAATGGGAGGGTGGTGATCATTTAGGAAGACTGTTTAAGGGGGTAAGATTTGAAGTGATACCCAAGTGACAAGAGGAGGGAATCACACAGTCATCTAGAGTCAGATTTATTTAAATCTCTCAACGTAAAACAAAAGTCTAACCGTAACCCTAGGGAACGGTACTCAGAAGTATCACGTACCTACAAAATTCTCCTAACATGTGAGAGAATGCAGAGTGGGAACAGGAAGGCTAGAGGGCCATCCTGGATCTGTCCTCCATGCGGCCTTAGACAGTCTCAGTCATCCCATCTGCAAAATGGGCTTGAGACACTTACCCGAGGGCAGGGCTGCTGTGAACATGAAATGGAATAACGTGGGGACATGGGACACTCCAGCCACTGTTGACCTTGACGCTGAGTGGTTGGCCTGTCTGTTGAAGGATCAAATCTGGGCTATTGAGACATCGATATTCAGCAGTAGTAGGAGAATAAGGAGATTCCTGAGACCTCACAGGCTACACGTACTTGGGATCCTCTTGGGCATTTTCACGTGTCATGATTAAGATCCAGATACTCCTTTCCACATTGTTTGCTGTCTCACTACCAGGGCAGCTTAGGAGCCTTCTCATTTTTAATCTGTTTACTCTGGTAAACTAAGGGAGAGGGCTAACCAGCCCCTCCCCCCCCCATCACCTTTGAGCTCTCTCAACTCTCAGGTGGTGTTATTGCTGAGGTAGAGGCCTGGAGGAGGGGTGGGGTGGGGATGCTTCCTCACACGTCTTTGTTCTTGACACCAAATAATACTAACAGGGGCCCCTCCCATGTGACAGGCTGTGGGCTAAACACTATATCCATCATCAAACTTCATCCTCTCACCTCCTGTTCTCTCCATTTTACAGCTGCGGGGACTGAGGTTCCAAGAGGCTAAGGAGCTTGGCCAAGGCCACACAGCCACCCAGGTAGCTGACTCTGTGCTGGATCCTTTCCTCACCCTCAGGCTGGTCCTCACAGCAGGGGCTCAGCCTTCCCTGTGCAAGGACCGCTCCCCTGCATTTTTCCCTGGTTAACTCGGACCTCGTTCGCATCCCAGCGATGTCACGTCCTCGGGGAAATGCCCGTACTGTGGGCAGGCCGAGCCACCTGTCAGAGCTACAACTGCACGCCGTGCATGCGATCGTGAGCTCCCTTACAAAGCCGGGGTTGAGCCCAGCTCAGATGTCAGGCATGCGGGACGGGAGCATGCACCACTTCTTACCAGCTGAGCACTGGGCGAGTTCCCTAGCCTCTCTCCACCGCAGCTTCCTGGGCTGTAACGCAGGAAACACAGGAGTAACGACCTCACGGGGTGGGGTCCACGGTGAAATAAACCGATGCTGCTACAGGGCTTGGGAAGTGCCCCACAGGGAGCACGTGACACCCGCAGGAAGGGCCCAGGGGCCGCACTGAGCCTGGCCCTGAAGCCTGTGTGAGTCCGGACTTGGCCACTCCCTGCTGGCCCTAGGGTCTTTCTTCCCGCCTGTGGGGTACAGTGTCACAGTCTGGGTGGGAGGGGTGGCAGGGGCATTGCAGAAGCTCAGATGGAGGCCCATCCTCACAGCCTCGCCCCAGCACACACCCCTCCCCACCCCGGCTCCCGCACAGGGACCATGCAGATTTCACCTGGGCCCCGAGGGCCTGAGCAGCTGGCAGCAGAGGGGCTGAAGGGCACCCCTGAGAGGGGGACAAAGGGGCCTGGTGGGTCCAGACCTCCCTGCCCTGGACAGTGGGATCTCCAGCCAGGCCTGGGACTCCTGGGCACAGGATGACGACAGAGGAAGCTCCCAGCTCTCAATCGCCCATGTGTGGCCTGGGCCTAATGATTTCCTGTGAAAGCTCCACCAGGGGCGTTTTCTGTGTCTTCAGAGGAAGGACGAATCCAGCCAGACCGTCTCCATTCCCCTCCCTTCACCCCCTCGGACCAGACCAGCCCGGCCTTTTTTTTTCTCTTGAATTTAAGAGCCTTGCAGACACAAAGATCCTTTTAGCTTTTAACATATTTAATAATTTATTATTTATCTGATATTTTGGTAAATGTATTCCTCAGATCGTGCCTCTGCATCTCCAGTTTCCAATTTGCACCTACCTGACATGGTTTATATTACAATCCATTGATGCTCTTAAGGCAGGGTTTCCTCTTTTAACACTTCTTTATAGCCCTAATGAACTTCTATGCTTCATTTACTCAAGAAGACAGCTCTCTCCCCCTTTTACATTTTCCTGCTCACAGGCATACAAATCATATGTGTCGCTAATACAGTGTTGGTTTTCCCTGCGTTGGTTCTTTTTTTAAACATGTTTGCCCTTCAGGCTGCTATTAACCAGTTTCTTCCTACTCTGAAAAACTTGCTCTTTTAAATTTCATCATTCAGTTTTTTCCTCGGGGATTTTACCTTTTATTAAGAAGTCAAAACCAATTTTGGAGCAATCATAGACATCACATAGTCTCATGAATCTTTTGTGTCCACCACCGCTCCTGACACAGGGGTGGGCACACAGCAGGGACACTGTAAACACTTGTTGCAACCAGAATGGTCAACAAGCCGGTTCGTGAAAGGCAGGGTGGTGCAATGGTTAAGTACACAGGTGCGAAATCTGACTGAGTGGATTGGTTTGAACGCTCATTTCTATCCTACCTAAGCTGTGTGACCTCAAGCCAGTTACTCAAACGCTCTGTGCTTTCGTTTCCTCAGCTCTAACATAGGAATGAGGGTCATTCTACCATCTTCCAAAGTTTGTTGCAAGGATTAAATAACTAAAGCACTTAAGATGATTCCTGGCTGAGCCAGCTCTGAATAGACAGCGACTTTTTATCACAGCCGGTCTGCTACTTGCAAGACGCGCAGATGTTAGCAGTTACCTTGGGTCACAGACAGCATCAGGCAGATCGTACCTCTTCCCTCCCCTCAGAATGAAGCACCGCACGTGATGAAGGGAACAGGGTCTTGTTCCTGGTGGTCTACGTAGGATTCAGGTGTGCGCAGTGGCCCCTCTGGGTGACCTCGGGGGGCCAGGATGTGTCACACGGGAACGATGCTTCGTCCCGTGCCGGGGAGAGCACCCACAACCCCTGCTCTCAGATCTGTCACCTCCGTGTAAATGATTTCTCCACGCCTCCGTCTGCCGCGGGTCGCCCGCACAGCCGCGCGGAGCCGCGGCCCGCAGGCCAGTCGGTCGGAGCCACCGGCCCCGAGGCCCGGCCGCCCAGGCGGCGGAGGCAGCGGCGCCCGCTAGGGGGCGAGCGCGCGCAGGCCGCGTCCGCGCGGGGGTCCGGTCCCGGCGGCGGGAGGGAGGGCGGCCCGGCCCGGCACGCGCTCCGCCTCCTCCGTGGGCGCCTCCGCCCGCATCCCCGCGCGCAGCTCAGCGGGCCGCGTTCACGCCACGTCAGGCCCGAGCGGCCTCAGGCTCGGCGGCCCGGGCTCACAGAGCTGCGCGGAGAAACTGCGAGGGAGCCCCGGTTCCTCTCAGTGCGCCCGGCTGCCCCCGGACCCCGGGGGAGGGCAGAGGGAAGGCGCGCAGACCCCTGAAGCGGGACGCGGACAGGACGGTGGGCCACGCGCATCGTCCCCGAACAGGAGCGCGGGATTAGGCCTACGTTTCCCGCAGTGTGTCCCGTGGAACCTAAGTCCTGTAAAGGGGTGCCCTGCGAAAAGGGTCTGGGGGTCATACCAAGTCTGTGAAATGTGGCATTCGCTGTCCTCTCTGAAGTGCAAAGTCCACCTTGAGTTTGTTAAAGGTTCTGATAAGTCCTGCAGTAAAGAGAACTGTTTGCTTGACTCTGTTTAATCATGAGTATTTCCCCAGCCTACCTGACATCGGGGTTTTTATATACACATGACATCTGTTAACGGTCACTTTGAGAAATGCTGGTTTTGGCGAATAAGGAACATAATGAATGTGAAGAGAAGGAACTTTACACACGTGAATAATGAACGGATACAGATGTCTCAAGGACAGAGGAAAGTGTGTCCAAGCAACACACTCATGGAAAGTCTGAATCATGAAACAAACAGAACCAAAACCATAAAGAAACCTAAAGTCTTTATGATATGAAAAACCAATTCAACACTCAGGATGACTCCCAAATGCAATCCAGAAGACAAAATGAAATGGCAACTAGGGTGCTTCACACCGTGGGGTAAAAGCCTCATTTCATTAGTTCACGCTCAGAGCTCACATGGAATGATGAGGTTGCTGTGTTCACCAAGATGATGGGATGTTTGCGAAGATTCTGCATTGAATGGCTTAGAAAAGTACAGTCCATGCAGCTCTATTTACAATAGCCAAGACATGGAAACACCCTAAGTGTTCATCAACAGATGAATAGATAAAGAAGTTATATACAATACAATGGAATACCATTTAGCCATAAAAAAGAAGGAAATCCTGCCATTTCCACCAACATTGATGGACCTTGAGGACAACATGCTAAGTAAAATAAGTCAGACAAAGTCAAATATTGCATGATTTCATTTATATGTGGAATCTAAAAAAAACAAAAAAAGAAAAAAAAACCCTCAAGGTGAAAGAGATCAGATTTTGTGCGGTTATCAAAGGGAGGGAGGGGCATGGGTATAGAAGAATAGGATGGAGGTAGTCAAAAGTCACAAACTTCCAGCTGTAAGATAAATAAGTACTGGGGATGTAATATACAGCATGATAACTCTAGTTAACACTGCTGTGTGGTATATTTGAAAGTTGCTAAAAAGTAAATCCTAAAAGTTCTCACCACAAGGAAAAACATTTTTATAACTATATGAAGTGATGATTATTATGTAAGCTTATTGTGGTAATCATTTCACAATACATGTATGTTAAGTCATTATGTGGTGCACCTTAAACAAACAGCGCTATATGTTGACTGCAGCTCAATAAAGCTGAAAAAAACCAAAAACCAAAAAAAAACCCAAAAAACAAAAAGAATTTAAACCAATATTTAGAGGATTACTCAGTTAAACACATTCAAGAGAACTTGAAATAAATAAATAACCAAATAAATAAATAAATAAAAGCATCAAAACACACACGAAAGAATGAAAGAAAGGGAAAGAAGGACGGAAGGAAAAAATGAAGAGGGAGAGAAAGAGAGGAAGGGAGGAAGAAGAAAGGAAGGGAGAAAGGAAGGAAGGGAGGGAGGGAGGGAGGGAGGAAGAACAGCCCCCCGGGGACAGATGGTAAGACCCATGGCTGGCTCTGAAACCTGCCTTCCCCAGTTCAGTGAGAGGACAGCGGAGACAAGTAAGGAACCAGCTGCTGCTCCATGGCTGCAGCAGCTGCGGGACTGACCCTGAGTAGACCCATGGTCAGCACCGGAGCCCAGCAGCGTGTGCTGACCTCATGCCTCCACACGTACAATAAAAACAACACTCTGCTCTTCCTGGCGGGTTAAAGGTAAGTGCAAATCCTGTGTCTTTCTCCTTTTAGTAGGCGTGGTCTAATTCCCCCCCACCCCCACCCCTTGGATCTGAACTGGCCCTAGTGACCTGTCTGACCAAGAAAATGCAGCAGCAAGATCGTTCTGGGACCTCTGAGGCTAGATCATTGCAGCTTCCATCACTCTCTTGGGACACATTCTTGGAACGTAGCCCCTCTTCTCTGAGGAAGCCTGCGCAGCCGCATGGAGCTCCAGCTGAGCTCCAGCTTGGAAGTGGATCTGCCGGCCCCAGTCATGCCGTCTGGGCCATGGACTACCTAACGCCACCCAGCCAGGCCCTCCCCAAATAACCTGACCCTCCGTGCGCAGACTATATGGTAAGATGTTTGTTTTAAGCCACTGAACTTGAGCTCATTTGTTAAAGAGCAATAGATAACTGGAACACAATCTTATTGAGCTACTGCTGTATGACAGGTGCCAAAGTAGGTGCTTTTGTACGTTATCTCCTGTCATCTTCACTAGAGCCTCCGCGAGGTAGATCTTTAATCGCAAATATGTGAGAATTAAGACTCTCACCCAAAGTCACACAGGAACCCTGTTTTGTCTGTCTTAAAGATTTTGGCTTTCATGACTAGGAAACTCCTTAGGGGACGAATCCACAAAATATGCTAGGGACAACATAAGTGAGAGAAAAACAGAATGCATGGTGAGTTTGTGTGGGTGCAAGGGAATACACCTCAGATTCTGGCCTAAAATAAAAATAAAAGTTTCATGGAGAATTTTCATGAAAACATGCGCTCCCCCTGGCTTCAGTTTTATCACTGCTATGTGATAAATAGGGAAGTGGAGGGGGAATATTTTCACAATGGTAAAGATTTTTTTCCTTTAAATTACCAAGGCTAGCAGACCACCTGTGCCCTGACGTTTGTTTTCAATAACAGCACCCATGGATTTCGCATCTACTAAGTGCAGGCATTGCTTCAGGTGCGTCACCTGTCAGGTAACCACAGGCGTATTTCTTTACATTTGTAAGTGCTTTGGAGTTTATAAACTATGTTTACCCACATGCTCACTTCATCACGAGAGCAGATGCTTTTCCTGGGGAGCAAACAGAGCCAAATCAATCAACAAATAATTAATATTTATCAGGCACCACCTATGTGATTGAGAAATATGATCCTTCCTTGAGTCTCCCTCTCCACTAGCTTGCTTATTTCCTTTGCTTTCTTACTTAACAGTTTGTGTTGTAATGGCTTGTACATGTTTCCTTCATGAGTCTATAAGCTGCTGTTGCCTACACCAAAAGCCTAAGTGCTGGGGTTGGGCAAAACAGGCAAGCATCACTGCTGGGAAGGAAGGATGGATGGATGGATGGATGGATGGATGGAAGAATGGAAGGATGGAAAAAAGGATGGATGGAAGGACTATATGTATAATTTAAGCAGTTAAGAGTGGTTAAGACCTGTAGAATCACCCAATACATTCTTGACCATGTGCTTGTGGGCTAGGTACTTAACCTTTCCAAATAGAAATCCTACTACCTCCATAGAGGTACTGGGGATTCAATGAAATAACACATATCTCTCATAGTGGTTGATACATTATTAACTCTCAAAATCAGAAGCTATGAAGAGGAGGAGGGGGAGGATGCCACAGAAGGTGAAGAGCTGGAAGAAGAGGAGGAAAAAGAAGTCAGCACAGAGAAACACCTGTTTACTATAAGAAACAAGCAGATGTTTCTGGACCCTTCCCCTAGGTATTTACTCATGACGTGGTATCCGCTTTCTTGTTCGACCATTTCTTAACTGACTTGCTGGACTGACTGAGGCCGCCCCGTCCCTCTGTAAAGCACGCTGATGGTGCCCACGGCCCATGAAACGCTCGGAGCTGATTGCTCCACTTGAGTTCATCCACATGTTCCCACTAACCGAGTCAATGGGTGCCTGTTAAATTCGCTCATACAACAGACATTTGAGCACCTGTGATGTGTGGGCACTGTTCTAAGCTCCAGTGAATAAGGCAGAGAAGGCCTGCCCTCAAGGACCTTCTGTACTTCTTTAATGTCATAGTTTAATCACATATTGTGAAACCTACGAAAAACAACCGGGAAAAAGAAGTTCTTATCCCTATGAAAATCAAGTGAAATGTTTTGCCATGATGGAGTAGATGCAAGTTGCTAAAGGAAAATTGCTGTTGAATTTGGTGTGGGCCAGACAACCAGACAGTGTGGGGGGAATTGGTAAGAATCCAGGATTCTGCTTTGCAGGTGTATTAAAGTTCTTCCCGGAGACTTCCCTGGTGGCGCAGTGGTTAAGAACCTGGCTGCCAATGCAGAGGACACGGGTTCAAGCCCTAGCCCGAGAAGATCCCACATGCCGCGGAGCAGCTAAGCCCGTGAGCCACAGCTGCTGAAGCCCACGCACCTAGAGCCCGTGCTCCACAGCAAGAGAAGCCACTGCAATGAGGAGCCCAGGCACCGCGACAAAGAGGAGCCCCCACTCCCTGCAACTAGAGAAAGCCTGTGCACAGCAACGAAGACCCAATGCAGCCAATAAATAAACTAGTTTAAAAAAAAAAGTTCTTCCCAGCCTTTAAAGAAACAAAGTGGCGGTTAGAGATGACATGTTACTTCAGCGCATGGCTTGTGCAGACAACAGACAACAAGAAACTCTAATCAACAGACCCAGATGGCAAAGAGGGAAACTGGCGAGGGAAGCGAGGAAGCCAGGGTGCAGAATTTCAGGAGGCCTTGCTCTCGGCACCGCGCGAGTACAGGGTCGGCCCCATGAGCGCCTTCTTTCATTTTGTGCCCTAAGTGCCTTACTTGCCTTCCCCTGTGGCCAGCCCTGCCAGGTGGTCTCAGGTCTATGTGTGCTTTACGTGAAAACATTGGAGGGGTATAACATTTTTAAAGACCCGTCATTTTATTAACCAACCAACTGGTTCCAATCTTATTGGAAAAGAGAGCTTCTGCGGTATCAAAACTGTGTATTCAGCTTGTACACTAATGGGGAACATTTATCGAGCGCTTTGCATGGATCAAGCAATGTTCCAAGTGCACTGTGTGCTACCTCTGTTAATCCTCTGCTTCGTTCTTGATGCTCCTGTTATTATTTCCATTTTGTAGACAAGGAAACAGGCACTGCGCGCTCAGTTCCCTAGTTGCAGCATCTGGCTGCAGGGTCTGAGACAGCAGTACTTCTGATTTCTCTGAGGAACCCCTCACTCTCAGAGGCCACGTGAGTCACGTGGGGCTCGACCACCCCCACCCTGTGCTCTACCACCAGCCCTGTCCACACAGTGGGCAGAGCTCCGTCTCCCCGGTCACAGTGATTGGCTAGCGGGGGAGGTAGGGACCCCAGCTGATGCATCCTGAGACCAGGGCTCCCAAGAAGAGTCACTGTCTTTTCAGTCGAGACAGCTGGCAATGAAGTTGATGGCAGAGTTGGCGGTGTCCCCAGGAGGAGCCTGAAAATGCCAACACATAGAGGAAAGCAGAGGCGACAGGAGGGGGAGAGACCGAGTCCCGAAGCCGTTGTCTGAGCTTTGGATCGAGCCCTGCCTAAAGCCCATGTACCCCTAGGCTTTTCCACTGTACAGACCAATACAGTCCCAGTTTTACTTCACCCTATTTGAGTTGGTTATTCTGTCATCTACAACCAAATTTTTTTCTAATCGAAAAATTTCTAACCACAGTCCTCTTTTCTGGATACTTTGATCACTGAATGAGTATTTGCTGAGAAATTATTAGGTATCTGGTCCAAAACTATATGCTCAAAGGGAGATTATCAAGTTTAAGACATCGTCTCTGCTTACCAGGAACTTAGAGTCTCGCTGGGAGTGATATGCCCACTCTACCCACCCGACTCCATCAGAAGCTGGATAATATTAGAACTGCAGCAGGACAGTGAGTATGTGTCAAATGCAAGGAGGGAGATTCGCTGCTGAGTAAGGAGTGCACTGAAGTGGCCTGAGAAGGTAAGAATGGGTCTTGGAGGACAGGGAAGATGCAACTAGAAGATGAGTAGGGGCACTTCCCTGGTGGCACAGTGGTTAAGAATCTGCCTGCCAATGCAGGGGACACGGGTTCCATCCCTGGTCCAGGAAGATCCCACACGCTGTGGAGCAACGAAGCCCGTGCACCACAACTACTGAGCCTGTGCTCTAGAGCCCATGAGCCACAACTACTGAGCCAGTGTGCCGAGACCAGCTCGGCGACTCGAGGTGAGTGATGGGTGCCGCAAGCTTGAAGAAGACACAGACACAGACTGAAGAGAAAAGTGGGACCGGGGGGCTCAAGACCTCTCGGATCAAGAGCCCTGCTGACTCATCCCAGGTTGCTTTTATTGAGTTCGTGGGCTAACATTCTCAGGTTATACTCATAAACAATCAAAGGCCTCACATGACTGAGGCAATTATCTTTGTTTGCCTCCTGGGTCCGAGTTGAGCAAGTGTGGATTTGAGCTGGGCGTGGAGAGCAAAACAGCCCTGGGGGCAGGAGACCTCTCTCAGATATTGGGGGTCTGTGCCCCACCCGTGTTGGCCCCTCTGCGACTGTGCCTGTCTTAGGTTGTTCCTCCCCTGAGGAATCTTACCCGTCTCTGGCTAACCAGTCATCCTCCAGGGCCAAACAGGGTGATATAAGGAAGGCTCTATGCACCACCCCTGTTGGCCCCTCTGCGGCTGTGCCTGTCTTAGGTTGTTCCTCCTCTGAGGAATCTTACCCGTCTTTGGCTAACCAGCCGTCCTTCAGGGCCAAACAGGGTGATATTAGTCTCCACGCCCCGCACCCTCAGCTCCTCCACTGCTCAAGCAGGACATTCTGAATCCCATCGCTCGGCCCACATACTTCAACATTTTCAAGGTTTCAGAAAGGTTCCCGAATGTCTTCCCACACCAGTGTGCTGCAACTACTGAAGCCCGAGTGCCTAGAGCCCATGCTCCGCAACAAGAGAAGCCCCCGCTCACCATAACTAGAGAAAAGCCCATGGGCAGCAACAGAGACCCAAAGCAGCCTAATAATAATAATAATAATAAAAAGATAAGCAGGACTTAGGCAGAAAGGAACAGAAGTGGTAGACCCCAGAAGCAGATGCTGAGATGACAATACAGTGTGTGTGTTTTATTTGGGAGATGATTCCTGGAAATACTGGTAGGAAAGTGGGGTCAGGGCAGGGAAGGAAGCCAATTAAAGAGGCACCATCAAGCTCGTTGCGTCAAGGGCACTGGAGCTCTATCCAATGTGAAACATGCTGGAGAATCATCCCAGCTGAGGAGGGGAGAAGGCGGTATTTATCTGCACACTTTCCACCCCATACTGGCTCCAGGCTGCTCCTGGGGCCATTACCTCGCTGCTGGAAAACCAGGAACAGCCTGGGCAGTCAGGCACACGTGCTAGTCCCACAGGTCTGTGACAGTCACCACGCTGCCTGACTGCCTTTGCACTGAGCCAGGACAGCCAGGATTTCTGTCCCCCGTGGTATCATCAAACCTGTCAAGTGTCTCGCTGAAGCCTGGGCAGTCTGGGGCCAGCTGGGAGTGGGAGAAGGGGTGTTGGGGAATGGGGTACTCTTTTTTTACCCCTAGCACCTAGGGAATGTTTCAGGAGTCACATGGCAAAGGCAGGGAGTGAATCCAGACGATTTCCCCAGCTCCCTCCCAGCTCTGCTGATCTCTGAGGGTGAATTAGGATGAAACCAATCTGCGCCTCCAGAGAAGCCCAGGTGAGCCATTTGACCAGAGCCATCGGACCCACCTTTGTCCTCTGCATAGCACAGTGGCCCAAATCTCCACAATTTCGGTTTTAAAAAGCTGCTGGCCTTGGACAGGTACTTCTTTCTCATTCGCAAAGTAGAATTAATGCCAATTTCCTGTTGGCAACCCCCAGTGTGTTTGAAGCATTCCTTGACTTAAGCAGTGTCCTTGTTTTAATGAAAGATTCAAGGAAGAAATCCACACACTACACGAAGAATACCGGTGAGGGGGCAACGTCATTTAGGAAGCCCTTAAGTGAGAGGATTCGTGTCACAAGCAAGATCTTTCCTTCCTTCCTTCCTTCCTTCCTCCAGCAGATATTTCACGGAGTCCCTACTCTGTGCCAGGTAAAGTGAACAAAACAAGCTTCTGCTCTCATAGATAAATTAAAATATACATCTATATGTATATATTGTCAGGTAATTGATGCTACGAAGAAAAATAAAGCAAGGTAAGGGGTGATACAGGGATAGGAGTGTGAGTTTACTTGAAACAGGCCTCTCTGAGCAGGTGGCATATGAGGACAGAGAGACTAAGGAAGGTGAAGAAGGTGGAAGAGGAGCCCAGCAGGTACGAGGGGAAGGGCGTTTTAGAAAGAAGGAACAAGAAGACATTACCGTATTGGTTTATCGCTTTTACATAAGGCATGTGGTGCAGGTTGTATTAGCCTCCTATTGTGGCTGTAACAAATTACTACAAAATTAGTAAAATAAAACACACTTATTATTTTACAGTTCCAGAGGTCAGAAGTCCAAAATGGGTCATACAGGCTAAAATCAAGGTGTCAACAGATCTGTATTCCTTCTGTAGGCTCTAAGGGACAACTTGTTTCCTTGACTCCTCTAGCTTCTAGAAGGCACCTGCATTCCTTGGCTTTTGGCTCCTTCCTTCAAATCACTCCAAACTGTCTCTGCCTTGGTCATCAAACCTCCTACTCTGTGACCCTCCCACCTCCTTCTTACGGTTGTAGTGGACCCACCAAAGAATCCAGGGTAACCTGCTCGTCTCAAAATCCTTAAATTAATCACATCTGCTAAGTCTCTACCTAATATATTCACAGGCTCCAGGGATTAGGACATGGATGACTTGGGGGGTGGGGTGGTGTCATGATTCAGCCTCCTGGTGTACGGCCAACGGTCATCATGCTGGGACCCCAAAAGAGAAGGCCAAAATGCTAACTGTGGATGCAGGGAAATGGATACATAGGAGTTCATTACAAAGCATCTATACTTTTGTACAAGTTTGAAAAGATCCCATTAAAAAATCTGAAATCTTTTGAGAAGGACCAGCTGAGGTGTAAAGGGAAACCTGGCTTTTGAAGTAGAAAATTTAAGGTCTTTTTGCACATGAAGACATGTTCTAACTCATTAGTAATCAGAGAAAGGCAAATTGAAATAATGAGATATTAAGCCGGCAAAAATGAGAAAGTGGAAAACCCACAACTGGCAGAGAGGTGGAGGAAGGGTACCCTGTGCAGCCGTCCGAGAGCAGCATGGCCCCACCCTGACCTGGCACGCAGCACCGAGGTTCTCACCCAGGTGCACAGGAAAAGTGCAAGAAAGTGTTCCAAGCGGCTTCCTTTCCGGCAGTGGGGCACTGGGGACAACTTGTGTGTCTGTCACTGGGAGAGTGGGTGGGTGAACCGTGAGGCTTGCACCCCACGGAGCGCTCTGGCACAGTCAGAAGCAACAGGTTCAGTGTACCCGTGGCAGGAATGGACCTTAAAGGCATCAAGTGGGAGGAGAGACATAGTAAGAAGTGAATTCTTTGTGAAATGTCAGTTCAAAATACTGTCCCACAAGACAAAAATCCTCATTGGAAAGATACATATAAAAGTAGGAAATTCACATAAAATACAAAACAGTTATTTACTAACAGAGATCAGCACACTATGGCTCTTGGGTCAAATCTGCCCTGAGTCTGGTTTTTGTGAATAACATTTTATTGGAACACAGTTACACCCATTCATTTAAGCGTTGTCGGGGGAGCTTATCCGTATAAATGATGGTAACAGCCATACACGGGGCCTGATTAGCTCAATCTTCCGCATCAGAAGTTAGAAAAACAAAGAAGGTGGTAAGAAAATCTAGGCTTGAGTCCTCACCAGCTAAGAGAGCCCCGGGAAGTCAGGTTTCCTGCTTGCTCCTCACTTTTGACAGCTGTGAAAATGGGGCAATATCCATCTATGTGGACATCGTACCTGCAAGCGCCTTGTGAATCATAAGTGGCTCTTCAAATACGAAGGTTTCTTACTATCAGGGTAACAAGAAGGTGCGGATGGTATTGCAAACACGTGTCCTCCTACCATCCAGCATTGTCCTCTTCCCAGGCTTCGTACGAACAGCGTCTTACCCTTTCTTTTCCTCGCCCAGTCTACGGAGATGCTAACGATAAGGAAGTAGCCAGAAGGCAAGGGAAACGGCGGACCAACAGGATCCACACGTGGGAAGCAAGCTGGACAAAAGTTAGAAAAGCTGATCAAAGGGAGATGGGTTGGACCTGACTGTGGCCACGGTCCATCACGCCTGAAAGAGAGCCGACTTCATGAGGTAATGTCACCTCATAACATCTGACGTGGAGGGATGAGGGAAATTGGCAATTTCTGGTAACAAGGTACAACAGCTACCGCCGCTTCGGTGCTGAGCAGGGACCAGACGTATGCTGAACACCTCACGTGCATGACTTTCTTTATCACAAGTACCTCATATCATCCTCCTATTTGACGGATGAGACTACTGAGGGTTTTAAAGGTGAAGTAATTATTCCAAGGCCACACAACTGGGACCAGCAGCAGAGGATGTTCATTCAGCCCTCCCCACCACCCTACAGGCAATCATCATCACCTCTGCATGGACGTGAAGTCACACAGCTGCAGGTGTTTGAGGCGGGGCCTCCGAATAGTGACTCCAGACGTCCCAACTTTCACCAGCACCTCAACACGCTTCCCTGAGACCCAGGGCCCAGATGAGCATCTATTAGAAAAGTCCCTCACTTTCTCCTGCCCTGAGCCATGCCATCCAACAGAACATTCTAAGAAGCGAAAGCAGACAGTGCTGCTGGAGCCCTACCTGCGAGGGGCTGAGCAGCCCGCAGGGCACCTTCCCTTCCTAAAGGCACCCAGCTCCTTGCAGTTGGTACTTGAAGGCCACCTGATGTAACTAAGAAGCTGAAGTTTAAAGGAGAGATGGCATGAAGACAAGAAAATCAGATCTGGAAGAGGGAACAGAACCCTCGTTGTGAGAATTTGGGCAGGTCGCTTCTCAAGCTCTGTTCAGTTGGGTTTGCTTCTTTGCAAATGGAGACCTTTCCGGCTTTAACCTGACCCACAGTTCCCAGTCATTTAAAAATAAGTCACAGTAATAGTAATTTACCGGGTACTTGATCTTGGGAAGGGACTATGCCCTTTTACGTATATTGCTAACTTTATGCTTAATACAAATATATGAAGTAAATACTAAACTATTCCCATTTTACAGATGGCAAAGCTGAAAGTAACTTCCTCAGTCGACTCAGGATTTGAATCCAAGGCTACCTGACAAGAAGAGCCTATGATTTTTTTAAAATTAATTAATTAATATTTTTTGGCTGCGCTAGGTCTTCATTGCTGCATGTGGGCTTTCTCTAGTTGTGGTGAGTGGGAGCTACTCTTCATTGTGGTGCGCAGGCTTCTTATTGTAGTGGCTTCTCTTGTTGAGGGGCACAGGCTCTAAGGGTGTGGGCTTCAGTAGTTGCGGCACGCAGGCTCCATAGCTGTGAGCCTATGATTTTAACCCAAGGTATTTAAACCCTAAATTCGCATTAGAACCAAATGGGGAGTTTCAAAGAAAAAAAAAAAATTAATGTCTAGGCCCAGTCTTAGAGATTTTGATTTAATTGGTCTAAAGTGGAAGCTGGGTTGAGAACCACTGGCTTAACTGTATTATAAGGCAGCCCCCCTTAAAAAAATGCTCATGTCCATGCACAGAAATGCACCAAAGTGCATTAATAATAACAAACTAACATAAAAAAGCTTGATAATGTGTGGTGAGTGATGATAATTTCAGCAATTAAACATAGCTCAGCTATTCAATTACTTTATATAAATGCAAATGAATATATTCGGCTTTGCAATTTTTAAAAATCTGAATTTGAAAGATGTAGTATTCTGATAACATCATTTTGGGTTGCTTTTTTGTTTGTTTGTTTTAAGGAAAGATGTAGTAATATAAATGAGGGAAATGAATCAAACAATAAAAGAGAGTGTTGGTAAAATAGAGTCCAGCCAACATTCCCATCCATAGAGGAGTCCCAAATTGCAAGGGTGGCCCTTAGGGTTTTGTTATGTATAAGTTTACATCAGGGTGACTTTTTGCAAAGTCACAGTCAGTGAGAAAGGTCAGGGTGAAGTGGAGAGACTTACATTTTCACTGTTAAGCCCAGGATAAGAGTAATTAACCCTTACTTAAGCTGTGCGACTAGACTTCAGCAAGCAGGTACTCCTAGCCAATTTCTAGGTTTACGCTGAAATTGTCACTAGATATTAAAGTAGCATTCTGTGCTCTCAAAAACAATTTTCTCAGCTGCTTATTAGCTAGCTGCGTGACCCGAGCCATGTAGTATCTCTCAGACTTACTTTCTATATTGAGCAATAGGAATAATACCCAGGGTTCTTCCCAGTGTTGCTCTTAGGACTGAATGTGTTCACTTGTGCAAATCGGTCTAGCAGAGTGGCAGGAGCAGAGAGGGGCCTCAACCAAATAGCAGCCCTCCTCCTTTCCCATCAATGTTCATGCTTGGTTAAGGACATAGGGCACGACTCAAACATATCCTTGAAGGATCTGGGAGCTAGCTTTTTCTGTTAAGAGTTCAAAAGTGTGTTTTAAATACAGTCACAACTGTACCTTCACCATGAGCCTTGTTGATCAGATTATACTTACGTATCAAATAGCTCAATTTTACATAAGACCTGTAAGTGTTTGTGTGGACTGAGTCAGGATGAGCTAGATATCTTGTAGTAACAAAGAGCCCCTGTGCCCCAGCGCCTCCTACAAACATAGGTTTGTTTCTTGCTCTTCTCCATCTGGCGGCAGCTGGGAACGTCCCGTTGTGTGGCCTCACTCTGGAACAGGGCCCTGGCAGAGGGGGATTGGTCCCTGGGAATCACACGCTGACTATGCTCTTACAGCGTGCAGTCTCACTTCTGTACTGGCCTAAAGTGAGCAAGCCACATGGCCACACCTAACTTCGGCGGCGGGGGGGGGGGGGGGGGGGAAGGGGGGGGAGCGGTGAAAAAAACTACCACCTGCCAGAACCAGAAGTATTTGGAGAATCACATTAATGACTACCACAGGGATCTTACAGTTTACAAAGCATTTGTCACAGTGATTACCCAATTCTCACAATATCCAAAGTAGCAATTAATTAATTAAATGTGATAATTCAATTATAAGGCATCAGCAAACACCAACAAAAACAGGGGAAACCCAGTGTAAACAGTTTGGGCGACTCTGCCCACTCTTCTGAGTGAAAGTGCCTCCAGCGGATGAAATGTCCAACCGGCTGTTTGCTCCAGGCGTGTCTGCCTCTTAAAGGATGTCTTCAGTAATGAGTGGGATTCTCATTTTGATTGATATTCTTTTGTAAATGGCCTCTGAATGAAGACCAGCTATATCAATTCTCAGCTTGAAAACTGTGATCTTTCAATATTGAAGGAAAAGCTGGCTTTTTTTTTTTTTTTTTTCCCCTTGAAATAACCCAGCATGCATCTCTAACCCAGCACCTTCTTGGGGAGATTTAATTTGGACTATGTAATGATTTTTGCCTTGAGGTCTGACTTCAGAGTCTGACCCCTGGGTGAAAGATGAGACTCCACTTTATCCCTCTCCAAAAGACGAGGGAATGAACAAAGGTCCAGCCGTCAAGCAACAGGGACACTGAGCAAGGAAGTGGCTAAGATCCCCGTCTCCTCAAGGCACGTCCCCTGTGAAGGGATAGCTTAAATGCATCTCAAGCAATGCGTGGCTCTCTGGGTCTGGCCCCTGGCTCCGTATTTCAGCCACCTCTTCCACCCTCAAGATCAAAGTGTGAGGCAGGAGGCTAAGAATAGACTCCATTTTTCTTAGTTAATCCTGGCAAGGAAGTGTTCTAGTTTCAAAGCCTGACCACTGGGTGTCAGACTTCAGGGGGAAAGAAAATAGAGATGGTTTATCAACCCCACTTAATTATGCCAATAGAACTCAAGCGAGATTTGCTAAAGGAGAGAAAATCAGCTGGCCCAAGTATCTCAATATGTCAGGGAACGCTCACGAAGCTTTCACTCATCTGATTAAATCAATAAATATTTATCTTTTCTACATCTGTACGAATACTTCATTAGACAGCAGGGTGGTGTGACCTTAATCCTCTCTTGATTTAAAGATTAAAGGGGCGTGGCCAACTATCAAGCCATCCTAGAGACAGATAACCTGAAAGCTTCCTGCAACAAAACACCTGGGAATGCAGAGGAAATACAAGATCTTTTAAAATGCATAACCCAGGGCTTCCCTGGTGGCGCAGTGGTTAGGAATCCACCTGCTAATGCAGGGGACGCGGGCTTGAACCTCATCTGAGAAGATCCCACATGCCATGGAGCAGCCAGGCCCGTGCGCCACAACTACGGAGCCCACATGCCACAACTCCTGAAGCCCACGTGCCTAGAGCCCGTGCTCCACAACGAGAGGCCACCACAATGAGAAGCCTGCGCACCTCCGTGACGCGTAGTAGCCCCCACCCGCTGCAACCGGAGAAAGCCCGTGTACAGCAACAAAGACCCAACGCAGCCAAAAAATAAAATATAAAATAAGTAAATAAATTTATTTTTAAAAAAAGAAAGAAAAATAAAGAAAATAAACGTACAACCCAGCACAGCAGGAAACAGGGGAAACCCCCAGGATGGGGCTGGCAAGAAGCAACTGACAATTCGAGAATGTGAGTGAGTGGGTACGCTTTGCCATTTGCTGCCAAACTTGGCACGACAAGGACAGGAGGGATGGGGCTAAGGTGTGGAGCACAACTGTGACTTCTACATAAAGCCTTGGCCTTCAAAACAACATGTCTCCAGTGGCACAGATATGACCAAGACGTTCAGTTTTGCACTGGCTGGGGGTAGGGAAAGCGTTAAGGGAAACAACAGTGGTGCAGAGGTAACTGGGTGCCTGCTTTGCCCACCCTTTACCTCCACTTTCAAGGTTTGAAACCCAGCTCTCTTCTTAGGCTTGAAATCTTGGGCAGGTTACACGAGCTCACGGCACCTCATAAGTTTAGTTTAAGTGCTTAATGAACACAGTACTTAGTGCATAAAATTGTTCAAAAATCGCAGGGCAAATCAAAATGTGTTTGATAAGTGTTCTTCTTCCAGAGTTCAATGGAGTTTTTCCTTAAGAAAAAGTCAAAAAATTGAAAAGTCAAAATTTTCATGATCTGAAAATTAAATGAAAAAGAAGTACACTCCATCTTTAGTTGTAAAGGACCAAGATTTCACAGCCCTGTAAGATGCTAATCAAATCATTAGAAAAAAGTCTGAAATTAGCAAAGGTTTGAAACTACCTCCACAAAGAAATTGCTAAAATAACACACACACACAAAATGTTTTAATAACTATAATCCAAGTTCCCTTAATGCCACTGGCATAGTTTAAAAAGTTTTTATTTGGGGAAAGCAAGAAATCAAAAGGGATTATAAATATAAAAGCCACCATGTATATAATTGCACAGTGGAGATAGCCCTCACTTGGAATAAGGAAACAAACTAACAAACTGAATGACCTTGAAGCAAACTTGGTTATCACAGGGCCTTGATTTTCTTTGAAAATGAGGGTTTGAAATCAATGACTTTTGAGGTCCCTTCCAGCATTTCCTCTGATTTTGACAGCTGTTGCAATTGCAACAGAAGCTAACTATCCATTTGGCCCTCCCATTCCACAAAAACAAAACACACAGTATCATTTTAAGAGTCAAAAAGTCAAAATCTTATTTTGAATTTTAAAGCGCTTACATGACTGCTAAGGTTAAAACTCCTCTCTTTCAAAAATGGAAAAGGTTGAATCATCAGAGGATAAAACCCATCACCACTGCAAACCAAAGTGGATTTTCAACCTAGTAGAAAATTTGAATTGACAAAGCATGCAAAAATTAGCTCAAATAGCTGCAGCCTTCCTCCACGAGTATCCTGGTAAATGCTTGGTGGTTTAAGTGTTTATTGTTTATGCTGCAGAAAGCAATGAGGCTGGACGTGTGAATGTAATATGCCCAGAAACTAGAATCTTCATTCAACAGGGAAGGAGTTATCTTCAAGTAAAAATAACACAATTAAAAAATTACAAATTCTTAATTAAAAGGTTTAATTGTTTTCACAGGATTCTTTTTTGGGGGAGGGGTAACATGTGGGAGTAAATCACCAACTGTCAATCATGTGTCTGCAAAATTCCTGATATTTTACAGTCACTGGATTTACATACATTTGTAAGTGATGTTTCTCCACATACACATACAGTGAAAGACATTGTCCAAATAACTTTTGATGTAAAGGGGAACTTGGAAAGAAAAATCACTTAAGAAATCAAATCTTATATAATAGAAATACTTTAAGCACAGCATTCACACATTTGACGGTAGAGCCTAAATGCTTATCTAAACAGAGGCAATGCAATTAAGCTGCCTTCACTCAAAATGGTGTCAGAAGGCAACCACCCCATTTACTAGCCACTGATAAGTTATGACAACACTATTTCATAGCCTGTCACCGTATTTCTTAAACACCCCCACCCCAGGACTCAGGGTTTCCTCAACACTGAGGACTTATCTCAAAAGCCTTAGTTCAGAACAGTAAAATAAAGATTGCAATGCCACATTCAGAAACTAGATAATGACTTGGAAATGAAAAGGGGGGTGGGGTGGGGGGATGAATTGAGTAACTGTCACTTATCTGTTTTACTACGTTTTCTATTTCTTTAATAAATAGCAAAACTAAACTGAAAACACTAACTTAAAAAATAAATCTAGAAGACTTAGAAATTCTGTGGGAACCCCAACGGTCGTGGAAAACTTTAGACCACCACGACTAGGTCTCTGTTCAGATACACTGTTCAGATACAACTTCATACGTAATAGTATTTATATTTACTAACAGGATGCATTTGGCAAAAGACACCATATTCCTTTTCACAATAAAAGTTTTGAAAAGATGATTCTTTAGATATCATATGTATACAAAAGCTATTTGTATTAATTTTTAATACAAAATAAGCTAGTTTCCTTAGTTATACCATTTAAATATTACTTTTCTCTTCCCTTATGGGACTAGGGGGAAATGCTACAGAAGAAAAACAACTGATGTTCTTCCCAAATAGTTCAAAAGGTCTTCTGTAAGTCTAAACACCTGTTCCTGCTTACCTAGCTGTGCCTAAACCCTGTCAGGAGACTGAAACAAGGAAGGTCAAAACAAATAAGGCCTTTCCCTGGAAACTTCAACCGGATCCTTTGAGAGTGCCTGACATGCTGAGTTTCTCTTGTAGACACATGCTTAGGTCATTTATTTGTAATCAGATACTGACTTCAGCAGATTACAGCACAGGATCAACAAACACTGTCACAGACACTACACTATCAACTCATAAATATGATGTGGGTTATCCATGAAAAGCTTGTGATTCAATACATGCTTTCCAGATACTTCCCTGCAAGCGTCCCCTGGCACATAACAAGAAAGCATCTTGTCACATTCACGGTAGTAGCAATGTTGACACAGGGTGACCTCTTTCCAGGTGACTCGAACTAAGAATCCTAAGAATCAGGGACTAAAGCAAGGCAGCCCTCTGGCAGGTGGTCACAACATTTCAAAGTTCATGTAAAGAATGGAGCTTTACTCAGGTCCCACGACATACCCAATCGTATTTGCGACAATGAAATAGGAAAAGTTGCTACTTACAGGCATCCACTGGACTAGGTGTTAGTTACATACTATTTCATTTAGTCAACCCAACCCTTTGGCAAAGTATTATAACCAATTCTCCCTTCACAAATGAGGACGCAGGTTAGGTGAGTCACATCTGGTATGTCAAACACGATCAGTCTGTTGCTAAAACTCATTTCATGATATTCCTACCCCATATTCCTCGGATAATCTGGTTTCTAGCCTGGTGGTTAAAAAAAGAGTAGGTGGAAAAAAAAAAAAAGAGTAGGTGGTCTAAGAAATACCCCCACCACCAGTGAGGAAGCCACAACGCAATAAAACAGCAAATACAAGAAGGCAAGCCACAGCGGTCAGAATGTTAGAATATCTGCTGAAAAGCGACTGCACACCAGGCCTGGTGTTAGGTACTAGGGACACAGTGACATGCGACACGGCCCCCGCCCTTCAGGAGCTCACAGCCTCTCAGAGAAAAACAACCTTAAATACTTGAGACCCCAAGGCAGACGTGGGAGAGACAACCGTCGCCATGGCTCCAAATCTCGGGGAAAAGCCGTTTTGCGCGAGTAAGTAGGAGGGAACACGACTTACTTAGGTTTGGAAGTATTTCTAATCCCCAAAGTAAGCAAGTGACTTTTGGATTATATTCACTTCAGACTAGCACATCACTGATCCCCTTTAAAACCCACCGAGAAGTGGCTGCAGTGGAAATCCATACTATAATAAAGCAAGTCACTGGTTAGAAAGATCTCCCTTGCAGTACCACTAGAGGAAGAGGAGCACCAGGATGCAGTAAAGTTCCTTTTCCCATTTTCCTGTGAACATCAAACCAGGATGGAAAACTAGATGCACCGCGCTCACACGTGTGCCTGTATATACTGTGGATAATGCTCTAAGTTTATGACGAGGTCACAATCTTAGAACCACGCAGTCCGTCAAGGATTCCAACCAGGCTTTATATCTCCAAGCTCCCTCCGCGCAGCTCAGGGAGAGTGCATCCAATGGTGCAGGAAGCCCTCAGGCAGCGCCGGTTCCCGGACGAGTAGCCACGTGACCTTGGACCTCAGCTCTTCTGGGGAGGAAAAAGGGGGGGGGGGGGAATCATGCAGTCTACCCTGGAGTTATGAGATTGGGTCCTGATCAAGGATTCTTCAGAGCTCCTACAAATCATTCTCAAAGTTGCTACGGACTGCTTTCTCTTCCTCCGCCACGCCCAATCATTTCTACTGCCTTCAGTCTACCTGCTTCTTGGGGAAAGCGGGACAATCACTGTCTAAGAGACTATACCCAAAGATACCCCATGTTACATCTCTCTACGGTAATTAAACTAGGGGAAATCTGCGCTTCAAAGACTTTTCTCAGCCCTGATAAACAAAACACCTTGTACCAAAACTGACACGGGCAGATCCCGATCATCACATTACTTTAAGACGTCTCTAAAGCAAGCAGCGCTTTCTATACAAACTCCTGTTTCTCTGAGGTAATTACATGTCTCTAATAAAAGCAAGGGAAGAACAGAATCAGGCATTCAAAGCTTAAAAAATAACTTTAAGGCATCAGTCCAGCCTCTCCAATGTAAAAAGGTAAACAATAAGAAAATAAAATGTTAACTATTTTTTAACTTACAAAAATTTCATTCATATAATTAATCCTGGGAAGTCATGATAGCACAAAGCAGCCAAATATAAAGCTTTTAAGAATTTCTAAGTAAATACTTTACAAAATACTCTCCAGTATGTTTTTGTACTAAGCAGAACCAAGGCTGTACAATAAAAAGCAAATACACTAAAGTAATACCATACACTCACTATCACAATTCAGAGGTAAAATTCTAATCATTTCTTCTACAATTTACTGCACACGTTTATCTATCATTCCTTAAACATTAAAATGTTTCCCTTTTAAAGAAGAATGTTAACTCTGGTAAATTCTCCCTGTGAGTCAAATACTAGGTTCTTTGACAGGTACTATAATATATAATAGCAGTAGTGCCAAAGAGCTAGAGTATTCCCCGGCATCTAATCTTAACAATTCTACTTCTTTATATGATCTAAAATAAACCTCACTCACCTCTGTAAGCTTTAAAATAAGTTTCCATTCATTAAGGGTTTAAAATAAGTTACTCCCTAAAACTGACAGCATGCCTCTCATCAAGCCTCAGGTCTGGCTACATCAAAATTGCTTTCAATTGCCAACAATTCTTCATATCAATAACAAATTAAGCTTAAATTAAGACACCTCTCAGCAGAAACATAACATCTATTATCGAGTGTGGAATGTGTTCCCTAATGCCAGTAACCAAAAATCGCCAAGAGAAAAGGCATGAGGAAAATTCACTGCCACCTGATGAGTTTATGGGTATAGCTGCCATCCAAATCTAAATACATGGAATGTGTTAAACCTTAAGTATAAATAACATCTGCTTTGCCTATTTTTTTTTTAATGGCAAGTACCACTTTTTTCTAAGCCTACTATAACCATCCTCAACCTAGGGGCAGCCTTCTCCCTGTTTTCAGTTCCCAGGCTACAGACCACAGAAGAGGAACCTGAGTGGAGTGAATTCACTACCAGATTCCTAAGATCTAAACCTGCCCATGACCTAAGGCATCCCTTTGATGGTCCTTTGCTCACTCACAATCAAACCACTTACCAAATCTCTTTCACACGTTACTCCCTCCCCTCAAGCCTAAACCTGATCTCCAGTGCACACTAAGATCAAAACATTCCCCCACCCCCATCAAGAGAGGCATGTGAGTTAGGCTCCCTTCCTCCCTTCTATTTTCACGTTAGTCTAAGAAGTTGTCTCATTTCCTAGGCTAACACCACCAAGCTTGGCCTCAACCCCAGTCTCTCCTAAGATACAGGTTCAAGTTTTGTCTAAAAAGGTTAAGGTGGGTCCCCTTCTTTGAAAAAAATCCCCTCCTCTTGATCTCAATCCTAACCATGCAACTTCTTATTAAAAAGTAGCCTTGGCAAGCTTTTCCTAGTTCAAAACCCTCTCATTCAACAATGCCCAACAGAAGCCAAGTAGGGCATGCAAGGGACTCTGGCAAACTAAAGAAAATGTTCCTCTATACAGGGGACAGCCACAACCCCAATGCAGGTTACCGAGTGCCAAGCTAAACATCAGGTAGCTCTGTCCTTGCCTGACCTATGAATATTTTTAAAAAATCTTATGTGATTATCTTTCCCTTTCTAAACAATGGCTCTCCTTGGTTTGAAACCCCCCAGTCACATAAAACAGATGAGCAGGCTGCAACCTGGCACTTCTGGCCACCCGTCTGTAGCCTCTGCCTTAAACATACATAAACTGGCTAATCTAGCAACTCTGTAGATTCCCAGTTCTCATCCACCCATAAAACTGCACTATCTAAATTGGTTTTATTTCTTGGTCTTTCACCTCTCCAATTCCCTTATCAAAGGTTCTATACCTGTAACCTCAGCCATGTCTCTCTCTAGGTGGCAACTAGGATCTCCATAAAATGATCTGAAGCTTAGATTCGCAGTTGGCACACCAAACCATTTCATTCACTTGTATCCTAAACCAGCTATCTTCAACGACTCCTTTGCTTTTCATCACTACTTTCTCTCTTGCCCTTTCACTCTTATTCTATTTGGGTTCAATCTTCTTACCTGCATTATAAGGTTCTTTTCTAAGTGGCTTCGGTGTCCCCCACCACTTCCAACCTACCATCTATAATGAACTTGGATCCACTTTTAATCCAGCCTTCAAAGCCCCCACAACTCAATCCCAACCTAAATTCATAGCCTCATCTATCCTTGCAGACATCCTGCTCCAGCCAAAATGGAATTCTTGCTGCCCCCTTAACACACCATCGAAACTGGCCCTGAATGCCGAAAGCACAAACCATTAAAAGAAAAGAAAAAAGAAAAGAGGATAAATGGGACTTCATCAATATTTAAAAGTTCTGCTTTTTGAAAGACACTAAAGAAAATAAGGCAAGTCAACGGGCTGGGAAAACATTTGCAAATGATGTATCTCATCAAAATCTTGGATCCAGAATACATAAAGAACTCAAACTCAACAAAACTATAAAAACAGCTAAGAATGTGACCAGTCACTGTGAACGGCAAATAGGCATGTGACAAGATGTTCAACACCACTAAGATCAGTCATTAGTGAAATGCAGACAGAAACCAAAATGAGGGATTACACACTTACTTAAATGGCTAAAATTTAAAATAAAAATGGGGGACTTCCCTGGCTGGTCCAGTGGTTAAGACTCCAAGCTTCCACTGCAAGGGGCACAGGTTCAATCCCTGGTTGGAGAACTAAGATCCTACATGCCGTGCAGTGCGGCAAAAAAAAAGGAAAGGGGGCAAGGGGGTAATTACAAAACATTGGCAAAAATGAGCGATGAAACACACACTGATGGTGGGATAGTGAAACAGTACAGCACTCTGAAAAGCTGTTGGGCAGTTTCTCATAAAGTTAAACATGCATTACCATGCAACCCAGCAATCTGTTTCTCACAAGAGAAATAAAAACCTATATCCACACTAACACCTACATGCAAAAAGCTTTACTCACAGCAGCAAAGGCTGGAAATAACCCAACCTTCCAGCAGCAGGTGAACGCATAGACAAGCACAGTACACATATAACAGACTACTGAATACACCCACACATGCAACATCGATGGACCTTGAGAGCATTATGCCCAATGAAGGAGACCAGACACAAAAAGCCACAACCAGCAGGATTCCATCATGACCTTCTGGAAAAGGCTAAACAAAAAGGACAGAAAGTCTGTGGGCTTGCAAAGCTCTTGGGAGTGGGGTAAGGGGATTAGTGAACAAAGGGACGGGGAAACTTGGGGGGTGATCAAAATGTTATGTATCATTTGTGGTGATGATTACACAACTGTATAGATTTGTCAAATGTCATCAAACTGTAGACCTAAAAAAAGAGAGTTTGCTGTATCTAAATTATACCTCAATTAAAGCAGAACTTTAAAAGCTGTCTGGACCACGAGTCTTGGCCTGAAATGCTGTTAATTGTCTAAGAAACACTTAGTGCCTGTTGAAATCCTAATAATTGTTTGATGTCCAGCTAAAATCTCCTCCACAAAATTTTCTGACTTAACCCCAAAGTTGCAAATGGCTGCCCAGAATCCAGCTTTAAAGAGTGAAGAGAAAAAATTTAAACTTCTAATAGGGAGATTTAACATATAAATTTGAATTTCCAGCTTGGTTTGAAATACCATCAGGCACTGTCACATGACATAGAGCCAGGGATGTGAGCTCACCCCAGCCTGTAACCACTTCCAATGACTCACACGTAACATTTAACTTACTTGGCTGCTTATTTATCTCACTTTGCTCAATATTTCTCTAATCCTTAACCCACCTTTCTTTTATGATACCTATAGCTCTTTCATCTTTACCACATTCATTACACCTGGCTTTATATTACAGATTTTTGAACACATTTTTAAGACCCCAACCAGACCATAATTCCAGATGGTCTCTAAATTATCAATCTATTTTTACAGACTCACACAATGCCTTCCGGAGGTGGTACTTAATAAAATGAACAATGATCAGTATTACTAAGCAATTTATACAGAAACTCTATGAAGGAATACCACTAACAGGAAAACTTCTATCAGGGAGAAATGTTACACACAAGTTATAAGTGTAGTTTTCCCACGGTTATCATGAGTAACTCCCCGGTTTGGGTTAAACTCAGCGTATGACTGATAATAGAAGCTGCTTTTGCTAGGCTAACTTCAAACACCCTAGAAATGAGCACTCAAGTCCAAACTGGAGAATTCACAGTAAGCCAGACAGGAAAGTTCCCAAAATCTAGCCAGTGTGTATCAATAGAAGTACTTGAAAGTCACTACAGCAGTAAGTTCTCCATAAACGTTTTGAGATGGTGAGGGCATCATTTGCCTTGGTGGTGGCAAGATAACTGCTTGACCACTTGTGTGATGGCTACCCACAGGGCCATTTTATCCATAGGTATGGTACTAGGGCACCTCCAAAAATGCTTGGAACCAGACCGTAATCCCCTCCTCTACTTCCACTAATATATAAACAGTAAAATTCAAATCAATGTTTAAAAAAATAGTAATAAACCTGTTAACTTGATTTTTACATTCAATATTAATAAAAACGGCACTTGAAAACAATGTGTAGGTTAGTTTCATACTACAAGAATTCTGGAACTATTAGAAAATATGTACAATTAAGATATTCCTATCTCAATCATTTAAGAAGCAATTTGTTAAATGTCTAATTTTAAAATGTTCTTTAATGGGCTATAAATGCATTTAAACACGTGAGGTGAGGTCTCCAAATATTAACATTGTGAGGGTCTTTTCTCAGCCCTGAGCCACATCCAAAACTACATGTAACAATTAGACGCCTGGAATTTATCGTAGGGTTAATGCAAGCCCAAAGCATGCTTTGGCTGCACCACAGGGCCATGTAATCTGAAGCTGCATTAACACGGCACATCTGGTCCCCTGGGAAACACAAGATGCACTTGCACTCTGCCTGGTTTAGATCATGGTACGGACTACAATCCAGACACCCAGAAACCACATCAGAGAAGGCTGAGGGCAAAACAGGCTATTCAGCCTAAAGAGGAATAAAGATGTCAGAGAACTCAAATAACTAAATGGCATCATGCAGAATGAGAGCCAGGCTTACTTACCTTTACTATAGAAGAATTAAAAACAATTAGTTACAGCGAAAGAGGATTCAGCCCAGCATTTCTAACAGAGCTATTAAGATGTCTTCTAAAGTAATGGTTTTCTCTAAAGTATCTAGCAGAGGGGATGGCCATTAAAATTATCCAGAAGAGAATCCCAACTCTTTGCAGGTGTCTTACAAACTTAAAATTCTAGGACTAAGTCATATTCCATATTAAAAAGTTCAACATAAAACCCTTTTATTTTTGCAAATCTAGCTAAATGGATTGGTTATTACAGGGTATGTATTTTATCCTGTCTTATATCCCCAGGTTGTGTTCATTTCCTTAGCCTTTACAGGCAAAGGTTCTACTTGTTGGTGGTCTTCCTTACTTATGCTACACTGTCTGCACTCTGTATCTAGGGGTTCTGTATCCATGGTTGGTTGAATTCAGGGATGTAGGACCTGCGTTTACAGAGGGCCAACTGTACCATGCCATTTTATATAAGGGACTTAAGCATGCACGGATTCTGGTATCCACAAGCGGTCCTAAAACCAATTCCCCAAAGATCCTGAGAATGACCGAAGTCACACACACAAAAAGCAGTTCCACTTATTTTAAATTGAGAGATAAGGAGACCTCTCCAGAAAATCTTCAAAAAAGATTTTCTGCATATTATGGAGGGAAGTGTAATATTTTGGTAGGCATAATAGGCAACAAAAACTCAGTATGCTCTACTGTTTCCATGTAGCCACTCCCAATGCACACACATCATAAGATACAAAGAATACTAGCCATTCCTCAAAACTGCCAAATGAATACCCAATGTTGTTCTACATATCGCTCTATAACTTGTTTCTCTATAAGAAAACCTAATGGTCGAACTCCAGATTTTAAAAAGTACAAGGTTAAAAATACATACCATACACTGAGACCCATTTAAAACTGGACAGATGGTCAGATTATAAACGTATGCAACTGATTTACCAACTGTATATTGTGGTATAATTTTAACAGACAACGTATTACTTTGGCAAGAGATACCATTTTAGTGAAAACAGCCTGACCAAGTGCCTCAACTTTCTTAACCTAAAAAAAAAGCTAGCATATAATACTGCCAACAATTAACACAGGATAATTTTTAACCAACTTAAATGAAATTGAACCAATTTAAATGCTGAAAAATATTATTTCAGCACATAAATTACTCCATGGGAACGAAATTAGGCACTTTATAGAAGCAGGTTAAACTAGACATCATTTAATAATAACAGCTACCTACACTAAGAAGTATCCCTGTAACCTGAAATACTCTTAACTTGCCCAATTAACTCCCTTAAACTACACACTAGATATATATGCCTCAAAGTATATTTAAATCCCAACTACGCGCATCTATAAATTTACTTTAACATTTAAATATTTTTAAAGAGGGGGAAGGGTAGAAGAGGAAAGTCCAGATATTAATGAGTATAGTATTTACTCCTTAAGTAAAAGGAACTGATTTACTGAGAACCCTCTGATGGGTCACACCCTAAAGATGGGTCACACCTAAAGACCCTTTGATGGGTCATTTGTGGTTAAAAAAAGGGTTTTAACTTGTCTACTGCCTGTCACAGGGAATGGAAAGTCAAATTCACATTTTAACAAACTATACTAATTACTCTATACATTGCATAAAACACCTAACACTGAGAATTTAGTAAAACTGATCAAAATCTACAATATAATTTCATTTCCTATTGTCTATTTAATATAAACATTTGTTTCAGTGACTAGAGTGCCTAGGATGTCTAAGTAAAACAAAAAAGATCTGCTAAAACTGTGGTAACAAAATGAAAATCAGTCTTATGGGAATGAACTTTAAGATGAAAACTATCCTTTCATTATTCTGTCTTTGGAGATCCAATTCTGAGTAAAAACTACATACTTTAACCCATTAGATCACACCCTGACTAATCTAACAAAGTGCTAAGCTATGTTCTTTAAAACACTGCTTTAATGACTACTTTATAGAGCAGCTCTTGTTGAAAGATGCTGAATATGTAATCATAGTACACTTAAAATTTAAGGAGAGGAAAAAAAAAAAAAACCTCCTACACTGGGGAAGAGAAGAAGCCATACTTGAAGAGACTAAACAAAAATATCAAAGTGCTGTGGCCGAAATTAGTATAAATAGACTTTATTGAAGTCAGTGCCTCTGTACTGAGACAGAAGATTGTGTCTACATAAGCACAAGTTGTAACATTTCACAACTTCTAAAAGGAATGTCAACAATTACAACGATCATGCATACCATGGTCGATAATCACATTTTAGAAGCATTTTCAACCATTTCTAAAGAAATGCTTATAACATTGTTATATATAGAACTACTTTCAATAAACTGCAAAACATTGATCGACTTTTCCAGTATGAGCTACAGTGTCAACACAAAAGGGAGGCATAAATGTTTAATTTATGAAATCAGAATGGAATATTTACTGTAAAGAAAAATTAAAAAGCTTTCAAATAAAGGCCATTATTGAACCAACGTGAAGAGCACAACTTGAACTTCTGAGTTCATTCATCTTTTAAAGCTGTCCTCTGAGTAACTGCAGTTCTAAGCACTGAATTCAGTACTGTGAATATTCCTTGGATTGCAGTTTGGCAATGATGCGGTCCAACTGTCTCTTTGCTTCACACTGTGGAAAATTGCTCATGTCGTAATATTGAGGGGCAATTTTCACCAACCTGTCCAGAAGGGGGGAAAAATCAACCAAATTAACAATTAAAGTACTGGAGCTGCTAATAGAATAGGCATTACTCATTAATATACTGATAAACAAAGGCAAACCTACAAATCCAAATCAATGTTAAAATAACAAATGCCTAATCCTTATAAACACCACTTAGACGTGTGCTGCTAAAAAGCCATAAACTTTCTGATGGTGGACTTTCCATAAGCTTAAAAAAAAAGATAAATTCTTATAAAAAATCCTTTCTTTACATTAATACAAAGATATTAACATAAGGTCATTCATTTCTTCACTCTAGAACACTATTTTGACCAACCTCTCTAAGGTTATTATAGTACTGCAGGTTCTATAAGAACATCCTGGTATTCAAATGATTGAATTTTCTCACCTTTGAAGGTTTAATAACCATAAACCTAACTCTACACCCCAAAGAATACATTTGACTGAATCTTTTTTAACGTTTAGCCATACAATTTTTTCTCAACAAAAGATTTAAGATAAAATGGTAATGTCCTACACAATTTAAGTGTCAAAAGTCATAAATCAGTGTAGGAAAGAAACCTCAATATATAGCAAGTGACATCAACTAAAATAAGTGCTTTCAGTCTCAGCACTCTTGGCTGATGTTTCCTATCTTAAGTTATAGAATAGATTCGGGCAAAAAAAAAAAAAAAAAGGACACATGGGGGAGTGAGGTAGTGAGGTGGGTGGGTAATTTTGCTTAAAATAAGTTCCGATTACATTTTTTGACTTTCGCTATTTTTTTTACAGCTCTTTATTGGAATATAATTACTTTACACTGCTGTGCCAGTTTTTGAGGTTCACCAAAGTGAATCAGCTGTATTTATACATATATTCCCATCCTCCCACGCCCCCGTCCTTGCCCTCTAAGTCATCACCCATCATCGAGTTTACCTCCCTATGTTATGCAGCAATTTCCCACTAGCTCTCTATTTTACAGTTGGTCGTGCATCTATGTCAATGCTACTCTCACTTCGTCCCAGCTTCCCCTTTGCACCACCGCCCCCCCCCCCCCCCCCCCCGTGTCCTCAAGTCCGTTCTCTACATCTGCATCTTTATTCTTGCCCTGTCACTGGGTTCATCAGGACCATTTTTTTAGATTCCATATATATGAGTTAGCATACGGTATTTGTTTTTCTCTTTCTGGCTTACTTCGCTCTGTATGACAGACTCTAAAATCAAATATGCAACGACACAAAAAGAGGTGTAGTTTTTAATGCTTGCTTAGCTCCTAAAGCACCAAGATATAAATAATAGTTGAGAGCTAATTATAATGGGACAGATAAAATAAATATAAAAGTATATATACTCTAGCTGATGAGAACACCAAGTTCCCCAGAGTGAAACAAAGAACAAGACTCCTTTCAGATTCCATTCTGAGCAAAACAGTAACAAAAACTTTTAGAATGAAAGGCACTGAGCTTACCATTCAGGCTTGATATCTGTACATGTCCGGATATAATTCTTTGTTGTAAGAACAAACTCATTATAAAGCACCCATTCAGGCTTGTGGTCAAGGACAGTAGAGGGATGCAACTGAACCACCTGGTTATCTTTCACAGTTAAGTAATGCCCTGTTCGTTCTAAATGTGCCACCTGAAACCAAAACCAAGTCAATTAATACAATGCTTCTGATGTGCTAGTTACAAAACAAAAGTGGTATAAAGCTACCTATATAATTAGGGACAAGCAAACCTCACCTTTTGCTTTTTATTTGATGGCTATACTTATTTACCACTGCCCAATAAAAGCAGGAATCAGCAAACTACAGCAGGCCAAATCCAACTCATTGCCTATGTTTGTAAGGCCTGTCAGTCAAGAATAGTTTATATATCTTTAAATGACTGGGAGGAAAAAACAGAAACATCTGGTGACACTGACGTGAAATCACAAAAAGTTCACATTTCAGTGTGGATAAATAAAGTTTTATTGGAACACGGGCATGCCCATTTGTCCAAGGCTGCTTTTGTGCTACAAGGGCAGGCAAAGTTGAATAGTTTCAATAGGGGCCTAAAGGCCCACAAAGCCTAATATACACTACTTGGCCTTCCTGCCTTAGACTAGCCCAGAGTAGGTTCTTTAATGACAGCTGACAACTATGTAGCAGATGAACAATTACTATCAGATTTATATTTAAGACGGAAAAGAGAGCAAAAAGTAACCTACAAGGAAAAGATCTTTAATAAGCAAAGGAACTGGGGGGTGGGGGGGGGCACATGTATTTCTTGCTTATATTTCTCTTATCTATAATCAAACACATCAATTGGTGGCACTCATCTAATGTTTACTTAACAAATACCAAAGCAGATGAAGATGTCCCCTTTCCAATTCTAGAACTCCAGTAACATAAAGAATACGTGTGAACAGAAATGAAAAATACTTAACAGAAAATAAACTCAACTTCATTCAATAAATATTTACTAAGCATCTACTAGGTGCCAGGTACTATACTGTGTGCCCTTATTTCTAATAAATTTTAATCTTGAGAGAATTAGAAATCCATAATGCTTGAGTAATAGAGTAAGGTATGAAAATCCTAACTCTAATAAGATCTTATAATAATAAAATGCCACAATAAACTGTTATTTTGATTTCAAATACAGACAACGCACCAATCTGCTTTCCTTCTGACTCAGTGCATTTAGGTTCATTCTATTTACTGAGCTTATCTGGCCTTAAGGCAGGTCACATCTTGCTTAACAGACACAGCCAAAGGAGAGAATGAGAAAACAAGTGAGATATATAAGAGATAATGAAAATCAATCCCATCCCAAGTCAGGGACTGATCTGTTTTCATTTTTTTTCACCAGGAAAACGATGCATTTTTAAAAACAAAATCTGTTTTAAGTCCCTTAAAATAAATATTCACTAAATTTACTTGACAAGGTTTACTTCAGCCTCCAATATAAAACACTTAAAGGTAAATGAAATGTTTTTTCATCTTTATTATTTAAATCAAGACACGTCTGGCTTTCCCAGCACCCAAATGTCTTATTATAAATACCAAAGATCACTCTACAGGACTGTGCATAAAATGCAGTTGTTTATTTGAATTCTGGGGCGATAAGCTTCGACACAGAGAGGAAAGTGAACTGTACTTCTGGATCTATCCAGAAAACTGCTTCCTTTCAGTACTCTATTGTAACTATACATCTCCAACTAAGATCTAGACTCAAAAAAACTTTTTAATACATTTATCAAGTCAAGGGTTAAAATTTACATTGAAGAAATAGCTAGTAAAACTCACCTAAAAATGGTCAATATATCCATTTGGCATAAAAAAAAGACTCCATTAATAAAAAACTAATTCTAAAATTGATTTCTATACAACTGGATCACTAACTATGCCATTTGGTGAATTAATTTAGACACGTAAAAACTTCTCAATGTATCAGTTCATTCGAGAATCTGGACATAAAATTTAAGATCAATATTTATAGGCATTCTTTAACTGAATTTTGTGTTTAAGTGGATTTCAAGGGGTGCTATAGAAAACAGACATTATTACATAAACATTTAAATACATACTTCTGTATTATCCACATACCTGCATAAAATACCCAGTAACCAAAGCTTTTCTTATATTAATGTAATAGTCCCTGCTTGTAAAGTCAGTACTCCGACGAGGCAAATTAAATCTGTCCATAATTCTCGATAGCTGCTGGCGCACATTGTCTGCTGACATCAGGGACCTGTAGTTAATGAAGTTGTCATAACACCACTGAACCGATTCATGATCTACAAAGTCGGAGGGAGGGAAAATAAGAGGGGACATGAATCATCCAAATAGGCATATTACCTAATTAAAAAAGAAAATCAGTATAAACAGTAAGCTAAATAATCCAAAAGGGGACTAACCAACATCATTTTCATAAATTAATCACAATGTGATCAACTTTCCTAAAAATCTGGAGTAAAGTTCAAAATTAGAAACAGCACTAAGGTTTTTGGCTACTGAATGACAAAACAATGATTTTGGATAAACCATTTTAATTGTACTGAGTTACTGTACCAATGAACATCCACCTGGTTGTTTTCAATAGACAGTCTCACAGACAGGAGTTGAGAGAATCTGGAAAAATGCCATGTCTTTCTCATTTTCAAAGAAAAAACAAGCTTAGATTAAAACCATCAAACACAATTTAAAAGTTATAAAAATGAAACTTCAAGTGACTCCTGTGTACTTATTATTCCAGAGCTAGAGCACCCCAAACCTAGTGTTTAAAAGTTTTATTGTGACCCATGTGCCTCTCAGTGGTTTAAAACACAAGCAACATAGTTTTCAAGGGTGTCCGGAATATTCATTCTTACGTTTAATAAACAAGGCGCATATTAAAGCACTTCGAGTAATTTCACTACATGTATTTTATTTATTATCAAAGTGATATTTCTCCACTGATGAATCCCTGACAAGCTGGCCAACTAACCTAGAGATGCCCATATAAGAACTCAAATTGTAATATCATGTAAAATATTATATTTTGTCTCAGAGACAGTCATAATGGACAACTGCATTATTTACTTCGGAGGCCCTTTGATAAATAAACCTAAGAGGGTTATTGTGAAATGGGGGGGAGGGGGGCTTTAAAAACTTAGATCTGTCTTGATCCCTTTCCAGCTACTGTGATATTCCTTTCTCTTTGGTTCTAGGATTCTATTAATTATAATGTACACTATTTTCTTAATAGCTTTTCAGAGGAACAGCAGATATATTAATGTTTATCCATTACAAAATGCAGCCACGTTTCAGAAAAAGAGTAGGCGGATAGGTGGGGTAGTAATGACCTTTAAATTGAAGAACTGACATGTTAAAATGTCCATTAATTAACCCATCTGGAATGAGAAATAAAAGGTATCCATCTGAACATACTGACATTTAAAGCAAAGCACTGAGTATCTTCTGAGATAAACAGAAAGAAAGTTTGTGCTTAATGAAAGGTAACGTTGAAACAGAGACAATAAAAAGGGAGACTTCTGAAAGGGGTTTTTCATTTGTGGACTGATGATCTGGAGCGTAGTTTTTCTGACGTGCTAAACTTTTCATAGAATTCATACACCAAAGTAACAGAACAGGAACTTTAAGTTGTCAGGATAAACAAATAATATCTGATGGTTTTTATCACATTTCTAAATTTTTGAGGAATACAATAGTTTGATAAGTGGGAGAAACAAAATCTAAACATGGGAACATTTTACTAAAATAATTCTAGCTATATATTCCTCACCAATACAGTAAAACTACTCTTAAGATCTAAAGCCAAATCATTAGAGTGAAATCACACAGATATACACACACAAAGAAATTAAGGCACTGCAAAATAACTTAAATTTAGTTCTGTTTCCCAAGTGTTAAATAAATAGTATTAAGACTAACTTATCTTTACTACATAATCAATCTGTCTCTAATGAAATAGACCCTCTTGACTATCTTAAATATCTGCTAATACTTGTTAATTTTCAAATACACATTCCAAATATAACATAGCATCACTTAAGAATCATTAGTTAAAAATAGGCCAAATTCAATAAACAGATATATGAAAAGTCCAAATATTATATGAAGATCAAAATTTGATGTTATTTTTAAAATGGCTCTCCTCATTTGAAAAGCTGGCAGTGATTAAAGGCTAAACGTCCAGTCATTGTTTCCTTTGACCTTATTAGGGTATAAGCGTATAGACAAAAAGGTCTAAAACTAAGGAATGGCTTACCATCCCTGTGGGCAGTGAGAAGCATTTAGTAGGAAAGACGTATCTAATGAGTAGATGTTCTCATTCTATTTCATTACACTCCCCCTGCTTAGAAGGGGTAGGAAAAAGCTTTTTCTAGGTGTCTACTGTTCAATATTTTCATAGACAGCTCCCAACTACCAAATATGTGTATAAAGCACAAGCATTATTTAGTAATTTTATCATTTATATTTTAAAACCGCTCTAATATACAATACTATAGTTACATTTATATTTAAAAATAAACACAGTTCCACTATCAATCTTAAATTTCATTTTCAGAGCAAATTATGAAATCCAAATACACTGTTGTGCTAGTTTTCATCAAAAGCTTAAATGACAAAATAACACAACCCCCTAATTTCAAAAGAATTAAATGTCCTGTGTGAGATGTTAAAAAACCATGCTGCTCCTATAGAAATCTTTTCATTTCCAATTAAAACAGTACCTTAATAACATCAAAGGATTCTGAGAACCAAGATGGATGTGAACCTGCACCTTCTCAAGGCAGTTATCACAATCTGTTAATAGGTTATGTGTCTAGTGGTCACAGAGTTATCAACTCGTATGTGATACAGTTCGTAACACAAAAGGAATACAGTATATTTCTTGAATTGACCTATCCCATGGGGAATTAAGTCTTTAGGAAGAGGACTCTACCTTTTCCTTACCTGATATTCATCAATTCTATCAACTCAGAGTTCACGTGCAAGACACAGATGTACAGTTTGGCTGCTAAGATTAAGATCTTTGTCCCTCATACTGGTTCTCTAGCACTTTTGGACCCTGAATGAATAAATTCACCCTTATCCCCAAAGGGATGTGCCAAAGTCAACGGACTATTTTAAGAGCGTAAATAGGATTTTTTACGATAATAAAAATGAGGTACAAATAAAGCAAGGAGTGCAAAATTTGAACGTCTGTATTATAAATTAGGAAACTAAATCCTTATTAGCAGAAACCACAAACTTTCAGAGTGATAGAGGACAGCACATTCCTGGAAAGGGGTGATGTAGGGTTATCAGTCTTTGATTACGTATCACGCAGCAAGTTAACCTACTGATATGCAGACATCAAATATTTCAGAAACTACTGCAATTCTTTCGTTTTCTTCCCTTCACATTTTCCTCTCATTTAATTTTTTTTAAATGGTACATTACAATCAAAGAATCTGGCAATAACTTTATCATTATCACTATGTTTGTTTTCATATAACTGGAAAATGTTTTTCATGTTGCTAAATATTCTCTGAAAACATAACAGAAAGCTAGGACAATATTTCATCATGTGGCTATAGCATAAATCACTGAACCAACTTTCTATCAGTGGGCATTCAGGTAGTTTCCAATTTTCTTTATTATCATAAATAACTATGGGATAAAAAACTTGAAACATTTATCTCGGTCCACAGAATACTGATGAACTCAGCGACAAGAATAAGGACGCAGATGCAGAGAATGGACTGGAAAACTCGAGGTTTGGGAGGGGGCGGGGGGTGAAGGGGAAGATGAGACGAAGCGAGAGAGCAGCATATATATACTACCAACTGTAAAATACATAGCCAGTGGGAAGTTGTTGTATATCAAAGGGAGTTCAACTCGAGGATGGAAGAAGCCTTAGAGGACTGGGATGGGGAAGATGGGGGGGGACTCGAGGGAGAGTGGGGGGGGGAGTCTAGGGTGGGGGGGGGAGTCTAGGGTGGGGGGGGGAGTCTAGGGAGGGAGGGAATACGGGGATATGTGTATAAAAACAGATGACTGAACTTGGTGTACTCCCCAAAAAATAATAAATAAATAAATAAAATTAAAGGAAAAAAAAAAAAGAATACTAAAAGAAAATTCCACAGATGATCTCTGGGTCAAAGGGTATGAATTTGTTAAGGTTCCTGGTAACATAAAATCTACTGCTTTTCATAAAGATAACATAAATTTATATTCTCACCTCTGGTATAAGACTGCTCCACTAAACCCACTCCTACACAACTGAAGACTAATTCTTTTTTAACCTTTGCCAATTTCATAGGTGAGGAAAATGGCACCTCAATAACAATGCATTTACTGAAATACAAGTAGAGCTGAATCCCCTCTTATGGGCCATTTAGAGCCTGAGAATGCTCCTTCACATTTGTAGCCTATTTTTCTACTTTGTTAGTTTACTCTCATGTGAGAGCTATTTCTCAGTAAAAATATTAAACAGTAATAATTCTACAATACAAAACTATTCACAAAAATGCAAAATTTAAAAAAAAAGGAAAAAAAATCATATCCAAATCTGTATGTTCATGGTAAATTTTATACAAGTATTTCATTTTTATTGCTCTATATTTTCCAGCTTTCCAGTGTTTTTCCTCTGATTATAGTAAACAACTCTGGAAAAGATGGGCAATTTCTATTTTAAATGCTAGTCAGGAGTTTCTTCTAAACTACCTCTTGGTTTCTAATGTAAAGTTGTCACGGATAATAAATGAAAGTGAGATGAAGAGACACCTTATATGCTACAAGTGACATTTAGACAAAAGAGTGCCTTCAATCTAATTTACACTTACTTTGTTTAAAAGCGTGGTAGACATTCAGCAGTGTCAGATGATCTCCATCTATGTGGGCAAATCTCATCTTGGCCTCATCTGCAGCTTTCTTGGCCTCCGTGGGGCGAACAAAACACTGTGGGACTAAACAAGGTTGGTATGGGCCCAACACAAACGCCCATATCGATGAGTCACGCATTCACAGATAGAGGAACAAGGCCTAGCTAGGTCAGTTCACAGAGCATAGGGCAGGGCAGGATGGCCTCCAACTGCATCTTGGACTGTTTACTACCTTGATTTGGTACATCAACACCTAACCACATCTGTAAGACAAGAGGGTTTCAAAGCTACAGAGTACCTGATTATTTTTAACTAGATCTAAAAGTAGGCATCAAAACAGCTATTCTGAAGGCCATCAAGATACTAGAAAGCTCAACTTATTTCAAAAACCAGTGCCAATAGCTCTACCAATAACCAGAATTATGCTGTCAATAGCCTTTTAGCTAAATATAATTTTTCAAAAGGCCATTCACTGAATCCACTGAATGGCTATGGAAGTGATGAAGCTATACTTGCCCACTGTAGGGCTAAAAACAACTTTTTAGCCAGTCTATTGGCACATTTCTACTGTAATTCTTCCCTAGTGCTGTGGCTATTACCAACTGGTGGGTATCACTATTAGCACTGGTGAGCAGAAGCATATGTAAACATAAAAAAAAATCATGAAATCTTGGGTTTTGATGATAGCAGTAGTGGTGGAAGGTTAAACCGCCTCTGAATTAAGAAAATTCAAAAAGGCTGGGAATATTTAGCCTAGTTTTCCAGCATTTTAAGAAAAAGATTAGCAAATAAAGTCCCAAGTTCTTTTTTTAAACTGTTATTTGAATTGAAGACTTCAATATAAAAGCAGAATCCAATATTTTAAAAGTTGACAATTTGTCTGAAACAGTCATTATTTCAAGGGTCATCAAAGTATATAACTACAGTATTTGTTTAGAGCCTCAATATTAATTCACATAAAACTTTACGTTGTTACAAAGCATGCACTACATTTTTTGAAATACAGCTTTCCTTAATTCACTTTAGCAATTCCATAGTCATAAAGGCAGTATGAAAATTAAAATACTTAACAGCTTGGGACTTTGTCAACACAGTTTTAAAGCTCTTAAAACCTTTTCAATAAAAAAAATTATAAATTATCAGTTCAGATAGAAGATAATGGGAATAATCGACAACGAGATCAAATACAGTATCAAATTACTCTTTGCCATACAGTTTCCCCTTTAAAATGATTCCAAAGAAGCCAAATAGAGACAATGACACATGATCACAGTGAACACTAAGTCTTGCTTAATGTAAGTGAAGCAAGGTAGGAGACAGAAGTACAGAAACCTCTCATAGCTGTGAAAGTTCATGTGAACTAGCTACCAGAGTTAAATATTGGGTATAAGAAGCACTCCATAAAGGCCCCTAATTTGGACTATTTATATCAGGACCCGAAAACTTCAGAAACTCTTTAAATGGAAAACAAAAGCATTACAAGCTCAGCACACTGTTTCAGTTCCATAACTTCTTCCTCACCCTTCAACATTTCCCCCCACAAATGTCATGCTTATAACTGCTGCACATAAATGTTCACTCTCTTGATGTGCTAAAGATGACCAGTAAACCCTATGTTTTGTAGAACTATTTCAAATAAGAGATGTAGTTGGAAGATCTCAACTGCATCATAATGACCAATTTTTTTAAAGGGCTAATTTTCTAAACTAAAACAATAGTAACTGTACAGTATGCCTGATAAGAGAACCTAGAAATATAAAAACTGGGCAGATAACAAATACACACGGTTTGTTAACTCCTGCCCCACACTTTCTCTAAAAACTAAAATATGTTGGGTTAACTACAACTGGGAGAATCTAGCAAAAACAACATACAAGAAAAGGCAGACAACAACCTACCACCACCTCCGCAAGAGACTACAATTTTATTAAAATGATTCGATACTGCCCTGCCCATCTGCTCTGAGTCTGATCAATCATAACTCTGCAAAAAAACATTTTAGCTAGTTCTTAAATTAAAAATTCACACCATTAAAATATACCATACATCTAAACTAAGCCAAAATTTTTATATTTAGAAATTTAAAAAATTTCTTCCTTTAATTTCATGTAAGATTTTGAATTATCTGAGGCATTTAATAAGACCAATAAACCACTCTATGACTGGAAGTCACTTTCCCCCTGAAAGTAGTATTGTAGAGTACTTTCACAGTCAGTAAAAATTTAATACGCTTTCTATTTTCAGCTGTAAGAATCAGTGTACATTTGTATGTTAATGGTATTTCTCTTTCTTGGGAAAATCTAATTTCCAAGTTATTATTTATTTGTGAATTAAGTATTACATGTTAAAAACAATAGTATTTGTTCAGCTTAATGTTCCAATTTTCAAAATAAGCAATTTTATCTATTAGACATATTTCTTTTATCAAGTGTTTTCCTGCCATTGTAAAAGAATTGCCATCAGATTAGATTTTAAACCTAAAATTATATATTACTACTTCTATTTATTTGATACTAAGTTTGACGATTGCCACTGCAGTATGATTTATACATGTAGAAAGAGCTCACTCTTTAAATGACAGTTTGGTTTGTCTCAGGCTCACTTAATAGTGCCAGCTACTAGAACGAAGTTCTTCCTGTACTTCCAGCAATAAACTGCAAAACTGATGGACCTACCAAAGAACTCAGTTATAATGTCTTCAGACTTATTCTTTTCTTATTGAGATTTTTATTTGCACTCAAGAGAGCCAATGTTTTTACTATATGGTGTGCACAATGACAATTTACTTTTGTAAATACTGTCATTATGAAGCTACTTTACAAGATATTTAGGAAACAAAAATGAGTCCCTTAAAACCATCTATAAAATCCACTATCATACTAAGTATTAAAAAAAACAAAACCAAAAGTGAAGTCCACCCAAACTGTGAAGAGCTGGGCTTTTTTAAAGTTCCTTTCCCTCTATTACCTGACAACATAGCAGTAATAGATAGGACCTCATTAGAACAGTTGTAGTCACAACTTGCAATAACCATTTTAGCGAGCTGTGGATCTAGAGGAAACTCAGCCATCATGGATCCCAATTCAGTCAGATCTCCATCATCATTTAAAGCAGCCAGATAATTCAAAAGTTCTAGGGCTCTCATCAGAGTTTCGGGAGCTGGGGGGAAAAGGCAATCTATTAGACAAGCTGCCTTAATAAGCAAAAATGTGACAAAGCACAATTATAAAGACAATCTCATTTTTCATTCTACAGTGGACCACATGCAAAACTCAAACTGTCATGAAATTCAATCACAGAGATCTAGCAAACTACAAATCACATAAAACCGCAAAACTTCCCTGTATGGTAGTAAAATTGTCATCTTCCTAAGTACATTAAATCACTGTTAACAATGTGTCTATCAGACTATTTTTCTTTAAAAAACAATTAGGAAAAATTTTCACATTTTCATGCCCTGTCAATAAACTCCCAGAATAATTTAGTTATTCTGAAGGAAAAAAAAAGAATTTGCTTTTTTGTCACTCTTTTAGTGTCAATGCTAATACACGAAATTTATCTTGATGCGTTGTAAGAGAAAGGAAACATGTACTTAATATATATGCTGAATAGAGTGCAGCAGAAGTTGATGTTGCTTAAAAAGTTGATGAAACTTGCTGCATACCTGGTGGGTCCATAAAATCAAAGTGCACCAAGTCATCGATGCCAAGTTTCTTCAGCTGCAGCACAACTGACCCTAAGTTAGAGCGCAAGATCTCAGGATAGGTGTTATCCTAGAAAAACACAAAACACTCCTTAATCTTCCTGCTCCAGAAGACAGAATGTTATCTGTTCTCTGTGCCCTCAGCTATTTACTTTGGCATTTCTTCCAAATCACTGACTCAGAGAGGAGAAAAGCACTTGTGGACTAAAAAGACTAAAAAGGAACTACTTTCTATCAACTACCTTTATAGGGTTGGAAGTGTTACTGCTACAACTTAGAACTGTAACAAAGAGTGGTATTGGTAGGCTACACCATAAATCTCAGGGAAAAACTAAAGAGCTTATAGTGCCAAAAGAAAAGATAAAGTAAATGAAGTAACTTTCTTCTGGTAATAAATTCAACTGAACCTTCCAAGCACACAGGAAGGACAGAGCAAAACCCTTACCTGCATCTCTGTTTTGTAAGCTTTCTCTGTATAAAGTCTGAAGCATTTCCCAGGTCTGGTGCGTCCAGCTCGACCGGCCCTTTGCTGAGCTGAAGCTTTACTAATGGCTGTCACTAAAAGGGACTCAACTCTGATTCGAGGATTGTACACCTATTGCAATGGAAATAACATTAAGAATGATTCTTCCTTCAGTTTAAACACAAAACTGTGATCTAACAAACAAAAGTATCCAAAGCCCACAGTTAAGCCCAAAATAAACAAAGCAGTATTGATGACCACCATAAATCATGCTGGGACAGAAACGGTATTCACCATCCCTTTTCCTGTCTTTCAGCTATTCTGACAGACTCAAGCTAACATGAAAAGTCTCTTATCTAACACACAGACACAGCTTATATCATCCTTACTTTTCCCATTTTAAAACAATTTCAGTTTTACCTTATTCTTATATAGTAGACAGTGCTGAAGTTTTTTGCCTGAAAAGAATCTGTGAATTTCAACACTTACTGTTCAGCGTGGACATTAAGAAAAATATTTTGACCTTAGTCTAGAAGTCGGCTATATGCTGCCAGTTTAAAGCATAGTTTTCCATTAAAAACATGAATACTATGTACAATGAATTCTCCCAATTGTACTTACAAAATGTAATCAAATGCAATCAAAGATCTCTAAATAACAAAACAGTGTTATTTATTTACTGAGTAGTCACTTCATTTGGTAGAAGTGCCTGGTATTCAGTATTGTTAAACTAGAGATTTTTTTTTTTCCAAGTACTGTGTCTGACCCATAGAAACTCTAACGTAGTTGGGTGAGTGACTGATATGCAGGGTTGACAATCAGTCCTGTATCTATTACTACCACCACACTCCTTACATGAACATGCACTCACATACACAACACTCACCATCTCTACACAGAAACCAACGCAACCACAAACAAGCCTAGGATTAAACACTAAACATGGGCTTACTATGGGAGACCCAGATAGAACACAAAGGGCTCATATCACAAGTCTGAAAATGAAACACAAGCTGGAAAATGATTCTAAAAAGTAAATTTCAGCCATTAAATGAGTAAGCAATAAGTACTGTTAAACTAATACTAATTTATAAAGTACTAAGTACTAAAATACGTACCTTTTGTTTCGCGAATCCAGGATCAATCACAAACACCACACCATCTATTGTCAAAGATGTCTCCGCAATGTTAGTCGACACGACTACCTGTTAAGAAATAAAACAGCATGTAACTGATACTACAAGCCAACTACAATTCAAGTAAGTCGGATTAGCCACTAACTTCCACTAATCAGTTACAATCCAGTAAATAAACTAGAAATAAGGTTTGATCTTCAATGACACATGCTATATAAAGACAAATTCATATTTAACGATTCAAAGTTTCATTTAGCCCATCATAGCACCTACCTTTTTCAACAAAAAAAAATCTTCAGGTTATTACTCAATCATATTATGTTTTGATTATTCACATAGCAGAACAGCATCAAAAGAAAATTATTAATAAAGTAATATAAGCTTACCTGACAGAATGTCTCCCTGAGAGAACACTCCTTGGTTACTATCTAAACTCCACATAGCATGTACATCTTTCAATATTTTCAGGCAACATTTACAAAGGAAAACTTTATATCACCAAAATTCAACTCTATTTTAAACAAAATGGCACATGGAGTGAAAATCTCCAGTTAGAATCTAAGAATTGGCAGATCATCAGAACTGAATGTGGATGTTTTGGAAAGTGTACAACCTCAAAGAGGGTGTCACTGCTTACAAGGAAACTGTTAACCATTTGAACTTTTTATTGACAGGGAATAATGTTTAAAGCATTTACGTACGAATATGATAGTTTGTATTTTCACGTGGGTGTTTTACTGTATTTTAAATATGTTTTAGGAAATTAGGGGCTTTGAGAATGACGTTACATAATTTTTCTTTTTAAACAATGGAAAAATGGGATCTTCATTAGTATTTTCCCCAAAACACCCACTTTGGGAACAGATTACTGCCAGGAGACACTTGTATATGCAAGCAGCTGACACAGAAGATGAATCACAGTCTGCTCTTAAAGCTTTTACAGTTTGTAAAGAAAGATTAGAGGCGGAGAGGAAGTGTAGTGACATCAAAAAGGCACTGTAAGATTTTTAAAAAGTGTTTATTTCCAAAGCGAAGACAAGGAAAACTTACTGAGAAAACGGCATCGAGGGGAGTTGTTGAAGGTAAGGTGGGATCCACCCACAAGAGAGAAGGGAAGAGCGCTAGCAATGGAAGGTTCGGCTTAAACAAGAGCATGTGGAGAAGAATGCCCACAGGCACATGTAAGAAAGGACTTGGGCTGCCAGGAAATCTTGGAGGTTTAAAAGATTACTAGAGCACCACTAACAGGATAATATTTTAGAATTATTTACATGTCTAAGACCAAAAAGCTCCCTTTTTGCGTTGGTCAGTTGAAAAGACTGCTAACTAGCAAACGGACAATAAGCCATAACTGATTTGATGCTAATGAGATATTTTCCAGAACACTTCAAAGACATGCACATTCAATAATTAGAGCTGAAGCAAGCATAAACAAGGTTAACAGGTAAACTTGAATAAATATAACCAGACTTTAATATTCTTCTGCAAAGTCAGTGTGTTGTAGTGCAAGGAGCAATGAATTTAAGGGTAGGTGTCAAAGCTAGAAATCAAACCTAAATAGCTAAGTAAGAGCAGAGAGGTTTCAACACCCCTAAACTTCAATTTCCTTTTATAACTCTTGTATACTAGTCTAGCTGAGACAGAGTTTTAAGATATAAAATTAGATAATGAATGTGGAAGCCCTTGTAAATTGGCTAAAAAGCTTTAAGATAATACATTTTTTTGAGGAGGATCTACCTACCCCATAAGAGGTGGGTTTTTGGACAAAAAAAGGGAAAACTCATGTAACAAACTGTACAACTTTGAGGGAGGTATTTCTACTGACTACCACTAGAACTGGAGAAATAATACTAGCTAACACTAAATAAAACACACACACACACACACACACACACACATCACAAAAGAACAGAGAACTAAATGAGATGAGGTAAGCCATCTAGCTGCCTTGGAACCTTAGCCGAGGGAAGGCAAGCCCCAAGTATGTTCTAGATGTGTTAAGTGGCCCATGATCTAGCAAATAGTCATAACACAGAGGGATCCTGAAGTTGTCAAGGGACTCACATATTACCAACAGGAATATATATATTATAAACTTTCCAGACTGTAGCTTGGCAGTAAGTGTTCAAAGAGCCTTAAAGAGTGTTCAAACCTCACTGACAAAAGGAATTATTTCAGGTAAATAACCCCATATATAGACTAAACCCTAAATAAGACGCTTTACGATCCCAATTCTCATCTGTTTAGATTAACTGTGTTAAGAATAAACTCTCATCTAGATTTATCCCCTTCCCACTCAATGATCTGCCTTCTAATGGAATCCACGTTGATTTACTTCAATAATTTCATTTCAAAGTACTTGAGTTGCTCTACTTGAATTCTACCTGGACACAGTAATGCATTTAGGGTAAACAAGTTTAGACTTTTTGTCCCTAGGGGACCCCATGGGGTCTCCAATTCAGTGAGGACGTTAGCGTGCTTGTCTGTAAACCTCCCAGCAGCACTACACAAAGTTATCTTCAGATAGTGGATCATTAAGCCTCTTTAAAACTATAGCGCCATCTCCACAAGGGCCATTTCTCTTTTTTATTGAACTAAGTATGCTCTGAGCCATGTTAATTAGTAAACTCTAAGATAAGCTACAGAAAAACCAGCCATTTGTATGGACAAAATTAATGAAAATTAAATAAAAACAAAAATAGTTGCTGTATTTTAATAATACCAAATCTATAAAACAGCAGTTATAAGTCTTAGTCAAAAAATGCATACAAGTGATTTATTGATGAGTGAACTTTAATGCATGTACAAAATTAATGTAGCTTTAGTTTAAAGTCAAATATTTGAACAAATGTCAAGCATGATCAAAACAGGTAAAAGTATCCAGCCTTACATAAATTTATGAATTGCATTCACATCCTTTCTTGATTATTAAAAACTTGAAAGTTTACCATTGGTGCTATGTTACAAGTCCACATAAAAAGAACTCTAACTATTTGTAAAAGGAATGCTAGTTAAGTATCCAATGCCTATAAAAGTTTACCTTTAATATTGCCTACATTTTAAAACTTTAGTACTCAAAAGCTATTTTGTTAGTCTTACCACAATCATATTACGAACTCTATTTTGCATAAACTAATACAATGAGGAGTAAGATAACAAATAAGATACTACCTTACAAAATGTGCTGAAATATAGTATTTTGTTTTACACAACTGGGAGCAGACCATAAAGCCCTAAATGTTCCTACATAATTTTATTTATTTATTTTTGTGCTTTTGTCAGTTCTTCTTTTTTTAAATCGGAGTATGGCTGATTCACAATGCTGTTACTTTCTGCTGTACAGTTATACACATACATATATCCATTCTTTTTAAGATTATTTTCCCATATAGATCATTACACAGTATTGAGTTCCTTGGGCTATATACAGCAAGGGTCCTTGTTAGTTATCTATTTTATAGACAGTCGTGTGTATATGTCAATCCCAATTTCCCAGTTTATCCCTCCCTGTAATTTTAAATCAACTGTGAATATCGATCGGTGACAGCACTCTTGAATGAAAGTCCCATTCTAGTAACTGGCACAGTAACGTTTAATTAATGAATTCATGACAAAAGAACCAAGCCTTGGCCTCTAGTCCCTTATTTGTTAAATCTGTTTGTAGATAAAAATCTATTTATAGTTATATTTATATCTATTTATATTTATAAATAGGATATTACCAAAGTTGTAGCATTTAATGAAGAGAGAATAGGAAAACAACTGAATACCAGTTCTTTCTGTTCTAGTATCCACTCACATTCTCTCATATAACCTGTGTGCACCTTAATTCTCACCCTTTCTCCTTCCCCACAATCCCATCAATCCTTTCTCCTACTCTACCTGGACTTGCAAGGCCCTGGGTCTGATAGTCACTTGCTCACCTTGCCTGCTACTCAGTGCTTGGCCTCAGTGCATTTCAATGGTTTCAGGTTTTCAGCTGGCACACTCCTACCTTCCCTGACTAGCTTCAAAATATATGACTAGATCGTCCTCTACGAACTTCTATAAAATTGTTCATTTTCCCTTAAACATGCTGGGCTTCAAAGTGTCTTTCCTCAAAAAGAATGATGCACCAATTGCCAAGGGAAGTCCTCCCTCCCCTCGGGGTCATCCTATGACATCTCAACCTCTAAGACGAAGCCGACTCATGCCAGGAGATAATATGATGTCCCAGCAAGAGAGCCTATAGCTTTAGCTGAATGAAACATCATTGGTGGATGATGAAGTAGCAATGTGTCCCCTAGTTTTGATTCTGAATTAAAAGTCTGAGGTGGGATCTCAAGGGGGGCCCAAGCCTTGGGAACTCCAATGGCATCCTCAACATCTGTGACCATCACACATATATCCAACTGCTGCTGATCACTCTTTTCAGAAAGACAAAATTCTCCTAAATATCCTAGGATTTACAAGAACATGAAAAGCAATAGTTTTAAAAAACCAAACAATTGGTTCTCTTCCATGAGCTGTAGATTCTACAAAATGTACCATGTACTGGACTGGCACCAGACTGAACCCAGATTTCCAATATACTAGTATTAACAGAGCAAAGAAGAGCTCAGATATGAAGTAAGTTTTAATAAATGTGAGCCCCATAATTCTCAAAATAACTCAAAATGGAATGAAGAGAACTACACGAACAAACATGGCAAATCTTGCTGTATGCCAATTTTATTCAAAGATAAATAAAAACACCATTTTAAAATGAAAACAAATGCAGATATACAAAGTGCACATGATTTCAAGAAAAATTAAATCATCTGCCTGGAGGATGCACTGACTCCTCTTCACTATAGAAACGTTCAGGAAACAGCTACTTTTATATACACCCATTGACAAAGAATGAAATTTAAAAACTCCACAGAGAATGAGTGTTTTTCAGTCAACAAATCAACTTCAAAATTATACACTAAAGTTATCACTTAAAACTTTCCCCCAAAGTCCTGAATGCACATAAAGTAACAGAAAATACTTTAACATGTTCTAGAGACAGCACTATCACAAAAATAATTGCGATGCTGAAAATAATGAAGCTATGATCAGACTATTTTTTTAAAAGTCATATTCACTACTCTTGTTAATCTATGAAAAACTGAAAACCTGATTTTTTTCCTATTGATCTCCTGTTAATTTATATACCACTAGGCTGGTGTTGCATATCGTTTCAGTAAGTTCTTCCAATTTGAAAAATGTATCTGGTTCATTTAACTTTCACACAGCCATGTAAAGAGATAATTAACCATGATATATTTAAATATCTTCATAACTTGTAATTTTCCAACAATCATCAAAAATGGGGAAAAGATTAAAAAAAACCCAGCAAAAAAAGTTGTGAATCTGTCAGGCAGAATACAGAAATAAGAAAGCAATAAATTCCAAATCTGACTGACAAGTAAGTCACAAGTGAGTGATATTTCCTAAGACTTCTTTCTGCATGGATAAATGTATAACGGTTGCCACGAGGGCCTAGTTTGTTCTAGATATGTAAGTACCCTGCATACACTAAGTTTAATCCCTGACAATCATCTCCTCAAGGTGATGAAGGTAATCAATTATAACCACTTTAAAACCAGATTAAGAATCGTACCAAAATTTGCATGCATCTTATTATATAACCGAATAAATAGCTGGGCTTTATAGAAGTCAAGTTGACTCTAGTAGTTTTCAAACAATGCAATCTTATTTTCAAAGGATCTATCAGAATCCCTCTCTCTTAAAAAATAAAAGCATAGCTGCCAGTATCAAACTCAGATCTCCTTCCTACACCCCACCCCCACACAAACCACCCAGAAACAAGGCTGCAATACCCCTGACTCCCTTCTTGTGCCAGGCAGACAGCCACACCAGAGGGATCCACAGTTCCTGCCCTCAAGAAACCTACATATTTACACAGTCTATGACTAGCGCTGCTGTTATCAGATCTGTGCAGTCAACATTTCATACCACAGGCACGACAACTGATTAGATCTTGACAAAAATTCTAGGCAGAAGCCAAGGTACGGAAGAAAAAATACTTAGTTTTTGCCAAGAGATTTAATGGGGAGAAAGATATCTGGCCACCTTCCTCACCCTAACCAACCTTCCATTTGCTAAGGAGGGACTTCCTGTGGAGAGAGGGAAGCAGTACCTGCTCTTACTCTAAGGTCTGAAGATATGCAAAACTCTTCTCAAATAAATTTCTTTCTATTTATTTTGGAAATACAGGTAACTTTGTAGCATAACACTCAGATCACAACCACCCATAACACTCCTTTATGATTCAATACAGTTTGCTATCTCACAGGCAAATCTTTTGGTATCAATGCAATGTTTATACACAACATTTCAATGCTACCTTTCTTCCAATTGCTCCGTTCTGTTTTTTTGGAGGCGGAGGCTCAAAAATGCGTTGCTGCTGCTGCGGTGGGAGTGTAGAGTACAATGGAATGATTTTAATGTCACCAACTTCAGGGCCCAAATCATCAACCTCACGCTTTATTCTCTTACAGGCTTCATCAATTTCCTACAAAATAAAAGTGTGAGTTTGAAAACAAAATGAATACACACTGAAACACCTCAAGTATTTATCATAATCCTAGTTCCATGCAGCTTATTTTCATTTTAGTAATCAAAATTAATTTAGCAAATTTTACTGGGATTTCCAAAATAATCCAACAAACTTTGATTTCTGTAGTCAAATAAACACACAATTGCCTTACTGGCATTCCACACCCTTTTTTCTTAGAGTCAATGTCCTAATTAATTCTCAACAAATTGTACTAAAATTGAAATTTCTCACCCAGGAATATTTAACAGCACTCATAACCTTTTCAATTTTCACAATCTAAAAGAAATTGATGTGCTAGATATTTTAAATAAGCCAATTAGGCTTTAATGTCACATATCACTAATGCAATTATATGGAAGATTTGCTTCATCGTGCCTAATGAGAACACACACCTCTACAGTATCCACATAGATATTTCAGAACTAGGTTAACCCAAATATCTTAAAGCCACTTTAAAAATTTCCCTACTACAGAAAACAATTCGAATGCATTTGCATTCAAATCCAGGTTTAAAGAGAGGATACACAATGAATAGTGAAAGTGTGAGTGACAGAGAGGTAGGTGGAGGCTCTAGGGATGGCAAAGGGACTTAAAAATGGGAAGGGAACCAATTTTAAATTTTACAGAAGCTTTAATTCAGTTAAACTCAGAAATATGCTAAATGATTTGTCATTCTGTTCAATGAACTCAATCAGAAGTTACCCTTATTGACAAATTATCTTTTATTCAAAAGAGAATGATTTTAAAAAATTTATCAGGTTAATTTATTGTTTATTATAATCAAGTGATAATAATTTTCCCTGAAGTGATTTTAAATCAAACTGCAACTTTGTCTCCGTGTGAAAGAAAACAAAGATTCTGAATACTTAAGAACAAAAAGGTTTTTTTCCATCAACTTCAAACATACCAGTTTTCTTGAATAACAGATAAGGTCTTGAAAACTGTGACACAGAAAATGACTACTAAGGATTTGATGTAATAGTTTCCTTTGAGATCTAAAGTTTCCAAAAGAAAATGAAAGCCTGCTATTCATTGAAAAAAATACAACAAATGAAACAAATATTTTTACCAAAAACTTGCTTTCAAATGCTGTATCTAGATTAGAATGCCCCCTGCTGGTATACAAATACAAAATTAGATCTCTCCCCGCCCCAAAATGAATATAAACCCCAAACTAGATTTTATATATTATATACCCTATAAGAAAATTGATGCCAATATTTAGAATATTTTCAATTTTGTTAACTGAATTGTATATTTAACTCGAAAATAAATGGTCAGAAGCCATCAAACTCCAGATTTTATGTAGAAAATCAGAAAATTAAGTGCCCTAAATCATGCATTTGCAAACTCCAGAAATTTTAACAAGATTATTCCAATTTTACTTGGAATTATCTGCTAAGCATGTATGGAGCTAAAACAAAATCACTATTGCATGGGATATAAAGACAACTCTAAAGAGCGGAGGAAAAAAACCTCACACCATTTCTTTTTAATACGAAGTTCTAAGCACTATGCTTTTAAACTGGGTAACAAAATTTCCCCTAAATTTAACCAAACTTCCAGAGTCAACACCTTCAGTTCAGAAGACCACACAGCTCACTGACATTCATCAGCACAATGCAATCTTCTGCTTAGTCATGAAATGAGAACTGAAACAAAAGTTCAAGAGTTTCTGAATTGAGGAAAGACTTTCACCTCCAAAAGTAACAATATAAATGTTAGAGAATTAATTTAGACCCTATTAATTTAAAGAATCTCAACTCCTGCATGTAGAAAAGACCCAGCGAAATAAAAGATAAAAGAATGTATTGCTTAAAGAATGATGGGTTTCAACATCTTCAAGTATCTACTTACTAACAACTGATATTTCAATTACAATCATTTTTATCTAATTCAGTAACACAGCTCCTGAGTTCTAGAAACACTTGATTTAATGGATTAACAAAAAGTAATAAACATTCTAGAATTCACATGTTTTCCAACCTTTCGATTAAAACTGGTCTCTAGCCTCCCAAATGAGCTCAAGGGACCACAGAAACACTACTGTTTAAGTGGTCACAACGGTAACAGTCACTATTTAAAATTTCGAGAGTGCTAAATTTCACGGATGCTATTCAAGTTTATGCAGACAGGAGCACTGAACTCCCAGAATCTACCACTGACTAACCAAGTGAAAACAACAGGTTCATAGACATGAGGAACAGTATTATTGCAACCTTCTCCTCAAAGGTTTTCAAATTCTTTAAGACTGGTTAGTCTTCTACAGGAAACTTAAAAATGCAACAGGACACACGTAAACCTAGTTCAGTTACACTAACACTTTATTGAAAGATACACGCTCTAGCACACATTTGAAAACCTTGGGGCTTATTCCCTTCCTTTCCCCAGCTGTGAAACAGTTGCCAAAATAACCTCAGGAATTTAACTCATAGAAAAGCATTTCAGGTCCTCACCATAAGGCCATCTGATATTTCTAATAGAATTCTACTATGCTTGGCTATCTGAACATAATGACTATTTTGAATAGCCGTTAAAAAAAATATACTGTGCACTTTGGAGGAAGTGAGAAACTAAAGAAACCAAACACAAAGGAACAAAGTGAATACAACAGCCTCAACATTGCGTTACAGGATAAATACTGTTTATATGCTAACAAAAAAGCATTTGGTACTCTTGCTTACAAAATATATACAAAAATCCTTCCATTCAAAATGCATACAAAGGAAGACTAATACCTACAGAGGTTTATCTGTAAAACTGAATTTGCAACACACCTTATTTCCCAAAAGAACATGTATGATTCTCTACTACGAATGCTCTGGCACCCCCGGGGGACATCTGGCAACGTGCACAGACTGGGGGAGTGTGATGCGCCTAACGGGTAAAGGCCAGCTCTGCATCCATATACCACCTCTGCTGCATGTTCTTTGTTTTCATGTACAACCCTTGAAAAACGTAAAAACAATTCTTCACTAGTACACCACACAACAACTAAAACAGGAAGAGGGTCGAACACATGCAGCTAAATTTAAATTAATTAAAATTCTATAAAATTAAAATCTAGTCCCTCCTCTCACTAGTCACATTTCAAATACTTAAAAGCTCATATGTTGTTGTGGCTACTGTATTGAACAACACAGACACAGAACATGCCCAGATTTGGAGAAAGCTGTAATGGAACAGGACTGCTTTAGAACCTTGCTAGGAACAGAATCTCAGGCCCTACCTGACCTACCGAATCAGAATCTGCAAGTTTTCTAAGTGATCAGCATGTATATTAGTTTGAGAAGCACGTTCTAGAAAATTCACAAAGCGTATCAGAGCAAATGACAAGCTTTAAGAAAACCTCTAGAAAAAGGCTTTCTAAAACTATTTTTTACAGACGGCTTTTATTGAGCTTATCTAGTCATCAAGAATTTCAAAACACACCTGTAAACATCCTGTTGGAAATGAGTCTAGAAAATGCTGCATCTGAGAGTAAAATTCCTGTCTTAAAAAAGACATAAATTCTAACTAAGGAATTTCAGTAATTCCTTCCAATCCTTACTAAACACATGGAAGAAGACAAAAACAAAACACAAACATTTGTTTTGATGGTGGATGGGCACCTGAGTTACCTGAGTTCACTTACAAACTAAATGACTATAATAACCAGAATCATTATCTGTGATTCACATTCATGCCCCAGCAAAACTGCAAACTAACACAACATCACTTACCATCCAGGTCTCTCCTAAACTGAGACTACGATTGCTTAAATCTTAAAATTCTAAAAGCACTTAATATTCTTAGGATAATTAACTAGAACACAAGGACTAATGGTATAAAAGGGTATTCCTAGAGTACATAGATAAGGAGTTATATACTTCATATACAAATGCAACCAGGTTGAAGAAAAACTTTAAATACTGGGATAGGAAATACATGGTTAACACATGAAAGTTCTTAAGTTTAAAGCTGCTGCCTAACAGAAACAATAAAAACAATGAAGCAAATAACGACAATACCTCTTGACCAGTTAAGAAAAGTAGAAGATCTCCCTCCTCCTCTTCACACATATGAATTTGGATCACAGTTCGAATTGCTGCTTCAAGATAATCTCTCTCCGGTTCGGGAGTATAAAAGATCTCAACAGGATGTGTACGCCCAGGGATAGTTAAGAGAGGACAGTTATCAAAGTAAATCTGGAATTTTCCTGCATCTAGAGTAGCACTCATAACTATAACCTGAAAAGAAAACAGTAAATTATGTGGAGCTCTCTTCAAAGATTCTTACGTGGTTTTAAAGTAAAAAACAGACAAGTAATGTTTACTGCTCCATATATATCAATTATACCTAAATAAACTGTGATTTTAAAAATCAAAGAAAAGCTGAGCTATAGTAAATTATTTACATTTTTAAAAAATAGGGATACACCTGACTTCCAATAAATAAACTTCAATATATCTTCATTAAGCAATATTTTAAAAACCAAAGTTTATAAAATTACACAGTATGTAAAAGGGATTGTTAAAAAACAACATTAATATGTAGTATGATTGCTGCTATGTTATTAAAACCTGACAGCCTTGTACATAGGGGAAAACAGGAAGAAAGCACAAAAAACCCAAACCAAAGCAAACCAAACAAAATCAGTGGCACAGATGTTCATCCATTCTTCCAAATCATCTTTATTAAGCATAAGTTCTTCAGAAAATTTTCCAAAACAAACAGAGGTTTTCTATACTGCTGTAAAAGCCAAAGCAACAAAAGGTTGCTCGGGGTGCAGGGCTGCAAGACTGTGTAGTCTCCCTCCCTTTAAATTATGATGTTATATAACCCATTAAAAACATACTTAAATAGAAGGCTCCCCCATTAAGCAATCCCCTACAGAGTTCTTAATTTCTACTTTGAGTTCCTCCCTAAAAATTTCAATAGCTCATAGGGTTTCATCAATAATGACAGTACCCACAGTTATTCAAATATATTCTTTAAAACCATAAATTTAATTTTTATAAGCCAAATTAATACTCAATATCAATTTTTCTTAGATCCAGAATCTTTCTGCCCAGTGTACAAACCCTCTGTAATACATACACTAGCACACAATACTAAGTTCCAAAGAATGGTACATACACACACAATGCAAAAGCGGAACTTCATAAACTTTGGGAAACAAAAATGTCAGTATGTTCAGTCAGTTTTAAGCCCTTATCAACACAGTACACTGGCCATGGTTTACGTGGTATAATGGACAGAAAAAAAACCCAGACAAGACCCTAAGTTAAGAAAAGGCATTTCTGAGGAAATGCTTTGTTCTGGGTATAGTTATTCCACTCTTCAGTTATAATGAGTGTGTTTGTTTTGGGACAAGGACAAAGATTTGATCCTTAATGCAGGCATCCCCTGTACTTAAAGTCAGGGTGAGCAGAAGGCTTAAAAACACCATGCCATTAGATCATTTAAAACAAAACAAAACAGAAAACTGGGTGGGTTAGAAACTGAAAAGATTTGGCTTAAAAGTACGAGGGTGAGTTAAAAATTATCCGCATTCCAGTTATATTAAAACTTCTGTTGGCTGCACTGTCTTATCAGTGCTTTCCGTTCAAGGCTACTGTCTCCTCAGTCACTGCTGTGCAGGTGTGAACCTGTTATATCACTTCATTTGTAACTGTGGTGAGAGGAAAAATGGATGCCCCATTTGTGATTTGCATAAAAGAAGAGCAGCATGCAGTGATTCATTTTTTGTGGTCTGAGGGTGTGCATGTCCGCACACTTCTGCTCACATTGTTGACTCGGCAAAAACGTCGTTTTCAGGTGTTAAAGCATCCTCCCTATAGTCCTGATCTTGCTCTATCAGACTTCCCACCTGTTTGGTCCCCTGAAAGCAGCCCTGTAAGGAGGAAGATTCACTTCTGATGGAGAAGGAAGACAGCGGGTGCATTCGTGGCTCGCAGCTCAGCCCAAAGCATTTTTTAATGAGGGTTGTTGACAGATGGACAAAGTGTATTGAAAAGCAAGGAGATTATGTCAAAAAAAGATGTACTTGTCTTTTCTAGAAGTTAATTAAGGACTTCCTAGGGGGTGCAGTGGTTAAGAATCCACCTGCCAATGCAGGGGACACGGGTTCGATCCGCAACCCAGGAAGATTCCACATGCCAAGGAGCAACTAAGCCCGTGCACCACAACTATTAAGCCTGCGCTCTAGAGCCCATGAGCCACAATTATTGAGCCTGTGTGCCGCAACTACTGAAGCCCATGCACCTAGAGCCCCTGCTCCGCAACAAGAGAAGCCACCACAATGAGGAGCCCACAAACCACAATGAAGCGCAGCCCTGCTTGCTGCAACTAGAGAAAGCCCGTGTGCAGCAACAAAGATCCAACACAACCAAAAAGTAAATAAATAAATAAATTTAAAAAAATAAATAAATAAAAGTTATTTCAAATAAATTTTACAGCCAGAGTGCGGATAATTTTTGACTCACCTTCATACCTTACTAAAAAGTGGAAGTATACTTAAAGTCTAAAACAAAGACACAGCAAGGTAAATTAGAAAGGCTAAACCACTGCAGGTACTCTCAACAGTTGCCTCTTTTACAGGTGATTATTTTTGTAGTTGATCAGTCATCACCATGTGCTTCCTGTTTTTTTTTTTTAAAAGAACTAAACAAATAAATTAATTCACCTTTAAATCTGATCTCTGTCTAACAACCTCCTTCAGAACACCCATGAGAATATCCGTAGCCAATGTCCTCTCATGAGCCTCATCAAGGATGATCACACCATAACGCTCCAAGAGGGGATCATTCATAGCTTCCCGAAGTAACATCCCGTCAGTCATGTACCTATATGGACAAAGAACATGCTGGTTAAGGTTCATTTAGGGTATTTTAAAACTAAACTTCATGACAAAAAATATGAAATGCAAAGACATCAGATAAGGCAAAATTAAACCCTTGTTCAAAACAAATGTGCTACTGTTTCATAATCGACTGCAAAATTAAGCTTCCAGAAAAACTTTTTAGCGATAGATCAAGTTATACATTATCAAATCGTGTCAACTAATACCGAAATACATTGAGAAAGCAAGATAAATCTGATGATGATGTATTATAACAAACACATGCTTTCACACAAATGCCAAAGCAAAATCAGTCACTTAAATTTCTTAAAAAAATAAAATTTAAAACAAATATTCAACCTGCAAACAAAACTAAGAAACCATTTTAAGTTGCTTTATCACATAACAGCACTAAGATATTGTAGTTCTTTAAAACCTTAATAACTCCCCACTTAAGCTAACAGACTCCTGGTTCAAAAGGGCTAAGAAAGTACAAGTCTTTCTTTCCCCAGCCCCATCCAATTCAATAAAATGATGGTAAAGAATCATAAAAAGGAATATATTCATGGAATAAGGAGCAGCAATAGCACTACGAAAACGCTGATAAATACACAGAAAAGAGAACTGGCAAATGGCATGAGCTGTATCAACGAGCCAAAGAGAGGAAAACTAGGCTTAGGGATGGCTCAAGAGAAGACAGCTCACGTAGAATCCAGCACTGAGATCAAGGGTGGTTTGCAGAATGGTTGCATGGGTCAGCAATCTCCTACCCAGTCCACTCTGGCTGCTACTGTCACTAACATGAAACACTACCCTATGTTTGGCTCCTGGACAGAATAGCGTCTGCCTGCAAACGCTTAAGTCACAGGCCATTCAGTTAAATACAAATCCATGGTTTTATTTTCAGAATTAAAAGCAGTATAAAAATCTGAAGTCATCATCTATGACTTCACTATTCTGGCTCTGTTTTTCACAAATTAGTCTAATCTAATCTTTCACGAACCAACTTGATATTTTTAGCTAAGGCCATCTGTTGGAGCATTCTAACAAAATTTTTGACAGTGTACAACCCACGTGAAGGCTTCTTTTTATTTTACCTGAACTTAATTGTAAATTAAGACTTTTCGCAAAGAAATCCATCTTTATATATGTTATGCTTCATTCTTCTTTGGTCCTATTTTAAAAAGGAAACTACCGCATTCCTGGAATCGACACAGCATTACCTGCAATGTTATTTTATATTAAGACCATGAAAAACAGAGCCAATTAAACTATGACTCAACGCCTTAACCACAGTGCACCACAGTGCATGAATCAGCTACACTATAGTCTCTAGATGCTTTGAAATACCTTTGATCTCTTTGAGGACATTTGGTAATTTCTCCTGCCTTCAGATGTTATTACTGACATGAGCTAGGCAGTCCTTTTGCACGTTATCTCAGTAGCAAAACATTAATACAGTTTCGTCTACTTGTGGATAATTCCCTTAGATTCAACAAAGCTCTTGTCTGTTGCTTTGTAAGGCAAAAAAACCGAACTGGTCACTCTTTGCACAAATAACTGCTTAAAAATTAACACTATCAAATTTAAACCCTGCTGCTCAGTTTCCAAGCCTACTCATTTCAACATGGAATCCTAGTGTAGTATTTTTCAAGGTACTTTAATTAACAAATGAACTCAATATACTGTATGTAGTTTCAGCAATACATTATTATTTACTTTAAGTGACAACATGGACAGCTAGATCAAATTCAAGCACTGACAATCACCTAACTTTCACCTGTTTTATAAGACCCTCATAGACTGTAAAATGCATTCTAATTTCACACATTAAAATCGTGATTAAAAAACCACTAAAGCAGGCTCCCTAGGTGGCACAGTGGTTAAGACTCTGCCTGCCAATGCAGGGGACACAGGTTCGATCCCTGCTCCAGGAAGATCCCACATGCCACGGAGCGACTAAGCCTGTGTGCCATAACTGTTGAGCCTGTGTGCCACAACTACTGAACCCCACGCACCTAGAGCCCGTGCTCTGAAACATGAGAAGCCACCGCAATGAGAAGCCCGCGCATCACAATGAAGAGCAGCCCCCGCTCGACACAACTAGAGAAAGCCCATGTGCAGCAACAAAGACCCAAGGCACTAAATAAGCCACTAAAGTAACAAACTTTCACTTGAAAACTCCTTAAAGAAACAAAAAAAAAAAAAAAAACCCTTTTATTTTGATCTTTTCTCATATTTCATAAACTTCAGACCACCAAAACACTACAGAGGCATCCAAAAGGAGAGCTAACCCGAATACTTATTCTTTTGTATTTTTCTGAGGGGAAAGGTTACAAATGGCAGTTTATAAATATTATAAATTAAATTAATGGAACTATTATTTGCCCTCTTTTATTACCAACTATGCGTATTACCTGTACCAAGTTAAATGGTCAACTAAACCCGAACCGACTTCCAGATTCTAGAGACAGACTCCTAATAGTTCCTCAATATTAATTTAGATCATCACCCAGTGATCCAATGCTATGAGATGCTACAGTTAATTATCTCCTGCATCACCAGCTAATACGGGAAACTTGCTGTTTGTACAAAAGAGAGAGCTTCAGGAAAAAAATGACATTTTAAAAGCTGGAGATCTCTAAAAGATACAATCATATTTGCTGCTTTCCTAGTGAAGAAAACTGGTATTCGCAGTTAACTTTTCCAGGGTCTCAAAACCAGTCAAACAGCTTACTAAAACTAGGTATCAGTGCACTGATTCCCAACCTCAGGCCCCTCCTACACTCACACACACTCCTCAAAGTCCCAGATAAATAAATAAAAGTAACAACCTATCTGATGATTTGCTATACTGCTAGATATATGAAACCGTTTGCTAAAAAACAAAGTAATCCTGATACAGAGCACCAAAAAGGCAGAATCAGGTACTGGTGGTCCTATTAAAACCCTAACCATTTTCTTTTACATAGGTCAAGTTTTATTACCTTTCATAGTAGCAATGACATATTTACCCAGACTAAGGGGTGAGCCATAAAAACAGAGGGTCACAATAATAAACTGTAATTACATAGTTTTGAAGTTTCCATAATGGACTAGTAAACAAACATTGCATGGGACAGCCAAACTCTACATTTTACTGGATACCCTATTATCCACGATGTTTTTCTAACTGTATTAGCACAAAGAGTAGCTTAAAAAGCCAATCAGCATCACCCGGGAATTGGTTAGAAATACAGAACTGGCCTCACCCCAGACCTACTTAACCAAAGATTTTGAAGGTGAGGCATAGCAATCTGTATTCTAACAAGCTTTCACATGATCTTGACACTTGCTAACTTGTGGAAAGCACTAGGGTAAATTACTCAAGTTAAACAAGAGGGAGGGAATTTCCCTGGCAGTCCAGTGGTCAGGACTCCAAGCTTCCACTGCAGGGGGCCCAGGTTTGATCCAGATCCCTAGTAGGGAACTAAGACCCCACAAGCCACGTGTGTGGCCAAAAATAAATAAATAAATAAAAGTCTTTGGTGGTGCTAAAATAAACCTTAAAAAAAAAAAAGAGGCAGATTAAGCAAAGTAGATGGCTAGAGTAGGAAAAACATCCTTGGAGGAAGTCAGAAATAGTTCTATTTCCAACGAGGACTATCTATATATTAAAATAAAACAAAGCAAAAAACCCAGAGTGCTAAGTAGCATCAATTTAGCTTAAGTGTTTTTTGCAACCAATGGGCCACAGGCAGATGGCACTGGCACAACTAAAGCAATCGCAAACCCTGATCCCAATCAAAGTCACCAATTCTGTAATAAACAAAGGACTGTAAAGCACTATGTACTGCAAACGTATTATCTGTTTATAGTTTTGTTTACATATATTTAAGATTTTTGAAACATCTTAAATAGTCTGATCCAAAGAAAAGTCATAAAAGGGAAAAAAGATCCACAGAAAGGTGACAAATGCTTTACAAAATGAACACCAGAAATTTAAAATTCTTTAAAATAAACTATATATTATTCATAACTTTAATGAATATTGACAAATAATGCTCAATAATGTTATGAGTGATGAAAAACTGACTACGTGGGTAAACAAGCCTCAGTAACTAAGTGTTATCTCGCACAGGCGTGTGTATGTATGCGTGCACATGCATGTGTGCAGAAAGAATCCCTACCTCAAATCTTACAGCCCCGCCCCCCGAATTCCAGATTGATCAAAGAGGTTTAAAACAAAAACATACTAGAATACAGAACACATGGATTATTTAAAACAGCCTTGGCCAGGGTGTGATGTAAAATCAAACGTTAAAAAGTGGTTAAATACTTGTAAAAAACTCAAGTTTCTGCAAGACATGAAGTGTCATTAATAAGGCAAAGAAACAAATGGCAAACAGGCAACAAGTGCAACTCATATCCAGAATTCCAACTGGTAAAAGCACATACAACTCAGTAAGAAGGCGGCCAACCAATCACAGAACAACCACAGGACAAAGAATATAAAGTTATCAAATTTCCTCAACCCTATAATACCATATATTTTTCAAATTTACCTTCTGTGACTGGCATGCATTTTATTTTTTCCACTCATGATTTTTAAAATTTTTAATTCACAATGTATTAATTTCTGCTGTAGAGCAAGGTGATTCAGTTACATGTATACATACTTTTTGAATATATATTTTTTCCATTATGGTTTATCACAGGATACTGAATATAGTTCTCTGTGCTATACAGTAGGACCTTGTTTAAGGCATACATTTTAAAATAGCACCTTACAAATGACTGTCAACCAGGTAGCAATACTTCTGGAAAGATGAAAAAAGTATCTCAGAATCTAAAAAGAAATACAAATGGCTCATAAATACATGTAAAGATGCTCAATTTCACACAAAAGAAATGCAAATTAAACCATAATGAGATTCCATTTTCACTTACTATACTGACAAAGATAAAAAAAAGTTCCACAACAGTGTTGGCAAGGGCATGGAAACTGACGTTCACGCTCATGTGCTCACCCTGTACTGGGCTGACTAGATAAAATCTCTGTGGAGGCAATCTGGCCACAGCTAATAAAATTCAAACACACCCTTTGATCCAACCAGTTTCACAGATATACTCACAGAAAAAAAAAATGTGTGTGCAAGACTGTAAGAGAGTACCAAGGGCAGCAACTGATTTTAATAACAAAAACTGTAAATTTGAGTGTCCATCAAAAGAATCAAATTATGCAGCCATTAAAAGAATGAGGCAACTGTATATTTACTTTCCAGAGCAATCACCAAGAAAAATAAAAATGAAATCAGCAGCCATACGTCTTGAACCAGCTCTACTATAAATCTGTTCTGAAAATCCTAGTTACACAGTGCTATTCCAATACTCTTAGGGCTCTGGTTACCTTTCAGCGTACAGGCTTTATTCCGGCACAACTAAATATGCAGATAAATCAAAACTGTTTCTAGAGGATCCAAAATTTGTCTCAGCGTGACCCAAAGAAATTCTTGGTATCTGCTTCAAAGAGTATTTACTAAAAATGACAGGCATTGTTAATTCTGAGTAATTAAATTTACTGCTTTACAAATACTTACACACAGATAATTATATGAAGAGAGAAGAATTAGGATGGAGAGGAATTAACAACATGTACAGTGGTTAAGAACACCCTTGTTGCAAGACAAACCTTGGTCAAGTCCCTGCTTTCTTACTGGTGTTCTACCCTGAACAAGTTCAACTTCTCTAACACTCCATTTGAAAAATGAGAATATGGTGGCTACTGTTTAAATTAAATAAAACAATGTATATTAAACACCTAAGTGCACCAACTGCCTGGCACTTGGTAAGTATTCAATACAGCAGAACCCTACACTACACTCTTAACTAACCTGCACCTAATGGATCAATCCTTGGGAAACCCAACCTTACTCTACAAACATACTGTAGTATATAACTACACTTTTGTCCCTACCAATTGGCTCAACATAATCATATGTGACATGATGATAAACTTTTAGAGCAGAAAAGACAGTTGAATTGTGTATCCTAAGTTGTATGCTTCAGAAAAGCTTGAAAAAGATAAATCACACACACACAAAACTATAAAATGTGTGAGATAACTACAGAAGAGTGAAAGGGGTCTGGAATTCCAGAATTCCAAAAGGTTGAACTCACTTAAATTCCAGAAAAGCAACACCTGTGTATTTTGCAAGTGTTTAAGTTGTTTAAACCCCACCTGAAGAGCTAGACATTTTACTAAGTGATGGAACTCCAAAGGATCCATATTAAAGGAAATGGGTTGGTCCTACATTAACAGATTGATAAATGAATGTACAGGTTTTAAGTTAAAATAAAATGTTTAAGGTTTGCATACATTTTCTATTTACCACTAAGTTTTTAGATTAACCCACTACAATCCAGTCAAGTGACGTATGTGTCTCTATTAAAGAAAAGCTATTCACATTAAAACATCTACACAAACAGGTTTGTGTGTGGTAATTTCTTCAAAGTATAATGGATAAAGACTTCTGAAAGAGACTAAGACCAAAAGAAGTACTTAATGCTTTTTCCTACCACATAACCTATTTCTGTTTAAAGCCCCTATCAGAATACTTTTTTGAATAACAACAGTAAGGAACAGAAAAATGACAAAGCTAAAACAGCTTGCATTTATCAGGAATAATATTAAAGACAAAACTACATATAGTACAGTGATTTTATAAAATTGTCTTTTCATCACGGTGACTCTAAACACCCTACCTATCACCTATCCTCCACAATGCCAACACTATGAAATGGCTGATTACCAAAAAAAGCAAACAATTTTTAAACATGCTTACAGTGAATGTTATTATACTTACTAAACAGCTACTGATAAAGCCATAAATTCCTTCATCCATTAAACAATTTTTTTCCAGTATCAGTTAGTACTTCTGTACGCCACGTGTACAAAAAAAAGTTGATCATTCCATTCACCATTTCAACAAAAAGAATAAAATACCTAGGAATAAACCTAACTAAGGAGGTAAAAGACCTGTACTCAGAAAACTTTAAGACACTGATGAAAGAAATCAAAGATGACACAAACAGATGGAAAGATATACCACATTTTGGGATTGGAAGAATCAACACTGTGAAAGTGTCCACAAAGCAATCTACAGACTCAATGCAATCCCTATCAAATTACCAATGACATTTCTTTTTACAGAACTAGAACAAAAAATTCTAAAATTCACATGGAGACACAAAAGACCCCGAATAGCCAAAGAAATCTTGAGGAAAAAAAACAGAGCTGGAGGAATCAGACTCCCTGCCTTCAGACTATACTACAAAGCTACAGTAATCAAGACAATATGGTACTGGCACAAAAACAGAAATACAGATCAATGGAACAGGATAGAAAGCCCAGAGATAAACAATGGTCAACTAATCTATGACAAAGGAGGCAAGGAAATACAATGGAGAAAAGGCAGCCTCTTCAATAAGTGGTGCTGGGAAAACTGGACAGCTACATGGAAAAGAATGAAAGTAGAACACTCCCTAACACCATACACAAAAATAAACTCAAAATGGATTAAAGACCTACATGTAAAGCCAGACACTATAAAACTCCTAGAGGAAAACATAGGGAGAACACTCTTCGATGTAAATAACAGCAAGATCTTTTCTGATCCACCCCCTAGAGTAATGGAAGTAAAAACAAAAATAAAGACGTGGGACCTCATGAAACTTCAAAGCTTCTGCACAGCAAAGGAAACTATAAGCAAGACAAAAAGACAACCCTCAGGATGGGAGAAAATACTTGCAAACGAATCAACAAAGGATTAATCTCCAAAATATATAAATAGTTCATCCAGCACAATATCAAAAAAACAACCCAATCAAAAAATGGGCAGAAGACCTAAATAGGCATTTCTCCAAAGACGACATATGGATGGCCAAGAGGCACATGAAAAGCTGCTCAATGTCACAAATTATTAGAGAAATACAAATCAAAACGACAATGAGGTATCACCTCACACGGGTTAGAAGGGGCATCATCAGAAAACCTACAAACAATAAATGCTGGAGAGAGTGTGGAGAAAAGGGAACCCTCCTGCACTCTTGGTGGGAATGTAAATTGATACAGCCACTATGGAGAACAGTATGGCGGTTCCTCGCAAAACTAAAAATAGAACTACCATATGACCCAGCAATCCCACTGCTGGGCATATACCCAGAGAACACCATAATCCAAAAAGACACTGCAATGTTCATTGCAGCACTATTTACAATAGCCAGGACATGGAAGCAACCTAAATGTCCATCGAAGGAAGAAGGGATAAAAAAGATGTGATACATATATACAATGGAACATTACTCAGCTGTAAAAAACAATGAAACTGGCACATTTGTAGAGACATGGATGGACCTAGAGACTGTCATACAGAGTGAAGCGAGTCAGAAAGAGAAAAACAAATATCGTATATTAACACATATATGCGGAATCTAGAAAAATGGTACACATCAACCAGAAAGAGAGACACAGATGTAGAGAACAAACATATGGACACCAAGGGGGGAAAGTGGGGTGGGTTGGGGTAGGATGAATTGGGAGATTGGGATTGCCATATATACATTACTAAAAAGAAAAAAATATGAAACTGTACACTTTAAATATATGCAGTTCATTGTATGTCAATTATATCTCAATAGAAGTTCTTTAAAAAAGTTGATCATACATTTTAAGTATACAGAAAGTTTAAAAAATGAAGTTTTTTACCTCTTTCAAGTGATCTGGCTATTTCTGGACTCATCACTAACTTAAGAAAGTCTTCTGTGCATGTCCAAGATAGCTAGCACTATGTCTCAGTTCTATGAATTTATTTAGGCAACTTCACGAACCTGATCCACAAGAACACAGCCATTTGAAAAAGCAAAACATTTTGTTTTTCCATATTAAGATCTCCTAAAGGACAGGTCACATACAATCCCCTAACACAATATAAGTTTACATTACTGTGTAGAAAAATAATGGTGGCAGCATCCAATCTGATTCCACAGACATCACACTAGTAAATGATGGTGGTCAAGAATGAAATTAATGACTGACTTTTTCCTTTCAATATCTAATATTTGTCTAATGGGCTATTAAGTTGTTAGAACATAAATATTTATCAAGTTGTTAGGACTAAACTACTAAATAAACAAGAATTCTGAGTTACTTCTTTAGGCCTAGGGAGCCATGAAAACACTCATGACATTCAGCATGCTGTGGACCAAAGCAGCATGGGAACTCCTACTCTACTCAAAATCTAGCTTATCTACCTAGTTAACTTGCCTAAGTCTCCCCACCCTTCTCAGCTCAGATGAAATACCACATTTTCTGTGAAATTACCTACACAATTCACGTGACATTCAAACTACCTTGTTACCTGCTTCACAGCTTACCTCCCCAACCAAGTCAGAAAAGCACCAGTGACACTAGCACAGTTCCTTTTTATACATAATGCTCCTTTCATCGGTAAAGGGATAAAGATTTATATAGGCTCAAGTTCAATTTGACATATTCTTAGCAAAAGCATTACCCAGTATGAGCAACACTAATCCTACTATAACCACAACACGATATTTAGCATGATATTGGTTACAATAAGAACAAACCACTACTAGATTGTAAAACAGTCACATGGAAAGGTACTATATAGTATTTGACAACTTGGAATCTACAATGTTTTAATACAATTCTAACACTAAAAAAAAATGGGACAAAAACATCAAACAGAAAACATCAAATCCCATTTATCAAGTATATAGCCTCATAGTTATTAACGGAAATGCTGAAGATCAGCAGCCAAAGCATACAGCTTTACTGTTAGCAAACAGCCAAAATACATTTGGTATGTGTTTCAGAGTTAGAGATCTAATCAAGTAAAAGAAACGCCTACGAAATTAACAGAAAAATAAGGAAACTAAATCACTTTTTCAAAATATACCACTTAGTCCTCAAATTTTCATAACTTTTGAAGGAAATGCTCTCCCACCTTCAAAACAGAATTTATAGAAAGCTAGGATGAATGTGTAGGTGCTACTTAGTGTTTTTAAAGCTGCTGGCACTGTAAATAAGATACTTCTATAACCAATCCCTCGCAAGTGCTTAAGTATAAACACAAAGATCAAATTTAATACTACACGAAGATCTTTAGTAAATCTAGTTACCGTTCTGTGAATTAACAAAAGCCAACAGAATTTTAATTCTAAGGTGACAACAGTGATGTTTTTAGTTTCTATGACAGGAACTGCTTAAGCGGTAAATAACCACATTTACTCTTTATTCCCACCCCTTTCTAAAGTTCCAGGGGACTTCCCTGTTGGCACAGTGATTGAGAATCTGCCATTTGTCAATGTAGGGCACATGGGTTCTATCCCTGGTCCAGGAAGATCCCACATGCCGCAGAGCAACTAAGCCTGTGTGCCACAACTACTGAAGCCCGTGCACCGCAACAACAGAAGCTGCTGCAATGAGAAGCCCGTACACCGTAACAGAGTAGCCCCCATTCACTGCAACTAGACAAAGCCCATGCGCAGCAACAAACACCCAATGCAACCAAAAATAATAACAAAATAAAATTTTAAAAAATAAAATAAAGATCCAGTAAAACTACCTTTCCCTAACTTCAGTACACTTGAATTAGAACAAAGCCTACCATGTAACAGATGTTCAATAAATTAGTTTATAATTAATGTTTGTATAATTAATAACCTCTAATGACCAGATCTGTTCCCACATCTTACCTCCAGCCCTAAAAGAATATTTGAATTCATTCATTCATTTCACATTGACAAGTAATGTCAACGTTTAATTCAAGCTAAAACCCCCAAATTGTAATTCAATTGTTGTATTAAAAGCAACTTTATTAAATAGGTTTTATAAGTCTGTTTTAAATTAACCGGCTTAACTGGCTAATAAGAACCAATAATTTCTCAAACTGGAAATCTACCACCACTATCAGCAGCCGCAAGAGTAGAAATACTGACTGCCGGGCAACAGGAATTACTCCAAGGGCTACACACAAATTACATACTTGATCTGAGAACAACCCTAAGATGTAGTTGTTACTATCAGCTCCATCTTCTGAAAAAGCAAAAAGCTCAGGGAGGTTAATTAACACAGCCAAAATCACAGCGAATAAGTGGCAGAGCTAGGACACAACTCAAGCACTGTGATACTAGCGTCTGTGCTCTACAATCTATTCCCTTTTGATTCTCTTCTCAAGTCAACTTTTTAAAACAAGACTGCCTTGTTGGAAATCCACTCTGGAATCTAACTAGTCCTTATGCAGCTGGTGCTTCAAATTATTGTTTCCAGGGGTCCCAAAGAATCTGCTATGGTAATGCCTGGTAAATCCTCCCCAAGTGTCAACCTTAGAGATTCTATTGTACTGGGCTCTTATATTTGTTAAATATTTTTGGTTTCTCTTTCATCTTCTTGCCTAGATTGTCTTTTGGAGACTAAAAAATTCCACAAGTTTCTGATCCATGTTCTGTGGAAATGCACTTCTTTGGCTGGTTTGTTCAAAACTTCTCTCCCTCAAATTTTACAAAGGATTTACCACACCTTAAAACCCAAGACTATTTCTTCCGACACTCAATTAGATTTCAACTATGTCCTGTCTTTTAACTTTTCTTGATTTTCTAGCGGCTTGTCCTGAAGTTATAGAAAACATAAACGTCGCAGGATGGTGCACAGTCATCCACAGCTAACAACATGTGTCCTCCAAGAAAGAGCTGCAACACTTTCTACTTCATAAACACTATCCCGGATTGAGTTCTTAGCCGTGTGACAGATCCCAAAATTGAAATGAATCTGATACCCAAAAGCAAAAGATTCAGAAAAGGTAAATTATATACACCAAATCAACCTATCACTGTACCTTCTCCAACAAGACAAGTTTAAAAAAATCAGAGAAGGGCTTCCCTGGTGGCGCAGTGGTTAAGAATCCGCCTGCCAATGCAGGGGACATGGGTTTGATCCCTGCTCCAGGAAGATCCCACATGCTACAGAGCAACTAAGCCTGTGAGCCACAACTATCAAGCCCATGTGCCATAACTACTGAAGCCCACGCGCCTAGAGCCTGTGCTCCAGAAAAGAAGCCATGGCAATGAGTAGCCCCTACTCACCTCAACTAAAGAAAACCTGCGCGCAGCAACAAAGGCCCAACACAGCCAATAAATAAATAAATAAATAAATAAATAAATAATTTATATATTTTAAAAAATCAGGGAAAATGTCTTTTCATGAAAATTCTACCCTTCGTATGATTATGTTGACGATTCACCCATAGTCTACACTGTAGTGACATATTTTCTCTCTCCTCTGCTGCCCCTTCCATGTCCTCGCAAAGGATTTATGAACAAGACAAGTGTACAGATACAGACACACTCTCTTCCCACAGGGATCACGTTCCAATCAGGCAAGAGAAAGAAACCAGTTTTTGCTCATCCATTTAGTCTAGAAACCAGCACTGAAACATCTCAGAAGTGACCTGCCATGGACAGGGAGCACATAAAGCAAATAAACACAAAATCTACTGCTTTTACTACTATACCTACCATTGCCCAACACATAGACATACTCAATTATTAACTGAACACATGACTAAGCATTACTTGTATAAATTACTGGATTCCCTCAATATCACAATCTCTCAGTAACCTTGCAGTCTGAGGAAAAAAATAAGGAACCATATCACCTAAAATAGTGAAATTAGCTACCAAATTAACTTAAATTTATGATGCTTCCCGGAAGGTTCAAGACTATTAAATTGCTTTATTCCCTTAAAAGTTATCAGTTCCTGCACAAAGAATCAAGAATGGATTTGTTAAATTTGTTACAAGTCCAACTACAAAGTGCTTCTTAAAATCCTCTGCAAAAGTGTATCAACTTCTTTCTAACATTATAATGAAAGATATTTTTCACTGACATCACAAATTTGGCAACTTAATCTTTCTGACTGTTCTGCTCTTCTTTTAGCTACCTCATGAGCGCCCCTCGCCAATAATTTCCATTCCAAGATGACTAAAGGAACATAAATAAATTGCAAAAGGAATACTTCAGAGGGGAAAAAAATGGGAGCAGGCCAACGCAGAACAAACAAAATTAACCATTTAGCAGTGGCGATTTTGAAAAGTAACTTGTCTACTGGGACTGGATAGCTATTTATGGCTAGCCTAACATACTGTGCACTAATTTACACTAGATCCAATCTTCTACATTAGTACAGTATTAGACCGAGAACCTAGGTGTCCCAAACCCTGAAGAAACTATCTTTCGATCATTAATCTGTATAAAGATGATTTAAAGATGTACTAATTAGGCTAAAGTACTCTCAAACATTTAATTAGTAAACAAGTATTTGTTTAGTACGCACAATAAATCGGGAAGGATGTGGTTAAATTCTCAGCTCCTTAGACAGAATCTTTATAATAAGTTAGTCCTCTTTACCATCCTGTGTAGCCAGGCTTTTCCGGTTACACAGTAGATACATAAACATCTTATATCTATATATGAAAACAGTTTATAGAGTTGTCTGATGTATTCAGTCTTCCTACCCAATTAACTACGTAACTGACGATCCTCATTAAGTTAAAGCTTTAGCTGTTTTGAACATCTGGATTCTCAAAAAATGAGCTGACAGATAACTATACAAAATATATCTAGGGATTCATAAGACACTGCACTTAATGAAGCACTCCCGTTAGTTAAAACTACCACTAACCCCATACTATTAGGATTTGATATCACGTAAAAACAATACTAGGTTAGCTTCTGGCTCTTCAGAAGATTCTAGAAGAAATTCCAATAAGTTTACCCTGTCAAGAATTAAAAATTTTTTTAAATTTAATTATAGCCTCTAGAAACCATTCCATAAGAAAATATTACAATGCCAAAGATACTTTCATTTTGAGCTATCAAATCTATTTGTTACTTGTCACTCCCTATTAACTGAACCAAAATCTTTCACAAGCGTACACCTTTCGAAAGCCTACCACTTCCTACTATAAACATATACCACAGCCTGCTCCAACACTGCATGTAACTTTCTCATCTCCCTGCTCAACTGCAGCTTCCTTAAAAAAAAAAAGTATACCAAATCAAATGTCAGAATATTATTCTTCCTAAAGGTGAGTAAAACTTGCCCTTTATTATCCTTAATTCCTTGACATTATCTAATCTTAAAATAATAAAAATAAAACATAAGATCTTGCTTATGTAATGCTTTTGTCAATTATACAGTAATTACAACCAGCCAATAATGTGATTACCATTAAACTAAACAGATTTATTCAGTGAAGATTTAAGGCTTAAGCCAAAAACATGCCTCATAAAGTCATAAAGACAAACTGACTGAAGTTCAGTTGGTATTAAAAATGAAACAACCTGAAGTTCTAATAAAATGATCTATCAAAGAAACTAGAAGAGAATAACAACGCTTTGATTATGCAAAACATTTTAAGTTGTGACATCACAGTTAAATTTCAAGAAATCTTATCTTTGAGAGAGATACACTGAAATATTTACAGATGAAAGTATATGTATGATACCTAGCATTTGCTTCAAATTATATGGGACATAGAAAAAGGTTGAGATGTAGACGAAACAAGATTGGCCAAGTTTGAAGATGTAAGACAAATAAATATGAGTTTGTATTATTCTACTTTTACATACATTTGAAGTTTTCTGTAAAATATATAGTGTTTCCCCCATAACACTGTATGTACTCTGCCACCAAAGACTCATGTCATTGTCCATGTATCACTTTATTCCCAACTGTCTTTTAAAAACAACCTCAGGGGGGCTTCCTAGGTGGCACAGTGGTTAAGACTCCGCCTGCCAATGCAGGGGACATGGGTTCGATCCCTGCTCCAGGAAGATCCCACATGCTGCGGGGCAACTAAGCCCGTGCGCCACAACTATTGAGCCCATGTGCTGCAACTACTGAAGCCCACACACCCAGAGCCCGTGCTCCAGAACAAGAGAAGCCACGGCAATGAGGAGCCCTTGCACCACAACGACAAGTAGCCCCCACTCACTGCAATTAAAGAAAGTCCGCGCACAGCAAAAAAGACCCAACACAGCCAATAAAATAAATAAATAAATAAATAAATTTATAAAAAAAAATAAAAACCACCTCAGGGAGAAGACTGTATCATGACAAATTGTTTAAAGCATAATTGAAATGTCACACATACACAGAATAAACAGAAACAACAAAAGGGGAAGATTTTCAAAAGAATTACCATCAGGCAACAAACATCACTACTTATGCAGATTCCAAGTGTTAAGATGAAGATAAAAAATTAGAGAAGTTAAGAAAATGTCATTAGAAAGAAGCTCAATATGGTTGTCAATCATGTGCACCATGGTATAATGCAGAGGAACAAGGTCTTTGAGGAAACTCCAAGAGAGTATTATAAAACAAAAGATTCCTCCTTTTAGCACATAACATATGCATGGTAACAGCTGTATAATTAACATTAAAAGCTCTCTCCCCCAAATAAATCATATCCCTTCCCACATAACATTCTTTCTAAAAGTAACTGTCCTTTATCAAGATACATCACTTTAATTTCCTAGCATATTTAAATAACATTTCACCTAAAATATAGCACCAAGTAATGAAAATCTGACCTTTGAACTTAATGTCTATTGAATAGCTATATATATATATCACTACCAAGAAAAAGAATCCATATTAAAAAGTCATCTAGTAAGCATAAGAAGGTCTAATCTGGATTATACTAAATTTAGATGACTTGAGACTCCACTAGCGAAGTCCCCTATCTGGTGGCAGAAAACTAAAAACAGAGGGAAAAAAGTGTCCATTTTTAAAGATAATACTTACTTAAGAATGGTTTTTGCACTACTGCAGTCTTCAAATCGAATGGAGTAACCAACTTCCTGGCCCAGCATCACATCCATTTCATCAGCAACTCTCTGAGCCACACTCATTGCAGCCACTCTCCTGGGCTGGGTACAGGCAACTCCTCTTTTGGGTCCCGGTAATGATCGCATGTACTCCACACACCACTGTGGAATCTATCAAATAATTTCACATTTAAATTAATTCCACTCTGCCTGCACAACAGGTATATTTAACACGAAGTGTTTTATCTCATTCTAATAATTTAAAACCAAATTCAATTTAGGCACACCACAAATTATTACTTATGGCTCAAACTTATAATAGCATGAGCTCTTCAAGCCCAGGAAGGGTCATGTATAACACTGATACGACGTAACTGCACTCCTCGGTGCGCTAGGTCCACTGCAGCCTTGCTGAATATGGTCTACGGTGTCAATGTTCCACCACCAAGCATTTCTCTATGCACTGGAAAAATTCCAATTTATGAAAATTCTACTTTATAGCAAATGTTATCTCCCAAAAATATTCTAAGAAACTGTAACTTAAACTCCCATACAATTTAAGTAATGCATGTAAAAGTAGAAATTGTATCTCCTTGTAGTTAAAAAATTGTATCTTTTAATTCAACTCAAATTTGGTAAGCCAGCAGAATCTAACTCTTCCCTCAGAAGTATGCATAATGGCAACACCTTAGGTACACCTTAAAAGTTAACTTTAGTTAACTGTCAATCTCAAATTCAATAGGACCTAGAGAAGCAGCAATAGCACCTCCCTGAAGGAGGGCAATGAAGGGGAAAGAAGGGAGAAAAAAAAAAAAAAAGGACCAACGAGCATAAGTAGCTGGTTGTTGCCATGATGACAGTGCATTTCTTGGCTGTTCCTTTATCAATAGAAACTAAGAGATCCTCTAATTTAATGGTCTTCTCTACTCACTTACCTGGTAGAGAACCATGGCAAAAATCTTAAATTGGAATCCACTGTTACAAGGACATGATGGATCTCCATCAAAGCCTCCAAAAGCCTATCATATTTTAATGCTACAGGAAATGTAGAGTTTTTCTGGCATAGGATTTGTACAGTGATATTTGAAGAATACTGGTTGTACTATTACTGCATTTTAGTTAGGATACTTCTGCAGTTTTGGAATAACTGCTGTCATTGATAAATATCTGAAAGGGGGAAGGAGTGATTATGCTGCTTCTCTAGCAATGTGATTATGCATATCTTCAAACTTAAAACGAACAAAAATACCAGACTAACACAGAAGGATCTCTCTGGGTCTACAAACAAACAGAACAAAGTTCAGGCGGCTTTCCAGTTTTCTAAGTATCTTCATTTCAGCAAACCTCTTACAAAGGCAAAATGTACTTTATACAACCAAACAAAACAAAATTAAAAAATACATATGCCGGTCAATTAAAGCTACTTAAAATTAATTCAGCATTCTCAAGGAAAGAATGTTCACAGATTTTTCAATTCACTCCAGTGAAATGGATAGCTTAATCCCACTTTAAAAGCAAGATATGAACCATTTTGGGTAATTCAGTAGTTTTTGAACTTTTGATCTCAGGACCTCTTTATACTTTTAAAATAACCTAGGATGTTAAACAACTAATAGATTTCTTGTATTAGGAAATTAAAACTGAAAAACTGTTAAAATATGTATTAATTCCTTAACAGTAAAAACCCATTATATGTTAACATAAACAACAGTTTCTATGAAAAACGTTACTACATTTAAAAAAAAATTTAGCAAGAGAGCACACTTACATCTTTGCTTATCTCTAATGTCTGGCTTAATAGAAGACAGCTGGAGTCTCTTAACTGCTTCTATTCTGAATGTGCTGCAATAAATGTTTTGTTTGAAGTGTGTGAAGAAAATCCCAGGACCTTTGAATGGGTTTCAGGGACTTTCAAGGGTTCCCAGACAAGATTTGGAGAATGGCTCCATCAATATATCTATTCATATTTCTAAGAATAGCATTAAGAAGGGAAGCACGTCTTGAAATATGCAGGCTACTGGCTTCCTCAAGCCAGAAACCAGTTCTAAACTATTCCTTCCTTTCGGCTTCTTCCCGTCCTCCATTTGTGGCCAACTTCCTAAAAACTGATCTTTAGCCCTCAACCTTCTTATTTTATACATTTATCCCAAGCAGTTTTATTTATTCTTCTGACTTCGAAGACTACATATGATACATCAAATGTCAATCCTAATTCCAGCCCTACCCCTGACCTTATGGTCATTTCCACTTGAAGAATTCAGCAAGTTCAGAACTATTTCTCACCTTCCTTCAAATACTTAATAATCCCTCCCATGTCCACTATTCAATAATACTAACATCCTATCTATCTCCAATCTGTCCTTTTTTTTTTTTTCCTTTGGCTACACAGCACATGGGATCATTCTCCAACCAGGGGTCGAACCCATGCCCCTGCAGTGGAAGCACGGAGTCTTAACCACTGGACTGCCAGGGAAGCCCCCAACCTGTCCTTTAGTCTCCATTCTACAACGCTATACAAAATCAAAATTTTGTTATGACCTTATACAAAGTCTGTCTTTAACATTCTCACTAGACAGGACATTTCTGTAAAATTCCTTGTCATTTCCCACCAACTAAAAAGTTCTGATGGCTCCCCAATCTACAGCAAGATAAGGCCCAATCTACTGTTCCAGTGCCCCCCGCCCCACTTCCCTCTCCAAACACACCATACATACTGTGGCCAGGGCATATAATGCTTTCTCTTCTCTCTAAACATGTACCCTTGCTCGTGCTGTCTCTTCGGCTGAACCAGCTTTAGTTTCTTGCATATGGATATAATATGTGCATACCAAGTTGCAACGTGAAATGTCTTTACTGTTAGTCTCAGTTAAAATAATTACTTTAGATTTTGTTTGGAGAATTTCATTTTCTGATAGGCACAGAAAGATACCCCAAAAGTGGCTGACTACTCTTAATGGTTCTGAGTTACAGCTTAATAAAGAGTATGCCAAAAAGCACCTGCGTGAACTATACTATTTAAACTGCTGTTTCCTTTTGAATCCCCCAAATGCTCTGCAATCTAAGTATCTACATACCTTAAGTATTAAAAGCAAACAAAAAGATACTAACCCAAATAATCACAAACCTCTTGTTTTGAGTTCACTTGACCTTCTTCTCCACTAAATGCTATTAAATAAACTCACCTCTGAAATAAGGTTAACCACATAAGACCACAGAAGAGTAGTATAAAAGAAATTAACTTTGGCCATGAACAAAAGGACAGAATTCCAAATACTGTACCCACCGATATCTACTGCATAGCCTAGGGCAGACCTCTCATATATCTAAGCCTCACTCTGCTCATCTGTAAATGGTGATTAACAACTTCCTTGCATGGATGTTGAAAAAATTAAATAAGATAATACAGAGTACACAGCGCCTGGCTTTACCCAACTGCTGATTAAATGAGTGCTATTAAATACTACACAAACTAGATAAAACCGGTTGAAATAATTATTAAAAATACGATATTAGTAACTTCAGCGTTATATCTTTTCATGTATTTAATTCTTTAAGTTTCCATAAGGTGATAAAAATAAACCAACAGTTTGTTGCTAGCGTCAACATTACACCTCCACTTAAAATGAAAAATCACACTAAGGCTTGGTCTTTTATACAACAGAAACTTTCAATTTGGGTTGCTACTGGCTTCAAAACGTCTCCATGAAATATTCAAACTGATAATTTGTGGCACTGTGTAACCTAAAAAGAGATAACCTGTGTGTGCAGGAAGCTCAAATCTAAACATGTATCATAGGTACATAAACATGGAAAAACTGGCCAGCAGGAAACAACATAATTATTTCTGCATGAAAAGATGAGTAATTATTAAATTTATTTCAACACTTTCCTGAATTTTCCAAATTTTCTACAATAGACAGGGACTGCTACTTTTGTAAAATCTAAGAAATTTTCTGGTGGGTCAGGCTTAGGCATCTGAAAATATGGTTCCCTCACTCACAGCAAGAAAATGCAAATTAAAAATTACACAGAAATAGCATTTTTCACTTATCAGATCTGCAAAAGTTCAAGTTCAAAGGTACACTCTAGTGGTTTCCCACATATGCTCTTATACATGTTCACAGAAGGGTGAACTGATATATTCCCTATAGAAGGCTATTTGAGGGGTGGGATGAATTGGGATTGCCATATATACATTACTAATAAGAAAAAAATATCAAATTGTACACTTTAAATATATGCAATTTATTGCATGTCAATTATATCTCAAAAAAAGTTCTTAAAAAAGAAAAAAGGCTATTTGAGTGTATGTTCCACAATCACAATCGATCGTCTGACCCAGTAATTTCTGCTTCTGGGAATTTATCCTAAAGATATACTTGCCAATGCAAAACAACCATTAGAAGGAGCCTAGATGTCTATAACATGGGCCGAGTAAATAACGACTCAGCCACGTTTAAGAAACATCCTAAATATAATTCTAATACAACACTAATATGTGTGTTTAGTTCGGGGTGGGGGGATACGCTATGGGATGAGGTCACAAGTAAAAAGACTATTCAGCTCTTTTTTTTTTAAAGAATAGATAATATTCACATAGTTCAAAACAATTAGAAAAACAAAAACAAAGAAATGAGAATGACAAAAACAAAAACGACTTCAATGGTTCATATCTCTCCACCCAAGCACTGGGAAATAAACCTTATATGCCCAAATATGTACCACCCCAGATTCAAAGTAGGTGGGAGGCCATCACTGCCATACTTTACATAACAAAACTGGAAAAAAACGGAACTGTTATTTTCCCAAAGAAACTCAGGAAAATAGGTACTTCCTACAGGATTCCCACCCCATAAGTCACTAAAAAGTGCTAAACATCAAAGCAGCTATGCTTCAAAGCATTCTGACAGCCAATGAGAATGACCACCAGGACCAAATACACAACATTTAGTAAATGTAACCATTAATAAAGTACGTACTGTGGTATTCAATAACTCACCTGTGTTGTTTTACCAGACCCAGTCTCACCAACAAGTACAAAGGACTGATGTCTAACCAGGATATCTGTAAACCTATCCTTGTATTCCCAAACAGGGAGCTGAAGCCGTTTCTTTAGAATATCATAGTATCTCGGTGTATGGGGTAAGTTGGTAAATGGATTAATGCACTGTGGAAGTGATGTGTGTCCTGCATGTCCGGTGTGTGTTGAATGAGCAGAATGTGTCGAATGTGTTGAATGTGCGGAGTGGGTTGAGTGAGCTGAATGGGAAGCTTTTAAAGGTGGTAATCCAGCACTGATAAGCATAGCATTCGTTGAAGCTCGCAATTCCTTCTCCTTTTCTTTCTCCCTCTCCCGCTCTCTATCTCCTCTATCTCGTTCTCTGTCTCGATCTTTAGACCGATCTTCTCGATCACGGTCACGATCTCGATCCTTCCTAAGGAAAAAAAAAAAAAAAAAATTTACAACAGATTCTGAACTTTATGCAAAATGTTCATAGCAAGGTTACAGTCACAAGAAAGTAAATGTCTAACAACTAAATAAACTGATATAAAACTCAAAGTATCAGGAACAATGAAAAAGAACTTATAATCAAGGATTCTCTATGCCTCATCCATAAACATCTTTCCCTTCTTTGATGATGCTTCAAATTCTGTTAAGGAACAGTCTCTTTCCACCTTTAGCCAAAATCAGCTGAGATAACACAAGAACTCATTCTGGAAGTAAAATCCTTTCCTTCTTAGAAGTTAAAGACGGAAGGCAGAGTGGATAAAAGGCAGGCACAAATTAGGCAAAAAGAGAATGGCATCACAGTCTTTCCCAGATTCTCCTTCAGGTTACACGAAAAGGTATTTTTGCACTTAAAGTATGTTCAAAATTTAGCAAGAACTAAATCTTTCATTGCTTCTGGCCTCAAAGACAATTCCACCTCACACTGCAGTGACACAAATATGAGGTAAAGAATTAGCAAGTTTGTTTTCTTAAGTTACACTTTCCAAATTATGTTCAAAAAGTATAAACTGCCCCATAAGAAAAACTAAAACTTTGTATTCTTGTTTTCATTGTTTGCTCTTGCATGTGTCCTTAAGAGCAACAGGAAAAATAAAGTCAGAAGCCCTCTGTAAAACCTAGAGGTCATCCATAACATGAAGAGCAGCCCATTAAAAACAAGCTTAATTGAACACTATTAAGTTGTTTAAAATGTTTAAATTACGTAGATGACCACCGTATTAACCTTAGGTCATTTAGTTAACTGTAGTATCTAATTCTGGTTACTAGAGATGATCCCTAATACAGTAAGAATTTTAAAATTATCTGTGCTTATTCATTCTACTAATCTAGTTTACTTCAGGCCAAATCCTATAGCAGACAAGCGTGCCACAAGGTGTTTGAACTCAGACTTGAAACAGGCAACATGGAACCATGACACAAGCTGCTAAACATGTCATTGCTCCTCATCCATAACACACAAAAGACATACAAATTTCTCATGCCCCAGTTGTCAGTAGCAGGCTAGGGAAGACCATTCATTCTCTGCAATGGCACATCAACTGGGCAATAGTTACTCCCCTTCGTAGAATACAGCTAAAATGCTGAACCCAGAATGAGTTAGGATGGTTCCCCAATGACAAAAATGGTTAGCTGACCAATTATATTTGATCTTGTCCCTTCTAAAATAAATAATTCTATTCCACAGGAACTTGCCTGAAGAGAAAAGCCACATTATATGTACACAAATATCCACACACACATATATATATAATCTTTTCATATACATATATATAAAAAGTGATTCTCCTTTCTCCCATCCCAATATTCGCCTTCTACAGAACTACAGGACATACAAGTTAGGACTGAAGCTTCTCATCCCATCTGGCCTAAAGAGAAAGAAATCAAAGGAACCTAAAGCATAACCTACTTAGTATACAAAATGAAGTCCTACAATTCAGAACTTAAGCTTCCTGGCCTATCTTTGAAATATACCATCAACCGTGCTTTTGGTTCTCTCATTCTGCCCTAGTCTAAGATGCTTGTAATTAAATAAGAATTTGCACAGCCCCAAAATATTAATGAGAAACAGTTTACAATAGGGTACATAAATACATGCCCAGTAAAGTGAGAAACACTGTAGTCAGGAATGGGTTCAAAGACATGACATTTTATAGTTCACACATAAAAATCCTTAGAGAACATCTGGTCTAAATAATACATGTTTTTCAAGGGCCTACTTTACTGGAAACTTCACTACCAAAACCAACAGAGGAAGCATAAAATACATTGTGAAGACACAAAGATTAACTGCTGACCACGAACTGGGGTTTAACTCTGATATGAGTAAAAGGAGCACCTAGACCACAGCTGCATAACCACTGGAAAGGTTAAAGCCTCAATTTACTATAACCTGCAAAGCAAAAAGCATTAATAAAGTAGTCTCTTAGTTTAAAATAAGGAAACAAATTCAATCACCTCGAAATGTTGCCTGTGATTCAAACTATCTGCCTTCAACAGGAGAGAGAAGATAAAAATTAAGGGGTGGGGGGGGCGCACCCTCAAACCCACTGCTTCATAAATATATGCAGATATTGTGTATATGCCATGTTTTCTTTTTTAAACAGGCACTTTTATTATAGAGGAGTTTGTTATTTAGAAGATTTACTAATTGAGATATAATGCTTAAACTAATTATCAAAGCAGTGCTTTATAATCACTTAGCCACAATACTGGCAGGGAGAGACACAACAGGACACTGCTGTTGAGCACATGGTTCAGCATTTTATCTCAGTTTAATCCTGGCTCAGCACTTAAGCTAACTATATGACCACAGTTCTTTCTTTCCTCACCTATAAAAATATCTTGTGGGGTATTGAAAAGATTAAATGAGTTAATATATGTAATGCACTTTAAGTAGCGCATGGAGCATAATAAATGCCCAACAAACACTGGTTATTACTTTTTTTAGTTTAAAATACTAGGTTAAAATTCTACATGGAGTAACAGAAATTAAAGAAATGCTAATGAAGATGTAAACTGGTTATCAAAGTCAGAGTATTTTAAATAAGCATTGCTTTCAACCTTGGCAATTTCACTTGCAGGGACTTCTCCTAAGGCTTTAAGTATACATAAGGATGTTCATCACACTTTTCACTTATAAAACTACGAAATTACCAAAACATCATTGAGCAGGAAATTAGTTAAATAAGTTATGATCCCCCTTTACAAGTGGAATACTATGCAGCCGATGAAAAGAATTACATCCATTCCACAATTTATAACATATTTCTGGGTGAATAAAAAAAAATCAAATCGCAAATAATACATACTAAAAGATCCTATTGGTATCAAACATTACAGTTCATACTTGTGAATAAATATGCAGAGATCTAAAAAAAATTTCATAAAGGGATTAAATAAAGACGGGGATGAAGATTTCTGATAATTTTCCCCCTTTTTTCTTTATATCTTTGTGAATGGACATTTCATGTGTTCCCTGGGGCAAGCTACTTAACCTCACCTACATCACAGAGCTGCAGTGAAAAATCTGTTTACATAAAGTACCTAAAATAATTCTGGGAACACTGTACATATGTTATCACTGTATCTATTTCACATTTTTAACAGAAAAAATTCTTATCTGGCAGTAATAACAGAAACTAACATCAAAATGGAAAATATCCCTATTTTCAAAACGTTTCTCCATACTTCAACAGTACGTTGTCTTTTGTTAATAATTTTACACAGAAAATGTTATGGGATAATGGAAAAAGGAATAAGGTCAGTATGTAACAGAGATCTTCAACTTCTCTACCTAACTCCTAAAGTAAAACATAGCAAGAGTAACTAAAGCTATACATAGTTTGGGAGCACGAATCTGAGTAAAATCTCTCACTGAGTGACCTGCCCTTCTCCGCAGAAGGGAAAATGCGACATCCATGTCAGGCAGTGGAATTCACAAGACTGACAGGCCTACCCTCTCAGGTAAAACCACCTGCTAACTAGCAGGGCTTAAAAAAAGAAAGAAAAATCTGCAAGACTGCACAACCGTCAACAAATGTAACTTTTAAAATTAACTATGGAAAACAAACAAACAAGCCGAAGCACTAATAAATACTGTAAGCCCACTGCCAAAGAAAGTTCTATGAGAAATGACATTCAGGTGACACAGAAACGAGCATACAAATGTCCCTCCAAAGTATCTCAGAACCTGAGCTTTATTTCAAGGATGAACTCTCCTTCATCTACAGGTAGATGCCATATATAATATCCAAGAGAATCTAAAGGTCACCATCAAAGACTTAAAAAGGTCCACGTTTTTACTAAGGATGTCGGATTTGCAAAGAAAGGGGAACAAACCCATGCACATCTCATGGGACCACTAACCCCAGGAAAAGCATTTAAATGGTGTACATACACACAAATATAGTAAGCGAATTTATTCCCTCCCAGTATATTTTTTTCCCAACTGAACTCTGTGAGAGACATTAGTTGCATCTTAGCCAGATGACAAGCAATTTATTTTTGCTTCACAGGAACAAAGAACCAAGTGTTCCCTACTTTACCAACCCATTATAAATGTCATTAAAATAGGCTGTAATGACTCTTAACTACAATCGTAGTTTGTGTGCTGTACCGGAAAAAGCAAGAGGCTAAGATTGAAAATAAAAAGATCAAGGTTCTAGATCCAGCTGTAAACTGTAAGGTTGCAAAAGCCACCTTTACATCTCTGGGTCTCCATTTCTCATCCCTTGAGTGGAGCAGATTATATTCTCTTTAAAGTCACTTCCAGCTCTAAGGAGCCTGTGACGTGTAGCTCAAATAAGCGAAAGTTTTGCTGGTGGGGGGAGGCGGGGAGAAGAGATAAGCAGCCGAAAAAGGGAAAGCTGACGTCTAACACTGTAAACCAAAAAATTTACGAGATTAAAATGTTACATACTTACGCTTTCCATATGCAATACATGGAATGATACCAAAAAGTGCACCCTATCCTGGCTTATACTCACTCTCCAGACCGCCATCAACCCAAAGGAAGAACTCTGAACGAATAAAAACAAGTTATACAGACTTGACCCAATGATTCTACACACCTCCACACACAACAATAAAAAGCAAAAATCATGCAAAGTATTGAAGATATTCAGACTTTCATGTCTCTGCCTTAGTTATCCAAATAAATCTCTGTTGTACTTCAGGAATGAAAGTACACACTGGTCGAGACAAGATTTTGACGCAATCACTGAAGTCAACTGCTAAACTCCTCGGCACCTTTAAGAAAAGGTAAGTAGAAATGAATCTGGAACACCACGAGTCTGCGTATTTCAACTCCCAAGCAACCTCCCCACGGGCGGTATTCTGCCCGTAAGATACTAAACACTTTTGCAAAGGGTCTTCTTGTTGCAAAAGCTACTTATGAAGAGGGGCGGGGGAGGCAGACAGAAAAGAAGAACTTACTGGAAAAAAAAGAATGTCTTCTAACTCCCATCCCAGGGATGCCCAGTAACTACCGTTTCGGCCAAAGCAGGAAAGAAAGGAGATGGCGGGAGCGAGGGCGCAGAGCGGAAGTCGGCCTGGCGTCTACTTTCAAGTGTTTGAATGGGCCGACGCCCGCGCTCTCCCGCCGAAGCGTGACCCCCGCGGCCCCGAAGCCCCAGCCCTCCTGCCCACCGGGCGCGCCCCACGCTCTCCTCTCCTCCGGCCGGCCCTGGACGCTCCCCTCCCCCGAGGGCCCCCGTCCGCACGCCTCACCCCCGCCACCCCCGGCCCAGCCTGTGCCGGCGTCCACGCGGCGCGCTCGCTCCCCGGGCCCCACCGCCCCCCCGGCCTGGCACCCCGCCGCCCCCAGGCCGCCCGAGAGACACCTGCGGCCCTCCCGCCGCGCCCTCGCCCCCGCGCCCCGGCCTCCAGGCCTCGCCGGGCGCCCAGGCCACGAGGCCCGCGGCTCCCTCGCGCCGGCTCGCCTCCGCGCCCCTCCTGCTCGCTCCCGCCCGCGGAGGAGGCGCCCCGGCGGCCACGCCAGGCCTCTCCGCTCGCCCGGCCGCGCCCCGCCGCCAAGGACCCGCGCCCGCGAGGAAACAAAGAGCCGGGCCCGCCCCGGCGCCCGCTGCCGCCGGGACCCCCACACAGCCCGAGCCCCCGCCTCGCGCCCCCGGCCTGGCTCACCCCTCGGTGCCCGCACGCTTCTTGCCGGAGGGGTAATCCTCCCCCAGGTCCAGCCGGTGCCGCTTAGACATCTTCGGGCTCTTCGGACGGGCGGGGACCAAGGCAGGAGAGAGGAGGACCTGGCGGCTCTATCGGCCCAGGCGAGGGCAGCTCCTAAACTCTAGGGGACCCCCACCCCTCCCGCTACAACAGCCTCCGCCGTGCGGCCGGGGCCAGGAGCTAAAATGGCGGCGGCGACGAGGGCTGGGCCTGCGCACGCGCTTCCGCGGGAAGCTGTGCGTGCCTGCGTCCCGGTGCGCGCGCCTGCGTCCCGGTGCGCGCGCACGCACCGGAGGCGGGAACGCCGGCCCCGCCCGCCGCCTCGTTGACCCGCCCCTCTTCCGCCCCGCCCGCCTCCTCCCTCCTGGGCGGGCGCTGGGCGGGCGGGGCGCCTCTGAGGTAGGGACCTGAGAGAGGAGGAAGTGTAGTCCTGGTTAGGAGATCCTCTCCTCTGTATTGCCCTGGCATTAGGGGAATCTGAGACCCAGAGAGGGTGGAAAACTAATCGAGATCGTACAGCTGGTAAGGGACAGAGCCAGGACTGGATGCAACCCGACTGTAACTCCAGATCTAGAACTTGAAGCCACTGACCAGACTTTCTCAATTTCAGTGAGGAAACTGAGGTGAGAGAATGTCAAGACTCACCATATTCCAACTTTGCCTTTCCTTTTATATACATATATATATATGTATTAGAGTATAGTTGATTTAACGTTTTGCCTTTTTTTTTGCCCAGCACAGACAGATTACGCTCGACCTATGGATGCTTTTACTGGATTAGGGAAGATTGGCAGTAAAGGCATAATTTTTTTCCTCTATGACTATTATGTGCTTCTACGGTATTAACCGTACCTCTGTTCTCATTCTTGCAGTAACCCTGTAAAGTATGTGTTCCTTTATAGACATGGACACTAAGACTGAGAGAGGTTATGTCACACAGCCATTAGGGCTGTCCCTAAAGCCAGAGCAAATTGTTGGGGTAGAATGACTCTATGCCTTTGGTGAATCTGTACCCCCAGAACCTACCTGCTTGCTCAGTTGCATTCATTCCCAGAAGAAGCGCACAAGAAACAGAGCTGTGAACCAACCCTAGCCAGGCGATCTGTGTAGTTTCTGCAGTGGTCGTTTGGATGCCCCGAAAGACCATATTCAGGTTCTTATCAAATCTTCAGAATTGCAGTCTCTAAGGTTAAATACAACTCTAAAATTGCAGCTTATAAAGAGGATTTTTTTTGGGGGGGGGTACCAAGTCCACATTCCAAAGTCAGCACAAAGAAAAGTGAGTATCTTCACCTATGAAATATTCAGTACAACTTTCTGCTCTAAAAGTACATTAACGGTATATTGACTTTTGTTGGAGACCATGCTGCATAATCACTGAATTGTAAACCTGGAAGGGTTTCCAGCTGATTTTCTCTTTCTGCTTCATTTTTCAAATGAGGAAATCTAAGCCCTATGATGACCAAGTTCACCAGTGTCAAAGTCAGAATTAAAATCTCTCACATTTCCAGGCTCAGGTCTCTAGGTTCCCAGTTTGAGGGCTACTATAAAGTGCTCTAAAATGCTGGAGACATAATGCAGGAAAAGGTTAGAATTCTACCTGCAGAAATGCTCCACCCTAAGAGGCATCAGCCTTCATAAACGTGCAAGGAAACTTGGTAAAGGAAGAACTGAAATCAAAGTGATAAGACTTCTTCCTTGGGTCTAGTGTGTATTTAAAAAAAAAACTGTAACCTAATCAATTGTGTTGTGACCTGAATGACTGAAGAGAGGCCAAATTTCCCTAAGGATAGTGGCCTTTCTGGAATCTAGAACAAGGGGAGCAAGGGGCCAGACTGCCAGGATGTTTACACTCTCTGTGAGGAGGGATAGCGTTCTGGGTCTGAATGATTCACCCTGGATTTTCAGGCAGAACGGTCCCTAGAAAAGAGAATAGCTATCCACCAGCTCCCCTACAGCTTCCTGGAAATGTTGCCAGAGGATATTTCTTTTACTCTTACTCTACCAGACAACTCTCCAGTCTATTATTTGGTCTATGACATGAATTTACTCACCTAAAGGGAATGTCTTATGCAGCCACCAGCTCCAGGTGTCAAGCTGGAGGTGTATCCCGGCCTACATTAATAAATAATATCAGCACATATAAAGCACTTACTGGTCCCACACACTGTTTCTCATGTATCTTAACCTATCAGATCCTCACAGCAACTTTGAGCTGGGTGCTATGAGTTAGACTTGTCTACAGATGAGGGAACTGATGCACCAAGAGGCTGAGTATTGTGGCCAAGATGACGGTTTTGGATTCATCCCAGGGCAGTCTGTGTGCTGAAGGGCTATGTGGTACTGCTGCTGATAAATAGGTATTCTTATTCCACAGTATTCTCCTAGGGTTTGGTTATTGAGGGTAAGTTTTCCCAGTCAGACAAACTCAACGTGAACTGATAAACTGAAGTTTCTACATTGTCAAAGAGGAGGACATGTTTACAGAGCTCTCAATGGATGGACTGGGATTTAAAAGACCTGAACCCGGTCAGCTCTGGAGCCACATGATTAACCACTACACTGTATCACTATTAGCTATCCTTTAATTACTTCACTTATTCACTCAACAAGTATTTATTAAACTCCCATGTCAGGCATTGAAGTAAATGCTGGGAAAAGGGAAGGACAAAATAGCCATAGTTTCTGCCTTCATGACACTTATCAGAGGGAGAGAGGCAGGCATTAAACAGCTAAACACACAGGTAACTGTATCTAGTTAGCATTTTTTAGGCTATGTAAAGGGTACAGGCACTGTGAGAGCATATAACAAGTAACCCTTATCTAGAGTGAAGGTTAGGGAAGACCTCTCTGAGAAAGGAACATTTAAACAAAGACCAAAAAAGGCAGTACAAATTGGTCAAGCAAAGAGGTAAGAAAGCATTTCCAGGCAGAGGAAGCAGCCTGTGCAAAGGCCTTGAAACTTTAAAAAGTCAAGTGCAATCTACAGACAGAGAGCACATGCGTGCAGTGAGACGAGGAAGACATGACCCTGCAACAATGGGCTGTGTCACACAGAGCCTGAAACAGCTCTGCTGTCCTGCTAAGGATGTTAAGACTATCCTTCCCAAGAGCAATAGGAAGACATCCAAAAGACTTAATTGGGAAAATGATATGATCGCTCGTGAGGATTTACCAGAATCAACCTGCCAATCTCTCTTTTTGAATTCTCTTTAGTTGTAGAATGCTTAGAAATTCAAAAGAATCTTCAGTAGTGCTTTAACTCACCCTGTCCTCTCTCTACCATTTAATAAAAACAAAGTGTAGTGGGCACTATGACTTGCCATGGAAATTCTGCTTCAAAATGGAAGACATCCGGCTTCCTAGGTGGCACAGTAGTTGAGAATCCACCTGCCAAAGCAGGGGACACGGGTTCGATCCCTGCTCCAGGAAGATCCCACATGCCGCGTAGCAACTAAGCCCGTGCGCCACAACTATTGAGCCTGCGCTTTAGAGCCCGTGAGCCACAACTATTGAGCCCACATGCTGCAACTACTGAAGGCCATGTGCCTAGAGCTCAAGCTCCGCAACAAGAGAAGCCATGGCAAGGAAGAGCCCACGCACTGCAACGAAGAGTAGCCCGCACTCACTGCAACTAAAAAGAAAGCCCGCGCACAGCAAAAAAAGACCCAACACAGACAATAAAATAATAAATAAATAAATAAATTTAAGAATGGAAGACATCTTGGGACTTCCCTGGTGGTGCAGTGGTTAAGAGTTAGCCTGCCAATGCAGGGGACACAGGTTTGATTCCTGGTCCGGAAATATCCCACATGCCACGGAGCAACTAAGCCCAGTTGCCAAAACTACTGAGCCTGTGCTCTAGAGGCCACTCACCACAACGACTGAGTCCGTGTGCTACAACTACTGAAGCCCGTGCGCCTACAGCCTGTGCCCTGCAACAAGAGCAGCCATCATAATAAGAAGCCCACGCACCATAACGAAGGGTAGCCCCCGATCTCTGCAACTAGAAAAAGCCCATGCACAGCAATGAAGACCCAAAACAGCCAAAAATAAATAAAATTAAAGAAAAAAAGAATGAAAGACATCCTTCAGTTTCTAGGAGTGTTACCTGCAGACAACCCTCAACTGTCTGTTCCCTTCAGGAATTTCCTTGGTTAAAAAGAGCTGCCCAAGGGCAGCCTGAAGACATTGTGGAGGTATAAACGCCTGATTCCTCTACCCAACTTGGAAGAACCATGAGCTTCAGAGCATTTATGATGGCATCTCTTGTACCACTATGCATTTTTGCCACTAACCACCTGGCATTAGCTCAGACCCCATGATTTAAGGGCACAGTCTCTAGTAAGACTGCCCTTACTCCAAATGCCATCCACAAGCTCAGGGTCCCACAGGCCACCTGCACTTCTGACCAAATGGCTATACATTTGGGGTTTCCCACAACCTCCTCAGGGTTCAGTAATTTGCTGGAATAATGATTCACAGAACTCAAGAAAGTGCTATACTTATGATACCATTTTATTATAAAGGATACAAATCAGAACCAGGCAAATGAAGAGATATGGAAGGTGAAGCCTGGGAGGGTCCTAAACACAGAGCTTCTGTGCCCTCTCTCTGTGAAATTAGGACACATCACCCTCCTGACACATCAATGTGTTGTTCGCAAACCAGGAAGCGCCACTGAGCTTTAGTGTCCTGACTTTTTATTGGATTTTCATTACACAGCCATAATTGATTGAATCACTGGCCCCATGATGGAACTCAATCTCCAGCCCCCTCCCCCTCCCTAGAAGTCCAGAACTTAGGCTGATGTCACATGGCACAAACCCTCAACTCTTTTATCACATGATTGGTCTTTCTGGCATGACCAACCCTCATCCTGAATCATCTCATTAACATAAACTCAGGTGTGGCCCAAGGACCCACCATAAATAACAAATTCACTCCTATCTCATGGGAAATTCCAGTGGTTTAGAAGTTGAGTCCCAGGAATCAGGGACAAAAGCCAGTCAAATTCTTTATTACACAACAGCATCACAGCCCAATTTTTCCCTCTGTCTGATCCTACTTTTATGCCTTTCCTTCCACTAGTGTACTCCTTAATAAACCTCCAGAACACTGGTCTTTGCTTCAGAGTCTCCTTTTCACGGAACGTGACCTAAAAGCTCGGGTACCAGGAATGGTCCAAGAAAGCACACACTATGATTGAATTTTGGAGTTGGCCATCAAGTTCATTGGCTTGCCATGAATCAGTGGTGGCAGGTGGAACACGGCTACCACAAGAAAGCAGGGCAATTGTTAAAGCTTTCAACTACCGTAAAGATCAGGCACTGTTGCAAAGTAAAGGGGAAATAGTATCTATAAGACCATGGGGGTTGGATTGGCTACTGCTAAGTGGACTTGATTCTTTGAAGAGAGGTAATGAAAGGCTGAGTATGATTAATATGCAATTCAAAGCTCAGGGAGAAAGCCAGAAGATCTTCTGGAAGCATGTAAAGAAGTTCTCATCTCCTGCAGTGGGAAGACAGAGAAAACTGAGGAGGGATCCCACGACTTAACTGTAACAGTAACAGAGGCCAAGTGGAAACTTCCAAAGAAGATTAAACTCTCCATTTAGGCAGGCATGATATTTCCCCTAGTTGGGAAAGAGTGGGACCCTGACACATGGAATAAGGACATTTAGGTCAATATACATGAACAATCTTGAATCTTAAATTCTCTACAACCTGCAGAGCCTGCCAACATGCTCCACTACTTCTATTAAAAGCTAGTGCTCCTTTCTTGTGAGATAATGAGAAGCCTTCTGTATAGGATAACATGCACCTCCCACAGGATATAACCCCACATTCCCTGCTGACCACAGGCAATGATTAGAATTAAGTCACAATATATGATATTCCACAGACATTCTAAGGCTGGTAATATTGGAAAGCAACCCCAAAGAAGCTATAGAACCTAACCAACAAGTACCAACAGGAGCCAGGGAAGCATGCATGGGATTGAATTCTGAAGGTTCTGAATAAAATGAGAAGAGAGAGGTGGAACATAAAGTCAGATGAGGGAGAATTTATCAAGCTGGGTGTACTCTCCCAGGATACGTGTTCACGCCATCACCTGGGGTTCTTGAGTGAACCCCAGGTGATGGCGTGAACACACTCAAGATGTCATCTAGAAGCATGGAAAAAGCAATGGCCCAAACTACACCAAGAAAGATAGAAATGCCAGAACTGCTGCGGTTGACAGTGTAAGGGCGGATTAAACAGCTCAGATAAATTTCAACTAGAGTGAAAATACTTACATAAAGCTGGAAAACTCAGCAGATGAATATACTCCACAGAAAAGTTCAGAGGATGCAACACGTATTAAATCGAAAAGGACTTTTCTGGTGCGAGGCACCAACATCACTCATAAATTCAGTGGTGGCTCTCTTTGCAGCCCAGGGCCGAAGGTAGAAGATGACTTTTCAGAACTGGGCTTCCCGAGAGAGGTAGAGACGATAGAACCCCGTAATGCAGAGGCCTTACAGTGGTGTTTAAACATCCACAGCCAAGTGGATGCTGCAAGGCAGGAGTGCAGTCAAGGGGGCCTGACCCACAGGATTACAGAGATGGTAAATAGAACAAGGCATCTAGGGCAAAATAGATGGGCAGCCATCAAAGGAAGTCCTCCATCCGAACAACCAACATAAACCAAGGGTGGAAGATGAAGGAGTTAAAGAAAGTTGCCCCGGTGTAAACTTGCCCAGTTTCTGGACCTGAACTATGTCAAAAACCAACTTCTTCACACTCAGTAAAACAAAGCAGAAAGGTGAGTCTGTTGAAAGGCTTTTGACTTGCAACCCAGGACACTCAGGGCTACCGGAGCGATGAGTTCTGAGTTGCTCACAGACTAAAGAATTTTTGGGGGGTAAATGCAGAAGTTGTTTGCCTTTTTCGGCTGATTGATTGCCTGGTGGTCTTCCTTATTTTGATCAGGGTAGCTGAGTCAGGGGAGCAAGGAAATCCAAAGATGGCATGAATAGACTTGGCACTTGGGGATTGGCCAGCATCCTCTGCTAATTTCTGAGAAGAGCTGTAAATTCCTGCAACTGATGTTAGCTAAAGTTAAATTCCATTTTTTTTAATGTACCTGAATTAACCAACTCTATTTTGTCCCTAATGTAAGTGACTCCATCTTAGTTTTGGGTTTACAACCAATTTTCGGACCTGGAATACATTAATTAAGGGAGAAACATGTTCCTAGGAGAAAGGACTCTACAACACCATAACAGAAGTACACAGTAATAATTCCCCGAGTCCTTTCCTCAAGGGGTTCATAGCCATTTGCTTATGTAGCCATACACAGGGAAAAAGAGAGTACCCAAACATTTCAAGGACAATTGGATGTAGGATCTGAACTGACATTGATACTGAGAGACCCACAAGTGTCTTTATGGACTCTGTGAGAGTGGGGGGCAGATGGGAGCCTGGAATGAAGGTCTGGCCTGGGTCCAGCTCATAGTACTTTTCCTGGATTCTCCAACACACCCACCTGTCATGTCCCCGGTCCACAAATGCATCAGTACACTTAGGAATGGACATCCTTGGTAGTTTGCACAGCTCACCACATTGGATTTTTGGCCTGTAAGGAGTCGGAGCTACCATGGTGGGGAATGCCAAGTAGAAGCTTATGAAACCACACCCCTACCCCCATCTCAGCCAAGATACTAAATAAAAAACAACCTGGGGAGGAATTTCCACTTGCACCACCAGCATGGAAACATCTTAGATGTTATCACTCCTGTTCTTAGAAGAAAAAGCTGAATGAACTGAAAGCCAGTGGTTTTTGTTGAAACCACGAGAAAGCTGAGGTTGCAGGGTTAACTGCCACGCTGAAGTCTAGAGAGACAGGCAAGTTCAAAGAGTCATAGCAAAAATGTGATTATGTGGAGCAGAAGCCGCCGGAGCCATAACTGGTTGGAGCACTCACCTCGATGGCCATTTTGACAAATTGCTAATGGCAGACTGGGGACTATCTAGAGAGTGAGAGACTCTTGTGGCCTCAGTCTTAGGTGGGCTCCCACACTCCAGTGGGTTTTACCTCCAGGAATCCGACCAAGTTTTCACAATCAAGAGCCAAGAAAGATACTCTTGTGGCTTCAGAGGAGATGGGGAAGAGCTTAGTTTCCAGGAGAGAAGACTTTACCAGAGCCCTCCCACCTTTGGGGGAAGGGCGTTTCTCCCACTCCAACCCCTTCTAGCCTCCTCATTTTATCTCAGGGGGTATAAAAAAAAAAAAAGAAGCTCAGAAAGGTTTGTGAAGGTCACAGTTGAGGAATACAGGCCCATTAGAAAATAATTCAATGATAAGATTAGAGAACACGTCCCCTTCCCACTCCTTACCACCACCCCAGCAGGGCTCCAATATAACAGTATAACAGGATCAGCACTGAAAGAACTGTGAGATGAGGACTCAAGCTGAGGATGATTCCTAGAGAAACCCATAGTCAACCCAGGGGACTAAACAAGGACACCAGAGGAATTTGAAACCTCTAGCACCTATAGCACAAACATTAAACACAGCCCAACTTCTGCCAGACTAACGCAAAACCTCACACTAAAGACCTACTGTTCACTTCAGTCACTATTATCCAATACATCATGCTGGCTTTCAAGAAAAAATTACAAGGCATGCTTAAAAAATGAGAGAAAACATGGTCTGAAGAGACAGAGCAAGTACTGGAACCAGAATCAGATATGACACAGATCCTGGAATCGTCAGACAAGGAATTTAAAATAACTCTGATTAGTATGCTAAGGACTCTAATGGAAAAAGTAGAGAATGCGCAAGAGCATATGGGTAATATAAATAGAGAGGTGGAAACTCTAAAAGAGTGAAAAAGAAATGCTCAAAGTCAAAAACATTGTAACAGAAAGAATGCCTTGCAAAAAATATTAGCAGAAGTTCTCCAGGGAAAAGGAAATGGTATAGGTCAGAAACTCAAATCTACATAAAGACTGGAAGAGTATTAGAGAAGGAACAAATGAAGGTAAAAAAAAATCTTTTATTTTATTTATATTTTATTATAGCAAATGGATAGTTGTATGAATGACAGTAATGTTATTAAGGATGGGAGGGAGGAATTGGGGATATTCTGAGTTACCTGCAATAACTTAGTGTGCATGAAGCAGAATAATATGATTTGAAGATGGACTTACGTAAGTTAAAATGCATATTGAAAAGTCTAAGGCAACCACTAAATTTTTTTGGAAGTATAATTGATATGCTAAGAGAGGAGATAAGATGAAATCATATAAAATGTTTAATTAAAACCTGGAGAAGGTTGAAAAAGAGGGGGTGAAAATTGAAAGAACAATTGCAATGAATAGAAAACAGTTACAAAATCAACTCAGGGAAACAACAAAAAACAACCACCCACTTAAAAAAATGGGTAAAGGACTTGAACAGACATTTCTCAAAACAAGATATACAGATGCCCAATAGACACATAAAAAGATGCTCAACATCAGTAATCATTAGGGAAATGCAAATCAAAATCACGATAAGAAATCACAAAAACAAACAAACAGAATATACGTGTTGGCAAGAAATTGGAATCCTTGTGCACTGCAGTTAGGAATGCAAAATGGTGCAGTTGCTATGGAAAACAGTATGAAAATCACTCCAAAAATTAAACACAGAATTACCATATGATTCAGCAGTTCTTCTTCTGGGTATATATCCCAAAGAGTTGAAAGCAGGGACTTGAACTGACATTTGTACATCCATGTTCATAACAGCGTTATTTCACAATAGCCAAAAGGTGGAAATAACCCAAATGTTCATTGATGGATGAACGGATAAAGAAAATTTGGTATATACATACAATGGAATTTTATTTAACCTTAATAAGGCATGAAAGTCTATAATATAGATGAACCTTGAAGCCATTATGCTGAGTGAAATGAGATGCTGAGAGTTCTGAAAATTAATGGTGGTGAAGGTTGCACAACAATGTGAATGTACTAAATGCCACTGAACTGTATACCCAAAAATGACTGAAACAGTACATTTTGTGTTATCTTGGTATCCGAGGGGGGTTGGTTCCAGGACCCCTGTGAATACCAAAATCCACAGATGCTCAAATCCCTTATATAAAATGACAAAATATTTGCACATAACCTAGGCACATCCTCCTGTATGTTAAATCATCTCTTGATTACTTATAATATGAATACAATGTAAACGCTATGTATATAGTTGTAAATACAATGTAAATGCTATGCAGATTGTTGCCAGAGTATGGCAAATTCAAGTTTTGCTTTTTGAAACTTTCTGGAATATTTTTCAAATATTTTCCATCCACCATCAGTTGAATTTGTAGATGTAGAACCCACGGATACGGGGGGCCAACTCATGTATTTTACCACCCATATTTAAAAAAAAAAAAAAACTGAGAGAAAAAAGGTAAATATGGCTGCCTCCCTTAAAGACCTGAGAGATGGCTGGGTGGTGGTTCCCATCATACCTCTGTTTAATTTCCCAGTCTGGCTTCTACAAAATCCAGATGAATCCTGGAGAATGGCAATGGAGTATCACAGATCTAACGGAATAGTATCCCCAATTGCCGCTGCTGTGTCAAGTATGTTATCTTTGCTAATAAAGCAGATTAGTATGGACTCAGGTACGTGATATGTGGCCAATGATCTGGCAAATCGACTCTTTTTCTATCCCCTCTCAAAAAGAGAATCAGAAATAATTCACATTCTTTTGGAACGTGCGGCAGTGTCCATTTATAGCCTCGCCCTTAAGCTGTGTTAACTCTCTGTCCCATGTCATAACATAGTCTGAAGAGACATGGACCAGCTGGACATCCTGCGGAATATCACACTGGTCCAGTAAATTGATGACATCATGCTAGTTGGACCAAATGAACAAGCAATTGCTAGGATATTGGAAGCCTTGGTAATTTACACGCATCCTCAAGGGAGATGAACTCTAAAAGACTCAGGAGCCTGCCACGTAAGTTATTTTTCAGAGTGCAGTGATCTTGAGTATGCTGGGACACCCCTTCCGAAGTAAAAGAGAAATCATTGCATTTTGTGGCTCCCATCATAAGCAAGGCAGCATAATGCCTGCCAGGTAGTCCTCTTCAGGTTCTAGAAGCATTTCCAGAAGTACTGCTCCAACTCATGTACGTGGTAACATAGAAGGATGCCATTTTTCAGTCAGGTCCATAGCAGGAAAGGACCCTGCAACAGGTCCAGGCTGCAGGGCAAGCAGCTACTGGCCTTTTGGACCACACAGCCCAGCAGACCCTATTAGGCGTATCAGTGGTGGGAAAATATGACATGTAGATTTTATGACAAGCCCTTGTAGGAGAATCACAGTGAAAAATCCTTAGAGTTCTGGATCAAAGCCATACCAAATGCAACAGAGAATTATACACCTTTCAAAACACAGCTCCTGGAATACTACTAGGCCCTAATAGAGACAAGTGCCTCACCACGGAACACCAAGTGACCACAACACCAGAACTACCCCCATGAGATATTGCTGTCACACTTTCCAAGCCATAAGACGGGGCAGGCCCAGATGGAAGAGGTACATCTAGAATTGAATGTCAACACCACCTGAGGGCACAAGCAAGATGCAAGAGAAGACAGCATGCAGGTAGCTGACAACACCCACCACTGTTACACAGCACCTAGTGCTGTGCTGCAGCCAGTCTGCACCAGCTCACGAGAGCGCATTGTTGTTTTTGGGAAGGGTTGCCATCTTGTTGACATCATATTGGTGGTTTGAAACGGACCTTCGTGCAAGTATTTACACCATGAAAATTAGCTAATGTTATAAATCAGATATTTTTTTTCTCCTCTTCAGAAGGCCAGTTGTTAAAAATTTTCCAGTATACCACTGCTCAGCTCTCGTCTCTTACTGCATGGGGGAATTTCTGATCGTCAGTTGATGCAGGCAGGAAGAGCCTGAGCTTAATTCCCAAGTGGCTCAACTTAGTTTGTTGGTGCAAGCTAGAAAGGGGTGATGGCTGCATGCTGCCCCACCCAACATGGTCTTGAAAGTTAATGGGGAGGAGAATGCCTCCCACCTGGTCAGCCACTTTATGTGGAAAGAGAAGTGGCCTGAAATTTGAATACACGGGGAATCATAAGCAGTGCTGAATAGCTTGGCCATCTGGTCGCGGTCTGGAAGCAGAAGGCTTGGAAGATTGGGGAACAACAAAGACAAGGGTAAAGCCATGTGGATGAAGATTTGAAAGTGAGCATAGGGTGTGAAGATCTTTATTTCACATGTTAATGACCATCAGAGAGCATCCTAGGGACTTCCCTGGTGGCACAGTGGTTAAGAGAGAATCCATCATAGGAGAGATACTAAATGAATAACATATCCAGTTGATACAAGCCAGCCTCTGTTATCAGCCACTCCAGTGCTTGCATGATGGGCACATGAATGGAGTTCCCATGGTAGCAGGGATGGAAGCTATACATGGATGCAATGGTACAGGTTCCTCTTAAGGCTGATGGAGCTACTGCCACCACTGAATGTGCAATCTTTTCAAAAGAGAAACCAATGACACAGTCCCTCCAAGAGACCAAGCAGCCACCTGACCACAAGTTCACTACTTTGGATACCATCTACCTTTTCCCAAGAATAAACGCATATTCTAGGTGTGGATTTGCCTTTCCTTCTTGCAGGGCCTCAGCCAGTACCTTTATCCAAGCACATATATAATGTTTCATTCTCCAGAATAAGATTCCATATACAACTGTGTCGCACAAAGGGACCCACTTAACGTTAAAGGTAGTTCTGGAACAGGCACAATAGTGTGAAATCCACTGCTCACATCACATACTGCAATACCCAGAAGCCACTAGCCTGATAGAAGAGCTAGCTCAGAGACAATACCTTATGAAGATGGCACGCCATCCTCCACAATGCAGGGCCCATTCTAAATAAGTGACCCTTCTATGGTGCTGTTTCCCTAGGAGGTAGAATACATAGGCCTAGGAATCCAGATGTGGAAGCGGGAGTGCTCCCGTTTTCCCTCCCTCCTAATGACCCATTTGGGGAATTTGTGCTTCCCATTCCTGAAACTCTGGGTTCTGCACAGTCAGGAGTCTCGGTTACTAGAATGGAGTACTTCCACCATAGCTGCCAGCTGGGCTCTTTAGGTGCTTATGCTAAGGGGTCAGAGGGCAAGAAGAGGAACCACCATCCTGGCAGGAATAATTGGCCCTAGTCACCAGGAGGAGGTAAGACAGCTGTTAGACAATAGGGGCAAAAAATAATATGTTTTCCACCCAGGTGGTCCATTTGAACTCCTCTTGGTACTCTTGTTCGATTTTGATAGTAAATAGACCAGTGTAGCAGCTCCAACCTGAAAACCGCATAGAGACCAGGGACTCAGACTCTTAAGAGTTAAGGGTCTGGGTCATACTACCTGGTAAGCCACCAGGAGCACCAAAGGTACTAACTGAGGGTGAGGGCAAAATAGACAGCCAGTAGAGGAGGGAGATGCTGAGTATTAATTGCAGCACTGAGACCTACTATAGTGGTAGTGTCTTTAGTTGATCCCAGTTGTGTACTTCCTCCCCAGGGTAGCCAATGTCTAATGACTGAACATTATGGAAATATAAATCCTGGTCCCAGCCATCGTGATCTGGGCCAAGTTGGGAGGGCTACGCTAGCTTTGGAATTCCTATTAGGATTAACCTAGACCTTTTAGGGGACTAATACAGCCAAACTTTTCTCTCCGCCAAAGTCTACTTTCTTCTCTTTCTTTCCACTGGTGTTGATCCCTGAAGCAATCCCTAGTAAACTTCCTATATGCTAATCTCAGTGTCAGAGTCTGCTTCCCAGGAAACCCAATTTAAGATACTAGGTTGGTTTCTTTCTTTTCAACATGAAAAACCTCCAAGCAAATTCTAGATGAACTGTCAGGAAGCTTGAAAGCCTCATATATACATTAATTAATTCATTCATTCAGCAGATATTTATTTAGCACCAACTATATATCAAAAACCATTCTAGAGGCTAAGGCTATAGTGATAAAAAATAAAAAGATTCCTTCCCTTGTAGCACTTACATTCTAGTGAAAGGTAACCAACAATAAGCACGAAACAAATAAGATAATTTCAGATATTGATGAGTGCTATTCAGAAAATAACACAGAATAGTGTGACAGAGGTGTGGTGGGTTCCACTGAGGAGGTGGTTATTAAGTAAAGCCTCTCTTAGAACATGGCATTTGAGCCCAGATAAGAGGAAACCAGCCTTTTAAGAACTTGGTAAGAATACTCCAGACAGAAAAAAGACCATGTGTAAGGAAGAAAATGAGTGTGAGGGTGTAAAAAATAGGACAAAGACCAGAGCGGAAGGAGGTGGTGACCACGAGGGAGTGGGCTAAGAAGAAGCCATTGAGGTAGGCAGGGGCCAGACTGTGTAGGACCCACAGGAAATTGAAAGGAGTTTGGATTAATTCTCATCTCAGTGGAAACCCATTAGAGGATTTAAAATTTTAAATCCATTAGAGTATCATCTGTTTTACCTTTTAATAAGTCACTCTTGTTGCTGTTGGAGAATCAGCTAGAGGGAAAAAAGGCAGAAGTGAGAGCAGGGAAACTGTTGCACAAGCTGTTGAAGTAGCCCAGGTGAGAAATGATGGTAACTAAACCTGGGATGGTGGCAATGAAGCAGGTAAGATGCAGTTGGATTTGGGATCTATTTTAGAGGCACAGCCAACAGGACATGCTAATGGATTGTCTCAGTGGAAGTTCAGGATAACAGAAAGGAGAAGCATATAGAAGGTCCGATCAGCTGGGTGGATGGTGGAACTGTTTAAGATGGAGAGGACTGTGGTAGGTGGGTTAGAGGGAATGAATCAAGCGTTCTAATTTGGTGGTACTAAGAGACATGACACGGAGTGATAGGTAAAGTCATGATTTCTGGAACACTGCCCAGGCCCAGAGAAAGGCTTCAAGTGGGTAAAAATTAATATTGGGTTCTCCCAGCAAGAAGTCAGGCCACCTCTGGATTGCCAGGCGGCTTATTGCAAGCATCTGAGGGACCTGGGGCAAAGGAGACCAATGAAAGCCCCTGGCCCGTGGCATACACACCTTCTCTCTCCTCCCTGTGTGGGCACTTCAGCCCAACTGTGGTGACCCTGGTCCAAGTTCCCAGAGGCACAGGCTCCAAACAGCCACAATGACTTGGCCCTGCAGACACCTGGCCAAGTGGGTGAGTATTGCCTGAGAAGAGCCCCAGGGGAGCCCTCTGTAGCCCAGGGCTCAGGACAGGCGTCCCGCTCCCTGGATCTAAGGGAGATCTTGCTCTAGGTTCTAGTAATGTGTACCAGTTTCTCCCCCCATCATGATAACTGTATAAGTAGAGCAGGAGGAAGCTCAGGGCACCTTGTTATCAGCCCCGCACCAGCACTGAGTTACGTAAGAGGAAGTAAGAAGAATGGGAACGTATAAAGACAACAAAGAGGAACAGAATGTGAGGAAGGCGAGCCCACCAGACTGTGAGAGAACAGTGGCCATAACATACCCCAGCTTGGATCCTCAGCATAGTGCCTGAAACTTACTAGGAGTATGCAGACAGCTTATCTTTCCATCCCCAGCTTTACACTCTTAAAACACATCTTCTTCTTGGGGAAAGTACCAGCAAGGAAGATTGCACGATTCTGGCCAACTCAGTAGAGCCTGGCTTCCGTTGGTCTGTGTTTCTCATTTGGGTCAAATAAATGTCACTGTGCAACCAGCCTTTTGGTTCTTGTTCTCTTGGATCTGCAAACCCACAAAGGGAGTCCATTCTCTTTCTCCACTCCTGCTCCTCAGAGGAAGCTTGCAGAGATAAAGCCCCCGCACTGCTCTCACCCTCCCCCAACCTGTTCCCCCAACAAGAGGAGGGAGGCCTGAAGTTTCCAAGCTGTGCTACTTCCATTCAAAGAGGAAGGAAATATTAGTCCCACTATCAATCTCACCTCTATAAGATACAGTTCTTGGTCAGTCCTCCAACAGCCAATTTTCTAAAAGCCAACTCACTGAAGGCTAATTTACTGAATGGCCCAGTCTCCAAAGCCCAATCTCCAGGAAGGAGTCTGATGTGGGTCTTCTCTGTATCTTCCGTATCTCTCCGTAACATGCTCATATTTGTGATTACTCTTTTAATGCCATAGTCTACTAATTTTATCATCTGTGTTATTTCTGGGTTTTATTGATTGATTTTTCTCATTGTTATGAGTCATATTATTCTGCTTCTCTGCATGCCTAGTAAATTTTTATTGGATGCAAATAGTTTGAATTTTGTCTTATTCGTTCCTGGATATTTTTTGTTTCTTTGAATAGTTTTGGGCTCTGTTTGAGGACACAGTTAAGTGACTTGGAAAGATTCAATCCTTTCAAAACTTGTCTTTATGCTTTGTTCGTTGGGTTCAGAACAGCCTGTAGTCTATGGCCAGTGAGTTCTGGGGATTGTCCTGCCTGATCTGTTCTGGTGGTCCTCGCCTAACCTCACGTGGGTTGCTCACACACCTTGCTACGGACTGAATGCTTGTGTCCCCCCCAAGTCCACATGTTGCAACCCTAACCCCCAGTGGGATAGTATTTAGAGGTGGGGTCTTTAGGAGGTAACTTGATCATGAGAGTGGGATCCTTATGATGGGATTAATGCCCGTGTAAAAGGAGGAGGAGACCGGGCATCTCAGTCTCTCTGAGGCACCAAGGAAGGAAGGAAGTGAACCCTCACCAAGAACCCAACCAGGCACCCTGATCTCAAACTTCCAGCCTCCAGAACTGTGAGAAATAAATGGTTCTCTTTTTAAATTTTTAATGGAAGTATAGTTAATTTATAGTATTATATTACTTTCAGGTGTACAACATGTTGATTCAGTATTTTTCTAGATTACTTTCCACTTAAAGTTATTACAAAATAATAGCTATGGAAATAAATGTCTGTTGTTTAAGCCACCCAGTCTATGGCATTTTGTTGCAGCAGCTGAGCTGACTGAGACACATATGTACTGATGAGTACCGAGCTGAACTCCCAAGGGGAACTCTCTGTGGATCTTGCAAGCTCTCTCCAAGTGGTTCTTTACTCTCTGGCCTGACCCACAAATTCCAGCTCTACCCTGACCTCCTCACGGGTCAGAAGCCACTCTGTTTAGGTGCTCCTTCCTGTGCTGCAGCTGAGAAATTCCCTCCAGGCAGTACGCTCAGACAGGCTTAGGGTTCACCTTGTTTGTTTTCCTTCTCCCTGCTGCCGGTTGTCCAATGCCTGAAAACTATTGTGTTACATATTTTTTCTAGTAATTTCATTGTATAGTGAGGAGGCTAAATCTGGACCCTGTTTCACCATGGCCAGGAGGGGCACAAGGCTTACAGTATGTTAGTAAATTCAGTCTCTACTATAGACTCAATGTTCCAGTATCTAGTAGGGAAAGCATTCCCTCATTTTTCATTTCAAAACTTTCCTGGCCATGTGCGTCCCTTCCTCTTTCATACGAATTGTATAGCCAGCTTACTAAATTCCCTTAGAAAGTCCTGCTGGGTTTTGGATTGGGATGAATTAAATTTATATAATAATATGAAGTAGAACTGGCATCCTTATATTTGCATATACCTTGCCCTTGGATGGGGAAAGTTAATATCATAAAATACTGCTTCTCTGCTGCTGGATGCTGTTGATGGCCTGGAAAGGGAGGATGCTTGATACAATTATATTGGGCATTTGAAGACCCAGTGGAGGACAGGCTGGCCCATTCAAGGTTAATAAGCTGAAAGGGGGTGGGAATTCTATTGGATGAGAACTTTAGAATTCTAAAGGTCAAGGAGATAGTGTGATCTCTGAGACAGTTTGTTATGAGAAAACAAGATGGAGAGAAGTAGATACGGTATATATATTTAAGAAAGGGGAGCGACATGTATGCTATACACATACTATGTATGTATACACGTACATAAATCCATAACTACTTAAATTTAAAAATGGAAAGTTAACTATAAAACCAGTTTTAAATGATCTCCTGTGTGGAAGTAGTGAACAAGCAGAGACAGAAGCTGGGCTTTTCTGAAGATTCCCTGCTTTTAGATTTGACTTTAAAACCATATATGTTTTACATAAGTATACATCAAACTTAAATTTTTAAAAAGCAATCCCTAAACACTGAAAGTAAAATAAAACAAATGAACCCAATCCAACCAGAATCAGGTTGGTGGCACAGCTACCCAGAGAGAACCAATTTAAAGTGACTTTTAAAGCACAGTAATTTGATAGCCCATCCCTAGTGGGATATGCCCTACGGCCAAAAAAAGAACTGCAAAAAATATCTTAAGCTGCTCTGAGAAATCCCACATTTTTTGAGGCAGTATGGAGACTGTTATTTTCAGACTATAGTGTATGTAGAGTGGCCTAAAGAAAACAAGGAATTCTGTTGAGGTTGTCAACAACTGAAATTTTTCAGTGTGTTAGGTCATACACTGAAAGGAGCTCAATGAGTTAGCTAATAACCCTGTAGTCTTTAATTTGAATTGAAACTATTGGTATAAGTTCATGACATGTAATCTTACCAACAAACATCATTTTCTACCCTGTTCACTGAAAAAGTCCAGAAACAGTGACTAAGCCAGTAACATCAAGGGCCCAGATAGTGGTCCCAAATTCAATTTCACCTAGAAGGCCAAAGGGCCCCTTGAATTACAGCCATGACAGATCTAGGGCAGGAAACACATCACCTACCCTGAGTAACTGAGCTTCCTGCTCTCTGGTGTGACCTTAAAGATTCCCAGGGCTGTGTCCAAAGGCCTCACAAGCCAACCTGAAGAAGCCCTGACAGGCCACTGAAACATAAACAATAACTTTAATAGATTGAAATATATCCAATATGATTATGCCCACTAGTTCATAACAAAGCAAACAAACAAAACAAAACAAAACAAAACTTAGTGGTCACTTTCAGAAGATTCTAGGAAGTCAGCTCATCTGAAATCAATCCCTTTTCTTGTTTTTCGGCATAACGTACCTACAGGTACCCAAGTAGTTGAAGCACTTCTGAAGGAGAACCGTCTAAAACTGCTTCCGTTAACAATGCAGGAGTGACGGAGTCAAAATGTCACCACGGTGCAAGTTCTAACAAATCCATGGATAGAGGAGTGCCAAACAGCAAAGGGAGACAACCAGACTTCCTGTGCTGTCCTCTGTGAGGAGTATTTGCCAGAAAATTGAACCAGAGTCTCATTAAACTTCTAGATCTAACCACCGATAGGCAGAAACTACAGGGGACAGAGGAATACATTAAATGACACCACAGAGGTGCAGTTATCAAAATTCAGGCTAGGAAATGCTACTGGAAAAAACAACCCATTTTCCTCAGTAATTGCAAGAAACAGGTGTGATGGGAGGAGTCTATAGATTCAAAAAAGATGTAAAGGCCTCTTTCTCACAAGCAACCTCAATTTATGGTCTTATTTGATTCTGAGTCTAACAAATAGGTGAAATAACCATGTGATAATTGGGAAAATTTAAACAGAGACTAGACAATTATCAAGAAATTGTTAATTTTAAGATGCGGAAGTTATTTCTTTTTTAAAGAAATAAGTACTGAAATTCATATAGATTAAAAAAAAAAACCAATAGTCCCCCTAAATAAATATAACATAATTTCATTTATTATCCTAACAGGCTCTTTTGGGGGCGAGTGGAGGGAGTTGATAAAATTATTTTAAAATCTATGTGGAATATATATGAAAAAATAAATGCCCGAATAGCAAAGAAAACTATAAAGAAGGTAAATAATGAAAGCCTTGCCTTCAGCTGAAAGCCGCTGTAATAAAAAATCACTGTAATACAACCAGCATGGTATTGGCATAAGAAGAGACAAATCAGTGGAACAGAAGAGCAGATCCAAATATAGATCTCAGTATATATCATAATTTAATATGTGACAAAGGTAGTATTTCAATTCTGTGGGAAAGAATGGTTTATTTAATAAACAGTGCTGGCATAACTGGCTATTCATCTAGAACAAAGTGAACTTGTATCCCAATTTCACAACAAATCCAAAAATAAATTCCAAGTGGATTAAAAACAAATGTAAACAATAAATCTTAGAAGAACATTTAGGTGACTACATGGAAATCTAGGCGACAGAGAGCACCTCTTTAACTAAACCCAAAAATCTGGAAGTATAAAAGATAGACATGTTTGATTATCTAAAAATGGGAAACTTTTATATGGCAAAGATACCATAAACTAAGTCAAGAGTCAAAATATGCATTTAGAAAAGTATGTGTGATGCAGATAACAGATAAAGGCTAATATTTCTCATATGCAACAAATTCTTACAAACCGATGAGAAAAAGATAAACCTTTCCAATTTTTTAAAAAGGGCAATTCATATAATAGCAAATCCGAATGGCTAATAAACATATTAAAAGGTACACAAACTCACCAGCAGTCAGGAAACTGCAAATTAAAATAATAATGAGACATTACACCCATTCGACTGGCAAAAATTAAAAAGAATAACATTATCTGTTGTAATCTCATGCATTGCTTGTGAAAAGTGTGAATTGTTATTGCCTTTTGGAAAAAGAAAATCTAACAGCATTTATCAAAATAAAGAATCCACATACCCTTTGACCCAATGATTGCACTGCTGGGAATTGCAGCCAGTAGAAATAAAAGAACCAGTACAGAAGAACAATATGTAACTTTACTGCAGAATTATGGTAGTAAAAAACTAAAACAAAGTGAACATGCATCCATAAGGAAATGGTCGAATAAACTGTGCATGTATCTGCATCATAAAATACTATGCAGCTCCTAAGAAGAAATTAGAACTACTCCCCACAAATTAGAAGGATTTCTTCACAATGTTGAGTGATAAAGGCAAGGTGCTGAGGATTGTGTATATTAAAGTAGTATGGGAGTGTATATGTGTATATATGTAAATGTATATATTTGTATGCAAACTCCAGTTTGCTTATGATTACATGAGCTTGGGGAAAAAGCATGGAATGTTCTATAGGGCATTGTTAACAAGAGCTATGCCAGGTTGGGGTAAGGGGATTAGATTTGGGTAGATGTTGGAAGAGGGTAGAAGGAAAAAAAAATCTAATAGAAATGTTTTAAACTAGTATAATGATTATATATATCACATTAGTATTATATCATATATACACATAGATCTATGTGTACATATATATAGTATTACGTTATATATACACATGTACACGTATATATATATAACTCAAAAAGCTAGAGTTGAATCTACATCGACTATTTGCAGGGACGTCGATATGTTGTTAAATTTTTAAAAGCTAGTAATGTGTATGGTATGATTCTATTTTGTCAAAACAAAGCACATGTAAACAAACCACTCTAACTGTGGGCTGCATAAATGCTTGTAATACTGAATGAGCCATGAAAAAAGATGTGAAGGGATAAATGCCAGTTGTTAACATTTGTTACCTCAAAGGGGGTTGAGATGGGGGTGAGATGATGATTACCTTTTTCTTTACACATCATCGTACTGGTTTTCTTGTTACAATAAAGCTGTATTGCTTTATACTTTGAGAAACATCAAGCAGAGAAAACAAGAAAAATATATAGCCTTCCATTTAGAGAACATATTATCTTTCATGATATATTAAAGTCTTTTTTTTCCCCTTAAGTTTCTTGATATTTGTTGTTTTCTTAATTGGGAATAAGTGTTTATCAGATATTTTGGGGGCATCTGTTGAGATGATCATCTGGTTTTTCTCCTCTAATAATGAATGTCATTTTCTCTCCAATATCGGTACTCTCCCACGTGGTGATCTTATTCAGCCTCAGACATCATACGTGTGCCAACAAGCCCCAAATACATATCTCCAGCCCAGACATCTCTTCCAAACTCAAGATCCTGAAAAACTGCCTGTTGACATCTCCTCTTGAATGTCTGATGACATCTCAAACTTGACACATCCAAAATGAAACTCATAACCACCTCCCCGCCTCTCCCAAATTCCACCAAACTTACTCTACATGCAGCTATCCTTATATGAGGTAAGGACAACCCCATCTAACTAGTCCTCAGGCCAGAAAATATGTGTCATCTGTGACGTTTCTCTTTCACACTCTTACACTCAATGCACCAGGAAATCCCGTTCATTCTATCTTCAAAATATATTAGAATTGACTATTTTTATTACCACCACTGCTTCCATCCTGGTCAGAGCCACCATCCTCTTTCACCTGCATTACTGTGGTCCTCTGTCTTTTCTTGACCTTCTCCAGTCTATTCTCAACAGGACACCCAGAGTCAAGCCCTTTAAATGCCCATGAGATCACATCACTTTTGCTCAAAACTCTGTACTCTCCTCTCCCCGCCTACACACATCCCCCTACCACTGTCCCCAATTCATTTAGATTAAAACCCAAGGTCCATACAAGGGCTGCACAGTCCAGCTCCCTGTGACTTCTCGACCTCATCCTTTTCTACTTGCAGCTTCCTCAAAGTCCCTAGAACCTGACAGGCACACCACTCCCACCCTGAAGCCTTCACACTCGCTGTTCCCTCTGTTTTGAATGCCCTTCCCCCAGACAGCTGCTCGGCTAACTTTCTCCTCTCCTCAACGAGCCCTACCCTGACCACTTTATTCAATATCTGGCCTCCTATTCCCACAGGACAACTGTCTCTCGCCCCCATTTACTTTTTCATCTTCCATGACATTCATCCTCTTCTCCATACTGAAATGTTTACTGTTTATCTTTTACGGTCTTTCTCATGCCACTAGAACACAAGCTCCAAGAGGACAAGAACACTGTTGTGTTCACTGATGTGACCTAAATGCCTAGAACAGTGCCTGACACATAATAGATGCTTAACAAATATGTGCTGAATAAAAGAATGAATTAATGAATTGCATTAGCTCCCCCAAAACCAATCCTATCAATGCTATAATTCCTCTCTTGGATGTGTTTTGAACTGTAACGTTCTACAGGATTTTTAATTTTCTTTTAAGTATGACTCTTTTTGCTTTTCCTCTTTTACGAAGCATTCCAAATGTCTGGCTCATTATTGAAGCTTTTTATTGTTCCCCACGCTATTATAGATTGATTTTCTTTTGAAGTACCACTATGATGATTTCATAGGATTTGGTGAGGAAGGAAAGGCAGACGTGTGCTTGCTCCTCCCATCCTTGACCTCAGAGAACTGGGAGTTTGTTAGTGTGCATCAGTCTCTCTGAATCCTAGTGAATCTGATGAAATTAAGTTACTGGACTGTGAGCTCCAGTGACCCCATCAATACAACGTAGCCTTATGAAGCCTGGCTTGGCCACCAGCTGGCCTTCCTCTAAGATCTCCAGTTCTAGCTTTTCAAATGTAGTACTGTTCTCATTAACTAAGATATTATAAAGTATTTTTTTTTCAATTCAGAGAGGAAATGAATTGCAAAAAAGCTAAATAATAAAAATGAGGTTCTAATGCCTGATACCACATTTCCTTCTTACTAATTGATGCAATCTTAAAATCAAAGATATCCACCCACATCCTTAGGGATCTCATTGAAAATCTTATGCAGCTGAAAAAATTTCTAATCACTTTTACCATGGCTCTACTAGTCAATTAAAGACTTTTCAAAATGTAAAATATGCATTTTTATGTCTATTTTCAAAGTCACTAAAGACCAGATTTTGACCATTGATTTACATGCTGAATATGCCTGCCCTATGAAAAGATATTTGGTTAATTTGGGAGTTGGGAGTGTGCTAAACTCTTTTTATCTAACTTTCCTACCAGCATAGCATTTATAAACCACAGAAAAACATGCTTTTTATTCCCCCATTAAAAAAATATATATATCTTCTCAGTGCTTTTGGTTGTTTCCTTTTATGTAATTTAACGACTTATGTTGCATTTGAAGGAAAAGTGTTCACTGTGAACCCATTTATCCAAGACCAAATATAAATTAATGTAAATCACAAAATCACAAAACTGTGAACAAAATTATTGTTTTTAAAAATACGACTTGCCCTCTGACTACTAATCTCAGCCAATGCTGAGAAGAGACCTTGAGCTATCTGCTGAATCAGCACCCCACGTCAACACCCCAGCTGTCAACTGGATACACCAGTTTTTCCAGATCTTTCTGTTCAATCAGTAGACCCATGTCCTTGGCCTCCCACTAACAGTCTTATCCTCTTCCTCTACCTTCTCTAAGACACACCAAATAAGAACTCCAGTTTGTAAACCATTGGTATAAATGGTTTCTATTATCTTGGGAAAACCTATGGGAATGGTAGGTTTTCATCTCATTTTGGAGTTTATTCCATTGTTCTAGCGCCCTGATAGTAAATAAGTCTTCCCTGTGCTCATCCAGAATGTTTTCCTTTGCTGTAGACTCATCTTCACTTAATTAAAATTATTGGACATGGAAAACTGTTGCTCATCATCCTCTGTATTATCCTTGGAGACAATGCACTAGATCTCTCTTTGGCCTATTCTAATTTTTACTTGTGAAAAAATGGAAACCTACTTTTCATTTCTCATCATCTTTGGATGCTATTCAGCAATTCCATGTGATTATTGAAATGTGGCCAAAAATGGGACCCCATTTACTAGATCTTTGTAGAGATGGTAGCTTTTGGAAGATTGAAACAATAGGAGAAATTAAACAGGAAATGACAGATTTAACTATCCAACATTTTTGAATTTCTATAACATGAAAATTAATAAAGCTGGCTAGGAAAGTATTACATCACATTAAAATAGTAAAAAATTCATATCTATACAATCTAAAGAATTTACTTGTATGAAAATCTGCTTTTATATAAGATCCAATTTTTAATGAATAATTATGTTCTGTTTTTAATACTTGGGTTATTTTCATTTAAAGTCAGACGTGAATCATGAATAGACAATATTCTTATTGGCCAGCATCCCCTTTTCCTCACAATCTAGTTGACATGTTGTCTTGGAAATCCTCAAGAAACTCCTAGGGAAAGTAAGCTCCTCGTCACACCTGCGATTCTATGCTCCATAACACACTGCTCTGCCCTTTTTATAATAATCACAATGTTGTTCTGCAATTATTCATGTGACTGTCTTCCCACCAGAAATGGCCACGTGATGAGAGGTCTGAGCAGGGACCATGTCCTCGCTACATTGTCTTCTTATTGTCTAAGATGGTGTATGATACATGCAGTAGGTGCTTCCTAATGGCTTAAAGAATGACTTAGTTCACGTTAAAATAAATGTAAGTAGTAATTTAGAGTTATAGAGAAGACCTCCCTTCTTAAGCTCTTAATCAAAGGTCTGCAACCTAATGCGATATTATTTTGCTGAAGAAGACTTTAAAGTGTTGATGGGCATGTGTTCACCTTGCCTAGGAATTTTAGAAATTTGAATATTATTAAAAGATATGAAAAGATAAGAGTTCCCCTGAAATTAATATATAAGGTCAGTATAGTGAGAGTCAGTTTACAGGGTTCTTAAAAACGTAGCACGCTCAGTTTGAAGTCCATCCAGAGAAACAAACATAAGTGAAGAGCCAGATAAAAAAATGATGAAGGGAAAGAGCCCTATAAAGTATTTAAATATTTCACTAAATCAGAGTAATTAACACGCTATGGACTGATATGTAAATGGAAAGATTCTATTAAATAAATAGACTGAGAAATTCGGAAATGATTAGAAGCATGTATAGACATTATTTTACAAAAAAATTAGCTTCTCAAAAGAAGTGGTGAAAAGGAGTCCTATCCAACAAAGTATATTATGAGAAATGGAAAGGCATTTGGCAAAGGTCATAGGAGTCTCTACATCACTTCTTTCACCAAGGGAAATTCAATGGCTTAAATTCTATTTATTTATTTATTTATTTATTGGGTGCATTGGGTCTTTGTTACTGCACAGGGGCTTTCTCTAGTTGTGGCAAGTGGCCGGAGAGCTACTCTTCATTGTGGTGCGCAGGATCTTCATTGCAATGGCTTCTCTTGTTACAGAGCACAGGTTCTAGCGATTCAGTAGTTGCAGCACATGGCCTCAGTAATTGTGGCTCGTGGGCTCTAGAGCATAGGCTCAGTAGTTGTAGCGCACGGGCTTAGTTGCTCCACAGCGTGTGGGAATCTTCCTGGAACAGAGATTGAACCCGTGTCCCCTGCATTGGCAGGCGGATTCTTAACCACTGCACCACCTAGGACGTCCCTTAAATTCTTAAAGTAATACAATGACAACAACAATAAAAACCCTAGAAGAAGATGTGAATAAATTAAAAAAAATAAGTTTGAATGAGGAAGGCCATACTAAGCACAACATGATATTAAAAAACCACAAATGATTAAATTGACTATTTAATTTTTTAAAAAAATCCTGAAATTTCCATGTAGCAAAAAAAAAAAAAAAAAAAGCCTACAAAACAAAAAACTCTCCATAGACAAAATCAAAAGAGTAACAAGAAACAGAAAGAATAATTTTGTAATACATGAAGCACTATTCTCTTTAATATGCAAAGATTTCATATCAATCCATATAGAAAAGATTAATGTTCCAATAAAAACATGGGCAAAGGATATGAACACAAAATTCAGAGGAGAGTAGTAAATGGCTAATAAATCTATAAAAAAGGTAATAAAAGAGTATCAAAGTAAAACAATGGGATTCCATTTTTTTGCCTAGCGGATTAGTAAATTTAAAAAAAAATTGATAATATACAGTATTGGCCACAGAGAAAGGAAATTAATACTCCCCTCAAAATTGGTGGAGGGTGAGAAGGTGCATAAAATATTCAAGAGGGCAATTTGGCAATATTAATAAAACATATAAATTAGAACAGACAAGCAAAAATATGTTTAAGGGTTTTTGTTGAAGCATTGTTTGAAACAAGAAAGGCTAGATGCAACCTGAATGTGTATCAATAGGGAATGAAATTATTACAGAGCCATACAGTGGATCTCTATGCAGCTCAGAGAGAATGCACTAGAATAGAAGAGTATGAAAAGGTGTCTGTTATAATATTAATCAAAAAGAAAAGCAAGTTCAGAACAGTGGTAGAATAGGAGCCCATTTGTTTTTTAAAGAGTATTTACAGCATGAATACTTTGCATGTATTTATATAAAAACTATCTGAAAGGACATACAATTTATTAACAGTTGCAACTTCTGGAAAGGGGATTGAGAGGAGAAAGTTATGGGAGACTTTTACTTTTTGCTTTATACTTTCTTTTACTTTTTATGAGTATGAAGTACTTTTGTAATTAAATTCTAAAACATTGTAAAATAATGCTCACGTTTTACATAGCAGGCATTAGAGGCAAAACTCTGACAAACAATTTGGCAACAGGTAATGAGCCAAAGAGCTGGGACTAGGAGGTGAGGTACTCGCCTTGGGCACAAAATTTAAGAGGACATCAAAAAACCCAGAAATCAAGATGTGATATTTTAATGCACTACAAAAACTTTTTTTTCATTGAAGTATAGTTGATTTGCAATATTGTGTTAGTTTCAGGTTCATAGCAAAGTGATTCAGTTATATATATATATATATACACACATATATATGTGTATATATCCAATTCTTTTCCTTTATATGTCATTACAAGATATTGAATATAGTTCCCTGTGCTATACAGTAAATTCTTGGTTTTTATCTATTTTATACCTCATGGTATGTATCTGTTGATCCCATTCTCCTAATTTATCCCTCCCCTGCCATCTCTTTCCCCTTTGGTAACCATAAATTTGTTTATTATGTCTGTAAGTCTGTTTTGTAAATAAGTTCATTTGTATTATTTTTTAGATTTCATATATAAGTGGTATCATATAATATTTGTCTTTGGTTACTTCATTCAGTATGATAAACTCTAGGTCCATCCATGTTGCTGCAAATGGCAATATTTCATTCTTTTTTATGGCCAAGTAATATTCCATTCTCTCTTTCTCTCTCTATATATATATACACACACACACATGGAATATGTGTATATACCATATCTTCTTTATCCATTCATCTGTTGATGGATACTTAGGTTGTTTCCATGTCTTGGCTATTGTAAATAGCACTATGGGCTTTGGGGTGTATGAACCTTTTCAAATTAGAGTTTTTGTCTTTTCCAGATATATGCCCAGGAGTGGGGCTGCTGGATCCTATGGTAACTCTATTTTTAGTTTTTTAATTTTGTCATTTTATGAATGGTATATAAATGGAATCACATAATATGTGACTTTTTGAGATTAGGTTTTTTTTATTCAATGTAATGACCTTTTAAAATTTATCCATAATGTTGTGTGTATCCATAGTTTGTTTTCATTGTGGAGTAGCATTCTGTGGTATGAATGTTAGCATGCCATTGTTCAGCCATTCACCTACTGAGGGAAATTGTAGTTCCAGTTTTGGGCTATTACACATAGTGCTGCTATGAGAAATCATGTGCTGGCTTTTGCGCAGATGTTAAGTTTTCATATCTCTAAAATAAAAGCCCTGGAGTGCAATTGCTGTATTACATTGTATGTTTAGTTTTTAAAGAAACTGACAAACTATTTTCCAGAATGGCTGTACCATTTTATATCCCCACCAGCAATGTAAGAGTGGCCCAGTCTCTCTGCATCCTCCCTAGCATGCGGTGTTTATAGGGACTGGATTATGTCTTTCCCAAATTCATATGTTGAAGCTCTAACCCCCAGTATATCAGAAGGTGATTATATTTGGAGATGGGTCTTGAAAGAGGTGATTAAGGTTAAATGAGGTCATTGGTGTGGATCCTAATCCAATATGACTGGTGTCCTTATAAGAAGAGGTTAGGATTAAACATTACACAGAGAAAAGACCATGTGAAAACACAGGGAGAATACAGCCATCTACAAGTGAAGAAGCAAGGCCTCAGAATGAAATCAACCTTGCCAACACTTTGCTCTCAAACTTCTAGCCTCCAGAATTGTGAGAAATAAATTGCTGTTGTCTTCAGCCACCCAGTCTGTGGTATTTGTTATGGCAGTTTTAGTAAACAAATGCAGTATTGTCACAATTTTTTATTTTAACTGTCTGACAGGTGTGTAGTGACATCTCATTGTACTATTAATTTGCATTTTCCTAGTGGCTAATGATGTTGAACATCTGCTCATGTGCTTATTTGCCACTTGTATATCCTTTTTGGTAAAATGTCTCTTCACGTCTTTGCCTGCTTTCTAATTAGATTGCTTGGTTTTATAATGTTAACTTCTAAGTGTTGGATATTCTAGAAATGAGATATTCTACAAATGAGACCTTTGTCAAATATGTAATTTGCAAATATTTTCTCCCCTTCTGTAGCTTGCCTTTTCATCCTCTTAACAGGGTCTTTCACAGAGCAAAGTTTTAATTTTGATGAAGTCCAATTTATCCATTTTTTTCTTTTATGGGTTGTATTTTTGGTGTTTTGTCTAAGAACTCTTCACTAAGTCTTGAAGACTTTCTCCTATATTAGGACCTGAAGACTTTCTCCTACTTTATCTTTTAAAAATTTTATAGCTTTACATTTTACATTTAACTCTATGATCCATTTTGAGTTAATTTTTTATAAGGTGTAAGGTTCAGGTCAAGTTTTATTTTTTGTTTTTGAGGGTTGTTTTGTTTTGTTTTGCCTATGGATAACCGATTGCTCCAGCACCATTCATTAAAAAGACTATCCTTCCTTTATTGGATTGCATTTGACCTTCATCAAAAATTACTTGACTGTACTTGTGTGGGGCTATTTCTGGGTTCTCTATATTGTTCCACTGATCTATGTGTAGATCTCTCTGCCAGAATCACACAACCTTGATTACTGTAGCTCTACGATAAGTCTTGAAATCAGGTAGAGTGATTCCTCCCATTCTTCTTTTTCAGAATGGTTTCAGCTGTTCTACTTTCTTTACCTTTCTATATAAATTTTAGAATTATCTCGCCTATCTACAAAAAATATTGCTAGGGATTGCATAAAAGCTGTATATCAGTTTGAAGAGAATTGACATCTTTAGTATGCTGTCTTCCAATCCATGTATATGGAAAATCTCTGTTTACTTAGATTGTCTTTGATTTCTTTCATCAGAATTTTGTAGTTTTCATATACAAGTCTTGTACATGTTTTGCGAAATTACACTAAATATTTCACTCTTGGGGAGCAACTGTAAGTGATGTTGTATTTTTAATTTTGATTTCCACATATTCATTGTTTGTACGTACACAATTAGTAGCATCTCTACTAGTATACAATTTATTTTGGTATGATGATCTTGTAGGCTGCAACTTTGCTAAAGCAGCTTATTAGTTCTAGGATTTTGTAGAATTCTTGCGATTTTTTCTTTTCTTTTATTTCTTCCCTTCCAACTGTTCATATTTTTCCCCCTATAACACAGGGGGGAAAATACCCAGGACTATGTTGAATAGCAGTGACAAGAGTGAACAACACTGTCTTCTTCCTGATCTGAGGGGGAAAGCATTTAGTCTTTCATTGTTAAGTATGAGGTTAGTTGTAATGTTTTGTAAATGTTTTTCATACAGTTGAGGAAGTTCCTCCATATTTTCCTAATTTCAGGAGCGCTTTTGTCATGAATGGGTGCTCAATTATGTCAAATGTTTTGTCAGCATCAATTGATATCATAATGTGATTTTTCTCCCTTAGTCATTTAATAGCCCCACTTGGTCATCATGTATAATCCTTTTAATATATTGCTGAATATTTGCTAATATTTATTTTAAAATTTTGCATCTATATTCATGAGAGATCTTCATAGTTTTCTTTTTTTGTGCTGTGGTTACCTGGTTTCGGTGTCAGGATAATACTACCTTCATAGAATGAGTTGGGAAGTGTTCACTCTTTTCTAAATATTTTCTGGAAGAAATTGTGGACATCAGTGTTAATTCTCCTTGCATTGATTTCTTGCATGAGTGATCTTTTTAAATATTGCATTTCAATATTATTTCTCTTGATTACTAATTTTTTGGTACCACCTTATAAATTGTACCTGAGATGAATGCATCACTTGTCTTACCTACTCGCAGCATGGTGAGTCGTAAAAAGGTTATATTTAGCCCAATAATCCCACCTATGAAATGTTATTCTGAGGCAATAATTCAAAGGGATATAAAAGGTATCTTCACGTATATACTATCCTGCACTTAAACTGTGTAAAATTATGAAAACTTGTGTGAGAAAGTGTAGATTATAGGTGACTTTTTTCTTAAAATATTTTTTAATACTTTTATAATAATGTTTCAATAGTAAATGCATTTAGTTTTTTAAAACTTTAGTAATTATTTTACCATTGCAAAATATAGCAGGAGGATGACTTTGCAGCCTAACTCAATCATAATAAATAAAGACACTTCCCTATCCATACCATCCCTGAGGAAATGGCTTCAGTAGCTAAATTCTTATCAACTTCCAGTAACTTTCTTTTGCCCATACAAGAGATCAGAATGAATTAAAAAGGGGAATTTTCTGTCCAAAGACTAAATTTCTGGATTCAGATACTTTTTCTATTTTATCTTCTTTATCTCCAATGGTACATATTTCCCCTTCCTGTCTTCTCTAGACCCACACACAGAATTCAAGATTATGGTGAGGAATATGAGAATACAACAGGACGAGACCCAAGGGAGTCACTTCCCTCAGCCATTTGTACCTATAGGCACTTACCTCGTTGAGGCCCGCATCATTTCTCCCCGGGGAATATTGTAACGGACTCCAATTGGCCTCTCTGCCTCCAGCCTCATTCTCTTCCCATTCATTTTCTATACAGCTATTGCAGATTTTTAAGCAAATACATGAGACTTCCCTATTTAAATCTTTTTGTGATCCCCTCATGCGTAAAGGATAAAGTAAAACGCAAGACCCTTCATAAGATCCAGCCACTCCGACAAGCGTACTTTTCTATCTCCATCCTCATAAAGCCTAAACTCTAGCCATTGAACTGCTCAGAATTTCCTGGATAAGCCAAGTATTTTTGTTCATTCATGTAATTTTCCTCTAATTCTAACTCTCGTTACTCCTATGACAAAAAATGTACCTGTCTTTAAAGACAAAGTTAAAAAAAAATCACCATTTCAGAAAGCCAATTACTTTCCTCTCTTTCCTGCTTCAAAGAAAATTAACCCTCCCTTTGTCATGTCCCACAGTCCTTTACCCTTTCACCTGTGACCTTATCTTCCTAATCAACAAGTGTAACACAGTTTCTGATAAATATAATCATTCTGATGAGGACAATCAGACAACATACTTTAAGACTACAGAGCACATTTGACAATATCTTATAATTACAATATATTTAAATACTCTAAATCATGCTCTCCATAAGCACATTTGATGGTATAATATCATCTTGATTTTAAGACACTATTGATTTTAAGATGGCATATTTATTTAGCAATACATTTTTAAAAGACTATTAATCTACATCAATCTACATTTTTTAAACTGCCAAATTTTACATAATTACATTTTAATTTTTATGTTTAGTGTTACAGAGTTTCAGTGTAAGTCTTCAACATGAGAATCTAAGGGTCCTTCTGAATCACATATCACATGCAGTTTGCATGGCATCATGGTTTATATCATGTTCATTTTGTAATCTGTGCTGGTGATAGTGACCTCTTTAGCATCCTTAGTTAAGATCATTAAGTATGGAAGTATATTAAAGATTATCAAAGGTTTGTCATTGTTTCTTATTTGGTTAAACACAGTCTTGGTTGCCATTTAATTAAATGATATATTGCTGGAAGTTAAATGATTTCTCTTTAAGTGAGAGGAAGCTTTGAACAGAGAGACTTCTAAAGCCTGAGTGGTAATCCTTCATGATGCTTGAGTTGGTCACATCTGTCTCTCCCAGGTTTGGAAGTTCTATCGTCTATTACTGAGAGACTTGGACATTTCTACTGCCTTTAATTGCATTGCTTGTTGAAGAGAGGAATTTGTTTATTCAATTTTGCTTGTTTTAATGTTTCATCATAAAATAAGTTTTTGGAAGACACTTAAGCAACAATTAGGAATCTGAAGTTTAGTTAAAATTTTATCACCAGTGCAAATAAAGGTGAGAAAAAGGTAAAATACTCACTGTGTGTCACTAAATACTCCTGTATTTGGGCCTTCTCACTTGTGTTACCCCAGGTGGCGGTGACAATTCACTCTTCTGCCTGGCAGCTGGTAGGAAAGTAAGGATTGGCATTGATTGTAAGGGCACATTTCCATTCGAGAAATATCAAAAGTTCACAAACATTTGCATTTATCGTCACAAAATTAAGGTAGTTGTTTATATGTTTGTGTCCTTCACAAGACTATGAGCTTCTTAGTTCTGCTATTTTTTCTACTTCATCTCTGTGTTCCTTGTGTCCATCTCTGTGTTCCTTGGTGCTTGGTACATATTATGTGCTCAATAAATGCTGTGGAATGAATGGGAAAATGCAAACTGTACACTAGTCCGGTAACTAATTTGATACATGTTCATGTATCAGTTATTTAGTTGGACTGACAGGTTTAAAGGGGGTGATTCTCAATTTATCCTTCCTTGTTCTGTGAATTGTGATGGACATGTTTTGTTCCTCAGTTTAAAGAATGTTTTTCTCCAATTCAAGAGGGAAAGAGTCACATAAGTGGACAGAATTTTCTTGTTTAGATTGTCCACGAATCTTTGGAAACTGCTTCTACAAACAAGGAGCAAACAAATATTATCAGGACAGTTTAGAAATAGCTGATAGTCCAGAGACTGATTTTTCAAGGAAATGTGTGCTGAAAGCTGTGTTTTATTGCACACATGTCCTCATGTTGTATCTAGGCTACTAAAATTATTCTTGGTTCATGTAATGGAATTAGGCAAGCCAATATTTCATGGTGCTGTTCAAAGAATCTTCTCAACTGTTCAAGGATTAGGACTGTTGCAGAAACTGATCCCATGAGAAACCAAGCACTACACTCAGAGGGTTGGAGAACTCAGGTTTATTGAGCCGGCGGACCCAGACGGGCTAACGCTCCAAAATTCTGGGCCCGTTCCAGGTGAATTCTCTCCTTATATAGGGTAAGGCACATAGTACAGTTGGCATTAATTGATTGGCTACAATTGACATTAACTGATTGGCTACAGTTGGCATTAATTGATGGGCTACAGTTGGCATTAATTGATTGGCTACAGTTGGCATTGATTGGCTACTCAGTTTCCATAGGTTACAGGTGATTACAGAGTACAGGAGTTGCCAGGGGTCACATGCAAAGGGTTTTCAAACAGAGGCGAGCAGGGGCAGGAACAGAACATTCCATACTTATCTGATCATCTTTTAGGTTCCAGTTGATTGTTAAAGTATTTTGTCCTCACTCTAGTGCAGCAAGCAGGTTTTACAGAAGCAGAACAGGCAGAAAGCTATTTTCTAGCTGTGTATGAACTCCAGATTTTCTTCATGAGGACTAGATGCACTGTCTGCTCAGAGGCCCTTCAAAGAGGGAGGCACGAAAAGGCTGGGAGTGAGAGCGGTGTTCTAGTTATCCTTGCTTATAACAAACTATCCTCAACGCATAGCAATCATTTTATTCTATCTCACGATTTTGTGTGTGAGGAATGTAGGCAGGCGTCGGCAACATTGTTCCATGGGGCATCGTGTAAGATCACTTGGCAATATTTGGCTGGAGGCCGGGCTGGCCAGGAGGGTACAAGTCGGCTTTACTCACGTCTGGTGGCTTGGTAAGTCGGATGAAAGTCTCAGCGCTGCTGGAATGTCCGCTGGAGTGCCTACGTGTGGTTTTTCTATCAAGGTGGCCTCAGGATCATTGGTCTTCTTACTTGGCGGCCCAGGGCTACATGGCTGTTTATGATCCAATCTTGGAACCATATAGTGGCCCTTCCACCCTATTCTATTGGTCCAAGCTTACCCAGATTCAAGAGGCAGGGACATAGATCCCACCTCTGGAAGGAAGGAGTGTCAAAGATCTTTGCAGGCTTGTTTTAAAACTGTCATGAGTGTGGAGGTGGGGAGACTCCACCAGGAAGCCCAGTGTATGGGGGTGGGGGAGACTATGTGCCCATCAAGCCTGGAGGTCATGGTGAGGCTGCAGGTGGGAGGATGAGAAATAAGGTCAGAATCTACCAGCAAGAGTCAGAAACCGCATGATAGGAGGAACTGTTGGCATCGCCTATCAGAAGCAAGACCTCTGAGCAGCAAGACGCGCTGGAGTTGTCCTTTAGAAGCGGCGCGCTCTCAGTGTGTGATATGCCTGCGGGTGCCGTCAGAGGAGCTCACGACCAGCGAGCTGCTACTTTATGCTCGGACCCCTGAGCAAGTTTGATAACGTGGCCACCAGAAACCGGCATCTCCTCTTCTCAGCAACTCAGCCCTTTTTCTGTTCCACAGACCCCTTCTCTAAACCCTGACCAGGGATCAGGACGTCCCTGGCCTTTCCTCAAACAGAGGCTTCTGCTCAGTTCCCCGGTCCCCCCGTAGCTTAACCTCGGGGGCCACGGGGCAAAGGGCTGTGGACGGATTGGGGGCTTCTCTGGCTTCTTTAAGCACCCAGCGGACCTCCGTCTTCAGCAGCAGCTCTCGAATCTGTGCCCTGAATCCTGTCTTCCTCTACTCTTTCCCCCACATCCATCTCTCTCTTTCCTATTCCAATGACCCTGCTGTTCCCACCCCCACAATCCGGTTCACTCAGGGTTTTCTTGAGGCTTTCTCTGAACTGATATTTCTCACCGCAGATTTCCCCAACTCTCAGGATGGTTAACTGTTGCATTGTGAGGAAATGTGCTAGCTGGTTGATTTGACATGAATAGTTTCAACGCGGCCATGGTGGAGTAGCTAATAAACCAGCCCTCCCTACCCCAGAGCCGGTTGCTAAACACTTACCAGCACATGACTGCCCACTTCTTTATGGTTTTATTTTCTCTTGCTTCAACCCACCTCTGTCTGAATTTAATTCAGAAATCACCATTTCCACTCGCTGTGGAGTCACAGAACATTTGCATTTGAAAATATAAAATGGTTAAAAGCAAGTGGCTTCACCTTCGCTAAGCTCTCATCTCCCGTCTGTAAAGCGGTGATAACAGCGTCTTCCTCGGAGGCCGTTATGGGACGACACCCGTTCCTGCAGGTCCGGGCTCAGCAAATACTCAATACTCGTTGGCTCTTATCACCCTGCCGGTCCCCGCCCCACGCAGGCTCAGGTTACTCCTTTATCCACTGATGGTTTTCGGTGCTCTCGTGTTCTATGAAAACCTGGCACTAATGATCCATCAGCAAAGTGTGTTTTCAGCTGACAAAAATCACTTCAATGGTGGAAAAAGCTCACGACAATCAACCCATTCTCGTTTATACTTCTGTGATGAACTGTGAAAACCAGGTCTCATTCCGCAGTGCTGGACCACGGGCAGGTTGAGGGTCTCGCGAGTGGGAATGAGAGTTCTCGGACTGTCATGCACGCTGCCATTCCTTCCCTTGGACAGAGCTGTTCTGGGAATACCCATCTGGCACGTGTCTCTATTCAACTGTGCCCTAATTTTGTAGGACCAGCTTTCCTACGTTTTTTTTTTTTTCCTTCATTAAAAAAATTGACTATTTATTAAATCTTTGGAAAGGGCAAGTAGAAGCAATTTGAAAAAACACATAAAGGAAAAGAAAAAAGGAATCACCATCAAATGAACACATTTAAAAATGTCCCCCCCCCCAAAAAAAAATCCAAAATAGAGACAAATAACAGATGGGGGAAAACACTGGTAGATAATATGGTAGACACCAGATTACCATTTTAATATGCAGCAAGGTCACCAAGATACCAATGGAAAAACAAGTAAAGAATGATAAAGACAGTAGCATTAAGGCCTGGCTTCTAATGTGGGTTTTGTTTGTTTGGTTGATTTTTTGTTATTGTTGTTTTTTATTGGGGTATAGTTGTTTTACAATGTGTTAGTTTCTACTGTACAGCCAAGTGGAGTTCCCTATGCTATACAGCATGTTCTCATTGGGTTATCTATTTTATACACATTAGTGTATATATGTCAATCCCAATCTCCCAATTCATCCCACCCCCCACCTTTCCCCGTTCGGTGTCCATACATTTGTTCTCTATGTGTTGTCCCTACATGTTGAGTTCATTGTGCATTGAGGTCAGATATGAATCATTTGGGCAAAACAAGTGGTCCCCTCTTCTCCAGTGTCTGAAACACACGTCCCCATCCAGTGCCTCATCTGACACGGGTAGTGGCTGTTAACACGTTTTGCCCAATGGAGTTCATATCTGATTCTTCCTGCAAGGCTAATTTCATGTGGAAAGACTTTTATTTTCTTTAATCCTAGGGTTTTTATATTTGATAAGATTAATTGCCCCCTTCTTTTAAAAGTGCATATTTCGATGGCTCACAAGGATGTCAAGAAATGCATAAAGTAAAAATATAAGGCAGGGAAAAATAGCGGTTATTTGTTTGACTTTGGAAAGTGCCAAGGTCCTTTTATTTGGTGCTTCTTGGTCCCCATGGACCATTTAAATGTAAAGTTAGGTTTACGGAGGGAGGTGTAATTTACATGCAGGAAAATGTACCTCTTTTGGTGTAGAGTTCCATGAGTTTTGACAGAAACATGTGCTGTGTAATCCCCACAGTCAAGGTATAGAACATTCCCAGTCCTTCTCCAAATTCCCTGGGGCCCTTTGATGCCGACTCCCCTCCCCCCTCCCCAGGCCCTGGCAGTCACGGATCTGTTTTCAGTCGCTACAGTTTTGTCTTTTTCAGAAAGCCTTTAGAGTCTGGCTCCCTTTACTCAGCTAATGCATTCGAAATGCACCCATGATGCGCCTGTACCGGTGGCTTGTTCTTTGTTACAGCTGAACAGTATTCCATTGTGCATGTACCACGGTTTATTTACCCATTCTCAGCGGAAGGACATTTGTTTCCAGGTTTGGGTGATGGTGAATCAAGCCACTATAAATATCTGTGTGCAGATTTTCATGTGAATGTAGGTTTTCACTTCCCTTGGGTCAATCCTATGGGCCATTTTCCCGGCTTCCCCACACTCCAGTGGCTGCTTCACATCTGCCTGCGTTATCCCCGGAGCCGCAGCTGGCAGAGCTGAGCCCAGTTCTTACTCTAGGCGGAGATGTGTGAGTTCTGTAGCCAGGGAGCAGTTTTAGAATTTAGACAACTGACCTACCCTCTGAGGAGACAGGGAAATAAATGAAACGCAGAGAAATAGATGGGTGATAGATAGAGGGAGGAGAGGTGCGCAAAATGAGGCGAGTGAGCAGGAGACAGATCTCCAACATCAGGTGCTGTAATTAAGGGCTTTTTCTTAATTAGCAGCCCAGCTGCCTATAAAATTGAATTGTGTTTCTCTGCTTATAAACTGGAATTGTGACTCACTGAATTATGATTTGCTTAGATCCACTCTTGCTGTTTGTGCGTAGGAGCTCATGTATTGCAGCTGATATCTGGAGGAAAGTGAGATGATTAGGAGGTCTCTGGTCATCAGAGATTTCTGTTAATAATTCGATTGGAAGAACAATAATAGCTAACACTGAGCACTTGCCATGTACCAGATACTCTGCTAAAGGCTTTACATATTCGAACTCAATTGATCCTCATGGCAACCTAAAAGCTAGCGGTAATTTTCCCCACTTTACAAATTTCATATGGTCTGAGGCACAGAGAGGTTGAGGACCATTCGCAAGTGGTAGTGCTGTGAAAAACACAGGCCATCTGGCACTCGAGCACAATTGCTTAACCACGAGGCTATCCTGCCCCTAAACTCCTGCCACGAAGAGCCAGACACTTGGGTGTGTCTTCTCTGGTCTTCATACAAGCCCAGCAAGGTGACTCTTATTATCCCTAATTTACAGATGAGGGAATTGAGAATCAGAGAAATCAAATAACTAGGTCAAGGCCCCCGGATGGTGGGTCATGGAATTGGGAATGGAATCCGAGCTAGTCCACGGGCTCTCCACCACCTCTCCCTGCCTCTAATAAAAATCCTTCGGTTCGCCTTGGACTTCACCTAAGCTGAGAGGCTGTCGAGGACATGAAATGAAGATGAATCTGTCTGAGGCTGTGTTAACCTGCTGTCCAGGCTCAGCGCGTGCTGCCTGCATGTTCCTGCCGGGACCTGGCTCCACGTAGCCCCGCTGGCCCCAGAGAGGAGCTCTCTGGGGACCAGGAGGCCGATCATAAAAATATTCATATTTTCACCAGGACTTTTCTCAAACAATAAACTCCCCTAGAAAAGCTGGGGGAAAACATGCACACACACACAAATAAATACTTATTGAGGATATATTTATAATAGATGTCTTTTTGCATTCATTTGACTCAGATTTCCTTAATAGGCCACTGATTCTGGGCATCACGCTTGCTCTAATTAGTTTTTTCATCATGTGATGGTTGGTCTCTGGAGGAAGAGAGAGCTTGAAAGCGTGAGCCGCAGCCATGGCTGTAAAACCACCAAATGAGCTCAGCATTGCCTCGGCTGTGCGTCTGTGAGGTGCAGGTGAGGGCTGGCCCCGTCCTTACAAATCTCACCTTGCATAAAAATGCCCTGACGCGGGGGACGCTTGGTTTTCATTATTTATTTTATTATCATTGGGCATCTTCTCCGTGCTCAGCTCTGCGTTCAGCACTTTTGGACGCTTGCTGTCTCTAGTCCCCACAGCCGGCTTTCTGTACACATCTGTCCCCCTACTGAGTTATGGGTTCCTGAGCGTAGGGAAATATGTCATCAAGGATGAATTGGATCCGGTTTTCTATCCTCCAGGAGCCCCTAGTTTAGTAGAAACCGACATATATATGTATATAAATAATCTGAAAACATAGCACACTGTGATAGTTCAGTAGTGTTATAACAATAATAATTAACATTTAAAGGAAGGGTATCATGGTCCTGGCACTGTGCTAAGTCCTGCATGTGTTTATATGTATCTTTAATCCTTAGTGAAATCGGTGCTGTGTCGGTTATCTGTCACCATAATGAGGCTGTATCATGACCATAAAACCTCAGTGGCATGCAACAACATTAATTTTTGCTCACAAGTCTGAGCATTGGCTGGGAGCTTCTGCTTCTGGGGTAGCCGACTGTTGGCCGAGGCCCCTTGGCCGAGTTCTCTCATGCATCTGGGTGGCTGGGGACAGCCTGGTCTGAGAAGGTCTCAGGTGAGACCCTTTGCATCCCTTTTACTCTGTGTCTCCTTCTCCAGCAGGCTAGCTCTGGCTTATTCTCATGGCAGAGGCAGGATTCCAAGAAGCATGTGGAAACACATAAACCTCTAGAGGCCGAAACTTGAAACTGGCACACAGTCAATTCTGCTGCATTGGCACTTGGCCAAAACAAATGTACAGGGGTAACCTAGATTCAGGGAATGGGGGAGAGGCTCCACCTCTTAAAGAGAGGGGCTGCAAAGTTATTCTGTGAAGGGCATGGATGCCAGAGCAGTGAAGAATTGTAGTAGACATTTTTTTGTAATCTACCACAGGGACTACTATCATCCCCATTTTACAGATGGAGAAACTGATGCATAAAGAGGTACCTAAGCTCACACAGAAAGTAGTGGCATCATAAACAAAAGGGCTATGGAAGTACTGATGAAGGAATAGATTGAGGCTTTTATGGCAGACTTGAAATCTTCTTTGGTTGGGGGATAAATCAGAACTGGGGCACTGCAGCAGGTACTGTTGATGCCTCACCGTGGTTCATACCAGGACCACCTCTGAGCTCAGCAGCAGCTGTGGGGGACAGCCTGCCAGCTTCTCACCTCAAGGGACTCTCTGCTCCTCTGCTTGAGGCTTTCTCCAGGGTCATCAAAGTTTGCTCTGTCTCCTTGCACGGGAGCCCACAAGTGTCAGAGTTAATTCCCCCAGGGGCAACCCTCAGCCAGTGTGGGACAGGAGCTAAGGAATCCATAGCCCAGCTCCCCCGTCCTGGGTGGAATAATTCTGTGGCACATTTTACAAAGCCCCTCAGATGACCCCTCTGGGGACTGAGCCCCAGGTTACTCTCGGTAGTAACCTGCTCATTAACACACAGCTTACCACTCTCCCCTTTCAAGGAAGGCACCTGTGCCCACGCCCCAGTCTTAGGGTCTGCTTTTGCAGGAAATCAAAGGAAGACACCTTGAAGGATGGACAAGATGTTGACCGGTAGGGAGAGCCTGGTGCAGTGTTCCAGGTAGAGGACCTTGTCTGATAAGGTTTGAAGCTGTTCTAAGCTCATCTATTTTGTTTGTTCCAAAGTGCTTGCTAGAACATGGGACTGGTTTTGTAACATTTAGCGCACAAAGCAAACATGAGGGATACTGCTTACCTAGTTACTCATTAGGCACGTTCATGTTTTTTTCCTTCTTGAAGAATCAACTTTTCTAGTTATGAAAGAAATGCAGGGGCATGGTAGAAAAATTGGAAATGCAAAAGAAAGTAAAAAGAAGAAAAACATATTCCTACCACACAGAGGCAATTCCTCCTAAATTTTTCCCTATATTTTCTTCTGATTTTTCTTGTATGCATATTTTAATATGTTACAGGTATACTATTTATTCAGTTTTGGATTCTTCTTTTCCACTTGATATCAGAGCAAAAGCATTTTATAACCTTATTAATAAATTTCCAGAAGCCTAACTTCTAGTGGCTGCCTCATATTACAGCGTGTGAATGTGGCATAGATTTACCTAATCATTATCCCAGTACTGGACCTTGTGTCTAAATTTTCCTTGTGCAAATAATACTATATTTACACCATTGTGTAAGCACATTTTATTAATGTTATATTAATATATTAATATAACATTATATTAATCTTGGATTATTCCTTTTAGGAATGATTCCTAGAAATAGAATTAGTAGGTTACAGGGTTTAAACACTTTCACAGGTTTTTGGCCACCAAAATGTTAACTTTAACATTTAGGTTTTGCCCAGCACAGATACATATCTTAGTCCCTGAAGAGGTGTTTAATTCAGAACTTTATTCATACAATCAACGTATATTTATTGAGCACCTATTATGACCGGGCATAGTTCTCGGTACTAGAGATATCAATGAACAAAACATCCAAAAATCCCTGCCCTGGGTAAGCACAAGATGAGCCTCAGACATCTTTTAATGAATACTAGAGAGTAAGGCAGTGCTTAAAAAAACGATGAGTGCACGTCATGACAACCCAAGAGCCTGCTTGAAAGGGTTCCCACCAGCGAAATCTGGAATAATGTGAATATCAAATAATTAAGGAAAGCCGTGTATTATAAACTGTTGAAAAAATAGAAATTGATGAATCCATTGTCATAACAGGTAGATAAACACACAAGGGAGAAGGGAAGGCTCTTGCCTATAGTAAAATGCCAAGCTCCCACTGCTCAATGGGCAGGGAGTGATGAAGCTGGAAATTACAGTTTTATTACTGTCATAATGAAGGTTGGCTTAGGCAAGAATCATCGATAGATTATAAATCTAGGAGGTAATTTTCATAAGGAACAGGAGATCTGCATGATCTTAAGCATCTCTCTAGAGATTGGTCACCAGCTGCATAGGGAAGAACAGCAACTATTCAGTGCAGAAAGCGGACCACACCTCGACCAGATAATAAAAGCTGATACCACGCACGAGGGGCAGAGGGATGGTGTGTGCTTCCAAGTGTCATTCGTTGAGAAGGACACATCAATGATGTATTCTGGTCGGGAATGCCTAACCTGAATATAATTTGAGGAAATATCAGACCAATCCCAAATGAGGGAAGTTCTATTGAAAGAGAGAGAGAAGGAGAGAGAGAGAGGGAGAGAGAGAAGCACTATAGTCTTCAAAAGTGTCAATGTCATAAAATGCAAAGAAAGGCTGGACTGGGGGGAAAATGCTGCAAAGAGCAGTATTAGGTCAGTTGACATTATTGGGTCAATTATCAATTGGAATACACTAAACATTAGATCAAATATTTTATTAGATAAGAGTATTTTATTAAATTTGCTGAAGTTGATAACTGTATTATGGTGATTTAGAACCTCCCATTTCTTAGGAAATACACACTGAAGTAATTAGGAGTGACAGGCCGTGATGTAGGCAACCTACTCTCGAATGTTCAGGAAAGTATTATATACTTATATAGTTATGGTTGTATAATTAGAATAATCACCTATGTCTTGTGTATGAGAGGGAGTAAATTATAACGCATGTGAATTAAGTGCTAACAGTAGGTCAGCCTGGGGATAGGGCTCATGGGTGATCTTTGTCCTGTTCTTCTGTTTGCCACTTATCTGTGCTTAAAATTATTTCCACATCAAAAATTTTGATCTCATAGAGCCCACATTTATTAAGATTACAAAAAGACTGGGGAAGAATCACTGAATCTGCACACTGGAATGAAAACTAAGTTCAAACACTTTACGAAATGTGTGCTTAAGCATAACCAGCCTCCAGTATCACCTGCCGGTCCCCTCTCTCTGGGTTGGGATGGGGTCCTTACCCAGTGGGTGGAGGTCCTCTGCCTGTGCCCCACTTCTTCACGGTTATGCCCACAGCGTCTCCTCCCCATACTGTTCTGCATGGTGATATTTCTTGTTTCAGGGCTATGGTAACCAGGTTCTCACCAGGACAGGGGAAACCTTCTGCGTATTTTAAACAGAGGGAGTTTAATGCAGGAAATCGGTGACATGGGTGATGGAAGCGTTGAGAAGACAAACAGGAAATTTGCAACAGCAGAAAGCCACTGCCACCTCTAGGCTGGGGGGACAAAGCGGGAAAGTAGTGTTGCTGGAGCCCAGGGGCTGGGGTCACCTGGCAACGCAGGAACCACCACAGGCCTTTCAGGCAGGAGCTGGCAGCTCAGACACAGCCATTGCTAGAGGAAGTCCCTGCCTCTCCCTTCCTCCGGCTCGAGTCTCCCACAACTGCCTCCCCGTGGCTGAACCCAGGGCAGCCTGGGAAATGCAGCCCTCAGGTCAGCCCATCTCTCACCCTCTTAACACACACAACTTTGTCAGATGTAGCGCAGAGCAGGGGGAGGATGAAAAGTAGATTTTAGGGCAGCCACTCTTGTGCCCTTATTGCTATTTGCAGAAAGTTTTTGGCATTGGCATCCACCATGTTCAAAATCCTTTCTGTGTATGTTGTCTAGGGAGGCGTGGCCTCCCTCCTGTCCTTTTCTTAAATTTTTGGTCTAGGTCCGCTGGCCAGTGACTCTGTCTCTATTCTGAACCCTCTCTCTGTTGGCCATGATTCCTCTCCGGCCGACCTGGGTCAGCCGTGGTTTCTGCAGCCAGGCAGGTTCCTTTGAAGTCCTGCATCGTTTTCACTTTAACGTTTACGTCATGGCTGCACATTTGAAGGCACTTCTCTCCCTCTCTCTGGTCTAGCTGCTGCTTCCCAAACACTATCTGTAATTGTGTGAGCAGGGTTTTAACCCTCTTTGGTGGAGAGAGTCTCTTTTCACTTGGGACCTGCCCTGAGAGCAGACTTCCCCATCGGGTGGTGCTGTGGTACGTCCTGCGTCCTGTTGCTGAAAACAGCCCCAGCATCCCCACTCAAGGATGCTGCTGCTGTGATCACCTCGGGCCCAACAGCTTGCTAGCCTGTGCTTTTTCAAGGTCTTGTGTCTAGGAGTGGAAACAACAGGACTTGGCTTTCCATTTTTCCTGGAAAGTTCATTTATTCATTCCATGTCCACGCTAAGGATGGCCAGAAGATCTGAAACAGGCACACATTGGAGATGGCACTGGGGGAGGGGCAGGTACCCCTATCTCAGAATGACTAAATGTCAGTGATCTAGAAGTTCCCGATTCCCTCAGCCTGCAGGCACCTTGTCTTTATTTTATTTTACTTTTTAAAAAATAAATTTATTTATTTTTGGCTGCGTTCAGTCTTCGTTGCTGCACACAGGCTTTCTCTAGTTGCAGAGGTCGGGGGCTACTCTTTGTTGCTGTGTGTGGGCTGCTCATTGCCGTGGCTTTTCTTGTTGCAGAACACGGGCTCTAGAACACAGGCTCAGTAGTTGTGGCTCACGGGGTTAGTTGCTCCGCAGCATGTGGGATCTTCCTGGACCAGAGCTCGAACCCATGTCCCCTGCATTGGCAGAATTCTTAACCATGAATTCTTAACCACTGAGCCACCAGGGAAGCCCAGTCACCTTGCCTTTAAAGATTTAAATAATCAACTCAAATCCCTATCTCACTTTTCCCGGAAATCAGCATCCCTCCCAACAAATCATACTAATCTCTGTGGCTTTAAATTCCTCCTAGTCACCTCTGGCTTCAGATTCATGCTTCCATTTGATTCTCAGTCTCCATTCTGCGTCCTCTATGCTGTTCCTTTTCCACATCGCCCAGCTGGTGTCATTCTTAACAGCATGCAGGTCCTTGACCTTGGAGGCCATGTGTTTTAAATGCCCTGTCCTCGCTGTGGCCAGAGTGAGAAATGAAGACGTGTTGCATTCAGGTTCATCGGTTTCAGGGTTTATCTGCGAACACAGCCAGTACTGCTTACTCAAGTACATGCACTTCCGTAACATCCCATGTTGACACAGGTATAGCAAACTTTTACTGAAATGTTGAGGGTGTGGGGGCTGCTTTTAACTCAATGTAGCACATGCAAGCTCATATGCATACATACACACCCCGACTTCAACTTACACATTAGGGACGTCCCTGGTGGTGCAGTGGTTAAGAATCCACCTGCCAATGCAGGGGACATGGGTTTGATCCCTGGGCCGGGAAGATCCCATGTGCTGTGGAACAACTAGCCCCGTGTGCCACAACTACTGAGCCAAAGTGTCACAACTACTGAAGCCTGCATGCCTAGAACCCCTGCTCTGCAGCAAAAAAGCCACCTCAATGAGAAGCCTGTGCACCGCAACAAAAGAGTAGCCCCCAGAGCAGCCCCCACTCGCCACAGCTAGAGAAAGCCCATGCACAGCAACAAAAACCCAATGCAGCCAAAAAACAAAAAAAGGAACAAAAAACATTAATTTTATATATATATATATATAAATTAAACATTAAACATCCCGGCTAAGTCCATTGGCCTTTCTTGTACCATGAACTTCTTACTGGCCAGTCTTCTGTGTAAAACCATGATCTATCCCCATATTCTCCATTTGTTTCTTTTTTAACATCTCTTTTTTCTTATTTCTTCCATTTTAGAGGATAGCCTTCAATCCAGCCACCGTCCCTTTATGTTTTCCTAAGCCAAGCAATTCACTCCAGTCACTACTGTCTCCAATCCAAGCAGGCCCCACCCAGAGTGGCATCTCAGAATTTTCACTAAATAAAAGACAGTTCTCTCTCTCAGGTACCCCACAGCTAATGTATTTGTAGAGACGGGATGGGAGTGGGGATCAGAGGTGAGAACACGGGAAGGGGGGGTTGACAAATGTCTCTTGTGAAGGGGACAAAATAAACCTGTTAAACTGGAGTAATCTGGACAATTTTCTGCTCTCCCAAATATCCACCTCACAGCCTCTAAGTCTGTGCTTTGTTCTTTTGGACCCTGAAAGCTTTTTGGTCTTCAATAATTCTCTATTAAAATGCAAATACCTACTGGGAGTTGTTAAGCCTTATCTGTTAATAGTTGACTATTGCATGAGCATAGGATCCTGCTTTAATGGGGCCAGGATGGCAGAGGGATGGGGCGATATTGTGGAAGGACAAATAGATTCAGGAAGAAGGAGAGAATATGTACTGAAGGGGTCATTTGGGTTCTTTCTTATATTTTGACCAGAATGAACTCTTCTCACCATTATCCATAGCCTTTTCCTTTTCCTTCTCAAGAGGAGATGTTTTAAAATGCTTGGTTTATTTCCCCTTGACCTGAGAGTATGCTGAATTAAGGAGGGATGCTGGAGCTTCTCTCCTTTGTCATGCCTAAATTAGAAAGAGTAAAAGTAATCCAAGGAAATAGTTACAACAGAACCCCCTTCTAGTTTAAATTTAACTCTGTTTGATGGCATCAGTGCCATGGCAAACACGTGGCCTTGGTGGCTCAGTGGGTGGCAGCAAAGCCTGGATGTGGCCTGGATGATGGTGTGCTTCCTCCATGGTAGGAGGTAAGCTGAATTTCTACCAGCGCCCATCAGGAAGGACCAAAAGAGAGTGCAGATGCACATTGCCAATCATGCCAGCTCCCAGGAAACCGCAGAAATCTCGCAACCTCCAGAGAAAATGAAGATATTGTCAGCTGAGTCCCCAGTGCCCTTCCAGCTAGAGCACCATCTCCATCATCTGTGCGCGCTCTACCTACTGCACATGTCTTCTCTCCCCTGCTGGACAGCTGTGTCTTCAGCAGGAGCCAAGGCTGCTTCATCTTCAAGTGCAAGTCCAAACTGCTTTCAGAATAAATGCATTCATAGGTAATAAGTAACAATGCAGGATCATTCCAAAGCAGAATGTGCAGATAAATGAAGTCCTTGCCACCCTCCCATCCCTTTCCTCTGGGATTCTGTTTTCCCTTTCAGTGCTGATATTAAAATATATAAAAGCCAGGAAGGTACCAGCACCAACCAATCAGAATAGAAGCAGGCTTGCTCAGAACCTGGGTCCTGGGCCACCTGCTGCATGGCATTGACCCTTTAGTTCCTGGAGCATCAAATTCCAAAGGAGAGATTGTACTGGGAAAGGCTTGCCCAGTTGGCTCAGGATAGCTTCAATTTACCCACCAATGTGGAAGCATTCCAACAGTTTAACAACCTGGTGGCTATCCTGATGGGTCTTACCTGTGTACCAGCCCCTGCCCCCTTCTAGGGACTCTGCTCTCAGCTCCAAAGCTGGGGTGAAGCCGAGCCTATGACATCTCTACCTTACGTTGGCCTGTGCACTTTGGTGGGGGTGGGGAGGGGTGGTCAGTGGGCTCAGTCCTATAACAGGTGTGGGGGTCGTTCTGAAGAGGCCCAGGGCCTGGCGGCTCAAAAGGCAATGTTTGTGTTGCTTTGAGCTGGGAGAGCAGGCCACAGTCTTTTCTCAGGCCTGTAACAGCCCCAGGGAAAGGCTTCTGTGACACTGAGCATGAGCTTTCTATTCTATTTTTTGCCTTGCTTATTCCCACTACTGAAGAAAAAAATACTTCCCCTTCCTCCACAGCCCTCATCCCCCCTAAAAAATTATCTTTAGGCAAACCCAGTTCTGCTGCTTACTGTTGAAAAAAATGGAAAAGAAACTGTTTTAATTGCAGGCACATTAGATCCACTTTAGGGCTCACTTCTACTACCTCTGTCCTCATTCATGCATCAGAGCTCTCAGTCTAGCACAGGAGTAGGGGAACCCTGACTCTTGGGGTCTTTGAATGTAATCATGAACCCGGTTTGGGGGAGACAGGAGGAGAAGAGCAAGGAAGTGAGCTATTTTCAGTTTGTCAAAAATCCAAATGGAAATTATAGATGAACACAGCACCCTTGTGTGCAGCTAGAGAAATTCAACTTGAGCCAGCTTAGGGGGAAAAAAATGGAATTAATTAGCTCATGAAATCAATTCACAGGAAGAACTGGGGTGTGCTGAGCCTCAGGGACAGCTGGGACCAGTGCCTTAAATGTCACCAGGATGTTCTCAAATTTCCCTAGCTCTCACCTGGGCGCTTCTCTAAATATGGGCTTCATTCTCTAGATTGGTGGTTCTCTACCAATGGTGGAGAGTGACTTTATCTCCCAGGGGACATTTGGCAATATCTGGGGGGAGATGCTACTGGCATGTAGTGGGTAGAGGCCAAGATGCTGCTAAACATTCTACAGTGCACAGAATAGCCCTCCTAAAACAGAGGATTATCTGACCTTTGTTGGCTCAATGATTATTGCAAAACCCTGGCCTACGACCAGCTTCCTCCATGTGGTTGGAAACTGGCTGCTCCCGCGCGCACATCCAACAGCTTTGGTAGCCCAAGGGGGACTGAGACTTGCTCCTTCTGATCCAGATGTCAGCAGTTCTGGGGAAGCTCCCTGACTGACCCAGCTTGGCCCCGAGGCTCACCCTAGACTAGTCCGTAGGTCCAAAGAGGTGGGATTTTAAAAAATGAGAGAAGCCCTTTCTAGAACCTCATGGTTGAAGTTGGGAAGGAGCTTTCTCAGAAGAAGGTAAGCAAAGGGCAGTAAAAAATGACAACCAAGTTACAAATGCTGCTAGTGAGTAGGTTCAGTTTATTTGGGAGGCAACTTCTTTTAATACTAGGGATGGGGTGAGCAGTAAAGAGAAGCGAGCTTTGGTAGAGTAAAGGTTGGGAACCATGTTCATATCAAACCCTCCACTAAAATACCGCACAGGCGAGGCCAGTGTCCACCGATCCAAACCCTTTTCCCCCATTTCTCCTGTGAAGACAATTCCTGGGGGACCTGTTCTCACTCAGACTCTATGGGTGGTAAGTGGCTATTCAGATAAACTAATTATCGTTAATGTTTAGCTCGCTAATGAGTTATTCTTTCCAGATGACATAATGCCTAACCCCATTACAACGTGCATATCCTTTAAAAGGTCCTTAAAGGAGGAATTAATGGTAGAAATTTCAGGCAAATAGGAGCTTGGTGGGAAGATAGTTTTGTTTTGGTGTCCTCTAGAGTCAGGTCATTCATGCAGGTAGCCGTTTACACTATAACTGAATAAGGCATGTTCAAAGTTAACATATTCTGAGGTATGTTTTATGGAACACTGAGTCCCTAGGATGGTAGAAGGTATTAAAAATGAAGATTTCATAATCAAGTCAGTTCAGAAATGCTGGTTTAGATGACATTTAGTGTCTTTACTATAGGACTCTACTATACTCCTATTTGCCTAAAATTTCTACCATTAGTGGATTCCTTTACTATAGGACTCAGAGCTTTTAATAGGATGGATGTTGTGATTCTCAAGAAGAAACTATATAGTATGCAGACTTCCCAAAGTTTTGAGGTCAAGGAACCCCCCTTTTTTTTGTTTGTTTGTTTGTTTGTTTTTAAAGCTCTTTATTGGAATATAATTGCTTTACAAGGAACCCCCTTTGTTGAGACATATTTTACATATGGTGACCAGTCCTGTTTTATACTTGCTGTCCTGGCCTAGTAGCTGAGGGCATCTACTTTCATTCCCCCAAATGTACCAGTTTGGAGAGTAAATTATATGGTCACCGTATTCTAAAAGAAACGCACTTTAGAAAATGCTTTTCTGTTATCATCTTTATTTGGTGAGAGCAACTTTTCATACCACCTTAGATCAGCCTTAGGAATTCTTCTCTGCTGGAATATTTATCACTACTTGGGCATCAAACTCAGGGTGGATTCCTAGCTCTCTCGGGATGAACACGGCATGAGAACTGTCTGGAACAATGCTTTCCCACCGTCACGGAACACAGTTTAGGACACCAAACTGATCTCTCCAATCAACGTTGGCACTAGAATCCCGGAATCAAAGCACAGACAGACCCTGAGCTTGGTGCCTTATTAAGGAATTATTTGTTTGTAAGAGGCAGAAACTCAAATCCAACAGCGAAAGAAAGGAAGAAAGAAAGAATTTAGTGAAGAAACTTCTGGAAGCAGAGGACAAAATCCAGGAACTGGAACACCTTGGAGCCCATTGAGGGCTGGACCGAGGTTCTTGCTGTTTCTAGGATTCTGTCTCCAATCACGGTGCGTCTCTGCCTTAGCGTCAATCTGTCCCACCTCAGACCATGCTGCCTCTCTAGATGCTGGTGATTACAGAAGACAAATGACCTTCAAGTATTCACATAATAAGCATCAGGCAAAACAAAGGCAATCATTTAAAAATTAGAACCATGAGCAAAAACCTTAAGCAATGTAGCGTGGTTTCAAAGGAGGAGAAACCCAGGACAAAGGGGTTTTGTTTTAAGGTCAAAGTGTGGAACAAAAACCAGTTCCTATAAATAATTATCCTTGCGAGTCCCTTAAATCACCTATAAAGTACAGTATATTTGGTTTTACACCCTTGACTCTTGATATGCACAAATGACAGAGGCATGCAGTAATGTGCAGAAGATAACGGAGAACATACAGGAAAATAATGAGCACATGTGCAAAACAGAAACTTCCAGACTTTCTACTTTTATAAAAGAGAGCTGAGAAATGGTAGAATAAAGAAGAAAATAAAGGAAAACTACAGATGGTTTCTTCAATTCAGCACCAGATCAAGTACTCAGTTTAGAATTAAGGGGTATTTTGTACCAAAAAAAATGTATCTTTAAATACTAGATGATATTTAGGGCAGAGACCATGAAACACAAGAAAAAGAGCTGCATTAAGTCTTCAGTCTCGTGCTCACAACGAGCTTGGCTCCCCGATGGAAGGTGGGGAAGAGTCACCTGCCCTATTTTGACTCTGTTTACTTTTCCTTTTGGTTTGCTTCCTCTCCTTCCTCCTCCTCTTAGCCCTCCCTCTCTCTCCCTTCCACCTCCCCCTTTCCCTTAAGCCAGTGTGGCAGGCAACGTAATACAGCAGTAAAAAACATGGGATAAAGTTGCATCACTTTAAATCCCACCACCGTCACTATGGGACCTTGGAGAAGTTACTTAGTCTTTCTATACCTCACGTATAAAATGGGGGCAATGAGAGAACACGCCTCTGAGTTCTATTGTGCTGATTCAGTGAGATAATGCATGCAAAGCACTTAGAACGGTGACAGATACGTATCACCACAATTACAGCTCCTACAACTGCGACTACTATTTGCACTGTATGATAAAGCCAAGAGGGTCTCAGTTCTCTGGGGAACTTTATGAATCTCCACTTTGTTCATTTCCTCCAATCCCCAGTGTTTGTTTGTTTTTCTTTTAAACCCATCTTTGACTGGTTGGTGTCCTATGGAGAGAAAGCCTCTTTTGATTCTTTCTTCAGGAATTTCTCCATTCCTCATTCGTTCATATATTTAGTAAGCGTCTTGTATGTCCCAGGCATAATTCCAGGTGCTGGAGATATAGCAGAAAACAAATCAACACGAATCCCTGCCCTCGGGAGCTAATATGCCCATGGGAGAAGGAAGCTGTGAAGGGGAGATTTTCAAGTGCCCCTGCTCCCTAGTTTATAATTCAAATTATGTTGTCTTTCTCCCCTCTCCTGCTACAGCTTGCTTGTCTCTGGTTTCTTGATGCCCCCTCCTTGGCTTCTGTGTGAATACCCTAGGTTGTCCCAAAAAGATTTCAGGCAGCTTCCTTGGCTTTTAACCGCATTGCTTCCAAATGACTTGTTCCCTCCCCTGCCCTGAGCAGTGATGTTTTCCCAGGTGCTGTTCGCCTTTTCCAGGCTGCATCCAGCTCCTGACTGGTCCTTCAGAGTCCCTTCCTTTGGCGGAGGCAACAAATCCCAATTTAGCATCACTCGTGATGATAATTAATGTGCTGTTTACTCCCTCTTCCAGATCATTAATGAAGATGTTAAGTGAGACCAGAATGAAACCACATCCCCATGGCATCCCGCTAGACACCTTCCAACAACTTGACACGCTGCCATTTGCTGTTTCATTACCCTTTGTTTACCTCTCGAGCCCAGGCCCTTGCTTCTCAAAGAGGCAGAAAGCTTGAGATTTTTACTGCTGCAGAGACGCCACTTAAAGGTGGGGCTGTTAAAACCTGGCAGATTGTCAATACATCCTTTTGAGTTTGAGTTAAATGTGGGTGATGAATAAAGCATTGTCAGTAAATACTTGGTTGCTCTCCCTCCTCTCAGATGCCTTTGTTTTCCCTGGACTTTCTGCAGCTGTTCTGTCTTTCCCAGGGCAGAGAAGGGTAGATGGTTGCTATATGCAAAGACGTTGCTTGGATCAGCTTAACTATGAACTGGAAAGTTACTCTGTTACATGTGCAGGCTGTGCTAGGTGGGTTGCTTTCATAGCCCCTGTTTTTTGCTTTCTCCCTTCCCTGTATCCATGCCCTCCCCATGTAACCCTGCAGAGCCCCCTTGCACTCCGATTCTGGCCCAGCATGTGACTTTCTTTGACAGAAGGGATTGTAGCAGACATAATGCAGACATTGGCTTGAAAAAAGTCACTTGTATCTCTCTGCTTGCATTCTTGCACCTTCCACAGCTGTGATGAAAACAGGCCTGGAAGAGCCTGTTGGAAGATAGGACACACAGAGCAGAGCCCAGTGACCCCAGCTGTCCAGTCAGGACAACTAGCTGACCTCCAGATGCTTGAACAATACGTATTTTGAGTATGAGAGCTTGTGGTTGTTTGTTACACAGCAGTAGCCATGGTAATAGAAAGCTGATACAGTAGCACACATCTGAAGTCTCATGGCCTGAAAATGTACTGATCTCCTAATGGTTTTCCACATATTGTGTTCTTGACACATCCTTTATAAGAGCAAAGAAGGAAAAGATTTCCTAAGTAGAGATTTGGAAGTACAAAATAGATCCTAGCATCTGGCTTCAGGCTTTAAAAAGCAAAAACCAGAATACAACTTCCATGTGTTTTCAGCTCAAGATTGTTAAAGCAGGTACTGAGCACAGGTACTGTGTGTGGCATATCACATGAATTCTGACAAGTACGGTCCCTTTTATGTGGGGAGGGGCTACGGGAGCTACAGAATTTGCAGTGCACTGAGAAACTCCTTTTCCCAATGAGGACAGAAAAGAGAAATGAAGGCTATCCTGAGAAGAACACGGGTGCACTTACTCCCCCTTAACCCCAAAGAACAGTTTGCTGCTTCCTTTTCAAATATTTGCCTCCTGAAACTGCCCCATCACTCAGCCCACAGAACTCAAAAAAAAATGTTCTGTTGGTTTGTGGCAACCTAGTGATAGGTGGCCTTAGTGGGATGGGCTAAGCCTGGAAAAGCTCTGTTTATGCTGCTGTTTATACTTCCAGAGTGGAAGCTACAGCTTCTGAAGTGCGGAAGAAGCAGCTCTAATTGCTCCCTGGGGTCTTTCTCAGCCAGGGCCCCTCTAGGCTTCCTCTTCACAGCTGACCGGCCCTAGGACCTTGCTAGGAACAGTAGGGTGGGCCGTAGCCTGTTAGATAGGCAGGATCCCACGCGCCTCCCAGATCCACTGAATCTATATCGACATTTTCACAAGCACCACAGGGGATCCATGTGCACGTTCAAGTGTGAAAAGCGATGCAATCGGGAATGTAGAGCTTTTCTAGTGGATTAAGTCATTGCTTTCGGGGCTGGCTACCTCTTCTAGGTGGAGGGCTTCTTAAGAGCAGAATCACATCTTTTGGATTTTTGTATCCCCAGTACTTTGTACTGTTTTTGAACCATAGTAGGAGCTCAAAACAAAGTTGTTAAACTGAAGTTGAGTGGGTGTCACTGGGCAGCCAGACCCCTCAGGCTTACTCCATTCTACCTACAGATGCACCTTTTCTCTGCACGATTCCTGAGCCTCCTGGAGTGGATGCCACCTTGAGTGTGCAGATTTGCCCATTGGAAGCAAACTCTCCGTGGGCCCTGGGCAGCGCTGCACAATCCAGAGATTTAGGGTGAAACATTGTGACGTCAACCTTGCCATCAAGTGCCTCTGAATAAGCAAGTTTGGGCCCAGAGGCCTGCGTATATTAGAATGTCAACACGGAACCTCAATTAGGGCCCTAGTGAAAAACTTGCTAGACCTTTAACAGAGGACATAGAAATAGACCAGCAGGCAGGAAGGGAGGGAGAGTGAGGAGGAGGATGATAAGAAACCCAGGGGGAATGACAGTGGGGGAGGAGAAGGAAAGGAAAAATAGGCCAGGGCTTATGGGACCTAAATTTTACCTGCTTATTTTCTAGTGGAACTTGGAATTTTCTCACCCCACCCCCCTCACGGTATCATTGACATTAAATATCCAATCTCCTCGGCCCCACATCAACTGGAGTAATATACTACAGCCAAGGTTGGCTGCATCTGCTCTCTTCCCCCTTACTCAATTCAAGTTAAGAATGCTCTCACCAAACATTACTACTGGGATTTAAAAAATGATTTATTTTGCTACACAATTCAGACCTTTGAACCATGCTGGATGCTGGGTGCTTTGCTGACATAGTAGTTAGGGATAAAAGGAGAGTTTGGGGGATTGTGGAATTCTGACTTTCTATAAATCACTAATTTTATTGTAGTAAATAGAGGTCACCTCCTGGAACTTCAATAGCCTGCCTTGAAAAATGGTATGAAACTATCAAAGTCCATCAAAAGGAAAAATAGGACAAATGGAGTAGAGGGGAGAGAATATTTTCTCAGTTTCAGCCAAGGCCACAGCATGAATATGGTCGGTACGTCAGAGCTACTTTTAAGAAGTTGGCCGAAAACTTTCACTTTCTTCTTTGAGCATATTGTATATTACCTCTGCCCCAGATGAGAAGCTGAAGATGAAGAATGGGGCAAAGGAGCTGAGGAGGGTGGGACCTTGGAAGTTCAGTTCTGCCGTGAGCCTAGGAAGACTCAGGCCAGTGCATACCCCAAAACCAATGCCCTGACTTGGCTGAGAAGAGCAAAAACCATATATGGCAGGAACTGCAAAGACAAATACAGATATAGGGGCCATGGAGGGCAGGTAAATGATAAACCAGAGTGGGAAGGGTCTGTTCTGAACTGAGATACTCTAGCTTGAGATCTACAACACGTTTTCAACTGCCTTCTCTCTTGATAACAGAGGCAGTAACGAATGTTCCATTTGCCAGCCAAACTTGCAGCCAGGTGTGGCTGATACAACTCACTTCTGACCTTTAAGGTGCTAGTGGAAGTCTCTGGGGTGTCTTCCTTTCTCATATAAAAGGAATCAGCTTTGCCTGAAGAGATTTTGTCCTTTGTCCCTTTCCTTCCTCCACCCTCTTTTCTCGTCTGAAACACAGATGCTCCAGCCGGATGTGCAGCAGCCATCTTGAGATCATGAGGACCGAGCACCAGATGCTGAAGATTACTGAGCAGCCAGACAGAGGAGCCCAGGTTCCTGAGGGCATCACTCAGCCTCGTGTCAGCCCCGGACTTCCGACTCCCGGACATTCTGCTGCATGAGAATAACGAATCCCTTACTTGTTTAAACACTAGAGGTCAGATGTTCTGTAATTCACACAGTGATATACTGCCCCCTAGCTCTGTCCGTGGTTGACCTGTCGGAATGATGGCCCAGTGTTGCCAGATCTGAGTTTTCAAGAGAAGATATGTCTCTATTCCTTTTTCACATGTAATTTGCCAGTTGGCAGTTGGTAATTGATCCCAACAGAGATAATTAATTGAATTATTTGAAAACACACAACCAATTTTTGTGACGCCTGATTTATAAAACGTTTACTCTGGGCCAGGTCTGATGCCAAGCACTCTATACATCAATAGATTATCTCATTTAATCCTTACAACAATGTTGAAGATCATGCTTTTATTTCTTCTGTTTTATAAATGAGGACATGGAGGCTCAGAGGCTGACTTGCCCAAGGTCGTAGGGCTAGCAGGGACAGTGCCTGTCTTTGGAGCAGGTGTGGCTGATTATTATTGAATCAGTCATCTATTACCATAGTAACGGTGCTTAACACACTCAAAGGCTTACAACCAGCATGTATTCTCATGCTTCCAAGTCTGTGGGTTGACTGTGGTTTGGGTCTCAGCGGCTGACCTTGCTTCCTGCTCCAGGTTCTGTGGGACGGGCTCCAGGCTGGGAGTCAGGTTCAGGTTCACTCTATGTGTATTCATCCGGGGGCCCAGGTGAAAGGGCAGTGGCTACACAGGGGGCACACCAGGGTCAAGATCTAAGCCAAACGCTGGGCCTTTCCTGGTGGTCCAGTGGTAAAGAATCCACCTTGCAATGCAGGGGATGCGGGTTTGATCCCTGGTCTGGGAAATAAGATCCCACATGCCCCAGTGCAAGTAAGCCTGCCTGCCACAACCACTGAGCTCATGTAGCTCAATTAGACAGCCTGCATGCCGCAAACTATAGAGCCTTGGAGCCTGCATGCCACAACCAGAGAAGAGAAAAAACCCACATGCTACAGCTCGAGAGAAGCCCACATGCCACAACGAAAGATCCCGCATGCTGCAACTAAGACCTGATGCAGCCAGGTAAAAAAAAAAGGAAAGAAAAGAAAAGAAATAAAAGAAAAAAAAAAAAAAAAAAAAAGAACCAAGCCAAACGGGTTGGCACATGTAAAGCCTCTATCTAGCCTTGTTGTGGCTAGCATTTCATTGGCCAAAAAAAGTTTTGAAGCCAAGCGCAACCCTGAGGGAGCAGGGACATAGACTGGACCCACGATGGGAGGGAGAGTAAGTATTGCTCAGTGACAGTTCAAACAATGGCAGTTATACCACGCAGCCTCAGGAGAGGCTGCCTTCATTGTGATGAAACAAGGACTCCTTTTGTTCCTACTGCCTGTTTGCAACACTGGCACATGGTACACGGACCTGGAAAGTGGGGCACAAAGCCATGCAAACTCATCTAAAATCATTTCATTTCAGAGCTGTCATCACCCTCTGACGATGTTACACCCTGCAAATTGTGGTCCAGCTCCAGCTTCCAGGAGGCGACGGGCAGAAGGTGGGGAGGAGTCAGTGGGAAGGTATCCCAGCTCCTTTCTGAGGGAAGAACTTTCATCCCATTCCAGTTCTGAGCGGTGGAAGCTATGCCTGGTGACTTCCAAGGCATCTCCTGCCCAGGTTCCCGCCTCGTCTCTCTTCTTGTCTGCTTGTCATCATTTGTGTTTCCCCTCCTCCTTCTCCAACACTCTGGAAGATTCACTCAGCCAGTCACTCGATCATTTAATCAATAGGCATTTATTGACACCACTTTTGTAGCAAGCACTCTTCATGATGCTGGAGAAATGGTGAGAACAGAGCTGGACCGATCTCTGTTTTCATGGAGCTTACTTCTAGCAGGAGTAGACAGGTAACAAACAAGTGAATAAAATGAAGGAGATCGCTGCAGAGGGTGCTCCTGAGGACAGATGAGATGGAGATAAGAGCAGAGAAGGGAAAGGACACGAGAGGAGGGAGTTCCGGGTGTCTTGCTGCTGGACCAACCCTTCGCTGGGGGGCCTGCCTTTCATAGGCTGGTTCCCTGAAGCTGCGAGCTGCTCTACTTCAGGTGGAGGCCACATTCGATTCAGCACAGCTTCTGGAAACCTTTATGTGGTGTCTGTGTCCGCAAGACCTCCTGACTCCCAGTGCCCTGTGTACTTCTGTGGAAAACGTGTGTGGAAGAGGAGGGATGGGGTATGTGAAGAGGGGGACACAGGGAAGGGCGGGAAGGAGAACCACAGCAGCTCTGTCCACTCTATTTATGGAGCGACCTGGGTGGTCTGACGTCCCTCCCCAAACACAGGCTTCCTACAGAGAGATGCTTGTGCCACCTGAGAGGGTCCAACCTTGCCGCTTCTCTAAAGCAGAGGTTCTCGATGGGGATGGGGTGACTGCTCCTCCAGGGAACACGGCGATGTCTGGAGGCATTTTTGATGGTCACAGCTTGGGGAGGGAGTGCTCCTGGCATCTAGTGTGTACGGACCAGGGATGCAGCCAAACATCCGCAAAGCACGGGACAGAATTATCCAGCCTGGAGTGTCACGAGCACCCAGGTGCTCTAGAGATGTTGTTGGCCTCCCAGTCATCTCTGCAGGGGCTTGGTTTACTTTTGGGTATTGTTTTGTTTACCTTGAGAAGGGGTGATGTACGCACATCATAAAATTCAAAAAGTGCAGTAGGGTCCGTAGTGAAAGTGTGTGTCTCCTCCAGCCTCCCGGTGCCCCCTTCTCCCCACCACTGACCCTGGTTCCTTGTGCAACTCCCTCCAGACGGCCTCTGGGCATACTTGAACAGACCCTGTCAGTGCCCCACTAATGTACCCCCTCCCCTCTCCTCGACACCCCAAGGCTGCTCTCTGCACACCCTGAGTCTTCCCTCCTGGGGCTATTCGCTCTGGCCCCGGGAGCGGCTTTGGCAAGCCAGAATGACTCGAGAGTGAATGTCCTGGAAGTAGCCACAACCACAGACAGATGGAAAGTTGGCGGATAAATAGCCCAGTCCCCTGATCCCGCAGGTGAGATAGCAGTGAGGTGAAGTGCATGCTCTTTTCCAGACTCCCCCAGCAGGATGGCACCCCTGGCCCTCAGTGGTAACTCTTGATAATGCCCTTAATGGATGCTCTTTCCTTCTCTGCCTACCTAGACATCCCTTGCCTTACTTCTTCACTTCCTAGTGGAGTTTCCTGGGGTCACAAAAAATGACATACACTTATATTCTTCTCTTAACTTTTGATTCTGGAGGAACACAAATCCAGACAGCTATAAATATATATACATAAACATATATGTAACACACATATGTAATGTAATATGTATGTAATATAATATATACATATATGCAATACATGCATTATATATTACCTATTGTGCACATTGCATATATATATTACATTACACATGTATATTACATTACATACTGTATAAAAATATATATTACATTTATTAAATACATGTGTCCTATGCATGTATATACACATATGTGTACATGTGTGTATTACCTTATACATACAGAGCATTTGTGTCCCCCCAGAATTCATGTGTTGAAACCTAATCCCCAATGTGATGGTATTAGGAGGTGTGGTCTTTGGGAGATGATTAGGTCATGAGGGTGGAGAGCACCTGAATGGGATTAGTGCCTTTATAAAAGGGACCCTAGGGAGCTGCTCTCTCGGCCTCACCACGTGAGGATACAAGAAGTCAGCAAGCAAGAAGAGAGCCCTCACCAGGACCTGACCATGCTGCACCCTGATCTCGGACTTCAGCCTCCAGACCTGTGAGAAATAAGTTTCTGTTGTTTATAAACCACCCAGTCTACAGTAATGTTTGTTATAGCAGCTGAATAGACCAAGACAATATGCATGTGTGTATGTACATTTACATATACACACATATGAATATGTATGTAGGTATCCATGTTTTCCGTGGATGATAATATTCATCTTGCTTTTTCACTTAGTTACGTATTTTGTTAACTGTTCCTTATCAGCATGGAAAGCCATCTCATTCTTCTATTGGCAGCATTTGTATTTCATTGTACAGATAGTCCATAATGGATGGACATCTGGAGAGTCTTCAATCTGCCATGTTTATAAATGTGGCTGAAGTGACTATCATATATTTAATATAATTTTTTCCAGTGGGACTGCAGGGCCATGTGGCATGTGCATTTAAAATTTTGATAGACCAGCAAATTTTTCTGCATAAAACCTACACCAATTTCTGTCTTCTCATCAGCAAAGTGTAAGAGTAGGAAGCCAGTGCTGAAAAGATGGAGCCAAATGTTTCTGCCACCCTTGTCATGTTTTGGTCACTGCTCAAAGCATTTTTCTCTCTTCTGTATGATGGAGGCGGACACGGCCATGGAACCCCCAGGCTGTGGGATTACAGGTGAATAAAGGCAGCCCAGAGGCACACAGTCAGTGCACCTGAACACACACACACACACAACATAACCCCCATGCTGATCTAGTGAGTTAGAATCCTTGTTGGTTAAGCGTCATTGAGGAAGAAAGTTCTGAACTTCACAAAAGTGAGATTTCCAAGTCCGATTCAGTAATGAGATATTGAGAGGAAGTGCATTTCCCGTGACAGCACCCCCTTGCAATGTAATAAAGACAAATGTGTTTGGAGCAGACTCACTGTGTGCCTGGCAGAGACCCGAATGCCTTCCTTGTGTCCTCGTACCGCTTCACAAGCTTTGCTGCTGATGTTCTTATCCCTGCTGTTTTAATGGGGAGACTGAGTCACAGAGATATTGATTGACCACATATCAGTAGAGGGAAGCAGTTCAAAGCATGGTCTCTGTAATCCAAACCGCCCAGGTTAAAAGCCTGACGCTCCTTCTTTTCAGCTGGGTAACTGTAGGCAAGTTGCCCTTCCTCTGTGTGTCTCAGTTTCTTCCTCTGTGAAATGGAGACGTTGTGAGAAGTAGATAAATTAACCGATAGGAAATGCTCAATAAAGTTTGGACAGCACCTATGTCAATCTGACTCTTCAAGTTGAAATTTTCATCACTGCATTTTACTATATCCTAATAGTCTAGCTCAGTTTTTTAAAATAAGATTAAAACTTGTTTAAGTTTTTAAGAAAATAAGTGAAATAGATAAAGCAAAAGTTTTATTCCAGAAATTCTCAAAGTGCACTTAGAAGTGTGGCTGGAACCACCCTCATACCTGTTCACATGGACAGCTAAGAACAGATTACACCGCTATGACTGGCCGTGATAGAGGCAAAAGTCAGCACCGACTCTATGCTTATCTGAAGAAAGCCAGGCTCTCTGCCTTCTAGAATAATTTGATCCACACCATCTGGCAGCTTGAAAGAGAAGAAAAAGCAGAAGAGAAAGAAGAAACAGCAGCCATGTAGCATGAATGTAATTCCCGATCCGAGTTATACGCTCTCATGTAATATGAGCCAAATTTAACCATGTCAACATCTCAACAATTGCTGATTTTTCAAGTGCTATACGATGCATCTGGCAGGCGCTCATTGAATGCTCTTCAATGATGGTGACGCAAATGTATTTACTAAAATACAGTGTATTGAAAAAATAAATAGTATATTGTGATGGCCTTTAGTTTGCGTTTGCATAAATTGGCACTCTCTAAAATAAGTGGTTGAGATTTAAAAGAACATGATATGTTTTTAAATGTTCAAAGAATCCTAATTATAGAGCTTACAAATCCTTTCGTTCATTTCCCTCATTTTAAGTGTAAGAAAACTTAGCCCAAGATTAGTTCTTGATAATGAGAGAGAGAAAATAGGGTGTGAGCCAAACACCCTGGATTCCCAGCAGGGAAGAAAATGGGCGAGAAAAGGGACGGTCAGTGGAAGCCGGAGCACCCTGGCTCCTGGAGCATCCTCCCTGGAGCATCCTCCCTCCCTCCTCTCTTCTGCAGTGACTTCCTGGAGAGGAAGCAGAGGTGTAACTGCCAACCAGAAATAGCTTCTCTGCTTCCTGTCCTTCAAGGCTGCTCTGAGAGGGAGGTAGTGTTCCTGTGGCTTATTAGGAATGTTTCTTGGAATTGGAACCTATAAAAGGGAAAGGTGGAAGGGGACGTTGAGCTGTGATGCCTCCATGGAGCCCCCAGACAACTCTCTGAGACGTTCTGAAGCCAGGGTATCCCTTACAGATTGTCCCACGCTGAGATAAGCGGACTAGGCCTTTATATCCCCACACTGGCTGGTCGTTAGATGTGGGGCACTGCAGGTGAGGGGGCTCCCTTCTGCTCAGGTGTTTCCTGAAGGGAGCTGACAGCTGAGGGCTGGATGCCCATAGCACCCTCAGAACCGAAGGAGAGCTCTTGGTGCCTAAAGGAGTCGTGGGCAGCACATCACGGTGCCCATCCCACCAGGACAGTGCCTGGCACAGAGTGAGCCATCAGGAAATGTCTGTTGAATGGGTGAGCCCATCTAGAGCCTCGGGACAGAACTTTGAGGGACAGAATGGGCTCTCACCTTTACAATGTGATTTAGAGGTAGCGAGAAGAGACCCGTTCACCCAAGGTAAAATAAAACTCCCCTCTACCTGTCTCTCTAAGTACCTGGAATTTGTCAAGATTTCTGGGCCATGGAGGCATTCCTGAACAAGGTCTGCCCCTACGGTGTGCGGTTCTAAGACAACTCGTGGTACTATGTTGACTGCCATTCGTTAATTTTCCTCTTCATTGTGGGCACTAGAAAACTCAAAGCTAAATTTGTAGCTCATCTATAATGCATGGAACTTTTAGGGGTTTCAAAATTGTGCTCTCCATCCCTACCCCCAAACCTGATATCGCATTCTAATGTGTAGTTTCCCTGATTCGTATGTTTTAGTATTTTTTTATATCTTACTATGTTAATCGATGTATTTCTGATAGCCTCTCTAAGCTCTGTGGAACAAGGCTAAGTATTAACACATGCATACTGTAAGTTTATTATCTTCTCCTGACATTTAGTGGGTGGGGCCCAATCTCATTGACGTTGACTCTCATTCTATGACATCAAGGCTAACGGATGAGATCAGTAGGATTATTTTGGGGTCTTTAATGGGATGTCTTCACCTTGAAATGCTCTCTTTTGGCTCAACAAAACTATAGTCATTGTATCTTTTGGTGGTAGGAGACATTCCTTATAAGCCCTACTTGTGTGAACTTTTATGTAATGCAACTTTATTTCCTGGATTTAGTTTGTATATTAAATATAGATTTTAAAAGCATGTTGTACTCCCTAAGGCATAAATAAATATTTTTAGCCATAGTTTAGTGGTTTGGCTTTAAAAATACCAACATCCAGATCCTTTGGTGTGAGCAACAAAAGCTTCTTGTCTCCTGATCTCTGCAGGGTTGGCAGCACTGGTTTCTGTAGGGTTTACAGGGGACCTTGGCCCCTATCCTTGAGCAGACAGCAGCAATGACATTGTTAAGACAAAACTGTCCATGAAAATCCTGCTCTCCCACCCAGTGTTCCTTCAAGCAGCCAAGAAACTGAGGTCTCCATCCATTTAAGTCTGGGAAAAACTTGCTTTCGTCATGTTTGAGGTGAGTAATAAAAACCAATCAAGGAGTTGTTTGACTTTTTTTTTTTTTGGTGATTTTTTTAAAAGTATTTTTTAAAATAAAAGTATAGTTGATTTATAAAGTTGTGTTAGTTTCAGGTATACAGCAAAGTGATTCAGTTATACGTATATACATATGTATTTTCAGATTCTTTTCTTTTATAGGTTATTACAAAATATTGAGTAGGGTTCCCTTGCTATACAATAGGTCCTTGTCGTTTATTTATTTTGTATATAGTAGTGTGTTTATGTTAATCCCAAACTCCTAATTTATCCCTCCCTCCCCATTTCCCTTTTGGTAACCATCAGTTTGTTTTCTATGTCTGTGGGTCTATTTCTGTTTTTTATATAAGTTCATTTGTATCATTTCTTTTTTTTTATGGAAGCATGGAAGCAACCAAAATGTCCATTGACAGATGAATGGGTAAAGAAGATGTGGTGTATTTATACAATGGAATATTACTCAGCCATAAAAAAGAATGCAATAACGCCATTTGCAGCAACATGGATGGATTGTCATACTAGTGATTGTCATACTAAGTGAAGTAAGCCAGACAGAGAAAGACAAATATCATATGACACGCTGCTTATATGTGGCATCTAAAAAAGAAGTTGGGGACTTCCCTAATGGCACAGTGGATAAGAATCCGCCTGCCAGTGTAGGGGACATAGGTTCAATCCCTGGTCTGGGAAGATCCCACATGCCGCAGAGCAACTAAGCCCGTGCGCCACACCTACTGAGCCTGTGCTCTAGAGCCCACAAGCCACAACTATTGAGCCTGCAAGCTGCAACCACTGAAGCCAGCGCACCTAGAGCCTGTGCTCACTGGCAAGAGAAGCCACTGCAATGAGAAGCCCTTGCACTGCAACAAAGAGTAGCCCCATTCGCCGGAACTAGAGAAAGCCTGCGTGCAGTAACAAAGACCCAATGCAGCCAATAAATTAACTAATTAATTTAAAAAAAAAAGTAAGACATGCTTTTAAAAAAATAAAATAAAAAGGAAGTTGTATGGTATTTTTGATGGGACTTATACCTGGTGCAGTTGAATGGGATTAAAATTGTAGAATGAAGACTGAATTCTAATTTATAGCCACTGCTACAGACTGGGCTTTGGGAAACCCATCCCTGACATACTATGGCCTAGTGGGTGCTGAGGCGTCCATGGGGTTTTGGACCCACGTGTGTTTGTGTGTGTGTGTGTGTGTGTGAGTGATTGGACTCAGACACTTTATATCTTTCTCAGAGCAGAGTTGAAGTGCTCTCAGGTCCATAACTAGCTACATAGTTTAAAGACCTTTCAATCCTCTGGAACATGGATCTTTACTTTCATCTTTTATTTGTTCATTTCATCTATTCATTCAAACAGTGTTTACTGAAACTTTATTATGACTCAGGCACATCTAGTGAGATCAGTGAAGCACTGAACAAGAAAATACAACGGAGTGTGAAAAGTATTAGGATGGAGGACATGTGGGGTAATATGGAAGCCAAAGGAGCAGCAGGGAATATACCGGAGGAAATAATGTCTAAGAGGAATGGAGACGGGGAGAATGTTCCAGGCAGAGGAACAGAGTGCATGAGAGCCAGGAGAAAGGTATTTTTGGAGAATTTTTCAAGAATGAGGTATTTGTGGAGTAAAAGAAGTCCAGTCAGTTGGAGCCCCAAGAGTGAGACAAGGGGAGGGATGAAGGCAGGTGAACTGTGGAGTCAGGCAGGTGCAGGAGAGGGAGTCTGGGTTTTATTCTGGGGTCAGTGGGGAACCATTTTGAAGGGTCTGAAGTGCGACACAACTGGATTTCTTTTAACAGATCCATAACCTGGGCAAGAGATTATTATTGTCACCTGGACTCACATGGTGACAGCAGCAAAGGAGGCGGATGCCCCCCAAAGGCGCTTAGGAGGCAGCGTGTCCAGGCTGGGGTGATCCTCCAGCCAAACCCTGCTGTTGGGGAGCTGGGCGTGAGGGGCTGAAATGCCGCTGACCCAACCTCCCTGCCTAGGGTCCTGCTGCAGGGGTGCCCGCGGAGCTCAGTCGCCTGTTGGGTTGTCCCCAGTGTAGGACCTATTTCCCAGGAGTGACTTGGAATGAGGATGAGATCTCCAGGGTGGATTCTTGCTTGGAATGAGGATGAGATCTCCATGGTGGATTCTTGCTTAGGAAGAACGCAAAACAGAGTCTCAAATTGCCCTGAACCCCTAGCCTTTCTCTAAATCGGCCTGAGCTTGCTCCCACCCTGACCTTGATTTCTGTCGTAAGTCCGCTTCATTCGGAGCAGGGGCTTAACACCGAAGCACCTCAGCTCTGAGAATGGGTGGGAATGAGCTTTGTGAACAGTGAAGGCTGGAGGCTTCTCCCAAGCAGGGCAGGACTTCCTTGCACTGTGTGTGTAAGAAAGTGAAATTCAGTATGTAGCCTATTAAAAATGTGTTACTGAGCACACACTCGACACAAGGCACCGCTGAAGGCAGCACCTGTGTGCAATCTATCTCTTTATGCTTTGTCCCTGGCACAAGCCTCAGAGAGAGAAGGTGGGTGTTGCTGACCTACGAAATGAGTTGCCCCAGCGTCCTCCAGATGCACCACCACCTGCATCTCACGGTGACAGGTCAAATCTTGGGCTCTGGAGTCAGGCTTGAATTCAATTCCCAATGGCTCACTTACGAGCTATGTGTCCTTGGCAAGTCACTTAACTTCTGTAAATCTCAGTGACCTCACCTACCGAGTGGGGGAGCCATTAGTTCGAAGGACACTTATGTAAGCCGCAAACCAACAGTTTCAGGTGATTTGACCACCTACAATAGAGGGTTGTTGTGAGGATTAAATGAGATCATGCATTAACATTTTTCATCTAGTCCCTGTCACAAGGGAGGGAGCCCTCTTGATCTTCCTCTTCTTTTTATAATAATACTAATAATACTAATACTAATAAATTAAAATAAAATTATAATTATTATTTATACCTGGGGAAAACAGTTTGGGATGTGGGTGCTGAAGGGGATACGTCTCCATCTTTAAAATTCCACTAAGAGTTTTCTCTGAGCACTCCTGGCCTTTTGCCACACCCTTCCTACCTCCCCTTGGAGGTGGAGTGAGTTACCTGATTGGTGAGTGACAGCCCTTGGTCCATGTCGTTTCTATTTATTTATGTATTTTTATGTTTTTATTTTTCATGACCATCATGCTCATTAGCTATTTATTTATTTATTTATTTTTAATTTTTTAATTTAAAAAATGTTTTTATTTGTTGGGTGTGTTGGGTCTTTGCTGCCGTGCGTGGGCTTTCTCTAGTTGCAGTGAGCGGGGGCTACTCTTCGTTGGCATGGGTGGGCTTCTCAGTCGGGTGGCTTCTCTTGCTGTGAAGCACGGGCTCTGGGCATTTGGGCTTCAGTAGTTGCAGCACGTGGGCTCAGTAGTTGTGGCACATGGGCCTGGAAGTGCGTGGGCTTCCGTAGTTGCAGCATGTGGACTCCAGGGTGTGCAGGCTTCAGTAGTTGTGGTGCGTGGGCTTAGTTGCATGTGGGATCTTTCCAGACCAGGAATGGAACCCGCGTCCCCTGAATTGGCAGGTGGACTCTTAACCACTGTGCCACCAGGAAAGTCCATGTTTTTTTAATGGGGAGGAACGAGTCCATCGAGAAAACTAAAGCTAAGTGTGTGTGTGTGCGCGCCTCTCTCTGCCTTCTTCCCCCTCCACCATCCTTCCTTAGACCAATGCCAGGCAGCCATCCTGCATAAGGTGTTTGTTCTATAGACTCAATCCTGCCCGTGCCCAGCTTTGGAATGGGGTGTGTGAGCAGAAGCAGAGACAGGGAGAAGGAGGAAGCCCACATCTAAGCTCTACGCAGCAATGCAGATTTTAGTAGCAATACAGCAGGTGTTTTGATATCCGTCTCCACATTCCTGGCTCTCTCACTCGATTTAGAATTGGGCACAGAGGAGAGCAGTGTAGTTAATTCGTTCCCTCGGGCCCCCACAGAAGGGACTGGACCAACCAGCTCTGGGAAGGTCTTGTGGCGACACCCCTGCTTGCACATGCTCGAAGAAAATCTAGGCTGGCAGGAAAAGGGAAGTAGCTCAGTGGGGCCACAGGAAGTCATTTCAGGTCTTTGGCTGGGGTGAGGAGGCAAGATCAAGTACACCTGACCCTCAGCATCCTCAGGAGATTTGTTCCAGGAGCCCCCGTGGATACCAAAATCCCGATGCTCAGGTCCCTGGTACAAGATGGCTTAGTACAGTCAAGCTTCCCCATCCTCAGATGCAGTCATCCCAGTATGGAATTCCATTTCTGTCATCACTGCTCTCCTGGGGAGGGAATCCCAGTGTGGGGGGTGGGGAAGAGCAGAAGTTTCCTTGGCCATCCTAGCCAGAGAAAATTTCCTCAATAGGGGAATTTTTTCCTCAGGACCCCACCTTTGACCATCCTCTCTAGCTTTCTGTCCTTTCGGAACCTTTTTCTTCTCTACCCAAGTTCCTGTTACTTTCTCGCCCTGTGCAGTACAGCCCCTGCCTTCCTGCCCTCCTCCTGCCCTGCGCCAAGCCTGCACCTCACCTCACAGTTCTCAGTGCTCCTCCTTGCTCTGCTGTGCAAAGAAGCCTCTTCCCTGTAGGCCAGGGCTCCTGAGCAAGGCAGATTCAGGGACTGGCAAACCCGGATGAGAAAAAGAGATCACATCTTTATTGTCACTAGCCTTTAACGGAAATCGAACATTTCCTTTAAATGTGAATGTAGACAACAAGCCACAATGGTTTCAGCAGAACGTATGAATTTGTCACTCACAGAAAGCACAGATATTTCCATATCACGTACACACAACTAGTACAGATGTCTCAAAGTATCATTTAGGTTCATCAGAACTTTGAAATTACAGTGCTTACTAGACCTGCTGCTAGAGCTTGCTAGATGTCACGGAATGATTATTTAACTACTGTGGTAACTGTGTTTCTGTATAACTGATTTCCTTTGAAAGCCTATGTTTTTATTTTCTGCAGTTGGAGACATTACCCTGAGGAGGCCATAGATTCTTACCACATCGCCAGAGGGACCCAGAGCACAATAGAGATTTAGGAGTTGTGCTTTGGCAGGAAAAAGCACTGCAGAAGTCACGCAATTGGTTTTTCTTGAACATGATCATTTCCCAGCTGGGCTTCCAACTGCGGTCAGGGCCAGTGACCAGGAGGGCAGGGATGTGGCCACGGACACTCGGCCTGTCCTGAGAAGGTACGGCAGATGGTAGTTTCCCAGCTGGCCACCCCACACCCTCCAAGTGTGAGGCTGACTGTCCTTCCGGTTGGAGCGGCTGTCTATTCTTTCTTCTCTTGAACAGAGGAGGGAGCGTGATGGACAATGCAACTTCTCAGGCCAGCTTCTGAGAAGTGAGAGGTGTTACTGCTTCCTCCAGGACAGGCCCCAGGTGACAGCCACATCAGCCACCAGCACTGGAGAGAGGAAGCTGACTCCAGGCCCAGCCACCATTGCAACCAACACAGACCCAAGCACCACCTCACTCAGCCCAGCGTCCCTGACCGAGAGAGAGAAAAAAGTGAGTGCTGTTGCTTTAACGCACGACGTATGGAATGACTTGTTCCACAGCAAGAGTCACCAGTATAGAAGCTGCCTGGGATATATTTTTGTCCTTCTTCCAGTTATGCTATATTTTCTGAACTACAGCTAGTGCACAGAGTGTAAGATCTCTGTAGCCCAAACTTGAAACGTGTGCCTATATTGTGAGGGAGGTGTTTTATTAGTGGTTTTATGTTTTTTGCCTCATGTTAGACTCTAGGGCAACGCTGTTCAATAGAACTTTCTCCAATGATGGAAACAATCTCTATCTCTGTTCTCCAATATGGTAGCCACTGCTAACATGTGGGTTTTGAGCACTTGAAATGTGGCTAGGGCAACTCAGGAACTGAATTTTAAATTTTATTTACTTTAATTATTTCAACTTAAATAGTCACATGTGTTACTGGCTACTTGGTTGAGCAGTACAGTTCTAGAGAGACCATTTCAGATTCCATGTGCTCAGAACATCAGCTCTTACAGTCATTCAGTACATGTTTTATTTAGTGAAGGAAATACCTCCCTGACAGGTGTGTTGCCTACTGGAAAACTACTGAAGGGTTTGCTCTTGGCAAAGGAAACAAAACAAAACAACCCAACCACCTTGCAAAATCAGCAAATCGGCAACTCTGTCAAATTGGCATTTTGGTAACGAGTGGTCATGAAAGCTCTGAGGCTGTCTTACTAGAGACTCAAAACAGCATTCGGCCCCCATCAGTTGAATGAGAAAGGGTCCCAGCCCTAGGCCTGCTGCCGTGACTCCTGGGATGCTGTACTGTGAAAGCAGACATGGACTGTGTTTCTCCACAGAAATAAAACAGGAGGACCAGGAATCTCCACATCTGTGCGTGGAAAAAAGAGAGTTGGGTGGAGACTTTCATTTTTGTGCACTTTCATATTGTTTACATTGTTTTTTAGTCAATGAGTGCAATTAATACTTCCATGTATATCCTGGATTCTACAGCTATATTTTTTAGTGAAACAAAAACTTTCCTATTTTTAAAAGCACGGTTTTATTTTAAAGAGGGATCTACGCAGTTCCAAAACAGAGTAAAATCTGAAAACTAGAAGACTGTGAAAGACCCACTCGGATTATTGAACAGGTTCTGATGAGTGAATATCCACGCTGTTTGTAAGGCAAACTAGATGTGTCACTTTCAGTACTGACAAGTAACACAAACTAATAGGAAATGCAGTGCCGCCAGGAGGAAATTCTGCCAAATCGACTCAATGAATTATAATCATTTGTAATCAGTCCACTAATTAACTGGGCACAAAAGGATGTTGTAAAGAGTTCAGAAGTGTTTCCCCGAGTAGGTTAAATATATCCCTCCCACCTCATTTGCTTACATGGGCATTTCACGCAACAAACCCCCATTTTTAAAAAATCAATTAATTAATTAATTTATTGGCTGCATGAGGTCTTCGTTGCTGCACACTGGCTTTCTCTAGTTGTGGCGAGTGGGGTGGGGGGGCTTGATGTGGTGGGGGCTGCTCTTCATTGTGGTGGGCGGGCTCCTTATTGTGGTGGCTTCTCTCGTTGCGGAGCATGGGCTCTAGGTGCCCGGGCTATAGTAGTTGCAGCACATGGGCTCGATAGTTGTGGCTCATGGGCTTTAGAGCGTGGGCTCAGTAGTTGTGGTGCACAGGCTTAGTTGCTCTGTGGCATGTGGGATCGTCCCAGACCAGGGCTCGAACCTGTGTCCCCTGCATTGGCAGGCGGATTCTTAACCACTGTGCCATCTACGAAGTCCAGCAAACCCAAATTTTATTCAAAGAAAAATAGTAAGTTTCAGTCTTTTCTAAATTTTCCAAACTTTCACAAACTAGAATTAAAAAGGGTCCAAATGAATAACCTTCTGGTATAAAATAGGAAAACAACAACAACACACACACACACACATGCAAAAACTCAAGCCTAAAACCAAAGGAGTAAAGGAAAGAAATCAAATAACCATGAATAGTCACTGAACAGCACAAAGGGACGTGGATTAAAGAGGGGAAAAGGACATGTTTTCTGTTTTCAGGCGCTTACATTTTAATCAGAGGCTGACAATGTAATTAAAAAAAAGAAACAATATTGGCCAAATGTCAGTAGTTGGCTAGGATTTTTCTTTCTCCTTTTAGTAGTAGCTACAAAAGAATAGAGACGTTTCCAAATTCTGGGCCCTCCAGCAAAATGTTTTAGAAAGCAGCTTTCTAATCATTCTAAAAATTACTCTTAAGGAGAAAAAATGAAAACTAACTGCTCAGGAGATGCAGACTCATTGTAGAAAAGCATTTAAAACTACACAGAAGAAAAAGAAGATAAAAATTACCTATAATCTTACTATTCAGAGATAAAGCATTAGTGTTTTTACATTCTTTTTGAACTTTTATATGCATATACTTACTTGTGTATTTATTTGCCCAATTGTATTTTACATCTTGTTTGAAACCTGTTTTTCCCCCTCCTCTTAATAATAAATCAGCAACACATTTCTATGGCAATGACTAAACAATCACAGTATCTATGGGGTCTTCCACTGCATGGGTATCCCATAATTTAGCTGACCAACCCCTACTACTGGACTTTTAGATTATTTTTTTCCACCAAAAACAATGTTGTAATCAATGGTCGCACTGTTGCATCTTTGTGTACATCTTTGATTATTTCCGCAGGAAATGATATTAATGGATGAAAGAGCATAGCTTACACATGGATGAGAAAAGATTCCTCAGTTTGAATGAAATTCAAAATATTTGAGTAGTAAAGCTGGTGAAGGCTGACAGCTGTGTGACCTCAAACAAATTAACTGCTGAGGGTCACACAACGGAAAGAATGACCACCTTGTGGCTGTGAGGTTGGTTCAATGAAACAACACATGTAGGTGTTGCCAGCACAGTGCCTGGCACATAGTAGGTACTTCATAAATGTCCTTTCCTTCCTCATCCCAACCTAAGATGAAATTTAGTCTTATCCCGAGAGAGAGAGAGAGAGAGAGAGAGAGAGAGAGAGAGAGAGAGGAGAGGAGGGAGAAGGAAGAAAAATGAGAGGAAAAAGGAGGAGGAGGCGGAGCGGGAGGGAAGGAGGAAGGAGAGAGGGGAAAGAGGGGAGACAGGAGAGAAGGAGGGTTTAAGAGACCAGGGAAGGAGGCTAGAAGACAAAGAAAGTGTGTCTACATGCCTCTTTTTAGGAGGAAAGGCTCCTGGTGGCTTTCCTGCTTTTTTATGTGTTTGTTTTTCACGGCTAGAGTTTCCCCAGCCAGAGTTTCCCCAGCCTAGCATGGAAGCTTTAGAGCGCGTTACTTCAGCATTTCAGTCCGCCCTTTGGGTATTATGAAAGGTTAAAACCCACACAACAGGGCAGAGTAGAGCTTGCTTACTGCAAGATGCATGTCTGGTCTTGAAAGGTATTTTCCTCTCTCATCCCACAAACACTGATGGAAAGGAAGATGGATGCTACACTGAGGGCGGGAGTGCTGCATGCAAATTGGGTTCTGCACGGGCTGGCTGGGGTGGGGAGGGCTTCTTCCTAATCCACACGCACACCTGGATTCAGGTGCTCAGGTGACAGCCAGACAAGCTCTTTCCCTGCCCCCATCACCCATCCCACCTTCTCTGGAGACTCCTTCCCAGGCAGGGATCTCCTAGGAGTCCTTTACACGTCAGGATGCATTTCAGTCAACGGCTGCCTTTCCCAGGGGTATCTGCGTTCCAGGATGCAGCTCTCTCTGTGGGATGCAAGGGTTGTCAGTGTTAAAGTGTTTACTAATCATTCAGGAGGCCCTGCTTCCTCTCCTCTCCTTCCTGCCAGAAGCCATTTTTTTACGCACATGGCATTCCAGGCTGTGTCCCGCACTGAACCGCCACAGACCAGACAGACAAGCTCTCTGCCCTCTTGGAGCTTACTTTTGGCTGAAAAGATAGACAAAACCCAAGTACACAGATACACACCCACTTATGAAGTCACCGTGAGAGTTTACGCTGGGTAGAATGGTCAGGAAAGACCCCTCTCCCGCAGAGGCGGTGATATTTAAACCCCTTTCCATCTTTGCAGTTTCTTTGTTGTCCAGAAATGAGTATGTCAGTCACTATTTTGTAGATGCTTTGGTCTATTTTAATAATAATAACAATCTACACTTATTGAAAGCCCACTATACGCTAGGCCGGCTAACAAGGTATTTTGTTGTAGCTAGTCTTTATGGCATACCTTTGACATAGGAATTACTATCTCCAAATTTCAGAGAGGTTTTCCCAAAATCATACTAGAAATAGTGGTAGAGCAAAAATCCGAACCCGGCTCTTCTTGGCTCTGTAATCAGTGTCTTTACTATAACCCCATATCCCCCACCCTCCTGAGAAGTAAGAGGTTTGTGATGGCAGGTTGCCCTCAAACGTGTGTTCCACAGATGGTGAATGGTGTCATTTAGAATTTACCCAGATTAGTCTCCATGCAAACGACGAAGGCTTTTTCTTTTGCCCCATTTCAAAGATTCTACAAACCTTGAATTTCTCCCTCATTCTCTATAACCCTTTCTTTGGGAGGAAATAGTCCAGTTGAGCCAATCGATGTTCCCTTGTATGGCCAGAGACACACAGCACTGGTGGGCGTGGCACCCCATCCCTGTCCCCTCTCTGCTGCTTCCCTTTTTCTCGTCTCCTTCCTTCCCTGTCCCGTATTAGTTTGAATGTAGTTGACACAACGATCTCAGGTTTGCACATCCCTCCTTATCCTGGAGTCCACCATCATTACAGATCCAAATAACAGCCCTGTACTCTGGTCCCCCGGAGAGGGCATTTATGGAACTCATTAGGCCACTAGGCCACTACTAGGACACAGGAACACTGAGCAGAAAGCAGGGCTTTGCAGGGCAGCACCTGGTATTTCACCGCTAGATATCTGTTCAGAGTTTTCTCTTACAAGACGGATGCCCTTTTAGGAGAAATGCCTTGAGTATTTCCAGCTAATGACGTCACATGGATGAATGTCAATAGCATTTACATTTATACGGCATTTCCCAAAGTACTGTCCCTTAGCTTATATTAAGCCCTGTGGTCTCCCCCAAAACCATGAGTTGGGCCACAGACCATTGTTTCCACTATAGACAAGGGAACGTGTAATATCTATCTGTAGTAAGTGATCCAACTGAGACTCAAATCCAAGGCTTTGGAAGTTGAGGCCAAGCACTCCTTCCAAACACTGTTTAATGCTACAGGTCAATTTAACTGGGTCTTCCTGTGGCCGCTGGCTGGGAGAAAGGGTTCAGGGAAAGCAGGACGCAGGATAAACAGGGGAAGTCAGCATGTGAGGACTGATTAACTGAATGAATGAATGATTGATTCACTCATTCGCACACAAATTTCACAGTCTTTTACTGAACACTGTCACCTACTGTATGATATGATATGAAAGCCTGAACACAAGGGGAGAGTACTTGTACGTGACAGAGACCTGCTAGTGTTCTCTTCTTTTCTCTGGCGCCGCAGATAGACTACATTTCCCAGCCTCCCTTGTGCCCTGTGCCTGCCATCAAACGAATTGAATGTAACTAGAAAACCTCTCTCCTCCCTGCTCTTTCCTATAGTGCAGATGAGCATGGAGAGCTTGGAAGCTCTGAATTATTTTATTCCTGCCAATGTGGAACACCCATTAGACATACATTTCTGTTATATTAAACCACTGAAAGTTTGGAGTTTATCTTTTATAATGATTAGTATTACCCGTGCTTCTTAACCAGGTTGCAGGAAAAAATTAAGACCTAATGCCCTAAGGCATCCATTGTAGGGAATGAATTAACTTCTCTCCCATGCGTCTAAACTGGTGCTAGCTATACATCATCCTTAGAAGAACTGAGAAAATAGTCACTTGCACAATTTTCCATGGAGTTTAACTCTCTTGCGGAACCCCTGATGAGAAACGCTCGATACACTTGAGCAATCTCTGTCCTCAAGGGGTTTTTTATAATCTAGTGGTAGAAATTGGACAGATGTACATATCTCTACAAGGAGATACGAAGAAGGAAATTCATGTGGCTTCCCTTCTTCCTCATGACAAGCCTGTGAAGGAGACTTTATCCTTGTCATTTACAAATAAAGAGATTGTGAATTAAGCAAATAAATGCTCAGGGTTGCTCAACTAGGAGGTGGTGGAACCAAGATTTGAACCTGTGTCTGAACCTTTGTTTTCCTAATTATACCTCCCAAACTCTCAGGGACCCTTGCTTGTGCCAGGAAGGACTCTTTATCCAAGCCAATGCAAAAGAAGCACATTTGATCTAATCCTCAAGTCTCTGTATGGCCCACAAGGACCAGAGAGCCCAAGATGTTTATTTTCAAGGACAAAGGTAACATTTCCCTTCTGGAGAAGACAGTTTTCTCCCCAGCACCTCTGGTCTTGGTCACCCCGTGATGCTCTCTCTTCATGAGGATTTTCCTGCCCTGGGCCTGTTTATGGGAAAGGGATAATAACATCACTAAGAACCATTTATAGAAGTGAATCAGTAGAAGAGAACAGTCATCCTACATTCTGACTTTAGGAAAAGGGGACTAATTTATGAAAAGTTTGGGAGGTATGATTGGGAAAGCAAAGGGTTGTTAGTTTACGGAGAGAATTAGGTTAACTAACAACCATCTTCCAAAAGCTTAATTAAGTCTCCCAGCCCTCAAGTGAGGCAAGGAAATAATTGATTTCTGCATTGCTGATGGGGAAAGTGATGCGGGGAGGTAATTTGCCCATGGCCAAAAAGGGAAACAGCATCTGTCCTGGGATTAAAATGTCAGATTTTCTAGCTCTTGGTCCTTTGTTTCACTTTTGAGTCTGGTATGCTCAAGGCACAGAAGACTTTTGTGTGTGTGTGAGCCCCAGAGCAGCACCGTCCACCAAGATGCTCCATGCAAATAAGGGACCAAGTAATTAAGGAGTCACTCCTTAGTCATTTTCTGTCCCTCAAAGAAGTAACGCAAACAGTGCACTGCTGCTGAGCGTCAAGGCCACGTGGGTTCATTTTAATAAATGCTGGCACTTCTCATTATAAGTTCTGTCCATCACACAGTGACTTGTGATGCCAGAATATATTTGGAGAGCTTAAAATTGAAAGCAATGTCTAGAACAAACTAGAGTGAAGCGGGTGGGGGCGGGGAGGGGAAAAGAAGAATGAGTAAGAGAAGAAGGGAAAAAAGCATTCTAGAAGAATAATTCCTGAATTCCTGAATGCGTACTCTGTGCAAGGGGATTTTCAAATGTTTCACACAAGAACTCCAGGTGATAGGCATTTAATTACGTTACACGGATGTGAAAACTGAGGCTTAGATGAGAACCATCTTCTCCAAGTTTAGAAAGAACAGGACCAGTATTGGAATCCAAGTTTGCAAGTCAGCCTGTTACCTCAATATGTTGAAAAAAACAACCCCCCCCCAAAAAAAAAACCCCACAAAACAAAACAACCCAGTCCTGTCCATCTCTTGTGTGTCTTCCTCCTTTACCATGGACACAGAGCACTTCACGTCTGACTCTTCTGCTCCCCACATGTGTGTGGGTTTTCCCCCACCAAGCCCTTCTCTGACACCAGCTGGGTCTCCTGTAATTGAATTCAATGCTGACACTGTCCACCTGGAGACAGTGTTCGGTCCAACAGGCTCAGGGCCGAGCCCCGTGAGACTGACCCCCGCTCCAGATGCCAGCTGCAAGTAGCAGGTCCCTAGGTTACCTACAATTTCCGTCCTGCTTGGCTACAGATCAAACGTTCCCATGACGTCTCCCCCCTTGGATTTGATTAATTTGCTAGAGTGGCTCACAGAACTCAGGGAAACACTTACTTAGCCTTACCAGTTTATTCCAAAAGGATGTGATAAAGGATATAGAGGAACCACCAGATGGAAGAGATGTGTAGGGCAAGGTATGTGGGAAGGAGGGCAGAGCTTCTGTGACCTCTCTGGGTGCACCACTCTCCCCGCACCTCCACCTGGTCAACAACCTGGACGTTTTCAGAACCCCACACCACTGGAATTGTAGGGAAGAGTCATCACACACACATGATCGATCATGACCTCCATTTTCAGCTCTTCTCCCTTCTCAAGAGCATGGAGGATGGGGCTGAAAATTCCAGGCTTCTAATCATGCCTTGTTGTTACTGGTGACCAGCCTTCATCCAGGAGCCAACCCAGAGTCACCTCATTCGCACAAAAGACGCTCTTATCACCCAGCAGATTACAAGGGTTTCAAGAGCACTGTTTCAGGAACTGCCGTCAAAGACAAATATTAGAACAAAAGATGTTCTTAGTGCTCTTATCACTTAGGAAATGACAAGGGTTTCAGGAGCTCTGTACCAGGAACCAGGGGCAGAGACCAATACATATTTTCTATTATCTCACACTTAATAACTGTGCTGTACTGCCTTCCACCCGCAGATTTAACTAAAAGAGGCTGGGAGGTGGGCTGTTGGAATTCCTGTGTTAACGTGTCTGTTTTTCTCTGCTTGACTGACAGCTCCTTGAGGACCAGAATCAAGATTTAGTATCTTTGTCTCCCCGGAGCCTAAAGCAGCTTGTGAAAGCGGTGAAGGTTTGTTGCAGTGAGTGAAGGAACATCTGCAATGAGCCGTAGGCCAGGAAGCAAGTATCTCAAATATCTCACCTTCTCATCTAATCCTGAGTCATCTGTGGGGTCTCAGGCTCTCACAATATAAGTAACACTGGCTTGTCTTCCTCCATTCTCCCCACATCCAACTTCACGGGCTGAGGAATTCCAAACTGCTCTCTGCCGTGTCTGGAACTTTTAGGTAATTCCCATCTGGATTCTGAGACTCAGTTTCCTCTCCTGAAAGTGAGTGTTCTGATTGAGAGAAGGATGGCAGACAAATGCCTATGAGGGTCAGGCAGGTATAGAGAGTGAGTGATGCAGGTATTTCCTGTAAGACCATCAGCAGTGGTGACAATGACGGCCAACAGGAAAGGGTCCCCCCGGCAGAGGAAGAAGCTACGATTCGTCTTCAACTGTGGGAATGAGGGCTCAGTGTGGCCACATTTCCAGTTTCTTCCAAAAGATGCAGAAAGTCTGGATTTTTATGTGAAAGTTTCCAATTCTTAAATGTTGGCACAAACATTTTCAGAAACACAAAGTGAGCCAAAGGCAACGCATCTGGGTGCCGGAGTCAGCCCACGGACCTCCAGGGCGCAGCCTCTGGACCAGATGATGTCTGAAGCCTTTTCCACTCTGAAAGGATTTGGCCTGGTGACAGGTTGTCCCTTCAATCTGTGTGTTTTTGGCTCTCCGGTCTATTTCTGTTCTAGTTTAAGCAGAGTGGACCAGGGCTTAAGTGTAACTGTGTTTATAAACACCCTAAAGAATTCCATATGGTATGCCGAATGTGAAGTTGGCTTAATTTGAAAAGATTAAATGCACTCAGGCAATTGCAGAGTTGTCTGTTTCGTGAATCAATGCAATTTGTTGGTGGCAGGCCGGGAAGGGATGAGCTTTGGGAAACGCAGCTGGTGTGACCAGGAAGCCCAGTGGTAGGAACGTCAGAGGCAAGTTGTGTGGCAGGAGCTCTCCTGAACACTCTCACTTCTTCCTCTTTGCAACACACACACACACACAGACACACACAGACACACACACTCCCTCTCTCCCCTCCCTCTGCCCTGATTTCGTTTCCTGTTTCTTAATTTGAACCTTATCCAAATGAAAAAGATTTCCTTTATACACTCAGGGACACTGTGGGCAATGCTTAGCAATCTGGGACCAGGTATCTCAATGGATGGTGGCACTTGGAGTCAGGCAGAAGCCCTCAATCAGGAACCTAAGTTGGGATGCAGGCCTGCCTCTGGCATTAACCCACTGTGGGAGCTTGGACAACCATTTCCCCTCTTCAAGCCTCATGTCTTTATCCGTGAAATAACAGATGAACTTGGATATCTTAGGTCTCCTGCAGCATTAACAATATTCATAATCTTTGCTCTCCCGTGAGGCAGGAGAGGGGGAATCTCTCCTGTTTTCTCCTTGAACATTGTTTCTGCTTCAGATGATGGGCAGCAATCTGTTGGCCTCGTGTCTAGGTGTGGGAATAACCGTGGTTCTGCAGAGCCACCTCGAGCAGGTAGATGGGAAGCCTGGTGTCATGTGGTGTGAGCCTAAGATAGACCTTGAGGCATCCATGGCTCCCATGTAAGCCTTGAACGGAGGCCCCCTTGCCTTTCTCTCTGTCACTTCTGGCACAGTTTCAACAGTGGAGAGAGTGTCAAACTCATGTAATCAAGTTCCCTGATCAATAATTCTTAACCCTGTAGAACACAAGAAGGCATGAAAGAGGAAAAGAAGAGGGGAAAATGTATGTGAGTTAGACTTTTGGTCACAAATAACAGAAAAGCAAATCAAACCAACTTAAACAATAAGAGGATGATTTACCTAATGTGAAAAGAATCCCCATATTACACCAGCAGCTCCAGGAATGGATAAATCATCAACTCATTGATGTCATTAAAGACCCTCTTCTCTTTCCTTTTTCTATGTTGTATCAAGGCAATTCTCCTCATTGTAACAAAATGACTGCCATGGTTCCAGGTATCATGTCTTTGTACATCAATGTTCCTTTCGATTGTACCTTTTATTTTCCAATAAGAACCTCCCCCCAATACTTCCTTTAAAGTCACATTGGCCAGAAATAAGTCACATGCCCATGCTTAAAACCAATCATTAGCAAAGGAATAAAATTATTGTCATTGGCTTAGAATTCAACAATCCAGATTCACCCTGGAGCTGGGGAGAGACCCTGCCTCCCCTGAGGTATGGAACCCCCACACTTGAACAAAATCAGGGTCTGAGTTCAAAGACGAGGGCAGGGTACTGTTAGAAAGACTAACAATAGCATCTCTTTCCTTACCCCCCACCCCACCCCTACCTTTGGGTTGGGAGGGAGGATGGAAGGAAGAAGAAGAAGAGTAGAAAAAAAGAGGAGGAAAGAGAAAAGCAGGGAGGAGGATAAGGGAGAGTAGCAGCTTTGGAATCAAAAGGACTTTGGTTTCAGTCCCAGCTTTGTCTTTTCCTGGCTGTGTGTTCCTGGCTTGACCCTGGGCCTAAGCTTGGGTTTCCTGACTTGAAAAATGGAGGTCACATGGGATTTTCATAAAGTTAAATGAGAAGATGGATGTAACGCGCCAAGCACAGTTTCTGTCACAAAATAACGTTCAATTAATGTTCAGAAGAAGAGAACACAAGTCGGGGAGGAACAAGACTTTTTATAGAGGGCTTTACATTGTATAAGATGCTTTCATGAATATCAATGCTTTTCATCTGCCAGCACGTCAGTAAGGTCACAAATGGGACGTGTTTATTGTTTCCTTTGACGGATGTTGAAACTACAGACCAGGGACTGTATATATTACCTTGCTTAAGGTATTAGAAGCAGGGTGCAGGTCTTCAAAGTCCAAAGCCCCAGCAATACCCAGAAAAAAAAGTAGTAAAAAAATTTTAAAAATGTATTAGAAAAAAACCGTATTATTATATTTGGAAAACACATTGTGGGTAGGGAGAAAGCCTTACAATGAAAAATGTGCCAACCTCCATCTTCCTCCACTTAGGGCAATTAGATTCAATCCAACAAGTATATTGAGCACCTACTGTATACAGGACAGGTGTCTGGTCCCCAGAGGATATAGAGGAGGGTAAAACACAGTCCCTGTACTCAAAGAGTTCAGTCTTGAAGAAGCACAGAGCTATTTTACTGATATACGCTTTTCAAGATGCAAAGTATTTGAATTGGTACTCTTTTTCTTCAAATTTTCACCTCCTAAGTCTTATGGTATCTTGCAGCCCAAGGCCCCTCATGGCCAAGGTTGAGTTAGATTTTGAGTCTGTGGGGGAGGCTGTTGCAATGGGGTTGGCTTAGATCGTCTGGGTGGTTCCTTCCAAGCCGAATATTCTGTGAGGATAGGAGATCTGCTTTGCCAGAAAGGGGTTCTTAGAGCTCTGGTGTCCTGGAAGATGATGTAATTGCCCTCACTGGACCAGCTACCTCCTCTCCCCAGCCTTCCCCAGGCTGAGCCAGGGTCAAGCCAGCCAGCCCCCACCCAGCAGGACCTCCACTTGGAGAGAGTGGGGCTGTGCTCCGCCCAGGTCTGAGCTTGGCTGGTCACATCTGGGCTGGAGGGCTCCTGGGGAGTGGGCCAGAGGTCTCACTGATTCAGCCACGCTCTCCAGACCCTGTTGGGCATCCTCACCTGAAGAGGATTTCCAGTCCTTTCCCAAAGGGGGCCCTTAACCTCTTAGACCCAACCCCTCTCCCTTTTCCAAGCAGAACAGATCTCCTGGGATGTCCGGTTCAGAGGTCACTTGGGTGTGGGGTATGCGGTGGTGAAGCACCTGGCCGTGCCAGTGGACAGGAGACGTGCACAGCCTGGGTAGCCAGGGCATGGGGTGTGGGTCTGAGCTGGAGGAGTGACACCATCAGAGGGGCTGTATAGGGCCATGGGACTGGTTGTGAACAGCAGGCCCCTCTCTTTCTCAAGGCAGCTCCACATTTTTCTTAAGGAACCCATACTTTGGCATTGCCCCTGACCACTGAGGCTCTACTGATCACCCAGACACCCCAGGTTTGCTTGGAGACGTTGCAACTGAGCCAGTGCAGAGCTGCCTCTCTGTCTTAGTCTTTTCAGGCTGCTGTAACAAATGACTATAGATTGAGTGGCTTATAAACAACAGAAATATTTGTTTCTCGCCATTCTAGAAGCAGGAAATCCAAAATCAAGGCACCAGCAAATCCAGGGCCTGGTGAGGCCCACTTCCTGGTTCTGTCTCTTTTACAAGGGCACTAATCCCATTCACGAGGACTCCTCGCTCTCGACCTCATCACCTCCCAGAGACCCCACTTCCTAACACCACAGGAACTCAAGTGAGGCCACAGGATTCATTGTAACAAAGTTCTGTTTTACAAATTTCCCCAGGAGAGGCATCAGTGTTTCCTGCTGGTCATTCTTCCTGTGAATACCGGGGCTCTGGGGTCCCATGTACGTCCCCCTCCTCACCGCTTGTCCTTTATACATGAAAAGGTCAGACGAGGTACGTACCTTCTCATGTAGAAAAGGGAAACGCTGTGAGTGTTTAAATCCTTCAGACTATGAGCGGCTTGAGGACAGGAACTGCCATGCTTTTGCACACGTGGTAAATCCCCAGAGCCTGGGACAGTAACAGGCACATGTTGGGCACTCAGCAAACATTTGTTGGATATTCAAGAAAATGAAATAGTCCACTCAAAGCGCTTAGCACACTGCCTGCGTACACACACAACCAATGCTAACTATTATTATTGTGAGTGGTTTAGAATCTTCAACAAGTGGTGTTGCAGAGATATGAAGATGCTTTATTCATTAGTCAAAATATAGTTATTGACTGGCTAGCGTGTGCCAGGCAGTCTGTCAGGCTTGAGGGCTACAGCAGACACATTTGCAATGAAGTTTACAGTCTCCTGGGGGAGACTGACATTGAACAAGCAATTGTAAGTGTGGGAGGGTTGCTCTGAGTTCTCATCACACAATGTCTGTGTGATAGGATGAGACTGGCTACACTAGGAAAACACTAGGAGTTGTGTCCCAGGCTTCAGTTAAACCAGACTCCCTTCTGTAGGTATATTAGTTAAGGTAATGCTAGCCACTGGAACAGATAAACAGATCAGCGATGAAAACAAGAGAAGCTTATCTCTTGCTCGTATATTTCCCTGAGCAGGTATTTCGGATTGGTAGACAACTCTCTGCCAAGCAGTGTTTCAGGGACCCAGGTTCCTTCCACATTGTGGCTCTGCCATCGTCAACCTTTGTTTTCCAAGTTCCCGATGTTCCTCTGCATCGGCCTGGTGGGGAGGGCAGTGGAGAGACGGCTCGGCAGGAGGTTTTTACGGGCCAGGCCTGGAAGTGCTAATCGTGACACGTGCTCCCACTCTACAGGTTAGTGGTCCGCCCACAGCCACACCAGACCACAAGGGAGACTGAGGAATGTCATCTAGCCTAGGATTTGAGGACCTCCACTGCAATCTGAACTGTCACCAAATAACCTTCACACCCCTTTCTCCCATGCAGAGGATACACTGACTCCCTCTGTAAGGGAGACAATCGAAAGTCCAGTCCAGTCACTATGTCCAGCTCAGTGCTCTGAGTCTCCAGCTGATACGTGATAGCCCCACAAAGTCCAGATGCAATATTTCATGTTCATTGACCCGTGAACTGCAAAGACAAGTTATCTGTCACCACCCTCCGTGGACCACATGTGCTATGATGGAACAGGGATGGGACAAGGAAACAAGCAGTCCCATTCAGAAAAGTGCAGAATGGGAGTCACTGGTCCATAGTCCATAGATTGTACAATCCTGCTGAGCAAGAGGCTCTGCCAGGCAGCAGGGGAACTTTCTTGATTAGACCAGAATTAAATTCCTTGGGGAAAATCCCCTCATCTGTTGTTCTCTATGATCTGTTATTCTATTGACATTTTGGGCCATTTTTTGTGGGGTGTATCTTATGAATATAGGATGTTTAGCGACTTTCCTGGTCTCTACGAATTAAGTACCAGTGGGTAGAGGTATCTCTGCCCCAGTGGTGACGATCAAAAATATCTCCAGGCATTGTCAAACATCCTATGGGAACTAGTGGTTTTAGACTCGAACAAAGTCCTGAATTATGGTTTCTTTAGCAATTCTGTCCCCTCAAAACCTTAGTAGGCTTGTGATCTACATGTGTCCCATCAGTCCCATGAGCATAACTATGGCTGAAGTTCCTTCCTAAACAAAACGTTCATGAGTGGTTTATTTCTTTGCATCCAGGTATTTTGCTACTGCATAACATGGTCTTCATCTTTATAGCTTCTAAAATAATTTTTCTTGTCACTTGTCACTCAACACTAATTAGTTGGGCAGTGGGCAGCAAGAAAGCTGATGCTGGAGACTGAAAAGACTCAGGTATCAACAAAAGACCCGTGATAGCTTGAAAGGCAAACAACTAAACCAGAGCCACAGGTTTTAGGTTTGCATCATGACAGTACCCCCACTTCAGCATTAGTTAAGGAATGTTACAGTGGCACCCCATTTTAAGGTATCCATTTCCCTATTGTTAAGGTATAAAAGCAGGTGAAAGGTCTTTTTTCCTGACCCCCTTTCCTTCTTCTCTCTCAGTGATTAACTGGGATAGCAAGTCCAAAGCTGGGTTGGCTACCTCCTGGTTAGGAGGAGAAATGGGAACTGGGATGTGGGGCTAAGTGGAGGGCAGAGAAGAAGGGATGTGTGCAGGGAAGGGAAAACTTGAAGTGGTGGAGGTGAAACTGGATGGAGCCTGGAACAGCGTCTGGGATGGACTGCTGATTTCTGAGGTCTAGTGTGGGTGAGATTGCACAGGCCAGGTTCACTCAAAGGGTCCAAAACGAGACACCATGAAACCACCAAGAGAGTTCATTGATTCAATATTCAAGTAAGCCAGATGAACTTTGAACTGCTTCCAACATCCCATTTAAAATTTTTATATATAGTATTAGTTTTAATAAAAGGAAAATTTAAAATAATTATTTCATTCTGATTATAAAAATAATAAATAAAAACTGAAATAAGATTAAACATTCATTTGTTCAATACACTGCGACACATCTATACTATAGAAAACGGCACCGTGGTTAAATTTATGTGTACAGTGTGATATCATTTACATCAAACAGAAAAACCCCACACTATTGCTCTGTTTGAGAATGTTGTTATGTAAGTAAATGTGCAGGAATTGATATGAAAAATTTCACGGATCATACTGCTAAGTGTGGCTGGGCTGGAAGCAGGGGTGATGGTACGGATTGGGGTGATGGTTAAAGAGCTTTAAAAGCAATAGTTCTCCTAGAATAGGATATTAATAACATTTAATAAAAATTATAAGAATGAGGTGGATCTGTTTGCACTGGTAGATACTGGTGTCTGTTTTCTGCCTTGAAGGAAATGAATAACTGTATTTACCTTTGTGGGGGAGGGACAGAGGGAGGAAGAAGATGGAAAGTTCCACTTATTAACTTTGTACTTCTCTATGCTCTCAATTTTCTAACCATGTTTATATATTGCTTTTTTTCCCAACAGTTTTCTGAGTGATAAGAGGATGGGTCTCTTTTTGCTCTTTTCTTTAAATTCAACTCTAATAATGTAAACTAAAAGATGTTATTTAAAAGGAAATTACACAAAGTAATATGTCATCAAGGTTGATAATTTTGAAAATAGAGGAAAGCATAAAGAACAGAATTTAAATTGTTAATAGTCTCCCTAACAGACATGAAAGTCATTAATAACATTTTGATGGTTTCCTCCAGTCTTTTTTCTTATGTCCATTAATATCTATTTTAATAAAATTGATTTATATTTTACATCTAGTTCTGTACTGTTTCTTTTACTTAAGATATTATGGGCATTTTCCACACCATTAAATCTTTTTTAAACAATGTAATTTGTAATAGTTATGTAACAGTACTATGCATATATGAACATCCCACACTACATACATATATACCAAATCATAATTACAATGCCAACAGTTAAGCACTCACAGTGACCAGGTACTACATAAGAGCTTCACTCATATGGTCTCATTTCACCCTTCCAACAGGCCCATAAGGCAATGTATCATCCCCATTTTATAAATGAGAAAGCAGAGGCTCAACTGGGTTACAGCTGGAACTGACCCAAGGAGCCAAAGCTAGTGAGTGGCTAAGCCAGGTCTCAGACTCACATCTATTGTCTGAACTACTGTGTTAGACAGCATCTACCAGAATTTTTTAACCAATTCCCTATTGTTGGACATAGGATTGCTTGAAAATTTTTACTATGTTGTATAATCTAGTGATGAATATCCTTGCACACACTGCTTTGGCCACATCTCAGAATTCCTTGCTTAGGCTAAATGCCTCAAGGTGGAATTACCAGGTCACAGTGAGAACATCTTCAGGTTCTTGCAACATATTCCCAGACCCTTTCACAGGGGTAGTTTGGAGCTGTAGGCAAACCCTTCCAAAAGAAAAGGGTAACTCTGCAGGAACTAAGAACTGTAGCAATCATGGCCCTCCTGGGTTGAGGGCTGAGCTGGAGCCCGCTGACATTGTCTCCTAAATGATGGCACTCAAGTCACACCTGGTGCCTGGAGAGTTTTATTGAATTTCCCCGCGATGCCATTATGCTCTGTAAACACCGAGTCAGGCCCCTATTACAGCAGGTAAGCGCACATCTTGCTACATGCCTCCTCGCAAGCTTCTATTATTTCAAATGTCAAATGCACTTTGCCTGAAGCCTTTTCAGCCTTTGATTTTTAAATCCACATGCATTTAATTTATTTATTGGATTTCTATAGGACTTGAGGGGAAATTTAATTCATATACTTCTGATTCATCTTTGCTTAACTTGTTTGATGGCTTAAAAAGCTTTGTTGGCTCTCTTAAATAAGAATTTTTTTCTTTTTTTAGCTTCTTTCCAGAGACAGGATGCTGAGGAGGGGGGATTCTCATTGAAAAGATCAGTACAAAGCTAAGAAGGTGATCAACTTGGGGAAGATCAGGTTCCCAGCCATTCTTTAAAACACTCTGCCTAGTCAAGAGGTTACAGAAAGGTACAAGTAATTCGTAAAGCAGTATCCTCTTCCTTAACGCCATTAGATTAATTTGAGAGCCCGCCACTACTATCAGGATGTGCCAGGAAGCTCGGGGCACCCCAAATTTAAAAATTTTTAAATTAAATTTCATTTCAAAATTTAGAAATTTTCTCATTCAAAAAAATTAATTGGTGACATCTGAATTCCCTGATTTGTCCTTCTTACTAAGATAACTGAGTTGAGATAATTCCAGCCCAAAGTAACCCAAACTTGATATTTTCTTAAGTCATTTCAATCCAAAGGTGGGATACGTGTTATTTCCATTAGGCTGTTTTCTGTCTCTATTTTCCTTTTTTACTTATTATGGAATTTTTCAAACACTGAGGAAAGTTGAAAGAGGTGTATAGTGAACACCCATGTACACAACACCTCAGTCCCACAGTACTTAGCATTCTGCCCTGCTTGCTTTCTCACACATCAGTCCCTCTCTCTCTGCATCAGCGTGCTATGATTTTGTCCATCTTAGTGTTACTTCAAACCAAGTTAGAAGTCAAACCAAGATTCCACGGTTCTGCTCAGAAGATCCCGGTACACTCTTTGGACCATGGTCAGGAAGGTCTGAGCCCAGCTATGCTGACGCTGGAGGTGGAGCAGGTCATCAGTAGGTGGCGCTCTTCCTCTGAACCATGATGACCCAGACGTGCCACCCACTCCCAGCTAAGACCAGAAACCAGGCTGCAGAAAGGCCCTGCCTTCTGAAAGTGACAATGAAAAGAGTCATTAGGTGCTTTTAGTTTTGAAGGTTGCTCAGTCAGTCCTTGACTGGAGTCCTTCGAGAGCTGTGTTTCACCATTTCCGGGGCCTGTTACCTGGAAGCAGAAATCTCAGGTATCCTAAGACCAGAGGTTATGGGATCCTATTGAAAAAGGTTGCTTGGTACATATCAATGTTAATCAGTACTAAAAAGTTTGGGAAAGAAAAATCTGGCAAGGTGACTTGCAAGACTTGATAGAATCTGAATATTAACCAGAGATATTAGGATAATTTTACTAGGGAAGAAATATAATTCCACCCTTTACATTCAGTTATTCAGTAGTCAACATTAGGGAGGAATGGAGTATGTAACTTGTTAAGAAACAGCTGTCTGGAGTCAGGCAGACCTAGGTTTCTACCAGAACCATTCCCTGGGTCTCAGTTTTTTCATTTGTAAAATGAAGATGATATGCTTACATCATAGGGCATTTCATTCATTGATTCAACAAACATTTATTGAGCACCTACTGTGTGCCATGCACTGCACTAGAGCTGTGTGCACTGTGTGAACAAGGCAAGGTCACTGCCATCACGGAGCTCTCGGATAGACTGTATTTTTGAAGATGGATGTGCCCATATATTCCATCCCTTATTCTCTCCTTTATTTTAAATTTAACTTTATTTTTATTTTATGTCAAACAACCTTGCAAACAATGAAAACAAATCAAATCATGAATAAATGTCTTTTTAAAAAAAACTATTTTATTGAAGTATGATTGACATAGAAAAGCTATACACATTTAATGTTGACAACTTGATGAGTCTTGGAATAATTATACATTTGTGAAACCAACATCACCAGCAGGCCACAGATACATCCATCACTTCCCAAAGTTTCTTCCTGTCCCCTTTATTATTTATCTTTTTATGGAACGAATACGTAACATAAGATCTTAGCAAATTTTAAGTGTATAATATAGTATTATTAGCTATAGGCATATATATATATATATATATGCTGTATAGTAGTCATCCAGAACTTATTTATCTTGCAGAGCTAAAACTTTGAACTCTTTGACCATCATCCCATTTCCCTTTCCTCTCAGTCTCTGGCAACCACCATCCTGCTCTCTGCTTCCATGAGTGTGACTTTTTAGGTTCCACAGAAGTGAGATTATGCAATATTTGTCTTTCTGTGTCTGGCTTATTTCACTGAGCATGATGTCCTCCAGGTCCATCCCTGTTGTTGAAAACGGAAGGATTTCTTTCTCTTTTTCTTTTAAGGCTGAATAATATTCCATCATGTAGATAGAAGATAGATATATAGATAGATAAAGATATATATCAATATCACATTCTCTTCTCAATTTATGACACTGCTGGCATTTCTCTGTCTTCTCAAATTGAGAAGGCCCGTGACTGTGGCAGAAATAATGCTGCATAATTTTCAAGTCTATGTCATAGAAGGTGAGACAGCATTCTCTTGGCCCTCCCTCGGGACACGTGCCTTGGGATCCCTGAGCTGACATATAGGCCATCCAGCTACATCACTGCTGCTGTGCTGGAGGGTCACATGGAGGGACCACATACAGACAGAAAAAGAGGCCCAAGAGCCCCAGTTGTTCCAGCCTCCAGCCTTCGAGTCTTCCGGCTGAGGCCCTGAAAGATCAGCTATCCCCACTGTGCCTTATCTGACCTCCTTACCTACATAATTTGTGAGCTTAATAAATGGTTGTTTTGTGCTACAGGTTTTGGGTGATTTGTCATGCTACTCCAGCAACTAGAACAAGCTATATGCTAGTTGGGCAGGCAGAAGATAAGTCAGTGAACAAATAAACAAACAAGGTATTGTCAAACATGGCTATAAACAACTGAAAATGGGATGATGTGACTGGGGAGTGTGGAGGGAGGGGAAATGGGATAAGGAAACCCTGGGATAAGGAAATCCTGGCAGAATAGAGAACGTGTGAGCTGTGGAGAACTGCACATACAAGAAAGGGCCAGAAGCAATGTTCTGAGGGAAGACAGAGGTAACAGCAAGTGCAAAGGCCCTGGGGCAAGCTGAGGCTCAACACATTCAAGGAACTAAAAAATGACTAGCGCCTCTGGATTATAATAGGAAGAGGTTAACAGTCCAAGCTGAGGTCAGAATAGACAGGATCACCTCATATACGGACTGGTAGGCCAGAGCTAAGGGTTTGGATTTTTACCCAAGTATAAATGGGAAACCATGGTAAGATTCTTAGCGGTGGAGAGATATGGTTTTATTTACATAGTAACCATATCCCTTTGGCTGCTGTGTGGTGACAGGATTGGAAGGTAAGAACTGAAGGGAGGTTAATGAAGAGGCTGTAGCCTGCGTTCGCATGAGATCTGATGGCAGCTTGGATTGGCCTAGAATCATAATATCATAACATCATAATAACGACAACAGCAATGGGTAGCGTTGCCTGAGTGGTTTCTATGTGCAGGCATCGTTTCGGGGGCTTTACGTGGGTTATCTCATTCTGTCTTCACAGCAACCCTGTGATGTAGGTTCTATTATTATCCCAGGTGAGCATCCAAGTACTTTGCCTGTTATCAGGTACCTAGTACGTGGTGGAGGCAGGCTCCTAACTCAGGCAGGGCCACCGCGGAATGCTGCTTCGCTGGACAGAATCCAGGGGCAGGATTCAGGATATTCTGGAGGTAGAGCTGACAGGACTTGTTGGATGATTTGGGATTTGGAGGAGAAGAAAGAACTCAAGGATGGACCTTGTGTGCTGACATGGGCAGTGAGGAGGGAGGCAGTGCTGTCTACTGAGATGGGAACGTCTAGGGGAGAAGTCGGGGTGGGGAGAGGCAAGAGTTCTCTCATTGTAAAAAGGAACAATCATAATGATAAAATGAGCATAGGAGGACTTCCCTGGTGGCTCAGTGGTTAAGAATCCGCCTGCCAGTGCAGGGGACATGGGTTCGATCCCTGGTCCTGGAAGATACCACATGCCACGGAGCAACTAAGCCCGTGAGCCACAACTACTGAGCCCATATGCCACAACTACTGAAGCCCGCACACCTAGAGCTCATGCTCCGCAATAAGAGAAATCACTGCAATGAGAAGCCCATGCGCCACAACGGAGTAGCCCCCGCTCGCCACAACTAGAGAAAGCTTGCGCACAGCAATGAAGACCCAATGCAGCCAAAAATAAATAAATAAATAAATAAATAAATGAATATTAAAAACAAGCCTAATCAAGGCTAATATTTATGGAGTGAGTACCATATGCAAGCACTCTACCTACCCTAACTCATTTGATTTGGCAACAACCTTAAGAAGTAAAGTACCATGATTTCCTTATTTTACTGAGGATGAAACTAAGAAACAGAGAGACCGAGACATGTGTCAAAGCTCGTAAACTGCAGATCTGGGATTCAGTCTGGTTGGCTGCCTGCTCTAAGACGCCACTTGTCGTGAAATGAGCAAGTGCTGGGTGAGCACCAAGCCCAGTGCCTGGTGCATATTCAGTGATCGATACATGGTGGCCATTACTACTCTTGTTAATACTATTGTTCACATGTGGCCGACCTTCTCTGATGTACATGACGTTGTGTTATTAGGAAGTAGAACCCAATCAGTGCCCTCAGGAAAGATGCCATGTCTACAGCAAATCCAGACTCACACGCGTGGAAGCTTAAACGATTCAAGACGACCACACAATACAAAACAGCAATAGAAGAGGTACCTCAAGGCAGCCTGTGATGAAGTGCCGAAGGAACGGCATATATTTAGCTATACAGAGTTTTTCCGATATCTAGAGGAACAGTAAAGCCTTGTGTCAGGATTAAGAACACATGTGTTCGCAACAGGGAGATTCCTTCTCTATGATGCATTGTGCCCTGTCAGGACCCAAACCAAATGTCAAAGATCGGAATAGTGACATTTACACTGTTTTAATTACCCAGCAAGATTAGTGTTTGTGGACTTGTTAAGTAGTTCCCAAACAAAGCAATGAAATTTAACAGTTCTGCTGTGCAACAAAATTTACCCCCTTTTCTCTTTTTCTTTCCTTTTCTCCCCTCCCCTCTCCTTCCCTCCCCCCATCTTCTCTCTCTCTTTGGAGAGGCCATGGGGATAAGTTTTTATTGGTATTATCAAGACAAATTTCTTTATGTTTTGACATAATAAAAATGAAAAACATGGGCTGCTCTCAACTTTCTTGCTTTTTATAACACTATTTTTCCTCTGTGGGTCCCCAAATGCCAGAGATTCAAAGCAATAATTCAAACTACATTTTGGGGAGGCTTTTCACATTTCCTTAAATTAAAAAATAACCCCAGAAAATTTAGAAATAGAGAACATTAAAAAAAAAAAACCCAAAACCTCACATAATCATACCACTCCAGTACAATGACTGATCATATCTTGGTGTGTGTCCTTAGAATTTTTCATTTTCCCATGCTTATACATAATTGTAATTCTAGTGTACTTATAATCGTGTATCCTGCTTATGTAAATTGCTATGAGGCAAAATTCCAAACTTTATTGGAATAGTCCATTGAACTTCCCTTAATTTGTTTTTTTACTTTTTTTTTCATCTTTATGGGAGTATAATTGCTTTACAATGGCATGTCTTCCCTAATTTCTAAACCATGTAACTAAATCACTTTTAGAATAAGGAAATGATAAATAAAATAAGATACATAAATTAAACAGCATTACTCTTTCCCTTAATATTGAACTTGGCAAGGCCTCATTTATAGGGGTTGAGAATTCTGGCTCTGAGTTCTGCCACTTGCTAGCTGTGTGACCTTGGATAAGTTACTTAACCTCTCTGGGCTATAGTTTCTTCACCCGTAAAATGTCAATAATGACAGTGCCTACTTTGTATGAATGGGAATATGTGATTGAAATACCTGCCTCAGTACCTGTCACACGATGAGTGCTCAATAAATATCAGCCATCATTACTATTATGGTCATTATTATTTAAACTTCCAAACATGATTTTGGTAGACTGAGCACTGGATTGGGAATCAGAACGTTTGTGCTCCAGATCTGAATGAGCCGTGCACTTGTTGCTGGTTTCCTCACCTGTAAAACAGAATGTTAAATACCTGTCATGCCTTTTTTGAAAAGAACTTAGAATAAGATACAAAGCTCTACAAATGCATATAAGATCACATGCACTCCTTGTGATCTGAAAGGCACAGTCCTGTAGCCACGGCCGGGGAGAAGCGGGGACTGGGGAGACCCTGGCACCTCTCTGATGACCAGACCTCATTCCAGAGCCAGGTTTGCTACTTAGAACAATGCCCGCGGCATACAAGGCCATGCGGAGGTCAGCAAAGTCTTCCCACCCTGTGCTGTGGCATCTCCTTCCCTCCTATTTATGGAAGGTGCAGAGCCACCCTGTTCTGCTGTGTTAAGGAAACCCATACCTCAGGCTTTTCTCTGTTTTTTTTTTTCCCCTGTATTCATTTATTTCAGGCATTCTATCAATGCCATGTGCACAGCTCAGGTTAGAGGTTGTCAGCATTTCCAATTTAGGCTGCTATTTCCAGGGGATGGTAATTTGATCGCAACATTTGTTCTGGGCAGCAACAGGCCAAAAAGAGGTCTCGGTGCAAAAGCATCTTCCACCCACTTAAAAACAACAGCCACCGCAACACACTCCTTATGTGACCAATTTAAAATGATGAAGGTCGACAAAAACACTGATATTTTGAATTCTGGAAGACAGAGGGGGTTGTTTTGACACCGGCATGAAGTTCATGACTGCAGGTCAGCCAGAGTTCACTCTCGAGCATCCCAGCGTGGTCACAGGAGCTGCCACATCCTCACGGAGCACAACCCTTGGGCCAGGTCCTGCCTCTGGGGAAAATGGGTCTATAAATGCCATCTCCTCACCTCTCCACTCCATCGGAAAATGGACTAAGTAAGGGAGGGCGATCAGGGCCAGCTCCTCCTCTTTTGGGAGTTTGCAGGCTGGGCAAGGAGCAAGGAGGGGAAGTACAATGGAAGACGCATTACTGCTCAGAGGCTGACCTCCTGCATTTGCATATCCAGCCTGTATCACCTCCCGTATCAGCATGAGAAGCTGAGCAGTATCCGGAGGGATGACTGACCTCCTGTTTCAGAGGCTCGTTCATTCAAGAGCTATTTACTGAGCACCTACTATGTGTCTTATGCTTTGTGGTCTTGCTGGGTGTGTGGGGTTGAATTAACATGCTGCCTCTTCCTAGGGAGCCTAGGTTGGTGCGGAGGACAGTCCCAGGTGAATGTACAATGGCACTCGTGATCAGGACCACAAAGGGGAACCTGAGGCCGCTTGGAGAGGCATGATGTCGAGCGTCAGGTTGGAGGCGCCCTCTCTAACTTTCTAGAGAAAGTGACACTTCACTGGAGAAAGGAAGGCTGTGCTGGAGGTGTGGGGAATACTTGAAGAGGCAGGTTCAAGACCAACACCATCTTTTGAGCAATTATGTATGTACATGTACCAGGTGTACTGCTGAGTTTTGTTTGTCTGAGCCAGAGTGCGGTTGGATGTGAGACTTTGATACCTACTCAAACTGCTTAAATTAAAAGGGAGCTTTGTTAAAGGGCAGAATCTGGTAGAATCCAAGGGTAAGGGACGCACAGCCAGACCTCCGAGGGAGTGGCTCCTTCCCTCTCTCCCTTACGGGACTACCAGCTGGGGATGAAATCCTGGCTCCCTACGTGGCCTTTTCTGATGTCACCCCAGGAGGGAGGTTGGGGCACCTCACTGCAGCCTGGCAAAAGTGGGAGTCTAGGCTCTGGGCCTTTGCTGGCAGGGGCTGGGCATGGGGGTGGGGCTGCAGTGTTTCCTGTGGTGTTTGGCTGGAGTAGGGTGGTTATTGTCTCACAATTTTCTGTCTTGCTTGGCTTCCCTTTCCTGGTCATTTTGGAAGAGAAAGCAGGCTTCTGTACTCATTGGTGCCCTGGATTTCTTCTTCAGGATTCAATCTGGGATATGCCAGGCAAAAAGAAAACCCGGGGAACCCATCACGATGTCATTCCTTGGATCCCAAGTTCCCTAACCGGTCAGGCTTCTTTCAGAGACTTTTTATATTTGCCCATATAATGTCTAGCGTTTTTATTTTTATTTGGCAGGAGGAATGGGAGAAAGAATGTCTATTGCATCTTTCTGAAGATGGGAGTCAGTCAACATGTTTTGTTTTTGTTTTTAATTTTAATTAACTAATTTTTATTGAAGGAAGGATTCTTTAAATTCTATAGTGCTTTACAGTTTTCCAAAGTTTCTCACAGATGATTTCATAGGATCCCACATCAACCCCTTTTTCTCCCTTTCCCCTCTATTGCCCCTCCCCCACCCCCCTCCCCACCGGTAACCCCTAGTTTAGTTTGTTCTCTACATCTGTGAGTCTGCTTCTTTTTTTGTCTTGTTTTGCTTTAGTCACAAGTTTGTTGTATTTTGTAGAGTCCACGTATAATCAACTACTTTTCTAATTAATCAGAGTCAGATTCTGTTCTTTAAAACTAAGATCTTACCTGACACAGAGTTCTTACGGAGCATGCCTTATCAGAGGTTAGGAGGCAAACCCTGGAATCTCTCGGAGAGCCAGGGAGGAGTTGTGAAACCAGCAACTAAGCCCAGACCACATCTGGAAACAGCTGCAGTGGTGATGCCTATGCCTCCGTCACGGGGCCAGCACCCCTGGAAACCGGAAGATTCTTCCATCACCTTTGCCAGGCCACCCTTGCTTCATGGCATCACCTCTTCTGAGTCAAAGTCCCTTGTGTGGATGTTTGATTGGAGGCCAAGTTAATGTCTCTGTCCTGGCTGCAAGGGATGCTGGGAAAACCAGGTTTTGGCTTGTCTTGAGAAGGTGGGGACGTTTTCCAAATACAGAAAGGGTTCTGGGTGGCCCCAAACATGACAAATGTCCACTATGGAGTGTAACAGTGTATGTGAGAGCCCAAACTCAGGAGCGGGTAGAGGAGATGAAGAGGAGAAAATATATTTGGGAGACAGTGAGGAAGTGGAATCACTAAAAGCTCATGAGAGATTGAGTGTGAAGCATGAAAAAGAGGGAAGAATCTAGTTACTAGTCAAATATCTATGATTTTAAGCAGAAGATGGCCGGTTATTGAGTCAGTGGCTGATGAAGGATCCGGTTACCAAGTCCTAATACTCTTGTTGGGAGTAACTTTCCTGAAGAAAAGTACAGAAAACAGAGTTCACCTGTTTTTCAGCATTACCAACCATTTTTATTGGACCCTTCAACAAGGCAACTTTGGTTTTATGAGTGCTGCAAGCCAAGACCTTCAGAAACAAGCTAAACAGAACTCCAAGACAAACAAACAAACAAACAAATCTTGTGTGTCTTTCCTCATGGTATCATGATACAATTTTTTCTTATATCATTCTTATATCCTATCATCTTACAAAACGTATTTGGAAGATCTGTCATCAAAACATATCTACACACACAGAGTAAACAAGCAATAATAAAACAAAACCCTATCATTATAAGGATGAAAGAATAAGAGCTGAGTAATGAGGGCAAGAGGTCAGAGCAAATTTAAATGAAAATCTAGATTAAAGAGGCTAATGGAATTGAGTCCAAAACTTTGCTATGATGTTCCTAGCATCAAAGGAGAAAAAAAATTGGATGCGTTGTGTACACTTGTTCTGTGGACTAATTGTGTCTCTCCTCGCCCCCTTCATATGTTGAAGCCTTAACCCTCAACATGATGCATTTGGAGTGGGGCCTCTACACGAGTAATTAAGGTTAAATGAGGTCATAAGGGTAGGGCCCTGACCTGATAGAAAAGATACCAGAGTGGGCCAGCGGAGCACGCTCACTTGCTCTCTCTCTCTCTCTCTCTCTCTGCCATGTGAGGACACAGTGAGAAGGTGGCATCTGTGAGCCTGGAAGAGAGGTCTTATCAGACCCTGACCATGCTGGCACCCTGATCTCAGACTTCCAGCTTCCAGGACTTTGAGAAATAAAATTCTGTTGCTTAAGCCACTGAGTCTGTGATATTTTGTTATGGCAGTGTGGGCTAACTAAGACATATGTACTGTACACGTCTGGTTATCAAGACAGAAAGCAAACTCTTTTCCCAGTTCTGAGCTCTGAGAGTAACCCAGCCTGCAGGTTACTTAGATAAGAGACATCCAACAACATATTAAAATTTGATAGCTGTTTCTCAAAAAAGATGACCTTAAACAGTTCCTGATAAAAATAGCTGATGTCCGGAAGTTAAATTACGGTTTGTTGAAGAGATTTTGGGGACCACGTCATATCATACAGGTTCTGCGCTTCCTGGGATTTGATAAGAGGTGTGTAACAAACAGATGACAGCTGCAGTTCCCATCAGCATCCGGGAATTGGCATTATTTCCAGCCCATATTTTCTGTGTGGCAGCCCACAGGTTGGAACATCCATGAGAGGATGTGTGTGTGTGTGTCAATGTCACATGTGCCAAATGGCAGCAAAGCAACGAGCACAGCTTCAGAGAAATGTCTGATCAAGGTCACACACACACACACACACACAAATACCTTCAAGAGCCAGACAGGAGGGGCTGTGTGTGGAGAGGGCCCAGAGGGCGCACACCTGGTCAAAAGGAGGCAACTGATTTTTCAGAAGCCAAGAGACGCACTGCAAGAATATTCTGCATGTTCAAACCATCTACAGGCAGATCTGTCCAGAAGACCCCTAGTCCTCAGGCCTTACAAACTACAGGACGATTACTCGTTGAGTTCAATGATCCATCCAAGTCATGACTAATAATTCCAATGAAGATAGTTGGTAATGTCCACAAAGCAATTTTTTAAAACAGTAATGACCATAGCAGGACTTTATCACTAGAGTTTGGAGAATGGATGTCCTCACCACTGCTGCAGAATGCAGTGTTCTTTGTTCTCTTTCATTTGCTTGGGCGTGTTTCCCAGTCGTGTGTCCTTCAGCGGGGTTTCTAAATAAGTTAACACCACCCTCCCTCAAAGTGCTTGGTCAGGATATTTGTCGCTTTCTCGCAGCCATGGAAAATGCACACAGGGATTGAAAGGCCCAGTTCATGCAACATTGCTCAAAGGATTTGAGGATTCCATTACTGCACAAATCCTTTAATTAAAGCCAGTTCCTCCAGGCCCCTGTTGCCCGGGCACAATCCACAGCGTCCCTGGCGACCTTGGGAGGGTTGATTAATTGACGCGTTGGCAGTGCAACCATTCCTTCAAAGATCCCAAGATATAGCTGCTAAAACCAAAGTGCCCCCGGACACCATGTGGGCCTGCCTCTGCAGTGGCTCTTACAATTTATCTGCAACTTCTCCCCTGTGTGACTAATGCCTGCTGCCTTCTACTCAGTGGCTGTTTCGACCCATCACCCTTCCTCTCTGAGGCAAAGAACTCTCCAGTGAGGAGGTATTTTTGGAAACTCAAGAGGGCGTTTTTGCAATTTGGCAATAAGAAGCGACATTCTCCACTGGGCCCAAGTCACCGTCGATATCAAAGGAGCCAGATTTGTGAAAAATCTCTCTGCCCTGGCTTTTCAGGGATTCAGCAATGAGCAATTAGATCTGGAAGCACCAATATCTAGATTCCACTCATCAGAAGAGTGAACTGAAGGGAAACTGGATAACACAGGAAGGGCAGGCGGGAGCAGTTTTCAAAGGCAGCTCTTAAGGGTGACTCTGAATGTGTCTTCTTTATAATGCTGGGTATTCTCCCTTTATCTTTGTCAGCACTCTGCTGATCAGGCGCTAGTAAAACTGAGTCCCGAGTCATCTTTTCAGAACCCAAGAAACAAGAGAATTCAACCAAAGGCAAACTTTTAAAATTGCCTAAGGGAGGTAAGGTAATTAGGTGATTGCATAAGACTCCTGTAAAATTTGTGCGTCTGAGCACGGTGATGGGTTTGGGCCTGTGTATTTAAGAGAAGACACTAGAAACAAGCTGTATAATAGAAGGAGAAGAATTTGGAGTTCCCAAGGCAATCCTGAAGCAAAGAGCTAAGAAGGCAACAGAGGGAAGGAAGAAGGAGGAGGAGGCTGGTAGGAGGCAGAAGGCTGTTCAGTCATGTTGGACTCCTTTCTGTGAACCACAGCCCTCCATTCAGAAGATCCCCCCAATCAGGTGCTCTTTTTTTTTTTTCCCCCCAGAACAAACAGATTTGATTGGAGTATAGTTGATTTACAGTGGTGTATTAGTTTCAGATGTACGGCAACATGATTCAGTTATATCAATATATATATCAATATATATTATATATATATTTTTTTCTTTTTCAGGTTCTTTTCCATTATAGGTTATTACAAGATGTTGACTATAGTTCTCTGTACCATACAGCAGGTCCTGGTTGTTTATCTATTTTATATATAGTAGGGTGTATCTGTTAATCCCAAACTCCTAATTTATCCCTCCCCCCAACCCCAGGTGCTCTTTTAAAAGCCAAATACATTCCAGGCCCCATGTGACCCAGTCTCAAGCTGATGTCACGGACAGAGTACTGCAATCTGCTCGCCCAATGAATAGTTAATTCTGAGCCTTACTTGAATGCCTGTAATCTCATACAAGGAAATATAGTTAGTAAATCCCATGAGAAGGACTACAGAGCAGGGCTGAGAGCATGGGCTCTGGGCCAGTGAACCTCAGTTTGAATTTTGGTTCTGCCACTTACAAGCTGTGAGATCTTTGGTGAATCACTTAACCTCTCTGTGCTTCAGTTCCCTCATCTGTAAAATGAGGATGATTATAGCACCTAAATGAGATGAGTTAATATTTGTCAAGCCCTCAAAACAGTATCTGACACACAGGGAAAGTTACATCAATGGTGGTTAAATAAATAACTACAACTTAGGATCCACTTTCTCTGACACTGGACCCAAAGGGTGTTTCTAGTTTTCCTCTATCATTTCTTTTCATCACTTTTCTACTCTTTTCTTTTGTTTCCTCTCTTGGAGAAAAAGCTCTGCATTTTCTGATGCAGTCCTTACCTTTGATACTTCATCTCTCCCCTACCCAAGGAGTACCCAGGTCTGCCTGCAAGGAGCCAGGAGCAGGGGCAGAGAGGATAAGACAGAAAAATGCAGGGTAAAACGTGTCAGAATTTGCCCTGTTAACTAAGGATGAGAGGGTGGGAGAAGTGCCATGAATTTGCATTTTCACTTAATATTTTTCCCTTATGTTTGATGTGAGTGACCCCAGAGAGGGAATCGAAAGGGGTGCTGAGTTTTATTTCACACCAGGCAGCAGATAGGAGGCAGCATGAGAAGATATGGAATCTGAAAGTGACCTCAGGAGCCTAAGGTCACCCAGGAATTCACAGAATCCTTGGCAACTTTTGACTTGCACAGGCTCTGACCATGCAGGAAATGTGATCCAATTTCTTTAACATCTTGAGGGGTAAGGAAACATGAAGTCCTACCAGTCTATGGAAAAATGTAGAAACGGGTTTCTTTTAAAGGGAAATAAACATTTTTCAGAATTCTTATCACAAGAGGGAGATAGATGGGTAGGGTTCAAGATCTTAGTCAATTGTACAGGAGGAAGGACATTTATTAGATTAAATAAGTATATAAAACCTATTTGGTATAGATAAGATGGTTCACCTACAAATACTCATTTTTACACACAAAGAACCAAATGCTTGTATATGTGGAAATGAGTGTATTCCCTAAGTGGAACACGGAAGAATGTGTTTGATTAGTAAGACAGACGAGCAGTATGGTGACATACATAAGACCACCACCTGCAACAACAGGAGGAAGCGAGTCTGGGACACAGCTGGAGACTGACCACGTGGCTTAGTGGTTTCGGCTGAGAATGGGTGGTACCAACTTCCCTCCTGGCTGCCCTGGTAAGCGTGCTCCTCTGCTCACCCTAGTGACATCACAGTCAGCAAAACTGCATGCGACCGAAGTAAATGGGAAGGGTGGGGGAAGATGAGGGGCTGAGTGACTTGCCCGGGACAGCGAGCTGTGAGCTTGGACCTTCACATGGCTATCGGTTCTCCCTCTGGCCTGAGCATGATCCAAGGTAAAGAAACCTAGCATTAGTGCCTCCCACCTGGCCTTGCCCATCCCGTCTGCTGCCACAGCTACGTTGAAGCATCTAGAGACCAAAGGGCGACAGAACATTTCCTCCTGGTGGGTTTCAGGGGTTGGTGTGCGTTGCCTCCGAATTCGAGTCCGGATTGCTCTCCCTGCCCTGCTGCCTCTAACGAGGGACAGAATACCCAGTGTGGCAGGGGGGACTCCACTTACATCTCCCGTGCATTTCTATAGGAAGCAGACACCGGGAACAAGTCCAGGGGATAGACTTATACGCCAACATTGTCGTTCTCCCATTAAATATGCTCCCTGGGTAAGGGCAGGGTCCTTCCCCTGCCTGTGGGTAGAAACTCACCAGTCACTCAGACAATAAGACATTGTTGGGTCACTTTTAAACACAACATCACCTTTAGCCATTTTTAAATGCTCAATCCCCCTGAGGGTAATGATGACGTTCATTTTTTTCAGATAAGGAGATTGAAGTTTGGAGAGAATAGTTGATGGAATAAAGGTGGCAGAAGTAGAAAACTGGGAAGTTGGGATGAAAACCCATGACCCGTGTGTGCATCTCCGCAGACGATACTGTCCCTCTCCACGGGGTGCATCCAAAGAGGCCCTCACCCTCTCTCCTTTCTCTCAGACCTGTTTTATCCACCCCTTGAGCAAATAAAGGGTTGAAAACCAGTTGTGTCTCAGCTTCTTAGCATGTCCTGTGTAGGCGGTGTTCTCAGAAGCAGAACTCAGAGTAGCATGTACCACTCTGTCCCACTCGGAAAAGAAGGGTGTGGAGGGAACCTCCACACGAACCAAGCTGAATGTGAGTGGCCCGGCGGAATTAAGACAATTCACACGAGAGTATAGGAAAGCATGGGGTCAGAGGACTCAAGACCAAGTCAGTCAAGAGCCCTGAGCTCTGATTCCCATGGCATATTTATTGAGAAAGACCAAAAGCATTCTAGCAGAGGCCAAATGATAAACAAAATAATGAAAAACACAAGGCAGGAGACTTCAGAAGAGCCAAAACAGAACGTCTTGTGTATATTATCACTGCTAGGGAGGATAGCTAAGCTTCAACCCGGAGCTGGCACCATCGGGCTTCGTGACTGCCTTATCTCAGTCGGTTTTCCTTTGAGATTGGTTCTGTTTTCAGAACATGTTTACAGTCACTCAGCCGTCATGTGCCCTCCGCAGGTTTTTCCAAGTTACTGTCCTTTGCGTCCTCTCTGGTTTCCCACAGAAGGGAATTGTTCACAAGCAGATTTCTTGACCTGCGGTCCACGAATAATCTCCTAGTGAGAAGATTATTTCTTTTAGATTTTCTTTGGTGTCACTTTGTAAATTATCTTTGTGAGAATAACATATTCATTTTAAATGTAAAAATGTTTTTGATATGTAGTTTCGCGACAAACAAAAGTAGTCTGGGAAGGACGTTCCTTGGTAATAGACACACTAGCGATGACCCTGACTTCCTGTTGGTGAGAGGAGCATCCCACTGATAGGAATGGACCACAATACCCCGTCATTGTGAGTTCACCCTCCTGCCTTTCTTACGTTGGGCCCAGCTTATGTTGAATAATATCATGGAAAAGAAGTGATGTCCACATTTACATATATCCTTTGTTTTGATTTTTATCAGTGAACATGATAAGGACTCCCACCACCCACTCCCCCCAAAAAGCTGCAGTGCCCATAGGGTGGCAAAATTATGTCTTTCCACCCTGAAAATACATTGGACAATGCAGACATTTTTCATGAGAAGGCTGGATTTTAAAAGGCTTGAACCATGTTGAAACTTGTATTGTCTCAGCACAAGATTCTTTTGTCAGAATATCTCACACAATTGCTTATTCACCTTTCAAGCGAAAGAAGACATGTATAGTTAGAGAGATTTAAGGAATTCCTTGCTCTGTGGATTTGACCTAGTTTATTTGGGACTTGGAGCAGATAAAGAAAATTAAAGCAATACCTCTGTCAAATTGAAGCAATGTCATCCCTCTGAAATTGTTGACATTTCGTTTAATACAATATCCTATAAGGGTGTGTTGTTTGGAGCTGCGGCAGCCATTCTGTGACCACGAGGGGGAGCCCAAGAGAATTGTAGAGAAGTTGACCCAGAATTCTGACATTGTTGAGCTGCTCAACTAACACTGGAAATCCCTGTCTTCAGATTACCTGGTTAAAAAAAGAATACATTCTTAGGATCTAAATCACTTTAGCTAGATATTTTGTTACTTGCCCTCCAAAATGAGGATCTGTGATCCAAACCTTGCCTTGGAGAATGCTGTTGTTCCTTGGCATGCCTTCCCTCAATTGGCAGAAAGCTTTAGGGCTCTGATTCTTCTGTGAGTTAGCATTTAAAAGGAAAAATCAAACTGATTGGATATCAAAGGTAACATGCAAAGACCATGTAAAACTGTATATTACAGTTTCAACTTCTATTTCAAGCTGGACAGCATGTTTTTAAAATTGAAATTTGCTTTTAAACAATGGACAAAGGATTAATCTCCAAAATATACAAGCAGCTCATGCAGCTTAATACCAAAAAAGCAAATAACCCAATCCACAAATGCACGGAAGACCTAAATAGACATTTCTCCAAAGAAGACATACAGACGGCCAACAAACACATGAAAAGATGCTCAACATCACTCATCATCAGAGAAATGCAAGTCAAAGCCACAATGAGGTATCACCTCACACCAATCAGAATGGCCATCATCACAAAATCTGGAAACAACAAATGTTGGAGAGGGTGTGGAGAAAAGGGAACTCTCCTGCACTGTTGGTGGGAATGTAAGTTGGTACAGCCACTATGGAAAACAGTTTGGAGGTTCCTTAAAAAACTACAAATAGAACTACCATATGATCCAGTCATCCCACTCCTGGGCATATACCCAAAGAAAACCATAATCCCAAAAGAAACTTGTACCATAATGTTTATTGCAGCACTATTTACAATAGCCAGGACATGGAAGCAACCTAAATGCTCATCAACAAATGAATGGATAAAGAAGATGTGGCATATATACACAATGGAATATTACTCAGCTATAAAAAGGGATGAGATGGAGCTATATGTAATGAGGTGGATAGAACTACAATCTGTCATACAGAGTGAAGTCAGTCAGAAAGAGAAGGACAAATATTGTATGCTAACTCACATATACGGAATCTAAAAATGGTACTGATGAACTCAGTGACAAGAGCAAGGACGCAGATACAGAGAATGGACTGGAGAACTCAAGGTATGGGAGGGGGCGGGGGGTGAAAGGGAAACTGAGACGAAGCAAGAGAGTAGCACAGACATATATATACTACCAACTGTAAAATAGATAGTCAGTGGGAAGTTGTTGTATAAGAAGGGGAGTCCAACTCGAGGATGGAAGATGCCTTAGAGGACTGGGGCGGGGATGGTGGGGGGGACTCGAGGGGGGGGCGTCAAGGAAGGGAGGGAATATGGGGATATGTGTATAAAAACAGATGATTGAACTTGGTGTACCCCCAAAAAAATAATTAAAAAAAAAAAAGAAAGAAAAAAAAAGAAGATGTGGCATATATATACAATGGAATATTACTCAGCCATAAAAAGGAATGAGATGGAGCTTTATGTAATGAGGTGGATAGACATAGAGTTTGTCATACAGAGTGAAGTAAGTCGGAAAGAGAAAGACAAATATCGTATGCTAACTTACATATACGGAATCTAAAAATGGTACTGATGAACTCAGTGACAAGACAAGAACAAGGATGCAGATGCAGAGAATGGACTGGAGAACTCGAGGTTTGGGGGGGCGGGGAGTGAAGGGGAAGCTGAGACGAAGTGAGAGAGTAGCATAGACATATATATAGTACCAACTGTAAAATAGATAGCCAGTGGGAAGTTGTTGTATAACAAAGGGAGATCAACCCAAGGATGGATGATGCCTTAGAGGACTGGGACGGGGAGGGTGGGGGGCAGTCGAGGGAGGGAGGGAATAGAGGAATATGTGTATAAATACAGATAATTTAACTTGGTGTACCTCAAAAAAAATGCTAATAAAAAAAAGGAAATTTACTTTTGAAAAGATTTAAGACTGACTTTTGTTTTATTTCACTTATTTTTCTTCCTGGAATGGATCATTAATTTCTGAATAATCAAAAGTGAGAGGAATGATTTTTAAAAAATTTTGAACATAGATGAAGTAAATACGTTTCTAATGTAACAAGTTCACTGCATGTAATTTTTTTCCACTACTTTTCATGAACATTTTTCCCCGGGGAGTGATACCTTTCATCAGATCCTCACATCAATCTGGAACAGAAAAAAAGTTCTCTCGAGTTGGTGTGATAGGATGGACCATATTCAAAGCCTCAAGTTTTGCCAGATTTCCACCTACTTCTTATTACAGATGGGCACTGGCTTGGTCCAAGTTCCTATACAATGGTCCGTTCTTAGACCTTCAGTCCATGCCATGGTAGCATGATATACCCCTACCCTGTTCACCTCAAGTGTGGCTACATGATTTGCTTTAGTTAATGAAATGTGAGTGGAATTAATGCGTATCACTTTCAGGCAGACGCTTTAAGAGCCAGCAAAGGATTCATCACATTCCCTTTTTCCCCTCTGTTATCTTGGAATCATGTAACAAAATCACACATCTGTCAAGGTTCTGTCAGGTTGTAAGTAGCTCCCTTGTCATCCCATGGCGGACGTGGGGTGTGAGTGGGAAATGAGCTCAATTGTTTCAGCTGCTGAGGTTTTCAGGTTGTTATTGTAGCACAACCTAGCCTATCCTTATGATCCAGTGTCCATTTCAATCCTTCCTGCTTTATCCATTCATACCTCTGACCTCAGACACAGGCAACGTGAAACCAGAGAAAGGAAAGAATTTCATTTACAGAGTGCTTTCCAAGTACCCAGGGTAATTCAGGGTGTTATTCCCAAAGCCACTTTCCTTCAACTGCACAAAGAGCCCAATGACACGGGCAGGGGCTCCCAGCTTCAGCATACAGTCAGGAAGCTAGGGCTTGGAGAAGATGAAGCACCCAGTGCTGGGACCCTCAGTTTCTACTGCAGAGCTCTCACTCTTTCCACTGCAGCAGCTGTCTCTCACTGAGAGGCTGGCTAAGGTCATTCTGGGAGAGACGCTTTTGGATCTTAAAAAAAAATTAAATAACCTTTACTAATGACCTGGTAATTGTTTTTATAGCTTCCCAATGAAGTGTGAAGTGTTCGAAGAGACAACACAGGACAATTTCCTTTGATGGTGAAGTTTTTCAAAGAATGATTGCCTCACTCATCTGGGCTCCTGGTCCCCTGACTTCCCAGTGATACTGAACGGACCCTGAGCTGCAGGCCTGGAAAAGTCGCTGAGGTTGGGAGGAAGGTTGGCTCAGACTGGTCTATATTTTAAAGCAGTAATCCTGCCTTTCTTTTTCAAAAACAATCACATAATAACGTATGAACAAATAATAAATAACTGGCATTACACTACCAGCTGTAAAATAGATAGCTAGTGGGAAGTTGCTGTATAACAAAGGGAGATCAACTCGATGACAGGTGATGCCTTAGAGGGCCAGGACAGGGAGAGCGGGAGGGAGTCGCAGGAGGGAGGGGATATGGGAATATATGTATAAATCCAGCTGATTCACTTTGGTGTACCTCAAAAGCTAGTACAAGAGTGTAGAGCAATTATATTCCAATACAGAGCTTTAAAAAATTCAATAAAAAGAATTCAACACACCAGGAAAAAAAAAGGAAAAAAACAGAACTGGCATTTTTCAAAGACTTAGGCTGTGCCATGACTGGGCTCAGCACTGAAAGTCCCCACCTGCCCCAACCAAAGCCCAGCGTGGTGCCCAGCGCACGGGGAGGGCTCCATAAATGTCTCCGTAATGAATGAATTCCTCATGACAAACATTTGTTAGACCTGCTGCTTTGAGCCCTGTTCACATGCGATGAAATTCTTCCTGCCCAAATGCTTGAGCTCTGCTCCAATGCAGTGAAAAGGGACGGGGGCGGCGGGGGGCGGGGGAGAAGCTTAGCGTTCAGACAACTTGGTCGCGGAATTCACACCCAGAAAAGCCATTTGAAATCCCAAGACAGGGAGAAGATTCATTTTAACTGAAAACATTAACGATGATGTCAGCTAATATTAGAGTTAGGTCAAACTTATGCCCTAGGCGCGTTGCCTTTTGTTTGCTTTGGTACAAATAACGGGACTCTGTGTGTCCAGAGCACTGCGCCCTTGCAGGATAACGCATGACTTATGCTAGTGCTATCGAGGGTTCACTTACAAAGTCGCTCCCAACAGGTGCCTCACTGTACGTTCACAATTTCCCTGTGCAGTAGGCAGGGCAGATGTGTTTATTATGAATTGCAGCCGAGGAAGTTTAGAGGCATTCAGTGAACTGCCTGAAAGCCATACACTCATCCGGGGCAGATGGGACTGGAACTGACGTTGCCAGCTCTGAGCTAGGCCAGCTGTGAGCGTGGAGCGCTTTCCGTCATACCAAGGCGTCTTCCTCTTTCTTGACTTCTGATAGGTCCTGGGAGGCAGGGGCTAAACAGGTGATGGGTTGTTGCACCTTTTGTGTTGTTGGTGTGCCTTTATAAACGGTGTGTTAATCTAAGCTTTATTCCATGCTCGCCGCTTGGTTACGTACGATGTTCCCTGAAGTAAGAAATAACATACCTATGATGGTTACTTTGATGTGACAACTTGGCTAAGCTATGGTGCCCCGTTGTTTGGTCAAACAAAAGTCTAAATGTTGCTGTAAAAAAATTTTTTTAAAAAGATGTGATTAACATTTAAATCAGTAAGAGGCTGAGTAAAGCAGATTACCTTTCCTAATGTGGGTAGACCTCAGCCCATCAGTTAAAGCTCTCAAGAGAAAAAGGCTGAGGTCCCCAAAGATGAAGAAATTCTGCCTCCTCACTATCTTTAGACGCAAGACTGTAACATAACTCCTGCAGGAATTTCCAGCCTGACAGCCAGCCCTGCAAATGTTGGACGTGCCAGCCCCCACAATTGCCTGAGCCAATTCCTTAAAATTCCCTCGCCTCTCTCTTTCTTTATATATATATATGAATCTGTACATATACATATTTACATCCTATGGGTTCTATTTCTCTGGAGAATTCTGATTAATACAATACCTTATGCCTTTCTGGCAGACGATGACAGTACGGATAGTTCCCACTCCTGCGCTCCTACTATCTGCCTTTCTTGGGCCATTTCATGTAACTTTCACAACTCTATGGGATCAGCATTAGTCCCCCAAGATACCAAAGAAGAATCAGAGTGAGTTGATATTGGACTTCCCGGGTGGTGCAGTGGTTAAGAATCTGCCTGCCAATGCAGGGGACACGGGTTCGATCCCTGGTCCAGGAAGATCCCACATGCCCCGGAGCAACGAAGCCCGTGCACCACAACGACTGAGCCTGCGCTCTGGAACCTGAGAGCCACAACTACTGAGCCCACATGCCTAGAGCCCAAGGTCTGCAACAAGGGAAGCCACTGCAATAAGTCCGCACACTGCAACAAAGAGTAGCCTCCGCTCATGTACAGCAACGAAGACCCAGTGCAGCAACAACAACAAAAAAAAAAGAGTTGAAAAAATTCACCTGAGGTCAGAAAGCTAGAAAGTGACAGGGAATGAATCTGGGTTTCCCGTCCCAAGCACTCAAACAAATATCTCTGGATTCATCTGGCCATCCATTTTCTAAGGCAGTTGAAGAACACATCACAGCAAAAATTAGGCAGCTCGCTATATTTTTCAGATATGATATTTTATTTGTTGGGAAATAGGCCATTTGTCAAATATTATTTGAGTAGGCATAGTGTAATACCTTGAACTAAAAGAAGGAGGAAACCTGTCTGACGATTTACTGTGTTTCCAAATTCATTACAAACAGGATACCAAAGTCTGTCACCTAGCAACCCCCAAAACCAAGTTGCCTTCAGGTGACAGGCGACAAAAGCCTAGGCCTTTCAGTTTGGTTCTGGGTTTGGAGATGTTTGGGACTCGAGGTGGTACAGGAGGGGAGATCACTGGTAAATGATTCTGAAGTCTGTGCTTCCTCTTTGCACGCCACACGACCCCGAGGAGTATAAGCTAAAGTTCCAGAGAGATAAAAACAGTTTGAGACAGCGGCCACCTGTCCCTGTGCAGTACACGCACCCCCAGTGACATTTATTTTGCCTGTTACACATACACAAGTACGTAAAACCTCAGGAAAACCAGCTCTCCATCTTTCTCTGGGACGCTTGATGGGAGCTTTGGAAATTAAAAAAAAAAAAAAAAGGCAGGGAGGGACCCTTCTTCTCATGAGCTTATTTTTAGCTCCAATCTCCTTTGCAGAATGGCTAACGCCAACTCAACCTATTTCTGAAAAGAGTTGCTGGGGACAAAGTGGAGCTGTGGGTAGGCCTCCTCGAGCCGGGCTCTCAGAAGCAGGTGAGATGCAAGATAAAGCAATCGCTTTGCAGCCACCTTTGACGTAAGTGCTGGAGATGTCTTCAATTAGCTTAATCCTTTCCTCCTGACACGCACTTTATAGGAAAGCAAACGCCATCATTATCCTCCCCCAGCCTCTCTAATCCCTGTGTGCGTGGCATGCCGAGAGATGCTTTTTCTGCCTGCCCGCGCTGCCTGCCTCTCAGAGCCCGGTGTCACGATGAGGCGGGCTGTGTGTGACAGATTGCTAAATCTGGCCTCCTCCAGGCAGGGGACTCAGCGTTCAAGTGGCACCGGCTGCTCCAGCCTCCCCTCGGGGCTGAGGCAGGCCCAGAAAGTTCTGCAGGGCTGCCTTGTGACTCAGGAAATCCCTTGCAGAGAAGGTCAGCCCTCCACTGCAGGCAGAGCCCACCATAGGTAGCTTGCCTTGTTTAGGATTTAAATCTGGGACGCCACCCAGGAAAAGCCTCTCTCCTCCAGGGAAGTGTGTCCAGCCCCAGGTGCCACGGCAAGTACTGGCCGTCTCTTGATAGCCAGGGCATATTACCTGGTCCTGCCACCCGTCTGAACACGACTGGGGCTTGTCTGTTTGGCCTCATTTATTTGTCTATTATTTTCACCCCTCACGCATTTCCATTTCTTTTTTTGATGCCACTGTTTTGGACGTGGAAACTGCTCTTTGTTAGAATTTCAGTCCTGCCTCCAACCGGCAGTGTAATTTTGAGCTGGTTTCTGAGCCTCAGTTTCCTTGTGAGTCAATTGGAGAATAATGCTTTCTTTTTTTGCAAGATCTTTGGTGAAGATTGAGGAAAATAATGAAAGCAGTACACCTTGTGTACAGTGTGTACCTAATAAATGTGATTTATTAATAGGACTAACTATAACGTATTTACATACTGTTACTACTACTAGTATACATTTCTCTAGTGATTTAATTCATTAAAAATGTCAAGGTAGTTTCGTACAACACTGCTTCAACTGCTGTACACTAGATGTTATATCCCCCCACTTGTTTTTCAGATGAGGTTTGATATACTCAAGATACTGAGGACGGGGGTTGGCAAACTCCGGCTAGTAAACCAAATCAGCTCATTGTCTGTTTTTGTAAATAAAGTTGTATTGGGACACAACCAAGTCTGTTCAATTACACGTGGTCTGTAGCTGCTTTTGCTCCACAAAGACAGAGTTGAGACGTTCAGGCCTGCAAAGCCTAAAATGTTTCCTATTTGACCCTTTACAGAAAAAGTTGGCTGACCTCTGACACAGATTGCAAGCGGTGGAACCAGGACTCAAATAAAGTACACGTCTACCGAAGCCCAAACGCAGGGCTACACTGGCAACATACCTTCTCTAAATGGAAAAAAAAAAAGGGGTGGCCTCAAGTGGAAAAATAACAGAAAATGTGTTTTGTCTGTGTTTTTAATGAATCTAAACCATTTCTTTGCATTCCTTACCGAGGACTCACCGTGTACTCAGCAGCGTCCTCGACCTAGAGCTTAAGTAGGTTCAGAACTTAGACCCCAGGGCAATCCCCCGAATGATAATCCACCCAGCGAGCTCACGGTGGAGCCAGGATGGGGTCTGGAGCTTCCGATTCTGGAGGAACAGGCCTTCTAGCGAGGGCTGTTCTCACTGTTGTCTTCATGTAAACATTTCTTGTTACTTGTCATATGCTCTTTACCCCCTCATTTCTCTTTATCTCCTTCCAGCCCCAACCTACACTGACACTCTCAGAAGCCTCATGGAGAACTGCAATGTGAACGGGGCTGCTTGGAGGCTCTGGGCTATGATCCCCCCCATATGTCTCAAGAGCCCTGCTACGTGCTGAGCCCAGTCCTGGGTGCGTGACGGATGCTGGTGCTGGCCCTCAAGGAGCAGAGGGGAGGAAGGGGATCGGAAAGTAAAGAAATAACGCTAGGGTAGGGTAAATCATCTGTGAAGGGTGTGCAAGTCATTTAGTAGGTCTGGAATGCCAAGTTGAGAGGGAAGCTGGGGGAAGTGGCAGGAGCTGGAGAAGTATGGAAAGAAAAGACACTCCTGCACCTTATATCACAGACTGAGGAGTCCTTGCGGGTTCAGAGCAGGGGGGTGCCCTCCGGCCTGCCCTTCCGACCTGCAGGGCCCCCAGCCCGCTGCCTGTTCCTCATCTCTTCTCGCCCTGGTCTCTGCCCCATTCGGCTCAGTCCACCACTCCCTCCCAGGCAAAGCCCTCCGGCCTGGTGGTGTGTACACTGGTCACAGCTCTGCCTCCAGGAGAGTGGACCCGGGGAGGGGGTCCCGTGCAGGCCCAGAAGGGGCTCAGGGCTGGAGGGTCAGGAAGGCAGGGTCCTAGGTGTCTGGACCACCGTCTAGAATCATGTGTACATGTGGGGCTGGGGTGGGGCTCACAGGCTCTGCTGAGAACACCCCTTGGCCTGTAGACTCTTTGTCCATGGGGAGGGGCGCAGCTGAGGAGAGCCAGAGCTGGACCCTATGCAGTGCGCAGCCCAGAAAAGAAGCCCAGGCGTAAGGATGGCGCTGTGTCACCTGCGCAGGTCGGGCCGGGGTGAGAGGCAAGGCAGGCCGGTTAAAAGGCTGCTTTTGTAGTTCATGGGATAATAACGGCGACCTAAACCCAGAGGAAGGAAACAGGGCTGAAGGGAGAGAACAATTCGGCAAGAGAAGTCGACGGGTCCAACCCCTTTGCTGGTGCTGCAGTCTCACCCCCGCCCAGGCTGGTCAGGTCGCACGCTGTGGCTGAAGGGGCTGCCGCTGCACCCCCAGGGCACCTCTGAGCGTGGAGGATGACAGGACCAGAAATACAGGGTTCTAATTAAAGTCGGTGCCTCTCTGAGGACGTGAGACCCGCAGGCTGGCTGCGGATCAGCCCGTGGAAGGGGTGGGTGAAGCAGAGAGGAGAAGGCGAGGGGAACAGTGTTCCAAGCAGAAGGGCTGCCAGGAGGAAGACTCGGTGATGTCTGCCCACGGTCGCCCTGGAGGCAGTGACAGGGGAGGGAGGCAAGCGGCAAAGGCTAGGCTGGGCCCAGGCTGTCTGGGGTGTTAGCATACAGTGCGGGGTGTGTGTGTGTGTGTGTTTGCATGTGTGCGTGTGTGCGCGTGTATGTGTGCACGTGTTAGGTAGAAGGGAAGAACGTATAGGAGATACCGCTCCACGTGCTGCATGTAAGGTTGCACATCTCCCCAGCAAGTCAGAGGAACGTCAGCCTCAATACTCACCCCATCTTTCCTGTGTGGGGATGTAAAAGTACAGAAAGGAATTCTATCTCAATGAACTGAAGATAAAAAATAACAACAAACAACAACACACACACACACACACACACAAAGCAAGTTGAAAAAGAACCGCAAACCTCTTTTCATCCCATGTAGCGAAAATACTTTGGTCTCTGACCCAACGGAGCCCCTGAAATGCAGGCAAAAGCAACGTAACTTAGATGCCAATCATGCTGCTTTTAATGAGTTCTTCAGACATTTATGTTTGAGGCCTGGATAGCCCCAGAGGACTCCTGGGTCAGTTATCTATTGTTGGAACATTGTGTATACTCTCTTCGCACAAAACAGGGCCCACTTCCAAAGAGATATTATGTTTTCCCCATCCATAAAGCTTGATTTTTATGGGCGTTTAAAATCACACTACCAAGACCCACGGGTAGGTGTTGAATGGGCTCCAGGATGGGAGTCTGCCAACGTCCATCATCTTCATGAGCTCAAATGCGCTAAACTAGTGCCCTTGAGGTTCTTCCCAGAAAGACCAGCCTTGCCAATGCTTCAGTGCCCTCGAAATAAGAAAGAATCTTCTGGAGAGCGCGAAGCATTTTGGAAAGAATGGTACGCTTCCCTCAGGAGGGGCTGACTGACCCTCTTTAATTGTAGGCTGCCTTATTCAATGGCAGCTTGTACTTCATCTCCTTGCTGCTAATCCCCTTGTTTCCCCTTTTACCACTAACACAGTTTTTAATGTGGGTGTGGCACAAGGCCTAAAGTAAAGTCTCCATATTATGGGCCGCCTTGACATTTGGTAAAGTTGGTAAAACCTCACCCCAAGGTTCCCGTTCGGCTCCTGCGGATCGGGTCCCCTAGACAAACAACCCACCCTATTAGACAGACCAGGTGTAGTTTTTGCTTATCCCTCAGTTCTTCGCTGGCCCCAAGAATTATTCAAACAAGCCTATTGTACCGTCCCCCTGGAACCAGGGCACACCTCGCCCTTTTGACACGACAAAGCCTGCCACCCACGGTCCCTTGTGGCTCACTCTGTCCCCTAGTGCAACCCCCCGGTGGGCCTGCATGCCACAGTTGCCTTTGGTTAACATTGTTACACATTCCGAATTATTGGGATGTTACTGAAAAGCTTTCCTATTGTCCATCTGTTCAGTGCTTCTGACATTGGGGGAATTTATCCAGACTGTTTTGTGGATGCCATCTTAAAATTCCTTAGAAAACGTTTTTTATGTTAAAAATAATACAGCTTCACCATAAAAAATATGCAGAAAATACAGACAAGTATTCAGAAGAAAATAAAAATCATCCATAATTTTATGCACCCAGAGAGGTTACTAACATTTCTCCTTGTAGGTTTTCTCTATGCATTTTTAAATATATATATATATATATATATATATATATATATATATATATTCCTCATTTTAAAGTTGGCATTATATCATAAACATTTACGTATGTTAAAGATCTCTGCAAACATTTTCTAATAGCTACATAATATTCTATTATTTGGATTTACCATAATTTTCCTATATTTTTCTGACCACTGGCTATTTGGGTTATCTGTTATTATACAATGTTTTATTATATCATTTATTATAAATAATACTGGGATAGCAAATGAGCACATCTGATGCCCAGCTCCACAGATCTGGGTCCCTTATCAAAGATAACAGTTTCTTTGATGAGTTTCACAATAAAGATCATTGCTACCTCATATGGGGAAGGAAATATTACAAGTATTATAGAACAGCAGTTGGTAAACTATGGCCTGTAGGCCAAATCCAGCCAGTCTGTTTTGGTAAATAAAGTTTTATTGGAACATAGCCATGCTCTTTGCCTCCATACTGTCTATGGCTGCTTTCACACTACAAGGGCAAAGTTGAGTAGTTTAGACTTGCAAAACCTAAAATATTTTCTCTCTGACTCTTTACATGAAAAAGTTGGCTAATTCCTGATGTTAGAACGTGAGGGAATTCAGGCTTTCTCACTGAAAACCCTATAGTCCTAAACCATGCATTTTAAAATGTCTATCTTTAATTTGGGATATTAAAAACAAACAGGGTAAATTAACATATAATAATAAGATAGTCAAAATCCAATAAACCTCCAAATGTAGACTTCCTGGGTGTATCCAATTCCACTCCCTCCACCCTCCTACTCTCTATTTTAGACTTTTAGCCTGGCCCAGGCAAAGACTGATAGAACAGAGCAGAGACTCAGAGACAGAATCAGGTATGTGTGGAAACTTTATCATAATAAAGATGCCACCAAAACTCAGCGGGGAAGAGAAAGATTGCTCTACATATGGTGTTGGCATATGGTGTGAGGTAGGAATCTGACTCACATGGTATACAAACTTCAGATTAAGACCTAAATATGAAAGGTAAAGCACTAAAGTAGGGTTCTTAACATAGATCCTTTTATTAATCTGAGGAAACCTATAGGTTCCATCTCAGAATAAAGTTTTTAAAGGCACATAATGAAATAGATAGGATTACCAAGAAAACCGATCATGTAGAAATGCAGATATTTTAAAAATTGTTCTGTAAAATACATGCTTCTTTATTAAAGCATTACCTGATAAGCTCTAGCAGTAAATTTAATAACTATAGCAACTTTGAAATAGAGATAAGCAAAAACAAAATTGTGAGATGTCTGTAACAACTGTAGTATAATGTGAAGATATTCTTAATGTGTTCCAAGTTCACTGACCACTTTACCTTTAGGTTAAAACCCCTCCTATAAAGCTCATATAGAAGTGGAGGAGACTATTTTTGTGTTTTCAAGGCTAGGGAAGAACTCCTAAGAGTGGCCCCCAAACACACAAAGAATTGATGAATGTGTTTCCATTAAAATTCAGCAGTTTTGAATAAAATTCAACAAAGCTCGCTAAACTGTAAAAAAAGGTGACAGACTGGGAGGAAACCTCTGCAACTTCCAAAACCAACAAGGGATTAACATCTAGGACATACAAGAAGCTTCTGTGAATGAGAAAAGAAAAGACAGAAAAACGAGTAGAAGATGGGTAAAGGATACGATCAGACAATTCACAGGAGAAAAAAATCTTGAATGTATAATAAGTGCATGATGAGATGCTCAACTTCACTTGTAATAAATAATCAAAAAAATAAAACATCAATGAAATAGATACTACTTTGCACCCTTCCGTTTTCCATAATTAGAAAGCCTGGTATTACCATGTGTTGACAACCATGTGGAAAAATGAGAACCTCGTGCACTGTTGATACAACATAAGCTTTTATAATTATTCTTAGGGATACTTACTGAAACTAAGGAGCACATATCCTATGACTCGGCTCTCCTATCTCGAGTGTATGAACAGGGGACTCTGGCATACTCTTATAGCACATATGAGGATCTTGACCTCAACATCATAAGGGGTAGTGGATACTGGAGGCAACTTGTACACCTGGAAAGTGTGTACAGATGGATGTACTCTATTGTACGTATGCAGCCGTTAGGTGCCACGTCTGATACACATGCAACAATCCAGATACATCCCTGACTCATTATACTGAGAGAATACAAAAGCAGGCGCACCAAGAAGTTTTTAACACAATACTATTTAGTAAATTCAAAATACAAACAGACAGAAAACAACACTATGTGTTTTGTAAGGTACCTGCATCTTGCGAGTGAGCATGTATAAACAGACAATGGCCAGACCATGTCTAACAATAGAACCCTGACCCACCACCAGCAGCAACCTGTCCAGGAAACCAATAGTTAACTACAATAACCAGCCCAGGAAGCCAGCCTGCTGTAAGTTATTCTTGTAGGAAGTCAGACTGTTAACCAACCCAGGAAGCTGAACAATAACTTCTGTAACAATTGACCCCAAATGGGCAGGACTTGATTAATAACTCGCAGTTTCTCTAAGTTTTGCCCCCACTTCCAACTTAGGAAACCAATCAGAAAAGGTTACATACGAACCACTAACCAATCACATAGGATAGCTCCCTTCTAGTTAGCCGACCTCCAGCTTCCCATGCCAACAGCCTCCGAGCAGGGCACGCCCAAAGCTGTCTCTTTTCCACTATAAAACCTTCCCACTCCTCTGGCTGCCTTTGAGTCTCTGCCAAAATGCAAGTGACAGTGGCTGACCTTGCTATGACAAACTCAGAATAAATAGCCTCTGCTTATTCTCGTTTGGTCTGTCTTCATTTATTTCCATGATCTCCAGAGATCTGCGGGGCACAGTTGAGTGGTACCCTTAGTAGGGTGGGAATGAATTGGAGGGGAGACCAGAGCCTTGCATGGGTCTGTGTAGACTCTGTGCCACAAACTGAGGAAGTAATTAACTGAACTCTTGGAGACCCACGAAAAATAAACAAAAAAACACTTTAAAATTAGTTCATTTTCATTTCTTTCTGCATTGTGCCTTTCTTTTCTACTTCCACCCCTTACCGGGCTCCCCTCTGCTTGAGCTTGGGGGCTAAGTACCCAGATCATTCTTTAACCAGATTGAGGTGCCCAAGGCATAAAAGGAAGCTGCACTCTTCCTCTGGCTTCTCGGGACCAGTGGGTAGCAGAGGTTCAGATGCCCCATCAAGGTCCCTACCGAACCTGCACTTTTCTAAGAAACTCTCTGAGATGGCTAAGGCAGGAGCAGTCTTGAATCTGGATTTCCTGCCTATGGCTGGGTTTTATCTCCATTAGAGCGTAGTTTAAAGCCAGTGTCCTCCTTCTTACCACTCAGTGCTGGAGATTAAAGGAAAAAATAGCCCCAATGCCTTCATCTCACTCTTTTTCAGTGAAAATTACTTTTCAGAACTATTAAATCTTCTGTGAAGGTTACAGTAGAGGACTCAAGTTCAGTTTTACCCATTTATTAAGATATAGGCTACCAAGCCCCAATAGAAAAAATAAATAAACAACTAACAGCTGACTTGGATTTATGTACGGTTTGTCTAATCAATCAATCTGTAAACATTATGCAAATGTGTGTAAACCCAAACCTAGCCCAGACTTTACGTATGCATTGTTATGTAAACGATCAGTCTTGTTAATGCAAATATTAATATAAACCTGACATTAAACACAAGTTTACACAGCCTTGCTGGTTGAAGGCAGCTTGATTTACATTGAAATGTAAATAGCAGTAGTGTTCTTTTTTGAGGCTTTGGAAAACAGCCTGACTAAAGCCCTTTGGGTGGCCTGCCTCACCAGGTTCCCCAGACCCACCCTGAACCCCTTCACTCAATGCATCTCATGAGGAACTGGGGGAGAACTCAGACTAACTCATCTGTGCCTACAGGTGTCCTTGTTTTTGAGATCCCAGCTCCCCAGGACCTCCCCTGGGGCCACCTTTAGGACCAGAGGGCCCTAGTCTCTGAACCTACGAGGCAGGGAGAGTCATTCACAGAAGTTTCCACTCCCACCTTGGCTGCAGGTTTGTAGCTGAGCTGTTATGCCAGCGGGACTTGCTATCAATCAGGTGGCTCGTGGGCAGCTCTGTGCGGGCACCTTGACCCACTCTGCCCCACCCCCTTCTCCTTCTTATCCTTCAAATCTGTTTTAAATGTCGCCTCTGTGGACAGGGCTTCTTTGACCATCTATTCTCAGTAGAGTCCCTCCTCTGCAGTTCCCTAGCACAGCACCTGTACATCGCAGTCGTAACGCTTTTCTCAATTTGTGAGGTCACTGCCGTCCATCTTCCCTACCTATGAGCTTCAGAGCGACCTCTGTTCTGTTCACCACTTTATACTCAGTGCCAGGCACGTGAAATACGCTTAGGAAGATTTTGTTGGAGGGATGGATGGATGAATGGATGGATGGATAGGTGGACACACACACTCTGGAACCTTGCTGCTTAGCGCGAATTCTGCCTTTCCGTAAGCAGCCTCAGGAAACTGCCCACACCGTCTTTTCTTTAGGACCTGGGTTCTGCTCTGAATAGACTGATAATCTGCCAGGCCTCCTCCCAAGGTCTTCTGTCAGAGCTGGATTCTATTCTCTGAGCTCCCGCCCTGGCTTGATAATAATAACAGTAAAAGGAGAAGTAGCTGTCATATATTCAACATGTAGTAGGTCCAGATATTGTACCAGGAGCTTTACACCCATCATCTCATCTGAACTCTAATATTCAAAGTATATTTTTCAAAAGATCAGTCCTTTCACAAGCAGTCCAGGGTGAAAGGGCTCGGGTGGGGATAGCACAGTTCACAGTTCCGGGTCCAGATCTGAAGTCCCTGAGATGTGAGTTCTAATCTTGACTTTATTAGCTATGGATCTTAGAAAAGATATTTACTCTGAGCCTCCATTTCCTGAGCCATAGCTCAAGGAAGTGAATATTTGTTTCCAGGGTTGTTGTGACAATTTAATGAGATAGAGAGTATAGCACAAAGAATTTAGTCAATATGAGTGTTTATTTACATCTCTTACACAGAAGTTCAGACATCCGGAGACCAGAGACTAGGTTCATTCTCTTCAATCTCCTTGTCTTCTTTTTCCTCTTTGGACCCTTGGCTATTTTTAGTTCTCTTGTATCACCCAGTGCTCCTTCTGGTAGAGAATTTGTATGGGAGGTACTTTAAAGTGCATCCACCAAGATCAACCACCCCAAGCTGAGATTGAGGAGGTAATGACCTAGGGCCCTGCAGGTGGAAGAAAGAGGCACTAAAAGTGACCCAGAACTCTTATACACACAAATCAGTCCTAACCCCAAAGGTCCTGAAACAAAGGGAATGGAACTGGACTTCGAAAGCCACAGCTGGTTGGTGACAGCTTCCCACCAGAGCACATCTATGAGTGGGCACGTCTGTTTATCTCACTGCCCTGAAAAGCAGGGCCTGTGTCTTACTCATCTCTGTAACTCAGCAGCTAACGCAGTGCTGGGACATGGTGGGTACCTAATCAGTGTGTTGAATGAATATTCCCTTTCCAACCCTGCTCACCCAGACTCATTGGAGTTCTATTTGGGGGTGTTTTTTTGTAGGGGATACTTTTAAGGTGGTTTTGATTTCATTTGAATGGCAATTTGGGTGCACTGGGAAGAAGAGCACACAAATATTTCTCCTGGACTCTCCACGTCTCTAGGTGATGCCTGCTTGAAAATCACCTGTTTACATGGAAGCTCAGTCTTTGACCAGATGGAACTCAGCTCCCGTGAGTCAACCCCAACCATTAACAGCAGCTGTGGGCCCCAAGAGCTTCCAGCAAGAGCACAAATGCCAGCAGAATGAGGCAATTTCCATTGCCTGAAGCAAAAGCAAGAAAAACTAAAATGGAGTGAAAAGGTGGGGCTGAACCATTATCCTTACACGTTATTAATAATAACACCTTTTATTTGAACAAGCCTTGAAATTGCACTACTCTCTCCTGTATTATCTCATTCATTTCTCACCACCCCCTTTGAGGTATTATTAATGAATTTGCAGAAGAAGAAACTGCTCTGAGACAGGCCAAAGTAGCAGCTGGACCCTCCTGCGATCTGCTACCGGCATCCTTTAATGAGAACGTGTGATGTCTCCCTGAGAATATCTCAAAGTAAATAAGGGCTTCATGACGGTCAGCTAGATGACCTGTAGCTGAGTGACTGTAATTGTTCTGACCATTATTGGCTCACAAACCCTTTTTTAGAGAGAGGAGACATTCTCCGCGATGGGATTTTCCCAAAAGAGCTGTTTAGAAAGAGTGCCAGAACCTTTGCCTTCCACCTTGACAGTCCTCAGAGACAAACTGAAAGGACCTCGCTTAATGTCTCATCCGAAGGGTATTTGCCATGCTGGCTTCATCAGTCAAAGCAGGAAAGGCCTTTGTCATGGTCAAATGGGTTTAATGTGTTTTGAATGCTACATAAATTCAAACTTGATGGCTCATTTATTTGTTGGATTGAAGTTTTATACAATAAACTAAGCCTTGGTATTTACTAATAACTTGTGCACTGCCCTTTGTTTGTTCAGAACAGCCAGAAGGCAAAGAAGTTGACCGAGTCCCTCATGGCCAATGTGGTCTTCAGATCCTGCCATTTCCGGGGACAGTTACGGATCGGCGGGAGGGATGATGAGAGGGTTGTTTGTGGAGGTGTCAGGGGACACAGTGGGGAGAGGAGAAGGGGACAGATTGCAGGGGGGTGTTTTATTCCAGACTTCTTTGACAAAGCTCCATCCCAGCTATTTCAAGCGCTGAATTCAGTGAGCTGGGAATTGGGAACTTTGAGTGGCAGGCTAGGCTTGGCTAGCGACTTGTGGCGTGACCTTGAAAGATTCATTGCCCCCTGCTGCGTCTCACCAACTCACCTTGGAAAAAAAAAAAGCTAATAATAAATTCTATTCTTCGTTCAAGGTGAGCTTCCTTAAACTGCTTTGCTTTCAGGAGATCTTTGCTCTTTACCTTGGCCCCACTCACAAAAACTTCTCTCCTTCTCAGACTCTAACAGGTACTATTTGTCCCACGATTTATGGGCAAGAATGCAGGCTTTGGTGTCAAACAGAACTAAGAGTGAGTCCCAAGTCCTCTTCTCATCTAAACTTGAACCAGTCAGGGAATATTTTTGAGCTTCCATTCCCAATAACAGAATGGGCATAACAGTAGTTACCTGCTACGCTGCTGTGAGAAGTGAAATGTACGACACATGTGAGGTCCTCAGCTCGGTGCCTGGCATGTAGGAAGTACTTCTTATAAACACTAACAATATGAATTATAGGTTCATGTTTTGGGGTCCAGAATAGACTGTAAGCTCCTGGAAGGAAGGCACCGAGTGGGTACTGATCTTTCACAGCATCCAGCACGTGGAGACACACTCATTTTCTGTGATAACAGGCATTTACAGCCTACAAATAACGGAACTGCCTCTCAGAGGAGTCGCTGACCACAGTAGCATCTCTGTGTTCATTTGAAGGGTAAGAATGAGTTATGGGAGTGACACAAGTGGGAAACTCTAGAGAGCTCCATATTTCCATTGCTGAGGAAATATCTCCCTGTTAACACTGGGTGACAGGATTTGCCTTCAGCACCCCCTCATTTCCCCGACAACTGCATTTCCCCTACAGGTCTCACATATGGAGTCCAGGGTCTCATTAGCTGAGACAGGTTCTGGCCCCAACAGGGAACAGAAGGCAATGTCCTGCTGGCCTAGAGCCTCGACGAGCATTCTCTGATGTCTCACGGACTCCTGGATGCCGGCATCTGGCTACCTGGCTGCCTGGGTCCTGACCTCTGCCTCACTTACCTCCTGACTCCTGCTCTCTGCTGTAGCTGAGCTGGCAAGCCTTTCCCCTGCTTCTGTGTTGGAGGAGTCTTAATTTTGTTCCAGTTTATGTTACCAAATAAATCGGGTCCCACTGCTCACCACTTACACAATCAATACTCACAAATGTCGGTGGAAAGAAAATGTGCCAGGGACTTTGCTGGTGATCCAGTGGGTAGACTCCATGCTCCCAATGCAGGGGGGCCGGGTTTGATCCCTGGTCAGGGAACAAGATCCCACATGCATGTCGCAACTCAGAAGTCCTCATGCCGCAACTGAGGTCTCATGCTGCAGCTAAGAGTCCACACATCACAACTAGGAGTCCACATACCATAACTAAGAGTCCTGCATGCTGCAACTAAGTTCTGGTGCAGCCAAAAAAAAAAAAAAACCAAAAAACAAAAAAAAAAAAAAATAACAAAGAAAGAAAAGGTGGCTTTAATCAGAAAACTGGCAATCTGGGGACACGTCAAAGAACACTCTCCGAAGATTCTGCGTGGCCAAGAAAGCTGTAAAGGGAAACAGAAGAGTAACCTCAATTCATCACTGAGATAGGGGGTCAGTTAATCATTGAGATGGAGCTCAGAGTCATCGCTGCCCCCCACGGGGTGTATGCTTGGGTGCAGGCGTATCCACTCCCAGTGACCTGCCTCTGGATGGTATCTTGTCCACCCAGTTTGGTCACACAGTTTGTTTAGGAGATTACTGAAGGGGAACCTCTTCTTCATGTCTATTCCTTTGATGTACTGAAAGAACCGACAAGTTAGGCAAGGTATTGTGTGATTAAACGATTTGAGACGTGTGCTTGTGCTGGAGATGAGTAGAACATGGGGGTGTCTGGTTTAAAACTTAGTTACAGTATAGCTTTGCCGAAGTGACAGGAAAGGGGGCTTCCTGCTGAGGGTGGTTTCCCATAAAGAGCTGTTTACATTTGCGCATCTTCCCCAAGTCACTTAGATGAATTCAGATTGATCTAAGCCAATCACGGCAGTCCCTTTCCCCAAACTTGGCCGATGAGAATAGAGCTTCTCAATAAGGTTTCTTAACTCTAAAAAAAAAAAAAAAAAAAGATCAAACTGATACCAAGAAGAGCTGTTCCCCTTTATTATCAGGATTCTCCAGAGAACAAATAGGATGTATGTATAGAGAGAGAGAGAGAGAGATTTATTATAAGGGCTTGACTCATGCAATTCTGGAGGCTGGTAAATTCCAAAAGCGACATGGTGAGTCAGCAAGCTGGAGGCCCAGGAGAGCCTATGGTTTAGTTCTGGTCTGAGTCTGAAGGCTGAGAAGCAGGAGGTAATGGTGTAGTTCTAGTCTGAAAGCCAGTGGGCCCACGATTCAGGAAGAGCTAATGTTTCAGTTTCTTCCAACGGCAGAAAAAAGTTGATGTCCCAGTTTGAAGGCAGTCAGGCAGAAGAGTTCTCTCTTATCTGGGGAGAAGGTCACTTTTTGCTCTATTCAGGCCTTCAACCAACTGGAAGAGGCTCACTTACATTATGGAGGGCAACCTGACTTACTCAGTCCTTTAATCGCATCCCCAAACACCTTTTCAGAAACACCCAGAATAATGCTGGACTGAGTATCTGGGCAACCGGCGGCTCAGTCAAATTGGCACATAAAATTAAGCATCACATTTCCTTTCTGCCTTAGTGTGTTATGGGTTGATCGTGTTGCCTTCAAAAGATATATTGAAGTCGTAACGCCTGGTACTTCAGAAGGCGACCTTGTTTGGGAATGCATCGTTGGAGATGTAAGAGGTTAAGGTGAGGTCATACTGGAGTAGGGTGGGCCCTAATCCAATATGCCTGATGTCCTTATAAAAAGCGGAAAATCTGGACACAGACTCAGAAAGAACACCACGCAGTGATGGAGGCAGAGACTAGAATTATGCAGCTGTGAGCCAAGGAACTCCAGGGATTTTGCAACACCAGAAGCTAAAGGCATGGGTCAGATTCTTCATCGAAGCTCTCAAAGAGCCAAACTTGCTGACACCTTGTTTCCTGAATTTTGGCCTCCGGAACTGTGAGACAATAAATTTCTGTTGTCTAAAGTCACCCAGTTTGAGACACTTTGTTGCGACAGCCCTAGGGAACTAATACAGTGTGTGAAGGTGCGATGCCTGGGGCTGCGGGGCCATCTTGCTACTATGACGGGGGCTTGCAGTCACACTGAGAATAACAGTGCAGAATCAGAAAAAGCTGGGTCTTTGATAAATTTTTGAGGTTCGGAAATAACCAGCTCAGAAAGCACCCTGCTTTTACACTTCTTGTAATATGAGGTAGTACATACCCTTATTGTTTCAACCATTTGGGATTGAGTTTTCTGATATTTGCTGACAAGTACATCTGACTGACAGATGGACCTCATAGCTTCCCAAGTCTGACAGAGTCCTCCTTTTGCATTCCTTGTCTTAGTGAATGGCATTACCATCCATCCAGATGCCCAAGGTTCCCAAAGGAGAAAGTCTCGTTCAGCTTACAGATTCTGTTGTAATACAGGCAGGCGAAGATCGGGAGATGGCTGAGGAAACAAAGGTGGTGACATCAATATCTGTGAGAGGAAGTGAGGTGAGCCTGGCAACCCAGCCAATTGCTTTGGCTCCATCAAACCTGGTCCAGGTGGTACAGAAGTGAGGGGCTCTGCGATGAGACTGGACATTAGGCATCTGGTGTCAAAAGCTTAGGTCTTTGGGATTTCAAACCAGTGGCTCACACTCTGAATGCTCAATAGAATCACCTGGGAACTTTTAAGAAACACTGACGGCAGAGGTAGCTCCTCAGAAAATGGAACCAGTCTCCAAAAGTAGAGTGGCGGCATCTAGGTGATTCTGAAGCATCTCAAGCCTGGGAGAGAAGGGACTGTGATTGTCTTGTTCACCATCACATTCCTGGTGCCCACATATATGATCTGCAGGCAACAGCAAATATTTGTTGGTAGGTGAGTAAATGAATTCCACATTAGCAACTGATAGGCTTGTATCTCTTTATTCAGGTTGCTGCAACTTGCCAAGGTTTAGTTTTCTCAGATGTAAGATGAGAAAAGGAATTTCTACCTGGAAGTGATGCTTTGAGAATTACAAATATGCCAAGTATCTTGCAAAGCACATGGTATATTGTAGTTGATTAATAAAATGGTAATACCATCATTAGTGGCAATTGATATTGCTCAGATTTGGAGCAAAAAATACTGAGTTCCACAGGATAGAAAGCCCAGAGATAAACTATGGTCAACTAATCTATGACAAAGGAGGCAAGGATATACAATGGAGAAAAGGCAGCCTCTTCAATAAGTGGTGCTGGGAAAACTGGACAGCTACAAGGAAAAGAATGAAATTAGAACACTCCCTAACACCATACACAAAAATAAACTCAAAATGGATTAAAGACCTACATGTAAGGCCAGACACTATAAAACTCCTAGAGGAAAACATAGGAATAACACTCTTCGACATAAACCACAGCAAGAACTTTTTTGATCCACACCCTAGAGTAATGGAAATAAAAACAAAAATAAATAAGTGGGACCTCATGAAACTTCAAAGCTTCTGCACAGCAAAGGAAACTATAAGCAAGACAAAAAGACAACCCTCAGAACGGGAGAAAATATTTGCAAACGAATCAACAGACAAGAGATTAATCTCCAAAATATATAAACAGTTTATCCAGCTCAATATCAAAAAAACAAACAACCCAATCAAAAAATGGGCAGAAGACCTAAATAGGCATTTCTCCAAAGAAGACATACGGATGGCCAAGAGGCACATGAAAAGCTGCTCAACATCACTAATTATTAGAGAAATGCAAAGCAAAACGACAATGAGGTATCACCTCACACCGGTCAGAATGGGCATCATCAGAAAATCTACAAACACTAAATGCTGGAGAGGGTGTGGAGAAAAGGGAATGCTCTTGCACTGTTGGTGGGAATGTAAACTGATCCAGCCACTATGGAGAATAGTATGGAGGTTCCTTGAAAAACTAAAAGTAGAGTTACCATATGACCCAGCAACCCCACTACTGGGCATATACCCAGAGAATACCATAATGCAAAAAGACACATGCACTCCAGTGTTCATTGCAGCACTATTTACAATAGCCAGGTCATGGAAGCAACCTAAATGTCCATCAAAAGACGAATGGATAAAAAAGATGTGGTACATATATACAATGGAATGTCACTCAGCTGTAAAAAGGAATGAAATTGGGACATTTGTAGAGACATGGATGGAACTAGAGACTGTCATACAGGGTGAAGTGAGTCAGAAGGAGAAAAACAAATATCATATATTAACACATATAGGCAGAATCTAGAAAAATGGTACAAATCAACCGGTTTGCAAGGCAGAAATAGAGACCCAGATGTAGAGAACAAACATATGGACACCAAGTGGGGAAAGGGGGTGGGGGTGGGGCTTGGGGGGGAATGAATTGGGAGATTGGGATTGCCATATATATGTTACTAATAAGAAAAAAAATCAAATTGTACACTTTAAATATACGCAGTTTATCATATGTCAACTGTATCTCAATAAAAGTTCTTAAAAAAAAAATACTGAGTTCCAGTTTGGCTGCATTGTATCAGTCAGGATAAGCTAAATTATGCTGTGGTGACAAACAACCCCTAAATCTCAGGGGCATAACACAGCAAAGGTTTATTTTTACCCATATGACTTGCCCATCACAGGGTAGCTGGGGGCTGTCAGTTTCAGTCATAGGGAACATTGCCTGTCATGCAAAGAGGCATCTTCTAGGCAAACACCCAGCTCAGGAGTGACCCACTTACCCTCCACTCACAACTGATTGGCCTACCTAGTCACAAGGTTCTCTCAAGTGCAGGGGCCCAGAAAGTTCCATCACACTAGATGCCCAGAAGGCAGAGAATGGAAAGTTGATGAGCGACCAGAATGATTAGGACAGTTATTCCAAGCGGTCCTGTGTGATTCTGGACACACCCAACCTGAACAATGACAGCCAGTGTCAATGACGGTTTGAGGAACAAGGAACCCTGGATATCTGCTGTGTTTTGATACACAACACTGAGTCCTCCTTCTTTTGGAATCAGCACTCAGACATAATTATCAGACAACCTAAGGATCTAATGTACATACCACAAATTTCACCAGTTTTAAACATCAGTTCAATGACTGTTAGTAATTTATAGAGTCGTGCAGCCCTCACACAATCCAGCACTTCCATCACCTCACGCCTAGTTGAAGTCAATCCCCACTCACTCACCTGGCCTCAAGCAAATATTAATCTGTTTTCTGTCTTTACATATTGGCCTTTTCTGAACATTTGAAATTGTGCAATATACAGTCTATTGTGTCTGGCTTCTTTTATCTCACATGATGTTTTTGAGGTTCATCTATGTTGTAGCATTACAGGGGGTGCAAAGGATTTGGGGGCAGATCAAGGAAAAAAAATATGACCAGGAGAAGCAGTAACACACAGCAAGCTTCACTGAGTGGTGCTTAGGATTGCATGAAAGGGGAAGTCCCTTTCAGGACGAGCCCATCCAGAGGCTTACGGCTCTGGGGCCACCATCTGGAAGGGGAGGGGAGCAAGAGAAGTAGGAGAGAGCTGGATCAGAAAGGGGCTTGTGTGTCTAGGTGATGTCACTCAGCAGTGCATGGCAGTCTCTAGGTAGAGAGGTAGACAACAGCAGCTTGGGGTCTTTCTGGCCCAGGGCATACCTTTTCGATTGCCAGCAGATATGGGGTCAGGTTTAAGGAACATGCAAAGCAGGGAAGTTTAATTGGCTAAAAATCTGCTTGTTTGGACTATATTTAGAATAATTGGATATATAACCATTTGGGTTTCATTTGGATTTTTTGCTAATGGGTCTCAGTCTGCAGAAATAAGCAGCCTAGGGGCCAACACACAGAGGCCATGTTTGGCTCATTTATACAACAAGCATGTATCAGTATTTTATTTTATTTCTTTTTCTTTATTTTTTTTGGCGGAATAATATTCCATTGTATAGATATACCACATTTTGTTTATCTACTCATTGGTTGACGAACATGCGATAGTTTCCAATATTTGTCTATTATAAATAATACTGCTATGACCATTCATGAACAGCTCTTTTTGTTGAGATACGTTTTCCTTTTTCTTGGGGAGATTCCTGGGAGCAGCATAGGTAGGTCCTATGATAACTTTATGTTTACCATTTTAAGAAAATGCCAAGCTGTTTTACAAAGCAGCTGGATACATTTTACCTTCCCACTAGCAAGGCATGTGGGGTCTAATTTCCCCACACCATTGTTAACTTTTGTTATTGTCTGCCTTTTGATTACAGCCATTCTAGCTGGTGCAAAGTGGTGTCTCACTGTGGTTTCAATTCGCGTTCCCCTGTTGACTCATGATGTTGAGCGTTTTTTTCGTGTGTTTATCAGTGATTGATATATCTTCCTTGGTGCTATGTCTACTCAAATCTTGTGCCGGTTCTGAAATTGAATTGTTGTATCTTTATTTTGTTATTTATTCTGGATACAAGTCTTTTATCAGATATACATTTTGCAAATAGTTTCTCTCAGTCCGTGACTTGTTTCTTCATTTTCTTAATAGTCTCCTTTGAAGCACACAGTTGTTAATTTTGATGAAATCCAATTTATCAATTTTTTTTTAATGGATCCTGCTTTTGGTGTTGTATCTAAGAACTCTTTGTCTAATCCAAGGTCTTAAGGATTTGTTCTTATTTTTTCTTTCTAGAAGTTTTATAGTTTTAGCTCTTAAACTAAAGCTTAGTTATGATCCATTTTGAATTAATTTTTACATATGATGCAAAGTAAAGATATTCTTTTGTCATGTGGATATTCAATTCTCCTAGCACTGTTTGTTGAAAAGACTATTTTTTGCCCATTGAATTGTCTTGGTATCTTTGTATAAAATCAATTGACCATAAATATTATGTCTTTATTTCTAGACTCAATTCTGTTTAATTTATATATATATAATTTTAAATTTATCTATATCTATATCTATATCTCTACACATATCTCCTTATGCCAGTGTCACCTTGTCTTGGTTACTGTAGCTTTAAAGTAAGTTTTGAAGCGAAAGTTCTCCCACATTTTTCTTGTTTTCAAAATTGATTTTGCTATTTTGAGACTTTTGCTTTTTCATATATATTTTAGGATCAGCTTGTTAATTTCTGAAAAAAAAACCTTCTAGAATTTTAATAGAGTTTATGTTGAATCTATAGATTATTATGGGGATAACTAACATTAACAATTTTATCTTTCAATCCATGAACATGGATAGTCTCTGAATATGTTCAGATTTTCTTTATTTTCTCTCAGTAATGGTTTGTAATTTTCAGTGCACAAGTCTTACACTTTATTTGTTAATCTATTAAATATTTTATCCTTTTTGATGCTATCATGAATGAAATTGTTTTCTTAATTTCATTTTGTGGATTGTTAGTTACTGTTATGTAGAAATACAGTTGATTGTTATATACTGATCTTATATCCTGGACCTTGGTGTACTCATATATTATTTCTAGTAATTTATTTTTTTATTTTTTTATTTTTTGGGGGGTACACCAAGTTCAATCATCTGTTTTTATACACATATCCCCGTATTCCCTCCCTCCCTTGACTCCCCTCCCCTCGAGTCCCCCCCTACCCTCCCCGCCCCAGTCCTCTAAGGCATCTTCCATCTTCGAGTTGGACTCCCTTTGTTATACAACAACTTCCCACTGGCTATCTGTTTTACAGTTGGTAGTATATATATGTCTGTGCTACTCTCTCGCTTCGTCTCAGTTTCCCCTTCACCCCCGCCCCCTCCCAATATTTCTAGTAATTTAAAAAGAAAATCGTATGGATTCCTTAGAATTTTCTCCATATGGGATTACGTAATCTGCAAATAGAGACTATTTTACTTCCTTCTTTTAATCTGAATAGTTTTAATTAAAATTTTTTTGCATTGATTCGCTAGCTAAAATGGTAAATAGAAAGTGATGAGAGAGGACATCCTTGCTTTGTTCCTTATCTAAGGGGAACGCATTAAGTCTTTCACCAAAAAGTATAATATTTGGCTTTAAGTTGAGGAAGTTCCCTTCTATTCCCCGTTAGTCAAAAATTTTTAGTTGAATGAGTGTTGGATTTGGTTAAATGCTTTTTCTTCACCTATTGAGATAATCATGTGGCTTTATTCTCTTAAGATGGTGCTTTACATTAATTAATGTTCAGATGTTAAACCACTCTAAGATAAATCCTACATGGTCATGGTGTATAATTCTTTTTATATGTTTCTAGATTCATTTAGCTAATATTTTGTTGAGGATTTTTGCATTTATATACCCAAGGATACTAGTCTGTAGTTTTGTTTTCTTGTGATATCTTTGTCTGACTTTGGCATCAGGGCAATACTGGCTTCATAGGATGATTTGGGAAGTGTTTCCATTCCCAGTATTTTCTGGAAGGGTTTCTGAAGGATTCTGAGTTTTGTCATTTGTGTCTTCTCTCTCTCTTTCTCTCTTTTTTTTTGGTCAATCTAGCAAAAGGTTTGTCAATTTTAAAAAATATTTTCAAAGAACCAGTTTTTGGTTCTGTTAATTTTTCAGTGTTATTTTGTTTTCTATTTTGTCCAATGTAATTTTTATTATTTCCTTTCTCTGTTTGCTTTGGGTTTAGTTGTTCCTCTTTTTTAGTTTCTTAAGGTGGAAGCTTAGGTTATTGATTTGAGATATTTCTTCTTTTATAATATAATCATTTAAAACTATACATCTTCCTTATTAGCACTGCTTTAGCTGTATCCCATTAATTTTTGATTTGTTGTATTTTAATTTTCATTCACTTTAAAATATTTTAAAATTTCCCTTGTAATTTTTTTCTTTGACTCACTGGTTATTTTGAAGTGTGTTATTTAATTTCTAAGTATTTATGGCTCTCCTGATTTTATTTCTGTTGCTGGTTTTTAATTTAATTCCTTGTTATTAAACTCCCCTCTGCTACCACCTAGCACCTTCAATGTGTCCTTTCACTGCCTTCTGGCTTTCATTGTTCCTAGCAAGGAGTCAACTGTTAACTTTATTGTTGTCTCTCTGTATGTGATGGGTCATTTTTCTCTTGTTTCTTTCAAGCTTGCCTTTAGCTTTCAACAGATGAATTAGTTTTCATCTTTTCTATATATACACCCAGGAGTGAGATTTCTCTATCATATGGCAACTCTATTTTTAGTTTTTTAAGGAGCCTCCATACTGTTTTCCATAATGGCCATACCAATTTACATTCCCGCCAACAGTGTAGGAGGGTTCCCTTTTCTCCACACCCTCTCCAGCATTTATTATTTGTAGACTTTTTGATGATGGCCATTCTGGCCAGTATGAGGTGATGCCTCATCATCGTTTTGATTTGCATTTCTCTAATAATTAGTGATAATGAGCATCTTTTCATATGCCTGGTGGCCATCTGTATGTCTTCTTTGGAGAAATGTCTATTTAGATCTTCTGCCCATTTTTTGATTGGGTTTTTTTTTTTTAATATTAAGCTGTATGAGCTGTTTGTATATTTTGAAAATTAAGCCACTGCTGGTTGCATCATTTGCAAATATTTTCTTCCAGTCTGTAGGTTGCCTTTTCATCTTGTTTATGATTTCCTTTGCTCTGCAAAAGCTTGTAAGTTTGATTAGGTCCCATTTCTTTAGTTTTGCTTTTATTTCTTTTGCAATTGGAGGACTGATTTAAGAGACTACTGCTATGATTTATGCCAGAGAATGTTTTGCCTATGTTCTCTTCTAGGAGTTATATGAAGTCATGTCTTATATTTAAGTCTTTAAACCATTTTGATTTCATTTTTGTGTATGGTGTGAGGGAGTGTTCTAACTTCATTAATTTTTTTTTTAACTAACTTCATTAATTTATATGTGGCTGTCCAGCTTTCCCAACACCACTTGCTGAAGAGACTGTCTTTTCTCCATTGTATATTCTTGCCTTCCTTGTTGAAGGTGTGCGTGTATGATGTAGTTAGATGTAGATCTATTTGTATTTATACTACTTGTAGTTCATAGGACATCTTGAATCTATAGATTCATTTTTCTTATCAAATTTGGGATTTTTTTGGCCATTATTTCTTCTAATATATTTATGCCCTTTTTCTCACTTCTCTCCTTCTGAAATTCCCATTCCATGCATGTTGGTGTGCTCAGTGGAGTCTTAACACTATTTGAGGCTCTGTTCAATTTTCTTCTTCTTCTTTCATTCTTCAGATTGTATAATTTTTGTTGATTTATATTCAAGCTCACTAATTCTTTATTAGGCCATCTCAAATATGATGTTGAGCTCCTCTAGTGAAAATTCTATTTCATTTACTTTTCAACTGTAAATTTTCCATTTGGTTCTTTTTAAAACATAATTTCTGTTTGTCAATATCCTCTGTTTGATAAGTCACTGTCACCACACTTTCCCTTAATTTTTAAGTGTAATTTCTTTTAGTTTTGAACATATTTTTACTAGCTGCTTTGAAGTTTTTTTTTGTTAAATGCACCATCTTATAGGACCTCTCAGAGACAGTTTCTATTGACTGCTTTTTCCTTGAGTTTTTTCCATTTTCCTTTTTCTTCAAATGTCTTATAATCTCTTATTGGAAACTAGACATTTTAGATAATATATTGTAGCAACTATGGACTCTCACTCCCTCTCTGGGAGTTGTTATCATTTTTTTTTACTTGTTTATTGACTTTCTTGGACTTATTTGGTAGAGTCTCTCTTTACTTCAGTGTGTGACAGCTGATGTCTTTACTAAGTTTTCTTTTTTGTTGTTTTTCTTTCTAAACTTGGCTTCCTATAATTTACCCTTAGTTCAGCATAGCTTACTAATTGATCAGAGGTTGTGCTCAAGCACATTGAGCCAGGAAGCCTTCCACCCTTTGCTGATAGATCTCTATATGGATTTGGAAACCCATTTAAAGTTCAGGCAGTTTATAAATCTGCCCTTGCTTTTAATTTATACAGATGTTTTTTGTGTCTTCTCTGTATGTACATAAAACTTCACATTTTTTCAGGGATATGTATTTAGCTATGTAGATAGCTAGAGTCTTCTCCAGCCTCTCCTGAATATGCACTTAGCCTACAGCATAATTACAGCCTCTAGGGTTAAGAGATGAGATCTCTAGGGATAATCTGGAGCCTATAGAGGCCCCTATGTCTGTCTAGTTCCCTTGATGTCCTTGTCAAATTTCTGGCTATGCTTCTAGTCTCCTACCAATGTCCCAATAAATATTACAATCTCAGACTAACTGTGACATTGACCTTCCCCTTTCTGATAATAAAATCAGTACTGTTTCTGATGATGTCTGAAGGTGTGAGATTTTTTTCCACGCTCCCCCCAAATCATGTCAACCTTCTCTGGAAAAAATGCAGCTGGTTTTTCAGAGATTGCCCTGCCCTGGTAGACCTATTATAATGATGGAACTGAAGGGGTAATGAGAACAGTCACAGGCTAAAACATCATAAGAGTCCAATTGTCTTTAGCCAAGTGTCAGTAGGTTTACTTGAATAAACACGTCTCCATTTTTTTGTATGCCTCTGGTCAGTTTCCAGTGTCTCAAAGATGTTTTTGACAATTCTGTCCAGTTTTAGAGTTGTTTGGTGGGGGGAGAGGGAAGAATTTGTTAAGTTTCTCTCTCTGCCCTTCTGGAAATCCCACCTTTTCAATATAATTTTATGAATTGTGTCTCTATTGTGTGCCACTTTTCTGAGACTGCTAACTAGAGGCCCCGCCCTTTTCTAGCCAGGAGATATACCTAAGACACAAGCTGAGTCACCAAATTCTCTGGACTCAAATTTGAAATCTTGATGGGAGGGATACAAAAATAGAAACTAAAAAGTTGTGTTTCATTAGCACACACCCTGACAAGATACTCAGTTATCTCCTGCTACCAACATTTCTGGGGTTCCCCTGGTTCCCATCAGGTACAAAGCCTGGTTGTCTGGCCTTTCATTAGTTGTGGAAGGACCCCTATGTTCATCCAAAAAATACCTTTTCTGCTGACGTTAGCCAGACCCTGTTTCTGTTGCTTGCAAACAAAGAACCTGACTGATACAGCTTTTTAAAGGATGTGCAGAAGGGAATCTTCTAAAGACTCTAGATAAGAGGCCAATTATTCACTTGACAGTTTTCGGGATTGCTACAACACACATGTGTCTGTGGGAAGCTCCTGAGGCGGCGGTGTGCTGCGTGTCTGATGAGATCCCACTGGAGGGGCCAAGTCTGCACCTGTCACCAGTCACAAAGAGGATCCAATTTTTATCCATTTCATCTGGAGAACCATCTGGGCTGGGAATAGCAGTAATAATAACAAATCATTGTCACCAGATTTCCTCCTAGATAGCACTTCATTTTGGTCGCTCTTGTTAAAAATCAAGTGTTCAAGTCTGCTGGTGAATAAACAGCCAGCAATCGTTACAAAGGCCGCCCTGAGCTGTCGTGAGACTGAATTGGGACAGGGCCTAGGAACATGGCATAGAGAGAGTTGGCTGCTGGTGGTCTTTTCTGGGGGGCAGGAGGTTGGGAGAAAAGCCCTAGAAGCTATGGCAGAAGGAAGTCCTACTGAAAACCATGCAAGGGACTGTTGGGTAGCAATGGCTTACTTATCAACAGCACGGATGACAGTCTAGGGTTTTGTTTGATGAAGGTCAGCAGCCGGACGTGGGTGCTGAAGTAAGCAATCTGTGATATTAAGTAGCATTAATAGAGGTATATGACCTTAAACAAGGGAGATGAGAGTCCTTCTTTATTCAGAGTTATGTCTTATTTCGGCATCATATAGTTTGTGTGCTATAGACTAACAAGAACACATTTGGAGAACAATCAAGTTGGCAGACTGACAAACTACCACGTGATGAACAATAGGAGGAACAAACAAAGGGCATTTCGTTTATGGAGGAAGAATTAAGAGGGTGGCATAGAGGAGAGGAGGTATGATAGCTGTTCTTTTTTTTTTTTAATGTCTTTTAGTTTTTTCTTGTTTGTTGTTTTTTTTTTTTTTTGTATGAATTTATTTATTTTATTGGCTATGTTGGGTCTTTTTTGCTGCGCACAGGCTTTCTTTTTAGTTGCGGTGAGTGGGGGGCCTCTCCTCGCCGTGGTGTGTGGGCTCCTCATTGCCATGGCTTCCCCCGTTGCGGAGCACAGGTTCTAGGCACATGGGCTTCAGTAGTTGCAGCACTTGGGCTCAACAGTTGTGGCTCATGGGCTCTTAAGCACAGGCTCAGTAGTTGTGGTGCACGGGCTTAGTTGCTCCGTGGCATGTGGGATCCTCCTGGAGCAGGGATCGAACGCATGTCCGCTGCATTGGCAGGCGGATTCTCAACCACTGTGCTACCTAGGAAGCCGGATAGCTATTCTTAAAGATCTGCAAGGCTGACGGGTAGAGGAAGGATAACATTTGTTCTCTCTGCCACCAGGGACAGATCTAGGATCAATGGGCAGGAGCTACAAAGAGAGACATTTTAATTCCATATCCCTCTAAGTGAAATACTTAAATATATTTTCCCAAAGGTCACCTGGAAATGTGTTTGCATTTTATAATTCCAGTCAAAGAATGTATCTTTGTGAAGACCAGAGCTGTTAATCTATAAGTACTGACACTGATAAATGGCAGGTAGGTGATGGCTATATGACTTGTGTGTATATATATATACATCTAAGGTTTGTTTACTTACTCTTTAAAAAAAAATTAAGGTTAGCAATTGTACTCAGGTTGTAACCTGTAATAGCAAATATATGTTTCCTTTTTTAAATTGACTCACTGTACAAACCCTATTTGGAAAAGAATGATGTGTATTTTAGGCATTTATTTGCTGAAAGATGTATAAGAGTTTTAAAAGAATTTGTAGAACCATGTGTAAGAGCTCGGAGAAATGGAAGAAGATACACTAATAAAACCTTAAAGAAGAGATCAAGTAGCTGACAAGTGAGAGACTAACAGTGAACCCGGCAGAAAGAGTGGGAATTAGAAGAAGAGCAAACAGTCCTACAACTGTCAGTTAGAAGGAGCAGAGGAGGATAATCCATCAGCTGTAATCAAGGCGGATGGGCACAGCATAGAAGATGCTGTTAAATCTGTGTGCGCTGTATTGATCTTAGGCTGTGCTACCTTACTGTATATAACCATTTAAACAATCATCCACGTGCCACGGGAGTAAGACTCAGAACCACAGCTGGCTCATCCAACACTTCTGGGTGAATTAGAAAAAGGCCCCCTACTGGACAGACGTAGCCCTGTAGGTAAATGAATCACTTGCTGTGAAACTTGGCCGGGACTTTACCTTTCTCATGCCCCTTGTTCTGAGCCTCTTTGTTCAGGGAATAAGTGTCTCCACAGACCTGGATGGTCTTGACACGATCAATTCCTATGTTCTGAAACCCATATTTAGAATTCTATCTCTCGACTCTTTAAGGATGGGCTCAGAGGAATGAGATTATTCGTTGCGTTTGGAATAGAATAGAATATTCTATATACTATATACAACTGATAAGGAAGATATTCAGAACTATTCAAATTTGAAATGTAAAGCTTTAAGAGAAAGTGAATTCCCTGTAATTAGAGGGGTTCAAGCCAAGATTTGGTTATAGAAAATAAGAAAACAATCCGGTTACTGCAACCAAGATCTAAAGTTTGAGTGGAATTAGGAGCGGAATGGTGAGGCTGTGCCAGGGGTTTTCAAATGTTGGGGTGTATCAGAACATCTTCGAGATTGTAAGCACATATTGCCTCAAAGTTTCTGATTCAGCAGATAGTCTAACAGGCTATCAAGTGAGGCTGCGGCTTCAGGGACCACACTCTGGGACTGGCCTACATAGTCATTCAGAAATTTTAATGTGGGTATAAATCTCTTGGAGATCTTACTAAAATGTAGGTTCCGATTCATCAGGTTTGGGGAGGGGAGGCTTGGGATTTTACATTTTCTGGACAAGCTTCCGGGGGCTGGTCCAAGGACCAGGCTTTGAGTATCAAGTGCCCAGGACTGGTTCCCTGGCAGCGGCTGAGACTGAAGTCATGTGACAAGTTATCTCGGCTGTAGAGACTGGAAGACTGTTGGGTAGGAAGCCAGGTGGCTCATTCATTCCCTTCACCAACAGGAGTTCCTACCGAGTGTCAGATGCTGGTAAGCGTGCTGGGGACACAGCAGTGAAGAAGCACAGACTTCTGGGAGCTCACTTTCATGGAGTTCCCATTCCACGTTTAACAGCTCACTCTCCCATCTCTCAGAGACCTCCTTTTTCGGCTTCAATATTTCATATTACAGCTTATCCTGAGGAAGGAGAAGAAATGTGAAGGACTGCCGAAAAGTAGAATAACTTAAAATACTTTTTTCTTCCCACCTTATTTAAGAAGTATAAAATTTCTTGACTTGTGAATAAATTTCTCAGAAAAGATGTTCATATATTTATATAGGCATACTCACTTTTACTTTCTCCCCAAAATCTCTAAACAAAACACACATCAAGATGAATCTTAATGTCACTGTCATGTGGTGAAACAGACATGGTTAAAACCTAGACATTGACTTTTAGATTGGGATGATTCAAAAATACAGATCAGGAGAGTGTTGGCAGGAAGTCAACAGTTTTGAAGGAAGCAGATGGGAAGTTTCCACTGCCATCTTCCTTCCTTCCAGGAAGTCTGAGTGAGTGGGAAGGAAACACCCAATAGAGTGGCAGTTCAGGTGAAGCAGTGAAGCGTAGTGGCCGGAAGCATGGGTTCAAATTCTGTCTCTATCGCTTACAAATCATGTGATCCGGGTAAGTTACTTAATGACTCTGATCCCTAGTCCTTATCTGAAAAAGAGGAATAAGTCTACCTTGCAAGGTGGTTGAGGGAAAGAGTAAAATACCATACATGTGACTCACAGTAAACTCTCAATGGATGGGAACGGTAACAGGATAGAGGTAGACCAGGAAATCACTATAGTTCAGTGCTCGTTTTGAGAGACAGGTAAAGCAACGTAGAGGGCTAGAGATAGCCCTTCTTCTTGGCCAACCTTCCAGAAGGAGGCTCAGAATACAATAGAAGAATTTTGTTGGGGTAAAAAAGAAAACATCAACCAGATAATAAAGAACTGAGTTAGACTGAGCTGAGGGAGCTCTATGGCTACAGCTAGTATGGATTCCTTTCTAGGATTAGGATATTGGAATTTTACAACAGAAACACAAGAACAGCTTTTGAATTTGTGATGTTTTTAAATATACTTAAAATTACAATACCCAAAGCTGGTGAAGATGCAATAAAACTGCTATACCCATAAGTTTTTGGGTTGAACATTGGTACTATATTTTAGGAAAGTAATTTGGCATGTGAATGAGACATTATGAAAATGTTCACATGCTTTTCACTTGGTTATTTTCCTTTTGGAAATTTATTCTAAGGAAATAATCCAGAAGAGGGAAAATGAGGAAGGTGGTTATTTTTATTACCTATATTTGAGAAGAAAAAATAAGAGGCAGCTGTAGTGATTAAATTTTTTTTTTTAATTTTTACTGAGATATAATTACATATAACATTGTGTAAGTTTAAGGTGTACAATGTGTTGATCTGATACACATATATTGCAATATGACTACCACTGTAGCCTTAACTAACACATCCATCATGCTATATAATTATTGTTTCTTTTTTGTGGTGAGACCATTGAAGATCCACTCTCTTAGCGACTTTCAATTGTGTAATACAGTATTGTTAACTGCAACCACACTGCTGTGATGAGATCCCCAGAACTCATCTTCTAACCGCAAGTTTGTACCTTCTGACCAACATCTCCCCGATTTCCCCCACCTCATTCTACTCTGTTTCTAGGAGTATGGAATTTTTAGATTCCACATACAGGTGAGATCATACAACATTTGCACTTATCTCACTTAGTGTAATGCTCTCAAGGTCCAACCCTGTTGTTAAAAATGGAAGGATTTCCTTGTCTCACGGCTGAATAATATTCCATTGTGTGTATAGGTAGATATATACCACTTTATATACCCTTTCTTCTTCCATTCATCTGCTGATGAACACTTAGGTTGCTTCCATATCTTGGCTATTGTGAATAAAATGTTGCAATAAACATGGAATGCAGTTACCTTTTTGAGAGCTTGTTTTCATTTCCTTTGGATATATACTCAGAAGTGGACTGCTGGATTACACAGTAGTTCTATTTTTTGAGGAAACTCCATACTGTTTTCCATGGTGCTGAACCAATTTACATTCCCACCAACAGTACACAAGGGTTCCTCCTTATTCTTTTTAGTTTGATGTAATCTTACTTGTTGATTTTTGCTTTTGTTGCTTATGCTTTTTGTGCCATATCCAAAAAAACCACGGCCAAGACTGATGTCAAGGAGCATTTTCTTTGCATTTTTTTCTAGGAGTTACATAGTTTCAGGTCTTATGTTTAAGTCTTTAATCCATTTTGAGTTAATTTTTGTGAGTGGTGTAGGATAGGGGTCCAATTTCATTTTTTCTGTATGTAGTTATCCAGTTTTCCCAGCATTATTTATCAAAGAGACTATCCTTTCCCCACTGAGTATTCTTGACATCCTGTCAAGTGTTAGTTGACCATAAATACAAGGGGTTATTTCTGGGCCTGCTATTTTATTCCACTGGTCTGTGTGTCTATTTTTATGCCAGTACCATACTGTTTTGATTATTGTAATTTTTTTAATATTGTTTGAAATCAGGAAGTGTGAGACCTCCAACTTTCTTTTTCTTTCTCAGGATTGCTTTGGCTATTTGGAGTCTTTTGTGGTTCCATACGAATTTTAAGATTATTTTTTCTATTATGTGAAAAATGCCATTGGAATTTTGATAGGGATTGCATTGAATCTATAGGTGGCTTTGGGTAGTCCTTCCTTTTCCTTAATAAATAGTCTTTGTTTGCTGCTGGATAGCTTTCTGATTCTGCTTCTTTACCACAGAAGGTTGGAGATCCAAAGCCTTTTTTCAATTTTTGCTACTTCTGCCTCTTTCAGTTCAAGATGGTATTGCTTCTGCCAGTGTAATTCTCTTGAAAATTTTGTGGGTCTTTATGAATCTTAATTAGAGTTACCTTCATTAGACAAAAACCACAAAGGATTTTGTCTAACAAGGCAGACCGTTCTCTATCTTGGACTCTCAGTAAGGCTACTAAAGACAATATCCTTAAGAGTCTAGAAGCTCTATTATTTAAGAGGTATAGTCTACAGAGCATGGCCTTAAGATCCTCAGACATTTTTAATATGGTTGATGATGTCTATGAGATACCACTTGGATCTTTCTGAAATCTTTGAAAAAATGTTTTAAAGTCACCCCCTCTGGATTCATTTTTACCCTGTGACAACCTTTTCCTGAAAATCTTTTTCCTGGGGCTCCTTTTTTTTTACTTTAAAAACTCTTTGCTGGCTAAAAATATTCTCTTGGGCCATTTGTATTTCCCCCAAATTCCACTTGAAAACTGAATAGTTGGTTTATCAGTTTATCAGTTTATATCTCTCTGCCCTCATTTATTAAAGGCAGCTCAAGAAGCCAGGTGACATCTTAAACACTCTGCCTGGAAGTTTTCTTAGCTGGAGCACAGAGTTCATTGAGTGCATCTTCTACTTTCCACATCACTGCAGGTGATGGTTTTGCTAAACTTTCCATCACTACATAACAACAGTCTCCTTTCTCTCAGCTTTTTGTAACATTTTCCTTACATTCCTTTAAGCTCTCATTGATATACTTCTCAAGGCCCTTCCAGCACTTCCACCTTGCTCAGTGTCAAAGCCAATGCCATACATTTTAGGTTTTTATGATAGCAGCCGCTCATTTCCAGGTGCCAAAATTCTATTTTGTTACTATTGTTGTGTGGAAAACTGCCTCAGCACTTAGTGCTTAAGCCAACTGTCTTATTTCGCTAGTGATTTTGTGCATCACTATTTGAAATTTGAAAAAGGCTCAGCTGAGCAGTTCCCACTTGAGGTTACTCATGCAGTTGCAGAAAGATGTCAGCCTGGGCTGCAAACATCTGATGACTTAACTGGGCTGGATGTCCAAGATGACTCCCTTATACGGTTAGGAGTTGATGCTGGCTGTCAGCTGCAAGCTCAGCTGGGCTGTCAATCAGAGTGTCTACATGTGGGATCTCCAGTATGGCCGTCTCAGGATACTTGGCCTTCTTACATGGTGCCAGTTTCCTCTAGAGCTAACATCCCAAAAGAACCAGACAAAAGCTGCATGGCCTTTTCTGACTCAGTTTTGAAAGTTATGGAGCATCACTTCTGCTGTATTCTGCTGGCTACAAGGAGGTCACTAAGTCATCCCAGATTAGAGGGGAGGAGACATAGAAACTACCCCTAAAGAGAGGAGTGGCAAATAATTTACAGATACGTTCTAAAACGGCCAGACAACACATTAAGTTCTCTAGAATTAAGTACAAAAGACAGAATCTAGAATGGCATGTATATTGTCGTTGGAGCAATACACAAGGAACGAGGATATGGAAAACATTAGAAAGAAATGCGAAAATTACTGTAACTATTTTGTCGTGATAGATGACTTTTCTTCACTTATTTTATAATAGGAAGGAAAGAAAACAAATATACCACATAGATCTAAATGATTCCATGTTTTTGCTCCTTAACCTCTGTTCCATTTTTCTTAGAGCATACAATCAGTGTAGCTGTGAGGATCACTTTAAGCTGCGTCTGGGGAGGAGATGGAGCGTGGAGAAGATGGCCGGTTGGACGTGGAGGCAGCCCTGGACAGAGCAGGGGTCTGCAGGCTTTTATATAACACTTCTAGGACTATCTAATTTAGGGCCACAAAGAGGCCCATAGGTGTTACCTTCTTTTTTTTTCTTTCTTTTTTTGCTGCACTGCATGGCTTGTGGGATTTTAGTTCCCTGGCCAGGATCGAATCCTGGCCCTTGGCAATGAGAACGCAGAGTTGGAACCACTGGACCACTAGGGAATCCCCAGTGTTACCTTCTTAGTTGCAGGCTCGATACCTCCCAAAGTAGGTTGGTACATTCCATTACAATCAAGTTCTGTTTCCTCTCTGAAAGAATTAAAAGGAGAAACAGATCAAGTATGCCACGGAAAAATGGTATAAACCTGTTTCCATCCAGCCTCTCAAGCAATGTGGAGTCAAAAGCCACCTATGTGTTATAGCTGTGTACACCACCTCCATCTTCACCCCCCCCACCCCTGCCCCCACTGTGGCATCCAGAGAGCTTCCTTGATCTGCGTTTGCTCACACATCAGAATCTGGAACACATACAAGTGGAAGAACTCTTGTGGACTGAATTATATACTCTCAAATTCCTATGTTGAAGCTCTAACCCCCAATGAGACTGCATTTGTAAACAAGGCCTTTACAGAGGTAATTAGGGTTAAATGAGGTCATCGGGGTGGACCCTAATCTGATAGGATTAATGTCCTTATAAGGAGAGGAGGAGACACCAGAGATCTCTCTCTCTCTCTCTCTCTCTCTCTTTCTGTCTCTCAGTGCACACAGAGAGGAAAGGCCATGTGAGGACACAGAAAAAAGGCAGCAATCTGCAAGCCTAGATGAGAAGCCTCAGGGGTAACCCAACCCACTACCACCTTGCTCTTAGGCTCCCAGCCTCCAGAACTGTGAGAAGCTAAACTTCTGTTGTTTAAGCCACCCGGTCCAGGTACTTTATTATGGTGGCCAGAGCAGACTAATACAACGTCCGTCAAGCTGGTTCCTGGGGTCCTTTTGACATGTGCCCATCATTTATGGACCACTCCTTTACTTTCTGACACAATAAGATGTCCTAGGTCATTGAACGCTTTCCCTGACTGTGGTAGGCAGAACGATGCACACCCCTCCCCCTCCCCACCAGAGATGTCCACACGTTAATCCTCCAAGCCTGTGAATAGGTGACCTTGACAGCAATCAGCCCGGCACTTGTGCTGCCATATGAAATTGCCCTCAAGGGGAACCAAGAAAATAATTCTGAAAAACACACATTTGTAACTTTTCCTAATGAGAGAAATGTTGAAAATGAACTTAATTGAAATTTAAGAAAATGAGGAGCTGTTTCAAGGATGAGATGGTTCATTTCCTACCATCTCTGCATGGCAGAGATAAGTGAAAATGTTGCAGAGTTGCCATGGGATGGACCTGAAGTGGGCGGTAGGGAGACATGGAGGGCTTATGCCATTGGAGTGGGACAGGTACCAGCCCAAAACCATCCTTTGAGGGAAGGCATGGAACATGTGAACTGATTCCCAATAATTCCGATGCGTCTACAGTGAGGCATGGAACCTGGAGCTGAGGGGAAGCCAAAGATACTTAAGACATGATCCCCGTCCTCAAGAAATTTACAATCGAGAACTGATGTACTGACCCAAGTGATGGAGGGATTTGAAAGATACAAAGCAGAGAGACACAGCAGTGAGGAATCTGATTTGAAAAGATTAGCAGAGAAAACCATACTCATCCCAAAGGGGGCTGTATCACAGTTGATAGAAGCCTGACACACAAGAAACTGGAGAAGGTGGTAGATCAAGGTCTTGTGAAAACACGGAGCTGTTTGTGATCATCGTGTGTGTGTTTGCGGATCTGAAACAACTGCACATGCGTAATGTGCGTGGGGACGTGGCAGCTGAAGAACTTGGGAACGCCACTGCTGGGGCTCAAGCTGCATCTCCTGATGCCACTGATGGGGTGGCCAAGAAATGACCTGGAAAATTTCAAAAGAATTCTGCCGACGTGGAGGAGGCTCTAAGCGCCCCATGGTTGGCTTCTGTTCCCTGTGAAACCCACCCGAGGTCTTCAAACTCAACTTCACTCTTACCCCGTGAGCGCCATATGCCTGGTGCACATTTACAACAGGTTGATAACTGAAGATGTTTAATAGCTGTCCAGATCCACAAAAGAAACGTGCTTTGTGTAGTGGTTAAACGCTCCGGTTGGGGAGTGATCATCCAGGTACGAGGTTCTAGGAGCTCTGCAGGCTGTGTGAGCTTAGTTGCGTTACTGAGCCTTCCTGGACCTCTGTTTCTCTTCTATACAATGAGAGTGACAATATAACAAACACCCTCATGGTAAGTGGGGTCTGTACCCTGGTTGACTCCATCCTTTGCAAGATGCTTGGACCCTTGGCGAGAGACTGACTGAACCTGGTGCTGTTTCATCTCAACCAAGCTGTTGGTGTCTCACCACGGGTCCTACAGCTGGGTGAGAAAACCCTTTCCTCCCTGTTGCAGAGATTGGCCAAGTCAGCTTGGCCTAAACTCAAAGAGGTGAGGACATCTCAGCCTTTCTGCTGGCAGGTGAGGGACGCTCATCCTAGCCCCAGAGCAGTCAGAGGTGTGCATGTCAGGGAAATTGACCTGTTAAGGATGCCAGGATAGGCCTGGGACCATCAAGGCTATGAGCTTTGATCTGTATTTTACTTCCTTGCATTACTCCCACATCTACACCAGGTCCCGTTAGAAATGACATCCCAGTCTCTGATGCTCCGTGGAAACCAAGTGGAAGGGCCTGCCCACGTTTGGGATTCAGCAGACATGAGAAGGGGAGCCCTTGCTCCCTTGAGATCAGACTGGCGATAGCAGAGCCACCAGCAGAAGGTCACTGGGGGCAGAGGCACCGTATGGTGGCATGACGTAGAGGCCTGAGTGGTTGAACTCATGAGTCTGTGTCCCAGCACATGGGAGACGGCACCCAGAGGACTGCAATAGCTGGAAAGTGCCGTAATGAAACGGGGGAGTGTTTTCTGCTAAGTAGGCAGGGCCGTGGATACAGTCCCTAGGATTACCAACCCAACTCCTTCCTTGGATGGACCACACATACATCCACACCCAGGGTTGATGGTCTTTATACTTAACCACTACTGTACTGACAAAGACTAATCCCAAAGGATGTAGCTGGCCCTAGTGCTGAAGCTTCCAATTATTTATGGAACAAAGAAAATCTCACTAGTAGTCACAAAGAAAAACTCCAAAACCCTTTTATAAAGAAGAGAAAGGATAATTGATTTGTCCATGATTTTTGCCATAAACATTGGATTCCTTCCTGTTGAGACCAACAGAACTCTCAGCACCCATCTTTTTGAATTCTGGGTTTTGATACCAGAGGGATCTTGTTTGTTTATTTGCTTGTTTGCTTTTTAAGAGAACAGAAGGAATTCGATTTTTTGGATGCCCCACTATGCCAGGAATCAACCCTTTAGTTGCTGGCTACTGGGGCTGTCCATGAAGTCCCAGAGGAGGTGCTGGGTAGCTGGTAGTGAGGAGGCAAGCAGAGGGCTTAGGTCAATGTCTCTAGCAATGAGTATGAAAATATTACAATGTTTTAACAACTGGAGCAGCACACCAGTCCTGCCTACACATACCTACACACAGCACAGGTGCTCCTACCCGATGCCATTTCCTGATAGGGTACAGGTAGAAGACTGAGGCTCTGGGTCCCCCAAGCTTTAGCTAAGAAAGGGATAGGAGGTCAGCTCTGCTTCAATTCAGGCCACCTCCGCTGCTCAGACAGGTTGATCCACATACGCTCCCGCAGAGGCAGGGAAGCTGCGTGGGAGAGACCCAGGGCTAGTGCTCCTTCCCCTCCAATCCAAGTCTCCAAAGCCAGGCAGGTCCACATGCCCCACTTCCCATTTTAGGGCTGTGCTCTCCCTTGCCTAAAATTAAAAGGTTGACATTTTTAACTTCAGCTCTCCTGCTTCTGGGCCTGCATGAATGCTGGTTGATTCGAAGCTGGCAAAATGAAACTATTTCCATGACCACAAAACCCCATTCAAGGTCCCCACAAACTCAACCCACACCCTCCTACTCCAAATCAATGAGGCTGACTCAGTTTCCTGCTGACTCACAGCAGTCCCGGCTTTATCAGTCAGCTGGTTCCACAGGTTAAAAGTGGCTCCGGGCAGAACCCACCATCTCTGGGAATCAGAGTATCACATATGGCAGCTGGGAGAAGCTCGGTGTGGTCCTCAAACCCTCTGTGTTGTTCCCATGGTCTGGATCTTCTCACTGGGCTGAATATATCCAGTTTGCACTCTGAAATGGGAGTGTGAACAAGAGCAAAGCCAGATGGAAGCGTGAAAAAGATGCAAAGCCAAATGGAAGCGCAGGGCTGAGATTGTTACTGAGCCAAAGGCCTCCGATTCCTCACCCAATTCAAAGGCTACTTGAAATCAAACACCTTGGGATATTCGGGCAACATGATGGTCAGCTGCTTAGAAAAACTGGATTCTAAACTAAGCTCCCAACCATGGGGAGTTACTACAGGAGAAAATAAACTCCATGGCTGGTGACATGGGAAGGCTCCAAAGCCCCTTTAGATTTTTCCCAATAAACCACATATTCCTTTTCTGCTGAGACCGATAGAATTCTCAACACTAATCTTTTTGATTCTGAGTTTTGATACTGGGTTCTTTCAAGAGAGCAGAAGGAATCAGATTTTCTTAAAGGAATATGTTCCTGACTTAAGATCAACCTTGTTATATCCACTCTAGTGAATCTCCTTCCACAATTAACAGCACTCACTCCTGCTGGCAAAAAAAAGTTGATAATCTTTTAATAAAAACATCCAATTCCAAGATGATGGAACAAAACATTTTATCTTCTCCTAATTCTTCATTTTAATAAAATCTGTGGGCTCTGGGAACAGGGCTTACAAGTGACAGGTAAATGGTTCCTCTTGGGGGAGCAGCTAAGGAATTTAAATCGAATCTGTAACCAAACCAGAGAAACACAGCTTCAGATAACCATTGAACTCCTGTCTCTACACCCTAAAGATGAAATTTTTGAGTATCCCCAGACAACTGTTAAATTGGGATGGTTAATTTTATGTGTCAACTCGGCGGGGCCACAGTGCCCAGATATATGCTCAAACTTTCTTCTGGATGTTTCTGTGACTGTTCTTGGTGAGATTAACATTTATACCAGTGGGCCTTGAGCAAAGCAGATAGCTCTTTATATTGTGGGTGGGCCTCATCCAATCAGTGGAAGGTCTGCATAGAACAGGAGACTCACCTCCCCTAACAAGAGGGGATTCAGCAGCAGATGGCCTTTAGACTTGAACCGTGGCATCTTCTCTTCTCTGGTCTCTAGTCTGTGGGCCCATTTGGACTTTCCATTTCCATAACCACATGAGTCAATTCCTTAGAATAAATTGCTTTCTATGCACATACACATCCCATTGGTTTTTCTCTGGAGAACCCTGACTAATACAAGTGTGTTTCCCTATTTCCCTAATCTGATTCCTTGCTCATATTCTCTTCTCAATCTTGGCTGAACAGTGGACTCATCAAGGGAGATTTAAAAAGCACAGATGCCTGTGACACCAACTGCAGAACCTAATTTGATTCATCTAGGCTGTAGCCTGGACATTAAGATTTTAAAGCTGCCCAGATGATTCTAAAGTGCAATGAGACGGTTGAGAAACACGATCTTGCAGTTCCTTGGTCAAATAATCTAAGGAAGAGCTGGGCTGAAACTCAACAACTATCCTATTTGCTAATCAGCTGATTTGCTCCCTCTGCTGTAAATCTCACCCTTACGGACTCCAGAGCAGGGTCACATGTCCCAGGAATGGATATTTTTCTCACCCACCTACTTGTGAGAGCACTTCAGGTCACCAAGTGTAAACCATGTATTTACACACACAAAAAACTGTATTTACACAAATTCTGATCTTTAAGAAGAAAAACATGCTCTTCATTTCAAAGCTTTACATTAATTCTTTGACTCTGGCAAGTGGCTAGTTAATTTGCGTCTGTTTTACTCACAAGGAGACTGGGATAAAGCAGCCAATTTCTCTGCACAGAATTTTTCCCAACAGCCAAAACTGTCCACTGAAGGAATAAATTGTCTTTTGAGAATTTCTTCCCATAGCAGTTCTTATGGAGTCATGGAACCATGTCCTCTGCTATATTTGCACATGAGCAAAACGACATGCATACAAGGTTATCCATTAAAGTCTGGACTGTGGAAGCAAAAGACCGGAAACAATCTAAGTGTCTACCACGAGGGACTGGTTAAAAAATTATAGTACATCCTAAAATGCCCTGCTGTGCAGTCATAAAGGGAATGAGGCATCTCCCCGTGCTCTGATATGGAAGGATCCAGTTGTGTGCTGGAGGCGGCTTGGCCCAATGCGTGAGCGCAGACAGTTAGCTTCTCCTCCTGACTCTGTGGTCAGTAACCTCACAGAGCTTGAAACCGACCATGGTGGCAGCTACATCATGGACATCTGTAAATGCTCCCAGTCAAGGAACTCCCTACCTCACGAGAGCTGGCTGCTAAACATTTACTAGCGCACCACTGAAAAGATCTCCAAAACCCATTGTCAAGTGAAGAAAGCAAAATGCAATACAATATGCTTAGTATGCTAGCAACCATGTGAAAATAGGGGAAATTATGTTTAAAAACCTCTTATTCCTCAATATTTAAATTCTATTGCATTACTGTATGACCCAGCATTTTACTCCTAGGTATATACCCAAAAGAAATGAAAACATATGTCTACTAGGAAACTTGTACACAAATGACTATAGCAGCATAATTCATAACAACCAAACAGATGAAAACAACCCAAGTGTCATTCATCAACAGATAAATGAATAAACAGGTTGTGGTACATACATACAGCAGAATGTCATTCAGCCATAAAAAGGAACGAAGTAGTGACACACACTACAACTTGGATGAGCCTCAAATACACTATAAGTGAAAGAAGCTAGACAGAAAAGGCCAAATATTGCATGATTCCTTTTACAGGAGATATCTAGAATAGGCAAAACCATAGCGATGGAAAACCATAACATAATGCTTACTTTTGGTTTTTGTTGTTTCTGCGGTGATGAAAAATTTTAGAGAGAGGTGATGGTGGCACAACATTGTAACCACACTAAATGCCACTGAATTGTACACTTTAAACTTGCTATGTGTGAATTTTACCTCAAGTTAAAAAAAAAACAAAAAACCTTGGCTTCCCTGGTGGCGCAGTGGTTAAGAATCCACCTGCCAATGCAGGGGACAAGGGTTCCATCCCTGGGCCGGGAAGATCCCACATGCCACGGAGCAACTAATCCTGCGCACCATAACTATTGAGCCTGTGCTCCAGAGCCCGTGAGCCACAACTACTGAGCCCACGTGCTGCAACCACTGAAGCCTATGTGCCTAGAGCCCATGGTCCATGACAAGTGAAGCCACTGCAATGAGAAACCCATGCACTGCAACGAAGAGTAGCTCCCACTCGCCACAACTAGAGAAAGCCTGTGTGCAGCGACAAAGACTCAATGCAGCCAAAAATAAAATTAAAAAACAAAAGCAAAAACAAGAAAAACCTCTGGGAAGCTATACATAGAAACTGTACCGTATAAACTAGCTGTCTCTGGGAAGGAGAACTGTGTACCTGCAAGACAGGGGATCAGGGTGCCTTTTCATTGTATGCCTTAAAAAACAATTTCATTGAATTATATAGTTGATTTATAATGTTGTGTTAATTTCTGCTATACAGCAAAGTGACTCAGTTACCTATACACATTCTATTTCATATTCTTTTCCATTATGGTTTATCATAGGATATTGAATAGAGTTCCCTGTGCTCTACAGTAGGACCTTGTTGTTTATCCATTCTATATATAATGGTTTGCATCTACTAATCCCAAACTTCCAATCCTTCCCTCCCCCTACCCCCCTCTCCCTTGGCAACCACGAGTCTGTTCTCTATGTCTGTGAGTCTTTTTGTGTTTCATAGATATGTTCATTTGTGTCATGTATGCCTTTTTCGTACTTCAACATTTTGAACCATTTGGACAAAAGGGGATATGAAGGTCTAACAGAGGTATGTGTCCCCTCTATGAAGTCCAAGATAAATAGGTAAAGAATGAGTCAGTGGCAGATCACAATTAAAGTCTACAAACACAGATTCTAGCTCAGTTCTCCAAATGCTAGCTTTCTAGAGGCTTCCTTTGGTTGGGCTAAATTCACCATATCCCATCATGTGGGAACACCTTTTCAGAGGGCATCTGGGCATCTGGATTAACTCTGCCTTGTGAATGGAAGATGCAGCAGAATACTCGGGAGATTTGGTGGTAGAGTAGGTGAGACAGATTGGGGGAATGGCCATATGTCCTTAGGTTAGGCGTGTGACCTCTCTGAGACTCGGTTTTTCTCTCTGGAAAATGGGGACGATCAGCCCTACCTCTCAGAGTTGGTATGACAATGTTATAGTGTATTAACATAAGGATGCTCCTGGTACCCTACAGGCACCACAATGCTAATTTCCTCTTCCAGGAAGGGCCCAGTTCTGCCGGTTTCTGCCTGCTCAGAAGACTCTACCTGATTGATGACTTAGCGTGAAGATTTGCTCTGCCTTCGTTGTTCAACTAGTCCAGCTACAAGCACGATCTTTCTGAGCCCTCCATTTTTTCCATTTTTACAAATCAAGACTGTATCATTGAAGTGAAGAACGAGTAAAAAAGTAAAGAATTAGACTCCTCAGAGCAACTAGAGCTGTGATTTATTGAACGCTTACCTTGGGTCTTGTATTTTAAATGTATTGCTTCTAACTCTTACAACTGCCTTACAAGCAATATATTTCAATCCTCATTTTAGAGAGCACAGACAATTTAAGTAACCTGCTCACAATAACACAGCCCTAGTAGGAGAGCAGGGGTTGGAACCCAGGACTGACTGACCTTCTACTCTATCACCCTCCATCATGGAACCCAACTTGCAAATTTCCAAAGTCAAGGCCACTGCTCTGGGTGGGCTTGCAACAATCACGGAATCTAGACGAAAGTTGGAAGATGTCCCAGAGAGTATCAAGTCTAACCTCTCCCTGACAAAGAACCCTCACTTCAACATCCCTGATTCTTTGACGGGGAGCTCACCACCTCATGTGACAGCGCATTCCATTTTTAGACAATTCTAATTAGGAGGAAGACTCATAATGTGCTATTTGCCAGTCAGATTCACCTGCTATTTTCATTACAACTTCATACACCCTGATGAGGCCATCATTAAGACATCCTCAGCTGAAATCCTGAATCCATGACCTCCTGGACTTGCAATAGGCCCCCAACACCATTGTCAAATAAAATCCCCCCAGAACATCAGCGATGCAGACAAAGTCATGAAAGGGATGTTGATTGCTGCTTCCAGTGAGTCTGGGATAGGTGATTATCTCTTCCTGAGAAAAGGTTTTTCTAGATGGCATGTATTGTCACTTAGGACAGAGGTATAGCATATATTGCAAAAGTTTAAAAATAATCAGTGTCACGTGTATGCAACACAATTCCTCGGTTAATTAAAACGCTGCAAAAAGCAATGAAAGCTGATTTTTGTGCTTCTCCTTCTTCCTGGTTTTCAGCTTCTCTGGCAGTTTTCTGTTGAGTTGAAGGACAGTCAGCTCTAAACAATCAAAAATGAGCTAATGTCGCTAGCTTCCTGCACCATGACCTTACTGTAAGATCCAACCACTAATAATGGAGATTAAAAATGGATGAGAATTAAGACGGGGGTAACCAAGGTCTTCTGAGTGTGAGAGCTGTGCTCATCTGCTTCTCCGCAGGGGAAACAAAATATGCTTCTGTGATTGTGCAAACTGCAGGAAACTAAAAGATGCCAGGGTCAGAAGAGCAATGTAGCTCCTCTGGGATTTCAGGTGGCAAATAAGATCGAGAATCTTAACTTTAATGAAGACAACAAAAATCACATAATTAACACACGCTGTTAACACCTCATTAGTCTCCCGGGGCTTAAGTTATGCTAAAAATAATCAACACATTTTGCTCAAATAGGGTGCTCTTACAGGTGGTTGTGAAGGCTGCCTTGGCCGTAGCAGAATGAGGCCATGGCTCTGCATTTTCTTCAAATGCTTTAAAGCAGGACTCATCTTCATCTCAACGAAAGGATTATTAAAAACATATGTGGAATTACAGAGTGGAAATGAGTGTATATTAACAGCCTCTCTGACTTTGAGCCTGACTCCAAAATCTTACATAACCCTATTTCACAACCCAGGTCCCTGAAGTCAGGACCTCCTCCTAAGTGAATCTGCTGGGGGGCACCGGTACTGGCTACAAGTCAAGCCGTAAAATAGGCCAGTTTTGTTCAGCGCCTTCTCTTCCTTGCATTAAAATTCCTAAGCATTCCTAAGCATTCCTAAGCATTCCTAAGCATTAAAATTCCTAAGCATTAGACAGTCGCTTCCACCTAATCTGGTTTAGCCCAGGACTGCTCTGACCAGTGGAATTTGGAGGCAGTGATGGTGCAGGATTCTGAGCCCAGGCATGAAGAAGGCCTGAAGCTTTGGCCATGCCTCAAGCTCCCGGGTAAGAAGTTTGAGTACTCCTATCGTATACCAAGGTCACACGGAGAGGCCTTGGAGGATGTCATTGCGTGAAGGGGGGCCATGCAGAGGAACACCCGAGGCTCAGAGACCCAGCCCAGTGGCAGCCCCAGGTGCCCACTGACCGCAAGTGCAAAAAGAACCCAAGCGAGACCAGTAGAGGGACTGCCAGCAGCCAATCCCCAGCCAACCCGCCATCAAAACCACCCATAAGACATGATAGAATGGTCGCTGGGGTGCGTGCGCCAGGGCAATAAACCACCCGAAGACCTCCTCTCCGCCCCTCCCCTCAACGATGCCCCCGCTCACCCCCTCTTGACCACCTCTCTGTGCACTTCCAAGATATCTTCTAACGTGTTTGGGAAAATCATCTACCTCTCCTCACATGTGCTCATGGAAGCAGTTCTCCCTCCATGTGTTGGCAAAATAATCATAGTCACTGGAATTTTTGGAGATGAGACAGCAGACTTCCTTGTCTAAGATAAGAGAGAAATGCTAAGTGGTTCTGTAACTTTTCTTGCTCTTGTTTTCTCACTGTGTAAAAACAGGAACACTACCACCCCCATGGGGTTGCATATCAAATCCCTGGGCTTAAGGGCTGGCGGTGCTGACTGGAGAGCAGGGTCAGAGTCATTGGTTAATTATGTTGCCCTGGACATCTCCCTAAGTTTTAGAGTCAGTGATAGCTCACTAAGGGGGTTTTTTCAAGTAATCCTCAACTTGAAAGCTCTTCTGTTCCTGTCAAAGGTCAGGGCAGACAATAAAACTGCTCCCTCAGAGAAGACTGGAGCTTGCTCCAAACAGAGAGAGGCAGGGAGGCAGAAAACAGCCATACAGCTCTAATAGAGAGAAAGTGAAGCAAAGACTTTCGTGAGCTGGAAGGAACATTTACACAGACCTGTACAGTAGCCTTATCACCAGCAAAGCTAAAGTTTTAGAAGTATTGTTGACAAGACTCTGTACTTTGATTGACTTTAGAAAAGTCACATTGAATAAATAAGTGGATGGATGAGGGATGGATAGATAGATGGATCGCTGGAGTCCATGATGGGCAGAGAGTATAATGTGCCCACCAGCTGTACTAGGGGAAATGACCATGTAACACTGTGAGACCCAGCGAAGGCCTGTGAATGGTGCAGAACCAGGTTGATGAGGAAGGGAGATCTGGGGGAAACATTTCCTTGAGTTGCACCTGGTAAAGGTTTACATCACTCCCTTCAGGTAAGGAATATACACGACTTTGTTGTTACTGTTTCCAGTCTGGGTCCTCTTTAGCATGCTTAAGTTAACTGTAAGCAGTTAATTCCACAGAATGAGCTTGGTCCTTCTTGTCTAATCTCCTTGCTGTCTTTGTAAAAATCTCAAATTAAAGAACCTCCTTAGTTCCTTAAAGAACTAAAGATAAATATTTGAACTAGTGTTGCAGTCATTGCGAGCCGCGCACCTAATAAACACTCTCTTCCTTCCTAAAAAGGAAAATTCAATTTTGTTAGGGTAGCAGTAGGTTAGGCTAAGAACACTTGCTCTGCCAGATTCCCACGAATCTAGGGATGCCCTGTGATACATTTCTCACCATGAGACATAAATCGAAGGCATGTGGGAAATAGGGTGCTGCCACTGCCCCCCTTTTCCTGAATGAGATGCACATCTGGAGGTATACAACCAACCTGCAGCAATGAGGAAACAAGCATGAGGTCAGAAGTCTACGCACTGCTGATGAAGATGGAAAGTAAAGATGCAAATGCCCTGAGCCCTGAAGGTATGATGAAGCCACCCTACCAGCTGTGAACTTTTTGTTCCATGTGACAATCACCTAAATGTTCAAGCAACTTTTTATCATATTCGCAGCCAAAAGCATTCTTGGCAGTTACTCTTGGGTTGATCCAATTGAAAACTGCAGTCTGGGTTCTAGGGCCCAGAGTAGGTTAGGGAAGAAGCTTTCTTCACTGGACATTGCTTGAATAAAGGCCAATTCCTTACAGGGTATGGTACACTGTGTTAGTGTGGGCTACAAATAAAAGAAATTCCTGATTTTCACTAACTTAGATAACAAATCACAGAGTGGAAAGTCAGAGGTAAAAATGACACAGGTGCAGAACCATCACAGTCGCAGGGGTCCAGCCCTCTGCTTGGCTATCCTTGGGGGACCCCATGCGCTCGTTGAAGTAGATTAATCAGGAACTTTCCTGGGTGACCTCCTGAACCCTGTTGGGTAGAGTTAGATATTTGGACAAAATGTATGCCTGTTAGAAAGGAAAAGCAGGGGTTGATAACCACAGCAAACCCAAAGTGTCCACGACACACATGCTGGATAAGTGCTTTGTAAAATGTGGAAAGTCCCAAAGTATGGAACAACACTGATTCGACCAACCTAGTGCCAGCACTGGTTTGAACACGTTCTTCTGCTGCCACTTGGAAAAAAAGAGGGCTTGTTTTCTTGTCCATTCAGCTAACATTTATGGCTTCCAACTGAATAGTCTGATTCATTCCTCCCATTTGACTGGTCTCATAACAGGAAGTAATTAAAATATCCCAAGGGACCAAATAGCCTGCTTGGAATTGGAATACTTAAAATTGGAATACTTAAAAAAAACAAACAATTCCTTCCTTCTCTTCCTCCCAACTAGGCCACCTTCACTGGTGGTACCGGATAAACCCACACTCTGTTTAAATGGAAAGAAAGAGATTCCAAAGTCTGTTTAAGAACAAGATATAGTCATGGATGCTTATTAGAAACAGTCTTTTTTCAGGGTGGAGCTAATGTTCTTAAGAATTTTAAGAACTGGCACCTCACTGGGGATAGATGCAAAAACTGAGTGAGGGGCCACGTGACATGTAGGCAGCTTCACAGGAGTTCACGTCTCCCCAGAGCACTAACCTGCTCGCGTGTGATCCACCGTGGTACTCAGTGTGGCATCCGTCAGGGAGACCAATTCCTAGTGCCAGGAACCACCTGCCAGACGTACAGAATTTTGACAAAACAGAGCAGCACCTGTGTTTTCCTTTGGGGAACTCTGTCTTTCCCTTTCTCCCCGTGTGGTTCTGGTGGTGCCGCTCCTGGCTGTAGGGGTAGGCCCATTCCATCCTCATCCCCGCAGCAGCTGGTTCAGATGTGGGAACACGCTCCACATCTGAACTCAACAGACTCAACCTGCTGGAGTTATTTGGGGTTGTAGAGCGACTGGAGTAGAAGATACTGGATTTTTCAGTTCTGTGAACTCATAAAGTCCCATTTGCTGCAGTTGACATGAAGGACATGTAGCTAAGACAGAAACATAGGTACCAGTACCTTGAGTCCTAAAATGGAGGATCAGTTACCTGTGGTGAGATAAAGAAATTCGTTTTATATTCACAAGTCTCTCCATCTCCATTCTGATAGTTTTGTACATTCCCTAGCCCAATTTATAAAATGAGTAGTCCTTAAAAAAAAAACAAAACCAAAACCAAAAAACAAACCACAAGTAATAAAATGACGGAGTGTGGTGATTACCATGTGTAAGCACTTTGCTGGCTACTCTTACACATGTATCTCATTTAATCCTTACACATGGTCCCTGTTTTCTTATGTGAGGACCCTGATCTCAGAGTGGATACAGGCTGTGAGGCAGTGCCCGATGACTTAACCTGAGGTCAGGCGCAGCACTCACCACTCCTGAGGTCTCCATCAGAGACCTGGGCAGAAGGTATGTTGAGCAACTGTTTCCAGGACTGATTATTTCCTCAACAAGACAACTATTCAGCAATGAATAGGAAGGCTTCTCTTTTTAATTTAGAATGCTTACTCATTAGAGGTTTGATCACAAACTCTGCAAGACCGAATTTTTAAGGACCAACAACATGTAACACAAAATTCCATTTAGATGACTTCGTCCAGAAAGAATTTGAACTTGAGATTAACACCGGTCAGGTCAGCCCAACAGCTGCCAACCTGGTTATTCTGCTAATGTTTACAAATGTCTTTGCTTTTCAAATGCACTGAAGTACAGTTTATAAGCAATAAAATGCATGATCTTTGACAAATGTAAACCCTCATGTAAGCATCCCATATCAATAAATAGAACATCTCCACCACTCCACTTCCATCACCCCAGAAAGATTTCTGATGTTTCTTTGTAGCTAATTCTGACACATATCCACACCCAGTGCCCCTTCACCCCCATCCTAGGAAGCCATTGTTCTGATTTCTATGACAATAGGTGAGTTGACCTGTTCTAGGACTTCATTTGAATAGAATCATACAATATGTACTGTTTTGTGCCTGGCTTCTTTCACTCTGGGTGTATGGTTGACATCAGTCCGTGTTGTTGTAGGTACTAGCAGTTTATTCTTTCTTACTTCAGAATCGTGTCCAATTATGGAAATATAACACAGCCGATCTGTTCACCAGCTGATTGACATTTATGATGTTTTCAGTGGAACAACGATGACTGAAGCTCGTATGCACGTTTTTGTATAAGTCTTCGTGTGGACATACATTCTCATTTCTCTTGAGTAAATATCTAGGAATGAAATTATTGGATCACATGTTAAGTGTATGTTTAACTGTATAAGAAATTTCTGAAGACTCTCCAAAGTGGTTCACCATTTAACACTCTCACCAGTAGTGTACGAGAGTTCTAGCTGCTCCACACCCTCACCAACATTCACATCGTCACTCTTTTTCTTTTTGCCAAGTATATAGAGGTACAGTGATATGCAGTTTTGGTTTGCTTTTGTGTTTTCCTGATGACCAGTGAAGATGCTTATTGGTCGTTTGTATGGAAGCACTGGTTAAAGTCTTCGATCCCATTTTTAAAACTGGGTTAGCTTTCTTCTCATTACTTCACTGCAAGCATTCTCTATATTCTGGATACGAGTCCTTTGGCAGATACGTGTATTAGTAATATTTTCTCCTGGTCTGTGGTTTGCCTTCTCAGTTTTGTAAAGGTGCATTTGAAGAGCAAAAATTTTTAATTATGATGAAATGCAATTTGTTCATTTTCTTTTATGATTTATGCTTTTTTGTTCTACTAAGCAAACTTTACTTACTTGACAGTCAGGAAGATTTATCTCCTACACCTGATTAATTGAGTTTTCTAATAGGTCTTGAAGTCAGGTAGTATAAGTCCTCTAACGTTTGTTCTCCCAAAATTATTTTAGCTATTCCAGATCCTTTGCTTTTCCACATATATTGTAGAATCACCTCTTTAGTTTCTACAAAAAAGTCTGCTGGGCTTATGACTGGAATTGCACTGAATGTGAGATAACTGACATCTTAACAATACTGTATTTTATATTCCATGAATATGAAATACTTGTATATTTAGATCTACTTTAATATCTCTCAGAAACATTTTGTATTTTTGTACATTTTAAGGATTGAGGTATTAAAATCTTTTTCTGAATTTATTACTGAATATTTTATTCTTGTTGATGCTGTTATAAATGGTATTTATTTCATTTTCAATTGTTTGTTGCCAGTATATAAAAATCCAGTTGATTTTTATTTACTGACTTTATATTATGTGACCTTGTTAAATTCTTTTACTAATTATAGTAATTTTTAAAATAGTCCTTGGAGTTTTCTATGTAGACAATCACAATGTTTGTATAATGTTTACTTCCTTCCTCCTCAATATCCATGCTTTTTTTCTTGTCTTACTGCACTGGCAAGGACTTCCAGTACATTATTGCATGGAAGTAGGAAGAGCAGGTATCCCTGCCTTGTTCCCACTCTTCAGCGAAAAGCAGTCACTATTTCTCCATTACGTATGCTGTTACCTGTAGGCTTTTCATAGCTGTCGTTAATGAAATTGAGGAAGTTCCCCTCTGTTCCTCAGTTGATAAGAGTTCTTATCAAGAATGGGGGTTGGATTTTGTCAAATACTTTTTCTTCCCTTATGGAGATGATCGTGATTTTTCTCCTTTATTCTGTTCATGTGGTGAATCACATAAGCAAATTTTCAAGTGTTAAACCAGTCTTGCATTTCTGAGATAAATTCTGCTTGGTCACAATATATTTTCCATGTTATATATTTTCTGGATTTGTTTTGCTAATATTTGGTTGAGGAATTTTTCTCTATGTTCATGAAGGACATTGGTCTGTCAGGATTTTGGTTTCAGGTTTATGCTAGTCTCACAAAATGAACTGAGAAGAATTTTCTCCTGTATTTTCTGGAAGAGTTTGTGTAAGTGTGGTATTATTTCTTTCTTAAACATTTGACATCAGTTTAGTAGAATTCACCAGTGAACCCATGTAGGCCTACATTTTTCTTTGTTGAAAGGATTTTTAAATTACAAAATAGATTTTTAAAAATATATAGGGCCATTAAAGCTATTTTTCTTGTATAAATTTTGCTAAGTTGTGTTTTTCAAGAATTTTTCCAATTTATCTCAGTTATTGAATTTATAAACATAAATATGTTCAGAATATTTACTTATCCTTTTGATAGCTTTAGGATAGGAAGTGATATGCCCTCTTTCATTTCTTACATTGGTAATTTGGATCTCTCTCTTTTTTTTAATTAGTCTTACTAGAACTTTATCAATTTTATTAGTCTTTCCAAAGTATCTTCTTTTGGCTTTTTAAACTTTCTGTAAAGTTTATTTGTTTGCAATTTCATTGATTTATGTTCCTTATTATTTCTTTCCTTCTGCTTACTTTGCTGTGATTTTTCTAGCTTCTTAACATTTAAACCTTTCTATTTTTCTGATATAGGCATTTATAGTTATATATTTTCCTCTAATAACTACTTTGGCTGCATTCCACAAATTTTGATATGTTGTTTTCATTACAATTCACTTAGAAATATGTTCTAATTTCCCTTGTGGTTTCTTCTTTGACTTATGGATTATTTAGTGTGCCTTATTTAATTCCCATATATTTGGGGATTTTCTAGATATCTCACTGTTATTGATTTCTATTTTCCTTTCATTGCAATCAGATAACATAATCTATAAGGCTTTAATCTTTTAAACATAAGGAAACCAGGATAGACTAGGATGTGGTCTATCTTGGTGAATATTCCATATAAACTTGAAAAGAACATTTATTCTGCAATTGTTGGAAAAATATAATTTTAGGCATGTTGGCTGATAGTATTGGTCAGATAGTACTGGTCAGATAATCTATATGCCAACTGTTTTGTCTATTTCTTCTATCAGTTAATAAGAGAACATGTTTAAAAAAAGGTCCAACTATGATTATATACTTATTTATTTTTCACTATAGACAAGCTTTTGTTCATGTATTCTCATGCTTGTTATTGGCATGTAAATATTCAGGATTATTGTCTTCCTGTTAAATGTGTCTTTTATCATCATGAAATGTCCAGTTGCTGAGATTATCTGCAGCACTCAGCTTTGTCTTGACATCCACTTTGTCAGATATTGATATAATCACGCTTATCTTATGCTTGCTATTTGTGTGGTCAATCTTTTTTCATCCTTTTACTGCCAATTTATCGGTATCTTTATATTTGATATGTATCTCTTACAGGCAACAAATAACACTATTGAGCCATCATTTTAAAAAATGAGAGATATCACATAGAAACGTGAATCTCTGGCCTCTCTTGAGAAGTAGAGGATCTGGCAATAATAGGTAGCTTTCCCACGCGGCAACATTTAACTGGGCAGTCGCTGCTCCCTATAGATTCAGGATGTTCTCTCCAGCCTCCATTCTTCTCTAATGTTTCCCAAGCACCAGGTCTCAGGTGCCATTTTTTAATGGACAGTTACTGTCTTTCTCATACAAAAGAAGTATTTCTTCTGGCAAATATCTCCACTGGAATATGAAGACAAAACGTAGATAGGAAGGGTGTATGTTTAAAGACAAAAAGAAGGCAACACATACCCGGCCCAATTTATTCATGATGTGACCTGTCTGGCTCTCATAGATGCCTGAGTTTTCAATTTCTGTTGTCGTAAATATTCAAGTTCTGTTAGAGATGATCTAACTTTGAGGGTTAGAATTCAAAAAAGAGAGGATGGTTTCAGCCTAGGCATAGGCATTTTCTTTTACAAATAGCTATTCTCTCCTTGTAATGCATTTTAAAAACAATTTCAAGTCTATACTAGTGTGTATATAATACATATACGCTCACAAATAAGCAGATAACTTTACTCTGATCGATCATATGCAACCAGAACAATGCTCTGATGATTAAAACATGTCTCCATAAGTAAAATAAAGTAGTTGAGCTAATAGTTAGATCCCAGCTCTTCTGCCTTGGCTTCGAGGGAAATTGGCCAACGAGAGATAAACTCCTGCTTCTGATGTAAACGTTTTGAGGAGAAAGACCAGTGTGAAAAGCTTCTGATGCTAAGATGGACAAAAGCTGGAGAAACATTCAAAAAGTTCCATGCCTTGGTCCCCAGCTGGGGCTGCCAACAGTTCCTATTATATCCCCAGGATAAGAAGGATGTCCTAAGACCCAACCCTACTGCTTCTGTTCCCTCCAAGAAGCGCAAGGTGGATCCTGCACAGCGGGGCCTGGGCCCAGAAGAACTGTGAGGAGGCTGATTGCTTTATAAGATTGCTCCAAAATTCTGTGAAATGAAATTCAAAATATACAAGGGCCGCAATGCAGGATCATCTAATCTTCCAGATGCTGCTACCCCTCCAGATTCATCTCGGGGTGGCCTTGGTGGGTGACGGTGGTTTGGAGGTTGTGATGGGAGTTGCTACCCACTCCATTTAAGACCGTCACTTAGGAAAGGCCAGAACCCTACCCGATTCATTTTCTAAGTGAGACGCATGGCTGCTTCTCTATTTTCCTCCCTGGGCTTCAAATCTGAGGCTTTTTGAATTCTGTCAGCATTTAGACTTCCTAGTTCCTTTTTTAAAATAGTGGCTGAGTCAGAGGACCTCTTCTGTACAGTTTCTTCCAGCATCAATTTTCCATAATCCTAGGAGTAGAGAACGTTATATCACTTCTGTCCCTAGATTGCATCCTCTACATGTTGCAGTGTTTGTGCATTTTGTACAAGCTCCCTAGGAGTTTTTTCTGTCCATCTTTTTTTAGTTTGGTCATTCTGAAGGTGTGCAGAAAAGGAACAGGGCCGGGGGGCCATCTGAGTGGGGAGAGTTTTTCTTCCTTCTGGTGAGGTTGCAGGGCATGTGTATGAGGAGGTCAGCAGGGCAAAGGTGAAGAGATGCTCTGGAGCCTCAGAACCAGTGAGGTGGAAGGTCACCAATCTGAAGGCTCAGTGATCTGGGCTCAAGACCTCCCTCTGCACCTAACAGCTATGACACTGAACAAGTCACCTGAGACCACTGGTCTCATTTTCGCTATTTGTAAAATATGGGAGTGACATTGGGGAGGATCTGTGGTCCTTCATACATAGGTCTCTTCAAACAGATTATGAGCCACCTGAACTGAGGCTCTGATTTCTCCATCTTCTCAGTCATGATGCCCAGTGCAGACTCTGGAGCAGCGTTGTATTGGTGAGGCATGAATTTGGCTGCACATAACAGAAACCCACTACCAGTGGAACACACTGAGGTTACCTTCTCCTGTTACAAGAAAACTACAACTGTGCTGTTGGTTAAGGTGCTCAGTGAGACACTTTCCCCCCCGTTCAGTTTTAATGTAACTTAATAATTTAATTTATTTTTTCAATGAAGTTTTTGAGGACCTAGGTTTCTTCCATCTTCTCCCCTCCATCCTGTGCGTGTTGGCTGTTGTTCTCATCCTCACCAACTTATAGTCCCAAGGGAGCTGCCACATTACCAGGCATCAAAACCACATTCAAGGCAAGAGGAAAGACAAAGAGGCAGAACCAACCATTTCTGTGTCTTTTATAGTAAAAGTACGCGCTTTCCCCAAAGCCACCTCAGGTTATGTCTCATTGGCTATAACTGGGTCACATGACCACCGCTGGCTGAAGAGGATGCTGGGAAAGCAAGTGCCTGTTTTTCCAGCTTCTCTAGTGGTAGGCAGCAAAGAGAGGGGTCGACGTGGCCATTGGGTCAACAAATACTTTAAAATAAATATGACTAGAAAGTAAGCTGAAAAAAAAAAAAATGCTTCTGTTTTCCCAGGTGGAATGTACCATGCAATTATTTTGAGGAAAGAAGCGCTTCATTGGATACGCTTTTAAATTATTCATACGGCTATTTTGTTTTTGTGCGGCAAAGCAAGGATGACCTAAGTGTTCTCTCACAGGTACGGGCAGGAAGTGGAACTAGAGGCAGGGCCAGAGTCCATGGAGAACGTAGCTTGGAGGGATTTCACTTTGATGTTTTCCTGAGAGAATACGTTGCACACACTCACCTTCTGAGCAGAAAGGCGCTGCTTTCGTGTGCTACAATTGGTCTTCTCCTCACATGGCCAGCCACGTGTAACTAGTTGAGAAGTTCCTGGTTCTGACTGGTTTCCATTACCTTCTGATTCACACACATTTGAATGGAAGGGTGACACATTCACCGCAAAGAGGAAATTTCCCAGAATGTGCATGGACACAGAATGCAGTCTTTCTTTTTCACTGAAGAGCAGTGATATCAATACAATGAAAAGGTGCATGTACATCACGTAACAAGGGCCTGCCATGCAAGAGGCACTAAGTGCATGGGAGACGGTATTATTTTATGACTGTTAATAAGACTGATGCTTCTTTTTTCCCTGCCCAGCTTGCCAACAAGCATATGCTTGTTTCCCATATTACCCTGATGTGTTTGGACAAAATGACAGGATCCAAGGTTGAACCACACAGGTCCCTGGTGCCACCCTCACTCCCCAGGGGGGCTTCTGGGAGACCCTCAGGCAGGCAAAACACACTTGACGTTTTCTCAGGTATGTCTAAAGTACTCTGGTTAGGTAAACTGTCATCACACAGAAACTGGCCTTCTAGGTAGGCAACCTGAAACCCTAATGGTTGCTTTCAAAACCTTCTCCTCATGGCAACCGCTTTATCTCCTGGTAAAATTTAATTCTTTCGGGGGTTTTTTTTGTTTTTTTTAAAATTTATTTTATTTATTTATTGGCTTCGTTGGGTCTTCATTGCTGCACATGGGCTTTCTCTAGTTGCTGAGAGCAGGGGCTACCCTTCATTGTGGTGCACAGGTTCCTCATTGTAGTGACTTCTCTTGTTGTGGAGCACAGGCCCTAGGCGCGTGGGCTTCAATAGTTGCGGCACATGGGCTCAGCAGTTGTGGCTCACGGGCTCTAGAGCACAGGCTCAACAGTTGTGGCGCGCGGGCTTAGTTGCTCCGCGGCATGTGGAATCTTCCCAGGGCAGGGCTCGAACCCGTGTCTCCTGCATTGGCAGGCAGATTCTTTACCACTGCGCCACCTAGGAAGTCCTTCTTTCAGTTTTTTGAACACAGTGAAAAGGAAGTTATTTACAACTGATATCCCTGCATAAAAGAAGTGCAAAGTTCTCTAGCAGAGATCTCTTCTATACAGATAGAAGTGCTTTTGAATGTATCTCCTAATAGCAGCTGATTTATAACGTTTGCTTGATTTTGTGCTGTATTATACATTAACACATGGGGAAAGAACAGAGGTCAATGGTTAGATGTCTTGTTTGCAAAGCAGTCACTGATGTTACAGAGATAACTGTGAGGTGTAGACTCATTTGTTGTTTCTAACTTTTCTTTCATCTCCTCTTTAGGCGGGAAGGTAATAAAATGTAATGATTAAGGGGCCAGGATTAGGAATCAGAGAATCTTGAGTTTAAATTGTTTGTTTGTTTGTTTGTTTTTATAATAAACTGCATATATTTAAAATGTACAATTTGATTTTTTTTCTTGTTAGTAATGTATATATGGCAATCTTGAGTTTAAATTTTGACTTTGCCATTTAATAGCTCTGAAACTTTGGGCTTATTACTTCTTTTTTTTTTTAATTGAGGTATAATTGACCTATTATTCAGAAAGAATAATTATTCTTTCTGAACCTTGTTTCCTTATCTACAAAGTGGGCAAATTAACACTCATCCCACAAAATTATTGCAAGCATTAAATAAAACAGTATACAAGAAAGTACTTTGTAAACTGTTCAGTTCCAAGTGCAGAGAAGGCAACCCAAACAAAAAGAGACTGTATTTGAGTCACATAACGAAAACAGAGTTTCAGGTAGAGCTGGATCCAGGGGTGCAAACACTGCAATTGGGTCCAAATTTCACTATACTTTTATTCCACTTCCCTCCATTGGCCCTATCTTCAGACAGGTTCTCCCTGAAGCTCTGAAATAACTCCACTCTGTCTCCTTCAGCTTCAGACCCACTGGGAAAGAGAAGATACCTCTCTTACAACAGTCCCAGCAAAAATGTCATTGCATCTCACTGGCTCTGAGTAGACTATCCCGGAACCAGTGCAATGTTTTGACTGGTCAGGAGCCCTCCTCTGGAGCAAGGGGGTGAATCGATACCACTTGCATGGACTGCAAATGCAGTGGTTTCTAAGCAAGAAAGTGCTGTTGCCAAAGAAAAGGGGCATGAATGTCGGTGGAGCCGGGTGGGAGAAAAGGAAAATTTCCCCTAATATGCAATAAAAAGAAAAGAGAGCATGGACTTTGACATCCATCTCAGGAACTTCCCTGGTGGTCCAATGGGTAAAACTCCATGCAATACAGAAGGTCAAGGTTCCATCCCTGGTTGGGGAGCTAGATCCCACATGCATGCTGCAACTAAGAGTTCGCATGCCGGCACTAAAAGATCCCGCATGCTGCAACTAAACATGCCACAAAGAAGATTCCGTGTGCCGCAGCCGAGACCCAATGCAGCGAAAAACGGGCCACACCGAGAACAAAGCCCATCCAGCCTAGAACACCACAATGGAGGCAATCCTTCTTGGCCTTTAAAAGAAATAAAATTAGATTCAGTGAAAATAGTGCCGCTTGATGCAGTCGTTATGAACTCATATAACTATTACTTCGAGAACGGAATGAAATACAGATTTCTTCTTGTCTTGTTTTTAGTTGGATGGAATCCTCACAAAGAGAAACCAGAAGTTTCCGGGGTGGGGCAGAGTGGCGGGCAGCATCTGGGACTGGAAAGTCATCAGTCCAAGGCCCCGACGCCCATCAACAGAATGCAGACGGAGGGACTGAGCCGATGAGGCCGAGTTCCCAGCGAGCCGGAAGGACTGATGTCAGCGCAGAGGCTGCAGGCTCTGAGTTCCCAGAAGTCTCCATCCTATCTTGCGAAATGGCTGCCCCAGGACAAAGACCTTTAGTTTGAGTTCTTCCTGCCAAGCAGAGGTTCCCAAACCCCGTTGCATCCCAGAAGAACCAGCTTTTAGAAAGATGATTCCAGAAAGCCCTTTTGGCGATGGATTCACTCAGCCTGGGACCGCGCCCGGAAGTCTAGATTTTGAACAAGCTGTCCCGCGGCCAGGACTAGTGTTTGGGTCTTTAGGGGCCCTGTCTATCCCTCCCCAGCTGCCGTCCCACTCCAGACTGGATGGATCTGCTGACACCTCTGTTCCCTCCCCAGACTACCAACCCTAAAGGGCAGGGACTCGCCCAGCTTTGGATACCGAGCACACGATGAGGGAGCACCCAGTAAGCATTTATTGAAGGAAGGCTGGAGGGCAGACAGGCAGGAAGCTGCCTTTTCCCATGTGGGCTTTCCTGGCGGGGGGGAGAAAAGCTATTTCTGGAAAGAGAGGCTGTGTTTGAGGAAAGATCATGGCAGCAAAGGAAGAAAGGGCACTGGGGGAGGGAAAGAGTCAAGGTTCCCTCAGACCACACACTTTGAAAAGACTCCTGCGTGCCTTTAATAAGGAAGCGAGGACGGCATGATGCGATTATGCACAGGGCACCGGGTCAGCCTCGCCTCCCCATTTTACAGATGATGAAACGGAGGCACAGGGAGCTGGTCCAGGAGCACATCCTTTGGAGGTGACACAGCTGAGACCTTGCAGCCTGATTCCCCACCTGCATCTCACCTCTCACAGGCGTGGCAGCCCAGTTCTGCAGAAAACATCACGCATGTGTGCGGGCTGCCCATTTCCATCTCAGACGCAACCAGCAAAAATACAACAAGTAGCTGAGGAAGTTAAGGGAGAGCCTCTCAAGAAAGAGACCATTGTCCACCTCTCCAAACAGGCTATTTTCTGTCTACTTTTTATTCCCCTGTTGCGCCCTGAAGGTCACTTGCTCCGTCTGCACAAACCAGTGAAGTCACGAAAAGGACTATTTGGCCAGGGCACGCAGGGCTGGGGAGGAGATGGGGGTGGGGAGGGGACAGAGCGGGAGGAGGTGAGGCGATTCCACAGCAACAACCGCCTGGCTGGCTTCCCTCCCTACACCGGCCCAATGACCTTCTTTCCTCTCGGTGACCACTCCCCCGAGGCTGCCCTGCTCAGCCACAAACAGCCCGGGAGCCTGCGATCAGCTGGGCACTGCTCCCCGGGTCCCAGGAGGGAAAGCTCTCTTGGAAGAGCTGGAAAGGTGAGTGTGAAGTCCAGGTTCACTTCATTCTTCTCAGAGTGTGCTTATTGAGTCTGAAACTGGGGTGGGGCATCCAGCCTCTGCTAGGAAAAGGATCTGATCCTCTTCTTGGGAGAGAAACTCACTTCTTGAGAGAGACCAGCTGCTCTGAAGGGGAGGAGTGGGGAAGTGGGGAGAGGAATGAGAAAGGCACCAGGGAGGAGAAGGTGACTGTTCTCGGCTCTGCTAATGCCTGTCCAAGCGGACCTCAGCGTCCTCTGGGTTAGAGGAAGGAGAAGTCTGGAGTGAGGAGGGTGGATGTTTCTGGATGTTAGCTGGCATGGGTGGCCAGGAAAAGACACCCGCTTAGGGGAGGCACAAAGGGAGGGCCTGGCTGGCTCAGGCACACAGCTGGGACCCCTCCTCAGAGGGCGCCCAGGCATTAGAACGCGCTGGAGCCTTCAGGAGGGCCGCAGTCTTCCCAGGCCCAGGAAGGAGGCACTGGCTCGGTGACTGGCTTTGTCCCCTGTCTCTGATTACCATGTTCTCCCCTCCGGACCAAGCAGGCCCTCCACAAACCACTTGGTCATCCACAGTTCAAAGTGAGTGAGAGACTGTGCAAGAAGGGTGAGTTATGCGGGCTGGCCTCGAGGGCTAGAAGAGAAAAGCTTAAGACCCAAGGAGTCAGGGCTTATCTGGGATTTAAGAAGAATTCTCTTTTTAAGAAAAAGAACATCTCCTTCAAGTGTTAATGACGACCCAAGCATTCTTGGAAAAGAAAACTTTGTGGACACATCTGAAACAATCTGTTTTTGCTGCAAGGTTTTAAGGAAAAAACTTCCAATCCGCAGAGCCCTCCTGAGGGGCAGGACCGGTTCAGAAGGAGAGGGGTGGTCGGTGATGACGGAGAGCTTGAGGCCATAGTCTGACCTCAGGGATGGTCCTCTGTGTGTCCCCGCTCCAAGCTTCAGTGTAGTAACCGGGCCATGTCACAGGCTGTTCCCTTGACGACACTTTCTAACCTTCTCCTCCTACCTGCCACTCCTTCTTGGAGCCTTTTCTGGCCACCTCCTCCTCCCATGGCTTCAATAGAATCTTTCAGCGGATGGTCCTGAAATCCCCAGTTCCTCTCTGATGGCTAAGAGCTGCCATTTACTGGGAATTTTCTACGAACCAGGCTCTGGGCTAAGTGGGTTCAGTGGTGCCTACACCTCGGGCTTGGAGCAGACCACACCCTTTCAAATCCTGCCTCAGCTGTTCTAGAATGTGTAACCTCAGGCAAGACACTTGCCTTTCTGTGCCTGGGTTTCCTGCACTTTAGAATGGGCTCAACAATGCACCCCCCCCAGAGGGGTTCTGTGAGGCTTCCATGAATTAACACAGGCAAAGTGCTTTTAACAGGGCCTGCACATGTGTTCGATAAATGTTAGCAATTCTGATTGTGTCTTTTAAGCCTCATAGCATGCCTCTAAGGTAAGAGTTATATCTCTATTTGCAGATAAGAAAACTGAGGTTCAGAGAGGAGGGAGAGCCCAACTAGAGTGTGCAGCCCAGCACTTTCTCTGCTGCTCTGCAACGAGCACAACAATTGTGCTGCCTCTTAAAGAGTAAGTAAAGTGGCAGAGTCAGACTTCAGATCCAGTGAGTTCCGGAATCCATTCTTTTAATCGCCACACTAGATTGCCTTTCTGTAACGGTTATGGAAAGAATAAACATTCACCTCCAGAGTTTAACTTTAAACTGGCACCTGCTTGGGGGTGGGAGAAGGCCTTTGAAAGTGCAGTTGACCCTCAAACCAGCTCTTGGGAGGCAGCTTTGATCCTTGCAGGCAGACTTAAAAAATGTGAAAATAGCCTGGCATCTCATATCTCATTTAATTCTCCTGGTGGCCTGCAGTGGTCTTAACAGCCTTGTTTGACAACTAAGAGAGAGTCAGTAACTTTCCTCATGATACTGTAGTGCATGTGTCTCACCCTAAAATTCCTAATTGGGTCCCAGATTCTTGATGGAGCTTCAAACAAAAGAAAACAAAACAGCTCATGCCCACTGAATCAGAATCTCTGAGGGTGGGGCCTGGGCATCTGAATTTCAAGAACCAGAATCTGATGTACAACCCACACTGAGACCCCCTTCCAGCTACACTGCCTCTTCCGAGGGCCAGAAGCCCCATTTACAACTGTCTGACAAACATGCCACCTGGGATGTCACACCTCAGCAGGCTCGGGCTGAACTTGCCCTCTCTCCCTTCTTCTCGGGGCCTGGTACCACCACCCATCACCCATCTCCCCTGCTCGGAACTCAGTCAACCTCAACGCCTCTTCCTCACTGCCAGTAGGATCCAAAATGTCTCCTGAAACCATGCTGCCTCCACCTTGGCAAAAGCCTTCTGGTCTGGATCGCTGCTACTTCCTCCTAACTCATCATCCTCTGACCACCTCTCTTCCTCCTCTGTGTCTCTATTTCTCCCTGTCCTCCTCCCCTGCCTTCTCCATCCCCGAAATCCAGCCCACGTTCTTTCTCCTGCCAGACTTAATGAACTAAAAACGATCTCAACACTCACTTTCCTGCTTTAAAACTTCCACCAGCACTAGCCTCCTGGCTAATAACCACACACGTTAGCACAGAAAACCCAGCCTCCATCCCTGGCTCAACGTTCCCTCTTCAGCCTCGACTCCTCCCTGGTGGAACAGGCCGTGTTCCAGCCACACTGAATTACCTCATCCCCAGAATGAATTGTGTCCCTTTACAGCCTGCGAACACATCATGTTGTGCCTTCTCCCCGAAATGGACTTCTGACCTGGCTTGGCTGAAAAACTCCTACTTGTCTTGTGGGACCCTTACAAGTCACCTCCTCTGGGAAGCCCTCCTGGTTTCCCAGGGGACGGGCACTCCTTACTCTGCCCTTCCCCAGAACAGGGCTCCATCTTCAGTCACAGGATGGCATTGGAATCATCTGATGTCATGTCTGCCTCTCACTGGACTCCTCATTCAACACTCACATATTAAATGTCTCCTACTGCCAGGTGCAGGCCCAGATGCTGGAGATACTCAGGAGTAAAACTGAGCTTCTCGGTTCAAGTCCTGAGCATGGCAGAGAGGAGGGGATAGGGCACTTCAGAGAGGAGGCACAGCAAGTCCAAGAAGCGGCGGCAGCAAGCCTTATGCTGCCTAAGAAAGGATGCAGAAAGAGAGCGGCAGGAGATGAGGGGCAGAGATGAGGAGAGGGAGGAGATCTGGAAGGGGTATGAGAGCCTCCCTCATGTATGCATACGTGACTGTGAGGGCCCGGATCAGACTTGTGGCTCAGAAAGATCCTTATGAGTTTCTTGAGATTAGGTCCCATCCAGGTTTACAACCACAGCCCCTAACAGTTCCCGGAACACAGCAGGCCCCGGAGAGACGGGCGGAGAGAACAGCAAGCACTCTAGGCGAGGAAGGGGCTCGGCGGGGAGGGTTTGGATTCAAGGACACCGGGGCCCCGGGATGCCAGGTTCCAGGTGGCTAAGTCTCGCTCCGCTCCCACCCCCGGGGGTGCCCGCAGGTGCCCGCCTCCGGCCATGCTGGCGCTGCTCTGTGCCTGCCTGCTCCTGGGGTCCCGCGCCTCGGACGCCTCGAGCGACCCGGGCCCGGCGCAGCCCGGCTCCCGCACGGAGGAGCAGATCCGCGACACGCACGCCAAGGTGACGGCCATCTGGCAGGAGCTGACGCAGTGGCGCGCGGGGGACGGCGGCCAGGACCCCGCGCTCCACGCCGCCTGCCGGGTGCTGCCGTCGGCCACGCTGGCGGCGGCGGAGCCCCGGGTGAGCGGCCTGGTGCTCTTCCGGCAGCTCCGGCCCGGCGCCCTGCTCGAGGCCTTCTTCCGCCTGGACGGCTTCCCCGCCGAGCCCAACGGCACCAGCCGCGCCATCCACGTGCACCAGTTCGGGGACCTGGGCCAGGGCTGCGACTCCGCCGGGCCGCACTACAACCCGCTGGCGGTGCCGCACCCGCAGCACCCAGGCGACTTCGGCAACTTCGCGGTGCGCGACGGCCGCATCTGGAAGTACCGCGCGGGCCTGGCCGCCTCGCTCTACGGTCCGCACTCCATCGCGGGCCGCGCCGTGGTGGTCCACGCGGGCGAGGACGACCTGGGCCGCGGCGGCAACCAGGCCAGCCTGGAGAACGGCAACGCGGGCCGCCGGCTGGCCTGCTGCGTGGTGGGCCTGTGCAGCCCCGCGCCCTGGGCGCGCCAGGCGCAGGAGCACGCGGAGCACAAGAAGCGGCGGCGAGAGATCGAGTGCAAGGCCGGCTGAGCGCACCCCCACCCCCGGGCGGCCCGAGCGCACCCTCCACGCCCCGGACCCCTTCCATGCGCCCTGGGCGCCCCTCCACGCCCTGGCACCCATCCAAGCGCCTGCGATCGCCTCCGAGTGCCCCAAGATCCCGCTACACCCTGACAGCTCTCCAACCTCCCGAGGTTCCTTCCATGCGGCCCAGGCCCGCCTCTGCGTACCCCAGGATCCCTCTGTGCGGACACCTCTCCCAAGCACCGAGACCCCCTCTACACCTTGACTCTCCTCCAAGCCCCGGAGATGGCCTGCATGTGGCTTAGGACGCCTGCGACGCAACCCAGGGTCCCGCCATGCCTTGACACCACCGCAAGAACTCTGGGACCCTTATACACTCTGACATCTCTCCGAGTGCCCAAGATCCCCTCCATGTGACCCAAGTCCCCACCCTCTCACCTTGGTTTTTCTCCTCCTGCTCCCAGAGGCACCCTCTACTCTGAGGTATCACCTCTGCCATGGCTAGGATCTCCCTGAAAATCCCCTCCACCCTGAGGTCTCCAGCCATGTGTACTGAGACACGGCCTTTCATCCTAAGGGTACCGCGAGCTCTGAGGGCCCCCAGAAACAGTGAAGTACCCCTATTTACCCTGATGGTCTTCCAGACTCCCTGAGGTCCCTTTCCACCCGGACACCCCTGCCCTCACCCTGAGAGCCCTGAGATCCCTGGATGCCCTAAGAACTCTCCTACCCCACCCCCTTTATGTTCCTTCTTGGCACTCTGAGACCCCTCCTGTGGTTGCCTACCCCTGCCCCCCCCCACTCCCGTAGGATGTGCATTGCAACCTGCACTTAGGCACCCCTGCCTGTGCCTCCAGCTATTCCCCCAACCCCACACTCCAGAGAGCTGCTCCTCTGGGGGCTGTTTGGCAGTCTTCCTGTTGCACATTAAAAACAGCAATTGAGTACTGCACGGGGGCCTTGGTTACTTTTTTCGGTTTGTTTGAGGCTTCTCTCCCTGCTCAGCTATTTTTTGGGAATGGCAAAGATGTTTCCCAAATCCCCACAGGACTTCTCGTTCTCCCCTCCCCAGATCTGCTGGCTGCACGTTTCAGTCACTGATCTTCATGCCTTTAGGTGTGGCTCCCAAGAGGGAGGAAACCAGGATTACTTAGGGAAGGGAGAAAAAAAAATACAGCTTCCTGGGTGATATCCCAGAGCTGTAGAATCCAAAAGGAGAGGAGGAGATCTATTTGCAAGAAGCATCCCAGTGATTCTGAGGCTGGTGCCACTGGCCTGGCATGAGGGGTGCACCAACTCACTGGTCCCGGTGGCCTCTCACATCTGCCTCTGTGCAAAGTCTGAGGCCCAGTTCCCAGATGGTGGAGACGGGGCCAGGGAGGCAGTGTCACTGGGCAAGTTATAGGGAGGTTGGTGTTGGTATTCAAAGTTGTCAGCCTTCTCCACAACCGGGACAATGCTCTTCTTGACTTCTTGTTACAAAAGCAGTTGGAAGCAGTGGGGTCCAAAGGCAGGTTGGTCTTGTTTAGGGCCTGATGGGGGTTCTGCCTCTCTTTTTGAAAATTATAATCTATACACAGACTAGATCAGTCTTGTGTATCCACTTTCACTTATTGAATAGAAGTATCCATCCTAAGAAGTGGACCCACTTCTTAGCTGTGGCTTTCCCACCCTGGTTCTTCAGAGGCAGCTTCTGTTTCTCTCAGACTTTTAAGCCAGTGAGTCAAACTGAACCTTAGCCAGAAACCCATCCCCAGTGGCTACTTTCACCTCTTACTAGGACTAACTTGTTATTTAGAAACCTTTCCTTGAACCCAAGTGATAACTGGGAAGAAAGGCTATTGCCTGGTGAATTTGCTCCACCAACTGGTTCTCACTGGTTTTGAAACCAGGCAGGACTCTGCAAGGCTTTCCCTGGGGACAGACCCCTTGTGTCCCCACCCCCCAACCTCACCAGGTTATAGAAAAGCTCTAGCCTCCTAGGCCTTCGCCAAGTTCCAGAGAGCAAATTTAATCAGAGAAGTGAAAAAAAAAAAAAAATGCAGAAACAAAGGAAACTAGTCAAGCAAGACAAAATAATAATAGTTCAGTTATAAAACAAAGTCAAGGACCTTTAGTTCCTCCTCGAGGGCTACAGATAATATCCTGAGCCATGTCCTTGAACTGTTTTGCAGAGACTAAAACCCCCACCAGGTGGAAGAGGTTAACAGCATGCAGACCACAAGCGCGTAGACCCCAGATGGTTTGGAACCAGAGGGTTGATGACGGAGATTCCTGAGACATCAGCCTGTCGTCATCACCAACCAACCAGAAGGATGTCCACGAGCTGATCGTGGCGCCCTGTGACCCTGTCCTTCGCCTTGCCTTCACCCCTTCCCTGAAAGCCGTCAGAGAGCTCAGGTCTTTTGAGCATGGGCCGCCCATTCTCCTGGCTTGGCCCCACACTGGCCCCATATTACTTTCCTTCCCCACAACCCAGCGTCAGTAGACTGGCTTTACTGCATGTCAGGCAGGCAGACCCAAGTTTGATTTGGTAATGGTTTGAAATATTAACTTGAAATGCGCAGGTCAGCACTGGAAGGGAATTAGCAAACTGCATCCTGAAATATCCTGATCTCAAATGGATGTGTTTGCCTTTCTCCACAATTAAAAGTTGTGAAAACGGGGCAGCAGTTACACAGGAACACACGATGGACAGGAATAAAAAGCCAACACCCTATCTTCGACTCTGCTGCCTAGAGGATAGGTTAATTCAGGATGGTCAAGGGACGTTTGTACTTTTTTTTTCAGAAGGAGGCTGGTGCTTCTCGTTGCGTGTCTTCCATCTTGGTCTGTTCGGGCTGCTGTCACAAACCACTGCAGACGGTGTGGCTTATAAACAATAGAAATCTACTTCTCACAGTTCTGGAGACTGGGAGTCTGAGGTCAGCATGGTCCGTGACAGCCCTCTTTGGGACCCACAGCCCGTAACGTTTTACAGGGTTCTCACACGGTGAGGGATCTCTTTCAAGCCTTTTTTAAGGCGCCAGTCTCATTCACGAGGGCTCCCCCTTCATGACTCTGGGACCCGCTACCAAAGGTCTCACTTCCTAATATCATCGTATCTGGGGGTTAGGATTTCAACATACGAATTTTGGGAGGACACAGACATTCAGACCACAGCACCTTCTGTTTTTAGTTTCTCCCTTCACTACCCTTGACTCCCCAGACGGAAGAGATGCCTTTCAGACCCACTTCATTTCTGTTCTGTCCATTCATGGGAATGGGATGGATAAACTATTCTGTGGGGTCCAGGGCCAAGAAGCAAAGAGCAGAAGTGATAGAAGGGCAAATTACAGCTCACCGTCAGGGCCAGGAATGGGTATAGCACAGGGGCTGCCCGTTCAGGTGCAGGTAGGAAGGCCTGCATGGAACCGCAGCCCAGCCACACGTCGAAGCTGCGTGACCTGAGCAAGTCACTTCCCCTCTCTCTTCTGTAAAGTAAGACTATCGCATCAGACTGCTGTGAGGATTAAATCAAGTGTTACTTGTGAGAGGTGTATAGCATAGCGTGAAGGCCTAAGGATCTGATGAGTGTCTAATAGCAATGGCTAAAGTCAGAAACATAGCCACCTAGTACTGGACTGGATGACCTTGCAAGGTAGTGAGTGTCGTGTCACTAGAAGGATTCAAGTAAAGGAAAGACTGCCACCTCTTCCGTTTGGAAAGATTTCCGCATCCATTAAGAGGCCCGCTGGGTTGAAGTCTGTGCTCCCAGCTCTTGAGGGGGGGGGGATCCAAGATGAAGGAAAGACTGGCGCCCATAAGGGCAGGCATCTGGTTCCTGGCGCAGAACCGGATGTGTGCCACCAAACCCGCCCACGGGACCCCACTTGGCCCCTGGAGGGTATTTTTACTCCTCTCCTCTTACAGATCTATTTTGTTAATCTCCTTATATTTTGCTGTTTTGACTTCCCAGCCAGCTTGCTAATCAGTTTGCCTATTTGACTCACAGGGTTTTGCGTTTGTCACTGAGACTTAAACACACACTTGTTTTGATTTCTTTTTGTAAAATTAGAAGCGTTTGATGTAATGACTCTACCTAGACACAGCTGGTAAAGTGAGAATAATGCACAAGTTGGCACAGTTTAAACACAATGTCGACAATAATTAGAAATGCTATCTTTAGATGTTTAGGATAAGCTTTTTCTCAGAATTGCAGTGCATTTTTTTCCAAGTGGGGCTTTTCAGTGCATGTATATACAGAAATACTAAAAACGTAAGAAAATAGAGCAAATCAGTGAGTGCTTTGGTCAACTTGAAAGATGGCAGGAAATAAACCAACTGATTTTAGATCTGGCATTTTCAACTGAATGCATAAAATCTTTACATTCTCCATATTTTTCATGACTAGCATATGACCTAATAATTTTAGGTGACAGATTGCAAGTGATAAGTTGCTACAGTATGCTAGAAGCTACGCTCAGCCTAGGTTTGGCCTTCGGCGAGGGTGGACCGGGGGTGGGGGAGGGTAATGTAAATAATCCAGATGATTAATCACCTACATCAGGAAAATTACATTTTAATTTCAGGTAACAAAAAAGGTATAGTTACGATACATGATGATCATAGATCCAATAAATCAAGGTCTACAACTGAATAGAAGTTCCTTCTGTCTTTAAATCAAACTATAAAACAGCAGCTGATTTTTTTTTAAAGTCCATTGTTTTAAATTTAATAGTCTATCACTGGCCTTCACCAAGATCCCGAAATATATCCCTGGGTTCATATAGATTCCAAAAAGTCATACCTGTCAGTATTATGCAAACTTTCCCTAAGTATCTGAAAAACATCCTCATTTAGTAAAGAGGTGATATGAAACGTAAGGCAGCACATCTACATCTATCATTTTAAATTGCCTTCATGCTGTATCAACTTGTTTTGTTTTTGTGAGCAACCGTAATATCGAGAGACGGGTCCTTCTTGTTTTTCTGCTTCTCATCTGATTAGATTCACTGTCTAGCTCTCTATTGCATCTCTCTGATCTTCAAATTTTTCTCTGTTCAGAAAGACATCTGGAAAACAAGGAATATATTCAAGTAGTGAGTTGAGGGGAATCCTTTGGCTTTTTGACATCCTAACTGAGCCGGGTGAAGGTACCCTCAATATTATTAAGGAGGAAGATTGTTCCAAATGGAGGCTTCTAGAATGAAAACAGAGGGCAGAGGGGGAGGGGACTCAAATAGAGACCTTTCTCAAAGAGAAATAAGGTACCAAGTCACAGGGCTACAGGAAACAATCCGGCCCGGAGAGAGCCACAGGTTTTAGAGGAAACCAAGAGGGGCAAAGGCACGCTGGGATCTGAAAGAGACAGAAAAGATAACCTCGCCCAGCAAGCAGCTGGTCTCCAAAATCCTTTAAAGAGAAGACTGGACGTCCATTTGGAACAATTCACGTGGTGAACTGGGGTGCAAGTGCTCCCAGAAGGAATAACACATCCCCAAATTCAGTCCAACACATGAATGACTGACACTAGAACTCTTTTTTAGAACTTAATGTCACGATGGTGGTGTGTGTTTGGGAGTGAGGGCACAGGAAGAGGAAAAATGATGGGAAAACGAATTTAGCTTCCTTAAGATCACCAACTAGCAGCAGGTTCCAGCAGGGATTGAGCTGAGTGCCAACGGGGGCCTCGCAGCTAGAGAGGCTTCAGGAATAGCTGTTCCAGGGAAGAAGAAAGGGGGAGGGGGAGAGGAAGGCACAGAGGAGGCATGGCAAGAGGAGTTAGGGATGAGAAATGGCTGGTTTACAAAAATCAATCCATTTCCACGGGCTGTAATTAAAAGAACAACAAACACTCATATGTAAAAATCCACACCTAAAGGCTCTCAGGTACACAGCTATCACAAGAAGCGCAGTGTGTGCAAACAAGCTTTCATTAAGAGACCTGTCAGCTCGGTTTCATTTATCCAGACTGTTCTGTATTCTGCTGGCAACTGAGCTGGAAAAATAATGGAAGGACAGACACACTTGAAGAGATAAACAAAGGTGGGAACGTTCCAGTTGCAAAATAGGACAGATGATAAAGAAGCCAGGGAAAGGGAGAGATGAGATGGCATTTTTCTTAACAAACAAACAAACAAATAACCGCCCCTCCCCCAACTCCACACTCATCAGCAATGTAATATTCTGGCTTTTGAAAGAAAAAAATAAAACAAGAACAGATATGTGGGGTTCAGAGACAGTGCTATTGGTGGCCTACTCAAATCTATTCCCAACTCTTCTACACGTCCCAAGACCTGATTTTATTTTAGTGTTCACCCTTTTAGAGTCTGCGTGTCCAGGGACAGGGCTCCTCCCCAATTCAGAGGATGGTCTTGATGAATCTAAACCCATCAGAGTAATTTCATCTTCCTTATTAAGAATTGTTTTAGACATAGGCATGTGACATGGTCACATAGGCATGTGACAATTCTGACCAATGAAATGTGACAAGAAGTGGGTTACTTGCTCTTAAAACACATATACACATACACAGAAACTTCCTTTTGCCTTTGGACACAGATGTGAGAACAGATGATGGCTGGAGCTGTTGCAGCCATCTTGTTAGCATGAGGGAGTAGGTGACACCAAGGTAGGCAGAGCAGGAAGACAGAAACCCAGATCCTTGATACCTTTCTTGAATGAACCAGCCCTGCCTGGAATTCCCTACTTCTTAAGTTCTTGTTATGCAATATAATTCATTTCCTTATTGTCTAAGTTTCTTAAAGTGTGAACTGTAGCTGAGAGTACCCCAAGTGATACAGGGTTATCTAGTGGAGTAGGGGACAGAATGCAGTACACTTTCACAATGACTCTTAAAAAGACAAAAGACAGCCATAAGTAATTGCCGAAACTCTTTTTAATGTCTGTGGAACAGAAGAACCATGTTGCGTTGGGATAGCAGAGGTGGGACAGTGTCACTTGTGTGTACAGGGCAATGTCAAGGTTACAGATATGACAGGATCAACTCATTGGTTCCAATTCCATCTAACAGCACAAGACACCCCCCACCCCCACCCCGGCTGATTGGACACACAGAGTTTAGGATATTGCGTCCTATGATTCTCTGCCCTGACCCTGTACTCTGGGACCCGTGGCAGTTTTCTTGTCCATGATGGAATGTGTTGGGGTTTATTATAAGCCCTGCTTTCCACAAGGTGATGAATGGGCCCTAAAGACATGCACCTGGCCAACCGTGTGTCAAAACCAAGGCTTCTGTGGGAGAGATTTTTCTTTTTATTATCATCGTATTAAATCTGGCTGTGTGTTCCTTTGGTGACTCTGGCAGTAGTGCTAAACATTTGCAGAGTTTAGGCCTGGTGCAGCAGGAAAATGATTTCTGTGGCTGCTGGCCTAGGTAAGCTTTGCTACCTCCCTGGAGGGGAAGGTGAGGGAATGAATCTGGGAGGGTGAGAGGCTGGAGCACAGAGGGATGAATGGGGCATCGGGGCCTGACAGGCAGGGGTAGATGTCGTGTCCAGCTTACCAGGAGCCACAGTGCTCTGACTCAGGCATGCCTGCACCCTGCTAGGTGGTGAGGGTGACCTGAGGGTCATCCTGGGGTGGCCTCAGGTGAGTGGGAAGAAAGCAGCTGGAGGTCCACCCAGGACGCATTCGGCAGAGGACCAGACCCTCTGGTCTGCACCTTGAGCTCCTTCAGAGCGAGATAGCGCAACGTCTGATGGATCCTATCCTGCTGGCAAAGTGATGCCAGGAGAGACATGTGGCAGGGAAGTGCTGGTAGGGGTGGGGCGGGGGTGCTGGCCACCCGCGTGTGTGCCGGGATTCACACCTGGGATCACAAGCCTGGTCTAAACATCTGATTTCCAGCATGAACGGACGAATTTTCTACCTCTCCTACCTTGGGAACTTCTCTTTTCCCTGCAGGAGAGTCTCTCAAAGGAGGGATTCTGGTTCTCAGGGGCATTTTGAGCTTTGGGATCTAGTGTTAGGTCTTGCTGGGGAAACACACTGCATTCAGCACAATGAAAGATCTGTCCTTTGATGCACCTTCAACGTGCTGCAGCACCCGATGCTGCCTAGGAAAGCTAATTTTATCCCTAAGGAAAGAAGCAGGTGGGGCTGACCGCTCGCCGCTCTCCCACTCTCGGAGCGCGAACGCGGTTCCACAGCCCCCTCCCCAGGCTGTCATGAGGTGACTTCGTTTTTCCCTTTCTTTCCTCTCTGGGGCCACGAGCTCTGTCTTGTCTTGAGACCCCCGCACCTGGCAGCCCGGAGGAGGCGGCCGCCGCATTCTGGTGCAGTGCTGGGTAGAGGTTTCAGGAGGTGGGGACTCTGGATTGGCCCTAAGCAGCTCCAGCCCCAGCCCCACAGGACCGTAAAATCCTACACGTAGTCAGGGTTGAAGGGAGAGAACCAGCATTCCCAGGTTCCGGCTCTCATCTCATCCCAGAAACAACACATCAAGACACCGTTGGCGTCCCCTTCCTCCCTACCTATCCACAGACCACCCCCCGCCCCCCACCCCCTTCCCTGTAGGTAGATTAATCCCCTAGAATTACAGGCTGGAAAACTCAGCTCTAGTAGTCAGCAGACAGGTCTCAACAGGGGCTGTGGATTTCAAACTGGAAGCCGAACCTTCTGAGCCCACTCAAGCCCCTTTCCCCCTGCCAGTCAGGCCACTGCAGACAGCACGGCAGGCAGGATGCCGAGAACACCCATGCTGGGTGGGTCCTACTGGGCCCCGACGTGATGGAGAGAAGCTGGGGGCCCTCTGGAGCCACTGCGCTCAATTACAGCTTACCCTACAGCCGCCTCATCATGACAAAGGCGGGGACCTGATGAAAAACCCCATCCGTTTCAAGCCCTTCCCACAATTTTGATCGACAACTTTAAACGCTAATGGAAAAACATCTTATCGCTAAGAAAACGAGTGCTGACGGAAAGATAGATGTTGAAAACCAGCCATGTGGCTGACACAATTCCGTGCCTGGCCGCGCTTACAGCAGTGCAGCTTCCGCAGAAAGAGATGACACTGAGAAGCTTGAGGACCCGCATTTACTACATCAAACTGTGCTGGTATCATCAGAATAGTCACAGTTTGCAACAGGAGCTGTGTGTCCTTTCTGGCGTGCAGACTTGGAGGTGTTTTAGGAGAACGTGGCTTCGGTGAGCTGTTTTGATGCTTAATTCTTTACCGTCCCTGGTGCCTTCGATGTGACATCATGCCTGATCTCTTTCCCCTTCAGGTTTTCATGGTGCTCCCTGTACCTCCACCCTCTGAGGTCTCTCCTTGCCATCTTCCAGGGTGGTAGCTTTGGCCGCTGGCTGGCTGGACTCAGAGGAATCCGGGCAAGGTTTGGGGCACGACCCGTCGGCGGTCAGGCCCGGCGGGGATGGCCCCATCTCGTCCCTCTGACTCTCCGCAGGACGCTCTCTTGTGACCGCTTCTGGTGCGGCAGCGGCCTGCTCCTCCGTCAGTTTCACAATTTCCCTTCCAAGCCTGTTTACTTCTTCTCCCTCAGAAGGTAGCTGGGGGAATGACGGATGAAAGTGCTTGCGCTGGTTCCTGTGGCTCTGATTTGCTGAGGAGCTGACAGCGGGCCTCCCGGCACCCTCCGAAGCCGCACGACTTTCACCTCGTTCTTGCTTCTGAGCCTCCCCTGAAACAGACCCGGGACAGCATCAAACCTCCGGCCGGAAGTCAGCCCTTACGTCCCGTCTCCTCCCAACCTCGGGCCCGCGTTGCCGGGCCTCCAACGTAGAAAATGCTGCTGAAGGCAATACAGGGCCCACAGAAGAGAAAGCAGCCCCTCCGGTGATTCCTGCGTCACTAACGGAGGGAAGGAGAGCACAGGGGCCGTGTCTGTGAGCCATCCTTTCTAGGCACCTGGTCACTGACTGCTTTGCTCTCTGACAGTGACTCCCTGTGTCCATGAAATATTTAAACTGAGGACGAAGGTTTTGTAGGTTCCAGAGCTCAGGGAAGACCTGGGGCTCTTGAGTCATGAAAAGAGACTCTGGCTGCTTTCCGTGTGGGAAGCAGACGGAGCAGTGAGGGAGGGACTGAGCGCCCCCAGCGCCCGTCTCCATCAGCACCTCATTCTTTGATGCAGACCACTGGTGCTTTCTCAGTTTCAATAAAATGTTATATGCAAAAGCAGCTTCAAGCTCCCTACCGCTCCCCACTAAACTGTTCTCCCTAAACCTGTATAACAGAAATTCTCTAGCTGCACCTAGAGGGGGATGGGAGAGAACACGGGGCCCTGAGAGCCAGCATCCGGCCCTCATTTTCCTCTTCGTTTGCTTTTTGATCAGGATGACCTGTTTGGCCTTCTGGTTTTTCAGATACAAAATGAGGCGCAGGACTCTCTGAAGGCCCTTCCGGACCTAACAAACACAAGGGGCTCGGCAAGCCCGGGAAGCCCTTGGGGAGTGAACTCTTGGCACCCGGACGTGTGTGTTCAGCACCAGACCCTGAGGTTCCCGGAAGTCAAGACAGACCTTGACTGCTGTCTCCACAACCCAGGCCTTTAGCTCTTCTCATACAGATGTGCTTCTCACGTTCAAAAGATGCCATTTTCTTTCTCTTTAGCCCTTTTAATGACCATAGACATTTCCCAGGGACGGACATTCAACCAAATCTTGTATACGCTCTAAAGCCTGTGTGTAGTCATGGACCACTATGTATTCCTAAGAACTCACTGACCTTGGTAAGTACTGTGCCTGGAAATGAGACCATGTCTTGTGTTTACAATGAAATTCATTCATGTATAAATGAGTGACTAGAGCAAGCCTTGATTTTTAACAAAGTAACTATTCAGATCTGTGTAGCCAGGAGAACCTGAGGTCCCTGCTGTCCTTCCTGCTTCTCCTGCTCTAATCCAATCCACCAGGAGAGGAACTTCCCCTCCCTAAAGTTTGCTACTCAAAGTGGGGTCGGTGGACAAGCAGCGGTGGCATCGCCCGGCAGCTGGTTAGACGTGCAGGATCCTACCCCAGACCTGCTGGTTCAGACTCTGCACTGTAACAAGCTTGCAGGCGATGTGGTGCACATGACAGCGTGAGACACGAACGCGACAACAGCGCCTTTCCCCAGCTCTCAAACCTCCAGCGGCTGCCACTGCCCAGAGGACGAAGCCCGAGCTCCTCCTGACATGTGAGGCCTTCAGCACCCGGCATCCATTCACCTGTCAGGCCAGGTCGTCTCCCTGTGTTCCTACAATCCAGCCACGCCGAACCCTCCACAGCCCCCGGCCCTGCCCCCTGCACCTTCGCTTACATGGTTGATGCCTCCGTGACCATCATTCCTTGATGCAGACAGATGACCGGCTTCAGAAGTGAGCCCCACCTCCTCCACGAAGCCTATGGGATTAAATCCTGCCCCTGTCCTCATCCCCACAGGGTTGTGTCTGGACCTCCAAGGGACCTTCGTACTTTTTATTTTTTTACCCTTCAATCGTAACTTATGTATAATTAGCTTATAAGATCCACCTGAAGTATAACATTATACCTGATTCATTTTTTACCTTTGCCAGTGTTCTATCGTGGGGGCTCAAAAAATAGCTTAAATGTTTGAATCTACGGACATATACAGGAATGCATGAATAAATGAGTATACTAGTACCTATATTTCAATACCATCTATTCACAAATGAAAGCAATCCTCAAATTTATTTGTTCCAGGTTCAGGTAGCTACCCTAAAAGTTCTTAAAACGGCACTTTGACAAAAAAAAAAAAAAGGTTATTTGTAACCCACACAATCATTTCTCTACATCAGAGGTAGCTCAGGGAAGCAATCGCATGGTTTTCACACTAACAAATGAAAAAGCGTTAGAGTGGTTGTGCAGGAGACACAGGAAACACGGAGTCACGATGAGCCAGTTCCCCGCCTACTGCAAGCAGCTTTATTCAAAAGGAGTAAATTATGGTCCTTTCTGTGGCTAAATTTTTTCACCAACGTCAGATGAATAAACTCCTCCTGGAGATTACTCTTATGAAATTACTTCTTCCAGGACACTTAAGAGTATATTCTGGTGCCTTTGAAAAAATTAATTAACCTTATCGGTAACAACCTAAGCCCTACACCATTGGCGGTGTTTTCACTGTGGGTCAGGTTGATCTTCTCTACCTTAATTTACATCTTGGGGAGGGTGGTCTAAATTACACTGGGGCATTTTGGTCGCCAGTCCTTTTTGCCTCGTGCCGTTTCTTTAGATGACATTCCACTCATGTCCAAATGTATGAATCTTTTTTAAAATGGCAAACCTCTGAGATTACCAGGGAGAACTTTTCAACTTTTGGGGGGTTGAGCTACACTGCTGTCATCATCGCAGGTCAAGACAGAGCCGCAGTAAGGGCACGGGCCCGGCTGTGATTCTTTTGTCTGGTCCCATCGCAGATTTTTTTTTTTTTCTGAGAAAGCTTAGATTTTCAGAGTCTCAGGACCAGAAACATACAGGGACCAGCCTCCGAGACTGGGTTAAGGGTCAACAGCAGGATTTGGCAGTCCTCTTCCCCCTTTTGTTTATCCAGAAGATTCTAAACAGCATACTCAAGTCATGATCAGAAGACAAAGAAAAGTTACTGAAAATACCCACAGCTCTTGAGCGAACAATAAGGACCTCTGGCTATCTGTTGTGAGAGCAACATCTTCCTTTAACTCTCTGATTCTGGAATGTTGACGCTTAAGCTGTGGGAGTTTTATTTTTCCTTGGAGAACAGACACATAGCATTGCCATTTCCGTAAAAGAAAGATTTCTGAATTGGCTCAGACTTGGAAAATATTATTACCCCCAAATAGTAATTATTCCGTGCTGCTTTAGCAAACAGAATTAGTATCATTAATACTTATTAATAACAATAGACATATCAATAATGATGAGGCAATCAACTGATACAAATGCATTAGGACATAAATAGTGCGGAAAGAAAAAATATTTCCTCTAAAAGGAAAAAACAGTAGCTCTTTGTAGAAAAGATTGCTAGTCTCCTAAAAATGTGGGTACCCCCCGCCCCCCCATTGGCCAGAAGAGCACATTCATCTTCTTTTGTTAACTGCTCTCGGATGGGCTTTCTCCTCCTGAGTGTGAGCTGCTTTCCGTCGGAATTAATCAGAGAGGCGGTGGTGATGAGGGCATCCCAGACACTGACAGCAGCTACATAAATGCTTCCTTGCTGCCACCCGTGCTGGCGAAGGACGGGGTTGGAACAATGAGAGCTAATGATGGAACTCTGGAAGCTATCATTTTGAATCAGGCCATTGCTTACGCCACCCTTCTGAAAATCAAGCCAGGCACAGACCCCAGGTCAGGTTAGCAGGCTTGGGCCCGCCGAGGGCTCAGCAGGCCACAGCAGACAGAGGGCTTTGGATCTCCATGGGGACCCTGGATGCCAGCATGGGATGACCACCAGCCAAGACATGGCCCAGACTGCACAGCATCCGTGGTGTGTTACAGGCCAGCCTTGCACACAGTCACATGCTGCTGGGTGCAAAGTCCCAGACTTGTCTTCCGGCCAGTGTGGGAACCACCCCAGTCAGAGGCTCTCTCCAGGAATTCTTCCGGTGTGCGCTTGGGGAACCTCTCTGTGGGATCCCAGACCTGTCCTGGCTTCTCTTCTTACCATTCCATGCACTAACATGAGTGACCTGGATAGGCTTCAAAACACAGCAGAAGAAGGAGTGAGCCCTGCTGAACCCAGCTCAGATTAGCAGAACCACCCATCTGATCCAAACACTCATGATAAATAATGCATAGTTTCTGCTTTAAGGTCTAAGTTCCGGGGTGCTTTGTTACACAATAGCCAACAACAGACAATCCAGAGCCCCTTGAGATTTTTGAGCAGAGTACAACCATGATGGAAAGCAGTGCTCCAGAAGCTTTATCTCAGAGCAGTGGGATGCAGACAGGAAGGGAATAAAGAGATTCCGGGAGGCAGGAAAACCAGCGAGGAGGCCTTGTCAAGGAAGTTGGGAGGGCCTCAACCAACCCAGAGGTGGTAGGAAAGGAGACACAAGAAACCCTGAAGAAACAGCAGCAGCAGACCAGACCCGGACGCAGAAGGAAAGTGGACAGTGGTGGATGACTCTGAGGGCTGCTGGACAGCTAAGTGACAAAAAGGAGAGGAAGCAGGCAGAGTTGTGATGTCATGCTGGAGAAGTCCATAGAATATGCGGTGGGCAAGTTTGTGCTTTGGGAAATATGAGACTCTAACTCTGCAGTTGAGACCCACTGTGAAGAAAATGTCAAAGTATTTTCATAGAGGGGATGGTTGAAGGCATGGCTCTGAGCAAGAGAAGATGGAGAGGAAATGTAGACATCCAGGGAAGAGGCTTGACACCCGTGTGCCGGGTGTGTTAGTGATCTAACGCTGTGTAACAAATTATCTCAGAACTTAGCAGCTTATCTGGGTGGTTCTTGCTAATGGACTCTAACGTGGTGTCATCAAAACGTTAACCGGGGCTGCTGTCATCTGAAGGCTTGACTGGGGCTGGAGAATCCACTTCCAAGACGGCACACTCACGTGCCTGATGGCTGGAGGCCTTGGTTCCAGGCCACATGAAGAGCATGTAGGGCTGCTCAAGAATCTTGCCCCAGAACAAATGATCCAAGGCAGAGAGAGCAAGGCAGACACCACGTCTTTTATAACCTGGCCTCAGAAGTCACATACCATCACTTCTGCTGTAATCCATCATCACACAGACCAACCCTGACACAGTGTGGGAGAGGACGACCCAGGGGCATGAATGCCAGGAAGTGGAGATCCTTTGGGCCCATCTTGAAAGCTGGCAAGCACACCAGGGTGGAGGAAGAAGGTAAGCAAAACTCAGAGAGATGTGAAAGGTACTTTAGTTGGGGAAATGAGACTGCCATCTGGTTCTCACCCCTGTTGCTTCCTCTGGCATCTTAAATGGGCCCTTGACCCCTTTCAAAACATACTGCCTCCAGAAAGTGAGCCTGGTAAAGAAGTCTTTTATCTCCAGTCAGCTGATTCCCAGACCACTTGCCACGTGCCAGGCAACGTGGCGAGATTTCCCTGAGGTTGGCACCATCATCTCACCATCTTATAGGAAGGGAAACTGAAGTTGAAGTTACCAGTCCAAGTTCTCACAGCCAGTGTGACGTGGGGCTGGGATACGAACCCAGGATGCTCAGATCCTGAGTCCTCACTCTTGACCTCTACACCACCATGCAGGGACCCTCGTTCTTCTGCGGGAAACTCCAAACAAGACAAACCCACGTGGGCAACAAGAGGAAACACGAGGGATGACCCAACAGTGCCACAGACGCTGCGGGAAGGCGGAGGACTGATGTCCACCGAGCCCCTGTGCCAGGCGCAGGCCGGGCAAAGAGCAAGAAGTCGAGGGCTGCTTACCGTCCTTGGGACTCGCTTTGCTCTCAGTGGGCGGCTCGATGAACTTGAGCAGCGGGGATCTCGACCGCTGCATGGCGGGAAGAGCGGGGTCGCCGAACAGTATGGTGTCTTTGCCTCCTGTCACGGAAAAGAGGAAAATGGGCATATCAGGTCGCCACTGGAGTTGTGGTCACACTCACCCCACACAAGGGACGGGCTGTTTGGGTGAACAAGGCACCTTCTTCAATCACAGGGAGTGCCGTGGGAGGGAAAGGGCCAGCACGCCCTCTCTGCCGTGTGAGCACAGGGCAGAGAGGCCCCAGGGCCAGCCGTCTCCGAGTCTGCCCACAAATGCCACCACTAAGGGGTAGCCTGCTATGTCTGCCAAGAACTGAGTGGCTGTGATCTGGGCGAGACCATAGGAATGAAAACAGCGGGCTCTGGAGCTGTGCCGCCGTGCTTGTGTCCTGCACCCCATCACTTGCCAGCTGGGTAGCCTCGGGCGAGTCCCTGAACCCCTCTGAGCCTCAGAGCCCTCATCTATAACGTGAGGAGGAATGACCGCGCCCGCCTCGTGGGGTGGTGGTGACAAAATGAACTGATCCGTGTACGGCATTTAGGCATTCCGTCAGCACTCAATAAATTTCACATATTGAAGTGATTACTTTAGGGAGTAGATAGAACTGCCATGCACACTGGGTCTGATTTAATGAGAGGTGGTCCTTTCGATCCAATCAGAAGTATGTCATAAGGCAGGTAGTTTCAGGTGCCCTAAATGATCACAGCTAAACTCTACTTCAGACACAGAGACCTGTACCCGCCAAACCCTTTTATCAATTCACCTGAGCACCCTAAGTGGATCGAGAAAGGCTGGGGCAAAGAGAAGGAGGAAAGGAAAGCCGTTACCACTCTAGTTTTGAGGCCACGGCAAGGTAGGGAGGCGAGGATCAGGGAAGCGTGGCTTTGAAACGTGAGCTTGATGAGCACAGACACATGGACACAAGACACGTACATAGAAAGTGCTGCTGCTCCAGGGGTCAGGAGAGCCCTGCAGGGAGGATTTGATCCCAAACTCCTGCCCACGGGCCCTGAAGAGTCTCTCGGTGGGAATCACCACGCCAACAGTGGAAAGGCCAGGGGCCATGGCCCAGGCCATTCTCCAGCTGCAGCTGTCGGACTTTGGATGAGACCTTATCTGAAGCCAAGCCACTTGAATGTCTCTGGGGCTCAGATCAGAGGCTCTAAAGTTCTATGGCTCTACGCAGTTTCAGGTTTGGCGGAGCACAGGATGGTATTTGGGTCAAGATGTCCACTCCCTCGGAGAACCAGGCAAACCTTGGTCTAGACCTTGGAGCCCTCAACTTGTCTATAATACGACCCTCCCTGTAGGCCACGCGTGTCTTCCTGATTTCCAGAACTGTAGCGGAGAATGTGACATACGGCAGGCGCTTCACAGACAGCTGATAACTGTGAACAAATGGCTGCTGCATTCTTGGGAATCCCGATGTCTCGGCGCGCGTGGGCGTGCGCAGCTGCCTCCGGCAGACGGAGCTGACCCTGAAGTTCTCCACCAGGACAGCTACTGTCTCAAGTGGAAAAACTCCTGAAATCTTCAGGGCCTCAGTCGGCAGAGGTTTCCCAAGGAAAACCATTGAGCTCTATCTTGGGATGTTGTAAGAGGCCCTCAGGATGAAGTCAACCCAGGCAGGTCTCCCCTTGTGCTGCAAAGATACCATCTAGCAATACGGTGAGGAACTAATCTGTTCTTAGGAAGCCACAGCAGATGCCTCGGGGGGCTTCCTTTTGTTTCTCTCCACCAAGGCAGCAGTTACCGTCCTCAGGTCAGGGACAGGACTGCAATTCCTGACCCATGTTTCCCTAGCAGGTAGGCTGGAAGCTCTAACCTACAGGGGACTCAGGAGAAGGCACCCGCTGCCCTCTGTGTCCCAACAAGCCTTCCAAGTCCCCTGTGCCCTGTGGTCAAGGAATCAGAACTACGGGCAGAGCTGGGAGTTGGCTGCAGCCAAGTGACGAGGGCACCAGGGCCGGGTGGGCGGCGGGGGTGGGCTGGGGAAACGCGGCCCTTCCTACTGTGAGGAATTCTCCAGGGCAGGATGCCTCCGTGGCCCTCTCCAACCACAGGGAGTTGCCAGTCTGCAGTGGCTCCTCAGAAGCGCTGGTGCCAGCACCCAGACCTCCTTCACGAAGCTGAGCACAGGCACGCAGACGAGGGAAAGGGAAGGCGCCCTTCAGCCACGTGCAGTCAAAGCAGGGCCTGGGGAGAGATTAAATACCTCCCGAAATCCCTGCCTGCAGACACCATTTCCCTATCTGATGGTAAAATGCCAAGATTTGGTTTTTGCAAAATATTTGAAGAATTCAAAGACCTTCCTTAGAAGGCTGGCAGCTTTACTGTTTCTAACAAAGCCCGGATTCTATCCGTGTTGACTACGTGGGGCCCTAACCTGACGGTCTGCTATCTCCCAGGTCCATTTCGGTTCCTGGGCCTGGGGAGGGGGTGTGGGTGATCCAGGAACTAGATTCCAACCACAACCAACGTGGTCACACAGGCCCTTCCGTTCAGCTGGCATTCGAGTTTCTGGAAGCCCTCCTGATTCCCTGTAACACAACGTCCCTCGTCCCCTTCTCCAAAATGTGCCGGTTACTTTCAAAACGCACATTTTCCTCCTCAGGCTGATGTTAAGAGTGGAGAACAGAGAATTCAAACAAAAACTCAGAGAGCCAGGCTCTGCTCTTGGCAGACTTTTTCCTGGCTTTCAGTGTTTCTGCTCAGAGCGCGAGCACATCCAGGAAATCTCCCCTCAGCAGCCCCCACCCAGCACCATTCTCATCTGCAGATGCCAGCAAAGGGCTGGCAGAATGAGGCTGACAGCTAGGGGGCTGGGAGGGTGGACGGTCATTCCTTCCTGAACGGCGTGGCCAACCAGCCCACCCTCTGGCTTCCTCAAAAGAGCCCCATGCCCTTCCCACTTCTCAGGGACCTGTAAAACAGTCTGCAGTACACTTTCTAGATGATTTCTCCACGCGGGCTGTGACCTCTGTTAGCCTTGTCTACTTTCCAGCAAGATCACACATTTGCCCCGGCTCTAGCAAACACCATCAAGAGCGATGCATTGTGGGCTGAGAGTGAGGAGGGAGGAAGAAGAGAGTCAAAGGAAAATCACAGTATGCTCCAAGTCCAAGAGTAATTCTGCCTTATAGTAATGAGTGATGGGCTCCTTCACCACGGTCCTTCAGCATCTCAGGAGAGATGGTTCCAGCTTCTGTATTTTTCTTCTCCAATTCAACTTGCTTTGAGAACTGATCCCCAGCTGATCTGATCTATGCCCCCACCCTCGTGTCTCTCGTCTCTGAATTGTACTTCCCCAGTGCAGCTGGAGCACTGAAATGAAGATCTGAGTCACTGAGTTCAGCCTCTGTGGCCTTAGGTATCACCTAACTTCCTAAGCTTCCGTTTCCTTATCTAAAATGAGGGGACCAGACTAGATCAGGAAAGGGAGAAATGTCTTCTTTCACATATCAACTGTGACTAAGAGGTGGCCTCTTGGAAAGCCAACATGGAAGACTGTTTTTAGGGCCACATGTGAGATCAGCAAGGAAGAATAATGTGATTGATTCGCAATGTCTGCCACTGGCATGGGAATGGTGCTGGTTATATACAAGTGTTTGTCATCCTTGAACTTTTTGCTCTCAACTGTCATTCTAGGTCCAGCATTCGATGACTTGCCACATTATTCCCTCACACTCTAACATCTTTGTCACTTAACTGATACTTAATTATGTACTATTTCGTGCTTTCCTTTCACTGTTTGATGCATATTCATTTTATTCCCCTAGTGGGACCATCGACTCTTGGAGGGGGCGAAGGGCGTGTCTAGAATGCCTGGCACGAGATTGGATTCACAAAGTCGGTGCTCAAAAAAGGTATCAGCATATTATGGGTTGATTTATTAGAGGAGACACTGATGCTTTCAAGATGCTGGTAAATGAGAGAAAGCTAGCAATTCTCTGAAACCAATGGGACTCAAACTCTCCAGTTGGCTGAAACACTATGATTTGGTTCTTACTTGGGGAAAGAGGAAGAAGAGAAGAGGAAAGTGGAAGAAGAGGAGGAAAAGGAGGTGGAAGAGGAGGAGGAGGAAGAAGATGAAGAAGGGAATGAAGAAAAGAATATGCGTCTTCTTACTCCGCTATTCAGAAGGTTAAATGGAGACCACAGAACAACGAGCAAAGAGAAGGGACTGGTCTGATTTGCAATGAGAGAGCCCGCCTGGCCCCCGGCCACGGTTTGAAAATGATCATAAGGGGACGCCTCATTGTAACATCCTTCATCTCTGCACCAGGGCAATGCCGTCGCCGTTACATAAACTGTGTCAGATCTGGGGAATTGCCACTCTCTTTTCTGTCCTCCCACTTTGCAGCTATTTGGAGGCCAGAGATGAGAACAAACATGGCAAGGGCACAAAATCCATTCGATTGGCGCCGTCCAAGCTAATTTTACCATCTAATATTTGCTTTGTGCTAAATGAATTCTCTGTTTCAATTCTAATCAGAAAAAGTGCAAGGATACATAGAGAATGCATTTCTATTTATTTACATGCAGGGGTGATATTAATGCACTGCTATTAGCCACAAACACAGATATTTCAAATAGAACATACTCCCAAATCCCACGGAAACATTGTAGCTCAGGCCTTCAGGCAGCAAAAAAAAAGGGGGGGGGGGAGAAGAAACAATTGTTATTGCATAATAGCCATTCTAACCTAGACCAAACAACAGCGGAGATAGGAAATTCTCAGCATTCTTTCATTTATTCAACTTCCATCTTTTTACATAAGTTGTAGAAATAAAACATTGTGAAATCTCACTAAATCATTTGGAGAGGAAAAAAAAATCCAAATTCCAGTACATGCACAGAAATAGCAATCCGACTGCACAAATAAACGATAAATTTGCCTGTGCTGAAATTCAGTGCAATAAAAGAAAGGCCTTCAAAGGAGATAAGGTTTTAACTGCATCAAAAGGTTCTTGTGCAAAGTGGATCATTCAAATCCCCAGCATGGCTCTTGCCACTAATTAGGTCTGTTAGGTCTTTTGACATCAAGTTCAAGGAATTGCTACAAAAAATTCCAATTTATCAAAAACACTTCCAGGCAATCTGAGGTGGCTATTCAGATTTACATTAAGAATACATGTGGTTTTGTCCACGTCCTGGTGGCAGTGTTCATTTCTCACATACAAGGAAGCAACCGATGTGCTTCAAGGGTAGAGAAGGGTTTGCGCAGAAAGGTTAAGTAACTAAAAATATGCATACAAAGTTGCTTCCAGGGAAAGAGGAGGTGGTAGAAAATGATAAATACAAGTTTCCGGAGAATGTAAAAAGAAAGAATAGCTGACGGGGGTCTCATGAAGGGGGTATTTTACCAAGACAAACGGGATAAATATAGCTAATTAAAGTGAAACATGTTTCTTAACACCCTGTACAACTGGGAAAAAAAAAAATCTCCAGAGGAAATTTTGATTTTCAAGCTATGGAACAAATGGGATGGGGGAAGAGAGAAGGAGGTTATAAACTGCATTTGGGATAGAACAATTGTTGGTTCTTATATTCATTTTTAGGACTAATGATTAAATTGAACACATCTCTATAAGATACCTACAGGGAAAAAAAAGAAGCAATTTACCATATTCACAAAAGTTAAAAATAAAATATATACAGACACATACAATGGCAATTTCAGAATTTAGATTAGCAAAACTTCATAGTTCACCTTGCATATTTATTAATTTTTTCTAATTTCCTCCTAAGTTTAAAACACTTGTAGATTTTTTAGCAGTGATCATCAAATAAAAGAACATTAATAAGGAAAAGTGTGGTCTGCAAATTTTCAAAAAACCTTTTTTTTTTTTTTTGCAAAAAAAGAAAATTTTCCTGAAGTCCTGCTTACCTGGAAGACTCCACAAACCAGAAACTTCCAGAGTTCTTAATTTTTTCTCCAGTTCAGCCACCCGATTCCCTAGGATTCTGGAAAAGGGAAAAGAATGGCAACAGACAGATCATTCAACATCGATCTTATTAGCTCTCAGGGCTGTGAGCAGGCTACTTGGGAATGTTTTGAGACTTAACACATAGGCTAAAAGCTGCACGTGTGTGTTTGTTACACACACACATACTCTATTGAAAGTACATATGAAAATAAAAAGTGAATGATTAAAAATGATGTAAAAGTTACTAAAATGTTGCCATTCAAGTGCATCTTCTCCCACAAAAGTAGCTGGGAAGCCAAACAAGGGTTCTACCATCGCCCAGACATCTGACATCATTTCTGCTTGCTCACTGCTCAAGAGGACACTTAATTTTGAATACTCTTACACGTATCACACCCTGCTTCTTTAAGGGTGGATCTGAGTTTTGGAAACAACCAAGTCTAACAAACGAGGTACAAGAACATGCTTAGTAATGTTACTCAGAGTCAATAAAATCATAAGACTTGCCTTCTTGGACCTAAACAATGGCTTACAGGTGTCTATGTCCTTGATGTCCAGCATAATGCCGGGTAGATGGTAGGTGTTCAATAAATACATTTGATAAAATAAACGCGTTCCTGTTTTTTCACGGCTTGTAATGATCGCTGGAGAGAATTTAAAAAGAGCCATTTCAAAAACTCTCAGAGATGACAGAATCACTAGAGTAATTACATTGCCTTCCGAGGTGACCGTTCTGACTCAAACCATGATATGTAAGATCTGGAATGTGTATTTGAACAGATTACTCTGTTTACTTGGAAGCCAAACTTTGTCTATATGCATGGAAAGACATAAATGTGGACACATATTTCCCCTCCTTCACTCTACACAAAATTAAATATAGTTGGGAAATGATTTGATAGTCATCTGAAACTTCAATCACTCTCTGTTGGCCTGGAAATTGAAAAACCAGTCTTTATCTTTGGGGGATTTTCTTGGCACTGCTGTGCTAAAATGATGTGGAAATCACCTTCACAGCCAAGTTTCAGATCCTTTCAGCAGGAGACACCAGAACGCCAGAATTGTTCTTCTACCTCTCTTTATATTCCAGACATAGCCGTACACACCCACATACATACTGAGACATGACTATGCATATATCTGCACACACACATATATATATGGCTTTGAATTCATCCTTATTTTACCTGCATTGACGTGCAGCATCTTAATTAATATTCCCTTTGAGTTCACAGAAAACTCTTTCACGTGACTCTAGGTGGTTTTGTTCACCTAGGTACTTAGAGTTTTTTTCTTTTCTTCTTTTCCTTAAGTCTTAAATTCTGCATAGTCTTTATCAATTACTTTCCATTTTCACTCCATTTGTTGGGTCTATTCTGCTTTCATGTCTCTGACCCCTCAATAAACGCCTTTCTTCGTAATCTCGCTTTCAATATTTTGCTCAGAACTTCTGATCTGGGCTCCCTTTTCACCAGCTGATGGGTTTGAGATGTAATCACAGCGGTGTTCAAGTTGATGCCTGCTTCTTAGCGAGATCAGATCATCTGTACGTGGCTGCCTCTTGGAAACAAAGGATAAGGCTTAACTCCTCTGTGTACAATGAAGGATGCCGTCGGGGCAACGTTCGAAGGCGTGGTGAAGAGACATTCGGTTGTATTTTTCTGATGTTCCTGGATAACGCACCATGTCTCTCAGAAACGCGCTGAGGTGAAACTGTTGGTGTCCCCAACAATCTAATCTCGGGGACTCTGCCTAAGTTTGTCAGTGCTGACTTCTTTTATCTTTAGCCTGACATAAGCATCTGATGCAGGACTAGAGGTAATAAAATGGACCCAGTAGAAGTTGTTCTAGTAGTAATAGTAACAACAATGCCATCAATAACAACAACTACACTACAGTTAACACGAATGGCAACTAACCTTTCCTGAGTCCCAGGTCTGAGTCAGAGCCCATGCAGAACACCTAATAAATGTGCATTTTCTTATATGACCTGCAAAGACTCTGCAGTGAAGACTGTATTTTTATCCTCCTTTTACACTCGTGGACCCTAACAAACAGAGAGGTTAAGCGACTTGTGCAAGGACACACAGTTCATCTCGAAGCTGTGTCTTTTCCCAGCCCCCAGTGTTCTCATCCATCACACCTGACACCTCCCGTTAGCAGACAGAGGCATGGAAGTCAGTGAACTTATCCAAAGCCACGTGCAGGACTCAGCTGGTGATGAGTCTGGATTTTTAACCTATAGCTCAGTTGGCCTCCCAAGTGCATGTTCTTAACCAATAACCCCGTAATGGCACTAGAAAATCAGCATTCTCACACCTAAAGCAAGTTCTCCTTAAAACTATTCATAACTGAAATATGGATGCAAAATATAACCCAAGATGCTTGCAAATGACAGAGGGTCTTCTAATTGGCTTCACACTGAACAGATATGGCAGGTGGTCCACTGAACGTGGTGTGATGCAGCCCAAGGAGGGAAGGGGGTTATCTGACTCTTAATAGCGGGCAGTATTCATAGATGGAGACAGAAGAGGTGGAAATAGGAAACTTCTGTGAAGTTCGACCAATTCAACAATTATTGCAGCTGCAGGGGACACCAGAGAGAAGCAGACCCCGTCCCTATGCTAGAGGACTACAACTCTGGTGGGGGACAGACAGACAGACAGATGCACGCAGACACCCACAGGTACTCTGCCGGTGGAAGGCTTTAACAACAGCTGATGTTTATTAATCACTTGTTCTGTACCAGGTATTACTCTAAGCCCTGCACAAATATTTTCTCCCTTAGACCCTCGCGACAACAGATGAGGCAGCTCTTATTCCAGTTACTCTGTAGATAAGAGAGCTGAGACTCAGAGAGGCCAACTAACTTGCTCTGGGTGACACAGCTGGTCAGTGGAGGGTCCAGCATCAAAACGTGCGCCTGGAAACCCACACGTCCTTCCGCAGAACTTGGGGAAGACGTGACGATTAGATGGAAGGTGAATCCACAGCCGCCTGTAGGGCCCCAGGCCACAAATGATCTTGCTGCCATATTGAGGACGGTGAGACTTCTATTCACCGGCCAGGGGGAGATATTGAAGGGCTGTAAGCAGGGAAGCAGCAAAAGGAAGTTTAGAAAAACTGTTCCCGATGTGGGGTTGAGAACGAACTGGAAGGAGGACGAGTAGAAGCAGGAAGACCAGTTAGGAGAGCGTCGTGCAGGGCAGCGATGATGACGGCCCCGTGGAGCCAGCGGGGGTGCAGGGAGCCAGAGGAGTGAAGGAACAACCAGGAGGCAGACGAGCAGCTGGAGGTGCCTACGGGATATCGGGGTAGGCAGCGGGACATCTGGGAGACAGGAAGATTCGGGAGCGCAGAGATGAGAGTATACGCAGGGGGTGGGTCTACTCCCCAACAGAGTAAGAAAAGTCAGAGGAACAGGGGACCAGAGCACCACCTGCGGAAGCTGAGAAAGGATGGGCAAAGCACAGGCGGAGAGGGAAGCGGAGCACCAGGGCCACGTGGGGGCGGGGGGAGAGGGTTCCTGGGCGGGCAGCAGGGTCAGTATCGTCTTATTCTAGAAGGTGGTCACACAGGATGAACAAGGCCACTAAGAAGATGTGCCTGACCCTTGAGAGAGCTGTTACAAGACAGGCGAAGGGGTGAAATCCCGAATCCAAGAGACAGGGCTGGGAAAAGCAGCCTATGAAAACGTTGAAGCGGTGAATGTAGATGACTCTTCAGGTAGTTTAGCAGGGAATCCAAGGAGACAGCCAGGGCAGGGGCTTGGGGCGTAAACAGGCATGAGAGAGATTTTTTTCGGTAGGGCGAGGGAGATTTTAAAATAAAGCTTTTATTCAGCTGTGGCTTGTTGTAGGATAGGGGAGATTTCAGCATACGTCTACCTCGTCGTCAAGAAAAATCCTCAAGATGCCCGCCTTGTGGATAGACTTTCAGGAGTAGTTTCTGATAACAGCAACATCATAGGGGATCCGCAAAGACAGAGCTAACTCAGGAACTGGCCACCGCGGTGCCTCTGTCCTCGCTCTCCGGACAACCCGGGGAGCAGCGATCTCTGAGTGAGGGTCCTGGGGGGAGCCTGATCCCAAAGAGGAAGAGGTGGCCGTGGCCTCACACAGATTGGAGATAACCTTGCCCCCCCACCTCCACTCCAGGAGACCTCCTTTTGAATCCCCGCTCTGATCCATGACAGCTCCTGCTGTGTTCAAGATCTTGAACTTCCAAGCTACTTACCACTGGCCAGGAATGGGGGAGAGTGGCGAAGCGTTTCAGACAAAGCACAGAGGGTAGTGAAAGGCCAGCACGTCCTCACGCACGAACCACCGCTGCCACCAGCCCACCACTTGGCACAGTGAGGGCTTGGTGGGAAGGGCTGGAGAACTAAAGGTGGTGTTCCAGGAGACATACTCTTAACATCTGTCTCTTCATTAAGGCGTCGCCACCTGCTGCTAAGACACACGGACCCCATCCCTTCTTTAACAATAGCTACACAACTGCACGCTCCCAACAGGTACCTCGAGCAAAATGCTGATTCATGGAACGTCCTCTCGAAATGTGAAGTCCTAGGTTTGTTCATCAGCTCTTCAAGATGGGTCCTGCTGGGCCTTCTCAGCGTGGAGCGGGTAGGGGGTAAGGGGTGGAGGTGGGGGTGGGCGGGGCCGTAAGTGCCAGGCAGTGGAAAACCAGCGCAACGCCTGTATCCTTACTTCTGATGCTCCGCCAAACAAAGCTATCCTTTAATTTTAGTTACGAAAGGCTAAATCACGGGGGATAACGGCAAGCTGACCAAAGTCCCATTTTACTCTTAGCCCCCGCTCCATCTGTTGTATAATGTGTTTCTTTCCACACCCCCAAAGAAAACATTTATTGAACGTACGAAACTGAAGACCCTCGAAGTATTAAAAATGACACATTAGGTACTTTATGTACTGACAGGAAGCAATCTTCAAGATCTATTGTTATGAGAGAAAAAAGTAAGGTGGGAGACAGCGAAAAAACCTTTTTTTTTGATGAATACTAACCACCATTTGTAAAAAAAAGAAAAAAGAAAAAGAAAAAAAGAAAATCTACATCTATATAAATATATATGAGTATTTATGTGCGTCTATATAAGTGTATTATGGATTTGCTTATATATGCATCCTTGGAGAGGCTACATAAAACATGAGGAATGGTGGTTTCTTCCAGGAAGGGGAATTGGGTGGCTGAGAGATGGTAGTAGTTTGGAGATATATTGCTGTTTAACCTTTTAAAATGTGAACCATCAGATGGTTCAAAATTATTAAATAATAGTTAAAAATGAAAAGGTACATTACAAAAATAAAGCCAGCAAAATGAACATGTCTGTCTTTCTCAATAGAGGGCGAGAGCCCATGAAGTCTGGGGGTGTGTGTGGCTGCAGTGGAAGATGGTAGGACCGTCTCAGGAAATTAATCTTTCCCAAGAGGTGGGAGTGTCAGGCCAGCAGCTCCGGGATACAGAGTTTGGCCGGCGGAGGGGCTCAGCTGGAGTTTTCGGTGAGGCTTGTGTCGTGAGCAGCACTGCAGCTGGCAGGTGGGGGTGCGTGTGCCCGGGTAAAGTAGTGGAGGAGGTGGGCTGGGGTCTGAGGATGGAGGGTTGATGGGAGGATCTTCCCAAGGACAAGGTAATGGTCTGGTGGGAAGGAAGCGGAAGGGACAGGTAGGAGATGTACACAGAAGGACCACAGCGAGCACTCAGGAGATACACACTGAATAAATGAATGCATGCATGAAAACCATAGCTTAATGCCCATTTGCATGTGAGTCTTAAGGGAACAGGAGCAGAGGGTTAGAGGACATTCAATCATCTGCTCATGACCATGAGCCCCTACGGTGGGCCCAGAATCATCCCACATGCTGGGAGAGAGCAGTGACCAAAATGGACAAACATGCTGGCCCTGGGACGGCTTCAACCTGAGTTATGTGGAAGTTGGTCAAACCTAGGTATTAGGATGCTGGGCAGAGCATGTTAAATATTCTTCAAGTCACGCTTTAAATGGCTGCATAACATAAATTGTGCCTTATGGATTTAGTACATCTTAACCATTCTCCAATTTAAAAATATTTGGGTTGTTTCCTTTTTTTTTCCCTTCACTCTTATAAATGAATCCATAGTGAACCACCTTATGTATAAATCTAGGTCTTCATTCAGATTTTTTTCTTTAGGATAAATTCCTAGAAGCAGACCCTCTGGGTCAAAGGACACAAGCACTAAGGAGTAGATGCTCCAGACTCTAGACTCATTGAATTTGCGGAGCTGAAAAAATATCAGGGGAAACTGTCAACCTAGCAGCTGGAAATGTGGGTCTTGCTCTTGACGGCAAGGTGGGGACAAGAGTTCTAGGAAGAGTCTGCAGAGAATAAGAAGCAAACACAGAGGGAGTGAGGTCCCCCACGTGGGGTAAGAAGATGGAAGACCAAAGAAAAGAGGAGGAGGAGGAGGGGAAGGAGGCCTGCAGTGGAGGGAGGGGGCAGAGGAGAAGGGGGAAGGGAACAAGGCAGTAGAGAGAGTGAGAGGAATCCAAGAAGATGGGTTTCAAGAAGGAAATTGGGATGAAGAAAAATTACAGAAGAAAGAGACTCAGAAAGTGGGGTTTGGGGGTCCTGGTGACCTCTAAAGGAAGACTGCTATGGAAAATTCAGAAGAGGTCTCGGGAGGTATTAAAGTGAGGTGATCTTTTGCTCCTGCCCACGGCATCACGGGGGGCTTGCTAAAATCCAGAATCCTGACATTCCCTCCAGAAACCCCCCGAATCTGCATTTCTAAACAAGCACCCCCTCCAAGTAATTCTAACATAGGTGCCCCCCAGAACACACTTTGAGGGGGTGGCTGTTGAAGAAATAGAGGTGGCCTCTGGTTTGCAAAGACTGGAGATGAGTGGAATTCACGGGAACCCTTCGGATGTTCGGGAAGATATGGGAGGTTTCTGGGTGAAGATGCAGAAGCAGGAGGAGGGGCAGAAGTTGAAGAGGTTGACAGAGGAGGTCGCAGGAGAGCCAGGCCTGGGAGGTGGGAGGAGGATGTGGACCAATAGCACCGTGGGTCAGCGTGTTTCCCAGAGGCAGGAGGAAGAGGATGGAAGATATTGGCTTCGGGGGAGCAGTAAGCCTTGGGGCTCGTGATAGGCAGACTTTGTTTTCTCAGTAAAAGCGGAGCCGAGGTCACCTGCTGAGAAAAGACTAGGGTTTAGAAGACCCGAGGAGGCTTAAAAGCATCCCAGTGGGTGCTTCATAGGGAGCCAGCGAGGACAAAGAAAGCTCCTGGGAACGCTGCCTGCTGCAGGGGATCTGCCTGAATAAAACAGACCTCGTACCTATTCCGGGGAGACTCCCCTCTCTTCGTCCTCCCCTGAGGCGTATCTCCATTGCAGCATCTGGCTGTTTCAGTCCTTGCTTAAGATTTCTTTTAAGAGAATTTTTAAAACGTCTTCTGTCAATAAATTACCCTTGTCATCCCTGTGAGATTGTGCAGACTCCCTCCACTGCTCCCTGCCTTCCTTTATATACGTCTTAATCTCCTGCGCGATCTTCCCTTCACTTCCAGTGCCTCTTTCTGCTCTTCTGTTTTTACAATACTCTCCATCATCTTCCAGCTGCCTCTCTCCCTGCACCCCTGCCTCGCCAGGCCCCGGATTCCCTGAATTCTCCCCCTGCTTGCTGGGAGCCCAGCCTTTGGGCACCCGCTCCTGAATTCCACACTTAAATTTTGCTTCCACGTGTAGGTCTTATAAGCAGGACCGGCTACACACTTTGCAGGGCTCCGTGCAAAAGGAAAACTCAGGGCCCCCTTATTAAAAAATGATTAAGAATTTCAAGATGGTGATGCAAAGTGTTCATTAGATCAAGCGCAGGGACCCTCTGAGCACCCGGCCGTGCGTGACTGCTTGAGCCGCTGGCCCTCGAAGCTGGCCCTGTCTGCAGTGCTTGTTGCTTTAATGTATTGTTTATTTACCACTCTCTGAACGCTTCCGGTTTTTGCTTTTGTTGTCTCTAACTGCTGCTTGAACTTGCTTGCTTTTGCCCAACACAGTCAACATGTTTATCGTAACTGAAGAAGACATTCTCTTTTAATTATTGTCCCTTTTCACCATCTTTTTTGCCGATCTGGAAAAGTGGCAAGAGACTCCGTTCTAGGCCAGGTTGCCTGTAAGTTGATGCTTGGGTGTTCCCACTGTTTAGAGCCCCAGAAAGCTGAGCTGTGAGGTTACAATGGCACGAGGTGGTGCCTTCCCTGGAGGAGATGTGCAGGAGAGCAGGTTAAGCCCCTGGCAAGCATACCATCGAAATCAGCTGGGTGATGTACATTACCCCGTGAGTCACTCAGAGGAAGCATCCAACAGGCAGTTATTCGATAAAAAATTATTTCCGTGTTGGTTCCAGCTGAGAGCCAAGATGCTGTCACAAGGCGGAAGGCCAGTTCTAGCTCATTAAGTCTCCTTCCAGGTTTGAGGGCTCTTCTCTCCTTCCCTTGAGGCCTGCAGGCCCACCTGGCTGCACCCACTGCTGGATGCCACGGTGCCACGTCTCTCCGGCCCAGCCTGCCCCCCAGGGCCCGGCCACCTACTTGTTGGTCTGCCTCTGGTGCTGAATCACCATGTTTTTCTCATGGATCGTCTCCAACAGGGCTGTTGCCAGAGATTTCAGATCAGAAATGGACTGCGGAGTAGCTGGGAGACTGCACCCGTGATCCTCCGATAACAGATCCTGAACTGCGTGGGATATAAAATTTACAACTCAGTGTTAAATCCTTCTGGAATGTTGGAATGCAAACCAACATCAGTTCTTCCTGGACAATGAAGCTGGGATCAGTTCCCGGCTTCTACATGCTACTGTGTTGTCAAAGTCCACTTCAAGTGTCCAAAGTAAAACAAAATAAGATTCACTGTTGTGAGGCTTCAACAGAAAGGAGGAAGTCCTCAGGGACTTTTAGCAACACTTTTTTTTTAAAAAGGATAATAATCTTTTGCATTTGTCCAGTATTTTACACTTTCGAAACACTCATACTAACTCGAGACTTCAAATTTAAAAAGGAGCCTGGAAAATGTTATTTATTCTCATTTCATGGACAGAAAAGCAAGGTGCTGATAGATGAAAAAAAATATGTGCAGGTCACACAGCCATGCAGATGACAATGTCTAGTCCTGAGCTCCTGGCTTTATATCCCAGCTTCCCACGGTACCCTTGGTGGGTGGTACCCTTGGTGGGCAGTACCCTTGGTGGGTGGTAAGATAATGTAGGAGATTATTTAGAATACAATATATTTTGTATATGCATGTTTTTAGAAACTAAGAGACAACTCAAAAAGACCACAATCTCTTGTACTCCTACGAGACAGGAAAAAAAAAAGAATATAAATCTCTCATTATATATCTTTGAACACCATTTCCTATATGCCTACATGTAGACACACAAATTCACACATTCCTCTCTAAAAATGGGAAAAAGCTCTACTTTTTTCACTTAACCTTACGTCTAATCATGAATATCTACTAAAATATAAAATGTAATGGCTGCTGAGCAGTCCACGAAAATCTATAATAATTTATTTAATTACTGCCAGACATTTATGTTGTTTCCCATGTTTTTTTATTGTAACTAATATAGGAAGTACTTTCTTCAAGCAAAGTGCTTGCATATGTCTGTAATCACTTCTTGTCGGCTCAAAGGGGCTCCGTTTAAGGCTTTTTATAACAGAGGACCAAATGGTTCTCTAGAAAGGCTGTGCCCGGCTGACTGCTCTGCCCCAGTGTTTGAGCGTGGCTGGCACTCCCCACGTCAGTGACGGGACTGAGTGTCAACATTCAACATTCAAACATTCAACATGCAACGTTCAAAGGCTATCAAGGGTATCCAGAGCTATACTTAGACAGGCTACTTCACGTTTCTATAGAGTACTGTAGTTTTCTTTTTAAAAATAATTCTAGGATGTCCTTTTCTAGTTGAGTGGAAAAAAAGTTGCTTGGAAAAGTGCCCTGATTATTAGGTAGGCTGGAGATTCAGCATTTTTTTTTTTAATCCACCACAGCTCTGATGAGGACCATCACGTGATCCTCGCTGGCTGGTCTGCACTGCCAACAAGCCCAAAGAGGCCAGCCTAGCACGGGGTCCACTTGAGGCTCATGGTTAGAACTGCATCCCAAATATTAAGTGTCAGAAGCAAGCTCTCTGCTATTTACTTCCCTGACTGTTCCTGGAAGATCATTATTTTTCATCGGAATCGACAAGAAGGAGGAACCAAATTGCAATCAATAAAAGCTTCTTTGAAAAAGGCACATGAGCCATGTTAAAATGATTTCAGCAGCTATGAGACTTTTCTAGCCTGATCACAGAGGCCAGGAAAAGGAGAAACTCAGTGAGGACGGAACAGACACTTGGCGATGCTAACCTAGTGCTTACAGAAGGGAAAATATTCTGGAATAAAGGGGAGCATACTTAGGGGAACAGATGCAAACAGGGTCCAGTCACTAGAGAAACCTCAAATGCAGCGGCTCTCAAAGCAGGGTCCCCAAGCCAGCATCAGCGTCGCCTGGGAACTTTTTAGACATGCATATTCTCCAGGCTCGCCCTAGACCGACGAAATCAGAAACTCCGAGGTGGGGCCCAGCAATCTGTGTTTTAACAAGCCCTCCAGGCAATCCTGACGCAGGCAGAAGTTTGGGGGTGACTGCTCTAAGGATCCCCTCCATTCCCAGTTCAAACCGTGAGATGTAGATCCACAGCACTAGTATTCTGCGGTCAGAAGCAGTCCCTCCCCGAAAATGACCCCTACCTTGCTTTGCAGAGAGGACTCCAGTCAGAGCACTGCTGCTGGATTTACCCTGGCCTTTTGAGTTTTTCCGTCTCTCCAGAGCATTCTAAAGGAGCATTGGGAGGAAACAAAAACCTCTGTCAGAAAAGCCAGTAATGGAAAAACACCTAATTCCGGTAGGTGTGTCCTCCCATCCCGCAAGCGAGAACTCTTTGCAAATTCCAAATGCGGGCCCAGCTTCTAAAATTCAGAGTCTCTGCCAAAGAGTTATGATTTTTATGGATGTGGTAAAGAGCTTTGTTGTTTTTTTTTTATAAAGTTGGTGCCCAGCAGAATTACAGCAATTACATCCTCCTATATATAGAAGGTACTCAATGCATATGCGTTAAATTAAATCAAATCCGAAGCAAGAACTCAGTCTAATGTGTGAAGTCACTAGTTATGGAAACCCCTTCCAAACAGACATGAGATGGAGACCAGGTTTACTTTCATGGACCACTGCCAAAAGATCATTAGTGGTGTTTGGAAGGATTCTGTGGCTGGACTGGAAGAAGCGCCGTGATTGATTAATGAAATCTGCCATGGACTCAAGATGAAGGAAGTGCATGTGTGTCATTCCTAGAACAGACCGTTACATTAAAATTGATATGTGCTATATAGCTGGTGCTTGGCATATAGAAGGACTGAATAAATGTTGTTAAGCAAATGCATACACACATTTTTTAAATTATGTATTAATTATACAACTTTAAGAGCTGTATTCGTCTTTGGCTGTGTGTGTATATATAGACGGGTGTATACTCAAGTGTGGCCCCCACAGAATGGAAAAGGAAGAACAGCGTGGAGACTTCGGAGAAAAAAGTGAACGTCAAAAGCCAGGAAAATGAGATCGCTCTCCCCGGCATCAAGACGGCTGTAAAACTTCACCCTCAGGAAGAGAAATCAATCTATTTTCAAAGCAGAGAAACCCAGGAGATTTTGCTAATTATAACGCTTACAACTAACATCTGCAGAAATAGATATTATCTAACTAATGGTGCTGGAATTAGACTACATAACAGTGGGGAAAATTTAAACATTCAGTCCTTTCAGGGCGATGCGAACATTATCGTTTAGCTTGCGGTTTCCCAGTCTCCGTTTCTTCCTTGCTCGGAAATCATTTTCTTACGGATGATCAGGAGACAAAGAAGATATGATGACAGAACACTTTATAGGAAAGCTGGATAGGAAAGCTCATTTAATATAGACCGAGGCTGTAAAGTGGTCACTTCCAGATTCGGGTGGTCTCAGAGGGCCCGGGCCCGGTAACGGAAGGAGCTCTTGCAAAACCTGGTTTTTGTTGTGTTTGCTGTTTGGGGTTTAACTCTTCCTGGTTCCTCAGTTAAAGCTCTTATTGAACTATGTGGGAGGGCAGGCAAGCACTAGAATATCTCTGGCACATAAAAGAGATTTACAATAGAATGACATGTAGATGTACAATAGGGAATCGTCACCGTCACCCTCATGATTTTCTACCTTGTATTTGGCAATGTTAGATTTCAAGAGGTTGACCTCTTCGTGGAGTTGCTTTAATCTCTCTTGAAGGTACCTGGGAAAGAATATACACAACGAGGAAGAATTTAGCGCAAAATAAAAACATACACACAAGTAGGAGAGAGAAAAAAGAAAGCCACACACTCGAAGAGCCACCTTTTGCATACAATGCCTTCCCACCACTGAAAGGAGAAAAAGCGCATCTTGGTGACCTCTTCTTAAATGGATGTGATCAAGGTCAAATACGCCCAAATCACTGAAACCCCACTTTAGAACAGTGCATCCCCCTAAGGGATATCAACACAGTTTTCACATAATTCTCATTAAGATGATTCCGCTGGGAAGCAAGGCAGGAAGAGGCGATACCAGACACAGCCTTAAGCTAGTCACATACACACACTGAAATTTGCCTCTGGGAAAAGAAATAGCTAAGGGAATTTCTCAATTTATTTTCTTATTCTTTTCTGTCTTCTTGATAGCAATAATAAGCAACTTTCACTGGTTCTCTACCCCTCTCACCCAACCGGGGAGGGCGGGGGGAAAGAAGGTATGGATATAGGCGTGTAAGCATGTGGTTCTTCTTTTCTTTCTTCTACAACCGTGTGACATTAATATCATTGTTTTAGGGGTGGGACTTTCCTTTCATTGGAAGGCGATTTTCTTAAATGTAAATAGGGCTGCAAATAACTGCCAGCCTGCAGGCGAGTGGGGAGGCAGCACCCTACCCGCGTGCAGGCCTGGGACCGGCCACTTGCCTGTTCTCCATACAGAGGGCATCCACGTCAATGATCCGGTTCTCGTGGCCGCTCAGGATGTGGTTTAGCTCCTGGTTGAGCCTCTCGACTTTGTCCTGGTAGGAAGCCCGCTCTTCTTTAATGTCTTGCAGCTCGTCCACAGAGGCCTGCAGGTCATGCTCCAGAGACTCGATCTGAAACCAAAGGCAGCGCCCTTACTCAAGCTGTTCTGCACACGTCGGCTTTGCGCTCAGAGATGGAGCCTCCCACTGGCTGAGGGACTTTCAGAGAGCTTATTACTACCAGCCACGTGTGCCACGCACTGGAATATGATAAATGCTAAAAGCAGGGAGACAACTTCCGGCCAGACACGTACTACATCCAAGATGAGATGGACGCGGCAGCTTGGAAACGCAGAACCGATCCCTTACCAACTGCAGCCTGCCCTAAAGCCAGGGGCTCAGAGAGGGCAAATCTGGACATTGGGAACAACAGCCAGTGTCTTAGAAATACATACTTTTTCAAATCACTCTAGACCCAGAAATCTTGTTCTGCTCTTCAAAATCAATTAGTAAGAGGAGAAAAACAAAGTCTAGGCTTTCTAAGCTGTTCCCTAACTAGGGCTCGGTACCCGTTGAGATTTTGCCTAAAGAGCATCCACTCAGCATTTCAGCAGAAACTTGCAAATTAAGGCCAGTTTGTCATGTTTTTTCTCTCCCTGCCTATCCTGGATACAAGAGGGGTTTCTTGTGTTCTGAACAATGGCACCCAAAATAAGAGGGCAGACCTGCTGGAAGCTGGAAACAGAAGAGGCTGCTTGGGAACCTAGCAGAGAATAGAGGGAGTAAATGCATTCAAATTATATCTTCCTCCCTCCTCTGACCTCATCCCAAGCACCCCATGGTCTCTGAGAAACGGGGGGTACAGTCTACTCTTCTCTGTCGTGCCCAGCAAACACATCCCCCACTCTTAACGGATGTTGGTGATAACCTGTTCCTTCGCTCTCTCCAGCTGCTGAACCAAATCTTCACGCTCGTGGGCTGCAAAGTGCCGCACGCCGATTTCTTCGTCTCCCAGCCTCTGTTTGGCAATTGTCATTCTCAAGAGCTGCATTTTAGTACAAAAAGAAGGGAGTGAGAAAGAGAGAGTTAAGATAAATCGATCCGAACAAAACCCCAAGCATACTAGGCAGAAAGTGTTGGAAGACAAGATTTTTCAAGAACTACTGGAGAAAGGCACAAGACAAAGAAATTTCTTGCCAGTATTATGAATTAAAAAAAAATTTTTTTTAATCCACATTGCATGTACAGACATGTGTGCACACGTACACCTATGAAGCTAATGGGAACACAGGCCTGGGCATCTGAGGGTGGATGTCCTATGTAGCCCGGCCACAGTGAAGGGAAAACTCTGCCTCTTTTAAACTTAGCAAAGATTTAAAAATGGCAATACAGTGTTGGAAAGGACCTGCTAAGATGAGCACGCTCCCACATTCTTAACAGTTAGGAAATGTTATCAAGAGCCTTAAAAATGTCCCTATCCCATGATCCAGTAACTCTACTTCTAACAATCTGGGCTAAAAACAGTCCCAGACATGGACTAGCTTCAGGAAAAAAGGAAAAAGTAGATTGTGCTGTTATTTATAGAAACAGTAAAAACAAAAAAATAGAAACAATGTCTAGCAGTAGTGGAATGACTAGAAAATGAACTTGCAATCTATCAAGCGGCAAGTTTCCAGCTGTTTGAAATGAGGGTGGTGGTGAGGGTGATGTGAACTTTGTAATACCACTGCCACGCAGATGCTGCCGTACTAAGTGGGGAAAAAAGCAGAAAACTAACTTTAATACGTAGTATGGGGACTTCCCTGGAGCTCTAGTGGTTAGGACTCTGCGCTTCCACTGCTGGGGGCCCGGGTTTGGTCCCTGGTCAGGGAACGAAGATCCCGCAAGCCACACAGTGTGACCAGAAACTAAATAAATTAATTAATTTAAAAAGTTTTTTTTTTAAAGGGGCTTCCCTGGCAGTGCAGTGGTTAAGACTCTAAGCTTCCAGTGCAGGAGGGCAGGGGTCATGGGTATGACCTTCGGTCAGGGAACTAAGATCCCACATGCTGCACGGTGCAGCCAAAAACAAAAATTATGCGGTATGATTGAAATCATACTAAGAACCCACATACAAAAGAAAAAAATTACCAAATACACTAAAAGTTTCAGATGTGTGTGTTTAGGTGGTGCGAGACTGTATGCTCTCTGTTCTTTTCTTTGTTTTTCAACTTTTAAAATAAGTATGCATGACTTTCATAACGTATTTTTTAAATGTTTCCAAATCCCTGGGAATTAAATTCTCGTCCTAAAAATGTAATTTTCCAAGGATCTCGGCAGAACCCTTGGCTTTACTGGACTCTGAGGTCGAGCTCCATGTGCAGCTCCAAACCTTCCAGTGGGGCCACGATGGAAACTATGTTAGAGACTCCTGGAACATCCAGTGGTCCCAGAACATCCTCTACACGCCCATCGGTGCCAAGCAGGTGGTCATCAAAGTGCTTTTTTCACGTTATGGCACTGCTTCCTGATGCTTCTTCAAAAGAGGTTATAAGTCTGATTCCTCCACCTCCCTGTAGGGTATGTGCAGATGGGCTTCATATATGGTTGAGATCCCGGGGACATTTTTTTACTGCTACACAGTTCCAACCCATCCAGGAGTACCTGCTGGGGTATGCTCTTCCTTGTTCCTGCGTGGATCCTAAGGGGTTTGTTGCCAATAGAGAAAATGGCTTTATTTTTCAAGTCCCTAAGGATTTAGGGGCAGGTAAGAAAGTTAAAAGCCAAAGTAGAATATTAACTATATTGGAATAATAAATGACAGCAATGAACTCTGCAAGAAATGATGACTACTGAAAAGTAAAGAGCATTTTCAAATGACATATATCTGGGGTCCTTATTTGAAAACTAGTCAGATGAACTGGACAAATATTTACTGTGCACCTACTATGAGCAAAAGCATCATGAGGGTCAGTACAGTGTTCCCAGCAGGTGGAACAGCTTGTACAAAGGCCTAGCAGAGGACACACAGCACTCAGGTGTACCAATGGCCGTGCTTAATGGAATCCCCAGTCCAAAACTCAAGGACTCTGTATTTGCATACGTGCATAGTGCAAATTTATTTGTAGCCTCAAAACCAGCATTCATGGTGCTTTTGCATCACAGAGGGACATGCGCAGATAAACACAGGGTTGCGAAAAATCCGAAGCATCCCACAGGAACGTTCCCAGCTAAAGTCGAACAAGGCAATGTTCTGCTTTCTTGTTTTAGCTCATACTTTTCAAGGTCTCTTTCATGCTACTTTTTTTTTTCACATTTTTGTGCTTTCCGTTGGTGTTTTGCTGTTTAAAACGCGGCCCCCTGCCCCGCCCCGCCGTGCAGTGCTGGAGTGCTGTCTCATGTTCCTGAGCCCAAGAGGCCGCGATGTGCCCTATTGAGAATATACGTGTGTTAGATAAGCTTCATTCAGGCACAAGTTACAGTGCTATTGGCTGTGATTTCAATGTTAAAGAATCAACAACACAAATTAAATAAGGTGACTCAAAACAGAAGCACACATAAAACAGTTATACGTTGATCAGGTGACAAAAATACTGTGACCAGAGGCTCAGAGGAACCTAATCTCCCTATTTCTCCTAGGAACAATGGTTCAATATTCCCTAATTCAATGTTTGCAGCGATTTTAGAGAATGTAACTAGAGCCAATGTCAAGAGTCGGCTGTACTGGAGGGAAAGGAAGTTTATATCAGAACCGGCTCATTCACCTGAAAGCCGATATGTGAAAACATCTTTCATGTCACACAATTTCTTGGCTCTGGACTTTCAGAACCCCAAGTGAATACACAGAAAGACAAACAGCTAACCAAATAAGAAACACTTCTCAGATCAAAGGGTCCAGGAACAAGAAAGCCTGTGCCTTTTTTGGCACGAGGCAACAGGAGGTCTGTGACACGGCTTTGAAAGCAGGCTGCTTTTCTTCATATGTGAAAAGCCAGACTGACAGCCTGAACTTTAAGTAATAAAACACCACTGTGGTTTTCCATTCATAGTATGCTTTGCCGAACACTTAATTTAGAATCACACAATTATGTTTGCTTAATACCAATTAATTATTAAACATGTTTATTGAGGTCTGACAGCCATATAAGAGAGTCATCTTTTACATAGTGGATGCCTGTTAAGCTTCAATAAACATGTGAACAATCATTTGGTGTTTAATGTGCATACAATATCGGCAATTAAATCTCAGGGCTGGACTGGATAAAACACTTATTTTTAAAAGTGAGGCCCAAGTTGGTAAAATTTGCAAAAAGATGAGGGGGCGAGCCAAGAGGAGGAAGGGAGAGATGGAGAAGAGGGAACGGGAGAGAAATAAAAATTTTAGAAAATGGTGGCTCTACCCACCCCTGCTTTCTAGTGTCCCAGACAGAGAGCCAGGTGGGAGAGGGACTGATGCTACATTGAGGCAAAATCCTACTGTTCACATTTATACAGAAGAATCCTGTTCGGGAGGACGCATGGCCACGTGCCCTGAACTTTATGGACAGTTTAAGGGACCATCAGGGTGAATTTCTGCTAGACACAAGTTTTTGCCTCTTACACGCTGACTGCAGAACCTAGTCCCAAGTAAGAGGAGATAAGGTTTCTCTACCACACTTAGCACAGCCCCAGAACATAAAATGTGCTGGATCAACATCAGCTGCTCTCACAACCAGTGCTGTGATCACTGGCGTCCTCCTCTGCGTGTTTCCCCACACACACGCCCACTGGGGACGTCCGATCTTTCCTCTAAGCTGCAGGAAGCTGCGAGCGGCTGAGCCAGCCTCATCTGTAGACTGCAGGCAATGAGGCTGATTCCCCACCTTGGAAGCTGCTGTGAAGCAACTGCTCGGAACACTTAATTTCCTCCAGCGGGGCCGTCAGAACGGCACAGACAGCCTCCCTGTGCCAACCCTCGAAGTGGATCAGTGCCCTGAGAGGCATGTGCACCGCCGCCCGGAGATGCACCCGTTTGCTGATTTAGATGGAAATAAACGTTTATGAATGAATTACGGGCGTGAGTCGTCCGCTTATGGGTGAGGTGCAGCTGCAGCTGGGATGCGGCTGAGGGGACAGGGCTGCAAAACGATGCGGCGAAAGGCTCTTGGGTGCCCTTCCCCGACCCTGCCGACAGAGCCCACCTCCTCTGCCAAAGCCCTGCTCAAACTCTGATCCCACAAGGCCCCCCCATCAGAACGACTTGCTTCTTCCTTGATCTCTTCTTGAGTTTCATCCCTCACAGCCCTCAACAGTCTCTCCCTCATCTTGTTTTCATTTCCCTGAATCCATTTTCCCCAACAGACAGTGGGAGGGAGGTGGCCGGCAGGAGCCGCTCTTCTTCCCCAGGTGTTATCCGTGTTCAGATCCTGCATCTGGTGATCCTAGTCACACGTCCTTGGCTGTCACGTAACCTAAGCCCCAGGTGACATTAGTTTTTTTGAAAGTGGGGATTGTCTTAGTCCATTCAGGCTGCTATAACAGGCTACCACAGACTGCGTGGCTTATAAACCACAAACATTTATTCCTCATAGTGCTAGAGGCTGGAAAGTCCAAGATCAAGGTGCTAGCAGATTGGGTGTCTGGTGAGAGCCTGCTTCCTGGTGCATTGATGGCTGTCTTTTTTCTGCGTCCTCACATGGCGGAAGGGGTGAGGGAGCTCTCTAGGGTCCCTTCTATAAGGTCACTAATCCCATTTATGAGAGTTCCACCCTCATGACTTAATCGTCTCCCAAAGGCCCCCACCTTCCAATACCATCACATTGGGAATTAGGTTTCAATATATGAATTTTGAGGGGGTGGGGACACAGTCTCTAGCATCCCACCCTTGATCACTCCCCGAATTATGTTCTTCTTCCATGCAAAATACATTTACTCCATCCCAAAAACCCCCAAAGAATTACCTGGTTCCAGCAGCAACTCTAAAGTCTAAAGTCCAAAACCTCATCGAAACATCGACTAAATCAGGTACGGGTGAGACTTGAGGTGAGATGCATCCTGAGACACGCTCCTCTCCAGCTGTGAAACGGTGACACCCAGCAGGTTATGTGCTTCCGAAATACAAAGGTAGGATACGCGCAGCAGAGACGTTCCCATCCCAAAAGGGAGAAACAGGAAAGAAGGAAGGGGTGACAGGTCTCAAGTAAGCCCAAAACTTACCAGAGCAAAAAACGTTAAATGTAAAGGCTCAGGACTAATCCTCTCCGGCTCAGTGCCCTGCCTTCCAGGCCCACTGGCAACATCACCCCCCGGGCTTGGCAGGACGGCCCTGCAGCGGCTCTCCTCTGGGGCCCTGCAGCTCCGCTGGCTGGGGTCTCAGCCCTGGGGCTCTGGGAGGCCCCCTCCACTCTCACCCAGGCAGAGGCAATCTGTCCCCCGGAGCCATGCTCTCTGGGCCTGTGGCGGGACTGGCAGGTCGCTGGTCTCTGAGTCACCTTCATGTCATTCTTCTCTTGTCCTGAAGAAGAGCGGCAGACCTCTAACCCTACTAATCCCCTTATCCAAGGGCTGTTTGGCCAACACCCTTCGCATTCTCATTTTTTGCAGCATGGACAGGCTGAGAATTTTCCAAATCTTTACATTCTGGTTCCTTTTTGCTGAACAATTCCATCTTCAAATCGCCTCTCTCTTCTCACATTTTATAAGCAGTCAGGAGAAACTGGGCTGCGCCTTCAACGCTTTGTTTTAGAAATTTCCTCAGCTAAACATCCAACTTCACTGCTCACAAGTTCTACCTCTCATAAGACAACAGAACCCGATCACAGTTCAGCCAGATTGTTGCCCCTTTATAACAAGGATGGCCTTTTCCCCAACGTCCAATAACGTGCTCCTCATTTCCACCGGGGGCCTCATCAGGGCGGACTTTACCATCCGTATTTCTAACGACAGTCTGTGCAGGATGACTGACGTGTTCTCCAAGAAGGTGGAAGCTTTCTCTACAGCTCTTTCTTGTTTTTTTTCTGAGTCCTCACCAGAACTGCCCTTAACGGTCCTGCGAAGGACAACAGGCTTTTTTCTAGCAGGAACCTCAAAACCCTTCCAGCCTCTACTCGCTACCCAGTCCCAAAGCTGCTTCCACATTTTAGGTATTTGTTATAGCAGCACGCCACTTCTCAGTACCAATTCCTCTCTTCGTCTGTTTAGGCTGCTATAACAAAGTACCACAGACTGAGGAGCCTATAAATAACAAACATGTATTCCTCACAATTCTGGAGACTGGGAAGTCCAAGATCAAGGCGCTGGTAGCTTCACTGTCTAGTGAGGGCCCACTTCCTGGTTCACAGTCAGCTGTGTCCTCACTGTGTCCTCACATTGTTAGGGGAATCACCGACTGAAACCGCCCGCCCTGGCCAGGCACGGCAGTAACCACTTGCATGAGTAATCCTGATAAGAAACATGGAACTACCAAGCCACCAACAACAGGAAGAATTTGGGAAAAGTCAAAAGGAGAGAGGAGACGCCAGTCCGTGCGACCTACCAACCTCCCAGAATCCTTCTCGCTGGCGTCCATCTTGGCTGAGTGATGCGTGTGCCACCAGGAAGGACCCTGAGTCAGAATGACTGGCCAGAGACAGTTGGCCAGATGGGGAAACGAACCCCACCACCATAAAACCCAAGACTGAGAGCCACGTGGCAGGCAGTCCTCCTGGTTCCCTTACCCTCCTGCTCTCCGCCCGGGCGCCCCCTCCCAATAAAGGCCCTTGCTTTGTCAGCACGTGTATCTCCTCGGACAATTCATTTCAGAGTGTTAGACAAGAGCCCACTCCCAGGCCCAGGAAGGGGTCCACCTTCCTGCAACAACATGGCAGAAGGGGCAAAAGAGCTCACTGGGGTCTCTTATGAGAGTGCTAATCCAGTTCATGAGAGCTCTGTCGTCATGACCTAATCATCTCCCAAAGCCCCCACCTCCTAATACCATCACATTTCTGTTCACATTTCAATATATGAATTGAGAAGGAGGGGGCTCATTCAGTCTATAGTAAGAATAAAAGCTATCTGGTAGACAGGACAGCTATGTACAGCTGCCCAGCCTGTGCACTGCACAACTCCAACACTGGGGGTTTCCATCCTCTCAATGTGAAGATACAATGCAATGATCACTCTCTGAAGAGTTTTAAAAGCTCAATCCCCAGTTACAACTGGTATGGTTATAATTCTCATACAATGACTCTATTTGTCAAAGTTACTGGGAAGATCAGATGAAAGAATTAATAGGAAGTGGAGGCTAGCCCTTCCTCACCCCCAGTCCTTGTGTACTGCTGCAAATAGCATGCCTAGCGAGAGGTCAGCACCAAAAGTCATTTATTAAACATTCATCTGCCAGTGTTGTGCTACGCAACTCAATAAACAAGGTCCTGCCTATCTTTTCTTTGCTTTTCCTGTTGGTTTTCTCACATCCTCTTCAAATGCCCCCGACCTTTTGAAATACCCTTGATAAAATTAGACAAAAGAGCTTTAAAAGGCTCCAAGTAGGCAACTCTATTGTGTATAGCAAAGGTCAAATTCCTAGACCTATAGGAAAAATCCAGTTCTAGCTTTAAACAAAAGAATTTGTGACTTAAAAAAATCCCAGCAGTTTTCATTTTCTTCCTCCTAGGCTCTGGAAATCATCACGCACACACTCATGGATGTGTATCAATGTTTCCCAGTTAACAAGCATCCAATTTGGGCCAAACACCATGCTAGCAGCTTTCCTTACACACGACACCTCTTCACTGCAATGGGGGTAAAGCTGGAATGAGCGGCAAAGCCCTTCCGAGAGCTCTGATGCCTGAGCTGCCCCTGCCCTCCTCCCAAGCCCACCTCCAACCACCTTCCTTGTTCGCGGGCTTTCCTCCAGTGCCTCAGGCACACTCTGCTGCTGCCTGCCTCTGGGCCTTTGCACTCGCTCTGCCCTTGAGCAGCCTGCCCACAGGTCTATCCAGAAGCCACTTCTTTTGTCTCTTTCAGGTGGCAGGTCAAATGTCACCTCTGCTGAGAGGTCTTCCCTGGACATGGTCGCTGAAGCCGTTCACCTTCAAGTACCCCATGGCCTTCATCGTACGGCTGGGAACCGCCTGGTTCATCTGCTTGTCCCTCCCGCTGTCAGCTCCACTGCAGGGACCTCCCCGGTCACAGGCACCCAGGGCAGTGTCGGGCCAACCGCAGGGAGTTCTCAGACACATCTTAAATACAGGAAGCCTCTCATCTGCTGCTTGCCACCACCCCGGGAGGCAGACGCCGTTCCGGCCCCCTCACAGCAGAGACGCTCAGAGGGGCTGCTGCAGGGCTCTGAGGCCGGAGCTCCTTGCCTGGGGCCCACGCTCACAACAGGAGGCTGCCGCATCCCTCTCCCGGAACACAACGAGCCCTGTCCCAGGTGCTTCCACACATCGACCCAGGGAGTCCAACAAGCACCCTGTGAGGTGCTGCTGGGATCCCCGTTGTCAGATGAGAAGCAGAGACACGGAGAGGTGGAGCAACCTGCCCACGTCACAGACCTTGGAAATGGCAGGGCTGGGAGTTAAACCCTGGCAGCAAGGGTTCTGGAGGGGATGCTCGGTGGCCTCTCTCCGCACCGATGACAGCTCTCACTGCCTGGCGCTCCCCCGCGGGGTGTGTCCTGTACTAAGTGCTCTGTATAACTTTCTGTATTTAATCCTCATAGAAGGAGAACTGGCCCCCCGTGTCATGCCTGTGTCACCCAAGCTTACTCGCTCAGGGTCTCTGCACCTCATCCCCCGGTTGTCTGACTGCCTCCCACCTCCCTTCCTTCAGGCCTCTGAGCAAAGGGCATGTGAACAGAAATGCCTTCCTGCCCACCCCGGCAGCCCAGGCTTCACTCTGCAGCCCCTCAGGCGGCAGTAACTTGTTGACTTAGCGCTTAGCACCTTCTAACATATTATACTGTATTTCATCAAATAGAAGACTCGATCAACTCCAAGACCTACAATTATGCACAACTAAAAAGACTGAAAAGTACCAATCATCATTACATGATACCAGTAAGCATATAAGAGATGTTCAAATGTGAAAAACTGTGCCTCTCAGAATCCGTGTAATATGGTATATTTATTTGTTTATTTGCGTACTGCCCATCTGTCCCCGCTAGGATAGAAGCTCCATGAAGGCAGGAACTCACTGGTTTTCTTTACTATCCTATTCCCAGACCACAGAGTTGGGTCTTCAGTAAAGATGTATTGAAACAAATTGAACTGAATCATGCTCCATGAGGCAAGTACTCCTGTCATCTCCATTGTACAGGTGAAAAAAACTGAGACACAGAGAAGTCAAGCAACTGGCCTGAGATTACACAGCTAGGAAGCCTCTGAATGAGGCTTCAGATAGTTAAGAACACATTGCTCCCAGAGTGACAATCTTTGTGTGTGTGTCTGTGTGAGACAATCTACTTTTTTTTTAAATTGGAGTATAGTTGCTTTACAATGTTGTGTTTCTGCTGTAGAACAAAGCGAATCAGCTATGTGTATACATATATACCTTCCCTCTGGAGCCTCCCTCCCACACCCCCCACTCACCCCTCTAGGTCATCACAGAGCACCAAGCTGAGCTCCCTGTACTATACAGCAGCTTCCCACTAGCTATCTATTTTATACATGGTAGCATACATACATCAGCACTACTCTCTCAGTTTGCCTCCCCCCAGCCCCGTGTCCACAAGTCCATTCTCTACGTCTGCGTCTCTTTTCCTGCCCAAGTGACAATCTTTAGAGAATTGCACGAAGCAGTTTTAAAGCCGCTTCAATTTGTTTTGATTTTACTGTAATTTGGGTATCGTGTACGATAAAATAAGTCTTAGGTAAGATATATTTCAGAACCAGTTCTCTACAAAGTGTAATTACAATGCATGGTCTAAGGGATGAATGTCCAAAACCACGCTGTTCCGGTCGCATGGTCTACCTGGGCTATGAACTCATATAAGCCAGAACAAGCTCAAATACAGCTCAAGCTCAAGCTCAAGCTCTGAGACCAAATTCATTTGTCTAATTCAACTGACAAGAAAACATTAGGAAATGCTGGACTAGTCCAGCTGCTTGCTGAACTAACTGAACACTGCCTATCTTTCACCACTGAGATCCCAGTTAGAGTAAGACATGATGGGGCTGGAGCAGGTGAAGGGCCCTTATTGCTATTTTGAATCTTTGTAATTAATTTCTCTAATGCCCCAAGGTGAGAGCTTTTCATTAGAGTGCCCTCTTCATGTGGGTTTCCCACAGGCTAGGACATCTCCGTGCTCCTTTGAAGCATAGACAGGAAATGTTTACAAAGAGCTCTGATCCCTCATCCCGGATCCTGGACTGTTACAAACATGGACAGCTGAGCACTCTTTTTTTTTTTTTTAAACCGACTATACTTTAATTAGTCACCTGCATGCTCATTGGTCTGTCTTTATTGGCTGGTGGCTTTGACATAATTGGTTTGCTTGCTGAAATCTGTCCAAAAGTCCCACATCAATAGAGGTACGTTCACAGAAGGGGCCCATCATTTTACGGGGCCAACGCCAGATAAAACAGAGCTACTTAAAGACCGTCAGCTGGTGTAACATAAAGCTCCTTATTAAGGGCAAAGCCCCATGTTTATGCATGGTCGCAAACAGCTACATTTAAATTGGCCATCAGGGGCCCAGGAAATGTGACTGCCTGACACTGTCCACCCGAAGTTCCTCGCTTTTGAGTACTTCGCATTGCATTCTTCTTCTTCTGCACGTCAAGTGCCATAATCTGTAAAATGAAGGAAAAAATAAAAGCAAGCGGACAAGGAAACCCAACAGGAACATGAGATGCCGTTCCTGGCCGATTCTATTAGGTGCTCACTCCACACGGGGTACACAAAATGCAAGGCAGCTTCCGGGAGCTTGACACCAAAGCAGGAACGTTTGGGGTGGTGATAAATCATACAGTCGGGTGGTTATAAGGACGGCTGATTTCTGGGCATCCATTTGCTAGATGCCAGGCTTCTCCCCGCCATTCTCCATCTCTATCGGGAGGCACATACCCACCCGGAACAGGCAATCAACAGAAAGGAAGTCCTTGAGACTCCTGGTGGAATTCTTATACGAGAGGACGGTAAGCCGATCCGGGCCCAGGTTGTGCGAACGATATCAGCAATGTTTACCCTTTATGGGGAGCTTACTAGATGCCAGGCACTAGGCTACACCTTTATAAACATACTATCGCGTGCACACACACGCCCAACCGTTAAATCTGCTTGCTTTTCTTCCCAGCACTAACCCCTGTCTGATGATCTTACGTATTTTATTTTCTTATTCTCTGTCTCCCCAGCTAGACTAAAAGCTCCACGAGAAGAGGCACGTTGCCTTTCTTATTCCTTGGTGTAGTCACAGCTCCTAGAACATTAATCAGCACACAGTGAGTCCCCAGTTATGTACTGCTGAATGATGAGGAACCCTGACAGCAATTCTGTGTGAGGTACCGTCACTCTCGTTTTACAGATGAGGAAACTGAGGTCTAGAGAGACAACTGACTTGCTCAAGGCCACACAGACAATAATCGGCAGAGTTAGAATACAAACCTGGGTCCGCAGTTTCCCAAAGATGGACCTCCTGGACTATTCTAGACTATATCACTTGGCAGTGGGAGGCTGGAGATGGCTCTTTCTGGAGTGCCAAGCTTTCTAACTCCCAGTTCAGTGACTTCACTTTGCCAGCCTGATATTTAAATGCCATGGTATCAGTATTTACACCACGGAAATTGGTATAGTGCTACCAGCCATGCTTCCTCTTCAGAAGAGCTGGTTCACCAGCTCACGTCTGGATATCTGGGTAACACCTCTGGATAGCAAGGGTGCTCCGTTAGCGTTGTGGATTGCCTCTTACTGATGCTTAAATTCTCAGAGGCCTCCTTATTTCTCCTGGTCCCCTTCCCCTGAATCCACTCTTTTCTTACTGCCCAGAAGAGGAAGCAGGCATACCTCTGGGGCAGGAAGGGGAGCTGTAATTCTCTCGGTGGGCTGCTTTCCAGACTTGAGGCCACGGCATTGCCTGGGTTTTCCGAGTAACTGGTCCTTATTCCTCACAGACTGACACAATGAACCCTGGGCAATCCACCCTCATGAAAAGCTTTTCCCAGGGTGATTTGTGGAGGTGTGAGTCCTCCATTCCCTGGGTAACCTTTCAGAGCTGTAATTATCGAGGATGGGGAGGGTGTCTACTAGGCTTCCCTTTTCCCACCTCTCGTCTGGTTTGAACTGGGGCTTTGTGTCTGTCCAGGAGACTCGAGAAATTCTCGGGTGCTGTTCAGAGAGATAATAGGTGTGTTGATCATGGAATCCCACCCTCCACCACCAACCCCGTGTGAAGTGCTAAGCTGCTTGTAAGCCAGGGTGGCAACAAATCTTTCAAGAGGCTGTTTGACAATGCTTTATGGCACGTAGGGTAACAAGGCTCTAGCTGAACAAATGGAAAAATTAGTCTACCTTAAAATAGCCAAGGCAAGTAATTTCCTATCACCTTGTTTCTTAAATGTACTTAACATCTAGAATCTGGGCTTCCCAAAACATGGCTAAGGGTCATCCGTTAAAACGGCAACTTGCAGATAAAAAAACTTGCACTTTAATAGTTGCTCATAAAATGATGCCATAAGCCGTTCTGTTAGGAGTGGGAGGAGTTAGGAATCCAACAACATCCATTATTAAGTATTCTTGAACGTAACCGGCTTGACGCAGCCTAGGGGCACGACTCTTACCCCACATCCACTAAGGCTCAGCATCCGAGCCCCCGTCCTCTCCAGGGGCTTCCAAGGTCTCACACTTTAGGTTTGCTTTTCTTCTGCTTTTTCTTGAGTGGGATGGTTTGCTTTTCCAACTCCTTTCTCCAGATTTCTAAACTACGCCTCACCCCACAAGGAGACTTAGTGATGGCAGCCAGCCAGTCTGCTATTTTCTTGTGCTCTTCCTTTTTCTTTTTCTCTTCCTCTTTCTTGAACATTTTTGCTCTTTTTTACGTTCCTTTTGTTCATTCACTCATTCATTCATTTATCCTATTCCATCCATCCGGTAAAGATCTATTAAATAATGTCTATGTATCATGAACTAAGAATGCTAAGTCCTGCGAGTACAGGAATTCAGCCTCCAAAGGGTTTACCCTTGGGGGAGGGGTGCCACACAAGTCAAGCAGAGGGGAAAGAGCAAGGCACTGTGGGTGTGTGTGGGACCTGCCCCTAAGAGCTGGAGAAGGCTACGTTTGATCTGTGACCTGAAAGATGAATGAGAGTTTGTAGAAGGAAAGGGGAAGAGTATTTGAGACAGCAGACAGCAGGTGCAAAGGTCCTGAGGCACAAGGCAGTATGGCTCAGCAAAGGGGCTGAAATTAGCACTGCAGGGCTGAAGTGTGAGGTAACTAATGGCAAGAGATGTGGCTGGAAAAATCAGGAGGAGCCAGATAGTGGAGGGCCAGGCACACCAGGATAAGGAGGTGGGACTAGATTCAGAAGGTGATGGAAAGGTTGCAGCTGTGAGTGACAGGATGAATAAAAGAGCAAAGGGAGGTTAACCTGTTCCCCACCACACAGTCACAGCCACCCTTCAAGAGCAGCCTCTGAGCTTCTCAAGATGGCTGGTGTCACTACGGAATGAGTCATCTGGCCTTAATGTTGATGACTTGGGGGGGGGGAGGGGGAGGATGACCATGACTCACAGGGGGCTGAAAATAAACCAGCCCTATAACTTTAGGTGCAAATGAGAATGAATGGAATCTCTGGGGCTCACTGCACTTGGTCTTTTTGGAGGAGGAGAGGGCTGGGTACTGAGATTCGGGGACCACTAAACATGATAGCATCTTGCCTGCACCTTTGGCAGGCAAATTACTTCACAGCCCATGAATATCAGTCACTAAATTCTAAACCTTGGGTGCGAAAACCAAGTTTGATAAATGTGTCCAGCTATTGGAATAAAGACCCAGAATGCAAGCAAATCCTGAAGTTCAGATGTTGCCAATGCAAAGGCAGCCCGGGAGCTGCGCTTGGTGTTACACATGCACTCACTCGTGCGCACACCCCCTCCCTTCCTTTCCTTGAAATACCAGTTGCAAATGTCAATTCCTAAAATATCTCAGGCTTACAAGGCGATACAATTAAAAGTGACCAAAAGATGAGGCAGAGGTGTGTCTAGGAAAGTTGGCGGTGGGGGGTAGCTCAGAAAATAAAAAAGGAAAAAATCAGTCAAGAAGAACCATGAATCCAAAAATCACATTTCAAAATGTTTCAGTAATGTGTGGGTTTATAACATCTCCAAAATTCCTGCAGTGTTTTTATGGGTTCAAAGGAAATAATTGCACATACTTGATTTTACTCTCTAGAAAAACTTGCCCTGATGTTATCACTTGAGGAAGTGACTAAGAAGGCCTGACCTTTAATTATCGACCAAACACCTAGGTTACAGAGCATAAGTCCCTTTGAGAAGCCCGATTAGCTTGCCCAGGGTTAACTAGCACATTTCTTCGCCCACCCCCTATTTCTCGACTAAGAACAGTAGAGCCTACTTTTCTAAATATAGTATGTTAAATCCAAGAGGTTTCAAAAAAACATATATTTTTTTAAGGCTAAGTGGCTACATAAAGGACAAGAGGCTACATAAAGAAGACTTTCCAGTATGCCCTTATTTTTTAAATTTTTTTATTTTTCCACTGTTTGGCCACATCTCGCAGCATGTGGGATCCTAGTTCTGGCAACCAGGGATCGAACCCACGCAGCCTACAGTGGAAGCGGGGAGTCGCAACCACTGGACTGCCAGGGAAGTCCCCCCAGTATGCCCTTAGACTGAGCCTCTCAAGCCAGCAGTGAGCACACAATCCTCCCTGCTCTTCTTTTGTCATGGGAGAGTTCTCTGGATAATCCAGACACTTCCATGCACTTTTTTTTTTTTTTTAAAGAATGAGCATCTTTCAAAACGGCATCTTCCAAAAACCAATGACTCCCAGGAACAACAAATGTCCCCACCATTTGACAGGGAATTTGGTACCATTCAAAACACATTTCCCAAGAAAGCACCTCCTCCCCACCATGTAGCTTTCTTGAGTCCAACTCTGAAGGCCATCCCTGTTGTGAAAGCGGCCTCTGGCAAGAAGTTGAAATTGCATCTATCTTGGTAAAATGGGATATTATTTGGGGGGGAGGGTGGGCGGAATTAAACTTCGGTAGTTTTTCCTCCTTTCCTCAATTGTACTTTGTTCACAGCTTCAGCTGGGAGAGAGAGTGCTCACATTTAGTTTGGAGTTTATGAGTTCATATTTTATAATTAACGTTGCCAACAGGGGAGTTTGATTAATACCGAGCAGTGGATTTTGAGCAATGTTCCATACAAATTGCCAAATTTAGCAATAAAATAAATTGGTTATGTGAACATAATTAGTAGGATGACTACTTAAAATTCAAAACTGAATGTGAATAATTCCAAATCATCTGAGCCACAAATCCATTATTTGTGTAGAAGGGAGAGAGTATAGCATTTGGGTTTTATTTTGCCCTCACCCACAATGTTATTCAGTACCAAGCTGCACATAATGAAACTTCTACAATGGGTTGTGACAATATTTTAGAGCAACCCAGAAACACACACAGACGCGCGCGCATGCACCCACACGGAGGGCATGTAATAGAGACAAGAAAGGCTAAACGGTGGATTTTCACTGCAAATGTAAAAATCTATAACGAATTGTGCTGCAAATGCTGCATTACATTTTTTCTGACGCGCCATACATAAACCTCTGGCACACAATCACTCAGGAGAGCTTTTCGCCTTTAAATATTCACGGTACCTTATTATCGCCCTGGACTTCTCCAAGCCTTTGCTGAAGTTCTTTCATTTCCTCTCCCAGATGTTTGTTTCGGTCCTGAGAATCTCTCAATAGCTGTGCAAGATTAGCCTGCAAATATCAACACATTAAGAAATACAGTCAGAAACGGAGTGGAGAAACACAGCTTTATTAGGCTTCTTGCAGCCAGTATCCAAGCCCAGCTGAACCATTAGAGTAAACACACGTACAAATGCAGCAAGTGTGCAAATCATGCCGCTACAACTGCATGGAGAGACATAAAGGGTTGGCCATGAACCTCAATCTGGGGATGCTCTTTGTTTCCAGAATGGCTCACAGACAAGTGATGGAGGGCTTGGTCTTATTTGACTTTTTTTTTTTTTTAAAGAGTTCCTCACGAAAACTCTTGCAAGTGGTCCTAGTTCAATTCTAACTTTGGGTCAACAATATAGGAAACATTTCATTTCCTTGTTTGGATAGTTTTCTTTTTCTTTCTTCAGATAGATCATGTGTAATGAACTTTTCCTTGCCACCTTAATGTCCAGAATTTTGATGTAAAAAAAATCAGCCAGAGAAGAGACCAGTGAGGTGTCACGATTTCAGAAATCAGGACCCAGGGGGAATTCAACAGTCTGCTGGGCTGGTTCTCTCACCTGCTCATTCCCCTGTTCTAGTTCCCAGAGTACCAAACAGCCAGGGTGAGCGCCTTCCAGTCCATCTTCACGATGTCATCCCTCCCTTCTCATTTCCTCCTGCTCAGAGCGGATCCCTCTGGCCCCTGTGCGCAGTTCTTTCGTCCAGCTTCATCAACACTTCTCGGGCCCTTGCCCCAGAACACACAAGCACCCTTTACCATGCTCCCACCCTTCTCAGGTTCCCTCAGCCTGAACTTGCATATGCTCCCAAACCATGCACACGCTTTTCTCCACTCAAGCCTTTAACTTACTCTTCCACTTTACCTCCCATGGCTGCTTCTTCGATACTATTTGAAGGTTGCGAATTTGCTCTAATTCTCACCTGGCTTGTGGCACTCTTATCTAACCTCAGCAAGAAGAAATGAGCTACTGAAGGGCAGAGATTCTTTCTTTCTCCCTCCTCAGCCTCCGCGTACATTGCTCCAGGAAGTGCTCCTGTTCCCGCAAATGTTTTAAAGACTCATGATGAATACATGAATGAAGGAAGGAGGGAGGGAAGCAAGCCAGCAACCGGAATATGACGCCTGAAGAGGAATCGATCAGAAACAGTCACACGAGGGCCTTGAAAGTTATCTTTTAGATTCCCTCCATGTGATAACTGAAGAGCCCAAATCCAGAGACACTGTGGACAAGTGCAGGTGTAGTGGCTAAATCCCCAAAGACATCAATGCGAATACTTCCGGGAATACTCAGGTAGGTAAGGTAACCAAAAGGGGGTGAAAGGGAACGAATGCAAGGATCAAACCTTGGGTCATCCTTGAGTCCTCGCTTTATCTTACCTCCCGTATTCCACCCATGGGGACACCCAGTGTTTCTACCGTCAAGGGAGCCCCCGTCCAGCTCCCCCGAAGCTCACCTCCCAGCTGTTCCCCACATACACCAGGCAGGAGCCCATCTCAGCGCTGCTCTCTCTGCCTGTTCTCCTGGACTGAAATGCTCTCCCTCCAGGATACCTCTTGGCTCACTCCCTTGCCTTTTTCAGGTCTTTGTTCATAGCGCATCACTTCAACGGGGCCCACCTGGACCACACGATCTAATCTGCAGTCTGGCCACCTCCCCCCTGAACACCCAAGCCCTTTCCCCTACACTACTTTTTATTTCCACAGCACGTGCCGACTCTTAACATACCACGTAATTTATTTTACGGTTTATTGCCATCTGTTTACATATGTTTATTGCCTACTGTTTATTTCCTGTCTCTCTCTCCCTACTAAGACAGAAGTTCCATGAAGGGCAAGGGACTTGGTTCTCTCTGCTGGTCTATCCCAAGCACCTAGTGGATGCTGCAGAAGTATATCTTAAGTGAAAGATATATGCTGGGTCTAGAGGCTGGTCTCAGCCTAGGGAAAGAACTGAAATAATCAAATACTGAAACCAGTGTCTGGCCTGCAGCGTTGCACAGAAACCCCACTCATCCCCTCTGGCTGGATTTGATCCAGCTCTGATCTCCACTCATTTGTGAACGTTACTCAATAACGTGATCTAATTCTCAACCCCATATTTGCAAAGCTCTGTTTATCTTATAATAGTTATGTTCCAATTTTCCTAGACTTCCATTCTCATCAGATAAAAATTTGGTGAAGGGTGAGGAAAATTAATCCCCACTTTACAGGCAGGAAAGCAAAGAAACAAGAGGCACTGTGATCAATTGACTATTTTTGGAAATTTCTCCCGAAGGAATCAGATAGACTAAGTTGGATCCCAGTTCTGCCACTTACTGGGCTGGCTGACCTTGGGTAAGTTTATTCACCTCTTGAGTTTCCCTACCCGTAAAATGGAGGTAACCATACATACTTCATGTGGTAATTTGATACTGACACTGACTAATGAACCTAGGACACCAATCACACTGCTTGGTATACAGCAGGCACTGGTTAAAGGCTGGTCACCCCCCCTTGACTCTGCCCTTCCAGTGGCTCCAACTCAATCGCTCAGCGGAAGTGGGGTGGATCTGGCTGAATGGCTCCTCAGACACGGCGGGCTCCTTTGTCATCCTGCTGCTTCACTTACTCATCCATTCATTTCTACAATAAACATTTACGGAGTGCCTACTACGTGTCAGGCACTCTTTTAGGTTCCGGAGGTAGAGCAGTGAGCAGTACAGACAAAGCCTCTTGTCCTGTAAACTTACATTCTAATAGATGATATTATACTTATTACATTATATTACAACAAAATGAATAACGACCGAGGAGCTGGACGGTAAGTGCTACGGAAACAAACACAGCAGGTAAAGGCAACAGCGGGTGCCGGGAAAGGCCACAGAAGGTCGCTGGGAAGCCCACCCTCGAACCAAGGCTTGAAAAAGGAGAGAGAGCGAGCATGCGCCTTGTGGATATCCTGGAGAAAGTTCCAGGTAGGGACAAAGGCAACCAGCTCCCTCCTCTCCCTCTCCCCCTCACATCACCAGACGTTTACTTTGGAAAGCAGTTCAAGGCCGCTAGAGTAGGTGGACCCCAGGGACTGCACCGAAGTGGAGAGATGACTCAGTTCTCCATTTTCTTCTCCTGGTTCCTCCCCTCCGTCCTGCAGCAACCCTGCCGTAGCACAAGGTATCACAAGTGGGCAGCCTCTCCTTTTCCCCCTGGGAACTCCAGAACATTTCCCAGACATTAGCTCAGCAAGCACAATCCCTCCCCCAGATGGAGAGACAGCCCCCCTCCCCCCCCCCGCCCTGGGCTGGAAGGACTGGCCCGAGGTGGGGCGGGAGGAGTAGCCGGGTACTGGCAAGCGGCTAAAAGTGGCCTCAGGGAGCCTGCTGCTGCCTGCACACAGCATCTCAGCACCCCACCTGCAGGCGACCCAGCAAAATTCACCTTCGCAGGAGCCTGCTTTGCTTAAACAGTGGAAGAGAGACGTTCAGAAAGAAATGTTTGTAAGAGCCACAGTGACACGTTAACAAAAGACACACACACACACACACACACAAATCTACAACTTCCCTAACCTTCCCTTCTTTTTTTTTATTTAATTTTTAATTTTTTACAATAAACTGCATATATTTAGAGTGTACAATTTGGTATCCCAATCTCCCAGTTCCCCCCCAACCCTCCCCGCTTTCCCCACTTGGTGTCCATATGTTTGTTCTCGACATCTGGGTCTCTATTTCTGCCTTGCAAACCTAACCTTCCCTTTTTGAATCAATAATGGCTTGAGCCCCTCAGGTGGGTGGGACGACCCTCACGTTTGCTCGCCAATGTGACCAGAATAGTTAAACCCGTACAACTTGAATAGTCAGTGGTGAAAGACCTCGACCTCCGATCTGTCACAGATCAGTACTTGTGCAACATACGACACAAAAATCACTTCTTAGGAAAACAAATTTAAGAAGACACCAAGGCCCCAAGTGCTTGTTAGACTCACCTGACATAACATCATGCATAGTGTCAGATTGCTCTAAAAGTTTCGGAACACTTACTCTCAATTTCCGCACTTATAGCGGGGACCAGAAATGGCAGCTTGCAGCCTGGCACTGGTCCTCGGGCCCCACGTTGAATAGCATTAAGCCCAGTGATAGTCCCCAGTATTTGGATGTTAGAGCAAGGCAGGCACCCAGTTTATATATCAAAGGTCCCAGGGATACATGAAGCAAACGACAGGGCTGCTTTAGGAGACAGCGATTCAGAGACCCCTGTGATTGTCAAAGTGACTGTCAAACATTATTTACTCTGCAGCCTGGCTGAAAAGAAACCTACCGAAATAAAGACAAGCGTTTCCACAGCAGCTACAGAACAACAGTTAATTAGAATCACATTGCCTCCAAGGGAATTCCCTGTAAATCTACCCTGGCTTTCAAATTGACCCCTGGGGTAGGTAGGGTGCGGGAGACCCCCTTGTAAAACAGGTGACTGTAATTTTCTCTCACGTTTCACAGGCTGGCTTACTTGTCAACACACGATTCTTTTCTATTCAGTCCTTCCACCTCCTCAACTCCCAAACAATAACTTTGAAAACTAGAAAATGACTATTCTGATACGGTGCCTAATTCCGTGACATACACCTTAAAGAACAAAAAAGAAAAAAGAAAGAAAGAAAAGTAGTACATTTCAAAGCACTCAAAATAGAGGAGAAAAGTTCACACAACTCTTTTGACCAAAAATAACACCCATGACTCACACACATTCACTATAACCATCCATCAGGCTAACACACGGCGCTGCATATAATTTATCAGCTATGCAGAGCGCTCTGTCTCTGTGTTATTGAAAAGGACTCTGTGACCATCAGTTTAGAATAGCAGCACTATGTAAAGGAAATGTCAGGGAAAAAGTGGCAGCCCGTCTAACACTGGAAAGGATTTCACAGGGAAGGAAAACAAAACCAAGAGATTATTTCCTCTAAATCTCCTGGGCGTGGGGGAGGGGTGGTAGCATAAATAGCAGAACATGAAAAGGTTTCAAAAGAAGCCTCTTTTAAATAGTTAGATCTAGCCAGGGCTGACGTTGAAAGGTTGACAGTTTCGCTCAGATAATAGTGGGATGCTGACTATTCTGGAGTGTATGGTAGAATCTATATATTTAAGTCACTCTGTCTAGCTTGGAGTTGAGTTTTTAAAATAGTGATGGCGAAGGGAAAGAAGACAGATTTGATGAAAACATAGCTGGGAGACCCAAGGCTGAAAGGACTTTACAGCTGTCCTTTCCAACACACCTTCCTTTGTCAAAGATCAAGTCAACCCCAGATTACAATGGATGTCTTCAGAAGCATCCCGCCAGGGCTGGCCCCTGGTGTGGGGACTGTGATGCTTGTGGAAATTCTCTCTGCACAGAGATGAAGACTACACGTCCTGACAGCTGTTGCAAAGGCAGAGATCTGGGAGTTGGGAGAACTGTGCACATCTCACCCCAACCTCTCTGTCTTTTTGTGGAAACTCTCACCGAGGCAGATTAGTCACGGGGACAAGGGGAGCTGTTCTCCCTTTCTTCAGGTCCTGCTGCATCCTAAACTCTAGATCTTGCCTCCACCACTGTGTTTGAATTCCTTTATGAATGTCACAAAATACATCCAAATTTATACTATAGACGCAATACATTTTTGAAACTTATAAGAAGTGGTGGGAGATTTTTTTTTTTAATGGTATATCACATTTGGCAATGACAGTCTCTGTGAAGGACATCTGTTTTCAATGATCAAATAACCAAGACTGGTTTACAAGGAAGGGGGAATTCAGGATACCAGTTGTAATACACAGCCCTAAACCTTTTAGAAGCGGAGAAAAGGATCCACTATATACCATTTTCCTCCCTGATGTTAGACACGAAAAGTTGGATATGAGGCAATCAGAACATACCACCCCAAAATATGCTCCTTTGCCATGAGGATTATTGTGATCTGAAGGCAACTGAGAATCAGCAGATACAGAGAATATTCTTCCCTCCCCTTTTCAGCCTAAAAACAGGGCATAAATTTCCCTTTGTGAGGTGTCCCATCCTCTCCATACCTGGAAGAGAATAGCAACTCTTTATCACTGGACACACACAGCACTGGTACCGTGATGAGTCTGCATAAACAAACCTTACTAAAATATCACCCTATCTTCCATTAGTTTCCTGTGTATCTCATGGGCACTTTCCCGCAATTTGTCATCCCTGGAAGCCCAAACCCCCTTTCTTTTACTAAAGTGGTATATAAGCCCCCAAGTCTAAACAATTCTTTGAGTTTCACTTCTTTTCTGTGAACTCCCAGGCATGCAAAATATTCATGAAATTGTTTGCTTTTTTCTCCCGTTCATCTGTCTTTTGTCAGTTAAATTTGCAGGCCTCCATGCACTGAACCTAAGAGGGTAGAGGAAAAGCTTTTCTTCCCCAACAGATAAAAACAAAATGAAAGAAAGTGATGAAAAGTTTAAGATAACCTTCCAACCTTGCCCTAGCCAGACCCTGGGAAGGCCACATGTTTTCACCGGAGTCCTTAAGTAATTCAGCTCAGCCATCAGGAGGGGAAAGGGGTAACATTCTAGTTACTATCCCTCAAGTCATCCTGAAATATTTGTAATTTATTAGATATACACCACTTTAGTACCCTAGCCATGGAAAAGTCATTCTCCATCATAATGTAAAAATAACGTATACCAGAAAATCCTATAACTTCCTTATCAATTTGCTGACATATTAAAATTGGAATTCAAAATGGGAGAGGAAAAAAGTAAGAGAGAGACAGTAAAACCTTGACTTAGGCACTTCCTCAAGAAGAGTTTGTTTTTTGTTGTTGTTTCTTTAAAAAAAAAAAAAAAAAGCATGAGAGAGAAAAAGAGACCAGATTTAGAAAATGCTCAACTACATGGTGTTGACCTCTGAACCCTTTAAATTCACACCTTCAGTAGGGTAAAGTACTCCATTAAGCAAGAATATGTTAAAAAAAAATGTTTGATAAAATGTGGAGTGTACTTGGGTGGTGTGATGGATAGCAAATTTGATTGCAATTTCTACTCTGCTACTTTGGTCTACAGCGACTCCTGTGTTAACAGTAATAGAGTGAAACTTGCTTTGCTGAGCAAGGGCCCCTATTCATAGCAACTGCCAAAGTGATGACCTCTGCTACAGCGACAGCTTTCTTATTTACAAAAAACAACCACCCGAGAGCTCATTCCACACAGAGCTTTAGGCTGTGCAAGGAGCCCCCGGCAGCCTACTCCCACCTCACAATCTCCAAACACACACTTGGGAACGAAGGCATTTCCAGGCCCACAGGCAAAAATGCTCTTCACTAGGTTTGGGAGGTTGCTATTTAAATAAATGTTTGCTTAATCTTGGCCATTATGGTTCTGCGTCTGCCACTTAGTGGCTCCCTTAATATCTCCCAAGTTCTTTAGACTCATTGAGCCTAAATTCCCCCATCTACAAATTGGGGGATGCTCTCACCCTCCTGACAAAAATTGTTGCAAGGATGCAAAGGGCTTCTGAGCAGGAGGCGTGAGCACTCAGAGTGAAGTTACTGTTATTATGATTTGGGAGGGCTCCCACAGGCTAACCCTGGATTTCTTCCCAGTTTCCCTAGTGTAACAGTAAAGTTGCACTGTTCAAAGTGTTATAAAAAGAAACATCTCAAAGCACTCAAGATCTTTGAAGGAAGTTTTAGGTTCTGAGCATCAAACCGAGATGCATATACAAAGTTGCTCTGATTTGTGGTCACGGGGGACTAAAATAAGATTGACCAAGAAGACTTTTCTACTGAAGTAAAAGGCTCCCTCCCATCCCACAAAGGGCCACTCTGTGCTCTGATTTCTCCAGGGTTGTCATCCTGGTGCATGTCACCGTCTAAATAAGCCATCACTTTTTAAGGGAAGAAAGCAAAGGCTCCCTCCCCGACCAGGAGGAATACCTCCCGTGGTACCTCAGCTTGAAATCAAAACAGGGAAAGACAAAGATGTGTTTGATTGTTTATTCAAGGAGGAGTTTGCATGGGGAAAAATGTGTTGCTGTGACCCCAAAGAATCCCATCTTATAAGAAGATTAACCCTAGACAATTCAAATTTCCCTTTATCTCCTTTGGAGGAGCTGCTTGTTTAGCAAAAGAAAAATATTTAAAGGGCTGTTTGAGATCTTTTGGTGATCTCGCACTGCGGTGCAGAGAGGTGCTCTGTGTACAGTTCTGCGTGGAGTATCAAGAGGGAATTTTCATTTCAATGTCCCATGAGAAGCTATTAGTGAAATCACCGTTGGCACGATTTCTTCACAGCTTCTTTAACGGATGATTTGCCATTGGAAACTGAGTTGTTTTCAAAAGGATTCTAAATTCTAAAAGAGAGCTTCAATCGACAACCAATATTACTAGAACTACAAACATGAATATTCTGGTCTGTCCCGCGAGGAAGAGACGAAAAAGCAGCAAGATATTGTGGCGAGATATTGGTGGCCACAAGAAAGAACACTGGCCTAGCAGGTAAAGATTCCCAGCTCAGTTTCTGCTTCTCAACCCCTCCTAAGTAGAAGCCTTCCGATAAAACACTTCATTTTTGAACTTCCAAAATGGTTGGATTAAATGTTGACTGTGCATCTTCCCCATTCGAACAGCCTAAGAGTCAAATATGGAACAAAAACCTGAACTAGAATATTGAACGATAAGTAAGCAGATTTGGATTTTGAGTCCTGCTGTATTAACCTGCTGTGTGACCTCAGACAAGTCACAGAAAAAATAAAAAATAGCCGACACCCACTGAGCACTCACAAGTACGAGGCATTACAAGCACTGCCACACCAACTCTTTATAAAAACTTCACGACTGTATCTCCGATTATATTCATTTTGGAGAGGAGGAAATGGAGGCTCAGAAATGTTACACAGCTTGCCCCGGATCAACGAGCCAGCAAGCGGAAGTGTTATATTTGAATCCACAAAATTGGATGCCAGAACCCAAGCTTTTACCTACGGCCATCCATGATGCTGCCCTGAGACTTTATGAAAGACCTAACTTGCAGGGCGGCCGCAGAAGACAGCTGGGAGATGACACACATACACAGATGCACACACGCGTACATGGTCTCTGAAAAGCACAAAGCACTGCAAAGACTGAGGATGGGGTATTGTTTCTACTCACATTTGAGAAGAACCCTCAATGCATTTACAGTCAGCTTGAGCTGCTACAAAAAAAAGCACCATAGACTGGGTGGCTCATAAACAACAGAAATGTATTTCTCATGGTTCTAGAGGCTGGAAATCTGAGATCAGGGTGTCAGCACAGTCAGGTTCTGGGGAGGGCTCTCTTTCAGGCTGCAGATTTCTTGTTTTGTCCTCACATGGTGGAGAACAGCAGAGAAAGCAAACTCTCTCCTGACTCTTATAAGGGCACTAAACTCCCTGGTGAGGACTCCGCCCTCATGACCTCATCTCACCCTGACTACCTCCCAGAGGCCCCGCCTCCCAATGCCATCACATCGAGGAGCAGAGTTTCAACATATGAATTTGGGGGGGGGGCAGAAACATTTCGTTCATCACAGAGCGATGACAGTAATCTCTCCTGAGCTGAGAAATGACCAGAGGAAGAGTCCACAGAAATTCCTCCTTCAAGTCAAGAAAAGGAAGTCACGGTCTCGAGGCTGACGGGCAATAAGATGCTCCATGCAGCATCTTCTCCTCTTCCAATATGTGGATCCTTTGACCCCCGTGTCCCATCTGTTACCCCGGCAGCTGGTTCTCGTTCCAGCGCCTTCTGCTTACACAAGGCACATTTGCTTTAAGCTAGAGGGGTAAATACTTCACCTACTGTTTTGCCTTTGGGATAAACATGCAGTATAAGACAGGAGACACTAGGTCAGGGTGCACGCTTCTACCCTCATCTGGTTGATGAAAAAGTGAAGAAGGTAATTGTGCCTCTCCCTTCTAGTACTCCTAAGCCGTCGGCTTCCGGCTAAACGGAAAGTTTCACTGTAACCACTGCCTGCAAGCTGAAGGGTGCGCTCTCTTCCCCACGCTGAGCTAATGATGTGGGTATCTTAACACCCCCTCCTACTCACCCAAAACCAAGCCCATGCTTTTACACATAAACTAACTAAAGGTAAATAAAATTTGAAAACATGCATTTTAAGCAGGTAACATGCTTTTTCCAAATACTGGAACTATTTCCCCCCACTGTTTACCAAGACCTTTCTTCCGTGACTAAGCCAGAATTCCCTCCCTGGCTTTGGGCAGTATTTTTCTCTCCACTGCACCGATTACCATTTAACATCCTCTATATTTCAATCATCTTCTTATTGTCTGCTCGTAGCACCCCTACTAGAACCAAGGGGACTGTATTATTTATCCTCCAAACCAAGACACTTTGGAGAGAGCAGGGAGCACTAATACAGACTATGCCAGGACAGGAGGTCAAAATGGCAGGGATGCTGCGGACACAGAAGGTCTGGTCACCCTAACCACAAGGCGAGTTCCACACGCTCAGAGATTTGGGTCTGACTTTTCTGGCCCCTGTGTCCCTAGTGTCTAATTAGCACAGGACACCCGCCCGTGAGGTGTTCAGTAAATACTGTGTCATGGTGGCTCCAAGCACAAGCTCCGAGTGGACTGCAGGACTTTGAACTCTGGCTCCATCACCAGTTACTTACTTATTTCCCCTGGGTAATGTTCGTGACCAGCACAGGCCTGCATGTCCTCATTTGTCTGATGGCAATAATAATAATAACCTCACCTCCCGTGGCCGTGCGGGAATTAAATGGGACCATTCACAGCGCGACACTGGGCACGGGGGCGGACAGACTCAAAACACGGGCTGCCACCGCGATTCTCTCTCATTCCAAGAAGGCATGTAGAGCAGGTGGTTAGGACACAGTCTGCCCGGCACCCCGCCAACATGGTAACAGGAGAAGCTGACTTGTATCTACAGGATGCCTGGCCCTGCCCGGCTGAGCCTGAAATGGACCCCTGGCCTGAGCCTGGCCGAGAGGAGCTCTCCCCTGGGATTCAGGGAGCAGCTTTTTCCGAGAGGTTAAAGCTCTGGGGTCTGTGGCCCTCCTGGGGTCAGCAGCCACCATTCCTATTCCACAGGGAAAGCAGATCCAGAAAAAGAAAGGACAGCTGACCCAGAGAATGCTGAGGGCAGAGGAGAGAGCTGGGGGCGCCTGCGTCCCGAGGCAGCTGGTGCTGAGGCCTGGCTGCAGCTGACTCCCAAGGCAGCTGCTCACCGGACCCTTCTGAGGCCCTGTGATCCAGGCACTTCCTCTTCGGCCCAAGCTATTTCAAGACGCCAGGTATACCCAAAAGGGTCTTGACAAGGGCACACTAATATGCAACTGATTTAAAAAGAAAGGGATGATAGGCAAGAGGACAGGGTGATAATAAGTACCTACGGACGCCCGCACGGTGCCAGGCACGGCGCCGAGGACTCCGCTCGCGCCCGGCATCTCGTCTGTTCCTCACAGCCACACGATGGGGTGGGCACTGTTTTTGCTCCCATTTTGTAGATGGGAACACTGAGTCTAGGGCACCCAAAGGAATCTTCCCAAGGCCATACAATTAGTTTGGCGGGTATCACTGCTGGCTCCCTAAGTCCTTCTATCCCAGGCGATTAATCCAAGCCAGTGAACGTACACTATCCTCCCAGGGAATGTTCGTAGACCAGGAATGGAAGCACAGCCTACACGGGCCCAATGAGACTGGAGGGAAGGATTTACATTCCATGGCTGGGTTTTCTGCCTTTCCTGCTTAGGGGAACCAGCCTCAGAAGAAAGCTGATGCTAACTTCAAGAGGACGCTGACGTTAAAATCAGCACAGTGGTAGAGTGGTCAGATAAAATATAGGATTCCCAGCTCAATGTGAATTTCATATAAACAATCAATAATGTTTTAGCATAAGTATGTCCCCAATATTGGATGGTCCACAGTCTTACACTGGAAAAGTATTCACTGTCTCTCTGAGATTCAGGTTCACCTGGGTATCCTGTATTTTTCTTCGCTAAGTGTGGCAGAGAGGAGAGAATGTGTACATGGTGACAGGATGGCACCTGAGACCTGCACCACCTCTCACCCTGCAGTTATGCAAGGGCATCAACTCCTCTACTGCTTGAGCAGTTTAGAATTTCTGTCACTTGACCCCCAGTCCATCCTACGTCATCCATCCCAGGCAGGAAGGATGAAGAGCCCAAGCTCACACCACCACACTAAATCCTAGAGGGACAGAAACTAAATGCCATATTAAAAGGTACAAAGCCAGCACTTAGGACATTGAAAAAAAATTTTTTAAGAGCTGTAAGAATGCAGCTTGACAGACTTACTGGAATTCATCAGATTCTCTTCAGTCAGTGTAAATTTTTTATTATAAAGTCACAGAATGTGAATTCACTTACAAACTGTAAAACTCCTTCATGAATACTAAGAAACTCTAAAATCGCAGCAAAGATGACGGCTCATAGCCACCAGAAACACAGAAACACAACCATTAGTGATTCCACACCAAGGATCCCAATTTTTAAACTTTTATGCTAGCTTTCCATGTCATTTTGTTTAGGAAAAAAAAAATCAATGAGTTCCATAGAAAATTTTGACTTTAAAGCAAACGTGGAGCATCACAAAATAATCAAGTAAAATAGGAAAGGAATGTGGGAGTGAGCAGAACGGGATGACTGAAAAGATAACCATAGGACTGAGTTGTTATTTAAGGGTAAACATCATGTGTGTGTGTGTATGCGCGCACGCACATGAGTCTACTGTTTACTCAGTAACAAAAATCACAAGGTAATGAATCTAAGGAGTTTATATGCTGTGCCAGGTATATGATCAATGAACAAAAACAGGATGTGGTCTTAGCCATTACAGCTATGAAGACAGCAAACAACTCCTGTGTCCTTATTTTCATCCACCAGTTTTGAAGCCCTGTTCTGGTGCAGAGGGTTTCCCATAACGTGGAACACACAGCCCTAACAGCACCATCGCCCGGGCTCCCCTCCAGCCCATGAGAGGCTGTCAGTCAGCGTATGTCAGTATAGGACAATTGTGAAGTTAAGGGAAGTGTTCACAAAGATACCTTTGGAGAAAGCTATATATATATATGCAACTGGTTTTAACAAATTGATGTATGATATTCCTGGACATAATGGTATAAAATTGTTCACTGTCCTTATATTGATCTATAAACTTAACAAAACCCCAATCAAAACACCAGTAGGTATGGGTTTGGGGCAGGGGTTAGAATCAGAGGAGGACTTGATAAAATATTTGTCCGTTATATCTAAGTAAAGAAAAATAAGAAGCATCTGAAAAGAAAGAACAAAGGGGGAGAATAGCCCAAACAGCTATTCAAAGTATTATAAGCAAAAACAGAATAATGTGGTACAAACAGGACAATACAGGAAGCTCAGTGGAACAGAACAGGAAGTCCAGCAACAGATACACACACACACACACACACACACACACGGATTTGTTCATTGATAAAAGTGGGCATCTAAAATCTGTGAGGAAAATGGATTCATCAATAAGCGATGCTGGTTACCATTTAGGAGAAAAGAACGTGAACGGCTTATGAGCTTTGTTGGTAAGGTGGCTTTGAAAAGTCTGAAGTGGCAGGGGCTCACGGGCAGAACGGTGTCCACCCACAGAACCGTAAGCTAAAGTCCTCTAGCGGTGTGCCCTCAACTCGCAGCTTTCCAGAAGCTTTCCCAACAAGAAAGGGAGCACAGTCAACTGGTGTGCCCTCTTGCACACTGTTGGACGTCACTGTTTCCTTCATGCAATCCTTAGTCCCTCTGTGTGGTCAGTATTTCTCTACCACCCACTCCCCCCAGTGACACAAAACGATTCTGGGAAATTAAAAGATTCCTCTATACATTTCAGGGTTCCCTGATCCCCCAGTTGCTGTAAGGCGTCCACACGAACATTCTGAGAGTTACCAACGATCAGGAATACGTCTTACCTGTTTCCTCTTTTCAGGGGGAAGTGATGGATCTCCATCCTACAAAGAAACCAACGTTACATTGTATTTTTTAAAACTTAGATACGCCTAGATTCAAGGAATTAAACCCAACTATGAACTAAGTTCAGACCCTCTCCACTCCCAACCCCCGCAACCAGCAATGTGCTGAACCAAACTCAAATACACTTTAAAGTTTTTAAATTATGAACTGAACCAGAGTTATTTTAGGAAAAACCTCTAAGGAATCACTTCCCATTAGGACCAATCTATATATTTTCTAAACCTATGTGAGCCAAATAAATAAATAAACTGGATTTATCAAACTACTTTTGAGCATGAGCCTAAACTGAAATAATATTTCATTTGGTTTGAGTTGAGTTCCTCTTTTAAATAGATCCGAAGGAACAGTAATGGACACGCAGAACGCGCACATACCCTTGAGTTTTCTCTACGGGCACAACAATTTCGGGAGTGGGGATAGAATATGCTCAAAATAAAAGAAAATTAACTGAGACTTTCTAGTCCTAGCAGACTTTTTGTCTTCAAAGGATCCCATTCCTCTCCCTTGTTTGCCATCTGGGAATACATAAATATCTCAGGTGAATGATAAATGCTCAGGAAACTGTACTTCTCTATCTGAGGCTGTCCACTTATAAGTCAACATTATTTTAACCTCTGGAATCTTTCTCCTGTATTTCTATTCCAGGATAGTTCAATGACCCAGAACAGACGGTTAAATGTATGCAACAGTGTCAGCACTTAAAAAAGAGATGGCATCAGTGAGAAAAAAAGGAGTGAGAATGCAAAACAGCACTATGCAGTTGGTATCGTCCATTTCAGTAACATATGCATTCTTAAAAATCTTGCCATATGAAAACTAGAGAAAATCTAATTGCCCAGGAGAGGGAAAGGTTTAACAATTATGGAAATATTACGATGCAACTGTCTTAAAAAATGAGTTAAATTTGTATATATGGCTCAGAGAGATGTCCAAAATAAAGTGCTGAGTGAAAAGAGCGAGTTTTAGAACAACATTTATATAAAACTGTCCAATAGAACTCTCTGCAATGAGGGACATGTCCTACAGCTAAATGTCCAATATAGCAGCCACCATGGAAAAGTTCTGTATCAACACAATCCCATACGGTAGCCACCAGCCACCTATGGCGATTGAGTGCATGAAATGTGATAAGTGAGATGGAGTGTTCAATTTTATTCAATTCTAACGAATTCAAAATGAAATTTAAATGACCACATGCAGGTAGTGGCTTCTGTATTAGTGCAGATTTATAACACAAATCCTCTTAAAAAACCTCCATACAATTGATTAATAGGTGAACAGGCACACACACACATTCAGATGCGTGTGTATGTCCATGGGCGGCAGAGCAAGTGTCCGGAAGCATACACTTATCAACTAGCAAGTGGGATTGGGTCGTGCAGGAAGTAGGGGTGATGACTTTCACATCTTAATTTTTCCACTTTGGAACTGTTTGTGACGTCATACGTACGATCAGCTCGCGGTACTTCTTCTTGAGGGACTGGTGGCGCTCTCGAAGCTGATTGGCCATGAGTTTGTACTGGTCCCTTTCCTGCTGGCATGTGTCCAGCTCCTTGGAAAGGATCAGCAGGGCTTCCTTCTTACTTTCCAGCTTCCTTTTACACACCAGGTACTGCAGAACAAACACATCCACGCCACTGCTCAGAACTGTCCACAGGCCCCCTCCTTTCACCCGCGCTGGGGTTCACACACCCTGCAGGGTTGGTTTTGCTGCCTTTTTTTGTTTTCAGAGATTGTATACCCAGAGACATTTGTCAGTCAATGACATGTGAGCCTAAGGACTGCTATGGTACCTGACATAGTGCCTTCATGACAGAACCGAAACCTGGGACATTCATGAACTTTGGCCAACTGAGACAGGGAAAATAACTGACAAATAAGTTAAAAAGCAGAACCCTTTTTAACAATTACAGATAGATAAATAAATAGAGAGCTGGACCCAAAATTCTGTTTAAAAAGGATTTATATATCCAGGTAAGATTATGTAATAAAGTTCTATTAAAATTTTATCAAATGATATAACAGAAAGCGTTAATAAAAATTTTATATATTACTAAAAATTATCCCTTGGTAGCAAAATTTTTTGCATGTGTTTTTATTTTTTTTTTATTCTTTATACTTTTCTGTGTTTCTAAATTTTCTAGAATACACCTATATGGCTTCTATAATAAAAAAGTACAAAAAGAATTTAAAATAATTTAATTGAACCATAAATTACTGCAATAGAGTGCACCTGCCCGTGCAACCCAGCAGACATTTTCTCACTTGAGAATTTTTGTCCACTAAACTTGGTCAGAGGTGTGCACCTTCTTCTATGATTCCAGTGCTGACATCCACCACCCACAGACCAATTTTACGAGCTAAGTATTTTAGTCACACGTTGAATTATCCCCCGAAAGCCAGGTGTATCTTGCTGAAACTCTTCCTCAGAGTCGCGGGATATCTTCGTCCCTCCATCTCCCCACTCCCCGCACCGTGACCGACCCTCACCTGGCAATCACCCACCACCTGGACCCGTGTGAGCCCGACTGGAATTCTGTCCTTTTATTGGATCTATTGCACCGTCCGGTGTTATTCACATATGTGAAATGCGGCGCTAAATACCTTTTGAATTTGCCCCGTAAAAGACCAAATTCAGAGCATTCATGAAAACAATTTATAGTTTCATTATACACTCTGACATGAGCACTTTGTCATTATGGACGCTCACACAAAGCAGAGAGAGTAGCAGCGCTCCCATACCATTTGAGTCAATGCTCTTTTATGGACAAAAAGCATTACTCATATATAGTGCTTGCTTGGAACTCACTTTGTTAAGTTCAATTTCAAATAAATGAAAGCGGAAAAAGAGAGTTTTGTGCATTAGCACATTTTTTTTCCTTAAAAAAAAAAAAAGTAATTGCTTAGCTTCAAAAACAAAGGGGAAAGAAAAGCCATTCTGAGACAGATTTGAGTTCTAAGAAAGGACACTTCCACCTTGGATGAATCTTATTCCTGGCAGTAATGAGGTTGGAATCCTGCCTTAAAACGTCCTGGATTTTAAGACTTTGACATCGTCTTCGTGGAGGCAAACGGTTCTGTTGCCACAGTGATTTCTCAAGAGTAAAATCCCCGATGAGTAAATATCAGAGGAGAGCAGCTCAAAAACCAGAGCTGCAATGTCCTAAGGGAGGTATTGAGATTTCACAGGAAAAAATACCATTTACACACAGTTGAACAGATCTGCCCTTGTGCCTTCAGTTCTTTGCCATAATCAACAGCCTTGGTTGGCAGTGCTATTAGTACTGGTGCCACAAAGACAGTCACCTTTGTCCCTTCAATGTATCAGATCCAAGTCTAAGTCCCCCAGGATCCTCCAAGTCTTCCAACTTTGAGGAAGAATTTCGCAATCACATGGAGACGTCATCGAGGAACAGCACGTCCCGTCTACTGAAGGGGACCAGGTAAGAGCCACCACGTATTGGCAAAGTAGAATTCAAATTCCCTGACCTTGAGCTGCAGTCTCTTAGGGTCCAAGAGAGAAGCCATTTCTCTCCCGAAGCACAGTCCAAACAGGGCCTTGAATGTGGTTTAAAGGGCATCACTACGGCGTCTGTTCCCTCTGCTCTAAGACACCTTGTAGAAAACAGGCACAGAGGCCCCCGCTAAGACCCAGTGACCCGGGATTTGAGGAGCAGCACTGCTGCTGTTCGGGTCTCCTTAGGGCATGGAAAACAGGACAATTATAAACCCCATCAAACGGTAAGAAACTGATTCTCCAGAGAAGATGAAGCCACACCAAGCAAAGCGTGGTCTTTAGAAAGCCAGCGCTGGGGCTGCTCTTTCTTCGGCTTACTATGGTCTAGAACAGTGAATTTCGAAAATGTTATTCCATGTCATTTATTTTTATCAGCAGAACAAACCTTAGGCTGCAGCCTCATTTATAAAACAGTTCAGTTTCAAATAAATGAAAGGGGAAAAAGAGTTTTGTGGTGCTGCTCTGGCTGAAGATAGGACACCTCCCCTGTAGTCCTGGCCCCCCCAACCCCGCCCCCGGCATGGCAGCACCAACAAGGGGCCCTGCTCCACATCACCCTGGGATGCTTGTGAAAATGCAGATTCCTGGGTCCCAGCTCAGACTGCTCACCCCCAGCTCACCCCCACACTGCCTGAATCATTGCGCTCTGGTGGCTGGCTCAGAAATCTGCAGTTAGCACACGGCACAGGTGATACTTAACTCCATCCATATTTTGAAAACCCAGGCACTGGAGGCCTCCAGCCTCATGGTGTCTCAGAAGTTAGAATCAATTAAAACAGTCTGGAGGGACTGATAGGCCAGTGGCAGCCCAGAAGCTCAGGGCGAGGCTCGGTCTCAGAGCCATTCCAGGGCTGTCTGAGCCACCTTTCACAGCACAGACGGACTCTGAACAAGTACAAGCACAGACTACATTTGACCATCTGGCCAAAGAGCCTATACTCATTAAAATATCACCAGAAACTCTGGGAGGTGGGGTGGGAGTGGTCCTGGAGAACGGGATGGAAATTCTCATTATTATTCTAAAATGGTGACAGTTTAGTCCCTGTAGTGGCAACCGCTAAATTGTCCCAATTCCTATCCCTCCAATGGGAAACAAACAACCTAAAACTTGGAAAGAAAGAAAAAGGTGCTGAAGATCCTCCGTTGGCAGCTCTGGACAACCAGCAAACACATGGATCCAGCCTCCGCCTTAGAAGGGACCAGAAACAGGACAGAAAGCGAGACAAGTCCAGTCACTGTGCTCGGGACGTTTCCGCTTCTAAAGGAGGGTGGGTAAGTGTAGACGACGGAAGGGGAGGAAAACAGAAAATCACCAGGCAGGGTCAGGAGGCCTCTCTCCAGATGTAGGTCTAGTGATGGGCTGATCATGAACCGTTGGGACCCTGGGAAGGCCTCAGAACACAAGGAACAAAACAAACTCACACTGCCTGGGCCTCAGTTTCCACACTTAGAAAATGAGTGGAGTTCCCAGAATGCCCTCCAATTTGGGGAACCCATGATTTTAACGTCCCATCCAATATCACGGGGGTGGCAGGGGAGAACACTTGGGGAAGGGGCTCCAGGCTAGAAGGTATGACTCACTTTGAGCAACTAGAAATTGCTTCCTCTGCCTTGTCGAGGGCAGAGCCAGCGCAGGGACTTCCAGGGATCAGCTGCAGCAGTGGCGGTTCCTGAATCTCCAGACAGCAGCGGCTTCAGGACCGCCAGCTGGCTGGAAACAGTGCTGGGGCTGAAACGACGTTTGCAGGAACACTTTACAGTAGAGTGAGAAAAGGCTAAATGTCCGAGTGGTTGCCATTAGTGCCCTTCTCCAGTATTTCTAGCTCTCCTTTCCTTCCAGGAGGTTGGCAGGACTGTTCTTCCCCACTGCTTTGGAGTAAGGCAGAGCCATGTAACTTGCTTTAGCCAATAAAGAGGGGCTGGAAGGAACATGAGTCACTTCCAGGGTAGACGCTCCCAAGAGTCAAGGTATCAAATGCCAACTGCACCTGGATCATGGAACCAGCACAGCAGACAACTGCCCCGAAGAGTCGTTTGGGTTCATAGAGAAATGTGTATGATCCAGAAATAAACTTTTGTACTGTTAAGGTACAAAGATTCGGGGGGTGTTTGTTATCAGAGCATAACTTAGCCCATCCTGACTATTACAGTCCATAGCAAAGTGTGAGGGTAGGGAGACTGTAGAGACCATATCTGCCCCTGCTCTGCACTTCTAGTGAGTTACCCAGTGATGAAGAGGATTAACATTATCACTATTATTATTACTATTAATAACAACAAAAACCAAAGTTGTAGTGCAAATGCTTTCCCCGTATGATCTCCTTCAGTCCTCACAATGCCATAATGGGGTTACTGCGTTATCATCATGTACATTTTCTAAATAAGAAAGTAAGACTGAAGGAGTTTATGTAATGTGCCAGGGGTTTGGCAGAGCTGGAATTTGAACCCAGCCTGTGATTCCCAAGCCTGTGGAATCCCGATTCTCGACAAACCAAGCACTCAGCGAAGAAACCATCAGAATATTCATGGAATTGGTTACTACATCTAGTTGGTATTTTCAGCACAGGGAAACTAAGAAAGGAGAATTTTAAATCTGGCTACTTTTTATACCTAGAATCTCTTCACCCACCCACTTCTAAAACTAGATGCAAGGCCTGAAAGAAGAAGGAAAAAATAAACAAAGAATCCGCGAGCATCTCTCCCCTCTGCTCCTCTTGAGGGAACCAAGTAGAGGCAACAAGGTTTCCATCCACTTAAACAAAATGGGATAAAACTAGAGGCTTCTTTCTCATAAGCGGCTTGGTCCTAACAATTTTCTATAAGCTGTAGTTGCTCTCAATCATTCATTCAACCAGTATTTTCTGGGTGCCTTTTGTGCGTTAGCCACTGAGCCACACATTTGCTCTCCGAAAGGGATAAATGGTCCTGGGGATTTTGAAGAGGAAAAACATGATACCTGGATAACAAAATGTAATTTCCACAATCCCTTATGGGTTTTTCGGAAACTCCCAAAATTGTGGAAACTGAAAATGTATTCGCATCCCGTCAGCGACCTCAGCTGACGTGAGGGTTTTTATTATCTTTATGCCACCGACTGTGAATATTCATACATTTGCTGAAGACAAATCAATGTGTTTGATTACTGGCTGCTGCCCAGAACGCTGCTGGGGTTGATACACAATATACGGTATGCTTACAGCATTTCCTTTCAGACGCAAAAACTCCTGCGTCTCAAACACATCTGGGGCCCAAGAATTTCAGATACGAAACCTGCCTTTTATTTGAAAGTCACCCTTGCAAATCTCTACACAGTCTCAAAGACACACTGGTGACTAAAATCAAATCTTTCTCAAACAGCAATTGTCCAAAACCTAAGAATTTATTAGATTTTGACTTCCTCATGTAGGCCAGAAAAAACTAAAACTGTGCTATACGCAGTAAATGTTCGAGCTGCCACAATGCTTCTGTGCCTGTTCCCATCACCTCGTAATATCTTTATTCTCGAGAATTAGCATGAACGCTGGAGCAGGGAAACAGCATCCCAGAGAACCCAAGTGACTTGCCCAATTGCAAAGAACAAGGTTCCCAGCTGCCAGCATCTTCCATAACAGTGTCTTCCAAATTGTGGGTCACGATACATTAGTCTGGGTAGTGAAATCAATTCAATTGCAACCCTCATTTTCTTAAAAAAAAAAAAAAAAAAAAGAACAGAAAATAGCATGACTCCCATGCAATAAAGGTAGGTATCGCTTCATGAAACTTTTCCTTTTGCAGATGTGTGTAGGAATAAACACACATATATGCATCTTTTCACACATTTATGCTGGACTGCCATTTTAAAAGTTTGGAAACGACTCTTCTATAACAAGCCACTTTGCACACGTATTCGTTCCTTCAACAAATATTTAGTGAAAGGCACCAAAAGAGGCAAGAGTGGGGCGGGGGGGGGTGGGTGGGTACTGGGCAGGAAAGAAAAGCTACGCAGAGGAGATGATGCTTGAAATGCATTTTGAGAGATGAGTAGGTACAAAAGGCACCCGAATAAAAGCCATTATATAATAGAAATAATTAACCGGTACTTTGGGGTTGAGGCACCACTCTGATTAATTCATACCTGTTATGCCCACCTCACTGAGATTCCTGGGAGCTTGAAGTGCAAGGTACTATGCTAAAATTAGGCTTTGGAAACTTTCTCAAAATTAAAGGCATTATTTTCATAGCATTTAAAGCTGACAAAAAACTTCCCCAAAGACTCTCTCGCTCGATAGGCAGCACGATACAGCAAGTATGACAAAAACTACTTTCCCCATTTTACAGACAAGATAGCCGAGACTGTCTTTCCCAGAGGGACAAAGCTCACAGCTGTCAGCTCAGACGAGTGCTCTTAACTACAGATCCCAGGCTCTTTTTAGTATTCTACACTGGCACCAATGAAATTATTAGCAATTCCACAAATTACCTCCCTTGGGTCAACCATATCTTTAACAAGACACGCTTAGAGATGATCGTGTCACCGAAAGCTATGCACTTTAATTCATAGTATTTCGAGAGCCTGTTTGGAAGACAGGCAGCCCTCCTGGGGCCTTTTCAATCGTATTCCATGGGGTGCGGCTGAGGAGACAGAGGCCACTCCATGTCCCCAAGAGCTCTGGCTAGCCGCGTGTCGGATGACGGGCAGTTCACCACACTGGGGAACCACGGACATGAGACACTTTATTTCCCGGAGAGCACTTGAACTCGTAATTGTCTAAGCTGTGACTCAGGCCCTAGCCCTCCTCGCTAACTCGAATTTCACCCCGCCCAGCCCCGCATCAAGGTGATCTCATTCAGTCCAATGACGTTCACGGTCATTTCTGTGTTGATTTCACTCAAACTGATATCACAGCTCAGACCTCTCATCTGTACTTCTTGCTCTGCTATCCAATGTGTACCTCTATCCGAACATCCCAGAGGCATCTTAAACTGAACCCTTGATATTCCCTCAGACCTGCCCCGCCTCAAATCTTCCTTCATCGTAAATAAATGGAGCAAACGATGTTTGATTTTCCATGAAAACCTTGTAATCATCTTTGCCTCTTCTCTTTCTTTGCCAGCCCTTACATAACTCATCAGCATAGCCTATGGGCACCACCTTTATGAGACACATGGAACTCCAATACTTCTCACCCACTTCTCCCACGATCACCCTCCTTCAAGCCACCACCATCTCTTGATTGGATTGTGGCCTTCGCCTCCTACTTCTATCTCCTGCTTCTACTCACCTACAGTCTATTTTCCAAGTAGTGATGAGAAAGATGCTTTTCAAATGAAAGCAGATGGCAACACGTGGTAGCTCAGAATCCCCCACGGCCTCCCATTGCCTTTAAAGCAAAATCCAAAGTCTTCCCACTCCCCCTTGCTCACTGCTCTCCACCCTCACTGGCCTCCTTGCTAGCTTTGACCACATCAAGGCAATTCTAATCTCAGGACCTTTGCACTGCCCTCTGCTTAGACTGTGTGTCTTCTTCCCTGGCTTCATTCAAGTCTCTGTTGTAATGTCTCCTTCTCAGGAAGCTCTGCCACCACTCAGACTCCCAATCCCCTTATACTGTGTTACCTTCCTTCATAGCACTCATTACTTGACCTTGAGTTACATAACTTATTATTGATTTACTTTCAACATCGCCCCCTCCATGGCAGCAAGAGGTGTGCTGTTTCATCCCAGATCCCCAGTGTTGAGAACGGCACATAGTACCTAGTTGGTGAATGAGAAAATTTAATCTTACTGCATCTTCAACATACCTGCGACACATGGTATTGTACCCATTTTACAGATTTCCAAACTCACAACTAGTGAAGACCTGAGGAATGATCTAAGCCAGTCCCTTCATTCTACAGACGAGGAAACCGGGACTCAGAATGGTGAACTGACTTATCCAAGGCTGGCCAGTAGGCTCCAGAGTTCAAACCTATACTGAGGATGCTTCTCATTGCAAGCTCAGCACCATTTTCACATTACTAAGTTGAGGTACACATTCCTGGCTGGGAGACATAAATGCCTATAAACTTATAATGGTACCTGGTACTTGTTTATAGTATAGATAATAATAGATGATAGTAAGAAGCCCAATCATCCCTCATGAACAGTTACTAACTATAGTAGGTTAAATGCTATAAAGAGGTGAAAACAGCTCCCAGAACACAGAGAAAAGCAGTTCAGAGTCATGGTTGAGAGCATGGCAGAAAGAGCAGGAATACCAGACTTTAAATCTTGGCTTTGCAATCCCACTACGGGGCATTTATCCAGAGAAAACCATAACTCACAAAGATACATGCACCACAGTGTTCACTGCAGCATTATTTACAATAGCCAGGACATAGAAGCAACCTAAATGTCCATTAACAGAGGAATGGATAAAGAAGATGTGGCACATATATACAATGGAATATTACTCCACTGTAAAAAGGAATGAAATTGACCTATTCATAGTGAGGTGGATGGTAAGTAAGCCAGAAAGAGAAAAACAAACACCGTATGCTAACACATATTTACGGAATCTAGAAAAATGGTACTGATGAACCTAGTGGCAGCGCTGGAATAGAGATGGAGACATAGAGAAGGAACTTGAGGACACCAGGGGGAGGGGAAGCTGGGACGTAGTGAGAGAGGAGCATCAACATATACACACTACCAAATGTAAAACAGATGGCTAGTGGGAAGCTGCTACAGAGCACAGGGAGATCAGCTTGATGATTTGTGAAGACTTAAAGGGGTGGGATAGGGAGGGTGGGAGGGAGGCTCCAGAGGGAGGGGATATGGGGATATATGTATACATGTGGCTCTTTCACTTTGTAGTACAGCAGAAACTGACACAATACTGTAAAACAATTATACTCCAATAAAGATTTTTTTAAAAAAGTTAAGAAACATACAGGTCTTGGGGAAAAAAATCTTGGCTTTGCCACTCACTAGCTATCAATTACTTAGCCTCTCCATGCCTCAGTTTCCCCATTTATTAAATGGGTATAATTATAGTATCTTCACAGGGCATATGTGAGAATTAAAAGAATTTGCATACGTAAAACATTTAAAATAGCGAGTGCTGTATCCACATTCAATGTTATTACAACTATTTTTTATCACGAGGCAAGTGATCATAGCTTGGCAAAGAAGGTAGTCAAAGACCTGGAGGAAGATGTGAACATTTGAAATGGATTCTGAAGAACAGGTAGAAGGATGTGTTTTGTTTGGGGATAGATGGAGTTGTGACAGGTGGTAGTAATGGGAAAATAATACTCCTGGCAGGGAAACAGCCACAGGAAAAAAAAAAAAAAAAAAAAGGTGAGAATCAGGAAGACACATCGTCAGACAGTGAGTGAGCAACGTGCTGGGCTGGCTTCGGTGGAGGGGTGGGAACAAAAGCTGTGAGAGATAAAGCTGGAAGGAGAGCGAGACGGTGGCTGAGGAGTTCAGATTTTATTCTTCCAGCAAGCAGGAGCCCCGAGGGTTTCTGAATAGGGGAGTGACATTAAGAACCCTTTTAGTTGATGCCTTAGAGGGCCAGGACAGGGAGGGTGGGAGGGAGCCGCGGGAGGGAGGGGATATGGGGATATATGTATAAATACAGCTGATTCACTTTGGTGTACCTCAAAAGCTGGTACAAAAGTGTAAAGCAATTATATTCCAATAAAGAGCTTAAAAAAAAAAAAAGACAGGGGAACAAGTAAATTGTTACATCTGTACAATAAAATATTCAATCATTAAAAAAAAAATCCAAAAAAAAAAAAAAGAATTCTTTTAGGAAGACAGTTTTGTCCTGACGTCGTGTGGCGTAAATTATCTTGGACTATACAGCTTGAATAAAATTGGTTGCCAAGCTCACAGGGGGAGGAAAGGATTTGGGGTTCAGGGCCCCCTTTGTAGACACACCTCTGGATCCTGTGTTTTGATCCAAACTGCCAGGCCTACAAAGAACACACTGGCTTGGCTGTTTCTTAATGTGGGGTCTGCTCTTACCTGGTCTAATGCAACACGGATAGGCAGGTGCTACCCGGGCCACCCGCTGCACCGTGAGCTCAGCCTCAGCCTCAGCCTCAGCCGCTGGTATCAGAACCACATCAGCTGTGAGTGGGTCACGTGGCCGCCCAACTGCACCCCAAAGGGCTGAGCTGAACAGGCAAATGCCACGCTTCCTGGTCACTCCGGTGGGGCCAAGGGATACACACTGGGTTCTCCTCCACTTTTGCTCCTCAGTTAAGGTGTAACTCTGCTTGTCATGTTCACGTGCAGTGTACAGACCAGGGATATTTGCTCTCTTCTCTATCCCAGAACAGGCGGGTTTGTTTTCAGGAGAGGGGAAGGAGAAAACAAATTAGCATTTTTTGAAGGTCTACTATGCGCTAGGCACTGTTAGTAATAATAATGAAAAGAAGACCTTGATTTCATTATGAAAGTGGAGCAGCCACTATTTAGTGAGTATTACTATTTTCCAAATTGCGCAAAATGCTCTATTAGAAAGAGTCTATTCAGCCCTATGAGATAGGTTCTTTGATTATCCGTTTTAGAGCTGAGGACACTGAAGCTCTCCAAGAGGGCAATTTACCCTTTATCATGAAGGTAATAAGCAGCAGAGGCAGACGGTTCTCTGCACATATCTGTGAGGATCCTTTGGTCGTAGGCAACAGGAACTCGCACTCTCACATAGGAACGTGTTGGAAGGATACTGGAACTCATAGAATTGGCAAGAAGATGGAGAAGGAGACCTGGAAACAGGCAGGCAGTGAGGTGACTCTGGAGGCGGGAGGCAGGGCTAGGAACCACCAGGTCTCAGTGCAAGCAAGGTCGGGTTAGAGGTTACTGAAATGGGGTAGAAATGAACTCCGTCATATTTCCCATTCCTTGTCTCTCTGCTCAAGCCTGTCTCCAACTGGACTAAAGCTGATCACGTGCCATTCTTTGCCTGGGGGTGCCGCTGAGAAAGACCAACGAATGCTGGGAAGTGGGGAAACAGCACACGTTCACCACGATAACCTAGTGTTGGGCTGCTCCCCGCAGGCCTGCAAGACCGAAGAGCCCCGAGTCGGCAACAGAGACGTCAATGGTCTAACAGATGCGGGAGCTTACCCGTCTGAAGCAAGGACCTGGAGCGACAAGCCGCCGTGCGTGGCAGAAGGCAGGCAGGACTTGGGGGCAGGCACCACTCCGGGGGAAAGGGGAGAGTGCCAGTTACAGGGGGAACTGATGTCCCGTTGGCGCCCTGGTCACCAGGGAAACTAGCAGAGGGACACATCCCTCGCCACTCCTTTGATAGGAAGAACCACGAGCTGGGGCCTGGGGCAGGTACGCAGGAAGCTCAGTCCTGTGAGCAGCTGCAGGTGCACCAGGCACTGGTCGGGCAGGGGATGGACAGACAGCAAGGGGACAGCCGTCCTGAGTGGCCTGACCACACATCTAGGTAGATCCACCCTATTGAGCTTATTTCTCAACCGTGCGCAGGTTCCCCTTCTCGTGCTTCATGAATAAAGGTTGAAAAAGGAATGGTAGGCATTTAGAGACTTCCCTGGAGGCCCAGTGGTTAGGACTCCCCACTCTCACTGCCGAGGGCCCAGCTTCAACTCCTGGTTGGGGAGCTAAGATCTTACAAGCCTTGCAGCGACCCCCCCCCCAAATGGTGGGCATTTAATAACAACTTTCCTTTGAACTAACCTCTGAGCCTCTGCTCATCATACACAGAAACACATGTACCGTGACTCCCGTGGGGTACAGACACCTACCCGCTGGAGAAAGGAAGAGCAAAAACTGCACACCGAGTATGCTGGGTAATCAGTGAAACATGAATGGAATAAACTTGGTAAGATATGCCAGTTCTTGGCATGTATACTAGATACCATGAAATGCTTTTATTATCCTCTCAAAAATAGATTTCTTTGGAATTGCATTTCAATTATATTTTTAAAGCAGGGCTCATAGCTCATGTGTGGATGTTAACTCATGCCCACACGCAGACACCTGAAGGCAGCCTTGTGCTTCGCATCTTAAGAACCCAAACCCACCGTTTTCACCACGGAGTGGCTTTTATCTACCCATTTACGGTTATCTGCAATAAAGCAAGTCATAATTGCTACACGGAAGATCATAATAATTAAATGACTATCTGACATACTACATTACTATTGGGATGGCTTTACACCCAGGAAACGGCGGAGAGAGATGCAGGTAGCCCGGGCGTCAGGGAGGGGACCTCTCCGCCAAGTGACCCTCTCTGTCAAACAATGACTCGTGGTCCTTGGCGGCTTTTACTGATGGAGGATCGGGCTAGATCTCATCAGCCACTGCGAGGAAACGGCTTGCTAATCCAGAAAGCCTCCTCAGCGCGATGATACACACGCGTGGCTGAAGGGTTCCTGTTCAGGAATAATTGAGAAACTTCTCAACGGCACACTCACTCTTGGTCTCAGAGGGATGTCCTCCCCTGGTCTGCTGCCTTCTCCTCTGTTACCTTCCTCTTCCTACCCTACCCTCTCTCCCCGGTCCAGGGACACCTCCTCCCCCACCCACTGAGCAGCACCAGGTAAACAGTATTCAACAACCAACAGAACTTCTCCAACCTCGAAAAGCTCAGGTAAACAGTATTCAACAACCAACAGAACTTCTCCAACCTCGAAAAGCTACTCCCTCCATTCCTGGAGCTCCTACCTTGTGCTGCCCAGTGATTGCTAGCTGGGACCATCATTTGTCTGCCCACCTGTCTAGTCCAGGTACCAGTCTCTTTGAAAACCATAATTGGGCCCTGCCCCTCGTCTTTAAAAATATCTCCATTAAGGAGAGTGGCAGACAAGAGCCCCACAATGTCTGGCTGCAATCCACCTCCCTGACTTTCCCCACCCACTGTGTTTCTATCAAGCCCCACTTACTGCTTCCCCATACTCGCTCTCCCTCACCTCTCTCTTTTCTTGTCTGCTCCTGCACCCAGCTCATGAGTCCCTGACTGGGAAGCCCTCTGCCATCCCCGGGCAGGGTAAGAGCTGGCTGCTGGTGGCCACCCGGCATTCTGGGTACACCTTGATTAGAGCATCACATGCATCACAGTCACCTGTCCACCCGCCTGCCTCCCCACAGAGTCAAGCCTCTTTGCAGCCGGAGTCCAATTCACTCACCTTTGCATCTCCACAGCCAGGCACAACTCCTGATCCAGAGTGGGTGCCCACAAAATATTTGAGAAATAAGTAAATTTCAGTTCCCATGAAGCTGAAAAATATTTATATATATATTATCTATAAATAAATTTATGTACATATTATCTATAAATTTATTTTTAATAATATAATTTATTATCTATAAATCTATACATATTATCTATAAATTTATTTATAGATAATGTGTATAATATATATTTTTAGTAAGATAGCCATCAATTTTTACTAAGCTTAAATCTCTAAATCCCATTTTAGCATCGCATTTAGGGGGAGAAAAGTACAGTTTCACGAAAACTCGACGTGTGTGGAGGGGGCACAGGATAGCTCCTATAGAATCATCAGAATGGTGTTTTATTTAACCTCATTTTTAATCACTTAAAATGAGCACTTCCCTACATCATCTGGGCCTAGACGCCATTCACCACCTTTATCCTTTGAAGTCTTGTAGAATCACTGCTCTAGACAGAATCCAGGATCGTCACTTGCAGATACATGTATACTTATAACTTCGCTTGACCAAGTGTGGGCATCTACAGGGTACATGCCACGTGAGGCCAACCACATGCTGATGCCCACTGGGCGGAAGTCCTCCAGCTGCGGCAGTCCCAGCCACGCACCGCTAACCCGCGGCTGCCTTCGTGTGAGTCTTTCCCGTCCGTGCCTACACCCCGTCTCCAAATGTACAGCTCCCTGAGCATTCCACAGCCTTTTTCTAAAGCTGTGTTCACCTCTGTAATTTTTAGATAAAATTTCAGCAATTTCAAGTTTGTAACGTAATGATTCTAATGCCATTCTCTAAGATGACTTTTTCTTTCTTTATGATCTACCTTTCTCGGAGTCACCATGTCGGTTTCCCCTCTCCAGTATTACTTTCGACAGGCAAACTTTGATTATTTGAACGCCCCAGGGGACATGCTGAAATTTAACTTAAGTGAGATTTCAGGTAATTGGAAGAGTTTATAACGTGAACCATAGTAGCTGGGGGGTATGTGAAATCCACTGACAGTCTTGGTTAACTGAAGTCTTGAATAACGAAGGTTTGCCTGAATATCTGTTTCAATCCTTTCACTCCTGTTATTTCTCCTTTCCTCCCTCTGTCCATCTTCTCACTCTCCAAAGAGTATATCCTTACTCTTTTCAGGCTGATAAAGATGAGAAAAAGCAAGGGAAGAACATTGGCTTTCCTTCTAGCTGGCCACACGTGGGCTAGGAAACCCCTTCGCCTTTGCTGAAGAGAGCACATATTTTTAAAAATCATTGCTTCCCGGGAGTGAATTCGCTCTCTCCCCTGTGCTAGGCTGATCCAACCTTGCCTCGGGCCGAGATGCTGAGGGTGGAGCATGCCACTCTGGTTTGTTTGAGAGATGGGGTGTTCAGGGTGGAGCACAGAAATCACCTGTGCATCTGAGGTTCTCCCTTTTCCACCCAGGTTGTCAAGAGCCTGGGATACACTGGAGGCAGGTGACAGCCCACGTCACCAGCCCTCACAAAGGCAGTGACCCATTATAACATGTAACAGTCACATTTGGAATGTAATGATAGACTTGCTGGTTACTTCATTATATGGTAAGAATTCGATTCAGTTCCAGAGGGCTCCCCCTGTGGGCTGGGTGGCAGCAAAAAGCCAGCAGAGCATGGACACATTTTGGTCAAACTGTCTTAAAGAGCTGTAAAAATGCTGTGGCTCTACTTCCCCTTGTCTCAAAAAAGAAATCAGAAAAAGACCCTAATATTCCCCAATACGGTGCCCCCTTGTATATCTGTCAGCTCTTAACCTCTTAGCTCTACTCCCAAACACCAGGAGCAGAGGGACCTGCGGCAGCGCCCTCACTTTATAGATGAGGTGCTGAGAGGACCAAAGGGTGGCATTTGCAGAACAAGAATTGATTCCTGGACCATCCTTTAACAAGAAGGAATTTGGGAGATACAGAGACAAAGTTGCCATTAATAGAATCAACTCAGCAGGTGGGATTTAGAGTGAAACGTGGGTTTCACTGCCCACCTACCACTGGGCCATGAGAAGCCCCATCCCCACTCTGAGCTTCAGTCTCCCCTTTTATAAATGATGATATGAATAACCACCATCATTTATGGACGCTCCTCGGTGCCCAAAGATGATTCATCATTTCACACACATAAATCATTAGTCCTTATCACAACTCCAAACGGTAGATGTCATTACCCCTTTTACAGATACAGAATCCAAGGCTCTAAGAGGTTAAAAAAACAAAAAGTGTGCAGTCTGTAAGTGGCAAAGGTGGGATTTGAACACAGGTCTGTCCCATGTCCTTTCTGCTGCAGTGTCCTGCCTCTCTCACAGAAAAGCCTAAGGATTTTAAAAGACAATGTATGTTAAAAAAAAAAAAAGCACTCAAACGCTAAAGGCATCAATCTTATTATCACCATATCAAAGGAATCAAGAGAACTGTGTCTGCCCTATTCAAAGAAAGGAAACAATCTCCATTCCTAAGTTTGTCAGCAGACCTTGCCTTCCTGAAAAAAATTATTTCCCTGCTGGGATTAATAGTTCCATAAGAGGGCCAGAGTGCTCAAGAGGAAGATGTAACTCAAGACGGTGCATCTTGTGGGACTAGTCCCTGGCTGCCTTCTCTCTGATACTAGAGTCAGGTGCAGATACTCTAAAGTAAGGAGGTGGTCCATGCCCGTCTGCCCCAGAATGCAGTCATCTGCAAACTGGAGATCTTGAAATCAGCCATGCAAATCCATCACCATTTTAATTATCCAAGTAAATAGAGCTCTTACAACCATCTGCCAAGATTTCAACCAGTTGCGATTGTTAAGCTTCCCAGTGGTTCTTTCTGGATGAGAACTACAGAGTCATTGCTAAAGGGCCGCTTGGGCCCAAATTCTGCCTCCAGGATGAAGGTGTCCCCAGCTGAAGCATGCGTCTCGGAGCTGTTTCTTCCCCTCTCTAAGCCTTGCTCGTGTATTTCTGAAAACTGTTAATTTGCTCCTTCAAATTAACTTCGCCTTTATTGTTCTTCCTTTCTTTCCACCAACTCCAGGCAGTACTGATTAGTGAGAAATTTTCCTCCACAAGAATGGTCAGCCCAGAACTCATCCGCACAGCCAAAGTGAGGTGGGGATGCCTTCTGGAACACGGGTGGGTGTGCGATCCTCGCGATTTGAATCGCTGGAGACTTCAGAGACCAGACTAAATCGTAAATACTGCTTAAGGTGGGGGCTCTGTCCAGGTCTGTTTCTCTGGCTGATAACTGTGCAGATGAGTTGATTATGTTAGTGAAAGTCTCCCGTGGGCGAGCTGAGTTAATTATGGCCTTCAGGGAAGATGGCAAAATCCTCACTGGCGACAAATCACCAACAGACCACATGGCAGTGTTGGGCGTGACTGCACTTGCTTTCCTTGACAATCTGTCCACCAACACCACTACCTCTGTCATCACCGTTCATCGGGATAGCATTCAAATGACAATAAAAGTGTTTACTCTTCTGCAAGTACAGAATCAAGACCTGACGGTTGAAAGATTCTTTGGAGATGGACACACAGACATCACTGATGCAGGTAATGTCAAGGTTTGGGCAATTCTCTTTTCCTAAAGAAAATTCCCTGATAGGATCACCACAGACAGCAGCAACACATTGCTAATTGCTAAATATATGATCAGGCCGACCGCTCCAAAAGGAGGTGAGGTTTCAGAGGCAGAGAGACCTAAAAGAATACAGAGGGCAGTGGATATGCTGAGTAAGACCCTGAGCTTGAGACCCAGATATGACCATGGACGTGTCAGTCAAAGCACAGATGGCAGACCCTCCTCTACCAGTGACTGTGCACCAGGCACTTGTCCTCACCATGAGACCCTACAAGGTAGATACTACTATGATCCCCTATAGACATATAAAGTGCTGGGCAGTAAGACGGAAGCAGAAGTGTCCTTTGGGACTTCTGGGAAGTTTCCTTAAGGGGAGATCTACACTCTTTTGCACGTCTTCCTTGTCCTGAAATATATGGTCCACAAAATAGAAAACCTCACTCTTGGAATGGAGCGGTAGAGCAGAGAAACGGAAGGTGCCCGGATCCCTGACAAACAGTGAGCTGCCGTATCAGCCCAAACCATCTACCTCCAAATTTACTGTACGTGTGTGTGGCTATTGGCGTAACTGAGGTGATCTTGGGCCTTTAAAGTTTCTCCTGTCCTTTTGTTGACCCCACCCAGGACTGTACTGTGCAATAAGTCACTTCTCTGTCATCAAGGGCTTTGTATTGATAGTTAATAGATATTGTTTAATAATCATTAGGACCGGGTGACCTCTATGCTCTGTTAGTCCCCAAACAGTGATGAAAACCTTCACCGACGTATTCCCTGTGCCCACAAGACTCATTCAAGAATCTTGACTTAGGAAGGCGCGTCCTGCTTCCCAACACCTACCCCAACGCCCCTTTCACCATAGAATTGTCCCCACGGCCCCCAGGCAGTGCAGGTGCAGCGGCCAATGCTTCCGGGCCATCGTCCCCGCCGACTCCACCCTGTGAGTAAGTTACTGTAATAAACTGACCCATTGACTATATGGAGCTGTTTGCCTCATTTTTTTGGTCTCAAGATGCCTTCTCAATTTCGTGGGCACTTTTTGTTCCCTCTGTTCTTCAACAATGTGAGAAATATAGATAATTTTATCTTCTTTAAACCACGATTATTTCTGATATGACATTAAAATCAATCCTAAATAATATATTGATATGCCCAAACAACTGATATTGAAGAAATTTCAGAAAGATATTAATAAAACAATCCCATTTACAATCTCATCAAAAATAATAAAATACCTGGAAATAAATCTAACTAAGGAGGTAAAAACACTGTACTTGGAAAACTGTAAGACACTGATGAAAGAAATTGGAGACAACACAAACAGATGGAAAGATACACCGTGTTCATGGATTGGAAGAGTTAACATTGTTAAAATGACTGTACTCCCCAAAGCAATCTACAGACTCAATGCAAGCCCTACCAAAATACCAATGGCTTTTTTCACAGAAATAGGACGATTCTAAAATTTGTATGGAAACACAAAAGACCCTGAATACCCAAAACAATCTTGAGAAAGAACAAAGGTGGAGATATCACACTTTCTGATTTCAAATTATACTACAAAGCTCAATCATCAAAACTATATGGTCCTGGCAGAGAGCAGACACATAGCTCAATGGAACAGAAGAGGCAGCCCAGAAATGAATGCACACTTACATGGACAGTTAATCTACAATAAAGGAGGCCAGAATTTACAATGGAGAAAAGACAGCCTCTTCAATACATGGTATTGGGAAAACTGGACAGCTACATGCAAAAGAATCAAACTGGACTACCTCCTTACACCGTATGCAAAAGAAATTCAAAATGGATTAAAGACTTAAGTATAAAACCTAAACCACAACACTTTCAGAAGAAAACATAGGCGGGGCTTCCCTGGTGGCACAGTGGTTAAGAATCCTCCTGCCAATACAGGGGACACGGGCTCGAGCCCTGGTCCGGGAAGATCCCACATGCCGCAGAGCAACTAAGCCCGTGCACCACAACTACGGAGCCTGCGCTCTACAGCCTGTGAGCCATGACTACTGAGCCCATGTGCCACGACGCCTGAAGCCCGCTCGCCTAGAGTCCGTGCTCCGCAACAAGAGAAGCCACCACAATGAGAAGCCCACGCACTGCAACGAAGAATAGCCCCTGCTCGCCACAACTACAGAAAGCCCACGCACAGCAATGAAGACCCAACACAGCCAAAAAATAATAAATACATAAATAAATAAATTTATTAAAAAAAAAAACATAGGCAGTACTCACTCTTGGGATGCAGTGACAGAGCAGAGAAACAGAAGGTGGCTGGACCCTTGACAAACGGTCACATATCTGTATTTTCCAAATTTGGGGTGGAGGGGTGCAGTGAACACATATCACTCGGGTATTTAAAGTTGTATCCACACGACTCAAGGCTTTATCGTCTCTGGGTATCACTAATACCTTCAGCCACTCGGTTTCCTTCCCCATCCATTCCTCGTTCACAGATTCAGCCCATCAAGGGCAGGGCCTTGCTGCTGTGATGAGGACACCCTGTGATGGGGGTGAACACGCAGGGCTGGGAGGTTCGAGTCGCTCACCTCCACGGAGCCGGTGCTTGGACAGGGCTGCGTCACCGGGCACACCTGCCTTCAGCTCACAGCACAGAGGCGGTGTCCCACCTGTCCTTCAGGATGCGGTTATGACGGCAGGGCTCCTGGCACCCCTTTGGCTCAACTTCCAGCTGAAATTTAAGTCATGGCAGGAGTCTGGAACCAGACGCCAAAAGGCTCTTGTTCAGCTCAGGTTTTTAGGTTTAGAGGTAGGTCAGCTGATGTGAGTGTACAGAGGGTCTGAACCCAAGGTTCCCAGAGGGAAAAACTTCTAACTTTCACGTTTAAAAGCCTAGCTCCACACACTTGCTTCTTGTTGAACGACCATAAAGAAGGACTCTGAATTTCTGAATATTTCATAAACACTCAGTTTCCATTTCTTCGTCTATAAAATAAAAACACTACCCCCTGCTCATTCTAACTGGTAAAGTAGTTATAAGAAATTGATTAAGGAATACAGAGGAAGGTGACAACATTGTACTGGATTCTGCACCCCAACTTTTATCAAAGTACCTGGGACACAGTGAATCCTCTTAAATATCAGTGGAGGGGAGGCAAATGTAAGGAATTATTTTTATTTGCTACTTCTCATGATGAGAAGATGGCTATGGGGACAAAAAAAAAAATCGCAATTTCTTTGCATGAGAGTCAACTGTGGGTGGCGAATAACCTTGAAACAAACTTAAATTCTAGTCTAGAGCAGAGTTAAAGGCTGGCATCTGTTCAGACACTACAGCACAGGTCAGAGTCCATTATAGAAAGTAGCTCTTCATAACCAAGTGATTTCCCACCCACAGCTTCTGCCTGACTCTGTTCAAGCAATACATCTGATAGAATAAAATTCCAGTTTGGAAGAAAAGAAGGGAACTTGGGAGGGAGAGTGGGAGGGACTTGACGCCTAGTAAATTCATAAATCCCTAGAGCTTATTATAAGGAGATTTGACTTTCCACCTTTATAAGATCACAGTCTATATTTCGAGAGTCAGAAGGCCTGTGAGAGCAAATGGAGACAAGGGGACTTTGGGGAGAAAAAGAGCTAAGGATACTGTTCTGACAAACAGAACAGGATGTCCTTGTTTTAATTCAGTAGGTTTTCAATTCAAGTATTAGCTGATAACCCAGTGGGTCTGTCATCTCGTTTAGATTTGTCCGTTGCATGTAGCACATCGTTCTGGGCACAAAGGGAAATTCAGAAATGAACCTACCCATCCTGCACCGAGTAACTCCAGGCTGGAGGTGAGACGTGTACACAAATAACTCCAACGTGAGGCGACCAGGGAGATGCTGGTCACAGAGCTGTGTTTAGATGCCTGGGATCACAGAAGGCAAGAGACCTTCCAGTTGGGGGTCAAGGTGGTCATGACCAAGCCTTGAAAGAGGAGTGAGGAGAAGCGAGAGAACAAGAGCTCCCGGCAGAGGGCACAGCCTGAGCAAACGCCAGGTGCATGGAAACACAGGCTTCCGGTAAAGACCCCAACGTGGTTCTGTTCGCCAAGAATACAGGACACTTGAAAAGGAGAAATGCAACATGAGGTTGGAATGTTTGGTTTGGATGAAAGTAAGAAAGCCCTTAAAGGACAACAGAGTCTGAGTCAAAGGCAGAGCCAACAGGGCCACGAAGGGCCTTGAGCGAGGAAGGGATCGCAGTCTGCTTGCAGACTCTTGACCGGGCAGGACGGATGGGAAGGAAAGGCAGAAGGAGATGCAGGAGACAGGGAGGCTGCAACAGTCCAGGGTGGGGAACTGACTGCTGGTTCTTTGTGAGCAGGTGCTGAGTCTTGAGCGCTGAAATCAGCTGAATACGAGGCTTATTCAAAAGCCCCACAGATGAGGAAGGTAGAGTGGTCATCAGGAGGCTGGACTAAGGGAGAGTGAGAAGGAGCAAAGTCAGAAGGTGAATACGGTGAGCACAGAAGAGGCTGTGGAATGGAGGTTGATCGAACAGCCTGCAAACACGCTAGAAGATCTGACAAAGCTGGAGACTATTGGGAGAGCAGAAGAGGTTACAGATTGACCCCGACAGTACTCACCAGTCTGGAGCAAATTAAAAAGCAAATTGGAACTGGCTTGAATAAAAGGGAGCTCCATCGCTGCCGCCTCCAATATTGCCTTGGTCGTGGGGTCTGCAGATGGCAGAGCAAGCAGGTACATCAATCTGCACCTCATCAATACGAATTTTCAATGGCATCATGTTGACAGCCTGCAGCTGACACATCACCTCCCTCTGCTGAAGCATCTCTGAAGCCCTGGGAAGGCTTCTCCTAAAGCCCAGGCAAGGACAAGGACCAGCCCCTCGGCTGTAGAGGGTGGGGGACTTTAAAACACACTTTCAAGTACATCATCTCACTTTAACCTCATCTTAGGTGAGAGACACAAGACAGGTACTGGTATCCTCATTGTACAAAGTCCAGAGAAACTGAGGTCTGGACAAGTCAGGTGTTTTGCCCAAGACCATGTAGCTGCATAGTGGTGGAGCTTGATGACTTACATAACGCACTGCAGCCTGGGACAGGAAGCTGCCCGGGGACCCCAGCACACTGCCCAGGACACCAGGCATCTGTCAGACCATGTGGACACTCGCTCCCAGCTCCTTCGGAGCCATGGTCAGCCTGGGAAGAGGTTAGAAGTGGGGCACACCGGCAGGTGAGTAGGATTGACTTCAAAAGGAATGTTGAAAATGGCCAGGTGAACTGTCTCCCCTTCCTCGTTTTCTTCTCTTTATTCCTTCCCTGCCTCCCTTCCTTTCGTCCACAAGTACCTGCCGAGGATCACGTGCCAGGCACTGTGCTTGACACGGGTGACCACCCGCCCCTCTGAAGTCCCTCATCCTCAGGAACCCCCGCCGCCTTACCTGCCCACAATCCCCCACACTCCCTGCCCCACTGAAATACACCATCCACTTCCCAATCTCTCGAGGCCCACAGGAGGTGGGAAACCCAGTGCAGGTTATGACAATTGACCTGGGCCTTCACGTGTGAGTAGGAGGTCATCTTCGGACATAAACAAAGGCTTCGAGAGGTCTTGGGGTGTGGAATGATCAGGTAACAGGAGTGCTACAGAGCGTGGGGGAGGTGGGGGTATAAGGGGTACAGAGGAGTTACTGAAGATGAGGAGAGAGCAGGCTCTTGGAGGCCACCTGAGCAATGGCGTTCACTCTGCAGGCCCAGAAAGCCATCAGGGGCTTTATTAGGCACTTGAGTGCTTGGAAGGACAACTCAAGTAACTGCAGGGAAAAAAGAAGATCTTAGAGGGTCTTTGTGCAAATATTCTGGGAAGAGTAGATGAGAAATGGGCCAGTGGGATAGTAGGAAAGGTGACACAGAGCCCTTATTAAGGACTTGTACCGAAGCAGAAAGGATGGGCCTTTGTAGAGAATGAGATGCATGTGGGGTAAGTTGGAAGAAGAATCAAGGAAGATTCCATAGTGATGTCATTAACTGAGCTGGGATAGAAGGGAAGAGAGGTGGGAAGGGCAGAAGGCAGAGGGAGGGTGAATTCAGTTCAGGGCCCACTGAGTGCGAGGTGCCTGGGGGCCACATCCAATGGTCCCACGGCGGGATGAAGCCCAGCATGTAGGAGGAGAAGAGTGGAGTGTCAGAGGCTGCCCAGCCAGGTGTCAAGTAGGTAGAGGCCTGAAGAAAGACCATCACATGTGGCAAAGAGGAGGCTGGTCTTGGGTGGCCTTGGCAAAAGCATTTTCTGGAGTAAAAAAGAGGTAGAAGGCAGGCTCAGGTGGGTTTAAGAATGGGTGAGAGCAAGGGCGCAGAGGGACAGGTGCAGGTACAGGCGGCCTCCTGGGCCCTGCCCAGCCCTCATCCCCAGGCAAACACTCCCTGCTCAAAGCGTACAGTCGTGCCCTTTGAGTTGCCTGCAGAATGAAGGCCACGCAGGACCCCCGCACTCTCTAGACAGCTAACCAGGCATTCAAGGTCAGCCTAACACTCAGCACTGATGCCCCGCTGTGGGTCTCTAATCAGAGAAAGACATCTGGGATTTCCCAAACAAGCCCTGCATTTTGCCACCTCTGCACTTTTGCTATCTCCATTCCTTCTGCCTAGAACACTTGCCCTTTACATTTCCACTTGCAGAAACCCTGCCTAACCTTCCTGGCCCAAGTGCTACCCTCATTAAGAACCTTTCTCAATCCCCCAGTCCAAACGAACTTGCCTGCAAAGCATAAAGCTTTGCACACAACAGTGCTCGTTACGTGTCTGCTACACGGAATATTGACCTCCTCCTTTGCTAGCCACCTGTCCCACTGAAATACCCCTGGGCTGTGTTTCATTCTTCTTTCATGCCAACTGACCAACCTAACACAGTGATGGATCTATCCTGACGTCACTGACCCCCACCTGTGTGTCTGTCGCTAATAAACTATAGGTAGGCAGGCACGTCTGTGAGTCTCTAACCATAAATGAGAATGTGAAATCAAGGTGGAGGCCCTGCAGATGGGCCAGACCTAGGTCACTTGGGGGATGCTCCATCAGTATCCTCACTCAGGCCCTGCACTTCTTGAGCCACAGCACGAAGCCTCATCATTCTAGAACTCTTGTCTCCTACCCCAACACAGGTGGTCACGGTCTCTCCTCTTAGGAGCACACTAACTTGTGCAGGACTTAAGATCCACACACAGAGAAGGTCCTTTCCTTTCCCAGGGAGCATGTAAGTTCTGCATGAGAGGTTTGTAACCCTCACGGCATAAGGCAACAGGATGAAGAGCTCACTTGAAGCTTGGGTGATCATGGTTGATTTCATGAGGGATGTGATGTCTGTGGCACCTTGAAGGGCTGGTAAAGGCTGTGGTCAGGGAAGAAGTGGAAGGCCCACCTGGAGGAGGTCAGGATAATAAGGTAGTAACCAGAATGCAGAACAGATCAGTTTGACTGGAACAGCCAATTTATGAGGGAAAATGAGGCATAAGACTAGAAAGATAGGTCAAGAACAGCTCGAGGTGAACCTTGCACACCCAGTAATGGGGAGCCCCTGAAGGCTTCTGAGTAAGAGGACCTGGTGACGTGCCTTTTTTAAGGTAGCTTAATAGGCTAGTTGTATAGAAGGTATATTGGCTTGAAGAAGAGATGATACTTTGAACAAACTTAAGATGTTCGTTACAATCAAAATAGCATAAGATAATGGAAACAGAGTAGCCTAGAAGAAGTGAAATGCAAACGAGAAGACTTCAAAATAAAAAATCTGCCAAAGGCCTGTGTTCCTTGGGGATCAGGTACCCCCCACCACTGGTGCCGTTTTACCTGAAGGACCAGAAAGAGATGCAGGCTCCCAGCTAAGCAACGTCCTCTGCCAGTAGGTACCCAAAGCCCCACCCTGGTGTTATTCGTGGAAAACCAGGCAGTGGGTAAGAAATGTCGCTCACTCTGGTCATTTTCATTCAGCCACTGGCCAAAGACCTCTTCTAATCTTCAGCCAATGTATTTTATTCAATGTGAAAGTCACTAAATTAATTTTTTTTAACACAATAAGAGTAGAAATTGCCTATTTTAGAAGCACATATGCGAATGTCCCTGCACAGGAGAGAACATGAATCCCATTAGTTAAAAATAGCAGTTGCGCTCACTTTCCCCCACATGCTAATTTTAATAAACTTACTCTGAAATTAGCCTGCCACTATGCAGACAGCTGCTCATCAGAAATGTTCCCAGGAAGCACTAAGCCTGCCTCACACGAGTTCAAGCACTCCCAGGAAACTCTGAACAATGCCGAGTTCTACACGCAACGCGTCCTCTTCTCACCGACTCAGCCGCCCCCGGCCCTCTGTCATATCCAGCACTAGCACCCTCTAGTCTCACCTCGAGGGTCAGCTTGGACTCATTCCACTGCATCTTCCCAATCCAATTGGCTATGAAATCCTGTATGGGTCTTCCTTTAAAGTCTTTCTCATAGCCGTCCCTTTTTCTCTATCCCCACTGATGCCGTATCCCCTCATCACTTCATTTATTCAAATATCCAAGCATTCATATGTTCTATATTCACTGAGTTCTATATTCAAAGGGCAAGGTACAGTGTGAAGGGCTAAGGTCACAAATTAATAACACATGGTCCCTACCCTCAAGGAGTTCAAGATCTTTTGGGTCCAGTGGAGAGAGAGACAAGTCAAGGGTTAGTTAAAGAACCATCTGGGGACTTCCTAGGTGGCGCAGTGGTTGGGAGTCCGCCTGCCAATGCAGGGGACACAGGTTTGATCTCTGGTGCAGGAGGATCCCACGTGCCGCAGAGCGGCTGAGCCCCTGCGCCACAACTGTTGAGCCTGCGCTCTAGAGCGTGTGAGCCACAACTATGGAGCCCATGTGCCGCAGCTGCTGAGGCCCACGCACCTGGAGCCTGTGCTCCGCAGCAGGAGAGGCCCCCGCAGTGAGAGGCCCGTGCACCACGGTGAGGAGTAGCCCCCGCTCACCGCAACTACAGAAAGCCCGTGCGCAGCTGCAAAGACCCAACACAGCCAATAAATGAATAAATAAATAAATAAAAATTAATTTTAAAAATTAAAAAAAATAAAGAACCATATGATAAAGTGGTATGACTTAGGTGCAACAGGGGATATTGATGGTGACTAGAAAAGACTGGTAGCTCATCTTTACTTGTCTCTCCCTGATTCCTGGGAGAGCTACCAAACTTGTCTTGCTATGCCCGCTGCCTGGCACAGTGCCTTGTGAATGACAAAGGCTCAGTGATTATTGAGTTCAGTGGAAACAAATCTTTCCCAAGTATTCTCACCAACTTACAGTCCAGTTAAAAAAAGCTTTCAGTGCCTATTACCAGCTACATTAGAGCACACTCTCTGTCTTGCTTTTGAAGGCGTTCACCATACGGTCTACCCTGGCTACCCAACCTCCGTTTCTGCTATGCCTCAACCCACTAGTTTCAGGCTTTATTTGCAGCATTTCCTCAAAGGCCAAGCAGCAGGCCAGCACTCAGCGTGCATCCTGTCACCACCACCATCCCCACTGCAGCCGAAGGCAATGGACCCAGTTCAAGTTCTACTTCTAAGAAGCTTTTTCCCACTTCTTCAGCTTCACCAACTGCCTATATGGTATCTAAGATATACTTGTTCATTACTGTGCACGTTTTTCATCTAATAATAATAATAAAATACTATGAATATGAATAATGCTTTGAAATATTAAATGATTCCCTATTTACCCACCTTGCCTCAAATTCCTGTAACTCCCACCTTGTTTCTCTCCACACATCCCGCTCCGTTTTAAAAGCCAGACATTCTGCCTTCATGTTCCAAGGAAGAGAGTGCTCAGCAGAACACTGGTAGCCAAGTGACGGGCTTTTTAGCTTTGAAAGTCTGGTCCTTAAGACACCAGAGTCTCCCCAGTAACTCCCTCCCCCACGACCCTCCAAAAGACTAGAAAAGATCTCCAAACTTGAGGAAAAGGCAGACAGAGGGCAAGGAAAGAGGGCCTGGTTACCAGTGAGTGTCTAACAGTGAACACTAATCAGCCTGGTGTGCGGAGAGCAGAGTAAGGACGGTGGGACTGAGGTGTAGGGGGTGTGGCTAGAGGTGATGGAAACCTGATGAGTTGGGGAATCAGAGAGGTGAAGAGTAAAGTGAGAGAGCAGCATAAACATTTATACACTACCAACTGTAAAATAGATAGCTAGGGGGAAGTTGCTGTATAACAAAGGGAGATCAACTCGATGATGGGTGATGCTTTAGAAGGCCAGGACAGGGAGGGTGGGAGGGAGTCGTGGCAGGGAGGGGACATGGGGATATACGTATAAATACAGCTGATTCACTTTGGTATACCTCATATGCTGGTACAAGAGTGTAAAGCAGTTATATTCCAATAAAGAGCTTAAAAAATAAAAGAGTAAAGCTCTCCAGAGCGATGGCTGTCTTGAATATCCATTTCCCCTCTTTTTAAGGACTTAAGTTTGTTGACGTATAATTTATATACAGAAAACTGCACCATGGTTTCTCAACGTTTCCCTCAGCTCAGGAGTGACTCAGGGACAGCAGAACATGACTAAATTCCACACCCCACCGTGGGCAAGGAAGCAAAGTCCCCCATGCCCAGAACAGTGAAGGAGCAGTATAAAACCTCGTTCTTCCTTCACCCAAAGTAGTGTGGGTCTGGTACAGCTACCAACGGGCCAGAAGAGGGGAGCAAGGGCAGACACAACAGTGACCGGCAGTGACGAATGACCAGATAGTAGACTGAAAGGAGGAGAGCGTGGTTAACAAAAATAGCCCAGACCAGTTGTGGGCCCTCCACCCCATCACCCCTGCCGACGGCTGAGTACGACTTACCACCCCTAGAATGCAGATAACAAGTTCAGGCAGAGGTGTGGTTCCCACCCAGATCACATCCCCCTCCCCACCCCGCCTTCCAGTGGGAGTTTGTCATCATCATTAAGGTGTTACAGCAAAACTTTTCATTTCGTGAGCACCTGAGTTTGTGCTCTGAGGTCCACCCTCACTGTACGGACGTTTGCTGAATATTTACTGCTTGCCGGGCAGACAGCAAAGCATTACCAAGCACGATTTCACTGGATCCTCCCAATTAGAGCACCTACGTGGCAGGTACGTCATGAGCCTGTGTAAAGATGAGACACGAGGCTCGGAGGAGCTGCACGGTGCCATGATTCTCGCCACATCCATCCCCTCCTTCTGGCAACTGTCCCCACTGCCGCGACCCACTCTCGGTCCCTGTGGCCTGGGCAGCGCCCGGAGCACAACTGCAGGCCCGAGACAGTCAGATCACTATGCTCCTGGGGAACTGCTTCCAGGGCAGGTGAGGATCTACGTGGGTTCAAAGGGAGTGATTCCCGGGGTTTTATGGGATCTCCTGCATAAGAGTTTCTGTCCTCCCCTCTGGACTTGAGCTTGAGAGGGTGCGAAGGTGAGACTGAAGCCAGGCACCAAGCAGACCCAAAGATGGAGAGAAAGCATCTGTCTGAGTGCTGAATTCAGCTGTGCCCCATGCCACCCCGATCTTGGAAATGACAGTCACAGCAGCTGTATTAGTTCGCTAGAGGCTGCTGTAACAAACTGCTTAAACGGGGTGGCTTGAAACAATAGAAATTCATTTCTGATAGTCCTGGAAGTCAGAGGTCCAAAATTAAAGTGTCGATAGGACCAGGATCCCTAATAAGACTCTAGGGGAAGACCCTTTCTTGCCTATTCCTAGCTTCTGGTAGCTGCCAGCAATCTTTGGCATTCCTTGGCTTGCAGTAGCATAACTCCAATCTCTGCCTCTGTCATTATCTGGCTTTCCTTCCTCTGTGTCTTCACATCATCTTCCCTTTGTGCATCTCTGCGTCCAAATTTCCCTCTTCTTATAAGGACACTGGTCATTGGATTAGGAACCCACTCAAATAACCTCTTAACTTGAGTACATCTGCAAAGATCCTGTTTCCAAATAGGGTCATATTCACAGCTATTGGGGGGAGGAGGTTAGGACTTGAACATATCTTTTCAGGGACACAATTCAAACCACAATATCAGCTGATAAGTCCCCTTTGAGCTGAACCTCCTTGGGCTGGGTTTTTGACCATTTGCACCAAGAAAGAAGTAGAGCCAAGACTTACTCCCAGCTCTCAATCAGCAAACAAGACCCAAAGCTGGGCCCTTAACCACAGGCTCAGACTGTAACCCTGTTCAGCTTCTCTCCCCCAAATGTCAGCGGCTCTCCTTCGGGCACAGGCCCAGGTTTAACCATCTTTTATATCTGCCTCCTTGCTACTGCATACGACATGCTCAAGGAATACAGGACTGGTTGCTATCCAATTAATGAACCAAAATTCAAATAGTGAAATTGAATTAGGCACGGTTTAGTATAGGGCAGTAGGCTGAGAGATGACTAGGATTTTCATCTTAGAAATAAAGTCATGGATTGTCTGCACGATTGCATTTCAAGATTTCCCCCTGATTTGAAAGATCACCTCAGGTGGTGATGAGAAGAATGTTTCCCCCTCCCCAGACATTTAATTTGCAGAACAGAACAGCAGCCACGCTTCTTTCACATGCACGGCCGTGTTTACTGCAGGGCCTGAGAGAAGCCTGTAATTTCAGCTTGTTATACTAAAAATATGAAAATAAAACTGATCTCTACAGGATCATTTAAATGAAAACGGCTTCCTAGAGGCAAGCTGAAGAAGCAAACTGATTGAAAGAGAGCACAGGGCTCTGGGCAGGAAGGGCAATGGAGTGTGGACCCAGGGTGGGAGGCGGAACGGGGGGCTTCTGTAGAAACAGACCGGAGCCCCAGTCACATGGGTGGTGGCGCCTTCCCCAGTTCCTTTCACTGGCTTCCAAAGTCCCTTTCAAACACCACTAGCCACCGATCACTCTCTTCCTTGAATGCTACTTGCCCAGGGCCCAGACGATGTCTCCGCGCCCACGGAAGCCCCGGCAGCTGAACGTGGGGGCGCAGGGGCATCACCCGGCGAGCTCCATTTGTGACAAAAGCAGATTTGGGGCTACCCTCCTGAGCACTTTGATTCAGTAAGGTAACTAGTTTCCTGTGGTTACCACTACAAATCACTACAAACTGGGTGGCTTATAACACAGAGATGTATCCTCTCACCACCGTGGAGGCCAGAAGTTCACAGGCAAAGTGTCAGCAGGAGTGGATCCTTCCGGAGGCTCTGAGGGAGCATCTATTCCAAGCCTCCTCCAGCTTCCGGCGGCGTCCGGCAGCCCTTGGCATCCCTTGGCTGTCACTGACCATCTCTAATTTCTGCCTCTTCTCATGCACTTCCTCTCTGTATGTCTCTGCCTCCCCGTAGCCTTCTCCCTTGTATCTCTGTGTCTCAAGTCTATCTTTACGTTCTCATAAGAACACTAATCATCAGACTCAGGGCCCATCCTAAATCCAGGAGGATCTCATTTTGAGAGCCTTAGCTTGATTGTATCTACAAAGACCCTATTTCCAAATAAGGTCTCATTACAGCTACTGAGACGTTGGGACTTAGACGTGTCCATGGGGGGAAGAACAGAGTTCAATGTGCTACTGCAGATTTGGGGAGAGAGCCAGAAACTTGCATTTTCTCCCCAAATGCCAAGTGACTCTTTGTACACTTTGCTCCCAAAATGACTCTGAGGATCTGTAAATCACACTCTGAGCAACAGTGATCCAGCTGCTGAGGATTCAAAGGTGAATAAGACACAGACCCCCTCCCTTTGAGAACCTGCTGTCTAGGGGAAGATGCACACGGATGAACTGGTGACGAAGATACAGTGTGGCCTAATGACCCCAAGCTCTGGAGTCAGGCAGACCAGCATTCAAATTCTGCCCCCTCCAGATGTGAGGCTTTGAGCAAGTTCCTCAGCATGTCTGAGCCACAGTTTCCTTATCTGTAAAATAAGAAATAATCCCTGCCTTATACCATTATGAGTATGAAGCTGTATGAACGCTAAACATGGAGGGTAGACTTGAAGAAGAGCTGTTAGCTGTTATGAAGGTGGGAAGCACGTTGCATTCATTTTCACATCCCGCAGCCCCGAGCTGTGCCCCCTCCACGTCTGAAGCTTTAAGGAACATCCAAGGCAAGACGGCATTACTCTGGAGATACACAGCTGGGACGCGCAGGACACCTCTGGAGAGACCCATAGCCGAATCTTGACTTATTCTGCAAGCATTTTTTGAGCATCCGCTATGAATGGCGCTCAGAGTGTAGGCACTTGGGACAAAGCCATATAAGACATACAGCCTAGTGGGGAGACCATTAGACTACAATACTGTGTGGTCAGGGCAAGGCAGAGGCACCCTCAGTCCAGGGACAGCCACGCCAATAAGAACTTCCTTCTTTGGTTTCCCATCCTTCCCATTCCACCCGTTAGGATTCTCTGGGTGTGACTCTCCTTCCACACTGTACCATATGCTTCAGGAGTTCCTTGAAAGCAGCAGGGGTCGTCTGTCTTCCTGGCCACTGTATCCCAAATACCGAGCAATGTACGTGACTCCTAATAGGCATTCAACAAGTATTTGCTGGAGTCATGAACACTCTGCTATTTCAGAGCCCAGCACTGGACTTCCATGAGGAACCACCTCCAGCTTCCTTGCCCACTGGGTATGATTCTTGATGGGCCAAGAGAAAAGATCCCCAGAGGAGCCATCCCTTAACATAAAGCCTCACAGAGGAGAGGGGGAAAGGCTGCATGACAATGTATCATAATACTGTACAATCATTATGCACCCATCAAGAGTGAACAAACCAAACTTGGGGAGGAGCTATGACAGTCCATCCCTCTTCAGAAATACAATGCTTTGCACACACTGGACATTAAGTACTGTTGCCAGACAGACCCAGAGGCCCAGGAAATGGTTAAAGGAGAAAGACTGTACAAGCTTTCCCTTCCCACACCCAACATGGGGGAAAAGACAGCAAACAAGTACACCCGGCACTGGGCACACAGGAGTAAGAAAAAGCAGGCCCAAGCTGGCCTTGGGGATGAGGCTGGTTCTCAGAAGGGAGAGAGCAGAGAATTTCCGGGAGGTGGTCAGCACAGCTGGGTGAGTGGCTGACTGCCATCACAAACGGTGGGAAGGCAGGACGGGCACCTCACCTGTGAGAGGGAGATACCAGCACGCCCTCTCACCTGGAGAGGTCAGGCAGCCCCTCCGAGGCCAGAAAACATTCTTAGGGTGGGCTGAAGAGGGAATAGCGCAGGAGCCCAAAAGCCGACCCCAGGGGTGTTTATGACAAAATCGTTGTGGGGGGAGAGGGGGCACGACATTCTCTGCTTCCACACATCGAATGACTTCTGCACCAGTGTTTTACTCCTTTGATAAACGGCCCGCCACCTACACACAAGGCCCGCGGTAAACAAGTGTTCATTGAACCGAATAACTGAATGAAGGCTCCGGAGGCGCCCACGGGACTCCGCTCTCCCCCACCCCTCCGCGGCAGGTGGCTCCACCGGGCCCGGGTGTTGCCCAGGACCCGGATTTCCCCCCCGGGCACCACCTTTCCGCTTCGGCACCAGGCGTCCAATCGCTTGGCTCCAAAACAGCGGGGACCGCGAAGGCAGGTGGGGCTTGGCTCCCGCTCCCGGATCCCCGCGATGCTCTCTCCAATCCACGGCCGAGCCCGGCCCGGGGGCAGCGCCCCGCCCCTCCCCAAGGCCGGCAGCCGCTGGCGCCGCCGAGAGTGGCGCCCGGGCCGAGCGCACTGGGCGGGAGGCGCGGCGCAGCTGGCGGGGCGCGCGGGGGCGGCGAGCGGAGGCCGCGGGGCGCGCGTCCCCCGCGAGTCCCCGCCCGGCGCGGCCATCGCGGAGGGCTGGGGGGCGCGGGCGCGGGGCGGGCGACCGCGCGGCCCGGCCCATCCCGCCCGGCCGGCGCCTCGGCCTCACCTCGCTCACCAGCCCCTGCCAGTCGCTCTCGGTCCGGTCGCCGTTCATGGCCTCCTCCTCGGGCGCGCGCCGGCCTCGAGGACGCCGCCGCCGCCGCCTCCTCCGCCCGCCGCGCCGCCGCCGTCCCCGCCACCCGGGCCCCGCGCGGCCCCGAGAGGGCCCGGCGCCTCCGAGCCGCCGCGCCGCCTCCTCCCGCGGCCGCCCGCGCTGTTGACTCCACGTCAGCCTCCGCGCGAGGAAGGGGAGGAGGAGCCGCGGCCCGCGCCCGGTCGCCGCCGCCGCCGAGCCGGCCTGGGACCGCGCCCCGCGCAGCCCCCCGGCCCCGCGCAGCCCCCCCGACCCCGCGCAGCCCCCGTCCCGCGCAACCCTGCGCTCCGTGCAGCCCCCCGGACCGCGCGCAGCCCCCTGTCCCACGCAACCCCGGGACCCCGCGCAGCCCCCCGTCCCGCGCAACCCTCCGCTCCGCGCAGCCCCCCGGACCCCGCGCAGCCCCCCGTCCCGCGCAACCCCGGGACCCCGCGCAGCCCCCGGACCCCGCGCAGCCCCCAGTCCCACGCAACCCTCCGCTCCGCGCAGCCCCCCGGACCCCGCGCTGCCCCCGGACCCCGCGCAGCCTCCGGGACCCCGCGCAGCCCCCGTCCCGCGCAACCCCGGGACCCCGCGCAACCCCGGGACCCCGCGCAGCCCCGCGGCCCCAGCGCAGACCCCCGTCCCGCTCAGCCCCGGGACCCCGCGCAGCCCCCGGATCCCGCGCAGCCTCCGTCCCACGCAACCCTCCGCTCCGCGCAGCCCCCCGGACCCCGCGCAGCCCCCGGGACCTCGCGCAGACCCCGGCCCCGCGCAGCCCCCCGGACCCCGCGCTCGTGGCGGCCGGGGTCGCAGCCCGCAGGTAACTCCTGACCACAGGGTTACTACTCTCCTGGGCGGGAGGCGGCTTGGCGTTCGTACCCCACCTCCCCGCCCCCCGCAAGAAGTAAATCCCCAAATCCAGCCGATCCCTGAGCCCTGTCGCGGCTCCCACCGCTAGAATGTAAGCCCCACCTGGGCAGGGGGGTGCTTCCTTCTCTGATGAATGCCGGGTACGGGGCCTGGCACATAGTAGGTGCCCTGCAAATATTTGTTGGACCTATGGCTGAATGAACCATGTGTTATTATATACTTAACATGGTTTTTTAAGCTACTAATGTTTATTTCTATTTATTTCTTAAATTATCAGCTGTCATAAATAAAAAGCAAATAAAAACCTTGAAAATAAAACGATAATGAATTCTAAATAGGACCGAAAGCTCTGAGTGTGATGCTTAACGTGTGTCAGGAGAGGTGTTGAAAACATACTGGCATCCCACTGAGACGTTCTCCTAAGAGGGAGGACTAAAAGGGAATTGCAAAGGACAGGGGACTCTTCACACGTGTGGGTATTATTCGAGGTGGTTTTCCCCCGTCACCTAAAATCCCGTCCTGAACCACTACCAGTAGTGAGCTTTCCATACTTGCAGAAGCCCTGCCTGTGGAAGTGAGCAGGTAGATTGAAAAGTGGTGAACCCATTTTAGGCGTGGACGCATCACAGCCAACATTTATTTGTTTTAGTCCCTGTTGATCCTAAATCAACCTTGCAACGTTACCTCCATGTGTCAGAAAACATAGAGAAACCGAGACTCAGCTAGGACTTCAAGCTCCTAGAGACCCTTTCCAGCATCTTGGAAACCTGAAAATGAAGCATTGCCCCTTGGGAGTTGGGAATGTTGTATTCTACTCTTGGCCTTGCTTTATTGGCATGATAGGTTGTTTGCAAAATGATGTCAATAATTCCCCACCCATGTCACAGCCATGGTCTTTAACTTTGACGCTAGGCTCAGCCCCGTGGCTTGCTCTGGCTAACGCAGTGGTTTGCAAATGTGCTACACAAAGAGGCTTGTAAAATACCTGCACAGGAGGGCTTGTCCTTGCGTACGCTCTTGGGAACCTGTGATCACCACTGTAGAAACAAGCCCAGAATAGCTTGCTGGATGATGAAGGACTCATGGCCAACAACCAGCCAACTGCCACATGTGAGTGGGGCCACTGACCCCCAGCGGCCGCAGATGCCTGCGTGAGCCCTGGTGAGATCAGCCGAAGAACTACCCGGCTGAGCCTTGCCCAACTTGCTGAGCCACAGAGCACGTGCTGAATAAGCTGTGGTGGTTTTAAGCCCCTGAGGTTTGGGGTGGTTTACGCTATATCAGAAGAGAACTGATATGAGGTGACACCACTGAGGAGGAGCCTGGATGGCCTGAACTCTCCCTGGCAGCCCTGGCGTCATGACCTGTTGGGTCTGTATCTAAGAAGATTCTACAGAGGATTATGGCAGACCAGGGGCTACAGGAAGCAGCCAGTCTAGTAGGCTGCACTTTTATTCAGTGCCTGTTGTGTCCAAATCCTGTACTCATCCTGGACACATTCAATCACATTGCAGACCACCGTCCCTGTCCTGGAGGATTTGAAAGCCTTGCCATTAAAGTTTTGCAGACAAGTGCCCTAGGGCGGCAGTCCCCAACCATTTTGGCACCAGGAACTGGTTTCGAGGAAGACAGTTTTTCCACAAACGGGGGTGGAGCGTGGAGGGTGGGAGTGATTTTAGGCGGTAATGCGAGCCGCGTGGATGAAGCTTTGCTTGCCTGCCTGCCACTCACCTCCTGCTGTGCAGCCGGATTCCTAGCAGGCTCAGACCAATACCAGTCTACGGACTGGGGGGTTGGGGTCCCCTGCTCCAGGGAACAAGAGAAAAAGAAGGGGCTAGAATACAGCTAAGGCTTCTGGTCTTCTGACCAGCTGGTTCACCTAATCCATTCTTTGTAATCCAAGAGGGTGGAAAGAAGGTCATCCCTGAGCTGAATGTCTAGGGTTAACTCAGCTCCGAACCCTTGTTCCTAACAGCCCGATCATGTCTCATGCTAAGAAGAAAGGTACTGTCTGCCAATATATTGCCCTCTGGCAAACCATCTGGTTTCATTCCAACCTGTCAATGAAATGAACTGTAGGAAGAGCGGGCATAACTTGGTCCATCTGCCTTTCGCTGCCTCGTGGTCTGCGCCGTGCTCTCGGCTGGCATTCAGGTGGGTAAGCAGCCCGCCCCTTCCAGTTACCATGTTTAGCTGAGGCTTTCAGTACTGCTGTGGCTTTGGAGGCTTCACTGGTATTTCAGGCAGCAGGACAGTCAGCAAGCTGTTGGGAGCTAAGGAACCTTCACATGAGAGATCGTGTACCTTTACGACACCTCTCTGGGTGGCTTTATCGCCCCTACTTGCTTTCCTTCTCTGAAGTAAGCCTGCCAGTTATTAAGGTGTTTAAAAATAAAACTGGGGAGGAGAATCAAAAAGCGGCAAGCCTCTACCCTCCCCAGCATGTGGAGAAACTTTCAACTCAGTTGAAACGGCATCTCCAGTTGCCTGGGTTTCCCTTAGAGGCTTCATGCCCCAAGTGCCGGCTCGAACCTGCTTAGCTTGTGAGATGTGATGAAATCACACACCAAGGAAATGTAGCTGCGAGCAATTCTTTTTTATCTTTCATTTATGTAGCCTGACATTGAGTAATAATAATAATTAAATGCAGTTTAAGCTTTTAGGCACCTATACCAGAAGGCCTCTAGACACCTCATCAACAGCAGCCCAGGCTGACAAAAACAAAGCTAATTATATTGCAGTTAACATTTCTCAAAGAAAAAAAATGAAACTGCTCATCAACTGTCCTCGCCTCTGATAAAAGCGGTACATTAAATGTTGCATTCCATAGTCCATTTGCACGGGACCAATTTAAAACCAGGTGCCTTCGTCTTCAATTTGCCACCCTGGCGCTAACTATAGAAACGTTGTCTTTAGCCTCTATGTTCACATCCCCTTCACTCTCTGAAAAATCTCTAGGGATCGAATTTTTCCATATATATTCAGAGCCTCAGGGCCCAGTCTATGTATTTATTTATATGCACGTATAGTTAGAAGAAAGTGCAAAGGTGCTTTTGAGCGATGCTTTAAACTTTCAAAAGTTTGAGAGGGTTTTAGATGTGGAAACTCTAAGATAGTTTAATCTAAGAAATTGAAGCAGCAAATACTGATGAAAACAAAACATAATGAATCTCTGGAGAGACTGGGAAAGAAAGGACACTTGCACTTATTGTTAGAAACCCAGCCTCTCCTTACGGGTTCTCTACTGACTTGCAAGATAACTTTGGCCAAGTCCCAGCAGCCCCAGACACACGGGAAAGCCCTAAAGCTTTGGATACAACTTCTCCAGACAGTATTTTTAGTTCAAATTCTGGCTGTCCAAGCAAAAACGTCAGCTTTCTCATTAAAGGAAACTAAGCAAATCTCCAGTAGAGATTTTTGGCTCGACTTTTCTCTGAACTGTACAATTGAAGCAATATTCACGGCCACTCCTTTCTCCAGTCACTTTTCTCCTACCTGAAATAAGAAACCCAGTCTGATGAGCCTGGGAAGAGAATGATTCTTAATGACTGTGGTTTTCAGTGGTATGTATATATATATATGGTATATATAGTATATTAGTTAGCTCTATATATGATCCAAGGTCCCCAATTCTTTCTCTTGTCGAGGGAGGGCCATTTTGACAGGCCCTGCCGGGAGCCCCAATGATCTTGTTGCTAAATGCCTTCCTTTGTTGTTGACTTTAACCCGGGGCAGAGGACTGAAGGTCCCAGTGTGCACTGCCCTCAGGCCTCCTGCAGAGCCCTGAGACCTGAGGTCCCTTGGGCCACTGGCCTCAATTCTGTAAAAGATAAGCCTCTTTTCTTCCTCTACCTGGGGATATTCTGCGAAGGGCCTCATCCGTCATTTCCCTACCAGAGCCAGCAGCCGGACACCAGACAAACAGACAGACAGACAGACAGGGGATTCCAGCAGGGTTCCTGACTCAGAGCATTCTCTGTCTCTTAGTCCTCTGGGCTCCTGGACCCTCATTCTGACCCCACTAAGCTCTCCCTGCGCAGCAGCAAACAATCAGCTTCTCCCCTCCCCCCACCCCAGCGTCCCCCCCTTCCCTGCTGGCTGCCAATCAACCGGGCAGCAGGGGGTGGAAGGAAGTTCCACTCCCCACGGAACCTCCGTGGAGGTGCTCAAAATGACTGAGTGGGGCTGATGATGGCCTGGCAGGCCAGGGACCCACAATTCCATCCCGAAGGGGCAAAGCATGGGTGTGATTGACTGGCACATTGTGGGCAGGAAGTGGGGACCAGAGAGGCAGAGGGGCAGCTTCTGTTACCTATGGAAGGGTTCTGATAATAGGGACCAAGGTGTCAGGAGAAAAAGGCCACGAGCTGGAGAAGAAAAGGAAGAAAAGGAAAGACAGAGGGAGATGCAGGGCTTGCAGCAACTGATAAGAGGCCAAGAAATCAACTAGAGAAATCAACTAGAGATGATCAAACTAAGTGACGTAAGTCAGAAAGCGAAAGACAAATACCATATGATATCACTTACATGTGCAATCTAAATTATGACACAAAGGAAACTATCTACCAAGCAGAAAGAGGCGCACAGACACAGAGGACAGACTTGTGGTTGCCAAGGGGTGGGGGATGGGGATGGGCTGGGAGTTTGGGGTGAGTAGATGCAAACTACTACTATTATATAGAATGGGTAGACAACAAGGTCCTACTGTATAGCACAGGGAACTATATTCAGTGTCTTGGGATGAACCATAAGGGAAAAGGATATAGAAAAGAATGTATATATACATATTTAAAAACAAACAAATCGGGAAAAAACCATGAGAGAAGAGCGGGGCAGGGTGAGAGGTGGGGAACCTTGGGCACAGGGGTGGGTGAGGGTAAATCTAACCCTGGCCAGTGGGGGGAGCGGAGTCAGCCGTAGCCCCAGGAAGGGGTTAAGTGGAAAAGAGACAGGGAAAGTCACTCCGCTGCTCTCAGATTATTCAAATGTGTTGTGCTTATCGATAATGTATTTCATTTCTTCTGCGTGGGGGGGATATGATTCAGCACAAATTTGATGTAAATTTATGGAAATGGAAATGCAGAGAGACACCGCGGGCCGAGCCGATGGCGGGTTGGCAGCTCAGCCCTCACCCAGGCGGAGGTTACCGCTCTCTGGACTTGGGGAGCTGAAAATAGAAATGTCTAACTTGGGGGGCCACTGGCCTCTCTTACAGGCCAAGAGAGGGACTCACCCTGTCGCTCCGTGAGGCTTATTTAAAAAAAAAAAAAATGCTGATCACTATCTAAAATAGGATCACCTACATTGTCCTCTTGTTTGATTTTTGTCTTAGGGTTGGGGGGACACTTTTTACCTAGTAGAGATGGGCAGTAGAAAAGGGAGGAAAACAAAGAAGATAATTAACATTATCGAGGACCTACTATGTGCACAGAACTCGCTAGTGAAGTGACACAAATGTTTTTCTTCCTGTACTGCAGAGGAATCGTGGGGCTGGGAGGTGGAGAAAAAGAAAACAATTTGCTAGAGAGGGTGAAAGGTGGCATGCCTCACAAATGGCCGGAGCTGGTCAAATATTTATTGTCCATTAGGCTGTCCTTCAGAACACTGGATGCTGATTTTTATCTGTCCCCCTCATACCAGGTCATGGCATTTGTCTAATGATGTGCCTCTCCCAATTGGTAGCAGCCTCTCCAGCCTGGCCGTGACCCTGACAGCCAAGAGAACCTTTCACAGTTTGGGAATAGCTTCTCTGAGCCAGGCCTTACTTTCCAACTCGCAATTTACAATGAGACAGGAAATTCAAGACCAAGATGCAAAGCCAGACCAAAGGGTTTTACTGGCCCTTCATTCCCGTTAGAGATCAAGATTACTGGCCCTGGTTCTTGCTTCCCACCAAGGCAGGGATTCCTTTCAACGTCCGAACAGTCGTGAGGTCCTGAGCTGCCGTGCTCCGCTGGTCTGGGGGTCAGACAGAGGTGTTTGCCCGCAGCCCACAGCCATGGTTTGTGGGTGTACTTGGGCAAATGTTTCCAAGGATGGCAGTGATCTGCTCACTTGTATTAATCCACGGGATAGAAATTGTCAGCCCTTGGTGACACTGTTTATAATGCTTTGACCTCATTCAGTCACCAAAGGGCAAATTTCTCTTGTTCTCTAACGGAAACACAACATGGCAAGTAAACACGACGTCCGAGAGACCGTAGACAAGGGTGTTTACGAGCTCATCAGGCCCCTGCTGTTCCGCTGAGTAGCTCTGGGGAGAAAGGCACATATAGGCCCCTCATACACCCACATGTGACACAATGGTTGCCGTTTCTTAGCACTGTTTGCTCCCATGAGACAGGACAAATTATCTTAGGGTGATACAAGTGAGTCTGAGGAGGGTCTCCTTTAACATGCGGGGTCAATTATTCACTCGACAAATATTTCTTGAGCTCGTCCTGGATGCTGAGCTAGGCAGTGGGGGTGACCACAAAGCTAAGACCCGCTCCTCTACCCGCGAGGCTCCTGGTCTAGCAGCTGAGTTCCCCAAGCAGCTGGACACTGCAGAAACATGGAGAAATATCCCAGAACTGGACTCTTTAACTATGATATGTCATATAGTCAGCCTCTTCAGGAACTGGGAATGAACCATGAAACCAGATCCATTTGGATCTGGTTAAAATAGCAAATTTTATATTATACATATTTTACCATAATAAAAAAATGGTTTAAAAAAACCTTCAAAAAAGAAAAACCACAAAAAAGAAAAACCAGGTCCATTTGGAAAGCTGGGAGAGGTCAAGATCGAAGGCGACAAAGACAGAGAAAGCATGAGTTGGCAAGTTTACTCATCAAGTCCCAGAACATTTGAAAAAGAAGTAATGACCCCTTTCCAAGGTGAGGGAAATTTGTAACTGGACAAAAAAGCTTTCAAAAGGGAGCAGTGGGTTGTAGCAGTAAGCCTGGGAGCTGGGGCACCTTATCTCTCTGTGACTTAGTGTCCCCAGCTGTACAATGAGCAGATCAGGCCAGATGACCTTGAAGGTCTATGATTCCACGAAATGAAGCCAAATTTTACATTTGGGTTGAACTCTGTACAAAAGGGTAGTAAAGGTGCTGTTAATATCATTGAAGAAAGATTATAGCGCCATAAAGTGTTGCAAAGACAAGGAATCTTAGATAACTGGACCCTTATTGTGCAAGAGAAGTAGAGGCCCAGAGTGATAAAGCACTGTGCCCAAGGTCACAGAGCCTGTTAGGGACAGAGCTGTGGCCAGAGTCCAGAGCTTCCAGTTCCCATGCCCTGGCTCCTTCTCAGTGCTCTGAAGCTAACATTCGAAGTTCCTAAAGAGCAGAATTCTGGTTACCTATGACGATGCAACAAACCATAGTAGGTGCTTAATAAGTGTGTTTTGAGCTCTATTTAAATACCATTCTTCTCAATAATAACGTCAACTAGCATTTATTGAGCAATTGCCATATTCCAGGCACTTGGTTAAATACTTGCCGTGCGTCACCTCATCTGATCTTTACAAAACTGTATAATTATCTGTAATTATCCCAGGCCTGATATTCAGCAGGTGAAAGCCAGGAAGGCCCTGTTAGTTGTTGAAATTGTCAAATACTTCCATATGGGTTGGTAAATAACGGCTGCTCTGTGCCCCTGGAATGAACCCCTGACCCTTACCCCTCTCCACCCTGAACACCCCAGCCCAAGAGCGACCCAGGTGCGCACAGCCAGAGGGGAACCCCCATCATGTCTGAAGCCCTGTTTGCTTCCCCGCCTTGGCTCCATCCCCACGTGTCTCCCTGTTCTGAGCTGACCACATGTTGAAGGGGTAGACAGAGCTTGGTTGTCGTGCTGATGCCTCAGCAGGTAAGTGCTTGGTGCCCATCTAGCCAAGAATCTCCAAGAATGGATGGATGGATGGGTGGATGGGTGGATGGATGGATGGATGAATCTTCAAGAACTAATGTGCTAGAGTCACTGTGGCCACTTATGGGATTGGCGGCCTCTACAGGGTGCCTTATGGGCCACTGAATATTTTGAATATCACTCTTGATCACCTGTATTTGAAAGAAAAGGAAGCTGAGAATTTTAAAGAGATTTTAAATGATTTGACCAAAGTCATATAGCTAGTGAGGGGTGGATCCAGGACTAAACTGCCTCCAAGCTTCACATGCTCTGTTATTATACTAAGCTATGGTATTAGTATTTTAGAGCTGCTCTAACAAAGGACCACAGACTGGGTGGCTTCAACAACAGAGATTTATTGTCTAGCAGAACTGGAGGCTAGAAGTATGAAATAAAAATCGGCTGTGTTGGTTCCTTCTGAGGACTGTGAAGAATCTTTTCCAGGCCTCCCTCTTTGACTTTAGATGGCCATTTCTTCCCTGTGTCTCTTCACATCGTCTTCCTTCCATGCCTGTCTGTTTCTGTGTCCAAAATTTTCCTTTTCATAAGGACACCAATCACATTGGATTAGGAGCCCACCCTACTCCAGCATGACCCTATCATAACGAATTACACCTGCAGTGACCCTATTTCCATATAAGGTCACATTCTGAGGTTCTGGGGGTTAGGACTTCAAACAGGAATTTGGAGGGAGAAACTACAATTTTTTTTTTAAATGCGACTTCCTCATCTTTGTGTAACAAAGTTAATTAGGTGTCTACATAGATTATCTGGAGAAAGCTCACCATGTACAGGTCGACTAGCTCCCCAGTTCATGCTTAACCATCACCAAGGCCCCCTTTACTTCAGCTGGAAGTAGTGAGAACTGATACTGACTGGGCAATGTTTGCCCTTCCCCCGATGTAGTCCATATCTTTCCATTGTGCCAACCCCTTCTGAGGCGCAATTGTAGGCTCCAAGATGAGATGTTCTTTGCTCGTTTTCATTCTTTTCCATGTTATTTCAATGTCCTTGGGCTCATGGCTGTTTCTGCAGCCACTGCTGGGTACAAGAGATCAACACTTGTCCCTTCAGCTGTTGGGTGGACTCTGCAGCTTGAGAGATCCTGGAACTGTGGTTCATGTACAATGAACCCCTTCTTAGTCTCAAGGAGCTACTGCAGAGGCCTGTCCCAGGAAGCGCTATTGGAAATTCTTCTCTCACTTGGAGCTTTAGCTCTGTTCCCTGTATGTGAGATGGTTGTCTGGTCTGCTTTCGTACACGCCTTTGAAACAGACAATAACCTTGGTTTCAGATGCGGTGTCCTCGGACTTGGAAACTCATTGGACCCAAAATGTCTGCAACTTATTTTTCCCCTTAGATTTTCTTTTTTTTTATTGATTTTCCATTTTTAGCACAAGATTGATCACCAGCAAAATACCAATTTACATACAGATTCTGCTAAACTCAGCATCCTATATACTTGGGACTTTTTCATCCATAAACCAATTTTTTAAAGAGAGAGATTCTATTATCAGAAGTGTCCCTGACGACAGTCAAGATGGCCTGTAGAGAGCAAACTCAGGAGGTCCACAGCCTGGTGGGGGTGAGCTCAGCTGATTTGTGAGTGTAATAACTATGAAGCCAAGGTCGTAGCTTGATACCCACATGGGCAGGTTCATCTTTTGCTTACTTCTCTGGCCACAAGCCTAAACTGCAAAACTTGGTCAACTCTCTTACAAGTTTATTCAAAAAATTCAACAAATGCTGTTTGAGTACCTACTATGTGCCAGGCACAGTTTAGAAACTGGGAATAGAGCAGGAAACAAGAATGACATGAGCCTTGTCCCTACGGTGTCTACAATGTTATGGTGAAGCAGATATCAAACAGCTATGCAAAAGATTATTTAAGTTTTATTTAGGTGATAAAAAAGATTCATGAAGGTGATAAAAGATTTATTAAGGTGATAAGTGCTATGAAAGAAAAATACAGGGCTGCTTTGAGAGCATATGAGAGGGAATCTAAGATAAGTGTCATTTAAAGCAAGACCTTGGGGGTAAAAGTTAGCTAGGCAAGGAGACAGCAGAATGAGAACAAAAGAACTTCATGCAGTTGGCTTAACCAAAGAGTAGGGAAGTGAGTGACAGGAGATCTGGCTGGAAGGAGGACCAGAGCCTTAGCCATGTTAAGGAAGTTGGAATTTGTCACACAAGCACTGGGTGTCCTTGAAAGAAGTATTAGGATTAAAGTGACGCTTTAGTCACAGAGACCCAAAAATATATAATGGCTTGAATAACAAAGCACTTAATTTCTCCTGCACGTGCCAGGCTGGCAGGGAGCCCTGCTCCCAAGGCCATTCAGGGCCCCCAGGGTCCTTACATGTTATGGGTCTTCCTTCCTCTAGGACACCATCCTCAAGTGCAGGTTTGAAGCTGAGTTGCTGGCCTAATTGTGTTCCAGCTTGTGGGAAGGGGAAAAAGTCTAGGGCCTGAGGCTTTTTTCTAAGCAAGTGAGAGGGAAATAGTAGGTATCCGTTCTACTCATGTTCCCTTAGTGAGAACTTAGAATCATGGTCACATACCACTGTAAAGGAGCCTGGGAAATGTAGCCAACAGAGAGGTCATGTGACCATAAAGAAGACAAGAGATTCGGGGTGAGGGGACAGCCAGCAATCTGACCCAAAGGTTTTTGTTGTTGTTGTTGCTGTTTTTTTTTTTTTTGTTCTGTTTTGTTTTTACTGTACAACCAAGTGAATCAGCTATATTTATACATATATCCCCAGACCCAAAGGCTTTTAAGCTATATAGTGATAAGATCAGATTTTCAAGTTTTTGTAACTGAAAAAGGATTTTGCAAGTCCTGTAGACCAAATTCTTCAACTTACAAATGTGGAAATAAAATGAGGTCCAGGGCTCTCTTGCAGCAGTCACTGTTGCTGCGAGACAAACCATCCCAAACCTAATGATGTAAAACATGTCATTATGTTCACAGATTCTGTGTTCAGGGATTCAGAAAGGACACAGCAAGGCCAGCTTGTTCTCCTCCATGATGTCTGGGGTCTCAGCTGGAGAGATTCAAAGGCAGAGTGACTCAACGGTGGGTTAGGAACCATCTGAAGGCTCACTCTTTTGCAAGCCTGACACCTGGTCCAGGAGGACTCTAAGACTAAGACTGTTGACCAGAGTGCCTACATGTGGTCCCTCCATGTGGCTTTTCTTTCTCGTAGCATGGCAGCCTCAGGATGGGGATTTCTCACATGAGGCTGTGGAGTTGCAAGGATGACTATTCCAGCAAACATGGTGGAAATGACATTGCCTTCTATGACCTACCCTTGGAAGTCATTTAACATCATTTCCACTACATTTGTTGGTCATAAGAGAGTCGAAAGCTTGTCCAGACTCCACTTCTTGATGAGAGGAGTATCAAGTTACATTTCAGAGAAGGTTGTGGGGTGGGAAAAATTGCTGTAGTCGCCTTTGGAAAATATAATCCAATACAGGGACCCACTGACTACAATGCCCATTGCACTTGCAAAATGAATCACCTCTCTCCCAAGTTGCAGAAAGTCTTATCCCATTACTGCATCAGTTGTATAAGTCCAGAATCTCATCTTAAAAGTCATGTCCAAGTGTGGATGATGCCCCTCAGGTACAGTTTTTTAACTGATCTCTTTAAGTCCCACACCTCTTAAACTGTATGTCTGTGAACTGAAGAGATGAGTTGTCTCTCCCACACACAAGGAGCATGCAACAGTAAGACAGGTGTTGTATAACTGCTGTCAACACTCCATTCAAAAGTAGGAAAAGCAGGGCTTCCCTGGTGGCGCAGTGGTTAAGAATCTACCTGCCAAAGCAGGGGACACGGGTTCAAGCCCTGGTCTGTGAAGATCCCACATGCCTCAGAGCAAATAAGCCCATGTACCACAACTGCTGAGCCTGTGCTCTAGAGCCTGCAAGCCACAACTACTGAGCCCATGTGCCACAGCTACTGAAGCCTGTGCACCTAGAGCCTGTGTTCCACAACAAGAGAAGCCACTGCACTGAGAAGCCTGTGTACCTCAATAAAGAGTGGCCCCTGCTCACCACGACTAGAGAAAGCCCAACACAACCGAAAAAAAAAAAAAGTAGGGAAAACAGAAGGCATCCGTGGTCACTGGCCCATAACAATTCTGAAATCTGGGCTCATATTAGCACCTAGTTCTATTCTCTGGGATTTTCTCTGTGGCTCTGGCCTCTGAGTTATCCCTCCTTTTTAATAAAGAATGACTTGTGCATGCATTTGAATAGACTTTTCATCCTGTTTCTTGTCCTTAAAAGATTGGGTGTCAAAAAACCTCTTTTGATTTTATGCTATCTCTATTCCTTTCAGTCAAATCTGCATAGTTTAAAAAAAAACTTCTTGAGTTTTTTTTTTTTTTTGGTATCACATATATAATTTGTATATGTATATCAATACATAATCTCCTGCATTAGACAAAACCACATTTACAATCTCTTTTAGTCAGGCCCTTCTCTCTATTGGGCCCTTGTGTGGCTATTGTGAGACAATACCCTCAAGATTCTTAGAAGTCTTATTTTTTAATGAAGAAGTTTTACAAGATACACAGTAAGATCCTTTGAAGGACTTTTATCTTCCTCGAAGAGTCTCTGAGGTAGCACCTTAGATCTTTCTGAGATTTAAACAAATGATCTTATAGCCACATCTTGAATCTACATTTTCCCAGAAGCCACTTCTTACTTTGGGATACTTTCTGGCTGAAAAGACTATTCTGGGACTTTTATATAGTCTCCAAATTAGACTTAAAAACTTAAGAATTGATTCTCTAGCCTATCTCACTCCTCTCTCATTTTATAGGTAAAAAGAAGAAGGCAGGCTGCACCCTCAATACGCTGCCTGGAAATCAAGTTTACTAGATATATTTTCTATTTTATACATTATCACAGGGAAGCGTTTTGCTGAAATTTTTCCACTACATAACAAGCATCTCCTTTTCTTCAGTTTCTGGTAACATGTCCCTCAGTTTCCTTTAAACCCTCATCAGTGCTCTCCTTGAGTCCCTTCCGGCTTGACCTAACTGCCTTCACAAGGGGTTTCTGGAACCCACCTGCCATGGGCTCCCAAAGCTAATGCCACAGGTTTTCGTTTTTTGTTACAGTAGTCCCCATGTCCAGATTCCAAATTTTCTGTTTCTATTGCTTCCAATTCTATTCCTATTCCTTCCAAATGTAGTGACATAAAATATTATGTGAGCAGATCATTTGAGTCAGGAATTCAGAAAGGGCACAGCAGGGATAGCTGGTCTGCAGCCTGTCTGGAGCCTCACCTGGAAATACCTGAAGGTTGGGAGTTACTCCATCACTAGGAGTTTGGATCATCTGCAGGCTTCTTCAATCATATGTCTGGCTGGGAGAACTCTAAGACCAGGGCTTTTAACGGGAGGGCCCCCAGGGGGCTGCTGCCCGCTGCGTAGCTTCCTCAGAGCCTGGCAGCCTTAGGGTAGTCAACTTCTTACACGGCAGCCTGGCTCCAAGTGCAAACGTTCTGGTGAACAGGCAGGAGCTGCGTCGCCTTTTATGACACAGTTTCAGAAGTCACGTCTGGTCATTTCTGCCACATTCCATTAGTTACAAGGAAGTCACAACCTATTTGGTTTCTAAAGGAAGGGACATAGACTCTTCCTCTTGATGGGAGAGTGTCAGGGTCATATTGTAAAGGAATATAAGGAGTGTGAGATTTTTGAGGCCATCTGTAGAAAATGTAATCTGTCATATCCAGGAAGGTCATTACTGATGCAGCAGAACTGAAACGTGGTTTTTAAGCCCGGACCCCTGATCTTCTGCTGTACCATGCTGATGAGTCAGTAGCATTATTTGCATGAATGAGGTCCTTATGTTATTTAAAAGAAAAGTTGAAACATAAGGCAAGACGCCAAATTCAGTCTCAATTGAACATTCTCTATATCACAAATGCAGCATAAATATATGTTTTCCATAGCTCTCATAGAGCAAACAGCTGCACTTATTTGCGTCCAAAAACATGGAAAAATTCCAAACTATAAGCAAAAGGAAGGAACTCGAGAAAACTATTCAAACTTCTATAAGTGTAAATCTTCATAAAAATAGTTGTAAGGTTGATTAAAGCAGGTGCTAAAGCCTCCTAGCCTGAAGTGTTCCACTTACAAACAACCCCCTTCCCGGTACTTCTACTATATTTGGCTAAGCAGTCAAATGCCTGTTAAACTTTCTTGACCCCCCCCCACCCCCCGCTACCCTCATCCCCAATCTGCAACATGAGAGAACTCAGTCTCTCTCCTTCTCTCTCCTCTCTCCATATGCGCGCGCGCGCGCGCGCACACACACACACACACACACACACACACACACACACACACACACACTTTCCTATATCGCCTTGGAACCCTTGAGAGTTCCTTAGCTCCTTTCCAGAAAAGGTATATTTTCTATAGCTAAGACTTGGCTTGGACAAAATCAGAGCACACACACCTGTGGACATCCATGCAGTCTATTTTACTCCATGTGAATTCCTTCCTTTTGCCCCATGAATACAGATTTCATCTAGAAGAAGAATGGGACCAAAGAACCTTATAAAACTGCTCACCGGTTTTCCCCCTTGATCATATTCTATCTCTGGTCTGGGAATCTGAAAATGTCAGGAATGCATTGTTGCCTGTGATTTATCATTAGCAAGAGAGCCCTTTGAAAGGATTCTATTACATCTTTATGTCTTTGCACATAAACTAAGTCTTCTCTGAAAACTCAGTTCCAATTTGATTTGCAGTGAAAATCCCTACAGTTGTGGTAAGGATTTTAAGAGATGAAGAAGGGAAACACCATTCAGTGCTTCATGTGTCTATAGCAATGTGCTTTCTAGACATCTGTGCCTTGGATGGTTTGGCATAAAAGAGGCCAAGGTGTGTCCTGTGTGTAGATGGGGCAGATGCAAGGAGGAGGTGATGGAGGAGAAGGGGGGAGGGGGCAGAATCGGGGGAGGCGGGCACAAGCTGGCTTGGAAGGATGCCTAGGAATTCCAGCAGAGTGGATGGTGTGTGTGAAGGAAGGAGGCTTGTCCTTGACGTCCTGAATTTCCCTCCCTTTCCTAATGAACTCCCTGACTGCTTATCACTGCCCGTGTGGGAACCTGACCAGTACTAGGTGGCCCAGAACTCTCGCCTCAGGTCTCACTGCTCTTATTCTTTCCCTCTCTGCTCTGATCGCCCTGACCAGGCATGCTCCCACCTCGACACCTTGACATTTTTGTTCCTCCTGCTTTGAATGCTCTTCCAAAACTGTGAGAGAATAAATTGCTGTGGTTTCCAGTCCCCCGGTTAGTGGTACTTTGTTGTGGCAGCCCCAGCAAACACATACAGTTGTGCCGTGGTCTTCACGGAATAGAGATGTTCTCCCGTCATTCCCTGATGTGTCCAGGAGCTGAACTGAGTGCAGAAAGCAAGGAAGGCAAAGAAGAAGAGGAGTAGGTTGCTCTCCATGTAGCAGCTGGGGAGCAGACACCTTTTTTTTTTTTAATTGGAATATAGCTGATTTACAATGTTGTGTTAATTTCAGGTGTACAACAAAGTGAGTCAGTTATACATATACATAAATTCCACTTTTTTCGGATTCTTTCCCATATAGGTCATTACAGAGTATTGAGTTCCCTGTGCTATGTAGTAGGTTCTTAGTAGTTATTTATTTTATATAGTAGTGTGTATATATCAATCCCAATGTCCTAATTTATCCCTCCCCCTCCTCCCCCCGCCCTGTAACCATAGGTTTGTTTTCTACATCTATTTCAGCAGACACCCTTTTGTTAGGTGACATTTGTGGGCAACAGAAATGATCTTGAATAATTACTAAACTTCATCTGCCAGGTAGCTACAGTTTCATGCGCTTAGCTGGTCTGCCTGCTAATGTGAATGAAGAATAAGCACTCCTATTAGCATAGTGCTCTTTGGTGCTTTTTTAAAGACTGAGGGTGGAGGAAACCAGTCTCAACAGCAGTGGTTTTCAGTCCCACCAGCCGTGAAGATGTTTGGTCCCGTGCAGAACTGGCCTGAACGTGCTGTTTTGTGACTTCTGTGTTCTCCAGACGGATTGCCAAGCAGCCCTGCTCTGATGCTTCTCAAAAGCAGTCTGTAATCTGCTGCACTTTTTCTCATGTGGGCTCCCAGGGAGCAGAAATCGGCCCACGGCAGCTCATGAGTGATGATCTCAAGGATTCTTCTCAGAGTGAGACAGAAAGATCTCTGGGCAGATTAGGAAAATGTTACAGAATCCTTCTCCCTCCTAATCATTAGCACCACCGCTACTATCATTTCCATAATCATCTTTATAATTATTTGAAGTGGAGAGGAAGCAGGGTACCTACTTAATGAAAAATAGATGGGGAAAAAATAGAAACTGTGGAGATAGGTGAGTGAATAGTCTCTCTCAGAAATGCACATCATCGTATGTGATTAGTGAGTGTTTGAGGGCATTCTTGAACCCCAAGAAACTTTTCCAGTGGAAACTTGCTCTCTCATCTCTCACACTCTTCAGTCCAGTCAAACTGAATCTCTGACTTCCTACCATAAGAACTCCATGATCACCTACCTCTGTGACTCTGCTTCCGTCTTGCCTACAATACACCCTCCGGTCACAGACTCCTCCAACTGTTTCCTCTTCTGAACTTCCAAAAAGCCCTATCTGAACCTCTCTTGTCATTGTCTGTCACAGATATTGTTAGGTAGAGAGATAGATAGACAGATAGATATAGATAAAGATATAGATAGATAAAGATTAGATAGATATAGATATAGATATAGACGTAGATATATAGTTTTTTTTCCTTCTACTAGATTATTAACCCCCTGAAAGACATTCTTTGCATTCTTCTCTGCATCCCCCTTGCCTGAGCCATCAGGCATGTGCTTTGAACAGAGTAGGTGTTCCATAAATGTGTGAAAGGCTGAGAAACCAGAAGTTTACTAACTCATTTTTTTTAATAGACATAAGTCAAGAGGAAAGGTCTGGGGAGAGCAATGCCAGTTGTGACAGAGGCTGCTATTATTCCCCAAACATCTTTCCTCTCCTTCCTGGACACGCAGGTCAATGACATTTACCTGCCTATTTTGTAGTTTGAGGAGACCCGATAACTAAGTTCTGGTCAGTGTAATGTGAGCAGAAATGCTGTGTACCACGTCAAGACCTGGCCCATTAAAACTCCATGCATGACTGACCCTCCATTCTGTTTGCTTTTCTGCCAGCTTGATACAGATTAGCACAGTGACCTTAGAAACCAGCTGGATGATCACAAAGCCCCGAGCTAGAAGGAGCCTGGGGTCCTGAATCATCACGTGGAGAGACGTCCCCCTACCAATCAGGAACATCATTTTGGGATTTTGTGTAAGAAATAAATGTCTACCATATCTATTACCCAGTATAGGGTTTATTTGTTACAGTAGCTAGTATTACCTTAACCAATATAATAGGTTTTAATGTTTCCAGAAAAAAAAGTACAAAAACCATGATTCTTGGTGTACTTAAGCAACTTGGTTTCCCACTTTGGGCACAAATACGTCCCCTTTTAAGTTTGGCTGTGGAGAAGCAGGTATTTAAAGACCACTCCATTTCCAGACATGTGCTCCCTCAGCAGTGCCCCCAGCCAACAAAGGGAAGCATGACAGTCTAGGGGTCACTCTTCCTAGAAGCTGCCGTAGTGAGATGTTGTCCCAGTTTGGATAGAAAATACAGAGAGAGTTCCTTCCACTGTGGACAAGGAGAGTTTATGGAGATGAGTTAGGAATCATCATAAAAAATTTCCATCTTAGAGATCATAAAACCCAATTCTTTTTGGTACTGACCTACAGAACAAACTTCCAGTGTTTGGGAAAGGGAGGAATCGCCTGGCTCAAGCAGGTACCACCTGAAACTATTGGACTTCATGAAAACCTCTTGCTCTTCAAAGAGATCTCACTTTTGCTACCTGCCCAAAATCATTACCCCAGGAAACATACTTCATTGTTCCCTGTCACCTTACGGATTAATGTCGGAACTCTTTAGCCTGGAATTTAAGACCCTCCATGATCTGACCCCAGTTTTTCTGTCCAATCAAACAATATTTATCCAGTAAGCTGTACTTTACCCTGTTTCCATTCTTTTTCTTGGGCTCAGCACCATCATATACACCATCATACACATAAGGTTGTGTGTATAAGGTTATATGTATAAGGCTAATAAACATTTATACCTATTATAGAAGGAGACAGATTAAGTAACACTAGGTGACAAATTAAGCCCAAAGTCCCGATGGCTTAGCATATAAAAGGTTTGTACGTTTCTCGTGATGGCGGGGGTTGTGCGTGAGCGTTTGGGTTGGAGGACGCATCCCTACCTCACACCAGCCCTCGGGCACCCAGGCAGGTGCTCTTTCCACCGTTTGTAGCTGCAGCATCTGGGATGGGTGACCTTCTCTTTCACTGTAGAGGAGAGGAGGGACCAAGTAAGCCCAGGATAGTCACACGTAGCTCAACTTGTGACCCTGACAAACGAGTGGGGGACGTAGATGAAGCAAACGTCATATTGAGTGAGCATTAATGTCTTTGCCATTCTTCTAGGAAGCCTCCCTGGTTCCCTCCATATGCAAACAATGTCTCCTGCCTCTGAATTCTGAGAGTGCTATATGCGCCCCTTCCTTGTGACAGGTATTCTCTACAGTGTATGGACACACACACACACACACACAGCATATATCCACGACCATATCTATATAAAATAGAAGTCACTTACTACATGTCAGACACTCTCCTGTTTACATTTCTCCACTCATTTAAATCCCCGTAATAACCCTCCGGGGAGCGACTCTTGTTGTCTCTGACTTACAAGTGAGGGAACTAAAGCACGGAAAGCCTAAGTATTCTAACGGGATTCTAGCCCAGCCAGTTTACTTCCACAGGGCGTGCTCTGAACTACTCTACTATATGATGGCTTGACGTTTTACACTTCTTTATTAGCAGAAAGCAGATGTAAAATTGATTCATTTTTTCCCCCATAATGTCAAGAACAGGTTTAGGCATATAAAAGGTTTTGGGGACGGTATTGCCCACATCTAGTACCGTTTCTTATCAAGATCATCAGCACGTCTGCTTTTAGCAGCTCCACTTTCAGCACTGCTGGATTGCTTGTAAGGTTGCCAGGAAGCATTTTAGGAGATGCAATTGTTTCTCCTTAAAAAGCTACAGGTCTTCAAGAAGACAGAAGGGGGTATTTGGGGACATCTAGGGGACAGCAAGGCAGGAGGCGGCAGAAGTTAAGGTAGGACACTCAGGAGACACTCGAGCCACTTTATTTATATTGTGTTTGATTTTGTGCTTAAGAGACTGTTAAATTGCAGCAGGGACGTGTGGCTCCTCGCTCTATTTGGTCTTCATTTGAGTCCCCAAACTTTGTAAATAAATCTGGATCCCCAGAGAGGACTTTCCTTTGCTTAAATGTGGATTCCTGGTAAACCGTAATCCCCTTCGACTGGCCGTGAACCTTCTACAAACTAAATTTAGAGAAATTAAATTACATCCAAGCACTGTGGCTCCCCAAATGAAATATATAGGAGAGAGGACCTGAAAACACGGGGGAAAATGTTCATCCGAGGGAAGTGGCAGGGACCCTTGATGAATCTCACACGTCTACAATCAGAAAGGCAAAGATCTTGTTCATTTAGAAAGAAATAGGATTGTGCAAACCAATTTAGAAGCATCAGGGCAATGATCTGGGAGAAGAGCCTCGTTCTAATTATGACTCTGTGTTCCAACCAGGCATGAAAAACATCGCAGTAAAATCTATTGCAGAGGAAGGCATTCCCCAATGAGGCAGTGTCCGATGTCTTATGCACGGTGAGGGCCAGTGAGTCAGGGAGGAAAAGAGCTAGAAAAGGATCTTCGATGACTAACAAAGAGGGACTGTTCTGATGGAAAAATTGGTGGGATCTCAGAAATTAATAAGGAACTATCAGCCCCTGCTTGGATGTTTTATCCTAAAAGTGGGGACTTGTATGTATTTAAATGGGAGGGGCTGGTGGCACCAGAAGTCTATCCTGAGAAGATGGGGACTAAGTGGTACTTTGTCATTAACCCACCCAAGGGATTGTTCTGCTCCACGCAGTGAATGGTATTAATGCCCAAGTTATCTTAAAACGCACTGTAGACCTTGACCTAACATGTTTCCTGGACTAAAAAAAAAAAAAAGAAAAGAAAATTCCTGTTGTTTTAATAGTAACCTGATAGAGATTTCTGGTGTAAAAGGCAAAAGTAATTGGGTATTGGGATTTAAAGGAAAATGTTTCCATGAAGATGGATATCATTTTTGGAGAAAAGGAAGGCTGATGTATCAGTGGTTTGTGTCCATCTCAGCCTGTCAATAACCAATGTTGTGGTTGGACTGGCCTTTGTGGTTCTTATTATAATTGCAAGATGCTCTTCAGCAGTAACCATCAGGAAACTTTGAAAAATTAAAGATTTATTACTTACAGGACCAAGAAAGTATACAGTGCAGCTGGGGCCACACAGTGAGGTCTAGGGGGAGAGAAAGAGAGTAAGAGAGCACTCTGGCCTGGGGTTCTGCCTTTATATTGGGATCAAGGGTGATGGCCTGGGGTTTTGAGGGCCCACTCTTTATTGGTGAATCTAAAACATAAGCATGGGGATTCAAAGCATGGGAAGAGAAAAAAAAAAAAACAAGCAGCCCAAATGGTCAGTTATGAGGACCAGCCAAGAGCTCCAAAGCAAAGGAACCTCAGTGGGGGAGGCGGCCTAGCTCTTTTCCAAGTCCATAGCTGGCAATGAATTGTTGGAGATCGCCATCTTTGAAGTAGCCACGTCTTTGAAGTGGATGCTTCAGCAATCAAAGCTTAAGTCAGGCGCTCGCATTAACAAAAAAAGAAAAAGAAAAAAAAAAAGAAACCCACCAGTGTCAGGGTTTTCACTACAGTCAGGTTCTTGGTATATTCATTTATTCAACAAATATTTGTTGAGTCCTGAAATAGGCCAGGGATTGTTCCAAGCACTGGGAATGCTGTGGTGAAAAAAACAAAGTCCTTTTCCTCACAGAGTTTATATTCTGGAGGGAGAGCCCAATAGTAAACAACAGATGGATAAAGTAATAATTGTGTCATTTCTTACTGAGATAATTGCCATGAAGAAAATAAGTAGTATCTTAGATTGTGCAGGCTACTATAACAAAATACCATAAAAATATGGTTAACAAAATACTGTAGGCCGTGCGTGCGGCTTCCAAATAACATAGTTTATTTCTCATAGTTCTGGAGGTTGGGAAGTCCAAGATCAAGGTGCCGGCAGATTTAGTGTCTGGTGAGAGCCCGCTTCATGGTTCAAAGGTGGCCATCTTCCCCCTGTGTCCTTACATGGTAGAAAGGGAACAAGAGGGCTCTCTGGGGTCTCCTTTATAAGGGCTCTAATCCCATGCATGAGAACTCTGCCCTCATGACCTCATCACCTTCCAGAGGCCCCGCCTGCTAACACCATCACACTGGGGAATAGGTTTCAACATATGAATGTGGGGAGGACACACTCAGTCTATAGCACAGAGTGAGGAACTAGAAAGCATTTCAGTTATCCATCACCTTGTAGCGAACTATCCCAGCACTTAGTGGCTTTAAACCATGACCGATTATGTTTCATGATTCCGCGGGTCAGAAATCTGGGAAGGACTCAGGTGGCTGGTTTCTCTGCTCCGTGTAGCATCAGCCGACGTCCATCACTTGGTCGGGTTCAGTCGGCAGGGGACCAGGCTGAACGGTCCAAGGATATGTTATTCCTGTGTTTGCTGCCTCAATGCTCCTCCATGTGTCCTCTCTCTCTGCACGGTATTCAGGAGTCCAGTTTGATCTTTACAGCATGGCAGCTGGCCTTCTCAGAGAAAACAAAGGTGGAAGCTTCCAGGTCTCAAAGGCTAGTCCTGGAACCGGCCCTCTGCCACCTCTTCTGTGTTCCATTGGTCAAAGCAGGTCCCAAGGCCAGCCCAGACTCAAGGGTGGAGAAAGAGACTCCACCTTCTGATGGGCGGAGTCTATGGCAGCCATGTTGGAAACTGTCTCGTGCTGAAATTGACGGGAATGGGGTAAGCAGGCTGTGTTAGATAAAATGACCTTAGAAAATGACATTTGAACAAAGACCTGAATGAAGAGAGAGGCTGAGCCATGGTAAAGACGGGGGCGGGGTGGTGTGTGCTCTAGACAGAGGGAACCATGAGGACAAAGGCCGTGGGATGGGATATACTCAGTGTGTTTGGGGATTAATAAAACAAAGAGGTCACCGATGCAGGGAATATAGCTGAAGAAGACTGAGCAATAGGTTAAGTAGGCAGTTGAAGGAGACAGAGATGCAGTCAGATTACCAGGGGTTTTGAAGGTCATAGTTAGGCCTTTATATTTTATTCCAAATCTAATGAGAAGTTCTCATTGAAGAGTAACATGAAATGGTGTACGTATCAGAAGGATCACACTGGCTGCTGTGTGGAAAATGGATTAGATGAAAGGAGTAGAGGTGGAAGGAGGGAGAGCAGCCGGGAGGCGTCCTCGGTCATCCAGGTAAGATGATGGTGATGGAGAGTAGAGTAGTAGTGATGGAGGTGTCGGATTCTGGGTATATTTTCAAGTTGGACCCAGCAAGGCTTGTGACAGATTGGATATAGAACTGAGACAGAGGGTAGCATTAAGGCTGATTTCAAAGTGTTTGACCTGAATAGCTGTGTTAATCATGGCACCATTTGCTGGACTAGAAAAGACAAAAAAGGAGCAGGTTTGGGGTAAGGGGTAGTAAGCATAAAGAGTTCTCTTTTAGATATTTTAAGTTCAAGGTGATTATTAGAAATGAAAATACAGGTTTTAGTTAAGTAGTGGACACATGAGTTTAGAATTCAGGGGAGAGGGGGACCTGAAGACATAAATTTGGGCGTCGTCAATGTACACCAGCCTCTAAAACCATGAAATTGAATGGGACCTGGCATTCTCAACGTTCAGAAGTCAGGAAGTGAGGGGGTGGGTGGTGGGCTAGCCAAAGAGACAGAAAAGAGGTGACCAGTGAAGGAGAAGGAACAAGAAAGAGAGTGATGCCCCAGGGGCCGAGGAGAGAGGGAGTTGAGAGAATAAGGCAGTGCTCGCCCAAGTTGCTGATGGTGGTCAAATAAGATGAGAACTGAGATCCACTCATTGGTTTTGGCCAGTGCAGAAGTCTTGAGTAACCTTGACAAGAGCAAGTTCAATGAAGTAGTGGGGAAAGAACTGATGAGAAAGTAGAGGCAGCTAATACAGACGACTTTTTCAAAGACTTTTGCTTAAAAGGGCAGGAGAGAAATGGGTCGGTAGGGGGTATGCATAGGCAAGGTTTTAATTTTTTTTAAGATGGGCAATATTAGAGCATGTTTTTACACTGATGAGAATGTCCATCATTGATGGGGGAGAAATTTATATTGAAGGGAAAGAATATACTTGCAGTAACCAAGTCCTTGAACAGGGAGAAGTATGGGACCCAGTGCCCAAGAGGAAAGTTTGTCCTGAAACAGAGGAGTAGGTAGATGCAGATGCAAATGGCTTGGTTGTTATAGTGGTTAAATTGCAAGGAAGTTCTTCTCTAGCTGTTTTGGTTTCTCAGTGAAAGGAGAAAGAAGGTCATCAGCTAAGGGTCGGGTAGTGGTGTTATAGATTTATGGAGAGAGGAGAATGCTTTAAAAGTAGAGTGAAAGAATTTATTGATTAGAGAATGGGGTAGGATTCTGGGGCCGTATGAGGTATGTGGTCATAAATTCATAAATTTAAAAAAATATGGTTGTGTATTTTTCTCTAGCCATTTGTACCTGCTAAGGTGCACGTATGAAGTAAATGGAGAACTGGGTTTATCCAGGGGTTTGCTTTTTGCCACACAAGTAAAAGGGAGGGAATAAGATGCTTTTTTCCCCCAAAATGATTGAGGGGTTTAAAAAATTTATTCAACATGCATGTATATAGTGGCTCCTATGTGCCAGACACTATTCTAAGTGCCATACAGGAACCCATTTGATGTTTATAACAACCCTATGACAAAGATATTATTATTTCCCCCCATTTTATAGATGAAGAACTGAGGCACAGAGGATTAAGGAACTTGTCTAGTAAGTGACAGAGCCAGGATTTGATCTCGCCGTCTGCCCCTGAGCCTGTGCCGCTCACCACTGAGATGCTTCTCCGGAGGAATTGTACAAGAGGGAGGCAACAGGGATGGGTCAGGAGGGAAGGAGACACACAAGGCAAGTGATGAGCAGCGAGGAGTTTGTAGGGCTTGAATGGAAATAAAGGTTTTGGTTGGCGTTAGGATAATAGAAAGTGAGCTGGAAAGATGGGGGCAGGTAATCAGAGAGTGGGATGCTTCTTGAAATAGAGATGGAGGTGGAGTTATTAATCATGTCACCATCTACAACATGATTCTGGGAATGGGTCGCTGAGATGGGATGAGAAAAAAGGTGATTGGAAGATAGAAATGAGAGGCCAGAGTGTTGGATGAGCTGTCTACCAAAGTCTCCGAGAATGTTAACAAGTAGTGGTAGAGGGAAAATACAAATAGCCAAGCTAGTTGAACTCGTCACTGCATGAGGGGGTACGTCTCAGAGGCTGGTAGGCAAGGGCAATAGGACAGTAGTGGGTAGATGTGCTTCCAGTGAGTTAAAAGCTTTGCAGGAGAGGGAGGCAGGGGTAGGATGGGAGGCAGTGGTCTAGAAGGAGAAGTGGGGGAGATGCCCCATGCCTCCAGGGAACAACTAGTGATGACTGCAGAGGGCTTCAGGGAAACCACATTCTCAGGGAAAGGCAGGCTTTAATAAGGCAAGAGGCTGAGGAGAGTGGGGTTTTCTGCTGATCAAGCATGGGTTTGAGAGACGCGCTGGAAGAACCTGGGGGCTGGGAAGGGTCGGCAGCTTGAGTCACATCAGGAAATACCCAGAGCTGTATGGGAATTAGATCACTGAGGAATGGCCTGAGAGGCTGGCTCTCTTACGCATCTTCTGAGGAAATGAGATGGGTCTTGATAGTCTCCTAGGGGGTAAAGGATAATCAGAGTTAATTGCAGACTCTCCCTGGGGCTTGGTCTCTAAGGTGATTTTGGTGTGGGGTGGGCAGTGCCCGTGGCAGATGCGTTCTGCGTCTCAGCAGGCGCACAGGGGACCTCTTTTGAGTCCTGCTATCAGTGGTGCCAAAGCCAAGGAGAGGAGCTTTCACAGGCCAAAAGAAACAGATCTTGGCTAAGCGAAGCAAAGGTGAACCTACTAGAGGGATATCAAGAGACCCTCAGAACTGACGAAAATCTAGAGAGCCTGGCTGGGAGACGGGCAGGAATGACTAGAACCCTGGATTGAAGGACAGGGCTGCTGGGGTATCAGTTTTGCAGTAGGAACAGTCTCATGTACACATCATGGTTGTCGTGACTGTTCTCTCAGCATCATGCATGTGTAGAGGCACTTATTCAAGACTCAAAGTTCTGGGAGAGTAACTTACTGATCAAATTTAGATCAGAGGCTCTATCAGTCAGGATGGACAAGGCCATGCTACAGTAACAAATCTAAACCACATATCTCAGTGGCTTAACCAGCAGGGACTTATTTCTTGTTCAGTCTTTGTGAGTATGCAGAAGGCTCTGCTCCATTCGGTCACTCAGATATTCAGGCTGATAGAGGAGATACTGGTCACACTGCCTCAATATGTGGCTTCAGAGCTTGCTGCAGACAAGGAGGGGAAAAGCTGGAGGGACACACACTGGCTCTTAAATGCTGTGGCCTGGAAATGACACACATGCCTTCTGCTCACATCTATTGGCCAGAATTAGTCGTGTGGCTCTGCTTAACTGGAAAGGGGCGGGGACATATGGAGGTGCACACGGCATTCAGTGCAGAGTAAATGTCCCTGCCCACAGGCTGTTCTGGAGCAGGAAGGAGGTTAGCACTATATCCAAGGTCTTCAGACACCAAATTCACACTTTTTCCTAAACACTACACTGCCTCCTTAAGGATTATAGGGGGTGTGTGTGTGCGCGTGGGGGTAGGGGACATGATGTGTAAAGGGGAGTGTTTTATATTTCCTTATGTACCTTCTTATTCCTTTCAAAAAATACTTAACACAGTGTTGGAGCACAGAGAATATGCTTGAAATTTCTTTTTGACTGATAGATTGATACATAGCATAAAAGTTTAATCACAGTGAGATAGCCAAGACCTCCACATCACATAAATTCAATTCAGCCAAGCCCTGGGAATGAGTCGTACCACCCATCAATTACTGGCATTAAAGAGAAACGACAGAGAGCCCTAATCGGAGGAATAAGAGTTCAGACATCTTAAGAGAGAATATTATTTCTTTTTCTTTCGGTTATTAAGAACGCCTTCATTTCTTTGGAAGAAAGAAGCAACACTAAGGACTAAAGACACAGTTTCTAGAAATGAAATTGATTGCCAGGGTAGAAGGACCATCCTTTGACTCTAGTAAACAAATGTTGAGAGTTTGTATGTGATGACTTTTGTTTTCTGCCATATATGACTTGAGTAGAGGATGATAACGCTGACTGTGAAGGTGGTGATTTGGGGTAAGTATAAATGCACGGCAGCTTACGACCATGGGCAATGTCATCAGAGGTCAAGTGCAGGCTCACTCTTGCTTCGAAGTCCGGCCCCACATTCCTACTCCCCTGCTACCCCACTGCCTCACTCTCCTTCCTATCAGACACTCCCTTCTCCTTAAAATGATAACTTTCATTTTGTTCTCTGTGTGGACTGAATGCTGAATTTGGGAGATCGAGGTGCAGCTCTTTCCAGGACAATGGTCCTTACACTTTCGAGGGCTCTTCTAATCCCCTGGAGGTCTTGTTTAAACACAGATTCCGGGCTCCACTCGGAAAGTTTACGACTCAGTAGGTCTAGAGTGGGGCCTGAAAATTTGCATTTCTGAGAATTTGCGTTTCCCAGATGTTCAGAGTTGAACAGTGTATCCCATCACCCCACCCCCGACCCCTCAACTCATATCCACCCCGAACTTCAGAAAGTGACCTTATTTGGAAGTAGGGTCTTTGCAAATGTAATCAGTTATGATGATGTCATACTGGATTAGGGTGTGGCCTAAATCAAACAAGTCCCTTATAAGAGGAGAAGGGAACACAGAGGCAACAGGGAGAAAGCCATGTGATGACAGAGACAGAGACTGAACTGCTGCACCTACAAGCCAAGGAACACTGAGGATTGCTAGCAACCACCAGAAGCTAGCAAGAAACAAGGAAGGAGGTTTTTCCCCAGAGGCTTCAGAGAGGGCATGGTTCTGCCAAAAACTCGGTTTCACGCTCTAGCTTCCAGAACCATAAGAGAATAAATCTCTGTTCTTTAAGCCACCCCAGTTTGTGGTAATTTGTTGTGGCAGCCCTAGGAAACCAATACTAGTGGTGCTGATGCTGTTGGTCTGGGGGCCACAACTTGAGAATTACTGTTCTAGCGAGAAATGAAGGAAGACCAAGTACCTTTCCATAGGAAAATAGAGAAGAAGTTGAATGATAAAATCTTTTTGAGAAAAGGGAAGTTCTAACCTGTTTTCTTTTCTTTCGGGTTCTGTAGCGGACGTGTGCTGTTTTGGCGTTGCCCCAAAGCACCTTACATTGCTTTTGGGGAATTGCCACCGAAACAGTCATTCTAGGAGACTTTACTCTGAAGCTGGGTCCTTTGTGTCCCTGACCTAATACAGTCAGAGCTTGGCATGTGATCTATCCTTGGGCAATCACACTCTTTTCTTGGACTTTGGATTGTAAACAAGAGATGCAGGCACAAACATACAGCACTTATTTCCAGCCCAGTGACTGGACACGTCTATGAGGTGGTATCATGGTTTTGCTGCCTAGCTCTGCAGATGAATCCTGCCCATTTTTAGGCCACTTCTCCAGCCTGCTGAAGATTCTGTCAGTCCCCAATATCCTTCCAGTAAATCCCTTTTGGTTAAATTATCAAGTCAGTTTCTGTTGCTTGCAACCAAAGAACCTAAACTAATACAGAGTATGTGTTGTCTTCATATGTGTCCTTGAAGTGTTTACATTAGCTGAGTTGAAGAGGGATGAGGACAATTTTTTACTTAAAATTTCCTATCATTCAAACATAATATTCTTTCAATTAAAAATATTGCTTTCTCCCCCGATTATAAAATTTATGCAAATATTGCAACATTTCTAAAGTTTTTTCTTTTTTTTTGAAGTCTTTTTCCTTGACTTTCCATTGGTTAAAATGCCATTGTATTATTTCATTACATGCATAACAAGAGGATAAAATCTCAGTTAACTAAAGGGCTTTCCCCTAAAGAAGGAAAATCTATATCAAATGACTGCCTAAAAAGACCACAGTACTGGTGAACTCGCGGCCATCTTATCCTAGTAACGGGTGGGAGTTTTCTCTCTGCCACCTTTTTGTACAAGTTAATCTTAACTCCAGCTTCATTATCAGGTTTAAGATTTGTCTTTAAAATCTCACTTATGTTAACTCCAGGTACATTCTTAGAGTTTGACTTGATTTTTAATACACAATTATTTGTGGTGTCTATGTGTTCATATGTACCTCACCGCTTTTCCTCCCTGAATTGTGAATCATTTCCTCTTCGTGATGCCATCTGCTTCCTCCACCTAAGCTACTTTGTAATACTTTCTAAAGTCAGCAGCAATAGCTTCCTCTTTGACCTGGAATTCAGGTTCCCAAGAAGGACAATAATATATATATTCACAACCATTGAATACATTATGCCAACTTTCCCCTTTTATCAATGCACTAATGCATTAAAACAAGCCCAGCTGGGTTTTCATACCTGCTCTTTGCTTACCAAATGCCTCCCTCCTGCCCTGCACTAAATCACAGGTGTTCAAGTCAAACTGGAATCCAATGAGCCCTCCCAGGTCCATCTTTTCCTCCCAAGAAAGGCAAGCCAAGCTTTCCCGAATCTCCCCAGCAACCTTTCTACATCATAGGAAATCTTCAAAATTTGCCGCCACCCATCTTGCATGTTTCATATAAAAATACAAAATGCTACCTTTTAAAAATTAAAAAGCCAGTGAACTGCCTCCCAAGGTTCAATCTGAGTTTAGAAAAGTCATTATAATGAAAAGAGAAGAAGGCGGATTTTTTTTTCTTTATTGCCGATAGTTAGTGGCATTGATAGATCATGGCAGAACCACCTGCAAGATGGCCAAATAATTTCACTGGAGAGGATTTTATATAGCTACAGCTAAAATTCAATGAACTGATTCAGAAGGCTCGGTATAAAATATAACAGTGACTTCGAGTGCCAAATCAATTTGGGGGCTTGAAGGGATGGGAGAGCTCTTCGTTCCCTCCCCCTTCATGGATGTGACTTTAACTGGAACTATAAATTCAGAGACATCGGAGTGGCCAGGCAGTGGGTTACAGCAGGTGATTTAAGAGACCTAACACGAAAAATCAGCAAGTGGTTGCAAACACCAATGCTTAGAGCGTGTGACTCTGAAGTATGTCCCCAAGAAAGAGATAGAAGGATATTCTTGAGGACAAATTAGGAATTTGCAGTCAGGTGGCTAGGGTTCTAGATTTGCAATGCGGACCAATTCAAGACCTGATTTTCTACCTCAGTTTCCATCCTTGTGAAATAAGGAGGATGGATCAGAGTCATGGGGAAAGTCCTGTTTTTTTTTTTGTCTTTTTAATAGTAGGAGGCTTTTTATCAATGACGTCATCCTCCTGGGCTGAATGTTTGATTGGCTTCCCCAGGTCCCACTCCAGCTGCTAGAGACCGAACAGCTGTGGGCCCCTGAGACGCGTGGGTCGAGACCCAACCCCCAATGTGATGGTATTTGCAGGAGGGGCCTTTGCGAGCTGATTAGGTCACCAGGAACCTTCATGAATGGAATTAGTGTCCTTATAAAAAGAGGAGGGGACACAGGATGTCTGTCTGTTCTCCACCACCTTGGAGACATAAGAAGAGACAGCCAGCTGCAAACCAGGAAGAGGGCCATCACCAGACACCAGTGCAATCAAAGCATACTGAGCTCCTACAGTCGTTTATTCACGTATGCAGCTATCATCAATAGAACACCTCAGTGAGGCGGATTCTGTGCTAGGCTCTGAGGTGAAGAGGTAAACAGGGCATGATGCCTGGTCTCTAGAGCTCACACACATTCTGAAAGCGTACCAGCCATATATTAAAGATTCAGATTCGCATCCTTGCCTGCCCTGAGGTCAAGAACGTCCCCCAAGGTCAAAGGGAGGCCCCGCCTCTGAGCAAGAACAGTAAATCCTGCCCTTAGGACCCAACTCCCTCTGAGAGAAGAGGGCAGAGGCAGAAGGATGAGACAGGTGAGGTCTTTTCCCCAAGAGGCTATCAGGGATTCAGGCACGGACATCCCAGGGCTCTTGGCTTGGGTAGATGGTTGCATTAGAAACCTTCAGGACCACAGAGCGAGTGGCAGAGGCGACTGTGAACAGAATAAAGGGCTGCAGAGTCCATGGGCTGTGCCAAGCACCGGAGAGCCAGGTTCCTGTCAGTGGTGCATGGCTGAAAGCACCAGGTCTACGTCAGGGCCATTCCTCTGCTGTGGTGTCTCCTCGCCTAGGGAAGTGAGGAGGGAGAGTGCTCATCCTGCTGGGGGGAGACAGGACTGGTCCTCACCATCCTCAGTGGCACAAGGGGGCAGAGGGAAGACGCAGTATCGCCTCCCTCCATCACGTCTGACAGCGCCGTCGGTGAGCACGCGGTCCAGAGCCAAATACTCGGCTCCCACATCCAGCCTTTGCCTCTTGCTGACAAGCCGTTTATTGTCGTCAATCTCCTCATCCGTAAAGGCGAATTCTAACCATACCTCAGAGGAGGGCTGTGAAGATGTAATCAATGAGTATATGCAAAGCACTTAGTACAGCGCCCACACTGTGTAAGTGCTATACTAATATTAATTATTATTACTCCATGCCACTTGACTATTTTTATTTACTGATGGCCAAGTCCTAAAAATGCTTCAAGATGGTCCCTGAGTCAAGTGCACTTGGAGGTGGACATCTGGCCCCTGAGCTGGAGTACAGGTTTGGGAGGGAACGTGGAGCTTCCCAGGTTAAGGCAAAGATTGGAGTCTCAGCTCTGCCGCAAGCCAGCTCCGTGATCTTGGCAAGCGCTCACCCTCTCAGATCTTTAGTTTTCTCATCTGTGAAATGGGCATGCTGGTGGTGTTGCCCTCCAAGGCTTGCGTAATGCAAATTGTTCCTTTATTTTTCATTTGCTCATTCATTTATTCAATAAACAGGGTTTTTTTTTCCCCACCACGCTAGATGTGTTTACTAAGATAACAAGCTTGTTTCTCCATTTGGAGGTGGGTCTGAGGCGCACGTAAGGATCCTTCGGAGCCTCTGATGAGCAGGACCAGATGAAAGCTGCCGAAGGAGCTGATAGAATTCTCACTTCTGAGTCAGATACTCCCTGTGTTTCTCACGTCCAGCCTTCAGGGACTCCGATTCTCTGGACATCCCAGCTCAGAGGCAGCATCTGTGTTCCCTCAGAGACCCCTTCTGGAGCAAGAGCAGCTGTTGCCATGTTGGCTTGGGGCGGGGGGAGTGGAGGGAGGTGGCGGGAGTGTGCAGGAAGCCGCCGCCCACCGTGGATGATTTCCCCTGTGTGGGTACCGCTTGTGCCTGGGCGGTGACCAAGATGGCGGGCAGCGAGTGACAGATGAGACCCGCGCCCCATCATGTGTATGTGACCCCTGCTCCAGATCTGCCTGTCCCCAGGGTCTCAGGGCACGTTGCCCCGAACGTTTCCGTTCAGAACGACGCATCCCCACTCCTTTGGGGAAGCTTTTACACTTCAGGGTGGACAGTGTGGCCCTTGGGAATGTGCTTGCATGCATTAGGAGTTGATCGTAAACAGCAAATATGCCGCTGTCAGTCACAGAGGGAAATAATAAAACAACTTCAAAAGAGCAGAGCCCAAGAGAAAGGGTACTATTAATGGAAAAAAAAAATGTTAAGTCATATTGAAGAGCCTCAAGTCTGGTGGAAAAAGCCAGGAAATGGAAACAAAATTAGCATTATTATAGCTTTTCATGGTAACTTACTCTGGGTTTTTATGGTGGGAGAAAGAAGGGAGAAAAGAAGGGAAAACCTAGATGATAACAATTTATACAACCAAATACATTTCCCATGCCAAAAGTAGCTGCAATAGGGACTGTATTTAAAATGTTTTCTTTTGATATTGGTTTGTGGCCATTTATAGCTCACAGCGTTCTTAGAGAAAGCAGCATTTTGTGGGGAACAGTCAATAGGAAAGCTCTTTGAGGCCTCTCAGGAAGAGGTGCCACTTAAGGACCAGGAATTATGATCATTAATTTGCATCTTAATAACCCAGGTCTTCACAAAAGCCCACACTGCAGAGGCATCCTCCGAATCCCTGCCGAGGGTCAGCGCTGTAAATCCATGTGGCTCCTCAGGTCCTGGAGGACACGAGGAGTTTCCATGAAGGGCGAGGCGCTTCCTTTCTCTCTCTGTGGTCCTCTCCTAGGGGGTCCCACCTCCCCTCTGCTTCAGCCCTGGGCTCAGCTAGACCGCCTCGCTCCCATGGCTCCGCACACAGGAGCGCTGATCCCCAGTGTCCCAGACAATCTTCCTCCGTTTGGCTTTGGGGCGCTCACGACTCCACGTTCCCGAAAGTATCGCGGGACGCGTGTGCACCTCCACGTGGAGTGTGTGCAGATGGGCACGCCTTGAACACACAGCTTTGCGCATCGCGATGGCTGTGCACAGTCTGTTATGAACTGGAGCCACCTGGGTTTGGAAGTATGTGAAGTTCAAATGACTGAAAAAATGTTTTATTGTGATAAAAACACATAGCATCAAATCTACCATCAGAAGCATTTTTAAGTGTACAGTAGCATTAAGTGTATTCACATTATTGCGACACAGATCTCCAGAACGGGGGGAAGTGATTTTCTAAAAATAAGACGGTTTTCTAGAGCGGCTTTGGGTTGGCCGTAAAATTCAGGGGAAGATGCAGACATTTCCATAGACCCCCGCCCCCACACACACATAGCCTCCCTTATTGTTCACATTCCTCACCAAGGTGGTACCTTTGTTACAGACAACGAACGTGCACGGACACTCCGTGATCACCCAGAGTTCGTGGTTTATATCACTGTTCACTCTTGGCGTTGTACATTCTGTGGGCTTGGACAAGTGTTTGATGGCATGTGTCAATCAATACGGTACCATACAGAGTATTTCCACCACCCTCAAAATCCTCTGCCTATTCATCCCTCCCCAACCTCCCCAGAATTTTTTCATCTTTTAAAACTGAAACTCTGTACCCATTAAACAATAGCTTCTCATTTCTTCTCCCCCCAAGTCCCTGGTGAGCACTACTCTACTTTCTGTTTCTGTGAACTGACTACTTTAGGTAACTCATATAGGTGGATTCATAGAGAATTTGTCTTTTGGTAATTGCCTTCTTATATGAAGGTTGGATTTGAGAATTTCTATGAGGAGATGGTCATGATGTCACTGGAGACATAGCTGATACTTCTGTGTGGCTCCGTGAGATCCAGCCAACCCTCCAGTAAAGCGCTCACCCTCCAGTGACAAAACTCTCCTCTTCCCGTTGTCACCCAGTGCCTCTTTGCTCTGGAGAGGATGGCAAGTGGGCAGCTGGGAAAGGAATGAGGACCACTTCTGCTGCAGCTGGTGGGGGCTCCACTGGAGCTGAGGCTGAGGGGCATCCCTTCCTGCCTACCGCCTGGATGACTAAGAAGATGCCCCAGGTTTTCATCTGCCTGGAAGCCCCATGTGGGCCAAGATAGCTCCTTCCAGCCTGAGAGACAATAACATCAACTTCCCCTGGTGGAAAGAAAAGGAGAGAGTGTCATTCCTAGGTTACATTTGAAGAAATGAAGATAAAATTCTTCTTGCGACTTTAGTTGAATGACACCTATCCTCCTCCCTGAAACAGAAGAAAACAACCTTTGCTATAATCTTCACTCGTGAAGGGGGCAGAAAGCTTACTGCATATGTTAGATTCTAGAGGTGGTTCTGAAAAAAAAAATGGGCACCATCATTAGAATAGTAAGAGGCCAAAATATAAACCTCAAGGTTTTCACGTATCTTCTACCACATTAATTGGATCTGTGCTGTCATTTCTCCCTGTGCTGAGGTAGAAGCAAAAGTGGTTCTTGGGAGACGATGGAAGTCCTAGTTAACCCAGCCTGACCCTATAACAAGGATTTCTCTGAACTTGCCCTGGGCCTGATGATCCCAGCACACCCTCTTGGTGACCCTCTATTAACTTATGTAAAGACTTTCAAAGTGACTTCTAAAACTGTCCTGTTTTGTTTAAAGGCTGCTGACAGCCTTCTGATTCCATCCTCCAGCCTGAACTTGTGAATGTGCTACATGACTATCCAGCGAGGACTGAACTACATCTAGGCAACTTTTGTGCTGTCAATGCAAATTATTTTAGTGATCAGTTACCTCAGCTCTCCCCAGCACACACCCCACTTTCACACCATCCCCCCTGTTACTCCAGACCTTCACCACCTCCTTCTGGCTCACAGAACACGGTGTTGGATGGGCAGCCAACAAGGGTAAATGTTTAACATGGAAAATCAAGAGCTTGAGAATGGGCGAGAAGACTGAGGTCAGCCACCTCCGTAGAAAGTCAGGACCCTCTGCCGGCTTCCAGACCTGAGCCACTTCTCAGACCCACAACCCGCTGCCTGGAGGACAAGTCTTGAAAGGATGGCTCTTGCAACAGCTTAGCAAGTGTCATCCTTCCTCAAGGGTCAATGTCCATGAATTCAGGGAACCTGCAGAAGGGGGATACCCAGAGATTTCAAGGGCTATTTGATATAAGTTCTAACTTGACACTGAAACCCAGAGGCGAAAAGCAACACCCTTAGTACAGACATATGAGGTCAGGTGATAAATGGAGTCCTGAAACAAGTCTGTTTCACGGTGAGACATTGGGTCCATGAAGCTACCCACTGGTACTTTCTCTGGTTTCCAAATGCATAATGTGAATAGATACACTTAGCAACTGACGGAGCCATCACATCGGTTTCCTGTCTGTAAACACCAAGTGGAAGCTCCTAAAATTGCAGCATCTCCCCACCCCCTGCCAAGACATGATAGTACACATATTTTATATGGATTTTTAGAAATATACATCTATCTATCTATCTTCTCCTGTGGGGGAGGGGTATGGAGAGATCAGTGCCATCTTCAAAGGCTTAAAATATGCAGGGGTCCTGGTCTCCATCATATTCCCATTTAATTCACCAGTCTGGCCCCTGCAAAAATCAGATGGATCAGATGGTGGATGGAAAGGGACTACCACACATTTAATCAAGTAATAGCCCCGATTTCAGCTGATGTGTCATATTTGGTATCTTTACTAGAGCAAATTAACACAACCTTGGGGACATGGTATGCAGCTATTAATACGGTCAATGTGTTTTTCCCCACACCCATCAAGAAGGAGGGTCAGAATTCGCATGAGATGGGCACTAGCATATAGTCACAGTTTTGCTCTGGATTTATACACAAGGTTTGCTCAAGAGCTATCCTGATTTGTATCATGATATAGTCTGAAGGGACTTGAGCAATGTAGACATCCTGAAGGACAATGAATGCTTCGGTTCACCATATCAGTGATATCATATGAATTGGACCCAGTGAGCAAGAAGTACTGTGGATGCCAAAGGAGGACACAGTAGGGGATGGGAGATAAACCCTACAGAGGGTCAGAGGCCTGCCATGTTGGTGGACTTCATAGCTGTTCAGTGGTCTGAGGCAGGCTGGCACATTCTATCCAAAGAAAAATGTACCTTGGACCTCTTATCCCTAAGAAGGAAGCACAAACTTGGTGGTCCTCTGAGTTCTGGAGGCAGCACGTGTTTTACTTGAGAAAACTGACACAATCAGATTCATCAGGGGACCTGGAAAGTTTCTAGCTTCGAGTGGGGCCCAGAGCACGAAAGGGCTCTGTAGTAGAACTAGGCCGTAATATAAGCATCCTTGTTTGTGCTGCGTAACCAAGAAATCCCACGGTACTAGAGGTATCTGTGCAAGAGAAAGATACTACATGGAGCCTCTGATCCCAATCGTAGGGACACAGCACTCTAGCACCCCTAGAGTTCTGGAACAAGGTCATGAAGTCTGTGGAAGAAAACTGTACACCATGTAGGATAAAGAAGACGTGGTACACATATACAATGGTACACATACACACATGTACCCTCAGCCATACACAAAGAAAGAAGTAATGGCATTCGCAGCAACATGGATGGACCTAGAGACTGTCATACGGAGTGAGGTAAGTCAGACAGAGAAAGACAAATATCACGTGATATCGCTTGTATGTGGAATCTAAAAAAATGGTACAAATGAACTTATTTACAAAACAGAAATTGAGTCACAGATGTAGAAAACAAACTTATGGTTACCAGGGGAGGAAGCGGGGTGGGAGAGGGAGAGATGCATTGGGAGATTGGGATTTACATAAACACACTACTACATATAAAACAGATAACTAATAAGGACATACTGTATAGCACAGGGAACTCTACTCAATACTCTGTATATTAACCTATATGGGAAGAGAATCTAAAAAAGTGGATATATGTATAGATATAACTGATACACTTAGCTGTACAGCAGAAACTAACACAATACTGTAAATCAACTACACTCCAATAACAATGAAAGAAAAAGAAAGAAAGAAGAAAGAAAGGAAGAAAGGAAGAAAGGAAGAAAGGAAGAAAGGAAGAAAGGAAGAAAGAAAGAAAGAAAGAAAGAAAGAAAGAAAGAAAGAAAGAAAGAAAGAAAGAAAGAAAGAAAGAAGAAAGAAAGAAAGAAAGAAAGAAAGAAAGAAAGAAAGAAAGAAAGAAAGAAAGAAAGAAAGAAAAAGAAAGAAAGAAAGAAAGAAAGAAAAAGTAAGAAAGCTACATACCATTCAAAACACAGCTCCTGGAAGGTAACTGGGCTCTGATAGAAACTGATTACCTGACCCTGAGACCTCAAGCAACCATGCGACCAGCACTGCCCGTCTTAAGCTGGGAGCTGTCAAACCAACCAAATCTGTTTCACAGATTCTGCTCTCACGGCTCACACTTCACACCCTATGTGGGTTTCCCTATCACTCTCCGAAGGAGGAGGCGTTAACCCAAGCTCGGTGCACTGACTCATTGATGTGATATGTAGGTGTGGGCCTGAGATGGGATACAGCCCCACGTGGGGCTGGAAGATAGCTGGGAGAGAAATCGTCCCTCAGGGTGCTGCATCTGGTCAACCACTTTGTACAGACCACTTTGTACAGAGCAGAAAGAGGCTGAGTAAAGGAATACACGTACGCGTGGGCAATGGTGCGTGACTCAGATGATGGGGCTGGCCAAGGAGACCAAATCCAGCCCCAAGCCTGTTTTTATAAATAAAGTTTTATTGGAACACAGTCACCCCCATTCGTTTTCGTATTGTTTGTGGTTGCATATGCACTATAGTAGTAGTGCCGAGTACTTGCCACACAGCAAAGCCTAAAATATGTACTGTCTGGCGCTTTACGGGAAGTGTCTGCTGACTCTTGACTTAGGTGGTTGAGAAGAGGACCAAGCAAGATTGGGAGTCTGGGGACAAGAAGGTCTGGGAAGGAGGCATGGCGGGGGAGGCGGAACCCCTGAGAGTGGACATAAAGTGTTGTAACTTTGACTAGTATATTCAAGTTCACCGGAGAGCATCCCCTGCAGGAGAGACATAAAACAGCCAAGTGGACCAATGACTCAGCCCACAGATATCAGCCAAAGTCTGTCCTTGCTCAGACTTCTAGGTATATTGTAATACCTAGAACAACCACTAAAAAAAAAACTATTAAAAGATTCAAGTCATACCAAGTATATTCTTTGACCACAGCAGAAATAAACGTGAAATCAATAACAAATATATCTGGAAAATTCCCAAATGTTCGAAACAAAATTACACACTTCTAAATAACATGGATCAAAGAAGAATTAAGAATTAAATTAGGAAGTATTCTGAACTAAATGACACTGAAAACGCAGCATATTGGAATTTGTGGGACTCCCCTAAAGCAGTGCTTAGAGAGAAACGTATAGCACAAGCATCTATGTTAGACAAGAAGAAAGGTCTCAGATCAATGTTCCCAACTTCCACCTTAAGAAACTAGAAAACCAAGAGTCAATTAATCTCAGAGTAATCGAGGACCTCCCCTCACAAGGAGTACTCACTATGTGATTCCATTTATACAAAACTCTAGAATATGCAAACTAATCTCAAGTGAAAGCAGATCAGCAGTTACTTAGTGATGGGGGAAAAGGAGGACTGAGAAGGAAGATTACAAAGGGGCCAAGGAAACTTTTGGGTCAGAGATATACTCACTATCTCGATTGCAGTGATAATTTCTTGGATGTCTACATATGTCAAGATTTATCAAACTGTACACTTTAAATATGTGCAGTTTACTGTATATCAATTGTGTCTCAATAGACCCATTAAAAATTAGCAAAGATGGGACTTCTCTGGTGGCGCAGTGGTTAAGAATTCACCTGTCAAGGCAGGCAGACACGGGTTTGATCCCTGGTCTGGGAAGATCCCACATGCCACAAAGCAACTAATCCTGTGTGCCACAACTACTGAGCCCATGTGCCACAACTACTGACCCCATGTGCCACAAGTACTGAAACCTGCGTGCCTAGAGCCCATGTTCTGCAACAAGAGAAGCCACCTCACTGAGAATCCTGTGCACTGCACCGAAAAGTAGCCCTGCTCTCCACAACTAGAGAAAGCCTGCATGCAGCAATGAACTCCCTCTTCTTTGTTTCAACTTGGAGCAGAGAATGTAAGCATGAGGCTACTGGCAACCATCTTGACATTATGAGGAGTAAACCTGTTTGAGAATGAAGCCAACCCAAGGGAAAATAGAACTGGAAAGAAGACCAGAAAAAGACCAGATTCTGGTGGTCCATAGAGCACCTGGATCCAGCTGTGCCTGAAACCATCCCTGACATTTTTGTTCATTGAGACAACATGCGTGTGTGTGCAGCTCAGTCTGAGTTGAGTTTTCTCTGTTGCAACTGAAGAGTTCCATGTAATACTGTCCACAGTCAGACAGACAGACTGAGAGGCCCTTCTTAATCAGCACCTATCTTAGGGAGGGATTCACTTTGGGATTGTGGGAGTGCTGCCTGTCTTCAGGCGGGAAGGCCATGTCCTGCTCCCTGGTGGTCCCTGGGCACAGAAGCCCGAGGGGGCGGCTTCAGGGCTTGTGCGCTGGGCTGTCTCAGAGAGAGTCATGGCCAGTTGCGCATCTGCTTTGGAGTATTTTCAGCAGCAAATAGAGCGGTTTGCAAATAAACAAACGCCTGGAACAAATCCCGAAAAGGAGAACGTCTGTGTGCGGCCACTGTCAAACTAGGTCAGCCTCGGGCACAACTGCTTTTGACAGTTTGCTCCCGAAGGTGACCGCAGGTGCCAGCTCCTTTCCCCACCAATCGGCCATCTGCAGCTTGAGGCATCCGGGCCTGGGAGAGACCTGGGAGGCCGTCGATTCCATGCACCGCACTTCCACGAGGGTGTACCCCGACCCCAACCCAGAACCCAGAGACCTGAAAATCCCCTGACTTCCACAAAGGGACGCCCCACTGCTTTGTCGGTGAGCAATTCCAGGAGATGTAGTCTTGTCAAGTGACAAATGTGTGGGCCTAGAGGGCACAGTGACCACCTTGGAGCCAGGCAGACCTGACACCCACGCTCAGCGCCTGTGTGGCACCGGAAACTACTGGAATTTCTGTGTCTTCTGGGCAGACTTATCCTTAGGATTTAAGGACCTATTTCCCCAGCTCTGAGGACGTGCTCGAGCGATGGGACTTCCCTTCTTCCTCCTCACTAGATTCTGAGCCTCTTAAGTACACGTGTGGTGGGGGCAGGTGGGGAAGCATGTCCTAGTCACCTCTACACCCCCCACACCGATGCCTGCACGCAGTAGGTGCTCCGTAAATGCCTGCTGAACGAGCGAAGGACTGAATCACACTTCCTATGCTCACGGCCTGCCCTCAGTGGGGCACTTCTGTGGCGCTCCAGGCTCCCTGATTCTGAGGGTCTCTGTTTCGACTGTCCACTCACAGCAGGTGCGAGGCTTCTCTGAGTCTGTGGGAGCTCCATGTGCGTGTGCGTCCTCGAGGCCCACGTGGGGTCAAGGTTGAGGCCTCAAAACAGACGCATCGAGCACCTCAGTCTGCAGAGCCCATGGCAGTGACTCCGATCACACCACTCCCCTGTCTGGAACCTTCTGGTAGCTTTCCCTGGCATTTGGGAAACGTCCAAACGCCCCACACGCTCACCAGAGCCATGGTGAGCCGGCCTCAGGTCGCAAACAGCGTCCGCCCCGCTCTCCAGCAGCACTGCCCTCCCCGCTCTTCCTCCAACACGCGGAGTTCCTTCTGCTCCCACCATTTCCTCAGCCTGCAATGCTCCAGCCCGGCTCTGTGTGAGGCTGGCTCCTTCCCGTACTCCGGGCCCAGCTCCACCGCCGCCTCCTGAGAGAGGCCTCCCCGTTCCCCCCGACCAAGGGGGGCCCTCCTCCCACCTCTGTCTCATCCACGTCACTGAGCAGAGCAACCTCTGCACCTCTCTTGATCCCGTGTGTGTGTTCTTTGTCTGTCTCCCTCCCAATGGCAAATGTTTGTCCATTGTGTGTGAACCTTATGCCCGGCGCTTAAAACAAGGCTGGCATCTCATCAGGCTTAATCCGCAGCTGCCGCATGAATGAATGGCTGGAGGGGCGAGAGGAGAAAGCCCTCCAGACCCAGGACTGGGGTGGGCAGCCAGCTGGAAGGCCCTGGCTTCCCGGGCTGGCGGTGGGGACAGCGGGGCCCGGCCGCAGGGGTCGGGTCTCACGAGGGTCTCACGGACGACTGGACGTGGCTTAGGAGCGGAGCCGCCGCAGCTAGGGAGAGAAGAGTCTGTGATGTGGGCGTGGCAAGGACGTGGCTGGTTTCTCCTGCCCGGCCTCCGTCCTTTCACCCCCCAGCAGACGACCCCTGGTGCCCCTTGAGGAGCCAGCTCTCCTTCACCCCAGTCTATGTGGGCTCCTCCCCGCCCCCACCTCCATCTGGGTGACCGTCGGACCTGGGACCGGCCATGCGGCTCACTCCACTCCCTGGCCCCAGCGACTGGTTCGAGGATGGCCAAGCGAAGCCCACCCTGGGGCTTTTTGTGGAGCAACTGAATAAGAAGCCAGTGGAGGAGAGCAGACCAGGAGTGGCAGGGGGGCTGGGGTGGGGCGGGGAGGGGAGAGATCTGGCAACCGTCCCTTGAGTCCTCTCTGTTTAGCTGTATCTGCCTTGGATGTGTCAGTTGTATGAGTCAATAAGCTATCTTTTTCCTTAAGTCAGTTTAGTTCTTTTTAAGAGTGCCTTGTACTGAAAGGGATCCTGCTCATACATCTGGGCCCCTCAGAGTCATCCCAGGGCCCAGTTGGCAAGGAAAGTGATGTGGGAGCAATGTGGTGCTGAGGCAGCCTGCAGCCACTCTCTGTGCGAGGGAGCGGTTTGGTCCTGGAGCTGTGTCTGTGTGGGTAGAGGTGACTGGCAGGAGGGCAGGAGTGTAATCGAGCGGGGGGCAGGGGAAAGTGGACTTGAGAGAAGGGTATCACCAGGACAGTTACCCACACAGCAGCATCCCCTATCCCATGCTGGTCCTATGTCCTGGTCCAGAGGATGTCACCAGAAGCATCCTTAGGTGCGCTGTGCGGTTCATACCGGCTGGGAGCCAAGGAGGGGCTCTGGAAGCGATGTTTGCCTGAGGGGAACATCTGGCCACTGGCAGGGTCCGCGGAGCACCCCAGAGCACAGTCACTGTTCTTCCCAGTTTCTCCTCTCCAAGCTGGAGTTAACCCAGAGCCCTGTTTTAATTATGCAAACTGTAGGCCAGACACTCAAGATCTGTGGGGGAAACACCTGTGGCTCCTGCTTGCCTGCCAACATTATTCCCTTTTCCTTTAGGGACCCACCCCTGACTCTCTTTTGTTTTCATGGCTCCACAGGTGGACACATGACTTAGTCCTGGGATATAGTTATTGGGTCAGGGATGGGCGTGGGCCCACACCGCACCAATGAGATCCCTCTGCAGGACTTTGCTGAAACTACTGGGAAAGAGGTGTTTTGTTTGTTTGTTTTGCCATTGAGGATACCAAGCTGGCAGGATGGTGATCTTCTTTGCTATCTTGTAGGGAGATCCTGCCTGAGAATGATAATGATACGAAGTGTAGACAAAAGCAGAGTGATGAGTCAGAAAACATCCTTTTTTACCCCTTGATCCAACCATTCCTGAAACCACATGCATTTATTTCATAAACCAATATTATCCTCCCTCTCTCTCTCTCATGCAATTTAAACCATTCTGAGTTGAATTTCTCTCATTTGTGGCTAAACTAATCTTCACTAATATCGTCTATTAATCAACAAACCTATCTGGCAACTACTAGATATTGAAGGGGATAAAAGGAGATGATGTGAACCCAGATGAAATACACGTGATGAGACTAACAACTCCCAGCCATGCTACCCCCAAACAGTACAAAACAGCTTAACCTCCCCAATAACACCTCCCCCTAAGGTATTCTCAGTATGGGGATGATAATACCACAGGGGGCTGCCTCTTAGGAATACTGACCAAATATACATATGAAAGCATTTTGAAAAATTCTAAAGCCCAGTGCATTCCTTGTGATAAGCTGTGTTCTAAATCTATGCTGTCTAGCACTGTAGCCGCTAGCCACATACAGCTCCCAAGCACTTAAAATGGGGCTAGGATAAACTGAAATACACTACGAGTGTGAAAGGCATACCCGCTTTTGAAGACTTAGTATCTTTTAAAAAAATAATGTAATAAATATATCACAGTTGTAATTTCTATATGGATGACCTGCTGAAAGGGTGATATATGTGATATATTGGGTCAAATAAATGTTATTAAAATTAATTTCACCTGTCTCTTTTCCCTCGTTTGATGTGAATACTAAAAAATTTTAAATCACATATATGGCTTGCATCTGAGGTTTGCATTCCTTTCCTATTAGATGCCCCTAGTCTACATTGTGAGTGATGGTGAGTTGGTATGGGAGGTCAGTGAGGTCTGGGACAGTCAGGAAAATCAGACAAAACTCAGATCAGGTGATGGGGTGGGGTAGCGCAGCATGTGGAAGACAGTCTCCTCTAATTCCCCCTTTTCTCGTTTTGTCTTGTCTCCCGCCATTCCTCACCCACCACCCTCCCCAGTGTGAAATGGGTTCAGCATCCTATGCACCGGTCATAGTGGAAATGGTGGCAGTCTTGCTGCAGATTCTGGTCTCCTCATTCACCCTAGTTTCCTTCCTTGAAATGCCCCTCATCCAGAAGGGAGTGCCTCTGGCTTCTCTGACTTGGGCATGTCTTCAGGGTTTCTCAATAGAGTGACATCTGGGGTCTGTTGTCTACTGTCCATGCCCCCTCCTCTTCTAGAAGCTGTATGCTTTGTTCTTAGTCCCTGTTATCTTCCAAAAAGAGATCCTGAGAAAAGGATTTAGGGGGAAGGAAATCTCAAAAAAGCATTGAGAGGGAATAGCGGTGTGAGACAGGGAAAGGATGGAAGCCAACGCAGGGTAGGTTGATAACACCACTGTAGGCAATGGGGACTCAGTTCCTTGGGGGACACTTTGAGAAATGGTGTGGAGCACATCTTATAATGGTCCAACTAGAGTGAGTAAGCTGGGATATTTACTCACTAACTTTTATTCCCTGATGTTGAGGATCAGTTGCGGCATATTAACTCTCTGTTATGTCCAGCTTGTTGAGTACACGACTGAGGGGATAGTGAATGCCCTCAGGCAGAAAGATGCAGGTAATGATATTTAGAGTATAAGGGAAATGTCAGCAAGTGACCTTCAGAAAAGGCTGAGGGGAAATGGGCAAGGCACAGTGGCTGCAACACCTTAGAAGACAGAGAAGAGAAATGAAGAGAAGTGAGATCCTTGGTGATGTTTCTGATCTGCTGGATCAAGCTTTACCTGAAACCAACCTCTAGACTTCCCATTTACCTATGCCTATAAATTCCATATACTATTTAAGCTGGTTCGAGCTGAGTTTTCTGTTGTTTGCAACATATTGATTCTTAATATGTTTCTTTCTTAACTTTGTTCCCACAGCTGAGAAGACCCCCAGTGGTTTCAAAATCAGGGTTGGTGGATAAGTCATGCCATTATTTCCTGAAACCAGAGTAAGTGAATGAGGTGCTGCATGAGGTGGTGTCAAAGTACTTCTTGTGACACAGCAGCCATTCCAGGGAAGAGGACCACACTGGAGAACCCACCCAACTCTCTCTAAACACATTCCATGTTCCACATGGAATCCCGTGTCCAATGCATTAGTGTTTCTTCCAGAGAACTCAATTCATATCAAAAATCTTGCTTTTAAGCACAAAGGCTTAAAAGCTTTCTTTGATGCTTCAGGAATTCTTACAGAACAATAAATGGAGAATAACTAAGGCTATATTTAGATACAATATAAAATATTTATTTCTACAAATAATTTACGAAAAATAACTAAGGAGGAAGTTAGAAAAAGAAAGAAATTTCTCTTGAAATTCACATCATTTCACAAATATTCATGAATTCAGGAGGACATCTGGGCCCCAGGAAGATTTAGCATAAAGTCTGAGACTCCCTGAAAGCCTACCTCTCTAGTATCCAATCCTGGACCCACCAACTTGGGGCGATTCCTCTTCTCAGTTCTGCTTTTGGGGGATGAGTTGGGGCGGTGGGAAAAGAGGTACAGGTCCCTTCCTGATATGGCCACAAGAGGGAGTGCCCAATGATTGGCTGTACCTGAAAGGAAATTACAGTCCAGTCCATGGAAACTGACAAAGAAAATGATTTAAAACGATGCTGATAAACCTCAGCATCTTCTTGCCAACATGCCAAGAACAATCACTGAATACTTTTAGTCTGTTCAGTGCATCCTCCTGGGATCTGAGAAGCATTGTCCTATTAAATGTAGGTCATTTGATTTTGAGCATCAGTTTGTCTTGGGAGCTGCCCCTACATTTTACAAGGTGAATTCTGGAGCAACAAGATTAGAGATTCAGAAAGGGCGAAGTTAACACCGAGCCCTTGGCCTGGTAAATTGACAATCGTGCCAGAATAACTGTTTACCATTCTAAAGCTCAGACCCTCGTTTCACAATTGTTTATGAAGAATGCCACCACCACCTCCCTTCCCCTCACTTGCCTGGGTCTTTTCAGCTCATATTTGAATTGATTTTCTCTCTCTCTCCCTCTCTCTCTGTCTTTATTATTATTATCATTTTGCCAGGGACTTTGGATCATTATAAGATTGCTGGTAATGACAGACTATAATTAAGCTTAAGACAGATTTTTCTTTCAGGAAAGAGGAGCATCAGCTCTAGCTGAGACTCCAGCTTGCCGGAGCTGTAATTTGCGGTGTTGTCACAAAGGGGTCCTTTCTCGGCAATGGTGCACACAATGATGAGCAAGGAACTGCAACTGGGGGGCGCGTGCCTCTCCCCGAACTCTCTCTGGAGCAAGCAGAATGGACGCCTAAATAGCTGAGTCTCGTTTGAGACTGATTACAGGCCAGATCCCGCTATTGTGCCTCATCAGTTGTCATTGTTGGGGCTGCAATTGCGCTGGGATGTTTCTCCTTGTCGCCTGCTTCAAGCTCGTTTCTAGGACAGGAGAGAAACTGTGTGGTGAGCCTGAGGCCGGGGCGGGGGCGCAGGGGGAGGGAGAATTGTTATGGTTGTTGCCCAAGGAAGGGCTTGGCGGGTCATTGGAAAGGAAAGATGGACTGACTTCAGCCATGATGCCTGTAGCCTTGGCCTTGGTGCAGCTCCCAGATGTATGGGTAATCTCTCACGAAGACAGCTGAAGTCGTGGCTTTTCCTTCATCAGCTCCACATACTTAAGAAAGCAGCCGAACTTCTCTGGCCTTAGTTTTCTCATCTGTACAATGGGATAAATAATACTTACTCTCCTATTCCCAAAGCAGATTTGAGGACCAATGGAAAGACATCTGAAGAACGTAGAGATAGCTCGGTGGAGATAGAGGTGGAGATAGGTACCTGTGCACATGTATAAAATATTCAGTAAATACAGCAACTATCCATATCTATTGTGATGGGCATTGTTTGTGCATGTGTGTGTATGTGTGTGTAGTTTCTTAGCAATAGGGATCAGATTACAGAGGGCTTTACATGCCAGGAGATGAAGCCCAGACTTTACTGCCTGATGATACCAATGATAGTGATAGACTTGCACTGAGTGCTTCCTAGGAGTCAGGCATTGCTCTGAGCACTTTCTATGCATTAATTATTTAATCCATCCATGCAGTGGGTCTCAGTGGGAGAACTCTCAGCACTTGGGCAGGACGGTTCTTCATCTTCTTTGGGACCATCCTGGGCATTGTGTGAATGTCAAAATTCTTGCAGGACCCTCAGCTTCTCTGCCCATCAAGCACGGCTAGTGCATCCCAGTCATATGACAGTCCAACTCCCTGCACTTCTTAAAACATCTAGCTGAGTACCTGTTTGCTAAAGTGTAGGCCTGTACTGTCCAGTACGGAAGCGCCCAGCCACGTGTGACTATGGGGCACTTGAAGTGAAGCTAGTTTGAACTCAGATGCGCTGTCAGTATAAAATAATACACACTGGATTTGGAAGACTGGGCATGGAAAAAACCATGAACTATCTCATGAATATTTTGTAATATTGATTACATGATGAAATGATAATATCTTGGAAATATGGTACTAAATATTTGAATTTATTTCACCTGTTTCTTTTTACTTTTAAAAATGTGACTACTAGATACTGTTGAAGTAGCCCAGAAGGTGCACTTGTGGTTTGTGTTATATTTGTATTGGGCAGTGCCAGTATGGACTGGGATGTTGTGGATGGTTTTGGAGTCATAATGGTGTCAGAGCTGCTGGGGCAGACACTGCTAGGCCAGCCCAGCAAGTATCAGTATTTTGTTTCCTCTGTACTAACAATATCCTGATTGAGTTTGGAATGGCCTTATGTTAAAAATACTCCTTTCCTTAGCTTCCCATGTAACCTAGTTCTTGCCCAAAAGGTACAAATGGAAGTCTACTGGATGGGGCATCTGGGAATGCTATTGTTAACCTGAGAAACGGGAGATTGGGCTGACACATGACTTTTGCCCGTTGCTCTTCAACCCTTTTCCCACCTGGAATGCAGACACAATGTCTAGAGGTAGAGCAGCCTTCTTGCAACCATGAGGTTGACAGTCACACCCTAAGAATGGTGGGAGGAGGAAAGACACTGGTTCCTTGAGCAGCATCCCAGCCCAGCACTGCCCACCCTGAGACTCCTTGTGATGTGAGCAGAACAGACACCTCTCTTGACTAGATCTCTGCAGCTGGGTTTCTGTTACATGAACTGAACATGAGCCTAACCAATGACCATCTTTACATTTTGGAGTCAATACAGTGGATATTTATCCCATTTTCAGTTTGTCCCAAACACTGGAGCATCCTTTGTATGTTTGGGGAAATTCTGACATTGAGTTCGGCTTCCCCACACCAGAACTCAGAAAACACAAATGCTGAGGCCCCTCCCATCATGAGGCTCTGGCGATCAGACTGATTTAAGGGAGACTTCAATTAAGAGAAACTGGAAAGGGAGATCTATGGGTTATGCCCCGATAGCCTTTTAATAAGCTCCTTTTTGGCTTAGTCAGCCTGAGTCAGCACCTCTGGCCTGCAACCTAGAGGCCCAACATATGCAGCTGTGACCTGGCGATGGCCCTGCTTCTCCAAAGTCTCTGTTAAACTCCAATTCCTCAAGAAAAGACATACAAGCCCTGGACTCCTCAGCAAGAATGGCCTATCTGAGATCAGGCACTTCTTTGGACCTCTATGACCTGGACAAAATGTAAGACAATTCTTAGTGTCCCCACCCACCTCATTCCCAGAGGTTACCACGATACTGGACTTTTTGAGTTGAGGTTACTGATGAGGAAACCAAGGCAAAGACCAGACCTGCGGAGGGAAACCGAACAAGCGAGGAGTTGCTCAAACCTCAGCCTTCTGACTGCAAATGAAGTGTACTTTTCAGCTCACCCCTCTGTCTTCAGCCTAAGGAAACGTACATAGAGTTAGACAACATGGATTCGAATCGTTGCAGCAACACTTAACCCGCTGGGTGACTGTAGGCAAGTCCTTAACCTCTCTAAGTTTGAGTTTCCTCTTCTACAGAACCAGCTCCTTGATCGTGTAACCTGTGGTCACGCAGGGCCTGCTGTGCTTAGAAGGGTCCCCACTTTGTTTCCTACTTTGTTCTCACCATCTTGAAATTCTTAATTTTGGGACAAGGAGCCTGGCATTTTCATTTTGTACTGGGCCTTGCAAATGAGGTAGCTAGTCCTGCTACTTTATAAAATGGGAATAATATTTACCTCAAAGGTTTGCCTGGAGAATTAAATGAGAAAACGGCTCTATGTGCTTAGCGTGGTGCCTGGAAATAGCATCATCCAGCAAATAACTGGTCCATGTCAGAGCGGGTTAATTTTCCTGTGGCATCTTCCCTGGTGGGATAAGCTCCCACTGGCTCACTAAGCTCCATATAGTCAGGGTCCATTTGGGGACAAATTTGACACCCACTGCAGCATCAAGGAAGTGAGAAAGCTTAGGCAACTCAAAATTCCCAGAGGTGGGGTTCTGTTTCAGTTCTTTCCAAATGTAAGGGCACATTGAACTTCTATGACTTTGATGCTGCACGTGGAATTTCCTAGAGAACTCCACGATGAGAAATCTAGGCCATGTGATTAGCCAGAAACGCCACAGGCTCATAGCAGACGCTCCGAGCTGCCTTCCTCTCCTGAACGCTGACATCCCTCTGCACGGGAAGGAACTGAGGTTTGGGGGTCAGACCCCTCCCGAAAGCTGCTCAGAGCTCTCTGGACCGTGCCTCGTCCCCCAGCTGCTTCTGCTGTGACCGGTTCCAGGCAGACCCTCACCAGCCTTGCCCAGGGGCAACGGGACACATCGTGCGGAATCGTCCTTGGGAGGACGTACATCCTCATGCCATCGTACAGGACACCTCCAGAGGCTGCCCAACCCAGAAGTGGGCAACAGTGAATGTCTGCAAGGCCACTCTTGGCCAATGGAGAGTGAGAGCTGATGGATAAATACTCCCATCCCCTCAGCAGGCAGCTCTGAAATTCAGGTCTGACAGCCACTCAGGTGTCCCTCGTGGGATCGGGTAGCAGCCCCCATAGCACTGGCCAGCCTGTCTCCTCCTCCTGCTCCCAGGGGTCACAATCCCCTTGCCATAAAAGCTTTTGTCTCAGGCCCTGCTTTCTGGGGACCCAAGCTGAGATGATCCCCGTGACTCTCCTAAAATGAAATTCATTCATAATAACTTACCTCCACATGTATGTTTTTTTAAAAAATCAATATGGTGTTCTAACTGCATTTTAATGGAGAAATAAAAGGAAGTAATGAAAAAAAATGTCTTCCAACTGGTACATGTTCAGGCAAAACTCTACCAGGAGAAGAAAGGAGCAGGGTAAATACCAGCACCTTCGTATGTGCTGATGCACCACGAATGTGCCTGGCAGGGAGAACCCAGAAGGCGCAGGGGACCAGGCTGCAGGAGTCAGCTCTGCCATTAACCTCCTGTGTCACCCGAGTCCTTTCCTCCAGGCATCCATTTCCTCAAGGACAAAATGCAGCATTGAACTGTGTGCTCATTAAGGACCAGTTCTGCTCTTTCTATATGCTTTTCTGATCTTTTGACCTTTTCTGGGCACCTGTTTTCTTGCCTGGCCTCCCTCCAGCTGTTAGATCAGCCACTGAGAGTTGCAATCATAAAGTTTGTATTGAGGACCTCTGCACGCCAGGCACTGACAGATGAGACCAAGGTTGCCATTATGAAATTTACATTCTGGGAGGAGGTAAGGGTGGGGTGGGGGGATGGGCAGCAAGAAAACAACTAAACACAGAGCGTGCCAGATAGTAAAGGGTTTAGGAATGAGGGGGGCAGGAGGTAAAGGAGGGTTGCCAAGTAAACCAATTCCTTAGGTTGCTCATCCCAGAGTCATCCATGAGGGGCAGGTCCTCATTTGGAATGCCTGCTGTTCTAGTCACGCGTGCTACACAAATAAAGGCTCCAAAGTATATGGCTTAACACAATAATTATTTCATCATCTCGCATTTTTTTCTCTTGTCTAGGAGTCTGGGACGTGCACAGCTGGGTGGTTTGGGCTCAGTCTCTCCTGCACTGCGCTCAGATGGGGGCTGGAGCAGCTGGGAGCTGCCTGGACATCTGTCTCTCTGCACGGAGGCTCCGAGTTTCCCCAGTGGGTCTGTCTGTGTGAGATAGTTCGAGCTTCCTTCCAGCATGGAGGCCACAGTGCAATCAGACCCCAGAGCTCCAAGGCAGCATCCCAGCAAACTAGACAGACATTGTACCACCTTTCAGGGTGGACATGGTGGACATTCCCTAGGGAGGCCCCCATGCGTGTTGTGCCCGCATGTCTACACCCTGGGCAATCCCCTTCCCTTGACATAGCAGGGATGGTGGCTTGATTCTAACCAGCAGAATGTGGCCAAGGCAACAAACTGTCACCCCCAAGATCAGGTTACATTATATGAGAAAAGTGTAAGGAGTCTTCAGATGCAGTTAAGGCTCCTAATCAGTTAACTTTGAGTTAATGAAAAAGGAGGTGACCCTGAATGCGGCTGACCTAATCACCTGCACCCTCTAAAAGAAGGCCTAGACCTTTCCGGAAGTGAGGGACTCCAAGAAGCAGAGGCTGTCTCTGCCCATTGCTTACTGTTATGGGCTGAACTGTGCTCTCTCTACATTCATAGGCTGAAGTCCTAACCCTGCCCCCACTGCATCCCACCATTTCTCTGCATGTGACTATCTGGAGCCGGGGCCTTTAAAGAGGTGATGAAGTTAAAATGAGACCATGAGAGTGGTCCCTGATCCAATCCAACTGGTGTCCTTATAAGAAGAGGAAATTAGGACTCACAAAGAGACACCCAGGATGCACACACACAGAGAAAGGACCACGTGAGGACCAGTGAGAAGGAAACGATCCCCAAGCCAAAGAGAGGGGCCAGACCTCAGAAGAAACCAAGCTTGCCAACACCTTGATCTCAGACTCCCAGTCTCCAGAACTGTGAGGAGATAGATTTGTGTTCTTTAAGCCACCTGATCTGTGATATTTTGTTATGGCAGCCCTGGCAAACTATGACACTTGCCTTGAACAAGTCAGCTGCCATGAATTGTACAGTCACAAGGAAATAAATTCTGTCCGAATGCCAATGGAGCTGGGAGGTGGCTCCTTCCCTAGTTGAGCTTCCAGACAAGAGCACAGCCCAGTCAGCGCCTTGATTTCATCCTTGGGAGGCTCTGAGCAGAGAATCCGGCAAAGCTGTGCCTGGACTTTTGACCCGCGGAGAGTGTGGGGTATTAAAGAATGTTGTAATAAGCCGCAACATTTGTGGTAATTGACTATGCTATGTAAACACTTAAGCCATCTTTCAGGATCAAGCCTTGGAAGTCACAGCACCACTGCTGCTGCATTTTGTTGGGGATGAGTGAGCCCTAAGTCTACCCAGATTCAAACACTGGAACGGGGGTTATTGCTGGGACCAAACTTGGACAACACAACCTGCGGCCCCCGTATACTTAAACTTGAATCTGTGGCTCATTGTTGACACTGTAGCTTGTTCTTTTTCTACATCATCCTAGTTTACACTGCGTGTTTTCTCCAAGTGGTCTTCGCACGGGCCTCTGCTGAGGTCTGTTTGAGCCCCTCTGGCAGATGTTCTTCTGTTCCTTTGAGGACACTCCCCCAACTTACGTAATACCCGCGTAGAGTGTAAAACAGGCTTTTCCAAACATACCACCCACATTTTATGACTCTTCAGTCAGACACTTTCTCATGATGCCTTGATAGATAGAAACACTTATTTATTTCCATAGATTGTTCTTTATGCCACCTTTGCTGTTTCCAGTGGCTGGTTCCATCTGTCAAGCCTGGGAAAACATCAGTGTGGTGAGCTGATGGGAAGCGTGTGTCTCAACACCTTGTAAAGTGGCCCCTGACGTAGGTTCTCAGTGGGTGGCGGTGGGTATCTGCTGTGAGAAGCCCCCAGTCTGGCCTTGCCCTGTCCCTGAGGGTGGAACAGAACACCTGGCTCAGGTTTCCTCACGCTGGGAAGGACCCTGGAGGACACACAGGCCAACCAGACATCTGGGCTCCGTTCTCTTCTACAACACCCCCACCTAGTGGGCCTGCCGGCGTGCTTCTCCAGTGGGGACCCTAATAAATCCCCGGTGCCCCAGGGAAGGAAGGAGCAGGTTCTATCTGGAAGAAAGAGGCCATTCATCAGCTTGAGTCTCTAAGCTGCCTTCCTTGACCTCTTTAGCAAGTCCCTAGTCTTCACAGCCAGGCATTGTCAAAAAAAAAAAAAAAAAGATTTTCTAAATTCCTCTGGTTTTATTATAAGTTAGAGAGCTTGGCTGACTAGAACAGAGTTTTACCTTAAGACTGAGGAGAAAGAATCCATGGTATGAGGCAGAGACGATGGAAGGTCCATTTCCTCCACTTTGGGAGATGATGGGAAAAGAAAGATGCAGGGGAAGGCAAGGACCAGACAAGGTCCTGGATGTGGAGGATGTGTTGCAAAGGTCAAGGTGAGGGACTCAGCAGAGCCAGTTGACCCACTTCCCCACACGTCCCAGGGGTGGCTGCGGGGTCTAAGAGAAGCCCACCTAGTGGCTTCTTCCAACGTGGCGCGAGGGGAGGGATGGAGACCTTGACGGAGAAGCTTCTGGCCTGGTGGAATCTCAGTGCCTATGCGCCCTCGGAAGCAGAGCTGCAGAAGCTGAGAGGGCTGGCAGGGTGGCCTGCGGGGGCGACAAAGAGGCCACTGATCTTTTATTATGACCCCAATTTAGTAGATGAGGGAACCTGCCCAAGGTCGCTCAGAGAGAACAGATGGGATCAGCCAGACCTTAGTGGTCCCAGGGCCAGGGACCAGACCAGGGTAGGGCCGAGGCCAGTGAGTATCCAGAAAATTCTACAGGCACGTGAGGACCCTTCCCTGCCCCACTCCCATGGCCACGAGGACCCTGAAAGCTCTCCTGAAGGAGAAGCTGGGAGGGTGGAAATCTGAAAAACTGTGTTTGACTCACCACAGTCTGAATGATCTACTAAGAATATTCAAATTGTTGGATTAGACTGAGTTCACCAGATTGTCCTACATTTAGTTTACTCATTACCCACTGGGGTGGGACCCACTTAAAAAAATACTAGGTTAATTAGAGGAAACTACAGGAGCTTAATTTCTCGCATGTTTGAGTGGAGTGCAACTCAACTTATGACTTAACATCAGTTCTTAGTCTGGCTTCTCAAAGGCGCTAATTGGTCTAAACTTGAGTCAGACCGTTCTGGGTTAGAATTCCAGCTGAGATACTCACTAACTCTTTGACTTCGAACAACTTATTTAACCCTCAAGGGCTTCAGTTTCTTCACGTGTAAAATGATGATCACAAGGGTATATTGTTTAGACCAGAGGCCAGCAAACATTTTCTATAAAGGTCCAGAGAGTGTATATTTGAGGCTTTGCAGCCATGGAATCTCTGTCACAACTATTCAACTCTGTGGCTGAAGCACAAAAGCAGCCACGGGTTATACGTAAATGGTCAGCCTGGCTGTGTTCTAATAAAACTTTATTTATAAAATCAGACATGGCTGATGGGGGAGCCCTTGTTGGGGTGTGGACCGGGGACAAGGACAACCTCTCCAGCTTTTCACGTTCCCCATGCGGCACTCCTTGTGTTCCTCGCACTGACACTACACACATAGGTTTTACTTAGAATGGAGTCGAACACACGTGGACCAGCAGTCGGCACCTACAAAGCTACAGCTTTTATTTGTATTTGTGAATTAAAGCGTGAAGGCAGCAAAGGGGATGAGCGTATACTCTTTGATGCCAGATTTTCCTGGGTTCAAAGCCAGGCTCCTCCACCTGCTGGCTGTGCGACTCTAGACAAATTCCTTAACCTGTCTGCACCTCTGTTGTTCCGTCTGTGAAACGGGGATAATGATTGGAACTGTCTTGCAGGATTTGTGAGGACTAAGTGAGGAAACAGGCATAAAGCTCTTAAAAGAGCACCCAGCACTGGGCAATTGCCATGTAAGGGTTAAACGTAATTAGCATTTTCTGTGTGATTTTAGGCAAATGACGTGAGCTCTTTGGGGCTCAGATTCCTCATAGTGTTGACCCTACCCGTTGGTCATGAGGACGAGATGAAAAAATTTATATGTGATGTAAACTATCCAGATACGCAAACTAAAATGAGAGCGGCCGTCATTCTCCACAGCGGCACTTTGAGCATCTTGAAGACAGTTCACTGAAGTGGTTAAAAGTGTGGGTTCTGGATCAGGGTTGCCAGATTTAACAAGTAAAAGAACAGGACACCGTACCTGTTAAATGTTAATTTCAGAAAAACAAAGAATAATTTTTTTAGCATAAGTATGTCCCATGCAATATTTGGGATATCCTTACACTAAAAAAAAAAAATTGTTGCTATCTGAAATTCAAATCTAACTGGGCATCCTATATTTTTAACCCTATTCTGGAGACGAACTATGTAATTGTGTTCTTATCCCAGGTTTTCATCACTGTACAAACTTGAACAAGTCACGTGACTTTGCCACTCTTTAGCAGTCTGACCCAGAGACGCCCACAAACTCTTTGTGTCTCCATTTTCTTGTCTGTGAAGTGGGGATTGAGAGTGTCTGCTTCACAGGCTAGTAACATACTGGGTGCTGGGGAAACGTTGGTGACCCTCAGACCCAGCCCGTAGAATGAGAGCATCCTCCCGTCATGGCCTCCTTCTCTACCCACGACTTTAATGGTTATAGACGTTTCACGCCTTTAATTTCCTAACAGCCATTGAGCTTTTGTTTGAATTCACTTATTTTTCCTTTGCAAATGTCTGCTTATCCCTTCCTCTGGGCCATCATGACTATAAATCATTGTCTGTGATTCCATGCTTAGAAAGAGCCAGGGCTAGAACCTACTCATTGGAGGGTTTTACTGGATTATTTATTGTGACAGAAAATGCAAATGCATTGGCAGTAAACATCAGGGAAAAAAGCTACCTCAGCAGTACACACAGAACGTAAATGCAGATGGGAACGGTGGGGAGAGAGTGTCATTTTTAGTAAGTAGAGCAGATACTCCACTTTGCTGAAAATACGAAATGCCAGAAAATTCTCCTGACTTTCTATGCTACTGAAAGACATTTTAAGTTGACCTGCTTCTTCTTTCAGGACCCTGGAATGACATTATATTTCACTATATTTGGTGCTATGCAATGTGAAAAGCTGATAAAATAGCAAATAAAAATTAGAAAGGGATTGTGGGGAGAACAGAGCTTTCCTGAGCTACATCTGCTCCCATCACCTGCAGGAAGGATCCTCCCTCAGTGCTGGCAAATCTCCCTTTTCTTCTGGTCCATTTTATACCAAAAGATCTTTTCCAAATGGTTAAGAATATGGTCCCCTGGTCTCTGTGGATGACTTGCAAATAGAGTTAAGGAACAGCTCCCCAGATCCACTCAAGGATCAAGAAACATTGCCTTATCCTGAGCTGTTGATGGTAGCAGAGAAAAGGCTCCTTTCCTTCTCACCATGTTTCCCTCCACATGGAGGGAGCCCAGGAGCATTACTTCTGGCACCAACACGCTAGCTTTACTCTCTCCACCCCAGATAAGGGGGGATGTCTTAATGCAATTGGTGACTTAGGATGAGAAACTGGACGTGCTAAACCCATTCATACCCTCTCCCTCCTGGTCTGCCTGCTGAGAGCAAGCGTGTCCCTTGCTCCTCCAAACTGTAAGTCTGGGACCAGATATGGCAGTCTGTTTCAGGGTTCAGTGTTAAGAAACCCATTTGCCTGCAGATAAGTCACAGTCTCCAAGGTGACCTTTATCAGTTATAGAGGTGCTATTCAGGCATTTTCCTGTTTCTTCATGGGTACAGTTTTCAGACAGAGAACAGGGGCTTGTGTCTTAGTCCGCTGAGGCTGCTATAAAAGAAACCACACTTATTTCTTGCAGTTCTGGAGGCTGGAAGTCTACGATCAAGGTGCCGGCAGATTTGTGTCTGGCCAGGACCCACCTCCTGGCTTGCAGGTGGCTGTCTTCTTGTTATACCCTCGCGTGGCAGAGGGAGAGATCCCATGTCCCCTCCTCTTTTTATAAGGGCACTAATGCCACTCTTAAGGGCTCCACCCTCATGACCTAATCACCCCCCAAAGGCCCCAGCTCCAAATATCATCACAACAGGGATTAGGCTTCAACATATGAATTTTAGGGGGAAGCAAGCATTCAGCCCACAGCAGCCAGTGACGGACTTACCTCAAAGCCCGGGAACTGACAACGATGCCTCTGGGGCATCCTGGATGGCCTTCAGAGCATCGCCGCCTTTCTCTAGGTCAGCCTCAACCCACAAGCCTCACTGTCACTAAGAATTCTTCTTGGGAGTGGTTAAAGACGTTAAGGCAATTCATTCATCTTCCACACTCAATTCCCAGTCAAGACTCTGCTCCTATGCCTTCAAGTAACTTCCCCTGATTTTTAAGCTAAACTGAGTATTCTCTCCTTTTAATGTTAATACAGCTATTTACTCAGGAGGCATATACCCACCTAGGTGTGAACTATTTGTGGAAACAGCACCTGTCCCTTCAACAACGTGTATGTGTACGTGTGTGTGTTGGGGGGTGGGTATGGTGGTTTGTAGGGGGTGTGGTATGTGTGGTGTGTGCCTGTGTGAATGTGTCTGACGTGGCATGGTGTGTGGGGGAGTGTGGTGCGTGGTGTGTGTGTATGTAGTGTGTGTGGGTGGGTGGGTGGGTGTGTGGTGTGTATGTGGGGGAGGCGGCATGTGTATGTGTTGGTTCCTAAACTTCCTCAACTTGATGGATTCCTTTGGCAACAATCTCATTCCTATAAGCCAATAAAAACATTACATAGTTATTCATTACCACACAACAAATTATTCCAAAACTCAGCAGCTTAGAATAATCAACACTTTTTATCTCAGTTTCTATGGGTTGGAAATCCAGGAGTGACTGGGTGGCACAGGTCTTCTTGTGAGGCTAGAGTCAAGATGCTGGTCAGTCCGCCGTCGTTTGAAGGCTTTGACTGAGGCTGACAGACCCACCTCCAAGGTGGTTCTTTCACATGGTGCAGGTGTCGGCAGGAAGCCTCCGTTCCTCCCACGTGGGCCTCTCCACAGGCTGTTCGCGTGTCCTCACAGCGTGGCAGCTAGCTTCCCAGAGTGGGCAGTCCACAAGGGAGCAAGAAGGAAGCCACAGTGCCTTTTAAGACCTATTCTCAGAAGTTACACACATTCTGTTCCTCAGAAGCAAGTCATGAACTACACAACTTGCCCTCACAGAGAGTGAAATCAGGCTCCAACTCCTGCGAGGGGGAGGGAAATCAGAGAATTTGTGCACATATTTTAAAACCACCATGAGTAACATGGTGCAGAAAGAGAGAAGCAAAGTAAGAAGGATCTTAAAATTTTCTGAATTTACTACAGCAGGAATAAAATATATTAATGTTTGACCATTAGCGCTTCTTTCCCTCTATTGTTGTCTCAGAAGAACCAAGGTGAAGAAGTGGGAAAGAGAGCCAGGCAGTGGATGACAAGGTGATGCAGGGGAGGTTTCTGGAACAGCGGAGGCTCAGGACTGGGGCTGCTGCTGCACGTGAGATGTTGGAGAGTAAGGGGCTTGAGGGAGACTGGATTTAAGAAGCAGTGTGTGGAAGGTTATGAACAGGCTTTCCTCTCCTTTCAGGGATACGAGTAGAGATCAGAATCACTTGTATTAACTCTTTGCTTTGGGGCTGTTTCATTAAGTGCTACATTGTGGTGAGACTGGGTCACCTGGGTCTTGTTATTTACTCGGGTTACATTCACATTCCCTGAGAATTTCTACCATGAATGTGAAATGGTAGGGATGCACTATTTTTAAAGCTTCTCAAATGCTTTTGCCTCTTACTAAAGACTTTTGTATTCCTGGTATCTAGCACAGCACTGTTCACATAGCAGGTACTCAGTATTAGCTGAAAAGAATCAAGTGAAAAAGTTCATTTGGATTTTCACATAATTTGTGAACCAAGATGCTGTAATCCAAAGGGACAGAGAAACAAGGTAAACTTGAAATGAAAATATTTTGGTGTTGCAATGCATCCAGAATTCTTAGATGGGTCAGGAAAAACAAAAGCAGGAGATTAGGAGCAAATCAACCCAGGGGTGAGCAGAGTCGAGCTTGGGGCCAGGAAAAGTGTCAAGACTGCTATTTTTTTCTGAGGCCACACCCTTACTTTCAGATGCTCTTCAGGCCCTGCTACCTTTAAGAGCAAATAGTGAGATGACAGAGCTAACTGGGCTGCCACACAACCTGGAATCTCGCAGCCCTACTGTTGGAGATGCTGCTGTGTGCTCTGGGTCACTTCTGGGGATGCCGGATGGGGAAGCTGGGGCCTGGAGGGCTAGGTCAGTTTCTCTCTGCCCTGACAACTGTCTCCTGTAAGATGAAGGAAGGTAACTGTACTTTCCCCCTTGGTTTCTAGTAGACTTCTTGGAGTAGAACCTGGAGACGTATGCAGGAGAATGTTCTCCAGGGCTCACATACAGTTTCAGAAAGGCCTGGGGATTCTGAGGTGGTGCCCCCAGTACTGTGGGCCTCTCTGCCTGTGCTGCCTTAGTTTGTTGTCTGGCTGAAGGAGAATCTCAGGTTTACCAACAGGCTGCCTGGAGCAGAGGCCTAGAGGTGGAGTTCATCCAAGGCCATCAGTCTTAGCTCTGCTACCAACTTGTTGGAAAAAGTCATTTGTGCCCATTAGACACTGGTTAGTAAAGGGTTGTAGTGTCTGGGAGGCAGGTAGAGAAACCAATTGCAAGAACAGGTGATCGATGAAAGTGACACATTACTTACGCCTCCAGTTCTTTTTAGATAGTTAGGCCCCCTCAATTAGCTATCTGAGAAATAGAGAAAATAAGTGTACTTGCCTTGCTAATGGGCACATGGTCAAGACAGGGCAATTTGCACAGAGCATTTTAGTTCCCAGATGAAATGCACTGAGAGACTGAGATGAATGAGCTTCTGACTTGCAGGTATGGAAAAATTCAGTTCTGTCCTGCACTTCTCCACAAACACAAAACAATCATGAAAAGGAACCAGCCCCCCTCTATCCTGGTCAAGAGTTCTTGCCCTGGCCTGAAGTGACCTTTTCTCCTTCAAATGTATTATCTGTATTCATAGCTCCTGTTCCACTGGAATGCACTGGTCAAGGTTGCATATGACTAGCATCTACTCTGATCAGCGGGGCAGCCGTTCTGTTTGGTTGGTGCCTGCTTTGGACACACTCTGAGATGATCTGTCTGCGGGAGTCATCCTCTTTATAATCCCCTCCCTATGAGTGAGGGTGGGACCTGTGACCTGCTTCAAACCAGTAACAGGGCAAAGGTGATGGAATGTCAGGCCCAGAGTCCCGATGACCGTGAAGAAGCTAACAGTTCACGTTGTGAAGACACCTATGGTGAAGGTCAGTGGCATGGAGCTGTGGGTGGCATCGGGGAGCTAGAAGTGTCCCCCCAACCACAGCCAGCAAGAAAACGGGCCCTCGGTCCTATAATCACAAGGAAATGAATTCTACCAACAACCAGAATGAGCTTGAAATCAGGTCTTTTCCTAGCTGAACCCTCAAACGAGAACACGGTCTGGCCGACACCTGATTGCAGCCTCATGACACCCTGAGCAGAGGACCTGGTGAGACAGGCCTGACCCCTGGGAACTGGGAGCTGAGGAACGTGTTTCTTTTTAAGCCACTCTATGTGTGGTCATTTATTAAACTAATTCAGGGCACCTGCCATACCAATAGTTAAATATTTGGTTGTCACTCCTACTTGTCCCATTCATTACACAGTCACACATTGCTTTGCAGAATCTTCCCTAGACCTCATGTTGCAACTATAGCTTCATGCAATTACAACTTTTCCTCTTCACTAGATTGTAAATCTAGGGAGGGCAAGAACTCTGGTCTTGTACGTTTTAAAAAGCCGCACAGTGTATCAAAGTACCTGACACACAGTAGGGACACAGTCATATGTGATTTGAGGTTTGACCGTTCATTTGTTCAACTAAACCAAATGGGTCTTAGATTAAAGGCAGGCGGCCAGCTTTGACCGCATGACTGCTGGGTACCAGGTTAGATCTCAGACATGCAGAGAACAAGTCAAAAGTCCTGACCTCAAGTTGATCATGGCTCAACCCAGCCAATGGGATCTTGTCATCTCATCTCCTCCTCACCAGCAGAATCAGAAAATACCCAAAGACCCCTAGAGTTCTTTGTCAATCTGTCAAGATTATGATTCTGCTGATCCAGGAGAGGTGCAACTGTAAAAGTTCTTCGGTGACCTTTTATTTTGCAAGTAGAAGAAGCAAGAGGGACCTGCCAAGCCCAACCTCCATGCAAATGGGGAGGAAGCCACCAAGAGAAATGGGCACATGCTGCCCTCCCTCAGTCGCCCACCGTGGGCAGCCCTTCAACTCCACGATTCAAGTGCACGTATGCAGATTCAAGCAGACCAGAAATCAAAGCCATATTAGGCATGGACTACTTTTTATTCATAGACTTACAGAATATATGGAATTAAGAGGCATGTCATCTGTTAAGTTTATTTACCGAAAGGAGCTAAATATATATTCAGACTTAAAATTCATCCATGGTAGCTTGCATTGTATTGTAGATTGCAAAATTTGCTTTCATATACATATAAACTATTCTTATTTGACCTCAGTTATGCATTTAAAATACATAAAAAAATGGTACCAAATGGCATATTGGCCAATTTTATCACAGGTCTTATACATTCCTGATAGTCAAGGGATTGATAGGGAATGCATAGTTTCCTACTAGAAAAAAAGGTAGATTCTGATACAAGCAATGGAATGATGTCAGGATAAGAGTGCCTCAGTGTAGATCCCAGTAGCTTTACGACATAAGTCTTATTTTAAATTGCATTACACTTGGTTCCCTTCATTAATAATCAGGATGCTGTTAAGTTTGCCTGGTCTTTCCACGCTCCTCTTCCTTGGCTGAGGCAAAGGCAACTATTATTACTTTTTCTTTTCTTCCAATTTATTTCTACTTTCCCCAAAGAGTTTTCTCCCCAGTCACCCGCCCTGCTTTTCTGCCCATTCCATTATCCCCCCAAGTCTGGACCACCTTGTTCACTGCATCAACATCTAGATGATAGCATTCCACTCCAGAACGCTGTTTAACAGGATTTTTGACCACTGCCTAATTAAAGCCTTTTCTTCCAAAACTGCGAGCGAGGGGCTGATACCTCTGCAGAAGAACTGGGAAGCTGGCTAAGGAGATTTTCTTTAGATGGCATGCAAATAGACTCCCCTCCCGCAGACCTTCATCTCTCTGTCATTATACCCCAGGTCGGAGAAATTTCCATCATGACTGTTCCTTGCAGCCAAACCTCCAGCATCCCACGCTGATTTCTTGCCTAAAAATACACAGCCTCTCACTCCACGGGGAAGAAAAACGCAACACTGCCATTTCTAGCGTGCTCCCCAAAGGCTGATTACGGCCCGGGAGCAATTCATCATCACTCGTGCGTTGGAGGTTTTAGTTTCCCTCATGGAACTCTTCTTGTTTATCTTGTGGACATTGTGACAAGAACCAGATGTGTCTCGACTTTAACATCCCTCCCACAGCTGTCTGGGGAAGAGGTGGGGGGAGAAACTATCCTGCTAGCTAAAAACCCTCCTTAGCGCAGAAAATTATCTGTAACTTCTCGCAGGCTTTTAAGAGGGTCTTGCATGTAATAGCAGTTCTGTAGTGTTTCGTTGTTAAATGGACCGATGGATGGAATGGTGGGGGTTCAGCATGGTTTTCCCTCTGTCTGTGCACATTTTGTTGCATTTTTTGTTTTCTCTCAAGGTGCTGCTATATTCAAAATTGTGATAAACAGTCTTTACTGGGAGGGCATGGCAGCGTCACAGAAAGAAAATACAAAGCCTGTTGTCCAGAGCGAAAGCTCTAACTCTGCCACTCTTAACTGGATAATCTTGAGCGGCTGACTTAAGGTTTTCTGTGTCTGCTTCCTTCTCTCTGAAATTAGAATAATATCTGTCCTCCAGTATGCCTTCAAAAACTGAAGAACCACTTATGAACTGAATACAAATGTACACTGAAAACATATAAAGTTTGGCCAAAATGCAGGGTGGTCTTATTAACCACTGCCTGAGAACACAGTGCTACTCACACCTAAGGCTTGTTTTTAGAGTGTTTGTGAGAGATCTACTCCTGACCCCAGGGAGTTTGGGGACAAGTCCTCGACTTAAGGCTGTGTGGCTTGGCCACATGGCCATGAGGAGGGACTTGATCTGGGAGCCTGGACATTGAGATTATAAAGAAGAAATAAACTGAGAAGATGATCAAGCAGTGGGTGCCGGGAAGGAACGGAGATGCAAAGGGCAGCCTCGCCCAAGGTCAGGGCCTCAGGGGCTGGGCCCACACATCTCTCTGCTTTGGGTTTTTGTTGTTGTTGTTTGGGGTTTTTTTGTGTGGCTGGTTTTTTGTCTTCCATCATTACTGGAAGAAAGCTTCTTGCAGAAATTGATTCTTGGGGTTCTTGGGACGGAGCAGTAAGATTAACGAAGCAAAGCTTCCACAGCTTCCCGCCAAGAACATCTATGCTGTTTTGGTAAGTTGGCCAGAACAAATACCTCCTCCCTCAGCACAGGAACTCTGTAGACTGCAGACTCCGATCTTGTCTACAATTTGTTAAAAAGAAAAACTGATTGCGGCTGAGTGGGTTTCTCACCCTCATCCCCACAGCCCTCCCCAACCCCAGTTGCTTTAGAGCTTCCTTTCAGGCTCCACTGTCTCATCTGTTCTTAGCAAGTCCCCTCACTCCCAGCCCCGCCCCCTCTGCTTCCTGGCTTTCCAGATTCCAGGCAGTGGTTCCCAGAGGGGTGAGAACAGAGAGTTCCCCAACTCCCTAACTCCACCCTCAGAGGTGAGGCTGGGAGGTGGTCTCTGCTCTGTGGAGGTAGTGCTGGAAAAGGATGCCCCATTGCCTCCTCTATGAGTGGCTGGCATCGGGCACCGCATTTCGACCTGACACAAGCGCTGGGACAGTCTAAGTGTCTCCTACACTCCTTGCCAAGTGCGCGTTTTTCCACCCAGACCTGCGGGAGGGGCTCCATGGCCCAGAAAGCATAGCTTGTCCGCTTGACAGCCGAGGAAAGGCACGTCAACCTCCCATGCGAGGGTCTGGTATTCAAATAAACCAGGAAGGCGAAAGAACATGGAAGAAAGAGTGATTTGTGCTTAAAAATGAAAAGAAGCCACTTTTTTTCTTGTTTGCTCCGTGCTTACTAGGAGAGTTTCGAGCTGCAGTGCTACTATGTGTGGGTGAGCTAGCTCGGCTGGAAGCCCTGAGCCCGCAGTCCCAGAATGTCCCCGCGTGCTGCGGTGACACGGCTGTGTCGTTCTCTATGTGCTATTTATTGCCTCGATCTGCATTCCTCAAAGTCGGGAAACAACACACACATTCATATTTGTGACAAAACATCTACCTCCTCATGACTTGGCAAACTATCATTAAAAAATAGCAATGCAGTACCAGATGACTGGGCTACTTTCACAGCCACAAGAGAACTTGTTGAGTTACGCTTTGAGAGCCACTCCTGAAAGTATTCATTTCATATTCTCTGAAGAGAACTGGCTACCCAGGCAGACTATCCACCCAGAACCTTCCACAAAACCAGATCCCATGAGCTTCCCAAATGGTCCACACCAGGGAGGCCACCTGGTCCCCCGAGTGTGGACGGGGATCCAGTATGTCTTGGCTCCAAATCTGGTCCCTCTGGATCAGCCTGAGACCTACCCCACCCTACCCCCCTGCCCCAGCCTGTACAGGAAGAGGCCCTGCCAGCAGGTGACGCTGTGTAAGGGCGTGGGTTTCCCCTGCTCACGTGCTGGGAGAGGAAGGGGCACTGCTGCCACAAATACCCCAGGTTCTGCAATTTGGTGCCGCAGTACCTTCGGACGGACCAGGCTGGCAGCAGTGGTGTCAGCAAATCGACACATGTGACATGAGTAGGGAGGTACGCAGATGGGCAGGTTGGTAGGCTGGCATTCCGTTACTTGAAATATTTAGTTGCCCAGACGACAAAGGCACACGTCCATCACAGAATCATCTCTGGGTTGCAGAGAACATCGAGACTTGTACCAAGCCCTCTTTGACTCCACAAAACCTCACTTCGAAAATTCTACCAAATGCTCCTCAGATGAAAATACCTGTCCTATGGCTCTAAAGGAGAGAATAAAAAGCACCATTCAGTCTTTGGCCTGTCTGCGGGTTACCCACAACCTCAAAGGATGGGTCCAGAGAAGCAGATGAGTCATGCAGAGCATCAAACAAGTGCAACTGCTCTAGCCACCGTGGGGGTCAGCTGTGAACCACAAGATGAGGGGGAAACTCCTTTGTCTCACTCCTGGGTCCACAGCCCGTGATCAGCAGAATATCTTCGCTGTAGCAGAGGAAGCAATGTTAAGTGTGATTTTGGTAACACACCCATGAAGAACAGCCATCTATCTGAGCCTAGGCTCTGCCATTGGGGGGGATTCAGGAAACAGGGAAGGCTCAGAATAGCATTGCTGAGTGTCATCCGATGTTTAAACGAACCATCAGCAAATCTTTTCAGCTGACCTTGGCTTTAAGCGTTCTTACCCACTAGATGGCTAAAATGGAATGAGAAGGGCCCGTACTGTGCTTGGTCTTTGTTTTTATTTCATTATAAGAGCTGTTCCATCTTATCCGATTTTCTCCTTCCTCATTAAAAGAAAAAAAAGATCGCCTTATTTCCCTAGATGGTAAGAGTTAATGCTGTACTCTTTTCTCAGTAATTACAGGCTTTAAGATGTCTTTTTAAGTGGGAGAATGGACGTGTCATGCAGTTAGCCAATAAATGCAATCCCTGATTAAAATATGAGTTCTAAAAGTTTGAAAACTTCTAACTATTTCCCCAGTGCATTTGTAATTTCAGACCTGTGAACCTGGCTTTTTTTTTTTTTCCTCTCAGTCCTCTCCTGTGATAGCTAAAGCTACGCATCTTTTAAATTCACCAATCACAACTTCACAAACTTAAGTCGACAACTATGTGTTCAAAAATCTTTGTTTTCCCTTTGAAACTGGATGCAAAAAAGAAATCTCTCCTGTCAGTGGAGACGGCTGTGAAGGAACGAGGTGCCTGCACGTAAATCTCCTTAAATTTTTTGAAGAGCTGCTTCTCTTTATCCCACTGGTATATCTGGGAGAACGTATAGTCACTCCCCAGGGCCAGGTAGTGATTCTCTTTAAAAGAAAAGGGCTGCAGGGTCATGGCGCCCCGGGATGGGAGAGCCTGGATCTCCACAAACTGCTTACTGTTCCAAATCATGACCCTGGAGTCCCCGATGAAGCGGGTGAGGGAAAGGTAGAGGGCGTTCTGCATCCTGAAGCTCTTCACAGCCAGCACGTCCTCCATGTTGGGGATGTCGCTGTGGGGGACGAACTTTTTAGAGCTTTTATTCCACTGGAGGATGATGGGGACCTGGGAGCGGCTGGATAGGATCAGGTGTGATTTTCCGTCTATATCAACAAACTCGGCATCCGTGTCCCTGAACCACTCGTGCAAAGACTGGTACGAGTAGAATCCTTTGCTGTTCCATTTATACACGGTTGACAGACCAGCTTTGGAGCTGTCTGCGATGACAAAGAACGTCTCATCCTCGATCTGAAACAGCTCGATATCGTTGGGCTTGGAAATTCGAGAGACTTCTATGTCCTGGAATTTGACAAACTTGGTCCAGCTCTCGTCATATCTGTAAATGTGAGAGCCGCCAAAGAGCTGGGCCACCACCACAAAGACCTGGTCCTCGATGAGGATGGCCTTACAGCCCACGATGGACTGACCTGCGCTCCAGAAGAGGGGAGACGGGGTTAGGGCAGCCACCGTGAGAAACGCTCGTCCAGAGTCAGAAAAAGACAAACATTATAGGATACCACTTATGTGTGGAATCTAAAACTAATATAAGTGAACTTATTTATAAGATGGAAATAGACTCACAGACATAGAAAGCAAACTTATGGTTACCTAGGGGAAGGAGGTGGGTAAATCCGGAGTATGGGGTGAACAGATACACACTACTATACGTGAAACACATAAACAATAAGGACCTACTGTAGCGCACAGGGAACTATATTCAGCACCTTGTAATAATCCATAATGGAAAATAATCTAAAAAATATATATACACATATATAACACAGAATCACTTTGCTGTATACCTGAAACTAACACAATATTGTAAATCAACTATAGTTCAATTTAAAAAAAAGAAATAACAAAGAACAATGAACAGAGTAAATATTTGTTTATGTAAATCTAAACTATGTATAACAAAAATTTCTGTAGGTAAAACAACTGTATTCAATAACAATACGTTAAACAATCAGAATACTTTTGAATTTAATCAGGAAAATGAAAAGGATAAATATTTATGTAACCCTAATTGGTACAAAACAATAATAAAGTCTTTAGGTAAAAAAAAAAAAAAATGCTCGTCCACAGTGAAACTGGAACGCTTGTGAACTGCTGGTGAGAAATGTAACGTGCAACCGCTATGGAAAACAGCATGGTGACCCATCAGAAAATTTAACAGAGTTACCATGTGATCCAGCAGTTCCACTTCTGGGTCTGTACCCCAAGAACTGAAGCAGGATTTTGAAGAGATATGGGTATACCACGTTCACACCAGCATTATTCACAGTAGCCAAGAGGCGGGAACAGCCCCAGTGACCACTGATGGATGAACGGATAAACAAATACATGGTACATGCACATGATGGAATATTGTTACACCTTAAAAAGGAAGGAAATTCCAACACATGCTGTGTCGTGGATGAATGTGGAAGACATTATGCTAGGTGACATAAGCAGTCACAAAAAGACAAACAGCGTATGATTCCAGTCATACGAGGTCCTAGAGGAGCCAGATTCACAGAGATGGAGAGCAGAAGGGTGGCTGCCAGGGTCTGAGAGGAGGGGAGAATGGGGAGTTACAGTTTAATGGGTACAGGGTTTCAGTCTTTCAAGATGAGGAGTTCTAGGGAATTGATGCATGTACTGAACTGCACACAAACAGAGTTAAGATGGTAAATCTTATGTTATGTATATTTTCCCACAATTAAAAAAAATACTTTTAAATGTACCTCCATGGAAATAGGTTAAGTGTTGGTCACCTGGGCCTCTGGCATCTTTAGAGGCAGGTGTATAACTCAGGAAATTCACTAAGACACCAAACAAATTGTCTGCGTGCTATTCCCAACTCCATAGGGCAGAAGGAGGCAATTAAATGGGTTTCTTCTCTTGGGGGGTAAAAAGCTAGGAGTCAGGACTTAGAGGCAAGAGAAAAAAAATGTAATGAGAGCTCTTGAGCACATTTGAGCTTTTCTGATTTCTGAAGCCCAGCGGAGGCAGAATAGACTCGTGTTAAACCTTATGACACTAGACCACATGGCCCAGCAGCTCAGGATCTTTCTGACCCTGTGCCAGTTCCCTCAACCCCCTGTGCGCAGGCTCCTCACCTACCAGATGAGACAATGGACGCTGCCAGCCCTGACCTCACACAGCCGCCAACTGTGACGATTAAAGACTAACGGAGACATTTCACAGTCAGGTTCTGAGTACAGAGCTTGCACACACACGAAGTGATCAATAACTGGTCGCTATCATTATTGGATCATCGAGGCAATTGTCTTGATAATCAAAAGATCCAACCCTTTAGCAACGGCCCACATCAAGCACTGCAGGAGTACCTGCAGATGACTGACGGGCTGAATGATCTAGCTCAGGCGGCACCAAACCAGAACTCTGCAGGAAGCGGGGAACATCCTCAGTCATGACTCCCCTTCTGGGTCACCTCTGATCATCCGCTCCCCATCGGCACCCAGACCCCTGGAGCCTCCCCCAACCTCATCGTTCCGGCCAGAGAGCAATGGGACCACCCACACCTCCAAGGGTACTGACCCTCCATCTAGGTCATTCAATTAAGGTTATTTATTTCTCCTAATTTTCTAGGCAATGTGGATGAAAGTGAATTTGGTCTGTAAGTTACAAGGGTAATTATCCAATTTCTGTCCTTCGTATTAACTTTAGAGGTAGACATTGGGTGGTTTTTAGGGTGGTATTTACTTTTCTCTTCCAGTGCTTTGGCTTTCCTGCAAGAACCTGGTCCCTTTCCGTTGTTTAAAACTAATTATTGGTTTTCTTTTTCTGAGTATAAAAGTTTTTAATGTTCATCAAAGCAAATTTTGAAAATAATGATAGCTAATACATAAAGGCACTATAACAAGCACTTTACATACTTATTATATACTTAGGACATACTCACTTAATCTTTCCAATAATCCATGAGGCCAGTACTCTTATTACCATCATCATGATTCCCATTTCATAAAGGCACAGACAACTTAAGTAACTTATACAAGGTCACACAGCTACAATGTGGTGGAGCCTGGGATCCAAATTCAAGTAGTCTAGCTCCAGTCTACACTCTACCACCAATGTACCAAAAAGTACAAAGACGAAAATCAAAACCACTTGAACTGCAAATGCTGAAATAACACTTAATATCTTGATATATTTCTTTCATTGCTAATCTCTGCACATATGAAAATGTCCTTTTTAAAAACAGATCTGGGCTTACAGTATACACGGCCTCTTTATAATCTGTTTTTTCCCTTGATCACCATGTTGTGAACATTTTCCCGTGTTATTGCATCTTCTACAACTTGATTTTTTAATACTACATGGTATTCCATTGCATGGAGGCACCATATTTTATTTAATTAATCCCCTACTGCTGGACATTGCAGTTATTTCCAGTTTTTCACTATTGTAACTAATAGGCTCCCCTGTAGAGAAATCTGTGTTTGAAAACCCCCAGGCAGTGCTCTCAAATGGAGAGGCCGCGGGGCAAACATTGCGCACATTTTTAAGGCTTCTGGGTTTAAACTACCAAGATGCTCCTTGGAAAACGCACTGACTTCCCACTGCCAACGCTAACCGAGGTCCATGCTCCTCGGCCCCCTCCTGAGTCCCTGGCTATGGTCATCCCTGCTATGCAGAAGCATCCTGCAGCTTTGCCGGTTTCAGCCGAGGGGCCATGTGACAAAGAAAGTATTCCTTTCTTGGAGATGCTCCATAAAGCACCCTCTTTCTAGGTGTAGATCATGGAATTGTAGCTTGTGGAGTTGTCAGCAGCAGCAGAAATCTGCGCGCGCGCACGTGTGTGTGCGTGTGTGTGTGTGTTTTAATCTAGGAGGAGAGATGCTACAACATGCTTAGTGGGCAGAAATCAAAAGGCAAGCAAAATTATCCAAAAACAGGACAGGTGAGAAGAGATGTAGAGAAAAAGAAAGAGAAGATGTAGGAGCAAAACTTGGGGGGGGCGGGCGGTCATGATCCTGGGTCTCCCTCTCCCACCAGAGGATGGATGTCCCTTTTGCACAATGCCCAGGAGGGCCACAGAGGGGGAAGTTTGCGTCCCTCCCACTCCTCAGAGCCCCAGACTTGCCGGACATGGATGGAGAAAATCCTGCCCAGCCCTGGCTGACTCTGGGATCACCCTGTGATCAAACGAGATGATAAATGAGGCGTGCACAGCCCCGTGAGGGGAGAATGGTCCACATTTACCTCTGTCTTGTTCAAGGCAAGTGGTTCTGGGGTTGCGCCCGTGCTCATCCATTTGTCATCTGCCCAGCGCGTGTGAGCTGTAGGGCTTTCCTTCACACCAGGCTGACCTGCAGTGAGCCATATTTCTCCCTCCACAGAGCGAGTGAACCCCCCTACCTCTGTACCCACCCTCTTCCCCTGCCTCCATCAGGCCATTCTCTGCTGGTCCTGGCACTCCTCCGCGTATGAAAGCTGTGGAGACATTTTTATCAAAGTCAAAGAGTTGGGGTCTATGGGGGAAGGAAGGCTGGTCCTATTTTTTTCACTAAAATAGAGACAATAAGCACACGTTATGAGGTTGCGTGGTTGATGAAGAATCACTGAGTATGTAAATGTGAGTTGCCTTCCTCTAAGTGAAAAATTACATGATGTGATTTGTGTTTAATGGAAATTCACATAAGAAGGGAGCAGAGAAGCTAGACCACTCCCATCAGGTCATCAAGAAATGCTTCTTGTAGGAGGCTGCATTTGAGCCTGGAAACCCACGTGAAGGGAGAAACAACAGAGAGGTGGCTGAATTGTAAGAAGTGATCAGAAATCAATAAGTGACAGGAAATTGGCAACATGTATTTGGGAATGTGTGTTGGGACCCTGATGTATGCATTCTGTGTTCTTTCATGAATTAAGAAGAGTAAAAGATCTGAAGCTGGTGGATTTCTCTACTGGTGTTAACAAGGAATGATAACCAAATATCTACTTTTTATCCCCAACTGATATCCCAACACCTTTTGCGAACTCACTTTATGCCAGGCCCCATGCTAAGTGTTATATAAGCTACCCAGTTAAATTCCTATGGGGCCAAGACTATAATGATACCATTTTATGGATGAAATGGGAATTCACGAAATTCTGATTTTACAGATGAAAGGTGCTCATGGAAATTAAAACTTGCTCAAGGTCACCATCTAGAAAGGTACAGAGCCAGATTTATGAAAAACCAGTGTGATGTTGGAGTTGGTAAACTTAAAGAACACACTTTTGTAGCTCATTTCTTGGGCTTGGCTGTGAAGAGGATCCCAGTGGGCTTCATGCCCAGCTGCCCACCTCTCAGAAGATTCAGACACGGCGAGGCCTCGGAATCCCTGGAAACCAGCAAGCTTCAGCCCTGGCTCTGGCCACACCCACTCTGCTCTCACTGACCACTTCCTACCCCCATCTCTGCGGCCTCCGCTGAGTCCAGGCCACCAGCACTTGCCTGGATCTTTGCAACAGCCTCTCAGTTACCTGCTCTGATTCTACTCCCGTCCCCTCCCGACACACACACTACTCTCCACCCAGCAGCTGGACACAGCCCAGCATTCTGTAGCAGGCACCTGCGTCTTCTGTGCAGCCTGGCTGATCTCTGAACAAAGGTAGAAGCCCACGTCCCTCGTAGGACCTGCAAGGCCCCCGTGATCAGCCCTCTTACCTCTCTGATTTTGTCTCCTGCAACGGCCCCTGGGTCATTCTGTCCAAGCCAAACCAGCCACCTGCATGTTCATCAAACAGGAAAATACCTTCCTGCCTGTGGACGTCTGCACTCACTCTTCCCTGTCTGGAATGTTCTCCCCACCACCCCCACACTCCATGTGCATTAAGCCCTGATGTCGCACAGGTTTTATTCAAAAACCTTCTTATTGAGGCCTCTCCCAGACACTCCATCTAAGATGTCAACTCTCCCCTGCCCAGTACTTCAAACCCTTCCTCCCTGCCACCTTTTCCCTTCTTGGCATGCTGCCATCTCATGTGCTGTATGTATTACAATTATTTGTCTTATTTTATTGTCTCTCTCTTTCTCCCATTATAATACAACATCCTTGAGGGTGGAGGTTTTCATGTGGCTTGTTTGCTGCTATGGCCCCATCACCTAGACTGGGCCTGGCTCAGAGTAAGTGCTCAAGAAATCTTTGTGAACAAATGAATGCATGAATGACTTGATGAACCCAGGGGTGTGACCAGCTGCAGTGTGTAGGAAGGGCAGGGGCAGGGCAGTGCTGTCCCTTCCAAGGTCAACCCGGGAGAAGGAAAGGGTGGGATGCAGCAGTGCCAAGCCCTGGGCTCTGCCTTGGAAGTAACAGTGAAGTGATTCAACATGCCTGAACCTTCCTCTCTTCATTTGCGAAGGTGAGGAGGAAGCTGGCATTAAGAGCTGCCTGCTCCCTGAAGTAAGCCAGAAAGAGAAAAACAAATACCGAATGCTAACTCATATATATGGAAAGTAAAAAAATGGTCCTGATGAACCCAGTGACAGGGCAAGAATAAGGATGCAGATGCAGAGAATGGACTGAAGGACACAGGGGTGGGGGTGGCGGGTGGAAGGGGAAGCTGGGACGAATTGAGAGAGTAGCATAGATGTATATACACTACCAACTGTAAAACAGCTAGCGGGAAGTTGCTGTATAACAAAGGGAGATCAACTCCATGATGGGTGATGCATTAGAGGGCCAGGACAGGGAGGGTGGGAGGGAGTCGCAGGAGGAGGGTATATGGGGATATATGTATGAATACAGCTGATTCACTTTGGTGTACCTCAAAAGCTGGTACAAGAGCAATTATATTCCAAGAAAGAGCTTTAAAAAAAAAAAAACAACAACAACTGCCTGCTCTGTGTCTGGCACTCATCCAATTCTCACCACATCCAAGGGTGGTACATCTTCCACCCATTTCACAGATGAGAAAACAGAGGCTCAAAGGCCACAGCTACTTTCTAGCACATGGCAGAGTCAGGAGTAGAAAGCACGTTCATACGTTTTCAAAACCTGAGCTCTTTATAGCCCATATGCCTCCTCTCTCTTGAACAGAGGTTGCTTGTCCTCTACCTATGAGCAGGGAACCCGCGGTAACGCCTCAAACAGCTGTTGTGAACTCCAATGAGACTAACCAACGCCTGGCTTCCTGCAAGCCCACAACCAGCACCGGCAACAAGCACTGGCATCAGAACCCCCTGCGCAAGAGCACGGCTTCACGCTGCCCCCCATCTCCTCACGTGGGAGGCAGAAGAGAAGGCAGCAGGTCCTGCTCACTCAGTCCTCACTGATCTTCCAGAGAAAAGATGGAAGCAAAAAACCATGCAGGTAGCCAGTCCTTCTCTCACCTCCTTTCTTCCTCTAACATGGACTGGCTTTAGGGTCCTGAGGCCTGGGCTTCCCTCCACAGGTTCACCCGCACTGCTCTGTGCTGAGTCTGCACTTGGAGCGCGCGCGGGGCTGCTCCCAGGAATGTGGGCTCAGCACTGGGAGGCCAGATGGCATCTTGGAGGGTGGGGACGTGCATCTCACAGACCTCTCCATGCTGCCGGATCAGGCTCATTAGCAGCTCTGCTTCTGGGGGGTGAACGACGCTCTCCCTGCCTCCCTGCATCCTTGCACGTGCCGCGAGGCCACTTTGTGCCCGAGAAGTTCCTAGGAGCCTCTGGATCTGGAAATGCTACCTGGATACGCTTCTCTCTGCAAGATGCTGCTGGAACCAGAGCAGGAATCACTAAAGGAAACCCTCGCGTGGGGCAACAGTTAGGCTACGTGGTACTGTTTGTAAAGTCAGGACTATTTTCAGATTGCATTTCGATAAATGAGAAGTCTTTGAAAGAGTATTTTGACTTCATCCACTTATTTAACAAGCAAGTAGACAGTCCATGTTTTAGCGCTAAGACACTGACACTCAATAACGGCCCCGAATGAAGCACGGACTAAGTTGTACGTGAGCACGTGTGCATGTGTGTGCATGCGTGGATGCATCAGCATATTAGTTAAGAGCTTAACAAAAGTCAAAGGACTCATTTAGCTGCTAAAACCCTCATGCAGTCTTAGGCTGTCATAGCTGCTCAAAATCAAGGGATTCTGGGAGTGACTTCTCACCATTTCAGGAAAATGCTTCCCACCACAGGCCCTCCCCATCACCCTCTCCCTTTACGAAAGGATCATCAACAGTAAATAGACTCACCACCTGAGGTTTCTGTTCTCACCACCAACTGACCACGTCCAGAGAAAGTGGGAGAGAAGAGGGTGGGCTGGAATGTGTTTCCAAATCAAACCAAGCCAGAGAGCCAGGCTCCCCCTTGGGATGGCAGAGAACGTTTCTTCTCTCCCGGGCTTTAGGCTATGCTGAAATGAGCTCAGTAAACCCAGTCAAAGCCACAACACACCTGTAATATTGTCATAGCTCCGGAAGTTCATTTCGATGTGGTCCCACTCCAGCACCATGCAGTTCTCCATGCTGGGCTGAGCGATGGCCACGTACACATCATTCTTGGAGTTGAACGTATCCACCGAAACCGACTGGTAGGGCAGCGTCTGATGAACAACAAAATCTGGGAGGGGGTGTTTAAAAAAACGTCTCTGTGAGCTCTCCCGTGGGAATTATGGACCGCCATTCTCCTTCTATCCTTTCTCTCATCAGTTTCAAAGAGGACTGGGGACGGGGAAAGGCAGGAGAGAAGCAACACACATCATGGCGTGTTTCACTCTGGGAGAGTCCAGAGGGTTCGGGCTTGTGCAGAATTAGCAGGCTGAACGCACAGCTTCTAATACAGCTTCCCTGAGATAGACAGCTTACAAGTTTGGCTACAGGATCTCAAAGTTTTAAACAAATTTGGTGAGACCTGGCTTTCAAAAAGATAGGACAGAAAGGATACTGCAAAGCAACATTCCTGAAACTATCATGAAATTTACTGTGTAAAAGAAGGGCGGCTGTGGTCAAAGTCCTTTGGGGAATGCTGTATTTTTAGCTCTCTCAGAATAGTAGTCCCAGTAGTAAAGAAAACTAAAAGTAAATTCCCCAAAGGGCAGACTGCACTTTTGGAAACCAAACCAAACTCTCTGACAAGGTCCTGGAGGTTTATAAAGCCCACGGTGCAGGGAAGTTTACCTAAGGGTGTTTACTGGTTACTGGACTCGTAGCAGTGCTCAGTATGGCTATGCCTGGGCTCTGGGCAGTGCTCTGAAGCTCAGTGAGCAGTTACAGGAGATCTATTAGATTTTCCAGCAACACAGAAGCCATCCTATTGCTCTTACACTTAGTGGTAAGTCAATACCCATCATCTGTATCGCTCCCCTGAGCTACAATGACTCACTGTGTGAAATCTTGGTAAAGAATGTACAGGTTCACCAAGAAACAGGGTTAGCATGCCCTCAGATACAAGAATAGTTCGTGTGTGCAGTAGCTAGAGAACCAATGAAGAAAAAAGTTTTTAAAAAAAAACAAAATACTAATAAAGTTTAAGTTATTTCTTTGGCCAGAGATCTTTCAGGGTGCACTGCTTCTCAGCAGGCTAAAAGTGCCCAGGGTAAAATAAGGGTAGATGTCTGGCTTAGGAAAGTCTTTCCTATGAGAAAATCCTGGCTCTGGCCACCTCTTCCCCACTCAGTCCTTCTCCATGTCCGCTGAAGTACCTACCATCGCCTCTGCAGAGCTGCCCTGACTGGTCCAGTCAGGGACTCTTCCTAACTCACTGGACTCACAATCAGACGCTGCTATTTACATCTTATTATTCACAAGGATTGAATCTCCAACATAGAGACATCAGGGTCAGATCTGAAGATATGGGAGTGATCTTAGAGCCAGAAGCTGAAGATCAGAGAGGGCGTGTGCCTGGCCATGGCCACACAGCCAGCACGGTGTGTCTCCTGAACCAAGGGCTCCCTAAGGATCTTATACTTCCCGGAGCCCCAATGACACAAGGCCACAGCAGCCACTCGAGGAATAACTGACTCAGAAGCCTCATAAAAGATGTCAAATGAAAAAGTCATTAAAAGGGCAGGCACCAGGTGGTGGGTAAGGAGGGCCAGTGAGAAAGGACGAGAGGCAGGTAAGCAGACAGAGCCGCTGAGCGCGTGTTGAGGTGGGAAGCGTGGAACAGGGGCGGGAAGCGCAGGTGCCAGCCAGGAGGCAGGAGAAGGTGAAGCTGAGGAGTGAGGGCGGCATGAGGCACCGGAAAGAGTGCTGTGCCCTGAGTCAGACCACCTGAAACCACTTCCTGTGTTTGAATCCCCGGGCTGTGCACGTCTCCTTGCAAGGTCTCGGTTTACTTATCTGCCGTATGGGGGCAGTGATACCTGCCTCCCAAGCTCGATGGCAGGGAGAGACTAGGTAATGTGGTGGACGTGCCAAGCTCAGGCTCAACACACGGTAGGTGCTTGATAAATATGGAATTGAGATCCAAGCAAGGACAGTCCCCCTCTGCTGTCCTGGCCACCACTGGGCCATCTCTTGGGGAGAGTGTTCATTTTAATGGCATCTAAGACAAAAAGCCAGAGCTGTGACTCTGCCTTCTAGCTTGGGGAAGTTACCCAAGCTCTCTCTGCCTCAGGTTCCTCATCTGTTATGATGCATACTCAGAACAGTGCTCTGCCCAAGGTGCGTACTCAATACATGTTACCTTTGGGAGGGGCCCCTCTCCTTCTGAGTGGACAGGAGCTGCTGAGTAAATGCTTGCTGGCTTGGCGAGTGTGGGAGGACCGGCCTCACCCCTGACCATTGCGGGAGAGGACGGGGCTGAATGAAGGACACTTGCAGGTACAGGGAGAAGATGGAGAAGCCAAGAGGAGGCTGCCTCTGCACTCGATAGCAAGAGGTGGCCAAGGGACAGTGGGGACGGGCGGCAAGAGTGGAGGGCGTACCCCACCCTTCTGGAACATTCGGAAAAGCTGGGGCAGGTGAGGCAGGCTGACTTCTACCCTGCCTGCACGTGCAGCTCCAGGACCTCAAGCAAGGGCCTCAGGTTCCCCAGGAGTAAAATGAGGGCAATGTCTATTTCCTAAGGTTGCTGTAGACACTGAATAAGAAGGCGTGGGTAAGTGTTAGCACCCAGGCTCGGCTGCGGTGATGCCTCGGGAGTTTTATACATGTAACAATGACAGGATGAAGCCGCCTGGGTTAAAAATTAGGGAAGAGACACCTGTAACTTCCTCCAGCACCTCCGGTGGCCTTGCCCCGTCGCCATGGCTCCTAGTTCCCCCTCCTCTATCAAGTCCCCCAAAATACCAGCATTGCTCGGTCAAAGACTAAACACTGAAAATCTCCCCTGGTTCATTCCCGTGGGCCCTGGAGGCCCCAGTGTGGAAGTCAGAAGGCGCGGGGCTGCAAGAGGTTTCCATGTTCACAGGCTGGTACATGGGAAACGGCAAATGGAAGCAGTCGTGGTCTGCTTTCTTTTCTGGAGATAGGCGAGGACTCAGAGAACACAGCTGCGTTCTTTTAATGACAACCGAGACACCCGTAACTTCCTCCAGCACCTCCGGTGGCCTCGCCCCGTCCAAGTCTGCCCAAGGTTCCAGAAACGCCCGATGCCTGTCACCCCATCTCCTCGGGCTCACAGCCTCCTGACTACACTCTGAATTCTCAGAAACACGGCACTCGCGAGCTTAAAAATGCAGGCTGTTTAAAGTGCAGACCCAAAAGTTTCCAGTTTTTATTCAAAAAAATTCCAGAATTTTAATTTAGTTTTAAAAAAAAAGAAAAAGCATTTTACAAATCTAGCTTTAATGATCCTATTTTCAATGATTTCCCCCAAACATTGGTTTCATAATATTTTCTATACACTGGTGAACTGGCACAGCATAGACTGTTAAATCATTCGAGTTATAAATCTAATTCTTAATAGGAGACTCCTTCTCCCCCTTCGCTGCTCCCACCCCAGAAAAAGAGCAAGAAGAGAAGGGAGGAAGAAGGGAAGAAACTGGTGAAACAATATGATCGATGAATGTGTGTCTATGTGAATGGGGGAGAGGACTTGGGGAATTTAAACATCTTCCCCCATCCCCATAGTAAGTTATTTCTCATAAATGGCAAAAGCACATTCATTGTGAAAAGATCTCAAACAATCCACATATTGACTTGACATCAATTTACTCGTGTTAAAGTATTAATGGCCTTCTCTGCAAAAAGCACTTCCACTTCCATTCACATTGGATTAAGTTCATGATGTCAGTGGGACTCTTACAATTTAGGCCTTGCTCCCACTGGAATCAACAGATTTTTACATAGCTATTTATAGCACTTGCAGAAAATAAATTATACATGATGCTGTCCTATTGGGAGAGAAACTGCACATTAATGCATTATTTCTCTTTGCATTTTCATCAGCCCTGAAATAGGGAAGCTAACGGGACAATTAGGATGCAAAATTCACTGCCTCTAAGGAATTTGGTGACTTATCCACCTAACATGGGGAATCATGAGTAGGTAACAGGGATTTCTGAGGTGGTTAAAAATAGACTTGAAGCAGAGGGTTATGAAAGGACTGATTAATCTGGAGAGCTGAAATCGTCCAGGGGTGGCTTTGTGGTGTTAATTACACCCCTGCAATGAGGAACAGGATGGTAATAGCCTCCTCTCCCTGGGAAAAACAAAGTGAAACAGCTACCTTAGGAATTTGCTCCTCTCCTAACACACGGAGCTAAGAGGAAAACAGTACACTCAGAAAATGTGCTTCTTCCCCAGTCTCAGGTGAGGATGCGGTAATGGTACCATGAGTCTTAGACTCGGCTTTCCAACTTCCATCCACCCTCACCTATTTCCTCCCCAGCCTTAAACAGAGCACCAGAGGATGAGGCTTCATCTGAGCCAGAAGACAGGAAGCCCCCAAACTCACACTTTTTCGACCTAGTTCTTACAAGGCAGGGACTATATTTGGGGGCAGGTCACAATTTGGTGGCACACTTTTTTCGTGATGGAAGACCCCGTGAGTGAGAGCTCATATGTTCCTGAGCCTTAAAGGGATAAAACAAGAGCAAAGACAGAATCATCATCTCCCTTTTTCCAGGGAGGAGGGCTGACTTTCTCAATTTTAGGGCAAAGCTTGTTAGCAAAGATAAATACATATAAGAGAATGCCCTAAATCTGTTAAGGGGCTCATGGTGTCCCAGAGATTCTGGGTTTAGGACAGATTCCTAGTTCCCAAGGCTCTCTATAGCCTAAGCCATTTCTCTCTGCGATTGGCAAAGTTGTCACACACTATGGCCAGGTGTGAAGAGGACAATGGAAAAGCTGCTCACTTCAGCACGGGGTTTAGAAAACTCTCCAGAAAAATGAGAAGAAGCAGAGAGGAGCCTCAGCGAGCTGTGGTTTCACATGTCACACGGCTTGGCCTTGAATGCCACCTTTTGGTGCAAACGTCATTGACCGTGACCTCTGATTTATTGCACTGCTCTACAATACAATAAATAACCCCCCAGTGGCCTCAGCTGGCTAAAGGGCACCTGCCAATTACACAGCTGAATAAGTCCCTGTTCAGGGATGAAAGACAAGGGCATTTCCATAAGGCTTCAGATCTCCTCTCAGAAAAGGACAGAACTTACCGGGTCCCTGGTTTACCAAGATATCTAGAAACCATTTCTACTTCTGAGTTTTTGTTTGTGTATTTGATCGGGGGATGGCAGTGGGAATCGCCTAATGTGATATTTTGTTGTTGGAGGTTTTTGTCTTTGGAGTTTCTGTAACTATTTTCTGCGTTCTCATTCCTGCTGCTCCTACAGACATGCCTCGAGGCTTTGTAGATATCAACTCTCAGCCTGAATGTTTATTTTTATAAGTCTGGTAAGCAGGTTTCATACTGTGGATTGATCCGCTCTCCTTTAAAATCTGGCTTTAGAAGCTGAAGAAACTCCATCTAAGCCTTTCATATGGAGACACTCCCCTGCTCTCTATATGACAGTAAAGGCAGTTAGTATTTTAATTTTATCTTATAATCTGAAAATATATAAACGGAAACCCTGAGGCAGACTCTGGAAAACAAGATCAAACTTTCTTTACATTTTTTTCCTCAACATGAATTCTTCCTTTTGATAACTAGGTGTTAACTTATACTCCTACTTTCCCATTGCTTATGCTGCCTAGTTGTCTCATTTTACATGGAACTACAAAAGCAATTCACAGACTGTAAAGTCTGGTATTTATCAGTTAAATGTCCTATAAATTTCATATTATTCCATCAAGAGAACAGTGATTTAGGTCTCTCTGTACTGGATTTCTACGAAACCTAGACTGATTTGAAAACATGCCTATGCCAAACTCACTAGTCTATACCTTTGACCTCAAAAAAAAAATCTTTAGAGAAATTTGAATTTTATAAAGAATCAACATGAATCAAAAGTAAAGCCAGTGCAGTTAACAAAAATCCTTCCAAACTGTTGAGCTATTTTCCTTGCCACATCAATTCATTTCTTCGAGTATGTTTAAATTTCCCCTAAAATAATTTTAATAGAAAACGTTTACCCCCATCTCTCGCTATTGACAGTCTAAAAGAAAAAAAAAAGGGATTATTCTAAATATCAGACTTTGACGATAGAAGTTTTGAATACCTGTAGTTGTGCATTCGTAGTCAAAGCTGGTCACATCATTCAGCTTCTTTTCCTGATATTCTGGTGGACCAATGCACAGGACATCAGAAACAGTGGAATTTGTCATCTTCAACCACAGATACAGCCACTTGGCTTTGCAGTCACATTCAAACTTATTGCCCCTTAAATCTCTAAAAAAAATAAACACAGACACAGAGAAACAGACATGTCGGAAATATTTTGGCAGTAATATGAAGCTCCAGAATTCTTAATATCCTGACATATTTAATAATTCCCCCAAAATGGAATTTTTTTCAAATTTTGTATTTAATGCATCCAATGTCTTTTGTGTATCACTGACTTTAACACACTTCAGTGCCCATGATTTTAACCATATAGCACACAGAGCGTGGTCCGAGTTGACACAGCACCATTTTTCCAAATCCTCTTAAAACTGTCACCATGCCACGGTGGAAAAGGGGGAGGAGAGGACAGAAGAACACCACCCAGCATAGGTTCTCACAAGTAGAAACAGAATATTCCAGGAAGATCGTTTTGACAAACACAATTGAAACTTTAAGATCTTGTTAAACGTTGCCCAGCAAAAGTGACAAACGCTAGAAGATAACACAGATGGATATGCTATGCACTCTGGGAGAAAGGGGGCCCCCACCCAGCATGACGAATTACCATTGGCCTAATGCTACTAAGTATATTACAAAATGGCAAAAGCTAACACAATACAAAGTAGATGGCGCGTCCCAGTATCTGCTACTTTGTCATAAATTTTTAGCTACAACATAAAAAAAGTGCCGTATAGGGGGAGAGGGGATTTCAAGACAAGCCCTATAAACTTCATTGTCATTACTTACAGTTCAATCAGAGAGTCTAAATCACTGAAGACATCCCTTGGGAGTGCTTTTATGTGGTTATTGGCCAACGAACTAAAACAAAAAAGTCACATTTTAATGTGGTTATTATCTTAAATCCCTTAAATAAAGCAAGTGATTTAAAACAGAGCTCTAAAGCTCTTTAGCAAAATGTATTTCAATTTCTGGCTCTGATCATTGATATTGAGATAAAGAAATGAGTTTAGCTATATAAATATAACATCAGAAATGCTGGAGCCTACCATGTCAGTTTCTTGTTTTGTTTTTAAAACAAGCATTTATTAAGCTCTTGATACACATGTCAATCCTCAGATGGCATCTCATGTTTCTCAGAATAAAAGCCAAGTCCCTTTGACGGCACCCAAGGCCCTCCATTGTCTAGTTACCTCCATTCCCACTTACCTGTGGGACTGAATCTCTGATGACTCAGATCACCCACACTGGTTCCTTTGCTATTCCTCACACAGGCTAGTCACGCTCCCAGCTCAGGTTCTCTGAACTTGGTGTTCGTCTGCCTGACGCTCTTCATCTAGATATTCACGTGGTTCATCCATCACCTCCTTTAGGTCTGTCCTCCGCTTTCACCACCTTTCCTGACCTCTACACAACTCCCTTCCACGCTATTGATCTTCATTGCACAAGCGTCACTTAGCATACAATATATATTTAATTATCAATTTGTTTACTCCCTCTGTATTCTCCCTATATGTAAGCAACATGAGGACAGATTTTCACCTGTCCCCATATCTATCCCTTGCATCTACAACAGTGCCTGGCACATAGTGGGTACTCAGAAAGTCTTTGTGAATGAACGATTTGAGCACTAAAATGAGAATGATAAAAAGACAGATGTACAGTCTCATCCCAAGAAGTTCCCTAATGGGGCATCTAAGTGAATTTTATTACTCATGACTATTTAAAAAAATAGTATTTACTTTATATAAATATTCTTTTACATAAAGAATCTCGGCTCTAACCCTAATGATAATAGAAAATCTCAGGGAACCACAATATTTAGGGGATGACTGACTGTGATCAATTTCATTTTCTCATTGATGAAGGTTGACCAAAAACCATTTTGCATTTTTGCTCTTAATGTTGAAGATCTTTCTAAAAAGTATTCTTGAACAAACATCATCAGCACTTCCTCAGATGATTCAGGATTACGCAGTGCCCTGTCATCATCCTGCTGAAGATGCACGTCCATGGTGCTGGGCTGTTGACGTAGAAAGATGGCAGGTGTTGAAATGATGTACATCAGGTCTGATTTCCCCCAGGCATCACACCTTAATGTGAGTCAGCCAAAACGCTGATGCTTACTTTTGTTTTCTCTTACACATTTGAGTACAAACAGCAAAACATATAAATGATAATTGACACCTAGGCAATTCAGCACCAACCTCTTTAAAAAAATATATGTGAAATTAGTCTTTTGCAGGATCATAATGAGACATCCCAGAAGCAGGAATGAAAGGGTGTTCCTCCTTAGAGTCAGCTAGGCTAGAAGGTGTTGTCCCATTTTTAATTTAAACACTCTTCCCGCATGATACCCACAGAATACAGGGAGACCTACAGTTTCTGAATTACATCTCTTCCCACCCAGGTAACCACGAATGGATTAAAATACAATTTCATGTATTATTTTACCTTCCTTTCCTAAGCGATTTATTGGTACATTTTTAAGGATGTTGGAAAAGAGGCTGAACAGACTACAGATTGAAATCATAACTACAGACTGTTGATTATAGACTCCAGGCTGTAATCAGACAGAACATTCTGTAGCAGTAGCTTTATGAAATTTAAAAAGGAGATAGTTGTTTTGATTGTTTTTTCTGGCTGCGAGTCGATTTTTCTAGAAAGTAAAGTACAATTTTTTTTTTTTTTAGCTCATTAAAGGTTAGTTTAGCTAAACATTTTTAGGGAATTGAAATGCACTGGATTGAAGTGATAAGCATATATGGAGTGGTCACAGCCAAAAAAAATAACACAGAATGTTCAGCAACTGTTCCAAGTGTTCAATTTAGATTTCAGAAAGCTGAATTATTTAGACGCACTACCCACTCCCACCCCCAAGACTCAGTGCATAACCTCTCTCTTTCCACTTCATTTTGCCTACAAATTCATGGCACTTACTTCATTTCTAAAACTACTTAACAGCAACTGGTCCCTTGGGCTTTGTGGGACCGCTGGAAAACAAATGTCCTAGATTTTAGTTACAGATTGGCCCTGCTCCTTCAAGGCTCTGAAACCTGATCTATGTTTCTTTACCTATGAATGTGAGTCTGCAGGTGCTGGAAAAAGTTCATAAAAGATAAAAGGCAGATACTTAAACAAGCAAATTCCAGATAGTCACATCCTTAAGACAGGAGTGAACTTTAGAGAGTTGATGCGTTCTCCTTGCCTGGAAGTTTACAGAAAAAGGGGATGGGGTGGGCTGGGAGGATCAGCTCATTCTTTAAACAGTGTGTTAAATGTTTTTATTACTACATACATCTCCAGCCTAGAGAAGTCAACTTTAAAAGTCATAAGATTTGCCCTTCCGTAGAGCACATATGGAAAACCCAGCTTAGTAACACATTGGTCAGCCAGTGAATCAGAAAAAATGTCCTGCTGGCTTAGCCCTGTGCAAGAGCTGGGGGAAGAACAGAGCTAATGCAAGATCCGCAGGGGCCCTGCCCTCAAGGAGCTTTCAACACAGCTGGGGAGATGAAACTCACATCCGTGAAAAGGCATCAACCAATATGGCCAGTGTCTACAGCAAAGTGTCAGCTGTGGGGAGTCCGCTGGGAGGGCTGCAAGACAGGTGGAGGGGAGATCAGGAATGGTTCCAAGAAAAGATAGAACTCAACCTGGACTGTGAAGGAAAAGGCAGATTTCAGGAGATCACGGGCAGAAGAAACCGTATCCTGGGCAAGGGAAAGGATGTAAAGGAAAGGCCTGGTAATGGGGCGAACTGGGTATGCATGGGGGGCCCCTGAGAGCCCAGTGTTGTGAGCACATTCAGGGAATGAGCTGGAGAGCTGGGGAGAGGGGGGCCCATAGGACTGACTGTGGGATGGGAACCCCCACAGGATGGGTGTCCATCTCCTCTAACTCATCAGATGCGCTCTGGACCCAAACAAAGGACTCCTTTGTTCCCTCTGTCTGTGCCCCCAGCGTGTCACCCAGACAAGATGTCTCCTGCACACATATGGGTAATATACGGCATACAGTTGTACATGCAAATGCGCAAGCACACGCACACAGCTATGTGCACACAGGAACAGAAGTCCACGCACCCAAGGGCCCACAGGCACAAAGATATGCAAACGTAACGCACAACACCTGCATATTCACACCTGCCTTCAGACCAGGGGCCCATAGCCAACTGCTCAAATGCAAGTTGACACTTGGGCGAATTCAACCAGTCACACAGGCTTGGCTTTAGGCGCATAATCTGGCCAGAGCCTTTGCTCAAAAACAAAGCCCTTCATTCCTGAACTCCGGGAACCGGATTTGTCTGGCCACAGCTGTTCCTCTCCAGACACTCACAGCTGTCTTCCTAGCAGACCCTGTCTAGCCACCCAAACTGCCAAAGCTACACAGCAGCCACTGGAAAAAAATCGAGACTACATGAGTGGAGGGAGGGAACGATGCTCTTGCTGTGAACGGTGAGGAGGAGGAGGAGAATGCCAACCAGACCTGGAACATTTACCATGGATGACGGGCTGGATGCTTTGCAAGCAAGCATGAACGTGCTGCTACGTGCAGCATTTTTGTGAGGTCAATATAAGCATCCCCACTTTTAAGGATGGGAAAAGTGAGGCTCAAAAAAGGCTAAGTAAGACTAACAAACGGTGGCCTTGAGATTTGCACCCAAGTCTATGTGACTCAGAGCCCACGGTCTCAGCCTCTACAAGAATGTGGGGATTTGGCATCTAGGTTGAATCTGAAAAAACAATCAAGACTTTTATGGGAAGGAAAGAAAACATGGAGCAATAATGCCAACAAGAGTCTGTCTGATCCAGATGTTCGGACTTCCCATTCCCACTCCCTCATCTCCTTACCAGACAAGCTGTAACTCAGGCAGCACTTCTGCTTGGTGGGATTCCAGAATCAAGTGCTCACTGAGCCTACTGATGGACACCTTTGCCTCTATCAGGGTCTGATGTGAATGATTACCTCCTTAGATGCTGTTTCAGTTAGGGTTACACACACTACTCAAAGTCCTCCAGCTTCCCCAGTTTTCTTCGTACCACAGATAAGCTGACTCTGGAGATGGACCATGTTACCCTACTCAAGCACAAAGTCTCTAGCGTGCAGATGGGACTGGTTCCTGGTTACTACATTGTTCCTACCAAGACAATGACGATGTTCACATTTTCGTAACCACAGCTACTATTTTTCCAGTTTTCTAAATTCGCAAAGTGTGTGTGCTTGCTTCATTTGATATGTCAATTCAAATCAATTTGTTTAATTTTTTTTCTCCAGAAAGCTATTAAAGAACCCAGAGAGCTTAGCTTAAGCCACAGATTAATCCAACATAAAAGAAAAAGCTATTTGCATTCAAATTAAAGGAACCACAAAAATGTCTCTATTCTACTTCATCCTAATGTTGATCCTCCATTCAACCAGCATTCTTCAATGAGTCAGGTAAGCCTCAGTTCCCAAATCTGTACAGTGCGGACTCACAGATTACAGTGAAAGATAAAGAAGAGACGGCTTGCTAAGCACTCAGCCCTGGGCCTGGCACAGAGTAGGTCTACGATACATGTTTCTTTCCTTCCCACCGCCCCCATCACTCCCAGCTCGGAGCGCTCCTGACTTCACATGCAGTCATGCAGACCGTAACAGTGATTCGGGAGGATGGAGAAGATAAGAAAGCCAAGTGTGTGAGTGACCACAATGGGCTGGTGTCTGATCAACAATATAGAAACCTCTCGGGCAAGCTGGAAATAAGTTTCCTTCCGAGGCTGTTACAATATGGACCAAACCATCAAGGAAGAGAGAGGCGCCGGGAAGTGACCCTCCCTCTACACATTAAAGGACTTAACACCACTCTTCACAGGACTTACAGGTGAGTCAGGTCGCGAAGGCCACGGAAGGCGTTTCTTGAAATGGTTTCTATTTTGTTCCCTTCAATGAACCTAAGGAGAACAGCCATATGATTAAGCCGAGTTTTCTCTGCTTCATATCTCGAAAAAACGGTATTGCGGTGCTTTCAGAATGAAACCTAAAAGCATTTATGAATTTCAGAAATTCCTCTCCGAAGGCTTGGTCAGCTATACCAGATTCCAAGTGGGAGCTGGGTGTGTGTACAAGAGCGCATGCACACAAGTGTGCTTTTTGCACTCCTTCCGGAAGCAGCATGGAAGTCTTCAAAGTCAGAGTTGGCAGCATGGGTAAAAACATCTTGGGGGAGAAAAAGAAGAAAGCCCTATACAAAGGCAAGATATTCTCAAATTCCACAAGACTGGAATATTTCCAGACATCTTCCCCCCTCCAACCTTCTTACATGTCACAGTGCCCAGCTATTAATACTTCTGTTAATATCACTGTCCCTTGAGAGAAGCCCATTGTTTTACATCTCTATATTAAAGTCTTTGCCCAAGGAGAATTTCATTTAGCTTGGCTTCCGGCAAGTTTGAGTTCATCATGTCCTGCAGTGTCACCTCTGAACAAATGGGTGACAAGGCAGGGATATTCTCAAGATCTCTAGGCCACTTGGAAACAGAAAGTATAAGGAAGCTGAACATGGGCCAAACTTCTTTCTCTGTGCTGAAATGTCTTAGGGCTTGCACACAGAACCTTGCAATAATAACTCCAGCCATGCTTTAAAATGGGAAATATATGAAGTGAATGCATGAAGATGATTCCCTAGGTCAACAGAGAACTAAATTTTAGTTTACAGCATCCCATTTCTTCAAATGTAAGAGAGTCTCTGATGAGATGGTCCAAGGGAGACTTCGCAACGTGATGCTTTTGGTTAGTGAAACAGTTCTTGATTTCGTACACTGAGAACGATCTGGTGCCTATTTTTTTTTTTTTAAATCAGGGGTCTATTCAGTAATAGACTTCAGTATAAACTGAGAAGCGAACTTCCTCCTCAATAACCTTGACAGGAAGATGTACTGCTTGAAAAAGAGAACGTATGGCTTTTGGTTCACCACCTCTGTTGGCTGTTGATGTGCTTTGATATAACCTAGCTGGACTTAGCACTTCAGCCCAACCACTCTTCCCAGGTTGTCTAGACTATCAAGTATTATGAGAGGACCCATATTACATGTCCTCTGGAGAAAGAATTCCTCCAGAAACATCTTTCCTGAGGACAGGAAATCAGCAGAGAGCTTTCTTAGACCCAGGATGCATTTAGAATTCAAACGTCTACCTGTTAACCTCAGATAAGAAAGCAGAGACAAGGCTTTAAAAAATCCCTCTGAATGCTAAGTAAGGAAATCCCATCTGATAGCAGGATTAATATTATTACAAAGTGACAAAAGACAAGGATGGAAGAATTTATGGGGGAAAAAAGACTATATGAAAGTGTGAAGAGGCAGAAATCAGAGCCAAGGCAAAGCTCATAGCTGGGGGGAAAAACTGCACATCTGAAAGGGAAAAATAACCTCTATTTTAAAGGAGAAAAAATAAAATTAGACCCTCAGCAGCAGCTCACAGGAGATACTGCAAATGGGATATAGGACAGCCAAACTAAAAACATGAAGTTGTATCCCCAAATAGGCAGACTTTCTTAAAAATATGTGACCCTCAGAATCCTTCAGCTTTATTTCTGGCTGACCAGCAAATCCACGTCTAGTTTTGAGAGGTAAAAATACCCAACATAATTTCCAATTGTGCTTACGACATAACAAATTAAATGTCAGCAGAGAATGAATGAATATCTTTCCTTCTTTGTTTCCTTTCCCACTCTTTGTCTCCAGCCTCCTAATGTCCCAGCATGTTTATACACAAGTAAACTATAAAAGGTCAGTGCTGAAAAAAGAATGGGGTTTTCTGCATTTTCTCCACCCCTAAGCTCTCTGAGAAGTGCTCTTCCAGCTTGGAAAACAATACAGCCATTCCACTGGCATACCAAACATTCAGCAAATAGACAAAGCACAACACTTACAGGTATTCAAGATGAAAAAGTCCAGCAAAAGCATCATCCCGGATGAGTGTGAATGAGTTAGAATTCAGCAATCTGAAGATAAGAGACAACAGATTTCAATGCAGAAGTGTAAACTTAGAGTCACAGAGTGAAGCCATCTCTGCTTCTTTTGTTATGTTCTGATCTGTGGGCAAAATATGGGCTCTTCTCAGTCTAAAACTGGCCCACTTGGTACACACCCTGACTCACAGACACTGATGGACAAGGGCAAGTGGATTCCCTTTGGCCAGATTTCCTGGTCACCCCCATTATTCCACCTCTCTTCCCTGTGGGTCTCAGTAAATATGACCTGAGAGCTCCTATTTCCATAATAACATTAAGAGTTTAAAACGGAGGTTCTCTTTTAAAGTGAGGTGTTTGGGAAATGGTTCGTTTAGGTGAAATTCAGGTCATAATTCAGTGTAACCATGTCCCCAGTTGCTGGATGTGGATGACGGCATCTACAATAAAGCCCTTGAAGAAAACACGTACGAAAGAAAGAAAGGACACTGAGCACTGGAGACTCAGCTAGGTGGGGACATGACGGGGCAAGTGAACCCTAAGAACCAGCCACAGTTTACTCGTGGAGCTCAGCTATCTTGGGAAGAACTGATACCCAAGACGCAGAGATGGCTCTTCCCAGGACCGCACCTCCAGGACCCCCATTTCCAGAGAGGGCTTCTCATACTCACAGCAGCTGCAGGGAAGGCAGATGAGAAAACATTCGGTCCTTGATTTCCGAGAACGTTCCATTTACCAGGCTCCTATGGGCAAGAGAGGAACAAAACGAGGACTAGGTTGCTTTCAGGACGTGCTGGGCAGGATGGATGCGTGGCCTTATCCTCTACCTGTACTTTAAACTCCTCCACTCAGGAATGAAGCTTCAAATGATCAGCCAGGGGCTTCTCAGGGGTAAGAACAAGATGAGTCCAGCCATTTTCCAATGAACTGGATCAATATGAGAACTGGGCTGAATAACAGAAACCTTTACCATCAGTCTAGCTCTTCCACAGACGTTATCTCAGCTGGTTTAAATCAATCCCCCCACTTTCTTCTCTCAACTATAGGAGGCCCTAGCTGAAGATGGATAATTACTTCCCCTCCGCCCATGATTCTGTTCGTGCAGACACAGCACTAATGTTGGCCGACGAAACTCCGGGGTAGGATTAAGCATTCCCCTTGGGAGCACATCTCTGAAAGTCACTCAGAGCACTTCTGATTAAATGCACCGTGAAAGCCTTGGGGGAAAACTCAGAGACACCTGAACTTGAATGTGCGGTGGGAGGCAAAGCCATCTGCCAGATTTAACGGTCAATCGGAACAAGCGACCTGACTATTTTAGCCACCAGGTCCCCTATCCTTTCTGGCCACAGTAGGATCTCAGTACATCATTTCAGAATTATTTCAGTTAAAATGCAGGTCCGTTAAGCAGCTGCTGGTCTAAGGGATTTAACAGGGGGAAGTCTCATTTCTGGAACCCTCCATGTCACCAGACTTAGCAACACTAGGCATCAAACAGGCCCTCTGCGCCTGCTCAGCCAGACTCTCCAAACTTTCTATAACTGCACACGGAGAGCCCTTCACTCCTGAGTCCAGGCCCCAGGGCCTTGCCCGGGGTGGAGGCAGGGAAGTGCAGCACAAAACAAACTGTGAGCAACTTCCCCCGGGGAATCCCTGCCTCTACGGCAGAGTGGGCATCACCCAGCACCTTGGCCTGGAACAAGGGTGTCGTTTCAGCAGAAAACACTTCCCAGCAGTGAAGATCTAGCCCAATAGCCCCTTCCACAGCCATTACAAGAGCTGGTCATGTGGCTTGAGTAACTGCGTAAGGCCAGGTGGAAAGCATCCCTGAGCAGGTGGACAAATAATGGGAAGTCCTTTCCTGTCCATTCCTCCAGCACTGAATAAGCAGCCAATATGACGTGTGGTGAAGAGGCGGTCAAGAAGCCCTTAGGAACCCAGGGCAAGAAGTCAGGCTGGCTCCCAGCACTCGCCCACTGCCAAGTCCTCCGCGCTTCCCTCTTCCAGGCCACATGGGGCGGCATCTCCACTGCTAGAGGCAACATGCCTTTTCCCAGGTTCTGCCCCACCTGCAGTGTGGACAGGTCGAGAGGAGGCCACCGTGTAAACCGCAGCCCCAGACCTCAGGCTGGACAGGGAGGCCTCATCCCGCTGCAATCACTCCAGCCATGCTCAGCTGCATACGTTCCTCCCTGCCACAACGACCCCCCCCCAACACACATCCTCTGAAACTTTAATGCACCCCAGAATCACCTGGGGACGCCAAATGCAGGCTACAAGACTCCACTCCCCAGACCCTGCATCCTTCGGCGCGGGCCCCGGAATCTGCATTGGCACAAGCTCCCCCAGGTGGATCTGATGCAGGTGGCCCGCGGGCCAGACTCTGAGAAACACTGCCACGGGGACTCGTCGGGCTTCCCAGACGCCGAGTCTCGGGTCCCCCGCATCCTCCCCGGGGCGCGAGTCTCCACCCGGGTCCCACAGCGCGCCCCAACCCAAACGCAAAGCCAGCGGCCGGGACGCGGGGTCGGGGTGGCGCCGTCCGGGCGCCAGAGGCAAGCGGCGGGCGCGGGATGGGGCCGGAGCGGGCTGGAGCGGGCGGGGGCGGGCGGGGTCCCACTCACTCACAGGGAGCTGATGTCGCCCGGCACGGTCCTGGGCACCCAGGAGGAGCCCACGCAGATGACGGACTCCTTGGTGCAGCTGCAAGTGGCGGGGCAGCGCGCCAGCCGCCTCACCTGCGCGCTCGGCGGGACCAGGCACGCGGCGCCCAGCAGCAGCAGCAGCAGCGGCAGCGGCCGCCGCCCCGGCGCCCCGCCGCCGCCGCCGCCCCGCCGCAGCGCCATGCCCGGGGCCCGGCGCCCGCTCCCCGCCCCGGCCGCGACCCCGGCCGCCGCGCCGCGCGCTCGGACCCGGCGCCGCTGCGGACGCGGGCGCCGCTCGCTGCTCGGCCGCCGCCGCGGGTGTGGGAGGCCGAGCCGCAGCCCAGCAGCATGCCGGCCGCCGCCGCCGCCCCCCCACCCCGCCCCCGGCGCCCCCCCACCCGCGCCCGGGCTGCTGGGCGGCCGCCGCCGCTGCGCCCGCCGCACCCGCGCCCGCCTGACATCAGCACCCGCGCCCGCGGCCCGCTCTGGCCAATGAATAAGGCGGGGCCCGCCCGCGGGGGAGGGGGCCTGGCGCCGCCCCCCGCCGGCCCCGCCGGCCCCTCCCGACCCTTCCCACGAGTGGCGGGCAGAGGGGAAAAGTTGGGTGACCTTGGGGGAGGGGCCGGCCTGGACGGAGAGCCCCTGGGGACCTGCCCGGGCGCCGGGGGAATCGGATGCCCGCCGTCCCTCCACCGGCTCCAGACCATCTGGGGAGACACTGGGCTCCTCGGAGCCGGACCGAAACGTGAGGGATGGAGAAAAAAAAGTGGAGCCGGGGAAACCGGCTTGATGACTGGGAAGGGAGACTCTGTCCTGGGTCTTTGAAGAGTACAGAATGTTGAGCAGCCTTATGAATTTTTAAAAGAAGTGACTGCTGCTATTGAGTTCAGCAGGGATGGCTCTGCTCGGCTTTTGCAGGGGGGTCGTGGGGTCGGCTGCCTTCCCACAGCACCCTGGGCGAACCGCAGCCAGCCCCCTTTCCCTCCCGAAGGCACGTAGGCAAGAAGAGCGGCTACAGCAGTGCGCGCCCCTGCTGCTCCGGGCCTGCCTCGCGCTTGCCGCGGGACTCAAAAGCCTGTGCAAGTTCCCCCTCCCTCAGCGGCTCACTAGCCTCCCGCCGCCCCCCACCCCGCCCCCCAATTATAGGGCCGCGGGCAATCGTTAATACAGATCAATGGTGTGATACATTCTAGGCTCTGTACACAATCTTCTAACCCTTTGAGGCAGGTCCTGATCTACGTATTAGGAAACCGAGGCACGGAGAGCATCTGGCGGGTGGCCAAGGAGTAAATGGCTGGGCGGAGATGGGGTTTAGAGCCTGGGCTGGGGAGTGGTACCCAGGCCCTACCGAGCCTCTCTTCTTTCCCCACCTTTCATACAATGAGCTTGGCTCTTACCACAAGGTAGTGTGAACTGGAGAAATCAAAGAAAACGGCCAAAGCAGAATCAAAATGGCTAAAAGCCAGGGCTGCTCAGAGTGGGGAACCAAGGGCCCATCATCAGGCAATAAGCAAGGAAAACCATTTCATATGTTAAGTTATCCCCAGAAAAGGCAGTGCCAGATGCAAAAGGTTATTCTTACTGTTGAAATCATCAATACTATGGCCCCTTCATTTTGAGCATGTATGGCTGGCCACTGGGGAGGTTAGAGGGTTGAGGGGACAAAGGGACAGGCCCTATCCTCAGGGAGCTTGACGTCTAGCTGGGCAGACAGCCCTGAAGAAGTAACTCCATGTGGCTACATGGGGGTCACAGATTGACCAAAAGGGGTTTGGGAATCGAAAGTCAGTTTGTTGCTGGTAACTTCATGGAGAGAGTTGACATCATTACAGGTCACCATTCAGCCAGCACCTAGCATCCGTGGGAACCAGTGCACATTTACCATCGCACAATTCACATCTGCCCTGAGAAATGGGTCTTGCCATTTCATAGATGGGAAAACTGAGCTCAGAGATGTTTTTCTCTTGCCCAAGGTCACACAGGACTCACTCAGGAGAATCCTACTCCAGAACTGGCTGTTGTGTGTTGCCCTCACTGCTGTGGTGACGTACACTGCCCACGTGCCTCACTCAGCAAGGCCCGGTGCTGGCATTGAGGATGCTGACCGCAGTCTGGAGAGGCTGATAGGCATGTGGACCACAATCATGGGTGTGTGTCCTGCACATCCTGAAAGATGTCTGCCTTAAGAAAGATGGGCTACTGCTTTAAGAGAGATGGGCTACTTACTGCTTTATAGACAGGAGGGGGCAGGGGTTCTCAAACACAGTGCCTTCCTGCTGACCCAGGAAAAGGTTCTCAGCTTGTTGAAGTAGAACAAGGAGAAAGGTGTAGGGAAGGTAAACTCTCTGTCCCCAGAGCTAGACAGCCGTGGGTTCGCAACCCAGCCTGCCACTTACTAACTGTGTAATTGTGGGCAAGTTATGACCTCTCAATGCCTCAGTTTCCTCTCCTGTAAAATGGGATCGTTGTATGCACCTTTGGGAGCTAAATGTGATCAAGATTATAAAAGACCCAATGCCACACAAGAGGTGCTAGGTATTTGTTCAGAGATCTGTATGATATTGTGGGCAGGGCAATTCTCAGGTAAACCCTGGGATTGGAGGGAACAGGCAGTGGGTGGGGTATGAGAGGCTGTGAAAGGAGATGCATTTCCCTAACTTTTGTACCTCCGTTTTAATCAAGGACAAGGGCACAGTCTAGCACAGTGGTTCTCAATCAGGGGTGACACATGGCAATGTCTGGAGACAGTTTGGGTTGTCTCAGTGGGGTGGGTGCTACTGGCATCTAATAGGTAGAGGCCAGGGATTCTGTTAAACATCCTGCAACGCACAACAAAGCATGATCCAGCCCAAGAAAGACCCTCGACATGAGGAATTCCAGAGATGCAGATTCTAGGCCTGGCTCCATCACTCATACTCAGACCTTCTTTGTCCTGTCACTCCTATCTCCAGCCTACGTTTAATCATCTATAAAATGGGTATAATAAGATCTTCCTCTTTCTTCCCTAAATAAATGTGACATATCATCATTATTCCTATCCTTACCCTCCCCAAGCTGGGTCTAGCTCCAACCCATTCCCTCCAGCCTGGAAAACTAGAAAATTCCTGATAGGAAGGGTGCAGAGGGAAGACTCGGGTGGCAGAGCTGGCAGGGTTGGTATTTGTTTCGGCTCTGTTAGAGACACTAAGTGAATGCTTGTAAATTATAAGGTGCAGTTTATAAATTAAGATTTAAAAATGGAAATGCAGATTACTTTGGTCCGATTCCAAGATCTTCAGTGGTTAAAAAAAAAAAAACCTTAATAGACAATCAGAGAGACACAATCTGTTTCCAGGAAATAACAAGAGTCTTTCAAAATGTAAAAATCCTCGTTCAGACGTAGACTTACTCAAGCTGTATCTCTATGGCAGGAGCACGTACTCCTGTGGGAGCTGAAATGGCACAGGCTGGAGTAGCATGTGTTGGCAGCTCAAAGCGTTGTTCATTCATTCACCTCTCATTCAACCACCTGTCCTTAGGTCAATATTGATACGGAGCCTACTAAATGCTGGATTGGATTTAGGTGTGAAGTTGGAGGAACTGTCAAGAATGCCTCCTCCCAGGTTTTAGCTGGAGCCAGTGGGTAGATGGAGGCACCATTTCTTGAGATGAGAAAGCCTAGAAGAGGAGAAGGTTTGACTGAGAGAGAGGTATCAGAGGTTTGGTATTAGAGAAGTTAACTCTGAAATGCCCATGAGCTATCCACATGCCGATGCTGAGCTGGCAGCTAGGTGTCAGGTGGGGATGGTAAGGAGGAGATGGGGATTGGTGGGTAGGAAATCTTCAAACCCTACATGAAACCTTGATTCTCCCTCTCAGCCCTCAATGTAATGTTGGTTGATTGAATGAATGAATGAGGGAATGAATGCATGATATTTTGTACACACAGACATTAAAGAGAAAATCTCTCTCTGGCGTGATCAGCAAGGAGTCACAGAAATCTTGTAGAAGAGTGTGAATCTAAGAACACTGCAGTTTGGGGATCTATTTTTAAACCAAGCATAATCTCCCATTTCTAAACCAAACTGTAAATCTTGTAAGAATCTCGGAGACCTCATCATGCTTCCCATCCCCCTCCCCCATTCCCCAGCTAACCTCCACGGCGCCACCGGCCCCTCTCCCACCTTGCTCCCCAAACCATAGGCTTTGGAAAGCCTTCCCTAACATCTAACTGGCTCTGATGCTCACTGTAACAGCGGAAGAAAAAGTATCCATCCAAACCTCAAAGGTACTTGGTTTGAATGGCTACAAATTGGATTCTCTGGTGAAAAAAAGAAACAAAAAACCCCACAGTCTGGTCTCTCTCTTTTTTTAATCAGAGTTTGCCAATCCCTCTTTGACCACATCACCCTACTCTGCCACTCTTGTGGTTGGCTGCTGGCCAAAGGTAGATGCCGTTTCTGGCTTCCCATGGTTTCCTTTCTTCACAGACTCAGTGGGTGCCACAAGTCTGGAATTCATTCTGAATCTGCCCCAGATTGGCCTCTTGAATTCGATCGTGTTCTTGAAGGGCTGCCTGTGGATGTTTCGTGCAGTTTCTTAAATCAGCTGAAAGGCCCTCAAGACGCCGGCATGGCACCTGGTGACCTCTGCCCCTCCTCCCCACCAGCCGGATGCTCACCTGTGGGATGTTTGTTACCCAGCATCAGCCACGCCTTCTCATGACAACAGGACACAATTTTGCTTCAGAGGGAATCATTCCTTCCCAGTGTTCAAGTCACATGGCTCACTTGATGAATACTCCCATTTCCCATGGCACACAGCTCTAGACTAGAGCATTCCAGAACATCCCATCCTCCCAGCCACTGTGACTGGCTTTGTGCTGAATACATCATCCAACCGGAGCAATCAGGGCTAACAACACTGCTTGCCAGGACTTACGCTTGACATATGGGAAAGTAGTCTCACTTTTCCACTGGCCAAGGAGCTGGGGTGGTGTGAGCCTGGAAACCCACACAGGTTCCTGAGAAGCCACCCTCCCACCCCTACCCCCGCTAGGAAAGGAATCCTGTTGGTATTGTTTGGGCCTCAGATCAAGTCATGCATTAAATTCTGCAGTTTTGTGAGAGAATAACTTCCCTTTTTTTGTTTAACTAGCCAGAGTATGGGGTTTTGTTTATTGCAACCAGATGACTCCTACCAGTCCATCCAGACATCACGAGCTCATTCAGACATCATCAGACATCAGAGACAGTGCATAGCAACTTCAAGATGACACGGAGAAGCAGATAAAACTCAATAAGTGTCCCCAGCTTTGCCTCTCAAAGCTCTTTTCCCTCTTTCCCCAATTTTGCTCTTTCCCCAATTTTCGGATGTCCTTTCCCTCCCCTTTGTCAGGGAAACTTTGAAATTCCATGCTTTTTTGTCATTTTTCTTCTTCTCTTGGTCAATACTGCCAGAATTTTGTCTATTTTATTAGTTTTCTCAAGGAATCAAGTTCTACCTTTGCTGATTTTTTTCTATTTGATCTTTGTTCTATGTGGCATTACTATATTTTAATCTTTATTATGTTTCCTACTACTTATTCTGAAATTTTGCACCTTTTTTTAGAAAAAGTTAGAGTAACATTAGTTTACAAGTCACTTTATTTTACAAGAGTCACTTGTGATGGTTAATTTTATGTGTCAACTTGACAGGACCATGGGATGCCCAGATAGCTGGTAAAATATGATTTCTGGGTGCGTCTGTGAGGGAGTTTCAGGAAGAGGTTAGCTTTTGAATTGGTAGACAGAGGAAAGAAAATCACCCTCTCCAGCTTCACCAATGCAGGGTAGGCATCAACCAATCCATTGAGGGCCAGAATAGAACAAAAAGGCAGATGAAGGGTGCATTTGCTGTCACTGCTTGAGCTCAGACACCTGTCTTCTCCTGCCCTCAGACACTGGTGCTCCTGTTTCTCAGGCGAGGGGATTCAAACCAGGACTTACACCATCATGTTCGTGCCCTACCCATCCACCCCTTCCCCAATTCTCAGACTTTTGGATTAAACCGAAGTACACTGTCAGTGTTTCTAGGTCTCCAGTTTACAGACAGCAGATCTTGGGACTTCTTAGCCTTCATAACTGTGCCAGCTGATTCCTATAATAAATCCTCTTGATATCTTATTGGTTCTGTTTTTCTGGAGAACACTGATGAATACATCACTTGATTTATATTTACGTCAGAATGCCTTTAACCGTGCTCCTAGTTCTAGGAGGATGTGCCCATTCTTTTAGTTGGGTTGAGTTGATTAGAAGTACATCTGTGAGTCACAGACAGTGGGTTTGTGAGTAACGTCAATCTCCTAAGACAAGGACAGTTTTCTATATAACCAACTTTCACAGTCTCAAATTTACAAGTCAATATAATAATTTTATGGGAAATAGCTTCACTCTTCTTAGCAAACAGACTTAGAAATTCTACTTTAGGAGAACAAGTTACAAAATGAGTACAGATTTAACTTCAATGTATAATAGTGGGTCTTTAAATATCCTCTACACTCTTCTCTAATCCATAAACCATGGCTAATTCACTGCTTTGCATTCTCAAAGGACATATAGCCTCTCAAGTTTCTTGCCTTTGAAGCCTGTGGCCTCTGGTCTCAATTTTAAATAAGACTAAATTAAAGATATTTGGGGTTTATAGTTTTTTTCATTCTATAGCATCTGAGTTATTCTGTGATCTTATGCTCTCTGCTCAACCCATCCCAGCCCACATCGAAATATATCCTGAGGAAAGTATCTGAAATGCGTCCATATTTAATCCCAATGGCTATTCATTCATTGGACTGCCCTTCCCAGGGATGTGTGTGTTTGAAGATAGCTTTCAGGAGGAAGCTCAACACCAAGAGGGGAATTTCAGACAGACTCCCTGAAATCAGAAAATGGACTAAGTCTTCCACTGCTACCTACAGACCTGGCTATGAGTTTCCCCTCTTCAACCCACCCATGTCTTATAGGAAGAGTTGCTCTGAAGAAGAGTATCCAGAATTTATCTTTGGAGTCTTCCCTCATCCCTCCCTTCCTGAGCTCTGAAGAATCCAGTCCTAGGACCCACTGGTGGAGTGGGAGCATCATGGAATATGTTGCCAGGGGGACCTGATATGACTCCCAGGTTCACCATTTATCACCAGTTGAAACCTGGGCAGGTCTCGTCTTCGAAGGGCCTTGATTTCCTCTTCTGTAAATGGGAGAGGATGGTACACATCACCCTAGATTGCTTGAAGGATGAAATCAGTTGAAGAATATGAAAATTCTTCATATTTGAAGTTAGTTAATTACACACTTAGCTAGTTGGTCTCTACCTGTTCATTGAGAGCCACAAATCACTATAGGTATAGTTATATATATGGATAGATATACAGATGGATAGATATAGATTTAAATATAAATACATTCTCCTCAGGGAGCTTAAAACATACCCAAGGAAATAAGACTTTTCTATGTCTAAAAAGTCTGCTGGCACTCAGAAGGGTCTTAGTTCTTCCCCACCATTTTCTTTCCATAGCCTAAGAGACAGAATCTGTGCATTTATCGGAAAGCTGCGAAGCTTAGCTTAATTGACCAATTAATATTTATTGAGCAGAAACTGTGCTGGTCTCTGGGAATACGAAGGTGAACAAGGCAGATGTGGTCCAGCTGTGGAGTCCCCCTGCCCTCAGCGGGCCCTGCATGTGCAATAAATCCAGGAGGATGTCCTGCGTGCGTGGGTCAGCGGCCCCCAGGCAACCGGGCAGAGTCTCAGGAGCCTGGCCAGAGGGCAAGGTGGTGGTGACTCTAGCACACTGCGCCCCGCCCCAACACACACACTCACATGACACTAGAGCAAGACCAGGGCAAGACCAGACCTGCCGCCGCACTGAGATACATTTTCATCCCTTAAACAAACCTCATGACTCCTTGTTCTCGATCGTTAGGATGACATTGGATCTTAGAATTTATGTGGCTCTTGAAGACTGCGAATTCGGTAGGAGAGCAGGTAATCCATCATTTAAGGAAGGCAAGGGGGAGTGTCCACTGGCCCAAACGCTGACCCACAGGAATGGTCATTTCGGAGAGAGGGCAGTAGTAAATCTCGAGTTTGTCCTCCGCAGGCCGGTTTAGCCCATGTCAGACAAAGTCTTGCCCTCTGTTGGAAAAAAGTTCTGGAAGTGTTTCTAACTCAAGCACCCCTGTGTGGGGATATTTACCTTCCCTGGCAGAAGTACCTCTTAAGGGTGCAGTGATAGGGGACGTCCCTGGTGGTCCAGTGGTTAAGACGTCACCTTCCAATGCAGGAGGTGCGGGTTGGATCCCTGGTCAGGGAGCTACGATCCCATGTGCTTCCCTGCCAAAAATACCAGAACATAAAACAAGAGCAATATTGTAACAAATTCAATAAAAGACTTTAAACAACAAGGCGCAATGATAGGATCTGATAGTCACACAGCGGTTTCACAGCTTACCAAGCCCTTTCATGCTGCATGATCTCAATTGCAACCTCATGAACAGAAGGCATTTTCAGAGGAAGAAACTGAGGCGTGAACAGGTTAAGTGTCCTGACCAAGATCAGGCAGCCAATGTCAGGGTGTCAAAGAGTGCAGTGGACAGAGTTGTCCTAACCCACCACAGCCCTGCTGGAGGGTATTGGGGAGAGGGTTAGGGATAAGTTGGGGGAAAAAAACCATATCAATGCCTTTCACAGTATTCTAGAAAGCAGAAGCCCTGGCATTGCTTTCTCCACCTTGCCCCAAGTTATTTGAAAGCATATCCGCTCCTTGCCCCATGCACTGTTGATGGGAATATAAGTTGTTGCAGTCATTATGGAAAACGGTGTGTAGTTTCCTTGAAAATGTCACATAGATCGACCATATGATCCAGCAGTCCCACTATTGGGTATATACCCAAAGGAAAATGAAATCAGGATCTTGAAGAGCTATCTGCACCCCCATGTTCATTACAGCATTGTTCATATTCACCAAAATGTGGAAATCATCCAAGTGTCTGATGATGCAGGCATATCTCTATGTTGCACTATTATCCAAAAGCAATGCTGAATATAACCATACCTCAAGCCCTCAGAGGGTGGGTCTCAATGATTTTTAGGCATAGGTGACCTACACAATGAACTTGTCCAAATATCCCAGGAGGCATCAGCTGAGTGCAAAAGAATGAGTGGCAGAAAGAAGGCCCTCTACCATTCCCCTCGATGCACAGGAGGACTGGCTTGAGGCAAAAATCCCCAGGAGCCAAGAGAGAGTTGCTGAAGGGTGACAAGGGCCAAGAGAGGAAAAGGCATAGTCACCTTTGTAGATCACAAAGAATCCTGGAGTCTCCAGACCATAAAAGGGCCAGCTGGAAAAACCGCCCCCAGCCACCCTCCACGCCTCTCTCCATCCCGGTACAAACTGAGGCAGTTCCCTGGAGCGTACAATTCTGACAGTGCTATTTATTTTTATCTTTTATCCTCTAAGAGGAATAATAGAATTCATCAATAATGTCTTGTTTTTAGACTCATTTGGGAAATCAGAAAATTTGCCTTGAGAGTAGCATTCTCTCTGATCGATTTCACTATAATATTTTGGACAATGCCATTATGGTAGGATTTCCCCATAAAAACCAAAGATCTCTTGGTGCCCTTTGTGGTATCTGGGCAGGCCATTGGAAAAGGCTTCCGATGGTCAGAGTATGACCAAAGTTGGTGCTGTCAGATCAGCTCCATATTCTGTATTTCCTTACCTGCCGTAAGTGTGCATCTCTCCTGGAAAATGAGGTCAGTCTTCCTTCTAGGCTCCTTTGAGACACTGGTCTGCAGTGGTGTGCTATTTGGAATTTGGAGGAAACAGAGGCTGAGCTGGAGTTGAAATTGCAAAGGGCTTTGTTAGGGAGGAAGATCTGTAAAAGAAAACAGGGAGAAGCAGGTCAGGGCAGGGGAGCCATCAGACTCCGATGCAGACCCTAACAAGCTCAGCCAACCTTGCTGCCTGGGAAAGGGGTTCAACTTCCAGCAGAAATGGCCAGCCCTTGTACCACTACCTTGCTCAGCCACAGTGCAGGGTTTCCCTGAAAGAAGAGTGAGCTTGGCTTGCAAGCTGAGAAGGATCTAGAAGGAGCTGGCAACTGGAGTATGTCAGCTAAGCCCACTCCTGGCTACTGGGGAGCCAGGCCTTTCACGAAGAGACATCCGAGCTGTGATTCTCCAGGTCTGCTACGAATGGTGACAAAGACATTTGGGATTTGCCAGTTGACAGGAACGGAGAGGAACTGGGTAAAACTGTTACGGAACTCCAGGCCTTTCTAAACCCAAGAGAAATTTAGCAGTGATTTCTTCTGAGAAAGGTACTGCTTAAGAGGCGCTAATAACCGCTGCTCACTGAATTCCATGCTTTCATAGTTCATTGGCTGATTCAATAAGCATCTGTTGAGCACTTTCAACATTTATCTATAGAGGTCTTGAATATGGCAACCGGAGTGAAGGACTGAGGCTACAAAGATTCCCGAGGCTTACGCCCTGCACTCAAAGCGCTGGTACTTAAGCAGCAGATAAATAACTAAAGAAATACAAGAAATCGTACAATTGCTTTTGAAAAGAAAAGCATTTGAGGTTTGATCAGTTGACAAAACCTGGTAAAATTCGTTACAGAAGATCTTCAGGCCTTTTTGGACCCGAGAGACTATCCGCAGTGATTTCTTCTTCTCCATTCACTGCCTAACAGGAGTTAATAACACAGAGGGCCTTAAAAGACAGAAGAGGGAGGGCTTTCTTCTGACTTGTCAGCCTTCCCAGGCCTGCTCTCGTCGGGCCATGATGACGGGTAGGATCTGAACAGACGGATACAGAGAGGGACATTCTGCATGGAGGAAAGAAAAGGAGCGAAGCCACCGGTGACCAACGGCAACCAGGTTAGTAGCTAACACTTGTCTACTGCCTGCTGGGGTCAGGCACTTTGTATAAGTTATTTCACTTAGAACTTGGACCATCTCTGCCAAGGAGGTGTTTATATCCGCAACACACAGCAGGCGTCTGAGGCTCAGAGAGACTGTCCTTTGCCCAAGGTTGCATAGGCAGTAGCTGATTCAAGGGTCAGCGTCGAGTCATCTGAGCTGCAAGTCCATTCCCAACCCTACGCTGCCCGCAAACGTGGGTAAATTGGAGACCGTTGACACCAGTGGCCAGGGAGGGCACACAGCGGGACGAGGAGGAGAAGGAGGGGGCATGTGACAGAAGAAGAGTGGGTCCAGCCCTGGGCTGTCTGTGGAACGTCCAGGTGGACATGCCAAGGAGCCAGGTGGAAGTTTGCATCTGAGACGCAGACAAGACACTGGGGTTGGAAGAGGGTTTGGGAGAGACATGGGGAGAGGTTATTGCTGTGTTAGGAGGCGGATACCTGTTTATTTACCAAGGGGAGCAGTGGAGTCTGCTTGGAAAATACTGTGTGAGGATCCAAAGGTTGGCTGAGGGCCTTGTTTGCGGAGGAAGAGGGGCAGGGTATGTTTTGCTGAGAGTGAGAGTGGGCTAGAGAGACAGGGAGAGAGCAGGAAGCACAGACAGAATCGTGAGGAAGCCTCTGCTAGCTCTGGGCCCGTCCTCATGACTCCCCAGCCTTCAGGAAAGCTACCAAGAGCACACACGCTCACGAGGAGTGATTTCGTGTGTGTGTGTGTGTGTGTGTGTGTGTGTGTGTTGGCTGGGGGCGGGGGGGTGGGCAGCAAAGGAGCCTTTCATGCCAGGCCCACACTGAGTGCAACAGAGTCCGTGTGCTTGGAGCAGAGGCCCAAGGAGGAGGGACCCTGACAACCAGAACCCCACGAATCCGCAGAAGTCATGGGCGGGGCTCTGGCCTCTTACAGGTTGGAGATGCGCGTCAAATCTGCCCAGTTCTCCAGAGGGCAAGGGGGCCATGGCTGAGAGAAAACAGGCTGACGGTGGAACGTCAACCCCCGAAGAAGCTGCCACGGAGACCAAATCCACAGGAAAAGGGCAGGCTGGAGAAAGGCTGGAGTGATGCTGAGCAGACAGATGTGGGCCAACTCTGCCCTGAGGCAACTGCTGGGCGCTGGATGGGGCACGTGGGACCCCAGCGCCAGACCCCAGGACCCCGGAGCTTTTCCATTGGTGATGCCTGTGGGCTTTCGGGAAGGTTGGGCAGAAGGTAGAAGCACCACAAAGAGCTGCATGTCCTGTGTGCAAAGAGGGGAGTGACAGGGAGGCAGCTGCCTGTGCTGTCGGGTGTGGAGATGGAGAAGGATGTGGTTTTAGAGCTGCCGTGGGTGCGGTGAAAGGTCGTGCCCTTGGGGAGGATAAGCAGCAGGGCCAGTTTGCCCTTCTTCCGTCTGGCAGATTGTGTCCACGATTCCTTTTCGTAGAAGGTGCTGAGTCTAGGTGTGTTCCGCTGGGGCAGTGTCCCTGTACCAGCGCTGTGTCCTGACGTGCATGTTGGCAAGGCTGCCCACTTGGCGAGGGCGGCACAGTCCGTCCTGGCTGCTGACCCATTTCCCAATGCCAGGTGAAAACGCCCTGCCGCTCAGACTCCTGGCTCCATGCATAATTAGGTTCTGATCAAGCCGCTCCGGGAAATGATGCCTTCCCCTCCCCCGAATGGGTGAACACGTCCCAGGAGGCAGGAGGCGGGCGATGTCGTGTGGTGCGTCTCCCTCCTGCCGCTCTGACTTTGACTCTCCCAGCTGACCCTCCACCGTCCCCTGGCTGTGCTGTCTCCAGCCAAAGAGGACAATGGGCAACTTCAGACACGAATTCATGAGTCTGCGTGACAGACCAAGGGACGCCGGGAAGACCCCCCCCCACACTGTGCCAGTGAACCCCTCCCCCACTCGGAGGCCGCAGAGGCTGAGGCAACACGGGCTCCCTTCACTGCCGGTTCTGCACTTGGAAGAATAGTAACCCACCACTCATCCTCACTCAGCAGAGGCTCACCCCTCACTCCATTCGGATCTCTTCTCAGGTGTCTCATCTTCAGCAAGGCTGCCCGTGTCCCCACCCCATCTAAAACGGACCCTCCGTCACCCTCCGTCCGTTCATATGGCTTTTTCTTTGTAAGCAGTTCCCATTGACTGACCTAGTGTATAGTCACTCGCTGGTTTATTTGTTTAATATTGTTATTCTCATTAGGATGCGGCCTCCATGAAGGCAGAAACCTTGCCTGTCCTGTTCTCTGCTGTCTCTGGAAGGCTTAGAAGAGCCCCCAGCAGTGAATGGTCTCTCGATAAATACTGGAGAATGGGTGGAGGAGTGGATGGCATTGATGCGGTACATTTCTGGGGGAACCCAAGGGCAGAGAGCATCTCATTTGGTTTATCTTTCTAGTCGCATTGCCTAGTGCAGTTGCTGACACCTCATAGACCCTCAAATGTTTGTTGGATGAGTAAATGAAAGAAGGAAGAAAGGACCAATGTCCATCCCAGCATCCCCGTAGTGTGACTGAGTAGGTGTCCTGAACAGCATTGGGATCTGGAGCACCTGGAATGGGACTAGTGAATAGGAAAAACTGTATAAAGGGAAGTCAGGCATTGAAGATGCCCTAGACCCCTGGAGTCGTTTAGATGTCTGGTCTAAGACGAGGAGGGTCCTGTCATACAGTGTGAAGGCTGGCTTCTCAAATTCTGTTCTCATCAGAGGAGTCATGCTTCAGCCAAAAGTGACAGACCCTCTCACTAACTGGCACTGTGACCTTTATCACTTAACTTCTCTGGGCTCCATAAATAGTTATTTGAATGAGTGAATGAATAGTAACATGATGCTGTGGGAGCTTTCAGTGGAGCATGGAGGTAGAAGGGGATTAGATTGCGTGCAAAATTAGCTTGCCTCAAAGATGTGCTTCGAGTACTTACCATCTACATCCCCATTTTTCAGCGTGTAAAGGAAATTTCTTCACAAGTTAAGAAATAGATATGTTTAAAGGCAGTGGGGTTTGGCTTGGAAATCAACATGTGAATCTGCTTCTCTCTCCCCTTCCTTTCTTTCTGTCATCTTCTTGGGTAAATTTCTCACCTCATCCGTGTTCTCAGCTCAGGGTGTTGGGTTCATATCCTGTGTCTGGATGGAGGACAGATGCCTCTTCTGGGCACAGAGATTCGAATCTGGTGGGTCTTGCTTGGCTTCTGCTCAGTGAAATCCTAGTGGAGTTGTTGGGATTTTTACCTCTGATAACCCACGAAACACTGGTCCCACTGCCTGCTGTGAAAACGGTGTTGGGGGTCCAGTGGAGCTGTTTTATTTGAGTGGCGACTAGAGCATGTTTTAGTGACTTGGAATCATTAAATTTGGTAACAGGCTCCTCTCACCTCCCAAGCGTGCCTGAATTGTTTACATCTGTGTTTATTAGACGAATTATTTACTCTGTGCTTTCACTGATTTGCAGTGTTCCCCCTGAACTGTTGACTTTCTTGCAAGTCTTCTTTATCTTCCATGTCCACGGTTTTGTTCTACAGGCCCCTCAGCTGCCAGGGGTGGGATTGCAGGGGGTGATTTACCCCGTAGGAGTTGAATGACTTTCGCTGGAGGAGTGTCCCATTTGGACAACTTTTGGCACGTTGTGCCTGGGAGGGCTCACGCAAGAGCTGTGCTTGTTTCTGCCTGAGTTTCTGCAAAAGCCATCCCCTCTGCCCTTCCAGCACCCTCTCGCCCACACCCTCCCTTAATGAAGCCCAATGACCCTCTGTTTCTCAGCCCAAACGTGGCTTCTTCGGGGAAGTTTTCCTGAGCCCCCTCAGTAGGTCAGGACTCCCTTCCTGTCTCACATGCTTACAACACCTGTAACTCTTCTAGAGAAGAGCTGTCCAAGAAGGATTAAGCAAGCTACCAACGTAATTGTTAACTTTCTAGTAACCACATTTTTAAAAAAGTAAAAACCAAAAAAGGGGAAATTAACTTTGACAACACATCCTACTCAGCCCGAGTCTATTAGTGTCCTAGAGCTGCCATCACAAAGTAACACAGACTGGATGGGTTACACAACAGAAGTGTATTGTCGCATATTTCTGGAGGCCAGATGTCTGAAATCAAGGTGTCAGCCAGGTGGGTTCCTGCTGAGCACCAGGAGGGGAGGATCTGTCCCACGCCTCTCTCCTCGCTTCTGGTGGTTAGCTGGAAATCTTTGGTGTTCTTCGGCTTGCAGATGACATTCTCCTTGGGTCTTCACGTTGTCTTCCCACTGTGTCTCTTCATCTTTACGTGGTGTTCTTTTTATAAGAACCCCAGTCGTGTTAGATTAAGAATACCTCCTGCTTCAGTATGACCTCATCTTAACTAATCACATCTGCAATGATTATTTCCAAATAAAGGTACTGAGGATTAGGACTTCAAGGTGTGGATCTTGGGGAACACAAGTCAACCAATAGCATCAACATATTTAAAATATTTCATCATGTAATTGATATAAAAATTATCGAGGTATTTTGACTTTTCTTCATATTAAGACTGAAATTTAGTGATGAATTTTATACTTATAGTATACAGTGGTATATTTTATACTTATAATAGTTTATACTTATAGCATTACATTTTCCATCCAAAATACTTTATCTGTATTTAGAGTTTATAAAATTTCCAGCTGAAAAAGCAGATTCACCTATCCAAATTTTTCAAGAGACACTTTGAAGTTTTCTAATAGCTGAAATGAGTACCATAAGACTCCTTTTCCTTTGGTGCTCACAGAGTGTAGCCACCCAGCAGACGCTCCTGCAGGAATATGTGATAAGTGGTGAAGACTCAGTAACCGGGTCGGTCGTGGCCCCTCCTTTCTGTCCCACTGCGTGTGTGAGGGGTGTGGCTTGCTGCCGTAGCAGTCCAATCTCTGACCTTATATATCCCTGAAATTTTTTTCCACGAGCCAATAAATTTTTTTGGGGGGGGGTTGCCAATTTGAGCTGAGTTTTCTGCCACTTGCTACTAAGAATGCTAACAGCAAGCAAGATCTCATTTAAGTCTTATGTCAGGAATCACCATTTCCAGTCAACAGATAAGGGAACTGAGGCTTGAAGAACTGAAGTAACGTTCCTAAGTTGAGCCAGCCAGGAAGTGGCAACACTAGCTTCACCCCCATTTCTTTCTGACTCCAATGGGGGTGGCATTTCCAACAGTTTGCACTGCTTCCTAAGTGCAGGACACACAAAAACCAGATAAAGCAGGAAAGGCAGCAAAACGGTAAATCAGGCTGTGGAATGACAACACCAAAGCACAAAGTGTGACTGGAGGTTTTTATTTCCAGTGCATCAAAAACTGGTAATTAATTACATTCATGTGTGTGGGTGTGGGGTAAAAAGAACTGCACGTAAAAAAGGGAGGCCAAGTAAAGGCTCTTAAGAGACGTGCTTTAATGAGTGGGGAAGAATAATTAGCAATTATTGTGTCAATTGCATGTAAACAGGGATTCTTAAAGTGTTGGAGAGTATTGAAAACTATTTAAGGTCATACATGATTTAAGCATTCTCCCTGGATTTGCTGTTTATTCCGCTGGCAGTTTTGTGGTCGCCAATGGCCCTTTGTGAAGCCCGCAGAAGGTGGATCCATTTGAAAACTTACGCTGGAGCTCAGTGGGGTCCCCTCCACGGGTGAATCATATGGGACACACCGAGCACCAGAGTGAAGTGGAGGAACTCTCTGGAAAGGAAACCATGTGTCTTGGAGGATGGCAGACTGGGCATGTAGATATATCTCCTTCTCCAGCAGTCACTGGGAGGCTGTCCTCATAGAAGATCTCACTAGTCCTCATACCCTTCTCCTGGATGATGAAAGCGAGGCTCAGAGAGGTTAAGTAACTCGCCCAGGTCACACAGCACACAGGGGACAGAACTAGGCTGCACTGTCCTTCACAGGCTCAGAAATCTGTGAAGCCTGATGGTTTTTCTTTTCGCATTTCTTTCTTATTTTAGTTTCTACCTTCCCTTAGTGCTTTGTTTTGTCGGTGTAACTCCTCCAGGCCTCACCACCTTTTGCTGTCGTAGGAAGACGCAGGAACACTAATGATGGAAGTGTTAAGTCTCAGATGCGTTTATGAACCAGTTCCCGATGGAGGGCTCTGGAACCCTTGAAACGTCAGAGAGCTTCCTGATGGGCGGTTGGAAGTATACCCAGCTCCCAGTTCTGTTTCCTGCTCTATCAACAGAGTATTCCAGCAGCCATGAGTCAACCTAAGCACCTTCTAGGGTTTTTATGAGAAATATTTTTTTCTGGAACAACATGGCATGCTGGGGCTTCCTGTCTCTGCTCCCCCATTTACGGTCAGGTGAACCTGAGCTCACCATTCCCTCTCTCCGAGAACCAGCGTCTTCATCTCTAAAGTGGCCAAAAGAGTCCTGACCTCACGAGAGTTGTTAGGTGAATTACACGTAACATTTAGACAGTTTTTTCCTGATCGCCCCCCACCATGAAATGTGGATTTATATCTGTGCTTTATACATTAAAAACAATATGACTTTTTATCACCCAAGAACGAATTTTCACCCTGAGAATGCATAATCTGTACCATCTCATATCGTCCTTCTCTGTCAGCCATTGAATCAAAGGTTCAGAGACATCTGTTCCCAAAGCAAATCATCAGTGCTGAGAACCCACTGAACAAGGCACTTTTCTCCCAAGTCACTTCCTCAAGGGTCCAGGAAGCACGGGGGCAGATTTGAAGGCCACTGAGCCACGTGCTTGTGTATGTTGACTATGACTCATCCCGCACCTCTTTTTAAAGTTATAGAAGCTGCCCTTTCCGGCTTGCAATTTTAGTTCCTTGGCACTTGCACTCTTCCTGGTTTGTCCAAAACACCTGGACTTCTCACAGGCAATCACAGGCCTGAAGGACGTGCTCTCCGTAAACACGTGTCTGCCTGCTCCTCTGTCCAGCGTGGCCCGCGGGGCTACGGGAGCGGAGAACAGTATCTATTACTTCTGTGTGGCTGTTAAGCAGTCGTGATTTAAGCACGCACCACGGAAAAATTAGACACAGTACTGATCATTTGTTATTGAATTATGAAAGTGTGTTTTCCCAAGTTTGAAAAATCACTCTTGCAAGGGACTGAATCATTCGTTCCACAGATGTTTATTGAACACCTGCTACATGCTGGGCTGTGTCCCAGGCAAGAGGGTGGGGGTGGGATGACGCAGCAGCGAGTGAGGCAGATCGTGTCCTTAGAGCTTCCCTTCCAGTGTGGGAGGCAGACCATGAACAAGTAAATGCCCGGGGATGAGGATCAGGAAGGACACACGACCAGGCAAGGGCTGGAGAGTTAGGGAGGGAGCGCTGCCTTTGAGGAGGTGGCACTTAATACGGCAGGGTCAGCTGAGGGGTGACTGGGACCAGCATTCTAAGTAGAGGGAACAGAAGGCAAAAGGCTTTGGGGCAGGAAAGGGCTTCGTGTGGTCAAGGAACAGGAGGGAGGTCAGGCGGCCAGCACAGAGAGATCACCGTGAGAACTGGCTGGCTCGAGGGCAGAGGAGGCAGCAGGGGCCTCGCAGCCCAGGGTGGGACGCTGGGGTTCACTTTAGGTGCCGTGGGGGCCCCCGGGAAGGCAGACAGTGACCAGATCTGGCACGGAAAGAAGAGACTGGACGTAGCAAGCGGGAGGGCGAGCGGGCCGTGGAAGGGTCCCTGCGAGGTGTGACGGGGGCTTGGACAGTCGTGGTACCAAGAGCTTTGGGGTCTGGAATCTCTACTTTCTTTTTTGAAACTTTAGACTTTTTTATTTTTATTTTATTTTTTTTTTATTGAAGTAGAGTTGATTTACAATATTATGTTCATTTCAAGTGTACAGCAAAACGATGCAATTATACGTATGTGAGGGTACGTCAAAAATTATCCGCACTCCAGTTATATTAAAACTTCTGTAATTCTACAGCCAGAGTGTGGATAATTTTTGACACACCGTCGTATATATACATATTCTTTTTCACATTCTTTTCCCTTGTAGGTTATTACAAAATATTGAGTAGAGTTCCCTGTGCTATACAGTAGGACCTTGTTGGTTATGTTTTATATATAGTAGTGTGTATATGTTCACCCCAAACTCCTAACTTACCCCTCCTCCTCTTTCCCCTTTGGTAACCATAAATTTGTTTTCTATGTCTGTGAGTCTATTGCTGTTTTGCACATAAGTTCATCTCTATTCTAAATAGCTACCAAAATACTCAGTCTCATCACTTTATATTCACGTCGTTTAACCAGTCTCGAAGGCACTTAGAATATAGATACGCAGCTATGACTCACAGACATTAAATATCCAATAATGGCAGGAAGCCGTGCATACTGACCCAAAGCATGGCAGAGACAGTGACGTATAAACATGTGTTGAGTGCTTCCTATGGGGAAATCCTGAGCTAAGTGCTGGATATCACCTCCCATGCACGTCACCTCAACCCTCTGGGGTGTGTACAACCGGCCTTCTGTATCTGTGCGTTCTGCATCTATGGGTTCTGCACCCACAGTTTCAACCAACGGCAGATAGAAAGTACATACTTGTTTAATTCCAGAAAGTTCCAAAAAAATGAATCTTGAATTTGCCACGTGCTGGCAATTATTTACCTAGCATTTACATAGTACCGGGTATTATAAGTAATCAAGAGATGATTCAGAGTATATGGGAGCATGTGCATGGGTTATATGCCAATACTATGCATTTTATATGAGACTTAAGTACCCTGGCATTTTGCATCCTCGGGACGTCCTGGAACCAGTTCCCCCGCAGACACCAAGGGACAACTCTACTAATATCCCCAGGTGGGCACGTACAGCAAATGAGGTCTAGCTGGTAAGTAACAGACCCAGGATTTGAACCCGCGTGTATCTGACCCTCAGCCACAGTCCAGCTGGTCAGCTGATGCCTCTTTCACGTGAAGATGCCCTCCACAGTTCCTCTCAGGTCTCGGCTTTCCGAGTCAGTGGTGTACAAGTTATCAGGGTGAGTGGAGGTTCTTGATCCAGTGGAGAAACCACTGAACATCCCTGAGGGAAGGAACCGTCTTCTTTACCTGTAACTCCCACAGGCCAGCACAGAACTTGGCTCCAGGTCAGTCTTCTGTGATGGCTGTTCAGTGGGGCAAAGGATGAATGAATGAACAAATGCAAGCCCTTCACTCTTTTCCAAGCCAGAAGCAGGCTTGCCCCTGTTTAACACATTCCTCAGGCGGAGGATTAGCATGCAGCTTGCCTGGAGGTGTGCAGTGGCTGGGCAGACAATTTTCACTCATTTATTCACTCCTGAATGTGGTAAGTATCTAACACACGCATATCGTGTATAAATTACTGTTGAATTGAGGCATTCTCCCCTTTCCAATTAACAGAAAGCTAAGCTGGGTGCGGGGCGCGGTGGGGGGGAATAAAAAACCTGAGTATAGCACTTAAAAAATTTGACTCAGGAGTTCCAGTTTGGATGCTTCACCACCTGGATGACCTTGATCGACCGAGGCTCCACGGCTTCAGCTGTGAAATGTGGCTAATCATATTTCTTTCATTAGGTTGTGAGAGCTAAATTAAAAGAGTATGCAAAAGAAAAAAAAAAGAGTATGCAAAAATCACTCCTTCCTAGATTCTATGTAGTTCAATTTAATGATTATTGCTATTACTATATTATTATCAGTCTATCGCTTGGTCTGAAAAGAGTCTTGCTCCCTTTTTCTTTCTCTGCTCCCCCCACCCCACCCCCTAGGATGGAGAAAGAAGAAAGGAAGGAATGTCGGTGCCATGGGTTCTGCCATTAATTAGGTTGTAAAAACTCTTGCAAATGCACGAGCTATTATTTTAGAAAATATCCTTCCCCACTTAATTTATCTGGATCCAGCCCGCTTAATTTAATGAAGACACTAAAGTGATAGCAGAAGACATTTTATAGCTTTAATAAATATCACCAAGTAATGCTAACCAACCACCAAAGGAAAGGGATTTTGCCTAAGTGTTCAAAAGGGCATTTGTCAGAATGCAGTGTAAGTACCTGTTGAGTACAGGTATTGAATTAAACACCGCCCTATAGATGTAAATCCGACTTTGACACAAAATAATTGTAGCATCATTTACTAGAAAAACTATGGCTTGTAATCCTTTGGATTGCATAAAAGCACTGCAATTATTCTCTTGGCCTTTTGACTTTACACTGAACTTTCCTGGTGAAGAGGTACATTGAGAAATAAGTGGAAAAAGTAAAGTGTGACAGCTGGAGAGAGAACAACGTTGGATGTTTTAATTTTACTATTTGAAGTAGAAGGTTAAAAAAACTTAAATTTTTTTTTTTTTTTTTTTTTGCTTCTGTAAGGAAAGACCATAACTCAGTGGCATAAGACAACATAAACGTAAATTTAGTATCTTACAGTTCTGGAGTTCAGAAGCCTAACATTAGTCCCTCTGGACTAAGATGAGGTGTCGGCAGGCTCTGTTCCTTTCTGCAGGATCTCGAGGAGAATCCTCTTCCTTGCCTTCTCCAGCTTCCAGAGGCTGCCTGCATCCCTTGGCTGGTGGCCTCTGCCTCCGTCGTCAAGGCACATCACTCCAACCTCTGATTCCATCATCACGTCTCCTTTTTAGCCTCTGAGCCTCCTGTCTTCCTCTTATAAGGTCCCATGTGATGATATTGAGCCACCTGAATCATCAAGCGTAATCTCCCCATCTCCAAATCCTTAGCTTAGTTGCATCTAGAAAGTCCCTTTTGTCAAATAAGGTAACATATTGACAGTGTCCAGGGATTAGGATGTGGACATCTTTGGGGAACCATTATCCTCTCTGCCACAGACAGGAAAGTACAAAAAGAGAGGAGTGATTCCAAATCTTCTAGGAAATAGGTAGAATGCCATTCCACCCTCTAGAGCACTTTTCTTGAAGTGTATCTCCATGACAGGCTCCAGCTCCCAGGCAGGCTTGTCTTCCATCCCTGCCTTGTCCTTCTCCTGCTCTGGGGCCTGGAGGCAGTTTCGCGGCTCCTGTGTCAGGGAGCTGCTTGGTGAGTTCAGCCAATGTGAGGGACTGAGCAGGATGGGAGGGTGGAGGAAGGGAGAAGCTGGGGTATTTCTTCCCTGCCTCTCCACCTCAGATGGTGTCTCCCGCAGCCCCAGCTCCTCCACATACACCCACTGTGGTTCCAGCTTCTTCTGGGTGATACCAACCTACTCCCTAAGGGCAACCATAGATTCCAGCGGCTGCTGATCTCGGGGTTACCTCTGTCTCGTTTGGACATCTCAGCTTGTCTCTCTCGGTGGTATAACAAATTCCTGCATTCAACTCCCTCTCTATAAATACCCAAAGTGATTTCTGTTTCCCTAGTTGGGCCCTGATTGATAGAGATGGGGAGGAATTATTTTAAGTAGACTTTGGGGAAAAAGAGACACATTTCATGATACTGTCACTGCTCAAATTATCTCTAAAATTCCTTTCTCTTTGGGGATTGTTTTAAAACCAAGATTTCAAGCGCAAAAAATAAAACCAGAGTATTAATTTTCTGGAGCTGCTGCAACAAATTACCAAAACACAGTGGCTTTAAAAAAATAAGTTTATTCTCTTAGTTCTGTGGACCAGAAATTTGAAATCAAGGTGGCAGCAGGGCAGTGCTGCCTCTGAAGGAAGTAAGAGAGAATTCTTTGCTCCAGCTTCTGTGGGCTCCGGGCCTTCCCTGGTGCATGGCTGCAACACTCCAATCTCTGCCTCTGCCTTCACATGGTCTCCTCCTCTTTGCTGTCTCCTATCTCCTTCTGCCTCTATCTCATAAGACACTTATCATTGGATTCAAAGCCTACCCAGATATTCAAGGATGTTCTCATCCTGAGAACTTTTATTACCTCGGCAAAGACTTTTTTTCTAAATAAGGTCACATTCAAAGTTTCCTCAGATTAGGACACACATACTTTTTCTGGGAGGGGCAGCATTTAACCCACTAGAACTATTTTCATTGCTTTATAGTCAATTAGGAAAATGTCCTACACACACACACACACACTCAATACCCCACTTGATCAACTTCATTCACCCAACTTAGTTCTCGGTGTTCTTTGCTGTTTCCAAAAATTAAATCAACTCTGAAAGCTAAGCAATGTGTTGCACAACAAATAATGGAAAACCTTATCATAGCAGCATAAATAGAGAGGAAAAATGGTTTGCCGACATCCACAAAAGTTGGTCAATGGAAAAGTTACACTTTGAGCAGTCTTTCACAAGGGCTGACTCTTCCAACCAGCAGAAGAGGGATTTGGGTCTCTGTACTTGAAAAGTCCTCAGTCTACTTCACACTATTCTCTGCCCTCACTCAGCAGTTGCTTTTTCTGGTTTTAATCCAAATATATGTTTTCTCATTTATTCTTAGTACAAATTCATCTGCCAAGTTAAATATGGTCAAGACAGCTATTTATTGGTCCTCTGACTATTTTTAAGGGTAAAGGGAGGTCCTTCATAAAGGCATAATTTTTCACAGAATCATCTGAAGGCTTAATTTATATCATTGTGTCCTGGCTCAAGTTGATGAATGACAAACAATGATGTAAATGAAGATTTTAGATGATTTTCTGAGATTATACTCCAGTTACTGGCTTGAAGCAAATAGAATCCTTTAACAAAATATATGCCGCACTGACTAACGCTCACCAAGAATAAACTAGAAAGAGCATTAGATGTAGAAATAGAACAAGTAATTGCTCTGAGTTTAAAAAAAAATGTGCTTCATAGATGAGTCAAATTTCATATAATTTTTAATGTAAGGGAGAAGCAAGGTCCTATGGAGAGTATTTCTAGAATCTTTAGAAAGTGGAAGAGGGGAAAACTGAGCTTTAAGAGCGCACCCTAGTGACTGGTTAAACAGCGCCTCTCTCCCCGCGGCTGGAGCCAGTGAAGACTTGCTAGAAGTAGAATACTAATGCTATACTGCAAGGAGCTTTTGCACAGCATGAATTAAAATGTAAAGAAGAAAGAGCTTCTAAAATCTTTTCTCTTGTTTCCATTTTAAGTTTTTGAGTAGCCAAACATGTGACTGATCATGCAGGATAGGGGTTATTCTAGCAAAACACTAATCGGACACATATTTTATGAAACTCCTAATAGACTTTCTGTTGATGAATTAAAGCTACCAGCCACTGTGCTGAGGCCATGATATACATCTTCAATATTTACGACAACCCTGCCTTTTTATAGATAAGGAAATTAGGACTCAGAAGAGCAAGAACTTTACCCAAGGCCACAAGTAGAATTACTTCAATTCCAAAACGCCACTGATATGGGACTCACCATTGATTTCATAACTGCTTTACAGAGACCAACAAAAAACACACTTCATTAAATGTACAGCTCTGCTGTAAGATCAATTGTGCTTTCAAAAACATTAAAATTTGAAGGGGAAAAAAAGAGCATCTGAAACACATAGAAATATGACAGAGCATCAGCCCTGAGGAAGGGCTTCTTTTCAAGGTCTTTCTGGTCCCAAGACCAAGCTCTCACCATGACAGCCTGCTCGCTCACTGCTCTGTGTATCAAGACCAACAACTGCAGGTCACACTGAGAACTAGAACTAGTACCATGACTGTACAACAAAACCACATGGTTAGTCCTCTCCGTCTCTGGTTAGCTTTTCTATCATCTGCATCATAAGGACTTTTCTTTTACAACCTGGTATCAGGTATCATTGATTCACCAACATCCTCCTCATCCATCTTCTTCTTCTGCAGATGGTGGGAGCCAGACCCTACGCTGGGTCCTGGAGGGTCAGCAGAGAGCAGAACTCTGTCCTCGTAGAGTTCACCCATGGGTTGGAGGAGGTGGGAAGAAGGGAGGCAGGGGCATTATCTAGTGAGCACCAAGCCAACAAGAGTAGAAGTGGGTATGTGCTATGCAGAGGAAGTTCACAGTGCCCTGAAAGCCCAGCTGGGGGATTGCATTACTGGGTTAGATCTTGGATGGCATTCCTGAACCACAGTCTGGAAAGAGCTGCTTTCTCTAAGAAAGGAAAGAAGAGCATGCTCAGCAGAGCAGAGTGTGTGCAAAGGTCCTGTGGTGAGTGAGAGCAGGAGTGGTACAAGGAAGTGGAAGCAGGCCAGTTGTCCAGAACAATGGCCCAGTAAGTGTTCAGATTCTGGAGCCTATTTTCTTGGATTCAGGTCTCCACTCTATCACTTACTAGCTGTGTTACTTAATCTCTCTGTTTGCTCATGTGAAATATGATGATATTAATGGGAGGATTAAATTAATTAATACGGGGTGTGTAAAACGAGAGCAGTGCTTGGCACACGTTCGATGCCATACATATTGGTCATCATTCTAAGAACAACAGGGAGATGAGGTAGCTTAGTGGCAAGAGGGTGACATCATCAGGTTTGGATTTTAAAAAGATTACTCTCGTCTCCATGTAGAAAATGGATTGTAGTGAGGCAAGAAGCTGTGGGCCGGCCAATTAGAACTGTTTCAGTCGTTCAGGTGAAATTTGGAAAAGGATGGTGGAGGGGTGGTGGAGGGAGGTGGACAGAATGAAGAGACAGGCAACAAAATCAACAGCACCTGGAGCAAGAGAGAGGAAGTTCTCATCCCAGTGTCAACATTCTTCCCCGTTGAAAACTGAAAAACTCCTGAAAGGCCGACTCAGAGACAAAAGCAAGTCAATTTGCAAATATTTGCGAGGAAGGCAGAAAATAAAAACACAACAGGTGTTGAAAAGAAAAAAAAAAAACCCGCAAAACTACCAAGGTTACCACATTTCCATGGTGGAATAACAGCCATTTTCAGACATAGTTATCTTTTCCACATCTGCAGAAATCGGCATTGCACGCGTAAGGGATAGAGGCATTTTGCTAGGTAGTTAGCAACTGTCAGGAAATACTCAAGGATTCCTTTCTTTGGGGTACTAGAACTAGACAGGGTGATCTCGTGCTTTTGTTTTGTGGTTTTCTTTTGCTGTTATTTTATGGCAGGATGAAAAGCGTTTTATATTGTCTCTCTCTTTGGGGTGTGATGGGCACACTCACTCGTTCCTAGTGGAGGTATGCAATGCATCATTTTTGTTTCTGCGCTCTCTGTGCCCCTCTCCCTTCTGCCATCTTCCGTGCTGAGGGGCTTTCTGCTCTGTATGGCCTTCCCCAGTCTTTTCCGAGTCCGCCTGCCATGTGGTCCTCAAGGACCGGCCTGAGCTCTTCTCTGGTGCTGGGTTTCCTACACGCAAGGGCCTTTGAGCAACAGAAATTCACGGCCATGGGGGGAAGGTGGTTGGAAAGCTTCTGGCCATGATTCAGAGTCCTAGCAAGGTAGTGTAGTGGATTGAGTAGTGTCCCCTGAGTTCATGTCCACCTGGAACCTCAGAATGTGACCTTATTTGGAAACAGGGTCTTCGCAGGTGTACTTAGTTAAGGATCTTGAGATGAAATCATCCTGGATTGGGGATGGGCCCTAAATCCAATGATTGGCGTCTTTGGGTTTTTTTGTTTTGTTTTTTTCTTGTTTTTTTTTTAAGCTCTTTATTGGAACATAATTGCTTTACACTCTTGTACCAGTTTTTGAGGTACACCAAAGTCAATCAGCTGTATTTATACACATATCCCCATATCCCCTCCCTCCCGCAACTCCCCCCCACCCTCCCCGTCCCGGCCCTCTAAGGCATCACCCATCATCGAGCTGATCTCCCTTTGTTATACAGCAACTTCCCACTGGCTATTTTACAGTTGGTAGTATATATATGTCTATGCTACTCTCTCACTTCGTCCCAGCTTCCCCTTCACCCCCCGCCCCCCCAACCTCATGTCCTCCAGTCCATTCTCTGCATCTGCATCCTTATTCTTGTCTTGTCACTGGGTTCATCAATACCATTTTTTTTTTTTTAGATTCCATATATATGAGTTAGCATACAGTATTTGTTTTTCTCTCTCTGGCTTACTTCACTCTGTATGACAGACTCTAGGTCTTTCCACCTCATTACATATAGCTCCATTTCATTCCTTTCTATGGCTCAGTAATATTCCATTGTATATATATGCCACATCTTCTTTATCCATTCATTTGTTGCTGGGCATTTAGGTTGCTTCCATGTCCTGGCTATTGTAAATAGTGCTGCAATAAACATTACAGTACATGTTTGTTTTTGGATTATGGTTTTCTCTAGGTATATGCCCAGAAGTGGGATTACTGGATCATATGGTAGCTCTATTTTAGTTTTTTAAGGAACCTCCAAACTTTTTTCCATAGTGGCTGTACCAACTTACATTCCCACTGATGAAAGAAATCAAAGACAACACAAACAGATGGAGGGACATACCACGCTCTTGGATTGGAAAAATCAACATTGTGAAAATGACACTACTATCCAAAGCAATTTACAGATTCAACGCAACCCCTATCAAATTACCAATGGCATTTTTCACAGAACTAGAGCAAGAAATTTTACGATTTGTATGGAGACGCAAAAGACCCCAAATAGCCAAAGCAATTTGAGAAGGAAAGATGGAGTTGGTGAAATTAGGCTTCCTGACTTCACACTATATACTACAAGGCCACAGTGATCAAAGCAGTATGGTATTGGCACAGAAATAGAAAGGAAGATCAATGGAACAGAATAGAGAACTCAGAGGTAAGCCCAAACACATATGGGCACCTTATCTTTGACAAAGGAGGCAAGAATATACAATGGAGATAAGACAGCCTCTTCAATAAGTGGTGCTGGGAAAATTGGACAGCAATGTGTAAAAGAATGAAATAGGAACACTTCCTAATACTATACACAAAAATAAACTCAAAATGGATTAAAGACCTAAATGGAAGGCCAGACAATATAAAACTCCTGGAGGAAAACATAGGCAGAACACTCTCTGACATACATCAAAGCAAGATCCTTTTTGACCCACCTCCTAGAATCATGGAAATAAAATCAAGAAGAAACAAATGGGACCTAATGAAACTTAAAAGCTTTTGCACAGCGAAAGAAACCATAAACAAGACAAGAAGGCAACCCTCTGAATGGGAGAAAATACTTGCCAAAGAAGCAACGGACAAAGGATTAATATCCAAAATATACAAGCAGCTCATGCAGCTTAATACCAAAAAAGCAAATAACCCAGTCCACAAATGGGCGGAAGACCTAAATAGACATTTTTCAAAAGAAGACATGCAAATGGCCAACAAACACATGAAAAGATATTCAACATCACTAATCATCAGGGAAATGCAAGTCAAAGCCACAATGAGGTATCACCTCCCACCGGTCAGAATGGCCATCATCAAAAAATCTGGAAACAACAAATGTTGGAGAGGGTGTGGAGAAAAGGGAACTCTCCTGCACTGTTGGTGGCATCTTTGTAAGACAAGAAGAAACAAAGAAACCCAGAGAAGATGATGTGAAGATGGAAGCAGAGTTTAGAGCAACGAGTGTGCAAGTCAAGGAAGGCCAAGAGCTGGGCCAGAAGTGAGAAGCAAGGAATGGTGCTCCACTAGGACTCTGGAACTGTGAGAGGCATCAAGTTTGTGATAATTTGTTACAGGAGCCTAAGAAACTAACACAGAGTGTTGGTGCAAGGGATGGAGAGGGACAGAAGAATGGCAGAAGGATGGGTGGTGTCAAGGAGAGAAAGACAAGGTCTGAATCAGGAACCCCCATCCCTTCCATCCCAACAGGCTGACTTTCAGGACCACCCTAGACCAGAGCACGATTTTAGAATCAGAGCTAAGACTCTGTTGAACATTTAAATAAATCTTAGATGGTATGGAAAAATTGCTGCCTACCAATATCTTTCTCCCCTTCTTTCTTTTAGTGATAGAACTGCCCCATCCAAATATTAGCTGGGCACAAGAGCACCCAGCTAGAAACTACATCTCCCCACTCTCCTTGAAGCCTCGGGGCTTGGGCCCAGAATGTTCATTGTTACCACCAACCATGAACCTGTAATGTAAGGTCAAAACTTCATCTGGGCTTAGCACCTAATTCTGAGAAACCAGTGGATAATAGGGGTCATGGAAGTTAATCACCAACTTTTACTCAATACTCCCTGTCTTGGCATTTTAAACCCCTTTGTCACCAGGCCATGGCTTGTTTAAAGCCCTCAGTAAGAATGACAGCGCTGTTTGGAAATTGACTCCAGAATGTGCAATCCGCTCTCTTTCCCAGGCTTAACCAGGGCTGAATATCTGGCCTCCCCATTGGACTTTGACAGTGTCCCCAAATGGGAAATGTCTAAACACATAAGCTGGGTGGTTTTTCCTCTGCCTTGTCTCCGAGGCCCTGGGCTCTCCTTTGCATTCCTCTGCTAGCTAGCTTTGAACAGAAGCATGTCCCCTTCACAGCATATTGGCAATGCAGTTATTCACCTGCATTCCCAATGACAGCAGCGCCTGGGGAATAAATTCTCCTCTCCCTGACATGCCTGAGAAGGCAGCCTCTTCGGTTGATGGAAAAATTAACCTTATAAACCGAGGGCCTTATTACCAGATACAGCTTGCAGCCCTACCCCAACCCTCTCCTTTTTTTCTTAGTATATAAAGAATGCAACAGTAGTATATGGAACTGTTTTCATGGTCATTCAGATCAGCTTTGCAAATGGTCACCCATTAAAGGAAGGCAAAATGTATGCAGGGTGTGTAGGGTGGAGTGTATGTGAGCACAACCAGTTTCCAGCATCCCAAATTATTGACCCATTTAGGGGAGGGGCTGTTGTAGATATTCCCAGAAAACCCATATTTTGAGTTTGGCCACCAACTGTACTCTCTTAGCAAATTCTAAGGCGGTATTTGATGAATTTTCATTTCTCCCGCTTTCACTATGGGGCAAAACTGAGAGAGAAAAAGCTAGGAAGAGGTAGATACTAGAAACTGACATGGACATCTCTCTGCCCACCGCAGGGTCTTGGGAGTGGACCCCACTGTCTCAACCCTTTCCAGGGGGAACCAGAGGTTTTATTTTCATTGGATAAGGCTGACACCAGATGTGAAGGTATTATTCTGGAGGCAAATAACTTCCTACTTTTACTGCTTTCTGCCTTGGTCCTCCTCAAATTCTTTTTTGTTTTTTAAATAAATTTATTTATTTATTTATGTATTTATTTATTGGCTGCATTGGGTCTTCGTTGCTGCGCACAGGCTTTCTCTAGTTGCAGTGAGCTGAGGCTACTCTTTTTTGCGGTGCACGGGCTTCTCATTGCTGGGGCTTCTCATTGCTGTGGCTTCTCTTGCTGCAGAGCATGAGCTCTAGGCATGTGGGCTTCAGTAGTTGTGGCACATGGACTCAATAGTTGTGGCTCACAGGCTATAGACCACAGGCTCAGTAGTTGTGGTGCACGGGTTTAGTTGCTCTGTGGCATGTGGGATCTTCCTAGCCTAAGGATCGAACCCGTGTCCCCTGCATTGGCAGGAGGATTCTTAACCACTGCACCACCAGGAAAGCCCCTCTTGAGTTCTTGAGTGAAAGTATCAACTGTGTTGTAATGATTTGTTCCCATTTGTCTAAAAATATCTTATAGCCAGATATTACACCTTTCTTTACCCTCACCTTGGCAGTCCTGCTCCTTCAAACCTCTCTAATCTTTCCCCCACTTTTGCCTTGGGTCAAACCTTGGCAAGTCCTGGCTGGCTTCTCTCCAGAGCCTCCTAACTGTCCCTCTGCCTCCTGATGCCTCATGAACTTCCAGAAACAGAATGAATCCTTCCACAATTCTGCCTACAGATCTGAAGTCCATTGTCTAATCTCTGGACAGCACCAAAACCCTCTGACCCTAGCTGACTTCTCCCCTTTCACCTTCCCTCCCTCCCCCAACAAGTTCCTTACTGTTCCTTAAATGTACTCACACACCTCAATACATTTACATATCTTCTTTTTGCTGGATCCCTCTCTGCGCTACCTGGTAAACTCCTATTCATCCTTCAGGACCAAATTTAAATACCATCTTTTCTTTAGGACTTCCCTGACACCTCCAGACAGAGTGGTCTCTATCTTGTCTGGTTTCTTGCTTTTTTTTGTACTTAGCTTTGTTATAAAGGGCATTTATCACATTGTATCATATTTGATGCATGATATGAGATGCAGTGATTGTTTGTTACACAGCAAAGCTGCCTAAGAGGTTATTTTCAATTTTTCATCATATGTGATTCTAAGATGGTTGTATCTCTGTTTGCTTACTTTGGATAGATTCCTAAAGGTGATATTATGGGTGTGAACAAAAATCACAAACATTTTTAAGGTCCTGGATACATGTCACAAAATTATTTTCCAGAAATGTAATAATTCATACTCCTAGCAGCAATTATGAGAGATCCCTATTTATACCACACTCAGTGGTATTGAGTGTTATTTAGAAAATAAGACACACTTTGCCAATGTGGTTGGTAGAAAATAATCTTACTGTTTTAATTTGCTATCTTTGATTACTAGTGAGTTAAAATTTTCCCATATACCTGTATTTTGTATGAGTTGCACATTTATGTCATTAGCTCATATTCTCCATATTTGTAACAGCTCTCTATATATTAAGAATACAAATCCTGTCTGTCATATTTCTTTATGCAAACTTTTAATCCTGATTTATTTCAGTTTAATTTTGATATTGCATAGAGAGTTCAATTTGTACAAAACTTTTTTTTTCTTATCATACATTCCATGCCTTAGAAAGTCCATTTCCATTCCCAAACCCAATAAATTTTATAGTGTCTTCTAGATTTATGGTTTCTTGAGGGTGATGGGAGAGGTTAACTCTTCAACCAGTAAATTCAGTAAAAAGTACGTTAAAATCTATTTTCCCTCGAATAGTTAAAAAGTTGTCCCAATATCATTTATTCAGCCATGTTTTCTCTCTTTTTTTATTATGTTTATCCAAAAAAATATTATCAAAGAGTCTATTTCTGGGCTAACTCTTCTGCTCCACTCATCCATCTGCCTGAATGGATTTCAGAGGCTGGGTTTTTACTGTCATGTTATATTTTCTAGAAATTAGATTTCTCAAACTTCATAATCATCCTTCTACTGACCTGTATTATGGGGCTGGCAGTCTTTATTCCACACCATCCTAGTTGAGTGTGGCTTCCTTGGGAAACTTCTCTTAACCCCTCAATCTAATGAAATGCCCCCCTCCCCAGGCCTTGCCTAATAATACCCTTTATTACAATGCACTGTGTAGAATACCTTAGCTCTTGTGCCAGTAGACTGTCAACTCCTTGAGAGCAGGTATTTTTAAAATTTCATTATTTTGTATCCCAGTTACCTAGTAAGTACCTTGCCTTTCTCAAAGTAGGTGCTCAATGAACATTTGTTGATTTGAATTCAGTTAAATTGAGTTGGGTTGAATTGAACCAGATCACATTGTGTTGGATTGCTAACAGTTTATAGATTGAGATGTCTTTTCTTAGCAAATTGGCTTCCCTATATCATTCAGGCTTTAGCCAGGTAAATAGAAACCAATCTAAGTATTTAAAACAGAAGGAATTTAATACAAGGGATTGTTCATCCAGTTGATGAAAGAGCTGAGAAGCTAGCAGTTGATGATGAGTGACATGGTCAGTCACTCGGATGACCAAAATATATTTCTCAGATAGATTTGGTCTTTATCCACAGCTCCTGGCTCCCACAACCCTTGGAATTTTCTGCCATCACAATTGGGGTTTATGTTAATGAAGGTGACTTTTGGATCCCACCCCAGGGTAGGGGCTGGTTGCTAGGAGAACAAATCATGTGATCCGAGGGCTGGAATTTTCAGTCCCAACTCTTAATTTCTGGGGAGGAGCGAGGGGCTTGAGGTTGAATTAGTGGTCATTGACCAATGATTTATTCAATCATAACTATGTAATGAAGCCTCCATGAAAACCCCAAAGGACAGCTTTCGTTCTTTTTGGAGAGCTTTCTCATGGAGAACCAGAATACTTCCATGTCCTGCCATGTGGGGCCCTGAGCTCCACCAGGACAGGAGCTCCTTTGTTTAGAACCATGCCCTGTCTCTTCAGCTAGTTGTTGATTCACAGCCTCTAATGACCTTTTAAAATAAATTGGTAATCTAGTGAGTGAACAGGTTTTCCTGAGTTTGGTGAGTCATTCTAGCAAATTAACCCAAACCGAGTGGTGGGGGGCCACCACCGGAACCTCCAGTTTGTCGCCTGTCAGTTAGAAGCAAAAATAACAACTTGGGCTTGTGACTGGCATCTGAAGTGGAGGGTGGTCTTGTGGGACTGAGTGCTGTACCTGTGGAATCTGATTCTATCTCTGGATAGTATCAGAATTGAGTTGAATTCTTGGACACCCTACTGGTGTCTGAGAATTGCTTGTTGGTGTGGGGAAGCCTTCACGTACACACGTTGAAATAGGGTCTGGTAATCCTCTCAGTGAGTCAACTGCTAGACTGGAGAAACAAAGGGAGGAGGTGGTATTACCGAAGCCCGGGGCCAAAGTCCCCCCACAGGACCACGGTGGACCCCTGGAGGGTGATGTCATGGCGAAGATGCGGCCACTGCAGGGAGCACTGGGGGCAGAGATAGGTAAGAAATAACCTAGCTTCTATCTTCTTTCCACAATCATGGCTCCCACCAGTGCCTCCTACTGACCAAACCCAACCAGGATCAACTGCACTGGAGCTGGGGAAGCACAGCCTCTGATACAGAGCACACCTAGAAAGGGAGTGAATTCTAGAGCAAGGAATATTGTCAAGCTGAAGAAGGAATTTCTTCCTTCTTCAGCTTGACAATATTATTATTTCTAAATAGAGTAACTAGGGAAATGAGATAGGAAAGTCAACAAGTGAAAAATCAACCCACAATGGAAGGCAAATTAACAGACTTCAGCGACTCCTAACAGGCTCCCATCTCCAGCAGCGTAGCAATCAATAGGGATGGCTAAGTGCTTGGGGAGCCAGGGGGGGCAAGGGGGGGGCGACCACGACAAGTCAAGCATGGCTGCAATTTCATCAAAGACCCGGGGGTGACATCCACCATTGATTTTGTTTTCCCCAGAAATTTTCTCTGATTTGGTGCTTTGTTGAAGATAGATGGCTGGAATACTGGGCAGTGAGAGGGCAGCAAGGAAGTCCAGGGACCCTGACACGTACCCAAGCTGCTGGGTTTCAGACTGGGCCAGATTTTCACACTAAAGAGAAGAGAAGACACCAGCTATACAGAAAGATGATTAAGGAATGCTTGGTGAAGTTCTTGGCTTCAATACAACAAATTAAGATTCAGAGGAAGTATGGAAGAGGCTTTAAGAGCTTACTTTGGGAATTGGGAGTTGGGAATTGGAAAAGCCAGGTTCAGTTCTAAACTCAGATGCTAACTGACTGTGTATAGTTGGACCAATTACCCAACCTCTCTATGACTCAGTTTCCTCATCTGGAGAATGGGAAAGTAAGTAACATGTGTCTCCAAGGTCTATTGTGAGGGTTAAATGAAATAATACACGTAAGGTGCTATTTTTTGTAAATTACCTTAGAGTAAGCATTCAGGAAATGTTGGTTGCTACTGTTGTGGGTGTTGTTTTATTATTATTGGATGGGTCTTACAAAGCATGTGCTTTTCTTTTCTGCCTGAAATGTCTTTCTCCTTTGTCTCTTCCCCCTCGTTAATACCCATTCATCCTTCAAGACCCAAGTCAAATGTCACCTCCTCCAGGAAGCCTTCCCTGACCCCTCAGGTCTGAGTTGGCTGACCCTTCTCTGTGTTCTATAAGAACATGACACCTTATTCTTATACTTATCATGGCACTTGCCAAGTTGTATTGTTTTGAACACTTTGCTTGGTGGACCATGAGAAACTGCAAGACTGGAACTGAAGCTTTCATTCTGTCTCTCCAGTCCCTAGTACAGGACATAATAGATGCTCAAAAAATGCCTAGTGGCAAGAATAAGGATGCAGATGCAGAGAATGGACTTGAGGACACGGGGTTGGGGGAGCGGGGAGCGAAGGGGAAGCTGGAACTAAGTGAGAGAGTAGCATAGACATATATACACTACCAGCTGTAAAATAGATAGCTAGTGGGAAGTTGCTGTATAACAAAGGGAGATCAACTCGATGACAGGCGATGTCTTAGAGGGCCAGGACAGGGAGGGTGAGAGGGAGTCACAGGAGGGAGGGCATATGGGGATATATGTATAAATACAGCTGATTCACTTGGTGTACCTCAAAAGCTGGTACAAAAGCGTAAAGCAATTATATTCCAATAAAGAGCTTAAAAAAATGCCTAGTGAATAAAGGGATTCTATAGTATAATTATAAGAGTCTCTGGAAAACTCCTTCAGCTTCCAGAGTGCTTTTCCTTCTAGCCTAAGACTTTGATCCCATTTAAATCCTATATGTGCCTCTCCCTGACCACTTGCCACCTGAATGTATGTGTCAGGTTCTCAATAAGTATTTGAAGAATTGAATTGATTTAGAAGTTGGGCTCTCCAGGAAAAAAAAAAAAAATCATATATCAGCAAATCAGGGATGGTGGGGAGAAAACAGAGGGAAATTCTCAATGAGGACCTCCTACTAAAACCCAGCTCCTCCCACACAAGGCAAAGTGCAAGGAAAAGTCATCTGTTTCTGCCTAGGGTGCATTCTCTGGCCCTCCCAGCCCTCCTATTTCATCTCCTCAGCAAGGCTCCTTGTGCCTTGGGCTGTTCCATGCTTTCACGAGGACTGTCTTGACTGGGGAGCAATACTTAACCCACAGGAATGGTGATTTGAATGAAGGAAGCACGACTACTGTGTACCAGGCTCTTTACACGCAATTCACTGACACCTGCAGTAATCCTCAAAGGTAATGTTATTAGCTCCATTATAGATGAGGCAAGAGAGGCTCAGAGAGATTAGCACCGTGCCCAAAATCACACAGCAAGTACGCTGTGGAACATGCACACCACAGCACCAAATAATCGCCGAGGCCCTCAGCGAGTGTGTGTATTTTACTTGCTGTACGGGGCCACCCAACTCTATTTCAGGGGTTGGGTAAAACCAACGTACCTCATTGTCCTGTTAAGTTCATAATGTGGAAAGTTTTCTGGCATCTTTCTTCTTAGTACTATTGCTGCTCTTTATCCAACTTTGCTTCTCTGTTTCCAAGTTCCCAGATTTATGTGCTATCTCTCGGCCAATTTTTTACACCTTTCTCTTCAAAGCTTTAAAAGGGTTATCAAGCACTGGGCCTGCTCTAGGTGTGGTGACATGTGCTGTACAGCAAGTTCCCTACATATGAACAAGTTCCATTCTGAGAGCACATCTGTAAGTCCAGTTTGTTCGTAAATCCAACAAAGTTAGCCTAGGTCCCCAGCTAACATGATCAGCTATATAGTACTGTATGGTAATAGATTTATAATATTTTTCATGCAAATAATACACTTGCTTCCAGACATCCTGGGCTTGAAATAAAGACACTGTACTACTGTACTCTCTACAGTACTGTACAGTAAAGTACACAAAAGCACAACCATTTGTAGAAGATGCATGCACATGACAATGTATGCCAGACACATGAACTAACTTACGTGACTGGACATGCAAACACACGTTCACAGCTTTGAAAGTTCGCAACTTGAAGGTTCGTAGGTAGGGGACTTACTGTGCTGATATAAAATAGAGAAGAAACATTCTGTTGAAACATTTTCTTTAAATGCACACACACTCACTCCATAGGAGACAGTGGTGGGTGAAAATGCTAAAAAGAAATGACATTATGTCTAGACCAAAGACTGGGAAATGCAACATTGCTGGGTGACAGCCTGTCAAGACAGCCCTACCTAATGGATAGCACAAGCATTGCTTGGGGACATTTACTGCAGAATACGATAGGCTAAAGGCACCAAAGGTGAACAAAATATCATCCTTCATAGCAGAAACACAGGTAGTGACAAAAAATAAATTGCTGGAGAAGCATCTCTTAAAGAAGAGTAGGTTTAAACATCTACCTGACTCAAATACCAGAGGCTGCTCAGATTTTTATTAATGGGAGGGATGGAGCTCAGCTGAAGAAATTTGTACTTTTTTTTTTTTTTTTTTTGGAAGGGGGTGGCATGTTGTAGAGAAACATTAAAATGTAAGACAATATATTTAATTTCAAATAAATACTTTGGGAGCAATACAGAATAACATGATATTAATAGAGTATGATACTGAAGACCACAAAATTTGGTACCAGAATGAGCTAGGGTTGAATCCTGACTCCAGTGACTATTAGCCATGAGATCTTGGTAAGCTCCTTAACCCCTCTATGTTAGTCAGGATAGGGTAGGCTCTGCTGCAGCAACAAATATGCCCAACAGCTCAGTCTGATTTCTTGTTCATGTGCCACCTTGGGCACCAATTTTGGAAATGATATCATCACTTCTGCCCATTTTCCATTGGCCAGGCCCAATAGGATGGCCCCACCTACCTGCCGCAGAGACTGGAAAAGATGGTCTTCCACCGTGAGCACACAGAATGATCTCTGCCACATTGCCTGAATGTCTGTTACAATGGGGGGAGGGCAACCTACTGACATGGCTGCTGTATAATTACCTGCTCATGCAAAGGTAGTTACTGTTATTTGTATTTAAGCTGATATAAGTATACATGATCTCTCAAAATTAGGTCTGGTTGCAGTCAAATTCACAGAGAAAGAAAGATGGTGGTTACCAGGGGCTGCGAGGGAGGGGATGTGGGGAGTTCTCGTTTAATGGGCACAGAGTTTCAGTTTTTTTTTCAGAAAAACTCTGCAGTTGGATGATGGTGATGTTTATACAGCAATGTGAAGTACTTAATGCCACCGACCTGACACAGTGGAGAAAGTGGTAAATTTTATGTTATGTATATTTTACCACAGTTTTTTAAATAAATAACTTTTTAATTAGGTTCTGGTAACTCCAAGGTCTGAGTTAACCTGGCTCCAGGGCAGAGCGAGGGTTGGTCAGTGGTATTCATGTCGGACGGCAGTCAACTTGATTCTGGATCTAAACTCCTCAGGAAACTAAGGAAGATTAAGATGATTCACGCTTTCTTCTTACACATGCTATTTAAAGTTCTTAAAGTCTATCATGAATACAAAGTCACTTACTACTAAAAAAGAAGGAAGAGTAAAGTAGCAATAATCCCAGTCACTCCCGTCTCAGGTCCCCCCAACACACGGCTGGCTTTGCTCGGGTCTGTCTCTGCGTCTTCCCTCCATCTAGGTCACCTCAGGACTTACGCCCAGCTCCAGCCCATCCAGCCGGAGTTCCCAGACCCGGCTGCACATCAGATTCACCTGGGGAGCTTTAAACACATCCCAGTGCCCAGACTGCAGCTCAATTTAATTAAGTCAGCATCTCTGGGGTGGGGCCCGGGCACCAGGGCTGTTTTAAAAGCTCCCCAGCTGATATCAATGTGCCTCCCGGCTGAGAACCGCTGACTACAGGCTGGTCTGGCTTCTTCCCAGCTTGCCTTCTGCAGAGCTCCTAAAGGCAGGCGCTTTGGATATGCTCAGGCTTCAGTCTCATCTCTGCCCCTCCTGTGTGGTCTTCGGCACATCCTATAACCTCTCTGGCCCTTAGTCTTCTCATCTGTTCAGTGGGGGCAATGAGAGTAACGAGATGATGTACAGGGCAGCGCCTGGCATGCAGTTTAAGTGCTTAGTACCTGATGACACATGTTATTATGAAATCTTCCTATTGCCTCCTCAGGTAAGGATGGGCTTGCTGTTTTCCCACAGGAATTCTTTCACTTGCAGTTCGTTGCCTGCTCCACCAAGATCCCTCAGATTCTGTCAAAGAGGAGGAAGGGGGCGTCTGTTTTTGTCCCTTAATGGGCCCCCCTCCCTCCGCCAGTCACCTGCGGCTCCCTCCAAACAATGCTCTCCCGCAGAACATTCTAAATCCTATCAGGCAAAACCAAACACGCATAGAAACCATCACAGGTTTCTCCCTAGCGTGCACCTGCCTACAAGAGTGACAGGAATTTTTTATGGGGGTGGCCCCTCTACAGCGGCTTACAGGAATTTGTTCAGGCTGGTTTGAAGCTTAGCAGCACGGAGCAGTAACGACTTGGGGCTGATCTGAGTTAAGCCGGGTTGGGTTCTTAATCTCCCTGAATAAACCCAGTTCAGACAGGCTGAGGCATGAGGCATGCTGGGGCCCGTCCCCTGGAACCAGTGGGAGAGTCAAGGCGACCGGGGTCTGGAGAGGTGGAGGCTGGGAACAGGCCAGGAGATATCCTAGGGTAGAGTGATCTTGACCTTGGTCACAACAGCGGGAGAAGCCCAGAAGCAAAACCCTCAGCCTGCTCCCAGACATTGTAGGAGGCTGAGGTTTATACTTGCTTTATTTATTATACGTACAGTTAAATACAGGTCAAGCCCCCGCCTACCAGAGGTCTTTTCTTAGTTCTTTAGAGGATTAGGTGGAGGGAGACAGGAGTTCCTAAGCCATCCAGGGCATCTCTGGAGGGCCCCCTGGTGCCCAGTTCTCACTGGATAATATTGACGAGTCCGTTGTCTGAGTCGCCTGGCACCTGCAGGTGTTCCAGGTAGAAGTCTCCCAGAAAGCCATGCTTGGTGCATCGCCTTCAAGGTGCTACCCACGCCAAAGGAACCGGTTGTGGCCATCTTCTGCCACTCTCCCAAACCCATACCGTCCGGTCTTTGTTAACTTCCCTCCCGGTTGTGTCCTTTGAGGTCACCTGCTTAACCATCAGTGTATCCGATTCCTCATCAATAAAGGAAAATAGTAGCCATTGTGTTTTCCTCATGGGATCAGGTCATAGAAAAGAAGAAATGAGTTAATGTAAAGCTCTTGGTACAGAGCCTCGCACCAAACACGTGCCGCATAACTACTCGCTGTTGTGGAGGTTGCTGACCTTCAGAGTGCCCCCTGACTCTCAACACCCCCCCACCAAATCCAAGCTTTCAAAAACAGGGCTGCTTCCTTCTGCCCCAAGGGTAACAAAACACTCTCAAGATTTTAAAAAAAAAGCCTTTTATTTTTACCAACTCATCTACAATTGCAAGGACAAACAAAAACTGGTATCTCAGTATCTTTGCCAGCAGCTGGGAGCCCAAGGAAGAGGAGAACCCAGTTCCCCAAGAAGGAAGGCAGGCCATTTATCCGCTTGTTCATTTTGTATCAAGCTAAGTGCCTACTGTATACCAGTAAGACAGTCCCCCTGCCCTCAAGAAGACGGCCGCCTGGGACAGTGTTCTCAACCCTGGCTGCACCCTGCCATCACCTGGGGAGCTTCAGAAAGTGCCAGTGCATCCTGATGCGGCAAGTCAGGATCTCGCGGGGTGGGACCTAGCGGCAGTATTTCTTCGAAGTTCCCCAAAGAAGTCCAGTGTGTAGCCAAGCAGGCACCCTGTAACCTGGTAGGACCCGCAGGTGAAAGATGATTTCCAATCCAACGTTGCTAGAACAAGCAAGTGGTATACAGTATATGAATTATATCACAATAAAAATGTTACAAACAAATCCACAGGCAAGGGTTACGAGAGCCCAGGGAGTGCTGATCCCAACTAGGGGTGAGGGGCAGACTCAGCCAAGGCTCCCAAAGGGGATATTATCCTCTCTGCTTAGATCTCAGCAGTCGTCAGACATGCCAAGATAATGAAGGAAACAGTGTGCATTTAATTCTCATTTCTACAGCAACAGCCCCTGATTTTATTGACAGTATAGGACACACTGCATAATTGTCTGTTAATGAGTATTAATAAAACTGGCACTTTTTTGCATTCAGATTAACACGTCTCAAGCCTCAGGAATAGCTTCTGGTGGTTTAGTTGGAGCCTATCAGGAACTCTAGGAGAAGAAGTCTGATGTGTGAGCAACGAAAGCAAGTCCTGGGACTTCCCTGGCTGTCCAGTGGTTAAGACTCCACGCTTCCACTGCAGGGGGTATAGATTCGATTCCTGATTGGGGAACTAAGATCCTGCATGCCACGAGGCCCGACCACAAAACAAAACAAAACAAAACAAAACAAAACAAAACAAAGCAAAACAAAATACCAAGTCCTGGACCAGAAAATCTGAGAGGCAGCTTTGACTCAGACTTTCCCTCAACCCTGGGTCTGAGCAGCCAGCAGTGCTCTTAGGTCTCCATAGTGAAAAGACCCCAGATCTGACCCAGTAATTCTTCCCCTTCTGTGCTTGCATGCCACTCCTCACATCAAGAGGTGGGATCTCTTTTCCCTCCCCTGAGATCTGGACTGGCCTGTGACTTGTTTTAATCGGTAGAAGGTTGTAGAAGTAACTTCTTGAACGTCCAAGCCCAGGCCTGAGGAAAACTGGCAGGTATTACTTTCTCTTTCTGGAGCCCAGATGCCATGCAGGAAGGAAGTGCAGGCTAGCTGACCGCCTGACAGAGGTTACGCATGGAGAGAGGGCTTGGAGGATGCTATAGACTGAATCGCATTCCCCAAATTTCATGTTGAGTCCCCAATGTGACTATGCTTGGAGATGGGGCCTTTCCAGAAATAAGTAAGATTAAAAGAAATCATAAGGGTGTGGCCCTGATCTGATAGTATTAATGTCATTAAGAGGAAGAGAGACCAGAGCGCTCTCTCCATGCGCATAACCAAGGAAAGACCAGGTGAATGCACATCAAGAAGCTGGCTCTCCACAAGCCAGAGAGCCCTCACGAGAAACCAAACGCTGCCAGAAACTCCTTGGACTTTCCAGCCTCCAGAACTGTGAGGAAAGACATTACTGTTAAGATACTCAGTCTATGGCACTTCGTTGCGGCAGCCTGAGCAGACTAAGACATAGGATGAGAGGCCAACTTGAAAGTTCCAGGTCTAGCCAAGCTCCCAAGTGAATGGAGACACATGGAAAACCCCAACTGAGACTAGCAGAAAATCATCCAATGGAGTCCTGGCCAAATACTTAACCTACAGAATCTTGAGGAAATTAATATAAAATTGCTGTTATAAGCCACGAAGTTTTGAAGTCTTGTTGTATAGCAATAGTAACTGAAAAAAAACCTCCTGTGATACCTTTTCTTTCCACTGTATAGCATCACAGTCTCACCTAATTAAGCCCATTTAGTCACACCCAATTTTCAGCTAGGCAGCTCTTCACAACCTCCCAATAAGGGATTTTAACCTGAGGGTCATGGAATTCAAGAAAGTCTATGAACTTGAGAGTTGGATAGATAGATAGATAGATAGATAGATAGATAGATAGATGATAGATAGATAGATAGATAGATAGATAGATAGATAGATAGATAGACAGACAGACACATAGATATATAGATATGACATCTTTATTTTCATTAAGTGAAAATGCTAAAGAAATTTAGCATCATCTTTAATTATGAATGAGGTAACAAACCACAGTAGTACAAGAGTATCTGTGACTTTGTCATTAATAGAAATCACAGATTTTTTTCATATCACATTACAATTGTTAGCAAATATCCTAAAATATCTTTCATGCTTATCATTACCCATTGCTAGACCTTGCTATTTAAGGTGTTAATAAAGAATATTATTATAATATTAATATTATTAATATTATTATAATAAATGTGTTAATATTTTGATAACTGTACTTCAATATAATTCATTTTTTCTATAACACTAGTATTTGGTTTTATGCATTTAGAACCATTTTTCTGCAATGGTAGCCACAAGCTTCACCAGCCTGCTGAAGGGGTCCACAGCTCTAAAAGGGAATAAGGACCCCTGAACTGGAGGTATGCATGGGCCAAAATTCTCTGCTCCACAAATTTCCCATCAGGTTTCATTGAAAGCAAGTTTCCGACTGAGTCCTGCCACCTACATAGACATTTATGAGCAAGCTGGCACTAAAGCAGTGCCTACAACCGACTCTGGAAGTGAGATCAAGTTCTGACTCCCTCTGTCTTTTCAGGATTTCCTACAGCATCTCATCTGAAAAGTTCATTCAAGGCAAATATTCTAGTAGCAGGTTTCAGCCACCTAGCAGCTAGGAACTTTTTCAAAAATGAAAATAAAAATCGTTTGAATAAGTATAACAGAATAATGGCTAACATTTGGAATTGAGAACTCGCTACTTCCTACACCAAGAGGTCAGCATGAATTAACTCATTAAAGCCTTACAACCACCAGATAAGGCATATTATTATCCCCATGTTCTAGATGAGGAAACTGAGCCTCACAGAGGTTAGTGACTTGTTCCAGTTCACACAGCTCATACGTGACAGAGCTAAATGTGGAGTACACCAATTCAGTCAATCTCTGCAGGTAGAACCCAGGTATTACAACTACAAAGTTTTTAGCCAGGTGATTACAACTACAAAGAGCCAAGTTTGAGAACTCATGTTGGGCCCCTCAGATTCTTCAACACTGTTCGTATAAGAGCAAGAGTTCCTCCGTGATATTTCAAGCCCAACCACACTTTGAATACTACTGGTGTCACCACTGAAAAATAACTTCTAGTATCCATTATATTAACTAAGAAAGCCACTTGTCTGAGCTAAAGACTGCTAAAAATTTGTAGACGCCACCTCAAGATTTTGGACTTCTGATTTCAAGGGCTAACCAACCACTCTGGAGTGTTCTGCTCAGAACACTAGGAATATTAATTGTCCTTAGAGTACAGATTAAAACTAACCCACATACACTTCACTAACCCACATACACTTACATATTACACTATCTCTATTAAAATATTTTAGATTAACATAGAGACAACATAATACTTTGCCAATACCTTCCCTCCTTTATGTCGAACAACATAATTCTCCCCACCTGCCCTATGGTCACCAGATGAAGTTTCCTAAATCACCTAATTAATAATGTTAACAGCCTCCTCCCCGCCCCCCTTATTTTTACTGCCAAATCATCAGCGTGTAACTTCAAGATCAGGTGGTATTTCCCTGTCCCTTGAGATCAAGATAAGATCACCTCCGGCCAACCTATCTCCTCCTTCCTACCTTATCACCACCATTTTATCAGGAGCTAAGGTTTTACCCTACTTGCAAGCTAATAAGTTAGCCTGCCACAGTTTCCTGGGTGCTGGCAGAAGATAGGAGACTCCTGGGTCCGAGACAAAGGGTTTTATTCCTCACAGCAAAGCCTGCAGCAGCACATGATGGATGTTGCCGTTGGTTCCCGTGTCTCCCAAGTCCCATGGGGATGCTACACACACCGTGGATTTGCAGCACAGCGGAAGAGCATTGCACGTAGGGAATTATCGCTTTTATGGTGAGCCGTGAACAAACCTGCTCTTTGCCTGTTTGATGGGAGACAAGATTGCTCACTGCAAATACATCCCTGAGAAATGGCCCAGGTAAACAACGATCAGGGTCTTGCATTCTCAGCATACCCAGCAGTGGTGAGCAGTGCCCATGGTGGACTGCCTCTTCCAACACCCATTGCTTTGTTTTATTTTCATCTCAGCATCTAGCTTGCTGATATTTTCTCATTAGTCTGTTCTTCCCTATCACTTCTAGTGCAGTGGCAGCTCCAGGAGGGCAGGCTTCTCACTGTCCTGTATTGCTACTTCCCTGGCACCAAGGATAACACCTGGCCTGACCCATCGAAGTACTCAGTAAATGCTCATTGCATGAATCAGTAGGATTGGCCTCAACTTCCAATACATTCTTCACTCCATTCAAACAGAATTCTTAGCTGCCCACACACATGCCTGGCCTCGTGGCTTCTACTTAAAGAAAGGCTTACCTTCCCCCTTCCATTACACAGTCTCACCCACCCCCAAAGCCCAGCTCAGTCCTCCTCTTTCAATGTCCTTCCATCTGCAAGTCTTCCTCTCTTTTCCCAAAAGCCCTCCTCTTTGGCTTTTTATTGCTATCATCATTCTCTTCTCTATAATTATTTAGTTGCTAAGGCTTAAGAGTCTCGTTAAAATGTAAATATCCCACAGTGGGAAGAAGGAATAGACATGAGACCACAGAGGTAGTAAAGGCTAGTGGTGAAAGGTCTGGACATCTGTATTGCTACTTACTAGCTGTATGACCTTAAGCAAGCAGTCTAACCTCTCTGTGCCTTAATTTTCCCATCTGCAAAATGGGCATAATGACCATACCTACCTCCTAAGGTTATTCTGAGGATTAAATTAACTGCCTTCTGGAGGGCAGGTAGAAGAAGGCTTTGGTTATTCGTGGCACACCTACTACCTGCCCTGCTGGATGCTTTACGTGTATTCTTTGGAGGCCCCTTGGGGAATGCCCCACCCCATTCAAGTGCTAGTCTCTTGAAAGGGCAGAGGCGTAGACTTCTGGTTCTCCTGCATCCCCTGCAGTTCCTCCCTCTTCCCCAGAGCATGTGACTGCTGGGGGAGGGGGCATGAAGAGTGTGGTCCCAGATGAAGTAAAGTCTTTCACAGAAATGGGGGAGCATGTTCACTGAATGCGGGCGCAAATGAGAAAGGACTGTTCCATGACTTTGATGATGGTCAGAAAGAAGAGCCTTATGGAGCCAAATAGGGAGCGGTTACCCCACATTTCAGGTCTGGTAATAGAAGCAAGAGGTACAGTGGGTAATCTTAGAGTTGGGTTTTCTGGGCTGAGGGAGGCAACAATTTCTAACCAGGTTTGGACTGGCCTGAACCAGTCTTTCTCCTTCAGTACCATTTATTAAGTAACAAGAAATTAGATGTTCACAGAACTTCACAAAACATCTAAACATATATCGTCTCCTTTAGCCTATTCAATTCTAGGAGGTAGGTATTTCCACCACCCTCATCATCCTCCCACTTTACAGGGGAGGAAACTGAGGCACAGAGGGCTACAGATAGTAGAGCTGGGAGTCAAGTCTTGCCCCCCTCCTACAGTAGACAGAATAATGGGTTCTCTAGTCTCCAGAACCTATTAATATGCTTCCTTGCATGACAAAAGAGACTTTGTAGGCATGATTAAGAATCTTGCGATGAGAAGATTACCCTGGATTATCTGGCTGGACCCAATCACAAGAGTGTTATAAAGAGGAGACTTGAGTCACAGATTGGATGATGCTGCTGGCTTTGAAGGTGACAGGCACAAGTCAAGGGATGCAGGCAGCCCCTTAGGAGCTGGAGAAGGCAAAGAAACCCATTCTCCCCTGGAGTCTCCAGAAGCAACACAGCTCTGCCAACACCTTGACTTTAGCCAAGACACCTAGGTCATCCAAGACTTATGACCTCCAAAAAGGCAAAATAATAAATCTGTATTATTTTAAGCCACTAAGTTTGTGATAATTTGTTACAGCAGCAACAGAAAACTGATACAGCCCCCAGTGTATCAACCTGCCGTGATGTTTTCAAGAGGTGTGTGATTTTTAAGTGAATTCATACTTGATGGAAACAGCGCAGAAGGCATGTAGGATCCAGAAAGGCTCATCAGCTCCTGGAATTCCCCACTAGGAAATCAGTAGAGGCAGGATGGTATGGTGGTTAGGAGCATGCTTTCTGGAACTGGTGGCTTCTGAGACGATAAACAGATTATTTAGCCTCCTTGCATCTCAGTTTCCTTATCTGTGGATGGAAATAAAAATAGTATGGAGCTCAAGGGCCAGGAGAATTCACAGATGCTTGGAGCAGTGCCTGGAACGTGGCTGTTAACTATTACTATTAAAGGACTTTTAGTTCTTTAGAACAGCGGTCCCCAACTTTTTGGCACCAGGGACCAGTTTCTCGGAAGACAATGTTTCCATGGTGGAGGGGCGGGGGATGGTTCAGGCGGTAATGCGAGAGATGGGAAGCGACGGAGAGCTTCAGATGAAGCTTCGCTGGCTTGCCAGCCGCTCACCTCCTGCTGTGCAGCCCAGTTCCTAACAGGTCCGCGGCCCTGGGGTTGGGGACCCCTGCTTTAGAAGCTTGTTACGATATAAACATGGTGGAAGGGGTGGCCAAAGGGGAAGGAGAAAGGGACAAGGCGAGGGATCACTTATGAGCCCCTCCTGGGTGCCAGGCACTACCTTAGGAACTCAGACACATTATCTGATCCACTTCTCCGGACGACCAGGAGATGGGGCTCAGAGGATTCAATGTCACATGGCATTTAAAGTCACATGGCAGAGAAGAAGAGGCAGAATTCAAAGGCAGATCTGCCAGATTCCAAAGCCCTGCCCAGGACCACCTCTCACCCCTTAGCAAGAGCTGAGGGAAATTGAAGGGAAACTGGCAAATCGGTTTATTTTCTGAGCCTTGGTTTTCCCATCTATTGAATGGAGATGAAGTGAAGGATAATGAAGTCTCCCAGGACTTTTGGAAAAATCAAAAGAGATAACATGCACAAGCTTCCTCTGCAAACCAAAAAGTGCCATTCGGATCAAAGGCAGGGGGTGCGCGGTGGAACCAGCAAACTCTGGATAGAGCTGGGACGGGGAGCTAAGACCAGCCCTTGGCACTTCACCCAAGCAGCGTGTGTTTGGGAGTGTGGCTCTGGACTGGGCACCGTGCAAGGTGCTGGACATAGACTGGCCCTGTCTCCCCTGGGGCGGTAGAGTCTTCTTTCTTAGAGAAAGAAGAAGTGGAGGGTTTGAGGGAAGTGTGTGAGCATTTCAAATTCATTCCCAGCACCACAACTAAAATGCTGAGTGGAGGATGTTCCGGCCCAGGGAGTACCAACTAATGGATTTTCCAGCAAGGAGTGGCCAGGCCCCTGGGGTCAGTGAGCAACCTAATCTAAGAGCAGATGCTCTGGGGAAGAAGAGAGTTCTCTGTGCCCCGTGGGTCCCCATGGGCCCAGGTAGGATGACAAATTCTCCTGGTTTGCCCAGGACTAAGGAGTTTTCTGGGACATAGGACTTTCACTGCTTAAACTGGGAAAGCCCTAGACAGAGCAGGACAAGTTGGTCACCTTATTCCCAGGACACTGCACCTCCCCTCACCAAAGGCCCTTTTGGAACTCTCCCCAACGTACCCTGGAATAGCACAGATTTCAAGCCCTCAAGTTTGGATTTCTTGCCTAAAGCAGAGATTGACAATGTTTCCAAACTGACTCCAAACACTGTCCATTTGCTGAGGGCTTTTTTTTTTTTTTTTACAGTATGCAAAGCGTTTTCACATACCTCAACATATTCAGTCTTTAGAATTATCTCAAGGTCAAGGAAAATAAAAGACAGCTGTATTAGGAATGCTTTAGACTGGAAGAGACAGAAGGCATAACTTGAGTGGCTTAAGCAAGTAGCTTGTATTTTTTTCCCAAAACAAGTCCAGAGTTAGGCAGCTGCTGGGTTTGACTTAGCAGCACAGCAAAGTCAAGGTAATTGTCTACAACTCTCCTGGTCTTCCCTCATGGTTGTAAGATGGCTGCCACAGCTCCAGGCAGCTAGTTACATTCCAGGCAGGAAGAGGAAGGGTGAAGAAACAACACCAGCAGAATTCTGCTTACGTGTTTTGGCCAGAACAGTGTCACATGTCCACTCCCAGCTGCACGGCCATCATGTATTTAGCTTTCTAACCTCTATAGTACAGGAAGGTAAGGGATAAAAGGCCTAGGAATGGTTCTGAATGTGTCACGTAGAGTATCTACCATGATAGGAAGAGAAGACCATTTACGGTAGGAAGAGAAGACCATTTACTAGGGACTAGAAAAGGCTAGAATGACTTAGGATGTCATGGAGCCCAGTGGTCTCAACACATTCAAATCACCTGAAGATTTTTAAAAATAATGATGCACAAGCCCTACCCCCGACCACTTAAATCCGAATCTCTGGAAATACACCCTGGCACTGTTATCTTTAGAAGTGCCCTAGTTGACATTTGTAGGGACATGGATGGACCTAGAGACTGTCATACAGAGTGAAATGAGTCAGAAAGAGAAAAACAGATATCATATATTAACACATATATGTGGAAAATAGAAAAATGTTAGAAATCAACCGGTTTGCAAGGCAGAAATAGAGACACAGATGTAGAGAACAAACACATGGACACCAAGTGGGGAAGGGGTGGGGGGTTGGGGTGGGATGAATTGGGAGATTGGGATTGGGATTGCCATATATACATTACCAATAAGAAAAAATATCATATTGTACACTTCAAATATGTGCAGTTTATTGTATGTCAATTGTATCTCAATAAAAGTTCTTAAAGAAAAAAATAAAGTGCCCTAGTTGGCTAAAATGTGCAGCCTGTCTTCTAGAGCTGCTCTGTCCAATATGCTAGTCATGTGGTTATTGACGTTGACATTGAAATTAATTAAAATTAAATAAAATTTAAAATGTAGTTGCTTAGTCATACTGTCTACATTTCGTGGGACTAGCAGCTCCCGTATTGGACAGCACAGTTGCAGCACTTTCCATCATCACAGACGGTGCTGTGATTGGATGGCTCTTTTCCAGAGGAACCTGAAGGTAAGAGAGCCTGTTAGGAATCTCAGTCTAAGTGAGGCACGCCAGACGGGCCTGACCTGGAGACAGTATAAAAGAGTGGTCAAGGCACGAACTTCGGGGCCAGACAGTTTAGGTTTCAATCCCAGATCCCGCACTTACTGGGTGGGTGACCTTGGACAAGTCACTTATCCTGTCTTCCTCCATCTGTAAAATGGGAGTGATAACAGGATACCACCTCCTGGGGTTGCAGAGAGAACTCTGAGCTGACTCATGTACTGTGCTCAGAATGGTGCCCTGCTACATGCCACCTGCCATACGCGTCAGCTGTCAGTGACATCCAGGTGGCCTGACGAGCGGCCAAAGCCCCCAGAGGGGCCCTCTCTGGACACATCTGTCGTGTGGCTCCTCAACCCGACTCAGGAAAGCACCAAGACTTCCTGACTGGGGCCCTGATGCTGGCATTTCCATGCCCCCCCATCTCTGAGTCTGATCTTCTGGTGCTCTTCCAGTTGGCCCACAGTGGTCTCTGGCATGTAGGGTGAATGAGAAAATGAATGAACACCTCCTTTTGTTCGTTCACTGAGTATGAGCGGCCTTTAACTTGTAACTCAGCCCTGTGTGCAGCAGCTGTGGAGGTACAGAGGCAGGAAGGTTGGGCTCTGCTGTCCCGGCAGGTCACTGGGCCTCCTGAACATGTGGCACAGGATCTAAAGAATCAAAGGTTTGAGCCAATACAGAGTACAGCCCCGAGAGGCGTAAAATCTCTGAACCGCAGGGGAACATGACAGCTTCCTAACTGGGGTGGCTGTGCACTGGTCTTCTTCCCAGGTTTCCCATATCCCCGAGGTGAAACGAGCCTCCTTTCTCAGTGCCCAGAGCTGCCCCACGCCCCAGCCTTCGCTGTCCCCTCCCTCCCTCCAGGCTCTGTCTACAAATGGGGTCCTGGAAGAAAGATGTCATTTACTGCACCGGCAATGAACAAGATGCCCCCTCCGAGCCACATGAGGGTTCTCAGACAGTGGGGGTGAAGCCCCCCAAACTGCCCCGGCTCCCAGGGAAGGAAGGACATTTTCAGACGCAGCAACCTTGAGCCGGAGCACATCTGCTCCCGGCGTGCGCATTCCACAGCCTGGCAGACACGCCGCGATGGGTCCCAGTCATTAACTGGCTGTCAGGTTCTTCAGAGGATGGAGCTAAAAATAGCGCGCTATAGATAGAACCTGCTCCCACGCAGGCAGGCACAGGCTGCAAATGGAAGCGGGGAGAAGCGGCTGTGCGGCTCTCTCCCCTAAAGGGAGGTTCACGCCCATCTCCAGCCCCCCCGCCATGCTCGTGGGCAACGTCCTGCTTCCTTCCGCAGCATCCCTTCCTCACGACCCGCAGATGCGCCCCAATGTTCCAGATGCGCACTGCCGGGCGGGGCGCACCACGGGGGGGTTCATTTGTATGCCGCACCCTGGATAACAGGGATACGGCCCCAAACACTCCAAGGAGACTGTGCAGATGAAACCGGCACTGCTCGCTCGGGAGGCGAGCTATTTATAGAATCCAAATATCAGCATTTTCCACCCATTTACACAAAGCAATTTAAGCCTTTTCGGATGAGAAAAGTGCAGCCCGGGCCGTCATTCATTCCTGTGCTGGAATCACAGTTGAGGCCAGGAAGCCCTGATTTTATAGGAAACCTCGAGGCAGGCTCGGATTAAAGATCAATGGCAACATAAAATGTAGGCTGTCATATGTTCGCTGCGAACATGTCCTGGTCATAAAAGATGTTGTTTGTAAATAAACTCGGGGAGATGCATTGCTGGCTGCTGCTTCTCCCCACTGGCCTCACCCTGAGCGCTTGGAGTAAAGGACTGAGACACACACACACACACACACAGTCATACCATGGGAGTCCACAGCCGAGCCTGCCAGGCCCCCCACCAAGCCTCTGACACGCTCTTCACCTTCAGAGCCAATGCCGCATGCTGGGTATTTCTCTGCGGAGACGCTCACTTTGCTGCTCCTCTCGAAAAGTGTGAACTGTGTTTCTTAATCATGATGAGGCTGGCAGTCGAGCTGGCTGGCTAGCAGTGCAGATCCTGGGGACAGACGGACTTCGGGTCAAGTCGGGGTTCTGCCGCAGCCTAGGTATGTGATCTGGGAAGTTACCTAATCCCGCTGAAACTCTTTCCTCACCTGTTAAATGGCGGTGTGGTCCTCTCTCTCACTGGACAGAGGTCCTTGTACTTTCAGACCCACGCCCTCCAAACCCATCTGGCATTTCTGACACCACCCCCTGATTTGGGCAAACCAAAGGCAGAGCGGCACTGCCATAGAGTCACCTTTTTTCCAGCTGCCATCTCCTTATTCTTTGCTTCCCTGCCAACTCACCTTTCTTCTCACTGTCCAGACCAGTGGTTCTCACACTTTAGGGTAGCATCCAAATCATCAGGACAGGAACTTCCCGGGCAGTCCAGTGGTTAGGATTCAGCGCTTTCACTACTGTAGCCCGGGTTCAGTTCCTGGTCGGGGAACTGAGATCCTGCAAATCATGCAGTGCTGCGGAAAAAAAGAAAAAAATCATCAGGACAGCTCATTAAACCCCAGAGGGCTGAGCCCCACCCCCAGTTTCTGATTCAGTAGGACTGGGGTGGGCTGAGAATTTACATTCCTAACAAGTTCCCAGGTAAGTCAAATGATGCTGGTTCATCTGATCCAAGGACCATGCTTTGAGAACCAATAGTCTAGAGAAACCAATACGGAGGGCGAGGAACTAGGAAGTTCTGCTCTTACTCATCAGGTCCTGTAGAGTCTCGTGCATAAGCTCTTTAGGGTTTGCTGAGCCTGGACCTTTGAAACAGAAAAATAAAGATATATTTAGAAATTGAGATGAGGGCTATGTAGGAAACCTCAGCGTATCTTGAGAGAGTACAGGGGCCCTAGTTCAGGATCAAGGACTCTGAGCCCTCGACGGATGCTGAGAATGAGGGTGTATAGCATTAGCCAGATGAGGAGTCAGCAGAGAGCATTGCGGGAAGGGGTCCAGTAGATGCTTGGGAGAGCAGTGGAGCGAAGGAGAGGCTACAGTTAAATATGAACTTCCTACCCAGAGGAACTAACCACCAGCTGTGGTCTCACTGAGACTCACTGATGAGAAGTCAGGACAGAGGCTCAGACCCTTTTTTCTCACCATCTGTCGCTGCCGTTTGCCGCTCCCTCGGCCCCCTCCCCCTGCCCAGCTCTGTCAAGTCCTGCTGCTGGGGGCCCTGCCTTCTTTCACCGCTGTCTTCATAGTAGCTTCTCCCACTTGTCAACTGCTGCATAATAGACCCCGTCCTTTCATTCTCACAATGCTATTGGTTGGTGGGTTGTTTCTTCTGCTGGACTCAGCCGGGCTCACCCATGCAGCCCTAGTCAGCTGGCAGGCAACCTGGTGCAGCTGGGCTGCCTGCCATCGCCCCATAGCCACGTCGTGTGTGTGTGTGTGTGTGTGTGTGTAGACTGAGGGTTCGGGATCCCCAGGGCCATGACCTCTCCTGAGGGCAGCCACTCCTGAGCCACGACCACCCAGTGCAAAAGGACCAGACTCCGTGTTTCCTAGCGTACTCGTGCCTCTCCGGATATTTCTAAAGTCCCCTCTCCACCAGCAGCCGTCAGGGGACAGAAAAGCAAAGACCTGGGTATGCGCACTTTCATCCTCCCTCTGGTGCCATTTTCCCCCATGACCCCTTGGGGTCAGAGAATTGGGAAAGGGATGTCTCCTTCCCTCATGTTATATCTGCTTCTTCTCAACTCCAGCTAAGCCTCTGTGACTCGTGCTGGCCACTGCGCTGTCCCCAGGGCCCAGCACCGTGCCTGGCGCACAGCGGGTGCTCCCAAGTGCGCCCTGGGTGAGTGGACGCCTTTGCTCCCTTCCCTGACTCTGATCGGGGGTGCCAGGCCCGTTACCCCGCCCTCAGCTCTCCCTGGCAAACCCTATTTACCCTTCAGACTCTGGCACACCTTGTGCCTTCCAGGAAGGCCTCCCGTCCCCTCCAGCAGTCGGAGTGACTTGGGAAGCATCTTCTGTCCTCCTCGGGTCTCTCCCTTACCTCCTGGCCCTCTGCTTAGAAAGAACTTTGCTCAGCTATGCCTCCTACTCCCATTCTAGGTGTTTGTTACACGTTGACGGGAATGGGAGACATTTTATTTGCTTTATATTTATCTGCTTACCTCTTACCCCATCTCCAGGGGCCAGCCCCACACTCGGCACATGACGGGTGCTTAATGAGTATTTGCTGAACTAATAATAATTATTATTATATTACATATATGTATACATACATATATATACTACATACAATGTATATATGTAATATATTTTGCCTATTATATACATTATATATATATAATATAATGTATATTATAGATGTGTTATATATATCATATACACAGTAAGAACCCTACAAACAAACCTTAAAGTTGTGAACTTTCAAAGATGCAAACATGCATCTGATTCCAGCAAGGAAGCAGAGTCTGAGCCATCAATGCCAGGCTTGCCCTCCATCTCCTACTGCTGAGCATCCTTCAGCCCTAGCATCTCCCACCTCTTCTCTCTCCTCCAGTCAGTAACTCTCCTTGTCTGTTCACTGGATGCCAGCCCCTGTGTGCCAGCTGGTGTACTGTACTACTGTACTTTGCAAGGTACTGTACTGTAAGATTAAAAATGTTTTATTTTTGTGTTTGTTTTTTATGTATTATTTGTGTGAAAAGTATTATAAACCTATTACAGTACTGTACTATCTAGCTGATTGTGTTGGTTGGGTACCTAGGCTAACTTTGTTGGACTTATGAACAAATTGGACTTATGAATGTGCTCTTGGAATGGAACTTGTTCATGTGTAGGGGACTTACTGTATATGTGCTATATATATTATAGTTATAATGAGTGTGCCTCTCTTCCAGGCACAGTTCTACATTCTTTGCATATTAACTCATTCCATCCTCCCAGCTGCCCTGAGGGTCGCCCAATGCCGTGTGTTTAATACCAGAAAGAGCTGAGACTCTAGCGCTGGAGACTGCCTGGTTTTGAGTGCATGCCAAGGGAAGCGTGTTGGCTATCTGGGCCCAGTAAATTCAGGAAGACTTCTTGAAGGTGGGGGTCGATTCCCTAGTTATCTAAAGGAGAGGAAGAATGTCTTCTTGGTGAGAATGGACAGAGAAATACAAGGAAAGGTAGGAAGTAGGTGGGCAAAACCATTTGCGTTTTTTCTGTTCCTCACTCATTGGGCCTTAAGTCAGCAAACTTAAAAGAGAAACTGCTTTATTTGGTTCCAGGGAAAGGTGGTTCCACCGAACATTATCCTGATATGCTGACTGTACCAGGTATCATCACTGCTGGCAAAGGCACCCCCGTCTCGGCATATCAGACCTTTAGTAAGAGTTCATGGTCAGTTATCAAGGTGCATTACTTTTGCGTAGGTATTCAGTGAATTGCAGAAACGCCATCCACTGTAGCTAAAGGGCTGCTTCTCCATCTGCAGAATTCCCCATGCTGCCAGTCGGTGACATGTGTGTGCCGGGCCTCTCACCGCCATCTGGCAGCCTCTTTGAAATCGCAGCTCCCCCTGCACCCCCTCACCCTGCCCTCCATCAGCAGTGGGGTCCCGAGCCAAGGCTGTCGGGAAAGCAAGATCAGGACGTACGGACGCCTCGGCGATGACAGCCGTGATTTAGCTGCGTCAGTTGCTTTCTGACGTTTCCATAGCTCTTCCCGGCTTTACCTCTGTGGCCGGCCTGTTGAGAGCGGCAGGAGGCAACAAGCAGAAATTGAATTTTCCGCAGTGCATGCATTTGGGAGGCTCATTCCTCGGTTCTGTAGGCAGCTGCCTGGGAACGTTCCAGCAGCTGCCACTGCCCTCCATGCCCTGCCCTGGCCAACCCCCTTGGGGGGAGCTGACCCCACCCAGGAAGGACAGCTTGGCTCTGGAGACAGATGGCGGTAAGAATGTGCTCTTCCCTGAGGCCCTCCCCTGAGCTTCCTGAGAAAGTCTGGGAGAATTTCCCATTTTGTTGACAATCTGACCACACAAAGGCTCCCAAGGGTGTCGTGGTGAATGTCACTGTGGGAAAGATACCTCAGCACCCATACTTAGCCAACACCAGTGCGCACACTGGCCAGGTCTCTAAGTCCCTCAGACGAAAGAGTGTTCGCCCACAGCAAGGTTACACGAGAATCAGGGAGGAGGAGAGATTCCCTTTATCTACCTGACATCAGAACAATAGGCTGATGTGAGCAGACACAGGGGAAGTTAGGGTGCCAGAAAGACTGGTAATTTGCTTTCTCTGTGACCCTAAATCCTCTTCCTCTATTTCACTGTAACACCTTTGACATGTGTAACACACCCTGAGTGATGGCTCCCGAGTTTTGGTGTGTAAAGGAATTTCTTGATAGCCATGTCAAGACCTGTCTGATCTCCAGTGGTTCTAAGCTGCTTTGAGGTGAACCAGAAGAAATGCATTTTGAACAAGTACTATGTGGGGCTCTCTTGTAGGTGGTTCTCAGCTGTCATGTAAGAAATGTGGTCACCGGACTTCCCTGGTGGCGCAGTGGTTAAGAATCCACCTGCCAAGGCAGGGGACACGGGTTTGATCCCTGGTCTGGGAAGATCCCACATGCCACGGAGCAACAGAAGCTATGAGCCACAACTACCTAGCCCACATCCTGCAATTACTGAAGCCCGGGCCCTAGAGCCCGTGCTCCACAGCGAGAAGCCACCACATTGAGAAGCCCGTGCACTTCAACAAAGAGTAGCCCCTGCTCACCGCAACTAGAGAAAGCCCACGTGCAGCAATGAAGACCCAATGCAGCCGAAAGAAAGAAAGAAAAAAATGTGGGCACTGTATGCAGTCCCTTTCTCCTGTATGGAATCTGTCCTTGAGGGCTACGACAGGAGTGTCAATTATGGGATGTTCTGTGCTTCCTCCTTTCCACCCCTCAGATATTATGTCTGCTCCCAGGACACATTCAGACCCCCCCACTTTCCTGTGTTCTCCCTCCCACAGCAACGCTTGCTTCTTTCCCAAAGCGGGTGCCCCCCTCACCAGGTCACGAGCTTGGGTCTCCGTGTGGGCAGCGGTAGAAACAATGCTCTGTTCCTCTTCATGCCCGAGGGTGCCTAGCATGGTGACGGGCTTTCTGAATATCCTTGAGCAACTATATTACCTATGTATTAGGTACTCACCTTGCTTTAGGCCCGGGGCTAGCTGCGAATGAGAACAAAGAAGGTAGACAATAATTTTAACCCAAATTGATACAAAGTGCTAAAAATATAAAGCATCAAACCTATTAGAGCAACAAAGACTGAAAAAGGGAAAATCCCAGCTTTGCAGAGATGAGGAGAAGCCCTTACATTATATGCAGGATTGGAAATTGGCAGGACCATGCTGGAGGGCAACCCAACAATGTGACTAACAGCAAAATCTCTATTTCATTCATCCTAAAAGTCTAGTCCTAAGAGCTTTTCCTAAGGAGACGATAGAACGAGGACACAAAACTGTTCATTTAGGTTAGTCCCCAAACATCTGCTGAGAACCTACCGTGCACAGGGCTAGAGACCAGGCAGAGTGTAAATCTAACAGGCAGAGGGATGTCAGAGTGAGGACGGTCCACGGAGAGTCACCTCAGCAGGTTTATCAACGCAAAAGGCCGGCAGCAACCCAAGCCCATCCGGGGACGGCTGAGAGTGCATTGTGCTACAGCCACGTAACTGAATTCTAAGCAGCTCTTTAAAATGTTGCTGTGCATCTGTAGTCACTGGGGGAAGCTTTCAGTGACATCATTGAGTGAAAAAGTCTCACTGTGTTGAGTGACACATAGTGTCTACACGGGTACATACATAAAAAAAGTTTCCAAAACTTCACTGCCAAATGTCAGAGTGTTCAAAGGATTTGCTTCTGGTTGATGGAGTGTTTTGTGTTCTACCTTCTGCCTTTCTGTATTTACATTGTCTACAAGAGCATGTACACGGAATGCAAATATTATCTTTGTAAACAAAATGAGTGAATGAATGAATGAGGAAAAAGCAAAATAGCATCAAAGTTCAACAAGAAGCTAACTTCTGGGGAAAGCAAAGCAGCCTTCACAGAAGCCCAGTACCCCTCACACTTGCCCCGTGAGGATTTACGCTCCTGGAGGGTAGGTACCAGGGCTGGCACAGGGCAGGTGTCCAGCGACCGTCTGTGTATTTGTGTGGCTTCTGCCCTCCTGCTGTGTCCTGAAGTGAAACCCTCTCTCCTCCAGAAAGCCTCACGGGTCTCCTCTAATTCGACAACTGTTGGACCCTGTGACCTTTCCGGGCCTCTTCCAACTCAGAAGCTGAAGCTGCCGTCAGACCCCAAGTGAAATCGATCCCGGCCTGACGTCGGGCTGCGAGCTGGCCGGCTGGGCCTGGGCCTGGGTTGTTGTTTCTTATCCGCCAAGGCTGCGTGGAACGGGCCAACGGACGGGGCACAGCTGAGGCTGTTAAATCTTCCCCACAACACACGTGCTGTCAGGATGAGTCACAGTAGCTTGCGTCCCCTGCCCAAGACCCTTCTTCCCCAAAGATACCCTTCCAAGCCCGACTCCTGGCTAATAAACCCATCCCCAAACTGATCTCACAGCTGGTCTTCAGATGCTGTGCCAGCACCCTCATCAGAGCCAAGCTGTTTGGACCTGCAGTAAATAGGGGGGATTTTTCATCTGGGGCTTGTCATTGGTTTCAGCAACTGTTCTCATGCAGCAAAGGCTTTTTTTTTTAATACAATTTTTTAGAGAAGTTTTAGGTTTACAATAAAATTGAGAGGAAGGTGCGGAGATTTCCCATATACACCCAGGCCCCCCACACATACATAGCCCCACCCCCCCCACCACGATCAACATCATGTATCAGAATGGTCCACTTTCTACCAAGGATGAACCTAAATTGATATTATAACCACCCAAAGTCCATAGGTTACTTAAGGGTTCACTCTTGATGTTGTACATTCCATGGGTTTGGACAAATGTATAATGGCCCGTACCCATCATTGTCGTGTCATACAGAGTATTTTCATCGCCCTAAAAATCCTTGCTGCTGTGCCTGTTTATCTCCCCCCAGCCTACCACCACCCCTGGCAACCACGGATCTTTTTGTCTCCACAGTTTCAGCAAAGGCTTTTTTCAGCGGAGACAGTCACACCGCTTGGCAACACCATATCATGAATTTGGAGCACTGCCTTTCTCCTACCACCAGATATACTGGCCAAAAAGCCCCCTCTCTGTAACATAGTTCGGCTATGCCATGGCTGTATGATTTGCTCATGCGAAGGAAAAGAGGACAGCGAATGTCCCCCTCTATAGCTTCCTTCCATCAATTGAGGCACAACTTCAAACAACATGGCCCAGATGTGAGCGGGAACTGGAAATCAAACACCGTTAATCAGCTCTGTACTAGGCAGCTGGGGAGAGAGAGGAGGGGTGCTTATGTGGAACGAGGTATCTGGCGGTCCATGAGGACAAGAGCTGCAGTCCACTTAAGGACAGCAGTGATACAAATCCTAGAAGCAGTAGCCACAGTGGTGGGAGAAATACTGATAATGACAAACACCTGCGTAGAGCTTTGCCCTTTACCAAGCACGTTTCCACATATAATCCTATTAGCTTCCATTGAAAAGACCGTTTTTTCCTTAGATGCAAAGCACCCAATGGCCATGCAAGATCGATTCCTTCATTCATTCGTTCACTCATTCACGTACTGACAAACACTTACTGAGCTCTCTGCTAGGTAACTGTATTAGCCAGGGTGCTCCAAAGACATGGAACTTACAGGATGTTCATATGTAAAGGGAGATACTTACTTAAAGGCATCTACTCATGATTACGGAGGCTGGCAAGTACAAAATCTGCAAGGTGGACCAGCCGGCTGGAGACCCAGAAGAGCTAATGCTGTCATTCAAGTCTGAAGACCGCCTGCTGGCAGAACTCCCTTCTGCTCAGGGGAGGTGAGTCTCTTGTCCTATTCAGGCCTTCAGCTGATCGGATGAAGTTCAGCCACATGATGGAGGATGATCCACTTTAACCACTGTCGGCTGCTTTACATGTTAATCTCATCAAAAAACACCTCACGGAAACATCCAAATACTGTTTGATCACATGTCTGGGCACCATGGCCCAGGCAAGTGGAATCAGAAAGTTGACTTACAATTAAGCATTATAGTAATGGAGGCACTGAGCTGAAGAAGCCCAGCCCTCAAGAAGATCAAAGACCGGTAGAGAAGCCATAGTACGTGCTAGAAGAGTAGCACCAAGTAGAAAGCAATACATGCTGGGAAAGAGAGACAGATAACAGCGCTAGAAATCCAAATACAATTCCTTTGACCATGCAGAGGAGGTAAAAGAGCAGAGTTCACAGAAGTCTTCCTGGAGGAGGAGAATTTGAAGTGGGATCTTGAAGAATTTGGACGGGTGCGTATGGGGGAAGGATCATGACACTAGGTAGACGGAAGAGCAAAGAGAGAGATTAGGATCTGTTCAGGGAGCATCCAGGCACTGACTGTAGTGTGGAGAGAATTAACAAGCAATATGGCAATCCACCAAGTAGACGAAGGCTGCTGCGCTCTGTTTGAAAATATTCTCTCTTGTCCCATTCCACTGTCCTGTTCACTGTGATCTGACTTATTTCCTTGTGCGGTCATAGTTGACTACGGGTAAGGCAGGTTGTGGGAAGCAGGCATCTCCTGTGTTTGCCCCAGCATCCACTAAATCCTACCCATGGCGCCCCTCTGGGGAACCACTCCCCCCCCTCCCTGATCTCCAGCCCATACTCTTCAGTTTGAACTCTGCCACTGGCTTTGAGATGAACCATGTGACCCAGTCCTCAGCCAGTCAGAGCATCACACTCTCAGGGCTAGAGTGATTGGTCAAGAGTGAACATGGGACACCCCTGGGGACAATTATACACTGTGAACTGGATTTTCACTCTTTTACTCTCACCATGAATATGAGGTGATAGAAGTAGAGCTAATGTCCTCTTGGAGTCTGAAGCTGAAGCCCACAGATTGGTTGGCAGAGCACAGAAGGGAGAGAAGATGGGTCCTGGTACCTTCAAATACAGCACATAGAACATGGAGGAGGCTACTGTGAGACAGAGTGTGGGCTCAGGGTCCATAAGCATCTGGCGATGATTAAAAATCCTGATAAGAATATTAACAACCATTTATTGAGCACTTACCGTGAGTCAAATGCTAACATATTTTGTTGTATTTATCCTCTCAACCTTGAAAGGTAGTTCCTATTATTCCCCATTTTATAGCTGAGAAAGCCTCAAAGAGTTTCAGAAACTTCTTCAAGGGCTCCCCTCAAAATGTAGCAGTAAATCGAGTTTCAAACCCAGGTCTCCCTGATGTTGAACCTCAAGCTCTTGGCACCTTTGTGGTTCAGAAATACCTCGGAAGATTTTAAGAAATTCCAGAAATCCAAGCCAATCCCTAAAGATTTGAATCACTTGGTCTGGAGTGGGTCCCGGGTATTGATATGTTTTCAAAGCTCCTGTGGTACATACTCCTAGTAGGCAGCCCCAGAGGAAGAACCATTGCATGAGATCATGGAGACGCAGTTCCTATTTCTGTAGACCACTTTCAGCCACTTGCACAAAAGCATGTGACCTCCCAAACTCCCAGCAACTCAGGGCGACCCTCAGCTTGACTAAACATCACCATTTGGATTACACGATCCAGACACCCCTGAGTGATAGAACTGCCATCTGACCTAAAGGTTGCACTTAAGGGGTGGGAGAGATGAGCAAGGTGGGAGGAGAATGCTCCTTTGCTTTTTTAATGTGGCCTGTCATTTTTAGAAAACACGCTTTATAGGACCATGAAGTATAAGAAATAGCCGCAATGGGAGGAACTCAGAGATGTTAGCTCCTGGCTTGTCATAGCCATGATCCACGTTCTGTTCCACTCCACTTACAAGCAGAAATGTCCCTGTGATGGGCAGGGCACAGTTACACAGCTGAGCCCACCCCACACACATAGCACAGCGAGGGCCAGGACCAGGCATGAGCCTATGCTGCATGTCTGGGGGCTATTCAGTTTTTGAGTTGTTGGGGTGCGGAGTGGCAAGGGGGAGGATGGGATTTGTTTGCTTCTTCTCCAAGGTTGGCTAAATGTAATCATTTAGGACTTCCTTTCTGAACATTCTTCTTGCTTAAAAAAAAAAAAAAATGCCTGGACTGCAATTTTGCCTTTATGGCCTCTCCCATGAGATCAGCTTTTATTTCAAAAGTAAAACCCCAGCACAAAGTTGTAAGGAAGCTTGCAAACCTTTTGAGGATGGCTGTACAGCACGGGTTTTCATTAAAATGCTTCTGCATCTCCTACGTTATCAGGAAAATGCCTTTTGCATTTGTTCTAAAAAATCTCCAGGTTCCTTCTGATTTTATGATACTATGATTTTCTTGTTTTGAACACAGTGCACATAGCTGGTACTAAGCAAAAAAAAAAAATTTTTACTTTGAAGGAACAAAAGCGGAAAAGAATGGTAACTGACCAACTAGATTCACTCCTTCTTCAACAGCAAGACGCTGCAGGGACTTTGGTATTACAGGAAATGTGAAATGATTATCCAATTTTTGAATCTGGATGAAACATTTCACCATGTTGAGGGGTTTGGAATTTAAGGAAAAAAATGCAAATACAAAACTATCTCGTTTGTTATTAATCCCATAATGTGCTTCTACAAACAAAAAACCTTAAAACTATATTCAGAGGGAAAAAATCAGAATAATAGTAGTCGTGCTAGGGAGAATCGTATCTATTTCAAAAAGACAACAATAGGATGTTCGGGCCTAGGACTCAGCTTTTAAGACCTTCCTCTCAAACTGGTTATTAATCGGCATTCTTTGGCTTCAACCAAAGATGAACAAGCTGTCTGGGCTATACAGCCAGAACGCATTTCAACTGCTTATCCAAAAGGCTATTACGGATGCCTTTGATAAATATCTGACAAGATCAAGGTCCACCAGGGATTTAGTATTTCCCAAATCCATGCTATCCCATGCTCAAAAGAGATGAAGTGGTTTCACATAGGGAACCCATGGTACTACTGGGTGATCACTGCTTTCTTCTGTAAGCATGTCTAAACTGTCTAATAATTGTATAAGGGAGGCTTGTCACACGAGTTCTGAGTTGCTACAATTCACCCTTTTTTCCTTAAAAGAAGAACTAGAAAAACTCTCTTCATCCCCGACTCTCTCCCCTGTCGGTTTTATGGCCATGTCAGTAAGTTGTTCATGTCATGGGGTGTAATGTAGTAGAGCTTTGGGAATGGCACTAATCTAAAGTTAGCTCAATATACTTTCTCTGTCTTCCTGGTTATAAGGAGCCATTCACTCCTTTCCTGAACGATTGTTTAAAGGTGAGCCTTTCTGAAGAAGCTAGAGGTAAACTAAGAGTGGTCATGGACTGTCCTGAGCGTCCACACATGCTAACATTTTATGTGATAACAACAGCTACATTTCCTGAGGAACATACTGTGTGTTCAACATTGTTCCAAGGGCCTTACTCACAGGCTCACGGTGATTCTTGCAACAACTTGATGAAGTACGTATAGCTATTAACCACATCGCGCAGATGAAAACGCTGAAGCACAGAAAGGGTGAGTAATCTCTCCAAGGCCACACAGGTAAGTGGCAGAGCTGGTATTCAAACCCATGTCCTAAACCACTGTGCTACACCGATCTGTCCATCGGTCACTTCTTCTGCACTTGGTGCTAAAGGCCCTTCACAACATCATGGAATATGGGAGATTATTTTCTGTTCATAATTTTTGCATCAGATGAGTAGTTGTTTTTAAAGCCCATTTAGGTCACTCTGGCACCACTGCTTGGCCCTGCCTTTATGGAAACTTAGCCTTCCTCCCACCAGCCTCCTGGTTTCCCTGCCTCCTTTGAGGTTCTCCTGGTCAAAGCCCCTCCCTGCTTTGCCCATCTCAGCTCGTCACAGACAAGGCTGCTGCCCTTCTACATCCTTCACCGGGAAAGCCAGTCAGGCTGCTTTGCTGCCTCCTGATTCATTCCCCATCAGTCCTTGCAGGAGTCATAGGTTCAGACTAAGATGATGGTAGAAATGGAAATCTCTTCCCTGGAAGCATCATCCACAAGGGAAGACTTGATGTTATGGGTTGAATTGTGTCTCCCAAAATTCATATGCTGAAGTCTTAACCCCCGGTACCTTAGAATGTGACCTTATCTGGAAACAGGGTCATTGCAGATGTAATTAGTTAAAATGAAGTCGCACTGGAGTAGAGTGGGCCCTAACAGACTGTGACCTGGTGTCCTTATAGGACGAGGAAATTTGGACACAGACCCACAGGGGGAATGCTAGAAGGAGGTGGGATGGGTAAGGCAGAGAGCAGGGGGATGCGGCAGAAGCCAAGGAATGCAAAACACTGCCAGCAGACCGCCGGAGGTTGGGGGAGAGGCATGGAACAGTCTTCCTCAAAGCCCTCAGAGGGACCCAACCCAGCTGACCCCTTGATCGGAGACTTCTAGCCTCCAGAATTGGGAGAAAATAAATGTCTGTTGTTTAAGCCACCCAAAGTGTAGTCCTTTGTTACAGTAGCCCTAGGCAGTGAGCACACTGAATATCAAATAATAAAGAGAAAACATGGCCATCCCAGTGAACGAAAGCCTCCAACTCCCCTTAGATGTCCCTCTCCCAAGAAGCCTTCACGGATCCCCTGACCGTGGTCTACAGAAGAGAGGATGGCCCGGGGGTGGGGTTGAGAGGCTATTGTGCTAGTAGTACCGTTACTCGTGGTACCTTTGGATGGAAGGATTGTGAAGCTGGGAGGGAATAAAGCGGCTTTCCAGGCTCCATCCTGCCCTCACCCCAGCCCGGGTGAGTTACTCCCTATCCTTCCCCTGTCTTCATTTCCGGGCTGAAGCAAGACGCCGCCTTCATGGTCACCATGGTTTCTGTACCACCAACCGCAAGCTTGCCCACAATGCATCTCTGTCAGGTGGATGGATGGGCACATGTATGCATGGAGAGCCAAAGGGCTAGGAAGAAGGAAAAGTAAGAAAGCAGGGAAAGGAAGAAACAGAGTATCTTTAAAAGCAGAATTTTCTTAAGGGAGGGTGGTAAGAGAGGGGAGAGTGGAGAGAAGAGGACAGAGAAAGGAGAGAAGAATGAGATTGTTCAGCCATTTTTCTCAGGTGGATCCACTTTCTCACCTGATGCTCCTGCAAGCCATATTCGGGGTTCTGGCGGGGGGTGGGAGGAGTTGTCTTAAGAAAGGTACGATGGGGCGTAGTCTCTATGGGGCAGCACCCTGTACAAAAACACACTGATCTTTCTGCAGCAAAAATAGAAGACTAGTCATACAAAGCACGATAAATGAAGATTAAAAAGAGCCCCACATAGTTCAAGTCAGATTTTTTTTCAACTTTAGGTTTTCCAAGGTTTGGGGGTTGAGGGCAATGTTAACAGAGTGTGGCTCTGTGATGGAGCAAAGCCCAGCTGAGACACAAGTCTCTGCTCACCCGTCTCATTTCTAGGAAGGGAAGTGTTCAGGCAGAGAGCCTTCCCCCAGCCACTGCATTGTAAGGTCACAGCCAGGGTGAGTGTGGCACGGGGGTTCCTAAGAACCCAAGAACTGTTGGGGACAAACCATGTGTTCAACGTATGAAAAGACGATGCTTTGTTCTCAGTCAAAGCCACTTGGAGAATGAGAGACAGGGAGAGAAGTCTTCTCATTGAAACTCAAATCCTTCCTTTAGTTCCAGACTCCTTTCCACCTTTTCCCACGAATGAGCCACATTTTCCCTTGTTCTCCTTTTCTGGGAATAGTTCTACAGGTGTCTCCCCGGCTGCACAGAGCCCAGCTGTCCCAAGCTGCAGATGGTCTGGGCAGTGTCTGGGTGGAACACCCGTGGGACCTCCAAGGCAACACCTGGGAACTGCTGAGCACTGAGAATGCTCCCTTTCTATAGGACGTGTCCTTGACCCAGCTGAGCTTACTCCTGAATAACTCAAGGCAGCTGCAGAGATATATCCACTGACACTCAAGGATCTCAAAGCTTGTCTAAGCCTAATTTTCCTCCCATCTCATCAAGGTGTGAGGGTTAAAATAGGCAGAGGAAGAAAAATGAGACTCAAAACAGGCAGGTTTGACTCTCCATCTTGTCCTGGCTGCTTGCCTTGTGACCTTAGGCATGTGGCTTACATGTTTCTGAATGTCAACATCCGCCCTCTGCAGAAGGGGGATGATGATGGTCTCTTGAAGGGCTGCGGTGAAGGTTAAGCCAGATAACATATGATAATATACAGTAATATATTGTTACAATATATATAATGTATACTATATGATAATATATATTCATTCCAATGTTTGCTGTTCTATGAACCATCCAGTGATACCTCTTGGGGCCAGTGGCCCACTGTCTCCTAGGTGATATGAGGGAGGTGGGGGTGATGGGGTAGGAGGACTGGGAAGACTTAGGGAGCAGGACCCCAAGCTTCTCCTGCACTGGTCTATATTCCCCAAACCTCAGGTAGTTCCATAGCTTTCGAGACTCTCCAGGGACAATCCAGGAAGGTTGTCCTGGATTTGAGGCTGATCCCTGTAAAGATAGGTTGATTTCAAAACCACGTCTTCCAAGATGTCAATGGTTTAAAACAGTCCATGATGTTCCCACCAGCTCATCTATGAATGGTCTTGCTTATCGGACCCTGCCCTGGTATGGACACTCCCCTGCACTTGGGCACATCTGGATTGGACACAGCCCCTGTTATTCCCATGTCAGGTGGTACAATGGTTGGCATCTCATAGGGCCCTCAGGAGAGGGAGGGGAATTCAGCCAGTGCTGATCACTGGAATTGATGCCTGGGGCAGCACAAAGGCCTCCTCAGCAACCCAGATCCCAGAACATAGCCATGTTAGGTTAGGTCTGGAAAGACTGACTGTGCACAGTCCTTATTGTCTGTGCTGTGCTCTTGGCTCCCGGAGTCTCTCTGTGGAGTCTTCATGGTCCAAGAAGGTTGCTTAAGCTCCAGTCATCACATCTATGCTCTACTTGTTTCCCAGGGGCCTCCCCAACCAGAGTGGCCATTACTGAGAGCATGCCTTACTGACATGTGTGGTGGTTTTAAAACATGTCCGTAGATCCTATGACACTCCCATATAGAAAGGTAGAGGTCTGTGTCTCCTTCCCCTAAATTTGGACCAGTATTTGTGATTCACCTGTAACCAATAATATGCAACAGAAGAGAGGCAGCATGACTCAGGTCAGAAAGGTCATGCAGCTTCCAGCTGGTATTCTAAGGATACTAGTTCTTAAGAAGTCTCACAGCCCAGGACCACCATGCTGAAAAGGCACAGAATTGCTATAAAGACCAATGGACAGGAATCAGAGGGCCCAGTGCCAGCTGAGTAGCTTTCTCTCTTTAGCCTGTCAGGGGGCAGCAGGGCCCACTCTTAAATGTGCTCTGGAGGCTAAGTGCTGGGATTCACGTGCTGCTTCATCCATTCACTGGCTGTGTGTCTTTACACAGGCCACTGTACAATGGGAATATCAATACCCCCTACCTCATAGAATTGACATGAAAATTAAGTCAGCTAATACATGTGACAGGCTTAGAATCACATTTCACTCAATATTACCTTGTTTTCTGTACTTCATAGCACTGATTATTTCCTGGAATTATTGTGTTTCATGATTTGTGGTTCTCTTTCCACTAGAATGTGAGTGTACAGGGCAGGTACCACACATACCATCCTCATTGCTGTGTCACCATCACCTGAAAGAGTATCTGGCACACAGCAGAGCCTTGTATCAGTTTAGCTGCATGTAACAAATGAACTCGTGATAATAAGAGTTTTAAAAGGTGGCAGTTTATCTACTTCTCATGAAAAATGTCTGCAGGTGTGCAAGCTAGGGAAAGTTTTGTGGCACTGTCATTATCAGAAGCTCAAACTCCTCTACCTAACTGCTCCACTAGGCTTAGTGTGTCTACTTCATGGTCCAAGATGGTTGCTTGAGCTCCAGCCATCACATCTGAATTCTGTGTTTTGAACAAGAAAGCATGGACATGTGTATTACTCCCCTTTTAAGGAAACTTTCCAGCTGTCCCACACAATAACTCAGGTTACATCTCATTGGCCTGAACCTACTAGGTGGCTACACCTAACTGCAAGGCAGGCTGGGAAATTGAATCCACTTAATCCACTATTCACATTTAAAGTCAGTGTTCTAGAGGAGAGGTGGGTGTACTGAGAAGAAACTAGCAGGGCTCAGTAAATATCAGACAGATAAATGGTCCAGGGGCCTCTGCCCTTTCTGACTGTGCCCTGGGGAGTCCCACTGAACTGAAAGGCCAGTTGACCTGTAATTTGTGCCCGCCCTGCCTATACAAGACTGCGATTGCTGCCTGATTAAGTGGGGGTCGGAAGGTAGGAGGCTGGCTCAGGAGAGAGGGATGGGCCAGGCAGAAGCAGCCCCTCTTCAGTCTGTGGCACCCCGCTCCTTCCCATACGCAGGCCCCAAATCACTGCCAGAGCACCCTTGGGCCCGGTAGGAATGACTGGCCGACAATGAGGCTGTCTCGTGGGACAGCCAAGCACAGGGCTGACCTTCCTCATCTGCACCTCCCAGGACTTCACCTGCTTGATTACCAACGGTCCTCACCATCCGCCACCACAGGATGCAAAAGGTCACCTTGCAGCATGCTCAGTGCAAATGTCGGGAGTCCTCTGGGGGGCGGCAAAGGTTCTCACTGACGAGCAGGGACTTCAGGCCCAAGAGGGCAGACACCCCCTTCGGCCTCTTGGGTCCCGAGTGCCCTGCTCTCATTTCCAGACCTGTCATCCCTGCCTCAAGGGTGTAGCATCATCTGAGAAGGTTGGTCTACGGAGGTTTCCAGAAGCAGGTGCCAAGTCACAAGCTTCTGCTTCTGAAGAAGGAGAGCTGGGAGCCAGATCTGGGCAAATCTAGGCCAGGTTGGCACATGCTGAGTGGACAGACTCGGAACTTTTTCCCAGATTCAGCTCCTCAGCTGCTTTCTGTGCTCACAGATGTCTTCTCCCCGCTGCCCTCCCACCCTCCCGTGGAGATGCCGGAGCCCCGCAGACCATGACCCTGGTCCTGGGGCTGAATTCTCTGCGTGTGGGGAGCAAAGGGTTTCCAAAGATCTCAGTTTCTTTAGTGCTCAGGAAGAAAATAGACAATTTGGCAACAGACAATCTCCTCCCCACCCCCTCGGCCACCATCAGGACCAACACTGGTCTCTTCGGAACCCGAGCTTGGAGCGGGGCACCAGTGAGGCTCAGAACAGGGCGTCCATCTGCTCTGGAGGAGTGCTGACCCTGGTGCTATGCCCTGGACACCTATTATCCTATTTCATCTTCTCCATCCTACGAGGTAGAGACCATTGCTATTATCCCCATTTTACAGATGAAGAAACTAAGGCTGGAAAGCAGAAGCTCCTTTTCCTGATTTTGTCAGCAGGTCAAACATGCAGCCTGTTTTCATTTTGTTTGGCCCTCTCTTGTCACTATGAGTTATTATTTTCTAAAGGCTTATCTTTGGCTTAAAAAAAAAGTATTTCTGTCCTATGGGCATATCTGGATTTCCCTTCAATACACAAATTTTCATTAGGACCAGGTGTGGAAAAGGCTTGAGGTTCAGAGAGAGCTGAGTCCCCTACCAGTGTATTTTGGGAGGACAAATGGTTCCCTAGAGTTTAGCATCATTGAATCATGACACCTCCCATCTACTGAGGGCTAACTGTATACAAGATTTGTTAAACACGTCACAATTATTGCATTTCATCCTCTAGTCCCTGCAGGTGGAAATCATTATAACATTTCCAATCCTGTCATTGAGGACTCTGAGGCTTACCTATGTAATCTGCCCCAAAGTATATGCTGAATAAATAGCAGGACCAGCTGTAAAAGAGGGTCAGGCCACCTTGACTCACGAGCAAAACCCAACCAGCCTCCTATTTTTGTGCAGCCCACGATCTAAGAATAGTTTTTACACTTTTAAATGATTGGAAAAAAAAATCAAAAGATGAATATTTCACAACTCATAAAATTACATGAAATTCAAATTTCAGTGTCCATAAATAAAGTGTTCATGGAACACAGCCATACCCGTTCATTTACATATTGCCTACCGCAGTTTTTGAGCAGTTGCAACAGAGGCCGTATGGCTCACAACGCCTAAAATATTTACTACCTGGCCCTTTACAGGACACGTTTGCCTATCCCTGCTCTAGAGCACAGGATCTTCATCCTTGTTCCAAAGTTTCCAAGAAAGCTTCAAGGCCAGCATCTGTGCCCTGAGTGCCAGGGTTTTCTAGACCCTCCTACCCTCGGAATGAGTCCAGACAAGCCATCTAAATCACCAAAACTCTCAGGGGCTTAACTGCAAAATACACATCATCATCGTGCCCTGCCTGGCTCCAGAGACTGACAGAAAATGAAAACAAAATAATGTATGTGAAAGCATTTTGTAATCCGGAAAGCGCTCTATAGAAATGGGAAGGATTACTGCATTATTTGATGGAGAGAAAGGAGGTCGGTATGAGGAAAAAAAGCCAACTTGGGGGGAGAGGGAGTCGGCTTTGCTTTTGCATGTTTCGTTAATGAAACAGACCAAGCCTGCCAGAAATGGCCTTTGGCGTACACCATGTGCCCCTCACTCACCTAGCAGTTTCCTTGGCCCTGAAGAGAGCACTCATCCCTTAAGCATTCACATGTGGGGCCGGTGCCTCTGCCCCAGAGAAGTGGCTTACCTGGCCTTCCCATGCTTGGCCCACTTCCCAAGGAGTGGGCTTCCTCTCCGGGGAATTTAAGGTGCTAGGAATACTTCCCTGCCCCCACATACACCCTGTTCTTTCTGCTTACTGATTCGCAAAAGATCTCAGAGATTCATTTCTATCTTTATTCCAAACTTGCTAAAACATTTGTTTAAATATTTCTGGAATCGGCTGCCATGAAACCCTATTGGTTATTTCTACAGTGTGAATAAGTTAGTTGATCATTGGACCAACAGATATTTGCAAAGGTCCTCCAACGTGCCAAGGGAGGAAAATGTCGTAAGGAGATCGATGACCCCCAGGAAGGAGGCAATTTGAGGGACCAGCAGGGGAAGCTAGGAGGATGAAATTGAAGCTGGTACAATCACCACTGTACTGAACCAAGCCCATTTTTCAAAGTGTCTAAGAAAGTGAAAGGTGGAGAGGAAGAGGTATGGACCAGTTTTGTCTAATAGAGAAGACTGAGGGTGTGAGGCATGTCCTGAGTAAGAAGGGATGTTTGGAGCGGCTGCCTGGTAATTCCGGGGTAGAGTCCACTGCTGCAATGAACCTCACCCACTTACAGGAAACCTGCTGTCTTGGGGCTCGCCACACAAAAGCCAATCTGGAACCCGACAGCAGCCCTACTCGCCTAAACCCCCACCCACCCAAGAGTCCCTGCTGGCACGGTGGATGCCTGATGCTCAGCCGATCTTTTAAAAGCAAGAGGCAAACAAAACTGTGCAGAATTGGATGTTCATCTCCACCATCTGCGTGGCAATACAAGTTCAAGCTATAATGGCATCCGCTCTCCATCAGTATTAGGGAACCATTTAAACATCCACAGCCATTTACTGATTATAAACACACACTAAAAAAGAAAAACAGCGGCGAGTGGCATGTGGCCCCGCACCTGCTGCCTTTGTGTGTCAGTCAATTTCATGCCTAGGAAGCACTGGACTCCACAGGGATGGCTATATAAGCAGTTTGGTTGGTTGTGGGTTTTCTTTTTCTCTCTTTTTTTCCCAGGGAACAGCATAAACCAAGTTGGCCCCCAAATGCACTTATTGCAAATGATAGGGATAAACGGAAAATAGACAATGGAAAATGATCATAAATACAAACAAAAATGCTGAATTTCTAATGTTAAAAAACCCATTTGCCTATAATTAGTAGATTAAAACTAATGAGTATTTTTACTGTCTCTCAAGAAAACTTAGCAGAGGTCACTGTGCAAAAGGCTCCCATCTCCCACCTGCCACCCCTCCCCCCACCCCAGAAGGTTTGAGTCACTGGGTGATGGCAAACAGGGCATAAACTGAATGTGGTGGGAGCAGGCATGGGAAATGGAGGCACAGAGAGAAACCGATGCATTTTACAGGGAGAAAAGAACGTCTACCCCAAAGTGCGAAAATGTTTTCTGGATCAACTTTTTATCTTGCAAAGGTTTCTTCCCCTCCTTCGGACCCGCCCCTGCCCTGTCACAGGCCAGGGGCTGACTCCTGCCTCAGTTCTGACCTTAATTAGTTATGTGACTTGGTGTAGTCAGCCATTCTCAGAACCCGTTTTCTTGCTGGGGAAAGCTTAAAAGGGGGAGTTTCATCTCCAGGTTAACTTCTCCAAGGAGAGGTTTGTCTTTCATTTTGTTTTGTTCTGTTTTGTTTGTTTTCTTTTGTTTTGTTTTTGACAGCTTTCCTACTAAAAGTACTTTCTGCCTTTATGGTGTAAAGGACCAATTTACTGCCTATGAACAATTTTTTTGGATGGGGGAGTGTGGAAAAACACTCTCTCAGCTTTTTATCTGGTCAAGAGCTCCAAGTACTTCCTAAAAGTTCCCGTCTCTCTAAAGCGGTGTGTGAGATGCGTCAGGCATTCTTCCCATGGAACATCACACTCGCCCCCCTGATCCATCCCAGAGCGGGACCCTGTCTGCCTCCCTTCTCTGAAAACTGGTTTTGAGATGGTACTCAACCTTCCACTGCTCATTAAACCTGGCTGGCTGGAGCCCAACACAATGGCTCAAAGACTGCAACGCATTTGTTTAGAATAAGTGTTTCCTCTATGTGCCTAGAACGATTATCCCCACTGCCTTATAGGCTTATAATTTGGGGTTCTAATTCCTAGCCTTATCTTAAGGAAGCTGGCATTGAAATTGAATTGTTATACATGACTATGGACTGAAGACCATTTCTTACGATAACCAGTGACTACTGGAGCAGGTCAAATGGGAATTTCTCCCGCATCCTGGAAGATCTTTAGGAGCCCATTTGGAGTACAAACATCCTTCACAAATCCAGTATTATTAATCCATGAGAAAGTCGTTAGAAAAACACCATCTCGAGCCTTTTGAATCTCTTCTCTCTGCACTTGTCTAATTTTCTCTGGTTCTTCAAGCCATCTGTTTCTCACCTCTTCTCCCTTCACTGAAACCTACCCTTAGGGGATCTTATTTGGATCATGACTCAAATGTAAAAAAAAAAGAAAAAAAAAAGGTAATTAGAGAAATGAACAATGATAGCATATGTATTTGATGATATCAAGACGTTATTAATTTGGGGGGGTTAACAGCATTGTGATTTTTTAAAAAATGAATCCTTTACTTAGGAGATCCACATTAAAATGTGAGCTACACCTTGAAATGCCTGAGATTTGCTTTAAAATAAGAGGGCGGTGCAGGTGAAACAAAATTGGACTTGATAAGTGTCAAAGTTGAATAATGAATATTGGGCCTCATTATACGGGTCTCTGCACTTTTGTATGGTTGAAATTTTCTATAATAAAAAGTTTCTCTTAATAACCCACTCTTACGGAAATATCTGATAAACTCATCCAAACTAAGATGTCTCTAACTGATAAGGATAAATAGCAGCTATCTATTTCCTGATGTATCTACATTTTAACCAGAGGGAAAAAAAGACTTAAGACAAAGAAATGAATCCAACGGCGGCAAATAAGACGGGAGTAACGGGGAGAGGCAAGAGGGAGGGGCCGTGAGGAAAGCAGCCACTTGAACCACGGGCTCTAAATACAGTTCCTTTGTTACACAACAACTTCCCACCGGCTATCTACTTAACAGTAACAAAGGGAGTCCAACTCCAGGATGGAAGACGCCTTAGAGGACAGGGACGGGGAGGGAGGGGGGGACTCGAGGGAGGGAGGGAACACGGGGATAAGTGTATAAAAACAGCTGATTGAACTTGGTGTACCCCCCCAAAAAATAATTAATAAATTTTAAAAAATAAATAAATACAGTTCCTGTCTCAATTTTCTTTTCTTCATCGGACCCAATAGGATTTAATCAAGGTCAGGCCAATAAACACAGCTACATTTTTCTTTTCATGAAGTATAGTTGGTTTACAATGTTGTGTCAGTTTCAGCTATACAACAAAGTGACTCGGTTTAGTGTAATATATATATTCTTTTTCAGATTCTTTTCCCTGTACTCAAAATATTGAGTATAGTTCCCTGTGCTGTGCAGTAGGTCCTTGCTGGCTTTGACAGCAGCGTGTGTGTGTGAATCCCAAGCTCCTAACTTATGCCTCCCCTCTCCACCCCTTCCCCTCTGATAACCATAAGTTTACTATGTTTAACAAAGCTACATTTTTAAAAGACTGCTTCTGGGACTTCCCTGGTGGCGCAGTGGTGAAGAATCCGCCTGCCACAGGGGACACGGGTTCGAGCCCTGGTCCAGGAGGATCCCACATGCTGCGGAGCAACTAAGTCTGTGCACCACAGCTACTGAGCCTGAGCTCTAGAGCCAGCGAGCCACAACTACTGAGCCCATGTGCCACAACTACTGAAGCCCTCCCACCTAGGGCCTGTGCTCCACTACAAGAGAAGCCACCACAAAGAGAAGCTCATTCACCACAACAGAGTAGCCCCCGCTCTCTGCAACTAGAGAAAGCCTGTGCAGCAATGAAGACCCAACACAGCCAATAAATAAATAAATTTATATATTAAAAAATAGACTGTTTCTGGTGCTACTTTATTGAAGATCTTCTCCATTTTTTTATTCATTGACTGCCACATAAAAATAGCTACTATCAAAGTACTTGCTGTTTATCAGACTCTTGCTAGGTACTTCACACATGATTACATTTGATCTTCATTTCAGCTTTTCAGATATTATTATCCCCATTTTACAGATGAGTCAAAAGTAACTTGTGCATCGTCACTCAGCCTGGGTGGAATTCTGATCTCTTAATTACATCATGGTCACTATAGTACCTTGAACAGAACCCTTCACAAAGGTTCAGGGGATGATTTACTTCCCTCACAGTATATGAACCACTTATTAAAGGTGTGCTGAATCATTGTCTTGCCTTGTATTTAAAAACAGTAATTAGTATTTTAAATTCTGAATCCCTAAAAGTCGGTGCCAGACTAATACGACAGAGTAACCTGTGATGGCCAACAAATGAAAGATCAGGCTAATGAGCAACTGTAAATTAGATCGGTATTATTTAAACAGTAATAAGTGGGTGCACTCTGGGGTTTGCCAGGTCTGTTTGGAGCAAGGGAGAAGAGGGCTGGGAGATAAAAGAGACTAGAAAGGTAGGCAGGGGAGTGCAGCCCACCTCGTAGGCCGCAAGTGTTGTAGGCTGGGTTCTCTGGGAAGCAGGTGCTGAGACAAGGTTAAGGTTCACAATGTTTATGGGGAAATAACGCTTGTAAAAGAAAAGGAAGGAAGCAGGCTGGGGCAGGGGAGCCATCAGACTACAATGCAGACACCACCAAGCTCAGCCAGCCCTGCGGGGGGCTCTGAAGCAAAGACTGGCTGTGAGAGGAGTCCTGAAACGGGGTGGGGGGGGGGGGGGAAGTAGCCACGCCTTTGTGCTTACTACCTTGGTCAGAAATTGTCCAAGGCTGTGACTTTGGCTCAAAAATTGAGGTTTCAGCAGGGAGGTTGTTCGCTAAGCGCATTCCTGTAGCTGGGTAGCAAATCTTTTTTTTTTTTCCTTCAGATTTTACTGGAATAGAATTGCTTTACCACGTTGTGCCAGTTTCTGCTGTACAACAAAGTGAATCGGCTGTATTTATACATATATCCCCTCCCTCTTGAGTCTCCCTCCTACCCTCCCTATCCCACCCCTCTACTCTTGATGGGGAGACTGGAGCAGGACCCCTTTGTATCTGCCTCACCAAGTAGGATTTCTGGAGCTTTGTGCTAGAAGCAACAGAAAACCACTGAATAGATTCAATCAGACACGACGGGATTTCATATGGTTACATATTTAATAACGCCTACTGAATCATTCATACAACAAATATGTCGTCTGTCACGTGCCAGGTGCTGTTTAGGTACTTGGGAATATGTGAGTGGACACAGACCCTGCCCTGGGAGAGCTTATGTTCTAGCCAGAGGGAGAGAGACAAACAATTGAACATCATAAATATGTAAATTACTTAGTATGCTAGATATTCACTCTTCAGTGTGGTCCATGGGCCAATAGCAGCTGTAACACCTGTGCGTTGGCTATAAATGCCAGCCTCACCCAAGATCTACTGAATTCAAATCTGCATTTTAACAAGAACCCCATGTGATTCTTAGGCACAGTAAATTTGAGGCTCCACTTTCAATTTTAAGAAAATTTTTAAGTAATGTTAAAGTGGGGGAGATAACTACCAGTACGAAAAAGGGTAGTGTGGGTAGACCTCATTGGAAAGGGAAACTTGGATTAAAAAACATGAAGGAGGTGAGTTAGCCAAGCATCTGGGTTGAGATGTTCCCAGGCAGAGGGACGCGCTAGAACCAAGGCTCCGAGGCAGTATGGCTAGTGTTTGAGGAACAGCAAGATGGCCAGTTTGGCTGGAGGGGGCAAGGGTGGAGAGTAGGAAGAAGAGATAAAGGGGGTGGGAGTAGGATGGCCAGATGCTGTAGGGCCTTTGGGGACACAGCAAGGACTCTGGTTTACACTCAGTGGTATGAGGAGTCACTACAAGAGTTGGAACAGATAAGAGACCACGATACATGTCTTAAAAGGATCACCCTGGCTGTTGTATTGAGAATAGCCTGTAATGGGGCATGAGGAGAACGTAGGGAGACTTTTTTTTTGGGGGGGGGGAGGGGAGCGGGGGAAGGGGGGCATTACTGAAACAAGAAACACTGGTGGCTGAGACTTGGTTGGTAGCAGCTGAGGAGGTGAGAAGTGGTTTGATCCCAGATAACTTGTTAAGGTAGACCAACACGATTCCTTGATGGATTAGATGTAGCATGTGAGAAAGAGAGGAAAAGAGGAGAATTCCAAGGAGTGGAGTTCAGGAAAGAGGTCTGCTAAAGATGTAAACCATGATCAGTCATTATACTATAAAGTTATTTAAGAATAGGGCTAAATATAATAAACTGCTATGCTTGTAGGTCTGCTGACTATACCAAAAACTTTAGTCAGATAATACAATTGATGTAGAAGTCAGAGTGAATGAACTTTCTCTCTACATTTCTGGACTGTGATCTGAAAGGTACATAAAATAGTTAATGCACTTTAAATATATTTCTTGAAAGAATTATCAGATGTAAACAAAATAAAAAGAAACACAGAAATCAAAACAAAAATTTTCTGGAAAAAGAAAAAAAAGAAGATAGTCATCTAAAATCAACTACATACTTTTTTTCACTGGAGATAAACAAAATTCATTGATGACTCCCTCTCAAAAAACACTCTACTAATAAACTAATGAAGAAATTTTAATTTTTGAAAATTTAATTTAAATCTAGTACAAATTGGCACATTACAGCTTTATGCAGACCACCACATCAGTTATTAATGGCAAATGCTGTTTTAGGTACTGAATTAATCACTTTACATCTTATCTCATTTAACCCTCAATCCTATAGGACTGTACCCATTTCACATATGATGAGACTGAGACTCAGAGAGGTTAAATATATGAACTCACATGGTTAGTAAGTACCAGTGCAGAGATCTCATTCCAAATCAAATGAGAACTACACGTAAAATTCAAACAGTATAATTTAAAAATGAAATCTGCTAAAGGAACTGACACTATTTTATTTTTAATTAAGGTGTTTCTTTTTGAAAAGATTAAATACTTCTAAGCCTCCAACTTCCAAGTCAACAGATCCTTTGCAAAATGGTTGCTGGATTTTTTTTTTTTTTTTTTAATAATCTAGCCTCCACCCCCATGACTCATGATTCTCATTATAAAGTATGACTTTTCTTATTGATTTCTGGGCAAGTCAATACTGATGACTGAATCAAAAAAAGGACAAGTAATTTAATGTTAGTTATCTGTACTTCCAAATTTTATCTGGAGCAGTGATTAGGTAAAATAATATAACGCACTGTTAATGATTTATTAAAAATTTATTTCATGTAATAAATTATACAATTTAGTTTTATTTATAAAGAGCTTATACCAAAAATATTTTTGGAAACATCTTCTTCTAGAATAACATATAGATTAGCAAGCTGACATTGGCTTCAATTCTAATAGCTACAATCCTCCACAATTATACATTTATATGTATAAATATGAAGAACATAGCCTTTCTTCTCATTTCTCTAAAAGTTCAAGTTGATACCACTTGATAAAAACAAGACCATATAAACATTTCCAGATTTTGCTTAAGGTCTTAGATTGAACTGTAGACTATTCGGTGGGAAACTATAAAGACATATTCATTAGCCTTGAACTCATCATCTTATATGTGTATATACCATGATTATCGAAAAAGAGCATGAAAGTAAAAAGGAAGGCACAAAAGGAAGCAGTGGACAAGTCTCAGATCTGCACACTGAGTAGCCATTAAGACACAAATGGTTAACACAATTTGACAGACAAGGAAAAAAACTGTTCACTGGACTTTTTTATGTTATATGTTAACAGCATATTCAATTGTTTTTATCAAATTATTCAGTGGACATCAAACTTCTGAAATGATCAAACTTCTCTGTACACAAACTCAGTTACAAAATAAGGTCGGCCTCATGAATGCAAAACATAACAAAACCACTTAAGGGCTTGGCAGAAATTAGTACATCTTAGACAGTGGGAAAAGAAAACCCAACTTTTATATGCACCAAATGCGTATGTATTCAAAAAAATTTCTCTGAGTGTATTATCAATGAGACTCATCAGGGTCTGTCATTGTTGTCAACTGTTGGCTATTTTCCGCTATGAAAGAACACAAGAGTTTAACTCATGATGACCTACTAATTCAATATTAAAGTAACATCACTGGTTAAAAAAATTATCTGTTTAATTTTAATTTTACTAAAATGTATCATAGTCATATAGCCTAAAAATAAAAGCACATCCTGTAGTTTAGACCTCAATTACAGTAATTATAGTGGTTAAAGAAACAGAACCACAATAGAGGTATGTGCTAGGGCAAAATATTAGAAAACACTCAATTTATATTTAAAGTTATTACTCTGTATATCAAGTGCCTATTGGCTGAACATAACTGTATTCAATAGTTAATATTCAGTCAACTTGTCAACTAATGCAAAAAGCTAAATAAAAAGACTTATAGTTGAACACAGAGTTCCTAAGGCTAATATCATATATCACTCCCTGATAGAGAGAGAATCTGTCAGCAGAAAACTTAAGAGCCAAATTGAGAATTGGAATTAAAATACCTTTCCCTGCTATGTGTATAATAAGTTAACACGTTTGGTGTAGTGACCTAAAGAATATTTCGTGTTATTCAATTTTCTTTTCTGGGCAGACTACCATAGCCCGAGTGACTTTAAAAACAAAACTCCAAAATTCTACCTGATAGTCTTAATAAGGGCAGCTGGATCATAAAGACAGAAGACGAGAGGTCACCTTAGTCACTGACTGGAAAAGGTACCACCCGTTGCCCCTCTGCCCCAGTGCGAGGATAACTGAGGCCAATTATGAGGCCTACCAATCATTACCAGCAGGTTAAAACAAATAACTGTATGTAAATGCTTTTTTATACTTACATGGGGAAATGAGAGACAGGAAGTCAAAGGACACTGGCATGGGGGCAAAGGAAAGCCTAAATACACAGAACCTACAACATCCCTTCAAAAATTCTTGTGACTTCTACGACCTCAAAGTCACACTGCAACCAGCAGGCATAGAGCTGGAATTCCAAAACCTCTGAAAACAAAGGGCTAATAATAAAAACTGCAGCTGATTTTTATGCACCAGGAATGAAATGTTATAACATATCTATCATTCACATGTGGGTTCATGTAATTTATCTTCAATTAGAATTATTATCTATTCAGCAGCTGAAGCCCAAGAACTGCTGATACACTGCAGATGAGAAAACATTTGCTGGTCTCTTGGCACTGGCGTTTCTTAAACTAAATGATGATCACACAATATACATCACTCGTTCTATAAAACAACCTTGGCTTATGTGGACGGTACACTGCACTGCCAGCATCTACATCTGCAACATCACTTCACTCCCTTTCACAGACTCGAGAGGGTCTATAGCAACTCTTCAGCTTTTCTGGTTCTATAATTCAGTCTCAAATTCACATGAAAAAGATTACACAACTTTTTAATCCAGGATTTACTCCTTTGAAAGAAGTTATTATAGCTATTTAAAGAACCCAGATGCTTCAAATATCTGAACCCCAAAGATACAATAATTTTAAAGTAACCTTCACAATATTTGTAATTACATACTTTATCTCAACACAGTCGACTTTCAAGATTGTCAAGCCAGTGTCCAAAATAGTCTAACTTAGCTGTGGGATTGGCAGTTGTCTGAGCTCATGTTTAACAGTTTATAATGCCAAATTAATAGAGAAAAACACAATCCGGAAAGCAAGGTGGCATTCTCTACTGTAGTGTTTTCAAAAGCACGTTCAATGGGATGTCAGAAAGTATTTAATTAAAAAAAACTGGTTCCATCTTTAGACAAGGATACATTCAAACTGGAATAGAAGGAATTCTTAGAAGACTTTAATATGCCAATAGGCAGGTTTGCAAAGTCCCCAACTTATTTGTCCACGGAACCTTTTATACCCATGAGCATCTCTTAAGAATAAATGCTCCACAGAGCAAGTCTTTGTCTTGAGAAATACAGCTTTGACATTTTGGTGCATTCAGAAGCTTCAGTTAACTTCTCAGGCTACGAAACAAGAGTCTATTTCTTAAAATTAACAACAAAAATAATAGTTATAGCCAGTAAGCCTGGAATTTCAGACTCAGAAAGTAAGCATATGGGCAATGAGAAGGGAATGCACCTGTTTCTCATACTCCATCATTTTCACTGCCCCAGCAAAAACATGTTCAGAATCACCACGTTAACCGCTCTTGATGACGGCTGTGCAAAACACCTGAACAAACTAACCACTATCCAAAAGACTCCTTGCAGCAAAAACACTGGAATAAAGTTTTCACTTTCCCAAATGGAAAAATGCACACGTGCCATATTAACAATTTATAATGACATGTTCAGAACTGGCAACCTCAGCTATCACTTAAGAATCTATATGCTATATAGTGGGTAACACTTATAGAGCTACCTTCTTTGAAGTACTACTGAATAATTAAAGTTGCTATGGAAAAGTTCTCTTTCCTTGAGGAGTTCTTTTACTTTAGAGCAGTATTTATCAGCCTCAGCACTACTGAGATTTTGGGCTTGATAAACCTTTGTTTTGGGAAGTTGTCTTGTCCACTGTAGGATGTCGAACAGCATCCCTGGCCTTCTCTCACTAGATATCAATAGCATCCTACTAGATTTGACAATCAAAAAAGATCCCCAGAGAATTCCCTGGCGGTCCAGTGGTTAGGACTCCACGCTTTTACTGCCGAGGGTGAGGGTTTGATCCCTGTTGGAGGAACTAAGATCCCACAAGCCGTGCAACGTTGCCAAAAAAAAAAAAAAAAAGATCTCCAGTTGCTGCTTAGATATAAGAAGCAAATCATCCATTTCTATTCAGTGAAAATTAAAGCTTACACCTTGATCTTGAGCCTGCTTTCCTGGGAAATGTCCATTTTACAGGCATACTGTGATTTACACACATCAACAAACAGCTAGTAATTAGTAGCACCTAGAGAGCTTTCTAAAATCTGTAGTCAGAAACATAAGTAATTTGTGAATGATAGAGAATGGTCAGAAGGAAGCAGTCTACACATTTCAGAGTATTAGAGTAATATGTAATTTTACTATCATTATATTAGTAAGAATTATCTGAATCATAATGCTTATTTATTTAGCAAGTATTTAACAATTAGAAAAATGCTAATTGTACATTATAACCTGTTGAGGATGATAATGATTGAGGCAGTCTAAGAACAACAAATGGAACACTCGTCAATGGCGAGCTCCGGCCATATTCTATTCCTTGCCAAATATTCTCCGTGAAATTCTCAATTCAAAAATCTCAAGTCTTGTCCTTAACCTGCTAGCATATATTGTAGCCTCCCTTCTCTCAAATTATCAAAAAGAAACCCTTCAACATGTCATCAAGAAGAATCCTGACATGTGTCAAGAAGTACATTATCTAGTTTTAAAGCCATTTCTTCTGTATCCACATCTTCAGTTTTGTCATAATTGTCAACTCCAGATACATCACTCTCTTTATTTTGTTCTTTTCTTACTGTCTTTAAACACTTGTCAAGTCTCTTTATGAACAAGTCCACATCCTGTGTCTTCAGTCCAATGGCTGATGCGGCATTGAGGTAAGCACAAGGGTAATTATTTGTGTGTGACATAAAGCCTCTGAAAGTGTAGCCACTCACAGTCTGCACAGACCCAAGAGGTACAACCCTGAAAGGGAGAAGATTTACCAATTTAATACGTCTGGTGATGTTAACAGAGTATCACCCATAAACAAAAGAAAGCTGTGTTACTAAGCCTTACACCTACCTATTAAGAAGTTTAAAAACAGCCATAAATCGTAGCCTATGAAAATAGACTGCAGCCTTAAAATAAAATTACATAATATGATGCATTTCACATAGGAAAGTCCTACCTGACGCTTACCATTTACTTATCTTCTATTAAAGTGCTACAAGCTCTAAGAATCAAAAACACCTTTACATCTTCAAAAAGGTAAAACGACAATTATTTCTGTTTTTGTATCAAAGAATCTGACTTCACATATACACACTTCATTGGAATATTTAAGTTTGTAAATAAAACTACTTTGATTAACTGCCATGTATCGCTCAAGTAATCAATAGACTAAAATTACACCTATCCGATCACATTATGCAATGGAGGGTTTTAAAGCCAGGATCCGGAAGAAATTACATAACCGCTTACAGTGGGTTCATGGTCAGCAATCAGTAATATTCAGCAATGCTAAGTGCATTTTTAAAGCTTGACTTCACTGGCATACTTGATATAAGCAGATTTCTAACAGCACTTTTTTTTTTTAAAGAACTCAATATCAACTCAAACATAAAGACAAATAGTGGCAACACTAAAAAGCAAGGCCAAGAAAACCATTTTAGAAGTGTCAAAACTATGCTGCGTACACATATAGCTCATCAAGGTAAAAGGTGAATTAATCTAGCATTTTCCTCCTTTTAAAAAGCTGTTCTTTGATGTGAAACTCTAACCTCTGGTAGTCAGAGAGGAATTCTTTAGTGGAAGCATGTGAAGAGTACTTAGAGCAAGATACTTTTCAAGTCATTTTTCTCTGACCTCATCAAACATAAAATGAAAAATGAAATTCACCTTAAGCTATGTACATATAAAAGCAAAAAGTACATTTTTCAAAGGAGTACTTAGACAAGAACTGCATAGTTTTTTCAGTTTAAGAAATGGACTTTTCCTTAAAAATATTTTCCCTTAAACTTAGTAATGAAGATAACTTATTTCTAACATCATAATGTGACACCACTGAAGATTATCTAACAAAGAAAAATAAAGACAAAAATTTGTACAGAGGGTTAATGAACTTTGTTTTTGTATGTCGATTAAAACAAACAAGATTCGTATCTTTCCTGTGACTACTTCACACGCCACAGGTGGGCATATAACAGCCTTACAGATTCTCCACCTCATCATTCTTTTCCTCCAAGATGAATTCTCAGGTGCAGTTCAGCAAATATTTGTTAAAGGCCCTTTATTAGAGTTAATTTTGAAAAGTGAAATAAATCCACTGCTCTTTTAAACATACTTACCTGGCTCCAGAAACCTGTCTGGTAAAAAGCATGGAGCCAAGCTGAGTGACAGCTTTGTCACAGTGTTTATCTAGTGTTTTAAGTGTCATAGCTGAAAAAGAAAAAAGCATTCCAGTGAGCCTTGGTTCACGGCACAAAACCACTCAAGAAACAATCACAGAGACATTACCTTTTTTATTGTGTTAATAAACATAATAACATAAAATTTATCATCTTACCCATTTTTTAAGTGTACAGTTCAGTGGTATTAAATACATTCAAGGTTGTTATACAACCGTCACCACCATCCATCCCTATAACTTTTTTATCTTGTAAAACTGACACTCTATACCTATTAAGCAATAATTCCCCATTCTCCCCTGCCCCTGGCAACCAGCATTACACTTTCTATGATTTTGAGTACTCTAAGTACCTCACACAGATGGAATCATACAGCATTTGTCTTTTTGTGACTGGCTTAATTCACGGAGATACCACTTCTTATTCGTTGTCACAGGGCACCATTTCACTTTAACGCATTTAATAAATTACAGTAAGGATTTGTTTGCATACCAGACAAAAATACATTAACATAAACTAACACAGAATAAGAACAGAATTTTCATATCACCCTTCCAAAGGGTGAATTTTCCAATTAAATAAATGGAATAATGACATGAATAATATGACAACATACTAGATACTTTACAAATATAATCTCAACCATTCTTAACAACTTTGTATGTGAGGGATCATTATCTCTACTTATAGACAGGGAAAAGGAAGTCAGAGGCTAGCATATGGCAGAACTGGGATTCAAATCATGCCATGTCACCTTCTATAACATCTGCATAGATTATAAACCAACAAAGGGCTGACTGGGGTGATTTTATTATCTATCAGTGGCCAAATGGTTTTCCAAAGAAACCTATTCCTGAAAAAAACTTCAATTACCAATTATTTCCTTACTTTCCTCAGATATACATGAAATATGAACCATATTATACCATACATATTCACAAATTAAAAGGGGTAATTATGAAGCTTAAAAGTTAGTTAAATGCATAAAAGTCAATATTCATATTATCCTGTTTAGTAGCTCTTATACTACATGATAAAATGAAATTATCATAAACACAGATTTCTCTAACAGACTCAAGAAAATAAATAATAACAGCATTGAAAATTATAAGAATATCTTTAATGTTATGGTGTTTTGTTAACAGAAATTTTTAAATATTTATATAGTCCTTATTAGTGACCAAACTATTTTGGTGAGAAGAGTTAAAAGTATTATTTTCCATATATTCTTTATAACACTTAATATAGCCTTGAATTCTTTTAGCATATAGGTTTTATCTTAGAAATACATTAAAGCATTTATAAAGGCTAAACTTTTAAAATTTACAAATTAGTATTGTAATGAAATTAGAAATATCACTATAACCAGAAAGAATTCATACTCTTTCTAGAAATACCAGCTTCCCACTGGGAATGGTTCAGAAGTACTAATTTTTTTTTTAAGAAAAAAAATTACCTAAAGATATGGGATTGTGAGGTGTATGCAACAGTCTTTCATTGTAGGCTTCTGACAGCTTCTTTAGTTGGTTGGACAAATATGAAAACATTTCCTGCAACAACAAAATGTTACATTTGAAGAAAATCAAATAAATACTCCAGCTTGCCAGATTTAATAAAACAAATCTGACTGGTGTACAGTCTATGCTGTAAATTAACTCATCCATATGCCCCAGGAGCAATTCTTTCCTTTGCCACAATATAGTAAGATTTCAAGCTGCCAGAATTACCAGAAACGACAAGACTTAAGGTAAAGAACCAGCACATTTCCCGCTCAGGGGCCATTACACATCTATCACAAATCCACCCTCTTTTCAGAACCTCCAGGGCTATCACTCTAGTCCAAGCAGCTACCAAGCTCTCCCCTAGACCAAAGCAACAGATTCTACATGACTTCTCTGCCTACCATCCCACCCTCCTACCATCTGTTCTCCAGATAGAGGTCAGAGTGGTCTTTCAAAAACATAAATCAGATCATGTCCCTCCCAACACATTCCTCCTGTAAGTATTAAAAAAAGCCACACTCTTCATCCATGTGATCCAGCTCAGCCACCATACCCAACTCAGCAACTATCATTCCCTCCACCTGCTACATGCCAGCCAGTCCCTGAACATGTCAGAACCTTTATGCCTGCTTCCCCTGGACTTGGAACGCTCTTCTTCCAGGTCATTCCATGAGTGGTCCCTTTTGTCACAACCTAAGGAGATCTTTCTTTATTACTTTCCTATTCAAGTAGTTCTCCAACTTCACCCACCCCCAACTCCCAATCTCCCTCCAATATCATTACCTGCCTTGGTTCCTTCACTATACTTAACGCAGTCTGAAGTTTCTCTTTTATTTGCTTAAACAGATGTTGCTTATGACTACTTACTAGAATGCAAAAACTCCTTGAAAGCAGGGACTTTCTATCTTCTTCACCACTGCTTTCCCAACACCAAAAAAAATGTGCTAGACTTTTAGCATGTAAGTGACTTAGGAAGAGGCAGTTTAAAAATGTATTTCCTTTAAATATTATAAACTTAAAATTAACGATTTCCTTAATTCAATTAAAATACAGCAACTAAAAACTAAAAATTGTACTCTTGATCCTACTCCAAAAAAATGTATATCTAGTGGTAAAAAGTAAAAATATATGTATTTTACAAGTAGAAAATCTCATGTGCACATGCACATGTACGTATTTAATGAAGCTACAAATAAATATGAAGTTGGCAATTGTCTGACCTAAAATTGTATTTTCTTCTCCTAGTAAGCACTTTAAAAAGTGTTGAAATGAAAATCTGCCCCAATAAGTCTGCAGCTGAACAAAACCATCTGCACTGACCTCCTCCAGCCACAGTCAAAACATATAAACTCTAATGATGCACCAAAGAGCCAAGGGCCAACAGAGTACCCAAGCGGAGACAGGAGGAAATGATACTTCAACTTCAAAGGCCACATAAGTGGCTTCAGTTTTCTCTAAGGTGAGGATTGGATAGTCTGATCCCACACTGGGACCCAGAGTAGCTTTCTCATGTCTAAAGCACATAGTAGATGACTAACTCCATCTTTTGTTAGGTAAAGATTAAAAGAAGAGGAAAATTCCTACCAGTTTTATGAATTATTAATGAGTCTCCTTAAGACCACAAACATTTTTATCCTTGTCAACACAGTATATTTTATATTGTGACCTAAAAAAACTTTAATAGTCATTCTTAAATTTTTAGGGTATTTTATAAAATCAATTCTCAGCATGCCAGAATGATGAAATCTTAGACTACTAAAATATACTGATTCTTTTCATATTCAAAAGTTAATGCCCACATTTGTCATAACGAGTGAAGCTATAAGTAAACACACTGTTGTATGTAATAAGTCTTTCTCTTTTGTCATTAAAAAAAAAGTGTACAGAAATACTTAAGGAAGCATATGTTATCACCATTTGCAGAAAGAGAAAAAAAGAGTAGGCATCTTTTCTTAGACATATAAAGACTTCCTGGCCCCTCTTTCTTAAACTAATATTCTGATGTTCACTTCGGAAGGTAAAACAATAAGAAAATCAAATGAAATTTAAAAATCAAGAGTTTTTCCTGCAACTGAAACAATTCATAACCTTTCAGTACCACCAGAGTTAATGAAGAGTAGAATTCCTGGGTTTCATTTACATATTTTCATCTACTATAAAGTTACCAAGTCATAATTTAAATGTTTAGTGTTGGAAATTCCCTGGAGATCCAGTGGTTAGGAACTGGCACTTTCACTGACGAGGGCCCGAGTTCAATCCCTTGTGGGAACAAGCCGCATGGCGAGGCATTAAAATAAAATAAAATTAAATTAAAATAAAATAAGATAATAAAATAAAATAAATGCTCAGTGTTGTTTAAAAAAGAAAAAAGGAGTCACATATTTTAATTTAGATATTAACTGTTGATTCTTTTTCATTATATTATACACCAAAGTCTTAATCTACATCTGTCTAATTCTCTCTTACTCTCAAATTCATTAGCCTCTCATAAGCAGAAACAAATCTGATAGCCAGGAAATGCCTTTTATAGACCCTTACTTTTTCCCTCCTAACAGTAACAACAAAAAACTTATTTCAATTGCGAGGGCCCATTTAAAATATTACTGTATCTAGTATGGCTACCACCATAATCACCAATGTGGTCATACTCGTAGTGTAAAAGGAACCTGATGAGTAGTTAATTTGTCCTTAATTTGTACATAGCATTTCCAAAAAAAAAACAAAGAGGAATGTTTCCTTAGTAACACCCCTAGAGGGTGCTTTTAAATTTACTAATGCATTCGTGGCTATTAAAAAACAAATTTTCCCAATGTTTAATTTCTAATACTTGAACAAATTAGTTCTAGCCAGTTCTATCAATCACTTGCTAATGCCACTAGAATTGTAGCTAACATTAGGATAAAAATCTTCAGACTATAAACGTAATACTAAAGTAATGAAATCAATTATCATTAGTATGGGAGTAATTAAACAAAAAATAATATATTAGTGAGTCAAGTTCATATCCATCTGCAAATATTTTTAGTATTTCTATTCCATATAAAGGGCTATGATAGATAATCTGATAAGCAAAGCAGTTTACAATATCTTAAAGTTCAACGTACTGAATCCTACAGCATTTCACATATTAAGGTCCTCAATGCTCTCCCATTAATATCACTACATTTAAAAAATATCGTTTAAGAGACTGTACCACTATTTCCTCCACTAATACTGGGCTAAGCAGTTTTTTTATCTGTTATATCAAAGGTACTTCAGAACCTGCACTATTTTTTGCTGCAGTCAGATCTATAACTGACATTTATTATAAAATACTTCTGTAAAGGGAGAAATTTATAAGCACCCCAAGCAAATGTATATAGAAAGATCTTAGTTAAAAGAAATGAAATATTATTGATTTTCTATGTCTTCTGTGCTATATTTAACTTAATTTTAAAAGACTCCTCACTAGAGATAAACTGAACTGTATACCTGAATGCTAATGTCAGCTACATTTCTAGAATAAAAATCCAAAACTTTACACCATAATTCAAGATGTTAATGGAAAAGAAGTTGAATTATATTAAGCATTCTCTTTCGTACAGCCTTTTGCAAATTTATTTGCAGTCGTGAAGCCCAACGTCTAGCTTATCCCTTCCCATAACCCAAAGATGTGTGTGTGATAATTCACTAAATTTTAAAGAAAAAGGTCTCATGTAATCATGTCTTCTGAAACATACTGTTTCATGTTACAGGATAAAAGAGAACTTCACATATTATTACAATATGCCTCATAAGGTAGGTAGTAAGTCAAAAAGGAAACATAACAAGTAGTCTGGTATTTCAGTGATAACATGGAAGGATGGATGGACAACGGACTGTAGGTACGTATCCACACACATAGATATCCCTAAGTGAAGACAACAGTACTAAATGAGGGATGCTGCTATCTGTGACTGTGGCCAGGCACAGCATCCAGGCATACTCCTGCATCACAGGCCAAAGCACTGCTTTCAAACTCTTCTGCTAAGGCCCCATATCCAGGCCTCAAATGTGACACTCTTGTTGAGATTCAACTACTCTACTTTTGGGGCTGCAAATCTACTAAGTTTCCTAACAGCTTTATTTATTTATTTAAATTAATTAATTAATTGACTGCGTTGGGACTTCATTACTGTTGCACATGAGCTTTCTCTAGTTGCACCGAGTGGGTGCTACTCTTCATTGTGGTGCACAGGCTCCTCACTGCAGTGGCTTCTCCTCTTGTGGAGCATGGGCTCTAGGTGCGTGGGCTTCAGTAGTTGCGGCACACAGGCTCAACAGTTGCGGCACATGGGCTTAGCTGCTCCGTGGCATGTGGGATCTTCCTGGAGGAGGGATCAAACCCTTGTCCCCTGCATTGTTGGGCGGATTCTTAACCACTGCGCCACCAGGGAAGTCCCCCAAACGTAGCTTTATTACAGTATACTTTTGAAGTTGTACAGCTGATGTTCTCCAAGTTTTAGCTAACAAATTTCAGCCACTGGAGCAGCCAGTCTGCTGTCATTCCTCTTCTGCACTTGTCCAATTCAGCAGATATTTGCAACAATGAATGGTTATCTGCCTGCCCTGTTCAGCAAAGCACTCTTCTAAAAGTAAAGCTAAGCAGAATTATAATGATCTTCTCCAGAACCAAACCTGAAGGATGAATGTCTAAGACTGATCCTTCCTTCTGCATAGAGCAACTCAAAGAAATAGTTTCTTCAATTTTCACCCCTTTTCTTAAAGGCCTCTTCAGTTAAACTTCCTGGACACTTCTCCCCTCAATGAAGCAGACATGTTGATCAGGAAGGGGCTAAGGGCAAAGAGGTTCAGTTCACACACAGAGTTCTACTCTCTTTGATCCCTTCACCCTTCAAAAAAGAAGGCTTGAGAAGGAATGGCTTCAAGCTGAGTTCTTGCCTGCCTCTACCGTGAAAAAGATAAAGCCTTTTTGGAAGAGATATAGCTAGATGAAATAACCTCTAAAAATATCATTGTGGTGAATAAGGGCACAGAATAAAAAAAAAAAAATCCTAAGTTTTCTTTTAACATTCCTTTTTTAGTACGCAGTAACACCAATAATATAAAAAGGAACTCTCGGTGATGGTATATAAATAGCTCTGGCTGGAGCAAAATAGCTTTGCCTCAGCTTCTCCAGAGCTGAACCAATAAACTATCACGATTAAATTTTCACAGTTCAAAAGCAAGTCCATTTAAACAAAAGAGGCCTTTACTTCTGCAACAAATCCAATAAAAAAACAATATTTATGCTACATATATGCAATTATGGTTTATGGAGGACATCCACATTTTTCAACAAAAAGACTTTCCTGTTGAATGAAGCTGTTAAAAAGCAAACTTCTATTCTCTTACAATGATAGAGCTCTCAAATGAGTGTTTTTATACTCTGAAGATTGCTACTATAGACAGTCTCTGTTCTAAATAAATTCTATACAAAGAATTTCAAATAAAACCAATGAATACATTAGAGCCTCTGAGGTTTCACACACCTCCACTAAATAAGAATAGGGATCAAGAGATTATCCTTTTTATGGCTCAAATGCCTAGCACAGAGCAGGTAAACACTTCCACAACAGTGGATGGGTGACTTGAAGCAGTGGGAAGAGTGGGAAGACAGAAAGTGCAGAGGCTTTAGCATCACACAGACTTGGGTTTCAATGGCAGTTCTGGCACTTATATGTGATCCTTGGGTAAGTATACTCAACTTGTTGTAGCCTCAATTTCATCTGTAAAATGGGGATAATACCTACCTCATAAAGTTGCACTGAGGAGTACATGAAATAATATAAGGAACCTAGCAGAATTCCTAGCATATAGCAGACAGTCATAAAAACATTAGTTTCCCACCCACCCACTTTTCCCTTAGCTTAAAACAGTTTTCAGGTTGAAATAACTAACATTAGCTAGCAGGACTCCTATAGACACATGCTAATACCCTGCAGCTATAATCCTATTCTTGTCCTGTCCCTGTTCATTCCACTCTATACTATCTAGATAAAGGAAAAGAACAAAGTTCTGGATCTTACAAAGCAAGTCACCTCCTGATACCTAAAATGGATTCATGCAATTCATAACACTAAAACATGAAATTTCCCCACAAAATATTTACCCAGTGACTAATAATAAAGGACAAAGTCCCAATGAAAAGCACAGCTGGGCTGCCTACTGGATACATTCACTAGCTGAGCTACACATTCCCGCAGGTCAGTCTCAAGACAGGTGGATTTTCATTCATGCTAAGGAAAATGTACGTGTGCATGGACCTTCGGTATCATCTAAAAGTACCTGAAAATTTTAAAGTCAAATCCTAAATGTCAGCAGTGTCTAAGCCCCACTCCAGACCTACTGAATCTGAACTTACCCTAAAGGAAAGCAGTCTAAATCACAGAATCTCCAACACTTTGCTTCTAGACTCAGTCTAAAGTACCCTTTAAGACTTCTACAGGTATGCTAGTCACCGATTCTAGCCTACGATTAAACCATGGGGGCCAGAGTTGTATTTTCATAGAATAGATGTCACTTCCTCAGGGAGGCCTTCCTTGACCCTCTCAGAGCTGGGCTAGGTGCCCCAATTGGGTCAGGTGATACATGCTCTCATATATTCTGCTTGTTCTTTCATAACTCTCATCAGACTTGTAATTATTTATTTAATATGTAGATTTCCTCCTGACTATAATTTCCTTAAGGGTAAAGATTACATCAGTCTTGTTTGTGAATTTAACCTTAGGGCCTATGCATAAACATTTCTTTGCTTGAATGAATGAATGAGCAGGGGCCAAGGCTACTCAGGTAATGTGGGACCAGACCACAGAGGATCATGATGGATCATGATGGGAGGCTAATGAGTTTGGACTCTGTCTTACGGGCAACCAATACCCAAAGTGGAATAACTTGAAGGAAGGTGCATTTTTAAATGTAATCTTTTTTCTTTTTTTTTGGCCACACTGCATGGCTTGTGGGATCTTAGTTCCCTGACCAGGGATTGAACCCACACCCTTGGCAGTAAAAGCGTAGAATCTTAACCACTGGACCAATGGGAAACGCCTGATTTTTAGAATATAATCTGGCACTGCTCTACGACGTGACAAATTAGAGTAGACCAAGACTGGGGATCAGGAGAAGAGTTAGTAAGTTACTGTAACCATCCAGGTGTGATATGGTAAGGGCTTTAGTTAGGAAGTCGTGGCGGGGCAATGGAAAAGAAGAAATGAACATTTGAAACATTATGAAGGGTATTAAGAGGAATCAAAAGTATCAGCATTAGACAAACTATTATATATAGAGTAGCTAAACAACAAGGTCCTACTGTATAGCACAGGGAACTATATTCAATATCCTGTAATAAACCATAATGGAAAAGAATATGTATATGTATAGCTGAATCCCTATGCTATATGTCAGAAACTAACATACACTGTAAGTTAACTATACTTCAATAAAAAAAAAAAGGAATATCAGCATTAGAAATCTAGTTTAAAACAAAAGAGGTAATTTATTGGTTCATCTAACAGCCAGGTCTACAAGCAGGTAAGGCTGGATCCAGAGACTCAAATGACTGTCAGCTCTGTTTTCCCTCTTATGTTCTCTACTCTAAAGAAGGCTTTCTCAGCATGGCCAGACATATGGCAGCTCAGAGTCATAAGATTACACCCTTACACTTTACTATCTGCAAAGCAACAGACACAACATCTCTAAAGGATCTATCAAATCTGCTGGAAGGACTCTATCTCCACATGCCCACCTGTGAACGAGGCTAGCCAGATCACAGCTCACCCCTAAGAAAGAGGAGGGAGGGACACTGCGACTGAAAATCTCACAAGGACCACCTGGAGTCAGAGAGGGAGTTCCCCAACAACAGTGATTCTGCACAAGCAAATAGCATATATCTAAAATATGAGGTTTTGGCCAAAGCAGCTAAATGTATTACTGTTTTTGCCTCCTCTGGATATTAGTAGACCTAGGTCTTCAGAATTACAGCTATTTAAGATAGCTACATAGCTACCAGGCTAGATTACTTACCTATATTAAAAAAAAAGGACAGTTTAGAAGTTTTAAGATAGAAGATCAGAATCCCAACTGCCTAGATTTAAATTCATGTCCCACAACTTACCTCACACATATTACTTCTCTGTCACTACGTTTCCTGTGAAAATGAGGGTAACACCTCACAGGGCTGCTGTGAGGATTAAATGAATACGTGACGAAGTGCTTCAAGGAGAGCCTGCCACATGGTAAGCGCTCAGTATTAGGGGTCTTAATTTAACCTCATATATATACATAAATGTATCTACACATATATGGTATTTACTAGGTAACACAAGCCCTGAATTGAAAGACTATGGTAAGAATGATTTTACACGAAACTTTTCTACCTAGTGGTCAAAGCTTAGTGCTCACTCTACCTGACCTATCAGTGGCACTGGGCCATCACGCTTCCCTCCCTGATACACTTCCTTCACTTGGCTTCTAGGACTCCACACTCTTGCTTTCCCTCCTTTTCAGTCTCCTGTGCTGGTCCCTTTCCTCCTCCCAGACTTCCTAATGCTGGAGTGCCCCAGAGCTCAGTCCTTGTACTTCTTTTCTGCCTTGAGTCATCCTCTTAAAATTGCAGCTAATCTCTTAGCCAATTAACCCCCTAAATTTTTATGTCCAGCTCAGCTCTCTCTCTTAACACTAGACTCATATCCCACTCCATACCTACATCTCTGTCTAGATGTTACTGGACATCCTGAATTCAGCTTGGTCTGAAATTGAACTCCTGGCCTTCCGCTCCAACCCACGGGCTTCCCCATCTCAGTTAATAGCTCCTCCATCTTCCAACTGCTCAAGTCAAAAATCTCAGAATTATTCTTGATGTCTCGCTTTCACTCACAATACATCCATTAGGTACCCCTGTTGGCTCAATCTTCAAGAGAGAGCTAGAATCCAGCCACTTTCATCACCTCCACTCACACCATCTAGATCCAAGTCAACATCACTTCTTGATTACTGCAAAAGCTCAGCTTCTACTCTTGCCCCCCTAATTTATTCTCAACACGGCAACCAGAGTGAGCCTTCAAAATATAAATCAGATCGTGTTACTCCTCTATTGAAAACCCTCAGATGGCTCTCTACTTCACTCTGAATGAGGCAGAGATCTTATACTGCCTACAAAGCCCTACATGATCGGCCCCACCCCCATTACCATCCTGACCTCAGCTCTCACAACTCTCCTTACTCACTTTGCTCCAACCACACTGACCTCTTCACTGCTTCTTAAACACACCAACTCTGCCCTAATTCCTGGTGCTGGCTTTTTGCCTAAAACACTCTTCTCCATCATACATGTATACCCTCAGACTTCTTCAAATCAACTCAAATATCACGTTCTCAACAAGGCATGCAATAACCACTGCACTTAAAAAATCAATTCTCACCACCTCCCCCTCCATCATCCCCAACCCCCCCTTATTTTACTCTATTCTTTTTTTCCATAGCACTTTCACCTTCATAATTTATGTATTAAACAAACTTTATAATTTATTTTTATGTTATTTGTTTACTGCTGGTGTCCTCACATGAAATGTAAGCTCCACAACAGCAGGCATGTTTGCCTATTTTATTGATTGTATATCAATATTATGTGCCTAACACATAATACATGCTCAATAGATATTCAGTAAATTAAGTATTTACTCAATGAAACTTAACCTACACTCAACTTTATCTACTTTGAGTTTCATAGATACACTGGTCCATACTTTAGAGCATGCTACTTTAAATGGGTTTATCATTGTTCAGATGGTGGCGGGGGGTCAAGACGAGGTACCATGAAATTGAAGAGACTGTCATCTTAAAAATTTCAAACTTAAAAAAGTTTGATTTAGGGCTTCCTAGGTGGCGCAGTGGTTGAGAGCCTGCCTGCCAATGCAGAGGTCACGGGTTCGATCCCAGCTCCAGGAAGATCCCACATGCCGCGGAGCAACTAAGCCCGTGTGCCAAAAAAAAAAAAAAAAAAAGCTTGATTTATAAATTACCCATATGACTTGCATTGGATTACTAAATTATAGCCCATTCCTCATGATTATAATGTCCAAGACCCATAAAGTAGCTGTTTTATTTTAAGAAATATTCTATAATCTTTTAGAACTAGAAGTGGTCTGAGATATCAATGTTTCTTTCACAAGTAAGGAAATAAAATCTGTGAGTTCATCAAGTACCTTTTCCATAGTGAAACAACTAGTGACAGGAGAGCTAGGACCACTGACATCTGTTATGACTAAACTCTCATGTAAAGAGATGACGGTTTTCCTCATTTATAAACAGTCTTCATCTGCCACATGAAGAAGGATCCTTGAAAGATTCTGCTGAGGTTTTCTCTTGGTTAGAACAAGATGATTACTTCTTGAAGTTTATCAAACTGGAGTTTTAGTCTAATCATGTAAAATTTATTTTCAGGTTTATTGAGGCATAATTTACATATAGTAAAATTTCAGGTGTCCACTTGTATGAATTTTGACAAACATATACAGTCATGAAATTACTCCCAGTATCAAGATACAAAACATTTCACTACCGTTAATAGCCCCTCCCCCAACCCAAGCCTCTAGCATCCACTGACCTTTTTCCTGTCCTGATATTTTTTTGCCTTCTCCAGGATGGCATATAAATAAAACCATACAATATGTAGCCTTTCGAGTCTGGCTTACTTCACTTAGCATAAGGCATCTGAGAGTTGTTATGGTGTTGCATGTATCAGTAGTTTGTTCCCTTTTATTGCTGAGTATGTATGTACCACAGTTTGTTTATACCCCAGATGAGGGACAGTTGTTTGCTGGTTTTGGCAATTATGAATAAAAACCACCATAAACATTCACACATAGGCTTTTGCACAGATACAAATTTTCATTTCTCTTAAGTAAATAGCTAAGAGTGAGACAACTAGTTTATGTGGTAAGTAAATGTTTATAAGAAATTGCCAAAGTGCTTTCCAACGTTGCTGTACCATTTTGCATTCCTAACAGCAACATCTGAGAGTCCTACTTCCCTGAGATCCTTGCCAGTGCTGTCAGTGGTTTTTTTGTTTGTTTTTGTTTTTAGCCCTTCTCCTAGGTGTGTAGTGGCATCTCATTGTAGTTTTAATCTGCATTTCCCTAATGACTGAAGTTGAGCATCTTTTCCTACATCACATAAATCTTAAGAGATGTCCTAACAATAGAAAGTAAACAATTACCCTCCTATGGGTTGAATTAGTGGGGAGAAGGGGACTAGGGTAAAACAGGGCACAGAAATTTTTAAACTTCTGTTACATATTCATAAGGCTGTTGAGAGGATCTATCAGATGATGTACATGAAAATATTTTAAAATATGTAAATTACTATTATAAATCTAAGAGACTGCAATTGCTACTAAGTGTTAAAGTTATACAGACACAAAAACTGCAGCTCTCCCAGATGGGAGATGAATAAAACATCTCAGTCTGACCTGCCCTACCAGCACTGTCTGTCTACAATTTTGGAGTTGCCCTAAATTGAGCTAGTTTTTAGTGTTGGAGACAAAGTCCAATTCAAGCACAAATGTCACTTCTCTTTTCATAACCAACATAATCAATGAGTTCAGCATTCAAATAATGGCAAAGGGATGGATTTATTATTTTAGAATGAGAAGCTGGCCAACTTCTGACCCGGTTTTTCCTCCTGCAACTGACATGTCACACCTAAATAAGTCTTCACACTTCCAAAACTAAAAATAAAAAATGTGTCCATTTGTCTTTTAAGAGCCTATACCTATAAGTGATAAATGAATTAAATTTTACCAAACTAATAAGAATCCCTGATGCAGGAGTTTCTTAAAACAAGCACAAAAGCAAAAACCACTTTTCCAAGATTCCTCAGGCTATCTGAATAGACAGAATGACAATGATTAACTAAAAACCACCTAGGGAGGGTCCAGATCAAAGGAAATACCCTAGGACTATGCTGGGTATCTACATCCCAATGTGATAAACCAACAGACAAAACACCAATACTTTGGAGTACTGTTTTAGTCAGGAGTATTATTTTACACATAAAGGGAAGGCTTACCTTTCTTTCTTTTAATAGCTTCTTGTAGCCATTCGATCCAAGTGATAATAAAGTAATAAGGACATCTAAAGAAGGTGAAGCTGAAGCTCTTCCTGAAATAAGGATGATAAGTTATATTCAGAAGGGGGAACAAGCTTTGTAAATTAAGATTTATTACAGTAGCCTATGTACAAATGGATTTTTGTTAGTTATTTTTTCTGAAGAGCATCTGATTTATTTACCTGGATACATCTTGCTGATTTCCTGAATGAAGGAATCATTAAAGCCAGCAATTATAGCGCCACCTACTGGAACCATAAAATTTTTGTCCAAGCTCTGAACGAAAGCGTCTATTCTACCAACTCGAGCCCCCTAGAATGGAATAACACGTAGTATTACACATTAGTTTCTAAAAGAAGGGACAGCAACTGCTATTAATAAATACCATTAAAACAATGCACAGAAACAAAAAACAGGTCAAAGTTTTTTTTTCTTTGTATCGATGCCAGTAAAATATTTTTAAGCATTAAACTGACTTTTTAAATGCTGCTCCTTATATATGGAAGAGCACTTTATAGTTACAAGCTGGTTTCACACATAAATCATTTAATCTTCACAACAAGCCTATGAGGAAGGCAGGGTTTCAGTAACAGTTCAGGCGGGAAGTACACTTAAACAGAACTTTTCACCTTAAAATTGGGTAAGAGAGAGTGAATTCCTCCCATGCCTTTCATCTGTGATCTTCTATTTGACAATAAATGTCAACAGTGGGTCTTACAACTATTAAGTAATTTTAAACACCCTCTGTGAGTTCGAGTGGCTACCATAATCTAATGGACTGTAGCCACCCATGCTGCCAATCAATGAGTTACACATGAAGTGCCTCTCTCTGATGCTTGGATAATCTACTACCTGCATGACCGCTTTAAGTAACAAGCTCTGCTACTACCACCACTCGGATAATAAAGGAGAAGAGAAAAACTTTATTTTTAACATCAACTAATGGAATTTGTTTGGTATACTCTTGGCAATGCTTCTATATAACTTATGTTTTCTAATGTTATAATCTTAGATGATCTAATTCCACTGCAAATGAACTTCAAGTGAAAATTTCATATTCTGGTGAAAAACGGAACATTTGCTAGAAATGTAAAACTCAGTTCTAGTCCCATGCAACATAGTCTATGACCTTCTGCCTAATGTGCTTCAATTTCCTCCTCTTAAAAACTGAGATACTATCTAAATTTCAACTAAGATAGTTTTTTTTTTCTTTATCTGTAGCCACAGATTTTCAATCTGTATTAACAATCTACATTCCTATTAACATTGTAACCATATTTGACCTTCATCTTCCCACTTCATATCCACATCCATATCTCAGGGAGAATAGAAGGAGCAGATAGGTAGCCTAATCTAAAAGACCAGATCCAGGCAAGACATAGAAGCAGCAAAAGCAGAAAAGAGGCACAGACCACTTTAGCGGCTACTGCATGATTGTTTAAACCTTAACCTTCCCTTGTCATTCTCCTTTCTAATTTCCTCATAAATTATGATCAGAGAAAATCTCACCTTATCACAGGAAAACAGAGAGAAGTATATGAGACTAATTGAATAAATAACTGAAAACCATGCAAAGTAGCAGCACATAAAAATAAAGTGGAACAGTCAGAGTTGCCTTCTAATTAACATTTTAAGTACTGCCCAAGGTTTCCTGAGAGAAATCTGAACCTAAATTAGGAGCAGGAGTACTAAGAGAGCAATCAGTGCACTAGACTGTGCTAGAACCTCAGTGCACTAGACTGTGCTAGAACCCCTTCATGACTAAAACACAGAAAGCATTCAAAGGGTAACAAACGCTGTGGCAAGAAAACAAATAGGCTGGACCCAATCTCAGGAATGGTGTGTAGACCTCATTCTCCACACTAAAGTCTGAGCTACTAATGAGGAGGAAAGAAAAACACTAGAAGGCTGGAAGGAAACACAGGAGCATGTCCTATGAAGTAAACAGCTGCCATTTTATCAGTTCATTCATTTACTCGTTTATTCAGAGAACAAATATTTGGGAAAACACTGTTCCAGGTTCTGGACATAGCATCAGTGAATAAAACAGATCATGTTCATATAATAAATACAGCCAGAATTTACTGAGAACTTACTATGCATCAGGTGCTGTTCTAAGCACTTTACATTCTTAACTCATTTAACCCTTGCAATAGCCATAGGGGCAGATGCCACAATAATAGCTATTTTACAGATGAGAAAATTAAGGCACAATGAAATTAAAGTGATGTGCTCAAAGTCAGAAATGTAGTTAATAGCACAGCTGGGATTCAAATCCAGGCAGTTAAAGCACCTTACTGAAAGTCACCCAGGCAAAAACCTAGGTAACAGGGACAAAAAGCCCATGTTTAAAAAGTAAAATATTATTCCCACAGCATTTCCATCCTTCCAGCAACTCAAGCCAAAAGTCTTGGAGTCCGTGAACTCTCATTTCCTCACTCCCAGCATCTGATTCATCAGCATTCCATGAATCTCTCAAAATACATCAGAATTCAACTATTTCTTAACACCTTACCAGCTACCACCCTGGCCCACGCCACCAACACATCTCATGTGGGCTGTCGCAACAGCCTTCCAATGCTTGTCTTCCTACAGGCCATTCCCCACAGTGCAGCCAGAATGATGGATTAAAAATGTAAGTCACATGTCACTTTCCTGCTCAAAATCCTCCAATGGCTGACGATCATACCAATAATAAAATCTCAAATCTTTAACACACCTCAAATCTCTTTACTACCACTGCTGCCCTCATTTGCCCTGGTCCAGCCATAGTGGCCTCCTTGAGATTCCTCACCCGTTCCAAGCACACCCCAGCCTCAATGTCTTGACAGGTGCTGTTACCTTCTGTCTGGAATCTCTCCAGAGAGCTGCCCAGCTCATCCTTTCATATCACTCAGGGCTCTGCTCAAATGCTACTTCTTGAAGAGGATTTCCTGGATCACTCCATCTGACACCCCTTCCCTACAAACACTAGAGCATTTATCAAGACTGTCATCCTTATTGTTAACTGTCTGCTTCTGCTCCGTGAGGATAAAGATTTTGTTGTATTTACTACTGCATCCCCAGTGTCTACCCTGGTGCCTGGCACACCCGTGGGAACCCTGCAAATATCTGTTGAATGAACGAACAATTAGGTCTATGAATAAACAGTATAATACCTACTTCTCTCAAATTCTCAATAAACAAAGTTGCTCCCACACTTTGGGAGCTTCAGAATCCGTTCTAACCCTAAAATAATTAATTCTACACATTTTTGTAACTCTACTACAACCCTCTTTATTAATGTATTCTCACATCCATATTCCATGCGTCTCCTAAATTAGTCAGTTTAGTATATACCAGAAGTATAGGTTCTGCAAAGTTAATTTCCTGGGGACTACATATGCACATCAGAATGATCTATATGCTCAGCACTGACTCATTCTGGGAAACTGCCCTTAAACAAAAAAAGAGTTCTGAATCATTTTAATTATATAGTTCTTTCTTCATTGCTTGATTATTGCAATACTATCTTCTGAAGAAAGCTTTGCAGTTTTAGTTCTTTGTTTTTTAGAGGAAGATAAGGGGCTGTGGAGTCACACTGAATTATGTGGGCCATTTTGCAGCTTGGGACCTTAGGCAAGTCACTTAATACACTCGAGTTTGTTTCTTCACTTGTAGAACGGAAACAATCAGAAGTATACCTTAAACTGTTAGGGTGAAGTTAATAAACTTTAAAAGTCTAGCAGGATGCCTGACACATGGTGGGTACTCAGTAAATGGTATGTATAACTAATAAAAACTACTGAGATAAATTAAAGCTAATTTTAATTTTTTAGAATGTCATGAAACAACTAGCACTGAATAAGAACCAAGTATTTATTTGGTTGAAAGCAACAGGGACACCACCTCTTTTTGTGAGGGCTGATGTTTATGTACTGCTTTTTTTTAAAGAAATGTCATTTCTAGAAGATAATACAGTACCTGCAAAAATAAAAGTCACTTTATAAAAATTCATTCACCATCTTATTGTGTTATCTTCTGTTTAAAATTTTAGTAAAACCACCTCACAAATGAAGAGAGGTGATGACAAAAGAGGGTATTCGTGATGTACAACTCTACGCGCAGCTTTCATACTGTATCCTGGAGCCTGTTTTCTTTGTCTTAATCTCTTCAATTACACCACCAAATTTTCTAGTATTCAAAAATACGTCATGAGCACCAAAACAATGAGCACTGCTGAGTGAAGTACATAACATCTGGGTAAATGTTAAGGGACCATTAAACTGATCATTATGAAGACTTTATAGGCATGCGGAGAGTACAGAAATATAATCAAAGTTCACATTTTAGTTTCAAACTTAAATGTTCTGACCACCTTTAAAAAAGTTAATACTAAATATACACAATGGCTATAACCACGTAAAAAGCAATACATATATGTATTAAAAAGGGTAAAAGGGACACACAAATTATGAAGAGCAAGTGTTAGGGTAACAGGGTTATGAGTGCTCTTCTACCACTTCCTCACTTTTCTAAACTTTTAGGAACGTAGCATATTTGACTTTTAAAAGCATTAAGGCTGCCAAAAATTAAAGAGGGGGAGAAAGGAAAAAGGGGAAAAGGAGGAAGAACAACAAAAATGAATCACTGAAATAATGTTTGTCAAGATTTCCAGCCTAGTTAACTATACCACCTTTCTCTGCTACCATTCAAATTAGATACAATCTAGTGTAAAATTGTGATGAAGCCTTAAAAAGTTAAGGAATAATGGAAAAGGATACCAAGGAAACAGTAAATGGTCTTCCTCAAAGGTTTTAAGAAACCCTGGCATACCATGCATACAACCACTCCACCTCTGGACTTCTTTGGTTATGTAAACTAATCTATTTCCTTATTGATTAAGCTAATTTGGGTTGGGTTTCGGTTACTTGCAGTCAATTACATCCTAACTGGTACAAGCTGGGAGTAAAGAAATTAAGCAAATCAGCTAATGCTATCATATAAACCACATTCATATCAGCAACAGTACATTCAAAATAACAAAAAAGAAAACACAAAAAATTTATGAGGCAGGATCTACAGGGCTGCGGAGCATTCACCGCATGGGAGAAGGCCACAGGTAATCTGTGGATAACTCTTACCCACCTACCACAAATCACATGTGTGTCACAACTGAATATTTCCTAACGACATTATGCACCAAATCATAAGACTCCTATCGAACCTAGATAATATCTAGCCATATCCTCACACAGTGTGAACAATTAATCATCGGCAGCAAATACACGACTTCATTTTTTCCTTTAATTTTCTGAGTAACCGATTACTGAGTGTCAATTATGTACCAGGTACTGTCCTAAGCACTGAGGACGTAACAGTGAACAAAAGTCCTTTGCCTAACAGACTCTTAATTCTAATCACTACCAATAACTAGACAATAAACAAACAAACATCATATCAAACGGTGACAAGGGCTCTGGAGAAAAAGGGCAAAAGGCCATCAATTTCAAGAAACATCATTATTTTACATACCACTACGTAAGAATAAACATTCCAATTAACATTATAAGACAAACCAGTTTCAGAGATATTATAATGTGGAAAAATGTGTACTTTAAAATCAATGAATATGGCAAAACAGAAAAAGAGAGATAGAAAATGCTGGCAAGGAAGAGGAAGGTGCTATTTCAGATAAGGTGTCTGAGAAAGTCTCACTGACCTAAAGAAAGTCAGGTAAGAAGCCACGCAAATCTCTACAACTCTAGAAGAGTAATCTAACAAGAGGGAGGAGCAGCAGTGGGGTGCAAACGGGGCACAAGAGCGGAAGAGAAAGGAGGCAAACACGCCAGGAGGGCGGGGAGAGGGAGAGCAGCAGGAAATGAAATCAGAGAAGCTGCAGACGGCTGAGTACACACAGCCTTGCAGGCCATGGCTGTGACTCTTACTCTGAGTGGGATGAGACGCTCAGTCACACTTTCAAAATAAGAATCTAAACAGATGACTGGGTTCTAGCGGATGTTTATAAAAATAAAAATAAAATCATAGTTTTTAAAAATGTGCCAACTCCATAGTTATATGCTAGAATGTTTATAAATGAAGTGATTTTCAGTCTAGGATATAAAGGTAAAGTGATTTCTTAAATACTAAATATAGAACAAATAATCAACATAGTTTTAAAAATACTGTAATCCAGTATATTAGAAAAATGAGAACACTGGCAATGGAACATTCTCAGAAAGTTAAAAAAATAAGCGATTGAAGTATTTCTGTGTTGGTTCTGACCAAAACTATAGTCCAATGACACTAGCAAAGAATAACGACTTTTATTGAGTGACTACTGGATGCAAATTTATAATGCTCCATAAGTAGAAGATGCTAGATTAACTTTTTCTGTATTAGGTTGTAAGAAAAACAAAGTAATAATCCCAAATACGTTAAAATCCATTTTTCCTTGACATATCTTTTGCAGCTCTCTTACCTGCTGAATGAGGTGCATGCACTTTGAAGACTGCACTCCGTAAGCATTGTTGACTATATGTGGAATGCCGTGATCAGCACAAATCACAGCCAGTTCTTCCAATCTATACGCATATACAACAGAAAGACATAGTCACACTCTGCCTTAATAAAGTACGAGAAAAGGTTTTTAATTTAATAGTTGTCCTTAAAGTATACTAGAGAGAAAAAAAGACAAACTGAAATTTCTACAGCAGTATTTTAGCATCTAATTTGTTTGGCACCTTGGAAATACATAGCAGGCACTTAAGGATAAACCTGAAAAAGCTTTTAAATTAACGTTACCAATAAATAAGAAAATGTGTATTTAGAAAAATCTATATAGATGGTAGCTTTTAAATCACTAGAAAATTTCCTGTATAAAAAGCAAGAAGCAGATTATTTGTAAAGACCTCTCACAAGGCTGACACACTCTTTAACTGCTTTCAGTTGCTTATCATCATAAGCTAATATCTGCAAAATAATTAGCCTATCTTGAAATCTTAAGAAATCTCACATTAAGCATCTCATAAAGTAAAAAATACGTTTTCAAATAGACTTTAATGTATTAAAAAATACAGAACATTAAAATATTTCAGCACCAAAATAACATTTTCCAACAACTTAGATACCAAAGAATCTTTTAAATAGCTGCTGGTTTTAAATTCACTCTTACTTTTTTATTTGACACTCCTCATATTAAGACAATCCGAGAATCTAACTTTATGCAAAGTAGGCAATAAATTTCAATTAGAGTGTAATAAATGATGTTCCTTTGCAATACCAAATACTATTTGTGACTGAAGTCACCTCTAATAGAAATGTCTTCACGCTATGAAACTAAAACTAAAGTCTATGGTTTGATAAAATTAATTTTTTTAAAATGTTCTCTCTACAATATAAAAAAATTTGGAAGCAAAGCATTTTGAGAGAATAAAAATTCTTTCCCACAAGAATGTATTACAAGTATATATTATACAGTTTAATTACCTATTTACACATAACACATTTTCCTTTCATAGTAGATATGCATTAATGTTTTTCAATTACAAACAGAAATAATATTATTCTATTCAACTGTCAGAAGTTTTCAACTTACTTCCCTAAAGTTTTATGAATTAAAAACTCATTTTATCATTTATTTTCATAAACCTCACAAATCAAGGCAGAAAACTAATCAGATGTTATTTTTAGCAAAAGAGACCTTCTGGGATACACACAAGTATTTTCTTCATAAAAGGTACTTTCACATGTTTGTGTCCTAAAGAAAGCATTCCTTAATAACAAACTTCCTTTAAAGTAAGGCACCATAATAACAAAAAGTACTATTTTTTTTAAAATCACTTGTGAGTAGTTTTAAATATTCTGGATTGATCAGATTTGCTAATATTTACATTGTATGTAAGAAAGGCAAGGAGAAACAGGAAAAATATTTTCCACGTGAATCAGACTGTATTCTAACTTAGAAGCCAATTTACGGTGTTTTATCGATTTGAATAAATGACACTCTTCTTTCTTTCAACATTTTCTTTGATTTTGCCCCACAATACTCTCTGTTCAAATAACTAATAAAGACAATACACACATTCAAATTAAGACTATAAGGGAATTAAACTTAATGTAAAGAAATCAAAATGTAATTTTAAATTTAATAAAATCAGAAATTCAAACACATTACTAATAACTGAGCATCACCATTTTCCTAAAGTTCACTCTAACCAGAAACATTCATTATATAACACCACTAAAAAGTACTATATGAGAATTCTATTGACTGAAAAAAAGCTTTTTTGATTTTTTCCAAAGGAGATAATACACGTAAAATGTACTTAAGCACTATACCAGACATACTGTAAACATTCCAAAAAAGTTATTCAAAATTATACAGATGGCCAATGATACAGATGGCCAACATCGCTATTAGAGAAATGCAAATCAAAAGTACAATGAGGTATCACCTCACACCAGTCAGAATGGCCATCACTAAAAAGTATACAAATAATAAATGCTGGAGAGGGTGTGGAGAAAAGGGAACCCTCCTACATTGTTAGTGGGAATGTAAACTGGTGCAGCCACTATGGAAAAGAGTATGAAGGTTCCTTAAAAAAACTTTGCTGTAGGATCCAGCAATCCCACTCCTGCGCATTTACACAGACAAAATTCTAATTCGAAAAGATACATGCAGATCAGTTGCCAGAGGCCGGCGGGGGACCTGAGGCCCAAGAAGACCGTAGGATTCCTGGAACAACCGGGTAGGACCTGGGGGAAGTCAGGGGGGCGGGGAAGGGGAAGCCGGATGGGACGGTGTGACGCCCCTGGGGGGTAGCTGGCTGAGGGGGGAGGTTCCCGCCTGGAGAGACCCTTGGGGGCTGGGAAGATAGGGAAACTGCAACTGGGTTTCTCCCGCCCAGGAGGCCTGCTGAGCTCCTGGGCCTGGGAGCCTACTGGGCTCCCCAGTGGGGTCCTCCACCCTCCAAAGCCCCCTCTGGGCTGCCTGGGTCCTGGGGGTGTGGGAGGGAGGGAGGAGGTGGAGAGACAGACAGGTGTGGGTAGGGGCTTTGAGATTGGGGGACCGGGAGGAGAGGGAGTTTCGCCTGCCCTCTTGGCCAGGGAGGCTGACTGGGCTCCCAGGCCTGGTCCTTCACTCTCTGGGGCCCCCTCTGGCACGTGGGTCCTGGGGGCGTGGGGGGGAGGGGGACGGGGGGAGGGAGAGAGGCAGACAGTGGGGTGGGAAGGGATTTTTCCAGGTCAGAAGAATAGGGGAGGTGCTGCCAGGTTTTTCTTCCGTGCTGGTCCTCTACATTTCAAGGTCCCCCCAGGCCATTGGTCCTAGAAGTACAGGAGGGAAGCAGTGGGGGGAGAAGAGAGGTGGAAGAGGGGAGGGACCCTCTGGGATCAGAGGATTGGGGGAGGAGTGGAAGACATTTACGCTGCCCACTGGCCTGGGAAGCCTGCTGGGCTCCGGGGCCTGGTCTCCAACTCTCCAGGGTCCCCTCGCAGATGTGTTGGTCCCAGGGGCGTGGAAGCATGGCAGGGGAAGGGGAAGAGAGGCAGACCAGTGGTGGGACGTTCCAGGATCGGAGGACCAGGGGAGGTGTGGAGGACCAGGGGAAGCGTAGAGGACCCTTCCCCAGCCCACTTGGGTCCGACGGGCCTGCTGGGCTCCTGAGTCTGGTCCCTCGGTCTCCGGGGCCCACTCCGGCTGAGTGGGTTGTACAGGTGTGGGAGGGAGGGAGGAGAGGGGAAGAGGAAGAGAGGCAGACAGTGGTGGTGGGGACCTTGCAGGACTGGAGAATCAGGGGAGACGCTGCAGGAAATCCCCCTACCCACTTGGCACTGGGAGGCCTGTGGTGCCCCCAGGCCTGGTCTTCGGTCCTCCAGCAGCCCCTCTAGGTCTCACTGGTCCTAGGGGTGTAGAAGGAAAGCAGGCAAGAAGAGGAGAGGCAGGCAGGGGAGGGGACTTCTGGGATTGAAGGGTCAAGGGAGGCGGAGAAGGTATTTCCCCTGCCCACTAGCCCTGCGAAGCCTGCGAGGCTCATGGACCTGGTTTTTCACACTCCAGAGCCCCCTCCAGCTGCTTGGGATCTAGGAGAGTGGGGGGCGGGGGAGAGGAAGAGAGGCAAACAGGGACCCTACGAGACTGGGAGATCTGGGGAAGTGCCGCAGGCATTACCTTGCCCAGTTGGCCCTAGGAAGCCTGTTGGGCGTCAGACTCTGGTCTCCTGCCTTCCAGTGCCCCCTGCAGCTGTGAGGGTCCTAGGGGAATAGGAGGGAGGGGCTGAAGAAGAAGAGAACCCAAGGGGGAGGGACCCACCAAGACTGGAGGACTAGGGGAGGTGCCTAGCATTTCTCCCACCAACTCGGGCCTAGGGAGCCTGCTGGGTACCTGGACCTGGTCCTTTGCCCCCAGGACCACAGGCATTCCTGGGCCCCTCTGCCTCATTGGGCCTAAGCCCCATTCCCCACCACTCCCAGGGCCTTTCTTAAGCATAGGCCCTGCCCACTGCCTAACCACCCCCAACCACCCCTTGTCTAAGCCCCGCCACTATAGCCAAGGCCTTTACTGGCTATTTTTTTTTTCTTTTTCTTTTCTTTTCTTTTTTTCTCTTCCCACCTCCTCACTGCAGCTATTGCAATTGTTTCACCTTCCAGTTGTTACTCCATCTATTTTTTTTTTAATTCTTTCTAACACATCTGTTAGTTTCCTATTCTTATTGTATTTTTTATCTAGCTATTGTTCTGCTGTTGTACTTTTTTTTTTTTTTTTTTTTCATTTTCCTGCTCCACACGGCTTATGGGATCTTGATTCACAAGCCCAGGGTCAGGCCTGAGCTCCTGAGGTGGGAGCTCTGAGTCCAAAACATTGGACTAACAGCGAAACCCAGTTCCCAGGGAATATTTATCAGAGTGAGGTCTCCCAGAGGTTCTCACCTCAACACCAAGACCCAGCTATACTCAACAGCCTACAAACTCCAGTGCTCGAAACCACAGGCCAAACACCCAGTGGGACAGGAACACAATCCCACCCATACAAAGTGGGGGGAAAATGAGTCGACAAAAAAATATGTCACAGATGAAGAAACAAGGTAAAAATACAGAAGACCAAATAAATGAAGACGAAATAGAAAAACTGCCTGAAAAAGAATTCAGAATAATGATAGTAAAGATGATACAAAATCTCGATAACAAGATACAGAAAATACAAGAAACAGTTAATAAGGACTCAGAAGAACTAAAGAGCAAACAAACAGTAATGGACAACAAAATAACTGAAATTAAAAATACTCTAGATGGTATAAACAACAGAATAACTGAGGCAGAAGAACAAATAAGTGAGTTGAAAGTTAGAATGGGGGAAATAACTACCACAGAGCAGGAAAAAGAAAAAAGAATAAAAAGAATGGAAGACAGTCTCAGAAACCCTGGTGACAACATTAAGCGCACCAACATTCGAATCATAGGCATCCCAGAAGAAGAAGAAAAAAAGAAAGGGTCTGAGAAAATATTTGAAGAAGTTATAGTGCAAAAATTCCCCAACATGGGAAAGGAAATAATCAAGTCCAAGAAGCACAGAGTCCCATACAGAATAAACCCAAGGAGAAATACACTGAGGCACATAATAATCAAACTAACAAAGGTTAAACACAAAGAAAAAATATTAAAAGCAGCAAGAGAAAAGCAACAAATAACATATAAGGGAAAACCCATAAGGATAACAGCTGATCTTTCCGCAGAAACTCTGCAGGCCAGAAGGGAGCAGCAGGATATACTGAAAGTTCTGAAAGAGAAAAACTAACAGCCAAGAATAGTCTACCCAGCAAGAATCTCATTCAGATGCCACGAAGAAATCAAAAGCATTACAGACAAGCAAGAGCTAAGAGAATTCAGCACCACCAAACCAGCCCTACAACAAATGCTAAAGGAACTTGTCTAAGCAGGAAACATAAGAGAAAGAAAACACCTACAAAAACAAACCCAAAACAATTAAGAAAATGGTAACAGGAACATATATGTCAATAATCACCTTAAATGTAAATGGATGAAATGCTCCAACCAAAAGACACAGACTGGTTGAATGGATACAAAAACAAGACCCTTATATATGCTGCCTACAAGAAACCCACTTCAGACCGAGGGACACATATAGACTGAAAGTAAGGGGATGGAAAAAGATATTCCATGCAAATGGAAGTCAAAAGAAAGCTGCAGTAGCAATACTCATATTGGACAAATTAGACTTTAAAGTAAAGACTATTACAAGAAATAAGGAAGGACACTACATAATGATCAAGGGATCCATCCAAGAGAAGATATAACAATTGTAAATATCTATGCACCCAACACAGGAGCACCTCAATACATAAGGCAAATGCTAACAGCCATAAAAGGGGACATCGACAGTAACACAATAATAGTAGGAGACTTTAACACCCCGCTTACATCAATGCACAGATCATCCAAACAGAAAATAAATAAGGACACACAAACTTTAAATGACACATTAGATGATCTCGACTTAATTGATATTTATAGGACATTCCATCCAAAAATGACAGAATACACTTTCTTCTCAAGTGCACACAGAATATTCTCCAGGATAGATCACATGTTGGGTCACAAATCAAGCCTTGGTAAAACTCAAGAAAAGTGAAATCGTATCAAGCATCTTCTATGACCACAATGCCACGGGACTAGATATCAATTACAGGAAAAAAACTGTAAAAAATACAAACACATAGAGACTAAACAATATGCTATTAAACAACCAAGAAATCACTGAAGAAATCAGAAAGGAAATCGAAAAATACCTAGAAACAAATGACAATGAAAACACAACAACGCAAAACCTATGGGATGCAGCAAAAGCAGTTCTATGAGGGAAGGTTATAGCAATACAGTCCTACCTCAGGAAACAAGAAAAATATCAAATAAACAACCTAACCTTACACCTAATACAATTAGAGAAAGAACAAAAAAAACCCAAAAGTGAGCAGAAGGAAAGAAATCATAAAGATCACATCAGAAATAAATGAAAAAGAAATTAAACAATAGCAAAGACGGATAAAACTAAAAGCTGGTTCTTTGAGAAGATAAACAAAATTGATAAACCATTAGCCAGACTCATCAGAAAAAAAGGGAGAAGATGCAAATCAACAGAATTAGAAATGAAAAAGGAGAAGTAACAACTGACACTGCAGAAATACAAAAGATCATGAAAGACTACTACAAGCAACTATATGCCAATAAATTGCATAACGTGGAAGAAATGGATAAATTCTTAGAAAAGTTCAATCTTCCAAGACTGAACCAGGAAGAAATAGGAAATATGAACTGACCAATCACAAGTACGGAAATTGAAACTGTGATTAAAAATCTCCCAACAAACAAAAGCCCAGGGCCAGATGGATTCACAGGCGAAGTCTATAAAACATTTAGAGAAGAGCTAACACCCATCCTTCTCAAACTCTTCCAAAATACAGCAGAAGGAGGAACACACCCAAACTCATTCTATGAGGCCACCATCACCCTGATACCAAAACCAGGCAAAGATGTCACAAAAAAAGAAAATTACAGGCCAATATCACTGATGAATATAGATGCAAAAATCCTCAACAAAATACTAGCCAACAGAATCCAACAGCACATTAAAAAGATCATACACCATGATCAAGTGGGATTTATGCCTGGAATACAAGGATTCTTCAATATATGCAAATCAATCAATGTGATACATCATATTAACAAACTGAAGGATAAAAACCATAAGATCATCTCAATTGATGCAGTAAAAGCTTTTGACAAAATTCAACATTCATTTATGATAAAAACACTCCAGAAAATGGGCATAGAAGGAACTTACCTCAACATAATAAAAGTCATATATGAAAAACCAACAGCCAACATCATTCTAAATGATGAAAAACTGAAAGCATTCCCTCCAAGAACAGGAACAAGACAAGGATGTCCACTCTCACCATTATTATTCAACATAGTTTTGGAAGTTTTAGCCACAGCATTCATAGAAGAAAATGAAATAAAAGGAATCCAAATTGAAAAAGAAGAAGCAAATTGTCACTCTTTGCAGATGACATGATATTATACACAGAAAACCCTAAAGATTCTACCAGAAAACTGCTAGCACTAATCGATGAATTTAGTAAAGTAGCAGGATACAAAATGAATGCGCAGAAATCTCTTGCATTCCTATACACTAACAACGAAAGAGCAGAAGGAGAAATTAAGGAAACTCTCCCCTTTACCATTGCAACAAAAAGAATAAAATACCTAGGAATAAACCTGCCTAAGGAGGCAAAAGACCTGTACGCAGAAAACTATAAGACACTGATGAAAGAAATCAAAGATGATACAAACAGATGCAGGGACATACCATGTTCTTGGATTGGAAGAATCAACATTGTGAAAATGACTATCCTACCCAAAGCAATTTACAGATTCAATGCAATCCCTATCAAATTACTAACAGCGTTTCTCACAGAACTAGAACAAGAACTCTTACAATTTGTATGGAAACGCAAAAGACCCCGAATAGCCAAAGCAATCTTGAGAAGGAAAGACGGAGTTGGTGGAATTAGGTTTCCTGACTTCAACCTATACTACAAGGCCACAGTGATCAAGAAAGTATGGTTCTGGCACAAAAACAGAAAGGAAGATCAATGGAACAGCATAGAGAACCCAGAGGTAAACCCATGCACATATGGGCACCTTGTCTTTGACAAAGGAGGCAAGAATATACATTGGAAAAAAGCCTCTTCAATAAGTGGTGCTGGGAAAATTGGACAGCTACATGGAAAACAATGAAATTAGAACACTTCCTAACACCATACACAAAAATAAACTGAAAATGGATTAAAGACCTACATGTAATGCCAGACACTATAAAACTCCTAGAGGAAAACATAAGCAGGACACTCTCTGACATATATCAAAGCAGGATCCTTTTTGACCCACCTCCTAGAATAATGGAAATAAAATCAAGAAGAAACAAATGGGATCTAATGAAACTTAAAAGCTTTTGCAAAGCAAAAGAAACCATAAACAAGACAAGAAGACAACCCTCTGAATGGGAGAAAATACTTGCCAATGAAGCAACAAACAAAGGATTAATCTCCAAAATATATAAGCAGCTCACGCAGCTTAATACCAAAAAAAGAAAATAATCCAATCCACAAATGGGCAGAAGACCTAAATAGACATTTCTCCAAAGAAGACATACAGAAGGACAACAAACACATGAAAAGATTCTCAACATTACTAATCATTAGAGAAATGCAAGTCAAAGCCACAATGAGGTATCACCTCACACCGGTCAGAATGGCCATCATCAAAACATCTAGAAACAACAAATGTTGGAGAGGGTGTGGAGAAAAGGGAACCCTCCTGCACTGCTGGTGGGAATGTAAGCTGGTACAGCCACTATGGAAAACAGTTTGGAGGTTCCTTAAAAAACTAAGAATGGAACTACCATATGACCCAGTAATCCCACTACTGGGCATATACCCAGAGAAAACCATAAACCAAAAAGAAACATGTACCATAATGTTCACTGCAGCACTATTTACAATAGCCAGGACATGGAAGCAACCTCAATGCCCATCAACAGATGAATGGATAAAGAAGATGTGGTACATATATACAATGGAATATTACTCAGCCATAAAAAGGAATGAAATGGAGCTATATGTAATGAGGTGGATAGATCTAGAGACTGTCATACAGAGCGAAGTAAGCCAGAAAGAGAAAAACAAATACCGTATGCTAACGCGCATATATGGAATCTAAAAAATGGTACCGATGAACCCAGTGACAGGGCAAGAATAAGGATGCAGATGTAGAGAATGGACTGGAGGACACGGGGTTGGGGGGGGGGCAAAAGGGAAGATGGGACAAGGTCAGAGATTAGCATAGACATATATACACTACCAATGTTAAATGGATAGCTAGGGGGAAGTTGCTGTATAACAAAGGGAGATCAACTCAGTGACGGGTGATGCATTAGAGGGCCAGGACAGGGAGGGTAGGAGGGAGTCACGGGAGGGAGGGGATATATGTATAAATACAGCTGATTCACTTTGGTGTACCTCAAAAACTGGTACAAGAGTGTAAAGCAATTACATTCCAATAAAGAGCTTAAAAAAAAAAAAAGATACATTCACCACTACATTCATAATAGCACTATTTACAATAGCCAAGATATGGAAGCAACCTAAATGTCCATCTACTGATGAATCGATAAAGATGTGGTATTATACACACACACACACACACACACACACACATATATAATACAATGGAATACTACTCAGCCATGAAAAAGAATGAAATAATGCCATTTGTAGCAACAGGAACAGAGCCAGAGATTACCAAACTAAGTGAGGTCAGACAAAGACAAGTACCATTTGATATCACTTGTATGTGGAATCTAAAACATGATAAAATGAACTTACAAAACAGAAACAGACTCACAGACACAGAAAACAAACTTATGGTCACCAAAAGGGAAAGGGGGTGGGGGAGGGATATATTAGGAGTTTGGGATTAGCAGATACAAACTACTATATATAAAATAGACAAACCACAAGGTCATACTGTAGAGCACAGGGAACTATATTCAATATCCTACAATAAACCATAATGGAAAAGATATGAAAAAGAATATACATATATATGTATGTGTACATATATGTTATATATATGTATACATATAGATCTATATGTATAACTGAATCACTTTGCTGTACACCAGAAACTAATACAACATTGCAAATCAATTATACATCAATTTAAAAAAAGTCAAAATGGAACAAAACCAAAAATACCCTCAAGGATAAATAATCTAACTATGACAAATATCCACATGCTGTTTTTGGAAATGTAATTTATTTCCATCACATTAAAATTTTTCTAGATAGCAAAACCATCAGTGAAGAAAGACTAAAGATTTTCATTTAATATTTCAATACAAATTTAAAATCTGAGTGATAAGTAATGAATAAACAACTAATGCATATGCAACATAATCTGAAAATAGAATCCAAACTCATGAATGAAGTATGGTAAATTTTCAAGAGCATGGTCTTAAAATTTTCTTTTAAAATCTGCCTATGATAAAAGCTAACATCCATTCATTACTGCCAAATTATGTGACACTATGAATTAAAATCAAAGTATTACTTGATGCTACAAAAATAGTCCAAACTCAATATAGTTTTTACAAATTATTAGCACTTCAGTTCAAAATGTTAAAATGCAACAAACAGTTGCTGTCGAAACTAGAAATATGTATTACTATACCTAAGCCTACCACATTTCCAGAATAAAAATTTGTGGCCACCCTTTTGAAAAGCAAACACTTGCCTTTTTTAAAAAAATTTTCTTAAATACCTGCATTGTTCTCAACATGCAAAGACAATTATATAGCCAATGGTATATCTGGGTTAGTCTTGCAGTTTAAAAAAAATTAGAGGACAATAAATAATCCTAAAATTTTCTATTTAAAACCTGTTAATACTGATAGTTCCTACGTAGGAAAACTAACTGTAAGATCAAAGAAGTGTCGATGGCAATGAAAACAAGTATGTAAATCCAACACTGAGCCTAGAAACTTCTATTAAATAATGAGGAAGAAGATGCTAGATGTCCAGAAACATAAAGAAGAGCAAGAAAACAGAGATGCTCTATCTCCCCTCAGGTGATAAATATATCTACACCTCGTACTAGTTGTTTTTCCTTCTTCTATATCAAATTTTCATTTCCCCAAGCCATTATGTTGTTTCCTCAACAGCCCACTCACATAGCATTTACTGCCAAATGTTACTTAGGCATCTTTGAGAATTAGTATAAGTGCATTTTATTTAAAAGACTGATGAATACTGAAGGACAATATTCACAAATCATTTACCTATCAGGCACCCTTGGAGCAAAACAGGATGTAGTAGAATGAACACACAGAATGTAATCGGGCCCAAGTTCCCGGACTTTAGCCTCCACTGCTTTCAGGTCTGTGCGTAGCTCATCACCTTCTAAAACGTTCTCTATCACCACAGGCTCAAAACCTAAACAAGCCAAGCAGAAACCAAAATGTTAGTATAAACTAAAACAAGGGGAAATTCTGGACTCTAGGAAGCAGTGTTATTCTACAGAAAAACTCTTAAATATTTATTTTGGTCAATGAACCCTTCTCTAATAATTTGGACCTGGTTTAACACCAGCGTGAGTCAAAGGCAGGTCAAAATCCTGTGAAGGACATCTAGACCACAATTAGGACCACAAATCTATTTAACATTTTGATATGACAAGAAAAGACTAATTCTGGGAAGTAAGGAAAACAAATGTTAAATAGATGCCTACAAAAGTAATAAAACAGTCATTGATGACAAAAGGGATCACTTAGCCCAGTTCAATTTCAATCCATTAAAAAGTAAATCTACTCATTCTCTGGCAACATTTAAGATTTATTTTAAATTTCACTTTATTTCAGAGATGAACAAAAATAATAATATAATTCAAGTACTGAAACAAATCATAATCATCAATGTTTTACTTCTAAAGAAAAATACAACACATTTTAGTAGACGCATCTCACAGGTTAGAAGAGCCTTCTATAATTTAAACAGAAAAATTGTTTTGCACAAAAGTTATTATGTACTCACATCTTCAGTCTTCTCAAATACCAGATCTAGCAGCAGGCTAGATTCATGGATTTAAGAGCTATAAGGGATTTAGAAACCATTTAGCTCAACTCACTCATTTCAAAGATAAGGGAGCCAAAGTTTAGGAAGATTAAGTGGCTTCCCCAAGGTCACACAGCAATTTAAAGCAAAGTTAGGAGCAAGTAGTTTTCTATTCTGTTTTAGAATCTACATCAAGTTGTCTGCATTCTATTTATAGAAATACAAAACTTCAGCCACCATAAAATTATCAATTCATATACAGTGGTCCACAGAAGTCTAGGTTTCATATCTATATAGCTATTAAAACAAACAAAACTTTATTTAAATAACTTCTTAAGGACAGCTAATTCTCTATTATTTCTCAAATTCTCTACGGATTATTTATGCAGCTTAATTACAGCCCAATACTGTTCATTTCATACAACAGACTGAGGCCATTCAAAAATAGCTTTAAACTCTCAAGTTCGACTTGACCTAAGCAAGCTGAGTACTAAAATACCAACTTAAAGTTTTTGTGTCATCTAAACTCAATGATGCCTTGCACTATCCTTGTACTCTGATTCATGGTAATTATTTATGCATATTCCACTCATGTATACACAACAAACATTCCTGAAGCACCTTTTATGCTCCAGGAATTATTGTTGGGCATTTCTTAAAATTTCATTAAATTTCATCCCATTTAATCCTGAAAACAATCTTCTGAGGCAAGCAATCACATCCTCATTTTAAAGAATAGGGACATACGACATAGCACTTCCATTTCTTAGTGTATACTGAGAAGAATTCAAAGCGGGGACTCAAACAGGTATTTGAACACCCATGTTCATAGCAGCATTATTCACCACAGCCAAAAGGTGGGAGCAACCCAAGTGTGCACCAGTGAATGATTGAATAAACAAAATGTGGGATATATATACAACTGGAATCTTAAAAAAGGAAAGAAATTCTGGCACGTGCTATAACATGGAAGAACCTTAAAGACGTTATGCTAAGTCAAATAAGCCAGTCACAAAAGGACAAATATTCTGTAATTCCACCTATATGAAGGACAAATTTATAGAGACAGAAAGTGGAATAGCGCTTGCTAGGGACTGGGGGTAGTGGGGAGGGGAGAGTTATGTTTAATTACCTATTAAAGTTTCAGTTTAGGAGGATGAAAAAGTTCTGTAGAGAGATGGCAGTGATAGTTCACAACAAGATAAATGTACTTAATGTCCAGGAACTTACATTTCAAAATGGTTAGAAAGGTAAATTTTGTTATGTATATTTTACCACAATAAAAAGGAAAAGGAATAGTTTAGTTTCTTTTTCATTTATCTATCTCTATATAAAAGTTTGAATTTTCTGTAATATTAAAGACATATATGCTACTTCTCTTCTTTTACCTGCAGTGATCATGGATTTAAAGCAGGACTTCTGGTCTATTCGTGGCCATATAATATACTTTGCTTTTGGTCTTTTGTGTCGTAATGTTAAGAAACACAGGGTTAGACTCATACCAGTTGCCATCGGAACTACAAAGCAGTTGGTCACTGTGTGGACACCTACAAATAAGAAGAAAAACAGAAATTAGTTATTCCATTGAAAAACCAGCATCCTTCTTAAAGAAACGATATACTTCTATCCAATAAAAACAGTTAATAGACTTAGTGCTTATTCTTCTGTACTTGCGCTCAGGAAGTTCACTGCTAAATTCATCCTCCAGGCTTATGGCTCTCATTTTCTACCTTATTCTAAAAGTTGTATATATATATTATATAATATACTTCTATATATACTATATAATATATATACACATATTTGTCTTTTCAAAAGCCATTTATACTCCTTTTGGAAAGATGCACTAACAAAAGAAATTAGGCAAAGGTTTGTGTGACTGGTCGGCCAAAAGTATTATGATTAACACAGTACGTACCAGCCAACTTTATGATGTCCAGGACCAAAGAATTGGTAATTTTGTTCAAAAGGCTAGAACCTGCAGCTTTGGGTTGCACAGCAGAAATATCACCCGATCGTCCAATTCCATGAATGAACCTAAGCAAAAAATGTGGCAACAACTGGACAAAAATATTCAGTGTTCTAAGTAATCCACTGTATAAGTACACAGTTACAATAACCAAATAAACACTATACTTGACTATTAATAATGTGAAAACATCTAGGTAAATCAAAACAAATTCATCAGTTATGCTATGATAGCAAGTCTTCAAAGATGACCACCATCAATTCCTTTCCTCTCTATGCCCATATGCCACTGCCACACGAAGAGATGGAGTCTAATTCCTCTCCACTTGAATCTGGGCTAGCCTCAGTGACTTGCTTGATCTGGAAGAATCTAGCAGAAGTGATGGTCTGGAACTTCTGAGCTAGGTCACAAGAAGCCTTAAAGCTTCCACCTGGCCTCTTGAAGGATTTGCTAGAGGGAAGGATGGGATTCCTCTCTTCAAATCCAGCTGCCATGCTGCAGGAAGCCCAAGCCAAACCACTTGGAGAGGCCAGCTAAGTGACTCAACTTGGCTATAATGCCCAGTTGAACCTTCAGACGACTAAACTCTCAGCCAATACCTGACTGTACTACATGAGAGACCTGAAGCAACTGTCACCTGCTAAGTCCAGGTAACCTGTGAGAGATAACAATAAATGATTGTTTTAAGCCACTAAGTTTTGAGGTGGTTTGTTATACAATAATAGAAAACCAGAACATATGCAACATTAAATTCTCTTCTTTCTTTCCATTTCTCTAATCAGAGCAGCGAGCTAAGTTCCAACAGGGATAAGATGATGTTCCAAATATTGCCTTAAGTTTAGCAGTACATGCTCCTTGAAAATTAGTGTGCAAATCCACTCATTTTAAATTTGATCATGTTATACACTATTTAAAGACACCGCTGAATACACTGCAAAAGTCAAAAAATCTGTTTGTCATTTATAGTTGCCTAGATCAGAAATTCTGCACATTGGAATTATCACAGAACACTAGTCTAGGATCACACTCTATTACCACTGCAACCTCACGTACAAAGCATTTTTTTACATATGTTATCAACCATGTTACTGGCTTATTTTTAACCATGAATTTTTCATCCCGGTCATATATTCATTATCATTAGTTTTGACTACAATAGTTTGGGTTGAAATAAAATTCTACTATCCCTAAGAAAATTTCATGATTTAAAATCATGGAAGACAGGAGTTTTAAAAAGTTTACCTGTATTTCATAGAAAGGTTGGAGAACAGAGAAGTGATCATATTTGGAACCACTAACAACTAAATGGTTATCAGAACTGATGAAAAGCTTTCTGAAATAATGCAAAAGAAAAGTGACTTAAGAATCTGAAATTAAATATAATACACCTTTCCTGCATCTATCGCAACAAAGCAAGATATTTATAAAATGAGATTCAGTTTAGATGCAGATGAATGATGTTTTAAAGTTCTATAAATATACCAGTCTCTAAAAAAACTTGCAATGTTTGAAAAACAACATGGAAGACTATAAGCAACCTTAACATATTTTAAACTCTTTCAACCAAATAGGTTTATTAGGTTAAACATTCTTAACAAAATGTATAGCCAGTATAAACATTCTTAACAGAACACAGTCAGCACTGATAACCAGCCAGAACCTAACAGGGTAACCACCACATGCTACAACTTACACCCTGCAGTCCTGTAACGCAGGTATTCATATCTGTTTCCATCTCCCTGCTGCACCTAGGTCACATGCCCATTTAAACAAGGTGGTTACAAACGGACATGTTATAATTTAATGATTAATCCTGCCACCACTGTTTGTAACCAAAAAAGGAGGCGGGGGGTAGGAAATGCTTTGCACATAAAACATACCTGTAATGTCGCCGAGCAACTAATGCAGATGCCACTCTCCCTTCCCTTTCTCCCACACCACAATTGCCCAGGAAATTGTTGCTATCCATGATTGCAAGTTCATGTAAAAAGAGTTCAAGTGTACTTTCATCCCAACCATCCTCTGGACACTTGCCCTGAAAAACAGACAGGAAGGAAAGAAAAAAAGAAAAGAAAAAAAAGAAAAGAAAAGAAAAAAGAAAGACGCTTATAACTATATTTAAGAAACCATCATTCCCTAGAACCCTACTTCAACGACCTTTAAAACTTCTCCAGGCACATTTTGCCATGCTCCTGGCTTTCTAAAATTCAGACATAAATTCAGCACTATGAAGAAAGCCTGAATAGGCAAAATGTTTGCGTTACACTATGTTACAATTATGTACAGGCTGCGGCGAGAAGCGATGATAAATGCGCACAGTGAGATTTACTCAGGTTTGAAGTTGCAGTAAAAGTAACTGAAAGCGAATAAACCTTATCTTCGACCAGGATTTTTTACATCAGGGTGTTAAGACTAGGATTGTTAAACTTTAGTGACATTAAAGTTCGGGACGCTGGCAAGAAACAGGCCTGAAAAGTCCCTCAGCCCACCTGCTTCGAGTTAGTATACAGTAGTTTATAAATATCACCCGGGAGCGGGGAAAAGTGGAAGACGCGAACTTTGCCCTGTCCGCAAACAGAAAAGTAAACCACGTGGGCCTTCCCCGCGCTCCCCCAACCCGAAGTCGGGGGGGGGGACTCAAAATCCCGCACTCCCCGCGTCCGGGTGTCGCCGGCACCGGCGGGGCTGGGGAGGAGCTGAGCAGCGCACGCCGGCCCGCCGCAGGCCCGGCCGCCGCAGGCTCCGGGGACGGGGCTCAGCCCGCAGACGCGCGCGAGCGAGGCGGCTCCCGGAACTCACAGGGGCGCGGGGCGGGGCCGGAGCCCAGGGGGCGCGGCGGCCGGGGAGAGACCCGCCAGCTCGGTACCTTCTCCAGAAGCAGCCGTATGAGGTGCTCGTGCGAGCGGCGGGCCTCACAGCCCTGCCGCACGTAAGCCGGCGACACCAGCCGCTCGCCCGCCGCGAAGCTCTCGCGGTTCATGGCCGCGGGGGCGGCTGCCGCCGGAGAATACCTGACACCCGCCGGCCACACGCCGGAACCGGGAGGCGAACCGCCGCCTGGACGGTACGGGAAGGCCTTGGGACCAAAACAATTAAAAAAAAAAACTACGACTCGCTCTCGCACATGCGCGAACCGCTTCAAATGGTGTGCCAGGAGCGGAAGCATTTGGGCATGCGCATAGGTGTCGCGGGCTGGGGGGTTGGCAGGTTGGCGGGCTTCAGGCCGTATGGAAAATAAGCCCCGCCTCCCTGCATCTGATTGGTCCAGTTAAACCCTCGCGTGCCTGGGTCCGCCTTGAAGGAAAGACGGCACCTGTGAGGGGGCGCTGAGGAGAGCGAGGGGCTGAGGAGAGCCAGGGGCAAGTGCCTGGTTCTCTGAAGAAAAAGTTTGCTGAGTTACTCTGTGCTCCGCTCCTGTTGAATGGTGAGCTCTGTGAGTCTGTGCTTCAGCTTTACTCAGGCCGTGTTTCTCAGATTCCAGAACCGTTCATCTGTAGCCTCAGACATCTCAACGTTTACAGTTGCCTGGCAACCTTTTTTTTTTCTTTCTTCTTTTTTTTCGGTGGCGCCACAGAGCATGCAGGAACTTAGGTGCCGGACCAGAGATCTGCACCTCCAGGCAGTGCCCTGGCAACCCCATTTGAAATAGCGGTGTCCCCCTCCTTTCCTCCTTTGCTTTACAGGATTTTTGGCCATAGCGCTTATCATCCACCTCCTGATGTGACAGACGTTGTTTACACACACACACACACACACACACACACACACACACACACCCCTATGAATGTAAACTCTCTAAAAGGGCCTTGGTGTTTGCTGCCGTACTTCACAAACGCCTAGAAAAGTGCCCAGAATACAGTAGGGGCTTAAGAAAACTTTTTTTAATCTTGAATTAATGAATTACTTTCACTATGCAACAACCCAGCGCTAGGTGCCTGAGATACAGAAATGAAAAAGCAGGATCCCTGACTTTGATTTCTCGCTAACCTTCACCTGAGGTGAGCCTTGAAATTCCTGTTATCCAGTGGTGCGCGAGGGCCCACCTGCACGTGCTCACACTTGTTTGTGTGACCAAGTCCAAGCTCGCTCAGCTCGCGTCGCGACAGGCCAATGAATTGGAGACGAGGTGCTGAGGCGAGGAGGACGACTTTATTTGGAGAGCCGGCAGACCCAGGAGGTGGCCGACGCGTGTCTGTCAAAAAAACCATCTTGCCAGAGTTAGAATTCGGGCTTCTTTCCCACTAAAAGGGGAGGGTGCGTTATTGGTTATTGCAGACTTCCTGATGCCAGAATCTTTTGTTCTGGCAGCTGCCCGCATAGGTCAGGTCACGGTGTTCCTGTAAACCTCCAGCAAGGCAAATGTTATTCTCTGCTGTGCAACTTTAAAGGTCAGAGGTTTTGGGAATGGGCTATCCTGCCTGTTTCAGGCTATAAAGTAACATTCTATACTTGTAACAAAAGCAATAGAAGACAAAGGTTAATGTAAAACAAACAGATCTAAGAGGGAGTCCGGTTTAGCCCCTCCCTGTAACATTTGCAAGAGCCGATTGTTAAATGTTCCCTAATTTTGTGCCCTGGTTTTTAAATACGGCTGTTCTTAATTGTAATTTTACAGCTAATCAATTGTATTCAAAGTAAAAGTAGTAAATACTCAAACTCATCATTTCCTAATTATTTTACTACATTTTACTATTATCTCTGCTTTTGAGATTATTTACATCTCTTGTACCTGTATAGTGGAAATAAGATATACTGGCATCCTACTACACATCTCTTTCCAACTCCCTGTTTAGGGGTATCATGTTGGTAGCTTGAAACTGGCTGTGGTGGGAGTATTTACACCGTGGAAATCAGCAACTCTACAAATCAGGCCCTTACCTTCCGCCCATACCCCACTCCCCTAGGACTCAGTTATTTAACATGGACCAAGTCACCGCTATTCCTACTGCATGTTCCCAGGGCATCCTGCCATTTAGCAGCCATAGTGCTTGTCAAATTCCATTTTAAAAAAACTTAGAGATCTGCTTAAAGCCTCTGGAAACTAAAAACTTGGAAAAATTAAATTTAAAAAAATGTTCCCAATGTTTTGAAATAAGCTTTAAGCTGCTTTTCAAACTGAAATTATTTACATATGTACATAGACATACATACATACATAAATTATTTACATAGGTACCTATGTCTATGTACATATTTAAAAAAATTTTGTTGGGATACACACAATAGACAGATTTAAGTGTATAACTTGTTGAGTTTTGACAAATGTTAGTAGTCCTGTAGCCACCACCACCACTAGAGCAATGGTTTAAAATATTTACCTTACCTTAAACATGTGCTTGCGCCCTTTTGCAGTAAATGCTGTCCCCTCCCTTCCTCATCCCCTGACAACCACGGATTTGTTTTCTGTCAGTGTAAGTTTGAATTTTCTAGAATATTATATAAATGCAATATTACAACAACAACAACAACAATCAATTGTTAATTTTTTTGTTTTCCTCAACTAGACCGTGAGCTCCTGGTTGACAAGGGCCATATTTGACATCTGTGTTCAAAGCACGGCACTGAACACTATGTAATAGGTGCTCAACAGCTTCCCCTTGCCAGCAGCCTCCAGTCAGTGCACACCTGAACCCTTCCTCTTTTTTCATCATATAGCTTTTCCACTCCCCTGCCTGCCTTTGAGTCTGCCAAATGCAAGTGGTGGTCACTAACTCCCTTGCACCAACAAGTTCTGATTAAATAGTCTCTGTTTGTTATTTGGATGGTCTTCATTACTTTCCACAGTTTTCCTGAAGACTCCACTGAGACACAGTCTGCACTGTCCGTCACCATGGACCCCAGCCTCCAGCCAGATGAGGTTCCCACAGAGGCCCGAGTGCCTTGCTCCTTGTTGCTGTCAAGTCTGTGCCAACATGGTGAGTCAGAGCTCTGCTATCTTTGCGTTGAGTTCCTCAGCTATTTACTCTAATTGTGGTACCCAGTTTTTGTTATTGGTTCCCATTTGTATGATGTCCTTGGTAGAATAAGACCATCCCTTTTCATGCTTTTTGGTTCTCTTTTGTACTTCTATTTTGTATTGTGCTGTCTGAAAGTGTTGCCATAAGAAGAATCATAAGGTAGAACACAGGCATGAGCCCTATAAGCCTGTTGTTTAAGCCAGCCTCACAGACTGATGAGTTTGGTGTTCTTACCAGACTGGCATCCTTTTGGACAAACTTCATTGTGAGTTCCCAATAAAACTAGATGAGGTTCTCCTTTCATCTTGATTTTTTGTCCTGAGAGTTTGCCTTTGATCAAGAGGCAGTTCCCTCTAATTTTCCACCCACCAAGAGGCACAGATTGTTGGGTCTGTGTTCAGAGGGATCTTGAAACACTAAGAAAACAAACATCAATTTTAACCAACCATTGCCAGCTCTCCTGAGGTCGTCAAAGCTTAAAACCTCTCCTCCTCCAGGAAAAAATGGCTGCTACTTATGTGTATTTTTATTACAATCCTAATTCTGGTGTGTGGTTCTCTAAATGGCAGATTTGGGCCTTCATTGGCCCCTCTGGGGGATATTTGACTTGAATACATATTTTATTTGATAGGCACCTTTGAAAAGAAAGGGAATTAAGATTTCTCAGGCCCAATGGGCAGCTGTGTTTAATTGGTATGCAGAGGCTTCCAAAGAAATTCTGGTTCAAAAAGTATTTCACTAAAAGATTCTTTGGCCAAAGCCAATAAGCAATTTAACAAACTTAAGCAGAAATAAACTAGACTCCTTTCCTAGTAAATCCTCCCCATCCTTTTTGCCTCCTTATATCCAGATGTCCCTCTTCTTCCTTATCCTTCTGATCTCATCAGCTCTTCCCTTCTCTTCCTCTTGTCCACACCCCCTCCCTACTCCCAGCAACTCTCCTAGGACTACAAAATGCCAGTTGCCTCTAAAGATCTATCTCTCCTATGAGCCAGACATATGGGCAACTGTGTAATTTAAACTTTGGACCCAAGATGAATTAAGAGCTATACTTAAGCTTCTCTCTATTCCCATATAAGACTATTAACTATTCATAGAAGAATTTTAAATTAATTTGGGTGCATATGATTCAGGGTTACCTAACCTGTATCAACTCGTACACATGTTGGTCAGAACCTCAGAACCTCAGCTGAATCTTGGATGGCAAAGCTGATTGGACTGACTCAGAAAGGGATCTACAGGATCTCTCTTTTCACAATAAACCTGTCCCAAAAAAAAAGGATCTTAAATTAAAAAAAAAGATTTGAAAAGCAGGGCAAATTCTCCTAAAAATATTATAGCATCCCCAAACATTTCCAATAAAAATTCATTGGACCATAATTGAATCATACAAACAGAAAAATGATGAAAATATAGATTTTCTTTTTTTCTTTTTTCTTTTTTTTTTAAAAGTTGAGAGTTATGTTTTATTTGGAGGACAAATTGAGGACCTAAGCCTGGGACACAGCATCTCAGATAATTCTGAGAAACTGTTCCAAAGAGGCAAGGGAGGTGTGTGGCGGGGGAGCCAGGATATACAGGACTTTTTGCAACAGAAGACCAGGTAGACGGAACATCAAAAGATGACTGTTAATGAAAGAAAACAGATATCTCAAATTAAGGAATTTAGTGCTTTTCTATGTGTGGGAAAAGAGTTTTATTAAGATATAATTGACATACAATAAACTGCATATATTTAAAGTGTACAATTTGATATTTTTTTCTTATTAGTCATCTATTTTATACATATTAGTGTATATATGTCAATCCCAATCTCCCAATTCATCCCCCCCGCCCCTGCTTTCCCCACCCTGGTGTCCACACATTTGTTCTCTACATCTGTGTCTCCATTTCTGCCTTGCAAACTGGTTCATCCTCACCATTTTTTCTAGATTCCACATATATGCGTTAACATACGATACTTGTTTTCTCTTTCTGACTTACTTCACTCTGTACGACAGTCTCTAGGTCCATCCACGTCTCCATAAATGACCCAATTTTATTCCTTTTTATGACCAAGTAAGAAAATATAGGAAATTTTCATGTTCTACTAGAAAATACCTTCAGGAGTTAATGAAGGTGCCAGTTGTAAAAGTAGTCCTTACATCTCATTTGTCAATGGAGTTAAACCTAAAACTGGAAGCCTAATTCAAAAGTAAAAATTATAATGGGAAATAGTCTCTTTGAACTAAAACACTTGTCAGAACATTTTGAACGGGCTTTAAGTAAAACTAAGGCAGAATCCAAAATAAACTGTGATCCTGCAGACTCAACAGCTAGGTGGCCCACTTCCCAAGCAACTATTTTTGACAAGGTAGATATTGTAAACAAAAAGGACACTGGAAAAAAGAATGTCCCATCTTATAAAAGCAAAACCAAGATAAAGAAAATCCCTCAATTCTGATGAATGGGGGTGCTCTGAAAAAGGAAAACACTTTCAATATCCTGAATTACCCTTAAACATTCAAGTTGAATAAATATAGATGGTCAGCCTCATCAATTCCTGGATGCTACTCTTACTACATTAAACCCCATTATCTTTGCTCAACTTCTTCCCCTGAGTAACCATGCACACAAGTGACAATTCTTTCACACAACCCACAGATATTTCCTGTCTCCCAGCCCTTAACTGTAACACTTGAGACCTTGAAGAGAAAACATTCCTTCCTGCTCTGTGATGCCACCCCTGCAAATTTAATAAGGAGAGACTTACTTTGCAAATGGAATTGTAATATTAAATACACAACAGAAGGACTATTTCTTAAAGTTCCAGAAGACTCTTCTATTCATAATCAAGTTGTGTCCGTTCTGGATATACCTTTGCCTTCTCCATTATATCTGATGCATACCCCAGATAAAGGTCTTGACATCATACATGATATTCTATGACCTTAAAAGTCCCCTGGCATAGAAAACTAATTGCAGCAGTAAATAGATCCTACCAAACATCCCCAATATCCCCTGAAGCCAGAAGCAAAGGAAGGTTTCAAAGCTATAGTTGAATACCTTATATCCAAAGGTCTTCTTATATCCTTCACTAGTCCTTGTAACACTCAGTAAAGAAATCAAATGGATAAGGATATCAATTTTCTCAAGACCTTAGGACGATCAACAAAATTTTTATCCCTCGCTTTCCAGTAATACCTAATGCAAATAGTATCTTGACGTCAATTCTACCTGAAGCTACTTGCTTTCCTGTAGTGGACCGTTGCTTTGTCTTTTCTGATGTGCCTCTAGATCACACCTAGGACACTCAATACCTTTTAGTCATCACCTGAGGAAGATAACAATATTCCTAGAGAGTCATGCCCCAAGGGTTCACTGAAACCCTCTCCTATTTTTCTCAGTTCCTCAAACAAGTCTTAACAGATCTAAATTTCCCATGTTATTAAGTTCTTTTTTTTTTTTTTAAGATTTGCTTTTTGGAACTTTCTGGAAAATCTTTTTCTTTTAAGCTCTTTATTGGAATATAATTGCTTTACACTCTTGTAGCAGCTTATGAGATACACCAAAGTGAATCAGCTGTATTTATACATATATCCCCATATCCCCTCCCTCCTGCAACTCCCTTCCGCTCTCCCTGTCCCGGCCCTCTAAGGCATGACCCATCATCGAGTTTATCTCCCTTTGTTATACAGCAACTTCCCACTAGCTATCTATTTTACAGTTGGTAGTGTTTATATGTCTATGCTACTCTCTCACTTTGTCCCAGCTTCCCCTTCACCCTCCGCCCCCCCAACTCCGTGTCCTCCAGTCCATTCTCTACATCTGCATCCTTATTCTTGCCCTGTCACTGGGTTCATCGGTACCATTTTTTTCCTTTAGATTCCATATATATGAGTTAGCATACAGTAGTTGTTTTTCTTTTTCTGGCTTACTTAGCTCTGTATGACAGACTCCAGGTCTATCCACCTCATTACATATAGCTCCATTTCATTCCTTTTTATGGCTGAGTAATATTCCATTGTGTATATGTACCACATCTTCTTTATCCATTCATCTGTTGATGGGCATTGAGGTTGCTTCCATGTCCTGGCTATTGTAAATAGTGCTGCAATGAACATTATGGTACATGTTTCTTTTTGGATTATAGTTTTCTCTGGGTATATGCCCAGTAGTAGAATTACTGGGTCATATGGTAGTTCCATTCTTAGTTTTTTAAGGAACCTCCAAACTGTTTTCCATAGTGGCTGTACCAGCTTACATTCCCACCAGCAGTGCAGGAGGGTTCCCTTTTCTCCACACCCTCTCCAACATTTGTTGTTTCTAGATGTTTTGATGATGGCTGTTCTGACCAGTGGGAGGTGATACCTCATTGTGGCTTTGACTTGCATTTCTCTCATGATTAGTGATGTTGAGCATCTTTTCATCTGTTTGTTGGCCATCTGTATGTCTTCTTTGAAGAAATGTCTATTTATCTCTTCCGCCCATTTGTGGATTGGGTTATTTGCTTTTTTGGTATTAAGCTGCATGAGCTGCTTGTATATTTTGGAGATTAATCCTTTGTCTGTTGCTTTGTTGGCAAGTATTTTCTCCCATTCTGAGGGTTGCCTTCTTGTCTTGTTTATGGTTTCTTTTGCTATGCAAAAGCTTTTAAGTTTCATGAGGTTCCATTTGTTTCTTCTTGATTTTATTTCCATGATTCTAGGAGGTGGGTCGAAAAGGATCTTGCTTTGATGTATGTCAGAGAGTGTTCTGCCTATGTTTTCCTCCAGTAGTTTTATAGTGTGTGGCCTTCCATTTAGGTCTTTAATCCATTTTGAGTTTATTTTTTGTTCCCATGTTATTAAGTTCTGATACAATATGTAGAAGATGTTTGTATTCAAAGATTAAGAAAGCTTGAAAAAGGATTCCATTTACTTGCTCTCAGTCTTAGAAGAAAAGGGACATAAAGTTTCAACAGATAAACAGCAGTTTTTCCAAAGCACAGTCCATTATTTAGGTCATGGCATATCTAAGGAGGGGAAAATGCTCTCTCTTGATAGACTAAAGACTATCCAGACTTACCTTGGACTTCTCACAGCATAACAACATGACAGGATTTCTAGGCTTGAGTGGATATTGCCGACAAATTTTTCTAAGATTGTAATGCCTCTTTTTTTTTTTTTTTTTTTTTTGTGGCGCACGGGCTTAGTTACTCCGTGGCATGTGGAATCTTCCCAGGGCAGGGCTCGAACCAATGTCCCCTGCATTGGCAGGCAGATTCTTTACCACTGCGCCACCTAGGAAGTCCTGTAATGCCTCTTTATGAGTTGACTAAGTACTCAGTAAGAGACCTTCTTTTCTGGGAACCCAGATATGGAACAGGCCTTCTGTGACCTGAAGAAAGTTAAATAGCTTCATTCACAGGCATTCCTAACTACAAAATCCCTTTTGTCTGCACGTGCATAAGTTATCTGGAGATGTCCTTGGAGTTTTAACTCAACTTCATGGGAACCATCGAAAACCTATTGCCAGACCCTTGACCTGGTTGCAAAGATTTATCCCCCCACGTCTTATAGTAATAGCTGCTGCTAAAAATAAATAAATAATTGTTGAGGTTTCTACTGAACTAGTTCCAGGCTCCTCACTTGACGTCATGTATCCTCATACAGGACAGACAGTACTACTGGCTAAGAACATGCAACACTTTTCAGCCAGCTGCTTAACCCCCTATGACATTGTTGCTCTTGTACTCTCACATTGCTGACTATTCACCACTCCAACACTGAATTTGCCACTTAGCCAAAGGAATATGAACCTCACAATTGTCTTACCCTTGCTAGGGAATGTTCTGTACTTCGTTCAAATGTACTAGAGAATGCCAATGAGAACTGTGATCTAATACTATTTGTTGATGGCTCATACCTCAAAACTGGAACTGGAGGTTATGAAGCAGGATACACTATCACTAATTTATGCTCTCCTTTGGAATGCGGTCCTCTGCCAGAGGTAAAAATCAGCCCAGATGGCAGAACTTATTGCACTTAATGGAGCTAGTCAGTTAACCAAAGACCAGAGAGTAAGCATGTATAGAAAGATGGAATGTATGCTTTTAGAGTAGTACACGACTTTGAAAACAATGCTGGAAATCTCATTTAAAAAGTGGACGAGTTAGGAAATTTTTGATGCATTCCTACTTCTTAGAGGAGTGGCTGTTATGAAAATGGAGGCTCATGCAGAAAGAGATAACATGGTAAAGAAAATGCTTCAGCAGATCATTGTGCCAAACAAGCAGCCTTAACCAATGTTACGATCCTATCTAAACCTCAAAGCATAAATCTGTGGAGGTATTCAAGGAGGCCACTGTAAATACCAGTGCTTAACCCCTGATTTTGAAATGAAAAAAATGGAAAAAATCTGGTTGTACCTTTGCTTAGATATTCTCTGGAACTCCCAAGGTGGCTGCTTGGTGGCATCAGATGACGTCAAATGGAAATCAGCTAAATTTTTCCATGAAACTATTCATCACAGTACAGACGAATCAGTTGCTCTCTTAAATCAGGACTTATCAGGAAACACTAAAAGGACAGCTGAGGTTATTTTCAGGTCATGTGTCACCTACCAACAGTGTAATCCTGAAAAACACTATAAAGGTGGGAGATAGCCTGTAACCAAAGCCTCAATAGCCTTTTCAACACCTTCCGTTTCTTTTTAGTTATTGTATGTCTGTTTTAAAATATTTTTTAGTGATTGTATGTCTGCTTTCAGGATGAGTTGCAGCATTTCCTTACCAAAAAGCTATAGCCTACAGAGCTGCTAAAAATCTGCTTGATTTTGTATTTCTTATCTGGGACATACCAATTTTTACATCAGATGACCAAGCACACACTTTATGGTAATCATTATAAAAGAATTCTGTAATGCATTACCGCTTATTCAAAACCTACATTGTCCGTACCACCCACAATGTTCTGGAAATGTTGAAAGAACTGATAGCATCCTTAAATTTAAATTAACAAAAATCTCAGAAATTTTTGCCATCACCATCAAGGTAATCCCACTCCCACAAGCCTTTATGGTCATGTGGCCCATCCCCTTGTGGACATATCACACATCACATCAGTTATCCCCCTATGAATTGGCAACTGGAAGGCCCATGCATTTAGGGATTTCACCTCTAGTAATAGTCTCTGTCCCGCTGCACACAGACGTGAGAACATACTGCAAGAACACATGTACTATAGCCAGTCCTATCACCAAGATCATTATGCCTTTATTCCCACGACACCTTCCTAAACAGCCTTTTGGTAATCTTCGGCCAGGAGATCTCAGCTATGGGAAGAGATATAAGAGACACGCTGTTTTTGAACCTCATTGGTAAGAACCTTATCAGGAACTGCTTAACAACAAATACAACAGTATTACTCCAGAGAGTCAATCACAGGATTCAAGTTTCACAACTAAAGAATCAATTCAGAATTCCATGCAATTAGAAGACTACTCCGGGACTTCCCTGGCGGTCCCGTGGCTAAGACTTCACCTTCCAATACAGGGAGTGCTGGTTCAATCCCTGGTCAGGGAGGTAAGATCCCACATACCTCTCAGCCAAAAAAACAGAACATAAAACAGAAGCAATGTTGTAACAAATTCAATACAGACTTCAAAAATGGTCCACATCAAAAAAAAAAAAAAAAAAAGAAGAAGAAGATTACTCCAATAAGGCAGCTCAAAGTGAAGATTCTCAGGGACCTTCTAGAAGAAGCCAATTTTTGGAAGTTGACAGCTGACTCAAGATCTTCAGAACAAGCAGATGACCTCAGATTGCAGACAGCTCCCTCCCAAGATGTTGGACCAAGATCCCTGCTGTGTTCCCATTTTGCTTTTTATCTGCTTGCTTATTATCTGCCTGGGAGAATTACTGATTCATTGTTCATACAGCGTCCCCAGTGGTGAGAATCACACAAAGAAAAAAGACTAAAAGCAGAATTTTTCAATGATACCATTTCTGCTCTAGGTGGAGTACAAATTAGTTGCAATTTGTTGGCATGAGCAGTGATGGACAAATGCATTTTTCTAGGTTTCTTATTGGCCAGTCATGGTGGCATCTGTGCCATTGCTGAAAGTCTTGCTGTACTTAGATCAATGAAAAATCCAAGGTAGAAAAGGCTATATATCATTTTAAGGAAAAAGCTACATAGCTGTCTTAAGTTGATACTCATGGTCTGTGGGACTTGCTCTCTTGGCCTGAGTTGGATCTATTGGGTTCCTGGTTCTAAAGCATCTTAAAAGAAATTTTGTTTGTTTTTGTCTTTGTCATAATGGTCACGATGCTGGTCTTTGCATTCTATGTAGAGTCTTAAATTCTTCAGTGCACTCACTCTTTCATCAGATTATTACCATAATAGTAAAACAACAAAAAATTTAAGAAGATCTCACAATAAGATTGGCAACGAAGGCAACTAAGCAATCTGTAGGAGGTGAAAATCTGGATCTCTTGCCTTCCCTACGTTGACCGAACTCTTTGAAGTGAGAAAATGACCCAAAAGGGGCAGGATCTGAGGAACTGACTATACAAAGGAACACTAGCCAGACCATATATGATGATAGAACTCTGACCCAAAACCTCTGTAGCAACCAGCCCAGGAAGCCAAACCACAGTCTCTGCAGCAATCATCCTAGAGTAGTCAGGATGTGGTCAAACACCAAAAGCATCCCTTTAGTTTGCCTCTACTTCCAAATCAGTACTGATTCAAAAAAGCTGTTCTTCACACCAATCACCTAAGATACTTATTTCTAGTTAACCCATGTCTAGCTTCCTCATGCCAACAGCCTACGATCAGAGCATACCTGATGTCTTCTCTCTTTTTTTTCATTGTAAAGCTTTCCCCTTGCCTTGCCTGCCTCAATTGCAATTGAGAAGGGCACTTCAGCTCCATGATATTCTTCTACAAAACCAATAACCCCAGTATAACCGTGGGAGAATATCAGACAAACCCTAATTGAGGAACATTCTTGAAAATACCTGACCAGTACTCCTCAAAACTGTCATAATCATGGAAAAAAAGAAAATCTGAGAAATTATCATAGACCAAAGGAAACTAAGGGAGGCTTGATGACTGAATACAGTGTGGTTTCCTGGATTGAATCCTGGAACAGAAAGAGGACATTTGTGAGAAAACCAGAAAAATCCAAATAACAGTCTGAAGCGTGGTCAACAGTATGTGTCAATATTGGTTTCTTAGTTTTGACAAATGTATTATGGTAATATTAGACATTATCACTAGGAGAAGCTAGGTGAAGGATATATGGGAACCCTTATCCATCTCTGTACATCTAAAATTATTCCAAAATTTAAAATTTTATTTTTTAAAAAATGAAGGAGACATTTTCAGACAAAAGCAGTGAGTTTTCAACAACAGAATACCACTCAAGGAAATGTTAAAGAGTGTCCTTAAGGCAAAAAGAAGATGGTTCCAGATAAGATGGCAAAGACACAAGAAGGGATAAGAAGCAACAAAAATATATGTGAGTAAATGTATGGGTGAGTCTAGGTTAGTATTATCTATATAAAAAACTACAATAATGTGTTGAGGGATTTAACTATGTATAGAATTAAAGCACATGGTTGGCATTTAAGTAGGGAGGAGCTAAATAGAGTAAATACAGTGAAAGTGTTCTGAGGGTTTTGTAATCGTAGAGTGGCCCATGAGCTTACTAGAAAGCAGAATCTTGGGCCTCTCCCCAGACTTACTAAATCTTAATTTCCATTTTAACAAGTCCCCCTGTGACTCACATGCACATTAAAGTTTGGGAAATGATGTTCCAAAGGTGCTTATATTGTCTCAAAAAGCGAGTAAGAGTACCAATTGATATTAGACTTTTGCAAATCTAGAATTTATTTTTATAATCTCTAGGGTAACCAATGAAGGAATAGTTTTTTAAAATGTGTAATTTCCAATCTAACACAAGGAAAAAGTGGGGTAACAAAAAATATTCAGTTCAAAATAAGGCAGGAAAGAGTGAAAAAGAAACAGAACAGGTAGACACAGAGAAACCATATTAAATATTAGTGAAGTAAATTATCAGACTAGATTTTTTTTAAGCAATTATATGCTTTGTACTGAGAACACATCTAAAACAAAAGGCTATACAAAGATTGAAAATTGAAAGTAAAAGATTGGGAAGAGATACAGCATGCAAAAACTAACAAAAAGAAAGCTGACATAGGTTTTTAATAATAGAGGAAGTAGAGTTTAAGGCAAATGGCATCCTTAAACATAAAGAGGAGTATTTCATAATGATAAAAGACTCAATTCACTAGGAAAATATAATAATTCTAAATTTGTATACACCTAATAACATAATTTCAAAATACGTAAGTCAAAATTGACAAAAGGAAAAATAGATAAATCTATAGTCACTCTGAGATATTACAAAACACCTTTTAGGAACTAATAGGTCAAATTAACACAAAAAATTAATAAAGATTAAGAAACACTATGTTTAGGGTTTCCCTGGTGGCACAGTGGTTAAGAATCCACCTGCCAATGCAGGGGACACGAGTTGGAGCCCTGCGCCAGGAAGATCCCACATGCCGTGGAGCAACTAAGCTCACCCGTGCACCACAATTACTGAGCCTGAGCTCTAGAGCCTGTGAGCCACAGCTACTGAGCCCATGCACCACAACTACTGTAGCCCATGGGCCCTAGAGCCCATGCTCTACAACAAGAGAAGCCACCGCAGTGAGAATCCCCCTCACCACAATGAAGAGTAGCCCCTGCTCGCCACAACTAGAGAAAGCCTGTGTACAGCAATGAAGACCCAATGCAGCCAAAAATAAAATAAATAAGTAAATTTTAAAAAAAGAAACACTATGTTTAGTAAACTTGACATGATGGATGTTCATAGAGCCCCATACCCAACAACTACAGAGCCACGCATTCTTTTCAAGATCACATGGAACACTTACCAGAACTGACTATATCCTGGATCATAAAACAAGTCACAACAGATTTCAAAGCAGTAAAATCATGCAGAGTACATCCAAGTACATTGTCTGACACAATGAAACTAAGCTAAGAATCAATAAAAAAACAAGGATATTTGGAAATTAAGCAACATTCTAAGGACTCCATATATCAAAAAGAAGTTATAATAGAAATTGGAAAGTAATTTGAACTGAATGATGATAAAAATACCACATATCAAGGCTTAGGGGAAGCAGCTAAAACCATGCTTAGGGAGAACATATGACCTTAAAAGCAAAAGGGGGGACTTCCCTGGTGGTCCAGTGGTTAAGATTCTGTGCTTCCAATGCAGGGCACCCAGGTTCGATCCCTGGTCAAGCAGCTAGATCCCACATGTGGCAATTAAGGCCCCGGCGCAAACTAAATAAATAAATAAATAGTGGGAAAAAAGGCGGGGGGGAGGGCACATGGAAGGGAAAAAGCATATAGTAGAAAAGAAAAAAAGCTAAACCTTTCTTAGCTAAGATTTTATCTCAAGAATTAGTAAAAGAATAGAAAAATAAACTTGAAGAAAATAGAAGGAAGGAAATAATAAGGGTAAGACCAGAAATCAAGGAAATAGAAAACAAAGAGAGGATTAGCAAAAGCAATAATGGTTTCTATGAAAAAACTAAGGGTGAGGTGGGAAGCAGGGTTCGGGTCCGAAGACCAGCGAAACTACAAGAAGGAAGTGTGGGAGTGGGAGGGGAAAGTAGATACGCAGCAAGTGGCCAGGGAGGGAGAGAAGGGGCCAGATTTTCAATGGGGATTTTGAAGTGAAATGCTGTACATTCTAGAGGAAAACCCCAACCTCCGCCTCCCTATGAAATACTCAGTAAAATAGTCTTTTCTTGTTAATCCATTATGGGATTGGATCTGTTTGGGGGGTGTCTTGAAGCACTAAATCCTGCTCTTAGCATGGGTGCAGAGTGAAACAACGGCAGCTCCAAAGCACCTGGTGTCTTCTGAGTTACCCTGATAAGAGCTAACACTGAGCCCATGTGCCAGGTGCCGCTCTGAGGCCTTCACCTGCAGTAGCTCATCCAATCCTCCCAGTGGCCCCATGAGGCAGGTATTATCCTCACCCCATTTTACAACTGAAAAAGCTAGGACTCAGGGAAGCCGGGTGAGATTGCACCATTAGTCAAGGGAAATAGCCAGGATTCCAACCGTGCTGTCTGGCCCTGGAGACTGTGCTCTTAACCAACCCTCCCCACCCCCTACAATGTCAGCACCAAGAGACACTGCATGGTCCATGCTTTAGATAGGTAAATATGCAGCCTCAAAGTTCTATCCAATGGTATGTGGATGGAGTAACAAAAATATTGCCAGAAGGGGAAAGAGGACAGGTTGCCAAAAGCATATGACTAAGTCTTAAAGACATTAAACCTTATGGGCAGAAAAGACCCCACCATATTGGTGTCAGGAGTCCTTGATGCTGAGCCCTGATAGCATCTGAAAACCCAGAAGGCACCACAGACTCTTCCACTCCACTACCACTCACAGTTCATCTATCCAATCTTTTCCTGCCTCACCCCACCGCTTTCTCTCCATCTTCCCCCTGCCACCTATGCCAGGCATCTCATTAACCTTAGACAACTGCCTGCAAATACAATCCAGACTCCTTACCTTGACCTGTAAGGCCCCACAAAGTCTAGTCCCCACTAACATCAAGTGATATCTTTCCCCTCTACCCTGTGGACTCCCATCCCACTAACCTCCTTGCAGACCCTGGATCACACCAAATTTTTCCTTTCCAACCTCAGGACCTACCCAAATGCTGTGCCTGCTGCTTTAGGTGATCTTCTCCTCCTCAGTTTATATGGCTGGCTCCTACTTTTCCTTCAGTGTAAATGTCACCTCTTCTGGGAAGCCTTCCCGGATCACCTTATCTAAGTAAGAACCTAGTTTGAAGTAAATTCTCTATATATTCACTTAAAATTCTTTAATGAGTTGACTGCTTGGGTAAGGTCTGGAATGGAAGCTCCTGGAAGACAGGAACCGTGACTATCTATTCACCTACTCTTCCTAATGCTTAGTGTGGTGTCTGGCACATAGTAAGCATTCATAAACATTTTTTTTTCATGGTTTTTTTTTTCACAAACATTTTTGAATGAGTAAATGATAACAATGGGTCCCAAAGATTGCTTATGATTTGGTGGTTGTTGAATGAACCCAGATATGAAGAGAGGAGAGAAAGCAGGGGCCAGACACGAATAAGTGACATCTCATGTGATGAGGGTATTTCAAATTAAGGAGAGATTTTCCAAAGACAGATGCAAATAGACAAAAAATGACCACATCACTTTGTCATTCTACTCATATGTGTTCTAAAAATGTTTAGCGTGGGGGAAATGACAAGTCTCATGAAGCATGGCAGGATCTGACTGTTGTCAACCTCATTAATGAGACCTCTTAAGCAATTTGAAGCAAAATAACTTCCACGCCAATGTCAAGCTTCAAAGAGCAGTTGGAAGGAGGAAGTGAGGGAGTAGTAGAATCAGTAACTAGGTTGCTCAGAAAAGTCTCCTGTGATTAGAAAAAGAAAAAAATGTAGTAATTACATTTTGCTAAGGCTCAGAATTCAGAGAGCCTGGTCTCGCCATCATCTCTATTTTGGATGGAGAAAGATGAAATAAAAGTAGATGAGGATGTAGCAGAAGGTAATTGAAGACCTTCCCTGGGATGGGTAAAGCAGTTCTCTCTCCAGAGGGAGGCGGAGTAGGTAGAGAAAGCTTCCTCCAAGCAGTAAAACTTCGAGATGGTTACAATTCCTGCAAAAGCAGGAGCCAAGGGGAAAGCTGTGGGAGACTTGTCAGGAGTCTGTGAACTGCCCCAGAGCCTGGGGCTCACTGACACTTGCGAGAGAGTGAGGAGAGTTTCAGAGACCCTTGACATAGAGTGATGGCAGTGGGGGAGCAGTGATAAAGGGAAGTGGGTGGCTGGTGGTCAAGTAGTGGTGAGGAAGTGGCCTCTGGAATCAGGCGGATGGTGTTCAGAGCCTGGCTTCTCCTCATCCTCCAGCTTAAATTGGTGCAAATTACCCAATCTCTCTAGACCTCAGCTCCCTCCTCTGTGAAAGGGGAAGGCAATGACAGATGTAAAGGGCTTGGCCCACTGCTGGCACCGAGGGAGAACTCAGCAAATGGGAGACTCTGGTCTCTGCTGTTGCACCTAGTAGTGGCCATGGTAGTGAGTAAGTCACTTGACCCTAGGTGTGGAGGGTGTGGACTGGTTCACGCAGCCTCCTTCTCGTGGGCCTTACCAGAAGCTGCACAATTACAAAATACATTCTCCAGACTCCCAACCAGCACTCTAGAAACAAATTAAGTTTAGCCAGTTAGCTGTACTTTTGTGAAACTTAGAAGGTGGAAGGTATTTCCTGCGCCTTTAATTGATTGTTTATTGTCACTGGCAAGCAAGGCAGTAGAGACATGAAATTTTTGCCCTTTCAGAGTTCATTCTTTAGCTTCCATGCTGCCCAGAGGCAGTGTGGCGCCTTGATACTAGGAACACAGTCTCAGCTCTGGGTTCTTGACATCAGTAACCATAGCAACGGCCCCAGAGATGGTAGCTTTCCTGGTGGGTGAGTTCTGCAGTATTCTGGAATGCATTTCTAGAGGCCCAGTCTAGGGCCCACACCCCTGGAACACCTGATGATTTTGTAAACACCTTATTCCCTATGTTAAGTCCCTTCACAGTTAAAATATCTAGAGGCATGTCTGCTTCCTGCACTCAATCCTGACTACTACACTAGGTGTTTGCATTTCTTTCTTTCACAATCTCAATCGTTATCACGTTTTTCACAAATGAAAAAAAAATGTTTTTAAAGCATCATCCACTTTACCTAGTAATGTTATTTTCCCAGAGTTATTTGCACCTACAGGAAGACTGACCAATTACTCCATCCCTATGTAACTAAGCCTGAGGCATTGTCATCCCCTGGCGATGGCTGCCCAAATTGCTACTGCGGGGCTGGGGAGGGAGTAATCAGAGTCAGCAAATCAGAGTAGAGCAGACTTCACAATCCCAAACCAAGAAAGGAGAGCCCAATCAATACTGATGTGCTTATGGAATATTGAAAATGGAGATGTTGACAGAGGAGAATTTCTCCAGCATTTCCCAAGAGAGATGGAGCACTGATGACTCAATATGAGTCTTTCCATCAGCTTGGCAGATTTAGTCTTTTCATCGAGAATGACTCACCATGGCTCATTGGTGACTGTATTACTTAAAAATAGCCACTCCCTTTGCAATGGACTCAAATCTTTTTTGGAAGGAAGCAGGAAATAAACACATTTTGCAACCTTTTCATCTTAACTTGGTTTCACTGTTGATAAAAGATCATACTGCCCATCTTACATCTGTGCTGGTGTGGTTGTAACTTCTCTATCTCTCTCAAACTAATGAGTTAGCATTCTAGACTTTTGTTCAGCTTTTTGAGTCTGAAATCATTTTATCAACAATTCAGTTTTACAGAGCCTGAAAACTGTTCTACAGAGAAGTGAGAACAGTCTGTGAACCTATCAATCTGAGTCAAAACCTGAGCCCATCTCTATGAGAAACCCATTAACCCTGAGACCTTCTTCTACCCCCAAAGCCTGATTTGCTTTCCCAAGTGGACAAGCGTACATTTTTTGTTCAATTCGTAATTATCTGCATGTGGCATATTCAACACCATTTATTTTCATTCCATTAGGAGCTAATTGAAAAGGCCAGGCTCTTGAGTTCAAGAGATATGGGTTCAAATCCTGATCTTTGGCTTCCTGGCTCTGTGATCTTGGACAAGTCATTTTACTTCTCTGCATTTCATTCTCCTAATCTGTAAGAGGAAACAATAAGAATACCTACTTTTAATGCAGATGGCCAACAGGCACATGAAACAATGCTCAACATCACTAATCATCAGGGAAATGCAAATCAATACCACCATGAGATATCACCTCAGACCTATCAGAATGGCCATCATCAAAAAGATTACAAATAACAACTGTTGGCAAGGATGTGGAGAAAAGGGAACCCTGTCACACTGTTGGTGGGAATGTAAATTGGTGCAGCACTGTGGAGAAAAGTATGGAGGGTTCTCAGAAAAACTGAAAATAGAACTACCATATGACCCAGCAATTCCACTCCTGGGTGTATATCCAAAAAAAAACAAAAATGCTAATTCAAAAAGGTACATGCACCCCAATGTTCATAGCAGCATTATTTACAACTGCTGTGATATGGAAGCAACCTAAGTGTCCATCAGCAGATGAATGGATAAAGAAGATGTGGTAAGTGTGTGTGTGTATATATATACATATATGTATATATGTACACACAGATACACAGACACACAGACACACACACATACACACACACACACATACACACACATACAATGGAATACTACTCAACCATGAAAAAAAGAATGAAATTTTGCTCTTTTCAGCAACATGAATGGACTTGAAATTGAAATGATTTGCTGGATGTCACAGGAATGCAAAGATGAGCAAGCCACAATCAAAACTCTTCAGGAATATTTGATCTAGTAAGGGAGGATGCAACCTGCCTATAGATAACATAAGAATCTGAATGAGATATGTTGTGTAACTCAAGATTCCATCTAGTTTAGACAACAAGCTTAAGTAGGATGTACTGTTTGAAAGTGGAACAGGTCTCTGTCCAAAGATAGATAGAAAGAGTGTTCCAGGAGGGGGGCAGTAAGAGAGTAATAGTACGGAGATAAAAGTAAGCCAGATAGGCCTTTCAAGGGATAGGGCAGTGAACCTTAAAGGGCAACTTGAACTTGAATATTTGGATTGCAAAAGCAACCACAAATGCTTCCCCCTTCAGCACCCACAGCTTAGGTAATCCTATCCCACACTGACACTGAACTTGGTCATGCACCTTGCTTTGATCAGTGGGATGGATGGTAGCAAATGTGATTCAGGGAGAGGCATGAAAAGAGCTTGCATATGTGGGCTGACCCATGCTGCACATGGAACCTTTCTGCTGCCCCATTAACAAGCCTGCTTTAGTCATTTGGATGGTGGTGAGAAACATGTGGTCCAGTTCTCTCCATTGCCCAAGTCAACAGTCGGCACTGCCAGGGGAACAGCAACCTAGCTCCCTGCAGCTGGTCGTAGATCCAAGAGTGAGCCCAGTCAACAATGGCAAGGGAATCACCCAGCTGGACCCAAGCCAGAGAACCATGAGCCCAATAACGATTGTTGTTTTAAGCCACTGCATTTGGTATGGTTTGTTAAACAACAAAAGCCTGCTGATAATGAGAGCCATTCAAAGGTGAAGGCAGGGAAGCAAATATGACATGCTGTCCAGATAGATGTATACTCAGGAAACTGTAGGCACGTCGTAAATATTAGATTAAGCAAGATAATTATTAATGTAAATTTGCTTCAAAATATAAAAGTTGATGAGTGATTATTGAGTGTGGGAGGTAGTAATTCATGATATTCCACACTCTTGCTACTTAAGGTGTTGTCTATGGGCCAGAGGCATCAGCATTACCTGGAGCTTATTGGAAATACAGAATTTAGACTCCACACTAGACCTATTGAATTGGATATGAATTTCAACAACATCCCCAGGTGATTCTTTGGCACTATTAAATTTTGAGAAGCACTAGTCTATTCTAAAAATGCAAACTGAATTCACATTGAGCACCTAGTCTTTCCTGTACTGGTCAGATATTTTTACTTCTTTAGATGCTTTAGTATACATTTAGTATATGCCTGCCTGCTTCCTACTGTAACTTTACTTAAAAGCAAAACACACACACACACACACAAAACCCCACCTTTTCCTTTGAAGTTGTATTATCAAGAAGTTGTGTGTGTGTGTATGTGTGTGTGTGTTTTCTTGGGAACTTTGACTAGGGCTCAACAAATAAAACTGCATTCCCCATCCAGGTTTTGAACCAATTGAGAAATAAGACAAAGGATAAAGCAGATAGGGGCCAAAACATTCTCTTTATCACTGATAAAGTTGAGGTTAGAGACACTGCCAAATGGCCTTCCCCTACAGCGTCCAGAATTAACCATACTTAACCATAATGAGTGCTGGCAGTCTCCCCAAAGAGAAGGAAAGTAAGTCCTGGCTGAGGGGAGGGGGAGGAGTGAGTGGGGGGCTGGAAGAGCCAGGAGAGTTAGCTCTACATAAAAGAAACACTGGGAATGAAGATAGATATATGTGTGGAGGCAGGGAGAGAGATGTGTTCTGTAAAATATGGTCATAATAATTGCTTAGAAGTTTCTTAAAGCCGAATTCTTTAGAAATGATTTTTAATGATGATTGATTGATGGTGCCAAAACTGAGGTGAAAAAAAAGCAATGTAGATTTGGGGGAGCAGGAATTTATTGATGAAGATTGGTATTTGATCCAGGAGTGGAGAGAACCATCAATGACTTCCATGTTGCCCGTGGACCTCTATTACTACTATTAATAATGATCATGATACCAGTGGTTAAGCTTTTTGAGCTCTTCTGTGTTCCCAGTCCTGAACTATAAGAATGATGTTTTATTTAAGCCTCATAACAAGCTAATGAGGTTGGTATTTTTATTACCAGTGTTCTCATTTTCTGGATGAGAAAGTCAATACTTAAAAACGTTAATAGCTCATCCAAGGTCATATAATCAGTAAGTGGTGGAGTGAGGATTCAAACCCAGCTCACCAGCTTTAGGGTCATCCATGGTCAGTATCTTCTCCTTAAATAAATTTTTGTTATTTCTATTTCACGTGTAATACATTTTTGGTATATTCCCCCCAAATTAGAAAATACAGATTTTAAAAAAGAAAAGAAAAGAAGGATCACCTATAATTTTCCAAAGAAGGATAACCACTATTAAAATTGTTGTAGGGGCTTCCTAGGTGGCGCAGTGGTTAAGAATCCGCCTGCCAATGCAGAGGACACGGGTTCGATCCCAGCTCCAGGAAGATCCCACATGCCACGGAGCAACTAAGCCCGTGTGCCAAAAAAAAAAAAAAAAAAAAAAATAAAATAAAATTGTTGTATATACCCATCCAGTCTCTCTTCTGTGCACGTTTACTATTTTTGTTGTTGTTTTACAAAAGAGGGAATATATTGTTTAGGTTTCATTACCTGCTTTTCATACTTAACAATGCATTATAAACATTTTCCATGTGGTTCTAAATCATGCTTTCTTTTACAATACTTTTTTTAAAAAATATTTTGTGTGTAGTTCTTTTTTTTAATTAATTAATTAATTAGTTTATTTATTGGCTGCGTTGGGTCTTCGCTGCTGCACACAGACTCTCTCTAGATGTGGCAAGCAGGGGCTACTCTTTATTGTGGTACACAGGCTTCTCACTGTGGTGCCTTCTCTTGTTGTGGAGCACGGGCTCTAGGCACGCAGGCTTCAGTAGTTGTGGCACATAGGCTCAATAGTTGTGGCGCACGGGCTTAGTTGCTCTGTGGCATGTGGTATCTTCCTGGGGCGGGGATTGAACCCATGTTCCCTGTATTCGCAGGCAGATTCTTAACCACTGCGCCACCTAGGAAGTCCTACAATACTATTTTAAACATTGCATTTTATTCTGTGGTATGAATCCATCATAATGTATTGTATTTAACCAATCTCCTATTATAGCTTATTTAGATTGTTAAAATATTTTCACTATTATAAACAACTCTGTGATGAACATTTTCATGTTATCATCTTTGCATTCATACTTATTTCAGGCATTAGTTTTGTCTACCCCAAAGCCATTTCTTCTTCCGGTTTTTATTCCTAAGGAAACCTCCATTTTTAGAAGTTAGAAGAGAGATGTCCTTTGATCTAGACAACTTTCTTCAACCCCTGTTGCAGTTGAATGTGGCCATGTGACTGAGTCCTAGCCAGTGGGATGTAAGTGAAAGCCATCAGGCCATTTCCCAGTCAAATCTTGAAGAAGTAACTGTGTTTCTCCCATTCTCTCTGTACCCATCCTCTAGAGAGGTGCAACTGCAGTTATGCACAGCCCTAGAAAGTGGCTATATTAGTCAGGGCTCTCCAGAGAAACAGAACTAATAGAATATATAGAGAGAAAGAGATTTACTGTGAGGAATTGGCTCACATGATTATGGGAGCTGAAAATCCTGAGATCTGCAGATGGCAAGCTGGAGATCCAGGGAGCCAGTAGTTCAGTTCTAGTCCAAGTCCAAAGGCTTAATGGAGCCAATGGTGTAAACTCCAGTCCACATTTGAGTCCAAAGACTGGAGAAAACCGATGTCCTGGCTCAAAGATAGGCAGAGAGAAAGAATTCTTTCTTACTCAGCCTTTTATTTTGTTTGAGCCTTCAACGATTTGGGGACCACACTGGGGAGGTCAATCTGCTTTACTCAGTCTACTGGTTCAAATAGAATTTGATCCAGAAACACCCTCATAGACACACCCAGAGACAATGTTTAACTAAATCACTGGGCACCCTGTGACCCAGTCCAGTTGACACATAAAATTAACCATCAAAGTGGCAAAGTCACAAGATGATAAGAGTGTGGGTGCCTGGATTGCCAGTTGGAGGAGAAATGCTTGGCATGTAGAAGATCTTCCTTGAACTCTTCTTTGGATAAAAAATAAACTTTTATTATGTTGGAGCCATTATACAGATATTTCTGCTGTGACATAATAAATATTGCTGAAAAACCACACATTCAGCAAAATTATACATTCAAAATAATGCTTTTAGGAATATTAGGGTTATAGTCAGACTACTAAAAAGTTATGCAATTTTGTAACTAGAGCACTAACAAAAACAGTCATTGGTACCTTGGGAGACAACTTGGACAGTCCAGGCAGGAAGCTCAGCATGATTGGAAGTTGCTCCAAGGCTATTAAAATGCTATTAAAAATAATTGTGTGAAATTATAGGGATGGAGAACGGATTAGCTATTGCTAGGGGTTAGAGATGGTGGTGAAGGAGGCTGGGCATGGCTGTGATGGAGTAGCACAAGGGAGCCTTGGGTGATGGAACAGTTCTGTAGCTTAGTTTCACTTCGGTAGTAGTTATGCTGATCTACAGTGTGTGATAAATTTGCTTAGATCTACATACATACACACACACCACAGTGGGGTGAAACTGGTCAAATCTGAAGAAGCTCTAGATTGTACCAACCACTAGTATCATTTTCCTGGGTTTGATATTGTAATACAGTTATCCAAGATGTTACCCTTGGGGAGGCTGGGCACAGGGTATATGAAAGTTCCCTGCACATATTTTTTCAATTTCCTGCAAATCTGTAATTATTTCAGAATCAAAAGCTTTAAAAAATTGGGCAGAAATGCTCTCTGTGGTTGCAGAAACAAAATGGATAGAAAAGGAAGCTCTGAGCTAGGAGGTGGAGGGGTGAACAGGTGGGGGGATGGCCACTGCATCTGGGCCACTAGAGGAAGTGCCATCTGCCCTGAGCTGGCTGGAGAGGAGGATACCTGTCTGGGAAGGAAGCCCAAGATATTGCATTTATTTTCATTTTCTTAACAAATACCTGAAAGAGTTCTTGCCTGTGTATCAACCAAGCTGAGGGCTTTTTCTGTTCCCATGGAAGGTTATAATTCTACTCTCACTATTCAAGCTCTTCTTCTTTCAGAGTATGTTAATGTTTTGGATTTCGTTTGTTTCCTATTTTTGTTCTAGATCTACCTAGCCATTTAAAAAGATATATGCTTGATTGCAAGTGGAACATTTTCAGAATATGAGCCATAAAATATTTAAGGGACAGGGAGTTTTCTCAGAAGCTTTGAATCATATGAACAGACCTGCCCTTTGTGGAGATGTCCAAGTGTATTTCTGGGAACAGGCTTCTACAGACTCTTGATGTCCCACTGTGTAAAGGAATACATGCGGCTCAACCAAAACATAGGTTGAGAAATAGGCAATATAATAAGCACCCCAGTGGCTGCTGCCTGTCTGAGGATCTCTCTTTGAAAAACATAGACTTAAAACCTCAACAAGGAAGAGGCTGGCCCACTAGCTTTTAAGTATTTAGCTGAGTTCCTGCTGCAATAATGCAACTTGGCTGAACAGTGAGCTGTGGAAGAGATGAGTAGAGGTGATGCTTCAAAGACATGCTGAGCAAACTGAAAAGCAAGTTAAAGCACCATGACCCTGCTTCCAGTAGCCTGGGATTGACAGCAGTTGACAGTTGTGCTGGTACCAGTGTCACCTCTGAATACAAAGAACATTGGGTATTTTGACTTATTTGAGCAGGGATGAAATGTTAGGGAGGAAGATATTCCCTTAACTAGTTTCCTCCTCTGCGGTGTCAGTGTAGAATAATAATGCCTTATATTCATGCATCAGCTTTCCAATCACCAACTTATTTGAAGCCATCGCAAGAGAGATCTTTGAAATTGTCTGCCCTTAGGCAAGTGGTACATTTCTTGAAATTCCTTGACTGTTGAAAAATGTACTTTTAAAAAACACATCCCAAGTTCTTTATAGCATAGAATCATTTCCTTCTTGGGATGTTAGGAGATGTCCAGTTGGAGTAATAGTGAATACAAACAGAGGCAGAATGCTGGTTAGCAGATGGTTAAGACATCAAGGAAAAGTCTCTGCCCATGCGACAGTGTTGCATTTCAATTTATAAAAATTATGAGACCTATTTTTACCAAACATTGTCTTGAACATTCATTGAAGAACACTCTTACACTCTCAGAGACTCCGAGGTCTGTCTGGTTCATTTTTAGAATTTGGGTTTGCAATATTATTGGCATCTCAAGGACAAAGACCATAGTTCATTGGTTTTGTGTATTCTGCATTTCATACAGTATCCAATATACAAAAGATATCAGATAATGGTGAAAGAATGAAATATCTCTTTTAGAATGCACTAGCCAAGGGGACTTCAGAACAGAGCAGAAGGAGGGGAGGGAAAGGGTATCTCCTGACTCCTTCCTTCCTTTTGCTTTGAAATTCATAGTACCTAACAATTTGTTTAGATCCAAAGAGTTAACCAAGCTAGATGAGGTGGTGGTGGGACTTCAGTAAACCAGAGGGAGTGATGGAGAGTAAGAACCAACAATTACCCCCTGCCAAAAGCTGGAGATCTTCAACAAATAAGAGTAAGTTTCAAGACAGGCTGCCCAAATAATAGTGTTTTAATAAATGAAGCAAAAAGTGAGCAAATCTCCACCTTTGCGAGTAAAGAAACTGAGTCTCAGAGAGGGAAAGAAACTTGCCTAAAAGGCACAGCCAATCATTGGCAGAGCTGAAATCTGAAGGTCTGTCTCTGCAGAAACCCACACAGCTAACTAACTGCTCACACCGCCTTGGTCCCTCACTTCTGCTCTGAAGACAGGACATGATTCTGTTTATAACAATGGAGTGCAAATGATTTATTAATATTCTGGTTCTTGTTTACCAGATCATCTGCACCTCCCATATGAGGTTTCTTTCCTCAAACACCCAAGTCATCACTGATTCCCTCAGAGATTACAGACTCAGCCTCTACATTCACAATGGCAGCTTTACTTTCAAAAGCAAATCATCACTAACGTATTTACCTTACAGCTTCTAGAGAATACCCCCAGAGAGATGATAAGACCAAGGTTAAAAACAAATGCCCAATAACCAGGTCTTATTCACCAAATCAAGCCACCTACTTAGTTTCATGAACTTTTTCTTTTCTAGTTATACTGAAAAAGTGTAACTAATATAAAGGAGGAAAAAAAATAACTTTTTCGTCTATCCTCTGAAGTAGCTAGGGCCTGCAAATTAGACTGACAAAAGACAGATTAACAGCGGAAAAGTTTTATTATTACTTATGCATTTAGAGGCTTTCACAGAAAAGTGAAGACCCAAAGACATGGATAGGCCTCAGATCTTATATATATCTCTTAAACAAAAAATGATAAATTGTGGAGACATGACAAGACAAAAGAAGAAGGAGTTTGGGCTAAGGGTGGTAAATTGTGGGAAAGTGACTAGGAAATATATGAGGGAAACTAATAGAAGTTAAGGGTTATTTCAGAAAGGTTGGTTTGCAGACCTATCTCAGTGCTGACTTTCCATCTTCCTCGTGACCATAAAATTCCCCTGGGAAAGGGGATTTATGGCAGACCTCACCTCTCAGAGGTTTCTGCTTTTGTTCAGATAAGCTAAGCTCTGAGAAGGCTTCTTTCTGCATCTATTGATTCTCATTTGCCTCCAGCTCAATATAAACAATATGCCAAAGTGGCATATTTTGGGGTGGCATATTCTCATCCCTTTCCCTAACATTAACTAATCCCCAGAGATGTGGTGAGGAATTGTTAGCAATTGTTATGATAATGACCCTGAACTAAGTATCTCTGTGGTTCAGAAATTAGTTCTCAAAGTAAATAAACAGGAGTGTTTGCATCTCAAAGAGGTATTCCCAAAGAAGAGAGCACCTGAACCGATGGGCAGGAAAGACCCCCCATCTTTCCACAGTTGCACCTTCAGAGATCCTTGTTACTTATGTCCACCAATCTTAAAACTCAGTTTGGGTAAGATCATAAACATTCTCCTTCCCTTACAGTAAAAGAAGTCATAAAAGAAAATGTCACTGAGTTAAAAGGACATGAATTTTGGACTGAAAGGACCCACCAAGAAGAATCAGACAGATTAAGTGAGAAAAAAGCACACACTTAGACATATTATATCCTATTGAAGTATCTAAACTCTTCAGAGAAAGAAAATAACCTACAAAGAACAGAAAGAACACATTATTCATAAAGGAAAGTGAATCAGGTTGGCATTTATCTTTTCATCTGTAACATCAGTGACTAAAAGATGGTATTATAAAATTATAGAATGTTGGTATAATGGTATGGAAGTCTGAGAATTCCATACTCAGCAATATCATTGATTTAAAAAGGATAAAAGATGTGATCAGACATGAATAAAATAAACCACCCAGCTGAGAAAAGTACTCAAGGAAATACATTAAATGTAATAAGGATGATGTCAAAACAAATATCTTAAGAGAAGAGAATATCAAGAATAGAAGAAATAATAAGCATTGTACCTTATAATATCTATAGTTAAAACTATGATAAAGAGACAGAGAATTACAATCTAAGTATTCCATAGGTTTATTGAAACAGATGAGACATATTTCAGGGGAAAATTTATAATAGCCTGAAACTGAAATTCTAAATTCTCTCAGAAAAACCCAGAAGCCAAGGATGAGGGAGCCTGAGGGGGAATAGGGTTTAAATAAGCTTTTTAAAAATTGTAGAGGCTTGTAGGAAGTGGGCAAGTAAAATAGCTTATTAGAGTGCCATAAGCATTATTTAAATTTTCTATGTTAGTAGAAAAATAAAGGTTGCTGGTTAAAGATGGAAAATTGAACACATATTTTATTCTGTTCTCTACCAAGTCCTCACTAAAAGCTACAATAAATGGCTTTTTTAAAAATTGTAAACCCACAGGACAAAGAGAAAAGAAAGAGAAGACTGGAACCTAATTTTGTTAGCTGAAATGTAGAAAGATGAGTGGTAGCTGATTGGGAGCCCCTGCTATAAACTAATGGAATTGTAACCATTTTGAAGCCTACAGCAGTGAAATGACCCTCCCTTGTATCTTTCATGTTTCCTAACAAAGGCATTGTCACATAACAGCTTATTAATAAATTTTTAAATGAAAAATATAGTTAAACTGGGAAAAGTAAATACTAGTGGAATTCAAAAGCCTAGAAGAACTTCCAGAAAACTGGGGGCTGGAATGAGGAGGAAGTGTTGTGAATGTAGAGAAACTTGTCCAAGCCTGCAAAAGTAAAGCGAACAGAAGGAATGAGCGATTGAAATACTTCACAATTCTAAAATGAGGTGAGAGGGATGAACCCAAGTGAGATATCATAATGAAGAAAATGATGCAGACCTGGCTTAAGATAGAGACTCCAGTAGAAGGTAACAGTCAAACATATCATGCGTGCCCCACAGGGAGGGGCAAGATTTCTTGGAAAACCCGTAAGTAACTGAAATTTCCTTTCCAATATACTTTCTAATTTTATGTTCACTGCTTATTTACAAAAATTGGTCATATAATTGATCAGAAAGACAACCTTAATAAACTCTGAAGTATATTGTTCTTATAGATTAATTTCTCTAACTATAAGCTAATAAAATTATGTCAACAACAAAATTATGACCAAAAAAAATCTTAAACAATTGGGAACTTTTAAACTGTCTTTTGAAAGCAAAACAAAATTAAACACATGGGTCAAAGAGAGAAATCAAAACTGAAAAATTACATGGAAATTAACAAGGAAAATATTTCATATCCAAGCTTGTAGGCATAGGTAGTATCATACTCAGATGAAAATGTAGAGACAAATGCTGTCATTATTTTAAAATCTGAAAACAAATGAAATATGTGGTCAGTTTAAGAAACTAGAAAGAGGACTTCCTTGGTGGTGCAGTGGTTAAGAATCTGCCTGCCAACGCAGGGGACAGGGGTTCAGTGCCTCACCTGGGAAGATCCCACATACCATGGAGCAACTAAGCCTGTGTGCCACAACTGTTGAGCCTGTGTGCCACAACTACTGAAGCCCACACACCTCGAGCCCATGTACCACAACAAGGGAAGCCACCACAATGAGGAACCCCTGTACCACAATGAAAGTAGCCCCTGCTTGCTGCAACTAGAGAAAGCCCATGTGCAGCAACAAAGACCCTATGCAGCCAATAAATAAATAAATTTATTTATAAATAAATAAGTAAACTAAATAATTTATCAAATCAAATCTGCTTGTATAATGAGAGGATAGTTATACCACTTCCATGTCAATTTTATTTCAGCATTGCTAGAATGGTTCAACATTATGAAATAATACACCAGTAAAATTTATTGCATCAAGTTAAAGAAGAAAACTATAATTATATCAATAAATGCTAGCAGAACTGACCAGAGACACCAAACTGCATTCAGCACTCCTCTGGTTTTAAAGCTAATTTATCATACCCAATTCTGTTCTACAAGTGAGATGACAATTCTCCTAGTGATAATAAAAGCAGAATGCTTGTGACTGCAACCTCCCTTACTCTCCCTTTCCCACCAGGAATATTTCTTATAAAATGCATGTTTGTTTTAATTTAAATGCTATCTCCTCTAGTTCCTTCATCATGAGTCATCTCAGACATGCAGTGAGGGATTCTCCTGCAAATACAAATCACCATATGGGCCCTCTGACGTGTGCACAACAGATTCTGGAAATCTATAAATGGGGAGAAAGTGTATCTCAGTAAACGACACCACCACCATTCACGCATGTACTCAGGCCAAGAAACCAGTGAGCCACCTTCATTCTCTCCCAACCTCAAGCCCCTAATCTGACACATCAGTATCTTAGCTCTGGCTGCCATAACAACATACCATAGGGTGGGTGGCTTAAACTGTAGAAATTTATTTCTTGCAATCTGGAGGTTGGAAATCCAAGATCAGTGTGCCGCCTGGTTGGTTATGGTGATAACCCTCTTCCTGGCTTGTGGAAGGTTCACTTCTTGCGGCTTTCTTACACAGTGATGAGAGGAAGTTCTTCTTCTTATAAGGGTACCAATCCCATCATGGAGGCTGTACCCTCATAACTTCATCTAATCCTAATTACTTCTCAAAGGCCTCATCTCCTAATACCATCACACTGGGCAATGGGGGTTGGGGTTAGGGTTTCAACATATGAACTTGGGGAGACATAAACTTTCAGCCCATAAGAAATCAGCATGTCCCAAAGCTCCACCCCCAAAATACATCCCCAGATCCAGCTCATCTTACCACCCTCATGCTGGTCCAAGTCACCATCAGCCCTCTCCTAGATCACTGCAATGCCTCTTCACTGGTCCCCTGCTTCCACTCTTTCCCCAAATGCAGTCAGAGTGATCTTTTAAAAACATAAGTCAGATTCTGTTATTTTTCTGTTCAAAACCTTTTAATGCCTCCCATCGTGCTCAGACACCCGTCTGGGCCTCTGAGCTCACCCCCTACTGCTTGTAACCTCGCTCACTCCACTCTGCCAGCCTGGCCTTCCTGCTGTTTCTCAAAAACCCAATGCTCATTCCCACCTTGTGCCTTTACATTTTAGGTGACTGTGCTGGGAAGGCTCTTCTACCAAATCTTTGCACTGCCAATTTCCTTTGGGTCTCTGCTGTATGTCACCACCTCAGAAAGGCCTTCTTTGAACCATCCTATGGCAGTACCTTCCACCCCAAAACTCTCTGCTTTATTTTTCTTCAAGTACATATCTCTGCCTAACATATCAAATTGTTATTTGTTTTTGTCTGCCTCCCACTAGAAAGTTCTCCAGAAGGCAGATATTTTTCTTATTCACTGCTCTATTCTTAATGTCTAGAAAGGACTTGGCTCATAATAGCTGCTCAATAAATAGTTGTTGGATGAATAAGTGGAGATTTCTCCATTGTCATTTTCATAGATTGTCAGTCCCTAAAGTTGAGGTCTCCAATTTTGAAGCTTGAGTCATATCACAGGTTAGGTTCCGTGGGAAGCAGACTCTGAGGCGGAGATTAGCATGCAGGTTGTTTAACAGCATCTGTGGAAAGAAGGGTAGAAAGCAGGACTGGGAAGTGGGAGAAGTCAAGCTGTGATGCAGTCTTAGTAGAAGCTTCAGCCAACCCTATGACGAGTTCTGAGGGCAGATGGCCCCTTGGAAGCTTTCCCAAGGAGACAAGGCACCCCCTTAGCTGATGCCATCTCAACAGCTGAGGATTTATCCTCCACTTCTGAGTGGCGCAGCAAAACATCTTCCACAAATGGGAGGACATGTGGTTTCATCATGGTAGTGCCAAGGAAGTCTATGGCTCTTTACCTAGAGACCTCAAAATGTAGCATCTGATTCCTTGGCAAGGTTACAACACTCCAGGGACTGGGTCATGGTCTGCCAAATCCAAAACTCAGATAGTGTGAGCATATAGAAAATGGACCTGTCTCAGAAGTGAACTCACATCAATTCAGGTTCACAGATAGCAGTGCATATGGCTGGATGACAATTTATTTTACAAGTGACATAACTTTCACTAAAATTGCAGGTATCAACAAGACTTGTCCATTTTTTCCAGAGCCACCTGCATACAGCTTCCCAGGCTGTGTACTGCAGAACCCTAGGGGATGACATTTGTGTAGACTGCGGTAGTGAGACTGGTATAACCCCCACCTCCACAACTGTGCAGTGCACCAGCCCTGTATAACCAATAGGTTGGTTGTTAAACATGAAACCAGATGAGGAGAGTCAGGTAGGGAGACTTTAGAAGTAGCCCGCAGAAAACAAGGCAAACAGAAGAATCAAGATGGCAGAGTAGGAGGACGTGCGCTCACTCCCTCTTGCAAGAGCACCAGAATTACAACTAACTGCTGAACAATCATTGACGGAAAGACACTGGAACTCACCAAAAAAAAACACCCCACATCCAGAGACAAAGGAGAAGCCACAATGAGATGGTAGGAGGGGCGCAATCACGTTAAAATCAAACCCCATAAATGCTGGGTGGGTGACTCACAAGCTGGAGAACAGTTATACCACAGAAGTCCACCTACTAAAGTGAGGATTCTGAGCCTCATGTCAGGCTTCCTAACCTGGGGGTCCAGCAACAGGAGGAGGAAACCCCAGAGAATCAGACTTTGAAAGCCAGCTGGATTTGATTGCAGGACCGCCACAGGACTGGGGGAAATGGAGACTCCACTCTTGGAGGGCGCACAAAAAAGTGTGCTCACCAGGACCCAGGGGGAAGGAGCAGTGACCCCATAGGAGACTGAACCAGACCTACCTGCTGGTGTTGGAGGGTTGCCTGCAGAGGCTGGGGGCAGCTGTGGCTCAGTGAGGAGACAGGGGCACTGGTGGCAGGGGTTCTGGGAAGTGCTCTTTGGCGTGAGTCCACCATTAGCCCCGCCAAAGATCCTGTAAGCTCCAGTGCTGGGTCGCCTCAGGCCAAACATCAAACAAGGTGGGAACACAGCCCGACCCATTGGCAGACAAGCAGATTAAAGTGTCACAGAGCTCCGCCCATCAAATCAGATTAAAGTTTTACTGAGCTCTGCCCCCCAGCCCAACCCACCATTAGTCCCTCCCATCAGGGAGCATCCACGAGCCTCCTAGATAGCTTCCTCCACAAGAGGGCAAACAGCAGAATCAAGCAGTATCAGCAGTGTTTCATCTTGTGGAACTGAAAACCACAGCCACAGAAAGACAGAGAAAATGAAAAGGCAGAGGACTTTGTACCAGATGAAGGGACAAGATAAAACACCACAAAAGCCACTAAATGAAGAGGAGATAGGCACACTTCCAGAAAAAGAATTCAGAATAATGATGGTGAAGATGATTCAGGACTTTGAAAAAAGACTGGATGCAAAGGTCGAAAAGTTGCAAGAAAAGTTTACCAAAGACCTAGATGACTCAAAGAACAAACAAACAGAGATATGCAACACAATAACTGAAATGAAAAATACACTAGAAGGAACCAATAGCAGATTAACTGAGGCAGAAGGGCGAATAGGTGAGCTGGAAGACAGAATGATGATAATCACTGATGCAGAAAAGAATAAAGAAAAAGGAATGAAAAGAACTGAAGACAGCCTAAGAGACCTCTGGGACCATCTTAAATGCACCAACATTAGCATTACAGGAGTCCCAGAAGGAGAAGAGAGAGGGAAAGGACCCGAGAAAATATTGGAAGAGATTCTAGTTGAAAACTTCCCTAACATGGGAAAGGAAATAGCTACCCAAGTCCAGGAAGCACAGAGGGTCCCAGGCAGGATAAACCCAAGGAGAAACATGCCAAGACATATAGTAGTCAAAATGACAACAATTAAAGACAGAGAAAAGTTATTAAAAGCAACAAGGGAAAAACGACAAATAGCATACAAAGGAACTCCATAAGGTTAACAGCTGATTTCTCAGCAGACACTCTGCAAGCCAGAAGGGAGTGGCATGATATATTTCAAGGGATGAAAGGGAAGAACCTACAGCCAAGAATACTCTACCCAGCAAGGATCTCATTCAGATTAGACAGAGAAATCAAAAGCTTTACAGACAAGCAAGAGCTAAGAGAATTCAGCACCACCAAACCAGCCCTACAACAAATGCTAAAGGAACTTCTCTAAGCGGGAAACATAAGAGAAGAAAAGAACCTACAAAAACAAACACAAAACAATTAAGAAAATGGTACTAGGAACATACATATCGATAATTACCTTGAATATAAATGGACTAAATGCCCCAACCAAAAGACCCAGACTGGCTGAATGGATACAAAAACAAGACCCATATATATGCTATCTACAAGAGACTCATTTCAGACCTAGGCACACATACAGACTGAAAGTGAGGGAATGAAAAAAGATATTCCATGCAAATGGAAATCAAAAGGAAGCTGGAGTAGCGAAACTCATATCAGATAAAATAGACTTTAAAACAAGAAATGTTACAAGAGACAAGAAAGGACACTACATAAAGATTGAGGGATCAATCCAAGAAGAGGAGATAACAATTATAAATATATATGCACCCAGTATAGGAGCACCTCAATACATAAGGCAAATGCTAACAACTATGAAAGAGGAAATCGACAGTAACACAATCATAGTGGGGGACTTTAACACCCCACTTACACCAATGGACAGATCATCCACACAGAAAATTAATAAGGAAACACAAGCTTTAAATGACACAATAAATCAGCTAGATTTAATAGATATCTATAGGACATTACATCCAAAAACAGCAGATTACACGTTCTTCTCAAGGGCACATGGAACATTCTCCAGGATAGATCACATTTTGGGTCATAAATCAAGCCTCAATAAATTCAAGAAAATTGAAATTGTATCAAGCATCTTTTCCAACCACAATGCTATGAGATTAGAAATCAATTACAGGAAAATAACTGTAAAAAACACAAACACATGGAAGCTAAACAATATGCTACTAAATAACCAAGAGATCACTGAAGAAATCAAAGAGGAAATCAAAAAATACCTAGAGACAATGACAATGAAATCACAACGATCCAAAACCTATGGGATGCAGCAAAGGCAATTCTGAGAGGGAAGTTTATAGCAATACAATTCTACCTCAAGAAACAAGAAAAATCCCAAATAAACAATCTAACCTTACACCTAAAGAAACTAGAGAAAGAAGAACAAACAAAACCCAAAATTAGTAGGCGGAGAGAAATCATAAAGATCAGAGCAGAGATAAATAGAAACAAAGAAAACAATAGCAAAAATCAATAAAACTAAAAGCTGGTTCTTTGAGAAGATAAATAAAATCGATAAACCTCTAGCAAGACTCATCAAGAAAAAGAGGGAGAGGACTCAAATCAATAAAATTAGAAATGAAACAGGAGAAGTTACAACGGACACCACAGAAATAAAAAGCACCATAAGCGACTACTACAAGCAACCGTATGCCAATAAAATGGACAACCTGGATGAAATGGACAGATTCTTAGGTATAACCTTCCAAAACTGAATCAGGAAGAAATAGAAAATATGAACAGACCAATCACAAGTAATAAAATCGAAATTGTGATTAAAAACCTTCCAACAAGCAAAAGTCCAGGACCAGATGGATTCACAGGTGAATTTTATCAAACATTTAGAGAAGAGCTAACACCCATCCTTCTCAAACTCTTCCAAAAAATTGCAGAGGAAGGAACACTCCCAAATTCATTTTATGAGGCCACCATCACCCTGATACCAAAACCAGACAAAGATACTACAAAAAAAGAAAACTACAGACCAATATCACTGATGAATTTAGATGCAACAATCCTCAACAAAATACTAGCCAACAGAATCCAACAACACATTAAAAGGATCATACACCATGATCAAGCGGGGTTTATCCCTGGAATGCAAGCATTCTTCAATATATGCAAATCAATCAATGTGATACACCGTATTAACAAATGGAAGGATAAAAACCACATGATCATCTCAATAGATGCAAAAAAAGCTTTTGACAAAATTCAACACCCATTTATGATAAAAACACTCCAGAAAGTGGGCATAGAGGGAACGTACCTCAACATGATAAAGGCCATATATGACAAACCCACAGCAAACATCATTCTCAGTGGTGAAAAACTGGAAGCATTCTCTCTAAGATCAGGAACAAGACAAGGATGTCCACCCTCACCACTACTATTCAACATAGTTTTGGAAGTCCTTGCCACAGCAATCAGAGAAGAAAAAGAAATCAAAGCAACCCAAATTGGAAAAGAAGTAAAACTGTCACTGTTTGCAGATGACATGATACTATACATAGAAAATCCTGAAGATGCCACCAGAAAACTACTTGAGCTCATCAATGAATTTGGTACAGTTGCAGGATACAAAATTAACACACAGAAACCTCTTGCATTTCTCTACACTAACAATGAAAGATCAGAAAGAGAAATTAAGGAAACAATGCCATTCACCATTGCAACAAAAAGAATAAAATACCTAGGAATAAACCTAACCAAGGAGGTAAAAGACCTGCACTCAGAAAACTATGAGACACTAATGAAGAAATCAAAGACAACACAAACAGATGGTGGGACATACCATGTTCTTGGATTGGAAGAATCAACATTGTGAAAATGACTATACTACCCAAAGCAATTTACAGATTCAATGCAATCCCCGACAAATTACCAATGGCATTTTTCATAGAACTAGAACAAGAAATTTTATGGTTTGTATGGAAACGCCAAAGACCCTGAATAGCCAAAGCAATCTTGAGAAGGAAAGACGGAATTGATGGAATCAGGCTTCCTGACTTCAGGCTATACTACAAGGCTACAGTGATCAAGACAGTATGGTACTGGCACAAAAACAGAAATATAGATCAATGGAACAGAATATGAAGTCCAGAGATAAACTACGGTCAACTAATCTATGACAAAGGAGCCAAGGTTATACAATGGCAAAAAGGCAGCCTCTTCAATAAGTGGTGCTGGGAAAATTGGTCAGCTACATGTAAAAGAATGAAATTAGAACACTCTTTAACACCATACACAAAAATAAACTCAAAATGGATTAAAGACCGAAATGTAAGTCCAGGCACCATAAAACTCCTAGAGGAAAACATAGGAAGAACACTCTTCGATGTAAACAACAGCAAGATCTTTTTTGATCCACCCCCTAGAGTAATGGAAGTAAAAACAAAAATAAATAAGTGGGACCTCATGAAACTTCAAAGCTTCTGCACAGCAAAGGAAACTATAAGCAAGACGAAAAGACAACCCTCAGAATGGGAGAAAATATTTGCAAATGAATCAACAGACAAAGGGTTAATCTCAAAAATATATAAACAGTTCTTCCAGCTCAATATCAAAAAAACAAACAACCCAATCAGAAAATGGGCAGAAGACCAAAACAGGCATTTCTCCAAAGAAGACATACAGATGGCCAAAAGGCACATGAAAAGCTGCTCAACATCACTAATTATTAGAGAAATGCAAATCAAAACTACAATGAGGTATCACCTCACACCGGTTAGAAAGGGCAACATCAGAAAATCTACAAACAGCAAATGCTGGAGAGGGTGTGGAGAAAAGGGAACTCTCTTGCACTGTTGGTGGGAATGTAAATTGATACAGCCAGGCTTCCTAGGTGGTGCAGTGATTAAGAATCCGCCTGCCGAAGCAGGGGAAACGGGTTTGATCTCTGCTCCAGAAGAACCCACATGCCACGGAGCAACTAAGCCCATGCGCCACAACTATTAAGCCTGCGCTTTAGAACCTGTGAGCCACAACTATTGAGCCCATGTGCTGCAGCTACTGAAGCCCACGTGCCTAGAGCCTGTGCTCTGCAACAAGAGAAGCCACAGCAATGAGGAGCCTGCGCATCACAACGAAGAGTAGCCCCCACTCACCGCAACTAAAAGAAAGCCCACGCACAGCACAAAAAGACCAAACACAGCCAATAAAATAAATAAATAAATTTATTTAAAAAAAATTGATACAGCCACTATGGAGTACAGTATGGAGGTTCCTTGCAAAACTAAAAATAGAACTACCATATGACCCAGCAATCGCACTGCTGCGCATATACCCAGAGAACACCATAATTCAAAAAGACACATGGACTCCAGTGTTCATTGCAGCACTGTTTACAGTAGCCAGGACATGGAAACAACCTAAATGTCCATCAACAGATGAATGGTTAAAAAAGATATGGTACATATATACAATGGAATATTACTCAGCTGTAAAAAGCAATGAAACTGGGACATTTGTAGAGACATGGATGGACCTAGAGACTGTCATACAGAGTAAAGTGAGCCAGAAAGAGAAAAACAAGTATCATATACTAACACATATATGTGGAATATAGAAAAATGGTACAAATCAACCGGTTTGCAAGGCAGAAATAGAGACACAGATGTGGAGAACAAGCGTATGGACACCAAGTGGGGAAAACAGGGAGGGCTAGGGGGGAATGAATTGGGAGATTGGGATGCCAAATAGTACACTCTAAATATATGCAGTTTATTGTATCTCAATAAAAGTTCTTGAAAAAAGAAAAGAAAGAAACAAGGCTTAAGACATTCCTCGTCACTGCCAAGATAGTCTTGCCAACAGAACCACAATATTACATGAAGACTGTTGGCCAAGATTCCATCCCAGGTGTAGTTTTTGAATGAGACCTCCCTTTAATCATGTTTGTAACCAAGAGAAGAGGGTGCATTCCACAGGTGAATTCATTGTCTCTCTGCATATAATACAGTTTAAATAACTAAATACTAGCTAACTAAATAACTAAAATAAGCTAAAGCTTATTTTACTATATTGTTGTGATAAAGCTTAAAAACATCTTTGTATTTTTCAAGAAGCAACAACAAATATATGTCAATGTATACTATATTCCTTATGACCCTTGGTATGTAAAACTCTTCCATGATAATTAGGAGATACAAAAAAGTTTGCATTTAGTTTATGAATGAAAACTCTAGTTCAGCAATCAAACAGACCAGTTCAAGTCCCACCTCTGTCACTTAGCAGCTTTGTGATCTGGGGCAAGATACTTGGTCTTCGAAACTCAGTTTTCTCATCTAAAAAATGCCAATAATAATAAACAATTCAGAGTGTAGCTTTGAATGTGAAATAAAATTACATGAAACAATACATATAGAACAACATAGCGTCTAGTACATATGTTCAATAATGTTCAATATTATTGATCAAGTAGAATCAGGAGTTGACAATTTTTTTCTGTAAAGGGCCAGATAGTAAACATTTTTTGGCCTTGAGGGCTACGATGTCTCTGTTCCAATCATTTAACTCCATTAGTGTAGTGCAAAAGTAGCCACAGTAACATATAAGTGAATGTTCATGGCTATGTTCCAATAAAACTTTATTTACAAAAACAGGCGGTGGACTAGATTTAGCATAAGACCATAGCTTGCCAGCCCCTGGACTGGATAAACTAACTGATTTCATGGCATACTGATTTCATGGTAATATTTATGCACTACATTTCCTATCCCCTTTGTTGCAGACTCTAGAACTGATAGAGTGACTCCAAGAGAATCTGCCTCTACTTGCTTCTTCCCAAATGAACATGAATTATCATGAGTTCTAAGGGGAAAAAATGGCTTCTAACCCTACCCGTTGAACTCATGGCTTCAAAGCCCAAGAGAAAAATTAATTTGCTGTCCTTGCTGGACTCAGCATAGCCAATGTATTTGAATAGTCATTTTACATTTTCAAAAGTGCTAACAGATACCACATAATTAAGTGTATTATCTGTGCCATCACATGTTATTCTGCACTTAGTGTTGTTACCTCCGAGCTCTGCCAGTTGTGGATCTTAGCAACAAGTGGGTGGCATCTCCACTTAATATTAATACTGAGTACTCACCTAATCACAGCCCCTTACTTTAGGAACGAATACCCCTCTCAGGCATTTCAAAGTAGTTATATTTAATTTATAATTACAAAATAATCATTTACCCTCCTAGAATTCCATCCAGATGGTGTTTATAAAAGTATTTAAATTAGTCTATAGCAGGTTGAATTTTGCCCCCCAAAAAGGTTGTATCCACCCCCACCTCCAAAAAAGGTTGTATCTACACCCTAATCTTTGCAACCTGTGAAGGTGACCTTATTTGGAAAAAGGGTCTTTGCTGGTGTAATTAAGTATCACAAGATGAAATCATCATGGATTACCTGGGGAATTACCTAAAGCCAGTGACAAGTGTCCTTGAAAGAGACTGAAGGGGAGAAGACAAAGAGGGAAGAGAAGGCCATGTGTGGACGGAGGCAGAGATTGAAGGGATGCAGCCCTGTGCCAAGGAAAACCTGGAGCCACCAGAAGATGGAAGAGGCAGGGAGGGGTCCTCCCCTAGAGCCTTTAGAAGGAGCACAGCTTGCAGACATGTTGATTTTGGACTTCTGGCCTCCAGAACTGTGAAAGAATAAATTTTTGTTGTTTTCAAGTCACCAAGTTAGCGGTGATTTCTTATGGTAACCCTAGGAAACTAACACACAGTCCAAAAAAATAAAATGGAGTCCAAAGCAAGGCAGATTGTTTAAAAAAATCATGACATTTCAAACTCAACTACTTAACTAAAGTGTTCAACCTACTAAACTATAGATCTTCTATGCATACGTCACTTTGAACATGAATGTTCATGTCATTTGTGAGACAGAATTATATTGGAAACCTGTATTTTGATTTCCCCATGGATAACAAACCTTGTCTCTTTTCTGAGATCATACCCCTCCCATACATCATTCAGGAACAATGAGGCATTCAGTTGTCCATGACAACTCTTCCAAGTGCGATGTTAGAAACAAAAGAGGGAACACATGGAGATAAAGGCACAGTACAACGTCTCTGAATAAGCCATTCTTGTCCTATTTATTATGACCGTGCACACTACTCATTGAAATACATTCAGCAAGCACTTACTGTGTGCCTAGCAGGTGCCAGACTCACTGCTAGGTGCTGAGTAGGCAGAGATGAGTCAGATATAGTTCTTGTGGTTTAGTTAAGAAAATTAAAGTTGAGTGAGACAGACAAATAGTCAGGTATGGTACATGTGACGGGTACAAAAGCATAGTGGCGATGGGAGCACAAATAGAGGTGCCCCTGACCCAAGAGACAGGAGGAGGAGGAGATGAAACCTGGGCTGAATTTTGAAAGCATGGTTGATTGGATTGGGGGCTGGGAGACCTAGCATCAGGGAGCAGCAAGTGAGAGCATGGAGGTCTGGGGAACTGCCAGTCGGTATATCTGTTTTTTGTTTTAAATTTTTATTTATTTATTTATTTTTCTTTTACTTATTTATAAATTTTTTAAGCTCTTTATTGGAATATAATTGCTCTACACTCTTGTACTAGTTTTTGAGGTACACCAAAGTGAATCAGCTGTATTTATACATATATCCCCATATCCCCTCCCTCCCACCCTCCCTGTCCTGGCCCTCTAAGGCATGACCCATCATCGAGTTGATCTCCCTTTGTTATACAGCAACTTCCCACTAGCTATCTATTTTACATTTGATAGTGTATCTATGTCTATGCTACTCTCTTACTTCGTCCCAGCTTCCCCTTCACCCCCACCCCATCCCAATCCCGTGTCCTCCAGTCCATTCTCTGCATCTGCATCTTTATTCTTGCCCTGTCACTGGGTTCATCAGTAACATTTTTTTAGATTTCATATATATGAGTTAGCATATGGTATTTGTTTTTCTCTTTCTCACTTACTTGGCTCTGTGTGACAGTCTCTAAATCTATCCACCTCATTACATATAGCTCCATTTCATTCCTTTTTATGGCTGAGTAATATTCCATTGTATATATATGCCACATCTTCTTTATCCATTCATCTGTCCATAGGCACTTAGGTTGCTTCCATGTCCTAGCTATTGTAAATAGTGCTGCAATGAACATTGTGTTACACGTTTCTTTTTTGGATTATGGTTTTCTCTGGGTATAAGCCCAGTAGTGGGATTACTGGGTCATATGGTAGTTCCATTTTTAGTTTTTTAAGGAACCTCCAAACTGTTTTCCATAGTGGCTGTACCAACTTACATTCCCACCAACAGTGCAGGAGAGTTCTCTTTTCTTCACACCCTCTCCAACATTTATTGTTTCTAGATCTTCTTGATGATGGCTCTTCTGACCAGTGGGAGGTGATACCTCACTGTGGCTTTGACTTGCATTTCTCTAATAATTAGTGATGTTGAGCATCTTTTCATCTGTTTGTTGGCCATCTGCATGTCTTCTTTGGAGAAATGTCTATTTATCTCTTCCGCCCATGTGTGGATTGGGTTATTTGCTTTTTTGGTATTAAGCTGCATGAACTGCTTATATATTTTGGAGATTAATCCTTTGTCCATTGCTTCTTTGGCAAGTATTTTCTCCCATTCTGAGGGTTGTCTTCTTGTCTTGTTTATGGTTTCTTTTGCTGTGCGAAAGCTTTTAAGTTTCATGAGGTCCCATTTGTTTCTTCTTGATTTTATTTCCATTATTCTAGGAGGTGGGTCCAAAAGGATCTTGCTTTGATGGATGTCATAGAATGTTCTGCCTATGTTTTCCTCTAGGAGTTTTATAGTGTCTGGCATTACATGTAGGTCTTTAATCTATTCTGAGTTTATTTTTGTGTATGGTGTGAGGAAGTGTTCTGATTTCATTCTTTTCCATGTAGCTGTCCAATTTTCCCAGCACCACTTATTGAAGAGGCTGTCTTTTTTCCATTGTATATTCTTGCCTCCTTTGTCAAAGACAAGGTGCCCGTATGTGCATGGGTTTACCTCTGGGTTCTCTATTCTGTTCCGTTGATCTACCTTTCTATTTTTGTGCCAGTACCATACTTTCTTGATCACTGTAGCCTTGTAATATAGCCTGAAGTCAGGAAGCCTAATTCCACTAACTCCATCTTTCCGTCTCAAGATTGCTTTGGCTATTCGGGGTCTTTTGCGTTTCCATAGAAATTGTAAGAGTTCTTGTTCTAGTTCTGTGAAAAATGCTGTTGGTCATTTGACAGGGATTGCATTGAATCTGTAAATTGCTTTGGGTAGGATAGTCATTTTCACAATGTTGATTCTTCCAATCCAAGAACATGGTATGTCTCTCCATCTGTTTGTATCGTCTTTGGTTTCTTTCATCAGTGTCTTATAGTTTTCTGCATACAGGTCTTTTGCCTCCTTAGGCAGGTTTATTCCTAGGTATTTTATTCTTTTTGTTGCAATGGTAAAGGGGAGAGTTTCCTTCATTTCTCTTTCTGCTCGTCTGTTGTTAGTGTATAGGAATGCCAGAGATTTCTGTGCATTAATTTTGTATCCTGCTACTTTACTAAATTCATTGATTAGTGCTGGCAGTTTTCTGGTAGAATCTTTAGGGTTTTCTATGTATAATATCATGTCATCTGCAAAGAGTGACAATTTTACTTCTTCTTTTCCAGTTTAAATTCCTTTTATTTCATTGTCTTGTCTGACTGCTGTGGCTAACACTTCCAAAACTATGTTGAATAATAATGGTGAGAGTGGACATCCTTGTCTTGTTCCTGTTCTTAGAGGGAATACTTTCAGTTTTTCACCATTTAGAACAATGTTTGCTGTGGGTTTGTCATATATGGCTTTTATTATGTTGAGCTCATTTCCTTCTATGCCCATTTTCTGGAGAGTTTTTATCATAAATGGATGTTGAATTTTGTCAAAAGCTTTTTCTGCATCTATTGAGATGATCATATGGTTTTTATCCTTCAGTTTGTTAATATGATGTATCACATTGATTGATTGTGTATATTGAAGAATGCTTGCATTCCAGGGATAAACCCCACTTGATCATGGTGTATGATCTTTTTAATGTGTTGTTGGATTCTGTTGGCTAGTATTTTGTTGAGGATTTTTGCATCTGTATTCATCAGTGATATTGGCCTGTAATTTTCTTTTTTTGTGACATCTTTGCCTGGTTTTGGTATCAAGGTGATGGTGGCCTCATAGAATGAGTTTGGGAGTGTTCCTCCTTCTGCTATATTTTGGAAGAGTTTGAGAAGGATGGGTGTTAGCTCTTCTCTAAATGTTTGATAGAATTCACCTGTGAATCCATCTGGCCCTGGGCTTTTGTTTATTGGGAGATTTTTAATCACAGTCTCAATTTCCGTACTTGTGATTGGTCAGTTCATATTTCCTATTTCTTCCTGGTTCAGTCTTGGAAGATTGTACTTTTCTAAGGATTTACTCATTTCTTCCATGTTATCCAATTTACTGGCATATAGTTGCTTGTAGTAGTCTCTCATGATCTTTTGTATTTCTGTGGTGTCAGTTGTTACTGCTCCTTTTTCATTTCTAATTCTGTTGATTTGCATCTTCTCCCTTTTTTTCTGATGAGTCTGGCTAATGGTTTATCAATTTTGTTTATCTTCTCAAAGAACCAGTTTTTAGTTTCATTGATCTTTGTTATTGTTTCCTTCATTTCTTTTTCATTTGTTTCTAATCTGATCTTTATGATTTCTTTCCTTCTGCTCACTTTGGGTTTTTTTTGTTCTTCTTTCTCTAATTGTTTTAGGTGTAAGATTAGGTTGTTTATTCAATATTTCTTGTTTCTTGAGGTAGGATTGTATTGCTATAAACTTCCCTCTTGGAACTGCTTTTGCTGCGTCCCATAGGTTTTGGGTTGTAGTGTTTTCATTGTGATTTGTTTCTAGGTATTTTTTGATTTCCTCTTTGATTTCTTCAGTGATTTCTTGGTTGTTTAATAGCATATTGTTTATTCTCCATGTGTTTGTATTTTTTACAGTTTTTTAATTTATTTTTATGTATTTTATTTATTGTAAATTTTAATTAATTTATTTATTTTTTGGCCACATGGCATGTGGGATCTTGGTTCCCTGACCAGGGATCGAACTCATGCTCTCTGTAGTGGAAGTGTGGAGTCTTAAGCACTGGACTACCAGGGAGGTTGGTATATCTGGATTAGAGAGTTATATTACAGACAGGCTGAAGACATAAACAGTCCTGTGATAGTGAAGTGCCTTGGTAAGGGGCTCAGATTTCATCCTTAAAAGCCATTAAAGGGCTTTTCATCAGTTGCTGAGTGTTAGGATCAGATTGCTTTCTGGAAATGTTCATGTGCTGCTGTGTGGATGTTGGATCAGGGTGGGGCAGAAGTAGTCAAGGAAACCACGTTGAGAGGCTGTTGCAGCCATCCATCCAGACTTTCAGAAAACCTGGCAATAGCAATAGGGATGAAGAGAGGCAGAAAGTCTAGAGCGGGTATTAAGGGGCTAGTTCTTAGGACTAGCTATGGGGTTGGGGAGAGGGAAAAGTAGTTTTTGAAAATTACTCTCTCGAGTTTTTGAACTCCAGAAGGCTTAAGTACTGTCTTTTTATTCATCTCTGTACAAGAGACCAGCCAGTTGTACAAAATAAGCCTTCAATTTGTTAGTAGTTGAATCAAATTTCCTAGGTTTCTATTAGAAACTAAGGTTCCAGGTACTTTCCACGGTGCTTTCAGAATACCCTTCACTTTCAAGTATATAAAGCTGTTATGTGAGATAATTTACGGCTCTCAGAAGGGCCTCCTGTTTTTTTTTCGTCTGCCCATTTAGCAGCTTCCCACTGGATTAATGGCCTGGTGCATGAATCATGGCAACAGCCCGCACAGAATTAAATGCTAACAGGTTTCAGGAGAGCCATCTCTGTTGTTGTCTGCAGCCCCAAGCAGAGGTCAGCCATGGTTGAAGCCCCCTACCTAAACCCACCCCCACCCCAGGTCTCTCACTGGCATCTATAGCATACATATTTATACTCATCCTGTAGAAAGGCTCACTGTTCGTGTCTCCCTAGCTATAATCTCTAAAGAAATTCCTACAGCACTGCCTATGGAAGCCTTTTTAAATCGGTTTATGACTGACTGAGCAAGCAGAACACTGTGCTTCTAAAATGCTGGATGCAACTGAATAGCAGACTGCCTTCCTGAAGGCAGTGTACCTCCAATGTGCTTCAACACATAGGCTTTTACATCAAGAAGAGAAGAAACCAGAGAAAGTAAGACTGAAAATCCATGCAGGAGTGGCCGGGATAGCAACAGCGTGGAGTCATTCAAGAGGGAGAGGTGACTTGAGGCTAGCTTGGACAGAAAAAGCCTTGCAGAGATGACTTGAGTTGGGTCTCTAAAGACAGGTAGGATTTAGCCAAAGTTTTGGAGGGAGTGCTATTTACAGTTGGGTGCTGAATGACTTATTCATGCTTCACACATGGCATAATGCTTAGCATCCTAGACTCCTGCCCACTAAGTACCAGGAACCAATAGAAATACATGTTTCTAAATACCCCTGGAGGGCTGTACTTTACTGGGTGTGAGCCACTGATGGATAGCAAAGGGGAATGTGAGAGGGTGATTCAGATGGAGGAGACCAGGTATGAAGGAGGACACATGAGATATTCTCAGATCACTGGTAGAGCATTGTGATTGTGGTAGAAGATGTGAGAGGAAAATAGCATTTAAAGCAAGCTAAAAATGAGGTTTATCATTAAATTCTATTCACAACATGTCCAAATGATCCCCAAAGACCATGTTAAACACTAATGTCGGATTTCATTAAGAAGTCAAAGGCAGGAGGTAGATGGAATATAAGCTCTGAACTCAGACCTCACCACTTACTAGCTATTTCCCTGGGCAAGTTACTCGTGTTCTCTCAGCCTGCTTTAACAACTTCCAAATGAAGATCATACTTCCTCAAAGCATTGTTGGAATCTTATCGTGTTGGAGGAGGTCATTGAGAGGACGTGACCCCAGCTGACCCTCAAGCTGGACCCAAGCAATCAGAGGCTCCTCACCTCCTGCTCCGCTGTCCTTGGAATGTACATTCTGTCCGCTGTACCTGCACTAGGAGCCACTTAAAGGACACAGCCTTGAGAGAGCAGTGTGTTACTGAGAGCATCTAGACAGTATATGTGACTGAACCCCATTAAAGGCTTCTACACAAACTCTTAAGATTCTGGTGGGCTGGTAGAGAGATCTACTGATGTTGCAACCACCAAGGACAAACCTCATATGTAAGGTCTCTTGCTTATTAAAACTGCCACCTACCAATCTGCAATGATCTGCCTCTTTATTTGGTCTCTCTTTGTTCTCCATATAAGGGGACCAGTTTTGAATTTTACCAGAGAACTCCCAAGGATGCAAACTAACACATCAATCTGATATTAAAAAAACATTTGAGCCTTGAAATAACTACTTTGCAAATGAATATGTTCTACCAGTGTATCTATTTTTTTAATAAGTCCTCTAAATTTTGATTGTATGTTGTTCACAGTTAGTTGGAAGTTTTTTCCTCTTTTTTGTTAATCAAGGTAATATTTACACTAACTTGGTGAACTTTTGTAATTTTGTACAATCATTTAACTACCACCACAAACAAGAAATAGAGTGATTCTCCTACCCTAAAAGGTTTCCTCGTACCCATTTGTATTCCATCATTTCCCCTTACCCTGGCCCAGGCAACTATTGATCTCCTTTCTATCATTATACTTTAGCATATTATAGAATTTCATATAAATGGACTCATACAGTATGGAATCTTTGTGTTGACTTCTTTCGCTTAACATAACATTTTTGAGATGTATCCATATTGTGGTCTATATTAGTATTTCCTTCCTTTTTATTGCTGAGTAGTTTTCCATGGTACGGATACACCACACTTTGTTAATCCATTCAAAGGCGATGGACATTTGGGTTGTTTCCAGTTCGGGTCTGTTATGAATAATGCTGCTATAACCATTCATATACATGTTTTATCTTGACATATATTTCCATTTCTACTGGGTTAATACCCAAAAGTAGAATTTCTGCTTGTATGGTATGGTTGTATGGTAATGAATTTAGTTTTTTAAGGTAATGCCATACTGTTTGCCAAAGTAACTATATCCCCACCAGCAATGTCTGAGAGTTTCAGGTGCACCACATCCTTGCCAACACTTGGTAGTGTCAGTCTTTTTCTCCATTCTAGTGTGTAGTGGTATCTCATTGTTATTTTAATTGATATTTCTCTGATGATCAATAAAGCTGAACACTTTTCATATGCTTATGAAAATGGTTAATCAAAATATTTATCAAATGAAATGCCAAACTGCAGTTATTGGAAGCAAGGTTTGCAAACAGGGGGACTTGAAATCTGTTCTTTCATGAGCACAGGAGCTACTGAACAAATTAAGCAATGAGCCCCCAAATGATTTACAATATTAACATTGAAATTCTGTAATTGCATTTTGGGATATCTCAACTTGCAGGATGAATCATTTGCTGAAGTACCTATTTTTAATTGGATAAATTTATGTTCTATACTGGGATGAAATGAAATTTAGGAGGCCTATAATTATGCTGAATCATAAGTAGAGACAACTTATGTGATGAGGTTTTTCTTATGAAATATTTGTTGAAGAAAGGCACTCTGAATCAAGGCAAAAAAAAAGTCAGCATCTGTGAAAATATTTGGGCTGAAATATTTACACATTTCAACATGCAAAAACTTAAAATTATGAATTCCTTGTTTTAGTTTGCTAATGCTGCCATAACAAAATACCACAGACAGGGTGGCATAACAGAAGTTTATTTTCATTTGGTTCTGGAAGCTGGGAGTCTAAGGGATGGTGTCGACAGATTTATTATCTTCTGAGGCTTCTCTCCTTATCTTACAGATGGCTGACTTCTGGCTGTGTCCCCATGTGGTCCTTTCTTTGTGCTTGCACCTCTCTGGTGTCTTTCTCTGTCTTATTTCCTTTTCTTATATGGACACCAATAAGATTGGATTAGGGACCATTCTAATGACCTCAACTTAACCACTCTTTAAAGACCCTGTGTCCAAATACAGTCACAGGTGCATTTGTGCTAGGGATTAAGGCTTCAACATAGGAATATGGGGGGGATATAATTCAGCCTACCACACTCTTCCACTTAGCAGACCAGTTCTGACGTCCCTTTTACTTCCACGTGACACAGGAAGAAACATGATCACCGGCATCTAGTGAAGGGTATAAATGGGCCAGAGGGTAAACGCCCTCTGCCTTGCAATCTGTGGTCACTCTCATGCTCTGTGCTTTCCGTGTGTCAGCATGGACCTGCCAGGCTCCAAAGTCCACCTGTTTAGGCCAATAATATCTACCTGACCCTCTAACATCAGCACATTTCTTAAAAAGTACTTCTGTTTCTTTTGTTTATAAAAGTAATATATGCTCATTGGGGCAAAATAAAGATCAAACACTGGTGAAGTATATAGAAGAAAAAGAGATCACCTCCAAAAATACACACCCAGAGATAGCCACTGTTACTACATTGGTTGTATGTCCATCAAAATGTCTTGTCTATGTAAGGACTTGTGTGCTTTTTGATGTAAAAAGTAGAATTCACGACATATATAATTTTTCAGCTTTGTTTTTTCTACTTAATATCTTTTGGGCTTATTCCCCTTTCTATAAATAGATATCTTAAAACCTATCAAAATTCAGGCTGGCCGGTTGTGCTCCCACCTAGTCCTAGGTTTTACTTAGATCCTTTGGAATGAGATAGAAGTTTCAGGGCCAAAATAGGCAAAGACCACTCAATGTTAAGCAAAGTGCAGCCTTTAGTCTATACTGTTCCAATCTTCTGCCTGAAGGTTACCAAGTGATGCTGGGCCCAAGTGAGGAAGGCTCAGGGAGTGATTTGGGAGCCAATGACAAGCAGCCTCTGGTGTCCTGCAGGCTTGAGGGGAACTGCCTTTCTAAGGTGGGAGCTGCCCTTACCTCTTTTATTAACCTTCCTCTAGGCTGAAATTGTGACCCTTGGTCACTCCCAGTCACACTCCTAGTCTCTCGCTTGGGACACCGAGAGGCATCTTTCTTCCCCCAGTTCCCAAATAGACACATAGAAAGCAACTCAGCACAACCTCCAACAAACGGGAACTATTGAAAAGGAATTGGAAGTATCACACATTTTCCTCCTTTGCTTCAAATACACAGTTTAGCTTCTGGGAATTGGGCCTGGAGATGGATAAGAAATATAAATGTTTATCCTAGTTTGTTCATTCAATCTCCACAAGAAAAAAAAAAAAATTACAGGGTTAAGAGAGTCATCAGCCAAGCAACATAATCTCCTTTTAAACAAGTGCTAGGTATTCCACTGCCTAATAGAAACCGTATCAGAACTTATGTTCTATTGACAAATATCTTAGGTTGTTTCCAAATTTACTAAATACTTCAATAAACAACTTAGATATATATTTCGTACCCTTTCCTTAATATATTTCCTTAGAGTATATTCTCAGAGGTGAGATGTATGGGTTGAAGAGTATGTGTTTTTAAAGTTGTGATAACTATTTCTAATCAGCTCTCTAGAAATGTTATTGCAGTTTATATCATTTCAATTACCTTGGTTATATACCTAAGGAGTGAGATTGAGTCTCATTTTGTAAACGTATGTTTAACTTTTAGAGTGTCAGATGGTTTACCAGAGCAGCTGCATCTTTTTATATCCCATCAGCAATATATGCTGGCTCCAATCTCTCCATATCCTCACCAATGCTTATTACTATCTGTCTTTTACTATAGCTGTGCTGGTAGGTATGATGTGGTATCTCATCAGAAAATATGCATTTCTTTGGTGACTAATACTGTGACTATAGTTTCATGTGTTTACTAGCCATTTGTCTATCTTCTTTTAAGAAATGTCTATTCAAATCCTGTGCCCATTTTTTAAGTGGTAATTTTTCCTTTTAATGTTGAGTAATAAGTTTTCCTTACGTATTCTGGATAGTACTAATTCTTTATCTGATATATGACTTGAACATTTTTCTCCCATTCTGTGGGTTATCTTTTCACTTTCTTAATAGTGTCCTTTGAAGCCCAAATGTTATACATTTTGATGAAATCCAATTTATCTCTTTTTTCCATTGGTTGCTGAGCTTTAGGTTTCATGTCTAAGAAACCACTGCTTAATCCAAGGTCAAGAACATTTACCCCTATGAGTGTTATAGTTTAAACTCTTACATTTAGGGCTTTGGTTCATTACTGGTTCTTTTTTCATATATGGATATACAGTTGGCCCAGCACTATTAGAGAAGACTAATCTTGGGACTTCCCTGGAGGTCCAGTGGTTAGGACTCCGCACTTGCACTGCAGCGGGTACTGGTCAGGGAATTAAAATCCTGCATGCTGCAAGGTGTGACCAAAAAAAAAAAAAAAAGATGAATCTTTTCCCTGCTGAATTGTTCTTGGCACCCTTGCCAAAAATTAATTGACCATAAATTGGTTTATTCTTTTTTTTTTTTTTAATTTTGGCTGCATCGGATCTTAGTTGCAGCACATGGGATCTTCGTTACCGTGCACAGCTGCATAGCAGGATCCTAGCTCCCTGACCAAGGATCAAACCCACGTCCCCTGCATTGGAAGGCAGATTCTTAATCACTAGATCACCAGGGATGTCCTGATTTATTCTTAATTCTGTTCCACTGAGCTGTATTCGATCCTTATGCTCGTACCACATAGTCTCGATTAAAATAGTTATGTAATAATTTTTGAAATCAGAAAGGGTTAGTTCTCCAAATTAATTTTTTTTTTTGCAGGATTCTGAAAAAAATCTCGGTGCCTCACATTTCCGAATGCATTTTTCCACTATTAATTCAAAAAGTACTTTCTATGTCAAGGACTGTAACGCTTTATTTATTAAACATTACTATTTTCCCTTGTAAATTGTTTAATTTTTTCTATTTAATAGTTTTAATGTTCGATTAATTTATTAACCTACGACTCTTTCATTCACAGTTTGGGGATTTAGCTAACTTTAGACTGAGTTTTGGAACCTCAGTCTTTATTCTGCCTAAACCTATGACAGTCATTTAATCCTCCCATCCCTGGTCACTATGAAACTCAGACTCTTCCTGAGCCACTGTATTTTTTAGTCTCTTTTTATGTGAATAGCGTGAAAGATTGAAAATGGCCAAGAATTCTTCGACACTCCTCCCATCAAAAAATAGGATTCGTGTCCCTTTCCCTTCAATTTAGGTGGGCTCTGTAACTGTTTTCATCAACAGAATATGCCAAAAGCTCACTCTGTGCCTGGGTCTAGGCATTAAGATACTGGAAACATTCACTTCCTGTCCTTGGAACATTCTCTAGAAGCCCTAAGCTGCCATGTAAGTATGACTGCCCTGAGACCACCATGCTGGAGAGGCCCTGTGAGGGAGCATCCCACAGCCCAGAGTCCCAGCTAAGCCCAGCCTTTCAGTCATCCCTTCCAAGAAACCAGACAAGCTAGTGAAGCCTTTCAGAGCAGTCATCCAAAGCTAAACACCATCAAGTGACCCCAGTCGATACTCATGACAGAGAATTATCACCCAACTAAGCCTGCCTGAATTCATGACCCCAAAAATCATGAGATAGAATTAAATGGTTGTTGTTTTAATTGTGGCAATAATTTGTTACACAGCAATAGATAACCAGAAATTAGCCTGAGCTAATAGCCACCCATGTACTGGTAAGACGGATGGAGAAAAAAGAAGCATATAATCCTTTAAAAAATTTTTTTTTTTCCTTTTAGAAAAGAGGAGAAAAAGTAATGGTTGAAAATCAAAGGTGGAAATTTTTCGAGCTCTGTCCTCTTTGCAGATTCTGGATGATAGATTAAGACTATACAGGAGGTGCAGTAGTATAAAAAGAGGAGGCTTTGAGAAAGTCAAATAAGGGTGTGGCTTACTCCCTTATTGTGGTTGATCTCCCGGAATACTCCTTCCCCTATGTAATCGAGCAAGAAGATTCTTCTTAGTCTCCACATTTCTAGGATGGAAGAGATAATAGGAAGAATAGACCATGGCTAAATTCTAAAGTGCCCATTGTTGGCTTTCAACGTAGAATCTATTTTAAAACTACTCCAACTGCTGGTAAGAATATGAAATGATGCAGCTGCTATGGCAAACAGTATGGTGGTTCCTCAGAAAATTAAACATGGAATTACTATATGATCCAGCAACTCTGCTCCTGGATACATATCCAAAAGAATCAAAAGCAGGGTCTCAAAGAGGTATCTGTGTACCCATGTCATAGCAGTATTCTACACAATAGTCTAAAGGTGGAAGCAATCCAGGTGTCCATTGATAGATAAATGAATAAACAACGCTATGTGATTAGGTAGAAAATCATTCATCCTTAAAAGGGAATGAAATTATGACACATGCTACAACATGGATGAGGACATTATGCTAAGTCACATTAAGCCAGTCACAAAAATACAAATACTATTTGATTCTACTTATATGAGGTATCTAGAGTAGTCAGATTCATAGAGACAGTAGAATGGTGGTTGCCAGGGGCTTGGGTGAGGGGGAAATGAGGAATTCTTCAATGGATGCAAAATTTCAGTTTTGTATAATGAAAAAATTCTGGAGATTGGTTGCATAGCAATGTGAATATGCTCAACTCTACCAAACTGAACACTTAATAGGGATTAAGATGGCAAATTTTATGTTATGTGTATTTTACCACAATTAAAAAAAACTGCTCCAGATATTTTCTTGGGTGGAGGTTGGGGGCTCTGGATTTTGGGAAAGTGGCTATTCCGCTGGGAACGCTATATCCTCAGCAGCTCCAAAGATCAATTGTTTTCATTGTGTGAAGTACTTAAGAGGAATTTATTGTTTATGGAATATTGTTTGGAAATTGTATTTTTTTAGCTCCCAAGATTTAAAATACAGACACTATTGGTATTGATAAATCCTCTTATAAATTGGTCTATATGTGCTTATATTACCAAAGTATGTATGTTATAATACTAATTTGTGGTAGCTAATATTTATTGAGTGTTTACTATGTTCCAGGCCCTGTGCCATGTTACATTAGTTAGGATGGGTTAGGTTACAGTGTGGCTACTAACAGTCCCCAAATCAGTAGGATTTTATTTAAAATAAAGTTTATTTCTCACTCATATGACACAGCTTGGCTGGGGACCATTTCAGCATATCCTCATCTTCATCCTAAAACCAGGTTGACAGAGCTGCCAATATCTGCAACATTGCCAGGGCCCTGTCAGAAGAAAAAACAAAAACACATACTGAAACCTAGCAGGACTCTTCCTGGTCATGGAAGCCTTTCTGTGTCTTCTGTTTCTTATTTGTGGAGAATAGACTCCAGCCTCCATGACCTTCCCTGAGTTCCAAAGGGCAGATTCAAACAGTGGTTGATCAGGGAAGGGAGGGGATGCAGAGACAAGGGAGGAGCAGCCAAGAAACAATAGCGCAGCCTTGGGGCAGGGGCCTGGTTCCACCTCAAAGGATACATACAATAATATCTTTCAGCTCTTCTGCAGAACTAAAACCCCCAACAAATGGAAGATGTTAACTACTTGATGAAGTATTCTTCACTGCAGAGAAGTTCACGGTTTGATAACCTTGAGAACCAGAGAAGCTCATTAGGAGACCATCTAAAGCCAGATTAAAGGAATGCAGGCCCTGCACATACCCTGATCCTTATGAGCAACTCCACCCTTGAACCACTGCTATAAAACTCCTCACCAAATCTTCCCAGGTGGGGACACACAGTTTTTGAGGACATGAGCTTGCTGTGTCCCCCTTTCTCTGGCAAAGCAATGAAGCTATTCTTTTCTACTTCACCCAAGACTCTGTCCCTGAGATTTGATTTGGCACCCATGAACAGAGGCCAAGTTTTCAACATCAATACCCAGAGTCAACCAAACTAGAAAATTTGAGGGCACATCCCCGAAGACTGTCCTCACTTCTGACATCAACTGCAAGTTCAGGGGTTCCCCACACGACCCTTGGGTTCAGTAATTCACTGAAGGACTCAGAACTCTGAAAGCTATTATACTCAGAGCTACTGGGGTTTTATTTTGTTTTTTAAATATTTATTTATTTGGTTGAGCCAGGTCGTAGTTGCAGCAGGCTCCTTAGTCATGGCTTGCAGACTCCTTAGTTGTGGCATGCAAACTCTTAGTTGCAGCATACATGTGGGATTTAGTTCCCTGACCAGAGATTGAACCCAGGCCCTCTGCATTGGGAGTGTGAGTCTTAACCAGGGAAGTCCCCAGAGTTACTGTTTATTACAAGGAAAGGATACAGATCAAAATCAGCTAAAGGAAGAGACACATAGGGCAGACTCTTGGAAAGTTCCAAACAGAAAGTTATGCTGTTCTCTGGATGCATTCCTCTCCCAGCATCAGTATATAACAACACACACAGAATATTGCTGACCAAGGTAGCCCACCTGAGCTTCTGTGTCCAGACCTTTTATTGGGCTTGCAGAGGCATGATTGAGGGAATAATTATCCACATGGTTGAACTCAGTCTCCTGGTTGAGATAATACATGACCCAAAGGTCCCACCCTGAATCCCATGGTTGGTCTTTCTGGTGTAGCTAGCCCTTACACTAACACTGTTGGATGTGGCTAGCCCCAACCCTAACCAAAGGCACCTCTACCCAGTATGACATTGATTACCTCCTAGAAGCTGAGGGCAAAGTCAGTCCTTTCTTTACTACATAGCATATGTCAAAACTTACACTGGCTTTTAAAGCTTCTACTCAGAAGTAACACACGGCACTTGCCCTCACATCTTTGGCCAAATCAAGTCACAAGGTCAAGCTTGACTTTGAAGGGGGTGGTGAGGTACATTCTTCCCATAGCTGATTAGGTATAGGTGATTAGAAATCCAGTCTACCATATAAGTGTTTTTATGTGTTTTAATTCATTTAATTCTCTCAACAACCCCCTATTACTCTCTTCATTTTCCAGATAAAGAAACTAAGCCACGGAGAGATTAAGTGACATACCCAAAGTTGCACAGATAGTAAGGGAAGAGCTGGGATGCCTGGTTTTAAGTTCAGGAACTCTACCTCCATAGCTCATGCTCTTTAAGACAACTAAAGGAGAAGAAACCCTATAGCTTCTTCAAGTTTCTTTTTTTCTACATTCAAATAATACTTGATGAACACTTCTGAAGTACCCCAGGCACTGGACTGTGACGTGCTGGAAATATAATGGTGAATTAGACGTTGGGCACTTGCCCTAGTGAAGCTGAAGTTTTTCCGACCTTCTTCTTGGACAAAGGAATTTGTGGTGGAAAACAGGAGCTGGAATAACCAGGCCCACTCCTCAAACACACAATCACCACTACTATAACTACATCACACTCATTCTCCCGAACTAAGATCGAATCTTACCCACCCACTTCTTGAAACTTTGGAGAAGCAAAGAAAGAGGTAAGGGAAAAATAAAGATGAAAATGAATGAAATGAAATAAAAGCTGTTAAAAGCCCAACAGGTTGACTCTTTGTCACTTCTCCTTACTTCAAAGTAGTTAACAACAGGTGCAGCATAGGCACTGCTCACTTTGATGGCAGTGATAAAATGTTGTCCCACCCGTAAGCCTCATCCTCCAGAGTGGACACATTCTCCTGGAACTATTGAGGAAAGAATGTGGTTTTCTTCTGTTGGGTTTGCTGAGAAGACAAAATGTTGGTGGCTGTCGTGTCAGCACTAGAAATCAACCTGTGTGAGAATGGAGCCACTATAGAGGAAAGCAGGCAAGACCCAAGACATGCGAATCAATCCTTTGACAGCATTTGACCTCCTGGATCCGAGCTCCTGGATGCCTGAAGTTGATATGGCCTGGACTTTTCTGTTATTTGAGCCAATTAATTCCCTTTTTATGGCAAAGAAGTTGAGTTTCTTCTGTTAAAGAGTCTTAATATACCTATATATTTTTCTCCTTCTTAAAGTTCCAGTGCCAAAGAAGCCATCATGTGCCCTACACAGGAAGGGGAACAAGTTTGTCTTTATGAAATGAGAATAAACCTGAGGAAGTCTGATGCTGAAAGTGCAGTCTCTCTGCACAGGTGCTGAATTGAATCTCGGAGACAGAGTTTTGGGTGAAGTAGAAAAGAATAGCTTTATTGCTTTACCAGGCAAAGGAGGGACCCAGCAGGCTCCTGCCCTTGAAAACTATGTGTCCCATGCTTGAGGGTTTGATGAAGAGTTTTATAGCAATAGTTCAAGGGTGGGATTGCTGACAAGATTAGAGTGTGTGCAGGGCCTGCACTTGCTTAATCTCGTCTCAAGTGGTTAGTCTCCTAATCTTGATGAGCTTCTCTGGTCCCTTTAATCTTTTTTTTTTTTTTTTAATATTTATTTATTTATTTTGGCTGTGCCGGGTCTTAGTTGCAGCATGTGGAATCCTCACTGTCACATAAGGGATCTTTTAGTTGCAGCATGAGGGATCTTTAGTTGTGGCATGTGGGATCTTTAGTTGTGGCATGTGGGATCTTTAGTTGCAGGATGCAAACTCTTAGCTGTGGCATGCATGTAGGATCTAGTTCCCTGACCAGGGATTGAACCCAGGGCCCCTGCATTGGGAGCATGGAGTCTTAGCCATTGGACCACCAGGGATTTCCCTGGTCCCTTTAATCTTGCCTCAGGTGGAAGTTTGGCTGCTCCTCCCTTGATTAGTAACTGTTTGATTCTTCCCTTTGGAACTCAGGGAAGGTCATGGAGGCTGGAGTCTTGCCTACAAGAAACGGGGGACAAAAAGTCTTCTGTGCCCAGGAGCCCCATAGGGTCCTTCTTGGTTTCAGGGCAAATGAAGCTCGTGGGGGATGATACCAATTTCCTAGGCACCAACTGCTGAAATTATCACCCCTTCTACCAATACTTATAGCCCGCAATTTCTAGAAAAGCAAGAATAGCAACAGAAGGAGGAATTGGCCACCAAGATGCATGGAGAGACACCAGCAAACTGAGTATCTTATCTCCACTAAAAAGATTTAGTACCAGAAAGCTGAAGTGAAGTCTCATATCTTTAAAATTCATTACAGCCATAAAAAGCACCACCATATTTTCATGAGCTATTAAAACAAATAGTTAAAAATAAAGCCCATTTGGTATCCAATATCCTTCACATGATCATATTTTTTCATGTATTTGTGAAGCAACAAAATTTGGTTAACTGCAATACATCTTGTAAGTGATTCGGATTTCCACATTCTCTTTTGCATCCTAAAATAATAAGCTACGATTTCTCTAGCCATATAATTTATAAATTTCATAGACATATCACAACAGGAAATACATGTTCTTTGTTTCTCCTCTTTGCCTTTCTCAACTGGTTTTTCATTTTAACAATTCTTGATGAAATCTCCACAAACATTGAGTGGTATGGGCATAAGAATAGTATAAAGGGAGAGCATTAACATTTATTCAGAACCTATTATGTGCCCATCTCATCATATGTTATTTTATTTCACTTAATACTAACCCTAACCTTTAAATCAGGTGTCATTGCCCCCATTTTTCTTATGGGAAAACCTCAAAGCGGGGAAGTCATTTACCCAAGTTTAAATAGCTGTGAAATATCTGTGGCAGACACTGGTTGATTGCTCATGCATAACTATGTCCTTCTTCTTCTTTGCTGGTTGAATATATTTCTCATTAAAGAGGTTAAAAATGCTAAATACACTTTATCCGAGACTTCTCTGCTGCTCGGCCACGAGCTTTGATGCAACCTAGCCAGTAGGGCCTGAGGGAAAATCTGCTGGGGACTTGGGGGATAATTTTCTCCCCGATTAAAAAAATAAAGTACACATGCACTAGAAGGACCCTCTTTCCCCCTACTTTTTGTTTTTGGATAAGGACTTGTAATGATGTGATACCTAGAGCTATCACAGCCTTCTTGAGACTATGAGGACACAAATCTGAGGATGAAATTCAATACTCTAAAACACTCTGAAGATGGTGAAAAGAACACGTTGTCCTTAATGACATGTTTGAACTCCTCATTCAGCTAACCCAGGAACCCCTCTACCTCAGGACTTAGAACAGTGAGGGGTGCACATTAGGCACTTAACTAACATCTGTTGAATGAATAAATGAATGATTCTAACTTTTCAAAATTTGCCTTCATAAAAGATAAAAGAAATATCTACCAAAGCTCAATCCTCATCTACCCCTGACCCAGCAACTCCACTCCTGGGTGTATATACGAAAGTGTTATGTTATGTCCACAACAGACATGTGAAAAAGTGTTCATAATAGCTCCAAACTGGAAACAACTCAAATGTCTATCAGCAGGGGAACAGACAGTTAAATGTTGTCATATTCATGCTTTGGAATTCTATACAGCAACAGAAAAGAACAAACTGTTAATACAATAGTGTGGATTAATCTCACGGACATACTATTGAGCAAAAGACAACATACACACGAGTACATACTGTTTGCTTGCATTAAAGTTCAAGAACAGGGAAAACTAATCCATGATGACAGAAATCAGTGGTTACCTCTAGGAAGGAGGGTATAGATATTGAGGGGTAGGGACATGAGCGAATCTCTCAAGGTAATGAAAATGCTCCACGTCTTTATCTGAATTGTGGTTATATGGGTTTATACACATAAAAAATTAATCTGTACACTTAAAATGTGTGTACCTTACTGTATATGTTATACCTTAGTTTTTTTAAAGGGCAAAAAAAGTTTTGTTTTGTTTCTTTAAAGAAGTTATAGGAAACATTTTTTTACTCAGTCTTTATTTAGGGAAAGTATTACCTTAAGTGCCTTACAAAATAACCTTCATAATCACACTATCAAGTAGGCATTGCTATCTCGCAGATTTGAGACTCAGAGAGATTAAGTTATTTTCCAAGGTCACACAGCTAATCAATGTCAAAGCTGAGATTTGAATACAAATTTATCAGGCTCCAAAACCCATGATTCTTTCTCTGTGTTATTACAGAACAGGCAGGCACCTGCATAGTCTACTTCCCAAGGTCATGGAAAGAATGATCACTGTTACCCAGGACTATTCTTCCGGAGTGTGGATTTTTCTATAGAAATTACCTAAGGAGAACAGAAAAAGCTTTCTGTACAAAGATAGTCATTGCAAAATTTAAAATGGTGAAAAACTGGAAATAGCCTAATTATTCAACAGCATATAATTAAGCAAATTATAATGCATATATTCAATAAAATATTATGCAGCCATTAAAAATTATGTTCAAGAATGCCTATGATATAATGTGCAATGGGGTAAAATGGAATAGAAATTGCATTTACTTTAAGAATACAACCATGAAAAACAAAAATATTTAAACTTATGCCTATAGAGGAAAATAGCCTAAGAGTGTTTGCATGAAAAGAACATTAACAATGTCTGTCTCTGAAGAATATGATTTGGTAAGGTGGTTGTAGGAGTTGGGGTGGGTGGGAGGTTACGGAGAGGACAGAAACTTTCACTTTTAACTTTATAAACTCTGTATTTGATTTTTTTTTACAATGAAGATGCATTTTGTGGCAAAATTTTAATTCATTAAAAACAGCTGGAAGGAAATTTGTAAAATATTAAAAATGGTTGCCTTTGGATAATTGGATTTGGGAGATTTTTTAATGTCTTCTTTCACCTTTCTATACTTTTTTAAGATTCCTATGATGAACATATGTTTTTTTATGCCTGAAAAAAAATAAACTTATTTCATTGAGGTGATGCATTGGAAAGCACTCTGTAATCTGTGAAGCAATTCAATTATAAAAGTGATTTCATTGCTACATATTAAATGTTGGCAATGCCATTTGTAAAGTCAGAGGGCAGATCCACTAACCAGCTGCCTGAGCACTCAAGTTTTGTGCAGCCGCCACCTTCCGGAAGCCGGAGGGAGGCTGGGCAAACGACCACCGCCCACCCAGAACAATTATAATGCTTAAGAGTTTTGGGGGCAAAACCGCAGGTGTTAGATTAGAAAAGCATTTCTTGGGGCTGTGCTTCTCCGCCCAGGAGGCACATTAGAATTGCCTGAGAGAATTTTTAATGCCCCACCCCCAGAGATAACAAATCTATTGTTTAGGGTGAGGCCCAGGTGTGGGTATTTTTAAAATGTTTCCCACTGAATGCTAATAAGCAGAGTGGAGAGTGATGCCTTTGGGAGATACTGTGGATAAATTCTTCATGCAAAGTGCTGGGAAGAGTTCTAAAATCCCTCTGGGAACATTGAACTCTCTAACCAAAAAACTAGAAAAATATTGCTTTCTTCAAACCAACCTGGGAGGTTTGGGGGTTTGTTTGTTTGTTTAAGTAAGAATTTTAATTGCTACTTCTGTCTTTTCAGTTTACAAAGGTCATCATGGAGATAATCTTATTTGATAATCTCATTGAATTATGATAACGTATGTAAAGTGCTAATAGGTGTAACTATCTAGATAATTCTGGGAGGTAAGTAAGGCAAAAACCATTATTTACATTTTGCTCAGGAGGGAATTGAGAGGAGAGTTCAGAAGTTTCCCAAGATCAATTAACAGCAGACTTGAACCCAAGTACATTCCCCAACTACAACATGCTGATTTCAAGAATTGGCTCACATCTTTGAGTTGCCAATGACATTACGCTAGAACAAAAGATCCAAACAAAGCCTTGCCTTCCTCCTTTCCCACTGCAACCTCAGGACCTAAAAAGCAAAGTGAAAGTACAGTCGTCCCTTGGTATCCATGGGAGATTGGTTCCAGGACTCACACCGATACCAAAATCCAAGGATGCTCAAGTCCTTTTCACAAAGTGGTGCAGTATTTGCATTTAACCTAAGCATACCCTCCCGAATACTTTAAATCATCTCTAGATTGCTTATAATACCTAATACAATGTAAGTACTATGTAAATAGTTGCCAATGAGCAGCAAATTCAAGTGTTTTGGAGAACTTTCTGGATTCCCCACCCCTCAAATATTTTCGATCCATGGTTGGTTGAATCTGAGGATTCAGAGCCCACAGATTCAAAGGGTCGCCTGTGTTATGTGAACATATTTTACATAAAATTGTGCAACCAATAGAACTGCTGAGAGCAGGGCCTGGACACATGAGTAAGTGTGTATTGAATGAAAGAATGAATGACTATATCCTCCAAGGGAACATTACCTACATTTGTCTTAGTCCTTTCAGACGGCTATAACAAAATACCATAGACTGGGTAGCTTATAAACAGCAAGCATTTATTTCTCACAGTTCTAGAGGCTGGGAAGTCTAAGATCAAGGTGCTGGTATATTCAGTGTCTGGTAAAGTCTCTCTTCCTGGTTCGTAGATGGCAGTCTTGTTGTAACCTCACATGGCAGACAAGATAAGGGAGCTCTCAGGGCTATCATTTATGAGGGCACTATTCCCATTTGTGAGGGCTCTACCCTCACAACCTAATCACCTCCCAAAGGCCCCACCTCCTAATGCTGTCCTATTGGTGGTTAAGATGTAATATATGTATTTAAGGGGGAGGTCACAAACATTCAGATATATAGATAGAATCATTTTACAGGGGAGGTAACTGAAACTCCAAGAGGGAAGGTAACACGCCTGAAGTAACAATTCTTATGCCAGGCAGAACTAGAAGGAAAGAGAACTCGGGACAGCCAACTTTGTATTTTTACCCACCATACAAAACTACCAACTTTTGCTGTATTTAGAGACCAAGCCCTAAGGACAAGCCCTTAGTGATAATTCATGTGCCAACTCTTCTCTAGGTATTATACAGAGATATTATAATAGGAGGAATATTGAATAGGAGTTGGCAGCAGTGATTTGCTATTATAATGTTTTATTGAAAACAATTCATTTTATTTAAGACTTACTTCCAAAATCCTGTCTGATTAATGACAACATTCTGAAATGATTTTCTTAAAAATAAAAAAGATTTTGCTTCCTGAAAAATTCACACAATATAGTATGTGACAGGTCACCATAGTCATATATTTAGATCCACAATTACTAGATACAAATAAAAGAGAGCTGGAGAGAAGACATCATACATGCTTTTAATCAGGAAAGAAAGAGACCTCTCTAATCAATGTCTTGCAAAATCATTAACCAAAGTCCTCAACTGAAGCTCAAATAATTGAAAAACGAAAATGATCCATCTACTCATGACAGGGAGATTGCAGTCTAATAAAAAAGCTGAATGTATATGTGGATGAAAAGGATTGACCCTGCCATTTGGTAATTGGCTAAATAACAGTCATAAACAAATGGAAGAAACAAGCAAGTTGAGAGCAGACGTCAGAACTTTCCCCATCGTCTTTAAGAAGTCATGACACATTGATCTAGAATTTTAATGTTCAAATCATTAGTTACGTGGACTAGAACTGACAATGGCAAAAGGCATTACAATTCATCCATCCATCATCATTCATCCATCCATCGTCTATCTGTTCATTCATTCATCCACTCATCCATCCACTCACCTATCCATCCACTAGGTTTAACAACATGAAATTGCCATTATTTGATCATTTTTGACTTACGATAAAGGCAACTTGATATGGTTCAATACAAAATATTCAGTTAATACTTATTGAACATGCTACCATGTTTAATGCACTATGCAAGGCTTGGGGAGTAAAGGTTGAATAAGAAATACTCCCCATCTCTGCAAATCTCTACTGGGAGAAACATACACCAACTACTACTTTTAAGAGAGATACAAAGTGCTATGAGATTATATTGATTACTGTATATACCCATAAAGAACATACAGCAAATTGTCAATAGAGATGTGGTTGGTGGGAGTTTATAAAATTCTTTTTCCTTTTGCTTATTTCTACTTTAAAACTTTTTATTCAATGAACATGCATTATTTTCATAATTAAAAATTTTTTGAAAATGTACCATGAATGCTGCAGAATTGATGGATAATTAATAGGTATGTATAAGATAAAGGATTTAAAAGTTAAAATACGTGAAGTGAACTAGGTAAATAATAAGTGAGAAACTGAATATACAAATAGACAATGGTCAGACCATATACAAAAACAGAACTCTTGACTCACAACCTATAGCAACCAGCCTGGGAAACCAATCTGTTATTTATAGTAACCAGACCAGAAAGCCAGTCTTCTATCTATAAATCAGATTGCTATCTCTATCAACTGGCCCAGGAAGCTAGATAATAATCTCCATAACAGTTGGCCCCAAATCAAGCCAGGACTTGATTAGTAATTGAACTTCCCTAATATTTGTCCCCACTTTGAACTTAGGACCAATCAGACACATTGCCCCTAGCCAGTCACATGGGATGCCCAACTTCTAGTTAGCCCACCTCCAGCTTCTCCAAGCCAACAGGCTCCAATCAGGGCATACCTGAAGCCTTCCTGTTGTTTCACTATAAAACTTTCCCACTCCTCTGCCTGCCTTTCCATCTCTGCCAAAAGGCAAGTAATGGTGGCTGGCTCGCTTGCTATAGCAAACTCTAAATAAAGATATCTTGCCTGTTCTCATTTGGTTGGTCTTCATTTATTTCCACAGAAGAGAAATGAACTCGGGAATGAGCTTAGCACACAATGCAAATGACAAAGACATATACATTTATGAGAAATGAGCATTGTAGCAATTCTCCATACTCCACTGATCACGGGGTCTAGCTGGGTTCTGGTTAAGCTGCAAGAAGATGAAGTTGCTTTACTTCTTTGTATTTCTTTCTTCACACCTTCTTTCAGCATGCTTTACCCCCAACTCCTTAACCTGAAAAGGGAAATCTAGAGCTACCATATGCTTCTACTTTGGTTTGACCTTTGAAGGCTGAGTCTGAGTCAGGAAGACCTTAGGAACTAGATTTTATCACTTAGAAAATCAACTCCATGAGGCAAGGGAACATGTCTATTTAGCCCATCTCCATGTGCCCAGCTGAATGATTGAAATAAACATGTGGATGCATTCAGGGTATAAGCACTATGTGGTACCTGCAGAAAGACAACTTAAATGACTAGATCATGTCAAAAACCTATTTTGCTTCCCTGAAGTTCTTGAACCAAAGCACATTCAGAGAACACCTATGGTCCAATACACCAAATGTGGTCCAAATAGACTAACCACACAGGAGCCGAATATTGGGGTCATCACTCCCTAGTAATTTGTCCTATGATGCTCAGTGTTTAGGTGGATACAGCTGCATTTCTAACTCCGTCTTTCTTTCATGTTCACTGGATAGTAAACATGAATCGCTATTAATAATAATTTTCCACTGCACGTCCAGAACAATTCATCCAGAGAAAATTGGAACTTCTTCTTTGCTGAGGTCCAGTCCCATCAATTTGATGCTCATTTTATAGAAAGGCCATTGAGCAAAATTAATGTACCCAAACAAATAGAGTTTGTCCTTGTAACTGATTCCGAGTATGACAGGAAACAAAAGGGCTGCCTTAATGGCCTCCTCTGGGAAATTTATTTTCAGAACATTGAGTTATTTTCTTCTACTTGACCAGATTAGATTAAAATCTTTATTAGAAAAAAAAGAAAAGCAAGGAAGAAAAGTAAAACTTTGTTGTCTGTTTTCATAGACATCATTTTGAAATCTAGTTTCATTTAAATTCGCTTATTGTCCAAGTCAAATAATGTTATAATCTTGGGGTTATTTTACTTCTTTCCATTTGACACTTTTTTCCCCATTGTCTTCACACTGCCCCCAGCATGTTTTACTCCCAGGCTCTTAACTTGAAAAAGAAAATTTAGAGCCACCACATGCCAGAAATGAGGAGACTGAGCCTCTTTAAAATACTACTATACCTTGCCGGGAGGTAACACTTTGGACTATTATCCTTAACTCTAGCCATCCTTTTTCTGCTCTATTGGACAGATCAGTGAGGGTGCCTGTCTCACTCTCAGTCACCAGAAGAAAAAAAAAAGAAAAAGAAAGGCTTCCCCCACAGTCTTTGGAATGTTCTTTTCCATGTGATCTGCCTGCCTCCTGACCTCCTCTCCATCACAGCCAATTCAACCAACTGGGAAACTCTATCCGAACAGGAAGGGTAGTAAGAAAAGAAGCCAACCAGGGTGCCTTGGTCAGAAATTAGATCTAGAAAATATGAAGAGAGAATCAGCTGGGTTCAAGAAGAGATTCTAAAGAGAAGGAATGAGTGAGCCTGTGTTCCTCATAAACAGCTGGCATGAGGTCAGGAAGGCTGAACAGATGGAAAGTTGGTGGGTAGCAGCGGGAGAAGAGCAGAAGAGATGGGGCAGAGCTGAGTCAGCAGAATGGCAGGGAATTGGTGACTCCTTGCTGCTGACGGCCAAGGAGAGAAGCTAGTTCCTGATCAGGTTTCCCTCCAGTTCAGCTGAACGGCAACTTATAAACCCAAATAACATTTTGGATTATACTGTAAGTATCATGCAAAGTCACTGAATATATAAGCAGTGGAGGAACACAATTGGAAATGCAAGTTGGGAAGATCACTCTGCTGCTCTGCGGAAAAGAGATTTGGGTAGAATGCCTGGCTGATACCTTGAGTTGCTTATTCAGTACCTTTTCCTCCCGTACCTCTTGCAGGCAGAATTATAATTTGGTCTGGTGTACATCTGTTCAAGCTGATTCAGGATAATAGGGTCACATTCCCAACTCTGAAGTTAACTTCTGGTTGGTCCCAGTCAGTATGATGGTCCCATTCTCCTTGTCAGTGATTGGTTCCACAGTAGACATGTGAACTAGTTCTGTCCAATGAGGTTTGAGGGGAGGTCTATTGTAGGAGACTTCTGGGAATAGCACCTTCATTAGTAGGAAAGTGCTAGGAGACTGTACCTTTCTGCTCCTAGATGTGGCTGTGTTTGGGGATGAAGCTGTTGACAACACCTGCAGTCATTGTTCACACATGAGAGTGGCAACCTGAGTGAAGCCAACAAACTAAGTGCGGATGAGCTAAAGCAGTGATCTCCAACCTTTTTGGCACCAGTTTTGTGGAAGGCAATTTTTCCACAGTTGGAGGCTGGGGGGGTGAGTGCTTGCTCACCCATGCTCCCTGCTGTGTGGCCAGGTTACTATCAGGCCATGGGCTGATACCAGTCTGAGGCCCAGGAGTTGGGGACCCCTGAACTAAAGGATGTAAAGAACCTGGGTCTCTGGTGACAGTGATGAGCCCCTGAGTGAACCAGCTCCCAAACATGCCCTCTTGCTGGCCTTTCTCCTAAGCCAGACAATGAATCTCTTTTAAACCAATTTGAGTTGGGGTTTTTCTGTTTTTGCTGTTTATGACATCGTAACTATTTAGGGGTCTAGAGTGGAAGTGAGAGTCCAGTTAGGAGATTGTTGGAGTGGTCAAGACAGAGATGATGATGAACAAGGGTGGTAGTGGTGAAGAGAGAGAAGTTGATGATTCAAAAGCTATTTCAGAAGTAGACTCAATAGGGTGAGGGGTGGATGAATGGAAGGATGTTAAATCATTAGGAAAGCCCCATGCCGTGTGCCACGTTGACAATGACTGTCTTGGTCTGTTTGGGATGCTATAACAGAAATACCACATGCTGGTGGCTTATAAACGATAGAAATTGGTTGCAGGCTGGGAAGTCCAAGACTGTGGTGTCAGCAGACTTGGTGTCTTCCTGATTAGCAGGTGCCCATCTTTTCATTGTGCCCTCACGTGGTAGAAGAGGGCAAGAGAGCTCTCTGGGGTCTTTTTCATAAGGGTACCAAATCCATTCATGAGGGTTCCACTTCCTGTGACCTAATCGCCTCCCAAAGGCCCCGCTTCCAAACACCATCATATTGGGGATTCAATTTTAACATATGAATGTGGGGGGCAGCACAGTCTGTGGCAATTACTTAACAGTTTAATATGCCACTTGAAAATCTCTTGTGGGTCAGAAATGATCGCAGTTGTACTTGAGGTTCTTTTGCATCTCATTCATTGGCCAACAGTACCAACTCTGTGATGGGAGTTAAACATAATATCAGCATGTAAGTTTGTTTTTTAATCTGTGTCAGAGTCCGAAAGTCTAATTCTGGGAGCAGAAACAACTATGCAGCCACTCTCCAGTGTTTTCTCAGAGCCAAGAGTAACCATTTCCAACTTAAACAAATAAAGATTTCCTTTATTCTGAGGCCAGCTTGACTGACAGGAAAGCCTAGCAGAGAAGCAGTCTCCAGAAGGGAGTGGCCAGAGGTCATTTTAGTGTAGCTGGGGCATCTTTGTGGGTGGCTTGGACAGGTCTGGATATGTTTACAAGTGTGTGCATCTTGTCATCTGACTGTATCTGGATCCTTGCAGATGGGCCCATCACACACCCAGTGAGGAAGGGACTGTGTCACACAGAATGTATTCAAGATGCCCCAAAGAGTTAATAGAACCACATTCAGCATATGGTGTTTCATAGGCAGATTTTCTGGTAGATTTCCTTCAACAAAGAGCTTTCAATGTGAAGTTTGAAATCATGTTCCTTTCATCTATGGAAAAGCATTGAATCTGGTCACATATAAGAAGCAATTTTCCTTACTTTTTTTTTTTGTGACCACTTCTTAGGTTTCCTTTTTTTTTATATAGTCACAGATTCCAGGAAAGCTATGCTAATAGACACACTGAGGTCTTGGTTAGGGGACCTTCCATCTAATAATGACAGGTGCAGTTTACTGCAGTGGGGTTTTACAGTGAGTTGAATAGTGCCCCCGTTTAAAAACAAAAAAAATTACGTCCTCAAAATGTGATCTCATTTGGAGATAGGGTGTTTGCATATGTAATGAGTTAAGGCGAGGTCTTAGTGGATTAAGGTAGGCCCTAAAGCTAATGACTGGTGTCCTTATGAAAAGAGGAGAGGACAAGCAGAGATACACAGAGAGGTGCAGGCTATGTGACCCTAGAGCAGAGATTAGAAATGTGTCCACAAGGCCAGGGATTTCTGGGAGGTACCAGAAGCTGGAGGAAACAAGGATGGATTTTCCCCAAGAGCCTTTGGAGGGAGCATGGCTCTGCCAACACCTCGATTTCAAACTTCTTGCCCCCAGAACTGTGAGAGAATAAATTATATTCAATATATTGTAATAACCTATAATGAAAAATAATTTGAAAAAGAATATGTATATGTACACGTGTATGTATGTATATACTATACATATATATAACTGGCTGTACACCTGAAACTAACACAACATTGTAAATCAACTATACTTCAATTAAAAAAAAAAAAACTATCTCCTGAAAAAAAAAAGGAAAGAACTTAGTGACAGTGATCAGAACTGTGATTTAGAAAGAACCTTTCATTGGCTTCCTAAGTAAAGAGAGGCTGTATAATAGAATGGCTAAAAGGGTGGGGCCAGACCACTGGCGTTCCAAAATAAACTCTGCCACTTACATCCGGGTGATCTGGGACAAATCACGTCACCTGTGTATACCTTGGTTTTCCCCACGTGTAAAGATGGGATAATAAGAACCCCTGCCACAGTGGGTTGTTGAAGGGTATATATGCTAATAAACTCAAAGCACGTGGAACAGCATCTGGTTCTCAATAAACTGTAGACTGCATTATCGCCGCATTAAAGCAGCATTTGTTTCACAAGCATTTTAGTCTCCATGTAAGTTTTTGGGAACAGATTCTGCTTAAAGCAAGATCCAGTATTAGTATAAGTTTGGGAAATGACAGAAAATTGGGAATTAGGTTTTTCTTTAATATATCTGTATTCAAATCACAACATATGCATGTAAATATTGAAGGAAGGGGAGCAGAATACAAAGATTGGAGGGCTCTTCTAGGGGATCTTTGTGTTTCTTCGAGGCAATGATAGATTCCCCATGGAGTAAAAGTCCACTGCAGCTAGCTAAACAAAGCCAATATAGATTATCAACCAAGTGGCTATTATCAGATTTACTCAAAGGCTAGTGTTCTTTCTGTTTTCCGTAGTTACACGTGGCATATCAGTTGAATCGTAACATTAAAAATCAACCTCATCAAATTAAGACATTCACCTAAGTCAAGTAGTCTTTGTTTCTTTTTTCCGCTGTTGTTATAAAAACTTTGTAATACACTATAATCATTTAAATGTAACTTTTTAGTAAAAAACAAAACAAAACAAAAAACCCCACAAAAATTAAAACCATGCCTAAAACTTATACAGAAGTAGAAGCTCCAGAGTTTTCACACAGAAGGGATTTAGAAGTAACCGTGTAGTTGGAACATTCTCATCCCACGTGGCCTACTAGCGACCCCTTTCACCCTCGATTCTGTCTTTGCGTGTTAGACTGTTGTATTAGCTTCTTGCTGCTGCTGGCATTCCTTGGATTCCTTGGCTTGTGGCCACATCACTGCAACCTGTGCCTCATCTTCACATCTGCCTCTACGTGTGTCTTTTCCTCTTCTATCTGTCTCAAACTTCCCTCTGCCTTCTTTTATAAAGACACTTGTCATTGGATTCAGTGCCATCCGGGATAATATCACCCTCAAATCCTTAACTTAATTACATCTGCAAAACCTTTTTTTTCCAAATAAGATAATATTCACAGGTTCCAGGGATTTTACAAGGACATACCTTTTGAGGGAAATCACCATTCAACCCACTACAACCACCTTATATGACATAGCACCCACCCATTTGCACTACTGTCATTCTGCACTCGTCACCCTGAATTATTCTTTCTCATGACATTTGTCATCATTTCACATTCTAACATCCTATTGGCTACTTTTTACTGTTTGTCTCCCCCAGGTGAATGGAAGCCTCATGAGAACAGAGGTGTGTTCATCCTCTCTCCCCAGCACTAGAATAGCACTTGGCACAATTTATTTGTTGAATGTATGGAGGAAATAGGAAACTTTCCTGAGTCCGTGTTTGCTTAGTAAGGATGGTTTTCTACTTAGGGGTGAAAATAAAGATCATTTGGGGTACCTTGGAGGGAGGAGAGTTGTTGATGAAGCCCAACCACTACTGATAGCAAAAAGCAACAGCTAGATTGCCGGAAAAAAATGATCAGAAATTTCAGGTGGGATTTTACTCCAGCCAAGTCTCTTCCCTATTCCTGTATTCTCTTTCTTAACCATCTTTCCTGGCCCTTCTTACATGCCCTCAATAGAAGCTTATGCTTCCTCCACATAGCTCTTATCATACCATATTGCAACTGCCTGTTTATTTGTGTATAATTTCCATTAAGGCAAAAACATTAAGATCTTTGCTGAGATCTGTGAGGTGTTCTGGCAAATTATAGAACCTGAGGAGATCATAGGCCCCCAAAATTCATAGCCAGTTGGTCATAAAAGGGGGTGGCCTGGAGACCCCTGAAGTGTAGCTGTCATCTGTAGCAAGGACAATCTCATGGAGGACTGATCCTTTAACTTGTGGGCTCTGTGCTAACTCTGGGTGGTTAGTGGCAGAATTGAACTGTAATACACCAGTTGGCACTGGAATGCCTATCCTGCATCTTCCAATGGCTCCTTGCTCCAGGGTGTAAAAACCTGAGGCTCACAACAAAGACTGGATTTGAAACACAGATGTTGGCACAGCCTCCATTAACAAAAGCCTCATAAAGTAGCAGCAGTGCTTCGTGTCTTTTCTTATTAAAGGAGCGTTATTTTTAAGGTGATGGTGACATTAGACACGGTGCATTTAGGCATGTGTTAGGATGTTCTGAATATATAGGTTTTGTAAGGTGAGGTTGTAAGAGTGATGCCAAGTTTCATTTAAAGATCTTGCATCTTCTAAATTCTGACTCCTATCAAAGAATGAACACCTAAGGGAATATTCCATGGGAACAAAGTGAAGAAATATCTGTAAGAAATACTGGAGGCAGCAGAGCCTTATAATTCTAAACTGAGATGCTGACATAGGGATGTATTTTAACATATTTACATGGATTGAGAAGAAGTCTGCTTTGGCTGATTGACTTGATAATGAATATGGACTTTACCAGTTAACTTTTTTTTTTAAGCTCTTTATTGGAATATAATTGCTTTACACTCTTGTACCAGCTTTTGAGGTACACCAAAGTGAATCAGCTGTATTTATACACATATCCCCATATCCCCTCCCTCCCGCGACTCCCTCCCACCCTCCGTGTCCTGGCCCTCTAAGGCACCACCCATCATCGAGCTGATCTCTCTTTGTTATACAGCAACTTCCCACTAGCTATCTATTTTACAGTTGGTAGTGTATATATGTCTATGCTACTCTCTCACTTCGTCCCAGCTTCCCCTTCGCCCCCCGCCCCCCCAACCCGTGTCCTCCGGTCCATTCTCTGCATCTGCCTTATTCTTGCCCTGTCACTAGGTTCATCAGTACCTTTTTTTTTTTTTTTTAGTTTCCTTATATATGAGTTAGCATACAGTATTTGTTTTTCTCTTTCTGGCTTACTTCACTCTGTATGACAGACTCTAGGTCTATCCACCTCATTACATATAGCTCCATTTCATTCCTTTGAGTTAATTTTTAAGTTAGACTTTTTACACGTGTTGAATGAGCCAAATCTGCAGTTCTAAAGTTTTGGCAAAAATATACTTAAAACTCACGATAAGATAAAAGCATTTTAACAAATAATATTGTATTGCTGAAGGTCTATAGAAATATTAATATTTTTATTTTCTCAATCCTGAGTTAATAGAGTGCCTTGAAATGAAAGTTACAGTACAATTATTAATAACTGATAAGTCTTTTAAAAGCCTTTTTGGTATACTTCCCAGAAATTGAGAAAGTGAATAATTCAAACAAAGGAGGACCTAAATGAATTGCCTGATGATAGATCATAAAAAATAATTTTTGATGATAGAGTACTATATGACTTTTAGCACATATCTTGGAAGAGCAAAGATTTAAATCACATTGTTATCACAAAGCATTCACCATAATCATCTCTTTATTTGAACACATTTTCTTAATGTTTATATCTATAAAAACTAAAACTACGGATAGAACTGATGCTGAATCCTGTTTTATTTAGCAATAAGTAACATTCCTCTACTAACGTGTGAACTACGGACAAAAAAATAGCACCATTCATCTCACTAGAAGATACATTTCCATAAAAATATGTCATAGGAGGTTATATCAGAGTAAGCCTTTTATAGATAAAAGTTATAAACTTTGGATAAAATATAAAGACAGTTATTTGAGGATGCTGGAAAGTAACCAAAAGCTGGCAGGCGGAATTTTAAGGGATGGCCACTCTTTGAAGAATTGAAATATAATGAGTGTGACTTATGCTCATACATCTTTTTATCTGAAGGCACTTCTCAGTCTGCACTGTGAAAAGCAGCTGGAACTCAGAAAGCCACAATCTTATGGCTTAAGGAATTAGAGAATGGATCCTGAGGCTCCCGGAGCAACAACCATCCTGGAAGTTGAGGATGAAGCTCCTGAAAAGGAGAGTAATAGATAGGGAAAGAGCTTCAAAATCTATACATACACTCTGCTCAGATCCTTGGTTCACTCCTGAACTCAGTGTGCATAGGGTAAAAGTTAACTACAGTAAGTCCCCTACATACGAACCTTCAAGTTGCAAAACTTCAAAGATGTGAACATGTGTTTGTGTCCAATTATGTAAGTTAATTCACATCTGGCATACATTGTCACGTGCATGCATCCTCTACAAGTGGTTGTGCTTTTTTTTGTGTAGTTTACTATACAGTACTGTGGAGGGTACAGTAGTACAGTGTCTTTATTTCAAGCCCAGGATGTCTGGAAGCAAGCGGAAAAGCAGCGGTGATGTAGCTGGTACTGCTAAGAGGCACCAGGATTTGGAGGCCCAGAGATAGGATGAAGAGGGACAAGAGGAAGAAGAAGTAACTAAAGAACCGGAGAGATTCACGATGCAGGAAATGGCAATGGGATTTTCTTTATCTGAGGAGGTACTACAAATTTTGGAGGCACAGGACCCGAACGTAGAATGGTACATGAAGGTTGCAGCAGCCATTTAGAATGTAATCCAGTACTACTGTGTTATCTATGACAAGGAAAAAGAGCTACTCAGATATCATTGGATTGTTTTTTCAAGAGGGTAGATAGAATTGAATCCAGCAAGGAACCAGAACCTGTGCCATCAACATCAGGCCTGAGTGAAACTGCAGCTCGCCCTCCATCTCCTGTTGCTGACAATCCTTCAGCTCTACCATCTCCCACCTCCTCTCCCTCCTCCAGTCAGTAACTCTTCCTGCCTGTTCGCTCAATGCCAGGCCCTGTATGCCAGCTGTTGTACAGTACTGGTGTACTGTACTGTAAGATTAAAAATGTTTTCTCTATTTTTTGTGTTTGTTTTTTATGTACTACTTGTGTGAAAAGTATTATAAACCTATTACAATACAGTACTATACAACCAGTTGTGTTGGTTGGGTACCTAGGCTAACTTTGTTGGACTTATGAACAAATTGGACTTATGAACGCGCTCTCAGAATGGAACTCATTCGTATGTAGAAGACTGATAAATACATCAACGTTTATCAGAGGAAGATAACAGAATCTAGAAGCTCTACAATATATCATCTACAATATCCAGTATACAATAAAAAACTAACAAATATATAAAGGAACAGGAGAGTTTTTTTTAAACTTATTTTTTATTGGAGTATAGTTGCTTCACAATATTGTGTTAGTTTCTGCTATACAGCGAAATGAATCAGCTATACATACACACACACCCCCTATTTTTTGGATTTCCTTCCCATTTAGGTCACCACAGAGCACTGAGTACAGTACCTGTTCTATACAGTAGTTTCTCACTAGTTATCTATTTTATACATAGTAGTGTATATGTGTCAGTCTCAATCTCCCAATTCATTCCACCTCCCTTTCCCCCCTTGATGTCCATACATTTGTCCTCTACGTCTGTGTCTCTATTTCTGCTTTGTAAATAAGTTTATTTGTATCGTTTTTCTAGATTCCACATGTAAGCATATTATAAGATATTTGTTTTTCTCTTTCTGACTTACTTCACTCTGTGTGACAGTCTCTAGGACCATCCATGTCTCTGCAAATGGCACAATTTTGTTCCTTTTTATGGCTGAGTAATATTCCATCGTATATATGTACCATGTCTTTATCCATTCCTCTGTTGATGGACATTTAGGTTGCTTCCATGTCCTGGCTACTGTAAATAGTGCTGCAATGAAAATTGGGGTGCATGTATCTTTTTGAATTATGGTTTTTTCAAGGTATATGCCCAGGAGTCAGATTGCTGGATCATATGGTAGTTCTATTTTTAATTTTTTTTAAGGAACATCCATACTGTTCTCCATAGTGGTTGCATCAATTTACGTTCCCACCAATAGTGTAGGAGGGTTCCCTTTTCTCCACACCCTCTCCAGCATTTATTGTTTGTAGAATTTTTGATGATGGCCATTCTGACGGCGTGAGGTGATATCTCATTGTAGTTTTGATTTGCATTTCTCTGATAAGTAGTGATCATGTGTTTGCTGGTCATCTGTACGTCTTCTTTGGAGAAATGTCTGTTTAGGTCTTCTGCCCATTTTTTTTTTTTTTTTTTTTTATTGGCTGCATTGGGTCTTCGCCACTGTGCACGGACTTTCTCTAGTTGCGATGAGCAGGGGTCACTCTTCGTTGCAGTGCGCAAGTTTCTCATTGTGGTGGCCTCGCTTGTTGCGGAGCATGGGCTCCAGGCACACGGGCATCAGCAGTTGTGGCTCATGAGCTTTAGGGCACAGGCTCAGCAGCTGCGGTGCACAGGCCCAGTTCCTCTGCGGCATGTGGGATCTTCCCCGACCGGGGCTCGAACCTGTGTCCCCTGCATTGGCAGGCAGATTCCTGACCGCTGTACCACCAGGGAAGTCCCTGCCCATTTTTTGATTGGGTTGTTTGTTTTTTTGAGATTGAGCTGCATGAGCTCTTTGTATATTTTGAAGATTAATCCCTTGTCAGTTGCTTTGCTTGCAAATATTTTCTCCCATTCTGAGGGTTGCCTTTTCATCTCGTTTATGGTTTCCTTTGATGTGCAAAAGCTTTTAAGTTTAATTATGTCCCACTTGTTTATTTTTGTTTTTATCTTCATTACTCTAGGAGGTGAGTCAAAAAAGATCTTGCTGCAATTTAAGTGTGTTCTATGTTTTCCTCTTAAGAGTTTTATAATTTCCAGCCTTACTTTAGGTCTTTAATCTGTTTTGTTTTTGCGTATGGCATTGGGGAGTGTTCTAATTTCATTCTTTTACATGTAGCTGTACAGTTTTCCCAGCACCACTTATTGAAGAGACTGTCTTTCCCCCATTGAATGTTCTTGTCTCCTTTGTCATAGATTAGTTGACCATAGTTTATCTCTGGGCTTTCTGTCCTGTTCCACTGATCTATATTTCTGTTTTTGTGCCATTACCATACTGTCTTGATTACTGTTGCTTTGTAGTATAGTCTGAAGTCAGGGAGCCTTATTCTTCCAGCTCCATTTTTCTTTCTCAAGATTGCTTTGGCTATTGGGGTCTTTTGTGTTTCCATACAAATTATAAAATTTTCTGTTCTAGTTCTGTGAAAAATGCCATTGGTAATTTGATAGGGATTGCATTGAGTATATAGATTGCTTTGGGTAGTATAGTCATTTTCACAATATTGAATCTTCCAATCCAAGATTCTATCTCTCCATCTGTTTGTGTCATCTTTGATATCTTTCATCACTATCTTATAGTTTTCTGAGTTCAGGTCTTTTGCCTCCTTAGATAGGTTTATTCCTCTGTATTTTATTCTTTTTGTTGCATTCGTAAATGGGATTGTACCCTTAATTTCTCTTTCAGCTATTTTGTTGTTAGTGTATAGGAATGCAGGAGATTTCTGTGCATTAACTCTGTAGCCTGCAACTTTACCAGATTCATTGACTAACTCTAGTAGTTTTCTGGTAGCATCTTTAGGATTTTCTATGTATAGTATCATGTCATCTACAAGCAGTAACAGTTTTGCTTCTTTTCCAATTTGGATTCCAAGGAACAGGAAAGTTTGACTCATAGTTCAGAGAAAAGGTAGTCAATGGAAACTAACTCCAAAATGACTCAGATGAAAGAGTTAGCAAAGACTTTTTTTTTTAAATTGAAGTACTGTTGATTTACAATGTTGTGTTATTCAGGTATACAATAAAGTGGTATATATTCTTTTTTAGATTATTTTCCATTATAGATTATTAAAAGATATTGAATATAACTCTCTGTGCTATACAGTAAGTCCTGTTGTCTATTTTATATATACTAGTGTGTATATGTTAATCTCAAACTCTCAATTTATCCTCCGCCCCTTTCCCCTTTGGTAACCATAAGTTTGTTTTCTATGTCTATGTCTGTGAGTCTATTCCTGTTTTGCAAATAAGTTCTTTGTATCATTTTTTAAGATTCCACATATAAGTGATATCATATGATATTTGTCTTTCTCTGATTTATTCCACTGAGTATGATAAATTCTAGGCCCATCTATGTTGCTACAAATGGCATTATTTCATTCTCTTTTTTTATGGCTAATACTCCACTGTGTATATATATATATACCACATCTTTATTCATTCAACTGTCAGTGGGCATTTAAGTTGCTTCCAGGTCTTGGCTATTGTAAATAGTGCTGCTGTGAACACTGGGGTACATATACCTTTTCAAATTATGGTTTTTTCCGGATATACGCCCAGGAGTGGGATTGCTGGATCATATAGTAACTCTATTTTTAGTTTTTTAAGAAACTTCCATACTGTTCTCCATAGTGGCTAGCAAAGAGTTTTAAACAGTTATTATACATTTATGCAAGGACATGAAAAAGTATAAGGTCAAAATAATGAATTAACAGAAAAACTCAGCAGAGATATAGAAACTCTAAAAAAAAGAAAAAGAAAAGGGAGGGAGAGAGAGAGAGAGAGAAATGGAAATTCTAGAACTGAAAAGTACACTGGGTGGGCCTAACAGCTAGTTAAAAATGGCTGAAGGGTTGGCAAACTTAAAAACAGATTAAAAGAAAGTATCCAATCTGAAAAATAGTGATAAAAACTATTGGAAAAAAATGGACAGAGCCCTAGTGACCTTTAAGACAATATTAAAGAACCTAGCATACATGTAATAGGAATCACAGAAAGAAAGGGAAGAGAGAATGGTGCAGAGTTTTTTTTGAAAAAAATAATGACTGAGATTTCCCCAAGTTTGGTAGAACACATAAATTTAGGAATTAAGAAACCCAGCAAAACCCAAGCAGGATATATAAAAAAAGAAATTCATACCACAAACATCATGGTCAAACTCTTAAAGGCCGGGAAAAATGCCATAGTAGAAACTGAGTGGGTGGGTAGAGGGACATGATTCAGAAATAATGAAAGCTAGAGGACAATGAATCACATTTTTAAGAGTTGAACTTGGAGCAAGGGTAGGGGCAACATCAATCCAGAATTCTATATCCAGAGAAAATATTCTTTGAAAATGATAGTGAAATAAAGATGATTTCAGAGAAATGAAAACTTAGAATTTATACAGTACCAGAAATGCTTTTTAAAAATTCTTCAGAGGGACAGGAAATGATGCTAGATGAAAACTTTATTTCTATGGGAAGAAATAAAGGGCACTGGAAATAGTAAATATATAGGTAAATAGAAAAGAATATACGTTTAAAAAATGTCTTTAAAAGATGTAATTGTTTAAGGCAAAAATGGTTCACTGCATCTAAACATAAGTGGGCCTAATGTATATGAAAACAATAATGTAAAGGATGGAGGATAAATAGAACTACATTTGTACAAGGTTTTTACATTTTACGTCAGTTACTACAATACGAGGTCTATGTACTTTGAAACAATTTAAGCATGCATATGCTAGAGTAAGTACTAAAAATTAACGTAAAGAAGTTTAGTGGAAGGTCAACAAGAAATTAAGATGAAATATAAAGAAATATTGATTAACCCATATATATATATGCCTAATAACAACTTCAAAATGTATAAAGGCAAAACACAAAATCCGTAAGGATACAGTTGATCAGAATAACACTATCAATAACGAACTGAATTAATATTTACAGAAACAATCGACAGTTACATAACCACTCAACTGCAGAGTACACATTCTTTTTAAAGCTCACATAGGATGTTCACCAAGGTAGATGATATGGTGGGTTACGAAATGAATCTCAATAAACTCCAAAAGGTTGAAATCCTAGTGACTCTTCTCTGTCTGCAACAGAATTAAATTAAAAATCAATAATAATATCCAGCAATTATTTGCAGTATATACAAATATTGAATCATTATGTTGTACACCTGAAAGTAATATAGTGTTATACGTCAACTATACTGTAATTTAAAAATAATATCTAGAAAAGCCCCTGAACATTTGTAAATAAAACAACACACTTCAAAGAAGTGAGTCAAATTAAGAAACAATAAGGGAAATTTAAAAGTATTCTGAACCAAATGAAAATGAAAGCACAACATATCAAAAATTGTGAAATGCAGATAGTGCAGTGCTTAGAGGGAAATGCACAGCTTTAAATGCTTATATTTAAAAAAAAATAGAAAAGTCCAGAATTAGTAATGTAATCTTCTACTCTAAGCAACTAGAAGAAGAGGAAATCAAATCCCAATTGAGTAGGAAGAAGGAAATAATAAAGAGCAAAAGTCAATAAACTAGAGAACAGGTAATCAATGGAACCACAGATGGATTTTTAAAAAGATTAAAAATTTTATAAACTTCTAGCTAGATTAGTCAGTATGAAAAAGAGAAGATGGGCCCCATAGCCGCTGCCTGCACCACACCATGGCCGAGGTGGGAGATGGCAAGGATCCAAGTCGGGAGGCGACAAAATGTTCTCTCTCAAGCAGTGAAACGCAGTGGCCTTGTGGAGCTGGGACATGGAGTGCGATGTGTGCGCCACATGTAGGGTCCAGGTGATGGGTGCCTATCTTAGATGTCAAGCTGAAAACAAACAAGAGGACTGTGTTGTGGTCTGGGGAGAATGAATCACTCATTCCTTCCACAACTGCTGCATGACCCTGTGGGTGAAATACCACAATCGCTGCCCTCTGCCAGCAGGACTGGGTGGTCCAAAGGATTGGCAAATGAGAGTGGTGGAAGGTGTTCTTTGTGCAGTTAATCCGAGCCCGGGTGGATCTTGTTACCAAGTAGCCTACAAAGACTAGAACTCTCCAGGGGACTAATTCTTCGCATAGGAGGCAAAGGATTTGTGGTCCGTTGGGATTCATCAAAGGCATGGTTTAGCCTGTTTCAGCTTTATTTTCAAAAATTCTCTATAATTAAGAAGATAATTTATTAAAGATGGTCTTTCCTCCCTCTGTGGTATGTCTCACACACTGCTTAGAAGTGTTATAATGGAGAGAACTGTAAATTGAACAACCTTTTTAATTTACGCACCAGTATCCAAGGAGCTATTGAAGCAGTGCCATTCAGAAGAGAACTTTTTGCATGCTTATGGTTGATCAGTTTAAAAAAAAAGACAATGTTATAATAACGAAGTGCAGTTTAAATCCCAACTCTTATCCTTAATCTGCTCCTAATATTTATTTTTGCAGGGAGGGGAATGATTCATGAAATCTTTTTTTTTTGATGTAATGAGAATTTTAAGTTTGGATCAGTGAACAGGGTAAATAAAATGTAACCTTTGGGTGTATGGGATTTCAATTTTCTTTTAGATTTACACTCACCTCACTGTTCAATCATTGAGTGGTAAAGGACAGAAGTATTTTCAAGTTCTAGTCATACTGTTTTGTAACTTAATTGTGTTTTAGGTGGATTGCTAATGAGGGGGAAATGTTTACCATTGTAGCATTGGGTCAAAAAATTTATTTTATCACTCGATGTTTTAATAAATGGTTTATTCTGTTTAAGAGACAGACAGAGAGAGAGAGAGAAGGAAGATGCAATCTACCAAAATCAGGAATGTTTGAAAAAATGACAAGGTCCGCTCTCGCGGACTCCTAGTGGGGGAGACAGGTTAAACAGTCATACGAAGGAATATACAGGTGTAGACTGTGCGAAGTCTAGGCCGACTGGGGTGGGACAGGGGAGCCTCTGCGGAGCGGGTTAACCCCGACCCCAGCGCTCCACGCAGAGTCACGGCGGCCCCGCGCGGCCTCCCCCGGGCGCTGGGAAGCAGGTGGCGCCCCCGCCCCGCGCGCCGGCCCCCGCCGCCCCCGCCCTTCGGCGCAGGCGCGGGCGTGGCTCGAGGTGGGGCCCCGCGGGCTGCCGGGCGGGGCAAGCGCCGGGCGGGCGCTGAGCGGGGCCGCGCGTTGGAGCGGCGATCTGGGCCCGGGCCCGCGGCGCCGGTCCCCCGCGATGCCGAGGCCAGCGCCGGGCGCCGCGCCTCGCTGAAGCGCTCTCGGCGCGGGAGGCACGGAGGCAGGCCATGGCCGAGCCCCCCGAGCCCCCGGGCGGCGGGAGCCCGGACGAGGAGGAGGACGCGGAGCGGGAGCCGCTGCTGCCGCGGGTCGCCTGGGCCCGGCCGCGGAAGGGCGCGCCGGGGGTCGCCGTGCGGCTGGAGGATGCCTCCGGGGAGGAGGGCTCCGCCGCCTCCGGCCAGGCCAGTGACCAGGAACTGCCGCTCCTGCCCCAGGAGGCGTCTTTCTCCTCTTCCCTGGCGTTGGGGCGCCTGCGGAGCTCGCCCTCCAGCCTGGACCGGAACCGCGCCGTGGGTTCAGGTGCGACCCGGCTCTTCCCTTCTCCTGCGCCCTCCCGGTGCGCCTGTCGCGCCGCCGCCGCGCAGCCCCCCATTCAAGCCCCTCCTCGGGTCCCCGCCCCCGGCTGCTTTCTGTGTCCCCCGCTGGCCTCGTAGGAAAGGCTGGTCGCCGGGCATCCCGTCCGGCGCGCGGGCCGAGGGGTCAGCCGCTGGTCACACCTTGCACACAGCCTTTCTGTCCTGCTCCCCCGTTTACTCGCACCTTTTCCGGCGGCTGTAGGCTGCTTCACTGGAGGCCCGGGGTTGCCATTAAACTCTGATCCTTGAGGCTTCCTCTAAGAGTGAGCCGAAACTTTTGGAATCAGACAGGAAAACTTAACACTGTAAAATGACGGAAGTTGTTTGCCCAAGTTTGGACTTGAGTTTTGGATTGAGAACCCTGAACTACCAAGGAAGTTCGTGAATTTGCAAGGTGGATGACAGCCGAGACAGAGAGCACATATATCCGGTTGCCACCTGGGACACGTTTCAAAACTTTTTAAATTAAATATTGTTATTGTAACATTAGCCAGAGGGGGCAGAAGCAGTTGCATTTCTGTACCTGCTCTCTGTCTTGCAAAGCTTTCTTTCTGAAGTCATTTCTATTTTTATACTTTAAAAAGAAAAAGAAAAAAACCTTTTTCACTGTTAAGCAGACTGACAGCCTCAGGTGAAAGAGCGGGTAACTGAAATGATGTTGAAAGGTATGCGACTGCCGGCATGGGTATTTGTTGACAAATCGAATTTTTTGGCATGATCGAGTCGAATTAGGCTAATTTGATAACTAAAATAGACTAGGCTTGTAAGAGTCCTGGGGAGGAGCTGAGACAGCCTAGTTTGTAAAATGGTCATAACACCTGCTTGCTGGTGGTAAGGATGGTTTAAATGACATGATGTGTGCATTCTGCCTTTAGTATCGCTCCACACGTGACTGCTTAAAGAAAAGGCACAGAAAATGTAGTTTTCATTAATGCTGCTTAAGTTTTTCTGGCATTAATGCTGCTTAAGTGTTTCTGGAGTGGTTAGATTTTACATGTCCTGTTCGTAGTACACTAATGGGGCTTCTGCAATTTAAAGAATTCTGGATAGAGTAGGGTATTCTAGTTGTAGCTGAATTTATGGGCAAATATTCTAGAGTGAATAAATTGGAGAGGCCCAAGGGAAACAGACTTTAATGAATAAAGCTTTAACAAACCGGTCTAACATACAGGTGGGCTAGCTACCATTATAATGTTAGCGTTTGGATGCGTTGACAGTGCAACATGTAACAGAACAAACGTGCATTTGCAACCAGATCACAAGTGGATCCACATTCACCCAGCTACATTGATAACATGGGTATATATTGCCTAGAAACCAGTCTGTGAAGGAACTAAGATTTGTGTGGCTAACTTGCCTTTTTCTACCCAAAGTTACCTGTGTAGCTAGATTTTAAAAGTGCCTAAAACCTTGAAAATGCGTTTACTCTATAAAGGTGAAGTTTTGTAAACAAATGGTATTAAGGCTAGAAAGAGTAAAAGTGGGGGATATAATATTGGAATACAAATGGATTGTTAAAGAGAATTCCAACCTTTTTAAATGGCAATAACTTATTTATATCACAGTTTACAGTTTGCTAAGATCTTTTCTTCTGTATTTCATTAATTCTCACTATAGCACAGAAAGGTAGTTGTTATTTACCGCCACCCTGAGTGTGCGGATTGAAAACGGATGAAAACTGTAATGACTAGTAGTTGATAGAGCTTCAGAGGTAGGCCGAAGTCAAGATCCAGGAAGTGGAAGAGCCAGACTGAATCTAGTTTTCATGTCCTACACTTTTTCCATTTTGCTGTAGATCCCCAAGTGTTATAAAATAATTGTTAACTTTCTTTTACTTATTATGGAGGTCTTATTTTTAATGGATTTAAAAATAGTTTTGAACTGTAAAAACTATTTTTAAAATTTCAAACCATTCTCCTAAGAAGTTTGTGATTAATTTAACTAGATGATTAAGTTTAGTTATTTTTTGAGTCCATTAATTTCCTATGTTCTTTACCATCCAATTTCCATGAAGCCACCTCTCTAATTCCGAGATATTTTTGCCTTTAGATTAATATTAACATCATTTATGATGCTTAACTATTTCATTTATGTAAACAGGAGTTTTATGTACTTCAGCCAGTGGAAGAATGTCATATGTCTGTTATCTTTTCTTGAACAAGACATGTGACAAGGTCTAGAACCAGCATAAACATAGTTTTGGATCAGTGTCAAAGTAGAAGGATTAGTGGCATTCCTTGTTCTAGTTGTCATTTTAATCAGTGAATTGGAGAGTAGTAAAGATAATAATAGTTAATACCCACAAAACAGTACGTGCAGGGCATAGTTCTATGTGCTTCTCATATATTACTTTATAACCAACCCTATGATGTGAGCACTAGTTTTTATTCTCATTTTAAGGAAGCACAGAGAGGTGAAGTGAAGGTCCCAGTTAATATGAACCAGAAGCACCTATCAATTTTCTAGCAATTAGAGAATGGTGTTAGAATTCACAAAGAGCTACCAAAGTAAAAGAGTGTGTTTAAGACTTAGAGAACGAACTTATGGTTACCAGGGAAGAAGGATGTGGGGCAGGGATAGTCCGGGAGTTTGGGATCGACATGTACACACTGCTGTATTTAAAATGGGTAGCCAACAAGGACCTACTGAGTAGCACAGGGAACTCCGCTTAATGTTATGTGGCAGCCTGGATGGGAGGGGAGTTTAGGGGAGAATGGATACATGCAGATGTATGGCTGAGTCCCTTTGCTGTGCACCTGAAACTGTCACAACATTGTTAATTGGCTATACCCCAATATAAAATAAAAAGTTTAAAAAAAAGTGTGCTTATAAGCCATTTAATGATTCATGGTGGCTTATAAATGTATGAACAAAATAAAATCATTTAAAAGTAAGGAAGAGATATGAGAATGGGAAATAAGAGTAATGAAATAAATAAGATGGAGGCCGGAATAAGAGTACACAGAATTAACATCACACAGTTGATGCAGGCAGCCCACAAATTTGATATTTAAGATGACTGAGCAGCCAACTTGAGAGAAACACAATCACTGTCCATAAAGTGAAAACAGACTAGTTATTTGAACCAAAACAAAACTGGCAAAGGATAAACTCATGTATTCTCTTGGAGAAGAGATTATATGCTGAGTAATATATTGGTAATAAAAGTGATGAATTTCACGGATGTGTTTCTTACAACTTCCCTGAAGTTCATTTCAGTAGAAGTAATTCTAGTGGGTGGTAGTGTCAGTATTGCTGGGTCTAGATTCAAGAACCTGATTGTCTGGCTTAATTTAGAGGACGGTATTAGAAGAATAGATATCCCACGGGTCTTGACAATCCTCCAAGGCTGAGCTTTTGAAAGATATTGAGCAGCAGTGTTTGGAGATTTTTCTTCAACTAATAATTAGAATACACTTATTCTTTGTTTTCCATTTATTACAGAGCTGCATCATTCAGCAAATGTTTCAGTGTCTGCTGGGTGCCAGGGGAAATCGAGGCCTGGGGAAACAGTGGTGGCCAGATATTAAATGGATGTCCAGTCACCAGCCTTGTCCCCATGTAACCTTATAACCTAATGGAGGAAAGAGTCAGTTAAAACAAACAGTTCTAACAGAGGATATATGTGCTTGGTTGGGGAAGGCTGAGGGTTCCGCTGAGCCATACCCTGAATTTAGGGGCCAGGGAAGATTTAGCAGAGGAAGTAGCATCCAGTTTGAGACTTGAGGGTGAGTAGGGTCAGATCACCAAACTTGTGAACCAGCTGCTTTTCTTTTTAGAAAATATTCTGGCCAGTGGGTAAGATGTATTCCCAACCCTTAGGTGAGAAAGAGTTCATTTTGATTTACTTATTAAAAATGAGAACTTGGTAAGTTACCATGAATACTTATATAAAACTAAATTTAAGAGGTTATACAATGGGTTCTCTTAATCCATTTTCAATCTCTGCTTATCAGAGGATCAGCTATAACCCTTAAGTGTGGTTAAGGGTTTGTTAATAAATAATTCTCAAATTTATTGAGAGTTTACCAAGTGCCAGGTATAGTTTTAAACACTTGACATATATCACAAAACAAAGATCTCTGCCCTCCTGGAACTTAGATCATTTTGTTACAGCATTGCAGGGTGATCAGATGAAGTCAAAGGATGGATAAGAATTGGTCATAGGAAGGAAAGTTGGCATATACATCAGAACAGCATGGGCAAAATTTCAGAGAGTGGGCTGGATGCCTTGTGAAAAGTGAGGAGTTTGAATAGGACTGAAACTTCACTGGAAGGCCACCTCTACTCCTTAGAGGAATCCCAAAAAGAGTATACAGAGGTAGAAGTAACATTCTCCTCGGAAAATTTGAATATTTTTTGATACGGGGACAAATAAAAGTCTCATAGTTTATTTCTTAAAAGGGGTGAAAGTAATTTTAACTGAACAAAATTTAAAGAAAATATAGCTAATTAAGCCCCTCAGCTATTAAAAATCAAACCAAACAATGACAACAAACCTTCAAACCAAATCTCCATAGCACATATATCTTGAAGTGGTGTAACTTTTGGGTGTGTTGTCCAAGTTAAATTCATTGCTAAATATACATTTAGGTAAATAAAATGAAGAAAGTTGGATGTACTTGTGAGTTATGAATCAGAAAAATCTACTGAAAAATACTTTAATTTTTAGAACAGTTGAATAGTTAAAATAGTTTTTTTTTTCCTGGCAGTAATTAGGTAGGACAGTTGTCTTTTTAAGTGCCTTTCTGGATTGTGATGGTAAACCTGAACCATCTTCAGAGAATGCCAATTTAAAAAAAAAAAGAAAGCCAATTTTCATAGGGAGATAATCTCATTTATCCAAAAGAGTTGTTCAAGAAAGGGACAAGTTAAAGAGAAAGGGATTGAGAACATCCTGGCTGATTTTATAGGAATGGTTCTGATCTGATATTGGTTGAAGCTGGATTATTAAGTATTCAGAGTATAATCCTGGGCTCCGTGAGAGTAACAAAGGCAGGTTCTGTGATGAACTCATAAAGCTTAACCCATAGGCAGTTTGATAACATCTAATAGCAGTGTCAAAGTCTGCACGTAGTTTCCAAAAGAATTGCTCAAGTACAGGATGGGAGAGACCAAAAGTGGTCCATGAGTTTAGCCATTTCAACATGAATTAGTATGACAGGACTCCTAAACAACGACTGTAATACTAGAGTGCTTCTTATTGGTACAGTGTCAAGACTGAGAGATGTCTCTATTCTCTGTCTCTATTGCTCGATTCTGGAGACCATGTTTTAAAGTGGCACATTGAAAACTGAGGCATGAAACAGGAGGGCAGCTCGGATGCTGAAAAGCCTGAAAACACTTCCATATGGAAGGAGGCAGAGGATAGAGGAGTCTTAGGGGAGCATGAAATGATCTTCAGCTATTTGAAGGGCTATCCCTGGGGAGAGAGGAATAAGTAGACTTTTGTTTTGCTCCAGATGGCAGGTCCAGGACATTGGGTGAAACTACAAGAGACCTATTTCTGAAAAAGAATGAAGTTCATATTTGTTTTCAAACACAAATAGTATGAAAAAAGGAGTGCTGTCTCTTTAAAAGCGTTTAAACACTGGTCCGGAGACCACCTGCTGGTGATGTATTATGGAAAGTACATCAGTACAGTGAGCAAAGTTGAAATAAATAGCTTTTCAAGTTCTTTCTTGTTAAGAGCCCTGACCTAGAAGTATCATTTGACTAATGATAAATTATTATTGGCACATTCTGCCACATAAATAATACTTCATTTATTCATTTAGATGTTTATTAAGAACCCTCTTCCAGGTATTAGGGATAGACAGTGAACAAGAAAGACAAAGTTTCTCCATTCTTAAGAATTTTCATGGAATAGATCTGGAAATAGCATATCAATTGTATAGACATAACTAAAGTACTTGGATTATTTATTCTTTTAAGTAGGTTAAATATGCCCAAGGGCCCTTTTTGTAGTGTTTTTCTCAGCATAAACTTTTAAAAATTAGTAAATAATAGTTTTATTTATGTCTGAATTAAGGCAAGTTTTTAATTAAGAAAAGTTTATAGTTTGAATTTTCATAAGATTGACGTGTAATAGCATTTAAATGCCTTTCAAAGTAAAATGTAAATAATTTTTGGCTTGTCTACCACTTGAAATGATTAATTATTAATTCTGCAAGTGTTTCTTGAATGCCTTTTATGTTCCAGCAACTGTAAAAGTTCTGGGTATATAGCAGTGAAAGAATCCTTGTCTTCTTGGAGCTCACAAAATAAATAAGTTATGTAATATGTTAGGTGATAAGTGCTAACCAGAAAAATCAAGTGGAGGTTAGGGGAGATTGGATAGGGTCTTGGGGACCACTATAAGGGCTTAGACTTTTTCTTTGAATGAGATGGAGAACCACTGGACTGCCCTGTGAGTGAAAGCACCGAGTCCTAACCAATGTACCGCCAGGGAATTCCCTGATTTATATTTTATAAGGGTTACCATAGCTTCTCTGTTCAGTGTAGAGGAGACCAGTTAGGAGACTCTTGCAACAATCTAGGCTAGAGTTGATAGTGACTTGAATCACTTGGAAGGAATGGAGATGGTAGAGGTGGTTAGATTCTGGATATTCATGTAAGGTGGAGCTACACAACTTGCTGATGGATTGGAGGTGGGGGTGAGAGTGTGAGATCATGGATGATTCCAAGGTTTTTCACAAGAGCACCTAGAAGATTTGGAGTTGCCAGTAACTAACACAGGGAATACTGGGAGTGAAGCAGTTGAAAGGAAAGGAGGAATTGAGTTTGAGGCAGTAAAGTTTGAGCTGTCTACTAAACATCCAAATGGAGAAGCTGAGTATAGTAATCTGGGGCTTGGGGCATTGTGTTTGTCTGGTCAAGTTCAGCTGTCCAGGCAGAGGCATAGTCAGAAGACAGTTGGGTTTATCCAGGATTGGGATTTTTCCAGGTGACTATGATGAAGGCTGGGAGGAAGAGAGTGATTTTATGATGATTAACTATAATTTATGCTGGCCAAGGAGGGAAGTAAGGATGCAAAGGGGATGAAGACCCTTAAAGAGTGTATGGTAGGTCAGTGCTTTGAAGGTCCTAGTGGGATGGAAGAATTTTTGGACTCAGAAGTGGGAAGTGTGGAGAGATTGCAGGTATTGGTGATGACAGATCTGAGGTAATACTGCAGCCGGAGGCTGAGGTAGGATGCAGAACAAAAACACTGGGAGGGAGGAGTTCAAGTTAAGACAAGGCATTAGTGTGATTACTTCCGCATAGGAGATCTTGTTTTCCACGTGTCATTACTTGAAGCTTGAAGTGGGGTTAGAGGGGAAAAAAAAGCATCAAACCAGCCCATATAATAATTACATTTTTATGTACCTAAATGTCTTAGTGCTAATAATCTAATCCAGTATCACAGGTCCATGTTGTGAGCATTCCTATAGCTGGTCTTTCTTCTTCACATTCTATACTAACATCAGTTTTCTTAATGCAATAACTGTTGGTTCTTCAGAGTTGAATACATTCTTGGATGATCCAGAATTTGCTGATGTTATATTGAAAGCAGAGCAAGCAATAGAATTTGGAGTTTATCCAGAAAGAATCTCTCAAGGTTCAAGTGGAAGTTACTTTGTGAAGGATCCTAAGAGGGTGAGAATTTCACAGACCTACTATACATAACAGACATTTTGGAAAACACTAATTTAAATGTGAAGTCATTGTGAGTTTCTGAAGATATTTTCCTAATAAATCTGATTGCACCCTCTTTTCAAAAATAAAGGTCAGTTTATTTTTAGCTAAAGCATGCTACTATTTAAAAATAGAACTATTCATTTAAGCCATCATTTTCTGTTTTATTATTTTAATATTTGGTTTCAGGTATTTATTGAATACCCACATTCAGCTGTAGATTTGTTGGGTTTATATTCACAAGTCCTCACCATACAGTAACCAAGCAGAATTTTATTTTACCCTCGGACTATTTTTTTCCAGCATTATACCGGAGAAGGAGCCTGGGAAGTCTGAAGTTTGAAGGCACTGGAATGTGACAAAGTGAAATGAACCAAAGTATATAATTCTAAGGCAAAAAAGAGAAGTTGATATGGGACTTTGTTCCACTTTCTAGAATTTTTCAGAAATCTGTATTATCATTTCTAAAAGCTTTCTGAATGATGCATAGCCAGCAGTTCTCTTTTTCAGGAGGAGAAAAGATTATAATTCACCCAAATACTTTTTGCAAAGGCTGAAGTTATATTCTAAAACATAGGCTTTTTTGAGATTTAAATAGATATGTGTAGGTAATGTCACTCTCTCAATTTTTATTCCAAGCTTGATTTCTTAATTTGTTTTTGTTGACTTCTTTATTAGTGACTCAGACTTTATTGCATTATAAAACAATTATATACTAAGATTTTTTTCTTGTCTAAGGATAATTCAGTTTCTAAATGTAATATGGATATATTTTATCAGACCAGTAATAAACATTACAGACTTCTAGGCATCCATGAGCAATTTTTTTAAGAGAATTTATGTAAAAATTGGTTCATTAAAAAAAAATAACAAAAAAGATTGGGGTAGGAGAATCTGGCAGCATAGATGTCAATATCCTATCATTTTCTTTGTATCTTAGAGATGACTTTTTGTCGTTGGATTTATTCATTTGACAGATGGTTGAATGTCTACCGTGTACCAGGTACACAGTACTTAGGATATAGCCCTAACAGAAAGTCCCTGCCCTTTTAGAATACACATCTACTGGGAAAGTAGACAATAAATAAACAGAATTTGAATAGGTAATAGATATTGAATAATAACACTGTTTGACCTGGGTCAGTGGTTTTCAAACATTTTAAAATCGGTGGAACCCCTTCTTAGCTAGGAAGTCCAGTACATAAAACGGGTGAAATCAGTGGATGGGGTCTTAGAGCCCTGCCCTCCCCTCCTCTCTCACCTGCTCTAGAATTTCTCAGAGCACGGTTTGAAAACCATTAGCCCAAAGGATTATTGGTTTTAGATTGTTGAATGAGAATGAGTGTAAAACTGTGACTGGAATGAAACCTCTTAAGAGTTAAGAGTTAGGCCCAAATCTGGGGTGGGAAGAAGTAGAAAAAGATCAGAATGCCTTTTATGGACTATTATCTCTCTGTATTAAAAGTCTAATAAAATTTCTACTTCTTTCCCTCTTGTAGAACATTATTGGTGTGTTTAAACCCAAATCAGAAGAGCCTTACGGTCAGCTGAATCCAAAATGGACCAAATATGTTCACAAGGTCTGCTGTCCTTGCTGCTTTGGCAGAGGCTGCCTGCTTCCTAATCAGGGGTATCTTTCCGAAGCTGGAGCCTCCCTTGTGGATGAAAAGCTTCATCTGGGCATTGTACCAAAAACAAGGGTAAAGGAGCAATTGTTTTTAATCATGTACTTCTAAATTACAGCCCACTTCTCTGTGAACACTTTAGTAATATTTGTAATAACAGAGCCTAAAGTCAGGACCCTTTTTTTTTGTAATTCAGAGTCACAAGAGTCTAGTGCAGATCCACAAAGTCTCCAAGGGTATCTCTCTTGCTCAGGTGAACTGAGATGGTGCTGATGAAAAGCGGAGAATTAGCATTTAGAAAGCAGGAAAAAAAATCAGGGATCCGGAAATTCTTTTGAAGGTAGAGATAGCTAACGTGCTCAGAAGACTGCTATCTTTTCTTTCTGGCCTTTGTGCATTTTTACTTGACATTGTCCTCAAAATCTTCATTCCAAATTCTACATTTCAAGACTATTACTTCTTTCTTCCACTGGCAATTTTAGGCTGCTTCTCTCAGTAAGAAATACTCATGTATCATTTAACCAACTTTGCAAAATCCCTTAGCCTCTCTAGTTTAGATTCTCAGAGGCATTTAGTATAATATTAAACTCCACTAATTTACAGTATTAGAGTGAGTTCCATGGTGTATGGGAATAGAAATACTATAATGCAAATTCTAATAGCCATTTTTCTAAACTGTGTTTCTAGGTGGTTTGGCTTGTCAGTGAGACATTTAACTACAGTGCAATTGACCGTGCAAAATCTAGAGGCAAAAAGTATGCTTTAGAGAAAGTGCCAAAAGTAGGTAGAAAATTTCATCGGATCGGACTTCCTCCTAAGGTAGGTTACCGTGGTGAACTTTATTTGGGGGGCAATTCATCACATATTAACTGAGCTCTCTGTTCTAGGCACTGTGCTGTGGGCTGTGGATGTATATTAGTAAAAACAGTTTTTTCATCTTCAAGAGCTTATAGTAACTAGCACTTTCAATGCAATATGATAAAGCTTGTAGGATGGTTAAGTGCAGGGAGCTCAGAGAGGGTAGAGGAGGGATGTCTAACCCAGTTTGGAGGGCTAGGGAATTTCCAAGAGGCGATTGCACCTAAAGCTTTATAAAGTAATGGCTGAAAGCACAGGCTGAAAATTAGACCTAGGTTGTACTCCAAGCCTCTCCACCAGTTACCTCTGAGACCTTGAGCAAGTCACTTACTCCCTAAGCCCCAGTTTCTATAAAACAGGGATAAGAAAAACTACATCTTAGTGTTGTGAGAATAAAATGAAAAAATTTATATCAAGTACTTGCTATAGGACCTGGCCCGTAGTAAATGATGGTAACTAAATTTACTCACTGCATATTAGATTTTGTTTTTTCTTATCACTTGTAAATAAACCTAAGGGATGATTAGCAACTAGCTAAGCAAGAGTAGGGAAGGTTAATAGGAAAAGCAGTCTAGAAAAAGCACTAGACTTTATTATTTTAAAAAGTGTATGTATATTTAACCTCAAATTTTGTTGTTTTGTTGTGGCTATGCACTTATCTATATAAAAGAATTTGAGTACAAATACATGGTTATCCTAGCTTGTCTTTAATATTGTACTCCAAGTAAGCAGGAAGTTTTGAAAAAATTTACGAGGCCTGTTACTCCTTGCATATGCTGAAATAAGTGTGACTAAAGGATATTATTTCCGTATTTATAACTACTAGGACTTCATTATGAGTGCTTTAGAAAAAACATTTAGGAAACTATTAAAAGTTCATGCCAACAACAAGAACATAAAGTGTTAGGCTAAGAGATAGATCTCTTTTTTTTTTTTTTTTTGCTGTGCCACCAGGCTTGTGGGATCTTAGTTCCTGGACCAGGGATCCAACCTGGGCCCTTGGCAGTGAAAGCATAGAGTCCTAACCACTGGACTGCCAGGGAATTCTCGAGGTAGATTTTCTTTGTAGTGATTTGTTTGTAAATATTTATGAGGCCAGCTAAGTTACCCATTATCTATATGTCCTGTGCTGTTTAAATTTGTATTTTCATCTTTAAAAAATTGTTTAATGTCAATGACTAGTAATTTTAGTGATAGAAAACCTTATAAAATAGACATATCTTCAAGGAAAGGACTTCTTTAAAAACCACTATAGAGGTTATGATTAATTGATTAGTTCTTTAAAATTTTTAACAAGTTTTAAGCTACATAGTCAAAGAATTCATTCTTTTTTGAAAATAATTTTCTGTATTCTGTTGTAAAAAGAATCCTGAAGTATTTTTTCAATAAGATAAAATTATGCTATTATTAAATAACCAGGATAGGTATAAAATTTGGCCTTCAGAATTAAATTTATGTTAATGAGTATTTTTAGAAAATAGCATTCTTGTTGAGAATATCACCTGAAGGGCACAAGTGTATTTTGTTTTTAAGTATCTTAAAATAGCTGCTATGCACCTTGAAAGTCTAGGATTGAGCATTTTTTATTTGCTATGTATTTTCTGTGTGATTATTTTAAATTAGTGTATAAAAATAGTTTTCTTGGTAAATGTGGCTAATCTAAAATTAGTGTTAACTTTGGTTTTCTTTATTGTGTTTATATAAAGTATCTTATGACAATACTGCTGAGAAATTTAAAAAGTAGTCCCTTCGTTCTTCTTTTTTCTTTTCTAACTATAATTCTTTAAATTATAGATTGGTTCTTTTCAGTTATTTGTTGAAGGTTACAAGGAGGCTGAATATTGGCTTAGGAAATTTGAAGCTGACCCTTTGCCTGAGAATATTAGAAAACAATTTCAGTCACAGTTTGAAAGATTAGTTATTTTGGATTACATCATCAGAAATACAGGTATGGACGTTCTCTCATTTGTTCACTCAAACCTTGTTACTTTGAAACTGTATTCAACTCTTGTTTATCCAAATCAAAGATGTAAAATTTTGATGCAGTAGCCTTGAGGCCACTTTTTCTTTACGTGCCTTAGGAAACAGATGTAGTACTGACTCTCCCAGGCAGAATTAGTCTCGTACTGGAGATTCTGACCCAGAGCAGACTCCTGCCAAGTGATACTGACCGGTTCCTGTCCCTCGGGGGAGTTTCTTGGCAACAGAACAAAGCCTGCTGGAAATTGGGAATGTTATCTGTATAATATGAATAATTAAAACTTGATTCTGTAAGTTTAGATGCTTATTTTGACATTAGGTGACTGTTAGTGTAGTCTATAAATACATTAAAACTGTTGATTTTTTCTGTGCTGAATGGGAGCGGTGACGTTGCAGATAATCCGAAACAGTGGTCCCCACATGTGGTTCTCTGGACTGTCAGGGTCAGTATCATGTGGGCACCTGTTACAAGTGCATCTTCTAGGCACCTACCGCAGACCTACTGCTTGTGGGGCCAGCAGTTTGTGTTTTAATAAATCTTCCAGGTAATTTTGATGCAGTCTGAAGCCTGCGAATCAGTGGTTCAAAATCTTTGCTTATTTATATTAGTTTCTGAAAAAGCATTATGTACTTTTTTAGATTTACCTTTTTAAATCATATGATCTCAAGTTAATGTTAAAATTAGTGTAGAGTCCTATGGAATATTACTCAGCCATGAAAAAAGAACGAAATATTGCCATTTGAAGCAATGTGGATGGACCTAGAGAATATTATATTTAGTGAAGTAAATCAGACAGAGAAAGACAAAAATTATATGATATCACTTATATGTGAAATCTAAAAAAAATAATACAAATGAATCTACATACAAAACAAACAGACTCACAGACATAGAAAACAAACTTATGGTTACCCAAGGGGAGAGGGATTAACAGGTACCAACTACTATACATAAAATAGGTAAGCAATAAGGATTTACTGTATCGCATAGGGAATTATATTCAATATCTTATAATAACCTATAATGGAAAATAATCTGAAAAAATATGTATATATAACTGAATCACTGCTGTACACCTGAAACTAACACAATAGTGCACATCAATTATAATTCGATTTTTTAAAAAATTCGTCTAGAGTCTAGAATACTCCTACAGAGAAGAAATTTGCCCTGAAATGGAGGTAGACGCTTTTTCTTCCCAAGGTGAAGAGAAATTATCCTTTTTAATAACCTTAATTTAAGAGTTCTTGACAGTAATTGTACCTACCTCACAAAATGGTTATAAGAATCCAATGAACTAATACATGTTAAGCACTTACAACAACATCTGGCACAGAGTAAATCTCAGTAAATGTTAGCTAACATTTATGAGTATTTTTAGTCTGTATGTGTTAAATTGGAGTCTTTAATATGTCAATATGCTACAGATAACAAATGAAGGTCTCAAAAGTAAAGAGATGACTAGATTTTTCACCTTGATATTAAGCTATGTTATCCATAAAAAATGAAGTGACAGATTTTTTTGTTTGTTTTGAAAGACAGGGGAAATGATAATTGGTTAATCAGATGTGAAAACCAAAAACAAGAAGATGAAATTACGGTAAGGAAATTTGTGTATATATATACAAATATATATATACAAATTTGTGTATATATATATACACACACACATTGTCAATTTCTGTAAAAAATTCCTTGAAGTTATTCTTTATCGCTTCCTCTCTTTCATCTAGATCCTTGGTTTTTATCTCCTTTTTCTGTGTTTATCATCTTTTTTCTTTCCTTCCTGTTTGCATTTTTAATTCTATTTTCAAAATCTCTGTGCAGTTTTGTTTTTTATGTTGTATTAGTATAGAAGAATGATATCAGCTCAGTACTTTTTTTAGGGCTTTGGAAATTTGTTGTAAAACCACCATATTTATTTTGCTTTTATGTAATAAAGGCTTCTAGTATTTTTTTGCCAAAATGTTTATATTTTACTAACTCACTTCTTTCTGAGTCTTATGACTCAGTATTAGGTAATACAGAATCACCCAATAAAATGGCACGTGTGTGCTTTACCTGTGAATCATAGCCAATGAACTTAAAAAAAATATACTTCTAATGCTTATAAGAAGCTGATTTTCATGTACATAATAGACTGTGAAGACCCTCAACACTATCAGAATGATAGATTTTAGATTCCTATCAACTTTGACTACCCAGGTTCACGTCTTAGATATTTATATGAGAGATATTTTCCAAATAATTTTACTAGTTTAAAACAGTTTATACATTTAAGGTAGTTTTAACTGATTAGAAAGGAATTTCTCCAGTGTTTACAGTCTGTGTATTCTCATCACTTAAAGTTGCTGCATCACTTTAAAAGTTTGTAGTTTTTCAGTGTTCATCAAAGAAATTTAAAATTACATATTCAGAGTACTCAGCAATAAAAAAGAACAAACCTGATACACGCAATAATGTAGATGAATCTCAAAATCCTGCTGAGTGAAAGAAGCTACACAAAAGGGAAGATACGGTCTGATTCCTTTCGTGTATAAATCTAGAAAGTGCACACTAATCCCTAGGGACAGAAAGCAGACCATGGTTGCCTAGGGTAGGCTAGAGGGAGGGAGGGAGGGGACTGCTAAGGGACACAAGGAAACCTCCGGGTAGTTTTACATCTGTCAGTGCTTGTCAAATTGTATTGAAATAGGTGAAGTTTATTGTGTGTACATTATACCTCAATAAAGTTGTAAATAGAAAAAAATGATAGAAATAAAAATAAATGGCAGTTATAGCAGAAATGGGTTTAAAAATACACATATGAAAATATACATATTTATAATAGTTCCTAAATATATTTTATTGATATGTCTTAAGCAGTTGGATTTTACTGAAAACCTTATTCTTTTGCTGTTAAGTGTTTTGTGCATTTTCATTGAGATAAGGTATTTGATACAAACTAACAGGAACAAACCTGGCATATATCACTTGGACCTTCACTCTATTACTTTTAATTTAAAATTTATCTTTTTCACCTTTCATTATTTTATCTAGGCCACTTAATAACGGCAACCATCTATTTTTAGATAATAGGAAGTGCTCTTTAACATGAAAAATCTCTTATTCCTGAGGTCTTCATTTCCATGATAGAAGAATGGAGAAGTTAAGAATGGCCTACATTCTGTAATCAAGAGTATCTTGAGGTTCCTTCCACTGGACCTGGTTATATTTAGCTATGGTCGTTGGGGAGTTTTATTTAGAAACATTCTGTATTTGAACTAATTATTTCTATGAGACCATAGGAAAGACTTGACTTTAATAAGGTAACTTTAAGTTATCTTAAAAATATCAATATTTTGCAAATATCATACATTTAAGCAATGCATGTAACAATAAATTATCCAGAAGCACACTTTTTAAAGTCTTCATAATTCCAAGCCCTCTTCCCCAAAGAGGAAAACAATGAAAATATTAATGCATAAATTTGTAATATCAGTTTTTTTACAATGGTGATTATGAAGTTTTTACTGATTCTTAAAACAGTCTCATCCCTTAAAGGGTAAATTGGTACTTTCTGGCAACTTTATTTTTATAATCTCTTCAGATAAAATGTCTTTAAACCTCAATAATTATTGTAAATTTATCTTTTGGAAATATGCATATGAATTTTTTATCAACAGACTATTTTTCTCCCCTTTAGGAAACAGAATGGACTGATGATAAAGAAACGCTTATTAAAATAGCTGCAATTGATAATGGTCTAGCATTTCCTTTTAAACATCCCGATGAGTGGAGAGCATGTGAGTATTTAGAACTTTCCATAGATTCTATAGTTACCCCTTTTCCAGAATAAGAAGAGAATGAAATTTATGGATATCAGAATAGCAGAGGAAGAACTGGACGGAGTACAGTCACTCATTAGGCCTCAGTTCTAAGCACTCGGAATGCAAAGATGTGTATTGCACCGTGTGGGTTTTGCCACATATTGTTTGCTTATTTTTGGATGACTATGTCTGATTTTGATTTCTTGGCTTGTATTAGCCTTGTCAAATAAGTTTGATAGCTTTCCAATTTTTAAATATGTGTAACATGGGAATTATCTGTTTTAATATTTTGGTAGAATTTTATTTTAATATTTGGGTAGTATTCACTTCTAAAACAATTTAGGCCTACCTCCTGCTTTTCTAGTGAGCAGTGCCTTAACTGCCTTACCAGTCTCTTCTATAGTTAATGGTTAGGTTTTCTACATCTTCTTAAGTCAGCTTTATTTTATTTTTTTAATATTTGTTTATTTATTTATTTGGTTGCACCAAGTCTTAGTTGCAGCAGACAGGCTCCTTAGTTGTGGCATAAGAACTCTTAGTTGCGGCATACATGTGGGATCTAGTTCCCTGACCAGGGATTGAACCTGTGCCCCCTGCATTGGGAGAACAGAGTCTTATCCACTGTGCCTCCAGGGAAGTGCCTTGAGCCAGTTTTAGACATTGCTATTTTGCTTAAAATTATCCATGTTATCTTGAGTTGTGATTTATGGGTATGTTTTTTGTAGAATTCTCTTATGATTAAAAAAAATCCCCTCTGCATATTAAATATTTAGGGGTGAAATGAAATGGAATTTGCTTTAAAATACTTAGGGGGAGGAAAAACAGGGATAGGTGAAACAAACTTTATTAAAAATTTGGGAATAATTGAATTAGGTTATTCAGAATATGGGAATTCACTGTACTAGTTTTTTTTTAATTTTTGTGTATATTTGAAATATGTGTAATTTAAAAACTAATATCTCTCTATGACTATGTCTCTTAAATTCTTACTGGTTTTTTCTGTTTGGTTGGTTGATTGGGGTTTTTTGTTTGGCTGCGTCAGGTCTTCATTGCTGTGCGTGGACTATCTCTAGTTGTGGTGAGCTGGGAGTGGGGGCTACTCTTTGTTGCGGTGCACAGGCTTCTCATTGCAGTAGCTTCTCTTGTTGCAGAGCACAGGCTCTAGGCACACAGGCTTCAGTAGTTGTGGCACATGGGTTTAGGTGCTCCAAGGCATGTGGGATCTTCCTGGACCAGGGGGCGAACCTGTGTCCCCTGCATTGGCAGGCGGATTCTTAACCACTGCACCACCGGGGAAGACCCCCTACTGTTTTTTAGTGGATTTTTTTTTCCACTAGACTTGCTCAAGATTTGTCTACTATAAAGCATTGGCCAATATGTATATATTACATAATTATATGTAAATATAATAAATGTAAATATGTAAATATTATATACAAAATAAATATAATATACATAATTATATAAATATAATATATTTTATATATAATTTTTTTTGTTTTTATCAGATCATTGGCCTTCCGTTGGTCAGGTTTCCAGTTTGTGTTTCTTTTTCTTTTTCATGATTTATGTTTTCCATTATTATTTTTCTGTTGTGTTCATGCTATTTTGTTTTCCTATATGTTTTTTTCTAGATATCATTTGGCTAAACTACAGATTGGCTAGGTGCTGCACTGTTGTTCTGCTCTTACATATTCATACTTTCAGATTTCCTTCTTGAACAGGAATGATTTAGAAGTATTTTGTCTGGTTTTAAATTTCTAGGTCAGTTGATTTAAAAAAAAACTTGTTATTTTCAAGTTTTATTGCTTTGGGATCTGTGAATATAATTCTGTGAATTCTGCTCTTTGAGATTTTGTAGTAATTCTTTTGTAACTTGATATATGGCCAGCTTGAAGAGCTGTACTTGAGAAGAATGTGGTTGGGCACAGAGTTCTGTGTCTGTCTACTAATGAAAGCTTGTTAGTTGTTAGTCAAATCATATTCTTGACGTGTTTTTTTGACCACTTGATTTGTTAATTTTTAGAGACAAACTTCACTGTGATTGTGATTTTGTCAATTTCTTTTTGCACTTCTATACAGTTTTTGCTTTGTATTTCACACACAAAGGCCCAGCATTTTATCTTGCTGCTGACATGTTCTTTTTATTAGCGTAAAATACATCCCACTTTATCCCTCACAGTGTTTTTGGCATTTCTTATTTCATCTGTTATAGCATTGCTATACCTCACTTCTTTTTATTAGTACTTACCCGTATTATTCTATACTTTTATTTTTAACTTTCATCTTTTTGTTTTAAGTATATGACATAGTAACAGCTGTTAACTGAATATTTTTTTTTACCCAGTCTGAGATCCTTTTAATAGGTACACTTAACTCTGTAGTTTAAGTCTCAATAAAGTATTGATGTGTTTGAGCTTTTCCTGCCATCTTTTTTTTTTTCTATTTACCATGAATTTCAATTTTTTCTTTTTTTCCTTTCCTATCTTCGGTTGTTGAACTGACTTGAGATGTCTTTGTTCTACTTTTTTTCCCCCTCTAATGGTTTGGAATCTATATGCGAATTGCATTTTAAAAGTGTCAAATTTAAGCTGTCTACAGTATACCTGGAAAATTTTACCAAACACACAGTTGGGGACTAAGGATCTAGAACTTGAAAGAGGAATTGGTATTGAAAATGTCGTTTTTAAACTGTCACCTTGGTAAGTGGAAGCTGTGGTGGTGTTGCTATCACCTGGGAAGATCATGGTGAGCAAATGCCTTCACTAGGACAATGTGAGGTACATAGGTACTCAATAAATGTTTCATGATTGTTTAGTAGATGAAGGTGAGAAAGGACTAAGTACAGAATCTGGGAATGGTGACATTGAAAACAAGAGAAAAAGCTAGCAAACAAGAGAAATGACTTAAAAGACAGAAGGTAAAGTTTGAGAGAATGGTATCTCCAAAACCCCACAGGAGAGAATTTCACAGAGGGAGAATTTAGAGAGCAGTGCTGCTTGCTGCAGAGACACATGAAGTAGCATGAGGACTGCAAATGGGCTTTTGAAGAAACCCTTATAAGATGACTTAGGGGAGAGTTTGAATGGTGATAGTAAAAGTTGAGGGATAGGGATTGCTAATAGAGCCAGGCATAGAACCAGGGCTTTGCTTTTCTTTAATTGGTCATGGAAAGGTCAAAAGTAAGTTGGACATAGCTTCAGGGAGATGTAGGCCAGAGGAAAGGCTTTCTTTGGAATGGACTGTACTTCCCACAGTCTTCAAAGAGATAGATAAAAGAGAATTCAGAAGGAATGACTCTAAAGGCAGTTTTTTCCTCAGGGCTTTCTAAGTGGTCAGAGCTGGAGATTCTCACTGGATGCACCCACTGTAGTTCTGTGGGTGATCATATTCTCATAAGCCTTACATTTTCTTGCAAGAATCTGAATATGTACCCTATCTACACAATCTCACCACTTTATAAATCTTTCTAGTCCTGGCACTGCATATATTTAATGGTCTTCTTGAGGAGAGTTAGCCCAGAATCATAGAGCTTTTAGCCCTCAAAGCCACTTACCTGTTTACCTACTAATGATTTAAAATTTTAGAACATCACACACACACACACACACACACAAATACACAAATGGGTGGTCAATTCCTGATAATTTGTGTTGTGACTGGAAAGGGAGGGAGACCTTGGCCATGGTATCTGGGGCTGTGAACAAATTATAGATATCACTCAGTTTCCAAATACAGGAAACAGAGATTCAGATATATTTTTTGATATAGGGCTGTTTGAGACAGACTCATTATCAAAACTCTTACTGTTTCCTGTTTGAAACTCAGAAACCTAACCAGTTCAGGTAATACCTTACTGTGCTTTACCAAGCAAATTAACCATTCAGACTTAGAAATCTGAGTAATTTAGATGGAAAAAAATAATTGTTCTTTCTGATAACTTCTTTCTCCTGTCTTTTTTTTAACCTAGGAATTATAGGGGGAAAAAAACAGGGTAAATGTGGGTCTAAATAAACCATTTCCCCTCACTGATAAGAATACTTTTTTTTTAATTAGATCCATTTCACTGGGCTTGGCTTCCTCAAGCAAAAGTTCCTTTTTCTGAAGAAATAAGAAACTTGGTTCTGCCATATATTTCTGACATGAACTTTGTACAAGATTTATGTGAAGATCTTTATGAACTTTTTAAGGTAAATGAATTTCTAGTTTTAATTATTGCAGAAAATGAAATAAACCTTAAAAGAGATTTTCTTAATAGAGCTAGTTTGCAGTTTACTGCTTCTGGTATCACTGCTTGCAGTAGAACCTAACATAAAAGAAAGGAATTAGCAGTTTTACTTTATAGGAGCATAAATTTGTGAAGTTACACTATGCGTATTCTTTGAAGTGAGATTACATTATAATTTGAGAAGTTGTTTCCTTCAAAAGTTGAATTTTTACAAAATTACTTTATGAATTATAATAAATGTTTGGTGATCTGCTGTGCTTCAATTCTCTTTTTTTAAAAAGCCAAAACCCATTGGCTGGAAAGTAATTTTAAATCCTTTCTGGAACAAGTTGGAGTTTAAGTAGACTATTGTTGTTCTAGAAGTATACAAAAATACATCAAGTGAAGATAATCTTTTCATGTTATTTTTTTCCATTAGGAATGCTTTCTAATGACCTTATGTGCCAAGTTGAAGAGTTCATTTGTTTTCAAGTATTTTTTTTTAAGATCTTGATTTTTGTAATTATAATAAGGTTTTCTTTCCTTTTTGTGATAGACTGACAGAGGATTTGACAAAGCCACTTTTGAAAGGCAGATGTCTGTGATGAGGGGTCAGGTAGGTCACCTTTTTTTAGATCTTATTCATTAAGTAAAAACTCTGACACAGTTAACTTTTTTTCTCCATTGTGACCCAAAGATGCAGCTCTCAATACTGTCCTTTATTCTGAACCAAAATAGCTCCGATGATTAGAAATGAAGCTGATTTCAATACTCTTTTTTCTCTATTGTCTTCTGTATTCGATTTTTTTTTTTTAAACCTTGTTGTGTATTGTTTAGTTAGCCAGTTTCCTTCTACTACTAATTCTTGTCCTCGTTTTGGTAACTATTTTCCTGAGTGTTAGTATCTTTTTCCTCCTCAAATCCACTTGCTTGAAAGCTTCAATACCAAGTTCCATTTCCTGTTGATTATTTTCCTTGTAGAAGATGTTTGGCCTTTGCTACAACAATCAGTAAATAACCATGTCACCAAGGTTGAGCACTGATTGGGACATAAAAGTACGGGTTGTAACTCAGTCCTCCCACTCCTTTTCACCTCCTTTAATTAGCAATACAGGGTATTAATTACATCTGCTGATGTGGACCTGCAGGCTGGGCTGACCTACAGGTGACGTCTGGTTCTTCTACTCTACTGATAGTATTTAGATTCCAAAAAGAAGACTTGAAATGAAAATAAACTACAGTGTAAACATTCTTTTAGTGACTTACTAATTAACTTTTTCTTCCTAAAATATGCATTTCATTGAAGGTAGCTATTTGCTGCATACCTGTGACAAAGAAGACAAGTCTAGTTTTTGTCCTATTTATTATATAACATCAACAAATATATATCATTAAATAAGATAAGTATGTATTCATCAAGTATTTATGGACAGAGCCAGTGCCAGAAACTATCTTAGTGACTGAGATAAAGCAATGAGTAAAATCGCATTCCTGCTCTCATGGAGCTCTTGCTCGGATGAGGCCAGGGGTCAGGGAAAAGGGATGGGTTATTAGCACGTACATCTCTCTGTGTTTTGTTGCACTTATACAGTGCTTTGCTGGAGTCATAAGTTTTAAATAGTAAGTGAAATGGCTGGAGAAGCAGGGTAGACGCAGATTTTGGAGGGCCTTAAGTGCAGGGTATAGACTCCACATGGAAGGGATCAGAGCAGTTAGAGATTTAGCATAAAAAAAGGTTGTAATAATCCAAGTGCCCATCAGCAGATGATGGACTTCAGAATACTGTGGAACATTACTCAGCCACAAAAAAAAAAAAAAGAAATATTGCCATTTGGAGCAACATGGATAGACCTAAAGAATATTATACTTTGTGAAATAAGTCAGCAAAAGACAAAAATTATACGATATCACTTATATGTGGAATCTAAAAGATAATACAAATGAATCTATATACAAAACAGAAACAGACTCACAGACATAGAAAACAAATTGATGATTACCAAAGGGGAGAGCGAGAGGTGAGGGACAAATTAGGGGTATGGGATTAACAAACTACTGTACATAAAATCGATGATCAATAGGATTTACTGTATAGCACAAGGAATTATACCTAATATCTCGCAATACTTTTTAATGGAGTGTAATCTGCAGGAAAAAGAAAAACCAACTCTGATATACACCTGAAACTAATGCAAAGTATGGTAATATCAACTTTACATCAGTTTTTTAAAAAGGGTTGTGATGATGACTAAGTTGTCTCTTTACTAGTGTGGGGAGATCTCCAGAATACATTATAAAATGTAGTGCACCTACTCGATGAATTTAGTAAAGTAGCAGGATACAAAATTAATGCACAGAAATCTGTTGCATTCCTATACACTAACAACGAAAGAGCAGAAAGAGAAATTAAGGAAACTCTCCCATTTACCACTGCAACAAAAAGAATAAAATACCTAGGAATAAACCTGCCTAAGGAGGCAAAAGACCTGTATGCAGAAAACTGTAAGACACTGATGAAAGAAATCAAACATGATACAAACAGATGGAGGGACATACCATGTTCTTGGATTGGAAGAATCAACATTGTGAAAATGACTGTACTACCCAAAGCAATTTACAGATTCAATGCAATCCCTATCAAATTACCAATGGCATCTTTCCAGAACTAGAACAAGAACTCTTACAATTTGTATGGAAACACAAAAGACCCCGAATAGTCAAAGCAATCTTGAGAAGGAAAGACGGAGTTGGTGGAATTAGGCTTCCTGACTTCAACCTATACTACAGAGCCACAGTGATCAAGACAGTATGGTACTGGCACAAAAATAGAAAGGAAGATCAATGGAACAGAATAGAGAACCCAGAGGTAAAACCACGCACATATGGGCACCTTATCTCTGACAAAGGGGGCAGGAATATACAATGGAAAAAAGACAGCCTCTTCAATAAGTGGTGCTGGGGAAAATGGACAGCTACATGGAAAAGAATGAAATTAGAACACTTCCTAACACCATACACAAAAATAAACTCCAAATGGATTAAAGACCTATATGTAAGGCCAGACACTATAAAACTCCTAGAGGAAAACATAGGCAGAACACTCTATGACATCCATCAAAGCAAGATCCTTTTTGACCCACCTCCTAGAATAATGGAAATAAAATCAAGAAGAAACAAATGGGACCTCATGAAACTTAAAAGCTTTTGCACAGTGAAAGAAACCATAAACAAGACAAGAAGACAACCCTCTGAATGGGAGAAAATACTTGCCAACGAAGCAACGGACAAAGAATTAATCTCCAGAATATACAAGCAGCTCATGCAGCTTAATACCAAAAAAGCAAATAACCCAATCCACAAATGGGCAGAAGAGCTAAATAAACATTTCTCCAAAAAAGACATGCAGGTGACTAACAAACACGTGAAAAGATGTTCAACATCACTAATCATCAGAGAAGTGCAAGTCAAAGCCACAATGAGGTATCACCTCACACCGGGTCAGAATAGCCATCATCAAAAAATCTAAAAAGAATAAATGTTGGAGAGGGTGTGGAGAAAAGGCAACCCTCCTGCACTGTTGGTGGGAATGTAAGCTGGTACAGCCACTATGGAAAACAGTCTGGAGGTTCCTTAAAAAACTAAAAATGGAACTACCATATGACCCAGTAATCCCACTGCTAGGCATCTACCCAGAGAAAACCATAATCCAAAAAGAAACATGTACCACAATGTTCATTGCAGCACTATTTACAATAACCAGGACATGGAAGCAACCTCAGTGCCCATCAACAGATGAATGGATAAAGAAGATGTGGCACATATATACAATGGAATATTACTCAGCCATAAAAAGGAACGAAATTGAACTATATGTAATGAGGGGGATAGACCTAGAGTCTGTCATACAGAGCGAAGTAAGCCAGAAAGAGAAAAACAAATACCATATGCTAACTTATATATATGGAATCTAAAAAAATGGTGCTGATGAACCCAGTGACAGGACAAGAGTGGAGATGCAGATGTAGAGAATGGACTTCAGGACACGGAGCTGGGGTGGGGGGTTGGGTGGCGAAGGGGAAGCTGGGATGAAGTGAGAGAGTAGCATAGACATAGATACACTACCAAATGTAAAATAGCTAGTGGGAAGTTGCTGTATAACAAGGGGAGATCAACTCGATGATGAGTGATGTTTTAGAGGGCCAGGACAGGGAGGGTGGGAGGGAGGGGATATGGGGATATATGTATAAATACAGCTGATTCACTTTGGTGTACCTCAAAAACTGGTACAAGAGTATAAAGCAATTATATTCCAATAAAGAGCTTTAAAAAATGTAGTACATAATGGTATGTATAAGCCATTATATTGTATATAATAAAAAAGGAATCCGAATTTTTTTTAAGGGGGAATTATGATGGGACTTACATTTCTGGAGAGGAGACCTTACCCTGGGGCTTGTTCTCTGAACTCCCTGAGATTATATGCTAATTTCTCTTTATATGTGCATCTTGGGCGTGGAGTGGGCAGTAGAACTTATATCTCAGCAAAAGGTGTCTGTAACCCAGCAAAGAACCACTGCAGACTGGACAGTGGGGTGCAGATTGACTCAGCAGATGAGTCTAGAGCCAGGGAGCCTGAGGGGAGGTGTTTTCAGTAATTCAGGTATGAATGATGGGCTTAGATGATTGATGGTTGTAATTATGTTGCTGGGTGTTACCACCCTAAACTATATTTGAACTGAATTTTAAGGCATACGTAATTATGCCCTAATTTCTCATTTTTGCTTGAAACAAATCTATTTGACTTAACAATATGCTCCATCTTCTGGAATTTTCTTATCCCTAAAGATGTCTTTATTTTAGAAATGTTTGTGTGTTTTTTAAAAAATAAAAGCTGCAAATAATCTTGTAAGCCTTAATTGTAGGTTAAAGTTAGTACATGAGAAATTTAAATTAAAATTTAAAAATGCTTGTCTGAAAAGACATAGGTTCATTCCAGTTCTGAGGTCTATTACAAAGATATACCAGCAGCTATCTACTGTTTTAGGTTTATTTATTCATATCCTCTCTCATTTACAAAGGAGTAGAGTGTTATACAAATGGGTGTAATAGAATATAAGAGTGACAGGATCAGGATCTGGGAAGAAAAAATAAAATAAAACCTTATATATTTTAATTTGATTTTGTTTTGGTTTTTTATTTTATTTTGGTTTTGGCCTTTCTGCTAGCCAAAAAGAATAAGGTACTCTGGCCATGTACATGATTGTGTAGCTCTCTGGTTTTAGCCCTTTTTTTAAAAAGCTGGTCTGAAAAAAATCAGGTATTATTTTACATTCTAAAGTAAATCAGGGCTTCCCTAGTGGCGCAGTGGTTAAGAATCCGCCTGCCAGTGCAGGGGACACGAGTTCAGTCCCTGGTCCAGGAAGATCGCACATGCTACAGAGCAGCTAAGCCCATGTGCCACAACTGCTGAGCCTCCGCTCTAGAGCCCGAGGGCCACAACTAATGAGCCCATGTGCCACAACTACTGAAGTCCATGCACCTAAAGCCTGTACTCTGCAACAGGAGAAGCCACCCCAATGAGAATCCTGTGCACCGCAACAAAGAGTAGCCCCTGCTCACCACAACTAGAGAAAGCCCATGTGCAGCAACGAAGACCCAACACAGCCAATAAAAATAATAATAATAATACAGTAAATCAGTGCTTTGAAACTGAGGCTTAACAAACAAAAACGAATAACCTGTATTTCCAACAACAGAATTCATTATTCAGCCAGTTACTTGAGTCAAAATACTTGTGTTATTGTAACCGAAAGTGGGATACGGCTGCTCACTGCTCAAAAGCCAATAAAGAGGCAAGGTTAGTGGAAAGGAGAGTTTGCTTTATTTTGGATGCTGGGACCGGGTTAGGGTTGGGCGCGGGGTGGGGGGGGGATGGACGCCAGACGCCTGTCCAAAGGCCAATTCCTCCCCTCCTGCAACCAATGGGCAAGAGCTTTTATACAGGTTGAGGGAGGGGCTACATGTAGAAGCAGCACAGCCAGCTCTGACAGTCATCTTGAAATGGGTCGTCGGTGGTCTGACCAGCATCATCTTGATTGTTTTAGGTATAGTTAATCTTCACTTCAGGGTCGCTTTGTTCCCATTTTCTTGAGGCCAGTTCTTGGAATTGTGGCAGCTTATGTCATGGCTGCAGCCTGGTCATCATGTAGTTAACGTCTTCCACCTGGTGGGGGTTTCAGTATCTATAAGACAGCTCACAGGACATGGCTCAGAATATTGTCTGTAGCCCTTGAGGAGGAACTAAAGGTCCTTGACTTTGCTTAATGACTAAATTGTTACTATTTGGTCTCCTTTGGCTGTTTTCCTTTGTTTCTGCATTTTCTCATTTCTCTGATTAAACTTATTCTCTGGCTAAGGTTTTTCCGCAGACAAAAGGCAGGCAGAGGACATAGGGTCCTGCTGTGTTTCATTATTTCCAATGTTTATAATTATCCCTTGAATCCCTTTCCCTTCTAATTTTGCCAATGAACATCATGATTTGTGCTTTGTACAACCAAGTCTTTTGCCCTAGTTTATAGTAAGTTTTCAGTTTTGCACACGTAATCAGTGACATGTTCTAATTCTTCATATAAAGATGTGGACTGGAATTAGGAACTAGTGTGAAGGCATTTCTTTTAAAATTTGACTGGTAATGTTTATTAAGTTAAAGTTCTTGAATTTTACATTAAATATCAGTAGGGTCAATATCAAGCTCAACAAGAGCATTCATTTTATATTCTACCTGTGCCTATTTGGAACATTGGACCTCAGAAATATTTATTTATTTGAAATATATTTTATACATGATCTGAAGAAAATGGCAGAAATGATTAATAAAACAGTTTTATTAATACAGACTGAACTTCTATTCAGTGATTTATAAACCAGAAGCTCATTTACAGATTCAGTAAAAACTGATGTTAAAGAAAATGAAACGGACACTTTCGTACCTCCTTACTAGATGTTTTTATGTTTGTTATTTTTCCTCATAACAGCCCTACATAGTTGTGTGCATTTTGTAACTTGGCTCAAAGGGGTTAACATGTTGCAGCTGTTTAATAAGGAAGTCTGTCTGGCAAATCTGCAACATTTAAGCATTGCCTCTGCCTGGGGTCCTTATCATCTCTTCTCTGGATTTAGTGATCTTCTAAGTGGTGTCCCTACCTCTTTTCCCATCCTTCTTCCACATTAGAATGGAGCAATCTCTCTCAAGGCAGATAGGATCATCTCTTTTGTGATTTAAAACTCCCTTGATTCATCAGTAGGTACAGACCTAAGTCCTGACTTTGAGTACCTTCTCCAAGACCTTGGCCCAACATACCTGCCTTTATCTCCTGCCATTTTCAGCTTCCGCTAAGCCTCACCACTCAGAGCTGTTCTTCAGTCCCAGTTCGCATTTCCCAGTGGGGCCCTGTGCATGCTGTTGTGTCTCCTCGGGTGCCTCTTCCTCTTCTTCTGGGGAGCAGTTTCTCCTTCAAGCTCCAGCTCCATCTTCCTCAGCTCCTCCTGCCGCTCAAGGAGCTCTGATTTCCCCAGCACTCCCTGGGAGTATTGGGGTCACATTTCACTCAGAAATTGGATGTTAAGACAGCACACTGGGGGAGTTTCCTGGTGGTCTAGTGGTTAGGATTCCAGGCTTCACTACTGAGGCCCAGGTTCCATACTTAGTCGGGAAACTGACATCCCACAAGTCCTGTGGCGTGGGTAGGAAAAAAAAAAATGGCCAGCAACATTGGGCATAGTACAATTGAAAAATAGCTTAAAACCAACCAGGAAGTAGAGTATGTGTAGTTTTATTTAGCTAGTACAGTAATTCTCATGCCCACTAAAATCTGAGGACCAGTGAACTAGTCCAAAGAAAAGCAAAATCTACATGCAGAAGTCTGTAAGTTCATACGATCTGCCCTTGACCTATCGCATCCCTACCACAGTATCAAATGTGGCATAGATGGAGAATTCGAAAGTGTTCTTCCTTGCTTGCAATCTTTAGTCTATTTCTACAAATAATCTTCTCTGATTTAAATATATAGTATAGATGTGCTTATTCTTTGGGAAATGAAAAAATGGGTGGTATGTAGAGGAGGGGATCAGATTTTAAAGTCAGGGCGTAGATCCACTGTTGTTGAAGTGTCTGTCACACTACCTTCCAGTTTTTTGTTCGTGTGGCTGTTTCTAGAATGTATGTACTTTAAGGACACAGATGGTTTTTTTCCTCCTATTCAGTCTTCTCCCCAACACAGTACATGCTCAGTATATATTTCTTTAGTAAATAAATGCAAGATTATCAAGTGTCTTCTCAACTCCCAAAGAAATACTAATATCTTGGATAGTTTTAAGATTGAATAATTTTTGCTATTGTACATTTGAAATTTTTGAATCTTCTAGAATTACTTTCATTTCTTTGTACCATTCGGTTTCTAGATTCTCTGCATCAATCATATATTATTTTTAGAGTCAGGAAAATATGAGATGTTACTTAAATTAGTGTGGTTAGATTAACATGTATAGAATAGGATTTTTAAAATCAAAAGAGGAAACTAATCAGAATATTTCATTCCTTAGCCATGCTGGTACCCACATTTTATTTTCATGGAGAGGACAATGCTTATAAATGTAAATTTTATAAATTCTTTTTGTCTTTTTATCCAAACATAACCAGCCTAGGAGATTTTAAGGGAAGAACTTAAAAGGAATCCTAAACCATAAATACAATGAGTAACTACTACTACTGGTAAAGGTTTATTTCCCTGATGTATTAAATACTTCAGATCTTCCAGGATCTAAACCGTCTGGGTTTATACTGTTCAAGTATTATGTTTATTTATTAGTATGGCTTTATGTTGAAACCTTTATGCTTATCTCACTATTAAACAGTCTTTACAACAACTAGTAAAATGCACACCATCTGTATATTAGCTATTTTCAAATGCTTGAGGGAGACATCCTTATTTCTAAAGTACACAACAAAGGGAAATTTTTTACCTGATATGTAGGGAAAAAAGAAAATGAATTATTAAATTTTTATTTGAGTAGAGTAGAACAGGCTGTAAGCTATGCATTGTTTCATAACCTTATTTATATGTTCAAGTAGCAATTCCAAGAGTATGTTTAAATATGGAAAGTAATATAGTTTACTTCTCCTAGTTTTTCTTTTCCTACTTAAGAGTAGACTCTTAAATAAAACTTTATTTTACATGCTACCTTCCCAATTCTCTAACTTACTTGCCCTGTGTCGTGCTTCCCCATAGCACTTTTTCCTTCTAATACTTGGTATAGTTTACTTGTTTGTGAAGTTTATTGACTCCTCCCCTGCTGATACGTGAGCTCTGTGAAGGCAGAGACTTTGTTTTCTTACTGTTGTGTCCCCAGCACTTAGAACAGAGCCTAGCACGTAGTAAGCATGCAGTGAATTTATTTGTTGAATGAATGCATAAGGCAAGTATCTAGTAAAAACCAGTCTGTTTAGACCAGTATTTGTTGAGGTCCAGTGTCAAATGGGGTCCATATGTGGAACCATTCACTTCATTCAGTCTCTGACTCCATTGCTCCTGGATGTAGATGCATTCTAGAATATTTCAAAGTTACCAATAGGCAAAAATTATTAAATTCTAGTTTTGTGCATTTGTCTGTGTGTATGTATGTGTATGTATAAGCATACATACATCCACACATATATATTGATGGCAGTTACTCCTCACCACAGTCTCCATTGGGCATAAATGGATGAAATAAAAATTGTAGTTATGGCTAGATGGTTAAACTAACGTCAGTGAACTCAAGGTTTATATCTTTTTTTGAACTGATGAAAACCTCTCTTCTTCCCACAGATCTTAAACCTTGCTCAGGCATTGAGAGACAGGAAGAGTCCTGTCCAGCTAGTGCAGATGCCTTGTGTGGTTGTGGAGCGCAGTCAGGATGGAGGTCAGGGTCGGATCGTCCAGCTCGGCAACTCATTCACCCAGACTGTCCACTGCAGGAAGCCATTTTTCTCCTCCTGGTAGCAGACGTGAGAGAAACAAACTGTTTGGCATTATTGTGTTGTTACAGCATGTAAATCTGCTGGTAAGAGCTCCAGTTGCCAAAACCTCAAATAATATAAGTTTCTAAAACGTTATCTTTTGAATGTAATCGAAGTTTACAGTTTTTGTCCAAATATTAAATTTCTATTTCAGGGAAGAAGTGATATATCTCCTATATTGTATTTTTGTAGAAAAATTGTATTTTATGTTATTGATGTTAGTATAAGGGGTAATTTCATAGTTTACACATTCTGGAATGACTATAATTACTCTAGAATTCCAAACAGAAAAATAAGGTGTTTATTGACTTTGAATACAATAACTTTTTATATACTTTTTAAATATTGAGAAGAATGGTCCTGTTAACTATTCTTACATTATAAAAGGCCTTTGAGGATGCAACTGCTCTTACGAGCTTTAATAGAGTAGTTAATAGAAAATAGGTAAGAATAAAGCAATGTTGCCTTAATTTAAAAAGCTGCTATTTTAGAACTTGAATAAATGCTCCTAAAGTAACCATTATTAGGGACCAGAAAATTCTCTTTTAAATTACCGATGACCATTTTGTTTTTTGTACTTCAGAATATTTGGGGTCAATTATTTTGTTATAGTGAGGGAAAAAAAGCTAATGATATCTCCCCCCTTTAAAAAAAAATGGAAACACTCAACTGAGACTTGAGGGGAATAACAGGAAATTAAGATAGATCCCCAGTTTTTTGAAATTCCACAGTAGCATTAAAAATTCCCTTCTGTTTCTTGCATGGGATCAGTACTTAATCAGCGCCTCAGAGTACTGATCTGATTCAATTAGTATTAATACTTCAATTCACCTTTCAGGTGAAGTTTAACCTTCTCAACCATAACTCAAACTCTATATTGGGTTGCATTTTGAGGTCCTAGGACATAACCTCTTAAAAAGAATAGTGTTGTAGGGTACTTGAAATGACTGATGCTATTATAATTATAGTCAGCTTTAGAATACCAGTCCCAATTAAAGGGAAACATGACAGAGATAACTGTAAAATCATTTTTATTTTATTTTGAATATCAGTCTGTCTGACGTCCTGGGAATTTGTAGCACTTTTAACTCACCAGCTGATTTAAAGTGAGATGAACCCAATGTGAAGATTTGATCCCAAAGAAGCAGAAGCTTCACTCTCTTCTTAGGCTCCAAACAAATAACATCACCACTCAGATGAAACTGGGCAGTTCGTGATCTTGGCCTTTTGTTTTTTAAGCTTTCTGTCCTCTAATTTTTTAAATTAAATTATTTTTATGTGAAAAGTATTTTGTGAAGTTTGAATTAGGATGGAAGTCAGATCTGCCGTTCTCACTTCCTTCACATCTTTCTCTTGGTCTTCGTGGATGTGATTGAGAGCACTGCTGTCCTAGTGGGAGTCCATTGGAAACCTGTGTTCTGCTACCTCCCCTGACCCTCCATGATCTTAATGTTGCGATAATGGAAAATTGACTAGAAATTCAAAATTCAAGCTACTATCTTTAGATTAATACCAGTAATTGAAATGTGCCTTTTGAAGATGTGTTCTTAATGAAAGAAGTTGTTATGATGTGGGTACTGCTTTCATAAAACAGTTTTTTCAGTATTTTGAGAATTGCTATATTAATTTTTATAATGGAAACTTAGTAAGTTGCTATGGTTTTATATCCTAAAATTAAAATAGTGTGGAAGTAGTTTTAAATGGTCTGACCAGGATAGAAAAATAAAGTTGAAATATTTAAGATACGATTACAAGTCAGAGTACATTGGTTATGTTTTGAAAATTTTCATGAACTTCATTTTTATTTAAATATTGTGTTAATTTTTTCAGTGAATATATTTATAGTGTCAAACATGGTAGACTAAAGGTAATAAAAATCCTTGTCTTAAGACTAGATTTCTCCTGAAGTATATGTATTGAATATTTAGAATGTTTGTGAATACATTTATGTTTATAGGTGATGCCAACCCACCATTTTCTTACTTCATGTGTTAGTAGTATAGTTTAGTACTTTATCACTCCAAAGGACATATATAACTAGAATCTTCATAATTAGAGACATTTTCATTTTTATTGAAATATAAGCTGCCTTATTCTCCCTCAAATTTGTGAGCAGTTGAAGGCTATGGAAACATGCTTTTTCACAGTCTTGAAAACAATTTGATTCACACATTTTTTTTTAATTTTAAAGTTTTGTGCCAATGGAATTAAAACCTTATTAGAAACAATGGTGACCAGTTCTTTGATGAGATTACATCTTAAATCCTTTTACAGATATGAAGAGACAGGCAGCATCTTATGTTTTATAGTCTGCCTTCTTTCCCAAAGTTGCTTGGGCAGCTGTGCAGAGTTGTGGCAGAGATTCTCAGTGTTGCTTTGTTTCCGAGCCTCTCCTGTGGTTAGTTTGGAGCCATGTGGCCGAGTTCTGGCTGGTGAGATGTGGGTGTGAGGGCTATATGTGACTTCCAGACCTGGCAGTGAAACTCACTGTACCGCAGCCAGTGGTCACTGTGAACACTCTCTTGTCTTCCTGTCTGGCTGTAAACAAAGAATTTGCAACGTGGATGCAGCCAGGGCACATGAGTCGCTGCTGGGAAAGCTACCAGGAGAGCGTGCTTTACTGCATTGCACTGTGACATGAGCAAGACATGAAATTTTGCATTTATTTTTAAAACTTACTTTAGTCTGTCCTATCCTGAGCATTACAGTATAAATAGAAAAAGATAAATCATTTTAAAATAAAAAAATCAAAAACCAATTATAGAAGGCTGAATGGCAACAGCAGTTGTTTATTCTCAAATCCCAATAGAGCAACTAGGATAGCAAAAGAAAAAAATCACAGTAACACCATCTTCACTAAGATTTGGTGATAGAATATCCCTATGGATCTCAGAAATGAGCAGTTTGGGCTAAATCCATCAATAGCACCAGGAATCACATGGGAACAACAGCCTTGGAGGAGTGAACAGAGGGAAGGTGAGGGGAACTCATGATGGTCCAAAGAACCAAAGAACCCAGAATCTGCCAACATGTCCTCAGCCCCAAAAGGAGGAGCCCCAGTCATCATGACAGTCTCCACTGGTGCATCCAAAACCACAATGAAAATTGATAGAGGGATGTCCAGCATTCAATTGGCAGCTGTAAAGGGAACCTGTGGGAAGGTATGAGGGAGGGTGCCAGGGCAGTCTGGTCTTCAGGGTTCTCAGAAGTGGCTGGTGAGAGCACATAGGCCTGCAGTGAGAGAAACTACTGGATATAGAATAGACATCGACAAGGGAAGGACCCTGGGGATAATGGAGAGAAGGTTCTGATACAGATAGAAGAGGGGACCAGATGAGACAGTTCAGAAAGTACTCAGGTATGTAAAAAATCTGGAAATTCCCTGGCGGTCCAGTGGTTAGGACTCAGCACTTTCACTGCTGGGCCTGGGTTCCATCCCTGGTTGGGGAACTAAGTTACTGTGTGGCATAGTTAAATAAATAAATAAATAAATAAATAAATAAATAAATAAATAAGCAAGCTATTATTAAAATAATAAAAATTAAAGTTATCTTAAAAAAAGTTATCAAATACTTTGTAGTAACTACAGAAGAGAGAACCCTAGCACCACAAAACTGGAGAACTCCAGGCCTACGTCACCACCTACACAAGAGTCTTCTGAAAATATAGGAGGAAAGTATGACAAAGTCCATCTCACTTAAACATGACCACAGCATATAATTTGCTTTAAGAAAACAGGATAACAACCTGTATAGCATACCTGCAGAAAATGAAGATATCATAGAAACATTTACAAAGCAGAGGAAAACAGTAATATTTGTTAAAATGCTGAAGAAATTCAAGAAGTGATAGAATCCAAGAAAGAACAATATAACAATATAACGTCAAAATCAGAAAAGCACAAAAATTAGATGGGCAAGCAACAGGAGGAAATAAAATGAGAGCTGACAGAGCTCAGAGGAAATATTAGAGTTAACAGTATGTTTCAGAAATGAACTAGAAGGAATCCAATAGCAAATGGCATATCCACAGAAAGCCTATAGCAAACATCATACTCAGTGCTAGAAAATCTACAGCTTTTCTGTGTTCGTTTTCTGCTGCTGCTGTAATAAATTACCACAAATGTTAGTGGTTTAAAACAACACAAATTCATTATCTGACAGTTCTGCAGGTTAGAAGCCTGATACAGGTGTCACTGGGCTAAAGTGAAGGTGTCAGCAAGGCTGTGTTCCTTGCTGGAGGCTCTAGGAGGGAATCTGTTTCTTCGTGCTTTCTAGTATCGAGGAGCCTCACACATTCCTTGGCGTGTAGCCCTCTCCCTCCATCTCCAAAGCCAGCAGCAGTGAGTTGAATACTTTTTTCATCACATCGTTCTGACATCGACCCTTCTGCCTCCCTCTTGCATTTCTAATGACACTTGTTATTACACTGGGCCTACCCAGGTGATCTAGAATAATCTCCCTATGTTAAGGCCTGCTTATGTGTAACCTTAATTCCATCTTCAACTTTAATTCTCCTTTGCCGTGTAATATATTTACAAGTTCTGGAGATTAGGACACGGACACCTTTGGGGGCTGTGTTCTGCCTTCTGCACTTGCTCTCTGAGATCAATAATGTGACAAAGATGCCTGCTTTCACAATTCATATTCAGTATTGTACTGGAGAGCATAACCAGTGCAGTAAAGGCAGGGAAGAGGTAAAAGGAATGAGGAACAGAAAGAAAGAAAGAAAATTGTCATTATTGGTAGATGGCATAATTATGCATGTAGAAAATTAGAAAGACTCTACCAGTAACTATTAGAATTGATAAACGAATTTTGCAAGGTTTATATACCCAGCAACATTAGTTAGAAAAAGAAAAATTTTAAAAGATACCATTTATACCAGCAGCAAAACATATCAGATTTCTAGGGATAAGTCTAACCAAAGATGTGTAAGCTCTCTACACCAACTATAAAAAGAGTATTGAAAAAAAGATTTAAATAAATGAAGGGCAATACCATGGTTATGTATAAGTAATAAGATGTTGACGCTCCCAAGTTTGTCTACAGTTTCAACACAATGAAAATCCCATCAGAATTTTTTTTTAATTGACAAACATTCCAAAATGTATATGGAAATGTCAAACTATCAGACAAGAGCAAAAGTTGGAAGACTTGTATGCTACCTGGTTTCAGAACTTATAAAGCTACAGCAATCAAGATAATTGGGGTAAAGACAGACATATAGATCAATGAAACAGAATAGAGAATCCAGAAATAATCCCTACCTACATGGTAAACTGATTTTCAACAACGGTGCCAAGGCATTTCAATGGAAAGGGTAGTCTTCTCGACAAATGGTACTATAATACACACACAGTGAACTTTCACCCCACACAGAGATTGAAGTATGAGAGCTAAAACTTATAGAAGAAAACAGGAAAAAGTCTTTAGTGATCTTGTTTTTACAAAGATTTCTTAGAGCACAAATTGCAGAAACCGTCACAGAAAAAATTGATAAATTGGTCTTGACCTAAACTAAAAATTTTTGCTCCTCAAAAGACACTTCAGAAAATGAAATTTCTAGTCACAAACTGGGAGAAAATATTTGATAGGTATATCTGATAAAGAATTTCAGAATATATAAAGAGATTATACAACTCAAGAATAAGAAGTAAAATAACCCATTTAAGAAATTACACAGACATGTCACAAAATAAGATGAATGGCCAATAAGCACATGAAAAGGTGCTCAGCAGTATCACCAGGGAAGTGGAAATAAAACCCACAACGCTTAGAGTTAAACTTACACCTATCACACACCAGCCATTCCTCTTCTTTTACCCACCCAAAAGAAATGAAAGCAAACGGCTACATAGAAATGTTCATAGCAGACTTTTTTGTAATACCGTAATCTGGAAACAACCCAAGTTCACCAACAGGTGAATGGATAAGCAAAAACGACATCCATACCAAAAAAAAGGAAAAGACTATGTACTAATAAACCCAGCAGCGTGGATGAATTTCAAAATGATTATGCTAACTGAAAGAAGCCAGACACAAAAAGAACGGACCATATGGTTCCAGTTATATAAAATTTTCTAAAGTGAAAACTAATCCATTGTTAACGAAAACAGTCCAGTGATTGCTTGGGGACTGAGGTGGATTGTTGGGGGTGGGGGTGGTTTGCATGGGGGCCTGAGGAAGTTTCAAGGGATGATGGTAATACTTTGTATCTTGAGTGTGGTCCTGATTTCACAGGTGAGTACATTTGTCAAAGATCATCAAATTGCACAGCTTGTTGTTTGTAAGGTGTTCTTCATGAAACAATAAACAATGAATTGCCACTTCAAACCTATCAGATTTGGGAAAAAGTAAAAGCCTGACGGTACAATCATTTTGGAGAGCAGTCTCTAGTAACATTGAAGATGCAAGTATTCTGGTAGTATATGCATTCAAGGAAACAGGTACAAGATTGGTCAATGCTGTAGTGTTTATAATACTGAAAAACTGAGAACAATCTGAACATTAGCAGGAAAATGGATAAGTATGTAAATACAAAGGAGCACTGTGGTACTTTCTTATGGTTGCCTTTTGACATATGCATACATGTAAGTATATTAAAAAGCGGACAGGAATGGCCTTCTCCAACTTTAGAATAGTTGTTACCTCTGGGCTAGGAGGATATAGAAGCAGATCTAAAGGGTACCACGTATATTTTAAGTATAAAATTTTATTTCTTTTAAAAAAATCTGAAGCAAATATGATGAGATGTTCACATTTGTTGAAATCTGGGTGGCAGGTGAGTTTTTTAATATTATTCTCTGTTATTTTCCGTAAGCTTCAATTATTTCATTTTCTAAAATAAGCTTTGAGCGGGAGCACATATATGTGAATGCTTTGTTTGCCACCTTTCTTAATTTGCTATGGCTGTCATGAAAACATGTCACAGAGTGGCTTAAACACTGGAAATATATTTTCTCACGGTTCTGAAGGCTGGGAGTCCAAGATCAAGGTGCCGGCAGGGTTGTTTTCCGGTGAGGACTTTCTCCTGGCTTACAAATCACTGCCTTGTGGTGTCCTCACATGGCCTTTTCTTAGTACACTCACGTCCCTTGTGTCTCTTCCTCTTTTTCTGAGGGCGCAGCTTCCATCGAATTAGGGCCCACCTCATTTAAAATCGTAATTACCGCTTTAAAGGCTGTATCTCCAAATATAGTCATACGGGGGCTAGAGCATCAGCATAGAAATTTGGCAGGGTGGCGAGGGAAGCGATTCAGTCACGACCCAAACTAAAAAACTGTTAGCACTTCCCTGTGCATTAGGCTCTCTCAACGTGGCCAGGCTCAACCTTGGCCTTGGCCATTGCTGCAGTCCCAGCCACCTCCTTAGTCCTATCCTCAGTGGAAGACTGAAATACTAGGAACACCCATCTGAAATACTTTCTGAAGTGAAGTCTGAGAGACTTTCTTCTTAATAACGTGTAGGACTTTTCAACCTGGATTTGTCATAGTTATTTTGACAACTGAGCTAAAGGTCTTGCTTCCTGCTGGGCGCCTGGTTCTGTTCTACATAGTTGTGAACTAGAACAGCTCGTTCTCGATCACGGCAGATACATGAATTTGCTTTAGCCCTTTCTCATCTGCTAAAATCCCAACTCCTGTATGGACAAGGGTTTATATGGTAGATATAAGTCACTGCTTGAATTCAACAAACATTTGTGGTTACTCACCGTGTGCCAGATTCTCCAAAGGGCAGTAGGAAGACAGAAATCAGTAAAATACAGTTTCAACTTTTGGAGTCACTCTTCAGATACTGCTCAAAGGCAGAAGAAAAACCGGAAAGTGGTGATAGGTCTAAAATGAAGTATTTTCTAGGGAATAATGTCTTAATCTCTGATCATGTGAGTGCATTTCTACCTTTGCCTCTTAGATTGTAAATTCTTTGCATGCAAGGGAGGGAAATGAAATGCTTGGTAAACAACATGCTTCACTGGCTTTGACTTGCGCTCTCAACATTTTTCTTATTTATAATAGAAGCATATTTTCAGTGTCTAGATTTCTATTGTGGGGGGAGGGTGACTTTCATTCAAGCTCTCAATGTATTTCGGTTCTTTGGAGGTAAGGGAGTAGAGACTATCTACCCTCACCACTTCCTTCCCTCTTTGCAAGCATGTACTTTTCCACCCATCAGGAAGTGGAGTCTACCTCTCCCCCATTTCTAGCTGGGCTGGCCTAGCAACTTGCTTGAACCATCAGAATGTAACAAAAGTGCAACTCTGCCAGTTCTGGGCTTAGCCTTTAGACCTGGCAGCCTCCAGTTACTCTGGGAAATCAGCTGCCATGTAAGAAGTCCAGTGGGACTTCCCTGGCGATCCAGTGGTTAAGACTCCACACTTCCACTGCAAGGTGCACGCGTTCAAACCCTGGTCGGGGTTTGAACTAAGATCCCACATGCCACATGGCATGGCCAAAGAGTGAAGTCCAACTACCCAGAGTCCGCCATGCTGTGAGGAAGTCCAAGCTAGTCATGTAGAAAGACTACAATGAAAGAGAGGAGAATAAGGCCATTCTACTTACCACAACATCATCTCTCCTAGATTAACAAAAAATTCCTATTATCTGTTGTATAGACCACATTCAAATATTTTCAATTATTCACCAAATATATATTTTATAGCTAGGTTTCTTTGAATCAAGATCCAATCAAGTTTTATGCGCTGCGTTTGTTTGTTCTGTCTTTTAATCTGGAACCGTTCCTTTACTTTCCTCATGACATTAACTTCTGGGATAGTCCCCATGCTGGATTTATCTCATTATTTCCTCTTCGTGTTCAGCTTGATCCTTTATCCCCTGTACTTCCTGTAAATCAGAAGTGAGATCTAAAAGCTCGAATAGGTTCAGATTAAACATTTTGGGCAAGAATATTTCACAAATGATTCTGCATACTTCATATTGCATTTACATCAGGAGTTAGAGAAGAGAGGTTTAATTTTTATCAGCGAATTCATCACAGTAGGAAAGGAAATCCCAAAAAAGCCAGAGAGCTGTGACAGCAGGAATTCTTTTTAACAAATCAAAATATATTCTTGTCTATGGAATGTGGTCAGATTTCCTCCTACCCCCATTTCTTGGAAAACTTAATTCTTGCCCCATCTTTTTTTTAATCAACGAGTTTTTCTTATTTAGCGCTCTTTTGGGATGATGATGATGATGGAGTTGGTTTCCACCAAGAAAGTGTACTAATCTGCCATAATATCAAAAGAATATTGTCATGAATGGTAGTAATTAAGCATAAAATCTCAGGAACAAAATATATACCTTGGTACAAAGTCATGTACAACTTCTGCGAGCTTTTCTTTATTGCTGTGAGCTATTTTGCTTTCACTGAGTGCTTTTTTTTTAAATAAATTTATTTATTTATTTATTTATTTAATTGGCTATGTTGGGTCTTTTTTGCTGTGCACGGGCTTTCTTTTAGTTGTGGTAAGTGGGGGCTACACTTCGTTGTGGTGCGCAGGCTCCTCATTGCCGTGGCTTCTCTTGTTGCAGAGCATGGGCTCTTGGCACATGGTCTTCAGTAGTTGCAGCGCATGGGCTCAGTTGTGGCTCACAGGCTCTAAAGTGCAGGCTCAGTAGTTGTGGCACATGGGCTTAGTTGCTCTGTGGCATGTGGGATCTTCCTGGAGCAGGGGTTGAACCCGTGTCCCCTGCATTGGCAGGTGGATTCTTAACCACTGCGCCACCTAGGAAGCCCTCACTGAGTGCTTCTCGTACGAAGATCCCTAAATGTTAAGTGGGCTCATGGATTGAACTGTGAAAGTATATAACTAAAATACATTTATCTAAGTGAACTGCATTATTAATCAGCATCATTTTATTCAGTAGGTTTTAACCTGCTTCAGAATCCATGTAAAGAGCTCTTTGAGAAAATAAATGCTTAAGCTCTGAAGTTTTTATTCTAACACTAAATAACATAATAGATTTAACTTGTGTCTTTTTGAAATACTGCAGAGTTACTTATGTTCTAATATTGCTTCTCTTCAAAAACTAGAAGATAGGCCACAATTCTCTTTTGGCTGAGAGTTTGAGATTGGAATAGACCTGTATTTAAGTCCTGGCTCTGCTCATTAGCTCCGTGCCCCTGGGCAGATCTCGCAGTCTCCTAGACCAGCTTTCTCTCCACATGTAAAATACATGAGCTAATGCTAACTTCAAAGTTTTGTAACAAGATGAAATATAACGTATATGTATTTTATGTAAAGTGTGGTACAAATTCTGTTACGGATTCAGTTTCTATCCGAGCAGCTGTCTGTGTGTATTAACGGCACTTTTGGATTTTTGGTTTTAGATGATGAAATAAAGCCCACATCTGTGTTTATGGCTTTGGATTATTGCATAAATTTTTAGATTGGATATCATCTTTCCTGGAGCATGGTGACAGATTTGGAATCAAAGATTATTTTAAAGTATTCTGTTGTGTGACATCCAGAGTTGATCTGGGGTTGAGAGGAAAAGGCACCTGAGGTCACTGCTGAGAGATTTGTCCAAACCTGACTCCCTGAGAAACTAAGCGACATTTCAAAAGGTATTTGTTCAGAATCCTGACAGGCGGTTCCAGCGGGTAAAGTGCTAGCCTGGCAGCCGGTGTCTGGTACCTCTGCAGGTCGCCTTCTGGGTTTTTTAAGACCTGAAAATTGAAAGTGTGTGATATCAAAAAGAAGCAGCCAATCTACTCTGTGTGCAGAGAGATGTGTTTATTTTTCTTTGACTCCAGAACCCCGGCTGTTCCTCAGCTCTGGTTACACAATTCCCACCTGACTGTGAAGGCTTCTGAAACTATTGATGCTTTCAGAAACAGTAGAAAATCAGGTTTCCCTTCCCAAGAGTCAGAAACTTGTGTACACATTGAGGGCTGATCCCCTGGCTGCCGGAACTGGTTTAACCAGGTTCAGTGATGCTTGTGCCCAAACGCCAGTCAGGGTAAATGTCACTGCCTTTAATCTCAGTGTGGCTTTGGGAACAAACCAGAAAGCTATTCTACCCTTCAAGTGCTTGTCTTAAGTTGCGGCACTTGCAGGGAATTAGGAACTGCACTTCAGCCAAGGCACCGTTTCAACCAAGGTTGCCGCTGCCCTGGCATAGTTTCTAAGCAATGTAACATTCAGCTGCACTTACTCTCCGTGCGTAGGGGAGGAATTGGATGTGCTTAATTCCCTGAATCTCTCGCTTAAATGCTGCTCATTTACTGGGGCAACTTTCCCCTTAATATTGAGTTGGCCAAAAATTCATTTGGGTTTTTTGGAGGATGTAACAGAAAAGCCCGAACGAAGTGTTTTGGCCAACCCAGTATGTTTTGAGGGCAAATATTGCTATCTTTATTTTAAAGTTCCGAAAGTCTGTGGCTCAGAGAGGCCACGTTGTCATCGCTGATGTGGAAATTTGCTATAACCTATAGAAGAATGCCCTAGAAAAAGCCTTGACTCTGAATGAAGAGATGGAAAGGTAGTAGAACATGCCACTTTGGTTTTAAGGATGATTTGGAGCTGAAGGCAACTGAGAATCAGCAGGTGTAAGGAAAGCTCTCTGCTCTCCCTTTACTTGCCTAAACGCAGGACATAATCTGTAAAGATGCCCCACCTCCGCCACCTCCCCTCTATCAAGAAGAACAGAAATAAATCACTAGAGACAATTCTAGACCCTCGTTTACCGTTTGTTTCCCTGTCTCCTCACCTTCCCACAATTTGCCACTCGTAGGAACTCAGAGTCCTTCTCATATCTCTAAAAATATACTGTTCTTTTGTCAAGATACTGTGTGAGCCTAGGTTCTAACCACCTCTTTGAGATACTCACCTCTAAATGCTCCCGTGTGTACACTTAACACATGTTTATAAATGTCTGCTTGTTTTTTTGTTGTTGTTTAAATGTTTTTTTAATTAATTAATTTATTGGCTGTGCCGGGTCTTCATTACTACACGTGGGCTTTCTCTAGTTGCATTGAGCAGGAGCTACTTGGCGCTTGGGCTTCAGTATTTGCAGCATGTGGGCTCAGTAGTTGTGGCTCGCAGGTTCAGTAGTTGTGCACGGGCTTAGTTGCTCCGCGACATGTGGGATCTTCCCAGACCAGGGCTCGAACCCATGTCGCCTGCAATGGCAGGTGGATTCTTAACCTCTGCGCCACGAGGGACGTTCCATAAATATCTGCTTGTTTTTTCTTTTATTCATCTGGTTTTTTGTTAGTTTAAATTGTAGGGCCTCAGCCAGAGAACCCAAGATGTGTAGAGGAAAGATTTTTTTTTTTCCTTCCCTACAAGATGAACTAGATTCTAGTGGAGGTTCTATTCATGCTTTGGGGAGGTGATTTGAGTTTCCCCTCTATGTATGTGTATGTAAATGTATATGAATAGGAATGTGTGTGTGTGTTTACTTATTTAGTTAACTGTGCGTCCACATATAAAGTTCTTACTTTGCCATGTACTGTGTTGAGTGTTTTTCATGCTGTGTAAACATTCTCTTTTTTCTCCTCCAGATCTGCTCTCCATTTTCCCCTTCTGCTCTATGCTCTGGGAGGCGAAACCTTTATGGACGCTGTCAGCAGGCACCTCCACATCTCATCTCTGTTTTTTGGTTTTTTGCCAATAGGAGACGCTGACAGAGGAACGCTCTGAGGGCCAAAGGCGGAGAGTGAGGCTGGCTGTTTACCCCCCAGCTTCTTCCCTGTGGGCCTGGCACGGTCGGCTGAGGCCCTCTGCTGAAGGCCATCGCTCTGTAGGGCTGCTCCTTCCATATAATTATTGTCTTTGGGTTTCCAGTAACTTCTTTGGCCCTGCAGACCTGAGGTGGAAATAACTTCCTGCTATTAGTAGCCCCAAGGGAATGCACTTGCTGTGGGTCGTTTAACCGAACTCTGCCCACAGCCTGGTAAACAGTCCCCTTAGGAAACTTCCTTCAGTTACCCCACAAGAACGTGCCATTGTTTCCTGCCGGGATCCTGAGTGTCACACGTGTGCGCTCATTTCACTCTACAACACAGAAGCCATGTGTATGACTACACGTAGCACACCTGGGAAAGCCTCGGAGATGTTAAACCGCTTGCCCGCAGTGACATGATGAATCTGTGAGTGGTGCAGCAGGATTCAGGGTGGGGGTCGGCGTGGCTCAGCTACCCACCTCACCAGGCGGGGCTGGGCTGGGTTACCTCCACGTTCCCACCTTTTCCTTTCGTCCTCTTCTCATAAAAAGTACTTTGTCAACCCTCTTGACCCTCTGAAAATGAAATTCATGGATAATGTAATCTAGCTACACACCTAATTTCAAATAAAATACACAAAATATTTTAAAATAAAAGGAAGGTTACTTGCAATAAGATATGTGTTTCACATGTAAATGCTCACCATGACCACACTGTTAACGTTATAATGAAGCTGTCCGGGGGGGGGGGGGGGGGGGCTTCCCTGGTGGCACAGTGGTTAAGAATCCGCCTGCCAATGCAGGGGAAGCGGGTTCGAGCCCTGGGCCAGGAAGATCCCACTTGCCGCGGAGCAACTAAGCCCATGCACCACAACTACTGAGCCTGCACTCTAGAGCCCACAAGCCACAACTACTGAGCCCGTGTGCCACAACTACTGAAGCCCACGCTTCTAGAGCCTGTGCTTCGCAACAAGAGAAGCCACCACAATGAAAAGTACGAGCACCACAACAAAGAGTAGCCCCCACTTTGCAACTAGAGAAAGCCCGTGTGCAGCAACAAAGACCCAACGCAGCTAAAAAATAAATAAATATATTTTTTTTTTAAAAGAAAGAAGCTGTCAGCTGTACATACTTTCTTATGATGAATACATTTGGATTTAAGGTAAGAAAAACTGAATTTTTCTTTATATATGACATTTTGAAATCAGAGCTAAATTAGGATATTTGTGTAAAATCACTGAAGTGGATTCAATTTTGCTAAAAAAATATTTACTCTCTGTGCTTCACCTCCATGGGAAGAGTGTACTTTTACTTTTCCATCCCTTGATTCCAGGGTTGCCGGTGTGGCCTGCTTTGGCCAAGTGGGATAGGCAGGCAAGACTGAAATAAAGCATGAACTGCGCTGTGCAGTGGACTTGCCCTCTTGTGCCTCTGCCCTTGTCATGAGAAGGACTGCTCCCAGGTGTCTGCTGCCCCTCCAGCCCGGGCCCCGTGATGAGACACAGGGAGCAGACCTGAACCCAGCCCAAGCTGGGAGCAGGCCCAGCTGACCACGTGTGAAGCAAAACCATCCCGCTGAGCCCAGCCTAGATCAGCCAACCCCCAGGTAACCCACAGATGCATAGGAGAGAATGACTGTGTCAAGCCACTATGTTTTAGAATGGCTTATTAAGCAGAAATTGCTGAAAAATACAATTCTCATGAAGGTAACAGCTTTAAAGGCAGATACACATGGGGTGTATTGGGAATTCAGATAACATGAGCCGTGTTGCTATTGATCCCGCGAGTATTCCACAATGGACAAAGCAAAGTATAATGTCTGGACAAAGCGAAGTATAATTTCCCCTTGATATACACAGTAGTTGCATTCCTGGCATATTCAGATATATTAGAACTGTAAGAAACTACGTTGTGTTTGTGTAAATTAAAGTCAGAGTCTAGATTCAAATAACTATAAACAGGTTATTCACCTACGTAAGTGTCTTTCCGGAATAAGTTGTGCAGGGTTTAGAGTAGGTAACGCTTCATTGCACGGGACTGTCCTAATCATTACAGACCACTTAGCACAGCCCCACCCTCCAAAGTCCAGTAGTGTCCCCCAGTCACTGTCACAACCAAAAAACACCTCCTGGCATTTCCAAAATGTGGCCCTAGGAGGTGGCATGGCCCTTGTTGGAATCACTAGACGAGATGGCTCAATGGTTCCTTCCAACTCAAACATCCTCAGATATTTTGTCTGATTTCAGTTGTCATTTAATCAGTAAATATGTATTAAATGTCTGTGTGCTAGCACTGTGTGTGTAAGGATAATACACGACCATTGCTCTCAAAGGGCTTACAGGGTAGCGGGTAGCACAAGCCAGCAATCAGGCAATTATAATGTAGAGTGATCATCAATAGCCCTGATGTCCATTCAGGAGGCTGCAGGAGGACATGAGAGGAGCATCTAACCTACTCTTGGGGCTCAGGGAAGGCTCTCCTAGAGGAGGTGATGTCTAAGCAATGATGAGAGCAGACTAGGTGTTAACCAAGCAAACCGGAGTAAGGGGCGAACAGAGGAGGAGCAGGCAGCAGATGCTCCTTCCCTGAAGCAGGGACCAGCGTGGCCTGTCTGCGGCAGAGGTTGCTGAAGGAGCATGAACACTGGAGTTGGAGGGATCTTGGTTCAAATCCTGGTTCAGCTCTAACCCTGAACCGTTATAATAACTGCGCACTACGTCCCAGCCACTTTGGTAAGTGGGCTGCATGGGCTATCTCTTCTAATCCTCCCAACAGCACCTCATCCCGCTATTTACAGAACGAGAAACCGAGGCCTAGAAAGGTTAAACACCCTGCCTAACCTAGCAAGTGGTGGAGTGGGATTAGAACCAAGACCACCTGACTCCAGAGGCAACATTCCTCACAACTACCTTACACAGTCCAACCTCTGAGCCTGTTTCCTCATCTGTAAAGTGTGTATAATAGTGTAGCTCCTGTGAGTTGACATATAAATGAAATGTTTATATATTTAAGTACCAGACGTGGTAGAAGAATTTGTTTTTAATTGCTATTCATATTGTAATCCTTCCATTTTCAAGGGAGGAGCCCCATAATCTGGAGAGCACATACTATATGATTTTAGATACAAATCACATTTTTGAAACCTGATGTGCCATTAAAAAAAAACCCTATGTTAAAATTAAGCTTAATTACATATCAGAGAAAACACCAAAAAAACAAGTGGCTTAAACATACAAGAATTCATTCTCACATAAAAGGAGCTGAGTTTGGTAATCCAGTTTCTCCTATTTTTCCGTCTCAAAGTTACTCAGGGTCCAAAACGAGTGCTGGAGCTTCCTTCATCGTATCTGCATTCCACTAGCAGGGAGGAGCAGGGGGAAAGAACAAGGACGTAAACCTCCCAGTCGATGTGGTTCCTTTAAGAAGGACTTCTGCTTAGTCTGGGATTGAACTGACGGAGGGCAGGATACAGTAGCCCCCCCTCCCCCGCCAAAGCAGGCAACACCACGATGCCCTTCTTGCACCAGAGCTGCCTGTGCAGCAGGATGAGGCTGGACTCCAGCTAAAACAACGTCTCTGCCTCACTTCTACCCCTGCCTTCTTCTGCGGCTCTCACTTCCTTACAGATTTCTCCTTCCAAAATTCACTTGCTCGAGAATCTCCATCCTGGGCTCTGCCTCTAGGAACCCCACGGTATGTTCTTTTTCAGCCAAAATCTGCATCCCTGTAATTTCACCCAGGTTCTACTGTGCTGAGGAATCCAGGATAAATGGAATTCTCTTCCATATAGCAGCATCTTTCTATGTTGGAACACAGCTGTAAGAGCATCATGTGATGACAGGTACACATCATTTGGCTGTTGACAAAGAGCTCTTGCGTTCATTTTCTCCTGTACTCTAACACGCCCTCTCCTTGACGGTAGGTAGTGCTATTTTTACAGACGAGGAACCTGAAGTTCACATAGTGACTCCTCCAGCGTCCCTTGGAAAGTAAACGGTGGGGCTCTCAACGAGAAGGTCTTAAGACAGAGCCTCAGAAAAGGTGCATTGGTTTCCTAGGGCTGCTGTGGCACAGCGCCACAAGCCAGGTGACTTAGAACAAGAGAGACACCTTTCACAGCTCTGGAGTCTGCATGTCCAAAATCAAGGGGTCAACAGGGCCATGTTCCACAAAAAGGCTCTAGGGGAGGAGGAGACTTTCTTGCCTCTTCCTAGATTCCGGTGGCCCCAGGCATTCCTTGGCTTGGGCCAGCACAACCCCCAGTCTCTGTCCACCTCTGTCCTCACGTGGCCTTCTTCTCTATGTCCTCTCGCCTTCCTATAAGGACATTCTCACTGGATTTAGGGCTCACCCTAATCCAGTATGACCTCATCTTGATCATTAACTAATTACATCTGCAAAGGCCCCGTATCCAGTCAGGGTCACTTTCAAGGTTCTGACTGGACCTGGATCTTCGGGAGACACTGTTCAGCCTGCTTCCCACGGAATTTTACCTTTCAGAAAATGTACTTATCTCCAGGTTTCATTTGTATGTGTTGACAAGGAACAGCCACTTTCAAGCACATACATTCATGCTCTTGTTTGCACCTCACTCCTGGCTCCCTCACTAGAGGGACATATGCAGGCAGGAAGAAACATGGGGGACCAGCCCCTTCAGAGCGCTGATGGTGCACCTCTCACGGGTCCATGTCCTCCGGTCTGCATTGCGGCATGTGGGCTCTTTGCTGTGGCACGTGGGCTTCTCTCTAGTTGTGGCCTGCGGGTTTCCTCTTCTGTAGCTGTGGCGCGTGGGCTCCAGAATGCCTGGACTCTGTAGTTGTGGCACTCAGGCTTAGTTGCCTCATGGCATGTGGGATCTTAGCTCCCTGACCAGGGATGGAACGCGCGTCCCCTGCATTGCAGGATGGATTCTTCACCACTGGACCACCAGGGAAGTCCCTGATTTGACGTCTAAAAGGCCTCCTCCATCAGGGCTCCTGTCTGTCGTGTCCTGGGGTGCGTGCCAAGCCCAGCATGTCAGAAATGACCAGTGAATGTCAGTAGTTTACTGAAAGGTGTCCTTTCTTTAGGGGTGTTTGGTTGTGTTGTGTAGCAGTGTTGTGCTGTTTTTCAAAGATCTGAGGAAGGCTACACAAAGTCCTCTGCATCTAAGTCCTTCCCCAGCCAAGTTGTCACAGTTAATTAAGGCTTTTCAGAGGTGGGGAGAGATTTGCTTTCAGAATTTAAAGCAGGGATTAGAAGTTGAGGGGCATAATAAGTGTGTTAGTCAGAGCAGGCTGCTATGACAGGATTCCGTAGACTGGGGGGCTTAAAAACAGACATTTATTTCTCACAGCACTGGAGGCTGAAGTCCAAGATCAAGATGCCAGAGGATTCAGGTCCTGGTGAGGACACAGTTCCTTGCTTGTGGATGGCCACCTTCTTACTGTGCCTTCCCTCATCTCAGACTGGCTTAAGGAGACAGAGGAATTTGACGCATGTAACTGGAAACTTCAGGCATGGTTGGATCTAGGTGCTCGCATGGTATCATCACACATTCCCATCTCCTAGTTTTGCTTTCTCCTTATTGTCTTCTTGCTGAGGCAGGTGCTCCTTAAGTGGTGGGAAACAGTACCACCAGACACTTGGTTGCCCCAGTGAAGAGCGCTTTCGCGATAGACTGTGTCATTGGCTACAACCCTTCAGCCCTTTCTTGACCTATGCCCTTTGCCATGTAACGTTGCAATGTTTGACCACATGACTTGCTCGAGCAGAAAGAATGAGGTAGAGGTGACAGCGGCAGCTCCAAGCCTAGGCTTTAGGAAGCTTGTCTGTTTCTCCTGGCTCTATTGTGCTTCTGTCATTCCCATAAGAAAAACGTGCCCAGGCTGGGCTGCAGGTTACAGCAGGAGGATGAGACACGGAGCAGAGCTGAGTCACTCTTGTCAAGGTGAGCCTAAATCAGCCTGTCACCGAACACGTGACTCAGCTCAAGTAAGATTAGAGAGCTGAACCCCTCAGGTACATGAGAAATCACTGAGATGACAAAATGTAACCATCACAGCCTCTTTCTTCAGCTGTTCCAGCAGAAGCTGGGTTTAGGGGCGTGACCTCCGCCCCAGCGGCCGAAGCTCCTCCTAGCAGCGCGGGGGCGCTCTGAGACACTGCTGGTCGCGGCGGCGCTCTTTCTCAGCCTCGTTGGTTCGGACTGAGGCTTTCGGGACGGCGGCGGGAAGATGGCGGCCCCCAGGGACCGGCTTGGAGCCGTGAAGGCTGAGGGGAGCTCGGGTCGCCAGGGGAACTCGGGCGTCGAGGTGGTGTTTTCCTCCGATCCCGCCACCCCCGCCCCGCTGTGCCCTCACGGTGGGTCCGCGTCTGGGCTCAGCCTGGCTGTCGGGCGCCAAGGGGCGTGGGTTGGCCGGAAAGTGCTTTCAGGGCTTCCCGGATTTTTATGTGCCTCTCTCCTCCCGCTGAGTGTGATTTCTAGGAAACGCTCCTTCCTCGTGAAGGTGTGGTTTTTCGCTTACTTAAGAAACCGTCCTAGAAAGTCCCCACTGTGGTGGTTTTGGCTCCACGGCTGTTACATCTTTTTTCGAAGGGACGAGGCAGAGGCTAGGCAGAAAGTATATATGTTATTGAGTAATTCCCATTGCCAAGTACTTGGGGATTTCATTTGTTGATTTGCTATCTTTTCAGTTAAAATTAAAAAAAAAAAAAAAAGGAGCACGATGGAATGAATTCTTGCTTTTCTCTAACTTGCGGAGAGAGTGTCCAATTCTAAACGGTCACATTTTCACTGAAAGGGTGACTGAGCGAAGGTTGCGAAGGGTTAGTTGTTTGGACTCCGCCTTTGTTGTTGTGTCAGGACCCAGGCCGTTCACCACGTGGACTGCAGCTGTACTGACAATAGCATTTTCTTTCTGGAGAGACCAGTTTTCAGAATTTATTTCTTAAGGAATCTGTGTCTGAATGTTGTGACTTTGAGAAAAAGAAACACACACACAAAAAACTATTAAACAGAGTAGTGCATTTAATTGTGACAAGTTGTGCATAAAACTAAAACAGATTTTATTTAAGCGCGATGGAAACTGGGAACTTGAGTAATTGACTGTTTGACATATTTTTTCCTATTCTGACCTAGGACCCACTCTTCTGTTTGTAAAGGTGAACCAAGGGAAAGAAGAAACGCGGAGGTTTTATGCCTGCTCAGCTTGTAGAGATAGAAAAGATTGTAATTTTTTTCAATGGGAAGATGAAAAGGTATATCAACTTTTTGGATATATATATATTTAAATTTTTGATGTGTGTGACATTTTATTGAGACTCAATGAGATAAATCTCTTAAGAGTTGAAGACACCATGTTTTCTGGTTTGAGAGATGTGTTTATATTTACTCTGAACTTACTCTGATTACTGATGTCTTAAAGTACTGTCTCAAAGTCCGAGTTCCCTTTAAGACTTTCTGAGGTGCTAGTATTGGTTTTGCAGATCTAGATTTCTCCTTGAAGAGTGTAGGTCATGATCATTCCAGGAATTCCTTTAGAAAAACACTTTTTGGGAAGCATTTGCATTGAACATCCCTTATTCAGCTGCTGGATGACCAATGAAGGCACTTAGAGATACAGTTACGAGCTTGGTATTCTCTTGGACTCAGCTTCAGTTAAAGTTTCTGAGAGTTTTGACTTGAAAACTTTAAGCTTTGTTAGATTTATTGGAAAACAGTCTGTATACTACTCTTCTGTAGATGTGTTAAGATCACCATGTGTGAATTAATCTCTCGGTGCTTTAATATGTTGGTAACTGTTTCAAACTGCTCTAGAATTTTCCCAGGTTAATGTATTTTGTTTTCCCCTGAAACGAATGCTTAGAGTCGCTCAAATTTCTGGCCTTTTGATGGCAGAAAGCGATACCAGTTTTTCTAGGATAGCAGCAAGTTTGATGGTTTATTAAGTTTATCTTGTACTCTGTTTCAGTTGTCAGGAGCCAGACTTGCTGCCCGAGAAGCTCATAACCGAAGATGTCAGCCTCCTTTCTCCCGATCGCAGTGTGTGGAAAGGTATTGATGCCGTGCTGTTTTAATTTATTATCCTATTGTTTTTTTCCTCTGTGCCTTTAAGTTTATTTTAAGTAATTAACTTATTTTTTTTATTGTGGTAAAAAATATATGTATAACATTTGCCAATTCAGTGGCATTAATTACATTAAACGGTGTCGTGTAACCATCACCACTATCTGTTTCCAAAACTTTTTCATCACCCCAAGTAGAAATTTTGTCACCATTAAGCAATAACTCCCCATTCCACCTTCCTCCAATCCCTGGTAACCTCTAACCTACTTTTTGTCTCTATGATATGACCATTCTAGGTACCCCAGATAAGCGGAATCATCAATATTTGTCCTTTTGTGTCTGGCTTATTTCACTTAGCATAGTGTTTTCAAGGCTTATTCATGTTGCAGCATGTATCAGGACCTCATCCTTTTTATGGCTGAATGACATTCCTTTGTATACATTACCACATCTTGTTTATCCATTCATCCATCAACAGACACTCGGGTGTTTCCACTTTTTGGCTATTGTGGATAATACTCAACACATGTTGGATTCAAATATCAGTTTGAATCCTTGTTTTCATTTCTTTTACATATATACCTAGGAGTGGAATTACTGGATCAGATGATAACACTATGTTTAATTTTTTGAGGAACTGCTAACCTATTTTCTACAGTGGCGGCACCATTTCACATACCCACCCAGCAATATATGAGGGTTCCAATTTCTCCATGTGCTTGTCAACACATATTATTTTCTGGTTTTTCTGATTATACACATCCTAGCAGTTGTGAAGTGGTGTGTCATTGTGGGTTTGATTTTTATTTCCCTTATTAATGATATTGACCATCTTTTCATATGCTTTTTGGCCATTTTTATATCTTCTTGGAGAAATGTCTATTCAAGTCCTTTGTCCTTTTTTTTTTTTAATTATTTATTTATTTATTTGTCTGTGCCGGGTCTTAGTTGCGGCACATTGAGGCTTTGTTGTGGTGTGTGGGATCTTTAGTTGCAGCATGTGGGATCTAGTTCCTTGACCAGGGATCAAACCCAGGCCCCCTGAATTGGGAGTGCAGAGCCTTAACTGCTGGACCACGAGGGAAGTCTCCCTTTGTTCATTTTTAATAAGGTCATTTGTACTTTTGTAGTTGAGCTGTGGGAGTTCTAGATATTACACCGTTATCAGATGATTTGAAAATATTTTCTCTCATTCTGTGGATTGTCTTTTCACTTTCTCAGTGATGGCCTTTGATACACAAGAGTTTTTAACTTTTATGAAGTCCATCTTTCAATTTTTTTGTAGTTGTTGCTTGTGCTTTTGGTATCATAGCTAAGAATCCATTGTCAGATCCAATCTCATGAAGATTTCCTGTAATCTTCTAAAATGAAATACTGAAAGAACCAAAAACAAACCCAAAAACAGGAAACAAAAACTTTTGAAAGCTGTAAACATCTGTTTTTAGAAATCGGCATTTTTAAAATGTTTTGTTGGGTGAATTGGAATTGAGTCACAGATTTAATTTTTTGGCAAACCTGTGAAAAGAATTAATCCCTCTCCTTTGTCGTAGGCATTGTGCTTTATGTGCTGGGAGAAACTTCTTAAGAAGCCCCTGTCTGGGTTGCTGATGACAAACAGGTTTTCACTCTGATGACAACCCCTTCTGGTTACCTGAGCTGCTATGTTTAGAAGGATTCTGAGGTCTTATCCAGGCTAAGTGTAAAGGAATACTGGGATCTATTAAAAATGTCTTGAGCTTCTTAGTAGCTTTTAAAGTCCTTTGATAGAGGAGGATTTTCTTAAGATAACTTGATTGCCCCTTAACTGCAGTGCTTAATCAGTGATGTCTACTTAATTTATGGGAATTAAGTCAACAACAAAAAATGTTGAAAAGGGAATTCACATAAATTGAGCACCACTGAGCTAGGCACACTGTGCGAGGTGTTTTCCACGAGATATTGTTTAAATCCTGCCGAGATGGTTTACTTAGATGAGAAAATTGAGGCTTGGAGGAGTTAAGTAACTTCATCAACTTCACACTATTAGAATGAATGAATTAGCAGTGACTCAAACTTTAGAATCTCAGATTCTAAAATGGTATTTTATATATATATGTGTGTATATATATATATATTTATTTTATTATTATTATTTTAACCATAAATTGAACCAGCCTAAAGACATGTATAAAATGGTATTTTTAAGCATGTAAGCAGATAGTAATTAATATATGATGTGTAGTGATTTAATTTAAGGAGATATAAGGATATAAAACAAAGAGTTATATAGAGATATATTATTATGAGATTGTTATAATGAAAGAAAATAAAATATCGAAGATGCAGAAAGTAGAAAAATGTCACCAGTGGTTTCTTCCTTTGAACCCATCACCTTGGTCATTTTGTAGTCTTCCTTCGGGCCTTTTTCCTATGCAAAGGTTTGTTTTACAAGACTGTGGTCATAATGTGTGCATAGTTTTGTACTCTGCTGTATCACTTGCAGCTGATAAGCATGTATTTCATGTTCTTGCATAAGGATATTGGTGATTCAGTTAAACTCTATAAGAAAAGTTAGATGATCTTTCCTTAAATAATAAGATTTTAGTCTGGAGTTAAACCCCTTTGCAAGTCAGAGTATGGTTTTTGATACTGAAGAATTTTTGAAATTCATATTTCATGTTAATTAGAATATAAAAACACTGGGTAGAATATGGAATATTAAAGAATTTTCAAAACGTATTTTTAGGGGCCATAATTTCATGTTATTTAGTGCTGGTTCTTGAGAGCATGTCTTAATAATTTCTTACATCTTAAATCATCTGTGACCCAAAACCTCGGATTTTGTTGCCCAAGCCTCCATCCATCCATCCATCCATCCATCCATCCAATCATTTATTCATTCTTTGTTGAGGGTTCAAAAAAAAACTTAAGATGTTAGTAATGGAGTTGAGATATATTTAAAGATAATACAGTGCAAAAGAAGAATGTGTTGTGTCGACAGTATTCATAGAAAAGATTGAGTGCTCTGGAAGGTCAGAAGCTTTACAGCTAACTTGTACCTTAGCGGATCGATTTAGTTTAAGGATATGGTATTTGAAAAGGTTTTGGAGGATGGGTAAAAGTTTTCGCTTTTTGAAATGTAGTATCATTGCTTCAGTGGATCACGTTATCATTGATGTTCTTACGTTTTCTTATATGCTTTCAACAGAGTGAAAAGTTTGAAATCAGTCATTTCTCAAAATTAAAAATTTTGCCTTTTTAAAGCCAAAGGCTTACCAAATTACCTATTCTATGTTATTAAGTACTTACTCTCTTAGTGTGTCTTCAGCTCGATACTAGCAGATTACTCTTGTGTGTAAATGGACCTAAGGATGATGTACTATTACTTGAGATTATAATTGTTTTCTAGTTTAACTTTATACAACTCATTTATATTATCTTATTAAATAACTTCTATATTTGAAAATGTTAAAATGCATTTAAACATTATACCTGTTCTATAAAGCAAACTTTTTATCTGTTACTGTAACATAACAACAGCTTTTCATTGACTGATACAGTTTTGAAATTATTAGAAAGGAATAATGGTAACTATTGAGATAAATTGACCTTTGTTACTTGATTTTTATTATGGAACTGGCAGAGCTGCACAGACTTCTAAGTTCTACAGAATAGGATTTGATATTCATTTTTCTAATTTCACTCTTTGAACCATGCTTTATATTTCATATGTGTTCAGTTGACAGATTTACATTTTGTGCCTGAGACTTGACTTTCATTATACTTTTTAGCTGTCTGTTATGCCCTGGAATGTGTTATTCTATTATGTCGTATGTTGGCATCTTTATTGTGACCCCTGAAGTCTTAGGGAAGATATATTTTAATGCTAAATTCAGCATAAATTTATGTGCACCCGCATAGTTTTTTAGTTGATATTTCACTTGGTTATGTTTTTTTCGGAGCTCATTTAAACTCAGATTTTCAAGGTCTGCTATTAGGGAAATGCCATAAATGTAATTTGTCTACTCCCGGAAAGGCAAATGGAACATCAAATGGAGATCAATAAAAATGACATTTCAGAGTGCTAGCCTGCAGCTTGTGAGTCATGCTGCACTGTGCAGCGGAATGAATTTCTTCTGCCCCGGGTATGTGTGGTAAGTACAGATGCAGGGGGAGCGCTGAGTAATCCTTAGCTCCTGAGAGCCTTAAGTTCTTCCTACAAAACTTAAAAAAAGCCTTGTGTCTGAATGTTACATTTAAAGCCATATAGTTGAAAGATAATGATATAATCTTGAATAGAAATATGCACAAGATCTCAGTTGATCTTTTGTCAAGGGAGGGTTAATAAACTAGCAATAAAAGCTTTCTGAAAAGTTTTGACCCAGGCACAAAATACATCAGTGGAGGTTCATTTAACTTTGTTCTTTTACTTTTTTAAAAATTTAAAAATAATTAAACTTAGTGCCTTAAGATAGTCCCATGTAGTGAGTGAATTGCCACACTAGCCCCTCACTTTGAACTTTCATCTCTTCTTGGTGATTTTGCAGCTTCTCCTGCCTTCATTTGGCTTTGCTTGGTGCATGATAGGCAGTCCTTCTCACCATATTTAAGTAACAGAAGCTGGCACAGCGTCATCTGTTTGGAGAGTTTCCTTTCTCCTTTTTCCTATAAAGGCCTTGATTGTTTTCATCATTCATTCGATGACAAGTATTTACTTCTCTGATACCAAAAGTGTGCTTCTGCTCCGTTGCTCTGTTTTGGTCCCCGAGTGCATGTACAATAACTTTGTGTTTCAGGCCTGAGTCATAGGATAATGGCAGTGACACTCCACCTACAGTCTGGCTGATGGCAGTTATAAATCATGTCTCAATATCCTAGATGCTAAAATGTGAAAATGTATGCATTTTAGAAGTGATTGGATTTTGCTTTGTGATCCAGTGTGACAGGCTTTCTTTTAACGAGTGAGTTTAGCCCATTTTCATAGTGGATATGACAGATATGCTTGGTCTTAGTTTTGCTGTATTATTTTTATGCTTCCTGTTTTTAATTGTTTCTTTTTATTCTCTTTTACTCTATGGCCTGTTTTGCTTTTCTTTTTTTAATGTGTGTTTCTTCTGTATTTTTGTTCTAATGGTTGCCTTTGTAACCTTTTAAACTATATTTAAATTTTTTTTTTTTAGATTGCTTTCCTCCATCTAACAATGGGAAATGATGGCAATACATTTCTTCTTCCTCTCTCTTTCTTTCTCTATAATTACTATCTGATTTTAGTTGATTATTTCTTTTAGGGTTAACCTTTATGCTTTTGAATACTGCTTATAGCTCTTTTACTTGATTTTTCAGTTTTAAATTATATCTTTCAGCCTGTGGCTCTAAAGCGTGAGAAAATCAGTATACGTCTACTGTCTCCCACTTTCTCTTCCCCTTCTCTTACCAGTTTTATTTGGATTTATATTATTTACATCTTGTACTCTAACTGTAATACCTGTATTTTTTCTGTTTTTAGCCTGTGGTCAAATGGATTTAGTGCTGACTGACAGCCCCTTTGCTGTAGTTTCTTCACTCATCTCCTATTTGGCTGAAATTCATCCTCTAGCAGTTTTTATTTTTTTTTAAGGCTTTTATTAATCAAAAAATTTTAACTCAAACTATCTATGTGGCTACTGTATAATTCCATTTATATAAAATATATATAAATCATAATAACTTCTTTCTTATACAGCTTCTTGTTTTCGTCCTAGTTAGTAACAGTTTTGAATTTATTTGTTGTCATAGTGACTATTTGCTTAATTATATATGTGCTTCAGAAATGATTCAGTGACAGACTGTCTGCCTGTTGTCTGAATCCTTTCAGAACATTCTAATGTAGCATAATCCATTGGTATCATCTTCTGGGACAAATCTGTCCTAGAGCTTTCAGAAATGCTCCCATCTGGATTGGTTGCCCTTTCTCCTTGGCATCTAGCTGTCCAGCAGGTTCTTCATGAAGGATCCAGGTTGTATAACTATATAACCTGAGATCTTCCAAGTCCAGAAACATTTAACTCCTTTATTCTTTCTTTTTTTTTTTTTTTGAAGATTAGAAATTTGATCTCTTTATTTTCTTTCTTTTACATATATATATTTTGATCAAAGTATAGTTGATTTACAATGTTATGTTAGTTTCTCGTATACAGCAAAGTGATTCAGTTTTTTATATATATATATTTATATTCAGTTATATATTCTTTTTCAGTTTCTTCTCCATTATAGTTTATTACTAGATATTGAATATAGTTTCCTGTGCTGTACAGTAGGACCTTGTTTCTGTTTTATATATAGTAGTGTGTATCTGCTAATCCCAAACTCCTAATTTATCTCTCCCCACCCCGTTTCTCTAGTGGTAACCATAAGTTTGTTTTCTATGTCTGTGTAACTCCTTTATTCTTGAATGGCACTATACTTAAGTATATAATTATTCGGGTATGTGTTTTCCTTGGGGACTTTGTGGGATTGCTTCATGTCCTCCAGAGCAGTGTTTCTTAAAGGGTCGGTCTTTTGTTTGCTTGCTTGCTTTATGTTTTTGTTTTTATTTCCAGTCCACTGGGATCAGATACTTTTGTAAATATAATAAAAATAATTAACTAGAGAATAAAATGAGAAAAAGAGAAGATATACAAAATACAAGCCCACATTTTTTTATTATTAGATTGAACAGACCTAAAAGTACTCTGTCTAATTGGTATAAAAGTTTCTAAACACATACTTTTTTATTTTTTTATTTTTGGGCCACGGTGCGCCCCTTGCAGTGGAAGTGAGGAGTCTTAACCACTGGACCGCCAGGGAAGTCCCTAAACACATACTCTTAATGTCTGTCTTTGTCTCTTCAGGAACTGGAAGCGTTTGGCGGCCAGCTCAGTGCATGGCTCCCTTTGCAGAGCACTGTTCTAGAGTTAAGTAGGTACTGAAGTTGTCGGGGGCCAGTTTGATTTTGACCACCCAGCAGCTGATTTGATCTTCTTCCTGAATGCTTAAAAGGAAGTAAATATTTTGAGATCTTACATTTCTGAAAATACCTTTATGCTGATAATTGATACCTATGCAGATGATAGGATTCGAGGTTGGGAATATCTTTCCTTCAGAGTTTGGAAGGCAGTGCTCCATTTTCTTCTGTCTTCATTATGGCTGTTGAGAAGTTCAAGTTCAACAAGTTCATTCCTGATCTCTTATGTGTGACCTGTGACTTGTTTGATCTCTCCATCAGTCTTTTAGAATCTTTTTATTCCTAGGGATGTGACATGTCATGATAATCTATCTGATTTAAACCTGTTTTATTCTATTTTGCTGGTGTTAGGTAAATCCTTTCAAACTGGAAACTCATGTTCTTGAGTTCTGAGAAATTTGCCGAATTATGTCCCCATTGCCAAAGAATGAAAAACCCAGTTTCACATAATTTTAGGGCTGAGTAGAACCCAGTTCTCACTGAGTGATCTTCCGGAGTTGTCTTTGCTTGTTTTCTTTGAGTTTAACTCTTGCCTTTCCTTTTTAAAGCAACTTTTAAAACCTTTTATTTAGGAAAATTTCAAGCATACACAAGAGTAGAGAGAACAGTATAAAGAACTTCCCGCACCCACATGCAGCTTCATCAGTCATCAATATGAGGCTAATTTTGCTTCCCCTGTACCCTCTACCCCAACCTCCAATCTACATATTATATAGTTTTACCCAGAAGCACTTCTCTATGTATCTCAAGAGATAAGGTTTTTTAAAAAAACATGATCACAATACTATTAAAATATGTAAAAAATAAACGATTGCTTAATCTTATGTGGCATGCAGTTAGTTTCAGCATTTCTCTGTTTACCTCATAAATGCCATTTTACAGCTGGTCTGTTCAAATCAGTGTCCAAACAGGCTTCACACATTGCAATTGGTTGATATCTTTAATCTTTTATTCATTGAAAAAACAGTCATTTGGTAGAAGTTTCCATATTCTGAATTTCGTTGATTGTATCCTGTAGTGTCATCTAACATTTATTCTATCCCCTATATTTCTTGGAAAGTAGAATCAAGTTCAGTTTTGGGAGCAGGACTCTTCTGTTAGTGGTGGGCTCTATTTCCTTTTATATCACATCAGAAGGCAGATAATGTCTGGCTGTTCACTTAGTGTGATATAGGATTGTTGTGTGTTCAGGTATTATCCAGCCTACATCATCCATTATAAAGTTCTGTGTCACTGATTCTCTAATGCTTTTGGCAGTAATTGATGATCATTGCCTAGAGTTATAAGGGGTTACAAATTCCTATCATTGCCCATGTAATTGTTAGCTGTAATTCTTTAAAGAAAAACTTTGTTTCATCAACTGTTGACTTAACCTTGTTACAGTTCATCTGGAAAGTCAAGATAAATGTTTAATTCTTTGTTTTCAGCCTATTTTCAGAATAATGATTTGGTCCCCCAGCAGCTTACAAAGTTGACTTATCAGGGTCATTGTCCTGTTGTTTTTAATATCACTATGAAAACATGTACTGTATTTTTAAAATACAGTGTTTTTTGTTTTTTTTTTTAGTTCATTGAAATTATTCTTTTTGGCATAGCACTTTTTGAATTTGATTTAATTTTTACAGTATTTTGGAGGTTATATGTAGGGTGACCATATAATTTTAATCTAAACCAGGATACTTTTTTTTTATAAATTTATTTTATTTATTTATTTATTTATTTTACTGGCTGTGTTGGGTCTTTGCTGTGCGTGGGCTTTCTTTAGTTGCGGTGAGTGGGGGCTACTCTTCGTTGTGGTGCACAGGCTCCTCATCGCCGTGGCTTCTCTTGTTGCGGAGCACAGGCTCTAGGTGCGTGGGCTTCAGTAGTTGCAGCACATGGGCTCAATAGTTGTGGCTCACGGGCTCTAAAGTGCAGGCTCAATTCAGTAGTTGTGGCGCACGGGCTTATTTGCTCCGCGGCATGTGGGATCTTCCTGGAGCAGGGATCGAACCTGTGTCCCCTGCATTGGCAGGCAGATTCTTAACTGCTGCGCCACTTAGGAAGCCCAACCAGGATACTTTTTGAGAGTAAGGGGGCACTAACTGAATGGAACTCCAGGACCGCAGATGTAAACTGGGCCTATCCTGGGCAAACGGGTGTGTGGGCACCCTGGAGAAATGGGGGTTGTTATGGGAAAAGTAACATTTTTGTCCTCAAATTTTTCAGCTTCACTGAAATACAATTATTTATGTACAGTAAATTGCGTATATTTAAAATGTACAGTTTGATAAGTTTTGACATGAAACCATCAACACAATTAAGAACATAGACATATCCATTACCCCCAAAAGTTTCCTCCTCTGCCATTGTCCTATATTCCTCCATCCCCAAAGGTCACAGGTAACCACTGATCTCCTTTCTGTCATTGTAGGTCAGTTTGGATGTTCTAGAATTTTACATAAAGGAATTATACAGTATACTCTATTCTTTGAGCGGAGGTATGTCTGGCTTCTTTTACTTAGCATAAATATTTTTGATGTTCATCCATGTTGATGTGTTTATATCATTAGTTTATTCCTTTTTATTCCTGAATAATATTCTGTTGTATGGATATATTTTCACTTGTTTGTAGACATTTAGGTTGCCTCCAGTTATTGCCTGTTACAGATAAAGCTGCTATGAACATTTGTGTATAGGGTTTGTGTGGACTCATGTTTTTACTTCTCTTACATAAATACCTAGGAGTAGAATGGCTGGATCATATGATAAATGTGTTTAACCTTATGAAATTACCAAACTATTTTGTAGCGTCATCATTTTACATTCCCACTGGCAATTTATGAGGGCTCCAGTTTCTGCCCGTTCTACACAACACTTCTTATTATCATTTTAATTATAGTCATCATATTGCATGTGATGTGATATCACATTGTGGTCTTGATTTGCATTTCCTTGATGGCTGATGATGTTGAGAATGTTTCCATGTGCTTATTGGCTATTTGAATATCTTCTGTGGAGAAATGTCTGTTCACTTACTTTGCCATTTTTTAATTGGTCTAATTCTTTTCATTGTTGAGTTGTAAGTATTCTTGTGTATTGTGGATGCAATTCCTTTATGAGATATACGATTTGCAAACATTTTCTCATTCTTGGGTTGTCTTTCCACTTTCTTGATGGTATCCCTTGCAGCACAAAAGTTTTTAATTTTGATTAAGTCTAATTTATTTATTCCTTCTTTTGTTGCTTATGATAAGGGTGTCTTGAAGAAAAGTTTAAAATTTTGATTTCCAATTTGTTAGTTTTTTTTTATACTTTGTGCTTTTTAAGTCCTATTTAAGAGATCGTTGCCAAATCCAGTCATTATTATTTTCTACTATGTTTTCTTCTTGAAGTTTTATAGTTTTAACTCATATATTTAGGTCTGTGACCCATTTTGGCTTAGTTTTTAGATATGGTATGAAATAGAGCTAGACTTTTGAACCTTTTAAAATCAGTTTTTCATTATCTACAAGAAAGTCCTGCTGAGATTTTAGTTGAAATTGTGTTGAATTTATAGATAAAATTGGGGAGAAATGACATCTTAATAATCGTGAGTTTGCTAATCCATAGCCATGGTATATCTCTCCAGTTACTAAATCATCCTTAATTTTTCTCTATGACATTTTGTAATTTTCATTGTACTGGGGTTATATGTCTCTTGTCAGATTTATTCCTAAATATTTTATTTTTTTAATGCTATTTTATTTATTTATTTATTTATTTATTTATTTATTTTAAATCTGTTTATTTTTATTGGCTGTGTTTGGTCTTCGTTGCTGTGCAAGGGCTGTCTCTAGTTGCAGCAAGCGGGGGCTCCTCGTTGCAGTGCATGGGCTTCTCTTGTTGCAGAGCACAGGCTCTAGGCACACGGGCTTCAGTAGTTGTGGCACTCACGCTCCGTAGTTGTGGCTCGTGGGCTCTAGAGCACAGGCTAAGTAGTTGTGACTCACAGGTTTAGTTGTTCCAAGGCATGTGGGATCTTCCCGGACCAGGGCTCGAACCCATGTCCCCTGCATTGGCAGGTGGATTCTTAACCACTGGGCCACCAGGGAAGTCCCTTTAATGCTATTTTAAATTCTTATGTTTCAGATTTCGGTTCCTGATTGTTTATTGCTAGTCTATAGCAATACATTTGATTTTGTGTATTAATCTTTTATCCTTGATAAGCTTACTTATTAGTTTTAACAGCTGTCTTGAAGATTTTCTTAGGACTTTCTATATACACAATCGTGTCTGAATAAAGAAGTTTTAATGTTCCCTTTCTAATCTATGCCTTTTATTTTTTATCTTATCAGAGTGGCTAGAATCCCCGGTCAGTGTTGAGTAGAAATGGTAAGCATAGATATCTTTGCTTTATTTCAGTCTCAGTAGGAATGCATTCAGTCTTTCATCAGTATATTTCATATGAAATAAGGTGTTAGCTATAGATTTTTCTTAGATACCCTTTATCAGGTTGTGAAAGTCCCCTTCTATTCCTACTTTTCTGAGATACTTTATCACAAATGAATGTTTAATTTTTGTCGAGGACTTTTTCTTCATCTAATGAGATGATCTTTTTTTTTTTTTTTTTAGATTGTTAATATTGTGAATTGCACTGATTGAATTTGAACGTGAAAGCAACCTTGCATTCCTGGGGTCCGCTACACTTGGTCATGATGTATTACCGCCTTTATATATGTGTTTTTGATTGCCTAGAGTTTTGTTAATAATTTTGAGTTTGGGTGCATGAAGTATATTGATCTTTATTTTTTTATAATTTTTTTTCTGGTTTTGGTATTGGAATAATGTTGGCCTAATGAAATGAATTGGGAATTATACCCTTCTTTCTGTTTTCTGGAGGAATTTGTACAGAATTGGTATTGTTCCACTGTTTTCTTATTTCCAGTGAGAAATCTGATATCATTCTTTTCTTTTGTTCTTCTGTGTCTTTTTTCCCTCTGGTTTCTTTTAAGATTTTCTCTTTATCAACTGATTTTCGAATAACTTTATTATAATGTATCTTATAGTTTTAATTTAATGTGTCTTATAATGTATCGTTTAGTATCTTATAATGTATCTTCATTTCTTGTGCATGGGGTTCACTGAGCTTCTTTGATCTTTGGATGTAATTTTAGAAAATTTTAACCATTGTTTTTTCAAAAAATTTTCTGCACCTTCTCCACTTTTGGCAGTCCATTTTCATGTATTTAGTCCCTTTGGTGTTTCATTTTGGATAGTTTCTAAGGCTGTGCCTTCAAGTACACGAATCTTTTCTCCTGTAGTGTCTGAACTGCTGTTAGTCCCATAGGGTGTTTTCTATTTCAGACAATTAAAAAATCTTTATAGGTTTAATTTGGGCCTTTTCATTTTTTTCGTGGCTTTACTTAGGCTCATACTTTCCTCCACCTTCTTGAACATTTGGAATACAGTTATAGTAAAGTGGCTTTAATGTCTCTGTTTACTGATTGTTTTATCTCTGTCATTTCTGAGTTGGTTTCAATTGATTTTTTTTTTCCCTAATCATGGGTCATGTTTTCTTGTTTCCTTGTATACCTGGTTATATTTGATTCAGTGCTGGCAGTGTGATTTTTACCTTGTTGTATACTGGATATTTTTTATTCCTTTACCTATTTTTGAGCTTTGTTCTAAGATACAGTTAAGTTACTTGGTTATTGTTTGATACTCTTGAGCAGGATTTGGCCAACAACAGTCTGCAGGCCAAATCTGGCCATGCCTGTTCCTTTCTGTCTGGTTTGTGTTTGCTTTTTGCTATAGCAATAGAATAGTAATGACAGAGAACAGATGGCCTGCCAAGCTCAAAATATTTACTGTCTGAGCCTTTTTAGTCCCTTGCTTTTGAAGGCTTATCTTTAAGCCTTTTGGAGGACCAGAGCAGCCTTTGGAGTAGGGCTGACTTCTCCCCACTGCTGAGACAGTACGTCCTGAGTGCTCTGCCTGATGCTCGTGGACTCAGAGGTTTCTCACTCTGGCCCCTGGGTGATTGTTCCACCTGCTCCTTTCCAGGGGTCCTCTCCCTCTCGGTGGGTAGTCTTTTCACGCACCTGCTAATCAGTACTCAGCATAGATTGGAGGGGAGTCTCAGCAGGTCTTGGAGCACTGCCTCAATGTCCGCTGTCTGCCTCCCATGTAGTCCATGCATACTGTCCAGTGCTCTGGCCTGTGGATCCAGCCACCTTGGCCTCCATGATTTCTCTGCTCTGCCTCATCAACTTGTTGTGCTGTGTTTGGGGCCTCTGTCCCAGGCAGTCAGGTCTCTATGGGCAGGAAGCTGGGCAGCTGTACCACTCACTCATCTCTTCCCTTTCCTCAGCATTCACTGTTTGGACTGCCTGTTGTCTGATATCTTTTTTTGAGGGCCAGAATGGTAAATCTGGTCTCTTTCGTGGCTGGATGTAGAAGTCTTCAACAATGAGCAGTTATTGATGAACGGTAATGGTAGTAAATGCAGTGTGCTGGTTGCTGAGGAGGGTGCTGGTTCCTTCCACTTGCATCTCATATCTTAGGAGCCCTTTTCTCTACTGACATTTTTACTTCAAATCACTACTGAAGTTTCTTCTAATATCATGCTCTTTTTTCTTTCCAGTCATAGATAAAGCTGTCAAAAGAACAGTTAAAAGAATTAGAAACATTTAAAGTTTATTTCTTGCTATAGCCATTCAGAATATCTATTTATCTCTGCCTTGAGTGCTTTGAAGTGAAACTGTGATTAGATACAAAGAGTTTTAAAACCCACTTTGATTCTATGTTAAGTTCACAGTTTTTACAGTGCAGTTCAGAGTTTAGTTCAACTGAAATCATATGACTCTTCTCAGACTAAGGATCCTTTAGTGCACTATTTGACATGCTTAGATCTAGACATTTCTGACCCTGTATGAGCCACGATAATCTTACTTATTTTTCTTTTGTTTTCTTACCCTGATTTCTGAGCTGGTATTGCATATACAAAATAGGCAGTTTTAAAAACATACTGTGATTGTCTTCTCTCTTTAATCATCAGTAATAAAACAAAAGGAAAAAAAAAAACCCAAAGTAGTGACTTTGAAATCAGATATAAAGATGACTTGAAAGGGATCAAGTAGGATATCCGGTATCATATTTTTTAAGACTTTGATTATTGTTTTGCTGTTTTGAGGGTGAACTTCTCAGAACTGCCTCCATCAGTACTGCTAAGAATAGAGGAACTTTGTGGGAACAGTTTTTCTTTTAGGAGGTAATTTTTCTTGCTAAGTATGCCATAAGAAATTGAAGAATGATCTTAGTTTCTCATTTTAAAGTGACTGTCTTACTGAGCCAGACTGTTTAACACTTCCAAGTTAGAACACATGGATTTGTCAATAAATTTAAAGGTGATAGTAGTCTGCATCACTACTAAGTTGTTGGAGTAATCTATTATATTCACGTTGTAAGTGGATATTGACCTTCATCCAGTGACTAAATTGGACCATCTCAATTCTTAAGAAATCGCTGATTCTGTTCCACTATGTAGGTATGCGGCCAGACATAAATTCTAGCCAACATTCCTTGGATTTTTTTGTACCTTTGCTTCTTCATGCAGTACTCTTTAGGAAGTAATAATACTTTTTGCATGTTAAAACTGGCAAAAATCACTTGTCTTTAAAGCAACAAACTTAAAATATATTCCTTTGTATTTTGTTTTGTCTTGAAGATACTTGAAATTTATCGAGTTGCCCTTGTCTCAGAGAAAGTTTTGTCAACGATGTCAGCAGTTGCTATTGCCAGAAGACGAGGAGAGACATCAGGAGCATCAGGTAGTGGGTGACGTTTCTGTCACCCAGTTAAAAAGGCCCAGCCGACTCCTTTATCCATTGGAAAATAAGAAGACAAATGCCCAGTATTTGTTTGCTGATAGGAGCTGTCTATTCTTGGTAGACCTACTCTCTACCCTTGGGTTCAGAAGAGTACTGTGTGTTGGGACACCAAGGTATGTTATATGATATTTTAAACACTTCTCCCACCACCACTATTTAAACTGTAAGAAAATTTATTAAGTAGTTATTTATTGGGTTGGCCAAAAGTTCCTTTGGGATATGGAAAACCCAAACTAACTTTTTGGCCAAGCCAGTGCTCTGTGCAGGGTACAACATGAAGCTTCATGTATACAAAGGAAGTATAAAGCATCGTCCCTGTCTGAAGGACTTTGTAATCTTTATTCCCTTTGAGAGAAATCTTTATAAATTTCTGATATATGGTAGGAGATTCTTTCTGATTTGATTCTTAAGTTATTTTTTATAATTTTAGAGTTTTCTGTTTCAGATGAGATCCACCATTTTAAAAATATTTGCAAAATTTAAACCTTGCTTGTACCTGCCAGATTTTCTTCAGCATTTCATTGAAATATTAGAACTATCAGGAGAATGTTGATGAGTTTTTTGTTTGCTTGTTATCTATGGCATTTGTAATTTCCTACTAAATTTGCTTTCACTAATTGCTTTAGGTTGCATGAGCTGATCAGGTTGAAAGCATCGGGTGACAAGAAGTCTAATATTAAAAGCCTTTTATTGGATATTGATTTTCGGTAGGTTTACAAAGTATAATATTTATTCTCCTTCAATGTGCCCTGTTTCTTTTTAATGTTTTCCTCTTATTAATCCTGTTACAGTCCTTTACTTAACATTTAGAAGCAGTGATTGGTTATAAGGTGTCATTTTAATCAGATAAACTCAACATGTAATCTTCCATATTTCAAACAGGGAGGTAGTGAGGTAGTAGATTTCTCTTTTTGCTAGTGTGCTTCCTAAATTTTCTCTGTGAATGTGTCTAGTTGTCTTTGGCTTATAATTTAGAGATATATTTCTGTTGAGTGAAATTTCTTCTCGTATACTTATTTTTCAAGGGTAATTCAAGTTTCCTCCAGGATTTTGTTTCATCATGATGTTTTAAGTGTGGTAAGACACGTATTTTAATATTTCTACTAAATGACGTGCATACTGTCTTTCACTGGACATGGCCTGACATGAAAGGAGTGGTAAATAGACAAGTCCCGAGGCAGAGGATAGGCAAACAGATAAGCTTTGTGGGAGAGGGTCAGAATAAATGGCTCCTTATGTGTTGGAACAAACAGGTGAGATGGCAGATCACATCGTGAGTCTCCCTTCTGGTGGTAATTGAGAAGATACAGACTTTTGATTTACAACACAGGATGGCAGATGTCTCCATCCACAGACTCTCTGATTCTGTAAACTGAAAGTATTCTTCCTGGTTTCTGTAATTGTTTGAATTCCAGGAGTTCATGGTGAGTCTGTAAGACACCGTGTTCTTAGTATATTTTACTTATTCTTGAGTGTATTGAAGGAATCAGGCTTTGAGTTACTTTTTATTTAATCTAATAAAGTCTGTTTGGCCAAATATCCAGTATTTGCTGGATTCTCTCCAGTATTACTCAGATTCCCTATGAAATTACATATTCTCTTTCTCCCTAAAAACAAGGCAGACAGATTTTTTAAAGTGTAGAAAGTCACAATAAAAAGTACAGCTTTCATCATTTATTTTTTTTAGATTTCCAAGTCAACTTTAGGCTATCTAATATAAACACATATGATTCTCAGAAATAACCCACACTTTCTGTAACCTTCATCCCTTATTAACAGGACTAGCACACACTTTACAAATACCTGCCTGATGTAATTTTGGGGAAAATGGAATTCCATAAGCAATAATATGGACTTCTTCTTAAAGATAAACTCAGTTTCTTTTTTTAAATTGAGATATAATTCACTTAGAATTTACCATTTTAAAGTGTGTATTTCAGCAGTTTTTGGTGTATTCACTGTGTTTTGCAGCCGTTACCCATAATTCCAGAACATGTTTAATCACACTATATAATATTCCATTGTATGAATGTCAATTTCTTTTTTTTTTTTTATAAATTTATTTATTTAAGTTATTTATTGGCTGCGTTGGGTCTTCATTGCTGCACACGGGCTTTCTCTAGTTGCTGCGAGTGGGGGCTGCTCCTCATTGTGGTGGCTTCTCTTGTTGTGGAGCACGGGCCCTAGGCTCATGGGCTTCAATAGTTGCAGCACATGGGCTCAATAGTTGTGGCTCACGGGCTCTAGAGCACAGGCTCAATAGTTGTGGCGCATGGGCTTAGTTGCTCCGTGGCATGTGGAATCTTCCCAGGGCAGGGCTCGAACCTGCACCCCCTGCATTGGCAGGCGGGTTCTTTACCACTGCGCCACCTAGAAAGTCCTCAATTTCTTTTTTAATTACTATGTTTCTTTCCTAAAGTATTATTGTTAAATTATTATAAATGTATTATTTTAAAGGTAGAAATTTAACTTTTGAGTTCATATAATAACAATATTAACAATAACTGGTATTTAGTGAATGCTTGTCACGTCAAACCCTATTCTAAATCCTTCGGTCTTCACAATAGCCCTATAGGGTAGATGCTGTTAACATTCTCCTTTTCCTCAGAGTAGAAAACTGAGGTACAAAGAAATTAAGTAACTTGACCAAAGTCACAGTTTATAAATGTCCAGGTCAGGATTCAAACCCAGTGAGCCTGGCTCCAAAAATTAAGTTATCCTCTGGAAGTGAGTTTGCTTTTGGAAGTGTATATAAGCCTTTCTTATGTAGCCTGTATTTCTCTCTTGCCATCCTTCTAGCTTTCCCTTTTTCCACCTCTCCCCCTGCTTTGTTCCACATCAGTTTTCAAATGCGTTAATAACTGGTTTCCAGATTACTCATGTATTTAGAGTAAGGCTTTCATATTAGTCAGGAATCTTTCTTTCATTAGAGTCCTGGCAATACATTTATGTCAAGGAGAATGTATTGGCTCACATTGCTGAAGTCTAGGATATAACAGGCTTCAGTCCAATTGAGATCCTGGGCCTCACACAATTTTGTTAGAGCTCCATCTTCCTCTCTCTGCCTCTCATTCTGTGTTTCTCTCTGTACTGGCCTTATTCTACAGACAGCTTCCTTCATTCTGCCAGGGACTTTGGTGGGCAGCAGCTTTAGACTTACATAGTCTCAGTGTAACTGCCCAGTAGAAAAGGACAGTCTTTCCTGAGAGCTCCAGCAGCAAAACTTCAGTGAGTACTCTGCTTACCTTAGCTGAGGTTGCATGGCCATTCCAGAACCATCACTATGAACTGGTAGATAGGGTGCTATGGAGTGGGTTCTCCATAGGAAATAGGTGTTTGACTGAAAGGAGGAGAGATATAGGTGCTGGGAAAAGAAAAAGAAAAAAAAAAGATGTCCATAACTGAATTATTCAAGACAATATGTCAGTCGTCAGCAGCATAGTCTCTTGGGTCCTGTATTGATTTGCTAGGGCTGCCATAACAAACTACTACAGACTGGGAAGATGAAACAGTAGAAATTTATTTTCCCACAGTTTTGGAGGCTAGAAGTCCAAGATCAAGGTGTCAGTAGGTTTGGTTCCTTCTGAGATCTCTCTCCTTGACTTGCAGATAGCTGCCTTCTAACTGGGTCATCACATGGTCTTTCCTCTGTGTGTGCACATCCCTGGTATCTCTTTATGTGTCCAGATTTCCTCTTCTTATAAGGACACCAGTCATACACATTGGGGCCCACCCTAATGACCTCATTTTAACTTAATCACCTCTTAGTACACATGAAACTAACATAATATTGTACATCAATTATATTTCAATTAAAAAAAGTTAAAAAGGATAAATGCATAAAATTAATTACCTCTTTATTTATTTATTTATTTATTTTTTATTTAATTGGCTGTGCTGGGTCTTCGTTGCTGCACACGGGCTTTCTCTAGTTGTTGAGAGTGGGGGCTACTCTTCATTGTGGCACGTGGGCCTCTCATTGTGGTGGCCTCTCTTGTTGCAGAGCACGGGCTCCAGGCACATGGGCTTCAGTAGTTGCGGCACATGGGTTCAATAGTTGTGGCTCACGGGCTCTAGAGCACAGGCTCAACAGTTGTGGCACACGGTCTTAGCTGCTCCGTGGCATGTGGTATCCTCCCGGGGCGGGGCTCGAACCCATGTCCCCTGCATTGGCAGGCGGATTCCTACCCACTGCGCCACCTAGGAAGTCCTAATTACCTCTTTAAAGGCTCTCTCTTAAAATATAATTACCTTTTGAAATAACTGAGGGATTAGCATTTCAGTATATGAGTTTGGGGTTGGAGCGACACAACTGAGGCCATAGGAGGTATATACCTAGGAGTAGAATTGCTTGGTCGTGTGGTAATTCTATGTTTCACTTCTTGAGGGACTCCCAAACTGTTTTCCAAGATGACTGCACTATTTTACTTTCCCAGAAGCAGTGTATGAGAGTTCCAATTTCTCCACATCCTCGCCAACACTTGCTTTGTCTGTCTTTTTGAAGTAGTGTCTCGTTGTGGTTTGTTTTACATTTTATTGGTGGCTAATGATATTGAGCATCTTTTCATGTGCTTATGACCAATTGTTTATATTTTTGGAAAATGTCTAATTTGGTCCTTTGCCCATTTTTTATATTGGTTATTTGTCTTCTTATTGTTGAATTGTAAGAGTTCTTAATATATTCTGGATACTAGATCCTTATCAGATACCTAATTCATAAATACTTTCTCCCATTCTGTGGGTTGTCTTTTCACTTTTGATGGAGTCCAGTTATTCTGTTTTCTTTGGTTGCTTGTGTTTTAGGTATCATACCAAGAAACTATTGCCTAATTCAAAGTCATGAATATTTACACTTGTTTTCTTCTAAGAGTTTTTAATTTAGGTTTTACATTTAGGTCATTGATTTCTCTTGAGTAATTTTTATGTATGGTGTGAGGTAGGGGTCCAACTTCATTCTTTGCATGTGGATATCCAGTTGTCTTGGCACCATTTGTTAAAATGATTATTCTTTTCCCATTAAATGGTCTTGGAACCTTATTGAAAATCAAATGACCATAAATGTATGGATTTATTTGTAGACTCTCTAAATTCTATTCCATTGATCTATGTCTATCCTTATGCCAGTCCCATGCAATCTTGATTATTTTTGCTTTGTAGTGAGTTGTGAAATTGTAAAGTGTGAGTCTTTCAACTTAATTTTTTTTCAAGATTGTTTTGGAGATTGTGGGTTCCTTGTACTTCTGTTTGAATTTTAGAATTATCTTGTCAGTTTCTACAAAAAAGCCAGCTGGGCTTTTTAAAGGGATTGTGTTGAATTTGTAGATCAATTTGTGGATTATATTCACCTTACTAGTAAGTGTTATGGTTCATGAGTATGAGATGTCTTTCCATTTATTTAGATATTCTTTAATTTCTTTAAACAGTATTTTGTAATTTTCAGTGTGCAGGACTTCACTTCTTTTGTTAAGTTTGTTCCTAAACATTTTTTGTTGCTATTGTAAATTAAACTGTTTTTTTAAATTTTATTTTGTATTGTTCATTGCTACTGCCCTGTTTACTTGGTTTTTTTTTTAAATTGCAACTGAATAACACAGGGAGATCACCTTGATGATTGGTGATGACCTAGAGGGTGGGAGGGAGGCTCAAGAGGGAGGGAATATGTATAAATACAGCTGATTCACTTTGTTGTACAGCAGTGGAAACTAGCAAAACAGTGTAAAGCAGTTATACTCCAATAAAGATCTGGGAAAAAATTGCAATAAAATACACATAGTAAATATAAAATTTACCATGTTAACCAGGTTTTAACTGTGTAGTTCAGTAGTGTTGGGTAAGTGAAGTACATTCATGTCGTTGAGCACCATTCTCCGGAATTCTTTGCATCTTACCTAATTTTCTTTTAATTTGAAAGATTTATATGGCCCTTTAGCTTGTTTGCCTTAAATGCTGTGCCTTGTAGTGTTACCTTTCTTGAGCCTGTAGTTGAAATCCCCTGGTCAGAGTAGGAAGTAGGGGATGTGGATAAAGTTGTTTTATAACCTATGGAATACATGGATGCTTTTTTTCTTTCTATGTCTATAAACCTGTTTGTGTGTGTTGAAGACAAAAGCTGAAGGTGTAGTACTGTGGTATCCTAGCTTAACTTCTTTGATAGCTACTCTGTTTCTGAGTTGGTTCTGTAAAAGATCAAAATTGGTTGCTAAGATAGAGATGGTTTATTGACATATGTTAGTAGCCAGAATGAACTCAGCCTGTTGCCTGTATTTACACTCTGATGGAGTGTGGGGTTGGTTCAGATTTCTCACAAGGACCACAGTTAAATCAGGGAAACATTCCTTTGTGGTATAAAGTGGTAGTGAATATTTCCTTCTGGCACTTTGACTTTGGCTTGTAGTTGCCCTACATAAGGTCTGTGCAAGGCTGCAGAGAACTGCCTCAACTCCAGTGCTCTATGTAGATGTGTGGCAAATGTCCTTTTCTGGGGGTCTAAGATATGAAGTTAACATTTGCTAAGATGGATTTCTATATGCTCTAATTTTAGCATGAAAGATAAGAAACTCTGTTTGGCAAACTATCATCCAAATAAAGTTGTGTCAAAAAAATGAATTTCTTAGGCTCATTTCATGAACTAATTTTATTCAGCTCTTGATTACATTTCCTGTGTGTAGAACATGTTTCATACTTGGTAACTGACTCTTATTTAAAGAGAATGAATGACCAAATTAAATGAATGTCCTTTTGAGCAGTTTTCAAGTGCATGCATTTCTGATTGCTTTTGTTTGCCTTATTCAATGGAGAGAATAATTCTTTGTGGCCACTTTCATTTTAAGAACGTAATGTTGAGTGATTTTTTTATAATTTAAGATATGAATAATTTTGCTTCCTTGCTGTGTTTGATGGAAACTTAGATCTGAAATCTTGACTTTTTTCTCTCTGGCTCTGCCCACTGCTGCCCAGAACATTTTGGGCAGGTGTGCTATGCTGAATTTTATGTAAATAATTTTTTTTTCATTTAAAAAAAAAGACTATTGCGTCATGAAGCAATGAAAATAAATGGAGGGGGCAGAAATATATTTAAAAAGGAATCGTATTTTCCTTTGCTCACACAGAGCAATGCATGAGAGAACACCCTCAAATGATGGTTGATCCACAACTGTAAAAGTATTAATGTATATGTATAAATTAAATAACTGATATAGCTGTATTATCAGCTATTTGGGATTTAGTTAAAGAGGAAGACATTTGTTTATTAATGGTAATTTACATTGTCCCACAGTTTTTTTTGAATGTTCCTTAAGTTACATAGTTTAATAGTTTAAATATTTTTCATTTATCCAAACCTTCTGTTTATTTCTTCAGGGCAAATTTGTTTTTTGAAATCAGCAGATGTACTAACAGTATCTTAAATGATGTTAAGGGATATTGTAGTGAGAATGGCTAACAGCTGTTCTTCCATCTCCACAGAACAACAAGAAACAGATTTAGATTATAGGAGGAGAAATTTTGATTGGGCATAAACACAATTCCCTAATATTAGAGACACTGAAACATATATCTTCATAGCTGGTATTTATTAAAATAATGATACCTGACATTTCAGTATATGCTTTGTAGCTGGCATTGTATTAAGTACTTTACATACCTTATTTATTCTTACCAAATCCTATGAGGTATTATAGAAACTGTTTCCCATTTTGTGAATGAAGAAACTGGGGCTCACATAGGTTAAACAACTTACTAAGATTACACAGTTAATAAGTGAGAGACCCAGAGTTTGAAACCAGACCACCTGACTGTATGTAGAGCTGTACCCTTAGCCACAGTGTAATAGGAAGAGGATAAACTAGGCTTGTCCATTGTATTCAATACTCAGCATGGTTATAGACAGTGATGAATGATCAGTTATAGACAGTAATGAATAACTGCGAGTAGAAGTAGAAGCAAAGAAGTGCCGCTGTTTGGTTAAAGAAGTTGTGTAGTAAAGATATGTCCCTGACTTTTTTTTCAGTCTTTCCACTAGGTTATGAATTCTATAGAAGGACGGTGTGGTTCATATGTGAATTGTTTATGACAAAACTGTAGAAGTTCAAAATCCTATTGAGATAAAAGAGGTTTCTATATTATACAAAAAAAAAATCAGAAATCAGCAAGGAAGACATTAAGGCCCATAGACATAAATGAGGAAAACAGAGATAGGCAGTACAAATAAAATTTAGGAATAAGGAAAACCCAATCTTGTAAGAAATCAAATAAATGCAAATTTAAGCCATAATGTGGTATGAATTTTGCCTAGTAAATTAGCAAAAATTTATAAAATGTTAATACCCAAAGCTGGTAGTCTCATTCATTACTGATTACATTTTAAAGTACTATGTTAGAAGAATAAAATGATTCAATCAGTAAAGAAATATCCTCTTTCCTGACACTAATTCAGTAAATATGAAATGTACATACTTCTTTTTCTTACATATTGAGAAGCATATATTATTAAGCTAATTTGCAATAGACAAGAAAAACTGTATTGAATACCTTTTTTTGTTAACCACAGAAGAAAATAATTGGCAGCTGTTGAGGAGAAATGTTGATTCAGTATTTTCCTTAAAATTATTAACTATGAGAGATGTATTTTAATTGCCAGTCCATCTCGAGCTTAAGTTGCATAATAATCTATCAGGAACATGATTATATATAATCTTCTGGTCCACAGAAGATTTTTATATATGAGTGTTTTTTATATATGAGTGTTCTGTAGTTTTGCCACTGGTTTATTCAACTTGGGACCGTAATTTAAGTTTGTTATTCATCCACTATTGCTGACTTCTTGAGATTTTGGGAAAGTATTCTTTACTTCAGAAAACTGAAGGATGATGAAATTGACTTTATTAAATGTGTGATTTCATAGTTTTAAAATTTAGCTCACATTTATTTGCTGTATAACTATGACCAGACAAGTAACTACAGTAATAAACAAATTGTTTTACAGGTATTCACAGTTTTATATGGAAGATAGTTTTTGCCATTATAACATGTTTAACCATCACTTCTTTGATGGAAAGGTAAGAATTATGACCATTATTTCTTTCTTCTTTTATTGTATTTTTTTCATTATTCTTCTAGGGACCTGCAAGAGCTAATGGTGGCTGTCCCACCATTTGCTGGTATTCATTTTTGTTCATGCGCTGAGTGCATATTGAGCGTCTAGAGGTGATCACGTTCTTTGTCTTTTATGACTTTTCATGGCTTCTTGGGTGAAGAGCTCCTTTCTCACCAAGACCCGCGTAGCTTTGTGTGATCTGGCCCCTGCCACTCTGTAGCCTGTCCTCTCCCTATTGCTGCTTTGCTGTTTGTGTTCAGGACACAGGACCTTCATCGCACACTGGCCTTTCCACCACAGGGGCTGTTGTTCATGCTGTTCCTTCCGTCTTTTGCTCTCTCTTTGCCTTGTTAACTTCACCTCATCCTTCAGAACCCTGTTCCAAGTTACTTTTTCCAGCCTCCCCAACCCTCAGACAGGGTCAAGTTCTCCTTTGTAGATTTATGATATTGTAATTAAATAATTCTGTGGTTAGTTGTTTGGTGTCTGCCTCCCTGATAAATTTCATGACCCAGTTAAGGGAATGTACAGTTTTACTAAACTAATCCTTAAAAAATAGACAGAGTCGAGAGTTAACCCCAGTCTATGAACTCTGGGTGATGATGATGTGTCAGTTTAGGTTCATCACTTTTAACAAATGTCCCAATCTGGTGGGTGCTGTTGACAGTGGGTGAGGTTATCCGTGTGTGGGGCAGAGGGTATCTGGGATATCTCGGTGCCTTCCTTTCAATTTTTGTGTAAACATAAATCTACTCTTAAAATAAAAAAACCTTTAAAAAAAAGGAGAGTGGCTTAAAAAAACTTCTTTCAGTATGATATTAATAACATCATTGTGAATAAACAATGTAGCAGAGCTGATATTTCTACTCCTAATTTGAGCTCTTTGTTCTTCCCATTACAAAATAAAATCTATAACCAACCAAGTAATCACACATGAAAGGAGGTTGGCCAAAAATGTTTGAAATTATCACGACTCCTTGAAGCATACCCATACATATATGTGTATATATCAGTTTTTTAAAGAATTGTGAGCCATGTTTAAGTATATATTGTGCTTTAAGCTATTAGCTAATGATAGAATGAAAGCCAAGCAACACTAAACACTGAGCATTCAGGAAATGAAAATAGATTCTAAGTTGTCGGTTGGGACTGAAAAATGAGACCCCTGGTTTAGTAAGGATAGTCAGCGATGTGCTCCTTCCATCAGAATCCACTAGCATTGGGATACATACTTTTCAGCAGTGAAAGCTATGAAAACCAAGTATTGAAGTAAATAGCAGTTAGAATTAGATTTCACTGTTTCCCAAAGGATTTATGTGGTTGATAGTCACTGGAATTTGAGAACCGATTAGGTGAGCATGGAGGAGAATGAGGAACTGAAAGATCACTTAACAATTGATGAAGAGCTTCTCACCTGGGAAAGTGACAGTGGGGAAGAGAGAGGAGAGAAGTGCATTCTGAAGGCATTTCACAGATGGAAACCAGAAGACTTGGTGTAATTACTATGTGTACACCTGAAAATAATATAATGTGATATGTCAATTATACCTCAATTTGAGAAAAAAAAGACTTGGTGATAAGTGTGCCGGGTGAGAAGTCAAAGATGACATGGGGCCGTGACCTGGATTCATCTTTCATTCCTCAAAACAGAGAGTAGGGAAGTCTGGAAGTGATGTTTGGAAATGTTGAGTCTGTGGGTCCGGCAGAACATCGACGTGCAAGTGTCCAGTGTGGTCTCTTGAAACTGTGGGGCCTTGAGCTCGGGGGGCTGTCCGCGCTGGTGACACAGATGAGGAAGGAACTGAGCTTATATTACTGCTTGATGCTGCAGTCATGGGTCAGGTATTTGTTTATTTGTTTTTAATACCAGACCATGATTTTGCTTTTTATTTTGAACAATAAAGACAAGAGTAAGATTACATTTAAATACCTAATAGTTGGCTAGCAATTTCATTTATGTTAAGAAAGTAACACGTAAGTAGCCTCTAGGAAATTCTATGTAAGTTTGAGAGTTTATAGAATTACCTTACAAATTTCTAGAATAATGGTTGGAATAAGCTGCCAAGACTGAGCTCCACTTTCTCTTTCCCAGAAGAAAACCGTCATCCAGCTCAGGCTCTCCTTTCTCTGTATTTTAGGAGCGGCCTCTAAATAGCACTGCAACTGTAGAGAATGATCGACAGAAACTATTGTTTAATGATTTTACTATCTGCCCCTTTTCTACCTACTTACACAGTCCAGGTTTTCAGTAGAGATTACCATCTACTAATCAATCACCAAAGTATTTACGTGTCTGCTAGGTGCCTGTCTGTGAAGGCATGTAAGCCTTTGAGATACCATGTGCCTTTGAGGATCTAAGCCTCTGCCACTGCACAGAAGCTCTTCACAGTTCACTGCATTAAAAAAGCAGGAGTTTTCTACACAGGATTTTTTCATAGCAAATAATATAGTCCTTTGGGTAATAAAAAATGTCATGTGCCTTATTGGTAAAGGTGGTTAAAGTGTGTACAGAGGGTAGCTATTTAAGATGCTGAGCACTTTTTTAGTGATGACTGAGATGAAGAAAAGAGTTAAGTTGCTGTCAACCTTGGTGGCACAGGCAAGCGTCTGTTTCCCAAAAGTGGTCAACATTAGGACCCTCGGCAGCTCTGGACGGGACATCCCACCGTTGATTCTTACCTGGCAAGGTGTTCTTTAATGTTTTTTTTAAATTTGGTTAAGAGTTCAGGCCTTGTTCACTTACTTATTTCCTTTTTTTTCTACTTTTAACTCTAAGGAATTTTAATTAATTTATTTTTAAAATTTTTATTAGAGTATAGTTGATTTACTCTAAGGAATCTGAAGGTTTTTCAATAACTTCACCTGTACTGTTAGTCCTTGTTCGTGTAGGCCGGTTAAGGAGGTGCCAGGCAGCACTTGAAAAATGATTAACCTTCTTGACACCATCCTTCGCTGTAGGACTTCCAGGAGGAAGTTAATAAAGACTTTACCAGAGAAAAGGGATTTAGGATGTTGTGATTTTTTTCCTTTTCATTAGTTGGGTCCTCTAAGTTGATTTAGTGGTAGAACAATATATGTTTTATTATAAAGTACATGTAGGTTTATTAAAGTTTAAATGCCATTAAGCTTTCAAATCTTCTGCCATTTTGTATACTGTAAGCATTGATTTGCTTTTATAGGTGAGTACTTGAAAGCAACTGCAAAGTCAGTAGATTAGAGCTAATATTATAGGTCTGTCTCTTATTGACTTCTCCCAAAGCAAAAAGTGATAAATACCCTAGACAGTTTTTAATGTTAACTTTGCAATTATTAAAAATACTTCAATCAATTTGTTGGGAAAATGTGTTAATAGCATGGTTTCATGGGCTGGATAAGCTTTGTTTGTGAACTTTCATTTATTTACTTTGCATGTTCAAATATGCCTGTCATTTACCTGGCACTCAAAAACATGTGCATGTTTAACTGGTAACTTGTGGCTTTTATTAAACTGAACTTATGGTGGTGGACAAACCAGACAGGAAAAAATATGTCTTATTCGTCTTTGTGTCTCCAGTGTTTGGCACAGTCCCTGATTCTGTTTGTTGAATTGAATTTAGCATTTTAGATAGTCCTCATGGGTAATGAGTTTCTCTCTTTTAGGTTACTAAATTTAGTTTTTTAATGTAACCATTTGAAATGTGTAGTCCTCTGATAGTGATGGTGTTTGAATTTGCAATTTTAAAAACCACTTATCAAGGAACCCAAAGATAAAATCTTACAGGGGCTGAATGAGAGAGGCTTCAGGATGTCACTGAGGGACTCTGGGGTGGCAGGATGGGTGAAGTTCAGTACGAAGAGTGAGACTGAGCCTAATGCATTCTCCTCCCAATAGGATGAAGTGCCTCCCTCTAGTCCTAATTTAGAAATGAATTTCTGTTTGTCCCAGGCTGCCCTTGAAGTATGCAGAACGTTTTTACAGGAAGATAAAGGTGAAGGAGTCATTATGGTGACAGATCCTCCTTTTGGTGGCTTGGTTGAACCTCTGGCTGTTACATTCAAGAAGTTAATTGCTATGTGGAAAGAAGGTCAAAGTGAAGGTGTGTAATTTATTACTTACTGCAAAATAAACATGTATCTAGGTATTTACTTCCTGTCAAATATTAGCAGAGCTCAGTGAATCAGAGCACTGATAAAATGTACATCTTGCGTCCTCTTCTTTTTAAAAAATAGGCTTATTTGATAATAACTTTATCATCTTGATACACGTATTATTCTAATCATGTATTTTAAAAACAGCTCATAGATAAAGTATTTGTTTTTTGGTGGGCATAAGGAGACATTATGAAGAATAGCAGTGAAACTGTTGGCATTTATTCAGTAAATATTTCCTAAATGGCCACTGTGTTCCAGGTACTGTTAAGGTGCTGGGAATCGAATGGTGAACAAGACAGACACTTATCTTTGCCCTCACGGACCTTACATTTCAAAATCTCTTCCGAAAGCCTTGCCCAAAACTCTAGGAGGGCACCCAACCTCTGGGCCACAGTTCTAAACTGTGCCAAGCTTTGTGTGGGAAGATTGGCCATCCAGTAGCCTGAATGTGGTCATCAGTGACACTTGGATACCTAACCCTAGAACTGGGTTAATGAGTAGAGGATATTCAGCTTAAAATGGCTCAGGACTTCAGAGTATTTTATGTAATTATCTAATTAGTACGGTCACTTTTCAGTTTCCAGCCTGCATGTTGGTAAATACAGGTGTCAGGAATTTGTGACCACGCTTCTCCATTAACTGTGCTGGGTGAATAGTGTGCTTGGGGACAGGGTGCAGACGAACTCTGAAACACGACTCAGTGCTAGCTGTTCCACTTATTTTTGGTTCTGGAGTCTCCTTATCACAATGGATAAAGTCGTTGTTGGGGAAGCAATAAAAAGCTTTGTGAGCTTGCATACAGGTCTGCTGCTTATTAGCTGCATGAATTTTGACAGATTACTTAAATTTTGCAGGTTCAGTTTCCCCATCTGTAAAATGAGATTACTGTATTCATATCTAACTCCAGGGGTCATTGTAAGGAGGTAACATGCAGAAAGTACCTAGCATTGTGTTCAGTCTATATCAGGTGCTCTGTAAATAATAGTTGTGCCCCCTGTCTCTCATAGAAATTACTTTGGATAAAATTGTTCATAAGAATCTTCCATGACTCAGAAAAGACAGATTCACCCTGGAAACTGGCATAGTGAGTTATGGCAGAGCTAGGATTCAGACCTCGGGCCTTCTGCCTTCTGGTCCAGGATTCCTTCCACCGTATCACTATCACCTTTGTGCTTCAAAGTGATGCTCATTTATTTCCCACTTTTTTTGTAATATCTTTGCCTTTACCTAGACTACAGTGATATGCATGTAAAGAGAATTTTTACATACCCTGTGTAGCTGTGTTTAGATATAAAAGAATGTTTCCATTGACTTTTTGGAAAGGTCAAGTTGTAACTGGTACTGTGGTAAATCGTCTCTCCTTTTGTATGATTTAAATGTATTGAAGGATTACAGTTTCTCCCAATACCATATGTTTGTCAGTAATAGCTTTCTACTTTATTTTTTTCTTTAATATCAGTTTCTTATTTTCTTTTCTCTTTATTGTGATCCATTAGATAAAAGTCACAAAGAACTACCCATATTCTGGATTTTCCCCTATTTTTTTGAATCCCGGATTTGTCAGTTTTTCCCAAGCTTCTGCATGCTGGATTACCAGGTATAGTAAATATTCTGTGTTCTGGCATGGTTGGGGAGTGGATATTCTACTTAAATAAATATTCTGATAAGACTATCCTTCAGTTTTAGTAAATGCAAGCCTATAAGCTATATGAAACACTGAAACTGTATCATATGTAACTTAGTGCAGTGGTTCCTAAATGTCTGTAATCTTTAGGGTGTTTATTAAAAATACAGATTCTTAGGTACCAAAATAAACCTACTAAATCAAAATCAGAAGGTAAAGCCCTAAGAAAAAATATTTTGCCAGGCTTCGCAGGTGATTCTGAACTGCAGCCAGGTTTAGACCAAATGATCTAATCTTTCATCATCACCAGAAGATTGTGCAGCACCCCAGGGTCATCATCATGAACACGGGTTTTCTCTGTTCAGAGGTTGCAGAGAAGTAAGTCGCTTTTTCTGGTGGGTGGAACACCATGACACTTTACTTTGCTGCTCAGAGGTTGCCAGGAGCTCTCAGGAGGGGTGTGCCCAAGGTTGTGGCGTGTCAGAGAAGCAGGGATGCTGAGGTGTGGGTGTGCTGATTCCGGGCAGACTGACTAGACCCCCTCCTTTGCATCCCTGTCCTTCAACTTGTTCTGCTCCAGTGTCCACTCTCCTGGATTCATTTCCTTGGGTTCTGAGGTTAACCCTGTTGTTGCTATCACTATGTGTGGTCACCAGGTGGGCACTGCTTCCTCTTTTCTGTAATGACAGTTTTCTGTTTGATTTTTCTGAGCAATGGACTAGCCTGTGATTAAGGCTTTTCAGCCCCAGAACTGTAAATGTCTTCAGTCGTTGTTCCAAGGTAGCACTTGGTTCTTTTTTTTTCTAATTGAAGTGTAGTTGATTTACAGTATTGTGTGTTAGTTTCAGGTATACAGCATAGTGATTCAGTATTTTTGCAGATTATGTTCCATTATATGTTATTACAAGATAATGGGTATAATTCCCTGTAGCACTTGGTTCTAATCTTTCTAGTTTTGAAGATATACACTGTTATGAAAATTATTTAGAAATAATGAAAGAAACAGTGCTGTCAGAAATGAGGGGACAGATCCTACCTGTGATTCTACCCCAAATAGCAAATGTTATAATTTTGAAGTACAGTTGACTCTTGAACAACAGGAAGGTTAGGGGTGCAGTTGAAAATCGGTGTATAACTTATAATCAGCCCTCTGTCTGCAAGGTTTCTCCATATCTGCGGTGTCGCATCTGTGGATTCAACCAACTTTGGTTCAGTATTTACCATTGAAAAAAGGTCCACGTATAAGTGGACCTGTGCACTTCGAACCGTGTGTTCAAGGGTCAGCTGTGCTCACTTCCAGTCTTTTTTTAAAAAAAAGCACTTTTACGTATAATCATAGCAGATGAATTTTAATTCTGCTTTCTTCACAGTGCCTTATATAAGTGTATATTTTAAAATGTAGGTACGTAATCTTATGCTTTTAATAAGTAAATTATTTTATTAATAGGCTATGTTATCATTCTCTTCTTTTTGGACTTAGAGGTTGCTTCCACCTTTAAGGTGCTATAAATAACACTGTCATAAACATCTTTTATTCATATAATTTTTCCATATTTTATGTAACTCCCTTAAAATAAATTTCCAAAACTAAAATAGAATTACAGAAGTTATCAAATTTAATGGACTTTTTTATGGCTCTTGAACCATATTAACAAGTTCCTTTCCAAAAGTGTGTGGCACAAGTCATTTTAACCTTGACTTCTTGAGCTCTGCTTTAGGCAAAACCATACCATATAGCTTCTCAAAGCTGGTTTATTTTCCTTTTTAGGGCATCCAGTTTTCTGTTTCTTATCTGAAGGATGCTTCTAATGTGGACATTTGCAGTGCAGAGATATCTGCCGTATCCTAAAGATGTTAGCTAAGTAAACTATTTTTCTGGTTTCTAGGAGCACTGCTGCCTTTGACAGTGAATAATCATCCTGTACAATCTTTGGCATATAGTAGGTACCCTGTACATGTTGAGTGAATAATTGAATGAACATGAACTTTTTTTTTAAACTTACAGCACTTGTTTTATTTATTTATTTATTTATTTATTTATTTATTTATTTATTGGCTGTGTTGGGTCTGTTGCTGTGCACAGGCTTTCTCTAGTTGTGGCGAGCGGGGGCTACTCTTCGTTGAGGTGTGCAGGCTTCTCATCGCGTTGGCTTCTCTTGTTGTGGACCACGGGCTCTAGGCACACGGGCTTCAGTAGTTGCAGCACATGGGCTCAATAGTTGTGGCTCGCAGGCTCTAGAGCACAGGCTCAGTAGTTGTGGCACATGGGCTTAGTTGTTCCGTGGCATGTGGGATCTTCCTGGACCAGGGCTCAAACCTGTGTCCCCTACATTGGCAGGCAGATTCTTAACCACTGGGCCACCAGGGAAGCCCAAGAGCATGAACTTTCAACCCTATTGAAAAGGAACTAGGTTTTAATGCTGGTTCTGTCACTTACTAGCTAGGCCTATGCATTTTATCTAACTCTCTGAAACTCCTCTTACCTGTTAAATGAGCATACTAATAATGTATCTGCCTCATAAGGCTTTAAGAATATTTTGAGATAATACATTGAAAGGCTTATTAGCCTTGTCCCTGACACACAGCAAATACAGAACAAAAATTATTGCTCTCAACATTGTCATAACCATCACTATATTGTCATCATTCAGATGGTCCCAAGGTGGGGGTAAAACTTTTCTTCAATTTTAATGTCACAAAACACATCATTAAAATTGCAAAACACATCGTTCTTCAGAAGACTGTTTCATTCACATTTAGAGATGCGTTTTCACTGTGGGTGAGAGTTTGAAATGGTGAGGAGGCAAAAGGCAGGTCCAGAATAAAGCAAGATGAGCGTGATTAATGTGAGTAACCAGTGATCATTTGCTTTAGACAGCCTGTGTTCCCAGGAAAGAACTTTTGGAAATATTGTAGTTTTAGTTTTGCAAACTAGTTCCAAGGTCCAGGTTTACTGAAAATAATTATATGACTCAGTGCATTGGTGAAAAGGTTCTAATTAGGCCATGCGTATTAGGGTGAAAAGCAGTCTTTTCAGTAAAGAGAAAGCCAACTCTTTAGAAAAAGAGTTAGAATAAGACCTATAAAACAGAACAAATCTTCATTTTTCATGATTCCTGCTAGAGATGAGAACACTACTGCCCATTACACGCTCAGTGGGAAAAACTGGTTTTGCCAGCTCTCCTAGGGTGTATGTAAACCTTGTTTGTTGTACCTCCCCTTTGATGATTTTTCCACTGTTGTTGTTGTTTTTTTTTTTTGAAACATTCTCTGGACTTATTATCCTTTCTGAGCCTTTTGCATTCTTTCTTTTCTTTTGTTACTTTAACCTCATTTTGTGGTAAATTTTTTTCCTTTTATGTTAGCTGCCTTCATCAAATGAAAAATTTGAAAGTTTCCTCTCCCCCTCTGCCGATCTTTTCCCACAGACCTTGATTAGGCCTTCTTTCTGACTTTGCCTGAGATGATTATAAGCCCCCAAGGCACAATGCATGAAAAAAGCAAAATCACTAAATCTCTTTTTTGGAGATACTTTTTAGGAAAGAGGAAGGTGGAAATGCTGCAGATCTTCATAAAATATAAATCATGTAGACCCTTCAGTGATAAAGCACTTGAGTGCAGAATAAAATAGTTATCAAAGACCTAGAAAACCAAGAGTTTTATTAAGGGCAGATTAGAAAGAAAGGATTTGGTAATGAAAAGAAATTCTGATTTAGAGTCAGAAGAAGTTCGAGTCCTAGCACTGCCTTTTAGAAGCTGTTTAATCTTAAGGGAAGTCACTTTATCTTTCCAACTCTTTGTTTCCTTACCTATAAAATAAAATGATTGAACCAGAAGAGGGATGGCAGATAAGTTTTACTTTTAGACTTAAGCTTGATAAATTAGTAGTGACTTTCTGGAGAATTTGTTGAGAATTCCAGGCTCAGTGGCAGAGAGTAGCGTGATTGATTAGTGATGTCTGCCACAGGGTCAGGGTCAGGGTCAGGGAGTGGTGGCATTCAGGTCCTGTGTTTACCATACCTGAACTAGATCATCTCACTTCCCTTCCACTTTGAACATGCTATGATCTCTTGTTTCTACTTAATCTGGGGCATTTGTCTGGATTGTTAAAAGTAGAGACCTTTGGACTTTCCTGGTGGTGCAGTGATTAAGAGTCCGCCTGCCAATGCAGGGACATGGGTTCAATCCCTGGTCCAGGAGGATCCCACATGCCATGGTGCAGCTAGGCCTGTGTGCCACAGCTGCTGAGCCTGAGTGCCACAACTAATGAAGCCCACACGCCTAGAGCCCATGTTCCGCGACAAGAGAAGCCACTGCAGTGAGAAGCCTGTGCACTGCAATGAAGTGTAGCCCCCGCTCGCCACAACTAGAGAAAGGGCATGCACAGCAGGAAGACCCAAGACGGCTAATAAATAAACTAATTACAAAAGTAAAAGTAGAGACCTTTGCTTTTTTTTTAAGCTGTCTTTTAAAAAATCATCTTGTTTAGAAAACTGTGTGGGTTTTTTGTTTTTTTTTTAATTATTTATTTATTGGGTACATTGGGTCTTTGTTGCTGCACACGGGCTTTCTCTAGTTGCAGAAAGCAGAGGCTACTCTTCGTTGTGGTGTGAAACTTCTTATTGTGGTGGCTTCTCCTGTTGAGCACAGGCTCTAGGCATATGGGCTTCAGTAGTTACGGCACATGGGCTCAATAGTTGTGGCTCACGGGCTCTAGAGCACAGGCTCAGTAGTTGTGGCTCATGGGCTTAGTTGCTCCGAGGCATATGGGATCTTCCCGGCTCAATGGGATCTTCCCGGCTCAGGGATCGAACCTGTGTCCCCTGCATTGGCAGGCAGATTCTTAACTAGGGAAGCCCAAACTGTGTATTTTTTGAGGCTGGTTTCATGTTCAGAAATGAAGATGTTTTGACAGGAATTTCTGAGAAATGATTGTAAATTATAAAGTGACAAGTGAAATTCTATAAACACAAAACATTTAATGGATTTGAAGTGTTGAGGAATAACACGTATATGTATGTGTATGTCTGTGTATATATACATATGATATTTAAAATAAGAGGTTACGTGGAATATGGTGTGACCAAAAAACCTTATTGCTATGGTAGAGGTTGATTGATGGAACTGAAGAGTTCACTTGGGATCTTTTGAATATACTGAAATTAAACAGAACACACTTTAGGGAATTATGAAAATACAAGTAGGTACTCTGTTTTATTTAAGCTTTGTTTCCTGGCATGATACCTGGAGCATAGTAGGTGCAGAATAAATGTTTGTCGACTTGAATGCTTTGGTTTCCATATAACTAGTTTCAGTCTCGTGTTGCAAAAGCAATTTGCGTATAGATAAAATTAAAAGTTAGGAATTGCAGAGATTTTGTGCTTTCCCTCATTTCTATACAGTACTTCATCACATTAATCAGTTCCATGGGAGAAATTTTCTATTTGAAAATGCCTCTCATCATCATTGTGAGTGAAATGTCAGGGATAATGATGGGAAAATGGTGTATCAGCTCTACCACTAGTGATATGCAATTTGCAAAATTGTGTTTGCTTTACAGCACTTCCATAGGAGGTTTATTTGTGTGGATGAAGCTATGAAATATGGATGTATGTTAGAGGTACATTAATTTACCCTAGCAGCATGCATTTTACATACCATATGTTTATAGTTAATTAGCACAACAAACCCACATTTAAAAATAATAATAATCTCAATTAGGTTATGCAAAATCAAGTAATCAACCACCTTCCTGACACACACATTCTCTGACTCCTTGGGTAACCATAAAGAAATTGTTCTTTTTTTTCCCTCTCTTCCATCTGCTATCTATTATATTGCATGGAATATTCCATTTACTAAAAATCTAAGATACACTTTTTCCAGCGTTTGAAAATCTTCATAAGATTCTCTTGGGAAGAATGTTTTTTCTTATGACACTCATAAATGTTCAAAATATCTTTGTTGAATTTAATAAGGTGCCATATATTTACTGAGTACGTAGAGAAGGTGCATTAGTGAAAAATTATGAATTTAAGTCATTTTAAAAGAAAACTACTTAAGGTACTATTTTAAGGTGATTTTGAAGTAAAATCTACTTTTGTATCTTAGCCTGTAATAGGTAACATATTCATAGAATTTTAAAGTTGGAAAGAAGCATAGGTTTAACATAGGCTAACTTCCCAGTGTGATAATCCTCTCCACTAAATTCATGACAAGCAATCATCTAGCTTCACTTGAATGCTTTCAGTGAGCAAAGTCCTACAGCCTTACAAGGCAACTCAATTTAGTTAATAGCTCTAATCGTTAGAAAATTTTCTCAAATGGAGATAAAATATGCTCCCTATTAACTTCTAACCATTGGTCCTACTTCTGTTTTCCGAAGCTATAAAGGATAAGTCTGATTTCTATTCCACTTGACACACCTTCAGTTATAAAATAGCTATCAAATCCTCCCAGTCTTCTGAATAAACGCCCCCAATCTGTTAAACTATAAGTCCTATTTACTCCCATTACTTTCAACAGAAATGAACTGGCTTTATTAATGTCCCTCTTAAAGTGTAGCCCGACTGAATGCAGGGCTTCACATGTGATCTAACCTCCTCTCCTTTCCTTGTTACAATATTACAGTTCTGTGTAGGCCAGCTGTGAGCCTGCACCAGCTCTTACACCTTTGTGCTAGGCTGTGGACTCACCACGCTGCACTGTGAGTGCTCACGTGCAGAACCCCTTAGGGCTTTTTTTTTCCCCCTACTGTCTCTCATTTAGCTGGGTCTCCTCATCCTGTACATACTTTTTTCCCACTGCTGAAGCTTGTTAATCAGTCTTTCTAAATTTATTCACCAGTTAATCTAACAGGCATTGGCATGGCCATGGAGAGAGCTTAGGAATCTCCCATTAAAGGCCTCTCTTTCCATTGTCATCGATTCCTTACATTTTTGTAATTCTCTCATTAAATAGCTACCTTGCAAGTCAGTTCTTTTGTAAATTCTTAAGTGGAACCTTGTTTAGAATCTAAACAATTTGTTACAACTTATTTGAAAGTTGGGATCTACCTGTATTAACCTTATAAAAATCCATGATATTCTTGTGGGTGATCTAAAGCCGTGGTTCTCAAACTTCCGTGTGCCAGGAAGGCTTGTTAAAAATAACAGATTGCTGGGCCCCACTTTGCTGGGCCCCACTCCTGGAGCTTCTGTGTTACTAGGTCCTCCGTGGGGCAAGAATTTGCATTTCTAACAAGAGCCCAGGTGATGCTGATGTTGCTGATGCAGGCCCCACACTTTGAGAATTGCTGATCTGAAGATAGATGGGCTTCGTGGCCAGGTGGATTCATGGCAGGTTTAAAACCAAGTTGACAATATTTATGGATAACAGGGTGGAGGAGGAGACAGGGGCAAGAAGCCAATAGAAATCATGCTTGTTGACTTCCGTTTACTTTCCAGATAATTTACAGAAATCGAGAGTCGAGTTAGGGATCTTGAGGAGAGAGGTAAACGTTTGAGATAGTCACTGTGGGGAGAACAGCTATAATTACAGACTTCCCTCTTCGTCTCCATCCTTCTGTCTGTCTCTACCAGACGCCGGGTGCTGAATTCAGTATTTCACATACATTGTCTCATTTAACTTTCATAGCAACTCGAAGGTAAGTGTCAGTAACCTCCTTTTCTAGATGAAAATGATGCATACTTGCCTGAGGTCCCATAACAAGTGAGTGGCAGAGCCACTGCCTGGCCCCCAAACCTGACTCTGTCAGAGAGTGATGGTGGAGGGCCAAACCAAGGCTGCACTGAGCCTCGGGGAGCTGAAAACTGACATGCAGTGAATTTCACAGGCAAACAATGAAAAGCCCTATACAAGCCGGCACAAATCATCAAAGGTGGAATGTTTTAATACCCAAAGTCTTAATTATATAAAAGCCTTTCTTGCAAAGTCTGTTGCATTGGATAAAAGATTAGAGTTGTTTTTTTAATCCTAGATAACATGAATGTGTCATAACAAATTTTACCTTTTTTATGATGAACTTCTCATAGAGGCCTCTCTGAGACTTGATTCATAAGTAAACTCTTGCTTTTAACAACTTCTTATTAAATACTCTGATTTAATTTGTATCTTGGCATCAGTTTATTCATTTATTGGTTAAAGAATCTTAACGAATGTTGACTCATTTGAGAAGTTTTTCTTTTATAATTTTTTTTTAACTTTCTAGGTAGATTATGATAATCATGCACTTTATAAACATGGAAAGACAGGACGGAAACAGTCTCCTGTGCGTATTTTCACCAATATCCCACCTAACAAAATAATCCTTCCCATTGAAGAAGGATACAGGTAAGATCACAGAGAGACCTTGAAATACACGAGTCACTGAAAATAAAGTTCCATATGTCTAACATCAAAATGCCTTTTGTAGTTCTTTTATTACTTTTAAATTTGGCCTATAATGTTATATTGAATTTAATTTGAATTACACTGAATTTTTGTAAGGAATGCCTTGTGACCTTTTATCTGCCTTGTGAATATCAGTAAGTATACACAGCTGATTTCTTCAGGTCTTTCTTTTCTCCTTAGATTTTGCCCTCTGTGTCAACGATATGTTTCCCTAGAGAATCAGCACTGTGAACACTGTAATTCTTGCACATCTAAGGTATGGTTTTCTTTAGAATGTGTTTTTACTCAAATATATTGGTTTTATTTTAGTTCACTAGTTTCATTACATTTGTTTAATATTATGTTGTTGATATAATTTGTATTAATTATCATTTATTATGCTTTAATACAGTATTTTTTCTCTAATTATAAAGTACAACAGGCTTTTAGAAACACGTAGTTGCCTTCATCATCATTAACAGTTATTTGAGTTATTTTTATATGATGTTGTATGACTGCTAAAATTATTAGTGTTTCAAGTTAGGCACTAAATGAGGGCAGCATTTTGCTGAGGGCAAAGTTAAGATGTTTTAAATAAGGCATTGAACTATTAGATACCATCACGGTTCTGATGAAGTGATAGTTAATAACATGTGCTGTGTACATTTTTTGTGCCAGGCCCTGTCTTGAGAGCTGTGCGTGGACTAACTCATTTACTCCTCACACAGCACTGGTAGGCAGGGCTTTTTACAGATGAGGAAGGGCTACAGGGGACATACCTCCTACTTATTTTTTTAGGAAGGTGGGATCTCCCTTAGGTTACTCTGTTAACTAAATCCAGTCAGAAAGAACATATGAAGTTTAGTTGGTTGATAAGCCCATATTATTCTCCAAAGGAAAGACTATATAACTATTGGAAAGTACATTTTTTATAACTTTATAATTGTATTACTAGTTACACTGTTTTTTAACTATGGTAACACATCTGATATTTACAAGTTTAGAAATTATATTCTTCATTAAAAAAAAATTATGCCCAAATCATACAAAGTACAAAATGAGGAAAACAAAATTTTATTATTTAGAGATGCACACATAAGTGGAAAAAGTAAACAAAAGGAAGTGACCATCACAAAAACCAGGATAGGTGTTTCTCAGTGGGAAAGGAGGAATGCTGGATTGGTAAGAGGCGTGTGGGGGAGTGTCTAGGGGACTGATGGTATCCTGTCTCTTGACTTGTTGGGTTTGTCAGTGTTCACTTTATAATACTCATTAAACTGGATATATGCATTGCATGTACTTCTCTAGGTAGGTTTTACTTCACAGTTTTTAAATTACTCAGATAGTAGCCTCTGTCCTTCTTAAATTACATTAAGTTCTCAGATATGAATGTTATTAAAGATTATGCCAGATAGACACATTAAAAACTATGAAATCATTAATTCTTTTGAAATTTTCATTGAGTCCTTTCTTTATGCAGGTTGGGTTGCTTGATCAGGAATGGACCTTCAAGATCATTTAGATAAATTCCCCAGTTTTAGAGTTAAGGAAATTGGGGCGCATCAAGGAGGTATTTGAGTTGGGTGGAGAAATGCATATATATTGAAATCAAAGTATTTAATTGTAAAGCCCAGGAAAGTGAGAAATAAGGAATGAATAATTTACATATATTTTGATAAGACATTTTAATTTTTAATTGTGGAACTTGATTTTTAATGACAAATTAAACTTATTTAAAAATTGTTTTTGTAGGATGGCAGGAAATGGAACCATTGCTTTCTCTGCAAAAAATGTGTAAAGCCTTGTAAGTATTTGGACTTAGTGTTTGAGATCCTATGAAAACATTTGAGTTTTCCTCATCTAAATAGGATTTTTATTTAACTGTATTTACAAAAGAAAAAAAGTAATGTAGAGACTTGTATTATTTTACTTGCTTTTTAATGTTTACACTTACCAGAATGTATATTCTCTCCTTCAAAGAGAGACATGACTTTACCCTGTTTCAGTGTGGCATTTGGTTTGGCTTATTTTGATAGAATATTGTATCACTCAGCCAGCCCCTATTGTGTCAGTGGCTCTAATAAGCTCATGACTCTTTGCAGAAGGGCGGAATTTGTTGCCATGTATTAATTAGCTATGCAAAGCAATCAAAATATTTGAAGTAAACACTATGCTTCCTTATCATAAAGGTTAATCAAGTGAAAAAGTATATTACATGAACCTCTTTTAAAACCTAATTTTTATTTTACAGCCTGGATCCACTGTAGCATTTGCAATCACTGTGCTCTTCCAGATCATTCTTGTGAGGGCCCTAAAGACGGCTGCTTTATCTGTGGTGAATTAGATCATAAACGGAGTACTTGTCCTAACATCTCTACATCTAAGAAAGTTAACAAGTTAGTTAAATTCTTTTATTTAGAAAAAATTTTCCTTGTGTATTTGTGCAGAGCAATCCATAGAAGTGCGCAGTAATTTAGGGGATCTAAATTAATTGTTGCGCTCACTGTTAGGTATTGTTTACATAGATGGGGGACGGAGGATATGAAGATGAGTCAAAGAGCTTAAAATTTTACAGGAAAGACATGAAAATAACCAAAATATAAGGTAGAAAGTGACTAACTTCCTATATATTTATGTAATATAGTTGTATAATTATACCAATGACAATAGTATATTTAGAAAAACTGTTTGTATTTCAACTGGGCTAATGTGAATGTTAACTTTTTTCCTTTTGAACTAAAGGGATTATAGCTATTGAGTCCTCTTGTTTTATTGGTGTGAAAACCAGATAGCCAAGTTTAACATTACATGACAGTTGAGATCACGATAAAAATTTTGAGCTATCATATGACTTGTGATGAGAAGAACATCTATTAGTATTAGAAGTATCTGATGCTTTAGTAACTACTTATGATTGTATTAGAATTCTTTTCCATCTGTTTGTTTTTATTTTTTTTTTGGTCAGTAGAAATTATTTTTTTCCATTAAAGGCCAGCCATTTGAATTCTGCCTACTATTTAAACTACCTTTTCCATTAGTTTTTATCAAATTTACTTTCAATAATTATTTCTACTAAGTAATCTAGGGTAGAAGTGGAATTTTAAAAATTAATTAGAGGTGTATGAAGAGTCATGTCTTTTTTATAAACCTTTAAGAATAGAATACAACCTAATAAAGTATTGATCTGGGGTTGTTGCACTCTTTACAGTGTAATTCTGGTTGCAAACAGGAGTTAGGAACATGCTCAGCCTTTGATTCTGTGATATTATGCCACATGGAAACTGAATTTGCATTTTGGCAATACAGTGTAGGCTCTTCATTGTTTCTTAAATAGCCCTGGCTAGTCTACTTGGTAGTAGTATATTGTTTTCATTGAGGGAAATCATGTAGTATCTCTTAGTACTAGATTTTATCAATTTTAATTCAAGACCAAACCCCTTAGGATGTGATATACCTGATAATTCTTAAACAACATCCCTTTCTTCTCTTAGGGAAGACTCCTAAACTCCTGTTAACAGTTATCTTCAGGTATTGCTTTCCAAAAAATTTTGCAATGAAATTGACAAGGCATAATTTTTTCTTTATAATAGTAAAAAATAATTTTAATAGCTTTTTAAGCATATATGGCATAAAAGATCTTTTCATCTTTTATGTTTTATAGTTGTCTTATGTTAATTTGATTTTCCGTAGTATAAATTTTCCTTTGGTTGTGAACTGGAGTGATGCTGGCTCCCTCTTGTGGTTAGAGCTTATCAGTTACATAAATACCTATAATTTAGAGGACAAATACTAGGTCAATTTAATTTTAAGGCAAAATAAAGAAGTGAGTTGATTTATACTCAGTTAATTTTAAGGCAAAATAAAATAGTTGATTTATACTTAGTTTGTCACTGTTGAAAGACTTTATCTCTGGAAAGCTTGTTTATTCATATTACAAGTGAATATTTCTGTTTTTGTTTACTGTATCTACTAGTGAAATCTGATTCATGTTTAGCTCTTCTTATGAGTAGATAAACCAAAGAAAATTTGTTTAAATTTTTTATACAGGCATGCAAAGCTTCATTGACTTTGCCATCAAGAGATTATATTTCATTAAATTTGTCAGGACGTTATCCTACTTTTAAAAAATGGGTGCAGGGAGGGAAGGGTAAGGTATGCCTTGTCTCAGTCTCCCAGCTCCTTGAAGTCAGAGATTGTGTCCATTTATTTTTGTATTCCCAACCCTTAACATATATACTGAGAGAACAAAGAGAGAGGCTGAGTTTGGTCCACTAGTAGATTATATATTGTTTACGAAGCTCCTTTCCTAGGTTTTGGTCCTGGGAAGATCAAGAGGAAGCGTCTCCCTAGGACCCGTGGTGGTTTAGGAGGAGCGAGTCTAATGGTTGACCTTGCTGGGCAGCCCCAGCCCAGCCCTTCAGAGGTGATATGAGAAGTGGCGTGATTCTGCTGCCTGGGAGGAAGGGAATGAGCAGACCAGTAACCTTTCTCAGCTGTAGATTGCCTGTAACCTAGTTCAGAGAGCACTTGAAACAAAGGATCTGTTGTTTGTTTGTTTGTTTGCTTTGCTTTCTGGTGTGATTTAGTGTTTTTTAGAGAGTGAGTTTCAACTTGTTCATTTTGAAGCTAGTCTTCAAGAAGGGACCACAAAATGTGGGCATCCTGTATGGCACTCGTCAGGACCTTCAGAGCTACCGAGGAAAGGAAAATTAGCTGTAGGACTATAAGATGGACCTCTTTAAAAGCCTTTTCAGTTTTTTCCATTGTGCGGTTTCATTTTTCTACTACTGCTAACTGCCAGTGTATTGGTCTTTTTTCTGAAAAATGTAATTCAGGGATTTGGAGATTGAAGTGCTGAGTTGAACAGTACAGATGCACCCCAAAAAAACCAAAAAACAGAAAACCTCCCAACTCACTGGCTTGACTGTTTACCTCTGTGGTATGTTTGTCCTGAATAGATTGGTCTAAATCTGTAGTAACCATCTTTCAAAGAAATTTCTTTTCTCAAACATTTTGCTTGGTCAGGACTCTGTCTCCTTGTTATTATGGTCAGGATTCTGAGGATTTATGCTTATAATACAGGAAATTCTTTTCCTTCTGTTTTCTTATTTGGTTAGCTAGTTAATTAAACTTCAACATAATTACATAATTCACTGTGCTCATTCTGCAAAATAATTTAGCACCTTGTTTTTCAGAGCTGTCAGAAAGCAGAAGCAAAGAAAGAGCAATAAGATGAAAATGGAGACCACTAAAGGACAGTCCATGAATCATACATCTGTTACAAGGAAGAAGAAAAGGAGAGAAAGAGCCCATCAATATCTTTGCTCTTAAATGTCCAGTGACTTGCGAATAAGAAAGATTTATAGTCCAACCTTTGATGCCATTTTCTGAAAGCGCCACACTGGACTTAAATTCTGTCGATTTCAAAGGTGTGTGCCTTTCTAAGCTTGAAAATAGGCAGGTGGTATTTGCTGGTTTATAGACCCCCCCCAGCAGCCCCTCTGGAGACCTGGGGAGTTGTTCCATCCTTAGCTGGTTTACTAGCTGTCAGTGCCCTTTTTCTCTCTTTAAATCTCTTCCAGTCATATTATTTTAGCCTCTTTTATCTGAAAAATGGGCATAAAGCATTCTTTTCCAGGAAGAAAGAAGAAAATGACAATGAAAACCTGAGGTTTTATTTACATTGAACATAAGAGTATGTTAAGTAATTTAAATTAAATATTGAAATATTGTACAATGGCTTAAACCCCACTTGTAAAGAGAAATACAGTGTACAGTTTTTTTAGACAGAATCTGAAGATGATGGAAAGAATTTTGACAGAGGCAGTCTAAAGATATAAAGATTATGATTATGGTTACATTATTATTATTAAATATTTATTTTTCAAGTACGTTTTGCAGTTGTCCTTTGATGGTACAGAATCACCTAAATGTTTGTTGAATGAGTGAGGTATTTGGAATTATGACTTGCTCTGTCCTCTTAGTGTCTCTTAATCTGGGCAGTATGTAGGAGTAGTAGCAGAGGGCAAGATATGCTTGTGGTTATTTTGGTGATCCTCATTCCTGTTCTAACACTTGCTGGTTGTATGTCCTTGGCGAGGCCACTCGCTCTCTAGAAGCCACTGTTTCTTCATTATTATAATGGGGACAATAATCGTTAGACCTCAGGTTCATTTGTGGCTAAGTTAAATGAGGCGTATGTGCCCGGCTCTCAGTTCTCCTGTTACCTGTGAGAAGTGTTAACAGATGGAGATGGCTGTGGAGCACTAACGGTCCTCATCGGGTGGTCCAGTGTCATAGCATGGAAGGGAGTAGTTGCAACAGTCTGTCTCCCCATTTCTCTGCTAGGTGTCTGGCATTATCTCCTTAAGACTTAGTAGTTTAGAATGGTTTGCATTTGCACAGTGACTCTTCTCTCTTTCCCAAATGACTGCTTTTAGCAGGTTTGGAGGTATCTCTGCTTGGGCTTAGCTAGAGCCCTGTGAGTAAAGGTAGAAGAACTGCACTCCATCTGGTATTTAAATTCCACCAGGTATTTAAGTTAGGATGGCTTGATGCCTGATGTGGAATACTCACATGTGGCCCTGATCAGTGTGGTCCTGGTAGATCAGGCTATATCAAAAGATGAGCTGATCGGGGGGTGAAGGGGAAGCTGAGACGAAGCGAGACAGTAGCACAGACATATATATACTACCAACTGTAAAATAGATAGCCAGTGGGAAGTTGTTGTATAACAGAGGGAGTTCAACTCGAGGATGGAAGATGCCTTAGAGGACTGGGGCGGGGAGGGTGGAGGGGGAGTCAAGGGAGGGAGGGAATACGGGGATATGTGTATAAAAACAGATGATTGAACTTGGTGTACCCCCCAAAAAATAATAAATAAATAAAATTAAAAAAAAAAAAAAAAAGATGAGCTGAGCTCCTGGGCTTAACAAGCATCAAAAAACTCTTCTCTTGCCCCCCCTTTAACATGGGTGCTGTGGTGATTGATAGGAGGCGTGGATTTTGAAGTAATTAGATGAGATACGAACCTTGTACATTCGTTGGGAGAGTTCCCCTCTCTGATTCAGGCATAGATGTGGACATTGCCTGACTTCTATGGCGTCCACGATACTGTGGTTAAAATCTATTGAAATCTCCCCAGAAACTCAGACGCCTGAGGGGCCATGACTGCTAAAGAACGGGGCCCTGGTGCCCAGTGACTGTCATCATCACCATATTTTCTTAGTTTTAAGATACCGTCAATTGTAAAATGCATTCTCGATGTAATTATAGCTTTCCAGGGAGAAAACTCCTTTATCTCACTAATTGTATATATTAAATTTTAGACATATCTTTTTTCGGAAATATTGAAATGTGAAAAAAAGTCCATCTTAGTATTGAGCAAGTAGGGTGTTACTTATAATCAGGAATTCTGTACTTTAAAACTTTGATGCCTTCTTAAAGAGTTAAAAATAGGAAATTTGATGGTTCTGTTTTTTTTGTTCAATTAATACTAATTTTAAGGACTTAATCTCTTTCTTTTCTCAGAGGATAAACTAATAGAATGTAAAAATGTCTCTGGGAGGTAAAGTGTGATGGGAGATGAGGTCATTTGTTCTAATTAGAAATCTGCATATCTGAATATTAAGATACTCAAAACAGCAGTAGAAGAAAATCCCTGAAATTTGACAGAAAAAAACTTTATAAGCTTTTTAAAAGGACATTTTTCTTAAATAGCTACAGCTAAATTTCATCCTGCTTCTTGTTTGTATTATGAAATGTAATGAAATACAGAGTTACTTTGTAGGCCCTAAATGATCAGATTTCAGTTTTTTCCCTACATTTAGTCTGCTACTTAGACTGATTTATTTCTCCAGTATGCCCCCAATCTTTTCATCCCATTCTCTTTCTATTTGCAATACTTCCCTCCATACAGCCATCTATTAAAGTCTTACAGAGTTTAGGCCCTGGCCCAAGTCCCACTGTCTCCTGGGAAGCCTCACAAGAGTCCCTGATACCAGCCAGCACCTTGCTTTCCAGACCCCTTGCTGCCTCCGCACCACATGTGAGGCACTTTGCATGTATTATTCTGTGATTATATTGACAGATTCTGTTTCCCCCAAAAGGTTTCAGTTTCTTCATGTCAGTACTCACTTCTTATACTCTCATGTCTCTCTTAGGTATTGTAGGTGCTCAATAAAAACTTGATGAAAACATGGAGTCTTCTAGAGGTTTTTAGGTGGTAGGTATATTCATTTGCTAGGGCTGCCATAACAAAAAAATCACAGACCGGGTGGCTTAAACAGCCATAATTAACTGTCTCACAATTCTGGAAGCCTGGAAGTCCAAGATCAAGGTGCCTGCTGATTCAGTTCCTGGTGAGGTCGCTCTGCCTGGCTTGCAGATGACTGCCTTCTCACTGTGTCCTCACGTGGTTTTTCTTCTATGTGTGTGCACTCCTGGTGTCCAAGTTTCCTCTTCGTATAAGGATGCCAGTCAGATTGGATTAGGGCTTACCTTATTGGCCTCATTTTACCTTCATCTCCTTTTTAAAGGCCCTGTCTCTACAGTCCCTGTCTGAGGTACTGGGGGTTAGAACTTCAACATATAGATTTGGGGAGACACAATTCATTCCCTAACAGTAGGCATGCTTAAGATATGGAGAGGACTTGCGCTTTTCTCTTTCTTAGAAGGACTGAAGAAAGGAAAACTGACCTAAACAGTATCAGGAGGAATTCAGAGCCAACAGGAGGACTGTCCCAACACTGAGGGTTTAAATGTTGGGTTGTGTTATATGAGCAAGATCAGCAGGCAGCCTTATCTGGAAGTCTTTAAATTTAGAATAATTCAGCTTTCAAGGTTATTTTAAGAAAAACATTTAAGTTGATTTCCTGCCTTTTCAAAGCAATCTATAAAATACTAGGCATCTGGGAGAAGTTTGACTATAGGCAGACATCGGATATATTGCGGGTTTGGTTCCAGACCACTGCAGTAAAGTGTGTATCTCAGTGAAGGGAGTCACATGAATTTTTGGTTTCCCAGTGCATCTAAAAGTTAACATTTACACCACACTGTAGTCTTTTAAGCATTGTCTAAAAAAATCCACATACCTGGATTTAAAAATACCTTATTACTAAAAAATACTAACCATCATCTCATAACACAGTGAAGCCACAAACCTTCAATTTGTAAAAAGAAAAAAAAAGAAAAAGAAAACAATTTCTGTGAAGTACAATAAAACAAGGTGTGCCTATACATTTTAAGTTTAAAATCACAGCCTATTAAAGGTCCTGGTCTGATACCACCTCCTTTGAGATGTCTTTGTTGGTATCTCCAGTGGAACAGTACATCTCTTGCTAGTGAAATAAAAATAGATGTGTGTCAGGGAGATCAACTAGATGATGGGTGATGACTTAGAGGGGTGGGATAGGGAGGGTGGGAAGGAGTCGCAGGAGGGAGGGGATATGGGGACATACATATAAGTACAGCTGATTCACTTTGTTGTATAGCAGAAACTGGCACAGCAGTGTAAAGCAATTATACTCCAATAAAGAGCTTTAAAAAAAAGAGAGAAGGTGTCTGTTTGTGTGTCTTTTCATTTCTTCTTTTCAGGTATTTAAATCATGCTCTGCATTAGAATGACTGTGCTTGTGCCCCTGTGTAGATTAGAAGCTCGTTGATGGCAGGGGCCTGTGGACATCCTCGTGAATGTTCACTGGCTCCCAGAGCTGTGTCTTGCACACGGTGACATCAGAGACCACCAGCTGCAGTATGCATGGCCTCATTCCTCCTCCCACAAGCCTGGGAAGCAGGTGCCCAGGCTAACACTTTTCTTCACCCTCCAAATAGAAGTTGCTCATAAATACGGAGCAGGTGAATGGAAATGGCCACTCGTGCCTCCCAGCCCAACTGTGCTGGATGACAGCAAGACGCTTACACACTGAAGGCTGCCCAAGGAAGAAAACTTTCCAAAAATGCAAAGGAAAATCCAACGTGCCTTATTTGATGCGGTTTTAATTGGAACATTAGGACATGGGTTAAATTACTTGAGGGTCAGTTAGAAGGCCATTGCAATAAAGTGAAGATAAGATCTCTACTATTTGATTTCAAGAGACTTAATATAAATGTTAACTCAGCAAGACTGAACGGGGGAAAAGCACCAAAAGTGAGCAAGCAGGTCTCAGAGATCTGGGGGGTGAGTTTTATCCCATTAGCTGGACCGTCACAAGATCCTCACGCTATTACGTTGCTTAGTACCCTGCAGACTAGAAGAATGACATCCAGTGGTCTCTAAGAAACTAAGCCTGATTCGGTGAGCCAGTTTCTTTATCTGAAAATGTGGAGGCAAGGAATGGGAGAAAACTAGCGATAGTCAGCCTCAACATCCCACATGCTTAAAGAAGACGAAAGGAAATAAAAGTTGCTGCTTGCCATACTTTACAATTAATACATGAGGCAGGTGAGTCAAATAAAATGAAAAGTAATTCTACCACCCAGAGATAACCACTGTCACAACTTATGTGTATGTTCTTCCAAAGACAGATTCTTGTATAAAAGCTGTATAGACACTCTAAAATTTCCCCCACAAAAATGGAATTGTAAAAGCATACTGTTTTGTAATCCTCTTTCTCATAAACACATGGTGAACATCAATTTATACCTATGACAACAGTATTAGTCTTCAGGATGGATGTACTGTATTTCATCAGTCTCCTGTGGTTGGACATCTAAGCTGTTTGCAGTTTTCACTGTTGTAAACAACTCTATGATGAATGTACTTACAACCAAATCTTTTCTTATTTCCTTAGGATAAGTTCCTGTACATACCAGTACTGGTTCTGTAGCTCTTTATGAGAACTTTTTTCCAGATGGGAGTCACATGAGCTGGTCTCTGAAGAGAAATTGAAGAGGTGGTGGGAGACAAGCCAAACACTGTGAATTGATACAGTCTAGACCCACATCTCACACAGATGCACTTCAAACTTCAAACTACCCTTTGCGTAGTAATGATTGATTGTCACATTGAACACCGTTGATGGGCTGCTTTGCCCCATCGTTCCCACCCTTTCCATAGTGTGCCTGCTGTGGGACTGGGGGAGCGTTGACTAGCATCCTCTCCTGCTCTTCGGGAGGACTTTTCATTGGGCATAGATTCCATCCCCTTTACCTGTGAGTGATTTCAGTGAGGCTCGGGATGGGGGCTGGTCAAATCACTGTGACTGAAGAGACTCTCATTCTTCCTCTGAATGCGGAAGCCTGTGGCTCCAGGTGCTGTTGGCAGTCGTCCAGCAAGCACATGGGGAGCCAGCCTTACAGTGGTGCACACCTTCAGCTGGGTCTCTGCAGACTCCAGGTTGCTGGATCTAGTCTGCCCTGAAGTTGGCCCTAGGATTGCACTTGTCACTTACAGGAGCTTGTAATTTACTGGACTTGTAATTACATCCTAGTTATTACTTGTGCCACTGCAACCATGGACGGGTGGAGAGATTCTATCACTTTTATTTCTTTTTCCAATGAATTCAGTTCATTTGCTTATTTTGTATGTTTCACTTATTTTATAATTTCAAAATAGGCCTCTCAAAATAACAGCCTTTCACCTGGCCTAGATCAGTCACATCCCACACAACTCCATCTTCCATCCCTGTACACTGTGAGCCCACATCTTTGCTCAGGCCCTGACCCTTCCCCCTTACACCTGCCTTTCCAGCTGCCTTTTGGCCTTCACAGATAGATTTTCACACGACCCCTCCAGCTGAGCATCGTCCTCGCTGAACTTTGCTCTGGTCTACTTTCCTTCCCATCCCTTCATGCTTCCCTCATACCCTGCCCCACCCAACAACAGCCAGTTCTCTACTCCCTGAGTCTGTGCACCCAAATATGCCAACCTGTCTTGACAACTCTCTTGCTTTCATTCCTCCAATCTAATCAATAATCTGTTCTTGTTGTTCTACTTCAGAAATGTCTCTGGAATCACCTGCAGCCCACCTCTCCCCTCCCCCACCTCTGCCCAACAAGTCTTCCTGCCATCTTTATACTGCCAGTCCTTCCTTTCTAACCCATCTCAGCCTTGGCACAAGAATTAAGATGCTGAATGACCGAGGAACCAGTGTCAACAACATCCCCCCCCCCCCCCCCCGCCAACAACCTCTGTTCTCACCTTCCTGCCCTTCACACTCCAGCCCCACACCACTGTCACACGTGGAGAGATGCCATCCGTGTGAACTAGCCCAAGGGCTGTAATGATCAAAAACAGCCTAGCTACCAAAAAGTCACTTCCCAAAAGAGCTAGCCACTGCATTTTTTCCAAGCACCAGGAAGAGGAGATATAGATATATACATCATGAGAATTCTTAAAGTCTATTTTCTCTTCATTTCCCTCCCTTCCCGCTCTGTACATTTGTATCCCCTGTCCTTGCCACCTTAAAAAACACCAACGCCTGATCTCTGGGCCTTTTCCCCTTGATCCTGTGCCACATAAGCACAAGGAAACCAGTTTGAAAAAGCAGTATTTTCCTTAGAGAATGGGGAAGGCAAAGAAATGGAGTGGGCAAAGCCAGTCTCCTTTATGAGGCAGTGAGAAAAAGAAAAGGCCGGAAACACTATGTGTTAATAGCTCTTGTCCTGTGGCTACTTTGGGTCATTTCCAGTAACAATCCCTGCCCTCCACTCCCACTGACACGCATGAGGTGCTGTGGCCACGTCTGGAACTCCACATCTATGCTGTTCCCTGTGTTGTTATTCATACCTTCTGGGACCTTCATACTCTTCTGTGAAGGTTTCACAGTATGCAGGTAGTTACTCTCCTCTGTCTTGTCTTGTAGCACTGAGTATATATAGCTGTATTAACTGTCCTTTTCATGTGTTGTATGAGGGTTCATATTCAGGATAAGTTCCAGGAAAATGGGCATTCAGTTTTCCTAAGATTGCTAAGCAGATAAAGATACTGGACCCCCACCATCGAGATTATCTATTGCCACCTGTTGGAGAATGGAAACGGTATCCCGAGACCGGACTATGTGGCAGGCAGCTCTATATAATCAATGGATCCGCTTATTACTGGGTAACTTACAGGGTGGGATCAAGCAGACAACGATCTGGAAGCATTCACAGCTGCACTTGGCACCGCCCGCCGAGGGACCATTGGGACAATTTTATAATTCACTTAGAGAAACAGGAAGTGCATTCCTAAGTCAAGGTTTATGAATGGGTAACCAGTCTTGTGGGTGCCAGGAATGCATCAGGGAAGGTCTTCATCACTGTTTGGGGACTAACAGAGCATAGAGGCCACCTGGTCCTAATGATTATTAAACAATATCTATTAACTACAAAGCCCTTCACAGAGAAGTGATTTACCACACGGTACAGTCCCGGGTAGGGCAGTGGAAGGACAGGAGGAACTGTACGCGCCCAAGGTGGCATCAGTTGTGCTAACAACCACGCACCACGCCAGAACATGAAATAATACCCGAAAACGCATTTCACAAATAACAAAGGCAAGTCCGTTCCCACCTTAGAATATTGCCTCTGGACGAATTAAGGGACATGCCAAATTGCAGAAAAAGCAACGGGAAAAGCCCATCTCGGAAAGGGTGCAGGGAAAACGTCAAGAGTTACAAACCGCCTGGCACAAAACAGTGCCTCGAATATTTGCTGCTGAATGAATTAGTGTGCCTCTGCCGCCTCCTTTCCAGCGGCTAGATCCAGACAGAGGGCAGGAAGATGGGGCTTGTTGAAAGTTCAAGGTCCTGCTGCCTCTTTCTCCTTCGAGCACGTAAAAGAAGTGAAAGGTAGATGGCTTTCTACCACAGACGTTAAGATCGAGAATCACAGGATGATACTGACACATTCTCTTAAGCAGGTTCATAGCTTGTGGAAACTTTTGAACACGTTAACACACTTCAATGTGTACCAAGAAGCATCAGATGAGTCCTGATTCACGTCTCGCCAGGCTGACCCGTGAACTTTTTAGGGCAGAGCGCCTGTCCCATGCATTTGTGTAGCGCAGACTCCTTCCCATAGCAGATGCTCCAAGAGCTACGGGAGAGATCCCCGCTGAGCCCACCGTCCTCGTCTGTCGTGGTGGGGCTACTACTGCCGATACGCTGTAGGCATGGGGTAAAGGATCAACAAATCTGCCTATGTCAGAGGCCTCAGAGCAGGACTCTCCCACCTTGGTTGCAAACTGGCAGCGCCTATAGCGTTTTGGGTTTTTTTAAATTAATTATCTAATTTATTTATTGGCTGTGTTGGGTCTAAGTTGCTACACAGGGGCTTTCTCTAGTTGCTCCGAGCAGGGGCTACTCTTCATTGTGGTGCGCAGGCTCCTCATTGTAGTGGCTTCTCTTGTTGTGGAGCATGGGCTTCAATAGTTGCGGCTCACGGGCTTCATTGCTCCGCAGCATGTGGGATCTTCCCAGAGCAGGGCTCGAACCCGTGTCCCCTGCATTGGCAGGCGGACTCTTCACCGCTGCGCCACCAGGGAAGTCCGCCTTTAGCGTTTTAATAAATACTAGTCTCATCCCGTATTAAGTCTCTTTTAATCGGTCTGCGGCGCTGCCTGGGCAGGGGTTTAAGAAAAACACTGAGGATAGCTAGGACTGATATGTAAGCAGAGCAATCCTTTTCCTTGGAAGACGTCACTCCTTGATGATGGCACTCGTGATGGTAAAGCAGCAACAAAATATTTTCACACATTTTAGCAGTTCTCGAGCGTAAAGCCTTCAATGGCCACCTCAGCAAAAGAATACCTCAATCAAGTGCTACAGTGTGTCCAGACATCTTAATAATAATGAAATAGACTCCTTAAAAAAAACAACTTTTATCAATTGATTTCTGTAAAATATTGTATCTATTAAAAAAAAAAAAAAGAAAAGAAGACCAAACACATCTCTCTACTGAGCACCCAAGCGCGAGCCCCGCGGGCGCGCAGCCTGCGGAGGGGGCTCCCGCGGCCCGAGACCGCGCCTGCGTGCTCTCGCGAGGACGTCCGGGCGCCGGAAGTGCCCGAAGCGCGCGCGGCGGCGACGGCCGGGCGGCTGGGGGGAGGAGGCGGCGGCGGCGCGCGGAGGGCCGGCGGGAGGGAGGCGGAGGCCGCCCGGGCCCCGCCTTGGCTGCCGCGGGTCGCCTCGCGGGCAGCAGCGCCGCCGGGCAGGCTCTGCGCGTGGTGGCAGGGCCGCCCCCATGTTGCGCTTCTCGACCTGCTTCCCGTCCTTCCGGGTGGTGGGAGAGAAGCAGCTGCCGCAGGAGGTGGTCTTCCTGGTCTGGTCCCCCAAGCGGGATCTCATCGCCTTGGCCAACGCGGCGGGCGAGGTGAGTGCGCGGGCGGGCAGCGCCGGGGAGGCGCCTCCCCGTGGGGCGGTGTGTGGGGAAGGTGGCGCCCACGCGCCCTCCCGCGCGCTCTGGCCGGGGGGCAGTGCTCAGGCCGCGTAGCCCGGCCCCGCGCGCCCAGGGCTTCCCGTTGTTTGTGAGACGGGCTTCGTCGGGGCTCGTGGGTCGCTCGTGAGCTAGACGTCGTGGTGGGTCCACAGACCCTGCAGTTCGTTTACTTGCAGCTTAGGCAGAAAAAAAAAAGATGAGTTACCGTCCAGCGTGAGCTGCGAACGTGCATGTGCGGAGCTGCCCCCGAGGATGTTGAAGCATCCTTACTCCGTTGCCCAAGATGTACCCTGTGGGCTGGAGGGCCATCCCTGGGTTCCTGGGGGAGTGTGCGCGAGGGTCGTCGGTTCGCCTTTCTAGCTCACGCTGTGTTACGCTTCGTCAGGTTGTAACTTGCTGCTGAGCGTTTGTAATTACTCGGCAGCCATTCTGTAAGGAAACCTTCACCTTTGCTTCTTTACTCTGGTGGCCTTTTAGCAGGTTTCCTGATAGTTACCTGGCCAGGTGAGAGTTGTGTGGTGTGCAGCCAGGCTTGGAAACTAGGTGGTAGAGAGAACTCAGCCGTCAGGGAAACGTAGCAGCCTGCAAAGCTCTGTCGACGACGCTCATGAACCTCGTTGCCAGGGTGCTGACATCTGCTTTCTCAAGGCGGTCTGTGACATCTTCTCGTCCCTCCACTGCCGGGGTGTTTTGGAAGTCTGTCCTGGCTCAGAGAGGAGTGCAAGTTAGTACAGCCACAACAGTAGGCGAGAAGGGAGAGAATGGGAGCATCCGTGTGGTTAGAGGCAGAGCTGTAATTGTCGGCATCTGTTGCTTCCCTTTTCTCGGTGAAGAAGAAAGGGTGCTCGCCGTTTAGGAGTGAGGATGGAGAAGAAAATATTGGAATTTTGAGGAGAAAAGAGAGGTATGAAAAAGCTGACAGGCGCACTGGTGAAATTTAATAGGATTGTTGGGTGGTATTAAGAGCCACATGAGATTAGTGATGTTGTAGTGAAACTAGTGAGCACGGTTGTATGTCTCTTCTCTTCTGTTCAGCTGTATGCGTGCAGGCATGGTTGGGTTTCACCAGAGTTGTTGTGGCGAACTGTGACAAAGCAAGAGAGATGCAAGGGAGTTGCAGTTATATGTAAGAGGAATGTAATGATGAACTTTGGATTATAACATGATTAAGTAGGGAGGTGAGGGCACGTGTGGGGTGAGGGACAATGAGTTGGTGGTAGAGTGTGACTTGTGTGTCTTGGAGAGGTTGAAGAATTGAAGTTGGGAATCTGGGATGAGCAGGAGAGATACAGGCGGTGATGGAAAGGGGCAGGTTTGCCACTGAAGATTATGACAGCATTTGTAGTTGTTGGTAATGACAAGGTCACAGGCATGACCCTGGGAATGACTGAGGTGAGGTAGAAGATGTGATCATTGAAGAAGAGGTAGTTGAGCACCAAAAAGCCAGGGCATTGTAGCTCTTGAAATCACCAAGAATGATGATGAGAAGTGTTGGAAAGCATGAGTAAGCCAGACAGGAGTCCAGATCTCCCAGGAATGGGGAGAGGGGGGATGGCCTCGGAGTCCGCAGATGACTGCAGTTAAGAGGGATAGCAGGTGGTATGGTCCAATTGCATATGATTCAAAGAAGATTTTAGAGAAGAGAAGAAAAACTAGCCAGAAATGGCATAAAGGAGGATGCCTTTAACTCCTAGCCCAGTAGTATTACAGGGGACGTGGCATGCAAAATGGCCACCACCCGAGAATCCTGTAGGGAAGCAGCGTCCTCAGGTGAGAAGCACATTTCAGGGAAGATACAGATGATGTATGATGATATGTGATGTATGTATGATGGTATATGATAGTTATCATACCTGACCATGAATTCTAGAGGGCACAGAGGAACGGTTTCAGAAGTAAGGAAAGTCGGAGATGGGCTCAGAAAAGAGCACTGGGTCTTGGGATGAGTGATTCCTGGCTTCCCTGTAACCGGGAGTGAAGAAAGGATGCTGTGGAGGTAAGGCAGGGAGTGGTAAAGCTGCAAGTGCAGGGAACTAAGAATGTGTGTGGAGTGGATCTTCAGGAGCACATGCAGTCTGAGGCCTTTTGTTCCTTATTTCCACCGGTTGTGTAAAGGATGGAGTAGGGAAAGTTTTATTTTTGAAGCATAAGGAGCTCTGGGCCATCATCTTGATCCTTTATGGCGGGAATTTACCCATTGGAAATGGAAATTTAGAATGGCTAAGTGACTTGTCCGAGATCCTTAGCCAGTAAGTGACACAGCTGGAATTGTCTGATTCCAAGTTTAGTGTTGTTTGATTATATACAGCTCCCTTTCTAGTTGTTTGTCTCCTTTATTTGTTTTTTCATTATCTTTTTGGACAGCCTTATTCTTTTCTAAAAGATAAGTCTCTTATTGACATAAAAGTTAGGAAAATGTATAGCATACAGGGTTAAATTAGACCTTATTTCACCCATTTTTTTGAAAATACCTTAAGTTCACACTTGTCTTTGAATTTCTTCTGATAGCTCAGTATTATACTTGATGTGATTTATAGTGGGAATCTAGGTTTATTTTATTTTTGGAAATGGATATTTTATTATCTGCTACTAAATCTGTTTTGTCTTAGGTTTTACTTCATCGACTTGCAAGTTTTCATCGAGTTTGGAGTTTTCCACCAAATGAAAATACGGGAAAGGAAGTGACCTGTCTGGCTTGGAGACCAGATGGCAAACGTAATGACAGTATTGTAAAAAATAAATTTTTTTTTCAGAAAGAGTATTCTGCAAAGGGAACTTACTTCCAGAAAGAATTTATTCTTATTATGTGCTAGAATTCTAAATACCAGTTTGGGAACTTTGTTTTTTCAAATGCTTTAAAGTGTTTTTGTAGAACTCAGATTAATTCTACCATCTTGTTTCTTGGCAAAGATATCTCTAAAATGAAATCTGACTTCTTGGCAAAGGTTTAAGTCTAAAAAGAAATTTGAGGGAATATACAAAGAACTTTGGGTTTCTTCTTTTGCTGTCTTGTTGTCTTGCACTGTTTGTCCCAAGCTTCATTTGCCACTCACTAGTCAGTTCATTGCCGTCATGGACCTTTTCTCCCCAGAATGTGTTTTAGCATTCAGTGTGTGGCTCGTAAATATTCTCTCTGCACATTTGCTTGCCTCACCTGAAGGACTGTCCTTTCTGACCCCCTTCCTTCAGTTTCTGTGTGATCTTGCTCCTCTTGGTGCCCCATATGTTGTAGCTCTGAGGACTGAACTCTCCTCTTCCATGTGTTGTTACAATGACAGTCATTGTTTGAGCTGTAGTACATGTCCAGTCAGCACAGGAAAATGCTACAAATCATACAGCTTAAGGTTCATCTATATTATTGGTGTTTTAAAAAAACGTTTTTGTAAAATGATATATATTCCTTGTTGCTTACTTTTTTTCTAGATAAATATGAGTATGTAAAAATGCCCTGAAAGCCTTTCACTTTACAGATAACATTTATTTTTGTCTGTACTCATTTTGCTCCATTCTTGTTTCATCTTTTACTTAAAAGAAAAAAGTATGTGTAAAATTAGAGAATTTTTGTAAGTGATATTTTGAAATCTTGCACTATTCATCCAAAAAAACACCAGGATCTCAAAAATCATGAAAGTCATTGTATGTGAAAATGTATCTAAGTAGATGACATTTTTATCCTTAAAAAGTGTCTTGTGATTTTGGGCAGTAAAAAAGGGGGGTTTTTTGGTAATGATTATTTCAAGATTGCTTTAAATTGTTTTGAAGAAGAGGAGACTTGGATTGCCTCACACCCTGCAAAGTTGCATGTGTTGGTATACAGTGAAACTCACAGCCCTCTGTTTAGGAATTCTTCAATTTGATATGTTAGGAAGATGTTAGTGATTTATATAGAGAAACTATACTAGGTAATTCAGCCATAGTGAAAAGAAGAAGACCTGTCAGTATTTGATGGCCCTGTTCATTAACTGTTAGAAATAAAAAAGAGGAATAAAAACTTTCCAAGAACCAAGCAGGTAGAATCACTTTTCAGCTTTTAGGTGGGGACCAGTATGTCTTGATGATACGATATTGTTTATCTGTTGATGCCTGTTCTGTATTTTCTGCTTGGCATCAAGGTTCCAATCTAAAGGCTCTGATATGTGAGATGTTAAGAACAGTACATGAGAAAGTAGTAGGTTGCTCATAAAAGTTTGAGCATTTGAAAATAAGTGTAAATAACAACATAACTGTATGCAAAGATATCTTTTAGTTTTTTAATTATTTAAAGGAAGGATTTGGGGGTTAAATCATTTCTGTGATTATGATGTATTTAAAATAGTAAAATTGGGCAAGAAATTAAATACCCATTTTTATCAAATATAACACTAATTCTGATTTTGTTTTCTTGTTTTAGTTTTGGCCTTTGCTCTTGCTGACACCAAGAAAATCGTTTTGTGTGATGTAGAAAAACCTGAAAGCTTGCACTCTTTCTCCGTGGAGGCTCCAGTTTCTTGTATGCATTGGATGGAGGTGACTGTCGAGAGCAGGTAGAGTAATAAAAAAAGAAAAATCCCAGTAGTCACAGTAGGGTGTTCATGAAATTTTCATTTTTTAAAAGTGGAAACTTAGGAGTATCCGAGTGTTGAGTGTGTGTACGTTGCATTCAATGTTTTGTTTTAAGCTTATCAAGATGAAATTGTTTCAATGCTTTGTTAGATTTTTTTTCTCTTTTGAAAACATCTGTTTTCTTATTGGAGCAGTAATGCCTCGATGGCCAAGATTTTTCTTTTCAGTTATTTTTAATAGTTTATATCGATGACTTATGCATTCAAATAACCTTAATTAAGATTACTGGTTAGTAAATTGAGATTGTGTTTTCCTTTTCACCATATATTTCACCTGTAGCTTTGTGTTTTTGTGTCTCAGTAAATATTCTTAGAGTACGAAAAGTGCTGAATCGAGCACTTGTGATGCTGAATGTTTTGAGGCTAAATGGGTTCTTTCTGTGTTTGTGGTCCCTATAGTTCCCTTATTTTGTGAAAATAATTTTCTCTTAGTCTGTGAATTCAGATACTATGCCAGGTTTGCAGTAAAGATGGCTTAAAGGATCAGTGGGCTTAGTGAATGCTGAAAATCAGTTTCTTTTTTGAGGGAATATGATAATTTTTTTTCCGTTAGCTTTTCCATTCTAATTAAGCTTTAAGTTAATATCAAATGAATTAGATAACAAGGTCTAGCCTGGGGTTTGAAATTCACTGTAGATAAAACAGTGATTAATCCATTATCAAATAATCAAAGGTTGTAAGTGGTCATGTGAACTTATAGAAGATTAGAGAATAAAGTATACCGTGTAGTTTCTATCCCAGTCCAGTTACCTGCTAAGTGTTTTCCTAACACAGTTTCTGTTAAGAGTTCAGAAATGTTATGTGTAGATTCCAGGTCTCTCAGGACACCATTTTCTCGCCTTCTTACTCATTTATTTCCAACCATATTTGGAGGTAGGATTGAAAAGTGGCGGGCAGGGGGAGGATGAGTAAGACTATTTCAAAATACATGGTGTCATCTTGCATACCTGCTGGATTTTTGCATCTCCAAATGTATGTCAGCCACAGAACCCTTCCTTACATTCAGTAATAATTGCAGTGTTCTTTACAGTTACTCATGGTGCTCATATGTTCAGTGTTGCTTCTTAGAGGAGAGTTAAGAAATCATGAATTCTCAATCAGTATCTGATACTAAATACATTTGAGTACATTTCATATGCTGAGAAAATTGTTTATAAATATTTGTTCCTCTAAATGTAAAGTGGGTAGGCTGATTTTTTTTCCCCAGAAATAGTTATAAGTAAATGAAAAATTTCCAACTTTTCTATTTCTTGTTTGTGATTGTTACAGTGACTGTTTTACAGGGGTAACCTGTGTGTGACATCTGTTTACTTGGCAATGTGTGATGTATAAAATTGGGCATTTAAAAAAATTAGTTTTAAAGAAATGTTGAATCTTTATTTTTATAATGCTTTTTATTTGTTTTGTTTTGTTTGCCCCTTTTTAGTGTTCTAACATCCTTTTATAATTCTGAGGATGAATCAAATCTTCTCTTACCTAAACTTCCTACATTGCCAAAAAAGTAAGTATCAGGGTTTAATTTCATTGAAATTAATCTTGCAGATGTCTTTCCTTTACTTTTAACACTGTGACAATTTTCTCATGTGTTTTAAAAAATGTATTTCTGTTTTTTTTCTAGTTATAGCAACACCTCAAAAATATTTAGGTAACATATATCTTTTTTGTTTTCAAGTAAGATAATGTTTTGTTATTTGAAAGACATAAAGATAACACGATATATTTTTATATTTTAGTGAAGAAAATTCTGATGAAATTATTAAGCTTTTGGGAGACGTCAGGTAAATCTTGCAGATACATATTTAACAAGTCTTATTTTCTTAAATTTGATATTTGATATTTGGGGCAGTTTTTAGACTGAAGATCCAAAGACTGAAGATCCTTATTTGTTGTGTTATTTCATTGCTGACAAATATCTCTGGATAATAGACAGTATCTAGTATTTACTTATTTTTATTGTATGATATTTGATTGTGTCAAGTTTAATATTAGGATTTACTTTTATTTTAAAAAGTAAAGGGGGATAAAAATGCTAGAGTTTCTAAAATTTAAATTTAAATATTCAAGTTCTTTAAGACCAGTTAATGCTGTTAGCATCAGAGCCATGATAAAAACCTATGGCACTTTATATTAGCTGGAAAAGAGATGATTTTGTTATTGAGAGTATATAAGTAGAATCATTATTAAAATAATATATTCTTATTTTACTATAAACTGATATTTTTTAGACTGGATGAAATTTGTATTGTTCCTTTGAAAAAAAGGAATAAGCCCTGTGTGACTGAGTTTTGATGCATTTGTTGGGGATTCAGTTCCCCCGCAAGGGAGCTCAAGCATGCAGATTATACAAGGGCAGGAACAACTCGTGTCTTGTTTTAAGAACTCAGTCCTCTCTGTTGTCCTCAGCTTGTTGCATTATTTTTAACTAGGCTTAATATTCTTGTCCTTGGAGGAAGCTCTGGATTTATTGAGCTTTATGCTTATGGAATGTTCAAAATTGCTCGAGTCACTGGGGTAAGTTTTTCTTTAAAATTTTCAATTTTGTTTCTCTTAGAATATAGCAGCTGAGTGATTTACAGAAAAAGAGTAAACATTACTTTTTTTTCTTAGTTTCAGTTATTGGAATTATTTGCTCTTAAATGTTGAGAGAGTAGTTTTCTTACCAAGATAAAATAGTGATATGATGCATGTGAAGATCAGGGACTCTTAGTGGAATTAATCAAAGTTTTTTTCTTAATGAAAAGATTGGTATGATACACTTGATTATCATTTAATGTTTTTCTAGCCTTGTGGTGTTTAAGAGCTACAGTTTGTGATTAGAATGTGACATAAGTCATCAGAAGCAATCTTATGCCCAGTCTCGGTCTTCTCCATGCCTTTTTCTTGTTATTCTTACAGTTCCCTGAAAGGGTAGAAAATGTAGGCTCTGTGGGAATGTTAGTTCTCCGGCACTTAGTTTGGGCCCTTTGTTGGGGGTGGTGTTTGTGTCCTTGCGGCTCAGTGGACACATGCCTTCATCTGTCACATATGTGTGGCAGCAGCCAGGCGTGTGTCTCTGCCTTTTAGAGCTCTGAATTTCTGCTTCCTATACTGTAAGCAGATGCAGTCTAGCAGTAACACTAGACATACTGGGGATTTGACTGTTTTACAGATTGTTGGTACTTGTCTCGCATTATGTCTGTCAAGTGATTTGAAATCATTGTCAGTAGTCACAGAAGTTTCTGCCAGTGGTGCTTCAGAAGTTTCATACTTTCAGGTGAGTATTGGAACCTAATAGGAGCAGAGAGTGAATATATATTTTTAAAGGTTTTATAGTTTTTTATTATCCATTTCACTGGAGTCTAAAAGTCATTAAAACAAAACAAAGCAAAAAAAATCGACTTGGAGCTTCTAAATCTTATATATAGAGTCTTGCTGGTGAACACCTTACTATTGCAATGGCCCAGTGTAATTTTCACTGAAACGATGTTTTGATGGTCTGTTAATGACCATATTAACTCGTTGCTGTACCACTTCCTCTTTGTACCAAGTGTTTTCTTAGAGTTCTGACCCTAATAATAATAAAAGCCAGTATTTATTAGTTGTCTAATATGTGCCCAGTATAATTCATTGACTCCGCACAGTAACCTAATAGGTAGGTACTCGTATGATCCCCACTTTATAGTGGAGTAGATGGGCACACAGAGAAAATGTAATTTGCTTGGTGAGAATTGGAAAGTGATGCTGGGCAGTCTGGCTCCAGAGTTGGTGCTCTTACCTAACACGTTGCCTCTTGTGTAAGATGACTGCTTAATGTTGGGGGAAACCTTTTTCATTTTGCACTGTTTGTGTCATCGATTGTGGAAACTGGGCTCCTGTATTTAGATTGTAGCCTTGCCTTCAAGAAAATCTTCCCTAAAATTTCATCTCAGATAACCCAGCCACTTAGCCTAAGTACGCGTGAACTCTCAAACAAAAGTAGGACGAAAAGATGCAAGATGTGATGCCTTCCACCATTCGTTGTATTCAGAACATCAGAGAACTCTGAACTTGCTGATGTTTGCTGGAACAGTTCATATTTGCTCTTCATCTTAAGGTTCTGTGAAAATATGATTTCCAGGATTGCATTTGGTGCTATAATAAAATGATTCACTGTTTATGTGAAATTTATAATAGATATTTTTAATAACAACTTTATTGAGATAACTCACATACCATTGTAATAGATATTTACCTTGTATTTATCAGTAGCTATAATTCCTTAAAAATGTTTTACAAGTATTTGTGATCATTTTTTAAATTTCTCATAATAGTGTTATAAAGTAGATTATTACATTTATATTCTAACTATGTAGAGGGGATTGCTAATCTAGAGAGGGTGATCTCTGCATAGTTAGACACTGCAGATTAGAAAATCCTAGGATTATATTCTGTTACTTTCCAAACTCTTATGCTCAAAAGGAGCAGAATTCTGACATAGTCTTTCTGATGTGTAGTTAGACCTTGACTCTTCTTTAAAAGAAGTATGTGTATCTGCTTGTGACTTACTTTATTATTTTGGTTTGACAGCTTGAAACCAATCTGTTGTACTCTTTCTTACCTGAAGTAACTCGAATGGCCAGAAAGTTTACTCACATTTCAGCTCTTTTACAGGTATTTATTTATAGCTTGTTTTATGTGACTATTTACTGTAAGTTTCTAATGTTCTGTAAATAAAAAACTTGAAAATCTTACTTTTTAAAGCCAACTATATGTGGCAGAGGAGTCTAGTCTGATAGACAAGTTTATAATATCCATTAAAGCTAGAAAAAGAAATTTAATTGAAAATCTACTCCCACCCATCTCTGTTTCTCCAAAAGAAAAGAAAAAAAGTAGTTTAAGTCTTTTTGAACATTCTCATAAACAAAACAATATTTTGGAATTTTAAGTTTTTTTGCACATGAAGTGTTATGGAAAACATTCATCATATCAATTAGCATTTGTACATAATAAATACACCCCAAATTAGATTAGTGTTTTAGTCAGTCGACAGTTTGGGCTGGGCTCAGCTAGAAGGTTCTTTTGTTCTGGGCCAGGTTCAGCTGTTTGACACTGGGCTTGGTCATACATCAGTGGTCAGCTGGCTGGTCCAGATGTCCATTAGCTGTGTTGGCTTTGTCTGGACTGCACATTACTCATCTCCCAGCAGGCTAGGCCAGGCTTGTTCATGAAGTGGTGTCAAGAGTGCAAGTGGAAGCGTGCAGAGCCTTCTGGGGCCTTGGACTCAGTGTTACTTCTGCTGCTTTGGTCACACTAAGACACAAGGCCAGCCCAGATTGAAGGACTGGAGAAACTGACTCTACATCTGCATAGAGGAGCTGCAAAGCACTGTGGCCTTCTTTTTTCCATCTGTCACGGTCACTAATGTACTTCATGTCAAAGATTTCTGGGGATTAGTATCTTTTTAAAGAGATACTGTTTGAAAATTGAATAGTTGACCAATCAGCATTTTGACAGTTGATGTATGTAAAACACATATGTAAGAAGCTGGAAAATATATGTTTTACCAGATAAAAATGTAATTTGAGAATGTTGGGCAGTTAAATGATTATCAAGTGTTAGCTATGGTCTTTTCTTTCTCAGGCTCACCTGAATTAAAAGTGACTTACAGTAAATTCTGAATTTCTTTGAGACAATTGACAGTGAGAAGCATGTATTATTTAGTTAGCATATTGACCTAAATATTTTTTGCTACTGTAATTTTTTTTTCTTGTTAATAGTATATAAATTTGTCACTGACATGTATGTGTGAAGCATGGGAAGAAATATTGATGCAGATGGATTCTCGTCTCACCAAATTTGTGCAGGTAATGTAACTGGCATTTCCCATGGAAGGCGTTGAAGAGCGCATGATGTCCTTATTTACTTCATGAAGGACGTGAGAAAAATCAGTCTGATTTGTAAAAGGCTCAGATCATGGTTTCTTTTAAATGGCTTGGTCTAACCTCAAACTGTTATCAGAGAGAGAGATACCAGCTCTTCCCATTGATACATCTTAGGTGGGGACAGGATTGAAAAGGAGCTGGTAGGGCTTGGGGATTAAGGACAGGTGTTGGAAGAGCTGACTGGCTGTTTTCCTATAACTGCTATTCAGGTAATCAATTTAAATATGGATTTGAGAGAAGGTTAAGGGTAAGAAATGGAGTTGTGTTCCTGTAATTTTGAATAAATAGGCTTATAATTTAAAATATCTCGGGGCTTTCCTGGTGGCGCAGTGGTTAAGAATCTGCCTGCCAATGCAGGGAACACTTGTTTGAGCCCTGGTCCGGGAAGATCCCACGTGCTGCGGAAGAACTAAGCCCATGTGCTACAACTGCTGAGCCTGTGCTTTAGAGCCCTCGAGCCACAACTACTGAGCCCACGTGCCGCACCTACTGAAGCCCACATTCCTAGAGCCCGAGCTCCACAGGAGAAGCCCACGCACCACAACAAAGAGTAGCCCTGGCTCGCCACAACTAGAGAAAGTCCATGTGCAGCAACGAAGACCCAGTGCAGCCAAAAATAAAAAATAAATAAATAAGGAAATGACCAATGTATTTAAAAAAAAAAACTCATTGTTTTATCTGCTTTTCTCTAGGAAAAGAACACAACCACATCAGTGCAAGATGAATTCATGGACTTGCTGTTGTGGGGGAAAGCAAGGTAATAAACTCATATTAGGTACTCTTGCTTTTCCTTCTCTTTTTTAAAGTAATTTATTTCAAAAGCAATTTATATTCATAGTAAAAAAAAAAATAGAAAATTTCAGTGCACAAAAAAAAAATAGTATGTATCTTTCTAGGCTTTATTCACGTTTATTTTTTGTGTAACTGTGATCATTTTGTGTCTATGTATAATATATTATATATTATATCTGTACTTTTTAAATGTATAAAAATTTAAAAATTTTATGTAGCCAAATCAGTCTATTATTATACTTGCCTCAGCATTATTCTTAAAAAGATCTTTCCCATATTAAGTGTTCAAAAATCTCCCAGAGATTTTTTGTGATTTATGTTTTTATTCCATTTACATGTTCCAGATGTGATTTATTTGGTTATGTGCTGTGGAGGACTAACTTATTTTTTTCTAAGTGTTTAATTGCCCAGTATAATTTATCGCGTATTACACCTTCTCCTTACTGATGTGAAATACCATTTTAGTACACCATCACATCTACTTCATTCTGTTCCTAGACTTTGTTTCCCGTTTTTGTCTTTTCCTTTGTGAGTTACAACAAAGTCTTAATTTTGGGGGCTATTTCTTTTTATTTATCTTGTTTAAAAATCTTGCGTATTTTGAAATTTAAACATTTTAAGTGATGGATTCAGGTTTTGAGTAGAGAAGACTAACATTACTTTCTTTTTCATTCTAGTGCTGAACTTCAGACCCTCTTAATGAACCAGTTAACAGTAAAGGTACGGTTATCTTTGTTTTTAATAGCTATGAACACTTTCTTAATTTTTTTTTAGAATGGCATATAGTATCTTACTTGTATGCTAAATATATTTTTTTCTCTTAATTAGGGCTTAAAAAAGCTTGGCCAGTCTATAGAGTCATCATATTCCAGTATACAAAAGTTGGTTATAAGTCATTTACAGAGGTATGAAGGTGATGTAGAATCTTTTGGTGTTGTATGTATACATACTTGGCATTGGTTTTCTTTCTGCAGCCTTCTTTCGTCATCTGGCATTCTCTGTTTCAGCCTCTTCTAGTTAAAATCGTTGCATTAGCATTTGAGGGGAATCTTGGAGTGCCCAAGATTTAAAGAATCAGTAATGGTAATTCTGCTTTATGAAATAACTTTTCAACATCTTTTCACCAGTCTGGGCCCTGTCTGGGCTTTTTTCTCACCTAGACAACCATGTGGTATGTCCTGAATAGGACATGTACCCTTTTTTGAGGGGTGAAATTAAGGACGTTTGTGTATCATTTTATCTGTTATGTAGAAGCATGTTACGTATTTTTGCATTTAACTCCTTGGCGAGGTGTTGGTTACGACTGTCCCCATTTTATGAAGTTCAGCACGGTCCTACGGCCGACCCAAAGTTAGTAAGTGTCAGAGCCAAGACTGCCCCAGACCTTTTGTCTCATGCCGTTTCCAGCTACAGCTCCCTACCTCAGTGAAGCAGTTTGCAGGTAGATGTTCAGTGTTTAACTTAAATTTTGATAAATTGCTTTATGCTGAGACCCCTGGCCCTTATTATATCACCTCCCCTTTTGATCATTATAGTACCCTCTGGTCTGGTCTCCTCCAGTCTGCACTGTGCCCCTCAAATGTATTCTCCACAGTGGGTCTGTTACTCTCATTTAAAAACTTCTGATGCCTTCCAGGGCTTCCCTGGTAGCACAGTGGTTAAGAATCCGCGTGCCAGTGCAGGGGACACGGGTTCAATCCCTGATCCAGGAAGATCCCGTATTTCACAGAGCAACTAAGCCCGCGCCACAACTATTGAGCCTGTACTCTAGAGCCCGAGCGTGCCACAGCTACTGAAGCCAGTGCTCCTAGAACCCGTGCTGTGCAACAAGAGAAGCCCGAGCACCGCAGTGAAGAGTAGCCCCCACTCTTTGCAGCTATAGAAAGCCTGTGTTGCAGCATTGAAGACCTAATGCAGCCAATAAATAAAGAAATAAAGTTATAAAAATAAAAACTTCTAATGCCTTCCTGTTTCTTAGGACCAATACCTTTTTTGGCCTTCTTAAACCTGGCATTTTTTTTCTCCCACCCAGGGCTTTTGTACATCCCTTCTGCTTTCTGGAACACTCCACTCTGTTCTTCACTTGCATTCTCCAGTTCTCAGCTCAAATCTCACTTGTTCAGAGAAGCCTTCTGTAGTCCCAAATTAGATCAGGTTCTTCTGTTATACTTGCACCTGGTGTATTTCCTTTAAGGCATTTATGGTAGTTGGGGTGATATACTGTCTGATTGTGTGGTTATGACTGTCTCCCCTGTTGGACTGTCAGTGTCACGAGGACCCTTTTGTTGTGTTCACCATTAAGTTCCCAGTATTTAGCATGGTGCCTGACCTCAAGCTGGAGCTCAGTAAATATTTGTTGAATATTAAATACATAGCCGTTGGGTGAACAAGATTACCATATGACTGTCTTGAAAGTTCCAAGACTAACCGTGGAACATAATTTGATCTTACAAAGTTTAATCTTGTGGTTACGTGTTTGTCTCACTAGTCATGACAACCAAGTGATTCTGCTACAGTTTTTTGAAATAATTTTGAGAAATAATTATTTCTCAGAAAGAAAATTAATGTTACTTTCAGTTTTTATTTCTGAAACCTTCGAAATATTTAAGCAAGGTAATAGCTGCCTGCCACCTTGATGATGGTGGTGTTACTAATTTATTTCTGCTCTGTTTTTGATAGTGGCTCAGAGTCTTTATTATACCATTTGAGTGAACTGAAAGGAATGGCTTCATGGAAGCAAAAATATCAACCTCTGGGACTAGATGCTTCAGGAATTGAAGGTAATTTAATTTCTCAACAGAATGCATTAAACCCACTTTACTTATTTGACAAATAATATTTATTTATTTCCTTTTAGATGCTATTACTGCAGTGGGTTCTTTCATACTCAAGGCAAATGAGCTTCTTCAGTAAGTATTGGGGATACTTGAATATTGGAATCAATGACTTGAGAATATTTAACTTTTTACTTATAAATAAGAAGGGGAAACTGAGAAGAAGCGAGAGAGTAGCACAGACATATATATACTACCAACTGTAAAACAGTCAGTGGGAAGTTGTTGTATAACAAAGGGAGTCCAACTCGAGGATGGAAGATGCCTTAGAGGACTGGGGCAGGGAGGGTGGGGGGGACTCGAGGGGGGGGGCGTCAAGGAAGGGAGGGAATATGGGGATATGTGTATAAAAACAGTTGATTGAACCTGGTGTACCCCCAAAAAAATAAAATAAAATAATTTAAAAAAAAAAAAAATAAAAAATTAAAAAAAAAAAAAAAAAAAGAACCTAGCAAATTGTGATTTTCTTAAAATGAGTTTTTAAGTTTTATCAAAATTATACCTTTACATGATTAAAACAATCCAATAACACAGCAATTTCATGAATTAAAAGAGGTATTTTCCTCTCCCACCCATCCTCACCCCAGGTCCTCTCTCCAGAGGGAATGCTCTTAACTGTTTCTGGTTTTAGGTGTGTAGGTTACTTCCATATTTCTAAATTATATGACTGTATACCATTTCTTTTACTTACCAGTTTTTAGAAATTATTTTTCTCTGTGTTTCTGTTTGTTTTTCCTAGACTCTATTTGCTTTCTTTTTTCCTTGCATTGTCTGTCTTGCCCAGGTCGTTAGGTTCTCTCCCTGTCTCAAGGGTAGTGTCACATCCCTGGAATTCCCTCTGTCCCTGTTCCTCCTCCAGTAGCCTCTCCCGCCTGCGCCAGCCTGGTTGTAACTCTCATGCCAGCCACCACCCCGGCCTTTTCTTCATTGCTTTTGTGGGTTAGGTCCTTACTTCCAGGATCTCCTCTGTTACTTGGGGTTCAGTTAATCATTTTGTGGAAAATATCCTGCAGTAACTTAGAAAACAGATGTGTAAGGGTAGCTTTTGTGTCTTTTCTCCTTCTGCCACACTTAATTGATGGTTTTGACTGGGTATAGATTTTGAAGGAGGATTCATTTTCTCATAGAACTTTGAAAACATTGCTCCATTGTATTTTGTCCTCTTTGTTGCCAGTGGAAGGTCTGGTGCTTCCGATTCTCATTCCTTTGTGTGCTGTTTTTTTTTTTCTCATCTCAAAAAGCTTCATTCTTCACCCGTGGTGTGATGGAATTTCACAGTAGTGTTTTAAATGTGGGTCTTTTCATTTATTGTACTCATAATAAGAAAATGCCATTTTAACCTGAATTCTATTGTATTATTATTTTGGTAATCTCCTCTTCTCCCTTCCTTTTTTTAACTAGACTTTTGTTCTAGAAATCTAGTTGGTTGGATATTTAGACTTCATGGATTGATCCTCTGTATCTTTTATTTTTACTCTCATTTCTTTTTATATCTTTGTCTTTTCTGTTTCCTGTGAAATTTTCTCGACTTAATTATCCAACACTATCATTCATCATAGACAATTATAGACCATTTAACTATTCTTTAAAATATTTTGAAATTAATTATTTTTTATTTATTAGCTGCGTTGGGTTTTCATTGCTGCATGTGGGCTTTCTGTAGTTGTGGTGAGCAGGGGCTACTCTTCATTTCAGTGCGCAGGCTTCTTATTGCGATGGCTTCTCTTGTTGCAGAGCATGGTCTCTGGGCACGCAGGCTCCAGTAGTTGTGGCACATGGGCTCAGTAATTGTGGCTTGCACTCTCTAGAGTTCAGTAGTTGTGGTACACGGGCTTAGTTGCTCCGCGGCATGTGGGATCTTCCCGGACCAGGGCTCGAACCCGTGTCCTCTGCATTGGCAGGCGGATTCTTAACCACTGCGCCACCAGGGAAGCCCTTAACTATGTTTTAAACACTGTTCTAGATTCTGAGGGTATAGCAGTGAACAAAACTGATTAAAAAAAATCTTGCGTTCATGGATAAAATATTCTAGCATGATGTGACAGACAATAAAAAAATGAATAATTAAAACATACAACAAGTCAGATAGTGATAAGTAGTGGTGGGAAAAACTAGGGAAGGAGGACCTAGGGCATGCTGGGGGTAGGGACTCAACTTTTTGGTTAGGGAAGGCCTCACTGAGAAGGTGATGTGGAGAGAGGAGGGAATGAGCCCTATTTGGGAGCAAAGGAGACTGCAAGTATAAAGGCCTTGAGTTTGGAGCATGCCTGGCGTACTTGAGGGACCTCAAGGAGCCACAGCAATTAAAGTCTCTTGAACGACAGTGTGAGTGGTAGGGGATGAATTGAAAGAGGTCATGGAGGGCGGGTCAGGTTGTATAGCACCTCTAGACAGTTGTAAGGACTTTGGCTTTTATTCTGGGTATAATAAGAAGCTCTTAGGGAGTTTTATGAGCACTGGAGTGACTATGCAGTTATAAGCAGGATATGACTTAGGTTTAAAAAGATCCCTCTTATGTACTTGGTATTGAGATTAGATTATATGAGGTCAAGGACAGAAGCCAAGAGAAAAATGGTGGTCAGAATCTGAAATGGTCAGAACCTGGATATATTTTGAAAGTAGAAATAACAAGATTGCTGAATGGTTGTGTGGATGGTAAAATAAAGGAGTCGTGGATAATTGTGAGTTTAGATCCTGTGCACCTTTGAGAGTAGGACTACCGTTTACTGAAATGGGGAAGACTTGGGGGAGAATGTAGGAAATATATATGTATTTCATGTTCCTCAGTTTGGGTTTATCTGATTTTTTTCATAGTTGGATTCAGGTTATATATCCCTGGCCAGAATATTATGTAATTGGTGGAGTGTCCTTCTGAAGGTGTCATATCCGGTGGCAAATGATGTCTGTCTGCCCCTTCTTACCAATGTTAATTTTGACCACACGGTCAGTGTATTAGGCATATTAGATTGAAACATTGGTTAGATACCTTGGTGGAGCTGTCCAGCACGTTGTTGATTGTACGAGACACATTCAAGTGAGGGATCCAGGCTGGAAATGTAAATTTGGAGCCAGCAGCACATTGGTATTAAGCCACGAGCGTGGATGAGATAGTGAGTGTGCTTAGGGGAGAGATCTGAAGACTGAGTGGTGGGCTTTCCAGTGTTAGAAATGGGGTTGATGGGGAGCTAGCGAGAGAAACTGGAGAGGTGGAAAGACCAGGGAGGGGGATCCTGCAGGCTGAGCAAAGGAAGCATTGCAAGAAGGAGTGAGGGATTGGTTGTCCAGTGCTGCTGAATCAAGCAAGGTGAGGACCAGAAGTGGGATAGATGAGAATATTATCAGAATAGGCAATTGGTGGCCTTGATAAGAGCCATTTCTGTGGAGTCACGGGAGCAGGTATGATGCAGTGTGAGAGCAGATGCAAAGAAAACAGCAAATGTAGTCTCTTGAGTTTGGCTGTAAAGGGAATGGCCAGTATTTAGAAATAGTTGTTGGTTTTTTCTTTCTTTTTACAGTGGCAGAAATTAGAAAATATTTATATATGACAGGAATGTTCTAGAAGGGGAACAGTTGAGATGGCAAAGAGAGGGAAGATTGCTAGAGCAAGAGGATACAAGAGGAGATGGGATTTCGTGTGTCAGGGAAGGGGCTGGAAAAATAGTTCCTCCATAGTTATAGGAGAGAAGGCCAAGACAAGGGTCACAGGTGCTGGTATATGAGCAGATGAGGGCTTGGGGATGTTCACTTCTAATTGTTTTTACTGTCTTAACGGAAGTAGGCAATGTTCTGTCATCAGCTGAAGGTAACGATGGGGAGGTGGTATTGAGCTTTAAGAGTAAAGCAAGAGCTACAAGCCATTTGTCTAGTACAGCGGGAGCGGGAATGGGCTGATGAAGCAGGGGATTGTCGGTAGCGCTAAGGGCCACTTGGTTAGCGTTCCCCGGAGCGTTAAAGTGAGACCAGCCAGCATGGCTCTGCAGTTCTCTCCAGCCAGCTTTAGCCGCTCGAGTGGGAGCACAGAATAGGTGAGCAGTTTAATTTTCTAGGCTTGGTGAGTAAAAGAAAGCAAAAGGGAGGCAAGAAATTGAAGCAAGGTCATGATTAAAATGATAAACTTCAAATCTGTACTGGTTTAGGGGGGAGGTGAGGACACGGAGGGGGTGAAAGGTGGTAGAACTAGTAGGTGGTAGTCTTGGCAGGGTGAATGTTGGGCTACTGGAGAGAAGTCACTGGTGGTTGATTAGTAGGATGCTTTCTTTAAATTGAGATTTAAAAGGTTCACGTTGGTAATGAGGGTCTAGGATGTGAACTTTAGAATAAATAGCCCAGGTGGGGTGAGGACGAAATTGACCTGAGCCATGCTATTGAATGTTTTATTATGGCAGTCCCATCTTTTAATTTCTAAGTGCTTTATTTGTTTAATCATTTTTCAAAGCTGTGCTCTTGCTTTGTGGATGTGACATCTCACGGCTCTCTGAGGACGTTAATTAGATTTTTTTAAAGTCTCTGCTACTCTTTGAATTATCTCCTCTTTGTGTGTCACTTTGCTGTTTGTTTTGGTCTCTTGTTGCAAGCTTTCTTCAAAAACCTGATGCCCAATTGTTTACTCATGTTTCGTGATGCAGTTTAAAGTTGCTTGGAACTGCTGGGCGCAGGGTGGCCGAAAGCCAGCACGAGTGCCGGAGTGTGCAGGCCTGTGCTGTGGGCAGCCAGCACCCACCTGGAACCGCCTCGGCTCTTCTCAGTTTGTTTATTCGGCTTCTTTGAAGAGCTCTGTTTTTGTCTGGAAGGTAGCAAATGCCTAGGCATTCATGTTTTGGGGAAAAGAACATATCGGCCACTCTGTATTTCAGTCCTCCCTTGTCGAGCCCCAGACGTCATCCTGATGTCTTCTGTTGGACTTGACGTTTCTAAGGACTGAGTATCCCTGGGGTTCTGCCGGGTGGATGCCTCCTTGCTGCCCACTCCCCTCAGTGCCTGGCACGTGGCCGCCTGTGCTGAGCTTCACCAGTCACCAGTCTTCTGTTGGCTTTTGACATTTCTGAAAGTTAAAAAATTTTTTTTTATTGTCCTCTTTTTGTGTGTGAGTTTATAACACACCCACCCCTCCCCACCAATCCGCCATCATTTCAATGGGGGTTTAGAAGGTAGAGCTTATTACGGATGTGTGTGCTCAGAGAACAAAGAAGGAGGTGAAATGACATTCCTTTCCCTGAATGTTGAATAATTTTTTGGTTCTCTATTTTTGCAGAGTAAACATAAAATATTAAGCTTTCTGTGATCACCCGTCTATGTGAATGAAAGGTTGTTGTTGATTTACCTTCTTGCTCCTTTGAGATAAGTAGAATATAGCATTATTTTAGGTTATAATGGAGAAACTGAGGCAATGAGAATTTTGATGTTAGCCTGTAACAGATCATTGGTTGTGTGGAGTTGGGGTGAGAGTATTGACTGGGAAAGACAGAAAGGAACCTCTTTTTCTGTTTTTTATTTTTGCTGTAAGAGTTTTGATCATAGTGCTTGGTAACATAAGAAATGTCACAGTCTTTTATGTCAGATGTTTTACTGTGTACAGAAGGGTTAATGATACTGACCTACTTCTCCAGTAGTATTATGAGACTGAATGCTTGGAAGGGACTTTGAGATTTAGGGGTGAAAAGTGCATGTATTTTTCACTTCGAGTAATTATCTTGTGGATGTGAGCGTAAAGAGATTTTTAAAAAATGATATCCATCTTTATATTCAAAAACAGTTTCATCAAAGTGAAGATAACTTCCACTTACAATCCTAAATCTTGGGGGTACATTTGTGTAAAGCCCAAGGAAATTCACATTTTGAAATCTGTTACTGTAAGGATAAAAAAGTCAACTTCCAAAAGTAATGTCTATTGATATCAGAGGTAGTGGTAGTGACATAGTACAAATTTATAATAATGATTTTCTATTGTGTTTGATGTTTTTTCTTCTTACTGATCAGTAAGTATTATTTTTAAACTGAGGATAGTGCTGAAAACTGTTTTTTTTCCTGATTTATTTCCAGAGTTAGAAAAGAATTTCATAGTTTACTGAGTGCTCGGAAAGACTGTTACACAGTTTGTGGCAAGACTGTTATATCCAGTTAGAATCTGAGTTATTTGCTTTATTTTTGAAAAGAATCAGGATTTGCTCTTTTGAAATTTTATTTTTGGGTTTGTGTTTGATTTGTTAAATCTGTTCTGAAGGCTTAAATGTCCAGCTAGGGTATAATAGAACAGTAAGGGTTATTATATTCCACAATACTTGAACAATGATACATGAACCCCATATAATAATTTCACTTCTGATTTCTTTTATTTTTATCTTTTAGAGTTATAGATAGCAGTATGAAAAACTTCAAAGCATTTTTTCGGTGGCTCTATGTGGGTAAGTTAATTGAATGAAGCATTCTTGTATTTTTAACACTGAAAAAATGGTGGGAGTATCAATTTAGCATATTTCAATCACTCTGGTAAAATTTTAAGTACCTATTGAAGTGGAGAGAATAGTACAAATGACCCCCCTGCTACTCTTCACTCAGTTTCAGCAGTTTTCAACACATGGCCAGCCTTGTTTCTTCTATACACCTACCCATCTCCACCCCCGCAGATGCAACTTCTAGCGTTGATTGTCTATCACTCATTGATCATTGACCCTTTAAGTCTCTGCTTTGTATTAGGTTACTGTTAGGTGTTAAATTTCAGGAAAAAAAAGGGAGAAAAAATAAGACAAAGCCTCTGTCCTTGAATAGTTTAACTCCTGTTTTATACTTTGGTCTTCTGTCTCTAGATCTGTGCCTTTTATTATGGTAGCCACTAGTCACATGTGGCTGTTTAAAGTAGTTGAAATTATGTAGAACTATATACACAGTTCCTTAGTCATACTAGCCACATTTGAAGTGCTCATGAGCCACATGTGGTTAGTGGCTACCGTGTTGGACAGCACAGAAACAGGACATTCCCATTATCACTTCTACTGGACAGTGATGTCCTAGCTAAATGGAATGGAGACAACTTGTGGCCTTTGTGTCTCCACAGTACCTTTGCATTTGTAGGTAATTAGCAAATAGTTACTGACTTGATATTAACTGTTTTCATGCTCACTCTAAATTTTGCATATTAGTTGTAAATGGAATTTATCCCATGTTTGTTAAAATTCTAAAGAGTAAAACAGGAAGTAAATTACCTGTAATGTGCTAATATCCTTTAAACAAATGCCCAGATATTTAATTCTCATATTTTTAAGACAGACTTTTCATATTTGTTAACCTAATATAATTGCTTTTAATAAAAAAATGAATGCAATCTGTAGATGTTGACACTTAAAATTCTTAGATTTTTCTCAAAACCTTACCAATGCTAGCCAGAATGGGGAGCCAGAGTGTTTATCAGACCAGCCTGTTTAATATCAGAGTTAATTAGAATAAATTACAATGTTAAAATTAAACAAAACCTTAGAAGTGATTTCCTTTTACAGAAGTCATAGCTTGGTTTTACTTATAATTATTGGAGTAATTAGGCAGTTTATATTCTTATTGCATGTCCTAACTGTAATAAGAAGCTATATTAGAAGATAAATGAATTACCACTCAGTCCTTATCATTAGGGCAAAGCACACTGGATTGGAGAACTGGGGACCTGACTGTAACTGAGTGCTGCCACTAGTTAGCGCTCTAACCTTGGTCTGCTCTTTCGTAAAATGCAGTCTCCATGAAGGCAGGGACTTCTTTTATACTGCTGTATCCCTAGTACCTATACTGTGCTCAGTAATTAATTTTTGGATGAATAAGTGAATGAGTGGAACTAAATTGTGGCTAGTTTTTCAGATAATTTAGAAATTTGAATTAATTAAAAACAGTTTCTTAAAATAATCCATACTTGCAGAATAATGTCCAACATGCTTTTTCCTGCCCAAACATAAGAAGCATATTCAGACACTACGCAAAAGCACATGCAGCATGCTTCTTGACTTAGGTGGGTGTAATATGTATAGAAAACACAGTATTGATGAAGACACCCCTATGAAAGGACAAAAAAGAATCAACCACAAATATTAAAGGATGTTTGTAAATATATATATACACACATGTAAGTGTGTATGTACACACATAAATCTTAGTGCAAATGTCTTCATGTAGCAAAAAAGCCCCAGGGAAAGAAACACATCTGTTTGGTATTCTAAGACTTTTGGAGGAAAGGATTGCTTGCACATTTTAAGAGAAGAAACATCACCAAGTTAGGAGGAATCCCTGCACACATAGTCTTAGCTCAAGGCATCAATTAAGTTTGTTTGTCTGGAGTGGCAGTGGGTTGAGTTGAAGGTGAAAATGAAAAATAATAGTTAGGATTGCTATACCAACCATTTTGAACCTGAAAGTATAAATCAAATTTAAATTCTTCATCCTTTAGTTCTTAGAAGAAAAATAAGTTTTCTTTGCTGACAAGAAGCTATTGAAAATGGTAAATGTAGTCCAGTGAAATACATTTAGTGTTTGAAATGCATCTATAATTAAAATTATGTTCGTAGTTTCCCTTTAAAGATAGTTTTAAAATTTATATTTCCAGCTATGTTGAGAATGACAGAAGACCATGTACTTCCTGAGCTGAATAAGGTAGTATATAGTAATATTTATCCTAATGTGTTAATATTGCCCTGGCTGAGCTCAGCTTTGCTGGTCATCTTAGTCGTCTTATGCAGTTATTAGTTAACAAGATGTTAGGCTATAGGCACAAGACAGATCCTAGTAAGACTTTTTTTTTTTTTAATTTGCATGTTTGATATTTTTCTTATCTCACAGAATACCTTTATTATGGCTAAGTTTCTTGTTTTCATGATTGTATAAGATTTTATAATCTATATAACATAGGGTGTTTGGTTTCCTTACTTTAACTCCCTAAAATCTTAAATGCATTTTTATTTTCCTTGGAAATCGAGTACTTAGGTATTGGTGCCTATGTTGGTGTCTGGTGAGCACCAATTTGTTTCTGACTGTAAGGATGGGGACTAGTTGCAATGGAATCTCCTTCTCGGGGAATCTTACAGAATAGGGCAGAATCAAGCCCCACTTGGGCCCTGCAGCTCACTCATCCTCACCTCTGCCCAAACTGAGTCAGATAGATTAGGTAATCTTGAGCCAGAAAAAATGAGAGCATTAAAATTAGCCTTGGTGGACCAGATGAGTAAGGGATCACAGCTTTTATACGACGTAGCTCTTTTGTGCTTTGGATGACTGGCATTGCAAACCAGAGATGTTCGCATTAGCTGTTTCTCTGACATCACTCTTAGCTTTATCTGGGGAAATATAATATGTTAGTTGTTGGGAGAGACCTCAACGTGTAATTTTTTGAGGGCTGAAGAACCAGGATAGGGAGAGGGCAGGGTCATTGAAAGAAGCAGAGGCCAACAGTGAAGCAAGGAACGCTCCTGGGTTGTAGCCCGTAACTCAGGTTGAGGTTATTTATCTGGACTGACAGTCCCCCATTCCCAGAGGAGGGACTCTACACATGTAGTCTTAGCGTAAGGCATAAAGTAATAAACAGCCTTAGGCCATAAAGAGTTCTGTAGCTATTGGAGTCACTGATTGGAAAAATGGGTTTAAGATATTTAATTACATGCTTCTCAGAGCCCTAGGATTTCATAGTTTTCAGAGTTGCCTAATCTAAATTTCTGTTGACATTTGCTTTGAAGGAACTTTGCCTATTTGTCCCATGGCTTTTAGTAGATAGTAAAAAAGTCACATTTATTATTACATAGAATTTTATTGTGAAGCTTTCTTTTATCTTAATTTGTTTTCTTTTTGTTCCTTTTGGTTTTGATAGATGACTCAAAAAGATATCACGTTTGTTGCCGAATTTCTTACTGAACATTTCAATGAGGTAGGAAATTGATATTTCTATAGTGCATTTTAAAAAATAAATCTGGATAATGGTAAGAAGTAATCAAATTCAATCCAATTTAATTGAAATTCTAAGCAATTATGTATGCTTTTTAAACTGTTGAAGTAATTAATGGCAGTACTTATTAAATGTAAAGAATATAAATTGAACTTTTGTTTATATGTGTGTCTTACTATCCATAAAAGAAAAGAGTAACTGCCACCAACAGCTTTCTTAAAAAATACAGTTTTTGGTTTAAATATATAAGATTATTTTTCCTTCAATGAGTTGACTTCAGAATTAAACTATATTTATTCTTTCTAGGCTCCAGATCTTTATAATCGAAAAGGAAAATATTTTAACGTTGAAAAAGTTGGTCAGGTAAGGGCTCTGGATTGAATCTAGTTACTGATTTTTTTATTTTTGAAAACTAATTTTAAAACTTAAGTGTTAGTCTTTATTATACAAACTTTTTGAAAGTAATATAATGCCAAATTATATAGTAGCCCTGCCCTTTTAGTAAAATCACCAAAGAGTAGCTTTAAACTTCTTGGTCTCAGAACCCTTTTACATTCTTAAAATTATTGAAGACTCCAGAGAGCTTTTATGTGGGCTGTATCTATCAATAGTAGATTTATTAGGTATTAGAAATTAAACAGAATAAAGAATTATTTATTCCTTAATTCATTTTAAAAGAACAAACCCACTTTCCATTACATGTTAATATAAATATTTTTAATGAAAAGAAACTTTACTTCACAAAACAAAATTAAGTGAAGAATGGCATTGTTTTATATGTTTGCAAATCTCATTGATGTCTGGCTTAAGACAAGGCAGCTACATTCTCATATCTGCTTCTACATTCTCATAATCTGTTATGATATGTTGTTTTGGTTAAGAAAGCTGGTTCCACACAGGTGTGTAGATGAGAAGGGCGAAGTATTTTAATAGGTTTTCAGATAACTGTGAATATTCTTTGATACTACACCAAGTTCTGACAAGCGATAGTACCTTAGATTAGTTTCGGTGTGGAGTCTAAATTGCATCAGTGGACTTTTCATATTCTCGTTCATTAAAATTCACTCATCTGCCTTGCACTTTGGGTGGCTCTTTTACCCTGTGCATGATTCTGTAATATCATGTGTTGGTCATTTGGAAAATACTGATTCGCTGAATTACAAAGATCTTCCGTACGCTGACACCTTTCTTCATATGTATCCAAGAGTCAGATTTTGTTAATATCATTACCAGTCTCGTCTATAACAATCTTTAACTACTGTGAGGCTGTCGAGCATGTAGTGGCAGATACAGGTTTTCCAAAATTTTAATTTTTGCTTGAAAGTTTAAATTTTATCATTGGTAACAAATACTGTCAGTTGTTTTGCTTAAAGTGACAGGATCACTTCTTTATTTTCAAGAACATATCTGTCAAATACCTAAGAATGAATAATCATAGTTTGTCTGCCAGTCATTCTTTTGAGTAAAAATGGAATTCCATTAACAACAAAGTGTCTGGCTTGACTCGCAATTACATTTTCATAAATGCTTTTCTTCCCTCCTGATAACCGTCATACTTTGCTATACAGCAGAAGTGCTGTATTTATACTTCCCAGTTCTGTCACTCAGAATATGAAAAAAGATTTTGTTGAGATTTAATAAAATTAATCATTTTAATAGCCTCATTAGAGATTAGTGAAACTGTATGTGGCAAAAAGGAATACAGTGTCTACTAGTGGTTTGGGGCCACTACTTTGGTTCTTGGCCACAGTGCCAGCAGTTTTCTCCACCTGTGCTTTTGACCATCAGGGCAGACGTTGTTACAGTGAAAAGGGCAAATAATATCTTGATACTATTATAAAATTAGTAATGACCTCAGGGATCTCTGAAAGCATCTTGAAGACTCAGAGTTGTATGGATCACACTTTAAGAACTACTGCCATAGAGTAGATTGACAGTTGATACTTTTTAAATTAATTTATAAACTTACATGTATAAATTTAAGATGTGCTTCATGAAAATAGAACATGAAATTTAAACTCATTTGATAGTCTACATCTGCAGCATTCTAATCTTTTAGTAGTTTGCAGTTCAGTTGCTTGGCATTTAGCACATTTTGGTCATCTCACAGAATAATGCACTTTCAGAGGACTTGGCGGTAAAACAACATAACAAGTAGAATAGTGTTAAATATAAACAGTTTTGGAGCCTAATTCTTTGATTTACAAAACTCACGTTTCTAATTCTGTACTTCTAGTACTTGAAAGACGAAGATGATGACCTTGTGTCACCCCCTAACACAGAAGGGAACCAGTGGTATGACTTTCTTCAAAACAGCAGCCACCTTAAAGGTATTTCATGAACCGAGTGGATTTTGGCCATGTTTGTATTTATTTGAGAGCAGTGCGTCAGCAGGTGTACTTGCTGAATACTTATCTAAGTTCTTTAGATTTATCTTTTATGTCCATTTTATTTGATTAGAGAAACAGTAAAATAACAACAGTGTATGACATTACCATGTTCAAAAACACTCTGATGTTAACTGTGATGTAGTTAGATTGCTTCAGTATTGTCTGTTATAAAAAATATGTATAAAAAATAGGATATTGGGAAGAAAACTGTAGAGGCTGATAGAGAAGTCTGTTTTGCCAGTTCCAGTTTATGAGCTTTTAAGAGCATATAATGCTTTTAACTCCTATAGTGATGCATCACTGTGTTCTTCTGAGGTTGTATTTTTTTTTAATTTATTTGTTATGCCTTTTGTGCTCTAGGATGTTGATATGGTAAAACTTTATTTAGCCAACATTATTGGGGATGCAACACAAAATAGCAACCATTAAATATGTCAGAACTTCTCCATTTTAGGTGAAAAGATTTTTAAAGCATCTGTTTCTTTGCTTTCTCAAAGAATAATGTGACCGTAATTTAGCTATTTCTTAGATCCTCGGGGTAATAGCCACATACATGTATTACCTCCTTTAATCCTCCCAAGAACCTATGAGGTAGGTACTTGCTGTCTTCATTTTACTAATGAGGAAACTGAAGCTTAGCGAAAGCCCAAGAGGATACAAGGTGGTAAGCGATAGGATGCTGCTCACTTGAGAGCCTGAGTTGTAACTGGACTCAGTAGTAATCTCTGCTTCTGCCTGGTTGCTGTTTACCTGAGTGAGTGACTGATGGGGGAGGTAGAGAAATCTTGGGCCCAGAACTTTGCTTATTGCTCTTTTGATTTAACCCTAGAAGTCCAGATTCTTTTTCAGAGCAGGATATATTTTATATTGCTTGAGAGTCTTAAGATCACTAGAGAGACGTATCGACATAAGTTAGCTGTTGAATGGAGGGAGGATAAAAGTGCAGCTGACTCAGCTCATTTACTGTATTTAAACAGGATGTCCAGGGAGTAGGGAAGGATGCCGGGGGAGGGCTGATGGCAGTGTACCAGCAGTGGTGGCACCTGGATCCTATCACTGTTGGGCTAATATCCATCCTGGGAACTGTGTGCTAAAAACAGGCCCTACCTTTTTGTCTCCTCACACCTTCTATGGCTGAATAGAAAGGCCTAATCTTAGTTACAGGCCTTAGTTATGTTTAACTTCAGATTAACTGCATCTCTTAAATGCTGAAGATTTTGCTAGTATGTGACTTTGGACAAGCTCATTAACCTACCAGTTTCTTAGTCTAGTATGAAGTAATAAAGACTGGGATTATGGAGTTATTAAGAAACCTTAATGAAACGTCTTCCTAGCACTTTGCAAAAATCAAGTGCTAAATGCTTAATGCACGAAGCTTCCCAGGGGACGTGAGAGAGTCGGTGTTGTATGTGAGTAAATGTTAGTTGGGAGCTGGGCTGCTGGGCTAGAGTCCTGCTCTGCCACCTCCTGGTTTGCGGCTGAGGGCATGTTGCCTGACCTCTTTGTGCCCTAGTTTTCCCTCCTATAAAGTGAGGATGATCACAGTGCCTCCCTCAAAAGGCTGCGGGGACGATTAAATAAATTAATTTAGATGAAGCACTTAGGATAGCGCCTGGCACACAGCGTACAAGCAGGCAGTATACATCTGAGCTGTTTTTACTCAGACCACTTCTGACACCAAAATGAGAGGATTTTTTTTCCTCCTGAGACCAATTCTGACACTAACTGTGCAGAGTTAGCACCAGACTCACGGGGTTGGGCTCAGCCCCACAGACTACCCCCACTTAGAGTTCGGTCACAAGGACTGGGTCCCCAGGTTGCCTACGTTTCTGTTCCACTTCGCTACAAAGTTGGGGATTCCCATACTTCAGGTTTAATAATTTGCTAAAATGGCTCAGAAAACTCAGACACACGTAACTTATATTTACCAGTGTATTATAAAGGATACAATTCCAAAATAGCCAAGTAGAAGAGATGCTTGGGGTGAGGGGTGGGGAGGGGTGTGGCGCCTCCATCCCCTCCAGGTGCACTGCCCTCCCAGCACCTTAATGCCTGCGCTGCAAAGGGGCTTTATGGCGTTTTCATCATATGGGGGTGGTTAGCTTGCTGGCCACTGCTGACAGGACTCGACGGCAGCTTCTCTCCCCTACCCAGAGGTTGGGGGATGGGGCTGAAGGGTCCAGGCTTCTAATCCAGGCTGGTCTCTATGGTTTCCAGTCCCCATCCTGAAGCTGTCTAGGGGCCTCATTAAAACAGAGGATGCTCCGATCATTCTTATCACCGAGGAAATTCCATGAGTTTTAAGGAGCTCTGGGCCAGGAACAGGACAAAGACCAAATATCTTTCTCTGATACCACAGCCTTTGTCACCTGTTGGGAGCTTAAAATGTGAACACGATTAAAACTCGTTTTATCCAGCATAGCTGGGACATGAGGTGCTATGAAGGAGGCCTGCAGAGCCCAGTGGAAGAGTTGGGCTGGGTTTGATTCAGAGGTCTAGCTTCTTAGTCATTGTTACACTGGGCAATTGCCTACACCTCCTAAGCCTCATTTTTTTAAAATCAGTAAAATAAAGTATGATGCTTTATACAGCTGTGGTAAACAGTAGAGATAACAGATATAAAAAGGACCTAGCATACTTGGTGTCAGTAAATGACAAATTATATATTACTTTCTATAGATAAAGTGTCCTTTTCAAAAGTAAAGAGCTTATTTTCATAGCACCAGTTTGTCTCCTGTTTTTGTTTTCACTGTCACACTCTTCCAAAACAATACCAGATTGCTGCTATACCATTGTGGCAAAGAAGAGAGAAGTGAGCTTATTTCATTATATGTCTTATGGTTCCCAAATCATCCCTTTTCTCTTATAGCCAACAGAAGCATATTGTTGGATTTTGGTGGAAAAATAAAATACAGAATAATAAGCTGTAGGGACTCAGCTTGTAGTGAGTGTGGTGGTTTTCAGTGGACTGGCAGCAGGCGATGACACAGGGCAGAAGGCCATGGTCATTTTTAGTGAGGTGGTGTGAAGGGGTAATGAAGTGGCCAGGGAGAATTCCACCGTCAGGTGCGCTGTGTGGGCTGGCTCTAACAGTAGATTAGTTTCTCCTAGTTATCTGGTTTGTGATAGCTTTTTATGTTGTTTTTGTTTTTGTTTGAAACCAGAAAGTCCTTTGCTGTTTCCTTATTATCCTCGAAAATCATTACATTTTGTGAAAAGGCGGATGGAGAACATTATTGATCAGTGCTTGCAGAAGCCAGCAGTAAGTTTGAAAGAAATGCATGTTTTTGTGTAGGAGCAAGAATATGTACAATATGTGGCTCACTTATGCAAATGATCATAGTTATTAAGATGAACTGTATCAAAATGCTGATATTCAACTGTTTTTGAGTAACAAAAATGGCAGTTTCATATGGTTCACCCTAATATTTCCTCTTATTGTTGGTTTCTTACATAAATTTAAAAATAAATACACGGTTATTGAACGTGTTGATGTTCTTTAGTATTTTATTTGTTCCCAGAACAAACTTATTATAAATGGTCTTAGTTACAGAGCTGATGTGTCTGTTAACTACCAGAAGATGGATGATTGATGCTATGAGACTAGAAGAGGTCATTTCTAACCTGGCATTGCTTATCTCCAAGGTCCTTTTCAGCTCAGAACTTCCTCTCTCCCTCACTGTCATGACTGTCATTAAAGTTTCTTGCATGAAGGTTTGGTGATATAGATGTTTTTTCACTAGGCTTAAACAGTGTTGATCAGTCACTTTCTGTGGAGTATTTATTTGTGTGTAAGTACAGACTTTAATTATATTTTTAAATCTTGTTTAGGATGTAATTGGAAAATCAATGAATCAAGCAATATGTATTCCATTATATAGAGATGCTAGAAGGTAATTCTGTTTACTTTTTGGGTGGTATAATTCAGCAGCCAATTAAAATTTTTCTTACTTCTTTTTCTTTTGTTTTAGTGAGGACTCCACACGTAGATTATTCAAATTCCCTTTTCTGTAAGTGTGTGTCTCTCTGCTCTCTCATATGAACAATACAGTTTTGTTCTGTGCATTGATAGCTAAATACCATATTTTGTCATTAATTTTTTTCCTTAGGTGGAATAACAAAACCTCAAATCTACATTATCTTCTTTTTACTATTTTAGAAGATTCACTTTATAAAATGTGCATCTTAAGGAGACATACTGATATTTCCCAGTAAGTATTAATCTAAAGTTTGAATTGAGGAGATAAGATTTTATTATTTTTAATAATAAAAGATACTACTTCCCTTCCCTACATTTTAGGTTTTAGCTGAGCTGCCTTATGACTTTAGGCTAGCTAACTTACCTCTTCTTAGTATCAGCTTGCACATTATTAAGGCGGTAATGCCAAATTAGGAAGCTACATGATCCCTTCTAATTCTAGATTATTTAGTTTTGTATTGGTTTATAGCTTTTACATGTAGGATTTTTTTAGAATTAGGAAAAATGTAACAGCAGAACGGTCAGGATCATATCTCATGAACTTGTGGAAGTTCAAAATTATATTTTGGGTTCCTTTTTACCTCAGGTTAAGTATGCCTTTCATTAAACAAGTGGCCTTACCTGTAGAGACTTCTTTTGAGAATGCAAATAAAAGTTCTGAAAGAAGAATCATATTCAGAATATCACTAGGATCTTAAATGGTTTTTTTTTTTTTTTTTTTTGGGGGGTACACCAGGTTCAATCATCTGTTTTTATACACATATCCCCGTATTCCCTCCCTTCCTTGACTCCCCCCCCTCGAGTCCCCCCCACCCTCCCCGCTCCAGTCCTCTAAGGCATCTTCCATCCTCGAGTTGGACTCCCTTTGTTATACAATAACTTCCCACTGAGTATTTTACAGTTGGTAGTATATATATGTCTGTGCTACTCTCTCGCTTCATCTCAGTTTTCCCTTCACCCCCAGCCCCCTCCCATACCTCGAGTTCTCCTAAATGGTTTTAAATCTAAACCTGAAGGAAATTTTTTGAAACCAAGATGTAGCCCAAGAGAAATAATTTGGTTGTCCCAAACATCCTCATTTTATAAGGTGTCTTGCTACTTTGGTGACTAAGATTTTAAACCAAGTTGTAATTTTGTTGTTAGGTTTATCTGTCAAGGGTATAAATTAGTTGTCAGTATTCTATGACTATTAACTTAGTTATCAGTAGAGTGAGTGTAATGGTGTTTCGTTCTGGGGTTTGATGATTAGGGTAAAGGTACTGACAGTCATGTTCTTTCAAGCATGTATAGATTATTGCCTATCCAAGCTTTTGTTCCACAAAGCCTCTTTTTCCTCCCTTCTTTCTTCAAGATCTGTAAGCAATGGACTAATTGCTGTTAAGTTTGGGAGCTTCACATATGCCACAACTGAAAAAGTAAGAAGAAGGTAAATCTTGAATCTTTTTTGGATGACATGTATATATAGGAAATATTGATATAATTATAGGAATATAGTTAGACTCAAGTTACAGTGGTGATACTCTTAGAAGGCCTTCTTCATTTGCAACATAGGGGGCTGGATTGGTTATGTATTTTATACGTAGAGGATGATTTGACTTAGAATTGAGTAGAACCTTACTGGCCTGCAGGAATTTTTATGGTGTGTTTTCCTGCAGTTAATACTTCTGAACTCTCTGTCTGCTAAGAAAGTAATGTGGTTCCAGGGCAGATGACTGAAGGTCTTCTTATAACCAACAGAGATATGAAGTAGTAGCCTTCTCACTGCTGTGGGATTTTTTTTAGTGCACAAAGGGTAACAATACCAATGTCATCCTGAGGCTTTGCAAGAGAAAGAACTATGACAGTAATCCTGAACTGCTTTTTTCTTGCTATTTTCCTTACATAAAGAAAGTTATTTATGATGTCTTTGAAGCTGTTATGTCTTTTCATCTGTAAATGTTTTTACTTTTCATTCTAGTTAGCTCTGCTTACTCATATATATATGTGTATGTATGTATGTGTGTATGTATGTATGTATATATGGTGTCATTCATGGAATTTCCACAGGCTTAAGTCCTGACCGTTGATGTCAAGAGTTTTCTGAAACTGTGAATCAATTTCACAGATTTTTCTTTTTTCATGATTACCTATTTTCAAGGCCTAGTTATATTCGTGAATAATCAGTACAACAGGTAACTGTGACTTTAGTGTAAATTAATGGTATTTTTTAAAATAAATTTATTTATTTATTTATTATTTTATTGGCTGTGTTGGGTCTTTTTTTTTTGCTGTGCCCAGGCTTTCTTTTTAGTTGCGGTGAGTGGGGGCTAGTCTTCGTTGTGGTGCGCGGGCTCCTCATTGCCGTGGCTTCTCTTGTTGCGGAGCTCTGGCTCTAGGTGTGTGAGCTTCAGTAGTTGCAGCACATGGGCTCAATAGTTGTGGCTTGCGGGCTCTAAAGCGCAGCAGGCTCAATAGTTGTGGTGCATGGGCTTAGTTGCTCCACGGCATGTGGGAGCAGGAATCAGACCCGTGTGCCCTGTATTGGCAGGCGGATTCTCAACCACTGCACCACCTAGGAAGCCCTAATGGTATATTTTAAATGTTGCTGTATAGAACGTCACTTGATCTTTTCATTGTCAGTTTTTTTGCTTGGTACCAGTATAATGTTATATATACAATTATTTTCTCAGTCATGATAACATCTTTGATACAACAAAACTTATTTTTATCCTAGCACCTACAGTTGTTTAGATGCACAGTTTTATGATGATGAAACTGTCACAGTAGTTCTTAAAGACACGGTAGGACGTGAAGGAAGAGATAGACTCCTCGTCCAGCTGCCGTTGTCTTCAGTGTACAGCAGTGAAGATGCCGCAGAACATCAGTTCACCGGGACTTACTCCACACGGTAACTTAGCATTAGCAAGGTTGGCTTTCTGATAGAGCGGTTAAATGTTTTTTTTAATGTATATTGTATATTCTAGTTCTTTAGGTATGATATGTAAAGTCAACTGAGCAGAAATACTCCTGTTTTTTTTTAATTGAAAAAATACTGGCTTCGACAGTTCTTCTGTCCTTTTGCTTTATTAGTAAATCAAGAATTATTTGCTGAAACAGGGTGGGGGATTATTTGGTGTGGAGAATAGAACTTCTGTTTTCAAGCATGAATCCCAGTTTGTAGCATAATTATTTTAGATTTGCCTGTAGTATTTTCCTTTCAAAATCAGGACCTCAGTAGCCATGCAGTAGGTTCAAGGTCAGTTCCAAGAGATGGCTTTAGACTGAGATTTAAGTAAGCAGATCTGTAATTTAAAATGAGTCCATTTGCTTACCTGGAAAGTGAATCAGGTTTCTGCCTTAATAATATATTCTATTTGGAAATGCAGTATTTTCATAGAATATAGTATCACAGCTTTCTTATGCAGTAGCTGGTAGCATTATGTTGGAAATGGGAATATTGGTGGAAATCAAACGCTGATAACACCCCTAGTAAACCAGGGAGAAGAGCCCCATTTCACTCCTGGGTTGGTTTCTTTCCCTCTCTAGGCTAGATGAGCAGCGTAGTGCTATTCCCACCCGTACCATGCACTTTGAGAAGCACTGGAGATTACTGGAAAGTATGAAAGCACAGTATGTTGCTGGGAATGGTTTTCGCAAAGTGTCCTGTGTGGTAAGTATTTACAAATTGTTACTAAGAGTAACAGAAGGAAGCAATAGGATCTGCAGGGTCCTCTCAGTGCAGACATTTCGTGATGTAAAGCTTTTTTTGGTTATGAGCATGTCGTAGCCTTAGCTATTTAGTTCTCTTGTCCTGAGAAAGCTTAATAAGTAAATAACAATTTTAGATTTTAATAATCTTGAAATTGTCACTGTGGGTGGAGATACTTTCATACAAAATGAAAGCTGAGTTTAGTGATTTTGTTGTAAATTGATGGGAAAATAACTTTCTTCTAAAACCACTCTTTATTCAGATTTCTGATTTCTAAGTTTTTATATATAATGTGTTAGTTAAGCCATTTTAAAAGTTCTTTATTTGGCCTTTCCTTTAGTTAAGCTCAAATCTCCGTCATGTGAGAGTATTTGAAATGGACATAGATGATGAATGGGAGCTCGACGAGTCTTCGGATGAAGAGGAGGAAGCCAGTAATAAGCCTGTAAAAATAAAGGAAGAAGTATTGTCTGAGTCAGAAGCAGAGAACCAGCAAGCTGGTGCTGCTGCTTTAGCTCCAGAGATGGTCATTAAAGTAGAAAAACTTGACCCTGAGCTAGACTCATGATCTAGCTTGCCATTATTTTGTATGTTCTCATGTCAGAAAGGACACAAGTGATGATCAAAGATGTGTTGGACCACTTAATTTTCTTTGTGAAATAAACAGTAAATTTTATTTTTTTATTCTGCATCGTCTTCTCTTGGTGGGATAGCCACTGTGATAGATTTTCTTTTTATCGAGATTTCTTTTTAATACTGTGTGCAGAGCTAGTGTTAAAATATAAATTGGGACTTCCTGGGTGGCGCAGTGGTTAATAATCTGCCTGCCATTGCAGGGGACATGGGTTCCATCCCTGCTCCAGGAAGATCCCACATGCTGCGGAGCAGCTAAGCCCGTGTGCCACAACTATTGAGCCTGCACTCTAGAGCCTGTGAGCCACAATCATTGAGCCCATATACCACAACTACTGAAGCCCACACCTAGAGCCCGTGCTCCGCAATGAGAAAGAAGCTACCTCAGTGAGGAGCCCGTGCACCACAACTAGAGAAGAAAAGCCTGTGCGCAGCAATGAAGACCCAACTCAGCTAATAATAAGAAATTAATTAATTAAATTTTTAAAAAGAAAATATAAATTGAATGCGAGGAAGAAGTTTAGTCTTTTCTGTCAAAAGGTGTAGGTATCAGGAATCACTCCTATATCAGGAAAAAAATTACATTTAGTAGTTTCCAGTCATTCATCACTGGAAGTTTTCACGCAGTTAAAGTATTTTTAAAATGCAGATAACGTTTATTCCTATTTTTCCGTCTTCCCCTTCTAGTTCATTTTAGATCTCCGGAATGTTTTCAAAATTATGTTTTTATGCTGATTTACTGTAATCCTAAATAAGCCAAAAGATGGGTGCTGTCTTTATGATTCAGATAGCAAAAGCATCGCTTCACAGGTGCATGGTTGTCTTTTCTCATTTTTTCTGGACTTGAGCTCTGAATTCTTTGAATCGGTGTTTAGAAGCATCTTCTTCCTCTGTGTAGTATGGGGGTGTCGTTGAGTCCCGGAACATGAAAAATACGGATCAACTAAACGTAATTTAGCATCAAGGCAGATGAGCGCCTGTGATCACCTAATGCTTATTCCTAAAGTAGAATGGTACTGTCATGTGACTTTCAGAGTTTCCGTTTTATATATGAATTCTAATATCAGTTCACTGATAAGTGAAAGAATCACTTTTGAAAGCTTTAAATATCTTTAGGCAGGAACATATACTATAACCAGGTAAGTGGGTAACTGCAAGATTGCTGTGTCATTTGTCTGTTTCTTCAACAGGGATCTGTCGCACTTGGATTTTAGGTACGTCACACTTCAGATACTCGAGTGACCTCCGTTGGTCTGATCTTTGTTGGTTTTGAAGGGAAAACTGAAAAGAATCCACTGGTGTGTGTGTGAGCTTGGAGACTAGAACTGTGGTCTTCAGGAGACTGACCATGCTGGCCCTCAGGCTTGCACGTAACAGGCCTTCAATACAGTTAATACACGGTTCACGTGTTCATTAATGGTTGGTCACTGTTGGTGGCATAGTGCAGAATGCCTTGAATTAACTTTTGTGAGCAAAAAAGGTGAACTGTCAGATGCCATTACAGAGAGTATGGGTTGTACGTATGTGGAACAAATTACGGTGAATGCATTACACAGATATGCCACATAACATTTAAATAACTGATGGATTTTAGGGACAAGTAATTACAGCTTGTTCTTAGAATAAATTATAATCTCACAATAAGCAACCAGTTCTTTGTTAGGTTAATCTGTCTCATGTGACTTCATTAAATTTATAAAGGTTTTTTGCTATGTGAATATTTGCTTTCTGTGGTTCCGGCATAGGGATAGATTGAAACTGGGACCCCTAGACTCTGCTGTTATCTCGAACCAGGGATCAGAAATAGTTCTATTGGGACTACCCTGGGGGCTCAGTGGTTGAGAATCCGCCCACCCATGCAGGGGACACAGGTTCGAGCCCTGGTCCGGAAAGATCCTGCATGCCAAGGAGCAACTAAGCCCGTGCACCATAACTACTGAGCCTGCACTCTAGAGCCTGTGAGCCACAACGACTGAGCCCACCTGCCACCCACAGCTACTGAAGCCCGCGTGCCTAGAGCTCGTGCTCTTCAATAAGAGAAGCCACCACAGTGAGAAGCCTGTGCACCGCAACAGAGTAGCCCCCCACTCACTGCAGCTGAAAGAGAGCCCGTGCACAGCAATGAACACCCAACACGGCCAATTAATTAATTAATTAAAAAAGAAACAGCTCTATTGATGCACTAGCTGTCCCTTAACATTGAGTTAATATATATAATATATTAATATTATATTAATATAAATTAATGTGAACCACTCCTACATGTACCCAGTGTGTACAATAGCCAAGACATAGAAGCAACCTAAGCGTCCAACAGATGGAGGAATAAAGAATATCTGTTATACACACATGCATGCACGTGCACGCACAGACACACACACACAGTGGAATATTAGCCATTAAAAAAGAATGAAATATTGCCATTTACAGCAACATGGACGGACCTGGAGAATATCATATTATGTGAAGTAAGTCAGAGAAAGACAAATATGATATGTGGAATCTAAAAAAATACAAATTTATAAAACAGACTCACAGACATAGAAGCAAACGTGGTTATCACAGGGGAAAGGTGGGGAGGGATAAATGAGGAGTATGGGATTAACATAACAATTACTATATATAAAATAGGTAAACAACAAGGATTTACTATGTAGCATGGGAATTATATTCAGTATCTTGTAATAACCTGTAATGGAAAAGAGTCTGAAAAAAATTTATATATGTATATATAACGGAGTCTCTTGTTGCAGAGCACGGGCTCTAGGCACACAGGCTCAATAGTTGTGGCTCTTAGAGGACTGGGGCGGGGAGGGTGGGGGAGACTTGAGGGGGGTGGAGTCAAGGAAGGGAGGGAATATGGGGATATGTGTATAAAAACAGATGATTGAACCTGGTGTACCCCCAAAATAAATAAATAAATAAATAAAAGTGGAAGAAGGAAAAAAAAAATATATAGTTGTGGCTCACGGGCTCTAGAGCGCAGGCTCAGTAGTTGTGGAACACGGGCTTAGTTGCTCTGCGACATGTGGGATCTTCCTGGACCAGGACTCAACCCCATGTCCCCTGCATTGGCAGGTGGATTCTTAACCATTGCACCACCAGGGAAGTCCCTGTCATATTTTAAGATATGCTGTCATTTCCACATCATTAGAAATATTGCTTTTAATATTTAGAACCAATCTGATCATTATAGATTATCACTATTTCTAGTATATTTAGCAGCACACGCTTAATTTGAGTTTTGAATTTAGTGAGTGACAAAGTGTGGGGATGTGGGCACCCTGAGCCGTGGGACTCTACCATTTGCTGGCTGTGTGTGGAACTCTGAGTCCTGACCTGGGTGCAGTGGGGATAAGCGAGACCCTGTCCCAGGTTTTGAGGACTAAAGAGGGCTCAGTAGAGCATTGTGGTTGGCAGGTAGGAGACACCTGATGGATTTCTTACTACGATATTATGTGCTGCTCTTTTCTGGGATAAATTGTGTTAGCTTTTTTAGAAACTTAAATGCCTTTTTTTTCCTCAGTCAGACTTCGTAGACTGTGACAATAGGCTTTTTTAATTCTCTTTTTTTGTTTGTTTTTATTCTTGATTTTTTTCCAAAATTAAAATTTTACACTCCAAAAAATGCTAAAACAGTTTTTATTCAGAGCAGCTGAATATAAATGTGAAGAAAACTCTTATGGTATAGCCGGAGTTTATGATGCTGTGACTAGAGGAGTCTATATATATATATGTATGAATTAGTCTAAATTTCCATTCTTGAGGAGGCCTGGCCAGCGGACATGTGCGAATAAATACTTTTACAGGATGCTATGTCTGGGCAAATGAGCTTTTTTGGCACCTCATGAGTTGTGACAAATATCTATAGACTGTTTGCATTTATTAGAATCTACATTTGACTGAGCATGTCATCTTTTGTTCTCACTGAGCCGGAGGGAGATGGTACCTAGGATTACACAGTCAAGGTCACAAAAACCTTATAATGTGAGAGTAAGATGTTAATATTTAGATAATATTAGAGCAGAAAATAGTTTTTGAACTCTTATGAGAAATATTCAGATCAGAAATTCTCAACTGTTGAAGAGTTAGTGCTAAGAAGTGAACTGTTAATGTTTTTCACTTCCTGAGTGAACTAGAACAGGATTTCCCATGAAGCACAGGTCACCACATCAAAATCACCCGGGTCAATGATTAAAAATGCAAATTTATGGGTGCTGCCACAGGCCTGCTCAATCAGAATGTGAAGGTGGGGCGCAGGCCTGTGTTTTTAACCAACTCACCTGATCTTATGCCCACCAAGGTTAAGGACCAGTATTTTCCACAGAAGCTATTTTTCAGTAATTAGATGTTTAGTATTTTTTGTTGTAAGTTAAAAGCTGCTCCCTTAGATGCATTGAAAATTGATTTTTTTTTCTTTAAAAATAACCCTCACTGGTGGTAAATTTCACATGCAAGTGCTCGCATTTCCATAAGTCTGTTTATGTGGTAGTGGGCCCAAGTGTACCCTAACTCTCTATGCACTATGGCACGTAGAAATGAATCCCTTAAGGCCACCTCTCAGCCTTAGGAAGGTCCAGTTCAGCCAAGTAGTAGGTGCTGAGTTGGGTCTCTGTGGGCCTTGCGACTTGGTAATAGTCCATTTCAGTTATAAATGTCACCTTTCCTCAGGTGTGTGCAGTCAGACTGAAGTCACAGTGCCCCCGGACACGAAGTGTACTGTAGTTTACCGCTGTACCAATGATAAAATTTCCATGACATGATTAAATGACACTGTGCTTACCAGCTTAATAGATACTTTAAACGTTAAAACAGAGATAAACTTATGCCTCCGGCCTCCCACTTCCGATGTTCTCATGTCCGCCCAACCAGACTGGATTCCTGATTCCAGTTGCAGAGGGAACGTTATTATTTTAAATTTTCCCACTGTTGAGCTGATAAAACCGGGTATAGGAGCCCAGCTAGATGTGATTGTCAGCATTTCAAGCGGTGCTGCAAAACTTTCTAACATTGATAACACTTTCCACTGCTCACAGTATTTTGTCCTGTCCAGTTGTTGCAGGAGGACATGTAAGGATTTAAAAAAAAAGAAAAAAAGGTTTGGTTTGCTCTCCTGGGGTGGAAAGTCAAGATCTCCAGGTGGCAGAGTGTGGCTAGCCCAGGGGCTGAGGCTGCTGTTCTGGGTGCCATTTCCTCCTCGCTGGAGGAGGAGCCATGAAGGGAGACTGGGAGAGAGTGGCCCGTGCGCGAGGCAGGAGGAGACCCAGGCGGCTGGTTTCGTGGCAGCCCAGTCAGGAGGGCAGTCAGCATGTCAAATGCTGCCAAGAAGTGGGGAGTTGGCTGTTCTCTCTGAAAAACGGAAAGTTGGTGGTGGTTGCATTTCAGATAACCCTCAGTCTCCTTAACATCTCCGTGTCTCTTCAGGCTCTGCCCCTGCACTCTCCCCAGTGTCATCTCGGGGCTCTTCCCCCAGCTCAGATGGGCTTTCCTTCTGTTTTTCTTGAATGAACCGAATTCTTTCCTATTCCAGAACTTTGGATCAGGGATCTCCTTTCCTAATCGTTCACAAAGTTAATTCTCACTTATTCTCTTTTTTTAATAAATTTATATATTTATTTATTTATTGGCTGTGTTGGGTCTTTGTTGCCGCGCACAGGCTTTCTTTAGTTGTGGTGAGTGGGGGCTACTCTTCGTTGCAGTGCTCGGGCTTTTCATTGCATGGGCTTCAGTAGTTGTGGCACATGGGCTCAATAGTTGTGTCTCGAGGGCTCTAGAGCACAGGCTCAGTAGTTGGGGCACACAGGCTTAGTTGCTTGTTGGTATGTGGGATCTTCCTGGAGCAGGGATTGAACCCATGTCCCCTGCATTGGCAGGCGGATTCTTAACCACTGCGCCACCACGGAAGTCCCAATTCTCACTTCTCCTTAATTTTTCAGCTCAATGTCTCTTCCTCAGAGAAGCCTACTGTGATTTTAGGAGTCTCTCCTCCTGACTCCTTCCCTTCAGATCAGTTGTCACAATTTTGTAGGTATGTGTTAATTTGGTGCTTAGTATTTTATTGTCTAAATTAAATTATAAACCCTGCAACACCAGAGTACATGTCTGTTTTGCTTACCTCTCTATACCCAGTATCTAGCATAGTGCCTGGCACATAGTAGGTGCTCAAAAAATACTCGATTTGATTACCAAAATATAGAGCAAAATGGACACTGGTTTGAAATATGTTACCCTGAAATCTTAACAGCATTGCAATGTATTGAATTTTTCACAAATGGGCTGTATTACAAAATTTGCAAACTGATTGATTGACACAGATCAGATTTCTCTATAGAAAAAGTGTCATTGTTGGTCCAGGTCAGAACCCACTGAAAATAACAATTACAGATCTGCAGGCTCACCTTTATCCAAATATCAGTATTGATTTCCAAATGGGGATTCCCAGTTTTCAGCCTTCACAAATTTTTTAAAGCCTCCATTCTTATGAATTTAGGACAGAAACGATGTATTTAGAAAGATTATTTTTAGTATTGAAAAAAAGTGGTGACACTGACAGGAAGTGTTTCGGAGGAATGTTGGTAGCAGAAGCCCTGTTGGAGTGAGTGTGCAATAGATGTGAAGTGAGGAAGTGGAGACCACAGAAGTAGGCAAGTCTTGAAGAATTTTGCTGCAAGAGAGGAGAGGAATGGAGTGGTGGCCAGAGGGAGACATGGCATTGTGGGCTCTTTAAAAAAGATGGATGCTGTGAAGGCATATTTATACAACCATAGGAGTGATCCACGGAAGGGGGAGAAATTGACCACTCCAGAGAAAGAGGGGAATATGTGGGAGTGAAACCCTCAAGAAGGCAGAGGGCCAAGACCCAGTGGTCAGAGGAAGGATCGGCCTTGGGTGGCAGCATGGTCCCGTCCACGCTCACAGGAGTGTGTGGGGACAGATGCTGCCGGGTGGGAACTGTGGGTAGTACAACGATTTCCCCCAAGAGGTAAGGTCTCAGCAGAGAAATGAGGAGAGATGTGTGAAATTGTCGACCTCCAATGGGAAAGTGAATTTGCTGAGGAAGTGCTAGCATTGAGGGTCTGCTGGTGATTTGTGACATAAATTCAAAAAGAGTCCCATTACTAGAATCATTTTCTCCCACTGCTCAGGTGTCGGGTGGATTAGATGGAGTGTTGGGTTTAATCTGGGTTGGGGTTTTGTCAAATCACTGCGACAAGGCAGAGAGGGATGAGGGGCTTAGGGAAGGTAGTGACACAGTGACAGGGTCCATGGATCAGAAGGTGGAGGATTGTGGGGTTTTAGAATCAGCGGGATGGAGAGACAGGTGGTGGCCAGAGGGGCCGTTTGCAGTGAGTGGTACAGAGGTGGCGGAGTTGATGAGGACAAGGGGGATGGTGGCCGTGGTGGCTGCTGTTGGGGCAGGGGAAAATCACTGGGGCTCAGTAGGTCAAGAATTGAGTGCCCAGAGTTTTTGGATGGCTTAGCTGTGTGGCTGTTCAATTTGAGAAAAAAAAAAAAGATGACAGCAACAGGTGGAGACAGTTACCTTGAGTTGGGTGCCGAGGTTGCCAGTGCAGGAGGAGACTGAGGTGACAGCTGTGAGCGGATTGGAAGGGGAAGGAAAAGCTGCCTGTGCTTCCAAGGCTCCCGGGCTCTGAGAGGCCCAGAGGAGGGTCCATGACTTCCGTAAAGTCGCTTAGGAAGTCGTGAGGTGGGGAGTCAAGCCTAGGCGGGCGGAGGCAGGGCCGGGCTCCCAACCCCCACACTGACTGCCCCAGAGGAGCTCGAAGCAGGGCCCAGGGTTAGAGAGGGCCCAGTGCAGTAAAAATACGAAGCCAGCTTGTGAGCACAGGCAGTGTGTTCCACTCCTGTATCAGCCGTAGGTCGGCACTTCGTCCATCTGGGAGGTACAATTAAAGGCTGGGATGGGGATGGAGGTCAGTTCTGATTTGTAGAGCTGGACTCGGCAGCTCTCCCCGCTGGCGCTGGTTGGTGTCCTGCCTGGTCCTGTCTTGAGTGCAGCGCTGCTCTTGGAGACAGTGGTGTGTGGTGAGGAGGCAGCCCAATGCAATGACCCGGGAGAATGAGCCTGAGTGAGCCCTGCTCAGAGGCCCGGGGGGGGTGCCCAGGAGGGGCAGGAGCTGAAGCATCCGTTTTTCTCCCAGTGTGGGGTGCAGTCCAGGGCCTCCCCGGTGCTGGGTGCTCTTCTGGATCATCTGAGGTACTCGTCCGGGGGAGCTGCCCGGTCCAGGAGCTCTGGCTGTTTGGGGAACCAGGCAGTTCCCAGGCGCCTAGGAGATGGCGCTGAGCTTCAGCGGGCTGCGTAGCTGACCCAGGAGGGCCTGGACCCAGCTGGCCCTGGGAACCTCTGCGTCTGCCAAATTGTACATGAAAACCCCTGGCTGCGGATGTTCTGGGGCCGGGCCAGGCCAGAACTGAGGCTGGCTGTGATCAGAGGGTCTCTACCTGCACCTGCCGCCGTCCACCCCCTCCTCCTTGTCTGCGTTTGGCTTTTCAAGGTTCTCCTATGCGGAAGTCTGTCACGGAAGAGGAGTAGCATGGGAGAGACTGCACGCTGCTTTATACACATTATCTCACATGGTTCTCTGAATAGCTCTGCAACAAAGGAATTGCTCTCCGTAGTTTACAGAAAAGAAAAAAAGTTCAGAGAGGTTCCATGTGTCCCAAGCACACAACTAGTCAGTGGCAGGGGCCAGGATGCAAAACAGATGATTTGACCCCAGATAGTAATAATTGTTACAACAACTGAGTACTTAATAAGAGCCGGGCACCATTCCAAGCACATCCCATGAGTAATTCATTTAAGCCTCACCCCAGTCCTACAAGGTAAGTGCTATTATTAGCATCGTCCCCATTTCACAGATGAAGAAACTGAGGCACAGGGTAAGTTTTCTTACTTGTTCCTGCGAATTACACTGGCAGCAGGGGGAGGATGGGGATGTCTGGTGCAGCACTCTTGCTTTTAACCACTACCCTGTAGTGCTGCCTTTCTGGGGTCTGTGTTGTTCCATGACCCCACCCTCTCTCCCTCACCCTGGTGGCCTTGTCCCTGGCCGCACTCCCCGGGGCAGAGTTTCCCCGCAGTGGCATGGCCGCCGTGATGTCTGTGTGGCATGACTGACAGCGATGCCAAGGCTTCATTCTTCCCAGAGCTCCTTCGTTCATAGTCACCATCAGCTCTGTGAGGGAGCAGGTGTGACGAGGGAGCAGCGCTGCTTTTCCTGCAGACATGGGAGTATGTGCGAGAACCCCAAATCCTGCCCCCCGAGATCCGTGTGCTTTCCCCCAAGACAGTGCTGCTCACACCAGTGACCGTGCCCTCTTGGTTTGCCTCCTCAGCAGGTTCTCATGTGTGTGTGTGTGTGTGTGTGTTCAGGGCTCACGGAGACAGAGCCGTGCTTTCCCCAGAAAGGTGACAGCAGGGAAGACAGCCACTGTATTTGTGCTGTGAATGTTCTCTCTCCCGTTTCCCAATGCATCAAGATTATTTTGCATTTTGTTGGTGTATAGCCTTCCCGTGGGTAAAGGCTCCCACGGAAGATGGGAAGCAGGTGAGAGGCAGAGAGATGATCTTCTGAATAAATACACGGGCCAGGCCGGAGTGGGGGGGCGGGGAGGCGGGGATTAGCAGTTTGCATCAGGGAAGCTATTCAAAACACGGAACGCTGGGTGGTGAACGCTGTGAGAGGGACTGTGTGTACTCCATGAGATACAGACTAGAAACACTTGGCCTGTTAGCTGTGGGCTGGGAACGAGAAAGTAAGTTCCGTCTTGTGTTTTCCCACAAAATAGCTCAGAGCATCACACACCAATTACCCTACTTACTCATCCAACATGTAAAGGGACTTGATGGGGTGACAGTCTTGGGATGGAGCAGGAAACGTAGTAACGTAGTTTCCATTTGAGAAATGGAAATTGAAGGAACAGATTTGCAAATTGGCTCAGCAATTCAGTGAAAATGTGAGCCTTGGATCTCTCAAATGTTTAAGCCAGTACTCTTCACTCTGCTGAGTTCCAATATTAGTTAGTATAATGGGCTGTTTATGTTTAACTAAATGTAAGACTAATTTACAGCTAGTCTTGCTCTGGGCTGGGCATTACGCGTGGGACACACACCACCCAGTCCAGGCCCTTTCCGGAAGCCGGAGGGATGCATGATGGTTTGCTGCCAGAAGGTGGGTAAGAAGATGACAGTACACAGAATCCCTGGAAGAGGAAATGAAGACATGTTTTATGGATTGAAGCAGAACAGAGTGGAGCGGCGTGGCTCTGAGTGGGAGAAGGGTGCAAATTGTATCCCTCTGTCGGCCCCAGAGTCCAGGTCAAATGCTCTTTCACTCCTCCAAGCCCCACCACCGCAGCTCCAGGCCTCACCATCCCAGCCCCAGGCTGGCTGTCATCTCTGCCTCGAGTTCTCACGGTACCGTCGTGCTTACCCAGCACTGAGCACGGGCGACGACCTGGACGAATAAATGCACCACAGGTATGAACTCGTCTTGCTGCCCCCCACCGCATCCGCCGTGAGAAAGGAAGCATCGTGAATCCCTTCGTACTGAGGAGGACAGACGGGCCCAGAGAGGTTAGGTAATTTGCCTCGTGTCACACAGCTAGTGAGGGGTGGGGTGGGGCCTGAGTTCTCTATTATACACGGTGCATCCCTGACATCTACCACCTCCTCCCTTTCCTTGTCTGGCATGTGAACCGCTGCCCGGCGGTGACCCCCCACTGAGGACCTGCGCCCTGTGGGAAGCCCCGCCCTTGACGTGGGTGGAGCCTGGCACCCTGAGCCCCGCTTGGGGAGCCACAGCGCCCCCTGGTGCCCGGGGAATCTGGCCTCAGCCCCGCGACGGCCCAGCGCGAAGGCTCGCGGCGCCCCCCTGCCCCACGCCGGGGCCGCAGGACCGAGCCGCCCAAGGTAGGAGGGGCTGCTGCCCGGCTGGGCGGGTGCGGCTTCGGGGGCTGCCCCGTGGGAGCGCCTCGGTCCAGCAAGCCCGGGCCCCACGTGGGCTCTCTGGCCGACGCCGGGTCTCCGGGCAGCCCTCCGCCGGGCCCAGCGGCCCGGGGAGGACATCCCCGAGGGGGCCGCCGCCCGGGAGGGCCCCCCACCCCGAGGCCGGCGGGGAGCCCCTGCAGAGCGCGCAGCCGGCGTGTCCGTGAGGCCGGCTCCCCGCCGCGTGGACGTGACCCGGGCCTCGTGCCCCCCAGGGCCCGGGCTGGGGGTGATGCTCTGTGCAAACAGAGACCGACCGAATGGGCTGCGTATCCGCGCCTGCGGCTTCCATCCTGGCAGAGGCCGAAGGCGGGCAGGAGGGCCGGGACACTTCGTGGTGAAGAAGTGGGAAGGCTCCCGTGTGCCCTGACTGGAGGCTGTGGCCCCGGGAGGCTGGAGGAGGCTGAGGGGAAGTGGGGCGTCCTATGGGATGCGTGAGGGGTGCGTATGTGGCTTTCCCTGGTTGGTCCTAAGGTGGAGGCCGGCAGTTAGGGAAGCTGTCCGTTAGTGATGGAGTCCCGGCCATCGGGGCTGATGCTCACAAGGATGGTTGGCCTCCTGGATGGCCGCCGTCGAGGTGGCAGTCTCCCTTCCTGCAAGAACGACTTCTATGAAGCAGGTGGCTTCCTGGGCAGGGTGCTGCAAGGCTGTGGGTTGGCGTTCTGTTGTTATATATGGTCTGGCCTTCCACCAGTCTGTGTATTGAGCCTCTCCCTGCGCTGTCGCTGTCTTGAAATTCTTGGCAGGGGGCCCCACACCGGGTCCGGTAAATGATGTAGCCATTCCTGTGTTCTTCGGACTCATGACCAAGGAAGCTTTCATGATCTAGTTGCAGTTTTCCAACGTTTACTTAGAAGTTGAGGTTGTGCTGTCCTCAAGTACTGAAGGCCTCCTGGTGGAACCCAGGTTCCAACACCCGGGAGAATGTCTTCGGGCCTGTTGTCCCCGGTCTGTTTCCTTCTGAAGCCTGCAGATCCTCCGCTGTGTTTTTTCCATCTTGATATGGTCAGGGTCTTCTGGACAGTGTGGATGGTTGGTGAGCTAGGGCTGAAACAAACATCTACCTTGGGTCAAAGCTTACTAATTTGGATCCTGTTCATTTAAAATGGAGTCTTGGTCTGTTTTTGACAAAAAGATTTGCTAAGCAAATGCACTGCGCAAAAAATTTTCAGGGAGGAGGACAATATTTAACCTGAGAGCAAAATTTTCAGCACTGTGTTATACAAAACCAGTGAATTACCTTGTAAGTGTAAAATCTAATTTCAATGCGTTCTTTGTTGTTCATGCGTTGGAGGAGGTCACTGAGAGGACGTGACCGTCTGTTGACCCTGGAGCTGGACCGAGGCAATCAGAGGCCCCTCACCCCCTCCCCTGTCCTTGGAACCTACGTTCTGCCCTCCGTTCCCACAGTAGGAGCTACTTCAAGGATGCAACCTTGAAATATTGTGTTGTTGGGACCATTTGAACTCACTTAAGGCCTCTACGTAAACTTTTAAGGCTGATGGGCGGGTGTGGAGATCCGGGGCCACACCAGACAAGCCCCATTTGTAAGTTCCTTTGCTTAGTAAACCTGCCACCTACCGATCTGGAGCAGCTACCTCTTTCTTGGTTTCTCCTTGCCTCCCTACCTTGTTGGGGCCAGTTTCTGATTTCACCTGCTGCAAGCTCCTGAGCTTACGATCCAATATCATGAAAGTGGCTCCAACCCCCCCCCCCCCCCGCCGCCTGTAGACGTGGCCTTGTGAAGGCATCCTGAAACGCTCAAAAGCAAGAAAGTGAAGTCTTTCTGTGAGGATTTCCTCATTTGGGCTCACTGCAAAAAGAGCCCGTCTTTTTTAAGCCCTGCTCCCTCATGTGCCTCCCCCAGTCCTAACAAAAAGCTCTGGAGGGGACAGAGCACAGCACAGCCCCCAGGCCACACTGCCACTTAGTAGCCGTGAAACCTTAACCAGGCTGCTTAACTTCTGGGAGCCTCATCTTCCTTATCTGTGAAATGGGGACAGTGATGCCACCCCGCCTGGGGTCCAGGTGTGGGCAAAGGAGGTAATGTTCACGGAAAGGAACGAACGCTTGCTGGCCCGAACCCACACTCGGTAGACTCAGTCGTGGTCACTCGCCCTCACTGCTGTGGTTAATCCCAGGCAGTCATCACCACCACCTCGTTGCTTTGGTCACATTTTTCTTTCTGGTAAAGGAAACTTTCCCCGTGGATGTGTCACCTCAGACACCAGCTCTGGCTTTGAATGCCCTCAGACTCTCGAAGGATGAAGATTTTCCTCCACTGAGGGCATTTAAAAGGAGATGCCACGGAGGCTGGTGGCAGCTGCCCAGGAGGCCTTTCCTAACCTTTTAGGAAAACGATAGTATGGGCTGGAGCACAGGGTGGCCTCCCAGGTGGCCATTTGCAAGGGGACGGGCTCGTGTGCACACCCCGTTCTGAAGGGTTGTTTTGGGAGGAGTCCCTTCGCCCTGCAGTGACACGTCTAAAGCAGAGCGGTGGGCACTGGCCGTGCACACGCCAAAGGGCGCTGATTCGTAACCAGCAGGCGTGGGCACGGCCGCCTCCCTCTCTCCCAGGCTCCTGCTGGCTCCATCTCCTGACAGTATCGGTTTGAAGACTATCGTGTTTGGCTGGTACCTGCACGGTGACTCATGGGACCATGCAATCATGATGCATTTGCAAACACCCAGAGCTTACCTTGGTTCTGAGTGGCCAGAGGCTCACAGTAAGTGCTCACTAAATGCCTTACCCGGCCATGTGCCCCACTGCCCTGGTTTCTTGGTGACCTTGGCCCACCCACCCGGCCTTCAATGTTGGGCAGTTTTCATAAAAGTCTCTGGGAAGCCGAAGGAACACCTGAATTATGGACCAGAAAATAAGATTGAGATGTACTGTTTTTTGATTGAACCAAACCCAAGATCTTTGTCCCAGGGATTTTTCAAATATGAGTGCCAGGCTTCTTATAATTAAAGGTGGGGGGGAGGGGCAGCAGGGAGCATGGAAAACACAAAACAGGCTGAGCCTTGGGACCTGCTCCAGTCGGCTCTGCAGCTGTCACAGCTGGAGTGCCGTACCCCCTCACCACCATCCCCAGAGTTCTCTTCAACTGTTTCCTGGATCCGGACCTTCCTCCTTCTCAGTTAACACCCTCATGGGGGGAGCATATTTTCCAGAAGCTTCCTGAGAACGGGTACACAGGAGCAAACTTTCTAAGATGTTTTAGGTTTTTTTTTTAAGAACTTTTATTGAGATACAGTTAACATACAATAAACTGCATATATTTGGAGTGTACTGTTTGGTATCCCAATCTCCCAATTCATTCCCCCCCCAACCCTCCCCGCTTTCCCCACTTGGTGTCCATATGTTTGTTCTCTACATCTGTGTCTCTATTTCTGCCTTGCAAACCGGTTGATTTGTACCATTTTTCTATATTCCATATGTGTGTGTTAATATACGATATTTGTTTTTCTCTTTCTGACTCACTTCACTCTGTATGACAGTCTTTAGGTCCATCCATGACTCTACAAATGTCCCAGTTTTGTTCCTTTTTACAGCTGAGTAATATTCCATTGTATATATGTACCACATCTTCTTTATCCATTCATCTGTTGATGGACATTTAGGTTGCTTCTATGTCCTGGCTATTGTAAATAGTGCTGCAGTGAACATTGGAGTGCATGTGTCTTTTTGAATTATGGTGTTCTCTGGGTATATGCCCAGCAGTGAGATTGCTGGGTCATATGGTAGTTCTATTTTTAGTTTTTGCAAGGAACCTCCATACTGTTCTCCAAAGTGGCTGTATCAATTTATATTCCCACTAGCAGTGCAGGAGTGTTTCCTTTTCTCCACACTCTCTCCAGCATTTGCTGTTTGTAGATTTTCTGATGATGCCCATTCTAACTGGTGTGAGGTGATACCTCATTGTAGTTTTGATTTGCATTTCTCTAATAATTAGTGATGCTGAGCAGGTTTTCATGTGCCTCTTGGCCATCCATATGTCTTCTTTGGAGAAATGCCTATTTCGGTCTTCTGCCCAATTTTTGATTGGGTTGTTTGTTTTTTTGATATTGAGCTGGATGAACTGTTTATATATTTTGGAAATTGATCCTTTGTCTGTTGATTCGTTTGCAGATATTTTCTCCCATCCTGAGGGTTGTCTTTTTGTCTTACTTATAGTTTCCTTTGCTGTGCAGAAGCTTTGAAGTTTCATGAGGTCCCACTTATTTATTTTTGTTTTTACTTCCATTGCTCTAGGGAGTGGATCAAAAAAGATCTTGCTGTTATTTATGTCGAGGAGTGTTCTTCCTATGTTTTCCTCTAGGAGTTTTACAGTGTCTGGCTTTACATTTAGGCCTTTAATCCATTTTGAGTTTACTTTTGTGTATGGTGTTAAGGAGTGTTCTAATTTCATTCTTTTACATGTAGCTTTCCAGTTTTCCCAGCACCACTTATTGAAGAGGCTGTCTTTTCTCCATTGTATATCCTTGGCTCCTTTGTCATAGATTAGTTGACCATAGTTTATCTCTGGGCTTTCTATCCTGTTCCATTGATCTATATTTCTGTTTTTGTGCCAGTACCATACCGTCTTGATCACTGTAGACTTGTAGTATAGCCTGAAGTCAGGAAGCCTGACTCCACCATCTCCATGTTTCCTTCTCAAGATTGCTCTGGCTGTTCGGGGTCTTTTGCATTTCCATACACGTCGTAAAATTTCTTGTTCTAGTTCTGTGAAAGATGCCGTTGGTAATTTGGTTGGGATTGCACTGAATCTTTAAATTGCTTTGGGTAGTATAGTCATTTTCACAATGTTGATTCTTCCAACCCAAGAACATGGTATGTCCCACCATCTGTTTGTGTCTTCTTTGATTTCTTTCATTAGTGTCTTATAGTTTTCTGAGTGCAGGTCTTTTATCTCCTTGGTTAGGTTTATTCCTAGGTATTTTATTCTTTTTTGTTGCAATGGTGAATGGGATTGTTTCCTTAATTTCTCTTTCTGATCTTTCATTGTTAGTGTAGAGAAACGCAAGAGGTTTCTGTGTGTTAATTTTGTATCCTGCAACTTTACCAGAGTCATTGATGAGCTCAAGTAGTTTTCTGGTGGCATCTTTTGGATTTTCTATGTATAGTATCATGTCATCTGCAAACAGTGACAGTTTGACTTCCTCTTTTCCAATTTGGATTCCTTTTATTTCTTTTTCTTCTCTGATTGCTGTGGCAAGGACTTCCAAAACTATGTTGAATAGTAGTGGTGAGAGTAGACATCCTTGTCTTGTTCCTGATCTTAGAGGGAATGCTTGCAGTTTTTCACAATTGAGAATGATGTTTGCTGTGGGTTTGTCACATATGGCCTTTATTATGTTGAGTTGGGTTCCCTCTATGCCCACCTTCTGGAGAGTTTTTATCATAAATGGGTGTTGAATTTTGTCAAAAGCTTTTTCTGCATCTATTGAGATGATCATGTGGTTTTTATCCTTCAATTTGTTAATGTGGTATATCACATTGATTGATTTGCATATATTGAAGAATCCTTGCATTCCAGGGATATACCCCACTTGATCATGGTGGATGATCCTTTTAATGTGTTGTTGGATTCTGTTGGCTAGTATTTTGTTGAGGATTTTTGCATCAAACTTCATCAGTGATATTGGTCTGTAATTTTCTTTTTTTGTAGTATCTTTGTCTGATTTTGGTATCAGAGTGATGGTGGCCTCATAAAATGAGTTTGGGAGTGTTCCTTCCTCTGCAATTTTTTGGAAGAGTTTGAGAAGGATGGGTGTTAGCTCTTCTCTAAATGTTTGATAAAATTCACCTGTGAATCCATCTGGTCCTGGACTTTTGTGTGTTGGGAGATTTTTAATCACAGTTTCAATTTCATTACTTGTGATTGGTCTGTTCATATTTTCTATTTCTTCCTGATTCTTGGAAGGTTATACCTTTCTAAGAATCTGTCCATTTCATCCAGGTTGTCCATTTTATTGGCATATAGTTGCTTGTGGTAGTAGTCTCTTATGGTGCTTTTTATTTCTGTGGTGTCCGTTGTAACTTCTCCTGTTTCATTTCTAATTTTATTGATTTGAGTCCTCTCCCTCTTTTTCTTGATGAGTCTTGCTAGAGGTTTATCAATTTTATTTATCTTCTCAAAGAACCAGCTTTTAGTTTTATTGATTTTTGCTATTGTTTTCTTTGTCTCTATTTCATTTATTTCTGCTCTGATCTTTATGATTTCTCCCCATCTACTAACTTTGGGTTTTGTTTTGCTCTTCTTTCCCTAGTTTCTTTAGGTGTGAGGTTAGATTATTTATTTGGGATTTTTCTTATTTCTTGAGGTAGGGTTATATCGCTATAAACTTCCCTCTTAGAACTGCCTTTGCTGCATCCCATAGGTTTTGGACCATTGTGATTTCATTGTCATTTGTCTCTAAGTATTTTTTAATTTCCTCTTTGATTTTTTCAGTGATCTGTTGGTTATTTAGTAGCTTATTGTTTGGCCTCCATGTGTTTGTGTTTTTTACAGCTTTTTTTCCTGTAATTGATTTCTAATCTCATAGCATTGTGGTCAGAAAAGATGCTTAATATGATTTCAGTTTTCTTAAATTTACCAAGGCTTGATTTGTGACCCGAAATGTGATCTATCCTGGAGAATGTTCCATGTGCCCTTGAGAAGAACGTGTAATCTGCTGTTTTTGGATGTAATGTCCTATAGATATCTATTAAATCAAGCTGATTTATTGTGTCATTTAAAGCTTGTGTTTCCTTATTAATTTTCTGTGTGGATGATCTGTCCATTGGTGTAAGTGGGGTGTTAAAGTCCCCCACTATGATTGTGTTACTGTCAATTTCCTCTTTCATAGTTGTTAGCATTTGCCTTATGTATTGAGGTGTTCCTATATTGGGTGCAAATATATTTTTAATTGTTATCTCCTCTTCTTGGATTGATCCCTTGATCTTTAGGTAGTTTCCTTTCTTGTCTCTTGTAACATTTCTTGTTTTAAAGTCTATTTTATCTGATATGACTATTGCTACTCCAGCTTTCTTTTGATTTCCCTTTGCATGGAATATCTTTTTCCATCCCCTCACTTTCAGTCTGTATGTGTCCCTGAGTCCGAAGTGAGTCTCTTGTAGACAGCATATGTATAGGTCTTGTTTTTGTATCCATTCAGCCAGTCTGGGTCTTTTGGTTGGGGCATTTAGTCCATTTACATTCAAGGTAATTATCGATATGTATGTTCCTATTACCATTTTATTAATTGTTTTGTTTATGCTTTTGTAGGTCCTTTTCATCTCTTATGTTTCCTGCTTAGAGAAGTTCCTTTAGCATTTGTTGTAGGGCTGGTTTGGTGGTGCTGAATTCTCTTAGCTCTTGCTTGTCTGTAAAGCTTTTGATTTCTCCGTCAAATCTGAATGAGATCCTTGCTGGGTAGAATATTCTTGGCCGTAGGTTCTTCCCTTTCATCCCTTGAAATATATCATGCCACTCCCTTCTGGCTTGCAGAGTTTCTGCTGAGAAATCAGCTGTTAACCTTATGGGAGTTCCCTTGTATGTTACTTGTCGTTTTTCCCTTGTTGCTTTTAATAACTTTTCTCTGTCTTTAATTTTCATCAGTTTGACTACTATATGTCTTGGCATGTTTCTCCTTGGGTTTATCCTGCCTGGGACTCTCTGTGCTTCCTGGACCTGGGCAGCTATTTCCTTTCCCTTGTTAGGGAAGTTTTCAACTATAATCTCTTCCAATATTTTCTCAGGTCCTTTCTCTCTCTCTTCTCCTTCTGGACCCCTATAATGTGAATGTTGGTGTGTTTAACATTGTCCCAGAGGTCTCTTAGGCTGTCTTCAGTTCTTTTCATTCTTTTTTCTTTATTCTTTTCTGCATCAGTGATTATCACCATTCTGTCTTCCAGATCACTTATTCGCTCTTCTGCCTCAGTTAATCTGCTATTGGTTCCTTTTAGTGTATTTTTCATTTCAGTTATTGTGTTGCATATCTCTGTTTGTTTGTTCTTTAAGTCTTCTAGGTCTTTGGTAAATTTTTCTTGCAACTTTTCAATCTTTGCATCCAGTCTATTTTCAAAGTCTTGGATCATCTTCACCATCATTATTCTGAATTCTTTTTCTGGAAGGATGCCCATCTCCTCTTCATTTAGTTGTTTTTCTGGGGTTTTATCCTGTCCCTTCATCTGGTACAAAGTCCTCTGCTTTTTCATTTTCTCTATCTTTCTGTGGCTGTGATTTTTAGTTCCACAAGATGAAATACTGCTGATACTGCTTGATTCTGCTGTCTGCCCTCTTGTGGAGGAAGCTGTCTAGGAGGCTCGTGGATGCTTCCTGATGGGAGGGACTGATGGTGCGTGGGGCTGGGGGTGTAAATCTCAGTAAAACTTTAATCCCTTTTGGTGGGTGGAGCTCAGTGACACTTTAATCTGCTTGTCTGCCAATGGTGGGGCTGTGTTCCCACCTTGTTTGATGTTTGACCTGAGGCGACCCAGCACTGGAGCTTACAGGCTCTTTGGTGGCGCTAATGGTGGACTCTGGGAGGGCTCACACCAACGAGCACTTCCCAGAACCCCTGCTGCCAGTGCCCCTGTCTCCTCAGTGAGCCACAGCTGCCCCTCATCTCTGCAGGCAACCCTCCAACACCAGCAGGTAGGTCTGGTTCAGTCTCCTATAGGGTCACTGCTTCTTCCCCCTGGGTCCTGGTGAGCACACTTTTTTGTGTGCCCTCCAAAAGTGGAGTCTCTGTTTCCCCCAGTCCTGTGGAGGTCCTGCAATCAAACCCCACTGGCTTTCAGGGTCTGATTCTCTGGGGATTCCTCCTCCCGTTGCTGGACCCCCGGGTTAGGAAGCCTGACGTGGGGCTGAGAACCCTCACTTTAGTGGGTGGACTTCTGCGGTATAACTGTTCTCCAGCTTGTAAGTCACCCACCCAGCATTTATGGGATTTGGTTTTAACACGATTGCTCCCCTCCTACCATCTCATTGTGGCTTCTTCTTTGTCTCTGGATGTGGGGTGCTTTTTTTTGGTGAGTTCCAGTGTCTTTCCGCTGATGATTGTTCAGCAGTTAGTTGTAATTCTGGTGCTCTTGCAAGAGGGAGTTGAGCACACATCCTCCTACTCTGCCATCTTGATTGCATCAAATTACTATTTCTTAATTTTTTTTTCTTCTCTTCGTTTTCTCTGTTCTCTTTTTCTGGAATTCATGTGGACTGATTCTCTTATTTTTTATCTGTCTCTCTTATTACTTTTTAAAATCTTGTTGCCTTTTGCTTTATTTTCTGAAAGATTTCTTCAACTTTGTCTTCCAATCTTCTAATTAATTTCGATTTTTTTCTAGCATATTTTCATTCCAAAGAGCTCTTTCCTGTTCCTTGATTATTATTTTCTTCCTTCACCTCCTCCTTCTTATAGATCTGTGATATCTTGTGTAATTTCTCTGAAAAGATACATGAACATCATATGTGTGTTTGTGTGTATTTAGTGTGTTTAGTTTTTGTTCCCATGCATTATCTTCAGCTTGATATTGGACACATGGAATTGGAGATGCCCTTGATCTATCCAAGTGTGGTTTTTTCTATCTGGGAGTGTTCAGAAGAATGGTCTAAATTGGAATATAAATTCAGGCATTGGCTTGGGTGTGATGAGATCATCTAAGGAGAGAGCAGAGAGTGAGAAGACGACGGGGTCTTGGTAGAACCTGGCCACTGGCCTCCTGGATGTGGGACTCTGGAAAACATCCAAATTCGGAAAGGAAACCAAGGAGCAGCTGGGAGGTAGAAGTGAGCCTGAGAGCGGGTGTCAGGAAGCCACACGTAGGGCTTTCGAGGTGGAGCAGGGGTCAGTCATGCACCATCTTGAGAGGCTCAGGAAGATGGGCAATGAGCTCCCCTCAGTTGAGCATCCCACAGAGTCCATGTGGCTCCTCGCTCAGGCCCAGGGTTCTGCCTTGAGTCTTTATTTCCATTTTCTTCTGTGACTGCCGAGCTCACCCTCCTGAGATACAGGATTTCCACAGCAACATGCGCCTTGTTTTCTTGCACCTCCTGCTCTTCCTATTCACGCATTCATTTAATTCTCTTTTCTTTTTCTTGTATCTACGTGAGAAGATTGATGTTAGTTGAACCTATGGTGGTAATCATTTTCCAGTATATATAAATCAAACCATCATGCTGTACGCCTTAAACTTGTACAGCAATAAATGTCAATTATTTCTCAATAAAACTGGAAAAAAGAGAAATAATTGTAAAAAACAAAAATCAAAACACAAAACCCACCAAACGTGCTCTCATCACTGTGCACACAGAGGGCATATATCCATCATCCCCAGTTCTCGCCCTTATGTCTTACATTCCAGCGGTGGGGGAGGGGTAGACAATAATCACGTGAAGAAATAGGTGAGTAAGATAATTTCAGATAATGGCACCATTTATAAAGAAATGTGCTGGGCATATACCCAGAGAACACCATAATTCAAAAAGGCACATGCACCCCAATGTTCATTGCAGCACTGTTTACGGTAGCCAGGTCATGGAAGCAACCTAAATGCCCATCAACAGAGGAATGGATAAAGAAGATGTGGTACATACATACAATGGAATATTACTCAGCTGTAAAAAGGAATGAACTTGGGACATTTGTAGAGACAATGGATGGACCTAGAGACTATCATACATTGTGAAGTAAGTCAGAAAGAGAAAAACAAATATCGTATATTAACGCATGTATGTGGAATCTAGAAAAATGCTACAGATCAACCGGTTTGCAAGGCAGAAATAGAGACCCAGATGTAGAGAACAAACATATGGACACCAAGTGGGGAAAGCGGGGTGGGGGGTGGGTTTGGGTGAGATTGGGATTGCCATATATACGTTACTAATAAGAAAAGAAATATGAAATTGTACACTTTAAATATATGCAGTTTATTGTATGTCAATTATATCTCAATAAAAGTTCCAAAAAAAAAAAGAAACCTAAGAATATAAACTTCAAAAAGAAAGAAAGAAAGAACAAAAGAAGGAAAGAACAAACGAAAGAAAGAACAAAAGAAAGAAAGGAAGAAAGAAAGAAAGGAAGGACGGAAGAAAGAAATGTGAAGCAGGGAATTCCCTAGTGGTCCAGTGGTCAGGAGTTGGTACTTTCCCTGTGGGGCACCGGGTTGCATCCCTGGTCAGGGAACTAAGATCCCATAAGCTGTGTGGTGTGGCCAAAAAAAAAGAAAAAGAAATGTGAAGCAGGTTAAGGAGCTAGAGAGGAAGGAAGAAAGAGGGGAGAAGTTGCTATTTTAGGTTAGGCGAAACATTCCAGAAATGATCTGAACAAGGTGAGAGAGGAGGCCAGTGAATACGTGGGGTAGATTTATTCTGACGGAGGGAACAGGGTCTGTCAAGGCCCTAACGTGTGTGCAGGGGAGAGAGGAGAAGGGCAGGCCTTGGTGGGACAGGCTGCGTCACAGGGCCTTGGGGGACGTGGTGAGGCCTGTGGGCTTCATCCTAAATGAGATGGAACATGGCTGGAGGGTTTTAAGCAGAGGAAGAACATGACGTGATTTCTCTTTTAAAAGCGTCATTCCTTCGGGTGTGTAAATACAGGAGGGTCGGGACGAAGGGCAGGGCTGTTTCAACGGCCCAGGAGGAGCTGGCTCCAGAGGGGGCAGGGGCTGCGGCTTGGAGTGCAGACAGGTGCATCCGTCGTCCCCCAGGGAAGCGGCTCTCACAGTGGGCTCCCTGGGGCATCACCTGGGAGCTGGAACATGCAGGTTCTCAGGCTCCCCCCCAGCTCTGTGGCGTCGGAGAGTCAGGGGGTGGGGCCCAGTGGCCTGTGGTTTAATGCACCCTTCAGGGGATTCTGGGGCAAGTGAGGGGGACTGCCTGCTTGCTCACGATGGTGAGGAGTCCTGCGAAGTTCTGAGCCAGAAACTGGCCTGGATCTGGTTTACCTGTTGGGATAACTCCCCTTGGAGGGGGGAGTGGGGGCCCAGTCATGAGCACGAGGTGAGGAGGACACCATGAAGGCCGGTGTGTCTGTGGCTGATACAGAGGAGACGGGCAGTGAGGAATAGAATAGCTAATATTTATAGAGTGTCAAGTATATGCTGGGCATTGTGCTGTGTCACTTGGATTATCCTGTTCAATCCTTGCATTGCCCTCGAAGGAAGGTAGGTTTTATCATCATTCCCACTTCACAGAGGAGGAAGCTGAGGCTGATTAAAGTTGTAAAGAAGCACAACACGCACAGCTTTGTGCCTGTAATTAATGCCACTGAATTGTGCACTCGGATATGGCTAAATAGCAAGTTTTATGTTACATATATGTTATTGCAATTTAAAACAAATTTTTAAAAGAAAAAACACAACAAAAACCACACCCTAGTTTGTGTGTGAGACAGCAGAATTCAAACTCAGGCAGAATGAACCCCGTTCTGAACTCGTCCACACTGTGGTTTGTGTAAGAGGTAGACTCGACACTTTGCACAAGCTGGGAGGGTGGTTCCCCTAATGAGTATTTGTGTCAATTTGTTAACGTGGGGCATTTTATTAAAATGCCCTGTGGTCCAGAACCCCAGATCAGAAAGCTTACGGCTCGTCTCTCCTCCTTTCTTCTTCCTGATCCGCTGTATCCAATCTGAATTGTACTTGTGAAATATTTCCTGGGTTTCACGCCCTGCTCCCCATCCACAGTGCCACCATCTGGCTGCTGCAGGCCAGAACTTCCAGCGGCCTCCACCTGGGGCTTCCAGGCTCCCTCCCAGCTCTTCTTCAAACTGTACTTACAGTCCTAAAATCCTGGGGTCATAGTGGACCTCTGTACTCGGAAGCTTAGCGCTCAGCTTGGTTTCCCAAGTCTGATGATCCCCAGGTCCTGGAGATGCCAGAGTGACTCTTCTAACCAACGCGCCGGTGGGCTTTTCTCAAGACTCTCCAAGGACTCCTTTTCTCATCCAGAATAAAAGACAAAACCCTAAGGGACCAGCCCCTGAGTGCATCTGCGCCCCCTCCTCCCGACACTCACTCCCCCTCCTCCTATTTACTCACTCGGCTTGGGCCGCACCAGGCTCCTTGCTGTCCTTGGAATTCACAGACACGCTCCTCGCTCCAGGCCTTTGGCCTGGCTGTGCCCTCTGCCTGGAACACCCTCCCTGAGACTGGTGGGGTGGTTTCTTCCTTCTGCTTTGACTCTTTGCTCAATCTGACGCCCTATGTAAAGCTTTGCCTCCGTGCCCGGCACCCTGACCTCCCTGTCCTGCGATGTTCCCCTCAAAGCACCCACCACCTTTGCCTATGGTGATATTTGGATTCAGGTCTGATTCCCCTCGCCAGTGAGGATGAGGGCTTTTTGCTGTTTCGTTCGCTGATGTATCCCAAGCCCCTGGCCTATAGTAGGTGCTCAGTAGACATTTGTAGGATAATGGAACGAATGAATGGCTGTTTTCCCAATTTCCCGAGCAAAGCCTGGGATTGTATCATTTCCTTCTTTCTTCTGTTGCCATTCAATTCTCAGGGAATCTTAAAGCTGATTAGGACAGAAGTGAAGGAAGCATGTGGACTGTGAATTTCAGCCTGACCTTGGGTGGGGATGATGGCCAAGGCCTCTTCCCCAGGCTGAGGGGCAGAAGGAAGAAATGGCCTCTCCAAGCCTGGCTTCTCTGCCCGGCGCCCTCAGCCTTACTCTGGTTCTGGCCCTTAAGGCAGGGTGGGGAGGAGGGGCCCAGGGAGGGGTCCAGAATTGGTTTGCATTTCTTGGTGGGTTAGGGGCAGGAAGATCAAGACGTAGGCTCCAATTTTTATTTTTATTTTATTTTTTTACTCTGAAAAAGATGCTTTTCTGTCTCTCCCATCTGTAACTTCTCTGCCTCTGGCTATGTTTTCACACCCAACCCAGTCTAGCAAGGGCACAACAAGAACTGAAAAGAAAATTTTCATTTTGGTGCCTTATTGGTAAAGCTGGGCTTTCCTGTCACGCGTTTTCACCTGGATCAGGACTTCTGCATCACCTTTCTCTGGCTCATTGCTAGCTGCTCTTGAGCTGCGGTTGGCTTCTTTGCCAAGGAGGAGATTTGCATCCTGAGTGCACGGCCCCTTTGGCGACAGCTCCTGCAGTCTGAGCCGCACCAAGATGGGAACGGGGGTGACCTCGTTTCCAGCTGGCTTCTCCACCTCCTGTCTTCACAGAGCTGTCATTTTCAGAAGCTCTAACATTGTGCCCTCAGTGCTTTTGATGGAAATCCTAAAGGCTCTGAAAACCGAAAGTTGTTTTTTATTTTGGTAACTACCTTGGCGTCAAAATGTGACCTGAATTTGATGGCAAAACCCTCACCTGAATGGAGGCTATTAATAACTCTTTATGTAGTCCACTGCGTGTGACGATTAGTATGTTTTGATGCAGAAATATGAATATGGCTAACTGTGTCATGCTATGTTCGTATGTTTAATTGTGTGCCGTCCGGGTCCCCTGGGGGTGTCACGGACTATACCATACTGCGCTGCGTGAATGCTCTTAAATTGGAGTCCTCTGGATTTCGACCCACAGCTGACCCAGGGTTTGGATTTGGGACGTGGATCTGTGTGTGTCCTATGACAGGGAGGCAGGGGGAGTAACGCTTCTCAGAGGCGGACGGCTTGGCTTCAGCTAGGCCGTGCTGGCTGCGCGGTCTTGGCAAGCCTTGGGACTCCTGGACTCTGTCTCTTCATCTGCCATGACAGTGCTCGCACAGCATTGGGACAGGGTCTGCCCTGGCTGTCTCGCCACCTGCATCTCCCATCACGTCCTTGCTGGTGCCTCTTCTTGGACTCATTCTTCCCCAGATACCTCCACATGGCTCACCCCATGTTCAGGTGTCCACGGTGCTCTGAAGTCGCCTCCCCATGGAGGCCTCCTGACCCTGTGGATGAAGCACTGCTCTCTCCTTCCTCCCACCCTCCGCCTCTCTCTCCCACTTTGCTTTTCCATCCAGCACGTGTCTCTACCTGCCATGATATTGTGTGACTGTTAGTTTACTTGTAAATCACCTGTCTCCCCCGCTGGAAGGGAAGCTCCACCAGGCAAGTCTCCTTGGCCTGATTCACGGCCGCCTGCCTGGCACGTCCAGCAGCCCTGCTGGTGCCCAGTGAGGAGCTGAGCAGGCGCGCGGCATCCCTGCAGACGTGCCCTCGGGGAGCACGGCGATGACGGGTGCAAGACCAGGACGGACTCGCCCACCTGCCCGCACTCCCGGGTTCTGCCGTTTCCTCCCCGGAGTTGCTGAGTTCTTCTATATTTAGAAGGGATGCAGGAGGCAGAGGAGACGGCACGTGTGTGGGCATGGGGGCTTCTGAGACAAGGAACTGAAAGGCGATGTTGGTTTTTTGTCAGGACTCAAGACCAAGCTGACTAGATCCTTCCTTGAAGGCCTTTTTAGTGTGGATTTCAGGAAATAAGTCAGAGGGGCATTACGCTCTGCCCCCACTGTGACATTCTTGAAACCCTGGAGTTGGGTTGCTTTTGGCAAAGGCAGGCGGCCACCCCCGGAAACCTCCTGCAGGTGTAGAGGAGCTGAGGGCTGGGAGGGGAAACCAGGCCTTCTGGGTGTCGCAGTTACTAGGAAAGCCTTTCCCTCGGGACCTGTGTCCTCAGGCTTCCTGGTACCTGGGACTGGGCAGAGCTCCCTGGGGGAGGACACGATGTTTTCCTGAGTCCTTTTGCAGGGCCTGAAGCTTCTCCTGTGATGAAGCAGAAACAAGTCAAGTGTTCTTGGGGGCAGCCTGCATATCAGATGATTCAGAAAATGAACTGAAGCAAACGCTGGATTTAGCAAGAGGGCACTCACCCAAATTCCGGGGCCGTGGGGTGAGAACTGAGAGCTCTCTTACAGAGCCGGGAGGGCAGGGTTTTAGAGGAGAGTTGAAGTGTTTAGGGACATGTGACTGAAGTTAGTTAATGAGAGGAGTGATTTGAAACATTGAGCCCAAGGGTTCCAGAACGAAACTCATTAAATATTAGAGACCTTAAAAATGGATGCACGATGCCAGAAAGCAGCATAGCCTGGCAGCCATGCACCTGCTACCCGGGTTTATAAAATTTTACCATTTTGCCAGATTTCAAAAAAAAAAACAAAACCCCGAAGCGTTACAGGCACCACTGGAGTCCCCTGTGTACCCTTCTCTTTCCTCCTTTCCTCTGAGTTTGGTTATTACTTCCAGGCATGTTTTTATATTATTAATACAAATATTGTCTCCATAAATAATTCTATTATTGTACATGTTGTTAAAGTTTACATATCATTTATGATATAAAGTTTTTATTAGGTAATAATATGCATGTACATTATAAGCTGTTACACCACTACGTACAGCTTTCTGCAACTTACCTTTTTTTGTTGTTCAGTATTATGCTTTGGAGGTTTGCCCATGTTGATCCACAGAGCTGTCGTTTGGTCATTTCAAGTCCATCGAACATTCCATCACGTTAATACATCACGAGTTATTTATTCATTCTTCTGTTGATGGCCATTCAGACTGTTGCAAGTTCCTGCTATTACAAACAATACTTCAATGAACATTTTCATACTGTGTCCTCGTGTTCTTGCTAGAGTTTCTTTAGAGTATTTATCCATGAGCAGAATTGCTAACTCAAGAGGTCTGCAAATATCCAGCCTCATTTACTTTGCCGGATGGGTCTCCGGTTGGTCAATACCAATCTCGACTCCCATTAGTAGAGTGTAAGTGTTCCTGTTGCTCTGCATCCTCACCAACTCGTCAGTGTTGCCCAAGGGTTTCATCCCCGTGAGGTGAGGGTTCCGGGCCCTGATCCCCCCACAAGGGCTGACAGCTGGTGGCAGTCTGCCAGCGACACCCCCAGAAGCTGAGGAGAGCATCCTTCTGTTCTCGGAAGGAAGCAGGGTCCACACTCTACCTTCCTCCCGGCCCCCGTGCTCCCTCCACCTTTCACCCTTGAACTCTCCGTGGGGCTGGCTGATCTCTATGGGTCGAATTGCTCCAGATCCCTGTCCTTTGCCTTCCCGTTGGGTTTGGCCTTAGAGAGAAGCCGGGACAGGAGAGCAGGGGATGAGAGGAGACAGAGGTCAAGGTGTTCATTCCTGCTAACCCTCCCCTGACAGAGGTGGCCTTCTTTGGTCTCAGTCCAGGCTGGGCCAGCTCTAGCTCCTGCTTCTCGGGATGCTGTTCCCTGCTCTCACCCCTCTGGGCCTCAGGTGGCTCCAGCTCCCCACGGATGCTGGTCTCTGGGGGCTGCACCAGCTCACCAGCTCCCTTAATCAGCCCACTTGTTATAAAAGGTAACTAAACCCTTGTTATAAATAGTAACTAAACCCTTGGAGTGTGTCACCTCCGTCCTTCCTTGAATGATATACTTTTTGAGTTTTTAAATAATTCTAATATTTTTGAATACTATCCTCCATCAAGATGTCCCCATAAAAGGGGAAACAATGGGACACAGCCAAGTGACACGGAGAGCTGCACCAGGCCTGTGAGCTGCCGGGGTACTCACCAGCCCAGTGACCTTCCCACAAGGATTTAGATTTAAGCCCCAGCACAGTGACCAATGATTTCACATCACAGACCTGCTATGGGGGGTCCTGCAGATCACCAAACCTGCTGATGTTAAGTTTGTGAACGCTGGGAGGCTAAGGTACCTTCCTGAAAGAGTTGTTGTGAGAACAGAAGGAAATAGTCTAGGTCCACGGCGGAGAGGCCAGTGTCTCGCCCAGACGCTTTGGATGAATTAGGAAAAGATGGGAGCTCATGGCCTTGCAGGGAGTCTGGCAAGCAGAGTCCTTACTGGCAGTAAGCTCTTGTGCAGTCCACAACCTATGCAACAGGATGCGATGGCCCTGCTGTAGTCCTTATCCAATGTCCTTACCCAATAGTGGTGAAGATTCAGGCAGATCTAGGCTTACGTCTTGGTCCAGCCCTAGTCTACCCCAGAAAGTTCTGTGGCACATCTGGTGAATCACCTAAACTCTTCATGTGTTCGAAGAGGGTAAAACAGCCTCTACTTTGGAGAACTGCAGTGAGGCTTAAACTGAGAAGAAGTCTGTAATGTGTATAAAGCAGTGTTGCGCACACAGTAGGTGTTCAGTGAGTGCTATTATTCGGACTTAGTTGTCGTTATTCTTATTTGCAGTCAGGGTGGTCCCCACCTTTCCCCCCCGCCCCCTTTGTAGGCAGGACCTACAGTTCTCACTGGAAGGGGCCCATGTGAGGGGGAGCTGCTGTCTTCTGGCGTTGGTGCTCTGAGATGATTTTCCTCCTCTGACATCCTCCTGCTGTAATTACCCCAGAGACAGTTTTTCCCTCCAAAGACCAGCCTTAATCCCATCACTTTTGCTTCTTGATGCCTGGCTCCTTCCTCTAAAATGTTCGCCAATCCTCCTCTCTCCCTCCTCCCCTCTTTCTTTCTTCCCTTCGTCCTCCCCCATTCTTCCCTCCCCCATGTCTCCCCCTTTCCCTCCCTCCTCTTTCTCTTCTGAACAGCCTCTGAGCTGCACAGATGCAGTGTTGGGTGCAGGGATTGGGGAGGAACAGCGCTGCCTGGGAGTGCAGAGCAAGAGAAGTGTTACCCAACACAAGCGTGTGTTCTAAACAACCCGAAATGCTGGAGTTTGGAGCAGAGAAAGGTTTATTGCAGAGCCGTGCGAGGAGAATGGGTGGTTCATGCCGCCCAAACCCTGAACTCCTCAAAGGGTTTCAGGAAAGCATTTTTAAAGGCAAGGTCAAAGAGGGGCATGGTTGGTTGTTGCAAACTTCTCTGGTGTCGGAATCCTTTGTTCTTGCAGCTGTCCATGTAGGTCAGGTCATAATGTTCCTGTAAACCGCCACCAAGATGTTATTCTCTGTTCTGCAACTTTTTATCTCTATATGAATGAAAAAGTGTTATATCCTGAAACGTAAGAGCCTTGAGAATGGGCTATCCTGTATATTTCAGGCTATAGGCAACGTTCTTTTCTTAAAAATTAATTAATTAATTAGTTTATTTATTGGCTGCGTTGGGTCTCTGTTGCTGCATGTGGGCTTTCTCCAGTTGCAGCGAGCGGGCTACTCTTCATTGTGGTGCGCGGGCTTCTCATTGCAATGGCTTCTCTTGCTGTGGCTCACGGGCCCTAGAGCTCAGGCTCTGTAGTTGTGGCGCACGGGCTTAGCTGCTCCGCGGCATGTGGGATCTTCCCAGACCAGGGATGGAACCCTTGTCCCCTGCATTGGCAGGTGGGTTCTTAACTGCTGCGCCACCAGGGAAGTCTCTAGGCAACATTCTTAACTAGAAGCAAGAGCAATAGAACACAAAGGTTAAAGTAGAAGAAACAGATCTAATATGGAGTCAGATTTGTTTTTCACTATGGCAGGAGGACTTCAGTCCTGCATAAATCAGTGTCCAAAGGCCTTGGTTCCAGGTCACCGGGAGGGAAAGCTGACAGCTGGGCTGGACAGAGGGGTCGTTCTCAAGGGGAGAAACAGCTTCCCTGGATCACTGGTCTCGCTGTAGCATTGGTTCCCCAGGCAAGAAATGACCCCTTGGCCCCTAATGGTACCTGTGTCCTCCCCGGTCCCCTACCCAGCCTCGGCCCTAGAGAAGGAGTGCGTGTGTGCACTGACGTACCCCCAGCTCTCAGTAGCCAGAATCCATCGTCTCCCAGAGTAGGAGTCAGGTCCAGGTCCCCAGAGAGGGCAGGGGGGAGAGAGGGCAGGACTCTGGGAGCACAGGAGGACCGACTGGGCCTAGCCTGTCAGCATCCCCTTGGCTGGGGAGCTGGTTCGGCTCCAGGTGGCACCTGGGCCAGGTGAGGCCCCAAACTTTGTAAAATTTGGTTCAACCTTGTATGATCCCATAGATGACTTTGTCTCCTGATGATCACTGTTTTAGAGATCAAAGCCATGTGGCTTTGCTAAGAAGGATGATAAGTGTTTTCCTAAGTGTGTGTGTGTGTGTGTGTGTGTGTGTGAGAGAGAGTGAGTGAGGGGGAGGCGGGGAAAGGAGAACATGGCTCCCTCTAGTGGGCAGCTGTGGGAACAGCGTAACGTGGACACGGAGTAGAGAGGTGGAGAAATGTACAGAAGAGAAGAGCTGCAGATGTTGGTTTGCTTCTCCTCTTGGGACCCCCTCTCCATCTCCGACCCCACCTCACCCCTCCCCACAATGGCTCCCTTGACAAATAGGCTCCTTTGACCCACAAGATATTTTAACAAATACTCACCGTGCACCAGACCGTAAGTACTTTATCAACAGTGATCCGTTTAATATGTGTAATAACGCTGTGAAGTAGGAACTATTGTTAGCTGCATTTTACACAAGACGCCAAGGCATAGGGAGGTGGAGTAACTTGCCTGAGAACACACAGCCAATAGGTAGAGAAACTATGATGCAAACCAGGATCCTCCAGCCTCAGAGGCTGTGCCCCTAACCACATCCCCGGGGGCTCTTGGCCTCGGGTTCCCCAGGTCTCGTTGTGTTGAGGTGCTGGTAATAACACCCCCATCATCTCCCTTATCACCCCAGGCTTCTGTTTATCAGAGCCCTTTATTATTCATATCCTTCATCTCACGTGGTGCTCTGCAAAGTAGGACGCACAGGTACTGTCTCCTTGTTACAGATGGGGAAATGCAGGACCAGAGAGGGACAAGACGTACCCATGGTTGTGAGGCTGGTGAGGCTTAGAGCTGGCGCTGAAGGCGGCTCCACCTGCTCCACTCGACCCTCTCCCCGGCCTCCCTCGCAGAACTCCCAGCAGCCGGCCCTCCCCACAGCAGGTGCCCTGCTCCATCTTTCCTTATGCGTCCTCTCTGCCCTCCCCTTCCTAACCCTCACATCCTCTTGCCCTGGGGTCCCCTTTCCACCCTCTGAAATAGTTTCCATTTCACCCGTTACCTTTGCCCTTTTGTTCCCTCCCTGGCCCCGAAACGTCTGTTTTGGGGCCATTTTGTCCCTTACAGCATCCTCGGCAGGCTGACATTTGCTTTCCCTCCACCGGGCTGACGGAGCTTCTCAGCATCACAGTACATTCAGGGAAGCGAGATGGGCACCCTCAGAAAGTGTATCTGAGCCCATCCTTTCTCAAACTTTTCTGTACATAAGAGGCCCACAAGTTTTCTGTTAAAAATTCAAGTTTCTGGGCCCCAGATGTTGAGTCAATTGGTCTCAGCATTTTATGCAATTGTCTGAAGTGATTCTGATCCAGGGGGTACCACAGTTTGAGAAAGTGTTTCCAACGGCGTGATCCTGCTGTGGATGCGGACACAATGCCGGGCCTCTGGGGGGATGCTGGGAGCTGCCGCTCGAGTCAGAGCCCTGAGTGTTGCAGTGGAACTCAGAGCTGTGAGGTGAGAGGGGTGAGGCGGCGGGAGGTGGGGCTGGGAGTTTCCGGGAATTACGGTGGCCTGCGGCCTTGGCCTCCGTGGCCGTGTGGACAGGCTGCTGACTGATGGAGGGCGCTTCTTAGGGCTGCTGTAACAAAGTACCACAAACGAAGCGGCTTTACAACAGACATGTATTCTCTCACAGTTCTGGAGGCTAGATGTCCAAAATCGAGGTGTATCAGGGCTGTGCTATGTCCTAAGGTCCTAGGGAAGAATCTTCCCTCAACTCTTCTTGCTTCTGGTATTTGCTGGCAATCTTTGGAGTCCCTCTGCTTGCTGTTGCCTCACTCCAGCCTCTGTCTCTGTCGTCACATGGCTGTCCTCTTCCCGGGTGTCTCTCTTCTTCTTTTAAGGACACTAGTCATGTTGGATGTAGTGCCTGTCCTACTACAGTGTGACCTTACCTGAACTTTTAACTAAGTCCATCTTCAACAGGCCTGTTTCCAAATAAGGTCCCTTCTCAGGCACGGATAGGGCTTAGGGCTGCAGCAGATCTTTTTTGGGGGTGAATACAAGTCAGCCCTTAGCAGAGGGGATCGTTTTGATGCTTTTACTTGGGATGTGTACGTGTTTAAGAATTTTCTCTTTGCTCATAAATGGGCAGCAAATTGTGTAAAATAGCATTTTAAGTACATAGCAATAAGACTTGGCTTTTATGAAAAGGCTTGAGTCACTATTCACAGATAAGAATGCTTTACTGTTGACATGAAAGTACTTCCCCAGGACCGATGGGTAAAAGCAGGACTGGGAGTTGGGGGTGTCAGCTCTGTGGGGCCAGGGGCAGCTGAGGAGTGAAGAAGACATAGAAAAAGTGATTAAAAATGTTCCTAGAGGGTAATTCACACCCCCTCGTTTATTCTCATTAACCCCCAAGGTGCTGGTGGTTGCAGGAAAGATAGGCCCTTGCTCAGAGCTCTGTTGGGTTCCCAGCTTTGTTCAAATCACACAAGCTGTGGGACCTTGGGCAACTTAAACTTTCTAGGCTTAAGGTTTACTTGGGCTTCTTATTGTAAGTGGGAAAAATAAAACATAAAACATAATCACGAGACATTGCAGCACGGTTTACAACAGCCAAGATGTGGAAGCAGCCTAAATGACCATCGACAGACGGCTGGAGAGAGAAGATGTGGTGCATGTATGCAATGGAATATTTCTCAGCCATTAAAAAGAATGAAATAATGCCATCTGCAGCAACATGGATGGACCTAGAGATGACCATGCAAAGTGAAATAAGTCAGACAGAGAAAGACAAATATCATAATATCACTCATATGTGGAATATAAAAAAAATGATACAAATGAACTTATTTACAAAATAGAAACAGACTCACAGACTTAGAGAAAGAATTTGTGGTTGCTGGGGGGAAGGGTGGGGGGAGGGAGGGACAGATTAGGAGTTTGGGATTGACATGTACACACTATGTTTTCTTTTTTTTTTTATTTTTTATTTTTTATTTTTTATTTTTTATTTTTTTGGGGGTACACCAGGTTCAGTCATCTGTCACACTGCTATGTTTAAAACTGATAACTGACGAGGACCCACTGTAGAGCACAGGGAACTCTGCTCAGTATTCTGTAATAACCTAAATGGGAAGAGAATTTGGAAAAGACTAGATACATGTATATGTATAACTGAATCACTTTGCTGTTCACCTGAAACTAACACAACATTGTTCACCAATACTGCAACATAAAATAAAAAATTTTAAAAATCAAATAAAAAATAAAAGATAAAAAATCAACCAAGTGTATGAGAAAAAAAACCCATAATCACTAGAGTTGCCATGAGGAGAAAGGAAATAATGTGGTGAGGGGAGGCTGCTTAGGGGGCATCCAGAATGGGTGACTTCCCCTTCCCCCTCTACTCCCCTCCCTCTCTCCCTCTTTTCCTTCCAGGAGGAAACGTGAGAGATTTATGATTTTAAGGCACTCCACTGAGTGGACGGCTCTTTCTCTCTGGGAAAACTGGCTGCGTGGGTGTATGGGTGGTGGGTGAGTGTGTAGTAAGATACTAGAGGCGGCAGCTGACATGTGACAGCTGTATCCATAGAAGCTCGTGTTTTGCTCCAGAGACTCTACTAGGCCATGCTATTTGTTCCTTTTTTATAGACGAGGAGACCGAAGCATGCTTCCATCACGCTTATCCTCATGCAGCTATTGGACACCTTTCAGTAGCTGAAGGGGGACGATGGGAGAATACGCAGGAGAGGATGTGCCTGGCCAGCCTGGGTCCAAGCTCCCTGTACTTACCCAAGGCGCTTCCGGCTCGAGTTTGTGGTTCCAATACTTGCAAGGTGGAGTCAGGAGCGATTGAATTCCTGCTCATTATTGTTGAGAAATATTTATAAGTGATTAATCGAAAGATGAGCTGACATAAAACTTGACATGTCAATAAAATCGGAGGGACAGGAATATAGCCAAGTTTCCTTTCAACCTCTTTCTTTGTTCTTTGCCAGGGTTCCTCAGGGTCATTGATTGGAAATAAGCAGATACTTATTCCAACAGATTGCTTTAGAATACCATTGCTCTTTCTAGAACCCATTGGGTGTGAAACTAACTCCACTGCCATAAACATGTAGGTGCTTTGAGATCTTCCAAATACGGTGTAGCACAGTGGATGGTGGTAAAATCGTGAACTACCAATGGACAAGGCCACTGGATGGGATGGACTCATTCCCGCCACCCCCTTTTGTCAGGTGGTTTGGTTGCCACGGTGATGGGAGATTGGGGAGGAGATTGAGAACACGTTGTCATATAGGAACTTTAAAATCTTTGTGGGAGTGTGACAGCTTCTCTTGTCATTGAGTCCACCTTGGGCTGGGACATGCCTGACCCTGGTAGCAGCGTGGACAGTAATGGCCATATGTGTGATTCGACCAAGTGGATTCTGTGTGCCCTTCGTAACCAAAGCACGGGAGTGGATCCTGGCAGTTGGCTGGGCTGCACTGGTGTAACCTTTCTCTTTTGATGGTTCAGTCTCATCTCTCTTCCACCCTTCCTTTCTCCTCCCGGATCCTATTTTTAGACTGTTTCCTCGTTGAGCTTTCTGGAAGTTGGGGCTTCCAGCCCTGCCCAAAAAGATTACAGTGAGTTTTTTTCCCCATGGGAGTATATCTGTTCATGTCCACCACCCTCCTGCCTCATCCCTCTTTCTGCCCAGAGCTGGAGACTGAGTATGGAGAGCTGATGGGCAGCATAACTGGCTGCTGCTCAGTGACAGCAGCAGCGAGATTGGCGTCGCAGGGACGGTTTGGTCTGTTCACATGCCAGAGTGCCTCCCTCATGGTAAACCCTAGCGTGGTTCTAAAGATGCCTGGGAAGTCAGCCCAGCCCACTGCAGTAGCAGCCTTTGACTTCGTTCCTGACTCATGTTGTCAATTCATGAAGAGAGGAAAACTTTGGTTAAAAAATTTTGGGGGTGGGCTAGTTTGAGACTGGGTGGTCATGTTAGTCTGTCCTATCTTCTAACAGGGAGGTTTCAAGCAGGAAGTTCTGCTGGCCAATAATCCCTGCCGTCACCCTCAGGATTCCTTTACTGAGCACCTTTTTTTTTTTTTTTTGGCACACGGGCTTAGTTGCTCCGTGGCATGTGGGATCTTCCTGGAGCTGGCATCGAACCCGTGACCTCTGCATTGGCAGGCGGATTCTTAACCACTGTGCTATCTAGGAAGCCCCCCTGAGCACCTTTTAACACATCCCACAGTGCCCTAAATACTGTGGGGAATGCAGACATGATCTCTGCACTCAAGGAGAAAATACTGTAGTACAACAAGTTGTATGCAAGAATAATTTCCTACGTCTATCAAAGACCTCCACCTGAGAGCTAGAACTACAAGACTCTTAGAAGGAAACACAGAGGAAGACGTCCCTGGTCGTCCAGTGGCTGAGACTCCAAGCCCCCAGTGCAGGGGGCTCGGGTTCCATCCCTGGTCAGGGAACTAGATCCCACATGCGGCAACTGGGGGTTCGCATGCCACAACTAGGGATCCTGCACGCTGCAACTAAGAAAGATCCCGCACGCTGCAACAAAGATCCCATGTGTCGCAACTAAAACCTGGCACAGCCAAATACATAAATATTTAAAAAAAAAAAAAAAAAGGAAACACAGAGGAAAAGCTCTATGACGTTGGATGTGGCAGTTATTTCTCGGATATGACACCAAAAGCACAGGCAACAAAAGAAAAAATAGAAGTATTGAACTGCATCAAAACTAAAAATTTCTGTGTCGAAGGACACAGAGTAAAAAGGCAAACCATGGAATGGGAGAAAATATTGCAAATCACATATCTGATAAGGGGTTAATATCCAGAATACTCAAAGAACTCCTACAAAGCAACAGCAAAAAAAAAAAAAAAAAAAAAAAAAAAAATCCAACAGCTTGGTTAACACACAGGCAAAGGACTTGAATAGACAATCTCCAAAGAAGGTATACAAATGGCCAATAACGACACGAAATGATGCTCAGTATCACTAATCATGAGGGAAATGCAAACCAAAACCACAATGAGATCCCACTTCATACCTATTAGGATGGCTACTATAAAAAAAAAAAAAACACAAGATAATTCTTGGTGAGGATGTGAAGAAATTGGAATGCTTGTTCATTGCTGCTGAGAATGTAAAATGGTGCAGCTGCTATAGAAAACAGCATGGTGATTCCTCCAAAAATTAAAAATAGAATTACCATGTCATCTAGCTATTCCACTTCTGGGTATATACCCTAAAGAATTGAAAGCAGGAATTTGAAGAGGTATTTGTACATGCATGTTCATAGCAGCATTAATAACAATAGCCTAAACGTGGAAGAGACCCAAGTGTCGTCCGTGGGTGAGTGGTATATGCATACGATGCAGTATACACATACATGGGAATATTATTCAGCTTTAGAAAGGAGGTGAATCCTGACACACGCTACAACATGAATGAACCTTGAGAAATTATATCAAGTGAAATAAGCCAGTCACAAAAGTCAGATAATGTGAGATCCCGTTTATATGAAGTACGTGGAGTTGTCAGAGTCATAGAGAGAGAAAGTAGGATGGCAGTTGTCAGAGGCCAGGGGAAAGGAATGGGGAGTTATTGTTTCAGGGGTACAGAGTTCCAGTTTTCCCCGATGAAGAGAGTTCTGGAGGTGGATGGTGGCGATGGCTCTACAACAATGTGAATGTACTTAATGCCATTGAAGAGTACACTTAAAAATAGTTAAGATGACAAATTTAATTGATGTGTATTTTGTCACAATTAAAGGAAAACAAACCTCTTAACAATGCTATGAAGTAGGTATGATTCCCATTTTACAGATGAGGAAACTGAGGCATAAAGAAGTTAGGAGACTTCCTCAGAATTACACAGGTAATGCTTGACAGAGCTGTGCACTGCATCCAGCCAGCCTGCTTCCTGCAAGTAGCCACACGGTGCATCCTTGCTTGCTGCAGGGCTCTGCTCGGTGTTCACCCCACTGCCCCACCTTCTCCCCTCACCCTGCGTAAAACAGCAGTCCCCGCTCCAACACAATCCCATCCTTGTTACTCTGCTTTAGTTTTTCTTCTTGGTGCTTACAATGAATGACTTGTAATATACGTATTTGATTTTTTTTTATCATCTGTCTCTTGGCTTCACTATGACAGGGAGTCGGCCTTTTGGTTACCCATTGTGTCTGAGTGCCAGGCACGTAGCATGTGCTCAGTAAATACATGCCTAATGGATGCATCAACATGTAGTGGGTGTCTTCTATGTGGCAGGCACTGGGAACGTTAATATATCAGTGAAATCTGGTCCCTGGCCCCAGGACTCCTGGTCTGGTGGGGAGATGGGCAAAGAAGCAGATGTTCACAGTAGTCACAGAGGGAACACCCAGCCTAGCCTGGGTGGGGGCCAGGAAGGCTTCCTGGAGGAGGAACAACCCCCTGAGTTTAGTTCTGAAGAATGAGTTGGGGGTGTCAAGGTGAAGAAGAGGAGGAAAGTCTTTCTAGATGGAGGGAACAGCACGTGCAAAGTCCCTGAGGCCTGAAAGAGCACCAACATTTAGGAGAACTAGTTAGTTAGTGTGTGAGAGGGAGGAGGAGGTTTGAGTGCTGAGAGGAGCCCGAGGCAGATCTTAACCTGCTAGGGGGCCCCCGGATGAGTCTGGAGAGCTGTTCCTCTCATTGTCTCCTTTCCTGTTTCTTATGTTCCAAGGGACGCCTTGTATTAAACCTCTTTCCAGCTCACTGGGGCCTGGAACTCCATGAGCGATGTTTAAAATCATCACAAATACAAACCTCGGTGGAAAAGGGATGGAGACTGACATTGATCGAGCAGCCCTCCTTGGTGTCTGAAACTTGGTTTGCCTTAGCCCTGGAATCTGCACACCCGCCCTGAGCAGCGGGTAGGGGAGCATAGCCAGTATGCCCATTTTGGAGGCCAGGACACTGCTTCTCAGCATCAAAACTGCACAGGTGGTGGAGTCAGGACTCAAAATCAAGGCCACCATTCCAGAGTCTGGGTGTTCTTGCAGCGTGGAGGACAGGCCTCCCTGCCCCTGCTCTTCCTGACTCCTCTGAGCCCCCTACCGGCTTATGTCATTCGATTGACCTCGCCCTGCACAGCAGCGCAGCAGCAGAGGAAACTTATCTAAAAGTGTTGGGTGCAGACAACCACCTGGTGGCCGTTCTTTCCAAAGCCTCTCAAAAGATTGTAAACCAGAGCGAACACTCTTTCTAACTTTCATCTTCTGGCCAGGCAGCGAAAGGACACCTGGTTTTTGCAAATAAAACCAGGAACCTGGCACCCGTCCTACCATGCAACCTGGGGAGGAATATTTGTTTCTCTTGGGATGCTTGTGTGTGTCTCCTCTGCCTGGGCTTGGCTGGGGAAGGCTGCCTCATGCTTGTGGCACGCACAGGAGGGCGTGGGTGGCCCCGGGGTCTTGGTGGTTTGGAATAAAGGTAGTGGGTGCAAACAAGCTTTGGACGCTGACAATCACTGGCTGTAAAGTGGAGACAGAGGGCAGGGGTTGGGCATTTAAAGCTCTGAAGTAGATGGGAAAGTAAATCCCATCCTGATGCCTGATGGGCTGATGGAAATAGCCCTCATTGTGTTTGCTGCCCTCTCTTCTCGCTGCTTTCTTGACACATGTGCATTTCTGGAAACTTCCCACCTGCCCTCCAGGGAGGGAGGCAGGTCAGTCCCCTGGGTTTGTGTGTTTGCATGCATTTCTTTCCAGGGAGTGTTGGTGCCCCGTGTGCGTGTGTGCGCGTGTGCGTGCGTGCATGTGTGCGCGCGTGTGCGCGCGCGCGTGCATGTGCGCGCGTGTGCGTGCGTATGTGCGCGCGCGTGTGTGTCTGGGTGAATCAATGGCACCTCAATGTTGGACGCACTGTTGTTTTCCAGAAAGTGAGTGAACCAGATGTTGGTTCTCCTGGGGAGGGAGCCATCAGAGCTTTGTGGTTTATTTGGGGACGGGCTCTTAGTCACAGTTTGAGGAGGGAAAAGGGCACTGGATGACCCAGGATGAGCCTGGTCTCACTCTGTCACACACATCTGCTTTCTAGAGACTTCCATTTTGCGTAAGGGTTTGCCTGTGCATGTTTCTTCCTGCTAGACCACAGCTTTGCATCTTTGTGCTGCAGAGCCAGGTGTGGCTTGGCCCACAGTAGGTAATAAACCCACGTGTTGAAAGGACGGATGACTGGATGCCCCACAGTGGCGGCCCTCCAGAACCCGGGACCCTGTCTGAGACACTGTTCCCAGTGTTTCCACACAGCCCATGCAGGAGTAATGCTGATTCTGAGGAGTTTTGTTGAGAATTTTGAACAGGCTCCCCAAATCAACAAGGATGCTGTTGGAGCTTTTTTGTGTTTCTACTAGATCGCTGGTTCTCTGCTCTTCTCCCATCAGTCTTCATTGAGGGACTGGGCCGAGCCTCCTGTAGGGTGAGGGCAGGATGCGCAGATCCATCTGATCCAGCTTCTCAACGAAGGATGGCCCAAGAGCCAAGGGGAGTGTGGACGCAGGGACTTCTGTAGAGAGTAGGGCTGAGCCGCGGGCTCCGGAAGCTGGCATTCGGTTGAGGCAAGTCAGCTAGACAAAGAGATGTCCGTGGATCCACGGGTTCTCATGACGCTGTAAACACATGAATTAACTTAGCATTCCAGACCCCCAGTGCCTTGCACCTTTAGACATCAATAGTTCAAGCCAACAACAAAGGCCAGATTTCCCCTGTGACCCTGAGCCTGTGCTGGCTAGTAGTTGTCACTCTGGGTTATAATTATCGTGGATGCATTTGTCCTCCATGCAGTGAGGGTGGGGCATCCTTTGGGCAGGGCCCGTGCCCTGGTCTTTACTTCCCAGAACCTCACTGAGCGGATGTTGCCCACGGATCCCCCAGTAGAGGTTTGTGGAATGAAAGATGAAGCACCCGTTACCTGTTACCAGTGATTTAACAGATACCACGAGGGATATAAAAATGACAGGAAATAGTCATTTCCCTCAAAAACACTGTCTATTGGGAAAAGGAATAATATGTTGATTTGAGTTTAAAAACCCCGTGGAAGAAAGTTTTCCCCAATGTGATTTAGAATCAGACCAAGCAGAAGTGAAGTCCTCTTTAGACGTCGTCTTATTGTTTCTTCCTTCCCTAGGCAATGAAAGAGAGAGAGAGAGAAACTAAAGGATCTCTTAGTTCCTGCTGAGGCTTGGAGGCCCTGATGGGATATTCCTTGTGTGATGGGGTGGGTGGGGGGAAGGCGTAGGACACAGCAGCCTTTATTCTCTTTCTTATGTAAGAAACAGCTTTTTACGGTTGACATTTGGAAATTAGAGATCAGCAAAATGAAAGAAAAAAAAAAGTCCCAAATCTTATCATTCGGAAATAACCACTGTTTATATTTTCATGTAGTTTAGTCTCTTTCATTTTTTTTCTCTTGGCTACTTTTTAAAATTTATTATACTGTAGTTGATTTACAATATTGTGTTGGTTTCAGGTGCACGGCTTCAGATTCGCTTGCATTACATGTTATTACAAGATATTGAGTGTCGTTTCATGTGCTAGACAGTAAGTCCTTGTTGTTTCGTCTCTTTTGCTTTTTAAAAACAAGACAGAATCCTTATTGTGTTTTGCTCTGTGTGTGGGGATTTTTGTTGCTGTTATTACAAAAGCAAAGAATGGTCGTTGCAGAAACAGTAGAAAGCATAAATGAGAAAAAGCAAGCAAAGAACGATTGCCCTTGGGCTCCCAGGATGAATGCGTGTTAATATTTTGGTGAATTTCCGTTGTGTCTTCCTTGCTAGTCCACTCGCCTTTTTGGTTTCTGGCATGAAACAAAACAGATAAAACCCCGAAGGTTTTTCCCCCCCTATTTTGTACCAAATGAGAACACACAAATAAGCAAATAAATTAACGCAAAAAGAAAGACCAACCATCCCCAACCACCAGGTGTGTCTCTGAGCCCAGGTATCTGAGCTGCTCTTTCCTTTCCCTCCCCCACTTTCCTTTCTTCTTTTATTTTTAAAGAGAAATGGGAACCTTTGGATTAGCTTGAGGAAAGTCAGTGGAAGACATGGTTATCCTGACTGCTTTGCAACTTGCTTTCCACTTGATGTTCACATTTACTATCTGAGAAGGAGAACGGCTTGTCACTCACTCAGGGGACCTTTTTCCCCTCTTTTTAAAAAAAATTCCTGGGACTTCCCTGGTGGCACAGTGGTTAAGAATCCGCCTGCCAATGCAGGGACACTGGTTCGTTCCCTGATCTGGGAAGATCCCGTATGCTGCAGAGCAACTAACCCCGTGCACCGCAACTACTGAGCCTGCACTCTAGAGCCCACGAGCCACAACTACTGAGCCTGCACGCCTGGAGTCCGTGCTCCACAACAAGAGAAGCCACTGCACTGAGAAGCCTACGCACCACAATGAAGAGTAGCCACTCCTGTCCACAACTAGAGAAAGCCCGCGCACAGCAACAAAGACCCAGTGCAGCCAAAAATAAATTAAATAAATAAATGAATATAAAAAAACTTAAAAAAAATAAAAAAAAAATCCTGAGAGGTGGGGATGGGTTTATCAAAGAAGGCCATGCTTAACTTGCCCTGGGGAATTTTATGGTTTCCTTATAGGTAAAAAGGGAGAAGGGGAGCATCTTTCCACTGTCTTAAACAAGAATACAAACACCTCAAATGCTTTCAACAATCTTGACTCATCTATCCCGGAGACCTTGGGTAGAGGGCAGTGGATGTAGGGCTCATGGGTGGGACCCAGCTTGTGCATGGGGGCTCTGGGCTGATTGAACCGAAAGGCTCTCAGCCATCTCGTCTAGCCTGTGGCCTGAAGGGGTCCCAAGGAGTGTGTTGGTCTGGGCGGCCACTGGTGTGTGTTGGCAGATCCTAGACCTCTGGTCCGTCTGCATCACCTCATCTCAGCCACGAAGCATTAATGAGGACCTACTGTGTGCTCTGTAGACACGGTGCTGGGCTCTAGGACACCCGGGGAAGGAACACGTGTCTCTGTCCTCCAGGACTAAAAACACTGCTTGTTCCCTGTCTTTATTTTAACCTGCATCCCATTCCTTTTGTCTGGAGCCAGCTATTATTATTTTAATCCAAAATACGAGCCGCTATTTCCTTCCAGAAGTTCTAAATATTTTTTAATAAATATTATACACTACAGAAAGCTTTTTTTTAAAATAAATTTATTTATTTATTTATTTTTATTGGCTGCATTGGGTCTTCATTGCTGTGCACGGGCTTTCTCTAGTTGTGGAGAGCGGGGGCTACTCTTTGTTGCGGTGCACAGGCTTCTCACTGCGGCGGCTTCTCTTGTTGCGAAGCACAGGCTCTAGCAGGGTTCAGCCCTGCTGGACGAGGAATGGGTCACCTCTTGCATGTCTGAAATGGTCTTTAGTCTATCCTCACACTTTTTGGACTGTTTGGTTGGGTGTAGGATCTAAGTGAAAAGTAATTTCCCATCAGAAATTTGAAGGCTTTGCCTCAATGTCTTCTACCTTCCTGATCATTGTTGAGAAATCCCGTGCAGTTCTGATTCCCAGTTGGGATGCTTTTAGGATTTTCTTTTTTGACCCTTTTGTTCTGAAATTTCATGACAATGGGATATTATGTGGCACTTTTAAAGTATGTTTTTTTAAAAAATATTTATTTACTTATTTTATTTTAGGCTATGTCAGGTCTTTGTTCGGTGTGCGGGCTCCTTATTGTAGCACTTGGGCTTCTCTCTAGTTGTGGCACTTGGGCTCAGTAGTTGTGGCATGCGAGCTTAATTGCCCTGCGGCATGTGGGATCTTAGTTCCCCGATCAGGCATTGAACCCATGTTCCCTGCATTGAAAGGTGGATTTGTAACCACTGGACCACCAGGGAAATCCCCAGATTATGTTTTTATTGAAATATAATTGACACATGACATTGTGTAAGTTGCAGGTGTACAAGGTGTTAATTTGATACGTTTCGCTGTATGATCATTGTAGTGTTAGCTGACACCTCTATCACTTTTCTATACGGTACTTTCTATTCACTCTGCTGGGTACTTGGGAAGCCCTTTAAATCTGGAAAATGTTGTTCTTCTATTTGGGGACAGTTGTCTTATTTCTTTGGTCATTTTCTCCTCTGCATATTCTCTGTACTCTCTGCTTCTACTGAATTTTATTTTTTAAATTTCAGTTACTATAACTTCCATTTCCAAGATTTCTTTTACTGTTTTCTGAGTGTGCCTTTTCCAAGCATCCTATTCTTGTTCCGTGGGTGCAGTCTCTTCTCTTTTATCTCTGAAGTTTTGTTTGTGGGCTTTCCAAAGTTTTCTTCTGCTCCTTATGGTGTTTCTACTTCCGGTGCTTTCTTCTTGGCATTTGTTTTTAATCTGTCTTTCTTGTGGGAGGCCTTCCTTGCACGTCTGGTTCTCCTTGGCTGCCTGTCCATTTGTAAAAACAAGATACTGATAAATTGATGAGTAGACCTGGTTGACCGGTGGTAATCACTGCAGGACAGCTGGGCAGTAGCCAAGGTTTGGTCCTAAAATCTCCAAATGCAGTATCTGTGGGTCTTTTCTCCTGGACTGGTTTCTTAGCTTGATTCCTCTGATAAAGTCTCCCCAAAACTTCAGTCTGGGGTGTGTAAGCCTGGCTGCCCATGTCCTGGAAGCTGAGGGTGTGTGGGAGCAGGGGCAGAAGAGAAGGATGGTCTCATCATTCAGTAAGTAGATTTTCACTCACGGCCTCTATTTTCAATTGTGCATGGCTCTTCAACTCTGCCTGCTATGCCACAGGCCAGGGCACGTCTCTGGCTTGAGTCCATTTTTTAATCTATCTTTATTTATAATATGTGATCAAAACAGAGTTCTCACCCACTAGAGCTCACAGACTAGTGTGAGGAATGGACACACAAGCAGGCAATTATGATGCCGTGATGTGAGTGCAGTGATCAGCCCAAGTGGTGTGGGGAGCCTCAAGGATAGACACCAAAACTAGCCAGGCTCATGCATCCAGGTCAGGGAGGGCTTCCTGGAAGAGGTGACACTGTGGCCTTTCAGGAAGGTCTGTGGATTTTCTTTTGATTTTCTAATGAAGTTTAGCTTTTAGGTCAGGCGAGAAGGGAGCTCAGCTTGGCCTCTAGGTCTACTGTGGGGGCTCTGGGCCTTCAAAACCTTCCTGTTTCTTCTCCATTTTCCCCTCCCTTGTCTGGCACAGGGAAGCTCTGGGAGCCTTTGAGCTCCTCTGAGGGCCTGCCTCGGAGGCTCAGAGGGCAAAGGGGGTCGGTGGATCCCCCAGTAGAACCATGATACCTTTACTGGTACCCACCAAGGACTTTATCCCCAAATGCCTCATGCCCTTCCCCCATGCCCCAAGTCTCTGGGTGGAAGGGGTGGGTGGAGTGGGATGAAACCAGGCCCTAGGAGAATTGTTCTGAATGCCCAGAAAACGTGAACAGTGCGGAACAGTGAGTGTTATAACACTACTCCCCCGGGGGTTCGCTGGGGTGTCCCCGAAGGCTGTGGTCATGGTGTTTCAGCATTAATGGCCTTTGTTGGCTCATGCATCGTGCGGGCGGGCTGGGTCACCCCAGAGAGCTCTTCACGCTGACTCAGTTTGGGGTTCTTTGAAGGACATCCAAGGACTGTTCAACATCGGTGACAGCAGTGACTTTCAGAGCCACACTGGAGCTGTTCCCAGCCTTGAGAAATTCACGGTAGGAAAACACGTGTCTGGACAAGATGAGCTGGAAGAGAACAGGGTGTCGTTATGGAGAGCCTTGCAGAGCCTGAGATTTGGGGCCTGCTGTTGACCCGGCTCAAAAGTGAGTTAAATTGGGGCTTGGGCCTGCAGGGGAGGTGGGATGAGGGCTAGAGGCTTAGATTATGTCACCTGTCGCAAACTCAGAGAGACTTGGAAAGGGCTTCAGAGACTACCCGGAGCTCATTCCCAATTTACAGATGGTGACCCTGCTGCAGTCAACAGGATTTATCCAAGGCCAGAGCGCTGGGCTGAAAGGCACGGTCTTTTGACCACCCGTCCCCTCCGTCAGCCACATCTAAATACCTTTTATCATGAAGGTGAGGAGCAGCATCAAAGTGGTAACAGCCCTGGTTCCGTAATAGCAGGTGTTTACTCAGCTCCTGACACACGCTTAGCACTGCGGGTTTTGGATGAATGTTTTCAGGACAGAGAGTGGGGGTTCTTTTCCACATTTTAAGAGCGAATGTTTCAGATTTTGCATTAAAAAAAAAATCAATAATGGAGAAATTGGGTTGAAAATACACATCCAACACATGGTTATCAAACTTCAACTACATTTCAAGGAGCTGGGTTGGCCCTGTGTAAATATAGAGAAAAGGCCAATACGTGCCCTCAAGAAGGTCACAGTCTAGTGAGAAAGGAAGACCGGATGGCAGGTGGTTACTACGTAGCCGGCCAAGGGCAGGACAGAGCTAATTGTGGGGTGGAGTCCTGCGGGAGCCCAGTAGAGGGGCATCCGGACTGGAAGAGGGGACCAGGAGAAGACGCACCTGAGCCTGGCCGTGAGGGAAGACCTTCACCAGCTGCAGGGGAGGCAGGCAGATGGGGAAGTGATGATGTGGTGGGAGCCGTAAGGACATTCCAGGAGAAGGGATGAGCGTGTGCAGAAGCGGTGGCCTGTTACCATGGTCACACCCGCGTCCAGCAGTGCCCCGTACCTTGAGATTCTGGAGAAGTATTTCTTGGGCGGATGAATGATCAAATACAGATTTGATGTGAAGGCTGACATCCCCCGCCTCCCCCGGCAAGGTGTTCCCTGCTCCTTGAGTTCTGCATTTGATGTTGCTGGGGTGGGCGGCATGTGAGCTCGGCTGATTCAGGGAGACGTGGGGGTTGCCTGAGCCCAGTTGAATCTGGGGCAGGAAGGGCTTCATGTAAATGTTCAATTCCTGCAAAACCAGTCCTAGGTGTTTCGTGAAGACTGGGGTGGGGAGTGGGGGTGGCGGATTGCTGTTGCCTTTGACTGGTGTCGGGCCCAGGACCGGGCAGCCGTGTAGGTCACAAGTACCCCCCTGCCGTCAGCTTGGTCTCTTAAAGTGCCTCTATGCTGGCTCCCCCTTCACCCTGACTTCACCCTGACTGGCTTGCTTGTTTCCGTAGGGACTTTCCCTCTCTCTGCTTCCCTCCCATCCTCAGCTTATGTAACCATCACAGCCGCGCCGAGCCGTCAGCACCACGGAGGAGTGCGCTTGGTTTTGGAGAGGTGAGCTGACCACACAAGGCCACGCTGCTGGCGAAAGGCAGAGCTGGCTTTCCAGCCTTGGCCTCTTGCTTTCCGAGTCTGTTCTCTCAGCAGCCACACCACACCTTTCAGACACCACCTGAGCCCCCGCCGTGCGCTGGGCTGGCCATCCTCGCCGTCCGCAGTGATTTCATTTGTTGATTTGTTTGCTCACTGGGGCCTCTTTGCCTCCTTCACTGTCATGCCCCCAGGGCCTAGCTTGGTTCCCAGCACAGAGAACACCTCTTGTAAACCTTGGCTGAAACCCCAGCCCCCAGGAGGGCAGGGGTTTTTACCCATTTTGTTTTCTTGCTGTATCCTTCAGGCCTGGAATGGTGCCTGGCGTGTAATAAATATTTGTTGAAGGAACCAAGGAATGGAAAGAACCAGTGCTGGACTTTGGGGGATGCAAAGATGGGTAAGCTTAGTCTCAACCTGGGGAACCTCACCAGTGCATGGGGGAGACAGGCGTTAGCAACGGGTGCTGTAGGAGCCGCCCACTGGCCCGAGAGTCCTGCTGCCTGGCCGTCGGGCTGCCTGTGGTCAGTGCTGGGAAGTTGATAGGTGCTTTTCCAGGGGCTCGGGATGTGGCAGGAGACGTGGCAGACAAAGTCCTTGCCTGCCAAGAGCGTATATCCTACTGAAATCTCGTGATTTTCGTCTTGCTGTTACATGAGTGGGGTCGTGGCTTGACGGGACCAGCACCCCTGCCTCCGACAGCAGCCGGGCCACCCGCTGGTGAGTGGACAGAGGTCTGCCGAGGCCTCCTGGGACAGAGGCTTTGCTGGTGCCCCGTGCACAGGGGGAGGGCGAGGAGGCTGGTCCAGCTGCGGAGCCGGGAGACCTCCCCCCCACACTGGAAGACCCCTGGGCGCTCACGTCCCCGAGAAGCAGAACAGACGAGACGTGGCCGGAGGTGGGGCACGCTGGCAAAGGCAGGGGAGCGCCTGATGCGGCACATGGGCTGGGAGGCAGGCCACGGGCGCCAGGCCCCATCCTCGCTTGGCGGCCTTGCGTGCTTGGTTCCAGCTCGCTGAGTCTCGACTTCTTCATCTAAAAACATGGGCAGCAATACCTCTTGGGCTGTGAGACAGGTTAAATGCAGCACGCGTGTCAAGCCCTTGACACAGGGCTGCACAGACAGTCGCTCGGTGAGTGGCCGCTAGGGTTCAGAGGTCGGGGTCACGGTGGGTCATCTTCATGGCCGCTGCAGGAAGGAATGCCCTCGGCTAGCACGGGTCTGGGGAGCCGGTGGGGACAGGGCTGGCAGTCAGTCTCACCCCCGGCATCATTCGTTCACAAACTCACCCCTTCGTCCTACATGTATATCTACATGCGGTGCTTTTACTATTAAATTCCAGCGTATCCAGAAAATCACTGATTAATTAAGCATGTAACAACCCATTTGATTATAGCCTCAACTTTTCTTTTCTTTTTTTTTTTTCAGCCTCAATTTTCTAGGAAGCCATGTTGTAGCACAGGGTTGGGTTCGTCAGTGCTCATCACGTGGGAAGATTTTGACTAAAGGTCATTTCAGATTCTAGGTCAGTGGTTGGACGTCCACGTGCCCTGGGAAGCCACTCACTATAGGGTATCAGCTACGTGCTGGGCAGTGAACTGGGCACTTGGACCCCTGCCCTCCAGGAGCTTGTTTTCTAGAGGAAGAGACAGATAAATAACTCTGCAGAGGGTGACAGGTGCTCTGAAGGAAAACTAGGTAGTGGAGGACAAGAGAAGGAGAGAGCTGAGGACGTGCTGCCAGGCTGGCCAGGGAAGGCTTCTCTGGACAGATGGCATTTGGGCAGAGACCCGAATATGGGGAGGGAGGGAGTCACGCGGATGCCCAGCTCACAAGTACACAGGGTGTAAGTCAGGCCGTATGTATAACAGCAATTATTCAGCAAATGCTAGTGCCCTGGGACTCAGTGGGGTTAGTGGAATTGATAGGCTCCGCGGACGTGAGCATCTCTACGTCCCCAGGATGTGAGCGTCGCAGGAGCGGGGAGAATGGGGGAGTGAGATGGAAGAGCCGTGTGCACATCAGGGGAAGCTCGTTGCTGGGCAAAGAGAACAGCAGGTGAAAAGCCGTGAGGTGGGAATATGCTTGACATGGTCAAGGGACAGCGAGGAAGACGGCGTGCCAGGACGGCTGGGAGGAAAGCAGGCATGGAAGGGGTGAGGTCAGAGGCTCAGATCCCATTACACCCATTACATGGATAGAACTTGGGATTCGTTCTAAGTGGGATGGGAGCCACTGGAGGGTTTTAGGTGGCAAAAGGCTCATTCTGACTGCTGCGTGGGGGGTAGGTGGGGTGCCGTGTGGGCAGGTAGCTGAGAAAGGAAGCAGGGAGGCCAGTTAGGGGTATTGCAGTGGTGCCCATGGGGCTCATGGTGGCGGGCACCAGGTGGTAGCAGTGACACAAGTGAGAAGAGAGAAGTCGGCTCAGGCAAACACCTCAAGTGGTCATGGGGGGGTAGATGGGGCCGGCAGGGCCGGGCAGGGCTGGTGTCACTTTGTCGGCGATGGGTGTGTGGGGAGATGGTACTGGCGGTCACAGATCGCTGGGGTTGTATACGTGCAGACTCCAGTCTGAGACGCTTGGCTCCTGTTGTCCGACCCCTTGCTCTTCTGTGACTTTGTGACCTTGCTTAGAGGTCACCCATTTCTTGAGCCTCCTCCTGTGAGAAAACTGTCTGTTGGTAAAGCCTGCATACTCAAGTGCCACACACGGGGGGCTCAGACCGCAGAAGTGTGTTGTCTCACAGTTCTGGAGGCCGGAAGTTCGAGGTCAAGGTGTGAGCAGGGTTGGTTCCTTCTCAGCGCCGTGAGGGAAGGACCTGTCCCAGGCCTCTCGCTTCCGCTTGTCGATGGCTGTCTTCTGCCTGTGTCTTCGCATCGTCTTCCCTCTGTGTGTCTCTCTGTTCAGATGGCCTCTGCTTATAAGGACCCCAGTGATATTGGATTAGGGACACCCTAATGACTTCATTTTCATTTAGTTACATCTTTAAAAACGCTGTCTCCAAATTTGGCTGTATTTGGGGGCAGGGGGTTGGTTAGGACTTCAACATAAGAATTCTCGGTGGGACACAATTCAGCCCGTGACAGTGACCCATGAGCCCCAGGATGGAATTTGGTGCTGGTTAGTTTGTTCACCTAAAGCTCCAAAAGGCTGGGAGGATGCTCCTTCCCCCGGGGACCCCTTTCTGGCAGGTTGTTCCTCCCAGAGCCTGGCCTTCCATTTCACCTCCTTCTCCCCACTGAACTTGGAAATCCCTCACAGAACCAACTTGAGTTGCTGTGAACAGACCATTGTTTCTACTGTCTGCCTTCCTTCCTCATTCATTGGGCAAGCAGCCCCGCCCCAACAGTGGGTGGCATTTTTCCTGGCAGGGATGGCCCTGTGGGGTCCGTGGGGCTTTGTCCTCAGGCAGTTTCACAAGACTTCAAGGCAAAACTGGGCTTGGGGAAGCACGTGAAGCCTGATGTGCTGTGCGGTTTTCAGTGTTGACCATCTCAGGACCAATAATCTCCTAATTTCCTTTTGTTGTTGATTTTGGCTTAGGGCGATCTAAAATTCTATTGTGACAAGGCAAAGTGTGGAAAGTAGTTCACACAGTATCTGATGAGTAATAGACGCAGAATACAGAGTGCTGTTATTATTTTTTTTCACTTTAAAAAAATATTTATTTATTTTTTTGGCTGTGTTGAGTCTCTGTTGCTGTGCATGGGCTTTTCTTTAGCTGTGGTGAGTGGGGGGCTACTCTTTGTTGCGGTGCGCAGGCTTCTCATTGTGGTGGCTTCTCTTGTTGTGGAGCATGGGCTCTAGGCACATGGGCTTCAGTAGTTGTGGCACGTGGGCTCAGTAGTTGTGGTGCATGGGCTTAGTTGCTCCAAGGCATGTGGGATCTTTCCGGACCAGGGCTTGAACCCATGTCCCTGGCATTGGCAGACCAATTCTTAACCACTGCTCCACCAGGGAAGTCCCCGTAGTGCTGTTATTATTACAATCTGCCTTCACCTTCTTTTCTTTAGAAAAGGACTTGGAGATGGTCACATTCTCAGAGGCCACCAGTTACTGCTGATGCCACTGAGTCCCAGGACACTAGTATTTGTTGAATAATTACTGTGTTGTACCCGTCAGAGGATTCACTCCCATATGTAACTGTATGAAGAGGACATTTTCAGCCTCATTTGACATATGAAAAATTGGAAGCTCTGAAAAGTGCATTGACTTGCTCAAGTCCACACAGTTAGGAAGGGGAAGAGGAGGAATTTGAACTTAGGCACTGGAGCTGGAACCCCAAGTATTTTTACTAAATCCTTCTCTCTCCTGGTCTGATACAAGGAGCTCGTACCTCGGGTCCCAGCGTTGAAGCACCAGCCCAGATTATGAGGTTGCAAAGGAGAAAAGGCCCCTTTGATGGCGGAAAAGGAAAAATAACTTGGAACACTTCCACTATGATCATTGGCTATGTAAGCCAGGGTCTTCTATTTTTGCCTCCTGGAAATTCACAGAAGGACAAGACCAATAAAAACCCTTCTCTTTGTCTCGAATGCCTCCCACAATTTACATTTTGAGAAAAGCAAGAAGTAGAAATAATCCACAAACTCTGAAATACCTGTAAGGACTGCACAAAACATCTGAGGTAAGAAGTTGCATGGAAGGAAGTACAGGAAAAGCACTGACGTCGTAAGATGGCCCAGTGGTGGCACATTTCAGAAAGTTCCAGCAAAAATATGCCTCCTGAAGGTAAGGGGCTCATCTTAAAGTGCAAAAGCTGTAGCCCTTGTTTGCAACCACCTGTGAGGGAACTAGGATGTGCTGGGAGGAAAAGCTCTCCTAGACCCAACTGTATTCAGAGAAGCAGTGGAGGCAGTGCTCTATAAATACACTGAAGCCGTTTTTGCAGGAAGCAGTTTGTGTTTGTGGCAGCAGAGAACTTTTGTGTTTTGAAGCCTGTGGAGCTATCCTGACCCCTTCCTGCCCCTCCCCAATGAGTAGTCTGGGTAAATTCAAGCCAGTAAATAATTAGTATTTTTTTTATCTTTATTGGAGTATAATAGCTTTACACCATTGTGCCAGTTTCCGCTGTACAACAAAGCGAATCAGCTGTATTTATACATATATCCCCATATCCCCTCCCTCTGGAGCCTCCCTCCCACCCTCCCTATCCCAGCCCTCTAGGTCATCAGCAATCATCGAGTTGATCTCCCTGTGTTAGACAGTTTCTTCCCACTAGCTATCTATTTTACATTTGGTAGTGTACAAATGTCAGTACTACTCTTTCACTTTGTCCCAGCTTCCTCCCCACTTCCCCATGTCTTCAAGTCTGTTCTCTACATCTGCATCTTTATTCTTCCTCTGCCACTGAGTCCATCAACACCATTTTTTTAGATTCCATGTATATGTGTTAGCATACGGTATTTGTTTTTCTCTTTCTGACTTCCTTCAATCTGTATGACACTCTCTAGGTCCATCCATGTCTCTACAAATGACCCAGTTTCATTCCTTTTTATGGCTGAGTAATATTCCATTGTATATATGTGCCACATCTTCTTTATCCATTTATCTGTCAATGGACATTTAGATTGCTTCCATATCCTGGCTATTGTAAATAGTGCTGCAATGAACATTGTGGTACACGTATCTTTTTGGATTATGGTTTTCTCTGGCTATATGCCCAGGAGTGGGATTACTGGGTCATATGGTAGTTCCATTTTTAGTTTTTTAAGGAACCTCCAAACTGTTTTCCATAGTGGCTGTACCAACTTACATGCCCACCAAAAGTGCAGAAGAGTTCCCTTTTCTCCACACCCTCTCCACCATTTATTGTTCCTAGATTTTTTGGTGTGAGGTGATACCTCATTGTGGTTTTGATTTTAGTATTTCTTAAAGAAAGCAACTGGCACAGCATTTATACAAAGATCATATAAGAAAAAAATCTGAAAAAGAGGAGCAAAAGTAATAATAGGCAAAGAGCACTTATCAGAAAACCATATACCAGGATACATTCCAAAGAAATCAAAGATTTTATTGTACAAAATAAAACCATAAAAATATAGAAGAAAATATGTAATCATTTATTTCTAATTTTAAAAAGTTAATATTATTTACAAAGACAAATAATGAACTAGGAAAAATTTTGGCACAGATGAAAGACGAATCCCCCAATAGATACAAATCCCCCAGAAACTGACAGTGCCGACAACAGCAGAGCAAGTTCATCAGAAAACAAATGGGCAAAAAACTAAATAAATGAAAGCACAGGTAGTTTAGAGCAAAGGCAGTACATATGGCTCTTAAATCAATGGAAGGATGGTCAGCCTCACTTATAATAAAGTAAAATAAGTGAACATGATATTGGGCTATCATTTTCATCTCACAGATTGGCAAGACTCACAACCCTGGTAACGCACTCTGCTGGTGAGGCTTGGGGAAGACAGATGCTCTCATACTTTGCTGTTGGAATGGTTAACAAGTTCAGTCCCTGAGTGGGGACATGTGGACAAATAATGCTTGCACCCTTTGACTCACCACTTCTACTTCTGGGAATTTCTGCTGCAGATACTTGTGTGTAGAATGATGTACATGCAAAGTCGTTCATTGTGGCAGTGTATAAACTCCAAGAGACTGGAAATAACAAAATTGCCTGTTAGAGTCTGCTTAAATAAATGATGGTTCATTCATACAACTGAATATTGTCTGGCTGAAAAAAATGAATGAGAACACTGTAATGACATGAAAAAATTCTAAAATATATTGTTAAATGAAAAAACAAGGTGCAGAAGAGTATCTTTTGGAAATTGTTACCTTTTGGTTAAGGAAATGAGAGTAGTAAGAGTATATGTTCACATTTGCATAGTGCCATATTTGCATATATGCAAATGTAAGTATATATCGTATGTGTTTATATTTGTGTATATGTATACACATACATATGGAGAGAGAGAGAGAGACAGAGAGAGAGACAGAAATTCTGAGAGGATACATGAGAAACAAATACCACTGGCTTCCCAGGGGTGGGGTGTGGGGGGCAGCGGGTTGGTATCAGGCATGTGGCCATGGGCATGGGAGGGAGGCTTTTCACTTTGTGCCTTCATACATAATTTAACCATGTGCGTGTATTACCTCCTTGTAGTTTCCTAGGGCTGCTGTAACAAATGACCGCAAACCTGGTGCCTTAAAACAGCTGAAACGTATTCTCTCACAGTCCTGGAGGCCAGGTGCTAACAGGGCTATGCTGCTTCTGAGGGCTCTAGGAGAGAAGACTTCCATGCTTCTTCCGGCTTCTGGTAGCTCCTGGGGATCAGTCACTGGCTTGTAGAGGACACTCCCCAATCTCTAACTCTTCTTCATGTTTTCTGCGCTGTGTTACTACATCCTCTCTTCTCACAAGGACATTGGTCATTGCACTTAGAGATCATCCTAAATCCAGAATGAGTTCATCTTGAGATCCATAACTAGTTGCAGCTGCAAAGAGTCTATTTCCAAATAATGTCACATTGTGTGGTTCTGGGTAGACATGAATTTTGGAGAGACTCTATTCAATCCACTGCACTATTAAAAAATAATTTTTAAAAGAAAAAAATAGCTATTGTAAAATAAAGCAAAATTCAGGGTTGCAAACAAATAAAAATATTTCTTTAAAATTAGCAATTCTAGGTTAAACAAGCATCAAACTGGAAAAAATAAGATCCATTCTGTAAACAAAGGGGACCGTTTCACTGAAGCCCATCATGCCTGTCAACACCATTAACCTATCTCAGAGGAAAAAGAAAGCTGGGAGTGAAGAAAAATATATTCAACATCCACTGAGCATAAAGAGACAGTTGAATAGGCTCAAATTCTGTTAACAAGGGGATCAGTTAACTAGACTGATGCTTAATTTATGTCGTGTAAAATGTTATTGACTTCTGTGCGCCATTTATGAGAGTGTCTCAGAAAGCCTTTACTGTCCAGGCAGTGGGTTCACATCTCAAGATAGGGCTCATGGCATTTTACAGCATGTTAGGAGGAATGACTAAGAAAAAGCGTCTGGGTATTGTCCTAGCCTGCTCGGGTTGCCAAAACAAAAATACCGCAAACTGGGTGTCTTTCGCAGAAACTTATTTCTCACAGTTCTGGAGGCTGGGAAGTCCAAGATCAAGGTGCCTGCTGATGCAGTTCCTGGTGAGATCGCTCTGCCTGGCTTGCAGACGGCTGTCTTCTCACTGTGTCCTCACATGATGGAGGGAGAGGGAGGTAGAGACGGGCGGGGGTGAGGGGGGGCTCTCTGATGTCTCTTCTTATAAGGGTGCTAATCCTTTTGGATCAGGGTTCCAACCTTGTGACCTCATTTAACCTTAATTACCTCCTTACCCCAAATAGAGCCACACTGGGTGTTAGAGCTTCCACATATGAATTTTAGGAGGACACAGTTCAGTCCATAGCAGGTATTTTACTTTATTTTATATTACTTTAATTAAAAAAATTTATTTATTTACTTATTTATTTATTTTGGGTGTGAAGGGTCTTAGTTGCGGCACGCTGGATCTTCGTGATGAAATACAGGATCTTTAGTTGTGGCATGTGGACTCTTAGTTGCAGCATGCATGTGGGATCTAGTTCCCTGACCAGGGATATTTATACCAGGCCCCCTGCATCGGGAGCACAGGGTCTTATCCACTGGACCACCAGGGAAGTCCCAATAGCAAGTATTTTAAATCAACCTGAGCATTTTCAACATTGGTAAGAGGCATGTTATAAGACTCAATTGTAGATTATGAATCAGGCAGAACTTAAGATATTTTAAACACAATCATGGGAAACACTAGTTTATCATTTAAGAAACCATGTCCTGGCTTGGGTGCTGGAGATGAATGACAAGGTATTCATTCCTGTGAACAGGAGGCACTTCTTAAAGCCTTTGGGATCAAAAAAAAGTATCCCTTCAAGAAAGGCACTTAGTACTTACTTAAGGGCCTTGGAGTCAAGCAGATCTGGCTTCCCATCCCAGGTCCCATGCTTGGCAGCTGCGGAATTTGGGACAAGCTTTGAGTCTCCGTGTTCTCAACTGTCAAATGAGAACATAGTAGTCCTCCTTGGGTTGTTATGGAATTAAATGAGGTGAGATCTGTGACTATTAGTATTATCAATAGTGAAAAGAAATGTGCACGGAGAAATTTTTGCCAAGTGCCCAGCAGAAGTCTAGAAAGAATTATGAAGCAGGTGATTTGTGGCACTGAGAAAGGAAAGTGGCGATTACCTGAAGTCAGAGCTGCTCGATTTAGGAATAAGAGCTCGCTTGCTTTGGCTGAGCATGGAGGGCAAAAATTCCCCCACTTAATAAACATTTGACATTTATATTCCACGAATAGCAGAATTTAGGAGAATTGACAACCCTTTAAAAATGTGATGAATAATGTTTCACTGTAATGAAAAAGAAACACAACCGTTACTGGGAATCTATACCCCAGAGGAGCTTACAGCTGCGTTCACCTAACACTTGCCGAAAGCTCACCCCCAACTTAGAGGGGATGTACATTATCTCTGGGGCTCAGAAGCGCCTGGTTTCACTTTGTTCACATGCAAGTGGTCTTCCATTGTGCGATCCCTTTAGGAGAGCTTTTGTGTATTTTCTCATAATGAGAATGTGGTGCATATCTCATTAATGGGCTGATTGAGATATCATTCTAGAAAAAACAAGGGGAACGAGAGAAAGAGCTGAAACGTCCATTTTCTTAGCCTGCCTACACAGCGGGAGCGAATAGCCTTTAAGACGTACATCTTCACTAGGAGGAAAAGCAGTACTGAATTTTGGCTCAGGATGTCCTTGTGTTGGGATGAAATAATAGCTTTACAGCCAGTGTCTTTTTGACCTCCTGCCCCTCTCGCCACCTTTGCTCTTAGAACGGGTAAAGGGCATTAAGCAGGGGCTAAGTGAGAGACGGCATTGGAACGGTGGGTTGGGACCAAGTTTCCCTCTAAATCTGTACACAACCGAAAAGCGATTTTTCTGAACAGGAGGCAGCGTAATTCCCGTGGACGGAACCTGGCTCTCGTTAGCACTGTGGCCTTCGGTCTGACACCAGACTCCTTCGTAAAAGGGGAACAGTGTACATTTCACAGGCTGTGGGGGAGCCCTGTGGGCGGGGGAACTTGGAGAACTGCAAGGCTGGTTTTGGTCTTCTAATCCACCAGCGTTCCCTGTGGGGAAGACTAACCAGGCAATGGGGTGGAGGCTGAATTGGAGCGGGAACCCAGGGGAGCTGGAGCAAATGCTGGAGGTCATTGCCGTGGTTATGCGACAGGACTGCTGAGGAGGACAGGGGTACAGGGTGGAAGGCGGGGCGGCCAGGAATGATGTCGCAGTAGAGGAGTGGCCCATGTGATGTCCTATCACATGGACTGGAGAGAAGATAACACAACCCCTGCAAGTTTTGGGCTGGGCAGTGGGGGATTATAAACTACACTGCATGGGACAAAGAGGAACCGTAGGCCTGGAGGTGAAGGTGATGTGTTCATTTTGGGCTGTATTGAGATGAAGGTGCCTTGAGATGCCAGTCAGGGAGATGGACACAAGGGAAAAGCTTGGGGAGTAGTTAGTTGCGGCGGAGTGGGGGGGAGGGGCGGTGGCAGGAGGTGGTGGTGATGACTAATGTCGAAGGAATGACTGGAATTTGTGAAAAAGAGAAGGGCAGACACACCTGCAGAGCCAGAGCCTTTGAGTGCCATGGACTCTGCAGCCAGACGGTTTGACCTTGAATTTACTTACCTTGTGCTGTTGTGTCATCTCTCTGTGCCTTGGTTTTCTCCTCTGTAAAAATGGGGATGGGAAACAGAATCTACTTCATTAGACTGTTATGGAGAGTGAATGAAACCATAATCATGAAGCTCTTACAATTGTGCCTGGCACAGAGCAAACACTCAATAAACAGCCATTCTTACAATTCGCCCATCAAAGGGTTCGTTTATTTGGGGGCTCCTTATAGAAGCTTTCCTCCAACTACTTACTTGGCTTGCTATTACCCGAATATAATTTACAACCAGACACCAAATGTGGGCTTATGTAGTGTTGTGGAAGGCAAAACAGCATTCAAATTCATGAAGGACAGACAGTCATTCATGGAGTTAAGATCTCTGGTGTTCATTATAGGTTTCCACACAGGAAAGTGTTGCCTACATCTATGAGTCCCTGCTTTGAGATGCAAGATCTGTGGACCTGAAGCCTGCCAAGAGAAATGCAAATGACTCAAACATTTGCATTTATCTGCGACTCATGGCTTTAATCAAGATCCAGGGGACTTCCCTGGTGGCGCAGTGGTTAAGAATCCACCTGCCAATGCAGGGAACACAGGTTTGATCTCTGGTCTGGGAAAATCCCACATGCCTCGGAGCATCTAAGCCTGTGCGCTGCAACTTCTGAGCCTGCGCTCTAGAGCCCTCAGGCCACAACTACTGAAGCCTGAGGGCCTACAGCCCGTGCTCCACAACAGGAGAAGCCACTGTGATGAGACACCTGGGCACCACAACGAAGAGTGGCCCCAGTTGCCACAACTAGAGAAAGCCCTTGCACAGCATTGAAGACCCAACGCAGCCAAAAAATAAAAAATAAAAGAAGAGCTCAATGGATTGATACCATGGGGCTCAAGATTAAAAAAAAAAGAAAAAAGAAAAAAAATCCAGTACGTCCCTTGTGAAAACACACAAACCACTGGCTTTGACTGTGGTCAGACTAGTCATCGTGGTGAATGATTTTGGCCACAGCTCTTCTTTTCTAAGGATGCCTCTGACAGGAGCTCTGATCTTTCTCAAGTGTAAATGGACGCGTATTAAAATACTGACATTCATGGGACAGCGGCACACTGACTGAGCCCCTGGCGGCCTGCCATCTGTGCTCATTGCTTTAATAACTGAATGTAACTGGAAGGTCTTTTCATACCTACTAAAGATTTATGAGGATTGGCTATAAGTTAATGAAGCGGGGACATGGAGGTGGCAAGTCTGGGACACATTTGGGGAACTGTGCATTCAGAGTGAGGCAGGATGGAGCCCGACCTTGAGGGACTTTAAGTGTCAAACTGCAAAATGAACTTTGTCAGGAGTTTGACCTAATCAGATCTTCTGACTTAGTGTGGAGGATGGAATAGACTTTAAGAAGAAGTTATTGGGACTTCCCTGGTGGCGCAGTGGTTAAGAATCCTCCTGCCAATGCAGTGGACACGGGTTTGATCCCTGGTCCGGGAAGATCCCACATGCCGCGGAGCAACTAAGCCCATGGGCCACAACTACTGAGCTTGTGCTCTAGAGCCCACGACCACAACTACTGAGCCCATGTACCACAACTACTGAAACCTGCATGCCTAGAGCCCGTGCTTCGCAACATGAGAAACCACTGCACTGAGAAATGAAGAATAGCCCCTGCTCACCACAACTAGAGAAAGCCCTTGCGTACCAATGAAGACCCAACGCAGGGTTTCCTAGGTGGCGCAGTGGTTAAGAATCCACCTGCCAATGCAGGGGACATGGGTTCAATCCCTGTTCCAGGAAGATCCCACATGCCACAGAGCAGCTAAGCCCGTGAGCCACAACTGTTGAGCCATGTACCATAACTACTGAAGCCCATGCGCCCTAGAGCCCATGCTCCACAACAAGAGAAGCCATGGCAATGAGGAGCCCGTGCACCAAAACGAAGAGTAGCCCCTGCTTGCCGCAACTAGAGAAAGCCCATGTGCAGCAATGAACACCGAACACAGTCAATAAATAAATTAATTAAAAAAAAAAAAGACCCAACACAGCCAAAAATAAATTTAAGAGAAGGAGAAGGAGGAGAAGGAGAAGGAGGAGAAGAAGGAGGAGGAGAAGAAGAAGAAGGAGAAGGAGAAGGAGAAGGAGAAGAAGAAGAAGAAGTAGTTATTGTCCTTCCTGAGGAAGACTAAGGTAGAATAAAAGAGGACAGTGGCAAGTGGAAGGGAGAGAAGGGAGATTAAAGTGTTCTTACCATCAATAATGTCCCCTTATTGGAGAGGCTTGTCTTCACCACGCTGTATAAAATATGTTTATCCCCCACCTCATTTGTCTTCCTTAGCTTTCTATACTTTTTTCCTTAGCATCAGTACCACCTGCATGGTATATGTTTACCTTTTTATGTGTTAGTGCCTGCTTCCCCCATACAATGAAAGTTCCATAAGGGCAGGTCTTTTGTTTTATTCTTTACCACATCCTTGGTGCTGGAACAGTGCCTAGTATATAGTAGGTGGTGCTCAATACTTATTTACTGATTCAAAAATAAATAAGTAAAATAAGTGTGGTGTCCTTTCTCCAGACTACGTAAATCAACTGAGCCGTATGGTCCGTTAGCCTGTATGGCTTTCCCTTGTGGATTAAATTTACTTCATTCTAAAAAGCATTATAAGTGGCTCCTGAAATATATATACTACAGAACAATTTTAAAAGTACAGAAATAAACCAGATCTAAAGAGAAAAAAGAATGGAATAGGATGATAAAGCACAGAGTCAGTATGCAGGTGTGGGTGCCACAAGGGCTGCACTAAAATTTCAAGGCAGGAAGCAAATTCATGTCTGAGTTTCCTGACAGCCAAGGCAAGGAGGGGAACATGGCCAGCTATGAGGCCTACAGTCTTCATGAAACAAAGACATGCCATTTTCTCAGAAGCAGCCCTGCATGTTTTTTTTTTTTATAAAGATGACACTGAAATCATCTGCTTTAGTCTTCATGCTGTTTGGTGGGGTGACTACTTGGTAGCTCCTTAGCTGTTTTGGAGGGAGATTTGTCTTGTGTTCAGCCTCACTCATCCACTCCAAGAGGTGATCAGAAATTTTTCCAAGCCAGAAGCAGCGGTGACAGAGTAAGTGACACTCGAGGGCATGACTGGGTGGGAGAGGCATGTAAATTGACGGTACCTGCCCTTCTGTCCCCTCTAGAACCCAATATCAACTTCCAATCTTATTTCCACTGATACAGAGGAAAGTTACAAAGAAATCTGGCAAAGGTCAATGAACTCTGGATCTTGCGTTTGTCTCTCTTTTGATTTCTTCAGTTCCTTTGAAGTACCACTTAAGTGAGAAGTTTGGTTTGGCTGGTAGCGTATTTCTAGGAGAGTGAGACCAGGTGAGACGTGGCAAGGAAGCTGAGTTCCCAAATGGTTAAAAGGTGATTTTGACTCTAGTAAAGGATTTTCTTTTTTAAAAAGATGTTTAGGGACTTTCCTGGTGGTGCAGTGGTTAAGAATTCGCCTGCCATTGCAGGGGACATGGGTTCTATTCCTGGCCAGGGAAGATCCCACATGCTGCAAAGCAGCTAAGCCCATGCGCCACAACTACTGAGCCTGCGCTCTAGAGCCCACGAGCTACAACTATTGAGCCCACGTGCCACAACTATTGAGCCCACGTGCCACAACTGCTGAAGCCTGTGAGCCTAGAGCCGGTGCTCCACAAGAGAAGCCACTGCAATGAGAAACCGGCGCACTGCAACAGAGTAGCCCCTGCTCACCACAACTAGAGAGAAAGCCCCTGCACAGCAACAAAGACCCAATGCAGCCAAAAAAAAATAAATTAAAAAAAATGTTTAAAAGGATTTTGTAAAAAGTAATACAGCCACGTGGTAAAACAGAATTCAAATAGGGCAGAAAGGGTCAACCAATAATGCCATATTTTTGTATATTCTTACAGGGATATTCATATTTGTACAAATACAGAAACACTTTTTTGCTATATAAATGAGAATTTATGATACAAAGCCTTCCCTTCCTTTTTTTTTTTCTTTGACGACATATCTTGGCGAACATTCCCTCTGAGTTCCTTTTAAGCTACTTTATTCTCTTGAAATGTGGAATGGTGTTCTGTTATGTGAGTACCATCATTTACACATCCAGGTTCCCAACTCATGGATATCAGGCTCTTTCCAGTGTTTTGCTATTACAAATAATACTTCAGGGACACCAGTGTAATTTAAATCTACATCAGTAGGGTTCTGGAAGGAAATAGCACTGAAACTCAGAAGGCTTAAACTAAGAGACTTACGAAAGGGCCTACTTTACAGAGGTGTGGGCAGGGTTAAGGAAACCATGGATGGATGTCGAGGCACCAGGGAGCTGACAGCAGCAGGGAGTGGTTACCACACCTGGGCCTCAAGGGGAAAATGGTACCACTGGAGCCCCTGGAAAGCAGGCATGTGGGGGAAGGGCCACCTAGTAAGAGCTGTGTATTTCCAGAAGCACAGCATCAAAGATATAAGGAACAGGGAAGAAGTACCTCCGCCGCACTCTCTTCCTGCCCTGCAGTCTCCTGCAAGTGCCTCCCATTAGCCAAACCCAACCACAGAGGCCCGTAGGCAGGGGACCAGGGGACCAGAGTGACCCTCCCTCCTGGGACAAAGTTGGGTACGGAAGAGCAGTAAGTGGATCTGGGATGGGAGTGGAGGACGTACACAGTATACCCGTGGAATTCCTAGAGGTGGAAGTTCTAGCTGAAAGGCATGCACATTTTTATTAGTTTTGCAAGTCAATATTCATTTTCATTTACCCTTTTTCTGGATTTTCTCTTTCTTCTGCGTTTCTGTATTTCTATTGGGAATATTTTTCCTTCTATCAGAAGAGCTTCCTTCAGTATTTCTTTGAGTGCAGTTCTGGCAGCTAAGAATCCTCTCTGTTTTGCTTGTCCTTTGACTTTTCATTTTAAAGGATAATTTCATGGAGTTGATGATCCTAGGTGGGCAGTTATTTTCCTTCAGCACCTTGTCTTCTGAGTTTTATTGTTTCTGTTGAAAATCACCTTTCAGTCTTAATGTGGTTCCACAGAAGTGTCTCTCTACTTTTAAGCTTTTCTTTGTCTCTCTGGTCTTCAGCAGTTTGATTTGTGATATACCTCAATGTGGTTTTCTTGTTTTCATCATGATTAAATTCAGTGGACTTCTTGAATCTGAATTGTAACGTATTTCATCAGTGTCAGGAAATTGTTGTCTATTATCTTTAAATAATACCCTTTTCTCTCTTCCCTTAGTGACACATACAGTATCTCTTTTCACTGTGTGCCGTTCGCCTCTTACACTCTTTTCGATGCTTTCCATCCTTTTATCTCTTTGTCTTCAGTCTGGATATTTTCTGTTGTCTTACAGTTCACTAATCTGTCCTTTCTGGATCTAAATCTGGTCTTAAGCCCAACTGTTGAATTTCCAGTTTTCACTTATTGTATTTTTCAGTCCTAGCATTTTGATCTGATTCTTTTTTATAGGTTCCGACTATCCGAGAAATTATCTTTTTTTTAAATCTGTTGATCCCCTGTTTTTGTTATTTAAAAAGAAAACATTAGCTGTTTAAAATAATTCCATCATCTGAGTCATCTGTAGTTCTTCTTCTACTTTCTTTTTTTCTTCTCTTGGTTTTTGGTTATTTTATGCCTTTTAGCATGCCTGGTAATGTTTGAATGAATGATGGACATTGTGTATGAAAAAAATGTTGAGACTGTAAATGATGCTGTCTTCCTTCAGAGGGAGTTTTCCTTTCCTTAGCTGATCAGGGAGAGTGGGGACTGGTCACCTTAAGAAAGAAATGAGCCAACTTTCGGCTGGTTTGCAGTTTTGGCAAACCTCTGTCTAGCTCTGTTTCCCCCTAACTTTTGGGGTAGATCTCTCCAGGGATTCCAGCTATGAATCTGGCTTATTAAGCAGAGATCCTCTCTTTCAGTAGGTCTTGAACTCTTATTCTTGCGTCCTCATCCCTGGGAGACTGCCAAAGCCCTGCTTTTAGTTTCTGAGGCTTCTGTTTTTCTTCTGAGCCTCCTTCCCAGACAGCTTCAGAAGGCAGTGGATGCTTTCTGAGAAAACTGGTAGTGTTGGGACTCAGTATTCTTTTCCTTTCTCACTGGGGTCCTGGCCCCTAAGCTTCTACTTTTCTCTCTCTAGTCCCACAGACAGCCAAAAGATTTGCTGCTTTCTTTACCTCTTAACAGAAGTCCTCTGACTGGTGTCACCTGAATTTTTTGCCACCTGCCCTATAACTAGAATTGGTAAATGCTCTGAGGGAAAAAAAGACTGAAGAATGTCAATGCATCTTTTTTCAGCTGTTTTTTTCCCCCAGAAGTTTTACCCATTTAGTCCTAGTGCCTCAATGTCTTTCCAAAGCCTCAAGTAGATTTTTTTTCCCTTTCTTTTTGGTATTTTATTGTCTTTTCTAGTTGTTCTTTGTGGGAAGTTTGGTCTGCTGCAATCTAGTCCCTTATATTCAGAAATGAAAGTCATGTCTGGCATTCTATGTTTACTTTTCTTGATCCTATGCTATTCTCTCTCAGTTCCTCCCCACATAAGAATTTTTAAATAAAGGATTTTCTTTGTATTTTGAGATTAAATCTTATTGCATTTGATTCCAAGTGAATTGGGACTAGGCGTCAACTTCAGCCCAAGCTTACGTGCCTTGACCTTCCCTCTGGATTAGTTATACATTAGCCAAATATTCTCTGACCTCAGGCAAAATAAGTCCCCATTTCCTTGTCTTTAAAATGGGAATAATAATCTTTTCCTCATAGGGTTGTTTAAAGCTTAGTAAGATGAAGTGTATCAAGGGCTTTGCACAGGGTCTCAGACTTAGGAAAGCACTCAGTAAAAGTCACTATTAGGGAGAGATAAGAAAGGAGTAAGACCTAAGGAGATTTGTAGGGAGATATTCATGGCAATGAGTTGTCTCCCCCCTTACCCAACCCTTTTACTTTTTCATTTATTTTTTGGTCATCATTCACTTTTGCATATGAGGTACAATCTGAAAGTTCTTTTAGTGAGGGTCTCATGGCAAACTCTGTAAGAGTTTTTGTTGTTTTTGTTTGTTTTAATCTGAAAATGTCTTTATTTTCATTATTATTGAAAGGTAACTTTGTTGTATGTATAATTCTAGATTGGCAGTTATTATCTCTCAGAATTTTGAAAATATAGTTTAATTATCTTCTGGCTACATAGAACATAATCTGGTTTTTCTCTCTGGCTGCTTTTAAGACATTTTCTTTGTTTTTGGTGTTCTCTCATTTTGTTACTGTATACTGATTTCTTTTCATTGATCTACTTAAGAAATTTTTTTTTTCTAGAAAAATCTCAGGTGTCATCTCTTCCAACATTGTGTCTCTTGTTCTCTCTAATTCTTTCCTTGGGGAACTCCAATTCAATATGTTTTCAGCCTTATTGGTCCATCCTCCAGGCTTTATAATCTCTGGTATTTTCCATTTTTATCTCTATGTTCTGTCCTCAGATTTATCTTCTCACTCGCTTCCTCTTCAGCTGTGTTGTTGCCCTTCTTTGCACCTTGGTTTTTGGTGTATTTTGTGATTTTTTATATTTGATGGAGCTTTGTTGGAACTCTGTAAAGTCTGGATTCTCTCTGAAAAAACTGACTTTTGCTTTGCAAGGTAACTTTTTTTTTTTTTCCCACTGCAGAAGTAGTGTAAAGTTGTTCTGTAAAAACATAAATAAAGTCTGGCTTGTGGCTATTCATTCTTAGAGAAATTCTCTATCCACAAATCAAGCTTGTGACAGATAAGTGTATTACCTCTGTTGCTTAGCAGAAGATATATATACATATATATATATAGAGAGAGAGAGAGGGAGAGAGAGATTATCTTTTTACTGAGAATGTAAATGCTGGGGAACTGAGCTTCGTGCAGTGGTCGCCAACCTGACCTTCACCATGCCAAGCCCCTGCATCATGCCTCCTCTCCCTCGGGACACCAGTTTAAACTCTTATTCCAGGTCACAGAGGAGCAGGAGATGCTGCTGGTTCCAGTTCTTGCTGACTTATATGGAATCTGGCTCCCATCTCATCTTTGGCTTTTGGGTATCTCCCTTACTTTCTTTCCATCTCAGTCATGCATTTTAAAATTTATTAAAAATTTTTTATCTTGTATTTTTTTAAATAGCAAGAGATATATCAGGATATCCAGTCTGTGACAACACAGCTCATTCATTACTTCTTTAAACATTTATTTATGTCTGCTAAGTGCCAGGTACCTTGTTAGGTGCTGGTGGCAAGCAGGTGGCTAGAACATAAATTAACTTTCTCTTTGATTCCATAAGAACAGACTGCCTTCCTTTAGGAGGAATGTATATCTTAAAGCAGAAGGAAAGTAAGGTAACGTGAAGGAAAGATGGAGAACTTATAGTTTTCTCTTAAAATTTCATGTGCATGTGGTAATATCTGGCCTATGGTAAGGGGAAAATATATAAGCACAAATGGGTTAATATCCTGGCAAAATTTCAAAACTCCGAAGAGTAAGAGAAAATTCTTAAAACTTCAAGAGTGAAATGCAACCTTCCTGCAAGTAAGCAAGAATCCAATTGGCATCAGGCTTCTTAATGATGACCCCAATGGCTAGAAGACAACAGTGACATATTTTCAAGGTTCTGAAAAAAAATTTTGAGCCTAGAATTCTATACTCAGGTAAGCCAACTTTAAATTAGAAAGGCAAAGTAGATATTTTGAGACATGTAAGGGCATGTTAGAAGAGAAAATTCTCTTTGAAAAGACTATTTGAGGGTATTGTCCAGTAAACTAAAAAATAAATGCAAGAAACAAGAGGATGAGGATTATGAGAAACTTGTAAAGTTAGTGTTAATATAAATGTGATCCATAATGTAAAAAACAAAAGAGTTAATAATCTAGATGTGATGGGAGGTGAGCACAACATGGGCAGAAGTGGGAGGATGTGAAACTGTAAATTTTACTATTGTGTTCAAGGCGATAATTCAGATATCGATTATTTTTAGACATTTATAGAAAATTGAGTGTTAAAAATATATGGGGGTAGAGTGGGACATAAAAAAAACCAAAGGAAAAATAGAAAAGAAACAACAAAATTGCAACACATAAAATAGGGTGGCGGAATGGTTCCAAATATAAAATACATCTTTTCAATGAAAAGGATCTTAAAACATTAAAAATGAATTTGAGAACCAAGAGAACATTTTGAAAAACTCAATCCTTACAATTGAAAATCAAGATGAAATGAGTGACAAGTGTATGTCAACATAGTAGATAATGTAGACAAAGTGAACAAATTCGTAGAAAGACACAAACTACTGAAACTGCCTCAAGAGTAGAAAATCTGAATAGACCTATAACAAGTAAAGGGCCTGAACTGGTAATTTAAAAACCTCCCCAAACAAAAGCCCACTAGTAATCTCACTAGTAAGTTCTATCAAATTATAAAGAATAATTAATACCAAATATTCACAAGCTCTTCTTCAAGGGAATACTTCTCAACTCACTCTGAGGCCAGTATTACCCTGATACCAAAACCAGACAAAGACATCACAGGAAAGGAAACTACAGGCCAATATCTCTTATGAACGTAGACACAAAAATTCTCAACAAAATACTAGCAAACTGGATCCAGAAACATATACAAAGAATTATACACCATGACCAAGTGGGATTTATCCCCAAAATGCAAGGTTGGCTCAACATTGAAAATCAATCAATGTAATACACTACGTTAATAGAATGAAGGGGAAAAAATCACATGATCACCTCAGTAGGTGCAGAAAAAACATTTGACAAAATCTAACACCCTTTCATGATAATAAATCTCAGTAAACTAAGAATAAAAGGGAACTTCCTCAACCTCAATAAAAGGCATCTACAGAAGACCCACAGCTAAATACTTGATGTTGAAAGACAATGCTTTCCTCCTAAGATCAGGAACAAGACAAAGATATCTACTCTTGCCACTTCTGTTCAGCATTGTACTGGAGGTTCTAGCCAGGAAATTAGGCAAGAAAATGAAATAAAAGGCATCCATGTTGAAAAGCAGGAATTAAAACTCTCTCTGTTGGCAGATGACATGTTTTGGCACAGAGTTGATCAGCGGTTGACGAGAGCTGGGGTTGGGGTGAGTGAGAGGGAAATGGAGCGTGACTGCTAATGGGTATGCATTTCTTTGGGGGATGACGGAAATGTTCTAAAATTGATTGTGGTGATGGTTTCACGACTCTGTAAATAGTCTAAAAACCATTGAATTGTACACGTCATATGTGTGAATTGTATGGTATGTGAATTATATTCCACAAGGCTGTTTTTAAAAAAAAAGATGAAATGGGGGACTTCCCTGGTGGTCCAGTGGTTAGGACTCCGTGCTTCCATTGCAGGGTGTGCAGGTTCAATTCCTGGTCAGGAAACTAGGATCCCACCTGCCACCTGGTGCTGCCAAAAAAATGGGGGAAAAAATGATGAAATGGGTGATTTTTTTCAGGAAAATTTTTAAAATTGACTCATGAAGAAATGGAAAACCTGAATAGTTGAATAATCCTAGAAGAAATTTAAAAGTTATTGAAAAATTTCTCTCACCCCTACTCTGTTTCCTTCAGCTTGAGAGAAAGAAATTAAGTTCAGACTATTTTAGAATCAGGTTATATCAAACCTTTAAGCTATCCCACACAGTATAAAAATTGCTTCGAGACATAGAGAAAGATGGGAAACATCCCAACTCATCTGACTTGGCTAGCATTACTTAATAACATAATAAAACAGGGTGATGCTAGCATAAAAGAAAAAGAACAGAGAAAGTATAGACCAATATATTGTCTATTCTGTGGGGTCAGTATATTTATGAACAGATATGCAAATATCCTAAACAAGACATTAACAAATCGAATCCTCAGTGTAGTAAAAAAAGAAACAGTAAAGGGAGTCCAACTCGAGGATGGAAGATGCCTTAGAGGACTGGGGCAGGGAGGGTGGGGGGGACTCGAGGGGGGGCATCAAGGAAGGGAGGGAATACGGGGATATGTGTATAAAAACAGTTGATTGAACCTGGTGTACCCCCCCAAAAAAAAAATAAAATTAAAAAAAAAAAAAAAAAAGAAACAGTAGATTTTATTCCAAAGTTTCAAGGGTGGTTCAACATTAGGGACTCTATTAAGAAATTCTTTCTAGTAATAAATGTATAGAGAATAAAAGTTACCATCATCTGTAAACATTTTGAAAAGTACAAGTTTAGGGTAGAAGCAATTTAGAGTACAAAGTTTCAGTTATACAAGATGAATGGAGATCTAGTGTACAGCATGGTGATTACAGCTAATAACGCTATATTATTGTATTGTACAGTTGAAGTGTTCTAAGTGTGTTGAGAGCGCTAAGAGATCTTAAGTGCTCTCCACACACACAAAATGATTACTGTGTAAGGTGACTGGTATGTTAATTAACTTGTTGTGGTGATCACTTCACAATGTGTACATATATCAAAACATGTAGGGGCTTCCTAGGTGGCAGTGTGGTTAAGAATCCGCCTGCCAATGCAGGGGACATGGGTTCAATCCCTGCTCCAGGAAGATCCCACATGCTGCGGAGCAACTAAGCCTGTGCGCCACAACTATTGAGCCTGCACTTTAGAGCCCGTGAGCCACAACTATTGAGCCCATGTGCTGCAACTACTGAAGCCCACTCACCTAGAGCCCGTGCTCCGCTACAAGAGAAACCACTGCAATAAGGAGCCTGCACACCACAACGAAGGGTAGCCCCCACTCACCGCAACTAAAGAAAGCCTGCGCACAGCAAAAAAGACCCAACACAGCCAATAAAATAAATAAATTAATTAAATTAAATTAAAAAACATGTATACCTTAAATATATACAATTGCTATCAATTATACCCCAATAAAGCTGAAAATAAAAAGTATTCAACTAAATTTAAGATCAATACCTGATTAAAAATCTTAGCAAGTCTGAAGACAAAGGAATCTACCTTAACTTGATGAAGGATATCTTCCATAAGCTTATACCACATATCACATTGATGGTGAAAAACTATAAACATTCCTGTTAAAGTCAGGAATGAGACAGGAATGCCCACTGCTACTACATCTATTCAACATTTAAAAATCTAGCCAAAGGAAGATAGTTTCTTGCCCTTACAATAAAGCCAGAAAAAAAAAAAAATTCGAGCAAAGAGACAAAACTTATTATTTACAAATGATATGATTATTTGCTGAGAATCCCAGGTAACTTTAAAAAGCTTATTAAAAGTAATAAAAGTTTAGTAAGATTGCTGGATATAACATCAATGTTAAAAATGTTGGTGGATTTTCCCAGGTACCACCAATTATAAAATGCCATGAAAAAAAATCCCATTCACAAAAGTGTCCAAACCAAACCAAAACAAAAAAACCTAGGAACAAAGGTAAAGAAATGTATATGTACACAAAAGGACAGTTGGATAATTAGAGAGACATCTTATGCTCCAGGATGGGAATATTCAATACTGTGAATAAGTCAGCACTCCATAAATAATATATAAACTCACTGTCATCTCAATAAAAAAGCCAATCCAGTTTTTCATGGAATGCAATAAATGGGTTTGAAAATTCACCTGGAAGAGAACATGCAGAAGAATTCTAGTAAATTATTGCAAAAGAAGTATAATGAGAAAGTGGGGAAAACTTGCCCTGGATATATCAAAACCTTAGGTTATTGTGATTATCACATTGTGGTGGCGTTACCGGGAAGATCAGACCAATCAACTGGACCTGAACAGAGAATCTGGACATGTATGGAGATACAGACAAATAAAAGTGTAATTTAAGTCCTTGGGAAATGGCTGACCTGCTTGACTAATGATGTTGAAACAGTTAACCATGTATTTAGAAAAAATAAAGTCAGATCATGATTTTATAACAAACAGCAAATCACACACACAGACACACACAGACACAGACACACAGACACACACACACGAAATATGTTTGAAAACTATATAGGAGAATGATTTTATAATATGGATTTGGGAAGCATGTTTTAAAGCAAGACTCCCAAACCCCAAAACCATAAAGGAAAAGACTGACAGAGTTGAGGACATTTAACACTTTTGTATGACAAACAAAGAAACAAAATACTGCATTATGGACACTCGATAGTAATATTTAAGACCTTGAGAACTTGCTGTGTGTGAGACCCTGGGTTGCACAATTTCACTTATGCCACATCGTTTAACCTTCAAGTCAAGTCTCGGAGGTCGCGGTGACGGACCCCATTTACAGGTGAAGAAACTGAGAACGGGAGAATTTGAACATTTTGCCCAGACCTCACGGCTCAGAAGTGAGTGGGGACTTGAACCCCAGTCTAGCCCGCCTCCCGTCGCCTCCTCCATTTCTCGCCCCAGGACTGTGCCTGATTCCGCATCCCCTAGAGTCACGTGACTTATTCTCAATGGTTTTGATTTGTTTGCTTCCCAGCAGCTGCTCTGTAAGGGTCTTTCCAGTGTGTGGGGGTGTGTGTGATCTGAAGTGAGCATGGACCATAGGTCTTGATTCTCTCAGACGCCTCCTCATGAGCTCTTGGGGGGCGGCTTCTTCCTTGGTTTTTTGTTTTCCTGTAATGTACAGCATGGTGACGATAGCTGGTAACACTGTTTTGCATATTTGAAAGTTGCTGAGAGAGTAGATCTTAAAATTTCTCATCCCAAGAAAAAAAGTTTTTTGTAACTGTGTGTGGTGACGGATGTTCACTAAATGTATTGTGGTGATCGTTTTGCAACACGTACAAATATCGAATCATTACGTTGCACACCTGAAACTAACATGATGTTAATGTCAGTTATACCTCAATAAAAAAGAAGTCCATCCCCAATCCCCAATAATCCTCCACTGTATCTCTCAGTTTTATGTTATTCACAGTACTTATCAGTAGCTAAATTGATCTTGTTTATTTATGTGTTTACTTGCTTGTTATCCATCTCTTATTAGGATGCAGGCTCCATCAGGGTAGGGACTGTGTTCACCACTTGTGTCCCTGGTACCCAGAACAGTGGCTGACACACAAGAGAAGATCCATAAACTCTAGCTGGATCAGGAAGACAAAACAAAACTAAAAGTCCCGGAAATCTGTTCCCTGCGATTTTCTCCTATTGGATTTAATTCCTCTCTTTGGGAACCCATGGATTAAATTTAATCTCTATTCTGCAGATCAGCCCTTTGAATAATTTAAGGTAATCATATCCTTTCCCACCTCTTCCAGACCTCAGCTCTAGGCTTCTCAACACACTGTCTGCTGAGAAAATCCCTTTATGAATAAACAAGTTCCCCGAAATCACTACAGGCACGGCTACATTCCAGCAAAGCTGGAGAGCCATTCCAGGGTTGGTAATTCAGGAAGGGCCATTTCACTTCTAGTTAATTAAATCACTTATTTGCATTAATCACCAGTGCTATGGGAGCTACTTACTAAAATATTTACTGAGGCAAGGCATAACATTTGTGGAGCCATTTTTATGGGCAAGGCACTGTGCTAAGTGATTTGTTGGCACCTAGTTCTTTACAGTAAACCCTGAGAGAAGATGCTAGTATCATTCACATTTTACAGATGAGCAAACTGAGGCTCAGAGAGGTTAAGAGAGTGCTGAGGTTCACACAGCAGCAAGTGGCACATTTGGGCTCAGGTCTGGCTGACTCTAAAGTCCACATGCCTGTGACCATGGCCTTGCCTCCTGAGATGGTGGTTTATATAATGGAGGGATAAAGAGGCAATAAAGCTGGTTCCTCTTATTTATTGGCTAATCTTCCGTTGGAGTTTTTCCTATTCAGGAAAGAGCTAAATGCTCTGGACACACAGAGGACACCCAAAGTTTACCAAACACTCCTCAGACTCATCAGGAGAGCTTTGAACTTCCTTCAGGGAAAACTTGACATCTTCTCTGTCTATATCCTACTCCAGCCTTCCCTTGAAAGGTTGAGTTTCACAACTCTTGACCTACTTGTAGGCTTGGAGTGAGACCAGTGTAGAATCCCTTCCCGTCCTCTCTCTGTCCTTCCCGACAAAATGGGGTCACCTTCCACTCATTTCCCTGCCGAGTGGCTCCTGGGTGGGCCTTTTTGAGAAGGAGCTGCCCTGGCTTTGGAGCAGCAGTTTATGCCACCAGGGCAAGCATGCTTCCCCGTGGAGGCTGCAGGGTTGGGTAGCCTGGTGTGACTTCTCAGACGGATACTTCTCCACGCCAGGTCTGCCTGCCCCGAGAAAATCTTTCCTGAATTGAGTCGAAAAGTACATAAAGTTGTCACCCACAAATATCATGCCAGCCCAACCACATGTGCACCCAACCACCTGTCTCTGAGAGAGTTCATCTTTTAGCTGAAGTTGTAAAGGGCAGGTTCTTTTTAACTGAATGTACGATGAGCAGGTGCGTTGTAGCTTGGAACTTAAGGTTGTGCGCTGGGGAATCAGTAAGTGTTGCTTACCAATTAGCATGAGGATGTTAGGCTGAGCACTTTTTCTTTCAGGGTGCAGTCCTCGTCGGAAAATTTATGTCAGCTCCACCCAGCATTCTCTTCCTGGACTAAAACAACGAACCAAACCAGGAACCCGGTTTGGTGCTCACTCACACCAGCCACCCACTCCCCTGAGCTTCTCTTTGCCTGTCTGTAAAGCTGGCTACTGGGTGGGAGGTATTTACCTCCCGCATGGTGGTGGTGAGGGGGTGACCAATGGAAGAATTTGGGATAAAGGTGACCCTGACAAAGATAAAGTGTGGTTACTGTTGGCTAAAGCAGATTAATTTCTTTGGTCCAGACTGATGGACACGTTCAAGATGGTCACTTCCTTTAGGTTTTTGTTCTTAGGAGTGACACTTAGAAGTCTGGGCTGCTTTTCATATCTTTGGCATCCCTTGTTGCTTGCCTGAAAAAACACCCCAGGGGCACGTAAATAAGGCCAAGTCTAGTTTGCACACAAAGAAACAAAGCAAAAAAAAAAAAATATCGAAACCAAAATGAACCTGTTCCTGAACAGACCCACAATAAATATTATTGTTATTTTTGATGGTAGGATAAACAGGGCCAAACTGTTTCCTCCTATCGCACCAACACAAAGAAGCTTAAAGAAGCTTAGGTAGATATTCTAAAATGATTCTAAAATGATATTGTAAAACACAGGATTCCAAAATAGTCTCTGGACTGCAGCTAAATCAAATTGATATTTCATTCTGAATTGATTGATACTAGGAAGTTGGCCATTCTATTTACAAGAGTAGGTTTTATTTGTTTGTTTTTAATTTGAGAAAAAATTTCCCCACAGGGAAATTCACATACCTGAAGTGTACAATTCAGTGGGTTTCAGCAAATGTATTATATAAATATGTGTATCTTATACACCAATCAAAGTAGCTTCATCACTGCAGAAAGTTTCCTCGTGTCCTTCTGGGCAGTCCCCATCCTAGAGGTAACTAGCCACTATTCTTACCGCTCACACCGTAGATGAGTTTTGTCTGTTCTTGGCATTTCTTATGAGCAGAATCACCTAGTACACACTCAGTGTAATTTGAAATCCAATCATGTTGCTGTGCATTCTCAGCAGCTATTCTTCTTCAAGGCTGAATAGTATTCTCTTCTGTGAATGTACTACAGTTTGCTTATCCATTCTCCTCACAGACTTTACTTCTACAAGTCACGTAGAGGCTGTAATAAATAAGTAACCCATTTATTCATTGGGCAAGTGTTTTCCAGATCTTTCTCTATGCCAGGCACTGTTGGAGATGCTGGGAGGCTTTAATGAACAAAATGAAGCCCCTCCCATCATAGGATTTTTATTCTAGTGGGGAGACAAACAATATATAAGCAAAGAAATGAACAAGATAGCAGTGAGAAATGCTCTGAATGTAGTAAATCTGTGATGGCATGAAAGTGGTGTGTAAGGACACTGAGTCTTCTTTAGACTGTGTGGCTGGGAAAGGCCCCTCTGAGGTGACTCGGCTGACATTGGGGTGATACAAAGGTCACCAGGTGAAGACTCAGAAAGTGTTCTGGCGGAGGGAACAACTGGTGGAAAGGTCATAAGGTGGGACTGAAAGGGACACATCAGCGTTGCAGAAACAGAAACGAGCCAGTGTGACTGGAGCAAAGTGAACAAGGGCGGAGGTGGTGGGAGATGGCCAGAGAGGAGGAGGGTAGAAGCAGGAGTTGTAGAAAAGGAGTTTGGGTTTTATTCTAGGAGTGATGGAGGCCATTGGAAGGTTGAAACAAGAAGTCACATTGTCTCATTTACATTTATTATTCTTTTTAAAAATATTTATTTGTTTATTTATTTTTGGCTGCATTGGGTCTTTGTTGGTGTGCATGGGCTTTCTCTAGTTGTGGCACACAGAGGCTACTCTTCATTTTGGTGCACGGGCTTCTCATTGCGGTGGCTTCCCTTGTTGTGGAGCACAGGCTCTAAGCGCGCAGGTGTCGGTAGTTGTGGCTTTCGGAATCTAGAGCACAGGCTCAGTAGTTGTGGTGCACGGGCTTAGTTGCTCCACGGCACGTGGGATCTTCCCGGACCAGTGAAGACTGAACCCGTGTCCCCTACACTGGCAGGTGGATTCTTAACCACTGTGCCACTAGGGAAGTCCGTCATTTACATTTTTAAAAAGCCATTCTGTCTAGGGCAGGGGAGGAGAGGGTCAGTAAGATGAGTTAGGAGACTTTTGGAGGGAGTGTGTGAGATGATGGTGGTTAGGGTGGTACCATCAGAGATGGGTAGAGGGGCACTGATGGTTGACCCACAGAGGTGGGGAGAGGGGATGGGGCTGTAACAGAAAGAGAGGAACCAACGATGACTCCTAGGTCTTTGGTCTGAGCACCACCATCTTCCGAGATGGGTAAGATGCAGGTGGTGGTGATGGGGTGTTGAGAGAGAAAGGACCCAGAGTTGCGGTTTGGCCGTGGCAGCTTAGGATGCCTGTTAGACATCTTCAACTGGAGATGTCTGGTGGACAGTTGGATATACATAATCTGGTGCTTCGTCGAGAGACAAAGGCTGAAGACAAAAATATGAAAGCCTTCAACATATGATGTATATTTAGGGCTGGTGGACTAGATGAGATCACCTAGAGAGAACAAAAGGTTAAAGACTGGGTCCTAGAGTAGAACCAGAGAAGGAAACTGAACAAATGATACATGTGGTCCTGTTATTATCATCATTTCTATGACTCTTTAAAATTCTCTGAAGACTTTGACATGAGTTCAGTGATTTGGGCTTCATGACAATCCTGTGAGAAACTCAGTAGAACTTTTGTTGCAAATTGGCCTAAGCCAACTTGGTCATTCACAGATATTAGGCTTTTTTTGTTTATCTTTGAACCCTTAGGAGTTAGAGGTAAGTGAGGGTTCGATACTGAAAGGGCATAAGGAAATAAGTATCAGACCAAAATTTACTACAAGGATAGATATTTATTTGCCCATGGTATCAGAGAAGGCCTAGGGAATAGCCTTAGAGCAGTGCTGCAAGCTCTGTGAAGCCCTAGTCCTCAGTCCCTTTCCATGCTCATAAAACACCTTCGTAAGAGTTCTCTTGAAGGGACCACGACACTCTGTGCCAGGGGTGGGCACAGGATATTTTAAGCATCAAGCTTCTGGTGCCACCCTTGAGGGTAAGGGTGAAGGATCAAATAAGGGTAGGAAGCATTTCAAATATTTTATCTTGAATATTACTTTATATATTGAATATCACTAATTTTATAAATAGAGCCCATTTGATACATCCTTTCTTTATGCTGATTAACAGATCAGTAAGTACCCCCAATAGAAACTCTTTCCTGACATTCATTATGAGGGTCCGCAGAGCCAAATAATGCTGTGTCATGACCAGACAGGAAATCAGAGGAAGTGCAGATAGTCCTGTCCTCCGGGGTGGGGTCTTTGCGGCATATTGATAGCTCATCAGGCCTGGAGTGTGTGTACCTAATCAAGGTACCCAATGCCCCTCCCTCATTCATATCATGCTGGTTTTGCCAAAGTATTTCAGAGTAAATTATTAATGTTATAATAAGATTTGTACAATTGAAAATCAATCTCAGATAATAGAGTCAAACTTGGAATAGTAATAAAAATAAAACAGATACTAATTACTGAATCCTTATTCTGCACAAGGTGCTGAGCTAAGTTCTTTGCATAAGTGTTTCATTTAATTCTCACAACAACCCCGTGAGTTAGATGCTATCACCTTCATTTTATATAAGAGAAAATGGAGACTCGGAGAGTGACTTGCCCAAGGAACTGGCTGGTGTGTGGCAGAAAATGACTTTGAACTTGGCTCTGTCTGGTTCTACAGTGTGTGTTGTAACCACAGCGCTGTGCAACTTGGGTCCAAGATCGGGATTTGACACTTGCCCTTGGAAAAGTCACTTATCTTGCTATACTTCAGTTTCGTCATCTGTAAAATGGGGGAGAGAGAAATAATGAACTGGACAATGCATGTGAAGGAGTTTCATAAACTGTAAATGCTTTTGTGTAAAATCTCATTGTTTGCACAACCCAGATCCTCTTATGGGTCCCTCACTTAAGTGTCCACAGTCTTCCTGGATGACAGGAGCATGGCTGGGCATGTTTTGTGCAGTGTGTGGCATAACCCCTTGGCCCGATCTTCCCTTGGCTGTTCTGCAGCCTGGGATCAAGGCCCAGCATCCCAGAGCCCATGGCATTTTCTTGAAAGTCATTGCATGAAGGACAGTTCCTCCCTGTTTCTTAGAAACAGCCCTAGGCCATCCTCCTTGAGTGGGCAAGGTTGCATCCTGGTGATGGATGTGCCAACTGCAGTCTTCCTCTGGCAGGTGCTGGACATTTTCGGGGGCACATGGGTGTGTTATGAGATGGCTTGTAGTGTGGGGAAAGATGGTTCAGATCCCACCCCTGGCATATTGTTCACTCATTCATTCAACGTGTGAATTTAGCATCTGCCACTAGGTGGGGAGAACACAATGGTGAGTAAACTAACATAGCTCTGTCCATGGAGCTAATGGCCTATCAGGGGAGAAAGACAACTAAACACTTAGAATAAATAAATTCAATAAAGTCAGCCAAGAATGCATACAAAGTACATGGACAGCCAACTTAGCATAGTCTTGGGGAAGTCAGAGAAGGCTTCCTGGAGGAAAGGATGTTTAATTTGAAGGAGTTTACCTGGTAAGGGCAGTGAGGTGATGGGAGAGACTTCTTTGTAGTGGATTTTGGATGTGATTTAGGGTTCATAACTTAGATGTACTTGCGTGAGAATTGGAAGGCATCTGCATGATGCCATGCATAGAATAGCATTGCTGGTTTTCCTGCAGTGTGTTCCAGTGTCTGAGCACCAGCTTATTGGGAGTTAAGAGGCAGGGCATGGGCCATCTGTTTTTCACTAAATTGGATCTCTCAGGTGTGGTGTGGCTCTAAATCTAACACAATACTTGAAGAGGTGTGTTTCTGGAGCCAGCAGCTTCAGGAGTGCCTTTTTTAGTCCTGCCTTCCTGATGGTGGCAGAGGGGGCAGCTCTCTGGCAGCCCAGTTCTGCAGTGTTGTCCTGACACCATTCCTGGGGGTCTGGTCTAGACCCCACTGCTCCAGCCCCCCTAATAATTTTTGTAAATTCATTTTTTCTTATTTTTAAATTGAGATATAATTGACATATAACATTGTATTGGTTTCAGGTGTACAACATAATTATTCAGTATTTGTATATCTTGTGAAATAATCACCACAATAAGTGGAGTTAACACCCATTACCAACAGTTACAATTTTTTTTCTTGTGATGACTTTTAAGATCTGCCTTCTTAGCAACTTCAAATGACAATATGTTATTATTAACTATAGTCTCCACACTGTACATTGTAGCCCATGACTTATTTATTCTATACTGGCAGTTTGTACCTTTGACTCCCTTCACCCATTTTGCTCAACTCTCAGCCCCTGCCTCTGGCAACTACCGATCTGTTCTCTGCTTCTATGAGCTCAGTTTTATTTTATTAATTTTAAAATTAAATTTTTTTTATATTTCACAGAAAAGTGAGATTATACAATATTTGTCCTTCTCTATCTGACTTATTTAACATAATGCCATCAAGGTCCATCCATGTTGTTACAAATGGCAAGATTTCCCTTTCTTCCCCCAATGTCTGAATAATATCCCATTTTGTGTGTGTGTGTGTGTGTGTGTGGTAGACACACACACACACACACACACACACACACACATATATATCACATTTTCTTTATCTATTCATCCATCAATGGACATTTAGGTTGCTTCCATGTCGTGGCTATTGTAAATAGTGCTGCAATGAATATGAAGGGTGCAGATATCTTTTTTTTTTTTCAGATATCTTTTCATGTTAGTGTTTTTATTTTCTTCAGGTAAATACCCAAAGTAGAATTTCTGGATCTTATGGCAGTTCTATTTTTAATTTCTTGTGGAATCTTTGTATTGTTTTCCATAGTGGCTGCACCTATTTATATTCCCACAAACAGTGCATGGGGGGTTCCCTTTCCTCCACATCCTTACCAACATTTGTTTTTTCTTGTGTTTTTGATAATAGCCACTCTAACATTGTGGTTTCGATTTGCGTTTCCCTGATGATTAGTGATGTTGAGCACCTTTTCATGTACCTGTTGGTCATTTATATGTCTTTGGGAAAATGTCTGTAAGTTTTTACTTCCCCATTTAAAATTCCTTTCTGTTTACAGTAGTTGGAGTGGTTTCTATTTTCTGCTGCTGAACCCTTACTGATACTACTGAGGAATAGCTAGATTCATTTATTTAGTCAATATTTTCTGAACCCCTAATATGTGCCAGGCACTGGTTTTAGGTTCTGGGAATACAACAGTGAACAAGACAAAGGTCCTGTCACCTTTGTGATATTATCATGGCAATTATATTCTAGAGCAGAATTATCTAATAGAAACATTATACGAGCCACATATGTAGTTTTAAAATTTCTAGTTTAACCACATTATTAAAAATTAACAAGAAATAGGTGAAATTAACTTTAGTAATATATTTTACTTAACCTAATGTATCTAAAATATTATTTCAGCATGTGATTAATATAATCAATTTTAAAGAGATATATACTTTTTCCTACATCTTGGAAATTCAGTGTTTAGTTTTTACTTACAGCACATCTTGATTCAAAAAACAAATTTTTCACTGGATGTAATTGATCTGCATTACATTTCATGAAATTTACAGTTGAAAAAGTAGTTTTACATACCTAATATGGTCCAAACATACTTAAAAGATTTCCATCAATCTAAAAAATACCAAAAAATAATTTTTCTTTAATATTTGCATCCATATTGACTAAACTTCTTCATCTTTTCTAGAATTTATTTGACTCTGGAGAAAAGGAATATCAGTTTCAAAACTACATCTGTCCAAGTTAAGTAAATTCACCAATTCTTAAGTCAATTTGGAAGCATATTGCACAAATTGAAAAGCAACTTAAAATTTATCAGTGATGATGAAATGTTCTTTACCTTTTTTAGTCTTTATAGCCAGTTTACGTAACACCTGTCAATTACAATGAAAATAATTTGCATATTGATTTATGTTACAAAAAAGTATAAAGTAATTACTATTGATTTATATGATAAAAGTTTCAGTTTCAACATGAATTCTCATATTTGTCTAGCTATGTCACAAGCTTTTCTTCCTTGGAGTTTCAAATTCAGCTCATTTGTGTGCAGTATGATTTTGATGAGGAAACATGAGTCACACTGCCAAGTCTATTATGTATTTGCTGAAAATGTCTCAATATTGTCCACTTTATCATCCTAATTTTTTTTCTTTTTTTTTTTACACAATGATCTGCTGCGGGAAATTACAATTGCTTTTCATCACCCTATTTTGTTGTACTCTTCTGATTGTAGTTCTAGCTACTGCATCTCCACTTGATTCTGCATCATTAGTACACCTTCATTTAAAATTTTAAAATTTGCCCATACTTTTTCAAACTAGAAAAATTTAATGACATTATAATTTTAAAAATATGTATTTTGATTTAATTCCCAATTATGATCGACACAGGTATCTTTGGACTTATCTGCAGAAAATATTTGATTAAACACATTGCAATGTTACATAGGTGCATAGGGGTAAAAAAGAACATTAGAACTGAAGCAATTCATTGATGGGTTTACATGTAAAAATAACATCTGTGCCCTTTTTGTGTTACCCAACCAAATTTGGGTCGGCTTGTCTGAAGTGCAGCAGAGCCGATCCACTGACATCAGGTTCTGGGGAAGGGCTCCAAGCAATGAGAAGGGGGGGGCACATGCTCAAAAGACTTGGACTCCCTGATGGTTTTTAGGCAGGAGGTTTAGAGCTAGTGTGAGGGAGAAGGTCACAAGGTGAGTGATCAGCTTCTGCACAGTTCTCTGATTGGCCAATGGTGAGGTAACAGGAAGGTACCTCGGGAATCTCAATGACCAGTTTCCTGGTTCCAGTTAGTTTGGGGTCTGCATGCTGGGGGTCTGCATGCAGTTAACCTCTTCCACCTGGCGGGGGCGGTGGGGAGCGGTTTAGTATCTGCAAAACAGTTCAAGGACATGGTTCGGGATATTTTCTACAGCCCTTGAGGAGGAACTAAAGGTCCTTGACTTTGTTTTATGGCTAAACTGTTATTATTTTGTCTCGCTTAATAATTTTTTCTTTGTTTCTGTCTTTTTTTACTTCTCTGATTAAATTTGCTCTTTGGAACTCGAGGAAGGCCTAGGAGGCTAAAGATTTTCTTCCACCTTGGGGTGGAGGTCTGTCCCCTAGAAAGCCCTGCAGAGTTCTGCTGGGTTTCGTGTGCACTACAATAATAATATCTTATGTGATACAGTGGCTAAGTGAACTACAGCTTTAGCAAAACAATAACTTTGTCAATGGGAAAATTAGAGTGTTCCTCACTCCAGGGAGACTGTCCTACTACAGTGGCCTCATTAGCTACATGTGGCCAGTGGCTCCCACCCTAGAGGACTGTGAAGCTATATTATGTAGCACTCCAAATATCAGACCGAGGAATCTGACCAGTATCTTGGGCAAATGGGTCACTCGTGGACTTTTGCAGAGGGTGCTGGGGAAGTTGAGTGATATAACATACGTGGTGGACTGGGGGCGGGACACTTCAAAGGCCAGGCAGGAGCAGGAGCGGGAATCTGGGCTTGGGTTCATAAGGGTGTAAAAGGTGACGGGAGCACAGAGGAGAAGGGGAGGTAGGAGCTACGGGGAAGGAAGAATCACCAGGCCTTGGGAGACTGGATGGTAACGGGAAACAATGAGTTTTCCAGTCTGAGTAGCTGGAGAAGAGAGGGATTAGGGACCTGTAGCTGGACATGGAGTTTAATTTGATCCTATTCAACTTGATACTTATTTTTATGTCTGCTCTGTCTCAGCCCTGTGTCTGTTGGTGGGGGGTCACCGTTGTGAATACCGAATGCTCAGCTGAGATGGAATGAGAACATCTGTTACCCTGACTCTGTGAACCTAATTCTTGGAGTAGATTCCAAATGAAACTAAAGAGTTAAACCCTAAATGTTTGACTTTGCTCCCCTCCAGACCCTCTGTCTTGAGAAAGTGCTAATTCTTCTAGAAGTGCCCCTGGAACATATTTTCATGCAGAATTTTCCACCTACATGTGGTTTTTAATGACTGAAGTTTCAAAGATCTGGCTGGACTGTATATCTGCTAGGTACAATTCTACCCTCAAATCAAAGGTCCTACTATATATAAGTTTTGGAGAAAAAGCAGTTTACAAAATGAGAGTTCAGTAATAAGGTTTTCTTTTGGGGGGGGGGGGTGTAAACCAACATGAAATTAACATGCAGAGATAAAAAAGAACGGAGAAGGTGCCCAGAAGAAGCTACAGCCGTGGAGATAGTGACTCTGGGTGACTCACTCATTGCCGTTCTGGTTACTCAAACGTAAACAGTGGGGATGTCTGGAGAGTAAAATATGACCTCTGATTTCTTTTCTTTGCCTCTCTCAATGATCTAAAATGTGCATGTGTATTTTGAGAAGTCAGGAGTAAAACAATAAAAGTTGATGAAACAAACTGAGAAGAGCCTCCTGTGGTCTTCAGCCTCGCTCCTATGATTCCAGCCCTCAAGCCATAGATCCTTGCTCAGAGAGGCATCACCTAGAGTGTTCTGGGGGCTGAAAAAGAGGACGGAGGCCCAAGAGGACAAGAGGGTGAGGTGAGAGCTGAATATCATGAAAGAGGCTGGAGCACAGAGGGTGGAAAGGCTTGGAGACAAGTTAGAGAGGGGGCTGCTCAGGGCTGGGAGGGGAGCAGGGGCAGCTGCTGGCAGTCAGCCTGTGGCATTGTGAGCAGTTCAGACTTGGAGGGAGGAGCCCAAGGAGGTTGGAAGCAGTGGGGCACCAGAATCAGAAGTGGTTTTCAGTAAGTCAGCTGGTGGCAATACAGAGACTCTGTGTGCGTGCGTGTGTGTGCGTGCGTGTGTGTGTGTGTGTGTGTGTAGGGGGTGTGGAGTCGGGGAGCTCAAAGATAGGCAGCTGCTGAATGAGTCTGGAGAATGCTGATGAGGCTCAGACAGGGGAGTGCTGGGTTTCTAAGGACCTTTCTAAGTCAGAGTCAGCAGAATTGATCACCGTGATCTTGTGGTAGAGAAATGTGTCTTATGAATCTTCGTGTTCCTAGTTTTCTGCACACCACCACACATGCGTTCCTTCCCTCTGTCATTCATTCTTGCATCCACCCAGCTAGTACTCATTAGGGCTTATTGTGAACCAGACACTTGCTGGGCTTAGGTCACTCAGACAGATGCCGCCGTCCCATGGGGATGGGGACAGACATCAGACTGGTACACAAACAAATAGGAAATGAGATAATGTTCAATTCTGTTAGCAAGTTCTATGAAGAAAATTACAAGAGAGTGTGACAGTGGGTTGGGGTAGAGATGGGAGGTCCTCCCGTTCTATGGGGCTGAGACTTGAAGGAGCCAGTCACTCAGATGTCAGGACCCTTTCTGCCATGATTGATGCATATTTTGGCCATTATTGATACATGCTTTGAGGACGCACACTCTGGGCAAGACTAGGTGCTCTTTTTCCCTTTATCCTTACTTTTTAAAGTTGAAATATGGCTTGAAGTAAAATGCATAAATGTCAAGAGCATGGCTGGGTCAATTTCTGTACTTTAACTTTTTGTTTTTTGAACATTTTACTTCTTATTTTCATATATAGAGCTTACCACCACTCAGATCATATATAAAACATTTCCAACTCCCCCAAAGAGTCCCTATCACTTTCCCAGAGAATAACCCCAAAGCAGCCTCTTCTGACCATCAGTATCATCCAATCTGCTGGTTCCCTACTTGGGGTAAATCAAATCGTTTAGTGTGTGCTTTTTTTTGCACCTTGATTCTTTCACTCAGCATTGTACCTATGAGATTCACCCATCTTGCTGTGTGTAACACTAGTTTGTCTTCACTGCTATACAATGTGCATTGTACAAATAGATCACCATTTAACAGAAAATGTCTACTATTGATGGGCATTTGGGTTGTTTCCAGCTTTGGGCTATTATAATTACAATTGCTATGAATATTGTTGTGTATCTTCTGGTGAACAGGAGCACTCATTCCTGCTGGTTTTATACCTAGAAGTGGAACTGCTAGCTCAGAGGATAGGCATAGATTTAACTTTCAGAAACACTGGCAGATAGTTTTCCAAAGGGCTTGGATCAATTTGCACCCACTCCACAATGAATGGGAGTTTCCATTGCCTCACATCCTCAAGGATAGATGCTTTGAATTCTCTCGTTTCCCTCATTTGGCAAATCAGGAACCGAGGCTCAGGGTTGCTAAATAATCCACCCAAGATAACACAGCTAGAGAGAGGTGGCTCTCCACTGAAACCCACGTATGACTGCCAATTCAGTACTGTCCACCACACCATGCTGCACATGAGGATACCAGGTAAGTGGAATAGATCCTGGGCATCCATGGAATCCTAAGGAAAATGAGATCAGTGGTAGGCTCCTCAGCAGAGTTGGATCTTGAACTTGGCCTTAAAGGGCAGAGGAAGAATGAGGGCCCCTGGGCAGAAGGGAAGACTTGGCTAAGGGCAAGAAGAGGAAAAATACACACTACATTATTCTATGCTTGTGGTGTGTGATGTGAAGTTGCCTCTCTCACTTGAGAACTACTCTTCTTGTCTCAGTGACCTCCCTGGACCCCTTGATTGGTGCCACCGTCCTAACTCCCAGGAGGGTCCCTTCCTGGTTCAATACACAAACGTACTCTGGTTAAAGAGAAAGCTAGAGCCTAGATGAGCCCACATCACCTAACTCCCCTTTTCACTCCCCGTCTTACTTCGGGTTGCTGTAACAAAAATACCATAGACTGGGTGGCTTTAACAACAGACATTTATTCCTCACACCTCTGAAGGCTAGAAGTTCAAGACCAAGGTGCCAGCCTATTTGGTGAGAACCCTCCTCCTGATTTGCAGACCGTCCTCTTCTTGCTGTGTTCTCACACAGCTAAGGGAGGAAATGCTATTCTTTTCCACTTCTTACAAGGGCACTAATCTCATCATAGGAATCCACCCTCGTGACCTCACCCAAACCTAAATACCTCCTACAGGCCCCACCTCCAAACACCATGACACTGGAGATTAGGGTTTCAACATACGAATTTTGGGGAGACCCACACATCCAGTCCACAGCGCTCATTCTCTATTTGGTTCGGTGGAACCCTGTTTTATTTGCTTTTATGCTCTTTTTATTTCACATGAGTAAAGCCTTTCCAATAAGACTTTCATCCCCCTAAGGAGAGGGGCAGGGGGCACGCACCTCCTTTGGACATCAGACAACCCCCCGTGATTTTCTGGACATATAGATGATAGACTTAATGTTCACCTTTGTGGATGGGCTGATGAAGTCACTCCCACTGTCAGCTTATCCACAGGGTCTGATTCCTTTCCTCACATGTCTGTGGATTGCAAGCTTGTGGGTTTTTCAGATCCCCACATGAGAAGCATCAGCTGTTTGGACTCCTGTGCTGAATTAATCTAGGTTTAATGAAGTGTTCCTCGTCTTCATTATTATTTTGCATAGTTCAGTGTAGCTGGGAAAACTCGTAAAAAAATTCTAATTAGTTGTAAGCTGGAAATGGTGTCTGGGAGAAGGGTATTAAACAGTGCACTCCACTCCTACTTTCCAAATTCTGCTGTGTGCATTGATTACCACCTCCCTGGTTTCTGGCCCTGAACGTCCCTTTAAAATTGATCACAACTTGGCTTCCTTTCCTTCTCCTCCTAGTAGAGTTGTGGCTTTGCTATTTTATGATTAAAGCTCTTTCCAAAACTGCTGTGTGTGGCTTCTTTGAGCTCCTCTGCTCTCATTGTTCTGCATCATCTCTTGGAATCGATTCCCTCCTGCTTCGTTCTAGTTGTACTAGTTCACCTGATCCCTGTCGGCCCCTGGATTCATTTCACCTGCCAGAGTCAGTGTCACTCATCCTCATGTTCCTCTCAACTCTTTCTTCTTGCCAAACTTTCCAGTTCCAAGCATGCTGGAGGTGCTCTCTTCCTTTCTTCTGTATATTTGCATGCGTTCAGACGGCAGCTTTATTTGAAAAAAAAAAAAAAAAGACTTTATTAGTTTAGTACAGTGGTAAGTATACAGAATAATCCAGCAGATACTATATAGAGTTCAATATACTCACCCCACCTCCACCCCCACTCTTTTCTTTTACAATTAATTAATTTATTAATTTTATTTATTGGCCGCGTTGGGTCTTTGTTGCTGCACGTGGGCTTTCTCTAGTTGCAGCGAGTGGGGGGGCTCCTCTTCATTGTGGTGCACGGGCTTCTCATTGTGGTGGCTTCTCTGGTTGCAGAGCATGGGCTCTAGGCATGCAGGCTTCAGTAGTTGCAGCACACAGGCTCAACAGTTGTGGCTCATGGGCCCTAGAGGGCAGAATCAATAGTTGTGGCGCACGGCCCTAGTTGCTTCGCGGCATGTGGTATCTTCCTGGGGCAGGGCTCGAACCTGTGACCCCTGCATTGGCAGGCGGATTCTTAATCACTGCGCCACCTAGGAAGTCTCCACGCTTTTTTCTATTGTTAACAGCTTGCCTTAGTGTGGTACATTTGTTACAATTAATGAACCAATACTGATATATGACTATTAACTACTGTCCGTAGTTTACGTTAATGTTCACTCTTTGTGTTGTGCATTTCTATGGGTTTTGACAGACGCGGTATGACATGTATCCATCATTATGATTTCATACAGAATGGTTTCACCACCCTAACACTCCCCTTAGACCATAGCTTTCATGAGGCATTTTTTCTCCGCCTGGTGAGACTCTACAGTTGAATTACTTTTTTGTGTATTGTCTGTCTTCCCTTCATTCACCCCAACCCTCTCTAGATCGTGAGCTCCGTGAAGCTGGAGATTTCTACCTCCTTTGGTCCTAGTTGTACTTGTTGTGTCCCCAGCTCCTAGACCATTGTCCGCCATATTGTAGGCACTCAATAGATAGCTGTTGAATGAATTGATGAATGATTTAATGGCCTTCTAGAGCTGAGTGGTTTGTTAATCTATGCGCCCTCTGTGTTAGTTATCGAAAGTATCAGACTACATTAGAACATGGATGGATTCCTGCCTATCTGAAAGTGGCTAGCTGGCCCTGATTGGGGGGGAGGGGCTCTGTTGAGGTTGCTTCATCCTACTGATGGGTGAATGCAGCTCTGGGGACACCTCCAGTGGACTTGGGTGATGTCTTGCTCTCAGCCTTAACTTTGGGAACTCCCTGGTGGTCCCGTGCTCAGGACTCAGTGCTTTCACTGCTGTGGCCTGAGTTCAACCCGCACGTGGTGCAGCCAAAAAAAAAAAGAAAGAAAGAAAAAAAAGCCTTAACTTTTAGACCTTTTAGACTAGTGTTTCTCAACTATTTTTTATTATTGTTCCCTTAGGGAGCCTCATTAGACACTCTTTCCTGAATACCTGCTGCCGTGTGGAGCCAAATCAGACTCCATGTTAGATCTGTTTCTTTGACTTTAACCTTTGCTTTTTGTTGCTTTTGTTATTGTACTCATACATGATGGCCTGCCTCAGGGAACCCTGCCCCTCTGCCTGAATGTGGAGCTAAAGTGCCTCTGTTCAGCTCACCTGCAGACAGTCTGCCCTGCCCACCTGTGTGGATGGCTGAAATTAACACATCCCCTCACCAAGGCTGGCCATTCCCGGAGATCTTCTGTGAGACCCATGACCCTTTCACTTTACTTCCTCATGGCCTCTCCCTCTCTGATTCTATGAAACAACCTGGCATCCAGACCCCAAGAAGATGGTTTTTTGACAGACACGAGTCGGGCACCTTCTTGGTCTGTCGGCTCTCCTAATAAAGTCGTCTTCCTTGCCTCAACACCTCGCCTCCGATTCATAGGCCTGTCGTACGGTGAGCAGAGTGAGCTTGGACTCTAATGTACCCATCCCTCTTATAAAATTTTAATGCCACAGATGATATACTGGATACGTGTTTACATACCGTATGCACATCTATGCTTTACACATTAAAAGGGTAAGATGTTTTTTGCCCCTTTGGGGGTGATGTCACCCTCTTTGAGAACGCAGGCTCTCAACATTCCTATTGATGACTTGGAGAGGACAGGGAGGGCATGCTAATGATACTCAGGTGACGATATTGAGAAGGACAGGGGATGTAACAGAGGACAGAATCCAGATTCAGAACTGTCTGAAATCATTACATTCTCACCAGTTAGTTTTAAGTATACACTCTTGCACCAGGTTCACAAATTCAAGTGCACAGATGGGCAGAGGAAGCCAGCTCTGCATTGATCGAATGGGAGTTTCTCTTTCTTGGGAAGTGGTGCATTCACTGTGTTCCGGGTAGACATGCTGCATATGGAGAAACCTATTCTGTTCTGGGAATGGCCTTGGCAAATCCATAGACAGCAAGCGGATGAGTGGTTGCCTGGAGGTGGGGTGGGGAATAGGGAGTGACTTCTCATGGGCAAGATGTTTCTTTTAAGGGAGACAAAATTGTTCTGAATTTCGGTTGTGGTGATAGTTGCTTGACCTTATAAATGCATTAAAAAGTCAGTTTTAAAAGGTTAAAAAAAAAAAAAAAGACAAAATGCCTAGGGGAGAGGGCAGAGACTCTGAGTCATCCAGAAATTATGGCCGATAGACATATCTCTCCAGACAGGAGAAGGGGAGACTCAGAGGAGACATGAATGATAACTGAGTCCAAGTGCTCCAAGTACTGAGATCTGGAGCAGGAAGGTGACTTCTTTGGCATAATTCCACAGAGCATGCCATAGGCTGGATTGTGTCCCCTCATAGATCCTGACGGCCTGACGCCCGCTACCTGTAAATGTGGCCTTATTTGGAAATAGGGTCTTTGCAGATGATCAAGTTAAGATGCAGTCATTAGGATGGACTCTAATCCAATATGCCTGATGTCCTTATAAAAGGGGGGACGTTAGGCGCTAAAACACGATAGGCATGGTGGGAAGATGCTGTTGAAACATAGGGAGAAGAGGGCCACCCCCAGGGAAGGCCTGGAGCCACCCAGAAACGAGGAAAGAGGCCTGGAACAGGTTCTCCCCGAAGCCCTCAGAAGGAACCCCCTGCGCCAACAGCGGACGATCTCAGACTGCCAGCCTCCAGGGCTGTGAAGCAACACCTTCCTGTTGTTTAAGGCACCCAGTCTGCAGTACTTCGTTCGAGCAGCCCTAGGACACAAATGCAGGGTATAGGTGTGGGCGACGCGCAGGAACTTAGGGGGCAGCTGGTAGGTTAATGAAGGCTGGGAGTGAAGGGGCGGGCCGCGCAGCGCTTCGCCGGCACTGTGTTCACACCTTCACCCTCACCGAGGGCCCGGCGAACGGGTGACGCTGGCACCTCCACTACTCATTAGAGGAGGGAGGCTCACAGAGAAAGAGAGAGCCATTTGCTCACACTAGTCACTGTCAGAGCCAGGCTTCCCATGTATATTAGTTTGATTTCAGAGTCCACGTCCTTCCTCTGCAGGCCAGGTGAGTCTAGGAGACAGCGGCACGAAGTACGCAGTGAGGATGGATGGGGGCCAGTCAAACCAAGGGTGGGGGCTGGCGCAGGCGGGGTTAGGTGAGAGGCAGACGCGTCCCTGGGAGGGAAGGAAAGACGATCACGCGTTCCGAGTGCCGCGCGCATCGACATGAGTTCTCTCATTCTTACCGCAGCCCTTGCAGATGAATAGTGCCCCCGTTTTGCAAATGAGAAAATCGAGATGCAGAGCGTGACACACTTTACGGAGCGTTAACGACTGGTGAGGGGAGAGACAGGGCTACATCCGCCTAGGTGCAAAGTCCTGCCCTCTGCCTTCTGCTGTCACGTGGCAGCGGCTGAGTGACATGGCTTCTGCCGTCCTCCTGACTCAGGTCGCTGGCCCACTCCAGGGCTTCTGTCCTGTGGTTTAGAATACATAAGATCCTGCCCCGAGAAATGTTTGCTCACCTTTCTCAACCAGGCCAGCCACGTTCTTGGTGCCCAATTGTCTTGCTATTTTGTGTGTTTTACTTGGTTCCAGCAGAGACCCTGATCTGTAGTCTTGCTAGATGCTGAGTCTCTGTAGCACGGTAGTTAAGGCTGTGGTTTTTGACCCAGACTGCCTGGGTTTGTAGCCTAGCTCTACTTCTCACAAGCTGTGTGTCCTTGGGCAAGTTGCTTAACCTCTCTGTGCCTTAGTCTCGTTCCCTGTAAAATGGGGACCATGATGATTGTGTGGATTAGATATGTTCTACAATTATTTTTCTCTGTGCATGTCTAGATCAGCCCCTGATTTGAGTTCAGTTCACAGGACCGCGTTTCCCACAGTAACAATAAGGCAGTCAAACTGGAGGCACAGAAAATAAAAGGCAAAAAATCTTATTAGGAGGGAAGGGCACTTTAAGAGTCAGAATCCACATAAAATGAAATAGCTGTTATTTGTTTTCTCCCTGTGGTGCGTTTTGTCTTGGGCTTTCAGGAGGCACCTACAATAATTTGCAGTTCCAGTTGGTGGTAAATCCTTAGGGCCTATTGTCTTCTGCCAGCTGGTTTCCAGAAGACACAAATAAAGAAAACATCTCCCAGGATGACAGGACCCTTTACGCCTTTTCTTTGTGTTGCCTCTTCGGCTTGGGCCGGCCTGAGTCGGCCTGAGTCACGAGGCAGTATTTAATTTGATATAAGGACCCAGAGAATCGTAACACTTAGAAGGGGAATTATTCCAGATGGTCTTAGCAGGAGGAGCCAGTGAGCACAGACGTTTTTTCAGTTCAGGAAAGAGCTGTGGTAATTCTGGAGCTCACTCTGGCTGCTGTGTGTTTCCTCAGTTTGGATCGTCCACCAGGGGTGAGCTACAGAATCTGAGCCCTGGTTTTATCATCTAAAACAGGGAATCACAAGAGGAGTTCCTTGGTGGCCTAGTGGTTCGAATTCTGGGCTTTCACTGCCATGGCCCAGGTTCAGAGCCTGGTTGGGGAACTGAGATCGTGTGAGCCATGCAGCACCCTCCTAAAAAAACCCCCCGACACACACACACACACACACACACACACACAGACACACACACACACACATACATGGGAATCACAAGACCCAGTGATTTCAGCAAATCAGCTTTCCCTCTCCTTTAAGGGAGGTGATCTGGGAAGGGGTGGGGCGGGTGAAGGGGATGCAGGGAGACCCTTCCTACCCCGGCCAGCCAGCAGCCAGCTGAGTGCACCGTCTGCTTTGGAGACCAACGCAGCTCCTGAAATAAGCACTGGTTGGAGAATCAAAAGGTCTGGACACCCGTGCTGTTATTTTGGGCAACTGACATTAACTTTCTGAGCGTCATCTTCCTCAGCTATGAAATGGGTGAGTTGGACTAGATCAATCGTTCCCCTTGCAGTAGAAGCCAATTCTTCAAATACAGTCTTGCCTGTAAACCCATCATGGAAAACAGATAGTAGCCGAGCTTCCTTTCTTGGCTGGGGGAGGGAGGTCTGGGATCCTGTCCCCCAACCCTTATCGTTCCTCACCACTCCGTCCCTACTTTCCGGGAACCTCACGCAGGCAGAGAGCAAGCTGGAAAACAACCAAGATTTAATTATCTCTCGGGTTCCTTTCAGTTGGAAAAATTCTGTGTCTTATCTCAGGAGCCTTAGGGAAAACCTCCATCCTTCTGAAATTTCACCACTAGCAGTTTATCTTTTCGAGTTGCCTTTTCCTTGTCCTCCTTTAAGCAAAGTCATCTGGGAAAGGTGATTTTATGTCACCAACACTTTGCAGTCAGTGCATTTTACTACCTTGTTTCTGACTTGAGGCTGTTCCTTCATGGGCACCATTTCTTTGCCCGGTGCCCTCCTAGACCTTGGATACAGTGATTAATGTGGTCCAGAAAAGGACCACAAAGCAGAAACTCCCGATCATGAGGCTGTGACCTAGGAGTTAAGGGCATGACTAGAAAGAGGTCAGCTCAGGGACCCTTGGGAGGCAAGGGTGTCTCGGGAAGATAACGGATGGCTTCCAGGAAGAAGGAACAATTGATCGGAATCTTGTGTATTATTAGAAATTAACCAGGTAAAGAAGGAGGAAGAGAAAGTAGTTCCAGGCTGAAGGACCATCTCATATAAAGGCTGGGAGGTCAAGGGCCCTGAAAGTCCAAAGTGCCTTTCAGTTGGGTTCAGGAGCAAAATTGCAGAATTAAAAGCCTGATCTTTCTTTCTAGGGGTGAGAAAAGAGTGAGAATGGAGATAATAAAGGGGAAAGTTTAATTTTTTTTCTTTGTGTGCCTATCTCATTAACACAAATAATGTATGTGTGCGTGTGTACCCTTGCATGTATATAATATCTTCGAAACCCTTTAAGAGCCTTGTGGAAACTCTCCCCCCCACCTCCCCCATTTCACAGATCAGGATCACTTAGAGACCAAGAGGTAAGCTGGCCAGGGTCTTAGGTGTGTGTCTGCAGAGCCCAGCCCTTTGGTACCATGTCACTCTGATGGATTTCTGTTCTCTCATGAGGAGAGAGGGAAATAGGAGAGAGGTGGAGAAGAGGAGAGACAGGATCCAAGAAGACGAAAGGCTACATGAGGGTTTGGAGAAGGTCGAAGAGGAGATGGGACTTTCACCCCTCCAGGATCCTTCTGGGCTCTGCCCTGCCCTCTGCTCAGCCCTGGCTCAAGCTCCAGGATGCATGCAGTCCTCCCCGTCGCCACACCGCAGAGCTCTGCTAGCACCAGCAGCCCGAGGCTGGCTCTGGTTTGCTTTCCCAGATTTTTCTGGACCATCTGTGTTCTCCCCACAGCCCCCTTTACACCTGGCACCAGACAGGGCTCTTTTACTGGTAAGATCCAGCAGCTGAGCAGCCAGTCAGGCACAGTGCTGCCACAAAATAGGCACTGACTGAATATCACCGCTAGGACTGAACGATCACGCTGGAGCCGGCCACGGGTGAGGCTTAGAGATCCTGCGCAGAGCATGGGATCTGAGATGCTGGAGACACACTTCTTGGCACCAAATTGGACAGTGCAGCAGCCTAAATGGCGAGCTGGAGATGGAGTTCTCTGACCTATTTCATGGGGTCCCTTTACACAACCCCTCTCTGCACTTCAGGCTTCCTATCCATGAAAGCAAGGGCTCTATGATTCAGAAAGCCCCTCCCAGCTCTGCCCACCCATGACTCCACAAACCACCCAGATTCATTCACAGGTGAGAGTCTCACTGTGCACGGGTCGTGCTGCACATTTGTGTGTGAGGGGCGTCGCTTGCTCAGGCAGGGTGGGGTCGGGGTCGTTTATGTCCACAGGCGACGGGCCACACGTTACGATCTTACTATTCCTCTCGCTGGGGAGGCTGGACTCAGCTTGGCAAGTTCAGGGATAATGGGTTATCTCTGACTTTCCATTTCCCTGCTGAAACAGGTGGCCTCGCCGCGCACAGCTAACTGGCCGGCACCCCTGAAACTTCCCGTCGAGGTCCCCGCTTTGGATCACTTTCAGCTGACCACCTTGGTTGCCCTTCATTTAACTTCACATCAGACAAGTTCCATAACGCTCCTGCCACGTCCAAAAGGGCGGGGAGGCAGGTCACTGAGGCCAAACGTTTGGACCTTCTCCCATCTCCTTTCGCAGGTGGAGATAATGGAGACGCAGGAGTGGGCAGCATGCCACGTTATCTGGGCGCTAACTATTTAACAGCATGATAGATTACTTGGCTGGTTTATCCCTAGAAGGGTGGCGTGATGAACACGGGCACAGGAGGCAGGTTCACTGGGTGGAAACCCCGACTCTGCCAGTTCCCGGCTATATGACCTGGAGCTGGTCCATAACCTCATTGCCCTGTTTGAAAAATGGGAATCCTAAAAGCCCCTCAGGTGCTGAGGGGATTAAGTGCGTTAACCCAGGTAAGGCGCTCAGAACACTGCTCCTTTGGTAACCGTAGGGGGAAAGGTGGTGGTGGTGGTGGTGGTGGGGGCATAACTTAGGAGTTTGAGATTAACATATACACAGTTCTGTATATAAAATCTATAACCAACAAGACCTACTGGATAGCACAGGGAACTCTGCTCAATATTCTGTAAAAATCTAAATGGGAGAAGAATTTGAAAAAGAAAAGATACATGTATATCACTTTGCTGTCCACCTGAAACTAACACAGCAGTGTTAATCAACTATGCTCCAACATAAAATAAAAATTAGAAAGAAAAAAGACACTGCTCCATACACATTAGCCATTGTTATTATCTGTAACATGTGGGGGACCTGCGGCCAATGATAAAGATCAGCCCAATTCAGGTCTCGTTCTCTGGAAGTCGCAGGAGGTGGTTACTGAAGCCTCTTTCTCCTTCCAGGCTCTCACACAACTCAGGTTGTCCCACGGAGACAGAACAGGAGATGTTGTGGGGATGCCAAACCTCTTACCTTCCTACTATAGGGGCTGCCAGAAGATTAGCTGTTTTGGAATTTTTTTAAATTTATTTTTTAACTGAGGTATCACCTACATGTAGTAAAATGCATACATATGTTTACACCCGTAGAACCACCACCAGGATCCCAATGTGGAACACGACCATCACCCTGCAAGTTTCCCACATCCCAGGCAGCTGGCCTCTCCTCCAGGCACTCTCCTTTCTGACTTCTAATAACCATGTATTCGTTTTTCTTATTCTTGAGTTTCATAAAAATGGAATCATATCTGTGGTGTGCTGGTGAATGTTTGACAACAGGCTCTCCACAATTAAAACAAACAAACAAACAAAAACCAGCCTAATTTGTAGCCAGTTTCCCTGGCTATCACCACCACTGATTTGAAGCTATCAGGGTGAGGTCCTTGAACAGAGACATGGGAATCAACGTGTGGTAGAACACAACTCTATAGTATTTTCACCATATAGATACGAAAGCTGTAAATAGCCTCAATCACATAGATAATAGTAAAAATGTAGTAAAAGAATTAGGAAGTGAAAAGTCCTGAGTATTTATTACCTTTGTCTTAAATATAATTTACTCGGTGTGTTTATATAATTTAATTTTTAATAAAGGCTGCGTTTAACATCTTTTATTTATTTGGCTTGCAAAATTCCTGAAAACGTAACAATCAGTTCTCATGAGCTATTATGATCTGTCTCTGGCCCACTGCTGAATCATACACTCTGCCTGGCTTCTTTCACTCAGTGTAATGTTGGTGTGTTTCATCCCTGTCACTCTGTGTACCAGTCTTTTTTTTTTTTTTTTTTGTATTGCTATTTAGTATTTCATTGTATGAATATTCCACAGTTTATGTATTCATGTCTCTGTGGATGGCCGTTGGGTTATTTCCTGTTTTCTGCCACCCATTGGTAAACTGCTGTGATCACTCGTGTACGTATATTTTAATGGATGCGTGCACTCGTTTACTCACTTCTCTTGGATGTGTACCTAGCAGTGGATTTGCTGGGTCTTGGATAGGCATGTCTGTCTTTAGCAGATCGTGTCAAATAGTTATACCAAGTGACTGAACCAGTGCACCCGTCCATCTGCAGTATTGGAGGGTTCTGTTGCTCCATCTCCTTGGCAACACTTGGTATAGCCAGTCCTGAATATTTTAGCCATTCTGGTTGATGTGTAGGGATTAATTATCTCATAAGGATTTTAATTTATATTTCCCTGATAAGTAATGATGTTGAGCTGTTATTGGGTTTTGACTGTTGTTTATTTCTCTGTTTGAGAAGCATGAATTCATTTTTAGAAATTGTTCCTGGGATTACCGGTGATCTCATTCAGCTTTGCCAGAGGCACTGGCTGCTATGCTGGGATTTATGTTCCTTCCAAGGAAAGTGAGCATTGGATATTTGTTAACACCTAGGCTGTCACCAAAGGGACTATTTGTGACCAGAGCGATAGATCCTTAAAGCCAACCTAGGTGGCTCCTGGTAGCCCATGAATCCCCTCAGGGTGTGTCTCTGAAAGGAAGGGACCCCCCAGGCAGCAGAGTGCCACTCTGGAAGGCGCATGGGATTTAGAAGCAGGTGACCTGAGGTTCTGGTTCTACTTCTGCCCTTGTACAGCCGCAGGACTTTGGGAGGTCAAAGAATGTGCACATCCTCAGTTTGCTGTGAGTCAAATAGGGTCAGCGCTGTTGAGGGGGTCCAATGGGGCATGGAGAAAAACCGCTGTAAAACAGGGGGTGGCTGTTAGTCCTAAGTCAGTTCCGTGGGGGTGAGCAGAGGGAGGCGGCGATGCTGGGGCTGCCTCTCAGGGCTTCCTCAGGGAAGCAGCACGCGCTGGGAGAGTCTTAGCTGGGTTTTGTGTCATGAGCCCTCATCCTGGTTCTAGACCCTGACTGTGGAAATGACTGAGGCCGGAGGAAAGGGACTTTCCCGACGCTGACTTCAGCGGTGCTGCCTGGAAGCCTCCGGGCCAGGGACAAGCGAAACGGTGTGATGTCGTACAGTGGAAAACCACGCCCCGAGGAGTCAGGGTGTCCGTGGAGAACGGAAGGAGATGGTGCCCTGAGGTTTCGAGCACACTGCGCCCCACAGAAAGATGAACTCCAGTGGCTTGATTTTGGCATGTGCTCAATAACAATGGAAAGTTGGACTGATTTTTTAATTCTAAAAATCATAAATGTAATTGAAGGAAATCTGGGAAACACACGAAAGTATAAACAAGAAGAAAAAAATTATCCACAATCCCATTTCCAATGTCAATTGTTGTTTGTATTATACATGCACACGTCTGTTCCCCCTTAGCCTTGTAATTTGCCATTCGCAACTCCTTAATATCATATTTTTAATGGTTGCATTGCATTCCACTTGGTGGGTATGTAAAAATTTAACCACAGAATGGTGTTTTTCATCTGCCTTCCACTTTATATCTTCTGGATACTTTAAGATTTACCTATTGTGCACAGCTTATTGTGCTACAAGAAGGTGCCAGAACTTGCCTAGTTATCATGTTTTGAACATTAAATCTCCCACCACGAACAGGACTGTCTGGCTAAGAGTTGTTTATGGACAGAGTTGTTTTTGAAAGGAAACAGGGAAAGAAACAGAATCCCAAATGAGACTTTACATTTCTAAAATATATAATAATGTTAGTTCATAATTCCTTTATCATTTACTCAGTTTCCTCTCTTTCATTCACCATTCCATATTTTTTTAGAGCCAGATACCTCTCTGTTCTTGACTTACCTGTGCCACTTATCTGCTGAGAGACCTCATACCAGTGACCTGCGTTCTCCTAGCCTTTGTTTTCCCATCTATAAAATGGGTAACAATGCCACTCAAGGTTGTTGTGAGGACTAAACCTAATTAAGCACATAGGGACCTTTTCCTACCTGCCCTTAAGCAGCCAAGCACCATGGCAGGCTCTAATGAATTAGGTCTGTAAAAGCAGTTTTGTTGAGGAGTGGCGGAAGACACAGAGAAAGCAGGGCCACTCATAAGATCAGAGTTGGAGCCAGAAGAACATGGGTCCTGGTTCTTTCCAGTGGTCTGAAGTGCCTCTTGTGGGTCCTTTGCCTTGTGAAGTTCAGAAGGCCATGCAAATACTTCTGACTCCTTACTGTGCCCTTGTGTGGGGAGGTCAAACGTAATCTGAATGTCAGAGCTGCCCTTAGCAAAATGACACTTCAGATTCTTCATGTTTTCTCTACCCCTTTTCCAGTGTTTCTTCACTTGAGACGTTTTCGTTCTGTCTAGCTGTTGCTTTCTGATTCTTTGCAGTGCTTTTCTCTAAGAATGAAGGCAGAGGCTCTTTTGAGGTCTCCAGCACTAATGATGTCACCTCGGTAACTTCCACAGACCATTAGGCAGTCAGTCAGCAACAAGTATGTCCTTGCTACCCGCGGGACATGGAATACGGGGCAGGAGGAGCCGTTCTCTCCTGCTGGTCTGACATTCATCACTATGTTAGAAACAGAGGAGGCATTGTTAACTGCGGCTCCTGCCTGGCACCCGGACTTCCTGGAAAGATGAATGTCCTCTTTAACGTGAAACAAACAAACACACAAAAAACTCCAGCGCGTCCTTCCAGGAGAGAAGCCCGGGATGTGCCCTTGTACTTACTCCCCCTTGCCCCTGCTGCCCTCATTTCTGCCACTCTGTTTGAAGGAGTTCTCCGTTTCTACCATCAAGAACACTCAATTGTCCAGCACGTTGCAGAGACTGAATATCCTTCGTGCGTGGATCCTTTTGACAATTTGAAGGCATTGGGAAACTGATACCTGCCATCTCCATCTCCTTCTGCACGATGAGGTCCAGACTGTCTCACCGCCCTCACTTCTACTCACCTCTTCACCCACTGCCATGTGGGCTTGGCGCTTGGCCCTCTGCTAGGAGCACAGTGTCAGCAGACCCTCTGGTCACTCTTCTGTCCCCATCCCACCCGCCCTCCCTCTGGCCTTGGGTGCCTTGGACGGTCCCTCCCTCTTGAAAATTTCCATTTGTGAGGCTTCCTGGTCCGCGGACATTCCTCCTTCCTCCTGCGTTGCTGGCAAATCCTTCTCCCTCCGCTTTGTGAACTGCTCTTTTCTCTGTGCATTCTCCATATCACTGGTTTTCAAGCTTTCCCCACCCCCACCCCCCACCATGGAAACGTTTTTGTTTTTACAAATGAAATTTTATGCAAATCCAAGCTTCACCTAAAAAACAGCAAATCACAACTGCTGCGGTGAAAATAGAGGGGGTTCTCGGGGGCTGTTGGTACTCCCTTCCCCGGCTCCTCTCCCGGAAGCCCCGAGGGCACCGCTCCGGACCCTGGGGCTCTGGGAAGTACCGTGTGCGAACCACTGCCTTGAATGCTAGGTTTTCCAGGCCTCTGACTTGGCCTCTTCACATCGCCCTCTACTTACTCTCTCTGGATGGTCTCGTCCTTCCCAAGTGTAAAAATCACTCTCCTTCTTCCAAATGTGGTATGTGCAGAGGGCAATAAAGAACACCCCAGTGCTTCCTTCAAGCAAATGAGAAATGGGATGCAGGAGACAGGGCACAAAAGCTAAGCTTCATTACTGGCTTTAAATCTACAGACAAATGGGCTTGCTTTCTTCCCAGAGTTAGCTCACCACCGGTTTCCGGCTGCGCTGGACATTTGCAAGCATTTTTGCCTGGCTGGGGAGGGTCCCGAATTCCTCCAGCCGGCCTATTCCACAGGAGAAGCTAGAAGGGGTGATACTCTCCCAAGGGCACCAAAGAAAAAGTCACTTCTCTTCCCAAGGGGAAGAGGAAGGAAGGAGTGGGGACAGAGACCAGGTATATTATCCTCCACCGAAAAGGTGCTTGCATTCCCAGGCTGCTTTGTAATTCGTGGGTGACTAAAGCATTTAGTGTGTGGGGGCCTGTGATGCTTGGCATGGCCATACATGGAACAGTTCTGTGCAGTAAAGAACTCACCTTAATTCTGCAATGAACCTCCAGTGTCCCACCGGACATTCTTAGAGGTAGAGGTGAACGTTGGTTCTAACTAGCCACATCTAGAACACAGCTGCTTTTACATAATGGACGTACTTTTTGCAGAGTTTTGATACCTACTTTACACTAAATGTTCTAAGGAAGCAAATACTACGGGAATCGAGTGTTGATTACACTTTGGTGGATTGAGAACTTATCTGAGGGTTGTTGTGACAATGACTCAGCATTTTCATCAGATGCAACATTGCCACTGTCTTGGCCAGTATCTGTGTTGCAGCCTCTGTGTTTCCACATATTGGCACAAACATATGACGGCTCTCTTCTGGCTTCTGGTAATTAGTGCCCAAATATTTACATACTAAAATGCATTTTGTTAAATTTTATTTATTAACATTTATTTATTTATTTATATTAAAATTACCCTTTTTTCCCCCCCTTACATTACAGTTAGGGGGATTTTTTTTTGGGGGGTACACCAAGTTCAATCATCTGTTTTTATACACATATCCCCGTATTCCCTCCCTTCCTTGACTCCCCCCCCCTCGAGTCCCCCCCACCCTCCCCGCGGGGGATTTTTTAAAGTTTTTTTTTTTCTTAGGTAGGTTATATTACCTATGCATTCCATATCGAGATAGCAAAGGCAGTGTTACAAATTATTTCTTACCAAAATGAGGCACTGGGTCTGATATTGGTCTATTGGAGAATGCTCATGGAAACATGAGGTCCAAAAAACAGAGTCCTCTCCCACAGGGTGATTTTTTTTTTCTTTTTTATAAATTTATTTATTTATTTATTGGCTGTGTTGGGTCTTCATTGCTACACGCGGACTTTCTCTAGTTGCAGAGAGCGGGGGCTACTCTTCGTTGTGGTGCGTGGGCTCCTCATTGCCATGGCTTCTCTTGTTGAGGAGCATGGGCTCTAGGCGCATGGGCTTCAGTAGTTGCGGCACATGGGCTCAGTAGTTGCGGTGCACGGGTTTAGTTGTTCCACAGCATGTGGGATCTTCCTGGAGCAGGGATTGAACCCGTGTCCCCTGCATTGGCAGGCAGATTCTTAACCACTGTGCCACCCAGGAAGCCCCAGGAGAAACCCTCAGTAGAAAGACCAAGCTTCTTCCCGTGCTTAGAGGTCCTTCTACGATGTAGCTGCTGCTGACTTCTTCACCATCCTACGCTGCAGGCTGGCTGAGATCCAGGAAGTTTCTCGAAGGTGCCATGCTGTCTCTCTCCTCCCGGACTTTGCACTCCCTGTGTCTCCCTTACTTCTCTGAGAAGTGTCCCTGACACCCTGGAGTGAAGTAAGAGTCCCTCCTCTAGGCTCCGAGGACACTTCTTACCTGGTATTGGCTTCTCTTTGCTTGCTGCCTCTGTCCTGAGATCTTAAGTTCTGCAAGGGAAAGACCATATCCTTTTGGCCTCTGTAGTCCTAGTGCCTGGCCCAGGTTCAAGCACAAGGGAAGCATCCCTTCCCTTGCCGCCCGGAACGAGGATTGGGACATATATCTTCACACCAAAATAAACAGCATTTACTTGAAAAGCTGTAAATCTCTGGTCCATCGAGCATTAATGGGGACAAATAGTGGAACTGACCCCATCAAAGCGAAGGTGAAATTAAGGTCTTGGGAAGAAGGAAAAATTTCCTCCCAAGATTATCTTGAGAGACAGTGTCTTTTATTTTTTAGTGTCTCTGCCAGAAAATCAATTCTTAAATTATTCATTGAGTCAGATCAGATCATTTTGAAAGTAATCTTCATAGAGCGCAAAGCTTTATCAAAGTTGACATCATTCCTGATATCAGAGCAGATTCGTTTCATAATTTAATACTTAATCTGCCCACAAAGCACAATGATGAAGATGTCGCTGCTTCCTGAGTACTGAGGGGAATCAAAGGCCTTTTGGATTGGTTTTACTCTCCCAATACCTTATCAAGTGAGTGAAACTTGAAAGTAATAAAAAGAGACTCATGCTAGAGTCTGTCATACAGAGTGAAGTAAGCCAGAAAGAGAAAAACAAATACTGTATGCTAACTCATATATACGGAATCTAAAAAAAAAAAAAAAATGGTCCTGATGAACCCAGTGACAGGGCAAGAATACGGATGCAGATGCAGAGAATGGACTGGAGGACACAGGGTTGGGGGGCGGGGGGCAAGGGGGAAGCTGGGACGAAGTGAGAGAGTAGCATAGACATATATACACTACCAACTGTAAAATAGATAGCTAGTGGGAAGTTGCTGTGTAACAAAGGGAGATCAACTCGATGATGGGTGATGCCTTAGAGGGCCAGGACAGGGAGAGCAGGAGGAAGTTGCAGGAGGGAGGGGATATGGGGATATATCTTTGGTGTACCTCAAAAGCTGGTGCAAGTGTGTAAAGCAATTATATATCAATAAAGAGCTTAAAAAAAATATAAGAGAGAGACTCATGAAACAATGCTTATTGCGGTTTACAGTTCTAATCCCTTAGTTATCAGCAGCTTAACTGCCTTTCCTGACTTCCCTTTGACTTTCTTCTTCCCGCCGAATGACAGGGTGCACTCGTTGATCTGGAGACACTGAAAGGAATCTTAGAGGTTGTTTTTACCTGTCAGTCAGAGCAGGTGGGTTAAAGGACACTAAGGTGAAGCCGGTACACCCAGGTTCTGACCTTGATTCGTTAGCTGGTGGCCTTGGGGAGAACCCTGTACCCCTCTGAACCTTGTTTTCTGCACTGATAAGTTAGGGGTGGGAAAGCCTGCTTCGCAGAGTTGTTGGGAAGATTGAATGAGTGATGACTGAATGGCCCCTGAAACCAAGGAGATGCTCAGTAAAGGGTAGCCTCCCGCCAGAGGGACACACATCCGCCGTGCTTTCTTCTCTCCTGCTCTGTAAGCGTTAGCTTCAGCCTTGGGCCCCCAAGGAACATCTCATTTCTGCTTTTAATTAGGTCCTTTGGGTAGAATTTGGGTCCCCTTCAGGAAGTCTCCAGGGTGTTAACGGCCTGTTTATCTCAGCAGGATTAGGGAGATGATGTTTAATAAAAACCATGCATATGACTCAAAGGATGGCAGGGCCAAGGAGAGATTGTCTTCACAAGACTTGGAATTTGGGGAGCTTCACCTTTTATAAAGACCCCAATTCTCTTTACAGAAAGGAACCGACTCCTCAATTCACCAGGCATCAAAGTATTGTTAGCATTTTGGTTGCCTGGGATTAACTCATGAGTGGCCAGGATGAGAGCTCTTCCCTGTGGATTATCAGCCACACGAGGACAGAGACCACGTCTGTCCATATACTTTGGTGTTCCCTGGCAGTGCCTGATGCCAGAAAGTGTTCAAAAGACAACTGTCAAATGAACAGATGAATCTGTCTCACCCATTCATGGAATCATCGTGTTGAAATTGACTTGTTCTTTAGCCACACATCATCCGTCGTTTTATATTCTCCGAAGCTTTTTGTAGCTCAAGGAATTTCCCATGTGTTAACCTGATGCTGGCTGGTAAAACTGCTGTATTTGGGGAGCCATCTACATACAGAACTCAGCCCATTTCTGCTTTGGTGTATTTCACAGGTCACTCTGGATAAGACAGCTAGGGAAGATGCTGGAAAATGTATGCCTTTGAGAAAGTCAATTAAAGCTGCGGTGGAAAGAACTTAGTGACCTGCAGTAATTCTGAGGTCTGAGGGCAAAGTCTCAAGTCTCTCCCTTCCTGAAGCCAATGCTTGCTTTTCCAGCTTTCTCAAGGCTTTTGTAATGGGTTTTTGTTGCTGTCGTTAGTGTTGAAATTCCTAGTGAAATACTGGCCGCTCAGAGAACTGTTTAAAGCACTTACTTTGGTAAATGAGAAAATCTGAGAAGTGTCTCTTTTTGTGTTAATTTTACCAGATTTATACCTCGGGACGGCACTGGGTGGAATTGGAATAGCTGGGGAATCAATTATATAGTGGCTGGAACAACATTATTATTATTACCAGCTCTAAATTACTGTGGTTGTTTTCAACGGAAATACTACAGGGACATCTCGATTAATTGGACATCAGCCTTCCTGGAATTTTGAGTAATCCGATGAAATGCAACACAACAATAAAACCTAACCAAATTCCCACAGACGTGTAGAGCTAGGCTCTCTGTGCAATGCTTCATTTTGCATCTTACTATCATCAGTATCTACTCACAGTGTTAAATCATGAGAAGTAACATGAACCAGGGTGGTCTTCCGACTCTGCAGCTTCCCATGAGAACTTGCTGTGATGATGTAAATGTTCTAAAATGGCACTGACCAATACAGTACCTGTGCTTACTGGGCACTTGAAACATGGGCAGTGTGACTGAGGAACAGAATTTTTAATTTAATTAAATGTAAATGTAAGTGCAAATTTAATTTATTGAAAAGCCCAGCTGTATAATATTTTGAGTCAAAGATACATTTTCTATTATGAAATATTTTAAAATATGCAGCAAAATACAGAGGGTGTTATAAACCATCAACTGGAATACACACATAATTAAACTTCTGCTGTATTTGCTTCAGATAGTTTTAAAGATATAAAATATTAAAGATACAATTGAAGTTTTCTTAAGAGCCCCCGCGCCTCTTCATTCCCAGAAGGATGTGTATCCTTCCCATACATGGTTTTCTTTTTCTTTTCTTTCTTTCTTTTTTTTTTGGCTGCATTAGGTCTTCATTGTTGCACGTGGGCTTTCTCTAGTTGTGGAGAAGGGGGGCTACTCTTCGCTGTGGTGCGCAGGCTGCTCATTGCAGTGGCTTCTCTTGTTGCAGAGCACGGGCTCTAGGCGCGCGGGCTCAGTAGCTGTGGCACGTGAGCTTAGTTGCTCCGAGGCACGTGGAATCTTCCCAGACAAGGGCTCGAACCCGCGTCCCTTGCGTTGGCAGGTGGACTCCTAACCTCTGGGCCACCAGGGAAGCCCTCTACAGTCATTTATATTTGTTATGATTACTGATATGTGTGGACTTCTTTTTTACTAGCTTATTTTATCTTTTTTGTTTCTATTCACCATGCTTTTTCTTTGCTTCTCCAGCAACCTCTTTACCTGTCACCTGTTCAGAAGTGAAACATGATTTCTGTTCGTTTGGTGGTTAATTGTTAGCAAGCATGATGAAAGACTTAGATCTAACATCCCTATCATTTTTTCAAACAGTACGTGGAACTCAAGAGTGCTTTAACTCCTAGAACCTTCTCCCATCTTGCATGTTATTCTTGGGTAATATTTTAGTTCCGCTTTAAAAAGCAAGCAAACAAAACCCTCCCAGTTAGTCATCATTGTTGTTATAATTTTGTAGTCAATATTACTTAGATTTATTAACGTTTTCATGAATTTCTTGGCTCACCATTGCTTTTTGCAAATCACCCCTTTCTTCTGGGTGGACTTTCCTTCTTGCTGAGATAACACCTTTGGTACTGCTTTTAGTACGGGGACGTTACAGGAAATTATCTCAGACTTTCATGTCTAAAATGTCTTTCTCTACTCACTCCTACATAATGATTTGGGCTGGACTCCCAGTAGAATCTCCTGTTTTCTCTCTCCCTTCTCTGGGACTTCTATTCAATGTACGCTGAGCCTTTGCATCGTAAATTATGCATCTCTTACTTTCTTTCATACTTTCCACTCTGTCTTGCCGCAGCTGCATTCTGGCTGCTTTCCTCAGAGGTATCATGCGCTTCATTGGTTCTCTCTTCAGATGAGTGTCCATTGCGTTTTGAATTTTAATGACTATTTTCTTTTATTCCATAAGTTCAATTGAATTCTTTTAAAAATTTTCACGGTCCCTCCCTTAGTGTCATGTTTTTTCATTTTATTTTCTTTCTTATTTTCATATATTTTATATATGTACTGCACATTTTAAGTTTTAGGTATGATTTATATATATTGCACATTTTAATTTTTAGGTATGATTTTTAGCTCTCTTTGAGATTGCTTCGTATCTGTAGTTCTTGGTTCTGTTGTTGCATTTGTTGTACTTGCTGATTTTCTCCCAATGGTTATTTACTTCATTTGATTAGTAATACTTTTTGTGAGCTCATCTTCAGTGGGAGTGGTTTTCCATGAAACACACGTACTTGGTTGGGATTTTACAGATTCCAAACCAGTTTTATGCTGGTTGCTCAGAAAGGGTTCTTGTGTCTCACTGGTAGGTGTGGGTTCAGATCGGATGCGTGTGTGTGATGCCGGCTGATGCTCTGGTTTCTCTAGGGTGGTTCTTTTACCTTCCATGGCCCTGAAAGACGGTCAGCTTCCTTTTCTCACCCCTGGCCAATAAAAGGACTTCTTCTGTTGCCTGTTTCAGAGACAGAGAGCCTTCATGGCTTCTGGCTTTACTCAAGAGGGGGCTCAGTTCCAGCTCCCCACCTCTCACGGGCTGAGATCCTGGGTAGTTGTTTTATCACCAGTCTCTGCCATATTTACCTGGTTCTAACACCCACACGGACTGTTTCCTTTCAGTGCCTGCCCGCTGCTCTGGACCCTGGGGGCATTCTTTTCTTGTTTTCAAGCTTGGCCACGGGTTTTAAAAATGTCGGTATCTGGTGAATTTGTTCTGTTTGAGGGTTGCCTTTATATCCTGAACAGGCTGTGTTAACTCCCACGCTATGTTAGCTCATATAAGAAAATTTTACAGACAAAAAAACAGAAGCACTTATAAGGCACCGCGTGTTGTATAACAGACACAACGGAAGACATTGTCAAATTGAAAATTGAAGAATGCCTTGGTCATTTCAGCAACTCAAGGTCCATGCGTGCTGCACACTGACTGACTTTCCTCTCTCCTCTGCCCCTCCCATCTCTCCTCCTCCTCCCTTCTCCCTATGATTGCCCCGGAATTCCACTTCCTTCTTGCCTCACGAGGCAGGACAGGGCTCTCTCTGGCATTAATAGCTTCATTTTTTTTAAAGGGAAGGAGATCACTGTCTCCAGTTTGTTTGTTTATTTATTTATTTATTTTGGTTGCATTGGGTCTTCGTTGCTGTGTGCAGGCTTTCTCTAGTTGTGGCAAGCGTGGGCTACTCTTCGTTGCAGTGCATGGGTTTCTCATTACAGTGGATTCTCTTGTTGCGGAGCATGGGCTCTAGGCACTTGGGCTTCAGTAGTTGCAGCACATGGGCTCAGTAGTTGTGGCTTGCAGGCTTAATTATTCCACGGCATGTGAGATCTTCCCGGACCAGGGATGGAACCCGCGTCCCCTGCATTGGCAGGTGGATTCTCAACCACTGTGCCACCAGGGAACTCCCAAGCACCAACTTTATGTCCACACTCACTTTGTGTAACTAAGCCAAGGTGCTCAGAAGAACGGGGATTTCCAGATAAGATAAGATAGAAGGAAGCTGTTATTTTAAATAGCAAGTTTTCCCTTCTTTTATATATGTAAAGCCCATGGCACGGTGACTAGCACACAGTAAACACTCAACAAATGTCAGCTATCCCTAATTCCACTTCTCAAGCCTGTGGTTGTAACTCAGATTTAACGGCTGACTAAGAAGCATTGACTTAAGAAGGGAAGTGTGGAGACAAAAGTTTGGTAATTCCGGTTTGATTTAAATTATTTTTGAATTGCTTACATGCCCGTTCCATTGCTGATCCACGTGACTGAAGAAAACAGAGGTGGCTGGGTGCAAGCACGCTCTGGTAACATTGAGCAAAGGAAAGAAAGGAGAAAACAAAAATGTATCTTATAAAGTCATCCTCAACCTCATTTATAATCGGGGACATTCACAATAGAACCGGAGGGAGATACCATTTTATTCTCACGAGAATGGCGAAAATCCTGGCAACCCACTGATAATGCGAAACAGTGGCAAGGGTGTGGAGTATCAGTGAGGCCCATTCTTGCTGACAGGAGTGTTAATTAGTGCCGCTACTTTGGGTAATGATTTGGTATTATCTGGCGGAATAGAGAAATTCTGTTATCTGCCCTTCTCGAGAAATTCTTACACGTGCATACCTGTGACTTGACGAGACTAGTCATCGCAGGGTGGATCAGAACAGCCCCAGACTGGAATCCATCCAAACGTCTACGACAGTAGAATACATTTTGTATTCAACAGTAGGACGCATCTTACACGCTTCCTGTGATGGCGTTCCACGCAGGAATAGAGACGAAGGTAATTCACCGCTGTGCCTGACAACAGGGATAAATCCTGTCGTCAGAGTGAGTGACGGAAGCGAGTCACAAAAGGATATGTAAAAACTGTATCGTTGAGATCAAGGGCGAAAGCAGGTGGAATAAACTATATTCCCACCCAGCAGCTCTTCTGTGCTCCTCACGTCTTCTGTCTCTCTCCCCTCCCGTCTTCAGATGACCTTGGAATGAGGTCTTAATTTGCTAGCAGCAGCCAGCTCTGAGCGCCGCTTACCCTGTGTGCTTCTGGCTTCATTTGTTCATTCTTTCATTCAACAAGCACTAAGTGCCAGCTGCCTGCGAGGCACTGTTCTTGGTGACGATGGCTAAACAGACAAAAATCCTGGAGCTAACATTTTTTTTTGGGGGGGGGGGGTGCGGGTGGGGAGGAGACAAAAAGTAAAATAAACATGTAAATCACATAGTATAGTAGAGGGTGATAAGTACTATGGAGAAAAATAAGCCGGGAGAAGTTAGTTTTAAATGAGCTGATCAGAAAAGAACACTTCGTCAGGGTAATATTTAAGCAAAGACTTGAAGAAGTGAGGAAACTAGCGATGTCAACATCTAGGGGGAAAATCTTTCCAGGTGGAGGGAACGGCAAGTGTGAAGGTCCTGAGGCACTTCCTTGTCAAGCATCCTTTTAGAATCTTGTCAACATTTACTCCAAAAATCTCTAAATTTCCTTTCAGCATTCGATGGCTCTTGCTACAAATATAAAATTCACACTGTGTTTGCAACCAGAAGAGAGACTTCCTGTAATCGGTGAGTCTGTCATTGTGAGTGAGCATGAGGGAGTAGTTTCGGGGAAAGAAACACTTGAAGTCACATTTGTTATTTTATTGATCAGTTCCTTTCGACCATGAATTACCGTATAGAATATAAACATGAGACTCTGGCAGACCCAGGTATGAACTTGACCTCTGCCACTCTGGGGGACTGCAGCCATTTATTTAATCTTCCTGGGGGTAAAAAAGATGAAATAATAGCCACCTCAAAGGAGCGTTGTGAAGACTGGGAGAAAATACCAGTTCGAGTCTTTGTGTCCTTCAATAAGATTTAAAATTTTTCTTTACGTAGGTCTTGTACATTTCTAAACTTATCAGTATCCTAGGTGTGCAGTATTTTTTGTTGAAAGGGAACATTCTCAAAGATCTGAATGAGAGAAGGCAGACCACGTCACCAGAAGCCTGGGGTTGAAGCTTGGGCCTGCTGTGATGGCCCCACAGCGTCTCAGTGCCTCTGGTCCTGCATCTCCCTCCTTGCCGTCCTTAGCAGGTGGCTTTGTCCTGATACTTACCACCTCATGGTTGCAAGGTGGCTGTTTTACCTGCAGCCTCAGATCCACGTAAGGAAGAATGAAGGCGCTTACAAACACTTTAAAATCTCGAAATAGTCTTCTACAACATCACTTAAAATGCCTGCCGTTGAATACGAGTGCCAGAATGTATTTGGTGTGTGTGAATGTTGTACACATGTATGGCATATCATGTGCATATATATCACTAATAATGACATGCATAATTACCATCATGATATATATGACAATATTATATATACGTTAGCAACGCCGCAGGAGACATCTTTGTAATGAAATCTTTGCACCTATCCCAAGTTATTTTCTTAGGATAAATTCCTAGAAGTGCCTTTGAGTCAGAGCATATGCCCATTTCTAAGACTTTTGATGTATTTTGCCCATTTGCTCTTGAGAAAGGTAGAGATTTTTACTCCTTCTAGTATTGACTGTGAGTACCCTGCCACGTTCTACCTACCTGCATCACAACACTAGCCATTGTCAGTGTGGTGTATTCCATTATTTAATTTATATATTCATTTAATAAATGAAAAGTAATATTTTTGTTCCAATTTCTTTGATATTAGTGAAGCTGATCACTTTTAACATCTTTTTGTTCAGTTTTTCATGTTTATAAAAGTTTTATAAGATAGCTTCAAACACTTTTATCCTTCCAGCTCCAGTAAATCATAGGAGAAAAGGAATTAATACATACTATCTGCTGACCTCGTTTCTTAGTGCTGTACTGCAAAATAACTTGTCTGTGTTATCGTCTTTAAAATCTCACCCTCTATGTCTAATACTAATGTCTTTGGTTACACCTTTATCATTTTAGTGTATTAAGATTAGGGTGCTCTCAAATATAAGCATAAACTAATAATAGTATATTAGTCATAATGTTTTATGCTTGCATAGTTTGTTCCTTGGAGGATCAGAAAACTGTGATAATATTATTTTAATGAATCATCTTTGCTAACCTGCCTGTTATTCCGTTGAATGGATGTCCATACTTAAACTAAAAAATTCTTCCTCGTGTATCTGAAATTCAAATTTAATTGGAAGTTCTGTTTTGTCTCGTTTTTCCCCTAAATCTGGCAACCCTGTGTGAGGAGGGTCTGGAGGTTGAAGTCCTGGATGGGGAGGTTTGTAGGAGTTGAAAAAACTAGCTGCTGCTGCACCAGGCAGAGGTGTGAGCTAATGCCCAGGAGCTGAGGGTCTCAGATCCTTTTCCTCCCACATCCACTGGCTCCTAGTTACCATTCCAAGTCCTCCCTGTGTCTGGGACTCGAGCCAGGGGTGTGATGAAGGATACTGCCAGTTCCCCTGGGGTTGAGCTGGCATATCCCTGTCTGTCATCCCTCTCCCCTTATTCCATCCCCAGGGAGATTCCATCTGGCATGGCAGAAAAGAGTGTTGGAGGTAGGCAATACTGGGTTCAAATCCCATCCCTTCTTTTAGCTAGCTTCACGATTTGTGGCAAGTTGCTTAAGCCCTTTGAACCTCTGTTTCCTTGGAGTAGGACGGCAGTGAAGAAAGATGGAAAAGTAGGAAGACTGGTGACAGATTTAACTATTGAACCAGGCCTGACTTTAACTCCAGACTTCTTAAGTGGCTTCCTGTAAGGAAAGCCAGTAAACAGGAAAAATAAACCCAAACTCACAAGGTCATTGTGAGGTTTGCATGAGCTGACGTTTGAAAAGCTCTTAGCAGACTCTTTGGTACCTCATAAGCGGCCAAGACACGGGTCTGAATTTCAAGGTACAAGGACTAATGAAGGCCGAGTAATTACTCAGGAGAATCACATTAGTGCCCCTGGAAGAAGGGAAACCAATAACAGAGGAGGCTGCAGACCAGAGAGACCGGGAATTCTCGTTTTCGGTGGCACAAGATTTGGAGCCCTTTAGAAAGAAGTTATTTCTGTTTTTCTATACATGTTTTCCTCTGGGAGTGAAACTAAATCTGTGAAGGTGATGTTGAATGTGAGTTTGAAAGAGAGCAGCCTGGCAGCTGCAAGGCATGGCGGGTCCTAGGAAACCCCGCCGCCCACCCTGGTTTCCCAGTCAGCCCAGCAGGAAGTCTGAGCGGACTGGGACAGCCACGTGCTTTTCTCCAGGGGAAGACAGACCCGTGATCAAGCCTTCTATAGACCTACCAGAGCCTCAGCAGCTCCCTCCTGATTCAAGATCTTACTGAAAAGCTGAAGAGTTACCTATTTGTAAATATTGCCAAGGCAGTCATCGCCAGCCCAGCCAAGCGCTTCCCTCTGTCTCCAAGAGCTCTAGCCACCAGCTCAAGTGCCTTCCAATTGCCTGGAGAGGGGATTTCTTAACGGCCATGTGGGGAGTGGACTTTCAGGGCTAGAGGAGCCATTAGGGCTTCCGGCTGCCTGGGGTCCTGCCATTAGTGGGACAGGTGGTGTCTTCTCACCCACGCAGTTATCATCACCGGCCTGACAGGTGTAGTTTAGGGGGTGCTCCCTCCAGGGCACCTCTAGATTAGAAAGTGGGAAACACACCTTTTGCCTCTTCCTGAGGGCATGTACTTGACCCTGGAAACAGCACAAGCTGAAAAGGACGGGCTGGCTTAAGGCAGGGAATGGGATTCCTTTCTTGACTGTGGAAGCAGGCAGAGGTGGACATTTGGAAGAAAGGAGGCAGGGAAGGTAGCTGCTAACAACAGGCACGGTTTGGCTGTTTCGGATCTAGAGCAGTATTTCCTAATGTTTCGGCGTTTCCGTTCCACCTTAGTGTCAGCAGTTTTTGCTGCAATCACTTTAAAGTCTATCTATGCTATCGTTTACTTAATCCATTTTTAAATTGACTGTGTTTTTACTTAAATACCATTTTTGTCCTTAATTTAGGCAATGACAGCAATGAACTCGTGGGCAAAGTGTATCGTTTCTTTTCTTTCTAATATGCATTTAACGTTATGAATGTACACCATGAGCTTAAAAATGCGATGCGCGTGACCTTTAAAGGCATTTCATGATAATAGCTAAGATTTGTTGAGTTTTGTGGGCCAGGAACTGTTCCAGTTGCTTCTTTCCTGGGTATAAATTTATTTAATCCTCGCGGCGCGTTAGAGGGGAGGTGGAGGAGGTTAACAGCAGTGCTGGCTTCCGTTGCCGTGTGAGGATTAGCTGGTTGATGTATGTAAAGTGCTCAGGACTGTGTCTGCTGGGGAGAAGATGTATGCGAGTGTTTGCTATTATTATTATCATTATTTCCATTTTACAGATGGGGAAGTGGAGGCCGGCATAGGGACATTAGCCTGTGTATAAGGACCCAAACTGGTGGGGGGCTAAGCCAGGACTCAAACCCAGACACTGTGTCTGGAGCCTGGCCTCTGACCCATGATGCTGTCCATCTTACACAGTTTTGGAAACATCACCTAGGGACCAATTCCCAGCCCACTAGAAGAGGTGCCTGCTATCTGGATGCAAAGGGGCGGGGCGTGGTACCAACTTCCCTGGCCAGTGAGGGAGGGGCGACGTGTTTGTAGAGGAGCAGGGGATGGAGGGGCCAGATGTCTGCTCAGCGATGCCAGGACCACATCTGCTAAGCTGACCTATAGTGCCTGGCCAGGGTGGCCAGTGAGGATGCTGTGTGAAGCTGAGAGTAGGTCTTTGTCTGTTCGGGACACAGTCTCTAAGGAGAACCTATTTCACAGCACTGTTCCTGCAGTTCAGAACCTACTGCTCCAGCTTTGAGCAAAGATGGCATTGACAAAAGAGCCGTTTGCTGATATATTCCACATGCCTGACCCTGAGGGAGCTGTGATGGGCCGTTTGAATCCACCCTGCTCCTTAAGTGTGCAGTGCCACACTGTCTGAGGGAGGCTGCAAATGAGGGTTTTGATCTTTTGCAGAAGAATCTGGTTGTGGCCGCCCCGGAGGCACTCATGTACACACAAACGTGTCGATTTGGTAAATAAGACAGTCCCATTTCCTCCTTGTGGCAAGCAGGTGCCTAAAGGATTGCAACCTAATGGTGGAGCCCAGTTTGAGTGACTCTAGGGACCCGAGCGTGCCTGCCTGCCTGCATCACGCAGCTGGAATTTGAGCTTTCCGTTAATTTAGATTTCCAGATATAAACTACCCTTAAAGCTGAGTGCATTTTTCAAATATTCAGAAAGTACTTTTGCTATGAGAACTGCTGCCCTCTCTCCTCTGCTTTTCAGAGAAGACTATTAGTTGTAAACGTCATTTAGAACATGTTTCTAATACAGAGTTATCTCAACACATGGAGTTAATTTTATCATTGACTGGCCCCAAGCAGAGTTGTGACAGTGGTGAGTTGATCAGAGATCCCTGTGCCCCCTCACCCCACCACCTCCTCTGCAGAAACTTATATTCCCCGTGTCTCCCATGAGGAGACAGCTTACCCTACACCAGGGACTTTACATAAACTATTCTAGTTCCTACCGGAGATCCTGCCGTGAGGGGACTGTCATGCCCATTTTACAGACGAGGAGCTGAGGCGTGCCACCACCCAGCAAACTGAGAAGGCGAGCTCAGATCTGAATGTGTCCAGCTCGAAAGCTCTAGCTCTTGCCTTGCGGTGGTTCTGCCTCTCACCATAGGTTTGTGAAGGGTATTTTGAGAATTTGGCTTCTGCTCTTAATTCACCAGTTAAGCCTCTGCATGACCTTGAGTGAGTCCCTGCATCTCTCTGGACCTCAGGGTCTTAGTCCATTCCAGCCACTGTAACAGAGTTCTATAGACTGGGTGACTTGAACAGCAAACATTTATTTCCCACAGGTCTGGAAGCTGGGAGTCTGAGATCAGGGTGCCAGCATGGTTGGGTTCTGGTGGGGAACTTCTCACTGGTTTATAGATGTCTGTCTTCTCACCGTGTCCTCACCCACGAAGAGAAAGAGCATCTCTCTTGTGTCTCTTCTCATGAAGGGACTCGAAAACCCATTCATGGTATCCGCTGGGAGTTAGGATTTCAACACGTGAATTTGGGGGGATGCAAACATTCTGTCCCTAACACTCAGTTACCCTGCTTATGAGATGAAGGTGGGGAGTGGCAACCCTCCAAGTTCTCCAACGCTAAAATGTTCTGATTCTGCTGAATCTTCATCCATTATGAGGAGGGTTCCACCCATTAACCTGCAATGCTGAGTGTACTGCTTGGTGCCTGGTAGGTACTCGGTAAATGTTCACTGAGTATCTATAAGGAAAAAGACAAGAAGCTGTCTTCCCCTGAAAGCATAAATGCTCCCACTCCCACCCGCCGTGGCTTCCTGACAATGGATTGTCTTTTTTGTGTCCAATATAAAAACATGACCTACAGTAGATATTAACACAACCTTGTAAGTCAGCTATACTTCAGTGAAAACAAACAAAAAAAACCCATGACCAGTGGCAGGGCAGCCCAAATGTAGGATGGTGGAAGAGAAGTGTGTACCAAGTGGGGCCTCCAAGGATGCCTTCCTGTCTGGCTGCCTGGGTAGGTGCTGACTCTGTTGGTGCAGAGACCAACATCCCTGCAGTGACTCCAAGAAAGGAAGCAAATGCAGCGCAGGCTTTGGAAAGCATTCCTACAATGACCACCCTGCTGGAATCGAGCTTTCCTCTTAGATTTGGTGCCTCCGATTTGCTCTCTAGTTTATTATTATTATTATTATTATTTTATTATTACTACTTCACCTTGTCTGCCTTTCTCCATTTGTACTCATCTCACCTTTCTTCCCTGTTGTGGACAAGTAGACAAACCTGGAGACAGGAAGGACCCCCTTCAGGCCAGTAGAAAGAAATATGGACATGATGCTAAGAAAACAAAGTGTTTCCTTCTCTCTCTCTCTCTTTTTTTTAAAGTCATGCTTATTGAGGTACAGTTTGTACACAGTGATATTCACCTTTTTTAGGTGTATAATTCTATGGTTTTGACAAATGTATACAGTTGTGCCACAATCAACACAATTAAGATATAGAATATTTTCATCATTCCTAAAAGTTCCCTCATGCCTTTGTAGGCAGTTTCCTCCCCTGCCCCCGGCCCTGGCAACCACTGTTCAGACTTTTGCCTCTAAAGCTTTGTCTTTAGAATAGGTATTTTTAAATGACAAGGCAGCTGTGGGTTTTTTGGTTTTTTTTTTTTAAATCCACTGTCTCTACTAAAAATGTCTGGAAAAAAGCTGCTATTTAAAAATTATTTACACTCCACACTCCTTATTCTAAAAAGGATATAAGGAGGCAGTAAAGTCACACAGTGAGAGAAATCACTGCAAGGACTTATAGGCAGAGATTCTTCTTCCTTCCGTTAAAAAAAGTTTGAATTTTCAAATAAATTGCAAGACTAGAGCAATGAGCACCCTATATTCTTCGCCTAGCTTTACCAGCTGTGAAGATTTTCCACACACTTATGCTCTCTTTCTGTATGTGTATACACCCTGATTTACCTGTTTGCTTGTTTATTTTCACTCAACCATTTGCGAGTTACTTACAGACATCATGACAACATCACCCTAAATACTTTAGCAAGCATCTCCCGTCAACAGAGGCATTCTCCCTCATGACCACAATGTAATTGTTACACGGAGTGAATTTAACATTAATATATAGTCCATGATCACATTTCTCCAGTTGTCCCGATGATGTCTTTTATCTGCTTAGGTTTTTAAAATACAGTTTTAATTCAGGATCCAATGAAGGATCAGGCATTGCGTTTTGTTGTCTTAACTCTTTAGTCTCCTTTATTCTTCAGCAGTTTCCCGCAGCCTCTCTGTACCTTCCTCTCAATTTTGCTGTGAACCTAAAACAGCTCTAAAAAAACAAAGTCTTAAACATTTTTTTAAAATAAAAGAATATCCTAAAACTACTGCACATCCGTGAGGATGGCTACTCTCAAAACACATGAAATGATAAGTATTGGCAAGGATGTGGAAAAATTGGAACCCTTGTGCACTGATAGTGGGAATGTAAAATGGTGCAGCTGCTGTGGAAAACAGTGTGGCGGTTCTTCAAAGAATTATAATTAGAGTCACTGTATGATCCAGGAATTCCGCTTCGGGGTGTATATCCCAAAGAATTCAGGCATTTGTAGACCATGTTCCTAGTGGCATTATTCATAGTAACCAAAAGGTGGAAGCAACCCTACTGTCCACTGATTGATGAATAGATTAAAAAAAATTAGGCACCGTTGCTAGTTCTGTTTAACAGATGTGATAAATGAGTCTTAACCTGTTACAACATAGCCCAAACCCAGAATATCTGACAGCACCGAATGCTGGCAAGGACGTGGAGCAACAGGAACCCTCATTCATCGCTGGTGCGGATGCAATACGGTGCAGACCCTTTGGGTGACAGTGTGGCAATTTCTTACAAAACTAAGCATACTCTTACTATACAATCCAGCAATTGCACTCCTTGTTGTTTATCCAAATGAGCTGAAAACTTAATGTCCACACAGAAACTTGTACATGGGGACTTCCCTGGTGACACAGTGGTTAAGAATTCACCTGCCAATGCAGAGGACACGGACTCGATCCCTGGTCCAGGAAGATCCTACGTGCCAAGGAGCAACTAAGCCTGCAAGCCACAACTACTGAGTCCATGAGCCACAACTACTGAGCCCACATGCTGCAACTACTGAAGCCCACGTGCCTGGAGCGTGTGCTCCACAAGAGAAGCCACCACACTGAGAAGCCCATGCACCGCAATGAAGAATAGCCCCCACTTGCCACAACTAGAGAAAGCCCGTGCGCAGCAATGAAGACCCAACACAGCCAATAAATAAATTAATTAATTAAAAAAGAAACTTGCACATGGATATTTATAGCAGCTTTATTCATAATTGCCAAAACTTGGAAGAACCAAGATGTTCTTCTATAAGTGAATGGATAAATAAACTAGGGTCCATCCAGACAATGGACTATTACCCAGAGCTAAAAAGAAATGAGCTATCAAGCCATGAAAAGACATGGAGGAAAGTTAAGTGCATATTACTAAGTGAAAGAAGCCAGTCTAGAAAGGTTACATACTGCGTGATTCCAACCATATGACGTTATGAAAAAGGCGAAACTATGGAGCCAGTAAAAAGATTCGTGGTTTCCAGGGGTGGAGCAGCGGGAGGGAGATGAATAAGTAGAGCACAGAGGATTCTCAGAGCACTGAAACCATTCTGCAGGGTACTATAATGATGAGTATGCTTCACTGTGGGTGGTTACGATGTGTCAGTGCAGGTTCATCCTTAGTAAAAAAATGTACCACTCTGGTGAGTGATGCGGACAATGGGAGAGGCTATGCACCTGTAGGGGGCAGAAGTATGTGGGAAATTTCTGTTCCCTTTTCTAAATTTTATTGTAAAGCTAAAACTGCTCTAAGAAAATTCTTATAAACTAAAACTGAGTCTTAAAAAGAGTATGTTTCTGTTTGAGCCACACAGAGAGAAAGTAGGCTGATTTCAGATCAAGGGCTGGTTGCCTGACTCTGGAATCAAGTTTCTAAATTCCTAATTGCTTTGCTTCATGCCTTTTCAAGTAAATGAAATATATGTATTTGTTATTCTTAATAGTTCTATGTATTGATAGATAGCTATACACATGTATGTGTATTCTTTTTCGGGGAAGATAGCGGGGGAAGAGGGCATCAGCTGTTGAGATCTCTGTTCATTCTGGGAACTCAGGCAGGTCTTAGAATTTCCACCTGCAGGATGCCGAGAATAGACTCCACACCGGCTTAGTCTGGGCCACCTCGTCTCTTCTGGGAAGTCCCCCTTGGCACCCTTTGCGACAGCCTTGAGCAACAGCATCAAGAGGCATTTATTGTGGATCTAGAGGGCTCTGGCAGGTTCTAGGCTGGATGGTGGTTACAGTGAGTAGAGAGAAGATGAACCCTGGCTTTGAGGAGGGAAGATGACGCAGGCGCGATTCCTAGATTTGGACCTGCCATACACCTGTGTGACCTTGGGCAAGCCATTTCACTTTTATTCACTTCAGTTCCTTTAACGCAGGAAAGGAGCGTAATGCTTGCCTTGCCAGGTTGTGAGGGCCCGTAAGATTGTGTATGCAGAAGCCCTTTAAGACTATAAAATATTATGTAGATATAAGCTGTTCTTAATTATATATATTTTTCTCCCCCATAAGGCAGAAAAATTGACTGGGTCTGCTCTTACAAAGTTTGGAGAGCCATACAGGAACTTTCAAATTTCTTATGACTCTGATTTGGTCTCAGGAAAATGTGCTCATGCTGCAGATTCACAGGCCTCCTCACTCTTGCCTGAACCAACCCCAGGGCCTTTGCACAGCTGCCTGAACACCCTTCTCCCAAATATTAGCATTGCTTGCCCTCTCACTTCATTCAGGTTCTGCTCTGACTACTCCATTTAAAACACCCCACCACCTCACCCTGCTACCTGCCCATCACCTTCACTCCGGTTTTATCTTCCTTCACAGCAGTTATGCCATCTAACATACTGTACACTGCGCATTACTCCTCTGATCTTCCCTGCTGGAATTTAAGCTCTGTTCGGGTAGGGAGAAATGCCTGGCATGCAGTTATCTCTCCATCTCTTCAAATAGTTATTGAATGAATGCTTGAAAATACAAAGACACTGATTTAATTCTTCAAAGGCATTGGAACAAACAGGCAGGGTCAGTTTTTCAGATGGTGGGGTTGCTAAGGGATTTTCCCTCTTTCCAGCCCATGTGCCCAGGTTTCTGGACTGAGAAGGCAGCACTGCGTTTGAATAACTGCAGCTTTTTCTCGAAGGAGGTTGACCCTCCACTGGGTTTTTTTTTTTAAATATCAGTCTATTTATTTATTGGCTGCAGTGGGTCTTCATTTCTGCGCATGGGCTTTTCTCTAGTTGCGGCGAGCGGGGGCTGCTCTGTTGCAGTGCGTGGTCTTCTCATTGTGGTGGCTTCTCTTGTTGTGGAGCACGGGCTCTAGGCTCGCAGGCTTCAGCAGTTGTGGCACAGGGGCTCAATAGTTGTAGCTTGTGGGCTCTAGAGCACAGGCTCAGTAGTTGTGGCACATGGGCTTAGCTGCTTCTCGACATGTGGGATCTTCCTGGCCCAGGGATCGAACCCGTGTCCCCTGCATTGGTAGGCATTTTCTTAACCACTGTGTGACTTGTATAAGTCACTTAAACTCCCTATACTTCAGTTTCTTTATCTAAAAAATGAGATAATAACAATACCTACTCTCTAGGGTAACGATTTTATTAGGGGTAAGCTCCTACAGTCATGCCTGGCACACACTACCACTTGATAAATTTTAATTGTTTTTGTTGAACTGTGTTGTGAAGACTGGTGATGCATCCCTGGAAAGTGAAATAACAATACATGGATTGATGATTTAGGACAATACATGGACATAATGCATACCCTGGTATAATGGAAAGAACACATGCTTTGGGGTCAGCTGGTCTGGAGAGCAATGCCCACGTTGTCTTTTGCCAGCTGTGAGGTCCTGAGCAGGCAACCAGACCCCTGGGGACCCCAGTTTCCTTACTGACAAAACATGGGTCCAGATTTCTGCTTCACAGAATACGTGTGAAGTTTTACCGAGATGCTAGTTCCTTGCCCTACCCATGCCCACTGCTGTTCAGAAATCCTGCTGCAAAGGCAAGGAATCTACTGATTGAGGTGGGAATGGATGTGAAATCAGTACCTCCCTTGGCAAATCATGAAGACTCTTTGCAGCAAGACAGCTTAGAGTTTTGACTAAAAAAGAAAAAAAATGCCCAAGAAATTTGCTTTATCAAAACAGGAAAAAAGGCAGAGGATAATGATTTATTTAAGGGACATATTGACCTCTGTATTATGATGATCCTCACCCTAAAAGCGCGGGGGATCGGGGGGTCCCGTTGCCATCCCCGTAAAGGGGTCATCCCACCCGCCTCCACTTGAATACTTCCAGGACGGCGAAGTCACTACCTTGCGAGGTCGGCAGTTTTGCCTTTGATCAGTTTCCCTCTCAGGTCTGCCCCAAACTCTCCCTTCACCTGACTTCCACGAGTCTCTGGCAGAGCTCAGTTTCTGGTTTCTTCTCCCTGTGACTTGGTAGGGCTTGGATTTGAATGCTAATATACGGGGCAGCGTACTCTACGGGGTCTAACGACGAGCCAGTGTTCAGGCAAATCGATACTAGTAACGATTTAAGCTTAAAAAAAAATATCCCCAAGGCACCCATTTGCGGTGGTTTAATAGCATTGCCTTTGTAACTCTCCGCATCATTTGCAATGCAGAATGGTGGGACCAGGGGTTACCACTGGCGATGATAACAGGGACAGTGATAATGTATTTCCTAGTTAAAATATACCTTTCTTTCCTTTTTTTCTTAATTTGGCCACACCACTTAGCGTGCAGGATCTCAGGTCCCTGATCAGGGATTGAACCCAGGCCACGACAGTGAAAGCTCTGAATCCTAACCATTAGGCCACCAGGGAGCTCCCTAAAATATATTTCCTAGTATTGCCTCTCGAGTCCAGTCCATTTCTTCATCATAGAGCATCCGCCAGGCTGTGGGAGGCACTAAATCCAACAGAAGCCTGCCCGGGGGTTTTCTCCTTCACTTTCTGTTATCATTGTTCAGAACCCTATTCCCAAGATGTGAGTATAAAGTCACATGATGGGTGCTTTTAACAAAGCCAGGGGGCAGAGGAAGGCAGCCTAAACTTATGCTAGAACATCTTGATCCAGGGCCGGGGACTAGGGTGAGGGACCGGGGTGAGGAGAGGGAGGCATCACGCAAGCTCCGAGGAGGTGCTCCCTGGGGATTCATCACCCTAGTCCCAGGCTTGTCTTCATCGCCTCTTCTAGGTTTTGTGATTGGGTGTGTACAAATGAGGTATGTGGTCTTAAAAGTCACCGCCTTAGAAAGCCTCACGTTCAAACAGTGCTTCTCAGGTTACCATTTTAGAAACCCTTTCTTGAGAATTATCTTCAGAGCCCGCAGGGCTTTTTAAATTACAGTACATCCTTGGGGATGGCAAATCTTAATCTTTTGAAGGTGGATTTGATTTTTAGAAATAGACACAAACCATGTGTGGTCAAATCTCCAGACAAATATAGAGGAGACAAATTGTGCAATGCTAGTTGGGGTCAAAAGTAGGTTTTTATGTGTCTTATAAATTAGCTTTGAAGGCAGTTGTCAAAGAGGAATTGCAGAATGTGTCTGGAGTTATAACACTTTTCAAATTGGAACACAGTCTCTGACGGTAACCGTTCTGAAGCCAACACTCATTCTATTATGAAAGCTTTGGAGTGTTTAAAAGTCACCCTTATTTCTTTCTAGTTAAACTTTGTGTTATTAAGTTACAGTAAATAGAAACCCTTTAACTTATCTCCAACCTTTTTTCTTAAAGTGTGGAAGTCTAGAGAGATTACATAAGAATCATATATTACAAAATACAGATGTATTTGCTTTATAATTTAAAGAGGTGACCCTCAAGTGAAATTGAGCGGAACCAAAATATCTTAAGTTCTCTCTTAACTCTCTGAACATTTCAATTCCTTTTCAGGTTCGATTCAAATATTTAGTGTTGGGGAAATCTCAAGGAAAGAGTCCTTCTTGGCAAATCATCCAAATCAAAACATTTGCTAAGATATTCTGAAGGGGCTTAGAAACTGAAGGCAGAGAGCCCTTCCAATATTTCTACTGCCAATCTGAAAAATATCTTGGTTGGCAGAGAAATGAAGGAAGCACTGAAGGTCTTGCTATTTGACCAGTTTCAAGAACTCAGACTTGTTGACTTCTCTTGTAGTCATGCAGCTTGGGCCAAAGGTTGAAAACCGGAACTCCTGAGGTCCATTTCCTGATCCTGCATGGGGCTCTTAATCTCTCCAGATTTCTAGTTGCCTGAGTTCAAGTCCTTATCCCTCCAACTCTCCAGAGAGCTCTTATCCCTGGGGAGAAACCAGCAGCCTCAGAGGTCAATCACTAGAATTCAGTCGCAGCTTTTTGGGGCCCCAGTCCTGTTGGCTACTTCCTGGTGGCATGGCCTCCGGAGGGAAGTAGCCTCCAGCTGTGCTTCCCTGCCATTCGGGAAACCGTTTGGTTCAAGCCTTCAAAGAACTGCAAGCTTCTATACCCTCTTATTAGCCTGTGAATTGGAGCCCCGAGCACCCGTTTACACTCCCCGTATTTAATTGTTTGATAGCAGTTATTGCTAATTGTTTTATGGCTTTGCAACTGTGTGGTAGATTAGAATTGGTTTGAAGCCAAGATCAAAGAATCATGTGCCTTCCAGATATTTTGAGAAAAGAACTTACCCTTGAATGGAGGGAGTGATAGAGGGAAGGTCCAAAGGTTTATGCTTGAAGACAAAAATCCTTTGAGCACCTACTATGAGCCAGGTTCTGTCGAGTGATTTTCTGCATTCTTCTTTTTGACCCACTGCTATAAGAGGTTAGGGCTATGAGCTGCTGTTTGCCAGATCAGAAAGCGGAGACTTGGAGAGGTTAAGACGTTTTGCACAGTCACAGAACTAGTGAGTGGCAGAGCTATGGTTTTAACCCAGAGTCCCACTGGGGCTGGGGGTTGTGGCGAGGAGGTGGAGAGGAAGACGTGTCAGACGGTGGACATGGAAAGAAAGTGGAAATGAAGACCTCCTGCAGAGGTGAGTGTTCTGGGGGAAATGATGCTTTGAGAGAGCAGCCCAGGGAAGAGGTGGACAGTGAAGGAACATGAAGCCCAAACCAACTCTTATTTGCTCATTGTTTCATTCAGCAAATAATTGGGTTTTAAGCTGTTAAAGTTTGTTCAGAGCAGCACAAAGGTGGAGCTGTGGCCGCAGAATTGAAAGACTGTCTAGTTTTCAGGTCATCATTAAAACCCGCTTACAAGGTGTGTGTATAGGGCCCCAGCTGGGCTGAGATAAGGGCTCGGCAGAGGAAGTGAAATAGATACAGCTCCTGACTTCTAACCCTTGACCTCTAGTAGCAGATTAGCAGAATCCATATCTCAGCATCTCCACTTCCTAGCTGGGCAACCTCGGGCAAGTTACTTCATCTCTCTGGGCCTCAGTTTCCTTACCTGTAAAAGGGGAAGATGGTAACAGTACCTATCTGGCACACAGCGAGCCCTTGTTTTCTGGGCATGAGTTGAATTCTTATAGTCTGGAATGGCTCCTGGGCTATCACTAACTTACAGTAGGAACTTAAGACTTTTATGATACAGATTCAGCTCACTTCACTCTTAGTACCGTGGCAGGAAATAAGGGGGAAGTATGTGCTGGCTTTCCCTAGAGCAGAGCAGAGTAGAAAGCTGAATTCTCTCTGTCACATACATCCTGGACATGTAAGTCCAGATCTTGTGTCTCCCCTTTCTGGGCTGGTGAGATGTGTGGAATCAATCCCTAGACCTACCTTGGTGGAAGGAAGATCCTTAGAAAAATGTGTTATTATCCCTCGTCTGGGGGACACTGGGTGTGCACAGCCCCTCAAGCAAGCTGTGCCCCTGGTGTGCCCTCTTGCGCTGGAGGAAGATAAGCCCAAGTCCATGGGCTGCAGCCTTAGTTCTCTGCTGTGGGTGCTGGTCAACGGTGGCCCTGTGGTTGGGGCTGCCTTGGCCTTTGCTCTGGTTTCCGGCTGAAAGACTCTGTGGGTGCAGGATGGAAATTTAGGTCACTCTGAAACGGACCCAGGTTGTGGGCTTCGCCTAGAGTCAAGGACTCTGTGGGTGAGAAGGAACTTGGCAGGGTGGCAGGTCCCACTAGGGCATCCTTGTGGGTGACCCTGGATTGTGTCTCACCTTGATCTGATTGCTCAAGGGACCTTGGTGTGGCCTGGCCTTTGAAGGTATAACTTCCTCCACTTTGAGCTGTCTTCTGCCACCACTTTGTTTAATGCCAACTCCCTCTTCAAGTGTCAGCTTAGGTATCACTTCCACATGAAAGTCCTCCGTGATTTCTCCAAGATGGGAATTTGTTTCACCTACTCTGTGGTTCCCTCTACCCGCAGTTTCTTCTGTTAGGCCACATGTCATTGTGCTTGTTTAATAGTCTGTTTCTCCTTCCAGATTGTAGCCCTGTAGGGCAGGGATTAGGTCTGTCTTTTTCACTCCTCTAGCCCTAGTGCCTAGGGTGGTGAGCTCATAGTAGGTACCCAGCGAACGTTTGTTGAATATGTGAACCAGTGATGACCTGGGGAAGGGTGAGTCTCTGGGTCTGAAGCAATAGAGATGGCCTAGAACAGGGCAGAACTTTGGGGAGAAGAAAGACAAAAGGAGAGGGCCCCTGGGCACCCTGCTTCTGCCCCTCCACCTGGTGTTTGTTTGTGAGCAGACGGAAGTTCGAGAGCAGTGGACTATTTGGATAGCTTCTTGGTTGGGATTCCCAAGCCTTGGCCAGTGTGGGTCGACTTTATCAGGGTTTGAGTTGAGCATGTTTGGCTACAAGAAACAAGGATCCCCTGGAATGCCCCCCAGAAAAGAAAAAGAGCTGGGCTCAGGCCTCTCTGTGTAGTGATGATATACACACAGACTCTCCTAGGAAGGTAAGACGTGGGGCTACAGTGCGGTTCCCCCAGCCTCTCTGAGAATGGCCCTGCCAGGGGTCTGTATCCAAGATGGTGCCAGGGACCCTCTGGCATCCAGCAACTCATGGATCTGCACGTTGGGATGGCACCATCCATGTGGTGGGGCTCTCCCTCCGTGTCTGTTCCTCTCTGTCTCCTTGTGTCTGATGGCGAAATGCTCTCCCAGGAGAGGCCGGCATTGGCCCGGATCATCATGTCATGTCAGGTACAGACACAGGCTTAGATCAGCTGATGACTGACTGCTCTGGGGGGCGGGGAGGCATCCATTATCGGTCCCGCGAGTTGTGGTTGGTGAGGAGGCACGCAGAAGGAAGCAGGCTCATAATGCACAAAAGGTGGTCCCCCGTGCAAGCAGGAGCTGCGGGGGGGGGGGGGGGGGGGGGGGCCAGGAAACAGGCCTGGGACAGTTTGTTAGACCGAACTTCTGCTCATCTCCCTCCTCCAGGGCTCCTCTCAGAGGCTAGAGCCAGGACACGAATTTCACTGACAAGAGTCCTCAGTCCCACATCATAAACATCAGAACCTATTTACTGCCCTCCTGCAGACCAGGTGTCGAGATAAAAGAGAAATAATAATTCTAAATCTTACACAGGGGCTTTGGCGATCAATGAGGTAATTTATATGAAATCGTTTGGGGTCCCTGGGAAACAAAGTATGGCACACATTTAGGCTTTTTCAGTGAATGGACTCCATGTCAATGACTCACTCCAGTTAATAAAAAACTCATTTGGCCGTATAGACTGTGCAGGCAGCTCTCCGAGCTCAGAATGGAATATTCTGACCGAGCTCAGACTTGTTCTAACCATGATGCAGATAACTGTCTCAAGCCTTTTTCCTCACAGGGCAGGGTGTAAATAAATGGCAGGCACCGTGTTTGGGATGTATATTACAGCCGCCTCTGGGAAAGGTGCCTGGGCATCACTCCATCAAATTCAAGCCATATTTTAGCAGCTTCTAACTTGACTCTAGAGCCTGAGGTTCTGTTTTTCTTGTGAATCCAAATAGCTAACTTGAATTACTTGAAACTTATGTAAAAATGCTCTGTTGCCATCACTGTATGGTCCCCACACTGTGCACGGAACTGCTGGATCGTAGGTCTGTTTATGGAAAAGGAATGACTATTTCTTGAACACCTCCTTTTTTGCCAGGAGCTAAAACTCTTCGAAAGAGTTGTTTATGCTCACACTCTCTTACCAGCTTCTTTTGAACCCCTTCCGATCAGGCTCTCGCCTTCATCACTCCAGTGAAAAGGCTCTTGTGAGGCCACTGATGACTGCCGTGTTCCTACGGCCAATGGCCGATTCTTCTTCATCTGACTCCGCTTGTCAGCGGCATTTGATACCGTTTATCACTCTGAGCCCTTGCAACACTTTGTCCACTTGGCTTCCAGAGCATCCTGTCTTCAGTCCACACTGCGTTGACCAGGGTTTGGCAAACTACAGTCTCCAGGCCACATCCAGCCCTCTGCCTGTTTTGTAAATAAAGCTTTATGGGGACACAGCTATGGCTATTCATTTACGTATCATCTATGGCTGCTTTCACGCTAAAGTGGCAGAGCTGCGTGGTGGCAACAGAGACCAGATGGCCCACAAAGCTGAAACGATTTACTACGAGGACTTTTATGGAAAAAACTTAGTGATCACTGGCATAGACTCTTTGAGCATCCTGCGGTCCTTCTGCCACACCAGCCACTCCTAGTCTTCTTCGTGTTTTCTCTTCATCTCCTTGACCTCTAAGCCCTGGAGTCCTTGAACTCTTCTCTCCTCCGTCTGTTCTTCATTCCTGGCTGTGCGTATCCAAATCCATGGCATTAAAAACTGCCCTGAACTCCAGGCACATATGTTCAACTGTTGACCCAGCATCCCCACTGAGTTGTCCAGTAGACTTCTCAAACTTCAACATGACCCAACGGAACTGATTTTTTCTCTGCAAACCTATGCCTCCCGGTTTTCCTCATTTCAGTAAGTTGCAGCTTTGTGCTTCTGGATGCTCCACCCAAGTGCCTGAAACAACCATCTTCTCTTGCCTGGGTTATTTCAATAGCCTCTAACTGGTCTCTCCCTTTCCACTCTTACCCCTTCCTGCCTCTTCTTGCAACAGAATGATCCTTTCTAAATATAAGTCAATCACATCCTTTTGCTGGCTTCCCAGCTCACCCACGGTAAACTCCAGGTCGTCTTTCCTGCCTCCTCCCACTCAAACACCTTCTGACTTTATCTCCTTCTTTACCCCACCTGGCTCTATCTGCTCCAGCTACGTGTTCTCCTTGTTACGTGACCACAAGCAGGCTTCTGCCCCCAAGACCTGTGCTCCGCTGTGGCTTCTGCTGGGAACCCGCTTCCCCCAGATATCTGCATGACTCACGGCCTCATGTCTCTTTTATCACGAGCCTTCCCTGACTGCCCTAAATCAAATGGCCTCCCTCTCACTCCTCCCCATCCCACCTCATCACCATCTGATGTACTCTGCCTTTTTGGGTTTACGTGTTTCGTGTTCATCTTGCCCCATGAAAGCACACCTTTGTTTTGTTCATTCACTATCTGCGTTGCCTAGAGTAGGGCTTGGCACGTTATAGGTGCTCAATAAATATTTCAATGTTTTTATTTCTTACAACTCGATGAACCCTCTTTTACAGCTCAGAACATTGAGCCTTGGAGAGATTAAGGCGCCCACACGGGTCAATGAGGGTAACAGTAAGGCAGAGCCGGAATTTGTACCCAGTGCCATCTGACCGCAGATTCAGTGCTCGTTCGGCAACTATGCGTTGTTCTGTCTCTGATAGCAGCTCTGAGGATTGTTTGTGAAGAGACAATTCTTCCCAGGACGTAAAGAATTCCAGGATCTACTGATGACTCACCGCGAGTCTGTGTCTTTCTTACCACACTTATATTCTTGGTTCTGACCACCGCAGGGGTTTCGGGTATGCATGTGTGTATTATGTAAGTTGGCCCTAAGATAAAATTTCCCTAGGTTTACACATTATTAAGCATTTCCCCTTCCTATTAGCTTATACCATCAGTATGTTGGTTTGAGATTCAGCAGTCTTGTTTGGGTGACCAAATGCCTGGAATTTTAAGTGTTTTTGCCCTTTTGCCCCTCTCCAGTGTGCTCCATGAGGCCTAAACATACGCTTACATGGAATACAATAGTCTCTAGTTAAAGAAAGCTGTGGTAGATTTGAACACTTTTTGGAGGGTCAGAAAACAATCTGATTTATTTTTAAACTTGAAACAAACTTCCTTCCTTCCTTCCTTCCTTCCTTCCTTCCTTCCTTCCTTCCTCCCTTCCATCTTCTAAACTCTGGTTTCCAGAACTAGAGGATCTTATCTTGCAGCTCTTTTCTTCCAGTTCCTACACGATGGTGTCAAAGTCCCCTTCTTCAGTGTGTCCTGGGAGGAGGAGGCCTCAGGGCTCCTGGGAGGTGGAAGAGGGAGCCTAGCGCCGGGCTGTGGGCAATCAGAAGAGGATGGTTCCCGTCTCCATTCCTGGTCCCTGTGTCCTCTGCAGAAAGTTTGGCTTGGCTTCTTCTAATCCTTGCCACCTACATCCGAGGCAGCTCCTTTCCCTCCCTCCTGGGCCACTCGAGTCGTCTGTCACCATCTGGGATCAGGTTCACAGCCAGCATCCTCTGCCCAGCACATCTTCTCACCTCGAGGCCCCTTGCAGCGCGAAGACACACACCCCTCCGCGGCGGGGACACCACTTGGGAAGGAGCATTGCTCCCCCACCCTCAGTCCACATGCCAGTGGCCCGGAACAAACAGGCTGTCGCCGTCAAACTTTGCTCTGGGAGTTTGACTTTAATCCCCTGGCCTTGCCAGCTGCACCTTCTCCAGGCTCTCAAGATTTGGTCTGGTTTTTAATCCGACCGCAAAGTGTTTGACTTCTTGGGAGAGTCTGAGATCACAAGGGTCGCGTTAAAAAGCAGGATGTCAGGGAGAGATCACACCCCCACCCTGACCCTGACCCTGACCCTGAGAGCTGCTGGTCTGTTCTCTCTCATCCCCGTTTGGTTGCTCCCAGCCTTAATTTCAGAGACAGGGTGGATGATTCAGGGATCGTTGCTTATGATCCAATCCTCAGAGTTTTCTAGACTCTTCTCTCCTTCGCTCTCTCTATCCCCGGCAGCATGTCCCCGTGTGACTGTGTGACTGAGGTGGGGAGCCGGTGGTGGAGGGCTCACAAGCTCACTCGGGGAGTCCTGCCCCGGCCGTGCCATGTGCCTGCTGTGTGACTCTGGGGAGACGCCCTGCAAGCACCGGTGCCCTAAGATGGAGACGGGGGATCACGGCTCACCCTGGAGAGGGTTGTTGAAGATTAAATGAGCCGTGATCAGCCACCACCTAGCGCGGGGCATGGTCATTGCTACTGACGTGGTTGATACTGTTGTTGGTGAAATTGAACTTTCCTTCAGGAACAACTGAACTTCCCTCCAGAACCTTAGCAGGTAGAGAAAACGGTGGTCTCTAAGCTTTGGAGGCCTCCTGCGAGAATGGGCTTGAACCCTGGAACAGAAGCAAAGCTGCTGCTTGCTGGGAAGACGTCTAAGCCCAGCCTATAGGTATTTATTTACTATGTATTATTATAAGGGATTTAATGCACCATCCTGGCCCACACACCCCAGCCAGGGACTGAACCCACACCCCCTGCACTGGCGGCTGGTGGCCCTAATCAGTGGAGTCTGGTATCTGACGCCAAAGACACCGAGTTGCAGCTCCCAACCTGGCCACATACAAGCACCTTGAGCAGGAGGTGCTTTTACGGCTCCACACGTCAGCCTCCGGTCTGTACAATGGAACCGCTAAAGCAGAGCTCGTGGGGCCTCGTCTGCCTGCTTTGCAAAAGGGCAGCGTGCAGATAAGAGTTGGGCAAAATGGAAGAAGTCACGGAAAGTGCCTGATGAGTTCCAAGTCGCCAGGAAAGTCAGCCGTCATCATGCTGACAACCTTCCGGGCTCAGGAGCAGGTCTCAGAGCTAACATGCCAAAGAACTAAACGAGAATCAGAAACTGCATTTGGACAAGATCCCCAGGTAATACGCAGGCAGGTTAAGGTTTGAGAAGCACTTAAGATACACATCTGGATTCAGTGGACCTTGAGGGGCCAGGGCCCCAGAACCTGCATTTCTAGCAAGTTTCCAGCTGAGGCTGGGCTGGGGTGCGTGGACCACACCTTGAGCAGCGAGGGTTTAGAACAGGGATTCTCAGCTCTGGCTGTTCTCTGGGATCACATGGGAGGCACATCTGACCCCCACTTCAGACCTATTGAATCAGAATCTTGGGTGGTGGATATCCTCTTCACACCTGGGGACCAGAACCTGCAATTTCTTTTGGTCGATGGTTCAGTCCTGACTCTCTCTGAACTGTCCGTTTGGAGCTGTTCAGAAAGACTGTGAATCCTGGTCTTTTGGATATGACGTTGGACACGTAGTACACGCCACTCAACGGGGCTAAGCCTGGTACATACTTGATCTCATTTGGTTTTCACTGCAAACCCATGAGGTGTTACTGTGACTGTCACCATTTCACAAATGGGGACTTGAGGCTCAGAAAGGTTAAGTACCTTGTCCGAGCCCACACAGCTCATAATGGGCCTGCACTGAGTGTGCAGAGGGAGCCAACAGCAGAGCCCAGGCCCTTGCTCAATACTGCGTCCTGCGCGGTCCTCAAGAAGCCCCCCGCTTTGTACCTGCATTCCGTTGGGTCACATTCTACTTTCCCTAGATCCAGGGCTCGTACCACCAGCTACTGAATGAAGAGCATCTTTGCATTTTCTCTTTTTCCAAAATACCTCCCCCAAAAGTCCTGTCAGATGTTCTATTCTTTACCCTTTCCGTGGAATTGCCTTCTCCTCTGGCCCACGTTCGTGTTCCTTGTTCTGTCAGCACCGTGGTCCCTCCTACGAGGAAGAGAGGCGCAACCTGGCCCCCGGCAGTCTCGCTGTTCTTGCCCAGACTTCGAGAACCCCTCAGGCACACATCCCTCTCCATTTGTCACCCCCTGTCCCCCCACCCAATCCGTCATCCCTTCATGAAAATGTATGGGTGTAGTGTGTGTATGTGTGTGTGTGTGTGTGTGTGTGTGTGTGTGGTGGGGGGTGGCCTGCACCTAAAAAGGAGCCAGGAGAGAAATACAAGGTCGACGAGCCCATCTTACAGGTGAGGAAAGGGCAGTGATGGTGACACGGGGTAGAGGGGGTTCCGCCTGGCAAATGAGGGGAGAAGAAAGGGAAAATCACACGCAGGGGAGGAGGACTTGGAGGCAGGACCCAAACCCAGCAGCGCAGCTCATGGAAGCCTCGTGGGGCCTGAGTTCATGCAGGCAGCTTTGCAGAGGGAGGTGGGCCTGGGGCCTGGTGGGAAGAGGCCTCGTGGCTCTGGGGCCAGGCTTCTAAGAGAGGGGGGTGAGCCTGGGTCTGGGCAGGAGATACAGGGAGAAGGTCAGGTGGGCTCACCCATCTTGCCTCCACCCTGCGCAGGGCTGGAGCACAGGGATCTCCCCTTTGAAACATCAGAATCCCCTGGCGTGCTCGTTTTTTTGTTTTTTAAATAAATTTACTTATTTATTTAGTGGCTGAGTTGGGTCTTCATTACTGTGTACGGGCTTTCTCTAGTTGCGGTGTGTGGGCTTCTCATTGCAGTGGCTTCTCTTGTTGCGGAACACGGGCTCTAGGCACGCCGGCTTCAGTAGTTGTGTCGCGTGGGCTCAGTAGCTGTGGCTCATGGGCTCTAGAGCATAGGCTAAGTAGTTGCGGCGCACACACTTAGTTGCTCCGCGGCATGTGGGATCTTCCCGGCCCAGGGCTCGAACCCGTGTCCCCTGCATTGGCAGGCGGATTCTTAACCACTGTGCCATCAGGCAGATTCTTAACCACTGTGCCACCAGGGAAGTCCCTGGGGTGCTTGTTAAATACAGATTCTCTAGAGATTGGCATCAATACTTTGGGGGCCAAGACGCCTGCGTTTTAATGAAAGCCTCTGAAACAGAGATTCCCAGAAAGCATTTAGAGAGATACTGACCTACATTGTTGGGCATAGCTTAAAAAACTTTAAACCTATTCCTGGCTACCAGGGCCCCTTGACGCTGGGCAGGTCATCAGCTACCATTGGTCACGGCTGGGCCCTCTTGCTCCTGCCATCTGGGGGTTAGATGAGATCATCCCTGGAGCCGGCCGCTTGCCCGGATGGACAGAGTACAGTGGACAATGACAGTGTGGAGAAGCGCTGACCTGGGGGACCATATCTTCCTGAGAAACAGCTCCTCCTTCCTGTCTGGGGGCAGCAGCAGGAAGCCCTTGAGCTTGGAGGGCCTGGATGGGGGCTCCAGCTCATTCTTCCACTTACCTCCCTAAACCTTAATGTCTTGATCTGTAAAATGGGTCAACAATATTTTTAGTTTAGAGGGTGGTTGAGAAGATGCCGTAGAGAAATGTATGTGGAAGTGGCAGGCACTGCACCTGACACGTTTGACAAGGAGAAATCATGGCTCCCGGTAATAATAGATGGATCAGAGCCCTCACTGTGTGCTAGGCGCCACCCCCAGTGCTTTACACACACAAACACGTTTAATCTTCCCAGCAACCCTGTGACGCAGGTACTATTATTATCTGTGTTTTACTGTTCAGGAAATAGCACAGAGACGTGAAGCAATTTGCCCAAGATCACGCAGCTAAGACCTAGGCCATCTGTCCCTAATATTTGTGTTCCTTAACTGTATGCTATTCTGACACTGGAGAGATCCCTTTTCATTTACTTTTTTCTCCTGCCCCTAAACTGTGTTTGGGAAGCATTTGTAAGTCATTGACCCTTCCTTTCAAGTGAAATCTTTATGGAAATCTAATGTAAAAATAGGTACACGGGGAGCAATTTTGGTTGCAAGGGGTGCTGAGGGCCACACTCTGGGCCCCTTCCCCCAGCTGTGGAATCTGGATCCCAGAGGGGCTCCGCAGGGCGCTGGATGAAAAACACAGCAGCAGCATCACTTGGGGGGTCACTACTTGAGCTCTGGCTTAAGCAGTTCTTGGAATTTGTGCTAGAAACCCGTGGTTTCTTCCTGACCTCAAGGCTGGGACCTTGGGACTTCCCTGGTGGTTCAGTGGTTGAGAATCCTCCTGCCAATGCAGGGGACACGGGTTCGAGCCCTGCTCTGGGAAGATCCCACATGCCGCGGAGCCACGAAGCCTGTGCGCCACAACTAGTAATAGCCTCTGCGCCTAGAGCCCGTGCACCGCGACAAGTGAAGCCACCTCACTGAGGGGCCCGTGCACCACCATGAAGAGTAGCCCCCGCTCTCCGCAACTAGAGAAAGCTCTTGTGCAGCCACGAAGACCCAACACAGCCAATAAATAAATAAATAAATTTATGGAAGACAAAAAAAAAAATGGGCTGGGACCTTATCTGTCCACGCTGGTAATGAATACACACACACACACAATCGTACACACACGCTCACGTGCAGTCACACGTGCTCTCACACACACACTTCCACAAGTAAGTGTAATCTCTGCTTTTCCCTTCTGGTTGCCCTGTTGCCTGTATTGCACTGGATTCCAGCTGAGTGAGGGGAGGGAGGAGCCCCCAGCCTCCTTAGTCCCGCCCCCCCCACAGTGAACCCAGGACGGGCCCCTGAGCCAGACTAGTCAGCATCCTGCCCCATCACCAGCCTTTTCATCTCAGGAGCTCTGTAAACAAGTCGTCTCACTGACGCCCATTTTACAGATGGGGAAACTGTCATCATCATAATGACATCTCAAGGAGAGTGGCCTTTCATCTGTGGATCACAAAGGACTGTTTGACATACTAATTAGAAGTCGCAGAGGAAGATTCACCACTGTTCTTGCCACTCTGTAGTCCTGGAAAGAGGAGGTGGAGGAGGAGCCTAGAAATTAGGCTATAGAAATGCGGAGCCCATTTCTTAACTGAGGAAGCTGGGTGGCCGAGGTGGGCAAGCGTGTGCCCATCAGTAACTGGACCGTGAAACATCCGGGGAAGGGATGTAGGGATGGAGGAGCCTCGGAACATTACTTGTAACGGTGATAATCACGAGAGCTACTGTGAGTGGGTGCTTCCCACGTGAGAAGCACAGTTGAAGGCAAATGTTACAAATCACAGGACTGTTTTTCCCCCAGGGCGGGGCAGGGGCAATATTTAAGCATTTCCCAGTGCACCGGTGCTTGGAAGACCCTGGAAGTTTCTCAGCCAGTGAAGTACGATGCTTCAGGATGATGGATCTTAAAGACGTACATGAGGTGGATTGAGAAGGGAGTGCTAGAAGAGGCTCAGGGACCAAAGTCCAAGTGCTGGCTCAGGCCTGGGGCAACCTGGATGTGATCTATTTTAGGACCTGGCAGTGGAAAGGAAGGTGGGTGCAGAGCCATCATAAAGCAGCGTAGCAGATGGATGCCATATGCATGGAGAGAGAGCAGCTGTTTGCCTTCACCATTTCGAGCCAGGTTTTCCAGGGATCTGGAAAACAGGTGCAGCTGTTTGCCTTCACCGTTTCGAGCCAGGTTTTCCAGGGATCTGGAAAACAGGTGCCTCTGACCACAGCTCGGGAGATTTTTTTTTAAATGCTTGGGCTCAGGGCCCACCCCAGATTTTTTTTTTTCCTTTTGGCTGCGCGGCATGTGGGATCTTAGCTCCCCAGCCAGGGACTGAACCCACACCCCCTGCACTGGAAGCGTGGAGTCTTAACCACTGGACCGCCAGGGAAGTCCACCACCCCAGATTCTGATTCAATAGGCCTGAAGTGGGGGTCCGATGTGCCCCCCACGTGATCCCAGAGAACAGCCAGAGCTGAGAATCCCTGTTCTAAACCCTCGCTGCTCAAGGTGTGGTCCACGCACCCCAGCCCAACCTCAGCTGGAAACTTGCTAGAAATGCAGGTTCTGGGGCCCTGGCCCCGCAAGGTCCACTGAATCCAGATGTGTATCTTAAGTGCTTCTCAAACCTTAACCTGCCTGCGTATTACCTGGGGATCTTGTCCAAATGCAGTTTCTGATTCTGGTTTAGTTCTTTGGCATGTTAGCTCTGAGACCTGCTCCTGAGCCCGGAAGGTTGTCAGCATGATGACGGCTGACTTTCCTGGCGACTTGGAACTCATCAGGCACTTTCCGTGACTTCTTCCATTTTGCCCAACTCTTATCTGCACGCTGCCCTTTTGCAAAGCAGGCAGACGAGGCCCCATGAGCTCTGCTTTAGCGGTTCCATTGTACAGACCGGAGGCTGACGTGTGGAGCCGTAAAAGCACTTCTTGCTCAAGGTGCTTGTATGTGGCCAGGTTGGGAGTTGCAACTCGGTGTCTTTGGCGTCAGATACCAGACTCCATTGATTAGGGCCACCAGCCTCCTTGCTCCTTTGCCGCTTGAATGGCAGATCACCACGCGCTGCAAAAGCAGAAGATGATTCGCGTGTGACTCATGCGAGGGAAGGAAAGTGTTTCTCAACCTTAGCTACAAAATGGCATCTTCTAGGGGGGCCTTAAAAAATACCCACGTCTGCATCCCAGCCCCAGCGATTCTGATTTAACGGATCTGGATGTAGCCCGTGCTTTGAGATGTGTTTAAAGCCACCCCTGTGATTCTCACATGCAGCTGAGGTTGGGAACCTCTTTCTGTTTCCCACACCACATGATCCAGTCCTACACCCTCCACGGAGACAGCTTCTGACTGTTCAAACCCCTCCTCCCAGGCCTGGAATCCAACCATTACCCCTGGGCAGCCCAGCGGTGGAGGGGGCCTGCTGGGAAAACATGCCCTTTCTGAATCCCAATCTGCAACGTCATTTAGGGTTGCCAGATTTAGCAAGTGGAATATGGGACGCCCAGTTAAATGTGAATTTCAGATAAACAAAGAGGCACTTTTTTAGCATAAGTATGTCCCAGGCAGCATGTGGGAACATACGTATACTACAGATTTATTCCTTGCTTATCTGAAATTCACATTTAGCTGAGTGTCCTGTGTTTTATCTGGCCATCCAGATTCTCGTTGCCAGCAACCAGGCCTTTAAAAGGAGGGCATCCGAGGTGAGGCTGTCTGGGCCTGGATTGGGGCATCCAGCTTTGTCAGATGAGGCTGCTGAGAAAGATTGGTTTTCAGGTTCCTTTATGAAAACTGCCCCAGATGGGCAGACACAACACCCTCCTTGTCTTTTTGGCCACGGAGCCGGCTTTCCATGAATGTGTCCCACGTGAATGAGGAAACCGGTTTCTCCTCTCCCTGGCCCCAGGCCACGTACGCCAGTGACGCAGCCCAGCTAGAAGCTGGGAGCTCAGAATTTGGACACGGAAAGATTTGTTTTTTTCCTGGAACCAGGAACGCGAGACAAACAGCTATATGTAAAATTTGAGAGAAATGTCATAGATCTCACGTTCTAGGAAAGTTGCGTGTAGGTGATCCTGACACACACGCAGCTGGCATTCACACCATAGCCTGCAACACACACTGTCTAATAAGAATAATTGCCGAGTGAGGTCAGGGTGACGGGAATCTAAGCTGCAGTTTCCTGCTCATTCATTAATTCATTCAAAAAGTGTTTCTTTTCCACCTACTATGTGCCAGGCATTGGGCAAAGATGCATCCCACACTCAGGTTGCTCCCATTCTGCTGGGGGAGACAGATAGGTGGATACAATTCCAGGTCAACAAGATGAATGCTTTCATGAGGGTAAGTACAAGGTGCTGTGAGGACCCTTGGAGGGAACTGGCCCAGAGGTGGGGGCAGGAAAGGGTCTCTAGAGGAAGACCTGAGACACAGCTGTGAGTCAGTGGGATGAAGAAGGTGGAAAGAGCAGAGAGTACTCCAGGCAGGGGAGCTAGCGCATGCCAGAGCTGGGAGCAGGGAGAGAACAGGGCCAACTGTGGGGTCTAGCTGGAGGCGGTGAGACTGGGGAGCTGAGCAGGGGCCAACGAGGGCATTAGTAAGCCTGGAGTTTGGAGCCAAGGGAAGTGATGGAAGGATATTTAAGCAGGAGAAGGATGTGACCAAACTTGCTCTGGCTATAGTATGGAGGTTGGACTGAGAGGGGCAAGCCTGGAGTCAGGGAGTCCAAGTTGAAGGTTGGTATAGGCGTCCGTGGGAGAGATGATGATGGACTTGCTTAGGGTGGAGGTGAAAATGGGTGGAGAGAAGTGGGTATGTTATAGAAGCTTCATGGAGGGAGGGCCTCCAGGACTTGGAGATTCCATAGGATATGAGGGCTGATGGAGAGGCAGTGTCTAGTATGGCTCCTGGGATAGGAGATGCATCTGGCGATGTAATTGATGGTATAAACCCAACCTGGTACTTGAGCTCCAGGCTTGAAGAGCCAGTTGACTTCTTGACCATCCTTATAGATGACTAACAGGCTCTTCTAACTGCAAGTGGCTGTAAGGGAGGAAAAAACTGTCCTCCACCCTTTTAGGTTCAGTGCCTAGGACTGTGCAAATTAAACTGACACAAGACAGATTAACAGGACAAAAGGCATAAAAATGTTATTGGTTGTTAACAGTTTACTTTTTTTTTTAAATAGATTTATTTAGTTATTTATTTTGTTGGCTGTGTTGGGTCTTTTTTGCTGTGCGCGGGCTTTCTTTTTAGTTGCGGCGAGTGGGGGCTACTCTTCGTTGTGGTGCGCAGGCTCCTCACTGCCATGGCTTCTCTTGTTGCGGAGCACGGGCTCTAGGCGTGTGGGCTTCAGTAGTTGCAGCACATGGGCTCAATAGTTGTGGCTCATGGGCTCTAAAGCGCAGGCTCAATAGTTGTGGCGCACGGGCTTAGTTGCTCCACGGCATGTGGAATCTTCCTGGAGCAGGGATCAAATGCGTGTCCCCTGCATTGGCAGGTGGATTCTCAACCACTGCGCCACCTAGGAAGCCCAACAGTTTACTTTTTATATGTATGCAAGGGCCTCACAGAAAAGGAAGACAGGCCTAAGAGTTTGTATACCCGTTTACCAAAGAGTAAAACAATTGTGGAGAAGTGATAAGACAAAGGAAAAGAGTTGAGGTTTCTAGGAGTGGTAACTTGTGTGAAGGGATACATATGGGTGAAACTAATGGAATATAAGTGTTCTTCCAGTAAGGTTTATGAATGCAGATTCAAGTTGTACTATCTCTAGCAATGAGTCATCTCCTCTTCCTAGGACAGAAGAAGGGAGTGGAGACATCTTCACAAAGGGAAATTTATGCCCTGCTTTTGTAGACAGAAGGGGGGAGGATACAGAGCTTTTCCTGCATCTGCTGATTCTCAGTTGCCTTCAGCTCAAAATAACCTTTATGCCTGAGTGGTATATTTTGCGGTGGCATAGTCGCATTCCCTCAATAACCAATATAAGAAGTCTTGGGCTCATCCTCCACCCTCGCCTCTGGATCTCCCTCCTCCCTGTCCTTCTTGCTTTCCTTCTTCTCTCTCCTTTAATCCCAATTCTGCGCCCATCTTTTTGACCTCAGTTAAGTCACATGACCCCCCCCCCCACCCCAGAACCTTACTTTCAGTAACATGGAGACACCAGTGAATTTTCTGTAACTCATTTTTGAAGTCTTTTCTTGGTACAAAATGTGAAGACTTGGGCCTTCGAGGAAGCAGAGGGTGGGATTTCAAGTCTGACCCGCGGGGTTTTATCCTGGCTCTCCCATTGCTAGCTCTTTTTTTTTTAAGGAGGTTTCTTTTTAATTAATTAAATAATTAATGTATTGGCTGCATTGGGTCTTCGTTGCTGTGTGTGGGCTTTCTCTAGTTGCACCGAGCAAGGGCTACGCTTCCTCGCAGTGCGCAGGCTTCTCGTTGCGGTGGCTTCTCTTGTTGTGGAGCATGGACTCTAGGTGCACAGGCTTCAGTAGTTGCGGCACACGGGCTTAGTTAGTTACTCCGCGGCATGTGGGATCTTCCTGGCCCAGGGCTTGAACCCATGTCCCCTGCATTGGCAGGCGGATTCTTAACCACTGCGCCACCGGGGAAGTCCCATCCCGTTACTAGCTCTTTAATGAAGGGCCAGTCACGTCAACTCGCCAAACCTCAGCTCCCCAAGTACATATGTAGAGTGGAAATAACAATAATATGTACCTCATACAGTTTTTGTAAGGAGTGTAAGAGTTAATCTGTTTAGCTTAGTGCCTGGCACATATTAAGCTCCCAGTATATGTTAGCTAGCAAAACATAATAATCATGATATATTAACAATATATTGTGGTATATTAATATATAATTATTAATTAATAATAATATAATAATTATTATTATCTGTGCGCTAACAAATGTGAACAAGGAAGTGAGCATAACAATGACTAATATTTACTGAGCACCTACAATAACATCAGGGATGTTTCTGCATTTCACATAATTCATTCTGTACAACTCCTTGAGATGAACCCTATAATTATCTCCATTTTTATGTCAAGGAAGCTGAAGCACAGTGCAGTCAAGTAACTGTGCCCAAGGTCACATCACTAAGAAGTGGCAGAACCTGGCTTTCGAAACCAGGCAGTCTGACTTTGAGGACCACACTATGTGGTACATGGACCAGTCAATCATAATACACTCTGCATCTTACTCCCTCTCTCTTTTTTGTTCTTTTGCAACACTTCAAGCTTTTCCTTATTCAGGAAAAAAGTCTGACCTTCATTTAGCTTAGGTTATTTTTTCCACCAAGAGTTCCAAATAACCTAGATCTGTGTTACTGCAACTGTATTCCATGGTCCACTGCATCTGTAGCAATAACACGTTAACAGAAGTTACGCCCTTGAAGGATTATATGGCCAAGCGAGTTTGGGAAATGCTAGACTGAGCAAAGTTTACCTGCTGAGTAACGTGCAGAACTTCCCAGGGACTTCAGAATGATCGTGTACACTGTGAATCTCTGGGTGGCAAATGTAAAGCAGTGTTTCTCGGACACATTTAATTATGGAATCCTTCCCTTTTCTTTTCACAGAACATCCCAGTGGACTTGTGTGCCATGGAACACACTTTGGGAACACTGACCTGGGTGCTCATGGTGAAATAGGATACTAGACAGCCGGGAAGACTGAAAAGGAACAGGGCAACTAAAATCTCTAGTTTGCAGTGAAGGCCAGTTTGAGTACCGGTTCGTAGAGAATGGAAACCCTGCCTAACTTAGAGGTCACAGGCAAGGGCAGACTGGAACAAGGATGGTGTCTGACCTTCACTATTAAAAAAAAAAAGAAGGGTGGGGGGAATTCTCCGTAAATACCCAATATCAGAGCATTTGATACCACTGGGCTCACATTCCTGTGTGACAATAATTGGCTGCCCTGTTGTAATTAGGCAAACATTCTCCAATTTTGCTGCAGCTCTCACCACTCCCTATTATATTATAATTGGCCAACTTCCATCATTTTTGTCACATTGATCTGTTTGAGTTTGTGACCCCTGGTCCCACTGCATCTTGTAAATCTCACAGAACCTGGAATAGGGGTTTATACTCTATAACTACCACTCAGGCATTTATTTTTAAAACTAGTTCTTTTTTCTCATTGTAAAGGTATGCATGCTGATTGCAGAAAACTTGGAAATACAGAAAAGTATGAAAACTAAAGCCATGGCATACATAATAACCACAGTTCAGAGGCAGCTACTGCTCATCTTCTGGGATGTTCCTTCCCATAGTTTTGTTTGCACCCACATATCTAAGTTTTCATCATATCTTGGATCATTCCGCATGTGTGATTTTGTCTCTTCCTTTGTTCAGAGAACATTCTATTAGTTACTAAGCATGGTTTATTCTACTAAATTGTAATAGGTGAGTTTCTAAGAAAACTCACTTTTAAAAAAATCACTTACAATGAGACCAGAGAGGTTAGGAGCTAGAATGTTTTAGACTTGCAATAAAAAAGGTATTTTTCCTGCCAAAATGTCTATCTTAGAGTTGTTTTTTATGGTCATAAAAGCACAGCTCTAAAAGTTAAACATTATTGAACAAATCTAACATTATATGGTTCAAAAGTGACTCTAATAAAAAAGAAACTAATGTCAAAGTACATGTGAAGGGCTTGAATGTTGTCTCACTAAATGTGAGAATGGAAAAAGCAACTGTTCTAAAGTCACATATGATAATTTTATATAATATACAAATGCAAAGCTTTATATAGCTGATATCATAAATTAAAGGTATGAATACACATTTGACTATTCTTCTACCTTCCTAAAAGTTTATAGCCTCAAATTGTTCAAAACCTCTTTTTAATAGAAAAATCAGAGCTACTCTTATATTGAGGGCATAAATAAATAGTAGTTGTATTCTAGCATCCTGTAAGTGAGAGGGCTTAGTGGTCATCACCATGTAATGGTGCCCTTGAAGTAGGACTCCCCTCTACAACAGTGAGTGGCTGTCCATTCTCAACATGAACGTCTCCTGTGATGGGAAACCTCTACCTCAGAGGGGCGGGCCAGAGCTTGTCACTAGACAGTCTGCCCTCATGTTGCAGCCATGCATCCTGTGCTGACTTCTGCCCAGTCACCCGATTCTGCTCTTCAGGTTGAAGTCTAATTCTTTTCCCTATGACAGTCTCTTACATATTTCAAGAAATCTGTTATTTTGCCAAGCAATCTTTTCTAAGCTAAGCATCTTTTAAATTTTATTTAATTTTTTATTGAGGTATAGTTGATTTACAATATTGAGTTAGTTTCCGGTGTATAGAAAAGTGATTCATATATATATATGAATATATATATATATTTCAGGTTATTTTACAGCAAATCCTTGTTGCTTATCTATTTTAACAGTAGTTTGTATCTGTTAATCCCATACTTGTAATTTATCCCTCGCTCCCTCCTTTCCCCTTTGGTGTCCATAAGTTTGTTTTCTATGTCTGTGAGTCTGTTTCTGTTTTGTACATAGATTCATCTGTATTATTTTTTGATTCCATGTATAAGTGATATCATACAATATTTGTCTTTCTCTGCCTGACTTACTTCACTTAGTGTGATATTCCCTAGGTCTACCTGTGGTGTTGCAGATGGCAATGTTTCATTCTTTTTTAAGGCTGAGTAATATGTATATTTACATACTGCATCTTCTTAAACCAGTCATCTGTCGATGGGCACTTGGGATGTTTCCAAGTCTTGGCTATTGTAAATAGTGCTTCTATGAACATTGGGGTGAACATATCTTTTCAAATTAGAGTTTTCATCTTTTCTGGATATATGCCCAGGAGTGGGATTGCTGGATCATATAATTAAGGTAATTTTTATTTTTTTCAAGTTTCTAATATATCATAGTTTTGAGACATTTCTAATTACATGAAGTTTTTAAAGGAGTTAAATGAAGGGAATTCCCTGGCGATCCAGTGGTTAGGATTCCACGCTCTCACTGCCGAGGACCCAGGTTCAGTTGCCGGTCAGGGAACTAAGATCCCACAAGCTGTGCAAAAAAAAAAAAAGTTAAATGAAGATAAATTTGGATCAGAACAAGAACAAGCAGGGAAGGGGAATCTGGTCCATAGTAGGTATCATTCATGTCATCTCGATTAATCCTCACAGCTGCCTAATGAGACAGTGTTGGTCAAGGCTTACTATCCTACAAGTGACAGAAAGCCCAACTCAAACTGGTTTAAGTAAACAAAGAAACAGATTAATAAGAAACTAAAAATCCCAAGAGTTGATCTTGGCCTTCAGTATAACTTGAGCCAGGCACTCAAATAATGCCACTAGGACTTGTTTTTTTTTCCACCTCTAAACCATGCAGGCTGCTGTATGGCCTTCATTCTTGTCGAAAATTTGTTGATTCCCTGCAGGTACCAAGTTCAAGTTTAGCAGGAAAGAGCCCCAGAAGTGCCAACAAAAGTATCATTGCATCTCTTTGGCTCTGACTGCATCATATGCCTGCCTCTGAACCAATGGTGAGGCCTTGGGTCATGGGTGATCTTGTTACCCAGGCCTGAGACCCACATCCACCTCTGAAGCTAAGGGTGGAGGCACCAACCAAAATGTAGGGACTGTGAGTGGGGGATGGGTGGTTCCCCAGAAGGAAATCTGTGTGCTGTCACCCAAAGAAGTGGGAATGGGGTACCAGCTCAACCACATCCCCTTAGTATTATTTTCTTTTCCTTGTAATTAATTAATTTTTTGGCTCTTTATTGGAGTATAATTGTTTTACACTGTTGTGCCAGTTTCTGCTGTACAACAAAGTGAATTAGCTGCATTTATACATATATCCCCATATCCCCTCCCTCCTGTGATTCCTTCCCACCCTCCCTATCCTACCCTTCTAAGTCATCACCCATCATTTAGTTGATCTCCCTGTGTTATACAGCAGCTTCCCACTAGCTCTCTATTTTACGTTTGGTAGAGTATATATGTCAATGCTACTCTCTCACTTCGTCCCAGCTTCCCCTTCACCCCCCACCCCGTGTCTTCAAGTCCGTTCTCTACATCTGCATCTTTATTCTTGCCCTGTCACTGGGTTCATCAGCACCGTTTTTTTAGATTCCATAAATATGAATTAGCATACAGTATTTGTTTTTCTCTTTCTGGCTTACTTCGCTCTGTATGACAGACTCTAGGTCCATCCACCTCACTACAAATAACTCAACTTCATTCCTTTTTATGGCTGAGTAATATTCCATTATATATATGTGCCACATCTTTTTTTTTTTTTTTTCAGGTACACCAAGTTCAATCATCTGTATTTATACACATATTCTCATATTCCCTCCCTCCCTCGACTCCCCCCTACCCTCCCCATCCCAGTCCTCTAAGGCATCATCCATCCTCGAGTTGAACTCCCTTTGTTATACAGCAACTTCCCACTGGCTATCTTACAGTTGGTAGTATATATATGTCTATGCTACTCTCTCACTTCGTCTCAGCTTCCCCTTCACCCCCCGCCCCCCCAAACCTCGAGTTCTCCAGTCCATCTCTGTATCTGCGTCCTTGTTCTTGTCTTGTCACTGAGTTTATCAGTACCATTTTTAGATTCTGTATATATGAGTTAGCATACAATATTTGTCTTTCTCTTTCTGACTTACTTCACTCTGTATGACAGACTCTAGGTCTATCCACCTCATTACATATAGCTCCATCTCATTCCTTTTTATAGCTGAGTAATATTCCATTGTATATATATGCCACATCTTCTTTATCCATTCATTTGTTGATGGGCATTTAGGTTGCTTCCAAGTCCTGGCTATTGTAAATAGTGCTGCAATAAATATTATGGTACATGTTTCTTTTCGGATTATGGTTTTCTTTGGGTATATGCCCAGTAGTGGGATTACTGGATCATATGGTAGTTCTATTTGTAGTTTTTTAAGGAACCTCTAAATTGTTTTCCATAGTGGCTGTACCAACTTACATTCCCACCAATGGTGCAGGAGAGTTCCCTTTTCTCCACACCCTCTCCAACATTTGTTGTTTCCAGATTTTGTGATGATGGCCATTCTGATCGGTGTGAGGTGATACCTCATTGTGGCTTTGACTTGCATTTCTCTGATGATGAGTGATGTTGAGCATCTTTTCATGTGTTTGTTGGCCATCTGCATATCTTCTTTGGAGAAATGTCTATTTAGGTCTTCTGCCCATTTGTGGATTGGGTTATTTGCTTTTTTGATATTGAGCTGCATGAGCTGCTTGTATATTTTGGAGAATAATCCTTTGGCAGTTGCTTCATTGGCAAACATTTTCTCCCATTCTGAGGGTTGTCTTCTTGTCTTGTTTATGGTTTCTTTCACTGTGCAAAAGCTTTTTAAGTTTCATGAGGTCCCATTTGTTTCTTCTTGATTTTATTTCCATGATTCTAGGAGATGGGTCAAAAAGGATCTTGCTTTGATGGATGTCATAGAGTGTTCTGCCTGTTTTCCTCTAAGAGGTTTATAGTGTCTGGCCTTACATGTAGGTCTTTAATCCATTTGGAGTTTATTCTTGTGTATGGTGTTAGGAAGTGTTCTAATTTCATTCTTTCACATGTAGCTGCCCAATTTTCCCAGCACCACTTATTGAAGAGGCTGTCTTTTCTCCGTTGTATTTTCTTGCCTCCTTTGTCAAAGATAATTTGCCCATTTGTGTGTGGGTTTCTCTGGGCTCTCTGTTCTGTTCCATTGATCTACCTTTCTTTTTTTGTGCCAGTACCATACTGTCTTGATCACTGTAGCCTTGTAGTATAGTTTGAACTCAGGGAGCCTGATTTCTCCAGCTCTGTCTTTCCTTCTCAAGATTGCTTTGGCTATTCAGGGTCTTTTGTGTTTCCATACAAATCATAAAATGTCTTGTTCTAGTTCTGTGAAAAATGCCATTGGTAATTTCATAGGGATTGCATTGAATCTGTAAATTGCTTTGGGTAGTATAGTCATTTCACAGTGTTGATTTTTCCAGTCCCAGAACATGGTATGTCCCTCCATCTGTTTGTATTACCTTTGATTTCTTTCATCAGTGTCTTATAGTTTTCTGCATACAGGTCTTTTGCCTCCTTAGGCAGGTTTATTCCTAGGTATTTTACTCTTTTTATTGCAGTGGTAAATGGGAGTGTTTCCTTAATTTCCCTTTCTGACCTTTCGTTGTTAGTGTATAGGAATAGTATTATTTTCATATCCCATTTAGAGACAAGGTGACCAAAGCTCAGAGACGGGAAGCTGTTTGTCCAAGGTCGCACACATAGAAAGTGGCAGGAAGGGGGATTTATGTGTGCCCCACTGAAAAGCTGTTTTCTCCTCTCCCCACAACAGTGTGCAGGGGAAGTTCTGCTGCCCGGAACGGAATCATAGCAAATGTATTTCCACTTTTGATGATTCAGTAACTTTGGGTGACAGAGTAATTAACTAATTTGAAGCCTTGGGGATAAATGCCCCTGAAACCTTTCATCCAGAATTCCTGGCAAAGGTGTTGGAATTTCTCCATGATTGGTCAGTGAGTTTATCAGCATCTTCCCAGAACCTGGGGGGCATGGTTTCTGGGACTTCACAAGCCTGTCACCCACTTCATCTTGATTTTCATTTCCTGGTAGCAAGTCTGGTTCCGTCATGGGGCCTTGGCTGTCATGGACCTCTGTGGTATGTCTTGGGGACACCAGAGTGGAACCCTGTGATGATCCTGCTCCAGAGATGAGATGTGCTCAGCCAGGGCACTGTTTTAAGATGTAAGTGCAAATATGTCAGCGGTCAATGTGGGCGCTCGTCCACATTACCACTAGAGCATTTTGCACTTTTCTCTAAGCCGTCTGTTCTAAGGACAATTGAAATGCCACCCCCGTTAGACCTTAGCAATTTAAACTGTGTCCCTTGTCAATAGCAGACTAAACTGTGATGAAATCACACATGAAATACATTCATGTATGGAATACCATTCAGCCATTAAAAAAATAAAATGAGGCAACCAAATATCAGTATTGGAAAATCTCAAAAACTTAATGTTCAACAACAACAAAAAGCTATGGAAGGATACATGCAAAATCATGCTATATTTGGTGCAGGGCTACATAAGAAATAAAACTATAAACACATGTATAGGCATTTCATGATGGTAGGTCCTTGGGGTAGGAGAAGGGGCTTCAAATGGTAAAAGGGAAACAGGGCATCATCAGTTTTATTTGTAATTTTTTTTCTTCATCTGGGTCATATTTTTATAAAAAAATCCAGTATTTTATAATGAGACATGTTACCCCTCAGTCATGGTCAAGTTTCCGCTTCTCAGATGTGTATTGGTCAGCATTCAATGGCAAAGACATAATCCACTCTTGCTCCCTAGTGACTTCAGGCTGAAGGAGATTTAATAGTGTTTACAGAATTACTCAGGGGGCTGGAGGGACCACGCTGAGCTTTCAGGAATAGCTTTGAGAGCCATCCTGCAGTACAAGGGGGCACCAAGGGCACCACTGTCTTTTATAGTTGGGACACTACCAGTTGGATTGGGAAGAACACTGTGGAAATTCCGGACTCTGCAGCAATGGCACTTGCTAGCAGAAACAGTGGAAACAGCAGAAGTGCGGCCTCCCCATCACTGCTTCCTTCTGGCTGCTGGAATGCCACGTGCATCTGGGAATTGTAGTTGTTAACTTTCAGGCTCTGCAGTGGAGGAAGACACGGGAGGAGAAGGTAGGAAATGCTGGCCCACCGTATTTCTCCCAGGAGCCATACTGTTCCATCACATAATCTCTTACTGCCCCTACACCACCTGGGCCCAGCCCTTAACACCCACCTCTACCCCCACTCTGAACTCCGATCCCAGTCTCCATAACAGATTGGGGATTCAGAGAACAGTCAGAGGACTCAGTGAAAAACATGAGGCAATTCCACACGCACTGTTATAAGATGGCAGGTTTATGCGTGTAAGACCCAGGCACAGGACTGCAAAGAATGTATTAGACCTGGAAAACTATCTGGGGTCGCAGTGGACCGCAGTCAACTAGATGTTTCCCAGGGGAAGGTGGTGGTACTCAGTGATGAGAGAGCTTGGCTCTTGGGGAGACAAGAACGGATCACCAGTGGGTCCTTCCAAGGAGGCTCTTTGTAGATCTGGAGAGCTGGGGTTCTGATGGCTTTTTAAAAAGTCACACCAGCACAGTATGGAGGCTGGGTTTGTGGAAGGCCAGGCTGGTACTAGGGAGCCCGGCCATGGGACTGATTGCTGCCCTGGTACTGGGTCCTGAGGTACTAGGTCCTGAATGACAGCAGGGTACCTGGCTCTCCTCCTGGAGTCAGCTGGCTTTGGTGATGGGCTGGAAGTGGGTGACTATTAAAGTTGAAAGAAAATCCTAAAGTGACTGACTTCTGACTTTGGGCAGATACATAAACACAGTAAGGAAGCCAGTTTGGAGGGAAAGATTATGCATTATTAGTAATTCTGCAAATCAGTAAAGCTATTGGGAGAGCAGTGGACCACTAAATGCCTTTCTGAACTTCACACCTCTCCTTCCTCCCCATCAGGACCCCACCCCCAAATCACCGCATTAACAAAAATGCAAAAGAATCACCAACATCTTTCATAGAAATACACAGACCTGAAAAGCTAGGGAGCGGAATGAAGTGAGTAAATTTGTTATTCCACACCTCAGAAGCAATGGAAACAACACAACTTGGGGAAAGGAAATTTCAGGTTTATAATTGTTTCTAGTTCTGTAATCAAGGGCAGTCATCCTAATACAAATATGGTTGTTTTTTTTTTAAATAGAAATAAGTTCCCTGGCTTTTATCATCAGACTATTTAGTAGCTTATTTATTTACACCTTTAACATACTGTAAGAGGTGAGCTCAGGTACTTAGTTAAAACTGATGAAGGTGGGGAGGGGGACAGAGGATCACTGTCAAGTTCAGCCAAATCTTGAAGTTAAAAAAAAAATCCTTAATGGTTTAATTGCTTAATAGTCACCTTGTGTGCACAGCATGCGTCCTTGAAATGAATAAGGGGAGGAAAACACTGGTGGCAGCCCATAACATTCCCCTTGTTTAGAAAGCGTTTGGGGCAGACTGTATAATGCATTCTTAAAAGAGTTGCTAATCAGATTCTGATTTTGCGAGTGGAAAGGATGTGGAAGCCCAGCCCCATCACCTGAGCGGTCATTAGCATTAAGCTATACTGCGTCCCTTTCTCATTTCACACTTTATAGACCCCTTAGTTCCAGCTCAGCAGTCATGGAGGGAAACTATTCAGGTATTCATATATGCCAAATCACACCAGGTACTCTCAGGGGAAAAATAGTCCTTTGATAAAACTTGGCAAGTGAATTCTTATCAGTTGAAATACACACCAGTTTTCAAATTAACCCAGAGCTGGGCTTAGAGGAAGTCCTTTGCGTTCCTTCCACGGTGTGATGAAGACTCTGACACCTTGGGTTGCTACCTCAAGGCCATGTGCTTTCCTTGGTATGGCTTTGGGAGTTGGCACGGGCACTGCAAGGGCCAAGACAGCTCCTTCTCGAAGCTTCTGAGCTCTCTTTCGTAGCTTCCGTGGATGGGTGCTGCTGTGGCACTTGGCAGGGAGAGATCAAGAGAGGGATTTTTCTACTGACCTGTTGCAGGATGGGTAACACAGTTTTCACGTAAGTGCTTCCACCTGCAAGGCTGAGCTGCTGGAGAGGGTGCCTTGCACGGCGAGGCCCGATGGTACAGCTCCTCCCTTCCCTCTGCTTTCCACATGTTGGCTTCTGTTAGAGGCCAGGTGTCTAGTGGCACATGCATCCCCATTGGCCGAAGGATCTGAGTTGGCTTAAGAGAATTCATATGTGGGAATGGCTGTTATTTCGTATAGGAACTCATCTCTGTGTGCTTTGAACTAGCCAAAGCAAACTTCTCTCTAGGACAATATTTGATTAGGAATGTGTCCATCTCATGAACGGGGCCATGCTCTAGAGATTGAAGTATGGCCAACTTGACTTGGGTTCTAAAGACTTAATCAAGCATCTTCTTAAATGAGATTACATGCATTCCTGAGGCATGTGAAGCGAAACAGGAATCTGCTCCAACATTCTTGCTGGAAGCAGGTGGAAGCTTTTAAACCAGCCTTCAAAAGAGGATGCCAGCTGCGCAGATGGAAAAGAAGTAACCTTCCTGGGAGGGTTGGCAGGCAGAGGGCATGAATGGAGTCGCAGATTGTACTTCGGAGCCAGAGTGAGATGGCTGCTGGCTCTGGAGGAATCGTTGAGAAGCTTCTTGTCAAAGTGTCAGGCTTTGTGTCCAAGTGTCAGGCCATGAAAAGTGTCCTCCCTAGGTAGTTTCTGGATGACTGAGCGTAGAGCCCATCAGGGCTAAACCAGCTTCAAGCCTTCTGCTGAATTAGTGACAGTCATTGTTTGGTTATCAACTCCTGGGTGTGTGGGGGTGGAGCTTTGGTTGCTAACCAAAGGGGAATCAAAGAGCTTGCTCTACTGAGAGCTGGTGACCCACTGCTGATGTATGTTCTGGGTCATGCTTGGACAGCCTTCAGATTAACTGCAGGACGTGTTAATCCAGGAACTACAAAAACTTCCTTCTAGAAAGCAGGACTCGAGTTTGCTCAAATGCCTCTTCAACAAAGGAATGTGGTTGTTTTATTTTCTTCTCCCCACCTTAGAGAAGCCAGTCAGTGGCTCTCTAGGGCAGGGAGTCTCCCAGCTGGCATCTCTGGAAGCCAAGAGGGTGGGATGTGAATGCAGGAAGCAGGGATGGGAATGACTCCCGACATCCCTCCCAGTGTCCTATCATGGCCGCACCCACCCCCGCACTATCTACCCCATCATTCTGGTACATCATTCTGATACATCATTCTGATACATCATTCTGATCTATTTCCGTATGTATTAAAGCACTTATTTTTTATCTAACGTTATCTTGTTCATGTAGGTATTTTAGCTTACAGTCCCTTCCCCACCTAGAATGTAAACTCCAGTAGAACAAGGATCCCGGCTCCCTTGCTCCCTGCTCTGTTTTCCCACACTAGGCAGTTCCTGATCTGCGGCAGGTGCTCATAAACACTTCCTGAATGACTGTATCAGTGCGCTGGGTGTGAACATTCTATAGAGCCTCATACTTTAAACAAATTTAGACACTTGGATTAGAACTTTTACTGTGATGAGTTGTCTGGTTTCATGCTCTTCATGTATAGAAGATACGAGAAAACTAAACCTCCTCTCAATGACCTGGAGCATCACCATGAATGCTGGTTCTTATACTGGACCATCATCCAGAGCTATCGAGTGCATGATTTTTTTTGGTTGTTTTGCGTCGACACAACCTGTTGTGATTGTTGAAGTTTTGGCTCTGCCTTTAATGACGTTTCTCTCTTCATTTTGGCCGATCAGCATTTCTTTCTATCATTGAAGCACATACAACAACAATTCTCCTGCTTGTCATTTGTAATTTTGATGAAATAGTAGTTGAGCTTGGGAGGGATGAATAGTAAATAGGTCCTGCTTAGGAAGGAAGAGAATCTCTTGGCTATAGATGTGAGTATTAAGACATCCTTGGTGGCATTTATTGAACTTAATCCAGTTTTTTTTTCCGCCTCTAGTTCACGGAGGAATTTTCATTGCAAGCAACAGAAACTGATGTTGGTTATTTCAAGAAAAAAGGGCACTTTTTTGAAATCCTGTGGGAGTGCTCATAGAAAAGGATTCTATGTCACGAAAGAGTTTACAGTCTACATGAAGCAATTATATAAAACTAGTTCGAGGCAATGTATTAGTCAGGGTTCTCCAAAGAAACAGAATCAATAGACTAGCCAGTTCTCTGTCTATCATCTCTCTATCTATCATCTAACTATCATCTATCTATCTACCTACCTATCTATCTTCTAACAACATGAGAGGACATTTATTATAGAAATTGACTTGTATGATTATGGAGGTGGAGACGACCCAGGCTCTGCAAGGTAGAGAACAGCAGGAAAGCTGTTGGTGTAACTCAGTCCAAGTTCAAAGGCCTGAGAACCAGAAGTGCCAATGTCTGAGGACAGAAGATGGATGTCTCAGCTCAAACATGAGAGCAAATTCACCCTGCCGCCACCTTTTTTGTTCTATTCAAGCCCTCAGTGGACTGAACGTTGCCCACCCACATTGGTGAAGGTGCTCCTCTGTACTCAGTCTCCGTGTTCTAATGCTAATGTCTCCTGGAGACACCCTCACGGACACACCCAGAAAGCATGTTTCACCAGCTCTCTGGGCACCCTTTAGTCCAGTCCAGCTGACATAAAATCAGTCATCACAGACAGTAATAGAAGAGGCATCATAATATCCTTTCCTTTGAGTCTCCAAATTAATTATATAGACTCCAAATGAGCCAGGAATTCTGAGGAAGGACGGATCCCTGTATACTAAGGACATCCCATTAAGCTTAAAAAAGAGGTGTGATGGGATTTGGAGCCCAAGGTGGGTTATAACTTATTTAAGTAGAGAGGAGTGTGAGTGGGGGAGGATGATCAAGGCTCGGGAAACAGCACAAGGAAAAGAATGCGAACAGACCCTGTGCAACATTTAGGGGCAAGTAAGTAAACCAGTTTCTACAGCATGGAAGTTTCCAGAAGGGGAGCAGTAGGGGGCACGCTGGAAAGGAAGGTCAGGTTGAATTAGATGGGGCCTCACATGCCATGCTAAAGACTTGGGGTGACATCCACAGCTGAGCAATTGACCTGGTAGGACAGAGCAGAAACTGATCAGTAATGTTTAATCAATACCTACAGTCTCTTCCAACAATAGTGAATTCACACCCTGGCCTTGAAGGTGTGACTTGCCTTCATTATCTCCCAAATAGAAAGTGGCCACAGTCAGGTCTGCTGTTATTTCTTCCCCAGAATTCCATAATCTTGTTTTGAAATTTACTCCCCAATTTAGAATGTGCCTAAATCCTAAATCCCAGACAAAGTGAACTTGACCTTGAGGAGCAGGAGTGTTTGTCCCTGAATGCAGGCCAGTCATTCCAGATACTGATAACAATTGTAATGGCTGAAGTTTGTTGAACACTGATTATGTGCTGGGTACTCTTCTATTAGCTGAAGCATTTTTATTTAATCTTCTTTCATATTATTATACTTCTTAGTTTATAGGTGAGGAAACTGAGCACAGAGAGACCACAGCTAGTCATTAGTAGAGGTTGGGAATCCAACCCCAAATCCTGCTACAAATTCCAAACTTTTAATTACTGGGGCTGAGACCCCAGAGTACTTGAGGGTTGTGGGGGGTAACTGAACTGCTCCCTGGAGGTGGAAAAAGGAGGAAGTGGTAGCCAATTTCACTCCTTCCCAGGATCTGGCACTTAGAGGAATTCTATTAATTGCTTTGCACCTGCTAATCAAGTTCTCTTCAGAGAAGGATGCATATAGGTTTCTTGTATTTTTCAGAGGGTCTTCATTGGATGGATGGATGGATGGATGGATGGTGGTTGATGGATGATGGTTGATGGATAGATGGGAAGAGGAGCCCATTTCAGGTTATAGGGCAGCTCACATAATATCTCAAGAAAGCACCATAGTGTCACTGAATAACAAATGCCCTCCCCACAACAATATTTTTTTAGAGAGAACGTAGACCAGGGAAGTAGAGAAAATTGTAACTGACCCTTCATTCGAACTAATTCTTAGTGGCGGGCACTTTGGGTTTGAACATTCATCCTTTAACATGTTGAATCTTGACTCAAAAAATACACATGTATCATTCAAAGGAAAAGTTTTCAGTGCTTTTTCACTGTACAAGGTGCTGGAGATACAGCAATGAATGGGACAAATGTGGTTCCTGTCTTCTCGGATATTTCTGCAAGTAAATAAGATATTTTATGAGAAAATGCATAGCACAACATCTGGAAGCTAGTGTGTTCAATCAGTGTTGGTAGAATGAAAAAGTGAGTGAATGAATGATAACAACAAAACTAGCAATTTCTATGAAATCAACCTCATTCAGTGTTTTTCAATCTTTTGTTATTTGCATACCATCATCATGACTTTTGCCTTATATACAAACTACGTTACCATTAGCTGTTGAGTATTCATTCTTAAAGTCTAATTTCTTCGTTTTTGCCTTAAAAATTTTATTTGAAATGAAAACACCCTATAACTTCTATAAATGGAAAGTCATAACTTGCTAGTAAATACAAGTACCTCTGAAAATACATATAATAGAAAAAATAAAAGAGAGCTGTTATTCAATTCTAGCTAGATATTTCTGCTTGGGAATGGTTCTGAGCCTGAGGCCTTTTTTATACAAGAGAGCTTAGCAAGTGTTAGACAGGTGTTAAAGACTTGCTAGTACCCAACTGAGACTGTGTCTAGTACAAAATATATACAATGACAAAATGCCACTTAGAATCATGGAGCTCTTTCAGTGAATGTGGATTTTATTAAATGCAACTTATGACCACGAAGCTTTGAAAAATAGCAGTAGAAATATATGTTGAGGACTTCCTAGATGGCACAGTAGTTAAGAATCTGCCTGCCAATGCAGGGGACATGAGTTCGATCCCTGCTCCAGGAAGATCCCACATGCTGCAGAGCAACTAAGCTCATGTACCACAACTACAGAGCCTGCGCTTTAGAACCCATGAGCCACAACTATTGAGCCCATGTGCCACAACTACTGAAGCCCGTGTGCCTAGAGCCCGTGCCCCACAACAAGAGAAGCCACAGCAATGAGGAGCCTGCACACCAGAATTAAGAGTCGCCCCCACTCGCCGCAACTAGACAAAGCCCATGTGCAGCAATGAAGACCCAACACAGCCAATAAATAAATAAATAAATAAATAAATAAATTTATTAAAAAAAAAAGAAATATATGTTGAAAGTATGCACGTAGCCCTTAGAAAATGAATGCTTGGTGGATATATGCATTAGAAAACAGGGACTTGGGAGACTTCCCTGGTGGTCCAGTGGTTAAGACTCTGTGCTCCCAATGAAGGGGGCCCAGGTTCGATCCCTGGTCAGGGAACTAGATCCTGCATGCCACAACTAAAGGTTCTGCATGCTGCAACTAAAAGTCCCACATGCTGCAACTGAAGATCCTGCATACGGCAATGAAGAGCCTGCATGCTGCAACTAAGACCCGGCACAACCAAATAAATAAATAAATATAAAGAAAGAAAGGAAGGAAGAAAGAAAGGAAGGGAGGAAGGAAGAAAGAAAACAGGGATTTGGTCTCATTTGCAGCTATTAGTCTTCTAGGGCTGCCAAACAAAGCACCACAGATTGGGTGGCTTAAATAATAGATCTTTATTTTCTCACAATTCTAGAGTCTGAAGGGCTGAGATCAAGGTGTCAGAAGGTTAATTTCTTCTGAGGCCTTTCTCCTTGGCTTATAGATGGCCATTTTCTACCTGTGTCTTTACGTGGTCTTCTCTGTGTCTGTCTGTGTCCAAATTCGTTCTTCATATAAGGACATCAGTTATATTGGATTAAGATCAACTCTATTAACCTCATTTTTACTCAGTTACCTCTTTAATTATCTCCAAATACAGTCACATCATAAGGTGCTGGGGGGTTAGGACTTCAATATGTGAATTTTGGGTGGAAAAAATTCAGCCCCAAACAAGCTGTAACCTTCCTAGCATCTAGAACAGTGCTTGGCACATAGCAGATGCTCAGTAAATGTTTGTTGAATGGGTGAATGGGGATTGAGTGGATGACCCTGCAGCCCCTGGTGGTCTATGATATCAGAGGATTCTACTGGCTTACTATTGTTTAATCTTTTCAGGAATTTTTTCCATGATTGCCTGTGAGTAGTTACTAGCTTGATGTCCATAAAGAAAGCTATTCCCAGTGAGTTCACAGCAGTATGAAGGACCTGCTCTTGTCCACTTCCTTCCTCCCTTCCTTCCTCCCTTCCTTCCTTCCTTCCTTCCTTCCTTCCTCCCTCCCTTCCTTCCTTCCTTCCTTCCTTCAATAAGTGTATATCTAGAATGTATGGGGATGACTAATTGGTCCTGAATTCTTTCTCTGTCTTCATTCCCTTGGTTTCAGCTCTGATTATGTCATAAATCTTGGTCCACATCCAATACCCAGGAATCCCTGACATTATCTACCCATCTACAGACCTATATCCGGCCAAAGCTTTTTAAGTTTCAAGGGGCCCCACACCTGTCCTTCCCTGGCTGCACATTAGAATCACCTGGAAAACTTAAAAAATGTTTTCCATTGCCCAGCTTCAGCATGACTGATTGAATTGGAATCTCTGCAGGAGGGGCTAAGGCATCAGTATTTTGTCAACCTCCCACATGATTCCACACTACAGTAAGCACTGAGAAGCAAGGAACTCCATGCCCCTTTGGAGAACAATCAGATCATGTGATTGTGAATTCCGGAGGTCCCCACACTCTTCAGTTTCCTAAAGATGTTGCCTTCCTACTTTGACCATCCTTATTAACTCTCATTTTCCTACATGAAGACACACTTGTCTATGCACTCAACCAAGACTCATTGAGCACTAACGTAGAAGCTATTGGGAGAAAAATATAAACATGACACAATCGTTCCTGTTTAAAAAAAAAAGAAAGTTTATAGACTTGTAGGAAAACCAGAAGTATGAGTATTTGCTGAATATAATAATGCTATTCATTAGTGTATTCATTCACCCATCAACTATTTTTGAGTGTCATTATGTACCAGGCTTGGGAATACAGAGGTGAACAAGAGAGCTAGTGCCCATCCCCATGGGGTTGATGGTCTGGCAGGGAAGAGAGAGTTTAAACAATACAGGTGTGGTGCATGTTATACAGAGAACAAGGTGACCTATGGACACACACCAAAGGACTTACCCTGGTTTAGGGGAGATGGAGCACTTCCTTGAGGAACTGATATTTAAGCTGAGATCATAAAGATGAAAAGGAATCAACCAGAGCAGTGCAAGCCTCATAAGAAAAAAAATCATGTGTATCTTATTGAACTCTCAGTGCCCAGCTCATGGCAAGGGCTCAGTAAATCTTTGTTGAGTTAATAAGTAAGTGAATGAATAGTGAAAAACCCAGAGGAAAGTTTAGCATGTCTAAAGCAGGAAGTGTTGGAGGGAAAATCTCAAGGTTTACAACTGGAAGGGTAGGCAGGGGTTAGATCAGGATGTCACATAAACCATAAAAAGAGGTTTGGACTTTATCTTCAGGTCAAGAGGAAGCCACTAAAAATTAGGCAGAGCAACAACTGGCCAGATTTGTGTTTAAAAGCATCACTTCAGTTTTCCCAGGACCACTTATTGAAGAGGCTGTCTTTTCTCCATTGTATATTCTTGCTTCCTTTGTCGAAGATAAGGTGACCATATGTAAGTGGGTTTATCTCTGGACTTTCTATCCTGTTCCACTGATCTATATTTCTGTTTTTGTGCCAGTACCATATTGTCTTGATTACTGTAGCTTTGTAGTATAGTCTGAAGTCAGGACACTTGATTTCCTCCAGCTCCATTTTTCTTTCTCAAGATTGCTCTGGCTATTTGGGGTCTTTTGTGTTTCCATATAAATTGTATATTTTTTTGTTCTGGTTCTGTGAAAAATGTCATTGGTAATTTGATAGGGATTGTATTGAATCTATAGATTGTTTTGGGTAGTATAGTCATTTTCACAATGTTGATTCTTTCAATCCAAGATCATGGTATGTCTCTCCATCTGTTTGTGTTGTTTTTGATTTCTTTCATCAGAGCCTTATAATTTTCTGCATACAGCTACTAGTCAAAGAATGAAATTAGAACACTCCCTAACACCATCCACAAAAATAAACTCAAAATGGATCAAAGATCTAAATGTAAGGCCTGACACTATAAACCTCTTAGAGGAAAACATAGGCAAAACACTCTGACATAAATGACAAGATCTTTCTTGACCCAATTCCTAGAGTAAAGGAAATAAAAACAAAAATAAACAAATGGGACCTAATGAAACAAAAGTTTTTGCACAGCAAAGGAAACCATAAATATGAAGAAAAGACAACCCTCGGAGTGGGAGAAAATATTTGCCAGTGAAGTAACTGACAAAGGATTAATCTGCAAAATATATAAGCAGCTCATGCAGCTCAATATCAAAAAAACAAACAACCCCATCCAAAAATGGACAGAAGACCTAAACAGACATTTCTCCAAAGAAGACATACAGAAGGCCAACAAACACATGAAAAGATGCTCAACATCACTAATCAATAGAGAAATGCAAATCAAAACCACAATGAGGTATCACCTCACACTAGTCAGATTGGCCATCATCAAAAAATCTTGGAACAGGTACTTCCCTGGTGGCATAGCAGTTAAGAATCCACCTGCCAATGCAGGGGACATGGGTTCAATCCCTGGTCTGAGAGGATCCCACATGCCTCGGGGCAACTAAGCCTGTGAGCCACAACTTCTGAGCCTGATTGCCACAACTACTGAAGCCCATGTGCCAAGAGCCTGTGCTCCACAACAAGAGAAGCCACTGCAATGAGAAGCCAGTGCACCACAACGAAGAGTAGCCCCTACTTGCCACAACTAGAGAAAGCCCATGTGCAGCAACAAAGACCCAACACAGTCAATAAATAAATAAATAAATAAACCTTTAAAAAAAAAACCTAGGAACAATAAACGCTGGAGAGGCTGTGGAGAAAAGGGAATCCTCCTGCACTGCTGGTGGGACTATAAAGTAATACAGCCACTATGGAAAACAATATGGAGGTTCCTTAAAAAACTGAAAATAGAACTACCGTATGATCCAGCAATCCCACTGCTGGGCATATACCCAGAGAAAACCATAATTCAAAAAGATGCATGGGACTTCCTAGGTGGTGCAGTGGGTAAGAATCCACCTGCCAATGCAGGGGACACAGATTTGATCCCTGCCCCGGGAGGATCCCACATGCCACGGAGCAACTAAGCCCATGCACCACAACTATTGAGCCTGTGCTCTAGAGCCTGTGAGCCACAACTATTGAGCCCATGTGCCACAACTACTGAAGCCCACACGCCTAGAGCCTGTGCTCTACAACAAGAGAGGCCACCGCAATGAGAAGCCTGTGTGCCACAACGAAGAGCAGCCCCCACTCGCCGCAACTAAAGAAAGCCCATGTGCAGCAACAAAGACCCAACACAACCAATAAAATTAATTAATTAATTAATTAATTTAAAAAAGATGCATGTACCACAATGTTCATTGCAGCATTATTTACAATAGCCAGGACATGCAAGCAACCTAAATGCCCATCAACAGATGAGTGGACAAAGAAGATGTGGCACATATATACAATGGACTATTACTCAACAATAAAAAGGAATGAAATTGAGTTATTTGTAGTGAGGTAGATAGACCTAGAGTTTGCCATACAGAGTGGAGTCAGAAAGAGAAAAACAAATACCCGATGCTAACACATATATACGGAATGTAAAAAAATGGTATTGATGGACTCAGTGGCAGAGGAAGAATAAAGATGCAGATGTAGAGAACAGACTTGAGGACATGGGGAGGTGGGGAAGAAGCTGGAACAAAGTGAAAGAGTAGTACTGACATTTGTACACTACCAAATGTAAAATAGATGGCTAGTGGGAAGCAACTGACTAACACAGGGAGATCAACTCGATGATTGCTGATGACCTAGAGGGCTGGGATAGGGAGGGCGGGAGGGAGGCTCCAGAGGGAGGAGATGTGGGGATATATGTATAAATACAGCTGATTCGCTTTGTTGTACAGAGGAAACTGGCACAACAGTGTAAAGCTATTATACTCCAATAAAGAACGAAAAATGAAATAAAAGCATCACTTCAGCTGCCATGTAAGATGAGATCAGAGGGGGAGGGGAAGATTGGGGACTAGAAGTTGTGTGATGGGGGAGAGTGATGGCGGTCTGCTCTAGGGAGTGGGAAAATGAGGATTATCCAGGCAAAATGCATTGAGTTTAGAGGTGGATTGAATGGATTTGGGGTGAGGGAGGAAGCAAGGAGAGCCCTGGGCAGATGGTTTAGGAAGCTTACAGACAGTGACACCATTCAGAGAAGCAGGAAGCTCTGGAGGCAGAGCAGGCTTGGGGTAAAGATGCTCGGGGTTTATCATCAGCCATCAGCCGTGCTGGGTTTGGGTGGCCATGGGCCATTGAAGCAGAAGTGGCCAACAGTTAGCTGGTGGCTGTGCTGGTAGCTCAGGAGAGGCCTGAGCCAGGGGCACAGTGGGGACAGTTGAAGCCATGGGAGTGGTGGGGTCACTGGAAGGATTGTGTAAAGGGAGAGGGGGGACAGACTGAGTTATTTCACATTTTGCAGCTGCCTTAGCCACAGTCAATTAGTTATTGTTCTGATGGAGGCCTGCGCAACCCCTCCCTCACACGTGGGATGCTACCTAAGTCATAAACTGACTTTTCAGTCTTATTAAGTCCTTTGACTAGCGCACGTAATAGCTACTATTTACTGAACAACAAAACATGTACGGGGCATGCCGGCACTTGTTAGCTGTGTGGCTTTGGGGAAATTAGCCTCATAAGTCTCAGTTTCCTAACCTTTAAAATGAGGCTGAAAGCATTTACTTTATTGGGTTGTTGTGGATGAGTTACTATATGTAGGCTCTTTGGACAGTTAATGGAACATCCTAAGCACTTGTCTAAAAGTTATTCCTTTATTACTTTATTATTGTTGCTATTTTATTCTTCTAATTTCTCTGCACAGAGGAATCAGTAACATCGTTTGCAGGATGAGGAAACAGAGGCTCAGAGAGGTCACACGACGTGTCCAGAAGCCACCCTAACCTCTAAGGACTCTTGATCATAAGAAATGGAAATCCAGGCCAGCTCACTGAAGGGGGATGTATGCCCCCTGTCTTGCGGAACCCAAGCACGTGACGTAACTGCAAATATCAATCAGGACCTCTTACTTGTCCACAAGAGCGTGCAACTCTGGTTTTGCAAAAAGGAAAGGGAATTTAAAGGAAGCGTGATGGGGGCACACAGAGCATGTGGCTGGCTGGAGATGGGGCAAAGCCCAAGGCTGCCCGGAACGACAAAAGCAGGAGGCCCAGCAAGAACAGCCCGGGCAGCAGCCACCATCCAGTTCACTGGGGTGAATGGGCCTGGTTAGCCTCTTGCCATTGTTTCTGTTCAGCTCGGGACATATGCGTGTGCATGGCGGTCCCTGGGGTGGGCAGAAGGCTCTGGCTCCCCCACTAACACAGCGAGGTGGTACCTAGGATGACTTCTCCCTGCAAGGTGACGCCGCGGAGAGAGGTCGCTCCTCCAAAGGAAACAGGGGCATAACTTCGAAGGTGATGGGTGCTGGATAGTGAAGACACGTAAACCTGCTCTTTGCCAGCTCTTGACCGTGAACTGACCAGTGGACCAGGACTGCCCAAAGGACAGTCTCCAGCTCCCATTTTGAGCCCCCTTTGTATTCGTTCATTGTTCTCTCTTTCCCTGAAGGCTGACTTTCTCTGCATCCTAGGTAGAAAATGGCTGCCCACGGCCTCAGGATTTCGTGACTGGTCCCACCACAGCTGGACCGAGTCTCTTAGCACAATTTCAGTTTTCCAGGCAAGGAACTGCTGGGTCCAGCTCATGTTAGTCGTCTACTTTGCTCCAATCAGTTGAGGCCGGGCGGGGAGCGGGGAGCAGAGACGATCTGAACACGAGCAATGTGGATTGGGGGAGGGGAGCACTTTGCAGGACAGGCTTGGGGACTTTTCCTAGGATTTGGGTCCCAGTCTGTGGAATTTGTACGTCCCTGCCTGTTTTAAGCTGCCTTCAATAGTAGTTCAATGCTTTGAAATCTCCAGACCCACCTTGGGGGAGCTGGCCTAGCCTGGGGTCATCCCGTTATCGACAGTCTTCAGACACGCTCGCAGCTCAACAGGACAGAGATGAGAAGACACTTGTCCTGTGAGGCCAGAGGCAGAAGGGACCCTCATGGGTTGAGGCCGCCCCGGAGATGTCGGAGGAGGAGGGTGGAGGGAGGGGGAGGAGCGTGTGCAGAATTTGGGACTGTGTGTTCTGTGGGAAGAGGTACAGAAGGAGTGAAGGCCCTGTTCCCTGCCTCGGGGAGCACTGACTCAGCACACCGCCGGGTAGCTGGGACTCCAGCTCCCGGGGTCTCAGATGGTGAATCCAGGGACCGAGGAGAAGTTGGAGGACGAGCCCAGAAGGAGGTGTCAGAACTCAGGAGGGGACTGAGGGACATCTGCCCAACTCCCCACCACAGGCTCAGAGGTTCGGAGATACGGAGGCTTAGCCAGCGCCCTGGGTTGGTGACAGAGCCCGGACCTGCCCTTCGGTCTCTGGATTTTTTGCCTGGGACACTCCTCAGCTCATAACACCATCTCCTGTGTTTTATTTTAGAATAAAGCTTTCTTCTGAGTTTCTCACCCAAAGAGAAGGAAGGACGTGATCTTCCCTCAGAAGGACTGTGGGTTTGGTGTCACCTTGAATTCTATAGTTAATCCCAAATGTGAGCCATTGGCTGCGATGTTCCTTTTTCCCCTCCAATGAACTGAGAGAGTGGTCAGGCCAGTTGCACCTCTCTGCGTTCTGCGGGAGCTGTCCCGTGAAGCTTGTTCTTGAGTCTGGATCATTTGCGGCCCGGAGGAAACCCTTTTAGGCGCAGTGTCCTCCGTGTCTACCTGAGATTAACAGAAATTCATGTATCCGGGGAATCTGGGATGCGGCCCATGGGGTGAATTAACCCAGGAGAGGCTGGCTCCCCTTGCCAGCCAGGGAAGACCGTTCTGGGGACCCACTGAGATTTTGCTGAAACCGAGCTTGTTTAGGGGCTGCTAGTCCACTCCGGGATCCTCCTGAAGGTAATTCGCAAGTCTTCCTTTTCTTTTCTTTATGTTTGAACTTTCATATTAGCATAGATTTTTGGAATAGGTAATAATTATATTCAGGTGGCTCAAAGTTTAAACATGCAAAAGGGTATACAGTACAATGTTCCCCTTTGCCTCAGGCCGCCGGTTTCATCACGTAAGAGCAGCGGGGGGTGATGGGCAGCTTGCTTCCTCGAGGGGAGGACCTGCCTGGTGAGCACCGGCTGTTGTCAGTGGCAGGAACTGTCTGTAAGACAAAGTGTTGGCTGGGGTTCGTTCCTCCTGAATTCTAGCTGCTCTGAGCACCGCCCAGAGCTGCCGAGAGATCCGCTCTGAGGGCAGGTGTGGAATCTCTAATCTGTCCCTCCCTCCTTGTGGGATCTCAGCCAAGTCCTGCTCTTGCACTGATTGACCCCGTCGACAAAATCCGGAAGCAGTGAAAGAACGTCCTTTACAAGCGCGTTGAGAGGGGAGCATGACATCACAGGCGTTTCCGGCACATTCTCAGGCACACGGGTTGCATATGTAATTCTTGATGTTCCCTGTCCAGGGTCTGAGCCCACCCCCACCCCACCCCCACCCCCAGCAAGAACACAGGCCCCTGAAGGCAAGGCTGTGTCTGTCAGCAGCACCATCGGGTGCCTTGTCCCCGGCACAGGGGTTGGCCCATGGCAGACACTCAGTAAATCATCATCACTGCTAATGTTTTTTTCATTTTTATTTTTTGGCTGCGTTGGGTCTTGGTTGCTGCACGCGGGCTTTCTCTAGTAGAGGCGAGCGGGGGCTCCTCTTGGTTGTGGTGCGCGGGCTTCTCATTGCAGCGGCTTCTCTGGTAGTGGAGCGTGGGCTCTCGGCGAGCGGGCTTCCGTAGCTGCAGCATGAAGGCTCAGTGGTCGTGGCTCGCGGGCTTAGTTGCTCCACAGCATGTGGGATCTTCCTGGACCAGGGATCACACCCAGTGCCTTGCATTGGCAGGCGGATTCTTAACCGCCTCGCCACCGGGGAAGTCCCGCTGCTAACGTTTTGAAGCACTTGCTACGTGCCAGGCGCTGTACCAGGCTCACTACAGACGCACGCACGATAGCCACTGTCTGAGGTAGTTGCTGCTCCATTCCTGCTGCATCGATGAGGACACAGGGGCACAGAGAGGTTGTCCTCCAGCTGCAGAGCAGCCATGCCAGCATTTGGTTTCTGGCAGTCTGGGGCTGACCAAGTCTTCCCAACTTTCCTGGGACCATCCTGGTCCACCTCCCAGCAAAGATCCGTCTCCCAACAAAGCAGAAGGTCCAGGTCAGGGTGAAATGAGTGAGATACTCGCCTTGGGCACAAAATTTAAGATGGGGCCAAACACTCAGTAATCAAGAGAAATAATATTGTAAGGCAACATTTAAAAAATAACCAAAATTAATGTAAAAAATTCGTGATGAACAAAATAGCAATTTAAATAAAGAAAGGATCAATGCCAGTGAGGGTCACTACTCCCCTGCTGAGGGAAAAGGATGAACTGCCCCAGGCAGGTCAGTGGAGACAGGAAGGCCAGCCACTCCTCCTCCTCCCACCAGTGGGGACCCTGGGACCTGTCCTTCTGGTCTTCCTTAGCTTTGAGCAAGTGGGCGGGAGATCTCTAGGAGAAGTAGGAATAGAAGGAATGGCTGGGCTTAGAGGAATTCTAAGACGTGATATTCCCTCCAAGAGAAGTGCATGGCTAGCAAGGGGAAGGCTGAGGGAGGAAAGCTGTAACAGGAGACAAGAGAGCCTTTTCTCTTAGCATCAGCGGGAGAGAGGACCATCTCTGTTGAGAAGTGCTTCAAGAAGCCCATTTACTGTACAGGCTGCAGACCCAGGGCATCACTGGCAGCTGGAGTCAGAGGAAAGGAAAAGCTGTTGTGTAACAGTGGAAAGAGCACTGAAGTGGAGCTGGGCTGGAGGACCGTGGAGGGGAGAGGGGAGACAGAGAAGGATGCTATGGTGGTGACCTGATGTGACCCTCCCTATGACCTCCCATCTTCATCTTGAATTCCATTTGCAGCCATCACAAATTGCTGGGGGTGGGGTCTGTCACAAGACTGCAGAAGCCAGGGTCTCTGAGGCCCCCGGTCCCCTTGTGGCTTTCATTAAGATCGCATCTGCGGGGAATGGCTGCATCCTCTCTTTCTGGGAAGGCTGGCTCATTTGTGACTGTTAGCCAGGAATTAAGAGATTCCAGGGTGATGGTGCTATTGATTGGATGCCTATTTTTGTATCTACTTCAGTTCTCTGTAGAAATGGGATAGCGGTAGTTCTCTCCCAAGTTATTATAGTGGCTTTGCCACTTGGTAGAGATTTATGGAACTCATTTTGGGGCGCTCAGAGAGTCAAACTCTTGATTTTATCCCTGAACTTGTTTCTCTCTCATCCACTCCATCCCAGTAAATGGTGCCACCAGCCACCCAGCTGTTCAAGCTAATTCCTGGCAGTCTCTGTAGATTTCTTTCTTTTCTTTCCATCCCATCCACCAGTGAGTTAGGTGGTCTCGCCTCCAAGCATGGTGGCCTAGGATGACCAACCACCTGCAGGCCAGGGATTTTTCCATGTCCCCAGAAACCCCTTAGTCCCAGGCCAGCTAGGGCAGTCGGTCACCCTCGTCTGCTACGGCCACGCTGGTCTGGTTTGCACTACTGTGTACTCTCCTAGCTGGCCTCCCTGCTTCAGTCTGGGCCCTCAGCCGTGCTCCACACAGCAGCAGAGCGAGCCTTTAGACAACTGACTCAGGAGATAGCACCCTCTGCTTGAGACCCTCCGATGTACTGGAACCCACAGCCAGCCCTCAGCACATCCTCTAGAGGCCTTGTATGGTGGGCTGTGGCCTCACTCTCACCTCCCTGGTACAGCACTTCCTCGGTCACCACAATGGGACCACCACCTCATTATGACACGTCCCCTCACCCCACATACATCTGCCTTCCCTGTGCCCTCTTCCCGGGATGCTGTAACCAGATCTCCACGTGAGGCCTGCTTCTCATCATTCAGGTCTTGGTGCAAATGTCAACATCTCAGAAAAAGCTCTCCTACCACCCAGATCTAAAGTGGCCTCCCCCAAACAGTCACCCTTTCTCCCATAACTCTGTTTTATTCTCCTTGCGTATGTGTCACTACTCAAACAATTCTGTGTTTCTGTGTATTTGTTTGTTGCCTTTCACCTCCTCTCTGCTCCCCCAAGAGGTAAACTCCTTGATAGCAGGGAATTCCTTTCCCTCATTCTCCCCAGCGCCTAGAACAGTGCCTGGCACACGATGCTTAAAAAATGAGTGGAAGCAGAGCCTCCCTTCACAGGTTTCAAATCTGCAGAGGAAATGAGCTTTGAGTATTTAAGGGCTGGAGGATGCAGTAGCAGAAGGAGGACATGCGATGAAGTATTATTTGAGTCGTCCAAAGGAAAAGGAGGCCCCTGAGTAGGTTGAGTCCTAAAGGAAAATGGGATTTCCTGAGGCAAAGTTAAGGACACTCCAAGGGCATTCCCCACGTGTGGAGGACGGAGGCAGGAACAGCTGCACACAGCAGTCTGCCCTTGGCTTGACTTTCAGAGTTTGCATCAAGTCACCAATGCATGGGTGATGAAATCTCTACTGGAGTAGCAGGGAGCCACAGAAAGCTCTAGAACAATACACCCGAGGGCTATTTTGAGGAAAGTCACTTGGGGTGGCAGAGAGAACCATCCGTCTGCCGCAGGGCTGATTCTCCTGTGAGGACTGGGGGAAAGGAAAACGCAGGGAACACTCAGAGGGAAGAATCGCTAGTGTTTGGGGGCAGTTAGTATCTTTGTGGCAAAGGGGACGATAACAGCCAGCCAATTACCTGTCTGCTGATTTGCAATAGAATCAATTAGAATTGATGCATAGATCAGGCAACTGCAAAAATCAGTAGGATGGGGAAAGCCAATAGAGAGATCAATAGAATCAGGTAATTGGTTGGATTTTTTGGCAAAGAAGAGGGCGCATGAAAGCGGACAGCACCTGGGTCGCAAGGGTGGAGAGGGATCTCTGTGGGAGGGGCAGGTTTGGGAGGGTCCCTCTGAGAAAATGGTTTTGCAGACGGTTGCGTGTGGGGTGCCGGGGGGTGGGGGGGGGGGATGCTCAGTGATGCTCCAGGGCAGCCTTGGGACCCACGGGGCTGGGGAGAGAGATGTCCAAGTCACTCCTTCCACAGGAAGAGAGTCGTAAACTGCTGGGGTCAAGGACCCCTGTGGGTATGAAAAAGGATTGGACCCACTCCCTAGGAAAATGCACAGGTCCGCATACTCAGGAAAAACTTGCATTCAACTTCAATCCAGTTGTCAAATGAGTGTTTTCTGTTTGTTTGTTTATCTTTTGTGTGCCCTGGAGATTGGCTTTTGTGTGTGGAAAGGATTATTCTGAAACGATTTCAGTGTTTAAAATCTCATTTTAAATTTGTTCGAGTTTCAATTTTAAAAACTCTCCTTTTTGCTTCATCTTAAATTCAGTTTATAAATATCCTTTTACTATTTACAAATCTACCAAAGTTGAAACACCTAATTTTAAAATCACTTTATTTACATTTTAAACTTCATTTATGCTTTCAATATATGTGGTTTCTTTAAGTTATTGCAATCGTCGAATATAACAAACATTCCAAGATACTTACCTCAGTTTTAAAAATCTAACAAATTAAACCTTAAAATGATGGATTTTAAGTACTCAAGTGTTCCAATATGATTTACAAACTGAATAAAATTTCAACTTGAATTCACAGCTCTAAATCAATTATGAAATTACCTATTTTAAATTAAAATCTCTGGGTTAACCTATTATAAATACTAATACTCTAAAATTGTCCATAACACTTCAAGAAATTAAAATAACAGATAGGTACAGATTATATCTAAATATATCCCCAAAATGTTGCTATTCTAGATTTGATTTACTTTGCAGCTCTTCTTAATTCTAATTCTCCCCTGGGGTTAATTTTGTTTACCCATCAAGGGAAAAAAATCCACCTCACTCCAGTCTTGAGCTGTTTTTCTTAGTGATTATCTTAAGGGCGCTAACAATCTAGAAGGAGTAATCCCAGGAATCTGCACCTCCTCCCAGGCTGCTACATTTTAAGATTAGATTTTTAAAAAATCAGATTTGATTGCAGTGGACTTTAGTTTTTTTTTTTTTTTTTGTCTTAGGATACTTAAATGTCTTTTCTCTTTAACTGGGAAGAAGACCTTGAACTTGATGGAATTCTTTCTGCTTTTATGTGGTCCACTCTCGTGGCACCCCACAGGTCACAGGTAGTGCCAGAATGTTGGATGGGGTCCCTCAAGGCTCTGCTGAGTCCACATCAATCTTAGGCCATGCCTATGACGGCAGCAAGGCTGTAAGAGGCCCACAGACCCCAAGTTATGACCCCAAGTGGGGTTAACATTGAATTTAGAGAAAGAAGAGCTTGTTTAAAGGGGGTGAGAGAGTCATGGGTGGGGGGGAGCAGGGGTCAACCATCAAAGGCAGCCTGAACAGCCAGAACAATGCAATGTCACAGACGCCACAGGAGGAAAGAGTGTCAAGAAAGAAGCATTTATCAGAAACGTCAAAGCAACGAGAAAGGTTGAGATGGACAAGGATTTAAGACCAGAAATCGCTTGGATTATCCTGATAGCTGATAGCTGAAGCTTCCCTGGTCCCAGGCACGAAGGTCAGCAGCCTTGGAGGAGGATGTTAGGACGTACTAGAATGCCTAGGTCCCCTACACTGTATTACAGTCCAAGAGGTAGCTGCAGGTTTCCACATCCACTCCATATTGTTTTACCAGGCATTTCAAAGTTCTGTCAAACTGCCTTAGTCTGCTATCCTGGGTTCTGGAAGAAGAAGCTGATCATTTGACTTTTCTTCAGGTCACTTTCCTGTGTCTCTTGAAGAGAGGAATTAATTACTCTTTACACTGTGAGCCTCCTAAACAGGAGTAGACACCAGTGCCACATAGTAGATGGGAACAGAGAATTAGGGCATGAGTTGCAGAGTGGCAGTCTCTATTCCTTTTGAAGAAAACAAAAACACTCCAGCTTGGGATTTCTCAACCTTGGCGCTACTGACATTTGTGGCTGGATTGTTCTTCGTCCGGGGCTGTTCTGTGCCGTGCATGCTCTTTAGCAGCAGACCTAGACTCTACCCGCTCGATGCCAGTAGCATCCCCTCTTCCAGCTGTGTTTAGGGAGGGACTGGCATGGGTGAGGCTGTGACGGTATGGGCGGGGCTCGTCTACACCTTGGCTTACCCTGTGTAAAGCCTAGTATCTTCCTCTTTCCCAGGCGACAGCAGTTTCCAGCTCTTTCCAATTGCATCCTTCTCCTGTATGAAGACTGCTGTGGGGTCCCAGGGACCTAGAACCACAGTGTACTTGGCTTCCTCAAGTCCTGGGTGAACAGAGCTGGTCTCTGGGACAGTGGAGGGGAGTGGGGTGTCAGGTGACCCTATGCTTGACAGAAAGTGATGAAGGAAGTCAGAGCAATCCGTCAAGGAGGAGGTAGAGCGAGGGGGAGAGTCCCTGTGCCCAGAGTTACAGGGGTGTTCTCATCTGTCACTGCACTCCCCACGGGGGGACACCTGTTCAAGAACTTGTGTCCCACTGGAGCCGTAGTTAATCTGTATTTGAATTCTTTGGACTGGAAACTAACTTTGTAACTTTGGGCAAAATATGGAAGCCTCTCTGAGCCCGAGCTCTTCATCTGTAAGATGGAGATGACTAGATTGCTTAGGCTCGTTATGACAATTCAATGATGAGTCATGGTTTGTCACAAAGGTTAGGGATGAAAAGCAATGGGTTCTGGTATCCTGGGTTCCTGTGCTTTGCCACTTACTAGCTGTGTGATTTTAGGTACGCTGCAAAATGTGGATGGGATCAAGTTTATAAGGCGGTTATGAAGATTAAATGAGATAAATCCAAACCCATAAAGGTTTAACCCTGGGCTGTCATGTTAATCCACTTTGGAAATATGGTGATTTCCAAAGCCCTGGGGATATTCTATTTACTCAGGAGCTGCTCCTGCTCCACTTCCCCCAGGCAAAGTGTGGGAGTGGGGGAGGAGCGGGGGTCTTGGGGATGCCCCTGGCTTTGCCTCCAGAATTGCATGACCTCCTTCCCTCCTACCTCCACCCTGCTCGTTTTTTTTGGAGATTTAGGCATAGGAAGGGAGGACAGTCCCCCTTAGGGTGGTTGGGGCCACCTCCTCTTTAGGGAAGCACCCACAAGACCCTATTACCCAGGAGAGAATCACCTAGTTCCCCATACATGACTCTCTTTGCAAGATGCAGGGCAGTCTGGAGAGGGAGGAGGAGCTCTTAGCAAGATTGGGAGGAAGCATTGGCCAGCTGTGGTGTCAATAACTTCAAAGAAAATTTAGTGACAAAGAAAAACGCTCACAATGTAATAAAGGGAAAAATAAGAAAATCAAAGCTTCTGTAGAGGTGATAACTGTTCTACTAACATCTCTGTAGGCCATCTGATTTCCATGCCCATGGTGCCCAAGTAACCTTTGTTTACAAGGTCCCCTAATCCAGTGCCATGTTTAAGTTATATATCGGCTGATATTCTCCCAGAGCACAGAGGGCAGCTTGAGAATAGGAAACCTCATTGAATCTAGAGTTATGAAATTGACTTGCCTTCAAGCACATAAATCTTAGCAAAAGCCAGCTTTGGTTCAAAGTAGAGGATTTATACTAATATACGGTCTGGTGGGAGATGGAGTGGGTAAGCCAAGTGCCACAACCTTGCCTCTCCTTCCTGATTGAAGTTTCCTCCCGATCTGTTCTTCTCCACTGTTACCAGACTGGGCAGGTACTCCTCCAGAGGATGGATTGCCAAACACTTTCCTGTGTTTCAACAATTCAGTTAATCCACGTAGCCCCTACGAGGCCACATAAAGAATTCCCATTTCAGGGAGAAAGATGGCCCTTGTACTAGGTTCAGAAAATCCTTGGCCTTTCCTGGCTTTGCCCAAAATTGCAGCTATCTTGGACAAATCAGGTTGCCAATTTGTTTAATGAGGAAGGTCTCAAAGGTGTTAAAGACCCCAACTCTAATGTTCTCTGAGTTATAAAATTTAGCCCCTGTCCCCCCGCTTGGTAGCCTGTTGAAAGATTCTCGTTTGGTCATCACAGTGGTATTTTTTTGTTAGATTAGCTTTGTTTGCACATAAGCTTGAATATTTTAGGGCTGGGCAAGCTCTAGCCATGGCGCCTGAAGCCCCACTGCTCCTTATCATCCTCCAAAGGCACGCCACATTGACCTTCTTGGAATGGAACCATGTAAGTATCATTTGTTTCAATAAAATTCGTCAAATACCTATTGGATATCAGGAATTTACTAGGCTCAGTGAACAAGATAAACCTGCCCTCATGGAACTTACGGTCTATAGACAATGGAAAAAGTAAAAAATATACAACGTTATGCGGTGATGAGTGTGAAGAAAAGGAAAACAAGATAAAATAATGGGTTAAATAGCCCCCAAGTGGCCAGGGAAGATTTCTTAGAGGAGATAATATTTGAGCAGAGATTTGCGTGAAGCAAGGAAGCAAGTTGTACAATACCTGTGCCCTGTGGGAAGAGGGATCAGCAAGGCCAGTGGCCCTGGGATAGGAACATAGGCCAAGTTTACAGAACAGCAGGAGGGCTGTTGTGGCTGGAGTGAAGGAAACGAGGTTAGACCAGCCACATGTGGAGGGCCTGGGAAGACTTCAGATTGTGTTGTAAGTGGGATGGGGAGATACAGGAAGGCTTGAGTAGGAAGACATGATCTAGTTCATGTTGAAGATTCATTTTTCTGCTGTATTGGAGAGTAGACTAGAGGGATTGGAACAGACCCAGAAAGCCCATTAAGACACCAAAAATAATCCAGGTGAGAGAAGAAGATGGCCAGGCTAACATGGTAACAGAAACTGTGAGAGGTGATTGCCTTGCTGCTGCTGCTGCTCCTTCTTCTCCTTCTCCTTCTTCTTCTCCTTCTCCTTCTTTCTCCTTCTCCTTCTCCTTCTTCTCCTTCTTCTCTTTCTCCTTCTCCTTTTCCTCCTTCTCCTTCTCCTTCTCCTCCTTCTCTTCCCCCTCCTCCCCCTCCTCCTCCTCCTCCTTCTTCTTTAATATTGAGCTACATGACTTCTTTATATATTTTGGATATTATTCCCTTATTGGACATGTTATTTGCAAATATCTTCTCCCATTCAGTGGACTGCCTTTTCAATTTGTTGATAGTTTCCTTGCTGTGCAAAAATCTTTTTAGTTTGATGTAGTCCAATTTGTTTATTTTTGCTTTTGTTCCCCTTGCCTGAGGAGACAGATCCAAAAAGATAGAGCCAAGAACAATGTCAAAGAGCTTACTGCCTATGTTGTCTTCTAAAGGTTTTATGGTTTCAGGTCTTACATTTAAGTCTTTAATCCATTTTGAGTTTTTTTTTTGTATGGGGTAGGAAGCTGGTCTAATTTCATTCTTTACATGTGGCTGTCTAATTTTCCCAGCATCATTTGTTGAAGAGACTGTTTTTTCCCCATTGTATATTCTTGGCTCCTTTGTCATAGATTAATTGATCATATAAGTGTAGGTTTATTTCTGGGCTCTCTATTCTGTTCCATTGACCTTTGTGTCTGTTTTTGTGCCAGTACTATGCTGTTTTGATTTCAGTAGCTTTGTAGTATAGTTTGGAATCAGGGGAGTGTAAAGGTTCCCAGTTTGTTATTCTTTTTTAAGATTGCTTTGGCTATTTGGGGTCTTTTGTGATTCCATACAAATTTTAGAATTATTTAATCTAGTTCTCTGGAAAATGCCATGGGTATTGTTTATAGGGATTACTTTGAATCTGTAGATTATGTTGGGTAGTATAAACATTTAACATGAGTATGGAATGCCTTTTCATTTATTTGTGTTGTCTTTAATTTCTTTCATCAATGTCTTACACTTTTCAGAGTACAGGTCTTTTACCTCCGTGGTTAAATTTATTCCTAGATATTTTATTCATTTTGATGCAGTTGTAAATGCTACTGTTTTCTTAATTTCTCTTTCTGATAGTTTATTATCTGTATATAGAAATGCAACATATTTCTCTATATTAATTTTTATTTTATCTTATTTTTATTTTATATTGGAGTATAGTTAATTAACAATGTGTTAGTTTCAGGTATACAGCAAGGTGTGTAAATTAATTTTGTATCCTGCAACTTTACTCAATTCACTTATTAGGTCTAATAGTTTTTTGGTGGAGTCTTTAGGGTTTTCTATATATAGCATCGCATCATCTGCCAATAGTGATAGTTTTACTTCTTCCCTTCCAATTCAAATGTCTTTTATTTATTTTTCTTGTTCAATTGCTGTAGCTAGGACTTCCAGTACTATGTTGCATAGAAGTGGTGAGCTGGACATCCTTGTATTGTTCCTAATCTTAGAGGAAAAGCTTCCAGCTTTTCACCATTGAGTGTGATGTTACCTGTGGGTTTGTCATAAATAGCCTTTATTATGTTGAGGTGTGTTCCCTCTATATTCACTTTACTGAGAATTTTTATCATCAGCGGATGTTGAACTTTGTCAAATGCTTTTTCTGCATATATTGAGATGATCATATGATTTTTATCCTTCATTTTGTTGATGTGATGTATTATGTTAATTTGTGAATATGAAGCCATCCTTACACCCCTGGAATAAATCCCATGTGATCATGGTGCATAATCCTTTTAATGTGTTGTTGGATTCAGTTTGCTAACATTTTGTTGCGGATTTTTGCATCTATTTTTATCAGGGATATTGGCATGCAATTTTCTTTTTTTCATGGTGTCTTTGTCTGATTTTGGTATCAGGGTAATGCTGGCCTCATAGAATGAGTTTGGAAACATTCCTTCCTCTTCAATTTTTAAAAATAACTTGGGAAGGATAGGTATTATCTCTTTTTAAATGTTATGCTCTAAAGTTTTTGATCTGAGCAATTGAGTGATTCATTACTGAGATGAGGATGGCTAGGGGAGTCAGGAGTGAAATTTAGGTCATGTCAAGTTTGAAAGGCTGACAAGATATGCCTATAATGGGAACTGTTGAGAGGCAGTTGGAAATTCACGTCTGAAGCTCAGGTAGGTCCAGGCTGGAGATAATATATTTGGGAGTTAGCATGGAGATGATATTTAAAGGCATTTAATAACAAGGGTATAAGCCGTGATCCAATGGTGGTCCTGACCAACAGTTAGGAAAAAAAAAAAAAAAAAAAGAAGAAAGGGACTTCCCTGGTGGCGCAGTGGTTAAAAATCCACCTGCCAATGCAGGAGATCCAGGTTCGATCCCTGGTCCAGGAAGATCCCACATGCTGCGGAGCAGCTAAGCCCATGCGCCACAACTACTGAAGCCTGCGCGCCTAGAGCCTGTGCTCCGCAGCAAGAGAAGTCACCTCAATAAGAAGCCCGAGCACTGCAATGAAGAGTAGCTCCCGCTCTCCGCAACTACAGAAAGCCTGTGTGCAGCAATGAAGACCCAATGTAGCCAATAAAATTAAATAAATAAATAAATAAATAAATAAATACTAGCTATTCTAAAAACAATATGTTTTTTACTGTGAGTCGTGGTCAAAAGTTTGAAGGTCATTGATCTAAGGGCTGAGTGGAAGAAAACAGGACTGATTCCTGGGACGCTGTGACATGTAAAGGTCAGGAAAGGACTACAACAAGCAACTCATGAGAAGGAATGACTGGTCATGATGTAGGAAGAACATTAAGAAAGAAGCCGAGTGATAAAAGCGTTCGAGTCAGAGACAAGGATCATGTGCCTTAAAAATGCTATCACAGGGTTGAGTAAGATGACCAAGCACTGAACATGGGATTGTCGACAGGCAAGGTGATGGTGACCTTGATAAGGCTCTTTTAGTGGCATACTGGGGGCCAAAGCCTGGTTAGAATAGGTTCAAGAGAGAATGGGATGGAGGAAAGAAGTAAAGACAGAATATGGATGACTCAAGGAATTCTGCTAAAAGAGGAAAAAGAGAAATGGGACAGTAGCTAAGGGCGGGATGTGAGGTCAAGGAGGAGGGTGATTTCTAAAGTTGGCAGAAAACCCATCAAGTTGTACGCCAATGGGAAAGATTCCCACATGTGTGCCAGTGGGAAAACTCCCCACTGAGGAAAGAACTAAATGCTGCAGGTGGGGATGGGGGGGCACGTTCAGGAAAGTTGCCCTGGAGCAGGTGACAGCGGAAAGGATCTAGTAAAGCATTGTCTGGGATAGGAGCCCGGCCTGAACAAAGAGGGAGTGCAGAGCATTTGGGTACAAATTCAGGAAGATGAGTGACGTTGGTGGAGGCATGGGAAAGTCTCCTCCGAGCGCTTCCATTTTCTCAGCAAGAGTAAGAACAGTATCATCAGCTGAGGGTAAAGTAGGGGATTAGGGATGCCTGCTCACTCGCTCAACAAAAAATGATACAGCCCTCCAGTGGTCTGCAGCCAGCCACTGGAGCCTGCCTGCCTGCCTGCCTGCCTCCCCGCACCTGTGGCCGAATGCTTGGACGTCCACATGGTGGCTTCAGCTCTAGGGTCACTTGGGGCTAAGTGTAGTATCTGCTTTCCTATCAAATCTGTCCCAAGGGCCCCCAGTCTGCTGCTTATGCTCTCCCGTGGTAAATAGGGAGGTCACCAAAAAGGTGATTGTGGTTCCACACAGCATGAGGTCAGACCTGTGGAATGAGGCTGACATGCCGGAGGTTTGCGCAACTCCAACACGGGCCCCAGTCCTGCCTCACTTTTTCGTATGAATTGGGAGAATGTGCCCTCACTCTGGTGGCACACAGCCCCGGGCAAAAAACAAAAACAAACAAACAAAAAAACCTCCGTGTGTAGGAAAATAAAAAAACTGGAAGGAAATGCACCCAAACTGTCATAGAGACTATTCATCGACAGTAACTTCCTTCCTTTTCCGGAAATTTCACAATTTCCACAACTATAGATTCCCTTTATAATAGAAATCTTCAATAAATGTTTTTTTTTTTTTTTTTTTTTTTCTGAATATGAGGACTGATTCAGGTTTTCAAACTGCAACTCAGAAATCCCAGGGGTTTCACAGGGCTCCCTCCCAATCTGCACGGCCGGCGCTCTGCCCTCCCCCTCCCCCCACACGCCCAGGTTATTAGGGCTGGAAGGGAGACTGGAAGGAGGAAAGAGCATGGGAGGCTGGGGGATTAGATCACGCAATTCTGCTTTTATCTGTTTTATCTGTTTGCACAGAAGAAAAAAACCACTGGAATGGATGATTTCTAAGGTTTATTCCAACTTAAACATTCTGTGCTTCTGTGTTCCCTGTAAATTGCTGAGATGGTTGCAGCACTGCGATTTTATCTGAACAAAGGTTTCCACAGCGTCATACATAGGATGGTGCCTTAAATTCCTGGGATGGTGGAAAGTGCTTTGACAGATTCCCTGTGAGAGGGCTCCGTAGGTACCACCGTGTCTGCATCAGAAGGGGTTACTTTGGACGTTTCTGGAAAGAATTAAAATTTGGCCAGATTGCCGTGAAGGGCAGGAACTGTGTGACTTGTGCTGTGACCCCAAGTTGGAAGAGGCTCACCTCCTGAAATGAGATGAGACGAGGTTGTGTGTGCTCCACTGCGGCTACCCACGGCTTTTTTCTGAGCACGTTCAGGGCTCCCACCTCCTGCAGATCAGAAAGAGTGAAATAACAGCTAATGGTAGCAGTTAAAAATGGTAAACCTCCTTGCCCTTTCTCAGGGGTTATAAAGCCTCTAGCAAGGGAGGGAAAAGACCTCAATTTTATTGAGTTCCTGTAAGGACAAAGAGGCTTTATTATTCCTGGTAACTAGCAGCTGTTCCCAGGATAAAAATCCTCTGGGGAGCTGCCCAGTGCAAATATGGTCACATCACAGGGGCAAGGAGCCCATCCTCACCTTCCGCATTCTGTGATGGGAGAGAGCCAGGAGGGCACCCACATTGCCATTAGCAGTGGGAAGGCACTGATGTTCCGGAGACTCGGGACGGGACTGTGATGCCTGCAATCAGGTGGGCTCTTGGGGGCCTTCCTTCCTGAGACGAGCCAGGTTCTGACAAAGGGGGAACTGGCACAGAGGCAGGCCGTGACGTGTCATTCGTTCATTCCACAAGTGTCAGTTGAGTTCTACTCTGAGCCAGGCACCCCTCCAGATTTGGGGGACACAGCAATGAGTAAAAGTCCCTGCTTTCATGCAGTGTATATTGTCTTGTCATTAAGAACTTAAATTCTAGAAAGAACTAAAACAGTAATGCCAGGCAGAGGTAGTGAGCTAGCCAGCAGCTAGTATGCTGCATTTGGCCTGAGTTGTATTTTGTTCGGCTCCTCCAGTTGGGTTTTTGGAGGTTTGTATTTTTTTTTTTGTTTTTTTTTTTTTTAATTCGAGCCAGCCCCAAAAATTCTGAAATTTTATCTAAAGGTCTTAATTTCTGGTTTCTAAGATGTCAGAGACATAGCAACACTGGTCCTCACTCCCAATAGCAACAATTAGCTGAAACTGAGTAGTGGAGGAAATAAATGGGTCTGTTCATTATTCTGAGACTTTCTGTTACACCTGGGCTTTTTCACTAAAACCTCACCTGGCTGTGGCATTGGCCATTGGTCAGAGTTCTGGCTCAGGGAGGTGTTGCACTTCTATGGAGACTATACCCTGATCCCTACTTTCTCATGTCTGCTTTATTTATTTATTTATTTATTTATTTATTTATTTATTTATTTATTTATTTAATTGGCTGTGTTGGGTCTTTTTTTGCTGTGCGCAGGCTTTCTTTAGTTGCGGTGGGTGGGGGCTACTCTTCATTGTGGTGCACGGACTCCTTGTTGTCGTGGCTTCTCCCGTTGCAGAGCTCGGGCTCTAGGCGTGTGGGCTTCAGCAGTTGCAGCACATGGGCTCAATAGTTGTGGCTCATAGGCTCTAAAGCACAGGCTCAATAGTGTGGCATACGGGCCCAGCTGCTCCGCAGCACGTGGGATCCTCCCGGAGCAGGGATCGAACCTGTGTCCCCTGCACTAGCAGGCGGACTCCCAACCACTGCGCCACCTAAGAAGCCCTCTCATGTCTGCTTTGATTTTATTACTGTTCGACTGAGAACCAGATCCTATTCTAGACACCAGAGACACAAAGACTAATAAGACACAGTGTTTGCCCTTCCTTCGGGGAGCTTCCTGGAAGAGGTGAGACAGGGAGAAAAGAGATGAGGCTGGAGGTGTAAGCAGAGCCGTGGAGGTTCTGCTACAGCAGACTTAGGGTTCTGTCTCACAAGCTAGCGGTTCTCCAAATTAGATACACACCAGAATCACCTGTATGACGGCTGAGCCACGTTTCCAGATGTTCCTATCAGAAGATCTGGGGTGGGGCTGAGAAGCTGCTTTGCCAAAAAGGTCCCAGTGCTTCAGAGGCTGCTAGTCTGCAAACCACACTTTAGGAACTACCGTTTAGATGATGAGGAGCTGTTGTGAGTTCTCTGGCTTCTCCTGCCAGCTGGCCTGACTCTTGCTTTAATGCCTTGGAAAGTATAAAACATCCTTGGCTGTTGGAGCTGTGTCTGGTCTTGCTGTTAGACTGCTGCCCTGTGATTTAGATTCCAGTTAGCTCAGCGCACAGAGCAACCTTTCTTCTTTAGACACCACTGACCCAGAGATTCGTGCTGCCAGAAAACCTAGGACAGATAGGCCTCCTTGCTATGGTTTTGGAGCAGGACAGAGGCCAACTCTGAGCTGGGTTTGGGCAAAGGAAAAAAAAAAGAAAAGAAGAGAAAAGGGAGAAGAGGGAGAAGAAGGAGAAGAAGAAGACGAAGAGGAAGAAGACGAAGAAGAAGAGAGGAAGGAAAGAAGGAAGGAAGGAAAAGAAGGAAGGAAGGAAGTCTAGGGGTAGAGAAAGAACATGTTAATTTCACAGAGAACCTCCAAGCTAGAATATTACCAGGTGGGAGGTGATGCAGTTATCAGTAAACATTTGGAGTCCTGGAGGGACTGGAAATGTCTGCACTTGAACATGAGCATGAGTCCTCCTTGAGTTTTATACTTTAAGTGCTTTTTGCCTCTCCCTGTGCCAGGCCCTGGACAGGAGCATAAGCTTTGGAGTTGGGCAAACTTGAGTGACTCCCAAAAGGTTGGGAAAGTAATGAACCTCTGTGGTTTGGATTTCTCATCCCTAGTGTATAAACAATTAATAATTGAGTCACTGTGAGTATGGAATGAGCTAATGTATGAGGAGCTGATTTGGGGCTTGGAACAAAGAGACTCTCCCCCCAGAACTAAAGATAAGAACCACGACACGACAGAGTCCTACTGTGTGCCAAGCCTTATATTTGACACTGTGCCTGCATCAGTTAAATTAGTCTTCATGACAGTCCACTGCTGTAAGCTCTATGAGGGCAGGGACTAGGCCTTCATATAGAGTCTGACACCTAGTAGGTGCTCCATTAAGGCTTCTTGACTGACTGCTGTGGGAGGGTCCCAGTCTCTCTGCTGGTCAGAGAGAAGGGTCAGGAGAGACCTCAAATTCCAAAGGAAAATAAAATGCAAAAATAATTTGTCCCCCTAGGAGAGGTGGGAGGAGAAATTGGTTATGATAAATTAAGTAGCAGTGAAACAAAAGAGGGTGCAGGGGATTTTAAGGGAATAACTTAAAAAAAAAAAAAAACAGATTCAAGGTTAAAACAAAAAAAGCTCAAAGGCACTGAGGCCTACCTCATTAAATTGATAATTATATATTGTACCTACTACGTGTTCAGAATGTGTGTATAGTGTGGTAAGAAGGGTTTGAGAGCCAGAGAGGGAAGGGTTTGAGATCTGGACTTTGCTTCTAATTGTAACAGAACTTTAACAAGAAATAAATGGAATAATAGCTTTTTCCTGAGTCCCTACTATGTACTAGGCACTAGGATAATGCTTGATATTCATTAATTTACTAAACAACTTATAGAATATGCAAAGCTCTACAAACTTTATTATTAGGACCTGTTAGTAATGACTCAGGCAGAGCATTCACATCTCTTAGAAGTGTTAATACTAACAGTCATCACTGTGGTGTCAGACATCATGTAAGGTACTTTACATTCACCAGTTTCTTAAGCTGTGAGTCTGCTACATCGGTGACTATAACTCTCTAGGGCTTATTTGTTACTAGGCACCAGCACAGTATCTGACAATTGCAAGCACTTAATAAGTGATGCCATTATCAATTCTGTAAGACTTCTTGATTAATTTCACATCTTATTTGAATCTTATTGAGCATCATTTTATTTGAATACTCAAAACCACCTTTGGAGCGGGTTGAGTAGACATTATTTTTCTTGTTGAGAGACGAAATGACATTGCCCCAAATCTGAGAACTCAGGGATGGAGGCCTCAGGTCCAGGACCAATCTCTTTAAAAAGCATTTACCTTAAAAAAAAATCTCTGGTTACAAAAGGAAAATACAGTCTTGAAAAAATATAGAAGGAAAGTCTTCAGCACCTAGTTTGTTTTTCTCTGATGGACACCATAGGTTTTTAACTAGTGTTCTTTTCCCCTTCTAGTTGATGATTAGAGAACTAAGAGCCAAAGTTGCCTTAGCTCCATCAAGCGTAGATCTGCATTTTGTATTAAGTTGAACCCCATGAGATTGGGGAAGATTTTTGATCTACCAAAATGGCAGTTTCATATGGTTCCACTTAATACATAGCACCTGCATCTCTCTGGCCTCAATCTTACTTCCCCACATTTCTCTTTGCCTCTTCTTTCTCATTTTTGAATCGTTTCCTTTGTCTATTTGTAGGTTTCCTTAAATCCCTTTTGGAGCAGCATACAAATAGATACAACATAAAATCACTCATTCCCACTACCAGAGATAGCCACTCTGAACATTTTTATGCATTGCTTTCCAGAATTTTTCTCTGCATATTTATACACATATTTAAGCAAAGTTGAAAACATAGTTTTGTCATAGTTTTGTCAGTCTGTCTTCTGTTCCTTTAACCCTTCCCCATTTAAACCTGATTCTTTGAAGTCTGGTGCTTTTTCACAACTGTAACACATTCTTTGCCATTTCCTGAATTCTGGCTGCATCAGAGGGGATAGATAGATACCCTGTCAGTGCACCTGGCTGAACAGTTCTAAAAGTATCAACACTGTCCCAGGCGCTAATGTGAAGCTCCTAATGGATGCAAAATTCTAAGTGGTTTCGTTCAGGTGTTATTTTTGGAGCCACTTTCTCAGGTTTTTACGGTACAATCCACTTTATACCTTTTTCTTGCAGAGGCTGCAGCCAGGCAGCACCAAGCTGCTTGCCCACTGCCCTTCGGGGTGGGTGCCCAAGCAGACAGGCTCAGAATGCAGCTGCCATCTCTCCAGGCCCCGTTCTGACAGCTGAGACTCAAACAGGCCCATTTGCTATCCCCTTCTTTTCCTGTTTCCTGCTGCTGGGGAATTTGGGATGAACAGGGCAAGGCCAGGGGCCGGTTCTCCTATCCATCTGAGTGCCTTGGTTTTCCCAGACCTGATGACTGAGAGGGCCAGGCGCTGAGCCGAGGAAGAGAATCTGGCTCCTGGGTGCCCATCTCTCTTGGCACAGCCGTCTGCTGGAGAAGCGTGCCCTAGTCTCCTCTCAGGAGCCTCTCTCTGCCACTTCCAAGAACACCGGCCCCACTGTGTGGATTAGGAGACCGGCAGGAAGAGGCACCCGGGCCCAGAAGACAAGCCGTATGCATGACTGGTGGAAAGGGCACTGGGCCACGGTCTGAACACCTGGGAACACATTCTGGCATCAGGATGAAAACCAAATTGGCGGTCCATAGTCCTGCTTTATTTTATTTTTTTTTAAATGCAATCAATTTTTTATAGTTCAATTTTTACCACTTTTTAAAAAAAATTTTTAATGCTTTATATATATATGTGTGTGTTTATTTATTTAGGCTGCGTTGAGTCTTCATTGCTGTGTGTGGGCTTTCTCTAGCTGCAGTGAGCTGGGGCTGCTCTTCGTTGTGGTGTGTGGGCTTTTCTTGTTGAGGAGCACGAGCTGTAGGCTCGTGGGCTTCAGTAGTTGCAGCATGTTGACTCAGTAGTTGTGGCTTGCAGGCTCTAGAGCACAGGCTCAATAGTTGTGTCACACGAGCTTAGTTGCTTCATGGCATGTGGGATCTTCCCAGACCAGGATCAAACCCGTGTCCCCTGCATTGGTAGGAGGATTCTTAACCACTGCACCACCAGGGAAGTCCCCATAATCCTGCCTTGTTTGGCCTGCCCAATTTTATTATTATTATTATTATTGGTGGTAAATTTCACATAAAACACTGGGTCCTCCAGGAAAGTCCAAAGATCTGGCAGTGTCAGTCCCTGTCTCTCAAGCAACATCTGGAGCTGAGCCCTGGCCTGGTGTTCTCCGTAGAGACTAGCACAGAACGCACCTGTCTTCTGCCTGCCTGGCTTCCCTGCCGCCCCTGAGGGAGTGACTCCTGCCCCATTCTGTGCTCAGCCACTTTATCTGTGTCCTTAACAGCTAAGCTGGACTGATGATGAGCTCTAAAGACAGCAGCACTGTTTAAAGATAAGATGTCTTACCCCTGGTGTCTTCCTCTTCCAAAGGCAGGGACATTGGGGTGGGGTGGGACATTCAGGTTTGCTGGGAAGCAGGGACATTTGGGGAGGCTGCTGGATTTCTAGGAAATAAATCTTTCAAGAAGGAAACAGTGCATAAAAGGGAAAGAAATTGGGTCATTTGTAGAGACGTGGATGGACCTAGAGACTGAAGTCAGAAAGAGAAAAACAAATATTTTATATTAACGCATATATATGGAATCTAGAAAAATGGTACTGATGAACCTGTTTGCAAGGCAGAAATAGAGACACAGATGTAGAGAACAAACATATGGACACCAAGGGGGGAAAGCGGGGGTTGCGGGGTGGGGGGGGGCATGAATTGGGAGATTGGGATTGACATATGGACACTCGTATGTATAAGATAGATAACTAATAAGAAAAAAAGAAAAAAGTATAATTGATATAAAATAAAAACTGCATATTTTAAAAAAATTGTTTTGAGACACTGAAAAAAAAAAAAGAAGGAAACAGTGGGAGAGGACACTATCTATGGGCAAAAAAGTCTGAAGGCCTTCCTCTGTTCGCTGGTAAAGCGTGAGGTGGATAGCAGGGTGGGTGGAAGCAGGATGCATTTCAGGAGGAGGAAATGGGACAGCATCATTCAGGCACAGGCCAGGCTTCCCCTTAACCTAACCTCTTGTTGGGCTGTTATATGCATGAGAGCAGGTGCGCAAAGAGTTAGCGTTTGTGTTATTATAATTTATTAGGCATTTCAGCAGCTTTCAGGTAAAGCCAAGGACACACAACTGGCAAACATGTTCTAAATGCACTTCCAACCCTCCTTGATACACAAGTACACATTTGGTAGAGGTTATTGGGGATGTGGAGGGACTACCCTGTTTTCTAGCCATTGAACGTAACAGTATTTTCGTATGTGTATATAGGATGTTGAAACAGTCCAACTATCATACATTTGTGTAACTCTTTACAGTTATATAGCCCTTTCCTTATGTTTGCTTACCAAATTTTCATCATCTATGAGTTAGATAAAGCAGGTCTAAATGTTGCCCCCATTTAACAGATAAGAAAACTGAGGTTCAGATGAGGTGACTTGTCCATGTCAATGAGTGACAGAATAAAAAGATGGATGATGGATAAAATCAAGTTTTTATTTCTAATTTCAAAATTAGTATGTATGGATATATATATCCATAAGAATAAGTTATTAAATCCTCCGATTATCCCTGTTAAGGCTGGTGTATATCTTCCTATCTTTTCCTCTCTGTAGCTATTCTCTGCTTTTTCAGTGGTACCCCACTGGCTTACAGTTGGCTGGATATAAAAATTTCCTTATGTATGTAAATATAGTGTCTAGGCTACATTATAGCATTACAATAAATTTGATTTGAAAAAGGTTAAGTTTGAAGTCTATTTTTTTAAATAAATTATTTATTTATTGGCTGTGTTGGGTCTTCATTGCTATGTGGCGAGCGAGGGCTACTCTTTGTTGAGGTGCGTGGGCTTCTTATTGCGGTGGCTTCTCTTGTTGTGGAGCATGGGCTCTAGGTGAGCAGGCTCAGTAGTTGTGGCACACGGGCTTAGTTTGCTCCACAGCATGTGGGATCTTCTCCAACCAGGGCTCGAACCTGTGTCCTTAGTGTCCCCTGCATTGGCAGACGGGTTCTTAACCACTGCGCCATCAGGGAAGCCCAAGTCTGAAGTCATTATACATTCATTTAAATGGCTTCCAATTGTTCTTCACCATAAGCATTACTTTTAGGAACATCTAAATACATAATACTTCGGGGAAAGTGTCCTGAGGCAGTCAAAGAGCTAGAGCAGAGCAGACCATTCTTTAAAAATTAATTAATTAATTTATTTTTGGCCTTGCCTCGTGTCTTGTGGGATCGTAGTTACCTGACCAGGGATCAAACCCACGTCCCCTGCAGTGGAAGCTCAGAGTCCTAACCACTGGACCACCAGGGAATTCCCTAAAAGACCATTTCTAAGCACTGCTATTACACTATCAGTATTGTCCCCTGAGATAATACACACACTCTCTTTTCTTCCATAGTTACACCCACACTGGGTTCCATACCTTTCATTTTTTGGGGGGTGTAGTTGCACATGATGGGAATATGAGGTGCCCTAAAGGGCTGTTAGGAGATCATCCTGTGTGGGTGGTGTGCTTGGGAATCACTCACATCTCTTCCTTTGGCGTCTCCAACCAGGCATCTTGGTCCCAGAGTCAACGGAGAATAGAAGGGAGATGCAACCCTCCTGGATGGCGTTCAGGCTGAAGTTCAGAGCTGTGAGTTCCTCCTTAACTTTGTTATTTTTTTATCTTTTGACTTTAAATAATTAAGAATTAATTTAAGTAATGTGATCAAAAATTATATATTCTAGATTTTTTTTTTTCTGGCCACACCACACGGCTTGTGGGATCTCAGTTCCCCAACCAGGGATTGAACTCAGGCACTGGCATTGAAAGCATTGAGTCCTAACCACTCGAGTACCAGGGAATTCCCTATTCTAAACTTTAAATCCTCTTGGTTAAAAAATGTTTAAGTAAAAAGTGAAATATTTAGGGAGCAATTTGGACCCCAATTCCAATCCCTCAGCCCAGGAAGAAGCCATCTCTTTGGAGGTCTATCGTTGAGAAAAGAAGCCATACGACAATCTGTGAGGGAAATAAAAATAGGGTGACGATGGTTGTGGGCCAAGGAAATGCACAGAGAAGGTCTCTGAGGCCTGAATGATAAGGAGGAGTGTCCTTGTGAAAATCTGGGAGAATGTTCCCAGCAGAGAGGATGGCAGGAGCAAAGACCCTGGGGTGGGAATGAGTGATGGAAGCACTGGATTTTATAAACTGATCGTAAGTCCATAAGCCATCAGGAGGTTGTTATATTCAGTTTGCTCCTGGCAGGAAGGTCTGTGTGTTCTATTTTAAAAGTTTATCACATAACTGGTGTTGGAGGAGGTAACAGAGAGGACGTGACCGCTGTTTGACCCCTGAGCTGGACCCAGGCAATTGGAGGCTCCTCACCCCCTCCCCTGTCCTTGGAATGTACATTCTGCCAGTCGTTCCCATAGTCGGAACTGTTCCAAGGACACAGCCTTGGGAGAGTAAGGTGCTGTTGAGACCATCTGGGTGGTATATGGGACGGAGCCCAGTTAAGGCTTCCATATGGATTTTTAAGATTCTGGCGGGTGGCTGCAGAAATCTGCTTGTCCTGCAGCTGCTCAAGACAAGCCTCGTTTGTGAGTCCCCTGGCTTGTTAAACCTGCCACCTACCAATCGGGAGCGGCTGCCTCTTTCTTCGCTCTCTCCCTGCCCTCCGTGTGTGGGGCCAATTGACGAGCCAACAATCGGTTAAACTCCGGGACAGAGCAAGCCACAAAGAAGTACTTACGCTGCTGCTGATTAAACATTTATGTGACGCAGCCAGTAAGTGGCTCAAACTTACTGGCTTTAAAAGGATTCCATTGTATATATGTGCCACATCTTCTTTATCCATTCTTCTGTGGACCTAGAGTCTGTCATAGAGAGTGAAGTAAATCAGAAAGAGAAAAACAAATACCGTATATATTAATCTAGAAAAATGGTACTGATGAAAGGAATAGTAGAGAACGGACTTGAGGACGGGGCGGGGGGGGGGGGGGGCGGGGGGTTGGCCAGGGGGCGGGAAGCTGGGACGTAGTGTGAGAGTAGCACTGACATATACACAGTACCAAATGTAAAACAGCTAGTGGGAAGCTGCTACTGAACACAGGGAGATCAGCTTGATGCTTTGTGAAGACCTAAAGGGGTGGGAGAGGGAGGGTGGGAGGGAGGCTCCAGAGGAAGGGGATATGGGGATATATGTTACTTATAGCTGACTCACTTTGTTGTACAGCAGAAACTAACACAATACTGTAAAGCAATTATACTCCAATAAAGATTTTTTAAAAATTAAAAAAAGAAAAGATTCCAACTCAGTGACAACCCAGAACATACCCTCTTCCCTGCATTTCTCCCTAATACCACTGAAATTTAAAAAAAAATCTTTTGTGAGATAGTTATAGAAAAAAAATATAGGCTTAGTAAAACTCAAGAATTTATCACAAAACAAACAGCTACGGACAAGAAGGAGATTGTCAACACCTCAGAAATCCTCCCATGTTCCTTCAATCTTACTCTCTCCTTCCCACCAAAGTGACCTTTACCTGACTCTTCCTTTTTTTCGCCACGCCATGCATCTTGTGGGATCTTAGTTCCCCCACCAGTAGTTGAACCCATGGCCCCTGAAGTGGCAGCACAGAGTCCTAACCACTGGACTGCCAGGAAATTCTCAGTCTTTGCTTCTTTTCTTCAGAGCTGTACCACTTAAGCATGCATTCTTGAACACTAAGATGTAGTCTTGGCTGGTTTGGAACTTTTCTACAAATGGAATCAAACAGTATGAACCTTAAGGTCTGGCTTCTTTAACTTAACATAATGTTGGTGGGATGAGACATCCATTTGGTCCGCGGAACAATAAATAAATCGTTCATTTTCACTGATGCACACTGACAACTTTTGACTACAAATAATGGCAATTTCATAACAGTATTTCATTGTAGGAGTGTTTCACAGTTAATATTCCATTCTATGAATGGAAATGGACATCCAAGCCGTTTTGTGGGCAAATTTGTGTATGCCTTTTGGTGAACATACGTGCACATTTCTCTTGGGCAGAGGCCTGGGAGTGGACATGTATACACTGGGTTTAAATCTCACTGTGGTTTAATTTGTATTCCCTTCAGCTGTGATAAATAAACCTTTTAATATGTTTATTAACTATCTTCATTTGTGAAGTCCCTGTTCTAGTCTTAACCTTTTTCTTTTCTTTTCTTCTTTTTTTTTTTTTTTTTTTTTTTTTTTTTTTTTTGTGCTGCGCTGCGCAGCTTGCGGGATCTTAGTTCCCTGACCAGGGATGGAACCTGCATCCCCTGCAGTGGAAGCGTGGAGTCCTAACCACTGGACCGTCAGGAAGTTCCCCATCATTTTTCAATTGGATTCTTTTTTCTTGATATATAAGCATTCTTTACAGATTTTGGAATAAGCTTTTGGTCAATTATATGTGTTCCAGATCTTTCCCTTGACTCTGGTTGGCCTTTTCAGTCTCTCAAAAGTATCTTTTTCTACGGTGATATGTGTATAAAAACAGATGATTGAACTTGGTGTACCCCCCCCAAAGAAAAAGTCATAAAAAAAAATAAAAAAATAAAAACAAGGAAAAAAAAAGTATCTTTTTCTTTATGGTTACTGCATCTTGTATCCTATTGAGGAAGTCTTTTCCTACCTTGAGTTCATGAAGATTTGTCTATTTTGTCTCCTAGAAGTCCTATTGTTTGCCTTTTATCTCTAGGTAAATTCTTGTGGGGGGGGGGGCAGAGTAGGGGGAAAAGGTGGAGAGTGAAGTCTCATTTGTTCCCATTTGGACATCCATTTATTGCACATTTTCTTTTACCCTAGCTCTGCAGTGATACTATTTTAAAGCAAGTATCCATAAGTGTTTCTGGGTTTTCTGTTTTATTTCATCCCTCTCATTACACAAGTCCTCTGGACAACCAAATATCCCTATAAAGAAAAGGAGATAAGAAAGTAGCAAAAACCTTTGTTGATTACCTGGTTGAAATTGGTTACTGGGTTAAGATCTTAATTCTGCCACCTACTAGTCCCGTAACATTGGGGTAAATTGTTTGATTTATCTGGGACCCTGTTTCCTGGCCTTTATATCTAGCTCCTAGTATTATGAGGATTAATGACTGTATATGTAAAATGTTTACAACAGTACTTGCACAGTAAGCACTCAATAAAGGACCTTAAAACTCCTCATTACAAGAAAAAAATTTTCTGTAACTATGTATGGGGCTGGATGTTAACTAGGCTTATTGTAGTGATCATTTCACTGTGTACACAGATAGTGAATCATTATGTTGTACACCTGAAACTAATATGTCAATTATACCTCAATTTAAAAAGTAAAAAAGCGGCTAATACACACATTAGGCTGAATGCACCAAGGCTTTCACAAGAGAGCACATACTATATGATTCCTTTTTTATGGAGTTTGAGAACAGGAAAAACTAATCTCTGGTGGAAAACAATTGTACGAGTCATGCCTTTTGGGGAGGGCACATTTAGATTTATTGGGAAGAGGTATGAGGGGATTCCTTAGGGTGATAGAAATACTCTACATCTGGATAAGAGTTTGAGTTTCACAAGTGTACGTATTTGTCAAAATGTACAATTCACATTCATTTATGTAAATTTTACCTAGAAAATAAACCAGAAAGAAGTACTGAACTCTGGTTCATAATATGCATGCTGAAGAATTTATAGCTGAAGTGAACTGATGCAAAAATTAAGCAAAATTAGTGCATTAATAGAAGAATCGATAGATGGATAGACATCATAAAACCAAGTAATAAAATGTTTACTACGAAATCTAGGTGGTATGTGTATAGATGTTCTATTTCCACTTTTCTGCATGTTTAAAAATGTGTATAGGGACTTCCCTGGCAGTCCAGTGGTTTGGAGTCTGTGTTTCCTCTGCAGGGGGCATGGATTTGATCCCTGGTCAGGCAACTAAGATCCTGCAAGCCGCACAGTGTGACTAAAAAAATTAAAAACAAATAAATAATTTAAATGTTTGTAATAAAAGTAAAGCTAAATGGAATACATGTATATATAATGTAAATTACCCTACATATGTAAACTATTATAAATAAATGTAAAATACTTGGCTGTGGCAGGAAAAAAAATAAAGCAGTCACAATCTCTAATCTGCAATTTAAAAACTCATTTAGTGCCCTAGCCTGATGTATAAAATCTAATTTATTCCACTGGGTACCAATATTTATACATTTTTACAGTAAATATCAACAAGTTTGATTACAGCGTGCTGCCCAGGTCCCTTTGGAGTATCTGCACCGTACTTTCTAAAAATGTAAATTTCTAAATTCTGAAATACATCCGGCCTCAGGAACTCAGTAAGGGATGTGGACATATATCAGCTCAGAGTTTTGTAGCTTTGGGCAAGACACTATTTGGCCTCTAGGTGGGCCTCAGATCCACCTAAATAACACCATCTAATTCAGTCAATTCTACCTTGTGAGACAGCAATAGGCAAACCAAGTATGCTGAAGGAAAGCAGGTTAGAAGTTTATGGGTAAACATAGGCTGTACTTTAAAATGCTAAATGGTGATAGCATTCTGCTTTAGATTTGGAATGAAGATAGGAAAATATGTTCCCCTAAAGGGACAGATTCTAGAGTTATACACACACACACCTTCCACCCTTTCTCCTCACTGTACAAAGTAATACAAAAACCCTACAATCCCAAACTGGAATCAAACAGGTATCATCCCTGATCTATAAATGAAATCTATTCCCATTAAAAAGAAAAAAAAAGCTTCCTGATTGAAACAGCATTCTGCCTTGTCAATTGGAACAGAAAAGGGGGACCTGAGACCTTCTCCAGGTTTTTGAAATTTCCATCTGTCAGCTGTTTGTTGGGAGTGATATGAAGGCAGTGTGAGCACAGTTAGATCCACACCCCATATAAAGCCCATAGTTCCCGGGGGAGGCTCAGCAGGATAGATGTCCAGGGAAGGCCTGCCCTGGGAACCCCCAAGATGAATCTGCAGCCTGCCCAGGGCTGGAGGCGGAGCTGAGCTCAGGGAGCAGGTGCCAGTGGACGCCTGTCACTGGTGGACTCTGCTTGAGAAGTCACTTGCTGGAAAGCGGCTGCTTGCTCACCGTCTCCAAGGGCTGGCTTTTAAGACCAGCGCCCACTGGCAAAATCGTTAGCCCTCTAATAAAAACAGGCTGAGTTGACTTGATTTCTAGCGCCCACTCTCCAAGCAATAAGAGTCGGCCCTTGGACTGATGTGACCAGCATTTGAGGCTGCGGAGTAATGACCTCAGAGTCCCAGGCTTCCAGATGAGTCTAACCTAAGCTTCCCACTCATCTCCCAACATGAGAGGTTCCCAGTGAAACTTGAATAGTTAACATGTACTGAGGACTCTTCATGTGCCAGGTGCTGTTCGATGTGCTGTAAATACCTTAGCTCGTTTTCACAGAGAGGGATCATTATTCCCATTTCACACACAGGCAGGTGAAGGCAGGGAAAAAGCAAGGGGCGGAACAGGCAGTTTGGCCCCAGAGTTAGTGTGTGTAACCGCTGACTTCTCAGCCCCAGGGAGAGCCTGGCTCTGTGGATTCCTGGAAGCAGCACTCCTGACATCTTACCCCTTATGGTGGGGACAGCTCTTGGTTTTGGAATGAAACCAACCTAGTTCCAATGGGGCACTTCCACTATTAGTTGTGGGCAACTGGGTAACTACTAAACTTGCTAAGCCTCCCTTTCCTCCACTGTAAAACCAGGACCATTTAGCAGAGGGAAAGTGCCTGGGTATTTGGGATAAAACCCAGGTCTGACCCCGCTCAGCAAATTCTGAGTAGTCCTATGTCATGCCCGCTAACCGCTCTAATCTCAGCTGGAAAGGGAGCTTCCTTACCCCAAGGAAGGCGTAGTGTGGGCACTGGAGGAAGTTTGCCCCGCACATGTTTGGGCTGCTGCTTTGATAGGTGTCAATGATGGGCTCTCCCTGGGACAGGTCTTCTCAAAGCCAGGATGGAGAAACATATGTGGCCACCCGGAGAATACAGGCCAGAGCAGAAGATGAAATACGGGCCACAGCTTGCCAAAGCCGGGACAGGCAGGCGGGACGTTCTGGGGGTGAGAGCAGCCCTCCTCGCCTTTCTCAGCGTGGCTAATCCAGCACCGACCTGTCGCAGACCCAGGGCTCCAGCTGGTCAAGTGTCTGGCTACGGACTCCAAGCTACTAGGGCAGAAAGCATCCCCGAGCCTGATAAGGCCGAACAATCCTGCCTTTGTTTTGGAAAGATTTGCCCCTGAAGTTTCCAGTTGGCGCCTATCTATGTCTCAGCGTCTCTGACTTCTTCAGCCTCGGAGGAGCTAAACTAGAAGATTCACGTTCTTGGGGAGGAGAAAGCCGGGGACGGGGAGCGCCGCTGGCCCGCCCTGGCAGGGTTCCTGGGCGGCCAGCGCCGGGGCGGGGCGGGCGCGCAGCAGCCGGGGCTCCGGGCGCGCGGGGCGCCGGCCGCCGGGGCGCGGGGGCATTCGCTGCCGTTCGGGGGGCCGTCTGAGGTTTCTGCCCGCAGCCCGACCGCCTCTTTCCTCGGCCCAGCGGGGGAAGTCACGATGGGCTCGTTAAGCCGGCAGGTAGGCAGTGCCCCGGAGGCGGCGGCGGGCGGTCCCGGAATGTGCGAGGGGCGTGATGACTGCAGCCGCCGCCGGCCTTTTTGCGCAACACCTTCCCTATATAAACCAGCGCGCTGCGCTCCACCTGGGTGCCTGCTCCGGTCCATTACCTGCGCGGAGAGCCCTGGTGAGTACCGCCGCTGGGGTCAGGGCGCTTCTCGCTGCGTTTTGGCCCTTGAAAGAAACTTACTTCACTTTTAATTCACTTGATTCTTTTAGGTCTCCCTCGATCCTGACCTCAAGGAACTCGGCTGGCTTCGGGCTTGGAAGAGAAAAAAAATTACCTTCCCCAAGTTTTCAGATTTTTCTTTTTCTTCTTTTTTTTTTCTTTCTTTTTTCCTTTTCTTCTTGATGTTACTGCTGTTGCTATTATTTCAACTCCTATGACTACACTATTAGTAGCGGCATACTTGGGGATTCTAAAAATTACAGGTGTTTGGGAATTCCTACCACTTAGGAATCAGGACTACTGGGCTGTCTTTCTAGTCACTAACTAGCAATGTGATCTGAGGCAGGTCCCTGTGTGCCCCTGGGCCTCAGTTTCCCCCTCTTTACAAAAACGGGAACAGAATGGCCTGTCTTTTCTGCTGTCTTTCCTCCGCTGAAAATTCCAGGTTTGGGTGGCTGTCCTGTGATGCAGTGCTTCCTCTAGTGTGACTTCCACATGTTACTGTTCTAGTTTGCAAGATTATTGATCTAAAGTGACTGCAACATACAGTCCTGGTTTGCTGGTCCCATCAGGGCAGGCAGCATCCGCAAAGGGCCTGCCCTTCCCTTGTCTTTGGACAACAGAGCTCACCATTTTTCAGTGTTTTCGGAGTCAGGGTACCAGACTGGCAGGCTAGGGAGATATGTGCAAGCTGTGGTTGTGTGACGGAGCGCAAGCACCTCCACGTCAGAAAGTAGAGTTAATTCAGTCTTCAGATTCCCTGGGTAGCTGGCATTGAGGTGAGGAGAGTCCCTTCTTTCACCTTAGTGAGAAGGCAACTTTCTCAAACTTGGTTTCACAGAGGCAGCTTGTGGATTTCATCGCTGCTTCCTCCCTGTTTAGATTCACCACGAGATTTGTGTTGGTTCTGCTTGCTCCAGCTGTTTGACTTTTTCCTTTACCCCCTTCTGTGCTGGAATTCTTTAACCTGTTCAGTGTTGGGTATTCTTGAAAAAGTTGTGTCACGTGGTGGTGACCATTGTTTCAGATTGTTAAAGCGTGTTTGAATCTCTTGCGCTTCCAGCCAACTCGTCTCTATTTTTGTAACTTTGCGAACTGGTCGCAAGAAGGGCATGCTTTGTAAAGGTTTGGGTGTTAAACCGCCTCCCCCAAAATCCACCCTAGGTCACTCCACGGTTTCATTAAAACAAGTACCTAGTGGTCGGCGCATGGGCGTCTGGCTTACTGCTGTTAGATACGAAGTGGACGTAAATATAGCCTGAATTCACTTTAGTGAAGAAAACATCTCAGGACCAGTGATTTGGAATACACTTTTAATTTTTAGCCACCTTCCACCCCGCCTTCCTCCCATCTTCCCCCCAACTGCACCCTGGGGACAGAAAGGCAGTATCAGCAAGGAGCAGATCAGGACATCCCGGTGAATTAATTCATCCCGGTAAATTTAAAATGCCGAAGAGTGGAGAGAAGGCTGCAGAAAGATTGCAAGATGTTTACAGATGTTTACCTTTTATAAATTAGCCCTTTTAATCCCCTCCAAAAAAGTTGTAGAATAATTGGAAGCATTATAAGTTAGTTGCAGAATTTATCTTAAAATATAAATACTAACTGGACGTGCACTATGAGGGCGGGTGTGGTTTGGTAAGAGGGACTTAGTTTAAAGCAATAGAGTAAACCCGTCTTTTTAAAATCCTATTAGTGCATATCTTCAAAAGTCTAAAGCCATTCATCAAGGTAAAACTGAGCTAGTTGCTTCTCTCTCACACACCTCCCTTCTCCACCAGTGTCCTCTGGGGATTATTTTGCTTTGTGATGGCTAGAGGAAGCTGAAAGAAAGTAACCACCGCCCTCTTGGGAATTTTTGAAGTCTTGGTCATTCTTTCAAAGTATAAGAAAATATTTCCTGAGCATGGTGAAAACATTGGAGTCAGAATACCTGAGTTTGAATGGTCTCTGAAGGCTTAGTGTGATTTGAAAAAATTAATTTATTTGTGCCTCAGTTTCTTTTTCTGTAGAATGGGAATAACACTGGTATTAAGGTATAAATACTTCAAGCAAATTGACAGAAATATGTATCAAGTGCTTGTGAGATTAAATGGGTTAATTTGGTTAATACTGCAGTGCGCGGCACAAAACATTCAGTAAGTATTTGGCTAGCAGACGCTGTTCTGTATGCTGGGGCTCGAGGTCATCCTCCCTGTGCTTGTGGAGGCCACCGCCTGGTGGGAAAATGCCTGCGTGTCAGAGGTCTCTCAGCAGGACGGTGCCCCGGGCCTCATTCTCTCCCCACTTCTTCAGATGGCCTTGAGCTGCTGCCATTCTGAGTACAAATGGCCCTAGAACAGTCCTGGTTGAAGAGGCTCAAACAATGCAGAGTGTAGGGGTTGGGTGACTTCCAGATGCCCTACATTTCTCCGCTGCCCAGGTCTGAGAAAGACTGAGCAGTTTTTTTTCCTTGGCCTGCAAAGAGTTCCTCTTGGCATTGGGTACACACGTGGATGCAGGAAGTTGAGCCAAAGAGTTACCAATACAGCCAACTCAAGTGGAGGGAGGAGACTGGGGCGGGGACCAGGGAGCAGATGTGCGGTCAGTCACTAATCTTGTGCCCGGGGCAATGAAAAACTTTTCTGGATATTAGTACGAAACTGCCAAAAGGGATGACTTTACCCTTCTGCTTCTGGCCGGTAGCAAGAGAGTGCTAGAGTACAGCCCTGGGGGAAGGCAGGGACAGGGAACAGCTGAGTCAGAGGAGTGGGGATGGGAGAAAACCTTTGGAGGGGACCACAGGCTCCAAGGACCCCTGTGGCCCCCAGAGCCCCTCCCAAGGAAATCAGGTTCCAGACAGGCCAGTGTCTGCCACACCCCTGGGAGTAGTGGCCTCAGATTCAGGCTACATTCTGGCCAGGGCCTACTAAAAGTTTTGGCATATGCTGCCTCGAGGTCTCTGGAATGCCTGAGCCTTTGTAGGGAATCAGCAGCCTGCTGTTAGAGCATCCTGGCTGGCGTTTCCAGCTGTCTGAATGACTAGGCAAGAGGTGAGAGCCCAGCCAACTCTCCCAGACACCTTCAGAGTCCCCACTGAGCCTGGACCTGAGGCACTTTGCTGCTTTGATGGGGCCTGGAGGATAACTGACACCTTCCTGTCTTGGCACCTGGCTAAGAGTTCTACTGAAAGGCTCTCCGGCTTTGGAACTAGCAGTGCTGGGTTCAAATCCACACTATACCTAAGTAGCTGTGGGACCTTTTTTTTTTTTGCCACACCATGCAGCACGTGGCATCTTAGTTCCCCCACCAGGGATTGAACCCGCGCCATCTGCATTGGAAACGCAGAGTCTTAACCACTGGACTGTCAGGGAAGTCCTGCTGTGAGACTTTTAAAATTGCTCTGTGCCTCGGTTTCTTTGTAAACTGGAAAGACTTCCTTATTATAAGACTTAATGAGGTCACGGATCACATAAGACACTCCCCCACCACAAAACAAACGTTAGATCCTTTTTTCTTATATGCTTTGGATTCGCACAGATGTTTACTGAGGTCCACTCAGCTGTGCACTGAGTTGAAGAGCTTATGGTCTGGGGCAACGTGGAGTTGAGGCTGTCCATTGTTCGTGATGCAATTCATTTCACAAAGTTCTGAGTGTTTACTCTTCCAGTCACTCTGCTCAGGGACTCACCTACACTCGTTAATCAGTTAGTCTTACAGCAGCTCAGTGAGTATTGTCTCTTTTTTTAAAATTAATTAATTAATTGACTGCATTGGATCTTCATTGCTGTGCACGGGCTTCTTTTAGTTGCCGCTGGCAGGGGCTGCTCGTTGCAGTGCGAGAGGGCTTCTCATTGCAGTAGCTTCTCTTGTTGTGGAGCATGGGCCCTAGGTGCTCGGGCTTCAGTAGGTGTGGCTCTCAGGCTCTAGAGCGAAGGCTCAGCAGTTGTGGTGCACGGGCTTCGTTGCGCTGCAGCATGTGGGAATCTTCCAGGCCCAGGGATGGAACCCGTGTCCCCTGCATTGGCAGGCAGATTCTTAACCACTGTGCCCCGAGGAAAATCCCTTGTCCCCATTTTTGAGATGATGAAACGGAAGCTAAAGGTCACACACAGTGAGTGGCAGGGCTCTGCAGGGCCCTCACCGGCAGCATGGTTCTCTCTCTCGGTGCTGTGTGCTCGTCTGCTATGGTATCAGCAGACTGAACAGCTGCCTGGCCACAGGGCTCATCGCGGGCCGTTTGCTGCACATCCCCCTTTACTCCGGATCTGCAGGGTCAGCCTGCTCAGAGCGCGGGGCTTTGCAGGCTGCGGAGGCTGCAGGAATGGGGCTCTGCAGCCACACTGCCTAGTGCAGTGGTTGGATGCCAGGTGGCCTGCGTATCCCCACCTTCCAGGTCCTGAGAAGAGCGGCTCGAGCTGTGGAGGTGGGGAGGGGCGTGGCTGGCCAGCTGCCGCCAATGCTCTGGGCTGGGTCCCATGACTCTTGGCCGCCTGCCCCGGGGGGGTGGGGGTGGAGCGTGTGGACCTTCACCTCCTCTCCTTACCTGCAGGCGACTAGCACAGCGAACACCCAACGCGTGATGCTGGAGTAGATGAATGTACCAGAAAATGAAGGACAGTGGTCCCTCATGGCTCTGGGGATTGATTCCAGCACTTTCAGAGTCCTGTGTATAAAGGGGTGTAATATTTGCATATAACCAATGCGATCCTCCCATGTACCTTAACTCATCTCTGGATAGTTGATTTGTCACACCTAATACAGTGTAAATGCTATACAAATAGTTGTGAGGACAAAGTAAACTCTATGGACATAGTTGCCTCTGTGCTGTGAATTCAGCTCTTGCTTTTTGGAACTTCCTGGACTATTTTTTTCCTGAATGTTTTCCATCTTTTGTTGGTTGAATCCATGGTTGAAGGAGCCAAGGATAAGGGAGGCCTCCCGTACTGGATGAGGGGAAATGATTGCTTCATCAGGGAAGATCTGTAAAGGGGATTTGGGCTTGTGACAGATGGCTAAACTTGAAGTAGGGGAAGCAAGATTTCCAAGAAGGAAGAGTAGAGACTTTCTAATGAATGCTTCTTGGTGATGCTGATTAGTAGTAAGTGAGGACATAGGACCGGGAAGGAAAGGAAGCCAGCACAGGCCTCACACAGAGGAAGTATTCAAGGCACCCTAGCTTGCTGGGTCCCTACAGCCATGTCCTACTCTTTTCTGTCCAGTTCAGTGGAACTGGGTGTCTGGCCATTCCGTTGCTTGTATTATCTTGAATTACTTGGATGTCAGACCATAGAAGTATCTGTTTCTGAATTCGCTAGATGCCTTGTTCACTTTTTGAAAAAAAAATGATTCTGGTCAGTCAGAAACCCAGGCACCAGAAACAATTTAAATAATAACACCTTACTGCTGATGAGAATTTCCCAAGTGGCACTGCTGTGACATCCAGGTTGCAGCTTCTTGGTACAGTTGCTCCATCCACCAGATCTTGGCCAACCTAGCTTGCATATGGTGATGAGGAACAAGCAGTCATCAGTGCGGTTCAGGCTTGATTTTGTTTCCTGGTCATGATCAATGTGGATCCAGGACATTCCTTCAGCAAACCCTGTATGTTGACTCCTCCGTTCACAGATGTATAGTGCCTACTATGTGTGGTCTACTGAGCATTGGGAGAAGAATCCTAACAGGGTTCCTGCCCTCTAAAACTCACATTCGAGTTGCAAAGGCAGTATAAGTGTGCATCAAAGATAGGAGAACAACTCTAGGGTGAATGAAGATTAAAAGAGAAAGAGAGGTGGTAGAAGGTCATGATTTCCACATTTTTCCTTCAAAACGCCTCCAAGAGCAGAGAGCCAGACATTTGAATCCTCGGAGGTCTGTGAGACAACCCAGAACAGCCAGTTGCAGGCTCAAAGCACGTTTTTGTGTCCTGTGTTTCTTTTTTTTCATTTTTAATTATACATCTCGCATTCTGTACTATAACATGCCCGTGTTGTTTTAGTGTGATCCTCGATAATCACACAAGGTGTGTAATATGTCCAGCGCTGTTCTGAGAGCTTTTAAAATATAACACCCTCGATCATCACAGTAACCCTGCCTAGGATCCGTCAAATGTAGATTATCCACCAGTCACAGTGTTTACCATTCCCTGGCTCTCGTTGTGGAGGTTACAGCAATACCCCAGGAAGATGTGTCTGTCACAGCCGAGGATACTGGGGGTAAGGGCCCCAGCCTCACGGACAGGTGGAGCTATGTTTAAAAACTGACTCTGTCACTCATCTCCTGGTCGGCTTTGCGCTCTTGCTTAAATGTCTTGCAGCCCCAGGTTTTTCCCATTTGCAAACAGCGACGCGTACCACCCCTTTCTTGCCCGAAGAACGAGTGACATATGCGTCGCGCAACAGCACAGCACCCGGCACCTCTTTGGCACTTATTAAAATGATAATTGTTATCAGAAGTCAATTAAAAGGTATCACAGTAGTGTGTGGTGGCGTGCCCGATGAGTCACAGGGTAGGACACGTGTGCTCGGAGAAGGGCAAGGCCAGAGAGGCCTGGGGAACTCAGGCAGGGGAGCGGGAGGGAGGCCTGGGCTGAGCCTAAGGGGGTGGAGAGAAAGATGGCGGGAGGGTCTTCTACTTGGCTGAGGGGGATGGGCGACTGCCTGGGCAAGAGCAGAGGAGAGGGTTCAGCCTCCCAATTTTAGGCTGACGTGACCGAGGAGAGGGATCACTGGGGGAGCACGGGACAGTAAAGAGATGAGTCCACATGACCACAGCTGTGTGTTGGGAAAGTTAACCTGTAGAGAGAGGCTGGCGCCCGAGCCAGTTAAACAGGCTGCTGTGTTGGTCTAGGCAGGAGATGCCGAGGCTCAGCCCGTGGAGGTGGCCGCAGGAACCAGATGCTAGGATCCAAGATGCTGCCAGGTAGAGTCAGTGAGTCCTGTGGTGGCTGGATTTGGGGGCTGTCAGAGATGACTTGGAGATTCTGGGATGATGATAGCAGAATTCACATAAACAGCAAAGTTCCACCAAGGGGAATATCTGGGGTGATGGGGAAATGAGTTGGATTTAAGGTAAGGTGACGCTGAAGTGTGATGGCTGTAAACGCCCCTTGAACAGTGCAGGTAGGAGGTTTGGATGCAGGTTGAGTGCTTTTGTACAAATATCTGGGGTGGGAGATGCTTTGAGACCATGGGAGCATCACTTCCTCTCTGGATTCTGTGGGCAGTAAGTGAGACTCTGATTTCTTCCAGAGTGTTGAAGCATCTTTTCCATTTGCCTAAAATTGGGTCTTTAATCAGATATCTCACTCTTTAAAAAATAAATGTATGTATGTATGTATGTATTGGCTGCGTTGGATCTTTGTTGCTGCACGTGGGCTTTTCTAGTTGCAGTGAGTGGGGGCTAGTCTTCATGGCGGTGCACGGGCTTCTCATTGCGGTGGCTTCTCTTGTTGCGGAGCACAGGCTCTCGGCACTCGGGCTTCAGTAGTTGTGGCTCACATGCTCTAGAGTCCAAGCTCAGTAGTTGGGATGCACGGGCTTAGTAGTTGTGGCACACGGGCTTAGTTGCTCCACAGCATGTGGGATCTTCCTGGACCAGGAATTGAACCTGTGTCACCTGCATGGCAGGCAGATTCTTAACCACTGCGCCACCAGGGAAGTCCCTATCTCACTTTTGATGCTATTAATGTGTGACTCACTCCTTCCAGAAGGGTTCCAGATCATGTAGTAATTGAAAGGCAAGCATGGACTCTGGAGTCAGAGAAACTCTCATGCCTGTGGCCTTGGGCCAAGTGACTTCATCCCTCTGGGTGCTTTGGTTTTCTCATCTATGAAATGGGAGCAACACTAACCCTCACAGGGTTGGTAAGAGGCGCTAAGAGAACCAATTTATTGAACAGATTACTGTACAGAAATCAACTCACTGAAGCTACTCAGTGGGTTATAAACTTATAAACCACATTCTTACATATGGGGAAACGGAGGCATAGAGCAGGCAAGTGACTTGTCTAAAGTCACAGTGAGTCTGGGGCAGAACCGGAGTTTGGTTCTGAACCACCGTGTTACGTAACACCCAGCCTGTGCTAGCCCTGTATTTTCTTCCTAACCTCGTTGCAGTCTCAAACCCCACGTGAGATGTGGCAGCCTTGGGCTGAGGTTGGCGTTCTCCCAGGTCAGCCTTGGTCTCTGCTCCCCAGCTATCCGACTTTACCACCCCCCACCACCAGCCCTGGCACAGCCTCGTGGCATCCCCTCGGCACAGCCCTGAAGGAACCCCCTCCAGCAGGCCTGGAGGGCAGCGAGCTTGGCCCCACGTGGGATGGTCAGCTATAAGAAGGCTTTTCAGTGAGCCCGAGGGACAGGCTCAGCAAGTCCAGGAGGCTGGTCGTTAGAAGCAGCCCGGGCCCTAGAAACCAGGCATGCAGAGAACCCTGGATTCAAACTGACCTGTGTCCAAGGCTCTACCACGTGGGACCTTGTGCTTGAGCTTCTTCATCTGTATAATGGGAGAATAAAAACACCTCCCCGTATGGGTGGCCGTGCGGTTGAGCACAGCCTGGCTTTTGCTGGCCAGGCAGGTCCCAGCATCCTGCTCAGAAAGTGCGTGAGGCCTGTTGTGTACCAGGCAGTGTGCTGGGCACTTATTAAGCTGAAAGGGAAGACCTGGCCTGTGCCTTCCTGGAAGCCCGTGAGGGTGCGATGTTCCCCGTGGTCACAGAAGTATGCCATGCTCCGCAGTTGCGTGGGGAAAGTCGAAACGTTCCTCTCGTGATGGGGACTCAGAATCAGCTTCTTTTAACTCCTAGCTTTATCAGTATGAGTGACGGTAACAACACAGGTGTCCTGAACCATCTTACCTTTGTGGGTTTGGGGCCTGGGCTGCATCTCTTCAAAGAATATGGAAAATTCAGGTAGAAGAAAATAATCTGAACCGCATGGAACATTTCTGGATCCTTATCGAGGTCATGCCGTGAACGGGACATAAATGGGCTTTTTATTCACAATTCATCTAACGCATTTTCCCGGGGTTTTGTTTGTTTGGTTGGTTGGTGTTTTTTGTTTGTTTGTTTGCTTGCTTGTTTTTTTTTTAACTGGTTCTTTATAATCTTTCTGATGGCATGCTATTACGCTGCATGGTTAATACAATGGTTTCTTGTTTTTATTTTTCACGCGAATGATAGTGCATTTTGGCTTGCATCACATTCAGTCATCAACCAGTATTTACTGGACATTGCCGATGTCCCAGGCAGAGCTGGAGACCCAGAGGATGCAGTGATGAGCAAGACAAAGCCCCCTTTTTTGGTAGCGCTTACATTCTGGTAGGCAGGAAATAGATGTATTGAAGAAAAATAGGAAAGGAAATGGGTAGAGGTTCTGGGGAACGCTCTCCAAAGAGGTGATCAGAGCAAGGCGGGTGTTTTTGATTTTCTGAGAAAAAAAAAAAAAGTTCCTAGATGCTTCATTTCTAGAAGTGAAATAACTGGGTCAGAGATGTATGGAAGATGTAGGGCATTTGAGGCATTTTGCCAACTGCTTTCCAGAGCTTCATCAGTGCTTGTTTCACTGCATCGTCTCCAGAGTGGCATATTATACTTACATTTTTATTTATTTTTTGCTGATTTGACAGTTGAAAGTTATCTCACTGTTCTGATTTGCATACTTTGCCTTGCTAATGAGGCTGAACTCTTATTTTGTAAGAAGTATTTTAGCCACGTGTTCTTCCTCTTCTGTGAATTGTTTGTTCCAGTCTCTTGGGCTGCACTGTCCGGCGTGTGTCGGGACAAGGACGTCGAGTAGGGGACGTCCTGGCGTGTTGGGAGCCAGGCTTCCTCTCCACGGAGCCAAGGAGGGCTTTGTTGAGAAAACGGGTTACGAGGAAATCTCCTCTATCAAAGGCCGGGGAGAATGTTTTTCTGACAAAGGGTCGTTAATACAGGCAACATGGCATAGGAACCATCGCTACTATTTACCAGGCACTTTCTAGGCATCACCGTTAATCTCAAAAGCCTGCAAAGCATGAAGAATTGTCCCCATTTTATAGATGGCTCAGGGCGTAAAGGGACTTGCCTAAACACACACCCACTGATCAGTGGCACCTGTGGGGTCTGAACCAGCTCTAATGTGTTGCGCTTCTCATAGAAGACGCAGTGGCAGTAAAGCAGGGAGAATGTATGTGCATGTATACATAAATGTTAAGTCTGCTGGATGAGGTTTGGCGCAGAGCTGCAGTTACCCCTTAATGAGCAGCGGGCGGGGAGCCCATTGGAGGGTCGTGAGGACTTGGCGGTACCACGAGTTGATGAGGATGAAGGGGTTTGTGTTCCCTTTCCGACTAAAGAAGAGTCAAGACAGAGGCCGAGACAGACGTTAGAGCGATCAAAGGAGGCTCGACTGATGTACAGATTTGAGGCTAGGATGGAAAAACTGGAAACAGTGGTTTGATTTAGTGACAGCTTGGGTGAGTGACTGAGGGAGGCCTACAAATGCGTGAAATACCTTAAGGTGCTTAAGGGCGCATATTAGAAGGTATAAGGACTGGCATCCTTTAACTCCCCAAATCTTTGCAATCCCTGGCTCTTCTTGTCACAGAAAATGAGGGCGCCTCCTTTCAGGGGCTGCTTCTTTAAGCTGTTTTCCCCTCCACAGACCATGGCTCCTTGGCCTGAGTTGGAAAATGCCCAGCCTAACTCAGATAAGTACATCGAAGGCACCACCGGTCAGCAGTCCACCACAAAAGGCAAAGAGACTGACAGAAGTAAGTGCCACCCCTCCAGCCCTGGGCTGACCCCTGGGAGGACCCCGGGAGACCCAGGCCTGGTTCCTCATTCCTCATGGTCTTCCGCTTCTTGTTTGGGCAGATGCCACCAGCTCCCCTGACGCGAAGATTGAACTTGTGCCATCTTATTCCACCACGGCACTGATAGAGGAGCCCAAAGTGGACCCCTGGGACCTGCCGGAGCTTAAGGACACAGGGATCAAGTGGTCAGGTAAACGAGGCCAGCCGGCGCAGGCGGGAGGGGCCTGCTTGCTGGCAAGGGATTGACGCCACTATCTTCAGTGTCCCCTCCTTCGTGTCATCCTCTCCCTTTCATTGTTTGAGCAAAGGTCCTGGCTCGGGGATGCCACCCGGCTTAAGAGTCAAGCATCCTGTGGTGACCGGGCATCTTTTGCTCCTCTATTCATTCATTCAACAAATGTGCCGACACAGGGGTTATAACCAGGCCAGAGCCTGTGCTGCTCCTTATAATCCATTTTGTGCTGGACCGGGTCCCAGGCACTGTCCAGTGCTGCAGATGCAGCAGTGAGTAGATGAGGCCTCATCTCGGAGAGCCCGGGGGCTGGGGACGGGGGGCATCGGGAAAGGCTTGCAGAAGACAGACCGGACAGACAGAACAGCTGGGGTGCAAGCAAATGCTGCACTTCTTTTCCAGGCAGGGTGTGAGGTCTGTGCCGATCAGACAGCTGGGCGGGTGAAGGAGCTGGGAGGAAGGAAGTGAAAAGCACTTTAAAAGTCAGTGGAGAAAACAGCAGCCAAGGAGGTAGCCTTCCTTGATGTCTGAGCGCCCGCGGCCTCCCGGGTGGAGGCTGTGATTGCTACCTTGCGGCCACTTTGTGGAAAATACTCTGTTTGGTTCTGAAGATGCTTAGGAGACCCATTATCTCCGACCCCACACTTAGCAGGGGGCAAGGGCTCGTAGCAGCTCATCGGTGACCCTGGTCCAGCCTGCTTGGCTTGACCTGTGCGTGCCCCAGAGCCCCACGACCCCTCCTCCCAGAGCCACATCCTTTAGACGTTTCACCGCAGGTTTCAACTAAATGGACGACAGTGGTAATTGCTTTGAAAATCCACAGGCATGGATGCGTCCCATCTCTAGGTCTTGCTATCCCGTCACATTACAGCTGCCTGGCCGGGGCCGGGGGTGGGGGGGGGGGGGGGGAGGGTTGCTGAGCTCATTGTCAAACTTCTCAGTGTTTTGGACACTAAAAGCCTCCATGCCTTTCCCCCTCCCCCAGAAAGAGACACCAAAGGGAAGATTCTCTGTGTCTTCCAAGGGATTGGGAAATTTATTTTCCTTCTGGTATTTCTCTACTTCTTCGTGTGCTCCTTGGATGTCCTCAGCAGTGCCTTCCAGCTGGTTGGAGGTATGGATGGAAGAGGGCTGGGGTGGGGCTAGGGTTCTCATTGAATCTGGTTCGGAAAGTCACAGCTCAGCAAGACCTCTCCAGCTGCAGCCTCCTGGAGTATTTTAGGACTGGAAGCTACCTCGGACCATCTTGTGAAGTCATGCCCCCACTTTACAGAAGAGAAAACCGAGGCCCATGAGCGGGCTATGAGTGGCTGGCTGCAGTGGCTTAGGCCAGGGCCAGGGCTAGAGCCAAGGCCAAGCTATCAGCTCCCTGTGTTTGTCCATGAATGCTGGACAGGAAGCTGTTTGACCTAAAGGCTTATCCGAGGAATCCCGGCTATCTTTGGGCTTCCCCAGCCGAGGGGATTATTGTATGAGAGTGTCAGGCTAGAGCAACTAAAACTCAAAGCTGGCCCTTTGCTGGAGAAGGACAGGGTCCTGTGCTGGGAGATCTGCATTCACAGCAGTTGCCTAAACACCTCCCAGGACTGAGTGTGGGTGGGCAGCCGGGTGAGGGATACGCTTGGTCACCGGTGTATCCCTGATGGGCAGCAACAGTAGGAGCCTGCACTTTGAATACCTACTGTAGGCATTTCCAGAGGCATCGTCTTAAATAACTCCTTCCCAGAGTCCTTCCCACTTACAAAGGAGTAGGCCCAGGCTCAGAGGTCACTGCCCAGCACTGAGTTTCACAGCCGCAATTGGCATAGTGGGATTTAAACTGAGATCTGGTGACATGGGAAGACCGTAGGTTTCTGCACCCCTTGACACCTTTCTCAAGAACTCGTCTTTGTGACCTGGGAGAACTCGGGAAGTGTGAGGAGCAGACCAACTTGCTGGATGCCACTCTGGTTCCCCTGGTCCAAGGCAGCATCCGCAAGGGGCCTTGCTCTCTATCTCAGACAAGTCATTCCACTCTCCATTCTCTGGGCCTCAGTCTTCTTTAAAAAAAAGAGGGTGGATTGATGGTCTCAGAGGCACAGTCTCAAAAATGACGCTCCTAACATTCAATTATAGGCTGGGGCTAGGGGCTGGGGTCTAGGGGGGTAGATAGAGAAGAATGAGATCCACTCGGATAAATCTTCTGAATTGGGAATACTTCCCAGATACAAGAATGAGGGCATCAGGAGATGCACTGGCACGCATTGGGCCAAGTACAGAGTTGAGGCCAGGTTCATGATCAGAGAAGACTAGAGGGGGACTTGCTGATGAAATTGGTTAAAGGATGGAAGGGTGTAGGGTGAAGGGACAAGACGAACAGGGGTGGGTGGGGAACTAGGTCACAGAGGCAGGGCATCCGGGAAGCACTGGGGAGAAGCCTGAGGAAAAAAGATGCCCTGGATACCAGCAAGCCTGGAGGCTGGTGCCTACAGCCAGCTGGCCTTGACCGGAGATTTTTGTTACTCAGCACCCACCTAACCCCCATCACGTGGCTGTGGATTTGTTTTCCAGGAAAGGTGGCTGGGCAGTTCTTCAGCAACAACTCTGTCATGTCCAACCCTGTAGCGGGGCTGGTGATTGGGGTGCTAGTGACCGTCCTGGTGCAGAGTTCCAGTACCTCCACGTCCATCGTCGTCAGCATGGTGGCCTCCTCACGTGAGTCCAGCCACCCCTGAGCCCAGACACATTTCAGGCATTTCCCTGTTCAGCTGGGGAGGCCGGGATTTATTCTGAATATGTCCCGGCTTATCACCATTACCTTCCTAGCTTGTCCAACTATGATGTGTTCTGCTTAGATCAAGGGCCATTTCCTGTTTCCCTTCCCATGTCTGAGTCTGAAAATTGACCCCAAAGCTTGAAGACTCAGTTCTGAATTCTCTAGAACTGTGTTATCCAGTCCAGCAGCCACTAGCTACCCGTGGCTATTTCATTTTATTTAACCTTAAATTCAGCTGCTCAGCTTCAAGAGCTATCTTTCAAGGGATCAGGTAGTCTTATGTGGCTAGTGGCTGCCATGTTGGAACCACATAGATATAGAACATTTCCATCACTGCTCTTAGGGCTAAGAATAAAGCTGCATAATCACATCGTGCATTGGCTTTGGGGCAACTGAGCTTGGGGAACTGACGTTAAACTTGAACCTGTTCAACGTTTGCCCTGGCTAAGTTGAGACAAACCTTCTGGGGTGGACCAGTTTGAACTGGTTAATTTTCTGCCCAAACCAGCATTTTAGCTAAAATTAACTAGAACTTTTTTGGGCCAGATTAGAAAAAGGTGTTCATTTACTTCTCCAATATATTTTCATATGTTAGAACACCTGGCAATATACTAATTTTGTTAGAAAAAGAAATTATACTGCCATAAATTTGCCATAATAAATAACACAGGTTCTTACATGTTGTTTCCTGGTCTCCTTTAAGCTACCCTTGCATCTGTGATAGGAAGGACAGAGGAATTTAGAAAGTTTTAAACTGTGGTCCACAAAAAAGGCTTTATGCATTTTATTTTTAATCCATAGGAATTGGAACAGTATTTTACAGAAAGTTAACAATGAGAAATTTTTTATCTTTATTTTTTTGGTACACATGCCAATGTCTATAGTGAGCTGCCCAAGCTTTTGTCAGATTCACAGCGAGGTACAGACCCTAAAGAGGTTAAGAACTGATGCTTTGGGGATTACCAGCCTGAATGAGGTCAGCTCACCTTGGGCCACGCCAGGAACATGGCCAAGCTCTCTTCCTCACCTTACTAACTTACTAACTTACTGTTTTCCACCCTCCAGTGCTGACTGTGCGGGCTGCCATCCCCATTATCATGGGGGCCAACATTGGGACCTCCATCACCAACACCATCGTGGCGCTCATGCAGGCAGGAGACCGGAATGACTTTAGAAGGTAGGAGGTTCAGCACCAGCCTTTGCCACCACCAGGCCCGTCTGGGTTGACCAGGTTGTCCTAACTACTGTTAACAGGAGAATATGCTTGTTATCCATAGACCCCTTAGAAGCAGCCACAGTGGTGTACGGTTGGGGTTGGGATCACATACTTATCAGTAGGTTAAACTCAGCTCCCTGATATGCAGAGCTGGGATAAAAGTATCTCTCACTGCCATGCTGTCTAAAGGAGTCAACACAATCATACAGATAAATGCTTAGCAAGGTGCCTGGAACACAGTCAGGACTGCCTAAATACAAGTCCTAGCTAGAAGCTTGACCTGTGGTGTAGTTAAAACAAGGCCAGTTAGAATAGGATTTACTGTCTCACTTAGAAATAATTATTACCTCCTAAGGCTTCCATTTTTGGCCAGCTCAACCCATGCCACTTTTTCTTTGTTCTTCACTCATGTGCCAGTATAAGGCAACATGGAGCCTTTGTGGATATGTAAGATCTAAAAATGGGGCAGGTTGGATACAGGCAAAGGAAACCCTTTGCTTCCGAAAATTTCATGGAAGCATGAAAATTAAGCACATTTCCCAGCCTCTCTGGGCTTTTTCCAGACCTTATTAAAATAGAGAAGCAGTCTCCATCCAAAAAAACCAAAAACACTAATACGAACAGATACATGGTCATAGCATCATTATTTACAATTGCCAAGATATGAAAGCAACCTAAGTGTCCATCAGCAGATGAATGGGAGATGTCATACACACACACACACACACACACACACACACACACACACACACACAATGAAATACTACTCAGCCACCAAAAAGAGATTTTGTCAATTGCAGCAACATAGTTGGGCTTGGAGGGCATTTTGCTAAGTGAAATAAGTCAGACAAAAAGACAAATACTATATGATATCATGTATATGGGAAATCTAAAAAATACAACAAACTAGTGAATAGAACAAAAAAGCAGCCGACTCACAGATATGAGAACAAACTAGTGGTTAGGGGAAGGGGCAAGATAGGAGTAGGGGAGTAAGAGGTACAGACTATTAGGTATAAAATAAGCTACGAGGAGGTATTCTACAACACGGGGAATATAGCCAGTATTTTTATAATAGCTCTAAATGGAGTATAACCTTTAAAAATTGTGAATTGAACAGCAACTATACTTCAACTTTGGCATCAGACAGATGACTGTCTGGCTGGGGGGTCAGCATCCCTCACCCATGGGTGAATTGTCAGGCAGCAGATGTCCTTAGACACATTCATTTTCCCTCAACCATGGCTAAACTCTGGGCCTTGATGAAATGTTCTGAGGTCTAAATAATAATACACATTATTTTTGTGTGTTGGCTAATGTGACCTTCTCGAGAAGCTAAGTAGAGTTTTCTTTGCCCCATTTTATTAATATAGGAACACAAAAGAGGTTAAGTAACTTCACGGAGGGCCTTAGATGGGACTCAATCCAGGTTTTCTTATTGGAAATTTTGGGTTCTTTTCACTGTTACACTAATTTTTACCTCTGGATGTATAAACATACGATCTATGAAAGTACCTGCACATGGGAATGTAATTGACCTAGCTTACCCCCTGTTTGGGATATTTAAATAGATTGCTTTCAGATTCTTTGGAGATGTGTATCATTCTTCCCTGGTAATTTTTTCCTGGATAGATTTCTAGAACAATAATTACTGTATCAAACACCTATAAGGCTCTTTAAATGTTTGCCAAACTACAAAGAATATTTGTATCACTTTGCATCAGCAGTGTATGAATATGGGCTTAAATCACTCTCTTCGGGAGGAATATGTTAACTTTGTAAAATATTGTAAAATATTAGTTAATACAGTAGGTGATAATTTGTACTTGCAAATAAATAAATTGCAAATTTGTTAAGCTTCTGTCCGTTCAAGTCCCATGTTCTATTTGATTTTGGGTATTTTTGATGTGCAGGGTTTTTTTTTGTTTTGATTTGTTTTGTCAGAATGTCTTTATTGCAGTACAATAGTGCTGTTTGACCTGGTAAATTTAGCTTAAGTTCATAAAGAAACAACATCAATTCTTCAGCAAAAGCTAATTTCCAAGACCATTCAGTATTTAATAATAGCGGTTGAGGGTAATTCTCATTCAGAAAAATTTTAATCTTGGCCCTGAGCCAAAAAATAAAATCACAATAACACTTTCTCACTGCTAAACCATCAAACTACTGTGTGACAAGCAAGTCAGAACATTCAGCTTCTATTTCTGAAAAAAAAGCTTACGGAACTGATGCTGGTTAACCCACAAAAGTAAATGAAGTTTGCTGTCAACACTACTGGTTCAAAACCACACAGTAGATTAATGCATTTTCTGCAAAGCCCTGCCAATGAAAATCATGGGCTTAAAAACACTTTGCATTGTCACAAACTTTAAAAGTTTTTCCAACTAAGCCTTTTTCTGCTTCATTCATATTTTCACTACTATTAGTTTTAACACATCTTAGCAGATTCCACTTCAGGTTGTACAGAATTAGTAATTTGTCAACATCTTTGAGAACATTCTTGCCTATAATTTTTAAATGCAGACTATTCATAGTGGCTAATTCTTCAGTCACTTCAAATTCAGCATTGCCTGCTCAAATAAACGGCAACTGAGCATCCTCTTTAACATCTGTCAATTCATCGAGCCAGAGAAAACTATTCAAAATCATTTGCCTTGTATTTTAATTGGCTATTGATGCTCCTCTCAATGTCCTCAATTATTATTACCCAAGAATTCTCACCAATAGGCTACTAGTCTTAAGAGAATTTACTTTCTCTGGACATGTTTCTTTGGTTAGTGTGTCAAATATGATTTAATTACATTACCATCAGTAAACAGATTTCCTTGAATGGCTAACAACTGTAACTTTTTTGGTTGCAGCTCATTTTATTTCTGTATTTTGGTGGAGAAATTGTGCTAAGATGAGATGTTTTGTTTTAACTTTTCTAATTGTCCCAATCTCTGCTCTCCTGCCAGTTGGAAATATTGGGATGTGTGCTTGGTCTGGTAGTTTTGAGTACATTGTATTCTCTTAGCACAGCCATGTTGTCTTTGCATAACAAACACAATGCTTTGCCATCCAATTTCATAACAAAATAATCCACATTTAATTGTGCCTTGAAAGTGTGACATTCAAAATTCCACTTTTTAATTTGCTTGTTATGATATGATGTTACGATGGTAATAAAAGTAAAATAAAATGTAGTACAGTGACATGCATGATACTTGAAATGCTATGGAGTTATAACTGTGTCACTGTTTTAACTATGCTTAGCAGCATTGTGAAAACAATGAGTGCACCACATATAGACTCTGTTGCAACTATTCAACTTGCAAGAAAGCAGCCAGACAATATGAAAATTAATGAGTAGCTATGTGCCAATAAAACAGCGTTTATATATCTATATATTTATATTTTCACGTCTCATGTTCTATTTAGTTTTGGGTATTTTTGACGTGCAGGTTTTTTTTTAAAGGAACATTTTTTCATTGAGGAAAAATGGTTTTCTTTAATCTGATAAATAAGATGGAATTCAGGGGGAATCTGCGAACCTCTCTGATAGATGCAAGTTGTGGTATATATTAGCTTTGTTTCCTGTGGAGACTGTTCAAATATTTGATCAAAGTCTCAAGATCTCAAAGTTAAGAATTCAGGTGTGTAGAAGGCTCTGATGGTGACCTTCATACTGGCCTCCCTCCTTTCCAAAAAGAAGATTGTCTTCCATATGCATGATTCGAAAGTGGTCTTGGTGAAGATTTCTCAAACAGCACTCGCTGAGCTAATAATTGCAGCCAAAACACATTTAACTCCCTTTTCCCCAAGCAGAGCGAACTGTCTGATCTGATGGGAAAGATTCTGCCAGGCAGTGGGAGACAAGGGTCTTGGACTCAGCACTCCTGCAGTGGTCTTTAGTTCCTCTATGCTTGCTGGCCCTCAAGTTTCCTCATCCATTGAATGGGGGTATTAATACCACTCACTTTGGGGATTGCTGTGAGAACAAAAGTGAGATTGTACACCTATATGCACACAGGTGACATCTGGCAGGTGATACAATTGATGACCTGCCTAGATGGTGCCCAGTCGCTCGTTGACTAATCTGGCTTGGGGTGGGGTTCCCCTCCTGCAGGGCCTTTGCGGGGGCCACCGTCCATGACTTCTTCAACTGGCTCTCTGTGTTGGTGCTCTTGCCCCTGGAGGCTGCCACCCATTACCTGGAGCTCCTGACCAACCTGGTAGTGGAGTCCTTCCGCATAAAGAACGGAGAGGATGCCCCAGAACTTCTGAAAGTTATCACAGATCCCTTCACAAAGCTCATTATCCAGGTAACCTACCTTCCTGCAGAGAGGGAAAGGCAGTAACACCCTCCCGTCCACCTCCTCACCCGGCTGGGATGGAAGGGGTGGATGAGGGTCTGTAAACACTGCCCCTTGGCTGTCTCTGAAAAAAGCCAAGGGAGGCAGAACTTCACGGACACCCGATGGGATGGAGTAATGGGCCTTTATTATCTCCTTGATTTCAACACATGTATCATCTTTATTGGGGGTGGGGGTGGAGGGTGGAGAGGCGAGTGCTTCTCTAGACTCAAGGACTCTCCATTGGATTCTTGGGCACTTTGTTTCCACTAGTGGCCTCAGCACCCGTGGGCTCACTGATTAAAGGAGCACCCTACTCCTAGCCAAAGAGGAAGAGTTTACTGCCTTTCCTTTTTTCTCACCCCTCTGCTCACTAGGGTCTGTCCATATTATTGAAATAAAGGAAAGAAGGCTTTGTGGACCTTGCCTTGGGGAGAAGGGGCCAGCTTGGACCTTGCCCTTTCACTCTTACCTTCTGTTTTTTTCTGTCATTCAGTCATCTGATAAATACCTACTGCATGCTTCCTAGATATGGGTCCATTGTTCATATAGTCACTCATTTATAGAGCACCCGCTGACATCCAGGTGCTGTGCTCCACCCTGAGAGTGCAGATAGAGTGAGTCCCAGCTCACCCCTGCAATCTGGTTCACATCCTCACAGTCCACTTCGCATCCTCAGAGTCCCTCTTAACAGCTTAACATCTGTCCCACATCAATTCTGAGAACATCTCACTTCTGTCCGTTGCCTTCCTCAGCTGGATAAAGGCATTCTCAACCAAATTGCAATGAATGACGAAACAGCCCAAAACAAGAGTCTGATCAAGATTTGGTGCAAAACTTTTAGCAACACGGTAAGTTTCTAAGAATATTCCTAGGTGGGTGAACTCTTGTGTCTATATTTGATAAAGCAAGATCTTGCATTCAGATTGGGCATATAAAAGCTAAGAGGAAAGAAAAATAGGATTCCTGAAAAATTGAAACTAGCCAGTGAGAATCCTTAAGTCCTTGAATGCTAGATGGACAGACACTGCAGTAGGACAGACAGAACCAGCCATCATGGACACATCCCTGGCTTGTTATTTTCACATCTCCTGGCTTATCTCTGGCTTCCATTTATGGGGGGACCCATGGAAGCAGTGTGTCATGCTTACGGTGCAGGAATTGATACGGGTCTCCCCTGATGCCCCCGCCTTCCCCGCCATTCCCCACCAGAAGTGAGTGTTGTGGACTGTGCATAGCATTTCTCATGTTTGCCACGCAGACTGAGAGGAATGTTACCGTCCCCTCGCCTGAGAACTGCACCTCCCCTTCCCTCTGTTGGACGGATGGTTTGTACACCTGGACCATCAAGAACGTGACCCACAAGGAGAACATTGCCAAGTGTGAGTGGAACTCACAGAGCATCAGCCTCCAGGACAGGCTGTCTGGGGTGATGATGGGTGTTTCCTATCTGTGTGGAGCCCCAGTAAGTGAAGATTCACTGAACACCAATCCTACACCAGCTAATGAGCTGTGAGCTTTCACAGCAGAGGAAACTAAGGCTTAGGGATAGGGGACAGGTGCAAAGTCCCCCTATAAGGGGCAGAACTAGGACTTGAGAAATTCAGTTCCTCTGGCAGTTCCAGACCGATTCAGAACTCAACAGATTCCAGAGTGCTCCCTCTATGTGCTTCAGTATCTCTTTGGCAGTAACTCTAGAGAGATGACAGCCTGATTTGAAGGAGATGTAGGGCACATATAGAACAGATACATTCACCCTCAAATCATGAGTCCCTATGGTACAGCAGGCCCCGTTCGAGGCAGTGGGGCTATAGCACTGAACAAAGCAGTGAGCCTACATGATGCGCCAATTCTTTAAGAAGCTATAGTGTTGTCTCTGGAATCTTTTATGGCCCTGATGTTAGTTCTTCTAATTTATTTATTCCTTATGTACCCATTTGTATGTCTCTGCTTTTCCTCTCCACACATCCCATATTAATTGTGAGCCATATACCTTAATACTCCAGTTGTGGTTTGCCTCACAGAATCAACTGAAAGTATCACCTCCTATGTTCTAGGTGCTATACATCCATTGATATAACCATTTTTCTCCTGGAATCATCATGGGGACACAGGGATTTTTAAAAAAACACAAGGAGTTTTATAATTAACAGTAGCTCCCACTCTGACTTGCCCATCCTACCCTGCCTTACTCCTCAAATACTTTGTTGTAGGTATGCTTATTATCATGAGTAAAACACAGCATGGGATTTAGAGTCAGAAGAATGGGGCTGGAGGCCTGAGTCTGTCCCTGGATTTCACTACATCTTCACCCTCATGAGATCCCATTGGCCAGAAGATAGCCTCAGGGCTACAGTTAGCTGCAAGGGAGGCTGGAAACTGTGGTCTTTATTCTGGGCTGCCATGTCAAGCTGACAACCAAGATTCTGTTACTGAGACAGAAGGATGCTGGGGAATAAGTAACAATCTGTGGCTGTCAGGGGTCCCATGCACTCCTAACAGGGGCTTTCTACGGTCTCCAGGCCAGCACATCTTTGTGAATTCCAACCTCCCAGATGTTGTTGTGGGCGCCATTCTGCTGGTACTCTCCCTGCTGGTCCTCTGTACCTGCCTGATCTTAATTGTCAAGCTCCTGGGCTCTGTGCTCAAGGGGCAGGTAGCTCTTGTCATTAAGAAAACCATCAACACCGGTAAGTACACTGCCCCTCATGCCCTCTTCTAGGGCATGGTGTCACTGTGGTCCCTCCAGGTGAGCTCCTCTGGCAGTTCCAGACTGATTCAGAACTCATCAACAGGTTCCAGAGCACTCCCTCCATGTGCTTCAGTATCTCTTTGGCAGTAACTCTAGGGAGGTGACAGCCAGATTTAAAGGAGATGGGGGCACATACATTCTCTTCTAGCAATGGCCTCTGCATGGAGTTTCTCTCTTGGCTGTGATAAGTTGCGGAAGTTAAGATGCCCCTTGCCCCTGAAATCTTTCTTAGTGTCTTGGATGGAGCCTGGGGAGCAGGTGGAAGCTTCCGTCACATGTTTGCAAGGTCCTGAGAAAGGCAGCTCAAATCCAGAGAGCTGTTCAATAGGCCTTCCTTCCTGGCAGGTTCCCTGTTTGCCCAGGACTTTACTGGGTCTGTCGGGATGCCTTAAGAAAAGGGTAACAGAAGTCCACCATGGACCCTACTTCCCTTTGACTTTGGGAAGAAAATGTGGTTCTGGATAAATACATCAGCATTTTGAGGCAGCCAAGCCAGTAAGACTCCATTGCTGAGAATGGCATCCTGGCCGATGAAAACATACCCCGTGAACTCTCCCTGTGAAATGGAGCCGAGGGTATCTACACTCTCAGTGTCACCATGAGGGTGAGCTGACTGCTGAGTGCTTGCTGGCTGTGCAGGGCCTGATCCTGTGCTGGTGGTGCAGAGGGCGGGATCTGTAGGGCTTCCAAGCTGCTTCATGTCCTCACTGCTCTTCTAGGTGGAAACAAAGGTGGAGGGTTTGCAGCACTGGGAGACCAGAACAGGAGGAAAGATAGAGCTCCAAATGCTCCGAGTGCTTTGTCATTATTCGGGTGATGCCTCAGTCAGTTCAGCTGCTGTAACAAATTCTCATGGGCTGGGTGGCTTAAACAACAGACGTTTGTTTCTCATAGTCCTCGGGACCAGGAGGTCCACGGTCAGGGTGCCAGCACAGTTGGGTTCTGGTGAGGACCCACTTCCTGGTTTAAAGGTGGCTACCTTCTCACTGTGTCCTCACATGGAAGAGAGTGGGAAGGAAGCAAGCAAGCTCTTTCTTTTATAAGGACGCTAACCCTCATTAGGACTCCAACCTCATGACCTAATCACCTCCCAAAGGCCTCACTTCCTAATACAAATCACCGTGGGGGTCAGGGTTTCAGCATATGAATTGGGGCAGGGAGATGGTGGAACAATGCAAACATCCTGTCTCTACCGGCTGGTTTCAGCATTCAGAACTCCAGCGAAATGTCTTCACAGCACGTGCTCACATCCTTGCTTCCACCATCTCAATGTGCAAGGTGAAAGGATGTTGGAAATCCAGTCTGCAGTTTCAGACCTCAGTGTGGGGTGGGGAGGAGTTTACACAACCTAAACCTCTGGCCCACCCGTGCCCCCGGGGTCCTGTGGGAGAGGCCAGCTGGACCTCCAACCCATGCCTTCCCCAGAAGGATTGTGCTGCATCTCTTATCCTCTGTCTTCCAGATTTCCCCTTCCCCTTTGCCTGGGTGACTGGCTACCTGGCCATCCTCGTGGGGGCAGGCATGACCTTCATCGTTCAGAGCAGCTCTGTGTTTACGTCTGCTATGACCCCGCTGATCGGTAAGTTTCTCCCTGGGTCTCCCTCTGGCGGACATTTGTCATCTTCCGTCATCCTCTGGGGCTGATGCTGTGGGCTTTGTATTTTCACACAACCCCCCCTCCCCCCCAGGTATCGGTGTGATATCCATCGACAGGGCGTATCCACTCACGCTGGGCGCCAACATTGGTACCACCACCACCGCCATCTTGGCTGCCTTAGCCAGCCCAGGCAATACTTTGAAGAGTGCACTCCAGGTCAGGAAATGCTGCGTGGGGCAGGGGCTCTGTGGGTGAGATCCAACCCCATCCATGGTCTTGGAAGCAGATGGTTTCTAGTCAAGAAACAAGCCAAGCTTTCCTCTATTATGTCCAAAACTGTGATGTAGAGAAGCCACAGGGAGACAGATCTGAGAACAGGTAAAGGCATCCTTCCAAGAGTGGTGGTCAGACTGCCATCCCCAGTGGTTGATTAGATGAAGGTGGGGTGGCCGTTTGGCTAGAGGTGGAAAGGGTATTCAGGAAGCATAGATACTTCTTGCCCTCCTCTTGGTGAACTCTGCCTGGACACTGAGAGGTCACCTGTGTCTTGAACCTGGCATTGGGAAGAATCAAAGGGACGTGTGATACCTGAATCAACTAGGTGACCTTGGGCAAGATGACCTTAGGTATCTGAATCACTGTGCCGCTGATGACACGTGAAGTGCCCTTAGACAGGTGACCGAAGCTTTGAGCGTCAGTTCCCTCATCTGAAAAATGGGAACCATCGTCCCTATCTCCTTAGGATTGTTATAAGAGTCCGAGGCACTGTCTAAAGCCATGCTGTTGATAGAAATAGGGAGTGAGTACAGGATATGTGAACTACCCATGAAATCTGAAATTGTTTCGTAGCTGCAGTTTTAAATAAAAGAGGAACAGGGAGATTTCACCATGTAATTGATCTGAAAAAATGGTGATAGTTTACATGCCTTTCTGGACGAAGGCTTTGAAGTCCAGTGTGCATTTCACACTAATGCCACCTCTCAGTGGATAGTGGCTCACATGTTGGACAGGGCTGGTCCCAAGCCCTTAGCATCATGCTTGGCACCTGGTGGGCACACATACCAAAGTGCCTGGCCTCTGGAGCCAGGCTATCTGGGTTTCAATCCCATCTCCCACCTGTGTGACTCAAGGAAAATCACTTAACCCCCGTAATGCCTCAGTTTCCTCCTACATGAGATGGAGATAATGTTGCCAACTCAGAGGATATTTTTTGAGGATTGAAGTAATCCATAGAAAGTGCTTGGAACCGTTGCCGTGCAGGTAGTAAGGTAGTAAGCACGCTATAAACGTCAGCTGCTGCTATTATTTTTATTAACTGTAACCATTCTTCCTTGTCTTTCCCCTCCCTAAAATAGGGCCGTTGAGCCAAGAAAGCCAGCTATCTTGCAGGCCTTTTCTTCTGCCCCACCAGCTCTTAGCTGCTAAGCTAGAAGCATCAGGGTCAAGGCACTGGGTGGCAGGGGACACATTCATGGAGTTCACTGTTAGATCTGGCCTAAAGCCTTCAGGCCCTGAAAACAGAGCTGCGATTCAGCAGGTCACCTCCCTTGCCCTCCCTCCCGTACCCCCCAGACACACGGCAGGCCCTCAGGTAACGCAGGTCCCGCTCGGCGCTGAGCTGTGACGATGAAGAAGACCCAGGACTCCGCTGCTCCATGACGGCCTTTCCTCCTTGACCCGACCGTGCAGCACACCCACTCACCTGTCCAACCTCTTGCATTTCAGATTGCCCTGTGCCACTTTTTCTTCAACATCTCAGGCATCTTGCTGTGGTACCCAATCCCATTTGCCCGCCTGCCCGTCCGCCTGGCCAAGGCGCTGGGCAACATCTCAGCCGAGTATCGCTGGTTTGCCGTCTTCTACCTGGTCGTCTTCTTCTTCCTGATCCCCCTGGCGGTGTTTGGCCTCTCGCTGCTAGGCTGGCCGGTGCTGGTGGGGGTAGGGACGCCTGTCATCTTTGTGATCATCCTGGTGCTGTTCCTCAAGCTCCTGCAGTCCCGCTGCCCACGCGTCCTGCCCCAGAAGCTCCAGAACTGGAACTTCCTGCCGTTGTGGATGCGCTCGCTGAAGCCCTGGGACAAGCTCATCACCACGCTCACCAGCTGCTGCCAGAGGCGCTGCTGCTGCTGTTGCCGTGCCTGCTGCCTGCTGTGTGGCTGTGCCAAGTGCTGCCGCTGCAGCAAGTGCTGTGAAGACCTGGACGAGGCGCAGGACGTCCCTGTCAAGTCCCCCAAGGCTTTTGATAATGTGGCCATGGACAGAGAGGCCCAGGATGGGGTCCGCAAGTCTGAGGCGGATGCCTCGGGCGCAAAAACCACTGTCAGCATCACAGCCTTGTAGGTAGGGGCAGCCTGGAGGCGGGAGGAAGGCCCAACTGCCCGCACGGGAGGAGCTGTTCCCCACTGAGAGTTGACATCCATCCCGAATCGCATTGCCTTGGCCCAGTGTATCCGCCCGCACAGCAGTTTCATCTCAGCCTCGTGCTTCCTGGGTCTTTCAGGCCCGGGAACAGCACTGAAAGAGAATTAGCTAGTGAGAGGTGACCACACCTGCCTCCACACACAGCTGGGTTGGTCAATAGGACTTTTTTCCACATCATCCTCTTCCAAAGGAAAAGCCCCAAGGGAGGAATTTATGGAAGGTTCTCAAAGGTGCATATTCACATACGCTTTTCTTTATTGTGATCCAGCTCAGACATCTCTCTTTTACCAAAGGCCAGCTTCAACCAAGAGCAGCTGCTCCTCCACACATCCCAGAGCAGCCCATTTCAGGGGGAAATGGTATAATTGGAGAAGACCATAGGTGTGGGCCTTTCCCCCTTCTCAGTGCTCCCCACATCTCCTGTCAGGGTTTTCTCACCTGGGCAGGGATGGCTAGTCCCAAGAGTTCACCTGCTGTACCCTCAAGTTTCCAGAATGGTAGCCACATCTGAGCTACAGAGAGGGATTCAGAGAGCTTTGGCTCACCCGGCACTCCGGTCCTGTCCCTGAGCTAGCAGATAAAAGTATGAGAGCTGGGAAATGGGGACCATCTGGGGGAGATGGTACATCTGCCGCAAAGGCCCTGGCTAATTTAGAAGCCAAATTGGCAGGCATTCTGGCTAAAGCGTAGTACTGATAAAAAAATCATTCCTACTGAGTCTTTTGGAATAAGATATGCAGGTTCTGAGTCCCCTCCGCTGTGCCACCTTGAGTCATAGGAAGCACCTGAGCATGTGTCTAAGCTCTGTCTCTTTCTGGTGTGTGCAAATGGCTAGCTCGGTCAGCTTTCGGTGGTCAGCTTCTGTCCACACATCTGCCCGTCCATTTAACCAGAACCTCTTTCCCAGCATTCTCCCATATTCCCACAGATAGATGAACTTTGATTTTTCTGCCCTCTCTCCATGCCTGCAAAGCACAAAACTGAGGGCAGAAACCAGGGCATGGCTAGACTGCCCACAGGACCAGGGTCATCAAATGGCAGTGGGGTCCAGGTGTGTCTGTGGGTCGAAGGGTGTTCCTTCTCATCCCAGATGCCTTCTTTGTGCCTTCAAGAGCCCCCTGTTGTATATACACATCCTCTTTTGTTCTCTGCAGAGAGTGAGTGAGCTTCAGCTGAGTCTGGGAAAGGTGGTCAGTGCAGCCAAGCTCCCAGACCCTGCCCTCCCCCATCCTAGCTTCTCCATCACTTTCACAGGTTGTGGTACCAAACTGAGCCTTTCCCTGACCTTCCCTGTATAGATACTGATTCCTAAACAGCCATTTATAGTCTATATTTATACTCGTGCAACTGTACAGCATTTTTCATAAGTTACGTAGTAAATAGTTCTGTGATTTGTGTTATGTAGCGTTCTCAGAAACAAGGCCAGGTTCTACTAAGAAAGACCACCTTTGTATATTTTGTAATACTGCCCTTTCAACATGATTCTGCAGCCACACCCATGCCACACACTCTGTAAATAAGTGAAACCTGGGCAGGGCTGTGGCTCTTTTTTTAAAAATTGGATCCCTGTATCTGCATTGATTGCATTTTTTTCTTTTTTACTGGTGTGAGAAGTGAGAAAAAACCCAAAAGGGCCTCCTGGATCTAGTTCCTAAAAATTTGAGGTCTTTCCCTCATTTAATGTCACTACTCTCCAAGAGCACCAGCCACATAATTTGTGGAGCCCCTTGTTCAAAGAGTGAGGAAAGTGCCGTCGTAGGTACTAAAAATATCAAGCTTTCCTTTCTTTCATGGTCTCTCTTGACTTGTCTTTTTAAAAAATTGCTATTTAGTGCTATTCTAAGTTGAAATTTTTTAAGTTATTAGCATGAATTTTATGGCTCCTCTTTATATTGTGTGGTGCCAGCTTTAAATGCAAATGAGGACTTTTTAACTCAGAGGCAGTATTGCTGGAAGTACACAACTCATACTTTGTAGCTCGTACACGTATTTTGCTCTCACCAGAACAGCAAAGACATGGCACAAAACTCCATTGTTATAATCTCTTTTCTTCACTGTGCACGTTCTGCTGACATTCCCTACCTTACTGATGAGTAAGAAAGCGATGGAAGGGAAGGAACTCCAGGCTGCCCTTTCCTTCTGTGTCAGTATTTTCAGCCTTGAGTGGATTGCTCATGGAGGGAAGTAACACCAGTGAGGAAGGATGTGATAAGTCTTCTTAGTTATTTCTTTCCCTGTATTTGAATAGAAAGCGTGGCCTCTTGGGGGTGATCAGTGCCCCTGCCTGATGTGCAGGGGCACCGACATAACACACCTGGATTTGAGTCTTTTGCTGTACTTGCACTCAAGTTCTGCACTCATGGGGCATTGCGGATGCTCTATGCAGATGACTGGCGTGGCAAAGAACGGCGGGCACACAGTGCCCGTTTGGCCCTGCTCACACACATGCTCCACTGCGTGTTAGACTTAGCTTACAAAACTAAGTTGAAAGATAAAATTGTTAAGAATCTCAGGATCCTGGGCTTCCCCCGGTAGCACAGTGGTTAAGAATCCACCTGCCAGTGCAGGGGACATGGGTTCAAGCCCTGGTCTGGGAAGATCCCATATGCCGCGGAGCAACTAAGCGCATGCACTGCAACTACTGAAGCCCGTGCACCAAAAGCCGGGGCTCTGCAACAAGAGAAGCCACCCCAATAAGAAGCCTGCACACAGCAATGAAGAGTAGTCCATGCTCGCCGCAACTGCAGAAAGCCTGCGCACAGCAATGAAGACCCAATGCAGCCAATAAAATAATTTTGCTGCATTTAAGTAAATTGTGATTGGGTACCACAGGAAGACGCCTGAGATGCTGAAGAAAAATGTGGCACAGGGCAATCTGAAACTCATTTAAATAAAAAGAATTTCAGGATCCTGACAGCAGAGCATTTCAGCCAAGAATGAGGCCCTTCTGTGTGACTGCAAGCCCACGAAGCTGGCCCTGCCCACCACGCCATGTCACTCTAAGCGTTAAGGGAGGGTTGATTTAAATGAAAGAATGTGAGCAGCTCTCTAGGAGCTGAAGCGTTGTGCAGAGGGTTGGCTCAGCACTGTAGAGCGAAGCTAAATTGGAGTTTGGGATCATTTAAAGAATTGCGTTCCACCCCTGGTTGTGTCCTTTACTAGCAAACCTACTAGACCTTTTCAATGTCAATTTCCTCATCTGGAATGTGGAACAGAAACCCTTGGCTTCCTATGGTTATTAAAATGAGATAATGAATGCAAACGTTTGGCGCTGAGGTTGGTTTATTCCAAGTGCTCGGCATATAGGTATACCTCAAACGTGTACGGGACTAACACACATGGCAGTTGTACAAGATACGCTTCCCACGCTAGTTTGCATTTTTCTTTCCTTGACTCTTTCCAAAGTGTAATGCCAAGTCAAGAAAGCTACTATCAAACCCAAGCCACAGAGGTCAGAACTGGCCTTGGATTCATTATTAGGATGAGCTAGACTATTGTCATGTGACGCGTTTCCAAATGGACCTGTGGCCAGTTGAGGGACAGGGCTAGAAGCAGGTGGGGGGGGGGGGTTGGACAGGATGCAAAGAACCCTTAGTATTTAGGAAGCAAACTATTGTGTTGTCCTCTAAGGAGTGACTCACTTTCTTGTCCCAGTCAAGGAAGGATGTGGTAGTGGACTTTGTTTTACAAGGATTTTTACATTATTTTTGTCAAGGTTAAAAATCCAATAGTTGGGGACTTCCCTGATGGCGCGGTGGTTAAGAATCCACCTGCAGGAGCAAAGGGAACCCTCCTGCACTGTTGGAGGGAATGTAAATTGGTACACCCACTATAGAAAACAGTATGGGGATTCCTTAAAAAACTAAATAGAACTACCATATGATCCAGTAATCCCACTACTGGGCATATACCCTGAGAAAACCATAATTCAAAAAGAAACATGTACCACAATGTTCATTGCAGCACTATTTACAATAGCCAGGACATGGAAGCAACCTAAATGCCCATCAACAGATGAATGGATAAAGAAGATGTGGCACATACATACAGTGGAATATTACTCAGCCATAAAAAGGAATGAAATTTAGTTATTTGTAGTGAGGTGGATAGACCTAGAGTCTGTCATACAGAGCAAAGTAAGCCAGAAAGAAAAAACCAAACACTATGCTAACTCACATATATGGAAGTTAAAAAAATGGTACTGATGGAACCCAGTGACAGGGCAAGAATAAAGATGCAGATGTAGAGAATGGACTTGACATGGGGTGAGGGGCGAAGGGGAAGCTGGGACGAAGTGAAAGAGTAGCATTGACATATATACACTACCAAATGTAAAAGAGATAGCTAGTGGGAAGCTGCTGCATAACAGGGAGATCAACTGGATAATAGGTGATGACTTAGAGGGCTGGGATAGCGATGGTGGGAAGGAGTCGCGGGAGGGAGGGGATATGGGGATGTATGTACAAATACAGCTGATTCACTTTGTTGTACAGCAAAAACTGGCACAACAGTGTAAAGCAATTATATTCCAATAAAGAGCTTAAAAAAAAATCCGCCTGCCAATGCAGGGGACACAGGTTCGATCCCTGGTCCAGGAATATCCCACATGCCCCAGAGCAACTAAGCCTGGTGCACCACAACTGCTGAGCCTGGGCCCTAGAGCCCGTGAGCCACAACTGTTGAGCCCACGTGCTGCAACTACTGAAGCCTGCGCGCCTAGAGCCCATGCTCCACAACGAAGAGTAGCCCCTGCTGCCACAACTAGAGAAAGCCTGCACACAGCAATGAAGACCCAACACAGCCAATAAATAAATAAATTTATAAAAAACAAACAAACAAAAAACCTAGCTGCATAGACCAAATAACTTAAAAAAAAAAAAACCCAATAGTTGGAGAGTTTACAACTGTCGACCTTGTCATTTGCCCCATCTCTCCACGTATTCCTCTCTGGTCCCCCAGAAGCAATCTTTTCCAATTCTTACTGTGCTTTTTTCTGGAATATTGCCATAACCATCATATTATAATGGCTTTTTCTTAATGCAATGTGCCTGTTTTTTGGTAGATGAGGTTTAGCTTTCACACCACCCCTCCACTGCTGCCCATTTTCCAAACCAATAATCAATATTTATATTATTGTGATTACATGATTATGATAAACTGCAGAACTAAATATCGAACCCACATTATTTTCTTCCTTTTTAAAACATATTTATTTATTTTGGCTGCGCTAGGTCTTAGTTGCGGCATGTGGGATCTTTAGTTGTGGCATGTGGACTCAGTTGCGACATGCACGCGGGATCTAGTTCCCCTACCAGGGATCAAAGCGGGCCCTCTGCATTGGGAGCTTGGAGGCTTACCCACTACATCACCAGGGAAGTCCCCATGATTTTCTTTTTTTCATCAGTGCTGTCGTATCTATAAATATTTTTTCTTTATTGCTTCAAAGTTTCTGATTACATTTTGGTTTCTTTTTTTTTCTTTTTTAAAAATGCTCATCCACTTGACTCGGTCTGGAATAGTAGTTTCTGTCTGCCTTTCAAGCAACTGTCATCTTGGGCTCTGCCACTCTCCTAGGATGGCTATGCTGTTTTCTCGAGCTCATATTTGATTTCTTTACTCTCTAGTTTGCTTGGATTACCCAAGACGGTGCAAAAGAAAGAAAAATTTTGAGTCCATGGTTATGTGAAAATTTATTTTGTCTTCACAGCCCAAAAAGCCCTTCTCAAATTGCTGACCTATAGTGTGGGCAGATAAAATGGTGGTTGTTTTTTAGGCACTAAGTTTTTTTGTTTGATTGTTTTTTTTGTTTGTTTGTTTTGTTTTTTTAGGCACTAAGTTTTGGAGTTGTTACACAGCATTAGATAACTGATACAGAACCCAGCTGTCCAAAGTATAGACTTTTCCTTAAGTCCAGTGTTTTTCCTGCACCTCATTTTCAACCACCTCTTCTTACTCCTTTGGTTTAATTCTTTCAGAGAATAAATGTCCTATCTCCTGCTTGGAGTGGTAAAGCAGACCTATGGGTCCACCAAAGATGCATTACTTAATTATTAGCTTCAGTTTAATGTTATTGGTGTGTCATGTTAGAATAAATCATCCTCCTCAGGTACAGGCTAACATTATAGCTTGTGAGTAGAGGATAAATTATGCTGCCATGGTACAAAATTATGCCTCCCCAGGAAATTCCCTGGCAGTCTTAGAGCTCTCACTGCTGGGGCCCAGTTTCAATCCCTGGTTGGGGAACTAAAATCCCACAAGTTGCATGGTGCAACCAAAATAAATAAAATAATAAAATAAAATAAAATAAAATAAAATACTTCCTCATTTGGCCCAAGTTCATTACATAGGCTCCAAAGGAGTTGTGAGATCTGCCTGTTAGTGATGAGGTTTTAGTTTTACATTCTTCACTGGAGTCTTAAGAGTCAGTAAATAATGTCATTTTCTTCCCTTATGGAATTTGAAATCAATTGAAAAATAAGAATGAAGATAGACTTATGGAGATGAAAGTATCCATTTTATTACTAAGAAAGCTGATTTTAAGATGTGACTTTTAGCTCTGCAAAGGGGGAAAAGATTGCTAACATTCCACCCTGGAATTAAACCAATTTAATAACCCAGTTATAGGCAGATGTGATGCCACCGGTGTTCCCCTTGGGACATTATCAGATCCCCAAAGCCAGCTCCCCAGTCCTCACAGGTGCCCTGGTCCTTGAGTGAAGTGTATGTGGGACACATCACCAGTCAAGGCAGCAAGTCACGCCCCAAACACCCACAGCTGAGGCGGAAAAGGGAAGCGTTTTTCTTCCCCCTGGAGTTTTAATCCCAAGTAGCCTAGAGGGAAGCTTTGCTTAGGGAATGTGTACATCCCTTGGCCTGGTCCTACCCCGGCTTTCCTCATTCTGTCTGAAAGCAGTAAAGGAATCTTATTCCTTCGTTGTTCTTCTTACCACTCTCATTTTTGCTCCTCAAGAAAACTCCCTCGAGGAAGGAAGCTATTAAGAATCTAGACGTGGTGGAGGGAAGATATTATCAGGAGACTTTCTTTACATAGAGCAGGAAGTCAGGGTAGAAGCAAGTCTAGTGGTTGGTGGCCCAGGCGGAAGCTGAGGCGTGTTGGCTGTGACCATTAACTCCTGCTCCCCGTCCCCCCATGTTTCTGTCTGAACGCCAGTCCAGACGGGCTTGCCTCCTCTCTCACTCGGGTCCGGTGAGATCGCTTCAAAGGAACATTCAGAGAGCGGGGCAGGAGTGTCCCGCGATTGGGGATACATCTCGTGTCCGAGAAAGTGGCCGGTGGCAGCAGAGAGAAAGGCTGTGCCTGAGAGAGAACTGCCGTCCGCTCTGACAGCCAGTTCAATGACGTCCAGGATGGTTCATTCACACTCATAGCTGCTGGTGGGGAGCCTGGCTGGGCTGGTGACCAGAGTGCCGTAGTTCTCTTTCACATGACCTCTCCATGTGGCTGGGGCTTCGCAAAGCATGGTGACGGGTTCAAAATGGGAATGTACCAAGTCTGGGGAAGAAGCAGCTCTGGCTCTCTTACCTACGGCCTTGCTTCAGAAGCTATATAGCATCGCTTCTGCCACCTTCTATTGCTCAGAACAATGCTGGTCCCAGTTCAAGCGGGGAGGAATAGAATCCACCTTTCCTTAGGAAGAAAGGCAAAGAATTTGCAGCCATCTTTCATCCACGACTTAAGTGATCCTGAGACTTTTTCTTTCTTTATTTTAATTTTATTTTATATTTTATTTCTAGTTATGCAAACATTTTCATTGTAGCGTTTTTCCAGATCTGACAGCCTTTATTCATTTGTCCATTCTTGAATGTCTGCAGCACTGAAAGTGGGCACTGCGCAGAGAGATTTTGTTTGTCTCATTACATGCTCTAATTTTTATGTGCATTTAGATTTTCTCTTCATCTCCATGATAAACCCTTAGAGACCAGGACAATATTCGGCGCGCTGCTTTGGGCTCCTTCTGGGACTCAGAGGAATGCTTACTAAGAAGTTAGCTTACTAGTGGGTCAGTTACATGATAAAATTGCTCTAACAGGGGGTCTTTTGATTGGACATGGCTAACTTCAATATGGAGAACACTTCAAGCAATTTTTTCAATATAATTTAGACAGCAGTGAAGTTCACTTTTGTTTGAAAGTCCCTCCTTCTTAATGCAGGTTAATGATTTCAACATCACAGGGAAGAACGTTCAGTACCTGAGGACAAAGCAAGTGTGCTCAAGAATTTCACAAGTTCTTGTTTGTTTCACAGTTGACAAGTCACCAGGGCTCACTTAAAGGGAAGAAAAAGACCAATAGTTTTTTCTAACAAATTTTGGAACACTTTGAGGCCTTCCTCTTTTGAATGCTTTTGGTAAGGAGTATCTTATTGAATCTTCCATTTATCTACAAAAGGAATATAGAGTCAGTGCCCCCAAGCCAACAACACAGAGACATTAAAGGAAAAACCAAAGAAAAGAACTCATTCCTGCCCCTCCTTAGCTGTGGCATGCAAACTTCTTAGCTGTGGCATGCAAACTTCTTAGCTGTGGTATGTGGACTCTTAATTGGGGCATGCATGCGGGATCTAGTTCCCCAACCAGGGATTTTTTTTCTTAAATAAATTTATTTATTTATGTATTATTTATTGGCTGCATTGGGTATTCTTTGCTGCACACAGACTTTCTCTAGTTGCCGGGAGCAGGGGCTACTCTTCATTGCGGTGGGCAGCCTTCTCATAGCGGTGGCTTCTCTTGTTGCAGAGCACAGACTCTAGGCACATGGGCTTTGGTAGTTGTAGCACATGGGCTCAATAGTTGTGGCTCCAGACTCTAGAGCTCAGGCTCAGTAGTGGAGAACAGGCTTAGTTGCTCCACAGCATGTGGGATCTTCCTGGACCAGGGCTCAAACCCATGTCCCCTGCATTGGCAGGTGGATTCTTAACCACTGTGCCACCTGGGAAGTCCCCAACCAGGGATTGAACCTGGGCCCCCTGCATTGGGATCACGGAGTCTTACCCACTGGACTACCAGGAAAGTCCCGTGGTTATCTATTTTAAATATAGCAGTGTGTACATGTCAACCCCAAACTCCCAATCTATCCCTCCCCCCCGACCCTTCCCTTCTGGTAACCATAAGTTCATTCTCTAAACTAAGACTTTTTTTAAAAAACTTGAAGTTGATTTACAATGTGTTAGTTTCTGGTGTACAGCAAAGTGCCTCTTTTTTTATATTCTTTTCCATTATGGTTTATCACAGGATATTGAATATACTTCCCAGTGCTCTACAGTAGGACCTTGTTGTTTATCCATTCTATATATAGCAGTTTGTATCTGCTAATCCCAAACTCTCAATCCATCCCTCCCCCACCCTCCTCTGCTTGGCAACTACAAGTCTGTTGTCTATGTCTGTAAGTCTGTTTCTGTTTTGTAGATAAGTTCATTTGTGTCATATTTTAGATTCCATGTATAAGTGATATCATATGGTATTTGTCTTTCTGGCTTACTTCACTTAGTATGATCATCTCTAGGTCCATCCATGTTGCTGCAAATGGCATTATTTCATTCTTTTATATGGCTGAGTAATATTCCATCATATATATATATATATATATATATATACACACCACAACTTCTTTCTCCATGCATCTGTTAATGGGCATTTAGGTTGTTTCCATGTTAAGACTTTTTTCCTTAACAGGGACTAGAAAAATTGTGGGGTTTTATGAGGAAGCAAAGAAAGAACATTCCATCAAACAAATTTTAAAGATCAGTGGGAGAAAAAAAGTAAAGTTACATTCTGATTGTATAATACTCATCATATTTATTTAATTTTTCAATTATGATCATAAAAAGTAATAACAGAAAATAATATAGCACTGAAATACATAAAGCAAAATATAGGAAACATTTCATAGAAAAAAATTCATGGAGGGAAAATGTTTAGCCCAAAATGTTTTTAAAAATTTCTTGTATAATAAAAATTTTCAATCACATACAAAAGTAAACAGAAAAGTATAAAGAATTCCTACATGCCTTTCACTAAGCTTTAACAATTATCAACTCAGAGCCAATATTTTTTCACCTATACCCCAAACCACTTTCTCCTTTGCCACATTGTTTTGAAACCAAGCTCAAAGATCATATAATTTTATTCATAAGCATTTCAACATGAATTTCTAAAAGATAAGAATGCTTAGAAAAATCCGCAATGATGGATGTTAACGACATTGTGGTGATTGCTTTGTAATATATACATACAATGAGTCATTATGTTGTACACTTGAAACTAATAGAATGTTATATGTCAATTGTATCCCCATAAAAATTTTTAAAAGTATAATACCTTTAGCACATCTAAAAAAATTAACAATTTCTTAAAACTAGTTGAACATTTGACTGCTACAATTTAATAGTTGTAGCAGTCAAAAATAAATAAAATAAAAGATATAGTTCTGTACTGTCTAATACAGCACATAGTAGCCACAAGTATTGGGCACTTATGTTTATTGTAACTGGGAAATTTTAAAATTTTATTTAATTTTAATTTAGATATAATTTTTAAAATGATACTTGATTCGGTATCAACAATTTTTAAAGAATGTTTAGATCAACTTGGATATGTGAATCTACTTTTTCAACTGTAAGTTTTATGGAATCTAAATACAGAGCAATAACTGATGACAACTTAGCATCTGAATTGAGATGCGCTACATAAAACACACCTTGGATCTGAAAGACCTAGTATGAAAAAAAAATGTAAACTATCTCAATATATTTTATATTGACTACATGGTAAAATATTTTGGATACAATAGGCTAAATAAAATATGCTAATTAAAATTAATTTCCCCCCCCTTTTTTTTAACTTTTTTAACATGGCTGCTAGAGAATTTTAAATTACATATGTTGCTCACAGTGCATTTCTATTGGACAGTGTTGATATAAAAAGTCTGAATGGTATGATCAATGAGATCAATTTAACAGATAAATATTGGACTCCCTTTTTCTGCAAACATAAGCTCTTCTAGTACTCACAGATATTTTTGAAATTCGTTATATATGTTCAACAAAAAAAAATTTAAATTATTTCCCCAAAGCACAAATTATTAAGAGCACTCTCTAAATATTAATAACATATGTAGAATCAACAGAAAGATCCCACCTTACAAAAATACACGAATTCTCTCCTAAGTAATTCTTTTGTCAGATAAATGAAAAAACTCACTGTAAGATATTTAGAAACCAGCAGGAATGAGCGTAGTACACAGCAACACTATAGGACCTGACAAAGCTGTAATTAGAAGCAAATTCAAAGTAACAAATGCTTTCATTATTAAACAGGCAAGAATGACAGAACAGAATGAAGCAGTAAATTCAGAAAGTTAGAAAGCAAAGTAGCTTGAAGGAAACCCAGAGAAAGGAAATACAAAGATAAAACAGAAATTGAATTAGAAAAAAGAAAGGATAAGTAAATAGTCTTAGATTTTAAAAAACAACAATAAAATAGATAACATTTCATTCGAGGCTTATTCAAAAGACCTTATAATAAAAAAGAAAGTGAAAAACTCACATACCCAGTATTAGATGCATAAAATAGCCCACATTTACCAACTATTTCCCATGTCCCAGGCTCTAGCTAAGCATTACCTGCTCCAGTTCACCTCCCAGCATCCTTATGAAAGACAGAATGCTAATGGCTCTCTTTTTCATTTTCTACATTTCAAGAGCCAGGATCAGAGATGTCAAAGTAACTTATCTAACTACACTCATCATAGGAATAAGAAATAAAATGGACACTTAAACCCAAGACCTCCAAACCTTAGGTCCTGCCATTTTAAATCTCTACACAGTACTGAGTAATGGATAAAATTTCAGATACAGAAAATTTTAAATGCTGGATGCAACTCAGTGCTAATACATTTGAAAATCCTTACAAAGGGTATGATTCCTGAGTAAAATGTAAATTACCAAACTTGACTCAAGAAATAGATAACCGAAACAAAGCAATAACCATGAAAGAAAAGTTGATTGCCTCCACAAAAAAATGCTGGGCTAAGTAATTATAAGAGAACGTTATTTTTAAAAAGACCTTTGAGGAATAAATAATTCCCATGATAAAGAAATTATTTGAGGACAAGGAACAGAGGAAACTATGGGTTATGTCACAACTCGGTTTTAAAGCTAATTCAGACACAAAGTAAATAATAGATAATGTTTTCTTGTATAGAGACAAAAGTTTTAAGCAAAACTCCAGTAAATAAGCCAAGCAGTATATAAAATACCAAGTGATGTTATGTCAGAAATATGAGGAAGGTTTAACATAAAACTTCTACTGGTAAAATTCACATCAATATCTGTCCTCTTGACAGACAGTTTTGAAAATAAGAAACTCCAATATGCATTTCTGATTTATTTAAAAAGTAAACTTTGATTTAAAAAACATACTTTCTCTTCATGATATAAAACGTCTATCTCAACATCCAATATCTAACAGATATAAATAAGAATTAATATCATGCTTAAAAGTTAAACACCAAAGGCATTCCCATTAAAATCAGAAATAAGACAGAGATTCAGGTTACCACCACAATTATTTACTATGATTCCAAAAGTTTTAACCATTTTTAAATAAAGTGCAAAGAAATATCGTTCACAATGGCAGCAATGCCATTAGCTACCCAGAAATAAGCCTAGAAAGATAAGTGGAAAAGGCGGAATCAAAATTATATATGCAATGTAATCTTTATTAAAGAAAAAAGTGCACAGATAACAGGCAACTTTTTTATTATACGTTCCTAAACTTTCCATTTAGCATAAGCATAAATTGTATGATCATAAAAAGATAAACAGCAACAACAAAATAAAAAAATCCCGAGACAGAGAGAGTTGGAGTTGAAAATGTGATGAGTTTGCAGTGTCAGGAGAGAGAGGCAAGTTGGGAAATGGACTGAGTGGGAACCAAGGTACATACCCTCCTCTCCCTAAGACTCCTTAGGAAATACTACTTCCTGGAGTATGTCTCCTTTCATCCAGCGCTGAGTGTGGCGTTCAGAGCTGAACGACTGGGGTTCAAATTCCTCAGTGAGTCAAGCTGAAACCTACTAGCAATTGATGGCTGTAAAAGACACCAGAGGGCAAGCAGGCCGTGTGATAAAGGTGTTCCACTTGGTTAAAGTCCTCTAATCCCAGATAGTGTGCAGATTGGGCTTCTGGGGCCCTAGGCCTTCTCCATGTGAGCATGGCCCCAGCCGAGGGCAGGAATGAGTCTTTGCTGACCAACTTTACTTTTCACCTGCCTTTCCTAGGGCCCACCTGGAGGGAGGGAGAAGTAAGGTGTTCATGTGTGGGGGTGTGTGTGGATACACAGGTGTCACTAAATTCTCCGGACATTTCCTTTAAAAGTCACCCTGAGTCTAGGATAACAGGAATTCTGGCTCATTCCTGTTAACTTCTGCCATCGCCAAGAGCACTCCCACCTTTGGTTGTGACTGGTCACCTTTCTTTCCAAATTGCACCTTCTGTCTCCTGCCAGTAGCTCCGGCCATGCGTTACTACTTCCTCACTTGGTGTTACTTTACCGTTTCCTTCACGCTCTCAAAGCACCAAGACTACGTTAAAGTCACAGGCTTTCCTAAAACCTTGAAAATGTCACAGGGCAGACAGTGCAAAAAGGCAAACTTTCATCTCCACTCAGTCTTTTAGCCTCATTCGGCCGCCTGTCCGGCTTGTTCCCTGGCCTACCTCCCTGGTGCTCGGCAAGCTCCTACATCTCAGGTCACAGCCTCCTTTCAATTTCCCCTCCTCCGTCCAGGCCCAGGGACCTCCAAACTCCCTGCACCCCAGGTAGCCACAGAGGGAGCCCCAAATCAGTGAGCATCCTGGCAAGCCACGGTGGGCACACCCACCCTGGGCTCTGCAGTGTGGTGGGGCTCTTCCTTCAAAACTGCAGATGTGCAGGCCAGGCCCTGGAGTGGACACTGGAGAGGTTTTCCTCCACCTAAAGCAGCCCCTCCGTCACCCAGGATGACTTCTGTGGGCCAGTTGTTCCTGGACTGTTCAGAACTTCACAGAACCTGCTAAAATGCAGAACTCCAGGCCCCGTCCCAGACACTGCCACTCGGTAGGTGGAGGGCCAGGAATCTGCATTTTGAGAAAGTATCCCAAGTGATTCTGATGTTGGTAGTTCTTAAATCATACTTGGAGGGACTCTGCCCTCAGCAAAGGGCAAAAATTAAGACCACTTTTCTCTTTTGGCTTCGCTGGGTACATGGCTTGCGGAATCTTAATTCCCAGACCAGGGATTGAACTCATGTGCCCTGCAGTGGAAGCATGGAGTCCTAACCACTGGACCTCCAGGGAATCCCCAAAACCCTTTTTCGTATAGTTTGTCAGGCCTTCTCTTTTTCTCTCTCTGCCTCCTTTCCTTTCCTTTCCCTTCCCTCCCTTCCTTCCTTCCTCCTTCTCCTTTTTCCTACACTCACAGAAATGTTAACAGTCATTTCTTGGTTGTAAGAAACATTTATAAAGAAAATTATATATGTTATCTATTTATTTATAATTATATATATTCATTGTATATGGATATATAAGAAAATAAAAATGCTTGTATTTATATTTTTCGGCACTTTCCCCAGTTTTTTGAACTTATTTTGTCACTAGGAAAAAAATATAATAAAAGAAAAACTTGAACGACTCTTAGAAAGTGTGTCAACTGGGAAATCGGATTTGACCCTGGAGTCTCTCCTAGCACAAGAACAAGTCTTCATCTCCTAATAGCTTATCTAAGTAACCAGGGGGTTTTTCCTGGGATTCCCAAGAAACCTCCCCAGTGACTGTGTGTGCTGCCAGGGCAGGAAGTTCCTGGGGCTTGGGTCTGCTGACTTTCCAGCCTGGAGAGGGAAAATGTGCTGGAGGGTAAAGGTCACCTGTCTCAGGTCTGCAGGTCCACCTCCCACCCTTCTGCCTCACGAGACTGTCCCCTGAGGCTCTGCGGCACCCTGGTGAGTTTGATCCCGCTCTGCCCTTCTCTTAGCATGAAGGCAAGACTCTGATCATCAGCGCTCTCACCTGTGAAGCCGGCAAAGGGACCAATCATCTTTTCTTCACAAGAGAGTTGGGAGAATTAAATGCAAATGCTTTGCAGACGGTGCCCAGCAGCCAGTGCTGCAGCCCTCGGTCTTTCCGCAGGATCTTAGTAAGCTCTACTGTGCATGGGGATGTCCTCGGCTTGGGCTGAACACGCAATGAAGGTGCATTCCTGCTTCAAGTCCCTTCAGCTGTCCAGGGAGAGAGCCTGACACTTAGACAAAGCCAGCATGTGACTTTTGCTAGGACAGGAGGAATCAAGCCAGCCTCAGAGCAAATTCTAGCTCTTCCTTAAGACCTGTGACCTGAGGCAAGGTATTCAGCCACTGTGGGCTGCTCTCTCAGAAATGTGAAGATATCTGTTTCACAGGGTAGTTGTAAGGATTTAAATGAGATTGCCCCTAACCTCAGGAATTAGCATCTCTCCTTTAGAATGTTTGCTGCGTTTCCCTGTAACCTCTACAATTATTTCGCTAACATCACCACCCATTGTGCCTTCTAAGCAGCGATATTTGTGAAATCACGGTTTTGATGTGTGAGTCCTATTTTTTCTTCTACTGAACATTAAAACAAATGCATAGCTGTAAAAATTCAAATCCACCTAGAGATATTTCACATGCCCCCTGGGGCATAAATACCACACGTAGGTAGGGAAACACGGATATTCTTAATCACATGGCTTCTCCTGAGGCTCAAAAACACACAGTTTTGTGGATTCTGAGAAGTAAACACAGAGCAGGGGAGAGGACCCGATGCCTTAGGGCTGGGGCAGGGGTGGGGTAGGGGAGGCTCCGCAGAGGAGGTGACCCCTGAACACAGCACTGAAGCCGAGCTCTCTGTCATCAGGTGAGTGAAAGGGCTCGAGGAAGGAAGAGGGGCTAAGGGAGGTGCTTTCCAAGAAAAGGGGCACAAAAGTGGAACAGGACGTAGAACATTTTCGAGGAATTGCCCGCAGGGTAGCACGTTGGGCTGGAAGTGGAAGTGTGTGAGAGAGGAGTTTGGAAGGGTCTATAAGCTGGCTCAGATAAAGAAGGGCACGCACGCTCTCTGAGGAATTTGGACTTCATCCTGGCGGATAGGGTGAAACCCTGAGGAGTCACACATTTCCATTTATAGCCTAAGAAGGTCTCAGACTTATTCACAGTAGCTCAAGATGGAAGGTCCACAAGGCTGCCTGATAAACTCTGTAAAAACACCTCTTACACGTCTTGGTTCTCATCCCTTCATTCGCTAACGGGGGCTTCCACATAAATTATATGGAACTGTTTATTTCAGCAGAAAGGAGCCCTTTGTTTCTGACTTCAGCTTCTACTGTCCCAAAGAGCCGTGGCTGTTAGGATGGTCACGTACCCACTTGGTAGCGAAAGCCGGAAACCTGGGAGCCGTCTTCAGCTTGCGCCTCTGCTCTGCCCTCTACAACCAGGCTCAGCAGCCCATCAATTTCCCCACTGCAATACTGATCAAATCCCGTGCCGCCTCTGCCTCCCCCTGCCCCTTGCAATTCATACCCTCTTCATCTCTCACTTTGTTGCTGTGTAATGGTCTCCAAACCATCTCACTGCTGGTTGCATCTGGATTTCTCCACGTAGGGAGCAACAATATCCTAAGCAAATCTCTTTTCTTACTAGGTCTCAGTTTCTTCATCTGTCATGTAGGGATGATGTCATCATATATCCATCTGTCTCATAGGGTTGCTGTGGGGATTATGTAAGCTACTGAGTGTCAAGCACTTCCTGTGCTGCATGGTACATAGTTGAAGTTCAACAAGGATTTGGCACGATTATTATAGCCGCCTCCCATTCTGTTATTTATAGCTGCCTTAAAAACCCAAACTCTATATGTGAATAAATAGGCCTTCTGGTGTTAGTCTCCTGAACAGGGCCTGTGGAGTCCCTGAGGCTCGTATCTGCTCTCTGTGTGCAGATGACTGAGCCCTGCAGAGATCAACAGGGGCAAGGCTGCAATGAGGGGAAAGAGGCCCCTGGGGCACAACATTGAAGGAGGCACTAACCCTCAGGGTCGTGCAAGTGCTCCCTTCAATTCTGTGCCCTAGTTCCTAAGGCGGGTTTACAGCCTGCCTTGTTTTCCTCTAGCTGAGGGATGCTCTATACAGAGAACCAGACCTTCCAGCTGTGGGTAAAATGCAAATAAGCTCCAATGCAGCCTTCCAAGTACTCTGAAACCCACAGGGGTAGAAGGAAGAGGGAGAGCCCAGGGGAGGCGTAGGGTTACATCGGTGAGGACAGTGCCAGGGAGGAGAGGCGTGTCAGTGTCTCAGGCACCCAGACTGCCCAGGGATAGGGATTTGCCGTCCACCCTGAGTAGTCACAGGCTACCTAGTAGACTGGTACGTTTCAGTATTAAAGTGTGGATCTGTAGTTTCTCCCACCCCCGGCTCCGGCTTCTAGCAAAGGAACGATGCCCCTGCCTCCCCCTCGGTTGGCCTGGTGCCAAGCAACTAAAGCGTGTGCTGATGAGCTGAGGTCAGCTTTATCTTGCTGATTATCCAGGCAACTCTGCATCCACTGGGGTGTCGTGGGGATGAGGGCTGAGGGCAGGGACAAGGCATCATCCTCTGAGGAGGTGATCCAGGCAGACACGTCTGTCTTCACCCGTCACACCCACCATGAGCAGAGGCTGCCAGCTGACGTGGTGGGAGTGGGACAGAGGGGAGGTGGAAGCAGAGGCCAGGGAGAGAGCTCAGATTTCCAAGGCATCTGTCCCGCCCAATATTTTAGAACTCCTTTCAAATCAGCAAGTTAATGCAGCGAGGGGAGGCCATATCAGGCTGGTCCCAGTCTGGTGCTTGCGGTTAATGTATCATGAAAGGAACCGAGGGTGTTGCCGAGGCCAATGGTAAAGTCAGCAATGCTGGGAGTATCAGTCAGCCGGATGTGCATCTCCTTGTCCCTCCCCACCCTCACCCCAAAGGGCTTTCCCTTTGTCCTGTGGTTCTTTTTTTTTCCTAATAAATTTATTTATGTATTTATGTATTTATTTGTTGGCTGCACTGGGTCTTTGTTGCTCTGCACAGGCTTTCTCTAGTTGCAGAGTGGGGTCTACTCTTCCTTGCGGTGCACCGGCTTCTTATTGCAGTGGCTTCTCTTGTTGGAGAACGTGGGCTCTCTTGTTGCTCTCGGGCTTCAGTAGTTGTGGCACATGGGCTCAATAATTGTGGCTTGTGGGCTCTAGAGCACAGGCTCAGTAGCTGTGGTGCACGGGCTTCGTTGCTCCGCAGCATGTGGGATCTGCCTGGACCAGGGCTTGAATCCGTGTCCCCTGCATTGGCAGGCGGATTCTTAACCACTGCGCCACCAGAGAAGCCCTGTCCTGTGGTTCTTTCTTCCTCTTCCTCCTTCACCTCTCACCCGGGTCCCTCCTCCGACGGGCTTGACCCAGAAGGAAGCTTGTACGTTTGGGTAAATGCCAGACTGGGTTTGAATTCTGGATCTACCACTGACCATTGGTGAGATATTGGTCAATTTATTTAACCTCTTTGAGCTCAGTTTCCCCGGCTGCTGTATACCCACCCAGAAGATGGAAGGATGAATGTGGTAGTGTTTGCAAAGTATCTGACAATAGTTTCCACTGATGCTAGTTACACTTAGGTTAGTCCTGTCCCACCTTTCTTTCAAATGCAGAGTTGTTGATTTTTTATAATTTTAACAGGAACGGAGGAGGAAATGGTTGTGTTAGGACTTTTGAGGAAGCCTTCTCGTGGGTCCCTTAAGCAAGAATTATTAATAATGATGACAGAAAACATGTATGGAGTATTTCCCATGCGCACAGCTCTGTTCTCAGTACTTTACAAGGACTAACTCATTAATTCCCCTGCCAGCTCTGTGAAGCAGGAACTACTGACATCCTCATTTTACAGACCCAGAGAAATACCCTCGTCCCCTAGAGAGTGGGCTCACCTATCTACTCCTGCTGGATTGTTTGTTTGTTAAAGAATGGCTTTGGACCTCTCATGATTTAAAAAAATAATTTATTGAGATGAAATTCCTATAACACAGAATTAACCATTTTAAAATGAATACATCAGCGGTATTTAGTACATTCGGAATGCTGTGCAGCCACCACCTCTATCTCGTTCCAAAACACTTCCATCACTCCAAAGTAAAATGCCTTGTCCTTCCCCCAGCCCCTGGCTACCACCTATCTGTGCTCTGTCTCTACGGATTTATCTATTCTGGATTCTTGCATATAAATGGATCATGTAATATGTGACTTTGTTGTTTCTGGCTTTTTTCACAAAGCATAGTGTTTTCGTAGTTCATTCACGTCGTAGCATGTATCAGTACCTTTTTATGGCTGAATGATGCTCCATTTTATACACCGTAATTTATATGCCACATTTTATATACCACAATTTGCTTATCCACTCATTCCTTGAAGGACATTTGGACTGGTTCCACCTATTGATTATTGTAAGTCCTATTGCTGTGAACATGCTTGTACATTTACTCGTTTGAGGCCCTGCTTTTAATTCCTCAGGATGTATACTAACGGGTGGAATTGTGGGATCATACGCTGATTCTGTGTTTCAGTTTTGAGGAGCTAGCAGACAGTTCTCCACAGCAGCTGAGCTATTTTATATTCCCACCAACAATTATGAGGGTTCCAATTCTTGCACATCCTCATCTACGTTCGTTATTTTCCATTTTTTAAAAATTCTAGTGGGTATAAAGTGGTAACTCACTGTGGCTTCGATTTGCATTTCCTTAATGACTAAGGATGTTGACATCTTTTCATGTGCTGTGTGGGCTTCTTGTATATCTTCTTTGGAAATTATCTGTTCAAGTCCTTTGCCCATTTTTTAAACTGAGTTGTTTGTCTTTCTATTGAGTTGGGAGGGTTCTTTATGTAACCGGGATATAAAACCCTTATGAGATGCATGATTGGCAGATATTTTCTCCCATTCAGAGATTGTCTTTTCACTTTCCTGATGATGGCCTTGGATGCACAAAAGTTTTTAATTTTAATAAAGTCCAGTTTATCTGTTTTCATTGCTGTTGTTGCTCTTGGCTTGGCATCACATCTAAAAATCTATTGCTAAATCTAAATTTATGAAGATTTACTCCAGTTTTCTACTCAGAGTTTTACAGTTTTAGCTGTTACATTCAGGTCATGTACCCATTTTGAGTGAGTTTTTCCATATAATGTGAGGTAGGAAAGGCACTTTATTCTTTTGCGTGTGGAAATTCAGTTGCCCCAGTACCAATTGTTGAAGAGACTATTCCTTCCCCATTGAATGGTTTTCCCCTTGTGATTTTAATCTCTATGGAATAGGCATGAAGGCAGTTAAAGAACAGCAGACATCCCAAGTCCTGGTCTGGGAACAAGGGGAGCTATCAGGACAGGTTTGCTAAGCATATCAAACAAAGGCCTGGGGAGGACATATTTAGAGCTACAGCCCTGCGTATAAGTGGGGGGACTGCTTGCTGTTTATGACTTCGTCAAACATGAGTTGACTTTTCAAATTGATTGAATTTATCCAATGCAATGGGAAGAAAGAACGATGCAAACATTGTGGTTACATCCAAATCCCCAATTCAGAAGCCAGTGCAGCTGACCTATCAACAGGCCAAGCTAACCTTTGTACAAGGGAGGCCATAAGATTTCCATGACTTAAGTAATTTACTTCCTCTGCTTGCTTTCTTAATACTCCTGAATGTGAAAAACATTATGCAAGCTGGTAGTCACAGTAAAGTATTTTACAGTTTTCAAAAAAGTATTCACATTCTATTGCAGTGAATTATTAACTGAAATAAGATCTTACTGCAATCTGAGTCAGTGAACTTGAAATTGTAAATAAAACACTTAGGAAGGACTCCACATTTATAATATAGAAACCACAACAGACTTGCTGTTGAACTAAGAGAACAGAGAAAGAGGATCAATAACTTCTAAGTATTTACTACATGTTAGACACTCAGACATTTGCACAACCTCTATTTTCTCATTTAATCTTTGCCACAGCCTGAGAAGCAGGTATGCTGATTCTCATTTTACGATGTGAAAACTGAGGCACAAAGAAGTTGTCTCTTGCTCCAGACAGATCTTTAAGAAGCGTAAAAGCAAAGATTTTAGCTCAGATCACATGGTCTCAAAGTCCACACACTCTTTTAAAGACTGAAATATCATTGGAAACAAAGTTTAATACAATTGTAATTTTTAAAAAGTGAAAAAATAAAAAGCCAAAAAAGAACCAACTAATCTAACTGGAGCTTCTTATCTATGTACATTTAAGCTGATCAAACTGGAATATCACACTGGCCTCCAATATCACACTTGATCAGAAGTAGTATTTTATAGGAAGCCAGTGCCTGTTTGAGAATCACTTGACTCCTTTATTTAAAACTGACAATTTCGAGAGGCAGTTTCATCTTTCTCTTTCCACCAAACAGTTCCTCAAGAGATCTTCAGAGCTGGTTCTAACCTGGACTTGTCTGTTCTACAATTTCTAGCTTTTAGCTAGTTCTGGGTTCTGAACCTCTAGAGGTCACAGGGCAAGAGAAACGTACAGGAGTGTCTGGTTACCTAGGGTTACAGAACCGCAGGCCAGCAGGGCAAGTCAGCTGCTGAGCCCTCAAATGTGGCTTCACCCCTAGGGGCCAGAGGTGCTCAGAATCCTGTTGGAAACCCAAGCACTTTAAGCTGAGTGGTCAAGCCAGCCCAAACCTGAGGTGCCAAAAACTGCCAGCCACATACAACAAGTCTTAAACTGTAATTCCTTTTGATGCAACAATCCCTCTTCTGTCGATTTATCCCGAGGGAATTAATATGAAAACTACAGATTTGACTACAAGGTTTTTTTTTTTCCTCAGAATTTATTATAATACCCCCAAATCAGATATAATATAAATATCCTGTATGGGAGATTGGATAAATCAAACAAGTATATCCATTTAATGAAATACAATTTAGCCATTTCAAGTATGGCAAAGAAAAACTAATTTTTTAAAAAACAATATTTATTTCTTTATTGGCTGTGTTGGTCTTTGTTGCTGCACGAGGGCTTTCTGCAGTTGTGGAGAGCGGGGGCTACTCTTCATTTTGGTGCGCGGGCTTCTCATTGTGATGGCTTTTCTTGCTGCAGAGCACGGGCTCCAGGTGCGTGGGCTTCAGTAGTTGTGGCACACAGGCTCAATAGTTGTGGCTCGTGGGCTCTAGAGGCTCAGCAGTTGTGGCACATGGGGCTTAGTTGCTCTGAGACATGTGGGATCTTCCCAGGCCAGGGATCGAAACTGTGTCCCCTGCATTGGCAGGTAGATTCTTAACCACTGAGCCAGAAGGAAAGTCCCACAAAAACTAAGTTTTTGACATAGAAAGTTGTTAGGTGAAAACAAGAACTAAGTCAAAAAGATTACAAAGAAAGACTTCCCTGGTGGCGCAGTGGTTAAGAATCCACCTGCCAGTGCAGGGGACATGGGTTTGATCCCTGGTCTGGTAAGATCCCACATGCCATGGAGCAACTAACCTCTCATGCCACAACTACTGAAGTCCTTGAACCTAGAGCCCGTGCTCTGCAACAAGAGAAGCCACTGCAATGAGAAGCTGCACACTGCAATAAAGAATAGCCCCCGCTCGCCACAACTAGAGAACGCCTGCTCGCAACAACTAGGACCCAATGCAATAAATAAATAAATAAATAAATAAATCTGAAGGAAAAAAAAAGATTACAGAGCAGTACTGTCTGTTGATCTATCTATTATCTCTAGCTCCAAAACCTGAAAATGTAAACTCTATTAGCAACAGGAGACCTCGGCTATAGGAATTATGGAGATTTTTGTGCTTTCACATGCTCTCCAGATTTTTCTACAACTTACTCGTTACTTTTGTAATTGGTAAAAAGGGTAATTTACACAAAAATTAAAACAGAGCCAGAATCTTATATCTCTGTTTGGAGAAGAGCATAAAATTTCAGTTTCGATAGAATTTGCTTTCCAGAGGATGAGATTTGTGATTTTAAACATATATTTAGTCCATCTCACTGACCAACCTGGATAGCTGAGAGCAGATTGTGTCATGGTTGTGATACTCTGGGGATTCTCTTTCCCCTTTATCTAGGACCACTACCTCCTAAGGGATCAGACCTCTTTGGCACTTTCCTGAGCAGCTACAGAGCAGGTACTAACCAGCCTAAGAAGTTCGGGAAGGACCTACTGCCTTGCACAAAATTCCTATTCATTACTTGTTTGTTGATTAAAAGAGCTCCTTGACTCCCTTCATAGGTCCCTCCAAGAGCCAGGAGGGAGTTCTAATTATAACCTTCCCAATCTTCATTTACTTCTTCAAATAATGCACTGCAATAGATGCAGGAAAAGTATTTGACAAAATTCAACATCAATTTATGATTAAAAAAAAAACCTCCACAAAGTTGTTATGATGGGAACATACCTCAACATAATAAAGGTGATATATGACAAACCCAGAGCTAGCAGACATACTGAATGGTGAAAAGCTGAAAGCTTTTCCTCTAAGGTCAGAAACAAGACAAGGATGCCCACTCTCACCACTTTTATTCAACATATTAATGAAGGGCCTAGCCACCGCAGTCAGGCAAGAAAAAGAAATAAATGGCATGCAGATTGGAAAGGAAGAAGTAAAATTGTCACTATTTGCAGATAACATGATATCATATATAGAAAACCCTAATGACTTCATCAAAAAACTATTAGAACTAATAAACGTTCAGTAAAGTTGTAGAATACAAAATCAATATACAAAAATCTGTTTTGTTTCTATATATTAATAATAAACTATTAGGAAAAAAATGAAGAAAATACCATTTACGATTGCTTCAAAAAGAATAAGATACCTAGGAATATATTTACCCAAGGAAGTGAAAGATCCGTACTCTGAAAACTATGGCATTGGTGAAAGAAATTGAAGACAACATAAATAAATGGAAAGATATTCCATACTCATGTTAAAATGTTTATGCTACCCAAAGCAATCTACAGATTCAGTGTGGTCCCTATCAAAATACCCATGGCATTTCCATAGAAATAAACAGTCTCTTCAATAAATAGTGCTGGGATTGGGATTGCCATATATACATTACTATTAGGAAAAAAAAATCAAATTGTACACTTTAAATACATACAGTTTATTGTATGTCAATTATATCTCCATAAAAGTTATTGAAAACATGGTGCTGGAGGCTTCCCTGGTGACACAGTGGTTAAGAATCCGCCTGCGAATGCAGGGGACACAAGTTCGAGCCCTGCTCCAGGAAGATCCCACCTGCCGCGGAGCAACTAAGCCGGTGCGCCACAACTATGGAGCCCATGTGCTGCAACTACTGAAGCCCACGCACCTAAAGCCCGTGCTCCACAACAAAAGAAGCCACGGCAATGAGGAGCCCGTGCACCACAACAAAGAGTAGCCTCCACCCCGCCCCACTGCAATTAAAAGAAAGCCCGAGTGCAGCAATGAAGACCCAACACAGCCAATAAATAAATAAATAAATAAAATTAAAAAAAAAAATGGTGCTGGGAAAACTGGACAGCCTATATGTAAAAGAATGAAACTAGACCACTTTCTTATAACCATATACAGAAACAAACTCAAAATGGACTGAAGACTTAAATGTAAGACCTGAAACCATAAAACGTTTAGCAGAAAACATAAACAGTAAGATCTTTGACATAGGTCTTAGCAATATTTTTCTGGATCTATCTTCTCAGGAAAATATTTTTTCTTGTGAAAACGATAACACATTGATGAAAGAAATTGAAGACAGCACAAATAAATGGAAAGGTATTCCATGCTCAGCAATTGGAAGAATTAATATTGTTAAAATGTCCATACCACCCAAAGCAATCTACAGAGTCAATGCAATTCCTAAATTCCTATAAAAATTCCAATGGCAGTTTTTCACAGAAATGGAACAAATGTGTATGGAACTACACATAAATGTGTATGGAACTACAGTAGACTCCAAATAGCCAAAGCAATCTGGAGAATAAAGAACAAACTTGGTGACATCACACTCCCTGATTTCAGTGGATGAAGAGAAGAGATTGTGGTGTATATATATATCCAATAGAATGCTGTTCATCCATGAAAAAAGAATGAAATCTGGTCATTGATAACAATGTGAGTTGACCTTGAGAGCATTGTGCTGAATAAGTCAGGCAGAGAAAGGCAAATACCATGTGATCTCGTGAAACCTAAGAAACAAACGAAAACCAAGCTCATAAAAAAAGAGAATAGATGGGTGGTTTCAGAATCAGGAAATGGGAGTTCTGGGAAATGAGTTAAGAAAGTCAAAACTTACAAAATTCCAGTTATAAAATAAATAAGTTGAGGGGTAATGATAGTTAATAAGACTGTATTGTATATTTGAAAGTTGCTAAAAGAGTAAATCTTAAAAGTCCTTGTCACAAGAAAAAACATTTTTGTAATTATGTATGAGGATGACTGTTTATTAGACTCACTGTGGTGCTCATTTTGTAATATACACCAATATCAAATCATGAAAAAAATTTGGAAGAGAATTAAGTACAACAGCAATAAAAAAAAATAAAGATGAGGCATTTTCTTTTGTATGCTATTTGTATTCATACTTGGCATCACAGGGCTGGTGTTGGTTTGGGGTTACTGAGCCTCGTACTCCTGAAAAGTCATGCAAGGGAGTGACTCTACTGGCTCTGGAGTATATGAGAATAAGAACCACACAGCATGGGGTTTGGAGGTGGGCAGGCACACACTCACATCACACTCTGCATCCAGACTGCACAGTAATCTTGGGCAAATTACTCATCTGAGTCTTGGTTTCTGCATTTTAAAAACAGAAATAATAATCCTCACTGTGGAGGATTGCTCTGAGCCCTAAGTAAGAATGAAACTACATGACCCAATCTGTGTCACAAGACATGGGTTCTGTAAGTGTCTCCTTCCCTCCTGGCCTTTCCTAGAGGTTTCAGAGTAAATACATGTGTGGTATTTTAGGATTTTTAAAATTCATTCTCCAAAGCTAGACTGATAGGGTGTGAATCCCAGTTCTGCCATCTACCAGCTGGGTGACCTTGCACAAGTTAATTTCTCAGTGCCTCTGTTTCTTTATATATCAAGTGAGGATAATAATAAACCAATCAAATGAGTTAAAGTATGTAATGTCCTTAGACTAGAGCTTGGCTATGTAAGTGGTAACTATTATTATATTATCATTATGTTCCCCTCGCTCTTTTTTTTTTTTTTTTTTTTTGTAACTGGCCATGGAGAAAGGAAGGAAATATTTTTCTTGTTCTCCTCTTATTCCCACCTGGCTCTGGCTGATTCTTTTGCTTTTATGTGAGTCACAAATTCACTCTTTTGGGCCTTCTGGTTTAAATAGTGTGTTTCATTGTGATTACTGCTAGCTAGTTGTAGCATTTTTAAAAAATGGTCTGGAAACCAGTGGTGTTTCTGATTATGCAAAAAGAGGGCCACTTAATAAGTGAAGATTGGCCAGCCATCCACCCAGGGAGAGCGGGTTGGGCAGTAAAGGCCCAGCTTGGACCTTGATGGAAAAGGAGCTTCATGAAGTGGGGAGACAGACAAACTTGCATCAGGTGGTCTAGGTTCAAGATTTCTCTGTGTTTGGTTGTTTACAGTTTCTCTAAGTTGTATCTACATGTGCATTTTTTTAAAGAACTTTTACTGAGATATAGTTAACAGACAACAAACAGCTTATATTTAGCGTGTACAATTTGGTATCCCAATCTCCCAATTCATTCCCCCCCAACCCTCCCCCCTTTCCCCACTTGGTGTCCATATGTTTGTTCTCTACATCTGTGTCTTTTTTCTGCCTTGCAAACCGTTTGATTTGTACCATTTTTCTATAGTCCACATATATGTGTTAATATACGGTATTTGTTTTTCTCTTTCTGTCTCATTTCACTCTGTATGACATTCTCTAGGTCCATCCATGTCTCTACAAATGTCCCAGTTTGTCTACTAACTTTGGGTTTTGTTTGCTCTTCTTTCCCTAGTTTCTTTAGGTGTAAGGTTAAATTGTTTATTTGGGATTCTTCTTATTTCTTGAGGTAGGGTTGTATTGTTATAAACTTCCCTCTTAGAACTTCCTTTGCTGCATCCCATAGGTTTTGGATCGTTGTGTTTTCATTGTTATTTGTCTCTAGGTATTTTTTGATTTCCCCTTTGATTTCTTCAGTGATCTCTTGTTTATTGAGTAGTGTATTGTTTAGCCTCCATGTGTTTGTGTTTTTTACAGTTTTTTTTCCAGTAATTTATTTCTAGTCTCATAGCGTTGTGGTCGGAAAAGATGCTTGATACAATTTCAATTTTCTTGAATTTACCAAGGCTTGATTTATGATGCAAAATATGATCTATCCTGGAGAATGTTCCATGTGCACTTGAGAAGAATGTGTAATCTGCTGTTTTTGGATGTAATGTCCTATAGATATCTGTTAAACCAAGCTGATTTATTGTCATTTAAAGCTTGTGTTTCCTTATTAATTTTCTGTGTGGATGATCTGTCCATTGGTGTAAGTGGGGTGTTAAAATCCCCCACTATGATTGTGTTACTGTCAATTTCCTCTTTCATAGTTGTTAGCATTTGCCTTATGTATTGAGGTGCTCCTATATCGGGTGCATATATATTTATAATTGTTATCTCCTCTTCTTGGATGGATCCCTTGATCTTTATGTAATGTCCTTTCTTGTCTCTTGTAACTTTTTTATTTTAAAGTCTATTTTATCTGATATGACTATTGCTACTCCAGCTTTCTTTTGATTTTCATTTGCATGGAATATCTTTTTCCATCCCCTCACTTTCCGTCTGTATGTGTCCCTAGGTCTGAAGTGGGTCTCTTGTAGACAGCATATATAAGGGTCTTGTTTTTGTATCCATTCAGCCAGTCTGGGTCTTTTGGTTGGTGCATTTAGTCCATTTACATTCAAGGTAATTATCGATATGTATGTTCCTATTACCATTTTCTTAATTGTTTTGTTGTTGTTTTTGTAGGTCCTTTTCTTCTCTTATGTTTCCCGCTTAGAGAAGTTCCTTTAGCATTTGTTGTAGGGCTGGTTTGGTGGTGCTGAGTTCTCTTAGCTCTTGCTTGTCTGTAAAGCTTTTGATTTCTCCATCGAATCTGAATGAGATCCTTGCTGGGTAGAGTATTCTTGGCTGTAGGTTCTTCCCTGTCATCACTTTAAATATATCATGCCACTCCCTTCTGGCTTGCAGAGTTTCTGCTGAGAAATCAGCTGTTAACCTTATGGAGTTCCTTTGTATGCTATTTGTCATTTTTCCCTTGTTGCTTTTAATAACTTTTCTCTGTCTTTAATTTTTGTCAGTTTGACTACTATATGTCTTGGCATGTTTCTCCTTCAGTTTATCCTGCCTGGGACCCTCTGTGCTTCCTGGACTTGGGTAGCTACTTCCTTTCCCATGTTAGGGAAGTTTTCAACTATAATCTCTTCCAATATTTTCTCGGGTCCTTTCTCTCTCTCTTCTCCTTCTGGGACCCCTATAATGCAAACGTTGGTGTGTTTAACATTGTCCCCAAGGTCTCTTAGGCTGTCTTCAGTTCTTTTCATTCTTTTTTCTTTATTCTTTTCTGCATCAGTGATGATCACCATTCTGTCTTCCAGGTCACTTATTCACCCTTCTGCCTCCGTTAATCTGCTATTGGTTCCTTCTAGTGTATTTTTCATTTCAATTTTGTTGCATATATCTGTTTGTTTGCTTTTTAATTCTTCTAGGTCTTTGGTAAACTTTTTGATCTTTGCAGCCAACCTTTTTTCAAAGTCCTGGATCATCTTCACCATCATTATTCTGAATTCTTTTTCTGGAAGGGTGCCTATCTCCTCTTCATTTAGTTGTTTTTCTGGGGTTGTATCCTGTCCCTTCATCTGGTACAAAGTCCTCTGCTTTTTTATTTTCTCTGTCTTTCTGTAGCTGTGGTTTTCAGTTCCACAAGATGAAATACTGCTGATACTGCTTGATACTGCTGTCTGCCCTCATGTCTCTCCTCACTCTTTATGCAAAAGAAAAAAGGCACAATTTACACACAGTATCCACAAAATAAGAATATGTCAAAGAAGAGATTAACAAAAAATCTGTTAAACCTTCAGGATAAAAATTATAAGACTTAACTGAGCATATTAAAAGAAGAAGATGATGAGTAAATGATGTATACTATGTTCATGGATTAGAAGACTCAATATCATAAATACCTCAAGTCTCCAATAATTAACCTGTAAGTAAACCTGACTTCAGCATTCTTTTGTAAGAGCAAAGGGACAAAAATGAGTTAAGACAATTTTGAAGGAAAACAAAGAGGAGTTACTTACCTTACCAGAGAAATACCAAGATTTATTATTAAGTGTAGAAATAAAGCAGTTTGGTATTAAGGCAAATAGACTTGACTCTCTTCCATTGTGTTAAAAGAAAATGCTCTGAGATATTTATCCTGTCAGTTCTTGGGGTGGTTAGGGGAGGCCTGGAGCAGCCTCTTCCAATTACTCCAGAGTGCTGCATGAAGATGATCATTTTCTTTTTGCTCATGATGTGAAAAGGTTACAAAGCACTGGAATAGACCAGTGGACTAAAAAAGAGAAAAATGATTCTCATATACATGGAAATTTTATCATGTCCAAAGTAGTGTCATTACTAATCTGTTGGGCCTGAAAGGATTATTCAATAAATGGTAGAGCTAGTTTTATATATATATATATATATATGTGTGTGTGTGTGTCTCTGTGTGAAAAACCTTTAATTGCTTTCTTATCTCACACTGTAAGCAATAATCAATTTCACATGAATTGAAGACAAACATAAAAGCAAAATACTACAAATTTTTAAAAGAAAATCTGGGAGAATATTTTGATGCCATCAGATCAGAGAAGAACTTAGCAAAAGCAGAGAGAGCTCAAACTATAAAGTGCAAATAAATTTGACTATTAGACATGGCCAAAACCACCAGGAGTATAGTCAAATGACCAATGAACCATCTGGAAAAAAATTTACAATTTATGTCACAAAGAGCGAATGTCACTAATAAAGAAAACCCCTCTTGCAAATTAATAAAGTACCAATAATTTCATATAAACAGGCATATCACAGAAAAGTATACATAAGTGGTCTTTTAAAAATCTAAAAATATTTTTGTGCCAGAAGTTAAACTTCACTAATAGTAGCAGAAATGCAAAGTAAATCCACATTGAGATCCTACTTTTCACCTATTCGGATGGTAAAATCCAGACGTCTGATTTATGGTAACATCCATGGTGTAGGACAGTGGTCCCCAACATTTTTGGCACCAGGGACCGGTTTCGTGGAAGACAATTTTTCCAGGGACGGGGCTGGAGGGGAATGGTTCAGGCAGTAATGCAAGCGGTGGTTCAGCTGGTAATGCGAGCAATGGGAAGCAGTGGATGGCGCTTTGCTCGCTCACCTGCAGCTCACCTCCTCCTGTGTGGCCTGGTACCATTCTCAGGCCAGGGGGTGGGGACCCCTGGTGTAGGCAACACATGCTCTCACGGTGCTGGGGGGAGCAAAATTTTACAACCCCTATGGAGGGAATTTGGCAATATCTGTTAATTACAGTCATATATATCCTTTGATGATGCATTTCCATACCTAGGAATTTGTCCCCTAGACATGTGCACACACGTGTGTAATGATAAAAGAACAGGGTTACTCAGGGCAACATTGTTTGGAATAGCTAAAGATGGGAAACAACCCAATATTAATCAGTAACTGGTTAACTATAAATCAGAGTACATTCATACTACCGAATAACAGGGAGCTATAAAATGAGGAAAATCTTTATATAGTACTGATACAGAATGATCTCCAAGATATACATACAGTAAAGGAGGAAAAAAAGCCTCAGTGTGTAACAGTATATACAGTATGTTAATATTTGGGTTAAAAGGTAGAAAAAAATTATCTTTTGCTTTTTTATGCGCATAAAATAATTTTGTAAGACTCTTGAGAGAAATTGGGTGACTAAGGAAGGAAGGGACAGAGAAGAAAGACATCACTGTACACTCTTCTGTACCTCTTGAATTTTGAGCGATATGCATGAAATGAAAGGTTAGTTAATGAATTTATTTATTTATTTATTTTTGGCCACTCTGCACAGCTTGCAGGATCTCAGTTCCCTGATCAGGGCTTTAACCTGGGCCACCAAAGTGAAAGTGCTGAATGCTAACCACTGAACCCCCAGGGAATTCCCAGATTTAAATTTAGCAAATTACATTGAAATGTAAAATTTTTTTAATACAATTAAAGACATCACAAAAAGGTGAAAAGATAAGTCACATACTAGGAGACTATATTTTCAACAGATGTAACTGACAAAAGATTAGTATCCAGAGTTTCAGATCAGTAAGAAAAAGACAAACAACCTAATATTAAAATGGACAGAAAATGAGATCAAAATATTCACAGAAGAAACATGACAGGTCAATTAACATCTTTAAAAGACACTTACCTAACGATTCGAAAATTGTACATTAAAATAAACTGCCATTTACTGCCATGCGATTGGAAAATATTAAAAATTCTGAGCATCCCAAATATATCTCAAACACACAAGGTGGAATGAAAAGCAAATGTGGAAAGATACTATGTAAATAAAATTTTAAAACGTTCAAAACCATCCTGTATAATGTTTATCCTTATTTATATATATAGCAAAAGCCTTAAAAATACACTAAAATTAGAAATTCTAAATTCAAATGGTGGTTCCCCCTGGGCACAGAGGGAGAGCATAGGGTGAGGAAAGCGTGCCTGTGGAAAGGTTTCCATGTCTGTCATAGTGTTTTTCAAAGCCTATCATTGGAAGCAAAAAAAAAAGAAAGGTAACATTTTATAAAACTGGTTGGTGGGTACCTGACTATTATTTTCTATACTTTTTAATGTTTGAAGTAGTTCATTAACATAAAAAAGAACACAGTAGAGATTTAGCACAGAGCACTAAAGAGCACAGATTTTTTTGGTTAGGGTTGACATCCCATCTCAAGCATTTATAAACCCTGTGACCCTGGGAAAGTCTCCTAATCTCTTTTAATCTTGTTTTCCCCAGCTGCAAAACGGGGATAATTATAACAGCTATAAGACAGGGTAAGATAACGATTGAACAAGGTTATGAGTGCATATCTTCGTACATAGTAAGTGCTTAGTAAACATTAACCAGTACTATCATTGTCTCTGTTTGCCTAGGGGAAGGGCATTCTTGAATCATTCCGACTCTTCATTTCTTAACTCTAGAAACTGAGATTTTGTGCATTAGATCCCTAGAACTTATTCTTCTAACTGCCGGTTTGTAACCTTTGACCCACATCTCCCTAATTCCCCCGACCTGCAGCCCCTGGTAACCACCACTGTACTCTCTGTTTCTATGAATTTGGCTATTTTAGATTCCACATGTAAGTGAGATCGTACAGTATTTGTTCTTCTCGGTGTGACTTATTTAGCACAGTGTCCTCAAGTTCCAGCCAAATTGACAGAAATGGACGGATTTCCCTCTTTCTCATGGCTGAATGATATCCCACTGTATATTCATACCATGTCTTCTTTATCTCTTCATCCACTGATGGACGCTTAGGATGTTTCCATATCTTCGCTATTGTGAATAATGCAACAATTAACATGAGAGTGCAGACATCTTTTCGAGATCCTGTTTTCATTTCCTCTGGATGCATACCCAGAAGTGGGATTGCTGGATCACATGGCTGTTCTATTTTTAATTTTTAACAATACTGTATTATACACTTGAAAGTTACTAAGAGACTAGAGCTTAAATGTTCTCAGCAGAGAAAAAGAAATGGTAATTATGTGATGTGATGGACGTGTTAGCTAACACTGTGGTAGTAATCATATAGCAACACATAATTGTATCAAATCAACAGGCTTCACAATGTTATATGTCAACTATAGCTCAGCTTTAAAAAAAATGAGATTTGGGTCCCATGTCTGGATAAAACGTAACTGAAAATAAGGAGATAAGCTTGGAACAATTTTTTTTTTTTAAGTCTGCTTTTGACAGGAAGCTAAGTTCTGACAAAAGCTGCTAATTAAGTCTGTAAGGAGGATACAGTGCTGATTCAATCAGCTGTACCTGTAGGTGAAAGATCCTTGGAAGTAATGAAGACCTGTCTAATTCTTCCAGCGCTCTGGGGCTGTAGTTACGTGCTCAGCTCTTTTGGGCTTGTTCTCATGCAATCTGCCAGGAAACCCACAGTGGCACTGATTGCAGGCTTCTTGGTAGGAAAATAGGGAAAACACACCTGACCAGTCCTTCTGCAATTACCCACTGTGCTCCTTCTCTGCACCATCGTTGTACAGGGGCTAGCAGTGACCCTGAAGTGCCCCTGCCTTAGTGACTGAATGATCCCACCAGGGAAGCAAAGCAAATACCCTAAAACAAAGGCCTGAGCAATGTGACAAAGTATGTAATTAATTGCTTCATTGAGTGGTAAAGACAAGAAGCCTGGGGAATTCACAGGAGGGGCAGTCGGTGAAGGCTGCAAGAAGGCAGCTCCCGCTTTGGTGTTGGACAAATGGAGGTTGGAAGCAAGCCCCTTTCCACCTACACAGGAGGTGTGCTCGTCCTTAGCCACGTGGTTACCCCTATGACTTGCGTGAGCTAATGGGATGTTCGAGGAGGTGGTGTAAATGAAGGCTTCAAAATGCTTGCCCGGTTGGGTTCTGAGCCTTTTGTCATGAGATTGTTGGGGAGGATAAACTTCTCCTCTACCCTTTTCAGTTCAGTGAATGGCAGCCCGCAGACGTAAGCAATAAAAGACAAGAGGCACACACTTTTTAATTAATATTTTACACACATGAGAATCTACAGGAAAAGAGAAATACAAAGAAGTGATTGGACTCAGAAGCTTGTATACGATTTTAGCAAAGGAAAGGGGGTTTGGAAGTTGAGGGATGATGTATTATGAGAAGTAACTAGGAAATATATGGGGAAACTAATGGAACATAAGGGTTATTTTAGAAAGATTTTTTTTTTCATGCAGACTCATCTCAGTGCTGACTCTCCATCTCCAGTGAAAGACATGTAGAGCATGCTTGGCTACAGCCTGGAGCCGAGCCCAGCCTAGGTCAGCTGAACCACAGCCAACCTACAGGTTCCTGAGCGAGACGTAAATGCTGAGACAGTTACTTGTTCCTCAGGATGCTTGCAGCAGTAGTTTACTCATCTGTAAAATGGGGGAAGTGTGTATCTTATTTGCAGTGGTATTGCGAGAATTAAGTTTAATGTGAACCTGATATCTCACCCTGAGGATACAAATGAGGTCATGTTAACATTGATGCCTGACCTGCTCAGGAGGGCATTCCTTTCCTGGAAGCGGGTCCATAAGTAGACCTGCTGTTCCTCCGTGTTGGGGTGTGCCCCCTTGCCCACCAGCCCCCGGTCCCCACAATTACCAAGGTACCCCTCTAAGCTCGGGTTCCTCATTATTTATTGGCTTGGGCTGGTCATTTGGTGGAACTGCCATGGAGACTCACCAAAAAACGGCAGAAGATCTGAACTTCATGATGCAGGGTGATTTGGTTCATTTATTTACTTAACAGATATCTATAGAGTACTGAGTGACATGTTTCAGCAGCACACTAAGCAGGATTCATGACTTAAGGTAACGGTTCTGATAAAGAGAATGAGGACAGAAAATTCTCTTCTCCCTCAGGTTGGGATTGACATATATACACTATGGATGCTGCGTATAAAATAGATAACTAATGAAAACACACTGTACAGCACAGGGAACTCTACTTAATGCACTGTGGTGACCTAACTGGGAAGGAAATCCAAAAAAGAGGGGATATGTGTATATGCAGAGCTGATTCATTTTGCTGTAAGTTAGAAATCAATACATTGTAAAGAAACTGTATTCCAATAAAAATTAATTTAAAAAAAAAGAAAGAAAACACTCTCTCCCCCATTTATGTTCCATTAGTGGACTCCACAGCCTGTCAGGGCCCCAGAGAGTTAGCATTTGGTGAAACAGCTCTTTCAAATGTGAAATATTCCTAGAATGGCAAGGTTGAGTAGAAATTATCTGTAAACCCAATCTAGTTCTCCCGCAGCCCTGAGGGCCTGTTGCCCAGTCTGGGTCCCTAGGGTCAGTTTCATCCTTGGCTCCTGTAAGGACTTCCCAAGCCCTGGCCCTCAAGGCTGTTAGGCATGTCTGAGCCCCAGGCATGAAGCACAAATCCAGATTCTTCCCGGTGGATGTTCCAGGCCCCATGCAAATCCTAGTCTGTGAACGGCTTCTTGAGGGAGGGGTGTCTTTTGACCAGTCCCAATGGGTAGATGGGATCCTGCTTGGACCCCTGCTTATAGAAATAACGTTTAGAAAGTACTAGGTGAATGTAGGTAGCCAAGAAGTGTTGGTTCTCTTCTACTTCCTGGAAGAGAGGAAATTTCTAGCTGGATTACAGAGCAGCTGGAATGAAAAAGAGAGAGGCCAGAAGCGTCTGGGCCCAGTGTGAGTAAAAAACCCCAATCATTGTACATCAGACCCTGAAGACAGCTCAGAGATGACAGCTAAACCAATAAAGTGGGCCCAAATGGCCTGCTGGTTGCTCAGGGATACACAGCAAATAGTTTATGCCAGGTGTCCCTGCCCTGGGAGATTGCAGACCTGTGGCCCTGGAAGACATCCTTTTGGGGATGAAATTATTTCAAGGTCTCCCAGAATTCCCAAATTTCCTAAAATCCTAATGAGTACTATTTTTCTTACATTTGTGACTCTTCTTCAGATGTTAACGTTATTCATTTAAAATTATTACTGATCTCTGTTAGCTTAAAAAAATGATTAAGACTTTTTTTTTTAGATCAGCTTCAGGTTCACAGCACAATTGTAGAGAAGATACAGCGATTTCCTGTATACTCCCTGCACCCCACACATGCATAGCCTTTCCTGTTATCAACATCCCCCACCAGAGTAGTACATTTGTTATAAATGACGAACCTACGTTGACACATCACAATCACCCAAAGTCCATAGTTTGTTTTGTTGTTGTTGTTTAAATTTATTTGTTTATTTATTTATCGGCTGTGTTACATCTTCGATGCTGTGCGGGCTTTATCTAGTTGTGGTGAGCTGGGGCTACTCTTCATTGCGGTGCATGTGCTTCTCCTTGCGGTGGCTTCTCTTGTTGTGGAGCAGAGGCTCTAGGTGCAGGGTCTTCAGTAGTTGTGGTATGCAGGCTCATTAGTTATGGCTCGTGGGCTCTAGAGCACAGGCTCAGTAGTTGTGGCGCATGGGGCTTAGTTGCTCTGTGGCATGTGGGATCTTCCTGGACCAGCGATCAAACCTGTGTCCCCTGCATTGGTAGGTGGATTCTTAACGACTATGCCACCAGGGAAGTCCCCCAAAGTCCATCGTTTACATTAAAATTTAATCCTGGTGTTGTACATTTGATGAGTTTGGGCAAATGTGTAATGATATGTACACATCATTATGGTGTCATACAGAGGATTTTTCACTGTCCTAAAATCCTCTGTGCTCCCCCATTCATCCCTCCCCACCCCTCTCTGATCTTTTTACTCTCTCCGTAGTTTGGCCTTTTTACAGAATGCCATATAGTTGGAATCATACAATATATAGCCTTTTCAGATTGGATTCTTTCACTTAGTAATGTGCATTTAAGTTTCTTCCATATCTGTTCGTGGCTTTCTAGCTTGTTTCTTTTTAAGCTCTGAATAATATTCCATTATCTGGATGGACCACAGTTTATCCATTCACCTACTGAAGGGCATCTTGGTTGTTTCCTAGTTTGGGCAATTATGCAAAAAGTTGCTATAAATATCTGTATGCAAATTTTGAAAGGACACAGTTTTTTCAGTTCATTTGGGTAAATATCAAGGAGTGCCATTGCTGGATTATATGTTAAGAGTATGTTCAGTTTTATAAGAAATTGCTACACTGTCTTCCAAAGTGGTGAACCATTTTGCATTCCCACCAGCAATGAATGGCAGTTCCTGTTGCTCCCACAGAACCAACACCCTTTCCTGTTCCGTGACCTCTCAGCAAGGAGTTTGGCCTGGCTGAGTGGCTTGGCCACAGGAGGTGGCAAGAAATGCGAGCCAGGCCAGTTCTCAAAGACTGACCCAGTACATTTTCTCCTGGAGTGAACAGAAACTAGAAAATACGAGCTCTCCTTACAGTGTGCCAACTCGCCTTTGTTCTACGTCCCCGGTTTCTTTAGGATGACCTACTAGGACAACCACCCTTCATGTTTCTAGTGGCCTCAGACATGCCCTCTAAAGAATCATCTCAATCTGTCTAAGCGACACGTCGAAGATGTTTGCTGTCCTATGAGCACCAGGAGCCATCAGATAGTCACTGTCAGCTTCTTGGCCTATTGAATGGCCAACTAACATTCTCTGGCTTTCTCTCTGCAAAGTCTCCAGAAGGCAAGTCCACGTCTGTTGGGAGTCTGCCTTTTCTGCGCTTCCCCATTGCTGAATTCCCAGGTTGCGCTAACCAACAGGGCGCTGCAGGCCCAGCAGGAGCTGTCTGTTCCACATGCCCAGCCTCACTTCCAGGTCCTTGTGCACGAGGTTCCCCTCATCTGACATGTTCCCCTCTATCTGCTTAGCCCCAGTTCTGCCCATCCCGCAAGAGTCAACCCCACCTCTGCGACTATCTCGCATTTCCTGGCTACCACTATTCCCTGGAGCACTGAGTCCCTGGAAACATTTCTTGATAATGGTTTGCAAATTTATTACATTCATGTGCATTGGAAATATATATTTTTTATTTTGTCTATTATCTAGCCTTCCTTTTGAGTGTGCGTCCTCTGGATATTGGTGGGTAGAGGAGTAGGGTCAAGAAACTTTATTCCAATGTAATAAACTAATATCGTGCCATTGGGTAGTTTAGTTTCTTTAGGTAAAATGCCTACTCTCTCAGAATCCTCCTCTCCCAACACATATACACAGTATTCCTCTGTTAGATGGTATCAATGTTGGAATTTGTGGTATCAAAAAATAATTTAGGAGACTGCAAGTAAAAAGTGTTTATTTAGGGTCTTAAGAATTACAATTCAGGAGACACAGATTTGGGTAACCTGATGGAGTGTTTGAGGAAGAGAAAGATGGACTTATAAAAACAAAAAGCCATGAAATTTTAAAAAGTTGCCTGGCAAGAATTGTGACTGACTCTTGACCCTGAGTCCAAAAATATTTGTCTTCAAGGAGCCACAGATTATTTTAGGGTAGGGGCCTGAAACATATATAGACTGTCCCAAGTTGTTTTAGGGTAAAGTTTTGAGAAGCATCTCTGGTTTCTGGTAGTTTTTCTGGGTCTCGTCATCAGGTTAAAAGGTCAGATTCCATCCAGGCTGAGGTGCATAAGTCACACTTCCTTAATGACCTCCCAGCTCCATTACAGAGGGCGCTCTTACAAATACCGACTCTGTTTTCATTTTCCTTTCACAGTAGGACCCTTGTGGTGATGTGTACAGTGTCTTCATACTGTCTAGTCATTGGGCCAGCCTCTGAAGCTAACACCTGCTTCAACAAGCTTGTGGTCCCTTCCTTTGTCTTGGGTGTTGCTTCCAGACATCCTCTCCAGCTTCCTTTTATTGATCGGCTCCACTTCCGGCTCTCATTGATGTTTAAAGATTCCCATAGCTGCAGTCCCTGCTAGAACCTTGACAGCCAGCACCCTCAGTGACTTTCCACATCTCCCCCCATATGGTATTTAGGACACACATATTAAAATTTTTTCACTGTTTATGTGAAATTCAAATTTGGTAACTTAGTGTTTTTTATTTTATCTGGCAACACTAAATTAAGAAGTCTACTACTAACTTTTTAAGGAACTCCCAAACTTTGTTTCTGAAGTGATTGTATCATTTTACATTCCCACAAACAATAAATGAGAGTTTCATTTGCTTCATGTCCTTGCCAACACTTAGGATAATCAGTCTTTTGAATTTTAGCCATTCTAGTGAATATGCAGTGGTATTACAATGTGGTTTTAATTTGCCTTTCATAATGACTAATGATGTTGAGTATATTTTCCGTGTGCTTATTTGCCATCCCTATATCTAGCTTGATGAGGAGGTTATTTTGTTCAGATTGTTTCCCCCTTTTTTGTATTGTGTTTCTCATCTTTTATTATTGAGTTACAAGAGTTCTTTACATATACTATATTCAGATCCTCTGTCACCTACATTTTTTTGCAGATATAGTCTCCCAGTTTGTGTCTTATACTTTTAGTCTGTACATTTGGTCTAGGACCCATTTTGAGTCAATTTTTATATAAGGTGTGAGGGAAGGATTAGGTTAATTTTTTTTTTTTTTTTATTATGGCTGCCAAGTTGTCTTTATAAAAAGATCTTTCTTTCTCCAAAGCAGATAAATTCTTTGGCAAGTTTGTTGAAAATCAATTGACCATATATATGTGGGAATTTCTGGAATCTCTATTCTTTCCCATTTATTTATGTGTCTATTTGTATGGCAATACCACGCTCACTGTCTTAATAACTTTATCTTTATAATAAGTCTTAAAATCAAGTAGTGTGAGTCCTCCATTTTTTTTTTTTAATAAACATTGCTTTAGCTATTCTAGGTCCTTTGTGTTTCCATATAAATTTTAGAATCAGCTTGGCAATTTCTACCAAAATATCCTGCTAGATTTTAATTGTTATTTCATTGAATCTATAAATCAATTTGAAAGGGACTGACCTCTTGAAAATATTGTCTCTTGATCCATGAACATGGTATATATCTCCATTTTATTTAGGCTTTCCTTAATTTTTCTCAATGATGCTCTTAGTTTTCAGAATACAGATCTCGTAAATTTTTTGTTAATTCATCCCTGGGTATTTTATATTATCTGAGACTGTGCATTGTTTTCCACTCCATCCATGCACCATATCCATTCTCCAACTGATGGACATCTGGGCTGCTCCATCTCCTTGCTCTCTCAAATAGTGCTGTGAGAAACATCCTCCCGCATATATATCCCCTATTGGGCCTGTGCAGTTTGTGGAGCCCATACTCAGGAGGGCTTGCTGAGTCAAAGACCTTAATTTCACCATTACTGCCATATTGCTCCCCAGTTTGCCCTCCCAGTGGCTAGACATGAGAGTTACTATTTTCCCATATCCTCAGAGTATTACATGTCTTTCTCATTTTTGCAAAAATGGTGGATATGAAGTTATACCTTTTGATTTTAATTTGTATTTCTTTGACTTCAAGCTAGGTTGAGCAGCTATTTATCTACTTGTAAGTCATTAAATTTTCTCCGTTCATGAATTACCTGATCGTAGGTTTTGAATATTTTTTCTACTGGGTTTTCTTTTGTTGTTGTGGTTGATTAGCATGCATTCCTAGTGCATTCTGGATATTGATCCTTTGTGGTGTTGGATGTTGCAAATGCCTTCTTCCAGTCTGGCACCAATCCACCAACTTTGTCGTAGCCTTTTTGGAATAGAAATCCTTCATTTTTGAAGAGGGGAAATCTATATATTGTTTCAAAAAATCTTTTCTCATTCAAAATGTGTAAAGTATTCTCCTACAATTTCTCCTACTAGCTGTGTAGTTCTACTTTTCACTGTTAAATCTTTAATTTATTTGGAATTTTAAAAAATAAAGGATATGAGATACAGTCTCAGTCTTATTTTTCTCCATATGATTGGCCAATCTCTTAACTCCACTTATTAAATATTCCACTCTTAGTCCAATAGATTTGTGATAATATTTTATCATACTCTAAATTACCATATAAATCTGGTTGGCTCCTGGGTTCCCCATGTTTTCTCTTTGAACCATTTGTCTGTTCCTGCATCATCACCCCACTATTTCTGTTGTTATGACTTTGTAATATAATAATATTTGGTAGGTCAGTTCTCTTTGCTCTTCTTTTTTTAATTAGTTATGTGTGGACTTACATTCTTTCATATAAATTTTAAAATCAGTTTCCCAGTTCTTCATAAGATCAGGACTTTGATTAAAATTTCAGTGAATTTATACATTAATTGTGAGGAAATTATTCCATCCATGAACATGATATATTGCTTTATTTATATCTTCTCTACACACTTTATTTTTAATTATTCTTATTTTAAAATTTTATTTATTTTTGGCTGCATTGGGTCTTCGTTGCTGTGCGTGGGCTTTCTCTAACTTGTGAGCAGGAGCTACTCTTTGTTGTGGAGCACAGGCTCTAGGGCACGTGGGCTTCAGTAGTTGTGGTGCATGGGCTTAGTTGCTCTGCAGCATGTGGGATCTTCCCAGATCAGGGATCAAAACAGTGTCCCCTGAATTGGCAGGCGGATTTTTAACCACTGTGCCAACAGAGAAGCCCTACACACTTTTATTTTTATTTATTTATTTTTATAAATTTATTTATTTTTGAATGTGTTGGGGCTTCGTTTCTGCACACGGGCTTTCTCTAGTTGCAGTGAGTGGGGGCTACTCTTCGTTGAAGTGTGGGGGCTTCTTATTGCAGAGGCTTCTCTTGTTGCAGAGCACAGGCTCTAGACACGCAGGCTTCAGTAGTTGTGGCACACAAGCTCAGTAGTTGTGGCTTACGGGCTCTAGAGCGCAGGCTTAGTAGTTGTGGTGCATGTGCTTAGCTACTCCACGGCATGTGGGATCTTCCTGGACCAGGGCTTGAACCTGTGTCCCCTGCATTGGCAGGCAGATTCTTTACCACTGTGCCACCAGGGAAGTCCCTTTACATACTTTTAAATTTAAAAATTTTCTTGGTAAAGATCTAGTGAATTCATTGTTAGGTTAATTACCAGACTTTTTATAATTGTATTGCTATTGTAAATGAAATAATTTAATTTACTACATTTATTATCTTATTAAATATTTTTTAATAAATATAATTCTTTAATATTTTATCTTTTAGTTACTTGTTCATGCAGGAAAATACTATTTTTTTAACCTTTTTTTGTTTTGTCTGTGCAGCACAGCTTACGGGTTCCTAGTTCCTTGACCAGGGATCAAACCCGCACCCTCAACAATCAAAGAGAGGAATCCTAACCACTGAACCACCACCTGAAAATATTGTTCTTTTAATTGACATTTTTAACCTGTAACATTTTTGGACACTTTATTGGAACTTCAAATGACTCACAACTTGGCATCTCCCTCTATCAGAGAGTGGAAAGACTACCACTTCCCCAGTCCCCAGGGGTTTTACAGTGATTAAGCAGTAGATGAATTTGGGAGTCTCTCTTAGACTTGCCAAAATAAAGTAATTATGAATGAAGAGAAGGAAGGCCAAGACATGGATCATAAATTGAAATACCTACGTGGGCTAAGTTTTAACAGAAGGGAATGGTGGAGACTGGGGCAAACCAGAAAGCACAAGCTCGGTCTAAAACTAATTCTTCCCTTGTAGCAATGAAAGCCATTTTTTCACATCTGTAGATTTTTCTAGGAAAAGCCTCAAATCTTTGATTTTAAGATAACAATCAAATTTTTAAGAATATTGGGGGGACCAAAGAAATCACATCTGTGTGTTAGATATGTTTCACAATCTACTGAACTGCACCCTCTGGTCTAAGAGTGTCCCAAGGGGAGGGGACAATAGGGGAGTAACTGAATATTACCTCTGGACCCCAACCTCTCATTCCTTTTTTCCTCCCGCCCCCCAACACCTGCCTTGTTTCCTTCACTGTGCAGGGATCTATCCCAGCCAGCTTGGCTATCAGCCTTGTGGGAACTGAATTTAGAACTGGAGGGCAGACGATGCCTGAGAACGCCCAAGAGAACAGGAGTCTAAGCTGGGACAGGAGTTGACGGGTGACCTACCGGCTGCACCTGTAACGGTTTGGCACTGGAACCGCTCCAGGTCTTTGCAGCATCAGCTGGAGATGAGCATGTTTGGTTGACTGTTTCAGATCAGGATGGCTCCCGCAAGTCCATATGGTAGACCTGAGCCAACCTCTCATGGTATTTTAAGTTGGTGTTATGGGCCGAAATGTGTCCTCCCAAAATTCATGTGTTAGGACTTCCCTGGCAGTCCAGTGGTTAAGACTTTGTCTTCCAATGCTGGGGGGCGGGTTTGATCCCTGGTCGGGAAGCTAAGATCCTTGAGGTGAAAAAGCCTCCCAAAACATAAAACAGAAGCAGTATTTTAACAAATTCAATAAAGACTTTAGAAATGGAAAAAAAAAATTTGTGTATTAAAGTCCTAATCCCTAATACCACAGAATGTGATTGTATGTGGAGACAGGGCCTTTAAAGAGACAATTAAGGTAAACTGAGGTCATTAGGATAAGCCCTGATCCATTAGGACTGGTGTCCTCATAAGAGGAGGAGATTAGGACACAGACACACACAGAGGAAAGACTGTGTAAAGATACTGGAAGAAGACAGCCACGTACAAGGCAAGGAGAGAGGCCTCAGAAGAAACCAGCCCTGCTGACACCTTGACCTTGGACTTCCAGTCTCCACACTGCGAGGAAATAAATTCTGTTGTTTAAGCCACCCAGTCTGTGCTACTTTGATATGGCAGCTCTAGCAGAGTCATGTAGCTGTGTTCCTTGGAACAGATTCTGAGCGCAGGGTTGTGTGTGAAGGTTTATAGGAGCAGTGCCAGGAAATCCCATGTGGAAACAAGGAAGGCAGAATTGGGCAGAGGGAGAAACCGAGCAATAATGAGGGTGCCACCAAGGTGGTGTTCTGGAACTGGGGTGGCCCTCCAAGGACTGTTCCAAACTGAGGCAAGGAACCTGTGTTTTCCTACATCAGTCATTGTCAAGGTGAAGGAGAAGCGGTGATTTTTGCCCCCCAAGGAACATTGGGCACTGTCTGGACATTTTTGGCTGTCACAGCTGGGGGATGCGTGTGTGCGCGTGTGTGAATGTGTGCGTGCACGCACACGCATGTGTGTGCATGCACACATGTGTGTGTGTTGGGGGGGTGCATGCACTACTGGTACCTAGGGGGTGGAGACCAACCAGGCTGCTGACATACATCCTAACGCCCAAGACAGCCCCTGGCAACGAAGCACCACCGGGCCCCGAATGTCAGTAGTGCTCAGAGTGAGACAACCTCCCTACATCAACAAGCCATGGGCTCTGAGCTGCTCTTGCAGAGATTTCACCGTGGGCAGATCCCTGCAGCTGACGGCAATTCCCAGTGAGCGCTGCAGCTGTGACCTGTCAGCAGCCTGTGTTCCCAGCAGCTGGGGAATGTGTGTGTTTGCCATGAAGAGGATCTAGGTAGACCAAAGAGCCCTTGATCTGGCCCTCGACTTCTCTAATAAAAATACCAACTAACCATGTTCAGGGCACTGTCCTGAGCGTTTTATACACGTTATCCCACTTAAGCCTCAAGAAAAGCCCAAGAGGTGGATTTTACGCCCCTATTTTGTACAACAGTAATCCAAGACTCAGAGCGGTTAATCACTCACCCAGGATTACTAAACTGGTAAGCTACAGAACCAGAATCTGAATCCGGCGCTGGCCGACTCCAAAGTCTGGTTCTTTCGCAAGCAGGAAGGATGACGTTTGCTAAAACAAGAGCAGTACACAGAACACACAGAGGAGAAAGAGGATGGGCCACAGACAACCCAGAACTGATAGAAACCCAGCCTCTCAACAGCCAGAACCCTGAGACAATGGCTGAGACTGTGCAAACGTCACCGGGGGCCAAAGCCTGAGCTCGGGCTTCCTGGAGAGGAGACTCCTGCCACCTCTCTATCCGCAGACGTTAATGGTTACCAGAAATAATCCCTCTCATAAGGGGACTTTTTTTGCCTCCTTGAGGTGAATGCATGGACCTTAGGACTTTGTATGATGACAACAGCAACTATGAAAAAGAAAATAAAAGCCACTTCCCAGGAATCAATGGTATAAAAATAATTTTTATTTACTACTGTAAATAAAGTAGTGCAAAGAGTAGTTTGGACCCACAATATTGCATTACTGATTTATTTACTACCTTAGCAGCATACAGTGTAGACAGTCTGCTCTTCCTCTTCTTCCCTCTCTCTCTCACGCACGCACGTACACACACGCACACCCCACCCCGGCCATGCAGACTCAGGCAGGCATAAGGGGTGGAGAATGACACTATGAGCTAAAGGCTTGTTTCCTGCATATCCCACTGCTGCCAGTCTATTCTAATGGGTAATTCATGGAAAAGACTGCACTTAAAGACTAAGAATTTTCTAAATGTTATTTTATGGATTGCAATTGAAAAGTAAAAGTATCCAAGTGTCATTACGTGATTTGGAAGCACTACGACCCTAGAAAAATTCAAGGAGAAAAATGTAAACCAATTTACAAAGCCATTGCCTTCCCTGTATTTCCAGCCTTAACCTATTTATTTCAAGGTTCTTTAGAACTGCTGGGCTTGGATGTCAAATGGAAACCTGTCCATGGGACTGCAAGGAGCAGAGCAGCGACAAACACACGTACCAAATATTATCTGATAGAGAAGTCACAATTTTCTGTTTTTAATAAAAGGGAATGAACAAAGGGCTAAGATTCTTAAAATACATCTGAGTGTATACAGATGTGGCTACGCCACAGGGCAAGCTCTGAGTCCCACACACACCATCATCAGGAACGGACATCTGCCATGACCTGTTAACCTTCCCTGTGATCAGGCTGTTCCTTGTATTTGTTTTATAGCCTTTGGTATAACCACTGTCTGCTCTGGGTATTTCTTTGATTAAAAAAAAAAAAAAGACACCAAGTGCAAAATTCGCCTCCATCTGACAAGACATTTAAGGTGTATAATGCACCAGCCCCAGCTTTGTAATACCAGCTGTTGAAAGGATTCTCTCTCATCTGGAGAGACCTGGAGGGCACAGTTCACCCACGCGGCTCTGGATTATTGGTGACGGTGGGCTGGTCCTGAGCAGAAGTGTCTGCAGCTGGAGTCGCAGCTGGACTTGCAGTGGGAGCGGTCGGGTCTGGGAAGGCCTGGGCTGGTGCTGGATGGGAACCGCTGGCTGCAGAGACACACGCACAACAAGTGCTGAATATTCCAAACAGTACGTGCAGGACACACAACCGCACCTAGACCCCAGCAAGCCAGGAGAGATGCTTCTAGCCTACTGGCCCTGGCACTAACTACATGAGCGACTTTGGACCTATTATCTGGGTTCTTTAGACTTTGGTGTCCCCTCCTACAAAATGGAAGGTTGGAATAGATGTGCAAAGATCTCTAAGTCCTAAATTTATGCTGTGAATTGCAGGTATATATGAAAGAAGGAAGAAAGAAAGAGAGAGAGGGAGGGAGGGAGGGAGGAAGGGAAGGAAGGAAGGAAGGAGAGAGAGAGAAAGAAAGAAGGAAAAGAGGGAGGAAAGAAGGGGGAGGGAGGAAGGAAGAAAGAAACAACTCTTTGGTCTGTTTCCTATGTTCATATCTCTTTTTTTTCACCTGGTGTTGATGCAATGCAAGCTATGGATTATATCAATCAATCAGAAAAGAGTGTTGGTTTTATTCACATTCTGATTCCATTTGGATGATATACCAAATTTGATTTAAATTGAATTATTGAAGTGAATGTGTATACATTTTGGAAAACATAATTACTAGGTTTAATTGTTTATCAATCTACCTTTAGTAAGGAGGCTGAACCACCATAAAGGTTAGGGAGGCTTATAAAATGTTATACTTTAGTCAATAGTTCTCACATGGAGGTAATTCTGACTCCCAGGGAACAGCTGGCAAAGTCGGTACATTTTTGGTTGTCACAACTGGAGGGTGGGGTGCTGCTGGCATTTAGTGGGTAGAAGCCAGGGATGCTGCTAGGCGTCCTAAAATGCCCGAGCCAGCACCCCTCACCCCCACCCCAACAAAGAACGGTCCAGCTCCAAATATCACTGCTGCTGAGGCTGACACACAACTGCTGTAGGCACTGAGGCTGAGAAGTATCCTGGTCCATAAGACTGTGGGCTCTGGGACCTGGCTGCTCCGCCCTTTATCAGTTATGTGAACTTGGACAAGTCACCTACTCTCCTTCTGCCTCTAAAAAATGGGGAAAATAAGAATATCTGTACCTCACTGAATGAGTTAACTTATATACGGTTCTTAGAACAGTGTTTGGCTCACCTAGGTACTCAACAGGTACTAGCTATTACTACCAGTGACCTGCTTTACCATGGAAATGTGTTGACTGATCAATTTCTGGGGCCTAGCTTGCAGGACCGATGAACGAGTTGGGGCATTTGTTTCTGGGATGCCTATAGTTAGATTTTAGACAGCAGTAGCCTATGAAAATAGCCAAAACTGCGAAGCCAGAACGCCCAGGAGTCACATGGTCCTGACAGTTATCAGTTACCGACAGTTACCCGACAGTCACATGGTCCTGACAGTTAAGTGGGCAAGTCACTTAACCTCTCTGAGCGTCAGTTTCTCTATCTGTAAAATGGGGGTACCAGTTTGCAGGGATATGTGACATATGGCTAGCACAGTGGCCATGGTTTGTGTGAACAATTGCAAGTTTGCCTTTAAGCAGTGCCCTTAAGCACAGCAGTCCTTGAGTCTTATACAATTTTCAGTAGGTGGGACTATTTTAAAGGTTCCCAAAATGTCCATCCTGAAATGTATCGACTTGTAGAAGATGCCACCACATGTTGACCATCTGACTTCTAGATAAGCTCTTCAAAATTTCCACCTCCAAGAGCCTAGTCTAGGAAATTCAGGAATGGGCTCCAAAGCCTCTGACCTTTTCGAATATGTAAAGGTGTTCTCCAAGGAACCCCTTCCAATATCTACAGAAGACCTTGTGAATGCAGAGACTGTTCTGAAAGAACAGGACAGTGGCGGGGGCGGGGGGAAGGGGATCCAGGCATAGCATGATGATGTGATGCTTCTAGGTCAGAGCCATCACGCTGGCAGGTGATCTAACCATGGCAGAAACCTTGAGACCCAGTGCTGAGGTACAAAGATCAGTTTCTGGAGTCAGGAGACCTGTTCTGAGCAAGTCTCATTTATCTACCACTAATAGGTGACTTTGGGGGTAGATACTGAATGACAGACATTTCAATCTTAAAATGCTTGAATCTCATAGGCTTCACTTTCTTCATCTGTGAACTGAGGGGCTTGGATCAAATGGTATCCAAGACTTCTCGGGCCCTAAGATTTATCTTTCTGATGATTCTCTGAGGAAGTTAATGAAATACTAAGGCACGTATTTTTCCTTTTCAAGCTCAGGGAAATGTTTAAGTCACCATGGTAACAAGATAAATCAGCAATCAGTTTTCTGATTAAAACAAAAAAGTGCCAATGTGTAAATGTAGAAGGAATGCATAATCAGCCTCGCCGCCGTTGAAATCTTCTTGTCGGAGCATAATAAAAATGCTCGATGTTTCGGGGGCAAGCTTGTTATTATCCACCTGGGAACTCTCCATTTCCACCAGGGCTTCGCAGTCACTGGACAAGCCCCCTACAGCCCGTCATAATTTTAAAGTGGCCTCTTTGTCTCTGCTCACCTGGAATCTGTGCTGATTTGATTACCGGACTAGAATCAAGGTAACCAGGAAAATCAGCGAGCTGCTTAAAAAATTACAGCGTCTGTTCCTGAGCCAAATAGAAGTGCCTTGGGGATTATTTGCTGCGTGGGGGGCCATTTTCCGTACATTAGTGAGAATAATAAAGAGCTGGCCCTGAGCTGGCAGCCCACGGGCCTCACGTGGCTCACGGCCTGTTTCCCGTGTGGTTTGCCATCTAAGAATGGTTTTTGCATTTTGAAATGAAGATCAAGAGAAGAGGACTATTTCGTGACGTGTGAGAAACATGTGAGATTCAGATCTTCGCGTCCATGGGCACGTTTTCTTGGAGACCAGCCATGTGATTTGTTTTCCTATGTTGTCCATGGCTGCTGTCGCACTATAATGCAAGTTGAGCAGTTGTGACGTGGAGATGGCCCTCAAAGCCCCAAATGTTTATTATCTGGCCCTTTACAGAAAAAATCTGCCAACCTCTGTTGTGGACCATTGCAGGAAAAATATCTGCTCGCCAGCTGACCCGTTGGGAGCATAAAGGAAAGAAGAATACAAGAGAATATAGTGGGTGAATCTGGAGATAATAGAATATTTACAGAGACGAAAGAGGGGTAGGTGAGGAGGTGAGGGAGGGACGCTCTGGAAATCACATACTATGAATAAGATCTAATCTACTTCATTTGGACCTCTGGATCCAGCGGGGACCAGTCCACGTATAAGATCCATGTCATTTAAACATTTCTTATGAGTAAAGATAGCGGGAGGGCACCAAGGGTAATGAGATAGGAGAAAAGTAAAATCTCACCATTAAATTCACTCTGACTTTAACGCTGCTGCTTTTTTCATGAGTGTCACTTTGTGACATTTTACTGTAATTTTAGTACAAACCTCATTCACCGGAAATGTAGAAGACAGGAAAAGGTTTAATTAATCTTGTCCATATCATTTCTCTTTTTAAAAGACCACTAGGCAAACCACTTAGGCGAAAAGGATGAGTTGGCTGAAATTATGAATGTTTTGAATAGGCTGACGTTGGTTTAAAAGGTGACCATGTCATGCCCAGAGCTGGTAGCCCTGCAGAGTTTGCTCTATACCGTGCATTCTATTTAGACATAAAGTTTACACTAACACGAGAAAGGCAGGACTCTCTCTTTGAAGTGGCCATTTCTTCCTCTATTCCTCCTGCAGGCAGCCAGCCAGCCAGGCTCCGTGCCTTTTCCGTCTCAGGGGACATTTGTGGCGGGATAGAAATGGAGATGGTTCGAGACATACTTTACTCTGAGATGTTTTTGTTTTTCCAAAAGCCTGGGTCCATTAAAGCAATTATGCTTGGCATCCTTGACAGGGAGGGGAGAGGGAAAGTGCTTTAGAGAGGCAATGAGGCAGGGAAAGGAGGTTTTTGGAGTGTGGGAAAGTGGCTGAGCCTGGCTGTGGGTGTACCCCAGTGGAGCCTTCACCTTGCCCTTCAGCAATCTGAGAAAGGAAGACTCGGGAGGAAAAAAAGGCTAAGGTGCTCAGCTTTGGCAAAGATGATGGGACTTGTAGGTGACCCAGAAGCTGCAAAGCTGACGGACCTGGAAGGATGGTGTAGACCCAGGGCGATGTATATTCTGCTATCAGACTGGTGACCATCTGAGTGGTTAGTGCTACCCCAAACCCAGGGACCTCTGCAAGTCCCCAGGAGGCATCAGCTTCAAGAAAGACTGAGCCACCTGGTGGAATGCAAACTAGGAAGCAAAACCAAGTTCCCTCAAAGGAAATAAAATAGATTTTTTGTGTGTGTACACAATAGTTTTTGTGGACTTGTTTTGGTACGCTTGCTAGACTAGTCAGTATCTTTGTTTGGCTGTTTTTTTTTTTTTCATTTTATGTTTTAGAAAGAGTCTAACAGCACAGAAAAGTGTGCTAGGCTCTGGTAGTGGTGTCTGCTGCTTACTGAGCTAAGCCAAGCTCTTTAAGTGTAGGTGCTGCCCAGTGTCAGCATGCTTTATGTGCAGGTAAAATGCCCCAGAGGGCATTACTCTTCAGGAGCTACTGGCTAACATTTCTTGAGTTCTAAGTACTTTACCGGTGTTCTCTCATTTGGTTCTCTCAACTACAATACGAGGTAGGTGTACTACTATTTCTGTTGTTTTAGAGAACGGGAAACTGAGGCACAGAGAGGGGCTCTCCCTTGCCCAAGGTCACACAGCTAGCGACAAGCCAGAATCTTAGAGGCCTGTGCTGTCAGCTGCTGTCGTGCACCGCTAGCCTTCTGAACGCAGGACAATTTACCGTGGCAAATGCGGCGAAGTGTTGACTATATATCACAAAGCGTATAAACTCAGGAGGAAAATAAAGGTAGCTGGAGCTGAACGCAAAATGGACGGACAGCTCAATTTAAAGGTTTGGCCATAAATCACTCGTTTTTAAAAACAACCGACTGGAAAAAATGCAAATCACAAAATGACAAAGATCCCTCACTCACAGCACAACTGTCCCACCCAGCGCCTTCAGGGAGGCTCTTAGCTCTCACATCCTGTCCTCCCCCACTCTGGCAGTCAGCATCCAGGCTGCGTTCCTGTGCCGGCTTCACTGCGGCCAGAGTCACCACCAGCATCTACTGCATCTGCCCTCTTCCCTCGTGGACCTCGGGCACCGGCTCACTGGGGAGACGCCCAGGGTAGAAACTCTGTCCCCGGGCAGTGCTTCTCTCCCGCCTTTCTGTGCTTCCACCCCCTTTGCCCCATCGTCCCGTCACTGATGGATTACCCTCTTATTTCAAAGTTATTCACAAATTTGCACTTATGTGGAGGACTTTAAAAATATGAAAATAATCCCACTCCTGGGCATATACCCTGAGAAAACCATCATCCAAAAAGACACCTGCACCACAATGTTCACGGCAGCACTGCTTACAATAGCCAGGTCATGGGAGCAACCTCAATGCCCATCAACAGAGGAATGGATAAAGAAGATGTGGCACATATATACAATGGAATACTACTCAGCCATAAAAAGGAATGACATTGAGTTGTTTGTAGTGAGGTGGATGGACCTAGAGTCTGTCATACAGAGCAAAGTAAATCAGAAGGAGAAAAACAAACACTGTATGCTAACTCATATATATGGAATCCAGAAAAATGGTACTGATGAACCTAGTGGCAGGGCAGTAATAGAAACACAGACGTAGAGAACAGACTTGAGGACACAGCAGATGGGAGGGGAAGGGGAAGCTGGGACATAGTGAGAGAGTAGCATTGACGTATACACAGTACCAAATGTAAAATAGCTTGTGGGAAGCTGCTGCAGAGCACAGGGAGATCAGCTCGGTGCTTTGTGAAGCCCTAATGGGGTGGGATAGGGGGGGTGGGAGGGAGGCTCAAGAGGGAGGGGATATGGGGATATATGTATACATATAGCTGATTCACTTTGTTGTACAGCAGAAACTAACACAATACTGTAAAGCAATCATACTCCAATAAAGATGAAAAAATTTTTTAAAAATGAAAATAATTTGCTACATATTTTAATTCAATGCTAGTCCTAACAGGGCTGGTAGGTAGCCCTGTAGGGGCACGTTATGGAAAAACATGGACTTTTTTTTTTAACTTCTAGGTCTTTGCAACTCTAAGTGTGTAGAATGGCATCGTGGATGTAACCTGAAACCTGGTGAGAAATGCAGGATGCCCGAGGCCACCCGCAGACCCACTGACTTAGAATCTGCATTTAACCAGATCCCTGTATGGTTCCTGTGCACATTGAAATGAAGAAGCACGGGGCTAGAATTTACATATTGAAATATGTATTATTATAATTACTTTCTTTTATATTTCTCCTTTATATTGCTGTTTAGGGCATTATTTTAAAAAAACAATTGTGTAAAAAAAATAACTGTGTAGGCAGGTTACTTGTTAGTCATGTGAAGGTACAAAAAACTGTGCTAAAAAAGACATCTTATCTAAGGGGACAGTGGGTCAGAGGCAGATGGTAGCCACTGTTTTAAAGTATTATGAGTGTGAAAAGTTCAGAAGTCTGCTGCCCTACATCCTTTCTTGGACTTCATTTTGTAATTTTGGGCAGAGCATGTCATTGCTTTAGCCCCATTTCTTCATCTGTAAAATGAAGGGCACAGAATTAAATTATTTTTAAAATCCTATCCAGACGTCTCCAATGCTCGCCGAAGGGATGCCGCATGTACAAGAAGAAGCAAGAGAAAGAGTTTGAAAAAAACAAAAAAGAAAATGAGTGAAAGAGCAAAGGATACATAGGAAGGTGGAAATCTATCAGAAGGCAGGAGGGACAGGGAGATGGGAATGTGGAGGGGCTGATCATGAAGCCACGGGAAAAGGAAAAGAAAGACGACTTCTGATAAAAGCCATTCTGCCAGCCCATGAATTTTCATGGCTACCAGCTGGCATAAAATCATAAAGACAATTTTCAGCTCCTCTAACGGAATTGCATTTGTAGTAATCATAACAATATTTCTACAGAGTAAAAATGACAAAGATAATTTGAAATGGAAAACACTGACAAGATGCAAAATAAATGTGCTATACCTGGCAACAAATTTAGGGACGGGACAGAATTTGCATGAGGAAAATTTATCAGCCGGCGTGCTACAGGGCATCAAACCTGGACGGGCTTGTGAGGGCTCCTTGTTAACCTCCTCAGGTAAACCAGGGGAGATGACTCCGTAACAGCCTCTCGGAACAGTGGCTTCTGTCTCACCATCGCATCTGTGCTGAAATGCACTTCTTTCGCTTCTCATTATCTGCTACACAAACAACGGCTGTGCTGATGCGCAAACACCATGTCCAGCCCTAACGTATCCATTTGTAAATATCCCTGTTGATCTCCGTGATTCTGGGCTATAGCATCCAAGGTGGTGGGGAACTGGAATCCTCCGCTGAGAGACGTTTGCAAATTTGAGCATCTACTAAGTGCAAGATCGTAAATGATGGGACCAAGGCCTTCCTCTGACTCAGCTTCTGGTCTCATAGGGAAGATAAACAGCTGACACTATCGACAGGGTTTTGTATGCCAAATAGATAGAGCAGCTAACATCGAACTACAGTGGTCATTTTGGTGTCGTGTATTTTTTTTCACTGGACCCTCCTCACATCCCTGAGAAGTAGCTACTATTACCACGTTATTCTATTGATGAGGAATTGTAGATCGGAAAGATGAAATAACCGGCCATAAGTCGCACGGCTAATGAAGAGCTAAGCCTGGACTCTAAAGCCAGCGAGAAAGGACTGGGGTGCGTATCTCCTGAACCACTGCCCTACACCAGCTCAGAAAAGAAACCGTGACTAGCGGAAACCACGCTAGACTAAATGCTGGTTGTATTGTCCCCCTTGGCCCCTCCCTCCACATCTAAGTGGCTGGGTATTTTTATTCATCACAAGTGCTTGTTTATCATCCCACACGTTTGACTTCTCGACTGGGATAAACAGGAAGACTTTGTATTGGAGGGGGCCTCGGAACTGGGTTTTAAGACACACAGGTGTAGTTTTGATAGCAGGTGTAATTTCAAGAGGAGAAGACATTTTTGTTCAATTTCTTAAGATCTTGTTTTTAAAAATTCTTGCTTACTTTGAAAAATATAACAATAATTGGAGCCTCCCATCAGCCTGAGGTTACCAGACAGCCCTAGGGGTAACCACCACACCAAAAATGATCCTCCTAACAAAAGGAAGTAGCATGGCTAGGGAGGGAGAGTGTCATTTTTCTAGTAGGGAAAAAGAATCCCTACATTTTTTATATTGCCCTGGCTTTTTATAAATCTTTACCTGAGACAGACTGGAAATACTGCACGGTCCAGGCGATCAATACAGACAGCAGGAAGGTTCCCAGAAAGTAGATCTGCAAACACCCGAAGCACACGTCAGACAAAGGGCAGGGACCACGAGGGCAGGGCTGAAGGGAGATGGTTCCTACCAGGGCAGAGTGCAGGACGGCACCCCAGATAAGCCGGAGGTTAAGGTAAAGCCAGGCCAGGGAGCAGGGGCTGAAGGACTCCTCGTTGCTGTGGCTCCAGCACCTGCAGACAAAAAGCAAAGGGCATCCTGACAGTGTCGCCAAACTTCGTTAGCATCACTGAACGACAGGTATTTGCAGATCCTTCACTCTGGGGCAAATGAGCACATGTAAGATGAGAGAAAAAAAAAATAAAGCCAGTTCAGCCAGGTTTGAGCCTGCGCTGAAATTCTAGGATCCTGGCAAAATCTCAGAAAAAGGTCAGTCTCATCCTTCATAAAAAGATAGGTCAAGGTGGACCTTTCAGCAGAAGGGCTGCCAAGCAACACTTTTGTCTGAGTGTCTGTCCAAAGTCCAGACACTGGGATGCCTCCCTATCTTGCAGAAAAGCATCATCTGATAGGATACTTTCTTTTCCACTTTCATGGAAAATCTTGGTCAGCATTTTAACTTCAGATCAAGCACATTCTGTATCTTAATCCTCAGATATTAGAAAAGGGAATTCAGTTTGGGTCCAGCTGAGTGTTCTCTAATCAAAACAAATCCTGAGCCCTTTATAACCACTGACATTAGAATATAAGACTAACACTAACTTTAACCAAGAAGCAAACACCACCCACTTGGGTTCCTCCAGCTGCCACGGTATTAAAGAGGCTCTGAACTCACCTTTCATACAGTTCCTGTAGGATGGAGATGTTACTGGAATGGATAGTTGGGTCAATTTCCAAGAAATCCAAAATATGATGTGGGATTATAGCACCTTCCTCAATTAGCAGGGCCAGGTTAAAAAATCCCTGAAAACAAGCCACAAACCAAACTCATTCACTCCTTATAATAAAACCTAGACACACAGCCTTCATCAGAATGTAAACTTTTACAACCTCTAGATTTTTTTTTTCAGTCCCTAGAGCCAGATGGTTTTGTCATCTTCATTGATGAATTGTTTCCCTAAATATATGCATCTGAGAAACTTATTTGCAGGAGATCCAGGAGGCTTTCAGAGGATGCTGTGTCCCATCTGCTCAGAAGGTAGTCAACCAGGGGAATCTGTCCTTTCTGCTCATTCTCTCAAAACGGAACTCGCTGGAAAACGTGCCCTTGTATCGTCAACAAAACCAGAATAGCGAATCAAAGGCAGGGTCTGTCACTTACAGACGACCCCCTGGGTCACCATCAGCATGTGACAATTCTAACCAATCGTGGCAGGGGTGCTGCTCAACGGCTGACATTCTAAGTGGAGAGGGTCTCTGATGTGCACAGTAACGTACGGGTGTTTGTCTCATCCTTCCTAGGTCAGTGAGGAAAACCTCCGCTCCTGATTCCCCCAGGCACAGACCCCCTACCTCTTCCATATTATACATCTGGTTCTTGACCCATAGCGGTAAGACCTGCCTTACTGGGCTGTGCAGGTCCAATAAAAGAACACAGTTAAGAGCCTGATGGTTGAGGTGCTTCATAAAGGATGGAAACTATTATAGTACCTGGAGGAGATACACTGTCCATCATGAGCTGAGCATGTGACCAGACCAAGAAATAAACAAAAAATGATGCGTTACTTATCATTACAGCTTGACACACTCAACTGAATTGTTGTCCTTCAAAGAATTAACAGTCATGCTTTAATGACTTACAGCCTCCCTTTCCTTTCATTTAGTTGGTTCTAAATAAAAATCACCATCCCCCGCGTTGTAAATAGCAGGAATCGCACAAGCATGCTATGAGATGGTCATGATAAAAATAACAGCAGCCAGCATTTTCTGAGTGATGCTATCTATGAGGCTTTGTTCTGTTTTATATATATTCACTCAATCCTCATAACAACAAATTGAGATAGGTTCTATTATCCTCTACACTATTAGTACTAGGAAGCTGAGGCACAGAGAAGTTAAGGAATTTGCCCTAGGTCACACAGCTGGAAAGGGGATTCAGATGCTAGCAGACAGGATTCAGAGTCTCAAATCCTGTTGCATCATGCTGCCAAATAACCTCTAAATAGATACAAGTATTAGGTATCTTTAAATTTCACACACACACAGAAGCAGAAGATAGACTGTTTCTCCACTTTCTGAAAGGAAGGTACTCTTAAAACTTGAGGTATTAGAAGAAAAGAAGAAAATGACTTTATAAAATGTTAAAGTCTCTGAACAATGGAAAAAGCAAGGTTAAAATAAATGGGAAAATGGTCTAGGGGAATATGTGTATGCAATGCAATAGCTTAAGGTTCATTATCTACTGGGCAAATGTATAAAGAACTAATTATAATTTAAATTAAAAAATATCAAAACTCCAACAGATAAGCAGACAAAGAGTAAGAACAGAGAATTCACATAAGAAAATATGAAGGGTAAATTATCACAGACTAATATATGTAAAAGTGTCTGTCCCAGTAGTTGTCAAATACATACAATTTAAAACAATAAGGAAGGATCAACTTACAATCATTCAGTTAGCAAAATTAAGTCATGAAAACATCCAGTGCTGACAAGATTTCAGTGATCCTTTTATACTAAGCACTGTTTGGTGATGTATTCATTGGGAAACAGTTTCAGAAAGGAAATTGGCAATATACAATTATTATGTAGCCATAAAACCATTGAGACTGTTTGATATAATCCCTCAGATTATAAAGAAATTACTCAAATGGAGGTGAAAGATGGAAATATGAGAATGTTCATTGTAGCACTTGCTATAATGACAACACAATAGGAAATGACCTTCACGTCTTCCTTAATAGACTATAAATCCCGTGAAGGCAAAAATACTGTCTATCTTTTAATCTTTTGTCCCAACACTAAGCCGTGTCTAAGACATGGCAGGACTACATAAACATGTGTCAAATCAATCAATAAATTAGCAAACAAGACAATAAATGTCCACCAAAAGATAAACTTAATAAATTACAGTCGATCAGTCAACAGACAATGAGGTAGCAGTTGAGTGATAATCACAGACGCTATGCAGTAGAATGTACACACTCCTGCAATATGTGAGAAGAGGCAGAGTTTTCCAGTGGCCCGTGTGCTCTAGTGGGACCCACTGGCCTGTGGCCAGGAGTAGAAAGGGATATGAAGGCTGAATGAATTAAAAAAAAAAAGACCAAAGGAATAAAGCCCATGACATGGAATTGTGGGTGCATTCTTTGAGCTTTTTTCTCTTTAAAAATTATTCTTTAATGTTTTTATAGCACTGTCTTTCGAAAAAATAAAAAATCAGAATTGAAAAAAAAAAAAAAAATCGGTCCGGGCATAATTTTGAGTAACAGCATATATCACTCAGGGGAGTTTGGTTCCCTGGCAAATCCTTTTAGCACCAACTTCTATTTCATTCCAGAAGAAATAATAATAACAGGAGAGGTCATGTCCACTGAGTGTACTGAGTGCTGGGGTTGGCGCTTTATATGCAACATCTCATTTAATCCTTGGAACCTATGAGGTGGATGCTATTATCATCCCCAGTTCACAAATGAGACAACGGAGAGTCAGTGATTGAGTGACCTGCCATATACAAATAGCTGTGAAGGCACAAAGATGTGGGGTAAAAATAAAAAGAGTACCTCCTTGGAAAAAAAAGCCTAAGCTAGGGATGAGTTTCCAACTTTTACTCTGTGGTCAGATCACAAATCACATGAGGAACCTGTGGCATGAGAGGGTAACAACTATTCCAGCTTCCATCGTGAAACAGCCCTGAGATCCTCACAAGAGAATTCTGATAAGCAAATGCAGAAGGAAGGAGAGAAATAGGAAATCATCACTGGCACACCCCAGTTAGTTGTCGCCGGCAAGATTTACTGAAGGATACTGAAATCAGTGGGCAGAAGTTAGAGGAGAAATCAAATATTCGCATCGTTGCAAACTATCTCCCCAAGACATCTATACATGAGAAAGAGAAAAATGTTAACTTTACAGGGGAGAAGCCCAACGGAAATCACCTTCACCGAGTGATGGAGATCAGCCTCACCAGTAAGAAGACATATTGACAGCATGTGTACCACATGTAATACATTGAGAAGGACACGTCACATCTGGGCTACCCCTGTCCCAAATGCATAACCTCAGTCTATTCACGAGAAAACAGAAGACAGACCCAAATCGAGGGACATTCTGCAAACTATCTGACCAGTATTCTTCAAAGGCATCAAGGTCATGAAAGGCAAGCAGAGACAGAAACTGTCCCAGATTGAAGAAGACGAAAGACATATGACAACTACATGCAACACGGGATCCGGGCTGGGATCCTGGAACAGAGAAATAACGTCAGCGGAAAAACGAGTGAAATCCAAATAAAGTCTGAAACATAGCTGTGGTACGGAACCAACACGGGTTTCTTAGTTTGACAGTGGTATTGTGGCTATGCAGCTTTTCTATAACTCTACAAATATTCCAAAATAAGAAGTTTTCCCTCAAAAAAAGTCACTAAGAGCAAAGTCCTATCGGTAAAGTATTGGCTCAGCTATGCAAGTAAACTACTTCCCATTTTGACCACTTCCGATTTCTTGAGTCTCTACCTGGTATGTTAGTTTGATGGAATCTGGTAGAAAGAAAGGTTTGGAGCCAGGAGACCTGGGTTTAGGCTCTGGCTGCTTTACCTACTACCTGGGTGTTTGGCCTTGAGCGACGTACCACCTTGTCACAATCTTGATGTTCTGTACTATAAAGTAGGTCTAATAATCCCCACTCGCATGAGGCTGCTGTGAGAGAGGCAGGGGAAACATAGTACGTGCTCAATAAAGGTTCACCGTTCGGGCCAGTGTCCTCAGAGAGGTTTTGTGAGGGGCTCGTGAACGTGGATGAGAAGTGACTTTGCAACCTCACAACGACCATCACCAGGGGCTCGTTTCTGTTGCTCTTTACCTGTGAGTCTCCATCCAGTGCTGCTTGGGCATACATCTGCACAGACAACTCAAGGTCTTGTGACTGGTTTTGGTGGCCATAGTAGTAAAGGTCTCCCATTTTCAAATACGCTGCAGGACGAAAAGCACAGGTCCATTCGTCAAGTGGTTTTATCTCAGACCGACATTTTCAATGATTGGTCTATTTGCATGATTAAGTTTTCCCCACCATAATCTGAATACGGATACATCTTTAGGCTTCCTTGACGTGGGGAGAGAAAAAAAGATTTCTGCCCTGGGTTTAGTGACTGATGGGTATTTCTTGGCTCTGTTTAAGCCACAAATGCTGTTTTTCCTCTAAGGAAAAAGTTTTGTTTAAGAGTGTATGTATCAATCAATGTCCAACCAGAAAAATAGAATCCTCTATCAGGTAGCTCAAAAGAGGGATGTTAACACTGGGAACCGGTTACCAAGGTGTTGGAAGAGGTGAAAGGGCAAAGGGAACAGTAGGCAACCCAGAGACTAGCAATGCAGGCAGCCACGACCTTCCTGGGACTGGGGGCCAGCTGAGACCACAGAGGACGGACTGCCAGGCAGGAGCTAGAACCATGGCAATGCTGCCGTTGCCAGAGATTCAGCTCAAAGCAGAGAAAGAAGGGGAGAAACATCTGGGCTTCTCACTTCCTCCCACCCTGCAATTCCCTGCCAGCGCCTCCCATTGGCTGAAAATAATCAGATGCCCCAGGGCACACAGGTCTGGGAACTAGTTCCTGAGGGTTGGCCTCTGATCACACAGGGCAGAGCCAGGAAGACAGGGAATCCAACTGAGGACAAAAAAGGCAAAAGACTGGCCCAGAGAATCTCTCCAGAATAGCCTTTCTCTTTTGCGTTCTCGCTGATTCCTTAGAAATGGTGGGTCCAAGCATTCGATGGACAGTGGATGAAGAACAAGGCATCGCTTGAGATGGAGAGCAGAGTTTAGGGAAGATCTTAGCTTACTAGCTGAGATTTTCCCCTCTCTTAATTGTTTAGAAATATCACACTTCACACAAAGCTGTTAGATGTTCCCTGTTACTAAAGATTAAAAGCCTCCAATGCTTCAATTTAGCACCCGTTTCTCTATACATACCAAATGAAGGCGCATCGATTTGAAAAACAGAGAAATTATAGTATCTCCAAACACAATTAACACCCAAGTATCTCTTGGCCAGGTCCTAAGGGGACGAAGGGGGAGAAAAAGTTAACGCGTTAATATTTTGGCCAAATGATTAATTTTGCCTCCATAAAGCCCAATTCATTATTCTTAACCTTAGAGCTTCTAGTCTGAGGAGAATACATTTACTTACTGGCCTCTCCTCACAGATGTGTGCTAAATTTGTCTGTGACACTTCAATTCCAGTTTCTGCTGCTAAAACATAATACAGCAAAGCTTCGTGCCTAAAAATAGATGATTAATAATAAATTTCATATAGTGGCTTTTACTAATACTCACAGAGAGCTTTATATTCACACATAAGAGGGCACAAAATAAGCAGTTTTTTTAAAACCACAAAATCATGAGTTTTTTTTTTTTTTTTAAATACTGTTGTTAAAAATGCTGCATGCACTGATTTATTTTCTATCTTAAAAGGCTGAATTCACAGATAAGGTTGGGGAGCTAGATGATACAACAGCTACCTCTGCTGGCCGAATAGTGTGTCGAGAGCTGGCTGGGGAGCTGCCTACTAGCTCTTGGGTCCTTGAAATCCTTCCATCCTCCACCCTCGCTTAGAGGAGATAAGTGGTATTAAGAAAAAGCTCTGCGCTTTCCGAGTCCTGTTTTGTGAAGGGCTTTATGGGGCTTAGGACTCCGAACAAGCTTAATTAAAGCTGAGCTTTTGTGGTACATTAGAAGTTTGGCAAAGGAGAGGCAGTTTACAAGGAACTTGATACCAATGGCCAAAAACACATCTGAAAAAAGTAAGTATTCGACACCACTGGATATTGAATAATTGCAAAACAAGGAGACCACTTTTCATCTGTTGAAAGATTGGCACACAATTCATAATACGGACACCGAATGGCAAGGGCTTGGGGAAAAATGGACATCTTCCTGCAACTGCTGCTAGTGGGAAGCCAGTTAATGCAATGGTTAAATGTGGGGAGTTTTACAAATGGACATGCCACCTGGCCCCACATTTCTGCCTCAGGAGGGTTTATTCTAAGAAACCATCAGAAACATGGGCAAAGATTCTGTGGCAACAGAGGTCATGGCAGAGCTGTTTATATGAATGGGAAAAATCAGTGACTAGTGCAATTAACCCATGGTGTGGCCACTTTCAGATGAGGCCACTAAAAACGATGTTGAGGAAGCGCGTTGAAAAATGTAGAAAAATGTCTCTGTCACATTTCCCACTGGGTGAAAAATAAACAACACAGGATAAAACACAGTGCAATTTCATTTTTGTAAAACAGAAATAAAACTGAATACACACATGTACACACACACGCGGACACATATATGTAGGAAAAAAAAAAGATCTACCAAAATGCTAACAGTACTTATCTCTAGGGGGTGAGAATGCAAGTGGTTTTTATTTTCTTTTTACTTATCTGATTTCCTCTGTTTTCTTTGTTAAAAATTTCATGAGTTAAAAATTTATTGTAACCATAAATCGTTGTTTCTAAAGCTTACTTTTCATGTTCAGTAGCTGATTTTAAGAGCTATTTCTTAATTGTAGCTCCATCTGGGAACTGGCTTAAGAAAGGGTGGGGGAGGTTGGGTCTGGGGAATAAGGAAGCAGATCGAGAAGCTTCTTTTCTACATGGCTAAAGCAGCTCCTGGCAAGCCATCGCATGGGGACAGAGAGAGGTGACTGGGGGGTCAAATTAGGACAGGTAGACCTTCAATCAGGCACACTGCAGGTCACAGCCACGTGGCTGCTGAGTGCGCGGATTCCTGGCCTCCGAGGTACCCAAGGCAGCTGACCAACTAGGCATGACTCATGCTAAAGAGACGAGGCTGGCTAAGCAGCATCCCCCGCGAGGACGAGCCACACAACAAGACCACAACTGCAACTGCAACAACACAAAAGGCCCCCAGACATTTTCTTGCAGAGCTTGCAAGCATCATGTCTGGTGACAAGAATCGTCAGAGTGGAGCCCAGACGGAGGACCTTCGAGGGATGCTCAGCAGAAAGTCCCCATCATCCTACAATAAGGTCCCGTTCCAAAGGCCTTATAAGCTCAGACACTTGGGTTTGCACCACTGCCTCAGTTTCCCCCAGGGACGGATGAGGGAAGGAGATGGTGTAGACTTGCCAGCCCAAGGTCAAATATCAGGCCGGCTCCGTCAGCTGCCAGAACTGGACGAAAGGGAGTTCATATGACTGCAACGTAATAAAATGTGTTTTTCTTTAGACAGCAGTTGGGCAGACTCTTAGAATGTGGGGGGGAGGGGACACAAGGTTGATACTTCCTGTAGGGGCACAGTCACTATGTTAAATTTTATAAAGACAATACCTTGCCTCTAAAGTTACCTGGACAGTGAGGGAAGGGAAGGGAGGAACACGTTTTTATAGGAAGAATTCAATTGACCAATTATTGGATAAGCCGGGAGGAAATGTCACGGAATTCTCCAGTATTTCCTTTGAGGAAGCACTGAAATCAAAGATATGACTAAAAACATTGATGTCAATAGAAGCACTGCACAGAAATCCACCTCTGTCTTCCATCTTGCAGAAGCCATCAGCAGAGGCCGTGGGCTCCAAAACCATCACCACCCGTCTTCATATACGGAAGAGTGAACTCTAGGCAAGGGTCAGAACTCTGTAGACCAGACTTTCCCAGCTTATTAAGACTTCGGAGATACGACACTTCTGCACAAACCCTACCCGCACTTAGCCTCCTAGCATTTTGCTCTTGCTTGTGTCTCAGCTGAGGCTGCCTGACAGTATTAATTACAGATATTTCTATCCTTATACTCATGCAATAAACATTTACTCAGTATGTGCTCTGTGCAGGAGGCCCAAAGACAAGCCACAAAGTTGTATCGTCCGTCTGGGAATTTCCTCAAGGTTTAGGAAGTCAACCAGAGGTCCAGCTTTATTTTCAATGCACTGAAGTGAAAGCGTTCCACAGGCAGTCATTCTGATGGGGATGGCGGGGGGGGGGGGGGGGGGGGGGCAGGGATGCCAGAGAGGAGGGGATTTAGAGTAAAGAAAGAGTGTAGGGGCACACTTGCTACCCTCCTGCTTCAGACTCGGCACATCCATTCACAGAAGTTTTATAATGATACATCTTAATAGTTAATCCTTTGGCTGCTTGCTGTGAATTGTGAATCTGAGTATCTCTGAGCAGTTTCTCAAACAATTCTATTGTTTTCTCTGGGCTCTTTTCTGCCAATGCCTGAGGCAGCCCAAACTGGAAGGATTAAAAAAAAAAATTCTGGGGCCTCAGCAGAATTTAAGACCCTGCTCTAAGGCAAAAAGATGAATCTCTTTCAGGTGGAATCTTACAAGCCTGCTTGTCTTGCCTCAAGCTTACTAGGATCTGGCTAACCTCCTGGGTTAAGTATTTGGGGTATATTTAAGACAAAGGACAATAAAACACAGAGCTCAAAGATGAAGCACACAGAGGGGTAAGGTGGAGAGAAATGAAAGAGGACAGGCAACCTCTCCTTAGCTGACTTCTCCTGGTGTCCGAGGATAGCCTCGGGCATGACAGCGTTATCGTCTGTATTTTGCCTAAACAGCAAAATGCCCTTTTTTCAATCATACTCCTCTTTTAAACTATCCCATATAAATCTTGGAACAACACCGAAAAGTACAAGCTCATCAAACTGACACATGTAATTTGAAAATAACATCCAGAATAAATTCACTCACAGAAAATGAAAAAGGGGGATGGACTTGGGACATTGATAGATGTTTTCACTCTATTACAGCAAAATAGATGGGACCCAAAAAACGCCACATTGTGGTTTGGGGAGGCCAACCCTCATATATTTCCTATTTAACCCCTGAGGCATTTGGAGGCAGGAGAAAAGGAAGAGAAGGAAGAGAGAAAAGCACTTTGTCTCAAATATATTTTGACAAAGATAGTCACACTATAATGGGTACTAAGTGTTTTCTCCTGTTGAAAGGAAACAGTCTTAAGTCCAGATTAAGACATGTCTAACAATACTTAGCATCCGCATCAAAATTGTCAAGGATATGAAGAAACAGAAATTTACGTGTGGTTGACAGGAGTGTAGACTGGTAAAATATTTTGGAAAACAGTTGGCATTATCTTGTAAACTGGAACTATGGCTAGCCTGTGACCCCACTCCTAAGTTCATATTTTAGAGAAATTTTTCCTATATGTAAATGTAACAGCAGATACTTGAAAATGTTCATGGGACTTCCCTGGTGGCGGAGTGGTTAAGACTCCACACTCCCAATGCAGGGGGCCTGGTTTGATCCCTGGTCAGGGAACTAGATCCCATACGCATGCTGCAGCGCAGAGTTCAAATGCCACAGCTAAGGAGCCCATGTGCCGCAACTAAGGAGCCCATGAGCCACAACTAAGGAGCCCGCCTGCCACAACTATGACCTGGTGCAAATAAATAAATAAATATTTTTTAAAAAATGTTCATGGCCACATTGTTCTTTAAAAAATGGGGAACAACTCAAATGCAAGTTAATATGAGAACTGGTAAACAAATTGCGGTATGTGACAGCAGTGAAAATGAATGACCAACACTACATGTTTCAAAAGATATGCACCTCAGAAACCAGGTTAACTAAACAACAACAAAAAAGCAGTGAACAATTATATATAATATGATTCTAATGATATGACGCTGAGTAACAAGTCAAATCTATTGCTAGGAATATATCCACATACAGCAAAACTATACAGAAAGCAAGGGGCAGAGCAACAATAAAATTCAAGGTGATGGTTAGTTCTGGATACTGGAGGTAGGGGGTTAATCTGGGAGGAACACGCAGCAGGCTTCGACAGTTCATCTTCTTAAGCAGGGGTGTACGGTTACAGGTGTTCATTTTATTGTTCATTTATGCTCTGAAACTTACATACATATCACCTATTATTTGGTACGTATCAATTATTGTGTGAAAAAAGAAGGGAAAACAACTTACCTGGCTCAGGCCACAGCTCCAGCTCAAAAGCTTAGCTCCTTTAACCTGGATTCTGAACTAGCTCCCCCTTTCAGGTTCTCCTTTCTATTCACCATCATTTGCAGCTCTTTGGTTAAGCTTCTCAGAACCTAGCTCTGTCATGTCACTACCCTCTCCCCAAACCACCAGTGGCTTCCCACTGCTCCACAAACTAAGTAGAACTACGTGACCTGCTATTTAAAATTCCATAATGCAGCACCTCTTTGGTCTTGTCATATATCACTCACTTTTACAAATTTTACCCTCAAGGTAAACTGGGTGGCTTAAAAATTTCTAGGCATACCCAGATTTTTCCTATTTCTTTGCTTTTGTTCCTCGGTTCCCTTCACTAGAAGTGTTGTTCTCTACAGGACGAAGTGGAAATTCCACCCATCCCCCCAAGGCCATATCATCTGTTACCTCCATTATAAAGGCTGACCTAAGTCCCCCAAACCAGGTAGCATCTTTTCTTCCTCCAAATCCCCGATGCTCTTTATGTATTGCTCATGGCTCTTGAGTTACGGTTGTTCTGTCTGTTTGCCTTAATTCATTCTCTCAGTAGTTTTTGAGTACTTCCCAGGTGCCAACAGGCGCTGGGCACTGGGATACACATCACAGGACAATCAACAAGTAAAGAGCCATCACGACCCATCCAAGGACAAAAGGGAGTAAGGAGTTAAGCAGGACACATGGGCAGAGGGAACAGCACGTGCAAAGGCCCAGGGGTCAGAGAGAATATGAGCTCTCTGAAAACTGCATGTAGTTTAACACCAGGAAGAGACAAGGCAGCGACTTCCCCCAGCCCTACTTGTGGCATCCCCCTGCACGCTGCATTTAAGTGCACCCAGTAAAATCTGCTGAACTCAACTCAAACTCACCAACAGTGTAGAACACACGAAATCCCTACCCCCAGCCCCAAAATCAATTGTGTGATGTGGCTGAATATTCTAAGAAAGACAGCAGACCACAAAACCTTAACTCCTCTTGACCGTCACAGAAAATTTTTTAATGTGCTCCCTGAAGTGCTTTGTGATATTAAATTCAAAAGTTGGCAAGAAAGCTAAGCTATTAGCAGATACTCTCTTTATGGGAAAGTGTCAGACATCTTGCGGGGGGTGTGTGTGTGTGTGAGTGTGTTGGGGGATGTTTACAGATGTGCCCTCCCTTTGGGAAAACCCCACATATAAACATTTTGATATTTAAATGCTTAGTTTCCCCTAAGAAGTTGTGGGGAGTAAAGGGTGGGAAATTTGGAGGGTGAGAAGTAGAAATGAGCAAATTTGGGAGTTTTACAAACTGAAGCTTACTTGGGAAACAAAACATCACACAAATTGTGAGGTGTATCAATTGGAAAATGATCATTTCATTAAAAAATTTCTTTCTGATTATGCAAAAGGAGGCCACAGATGATAAAATTTTACAGGGTAATAATAATAAACATTTTTATACAGTGATTTTTTTTCCCTGGCTCATTTCCCCTGAATTCCCTAATTTGAGATTCTCATTCACCGAGGTGCTGTTGATTACGTGGGCACCCATGGACCAAAGAAGAAAATGGCATTCTTTTCAACTTATATTTTAATTTTTAATTAAGGTTCGGATCAGAGTATGATCAATGATAGGTCTGCTCTAATGTCTTTGAGGTGGTGGACTGATGGGATATGTGCTGACTTGAATATGCTTTTTAATTATTACAGAAATACCCAGATCATTTAGGGAATAAACGAGCCAAGAAAATGTGGCCCAAGGAAAAGTAAGACAGAATTCAAGGCCTGACAGAAGAAAACAGAAAGACAGACTCAGGTAGGGCTTGCAGAAGTGTGCCCTTATTTGTAAAATCAAGTAACTGCAAATAGGGGGCATTTACAAGTCCTCATGTGCGGGGTCTCATCTCATTCAGTACAGGATGAGATTTGCTAACTCCATCAGAAGAAGCTTTGAAAGGGTGAGTCTGCTTAGCTGTGACACTGGAGGTCTGGAGAGTGACTTCCAGCAATCCTATGGAAGATGCAATAAAATATCTACGGGAAGATGTAGACTGAGCCCTAAACACACTGCTTTCCCTCATTCCCATGCACAAGGTGGAGATCCTGGACTTTCTGTGGCCTGCCAGTGAGAGGCAGAGGGTCAGCTAGATCCCCTGTGCTGTCTCCAGACTCTGAAAACATCAAGACGGAGCCTGAAGGGAAGAGAAGTCAACGTACTCATGTGTCTCTCAACTTGATGAATGTGGACGCTCCCCTCAGAGAACTACTTTTGTGTGTAATTAAACATGGAAATGCTATGTTTTCCAATCACAGCCAATCCGTCGGTGATACTCTGAATATCGTTACTGGGAGGCTGTGATTTCCCAGCAAATTGCTTTTTCGGTTACATTTTAAGACTCCATCTCATAAGACGACACTGTCAGACTGAAAGGTAAGGACTGAGAAAGTTCAGTCTAACTTACCATGAGCCCTCCAGGTAGGCGTTGAGGCCTTTGCGAATGACGTGACCCAAGTAGCCATTTTTCTCAGCTACATGCTTTGCCCATCTGAAAAGGAAACAGAAGAGAAAATACTCAAACTGTGGCAAATTACATAATTGCTTTTTACTTCATATGATTTCAATAAATCCCACTTGGGGAATACTTTGCTTCTTAGAATTTTTATGGAGCAACAAAGCAGAACTGAATGTTAAGAAAATAAAGAAAGACACATTTTGAGAGACTTGCATTCAGTGCCCTTTCTAATGAACGCTTAGGAGTTGTCACTTTGGGTGAAAAAGATGTGAAAAGTACCTAATGAAAAAAGTCTATCAATATGGAAAAAGATAATCTTTATTAAGAGTTCTAGCAAGTTAATTTCAGGAGGACAGCTCTTCCTAAACAAAGACTCCAGGAGAGACGTTGCCAAGAAGATTAAGTCAATAGAGATACTGGGAGGAGATTTAGACAACGGAAGGAGAATGTGGAGATCAAGTACACAGGAAATGATAAATACACAGAGAGCTAAGCAAATAAATAGCAATAAAAATAATTATTATTCCATAGAAAACAAAAAGTTATGCAAGAAAGAAAGAGTCGTCATAGCATACCACATGGCTCAGCTGTGAATAACCGTTAAAGGGTCATAACAATGTAAACCCTGATACCAATCCAACCAGAATAGTGATATTCTTAGGGGGAAGATGGGAGAGGGCAGGAAGTGTGAACACTCAAGGCAGCAAGAGGTGGCAGAGTGAAAACACTATACATTTTTATCCTTCCCAGTGAGACATCATTAGGCAATGCCCATAGTGAGTACAGCAAGAAATAGCAGTATAAGCACGTTATCGAGACAGAGAGGCAAATAAAAAAGAAACAATTAAAAGATGGAAAGTGATTTATTCTAGGGAGTAGGGAATGGAGTGTGGGTGGGGGAGGCTGAGCGTTCCTATTTTTTCTTGTCAAAGTATTTTTCGTTTTTAAGTTTTGTCTTAAATGACTTGGCTCTCGATGTGCACGTGTAGCTGATAAAAATAAACATGAAATTTTAAAACTGCAAAAAAAAAGAATAAAAGAAAAAAGAACTCTATTTTCTTAGCCATGGTGAATATAGTATATGTCTTTCCCTTCCTATGCAACACCTGGCAGGTTCTTACACAACAGCCTTCTCGGGATCTCGAGGGAACGTCTCCAGGTTGCCTGTGATGTAGTAGAGAGAACACCACAAGGTTCCTTCTATGTGTCCGCCTTGCGCAGCCTTATGGAAATATTCACCAGCTAACGTCTGTAAAGAGATGAGCAAACGTCAGTCTCATTAAGCAGAAGTCCTCCTGGACTAGGGTCGTGAGGCACTTAACACCTGATACCATCATAGGTTTATAACATATCTTTAAGAAAACTAAGTCAAGATCCAGGAAGACGGTCAATCACAGAAGGTGGCCTCTCGACGTGATCACCTTGACCGCAGCTATTCCGTTGATTAAGCTTACCCAATAAATAAGATTACAAGAGGCTAAGAATATCACTATCATCTTATCGGATCCTCACATAACCCCTGCCAGCCAGACAGGAGACTGCATCAAAAGTCCCACCAGGTGAAAATTCAGGCATTTGCCTTCCTAACCTTGCTTCATCTCTTTTTTTCAAACCCAGACGCAAAAACTGCATTTCCAGTAGGAAGGTGAGAATTAGAATATGACAATAAAAAATTCATGCTGGCAGATGTGTGGGAGGGCTAACAGACATTTGCAATGGATAAAAATATACAGCCTCCTGTGTGGTCAGAAAGAGGTAGAGGGAGAAAAGAAAACACTTAGATGGGTATACGTTCCACTGATTACTGTTATTTTCCCCAGGCAGTTAACTGCCATTTTTAAGTATGAGCTTTGGAGTCCGACAGGCTTGGGTCCTCATCCCAGCTCTGCTCCTTACTAGCGGCGTGACCTTGGGCATGTTAGTTAATCTCTCCAGCTAAGAGAATAACTCGGTTCCTACGACTGAAAAACGTGGCTTCTGATAGTGGCTGGCATGAAAGTTTGTTGTGAGGATTACCTGAGAGAACGGATATTCAAGGCTTGGTATGGGGCTTCACAAAAAGTAATTTTCTGCTTCCCCACTCCCAAATCTGCTGCCAGAGCTTGCCCATCCCACTACATGCGACCTTTCCTTCCCATCTCAATAAATGCCAAACACTCTGGAGCCATCCTGACGCCTCTCCTTGCCTCACACCCCATATCCAATCATCACCAAATCCTGCTGCCTTGACCTCCAAAATATACCCGGAATCTAGTCGCATCTCAGCCCCTCTTCTGATGCCGCCCTTCCTTTCTCGCTTGGATTCGATGCACTAACCCCCTTGCTCTTGCTCTTGTCTCCTTCAAGCCCAGTCTCCACCAGGATCCAGGAGGAACCTGTTGAAGCACCGTGTATCCCTGCTCTGTTCAGAGCTGTCCCATCTTGCTCAGAGCAGCTGCCTCTTCGACCTGATTTTCTGCCTCCTCATACCTTCCTTGCTGTGTGCTCCTGCCAGTTCAGCCTCCCTGCTACTCCTCGAGCACACCAAACCTGCTTTCTTCTCCGGGATTTTGCCCTGGCCGTTCCCTCTTTCTGGAATGTTCTCCCGGACATTCACAAGACTCCTTTAGGAGTCTGTACAATGTCACATTATCAGACACATCTTCTCTGATCTCCCTTATGAAATAGCATCCCCCAGTCTCTACCCTCCGGTCTTCCTTACCCTGCTTTATTTTTCCCCACAGCACTCATCCCGCCTGCCCTCATACTATATGTTTGTTTGCTTATTTTCTTTCTGCCCCACTGGAACGTAAGCTTCCCCAAAGCAGGGACTGTTTTGTCTGCGGCTTTATCCCCCCTGCCTGGAAGACTGCCTGGCATAGGGTGGGCATTCAATTAAGTTGTTGAATGTAATGGTGCTCAGATTATTATTACCACCATCGATATATTATTAAAAACCAGGGGCTTCCATTTCACACAGGGACCAGGTCCTGACTCCACTTAAGCGTATAACTCTAAGTTGTGAAAGTTTTCAGAACCTCGGCTGCTTACTCTGTTAAGTGGATGTAACTATCACAGAGGATAGGTAGGATGACATGGGGCGGTACACGGAGAGGGTCTGGCCCAGAGGAAGGGTTCGGCAAACACTGAAGACTGTCACTGCTATTTACATTATTATCAAATCCGGTCTCATACCAGGCAATCTCATTTGGACCCAGCTCTCTGCTCCCAGTAAGACCAGTCACCCATCTCTGCACCGTCTCTCTCTCTCATCCTCTCCTTTCTCCTCTCCCTGTCCTCTCCCCAGCTTAGGCCTCATCCTCCTGCATGAAGCCTTGCTCACTGCTTTGGTCTTCACTATTTCCCCTTTCCAGAACTGTTTGGATCACAGCAATTAGCACACACTTGGCATTTGGCTAATGCCAGCCTTTGCCCTTCACCCTCTTGTCTTCCTAACTGGGCCCTTGAGTTCCTCAAGATCATGGTCTGTGTCTTGGGGGGTGTCTGTACCACCCACGGGGGCTCGTCCGGGCTGGGCACACAGTACCCCTGCTTCATGACCAAGTGACTGACCAGCTGCACAGCTGCTCTCAAGTCTTACTTACTTGATTCCTTCCAGGAACTCCCGGGAAAATGCCATCCAAGTATAGGACTCCGAGATTGTACGATGCATCTGGGTTCCCCATTTGTTCTGCTTTTAACCAGTACGTTGCAGCTTTGGCATAATTTTTCTTGAATTTGTGGTAATACCATCCCAGGCCATTGACTGCCTGATGCAATCCCTGGATTTCAGAACAACAAGAAAGAAATTTCTTTTTTTTTTTTAAATGAAATCTAAGGAGAATCGATTGTTGTGAAAGCATTCTGCCTGAGTCTGAGAAAAACCTTTCCTGTCTCTTTTTTGGGGGCAGATGGCATGAAAGAAACGCTAAGTGCCGGAAACCATGAGCCCGCCTCAGCGTCTTCCCAGGAGGACTTCACCCGGCTGCTGCCGGGAGTTCTGCCTTCCAGCTCGGCATTGATGCTGGCTCCTAAATCATCACTCAGCCCCTGTGGGCTCTTAACAGCAATGCCCTCACCTACAGAAGGTCTCGTATTGCCCTGCAGTATCAACAATGCCCTTGAAATTCATGACCACTCAACTGCAACAGGAGGCCGGAAACCTGCTCTGGCTAGGACGATTTCTAGGTGACCTGCCTGTCCATCTGTGGATCACTCTGCCCTGAACACCAACCAACCCTCTATGGGAAGCAGCCGCAACAGCCAACGTGTAAAGCACTGCTTAGCATCCCAGCTCCGACAGGCAGGGTCTGGTCCACAGGCAGGGTCGGGTCGGGGCTGAGGCAGAGGGGAGGAGGGCGGAGAAGGGCAGGCCATTGCAGAACTGTGTCTAAACTGGAACTGTACCAGGGAAGGGCTGGTTCGTGTGAGTCGAGTCTCAAGCCTCCTTGTTCTTGCTGATGCGTGCTCTCAGGTGCCTGCCTCTGCTCTCCCCAGATGTTCCCACCTGCTTCTATTCGGCAGCCTGCAGCCTGGTTGCTGAAGGCTCAGGAACCCTGCCGGGGTGTGAGTGTGCAAACCTGGGCATTCGGTGCTCTCATTCCTCCTCTCCTGCCAGATCCACAAGATCATGGACAAGCAGGGGGAAAAGGATTGCAGAAGCAAACGGTGCATCTTGCATCTGTGAAACAGGTTAAGAGTCCAAGTGTGGCAGCAAATCTCTTTCGCCTTCCCTTTCAGAAGTGAAGGACAGGTGTCCCTTAACAAAGGATGCCCAGATGCCAGCCTGCAGCCTTCTCAGTCTGCATCAGCTCCTAAAATGCTCTACTTCCTAGTTATTACGTTGGACTCCAGGTGCCAGGCAGACCAGGAGAGAGAAACTGACAAGGCCCATTAGAATTGATGCTCCATGAGGGCAGGGATCTTTCTTTTGTATTCCAAGCACCTATGTTAGTACTTGGCATAGAGCAAGTGCTCAATAAATACTTGACAAATGAACGAAAGCCATCCTTTGAATGCTGATGACACACAAAACAGAATCCAAATCCTGCACCCTGAGGACAGAGAGTAGGGTTCAGATTCACAGACCCTCAAGATAGCCGACACATGAGATGGTGTTAGTGCTGTGTATCAGTCACAGAAGCATTCTTTTTGAAGATGCAAGGCAGGCTCTTGAGAACTTGCAGGATGAAGGCATTTCCATGAATTAATAGACCATGCCATGTTATAAAGTAGCAAGAATGAGCTTTGGAACAAGCTTACAGAATATATATCAAAACGGCTCCTGCAGTGCTCACCAACCAGGCGCATAGCTTTATTCAAAGGTACCCGTCATCACTCAAACCACTCCCAAAATATCCTTTAGAAATTGTATTTGGACCCAGATCAGGAGCTCCCCAAGAACTCTTGTTTTATTGCATAATGTTCACACCTTATTCTGGACATTTCCAGCTGTATCCACAGATTTATTTTCCAGTGACTTTTGGCTAATTCCAAAAATCAAACTCTGAGCTTCACCACAGTGCCTGACAAAGAGTAAGGGCTTAATAACTCCCTGCAGAATGAATGGGTGAGAATCATGTAAAGCTTTTAAGAATGCGAGTACTCCAGGCCATAAAACTGCATTTCCTCCAACATTCATCTCAGCTCTGCTAAAAATACACTCAGAATAAAGCACCTTAGACAACAATTCACCACTAGCATGCTAAAGAGATGCAAATTTCACACCTGCCAGGAAACCCCATTACTGCCCATTTAAGGGTGCTCTGGAACCATGCCCTCAATGACTACCCTGAACCTGCTTTCTATTTCTGCCCTGTAGTCTGTGCCAGGGTGGGGAGCTGGCATGTACTTCCGTGGTTCCCTTCTCCTGGGCCCCATGTCCTCTCGAGACCACACAGATGGAGGAAAAGCCTCTTGGCTCTCTTCCTCTATGCTCCAACTTCCTGTTCTACAGAAAAAAGACACTCTGAGCTCCCTAAAGAAAGGGGATTGAGGAAGAGAAACTGGCATGGTTACTTGAGGAGTCTTTGTTGATAGGGCAGATATGATCGGCCTTGGGGAGGGAGGCACATTCAAGAGCCTGAAGGGCCGTAAAGGGCCCTGTCGAGGTTGTAACATTACAACGGTTTCTACCGATCCACTTATTTGCGAATGGTACACACGCACATGCGCACGTACACATGTGGATGTGCGTCCACGCGGGGTTTGCACTCAGGGATGTGTGTACGTGCGTGTGTGTGTCTCCCCGTGCAAGTGGTATTAGAACCTCCACTCTGTAGTGCAATACTGAAAGCAGTTCGCTTGAAAATAACTTTGAGGAGTAAATAGTGACAAAAGGAAAACAATTCCTAACCCCGGCAATAAACTTGATAAAACGGCCCCTTTATTAAAGCATGGAGAAGCAAATGAGCATTGGACACGACGGGGATAACCTTCAGAGGATTCAGGCTTTTGGTTTTCCTAATTCGATGGCCTTTATATCCATTCCATCTCAAGGACACCCCCGCCCCCCGCCACTAGGGCTTGTTTTTAGGGCAGCCCTTGATTATAATTTTAGCCTTCAAACAAAATCGGTCCGAATTCTATTGATTGGAAAGTGAGTTCGGCTTTTGAATTTTGCCATCCTCATTGTGTGGGTTTCTGTATGTGTGGTAGCTCAAAAATGACTAATCACTGCAATGCCAGCGACCCCTTCCTCCCCACTGCCTTTCTACCTTCTTCAGAAGGCTGGCCATTTACTCTCCCGACTTGTGAGCGCGTGGGTGTGTGGGGTGGAAATGTTTCCCTCTGACAATATGCACAAGTGTTACCTTGGAAGCTGCTTTCTTCATCAGCTCTAAGGCAAGCCGTCTGTTCTTTTTGACTCCTTGACCCTAAACAACAATAAACAGCAACGATCACAAAGAAATTAAACGTGGAGTGCACACAAAATCATCACACCAGTCTGTCAGTGTTCCACGTAAGATACTTAAAAATAAAGCCCAAGCCTTCTCAATTAAAAACCTGATCTTGACGATTTCTCTACACAAAGCTGTTACATCACCATCATTATTTTGTATATATTGGTAGAACAGAGGCAACAAGCCTCACCCTCCCAGCTTAGCATCCATACAGAATTCCCCATTGATCATCGAGTGAGTCACGTCCCCATCAATCCACAGGTGCTGTTGGGAGAAGCCATGAATAAGGTTAAATGAGTCTGGTCATCCTGGCTGCATTTCCCTGAGATTACCTGATATGCGAGCTAGATAAAACACTTTCTCTGTGTCAGAGAGTCAGGAGTCATTAGGCTGTCATTTGCAACCTTCCAGTGTCCTCGTGGGAGCCCCCAAGGTGGAACACTGTGGCTTCAGAACCAGCTCGAGGGCCAGAGGTCAAGGAGATGGCACCTCTTAGAATCCGTTCCCTCAGACGCTGCCAAACTGACAAGCTTCCTCCAGCAAAACCTCCAGGTTTTTCCAACAGAGGTGGTTTGTGCATCACACAGAGAGATGTGGCTTTGGAGTTCTTGTGACAAGAGCAGAACTCCATGGGAGCATGCTGGGGTGTCGGCAGGACCACACGGGAAAATGGTGGGTCTGAGTGTGGGGCAGGAGGGTCCCTACGGCTCTCTCCACATAGCTCTGACCATGCAGATGGCAGGTAAGAGGAGCTGGATGAAAACTCTGATGCTTCCAAGCTCACTTAGAGTCTGTTATTGACCCACACACCCCATGGAGTCCTCCTGGTCTCAGACTCAGCGCTTGACAGGGTCACATGTGATATAATGTTAGAAGGCTCTGCAATGAATACAGCTATTAACTCTATTTAAATACTTAGCTCTCCAGGAAATGAAGACAGCACTAGTAAACAGTCCTGTGTTAATTAACGTGCGCCAAGAACTCTCCTGTCATATCTAATCCTCCCAACCCCAGCCGGGGTGCTGCTATCATTCTCATCAGAGAAACTTGCCCAGAATCACACAGCGAGCGAGGCGGAGAGGCAGGATATGTGAACCCAGGCTCCAGAGTCCAAGTTTATAACCGCCATGCTGTATTTTCTCCTATATATTTTCATTTCCATGTTGAGAAAGCATAATGATTTGTAATCTCCTTACAGGATACAGAAAACATGCTGTAGAATCTGTTTGTCTGAATAGTTTTCCAGGACCCAAAATAAAACTGTGAATCCAAATAAAGGTTAAATTATACACACTGAGTTTCTACTCGATTTTAACTTACCTATTTAATAAAACCAATGAGCTGAAGCAAAGTGGAAGATGAAAATATTTTTCAGAAGTGCACCATTACTTCGTTTAATTAGAGAGGGAGAGGAAAGAGAAAAGGACATGAAGGCTATTTGGAGTAACTGGATGCAGCAATGAGACAACCTTTTTGGATTTCAGGGAAGGCATGAGAACGACCAGGATGACAAAATGTCAGAACCTGGTTGCACTCAAAGTTTATCTTCTCCAACTTCTTTGTTTTGAAGGAATAAAACTGGGGCCCAGAGGGGTTGACTTCCCCAAAACCTTGCAGTTAGATCTGCAACTTAGACACTCTGATTTCTAGGCCAGGGATTTTCCAGTGTGATTATATAATCGGAAGTGGGATGATGTCTCGCTCAAAGACTACACCTATGCGCAAGTCTAAGTAGTACCGGAAGTGGTAAAGTGAGAGAAAAATAAAGTCCTGATGCATAGCAAGTGCTCAATAACTACCCACTGAAGGAATTCATGGAGGGCAGTTGCTGCAGTAAAGGTCCAAGCTCCATCCTCCTGTGAATGCGGAATGAGATGGACCCGACTGTCTTGGACAAACTATAGCCGTCACCATGGTGCCATCTTTGAATACAAGAAGCCCAATACCCACAACAAGACAAGAAGCCGAGTGCACGCTGCCCTCCTTCATGTGTCGAAAGTTCATGTTTTGTATAGGGTTCTTTTACGTTGAAAACACTTAAAGACGCCTTTGGCCAGAGGTAAAAATCCGCCTTGAGATGCTGATAAAGGGCTTCCTTCCCCAACTCAGAGATAACTTAGAATGCAGGAAAACCAAAAAAGCTTTAAGGTTTGGGAAATCAGACCCCGAAGAAACATTCTGTCACCTCCCGTGTCATTTATTTATGTCTTTGGCTTTGCCTCTAGTGTTTGAGCTCCTGGTGGGCAGAAGTAAGGTCTGAGTCATGCCTTTATCTTCTCCGCACTTCGGGCAGTGGCCAGCCCTAGTTCCGGTGGACTGGTGCCTCTCCTCTGTGTCTGTTTCAGTCCTCTGTCTTCCCCACGAGTGTCTGAGACCGCTGAGGCCAGGGATGTGGCTCCTGCATCCATACGTCCCTCTACCTAGTGCCATCTGGCACGGTGTCAGCCCCGAATGGGTGTTTATTGTATAAACACACAAACGCACTGGCATACGGCTGAGAGGCAAACCATTTCTACGTTGATTTGACGACGACAAAGGAAAAGTCTCAGCTCTAAATCTGGAAACCATAACAATCAATAGGTTTTAAGACTCTGGAGGGTCAGAAATGTAGCAAAAGCCATGGCTGTTAATCAGCGAGCGGCCACAGCTGTGGTTCTGGAGATGAGCCGGCCATGTGCACCCACGTCCTTGTTTGAAGACCCTCGCCCTCTGTGGACAGTTGCCGCCTTTGGGCCTGGACATAGGGACCAAGAGCCTTCCTAGAGCCAACAGTTTTCCAAGGTTGGTGAATTGATGTCTCTGCGTTCAGGGATGAAGCGCACAGACGCTGAAGCCAGACTGCCTGGATCCCAGTCCCAGCTCTGAAACCTACCAGTTGTTTGACAATGGGCAAGTTCCAAACCCTTTCTGAGCCTCTATAAGGACGCATGTAAACAGCGATCATAATACACCATGGTACCTGCCTCGCAAGGTTTTCATGAGGATTGAATGTGGTAATAATTCATGTACATCAGGTAAGAGGCACAGCATCAATCAATGTGAAATATGATCGATATTATCCTGTAAAGCATTTTGCAGTTTTTAGAGCCCCTTCCTTAGGTTATTTCACTCAATCTGTGGTCATTACCAATGTCCCATAAGATCGGATAAGTCCAAGGATGAAGTCAGTGCTTGCAGAGGAGGGATTTGACCTCCATCCTCTGTCTCCTGGGCTAATGCGCTTCCCTTCCATCCTCCTGCTCTCCTGTTGGCTTAAAATCAAGATGTTTGTCTTGATCAACAGAACTGTTGGGATCCAGCCCAAATGCACACTTTGTCTCAGCTGTAATTCAACGATAGCTCTGCGTGGTAGAGAACTTGCAGCACCTTTGGGGGCTGCCAGCCATGTACCAATCTGTAAAATATGGTTGTCTCCTCCAGAGTGCCAGTCTTTGCAAAAGCAAAAAGAATCCAGGTGTCAAACCTAAGACTAATGGTTTAAAAACGAGGCCAGGGAACTGCTTCTGACTCTGCCTTTTCAGCAAATACCCCTTTCCATCCAAACTGACAGAAGCATATTCTAAGGTTCTTCAGTTACAGGCTCTCTGCCCGCCTGCACGCCTACAGGAAACCACTCGGGAAGTCTGATAGGAATTGTGCAATTTCAGCACAAATTGAGTGATTCTTACCTTGAATAACACAATGGCGTAGTCGTATATTAATGCGGGGTCCTCGGTCTCCAGGGCACCCTTGGCGTACCACTCGATAGCTGCTTCCGGGTTCTTGGCCACGCCTTGCTGGCCCCAGAACAGCATCTGGGCCAACCGTTGCTTCAAGACAGTAGCGATTTAGAATAAATCATGACTTTCCTGTGTGATGCTTATCATACAAGACTTTAAAAGGGGGGAAGGCAAACCTAGTTTCAAATGTTTTTATGTTGAGAACCAAGATTTAGGTGGACACATGTTATCTTCCTCCTGGGGACAAGAGCCCTGAAGGTGAACTGGTGTAAATACAAGTCACTAACACAAGTTGGAAATGGGGTGTGTGTGTGTGTGTGTGGTGTGTATGTGTGTGGGGGTGTGTGTGGCGGGGGGAGGGTGTATGTGTGGGGGTGTGTGTGTGTGATTGAACCTATTGCACCCAGGCCAGAACCGATGGATCAACCACCACACTGTCTCCTCTCCTGAAGTGCCTTTCCTTTGGGAGGTACTGTCTGTCCTCTTGGCCAGTAAAGGGCATGGAGACCTGTGCACATCCGTATCAGTGAGGGTGTCTGCCCACAGCACTATCCCAGCATCTGTCCACGTGGCTGGCTCCACTGTTAGACGCGAGCAAGGCCGGGGGCCTTTGTGGGCAGGGATCTCGAGACGTCATTTGTCTGCCCTCATCCCCCCCAGCTCCCACCCAGCAGAACTCAATAGAAACTCATAGAAGCAACGCAACAAACATTTGTGGAATGAAGGAGGGAAGAAGTGTCCATCGTTAGGGAAGTTCAGGCAGGCTCTAGAGCACCCAGGAAAGCTGGCAGCAGCACGTCCCACACTATGCCCTGGCACTCCTCCCTGCACTAGAAGGACTGCAGGCTGGGACAGAGCCCGGGACGGAGCCACAGGCAGTGTCTGATATCTTCCTGGCCCCTGCGGGCCCCTTACTGTCTTTCCTTCTTTCTACGTCTCCTCTCTTCTCCTTCTCTTCTCTTCCACCCCCCACCCCGCCCAAAGGAAACCTTATAACTTCCAGAAAAGCACCTTCTGAGATGCTAGGAAGGCCTCTAAGGAGGGGTGGGAGACCCGTCACTACAGGGTCTCTGAAGTATTTGCTTGTCAATGCGTTTGTTCTTTGGTTTTCTTTCTCTTTCCCATCTCTGGCCTTCTGCCTGCTTAGCAGACCCAGAGGCTCACGGGGAACACAAAGCCAAAGCTGAATCCATCCTTAGGGAAGGAGGTTTCCTCCCTCAGGTGCAATCAGCCTTAGCCGGCTCCCATAAGGACTTTTCTTCATAGTGAAACCAGGGCAAGAAGTCAGACAGGGGGGTCCTTCCAGGCCTCTGCCCTTTCACGTACCTCTTACAAGTCCACCCAAAAGATAAGACATGTTCAAGAGACAAGGTCAATCCTTCTGGTCTAACATGCGGCACAGATTTTCTGTTACTCTCCTAGCTGAATTCATGGCCTTCTTCGCGCTGCCCATCTAATCTCTCCTGCGCCCCAAGATGCTTCTTTTTATTTCCATCTGATGCACTAGAGCATCTGATGGTAGTGTCGGGACCGATCGTAACTACTGTGGGCTCTCTCTCCTCTGGGTGCGGATCTGACGACACTTCCAGCCCACCTGAGGTCCAGAGGGACACACTGACTTGCTTTGGCTGAAGAAATGGGAGAAGTGACTCGTGTGCCTTCTGAGCAGAAACATGAAGAGCCAGGCTGTGGTGGGTCACGGGGTCGCCCTGCAGCAATGGCTTTGGAAGCATGTTTTGGCGAAGCCTCTGTTCGCTGGGGCTCCTAGTCCTAGGAGACTATGAGAGCACAGCCCATGCCACCCCTATCGGACAGGTAGTCAGAACCGCAATACAATGGTGTTGTGTTAAGCCACTAGGTTTGGGGTATTTTGTCATCACAGCGTAACCTGGTCTGTCATGGCCAAGAGACGTTCCAAGACTGGGAACTACATTTTTACCTGAGCTGCCGCGTTGCCTCGAGTAGCTTCGTGCTTCAGCCACATAAAGACGTCTCCATCTTCTTTGGTTTGTACCTTGAGTATTTCATCATCTTTTAGCCTAATTGTTTCAACGTATGCCTAAAAGAGAAGGAAGGAAGAAAGGAAGGAGGGAAGGAAGGGAGGGAGACAGATAGGGAGGGAGGGAAGAAGGGAGAATGAAAATATCCAAATGATATGGGCGTGCAAGAGACATGACGTTATTCTTATACAAGCAATTGCTCAAGTAAAAACCATATGAACGACTGAAATATGAGGCGTGACCACAGCGCTGTGAGACCAAATTCTTTTTTAAATGAGTGGATCATGCATCCTGTATCTAAACACGTATTTTTGTTCCTATCAAAGCGCTTTCCTTGGGCGGACAAAACTTATTTCACTTCCTCTTCCATCACTCAGGCTAGTTCAGAAGTCCACCTCTGTGTCACCGATTTCAGAGCCAGGTTACACACGGCATCAAAAAAGGTAAATCAATATTTTCTAAGTATAACCTTATTATTATTATTTTCTTCTGAAGTGTTATTATCCTGCATGACTAACCCTCTGCATTTAGCAGGCTCAGCCGCGAATACCTTGGGGCTATTTCCAAAAATGAAATCTGCTCTGGAGAGAAGAGGGCATGTTAAGCTGAGGATGAGAGCGAGAAAGGGCCAGAGGCTCTAAAGAGGAACCCAAGGGGAAAGTCCGCAAAGTGTTCTGAATTTGCCCACAGCCTCCCAGGTATTTGCCTTCTGTGAAGAAAATAAGACTCATCTTTATGTATAAATTCTGGCTGTTTATCCAAAAAACGGTCTTGTTGTTTGACAGTTTCCCCTTATACATGAGGAACTCTATTTAACAGCACTAGGAACGCCTGGGAAAGGCTTCAAGGCCACAAGCAGATGGTGAAAAAACTGCATCTGGATAAGCCTGGGAAAGAAGCCTTAGAGAACAAGGAGCCAGGCCTGATTTCCTTTCTGACCCTCTCTGTCAATGAAGAAAAGGACGTGGATCCACAAGCTCTAGCCTGTAGCCCGTTCCTGAGAGGGTCGCTCGGCTGCCTCCTCCACCGTGGCCACGTGGAGCCAGAGGTCCCTCTCAGGGGCAACAGGGGGCAGACTTGGGGACAGAGCTAGGACGCGGAGCCAGCGGGTATCAGTTCCTGCTGGATGTCTAACCTCGAGACGCCATCCAGCAAATAGCAAGAATTGGAATAAGGATGTCCGTCACCTTCGACTGAAACCAACAATGTGCGGGGTGCTGAACAAAGGATTTCTTCATTTAATCCTCACGGCAGGGCTGAGACCCAAATATCACTGTCCTCAACTTATAGGCAAAGAAACTGAGGCTCAGAATGTGAACCCATGGACTCAAGGTCATATTGTAGAGCTGGCCCTGGAAGCCAGGTTGGACTGACTCCAAGGACGGGCTCTGACGGGCTCCCCCACGATGTTGCCTTCTAGCGGGAAGGCCCTGGAATCCTGTCTGGGCATCAGCCTCTCTATGTCGCTGATTCTCTGCCAAGTGTGTGGGCGCTTCAGCTCACACTCCAGGGGACACTGTGTCATCTGTGATGAGCCTGGAACTGAGCTGAAGCTCAGGTTACTCAAACAATAGAAGTTTCTTGTTCAACTGGAGAGTTTGGGTGTTTTGATTTGGGGTTGATTTTCTTCTTTTCCTTATTTTGTTTCTTCTTCCTTAACTTTGTCATGGGATTTGAATGAAAGACAGAACACAGGAAGACAGAGTTTCTATCCTGCAAGGACTTATACTCTAAGGTGTTTCTGCTACTCTCTGGCAGTGATAACATATCATAATCACCCGCAAGGACTGTGCAGGGACCAAATGCTTGGCCCAGGTTGACTCACTAAATCTTTGCAACCTTATAAGACAGTCACTATCAATATCGCCATTTCACAGATGTGGAAACTGAGGCCCAGAAAGGTTAAGTAACTTACCTAAGTTCTTCAAACTTAGGAATCAAATCCAGGCCGGTTGGCTGTGGGACCCATCGTCCTCACCCAGCCTCACCACCCTGTGAAGGACTCATGCATCTGGGAGGAAGCAGATGGGGGGCTGTTTCACTGTCTCCCCTTATACATAATGAACTCCATCTAACTGTGTTGTGAGAGGGGTCCTGGCAAAGGCCTTGTTTCCAGGGCACCTGGGCAACCATGCATCACTCTGAAGAAGGAACTCTTTCGTCTTTCATGTCACTGTCCCTCGACCTGGCCCCTTGCCGCTCCCTGGGCAGTACCACTAAGCTTCACAGCAGGGCAGGGCCATTAAGAGCACAACCTTTCACATCAGACCCAGCAGACATGAATTCTAACTCACCACTAACTACCTGTGGGCCTTGGGCCGCTGACGTTATTTATCTGAGTCTTGGCTTCTGTGCCCATAAAAATGAAGCTTAGAGTGGTATCTGCTATATCAAAGGCACTCCACCTATTAGCCATTATTTTTTATAGTATGAAGAGTTAGAAGCATCCAGGTTCAAATCTAGGCTCCGCTACTCATTTGCTGTGTGACTTTGGGCAGGTCCTTTGGCTTCCCTGAGTCTCAGGTGCCCCATCTGTAAAATGGGAACAATACTTGTACGGACCTCACAGTGTTGCGTGAGGATTAAATAAGATGGTTTGTGAAGATCTTAGCAGAGTGTCTGGCACATGGGACGCTCTCAGGAATGGTAACTTGTCATTTTTTAGGTCCTTAGTTCACTCTAACATGTAAAGGGCTGCCAGCAGCTTAGAACATCATCCTTCCTGTTGGTATCTGCAGTTTTGTACAGCTCAAAGCCTTACGTTGTGGGGATGAAGGCCTATCTAAGAGAATTCGGTGCTTTTGAAGATGGAAGGGACAGATCTGAGGGAGTGCCGGTACTGGAAACACTTGAGGGCAACACGCTGTGTGCTGCGGTCCTTCCAACACACAGCCTATGGGTTACTTTTTTCATGCTGTAAACTCTGTGAGCTGCAGTCCGTCACAGCAGTTTTTACAGGTGAAAAACCTGTGCAGAGACAGAGAAGTGAGTAGACTTATCCGAGGTTTTACACCCGGTGAATGCAGACCTGGGACCCGAACCAGGCAGGCTGGCCCTAGAGCCACACCACAGCCGCCTGCCTCACCCGGTCGGTGGTTGTGTCTTCACAGCTCTGGGGCCCCCCCACGGCAACCAGCACCAGTCAGAGCCACACGCCCAAGGCCTTCTGTGAGAGCCAACCATCTACAAAGACATCTGATGAAGGAACAGCCCCTAAAAGGGAGTGGTGTTGGAGCGTTCATCATCAAACACCTTGAGACCGGGGAATGATGCTTCAGGTGGGAAAGTGACCAATCCCGGAAGAAGCTGTGATGTGGAGAAGGAATGGTGGGAGCAGGAGTGCAGGGCGGAGCTAGGGAGACACTGACTGGGACCCAGAGTCCGAGACTGACTAGTTCTGGAAGCTTCTGTGCCTTCCCAGGGTGGTGGGAATTTTCGTTGCTGTGTTATAAAATCAGCGTCTCTGGAATGAGCAGTTCATAGCTTATACCATAGGGTTAAAACCTGCTGACCAGGTTAGAGGAGGTCCAACGTCCAGAGACGCTACAGTCCTCAGATGCCCCTGGACCCAGCGTCAGAGAAGGCGCCACGCCGTCCCAGAGACGCTGACCCTTCATACACTTCACCTCCTTTCTCTCTGCTCAGCCTGTAGGCTGCAAGGGCAGTGTTCACATCACATCAGCTGTCTGCCATCAATCACAGGAAAGGCAGGGCAGAGCGGAGAGCAGGGGAGGGGTGGAGAGGGTAAAGGATGTGGTGGAATTTGTACCTGGGGAGCAAACGCTCTCAGCAGCGCCGCCGTTTTCCCGAGCATCTGCATTTTCTGAAGTCGTGAAATATGACGCTTCAGCCAGCGCTCCCGGAACTCAGGAGCAGGGCAATTTCAGAGCCTACACTTAAACCACCACCTCCTTCAGGGACTGGAGGAACCACCACGAGGAGCCTGTGCCTTAGGGTGTTTAAAATCAGCTATCATGGTTGGCTCCCAGTGGGGGGTATACGTTTTCTTTGTTGAAATTTAACATTTTAGTAATTTTAAAGTAAGAAGGGAGGACTATCAGGTATAATGATGGAGAGACAGAGAAGCAAGTACCCAAGATTCCCCAAATGGGAGGTGCCCCACACAAAGGTGGTGCTGAATGCAAGAGGGGCAGAGGTGAGAGCCACGTGCCTGGGTGCTTGCCTTTGACAATGAACACGGGTCCCATCAGAAAGCACCAGGGTCAAGGAGACACGGTGATCACCTTGTGTCCATCACTGGCTGCTCTGCACTCTCATGTGGTCCACCGTCCCATCAGTAAACAGGCAATGCCAACTACCTGTCAAGCACAGGGCTGGGCACCGGGGTCACGGACATGAACAGACGAGGTGCTGCCTCAGGGAGCTCACGGTCTAGTGGGAGAGCCAGCTCCGAGCCCTGCACTCAGCACCCATCATCGAGCAATGGCAGGGACGTGTCTGGGTGCCGGGACGGCACCGCAAAGGGAAGATCCAAGGAGGTGGTGGTGTCTGAGCCCAGCATCCTTGTAGGAGGCGGGGGCAGGGGGCAGGAAAAGGGGGGTGGGCGTGGAGAAAGCAAATCGGGCAGAGGAGATTGAGCAGGGCCAGGGAGTGTGGACAACACAAAGCTTGGCATTGCCAGAGCGGGCAGGCCAAGCAGGGAATCGCTGAGCGCTGAGGTTGGAGAAGCAGAGAGGAACCAGATCGAAGAACAACTCCTATGCCAAGTGATGAGCTGGACTTAGTGTTTGTGGGTCAGGAGCTGTCAACACTGACTGCTCATTACGGCCCTCTGAGGAGCTCTTGAAATAGACACGTGCACACAGACATATACATGCCTATTACATGCCTGGACCCGCCCTCTGTCACGTCAATGAGACGGTGGGGTGCAGCTGCACAGAGGTATTCTCTGAGTCCCCGCGTGACTCTGGTGCGCAGCCAGGTGGAGAACCTCCACCGTCGACAGCCCGCCTTGGCCTCCGTGGGAAGAAAGTGGGAAGCGATAAGACGGGTAAGAGAAAGGCCAGTAGGAGGTGACGTCATTTGCCAGGGCTGCCATAACCAAACCCCACAGGCTGCGTGGCTTAAGCCACAGAAATACATTTTCTCACGCTTCTGGAGGCTGGAAGTCCAAGGTCAAGATGCTGGCAGGTTCAGTTTCTTCTGAGGCCCCTCTCCCTAGTGTGTGTCCTCACATGGTCGTCTCTCTGTTTCATCTGTGTCCTAATCTCCTCTTCTTGTAAGGACACCAGTTATACTGGATTAGGGCACCTAATGACTCCATTTAACTTAATCCTCTCTTCAAAGTTCCTGTCTCCAAATGCGGTGTTCTATTCTGAGGTACTGGAGGTGAGGAATTCAACACATGAATTTAGGGGTCCATTCACTCCATAATAATTTAGGGACCAATTCAGCCCATAGGTCCACAACAGGAGGCTGTCAGAGTCGCTCAGGGGAGAGATGAGGATGGAGAGCTGTAGCCTGTGACAGCACACTGGGTGGAGACGGGAGGAGAGTGAAATTGGCATGTAACGCTGGTGAGGGTTAGAACTGGTAGGATGATGGGAGGATCAAAGGTGACTTCCCCGTTGCTGGCACGGACGATGGTGCCTTCGGTTGAGGTGTTTGTGGGGAATGGAGAGGAGGGGATGGTGTGGCTCCTTTGTGGTATGTTACGACTGCAGATGGGGGTCTTGAGAAAGACCTCAGCCTGAGAATAAGATGTGCGTGTCATCAGTATGCGGAGGGCAGTTGAAACCAGACATGCGGGTGAGACCCCGGCCCTCTAGAAGGTGTAGACCGAGAAGGCTGAGGACCAAACCTTTCAGAAGAGCAAATTCTGAGGGGTGAAGAGAATGAAAGGAGCCCATCTGCGATTAAGCCACAAAAAAACCCCAAAAAACAAACAAAAAAAAGAAAGAAAAAACTAGCATCTTCTTTCTCTCTAACCTGAAGCAGAGTCCCCCTAAATCATAAAGAAGTGACGTGAAGTGAGACGACTAATAAAGAAGATGAAGTGATGGGGACTACGAGTCACATAAAGGAGAAAATGAAACAAGAATCAAGCAAGAAGTTACTGACGGATCCTTGGTTTGTTAATTAGGGGTCTGGCTTTCCATATCTCCTCATTTATTATGTGCTGCTGGTGAATTAATAGATCGCTCAACAAAAGGACATTTAAATCAATGTATGACACCTGCTGAAACTCTCAAGAAACCATTAATTACACATTCTTAAGAAAATGAGCTATGATACAACTCTTCTAACTGTATAATTCGTATCTGTGATTCTTAATCATACGACTTTCCAGCTGCAAGATGGATCTTTTCTATTCATCTTCTCTGGTTCTGACCAATTAAACATTTTCTTTCATAATCATAACACTTCATGGGCCACATCTTCAAAAGAGAAGGAGCTTGTTAGCAATATACCATCTCCCCTTGCTAATTTATGCTGAATTAGAATTCCTGAAAGTATAATACGTACATAGAGGATATTATTAACACATTCAGGCTTACCAGAACAATGGCAACATTATTTTGTGGCTTGATTTGGTATAACTGTGTTTTCAGAATCACTCTTTAAAAAAACTATCAATTAATAAATAAATCTCTGTCAAACTGAGGTCAGATTTTGCTCGTAACCGATACATGCTGAGAGAATACAGATGATGATAAGCGTGTGTGAGTTTATTCAGAAGAAATCATTAGTTTCTAAAGGAATTAGAATATCTATACAGACAGCCTTTGGGTGTTTTATAGCTTGATTCATGTTTAATGTTCACGGACAACATGTATCTCTGAATCATTTATATTATAACTGTACAGTGGCCACTGTAGATTTCTTTTCCAGAAACCATTCATTGCTAACTATCAAAGCACACGCTTCTTGCGCAGGGGGTTTCTGAGTGAGTGCAGGAGCAGCATGGGGAAGAGTGAGTGGTCTGGTTCCCAGTTAGCTGCTCTGCCTACGATTCCTCAATCCTGACCTATCCCCCAGACTCACCTAGGAAAATCCAGGGTTTATGGCTTGATAAATCTGGGCCAGATCTGACCATGCAGTCACTTACTGTCTATAGCCGTACAAACCCAGGCACCCCATTATGCCTTGTCTTCAGCAGAGCTGAGTAGTTGCAAAAGTGACTGTAAAAACAGAGCCTAAAATATCTGGGCTTTTACAGAAAAAAACTGCCAACTCCTGGTACAGACTACTTGCACTTAACTACCTAAAGTGCTGTGACCATCAAAACATCTTAAAACCGTTCTGGAGAAAGAGATACAGAAAAAATACATGCCAAGAAGCCAACCACGTCATAATCTACTCCTGCTGGATGCAAACCTACATCATCTACAGGCAGTTTTCTTTCTATTCTTACATTATCACCTGTATACATTCTTCTATTCGTGGTCCCCCAAACAAACCATCAGTTGGTCCAAGGTTACACGTTATGTTTTTTGGGCAGGTGTGGACCACTGATTTTTTTGCCTAAAGAGTCAATAAGACGTGGGAACCTACAAAATTAGGGGCTGGAGTTAGTGCCCCTCATCCAGTCCTTCATCCAGGATGGGGTAGAGTCTTCAAACACCGCCGGCCGTCAGTCACCTGTGAGCACTGTGGCTCATGTGATGGGCAGGCGCTTCTCGAGGTGTCCGACAGCGGGTGACACAACCAGGGATGGAGCCTCCTTATGTTGTAGGCCCTGCTTCCTTGGGATGTACTGAAGAGCCCTTGGCTTACTGCCCTCTCCTAATCTGACTCAATCTCCCCTAATATCTCCAGACCCCACCACTTTCACATAGTTTTGGAACAAAGACAAAATGCCTATGTTTCTGGGACACATTTTTTTCAAAATCAAAATCTGCCCAGGGCCATATCTACCCTCCCCATGCTGGTCCTCTCATTCATGAAAAGCTTTTCACACTGATGTAGGATGGTCCCTGCATTCAGCCTGAGAGTACATGGAGGAAATATGAATTGGCAGACGCAAGAACGCTTTTCTCTCCATTGGATTATGCTTGTACTCTAAAGGCCAGCGAATAAGCCAGCCACAGGGGCAGACACTTTATAAAACTGTCCAGGAAGCCCTGGTAAGCAGGGCCATAACCATGTCCACTCCCTTCGGTCTCATACCTGATCTCCTTGGAGCGTGTGCTGGTCAAGGGGTGTCTTGGTGGCGATGTTGCTATAGTAGGCGTAGGACAACTCCCAGTCCAAGGGGTAGTGATCAATGCCCTGGTAGTGTTTGTACCCAAGGTTCATCGAAGACAGCCTCTCACTGCCCTGGCCTCCAACCAGACTATACAACATGCCCTGTTAGGAAGAAACAGACAGTGTTCACAAGATTAGAGGAAAGGGTCATAAAATCCTAAACATAGAAAGGTCATCTGGCCCCACCCCTATATGTGAGCACAGTCATTCCGGAAACAAGTTAACATGCCTTTTAAAAAAAAAAAACTTTAGAAAAGAAGCCACAAGAGCTTTCTAATGGCTATCTGTTCTTAATGTCTAACAGCTGAAAATTCCTTTGCCCTTTTCTCAATGAAGATCGGGGTCCTCCCCTGACTTATCTCACAGCATCTCTTTGTGTATCTCTCAACTGTTCTAAGGATCCTGGTCCACTTCAGCTACATCGTCTATGGTCAAATGATCTGAATGGTGGGCCATGCCCCAACCTCACACTGTCAGAAGGTTGGTGATAGTAAGGGTATTTAGAGAGCGACTGATCCAATCACCTCATTTCAGAGTTGAGGAAGTAGAGGCTCAGAGAGTGGAAGGCATATGTCCTTGGTCAATCAGCTATTTTGTGACAGAGACGGGGCTAGAATCTTCTACCCTATTCCACCTTGGTGGGGACTGCCTCGGGGACTCTGGAAAGTATGCCATCAATCACGAGCAATCCCATATGCACATAAAAAACTAGAAGTGATCAGGGACCATTTAGTAGCACTTACAAAAATGCGATTCCAAACGTTAAGCAAGTTGCATAGTACACACTTGGATTCAACGCCACAAACAAAACCATCTAGTTTGACTTTTATTTTAATGACAGAAGGCTGGATGTGATGCTACTTTGTTTAGAGGTCCGAATGATTTCACTTAGGTAAAAAGTCACATGGGGTGATGCACCCACAGCCAGAAGAGTTACAAGAACTGGGTAAGAGGCACCCGTTCTTGAAGGACTGGGATTCTGGTAAGCCCGGCCCAAACTATTCCTTAGACAATATATCAATCGTATCCCCGTGCTGTGTCCAGAAATGGATAAAGTGCCCCTTTTCACTCACTGACGGCAGGAGATCCTGTCTTTAACACAGCTACAGGCTGTTTTTCTTGAGTTGTAAGATTTTAAAGGACTCCAGGGAGTATGAGTATGTCCAGTTCCACCCAGGGCGTGAGAGCCTTACTCTGCAAATATGATGCAGGTGACTGATGTTCCTAGAACCCATGAAATACTCTACCTGCAGCTGATCCCGGGGTACATTTAATCCAGTTTCATAAAAGACTGCGAGGTAGTAGGATGCTTTATGGTATCCACAGCAGCTGGCATCCATCAGAAAGGGGATGACAGAGCTAATTTGGTGAAGACCATCGACGCTGGAGAGTCTCTTTACAGCCTTCTCGAACATCCGCCCACCAATTTCTAATACAGATTCATTGCGGTTGCTCGGCACTGTAAATAACACAATTCACAGCACACACGATTAACTACCACGCGATCGACACGGCTTTAAAAAGAAGTGGGAAAAGCCAATTAAATCACCTGAGTTATTAATATGGTTGGTCCTGCAGTGACTTGATACATACCACCTTCCGGGGAGGTAAATCAAACCCGTTAGTGAAGCCAGGGCGTCATTCTGTAAACAGCTTTTCCTTTGCCACTAAATGACAGGCTAGTATCCTGGGGGAAAAGGATGTGCTTTCCATAGCTGAGAGAGCGCCTCAAGAGAGTAATTTACTCAGTGTAATCACTAGCAAGTCAGGACCACCAAAACTGCCAGAGAGACTTTTTTTTTTCCCTCTGAGACTCTGAAGGAGAATGTATTTTATCTCAGAAAGAGTTCCTAGGTGCTGCTGTAAAAAGCTGAGCACAAGAACCTTATTTTGAGATGCTTTCTTATCTTTTGCCTCCGGTTTTCCTCGTGGGTTTCTAAATACAATAAAAAGAATGCCATCTTTCATTGAGAGCCTATAAAATGCCAAACACTGGGTTGAGTATCTTATGCAAATTATGTCATGTAATGCAAACAAGTTTTATGAGGTAGGTGCTATTATTAGCGTCCTCATTTTTCAGATGAGGAGACCGAAGGCTGGAGAATTCGACTAACGTGTCTAAAGTTACAAAAGCTGGCAAATGGCTAAGTCAAGCTTAGAATCCAGCTTGGTAGGTCCCGAAAGCAAGATTCCTATTCACTCCGCTCCACCTGCCTCCTGATTAATAGGCAACCAGTTGCCTTAATAAGTACCTTGCCACCAGGGGTAGAGACCTCTTTGTGCACCTGCTTTAAGCTATGATACTTCCTTTTACCTAATCCTCCCATACGCTGATAAACTCTTAAGTCCAAATAGGCAAGTTATATGACCCTATAATCTGTTACAGTCTTGTAAAGTCCACCTACATCATTCATCTCTCGTTAATTAATTCACCCAATGAAGGTTTACAGTTCTATTCTGTGCATCTATTAGATGCTATGTTACAAAAGGCCATATAGGATTGCACAGGTACTATCTGCATTTAAAGAGACGTGGTCAATTTATTTAAAACTAAAATTTTCTTCCCCTGAGAATTAGGTCCAACATTTTTCTTTGCTTTTCTTCATTCCATCCCAAATTAAAATGTTACGGACAACTTCCAGGAGGCAACAAGAGACTCACTCTATCAGTACTCCATCAAGGAACGAATAGAGATGCGTTTCCAATGTGGGAAAACTCAATGAGAGGATTTGAGATTGGATTTAAGGGCAATTCCTTAGCAGAGGTTGATGCCTCTGACAAAGCACCAACACAGAAGCCAGTGGGATCCACGGATGAAACTGTGAAACCTAAACCATTGGTTATGAGCTGGTGCCTGTCCCTTTGGGCACACAGGTGGGCTGGCTGCCCCTGGCAGGGGGGCATGTGCCTTCACTTGCTGAGCTGTGGAAAAGGAGCCCACCCACCACCTCCACCCAGCGCTAAGGCAACCCCATCTCCTGCCTCCATCCCCGCCCTCTCCAGGTTTCTGAGAGGCAGCAGCTTGGATCTGCTATTACTCTCTATCCCAAGAGGTAGGTGCTAAAAAAACAAACAAACAAAACAAACAACAACAAAAAACCGAAAACAAACGAACAAAAAAATCACCTTAACTAAACGAATGGAGTTTGCTCCTCTTTCTGTATTGTTTTGAATCCCTAAAGGAATAGATGCTTGTTGTAAAAAACAAAAATCAAATAATGTAGATTTGTATAAAACAAAAACAGAAGTCCTCTCTCTCCCAATCCTTCTTTAATAGTGAAGATAAACTGTTGAAAGCTTGGTGTATATACTTCCAGACTGTTCCTTGGCATAGACAATAATTCACTACACATCTATCTGCCTATATACATACACATTTTCTTTCCAAAAAGCTCCTATAGATTTGGACTCTCAACTTTTTTCCCTTAAGAATATAATTTTTTATTGAACTATAGTTGATTTACAATATTGTGTTAGTTCCAGGTGTACAGCAAAATGACATATATTCTTTTTCAGATTCTTTTCCATTATAGGTTATTACAAGATATTGAGTACAGTTCCCTATGCTAGACAGTAAATCGTTGTCTATCTGTCAACTTTCTTTTTTAAATTAACCACATACCACAAATACCTGCCCTCGGCAGTCAGAAGCTCATTCTTCCTAAAGTTTCAATAGTGTTGCATTCCATAGCAGTGCCGTTTTTCCAAGTGGTTCTCTATTTTTAGACTCCTGGGTTGCTTCCACTGGCTTTGCTATAACCAACAACACAGCAATGAACATCCCTGAACGCTTCCCTCTGCTGATCTGCTGAGATATATCTGAATAATAACCCCCTTTCCACAGGAGTCTGGGGATCTCCTTTTGGATTTTTCCCTTTGCATAGTTGAGAGAAGAATTCCGTCCTACCCAAACATCAGACAAGATAAGAGCCTTCTCCACTGGATTCAGTGTGCACTACAGCACTCAGATGGAGTTGCAAAGTAAACCCAACTCCTACTTATTCATATGTTTACTTTTAAATACATACTCATCTCTGATGCCCCTCTGGGCACACTCTGAGCAAAGCAACGTTAACATTTTGTTAACGATTCATTTCGGCCTCACCTGCTCTGCCAAGTTCCTTCTGCTGTGCAGTAGAAGCTAACACAATGTTGTAAAGCAACTGTATTCCAATAAAAATTAATTAAAAAAATAACAAGCCATTTCACAAAAATTAAAATAAAATAGGTATTAAAAAATAACTAAGATGATGAGTTTTGCCTGAGTACCCACGGGCACGGGCTTTGGGGTCTCAGAGGAGAGAAGAGGCTCCAAACCAAATGAAACTCCAAATGAAACACTTGCCCTGCTGACCTCTGGCACAGGACCCCAGAAATCATTACTGGGCTTGCCCAGGTAACTGGGATGGATGGAGAATAAGGATCAGGAGGGGGGCCCTTCATAAGGCTCAAATCCTTAGCAAACGCACAAAAAAACTTTGCAGACCGAGACAGGGGCAGGTTGAAAAGCCTTCATTATTTCTTTTACCTATTAAAATTCTTAACTCCCCCCAAAATTACCAATCAGTATTTTCTCTGCAAAAGAATCTGGACAATTTTCTGCGCTAGTGAATATAATAATAAAATAATAATGCTTCTAAAGAAAAAGCGCTCATTTTGCACATTCTTTAAAGTTCAAATTCCAAATGTGGTGCAGAATCAAAACTCTAATGTCACTGGTGATATTGTAAAACTGGCAATTTAAAAATCCGTTTAATGAAACTGCTAATTTCACCCATCTGGTTTAGCATATGCATTTTTTTCTAATCAATCTGTAACTGAAAAACATGCCTTGTTTATGGAGATTAATGGAGTAATGTAAAACAAACAAACAAAATAGAAGTAGGAGCCATTTTCCCAGTTTTCTTTCTTCCTACACCAGAAGCTAAGGAAGCAAAAGGCATCACCGCCATTAATTAACTCCTACTCTTGCCGAGTAGCACAGCGTTGTTTATTTTGCTCTTTTTTCTTCTTTCCAGCAATAGCGTAAGGTCACCATTTGTGTGCTCATCGTTAAAAGAGGCAAAAAGCAGAAAATGAGAAGGTAGTCGCCTACTGAAGGAGCCGGAGCTGCCTCTGATGGAGAATTTGGGAGAAGAAAGGCAGACTTATTCCTTATGAGGGGAACGAGAGACATCAACAGAAAATTCATTTTTAGTTTCAAGATTCCAAAAGGTGTAATGCATCCAGGGAAGTTTGAAAGGGAAAAAAAATGCAAAAGGAGAAATTATTATTTAACCAGAAAAGGAAAGATCTTCACCAAGTTTACTGTTGTAAAAAAGCGTAGTGTGGACTTCCCTAGTGGCGCTGTGGTTAAGGATCCGCCTGCCAATGCAGGGGACACGGGTTCCATCCCTGGTCCAGGAAGATTCCACATGTCACAGAGCAACTAAGCCCCTGCACCACAACTACTGAACCTGCTCCCTAGAGCCCGCGAGCTGCAACAAGTGAACCTGAGTGCCACAGTTACTGAAGCCCCCACGCCTAGAACCCGTACTCCACAAGAGAAGCCACCGCAATGAGAAACTCGTGCATTGCAACAAGAAGTAGCCCCCGCTCACTGCAACTAGAGAGAGCCTGCGTGCAGCAACAAAGACCTAACGCAGCCAATAAATAAATATAAACTAAAATAAAATAATAAAATAAAATAAACACAGCACGTCCCTCATTTGCATTCTCATTTGATGAGCCCCACTGGGTTCCTGAGACTCAAAGAGGTGGCTTATTTCTCTCTCAAAAGTAAACTATTTGTACTTTTCTGTCCTGTGCAGACTTTCTGGTTTTACACATGTATTTTCTCTCTGTCCCTCCTCCTCTCTCCCCTCCCTCCTTCGCTTTTCCACTCTTTCTCTCTCTCTCTGTGTATTTTTTTTTAAAAACTATAATGTATGCTTTCTTAAATTGAAAAAAAAATAAGATAAGGGTCCTTTAATGAACATCAGTGAACACAGCTCTTAAAGGACACACGATTCTGGAGTTACTAAATAACACCGTTGTGTTTCTACCTTTTCCATGCTATGCGTTTTAGTTTCCAGATAAGCATCGCAATGGTTGGCAACAATAAGAAGAGTTAGTAACAAGCTAGAGGGATACGAGCGCAGCCAGCGCCCCTCGGCATACTGTGCAGAGGAGCCTGTCCCGCACTCAGCTCTCTGAAGCCTGGGGCAGGAGTCAGGCTGCGCCCTGAAGGAGCAATTCAGATGGTGTTGGCCTGGGCGGGAAGCCCAGCCTCAGACCTGGCCTCCTCCCGAGGACCATTTGCTGGCAGACCCTGGCCTTTCTGCAGCCACAGTCTCCAGCTCCCCTGGGCTCAGAGATGCCCAGTCCAGCATGAAAGGAAGAAAGGGAGTAGGCAGTTCTGGCCTTGGGGAAAAGGTCTGGAGGTCGTGCGGGTCCACTCACCTGTCCTACTTACCTGGGCCTCCCTGCCTTCAAGTCCCCCCTGCACCCGGGCCTGTGTGTCCTTCCTCACCCCTTCCTACCATAACCCGCTCCGGGGCCTGGAGCCCCACCGAGCGCTGCCACTCCTGCAGCCTCTTACAAGCCAGTCCCCGCCACCTCCCTTCCCTGATGCCAGAGCCCCACTCAAAGGGTTTTTGAATTCAAATGGTTCCATTTTGTCAAGAAAGGTGTGAGAGGAGAGTAAAAGAAACAGCCAGCACACCTCTTAAAGGATGAAAAGGCGTGCATACTAAAACACGACCAGCCTAGAATTAGAAAAAGCCCCAATGCAAACAGGGAAATTTCTGTGCTATGACAAGAGCCATTTTCCTAGAGAACTGGAGTTTCCCCAGGAAACAACACAGAGGCTGACTAATCAGAATGGTCCCCCTGAAGTCTTGAACACGGGGCCTAGTGTCGGATGCCCCCAGAGCCTGGACAGCGGTGGAGCACTCCCAGGCCACTTGAGGAAGTCAGGATGCAGAGCCGTGGCTCCGGGATGCCGGGAGGCAAGAAGGTCGGCTGCCGCATCTGCATGCAGCGCAGCTGGGTGCCCCGGGAGCACTGCTGTCTTTAATTCAAAGGCATGCTGACTCCGGAGGGCAAGGTACAAGTCCTGTGATGCTTCAGAGTGGGAACCACCAGCGGGGACATCCCCGGGCAGAGACTCGTGTGTGGGCCAGTCTACACTTTTCAGGACGGTCGCCCCAGGGCTCCGCACCAGGCTTGGAGGTTCTCAACACAGGGGTGCCAAGTTGGGTCTGCATGTACCTTAGGGCTGTTTCATTTCTGGGCACCTAAATTCCTCAGCAAGGAGGTTACAGATAAATGAAAGCAAGAACCCTGAGGGCAGTGTTTCGGGAGTTCTTTTGTAACGGCTATGCATAGACTAAGGAGGACTCTGGTCTACTTTTGTTGACAGGAGAGAGTTGAGAGACAGCGTTCTGGCTGACCGGGGAAACAGGGCTATGTTTGCAAAGGTGTTTCCAGAGCCAGGACGGCAGCTCCTGAGGGAGAAGCAGGCTAAGGAAGCGTGCTTTTCTCAAAAAATGTAGAGGAAAGGCACATAAGCCCACAGACTCCATCAGTCTGGACTGGTGTCAAGGCTTAGCTACTGCAGACCTTGAACTTGTATCTCCTGGAAGTTAAACTCCTTGTTCCTTCGGTGATTCACAGACTAAAAAAAGATGTTTTTAGTACTTGCAATGAGATCACTTACTCATTTGGAGTGCGTTCCGTGACTCAACAAATACTTAGGGAGGGTCTTCAGAGAAAACCTAGGTTCTGTTGCTGTCTTTGAAGATGTCTGAGCTCCACTGTGGAATCAGACAGGCAAATCCACACTGTAACATGGTAAGACAGGTACTGGTAAGGGGACACCCGCCCAATGGCAAGGAGGACAGGGGAGATGGAGCCGACTGCCTGGGGGGACAGGAAAGATGATGTGAGGAGGCTGTGTTTGAGCTGGGACTTGAAGGCTGCTTGCAGGGCAGGCAAGCTGAGAAGCATGGGTGGTGAGCTGTGTTCTTTGAGGGGGGTGGGGCAGGAATGCACTGTATAGGGTCATGTGGAAGACGGACTGATGACCAAGCAGCTGACACATGCCCAGCACCGTCGCAGACACTGTGGAGGAACTGGACGTGTCGTGGGATATTTACGCCCCTTGCGTTACCCTCTACACGCCTGCAACCGAGCAAGCGATGGAGACACACCAGAGCATCAAAGCGCTGTAACTCAAGGCAGATGAGACGAGCTCTACGCGGGAGACTCTGTCTCTCATGTCTGTAGGGGACCTTCCTGTCCGTGAAGCTCTTTCGTAGGCACTGTCGCTGTATGAGAGCACTGCATTCTTCATTCCTATGAAGGCAGACTCCCCCCCCCACCCCCCGTGGGTAATTTACAAACGTAAATTACCCTCCCCCCTCCCCCCACCCCCCCAGGATGGTGACTGTCAAAAACCGAGAAAACTACACGTGTTGCTGAGAATGGGGAGAGGCTGGAACCCTTGCACGTGTTGACGGGAACGTAAGATGGTGCAGCCCCTATGGAAGACAGGATGACGGTCCCTCGAAAGATTAAATGTAGCATCGCCGTAGGATCCAGTGAGCCCACCTCTGAGCGTACGTCCGAAAGAACTGAAAGCCGAGTCCTGAAGAGATCCTCGTACACCACGTGCAAAGCAGCACTAGCCACAGTAGCCAAGAGGCGGAAGCACCCCAGATGTCCATCAACAGGTGGATGTTGGTCTATACACACATCATGGCACACTATTCAGCCTTAAAAAGGAGGGAGATTCTGACAGAGGCCTCGGCGTGGATGAACCCTGAGGACGTTATGCTAAGTGCCATAAGCCAGTCACACAAAGACAAACACTGTATGATTTCACTCATGTGAGATATCTAGAAGAGTCAAGTTCATAGACACAGAAAGCAGAGTGGTGGTCACCAGGGACTGGGGGTGGGGGCAGCGTGGGGAGCTGTGGTGTAATGAGAACAGAGTATCAGTTTTGCAAGGCGAGCAAGTTCTAGAGTCAGTTGTGCAACAAGGTGAACGCACTCAACGCTACTGAAGGGTGCACTTAAAAATGGCGACGATGCAGAATTTTAAATTATGTGCATTTCACCACAAACCTTTTTGAGAACGGCAGTCCTTAAAGAGGAAGGGTGTAAATATTTGGCAATTCTCTCTCGTAGTGGAAACACAGAGCTCAGTCTTTTGGGAACAACTAGAAGGTGGTGGCCGCTCCTGACCTCACGGGGCAGAAGAAAGGGGACACTCCTACTGGTTGTGAGGAAGCCCCACCTTCCGACTCCGCACCCCGTGCACTGTTGTCACGGCTGCTCTGAAGGGCTTCGTCGGCTCAGAGAGCGAGCAGACGATGCATCTAAAATCACACGGTGTCGGGGGAAACGCTCACATCTGCAGCGTGCGTGCGCAGAGGACTGGCAGCGGAGTTGGCCGTTCATGTGAAACGAGGCTGCCAAGAAAATGGTGAGTCTGTCGCAAAGAACCAGAAATTACAGGCCGTTGTCTCATGCTGTCATATATATTTTTTTAATGCCAGGAAAAAAATAATTCCCACCAATTAATTTCCTTTGTGGGAACTATGGGAACTGACAGCTTTCTCTGCATTTAATGTAAGTCCCTCTCATTCAAAACAAGGCCCCATCTTTGCGCTATCCTGACTCACAGGGGCCTCTTGGTCAATGCTTGTCTAGTGAATAAATGGATGGAAGGATGTAATGGGAGTGTCTTAAGTTCCTCACACGGTTTCATTCCTTATCTCTGTTACTCCGCCTACTCGGTTCCTACAGCAAGAATTCTGAGCAGCCAGTATCTGATTCTTGAGTCCGTTCTTGTGGCTCATCTCAGAAACAGAGAAAAATGTAATATGATGAGGATGTTCTAGTAAAGTCCACTAGTTGACAGAACCAAACAGCTCAGGCCAGCAGCAGAAAACATGATGCAAATGTAGTTCCTATTGACTCGAGCTGTCCAAAGCACTCCAAAGCCAGCTAGACACTCACAGCAGGATAAACTTGGACCAAAAGGTATGTGAGGAACCAGGAATAGACACACAGTCACACCAGTCTGACCAGCATAAAGACAGGTAAATAATGTAAACTTTTTTTTTTTACCCTCAATTTACAAAATCAAATTTTCTGCCCTTCTCTCAGGATTGTTAGAAACTGGGCACAATGTCTGACACCAATCCCTCTCCAGGGTTAACCAGAGAGATTATCTAGTTAACTATGATCTCCTCGAGCAAGGGCAGTGTGCCAGGGCGCGATGAACTTTAATGAGGAGTGTAAGCCCTATGTCTGCAGAAGCCTCCCCCAGTCCTTACGGATGGGACAATGTAAACTAGAGAAACAGGGGCTGGAGGCAGAATGGGAGCCTGAGGTTGGTTCTGCAGATTTGCCTACCCTGCCCATCCTCCCTCTTCACCCGCTTCTGAGCCCCCAAAAATGGCAAGGAGAGGCGGGATGCAGGTGGCTGCGTGCCCAGGGAGGCAGAGGCCCCTCAGGGTAGGTTCCTTGGTGCTGATCTAAGCAGACTTGGCACCAGAAGGACCTGACTGGCTGCTGGAGCACCAGCAGTGGGCCCTAAAGTGGCAAATCTGGCTTTGCGCCCCCTCTCCCCCTAGGGGTGGGGGCCTGGAAGCCTGACAGAGGCAGCTGGACACGTGTCTGTGCTGCAGTAGGACAATCCCCAGGCACCGCAGCCCATCAAGGCACAAGGTTCAGGGGCTCATGATCTGGGTTTTTAATTAGCTCCCTTTCTAGGCCTCCACAGAGAATAAATCATTCCACATTCTTTAAAAGAAACTTCTGAGCTGTAAAAATAACACAAAAACATTCTTTATTGAGAGTATTTGCTTTAAAAAGAATGTTTTGTGAAAATGATTCACTCCTGTTCCCAATCAGTAAAACTATATTTAAATATATCTGAAATCTCATAAAGCCGGTGTTGAGCTGGATGTGGTCTTCGCCTGTTTAGCCTACGCTTTCCAACAGGCATCACCCTCTTCTGTTTGCCGGTCTCAGGGGGCAGTTCCACCACCTCCCAGAAGACCCACGAAAACCCGGAAATTGTCTCTGCCCCGTAGTAACAGGGTAACACTTACACAGCAGTGATTCTCCACCAGGGATGATTTGGCCTCCTTGGGAACACTTGGCAATGTCTGGAGACACTTTTGGTTGTCACATTTGGGTGGGGGTTTATGGGAGTGGACAGAGTGCTGCTGGTATCTAGTGGGTAGAGACCAGAAATGCAGCTAAACATCCAACAATGCACAGGGCAGACCCTTCAAAACAATGAATTATCCGAAATGCCAAGATTGAGAAATGCTGTTTACATAGCGTTTACTAATTGGCCATACTCTTCTTAGTGTCAATTCCTTAACCCAACCCTAGGAGACAGGGACTACTGTCATGCCCATTTTGCAGATGAGGAAACTGAGGCTCAGAGAAATGAAGTGGCTTGCCCAAGATCACACAGCTAGTAAGTGCTGAGTTAACATCAGAACCAGGTCACTTGGCTGCAGAGGCTATGCTGACACCTGACTCCACGTGGCCTCCTTTGCCCGGATCAGGTAGAGATGAAGTCCTTCAGAGCCAACCCCTTACATCCTTTAGCTCCGTCTCCATCACTCTGTCCCATTCAGGCCTGCATCCTCTCCTCCCTGGACCATGCAATGGACTCTCTGCTTCCAGACCCACACCCCTCTATTTCACCTCCCTCAATCTCCCACTGCTGACAAGAGTGACCCCAAATACCCAAATCTGATCATGCCTCTACCCCCTGCTTGAAACTCTTCGACAGGTCTCCATCACCTACAAAGTAAAGCTAAAACTTTTCAGGTTGGTGTCTGAGCTCTAGTAAGGAGCCTTCCTGTGTTGGTGGGAATGTAAGTTGGTGCAGCCACTACGAGAACAATAAGGAGGGTCCTTAAAAAAACTAAAAATAAAACAACCATATGATCCTACAATCCCACTCGTGGGTACATATCCAGAGAAAACCATAATTCAAAAAGATACATGCACCCCAATGTTCACTGCAGCACTATTTACAATAGCCAAGACATGGAGGCAAGCTAAATGTCCATCGACAGATGAATGGATAAAGAAGATGTGGTACATATACACATTGGAATATTACTCAGCCATAAAATAAAGAACGAAATAATGCCATTTGCAGTAACATGGATGGACCTAGTGATTATCATACTAAGTGAAGGAAGCCAGACAGAGAAAGACAAATATATGATATCGCTTATAGGTGGAATCTTAAAAAAAAAAGATACAAATGAAGTTATTTACAAAACAGAAATAGACCCACAGACATAGGAAATACAGTTACCAAAGGGTAAAGGAAGGGAGGTGGGATAAATTAGGAGTTTGGGATTAAGATGTACACACTACTATATGTGAAATAGATAACCAACGAGGACCTACTACATAGCATAGGGAACTACCTTCAATATCCTGTAATAACCTATAACAGAAAAGAATCTGAAAAAAAAAATATATATATATATATATATCACTGAATCACTGTGCTGTATACCTGAAACTAACACAACACTGCAGATCAAAAAAAATTTTTTTAAAGAATAATTACTTTCCAGGCCTTCTCTGCTTCCCAAATTCCTTGCACATCATTAAAAATGATGTGCTATTCCCATCTCTCTGCCTCTACTCTGCCTGCAATACCTACCCCCACCTCGCTTATCTGGCAAACATCAACTGACCCTTCAAGAATCAATCCCAGTGTCACCTCCTCTAGGAAGCCTTCCCAGAACAGCCTAGACTTCCAAGCAGAACTGACCACTCCCTTCTTTGTGCCTTTGCCAACTACCCCCATAGATTTTATTTTTTAAAAATACATTACCATTTTTCTTTGCTTTCCAGTCAGTCCCTCAAGGGCAGAGACCTTGTACTATTTTACTTACCTCTGAAGTCTAGCCAAGTAACTGAGCAGTCATTCAGCAAATATCAAATGAACCAAAGATGAAATATCTTGTATGGTTTGAATTCTTTCAAGATGAGGTGAGAGTGAGTCACTATCTGCAAAGAGAGTCTATTCTGCTGGACACTGCCATTTTTAGGAAGTTCTTATATGCAGCAGAAGTCAGTTTCTGCATTGCCTTGACTCAAGGGTCTGGTCACATGCCCAGGTCACATATCACGAGCTGCTAACCGCGAAGATAGTTCTCACAGCCCTCCTTATCATTCCTTTCCCCAGGGTGAACACCTCCAGCTTCTCTCCTCTTCCTAACAGACATCGTTTCAAGATCCCTTGTAGTCTTACAGTGTGTACTCAATTACTACGCAAATCTAAATCGCAATGGACTTAAGCTGGACACATTTTGGAAATATACACAGATTCCTGAGATGCTGCTTAAAATGTACTTCAAATCAGAGGTCTCAAGTTCAAGTGCCTGAAGGCCCAGGCAGGTAAGATCCACGACTGAAGTCGGCAGGAGGTACTCAGCTAGAGGCAGGAGGGGCTGTGGATGGAGGGAACTTGCCTGTACCAACCGCTCACCTCTGGGATTGCTGCCACTCAGGAACAGAGGCCCGGGTGGCCGGATCTTTGGGTTTTTTGAGAAAAGCTAGAAATGTGCATTTTCATATAAGTTTTTAGATATCGGTAACTAATTTTTTTAAAAAATCGACAACCATATGTGTGCCAAAGCAACCACATTTGGGGACCGGCTCTGGCTGTCAATTGTTTGTTTGTGGCCTTGGCTTGAAATAAAGAATTGCTCAAGTGATTCCTAAATTTAAGTTTTTGTATTTAGTGTTGAAAATGTGCCCAGATATATTGAGAGTGGTGGACACACAAGGGCAGAATTTAAATTTGAAATTAAGCTAGAACACTAGGGTTAAAAATAACTTTGAGGCATAAATCACCACAGAGGGTGAGGGAAAGCAGAAACACAGGGACCTTCCTAACCAGCATCCAAAGGCAAGCGAGACGGAGACTCAATTACCTGCCACCAAACCCATCTCCAGCAAGGCCCGGAACAGGCTCCGGTGCTTGGCTTTCAGGTCCTTCTCCCAGGGGAAGGCTCTGCACATCGAGGGTCGCCCGTACCTGAGCTTCAGGTCCAGGTAGGCGTTCCGGAGGTCGCCTACAGGAAAGGGAAACACAAGCTCCCATTAGAGGGAAAGCCTTGCCTCTCTAAATCCTTTCCTCTACAAGGAAATAGAAATAAGAGGTGTGACTTAGCGTTACTAGATGTTGGTTTGGGTGCATCAGGGATTTGAAATTGGCTACAATGCCTCTGCCTCAAGGTCACAAATTCAAAGCCAAGGCCAAGGGAAACGTGCCAAAGCTGCCGATAGCTGTTGAATAATTCCACCGAATGAGCAGCTGGCCTTGGACTGGTCCCCAGGAGGCCAATACTAGGCCATTTTGTTGGCAGTGTGAGTCAAGGAGCAAAGCACAGGGACCCCCAGGGAGGCAAGGCAGTAGAAGACGTTAGGAAAATCTTCCCAATGCCACCGAACAGATCAGCATGCAAGACCAGCCTTCCGACTCTGAGTATCTCTCCTGAAATTACATCAGCTATCAAAATCAGTTTCTTTCCTGTTTGGGATATTACTATTCCTATATATCTTCCCCCTCTTCTGACAGCATCATATTTTCTGGATGATTCAGCGGTGAGAGCAGCAGCTGGGGGATTAGTATAGCCTATTCTTAAATTAAATTGCAGAAGTGCTGCCTTTCTACACTTACCTATCACCATCTCTAATCACTTCCTAGGACCATTTTATGTGAACTCTATCGGACTGGGGTATGTGCAAGATGTATCCATCCCTCCATGGCCTGAAACGGGAAGTTCGGCTCTGGAGATGTTGAGATATTTAGGCAGGACTGAAATACTCAATTCACTTCTGCTGATGGCAAAGGCCCCACAGGAATTTCTCTTCCAGAAGGAACATATGTGACTAACTCTAGTGCCACCATATCATGTGAGAAGATGTATAGCCAAAGAAATTTATAAGTGCTAGATCCAAGCTGGAACATTGGAAGGCAAGATGGGATGAGTTTTACAAAGATACACACTCCGTATGAATGAAAGCATGTCTGTGCAAATACCGGCAGGCATGAAAGCAGTCTGTTTGAAATTCATTCCTTCTGTTGAAAAATTAACAATGTCTTCCAGAATGAGTCAATTTCAAGGATTTAAAAAATAAAATCCAGCCGCAAAAAACAAAGTCATTGTTCAACATTTCCGAAAGCTAATATTCAGATATTAATGGTCCAAGACAAACGTGCACCGATGGGGAAACATTTCTAATGATTAATTTATTTTCCAATTCATTTTTATTTTCTTAGGCTGGCCTGAGATCCCATTAAGGATGGGATTAATGCAATTTGGGGCTCAAAACACTCTCATTTATATCTGTAAACTAAATTACAGCTAGCTGAAGCTACGAGACAGGTTTGGGTTCTTGCTGGCTGCTGGTCTTGGTGGGATCTAGGTGGAAAGCATACTTTCATTCGCATGCACCTGGGGAGGTCATACTTGCTGCCATTGGTCAAGTCACATATCTTCTATTTCAACCCCGTTATGAAAGAAGACAAACATGTTGATACAAATGCCCGGAGCTAAAAATTGCTCTCCCGAAGTTCAATACTTACATGCTTCTTGTCTCCTGTCCCCCTGCTGTACCGTGGATGTGTACACAGATACTATTTCTTGAACCTCTGCACACCTTTCATAATATAACTTGATATGTTCAGCAAGTTGCTTCTCAAGGAGGGGATTGAAAATCTAGAAGAGGGCAAGAAAACGGAATGAACAACAATCGTCATCAAACACCCACGATACCCATGAGGCTACATCCACGTGGATTTCTCTTGCTCTCACCAGGTGGCTGGTTTGTACACAGATCATCCACTCTGGATTCTCAGAGGAAGGGTGTTACTAGTAATTCAAGGACACGCTGGCTCTGACTGCTTCCCTCTAGCTTCTTTTCGTGGCATCTTCCCCTCTGCTTCTTAAGTGTCAGGATTTCCCGGATACCAGGCCTTCATCCTCCTCTCTTCACCGCTGCTACGTGCTATCCCCAGAAAATGACATTTACCTCCCATCAGTTCCCAAAGGACCTCAAGTCTACTGGTGCTGCACCTGCTGCCTGGAAGCCTCCTTTCTTTTTCTTCTGTTTAAAAGGCTCCCACTCAACCTCCAAGAGCCAGATCCAAGATCATCACTTCAGGGCAGCCTCCCTAACAGCCCACCCCACCTTCACACATGTACCGGTCCAGAGGACTGCACCTCGGCACTCTGCTCACATCTTCAGTAAAGCGTGTACCCCATTCTTTCATGACTTATCTGTTTAAGACCCAGGCAGGGAGCTCCTCAAGATCAGAGGCCTTATCTCAACTCAGTGGTTTTCCAAACACAGGTTATGACCCATCGGAGGGTCGTGAAATTATTTCAGTGGTTTGTAACCAGCAGGGACTTTGTTTTTTATAAGGCAGAACACAGAATATCAGAGTACACTGAACATAGCAAGAGTCTGTATCCTTAGTAAAATTCTTGTTTCATTTTTGTGTTTTATCTATATATGTGTGTATGTATGTATATGTGTACCATATATGCACATGTATGTACCGCTCATGCTATTAAATAGATTTCTTATTGTGGACCACCTTCAAAAAAAAGTTTGAAAGCCACCACCTTCGTTCATCTTGGGCCTCAGCATCTTGCACAGAGCCTGGCACATAGTAGGTGCTTAATAAGTATCGGCTGCACAAATGAATAAATGAAGTTCACTTTTTTCCTCTTATAGAGGCATCTCGGCAGGAGCTCTAAGATACCCCGTGGGTGATAAGGTGCCCCATTCTTCCTAACTGACTTTGCCTAGTGACGCTGGCTTTTCGCAGAACAAATCCCACAAGGTCGCGGGAAGGAAAGAATGTTCCTTTTTCAGGTATCCAGTGATCTCCTTACCAAGGCACAGAAAGCAACCGGGGTGAAGGTTCCCTGGTGGGGCAGCACCCCCCTACCTGCCAGCCCTGCTGGAGCTGGCCTGGAGACGCCGACGATTCCGTTCCACTCGTGGGTGGGTTTCGGACTTGAGAATTCAGTTCTGACCGCAAAGCCCTCTGTGATCTCCACCACTGCAGCCCACCCACCCAGTGTGAGCGGAAGGCCCGTGTTTCTGGAGAGAGCAGTAAGCAGAACCAAGAGTCTCATTTGCTGCAGTGTCTCTTCTCTGACACTTTAAATAATAGGACATAAAAGAAGCTTTACCAAATAACTAAGACTCTCTCCTTTCATTAGCTTAATCGCTGGATAGGCAACAGCCTGATAAAAATCGACTCTATAATTAAGCTACCAGTTATTAAAACAGGGGAAGTAAATGGTTTCCATTTTATGAGTACTAAATGAACCAAATGTTAACAAAAATCTATTACCGAGTTTGCGGGGTGGGGGGGTAAGCCTCAGTGTTAATTATGTTTGGTGACAGAGCCGATGCGCGGTCCAGCTTGGGTAAATCTTCTGTTTACACTGGACTGGCTGCACGTCCCTGAGCCATGCACCCACCACCCATAAGCACCCGTAGACTCCTTGGTCCCCTGCGCTCACCTGTGCAGGGTGCAGAGCGTGGAGGCGATAGTACTTCAGGGGCCCAAAAAATCCTTCAATGCCGGCCACGTACCTGCTGCCTCCAAGAATGAAGTACCCAGCGGTGTCATTATAATGGAAATCCTCGCGGAAGCTAGAGAGGAACACAGGATTAAGAGACTGTTGGGTCTGAACAGATTTAAAAAAAGAAAAAGACTCTTTCATTGACCCCTTGACTTAAGACCCCAAATTTCTGCAAACCCTTCACTCTAGTTCTAGACGATGAGATCACGGTGGGGTCAGGCAGACCTGAGCTAGGATCCCAACTCTGCTATTTACGAGCTGTGTGACTTTGGACCAGTTGCTTAACCTCTCTGAGACTGAGTCTCCTCATTAGTAAAATGATCATTCCTCTCTTACTGGATTGTAAAGACGTACAGCATCTAGCAGCGCTTGGCCCACCATAGGTAGTTTTTTTTCCTTTTTATTTATTTTTTTACTTGACTTTTTATTTTATATTGGAGTATAGTTGATAAAGAATGTTGTGTTAGTTTCAGGTGTACAACAAAGTGATTCAGTTTTACATATACATGTATCTATTCTTTTTCAAATTCTTTTCTCAGTTAGGTTGTTACAGAATATTGAGCAGAGGTCCCTGTGCTATACAGCAGCTCCCTGTTGCTTATCTATTTTAAACACAGCAGTGTGTACATGTCAGTCCCAAACTCCCTAACTATCCCTCCCCGCCCCTCCCCCCTGGTAATCACAAGTTCCACCGTAAGTACTTAGTACATGCCGACTATTGATACTGGTGAAATTGTTTAGCATCATCGGAATTATTTGGAATTCCTAATCTTAATTAGAAGTATTTTGCACTAAAAGGAAAAAAAGAAAACCTATTGCATAGATAGAAGGTGGATGTGGAGGAAAACAAAAACATACCCTATTAGATAAGAACTGCGGTCAAATTCAGAGTTAGGAGAAGGAGGCCACAGCAAGGTCAAAGGGCTTGGCCAGAGATAAGAGGTCAGCACAGGTGATGTGTTGGAAGTCCACCTTGTCCTGAAAGACTTGAAGGATCATGAAGGAAAGTGGAGGGAAAAATGAGTTGGCATGAATACAACGCACAGTCCTTCCTTGCAGCATTGTTTATACCCATCAAAGACTGGGAGAGTTTAGGTGTCTGTCAGTGAGGACTGGTACCCACTCCCATCCAATGGGCCCTGGACATGAGCTCTTTTACTACACAGCTTAAAAAAGGACAAAGGGCTCTGTGTACTGACCTGGAATAATCTCTAAAATAGATGGTTAAGTGAAAAAAATAAAGACAAAAGAGCAGAACAATAAATATACTTTTATCCAAGAAAGAGGAGAATGGATTCTTTTTTTTTTTTTTTTTGTATTTGCATTAAAAAAAAAATCTGGAGGCACATATGAGAAACTAATAAAAGTCTTTCCCCGTGGCTTGGGGGTTAGGGGATGGAGTGGATGGGTGCAGAGTTGGAAGCAAGACATCTAACTGTAGACCTTTTCACGTAGTTCTGGTTTTTTTATACCATGTGCATTTATTACCTATTTAGAAAGTAAAATAGGAAGAGGTGGACAAGGTGCCATCAGAACATATGTGAACAGCAAGGGGGGATCAAGATAGGCATCAAGTGAGAAGCCAGGCAAAAACGAAAGAGCCAGGGAGCACAGAGGGCAGATGGCAGCAGAAGGGAAGACACAGCACGTCAGGCAGGCGGCCAGGTGACGCGGATGGGACAGAGCAGCCACCAGTGGTTGGATCGGAGAAAGCAGGCAACCCGGGGTCATCCCAGGAGAGAGGATGGGCTGACTGTTAGCCAGAAACCCGACCCTGAGCAGGTGCTCCCGGCTGGAAGGAAGACAAAAAGGTGAAGAAATGGGCACTCTGACAACATCAACCGATGGTGGCAAGAGGGAACACTTAGAAATCAGCTTTCTACAAAGGCAACTAACATGGAAAAGAAATGCTTTATCTCCTGCTTTCTTTTTCTGGAAGCTCAGGCTTGAAGGGCCCTAAGAAGATGATGGTCTCTTTTTTTTTTTAAGGTGGGACCACAAAGTTATTATCTGAGAGCTGTGAACTGATTCAATTTTTCAAGACCTTTGAAAGATGTCAACATTCCAACTACCCTCATGAGGTAATACCTGGCACTCGATGGACACGAAGCAATGCTTCTGCAGTAGAAGCTCTCGTAATAGAACTCTGCCTAACCAACTCACAGCTCACCTCATGGCCCATCCCCACAACATGCTGGATGCCTGCCAGCTGGAGGTTACTCTCTGCAGCCTTCGTCTTCTCATTTTTTTTTTTTAATTTGAAATTTTTTTTTTTACTTTTTGGCTGCACCGTGTGGCTTGTGGGATCTTAGCTCCTCCACCAGGGATCAAACCCAGGCCCCCTGCAGTCGAAGTGCAGAGTCCAAACCACTGGAACGACAGTGACTTCCCTGCCTTCTCATTTGTAAATGGAGATTAAAATAGTACCTATCTACAGGGTTGTTGGGAAATTTTAATATTTAATATTAAACAAAGCATTTAGAACATTGCCTGTCACATAGTAGGCACCATACCTGTTAACTGCAGTTATTATTATTAACCTAGTCCAATTTGGACTTTTGTTGCCATTTTTTGAGTCGCATGCTCACTGAGAATAAGAGGTGTTTGTTCCCAAACCTGTCAACTGCCAACGGTATGGTCATTGTAACCATACAATGTAATTAAATCTTATGTAATCCAATAAAATAGGGATGGAGACGAAAGACACGTTCATTCTTTAAAAATTAAGTTGAATATTTTGGGTAGACTCAGTAAAAAATGGTTACTAAAAAACGGCTGTGGAATTAAGACAGCTGGAAAAGGCTAGAAAAAGAAACTGAAGAAATCTAGATGGATTTTGGGCTCTGAGAGTTTCACAAGTGTCTTTGTTTTCTTTTCATTTGGAAGAAACAGAAATCGGGTACCGTTTGTGAAAGAAAGATCACAGGGAACTCCAATCAATAGATCCACACTCAAAGGCAAGGCTCTAGCTAGAAAGACTGGCAAATTAACGTACATTTCCATTTTTTAAACTAAAGTAAAATATTTATGGATTCTTTTTTTATGGATTCTTTTCTATGGATGTTTGCTTTAACTGAATTCTCAACTAATCAAATTACTTGGTCTCTGCAGTACTAGATTGTAATTTTGTATCGTTATTATAATACAACTAACAGATCTCTCTCGCTCAGTCTCCCTCCACATCCGTGCCTCCACATTTTTCTCCTCTAAAATTCTCAGTGGCTGCACCAAGACTGCAAGAAGTTCCTTGCACTGTGCACTGTTTGATGGTCATCAATTTTGCTGACATAAAAGCTGAGCTCGACAGTTCATAAGCCCAAGACGGTCCCTTGCTCAAGCCTCAGACATGCTGACAAACTGTCTTTTCTCGTATTTGGACGTGGGAAAGTGCCCCAGCTTATTCCTGTGGAGGACCCAGCAGTAGGGAAGGATCGTCTCCATCGTTATCTAGAGAACAGCTTTGACTCGTGGGTATGTCTTTTTTTCTGGCCACATGGCATGGGCATGTGGGATCTTAGTTCCCCAACCAGGGATGAACCCAGGCCCCCTGCAGTGGAAGAGTGGAGTCTTAACCACCAGACAGCCAGGGAAGTCCCTGCTCATAGGTTCTTTTTTAAGTTTTTATTTATTGGCTGTGTTGGGTCTTTGTTGCTGTGTCCAGGCTTTCTCTAGCTGCGGCAAGCAGGGGCTTGGTTGTAGTATGCAGGGTTCTCATTGCTGTAGGTTCTCCTGTTGCAGAGCACAGGCTCTAGGCGCACGGGCTTCAGTAGTTGTGGCACGTGGGCTCAATAGTTGCGGTTCGCAGGCTCTAGAGCTCAGGCTCAGTAGTTGTGGTGTACAGGCTTAGTTGTTCCACGGCATGTGGGATCTTCCCAGCCCAGGGATTGAACCCGTGTCCCCTGTGATGGCAGGCAGATTCTTAACCACTGTGCCACCAGGGAAGCCCTGCTCGTGGGTTCTTTAGCAGGGGAATTTAAAGCTTCAAAATAGCGGTCCCTCTCACCTCTTAAAGTAATTCTCACCTTAAGTGTCACTTCCTCAGGCTTGGTCTAAATTTCGGCCCCTGTGTGATCCTCTCAAGCCAACCTATTTATTTCCTTCCCTGTATTCATCACAATTTGTAAATTTAAATTTATTTGTGAATGTATCTGTATAAGATCTGCCTTCCCCTCACTAGATTTTGTAGCTCCATGAAGGCGGGGACGGACTGCTGTTCATCTTGTTGTTCATCATTTTATTCCCAGAGTCCAGCACTGTGTCAGACGTGTGGTAAATGTGTTGGATGAATGAATATATACTGGATGGATGGAGGGATGGATGGATGGATGGATGGATGGATGGATGGATGGATGGAAGGATGGATGGAGGGATGGATGGATGGATGGATGGATGGAGGGATGGATGAAGGGGTGGATGGTTGGATGGATGGAGGGATGGATGGAGAGATGGAGGGATGGAGGGATGGATGGAGGGAGGGATGGATGGACAGATGAATGAATTCAACACTAGTCACGTCTGCAATTGTTACTGTGGCCTTTCCAGCAGTGCAGCACTATACTTCTGAGTACTTAATTACTGATCCTACACCACTTTCGTGGGATAAGAACTATCATTATGCCTACATTACCGGAACAAATAAAAAGGAGGATTAAGAGGCTTTCCTTGGAACACCTATAACCATCTGCAGTATTTGACATTTAGTTTACTAGCTTGGCCCATTCTGAAATCTCTCTGGTGAATGAGATTCCAAATAGCTAACCACAGGTATCCCGGGCGGGCCCAAGATTAATTCTTTAGTTGTTCTATTGATGGAAGGAGTCCCAGCAGTGCTGGAAGGGCAGCTGAGATGGTGGTGAGCGGCAGTCTTGGGCCTGGGGACTGCCTGTATTTCCAGGTAAGGAATCATTTCAAAGTATTCACTGGGATGTTGAATCGGTATGTACCTAAAAAATCAGTCCTGAATTCTGGAATCTTATATGATCATCATGGATTCTTTTTTTTTTTTTTTTTAATTGGCTGTGTTGGGTCTTTTTTGCTGTGCGCTGGCTTTCTTTTCAGTTGCACTGAGTAGGGGCTACTCTTCGTTGTGGTGCGCAGGCTCCTCATTGCCGTGGCTTTTCTTGTTGCAGAGCACGGGCTCTAGGCATGTGGGCTTCAGTAGTTGCTGCACATGGGCTCAACAGTTGTGGCTCTCAATAGTTGTGGCTCACGGGCTTTAAAGCGCAGGCTCAATAGTTGTGGCGCACGGGCTTAGTTGCTCCGCGGCATGTGGGATCTTCCTGGGGCAGGGATCGAACCCGTGTCCCCTACATTGGCAGGCGGATTCTCAACCGCTGCGCCACCTAGGAAGCCCCATCATGGATTATTTACGTTAATCTTGATTTTTAAAAATACTGTATTAAATGTTATTTATCATGACTACTGTTATGAATGGAGTTGTGTCCCCCCAAAATTCATATGCTGAAGTCTGAACCCCCAGTACCTCAAAATGTGACCTTGTTTGGATATAGGGTCATTGCAGATATAATTAGTTAAGATAAGACCGTATTGGAATAGAATGGGCCCTTAATCCAATGACTGGTATCCTTATAAAAAGGGGAAATTTGGACAAAGACAGATACTCACACAGGGAAAATGCCATGCAAAGTTTGGCGTTATGCTGCCACAAGCCAAGGAACTATTAGTAGCTGGAGAGAGGCTTAGAACAGATCTTTCCCTAGAGCCTTCAGAGGGAGCACAGCTCTGCAGACACCTTGATCTCGGACCTCTAGCCTCTAGAACTTCGAGGCAATACATTTCTTTTGTTTACATCACTCGGTTTGTGGTACTGTGTTCTGGCAGCCTTAGCAAATTAATGTAATTACTAAGTTTTTTTGCTGCCTCCTTAGATTTCATGCGGAAGGTGCCTCCCTCGCCTCACCCCAGTCCCAGCCCTGGGTCTTACTGTGATTCACTCCACTCATGTCAGCATCTACATTTCTGGGATTTAAGAGGAAAGGAAGCCCTGACATAGAAAATGAAAAAAAAGCGTATGAAATCAACTGGATGTCAGAAGTGTCTCAGGTTGGAGGTGGGTGTCAGGGAAGAAAGGGCAGATATTATTTTAGACCCCACATCCTAAAATGCAAACCCTTAATTTCTAGGGCACGACAGGGCACTTGAAGAGATTTCTAAAGGGGCCTGTTTCTCCAAAGCAAACTCCCAGGCCTTTCTTATTCTCTAACTCTTCATAGAAGATCCCATGGCCACTGGTTATATAACGAAACATATCTGTTGAACTCTTCCTGACTGGTCTAAATCCACCTGGTACACTTAAGACTTCTGTTCTGTTCTAAGGCCTCAGCCTCTCTGCTTCGATATAGCTGTCAAGTCACCCCTGACTTTCTCTTTGCAGGCTAAGGAATAACACTGCTTTAGCCTTTCTCTAGAACTCTAATCCTTTAATCCAGTCATGAAAATAAGAATTGTTTTACGTGCCCAGAGCCTAAAAGAAACTGTTTGACTTAATGGTGGGGAAAAAAAATAGAAAGTAGAGTGTTTGTCCCCTACTCTGCTGTCATCACCCCTCTTTGCTTTCCTTTCTTTAATAATTGGTTTCCAAGAACATTTGGATCATGTGGGGACTCAGTGAATGGAGCCTGTTTGCAGAGACGGTTTTCAGCTTAAGGTAGTGAAATGACTAAAGGATGAAGGAAGGAACCATCCCCCAGCCAAAGTGCCCAACAGTCCTGATACATTTTTTTTAATATAACTTTTTTTTTTTGGCTGCACCGTGCAGCATGTAGGATCTTAGTTCCCTGACCAGGAATCAGTCCCCTACCCGCTGCACTGGAAGTGCGGAGTCCTAACCACTGAACTGCCAGGGAATTCCCCTGATACATTTTTTAAAATTATACATATGAAGCTGGTAATTTTTGTTTCTTTTCTTTAGACTTATTCTTAAGCATTTGATTTTATATATACATTTTGATTTTATATCTATATCTATATAATATTGATGTATATATAAAATCTAGCTATGATGAAGTATCCTGCGTTCCTAAAGAAGAGCTCATGCCCCATGGTTCTGATGCTATAAAACCCACTCTTACACAGGGATATTTAAAAATTTAAAAATTTAAAAAATCATGACATTCTTGTATCACAGCCTTTGTTACCGTATTATCACCTGCTTACTAGTCGATCTCCTAGACTGTCAGCATCTTGAGAGCAGGGACCACACTTTATTTTCACTGTTATCCTGTGCCTGACATAGTGCCTATTATTTACTAGCTATTTAATAAATGTTTGTTGAATAAATAAATAATGTTTTGTCTATACATCAAAAAAAAATTATGACAAACGAGGAAAAAGACCCAATTCTCAGTTGCTGCAACTCTTGCAGAGAATCATATGAGGATGAAAAGTTATCCCAACATCAACAGTCGCATACATTTCAAGTTTAGATTATAAACATAAATATGAAGGCTGTCTGTTTTTACGTTTTATACGAGGCCAAAGTTACCAACCCCTCTCCATAAGCAACATTAATACTTTTATTTTTCAGAATCCTTTGTAGAAGATAATTTTCAAAGAAAATAAATTATACAGTGCCGTGAAAAGAAGAATTTACAGAGAGATCTGGAGAGAGAACTAGTTTCTCTTGCTGGGAAAAAAGGGTTGTGGGGGAAACAAGGAGAGTTTGTGGACATTTAAAAAAGAAGAAAAAATAGAACAAAGATTCGCTACAGGGCAGACTAGCCACAGTCCATGCTTGCAAAAGCTGAATCAGACGGGGCAAGAATAACGTTAGGGCTGAGGGCTAACAAAGGAACGTTCCTCAATCGTCGTCCAGCAAAATTTTGAATCAAAAGAAACATTACACTTACCTAATGGTCTGATTATGGTAGTCTTTCAAATCCTGTCCAGTGCTGGTGGTTACCACTATCTATGTTGGGAGAGATACACAAGGATCAGTAATGCCTCAAGACCCCACATCATAAATACAGTCCTGGGTAACAGTTACTCATAAAATATGCTGAGCAGTTTCTGCAAAAAATAAAATGAGCAGTTTACTAGCCCTGTGTATATTTTGAGACTTAAGACATTTAATTTCCCCAAATGACTTTTTTTTAAAGAAGTATTTCAGTCTATTTAATTTTATTTATTTAAATTTTTTTTTTTTTTTTTTGGCTGTAGGCAGCATGTGAGATCTTAGTTCCCCACCAGGGATCAAACCCATGCCCCCTGCAGTGGAAGCTCAGAGTCTTAACCACTGGACCACCAGGGAAGTCCCTCCAAAGGACTTAATGTGATAAAAATAATGCGGTCTCCCCCAGCGAGTTGCAGACACTTCCACACTACCAGCCAAAGGTTCATTTGGTGTATTCCTGCTTGAAAGCTTGTGGCACAGAAAGACAAACAAATGTGTAAGATACAACAAGGAGTTCTTGAAATTTGACTCTGATTCCAGGAGAGCCTGAGTGGGAAAAGCAAGTTGGGGGATCATTGCAATGGTGACAATGTTTCCGTCGTAAATGTTGTTAGCTGTGGTGTATTCTTCTCCTGTCTGGGACTACAACATAAACCCTTTGGATTGGGGGCTCCCTTTATTCCCCCAGTGCTAGCAGAGAGCAGATGTTCAGGAAACACATTCTGGCTTAACTAGATTCTCAAAAACGTGGCTCCAACACCATGTCTATGAAAGAAAAGCTAACTTACACAACCCAACCCAATTCAGCCATACAGAGCATGTTGGTTCAGAGAAGAAAATGACGCAGACCAGTTGTTTCTCTAAACCAACCACTTACTTTAAGCCAATGTATCCATTTTGTCAAAGCAATGAAGGTAGTACTCTCACCTGCAGAGCTGGATTTTGTGTAGAAAAACAATAAGTATTATTTTGGAACCTATGTGTATCAGAGAGACCAATTGGGATGGAAAGAAAAAAGGGCAAATGGCAAAAGTTTACAAAAAAAATAAAACTACTTGTTTTTTCTTTCCACTCTGTCTGGTCTCCCTAATTCTTCTCTCCTGCTTTACCCGAGGAAGTACTCTGCCATTGCATTCATCTCTTTAATTAAAGGAACTACTTTGATTTATTCTTCTGCTCAAAAATCTCCGATGATGCTATGCTGTCTTGCAAGTAGAAATTTAAATTCCATGATATTCAAGATTCTCCACATTCTAGCCCTAAAGATATTTTTTTCTTCTATTAGTGTTCTATAGGCTGCAAATTTCTGTACCAAACTGGTTCATCTGCTCACCTCCGATGAGGTGCTGAAATACCTCTCCTTGCTTCTCCATTTAAACTCTGTCCATCCGAAGGAAACTTCTTGATGAAACCTCCCCTTGAGCACCCAGTGTGAAGTGCTGTCTCTCTTCCGTGAATCAGTATGAATCATTTGGCAATTAAGCTCGCCTTATGGCACCCCTTCACCTGCTTAATGAGACTTCCAGAAATAGTCTATAAGCTCCTTGAGCATTGTGCCTTACATACAGCAGGTGCAAAATAAGATCTGTGATTTGCTCTGATGGTTTGATACCTCAGTGACACACAGTGCTGAGCTGACCTCAACAGAAAGCAGCAACCAAGCTATGCCAGCACAATTTTCATACAAATGAGAAGCTAAAACATGGACCACAGCAATGTCACCCAACAGCATGAAGGAAACAGACATATAAAAAAGGCCAGCTAATATCTTACAGACTCTCTTTGGGAAAGCTACAAGGACTGACCTGATTTCTTTTCTCTTCAGAAAAAGGAACTGTGATAGACCTAACCACCAAGGGAAGTCTGTGTATTATCTAGTACACGAGACAAACAAAACGCCCTTTCCAGTTTTGTTTTCGGAAAATCACACATCAATAAGAAAAGCTGATGAGAAAATAAAGTAACCAGAAAAAAGTAGCATACCAACGTTGTATATATCAAGAAATGGAATTATCTTCAATTATAACGAGAGATTTGCCATAACCCATAAAACCTATATTATGGGAGCTTGAAACTATTATGTGCAGTGTTTTATAGTACAAAGTAGATAAAGACCCTCCTTCTCACCAGAATTAACACTTAGGTTTGTTGGTTATTATTTGTCTGTTTAATGCCAAGCATAAGCAATTGTTTTAACTGCCAAAAACAGTCAAACCATTTCCTGGCTGAACTAACCAACCAATTTCCTGTAAAAAAAAGTTGTAGATTTGATAATACTATATAAATATGGCCAAGGCTGTCTTAACATCTATCTCCCCAAAGCCTATCTCGCTAGCAGAAAAGGCTTGAATTGCTCAGATAATTGTGGTTATATAGCTGGCTATATTATTTACTCATTCACAGTATAGTCGAAAGAAGCACTTTAAAAGTTAATTAAGTGGGATAAGAGTCTTATGAGTTAAATTTCGAACTATAAAAATTTGATTAAAAAAGTGTTATGGTTGTAAAAGTTTATCAGATACCACCAATTTGTTTCTGCAGATCTCCTAGCTCTCTGACTTTACCGCAGTGCTTAAAGTGAAGTGCTGATGCTGACAGGAGGCACGGTGGCGCTGCGTTCAGTACCTGGCCGCCATTAAAAGAGATATCCAGGCGGAACCACTCCTTCAAAGGTAGGGTGAATTTCGTTTTTACAGCAAGGTCTTCTCCCTTGACAAGGTGCATCTGAACATGCAAGTGGCCTGAAAGGAAAACGAAAGCTTGTGAAAATGACCCAAAAATGCTTAGGAGTGAATGAAGTGGCTATATCTTTTCCATGATTGTCCTAAAAAGCTGTAAGATGAGATCACATTCCTTCTTGCCTTAAACAAAAGCAAAGCGTAACAAAACCAACACATCAAAACACCACATAAGTGCATCCGTCTGCATATGTTTGTTTTAAGCTTCCAGAAAAAAAGTTGAACTTGAAGCCCTTATTTGGAAACCATCATCCTCACTGAATTGCCACGCTGACAACATTCCTTATTCTAGACAGACCTATCTGCCAATAGACAGAGCACGAGAAAACTGCACTATCATTCTAAAGGTTCTGTTTCCTACTTACCCTCTTCAGTGAGAAACACAGAAGGTGTGCCGTACATCTCAGTAGAATCGACAAAATACAGAATCCCACAGAGACTGGCCTTGCAATAATGGAGTAAATAAAGCCACAGTGAAACAGTAAACCTGTAAGAGTGAGGAGAAAAAAAAAATTCTGCAGATTGATACCATCCAAGCACAGGGAATTACAGTTAACAATGACGGAGTAAATTGCTTTCTTTCCAATGAAGGGATGAATGTGCCTTCGTGTTCATCATGGGAGATCAGCGTGCAAAGCTTGATTTTTGAGACAAAGGAGGTAGTTGTAGTAACTGCAAAAGACTGGAGTTAAGCGTCATTGTACAAAACTAGCAGACATTGTACCTTGCACCAAAAACTCTCCCTGTGCCTTTCTGAGAATCGCACGGGCCTGCCATTTGAATCCTTGATTAAGGCTCATAAAGCCAGACACAGAATAAAAATCTGGATTTGAGTAACAGGTGATTTGATAAGAAGCTATTCTAATTTCAATGATTAAAAAAAAAACATAATTAGGGCTTTTTGAGCAATTTTGTTTCTTTCAAAGATAAAAGCCCTAAGGCAGAAAAATGTCATAATCTGCAAATGGCATCACTATATGCTAATCGGGACACACAGATACTATTTTAATGCACACATTAGGTTGTTTGGTACCACAGTTCTGGCTGACCAATATGGAACAACTACTCTAATTGTTCCATTTCTGGACTAGGGCTATTTTAGTTGAAAAAAATATTGTCCATCTGCGATTTGTGGAGTGAGGATAAAATAACAGTAGCCAACTTAACTAGGACACGCTTAGCCAAGCTATGTGATCCACGACCCATGCAGCAAATATTTGCTGTTTGAACACTTGTTTGATGTCACACATTGTGCTAGTGACCAGCAGTTCAAAGATGAGCTGGGAGAAACTGCATTTTGCACGTGAAACACGAATCAAGGTCAAAACCAGTACAGAGGATATTCTCCATTACCCCAGAAACCAATTCACAGTTTGGGTTAAAGTGGCAGCGACCCCAGGTTCTTCGGGGATTCATCCCAACAAAACCTTTCGAATATTCTGGGCTTTATAATCTGGCCTCCAAATCAGTGGTAAGATATGCAAACAGAGGGGGCCACACAGCTCCCTCCTGACCCATCCAGCGGAGCAAGCTCATGAAGATAAGTTATTACAAGGAAGCTTAGCAAGAACATACGCTTAGTAAAGTGACTCAAGATCTTTCTACAGCCAGCAGCATGGGAAGAATTAAATCACTCTGCTAAATCCATCCGGTCTGAGGTGAACCACAAACCATTTTCAGCATCTTCAATTCAGCAGAAGGAAAAAAATATATCTGGGTTTTGCTGAAATCAACGGAGGAGATCAGAAGTTGTGAGATTTCAAGCAACTCATCCAATCTTCCAAGACAGAAAAGGCATAGCAAAGGCTGCAATCTGGCAGGGCTGTGGCTGGCTGCACCTGACACCTTGCGAAGCCTCGGGCTCCAACACCTGACTCCCCTACTTGGGTCATTCCCAGGACGGACATACAAGATCTGAGGAAAACTACGGATTGCTAAGTACAGGAATCATTTCAGAATGCTTTAAGGTTTTCAGGTCCACAGATTCTACCTAAGCTACGTAGATCTCATCATTTTTCCAAAGCATATTACAAAGGCAGGTCCTCCTAACTGGCTCCACTAGCCTGCCGTGGTCCTCAGATAAAAAGAGCACTACTGCCCCACCGGCCCCCATCACCGGCCCCTTCTTACACTGGGTAATCTATCCGCTGGCGTCGGGTGGCCTCCAGCTCTCGATTCTGAAATTTCGGAAACTTCTTCACAATGCCTGTGTTTTCTCCACTGGAGGCATAGAGAAAGCCCAGGAGGGTGACCACATCTGTAAATAGCAAGATGGCTGCCTTTTAATTATTTCCAGAAAAACACTGCTTCCAACATCCCATTCTTCCTGGAACACACTGCCTAGCTCCCATCAAACATTTAAATGGGACTTCCCTGGTGGCGCAGTGGTTAAGAATCTGCCTGCCAATGCAGGGGACACGGGTTTGTGCCCTCGTCAGGGACGACCCCCCATGCTACAGAGCAAGTAAGCCCTTGCGCAACTACTGAGCCTGTGCTCTAGAGCGTGCACAAGCCACAACTACTGAAGCCCGCGCGCCTAGAGCCAGGCTCTGCAACAAGAGAAGCCACAGCATTGAGGAGCCCACGCACCATAATGAAGAGTAGCCCCCACTTGCCACAGCTACAGAAAGCCCGTGCACAGCAACAAAGACCCAACACAGCCAATAATAAATAAATAAATAATTTTTTTTTAATTTAAATGAATAGTCTGAAAATATTAGCAAACATTTATTTCACACTGAATATATGCCAGGCACCCAAGAAGCACTTTAGAGAGCTATCTCAATTTGTGTTCACAGCAACCCTATAAAGGAGATTCTTTTTTTTTTTAATGTATTATACATGTTTTATATTCTTTTCATCAGAGTACGAGTGTCCGCTTTCTCACAGTCTAGGACAGTGATTTTTAATCCTCATACGTCACTGTAATCATCTGGGGAGATTTCAGAAAAATGACAATGTCTGGGCTGTACCACAGATGAATTACCGCAAAGCCTCCAGGTGAGGGGCCCAGGCGTCAGTGTTTTTAAAAGGCTCCCCGTTTTCTGCTTCTAATGCACAGCCAGGGTTAAGGAGGCTACTGGTCCGGGGCAGCTAAAGGAGATTCTTTACTAGTCCCATTCTACAGATGAAAAGCCCGAGGTATAGAGAGGTAAAATAACTCACATACGGTAACAGAGCTAATAAGTAGTAGAGCAAAACTTCAAGTTTCCAGCTCAGGTTCTGTGTGCTCAACCATTTTACATCCTGCCCTTCTAATGCTAAGAAAAGCATTTTGAATTTGTGTAATAATGGTAACAGTTAACACTTCAGTAGCCCTCACTATGGTCCGCACTACTGTAAAAAATAAATGTATACATATTTATTTATAAATTCATTTAATCCCCATTATTATCCCCAGTCTATAGACAAGGAAATAGATGCACAGCTGCCAAGATAGTAACTAACATTTATTTAACACTTAGAATAAGCCAGGCAACATGCGATGCACATTTCAGGCATAATCTTGCTTCATTTCACAATTTATAAGATAGATTCTATTATTGTCCCCCTTTGAACTGAGCCTTAGAGAAGGTTGAATAATAAGAGTTGGAGCTGGGCTTCAAACTCGAGCAGTCTGGTTTCAGAATCTATGCTCTTAAAATTGCACAGTTTGTTTTTCTTCCATGCAGACTTTCCACATAACCTAAACATGTCACCCTATGCAAATACTACTAACCATACCCCTTAAAATTTCAGGGAGCCTTCCACCTTATTTTGCAAATGTGGGACAATTCTGTGGTTCTAGAAAAGAAGAGTGTCGGTAACAAATCTGAAAGGGAGAACTGAGCGATCTCATCCATATTTAATATCTACAAGGCTAATATGGATTTTTTTATTTCCTATATGCCACTCCCCTTCGAAGAAAAAAAAAATTCACCAAATGCAACCTAGAAATAAAGATCAGTTTTCTCTTTCTTCGAATGTTCCTTGGTTTAAATATCCATAATTAAATGGTGGAAATAATCTATTTTCCTGGGCTTCTTAGACTTGACTTCCATGCAAGTTACCAAATGCCAATGTTGGAAAAATTGTAGGACCCTCAGCCTGGGATACTGGACACCCCAGCTCTCATTCCTCAATGGAGAATAATGTTTTATTATGTAAAGAGGTACCTCTGGTTCACTATAACTTGGAAATCATAAGAGCAATGTTTCCATAGTCTCAGAGATGCACCTGGAAATCCAAAATGGTGGAGTTATCAATCCCAGCAGAAATACTTCAAATCTTTTTTCTTTGCAACTTGAGCTCAATGTGGGCACACCGGGCTTGCTGGTCGGTTACTGGAATGAGGAGGGGGGATTAGAAATGGAAATACCGCAAGGGTGTCTTCAGAATCCAAGCGAAAAATTCACCAAGAGGTTGATATCAGCCCAACCTTGGTTGGCTTCCACCGTGTTGAGGGGAATATAAGAGACCAGATGGTTGGGTCAGCCCCCTGGGAGGCCTTCTGCTCGTGATTGCTGTTGAGTTATCTAGTGTACAGTAGGAACATTTATCAAAATGAACAGGATTTGATTCTGCCCAACCTGACTCCAGTAAAAAGGAGGCTTCCAAAGTGAAAGGAGTTAAAAGGGAATGTTGATGAGTCTTTCCTTTATCCAGGGATCAAAGTAAAGCTGGTTGAATAGGAAAACGTACAGCAAAAGACTGTGGAGGGAAAATCTAAGACCCCCAAATTTTAGAAAAACACATATCTTTTGTATCCAACCAAACCAAAGCGATGGTGGTTCTCTTGTAAAATCAGTAGCTTTACTAGTTCTATGATTTGGAGTTCTATTATAATTTTCCCTCAGTTTAATACTGTCTTTCCATTTCATTAGAAAGAATTAATATGAATAAAATTTTGATACCGGAAAGGACTTTAGAATCCATCTAGCCCAGGATAACATTTTCCAGTAACTGCTGGCTGCTCGGAGTGGTATAATTGCTTAGCGATGCCTGTCGTAAGCACTGGAACAGGAAGTAAAAGCACCAGTGCCACGCCCCACTAAAGAACTTACAGGCGGGAACACTTCAGTCCAAAACTTGGGCCCAAGTAAGTTAAATGGCTTGCTTACGTAGAATGTAAGCTCCAAGAGAGCACGCACTTTACTTCATCCATTATTCCATCCTCGGAGCCAGAATAACGGCCAACACTTGACAGAGGATCCATAAATATTCAGGGAGTGAGTGAATGAATGAGCACATGAACACCGTGTGGCCAAGGCAGGATTTGAACCTGTCTCTCTTTCACCCAACACGTTCTACAGTTTTATAACGTACCCCATGCTGCCCAAGCCAAAAATTAAGTCTCTCTTTTTTCAGATCCTTCCCCCAAATCCATTTCTTTGGCTCATCTCGAGTGAGGAAGTTAGGTAAGGAAAAGGCATCATTATGACATAAATGCAAAATGCCAGGAAAACAGTTCAGGTTTGGAACCCACCCCCTTGGTCATTTTGCTTGTTTTGTTTCCTCAAATTTTAGAGCAAGAAGAGGCATTAGATATAACATGGTGCAAACGCCTTCACTAACACAAGAAGAGTGTTCGTGTCTTGTTGAAGGTTGGTCTCCCACTGCAAACCAATGGGCATCACATCTCACAAGTCCTCCCAGAGAGAACTAGGGCTGATGTTTAGCGGGCATGCCCCTGTGCAACGGTACTGGTTGTTAAAATACTGCAATACGTCAATATATTGGTTAGCTGATTGGTGCTGCCTTGAACCTCCAAAGCCCCCCACCCACTACCCACCCACCCTGGCTTCTTCAGAGTAGAACCTGGCTCACCAAGGATCTCCAGCACCATCTTGTTTCAGCACCAGGGCCAGGGCCTGGGGAGCCTGGCTGGGGCCCCCATCTCGAACAATTTGTTCAGTATTTTGAGTATCATCCTGAGTGGGGTGGCTGGGGGAGGGGTCACAGAGCCCATTCTCCAGTTCAGCAGAGTGATCAGAGCCCTGACACGGACACCTGCTCTGGGGAAGGTCCAGTTCCTACATAACAAAGCCCTATTCAAGATGAGCTCCAAATATACCAGAGTGATGCAGCTGAGACCCTCAGTCCCTTAGTGGAGAAGGGAGAGAGAGTCTTGAGGCAAGGAATAACTATGGCTAAATGTTTGTAAGGGGAACCTGGGGGAAAGCTAAGATTTTCCCACCTGGAGAAGAAAAGGTAGAATGTCGATAATTCAAACTGCTTTCCAAATGCAATCTGCTTTTCCAAAAACAGGCAGCGGAGATCTGGAGTTTTATTTTCCTTAAAGCCCAAACCTGAAAACAGAAACTACTTTCTAGTAAGTATGATTTAGGTCAGAACTTCCCTCCCAAAGGATACTAGGCAGTGAAGTGAGGGACTAAGGAGGTCTGTAAAATACTCAATACTAGGAGTCTTAAGAATAAGTAAATTCCACTCCCAGAAATTTATCCTCCAAACATATTTATTTCTGTGCACAAAGATACACGTACAGGATGCTTGGAGAAACCTTGGTGTTCATGGGAAAAGACTGGAAATGACCTGCATGACCATCAGCAGGGGACAGGGTAAATAAGTTATGGACTGTCAGGCAATGCAATGCTAAGAAGGTATTGAAAAGAATGGGGTTGTGTAGCACGTACTGACATAGAAAAATCTCTGCCATACTGTTAATGAGTGCAGCGCAGAGCCTATAGTATCCTCCCACGTGCGCACGAAGAGAAGGGGCTATCAAGCTAATGCTTACATGGGGAGAGAACATTTCTGGAAGGAGACGCAGAAACTACTGTTACTGAGTTTGCTTCTAGAAATAGGACCAAAAGAGTAGGGTGGGTAGGAATTTACTCTTCCCCCAAGCCCTTTTATGCTCTGTGGTTTTTTTTTTTTTTTTTTAACCAGGTACATGAATTACTTTTTTGGCTGCCAGGGAAGAGAAAAACATCTCTGAGCATTTCCGTGCAGGCGGGCAGAAGGAGCCAGCCACGTGCAGAGGCTTCCCCGCCCTGGGCGCTGCGGTGGTTCAATCTGCTTCAAACAGGCAAAGTCCAATGGGTGAGGAAAACAGGGTGATTCATGTCAGTAAAAATTCAACTCACAAAAAAGTTTATTCCTTCTACTTTAGAACCTGGGTTAGGGCTGTACTAGCATATTTCAGAGAGGTGGCTTAGCCCAGCTGAAAGAATCAAGAACTTGGACTCCATTAAAGAAGTTCCCTGAGCCTCGGTTCTCCCCTCTGTATAGACAGAATGAGAATACTGTCCTTCCCCAGGGCTATGAAGGGTTAAATAAGACATTCTGCACAGGAAACATGGTTCAGAAATCACACAGGGCGATGCAGATGCTAGGTACTCATTAGCAGTATTACTGAAAAATCCAGTCTACAGTGATTAACTGGGGCAAAGAAAGAACTGTTTTTTTTTTTTCCCTAAAAGTATCAAATGTGTAGTTCTTATAGTTACAAAAAGCATCATGATGTCATTAACTTGAATTGTCTCCCTGAATAAACTGATATTTTCACAAAGACAGGTAAAGCCTGTCTCCAAAATTTGACTTATTAGTCTATGATTTTGTGGTAAGGAATTTTGTTACAAGAAATTCCACTTCCAATCCACTGGCTCTGACAATGAGAATGATTTTTTAGTGAAAGGAAAAGAGAGTGAAGAGGAAGGAAACTGCCAGGTTCCCCGGTTTCTGACTTACGAGGGAAGGTCAGAAAAGTGTTCATACAGGTAGAAGGAGGACAGAAGGACTGTACCTGATCATGGCATTTAAGAATCTCCAAAGCGTGGCCCCAACCTCCCTTTCCAGTCTTATTTCCTGAATTGCCCATCTCACACTTGAGACTCTACCTGAACAAATAACAGCTCAGGTGCTGCTACTCCACACTCCCACCCGTGGCAGATGTCGGTCATCAATCCACTAGCACTCTTTCTCACTAAGCACAGACTCGGCCTCAGAACCCTTCTCAGCACTGTGTTCCGGGTAGCCACCCCATCACTCTGAGCTAGCACGCAAGATGAAACTCATTTGCCATCCCTCACACCAAGGGATGTAGGCTCGTCCCCACTCCCCCATCAGTCTGCATTTTCTCCTCCTTTTCCCTTCTGCCTGGATGCCTCTCCTTTATTCCTTTTCTAACCATGAAAACTCTGCTCATCCTTCACGTTTCTGTTCAAATGTCACCTCTTCTGTGAAGAACCTTAGCAAAGTGCCTAACACGTAGACGGCTCAGTAACTTTTTTAAATGAATAAGTGAGCTAAATAAATAAATAGCTTCATGACATCACCTAGCAGTATAGCTTAATGGTTAAGTGTGGTGTTTGGGAACCAAACTACCTGGGTTCACGTCCTAGCTCCATCATTAGCTGTGTGACCTCAGACAAATTACTCTACCTCTGAGTCAGTTTCCTTCTCTGTAAATAATGACAGTAGACCTCTAGGCAGGTTAAATTAGATACTCACACAAAGCACTTAGCACGGTTCCTGGCACACAGCAAGTGCTCAACAAGGGAACGTGGCCGTCACTATCAGTAGCTGTGCTTACTTCCCATGTAACCACCTTCAAGACGGGGACCACGCCTGCATCTCTGACCCTCCAGACTTAGTAAAGAAATTGGTACGTGGTAGGTGTTCAGTCCATCTTCATTGAGTTGAACATGATACACATCATAAAAGGGTCGTGGGTACCAACAAGAATTAGGGGAGGCTGGAGGGTAGAAAGTTAATTTCTGACGTGGGAATCAAAAGAAAAGAGAAGAGCTTGTGGGGAAGGAGTGGAAATTGGAGCTGGCTAGTGAAATATGAGTATGATTTTGCCAGGAAGAAATGAAAGATGGCAGTGGGGGTGGGGGGATGGTGGGGAGGAGGGGGGAGTCAGGGACGGCAGAAGCTCCTTTCGCTAAGGCATTGGGGGGGGGACCACAGACCCAAACTAGAGGGCAGGTGCAGGGTGCAGGCGAGCTCGTGGGTGGGTGCAAAGGGGAATCCCTGCAGCCTTAACCAGCACAGCCCAAACGGGCTCCGCCCGGGGAGCCTCAGGGTGTGCTGGCCCTGGGGAAGGCCCACGGCTGCCCCCCACCCCCACACGCTCCCTGCCACAGCCCGCCACGTGAGGATGTTGTCACAGTGTGACGATCACACTTAAGCGAAGAGAGGAAAGGTCCTTGCCCCGTGGCTAAGCGCGTTCATCACTCAATCAACAAACAGTCCCTGTGCGCCTGCTGTGTGCAGGGTGCCGCGCTGGGCCCTGGAACCAGACGAGGCAGGACTTACGGAGCCTGCGTTCTCATGTGGAGACACGCAACAGGCAAATAAGCCACTAAATATATTTAATTACAAGGTGCGGTGGTGCCAGGGCTATGAAGGAAATAAAAGGCGGATACTGATGGAGCGGGAGCAGCAGGGGTGGGGCTGCCATGCAAGCTGTCCCAGGTGAGATGACATTTGTGCAGAGGCAGGACTGCGGGAAGAGAGCAAGCCACGTAGTGATCCGGGGGGAGGAGCATCTCAGGTGGAGGGGACAGCAAGGCAAATGGTACGTGGAGGGAGGAGCAAGCAGGTGTGCGTGGCTGGAACAGGTGGGCAAGGGGGAGCATGCTGGAGGATGAGGCCGGCAAGGTGACGGGGACAGATCCCAGCGGCCATGCTAAGGGGCAGGGCTGACCCCTCCTGATGTGGCTGCTGCGCGAGGCACGCGGGCCAGCGGGGAGGCCACGTGCAGCTTATGGCCGGAGCCCAGACAGGGCCAAGGGTGGCTTAGACTAGGACGACAGCAAACACGTGGTGAGAAGCAATTGGATACGCAGGGACGGGCTGAAGGTGGAGGCGGCGGGGCTGGCTGAGCTCTCACAGCAGGACGTGCGGTGCAGGTGCCCCCCTAGAGCTCCTGCCTGCGTGGTTGACTTCTTTCTCTGGGTGAGCTCACGCGTGAGTCGGCACACGTGTGACCGGAGAGGGGCAGCAGCTAACGTCCAGGGCCCTCCCCCAAGGGAATGGGCAATACGTGGCCGCAGACAGGGTGACCCAGCCGCCGATGGCCCACGCGCCCAGAGTGCAGCGGGAACAGGTGCGTCAGAAGGGCACGCGGCCGACCCTTGGCACACACGTGTCCTGAAAGGCTGCCAGCTTCCGACCTGGGGTAGGTTTACTCAGCAGGCGGGACACAGCCGGCTGCACCTCCACCAAAACTCAGCCCCCCGGCCTGGCCTGGCCGGGTCCTGACACGGGAGGTAAGCTGCAGAGTGTCTGGGCGCTCACAGCTCGGGCCCTGGGAGCCTAACCCAAGGCTTTGGTAGAGAAGCACTCCAGCCACGCTCACGGAACATCCGTGCACAGGGACTGGGCTCTCTCTCTTTATAAAGAAAAAAGAAAATGCAAGCGAGTCAGGGGGTACTTAGTTCAGACGCAGAGCTCTTGTAGGACATCAGGCACTCGGCACAGAAAACGTCCTCCCCACCCCACACCAGGGCTGGCTGCAGACTGTGACGAGGCCAGGCCTGAAAGCGCCCCCGCGGCGCCCTAATGCCGCCTTGTTGTTCTGACTTGACTCTTGTTCTTCAAGAGCTGAATACAGAAGCCCCTGCTGGGAACAAGCCAGAGGCCTGGCCCACTTCCATCGCGCAGCCGATATCAGGAACAAAGGTCGTGGACACTTTCCACCCGGCTGCTGCAGACGCTCTTTTGATTTGTCTTTTTAAGAGAGGGAGTGGAAGTGCTCCCCTTTCCTGGCGAACAAATCTCAGCTCTGCAAACAGCTGGGCCTGAGGGTGGACGAAGCTCCCCCGCCCACTTTCAGTGACTTTGACTCTTAGAAAAAGGTTTTCCTCTGCTTTCATTCGACTGATTCTCACCCCAAAAGCAATGGTCTGAAGGAGGTGGGGAGAAAAAAAAAAATCCCACTGTGCTGTTCCTGAGCCCTGTGAATAAGGGAAGGAACAACAAAAGAAAGAGAAGACATTTCACATTTTAAGGGTACGTTCAGGCGCCCTAAGAACTCAGCCGGTTCGTAAATGGCTTCATTTGAAAACTTCCAGCTTGCAATTCAGTCATTCTTCAATGAGAAATATGTGATTTGCCAAACATGAAATGGAATCATTAAGCCCTGACAAAATCAATCGGAGGCACAGTAAAACTGTGACTGCGTGTGCCCCACGCTTCCTTCTCCTTAACAAATTAGGTATCCGGGCGGAAGGCATTCCAGACGGATGCTAGCATGGGGTTCTGCCTGGAAGAGGGATGCACACAGACTACCAAAACGCATGCAGCGCGACGATTTCGGAGGTTTAATAGCCCCCCACCCCACCCCCGATGTGCACACATACATGCAGAAAGGGAATTCATCGTCGTCTTCTAGATATTTCTGTATTTAAAGGACTGCACAAACATAAGCCAGACACAGAAGAGGGCTATTAAAATAAATGTAGGCTGAACTTGTCTAGAACTATGCACACCCAAAAGTGCATGTAAAAGCAGGTGTAAGCTGAATAAGGTCTGCAGTCTAGTTAAGAGTATCAGATCAACATCAGTTTCCTGGTTTTGATATTGTACTATAGTCATGGAAGATGTCACAATTACGGGAAGCTAGGGGAGGGATATAGGGGACTCTCTCCCACTTTTGCAACTTCCTGCAAATCTCTAATTATTTCAAAATAAAGAGTTTTGGTTTGGGTTTTGTTTTTTTAATGCCAAATGTGTTGGTTCTAGGACAAGTGGCCTCTGACCAACTATGACACGTGGTTGCTCTGGCCCTTTCAGTTTTCATTATATGCAGGGCTTTTTGGGGGTGGCCCCAGGAAATGATCACTGCCATTGTTTTCACCTTGCTCCAAACCAGACCTCTTGGAGACTAAGAGGTATCAGGCGCGTCCCATGGAAGGGTCTGCTGTCACAGGCCCGTGGATTTCCTCCACCCACCAAGCCCGCCAGGGGGTCCAGCCACTGCAACTCAAAGTCCCACGAGCTTTATCCCTGCTCTACGGAGTTCTCAAGCTTTAAGGTGCTTGAGAGTCATGGGAATGTATTTAAAATGTGGATTCCAGGGCCCTGCACCCCACAGATCCTGGCTAAGCAGGAAATATATGAGGACCGTGAATGTGCATTTGCAGCAAGAGCCCTGGTGATTCTGTTGCAGGTGGTCTTAGGGGCCCCACTTTAGGAAACACTACCAGACTGCAGGTGGGTGCCTGGAGCATGCCCGGATAGGCTCTCTTTGCAGGACGGGGAGAGAAGCTGGCAGGCACTCAGCATCTACGTAACAAGGTGCCCTCCACAACAACAGGGAGAACTTCGGCCCCCTTCTAAATGCATGTAGCCAGAGAGCGCCAATGCCAGAGCTCCAAGGAGGCGGAGAAAGGGCCCAGGAGCCTCTTCTACTGATCCTTCAGAGGCTGTGACCCTGTAACATTTAGGATAAAATACAGAGTTTGCATTATCATCATGGCTACCACTTCTTACTGGGTGTTGGTATGTGCTAAGCACATCTCATTTAATCCTCACAACACTGCCCTGAGGGAATTGTTACTTAGTGCCCCCATTTTACAGATGAGAAAACTGAGACTCTGAAAGTTCCAAACTTACACAGGCAGAAAGTGGCAGAGCCAGGAGGTGAACCTAGGCCAGCTTGGCTGAAAAGCAAATGCTGCACAAAAACTGACACATGAGAGATTTTTGAGGGAGATGGGGAGGAAGATTTTCCCAGTCCATTTTTCAGTGGCACTAATGCTCCTTTCCAATGTAGCACAGATCCAAGCCTCTCAAGGTGCCCCTTCCATGGCCCTTTGTCCGTCTCTCACCTCCCTCGTCAATCCTATTCTCTCCTGCTCTCTCTTCTCTACACCTTTTCGCTTTTCCTCTTTTGTCCCCAAAGGCCAAATTTACAGACTCCATTTGCCTTGTGTTCCCCGCCACTAATATAAGCATTTTCTCCTGCCCTCCTCTTATGATCCAGGCTGTCTGAAAAGATGAGAATTAGGTTACTAGCAAGGCAAACGACCTACCATTCTCGAGAGGACACTGGGGAATCTTGTTTGCTCGAAGGTTCCAGATATAATCCATGTTCCACTCAAGGCACACCTGATGATCTTTGAAAGGGCGTTCAAAGGGTGGGATGGTCTTCAGCAGAGTGTAATTCTTCGCTACAGCATGTAGCAAGTTCTCCTCCCATTTAATATTCAAGTCTCCACCGCTATGTTGGTGAGTAATCCAGGCGCGTAGTATCACCACAGATACCGGAATGGAGTGTCTGATGAAATAATCATCTCTGTAAACCATGATGCTTGGAAATTTCACGTGTACTATTTGTGTCCTGGTGGTGTGAAGATGTTTCTCATTCTTCCACCTTTTTTTGTACACGGGAATGCTACTTCGGAACTCAGATGAAACAACAGCTTCCAAATTGACAACACAGGGCCGAGAGCATAAATACTCCACCGAGACTTCAGAAACGTTGCGGACATTTCCTTCAAAGGCAGTGAAATAAATAAAGTCTTTGTAAGCTACGCTCTGCTCAGCTCTGGGTACCACCGACGTCGTCAGGGAAGTCTGCCTGCCCAAAGACGGTACAAAATTCTGAAAAGAAAAAAAAAAATAGAGAAAGTTTAAACATGATTATATTAACAGATACGTGAATCGTTATTTTCCTGGAAGAAAAAAAAAATCCATTTACATAATGCAACGCGAGCGGAAGATAAAAGATGTCAAAAGCACTACTGAACAATTGGAGAAAAACCAACGTACACACAAATGAAGATTAGGCCACATTAAACTCTCTCCCCAGACTCAGCAGCATCTGCTGCTCAAAATGGGACTTTCAAAGCTACGTGGCAATCATTCCAGAGTTGGTTTCCAAATGGGGGATCTAGTTCATGACAAATCCAGCAGCAGTGAGCCTGCCTTAGAGTGAAAAAGAGGCAATCCAGCTCCAGACATTTTCAAACTATTGTCCCGACTTCAAATGGTAGTCAGATGCAGCCAAATCAAAGGGTGGGAGAAGAGTTCAAACTGCACGCGAGCGCACACACGTCAGGGGTGCCAGCCGGGGCCCTTTTTCTCCATAAGTTCTGAGCCAGCACAAGTGTGCATACGAACGGGCCGGCAGGAGGTTTCTATTGCTCCAAATCACACACAGGCAGGCTTGGGCCACAGACTGTGTTGTCTGCTTCTTTCACCACGGATGGTGCCACATGCGCCAAGAAAGATTTTAGCTGCAGGTTTATCTAGTTCTTTATGTTTTTATTTTAATTTTTTATTTTATTTATTATTATTATTTTGGCTGTGTTGGGTCTTCATTGCTCCGTGCAGGCTTTCTCTAGTTGTGGCAAGTGGGGGCTACTCTTTGTTGCAGAGCTTGGGCTTCTCATTGCAGCGGCTTCTCTTGCAGAGCACGGGCTCTAGGTGTGCAAGCTTCAGTAGTTGCGGCTCGTGGGCTCAGTAGTTGTGGCCCACAGGATTAGTTGCTCCGAGGCATGTGGGATCTTCCCGGACCAGGGATGGAACCCGTGTCCCCTACATTGGCAGGCGGATTCTTAACCACTGTACCACCAGGGAAGTCCCTTAATTTTTATTTTATATTGGAGTATAGTTGATTTATAACATTGTATTAGTTATCTAGTGCTTTAGATGGCAAAGCCCTCTGAGTGTGGACTTTCCTTCCAGAGAAATCTGGAAAGTTTGGTCATGAAATCAAGGCAACATTTCCATCATGAGGCATGGATGGACGGATGCTAAGAGCTCTTCTAAATGTGACTTGGAGATTTAGACACCCATAACACGATAATAAAAATGTTACTTTGGACCAATTTGCACCCATTAGAATGGCTACTATTACAGAAAAGAAAATAACAAGCATTGGAGAGGATGTAGAGAAATCAGAACCCTGTGTATCGTTGGTGGGAATGTAAAATGGTGCAGCCACTGTGGAAAGCAGTACTGCATTTCCTAAAAAAATTAAGCATGGAATTGCCATATGATCCAGCAATTCCACTTCTGGGTCTATATCTGAGTTGAAAGCAGGGCCTGGAAGAGTTCATAGACTTACACCAGGTTCATTATTCATAATAGCTAAAAGGTGGAAACAACACAGCTGTCCACTGACGGATGAACAGATAAAACGTGGTATATACACACAATGCAATGTTATTCAGCCTTAAAAAGGAAGGAAATTCTGACAAATGCTATAATATGGATGAACGTTGAGGACATTATGCTAAGCGAAATAAAAGTCACAAAAGAATGAATACTGTCTGATTTCACTTCTATGAAGTACCAAGAGTAGTCAGATTCGTAGAGACAGAAAGTAGAATGGTGGTTACCAGGGCTTGGGGGGAGAGGAAATGGGGAGCTGTGGTTTAACAAGCAGAGTTTCAGTTCTACAAGATGAAACGAGTCCTGGTGATGGCTGGACAACCATGTGAATATACTTACTGGCACTGAACTATAAATTTAAAAATGGCTAAAGGGGTAAATGTTATGCTATGAATATTTTTACTACAATTTTAAAGAAAAAGGTCACTGTGGGGGCTTCCCTCGTGGTCTAGTGGTAAAGAAGCCGCCTTCCAATGCAGTGGACGCTGGTTCGATCCCTGGTTGGGGAACTAAGATCTCACATGCCGCAGGGCAACTAAACCCGCATGCCACAACCACTGAGTTCACGGGCCTCGACTACAGAGCTCGCATGCCAAAAACTAGAGAGCCCACATGCTCTGGAGCCAGTGCACCACCATTAGAGAGAAAACCCACGTGCCACAGCTAGAGAGAACCCCGCATACTGCAAGGGAAGATCCCACATGTTACAGCAAAGATCCCGTGTGCCGCAACTAAGACCCGACACAGCCAAAAAGAAAAAAAGAAAAAGGTCACTGTGGTCTTCTCCAAAGAAGGAAGACACAGGGACCCCCCTTTCTTCACTTCTGGCCTAGGGCTGTAGGAGGGGGTAAAGGTGGACAACACACGAAGTCTGGAATCAGGGAATCATGTTTGCAAACAGCAGTGACACATGGCGGAACACGGCACTCCAGTCAAACTAAAAGCAAACCCTAAGCGAACCCAGCACCAGATGAGGCCCATTCTGACTGGGTGCTCTGGGAAAGGCTTTATGGAGGAAAGGGCGTTTCATTTGGGCTTTGACGGATGCAGAGAAGCTCTTTAAGTAGAGAGGCAAAGGGAGGACACTGTAAGTGGTGTGAACAGCTTAAGGAGAGACGTAAAGGCAGGGGAACGCAGCTGTCCTGGCGGTCTAACAAGCAGCTGGGTTTGGCCAGAGAATAGAAGGGGGGTAAAGACACAAAAGGACATGGGAATATGAGGGTGAAAAGAAAGGCAGAATCCTAGCTCAGGAGGGTGCTGGATCCCCGCCCAAGGAATGGGGACTTTTACTCTACTGACAACAAAGAATCAGTGAAGGTGTCTATACAAGGGGATAATGTTTCTATTTTAAAGCACTGACCATCAGTTAGAAACAAGGCTGACAATCAAGAAGAATGAGCAAACGACATTGTTCATTGATAAGGAAATTCTCACTTAGAGCAAGACAAAAGCAAATTGAAAGCACACCGAAATACCATTTTGAACCTATTAGATTCTCAGAGATCAAAAAGCCCAGTAACACATGATACTGGCGGGAGTGGGGACACATGCCCTCTTATGTGTTGCCGTGGGTGTGAGCTCTACGGACAGCAGTCAGGCAATAGCTATCAAAAGTGAAAATGCCCCCACCCTCTGGGCCCTAAATTCTTCTAGGAGTTTATCCTACAAATATACGTACTCAAATCTGCGCAAAATGAGGTATGCGGTTTTTCACTGTAGCACTATTTATAATAGCAAAAGATGGAAAACCTAAACGTCCACCAAGAGAAGCCTGGTTCAGTAAATTATAATACATCTGCCCCTGGAGTAGTACACAGCTCTTCACATTGGGAAGATCTTTATGTGCAGATACTGGGATAATCTGAAGTTTGGGGGTTTTTCTTAAGCAAGTTCAGAAGCACAACTTGGCTTTTTAAGAAAAAAAAAGGAAAAATATATTCACATTTGCTTCGGTACACACAGCACCGGTTGCTCCCATGGAGAAGGACAAGGTGACCAAGAGAGAGGGTAGGAGAGAGATTTGCAGTGTCTGTCTTTGCTTATCTTCTGAATTTTGTACTACATGACTATTTCCCCCCAAAAGGGGGTGGGAAGGGGAGAAAAGTAACAGTTCTAAAAGATGAAAATGGAAAATGCAGGCTTCTCCAAATGGCAGGGGAAGGCTAGAAGAGCCAACCATGCCTTTGATTAATCACGGGAAACCTGTGGGAAGAAACACGTAAAGAGGGGGGTAGAGTCCAAACTGCCCGCCCGCACAGGGAGAGGTACAATCATTTTATGTCCTTATTAAGGCCTCCAAACTACAGGGGAGAAAACAAAACGAAAAATCATCTTATGGTGAAACGCAGATAACATTAGAGCGGACGAGCCCTTGGTGACAAGCCAGCCCACCCCGTTTTTTCAGACGAGGAGATGGCAACCCCGACGGGACATTCTGTGACATCCTGCAGCTGGAGGCTTAGCAGAGGCCAGCCCAGCGGCCCGGCTCCATTTCCTCACGCCCACTCCGACGTTCTCCACCCCGCAGCAGACACCACGAAACTAAAGATTTGCCGTTTCACAGCTGACCAGGAACTCCAGGCTGAATTCTGCTTTCATGTAAAGAGAGATATAGCCAACATTTGTCCACAAGCAACGGTGCATTCATTTGGCCAGATGTGCCGAGACGTGGCCCCCTTCTCAGGATTCGATTTGCGCTATTAAGCCCGCAGCAGTGTTTCGCCAAAGCCAGAGACTGCTGGTGCTGATGGAAGCTGGATCAAACCAGTGCCCATGGGTGGCCAGCGCGCCTCGGTCCAGATGCCCTGGGGGCTTCCCTTTCTCAGCTCCGGGAAGGAGACGTTTGCTTATTTAGTGAGACAATAGGGAGCAGAGTCCAGGATATGCTGTGGTATATTAAATATCACATTCTATCCCTCCTCAAAGAATGACTTAAAACCTCTTCCTCCTTCTTTTCACGTATACCTTAACACCTCAGCCAGGCCCGGTTCTCCCACTTCAATTTTTTTAAGTCACATTTTTATTGCTGATGCTAGGAACTCCAGTGATAACCTCTTTTAAACAAAGCTGTCTGACTTCCTTAAATTTCATTGGAAAGTGCAGTTCATAAAAGTCACTTCATTAGTTTACATCTTATTGCTAAAAATGCCCCAGCCCACTTCTCCGCGTTAATAAGCTCAGCATCGTGCTAGATATAGTTCCATGTCTGCTTGGCGACCCACAAATTTCCAGACCCCAGGCTCATCACTGTGGCGATGGGTGGTGACTGATGAGAATGAAGAAGGTATAGGACACCTGACTGCGTATTCTCTCCAGGACCTTCCCTTGAAATTCTGCTTTTAAGGAAATCTCCATATACTCATATGAAGATCACTTTATCTTCACCGCCTTCAGATTCTCAAATGAAGTAAAAGTAAATTCCAGGTTGACGGGTCCCAGATACATGCTATCTGATATGGTAGCCACAAGTCATACTAAGCACTTAAATTGAGATGTGCTGTAAGTGTAAAAGATACAATGGATTTCAAAGACTGAACACAAGAAAGGATGAAAAAATCTCATTAATAATTTTTATTACTTTGAAATGACAAGATTAGGATACAGTAAGTTAAATAAAATGCATTACTAAAATTAATTTTATCTGTTTCTATTTATTTGTTTTGTGTGGCTACTAGAAAGTTTGAATTTACACATGTGGCTCGAATTTGTGGCTCACATGATATTTCCACCCATTGGTGCTATCCTAGATTTGAGGTCAGACTTTTCTTGTAAAAAAGGACCATATGGTAATTATCTGGGCTTTCTCCGCCACTCGATGTTCACCTAGTGTGGTATCAAGAAAGCAGCCACTGACAACACACAAGCCAGTGAGCAGGACTGTGGTCCAGTGCAACCTTGTTTACAGAAAAAGGATTAACCCTGGGGGGCCACAGTTTGCAGATCACTGTTGCAGATTATCAAGCTTTTATTCTAGATAGAGTTTTTGTATCATCCAGATCTTATTTTGTCGCTTTTATGAAAAAGTGTTCTCATGTCATTATTTTGAATTTCGGCCATTTGGAAAGATGACAAGATCATATAATAATCAACTGAACTAGAAGACCACTTAAAGTGTTAGACAGAGTTTTAAAGAACACAGAGCGACAGAAGATACACTTTTTAAAGGCATAATCACACAGGAGAAATGAGATGAATAACCCAATGACGTATCATTTCCTATAGGTGTGGTTGATGGGGCTTGATTTGTTATTTCGCCAAAGGTCCCTCGTGGGCGAGTTGACACCTTGCTAATGTTTCTTTCACTAAAGATCTAAGTAGGATGAGAAGTTGGAGCTAGGCTGGGAAAAGAGATAGGATTTCAGGGACTGAGACAGATGATTTGAGAAGTGGGAGAAGCACGAGTGACAGCTGGGGGACAAGAGAAGAGCAACTTCAGGGATAGGGCGATGTTCTTAATATGATGGGGGTGTGCTGGCCCCAAGGAGGATCTCAGAGTCGCTGCATGCGGTTTGAGGAGCATGGTCTAAATCCCTCAAGAAGGCGTTACAATCTCCAGTCCGTGGGCATCTAGTCATGTAGGAAGCTGGCATCTCAAGGGCTGGAGAAAACCCCGTGGGCAGCTGCTACGCTGTGAGTCGTGGCTACCTCTGTTATGTACAAAACCAACACCGATTAGCGACACATCACACTCTAAATATTGATTAAGCTGAAGCTGATTTCCTGGCTCAAGTCATGTGTGTGGTTATGTGCTATTTCCTGCCAGGAAAATAAGGCAATTAACGTGAAGAGTTTCAGCTACAGGCATGACACGTGTCCAACCTTCATAGGTATTTTCACATGCCAGGTTGCATTAACAGAAGCTAAAAATTAGCCAAACGTTCCTTTGTTTAGAAATTAAAAAGTCAGAGTCCGTGTCTTATTCATTGTTACGTCTGCGGCTTCTAAGAGAGGGCTCAGCACATAGTAGAGTTTGGCTAAGTGTTTCTTGCTGAAATAAAGTACTGGGCATCGGCCGTTCTGCCAGGAGCCTCAGTGGTCCAACTCAGACCAACTGCCCCACAGCCCCGGGGGCACCTGAACTTAAGCTGAAGGACTTGATCCAATCTTGAGTTCTCGTCACATTTCCCTGACATTCAAGTTCTTTGGCCGGGGAGGGGATGGGGGGTTGGCTCTTGTCTGTTTTCCATCCACCTCTTTAATCTCCTTCCAAAGACTCCTTACCCTCTGGCATCTCACAGGGTGCAGAGCTGACCTGGGGGACTGTGTGGTCAGAGAAGGCGGCCCTCTGGCACCCACCTAGTGCCTTTAGGGTGGACTTCTCCCAGACCTTTCAGACAATTGCCCTACATTCTAGAACTTTTCCACTTCTCCACACCAACAATGCAAATTAAAAAATTTAAATTTCCTGTCTCTCCACCCCCTGTTGGACTCGTGTTCATCTGGCAAGTTCATCCATGTTAATGTGATAACGAGAAACACTGCGGTAGCGTCACATATCTGCATTTCTATGCCAGCCTGGCGGAGATAATGCCTTAAAAACAAAGGCCAAACGCACTGCAGCTGTAAGCAAGATAGCTGGGGTGTAAAGGGCACTTCTGTGCCCCTCAAATTATGCCATTTAGGCAGCCACAGAGATGTTCACCTCGGAAGCTGCTGATCCGCTCTGCACACAACAGAGCTGGGCTCTGAAAGATGCCGGAGCCCTCAAACATCTGTTCATACCAGAAGGAAGCCCTCATCAAAGTCAAATTTGACAACATCCCACACAGTCACAAAACATAGATTCCTTTGTCTCTGTGTAATTGTGTATGTTTTGTAACTTTTTTTTTTTAAAGAAATGGGTCATTTCATGTGTGTTCCTGATAAAAGACCCAACACTGGACATCTAAATGCATTCCATTCAGCCTGGGAATCAAGAAACAGATGAACTTATGTATCCTCTGGATGGGGAAAAAAAAATCTATCAAAACCGCCTAAACTTTTTTTAGGATGAGTGCATTTCATTCCTTTAAAAATCAATAAGAGGAAACTCTATTCAAATAACCTTCCCTTGTTCCAAAGAGCTGAGAAAACTTAGCCTCTTTTCTCTATATGATCCCCTTATTATTGAAGGAAGGGACAGAAAGATTAGAAAATCTGAACTCGCGTCACTCGTGTCTCTCTATGGGACGTTTCATTTACACTTACACGTGCATGTGGTATGTGTGACTGCAAACAATAATTGACTGTTTTCCTCATCCCGTCCATTCTGCCCCACGGTCACCTAAGACACCCTTGGCTCTTGAGAACCTTCTCTCCAAACGGGCTTGATCAAAATTCCCAGAGGTCAAAGAGGTAATGGTATTGGCTTAAAAGGCCTAGGTTTCTGATTTCTGCCAATGAGAAATAAGCAAATATTCTGTTCACGTCAACAAAGCATGCAGTTACGCAGAAGGAGCGATGACATCACTGTGGACTTCAAGGTCAAGACGAGCCTTGGGAAACAGTTCCCAGCCGACCCCTGTGCCTTCCCAAACCTGGGAGCCGGCTAGAGAAACGCCATCGCAGGAAGGACCAACACCCCTTGAGGTGCTGGATCCTCTCCCCCTTTCAATCCCGTGTGCTAAATTCTGAGAGGGGAACCAAGGTTGGCGCAGTTTCGTTTCACTGAGAACCTACTATGCGCTGGGCACTGGCACACACGCAGTACGTCTTCTCCTTCACTTCTCACCGCATCCTCTCACTCTGAATGTCACAGAACTTCTCCCCTCTAACCCCACAACAGCTCTCTGAGGGACGCAGCATGCCAGTTAACAGCGGAGGCCGTGAAATGGATTCAGAGAGGGTACGTCACTCACCCAAGATCAACCAGCTATTAAAAAGCAGAACCAAAATTCCAGCCCAGAGCTGCTGAGCCCAAAGCCGGCGACGGCGTGCCTGCTGCCTTCCAGAAACACCCAAAATGATGCCCTCAACTCACCCACTTACTGCTACACCTGTCACCACCTTCTGGTGACAGGGAGGGGAATCTTGGGACGTTGCTACTCCCATCCTGAAAGTGGGGGGTGAGGGGCTAACATCCCATCCGATCCCCACGCGTTATGTCTGGGGAGGGTAGATGTTATCTTACTCGCGACACACACAGCGCCCTGAGCCGGCTCCCCGGCGGGGTCCGGCCCGTTCTCCTGGTGAAGGCTGGGAGACCAGCCGCCAGCACAGAACCCCCTCAGCAGTTCCTCACATCCCGCATGCCCTCCTTCCCCTCTGTTCCTTTCTCCGGGGAATGGGATGAGCCAATAAACAGGGTAAATGAATTCACTTTAGGCTATTTATGGTCTGCTCCAGTCTAGCCATCTTCTCCGTGAATTGCCTGGCTTCTTTACGTCTTCTCTCCCACCTTCCCTCCAGCTGTTCTGTTCAACCGATTGGTGGCTTCCACACTTTTGCCAACAGGCAGCCAGAGGAAGAGAAGACAAGAGGCAGGCATCACCACTTGCGAGATTTTAGGGACTCTGGCTGGGGTGCGTGTGGAAGCTACTGGCTGATGTGAAGTTAGAGGATGGTCTCTGTATTTCAAATATCCATAATCACGCTTGCACAAACTAAGTAACTGAAGGTCTCTATACCTTGTTTTGAACTTGCTAGGTCCTGCGCTACACAACACAAGGAGTTAATGAATACGTCTAGAGGGATCACTGATGGTCTGTGATCCCTCACAGAGAATTCTGCACGAGGCTGTCACGGCCACTTTCTGCGAACGAGCTCCACATACATGTGTGCGGCCGATGCCCTCCCGTTTCTTTGTCTGCTGGTTGTCTCACAAGTGCAAATGTCCACTCGGAATATTTCAGCTCTACAGCTGACACCAATACCAGCCACTGTGAGATTTGCTTTCTCATTTAAGAAAAAAATTATACATTCGAGACCAGAGTTCGGAAGAGACGGAACTGCCTTCTACAAGTGCCATTGTTACAGATGGGACTGGGCAGCCTCAGGCTGTCCTAGCCAAGTCTGGAGGAAGGTAAGAGTTAATACGGACGCGAATGGCAAAGGGGTCCAGGAGGCAGAGCAAGACGGGCACGGGCACGGGCCACACCACTCAGCTCCCGCGACCTCAGTGGCAGCGGTTCCCGTTAACTTTTGCTTTCAAAGCCCCCACCCTCTCTGAGAGGCGCTCTGCATCTTGACCTTTGCTGACCTCAGAATTTTGGGGGGCAGCTGCTGGAACCAGGGAATCATCTTTTCAGAAATCTGCTTGGCATCGGTTCCGTGACTTATCTTTCAGGCCTCATCACAATTATTCATGCCTTGGCAGTATCCTAGCTACAGTCACAGTCCTGTTCTTGGGCTGCTACTGAAGGTTATTCTGTCCCCGCCAATGGAGAAGGAATGTGCCCATCACCTCAGGACCCTGGCTCCAGGAAGCACGCTCCCCAGGAGGGCAAGGGCTTAAAGGCGTCTGTTTAGAAAGCCACTCTCAATCCCAGCCCTTGTGAACAAGCAAATAGGTACAGATAATACAAAATAGGAGTCGGTCCCCAAATCACGGACAATCTGTCTTTGGAATACATTCCAAGGCACACTTGGCTACACTCTTGGACACGTGTTCATACAAACACAAGTGCTCTACTCTGCCAGCTGCCTCTGGATTATACAAGGATCCCATCGTTGACCTCTCTATCGTGAGGGCAAATATCTTCTTGCTTTACCTTTTTTTCTCTCTTCAACATCCTGCTTCTACTCTGTGGCCTGGGCTTCCTTTGTGTATTTTAGGCTACTTTAGACATGACCTCACATCCTGGCCAATTTCACAGTAGCTGCCAATTTTGAGAGCTTTGCTAATGGCCCATACATCTATGAGGGGAATGGGTTACAAGCAGCAAAACCCAGAAGTCAATAAGCTAGAAGGCAATGGCTAGAACTGGGGCTCTGCAAGGGGACAGACTTGGGTTTCAACCTTGGACTACCTGTGTCACCCAGTGCAACTAACTCAACCTCTCTGAGCCTCAGTTAACTCATCTGAATGGGGATCATACTAGCTCCTACCTCGCAAGGTTATTGTTAAGATTAATATCAGACAATGCATATAAATAACCTAGTACAACGCAAACTATCCCTACTACTACTACTACTACTATTATTTAGGTTTCCAAATTATAGGATAGCTTTCTTCCTCCAATGTCTACCTATTCCTGAGGTCCTGCTTAGCTATTCTGCTCGACTTCTACCCTCCACCTGTCCATCCCCCTGCCCTGACCAATCACTTTCTCTAGGAAGAATTCCTTGATGTACAAGATACACAGTTATGCATTTTTCTCAGTTGTTTATGTTTTTCATGTGCTCATGCAGCTGTTTTACATTTTCCCGAATTTGCAACTGAATTTCTCCAAGGTCAAGAAGGCTTACCTTTCAGCAGTTTCTCTAGCAGCACAAACCTCTAGAGCAAAATCCCTACCAATGGCTAGACCTTTAGAACAAAAGGTGAAGCCCACCTTCCAAGTCACACTTTTGATTCCCTGGGTTTTGCAAAACTTTCTCATTCGGTTGCAAAAGGGCTTTCTTGTTTATTCAAGTCTCTTTTTTTTTTTTTTCACAGTAGCATATCCAAAGCCCATCTGAAGGAAAAAACACATACTTAGCAAGCACTGACATTTCCCTCTCCATGATAGTTCCAAAATCCATCCCTTCCTGTTGGCCAAGACATTCATCCATGCTCTAGCTGTTTTCCACATTACAGTATTTTCTATAATCTTTCTTTTTGGAGTCCTACCTCACCATTTCACTAACTCACCATAGTCTGTCCATAGCATCATTTTTCTCCTGTGATCTGTTCTCTCAAATCCCCCTTGGTCCGTACAGAACTTTTATACTTGACTCCATCATCTGTCTTTGTTCCCGTGGGCCACTTAGGCCTTATTGCTCTTGTTTTCCTGATTTCTTGTAACTGTCAAGAAGCAGTCTCTCCTTGCCAGGTCTTGGGGTTTCCATGTGGAACTTTCTTGACCCCTTGTACATTAATGTTTCACACACTGCTGTACTACATCACTTCTGCCTCTGTGGGTAACCAGTGCATTGTGGACGGGAATCATCTGTTTAAACTGAAACCCTGTCATTTGTTATGGCAGTTTTATTTATGAGCCTCTGTGCTGTAACCCTGTGGCACAAATATTAAATAATAATATCTCCTGGGTGAAAAAAATCATTCATGTTAACTGACAACTGCTTATAAATATATGAACTAAAGCCAACCACAAAATCTAGTACTGGCTTATTTTACAATATGAGGAAAAGCATGGATTGCTCAAGAGGTAGATGCAAAAGCAGAATTACAATTTGCATTTTTACCTCCTCTTGCTTCAAGAAATGAAATATTCAAGAAGTAAAGAGTGTCAAAAGAAACTTGTGCGGGGTGGCAAATTTCTTTGGGATCAATTTCTAATTCCTGCCAGTGTCTTCTAAGCAGTTTTTAGCCTCCAAGAAGAAAGTCTCCGAATAATGGCAATGCCACACAAATGAAAAAAATTCTGGACAATGACACCGCTCTATTTTTTTTTTTTTTTTTAGCATTCTGTGAATTTCCTATTACATCAGGTTCATGATTCAGCATTTTCCATTTCACTTATTTACGGTAATATATGGCGAGATAACCCAAGGTTTCTGCAGGATCCTGGAACATAAGGTAAGCTGGACAGAAAGGGTGTCACCTCCTGTAAATTTACTATTGTTTAGGAGAATTCAAAGCAGAAGAAAGCAAGCCATCAAAAGATTGGGGGAATATTCCCCCATCTTGTTCTGAGGGTCTAAATTACTCTGGTATTTTAAATGAGTTGGTTTTGAAAAACAGGTTACGGCCATTTAGTTGATGACTAAAACAGAAGCCCAGAAGTGTGCAAAGTGTAAAAGGACATGCATGAGCCAGACGTGTTCTCTGAAATGACAACGTTCAAGACGCAGCTAAAGTCCCCACTCCGGCGGAAAGCGTGTTACAAAGAACTAGATTTCTTTCTGGCATCCGCAACTTGGCTGGAGTGACCACGGAGGAGTTGAAGAGCGCTGGAAATACGAGGTTCCCCGCCGACTGCGTCCGCAGAAAACGGTCCGGGCCGCGAGCACCGGGCGGAAACTAAAAGGAGGGTCGAGGCGGGTGGCGTTCGCGCAGAGAAAGAGGCGAAGTTGGGCACGGGAAGGCAAGGGGGCTCGAGAGGACGGGGAGGGACGCCCGGGAAGCGCAGGGAGGGGGCTGGGGCCGTGCGCGGCGGGGAGGCAGGCGGCGCGGGGTGGCGAGGCTCCCAGGTGGCGCGGGGAACGGGGCTGGGGCTCCCGGGGAAACCGACCCGGCTCTGGAGCGGGTCTGGGAGGGAGAGGAACGGACCCCGGCGAGAGCGCAGCCCCGCAAGTCCGGTCCACGCACCCCTCTCCGCGCCCGGGGTCCCCATCCCAGGTGGCGGGAGCGCCCGGGGCGCGGCGGCGAGGAGGAGGCAGAACTAGCCGCGCCGCCCCCGCCCGCGGGGCGCAGGTCCGCGCCGCCCCCGCCCGCCCGCCCGCCAGCCGCCCCGGGGCCCCGCGCGGAGGGGAGACCCGGCAAGGGTCCGGCGCTCACCAGGTAGCAGAGCAGGAGCAGCGCGCAGGCGGGGCGCCCGCCGAGGCCCGGGGCGCCGCCGCCGCTCGGGGGGGCCATGGCTGCGGCCCGGGGGCCGACCGCGGGCGGCGGGGGGTGTCGCTGCTGCCGCCGTGGCCGCCCGCGCCCCGCGCCGCGCCGCTGCATGGCGAGGCCGCCCGGCTCCGGGCCGGAACAGGTCACCTGGTGCGGGGACCGGCCCCCGCCCGAGGCGCCACCTTCCCGCCCGCCCCCGGCCGGGCCGGCCGCCGCGCGCGCGCGGGGCCACCTGCCGCCGCCGGTGCCGGACCCGCCGCCGCCTCCACCTCCACGGCCGCCGCCGCCCCCGCAGCCCCAGCCGAGCGCCGGCTCCTCCCTGCCTCCCAGTCCCCGTCCCCTCCCTCCCCTCGGCGCCCGGCGCAGCCCGCCTCCCCGCCGCTCGCTCCGGCCCCCAGGCGCCCACCCCGGGGGGCGGCCGGCGCCCGCGCAGGTGGGGACCGACCCGGGTCCCGCCCCCCGGCCGCCGCCCCCCGCCCCCGGCCCGCCCCGCATCCCTTTCTTCCCTTTCCTCCCCCGCCCCCCTTCCGCGCTCTTTCTCTCGGCCATGCCTCTCCCCTCCCTCCGTTTCCCTTTTTTCCCTCTCCCCGGTTCTCTCACTCTCACCTCTCTCTTCCTAATCCTCTCTTTCTCTCTCTTTTTTTCCCCCGCTTTCTTCCTTCTCTCCCAGTCCGTTTCCTCTCTCCCCTCCCTCCTCTTCTCATTCTGTTCCTCTCTCGCGCATCCTCTCCCTCCCACCCACTCCTTTGGCGGGTCGCGCAGCCCAGTTCCCGCCCGTGCAATGGGTTTTTGTTTGGTTGCATTTTTGGCGGGGGCGCTATTCCCGCCGGGCGCGGGGCGTGTGTGCCCCAGGGAGTCGCGCCAGGCAGGGGCCCAGCTTCCAGCCTTGAAGGATGGATTTTGACCCCTACCAACCTCCACCTGTCCACCTGCAAGGGCGGGGCCGCCTCCCTGCAGGCACAGGTTTAGCCCGGGTTGCGCCGCACCCTGCAGCTGGTTCACGGCGCGTTCTGGATGCCTCCCGAGGGTTTTGTGCCGGGCCGGCGCCGCCGCCGCCGAGCTCTTTGTTTTAATTGTCCGGAGTATCGGCGCCCAAAGCGGGCTTGTATTTGATTTGCATCCCTGTGCCCCAGCTTACGCTTTGGACTGAAAAGAAAATGAATTAATTAGGCCAATGCAATTGTGCTCAAGCCCCCAAGTGAAAGGGGTGAGGCCCTTGAAGTGCACCAACAGCTTTAAAAAAAAAAAAAAAAATCCAGGCACATCTTCGGCCTTGGGGACGCAGGTTGGGACTGGCTGCTGACCGACCCGGGTTCTGCCGCCAGGCCGAGGGGTCCGGCTGGACGGAGGGATCCCCAACCCGCGCCAGCCCTGGCGCTCTGGGAAGCTCGTGGCTGTGTCTAGCGGCTCAGACAATTGCTTGGGCCCGCGGCTGCTCTGAAACAGTTAATCCACCTCCGAAAGTTCTCAAAAGCTTCCCTTTGGCACTGGTGGATTTGTGCGGATTGGAACTGATAGATGACTGGGAGCCTGAGCGGACACAGCCCTTTCTCAGAGGAGTGCCACCATAGCAGGTCAAGTCCCGACAGGCGTCAGGCGAGGCTGGTGGTGACGATAGGATGCCCAGGGTGGGGTTACAACAGCGTTGGCATCCCCTGTGCCTGGATATGCCCTCAGCCATCTCAGTACAGCCCTGGCCACACTGCAACTCAGCTGAATCATCCCTTACTTTTTTTTAGGTCATCAAAGGGCTGTGGCCCTGGGTCAGGCTCTTGGCTCCAAGTCCCTTTCTGCAAAGTAATGACTTCTGTCAGCGGTTCTCAAACTTCAGCCTGCATCCCAGTCACCAGGAGGGCTTGTTAAAACACACATTGCTGGGCAGCCTGGCGAGAATTTCAGCTTCTGGTCCTGGGTGGGGCTTGAGAAGGTGCCTTGCTAACAAGCTGGGGGGTGATGCTGGTGCCGGCCCAGAGACTCCATTTCCAGAACCCCTGGCTGATAGGAGCGGGTCACGCTGCTTCTCTCACCCAGGAGCCACCACATGAAGGCATTTGAGGCTTTCTTTGTTTGACAACGCCTTGTCCCACTTCCACAGACCCAAAGCACTTAAAATTCTCCTGTGTGATGTCAAAAACCATTTGTTCTATCGCGTGTCCAAAGGGATAAAAGAGTTGGTGGCTTTGTCCTAGATCATGTCCATATTTTTTCTATCAGTATGGAAGACTATACGTTTTAATGTGTGTGGAAGGAAAACTGTTCCAGTTCCAGAGAACAGGACTTCACAGTATTTCTGCGGTTTCCACCTGTCTTCTCGGGCCTTCCCCTGAATTTTCTCTCCTCCTTCATTGCACATGGTTTGGGTTGGTCTTCAGGGAACTGAATGCTTCCCTCAGGTCGTTTGTAATCAGGATTCATGGAATCCGGAGTTTTTAAGCCTGGCGAGCTTTACGGGTTTGAATTTACCTAACTATAGTGAGTTTGGAGGCACCCCCAGGGGCCTGGGCGTGTTTAAGCTGGTGTAGCCAGTGTCTCCTCCTGCGCTCCTACTGTGTGTCTGGCACCACCCCGGGCCCTGGGAGTCCTGCGGGGCAGCAGTCATGCAGAAGCCTGACCAAAACACAATTCTATCCTTTAAAAGTGACTTTCGGGGTGCTCTGTGGCCGGGGGGTGATGGGATTGACTGATTCATTCTGTATTGCAGAGGGGTAGAGAAAGAGAAGGTCAGGATTTCTATTCACAGTGGACTGTGACATTTTGATCCAGAAGACAGAATCCATTATTGCCCCGCCTCCTCTCTAGACGTTTGTGTCGGTAATTTGAAGGGTGTGGTCTGATTTCACAAGAAGGCCCTTTATTTAAAAATAGCCTCCTTTCCCATTGCCCTGTGGAAGGGCTTAAAATTCCACCATTACAATTCATTGGTTTGAATTAAGCTTTAATACTCCACTAAAACGTGAAGGCCCTTGGGGAGGGTGTATTAATCCGGTATCGCTCATTACGGTCGAAGTATAAGTGGGTTCATCACGTCCCCTCTAAGGAGACAGTGAGAGGTGAGCGACTCCACACGTGAACACGGGAGAGGACAAAGGCAACGGAGTCTGGGAGGAGGATGGCAGGCACGCTTATCCCAGCCCCGTGGAGGAGCACCCGGGGACCTGAAGGGAAAGGGGCTGGGGAGAAGCTGCTTGCCTGGGTGGGCTGCACAACATCGCAGGCCAGTAGTTCTCAGATTCTGAAATGGTCGGAGATCAGAAGAATCTCAGGGACCGAGGCAGTGGACCAGCTGTTAACTTGCCAAATGAAAATGTTTAAGCCAAACCAACCAACAAAAAAACAACCCCCCAGTATACAATCTTTTATCAACATTATTTTATTGAAAAAAAAAAGGGGGCGTTTTTACCAGTAAAAAATTAGGAAGGACCTAACATCATAATAAAAGACAATCACTTAAATTGAACGTAATTTGCTTGTGAAAAAGTCCTAACCTGTCTTGGTCTTATTCTGCTGTGAGTGAGTGGAAACTCACCTTCAGGTCGGTGCTGTCCATTGCTGGGCGCTCGGAAGCCACATTTCTAAATACTAAGGCTGTGTAGGGTCAGGAGGTCTGCTTCTACAGAGACAACTGACCTAGGGGTTACAGAGGTGGGGAGGGAGGGCCCTGTGGAGGAGGGAAGAATGCTCCTTCTACCCTCTTCCCTCTGTACAAACCTAGGGCCCAGGCAAATGCCACCAGCTCCAGGGAGCTCCCTTCATGACCTCAGTTCAAAACTTCAGTTATCTTGTCATTATCTGTAATGCAAACCAAAATATATATATATATATATATATATATATATATATCTGAATCACTTTGCTGTACACCTAAAATGAACACAATACTGTAAATCAACTCCACTCCAATTTTAAAAAGCCACCAAATTAAAAAAAAAAGCCACCGAATAAAATTACATACGTACGAAAAAGAAAAACTCAATTAGTCTTTTCTCTCTGCCCCCACTGAGCATCAGCCGTGGCCATTTAATCCTGTTTTATTTATATTGCAGCTGGTTTCAGATAGACGGTAAGCACCTTGAAAGCAGGGGTTGTTTCTTAATCAGCTCTGTGGAATCCCCTCATGCCACGTATAGAAAGTTCCTAGACAAATTCACTAAATAAAATTGAATCCCTCATCTTCCTTTTTCATTTTTTCTTCCATCCTCCCTTTCCTGCCCCTTTTTTATCTTCCTTCCTCCTTTTCCTTTTTTATTCGTTGCTCTCTCCCTTCATCCAATAGAACACAGCTTCCCCACCCCCCGCAATCAGGGGTCTCTGGAATCCTGCAGCCTCTCCTCCCTTCCATCCCCAGCTTCTTTCCTGCAGTTTCTGATATTCTGAATATAGATTGAACTGTGACATTTGCCTTTTGCATCAAAATAGAACAAAACAAAAATAGAAGGCAACATCCACCCATTCTGATTGGAAGACTATGGCTTTTTTTTCTGCCAAGGGTGACCTTCAGGATTCAGCTAAATCCTGCATGCCATTTTTTTGTTGTTGTGTTGTTTTTTTTTGTTTTTGTTTTTGTTTTAAGTTTTGGCCTCACTGCAAGGCATGTGCGATCTTAGTTCCCTGACCAGGGATTGAACCCATGCCCCTGCACTGGAAGGCGGAGTCTTCACCACTCAGCCGCGGGGAACGTCCACTGCACCCTGTTCTTAATGTTCAATACTTCTGTTTTTCTGGTTACACCTATTCTTTACCTTCCCTACATCCCTTTTCTATCTCTGTTCTTCCTGTTTTGCATTCTCCATATTCATCGATTACTTCCTATTTCTTCCTTCCTTAGAACATCCCACCAGATACCATCCTCATGTCTTGGTCCCCAAACCTTGTTTTTCGAGCTTCAAGTCTTTGACTCTGCATACTCTCTTTCTGTGGGCCCCAGAGCCCTCTCTCTAAGCAGTTGTAGTGAAGAGGGGATGGATGCTTGTGTGTCACCTCAGACTTTTTTATGGGAATTTGAAGGTGTATTTCTACAGGGATGCTGAAGGTCTCGGAATCACTCGGTCTGTAGCTCTGAAATGAGCTCTATTTCTGGGCCTGTCAGATGAAATGCTGTTGCTCCTAGTTATTTTTGGCTCTTTGCCCTTCTGAATAGGTGCATATTCAGCTCAGTGCTCCCCCCACCCTGAGCTGGGAGAAAGCAGGCAGCTTCCCCTCGCCAAGCCTCCTCCCTCCTGTGTTGGGAACACTTGTCCCCTGAAGCAGCAGCTGTCGTCTGCTCCCTGGACTGCACCCGGAATGTCTGTGTGGTGTCCAGGTGGGTGACAGGGAAATCCGCTCTCTGGCCACTGATGAAGAGCTTTGTGAGCTGAACATCCCTGGGCAGGTGCAGCCAGGTGTCCAGAGTCTCCTCACTTGTACGTAGGTCTGCATCCTGCCCTGTGTGGCATGGCTGCAAAACTTCTCCAGCAGATCCTTGGAGGAACCTTGGATGAAGGGGGACATGTCAGGCTCAGTGAGCAGTGAAATATTTGTACACTGAGGGTCTCAGGAAGGAAGGTGCCCTGGGATGCAGAAGGTCGAGGGCACATGTCCATAGGTTCAAGGATGTCTTTGGCTGAGCGTGTTGAGGAGAACACGTGTGTGGAAAGGAGCAGAGTGGAGAGAAATTGAGTGTGAATGTACAGATCTGCTTGGGATGGAGAGTGAGAGGAGAGAGCCACTGGGCACCAAGGGAGAGAATGTCGGTGTAAATTATTGAAGCGGGAGAGTGAGTGCACGCGAGAGCCTGGGGAAGGCAGCCTGTGTCGACACGTCCCGACAATATCTTCCAACTACATCCTGCAGCTGAAATCGCGATACTCAAGCGCGCAATAACAGTGACTAAGGGCTTTTAATCTATCCGGTAACATGCAATATCCAGTAAAGTAAAAGGTCCGTATCAGCTGGGACGCTTAGTAAGGTCCGTGTACAGTCAGGAAAGCAGAGAGAAGGGGAAACTGGACCAGAGTCCTCTGAAGAGCTACTTATCTCTCCAGCTTGTCACTGAGAGATCTCTTTTTAAAGTTCTTGTCAAGTGTGGCTTCCATGCATGAACTCATTTAATCCTCACGACAACCCTGAGAGGGAGTAAGTGCCCTTGTCGTCAGCAACTTCACTTTACGGAGGAGGAAGTGGAGTCGTTTGAAAGAGCCCAGCTCCAGGGCTGGGAAGCAGCAGAGCCAGTTTGGATTCGGTGTTGGTTAAGGACTCATGCTCTCACCACAGCGCTCAACTCCTGCTGGCAGCGGGGTTGGGGGGGCAAACAGGTGTCGTGCAGCGTGTAGGGGAGTCACGCCTGGGTTTTAGACTTAGGGCCCTGCCGGGGCTTCACCGGTGCTCGAGGGCATAGGCTGCCATCTCAGACACTGCTCTCCAGCTTTGCTGTCCCACCACTTCCAGCTGCGTGACCTTGGGCAAATCACTAATTCTTTTCGAAACCATCGCCCCCTCTGTAAAAATAAGGATAAAGCCACTGGATCTGCCCATTTACGTGGTGTTGTGAAGGCAGGTAATTGACAGGTGGGTGATTGTCAATTATCAAGCCCTAGACAAGAGTAAAGCACCATTCGGATAGGACTCATGCCTGCCGACTTCAAAAGAAGGCTCACAATGAAAGAGACATCCCTGATAAGACCATGAAAAATAACGAAAGGTTAATAAATGGCTGTGGTAACATGTCTCCAAAGTTGACAGCCGTGAACCGCATCTCCCATTACAACCTCGCAGGGGAGGAATAAATCCCCCCAGCATGACCCCTGGGGGAAGCCAGTGGCCATGTGTGACCTGCACGGGCATGATGTGAGAAAGCCCAAGCTGGCCATCTGGAGGGAGAGAGCCAGCCTCTAGCCATTCAGGCCATCTCAGCCCAAGCGACACACAATGAGCAAACCATCTTGCATGTTGACCCCAGTTGAGCCTTTAGATGACTCTAAGCCCAGCCACCATCAGGCTGAAACGGTACGAGCATCCCTAAGCAAGAGTGCCCAGTGCTGTCAGCTCACTGAGCCATGAAAGATAAAAATAAATTGTGTTTTTTTTTTAATCCTAATTTTAATGTCCCATCAAAGTTTGGCTTTGGTAACCAAATTTACAAGGTAGCCAGGTAAAAATAAATTGTTTTTTGAGTCACTAAGTTTGGGGGTTGTTTGTTCACAGCAGTAGATAACTGAAACAGTGCCCTGGGCTAATTTTAATATTTTAACTGAGCAGTATAGTTGGCTTTGCGCTTTCTGGCATTCAAAGCAAAAAGAGGAGCTGGGTGGATTGTGCGCACTTCTTATCGCCTTGAGGTGCTATGATTTACTTGAATGGATGGTTCATCCGACCCATCTCCTTGCAGTCAAATCAGAATGAAAATTGAACTGTCTTCCTTACGTGAGCATCTCTCCTATCTGTACCAAAATTACAGTTGTGCAAATTCTATAATCTGCCTTGCCAGAGCAAACCGAAGAATTGGAGTTGTCATTAATGAGAAAATGTCCCTTGCATCTGGCCCAAATCTTTCAGAGTGGAACTCAAGCCCATGTTCTCCTGTTTGGGTCTCAGTGCATCTTCTGCCTCCCGCCTCGTTCCCATCCCAAATTAAGTCCCAAACGGGCTCGGTGACTCCAGGGCCCTAAGCAGCCAAAATTAATGATTAAAATAGAAATGCTGAAAATAGTTGAAACTGAAGAAGATTAGACGATTTATTCAAACCTGCAGGAAAAATTACTATTCAGTCCAGGATTGAAATTTAGACTTGTGGTTCCTAATCAACGAGAATGCAGTGCTTCCCTGGTACTAACCCCCTCGCCCCCGCTCCCCAAAGAAAGGGAAAGGGGAAAAAAACACGTAAAATATGTACACGTGCTTGTGCCTTGTGTTCCTTAGACCCTGTGCTCTGGAAGGTCAGAAACCATTTCTATCTTCTGAACAGTGCAGTGTTTAATGCCTTACTGGTGCTTATTAAAGCTTTTCTTCATTAAGTGACCTTCCAAATCTGTGATAATAAAAGACCTAAGATGAGTGTGAGTCGGTGATTTCCATCCTCTCCAGTGTGGCCTTGACAAAAGGGACCAGCAGGCAATCAATGCTTGCGATATTCTGGGAAGTCCGTGTTAGCGGGTGGGGTATTTCAAGGGACCTTACTCACCTGGGACCTGAACTAGGCCCAGGCAGCCCTGTAAGTTAGTGAACTTGTCTTCCGGGCCCTTGACTTCGACACTTTTCCCCTCCATTTGTTTTCACAACTGGACTTCAGAGTCCTTATGCTGAAACTCTCTGTGGATAGCCTAATGGTTGGGAGAAAGGACCAGACTCAAGTCCCAGCTGAGTTCCTTATCCTACATTTGCATAAACACTTTCTAATCATCAAGACATTTCATACATGTGTTTCAGTTCATTGTTTAACCATCTTGTGGAGTAAGTAGTTATGGGTCGAATTGTGTCCTCTGAAAAGATAGGTTGGAGTCTTAACACCTAGTACCTGACTTTATTTGAAAATAGGGTCTTTGTAGATGTAATCAAGTTAAGGTGAGGTCATACGATGGGCCCTAATCTAATATGACAGCTGTCCTTACAAGAAGATGGAAATTTGGACGTCCACATGCACAGAGGGGTGACACCGTGAAGACACAGAGGGCAGACAGTCATGTGAAGACGGAGGCAGAGATTGGAGTTTTGCTGCCGTGAGCCAAGAAACGACTGGGACTACCAGCAACTGGGAGAGGGAAGGAAAGATCCTTGTCTAGAGGCTTCAAAGGGAGCACGGCTTTGCCAGTACCCAATTTTGGACTTCTACCTTCCAGAACAGTAAGACAATAAGTGTCTGTTGTTTCAAGCCACCCGGTGTGTGACACGTTGTTCCAGCAGCCCTGGAAAACTAACACATAGGTGTTATCATTTTTCTTACACTTTTTAATCCAATGTCATTGGGTCCCTACTGTGTACCAGGCTCTGGGCTGATCTCTGGAACCCAGACACAAGGCTATAGGTTAACACAGAGCAAATCAGAGCCCCTGAGCCCGTCTGGTGAATTCCACGCTCAGTCCCACGTGTCTAGGCTCTCCCCAGCCACCCCCACCCAGCGGGTGTGTGCCTGTTCCCACAGCTGGCTGAGAGAGAGAACGCTGGCACAGGACGTGACTCGGGAGATCTCCTGATCCGTCTTCCTGGTCTTCCAGGTGTGCTCCCTGAGGTTCAGAGGGGTCTTGCCACCGGCAGAAAGGCAGCCTTGGACTCCACCACATCTTTGCGCACCCTGGCTCTGATTAATTCATGTTATGAATGAATTCAACAAACAACAAATGTTTGTCGAATGAACAAATACATTATTAATGAGTGGTAAAGAGAATGCGTTATACTTCCCAGAGGTATCTGAATGCGGGACAATGCCTTCACCCAGAGAAGGGAATTTCTGAGTGTGGGATGTGGGATGGAGTTGAGTGGACCAGGCAGGGCAGGGAGATTTGGGAACGAGGGCAGAGTCTTTTGCTGATGCTTTATCTCATATCCCTAGCGCACCTTCTGAGTCTGCTCAGGATAAGGCTGGCTGCCTTGGAGGGTTCTGGAAATGGGCTGAGGAAAAGCTGGGTCTCTTCTGTACTTTGAGAGGCCGTGCAGGTCTGTGACCAGTGCCCTCCTGGATGCAGAAGGAAGCACTGGCCTCATTATGTGCATGTACCACGACTGCTGTTTTAAACTCCAATACTGCTGAACAGTTTAGAAACAGATCCATTATAGGTCTGCTTTAGCCCCAGGGCTTTAACACAGGTCACCAGAAAATCCAAGACTGCACAGTGATTCAAACTCTCAAGAGGAATAGAAAAAAATTCCCTTCAGCACTTCCCCTCCCCCCCTCCCCCAGCATAACAGAGAGCGCCTCTTCATTTCTGTAGTGCTTTGGAATAAATAGCTCTTACATTGAACTTGAAATCTAAATTTTTCACCAGCTATTAATTGATAAGAGAGCTCGTTTTACCTCTCACGCTCTGAAGTAAGATTACAGTGTAAATAAACTGGGTCAGGTTTAGCAGGATGGACGTGAACTGTTCCCTAATTCCTCTTAATCTCTGGTAAAGGAATAACTAGGATTTGGACGTCAACATTCAATAAGCAATTATGTCGCTCCTTCAGACTCCATCTAAATTAGTCCACTGCTCCTTCAAAGAGAATCCAACGAACCGCCAAATCGTGCTGTTAAATTGCAATCTCATTTTGTTCTAGCCCCTGAGAGGAGCCGAGATGGTAGGAGGGATTTGATTTGATTTATATTAATTTTTAGAGTATCAGGGATCTCTTGTTTTACTTGGAACGGATCAGGGAAAAGGGGTCAATAAACAAGGTTTTCTTGACTACTGATCGCCACGCCGTGCTCAGCGTCTCAGGAGCCTGGTTTCTCATTTTCACAGTGCCTTAGAACCATTATCTAATTATTAATCTCACCCTAGAGTTTTGAGGAGCTTATGATGCCCGCTGAAGTTAATGAAGGCTTTTACCTATAGATCTGGTGCTAAATCATTGTGCCTGAGAGCCCACAAAATCTGGTAGGCACTGATAGAACTGGCAGAAGGGGAGAGAGAGAGAGGGAAATTAAGAAGAGCAAGAAAGAGAAGGCGACAGGAAGGAGGAGGGTCGAGAAACCATACCCAGACTGGAACTTCAAAACACCTCATTAAGAAAATGGGGCAGTTAAGGAAGAACTCACCAAGTAATTTGCTTAAACTTTAATTATTCATTAACATATATTTATGTGGCACACTTTCTCTAAGGAACCCCATGTGCTTTGCAAACATATTAAATAATTAACTCTCTCAAATCTGAGCGAAGTGGAGAGACGGCAAAATTCTTCCAGGAAGGGCTGAGCGGGTTGGTGAGTGATGGCCAGATGTCTCACTTTGAAAAGACAACCCCACATGGTACTCAGCAGAGGCCACAGGGCACAAGACTTGTTCTGGGAGCTGATACGCTGGTGGTCTGTCCTAGCATCTTCCAGAATAAGCAGTTTTTGTTTATATAGATAAACGATGCTGGAAGGACAGACAGGCAGACACATAAATAGGTATGAATTACTATAGAAATCCAGTATATTTTGAGAGAGGCTGTTATTAGAAGAAAGTCGAGTGGAGAATATTAAAAAAAAATACTGCCTTCAGGAAGAAAATAAAAGGAAGTATTTCAAATCAAGAACATCGAATATGGCATTAAATAAAATGAAACTGCAAAGGCCAAACAGCAAATGATGAGACATAACATTTACTAGGTTGTATTTAAACATAGTTTGAGTTCCTAAAATTGTACTCTCACTGTACTATCGACAAGACACACATTAAAAAATATACCTTTAACACAAACGGTTTAAACATCTCTCTGGGAAGTAGAAATGTATTCACCAAGTCAGTGGAGGGCAAAAACAAACAAAAAAACTTGGGAAATTAAAAAAAAAAAAAGAGAGAAGTGAAAGTGGCAGCTGCGTGGACGTAGAGAGCATGGCTGCAGAGTGAGTAGGGCAGCCACATGCCTTCATGGGCTAAGAGCTCTTGGCCAATTACAGGAACAGATGTCTGTTCACTGCATCTTAAAACTGGTAAGTTGGACTCCACACACAGAGGAGGACAGGCGTGGTCCTTGGAGAGACCATGGTGATTACAATCACAACATGTAATCCTTCACTTAACGACCGCTGGGTGACACAGTGCCCAGAAGCTAATGTTGAGGTTTGGCCAACTCACCTCCAGGAAGTTTCAGTGTGGGAGAGAGACGGTGATGAACAAGAAGACAGGTTTTCTTACCTTCTTAAAATGAAAGATGACCTTACCCCAAGACCACTAGCAGGAAATTAAAATAAAAAAGGGAAGGGTGGTGGGTCGGAAAGGAAGAAACTTTTTAAAAAAGCAAAGGCAACTATTCTCTTGACCCCCCAACTCCACCTGGAATCCTGACTGCTTTCAATTTTTATTTTATTTTACATTTTTTTTTTTTTGGAAAAAAAAAAAGGAGTGGGAATTTGTCTTCCTTGGTATGTGGGATAGAATTGGGTCTCCACCAATTCCCAATCAAGAACCTTTGAGCAAGTCCCTTCAAGCCTTCTGAGCAGACTTTATCCGTTGAAAATGATGCCCGCCACTCTCAGGATTGTTCTGTGGGCTGAATGAAACGGTGGCTGAGACGTGCTTTGCAAACGACACAAATGTGATGTTATTTGCATCATTTTGGACAGGGATGAGAGTCTTACTGCTCAGGGCATACACTTCTGAGAGTCAGGAATGAAAACCTCACAGGTCTCTCTCCCTCCCACCCTCTTCCTTAGCCCACATCCCATGCTGCTGCCACTGGAATGTTCCAGCATCATGCTTGGTTTCAGAGAGGCCTCACTTTTATTACTTGCGTCCCCCCCGGACTCACCCCAGTTTATCTCGTGAATTTCAACCTCAGGGAGCAGTCTTCAGCCTTTACCTAAATGGACCAACATCTTTCTGCCTAACCCTCCTCCTTGCAGCAGCACAGACCACAAAACCAAACCAAACGAGCCCTGTCTCTGTATTCTTTCAGGGGCTGTAGATAAATTCTCCTTCCCCAAGATAAACACGAAGCCTGCCTGGGGTGACTTTTGTCTAGGGCGCTCTGATATTCAGACCAACTAAGTTTTACTAATTCTAGTCACATTTTCAGTAGATATAGCGTATAACTTCTAAAGTACCAAAAACCTTTTCATATCACATAAGCCATTAAGGTATTATTAAGATATATGATTAAGGCATTATTAATATTTTAGGTAATAGTTTATTATCATTTACACGAGGAATCTATTCAAGGATATTTGCTATATCTATAACACAGTTTGAATCTATTTGATATATTACATGTAGAAAACAAACTACTACCTATTAGAGACAAGTTTGAACTTATTTTGTAGATATGTTTATATCTACAAAATAATCTATATATTTTATATATACATGAAATAAGTTTATATTTGTCTACATCTAATCTCAACTCACCAGACTTAAATTTAGGGTGGTTGACAGGTACTTCCATGACATTTCTAAATCCTGCATCTCCAATTATATAAAAGAAACATCTGCCTACCTAACCCATTTCACAAAAAGAAATAGGGAAAATAAAAGGAAAGACCTGGCAGCATCAATGGGAGAAGTAACACGCCTTCAGTGATAACGCCAGGTCCCCCGACTGTGATCTCATGAAAGCTTGCAACCCTCAGACGAGAGAGTCAGTCACCGTTTTTATTTTTATTCTCAGAGAAAGGACAGCGGAGGTCCAAGGAGAGTTCGCCAGTTTTCAAGGTCACTGACGGACACCACCGCAAAAAGGCCGAAAGCCAAACATCTTCAGTGTGCCTGGTTGTGGCAGCCCCAGCTGGACAGTGATGTCTGTCCCAGCAGAGGATGGGGACTGCTGGACCCCCATCAGGACACTTCACTTTTGGGAAATGTTACAAAGCTTTCCCAGTTCCTCCAGGTTATGGGTAAGCATCCAAATGATTATAGTACAGCCTTTAATATCCTCCCATCTCCCACCAAAACTGAGATGGGGAAAAATATTTAAAGTCTCAAGAGCACAGAAAGTGAACAACTGGAATTTTGTTTGTTTGTTCTGTAAAGGAAGAAATGGCAGAGCTGTTTTTGTACTCCCAGCTTAAAATGAAAACGTGGACATGCAGAATCAAAAGCTCAGCTTCCCTCAGTGAAAGGGAAGGGGTTGCCCCTTAGCTGGGAGTTTCGTGTACAGTCATTTTCATACCCATGCTCTGTGTCGAGATAGTTTGAGAAGTAAAACGGATTTCAGGTTGAAAAACCTCTGGCCACAGTCTATAGAAAAACTGAAACATTGTTTTGTGAAAGAATCTTCAGATTATTGGCAATGAGTATTTTTATTTCAGGAGAGCCTCTACACCCAGTGTGTTAATTATGGATCCTCTAGTAGAGTGGTTCCACAGTGGGGGTGGTGCGGGCACTTTCCTCCCCAGGGGACATTTGGCAGCGTCTGGAGACATTGTTGCTTATCACAGCCGGGAGGGGGGATGTTTTGCTATTGGCATCGAATGGGTGGAGGCCAGGGAGGCTGTTAAACATGCTGCAGTGCACAGGACAGCCCCACAGCAAAGAATGGTCCAGCCTCAAGTGTCAGCGGCACAGAGATTGAGAAATCCCGCTTTACTGACAATCACACGCAACACTCAGGAAATAGGGGCCCCTCCCCTTACTCCCCCCACCCAGAATTCTGCCTGAATTCTTCCTGTTATTATTGTTGTCTCAGCATCCTCTGCGTTAGAATAGCTTGAACCAAGAATACTTTTTCAGATCTTTTGCATCTCCCCATGTTGAATGCTGGAGTCTGAAAATGCCATTGGCGGTGTATTTTATGATTAGCATTATAAATGGGGTCAAGAATGGTTATATTTTGAATTTGTTTATATTTCATCGCAGTTGTAAATGGAAGCTCCAGCACAAGAAGGCCACACACGCTACCTTTCAGGGGAGAGATTATGTCAGTTGGTTGGGTGCCTTGGGTTCTATTAAAGTTGAAACCGGGCTTCCCCGTCAGACTGTTACAGCTCGACGCATTTGGATGTTCCAGCAGCAAGCACAGGCGTCCTGCCCAAACAGCTCCTTGTGCACAGAGGAGAGAGCAGATCCGGGCCACTGGAGCATGGCCCTCTGCCACCCCTGAGCATCTTCCCTATTATCCACTCAGACCTGGGAGACCAGCCTGCCTGACAGCTAACAGCTGTTGGGGGACACCTGCAATTGAATCAAGTTGATGCCCAGGGACTGTATAAGGCAAGAACAAGTTCAAAAACCCTCTTCCTTGCATGCCTCTGAGTCCCACAACTCACACCGTGAAATTGGATCTCTTCCTGTCCTCCACCTATTCTTCCCCATGTATCAATTTTGCTCTTAAGATAAGGACACAGATCCTTTAGCGCCCACAAGGTCCTACCCACACCCTTGGCTCTCTCCCCTCCTGCCACACTGACCTTCATTCTAATCTTCAGGTAAGGCATACTGTCCCACCACAGGGACTTTGCATGAGCTGTTCTCATTTCCTCAAGCTGTCCTCCACTCCACCCCCGCCCCCACTTTACCTAGTTAATTCACTTGCTCATTTAACAGACATCAGCTCAGCCTATCACTTCTGTAAGAACTCTTCCCAGACCTCCCTAAATCAAATCCCTCTAATACACATTTCCATCGTATCTTGCTCTTCCTTCAGAGCAGTTTGACAACTCTTTATGTAATTGTTTGAATAATGTCTGGCTAGGACACATCACTGTACTCTGGGCACCAAGCACAACACTTGGCATACCATAAATGCTGGGTAAGTATTTATTGCCTGACCATTTAATTAAGCAAATGGACAAATGAATGAAACAACAAATGAATCAATGAATGAATGAATGAATGAATGAATGAATGAAAGAAACTATCCTAAAAGGCACAGTCAGCAGCAAAGCCATAGGTGTGAAACTGTGTGTGTGTGCTTAGGTCCAGGTAACCATCTGGATTGTCAGTATTTGGTATTTAGATTATTGAAAGGAGCAGGAGGGAAACCTATCCTACAAAACAACAGAGAAAATATTGTATACCTCACTTACAGCATCATTAAGTTAGAGAACAACTCCCACACTGTGCTCTAAGATGAAGCCAACATCCAGATTCTCATTGCAAACTTGGCTCCCTGCGAATTCTCCTCTTCTCTTCCCTGGTCCTGCTGCTTCCTAAACATGAAATAGCCACAGCTGCACCATTCCTCTACTTTTTTCTTTTCTTTGGCTCGGTTAACCTTCCTTCTTCAGTTGTGTGTTGTACAACACCCAAGCGGCCAACAGTACCATTTGACATACTTAATGACGACTGTAGGAAATGAGACTGTCTTAGATTCAAAAGCCCACAGTCACCAAGATGAACATGACTGCGTTTAAAATCCCTAAATAAAGAGATGCAGAACTTCCTGCATATTCATTGCTGAGATGAATATTATATGTGATTCCTCATTTTGTAAGCATTCAAACAAGGCAGAAGAAGGGAATGTGGATTTGCTTCTTTTTATCAATGAAAACAAACTGCACGTGACCAAAGAAAGAATTGTTTTCTCTAGGATAAAGAGTGATGTATACACGGAAGGCAGTTCTGTGTATTAGTCTCTAAGCAAAGCTTTAGTTTTATATTATTGTGTCATTTTATGTACAGTCCGCAAGCGCCTTGTCAGTGGCAGCTACTCATTGAATCACTTAAACTATCCTACAAAAATAAAGATGGAATTTAAGCTACACTGAGCCAGGCAGCCCGTGAGCAAATCCTGATTGCTCCCCATGGGGTCCCAAGAATTCTTGCAGGTGATGGAGGTATATATTAAAGAAGTATATGGTCCATTTCCTTGAAAGGACTTAGAGGCGAATCTAAGTGACAAATAGATGAACATGTAATCAAAATGAGATTATTCAGATAAATCCTGTCTTGGAAAAATAAACTGAAGGTCAGCCGTGGATCCTCTTCACTGACAGGAGGGAAGTTGGCCCTTGAATATGAAACAGTTTGGCGAAGGGCTAGAGGGTCATGACTCTGGATAAAGACCCTCCAAGAGGTCAGCTGGGTTGAGCGCCTCCATTTTGGGACAAGTGAAGCCACAGAATTAATTTGGTACATCTTCCAGAAGGGTCACTTTCCCTTTCTGGCAAAAAATGTATAACATTTTTCAACATGGAAACAAACATGGCTATATCATGAGGATAGTTTTTAAAAAAAAAAAAACCTACGAAACTGTGGAGCCACAAGAACTTTCACAGACTGAAGGTGGGCGGACAGATGGGTTCAGTCACTCTGGAAAACTGTTTGGGAGTGTTGACTAAGTTGCAATATGCAAAACCCACCCTCCAGAAGTCCTCTTCTAGCTATATACAATCCCAGATTCGTGCTCAGGTGCACCGACAGATATTTACAAGAATGTTCACGGAAGTGTTAGCGTAATAACCAACAACTAGATACAGCCTAAATGCCCATCAGCAATGAGATATATAAATAGATTGTGGAATACTCACATAATGCCACATGACAACGAAAGTGCGTGAACTAGAACCACACACAGCATCAGAGATGAATCTAATGTTAAGTGAAAAAGCCACACGAAAGGAATACATAGTGTTTGATTCCATTTACGTAAAATCCCCAAATAGGCAAAACTGGCAATTGTAGTTGGTTTCCTTCGGGGAGAAGCCAGTGAGGCACAAAGGGGCAGGGGGCTTCGGGGGCACTTGTTTACCTGGCAGCCATACGCCTTGTGATAGCTAATCAAGCTGTCTCCTTATGTTTTGTGTGCTTTCTGGCGTGCATGTTATACATATTTAATTTAATCATATTCCAGAGATTAAAACTTTTTTTCTTAAAACATGTGACCTTTTGAAAATAAAAACACTAGCTTTCAGAGAAATACACTGCTTGTGGGTGGGACGACCTCCCACCTCCACTGCCCCCAATTTGTGAAGTATGTGTTCATCCTTTGTGATTAAGTGCAAGAGGTATTGGCAGGACTTCCCTGGTGGTGCCGTGGTTAAGAATCCGCCTGCCAATGCAGGGGACATGGGTTGGATCCCTGCTCCGGGAAGATCCCACACGCCTCGGAGCAACTAAGCCCGTGGACCACAACTACCGAGCCTGTGCTCTGGAGCCCGAGAGCCACAACGACGGAGCCCACGTGCTGCAACTACTGAAGGCTGCATGCCTAGAGCCCTTGCTCCGCAACAAGGGAAGCCACCGCAACGAGAGGCCTGCGCACTGCAAGGAAGAGCAGCCCCCTCCCCCGCCTGCCTCACCACAACTAGAGAAAGCCCATGCGTAGAAACAAAGACCCAGTGCAGCCAATAAATAAACACATAAATAAATAAACAAATAAGTAAAGTAAATAAATAAATTTACTTATTTATTAAAAAAAGAGATATTGGCAAGGGAGAGGGGTTATCATAGCAGACCTGGGAGCTGGAAGGTAGGTGGGACTTGGTGGGGTTCCGTTTCCTAGCCCTGGGGAGAGTCCATCCAGGGCACTATCACCTGGGGACCGCCAAGTGTAAGCACTAGACCAGGGTCACCTAAAGAGACTAGAGACAGACTAGTCCACAATGCAAGAAGACTTGGGTTTAAGTACAGAAGTCAGAGGGTAGAGCCAGATAAATGGCACCAAATGACAGATGTAACCAATGAGGCAGTAAAAGAAGAAACAGCTGGAGAGAAGTTGCTGAGGAGTCTAAGTGAGGTCAGAAAATAGAATGATGGGTAAGAGCTGGGACCTGCAGGACTAGAGCTGGCTCTCCCACGCTGCCTGCCTTATTCAAGCATGAAGACTCTGAGAACTCAGAAAATCTGGATTTGAATCTAGGCTTCTAGATGGTGTCAAGGTAGCAAGAGAGAACACGTTTTGTCTAGAAGCTTGTTAGACTGATGTATAACTTCTAAATATTTGGATATATGGGATGCTGGTCTTCACTGGAACTCTTGCCCCAGGGCCCAGGAATGTTAGGGGTGGAACTGCAGGAGCCTCACAGTTCTGCCTCAGGAGAGCACATTTTGGTCACTGCTTTAGCCCCTCAAGAATTTTTTGCAACAGTGATGCTGACATATCAATGCCAGTTATTAGCTGTGCCCCATCCCCTCAGCTATGGGCAAACTTCACATTGATAACATGACTTCTGATTTATTTGTGCCAATAAAAATGCTGAGCAGGACAGGAGTTAAGTCCAGAGTCTTGCGGGAACTTGTTAGAGATCTCCAAGATTAATGTCAGCCCATTCATCTGTACATTTTGGGGGCCATCGTTTGACCATCAACACAGCCACCTAACCAGTTCTGTCCTACCTATAGGGATGTGGCGGGAGGTTTTTGAACTCTGATGCAATCGATATACTTGGCAAGCTGCTGAGCTCAGACTCGGGGACTCCTGCTGAGAATAAATGGAGTGGTTTGACCAGACTTGCCTGGTTCCCGGTGCTCAGTGTCTTACTGCCTCTTTTGTGCGTGACTCTCCACTCTGTTTCCTGCTACTGACTTGAAGAGCACAATTGAATCCAGCCGCTTGATAAAGGCAGAGGTGAGCAGTGCACAAGGCGATGAGGCCAACCTTCAAGGTGATCTCTGAAATTTCTGGTCTGATGGGAAAGTAGGCAGACTTTGGAGAACCAAAGGGCAGGAGTGAGCACACGTTCTCTGTAAAGCACCAAATCATGAGTACTTCAGACCTAGCAAATCATACAGTCTCTGTTGCAACTACTCAATTCTGCTCTGAAGTCATCTGTAGTGCAAAAGCAGCTACGGAGAACACGGAATGAGATGACAACGCTGTGTTCTAGTAAGCCTTTATTTACAAAAACAGGTGTCGGGCCAGATACAGCCCGGGGGCCGTAGTTTGCAGACCCCTGTTCTAGGGTATACACACTCCTTGAGAATAAGTAAAGAACTTTAGAAGTGGATTAATTTTCTGAATCAGTGAAAAAAAACACCACCAGGTATTACCCTTAAGGTGGATCTCATTGCTCTGATCTGCAGAGCAAAGACCATCAGAAGAAACCATCTAAAAGACCAAGCTGACTGTACCCTTCTCAGCCTGAAGATCTTCAGGGCTCATATTCACATGGAGCCTGGCCCAGCCACCCTGCCTTCTTTTCCAGCTTCATCTTCATCACTGTCACACACGCCATGCCGTCAGCCATGCAAACCTCTTCCCTGTTCCCTCATTAGCTGTGCAGAGTCGTGTCTCCAAATCTTTGCCCATGCTGCTACTCTGCGGGGAAGTCTCCCCATGCCATTTTCAAACTCTTATTCATCCTTCAGGACACCATTCAAATGTCTCTGTCTTGATGTTTCCCGGCACCCCTAGGTTGGGTTAATTTCTGCCTCTTCTGTGTTCCCAGCACACGCTGTACATAATCTATACTTCAGTGCAACTTCAGAGTGATCTCTTCTAGTTGATCTCTAATGATTTAAGCTTATCTTGCACAGTAAATTTTTAAAATCTGTGTGCTCCTTCCCCACTGGGTTGGGAACACTTTCAGACAAGGTGATACTTTGTGAATCTTCTTTCACCTGGAGTGAGCACTGGATGTGCCATGGAAAAGGCTGGGTTCATGTTTGCACAAATGTTTAACTCAGTGCAGAATCCAGTCTGGGCCATCAGGGGTTCGTGGAATGATTCACAGTTTAGACTGTCTGTTATTTTTATACTTTCAGTGGCTTAATAAGCAACTCTTTTTGACAAGGCACTTGGGAACTGTTCACAAATGACAGAATGACATGAAAATAAAGTCAGGTTCAGAGGTAAGTACACAAATCTCTCCTCTACCTACATTATATGCTCCCTTCAAATCAGGAGAGATAACTGCTTGAGTTTACACAGCTGTTGTGTATTTCTGCACATGAATTTTTCTCTTTGGAAGACATCTCATGAAAATCTCATTCTCATATTAGCTATGGGACCATGTTGCATTTTTTTCTTCTCTTAATGGCTTTCCTAGATCTTGTTAACTCACGCTTTCATTCCATTTAGAACACCAAAATGATCACTTTTTCAGTGGAATCCTAGCAACTCAAAGTGTGGCTGCAGTTTTTCAAAGTGCCTCCTGGATGATCCCTCACAGGATTAAATCCAGGGGAGAAAAGAGCCCAGGAAATGCCAGGTGTCCCCAGGCCTACTGTTACATTGTTTGTCCAAGGAAAAGACAAATGGTATTTGAGGTGGACATACATTAAGTACTAGTTGAACCCCACCACGTCGTCAGGTTTTCTGCAGCACCCACCACTTTCCAGTTGCTGTTTTTTTTGCAAATTAATGAATAGGGCACACGGGGTGGGGGGGATGACACGGGGGGGGGGGTCAGATGTGTAGGTGTGTTCTGCCCCCAGCCTCACCCAAGGGGGGATGTGGGAGGCACCTCACCCTGCCCTGCCACTAGTCCTAGCCTCGGGCTGCCCGGGGTGGGGGGCCAGGGCAGTGGGTCATCTTTTTAAAACTTATACACAGGCACCTTAAGGACCAGGACTGGCCTCAAGGAAAACCAAGGCAAAAATTCCAAAGACTGGGCACACCCTGAACCTTAATAAACCCTCACTTCCTGTAAAACGTCCGACAGCCTCACATTTTCCCTCTTATTTGCCCCAAGAATTCTTGGGGAAACAGTAGGTCTGTGAGACTCCCCGCAGCTGGCACGGTTGTCTGGGTCCTGCCCCCGGTTAGGCAGCAGCATCACTGCTACCTAACCTCGCCCCCTCCATCCTGGTCTCTCCCTCACCAGCAGCTTCCGCTCCGGTGAAGGAGCCTACCTGCCTGGAGCTCCATGCCGGCCTGAAGCCCATGCAGGCCAGCTCCTCAAGGTTACGAAGGCCATGAAACAAGAGAGAGGAAAAGGAGAAGTAGTGGAAATCAGTTTCTTCTCGGCTTCGCCTGATGTCCTCTGGGTTCTGAGTTTGGCAGGGCATAAATAGATAATCAAAGATTTTTACTTTCCCAGGTTGGAATTATGTAATCAGAGGCTGCTTCTTCCTTTGTTTTTCTGAAACTTCACTGGAAGGAAATTCCCCTTGCGTTCTCAATAACACCGAGCAGTTCCCCTCTGCTTTTACTTGGAAATCTTCAAGTTAAGTCAACAGCCTCTGAAGCTAATCAGATAATTCTGTGTAAATTAATGCACACACTGGAGTTTTAAAAATATATCCTTTATGATCCTTTGGAGTGTGTGTGTGTGTGTGTGTGTGTGTGTGTGTGTGTGTGAAGACATATCATATACCAACATGGATAACCCATTTCAAAAATAGCCTTGATTCCTTTTCACGGATCCGCTGAACCCAGGAACTCAGCCCCACTCCCCTCCTCCACCCCCAGAGCCTCAAAGATGAACAAGTGCTGTGTCCCTGCTCCCATTCTGAGAAGGCGAACTTTTAATTCCCATTGGCAGAGGGAATAATTTCTTCCCTTAGTACTTGAATTCTGATCCTCCCAGGCTTGAGCCCCCATTGCGAGTGACTCCCAACTCTCCTCTTGGCCCCCAAGACCCACTCTCCTCTTGGACATTTCCACATGTTTATCGCCCAGCCATCTCTAGCTCCCCCTGTCTGTCCCACCTTCAGCCCACCAGACCTGCACTTCCTCTGGCATTTCCTGCAGCACTGGGAATACGCCCTGTCATCCAAGCAAGAAATGCAATGCCCCTGGCCAGGAATTCTCTTCTGGGAAACAAACCTCACTCCCATTGTGCCCCAGCACCCAGCCCGGGTCTACACGCATCAGGATGGCCAGGGGATCCTCTTCCTTCCTGCTCATCTCCGCACCCGGGCAGTTTTATCCTCTCCATCCCCTCTCTCCTTGCTCCAGCTCAGGTCCTTAGCTTCTTCCCTAGACCTCCTTAAATTAGAATGATGCCTCATGGGCATTTGGAAAGGACAGGTTGGCAGGCTTTTCCCATAAAGGGCCAGGTAGTATTTCCGGTTTTGTAGGTCAAGATGCAAAATTAAGGCTATGATATAGGTACTTATATAACTAGGCTGCGAATAAATTTCCACAACCTATTTTACTGACAAAATTCAAAATATAATAATAATTGAGGACTTTTCTTAATAATACAGATCTGCAAATGAGAGCAATGGAGTTCTTTTGGGGGGAAAGATAATATTTTGCTTAATTAGGTTCAAAGTTAGTGTTTTCTATCACCAAAATCTTGTGCAAATGTTCATCTGTGAAAAATCATTCTTAGCTCGCGGGCTAAAAACATAAACAGGTGGTGGACTAGATTCGGCCCATAGTTTGTGTAAATACTCCAGGGAAAGAATGAGAGAGAGTGCAAAGTACTTAACACACTATGAGTACTCGACGGGTGTTGGTTATTGTAATTATTTCTTATCTTTCTATCCACGTTTATCCCTGGCTTCAGCCATGTAAACAGCTGGGGTTTCCTTGAGCTGTTTCATCCCTCTGAGCCTTTGCTCAGGCTACGCCCTAAGCCTTCATCTCCTTAGGAATCCTTTCCTGTTGTCTCCCTTCTTCCATATTTTTCTATCCCACTCCCCCCTCAAGGTCTTGCTCAGAGCGACCCTTTACAGAGCCCCCAGTAGCATTTCATGATTTACTTCCTTCCATTTAAACTGTGAATAGAAACCATGCATTAGCAGGGAGGGTTGGTGGGGAATGAATTGGGAGATTGGGATTGCCATATATACATTACTAATAAGAAAAAAAATACCAAATTGTACATTCTAAAAGAAAGAAAGAAAGAAAGAAAGAAAGAAAGAAAGAAAGAAAGAAAGAAAGAAAGAAAGAAAGAAAAGAAATCAGGCATTACTCACGAGGTCTCAGCTCTGAGCCCAATCATATCATGTGTTCAACAAATATTGAGTGAACAAATAAATGAACTTCCTCCATGCAGATGGGAGACTCAGCAGAAACCCTCCTTGACCACCCCAGATCCCAGGGAGCTCTTTATTCTCTGTGTACCTAAAGCCCTCATGGATTTTCTTATAGGGACCCTTGGCCCTGGGTACAAATTCCAGCTCCATCACTTCCTAGCTTTGTGGCTTTGTACAAGTGACTTAACTTCTCTGAGTCTCTACTTCCTTGTTGGTAAAACAGAGATAACAAAGGTACCCACCTCACAGGCTGTTTGCAGGTTAAATGAAATACAGCATATAAAGTACTCAGCACAGTGAATACCCTACAAATGTTTGTTACTTTGTTCACATTTATTGAGTAATGTCCAGAGTTAAGTCTTTTTGTTAATATGTTTATTCCTCACAACGACCCTGTGAGGTAGGTACTATTGTTATCCCTATCTTACAGATGAGAAAACTGAGGCTTTAGAAGTTGTATAACTTGCCTAAGGCCACACAGCCCATGTGGCAGAGCCAGGATTCAAACGCAGGTTGTCTGCCTCCGAAGCTGTGCTGTTAGCCCTTGTTGATAGAGACGTACCTCTTCTGCAAGATTGTAGACTCGTTGAGGGTCAGGAATGTGTTCCAGAATTCTTTGTACCTTTCCTAGCTGCCAGCACAGCACCCTGCACGAGGCGACGCTCCACAGACACCTGCTCATTCATTTACCCATCTCTCCTCCACCCTGATCAAGAGGAGGGGGCCAAGTGTTTTAGAGACCCTTCCTCCCGTCTGGGGTGGACCACCAATGAGCACTTGTGTGTCTCAGAGATGGTGATAGGAAGGGAAGCAGGAAAGGAAAGAGTAACTAAGGAAGGAGTGCAGGGGAGTCTGGGGAGAATTTTGCCCCCTCAGAAGGTGACAGTGGGCTCTCAGCCTAACTCGCAGAACTCATATTCCCCGTGGGAGCAATAAGCCCACCATCAGTAAGTGGCTCTGAGGACGCTGACCAACGCCGGCTGACTCCACTGATTATCTGTAACGGGACTGTTCCTCTTCATCAAAGTGATGTCATCCTTTGATTTCAGAAAGTGAAGGATAGCAAAATTAATGATGGCTCCAGGGGGCTTCTGACGGCCACGGCCGCGGAGAGGCCGTAGGGCTGCGGAGCCCGCTGCATTTCAATGATGCGCGCAGGGATGTCATCGCTCACAAGGGTCCTGTAAGTCTTAATTACCCAGAACCGAGGCCTCACCTTGCTGCCTGTCCCCCGGGAGCTCCCTGTGAAGTCAGTGGGAGCTTTGCCTGCAGTTCAGCCTGGTGAAAACTTGCCTGCAAATGTTTGCAAATTACCTGGGGCACCTCGGATAGAAACAGGAGAGAATTAGCTATTTTTAGAATGTTGGCATAGCCGGTCCCTGCCCTGCCTGACGAATACTGCAGCGCTACTCCAAGCCCACTGCCTTTGCCTCTGATTAATTCGGGATTGTGGGTCTCTCTTCTTCCTGGTTGATGATACACCGCTTTGGTCTAGCCGTCAACCAGACCGCTGGTGATCTCCCGCTGCTCTCGCCCCTCGCTTAGCAGCTCTTTCTAGAGAGCCTAATGCATTTTCCATTAGAGGAACAGATTCGCCCTTTCCTTTCCAGCACCGACAAGCCGCAATCTCCCTCCTTGGAAGAGGTCAAGACCCCTTACCCGGCTCTTCCTTCCCTCTGGGAGTAGATGCTCTTGGCAGCCCACCCACGTGTCCCTGCCGGGCTGGGAGGTGGTGCGCTGCGAATAGCTCACAGCTGCTCCTTTCTCCTGAGACTGGCCCTGGGAGAAAAGCACCAAGTATTTTCACTAGGAAATGCCGGGGAGGTTTTGCCTCCTTTCTGGGGACAGCCCATGGCCAGGACGGCCTGGTAAGGAGGTACAAGGCCCCCCAAGCCCCGGCGTTCCCTGTGCGATCGGGCGAGGCTGGACCACATCTCTGCCTGCCCTATTCTGGCTTCCTGCACGTCTTTTCAGGTTTCACCTGAAAGCGCTCCCTCCAGAAACTGCTTACGCAGAAAGCCAGTCTCAGGCTCAGCTTCTGGGCATCCCAGCCTAGGAGGCCTCTCTATGCTGCCCTCCCCACGGCACGCAGAGTAGTCTTTAGAACCTCAGCCTGATCGTCTCGCTTCCTTTCTTAAAACCTTCCATGCCTCCCACTGGCCAAACTCCATCGCATGGGTCTCAATCTCACAGACCTGGTGCTGTCTACTCCTCCTGCCTCACCTCTCATCAAACCTCCTGCCTCACGGGAGAGGTCACTTCCTCCAGAGGGGACCACCCGGACCCCACTCTGTTGGGCCTGAGACATCTGTGCGCGTATACAGAGCCCTCTGGGCTGACTCCTCCCACAAATCCCATCATATTGAAACTGCTGCCTGCCTGCCTGTCTCCTCCTCTAGACGGCAAACCCCTCCAGGATTCCCAAAGCCCAGCTTGTATCTGGCTCGCATGAGACTTTCAATAATTATTTGTTGATTGGTTGATTGTTGAAATGAAGCAACACAGGACTGAACTAGATGTTTCATAAAGGTTTACTAGTGAGAACCAAATTCCCACTGCAAGTAAACATGTCAACATTGCCTACTCGTGGTTTATCTACAGTTTTCCTAAATAGAAGAATTCACTGGAAACGTATTAAAAGAATGCAATGTCTTCAATACCCACACATCTATGCAGTCTGGTTAGAGTGTCTAATATAATCGAGGTATGAATAGGCCCAGATATTTCAGAAGGTTTCCATTTCTTTTGGACCCTGAGCTTGACAATCAAAGATTTCCCAGCCCTGCCAGCCTCTGACTCTCAGGGCTCCTCTGCTGAATTTTAAAACCCCTTGCCTTCCCTGTCTGCTCAACAACAACAAAAACAAACAAATAAGCAAAAAAAAAAAAAAAAAAAGTGCAATTCCAAGTGCCAGAATAGCTCTGCTCATCTGAGGAAGAAACCCTTGAACATCAATGAACCGTGATTTTTAAACTGCCATTTCACGGCCGACTTTTCAGAAAAGCATCACCCTGCAAAGAAGTTGCTCTTGAACGCACACCTTGTGACTGCCAGGATCATCCAAGGTTCTGACTTGCCTCGTCCTCTCTTTGGAATTGGGTGTGTTAGTCCGTAGAGGTACATTAATTCTCGGCGTGACCTCAGACGAAACACACGCAGCATTAACAAATTACCAGGGACGGAGGAGCAAATGGAGCAAGGACGAACATTCAGACAGTCCTATCGCTCTGTGCTGCTACCTCATCTTGTCCAAAATTCACAGAAATATTAATCCTCCTGGAAGGCTTAGCAATGTGTATACAGTAACATTCCTGAGGAACTTAATAATTATCTCTCGTTAGCAAGATCAACTTACTGCAGTCTTTCACTGCAGGGACAGAAAAATATTGTGACTTGCTATGCGACGTGAAACGTGGTGACAGGATAAATTAGGACATTTAAGCTAGCAGTAATAAAGACACACAGCTCTGGTTCCCCTCTACATATAACTGATAAAACTAACAGAAAATAGACACCATGGTAATAGAAGAATGTGTTGTGAATGGTTGGTTGAAACACAAAGGGACACACTTTCTTCCATTGCTTATGTTGTTACAGCTAATATTTATTAGGCTTCCACTGTGCATGGCACGACTCTTATCAGGGACAAGGATAATAATAAATTACTACCTGTCAGCCACGTGCACAGTAACTTCATTACGTGACAGGGCAGCACTCTTATTAAGTCTTTGGAATCTATTAAAAGTCTCATTTTGAAACAATGAACCACGAGGAACAAATTTATGAATTGTGGATCCCTGGTATTAACCCAAAGACTCAGCCTTGGAGAAAGGAAAAAAAAAAAAAAAAAACTTCTTAAGAAAAAAAATTAATTTCTGCCAAGGAAAATCTAAGAACATACGTTAGCTGGCCCAACCAGCTGCCTCTGGCTGTGCTGTAACAGAGATGAGGCAAATATCTAATTTCACAGCAGAAAAATTTATAGACTAGACTTTGAATCAGGCTGAGTCCAAAAACCTTCCCTGCCGGGTTCTCAATCAAATGGCGTAATAAACAGCCGTGCCCTTGCACGTCTGAGATGCCCCTCTGATCCCTGGCTTTGATCGGTATCATGCTGTCACCTCCACTGATGTATCCGGACAGAACTCGCCCTTTACATTCACTCGTTTAATTTGCTTAGCGAACATGGTAGGTTGTTTGCAAAATTGGTCGCAATAAATCCTCACATCAGTGTGTGCACATCCCGTTGCAATGTCACTTTGAACCACCTCCTGCCGAGTGGTGGGGTCTATTCCTCCTTGCCTTGAACATAGGAAGGTCTTGTAACTTGCTTTGACCAAAGGAATACAATGGAAGTGATGTCTTGGTGACTCCTGAGCCTAGGACTTAGAGGGTCTTGCAGCCTCTGCTCTCACCTTCTTAGAACACAGGACCGCCAGGTAAGGAAGCCCCGGCTAGACATCTTGAAGAGGAGAACTTTGATTGTACAGCTAACAGCCAGTACCAGCTGTCAGATGTGTGAGTGAGGTCATCTTGGACCCTCTAGTCCCAGTACTACGGAGTGAATGGTTGTCCCTCCAAATTCACGTGTGGAAGCTCTAATCCCCCATGTGATGGTATTTGGAGGTGGGCCCTTTGGAAGGTAATTAGGTCATGAAGGTAGAGCTCTCACGAATGGGATTAGTACCCTTACAAGAAGAGACATGAGAGAGATGGTCTCTGTCTGTCATGAGAGGACACAGGAGGTGACATCCCCTGCAAACCATTTGGAAAGTCTTCACCAGGAATTGAATCGGCTGGCACCTTAATCTCGAACTTCCCAGACTTCAGAATGAGGAGGAACAAATTTCTGTTGTTTAAGCCACAGAGTCTCTGATATCTTTGTTACAGCAGCCTGAACCCAGCCGTGCTGCCGGATGATGGAAGCTGCCTCCGTGTCTCCAGAAGAGTTCAAGCAGAAGAACCACCTCACTGAGCCCAGCACGAACTGCTGACCCTCAGAGTCCTGAACAAATAAAAGAGTTACAGCTTTAAGCCACTCGATTGTGTTTGTTACACAGCAGTAGGTCGCCAGACCATGAACCATGTGATAGACTTTAAAATTTCATGCATTGTTTTAAAAGATTGATTCTGCTCTAACTCCTTGTACAGGGCAGCAGCTTCCAGAACCGTAGTAACTTGTGGAGCAGAGGGATTTCTTCTTGCTTCTTCCCCATCACCTCTTACAGCAATTCACATGGAGACTGAACTGTTCCACCTTCCTTTGCCAAGGGAATAATAAAAATTGAAGGCTCAGAAATGCTTGTTCAGTGGTTGACTGATAGTTTGTTTACAGTGAAGTGGGTTGAGAGGCAGCCTCAGGCATTCAGCTCTGTCTAGGCGAGGCAGCCCCAGACCTGCCAAGATCCTGAGGCCTAAGGAGGAGGGCGTCTGGGGACAGGGACCCTTGGATGGTGCATTAGTCAGGGCTCTTCAAAGAAACAGACTATGTATAACTATATTTCTATCTATATCGATATGGACTGGGTGGCGAGAGAGGGAGGGAGAGAGAGAGAAAGAGAGAGAGAGAGAGAACTTGTTTTAAGAAATTCACTTACATGATTGTGGAGGCTAGACCAGCCCAGAATGTGCAGGGTAGGCTGGAAGGGTGAAGACCCAGGGAAGGATTTCAGTTGGAGTCCAAAGGTGGTCCGCTGGCAGAATGCCTTCTTCTTCCAGGGAGATCAGTCTGTTTCTATTAAGGCTTCAGCCGATCAGCTGGAGGGAAATCTGCTTGACTCAAAATCTCCTAATTTAAGTATTAATCTCATCTGGAAAAAATAACTTCACAAAAACATCTAGAATAATGTTGGATCAAATATCTGGTTACTGTGGCCTAACCAAGTTGACACATAAAATTAACCATCACAGATGGTGTTATGTGTTGCATGGTATCTCCCCCCAAAAGATATGCTGAAATCGTAACCCTCAGTACCACAGAATGCGACCTTATTTGGAAACAGGAGCTTTGCAGAGGTGATTCAGTTAAAATGGGTTTTTGAGGTGGGCCCTGATCCAATATAACCGATGTCCTTGTAAAAACGGGAAATGTGGACACATGGAAGATATGCACAGAGGAAAGACCGCATGAGGACACCCAGGGAGAAGACGTCACATGACTGAAGTGGTGCATTTACAAGGCAAGGGAGGCCAAGGAGTGCTGGCACACTCCATAAGCTCGAGGAGGTGGGGAGGGATCTCCCCCGGAGCCATCACAGAGAGTGCAGCTCTGCCAACACCTCGATTTTGGACTCTAGCCTCCAGAAGTGTGAGACAATAAATTTCTGTTTGAAGCCATCTAGCTTTGGGTACTATGTTACAACAGTCCTAGGGGTTAATCCTGATGGATAACTGGGAACCTGGCTTCTGCATCTGAGAGACCAGGGGCACCTGGCCCTCTGGGGGAGGCGGGGAGCATTCTCTCCCTGAGCTCCTGGCCTTACAACATGGGCCTTTGACAAGCCCTGGGGAAGAGAGAGATCTAAAAGGAGCCAGGAAAGCTTTTATTTCCTCCACAAAGAGGCAAAGACATTCCCTAGATTTCTAGATCACCAACTGGGGCAGGAGGATGGGGGTTCTTGGTTGCGAGTTGGTAGGGGGCATCGCTGCCCAGCCATCTGTGGAAGGAATTTAGCAACGTCCAGCGTGGCTCTCACAGCAAGATGCCACTGGTCCTGCATTGTTAAGACTGCTCACCCTGTGGAAGTCACACTGAGTTCCCAAAATGGGCAACAGTGGGAACCCAGGAGCCAGACAAGCCTGGGTAAGTCCCAGCTCTGCCAGTCACCAGTTAATAATAGTAATAATGGCTGTCATTTTCTTGAATGCTAAGCACTTCAGGTACATATCTCATTGACTCATTCTAACAGCTCATTTTACAGATGAAAGGCTGAAGCTCAGAGAGGTTAACAAACCTTCCCAAAGTCACACAGCCAGCTAGTATTCTAATCAAGGCGGTCTGACTCCCAAGCCCCAAAGACCAAATTCTTAGCCACCATACCGGAAAAAAAAAAACATATTGGAGACACCGTGGCCCAGATTAAATCTCTATACTTAATCAAGGCTTCCAGCAGGCCAGAAGCACCTACCTGTTAGATGTTCTTAAAAGTACAAAAAAAAAAAAAAAAAAAAGCAAGATGGGGCCTTGGCCTTGATGGTCTAGTGACAGAACAGCCATTCGGGAGTAATTAGAACTGCCATTGCCCCCTTCTTCGGGAGTATGGAAAGTTTAAGTTCACCCACAGGGAAACTAGCTGAACTTTCGTTCACCTTTAGCTACCAGAAGCGTCACCGTTTTGAACAAGTTGGCATTTTGCCCTCCAACCACAGCAGCAGGTGAACGTATTTTATTGGAAGAGTTCTGTGGGCAATGTGAGAGCGCTGGCAACATGAGGAGGTTGGGCCATTGCTTAAAGTGCTAGGCAGCAGGCCCAAACTGCAGCTCATCACCCCTCCGGGCAAATCGCTGATTAATTCAGACTTTATTTCCCCTCGTCTCGCATCTTCTTCCTCATCTGTGCTGCTTACCTGACTCGCAGGAATGGGCGGGGGTGAGGGCTGGTCAGATCAAAGTGCTGTCACGTTCGCCAACCAAAGGCTCTGTGCCTGCACCAAGTTATTAAGACAGTACATCAAGAAATGGCTTCAACATTAATCACAAAGGAGAACGCCTGAGATCCGTACCGTGGAAACGGAACAGCCTTGGAATGTAAAGGAAGGACAACGCCCCGGTATTAGCTGTCCGCTGCCTCTAGGCACCTGCCCGTCCAGAGCAAACAGTGGGGCCCTGGACAGCCGTTGGGGCCGGAGTGTGTTCAGAGGGCAGGGGAGGGGAGAGCTGTCATACAGGGTGGGTCTGGGACCTGGTGGCTTCACACCCCTGTGGCAAAGAGGGTGGGGAGACATGGCTAAGAGGAGCTCACCTGCAAGGTGTGATGGAAGGAGAGGGTGGGACTCCCTGGCTGAAGAGACCTGTCCCTGGTCGGGGGGAGCTGGCAGGGGGTGGGGGTGGGGGGAGGGGGCGCACAGGCAGAGCGATCTTAGGTGAGATTCAAACAAATGTAGGTGGCTGGAGGCAGAACTCTGGATGACTGTATTAATTTCCTGGGGCCGCCGTAACAAGGTACCAAAAACTAAAGACTCAAAACAACAGACAACCCTTGTCTCACAGTTCTGGAGGCTAGAAGTCCTAAATCAAGGTGTTGGCAAGGTTGGTTCCTTCCGAGAGCTCATAGGGAGAATCTGTTCCAAGCATCTCTCGTAGCTTCTGGTGACAGCAGGCAATCCTTGTGGAGGCATCACCCCGATCTCTGCCTCCATCTGCACACAGCCTTCTCCCTGTGTGACTCGGAGTCCAAGTTTCCCTCTTTTAAGGACACCAGTTGTACCGGAGTAGGGCCTGCCCTCATAATGAACTGATTTTAACTTGATTACATCTGCACAGACCCTATTCCCAAAGAACGTCACATTCACAGATACTAGGGGTTAGGGCTTCAAGACCCCTTTTGGGGGAATACAGTTCAAATCAATGAAGAGCCTAATGAAGACCCCCTCACTGGACTGTGAGCAGATGAAAGATGTGCACTGTCTTATTTATTTCACATCCCCAATGCCTAGGACCACCCAGCAAATACCTAATGTCCAATAAGTGCTGAATGAATGAATAAGCGATCGCCTTCGCTGCATCTGTGTGGTACAGTTTATCTGGCCCAAATTCTGAGTGTAAAATCCTGGCTCCATTACTCGCTACCTGGATGGTCTTTGGCAAGTCTCTTAGTTCCCCTGAGCCTTGATTTTCACCTTCCTAGAATGAGTGTAATATAACATGCAGGATATTGGTGAGAAGCCAAGAGACAGAGTATATAAAACAGATGGCACATAGTAAGTGTTCAGTAAATGGGAGACACTATTTTTAAAGGAAACTTCAAACTTAACCCTACATATTACCCTCTAGTTCACATTTCTTTACACTACATTCATCCCATCATATCAATTCTTCAAGATTTTCAAAAAGCCTAATATATAGGCTAATCTGACTATTTTTCAGGATGCTTTCAATTGGAACTGGCAGGAACTCCATTCAAACCCCATTCAAAAGGCAGCATGTAGGCTATTTATTAGTGCACATAATGCCCTACTGTTTGGCTTCAGGCAAGGCTTGATCCAGAATGTAAACAATGCTATCAGCGCTCTCCTGTTTCTCCAACAGGCCCTTGTCCTGTGGCTACCAGGGCATCAGACTGAAATCCTCCCAGCCTAATAACCCCAGGGGAAAGACATGGCCTTTCCTGATTGCAACATCAGAAAAGATCCAAAGACGATCCCGATTTCTTTGACTTGGATCATGTGCCTGTCCAAATCAGTCATTACAGCCAAGAGCATAGGATACGCGAATTGGGCAGCTCAAGCCTCCTTTGAAACGGATTCCCTACGGGAAGCAAGGTTCTGTTACAGAAAGAGGCGCCGCAAAGACTTAAACAAGAGGTGCCCCGACCCTTAAAACTGCCCATAGAACAGAAATTTAAAATGAGGCTAAAAGCCATCAGGCTTCCGGAAAAGTACCCAGTGTAGTTTTTGAAAAAAGTAAAAACAGACACCATAGCTTATATATAATAACGTGCTGCTTCACTATAAAAATACCGCCTTTGTGGTCCTCATAGCACATCAATTACTGCTGGAGATGAGGAGGGCTGCTGGGACTGACATAGACGGAGAGGGCCTATCAACACATCAGCTGTTAACACTGGGATGTCCCTGCTAGGGAGGCTGGACCACAGCCAGGTGAGGCAACTCCTTATGGATACGCTGAGGTACCCCTAGGCTGAGGACGTGGGATGGGGTGGGAGTAAGAGGAGGCTCTGTGGCAGGAGTGCCCATGTGCTCAGGAAAGCCCTGCCCAAATCCACTTAGGTTCGCCTCACTGTGTTTTTTTAACTTGTTAGTTTTGTATTAGACTTTGCTTTATGAAAAATACCCCATAACTCAGGTTTAATTTCCCTGGGGGAGACAGATTTTGAAATAACCATCAAATCTTTTTTTTTCTCTCCTCTTTCTGCTGCTGTAAGCAAACTGGAAAATATTTTCCCCTGAGGGATGATAGTCCAGTCACTCATGCAATAATCATTTAAATGCTATTTGCTTTTTTCTCTCCTTTTTTTTTTTTTTAAACTTTCAGCAGTGTTTGCATATAGCCCTTTCCATTTTATATTTCTACATTTTTAAAAACTGAGTAAGAGAGACAGCATGTCCCTGTTTAGGGTTTTGGGAGAAAGTCAACTTAATGGCCAGGGGTAGAAGCAGATGACTCACTGATGAAATTAGCTAGGATTTGTACAGTGCTTTTGACTATTTCTGTTGCATTATTTCATCGTCGCACAATCACATTATCCCTATTTTAAGATGAGGAAACTGAGGCCCAGAGAGGTGAATTAGGTTGTTAAGGTGCCACACACAAACTTAAACCCAAATAATATCAGCTGACATTTACTGTACTAAACAATTGCATGCAGCGTCTCATTTAAATCCTCTTTAAAAAACGGTGTGGCAGGTTATAGTTATCACACCCATTTGACAGATGAAGAAATTGAGGCTTAGAAGGTTAAATAAATTGGTAAGATTCAAACCTAGGTGTATCTCACTGCAAAGCTGCATTTAAATGCAGAACTTTCCCCCGGGCCTCATTTGGCTGTGAAAGTTCCAAATTAGGAAGAAGTAGAAGTAGTGGTTAGACCTCGGGCCAGAGTGGGGAGTGGTCAGATTTACCCCCACGCTCCACTGAGAAGCCTTTGCCTGCCGAGCCGGCTCTGTGGATGAACTATTTCCAGACCTTGCTCATTCAGAAGTGCTGAGGCAGCCTGGATGGAGGCCCAAACACAGAAACGGTGGTGCCCAAATGACAAAGCGTCAGAGTGAGCTGTTGTCTGCTGACCTCACCCAATGAAAACTTGGGGACCCCCACGTCCATAAAGATGCTGCAGATAGAAAGACATGTCTTGGTCAGCAGAGAGGTCTCAGCAAGTCCAGCCATCCACTGCAGTCAACAACCGTGGTGCATACCCATCCTCCCACACGGGGTGTGGACCACAGAGACATGGGGAGGAGGTAGCTGGAACACGCCAATTCCTTCACCAACAGCTAAGGGCAGCCCTGGCATCTCTCATCAATCCTAAGCACCCTCCTCCAGACTCCCCTAAATGACAAAGCTCCCATTTACAAGTTAATCAAAATCCTGACCATGAACGAGAAAGAAAAAAAAATACTCCATTAATTAAAATCTCAAAAGATGCCAGTGGTAACAGTCTGCAGATGCTTTCTTGCTGTACTAATTCTTTCGGGAGACCAGACACCACCAAGCAGTATACGAGTCACAGGTGCTATGATTAGGCCTGTGGGCATGTAGCTGTGACGAGTGGAATAGAGAAGATTTTTGACCTTCCTGAAATCCCACGCTTTGATGGTAATTAAATAATTAATGAGAAGCAAAGCTTTCCCTGCCTTCCCAGGAGAGCTTAAATTTCCAACTATCTTCCCTGAACAAGAGTTTTTCTAAAATTCTGGGAGAACATAAGAAAACAAGTATCTTCAGTCATTCAACAAATATTTATTGAGCATCTACTATGTACCAAGTATTCTGGAAGGTACTAGAGACACAGAGGGGAAGTAGATCACGTTACTGCACTCATGGTGCTTACATTCTAGAGTAAGGGGTGATGGTGAATGTGTAAACAGGTAGGTTGAGGGTGCTGTAGAGAAGAGAGCAAGGAGATAAATGGAGGGTGAATGGAGGGAGATGAGATTGGAAGAGGTAGGCAGGGACAAATGATCTGGAATTTTCTAAGGACACAGTAAGATGTTTGGATATTATTCTAAGTGATTAGGAAGACTTGGAGGTATTTTCACAAGAGGTCATACAATCTGATTTCAATTATGCAAGGTTAGCCCTGGCTGATAGGTGAAGAATGGTTATGGGGGTGACTGGTGGGGATAAAGGGGACAAAATGAGATCTAACATGGACTGTTTGTTCAGTAGGACCAGCAGTCCGTGTTAGATCTCATTACCTCTGACAGAGCGCAATTTTCTATTGACTTTACTACACAGCTAGTTGGTATTTTCAGAACGAATTTTTTTTCCGTTGTTTGGCAGAGTTCCATCATTTCAGACTTTCTAGGGTCTGAAGGCGGTATTTTTATAAGCTGACCTACCCTTTTATCCTTCTAGGGACTCAGGGATGAACCTGGGACAAAGAGAATTGACCGTAAAGGATTAAGAATATTGGCTGACCAGGCCGACCAGTGAAATCCTTTGTTCGTGTCCAAGGTGCACAGAGATTTCATGACTGTGTTCCTGAAGCAGTAAAGACACGCCTGCTCTGTGATGTCCAAGAACATTCTAAGTCAATGTCCTTCAGGCATGGTGAGCACGTAGGCAGGAGACCATCAGCCCTGTGAATGCGAGGTGACAGGAGAGAGGCTAAAAAAATCTGTCTGTTTTCTGAGGAACTGCTATGGTCTGAATGTTTGTGTCCCCTTGAAATTCATATTTTGAAATCCTAACCCTCAAAGGTGATGGTGTGAGGAGGTGAGGCCCTTGGGAGGTGCTTAAGTCACCTCCTTAAGTATTAGGAGGGTGGAGCCTTCATGAATGGGGTTGGTGCCTTAAAAATAAAAAGAGGGTTCAGAGAGATCCCTCCCACCTTCCATCACATGAGGACACAGCAAGAAGGACACAACTTATACAGAATTAGGGCCCATACCAACCATGCTGGCACCATGATCTTGGACTTTCAGTCTTCAGGCGTGTGAGAAATAAATGCTGATTGTTTATAAACTACCCAGTCTATGGTATTTTGTTACAGTGGCCTGAATCCACCAAGACAGGAACTAATGCTGTTTTTTGACTTTTGGCCCATCAATGCCCTCATGTTCATAAAAGAACAGAGGTATAAGAGGTGGTTTAATGTAAGAAATATTAAAATTTTGTCATCTTCTTGGATATGAAGTGTCCACTTTTTTGTTTGTTTGTGTTTCAGTGTCTCTTCATCCACAGAGAGGGGCCTTCTACACACAGATTGATGTGTCCAGGATAAAAGCAGAATCTTCTAAAACTAGGATCTCACGGAGCACAGAGGTGGTCTTGTTCCTAATGGGAAGTAAATCTAGATTCACTTCTAGCTGGAAGGAAGCAGACTAGAAACTCAGAGTTGTAGGTCCTTGGCCTGGGTGGATGTGCTAGAACGGGAACCATAGCCTCCAACACTTATCCTGGCAGATAGAAAATCGGGATTTGGGAGGGAAGTTTTGCATCAGGCGCTCAGGCGGAATAAATGCTTTCGCTTCTTGCCGGGATCCCAAACGCTCTGCACTCCGTCTACCAGGCTGCAAAGAATGCTCAGCACTGGACCCCGGGACCATATATTGACTGGAGTCACCTGGAGCACTTGAGGACAGTTCCAGGCTGCCATCCACTTTCTGTATTGCTTTCTTGCTTCTTTCCTTTTGCTCTTCTGTCCAGCAACACTTCAGGAACGCCAACACACATTGACTCAAGCACGTTTCCTTGGTGCCAAAACGGTAAGGTGACAATAGAAAAGAGAATGAGAACACAGATTCTCCAGTGGGTTCAAATCCTGGCTCCGCCTCTTACCAGCTATGTGGCTTTGGGCAAGGCTGAATTTCTACAGAGAAATTTCTGTAAAATGGGGAACTGTCTGCCGTCTACGTGTCTGGGTGGATGAGATTACATCTTTGATTAGATGAGATCAAGCACATAGCAGGCACTTAAAGTTTGTTGCTGCTATTGTGGTTATTACATTGAAAGAACTGGGTTAAATAAGATGTAATCTCTCATCAGGGACTTAAAATCTAGTATGTGAGATAAAAGACACTTAAATAATTTTAATATGGGCAAAAGGAGATAAACATTCTAATCAGTATGTGGGAAAAGCACTGTGAGAGCGATGGTGGATTAAAGATAACTGCGGAGCTAGGGGCTAGGCCCCATCCCATGCCCTCTCCCCTTAAAACTAGGCCAGCCATGGTCTTTGACCAATGGAAGGTAGCGGAAATGACTCCAGGTGTCTTCCAAGTCTAAACCATCAGACGTCTTGTGGCTCCCTCCCGATTTCCTTGGGATGCTCCCTCTTGCAACAGAGCCTCCCTCTGAGAGATGCCACCAATGGGTACTCCCATCAGCCCCAGCTGAGCATTCGCTGTCAGCCGTGGGAGTGAGCCATCTTAGATGGTCCAGTCCAGCTAGGCCCCCGGACGACTTCAGCTGTACCAGCGCCCAGCCACCCCTGTGATGCAGAAGAACGCCTAGTAAAGCCACAGCATTTCAAGAGATAGTAAACTGTTGTTTTAATTCTTAAGCACTAAGTTTTGGGTCACTAGCTGTGCAGCCAAAAATAATCCACACGGGAATTTAGGAGAGAATAGTCCATTTCAAGTCAAGTGATCTAGAAGGTCTCCTAGAAGAAGTGGGATTGGAGAACGTCCTAGGAGAGAAGGGCTGTGACAGGAGGCTCTGGGGACAAAGTCATCCAGAGACAGGGAGAGTTAGAGTGAAGCCTGGAGGCAGGCAAAGTGGGCTGCCTTTAGCACCTGGCACACAGATCAGGCCGCTGGAGTGGGGCCCGGGAGAGACAGGTGAGATGGAGAAAGAGAAGCCCAGAGGATCATCCAGGGTCAGATCATGGGGACAAGCTCACTTTGCTGCCAGGAAGGAAAACTTTCTCCTGCTCTTCTGAGTGAGAAACCACGGGGCCCCATGGGTAAGGGAGGCAGGCGTGTGCGGGAAGAGCGACAACGGCAGAGCCGCTGGACTTCCGCACAGAGCCCGGCACTGGGAGGTTGCTCGGCGTCCCCCCGTGGCTGCCTCCCACCCCCACCCACCCAGTCACATGCACAGTGACATCCGGAGTCCTCCGCAGCCTCTGAGGTCCCGGGCACGGTACCCTCACCCCGGCCTCCTCCACGTGCCCTCTGTACTTGGAAGAGCAAGCACATCGCGGGCTCAGCACTTTTGCACTCACAGTTCCCTCCGCCAGGATGGTTCGTCCTCCAGATATTCACATGGGTCCCTGCTTCCCTTCATTCAAGTGCCTGCCACCTTCTCAGAGAGGCCTTCCCTGACACCCAAGTAAAACAGTTGCCCCCCCACCCAGCCCCCAGTCCTCTTGCTGGTCTACTTGTCTTTCCAGCACTTATCACTCCATCTACCTATCTACCTATCTATCTATCTATCTATCTATCTATCTATCTATCTATCTATCTATCATCTATCTATCTATCATCTATCTATCTATCCATCTATCTATCATCTATCTATCTATCATCTATCATCTATCTATCTATCTATTTATCATCTATCTATCTATCTATCATCTATCTATCTATCTATCTATCTATCTATCATCTATCTATCTATCATCTATCTATCTATCTATCATCTATCTATCTATCTATCATCTATCTATCTATCTATCTATCATCTATCTATCTATCTATCTATCTATCTATCATCTATCTATCTATCTATCTATCTATCATCTATCTATCTATCTATCTATCTATCTATCTATCTATCTATCATCTATCTATCTATCTAGTTAGCTAGCTAGTTACGGGTTGTCCCTTTAGTTTCTTTTTAATCTGGAGTAATCCCTTCCCCCAGTGTTTTGTTATGACATAGATTCTTTTCCCTCCTCAGAATCCATTCCTTCCTCGTATGGCTTCTGGAGAAGTTAAAGCATGTTGCCAGAGCTTACTAAACCTCTTCTACTTTATTGGGCAGGGGAGTGGAGAGAGGATTTTTTTAATAGACCTTACTTTCTAGAGCAGTTTTAGGTTCCCAGCAAAATTGAGCAGAGAGTACGGAGAGTTCCCATATACCCTCTGCCCTCATATACAAACAGCCTCCCCCGCTATCAACATCCTCCCCCAGAGTGGAACCTGTGTGACAATCCACAGACGTACATTGACACAGCATTACCCTCCAGAGTTCATAGTTTACGTGAGGGTTCCCTCTTGGCGTTGTGTACTCTGTGAGTTGGGACAAAGGTATAAAGACAGGAATCCATTATTATGGTATCATACAAAGTGTCTTCACCGCCGTTAAAATCCTCTGGGTTCTGCCTTTTCATCACTCTCTGTCCCCTAGCCCCTGGCAAACTCTGATCTTTTTACCATCTCCATCGTTTTGCCTTTTCCAGAAAGTCATGTAGTTGGAATCATATAGTATGTAGATTTCAGACTGGCTTCTGTCACTTAGTAATATGAACTTGAGGCTCCTGTGTCTTTTCATGGCCTGATAGCGCCTTCTTTTTAGTGCTGAATCATATTCCGTTGTCTGGATGTACCATAGTGTATTTCTCCACTCACCTACTGAAGGGCATATCGGTTGCTTCCAAGTCTTAGCAATTTTGAACAAAGCTGCTACAAACATCCACGTGCAGGTTTTTGAGAGGACACTCCTTTGGGATTGTACGGGAAGAGTATGTTTAGTTTTGTAAGCAATTGCCAAACTGTCCCCATTTATTTTTTTAATCTATTTATTATTTACCTCTCCAACTAGAATACAAGCACCATGAGGGCAAGGACTTTGTCTAATGCTTAGAATAGTGTCTGGCATATAATAGGTGCTCCATAAAACTGGTAGAAATCCATGAATAAATAAATGAATCCCAGGCAGTCCTCAGGCTTAAGATGCCTCATGACTTCTCAGCAGTAGGGATCTGTGGATCTTGGTTTTCACTCTCCTCCATCGTGCTCTGCTTCCTGTTATTGCCAGGCAGTTCCTTCCCCATCTACTCGGCCCAGATTTTCTCTCACGGCCTCTGCCGACTCGTCACCATGGCTTACTCACAGCTCCTCTCATGTTGCTACCGGCTCCCCCTGTTCATCTGTCCAAAGTCTGCTCCCTCTGCAGAACTCCCAACTCTCCCTGACCTTCCAGCTGAAATTCCAGAGGCAGAGAGTCTGACGGGGTCAGCCCATTCCCCATTTAGGCAGAGATCTGGGACCTCTGACAATGTTCTGGGTCTTACATCCCCGCTGATTCAATCAGCCAAGGCCACGGGCACAGAGCATGGCAACCAGGACGAAGAGCACTGTTCTTTCACACGAAGCACATGGATGCAGCAGTGGCCTTTCATGTTGACCAGAGCCTGGGGTCCAGGATGAATAATTCACCCTTTAGAGAGACACGGAAGGCTTCCGAGAACAGCAGTGATTGACCAGATCTGTGGTTTCAGAAGATAACTTTGGCTTCCCCACGATGGAGACAGTTAGTGATTGAAGCGGATGACGCGTGCAAGACAGGTTGGGCAGCCATGGCCAAGGTGAGCAGGTGAAGCCTCAAAGCAAGCCAGTCGCCGTGAAGAGTGAGGGGGAAGGAGCAGGAACAAGTGGGTCTTGAACCTGAAGGTGGTCATCAGGCACATGAGGCTGGAGTGTAGCGGAAAGGCAGGGTCTAGGCACCTGGAAGTCACAAAGATCCTCGTTAAAAGTGTAGGCTGGATGGTGTGGCAAGAGATAAGCCAAGACGGACACGTGGGGGAAATCTCTTAGATGTAAAGAGCAGATCAAAGGAGAAAAACCTGACAAGTGATCTAAATTGGAAATATTTATGCAGATGGATAGGGACTCAGAGAGTCACAGAGCCCAAGAAAAAACAGGGAAGCATTTGCTCTGCTTACTCTCCTATTCTCAAAAGTACAGGTCCAGAGGGTCCTGTATTAGATCTCACTCCGCTCCAATCCCCAAGCTTCTAGCCTGACTGTTTTCCCGCACCAGGTAATGATACTTCTTGGGAATCCACAATAGTCTAAAAATACAGCAGCTGGGCTGCAGTGCCACAATTAGTGGAGCTGCTGTCCCAGGAAACCCTCGTCACATTTTGCTTAGATCAGAGGGTGGATTAACTTTGATGTCTGTCTGAACTCCATGCGAGACACCTCTGGGGGTCTGCTTCCTGCAAGCATTCAATCTCCACATCCAAGGGAAGAAGGCGGAAGGGCCGAACAGAAGCACAAACCAATTTTTTTTCTCAGTGACTGAGAAGAAAATATGCACCCTAGGACTCCTGACATACGTGATGTGCATCCTGCCACCCTACATCACTCGAGCTCTCTCTCCCTTTGAGTGAATACCTCCCCCAGACCCGCACCCCCTTTGGCATTCACAAACATTAGCACAACTATGAAGCCCCAAGCCCTTCATCTGTGCCTTGTGTTGGAGGTAAGTGTGGGCATTTCTTTATCTATTAGGGCTCCTAGTGGCATCCAGCTGAACTGACTCTGATTCGCTGAAATCCAAAGGGAGTTTACGGGGAGCATATGGGGTGATCTGTAGAATACAACGAACTATCCAGAATCAGACTGCAAGGCGGCACGAGGGAAGCTCCAGGACCCCAGGCACGCGGGAGACAGGCAATCCTCTTACCAGAACGTCAGCCGTGGGACATATCCCCTGCAACAGTGCTGTCTGTCCTTGTGTCACCATCCTCATGATTTTTGTTTCTGGGAGAAAGAGAACAATTGAACCCGGTCGGAATCGAACCCATACTTAGACAACATGAGCCCACTGATTGCAAGGCAGTTTAGACTGCTGCTAAGAGTGGGTCTCTGGAGCCATACAGCATGGATTTGAATCCAGGCTCTGCCACTTGCTGGCCATTTGACCTTGAGCTAGTCCTTTTTGCAATGATCCAGTCTCCCCCTCCACAAATGGGGGTGCCTGTCCTCGGGGGCTGGTGAGTACCAACTGGGTAAACCTGTGATGGTGACTGGCACAGAGGAAGTGTTCTACAGCTTTGATATTAATACTGCTAGGAACCCACAGAGTCCCTGGATTTACAGTCCAACCCAAAATGCCAAGATGAGACATCGTTCTCTGAAAGGAAACAGGAGCTATTATTAACGGAGGCTGAGTGTCCAAAAGCAGTTACTATCTCCAGCCAATATCTCATCCCTCCACCAGACTGCAGCCACCATGAGGACAACAGACTCTCCTCTTAACTCACTGCTGCACCCACCAGCACCTGAGAGGTCCCTGGCTCAGTGTAGCTTTGTCTAATGTTGACTGCTTCCTTTTGAGTTCCTGATCAACCAGCACAGTGCTTTGCCTGGAGTAGGCACACAATAAGCATTTGCTGTTTGAATCCATAGGTCAGTGGGATTCTCAGAAAGGGGAGTAACATTGGGATCAAAGAGATGAACTTGTATTTGGGAGGATTCCGTGGCAGGCAAGTGATGGTATAATGAGGCTCATAAGCTATCCATGGACTGTATTATTTGTATAGATTAGTGTATTTGTATAGATTATAGGTCAGCTGCTGGCCAGCCTAAAACCTCTAGCTCAGCATGAGGGGCAGAGAAACCACCAAGTACTTGCCTCATCACCTCGGAGTGGGGGTGGTTCATCTGTCCCACATTGGTCCTGTCCCTGCCTCGGAGGCACAGCTGGTGCCTCACGAGGACATCCTGGCACCCTCCACATTGGCTCTCAGATGCTCTGTGGATAGGGCTCAGCCAGCCATCTGCCGGGCTTGCTCACAAAGACAGTGGGATGTCATGGCAGAGTACATCCGATTAGGAATCATGAGAGCTCAGCCCTGGTCCTGGCTCAGCCAATGGGGTGGGGTCTCTGGTTCTTAGTGACCTATTTATTGATAAATAATAGGGTAATCCTTGACTTGAAGCTCGTGGAGGTGACAAGCAATGGAAATCACACCCATGGTGTTTTCATCTGGAACTCCTGTTTTAAAAGACAGAACCCAACTCAAACTCGCTTCAGTGAAGAGGGGACTTTATTGGTTCATGTTACTGAGAAATTCGGTTTGGGGCACAGTTGGCTTCCGGGGCTCAAATGTAGTGTCAGCATCTGATTTCTCCCCATCTCTCAGTTCTCCTTCTGCTATACTGTCTTCATTCTCGGTCTCTAAATGGTGGTCCCCAGCAGTTCCAGAGTCTCATCCCTTCAAGTTCAAATCCAGGCTCCTGGCAGCTGGGATAGACTACAGTTGGCTCAACATGGGTTACGTGGCCAGGCTGGACAATCTAGATGCAGCCACATCGGACAATCAGGCCTGGGTCCGGTGTCCATCTCTCCCCATGATGAGTGAGGAAGCCTGGTCAGTCTTGGTTATATGCTTAACCTTCAGAGCTGGGATGGGGGGAGAAGCCCCAGTTTACCTCAGAGACTGGGAGAGGAGTGGTTTGCCAAAAGGTATTTGGGATACTGTTAACAGAAAGAGAAGTGGGTGCTGGGTGGCTAAAACGACAAACGTGCCCTACACCTGGGATTTTTATATCACGGGATATAAAGCATGCATTGCCGCTTCCCTGTTTGCTATGAAGTCTTCTGTCTTCACCCTAACAAGCTCCTGCAAGCACCTGAGGAGCAGCTGTCTCACCCTACAGTCACATGTCTTCCTCCTCTGAACTTCGGGAGCCTGCAGGACAGTATCACTCACCAGCAACAGGTGGTGTCGGGTCATTAGTTATCTTTTTACGTACATGTCCTGTCTCTTCAACCATATGGCAGGATCCTGGAGAACAAGGGTCACGTCTTATTTATCTTTGTGTCCCCGATAGCGCTTTGCCTGATGTTTGGGGCGTAGCAGACAGCCTATAAATCTGCCGGCAGCTCAAACACCTGGTTTATATGCTTCTGGAACTACGGAAGTAAACAGTAGCTTGACTCAACTACAAAACTACAAAGAAAGAGGAAACCTGTGCCCTCCACATCATTTCTGAAAGATCGTAGATCTTTTCTGGACTAAATAATGATGCTGGGGTCAAGATTTGCTGGGGTCTTCCTTGCTCTGCAGCTCCGAGCCGTTGGTGTCATTCTTTTTCATAAAGGATTGAGTGAAGGCCCAAGGGATCTTAGCCTCAGCTGCCAGTACCTCTGGGTGGGTCGTGTGCCTGCATAGCCCACCTGGAAGCATGGGGGAATGGCAATCACAGGACGAGGAAGCAGATATCTGTCCTCAGCGGCTCCTACCTCAGGCGACAAGGCAGAGCCCCAAGGTCTCGACAGTGGGACAGGCTGCTGGCTCCCTGGCCTGTACCGATCTCTACACCCCATCCTCCTTCCTCACCCTGCCATCCAGCGAAGGGAAGAAAGAGAGAGAAGGGCATGGAAAATCAGAGTCAGAAAAGATCTGCTTGTAGCTTGGCTGTTGAAACAGTCCTCCCAGGTGGTTCAGAAGCTCCTGTGTCTCCGATTTCAGAATCCCCTGCAGGCCATCCTGGGCCAGGGGATTTGCACTTTTGTCTCTAATCCCCTCAAACCGCGCTTTAGGCCAAGTGACTTGTCCACATCCGCGCAGCCAAGCCAGGATTCCCTCACCTGTAAAAGATAGGAGGATTAAATCAACGAGCCCTAGAGAGCATCCGCCTCCTGGTATAGTCACGGAAATCGCAGCAATGGGGGAAGAACGAAAAACCGTGGCTGGTAAAGGAGGCAGTGGTAAACGAGGTCAGAAGATCGGTGGGTGGAGCGGCTGAGAGAAAAACCAGGCTGCGGGGTTGGGGTCAGAACAGGGAATCGAGAGCCACGAAAGCTCCGCTCGCTAAGCAAGCCCGCGCGGCCAGGAAGCGCCGGGGAGGCGGTGCCAGGGGCTCGAGGCCCCGCCCCTCCCTAGCTCCACCCAGGTCCTGGCCCCGCCTCTATCCCCACCCCTTCCCCGCCTCTAGCCCCGCCCCGCCTCCGAGTCCCGCCCCGAAGGTCCGGAAGCGAAGGCCGCTCCTCCCCTTCCGAGCGGGGTCACGACCCGGCCGGCGGGAGCCGGGCTTGGAGAGTGAGGGGCGCTGGGCGGGTCGGGGCGGCCCCCGGCTGGAGCCATGTCCCGGAACCTGCGCACCGCGCTCATTTTCGGCGGCTTCATCTCCCTGATCGGCGCCGCCTTCTACCCCATCTACTTCCGGCCCCTGATGCGGCTGGAGGAGTACCGTGAGTGACCTGTGACCCCACGCGGTGCCCTGGCCCCAGGAATCCCCCCGTCCCCTCGTCATCCCCACGTGAGGCCGTGGACAGAGCTTGGTTCGCGAGTCAGGGAGACCCGGGTTCGAGTCTCGCTGTGCGCAGCCTTGTGAAGGTGGACAGGTGACTCAGCCTCTCAGACCCTCAGCGTCCCCCTTTCGTGGTTATCAGTTTGTATAATATCTAAAAACTCGCCTCCGGGCAGCCTCAAAGGTAATGAAAGCAATCTGCTCACAGTAGGGCCGCACTAAGTAGTAGTTCACGCTCATATCCACAGAAGGCTTTTTATGTATCTCATTAGGCGCACATTGGATCGTTTAAGTTTACACAGCCTCACTTCGAGGTAGGTATTATTATCTGTTTTACAGATGGGGACACTGAGGCTCAGAGAGGTTGTGTAACGTGCCCAAGGACACACGGCTAGTAAGTGGCGAGACATATTCCAGCTCCCGCCTCTGTTTCCGGACCTTGCACGCCCTGAAGCTGGGAACGAAGCTGTTGTGGGGAGGGAGATGGACCCGCATTATCCTGAGCTGGAAGGTGTTTTCATCGCACTTCGTTTCCACTCCCAAAAATGTCTTTGAGCGGAGATGTTTGAAACCTAAACTGTTAACTTGGGTTTTTGAGTTTTTCCTCTCCTTTCTCCTCAAATCTTTTTTCAGACCCTGCTGTCTTGCTTCATATTAAGCTGGTTGCTCACATGACAGTGGTGAATATCCTGGGAGTAATTTTCTTCCTTAATCATTCAGGTCCTATCATTCTAAAAGCCAAACTCTCCTTCCTTGAGACCTATACTTCAGCAAGGATTAGCACTTTGATACATCTGAAACCATCTGTCAGAGAGAAAATATTAGGCATTAGAGGCTCATTTTGTTCTCCAGGAAACCTGAATCATCTTGAAGATGGAAGAGGGCCAACCGTACCCCTTGAGAATATTAGCGGAGGCTGAAGGCCCGGCGATTTGAAGGCGAAAGCTCCGTGTAAATGCTCTGCCCTTTACAGATGCTACAGCATTTGGTTTCTGAGGCAGAGCGTTTAAGTACACACTCAAATTTCCTTGTAGCTTCTTTTCATCAGCCAAGATTGAAATGGCCCCTGCATTCTGCCTTCTAGCCTATCTCCATGCACCATGCGTGGAGGGAAACATGGGGCTGCGTGAAGCCCTGCGTAGTCTGTCTGCATTATCCCTCCTTACTGGATCCCTGCCCCAGGCTGTTCTATGACAGCCTCGAGAGTTGAACTGGGGACAAGGGAGTCTACTTTGGATCCCACTAAAAAAGTTTCAGTCACGAAGACTAAGGCTGTGGTTTTCTCCTGGGGATGATGTTTGTCCCCCTAGGGACATTTGGTTATATCTGGAGACATTTTTGCTTGTCACAAAATGGGTGGCATGGGGTGGGGTGGTATAAGTGTGCCACTGGCACCTAGTGCATAGAGGCCAGGGATGCTGAACTTTGTGCAGAGCGCAGGACGGCCACCCATAACGAAGAATTACCTAGCCCAAAATGCACATGGCGCCAGGGTTGAGAAATCCTCCTGTGGGTCAGGTGATCAGGGTGTGGCTTTGCGCGATGTCTCCCAACAATGTCTTTATAGGGATAGTCTGGAGTCTATGGTTGTCTGAGTCACCTTGAGACAAACAGATTAGGCCTTTTAAGTGAACATTCAGTGTGTGTGGCTACAGTAGCTGCATTTTTAACTGTAAGGCAGTCAACACCTGCCCACTTTTCTGGTTCAGTTTTAATTAATTTGTACACTCTTACCTGAGAGTCATAACTGATTCCTTAAACAGGTAAATGATACTAAATAGCTAATATTTACTGAAAGCTTATTATACATCTGACACTCTTCCAAGCACTTCTTATGTATTAACCCATTTGGTGCTCATCACAACCTTCTATGGTAGCTGCTGTGTGGTCATCACCCCCATTTTATATGTGGGCAGACTGAGGTATGGAGCAGGTAACTTGTACAAGGACCCACAACTGATGAGTCCCAGATCTGGGGTTTGAACCAGTGTCCTTAATCATTACACCAGGGCACCAACTGCCTCTCTAAGAGGGTGTGAGAAGTAAGTCAGATGAGGGTCTAAATCCCTTGCTAGAGGAGGACCTTAAAGTGAACTAACCTCTCTGAGCCCAGCTGTTTCCTCATCTGTAACAGTGGAATTTGCAGGACTGAATTTACGTGTTTTGGGGTGAATTAAATAAGATAACGGGGTGGAAACACATGGTCTATTTTACATTAGGCATCCCGTAAAAACATTTCAAAAATGAGCCACAAGGGCAGGGAAGTGAGACAAGGAGATTTAAGCAGGTGGACAGACCCAGGTGACGCATTCGTGACCGGGTCTTGGGGACCTACTGTGAGGACAGAGCTTCAATTCATTTCAGTGCATTCAACTAGCATTTCGCTTCCTTTTCACTTTTTTAGAACCTAGATTGTAGTGATTACTGTGTGCCTGGCACTGTGTCAGGTGCTGGATATGTGTGAGCAGACAAGGCGGTGTCGACTTAAAAAAAAAAAAAAAGCACAACGTGAGAGTTGCGAGTTGAGTTTATTTGGGGCAAAATGAGGACTGCAGCCTGGGAGACAGCATCCCAGGTAGCTCTGAGAAACTGTTCCAGAGAGGCAGGGGGGAAGATTAGTCTATCTGTATTCTTGGTAAAGGAGGAGTACATGCAATCAAATACATTTTTTTGCAGGGAGCTTCTGTGAGTCACGAGGAGCAGACGTCACCATGTAGGGATTTAGCGCTTTCCTAGATATGAGGAGGTGCGAGGGTTGGATTCATAAAGTCAGCTCCTGAAAACATCTAACTATCTGAAGACCCACTTTCCAAAGCACAGAGTGCCTCTTTGCTGGTCACCACCCTGAATTCCCTTCAGGGGATGTGGAAGGTTAGCAGCTGCAGCAGCACGTGTGGTTTAATCATTGTCGTAGAGGCAGGTGGCAAGTGCCCATGGCAAGTGCCAGTTTATAGTTGACAGCGGTCAGAGCTCCTCTCACGTCACGGTCCTCCCCTGTGTCCGGTCCCCTCCCCACACCCCTCCCTGCACTCTGAGCTTGTGTCCCTGCTTCACTGGCCCCCAGGACCACCCATTCTCTACCCAGCAGCCCCCGTGGTCTTTCTGGTTAGTTTGTTACTGCTGATCTACCTTTGCATTTGTGGTCGAACAATTCAGACTATATGATTTTGATTTTTTGGTATTGGTCAAGATTTTCTTTGTGACTTGGTACAAGTCAGTTTTTGCAAATGTTCCCTGTGTGCTTGGAATGATGTATGTTCTCTTGTTTGGGAGTACAGAGTTCTGTATGTGACAGTTCCAGATCATTTTTAATTTTGTTACTTAAATATCTTGAGGCCATATTATTCTGTGCACACAATCTAGAGTATTCTGGGGGATTTTTTTCAGTTATTATTATGAATCCTCTTTACCCCTCATATTTCTCCCAAACTCTGTTTTATCTGATGTTATCATAGTTAGCAGCTCTCTTTTGGTTGGTGTTTTCCTGGTGTATATATCTGTCCTCTTATATTTAGCCTTTATTTGATAGTCTTTTTAAACTGTTGGACCAAGATCACTTTCACTTATGTGTACTGATATATTTACATTTATTTTCCCTGTCTTATGAATTCTATTTATTCTTCTATTTCTCTACTTCCCTTTTTTCTCCTTTTCTGCCTTCAAGGCTTCTTTATTTAACTTTCTTCCTCTCTACTAGTTTGAAAGTTTACCGTTCTCTTTTTTTTTTTGTGATGACAGTTTAAAGTTAGTCAGTATCTTTACCGACTGTGAAATATGTAAAGACCTTAGACCCTCAGCTCCTGCCCCCGCCTTGTGTTTCTCACTCACCAGGCCACTTAGTACCATCAGTGTTTCATACAGTCATTGGTTGCTTCTCTTTATCCTCATTCTTTACTCACCGGTCCTTCTTTCATCTCATATCTTTCTAGTTTCAGTTTTCTTCATTCTGAACTACATCTTCATATTTCTTTGGTGAGAATTTGTAACTGGGAAAATCCATTCTTGTGTGTCGGAAAATGTATAGAACTCCAGGTCTTCCACTGTGGCTGTTGAAAAGTCTGTTGTTGTGCCATTTGCTCTTTGAATTTGATCATCTCACTTGCTTATTTAGAATATTTCAATAACCCTCGCTGTCCTCAGAGTCCACATGGTGGAAAAATCATTGAAGTATTTTAATCAGGAGATCAAGGTGACCAGATTCACTCTTTCCAGGCCTCTCTGACTGTGTGTGACGGAGGGGCTGGAAGGGTCAAGGTTGGAGGTAAGAAGGCCAAGTACGGGAAGGCTGTGCTTCCCGTGACCTCAGGGAGAGGTGACTGTAGCCTGAACCAGAGTGGTGGTGGTTATGGAACCAGAAAAGACTGGATTCTGGAGACAGATTTAAGAAATAAGTCCTCTACAGGGATTTGTGAGTGAGTAGCTCAAGGGTGAGGGAGGGAGACGAAAGAGACTGACACTCTTTCTGGCTCCAGCAGCTGAGGAGATACAGTGCTAGGCATTAAGAAATACAAGAAGTCTGTTTGGCGGGGTGAGAGGACGTGCTAGTTCAGTTTGGGATGTGTTGCGTTTTAGGTACCCGGATGCGCTCTTGGAGATTTCCATGGTGATGGGATGCCAGTCTGGAGCTCAGCCACAGGATCTGAGCTGGAGCTAGAGATGGAGCGTCATTGGCACTGGATGGGAAACAGAGTCATTGCAGTAGGTGGTGCCCCCAGGCAGCGTTCAGAGATGGAAAAAGACAAGGTGGTCCAGGACAGAATGCGGGTGAACACTAGCGTTTAACGGGCTGAAGAGCAAGTGGTCAGAGGAGGAAGGGCCTTCAGAGGAGATTGACAAGGAGTGGCCAGAGCGAGAGGATTAAAACCAGAAGAGGCTGCAGTCACGAGCCCCAGGAAGGCAGCACTTCATGAAAAGGCTGTGGTCAGCAGGGCAAGGCTGCTTGAAGACGGTAAGAAAGATAAAACGTGAAACTGTCCATGGGATCCAGCGAAAGGAAGGTAAAGCGCGTCGGTTATTTTGTTAAAAGTGCCTTCAGTGGTTTGATGGTGAGCAGAAAGGTTTCAGTGGATGGAAGAGTAAGTGGTGTGTTGGCTTGACGATTTCAAGATGTTGGGCTGTGTGGAGAGGAGAGGGACCAATTATATTTGTAACTGGTCAAGGGGGCTGGGGGAGTTGTAGTTTCGTTTTGATTGGGAGCCGTGGGAGAGCCAAGAGAGTCTCTGGACAAGGAAGACTGCTGGAGAGAGAAGACAGTCTATAGAGTGGGAGGCGGCCTGGGATCTTGAGATCAGGTGGAGGACAGAGACTTGGACCAAAGGCAGGACACCTCTTCCACCAGCAGAGGAGGAAGGGCAGGTGTGAATACAGTCAGATGTGGGTGTGGTGTTGGCGGTTGTAGGCACTTGCTGGTGGTTGTGGCTTCTGTTCTCGTTGTGATACAGGCGGTCAGGTGGCTATGCCTGAGAGGCACCGCCCCCAGCCAGACTCTCCCTCCCTGAGACGCTCTCTTCCCTGGGCTTCGTGACTGCCCCTCTGCCAGTAGTCCTGGCCTTGCTCTTTTGCTCCTACCTTTCATCCACGCCTCCTTTGCCTCTCTTGTTGGCTCTTTCTCTTCTGAGCATCTTTCATACATTTATGGTCTCCAGAATCCTGGGCAGACCGAGGAGAAGCCCGCAGTCCTTGGAAGGGCTGGGCAGATACCCGGTCCTCGAGAAGGGGAGGCCATGTAGGGCCCAAGTGTTGAGTCACTGTGGACCCTTCAGCTGGGCCAGCCTGACGGATGCGGGCCGGCCTGGGTATGGGGACAGGTAGGTTCCGGGGCCCCTGCTGGAATAAGCCTCAAGGCAGTAGAAAAGAGGCAGAAGGCTGCTTAGGTAAAATAAAGCCAAGGAGATCTTCCATGATTCTGAAGCAGACAGGCCGCTATCACAAGGCTGCCGTTTTGAATTTCATTTTGACATCCAGTGTGATCTTTAGCTCTTGCACTCACTCAGCCAGACGTTACCAAATGTGAGGGGAATACAAGGTCAGTTGCACACGTGATACCCGAGTACTGAAATGAGCGCTGGGGAGATAGCAGTTGGCATTGGTAGTTGTCGGTCCCAGACCAGAAGCGTGGGGACAGTTCTGCTGTGCTTCTGGAGGGAATCCGGACGTTGCTTTCTAGCTCTCACCCTGTGAGCAAAGCATGGTTTGTGGGAAGAGCCCACGTTTAGGAAAGTGTACAGGTGCTGTAACTCGAAGCCTAGTCTGCCTTTTGTCTCTGCATCCTAGAACCAGACAGTGATCCTGAGTGTGGCCTTTTAGAATAAACAGCATTTCAGGGCAGCCTGTGAAATGAGACAGAATAAGATCATTTTCTATGAACTTGTTCATTTTTAACTTTAGTTACACGTGCAGAAGCATAAAATCATAGGGTTTCACCAGAAACCTTGTGCTCATTCAGTCCCTGCATTTAGGTGACTGGTCCAAGGTCACTTAGCATATTTATTGCTGGTAGACACTAGACCCTAACTCCCCTGCCTTGTCCGCTGCTTAATGATGCCCTGTTTCACCTGCCTTTAGGACAAGGGAGAGCCAAGCCAGCAAAGCCAAAGGTGACGTGGGAGAGCCGTGACACGTCACTTTTCCTCCCTCTCTCCTTCCGTCCCCAACCTCAAGCGTGTGGTGCAGAGTCACAGCAGGCCTATGAGAAATCACTTGATGTGGAAATGCCTCTTAGCTTGGAAGGGCATTTCCCCAATTACACGGCAAGTGCTCAGAATATGCTTTTTATTCCTTTCACCGTAGAGTCGAATGAAGTGCACAGACAAAGTCTTATTTGCTAACAGGCCTCACAAAGCTGCCTGGATTCTACCACACAGCCTGGTGAGAAACAGAGGGGTTCCCGGCATTGGGAGGAGTCCGCGCTCCCGGTGGCCCTTTGGTCCCCTCAGCCACTAGCTCACACTCACCCCCAGTACACACATCTCGTTCTGGGTCACCCCACAGTCAGGCTGCAGCAAAGTGGGAGCGCTAGAAAAGTATTTTTTAATTTTATATTTGCTGTTTTTAGAAGAGACAGTTAATTCATGGAATAGTCACAGTGTTGTTGGACTTCCTTATACTTGTTTTGCGGTTGTGCATTTTTGTTGTTAAAAAAAAGTAAAATAAATCCAGACTGACAGAGAAGATGTAGGAGTCGTACAATAAGTCCCTTTCTGTCCTTCACCTGGGTTTACCAGTTGTTAACATTTTGCCACATTTGCTTTCTCTCCCTGTGTGTATGTTACACATCTGTACACACATACATACATATAGGCACACCTATGTTCCTATAGAATTATATCACGCACATTATAATTGTTACTGTTATTTTGGTGAACCTTGAGAGTTGAAGACCTTGTGAGCTTTGATGCCTGAACACTTCAGCATGTATTTCCTGAGCACAAGGACATTCTCTTACATGATCACAATTATCCACTCCAGGAAATTTAATATGGACACAATGCTAATATGTAACATACAGTCCATATTCAGATGTTGACATTTGTCCAATTACCTCAGGTTGTGAGTTGCTTTTATTTTAACTGTTCATTGACAGGAGTTGGAGGGGGTATTCCTGAGGTGGTGGTTTCACTGCGTAAGGCCCCGAGGTTAGATTCTGCATCTGCTTTTAGGTTTTCATCTGCTGGTTCTCCCTGAGAGCACCCTCAACTAGTCAGTAACAAGACCACTGGAGGGGCTGGTGGTTGGGCGTGCTGTACCCGTTTGCCGTGAATGTTAAGTAAAGTAGCATGTCATACAGGTTTCACAGTCTGGACGTTTAATACGAGCATAGCTTTCATTTTCAAAGACTTGAAAATGATGAGGTGGATTCTTTTGCTACCATACAGAAGTGAGCCCGTCTGCATGTATTCCTAAGTTTTAAATAATGTACCTTGGCCCTTTGAGTCGAGCTGAGGATCGTCAGTGAAAACTGCAAATCAGCTCACTGCCTTAGCACCAGGGGGCAGAGTCGGGCCTGCTGAGATGCTGGAGAGGGGACTATTCTAACCAGCACCACAGTGCTCCAGGCCCAGTGCTGCATATTTGCATTTTAATCACTTCACTCCAGAGAGAAACATGCTCACTACTGAAAAGTCGGTAATTAGCTTATCCTGATTTGTGTACATAGTGAAACCCCTGACTTCTACGTTGCCCTTTTTCCTGAGGCTGAGAGACATTTGCTATTTCTCTAATGATGGCAAAATAGAAACCTACTGTCAACCTCATCAAGATGTACTTGCTAAGTCCTGAGGGACCAGTTTGTTTTCCCTTTAGCATATCCCGCATTCACCAGTAAAGTGTCTTTGTGTCACATCATGAATTTATATAAGACTGCTTTGGCCTTAGAGTATTTATAAAACATTAATGGATGAAAGAACCAGGGGATGTAGATAGGATGCTGATACCGGGTATCACTTGGTAGGAACTGGTTCTGCAAATCGATTTAAATTGCCCATCCAAGCCAAAAAAAGAGGTGGTTGCATAAGGACAAGGATTATAAAGAGATTATGGTCTATTTAAAATAAATCCTCAGCCTCTCTCCACCCTCATTAGCAATTAGCAAGGAAGTGCAAAGACAGGGATTCTTTTCTCTTCACTTGGTTCTCCATTGCTTCGTAAGATGTGAGAACACAATTAGGCATTCTGTTGCCACCAGAAGTCAACTTCTTTTGATGCTTGGCAGCCTGCCAGCTTCTTTGGCTTGGCAGGACCTGCCTCTTGGAGAACGTGTTCAGTACACTAGGATGTCTGATTCTCTTAAATCTGGACATCTAGAATGCTTTCTGGCAATCAAGCATGTTTTAAAAACTCATCTCTTCCTTCTTCCATAATACTGGAGAAGAGACCTTTTAGGTGTGAAAAATGATGTCTATTTTTGTTCCTGGCATGATCGATGACAGTGTAGTCTTTTACTAGTTGGCATTTTCTAAGAGCATGTTTGAGACACTTCCATACTTGGAGACTTACGTGGTGACAGCATGGTAGGGCTCAATCCTACAGGAATTTAGCTTCTTAGAAAATGAGATAGCCTTTTGTGTTGAGTTATTTTAGAAAGTCTGACACCTCAGAGCTCCCATTGTCACCCAGTCCAGATGGAGGAAGACTTTGGCATCTCTTAGTTCACAGGGTCCTGGTTGTCGTTTACCTGCTACTTTTCAGAGAGGCCCAGTGAAACCATCAGACCATTGTCTGTAAGCAGCTTCCTTGTGCTGTTTGCTCTGTCTTGCTTGGAATTGGATGTCAAGATTCAGATAATCCCTATTGCCCAGTGTTTTATTTGCCAAAGTAAAACTTGGCATTGATAAAACTCTCAGATCACTTAGAATTGACTTTCCGTCATATCACCGGAGAAGTTCAATGACTATTCAATTTGGTAAAGCACTGTTTCCTGTACCTTTATGCTTGTGTAACTTCATAAGAATAAAGAAAATGGCCTAATATTAAATAAGAGCTAAATGTGGATTTAAAGAAACACTGTCAGCCTGATGAAAACAAAGGTTTGATTACAACACTTAATTACTGTAATATAGTAGTAAACATCCTTTGGCTCTAAGTCTTTCTGCCAAAAAGCCACCATTTGTTTGTCAAGATACTTAAAATAATAAGTCTTTGTTTTCACAGCCCTTGGGTTTATTTGAAACCACTTAGAAAGATGTGTCAGAGTGCTTGAAGCCCACAGACATAAAATGCCCAATTTCTCTTGGCCCTCGCCTGTTGGGCATCTCCAAAGAGATCGGCTGTCGCTAAAACGCGCTTACTAATTGGCGCAGCACCTGCAGTCAATTAGGGAAGCTTCAATTATCCAAACCAAAGCCACCCACCCAAAGATTAATTTTCTGCTCTATTTCCTATCAAAAACATAGCATATTTAGCTCTGGGTCCAGGCCTTCAGTTGGAGTGCATTTTAGACACATAAACTGCATCGTTTTCTTGTTAATTGTACTTGTTCCTTCAATTCAGCAGCCTTGCCCTCATCATAGCACACCCACCAGTTCTTTCAAAATTGTTCTTTTTCTGTTGTTTGTGTTGCCTTTCCAAACTGCTGAGATCACCGAGAAAACATGTTCGCTGGGAGCTTTTCTTGTGAAGTACGGCTTGCTTGCTTTCACTGAAAATATCCAGTCTTTTTGTTGGATAGGATGTGACTCCCATAACCTAAAAGCTTTGGGCAATGGCAGCTCTGAATTTAATAGCACCCAGATATATTGTTTCCTAACTGTCCCATGTCATTGTCCAATGCAGATGCAAAGATTTCCGCCCTGCCCCCCAGCCCCTCCCTAAAGAGTAATTTTTCTGTTGTGTTTCTCAGAGAAGGAACAAGCCATAAATCGAGCTGGTATTGTCCAAGAAGACGTGCAGCCACCAGGTAAACTTAAAAATCAAAACGAAATTCCTGTGTGCTATTGTGTGGCTGTGGGGGTGGTGCTTTGCAGCGGGAGAAATCTTCGCTTCCAGGCTGGGTTGTAATTGTGCCGCCGTTTCCCAGCAGTTGCCATTTTAGCGGTTGTGACCCCAAGACGTCCCTTAAAATTTCACTCCAGTATAGGTTTTGCAAGTTTGCACGTTTCCCTTTTGCATGTGATAAGAGGGCATAAATGTGTAACAAGTGTGCAATTAACTTTGAAGCATAAATAGCTGTTTTGCAGACTTATTTACCAAGCACCTATGTAAACACTACCCTCATGGGAAAATGCTGTTTACCTGTGCACTGTTTTAATTGCTGCGGGATTCTGCTTTATACAGAAGCTCGAAAGCTCCCTTTATGGCTGACTGGTTACTTACTTTGAGACGATCCAAGTTGGCCAAGAATGAGAGATTTCTTGCTTATTAGCCAAAACTCTTGTAATCTGTGGCAGTAGTCTTTTTTGTATTTATTTTTTAACTAAGCAGTTACATGTCTCCCTGCTGTGCAGCAATTTCTGAGCCATTGAAAAGTCTGTCTCGGCTGCCTCGGCTTCCCAGCCGGTCTGTTCTGGGGTTCCGGCCGCTTGCCTGCACCACCTCAAGCTGCATGGAAATCGCACAACTCCATTCTGATGTCATCGTGTTTGTTTGGGGTCGAGGGAAGTGGTAGGAAATTTTAACATGAATCCTGTTTTTATTCATGTTTCTTTCTATAGGGTTAAAAGTGTGGTCGGATCCATTTGGCAGGAAATGAGAAGGCTATCGCCACCTCTGATTACGAAAGTAGACAGAGTCTTCATGCTTTTAATTCTGCAGCAAGTACTGTAAGTCACCTGGCTAGAGAAAGATGGCTGGAGAAGAAAACTCTAGAAGGCCGTAAAGAAGAGTACTGTGCACAAGGATTAAATTCCCTTCTTAAACATCGAAAGAACCCTGGAACAAATCACACCATTATGAAGGTTCTCATGATTTGGTTTCCTTTCTAAAAATGAAGCTTTCACCCAGTTGGGTTCAGAGGTGATCTACTTATTATTCATCCTCCACCTCTTATCCAGCTGAGCTGTGGTGTGAGTACAGGCAACCAGTAGACTTGGGAAGATCCTAGTCTGTTTTGCCATCTTCCAAATAGGAAGTTTCAGTGAAAAACCACCCTATTGAGCCAGCCTCATAGGGCTCTTTGAAAATGTTAAAGTTGATAAAACTCTTTGAGGACAAGGTACATTGTACTCTTTAAGAATAAACAGTTGAACTCAGCTGTCTCATTGGGAAGCTTGCTGCATGTTGAAAAATAAATAAACATGAAGCAAATCAAACTAAATGGGTGTGCGTGCCTAGTAGAGATGAGTGTCAAATTAACCGAAGTGAAAATGTGTACATTAAAATGATTTCTTTTTACTTCACAATGGTGTATGTCTTTTTTGTAAATCCTTTTTTATGAACTCATTAAATTATACCAAGAAGTACTATTTGACTAGATTGTATTTGACTAGATATTTGACTGTGTGATGTTTGTCAGATTGTATACAAGTAAAACTTTTTTTTTTATAAATAAGTACTACAGTGGAAGTACTGTACAGTGGAAGTTTATCTTGGCTGCTGCTTTTTTTTTAAAATTAATTAATTAATTTAATTGGCTGTGTTGGGTCTTTTGCTGTGTGTGGGCCTTCTTTAGTTGTGGTGAGTAGGTGCTACTCTTCGTTGTGGTGCACAGGCTCCTCATTGCTGTGGCTTCTCTTGTTGTGGAGCATGGGCTCTAGGTGCTTGGGCTTCAGTAGTTGCAGCACATGGGCTCAATAGTTGTGGCTCACAGGCTCTAAAGCACAGGCTCAATAGTTGTGGCGCACGGGCTTAGTTGCTCCGCGGCATGTGGGATCTTCCTGGAGCAGGGATTGAACCCGTGTCCCCTGCATTGGCAGGCGGATTCTTAACCACTGTGCCACCTAGGAAGCCCACAAGTAAAACTCTTAAAGGTACGTAGCAAATGTGTTGAGACAAATATTTATTGAATGAAGTTCTCTACCAGATACCTCACCAGGTGCTGCAAAGATGAGCTTGAAACTACTTATTTCTTTCTCTGGCGCTCTCTCTGGCACCCTCTCTGGCACCTTACTAGATTCTGTGCTTTTGAAAAGACACATCTTTTTCATTTTTAGATTTCCCAGAGTGCCTTGCACATTACTTTATGCTCTCTTATAGATGAGCTGCCTAATGACATAATTTTACTATTGTGAAACTGGGAGTTGGCTTAACAGACAACTGGCACAATTATGTTAATTACTGTCAAAAAGAAATAAGATTGATAGCTCCAAAACCAAAGACATTGTTTTTGGTAGGCATTCCCTAACATTTAGTTGACTTATAGTTAACAACCCAGTAAAAGAAGCTGACTCCTTTGAGGTACATTTGACCACTCTTTTCCTTGGAGGGGGCACCAGGAGGTTGTGTGACTTAGAGTCAAGCATCCTGTGGGAGCTTAGTTGTGATTTCTTTGTGACTGAGGCCAGTGTCTGTACATCTGCTTTGGAAGATGTCCAGGCTGAAAAGACTGCATCTCAGTGCCATAGACAAGACCTTTGGGGCCTTGATGGCCTGTTTGTCGGCTGGAACGACTCAGTTTAGTCTCCTGAGTGAGATCTATGTCCTGGCCTTGACCCTGCCCTTGGTCTACCTCTTGGCAGAGATAAAGAGGCTTTCTGTCCTGCTCAGCTGCCTTGATGTTTATGAAAGGATTGCTCTTGATGTTATCAGAGGTGTAGTGTCAGGCTGTGCAGCCCACGCTTGACAAAATCCCGGTTGTAAGAGATGCTACTTGTGAGGATCGACTGAGGTGAGGGCCTGGTGGTTCATCCACGCTGCTCCCAGGCGTGCCTCCAGGATGATGGGGAAAGTGCTCGAAAGAGGGGATCTTGGTCAAATACAGTTAGGAAACATAGAGTTCAAGTTAATTGGGTTCATTTGCTTCTAATTTGACAGTTTCCAAGAGAGGCATAACATTTCCCAAACGTATTTGATCACAAAACATTTCTTACTGACTATCTTCTGGGCCTAGTGACCCATAGCATCCTTTTGGGAACATTCTCCAAATAGTCTCAGGACCCTTTAACACTCAAAAGTTTTTGAGAACTAAAAAGTGTTTCTTCTTAGGTGGGTTGTATCTATAGATGCTCACTATATTAGAAATTAAAACAAAATTTTTAGTATTTATTCATTTAAGAATATCAATAATAAACCCATAGGTTACTATGACATATTTTTGTGTGAAAACTTGATTTTCCATGATGAAAAAATAATTTGCAAGTTTCTTTATTGTCTGGTTTAATAGAAGTTGGTTAGATTCTCATATTTACTTCTGCATTTGATCTGTTGCTTATCTCATGTCATGTGGCCTCTGGAAAACTACTGTACACCTTCATAAGAAGATGAGAGTAAAAAAGGCAAAAAGCCTTTGGTAGTACAGTATTGTAAAAATACTTTTGTTCATGTAACCCCCGTATAAAGATCCTAGAGACCCCCTCCAGGTAGCTGGACCACACTTGGAGTCTAGTTTAGTTTTTTCTTGGACTTAGACCTTTTGAGAAGTGTGTATATGGTTGCATGAGTTCCCTCAGAGTTCCCTGTTGAGGGAGATATAAGGGGAGGGGAAAAACTGACAAAATTTCCTGTTGTTATTGCCAAAATGAAATTGTTGGGTCCTCCATTTTCAATGTCAAACAATATCCTCTTTAGGAAGACTCTGGTTGACTTTCTTTCTTTTAAATCTCAGCACCAGAAATAGCCACACAGCTGAACAGTTGGTACATTGATCCTGTGAACATTGATTTGTGTAACTTGTTTCCCTCTTTGTGTTGGCCGATAGGAAGCTTAACTGCGTTTGTGGTCCAGTTCTTTGAAAAGTACCTTGTGGAATGTATTTGTGCCATTACATTACCTTCATTCTTTTTTTCCCCCGACCTTATTTTCCTTTCTGCTTTCTCACTTCAGTTTTCTATCTTATATTGTATGTTAGACCCGTCATTTAAAAATGAGGCAGGGCACAAACAGTATTTATTCAATTGAGAAACCACTCATAATCTAGTAAGGGAAATGTCATAAATTCACAGGCAAGATTCACATAACTTTTAACATGGGATGTTAAAAGTGCTCTTAAAGAGGTTCAGAGTGCCTACTGACACTGGGCACGTGCAAACCCCGTGTCCCTACAGTTCTACTAGTTATTTATGCAGCAGAAATGCAGCCATAATCCACCCAAAGACATGGACTAGAACGTTCCCAGCAGCTCTGGAAACACCCCAAGTGCCCATCAACAGTACGATGACTAATTGAATTGTGACACATTCACACAATAGAATGCAGTATGGCACTGAGAGTGGACGAGAGGGCAGTGAACCTCACGAACAATGCAGAATGAACCAAAGCAAGTTGCAGGAGTACTTTCAGTTTGTTGCACAGCAGAAACTGGCACAGCAGTGGAAAACAATTATACTCCAATAAAGAGCTGGAAAAAAGAACTTTTAGATTCCGTTTAAAGCATACAAATGATAAATTAAGCCATAGAGTCAGAGGTCAGGATAGCGGCTACTCTTAGGAAAAGGGATTGGTGTAGCGACCGGCAAGGGATACTGGGGTCTTCAAGGTGCTGATAGGCTCTTTTTAAAAAAATAATTAATTTATTGGCTGCACTGGGTGTTCATTGCTGCACGCGGGCTTTCTCTAGTTGCTGAGAGCGGGGACTACTTTTTGGTGCGGTGCACAGGCGTCTCATTTCGGTGAGTTCTCTTGTGGAGCACGGGCTCTAGGTGCGCAGGCTTCAGTAATTGCGGCACATGGGCTCAGTTGTTGTGGCACAGGGGCTTAGATGCTCCATGGCATGTGGGGTCTTCCAAGACCAGGGCTTGAACCTGTGTCCCCTGCATTGGCAGGCAGATTCTGAACCACTGCGCCACCAGGGAAGTCCCTGATAGGCTGTTTTTTGATCTGGGTGCAAGTTACCCTGGTGTATTGAGTTTTCGAATACTTTCGTGAGCTGCACAAGTTCATTTACTTTTCTAAATGTATGTCATACTTTAATAAAGTTTTTAAAAAGAGATGCAAAAATTGTGGAATCAGGAAATTTCCCAGAGACCCATGTTGTCCGGTGGGAGGAGCATAGGTTTCAGGAGGGATGATGAAACTTACCCCTTCGGGTTGTTGGGGAAGTTAGGAATACTGTATGTGAGGTGCCTAGCAAATTACCTGGGCCTGGCAGAGGTCAGATTAATGATAGCTATTGTCATTGATGGAGTAGCTGACATTTAAACAGAGCCATGAAAGAATGCCTGGGATTCAGACATGCGGTGAGAGATACAGGTGCAGAGTCAGCAAAGCTAAGCATTTGAGAGATGGCTTGGCTGGGATGCAGGGGTCGGGGGGGGACCACTGAACCAGGGGCTTTGTCCGTCCCGTGCACCACCGGCCCAGGCTCAACATGTAGCGGGCACTTGTCCGTGTCTGGATGGATAGAATGAGCAATTGAAAGAATGAGTGAGGAAAAAAAGGAAGGAAATGGTGTTTAAGACCAGGTGGTGGGCACCCTTAAATGGCAAGCTGGCAAGCTTTACTTAATTTACAGATATGAGGTACTGGAAGCAGGAAGTGGTCTGAACACTTTCAAACAAAGCCAGGGTGCTCTCCCCAGAGCAGTGCGAGACTATTACCTGTCCACGTGAGAAAGGTGCAGAAGCAAAGGATAAGCGATGAGAAACATCAATAACAGTTTGACAGAGCAGCTTTTATCTTTTGAATCTGACTTTAAAAAATCGGGCTTTCCTTAACAAGGATTTACTCTATAGCATGGGGAATTATATTCAGTATCTTGTCATAACCTATGATGGGAAACAATCCAAAAAAAGAATATAGGTATATACATGTATATCTGTGTAATTGAATCACTTTGCTGTACACCTGAAACTAACACAATATTGTTAAGTCAACGATACTTCAATTCTTTTAAAAATTGGGCTTTCCTTTTGTACTTTTTTGCTTTTTAAAATTTCCTAATAAAATTAATTTTATTGTATTTTAGATCTTCAGTAGATCGGTGGTTAGAAGCAAACAACTGGTCTTTGCCCAGCACGGACTTGAAGGACAGATCTGAGAGGGCGTCCTGAGGTCTGGCCCCGAGGCTCAGACACCTGTGTGCTCAGCTGCTGGAAGAGCCCCCTGCCTGCTGGGGGCTCTGGATTCTGAGGCACAGAGATGAAATCTAAGCAGATAAAACACCCCGGTTTCTTAGCCCAGGGCCGGCCTCCATGGACAAGCGATTTCACTCTCCCAGACGTCACTTACACCTGCTGATCGTGGGAGGCCTTCTGCAGTGTATTCTAGCCTGTTGGTAACAAAACACACGGTTCATTGGCAAGCCCTGTGCGTGGGAAGGGAGCAGGAGCACGGGGGGCCTGCTGTGCTGCTCCACTGCATGTGGCTGGGAGAGGGACATGAACTCTGCCGCCGTCTTCCCTGGAGCAAGACAGCCAGGCAGTGGCAGTACGTCGCCCTCCCCGAGGATCCCCCAGCTGATTGGAAGCAGCAGGGCGCCTTTCACTCCTCCGCTTCTGCTAAGTGGTGTTTCCCAAACTGATCAACTGAACACACTGGGGAGAACCAAGGAGGCACTGCTTCTTACAAAAGTCAGGCAACAGTGCACAGCAGTCTCTGTCTGCGGTTCTCTGTGTCACCCTACATGATTAAAATAAGTGCCAAAAAAAAAAAAAAGGGATACTTTGTCCAGACCTTTTTGATTGCAAGTGACAGAAAACCAAACTCCAAATAGTGCGAAAAGAGAATTCAGTCATGTAATTGAAAACTAGAGTCACAATCATTTTCTATTGTCACGATCATTTCTTAAACTGTAAAGTCATTAAGTCACAATCATTTGTGAATGTCAAAAGTAATTACATCCAGTGCCCTCAAGAAAGAGTCATGCTGGGTATCCTCAGTAGCCACAGGTTTCCTCTCCTGCTTGACCTTAGCTGCTCTTTCTGCCCAGCATCTTAGCCCCTCTCTCATGGGGACATTTACTCCCCGCTCTGCGTTTTGTTCATCCTCCCACTCTGTCTCCCTGCTGTGGGTGGAGCTGACTTCACCCCATGCACGAGGAACAGTGCATGGTCCAAGTTTATCCAGTCAGAACATTGTGCAAACTCCTGGCCACAGAGATGAAATCTGAGATGAGCGTGGGGCCCAAACCAAGCTGCTCAGGTTGATCAAACGAGTAGAGTTAATCTGGCCTGTTGGCTTATGTGGGCAAACTAGAGGAGGGTCTCTTTTCCACCAGGTTTGGAGCTACGGGCAGCCGTCTTGCCACCATGAGGGCAGAGCTGACCTGAGACTGACACCATGGTGGAAGGAAGTAGCAGATGGAAGCCAGGTCCCGATGGTGTTGTTTACACCTCCTGGGTTCACTTGTGTCTGAAGCAAGGATATCTCTGGATTAATAATGTTAATAAATTCCCTGTCTGCACCAGTTTAGACTGGGTTTTGTCACACGCAACCAAGAGAATCTTGACAAGGCATCTCAACTTTATATTTTAATCGTTTTTTTTCTAAAATACATTCCACATGTCATTTCCACCTTAAATAAAGGATGTTGAACATAATTCAGCCTCCCTTTATGACTTGGGCTTATTATTATTATACAGTTGTCCCTGAGGGGCTATTGGGGTGGGTCAAACGTTTACCTGCTGTGCTTGTGAGGTTTCTGGCTTTTCTGTTTTTCTTATCTCTGCCCTGCCTCACAGCTGTAAGGAGAAGGCTCTGGCTTCATCTCGGATTTGCTGCTTCTAGTCTGCAGTCAGATGGGAAAGCATGAGCCAGAATTCTGGAATCTGGCATTAAATGAAAGTAAACGCCTTTAATGTGGATTTAGAGGTGAGGATAAAGTACAAGGGCTTTGTGACATCTTGGCTGCCCTGACATGTTTTTTTCTTTCTTTCTTTATTCTCTCTCTTTTTTAAAATGGTGTTTGCTTTCTGTTTCTGCATTGTTCTGGATAGATGAGGTTTCTTGATGTTTCTGTTGGTTAAGAATTTTACCGTAACAAAATTTTCACACTGAAGGATTGTGCCGTGTGAACAAATGAGCCAGGGTTGAAATGTCTTCTAACTTGGCAAAATTATTTAGTTTCTTTAAAGAAGGAACAGTAATCTACAGCAATATTCTGAACCTCAGGCTGACTTTTAACTTGTTTTTCTTCTTTTCTAAAATAGCCCCTTTATTCTCCACCTCTAATAACGTACACGGACTTGCAAGGGGAGAAGAAAAAAAAAGCAAGCATGTTTGTATCGGAGGGAGCAGGTTTACTTAAGGCAGATGTGGAATCAATTTGGGCAAACGTGAGTTGCCAGCTTCTGAACTCTCCTGCTAAGGACGTGCGCCCTGGAGTTCATCGGAGCCACTTAAGCCTCATAAACGTGGAGCTGGAACGTGGGGTGAGCATGTGTAGGCACACGCAGCTCACTGCCCTTGCAGAGCTGAGTGAAAACCCGAAGGGGCACACTCCCTCGGAGAAGTTCAGATGAAGGCAACTGTGTTTAGAAAAAAAATACAGCCAATGTCTGGTTTTGAAATTGCTAGGAAAAAGGCAGCTCTGATGATTTATCTTGCGGAATGAGCAAAATCGGCTTTCTAAAGTGGCTATTTTTATTCTTATTTGTGCTCCCACTTGATGTGGACTCACATTACAGACATAAAATACCCAAGCAGGAAACCATTATTTGGTTTTTGTAACGAAGAGAGCAGGACGTGGTTTTTTCCGGTCCCTGCCTCTTGAACGTTTGGTCTGCGGCTTCGGAGAACCCAGTTAGGCAGCAGACGGAGAACCCCAGAAGGGTGACTCCTGTTCTTCACTAACTAAGCATGTGACTCCTCGGCCCGCTGGGGCGCCCTGCTAATGTGTGCACCAGCTCTTGCGAAACACAGAAGTGTTCAGTGATGGTGAGAGTGACTGCAGTGAGCGCGTGTCCGAGAACGCAGCACAGCCGGGCCCCAGGGCCCCGGCCTCCTGGGCCCCGGCCTCCTGGGTGTGTTTCCAGTAAAGGGCTGGGAAGACCAGGAGGGCGGCTGCTCCTCTAGTCTCTCGCTACCTAGATAACATTATTTCACGGACTACTAGGTATGATGGGCTCAGTTGCAACCCCTCAAAATTCACAGATTGAAATCCTAACCCCCGGCACCTTAGGATGGGACCGCGTATGAGGACAGGGTCTTTCGAAAGACGATTAAGATAAAATGAGGTCATATGGGTGGGTCCTAATCCAATAGGACTGGTGTCCTAATAAGAAGAGGAGATTAGGACATAGATCCACACAGAGGCAAGACCATGTGAGGACACAGGGGGACGACGGCCATCTACAAGCCGAGGAGAGAGGCCTCAGAAGAAACAGACCCTGCTGATAACCTTGATCTTGGACTTCTAGCTTCCAGGACGTCAAGAAAATAAATTTCTGTGGTTTGAGCCAGCCAGTCTGTGACACTTTGTTTTGGCAGCCCCAGGACACTAATTCAGTAGTTGGGCAGTAAACATTTGTTGGATGCGTGTTGTTTTATCATCTCTTGTGAATCGTTCTCTAAAAGAACATTTCTTTGTCCTACGGCATCATGGCCTTAGTTTCAGCCTGAATTTCCTCCCAGGTTTACCCCACCTCCCTCCCCATATTGCTCACCCACGGGACCCTCCATTTTACCCCCACGAATCTATTCATGACCCTCAGAATACCATGAGTGCCCTCCTGCCCCTCTCCGTCCCTCTGCTCACCTCCAGTCCTTGTGGCACACCCTCCTCTCTTCTCTTCACCCATCTAAACACGGCAGTTGTTTCCAGACCTACTTTAAGTTTGTCCCCACCCCCAAGGCTTCCCTGACCTTACCAGTCTGGGGAGACGACTTTCTCCTTTGTCTTATTGGTCCACGCCATTCATTTGGCATGAAGTGGCATGGCTGCTTTGGGCTGTGATTTTATTACCAGCAGATGGCAACTCCCTCCCACCTTTAGCTCAGGGTAAAATCCTTGGCATCATCCTTGCCCCCTCTCTTTCTCTCACACCTAACAGTCAACTGGACAGGAAACCAATGGACTCACCCATCCGAGTCCTCCAGACTCTGGATAGCCTCATCTCCTCCACTGTTATATCACCAGTGTCTAAGTGGCCATCTGCTCTTGCCTGGATTAGGGCAAGCGCCTCCTGACAGCACCCTCGGCTTCTATCCTCATCCCCTGTGGTAGGCAGAATTCTGCAGTGGGCCTGCATACTCCCCTCCCCTGAGCATGGGTGGGACTTGCAGATGTGATGGATGTCAGGCTGCGATTAGGTTATGATCAATTGACTCTGAGGGATATCTTGGTTGGTCTTTATCTAGACAGGTGAGCCCTTCAGGGGGCTGCGTGCTTCCTGAAGAGAGAGATTTAAGGTGTAAGAGAGATTCCCCTCTGGCCTTGAAGAAGCAAACAGCCATATTGTTAACTGTCTGTGGAAGAGACCACATGGCAAGGACTTGAGAATGGCCTCTAAGAGCCACGCCCAGCCAACAGCTGGCAAGAAAATGGGATTTCAGTCCTGCAACCACAAGGATGTAAATTCTGCCAACAACCAGTGAGCCCAGAAGAGGGCCTTTAGCCCAGGATCCTGAGATCAGAGCCCCACCTTGATTTCAGCCTGGCGAGATCCTGAGCAGAGGACCCCGCTAACCCACGCCTGGACTACTGCTGACCCAGGAAACAGAGACAATAAACCTGTGTTGTAAGCTGTGGAGTGTGGTCATTAGGTATGCAGAATGGATAACTGAGACACCCCACTTCAGTCTATTCTCCCTGCACTGGTCAGAGTGAGGGATCCTGTTGGGACACAAGGCAGAGTGTGTCCCTCTTTCTCTCTGGAGCCTCCAATGTCTCCTGTTGGCCTTGAAATAAGAGCCACAGGACACCCTGCATGATCTGGCCTCTCCTTCCTCAAACCTCATGGCCTCTCATTTTCTCTCCTCTTCTCTCTGCTCCACAACGGCCCCTTACTACTCGGGGAGAACACCAGGCCTGTTCGTGCCTCCGCCTCAAGGGGTCTGTTCTCTCCACCTCAAATTCTCTCCTGCTAGATTTCCCCACGGCTCCTCCCATGACCTCCTTCAAACCTTGTCTCAGAGAGGGTCTCCTTGTCCCCACAGTTAGAACTGCAACCTCCTCACACAAAACCCAGCATTCCCAGTCCCTTCTGCCCTCCACCAGCACTGTATGCTTTACATGTTTATCGTGTTATTCTCTAACTGTAATTCACTTATTTATCACATATAGCGTGTGTTTGCTTCTTCTCCTGTTGGAATATACACTCCACACAAGCCAGGGTTCCACCTCCCTTTTGCTCACTGATGTATCACAAGCACCTAGAAGAGCATCTAACATCAATCAATACTTCTCAATCAGTACTTATTGAATGAATGGATGGATATGGTTGTGACTTTTTAAAAAAAATAAATTTATTTATTTATTTATTCATTCATTCCTTCATTCATTCATTCATTCATTGGCTGTGTTGGGTCTTTGTTGCTGCCCGCGGGCTTTCTCTAGTTGCAAAGAGCAGGGGCTACTCTTCATTGCAGTGGACAACCTTCTCATTATGGTGGCCTCTCTCGTTGTGGAGCACGGGCTCTAGGTGCTTGGGCCTCAGCAGTCGTGGCACGTGGGCTCAATAGTTGTGGCTCACGGGCTCTAGAGCGAAGGCTCAATAGTTGTGGTGCACGGGCTTCGTTGCTCCGCGTCATGTGGGATCCTCCCGGACCAGGGCTCACACCCGTGTCCCCTGCGTTGGCAGGCGGATTCTTAACCACTGTGCCACCAGAAAAGTCCCCTGGTTGTGACTTTTAACAGCAGGATGCTTTCTGTTTAGTTTCTCTGGAAAAGCTGCTGATGGCCCACTGGCATCCCCTTCACCCACCCCAGAGGTCACCTGGACAGTTCCCAGCAAGCAGATGCATCCTGGGTCACGGGGCAAGTCAGAATTGCCAGCGAGTTGACCCCCAGGAGCGCCCCCAGCAGCAGGGGATGGGAGGTGGTAGAGAAACACTCCAGTTCTCTTGCCCTGCCATGGGACTGAGCCCCAGATGTACCCAGTGGCAGTCCATTCACTGACACCCCTTCACTGGCCTCCTTCTTCTCCCTGTCCCATTTCTCTCTCTCACATCACCTCCCAAATAAGTGATGTGTCTTTAAACCCTTCTTTCAGCGTCTGCCTTTAGCCTAAAGGAACTTAAAGCAGTTTCCTGGTTTGAAGTATGACGGCTGCAAGCCACCTTCTCAAAAACAAGCTTTGAGCTTGACCAGTAGATGAAAACTCAAACATTATCCTGGAGGAAGACCACAGGATTCACCCCCATAATAATTTTAGAACCAGAGGACTAAAGAAAGCTTTTAACCCAGTGGATCCCAAGACTTCCTGAGAATAATTCACTTATTTATCACATACAGGATAGAGATGGACTTCCATCAAGGCAGGAATGAAGATCTGAGAACTGCACTCAACCCTGGGAGAGCCTCAGAGGAATGACCCATTCACCAGTGACTGAACCATGCGGGCCGAAGGTTCACATTCAGTGTTCGGGGTCTAGAGGCCTCTCTCCGTCTCACGGAACACAGCGTTATGCGGATCAAAAGTGATTACAATTATGGATCTGTGATTAATTTCTACAAAGCGGGGAGACACCTTATTAATTCATCAAGGGCATTGGTGTCTGAAGGGATCTTTCTAACAGAAGCTTTTGGTGTGAGCACAGTTGGAATCTACGAAACTAATCCAACCCCCATGTTCTACACAGGAGGCATCTGAGGCCAGGGGAGACCAAGGGGCTTGGCCAAGGTCACTCAGCTCAAGGTGAAGGGCCAGGGCTCCAAGTGGGCCACTAGACTGCTGTTTTCACACTCCTCACTTCACACAGCAAGAGAATGCCATACTGTGGAGAATCTGGGGTTGTTGTTTCATCTGGAGAATGTTTTGAAGGAGCGAAAATTTTCCTTAAAAAGCACAGTGAATGAATTTTACCCATTAGGGGATAAATTAGCCGCAATGACAAAATGCTGAATATTTACGACAGCAAATGAGCTTCTCTGTTGGAAGCAGCTGCACGGCATCCAAAGAATAGTACTAAAAACACAGCCACTCATTCCGGAAGCAGTGTGGTGTAATTACATGCCTGGCACGTACCTGGCACATAGTAGGCAATTAGTGCCCAACCCTTTTACCTTGGACAAGTGACATGACCCCCTCCAGACCTCTTTCTCCTAATCCGGAAAATGTGGGGAGGGGGAGTTCGTGATCTAGTGGGAAGACCTGGTTTCCAGTCTTAACGTTGCCACGGGATCCTGGGTGAGTCACGCCATCCCTCTGAACCTCAATCTCCACATCTGTAAATAGAAAATCAATTATAAACTCTCTAAGGCCTTAATTTAGCTCAAAAATTCTGAGTCTGATGGCCTCAATGTTCCCACACATCCATTTCCAACTCTCACCGTCTCTGATTTTGCTGGATTTAGAATTGATTTGTTTCTGAGACTGATATTTTTTTTAACCTGAGTAAAAATGAAATGACACCTTCCTTTCAGTTGGGCTAATCCCAAGCACGTAGCTCAGAGATGAGTGAAGAAGTGTCGAGTAGACAAAGGGAAGTGAGGGCAACCACAGCAGGGGTGTTCTGAAACCTGTCTCCTTTCAGCCAGGGGTGATCACTGGGCAATTACTCTCACCAGTGTGCCAGCTGGTAGGAAAGGAAGACCAGAGGCCTTGCTCTGACAAAGCCCAGGCAAAGTCATGAGCAAGAGGGTTGTTGAAATACGGATTTCCTCGAAGCCTTCTTTTTAGACTCCTTTTTGAAGAAAGCAGACCGCTTCAGGGGGTGTCTTGTTTCTGATCAAGATCTTCCCAGAACTCTTAGCAGGATGTCATGTCTCCACTCCAAACGGACCTCTCCCATGGCGGGGTGGAGGGTGCTCCGGGGGCAGAAACATAGGTTTTTGAAAGAACACTGCATACGATAAATTTTGCGTTAGGACTTAATTCCTGAACTGTTTGCAATATTTGTGCATGTGTACACGCACATGCGTGTGTGTGAGGGTGTGGTAGTTAAGTAATGCGATTTATTTCTGTTTTAAACAGAACTTTTAGAAGTTATATGCCCAAATGATCAGCCTCCTTGGACAGCCATGTACTTATCCCAACGATGCCACCCCCAGGGAAATAATTTTGAGAATTCCCTTTTCATTCTTCCATGCTGAGTTGAAGTCATAGTCTCTGGGATTTCCTCAGTGGTAGGGAAACAAGTTATTTTAGGAGTAATTTTGAGTTTAAATAGCATTGAGTAACTCAGAGCAGGACTTGTGGATAAGGTGGGTTCTCCAACTCTTTAAAACAGGCAGAATTCTGCCTGATAAATGTGGAAGCCATGAGAGACTTGGAAAATCATCATTTCGTAACTCTTAGGGAAATCATTGATTCAGACAATGGTCATCAATGCATGAAAGACTGATGGGGAACTTGACCACAGAGGGATCAGCCTGTCACTTCCTGAACCAATGATTCATCTTAGCGTCACTGAAAGGAGGACATTGTGTGTTTCCTGATGTGATGTGATATGCATCATGCGATACCACCAGGAGGGGTTCCTGCCACGAATGCCAACTGTGCCACTAGAGCTTATTTCCATTTACGGGACTTACGGAGGACTAGAACAAGTACGATGACTTAAATGACACAACAAGAAGGCAAAGGAACAAATCCAGAATGTGGATCATTTTTCAGGACAACTGACCCAATTTCCACAAGCTAGTGGTGGGAACAAAAGATGGTAGTGGGAGTATTTAACGCTAAAAGAGAACAGGGAAAAAAAGATTAAAAGGGAACAAAGATACATGAGAACCAAATGTATGAATCTTTTTGAACAAACCAATTATAAAGGGGACACTTTCATGACAATTGGGAAAATTGGCTTACGGACTAACAATGTCAGAGTATTATTGTTAATTTTGCTTAGTGCAGTCAGAATTTTGCAAAATCGGGTTGACATGTTTTAGAGCTGCACATTGAAGAACACAGGGGTGAAATGACCCGATGCCAGCTTTGCTTTGGACTACATCAGCTGAGAACAAAAAACAAAGAGAGCTTTTAAATGGATAAAGCAAATGCCACAGAAGTTTTTTTTTTTTTTTTTTGAGTTACAACTGACATACAATAAACTGCATATATTTAAAGTGTACAATTTATTTTTTTTCTCATTAGTAATGTATATATGGCAATCCCAATCTCCCAATTCATCCCACTGCAACCTCCCCCCCTTGGTGTCCATATGTTTGTTCTCCACATCTGTGTCTCTACTTCTAACTTGCAAACCGGTTGATTTATACCATTTTTCTATATTCCACATATATGTGTTAATATGAGATATTTGTTTTTCTCTTTCTGACTTACTTCACTCTGTATGACAGTCTCTAGGTCCATCCATGTCTCTACAAATGTCCCAGTTTTGTTCCTTTTTACAGCTGAGTAATATTCCATTGTATGTATGTACTACATCTTCTTTATCCATTCATCTGTTGATGGACATTTAGGTTGCTTCCATGTCCTGGCTATTGTAAATAGTACTGCAATGAACATTGGGGTGCATGTGTCTTTTTGAATTGTGGTGTTCTTTGGGTATATGCCCAGCAGTGGGATTGCTGGGTCATATGGTAACTCTATTTTTAATTTTGCAAGGAACCTCCATACTGTTCTCCATAGTGGCTGGATCAATTTATATTCCCACCAACAGTGCAGGAAGGTTCCCTTTTCTCCACACCCTCTCCAGCATTTACTCTTTGTATATTTTCTGATGATGCCCGTTCTAACCGGTGTGAGGTGATACCTCATTGTAGTTTTGATTTGCATTTCTCTCATAATTAGTGATGTTGAACAGCTTTTCATGTGCCTCTTATGCCACAGAATTTTGATAATTATCGCATCTGAGTGATGGGTGTATGGGGCTCCATTGTACTAGTCTCCTTATTTTTGTTTAAAATTAAAAAAAAAAACAAAACATTGGGAGGAGGAATTTTTGTTTAAAATTAAAAAAGGGAAAACATTGGGAGGAGGAAGTGCGGGTAACTTTCGAAAGCTGGTCATTCTGAGCATGGGGATCAGACCACCGGCTCTCTGTGGTGCCTTCCATGTCAATTAATTAAACATATTTCTTTATGAGGGAAAGAGGAGAAGAAGAAAAGGAGCAGGGAGGGGCAAGAGAAGAAGGAGGCATATCTCCATATATGGGATGTAATGATCGCCAGGATATATTTTTAGTGATTAAAAAAAGAGATAGACTAATGGGCTTAGAATGCTACCATTTGGGTTTTTTTAAAAAAGGGGGTGTGGGGGGGGGCGGTAAGTCTACCTTCTTCTGGAAGAACGCAAAGGAAATCAATGGTTGTTACTTCCAAGGAGAGGAACTGGTGGCTGGGCCACAGGAGAAGGAAAACTTACTTGGATATCATGTACCTCCTGCACTTTTCAGATTTTGGACAGTATGCATATTTTACCTATTCAAAAGTACAATTTGAAAGAAAAACAACCCAGAAAGAGCTTTGCGTTTATTCCTCTATTTTAAGCAGGGCGTTTCTGGTCTACAGCAGTTCTTAACCTTTGACGGATTTTAGGTTTGGCCGCTGTTCTCCATAGTGGCTGCACCAAGAGGCACTTATGCCTCTCTTCCTCAAGAAACGCCTCCCCCAGAACGTGATGAAGGAATGGCCTGGGCAACACCATCTGCAGGGCAGCCGCAGCTCACTGAGCACAGCTGAACAGGACCTGGACTTTCATACCAGCTACCTTGCGCTTGCACTCTCGCCGTCTCTCATCAGTCGTTTTTTCTCCTCCTCCTCCTCCTCCTTCTTCTTCCTCTTCTCCTCCGTCTCTTTCCTCTTTTAATTAAAAAAGTTTTTAATTAGTTTTGGTAAAACTACATAACATAAAATTTTCTATCTCAAGCATTTTTAAGTGTAGAATTCAGTAGTTAGCACATCCACATTGTTGTGCAATCAAACTCCAGAAATATTTTCATTTTGCAAAACTGGAACTGTGTACATTTTTAAAAATTATTTTTTATTGAAGTAAGTTAATTTACAATGTTGTATTAGTTTCTAATGTACAGCAGAGTGATTCAGAGATATGTGTGTATATATATACACACTGTCTTTTCATATTCTTTTCCATTATGGTTTATCACAGGATACGGAATACAGTTCCCTGTGCTCTACAGTAGGACCTTGTTGTTTATCCATTCTATATATACTAATTTACATCTGCTAATTCCAAACTCCCAAACCATCCTTCCCCCACCCCTCGCCCCCTTGGCAACCACAAATCTCTTCTCTATGTTTGTGAATCTGTTTCTGTTTCATAAGTAAATTCATTTGTCATATTTTTTTCATTTGTGTCATATTTTAGATTCCACATATAAGCGATATCATATGGTATTTGTCTTTCTGTTTCTGACTTACTTCGCTTAGTATGATAATCTCTCATTGCACCCACGTTGCTGCAAATGGCATTATTTTGTTCTATTTTGCGGCTGAGTAGTATTCCATTGTATATATACATGTACCACATCTTCTTTATCTATTCTTCGATGGACATTTAGGTTGTTTTCATGTCTTGGCTGTTGTGTACAGTGCTGCTAGGAACATTGGGATGCATGCACCTTTTTGAATTATAGTTTTGTGTGGATATACACCCAGGAGTGGGATTGGTGGATCATAGGGCAACTCTATTTTTTTAGTTCTTTGAGGAACCTCCACAGTGTTCTCCACAGTGGCTACACCAATTTACATTCCCACCATGAAACTGAATGCAGTAAACAGTAACTCCCCTTCCCTCCTTCCCTGAGCCCCTGGCAACCACCATTCTAGTGTCTGTCTCTATGAATTTGACTTCTTCAGGCAGCTCCTATAAGTGGAATCATAGCGTATTTGTCTTTTTGTGACTGGCTTATTTTACTTGGCATAATGTCTTCAAGATTTACCCATGCTTATGTCAGAAGCTCCTTCCTTTTAAAGCTGAATGATAAGGCTTCCTAGGTGGCGCAGTGGTTAAGAATCTGCCTGCCAATGCAGAGGACATGGGTTCAATCCCTGCTCTAGCAAGATCCTACATGCTGCAGAGCAACTAACTCCGTGTGCCAAAAAAGTAAAAAAAGACAACAACAAAGCTGAATGATATTCCACTGTGTGTCTACACCACGTTTAGTTTATCCGTTCATCTGTTGATGGACACTTGGGTTGCTTTTAGCTATTGTGAGTAACGCTGCTTATGAACGTGGATGTGCAAATATCTCCTCAAGACCCTCTTTAAGTTCTTTTTGCTGTATACCCCGAAGTGGAATTGCTGGATTTAATGGTAATTCTATGTTTAATGTTTTGAGGAAACTGCATACCATTTTTCACAGCAGCGACACCATCTTGCAATCTTATAAACCGTGCACACGTGTTCCAGTTTCTTCACATACCTGCCAATACTTGTCATGGGCTATTTATCTGTAGAAGCCCTACTCATGGTGTGAGGTGGTTTCCTTGTGCATTTCCCGATGTCAGTTTCTTTTTCTTGACTTGATCCCTTGTCTTCAATCCTACTCTCTTGCTGTGGTCCTTAACAGGTCTGTCAGTTTCCTGAGGGTTTTTATTTTCCAAATGTACCAAGGTGTACATTTATTTCTTATGGGTGTCTCTACAGATTTTGGAGGCCAAAGACTTTTCTGACAGACGTGTTGTAAAGTTTCCATGCAGAGAGTCAGTTTCTGACAAGAAGCTGTAGACTAGATGATTCAGAAGAGTGAAGGTGGGAAAGCTGATTCAATTTAGCTCTAGAATGTCTGCTCCTTAGAGATATCTTTGCAGTAGGTCTGTCTTCTTCTAGTGGATATTTGTTGAGATTTTTAGGTATTGCTTTTTATAGCATTGACAAACTTTTGTATTTTCCAAGAGGCTCCAAGTGCCTGAAGTGTGGGTGGTGGTCTTTAAAACTTTCCACCTCCTAAGAATGTTTTATGAAAGAAGGTGTCCTGTGAACATCTGAGGGAAATCACTCCAGGAGGAGAGCACGGTGAGTGCCAAGACCCTGTGGCAGGAACTTTTCGGAGTCTCCTGACTCCAAGGAGCAAGGAGGTCAGTGGGGCTGGAACGCTGCTGAGAGAGAGGGCAATGGTGAGGGATGGGGACAGAGGCAGTAACCATGGTGATAAAAGATGCACTCCTCTACTAAGGTTGCCTTAGGAAAGTACCATAACCTGGGTGGTTCAAAGCAACAAAGATTTGTTGTCTTATAGTTTTGGAGTTAGAATCAAGATGTTGGCAAGGTCAGTTCCTTCTGGAGGCTGTGAGGGAGAATCCACCCCAGGCTTCTCACCAGATTGCTTCGGGCAATCTGCGGCGTTCCTCGGCTGGTAGCTACATTGCTCCAGTGCCTGCCTCTGCCTTCACGCGGTGTCCTCCCTACATGTCTGTGCCCACATTTCCCTCTTCTTATAAAGACACCAGCCCTATTGGGTAAGGGTGCTCCCTGCTTCAGAATGACCTCATCTGAAGAAATTACACATGTAGCCACCCTCTGTCCACATCAGGGCATTTTCTGGGGTACTGGGGGTTAGGGCTTTACCAAATCTTTTCGGGGAACACAGTTCAACTCATGGCAGAGGGCAGTACTTTGCTGAACTGGGGAGCCAAGGAACGCACTATTCAACCATAAGATAGCAGCGGCCTCACACTGGATAGAGGCGCAGAGACCAGACAGTTGCAGCCTCCCTGGAGCCTAGATGCTCAAGGGCCTGGGAGCCAGAGCAACCAATGAAACCAGGAGATGAAGGCCAAGGGAACACTTGGCAAACCCGCAGACCTATACACGTGGGGTCCACTGTTCCAACATGGCCCAGAGCCTATTCTTTAACCTGTGGGTTGACGTGTGGGACAGTAGGGGAGATGTCAGGAACAAGGACTGCTTAGGTTCAAATTCAAGACCTGTGTGATCTTAGGCAAGTTACTTACCCTCTCTGTTTCTTGGTTTCTTTATCTGAAAATTGAGGAGAATAATACAATCTATCTCAAAGGGTTATCATGAGGATTACATCCATCTCTCCCAGAGAAGAGCTTCGAATGGTGCCTGGCCCCTCATCACTGCCCCTCACATGTTCGTGGATATTGTTACTGGGGTGGGGCTGGGGGGTAGTCCGGCTCAGATGACCCTTTCCAAGTGGAAAGATAGGTAATTCAAATGGAAGTTGAAAGGAGATTAATGAAGACGAAGATGCTACTTTCAGAGGCTTAGGCGGAGTTAAGGGAGCCGAGGAAGGGTGATGAAGCACCCGGGGACCAGCCACAGTGGGATGCCAGGAGGGCCGAGGGGAGATCGTGGGATCTGAGGAGCATCGTCACAGACGCTGCAGCTGTGGGGAGAGGAAGCAGTGCTGCTAAACCAAGGCTGGCGGGGTGAGGGAGGGGGCGGGGAGCGGGAGGAACAGCACCTTCTGCCTTCCCTCTCCTCCAGCTTCCCGATTTCCTGCTGGTAACTTCCCATCCCTGCGGATGAGTTTCCAGCCCTCGTTTTCCCCTGACTGAATCCAACTGGAAGTCAAAGGACAGAGGAATCCAGCAGAATCCAGGGCCTAGAAGGACAGAGGATGGATCTAGAAAGGGGAATGCAGAATCAACAGCCCCTGCCCCCCAAAGACTGTTTCTTACTGGGGAATCCAGGGCGACATACTGGACGTGGTGTATGTTCCCTGAGTCACACCAACTGGGAAAGGAAGATGTAGAAGCGGGTGCTCACCCCAGATTCCACATGCGTCCGACGGTCCGCTCGGGGCCACACGACTACTCTGAGCCAATGGTCTGGGAGCAAAGGTGACATCGGTCACGTATGGGCCCAAGCAGTCAGGAGCCAAGCAGTGTGCCTCCTCCATCCCTCTCTTGCTCTTACACAGGGAAACTGTGGAGGCCACGGTTTCAAGACCGGGCAGCTTCAAGGTGGAAGAGGAACGCCCAGCTTGCATCGGATTCAGCCTAAGTGAGAAGAAACCCCAGGAGTGGGGTAAGCCGCTGAGATTTGAGGATGGAGTATAACCTATCATATCCTGACGGACGCAGAAGGAGATGGCCCAGGCCAGGAGGCGCCCTGGGCGGTGGAGAACAAGTCCCTGCTGAGACTTGGAAATAGGTTAGAAATAGTTTACAAAAAAAAACTGCCCCACCCACCTCCATCCCAGAAGGCGGCTGGAAGTCGACTGTTTCCTAGGGTCCTAATTGTGTCCTCTTAGTGCGCGGATCTCAAGAAGGAGAGCCTGGGGACAGGGAGTGGGGAGATGAGACTGAAGGTGAAATGTGGGGGCAGGGCGGGGCATAGTAAAGCAGAGTCTGAGGCACCTGGGTGGGGAGGGTTGAGGCAGGAGGTGGGAGAGGCACCTCCCCTGCGTCCTCAGCCTGGCAAAGGCTCTAGTTAGAAATGATGCGTTTCAGCAATGAAGAATTTTTTTTTTTCTTTTAAGGAGCCAAGGTGCTGAGGTAAATATTATACCCTTTGAAGATCTGTTTGTGCTGTGAACATCAAAGGGTAAGGAGGGTCCCTTTCTGAAATTTAAATGTAAGGCTTTGCCTCTCATCGTCTTGCTGTTGTTTTAAATTAATGCCTAGAACATCACAGGATTCACAAAGGAAGCAGAATCCCTGATGCATGAGCTGGGCGCAAAGGGAGCAGATCCCGGGGCAAGTTCAGGGGGTGAGCGCCCACCCGGGGCCACGGATAGGACAGCTGGGCCCGCATCAGATCACAGCCCGGAGTCCAGGGCGTACCCAGTGGTCAGTGGTGGGACTCCCAGCCCTGGAAGCTCAACACAGAGAGATTCAGACCCAGAGACAGAAGCCCATCAGCAGGACCTGCCACCTCAGTCAGCCTTGGCCTGGATCCCGGGGCCCAGGACTTGGGTGGGGACCTCACAGGACCCTGACAAGGGCAGCGGGAGGTGCCAAGGTGGAGAAAGTGAGGTGGAGGCTGAGCGAAGGCACCAGGAGAGGAAAATTTTCAGCTGAGTGTGGGAGCTGGACCAGATCCTCCCCGGGAGGCTGTGAGGCTAAGCTGGCCGCGGCCCCAGTCTCCCGACTGAGACTTCGTGGGCACGGCCACTCCCCTGCATAGCCATCAGAGCTAGGGTTCCCCACCCCTGCACACGCAGAAAAGCTGAGGAGCGTTAAAAGATGCGGATGTTTAGGCCACAACCCAAAACACTTCCACCAGCATCTTGGTGGCTGCGAGGGTGTTTATAAAGCTCCGCGGTGATTCTCACGTGCAGCCAGGCCTTATTAGCACTGCTACGTGAGACCAGTGGTTCTCAGAATGGGGCCCCCAGGCCAGCAGCAGCACCTGGAAACTTGTTGGGAATGCAGATTCTGAGGCCCTGTCCTGCCCTATTGCATCAGAAACTCTGGGGGTGGGACCCGATGAGCTGTTTCAACACGTCCTCCCGGTGATTCTCACGCACAATGAAGTGCAAGAACCACTGCCTTTTGGAGGCACAAAGGACCGCCTGGCAGCCTGCCTGTCCTCTGCACTGGCTGGACCTCCCTCTGCAGCGATGATCATGGAAGCAGGAACTGGGTTCTGCCTGCGGAGAGTGCCAATGGCCCAGCCACTCTCTGAAGCAGGGACTTTGTTCCTCTCTAACAATCTGAAAATACCCTGCAAGTGATGATGCAAAGAGAGAAGGGAATGGAACGGCCATGTGGTGGTACGTTCTGCCTTCTCTTCAAGCCCTCATGGTCTTTAAAGAGCAGCGTCCCTCTGGGAGGCGCTGGGCAGGTTGCTCAGAGAGGCTAAGCTGCTCCGTATCTTCCTGATGGATGGTGCCTTTGAAAGAGGGCCAGCTGTTCCACTTCATCTCAGCTACAAGTTCCCTCCCCGCTCTGCAGCCTCCCGGAATTATTTGGGGCAGGCGTTCTGAGAGCCGCAGACTCTTCACCCGCTCGTGGGGTCCGGGGCGCCGTATGCCCTCTGGATGGTCTTAGCACCGTGATATGAGAAGTACAGAAGGAAGCACGTAGGAGTGTGAGGAGACCTGGGATGCTGTCTGCCACTTTCTCCACACACCAAACGCACAGTGAGGCAGGGCAAGGGGTGGCTGCGGGGGAGGTAGTATGAGTCTGTTCTCTCCAGAAACTTCTATCAGCCTTGTATTACTCAGGGTTCTCCGGAGAGACAGAACCAGGAAGAGATTTTATACGTATAGAGTAAGCTGGCCTGAGACAATGATACACAGGAACAGAGGCAAGTGAGGAAGAGAGATAGAGTTCCAAGAACACTGGAATTCCTGGTTCCAGGAATGCCTAAGCCCTCTCCTCTTTGTGATCTTTTCTTTTTAATTTTTTTTATTTATTGGCTGCATCGGGTCTTCCTTGCTGGGTGCGGACTTTCTCTCGTTGCGGCAAGCGGGGCTTACTCTTCGTTGCGATGCACAGGCTTCTCATTGCAGCAGCTTCTCTTGTTGCAGAGAACGGGCTCTAGGCGTGCGAGCTTCAGTAGTTGTGGCACGCAGGCTCATGAGATGTGGCTCGCAGGCTCTAGAGCACAGGCTCAGTAGGTGTGGTGCATGGACTTAGTGGCTCCGTGGCATGTGGGATCTTCCCAGACCGTGTCCCCTGCATTGGCAGGCGGATTCTTAACCAATCCACCACCAGGGAAGTCCCTCTTTGTGATTTTATTATATGAACCGATCAATTCCAGTGCTTTGCTTGACATATTAGATTCCTGTTGCCTACATCAAGAGAGGCCTGAGCTATACAAGGAGGGAGGGGAGCAGGGCGGGACTGGGGCCAGGCGAGGGAGGCGCCCAGGCGCACATGCAGTGAGGCCTCCCTCCTGCCCTTGAACATGCACAGCTGGCCTCTGATGTGAGTCCCTTCTTAAATTTGGCGGCCTTGACACTTCTTTATCCTCACTTTTCCTGGCCCGGGGTAGAAATCCCAGTATTTGGCCACGAATGGAAGTCTTGACTTCAGGGGACTCAAAATTATAAGTGTCCACTGACACCTTACATTGGAGAAGGCAGCATCATCCCAGGTAGAGAGGCAGCAGGTCCTCAAGCACTCTCCGTACGCATTCAGTTAACACTTGTGCAAAGCCTGTTAGGAGCCAGGCAGGGGTTAGCCTTCAGGGATTATGGAGATAAAAACCACTATCCCCCCTCAAGGAACTGACCCTAAAGGGAAGGAACCAGACATGTTAGGGGACCTTGACCACACAGAGCAATGGATTCGCTGGGGTACAGGGCAGGACATTCAGTTCAACCAGAGTGGATAAAGGAAGGCTTGCAGGAGGGGTGATGCCTGACTAAGCTGGATTTTGAAAGACGAGTAGATATCAGCCAGTCCAAGAAGTATTCAGTGCAAGCCAAGAAGAGAGACCAGCCAGGGAAAGGCAGGGAGGTGAGGGATGCTTTACGACGATTCGGTGCCTAGGCTAGCCCATCTAATTTAATGTGGACCTGAAATACTATACATTTACAAAGAATAACAGTAGAAATAACACTATAGTGGAGTTGCATCCACGGCATCTTCCAGTGAGTCCCACGCACCAGTTTTCCTTCCAGCGTGAGAACAGATAGTTATTTCTTTAGCGGTACACGGGGTGAAACAGTGGGCTTGCATCTGAGGATTTGTGCTGCATGAAAAAAAATGCATGTCTTTAAACTAGAATGAAATTCGGTGCTCCAAGGTGTTTGCACCAGTAGTCTAAGAAGCTAGAAGGAATTGAGACGGACCAAGGGATCTCCAGATGTATGTCTCACAGGTATCACACTCTCTCCGGGGCATGGCTAATTGAAAAGAATGACAGGCAATTGCCTACACATTTAAACTGGTATTCTCTCTTTCTTTCTCTCTCTCTGATCACAGAGATATGAAAATTTACATATGATACAATTTTATTATTTGCAAGGAGCATAGCTTCTTAGAAGAATACATGCTGGAACCAGAATCCCAGCTGAATCCCAGCTCCACTTTCTGTGTATCCTTGACGAAGTTACTTCTCTTTGCCTCAGTGTCCTCATCTATAAAATGGGAATAATAATACCCTTGGGGGAAATAAATGAGTCGATATACATAAAGTGCTGAAGCGAGTGATTGCACACAGGAAGTATTCTTTTAAGTAAGAGTCCTCGTCATTGTTTTTATTGGTCTGTTGTTTGAATAGTCTCAAAGCAGCAGTGTTACCACCTTTCAGACTCTGTTTCTGTGGGAAAGGCAGGAGGGAGTCTGTTTCCTGCCCACATGAGCCACTGTTGAAGGGCTGATAGGATAGGGAAGATAGGAGACCAAGGCTGGGTTGGAGGTTGACAGTTGTGGGGTGCAGATTTGAGGGGGATGGAATGCCAGACTGAGAACCCACCCCCATGTCACCCCCTGGATCAGGGCTCCAGTACAGATCAAGTATGTTTCCTTCCTCTGTGCAGGCAGTAAGGGACAGGTGAGGCCAGCGGGCCAAGGTACTCCCAGCATCTCTTCACTTGGCCCATGTCTGGGACAGCTTTGCCCAGAACAAAACACTTTGTCAAGCCTGACCAGAGGTCACCCCATGGGAGGTGGAGTTGTCTTTGACGTGTGTCACCCCCCATCCCGATATCCAGCTTGTCTGGTCTTAGCCCCACAAGTCTAGGATCTTTGTCCCAGGAACTCAGCTGTGGCTGCCTCAAACCTGTTCCTCCCTCTCCCAGCCCAACAAGACCCCAGGCCACATCCTTTCTCCTCACTCAGACCCCTTCAGCCTGTGCAGCCTTGTTACGCAACGTGTGGGCAGCAGCCTTGGCACCACGCAAAATCTCTGGAAGCTGGGAAGCCCATGATCAGGGTGCCAGCAGATCCAGGTCTGGTGAGATCCTGCTTCCTGGTTTGCAGGTGGCTGCCTTCTCATTGTATCCACACATGGCAGAAAACAGACAGAAGGAAAGCAAGCACTTGTGTCTGCTGATAAGGGCACTAATCCATTCATGGGGGCATCACCCTCATGACTTAATTACTTCTCAAAGGCTCCACCTCCAAATGCCATCACGTTGGGGCTTAGGATTCCAACAGATGAATCTGGGGAGGACAAACATTCAGTACGTGACACGACACCTCTCCCCTCAGATAGCCTCTATTTTCCAACTACCCAAAATATAAATCTGGGATCTTTCCTCACCATTCTCCCAGGGATTCCTTTTAACTCTCCCCTGTGAATCTCACTTCCTGACTTTCCTCTTTGTTGTTTACTTCCTCATTTTGACTAAGAAATATCTTCCAGTAGTTTCTTGATACAAGGTACGTGGAGCTAGTTTGAACCTTTGGATGTCTGAAAATGTCTTTATGCATGTATGTTCATGCTTGACAGTTTGGCTGCATATAGAATTTGAGGTTGCAAATTCTTTTGTTAGCTCATTCTGTAGACGTATCCTATTGTATTTAAGTTCTTAGTGTTGCTATCAGATGCCTTCTTAGTCCTTATCTTTTATGTATGACTTTCCCCCTCCATCTCTCAGGAAGCTTTTAGTGTTTTGGGGTGTTTTGCCATTTCACAAAGATGTATTTATTTTCATTCATTGTGTGAGGCATTCCATGGGTCCTTTTAATCAAGAAGCTTATTAGTTCAGGGAAGGCACTTCAGTTTGGGGAGATTTTCTTGTCTAATTTCTTTAGTAATTGTCATTATACTGTGTTCACTATTTCCTCTTTATCTGGAATTCTTATTCTTTGGAAGATGATACTTCTTGGTGAGCTTCCTAATTTTTAAAACTTTTTTCTTCTATTTATCATCATGCCTTTTTTTCACTTTCTGTTAAACATATTTGACTTTCTCTTACAATTTTAAAAATTAATCTTAGATTTTGGCCCTCATAGTTTCAGTTTCCTAGAGCTCCTTTTTTTACTTTTTCCTCTGATCATTCTGATGATCCTTGACTACCTGTTTTTACTTAGGCTTGAGAATCTCATAGCTGATTGGAAGCTCAAAGATGATTAAAATCTCTGAAATGAGGCAAGGGCACTTGTCAATGGGCAGGTTCAGTTCTTGGTGATTTAAGGGGCTAGCTGATATTTCCTGGAGAATCCCTAATGTCAGTATCTGTAGAGCTGTTCTGAAGATGAGCAGGAAAAAGAGCCAAGAATATCACCATTCAACAGATTTTCACTTTCTCCCTGTTTTTAGTTCAGCATCTCAGCCCCATCCTCTCTCTGCCTGGTGTCCTTGAATCCAGGGCCTCACTGATTAATTTTTTCTAGAATTTATATCTCATGTCTACATTGCAGGTGGGACTGGGGGTGGTTTCCTGGGCCTCTCTGATTAAATTTTTTCTAGAATTTATATCTCATGTCTGCGCTGGAGGTGGAACTGGGGTTGGTTGCCTAACAGGTAAAGCAGAAGTGGGGACCTGGAATTTCTAACCGCTCCATATTCTGGCCTTTAAAAGTGTCTCCCATTTTAACCCACAGCCACACCCTCCCTTCCTGCATCCAACGACTCCAACCCCAGAGCGGGCAAATAGACCGGATCCTCTTCCGTATCCCTGTCTCAGACACTCAGGCTTGCCCTCCCAGGTTCTGCCAAGCCGTCGGCCATTCCTCCTTCTATTTCCTTCATCTGTGTTTCATTTTCACATACTATATAGTTCAAGGTTCCAAAGCTGCATCACAAATGTATCTGTTTTCAGCTTCCTTGCTGTTTGAGGTTGATTTTGGTACAAGAAGAGAGTGAAACTGTCACTTATTCTGCCACCCTAAAATTTAGCAAACACATTAAGCATGCTTTTCTCAAAGCCCTTCTGCCATCTCTGCCCTTGGGAATTCCACATTTGCCGTGTTTTCCTCTCACATGCTGCTTCCTGCTGGTCTTTTCTCCCCCTGGATTCCTTACTTCCCCCCCACTCCCACCTCTCTACTTCTCCTATTTTTCTTTCCTCCTGCAGAGAAGTTCAGGGTTCTCTTTATTCATCTCTCTTCTTTCCGATTTTGTCTAAGTATCCTTCTTCACTCAAATGGTGTATTAGTTCCCAGAGCTGCTGTAACAAATTCCACAAACTGGGTGACATAAAGCCACAGATATTTATTCTCTCACAGTTCTGGAGATTGAAATCCAAAATCCCGGTGTCAGCAGGGCCGTATTCTCTCTGAAGGATGGGGAAGACACTCTCCTTGCCTCTTCCCAGCTTCCCAGTGATAGGATTGCCAGCTACCTCTCCTCGCCTCTTCCAGAGGTGGCTGGCAATCCCGTCACTCCTCAGCTGTCAGCTGCATCATTTCGATCTCTGCTTCCAACGTCACATGGCTTGTTCCTTCTGTATACTCTGTGTTCTTCCAAACCTCCCGCTCCTTATGAGGACACCAGTCATGTTGGATTTAGGACCTGCCCTAATCCAGTATGACTTCGTCTTTTCTTGATTAGTGGACAGGAACTTCCGGAAGTCACTTTTCAACCCAGTACAAATGATTTATAAGATGTTTTGCTGAGCAAAGACTACTTCTCTCCCTAAAGGGAGACTCCTCTTTTCTCTCTAAAAATAATACATTTTTCTTCTCACTAACATAATTCTTTAACTTCTTGTGGCTACCAGTTTAGTTTCTCCAATTGTTCTGAAGTAACCTCTTGCCTGGGATTGTAGATGATGACCCTTTACATTCCCACAGTCCCCAGCTCAGTGCCATGCACATAGTAGGTGCTAATCATTAAAAACAAGATGACAGGTCCAGAATGGAGTCGCTTATGCTAAGCCCCACGTCACTAAACTGAGCTCTCCCAGAAATGGAGTTTTAAACCGGTCAATCAGGAATCACCTGACCAGCACTAGTTAGGTCATCTGCCTGATCAACCGCTGCCATTATTTGAAGGAAAGCAACTTTGCAATAACCAAGTCCCTTGTTTGCCTCATATAACACTATTGTTCCCACTCCCTTCTGCCTATAAAAGTCTTTCATTTTGTACAGCTCCTCAGAGCTCCTTTCTATCTACAAGATAGGATGCTCCCAATTCAAATTGATTTTTGCTCAAATAAACTCTAAACATTTTTACTATGCCTCAGTTTATCTGTTAACATTAGTAAATATTAGAAAATAAACGTGGCTCTCATGTTTGCCCAGTGCCCTGGTTTATCAGGCTTTCGGGTGGGCAAGCGATTTGATGATTGTTACCCTCCCAGAGCATCTGCATTTTGATAATTCCCGTGGGCAATCTTCTGTGGGTCCCCAGTGATTGCTGAATAAAATCAAAACTCAGCCTGACATGTAAAGCCCTTCACAATCAGTCTGGGGGCCTTTCTAACCTTTTCTCTCATTTATCCTTTGCTGTCTCCATTCTCCAGACCAACTGGGCTTTTCCCTATCCCAGTGCTTTTTGCTTGGCTACACTCTCTGCCTGAATTCGTCTCCCTTCCTTATCTCCCAGTGAACTTCTACTCACCCCTCAAGACCCAATCCAAAAGCCCCTTTCTCTGTGAAGTCTCTTTTACTTCCCATAAGCAGAATTCATTTCTTCTGCCTGGTTGCTTCCACCACTGTGAGCACAGCTCCATTTTAACACTTGCCATATGTGAGGGAATTCAGAGTGTCTGTGTCCACCCTGAGCTGCACTGTGAGGTCCGGTCATGTCTGCTGGGCACAGTGTCTGGCAAACAGGAGACATGACTATGTTTGTCCAATGAGGCCATGTTGACAGCAAACAGGCATAGAAGCCTTTTAGGGCTTCTCAACCTCTGCCTGAGGAACTTCTGCATAATTTTGCATAATTTCTCAGCATGGTCATTGGGAGTTAGAGGAGGGAATGGGGGGTTGTGTAAGTAACCCAAACCCTGTTACTTAAGATTCAATCCAAGGCGACTTAATCTTTCACCGCTTCTAAACCTTAGGCAACACAGGACAGTGCTTTCCTCGTAGGAAGCTGGGGAGGGTGTGGAGTCCTGGAGAAGGGGAGTGACTCCTTCTGTTTTCCCCTTCAGTGTCTAAGTTGGGCTCACTCCAGGCAGCTTACATCTCTGGGGCTTATTGCAATGAAGCTCAAGAACCAGGCAGTTATAAAAAATGCACAGCCTAAGGCTCTGACTATTCCCTCATCCTCTCTCTCACACAGGCTGCGGCCTCCATCTGTCTGTCTGTCGTTTGTCTCTTGGTGAAGCAGACACCCCCAGGGCCCTGCCCGGAGCCCTCAGACCCTGCAGTGTGCCTCTGATCATTCCAGCTGCCAGTATGTGCATCTCTGTGCCTATGGCATTTTTTTCCGGAGCCACGGAAGGCAGCTTTTTCCACAAGCAGAAGGTCGGAGTGCTAGAAAACCAGACTTTCTGGGACAGCCCTCACGCGGTGACTCCCAGGAGTTGCTGTGTACCCGGCTGGGGATAGCTCTGAGGTGTGCATCTTCTAATTTCCCCTCTCAATGACCGCTCCCGCAGCCCACGGCGGTGCACCATTTACTGGCTACTCTTTCCTTGCCCATATCCCTTCCCCCTTCTTCTGGAGTTTCCTGGGACTACTGCCCAAATATTTTGAGTGCAAATTTGCTCTCAAATTCTTGTCTCAGAGTCTGCTTCTGAGGGAACCCAAACGAAGAAACAAGGCAGCTCTGTTCTCTGGAACTTTTGCTCTGTTCTCTTGCTGCCATTTGGCTTACCTTTTCTTCTAATCTCTGGAACTTTTTAAAAAAACTTCATAGCTCTGCTCTTTCATGTCTTTCGCTTATACATTTTAATCATTATTTCTATTCTTTCACACCTTGCACCATCTGCACCTCACGGCCCTCATTCTACCACGTGTTATGTCTCCTTACATCTCCTTTCCTTTCCTATTCCCACTGCTAACTGCCTCACTCTTCTAATATCTCAGTTCAAATCCCACAAGTGGGAATTTGATGGCCCAGCTCATCTTTGTTGCATAGGGCACTAGCTGACCCATGGATTGGCTGTGCTTGGGTCAGCTGATCCACGGCTGGTCCAATCAACTGTGCTGGAGGAGGGAGATGGCAGAGGAACATTTTAAGTGGACAATTGGTGCTTTCTTAATGTTATTGTATTTTTTTCTTTTCTTTTCTTTTCTTTTCTTTTCTTTTCTTTTCTTTTCTTTTCTTTTCTTTTCTTCTTTCTCTCTCTCTCTCTCTTTCTTTTTTTTTTTTTTTGGCCTCTCCGCTCCAGCATGCAGGTTCTTGGATCCCCGACCAAGGATCGAACCTGTGCCCCCTGCAGTGGACGTACAGAGTACTAACCACTGGACTGCCAGGGAATTCCCTCTCAATTTCATTTTAAATATAACTTCAACTTCTCCTTCCCAATCAGAGTGTCCCACTAAGTGACTCCAGTGCTGAAATTCTGAAGCCACCATGGGTTTGTATAAATTAAGACATGGCCACCTAGGAACTGGCTTCAGCCAGGGCTGTGGACAGGACCTCTTCTGGGAAAAGGCTGTGTACATGAGGCCAGGGTATTTGACAGGGTTCGTACCCCCAGCTTTCGGTGAAAAAAAAAATTTTTTTTAATGGTAACAAAAGAGCTTGGAAAATACAGAAAAGCACAAAAGAAGAAAATAAAAGCCACAGGAAATCCCAACACTGTGAGATAATCACTCCTTGCATTTTAGGGCCTTTCCTTCTGTATGTGTGTCTCTACATTTAGAGGGAAATATTTCTTCCCATAATAAGAAGACCATCCTACGTATGCTGCTTTTTATAACCTGCTTTTTTCATCTTATCACTGAACATTTTCCCATGCCATTAAATATGCTTACACGGCTTCATTTTAGGTCAGCCCGGACTTCAGACACAGGGCTTCCTGCCCTGATGAGCTGAATTCTCAGCCGTCCCCTCCCCAGGACACTCAGCTGTGAAAGGCACCGATTTACACAGGTAAATCTAATGAGCTCATCTTGCTTCCTGCTACAGAATTTCAGCTAAACCTATGCAGACAGCTGCCATGTGAGGCCTGGGCTGTCTCCTGTAGCGGGAGCTTCCCCAAGGGCCCCAGACTCACCAGGGAAATCACAGTCAGCCCTCTACAGCTTCCTCATTCCCCACACCCTCTCTGCAAAGCCAGCTCAGGATTCCGTAAGCTCAAATTATCAAAAACACAGAGCTCGAAGCTCCCTTAGGAGATTGCTCCAGCCCCTCCAAGTTAGAGAGGAGAAACCAGGCTGAGAGAGGGGAAGTGACACCCCCATACTCGGCCAAGGAGTGGGTGGCGAGGTGAGGACTCAGCCTTGTGTCCCTGTGGCCAAGCCCAGTCTCCTCATGCCGCGACCCCAAAGCCTGTCGGGAGTTGAGGTTCGCCTCTTGGGCCCATCCACCCTGCAGGGAGAGGTCTCATGGCATTCCCAAGCCTCGATGGAGTTTGCACACCCAAAGCTCCAGCCCAAGGATCGATCTTGGGGGATGTGGCTGCCCCGCCCCCAGCCTCCTTCTGGATCAAGCCCTAGTTTCACATCCCTGGGTGTGGTATGGTTAGAACAGCTGCTTTTCTGGCTGTCTGCGGGCCATGCCCTAGGGCTGAGTAAACATTCCAGCAGCAACAGGCCTTCCTGTCTCTAGGGCCTATGCTGGGGAAGTGTCTGCGCTCTGGAGAAGCAACAGAGAAGAAGGAGGCAGCAGCTTTGCAGACCGTCACTAAGCCACAAAAGACCTGCTCCAGGCCTCCAAGTTCTCTGAGTCACCGAGCAGATTGCAATGGTTGGTGCAGCCCCAGGAGTCCGGGACAGCCCTGTCCTTCCAGCTGCACTGTCATTCAGAGATGCCCTCAGGGCCCACCCCAGCCCGTGTTGGGAGTCTCTGGTTACCAGGAGAACCTGGGGGAGGCTTTGCCCCTGCGTGATGAGAGAGTTTGCCTCCGGGAGTGGAGCAGTTCCGCTGAAAGCCAGCTCACTCAGTGTGAAATGGGAAGGGATTCTCCCAGCGCCCCATCTGCCATTCTGAGGAGTCCTGGGCTCCTGCCAGATTACAGAGCCCTGGGGCCTTACATTTAAGCAGCGTGAATGGAATTCCGAGGCCTTATTTTCCCCCTTTCCTGAGCCTGAGCCCCTGCCTCGGGGATCCCACAGGGCCCAGGCCTAAGGCAGGGCCAGCAGCTCACTCTCATCCTGGCAACCGGGCATTCCTTCCCTCCCATAGCTCTGCCTTAGTCACGCAGGCTGTTTTTACCCCATTGTCTAGCTGGTGTCTTTCTTCCGGGGGGGGGGGAAACATTTGGTGAATGTGAGCCTTCTCCAAGCGTAGAGCCCTTTAGCTCTTTTTCTGCATCTTAAAGCACACATCACGCTGTTTCATCTTCAATCCACTCACTTCCCCTGCAGATTTTCTTATGAGGCAAGCAGGACTGAAAAATTCCTGCTGGCTGCTGTGCTGCTGAAAACCAACCCAGTTTTTTTTACTGTCTTAGATTCCAGAAAAGTAAGACAGCGACTGACCCTGGGGAAATGATGGGTGGACAGGCTCTCCAGTTTAATAATGATAATAGGTCATTCCTGACTTCCTTCATTGGGAGCAAAGCCCGATGCCTACCAATCCTTCACTCAAGCATCCTTGCTGTTAGGAACTCTTTGTTAACTCTCACACCTTACCTCCAGCCTAGGAAACCGGAATTCTTACTTGATAATCTCTTTGGATTCAGAAAGGCCACTGTGATTTTCACTCTACCAAAGACAGTATTCACTGTCACCACTGCAAACCCACAAATGTAGAGTGCTTCTACATTCGCTGTGGGGAAAGGAGAGAGACACCTCTGGCGGGGCCAATGGTTCTGAGCTTGGCTGCCAAGCAGAAGCAGGGAGAGTTGGAGGGGAGAGTGGAGACCAAGGGACAGGGAGAGAAGGCATGAATGAAGAGAGAAGGGAAGGGTGTGCTGGACAGCCAAGCCCCAAACTCGCCAACCCTGCTGCATGTAGCAGCTAACAGTGCCAGGGGGAGAACCAGGTTCAGCTGAGGGCAGCCCTGCCTGGCTTGGCTTATGCATGAAGCCAAGAAGCCAGTGGGGCCAATTTTCCAGGGAGGACCAGCTACATAATTTGTGGGGCCCAGGACAAAATAAAAGTGTGGGACTCCTTGTTCAAAAGTTAAAAACTTTGAGAAGCAGACTGCAGAGTATAAAACCAAGTGTGGGGCCCTGCGTGAGTGATTCCAGAGCTGAGACTGGGATTTTGATGGATCATCAGGCTGATTGAGATGCAGTTTATTAAGATTAAAAACAAGCTGGGAAATAAAAAACAAAAAACAAAAAACAAAACCAAAAAAAAACAAGCTGGAGGGGGACGAGGATCAAGATGGCAGAGTAGGAGGACGTGTGCTCACTCCCTCTTGCAAGAGCACCGGAATTACAACTAACTGCTGAACAATCATTGACGGAAAGACACTGGAACTCACCAACAAAGACACCCCACATCCAGAGACAAAGGACAAGCTGCAATGAGACAGTAGGAGGAGCGCAATCGTGTTAAAGTCAAATCCCATAAATGCTGGGTGGGTGACTCACAAACTGGAGAACAGTTACACTGCAGAAGTCCACCCACTAAAGTGAGGGTTCTGAGCCCCACATCAGGCTTCCCAACCTGGGAGTCCAGCAACAGGAGGAGGAATCCCCAGAGAATCAGACTTTGAAAGCCAGCGGGATTTGATTGCAGGACCTCCACAGGACTGGGGGAAACAGAGACTCCATTTGTGGAGGGCACACAAAAAAGTGTGCTCACCAGGACCCAGGGGGAAGGAGCAGTGACCCCATAGGAGACTGAACCATACCTACCTGCTGGTGTTGGGGGTCACCTGCAGAGGTGGGGGGCAGCTATGGCTCACTGAGGAGACAGGGGAACTGGTGGCAGGGGTTCTGGGAATTGCTCATTGGCATGAGCCCTCCCAGATTCTGCCATTAGCCCCACCAAAGAGCCTGTAAGTTCCAGTGCTGGGTAGCCTCAGGCCAAATGACCAATGGGGTAGGAACACAGCCCCACCCATTGGTAGACAAGCAGATTAAAGTTTTACTGAGCTCCACCCACCAAATTGGATTAAAGTCTTACTGAGCTCCGCCCACCCAGCCCTACCCACCATCTGTCTCTCCCATCAGGAAGCACCCATGAACCTCCTAGATAGCTTCCTCCACAAGAGGGCAGACAGCAGTATCAAGCAGTATCAGCAGTATTTCATCTTGTGGAACTGAAAATCACAGCCACAGAAAGATAGAGAAAATGAAAAAGCAGAGGACTTTGTACCAGATGAAGGGACAGGATAAAACCCCAGAAAAACAATGAAAGGAAGAGGAGATGGGCATCCTTCCAGAAAAAGAATTCAGAATAATGATGGTGAAGATGATCCAGGACTTTGAAAAATGACTGGGTGCAAAGATCGAAAAGTTTACCAAAGGCCTAGAAGAATTAAAGAGCAAACAAACAGAGATATGCAACACAATAACTGAAATGAAAAATACACTAGAAGAAACCAATAACAGATTAACTGAGGCAGAAGGGCGAATAAGTGACCTGGAAGACAGAATGGTGATCATCACTGGTGCAGAAAAGAATAAAGAAAAAAGCATGAAAAGAACTGAAGACAGCCTAAGAGACCTCTGGGACAATGTGAAATGCACCAACATTCGCATTATAGGGGGTCCCAGAAGGAGAAGAGAGAGAGAAAGGACCCAAGAAAATATTGGAAGAGATTATAGTGGAAAACTTCCCTAACATGGGAAAGGAAACAGCTACCCAAGTCCAGGAAATGCAGAGAGTCCCAGGCAGAATAAACCCAAGGAGAAACATGCCAAGACATATAGTAGTCAAATCGACAAAAATTAAAGACAGAGAAAAGTTATTAAAAGCAACAAGGGAAAAACGACAAGTAACATACAAGGGAACTCCCATAAGGTTAATAGCTGATTTCTCAGCAGAAACTCTGCAAGCCAGAAGGGAGTGGCATGATATATTTCAAGGGATGACAGGGAAGAGCCTACAACCAAGAATACTCTACCCAGCAAGGATCTCATTCAGTTTCAAGGGAGAAATCAAAAGCTTTACAGACAAGCAACAGCTAAGAGAATTCAGCACCACCAAACCAGCCCTACAACAAATGCTAAAGGAACTTCTCTAAGCTGGAAACATAAGAGAAGAAAAGGACCTACAAAAACAACAACAAAACAATTAAGAAAATGGTACTAGGAACATACATATCAATAATTACCTTGAATGTAAATGGATGAAATGCATCAACCAAAAGACCCAGACTGGCTGAATGGATACAAAAACAAGACCCATATATATGCTGTCTCCAAGAGACCCACTTCAGACCTAGGGACACATACAGACTGAAAGTGAGGGAATGGAAAAAGATATTCCATGCAAATGGAAATCAAAAGAAAGCTGGAGTAGTGATACTCATATCAGATAAAATAGACTTTAAAATAAAAAATGTTACAAGAGACAAGAAAGGACATTACATAAAGATCAAGGGATCCATCCAAGGAGAGGAGATAACAATTATAAATATGTATGCACCCGATATAGGAGCACCTCAATACATAAGGCAAATGCTAACAACTATGAAAGAGGAAATCAACAGTAACACAATCATAGTGGGGGAATCTAATAGCCCACTTACACCAATGGACAGACCATCCACACAGAAAATTAATAAGGAAGCACAAGCTTTAAATGACACAACAAATCAGCTTGATTTAATAGATATCTATAGGACATTACATCCAAAAACAGCAGATTACACGTTCTTCTCAAGTGCACATGGAACATTCTCCAGGATAGATCACATTCTGGGTCACAAATCAAGCCTTGGTAAATTCAAGAAAATTGAAATTGTATCAAGCATGTTTTCCAACCACAACGCTATGAGATTAGAAACCAATTACTGGAAAAAAGCTGTAAAAACCACAAACACATGGAGGCTAAACAATACGCTACTAAATAACCAAGAGATCATTGAAGAAATCAAAGAGGAAATCAAAAAATACCTAGAGACAAATAACAATGAAAACACAATGGTCCAAAACCTATGGGATGCAGCAAAGGAAGTTCTAAGAGGGAAGTTTATAACAATACAATCCTGCCTCAAGAAACAAGAAACATCCCAAATAAACAATCTAACCTTACACCTAAAGAAACTAGGGAAAGAAGAGCAAACAAAACCCAAAGTTAGTAGACAAACTAGGATATTTGTAGAGACATGGCTGGACCTAGAGACTGTCATACAGAGTGAAATGAGTCAGAAAGAGAAAAACAAATATCATATATTAACACATATATGTGGACTATAGAAAAATGGTACAAATCAACCGGTTTGCAAGGCAGAAATAGAGACACAGATGTAGAGAACAAACATATGGACACCAAGTGGGGAAAGCAGGGAGGGTTGGGGGGGAATGAATTGGGAGATTGGGATACCAAATTGTACACTCTAAATATATGCTGTTTATTGTTTGTTAACTGTATCTCAATAAAAGTTCTTAAAAAAAATGAAAAAAAAATAGCTGGAGGGAACTTCCCTGGTGGTGCAGTGGTTAAGAATCCGCCTGCCAATGCAGGGGACATGGGTTCAAGCCCTCGTCCAGGAAGATCCCACATGCTACGTAGCTACTAAACCGGTACACTACAGCTACTGAGCCTGCGCTCTAGAGTCCAAGAGTCACAACTGTTGAGCCCACGTGCTGCAACTACTGAAGCCCACATGCCTAGAGCCCGTGCCCTGCAACAAGAGAGGCCACCACAATGAAAAACCCAGAAACCACAATGAAGAGTAGTCAGTCCCTGCTCATCTGACTCAACTAGAGAAAGCCCGTGTGCAGCAAGGAAGACCCAATGCAGCCAATAAATAAATAAATAAGTAAATAAATTAAAAAAAAAAACAAGCTGGAGAAGGGAGATGATGGGATTAAATGGAGGGACGGAAATTATATCAACGACAGTGCATTATTGTGCACCTGCTATATGTCAGGCCCTCTTCTAACTAAGTGCCTTCTGTATGTTATCCAGCTTAATCTTACGATAGCTGTAGGGGAGAGGTGCTATCATCACCATCACCGTCACCGTCACCGTCACCATCACCATCACCACCATCATCATCTCCCAGATGAGCAAGCCAAGGCACTGAAATGAATATAAAACCATTATGTAACCATAATGGAAATGGTTACTTAACCATTGTGACCATGAGTTAACTTACAGGTTGAGTAAGTTGCTCAAGGGCATAAAGCTCTTGAGTGGGAGAGGTGGGATTAGAATGTGGCCCAGGGCCCATGCCCCTAACTGTTTGACAGTACTGCCTGTCTGTAAACATAGAGCACAGCTTAGCCAAGTGGATCTTCCTTACAAGGAACTCTCTTACTGTAAAAAGAAGGTTCTGACAGAGGTATTCAGAGAGGCCTGGGCTGGAGGTATTTGAAGGCAGGAAAGCCCTTTATCAAGGGGAACCTGGGGAGTTGGATTAAATAACACCAATCTTTTTTTTTTTTAATTTATTATTTATTTATTGGCTATGTTGGGTCTTCGTTTCTGCACACAGTCTTTCTCTAGTTTCTGCACATGGGCTTTCTCCAGTTGTGGTGAGTGGGGGCTACTCTTCATTGTGATGCGCAGGCTTCTCATTGCTGTGACTTCCTTTGTTGAGAAGCACAGGCTCTAGGCATGTGGGCTTCAGTAGTTGTGGCACATAGGCTCAATAGTTGTGGCTCATGGGCTCTAGAGCACAGGCTCAATAGTTGTGGCGCACGGGCTTAGTTGCTCCGTGGCATGTGGGATCTTCCTGGAGCAGGGATCAAACCCATATCCCCTGCATTGGCAGGCGGATTCTTAACCACTGCGCCACCTAGGAAGCCCCCTTTTTTTTGTTTTTGAGCTCTTTATTAGAATATAATTGTTTTACACTCTTGTACCAGCTTTTGAGGTACACCAAAGTGAATCAGCTGTATTTATACATATATCCCCATATCCCCTTCCTCCCACAACTCCCACCCGCTCTCCCTGTCCTGGCCCTCTAAGGCGTCACCCATCATCAAGTTGATCTCCCTTTGTTATACAACAACTTCCCACTAGCTATCTATTCTACAGCTAGTAGTGTATATATGTCTATGCTACTCTCTCACTTTGTCCCAGCTTCCCCTTCGCCCTCCGCCCCCCCAACCCCGTGTCCTCCAGTCCATTCTCTGCATAACACCAATCTAAATAGCAAGAGTTGCCACTCTCTTACTAGTTGTGATGAGTCAGGCACTGTGCCAAGTGCTTTACAGGCATCTTTAGAGCTCAGATGTTGGTACCTCGTCCCCGTTTTACAGAAGGAAAGTAGCCCAAGGGTTCACAGAGCTTGAAGCTGTCACTCCCCAATGTCAAGGGGGCTGACTTGAACCCAAACCTGCCTGCCTCCAAAGGCCTTGCTTCCAACAGCCATACAAAGCAGGCTGATTTTTTTTTTTTTTATTTTTTTGGGGGTACACCAGGTTCAATCAACTGTTTTTATACACATATCCCCGTATTCCCTCCCTTCCTTGGCGCCCCCCCCTCAAGTCCCCCCCACCCTCCCTGCCCCAGTCCTCTAAGGCATCTTCCATCCTCGAGTAAAGCAGGCTGATTTTTAAGGTCGCTCCCACCCCCAAGACTGTAATTCTAAATTTCTACCGGGAAATAATTCTGCATTCGCCCATGCAATTTCATTTTAGCCTGTGTTGATATTTTTACTGTGAGCTTGGAGACTTCTGGGGGCCCAGGAATCTGTTCCCCGTCTTGAATCAGTCTTCTGGAATGTTGGCCCAAACGCTGGCCAGATCGCTCTGATTCTTTCTCCTTCGCATTTTACAATCTGGGTTTCCGGAAAGCTCCAGTGAAGGCCCGTGCTTCCGATTTCATCCTTATTTAAACAGACGGCCTCGTGAGTGCTGGCACACTGTCCAAAAAAGCTGGAGAACTCTTTCTCTGAGCCAGGAAGTCTGTGGCAGCCCCTGTTCACAGCCTCTGTACTCAGGGCTAAAGGCCCAGGTTGAAGGGCTCTGGTTTAGGATTAAACTAGACCTTTCTCCAGTTTTCTCTCTCCATTTCCAAAGCAGCCCCCAAGGAGTCCGTCATCTGGTCCCAGAACTGCAGGCACCAGCAAATCTCAAAGGATCTGATCCTAAAAAGCAGATCCCAGGACATAGATCTCTGGTTCCCGTCTAGATACTCAGCTCTTCCAAAGACCAATCGTGTCACCTGTATTAGGTTCCTGTGGCTGCTGTAACAGAGTACTACCAGCTTGGTGCTTTAAAATAGCAGAAATTTATTCTGTTGCAGTTCTGGAGGCCGGAAGTCCAAAATCAAGGTTTCAGCAAGACTGTGCTCTCTCTGAAGGCTCTGGGGGAGAATCTTCCTCTTAGGTTCTGGTGGCTGGCAATCCTCGGTGTCCTTTGGCTTATAGACCTGTCACTTCAGTCTCTGCCTCGTGGTCACATGGGTTGATGCTGTTTGTCTCTGTCCGTATGCTACTTTTTTTTTTTTTGTAATTTTTATATTTGTTTATTTAAACCTTGATTTTTTTGTTTTTTTGTTTTTTTGTTTTCCCAGCCACGCCATGCGGCATCCAGGATCTCATTTCTCTGACCAGGGATCAAACCCATGCCCCTTGCATTGGGAGCACAGAGTCTTAACCACCAGACCACCAGGGAAGTCCCTGCCTCTTCTTCTTTTCTGGACATCAGTCATCTTGGATTATGTCCACCCCTCATCTTAACTTGATTACATCTGCAAAGACCCTTTTTCCAAATAAGGTTGCATTTACAGGTACTGGAAATGAGCACTTCAGCATATCTTTTGGACACAATTCAACCTACAGCATCACCCAAATCTCAGTCAGTGAATATACTGCCGGGGACCCTTAGACAGCATTTCCTGTGTGCCGACTCACTCACTGTGTAAGTCTCACCTGGTCTCTACCAAGCAGGATCTGTTACCATCTCCACCTTACAGATGAGGAAACAGGGGATGAGAGAGGTTAGGCGGCTTGTGCCAAGACACACACAGCTACTGGGAGCAGCCCTGAGACCACGCCAGAGGACAGAGCTCAGCTTTCACCAGGACCCTGAGCAGCACCGACCTCCACTTACAGTGAGCCGCGAAAGGAAGGCTAAACCCTGTTGTGTTAAGAGCTTTGGACCCTTTGAGACCGAGTCTTTCTACCAAGAGAAGCTCTGGCTCTGTGTTAGACGCCCTGGCTTCACATTCCTTTCCTGTATGTCAGATCATTTCTCTGAAACCCAGTTTCTCCATCCATGAGACAAGATCACGGACGCTGCCTGACCCATCTCAGAGACTGGCTGGGAGGATCGACACCCAGACTTGCGCTGGCTTCCTGGAAGCCCCACAGACACGCCTTATGATGGCCCATCCCCCGGCCCTTGCTTCCTTCAGGTCTTTGCTCAAACGCCACTGCCCCCTTGGAGTTTCCCCGACCACTGTGTCTAAACTGGAGCCATCCACCCTGCCATCCCCTTTTACCTCTTTACCTAAGTTTCTGAGTGTCTGACATACTTATTTGTTTATGGCCTATCCTACCTGTTTTAGAACGTGAACTCCAAGGAGGCAAGTCTTTGTCTATTTTTTCCCCCACTCCAGCCCCTGTGCCTACAACAGTGCCTGGCACACAGCAGGACTCCATAATATTTGCTGATTGAATAAATGAATAGCTTAACGTAACGTGGCAGCTCCTTGTCAATTTCACGATTGGAATAGAAGAAGGACAGTTTTTCCACTAGAACCCAAGTTCCATGAGAGCAGGAAACCATGGCCATTTGGTTCAATGCTAGAGTTCCAGTGTCTGGCACGAAACAAGGCCCTTGATCAATATCTGTGAAATGAATGGGTGAGGAAAAAGGCTGATGGACAGACAGAAACCATGCTGTTCTGGCCTCTGGGGAGGGAGAAGCTAAGGAAGGCGGCGGGTGGGACAGAGCTGGACCTTCAAGGATTTTGGAAGGGAGGGGAAAGGAAGGGGCACCTTCTAGCTCAGAGGGGCAGAAAGGACGGGCTGTGTGAGCAGGTGGGGTGGCAATGAACAAGGCTTGTTTGCAAAGTCAAGAGATGTGATTTGAACAAGGTTGGCCCGGTAGGTAGAGAGGCAGGATGGTTGCGTCTGGTCGTGAATTACCCCCACGCCTGGTGACGTGGAATGTATATTTCCTCCCAGCGCTATGCATCAGGGACCTCGCGAAGAAATGATCTGAGGTGTGGAATGATGAGCTCTATGACGCTGGGCTCCTGCCCCTCCATCCCCTCCAGTTTCACTGATGATCCCAGACGCCGCAAAGGCCAGGGCGCGTTTAGAAGTAACTGCTTCTCAGGCAGTTAAACCAGCTCCAGTCCTATAAGTCTGAATGTGTCCAAGGATCCTGTTACCTCCAGCTTCGGGCCCAGAGGCCGTTTTCTCATCAGACCTAACGGGCTTGTGAGAGGAGCCGACCTCTGGGTGATAGAAGCAGACGGGTCGTCTCCCTGCTCCTGTCTGACTGCTGGCTGCTGAGCCTCCTCAGCTGGCCCCTCAGGGGCTGCTGGGGTTCCAGGGAGGGGGGCAGCTCCCTCCCCTCCAGCACTGGGAGGCCAGGAGTTCCCTTCACGCAGGTCGCAGGTCTATGCCTTCCATTTCACTTCAGAAGCACACGGCCTAAAATTCAAACCGCCCCAGGAGAAGCAACAGACTGCTTTAAATGAATGCCAAAGTGCAAATGACTAAGCACAGACCTTTGGTCCCTCGAGGGCAGATTTTAAAAAGCAATGAGAGGAGAGGTGGTGCGGTGAGAGAGAGTGGACTTCATACAAGCCCAGTTCTCCCGCTGACTACCCGAGGGACTTAGAACAAGTTCATTAACCTCTCATCTGTGAAAACATCAGCTCTCTGCTGTGGCCAGGCTGAGCTGCCCGCGGCTCCTTCCTGTGCCAGTCAGTCCCCAGCCCTAACTCTGGGCATTTCTTTGGCCTGGAAAGTTCCTCTTCCCTTTTCCCACCCGATTCCGCACCTTTCTGCCTTCCTGGACATCTTCCCAGGGTTGGATGGCCAGTGAGTCCTGCGTTCACATAGGAAAGTCAAGCTCACTCTCCTTCCTGCCCTCCCCTGCGCCCCACCACACACACACTCACACACACACACACACACACACACACACACCCAGGCAGGAAGAACCTGCAAGGGTCATTTCTGGTCCTCTTCTAGGTGCCCATTAAAGAATCAGCAAATATCTCTTTAATAATTAAGAATTACCTCTAAGAAAAATTTTCCAAAACATGGAAATAAAGCAAGAAAATGACTGCATGCCCTTTCAGTGGCATTCTGCAGCAGCCAGGTTCACCAAGGGATATTTAACTCTCTAGGAGAACCTACCTGTGTTTGACTTTATTGTTGACTTTTGAATAGAGCCCAGACACTGGATATTACACGTTAACTTGCTGGTTTTGCCCTAAAGATGGAGATGATTTCTTCCTGGTAGAAAAGATAACCTGTAACTTTATTGCCATGTAGAATATTAACCAGTTTCATACCTAACCTATGGATCTTATTCTAACATTCTTTTTCTTTGCTTTTTTTTCTTCCCCTTGCCTATAAGTAATTCAAATAGTCTATGAATCAACTTTGCCATCCTACGGGTTCCCTCACTCTTTAACAAGTCTTCAAGAAGACTGTGACTTGTATTCATTTTGTATTTTATAAGGGCCATTTTTTTTTAAAGAGTCATGTTTTTAACATTTTAAAAATTATCTGTTGACATCTTGCAGGAATTTTGAGAGGCCTAAATAATACCATTCCCCAACTGTTGTGTTTTCTTAGGAGCTAAGCATTGTGCTAAATGCTTTAATCCATCATCTCATTGAATCTTCGTCACAACATTATAAAGCAGATCTTTATTTTATTGAGGCGGCGTTTAGGGCTCAGAGAGACTTCGCAGCTTGGCAAAACGGGGACACATATTGTGTGCCAGGAACTTTACCCACCCTCTCGCTTAATCCTCCTGGACCCTATCCATTTTGTTTATTAGAAAAGGGAGCTTTAGTTACTTGTCCAAGGTATCACTGTTTGTACTCGGCTAAGCCAGGACTAGAAGCCCACACTTACCTACCCCTCAGTGATCAAGTGACTTAGCTTATGGGAAAGTCCATCATGCCCTGCACATTACAGAAAATATTAATTTCTTTCTTGCTGGACAGTTTAGTGGTGAGGAGGTATGTTGTGATTGGTAGATAACCCATGAAATTGCATCCATTTGCCTTCTTCCATAATAATAGATCCCACAATTTTTAGGTGGGCCCTGACCCTCCCAAATAGAGATTACATTTCCCAGTCTGCACATGGTTGTGTGATTAAATTTGGGCCAGTGGGAAGTACGCAAAATTGTCATGTGGCTCTTTTAGGAACTTCCCCTAAAAGACAATTGAGCACCTTTTTCTCTAGGCCTTCCTCCACCCACCTACCAGGAATACGGTTGTGATGTCTGGATCTCTAGCTGCCATTCTGTACCATGGGGATAATCCTGGCCCTGGGGAAGTTACAGAAATGAGCTGGAAGGAGCGTGAGTCCCTGGAGGCTTGGCCAAGCACCAGCCCTAGACTTCTGACTTCCCAGCTTTTATGTGAGGGAAAAATAAACAGCTGTCTTATGTAAGCCACTGAGTTTTTTTGTTTGTTTGTTTTTGGATCTCTATTGCTTGCAACCAAAAGTAATCCTGATACAGCACAAAGAAAGTGGAGAGAGAGCCTCAGAGGCAATGTTGGCCTTCTTCATAAGAGTGCCCAGGAATGGCCTTGATTCTTAGAACCAACCAGAAAGGCCCTGGAGAGCCTGGCAGCTGGAGTTGTCAGGGAGACAGATGTTGAGCGGGTGCTGCCAGCCGCCACTCGCCCTAACTGGCCCCTGGGCCCTCTGCCAGGCGTGCCCGCCCACCCATTTTAGAGTATCCTTTGTAGCTGCCTGCAGAGACATGACAGCTCCACACAGGCACCCATGCTCTCTCCTCCTCTAGGTGCACAGAAGCAGCCCATGGCCAAACTGTAATGAGGAAATCTCTGAAACCCTGGGTTCTCGTCTCAGTGACTGTGAGGAAGAAACACCTGCTGTTTCTGCTCCTCTGGGCTTTGCCCTCTCAGCAGTGCAAGAATAAAATACGCCTATCTCTTTAGCAGAGACTGACAAGGCAGAGCACAGAGCCTCTGAACCTGCTAGAAATTTAAAATTCAGCTTCGCGTCCTCCTGGGCTTCTGAAGGAGAGGATTGGATTCCCCTGCAGATGCCAAGCAGGCTGGGAGGGCCTGGGGGTGGCATTATCTAGTGGAAGTTGTGAGACCCTCTGCATGAAGGCACTGACAGAGGTGGTGTTTTCTGCCAGGACGACATTGGCCTCAGCTGCCGGGGGCCCACTCCTGGGGCCACTCCCAGGTCCGGCTGTCCTGGGCAGTGTCCTGGCTTGGCCACATACTCGGCTATGTGATCTTGGACACAATGTTCACAGGCCTCAGGTCCTCGTGTGTAAGATGGAAATTATGACAGTTCTGGTCTCCAAAGGCAGCTCTGAAGACTAAATATAATGCTCCAAGTAGAGCTATTAGATGCCTGGCACACAGCAAGTGCTCAATAAGTGCTGCTTGTTATTCTTGCTGGAGAATAATAATGACCCAAGGTAACACTTAGAGCTCTTCCTACATATAGGCGCTGTACCAAGTACTCTTCCTATATAAACTCTTTTATCCTCACAGCTCTATGAGGATACAATTACCCTCCCCCCATTTCATTGGTAAGGAAACTGAGGCCCATTGGGGGCACAAATCCAGGCTGCTGTGCCCCTGTCCATGCCCTTAAAAAAGGAGGAAGGGGTCCTGACTCCTTACTGACTGCCGGCCTCTTGTTTCCCCAGTTTCCTAGCTCCTTCCCACCACAGGCTTTTAAAAATTTTTTTTAATTGAAATGTAGTTGATTTACAATGTTGTATTAGTTTCAGGTGTACAGCAAAGTGATTCAGTTTTACATATATATTGATATGTATATATGTATTTATTCTTTTAAGATTCTTTTCCATTATAGGTTATTACAAGATATTGAGTAGAGTTCCCTATGCTATATAGTAGGTCCTTGTTGGTTACCTATTTTATATATAGTAGTATATAATATTTTAATCCTAAACTCCTATTTTATCCTTCCCCCACCCTTTCCCCTTTGGTAGTCATAAATTTCTTTTCTACCTCTTTGAGCCTATTTCTGTTTTATAAATAAGTTCATTTGTGTCATTTTTTTAGATTCCACCACCGGCTTTTTTTTTAAATAAATTTTATTTATTTATTTATTTATTTTTGGCTGTGTTGGGTCTTCGTTGCTGTGTGTGGGCTTTCTCTAGTTGTGGCAAGTGGGGGCTACTCTTTGTCATGGTGCAGGGGCTTCTCATTGCAGTGGCTTCTCTTGTTGCGGAGCACAGGCTCTAGGTGTGCAAGAGTTTCAGTACTTGTGACCCACAGGCTCAACAGTTGCAGCTCTCGGGCTCTAGAGTGCAGGCTCAGTAGTTGTGGCGCACGGGCTTCGTTGCTCCGTGGCATGTGGAATCTTCCCGGACCAGGGCTCGAACCCGTGTCCCCTGCATTGGCAGGCGGATTCCTAACCACTGCGCCACCAGGGAAACCCCCCACCACTGGCTTTTAAAACGTTGCTGCTGGCGCCTGCTGGCTCTCCCCAGGTCCACTTCAGGGGCCCCTTCCCAGCCCCACGCTGGACGCACTTCTCTATCCTGCTGCTGTTTTTGCTCTGGTTCCTGTGGTGAGGATTTATTTTTTCCATGGTTCCCTTCTCTCTCTCTTTCTGCAGATCAGACTGTGAGGCACCCCTGCCCAGGCGGGAGAGCACCTGCCTTGCCCCTGGCTGTGTCGCACCCACACCTGGCGGTGCCTGGCACAGGCGGCCTGCAGTCAGTACCGAAAGTGCCGGAGGGTCTGAGCACAACAAAGAGACGGGGTCCCCTTCAGACGCGACGCTTCTCCCTGAGTCCTGCGTGCACCAGGCCCTTTCCTAGGAGGAGCACGTGTGGAGCCCCTGCTGCCTGCCCTGCCCTCTTCAAAGCACATGATGTGCATTAATGATCTCGTTTAATTTTCACGTTCCTTCTGGGGTATCTGAGTCCGCGGGGGCTGCCATGACCAAATACCGCGGACTGGTACTATAAACAACAGAAACACCTTTTCTCACAACTCAGGAGGCTGGAAGTTCAAGATCAAGGTGTCGTCAGGGTGGGTTTCCTCTGCAGTCTCTCTCCTTATCTTGTGGTTGGTCACCTCCTCCTTGTGTCTTCACAAGGTCTTGTCTCTGTGTGTCTGTGTCCTCATCTCCTCTCCTTAAGGGCACCAGTCATATTGGACAAGGGTCCACCTCAATAACTTCATTTTACCTTAATTATCTCTCTAAAGACCCTGTCTCTAAATACAGTCACATTCTGATGTATTGGGGCTTAGGACTTAACGAATTATTAGAACTTAAACAGATTTGGGGGAACACTCATGACAGGGTAAGAGCTATTATTATCCCATTTTTTAGTTGAGGAAACTTGAGGCACAGAGAGATTGGGTAATTCACCCAGGTCCACAGCTAACAGAGGGCAGAATCTGAGCCGTGATAGCCTGACTCTGTGGCCTCACATGGAACCACTGCCCAGACCCCACCACAGCCCACAGATGTAGGTCTCAGGACATCAGCCTTTTCTAAAGCCGAGGACATGGAAGCAACCTAAATGTCCATCAACAGAGGAATGGATAAAGAAGATGTGGTACATATATACGATGGAATATTACTCAGCCATAAGAAGGAACTAAATTGAGGCAATTGCACAGATGTGGATGGACCTAGAGACTGTCATACAGAGTGAAGTAAGTCAGAGAACGATAAATATCGTATATTAACACATATATGTGGAATCTAGAAAACTGGTACAGATGAACCTATTTGCGAAGCAGAAATAGAGACACAGATGTAGAGAACAAACGTATGGACACCGAGGGGGAAGGGGGAGATGGGATGAATTGGGAGATTGGGATTGACATAAATACACTATTGATACTATGTATACAGTAGATAACTAATGCAAACATGCTGTATAGCACAGGGAACTCTACTTAATGCACTGTGGTGACCTAAACGGGAAGGAAATCCAAAAAAGAGGGGACATATGTATATGTGTAGCTGATTCACTTTGCCGTACAGCAGAAACTAACACAATATAGTAAAGCAACTATACTCCAGTAAAAATTAAACAACCAGAATCACACATTTGATATGTGACTAAATATGGATATAAATGTAAATCCAAAAAAAAAAAAAAAAGCTGAGGAAATCAAGACTCAGAGGAGAAACCTCTTGCCCCAGGCCACTTAGCTGACAGGTGGCTGAGTGAGAACTCCAGCCCTGCTTTCTGGCTCCAAGCCCAACTTCTTTAAACTACCCACTCCTACCTCCCTAGATCTGCTCCCTCCACAGGAAAAGGGCATAGCAGTTGGTCCCAAGAAGGTAAGGAAGAGTTTGGGAATAAAAAGCCATTTGACTTTAGTGTTACAGGGAGATGAATGAACAAGCGTTTTCCTCTAGCACCTCTGACACATGGTTTCTAGGAAGGGCACCTTGGTCCAGAACTGCCCCTGGCGAAGCTGGGAAGAAGGCAGCAGGGCTCACGGCCCTCTCCTTGCCTCCTGCAGCCCCTCCCCTTGCAAGAGCAATAGCTGTCCCCCAGCACTGTGTGCTAGGCACCATCTGACGTTTTTTATGCATCGATTCATTTGTTTCTCTCAACAACTCTACAGGGCAGGGCATGGCATTATTATTGTTTCTATTTTCTACCTGAAGAAGTGAAGGCACAGCCATTGGCCCAGGTCCCCAAAGGAGTTGGTGGAGGTTGGATGTAAACCCAAGTAGCCTGGTGGCCAGCCCAGCTCTGGTCCACTCCTCGCCACTGTGGGTGGATGGTGGACAGGGAGCTAATGGGAGCTAATAGGTTAACTCTCCCCAACGACTCCTTCACTCATTCATCTGCTCACCCACCCACCTCCTCTGCTTGCTCCGACACAGGCCCAGCACTGGGCTCCTCCCTCTAGGGCCTTCAGGCTTGGAGGGCAGGAGGCCCCTTAAAGGGATGACGTTGACCCCGTATAACAGGAGTGTGTCCATGATGCAAAGAGAGGAATTCACAGTCAGAGGAAGTCGAGGAAGGCTGGTGGGGGCAGTGATGGAGGCACTGGGTCTTGAAGCGTACGTAGGCGTTTGCTGGGCAGAGGCAGGGATGTTGCCACAAGAGCTCTAGGGCTACTGGTGTGCGAGGAGATGAGGGTGGGACGGGGAGGAGGAGAGCCCCGAGGGGAGCTGCTTGGGCGCCATGCTAAGGAGGGGGCCTCGACCTAGAGGTCATGGCTTTTTAAGGCCCCCATGAGACTCGAAGCAACGTGGTCTTCAAGCTCGGTGGTGACTTCCTATCCTACTTACACTAAAATCCCAAGTCCCCACTGTGGCCTAGACAGCACTGCATGTTGTGGCCTCCCAACCAGGCTCCAGCTTCTAGCCTCCTCACCCACCCCGCTGTGCCTCCCTGTCTGTCCAACTCTACCTGCCTTCCTGCTCTTCCCTGAACAGGCCAAGCAAACAGCCTAGACCCCGGACGTGCCCCCCTCTCTGCCTGGACCACGCCTCCCCTTCAGCACAGTTCTCTTTAATTGGCTAATTACTTCCAACCAAGCCTCACGCGGCTCTCAGTAAATGCTTATGAAATGGATGAGTGAGCTCTACTTTATCATCGTCCGATTCATTGAAAGAAAGTATACAGACAGCTCTCAGCCATCCGATTGTGCTGGATAATGAACCAGGACACACTGTCCCTCTTGGGGCTGCCCCAATCGCCCGTTAACTCCGGGCTGTTCCCGGGTTGCCAGCACAACCCCCAGGGCGGGTCTGTGCTGCCAGCAAAGCCAGGCTGCGTAGCAATTGAGCTGCTCCTCAGTTCGAGGCTGCATCTCACAGCTCCGCCGCCACAAACCTGTCTCAGAGGCAGAAAAGAAGCCATGAAATTGCCTGCCTTGAGAAGCTGACGGGAAGGTAAAAGGGGCCTGTCACAATCCAACCTAAACAGAAAAACAAAAGGCCATTCCTTCCAGCACCTTCGGCATGAGCCTCATGCTGGAAAAGAGGGGAGGAAAGTCTCCCCCACGTCTGTCCTACCTGCACCTCCCTTTGCCTGGGGTGGGGGGGAGGGGGAGGAGAGCCTTGCTAGCTGCTGAGTGACTGTGGCCTTGGGTCAAAGTGAAAACACTGGCCAGGTTATTGGGGAAAGATGTTCCTACACATTTTGGATGGTTGTAATAGCAATAAAGTCTTGGATGAAAAAGACCCTCCCACGTTCTAGTTCTTTCCCTGGAAGCAGTGTGTCAAAATAAGTTGTTTTTATATTTGTGCATTCAGACTGGCCCACACTGGGAGCTTGCTGTCTTCCTCATCTATTTCAGAACAACAATAACAAAAAAGAACAACTGTGGTTCGCAAACCTGGCACCGTAACTCAGTTTGTTTCTCATGTTATTATTATTCTTTCCTGTTGAATGGCAACATTTGCTGATTATAAATAAATCAAGGCCCTTTTCCAGCAATCGCAGCTGAAAATTCATTTTTCAAGATTGGGTCTGATTGCACCGTGTCTTCACAAAAAGGGGGTGGCACAGCTAAACCATTTATGCCCAGAATCCTGGTGAAGAAATTAGGGTTTAATGAACTCTGAAACAGCTCCCCTCCTCTCCCCTCTAAGCAGAAAAGATTTTCAATGCGAACCAACAACTGTTCTTTGCAATTGTTATTTGGAGATGGTGGCAGTGGGGAACTCTGGAAAGCAGATGTCTTCGCACCTCAGGGGAGAGATTTTTCTCTTAGGAAGAGCTCAGGTAGCCCCCGAGAGATGCTGAGGATAAAATCTGGATGCCAAGTTTCCTATGATTCTGTGCATGTGGATGGTGGGTTCTAAATGCGCAGAAGGTCCAGTGTGCCAGGAGCTCCTTGGGGCTTAGGTAATTGCCCGGCAGCCTTCACGGGCTCTACCGGCAATGGGCTCAGGAGGTTTACTCCCTGAAGAGCTCAAGGCGCAGTGATTTCCCAACACCTGCACGGTGGCCAGCGGCGCCGTGTTTCCAAGAGGCAGGTGGCGGCCTGCAGGCGCGCGCGCGCAGCCGGGTCTCCGTCGGGACACTAGATGGCGCCAGCGGCCTTCGCGGGCTGCGCTGCCCCGCCCCCGGCGCCGCGGGTCCGAGAGGGCGGGCCGCGCGCGCTCGGCGGGCGGTCCCCGAGGCCGCGCCGGGGGAGGCGCGCCCGAAAGCGCCCGCCCTGGCTTCAGGCCCGGGCTGTGTGAGGCGACCGGTGATGTGCCCAGTCCTGCGGGGCAGCCCGTGGGCCGGTCGGAAGGCGAGGGACCACGGCTCCGCAGGGTCCCGCGTGGCTTCCCAGTCGCTGCTCGGACGCGCGCCGATGGGGCGCTTCTCTCGCCGCCAGCTCCCAGAGATCTTCCCCGACAGGCGTCACACCTCTGCTCTGGGAGCACCTGCTCGGCCCCTGCCATTTGCTTCTCTCTCTTCCGCACTCGATGGGAGGGCTCCGCGCAGCCGGAGGTCACCCAGCGCACGGGAGTCACCACCCACGGGATGGGGAGAGGCGCAGAGAGGCCCAGAGCAGGGCGTTTGCGCACCCGCCAGGTCTGGGCATCGCACCCACCACGTGACTGCTGTGTCCGAGGTCAGACGTTGTTCTCTCACACGTGGGAGGCGTCTCCGCATACGAAGGGGCGTAAAGAATTAGTTGTTCCAGACCTCGTGTTTGGATAGTAGCTACGTCATGTTAACTTTTTTGGTCCGTACCAAGACTTGCTGTTTCTCTGCTTACCCTTGTTCATCCTCCTTTTCTATTCCAAGGGCACCTGCCATGTATGTTTCATAGTTATCCTTGAATTCGCATTACCCATGGGGAAAAAAAACCGTATTCATGTATATGTATATATATGCATTTGTGTAGGGATGTACTTACACACACACACAGACACACACGCACACACTTCTAATCCAACACCAGCACTGTGAGTGATAAATGCAAAGCCCAAGGAAAATAGAGAAAGAACTCAGGGTTTCACTGAGCAGTGGTTTGGGGGCAGAACTTAGCTTCCATCCTAGCCATCTTGACTCAAAGGCCAGTCCTTCTAACATACATGTATTTTTAATTCACATAAATGATTTATTAGTTAGGATCTAGCATGAAAATCAGAAACCACTCTAGGTCTTTCAAACAGAGGAAATTCAATATAGGGGATTGGTTAGACAAGTGATGGGATGATGGAGAAGATCGACACAATGATGAGATTACCCACCACAGGAAACCCAACACCACCACCCCTAGGGCTGGTGGGACAGTAGGAAGGGTGATGCCACCAGGGTCCAGAGCTAGGGCTTGTGGCTGGGGCTCCAAAGTGGGGACTGACTGGTGGGATGTGAACAATTGGGTGAGGAACTATCTGAAAGGATCCAGAGCCACAGAAAAGGTGCAGGGGCTGTGGGAGACACCACAGGAAACAGAGAGGGAGACACACCCTGACCCTCCTCCCCCTACCCCCACCCCCAGTCTTCTACCAGAGCTTCCTATTGCCTCAACCAACCTGGATGTTGGACGCAAGGGAAACTGGGAATTGTAGTTCCCTGTGGTACAGAGAAGGACAGGAGAAGGAAAGAGAAGGATTGAGAACACACTGGCAGTTCCTGGGCAGAATGGTGGGGGTTGGGGGGGATGTGGAAGACCTTGCCGTTGTGTGTGTGTGTGTGTGTGTGTGTGTGTGTGTGTGTGTGTGTAATTAGGACAGTTTAAGGTGAAGCATGTTGGCTGCCTGGTTCAAATCTTAGCCCCTCCATTTACTAGCTATATAACATGGGCAAGTTACTGAACTTCTGTGTCTGTTTCTTCCTCTGTACACTGGGGATAATAACGATGTCTATATACCTCATAGGATTTGTGAGGACTAAGTGAGATCATCTAGGTCAAGTACTTAGATGGTGCCTGGCACAGAGAAAGCATTCAGTCTCACCTACCATGTTTTGTTTTGTTTTTTTAAAGATCTGTCTATATTACATGTATGTGCATCTAGTTTGTGGCTTCTGACTGCTGCGCACATCCCCACAGGGTGTGTCCACCATATTTTGTCCAAGGAAGAACAAGACAACTCCAGTCCTCTTGCATTGGGATGACTGGAGTCGTAGGTATGTGTTGAATTCAGGAACAAAATTAGATGGCTGTGTGTAACCGCTTTACGAGAGTGTACACTGAAACCCAGGATGGCATCTTTGGGGTCAGCCTAAAATTGGGGATACTTTGAAGCATTTCTCAACGAGATTTGGACTAAGGGCACTTGGCAAAATTCACTTGACTGAATTTTAACTTTCTGTAATTGAAAGGAAGTTGGCTCTATTCTTCTGTTACAGTGTAAGCTCCTTAAGGGTAGAGTCCATGCCTTACTTCACTAATTGCACCCCTCCTCTGACCCCCACAGCTGCCCTGAGTTAGGTGTTGTTATCAGCCAAGGAAACCGAGGTGCAGCGGAATTAGAGACCTTCCAGGGGCTGAGCTAGGACTGAACCCAAGCCTGGGCTTGGTCCTTCCTCCAGACTGCCCCTCTTAAGGCAGTAGCAGGGAGCCCAGCCCATGGAGTTGGAAGTCACCTTTTACTTATGGCAGGGAACTTGGGTGGATCCTGTGTGCTTAAACAGGTGAGAAGGGCCAGCATCTGTTGTCAAAGGGCCACAGGCAGACCCTGAGACAGAGTCAGAGCCAAAAGCATAGGAGAAGTGACCCCAGGTCTAAAACCATCCAAGGGGACCCTGGGAATCTTTGCCTAAGGGCAGGGCTCATGTGTGTAGGAGAGGTAGGCTCAAAGGACCAGGGTCTTGGTGAGAGGACAGATAATTGGCAGTTTTATATGATTTCACTGAGTGATTACTGGAATGTCCCATTGTGTCACTGTTAAATGATTGCATTTGTAATTGGAATCTCTGAGACTTCTCCAACTGGGAAATTTGCACTAATAATGGCTCAGTCCCTGTAAAGCGTGGTTCGCTTGGACAATTGCTTGCACTTCCAAGAATGGATGTGGACCATTTATCTATGCCCTGTTGTCCCAGCAGGTCTGGAGTCAAAGTTAACAACAGATCCACGTCCCTAAAGCACCGTGTTCTGCCTGGATTAAAACCCTGCAGCGACAGCCTTCCCTCCAGGGAAAAGGCCAGATGCCACATGTGGAATGGTATCAGGGTCCTCCACAGCCCCTCCAGGCTCATGTGTTGATATCCTAAGGTTCAATGTGGTGATGTTATGAGGTGGGTCCTTTGGAAAGTGCTTAGGTTGCAAGGGTGGAGCCCCCATGAATGGGACTCCACAGAGCTCCCTCGCTCCTTCTGCCACATGAGGCTATAACAAGAAGTTATCAGCCTGCAACCAAGAACCTGACAGTTATCTGCCGTGACCACAACCTGACAGTGCTGGCACCCCGATCTTGGACTTCCAGCCTTCAAACGGAGAAATAGATTTCTGTTGTTTGTAAGCCACTCAGTCTTGGGTAGTTTATAAAAAACAATTGAATGATGTGTATTAGTTTCCCGTGGCTGCCATGACAAACTTGGTGGATGAAAACAACAGAAATTTATTCTCTCATAGTTCTGGAGGCCACGAGTCTGAAATGAAGCTGTCAGCAGAGTCGGTGTCTTTGGAAGCTCTGAGGGAAAAGCCTTCTCATGCCCTTCTCCTAGCTTCTGGGAGCTGCTGGCTGTGGGTGGCGTTCTTTAGCCTGTGGATAGATCGCTCCACTCGCCACCTCCATCTTCACGTCACCTCCTCCTCTGTCTTCTCTCCTTGTCTCATAGGAACACTTGTTATTGGATTTAGGGCCCACCTTAATCCAGGATGATCTCATCTCGAGACCCTTAACTTAGTTGCATCTTCAAAGATCTTTTTTCCAAATCAGGTAGCCTTCATTCATGGGTTCCAGGGCAAGGACATATCTTTGGAGGGGACACCATTCAACTCACGGCACCGTGTTTTAAATAAAAAGGCCTTTCTTCTTTTCACCAAATGAGAAGTCTGGAGGCCTGCAGCCGCCAGCCGTGGTTTGTGACATCACTTCTCTGCGGTTCCCTCACCACGCAGGACAGCCACCTCAGCAGCTGTGCCACATCTTCACGGGGGTGGCACACCAGCCACCTCGATCCCTGTCGTCACAAGCTTTCTCAGAACCCCCTCCACCAGACATCTTCTCTGCAAGACAGGCTGAGCGCATGAGACGTGAGCTTTTCCTGCCCCCGAGGAGGAAGTAGATGAGCCGCCGAGGATCACGTGTGAGTGTTGCGTTTAACCGGCCAACAGTGGGGGCACACGGTGACCAGCCCACAGTCCCTGCCCTCAGGAGCTGAGCAGTACCGTCTTATTCCACCCTCACGACAACCTTGTCTTCAAGTTTGTTTGGCTGTAAGAAACGGACCCTGTGAGGCACTGCTCCGTCAGTGACGGACCTGCCACCCGGCTGTGGGACCACGGTGGGCAGACTGTCTCCGAATGTCAGACCCCTTGGGGACCGATGCAGCTGCACAGGGGCTTTGCCCAAGGCCATGCCCTGCGAGGATGATGATGCCCTTCCCAGCCAGTGACGATGCGCAGAGACCTGGCCATTTGGGCCCAAATGGAACAATTTTCAAGGGTCCTTCTAACTCCAGAGCTTCCCTCAGCGTTATGGCCACATTGTGGCCTGCTCCCATTCTTATGTTGGAGGCCTAACCCACAGGACCTCAGAAAGTCCAGATAGGGCCTTTAAAGAGGACTTTATGGTGGGCCCTTAACCACTATAATAGGAGTCCTTATAAAAAGAGGAGATTAGGACATGCACACACACAGAAGAAAGATGGTCATCTACAAGCGAGAGAGAGGCCTCAGAAGAAACCAACTCTGCTGACACTCGTAGTCCCAGAATTATGAAGAAATAATTTCTGTTGTTTAAACCACCCAACCTGTCCTGTTGCGGCAGCCCAGCAAACTCCTACACACGGGATGGCTGAGGCTGTGGGCCTGCGCCCCAGCTTGGCCACCTCCTCTGCCCACGCCTGCTTCCTTCTCTTCTTGTCCATGGTGTCCATCCCCAGGGCAGTCCTTGGTGAGCAAGGCGCCCACTTACCTCCATCTCAGAGTCGGCTTCCAGGGGCCCAGCCTGGGCCTGCAGTCGCTCTAGCCGAGATAAAGGGGAAGTTGTAGGAGGACACAGGGTAGAGATCTCAAACAGTCCAGGGCAGGGGGTGCATGGGCCTCCTGCAGGACGGAAGCAGAAGTGGAATCTGGGAGGGGAGAGCATCTCTCTATTTGCCTAGGTCTCTATCCACCTTCTCTCACCGTAGCTCCTCTCTAAGCCATGACTTCATGCTGCAGGGTCTCCCTGAAGACCTAGCCTCTCCGTGGGCTCCTCTTCACAGAAGCCTTCAGGAGGACCAGCTCCACCCCAGCCTGAGTCTCATCCGGTCGCCCCTGACATGTCCTCTCTCAGTTCCTTTGTTCAAATTCTCAGAGAATCTGATTGCCCCACTCTGCTGCCCGTGTGGTCGGGGCGGGCCTCCAGGCCTCTAGGTGGCGCCGTGGGGAAGTGAGGAAGCGTGTGGGGCCAGGCTCTCCTTTACCATTAGGAGACCCTTGTCCTGTGCTGCCGTGTGTCGCCCCAGTTTGATGATAATGAGAAGACCTTGGAAGCTGGCGTCTGTGATTAGACTTCTGTGCATTCTTCCTTTCTCCTCTGCACCCAAAGCATGGCCCTCAGCCAGGCCCAGCTCAGAGCTGGTGCTTAATGAACATTTGTGGATTCGAGGATGCTGGCCAGGATTTCAGATCTTTCATGATCACAGCCCATCATGTGCGTTGTGGCAGCCTGGTCCAAGAGGCACGAAATGAAAAGTGGGTGCAGCTGGAGGCTATGGTTCTAGACAGTATGAAATTACTTAGCAGCTCTTTTTTTGTTTGTTTGTTTTTAAGTTGTAAAATATACACAACAAATTTACCATTTTAACCATTTTTAAGTGTACAGTTTAGTGGCATTAAGTGCATTCACACTGTGCAACCATTACCACCATCCATCTCCAGAACTTTTTCATCTTCTCCAACTGAAACTCTGCACCATTAAACACTGACTCCCCATTCCTCCCTCCCCCCAGCCCCTGGCAATGACCATCTACTTTCTGTCTCCATGAATTTGACTACTCTAGGTACCTCATGTAAGATTAATCATGCAATATTTGTCCTTTGTGACTGGCTTATTTCACTTACCATAGTGTCTTCAAGGTTCATTCATGTAGCCTGAGTCAAAATTTCCTTCCTTTTTAGGGCTGAATAATATTCCATTGTAAGTATATACCGTGCTTTGTTTATCTGGTCATCTAACAGTAGACACTTGGGTTGCTTCCATTGACAGCCATTTTTAAGAAAAAAATTGATTTAGCAGTCCCTATATACTAGGCATTATACCCAGTTTCTAACATGCACTAGTCAATTAATCTTCCCAATAACTTTAAGAGTTGAGTTTCATTATCCTCTTTTAAGGTGAAAAAACTGAGGCTTGGAAAAATTATGAAATTTGCCACCAGTTGCCCATGAGTAAGTTTCAGGGTCAGATTCCCTCCCAGGGCTGTGTGATGCCAAAGCCTATAAGCTTCCCACCCCGTGTAAAGTGACATCACTAACGCAGTCAGCAAGATGCTGGATGGCAAAACTACAGGACAAATGGCTCAGTTCTTTCAACATATAAAATGAAAGATAAAATAAAAGGAAGGCAGCCTAGAGATGAAAAGGGACTTAATAGACAAATCAATCAAATTAAATGATTGGGCTTCTTTGGATTCTGATTTTGGGGGGAAAAAAACCTGAAAAGGTGAACAATTGGGGAAGTTTGAACAATGTCTGGATAATATCTGGTGATATTAAGGTATTATTATCATTATTATGCACTAATGGTATTGTGGTTGTGTGTTTTTTTTTTTGTTGTTGTTGTTTTAAAGCTCTTTATTGGAAAATAATTGCTTTACACTCTTGTATCAGTGTATGAGGTACACAAAAGTGAATCAGCTGTATTTATACACTTATCCCCATATCCCCTCCCTCCCGCGACTCCCCCCCACCCTCCCTGTCCTGGCCCTCTAAGGCATCACCCATCATTGAGTTGATCTCCCTTTGTTATACAGCAACTTCCCACTAGCTCTCTGTTTTACGGTTGGTAGTATATATATGTCTATGCTACTCTCTCACTTCGTCCCTGCTTCCCCTTCGTCCCCCCCGCCCTCCCAACCCTGTGTCCTCCAGTCTGTGGCTGTGTTTTAAAGACAGAGTGAGAGTCTTATAGGTACAAACTGAAATAATTAGAGATAAAATTTATAATTTGATGTCTAGAATTTGCTTCAAAATATTCTAGAAGGAGGGGTGGGCAAGGGGAAGGGAGCAGATACTCATGGAATGACTGATTTTGTGTTGATAATTGTTGGAACCTAGAGATTAAACAAGACTTAAGAGACATATCATCAACCCAGTGCAATGTATAGACCTTGCTTTGATCCTGATTCAAATAAATCGAGTGGAAAACAACAGGCGACAATAGGAGAAATTTGAACTCCAAATTTTGATTGACATTAAGGAAATATTATTAGTATTTTTAGGTGTGATGATGCTATAGTGGTTATGTTTAAGAAAATAATTCTGCGTTTTTTAGAGATACATAGTGAAACATTTATGAATGAAATGAAGTGATATATGGGATTTGCTTCAAAAATATTTGGGGAACAGGTTATGGGGGAAATCAGTGGGGATATATCAATAGATCAAAAAAGACCAGCCATGTGCTGGTAATTATTGAAGCTGGGTGATGGGTACTTGGAGATTCACTTTACTATTGTGTCTACTTTTGAATATGCTTGGAATTTCTACAGTGAAGAACTTAACAGCAAACATTTGTGAAAAAAATAGTATCTCATTTCTACAAGTAGGGAAACTGAGGCTTTGAGAGGTTAAGTAACAGGCCCAAGGTTCATGCATTCAACGTTTCAGCAGACTGTTGGGGGCAGGAGTGAAAGACGGTCATCAGTTCCAACTCAGGAGACAGGAGTTTAACCCCTGGACCACCTGCTCTTCCTGCCTGTTCAGGGCCCACTTTTTTCTTCTGTTAATAGTGGCTGGACTTTTCTTGGGAGACCAAATTCCCCTGTTCTTAGCCACGTGAGAGGGAGGCTGATGCCAAGTCTGTCTCCAACTCTAGGGCTGGGTACATAACCCAGGTCTGAACAATCAGATTTTTCTACTCTTTGCTCATGGTGGTTGGCTCAAAGGAGGGGATCAGAGTTGATCCAATTAGATTCCATCCTTGGAGTTTTCTAGAGGTAGAAGGAGAAGCTCCTTTTCCTCTCGAATTGCTAAAGAATAATGGCAGCAATGAGAAGACTAGATATTGAAAGCTTACTATGTGCTGGGCAGTGCGCTAAGCCCTTTACACATATTAACCAGTATGTTGTTACTATTATCTATTATTAATGAGTCCCCCTTTTCCAGATGAGAACACTGGAGCACAGAGAGATGAAGAGACCTGATGAGCGTCTCAAGCTGCCGGAGGCCACAGGTGATGAGAATGTGCCTGAGGTGAAGTCAACATTGAAGGGAAAAACTCAGCTACCAGGAGACCAAGACCTGCTGACGTCACTCGAGTCCCTGAATTTGAGCCCCTGGAGTCAGCTTTACTCTGGTCTTTTCTCTTTCTTGAGCCAGTACTTTTTCTTTATCAGTACAAGCCAATTTAAGTTGGGTCTCAGCATTTTGCAGCTCAAAGAGACTTAACCCATAAAATGATGGAGGACGTTGACTGCCGGAGCAGGGGAAGGGAGGGAATGAAGAGGAAACTGACATAAATTGCCTATCAAAAGGCAGGCATTGGGCTGGAATCTTTACACACACCATCTCATTTAATCATTACAAGAACCCGTTAGATGAGTAGTGTCCTCATTTTATACCCTAGGAAAATGAGGTTATAAAGCATTAAGTCCGTTCATTCATTAAACAAATATTTCCTTCTGGGCCAGGTACTCTGATAGGTACTGAGAATTCAAAGATAACAGCAATAATAATCACAGTAGCTCACATTTACTGAGTACTCATCGTGCCAGATGCTGTTCTGAGCAACTGACATGCATCGTCTCATTCAATCCACTGAACAAGCTTGTGAAGTAAGTTTTATCATCATCCCCATTTAAATGATGAGGAAACTGAGGCACAGAGAGATTAAGTCATGTGCTCAAGGGCATGTGGCTGAGAGATGGAGATAGGGTGACTTCAGGAGCCAGGACTCAGCATGACACCACACTGCCAACCTTCCCTTCAAGAAATTCAAGGTAGCTTGCCCATGGGTCACAACTGGAGGCAGTGCATGCTGGTGTGCTTGCCTGAAAGCGCAAGATCTTTCCTTGGCATCCTAGTGCCATTGCATATTAGAGTGGAGTTGGAGTTGGGCTTTGCAGGAAATCAGGAGCCATGGGATGGTTTAGGGGGGAAATGATGTTTTCATTAAAATTGTTCCGTCTTTCAAAGAAGGGATGAATCTGCACTGACCACAGCAAAAACATATCCCTATGTACACCCCCTGGGGGCCACACCTTAGTGTGGTTTACACTTGTGCCATGACGCACAGAAGTGAGTTTCAATTCTGTTTTTAGGGGGAGAACTTCCTGTTTGTCCCAGCCCTGAACCCCTTGCAGCAGGACACGCTGCTGGCCAGCCTACAGGACTTAGCATTTGCCTGTCTTTTCTTTCAAATTGCCCTCAGCCCTTACCTACTTATTCTGGTAACAGTTCTCCTCTTTCCTTTGGTAACTGACCTTCCTGCATCACATATGGGTCTGTTGGGTCTACTGATCACAGGACCCACTTACCAGAGGGTAGCTACCCCTGGGCTGTCGTGATGGGTTCAGGGAGCAGGAATGCCACCCTAATAGAATCAGTCAGACTCCTGGGATTTTACGTCTGGCACTGGGAGAGAGGAGCTTACTTTTTACTGAGATTGAATGATGTAAACCTGAACCTGTCTGTGATCACACTTGCCCTCTTCCCTTGACGCCCCCAAAGCCACATGAAGGTAATTCATCTTCTGCAATAAGTATGAGCCCAATATCCCAAGAAAAGCGGAGCTGAGAGATGGACACAAAGACACACAGGGAGGGAATATTACTGAGTCTCTGCATCCAGTCATGCCTGAGATCAACTCCATTCCAGTAACTCCCGGTTTATGGAGTCAATAAATATTCCTTCTGCTGAAATCGGCTTGACTTGAGTTTCTATTGCTTGCAACCCAAAGAGTTCTGGCTAAGACTCGTTGCGTGTTCCAGAGACTTCCTTAGTCACAACTTGTTCTTCTGGCTTTCCCCACTATCATCTTTCACAAATGGCAATAGGTCAGGATGTGTGTGATGATCTAACAACAAGGAAACTGACTGCAGGATTATTTATTATGGTAAAAATTTTGGAGAAAACTTAGGTTGCCCCTTATAAGGGAGTGCTCACCTGTACGACCACCTTGGGTTCCTAGGTCTCATAAGTCTGTGGGTAAAAAGTGACATCTAGTGATGTTAATGCTCTGAATATGATACCCACACAGTGGTCCAGCTCCACCCAGAGTTCCCCGTGGGTAGGTCTGGGGGTCCCCACGGTGCTGTCTCACATAAGTTCAAGCACAGGCTCATTTGTATTTTCCAGCTCCGGTTTCCTCCTTGAGACACTGCACCACCGCCCAGGGCTCTCCAGGAAAACTGCTGTTCTGTGTGAAGCCTCTTTTGGGGTGCCCGCCTGAACTCTGGGCTTCAGAGCTGGGCTTGGTCCGTGGGGGTGGGAGAAGCGGGGAAGAGAATCGCCCTGCTGTTCAACAAGCTTCACCATTTCCTTTTTTCTGCTAATAGATCCCATGACTCAGGCCCGGTCAGTCAGAGCTCCCTCTGCCCCTGGCAACAGTGAGTGGTGAAGTGACATGGGACCCAAGCAGGACAAATCAGAACCCTTGGGATTGATCCCTGGGACCTGGGCAGAAAGATATTCATATTCATGTGTGGGGTGTGTGTGTGTGTGTGTGGGGTGTGTGTGTGTGTGTGTGTGTGTGTGTGTGTGTGTGTATAAAATCAGTTTATTGTAAAAAGCTATAACTCAGGAAGAGTCAGGTGGAAGAGATGCATAGGGTAAGGTATGGGGAGAGTGATCAGAGTTTCCACGCCCTCTTCCAGAGCTTTCCTCTCCCCAAATCTCCATGTGTTTACTAACTCAGAAGCTCCTTACTCTTTTTTTCATTGCAGTTTCAAAGCTGGAGCTCATGGGGCTACACCTATAATAAGAAAACCCAGGAGCTGTTGGATGGCTTGTGTGTTACCTTGTAGATGGAGGTGCAGAAAAAGCTGGTTTGCAGGGAACAGGGGTGGAGCAGATGTGCAGAAAAGAGCAGAGAGAAGAGACAGTCTTGGCAGCCGCCCATCTAGTTCCTGGTTCTAGGTCTTTCCTGAGGTTCTGCTGCATCCCTTGGACTTCAGAGGACACCCTGGAGTTAGCCAGCAACTCCCAACTTTGGCTGATGCTAACTTTAATTGGTCTTTGGTTTTTGGTAACCCAAAGGGTCCTGATGAACTGTTTTCCTTTCTTCTTCAGATACCTGTGCATAAAACTTCTAACCTTCTCCCTTAATTGCACAAAAACAACTGCCCTAAGTAAACCAACACATGCAAACCTACCTGGGCCACCAGCCCCAAGCCTGCCATCACACCCAGCCAAAGGGAACCCCTCAAAACACAACCTGGACCCCACAGTTAAATATAATAAGTAACAGTCACTAATGCCAACTTGCTCGAGGTTGTCAAACATGGAGGAAATAGAAGAGCCATTATTTAAACCTGTGTCCGTCCGATAGAAAGGCACTTAACCATTTTCTGTATCTGCATATCAATCTCTTAGCGCAAGGAAGTCATCTGTGAAATGTTTACAGTTTGGGGGGTAAATTGCTAAGCAGGGGCGGCCCCTGGGGTCCACCCCGCCAGCCAGCACGTCTGGTTGACCGGCCCTCTCTGCCATCCGCCAAGTCAGGCGGGAGGGACCAGGTGCCCCGCCGGCTCCCGCTTCGAGGCCACAGAGCAGAGCACCCAGGCTTGGACGCTCATCCGCTGAGCTTCAGGGCTTCGCCAGACACGAGGATACGTGGAGACAGCCCTGACGTTGGTGTGAGGCCTGGGAGATAAGCCTGCCCCGAGTGTGGAGGGCAAAGGGGGGTGGCCACACCTGGGGAAGAGGGGCTCTCTCAGCTGGCCGCTCCCTAGCCGAGGGCCCCTCAGCGTCAAAGTGGCCAGGAGTCAGGAGGCAGCTGGCCTCAAATGGCTCACAGAAGCTGGAATCCCCCCGCCCACCAACCCCTCCCAGCGGAAGCTGGCTCTGGGTAACTACCTGGGTCATTTACGACCCTTCAAATTCAAACCTAGGGATTGCAACTCAGATTCCAGATTCCACAAGCCTGGGATTCCTGAGGCCTAGATGTTGCCTGGAGGCCTCTCTGGCCTTTGCCAGGCGCTTTCAGCTCCAGCCCTCTGGGTTTCTGTGAGTCCCTGGATGTATAACCTTGGGGACAGTACTGGCTCTCCACCCCTCAGCGTGGGTGTTATTAAAAGAAACTTGTTGACCACTTTCCCAGGCTGCGTGTGAGGAAATGGCTGGAAAATAAATGTCGTGCCTACGCCAAGGATGACTGCGGTGGTCCCCCCTCGGTGGGAATTCTCCCCCAGCTCTCCTTCTGCAGGAAGGCGTAGGCAGGCATCTGAGAAAACTGTGACAAGAAGGCAGGGCCCCATCTGCGCTCTCCTGTCCACACTCTCACCACGTGCTCGCAGACGTGCACTGGCCCATGTCCGCTTAGAGACCAGCCCCGAATCAGCCGGCGGCTACCTCCTCCCACGCCAGGCTCCCTGCTTCCGCTTCCGCTTCCGTGGGCGGCACATCACGGGTGGCGGCCTGTGACCTCGGCAGGGCTCCCCCGCTTCCAGGGGGCCTCCTGAGCACCAGCGCCCCTGGTTTCCCACCATCCTTTACCCGCCCCCCCCCCCCAAGCCCCAGATGTGACTTCACTCCCTACTTCCCAGAGAGAATAGCCCTCGGATGGGGCACCCCTACGCCTCTGCCCCCACCCCTCACTTCCCCTCCATCCCAGAGCTCCATCTAAGGAGCTGCTCTTCCTGTCTAGGGCACCAATGCGCTGACGCTTCAGGAAAGCCAGCTGCTATGTACGGTTCTCCCTCATGCCCCTGCCGTTCCTTCTGTATCAGTGAGGGAAACAGAACCACCAATACCATGTGAGTGTCTATATCTACACTTACATCTATATCTACACCTGTATCTATATCTGTTTGAGTATCTGTAACTATCTGTATATCTATAGAGAAGTTCATATTAAGGAATTGGCTCCCATGACTGTGGGGGCTGCACATCTGAATTCTGCAGGGAGGGCAGGTAGGATGGAGGCTGAGGGAAGACGATATTGCAGCTCAAGTCTGAAGGCATCTCTTCCTTTGCGGACCTCAGTCTTTTTCCCTGAAGGCCTTCAGCTGATTGGATGAGGCCCACACGTGTTAGGAAGAGTAATCTTTGCTCAGGATCCACTGTCTCAAATATTAATCTCATGGGGAAAATGTCTTCACAGCACCATCCGGACTGGTGTTTGACCAAATGCCTGGGTACCATGGCCTGGCCAAGTTGACACACAGAAAATGAACCTTCACACCGTTAGTCATAACCTTGGTGAACAGTTATTGTGTGTTTACTCAGTGTACTGTACTAAGCTCACCACACGCAACATCTTATTTAATCCTCTCAATAATGCCGTGAGGTGGGTCCTGGTTATCCTCATTTTACAGGATGAGGACATTCAGTTCACCGTGAGAGGCAGAGCTCGGATTCAAACCTGAGTCTGACAAACTCAGGAGATTATGCTCTTACTCTCTAAGCTACACCACCTCCCAACTGCACCCGTGATTCCCTGTTTTTATTCTGATTGTATACATTGAACTCTCTGAGTAAACGAAACAAAAATGTCCCATTGTTTCTTTCCTCTCTTTCCCAGGGAAATGTCTTTGAAATGGTTGCCCACTCTTGGTGTCTCCAGTTCTTACCCTTCCTCACCCCACAGCCTCCTGGCGTCAGCCTACCAGAATGAGGAAACAGTGTTGACCAAGGTCACGGGTGATGTCCATATTATGAAAGCCAGTGGACGTGGCCTTTCATCTAGGTATTTATCATAACATGGTAGCAATTGTTCATTGTTAAAAAAAAAAAAAGCACTAGGAAATCACTTCTGGTCAAGGTGGTGTGCTGTAAATAACCATTTGTGGCACCCATTCTGCTATAATCACATAACAGTTACAGCATAAATAAAACTTTGAAAAACTGAAGCTATAAAAAGGCATAATGGAGCTCACAGACCAGAGAATCATCTTTGTAGACCAGAAAGAGTAGAGAAGCGCACAGTGGTGAGCGAGGCTGAACCCTGGGCCTACTGGCTCTGGGGCAGAAGCAGGCAGCGATGACCAGGCTGTGCCTCCTGTGTGTAAGTGAGGCTGGCTCCCAGGAAACAGGGGCTAAACGTGTTCCTGGTGAGGCAGGGGCCAGGGTTGAACTGAAGGCTGAACGTAGGACTGATGATTTCTCCGCTGAGGATGAGAGACAAGGCTTCTCCTAACTGGTGCTCAAGGCTATCGCTCACGTGAAGCTGAATGTCTAGGTGGACAGTGACCAGGACAACACAGGAACCAGAACCTGAACTGAGCCACCTGCCTACCAAGTGAGCCACCCACACTGCCCATCAGCAAGAGCTACAGTCATCAGTAAGTTTCAATTAGAGGAAGGGCTGACAGAGGAAACTGCAAAACTCCCAGAAAGAAAAAGGAGAAGAGTGGAGAGAAAAAGAAGAAAAGAGACAAGAGAGAAAGGGCTGAAGCTTAAAATGATTTGGCAAACCAAAAATCCAAAAGGCACAAAGAAATCTATCTTTTCAGGTAATAACCAACAAATCAATATTGATAAATTGTTCACTTCAGGCGAAACTAAGATAATGAAACAATCTGAAAAAGAATTTTAACTAAATATGTTTAAGCCCTTTAAATAAGAAAGTGAATGAATAATATGAAACACATAAGAATTAAAATTGTGAAACAAAAATACGCAGAAAGGAACTTTAAGATAAAAAGATGAATATGAAAAGGAATTAATTAGGTATCTTGGAAATTCAAAAAGAAGTTCCCGAAATTTTTTTTAAAAAATCTGCTAGATTGGGTAAAGGCTAAACTTGATGCAGTTATGAAAAGAATTGAATTGAAAGGTAATACCAGGGAGTTCACCTAAAACATGCCACAGAGAGACAAAAGTTTAAAAGTATATAAGAACAATTAAGAAATATGGAGTGTAGTTTGAGAGGCTACAACATACAGCATACAGAAGCTGCAGAGAGAGAGAGGGAGAGAGAGGTAGCAGAGACAAAATAATAAAGGAAAAATGATTCAGAATTTCCCAGAATGGTGGAAAGACTGAGCCCCGCAGAATGAAAGTGCATTCTGAAGTTATAGAACATTCAAGACAGAAAATCGTAGAGATTTTCTGAGAGAAGAGCTAGACTTCCTAGAAAGGAACCACAATTAGACTGACAGTTATTTTGTCGTCAGCAATGGAAGAGGTCAGCGGTAATAATTTAATAATGATAATAGTTAACACTCGAATGGTTCTGTGTGCCAGGCACCACACCAAGTATTTCATGTCTGTTAACTAATTCAATGCTAACAAGAATTCTATGAGATACGATCATCCTTTGTGACAGCTGAGGAAACTGACCAAAGAGAAGTTTAGTCGCTCTTGCCTAAGTTCCGACAGTCAGGAGGAGGAGCATCTGGTTCCAAATGCTCATCACCACTGGTCCACACTGCTTCTCACTGCAGAGAAATATGTTCGAGGTAATGAGGGCGAATAAGTAACAATCTTTTTCTGACAATTTTCTTCTTTTAGGAGATATAATTGACATACGACATTGTGTTAGTTTTAGGTGTACAACATAATGATTCAATATGTGTTATATATTGTAAAATTATCACCACAATAAGTCTAGTTAACATCCACACCACAAATAGTTACAGTTTTTTTCTTGTGATGAGAACTTTCAAGATCTAGTCTCTTAGCAACTTTCAAATATACCATGTATGATATACGATACAGTGTTATTAACTACTAACTATATAAAAATACTGATCTTTTAAAGAGAAGATAAAACAAAAGCTTGAGCGTAATTAACAAGATGAGTAGCAAAAAACAGTGAAAATAGTTTGCTTCTTTTCATGTTCTAAAGAAGGATAAAAATATTGAATGCTTTTAGTTTTTTAAAATTATAATTAAAGATTTTAATAAAAGAGCACAAATAGAACCCATAGCTCCCGTATCAATGAAAAGGGAAAAGAGGGAAGATAGATAGAAAACTGCATCAATGCGGCCGAATGAATAGAAGGAAAAAAGGAAACAGTGGAAAAAATGGCAAATAGAAAGTGCAAAATAAATTGGTGTAAATAGCTTCAAATATATCAGCAATTCTGATAAAGGTAAATGGAATAAGTTCACTGATGAAAAGGTAGAGATTATCAGATTGAATTTTGTAAAGTCCTGGGGCATACTGACAAAGCCACATAGAAAGATCGTAATAAAGGTAAAGATACACCATGCAAATACTAGCGAGAAGAAAGCTGGTATTACAATGCTTACATCGGACAAAATGGAGTTTAAGTCAAAAAACAGTAGTAGTGACAAAAGAAGTGTGGTATATGATACTGAAAGAAATGAGCCCCAAGAAGATAGAACAGTCATAAACTTGTACAGCCTTACCAATGAAAGCTTAAAATATATAAAGCAAATTACCAGAAAAATTGGAAATACCTATTACCTTAGTGGAAAACTTTAACTGATCTCAAGAAGAGCCAAGAAAAAATATTTAGGATTTAAATTTAAATAAAAAGAATTCAATACTTTTAAATCTGTAGAAAATGCTGTATCAAGTAGAGAATACATTATTTTCAAGTATATGTGGAATACGTAGAAACTGATCATGTATTAGATCACAATATTTTCAAGGAAGTAAAAAAATAACGCCCACAACATCTGTCCAAAATGTGATTAAACTGAATGTCAAACTTCCAAAAGTCTGGAAACTAAAAAATGCACTTTAAATAAGATAAAGGATACCATAATAGAACAGAAAATATTTTGAGCTGAAGAACATTAAAAGTATTACATATAAAAACTTAAGAATACAGCTAAAGTGATACTTAGAGCCAGCAGGTAAAGTGATGGTTAGAGCTAAATGTCCCATCAGCCACTGAAAGCTGTTCATGTTCTCAGTTTCTTCTAGATCCTTCCATAGATAATCCAAAGAGGGACTTCCCTGGTGGTCCAGTGCATAAGACTCTGTGCTCCCAATGTAGAGCGCCTGCATTCGATCCCTGGTCGGGGAACTAGATCCCACATGCCGCAAATAAAGATCCTGCATGTCCCAACTAAAGAGTCTGCATGCTGCAATCAAGACCCGACGCAGTCAAATAAATAAATAAATAAATAAATAAATATTTTTTAAAAACCCCGTATACAAGCATATGCATGTAGGCTTAGGAAGGTGCACAGCAATGTGTGTAGTATGCTACCATTGGTATAAAAAAGTTATAAGGAATATATACGTTTCAATTGAGAATACATTTTGAAGATTTTCCTTTTTTTTTTTTTAAATGATGGCTTGGTTTTAATTATGAAACTTTAGAAGCATTCCATTAAGATCAGAAACAAGACAAAAATGCCCACTACCAACCAACTAAGCATTCAATATTTTACTGGAGCTCCTTGCCAAAGCAATGACGAGAGAAATAAGCAGGATCATAACTGGAAGAGAAAAGACAAAACTCTTTTTATTTGCAGGTAGAACAAACACCTGCATAGAAACCCCAAGAAAACCCCCAGGAAAATCCACTATCAAATTACTAGACTGAATAAATGCGTTTAACAAGGTTGTTACCTGCAGTCAGCATTTTTAAAATGATTGTTTTTATGTATACCAATAACCCATTCAAAATTTTAATTGGAAAAAAAATCTCATTCCTAGCGCCCTGGGTCACATCCTCAGATCACCATGAAAAACAAAGAGAAAAGAATACGATGCGTGTGATGGGGGCAGGCTCCAAACGGGAAAATGCCGATACAGGATTTTTTATTGGGTTGCTTCAAGCGCCTGTGTCTTGGCCAGTGATGGTGGCAGTGGGGGTTAAAGGGTGGGGGAGATGGGGTCTGTGATTCACAGCCTATGGTGTATTACACACGGTTGAGGCGAGGAAGAAACAGTTCTCTCAAAATGGGTAGGGCGCTTCAGTAGCAAAAGCATTTTTTGTCTGCCACACACGTCTGTCTCCCCAGCAAACAGTGAGCTCCTTAAGGGCAAAGGAAATGTCGTGTTGTCCCTACAGCTCCTGAGCCTACGGCTGTGCCGGACACGCCACAGAGCCTCAGTAAATGACTAACGAATGAGCACGGGAGTGAGTGCAGCCGGGACCTGCCAGCCTGAGCATCCTCTCCTCTCCCCGAGGCCCCTGGGAACCCCACCGTTTGCCAGAGAAGTCCCCTCCCCCACCAGGCCCCAGACCAGTGAATGGGAAAGGAGAGAAGTAGCAGCTGGCTACTTTCCTCATCGACGGGACCTCTCTGGAGGACAAATGTGAGCATCACCGCAAAGCACCAGGCGGGGGTTGGGGGGTGGGGTCGCTTCTCAGATCGCTGCTCCCATCGGGCTTGGCTGCCTCCGGCAAGGCTGCTGGCTCCTGGGAGGGTAGGGCCCTGTGCTCTTGGGAAATGTGGACAATCTTTCATCCTGCCCAGCAGGGTATGGGGAGAGAGGGGCAGTTGCTTCTCTTTCATTTTGCGGCCTGGCGGAATAAGTGATCCAGCCTTTGGAGCGCCCTTCGGTCCCGCGCTCTCTCTCTCTCTTTTTTCATTTGCTTTTCATTTTTTAATCTTTTTATTTTATATGATAGTTGATGAACCATGTTGTGTTCGTTTCAGGTGGACAGCAAAGTGATTCAGTTATCCATACACATGTATCTATTATTTTTCAAATTCTTTTCCCATTTAGGTTATTACAGAGTTTTGAGCAGAGTTCCCTGTGCTATGTGGTATGTCAGCTATCACGAGCTAGGCACACCTGAAAGGAAAGAGAGGAAGGAAGGGAGGAAGGAAGGGAGGGAGGGAGGGAGGTGGGGAGAGACAGAGAGGGAGAGAGAAAGAAAGAAAGGAAAGAAAGGAAGGAAGGAAGGAAGGAAGGAAGGAAGGAAGGAAGGAAGAAAGGAAGGAAGGAAGGAAGGAAGGAAGGAAGGAAGGAAGGAAGGAAGGAAGGAAGGAAGGAAGGAAGGAAAGGAAGGAAGGGAGGGAAAGAAGAAAGAAAGAAAGAAGGAAAGGGAAAAGGAGACAGAAATTAACATTTGAATATGCCAAATTGGTGGGAATCTTTTTGGAGCAGGGAATTCTGACGTGTTTGCCCCAGCCATCCCTCTGCCTTAACACCTCCTTGTCTTCTTCCAATGCCTGCGCTCCCTGTGGAAGGTTTCCTAGACCATCTTCTCTAGACTCTGAACTCCTACAGCCCTGTCATGAATGTCTGATTGCTTTTTTCTGCCCCATATTTTTTCCTTTTGGGGACTTTCCTTCCTTCCAGCGCTTTGGTATTCTGGTGGGCTGTCAATCAAGGGTCAGGATTCCCCCACCACATGAATGGACATAAAGCTCAGGCTGACCCATCAGAGTGCCCTGTTCATGGGACACAGTGATTGGTCCGGAGGTGGGCAAAGGACCAGCATGGGTCCTGGCAGAGAGCGGGTCTCCCTCCTTCTGAAGAACCTTGGCTGGAGCTGATGGACATCCCTTTTTCTATGACATGGAAAAACGGTGCCAGAAAATGACGCCACACAGAGGAAAACAAAGCTGAGAGACACCCAGAGAGAGTCCTGACTGTATCACAAGAGTGCCCTGGATTCAGCCGTGCCTGATACCAGATGACTACAAGACTCTAGCAGTTGGGACAGTAAGTTTCCCTTTTGCTTGAACTACTTTGAATTTGGGTCCCTGTCACTTAAACCAAGGGGCTCAACCAACTCAGCCTCTAATTTTCAGGACAAGTCATGTGGCACATAACATGGCAACCAGCAAGGCTAGTTCCTCTGAATGTCCCACTTCTCCAGAAAGCCTTGGCTCACATCTGCTCTGTGTCAGAGCAATGAGGCCAGGCTCCTGGTTTCTTTCAGCATAAGCCTCTCTTTTTTGGCACTTTTTTCTTTCCATACAGTCGATTGCGCTGTGATGCTGAAATAATTTAGAGGCACGTCAAACTGCTGAAGGTCGCTTATGCAGAATTTCCAGTGCTTGCTGTCTTTGTCTGTAGTCTCTCCCTACGTTGATATATACATGTCGACACTGTCTCCTTCCTCACCGCTCCATCTAGGCCACAGGTGTGTACAACCTCACCACCCTACTCCCTGAATACCTCCCTCTCAGCCTGACACCTCACGTGAAGACAGCCCTTGCAGCTTTAGGAGTCCTGCTCGTAAAGCTCTGTGTAAGGCCCCAGGGGCCCCTGGATTTAAGGCACCCCTAGGTGTTCTCTGGAGCTGGAGGCGTTCCCTCTCGGCTGTGGTCATAGTTCAAGGAGCTGGGGAACAGGGGTCTCCACCTTACTTAATCACCCCTTTTATCACACAAGCACTCACTCCAGAGCCCGCCACGTCTCCCTAGTGCTACCCATAGAAACTGCGCCGCTTAGGCTAACTTCCTTCCTGCACATTTTCTCTCCACACCCCAGACTGGTTGCCTGACCCACTCTCTGCCTCGTAAAAATTGCCAAACTCATTCTCCTCTTAAGGTTTCTGTACTTGATTCTGTCTCTGTCTAAAATACCCTTCTTTCTTCTTCCTCCACCTTCAATCCTACACAGCCCACCTTAAGTTCCACCTCTTCCATACAGCCCTCCTCGATTCTTTCTGAGTCTCCTTATCTACAGTTTACCCCTTTTCTGTATAATAGCCGTTCCATAATCAGAACTACAGAGCTATCATCTAATTGTGGCACATGTGGGATTTAAATCCATTTTGCCTCCTAACTGGATTATACGCTTCCTGGAGGTAAGCTTCCCCATCTTTTATTTCCCTCCCTCCATGCCGGCATCTGGCAGGACTAGGTGTACAGCTTGCAGATTGTTGCTTACATTTACCTGATGATAAGCATGGATCTGTTCTAGAAATACAGACATCATGACTTGTCTCCTGGAGATTCTGACTTAATAGGCCTGGGGTAAGATGCTGGGACCTGGATTTTCAAAAGCAGCATGATATAGGCCTTTGTTGAGGCAAGTTTAGAAAATAAGGTGTTAGAATGCGCTTATTGGCAAAACCCAGATCAAGACATATCTGACAAACTCACGTGTTTATATGAAAACAAATACAAGACATTTGAAATGTATGTAGGCCTGGAAATTCCGCGGTGTGAGTTTCCCCTGCACGTGGTGATGTCACCCCATTTTGGAGGCTGACAAAGGTTTGAATCTGCCTCAGCCACACTCATCATGGGACTTCAGACAACACGTTTAACCTCTCTGAGCCTGTTTCCTTATCCGTAAAGGGAAAAATAACAATAGGGGCCACTTCCCAGGATTTCTGTGAGAATGAAACAAGATCTTACACGAAAAGTACTCGACTCCTTCTCTGGCACAGGGTAAATATTTGTTGCATATTTGTAACAAGTATTGAAGCTGGGACATCTGCCAGGCTAGAGGTGGTTGCAGGCTAGAGGAAACACTTTGTTGGTGGGGCACCTTCTCCACTCCTTTTTTTTTTCTCCCATTCCTTTTGAGAGGGACCACTTGGGGAAACTCAGCCCTAATGCCAGGGCTTACCCACTGCTAGAGGGGGTGCAGAGGACCCCCACAGCATGAGTTAGAGAACCTTTTCCTTCCTCCGCCCATACTTATGCAGCATCACAACTGGAAAGAACGGCTCGTCTTTAGGCGCTGCATGTCCCCTTGGCCTACCTTTGATCACAGGAGATTAGGAGGGCAGCTACGGCTAGAGGAAAAAAGCCTGATCTCCTCTCCTCCTAACGCCAGAGGAAAAACAATGACAAAGACTTGGCCCGGGCCAGTTTAGTCTGTCTACCAGGTGGTATCATTTAAGACAGAAAAAAACCCAGCCTGTGAAAATGTACTGACTGTGTCTTACATGAGGCAGAGGGACAAGACCTCAGCCCAGAGTGTGGGATGGGGTTTCTCTTACAAGCAATCGGTCTGTTGCTCAATGGATGTGTGAATCAATGCCTCAGTGGGCTTTCTCCTACAAGCCATAGATTACCAATCATTGTGGGTCAGGAAAAAGACAGGGTCTTAGTCTAGAAAGTGGGAAACTTTGCTCTTATCTTAGGGGCCAAAGGGCAGTTAGACGTGTACGGTGATGGGAGAAGACATCTGGAAAGTGCCGTTCTGGGGGAAGTTCACGGTCACTGGTATCATTTTGGGAACAGGAGTGCCATGGTGCCACGTTACCTGGAGTTCTGCCAAGTAGCTGGGGCTGCCGAGCTCAAGCAGGAGTCATAAAGCCCTCTCTCGTTTGTGACTCTGTTGCTGTAAACCTCAACAAAACCTCACAAGAAGAATTTAATGGTGGGAAAAATTTAGCAGAGAATTGTCCCTCCTTATTCTAGGAGTCTGAGCAGCAGCCACCATCGGAGAGCTGGTAGGGGTAACCAAAGAGGCCTTCCTGGAGGAGGTGGTGGGCTGCTGGATTGTCAGTCAGCTTATCTCACTGAGCCAAATGCTTGTAATTGGCTTTGGAGGTCACCATTGGCCCCATAGTCCATCTCATGATCCTCCGAAATGACTTCCTAATGCCTCACAAGGATAAATTCAGGGTCCAGAAATTCTGGCTCCCCACCCCCTCACATCTGCTGTGAACTGGGTCTCCTTCCCCTCATGCAAAGCCGTCCCCCTGGCCTTTGCTTGCCCTTTGGCAAAACTGCATTCTCCCTCCACAAGCCCTGACACATGCTCAGAAATGACAGGGTTCTTGTGGGTCCAGCCTGCCAGGAGCAAGGTTTGCCAGAGCTGTACTGGAGCCAAGCGGGTGAGCCGTGAGCAGGCAATGGGACAGCACTTGACCCAGTTCCAGGCTGGAAGGTGAGGCAGCCTCCCAGCCACTTCCTCCAACCTCTGAAGCGAGTTGGTAGCTGGCGGTTCACATGAGGTCCCCCTGACATTTCCGGTCAGGAATGCAGCTTGCCAGGGATTCTGAAGCAAAGAGCAGGGGAGCAGTGATTAGCGGACAGGACCATGAGCAGGTGCCCAGGGACCTCAGCGAGTGAAGACTCTGCCCTCGGCCGGCTCTCAGCTGAGCATCCTGGGGCTCAGGTACGGGTGGACGTGGGCCTTTCAGGATGCTGTGACCGCCTGAGTCCTGGCAGAGCAAGGCTCTGGCAGCCCAACTTCATTTTTAAATCCATAGATCCTTGAATCTGACAACAGGGGTAGGAGATGGTGGCTGAAGGCAGATCTACAGTTGCAGTTTTGCTGACGGTGTCAACATCTATGGTTTGCGAACGTTTGGTAAAAGCATCCAAGGATGGGATGGGGGAGGGGTCACGAGCTCTACCCTCAACCTCAAAGCACCCTTGGTCCCGATGCGAGCTTCCTGCTCTTGACCTTAGGTCTTGCTCCATATGCATTTTTATGTCCCCTGACGTGTCCCTGCCACAGCCTGGCTGACAACTCCTGCTGGCTGCTATCTCCCAAGTCAGGGCCGGCTTGGCTCAATATACCAGGGGCGCTCTGGGTTTTGATCCCGTACTGGCTGGGAATGGACTCATGCCGCTGGGGGCCTGAGGGCACTAGAACAGTGCTTCTTAAACTTTAATGTGCCTAGGAATTAGCCAGGGCTCTTGTTAAAATGCGATTCTGTCTCAGTGAGTTTGGGTGGATCCCAAGTCTCTGCATTTCCAGGAAGCCCCCAGGTGACCCTGATGCTGCCTGACCGCACACTGAGAAGGAAAGTGCCAGAAGGCTCTGAGCTTTTGCTGCGGGGTCAGGACTTGGAATTTCCGGGAACAGGGGTCCAGATAGCACCCTCATGATAATGAACAGCCGACTCTCTGCCTGGGCCACTCAGTGCCCCCAGCAGACAACCCCCTCAAGCTTGGATACCCAATCCCTTGAGAGATACGTGAGATCGACGTTTGGGTGGGGTCTTCGGGGTCCTTACTCCCCTTTACGCACTCTGCTTGTCCTCGAAGCATTAGTGTCCCCTTTGCGGCTTCCAGGGCTGACCAGCCGCTCTGGTGTGCCCAGTGCATGGAGGACAGCACTGATGAACGGAGATCTCCTCCCCACTCCCTGAGACTCAGCGCCCGTGTCCCCTTTTCTGGGACCCAACTGAAAAGAGTAACAGCCTCTAGGCCACTGCTCTGACCTGGATCATATAAGCAAGGTCCGTGTCACAGTGTGACTGTGCTGATGCATCCGTGTAACTGTCACTTCTGCGAGCCTGGAGGGCGGGAATAGTAACGCAGGTGCATAGCAGATATTTGTTGAATGAGTTATGCTGTTATTCCCAGTCCCTCTTTCTCGGGAGGCCCCAACTTCACTTTCTTGAAGACATTTCTAGGCTAAATAGCACCAATTTCCTCCAACCGCCACCCTCCCCGTTCAGGGGAGTCGAAGACCCTGATTTGTCAGCCTTGGCTGTGCTTTAGAATTAATGGGGGTGTTTTAAAAATATGGGCTGTAACCCTCAGAGAGTCTGACTTATTTGATCCGGAGTGTGGCCTGGGCATCAGGATTTTTTAAAACTCCCCGATGATTCTCACGAGCCGACAAGTTCGAAAACCACCCCAGGCAGGAATTGTAGGTTAACACCCAGCACTTTAGCCTCGAGTCGGCACTGCCATCAGGCCCCTTCTAACTGTGGGTCCCCGTTGCTGGCAAGCCGGCTCTTACCTTGGGCTTGAAACGAAGCTCCTTCTGATGAAGGGAGGTCTTAGGACGACATGGTTCAGGAACTGGGGGCTGGCGTGAGAGCGACAGGGGTTCAAATCCCAGCTCCACCATTTAACTAGAGATTTGACTTGAGGGAAATTTTTCAGTCTCTCTGAGTCTTGGTTTCCTAACCCCCAGTAAAATGGGATAGGGGCCTATTAGTTTCTATTGGGCAATAAACCATCCCCAAACCTGAGTTGCTGAAAGCACAGCATTTAAGCTTTCTTGCAATTCTGTGGGATGGCTGGGCACTCTTCTGGTCTGGACTGGCTCTGCCAGGGCTGGATGGCCTAGGATGGCCTCCCCAGATGTCTGGCAGTTGGCTTGATGTCCGCTAGGGTGATAGGGGTGGCTTGGCTGGTGTTTGCATCCCCATGGTCCAGCAGGCAAGCCCAGGCTGAGTCACATGGTGGCGGTCACGGGGTGCTGGAAGCTGCGAGGGACAGAACCGCAATGTACTTTTCATGCGTCTGTTTGCTGATATTCCATCGGTCAAGGCTAGGCAAGGCCAGGCCAGAGTCGGTGTGGGAGAAAACACCAACATTGCTCACCTTCCTATACCTATGTATATAAAATAACATAAAATATAAAATAAATGGATATAAAATGAAATAAAAGCCCTGCTGGCACTCCAGCTCCAGCAACAAGGCCCTCCCTGGCCTTTTCCTTAGTGTTCATGTGCTCATAATGATAATGATGGTCACAATATATTCTGAGCCCTAGGAGTTGTCACTGACAAAAATGTCTTTGACGCGCAGGCCATAATTTTTGTTGCAAATGTTTCCTGGCAGGTTAGGTCATTAATTCACCTCAGTGAATATGTTAAAATGAGTGCAAATGCCTCCCCCCTTTCCGCCTAGAAGCTTTATCATCCACTGGGAAAGGCATGCCGGTCCATGGAACCCAGAAGTCAACTTGAACTTCAGATTTATGTCTGTCGGCATGTGTTTTCTCTGCTTTTGCCTGTGTCAACCTGCACACAGGAATCCTTCCCTTTCAAAGTTCCACATCAGACAAATATGTTTGTGAGCAATGGAGATTTTACTGGAAGCTTCATGGGGGAAACCAAAAGAGGGGCACCTGGTACCCATCACGGTCATCAGCTTAAACAACTCATCTAGATGTTTCTGCTCTTCAAAGCTCCTCATCTGTTGCTCACCTCTAGGAAAGTTTTATCCCCTCATCTCCCCAACCTTTCCCTGGAACAGCCCCCAGGCTCATTAGCTCCCTTCCCCTCTTCCCAGATTCTCTTGTAGAAGTGCCATTCCTGTTGGTCATGAAAAGCAACACAGCTCTCTCTCTCAGCTCTCCCATATCAAAATATTTCTTCTCCTGTTTGCAAAATTAGACCCACCCAGCTTAGAAGTCAGGGTAGGAACCATCAACTTGTGCCACTCAACCATGCTCTTCGAGATCTTATCCCTTTACTCATCCCAAAGGACTTACTGAATTATTCTGGTGTTCTCCCCAAGGAGACTTTTGTGAGAAAAAGTTTTCCCCATCTTCTTTACAACTACTTCTAATATCAAGCATTTTGAATTTTGTGCAAGAGCAACAGGAAAGAGTGATACTTTCTCTTGGAAGCATGAAGGAAGGCTTCCTGGAGGAGGTGACATTTGAACCAAGCTCTGATGAAACACCTTTGAGAAGGCTAGCTAGTAATTTTAAAATTAATGGTTTTAAAAGGTGTTCATCCTTCTGATCACTTAGCCCAATTCCTCAGACCCCTGTTATATCCCTTCATGCCCCATCCCCTCCCCATCCTGATAGCCACTCTTTTTTTTCCAATAAATTTATTTATTTGTTTATTTATTTATTTATTTATTTATTGGCTGCGTTGGGTCTTCATTGCTGCACGCCGGCTTTCTCTAGTTGCGGTGAGTGGGGGCTACTCTTCATTGTGATGTTCAGGCTTCTCATTGCAGTGGCTTCTCTTGCTGTGAAGCATGGGCTCTAGGCACACGGGCTTCAGTAATTGTGGCATGTGGGCTCAGTAGTTGTGACTTGCGGTCTCAATAGTTGTGGCGCACGGGCTTAGTTGCTTTGCAGCTTGTAGGATCTTCCCGGACCAGGGATCGAACCCGTGTCCCCTGCATTAGCAGGAGGATTCTTAACCACTGCGCCACCAGGGCAGTCCCCCTGATATTCACTCTTAATTAGAGACTTGTACTAAAGGGGTTAACATAAGTTCCTTTTTTAGATAGTTATCAGAAGAGGACAAGAGGCCCAAGTTCCCTCTACTCAAGTCATATGAAACATGGAAAAAAATCTCAGCCCTATAGTTTTGATCACTCCTCCCAGATTGTCTATGTGTCATTGGTTACTTTGGTTTTTGTTTGGCAGGGATTTATTGTTGTTTTTCACATGCTTTGGATCTAGACTAATCTTGGAACTTAGATGTCCCCCTGGCCTCACAGAATAAGATGCCTGGAATTGGTCATCAGAACAAGCCAAGGACTGCAAAGAAATTCCTCAGTAATGACTACATTATTTGATTGTGTCAAAAATGAGTTAGGTAAAATAATTCATTCATCTCTTACTACTCTGAGAGACAGAGGCAATATTTCTAATAGGACTCAGGGCTAAAGTAGATTGTCTTCCTAGACTTCCCTGCCACATTTAGCTGAAACTGAAATTCATGGGGAAAAAAATCTTGCTGTTGAGAATATCATCTTCTGAAACAAAAACATGAGTTTAACAGTCCACTTGGAAGATGCAAAACTTTAATTTCACACAGCATTTTGAAAGGCATGTGTGTGCATGTGTGTGTTTTAGGTCTCTTCCAGTTGCAAGATAAAACAACTCAGCTGAAAATGGGGGTTTTGGTTGTTCATGGAACAGAAAAGTCCATGGTAGATTCGTCTTCAGGCATGGCTGGAACCAGCTGATGTTCTGTGAGTTCTTCTCCCTCTCCATCACTCTACTCTGTTCTTCTTGTCAGACTAGCTCTTCCCACATGGTGTCATTATGACCACCAGCAGCTTCAGACTTAATTCTGCCAGCTTAAAAACCCTGGAGAAATAAGTGTGCTTCTTTCCCAGCAGTCTTTGGAAAAGTCCCAGCCTTCTGTCTCAATAGCCTAAAGGGATATGCCCATCCCTACACCAATTTTGGTGACTCTGATTGGCCAGGCCTTGATCACACACTCCTGAAGCAAGGTGAGTAAGGCAAACCCCAACCAAACTACAGGGACTAAACTTTGAGGGAGGACTGATTCTCCAAAGAAAACGTAGATGATATTACCAGAAAGGGCAATGATTGCGCAAAACCAAGAGATGTCCATTACAATAGAATGCCTACTTAATGGTGAAATAAGTACAAGAGCGGAAAAGGAAGGCAGCTGGTAGAGTGCAGGCAAAGAGCAATGGATAGGTCTGCACTAAGTGAATTTGGGCTGACAGGCCTGATTTTCAAACCAGTTGCATTGACTATTAGTAAAAATGATAATGTCTCAAGACCTAGGCATTTCTTTCTAAATTTCATCTGAGTGTTCAGTAATGACTGATGTGTATGAATGCCACTGTCAACCAGGGTTGCTGGTCTATGTCAGGCAGCCTGGTAAGCGGGAGGCTGTCCATCAAGACTGAAGGAAAGAGGTTCAAAAGCCAAGGCCGAGAGACGTCGGGAACTTGGCCTGTGCAGTGCACCCTGAGGGAAGGAGGGGAGGGGAGAAACCTCGGCAATTTGTTTTTAATATTTTGCTTGTTCTGGATACCAGGAAAGCTGCATATATTGGCTTCTGACTCATGAAAACAGAGGGGCAGCCAGGCTGGAAACCTGGCCGTGTTTCCGTGCACAATTAGGTTTGTTTGTTTAGGTCTCTTTTTATTTGTTTTCAGATGACTCAGATAGGAATACTGCAGGCCTTTCAAAGCGAAGTGTTCTGATGTGTATTTTGGGTCTAGGGCTTCGCCAAGTGCAGAAAGCCTTGGCTCCCTGAGGTTATTTTCCTATCCAAGGGTTTTTCAAACTTTCAAGTGGAGCTGGAAGAAGGCCATTGCGAGCCAGGTTATTTTTCTTAGCAGACCCCAGCCTGGGGTTGAAGGGGGGACAGGGATCGCAAGATATAAACACAGAAGTCCCCAAACAGCACACAGGGCACCCATTGTGTGGATCTCGGGCGCGGCCTCGGCTGATGGCTTTACCATCGGCGCACTTAGTCCTCTCTGCAAACCTCTTCATGAGTCCGCCTCCTCTCCAGACAACCAGGTCCAGAGATGGACTCTCCCCTCTAATCGCTATCTGTCTATAAACCCAACAGCTTTTAAGACTTTCCACTTTCATTGCCTTGAGTTGGAGTCGGATGCCTCCGGTGAAATGCAGAGATATTCACAATCTGGAAAGCTGCCAAGCACCTGGCTGAGTTCCTCTGTCTAAGGGAAGCGACTCCACAGGGATGTTTTGCTCCTGGTCGCTTGACCCCACATCCAAGGCATTGGGAAGAGCCTTGGGAGGTGCTGGGTGGTAGCCTTTCCCCTCCTGGGTGAGTAAGGTGCAAACCAGGCGACGGCGACCACGCCAGGGTCCCCTCTTGGAGGCTTCTTTCCAGTAGCCCTGCCTCTGTGGGATGAGTCAGAGGACAGAGATAGCCCAAGTGCTGCTGGTTGTTTTCAAATACTAAGAGATCATGCAGGTGGCAGGAGCAGGTTTCCTAAACTCCTTGGAAGCTGGATCCCAGCCCAAGAATCTGACAGTCAGTCTCCCCTGCTCGGCTTCTCCGTGGGAAATGGGGGAGACCAGCCAAGGTGCTGGCCAGAGAAGCACTTCACACTGAGTCACTGCGGTGACACTTCTGTTAGCCACGATTTGGTCTTCCAGTGCTCCTCTCCCTCTGAATGAGTCTACAAACTCTTCCGCTTTTAAGACTCTCCTCCTTCAGTGTTTGAAGTTTGAAACCTCCCGAAGCTTTTAGGAGAAAGATCTGTTCTATCAAAATTCACACATTTCAGGCATTTCTTTTGAAACCACTATCTTCTATGCTGTATCCCGGGGCCAAACGAAATTCTTCCCCATCTCCTGCACCCGCGCCTGCTCCGCCACTGGCCCATGACAGGTGGTGCTGGAACAGTGGCCCTTGTGTCTTAGAGGATTCGGGTGCAAGTAGTTTAGCAGGGAGGTGAGCCCAGGAAGCATGTGAGGGAGAGGACAGGTGTCTCTGGGCAGCTGGAGCTCAGTCCTGCTGGGCACCTGTGACAGACTGTGTGCAACACGCCTCCGATCATCCCACAGATGGGCAAGGAAGCCGCCCCTGCTGGTTAGGGTCTGCTCCTGGGATGCTAAGTCCCGGGCACTTCCAAGCCACTCCCGCAGCCGGAGGATGTCCTCAGGAGGAGAGAGACATGAAGCCCCAGGCCAGCGTGGAACTCTCTAGAGGCCACTTCCGGGGTAGGTTGAGGGGATATGAAAAGGGCACCAGCTGTGCCTACAGCATCTGCTGTACCCTAAGGTGACATGAGACCGGCACAGTCATCAGACAGAACGGACTGTTCTCACTTGCCTGAGTTTACTGAGGCGGCAAAGTTGATGCACGCAAACACCTGTTAGCAGTGGGTGAAACGACAAGAGGCTTTGGTTCCACTCAGTTTGCTGTCTACCCATTTACTTAGCAGATCCTTACAGCTGGCCCCACTGCGTCAGGCTCTGCTGGGGTTCCGCAGGGAGCAAGCCAGGCTCTGGCTCTGCCTTGGAAGACCACCGTCTAGTGGGGGATGCAGACAAGCAAGGAGTTAAGGCAAGGGAGCGTGGCAGCAGGCCGGAGGGGCCCCTCATCGAGGCTGGTAGGGTCAGGTGTCCCTTCCTTAAGAAGGGAGGGGAAGAGGGTTCCAGTGAGAAGGAACAGAACATGAGGATGCCTGGAGGCACCAGTGCACATGTCCAGAGTCGGGGCTGTTCTAGTCGGTGGCGAGTGGCAGTGGTGCCTGATAAAGATGGAGCCCAACAAAGGCCAGATCACACAGGACCTTGGCAGCATTTATGCTGTGTGCCAGGGCAACAGGGCACAGGCTTAGTATTATTATTGTTATTATTTAATTAACACGTATCAATACTTCTCTGTTTCGTTGCCTCTTGAATCCCACCTCTCCCTTCTGAGTTCAGTTCCATTCTTCCTGAAGACCGCCTTGTAGTAGATCTTCACTGACGACTGTGAGTGGTGAACTCGCTCAGCCAAGGGTGGATCTGGTTTTCTTGGGGCCTGAAGCTTCTGCAATTCAGGGCCTTCTTTAAGAGAAACAATGCAAGCTATAAATACAAGACTAAGAGTGGAAGTAAATATTGATGGGGTGAGGGACAAGTTGGGAGATTAGGACTGACATATACACAGTACTATATATAGAATAGATAACTAATAAGGACCCACTGTACAGCACAGGGAACTCTACTCAATACTCTGTAATGACCTATATGGGAATAGAATCTAAAAAAGAATAGATATATGTGTCTGTATAACTGACTCACTTTGCTGTGCAGCAGAAACTAACATTATGTTGTAAATCAACTATACTCCAATAAAAAATCGTTTCAAAAAGCACACTTAAAAAAAAAAAAGTAAATATTGACAATGAGAAAAGAAATCCCAAAGTTCAGAAAGCTGACAAGTAAAACAAACAGTATAAAATCCAGAAAGTAACTTTTTTTTATTAATTAACTATAATATTTTCTAACTTCTCTTGATGGTGGCACTGGAATGGCCATGGGCCTTTTAGGGTTTGAGTAGGAGGAAGATGAGTTGGCCTACATTTATTTTGGGTTTCATAGGATATATTAGGTGGTTTGCAGTCATTTCCATGTGTAATTTAGTTATTGCGGGGAGTACAGATTTTGGAATGTCTTCCAAAAATGCTCCTACCATCCACAAGCTGCCTTGCTTGGCACACAGTGTCAGCAGTTGGATGGAGATGCAAAAAAATCCTACAATGTGGATTTTTTGAGAAACAAAAATATGTGGATGGTTGAGAAACAAGGTTTAAGATGTACAGAGCCATATGTAATTTTCTAGTTTGTCAGAATTCTCTTAATATCAGAAATGTAAAACTCTAAGCGGAGGATTCAATCTTATTCGATATTGAATCAAAATGGAAGTGTTCTTCCATTAAGAACATATTTGAGAATACAGGGTATACAATTATAAATATACTACATATTTACAACTCGTCTGTGAAAGCAATTTTGTAGAGGTTTTCCCGAAGTTAATAAGAACCCTAAATATTTAGGTGATACTACAAAAAGAGTTGTGAAGCTGAAAGAAAAACAATTAACTATCAATGATAGAAAACAAACTTCATTAATCATGTTAGAGGGGGAAGTGTATTATCTTCCTGGTCTATCTATAGAAACTGATATTACAAAATCATCTATGAAGAGGTGATTAAAGAATATGTAGCTAAAAGTGGAATAAGTCTAAACGCAATATGGTATCCTTCGTTGGGTCCTGGAAAAGAGAAAGGACATAAATGGAAAAGCTGGTGAAATAGGTAAGCAAATGGGTGGATACAATCACATGATTAGTGATGATGCAGAAGTTCAAGGATGTGAGGATGCCACTGAAGCAAGTATTTGGATTTCCAAAGGCCAAAGCTAAAGCGAGAGCTGAAGAGTGGATATTACCCAAACGTGGAAGCCAAAATTTCACTTTGTTGCATCTCGATAAAACCCAGCCCCTTCCCATTCAAGGTCAAATGATCACTCCCAGGACTGCCATGGCATCAACTCACGTGCTAACCACTCATGTGCTGGCCACCCTCGTTCTCAGTGTCCGTTTTGTTTTTGACAGGAGGGCATTTTTCTTTCTTATAAACTCAGTTATGTATTTAAATTTCTAGGTGTTTTTACATATATATATATATGTTTCCAAATTAGTGTAGCTCACCAAGTTCCTGGCCTGATTTTCAGCAGGAGAGTGGCACGGTGAACTTGATGATTTATCAGTAGAAGGTAATTTTGGCTACAGTGTGGAGAATGGATTTCAGGTGTGGGGTAAAACAAAGACAGAAAGAGCTGATGAAATGATAAATTCCATTGCAGAAATGATACATGGCAATTTGAATAAGAGGAATCAGAGCAGAGAAGGAGAGAAGTGGATGTATTGAGACATTCAGAGGTAAAGGAACAGAACTTGGCGGTAAAGTATTTTTGAGGGCTGCGAGAAGGGGAGTCTAAGATGTGCCCAGTGTGTGTGGGAGGGGGGAGCAGCTGGGTGGATGGTGCTGCTGTTTATTGAAATAGAAACAAGGGGAGGAGGAGGAGAAGCCCCGTGAGGAAGGCGAGGAGTTCAAGGTGCCAAGTTTTAGATGCCTGTGTAGCATCCAAGCAGACAGCACCAATTCGCAGAATGAAACACAGGTCAGAAGCTCAGGAGAGAGGTCTGATTGGCCTGGACGTGTGGATTTGGGACTTGCAGTAGATGTTAACGCTATATAAAGCGTTTAGAAGGCAGCCTCGTGCACAGGAAGCACTGTGTGAGGGTGACCTGTCACTAACCATCACGGGAGTAGAAGAGACAGGCACCGATGTAACCAGTACAAACGTACAACTGTGCTGAGCTGATGCAGAGAAATACGTGATGTCTGGACGCCTGTAACGGGGAGGCTGACACAATCAGGAGAGTCCAGGAGGGCTTCCCTGAGCAAGTGGCACTTGACCAGAGAGCTGAAGGCTGAGTAGAAGCCATTAAGGTAACAAGGGGAAGACTGAACATTCCAGGCTGAGGGAGCAGCTTGTGCAAATCTCTGTGGAGAAGGGATTGCAGGCACACGTAAGTGAACTCTCATTACGGCTGAGGAAGGGCAGGGGAGCCTGTGCCTCAGGAAAGGCCTGTCACCTCTCTGGGAGAATAGACTAGCAACTTACAAGGTCCTCCTTTTACATAGTCTCACATTCTGAAGTTCTGTGATCCTCTCTGTCTCTCTCTTTTTTAACTTGCAAGATAATACTGGGTGGTGCTCTACATGTTCAGAGAAACTTCTCTAGTAATAAGTTGTAGATTTGATCCCTGACGCTTTTAATTTCTCATCTTTATAAAAAAAATTCTATAGAAAGATTGCAAGAATAGAATAATGATGTCATAATTCTCCACGAGGACTCACCAATTATTAAAATTTTGCCGTATTTGCTTTCTCTATCATCTACCTATTACATATATATATCTACATATATAATATCTATTATCTAATCATAATACATATTATTACTGAGCCATTTAAGAGTAAGTTACAGACAACACAACCTTCATCCTCAAACACTTCAGCGTGCACTTCCTAAGAATGAGAGCATTCTCTTACATGACCGCAGTACAATGATCAAATTCAGGACTGGGTGAGCGATCAAGGGTTCTCTGGTCTCCTTAAATATTCAACAGCAAACCTATACTGAGCACCTGCTGCGTGCAAGGTGCCGTCCTCTGCACTGAATGTTCAGACTTATGTGAGAAGCAGATCAGTAGGCAGATGTCTACACTGAAACGTGGACGAGCAATGGCAGATGCAAGCAGGAGTGTCAGGGGAATGCAGAGGAAGGAAATCTGGCAGAGGCATCTAGCTGTCTATCTCATGTGCAGCTTCCCCTTCTTTCTCACGAACTGGGCCTTCGTACTGCTAGGGTTTCCAACGTACCCAAGCCGAAAACTACATTCTCCAATTTCTCTTTTGAGAGACCAAAGATGTATATGCAGACGTCATTGGTTAGGGTTTCTAGGAAAGCTTAGTAAAACAGCCTAGCCACCTGTGAGGTATACACTTTGGCTCTTGAGCCTTCCTGCTGCTAGGAAGTTCAGGTGAGTAGGTAGAATGAAAAGAGAAGAAAGCCAAGAGGGAGCCCTGTGGCTGGTGCTGGTGGACAAAAAGGAAACCGAAGAGGACTGGGTTCAAGATCATAGAAAAAGCAGAGGGAGTGTCCCAGAAAATTCAAGGGAGAGAAAATTTGCAGAAAGACGTCAACTGCGGCACAGCCGTCAAATAAGGTCTGAGAAGGGGGCTTGGGGTTGAGCAGCAGCGAGGTCACTGGGGCGCCAGGGTTAACCGAGGGTCATCGGGGCCATCAGAACTCAGCGCGATGATGCGGCTGGAGGGCAGAGTGTGGTCAGCGGAGCAGTAAAGGACAGAGAAGGTTTGTGTGAGGTGAGGAGAGAGTTATGCTGCAGTGGGAACTAATGAAGAGAAGAAAACGCAAGGAAAGTGCGATGCTAGAAAGAGCCTTAGGAAGATGAGAAGTGCGGGCCTGATGTCGGTGAGAGGACCCAAACCTGGGCCAGGGTCTTTACCACAAACCCAGAGGGTAGAAGATGGCCCACCGTGGGGCTGGGACGCCTGAGTGCCCAGCGGGCATAGGCTGGGAGATTGTGGGCAGACTCTCCAGTCTGAGCTGTGGACAGAGGAGGGCAGAGAGAGAGAGGGATGGAGGGAGACGGAGAAGGTGGGCCACAGTGACCGGTGCCACGGGCGCCTTGACGGGCATCCTCCCCGCGACCCTGTTCCGCCAGGGTCCACCTGAGACTCAGGGACTCCAGGACCGGCCGGGGCGTGGACGCCCGTCTGAGCCCACGGGCTCCCGCGTGGGAGGGACACGGCAGTGGAGCCGCCGGAGAAGACACGGGATGCGGCCCGAGATGCAGGATGGACCGAAGCGATTTTGAAGGCGGAGGCGTTGGAGGGCCCGGGCCGGCGGTGGCGGGCGGGGCAGCGCCGGGGCCCGCGCGCGTGCCGGGAGGGGGCAGCAGCGCCCCGCGGGAGCCCAGCTGCCGGCCCGCGGCGCGGACGAGAGCCGCCGCCGCCGCAGGTGCGTCGGGGCGCCGTGCCCCCGGGCCGCCGCCCGAAGCTGGAGCTCCGAGTGTGCGCAGAGCGCTCCGCGCCGAGGGCCGCCGGTGTCCGCCTTCCCCTCCGTCTCCCTGCCCCCACGCCCCCCCCCCGTCCGTCCCCAGAGGTGCAGACTGGAGAGTCTGCCCACAGTCTCGCAGCCCATCCCCGCTGGGCACTCAGGCGTCCCAGCCCCACGGCGGGCATCTTCCACCCTCTGGGCTCGTGGTGAAGACCCTGGCCCAGGTTTGGGTCCTCTCACCGACGTCAGGCCCGCACTTCTCATCTTCCTAAGGCTCTTTCCTGCATCGTACTTTCCTTCTGTTTTCTTCTTCTTCTTCTTTTTTTTTTTTTTCTTTCTGTTTTGTTTTTTTTTTTTTTTTCTGTTCTCTTCTTGTTAGCGCCCACGACTGCATAACTCCCTCCTCGCCATCACCGCGGGGCCAGCCCCACTCCTGGTTCCCATCGTATGAGGCAGAGACCCCACCTCTTGCTCTGGCCACTCTCCACAAGGCCCTGCTATTCTGCGTGACCTGAGCCGGCTGGCCTGCCGCTCTGCCAGGAAGACCCGTGCAGAGCCCGCCACGTAAGAGGGGCCTGGGGGTGGTCCTCGCAGGCTGGCGGGCTGCTCCCCGGGCCTGGGAGCCCAGACTCGCCCTGATGGCCTGAGGCTCAGAGTAGCCAGTTGCACATATATAACACACACCACCTATCAGCGTGAAGGGAAAACAGAGTAGCATTATTTTGCTTAGAACTAATTTGGTCTTTTTCCTCTGAGCCACACCCACTAGTTAGTGGGTTAGGGAGGATAAACGAAATGTCAATCCAGTTAAACTCTGAGCTGATATTTTAAACCCTCCGGATAATGTTAGGTCTTCAGGAAAAACACTCTGTGTCTCTGAGAGCCCCTGCTCCCTCTGTCTCCCGGCACTAGAGGCCCCAGTGTGTGGAGCCAGGGGGGATTGCTCTGCTCGTGGCACCAGGGGCAGTGAGTTCTTTGCTCTCATCCAGGCCCCTGGATGGGTGCTGTCCATTGGTCTTTGGGGAGACTTTTTAAATATATATATATATACACACACACACATATATATATATATATACACACACATATATATATATATACACACACATATATATATATATATATATATATTTTTTTTTTTTTTTTTTTTTGGCCTGGGTCATACTTGACCTCCTGGCCCCAAGTACTCAAAGTGTGACTCATTCTTCCAGTCCAGTTAGTGCTCCTGGTGATCATTTGGTGTCTCGGTCTCAGTTGGGTTGCAGGCCCAGCTCTTTCCACTCTGTTAGCTGGGAGGTCACCTTGTGTCCAAAGAGAAGGCCCCCTCCGTGGGCCCACTGGCTCCCAACTCTGCATCTGGCCCCCCCCCATGAGACTGAGGGTGGTCCAGGGAAGCTGAACTTCAGGCCTCACCCAGGCCGACCACGCGGAGCTCCTTTTCGGTGACGGTGCCCTGGTTCCAACGGGGCAGCATAGGCAGTGGCGTCCTCCCAGTCACAAGGGTGACACCCACGTCTTTCACACCCTCCCTCTGCAGGCCCAGAAGTGGGGACGGGCAGGGCAGTTCTGCGGATGGCCTGGCTGTTCTCAGTCTGTTAACTTCCTCCTCTTCATTTAAGATTCTCAGGTAGAGAAAAAGGATGGGCTTTTCCAATACTTCAGTCTCCTTCTTTCTGACTCTCATGAGGCCTAAATGACTGGCACTGGCATCTTACTGTGTATATGGGAGAACTCCAAGCTTCAGGCTTTGTTTTTTTTTTTTTTTTAAGTTATGCATATACATATATTCATTCTTTTTTAGATTCTTTTCTCATATAGGTTATCACAGAATATTGGGTAGCGTTCCGCATGCTATACAGTAGGTCCTTGGTGGTTATCTATCTTACATATAGTAGTCTTTCTCCTGATGGACTAAGAGAGGAGGAAGAAGAATCTGGAAAATTCCTTCTTGAGATAATGGGTTGCCTCCTAAGGCTGGAACTTTCTGCAGAATCCTATTTTGAGTGACCAAAGCTGAACAGCACCGGGTCCTTCTCTGGAATTCCTTCTGTAGTCAGTAAGAATCTGCACACAGATTTCCCTCCTCCCCCCACCCCTCCCCCCCTCCTGCCCCGGCCCCGTCCTTACTGCACACACAGTCATCCCTACTCCTATAAGCAAATGGATATCTAGGGTGAACCCAGGAGAAGAGAAAACAGAAGAGAAAAGCATGTTAGTGCTTTAAGATGGTGTCTCTCTTCCCCTCTCTTGTAGCCTGAAGAACTCTGTTCTCATTGGGTCCCAAGTACTTGGCTTTTCTTTTGCTCTCACTGTCCTGTTAAACCCCCAGGTCTCTGTCCCTTCGGCTCACTTCCCCACAGGGGTTTGTCAGGAGCAGCTCTCCTCCCAGATACCAGCTGGAGCCGCTTTAGTTTCCTATCTGCTCTCATCACTCAGAAGCATGCCCCAGTCTCCCGCAGGCTCACCTACCAACTGCACCTGTAGGTAAAGCCCAGAGCTTGGGCAGACTTACCACTTACCAGACTTACCATTCCTATGAAACACAGGAGGCACTTCCCCCCCTCCCTGCCATTGCACGTGTTGGGCGCCCTGCCCTAACTGTCCATCATCTAGCCCTTTTCCAAGGCTCATCTCAATACCATTTGTAAAGTCTTTCCTGACTCTAAGTCAGTGCAAGTTCTGCCTCCTGTGAGGGCCTGAACCACTTTGAGCCCCTCACGTCCTGCCCTGTACTTATAGCTAGGCTTGTATTTCTCTCCCAACTACACTGAAATCGCTCTGGAGGCAGGAACTGTCACCCAGTCATGTACCTTCCCCGGTGCTCTGGGTTAAATTGAATGGAGTATGATTATCGACACGAATAGCCCTGGAGCAAATTTTAAAGTAGGTCCAAAGCATATCAACTCACACAAAAAATTTAATTTCTTTAGTCTTAGTTTCCTCACTTGTTAAATAACTGAGCTGGTTTCCATGATGCCTTAGATCACCTTCATCTCTGACAGCCTGTAATTCTGCCCCTGCTCTCCTGTGACCTGTGTGTGCGTGTGTGTGTAATGGTATGTATGTGAGTGTAAGGGTGCGCATGTGCATGTGTGTGTGTGTGTGGTGGTGGCAGTGGGCAGGGATCCCTGACCGGCGGTCCAGGTGGAGCACTGGAATAGCATAGGTTTTCGATTAGGGCAAACCTGCGTCTAAATCCAGGCTCAGGCACTCCGCCACTGGGTGACTGTGGGCATACCACCTTCTCCGAGCTCACTGAAAACTGAGAAGGACCGCTTGTCCACTCAGTACTGACTGCCTACTGAGTGCACGCGTTGGGCTGACAGCTGGGGATGTGGGGTAAATACAACATATCCTCTCTGCAGGAGGCATGAGTCCACTAGAAGGAGCGCATCCTGAAAACAAGTCAATATCCTCAAGTGTAGATGGTCTCTATGGGAAAATGTCCAGGACACAGTAGGGGAACAGAGGAGGGAGAGAGAGAGAAACAGATCAGGGATGATCTAGCTGGGAGCAGGGTGAGGAAGGCTTGCCTGAGGACGTGAGACAGAAGGGAACACTCCTGGACTTCTGGGTGGAGAGAGAGAAGCAAGAGATGCCAGCCCCATTGCTGTCATCGTGAGCCGTCTCTGACCCAGATTGGAGAGGCCTAGGAACCTTGCATCCCGAGCGCATTTCCCAAGAGGTGGTCACAGCTGACATTTAGACCACTAGGCTGGGCCCGGATCCTACTGGTCTCATTCCAAGCCCCAGTCCCTTTCTCTGTGGTCAGTGAGTCATTTGCCGTACCTGAGGCTGCCTCTGAGCCACTGCTTCTCCTCAGTGACCTCTGCTCAGCCCATCTCTTTCAGGGAAGAGCAGTGCTTGAGAAAAGGCACCTAGTTCCGCAAGGAGTGACCCCTCCTTAAACTGACCCCTTTACTGGATCCAGAATCCACAGGAGTTTCTACCAAGAGACGGTCTGATAAACAGCGCGAGCCTGGGGAAGCTGTTCAAACGCCATCCATCTTGACACTTGGCAGGATTAGCCAAGCACCTCTTCCCTCAGAGGGTGGGAAAGTGTCCAGAATTAGTCTGCCTGCAGAAAGGGAGGTTGAGCACACAGGCATATTGTTTTCTCATAGCTGTCTCTCTTGTTAGTGTTTGGTCGGCCAGCCGTGCATTTTTGGAGTATTACATAGGCTTACGTTCAGCCTTCATCAGAGAACAATTAGGACGAGTGTGGGGAGAAGACAAAGGGTCAGGAACAACAGATGGGTCTCCACTTAGGCAGGTTAGAAGTTCAGTTGCCCCAGAGCAAGAAGGCCCATCTTTGGCTGGGGGAATGAGGAGTTGGCTAGAGAAGAGGCAGAATGGAAAGCAGGCAGAGGGCCTCTCCTTTCTGAAATATCCCTTTGGGACAAGTCTCTGTATCTTAGGCAGTTGATTTAGTTTTCCATAAAGAAGCATCGGCAGCCCTGGCAGAATCGAGAAGCCAGAGGCCTGGTGCCACACTAAAATAGCAGCACTGCTGCATTTTCCAGCTGAGGGATTACTCCTTGGTGAGCCAGAGACATTTGGAACATCATTTGGAAGCAAAACCACATTTTTTTCCAAAAAAAAAAAAAATTAAAGGAAACTTTGCATGCAATGAAGTCAGAGCTTAACTCTTAAGGGGAAGCAGTACAGGGCCAGCCAGTGGATCTTTGCTGATGGAAGCCATGCTTCTGGGTGCAGGATGAGTTTCGCTTTGGCGAAAGGTCAGCTGAGGTGCCTGTGAGGGGCAGAGGGCACTGTCTTCCACAAGGAGTGGTTGACAGAATGAAAGTGCTAGTAAGTTGGTAGAACAGAACAGAAGGTAGAAAGAAAATTGCTGTGTAACATTCCATCCCAAACCTCCGTGGTGGAAAACAACCGCCATTTTATTTACTCATGGTTCTGGGGGTCAGCGGTTTGGTTAGGTTCAGCAGGGTGGTTCTTCTATTCATCTCACCTGGGGTCATCTGGCTGTAGCCATTTGGCAGCTCAAAATGGGGTTGGATAGTCACTTTTCTAGGCATGGATGCTGGCTGTTAGCTGGGCTGTGTGTCTGCAGAAACCAGCCTCGGCTTCTTCACATGGTGGCTGGGTTCCAAAAGCAGCAGGAAAGAGGGAAAGACTCAGCTCACAATCATTTTCCAGTCTCCGCTTGTGTTACATTTGCTGTCTCATTAGCAAAGGCAGTCGCATGGCCAAGCTCTGAGTCCATGTGGGAGGGGACGACACCAGGGTGTGGATACAGGGAGGGAGCCCTGGCTCCGTTGGGAGCCGTTACTGTCACTGTCTACCCACAAGAAGGAAGTAAATCTGAAATGGAATCGAACACCCTAACCTCAGTGGGATGCAAACCGCGTGAGTCAGAGTCCAGATGAGCTCAAGCTGAGGGAAGAAAGACCAGAGAGTGATCTTGTTGGACCAAGCCTGCTATTTCCTGGGGATGTTGGGGTAGGGAGACGCTTAGGTTAGTAAGAATCGAATAACTCAAGTGAAGGTCATTTTTAGCATCTCATAAAATTTTATCACATCCTCTTCCTCCACATTTACATATATATCCAAATAGATACAACCTGAGCTTCCTTAGGCTTCCCCAGCCTGTGGGACAGATGGCGGTGCAGCTATAGAGTCTAAACAGGAAAACAGACACACCACTTCTAGTTTCCATAGCAAATGGAATTGGTCATACTCGTGATGGAGGAGGAGAGAGACAAATAGGGGTCGATGAGGACCCTGGGGATGAGCAAGAGCCGGAGGGGCTTAGATTCTCATAGAAATAACTCAGCTGGCATCTTCCTGCAGCCCCTCCTCAAAATCACATCTCTGGGATCAGGTCAGGCAGCAACGTCCAAGGCTGACTCCCCCTGTCCCCACTTAGGAACATCTGACCAAACTGTCCCCTTATTCTCCTTCTACCCAAATATCTTCCCACGAACCCACTCCTGGAAGTTCATCCACTCCTTTACCAGACACTGCCAGTCATGGATACACCCAGATGGGTTCAGACTGGGACCACACACGCACACGCACACACGCACACCCACGCACAGCCCATGCTCACTCGGTACTACCCCAACTTCTGCGAGAGTGCTCAAGGGATAATAAAATTATTTTCATCAAGCACCCCTCATAGGTCCTAAGCTCTATATGTAGTTTCTTTCCTCCTGTGACAACCCTGCAAGTAGGCCCTATTTTCATTTCCAAGTAAGAAAATTGTGGTGCACGGAGCGTTTGCTCTGGCCCCAGCTGGCACAGTAAATAAACAGTAAGGTTAGGATGGTAAGTCAGGTCTATCTAATACCAAAGCCTCTTCCCTTCTCCTACCAGGTTGCCTCTCAACATGTACCAATGACATTTTATTCTTGTCTTGGCATCATTTTTTGTTTTCCCTAAGAGACTTAAACAAGTGATTATGTATCTCCAAGGTTTCTAGTACCTTCAAGAACCAAAGAGTGCCATGTCATGTGAAGCGATCCCAAGACTGAGTTTAAGGAGTATCTAAAAATCATCACAACCAGCGTGCTCCTGTATTGTTTTCCAAGGACAGCTGTTGTTGTGAGATGGCTGTACCGGAGGATCGACCCTGGAGGTGATACAGCTGGGGACCTGGAGGCCATTTAGCACGGTGGTTGAGAACACAAACTTTGGCACTGGGCACAGCCTTGGGAAAGGAATTTTCCATGGGCACACAAAGCTGCGTTGTAGCTGGGAGTTGTTTGGGAGATGCCAACACGAGACTCACCGCCCAGGCAGGCCAACCCTGTAGAATCTCATCAGCAACATGGATCTGAAGAGCCGGGCTGGGGGTGGCAGGGGTGGACACCGGTATTCAAACTATAGCACATACCATCACACGCAGAATAAAAACTGAAGTCTCCACCATAGCCCTCGGCCCTCCACGTCTGGCCCCTGGACCTTGGCTCCTTCTTTCCTCCCAGCTCACTCTACACTTACGTTGGCCTTCCCGTCTACGAGCCCTCAAATGCTATGCTTCGACCCCAGCACCTTTGAACTTGCTAATTTCTCTGCTTGGAATGTTCTTTCTAGAGATAGCGGACCTTTCAACTCTTTCCAGTGTTTGTTCAAGTACGAGGACCTCTCTGACTACCGCAGTGAAGAGAGCAGCCCAATCCCCTGCACGGCCTGTTTCTCTTGCTTGCCTTGTCGTTCTCTGTATGATCTACTGTATAATTTAACTAATTACTTTTGTATTGTGGGCCTCACCCCACGAGAACCCTGAGGACAGAGTTTTTTTTTTATCCTTTTTTTGTCCACTGCTGTCTAGCCAGTGCCAAGAACAGTATCCGACACATCACATTTGTCAAATGAATTCATCTGGGATGTAGCATCTGAGAAGAGGTCTTGCCCATGTGCCGTGAGAAACAGAGCATGATGGGAAAAGCATGGGCTGCGTCTGTGCCGCTGTCGTTTGTTCATCACAGAGTAACCCAGCTGTTCCCGGCCGTCACAGGGCACGGCGGTGAGCTACTTGAGGGTGAAGGCTGTGTGTTATCTTTCCCACACTCTGTTTTTTCCAGCTTTACCAAGGTATGATTGACAAATAAAACTGTAATAGATTTAAAGTGTACAATGTGATGACTTTAAACATACACTACTTCTGCTCTCTTACCCCACAGCACAGGGCCCGGAGCCTAGGAGTTGCTCATTAAATATTTGTTGAGTTTATTAAAAAGCAAGAAAAGTCACACATAGCTCCTGCAAGCGCCCGTGACCAGCTTTATCCCTTTCCCAGTTTTGCCTTGGGCCAGCTGTATGCTAAATTAATTCATTTATTTACTTAGTCAACAAAGGCAGTCTTGCAGTCTCACGATGGTTATTACTATAAACAGCATTCTTGAGAAGAAAATGCAAAGGCCGATCCACGCGTGCTTTCCCCAGGAGTGTTTTTCTTCCAGAAATCTCAGTGCCCCCATCCAGTCAGCACAGATCTCAAAGGCTCTATGTCTGGCCAAGCACAGGGCATTTTTCGCTCCCCAGTCCCTGCTCCAGACTTTTGGAGAGCATTCCCCTGCCAAAAGCCCTCCCCCAGCCCTTCAGCGCATGGCCGGCCGCTCACCACCACGCAGATGTGTGGTCACACGCAATCAAGCGGGTGCAGGCTGTTAGCGGACGGGCAGGAGGAAGCAGGCGTGAGCCCGCCAACAAGCCAGCAGTGGAAAGCAGAGTGGGGAGACTGCCGTGCCCGCCCAGCCGCGTGCAGAAGGGGGAGCTTGCTGGCTTTTTTCACTTTCCAGCGCTTCCCCACTGCAGCGCTAACTGTCCTGCTGGGGCCACAATCCTTGTTTGCTACATGAGATGTCCAGAGAAAGACAGATTGCTCATCCTGCCCGTGGGTGAGGGCACTGCCCCTCACAGTCACTCCTTCTGCTCTCTTTTTGGTTGTCGACTCCTGAGTGTGGCTACGTTCTGGGACGTTCAGCAGCGGTGGATATTTTAGCTGACACCTCCCATGTGGATTCAGAGCAGCTGATTACCGTGATTCAAGTCTGTCTAGAGGAAGAAATGCTTTCTGAGGAAAATGAAACTTCTATCTCCCATGCCTTCGATCTCCAGCTCGTTCCTAATCCCAGAGAGGCCTATTCCAACCATGGTGTGGGTCTGTCCATTCGGTTCTTTCCAGTTCCTTCTACATGGTCCTACTTTGCATAGACAGTATGTGGTAGTAGTTGCGATTATCTAAGTTAAAGGACGAACCTTACATGCAACAACACTCGTGATCTCAAATGCATTATTCTAGGTCAGTGGTCCTCAACCAGGGGTGATTTTGACTCCCTCGGGGACATCTGACAATATCTGAAGACATTTTTGATTGTGACAGTCCGGGAGGGAGATGCTATTGGCGTCTAGTGGGTGGAGATCAAGGATGCTACAAAACATCCTACAGCACACAGGACAGCCCTACAGCAAAGAGTGACCTGGCCCTGGTGTCAGCATGTTGAGGCAGAGAAAGCCTGTGTCAAGTGAAGGAAGCAGACTCCAAAGCCTCTGTACTGTATGATTTCATTTACATGACATTCTGGAAAAGGCAATACTGTAGCAGAAAAGAACACATCGGAGGCTGCCCGGAGCTGGGGCTGAGGGAAGGAGACTGACTTCTATGGGGCACAAGGCAGTTTGGGGGAGGATGTAAATGCTTTCTATCTTGATTGTGGTGGTGGTTACACACATGTATGTGTTTGTCAGAACACACAGGACTGTACACCAAAAAGCGTAAATTTGACCTCTGTAAATTATACCTGAAACAAACACACAAAAAACTCAGTGCTATTTGAACCAAAGCCATTCTGGAGAAGGTAGGGGGAAAAATGCAGCCACCCAAAAAATGCTAAACAGAGGTCTAAGGGGTAAGAAAAGAAATGAAGAGAAACACAGAGAGACAGATTTTTTGTTTGTTATTTATAACTAATTTACTCCTCCTCAGCAAATGACACTTTATCAAGTTACTTTGTAGTTATTGATCAAAACTTCCATTAAAACAGCTTTACTGTGGTATAATTATCATGCAATGAGCTTGACAAATTCAAAGTGTATAATTTGGTAAGTTTTGACTTGTATGTGTATATACTGGTTAAACAGTTATTACAATCACAATAAAATATCCATCATCCCCCACATCTCCTGTTGTCCCTTTATAATCTTTCCCTCCCTGAAAAATCATAACACTATGTATCTCATAGGTTATTGGGAGAATTTAAATGAGATCTGAGCATAGACAGAGCTTTCTGCAGGTAGAGGAAGCTACTGTACAGTGGAAAAAACCTGACAGCAGAATAACTGTATTCCACACCCAGATTTACTGCTTATTCTTGGTATTGGGCTGGGATAGACGTGAAGGTTGAGTAAGTGACTAATCAATGCAAATGTGCTCAATAAATGCTTCTTGAATGAATGAATGAACAAATGAAGGAAGGAAGGAAGGAATGCACCAGATCTGTGTGCTTAAAAATCTAGCTTTAGCGACAAGAACAAAATGAGATGGAGATCAAAGACATTCCATAATCACATGGCACTAAATACAAGTGCATTTGAAACTTAAAAGGGTCTCGAATCAAATGTGTATTCTTCCCCACAAAACACACTCTTCTTCCTGAAATCCTGAAATTAGTGGCTGTTCCCACTGTCTACTCAGTTGCCAAAGCCAGAAGCCTCAGATGCGTCCTCATGATTCCTCAACCTCACCCTTAATTCTACAGATGTGTGTTCCCATCAGCTCAACTTCATCTCTTGAGACTCCCACCTCCTCTGCATCTCCATGGCAAGTTCCAGCTCTCATCAAATTTTATGCAGAGGCTACTGTAGGAGCCTCTTCCTTAGCCTTTTCAGAGCCTTTTCAGCTTCTGAAAGCTAAAACTCTCCTAAAACACCTTGGTTCTTGCCTGCTTCAAACCTCTGCTAATTTTCCACTACACCTGGTGTAAAGTCCCAGTTCCTTAGTGGGACAAAACTTCATTAACTGGACTGAATTTAGCTGGTCAGTCTCTAACCCACACTTGAAGTTTTGGCCATACCTATGCCTTCACCATTCTCTAAAACCATCTCAATTATATCTCTCCCCACATCTTTTTTTTTTTTCTTGTTACCTTTTTTAAAAATGTGGTAAAATAACCATACCATGAAATTTACCATTTTAGCCATTTTTAGGTGTACAATTTAGTAACATTACGCACATTCATGTTGTTTTGCAACCATCACCACCATCCATCTCCAGAAGCTTTTCATCATCACAAACTGAAACTCTGAATCTCTTAAACAATAAATCCCCATTCTCCCTTCCTGCAGCCCCTGGCGACCACCATTCTACTTTCTGTCTCTATGAATGTGACTATTCTAGGTACTTTATAAAGTGGAATCATACAGTCTTTGTCTTTTTGTGTCTGACTTTTTTCACTTAGCATAATGGCTTCAAGTCCCAGTGACGTTGTAATGTGTCAGTATTTCGTTCCTTCTTAAGGCTGAAAAATATCCCATTGTATGTACATACCACATGCTGTTTATTCTTTCACCATCAGTGGATGTCAGGTTGTGTCCATCTTTTGGCAATTGTGTGATGCTGCTCTGAGCATTGGTGTATAGTACCTGTTCAAGTCCCTGCTTTCAATTCTTGTTCTCCTCACATCTTTTAATATTACATGTTCCTTGGGACTAGAGAGTCAGCCCAGAGGCATCTTCCGTACCACTTTCTGGAGAACTCATATTCGTCCATGAACACCCATTTCAAAAGTTCCTTTCCTGGTTTAATCAAGGAGAGGTGGCCATGCTCTCCTCGGCACTCGCTCAGCCCCACAGACTCTGCTCTCTTATAGTTCTTCCTTCAGTGAACCACAATATTTTGGGTGTCATTGTCTTCCTGCCTTACTAAACCATACTTTAGCAAAAAGGGAGCTTACCTCGTCCACGTTTCTCCTCCATATGACATGCTTAGCCCTGTGTCAGAGATGCATAAATATTTAAGAACAAATATTTTAAGGACTGCCTCTGGGTTCTTCAGGATCAATTTTTGTGAGTACTCAAGAAATACTAGTCGGTGTTGACTTTTATTGTTCATTTGCTCCAGGAAAAAATCCAACACCATGATCTGACCTTAAAAGCACTTTCTGACTGCCACAGGGTCCTTGTGTCCTTGGGGTCTCTGAGGAGGTGACACACCATGCTTAAACACTCTGAAATGCAACCCCCTTTGACCCTACAACCATCTACCCACGTAGCCCTGATGGGAAGGCTCAAGTCAGCTGAACTTTCCTTTACACCTTCAACCTGGCAACTCATACCTTATCACCTGTGCTCAAGGCTAAGGACCTGGGAAGAGGTGACGTGAGCTCTCAACTTCAGAATTAAAAAGCATTTTCTCAGCTCTTTGAAGAAGTACTCCGCTACTGTAGGAAAGAATATAACAGTTGTAGGAGAGCCGGAGTAAACCTAAACGTCAGGTCTTCGTTCCCCAGCCACCCTCCACTTCCCTCCCCCAGGCTCTGCTCCCTCCCCACCAGCTCTACCTTTCCTTCCCAAACATCCTAGTGTGGACTCTTGGCCTTCTCCTTGCCTATGACCTTGACTCTCAGAAAGGAGACAGCATCGCGCCTGTGTTGACTGATGATGCGTCCAACACATCATGACGCACGGCATTCGTTTCTTCATCCCTCCGTTCATTTCCTTAGCCTCTTGTCCTCGTGCTGGCGGAATCCACACATCTGTGAGCATGTGAGAAGGGGAGCGGTAGGGACCTGCGGCCTCCCTAACCAGGGAGGATGCACACATGTGTATACCCACCTTTGAAGACAGTCCATTCACTTCCTAATAAAGTTCAAGTGCTGTCGTCCAGCCTACTCTGGTCTGGAGTGCGTTGAGGAGGTTTGAGTGGGCTCCCTGGATAATTCCTTAATTCCTCTCCATGTCATATTGATGTTTAAAATTTCAGGGTGACCCCACAGTCACCCTTCAGCCCTCAAAAAGTACCTAAGAAGTTCTTCATTGGGTCCTATTGCAACTCCTCTCTGGCCCCTCTGGTCTCAGTGTCCTCTTCCACCCCTCCTTATGTGTCAGCCACAGCGCACTTCACCAGCCCAATGGCTGGTCAGGGGACAGAAGGGACTTGAGGTCTGGCGAGTGGAGGAGGAGGAACAAAATTTTCACATGGAAGTCAGTTCTGACGTTGGGATGCCTTAAGGGACAATTCCAGGAGGGTCTCCCGGTATACAAGTAAATCGGCTAGCAGCGTCTCAGCACCTATGTGTGGCATAGAGAGTCTCCTTGAGTTATGTTACAGCAATGTTCAATTCCCTTAGCCTTGGAGGCAACATCTCCAGAAAGCAGGGGGAAGGGGAGCGAGAGGTGAAGAAAAGCCCATACCCTCCACAGTGAGCATAAAGCAGAGGGAGACAGGTCACCTAGGAGACCACCGCAGTAGTAACTATGAGACCGTGAATTGAGGCAGTGGCTCTGGGCTTCAGGCCTAGATGACTGGGTGGCTGGATAAGGAAAACTAGTGCCAGTCTTAAGAAAAGATGATGACCAGTTTGGGCTTTGCCGAGTTTCGGGTGGCACCCTCAACTCTTACCTGTTCCCTACCGACTTATGCACGCGCATCTGCTTTTCTTCCCTCGGGTCTGTTTTCTACATTGTAGTCGGAGTGACTGTCTTGAGGGCAAACTCACGAGATCTGATCAGGGGCTTCTCTGTCTTCTTCGCTATTGTCCAAAGTCCTCCATGTGACCTTGCGTACCTGGCAGGCATCGCCCCGCCCGCTCTCCAGTCTACTTGTTTACAGTCTATCTTCCCTGGTAGCTAGTGAGCTCCATGAGGGCAGAGAGTATATGTGTCTTGTTCTTAATGTCACCCACAATGTCTGTCACATAGTTGGTTCTAGAGAGACAGCTTAGGAGAGAAAGAGAGAGTAGAAGAATGAATACCACCCCACTGCAGATTCTAGCAGATAGTTTGAGCCATAAATTTGGAACCATCAGCATACAGAGAGTAGATGGAGAAATATACATAAACGAATTTACACGCAATGACAATAATGGTGGCTGGAAACAAAACCTTGGGGAAACAATGACGTTTCAGATGGCCACATGAATGAGGAAGGGTAAGTAACTCAAAAGGAGGCTGGCTGAGGGACTGCCCTGGTGACACAGGGGTTAAGAATCCATCTGCTAACGCAAGGGCATGGATTCGAGCCCTGATCCAAGAAGATCCCACGTGCCGCGGAGCAACTAAGCCCATGAGCCACAACTACTGAGCCTGTGAGCCACAACTGCTGAAGCCCACATGCCTAGAACCCGTGCTCCACAACAAAAGAAGCCACTGAAATGAGAAGCCCGCGCACCACAACGAAGAGTAGCCCCCACTCGTCACAACCAGAGGAAGCCCGCACAAAGACCCAACAGAGCCAATAAAGAATAAATTAATTAATTAAATTTATAAAAAAGGAGGCTGGCTGAGAAGGAGCTGTCAATGACATAGGCAGGGAACCAACAGAGAGCTTAAGGCAACGGGAAGGAATGTCAGAGGCCATCAAGAGACACAGCACTAGAAGGACTGAAAAGAGGCCGTGTTTCCAGGCAATACAAGGCATAGAAGAACAGGTCAAATGACAAGAAGAAGAGACGGCCAGGCTGCTGCAGACCATGGGACACTCAACAAGATGGCAGAGATGGTGTCTTTAAAAAAATCACTATCATTTTTTTCATTGTTGAGGAAGTTCTAGATTAAAAGAGGCTAAAGAAACTCACCCACAACGATGCATTTGATTGGATCCCGATTCAGGAATACATTTTTAAAAACTCTGACGTTAGCTGTGTGGGTATCAGGAAGAAGAGCCTTCCAAGGAGAGGAAACAGTCAATGCAAAGGCCCCAAAGGGGAACCCTACCTGGCCTTTTCAAGGAACAGCAAGGAGCCCAGTGTGGCCAGAGGAAGATGAAAAAGTCGTATGGATGGCAGAATGGGCAGACTCATTGTAAAGACATTGGACTTGAATCGATTTTCCACATGCTGAGTTTGAACTGTCTATTTGATGTGCAAGTGGAGATGTTGAGTAGGCAGTTGGGTACACAAGTCTGAAATTCAGAGGAGAAGCTGGAAAAGGAGATAAGAAAGAGAAGCCATCAGCCTATTCGATAATTTCAAAGCCAGGAGACTGAATGAGGTCACCAAGGGAATGGCCATAAAGAGAAGGTCCAAGGAGTGCACACTGGGGTGCTCCCATGTAAGAGGGCAGGGAAAACGGAGAAAGCAGCCAGCGGCTCTGAAGCCTGGCCAGCGTGGAGGAGGAGACCCTAGAGGAGGTGGCGGGCTGAAGCCAAGTGAGGAGGACAGTGTCTCCAGCAGGAGGTGCTGGACCCCTACGGCTGGTGGGTCAAAGCGGAGGCCTGAGACCTGTGTTCACCCACATTCAGACACAGGGACCACTGACCTTGACCTCGGGGGGCAGTTTTGGCTGAGTGACAGAGGCAAGCAGCAGAGCTGACGGGGCACAGGAGAGACGGGGAAGGGAGTAACTGGCCACCACGAGCACAGACAATTGAAACAGGAGCCGAGAGACGGGGTCACAGACAAAGGGGAAAGGGGGTCAAGAGACATTTTTGGCTTTGGGGGTTTCTTTTGGTTTTGTTTTTTTTTTCTGTTTTTGCTTTAAGATTGGCAGCAAAGCCCTATGCGGAGGGGACTGAGTGAATATGCAAGTGAGTAACCCGGTGCAGATACAGGGTCAACAGAGGGTTCTTGCCATAGGGGAGAGGTCTGGGCAGGTTCACGAACTGAGAGCCAGGTGATGGGTGACACCCCGGGGAGAGGAGAACGCAGAGAGGCTGGGGTGCTGTTCCCCAGAAGCCTCTCTGCCTCCCCGGGCCGTGTTCTACCCTCCTGTTGACACCAGAATCTGGCTTTTCTAACAGCCGCTTTGCCTGGAGCCCAATTAAGGCAAAGATACAAACTCGCCCGGCCATGGCCCCATGAAGTCTGGCCTCAGGGCTGCAGCCCATTTGGAAAGCGTTTTAATTTCATTTGTGTGTTTTTTCAATTTGATTATGAAGTGCTGTTTGCACACGGACGGGGGGGAGGCCTGTTTTGATTCCCGATCGCCTTTCCTCCCTGGCCCGCGTGCCTCCCTGCTGAGTAATGGGGAGGCTGCTTTTCTGGAACACAAGGGAAAACTTCCAGCAAATTGCAAAAGCATGTTCCTTCCTTGAAAAGTCCTTTCACACTTGTTTTTTACTCCGTTCATGAAAAGCCTCCATAAGTGTACTTTAAAGGGCCTTAACTTTCTTTGCTCTCCACATCGAACTTTCTTTCTCCCTCTTAAGGGGGGTGTGTAATTTAAAGGAATAATAAACAAGCCATAAAGCCAGAGGGGTGAGCGGTGTGGTGAAGGGAGTGAAACAGGCTTTAGAAATGTCCGGGGTTTGCAGGGAGGGGGACATTCCATCTGCATTTTCAGGAGGTAACAGCCTAGCACGTCCCCGCGACTCCTCAGATCTGTTTCGAAAGTTATTAACATTTAACGCAGGACCAGAACGGCAGGGCAGACAGAAAGAGCAAAGTAATAAAGGCTCAGGAAGAACAACAAATCCTCTTAGACACTTTTCGGCGGCCTGAAATATAAGGGGAGCAGGAGGTGGAAAAATAAAGAACAGTGTTGTCAAGAATGTGCCAAGAAAGTTCTCCCCGAACAAACGCTGGCTAGAGCGGGGTGTCGTCCAGACAGAGATATACAGACGGGTTCTTCAAGGGGATGGAGGCCATATAAGGAGTTCCCTCTGCAGAGAGAGACAGCATTCTGGTTTGGGTCATCGTCAGACTGGGAAGCTTCCTGAATATGGGCCGGAGGAGGAAGGGGCAGAGAGGTGGGGTTTGCTGAGCCCCAGCACCGGCCCTGTGGCCGCGCACGGGGCCGGGCAGGGGAAGCGCTGCAGGCGGCCTGGTGCGCAGGGCTCAGGGACTGCTCCTGCTCTGTCCTCAGTATTTGAGTCCAGCTAGGGCACCATGTCTGATGTATCTGTCATTAGCCTCTTGGCTCCAAAGTTGGCAAAGTGAAGATGGTGGCCTGACCCTCCCGCTCCCATTTCTCTCTCTGCAGCATCTGCTTTCCTCCTGGGTGCCCTCCCCTTCATCTCCCTCTCTCACCCACCGACTGGACTCCCGAGAAGAGATCAAGAAGCAGCAGGAGGGCTTCTTAGGTGGCGCAGTGGTTGAGAATCCGCCTGCCAATGCAGGGGACACGGGTTCGATCCCTGCCCCAGGAAGATCCCACATGCCGCGGAGCAACTAAGCCCGTGCGCCACAACTACTGAGCCTGCGCTTTAGAGCCCGTGAGCCACAACTATGGAGCCCATGTGCTGCAACGACTGAAGCCCACGCGCCCAGAGCCCGTGCTCGGCAAGAAGAGAAGCCACGGCAATGAGGAGCCCGTGCACCACAATGAAGAGTAGCCCCCACTCACCTCAACTAAAAAGAAAGCCCGCGCACAGCAAAGAAGACCCAACACAGCCAATAAAATAAATAAACTAATTCATTAATTTAAAAAAAAGCAGCAGCAGGAAGCTGCATTGTGACAAAGGCCTGAGACAGAAAAGCTGCAGCTCTTGTGGGACAGCAACCCAGCCTCAGTTAGTGGTGTCTTCCTGGGGTTCTGGGAGGTTGCAATGGGGCTGGAGCTTACGTGACGGGCGGTAAGAGACTGAAATCTCCCTGAGCCTTGGGAGAACCAGCCGTGGCCCTCCCCGCCGGCCCTGGCCTCCGTGGCTGGGCTGGACCCACAGGCCCCGTGGCTCCTGCTGCTGGGGAAGCTGCCCCGCGGACCCGCCCGCCGCCTGACCGCTGCCGGCCTCTTCTCCCCAGCTGGCCAGTTGCCTCCTCTCTGTTCCGCCTTGTCCTCGCGCCTCCTCTCTCTCTTCCTCTTTCTGCTCCTCTGAACTTCAGATCCCCTCTCTCCTTCCCATTCCCTTTGGCAGAAGGCCAGGGAGTCGCGGGGACTTGGCCTCAGGGGCCTCAAGCTCAAGACTGGTTTCCTGCTAAGCCATGGTTTCCCCAAAGGCCCCTCCCTAGTCTCCACACTGGGGGCTTTTTCCCCTTGAAACACCCTCCCGGGCACTCAGGGGAGGGAGGGACAATGACTGTGTCCTCCTTTGTGCCGGCCCCAAGTGTAACCCCAGCCTGACACCCTGCTGCCTCCAACACCCAATCTTCTACCCCTATTTCCATTTTGCAAATGGGGAAACTAAGGCTCAGGGAGATCTCCAGAGCTTCTGAGGCCATTGTTGCACCTAACTAAGGAAACATTTGTTAAATGCATCTCATTCCACCTTCTTCTTAGCAGAGGTCTGGTCCACAGGGTTGCATCAAGGGCTGTGGACCTTCCGTTCTCTGATGCGCTGGCTTTCTGCATCCTTTCGTTGAGGCACACAGCCTCCTCCTGCTTCCACCGTCCCTTCCTCCACCCCAGCATAAGCTTCATGCATGCTGTGGCTCTTTCCATATTCCAGGCTCCACCAGGATCCAGAATCTATTGAAAGCGAACAAGATTGTGTTTTAACACAGCTCCCGGCTCCCCATACTTTCCGCCTCCGCCCCTTGGACGTGCAGAAAGCATTTGTATGTGCTTGTGACAGAATCGGTTCAGCTTGGCAAACCCAAGACCATCAGCCCCTTTGCAGTGAATCTGCTCCCTCTTCTCCCTCAATTAACTTGGGGGATGGGGAAACTAATAAAGAAGTTTTATTAAATGCAAAGAAGATCATCACTTTCAAAGGCCCCCACGGAGAAGTCTGAGCCAAATCCCTGCAATTATTCATCTGAACTAACTGGTCCTTTATGGGGAGATGAGTGAGAGCAGAGCTTGTTCAAGCAGCCAGGAGAAGCCGCCCCCGCTTGGCCCCTAGAAGGCTCTTTTTAGGGCACGCTGGTCTGTACACACGCTGATAGCTGTTTCATATCTGGATGGATGGGCTTGACCGAGCGGTTGCCACACAGCCAGCACACGCGCACGGCGTGACTGGAGGGGGTGTTTATGGGGTTTGCCGCTAATGACTCCCATTTATGGGGCGTGTGTGCAGCAGCTGAGCAGGCCAGCAAGACAGGACATCACTGAGGCCTGGGTGTTGCAGGCCAGCTGCATGCACGGGCTTTCCTAAGCAGCTGCAGGGATGGCCTGGTAGGAGCTTCCGGGGGGATCCGAGGCTCCTTGGAATTCAGGCCTTTCAGTGTGAACAATGCCCTGATGAAGACGGCTTTGCTAGGGAAGCTGCTGGCCAGACTGATTGGACGAGGCCAGTAGCAAAAATTATTGCTGTTATAAGAATAAAAGCTAACATCTATTGTTCACTTGCCTCGTGCCAGACAGAGTGGAAAGCACACGTGTATTTTTTTTCTTTCATGGAATCCTCAAACAAACCTATGAGGTTGGTACTACTTTTTCATTCGTTTGCTTAATCTTCCTGATACAGAGGAAGGAACAGGCCTAGAGAGATGAAACAGCTTGCCCAGAGCTGCCGAGCTGGGATTGTAACCCCGGTGTTCTAACTCCAGAGCCTGGTTACGTAAGCGCAGAATTCTAGAGGTTGAATTATCATTTTAAATCACAGCTATGCCAAGATGGCTCGCAGTTAAAATACGCATTTTGGTATTACAAAGACCTAGATGTGAGCTTCAGCTTTTCCAGTTACACGTCACATAAACTATTTAAGCCTCGGTTTTCCCTGTAAAAGTGGGAAGAGTAGTAACACCTATCAGTAAGGTATGGAAAGCCTCAGTGCCCAGCACAGAATAAACCTGCAGTGAATATGTAACAACACACCCACACCCACGCCCACGAAGGTCAGCGGCACCGTGAAGCCGAGTGTGGACCCAGAGAGGCTGGACTGGCTTCTGCAACGTGCCAGCTGTGAGCTCTTAGGGGAATCACAGCCACCTTAGCCTTCGTTTCCTGCAGTGGGACAGTGATAGGACGGATCACAACAGACCTGTTTAAATCAGGGTGTCGGGACCACACAGAGTGGGTGTGAGGGACCCATTCTGCACCTTCCAAGGCACTGGAAAGGCGGCTTGTTGTCTTTGGAAACCCTGGTTGCATTTCTCCCTTTAGAGCACAGCCGCCCGCACATTGCACGTAGTTATGAGCAGAGAAGGAAACAGAAACCCGACCTTCAAAGTTATGCGCTCCAGGGGGAAGATGGGACCAACAAAAATAAAGTGCTCATTAAAAACAAGATGACATGTCCATATACACACATACTTGTAGATAATGACTTGCAGCCGTGCGGACCCAGGGGCTGCGGGATTTTGCTGGAGTGCCTGGGAAGACATCTGGGAAGCTTTCTTGAAGGGGGGGGGGGGGGGCGCGGTATGAGGAAGAGGAAGGCGGTCCCCCTAGAGTGGGGGCTCAGGTTCATTTCCTTCTCATCCTGTATTTCCTGCACCCAGCACACAGTAGGCGCTCAATGCGTGCTTGCTGCGTGAGAACAGGAAGTGGAGAGAGAGGGTTCCAAGCAGGGGAAGTGAGCCATCAGTGCGGCAGTGACTCAGAGGCAGGGCAGGCGCTCCGCTAACTGCTGAAGGCACGCGTTTATTTTTCTTTCGTGTTTGCTGCCAGGGTTTGGTCCGTGACAAGCCCAGATTCAGAGAGCGAGCGAGCGGGGGAGAGACAGAGAGAGAGAGGAGGCAGCCTTCTGTTTAGGCGCTGCTGGTAGAGCCCACCTGCACGTGCACTTGACACTCACACCACGCCTGACGGTGGATCCCAGCACGAAGCAGCTGAGCAAGTGCCCCGTGGAGCGCACGCACTTTTGGTTGCCTCCCTGGAGTTCTTCCCTCTTCTTCGTTGCTTACAACACCCCAGGTGTTTCAAGATCCGCTCCTCAGGGGCAGGCACTCTGGAGCTTTGCAGTGTGTCAGCTGGGCTTGCCCGAACCTGGCTTCTCCGAATGCCCCTTCCAGCTGGGCCGGGAGAAAGACCGGTGCCTGAAGTTTGGAGACAGATATCAAACCCAAAAGGTTGGCGGGTGCAAGGGGGAGTCATCAGACTCACCTCGTTGCCAAAGAGCGGTGGTCGAGCCTGCAGCTGCTTCACCTTCGCCTCGTTCCTCCTGTGGCGTCTCCAGTGCCCTGGCCAGACCTCAGGGACAGAGGGCACCAGCGTCTCCTGCAGGGCTTCCAGGTCAGGGGCCAGGAGAACCCACGACACGGGTTCCGGGCCGTGCAGGGTCCAGCGGGTCCTTGCCCTCTCCCACGTGACATCTGTCTTCCCTCCCCCCACCTCCTGCCCTGTGGACTTTGGAGCGGGCGTGTCGGATGCAGACGACAGCCCACTGAGATGGACTGCAGGCGTTCCAATCCCTGCAACAAATTCAATTCCGTGTTTACATGGAACCCCTGAAAGGTGGTCCTGGTGGGTCTAGATTGAACGCTGACTGATACAGATACCGTACCCTCAGGTTCAGAGTGAACTCTAGTTGGTCTGAGCCAATCACGGTGCCCCTAGTCCCCTTGCTGGTAGTGAGTTTAGCTGTGGGCAGGTGACCGGGTTCTAGCCCATGACAGGAACGCCAGTCAGAAGCTTCTGGAAAAGGCTCCCTTGATCTGGAAAAGAGACACACACAAAAAAGATGGTGCTCTTCTTCTACTGGATGCTTTCTGGATATCGTGGTTGGAATTGAGGCAGCTGTTGTAACATGTTGGGGCCTTATCCAAAGAACCAAGCTGAGGATCAAGATACAAGAGATAAAAAGAACCTGTGTCCCTGATGATATAGTTGAGCTGATGAATTAACCCTCCTCAAAACTGCCTACCCCTAGACTTCCAGATATGTGAGATGATATATTTTCTTATGGTTAAGTCGCTTGAGGCAGGCTTTCTGTTTCTTGCAGGCAAAAGCACCCTAGTCCAATTCCTGCCCTGCAAAGAAGCCCCAGATTTTCTTCTTGCAATGGATTCCAAAGTTTCCATCCACCAGGAGCTTCTCCTAAAAAGAGGTGGGCAGTTCAGAGTGAACCTGGTATCTGACGTCCCCATGGTGGGCCTTCTCATTAGAGAGAATGGACAGGAACACATCAGCAATCAATGGAGGATTTAAAAGTAAACAATAGGACTTCCCTGGTGGCGCAGTGGTAAAGAATCCGCCTGCCAATGCAGGGGACACGGGTTCGAGCCCTGCCCTGGGAAGATTCCACATGCCACAGAGCAACTAAACCTGTGCGCCACAACTATTGAGCCTGTGCTCTGGAACCCATGAGCCACAATTACTGAGCCCATGTGCCACAACTATTGAAGCCCACGTGCCTAGGGCCCATGCTCCACAACAAGAGAAGCCACTACAATGAGGAGCCTGCGCACCACAATGAAGAGTAGCCCCTGCTCGCAGCAACTAGAGAAAGCCCGTGTGCAGCAACAAAGACCCAGTGCAGCCAATAAGTAAATAAAATAAATTAAAAATAAAAAAAAAAATAAAAGTAAACAATAGAATTTAGGATTACCAAAATACTTCCAGATTCTAGCCCAAGGAAGAACGGGATAAGGTTAGAATTATGGTAATCACGATAACCAGATCTACCGATAGGATGCAAGTAACAGAAAGCCCAGTTCGCATTGGCTGTACCATCACGCCTGCTTTTTACCCTTCTTCTCTCATCCCTCAACTCACCCTTTTGCTGTGTGATGCTGGAATGGTACCCTACAGTCCACTTTTCACAGACTCTGGTGACAGCTGGCTCTCTGTGGGGTTCTGCCAAGAGGGGGCACTGGAGGAATAGTGGGAGGGGAGGGAAAAGGAGGAGGACTTCATTTCTGTCTTTCAGTTGCTGGTCGTGTCTCTCCAGCAAGAGTAGACAGTGGGCCCCACTTCCCAGCTCCTTTTGACATGCCCAGAGCCCTCTTACCATGTATGTCCCGGTAGAGGGACCAGAGCCTACCATCAGCCACAGCTCCTGGGAATGGATGTTCTCACCCACTGGGCCATGTGCTCTGGGGCATCAGAGCAACCCCTGGTACCTCCTCAGGGATGTGAGCACCTATCGGATCTTGCCCTCCCCTCAGTGGTCTGAGAATTTTAAGGGTCTGAGTGTGGGCGATGCAGTCCCCCGCCCCAGGAGCCCAGCACCAGTCTCATGAGACCCTCTTCTAAGGCCATAAGCTCTGGGAACACCCCCTTTTCCCACTGACCTCAGGCATTATTAATCTCTTACCTCAGCATCCTCTTTTTGATCTCTCACTTGTGTAACAAATTCTTTTATTAAGTCCCCATGTTTTGAAATATCTGGTGTGGTTTCTCTTTTCCTGACTAGACCCCACCTGATAGAGTAAATTTATTGGATCATGTAACCCCCAAATCCAGATTGAGAACAGTCTCCAGGCACAATCTGTTCCAGAGGATCTGAATTCTTATTAGGGCTCCTTTCTGTTTTCTAACATTTCCTCGGGGCCGATCTCTTCTGTATACGGATTGTTTGGAGGGTGGCTACCTTCCAGGTAGCAAAAATGGCTGTAGCACCTTCGGTCCTCACACAGATAAGCCACGCTGCCTGTGAGGAAGAGGATGCCTTTGTCCCAGATTCCTAAACTGAACTTCACTTTGCTCTCAGTGACTTTGGCCATTTGCCCAGCATTGAACCAATCGCCGTGGCCAAGCCCTGGGCCCATTGATTAGTTAGATCACACGTTCTCTTCCTAAAGGTGGGTGGTGTCAACTTTCATGGAGATACAGGGCCCACCAATGGAAATGAGGGTTCCTGGGATGTGATGGGCTGAAGCTGGTGAGATCAACAGACACCTGTCCCCGGCACCTCATCTCTGATTGTCCAGGGCAGCCCCAATGTCATATTTCTCTTGGTGTTTGTGTAAATACAATACTTTTTAAAATATTAAACCAAATATTTAATGATGACTTTTTAGATATGATACCAAAGGGATGCCCTATGAAAGAAATAGTTGATAAGCTGAACTCCATTAAACTTAAAAACTACTCTATGAAAGACACTGAATGAGAAAACAAGTCAGAGAGAAAATACTTGCAAGGGCACGTGTGAAAAGGACTGCTATGCAAAATTTATAAAAAACTCTTAAAACTCCACAATAACAAAACAAACAACCCAATTAAAAACGGATTAAACCCTTAACAGGGCTTCCCTGGTGGTGCAGTGGTTAAGAATCTGCCTGCCAATGCAGGGGACACGGTTTGATCCCTGGTCCCAGAAGATCCCACATGCCATGGAGCAACTAAGTCCGTGCACCACAACTACTAAGCCCACATGCCACAACTACTGAAGCCTGCACCCCTAGAGCCCATGCTCCACAACAAGAGAAGCCACCGCAATGAAAAGCCCGTACACCTCAATGAAGAGTAGCCCCTACTCTCCACAACTAGAGAAAGCCCATGCGTAACAACGAAGACCCAACGCAGCCAATAAATAATAAATAAATGGGAAAAAAAAAAGACCTTAACAGACACTTCGCCAAAGAAGATATGCAAATGGAAAATAAGCATATGAAAAGACGCTCCACATCATATCACGTCATTATCAGAGAAATGCAAGTTTAAAAACCATTAGCCAAACTTATCAGGAAAAAAAGGGAGAAGATGCAAATCAACAGAATTAGAAATGAAAAAGGAGAAGTAACAACAGACACTGCAGAAATACAAAAGATCATGAGAGACTACTACAAGCAACTGTATGCCAATAAATTGGATAACCTGGAAGAAATGGATAAATTCTTAGAAAAGTACAATCTTCCAAAACCGAAACAGGAAGAAATAGAACATATGAACAGACGAATCACAAGTACGGAAATTGAGACTGTGATTAAAAATCTCCCAACAAACAAAAGCCCAGGGCCAGATGGCTTCACAGGTGAATTCTATCAAACATTTAGAGAAGAGCTAACACCTATCCTTCTCAAACTCTTCCAAATTATAGCAGAAGGAGGAACACTCCCAAACTCATTCTACGAGGCCACCATCACCCTGATACCAAAACCAGGCAAAGATGTCACAAAAAAAGAAAATTACAGACCAATATCCCTGATGAATATAGATGCAAAAATCCTCAACAAAATACTAGCTAACAGAATCCAACAACACATTAAAAAGATCATACACCAAGATCAAGTGGGGTTTATCCCTGGAATGCAAGGATTCTTCAATATACGCAAATCAATCAATGTGATATACCATATTAACAAATTGAAAGATAAAAACTATACAATAATCTCAATAGACGCAGAAAAAGCTTTTGACAAAGTTCAACATCCATTTATGATAAAAACTCTCCAGAAAATGGGCATAGAAGGAAATTACCTCAACATAATAAAAGCCATATATGACAAACCAAGAGCCAACATCATCCTAAATGGTGAAAAACTGAAAGCATTCCCTCTAAGGTCAGGAACAAGACAGGGGTGTCCACTCTCACCATTATTATTCAACATAGTTCTAGAAGTGTTAGACACAGCGATCAGGGAAGAAAATGAAATAAAAGGAATCCAGATAGGAAAAGAAGAAGTAAAACTGTCACTCTTTGCAGATGACATGATATTATACATAGAAAACCCTAAAGACTCTACCAGAAAACTGCTAGCACTAATCGATGAATTTAGTAAAGTAGCAGGATACAAAATTAATGCACAGAAATCTCTTGCATTCCTATACACTAACAATGAAAGAACAGAAAGAGAAATTAAGGAAATTTTTCCATTTACCATTGCAACAAAAAGAATAAAATACCTAGGAATAAATCTGCCTAAGGAGGCAAAAGACCTGTATGCAGAAAACTATAAGACACTGATAAAAGAAATCAAAGATGACACAAACAGATGGAGGAACATACCATGTTCTTGGATTGGAAGAATCAATATTGTGAAAATGACTATCTTACCCAAAGCAATTTACAGATTCAACGCAATCCCTATCAAATTACCAATGGCATTTTTCACAGAACTAGAACAAGAAATCTTATGATTTGTATGGAAACGCAAAAGACCCCGAATAGCCAAAGCAATCTTGAGAAGGCAAGATGGAGTTGGTGGAATTAGGCTTCCTGACTTCAAACTATACTACAAGGCCATAGTGATCAAGACAGTATGGTACTGGCACAAAAATAGAAAGGAAGATCAATGGAACAGAATAGAGAACTCAGAGATAAATCCAAGCACATATGGACATCTTATCTTTGACAAAGGAGGCAAGAATATACAATGCGAAAAAGACAGCCTCTTCAATAAGTGGTGCTGGGAAAATTGGACAGCTACATGTAAAAGAATGAAATGAGAACACTTCCTAACACCATACACAAAAATAAACTCAAAATGGATTAAAGACCTACATGTAAGAAGATGTGGCATATATATACAATGGAATATTACTCAACTATAAAAAGGGATGAGATGGAGCTATATGTAATGAGGTGGATAGACCTACAGTCTGTCATACAGAGTGAAGTAAGTCAGAAAGAGAAAGACAAATACTGTATGCTAACTCACATATACGGAATCTAAAAATGGTACCGATGAACTCAGTGACAAGAACAAGGACGCAGATGCAGAGAATGGACTGGAGAACTCGAGGTTTGGGGGGGGCGGGGGGTGAAGGGGAAGCTGAGACGAAGCGAGAGAGTAGCACAGACATATATACGCTACCAACTGTAAAATAGATAGCCAGTGGGAAGTTGTTGTATAACAAAGGGAGTTCAACTCGAGGATGGAAGATGCCTTAGAGGACTGGGACGGGGAGGGTGGGAGGGAGTCAAGGGAGGGTGGGGGGGAGTTGAGGGAGGGAGGGAATACGGGGATATGTGTATAAAAACAGATGATTGAACTTGGTGTACCCCCCAAAAAATAACAAATAAATAAATTAAAAAAAAAAAAAGGACCTACATGTAAGGCCAGACACTATAAAACTCCTAGAGGAAAACATAGGCAGAACACTCTATGACATACATCAAAGCAAGATCCTTTTTGACCCACCTCCTAGAATAATGGAAATAAAATCAAGAATAAACAAATGGGACCTCATGAAACTTAAAAGCTTTTGCACAGTGAAAGAAACCATAAACAAGACAAGAAGACAACCCTCAGCATGGGAGAAAATACTTGCCAACGAAGCAACGGATACAAAGGATTAATCTCCAAAATATACAAGCAGCTCATACAGCTTAATACCAAAAAAGCAAATAACCCAATCCAAAAATGGGCAGAAGACCTAAATAGACATTTCTCCAAAGAAGACATACAGATGGCCAACACACACATGAAAAGATGCTCAACATCACTAATTATTAGAGAAATGCAGGTCAAAGCCACAATGAGGTATCACCCCACACCAGTCAGAATGGCCATCATCAAAAAATCTAGAGACAATAAATGTTGGAGAGGGTGTGGAAAAAAGGGAACTCTCCTGCACTGTTGGTGGGATTGTAAGCTGGTACAGCCACTATGGAAAACAATTTGGAGGTTCCTTAAAAAACTACAAATAGGACTTCCTAGGTGGCGCAGTGGTAAACAATCCGCCTGCCAATGCAGGGGACCCGAGTTCGAGCCCTGCCCTGGGAAGATTCCACATGCCATGGAGCAACTAAGCCCATGTGCCACAACTATTGAGCCTGTGCTCTAGAGCCCGTGAGCCACAACTACTGAGCCCATGTGCCACAACTATTGAAGCCCACACGCCTAGGGCTCATGCTCCACAACAAGAGAAGCCACTACAATGAGAAGCCCACGACCACAATGAAGAGCAGCCCCCACTCGCAGCAATGAGAGAAAACCCATGTGCAGCAACAAAGACCCAATGCAGCCAATAAATAAATTTAATTAATTAATTAATTAAAAAAAAAACTAAAAATAGAACTACCATATGACCCAGCAATCCCACTACTGGGCATATACCCAGAGAAAACCATGATCCAAAAAGAAACAAGTAGCATAATGTTCATTGCAGCACTATTTACAACAGCCAGGACATGGAAGCAACCTAAATACCCATTAACAGATGAATGGATAAAGAAGATGTGGTACATATATAAGATGGAATATTACTCAGCCATAAAAAGGAATGAAATTGAACTATATGTCATGAGGTGGATAGACCCAGAGTCTGTCATACAGAGTGAAGTAAGCCCGAAAGAGAAAAACAAATACTGTATGCTAACACATATATACAGAATCTGAAGAAATGGTACTGATGAAACCAGTGACAGGCAAGCGTGGAGATACAGAAGTACAGAATGGACTTGAGGACACGGGGCTGGGGTGAGGGGCAAAGGGGAAGTTGGGACGAGGTGAGAGAGTAGCATAGACATATTTACACTACCAGCTGTAAAACAGAGAGCTAGTGGGAAGTTGCTGTATAACAAAAGGAGATCAACTTCATGGGAGATGCCTTGGAGGGCCAGGACGGGGAGAGTGGGGGGGAGTCGCGGGAGGGAGGGGATATGGGGATATGTGTGTAGATGCAGCTGATTCACTTTGGTGTTCCTCAGAGACAGGTACAGGAGCGTAAAGCAAATATATTCCAATAAAGAGTTTAAAACAAAAAACAACAATGAATACCACCCACGCTGATGAGAAGGGTCAAAATCCAGAGCACTGACACCAAATGCTGGGGAGGACGTGGAGCAACAGAAACTTGCATCCTTTGCAGGCGGGCATGTGAAGTGGGACAGTCACTTTGGAAGATAATTTGGCAGTTTCTTACAAAACTAAACATACTCTTACCATACAATCCTGGGTATTCACCCAAAGGAGCTGAAAAATTATGTTCACACAAAAACCTGCACACAAGTGTTTACAGCTGCTTTATCCATAATTCCCCAAACTTAGAAGAAACCATGATGCCCTTCAGTAGGCAAATGAGTAAAAACTGTGGTAGCTCCAGGCAATGGAATGTTATTTAGCGCTAAAAGGAAATAAGCTATCGGGACTTCCTAGGTGGCACACTGGGTAAGAATCCGCCTGCCGATACAGGGGACACAGGTTCGAGCCCTGCCCCAGGAAGATCCCACATGCCGCGGAGCAACTAAGCCTGTGTGCCACAACTATTGAGCCTGTGCTCTAGAGCCCGTGAGCCACAACTATTGAGCCCATGTGCCATAACTACTGAAGCCCACACACCTAGAGCCCATGCTCTGCAATAAGAAAGGCTACCGCAATGAGAAGTCTTCACACCACAACGAAGAGTAGCCCCTCTTCGCCACAACTAGAGAAAGCCCGTGTGCAGCAACAAAGACCCAACACAGCCAATTAAATAAATAAATAAATAAATAAATTTATAAAAAAAGAAAGAAAGAAATAAGCTATCAAGCTGTGAAAAGACATGGAAGAAACTTCAATGCATGTTACCAAGTGAAGAAGCCAACCTAAAAAGACTACACACTGTATGATTCCAACTTGATGACCTTCTGGAAAAGACAAAACTATGGGGACTGTAAAAAAGGAGGGGTGGGATGAAAAGGTAGAGCAAGCACAGAGGATGTTCAGGGCACTGAAAATACTCTGTATGATACTATCCTGGAGGGTACATGTCTTCAAACAGTTGTCCAAACCCGTAGGATGTACTACACCAAGAGTTAACCCTGAGGTAAACCACGGGCTTTGGACTTGGGGCGACCAGGCGTCACTGTAGTTTCTTCGACTGTAACCAGTGCACCACTCCAGAGGGATGTGTTGATAACAGGGAGACCACGCAGGTGTGGGAGCAGGGTCTACAGAAAGTCTCTCCCTCTCACATTTGCTGCGAACCTAAAACTGCTCTGAAAAATTAGTCCTTAAAATAAATAAATAAAATAGGTATAGCCAAACATAACTGATTTCTATTCCTTTTTCAAATATCTTCATAAATGAGAAATAACCCTTTGGTTAACCTGTGTCCCAGTTTAGGTTTCAAAAGCGAAGTTCTGAAGGGCTGTGAGGCAAACCCAGACCGAGGCATTCTGAGCCTCAGATAAGTTGCCTCCACTCCTTTGTGGTCAGAGAAGAGATAAGAAAGATGTTGATCAACCACAGTTTCCAGGAAATACTTCTCTATTTTTAACTTACATGCATTCACGTCCATTGGACACGTAACCTGAAAGGGCTCATTTCTATCTCATCCACAACAAGCTCACCCCAGGCACGCAGGAGTTTTGAAGACAACAGATGAACCACCCTCCTCCAGGGTCAGCGTAAAGCATCCCCTAAGATGGTTTAGCCCCTTCAGGCCTCCTGAGGGACCGCCTTGTCCTGTGAAATAAAACTGTATTGTGTTCTTTTCCTTGTTTCCCTTCTCTCTCTCTCTTCCTCTCTCTCTCTTTTATTTCCAATGGAAGAATTAAGATCCAGGGAGACCAATTGGTGTGCCCAAGATCATACGGCAGGGTCATGACTCTAACATCCAGCATGCAGTCGTTGGCTCCTAAGGTCCCAACGCAAGGCCACCTTGTTTCCAGATGAGCTTCATTCTCTCTGCAGACCCCCAGGAGCTTAGGTCTCCTTTCAAGGGCAGCATTTAATCATCACAACATGTCCTTCCGGGGAATAACGTTAACAAACACTTATACAGCCCTTAACATGTGCCAGGCAGTTTGGTGAGACTTTAACGGTTGTTACCTCACTTAACCCTCAAACGGCCCTGTGAGGTGCGTGCTGTCGGCCTCATCATCCACAGTGTGCCGATGAGGACACCGAGGCGTGGAGAGGCTTGGAAACGCTCTCTTCAGCCTGAGTTTGCAGAGGAAGTTTGCCCGCTTGGTCTCAGCTTTTGTGAGAGTTTTTTTTTTTTTCCTGAGAGCTTCTAAAGGCAACAGAGCAGAGGGGTGGAAAGAGCCAGCTCCGGGCCAGACCCCTGCTCCTTCACTCACTGGGGATGTGACTTTGACTAGGGCTGGAATGACCTTGAGACAAAGATGTGAGGGCACATAATTCATTTGCTTGGGGATGGCAGGGAACACCATTGGGGAAGAGAGATGTGAGAAAAGGAAAGGAAGGAGGCCACCCCGGGATGCCTGAAGGAGCAGATTACTCAGAGACCAACTGGATGAATCCCATCTGGGTCCCTGCGGAGACTGTATAGCACTGGCCTCAGAGATGTCCCACCCAAGGGGTGTGGAGCCATCAGCTCCCGTCAGACACAAGTCTCATCGGGTTGCTTCCAGGGCCACAACTCCTCAACCTTCCCAGCAAGGCTGCGCTAAGTGCCTGTGGCCAACGAAAGCCCTCAGGAAGGGCCCCCCAGCATTTATAATAAGAAGCCACGAGGACGACAGCGCCCAGGGCTAAAGGAGGAGCAAGGACAGTGCCTGATACAAGCCATAAAAGGAGACAATAAGAGCGATCAAAAACCTGAATGCTGACTTCACTGTACGCTGGGGAACGCAAGGAGCTACGATGTGTGAAACCACCTTGTAAATGGAAAAGCATCACCCAAATGTTCCATTGGATGCTTTTGTCGGTGATGATGGTGAGGAAAACAGTGACTCAGGCCTCGTTCACTTGCTCCATTTCCCTCACAGGCCCCTCTGGCCAGAGACTGGGTTCCTGCATAGAGTTTGAGTCTTTCCTCGGTAGCTTTCCAAGGTATCTGGAGGTGACATTTCTTCAGTGTGGAGGGTGTTCTCTTGGAGCCAAAAATGAAACCCACCCCCAGATCTCACAACTTTCAACAAATAAACAGGCGTGTCTTTTACTTTATTGCTAACATTTTAAAATTCGATCTTTGAACAGGTCCTATCTTTGCATGGGGCAAAATGCTGAAAGATAGATCAGGAGGTGTACAGTGAAACTATCCCTGGCCCCCATGCACTTTGTTTCCTCCTTCCCATAGGCCAGATAACTATAGTTTCCTGGGTGTTTCCTTGTACTCATTTGTCCCTTTTCAGGTAAAGTCACACTAAATGACTGGAAGTGGAAAAAGGACGGTTCTGTAAAGAATTTTTGTTAGAATTTGGGAGGAGGAAAAGGTCCTTTCCTCTGTAGTTGCTTAGCGTCAGAATATAAACCTAGAGATGAGGAAGCCTCTTCATTGGAAGAGCATCTGAGGGTGAAACCAACACAGAGGAAAACAACACAGAGAGTGATTCCAATTGATAGCTTTTGAGCACCTGGATCCAGCTGTGCCTGAAGCAGTTTACACCTGGAATTTTACAGTGCAGGAGGCATTAAAATATCCTTTTTTGTGGGACATACAATAGTGATTGAGAATCAGGTTGCCTAGATTTCAACCTTGGATCTGCCACTTACTAGCTATATAACCTCGGGCAAGACGATTAACGTCCCTGGGCCTCAATATCCTCATCTATAAAATGGGATAATAATAGTATCTATCTCATAGGGTTGATATGAAGATTAAATGAGTTAACATATGAGAAGTGTATAGGGGAGAGTCTACCTTCTGGGCTGGGCAGCCCCTGTTGGGTTTGTCAAGGGCGATTCCTGGAGAAGGGGGCAGCTGTGAGCTGCCAGGATGCAGCTGGGGGATGGGGGTGGCAGCCCGGTCAAGGCGATTCGGATGGGGCACCAACAGCAACTACTACAGGCCGTCAGGAGAGAGCTAATGGGAACCATCTGCGCCTTTCCTCCTACTAGTAAAACTGCACTTCGGAAGCATGGAAAATATTGACATTAGCGGGGTAAGAAACGGCATTCAGTGGTTCCCCATTTATCTCCCAGATGAAATATAAATTTTACCATCAACCCGTATTTCCAGGCTTATGTCCCAAGACTCTCACAAACCTGGGCTATGTGAAAAGTCACCTGGAAACCTGCTATTTTATGAATAACCCCCATGCCTTTGCTCTGACTTTTTTCTCTCTTCTACCCAGAGTGTCCTCTCCCCGCCCCCAGACCTGTGAAATTCTATCCACACTTCGAGGCCTGCTCAAATGCTTCATAAAGCCTTTCCTAATCACTCAATAGGATATAAGCTTTTCCTTCTTTGAAACCTCAAAACCCCTACTTTCAGCAGTGGGTTTCATTCTATGAATTTGAGTCATTTGATGTGTTATTCCCCAAAATCTTTTATGAGCTCTTTAGGAAGAATTTAGTCTTTTTCTCTTTGCAGCATGTGGCAAACTCCCTGAAGAATAAAGGCACTTTATTACTATGTGTGTAATTAAACATCTACTTCGATGAGATTAAATGTGCAAATGCACAATCAAAGCCTATGTTGTACGTGCATCGCCCAGAGCTGACATTTGCTGAGCACTTGCTACATGCTGTGCACAAAGTATTTTCTTTAATATTTTCATTAATTATCTTCACCTCATAGACAAGAAACTGAAGCTCAGAAAGGTCAAGCAACTCCCCCAAAGCCACACAGGTAGCAGGTGGTAGGTTGGATAGGATCTCAGGTTTGTCTAAGTTCAGAGCCCACACCCTTAACTTCTGTGAGGCGGCTACCATAGGCACAAACACAGACTTGCTGTCACAAGACGTGACTTCACGGGCGAGCTCCGACACTCACCTTGGGCACAACGCTGAACAAACCTGGAAAAGGTTAGAAAGCTGCTCACTCAACCCACCCCCTTTTCTTCCTGGGCAAAGAGCTAGACCAGTGCTTCTCTTGTTTCAATGTGCATGCGATTTCGCTGGGGCTCACGGAGAATGGGGAGACCAGCAGAAAACACCCCCCTCCCCATAACACAATGTGAGGACTTCTATGATAGAAACATGCCCTCACTGGAAAGAAGAAGGTGAGAACCCCGCAAGGGTGGAGATGAAAGTAAGGAAAAGTACCCCAGAAAAGCTTACCCCAGAGTTGAGTCCTAAGGATGAGAGGCTGGCCAGGTAAAGAAAAGAAAGGGAAGAAAGAGCATTTCAGGTGGTGGGTTCAGCACATGCGAAGTTAAGGAGGTGAGAGGGTCCCAGGGGTATTTGGAGAACTGCCAGTGGCTGAACAGAGCCAGAGAGTAGAGTAGAGCCCGGGCTGAAGACAAAGAGGACAGATCCAAGAGACATTGTCACTACGTACTAAGGATAAAGGAAACCACTGAGGACCTCACGCTGAGTGACAGCATCACCCTACCTCCAGAAGGTTCCCTCCTGCTGCTCTCAGGGAGAACGTATCAAAGGGGGCGGAGTCAGGGGCTGTCAGGTTATTTTAGATGAGGAGGCTTCTGGGTACCAACAAGCCTCACTGCCTGGGACCCCGGAGCGGACGGTTGTCCCTAGGATTCAGATTGTGTATCCAGGGCATTTCCAGAGTCAGGGAGGCACAGAGCCACACTGTTGTACCAAGCAAGTGCCGTGGGGAAGGACCCCCGGTTGTGGAGTAGAAGAGAAGGACGTACAAATCAAAAGGGACTGTGCCAAGACAGCCCGCCCCAGCATCACTCCCCTGGGACCTGTCTTAGTCATCGCTTTATTAGACCATCAGTTCTCAATCTTTTGCCTGCTGAGACATACAAGGCACTTGACCTTCACCAGCCAGACCCATGTGCTTGATATAGCCAGGGTTCTATGCATTTCCTGCAGCTACAGTACCTGCAATCAAAAGTGCTATTCGCAGAGGGAGAACCATGAACTCACTGTAATTCACGAAGGAGGTAAATCTCACAGAAACCGTGCTGCCTTTCCCATGGCTGGGAGTAGATTACAAGCTTGGATGTCAGGCAATCTCAGGTTCCTATTCTGCCTCCCTCACTCACGGGCTGTGTGGCCTTGGGTAAGGTACTTCAATTCTTTGAGCCTTAGCTTTCTCATCTGCAGAATGGGTATGATAATAAAATGCTACCATGTCGTTAGGACTGGATCTACTTATGCAAGCTAAATCCTCCGCTATGTGCCTGACTCATGGTGAATATGCAACAGATGATATCTACCTGACTATTAATATTTTATTATTCTTTTCACAATATCCCTGATTGAAATACACCAATGTGTAATGACACCGTGTTGCAAATTAATGTATTAGAGAGAGAGAAACTATTTTTTACATGACTCCAAATTAACTTGCCTTTACCCTTGAAAGTCATCACACTTTTCCTTTTAAAATATTAGTTCAAAGTTTGAACTAATTCACCACCTGTCCCCTCTGCTCCCAATCAGCCAGACTTTTAAGAACTGGGCTGTTCCTAGGTTCTACACCGAAACTCAGTTTTAATTTCCTATTATAGACCTATCATTCTCGAGATCTGCTGAGTGAAAACCACGTCAGTGGCGAGGCAGAACAAGCTAGAAATGGCTTCTTGAGCATTGCCAAAGGGAGGGTGCAGTCCTGAAACAATCTCTCAGCAGCCCACACACCTGGGCTGGCTCCATGTGGCCTACAGTCTCTGCCTTTCCAAGAAGTTGTTTCTCTACATGACCGGTAGAGGGCAGAAATACCCAGATTAGGATCTCTTCTAAAGGTCTCCCCATCTGAGAAATGGGAATGCTGCCCACTCATCTCTCAAAGGATTTAATTAGTATGGTTGTTGGCAGGTACCCCAAAGATGAAAAGGGCAAGAGACGCCACTGCCTGATCAGAGCCCGTGTCACCTCCAACCAGGACGGAGGCAAGAGGCTTCTAACGCGTCCTTCTGAGCCCAGGACGAGTTAGATCCTCCTGCTTGTTCCCTCTACAACAGCGAGATTGTCCTGACAACACAATCTGGCCCATCCCTCCCCAGGTCAAGAACTCTCAACACTGAGTCCTGTGGCTTTAAGACCAGAATCCTTACCAGCCCACAAGGCCAACATGTCCGGCTCCTTCCTGCTGATCACGGCTCTGCCCAGGACTCTTTCTGGGCTCAGCCACACCAGCCCACAGGCCGTCCTTCCAATGTGTGTTTCCCCCCTACCACCTTTGCATGTGCTGGCATCTCTGTCGGGATCTTTCCGTCCCTGTGTGCCACCACTACTCACCTTCAGCTGTTGCTGCTAATGTCACTTCCTTGAGGAGGTCGTCTTTGGCCCCCAGATAGCTCCTATAATCTCAGGGTTCTTTGTTTTAATCCTCTGTCGGCCTTCCCCCTGCCTCCCCAGTGGAATATCCGCTTCATGAGGGTAGGGACTGTGTTTTGCTTCCCTCCCTTTCCCCAGCATCTATGGACTACAGTCCCTGAGTCCAAAAGAAAACCAATAAGCACGTCTTCAAAAATACCATTCTTATATTAAGATTGGGGATCTCAGATGAAGAGCTCTGTTTTACCAAGAGAAATAGAGTAGAAGAGTTATTTCATTGATTCAATTGTTGTAGACTGAATTATTCTAATGACAAATGCAGATCTCCTTATTCCTTTAAAAATATTATGCTGTCAAGGGTTACTTCCCTTAATCCTAGTGTTCCTTTCATGTCTCTCATTCTTCCTTAGGAGCAGCGGTTCATCGTTTCTTCACCTATGAAGTCTCAGGTCTCTCTGGTGGTAATTATGTCACAAAGAGGAATCCTGGTTGAAATCAAATGGAGGCAATGGAGGGAAAGGATTTTCTCTCTCACCTAATTACCATCAGACACCTCTCTTGGGTCTGGGAGTGGGTGTGGCTGCGGGGAAAAGGGGGAGATGCCCTAAAACGTGTTACTCAGAATATTACCAGCCCATGTCAAATACAGAAGTGTTAAGTACAAAACATTACCAGCTCATATTGTCTATAAACTTTTAGGGTAATTTGATGTGGCCATGACATTCAAAGTCAATGGGCCTGTCTCAGAGAACAAGGCAGTAGGGACTACTTCGGGTGCTGTTGAACTTGGATGGTGGGTCACGCACAGTCGCACAATAGATTCTTCATCAACATTTTGGAAATTTTCAGAAAGTGGCCCTTCACCACAGATAGTTTGAAAAAGATGTTATAAAAAATGATGTAGCCCTAGTCATGTTGTAAGGAAAAGTCAAGGCTTCAAGAAATGCCTAAAAGCTAAGAAACATCTGAAGGCAGGAATGGAAAGCAAGAGAATGGAATGGAAAGCAAGAGAATGGTCACTGTAGGTTGCAGTGAATCACAGAAAAAGTCCTTGGAGATGAATCTTGAGTTGGGTCTTGAAAGAAATTATTGGCAAATAGTGAGGGACAAGGGGTAGGAGTGCATTTCAGGAAAGAAGCACACAAGCTAAGGCACGGGGGCTGTGAGGGCCTGAGAAGGGCATGCAAGCTAGGGAGGGAGGCTATGCAGGACATGTCCTCGTGCATCAAGCTGAAATAGTTAGGTCAAGATTCTGGGTTCTGTCTGGTATCTGGCAGTCATCACAATGATCATCGATTTCTGTGAAAACATCACAATGGCAAGAATGGGGGCAGGTTTGAGAAACAACAGAAGATTTATACAGCCTCAGGGTGACGGCCCAAGATTCTTATTACTGACAAAGCAAACACAGCAACCCGACAGTGGAGAACCCTAGCAGGCACCACCTCAACTAAATGAGCGAAGGTAACGTTGAATGTTATGAGGAAAAGCGACCTCACCTGCCGCCTGCTGTGATGCGCTGGGAAGAACACATCACACCTGTGTTATTCCCGCCAAAAATGTATAATTGAATCTACTTGGGAGGAAACCACAGACAAACCCCAACTGAAAATCTTCTAAAAAAAAAAAAAAAAAAAAGGAAAAAAAAGAAAACATTCTATAAAATAGGTGAACTGTATTCTTCAAAATATCAATATCATGAAAGATAAAGATTAAGGAACTGTTGCAAATTCAAGGAGGCTGAGGAGATGTGACAACTGAATGCAATGTATGCCCTGGAATTTTTTTATGCTTTAAAGGATATTATTGGGACAACTGGTAAAATCTGGATAAGGTCTCTCCATTAGATAATGATGTATCTGAATTTGATGATCATACTACAGTTAGTAAAGAAAAAGTTCTTATTTTTAGGAAATACACACTGATACATGTAAAGGGGCATTGTGTTTCAAACAGTTAAAAAATATATCGTAGGTATGAGGATATAGAGAAAAATAGAGATAGAAACAGAGGAGAAAGCAAAGTGGTAACATTTAGGAAATACTGGTGAGAGGTATATGGACATTCTTTGTACTGTTCTTGTAACTTTTCTGTGGGTCTGAAATTATATATATATATAAAAAAAAAGTTGAAAGAAGAGAGCCATTAGGCTTTGGCCTCCACTTGGTCCTGAGTGAGTTAAGTCTCCCCACCCCGCTGGATCTCTTCCTGCCTCCTCCAGCCCTTCCAGTTGGAGGCCTCACGGTGTGGCCCTGCTGGTTCCAGATCCTCCCAGCTAGTTTCTGGATTTACGCCTCCTCGCCTTTTCCTGTCTAATGTCTCTCGCAGACGACCCCCTGAGAGCTGATCTCTTCGGCTGAACGCCCCTCGAGATCTGGAGCAGCACAGCAAGGTTCCACCTGCGTCCTGCACTTGGCCACGGTGCCAATCCCTGCTTATGTCCCAGACAGATCAAGATAATTAACATTTATCGAAGGCCTACTGTGTGCCGGGCACAGCACTTCATCATCCCAATAACCGGAAAGGTAACTTCTCCAATGAGTGTAGTCCAGTCTCACCATCAGCTCCACCTAAATTCCAATGGTTCCAAAGCCCTGCTTGTTTTGACCATAGGAAGTGCAATACGTAAAGGGTCGCCCTACCCATATAATTCTGGGAAGACTTAGGGTCTTTTAGATGTCCCATGGAGCCCGTGTGGTGGTCTACTACCCTCTGTGGATCACAGAGCTAGAATTTGTGGCCTCAGTGCCTCACTGTTCCATGGAAGAGCCACTCCAAGCTGGCAGTCCCATCTCTGTCTCCACTGCCTGGGTACCATCAGCGCTGCAAATACCAGTACCTCAATGCCAGAGCCCTTGCACCCCTGAAATGAATAGGAGAAGGTTCCTTTCGTATTACATTCTGTTGCAGTGGGAGTCAGAGCAGCAGTCAGTCAGCTGCTCAAGCTCCAGTGCTACGGCATGTATGCCAAAGTTCTTTAATCTCTGGTGGGGGTGAATTCTAAAACACCCACAATACTGAGGCTACATCTCTTTTCCAATTCCCAGGCCTGGTTTCTGGCCTGGTTTCTGGGCCCATCTTGCTGCATGAGATCACTTCCCTTAGTGTGAGTTCTTTTTTAGCCCTTGTTGACGCTTCCTACAAACTGAATTTTGTAAATATCTGAGATAGAGATCACAGATATAAATGGATATGTGAAAGGTGTTGCCTGTTGCCACTGGTTGAAACACCTGAGGGCCAGATCCTGCCCCATCAAGACACCTTGTCGATGTCTGTACCTCAGAGAAGTGATTCGGGGTCTAGCACAGCTTTCCACAAGTAGGTGTCAAGATTTGCACCCAGGGACTTCCTAGGCGGTGCAGTGGTTAAGAATCTGCCTGCCAATGCAGGGGACATGGGTTCGACCCCTGGTCCAGGAAGATCCCACATGCCGAGGAGCAGCTAAGCCCGTGCGCCACAACTACTGAGCCTGCACTCTAGAGCCCGTGAGCCACAACTATTGCACCCATGTGCCGCAACTACTGAAGCCCGTGCACCTAGAGCCCATGCTCCGCAACAAGAGTAGCCCCTTCTCGCCGCAACTACAGAAAGCCCGTGTGCAGCAACAAAGACCCAATGCAGCCAATAAATAAATTAATTAATTAATGAAAAAAGAGATTTGCACCCAGCTCTGCAGGACTGTTTCTAGTCCATCGCCTTGCCTTTCCTGCAAAGTGGAGCATAGCCAACAACCTGCTAAATGGAGGTCCTCCTACTGGAGGGCTTGTTGGCTAAATGTAGCTTTACTGGATCAGCCCTGGACTCCAGAAGTATCCTGGGCAGGTGTGCATCATGCTGCTGGCATCGAGCTGATCCCATGCTTGGCTCATCCAGGCCGCTTATTTTGCTTTCTTCCTAGTATCTCTTTCCTTACAAGCACTATTTACCCAAAAGAAGGTAACATCAAGCATGGCCCATTTTTACACCGTTCTGGAAAATGCTTGAGGGAGGTGGGAGGAAAGGTCGAAACTACTGGCAATGTGGTTTTATAGAAAGAGCGTGGGTCTCAGAATCAGGCAGGCCTGGATTCAAATCTGAGTTTGTTACTTACTATTTGAGTAAATGTGCAGAAGTTCAAGGCCCTCATCTGTAAAACAGAGATAATGCCATCTAACTCTGAGGGTTAAATGAGAAAACTTATTTTAAATTGTCAGTCCCAAAGAGGGGCTCGATGAACTTCAGTTTTCCTCTCCTCGACTGACCTTTTTTGGGCAGTATGAGAATTTTAGCTATCTCTATTTTTCTGTTCATTCCTCTTATGGACAACCCTACAGTCAGTTCAGAAGTAGGTCCTGTTTCCATGGAGACATATGTAAGGTAAACAGATTTGAAAAGGGGAAGCACAGACGCCCATCCCCTACGCCCACTCACAACCAATGCACAGCCTCAGCAGAAATGTTTCCAAAGAAGTGTTTCACAAAACTTTCGGGGAAGGCACCAAGTTCTCTTTCAAAGTCTACGTGCTTTTTCACTGTGCGGCTCTTGAAATGAGCAATAATTTGAAACAGATAATAATGAACTTCACACAGCACTGGATCAAAAGTGGAATTATTGAGCTCACCACTGTCTCATATAATTAGGCTGACACGCTTTTGAATCTAAATGGATGGGGTTTTCCTCTCTTCTGCATGTGCACATTTATTTATTAATGGGTACAATATTACAGGATTTCTGGGCCCCATGTGGCTTCAGTTCTAATCCAAACAACTTACTTTCTTCTGAAACTCTGATTTTCCTTTCTTTTTTTCTTTTTTGGCAATGTTATTTTGTAAGTTTCAAAGGAGAATTGCTTCCTTGAGTGTGCCTGGAAATACAAGCACATAAATCATACACCGAATTCACTTAACAAGGCGGACTAATCCTAAGAAGAACGATGCCTTCTTAGGGGAAAATGCTGCAGATCCTTTAGAAGACCAAAGGGCATCCAATCAAATGACCTTTTAAAATTCCACAAAATAATTTCTGTGTCTGAAATAATGAGCTTAAATAGCTTATTAAACATAGCAGCAATTAGATAATAGATATTCTTAATTAGATCTAACGTTAGATCTCTCTTCAATCATGGCAGAAATCAGACTAGCTGTATAGGGATGTAAACATTCATTTGAAAACTTAATAACAGAGTGGTTTCCTCTACTCTCCCTTTAACACAAGGGCCAACTTTTGATGAGTGAAAATCAACTCATGTCTTACCCAAAACATCTGTCCTCAAGATGTGACACCTTAAAATGATATGGTAGAAACATAAGTCACCAAAGGCAACAACTCATAAAATTATGGCTAATAGCGATAGACAGTCTTGTTGCCATCAACCACATAAAAGAAACAGAAAAGGCATCTAATAAAGCCTTTAGTCGTCACTAGCACTTGTCTTGAATTTTCCGAAGGCTCTAACAGAGGACTTGACGTGGCCCATGTTGTAAAACCACAGGCAGAAGACTCTACACTATGGAGAATAAACACAGTGGTAGGGAGAGAGATTAGCAGAACAGTTTTCACTCAACCAGAATGTCTAGGTGTCCTGGTGGATAAGTGAAGCCGCTATCCTCCAGGTGGGCTCTGAGTCTCAGCTGGTGGGATGTAAGGAACTCCAGTCACGGTGCAGAGGAGTCCCAGCCAGACCACTGACTACTGACTTCACTAGCTCCATCCTTCAACGTGAGATCCAGAGCAGAGAATGAAGAGGGAACTTAAGGAGTCCTTCCCTTTGTCATATAAACAAACCTGTTGAATGAGATGTGAGAAGAGCTGAGCAGCCACAAAGCCATAGAAGTGCTGAACATTGGAGCTGGAAAAGTTGTAGAAGAGGAAACTGCCACGGACGGTGTTGAAATGACTTGGCCAAGGTCACAGAGAAACCACCACCACCCTTTACCACTTGTGACTTGAATGGAAATAGTCTTTTTCTGACATGAAAAAAAAAAGAAAGAAAGAAAGGAGTGAGTACACTATGTGTCAGCAAAAGTTATGCCACATGCAGCTAGATCATTGCCCAACAAAGGAAATGTGGATTCACAGAACTAGCTTCCTACTTCAAACACTATTTTTCCTGTAATTGGGTAAGGCTGGGGGCGAACTGTGGTCAAACACCATGAAGATAAAAAGAAGCTCCATGTTCTTAGTTGCATAAACGGTAGGCCTAATTAGGACTTCTCAACCATTTATCAATCCAGTATGGCTTGAGGCACGCCCAACAAGGGCTAGGCATTCTGGAAAATATAGGAAAAAACCATACAACAATGGTCTTTTCCCTCAAGAAAAACCTGAACAACTGTAGGGGAGCATCAGAGACCAAGCGCAAAGTATTGGCAATGATTCCCAACAGGAGTCCAGACGTGGGAGAAATCATAGCATGTTGGACAAGTAGTCAAGGATGGCTTGATTGACCTGGCCTCTGTGGTACCTTGAAGGCTGGGTTGGGGAGGGGAGGAGGGGAGACAAGTTGGGAGTATCCAAGTGGGAACAAATTTTCTGAAGTGGTAAAGAGACCCAAGTAAGCGGCCTAGAAGTTGGGTTTAAGGACACAGTGGAAAATAACACTGAATCCAGAGGGAAAAGCACGATAAACAACTCAACAAATCGTTTGAAGCAACACAAAACAAAGCACCAGAGCCTAGACCCATTTCCTTGGAGGTCCTGTCTCCCCGGTAAGAAAAATCAAATTTGCAATTTTTAGAGGTACATATGCCAGAATCATTAAAAGGTTATAGTCTTCATATTGTGATTAAAATCTTGACCTCTGCGCAGAATATAAAATTGGTGTGAGTTATATGAGGACTCACTGGCCCTTCACGCCACCACTCCCCCAGAGGAAATAGACCAGATAGTTTTAGAAGCCATTTCTAGACCCACAAGGTACTGACTCAACAAAATAAGGTTTTGCCAATGCTATTAAATATCCAAGAAGCTATCCAAAAGCCTTTGTATGTCTTTGAACATTCCTTCTCTTTGACCTTAGAGGCTTTCTTAAACTTATCAACTCCTCCATCTGAAGGCCTGTCCGTGCCCTTTCTATTATTACCTCCAATTTCTAGGGCGGAGAGGTAAACTGAGGCGTGGAGGAATTACGGAGTCGTCTAAATAGGAGACTATTTCAATGTGAAAACCTGGCACACCCAAATGCCTGCGGTACACAAAGGCTATTTATAATAAGTCTGATTTTCAACTTGGATGTACAATGAAATTTGAAACAGAGAGAGCAAAATTCCAGATTGAAGAAAAATTACAGATGGAAAAATAATTTTAACACAAAAAAACCAAGAAAGTCTTCCAAATAGTTACTCAATTTGGGAATTTAAGGAAGGTGGAGGTTTGTGTCCAAGAGGAAACTGCTTTGGGGACACGGAGGAATGGAAATTCCTGCCTTCAGCCTATTTTTGTAGCCCGGTCTTCAGTCATACACACATCTGAATTAGAGACGGCATTCCTCTCCACTGCTCCCAATAAGGCACACGCCAGCAGAGGCCTCCGGTCACACCATGCACGAGTGTATTCACAAGCCTCCAGCGGTGAGAATTGGTGGGAGAAGAGTTACAAATTTGCCCCTGGCTGTTGGCCTCAAACAGAGGTGCCTTCCTGCCTGCCTGCCTGCCTGTGCCTCCAACGTACACACAGCGTGTGGCTCCAGTCACTCAGGAGTTAAATGTGTGGACGGGGTCTGTGAGACACACGATGGACAGAAACCCTCTCCCTCTTCCCTTCCTCCCTTTTCTTAAGCGGGGAGAAGCCTGGGGTTCGTGGATGGCAGACGCTCAGCAGGCTCGTTTGCTCTCTGGAGGCTGCAGAGTTTCAGTACAGAATGGCAAACAAGTGGGATCCATGCTGCCACTCCTTGCTCACCTTCCCAGGCAGGCATCGCTGATCAAGCAGAGCACTCTTTCGTTTTCAGCAAAGACTCAACTTCAGACTCCTTCTCAATCCAACAGCCCAAACTGCCATCACCAGTTAGAGGTGGCAAGTGGTTTGAAACTTATTTTCTAGCCCTAAGGTAGAGAGAAAGAAAGAGAATTGGAGAGAAGGAAGAAAGGGGAAAGTAACATTTACTAAGCAGCAACTATGTATCAAGTAGCCGCACATTGGAGGGAGGGTGGAGGGAGGGCAGGTCTGCCCCAGGAGAGGGATATTTCATCACTGGCATTGCAGAGCAATAACAAACACCAGAGTTTCATTGATTTCTCCACAATCACCCCTTATTGTCTGCACCCTACTGCTCCCCCTGTCTCCCCTTCCCCTCCTCTCTGCACTACTGGGACCACGAACGGCCTTTGCACACAGCTCGCCTCTGAGAACAGCCTGGTGAGGCTGCAAGGAATTGGAATCAGAGGAGCCGTCCTTTCATCCCTGCTTCACACATAGCTGTGGGCAAACTGCATTTGTGCCCTCACTTGTAAAGTGCAGACAACAACATTGCCCCTTTCTTAGAGCACTGTAACGAAGGTTAGTACTTATGCAATTGTGAAATGACACACAGCCTAGCATATAGAAGGAAGTTTTAAATATCAGGGTTTTTTTCCTGTAGTTATCAGCTGAACTGGATTGCCCTTACCTGAGTTTTAGGTGATTACAGTAATAATGAAAACAACTCGTAATATACCAAATAAAGCTGTCAGATTTAGAAAAGAAAAAAATACAGGATGCCCAGTTAAATTTGAATTTCAGATAAAAAAAGTGAATATTTTCAGTATAAGTATTTCCCAAATATTGCGTAGGACATACTAACACTAAAAAAATCATTCCTTTTTTAAAATCTGAAATTCAAGTTTAACTTGCTGTCCTGCATTTTATCTGGCAATGCTAATTAACATCAAATCTGGAGGTGTGGTATGAGTAGAGGAATAACACTTCCGAGATAAAAAAATGTCATATTGGAAGGAATGTTTCTCAAAATGGATGATTTTCAAACTTCCTCCAGCCACATTCCACAGCAAGAAATACATTTTGCATCACAATTCAGTGCACACCTACGTATGTCAATTAACTGAAATAAACATTTCACGAAACTTTTTCTGTGTACCGTGCCGGCTGGTGTTTTCTATTTTCTTCATTCTACCAGATTCTGCTTTTTTGAAAAAAGTCCTGATCCGACCTCACTGAATTAATTTCCTGACCCCCTAATACAAAGGTCAGCACGCTGCAGTCTAAGGGCCTGATCCCCCCAGCCACCTGCTCTGTGTGTGGCCAGTGAGCAAAGAATGGTTTTTACAATTTTAAATGGCTGGAAAAGATCAAAAAAGAATGATAGTGTGTGACATGCAAAAATTATATGAAATTAAACATAAAGTTTTTAATTTCATATATGTCCATAAATAAAGTTATATCGGAACCCAGCCACACTCATTCATTTATGCACTGCCTATGATCGCTTTCACACTATTATTATAGCAAAGTCACGAGCTGCATGTTGAGTGCCCCCCGCAAAGCCTAAAGTACTTACCGGTTGTCCTTTCACTGAAAAGGTTTGCCTGCTCCTGTGCTAACGTCCTGATGGTTTGCAACCTGTAGTTCCAAACGCTCTGCTCTAAACAGTTGTGCCTTGAAAGCATCTATTTTTATTCATGTGTGTGAACCCCAGGTCAACCTTATTCTTCTCGGTTCCTCATAAGATAAACTCAGATGCACAGACTCTGGCCAGGACACTTATTTTTGGCTGCCCTTAGAGTACGGGTTGGACTTGGTTAAGGCCCAGACTGGGAAGAGTTGAGAGGATGTTGTTTACCATTACGCCCCGTCACCTGAGGCATCGACCGCTCCCCGAGAAAGGAGGGGTTATGAAGAGCATGGAAAACAGAACATCAAGTTCTTCAACAGGAGCCATGTAGCCTCTTGACTCTTATCACGGAGTTTAGAGCTTCCAGTGCAAAGGTTTGTGATTTGCAGAGATAAGTGTGATAGAATCTAAAGGCTAACGCCCTGGAAAGCATGACGTAAAGTTTATATGACACAAGAGAATGGAAAGAGGGGAGAGGATGGTTGCTCTGGCTAGAGAGAGAAGCGGAGGGAGAAGAGAGCCTAGAGGCTGACAAATCCCTGAGGGGCCCTGTCCCTTGACTTCTCCCCTACCTTGTGATTTTTCAAGGGGGTGAATAATAAATCTCTGCGATAGATTTAGGGGACACCAAGACCTGAGAGGGTTTGTGCCTTGCTCTCTGGGAGATGCCTGCCGTTAGAGGGCTTAACTTCAATAAAGTTTTTTTTTTTTTTTTTTTAATTGGCTGTGTTGGGTCTTCATTGCTGCACACGGGCACTCTCTGGTTGTGGCAAGTGGGGGCTACTCTTCATTGTGGTGAATGGGTTCCTCATTGCGGTGGCTTCTCTTGTGCAGCACGGGCTCTAGGAGCGTGGGCTTCAGTAGTTGTGGTACATGGGCTCAATAGTTGTGGCTCACGGGCTCTAGAGCTCAGGCTCAATAGTTGTGGCGCACACGCTCAGCTGCTCCCTGGCCTATGGTATCTTCCTGGGGCAGGGCTTGAACCCGTGTCCCCTGCATTGGCAGGCAGATTCCCAACCACTGCACCACCTAGGAAGTCCCAATAAAGTTTTAATGGCACAGAGCCATGCTCACAGTTCACAAAGTGTCTGTGGCTGCTTCTGTGTGACAACGGCACAGTTGAGATCTTGCCTAAAATGTTTACCATCTGGTCTTTACAGGACATAGTTTGCCAACCCATGGTCTATATGCTACAAAATAATAGAGTAGACAGGGCAACACAGGCGGAGGGGCCCTGAGAAAGCCCTCTGACTGTCCCAACCAGAAATACAGAGGAGCATCCAAAAGTTCCCCTTGCTCCCCACCCTCCCCCAAATAGGCACAACGTGGCTAACCGAGAGAGGATGAGCAGACCTGGGCAGGGCTTGGAGTCTGGATGAGGCTACATTTGAGACGGAAGATTTTTTTAACAACTGAACCCAGGATGCCGAGTATGGCTGTTGGGTGCCAGTATGAATAGATGCCAATAGCCAAAGACCAGGCCTGCATCAGACTAAAGATGCCCACGGACTGACAATCCCCATCCCTTCCTCACCCACCGCAGCACCCAGTTTCGACACCTGAACGATCCTAAGTTTCCAGGATCTTAGCCGCAACCCCAAGAGGAGGGACAGGGAATGAAATGTGAAATTAAGCCACCGAAACCAGGGGAAAAAAAAAGAGTAAAACACCAAAGTGAGATATTTTACTCACTAGTAATTCCCTAGATAGTAAGTTTCTGCCACTAGCAGAACCTGGGCTTAAACTAGAAATTAGGTTACAGAAAAATGAAGAAAGTCACACTCTATACACAACAGAAAGAACAGGAAACTGACTTTGCCACGGCAGGAAACTGGAACTTCATTCACAGCAATTCAGGAGACCGCAGCAGTTCAAGTCCGATGGCTCATGACTCAGTGACTCCATATTGAATTTTTTCTTTCTACTTCTTCCAGGAATAAAACAAATTAAGCCGGTCCAAATTCTCCCAGTGATTTCCCGCATTATACCTTCAACTTTAGAGAGCACTCCTGTGCAAGCTTAAATTTTCACCAGTAGGTGGCGCTGACATAGAGAGTGCTGGTCCTCGTTTTCTGATGATGAATTACTGAGACACTAATTAACGTTCCCTTCATTGACGCCTTCCTCTACCACACATTCGCTCTGGTCTGATTGAAGCTTGTTATTAAGCAGACCCTGAGTGGTTTCACCCCAGGCTAACTCTCCCTCTCCGGAGTGCTATGATGGAAAGAATGCCAGCATCAGGAAACACGGGATATGAATTTTGGCCATCCCACTAATTAGATGAACTGGTCAAGTCACTTAATCTTTCTAAATCTTAGGATCTTCATCTTTAAAATACATGAGTTGGGGACTTCCCTGGTGGCTCAGTGGTTAAGAGTCTGCCTGCCAATGCAGGGGACACGCGTGTGATCCCTAGTCCGGGAGGATACCGCACGCTGAGGAGAAAAGGGCCCATGTGCCACAGCAGCTGAGCCTGTGGTCTAGAGCCCACGCACCACAACTATTGAGTGGAGTGCCACAGCTACTCAAGCTTGCGCACCTAGAGCCCACGCACCGCAAGGAAGAGTAGCCCCCACGGGGCTTCCTAGGTGGCGCAGTGGTTAAGAATCCGCCTGCCAATGCAGAGGTCATGGGTTCGATCCCAGCTCCAGGAAGATCCCACATGCCGCGGAGCAACTAAGCCCGTGTGCCAAAAAAAAAAAAAAAAAAAAAAAAAAAAAAAAAAAAGCAAAAAGAGTAGCCCCCGCTCGCCACAACTAGAGATAGCCGACGTGCAGCAATGAAGACCCAAGGAAGCCAATAAATGACTTTATTTTTTAAATGAATACATAAATATGATACATGAGTTCGACTTGAGTTGAATCCTTGTTTTCCAGGTCTAAAAATCAATTCGACAATCCCACTCAGATAGCAGTGTTTTTCACCCATCAAGTTAATAAATTTTAAGAAAAACTCAAGATCAAGAAAAGGCACTTTGACACAGTGCTATGTCAACTGGTACAGACTTTCTGGCAGGAGAGTGTAGGAGAAGTCCTAAAAATATACATACACTTTGTCCACCAATTCCACATCTCAGAATTAATCTTAAATAATTACAGACATATGCAACGACATAGCTGAAAGGCTGTTCAATAAGGCGGGGCATTTTTGCTTCTCCTGGGGCTTAGTGTATCTTTGTTAACTAGTTGTTTTTTGTTTGGCCATGAAACATGCGGGATCTTAGTTCCCCAGTCAAGGATGAAACCCTTGCCCCCTGCAGTGGAAGCACAGAGCCTTAACCACTGGAACACCAGGAAATTCCCCTGTTAACTAGTTTCTGAAACTTTATATCATCCTTAGCACTATATTATAATACACATATAAGACAAAAAAGCAAACCATTACTTAATCATATAAAGAGAAGAAGTAGAGCCCAGGGTTTCTTGAATATTTTTTTTATGTGCCATTACTATGCTAAATAGTTTTCTTAAGTTCTTTCTTTAAATCGTCTTACAATAACCCTGTGCAAAAGGTATTATTAATCCTATTTTATAGATAGAGTCTGAGACTCAGACAAGTTAATCTTCTTCCAAGCCACGCGGTGCTGGTACGTGGAAGAAGAAATGCCCCTTCCACTTCATGAAGACGAAGTTCCCTGTGGGCTGGAGGAAAAGGAAAGGGAATTCAGTGCATATGCGGACTTTGATTCTGTCTGAGAATTGGATCAAGACTCTTCAGAGCCTTTAAGGAAGGATTGTAATTTCGAAGCTTCTGCCAATTCTTTGTGCTGCTAAAAATGGAAACCCAAATTGGTCTGTAGGGGCCAAGGCTTTCTTGTAGGGAAAAAGCACTTAATTGGGCTTTTATCTCGACAAAGGGAAATTCCATTCTGGACCGGGAAAGCCTAGACAGGGAGACTCAAGTCCTGTGTATACCAAAGGAAAAGAGTGAAGAGTTGTTCCAATACGAATGGATTTGGGGCTTCCTCTTGTGAGATGGAGGGAAGAGGATACTGGGGCTCACCACTGGGCTCACAAAGTGAAGCCCTGTGTGGAGGTGAGGCGGGAACAGGGCCGTCCTTGGCAATACGTTGGGAGCCTGAAGGTCAGGAAGACCAGTAGGGACTGTGTGGCGTGGGGTACAGCCCAGGATCTTGGGTGTAGTGATGGACAGCTCTGAGCTTAAATGTCCCTTCTGTGCACTGAAATTCCTTCCAATTTTAAGTCAAGCCAGAAAGTAATGTCTTGGGGATGAAGCAGGCACTGAGTCTATTTTGGGGTCAGGGACACCATTCAGGTGGAGAATAAGTAACCACCAAGACTATGTCTACAGTCCTTAGAAGAGCCCTGGATTTCCTGGAGTCTTAGGGGTTGGAAGCTAGAGTTATTTTCTTTGCATTTTTTTTTTTAAAGGATGACCCTGGAGGTTGTAATAAACTCGGGGACACATGCGTTCTGTGCAGTTATTATGTTTCAGGGAATGAGACTTAAGCTGCTCGACAGGACAGCTGAAACCGTGTAGCAGGATGCCTTTTAACAGGGTTCACCTGTCGTGGGGCCTCGGCCTGACCACAAGCACTTGGCTGCCGGCTGCAGACTAGGTGATTACAGCATTAGATCATGGTTATAATGGGAAAAAGGCTTCTCCTCTCCGGCTGACTAATCAGCTTGCCATTTTTATTGCACGATCCGTATTTAGAGACAGCGATTCTGAGCTCTGTCAGCGTCCCGGGTGTGCACTGGCGTGACAGAAAGAATAGCTATATTAGCAAAGAGAACAGGTGGAGGGATTTGCAAACTTGCTAAGAAGGTCAAGACAGCTTGGTCTCCGGAGGCACAGGAAGAGGCTGCCGGCTCCCATTGAAACAAGAATAGCTACTAGTAGAGAGTTCCCATATGCCGAGTCCTCTATAGGCACTGTGCACTTGCCTTTTTCTTCTTATTTTAATGTCAAAAGTGTTTCAAGCTCATTATCAATCTGTGTTAGTTTCCTAGGGCTGCCATACAAATTATTCCAAACGTGGTGGCTTAGAACGGCAGAATACTGTTCCCTCACTGTTCTGGAGGTCAAACGGCCAAAATCAAGGTGTCAGCAGGGCCGGGCTCTCTCTGGAGACTCTTCCAGCTCAACGCCACCACCCTGCCTATTTTTTTAACCATCCTAAACAATGTTTCAACAGACATCTACACTTGTCTTCTCATCTGATCCTTACAAGAGTCCTTTGAGGTGAAAGTCTTTCTGAGACTCATGGCGCAGTGGCAGGTATGGTGATGACCTAATGCCGAGGTCCACGTGCTCTTCTCAGCACCACATCGAAGCTCCCAGAAATACCATTCCCCATGGCTGTCCATAGTGTCTGGGAATCCCACCTCTTGAGTGTATTCGTTTCCTGGAGCTGCCATAACAAATTGCCACAATCTCGGTGGCTTAAGACAGCAGAAATTTATTCTCTGAGTTCTGGAGGCCAGAAGTCTAAAATCAAGATGCCAGCAGGGCCGCGCCCCCTCTGAAGGCTCTAGGGGAAAATCCTTCCTTGTCTCCTGCTAGCCTATGCCGGCTGCCAGCAATTTTTGGCCTGCTTTGGCTTGTACACTCATCACTCCAATCTCGGCCTCCGTCATCACATAGTGTTCTCCTTGTGTACCTTTGTCCACATTTTCCTCTTCTTAGATGTACACCAGTCATGGGATTAGGGCCCGTACTTATCCAGGATGACCTCACCTGATTATATCTGCAAAGACCCTTCTTCAAATAAGGTCACATATGCTGGTTCCGGGTGGACATAAATTTGCGGAGGAGGCTACTATTCAACCCAGTACAGGAGGATGGTCTTTTGAGTCAAAGTGCAACTTCTTAAGAACGCATGTTCAAGTTCTAAAGTGCAAATGGCTGTGTGTACAGAGCCCTGCTAATGTGTCCAGTGTCACGTCAATGTGGATGACGGTAGGCGCAGTGCTGGGGCTGGAATGTTGACAGAAACCTCAGGATCAGCCCAGATTCTTCCTCCCTCCCTGCTCAGCTCACACTAGTCACCAATCACTGTGCTTGGGTCCCCTCTCCTCAGCATCACGAGATCACTTCCTCTTCTCCAAAGATCAGGCCACCAAATTCCTCACCCAAGCAGCAGCAGTATCCTCTGAGAGGAATTTCTTCACCTCCAATCTGTTCTCTAAACTTCAGCCTAAGTTAAAATTAAGTCCACGCAAAACCTGCTCATTGTCTGCAGGGCACAGTCCAAGGCTGCTGGCCGGCCCACCAGGTCCTCTGTGACCAGCACCTTGCTTCCCAGCCCAGCCTCAGCTCTCATCACCCCCCAGCCAACCCTGTATCCTATTGTCCTTGCCATTCTCAGAACCCGGCATGCCCTGCAACACCTCCTTACCTTATATAATCTGCTCCTTCTGTCTGAGAACTCTTTCCTTCCCTTCTTTACATGGTATAGTGGGTTGAATAGTGATCCCCAGAAAGATATGTCACTGTCTTAACTTTCAGGACCTAAGAATGTGACCTTATTTGGAAATGGGGTGTTTCAGCTATAATTAACTTCCGAATCTCAAAATGAGATCATCCTGGGTTACCTGACTAGGCCTAAATGCAATGACAGGTATCCTTAGAAGAGAAAGGAAGAGGAAGATTTGACACAAAGACACAGAGGAGAAGGCTGTTTGAAGACAGAGGCAGAGACTGGAGTGATGCAGCCACAAGCCGAGGAATGTGTGGAGCCACCAGGAGCTGGAAGAGGCCGGGGAGGAGTCTCTCCTAGGGCCTCTGGAGGGAGTACGGCCCTGCCAACACCTTAATTTTGGACATCTGGCCTCCAGAACTGTTAGAGAATAAATTTCTACTTATTTCGAGCCACCCAGATCGTGGTGATTTGTTACAGCAGCCCTAGGAAACTAATACACACGAGATCCCTTCAAGGGCTCCTGGAAGGCTGCGCAGACGGCTGACGTCACAAGAGTACCTAACTGGGAGGGTGAGTAGGGGTTAAATCCAGCTCGCACTTGGCCTGCCAAGCTGTGTGCCCTGCAAGGGATGCCTCTTGCCAGAAGAGGTGCCTTTCTCTTATTCACCCAAAGGTGCCTGCTGGGCCAGCAGCAGCCCTAATTCCTGGGTGTTCTTCAGGGTCCTGCTCCCAGGTTGTTCCTCCAGGAAGCCTTCTCTGGCCCACACGCCTTCTTTCAGCCCAGCTTGGTCCCTGCACCTGCTCCAACAGCACCTGATCCTACGTTTATCCTGAAGTAGGGCAATTGTCCGTTCACATTTTTGTGCCCTCCTCTACATCTTGGAAGGGAAACTGTTCTTATTCTTCTCTTTCCCGTAAACCGAGGACATTATAGGTGCTCAAAAGAGAGGTATGGCATACGTGAGCAGAAGTACTCAGTGAGGCTTTCGTGAGCTTGAGGCAGCAAAAAGGCACAGTCAGCAGGGGCAGGAGTGGGATGCTACCCCCAAAGGGTGCTGAATAAAGGCAATTTCATGCACGTCACAATTTTGCCTAAACTCGCCATCAAACAGAACTGAAAAATAGACTTAAATAGAGAGCATCACCAGGGCATTAACATCTTACAGATGCCATATCTGATCTTGTGCCTTTATCTTTCCCCTAATTGAGGCATCAGTGCCTAAGGATGTTTCCATTTGGGCCAAAAACATGCTCCACACGTCCAGTGGGACCCAGTGCTGCATTCCATGCAGACACACACATGAGCTCATGCAAGTCCCAGGGTGCTCATCTGGTCCAGATTTGAAGGAAACTATTTAGCTGGATGGAGAAAAACACATCATGTATCAAGTTAATACCAAACAGATTTTATGACATACTGGAACTGCTTTTGATAATCTACTAATATATCAGAAGGGCTAATGAATTAAAAAAAGAACCAGCTAATCATTGTATCTTTGAGGCCTGGACAATGTTTGTGTGGGCTGCAGGGATGACAGAAAGACAAAACGATGCAGGGAGCTTTAGGGGAAGTTATCCAAAAGGCCCCCTGAGAAGCAACCTTGTCCCTTGTAGCAAGAGGTGTATTTTGCCAATTTATGAGCTGAGGTGTTTTTTTTTTCTGGCTCATAGTCAGAGTGGACTTTTCCAGAGATGAAGAGGAAGGACCACAATCTGGCTGTTCTCATCCCTGCTAAGCATGGCAGCCGTGGATGCTACTGAGGGAGGGATCAGTGCTTGGTCATCTCACTTGGGACTATCTCAGCCCACTGGTGGTTTCCTCATCCGTGTGAGTACCCTCCTCAACTATCACTTAATCACAACAGCAAAATGGGGAAAATGGGGATTAAAGTGATAAATTAGCTAAGAATTTTTGGGGGCTAGCAAAAATCTGTTGTGGTTGGCATAAGAAAAAGGATAATTGCAGGGAAGGCTATTGGAGAGATTAATCCTATGACATGGAGAGTCGGCACACCCTGGGAAGGGCAAGGACGGTGACAATTCAGTGTCCTCAGCAGTAGGAGCCGCCATTCATGGACAACTTCAAGTTCTGAGTGATCACTTCTGGGAGGAGAGAGGGCTGACTGGTCAAGCTTGGATTGGGCTGGGATGGCTTACTCAGCAAAGGGCAGAGGCAGTCTGTCCTCAGGCAGGGTGATCTCTGCAAGCCAGTGACTAGCATTGCTGTCTACTGTAAACGCCTACATGTAAGGACGTGAGGAATTTAATATAAAGTTTTTGTTTGCTTGCATTCTTTAGTGCAGAATGTTCAGCTGAGTGTTTGGGGGGAATGTGGTACTATCCCTGGGATGAAGGATGGCATCTGGAAATTTGTAGAATTCTGTTGGTCTGTCTCCATATCTAGGGAAGGGAAGGGAGGAGAAGGGAGGGCCCTTAAGAAGGCAGGACTCAGAAAGCTCAACTTCTTGCAATACCCCCACTGAAAAGCACTGCATTAAAGTAATGCCAGGCTGTTCCTGGCTGAATCTGTGCGAAACTCAGTCCTTCTACATAGCAAGGAGAAGGGAAGCAACCATTTGTAGTTGCTTTTGTTTTGAGATAGGTTGTCGTTGAATGTTTTTATTTTATCATATTTTTTTTTATATAACCAAATCATATTGTTGGCATTGCATAAATAGACATGTTTTCTAAACCGCCAAGAAAAGAGTAGAGGACATTTCTTCAGAGTAAAACTAGGTCTTCAGATGCCAGACTCACAGCAGGAATTCCAAGAGAACAGGAGGTCTTCTCTATCTAGCATCCCACAGAAGATATTATACAGAGGTTCCTGGCTACCAGCCAAGCCCAAAGGCTACTGCATCAGTACTTCACGCACATAGAGCACAGGAGGAATTTGGGACAAAAGACCAAGGCAGAGCCTTTTCCTTTCTATTACTGGAGAGAAGCAGTAACCCTTTGTAACAAAGGGATCATGTGATCCTTTTAAAAATAAGAATCAAGTCAGAAGTCAAGACTGCCACTGCAGGAAACTCCAGGGAAATGCAAGGAATTAAAAAGGAGCAGAGGAAGGAGGAAGAGAAGAAAAATTCAGAATAGGGCTGTTGGAAAATGTGCCCTGACAACTGGGGCAGCCATGCTGGCGGGGATTAAGGTGCAAACACCTTAAGGTGATTACGATGATTAACCTTCTTTTACTTTTATACAGGAAACCAGAGGGATAGCTAGGAAACAAGCTCATTATTTCTGGTTCTTGGCTGGTTCTAGCTCTTAGGGGACACTCCCTTCCTCAGTCAGAGAGCTGTTTTTATGACAAGGGACTCACATGCTTTCTCATTGCTACATTTTCTTTGAATCATGGTTTGCAATTAGGCATTTAGATTTGACTGTTTACCTCTGGGACTCCTCTGGGTACGTGAAGAATTCCCCCATCTGTTTTGCTCAGAATGTGGGCAGAGGAAGACGTAGTAACAACTGATGGATATTGCCTCTATTTGGCTGGAGTTAGGAAAGAACCATTGCAATCAGCCAAGGAAACACTCACCAGTGCTGATACAGCAAATAGAAGTGTATCCTTGGATCTTTGACCATCCCCAGGTCAGAGGGAGTATGAGTGGGAAATCCCACCTTTCAAAATTTAAAGACAACTTGTGACTTAGAGAATTGTAGAAATTGGCAAAAGAATGGAAGGTTGTGACATAAAGTAAAAAAAGAAAGAAGAAGGAATTTGAGTCAACAAATATTTATTAAGCATTAGGTGCTGTACTAGATGATTCATCACTGTCATAACAATAAGAAGAACGGTTCATGTTTGCTATCTTTTTTCAGGTGCTAGGCACTGCTTTAAGTATATTTTCTGTATTCATCTTCATAACAAACCTGTAATGTTTATACCTGTTTGTACCACCCCCACTTAAAGGATGCAGAAACAAGGCAGCAAAAGGCTAAGCACCTCCCCAGAATTATCCAGGTAGTAAGTGGCGGAGCTGGGACGTAAACTCAGACAGTAAGTCCTCAGAGTCTGGGCTTTAAATCACTATATTATAGTGTCTCTTAAGACACAATTCTTGGGCCTTCCCTGCTGGCACAGTGGTTAAGAATCCTCCTGCCAATGCAGGGGACACAGTGTCCAGCCCTGGTCCGGGAAGATCCCACATGCTGCAGAGCAACTAAGCCCATGCGCCACAACTACTGAGCCCGTGCGCCCTAGAGCCTGCATGCCACAACTACTGAGCCCACCTGCTGCAACTACTGAAGCCCGTAAGCTCTAGGGCCCACGCACCGCAATGAAGAGTAGCTCTTGCTGGCCACAACTAGAGAAAGCCCACGTGCAGCAACAAAGACCCAATGCAGCCCCCAAAATTAATTAATGAATTAACTTAATTTAAAAAAAAAGACACAATTCTTTTTTCTCAAGAAGGTTACAAAGAGATGGACTGGCAAACAGATAATATCAATATTGTTTGCACAGACGATAACAGGTATGTGTAGGGTGTTTGGGAAGCGCTTAGTCCAGTCCAGGGGGTCAAGGGCTGCCTGGAGGAGGTGGTTTCTAACCGGAATCTTGAGGAGCGCGTAGGAAAAAGTTAGGTAGGCCACGAAGCAGAGGGAAACCAACCAAGACAGCAGGAATGAAAAGGGTGTTATGTACCAGGAGCAATAGCAGTTGGGAGTAGGAATGGTGTAGAGCATGGAGGGTGGGGGGAGGGCAGAGATACAGCCGGACACCTAACATGTTAAAGGCATGTCATATACACCTGTTGAATGAACACATGATGGTCCAGCCCAGCATGGCTTTGTGGGCCAATTTAAGGACTTTGGTGGCCACTGAGGGAGGCAGGGGTGTGGTTAAGCAAAGGAGTACTATAATATTAGCAAGATCACTTTAGCAGTACTGTTGAAATTGGGGTGGGTTTTTTTTTTTTAATTTTTTTTTTTTTTTTACTTTGGGAGGAGGGCAAGTTTATCTGTCTTCTCTAGTAGTTTTTTGTGGGGAGGCCTTATGTCAGAAACTAGTTGGCAAGTGGACCACAATTTGTCTCTCTGTGACAATTTTCTTTTACTAAGTCAGTCTATGAGTTCAACCATAGTATTTTCAATTTTTTCCTTCCACAAATTAAACTACGACATCATCAACCTAAGGAGTTTTAATGTGTGCCTGACTAGGTTTCTTTCATTGCCTCTTTTATTTCTTTCTCTTTCTTCCTGAATTTCTTTCTTCCTGCTGCTTCTCTGACCTTACTTATTTCATCAAGTGGCTAAATCGTCCCCAAACCATACCTTGACTTTACCACAGGAGTTAAAATGGCAACATGAAGACCATGTAGGAAGATACTGCAATGAGCCAGGCAAGAGGATCTTGCCTGATCAGGACCTGAACCAGAATAATATTAGAAATGGAGAGGAGGGGGGCATATTCAAAAAAGAGCTAAGGATTAAAACTGGTCAGCTACAAATTCATGGGGACCTGGGATGGTGACAGAATTCGAGCAACCAGGATGAATTCAGGTTTCTGGCCTGGTTGGCTGTCATTTACTGAAATATAGAGATTAGGATGAGAAATACATCTGAGAGGGAAGGTGATGAGTGTCGTTTAAGGCATATGGATTCCAGGTGCATGTGGAAACATCCAACGGGAAGGAGATGGGTCTGAAACCAAGGGAGTGATGGCAGAGTTGGAAACATGAATTTAGCACTTATTTGGCTAGAGGCTGGGATAGCTCGGTTCAACGATGGCTGCCGTCAGTTTCTTCCCTCCTTGCATGTGTGCCCCTCCCCCATCCACAGGAGGCGTTCGTTCTCCCCTCCCCTTGACTCTCATCTAGACTCATAAATGCGTTGAGCGGTAGAATGATGTGGAAGAGGCATTCTGGAACTTCTGAGTTCAAGCTACAAGAGGACAGGCAACTTTTTAATGCCTTCCTCGTGGGATACTCCTCCCCGACCATTGCGTGGGACACAGCTGCTGTGCTATGAGGAAGCCCAAGCTACAAGCCCACAGAATCATGATGATAAATGGTGGTGGTGGTTGTTTTAAGCCACTAGTTTTAAATGGCTTAATACATACCAATAGAAACAGAAGTCTGTACCTGAAAATGGAGTGCTGCTGTAACAAAAATCCAACATATGTGACCTTGGCTTTGGAATCTGGCAACAGGCAGAAGCTGGGAGGGCTTTGAAAAGATATAAAGGCTGGAAGCGAAGTGAGGAAACCTGTATTGAAGATTTGAGAATCAGGGACATGAGTTATGGATTGGTAGAATAATTAGTGAAATGTTGCCTACAGTGACATGAAAAATAGAAAGAGTACCTAATAAATGGATGGATCTTGCTAAGAAGATTTCCAGGTAGAGTGGCAGCTCCTTTTAGCTGCCAGTGATAAAGTGCAAGATGTGTATAAGAAGGAACTCCTCAGTTGTCAAGCAGAATATGGAGACAGTATTGCCAATGCAAGCTTTGCTTGATGGGAAATTTAAAAAATGATTTCATATTTGCAGCTTCTCTGGCAAACAAGAGATTCTCAACGTAAGAAATGGCCACAGGGAAAAAGAATTAACTCCAGCGGCTTCTAATGAAATATAGCCTCCCAGTAAAGATGACATGAAAGGTGTGGGTGTAGGACCCTTTGCTGACATTTCGAAAGATTTAAGGTTATGCCTCATAAACTTCTCAACTAGGTGAAAGGGCTTGCTCAGGGGGAGCCTCCTTAGACCCTTCTATGTCCTTTTTAGACAATAGAACATCTGAGAACCTTAAAGATTTTGCCGCACTTGCACACTGACTTTGAGGGTCCTGTCTCAAAGAGGTTTGTGGGATTGTTTTTGTCCTTGACGTGGATTATAATTTGACACACAGGGAGGCCACAGCTTTTTTTTTTTTAAAGGAATTGTATCGGCTTAAACTCAGAGAGCTATAAATCAGAGGAGAAATATTTCTTTGGAGAGGGGAGATGCACAAAGTTTAGATTACAGATATATAATGTAGGTTAAGGGACAGACAGTGGAAAATGAAAGGTGGTCCCTGGGCCCTAAACTTCCTATGAAGCAGAAGCAGGCTGATAAAGACACCCAGAGGCAAACACAGGGTATTCTTAGAGGAAATGAAGACAACTCAGAAGATGAAGCCAAGATTCCAGAGGGGAGAGCCAAGAGCCATGAAAAACTACTCACAAGGAGCAGAAATGAACTCTTAATCAGGGACTGTCCTCTCCCACTGGAATCAGAGAAAATGGCCACATTCGCTCAATTGTATTTCTGAATTGCTAAGGATAGGAGTGGTTATGTGCCTCTTTTTCTCTCCATTTTTTGAGTGGGAACATTTATTGCTTTATTCTATCTCTTTTTTACAGCTGTATTTTAGCTTGTAAGATTGCTTGCTCTTATTTTTCATAAATCTCCACACCTAAGAAACCACAGCTGAAAAGCAAAATTCAAGGAGTAGATCAGAGGTACTTTGTTGTCATTTATACCTGCTTTAAATGATGATATCCTGGACTTTGAGTCAATGTCATAATAGGATGAGAATTTTGAGGAAGGGGTGAGTGCATTTTGCACATAGGAGTATTGTGAATTGTTGTGGCCAGAGAGTTAACCATGGCAAATAATCTCTAAATATGTCCACCATCAACTCCTTTCCTCCTTGAATGTACATTGCCACTTGTCAAACAAACAAACAAACAAACAAACAGGGCTGGACAGTAGTTAAAGGAGTGAAAACCCTTTGTTCAGGACTATTGCCTTAGGGGCTATGGGACCTCAGTGTAGAATCACGTTCAATTCTGAATATGACATGGGCAAATGGGAATTTATAGCCAAGGAGCAGGGTGGGGGTTGGTGGATTAAAAAAATTGTAAAAAGAAAACATCAGGAATAAGAGAGGATCCTTGCTAAACCCACCTAGCAGGATTCTTGCTGAAGACAAGCCAGGATGACCAGACATCACCTGGGGGATGGTGGAAGGTGAGGAATCCAATTAGACAGCGAGGGTGAGCAGATATTGAGGATGGGGGATCCTGGCTAAACCAACTTAGCAAGATCATTGCTAAAGTTGGACAATGCAGATGTTCGCAGAAGTCCGCAAGTCAGGTCTAGCCAGAAAAGAGTTCAGGGAAGCCTGAGTAGAGTTTGGCCAACCAGAGAATCTTTGTCACACTCTCCCATGAAGAGATGGAGCTTATTTCCCCTGGGCTGGCCTTGTGGCTGCTTTGGCTCGCACGATGCAGCAGAAGAGACATCTGGGACTTTCGAATCTCCGTTTGAAGAGAGCTGGCAGCTTCCAGCTCCTTCCTTTTGGAACACAGCCACCATCTGTAAGGAAGGGCAACATCCAAGAGGCAAGGACTATACAGAAGAACACCAGGCCCTCAACGGTCCGCCCTAGTCAGTGGCCAACGCCCACTGTCGGCCATGTGAGTGAAGCCATTTGGAGACTATAGGTCCCCTCAGCACCCTAGGCAGTGCGACAAAAAGCAGAGGAACCACTCGGTTAGCCCGCAGAATCATGGAGATAATAATTTGTTGTTGTTTTAAACCACCGAGTTTCAGGTGGTTTGTTGTAGCGACACGTAACCAAAACAGATAAAGATGAAATCATTGAGACTGTGGAGGAGCTATCTCCAAGAGAGCATGTGAAATAATAAAACAAGAACAACTCTGCGGAGAACAAGAAGTTTAGGTGGCCCCAAAAGGAGACTAAGAGGAAATGTTCAAAGAGACGGGAGGAGAGAAAGAAGAAGTGACTTCACAGAAGACAAGGCAGAACTTCAAGATGTAGAAGGCCAGCAGCGTCAAATGTCACAGAGAGTTTTAGGAAGAAAAGATGTGGAAATCTGCATCTGCTTTGGTGATGTGAAGTCATTAGTGACCTTTGCCAAAGCAGCTTTAGCAAAGCGGTAGAACCAGAAGTCAAATGACAGGGGGTTAAAGAGATTCTTAGCTAGGAAATTTTACTTAGTCACAGGCAGCAAAAATGAAAGCAAACAACAGGTACAAATATCTCTTGTAACCAAGTGTCTGGAAAGGAAGTAAGAGTAACAGGACATTTGGTAAACAGGGTCATAAAGTCAACAGAAGTGTTATGTGAAACACATTTCTGCTTTCCGATCAAGCTCTAGGTTGCCTCAGCTTTTTACAAATGGCCATCTTCAGACTGATGTGCAGCTCCTGCTAGTATGCTCGTCCACTTGGTTCTGTTGGAAAGCTGGGCTGAATCAAGCTTTAACGACAGGGGCATCGTGTGGTGTAAGGAGCACAGCGTTGGGAGTTCTGACACAGTCTGCACTAGCTCAGTGCAGCAAGTCAGCCTGCAGACTTCAGCTCCTCTTGCATTCAATAAGTGAATTAGACTAGAGGACCCTGAAGAGCCTTCCAGTGTTAACATTCTATAAAAGTGATTTTATGCTAAAAATTTCTGCATGTAATTATTATCCTTTGTTCTTGTTGTTTCCTGGAAACCTGGCAAGCTTACACGGGCTAAATCGCCCAACTTAGCAAGCAAAATATTGCAGCTCAATACCTTCACCTCGAGTGCATGCAATACTCTTATTTCTAGCCCATATCCTATGAGCTGGAGCTTGGATATAAGTTCCTCAATAGAGGGTTTGGTCCCTCCTGAGCCCCCTGAAGCCAGAGTCATCTGGAGTAGAGTGGCTTCTGGTCACCCCTAGGGCAGAGAGATCTACGGCCATGCCTAGGGATAAACCAGGCCACCAAGCAAAAAGGAAAGGGTCAGGGGGAGTTACCAAATGCAGCTTATTTCCTAAAAGGATAAGAATTCCTCAATTTACATGGGCTGGGGAGGCAGATGTCTATACTCAAGGTGTTGCAGAGATAAGGAACGTACCCCAAGCACTTCAATATCCCTCCCACCAGGGTCAACGCTGTCAACCATCTTTTTTCATAGTTAATGTCCTTTGGGGCATATTATTTCTGCATTCAGCTTCTTTCTTTTCTATTTTGAACTTATACTTTCATCTTTACTTTATGGGGTTCCTTTGTTCCCAGGTGCAATTAAAGACGTAGCCAGCTATAATGGCAATCGTATTACAATATACAAGTGTATCAAATTAACATGTTGTACACCTTAAATTTACATGTTATATGTCAAATCTATTTCAATTTTTTTTTTAAAGATGAAGCCAGAGGGTGAGCAACTTTTGTACAGTCCGGAAATGCACTTCATCGATATTACCATGCTTTCTTCTTGTAGAAGAAGAAAGTAACTAGAAAGAGAAATCTTATTACATCTCTCACAACTGCCACCCCAAATCCTAATACTTTAACATCAATATTATCAGTGTGACAGGAAGGAAACTATATTTGTGGCAGTAAAAGTAATTTCTTATTCTCCACTGGGTTCTAAACAAGAAGACCCTCTGAGCATCCACGCTGAGGGGGATGATGTGTGAGTGTGCAAGTTGAGAGAAGGCTTTTGGGAGCATATTTGTATAGTTTAAGGAAAGGGAAGAAGGAAGAGAGAGAGAATGGAGGAGGGAGAAGAAGAGAATTCTGGAGAGGACAGACACGTGCTGGTGTCCATAAAGCTGCAGAATCTATTTGAGGGAGATGGGAGGACAACAGAGCAGCTATTAGCTGAAAAGAAATATTGCAGGAAGAACTGAGATGCTTAACAGGGATTTTTATTGTTGCGCCTTGTGCTGTGTGATACAATGTTCTCCACCATTTATTTCTCTCCTGTGCCTTCACCAGCTTTTCCCTGGGTGTGGTGGTTAAGAACACAGACCCTGGAGCCAGACGTTGCCTTTATAACTCCGGGGGCCAGACACACCACTGGCTGTGTGACTCTGGGGAATTTAATCTAACATCTTCATGCCTTGGTTTCCGTATTTGTAAAACAAAGATAATAATAGCATCTACCTTATAAAGTTTTTGTGAGAATTAAATGTATTAATACTTGTAAAGGGCTTACAACTGGCCCGGCACATACTTTATTATTACCTATGAAAACTTTCTGAAATTCAATTTTTTTTTGGTTTTGGGAGGACGTGACAAAGAGCTAAATTCTATTTTATGCAAGTAAGAGGAGAAGAAGACTGCTCCTAGGGACCAATCACAGTTGATATTTTCATAATCGTTATTACTACTGTTATTATAATTATTTTGCATCTGTCTCTCACTGTGCATCCACGCCCACACAATTTGTTTATTACCTTTGCATGTATAGCCATTCACTACTCCTTCATTCACTCAGCATTTACTGAGCGCTTACTACTTTCTGTGTGTGTGTGTGTGTGATGAGAACAGTTTTAACGATTGGTGACATCATCAAAACCTGTGGGGGCCAGAGGCCAGTGGATCAGTATCCTTAAAATGCTGCAGGGAAATAAAATTTAAAAAAAACAGAAAGCCTTCAACCTCAACCTCAGATTCTATATCCAGCAAAAATATCCTTTAAGAACGGAGGTGAAATAATGACATTTTAGATAAATGAATTAAGAGAATTTATCCCTAAAGACCATAAAGTTCTTCCGGTTGAAAGAAAATAATACCAGATGGAAACTCAGTTCTTCAGGAAGTATCAAAGAGCATCAGAAATGGTAAATATATAGGGAAATATAAAAGACTATTTTAACCTGTTAATTTCTTTAAAATACTTAGGATTGTTTAACACTAAACTTATGTACCATTGCCTTATGTGGGTCATACGGTGCAATACCTATAACAACTCTAGAATAAAGAAAGCGGGGTGGACCTTTACTGTAGAAAAGTTGCTAAGTTTTATGGAGCACCTACTACTTTCTACATGTCAAGTGCTGTTCCAGGGGCTGGAAAATAATACACTCAAGATCTCTGCTGCCATGGTGTTCAAATTCTCAAGTAGAAAAGGGACTACTATCATGGCAACAAATTAAATAACAAAGTAAATAACTTCTCATGCTGATGTCTGCTGCTAGGATTGTGGGATTGACTTGAGGACTTCAAATTGACTTGGGGAGAGTCACTCCTTCAGAGACAGCGGTCAAGGAAGACCTTTCTGAGGACGTGACTTGTGAGCTGAGAAGTGAATAACACTGAAGAGGCAGCCACATAAAGGTGCTGGGCTGGATGTTGTAAACGAGGGGGGAGAAAGTCCAGGAAGGTCAAGATAGACGTGAGCACGGTATGTTTGAGCAACTGAAAGAAAACCAGGGGTCTAGAGGCCATTGAGTGAGGACAAGAGTGGAAGACATGAGGTCAGAGAAGTGGAGAGGGGCTATATTTGCCAGGCGCCCAGGTTTCTTGGAAAGGAAGTGTATGTTTTATTCTAGGTGCAATAGGAAACCACTCCTTGAGAGTTTTAGGCAGAAGAGTTACAGAATCTAATTTACCATGTGCCAGTAGATATTGATTGAACATCTATTTGCAGAGGACAGTGCAGTAGCCTTGGTGGAGGGTATTAGATGAATTGGAAAAAGCGAGACCATCCTGGCAGTTAGGTGCAGAATGGATTGTGGAAGAGCAAGAGAGGAAGCGGGAAATCCACTTAGGAGAATTCTAGAAGAGAGAAGCAGATGGCTTAGACTAGGGTGGTAACGGTGGAGCTGAAGAGAAGAGCACAGATTTTGACTATATTTTGGAGCTAGGGCCAAAAGATTCTTCTAATGACTTCTAACGGATTTCAGTAGGGTGAGTAGGGCAATATATGAATTAATAAGAAGACACAATTTACAGAACTAGTTCAGAAAAGTCACAAAGTGAATACACAAATAATACAACAAGCAATAACAACAAAATTTGGGGATGAAGGAGAATCTGATCTCCAGAGTTACCACATTAATATCATTTTAAATGCCCAGTTTCAACAAAAAACTACAAGACACACAAAGAAACAAGAAACCATGGCTTATGTACAGGAAAAAAATGTCAGTAGAAATTGTCTCCACAGAGCACTGGTGTTGGACTTATGAGACCAAGACTTTAAATCAATATTTTAAATATGTTCAAATAAGCAAAGGAAATTATGTCTAAAGGACAAAATAAATGTATAATAACAATGTCTCCCCAAACGGAGAATACCAGCAAACTGATAGAAATTATAAAAATATACTTTAAGCCCTTCACATTTATAAAAAGTTTTAAGCAAATACATTAAATATTATCTCGGGTTTCAGAATCACAACTAAATAGGTTTAGCGCTGTACTGTTTTACAATTTACCGTGAGTTGGAATTCTCCACTGAAGCTGTTTCTCTCTCTTTCTATGTGTGCCAGTTATCTGTTGTTGCATAACAAATCATCCCCACACCTTGGTAGCTAAAAACAACAAATATTTATTATCTCACAGTTTGTGTAGGTCGTGATTCCAGGCTAGGCTTAACTGGGGGCTTCTAACGCATGGTCTTTCACAGAATTGCAACCAAGGTGTCAGCTGAGGCTGCAGTCATCTGAAGGCTTGACTGGAGAAAGAGCCACTTCCAAGCCCATTCATGTGATGGTTGGCAGGTCCCAGGTCCTTGCTGACTGTTGACGACAGATATCAGCTCCTTGTCCCCTAAGACTCTCCATAGGGCTACTCACTGCATGGAAACTTACTTCCCTAGACTGAGGGATCTAAAAGAGAGAGCAAGAGGCTTTGTACCCAAGAGGAAGCCACAGTCTTTTTATAACCTGATCTTTTTATAACGAAATCCAGTCATTTCTACCACATTCTATTTGTTAGAAATGAGTAAGTCCACCACACACTCAAGGGAAGGGGATTAGACAGGGGTACAAATACCAGGAGGTCCCCTGCCACTCAGTCCTGGACTCCCCTTGGTAGCAGAGAGAAGCAGGAAAAGCAGTAACAGTAGCGAGTCATCACAGCTGCTGCACAACTTAATAAAGTCACGAGAGGACGGGTTCCTGGTGTCCTCCATACAGGAAGACCGCCACTGGAAAAATTAAGGCAATGGGAATTCATCCACATTTGTCAAATTTATACCGTCTGTGACCAAGTCAGCAAGAACGGTATCAAGTCTTCATTACTCAAGAGGTTTCCAAGTCCACGGCCTCAAGTACAATTATTTGTATTTGCACCATAAGATCTTTGTAATCTCTCCCTTTGTTCAGGGCCCAAATCTTCCTAAACTCCTCAGCAAACTTTTCCCCAAATGGCATTATTTGTCCAGCCCTAATGACAGCCCCATTCATTTGCATGTGACTTTTCTCATGACAATATTAATCCCATGAGGAGGCCGCACCAAGAATGCTCTGTCTAGCTGAACTCCAACTGTGCTCTTGGCTCGCCACCCTCTTGCACAAATGAGAATGTAAACATCCCACAGCCTCCTCCTTCTCTCGTCTCTCCCACAACGTCTTGCTGCTTGGTGCAACTTCCCCTGAACTCGTGAGCTTAACACATTCTATATCTGTAATCTAAACTTTGTGCACTTTCTTTCTCTAATAAAACATTTCTCATCTGATTAATAGTTCCCCAAACTCTGCCTGTTGACATCTTCTTCCCTGGAATGGGTAATTCAGAAACATAAATTTCCAAGTTAGGTTAAAAGGTAAATATCACTAAGTTCAAATAAAGTCACAAAAGAGCAATGAAGTAATTTTAGGTTAAGCCAGATGATAACCAGAGAATTTTTTTTCATTTAGGTCCTGAATTCCCACAATATCGCTCATCTACTTCAAGGTACTACTTCATTGAAAATGCTGGGCTTTTCTAGAACCTGGATAATTAGAATTCAATTGTAAAGTGCTAAACATTTTTTATTTGTGATCTAAAGCAGCTCTCCACACAGAGACTCTAACAATGAATAACTGTAACGGATAAAGTTCCATTCTCCTGCTCTGCATCCCACCTAAACCATTATTTCCCAACAGACTGCAGAATTGTCAACCTCTTGATCCTGGTGTCCCATATTTTTTTAACTGGTATTTCCATGATTTCAAAAAGTTTAAAATGCCCTGCCAAAAATTGCATTCCCGTTCTTAAACAAAACAAAACAAAGAAAACAGAACAAACAAACAAAAAAACTACCTATGGACTTCCAGGAAGATCAGCATGATGGAGTGGATTTGAAGCCCAATATCCCGCTTACTACCTTAATCAAGGAACTTGACCTCCCTGTAACACATGGTTAATAATTCTTAGCTCTGAGAGCTTTGTAGGTCTGTATGAAATAATCATTACTCATTTAACAACTATTGGCTGAATTCCTCCCAAGTAGAAGGCAAAAGGCTATAAGCTCTGCAGGATACAAAGATAAGTTAGAAAGAGATAATGCCCTTAGGAAGCTTAGGATGTAGATTAAAATCAATAACTATGATTCAAGGTAGAAATGATAAAAACAACTTCAACCAGGTCCCAGAGCAAACATTATCTCCATCAAGAGGCCTTCCTGAGCACTCCATTTAATGTGGCCCTCATTCACTCCTCACCATTGTATCTAGTTTTAGTCTCTTACAGCGCTTTTATTATCTGATATTATCATGGTTATTACTTTAATTTGCTAGATTTTGGTCAGTCTCTTCCTTTAATATGTGAGCATCATAAACAGAGGCTTCCTCTGTCTTATTCATCACTGGAAAACGATGTTTCATAAATACCGACAGAAGAGCAAATGAGAAGTTCAAAAGTAGAAGCTCAAAGAATGCAGAAATGAGGGATTATTTCTGTGTGTAAAAGTACTTGGTAAAACACGAACAGTTTTCCCAATAGGAAAATCCTGGTCTGTAAGTTTTATGTCTCAAGGGGATGTTCCCTACCCAGGACTGAGCTTGGAGACTGAGCTTGGAGAGGAGACATCATTGAATAAGTAAGGAAGAGACAGAGGAATTCATCTTCTAACCAGCCCCTGAAAGTAACGATCCTTGATTCTCACCTTAGGTACAGAATGACTGACTTATGGCATCTTCCTTGAGAACAAAGAAAGAAAATCAATTCTGTCAGATGAAGCAGCCCTTTCACACTGCTCTTAGTGGGTTATTTAACACAACTGGATTTACACATCAATGCCTTATGTGAACAAACATATAAACTTGTATCAGAGAGCCTTTAGCCTTAGAATATACTTTAAAACCAACATATGAAGTACCAATAGGATAACTACCATTCAAAATAGAAAAAAGAAAAGAAAAGAAAGAAAGAAAATAAATCCTGCAAATGCTCTAAGGTAATTTTTTAATATGATTAGACAAAGTTTAAATAGCCCAGGAAATATCCATGCCTTGTCTGAAGAGACTATAATTAAATGTCTAATATAAAGAAAATGACCTATAATTCCCACCATTTCTTCTCTTACAGTCCTTGTAAGATCAATAATAAGATGTGTTTTTACAACCTCATTATAGTTAAACTGCATTTGCTAACAATTGCCTCTTTCTTCATTAAAATAACGTTTCATTCAATAACTACTGCACGTGTCAAGTCAATTTACCCAGGGCTCCTCGATTTCCACACACTGGTGAGCTATTCACATTTGTAACCTCAACAGGACTTCTCTCCACCGAATGACAATGAAAGGCCACTCTTCCTTTCACTCTCCTCCCAGGGATGGCAGGAATAAAGAAAATGTCATTCTTCGTGTTTCAGCATGGGACATGATTTGGGGGGGTAGTCTACAAATGAATTCGTTCTTGATGTTTGACATAAACTCAATGAATAGTCCATAGTTGCTGAAATTCCTCTGGAATACGGGTGAGTGATGACATTAAGAGCCTCTCCAGAAAAAGAATTCACATTTATAAAATTCTTACTCTATGCTAAGGACCCTACACACACTGTCTTGTTTAACCTAGTGCTGAAAACATCTAACAACTGTGTATTGTTTACTACCATGTGTCTCAGAGTGCTACACTTTGGGGGCGTGAAGAAGTGAGAACCTACACTCAAAGGCCACATATCCAATTTTCATAACAACATTTTGGGCTGGGTGACTACTATTCCCATTTTATATACAGTGTAGTTTCCAACTTGGACTTAAGCTATGTCCATCTTGCTGTGCCCAGTAGAGGAAGCCATCAGATGTCTATCTGCAGGAAGAAGTGAGGAACTTTGAGAGAGAACGCACACCAAGGGAAGGTGAACCCAACAATCTTGACCTAGTTACAAGTACGCTATTGAAAGGGCCAATAGAATGTGGTACTTGCCATTGATAGCCTTGAACCGATTCAGAAGGATTTGTGTCTCAGTCCTAAGAAGATAAAAGGATATAAATACAAAACAAGACCAAAAAAATGAATAGTCATTTCTCTAAAACTGTGTACGCCATGGGCCGTAAGCAGCAGGCTGTAGCGCCACCCCTCCCCATCCTCGGCCCAGACTAGGGTCCTAGGGCTCAACATCTGTTTTCCTTCTTTCTTCTCTCCTAACATAATTCCAAATGTATTCAGTAATCCTCTCTTTCTTCTTCAGGAGGAAGCTTTCCCTGCGGAAAGCCCCGCCCCCCGTCTGAAGGCGGGCTTGATGGTGTCGATGTGGTCCCGCCCCTCCGGCCATTGATTGGCTCAAGAGTGAGCGGGGACACAATCCAGCTTCGCGAGGATCTTGTGGGAAAATTCGCTCACATTCCTTTAGGAGAATTTCCAGAAGCAAACTCTTCTCTCTGGACATTGTCACGATGGGCATGTTCTGGAACTGTTTCTGTCGTTTTGTTACCAAATTCAAATGAAGCCAAAAGACTGAGTAGAACAAAGCCAACAGAATCATAAGACAACAGAGTTGAAGCCCCTGGAGTTCATCAACCTGAAGGTGTTTTGGCAGAAACTACCCCTCCCATATTTATTCTGCCCATCTTCCATGTATTAGAGCCCCTGTTATAGCTGGACATGCGGCCATCCAGAATAAAGACATCATCGCCCTAAAATTTGGTGTCTCCAAGTCACTAAGCTCCGGCTGGTGGGACAGAAGCAAAAATGCCATGTAACAGCTTCTAGGAACCTTCCGTAAAAGACAGCTGGTGCATGGACATCGTCATCCTTTTCTCCTCCTTGCTGCTGGGAGCATGAACGACTATAACAGTGCTGACCCCTTTAGGAGGTGACAGAGTAGTGAGCTGGAAGGAGTCAGGAAGAAGATGAAGTTTCTGCAGATTTTGTTGAGCACAGTGATGCTAGAAACCATGGCCTTCCTATCTCTGACTCTGTGTGTAGGAAAAACAAAGCTCGTTTAAGCCACTGTTAGTTTGGTTTTCTGTTTCTCTCAACCTAAACTAATCTTCACTGGTTCATATGCCTTCTAACCTTTGGACTTCTACTTTATTGTCTAACAGACAATGAATTCCACTCGTTTGATCCAGGTTGGGTTGAGTTTTCTATTAACCTGTAACCTAAAACATCCTGAGGAATACATGAAGGAAGACAGCCTCATCCCCGCTTGGCTATGAACCACCTTATAGCTTTGACACCCCATAGAGCGCATTGTTGGCCACACCAGGATAAATCTGGCATTAGAGAGGTGGTGCCCACCAGGAGACAGGCGGTAACACCTCCTGATGACAGTGCTCATCAGAAGGGGAGAAACTAGAGAAAGATGTACTCCACAGGGCAGTCAACCTGACAGTTAAGTGGATTTGACTGGGGGTTAGTGCAAGACACCCTGAGACTCTCAGAAATGTTTGAGTATTCCATTAACTAGAGAGAATAAGAATTGGTTGAATATGCTTTACCATCCTTAAATGGATCCCTTTTTACAGAAAAAGTTGAACTCCATATAGGTGAGATAATAAGCTCAGCAAAGTTAAATACATTTGCCCAAGTTCAAGTAACTAGCCCCACAATTTGAATCAACACCAAATTCTTATGAAGGGATATTTTAATGTCATGTTTTTCCCCCTAATATTAGTTATTGCTTTTCTCCAAACACATGCATCCTTGTTGTTTGACAAGGATTTTCTAACATTGGATTAGAAACTAAACCATATTTACGGTAACACACACTGACCCAAGACAACTGAAGATAACCTATCAGGAATGTTGGTATTTGGAAGTTCCCTTCTACGTATAAGTTCCCTGATTGCATGACCCAATCACTGTAAATGTTAAACTGTATTTTTGAGACTGAATCTATATATAATTTTTAATAACGCACATATTCCTTCATAACCTTAAATAAGAATAAATAAGATTTAGTTTGGTTTTGGAATAATCCAAATAATTTGCACTGTTGGATTGTTCAGTTGTTAAAAACTCTTTCCAGTTTCAACCAGTTGGCCTCAGCTTTAGAACACGTGTAAATTAGTAAACCTGGCAGAGAGAAATGACATTTTTGCAAGGATTGGCCAGAAAATGTGTGATTTTTTTTTCCTGCAGGCTGTTGGCTTACCAATTGCCAGGGGTGAATCTCAAGAGATTCAGAAGCTTAATTTGAATAAACAAGCAAAAGTTTGCACGCTTATCAAAACTCTGGCAAAACTAGGCCAGAAACAGATCTGATTTTCTACTGAGGTTTCCAGTATTTCCTGTTTCCAGTAGGACTGGGCTATCTTAGGAAGAGTCTACTAATGACTGGAACCAGCTGGACATAACTGCAGAACGCTCAAAGTTTGAAAAAACAAGAGAAAAGATAGTGTGCGCTGTTTCAAGCTGCAAGAGAGATGGAGATAGTTAAAACATGGTGCTGAAAATAAGTATCAACTACTTGACTTGTTGCTTCTTTTAGTTGCTTGGAAAAAAATATCTGAAGTATTTTATCCTTTCTACTTTTGGTACCGTTCCAGAAAAGAGATCCACCTGATGGACCTCGCACCATCTGTAGTGCAGACTGCAAACAAACGCATGCAATGGCTTAGTGCCATGGAGCGAAGGGGGCTATTTGTCTACCCTTGGCCATGACTAAATTACTATGCGTCAACAAGTTGGAAGAAGCTACAATGCAGTCTATGATAAATGATGGTCTGATAATGAGTCATCCTTCCCTGAGCCAAATAGGACCATCCTCAGTAATTCCAAAGAGGTGGGCAATAAATCTATTTGGAGAAAGAGATTCTGAAGAGCCACTAAAAAGTGAGGTTAACCCTCTGTGGTAAACACAGTTGATCAAAGCATATCATCCTTTCCAACTTCCATCTGGTGTGCCCCCCGATACAGAAGAGGTCGTAAAGCTAAACAGTGTTTCCCAGGCTTCTTTGCAGCTAGAGGTCTAGATGTCATTTGGATTCCACTCATTGGAATCACTAGTGTAAGACTGGAAGTGGATAGTGGGATGGAGACTACTCTTCTGCTTCTGCTACTTCTGCAGGCAAACACCACCGTAGCAGAGTTAGCAGGGCAACAGTAACTTGGTGTTAGCTTCATGTGAGTCTAGTGGCAGGGTGCAAGCCATGCATTTTGCAAACATGGATTCTAAAGCTGGCAAGCACCAGGAGTCACTGATTATGGAATATTCTTGATGGTGTTGGTGTCCTGACTGCACTGGTGTCCTAACTGCACTGGATTCCTGATTGTGGCCATGGTGGGTGGTTCTAGAACCAGCAGCTATAACAGTAGCTTCCAAATTTGATGAGTAGATTCCTGATTATGGAAGATTTAGGAGTTAATTTGGTGTCCCTTTCCTGTAGTATGGGTTTAAAAGTTGTTTCTATAAACTCAACCTTCCCAATAATTCTATACACCATCGAATACTCCTTAATAAATCACTGTTTTAAACTGACCAGAGTGCATTTAAAATTGCTGAACCCTAACCAGGTCATAAAGCTAAACAGTGTTTCCCAGGCTTTTTTGCAGCTAGAGTTCTAGATGTGCACCTCATCCAGAAGGCGCATGTAAGAAATCCCAACTTCTTCCCAGTTCTTGCACGTGAACCTGGGATTAACTGAATAAGAGATGAGGGTGAAGTAGAAAACAGAAAGGGTGTTTCCAGGAGCTGACTGAGCTAGGGAGATTGTTACCAAGGAGGTAACAATTGATGAGTTGTGAAGGAGAGAGAAAATCAGAAGCCAGGAAATGGATCCAAAGCCAGCAAAGAAGAGAAATTAAATTCTGTGTTAAATGCGAGTGGCTGAGTTGAAGATAGAGACCAGGAATGAGATGAAAGGTCTGTAGCAACGTTGAGAGTATGGAGCAAGGAGAGAGATGCAACTCAGGGTGACCTCAAGTTCTTCAGGTTTTTGTGATCAATTGGTCCTTAAGAATTAGGTAGAAATGGGCCCAAGTGCCAATCCTACACATCCTAGTTAATCAAGCATTCCTCCCAGCACACCAAAGTGCCTAGGAAAGGAGAAGTGACTCCTGTTGCCTCTAATCTTCTCAGGTCCCCGCTTCCATTGTTCTCTCCATCTGTGCTTCGTGTGCCACCCTCCAGAAGAGCTGGTCCATTCCCCAAGGTCACCACTGCAAGCCCTGCACTCCCCCAAGTGCCACCAGTGGCAGACTTCACTCAGGGATTGGGATACTACATCATAACTTGTTACAGAAAACCACAAAGTTGAATGGGAGTCCCTTTCTTAAAAGTCCTTTGGCCAGGGACTTCCCTGGAGGCTCAGTAGTTAAGAATCTTTCTGCCAACGCAGGGGACATGGATTCCAGCCCTGATCCGGGAAGATCCCACATGCCGCGGAGCAACTAAGCCCGTGCGCCACAACTACCGCGCCTGTGCTCTAGAGCCCGTGAGCAGCAACTACTGAGCCCACTCGCCACAACTACTGAAGCCTAGAGCCTGTGCTCTGCAGCAAAGAGTAGTCCCCGCTGGCCACAAGTAGAGAAAGCCCTCGCACAGCAACAAAGACCCAAGGCAGGCAATCAATCAATCAATCCTTTGGCCAATTTGGCCCTCAAAAATTCTCTTGGGTTCTTTCTTCTGAGTTCCTGTCTCATCTTACTCTGTCTTGTGGTCAAACCCTCCTCTTCCCTGAAGCAAATTCTTATTTATTTCTTCTGCTGAGCAGTTTGCATTTTTGTCCCCTTCCTCATCCAGCCTGGTCTGCCCAGATGGTCCTTTCTCCAGGCAAAATGGCCCGTTAAGACAAGTGTGTCTCCTAAGAGGTGACACACCTTAAATCAAGGTAGAGAATGGATTTGAAGACATAGTAGAGAGGCTTATATGAAGCAAAGTCCCAAAGGAGAGATGAGAGATGGCATCCAGGCTCAGGTGGAAGGAGTGAACCCGTCCCTCTGAGATGGAGGAAAACAGGAGCAGCAGAGGGCGCAGAAGAAGGAAGACGGTTCCTGCTCTCGTTCCTGTAAGGCTGGGAAGCCAGTGCACAGGTCCTTTTTCCTTTTGACTCAGCCTTGGTGCATCCCATGGTGGTAGATCATGGTGGTTAAGGGTCTGCCCTGCAGTGCTAGGCTGCCTGAATATAAGCATTTGACCTACTACTCACCAGCTACATGGCTTTCAGGCCATATAGCTTTACCTGACATTCTGCATTTGTGAAATGAGGATAACAACAGCACCTATCCTGTAGAGCTGAGAGGAGTATTAAATGAGAAAATGTATGAAGTGCATAGAACAGTGACTGAAATACCTTCAGTGCTCCACAGAAACCAGCTATTATTATGCTAACAGAAGTGCCCTCCTAAAGGAACCAGCCCATTCAGTTGGACCGTAGAGCGAGATTAAGGAATAGAGCTCCCACGCGACCATTTAAAGCTTGTAACACTGCACAAACTGCTTAACCTGGCGAAGGCTCAGTTTTCTCACCCTTAAAGTAGGGGTGACTATACCTACCTCGTGGGGCTCTCTAAGGGTAAAGGACAATGTCGTTTATAAAGAGGCTAGCTCAACTGCACTAGTAAGTCCCTTCTTGTCCAGGAAGTTGTCTGCACTGCCAAGCTGATCTCTCATTCTTGATCTTCCCCAACCAATCTTAGAAGATTAAAAAAAAAAAAAAAAAAAGCAGCAGGGGACTTCCCTGGTGGCGCCATGGATAAGACTCCACACTGCCAATGCAGGGGGCCCGGGTTCAGTCCTTGGTGAGGGAACTAGATCCCACATGCATGCCACAACTAAGGAGCCCGCATGCCTCAACTAAGGAGCCCGCCTGCCACAACTAAGACCTGGAGCAACCAAATAGATAATTATTTTTTAAAAGGCAACAATAAGCCATAAATATCTCTCCTGCCTTCCTCTTTTTTCTACATTTCCTTCTGTGTTCTCAGTAGATTTTACAAAAAAAAAAGGAAATGTGATAAAATAAAATTGAAGCAACAATAAATATACCTTCATAATAGTGATGGTTACCACCAGCAGGAACCAGACTTGCCAGAGGGCAGGCAGTCTGCTTTCTCCTTCCTCTCGTGACCTATTCAAGTGCTCTTTGGCCCTCTTCTTCCCTACCCTGGGGTGAAATCTGTGATTTGGTCCCATAGCTTTCCCCATTATTCTTCGATACTAAAACGTCCTTAGATCATTTTCAACCATTAGAGAGACCAATCCAATGCAATATCATATAATCAAAACTATAGGCTTTCACAACTTGAATGGCTCTGGAGGGCATTATGCCAAGTGAAATAAGTCAGACAAATACTGTATGATCTCACTAACATGTGGAAGCTCAAAAAGCTAAACTCAGAGATATAGAGTAGAGTGGTGGTTACCAGGGGTTGGAGGGGTAGAGGACATGGGGAGATACTGGTCAAAGTGTGTGAACTTCCAGTTATGAAATTAACAAGTTTGGGGATCTAATGTACAGCATGATATTATAGCTAATAACACTGTATCATATATTTGAATGCTGCTAAGGGAGTAGATCTTAAACGTTCTCACTGCAAAAAGGAAATCGGTAACTATATGATGGAATGGGAGTGGTAGCTAATACCACGGTGATCATCATTTGCAATTTATAAATGTATCAAACCTTGAACTTCTACAACACCGTGTGTCAATTACATCTTACTCAACCGGGGGGAAGGGGAAACTACAAATTTTCACTTGGTTAAAACTTTGCCCATCCCCCACACCAGCCTGCAGCAGGCAAGGGTTTGTGGTCAATTTCTTTGTGCTTCTTCCTCTACCTCCTCCCAGACTCACTAGTTTGCTGATTATGAACCTCTGGGGTCCAGTGCTGGTGGACAGGAGGAGGAGGAGAAGGAGGAAGAGACTTCCTTGAATGGAATAGTTGAAAAGGACACTGGTGCCCTGCGGCCTGGCAGATGCCCACAGCTAACTCACGATCTCCTGGAGCTGTTGCTGTCTCTTTAGAAAACGTCTTGCTAGGCACCTCCAAATCCAGCTCTCTCCTTATAAGCAATGCCTGACCTCCAGCTGGCTGCTTCGAACCCTCCCCACAACACTGATTTCCAGGAGCCGACCCTTCCAGCAAGGTAAGTGGACAACTGTCATTTACACACCCGCCCACATTCTTTTTATTATTTATTATGTATTTTTTATTTATTGACTGCGTTCGGTCCTCTCTGCTGCACGCAGGCTTTCTGTAGCTGTGGCGAGCCGGGGCTACTCTTCATTGCAATGTGCAGGCTTCTTATCGCAGTGGCTTCTCTTGTTGGAGAGCACGGGCTCTAGGCGTGTGGGCTTCAGTAGTTGCGGCTCATGGGCTCAACAGTTGTGGCTCACGGGCTCTAGAGCTCAGGCTCAGTAGCTGTGGCGCACGGGCTTCGTTGCTCCGCGGCATGTGGGATCTTCCCGGATCAGGGCTCGAACCCGTGTGCCCTGCATTGGCAGGAGGATGCTTAACCACTGCGCCACCAGGGAAGCCCCTCACCCACATTTTCAGTTTTACATTTCCCCACAGTATGAATCCCAGCTTCCCGGGGAAGAATCCACAAAAAAACAATGTCCAGTGCCCTTGGTGCTACGGCATGGACACGTGACAAAGATTCTGCCCATCAGAGGCACCACGTGAGGCTTCCATGCTGGAGTCAGTCCCGGGAGGGAGCATGCAGGTGGACACGGCTTCCCTGGCACTGACGGGGGTGATGGCAGGGGCAGCTTAGTCTGGAGTCAGCTGAGGCCCAGCGGCAGCTCTCTCCCTGGGGTGAGGTTCTGAGGCTTGTTCCCAGGAGGCCAGACTTAAAGCCTGTCCCAAAGATCCTGCCAGTTGCTAATGCTCCCTCCCAAATCCCTCCCTGTTTACACTGACTGGGCTTCTGTCGTCTGTAACTGAGAACTTCCACAAGATAAGACCCTCTAAAGGTCATCGGTCCAGCTCTCTGAACCAGCTTCCTTCCAGGGGCCACATCCTAAGGGTTCACGATGGCTAACGGGGCAGCATGCTCAGATACCACCGCCCGTCCTCCACTTTGCTGCAAGAAAGAAGGCCCAGCCTCTGGCCTTCAGACTCTTCTTGCGGGAATCAGACACCAGGCCCTGTACCCTTAAGCTCCAGGAGACTCTCACCATCTCGGCAAGCAGCTTTCCAAAACCTCCTCACTTGGCTGAAGGTGACGGGAAGGCACTCCTTTCCTCACGTGGAGTGGGGCACAGAAATGGCCAGAACCCCCAGAATCACCGCATGGGATTCTTTCTCTCCACTGGCCTCCTCACCCCTTTCATCTCTTCTTCTATAACCCAGGCAGGGATCTTGGGCTCAAGCTGGCAGAACAAGCTTTGTCATGTCTTAGCATGCTGTGCACGGGGTCTAGCCCCTTGCTACAGAGGAGGTTGTACTGGGCAACTATGATACTGTTTTCAGCCTTTGAGCCTTCTGAAAAACAGTCTAGAATAGAGAAAGTCCCGGCTGAGCATCCTGTTAAAAGTCAGCAGGCACCATGAACTGAACTGTTCAAAACAAAACCATCCCCAAATTAGCATCTAGTTCCAAGATTCCAAATTTTCATCAGGGTCTCATTCAATAATATTAACCAATCCAACATTTCCTGTGTGTGCTCTCCGCACAGAAAACACACATCCGCTCCTGTTGACAGCCTCCAGCAGACGGCCTCATGTGGAGGCACCAACAGGCTGCACTGAGCTGACAAGCTGTCAAACCGCTGAATAGACAAGGATGATGTCAGAAACCTGTTCCATCACTGCTGCCTGCAGCTGGTGTTCATTATATGGAATGTCAGGTATGCTGTGAAAGGTTAGAAAAAGAAAACCTTACCTGTTCTTCATCTGTGTGTAAGTCAGGTCTCTCAGGGAGAACTGGCCTGGGGGTACTAGGCTTACACGCTATTTCTGTCATTTTTTTTCCAGCCTCCTATTGCAGGACCCTTAGCCTTCTCCATCTTCAAAGTCCCCCCAACAGTTTCCGGAGTCCCTTGGAGGCATCAGGTATGTACTCCTGGGACCGTCCTCTCAGCTACCCTGGGCATTCACCAACTTTCTCCTCTATAGCCCTTGATTCCTAGAAAGAACTGGAAGCACCATGAAGGTGCATCGAACACATTGCAAAGGTAAGATCAAGCCACACAGGGTTCCGTAAAGTCACGGCATGCCTGACCTCCTCCTGCTGCCAGTGCCACTCTTTCCCTGTGGCCACTGCCACCAACATCACAGGCTGCCAAACCTACCCAAAACAACCCAAAATGGCACCAAAGCACTTCACCATCTCCGTCACTAGGGAGAACTCTCTGTCCCTCCCGGGCTGTGCTCTGCAGTGTAGGTCCCAGTGCTGATGTGACGTGGGCTTCAAGTCTCACATGGGTTCTAGATAAACTGCCCTTGAATAGACTTGCAGTGTCCCACAACTGAACCAGATGCAAATCTGAGAGGTGGGATGCTAGATTCCGACTCCAAGACACCTGCTGTGGACCACTTGTGGGGCCTGGCTTCTCTTCTCTGGGGATGAGTTCTGTCCCAGGACATGCCAGCAGAATGTACTCCAAAGGTACATTTGTATAAGCCCAGGCCTGGGTACACCCTATGCTGAAAATAGTTTCGAGGCTAACTGAGAACCTAGGTCTCCCACAGATTGAACACCACAACCAGTTTTCAGAGGAAAAGTCATAAATTCTCAGAGGAAAAATCAAATGGCCAAAATTACCTATTGAATTTGCAACACCCACTAAATGTCACTTGAGGCAGAAAAGTTGATTTCTTGAAGGGGAGGACTGTTAATGTTGCTCTACAAGACAAGGCAGTCTTCCAAAATGGAGAGAGCCAGCAGTGAAATTCAGCCCTTGGCACTCCTGCCCCACGTAGCTCCCCATCCTCTCAAAGGTCTTCAGTGACCACAGAACAGTGAACACAGATCCCTGGAGCCCCACCATCCTGCTCTGGTTCTCCTGGCCCCAGACATCTTTCTTTACCTCCCCTTGAGTACCCCCAATTCTGACCATCTTCCCTAACACGATCTGAGCTCTCACTGTACCTAACAAGGCCAGGCCTCTTCACAATCTATATTGTGTAATATATGTGTACAAAATATGAAATATTACAGCCCATGTTGGCCAAATTGGGAAAAGATAACTTAATTCAACATTACACACACACACTGACCACCTGCCAGATGACAAGTATTAAATAATGGAGATGAATCAGACTGATTTCAGAGTTTACCATCTACTCCAGAAGGGCTTAAAAGGTTTTTACGGGCACAGATTCTGGGAAAAAAGCTGGGCTCCTCTGCTTGCCATTGTAACCCTTAGACAGAAGAATTAACTTTCCTGTATAAACTTATTCATCCTTAAAAATGGAGATAAGAAGAGTATCTATCTAATGCTTGGTATTGCTATGAATAGGTAACACGTCAATATTCATTTAACACCCAGAAAAGCACCCAGCGTTACTAGCATTTATAACAACTCTTAAGGAAGATAGGCATAGATATCACTACCTGTGATATAAAATACATTACTTAGTAGTGCGGTAAAAGTACCAACAGCAACTATACACAGTTCTATATTCTTATCTGAGGCAGAGCTGTGTCCGCAGCTAAGATTTAAGTGTACAGTCATCAAGATATATTTACTGATATTCTACAAGGTGCCAGACACTGTGCTGGACCCAGAAGACAGCGGGACCAGCAGGGCTCCTAAGGACTCAGCCCTGCCCTTAAAACGCTGACGGTTTAGTCAGTGGTGAGACAGGTCTGGAAGATGAGAGACATGGGTCTACCAGCTGTTTATTTGTGTGAAGAACAGAGGCACTGTGTTTGAGGAAAGTTTATCCTTCAACATTAATCATGGTGGGGCATTAACCAGGTGGAGCACAGGTTACTGGTCCATCCCTGGTTTGGTTACTCCCCAGCCAGCTGTGGCCAAGTGGGCGGGATCGTGTGGTACAAAACATGGCTGCCACCTCCTCCCTAGGGCTGTGGGCAGGGCTGTCCTCCAGAAGAGTGGGTGGAGTGGCCCACGTGTACACTGTTTAATATCAGCAGGCAGGTGTGGAAGATCAGTCAGGGTCATAGGGCAACGTGGCCAAGGCACAGGGAACAGGGGGGTCCATTCGTGCCAGTCCGGATACAGGAAGAGAGACGGGGTCCTTGTATGCGATTGGTCTACTTTTGCAATAGTGAGTCTCTGACCGCTTTATGTCCTCTAATTTCCACTGCTGCTTAGATTGATTCACATATTTGTATCTTAAGGAAAGTCAAAATAAGCTCATAACCTTACTCATCTTTCAAAATTTCCTTTTGAACTCCCAACTCCTAAGAAAAAGGTACTCCTTTATCTGAAATCTGTCCACAGCACTCCCCGTCACGCACTCTTGAAAACTTGACACTCTCTTTGAACCACTCTTTTTCTTGCGCCTTTCATTAAGTCAGTTGCCAATGACTTTGGGAGGCAGTGCAGAGTAGTCAAAAAAGCAAGACTTTTGGAGTCGTCCTGACTTGAGTACACATCCTAGCTCTGTCACGCACTAACGTGAGATCTTTAAGTTATTGCACTGAACTGAGTCTTCATTTCACGATCTGTACAATCAGACTAATGACACCTACCTTATACTATCCTTGTTAGAGTAAATAAAACATTGTAAGGAAAGCCGCTCACACGAGCTGCAAACAGTGAACCCTCCTCAGTAACCATAAGTTCTTATTTGCTACCTGACAGGTATTTCACACCTACTGTCTCATCTTGGTTTCTCTGACACACCCTAGCGTGACAATAATAACCTTCTTATTTTCCATTGTTTCCCTCCCCAACCCATTATACACCCAGTTGTCAGAAGACTCTTCCTAAAAACAACTCCAATCCCTTCACTGCCCAGATTGGAAATCTTTAATGACTCCTCCAATGTCAACCCAATAAAGTTTAGACTCTTTAGTTGGGCATTTAAATTTTTCAGATTTAGGGACTTCCCTGGTGGCGCAGTGGTTAAGAATCCTCCTGCCAATGCAGGGGACACGGGTTCGATCTCTGGTCCAGGAAGATTTCCACATGCCAAGGAGCAACTAAGCCCGTGGGCCACAACTACTGAGCCCACATGCCACAACTACTGAAGCCCATGCACTCAAGAGCCCATGTGCTCCACAATAAGAGAAGCCACTGCAATGAGAATCCTGCATACCGCAACGAGGAGTAGCCCCTGCTCACCGCAACTAGAGAAAGCCCACACGCAGCAATGACGACCTAAAGCAGTCAGATAAATAAATAGATTAATTAATTAATTAAAATTTTTTTCTCAGATTTGGCTCCCCTTGCTCCCTCCCAAGAAAGCCTCTGACCTGCTCAAACTGGATGAGTCACCAATTCCAAACCCACCCCCACAATTTTCCATGCCTGTCTTTTCTTGACACTGTTCTCCCTGCCTAGAATGCACTGTCCTCTTTATCCCTTTCAATCAAAATTATATCCATCCTTCAGTGGTCCATTTTACTTTTGCCTCACCCATGAAGCTTTTCTGAATCACCAGTTTTAAATCAATTTTCTGTCTGAATTTCCATAGACCATTTAAGCACCTTGCATAGTATAGGTCACCTTCTATTTTACCATCAGTGTAACAGCCTCAACCCTTTTGTGGTACAAAGCAGAGACTAAATAAATATATTCAAGTACTGGACATGGTATGAACATTTAGAATGCCTGAGAGTCACATAGACCCCTTTCTTCATAACTTTTACATAAAACACCACGTTTTGAATCCTAAGACTCAAACCACCCTGGCTACAAATGATTGAACAGGGCCAAAGGAATCTGTCTTATAAGCAGGCTCTCCTCCTAGGAAAGTTTGAATTTGAGCCATGTGGAAAGAGAATAGTTGGAGGAACCAGGCTTTGAGAGAACCCAAGAAGCCACGAGAGACTCCAGTGAGCAGGCATTGTGGAGCAGGAGCCGTGAGTGAACAAGAAGCATGAAGCTGAGCAGAAAGTAAAGGAAGCAAGAGGTCGGCAGGAGTAGTGGACGCAGACTCGGCCCAGAGGAAGCAACAAAAGGAAAACTGAGTCACCAGAGAGATGAACCACTAGGTGGCTGCTGGGACCTGGAATGATTTGATGTCCTGAGCGACCTTTCAGATCTCCACTGGATGAGCCCTTCAGCTGAGGGTGACTTTCTGTGCTCTCTTACTAGCTCAACACCCGTACAGCAAACCCCCATCACCTTGGGCAACTGAGTAAATATTTGTTCTTAACAGTCTAAAAGAACCTCCCATAGTACGCCAGACATGAAGTAGTTCTCAGTGCCTCTGTGCTCTCTTCGGAGACAGGTTCAGTTCCCTCTGTGTTGCCACGTAGCACGTTAGCGAAATGCATAAATGCTTTTGGCTTTTCATACTGTTCGGATAGGAAATGTCTTAAGTTTCTGAGACCTGATTGCTTTCATCCTGAGCTTGGCATCTTATTGCTTGATACCATCTTGTTTGAAAATTCTGGCTCAGCCCTTTCTCTCCTAATGGCCATATGTAAGCTTCTTAACCCAATATAACTCAAGACCATTATCTTCACTTTATAGAGGAGGTAGCTGGGGCATGGACGATTGAAGTCTGGCAAGGATACTGTGGTTTAGCAGCAACAATATAATTTAGAATTCCTGAGATGCCTTACCTATTATTCTCCCCTAGTCCCTATGTGGTTAGACTAAGATGAATGAACATGAATTTAAAAAAAAAAAAAGAAAGTAAAAGAAAAGAGAAGAAAAAAAAATTACCATCTTCAAAAGTGGATAGTAACTGAAGCAGCAATTTAGCAAAATGATTGACTTCCTCCTGAGAACCCTCTCAAAACCTCCAGAAAATGATAGATTTCAACACTTACCTGAAGCATCAAGCTCTGTGAGCATAAGCAAAGATTTAATCTGATAATGCGTGGATCTGGAGCCAGTTGGCTGCCCTGCTTTTTCACCTCTGAATTTTACTTTGTCAACAAATGTTCTCTTGCCAGATGCTTCTCTGTGGACTGTCAATAACTTAAGGGCCAAATTGGCAGAGACAGGTTTCTGCCCAAATAACTGAAAGCTCAGAATGCAACCAACAGGCAGGAAAGAGAATCCTCAACACAAGCATAAGAGATCAGCCCCACCATCCCGATTTTAGAGAAGAGTAAACGGAGTCTCAAAGACACTAAAAAGTTGTCATGACCACCCAGGAAGTAGGAGATCAGAGCTTCCAATCTATATTATCTAACTCCTTATACCACCCTTTGTCTACCGCTGCGAGATTCTGCCTTTTACATCCTGCTATTTGGAGAAAGTTGGATGTTGCCTACATTTCAGTTTTCAACCAGATATTTAAACTCTGAAAAGTATAGTCCTGGCTAAAATTAGTAAAAATAAAATAAAGAATTATTCAGAGTTCACATAGACATTGTGACGTGCTGAACTTGGTGGAGTCATTTTTAAAATAATCAATTAGCATCCATTTCAGACAACAGAGCTGCACATTACCCTTCAAATAAATGCAACATTACATACCCAGAAGCAATCAAGGCTACATACGAGGTCCCTAAGTTGTCTGGAATGAGCAGCCACTGCTTTTTTTGTTATCTCCTGGGCTCCCTTTTTTCTTTTCTAGGTAATAAAACCACTCTTTCTTGACAGAAATCCATTCCATTGTTGACCTTAAGCCTTCTCATCTGGCTAATCAAATCACTCCCTTTCTCTAGACACAATGACAGGTTCAGACATAAACTTTGACTCAAGCAAGGCCAATGAGATCTGCCTCTGAAATTTGTTATGTGGATATATTCATGGACTATTAGCCAGAAGGATGCAAGCTCCAGCCTTCCAGCAGCCATAGTTTCAGAGCACAAAGGGCCCATTTAAACAGATTATTGTGGATAAGCGGAGCCAAGAAATGGAGAGACAGAGAGAGCCAATAAATTATCCCCATTAAGTCAAATTTTGGCTACAAGCAATTAAAATGATCCCACCAGATAAAACACCAGATCCAGTATTTTTGTAAGAGCTGGCAAGTGGCTCAAATATTTGTGACAGGGAAGAGAGTGACAATAAAAATGTGGGTATTGCAGGTTCATTTTAGGGTGGAATCTAGAGTAAATTCATTCATTTCATGCAGAGATTTTTTATTTTTTATTTTTTCTGGAGAAGGATTTAGTAAACAAATGAGAGAAACATAAGAAGACAGTAAAATATCCTGAGGTAGCCATCATGAATATTTTGGTATACATGTGAAATAATAGGATATAGCAGGGGCTGTCAAGCTTTTGCTGTAAAGGTTCAGATAGTGAATATTTTAAGCTTTATGAGCCATATGGTCTCTATTACACCCTGCCATTGTAGCCATGGACAACACAAAAATGAATGGGGATGGCTGTGGTCCAATAAAACTTTATTTATAAAAACAGCTGGTGGGCCAGATTTGGCCTGCAAGCCATAGTTTCCTAACCCCTGGGATATAGGATCAGCTGCTCTAACAAAAACCCAAAATGACAGTGATAAAAATAAACTAGAGCACTGCTGGGGGGAATGTGAACTGATCCAGCCACTATGGAGAACAGTATGGAGGCTCCTTGAAAAACTAAAAATAGAACTACCATATGACCCAGCAATCCCACTCCTGGGCATATACCCAGAGAACACCATAATGCAAAAAGACACATGCACTCCAATGTTCATTGCAGCACTATTTACAATAGTCAGGACATGGAAGCAACCTAAATGTCCATCAACAGAGGAATGGATAAAGAAGATGTGGTACATATATACAATGGACTATTACTCAGCTGTAAAAAGCAATGAAATTGGGACATTTGTAGAGACATGGATGGACCTAGAGACTGTCATACAGAGCGAAGTGAGTCGAAAGAGAAAAACAAATAGCATATATTAACACATATATGCGGAATATAGAAAAATGGTACAAATCAACCGGTTTGCAAGGCAGAAAGAGAGACACAGATGTAGAGGACAAACATATGGACTCCAAGTGGGGGAAGCGGGGAGGGTTGGGGGGGGAATGAACTGGGAGACTGGGATTGCCATATATACATTACTAGTAAGAAAAAAGTATCAAATTTTACACTTTAAATATATGCAGTTTATTGTACGTCAATTGTATCTCAATAAAAGTTCTTAAAAAATAAAAAATAAACTAGAAATTCATTCTTCTCTCAGGAACAATTTGGACATAAACTGTTCAGGGGCACAATGGCAACTAAAATGTGTCAGAGACCCAGACGCTTTCTGTCTTGTTGCTCTGCCACCCCTAGGATGTTGCCCTCTGAGATGACCTACGATCATGTCCACGATCCAGCCCATAGGGAAGGGAGAAGGAAAGAAAGGAAAAGGGAAAAGGAAAAGCACATCCTTTCCCTTTAAGGGTGCCAGGCGGAAATCCCATAGGTAACTCCCACTCACATCCCATTGGCCAGAAGTTAGTCATGTGACCACATCTAACTGCAAAGCAGGCTGGGAAATGTAGGCTATATTCTGGGCAACATATGGGTAGCAAAACACTAGGGTTCGTTGGTTTGTTTTTCTGTATAAAAGAAAAAGAACAGACGTTAGGAGACGAATAGCTGCCTCTGCCACAGTTTTCCTTCTTTCTTTTTTTTTTAAAATAAATTTTAATTATTTATTTATTTATTGACCGTGTTGGGTCTTTGTTGCTGCGTGAGGGCTTTCTCTAGTTGTGGGGAGCAGGGGCTACTCTTCATTGCAGTGCGCGGGTTTCTCATTGCTGTGGCTTCTCTTGCTGCGGAGCACAGGCTCTAGGTCCACAGGCTTCAGCAGCTGTGGCACACAGGCTCAGTAGTTGTGGCTCATGGGCTTAGTTGATCTGCAGCATGTAGGATCTTCCTGGACCAGGGCTCAAACCCATGTCCCCTGCATTGGCAGGTGGATTCTTAACCGCTGTGCCACCAGGGAAGTCCTCTTCCTTTCTCTTTAACGCACCTATGCATGTTAGGACATTTCCCCCCCATCCGTCCCCATCCCATAGCCTAGGAAGTAACCCAAGAAAAAAGGAGTGACTGGGACAGGTGGCTTCATTGTCAAATTAGTAAAATAGGTTTTGTGACATAAGCCAGAGTTGGAAGGTGGGTATGTGCCCTTTAAAGACAGTAAATTAAAGTTATATTACCAGGAGTGACGTGACTATCTTGTCTAAACTTGAGGTTTTTCAGCAAGAGACTAGTCTTATGTGTTTTTGATTTTGATGCTTGGAACAAGGGCAAGTGTCATTAGGATTGGGAAACACTCCCACCCCTTCTATCTTGGGACTCTAAGTTCAAGTTTCTCCACCAGCACCAGAGATGATAGCCTAGACTATGCCTTTGACTTGCAAGCAGGTTTTAGAAGCTGGACAACTACAAGACACAAAAGAGGATATGGGACTTGGTGAATAATACTGAGAGAAGCACAGAGTGTCCCAGAAAATGGGGTTGGGTAAGCAAGCCAAGACTTAGTTTGAGAGGGAAGAGTTAAGGAGAGAGAGAATAAAGAAAGAGATAGAAAAGGGAGCATTAGGACAAGACAGAGCATCTGTAAGGTGGCACAATCTGGAGCCCCATGTGAGGCTTCCTGCGGTCTGGGCGCTGAATGCCCCTCACCCGCTTTGGCGGGAAGGGGATGGAGCCAGCCTGGGGGAACCGTGGTTGCTTTTTCTACATCCACGGCTCAGGAAAGTTTTAACTTATCCCTGCAATCTCTGAATAAAATGCTGTTTAAGCGTTCCCTGGAAGACAGGTTTTCATGTGATTGTTTGAAGAGGGCAGCCAACGTGGTGTCTGGAACAGGGAGAAAAATAATCCCTCCTCGTTACCAGCAAGCACCCTCTCGGTGGACTAAGGATTGAGGATTCCATTCATGACAACAACACAACTAGAGAGACAAAATGACAGAAGTCTACGTGCTCTCGCCCAGTACGAGGATAGAGGCACACCTGTTTTCAAAGGTATGTCTCACACAGTACATGTGTATATAGACAGAGCACTGCCTGTATGCTCCAATCCCACTTCTAGGTTTTAAAGCCTATACAGAATTTGTGTCTTGTGTATCCATCTTTACATTCCTGAAGAAGCAAGCACCAGCCTTTCCATATGTGTTGATGCTTCGAACGAAAGAGATCATCTAATGTGCAATTTCTTAAAAAAACATCTATCAAACACCTACGGCGAGCTAAACACTAGGCATCTGAGATACAAAGATGCAGATTCACAGTCCCTGTCGTAAACACTTTCAGCCTAGGAAGTAGATGGACGCCGAAGTGGACATCTGTTGTTTTTTGGCTTCCAGCCCCTGACCCCAACTTCCTCTTTGCATATCACTCCCTCTTTTGGGAAATCCCCAATATTGTGTGTTTGGGATGGGCCATACCCTTTCACACCACGGAAGCCAAAGTTACTAGATGCTCTTCTCCTTCTCCCCTTTCCATTCCTGGTGCAGCAACAGAGTGGGCACATGAAGGGGCCCAGCCAATCAGATGCTCTCCCAGGACATGGACGCGCGACCGTGTTGTAAGAGCCTTGGGTGTGGCTGGAGGTTACAGTCAACACGATGGGGGTCGCAGATCCTCTGGTTCTTGCCCATTTTCCAACCCAAGTCTTAGAGTTTTTCTTTGACTTTGAGAACCTCTGATACCACTCCAGTAAGTTTATTTCTTTCCCTTCAGATTTCCAGAGTTGGTTTCATGGCCAGGGGCCAAATCCCTTGCTGATGTAGACGTGCTAATCTTTTGAATACAGAAAGAAATGAGAAACCTACCCAAACCATCTCAAAAAAAGTAGAGTTTATTGTAGGAACACAGTGAGCAATGTGGGAAATGGAGATGCCAAAATGTAAGGCCGGACACCCTTATGGGTGAGTCTTCATGATGCCCGAGTTTAAAGGCTACTTCTGGGCTTAATCAATCATCCATCGTCCTGGTCCGAGCTCTTAAGAAACTTATAGTCCAGTAAAAGAGATATATGATAGTAAACTGATAAGCAAAATATGGCAGTTTATGATAAAAATTATGAAAGAATGAAGATGTATTTACTAGAGCCTCAGGATGTTTCTAGGTCCCTCGGCCCAGGAGCTGCTATCAACATGACTGCTATCTCCATATGTCAGCCTCTTTCAGCCCCACTACCAAGTGAATTCTGGAGTTGCTATAGCACATTTTTCTCCACCTTATAGCTTCTGCTTCTTCAGAGTTCCTGATGCCTCATCCTTTAACCTTTTAGATCATAGCTTCTCCAGGGTCACAGCTTGGCTTTCCTGGGAAGCAGACCCTGAGGAGGGGACCAGCAGACCAGAGCGGATCCAGATGGGGAGTGCTCCTGGGATGCCCACCTGCGGAAGGGGAAAGAAGTGGCTGGAACTGGATGAAGAGAGAAGTCGAACTGCAGTGCCGTCTCGACTTGTGTGACCAACTGGTCCCGGTTTGCCAGGGACTTTCCAAGTTACAGCCCTGAAAGGTCCACGTCCCCAGAACTCTCTCTATCCCAGGCTAACTAGCACAGTGGTCACCTGAGTACTGACAAAGGCCTCAGCCAACTACACAGGTCACTCTGAAGCGGAGATGGTACTTCAAAATTTTCCCAAGGGTTGACCCTGCATCTGTGTCAACCAGCCATTGGATATGGGCTTCCCTGGGAAGGGTGCGTGTCCTTGGGCGGGGAGGGTGGGGGACGACACGAGAGACAATTCTCAAAGAGAGCTGGCCATGGAGGGCTGTCTGCTGGCAGCACTCCCAGCAGCAGGAGGCATCACCCTTGCTCTTCCGCATGGGATCTGAGCAGCACATCCCAGCATCCGCTCCATCAGGTTCTCTGTGCGACGTGACCTTTCAGCGTCAGTTCCGACTGCTCATTGCTGGCATCGCTCCCCGTTCAAATCCCTGGCAGAATCTGATCCCACCTGGCCCACATCACAGGTCACGAACCACCTGGAGATTGGCTCCCCTTGTTCAACTTCGCTATGGTTGGAAGCAGGGTCGTAAGGGAGAAACACGTCCTTCTAGACTCACCCCTTCGACAGGGTCTGTGGGCAGGAAATCTTGCTGGTGAGCATCCTAACGGCATGGCCATATACCACCATCAATTTTAATGTGCTAGAGTGGATGGAACAGGTAAGTATACGAGATGGAGTATTTCAGTATCCAGTGGATGGAAGATATACATAAGTACAGTTTGTGTACTACCCAAACACCTAGGTCTGACTAGTGGAGCCCAAAAGAGGTTTCCCACAGTTGAATTAGGACGTGACGGATGAGCTAGGAGCAGGGTTTCGCCCAGCAGGTAGGTAGAGGACGACATTCAGAGCAGAGGGAACCGTGTGTACACAGGCACGGAAGTGTGAGAGAAATGTGAGTGGCCTTGAAGGGGTTGCCTTTCAGCCACGCCTGTACTCACTGCCTTTGAACCAGGTCCCTGGGAGGCATTTCTGGCAGCTGCTCAGAGGGAAGCATGCCACGCATTGAATCATCTGGGGCACTCCCTGTTCCCACCTTCCGTGAGCTGGTGCCAGGGAGCTCCTGGGCCACGTCGTGGCCTACCCTGATCCTGTTTGGCTTGTGTGCTCTGCCGGGATCCCCGCAAGGGGTGGCATGGCCTGGGGCCCCCGCTGCCCTTTAGACACCGGCAGCCGTCAGCTCAATGCAAATGCTGGTCAGTGCAAATCCTCATACCGGGAGGTTCTCACTGATGGCAGCTGGGCCTTGGGAAGGGGGCCAACGGGTGGGTTTAGTTGCCAGTTTGACTCTGGAAGGCAGCTCTGCTGCTCCTATTTCAGCGCTAAGAATGGAAGGATTCCCATGAGAGGTGTAAAGGTTCCACCTATGGTTTCTGGAAGCACTAAAGTTTGCTGATTTCTGAAGCATCACACAAGGACAACAATGAAGTAGATGCTTACAACAATGAAAAGGATATCACATCAGCAAGTTTGCAAGATAATAATAGCTAACATTTATTGAGCACGTATTTAGTGCCAGATAATAGCTTATAGGAATTAATCCATATAGTTGCCATAAACACCCCATAAACTATATGCTATTATTGTCCCTATTTCTCATGAGGAAATAGAGGCACAGAAGGGGTTAAGTAGCTCTGCCTGAAATTCCACATCATGTAAGTGGATTTGCGCCCATGTAAGTGGGTTTGCGCTCCATCTCAATCGTACCATTAGCCAATGTTCTGATGATTTAACTGGCGTCTTATGGGGGGATGTCTGAAAAATGTTCTACGATTTATTAATGCAAAGTTCTTTCAGGTACCTTGTCTCAGTTCATCTTCATATTAGTTCAATGAGGGAGTCACCCCATTTTACAGATGAAGAAATGAAGGCTCAGAGGAAATCAACTGAATGAATAACCGATGAGTGGCCGCATTAGGACCTCAAATAACTGTCTCCCTTCCCAGTTTACCCTGCTGTGAGTCATTTCAAAGGGGTCTAGGAATATTTGTACCCAAATATACATAATGAATGTATGTACCCTAAAGGTACTCAGAATGACTACACCTTAGTGTTGTGCTTGTATTCAGTATAGTGAGCATTTCCTAAAGAACAAGCATTAAGGAACATGGGCGTGAAGGTTATATGCAAAGAGGTCTGAGCTGGGAGTCAGGACTCCTGGGTTCTAGTCCGCCCCAGCATGAACGCCAGTGACCTCGACGAACTAACATACCTTCTGGGGCCTCGTTTTTCTCCTCTGAAAAACCAGCAGGTTGGGTTTTATGAACTCATGTTTCTTTCCAACCATTACAGACATACTGATGGCATTGTAAGGCTGGGTTCCCTAGAAATACTCAAATCAGCATAATCTCAAGTGGAACTGATGGGGAACCAGCATCTGTGTAGTAGCAACCTACCCATTCACTCCCAGGTGTGCCCTACCTGGCCTCAAGATGGTCTAACTGACATGGAGCGTTTCTAGTTGGGCATCGCATGGAGGCAGAAGTGGAGACAGAAGAAGTATTTCAAAAGAATCAAAGCAGGTCTACAGGTTTAAAAGACTCAGAGTACATCTACACGTCCACCTCCTTGAACAGGTGAGTTAGGCCCCACATGTTGCACCTCGGTTGATGAAACACAGGGGCTATGTGCTTGCTGCCTCTCCCTCTTCCTGGGGAGTGGCTCAAGCTTCTAACTGCGAGCGACAGGAGGCAAAGTCTCCTTGTTGGTCTGTTTTTGTGTCATCCTCCTATTTGGACTACACATGTGTCCACCTAGATGTGTCATTTTCTGTTGGTGGGGACATCTCTAGATATTCTAGAAGGGTGCTGGCTGAAGCTGTTCCTCAAGTTTTCCCTGCCTTGATTCAATCCTGATTTTTCAAGCTGAAGGTCCTGCTGCTGTTCCTTTTCTTTTTTTCACCGTTTTTATCTCTGTATTTTCACGTTCATGTACCTCATTACATTGCTTGTAGTAGACTAGTATTTCTGAAACTTGAATGATGTGCTACTCATTTTATCAGAAGAAAAACTTCTGTGGCTTTCCCACCACCGCCACTCTGCTAAAATTGACTTAAAATATTATTCTTTTTACATCACCTGGACGTGTGCAAATATAAAAGTGGGTTTAAAAAATCTTTAGATTTAGAGCCTTCATGTGATATACAAGACCAAAACAACCTTGCAAATGAAGCACAAATAACACTACAAAATCTTAACTAACCATATTAATTTACTGTGGCAGACAACGCTGTTTTAAATTGCTGACGTGAAATTTCTGCACAGAATGTGACCGTGGTGTGGGCTGTTATAGCATGGGCTCTTTAGAGTTTGGCGTGCCATCACGTGCCATGTGAGAACTCAATCCTGCCATCTTTTTCTGTCATCCAAACTACTGTCAAGTCTTCATTTGTTCAACACATTGACTGGCTTCTGTTTATCATAAATGCATCATTTTCATATTTTTAAATAAAGTTGTATATATTTAAGGTGTACAACATAGTGGAGGGTTTTGGGGGTTTTTTAAATAAATTTATTTGTTTATTTTATTTTTGGCTGTGTCGGATCTTCGTTGCTGTGTGCAGGCTTTCTCTAGTTGTGGCAAGTGGGGGCTACTCTTTGTTGTGGTGCATGGGCTTTGAATTGCAGTGGTTTCTCTTACTGCAGAGCATGGGCTCTAGGTGCGTGCTAGATCCCACATGCCGCGGAGCAACTAAGCCCGTGCGCCACAAATACTGAAGCCCACATGCTGCAACTACTGAAGCCCATGCACCTAGAACTTATGCTCTGCAACGAAAAGCCACCGCAATACTCGTGCAACGCAAGAAAGAGTAGTCCCCGCTAGCCACAACTAGAGAAAGCCTGCGCACAGCAATGAAGACCCAACATCGCCAAAAATATAAATACACAAATAAATAAATAAATAAATAATAAAATAAATCTTAAAAAAAAAAACTACAATACAATCCAGTAATTCCACTTCTGGGTATTTATCCAGAGAAAATGAAAATACGAACTCAAAAAGATACTTGCACCCCTATGCTCAGGGCAGCATTACTTACAATAGCCAAAATACAGAAGCAACCTAAGTGCCCATCAGTAGATTAATAGATAAAAAAGATGTATTTTATATGAATATTACTCAGCCACAAAATAGAATGAAATCTTGCCATTTGCATGACAGCATGGATGAACCTAGAGGGTATTATTTGAAGTGCAATAAGTCAGACAAAGACCAATACTGTATTATTTCACTAATCTGTAGGATCTAAAAACAAAACAAATGAAGAAACACAACTAGACACAGCATCCGAGATACAGAAAACCAGCAGCTGGTTGCCACAGGGAGAGGGGTGGGGGGAAGAGAGAAATAGATGAGGGAGGTCAGGAGGTACCGACTTTCAGTTACAAAATAAATGCGTCACAGGCATGAAATGTACAGTGTGGGGAACATATTAAATAATCACGCAGCATCTTTGTGTGGTGACAGATGACAACTGGATTTCTCCTGGTGATCATTTTGAAATGTATAGAAATATTGAATCACTGTGTTGTGTAACATGAACTAACATAGTGTTGTAGGTCAATTATACTTTAAAAGCAAACGGACAAACAAACTCATAGATAAAGAGATCAGATTTGTGGTTACTAGAGGCAGGGGTTTCAGGGAGGGTATGAAGGCAGTCAAAAGATACAAACTTCAAGTTATAAAATAAATAAGTACTAGGAATAAATGTACGACCTGATAAATACAACTAATCCTGCTGTACATTATATATGAAAGAGAGAAAATCCTCTCTCGTGTGAGTTGTCATCACAATGAAAAAAAATGTTTCTTTAATTTTGCATCTCTATGAGATGCTGGATGTTCCCTAAACTTACTGTGGGCATCTTTTCATGATGCACGTAAGTCACATCATCGCGTGGCACTCCTTAAACCCACATAGCGCTGTATGTCAATTATACATCAATAAAAATGGAAGAAAACATAGATAAAATTAGATTAGATTAAAAACAGACTTTTTTTTCTAAATGATAGAAAAGAAAAAACATCAAAGTGTATCTCATGGTGTCAGAATAAGTATTGCATACAAGAAATTGTTTCACACACACACACGCACACACACAGTGAACCAATCCAAAGAGATACTGCATTACCTCTGGAGAGGGCCCTGCAGGCCCACTGTTGTCGCCGCATAATGGCTCCTGACAATATCAGGTTTTAATCCCTGGAATCTGTAAATGTTACTTTATAAGGAAAAGGGGCTTTTGCAGAAGTGATTAAATCAAGGACCTTGAGATGGACAGATCATCCTGGATTATCCGTGTGGGCCACACTTGCACAATCCTAAGCGATCTTAAAAGAGAAAGGCAGAGGGAGATTTGACACAGATAGAAGCACAGCCCTGTTGACACCTCAGTTTTGATCCAGTGAAACTGATTCCAGACTTCTGGCATCAAGAACTGTATGAGAGGACTTCCTAGGTGGCACAGTGGTTAAGAATCTGCCCGCCAATGCAGGGGACACAGGTTCAAGCCCTGCTCCGGGAAGATCCCACATGCTGCGGAGCAACTAAGCCCATGTGCCACAACTATTGAGGCTGCGTGCTGCAACTATTGAAGCCCACGCACCTAGAGCCCGTGCTCTGCAACAAAAGAAGCCACCCCAATGAGGAGCCCATGCACCACAATGAAGAGTAGCCCCCACTTGCCACAACTAGAGAAAGCTGGTGTGCAGCAACAAAGACCCAACACAGCCAGTAAATAAAATAAATAAATAAATGTAGGGGAAAAAAAAGAACTGTAGGAGAAGAAGTATCTGCTGTTTGAACCCACCCAATTTGTGGTCATTTGTCACAGCAGTAACAGGAAGCCACGACACCTGCCGTCTCCCCTCACCTCTGCTGGTCCTCGCATCCTGGGGCGGTTCAGGGAGATCCCAGAGGAGGCACCAAGACTATCAGGGCGGTGGGGGTGGTGACCCTTAGGAGACGCAGCGCTATTTACCAGCTGGCTGGAGTATTTTCCTATTTTCACAACTGGAGCAGCCGCCCTGGTCTGGATGGGCTGCTTGTCAGCTCTACTCACGTGTGCGTGAAGATCAGCATGTAGGAAACTGGGTCACGGGTGAAATGGATTCCTTCTGTGGGCAGACGCAGAAAAAAAAAAAAAAGAAGATTGAAGGCCACTAATCCAGGTGACCCAGAATATGCTTAGACTGACTCTTTTTTTCAGGTCACCATCAACATGAAAACACAGAATTTAAATATCTTCATAGAGAACCCGTGGACTCCCAAGATTCACCTGCAGATGCTGAGGGATCCTTGGACCCCAGTTTGAGAAACTCAGTAAAATCAACTTCCCTGTAGCATCAGGAAAGTATTTGCCTTTCTACATCTCTTGTACCTTAGGCCTCATTTGTGGGGGCTCATCCACCCATGGAAGGTGCCCATCTGCTCTCCCTCCTTAACCTGCTCCTGGCACCTGCGCCTCAAGGTGGCGCTTTTACATGGGCCGCCTGCCCACTAGGTCTCAGGCCTCAGTGGACCTGCCCTTGGCTGTGCAGGCTGGGAACCGCTCTGACCTTCTGCCCTCACCTGTCCTCCACCTGGCTCGGCCTCAGGACCTCAGGGTCTTTTTGTTCCCGTGAGCCCCAGGCTCTTTGCTGTCTACAGTCTCAGAGTGCTGACTTGTCTTAGCCCCATGGTCTTAGAAGCAAAGATTTTGAGTAAAATGCTGCTTTAAAAGCAAAACAAAACAAAAACACTGGCTCTGAGGTATAACACACTTCTCTTTCTGGGGCCTGTTTTCTGCTTCTTCTTGACTCTCAAACTGTTACCCTCATGCCTGGCTCTGACACAAGACTGGGGTCCTTACTAACCTTGGTAAGGGGTGGGATCCTTACCTAACAAGCAAAAACTGTGCTCGCACCCCAAACACCCCTATCTCAACTGGAGAGCACATTTCTGCACTCCTGAGTCCTCTCTGTCCTGCCCCATCATCATTATCATTATTATTAATATTGTTATTATTGGTAGTTCTGCCCTCCTTTGTAGCAGAAGAGCTTTGAGCAACCAGCACATGGAGTTCCCATCCCTGTGGCACCCAACCCTCCCACCGCCTGCCCACCCCAGGTCACCTCAGACTCCAGTTCCACCTTAGGGACACCGGAGGTCCTTCCCTGAGGTGAAACCTCCCTCTGAACGACCCAGGTGTCCTTCTCTCTTGTCAAACCATTTCCTTATGTACGCACCAACCAACTCCATGCATCTTGAATGTTACTAGAGCTTGTATTGACCTTGATATACTATTTTCATGTACGTCTGGCCATCTGACCCTCACCACAAACTTGGACACTAGTTGTGTTTGCATTACTTCATTTTACAGATGAAAAAGCCAGGGCTTCGAGTTCACGAGACCTATTACTCTATGCTAGTCATCTAGTAAGTGGCAGGGCTGGCCCATCTTTTGGCTCTAGCTCCTGTCCACTGTCCACTGCATCTCTTTGCCTTATCCTCTGTGTATAGTAAAGCTAAATTGAGGGAGGGACTTCCCTGGCGGCACAGTGGTTAAAAATCTGCCTGCCAATGCAGGGGACACGGGTTCAAGCCCTGGTCCGGGAAGATCCCAGGACCCAAGAGCCCGTGAGCCACAACTACTGAGCCCATGTGCTACAACTACTTAAGCCAGTGCACCTAGAGCCTGTGCTCCACAACAGGAGAAGCCACTGCAATGAGAAGCTTGTGCACCACAACAAAGAGTAGCCCCTGCTCGCCACAACTAGAAAAAGTCCATGTGCAGCAACGAAGACCCAACTCAGCCAATAAATAAATAACTAAATAAATAACTAACTAACTAAATAAATATTTTAAAAGATAAAAATAAAATAAATAAAATGAGGGAAGGCGAAGAGAGGAATTCTTCACCCTCTCCCTCCAACAGGGGCTGCCAACCTGGAATTATACAGAATCTTCCCTGCCCTGAAGCTGAATGAGTTTATACATCGGCCTTACCCTCACGAGTAGTAGCACAGATGAAAACCTACCTAGTGTTGTTTGAGATGCCTGGGGAAGGCCCTCCCCTTGCCCAAAACTGACAAGGTGGCTGAAGTTGGAACTCCACTATTAGAGTCCATTCCTTCTGAGTCTCAACGTCATGGGGTAGCAGAACTACGGGGTCAGACACATCAGGATTCCAAACCCATTTCCCTCCTTAGCTGTGCAGCCTTGGACAAGTCTATCCTTTCTGCAGTCCTCATCTGCCCAGTGGACAGGACCCACTACATAATTTGTGAAGCCCAACGTGAAGGAAAATTCGGGGCCTCCTCATTCAAAAATGAAGAATTTTCCAAAGATGGCAACAACAAGAACATTAAACCGAAGGTGGGGCCCTTCTGTGCATGGGAGTTTCCATCCATGAAGCCAGCCCGGAGAGTGGACGATTGTTTTTTGGGAAGAGTGTTAGGAGAATTTAGCGCTTAATGAACTGTTCCATTCCTTCCCAATCAGCCTATGGTTCTCCAGCCAGAAGACCCGCCTGGGGGACTCCCTGAAAATGCAGGTTCCCAGTGCTTTCCTAGTCCATTCTGATTCCAGGGTGGGGCCCAGACGTGTGTGTTCTAACAAGGATCTCCAGAGATTCCGATGAAAATGGCAACCTCCCTTTGAAGAACTTAGCTGCTTTAACTAGCAGTTAACTCCCTGAAAGTTTTATAAACCGCAGTACATAGCTGACTCAGTGGCCCTGGTCCCCTCCGTGGCCCTGGGAGAAAAAGCCACTGGTCTGTGAACTAAAAGAGCCAGCCACCAGGAGAGTCAACATTTGGGCTCCCTGGTGTGCTGTGGCGTGAAGCATCCTCAGCTGGACAAAGCTCCCAGTGAGGAACAGCAACCCAAGCAGAGGTGGTGGCTGGCCTTGGGATGGCCTTTGTCTGCCTCATTCCTGACTGCCTTTCCACCTGAGATCCTCAAGCACTCCTCCTGCTTCTTGAATTCTGCCCCCAAGGCTCCCCTCAGTACCCTCAATGTGCCCCACGGGTAGACCCCAGGTTATGTCTAAGCCCCTCTCAATTCCCAAAGGATAACGGGGCTTCTTCCCTAACATGGGATATGAAAGCACCCTGGAGTTTAGAAATCCTGATGGCCTCCTTGAGGTAAGCAATTTGCATCCTGCACTTCATTTAAGCCTCACCACAACCCCCTGAGGGAGCTTTGTAAACCCCATTTTACAGATGAGGAAGCTGAGGATGATGTGTGGCCTTCCTTTCATAGGAAGTGGTGGACAAGGGATTTAAACACAGATAACGCCTATATTAGCCATTCTTATTCTAGGGCTAAGAAAACCGAGGCCCAAATGGGTTGGCAGTTCTCCAGACATAAATGCTACAAGCAGAAGAGCTGAGATTTGAACCCAAATGACCTGACCTCAGGCCCCAGGCTCTTCCCAGCTCACTCTTTCTGTGATTCTCCAAATTTTCCTCCTTCCATCCTTGTCTTAGCCTTAGTCTGTTACAACAGAATTACCATACACTGGGTGGCTTATAAAAAACAGAAAGTTATTTCTCATAGTTCTGGAGGCTGCGAAGTCCAAGATCAAGGTGCCAAACAGATACAGTGTCTAGTGAAGGCCTCCTTCCTGGCTCATAGACAGAGCCTTTCCCTGTGTCCTCACATGGCAGAAAGGGCAAGGGCAATCTCTGAGGTCTCTTTTATAAGGGCACTAATCCCATCTGTGAGGGCTCCACCCTCATGCCCTAGTCACCTCTCAAAGGCTTCACCTCCAAACCATCACACTGGGGATTAGGTTTCAAAGTATGAATTTTGGGAGGGGGACACATTGAGTTTAAAGCAGTCCCCTTTGGCAGAAACCTACAAGGACTTCCTAGTTACTTAAGCAGTGGGAACTGAATTCAGCCGGAAGGAGGTAGCCTGAGCCTAGGGTGGCCCATGGCATCCTGGCCTTGGTGGCCCACACACAAAGGTTGCCTCGGCCTCTGTTGGAGAAGCGCCCCTGGCAAGTAATGGGACCTAAGGAGGTAGATCCCAGGTGTGGTAGGTGTCTGGCTTCCAGGGCCATACCTGGCAGCTCTGCTTGGGAGGAAGATCAGATGTAGATCCAGCTTCACGATCCAGGAAGCTGACAGGATCCCTTCTTTCCCAAGTCCCCATAACCAGGCCTCCTGCTCCTCCTCTCACCTCTGCTCCCGCAGAACCACCACACCCACTGCCACACGGGCTGTCCCACAAGTCCTCTCTTGCTGACTCCCACTCTCCCAGCCCCCACCCCTGCTGCCTTGGTTAGGAACTTGGAGGGCAGTCTCCCTTGAGTGACCCAGAAGCAAGGAGCTGCAGGGGAAGTGACGGCCCCAGGTGGTGGCAGGCAGGGCAGGAACGCAGGCTGCTGCTGGAGCCCCAGGGCGTGCCTCCACCCTAGACGCACAGGCCTCGCATGGCGTTCGGTTTCCTGGCGCGGAACAGCCCCTGACGCACTGCAGCCCAGCCTGCCGGTGCAGAAGCGCTGCACGCGCACCTCCGTCCAAGAGCAGAGAGCCCGGCCCTGAGCCCCACCCCTACACAGCAGCCCCGCCCGGCAGGGAAAGCGTGTGCTGTGGAGCGGCGGTCCCCAACCCCCCGGCCGTGGACCGCTCCTGGTCCAGGGCCTGTTCGGAACCGGGCCGCCCAGCAGGAGGGGCGATGCCGGCGAGCGAGCACAGCTTCATCGGCCACTCCCCATCGCTCCCCATCACCGCATTATTGCCTGAACCACCCCCCCCACTTCATGGAAAAACTGTCTTCCACGAAACCAGACCCCCGTGCCAAAAAGGTTGGGGACCGCTGCTGTAGAGTGTGAGCTCACACCTCTCCATTCTCTGATCCAAGAATGAAACTTTCCTTTGCTTCTGAACCAAACTCAGTTTCATTCTATTGGTGCAAGCAATATGCGGCAGGAGGACCCTTATTGGGGCCCGACGCAAAAGGGTCAGTAACAGGAGCTGAAAACAATGTGATATCTTCCTTCAGTGAGTGTGAGGTCTGACACTTCATAGCTATTGGCTAGCATGAAGCAAGGGCCTGGAATGGCCAGGGCACCACTGTGTGAAATCTAAGGATAGACTCCATGCTGTGGGATGCAGAAGGAGAGAAATGGAGCCCTCCATTGCTGGAGCAAACCTTACCTGATGACTTCCCAACCACCAGACCTTTTATTCTTCTAACTGAATAAATGTCTTCCACTATTTTAGCCAGTTGGAGTTTGATTTTCCATTAATTACAACAGAGTACTCTGCTATATTAGTCCTCTTGCTGTTCCTCTCGCTCCTTGTCCATTACTAGAGGCCTCTTTCTTACAGGGAGAAAAAAGAGGCGAGAAGCAAAGAAGAAAGGATTTGAAAGCCAAGTCTGGAGATTTGACTTCTTGGTAGCTGCTCTGGAAAGAGGTCCAACAGGGGACATTCAGAGCTGTTGGCCAGAATAAATTCCAAGATTATTTGGAAATGTCAATAGTCCATCCTCTCCCTTCTCCCACAGATAATCAAGAGTTGGCCGAGAGTACTAATCCCCACCAAGTACAGCCAAGGAAATATCACTGCTCTGGAATCCTGAGTCTTTCCAGAGGTACAAACCATCATGTTCAGAGCGAGTTCCAGGGCTGGGGGCGGACGCCACCTCATGTGAGCGACCCATCTGGGACACCTCGAGCCATTTCACAGACACTGGGAGGGCAGCCCGTAAGCAGTCCTGCTTGCTCCTCTTCCTCTGCACCCCCATCCTGCCCCAGGACAAGATAAGATGAGGCCTGAGGGCCAACCTCACCGACCAGTGAGAGTCAGGACAGGAACACAAGTGCACAAGCGCAGCCCCTCCTGGTAGCAGGATCCGAGACAAAGTGTGAGGCTTATGGTTCCTTAGGGCCAGGCAAGAAGCTGGAGGCACCCAGGGCCGCTTGAGACTGTTCTGCACCCAAGATGGGGGAGAGAGGTGGGCCTGGGGACGACAGAGTAACAGTCCCCGAACTGGGACATGCAATCGGCTGGGCCAGCTCAAGGGCAAATCAGGCAACTGCTAGCACCTGAATTTCCAAAAGAAGGGAACAGAGCGCAGCAGCAGGGTGTTAGGGAGACAGTCCCTCCCCGAGAGGTGTGTCCACGAGGGGTGGAGCCCCAGGCCCCAGTCTACAGCTCCAACACACACCAGCTGGGTTCCCCCAAAGACTCTCTTAGAGGTTCCTTTTCCTCACCTGGGGAACGGGAGTAATAGTTCCCCCCTTAGAAGATGGTTGTGATGAACAAATGCATGTTAGGTGCTTAGGACAGTCCCTGGCACACAGCTGAACTCAACACAAGGCAGTTCCCTGGCTACTGGGGCAAAGGGGAGCTGGGATTCAGTAGGGAAGCAGCAGTGAGCAAACCAGGAGCCCAAGACTCACGTCTCTCTAATCGCTCAACACTTCGCATCTGCAGTGGCCCAGGCTCCCAGCTGCAGATGCAGAGGCAGACCAGAACCAGATCTTACCCTCCAGCTCCCAGAGCCTCCGGGAGGCGGAGTCCCCACAGGGGCTGGGCCAAGGCCTTCCCTCCAGCCACAGATGAGGCCCCTCTGCAGTGGGGGTGGGCTGCTTCTGGGTCTAGGAAGGGCAGAGCCTGGAGACACAGGCAGGGGCAGGCAGAGGGAAATGGGGCCTGGAGAGCAGGGGCACTGCACAGAGCTGGCCGAGTGGGTACCTATCCACGAGCCCCCATTTCCTGCTCCTCCTGGTGTCATGGGTGGATCAGTAAGTCTGAGGGAAAACCAAAGGGATGAGAGTTTTTGTCTCTACTCGTGTGGATCAGAATTTCCTTAACCAGTGCCCTTGAATATTCATCCATGTTTCTGTATCTCATCGTTAAAAGTTAAAGAAAATAATGCTTTTTTTAAAAAGACTGTATTCCACAAGAGTATTCCTGTTTCCGTGAATGCACTTGGAGCCTCCGCTGCCCTGATGGAGCTCAGGAGAGGCAATGGTGCAGGGTGCTGAGGGCACGCCCAGAGCGAGGTGGCTGCATTTGGAGCCCAGCACCACGGCATTCCCAATTTGAGAGCTGTGTGATCTTGGACATGTTCTCTAACCTCTCTGTGCCTTTGGTTTCCATCTTTTTAAAAAGTGACGATAATGGTAACATACCTTGGCTAATATGGATAACAGCACTCAAAACAGTACTTGGTGCTTGGTAAAGGCCACGCAAGTATTTGCTGGTACTGTTCTCATGGCCCTCATCCACATCCGCCCAGGCCCTGCAGCTCTCCCAAAGCCTCTGAGCTCCTAGCTGAGACCCAGGGGCCTTTTTAATTGCCCAGACTGTGGCACCAAACACACATTTACAGAAGGTTTAACGTATCCACCAGGATTCTTTTGGTTACTAGTAGCAGTAAACCTACCCCGAACTGACCAAAAATGAGATTTTAGGAGTTCACATAACTGAAGAATGCATGGCGTGGTTCAGATGCTCAAAGGGTGAGGTCAGGCTCTAGTGTCGCTCTGTCGACTTTCTCCACTTGACGTGTTAACTCCATCCTCAGGCTGATCTCTACTCTTGGTCACAAAACGGCTGCCAAGAGAGGCAGGAGCTGCCCCCTCCTTGGCTCAAAATTAGTGAGCAAAGAATGAAACTGCTTCCCTACAGGCTCCAACAAAAGCCCTGAACCCAATCTCCTTGCCATGTAATAAACACGAGTGTTTTGATTAGTAAAGTCTGGGTCAAGGGCCACCCCCAGGAGGCAGAAATAGAGCCATGTAGAGAAATGGATGATGGTGTCCAAACCGGAGTTGAGGAGCTACTCCTCCTCGCCACAAAATTAAAAAAAAAAAAAAAGTTTGCAATATTTGAGGATGGCAGAAGAGGATGACCATGTAGGAAGGAAAATTCCTGCTTTCTTTTTCCTGACATCTCTAAGCAGGCCATCGCCTTTTTCCATTCCAAAATGAGAGTCAGGGCCAGTTGTAGCTTGACAGCAAAGAATCCACGCCTGGGAATACGACTGCCTAGAGCAGATTCTGGCTTTGTGGCTGACCGCCTCTGTGACCCAGGGCAACCGACTCTTCTGCCTTGGGCCCCAGTCGGCTTGTCTATAAAACAAGAGCAATAATCCACGGGGTTGTTGTAAGAATTAAATAAAAGAATGGCACCTGTGCGGCCGGCCCACAGTAAGCGATGAATATGCACTTGTGGTTATTAGCGAGCGGGTGTTCTACCCCGACCCTGCTCTGTCTCACAGCCTTCAGGAGAGAGAAGAGGGCAGGGAGGGCCCCCCTTGAGTGACAGTCTCCCTCCTGCGAGTGGGGGCAAGAAGTGCAGAACCCAGGAAGGCCAGGCTGGAGTACTGGCCCGAGGGTGGGAACTGACCGGTCCCGAGGAATTCCTAGGAAGTGCTCCCTACCCCTGAGTTCAGAAGAAAACCACAGCATCTCTTTTTGCCTTCATAGCCCTCTCTCCTGAGGGAGGCAGGGAAGAACTCGACCCAAACAAGGCCCAAAGCTATGCTGGCATCTGCGTGGAGAGTGTTTATATAGATTAGAACCTCTCTGTGGACTCCGTAGCTTAAACCTCCGAGGCTTTGTAGTTCATGAAAGTTTAATGTTCTGTTTCATGACGTTCCTTGCCATCCTAAGTGGCTCTGTCAGCTCTCGGGAGGGAAACTTCCCCCTTCAGGGTACATTTCCTCTGCCCTGAGCCGAAGAGCCCCGTTGCTAAGGGCATCTGCTCTGTTTGCTTATAAGTACAGATGTGAATAGTCACCAAGTTGCATCTTTTGTTCTGCGCATCTGGCAGCCGGGGCAGCCGGCTGATGTAACAGCTGCAGAACACTGGGGCTCCCCAAAGGGGGAAAGAGAGAAAAGAAAAAAAGCCAAACGTAGCCCAGGAGAATATGCCAGTGCTCCGAGGCGTCTAAGAATTGGATCTATTCTTAGGAATCTCGCGCCACATCACTCCAACCTGCGTGGAGGCTGATGGGAGGTAATTTAGTTCAACCCATGTCTGTTGAGCCCTCACGGGACAGCTGTGAGGGGAAGATGGTGGCTCAAAAGGATCATTTAGATACAGTTTCTGCCCACTGCAGAAGTACCCTCCTGGCTGGGGAAGAGCTGGCTTTACTGGGAAGGGGTCTAAATTGCAAAGTGTTAATTAGTGTCACATCCCTAGCAGAGGAGAGGACCTGAGGATTTATGAGCAGGTGCTCAGATATTATCTGAGCTGAGCTAATTGTTCAAGTCAAAACTACAGGTACTCCTTGAGTAGCCAGTGGGTTCCCCACACTGTGAAAGCACAAGATGAAGACTAGATGGTCAAGAAATATTTATGTACTTGATGACTACCTCAAACTTACACCCAAATGAACTTCACATAGCACAATAATTCCATGAAACAAGTGGGAGAAAGCATAGATGAATATTAATCCAAATCCAGTCACATCTAATCACCTCCCCTTGCTGCCTCATTTGTCCAAGACACCATGGTCTCTCATCTGCGTCATGGCAACGGCTTCCAGCTGGTCCCTGTGCTTCCACCTTTGATAACCCACCTCTTTTTGAGTTTATTCTCGACACAGCAGCCAAGGTAATCCCATGAATGCTAAGTTACAGCATGTCGCTCTTGTGCTCAAAAGCCTCCAGTTTTTTCCCATCTCGCACAGGGCAAAAGCCGAAGGTCCAATGAATGGCTTGCGGGGCCTGAGGCGACTTATGCCCCCATGTGAGTGAAGCCATGTTGAAAGTGGCTCCCACAGCCTCCACATCTGACTTCATGTGCAGCAGAGATGAGCTCTTCCTTGAAGAGCCTCTAGAATTTGCAGAATCACAAAAGAATACACGATCGTAATTTTTGTGAGCCACTAAGTTTAAAATGGTTTGTTACACAGCAATAGATAGACATTAAGATTTCATTTATTTTAAAAAGTTCACTGCTAAAAAGATTCAAAAACCACTATTGTAGAAAACTAATAGAAAGATAAACACTTCATTATACATTAAATTTCAAAAGGTTAAAAAGTAGTATGTGTAAAATAAAAAAAATCTTTAGTATACAAAGTATCTATAAAGTTCTCATGCAGCCTGAATTTTTAATAAATTCACTTCTATAATCGGTATACACAAGTTGCAAAATGCAACTCAAGATTTTAACAAAACTGCCAGTGATTTGTTTGCTCTGATTTCCTTACAGAGGGAAAGTGAGCAAGGGGGAAAGAAAACAAATTTTTGTTTATTTCTAAAACCCCTGCTGTCTAAAGTTGATTCTTAGGCTGAGCTACCAAGAACCCAGTTCCTGATGACTTAGGAAACGCGGGCAAGTTTGGGGTGTTTTTTAATGTTTCGTTTCACGTAGTTTGGCAGCCGTGGCAGCGGTGGTGCCTTTGACCCGGCCCCAAGTTAGATGCAATTCCATCGTGTCGCCAGGAGGACCAGCCTGGCTACAGAGCAGGTGAAGCTGATTCCCTGTGTTCCTTCCCTGTGATTCCTTGACTCTTCCCTGGTGTCTTCAGTCTAGTGTGCGTCACTGCTCCTTGCGAACAGAATAGGCCTAAGTCAACACAACCACACTGAGTTTTCAGGCAGCTAAAATTTCATTCTTTTTATGAAGACTCCCTCACCCTGGCATCGAGTTTTTACTTTTTTTTGTTTGAAATAAAATGCAGTTGTTTACATTTTTCTGAGTTTCATTTCATCTCATTTTCAACGGTGCTTCCAGCCTGTCAAGTCCAACTGAACCTTAGTTGGATCAACATTCAGGCACGCTGCTCTTCTCTGTCTTGGGTCTTTTGCAAATTTTACAAATGTGTCTTGGGTGTCTTCATTGAGAAAAATGTTCAACTTTTAAACTCTGCTGGAGTGGGTGGAGTCTTCCCGTAGAATTTCATAGTCATTTAATGTTTAAAAATCTCACAGCCACCAGCAGAAGATTAAAATAGTGTCAGACACCATGTGCATCTCTACACTGTGTTGCTTTTGAGATCGTGCTGCTGTGCACAGCAACGTGTCTGGCAAGGTCCTGCACGTGATCTGGATGAAATGCATGGTAGCCTTTCGAGTTAAGAACTGCTCCGATTTACTGTTTACACTGGAAGATTTTCTGCCCATGCGATGTAAGTTAAACTTAGTGTTTGTCACCAATAAATGGCAATACTTAAAAAAAAAAAAGGAAAAAAATAGTCTCAGACAAAAAGGTAGGAACGATCTGAGCAGGGATTAGGTGACTTTAAGATGAAGGGTCCACAGCTCCACCCAAAGTAAATATGAATCTCCCCTGAGAATCCCTTCATTTCATTGACTGTTCCGCAAATGCACTCACCCTTTCTGAGGTCCAATGCAAATATCTGTTCTATGTTTATTATTCTAACATGTCAACGTCCTCTTCCTATTTGCTGATGTAAGTTCTTTTGAGGCAGGGACAATTGTTGTCATTTGGTTAAACAGAATACAGGATTAGGGGCTTCTCAAATGCTGGATGGGGAAAAAAATGGGATGAGTCACAGTAACATGCAGGATGTTTCTATAAAAATGCCTTTTAACCATTTAATAAACATAACAAATCAATGGAGAAGGAAAGGATTATTCAATAAACAAGGGCAGGATATTCAGTAGACATCTTGGCAAGGAGGAAGAACTCTATTTTAGCCTTAAATTCATACCATGAATCAAAATAAATTCTAGAAAGATTAAAGAGACACATGATACAAAAGCAAATCATTAAACAGACATGTCGATCAACAGAACAGGATTGAGGGTCCAGAAATAAATTCTTGTATTTATTGTTACATTTATGGTCAATTGATTTTCAACAAAGACACCAACACAATTCACTGGTGAAAGGATAGCCTTTGTAACAAGGAGTGCTGGGACAACTGGATAGTCAGAGACCCTTCCCCCCATGGTATACACAAACTTTAACTCAAATTGGATTGTAGACTTACACGTAAGAGCTAAAACAATGACACACTTAGAAGATAACATAAGAGAAACATCTTCAAGACCTTGTGTTAGGCAAAGATTTCATCAATATGACACCACAAGTACAATCCATAAAAGAACACATTGGGTGGCGCAGTGGTTAAGACTCTGCCTGCCCAATGCAGGGGACACAGGTTCGATCCCTGCTCCAGGAAGATCCCACATGCTGCGGAGCAACTAAGCCTGTGCACCACAACTACTGAGCCTGAGTGCCACAACTACTGAAGCCCGTGCACCTAGAGCCCATGCTCCACAACAAGAGATGCCACTGCAATGAGAAGCCCGTGCACCACAACAGAGTAGCCCCCGCTCTCCACAACGAGAGATAGCCCGTGTGCAGCAACGAAGACCCAACACAGCCAATAAAGAAATAAATTTAAAAAAGAATAAATTGAGAAATTAGACTTCATCAAACTTAAAAACTTTTGTGCTTCACAAGACACCAGTAAGAAAATGAAAAGACCAGCAACAGGCTGGGAGAAGATATTTGCAAACACGACTCCTGCTCTCACAGAGTTTATCTTCTTTAGAGGGTATGGGGACACACAGAAACAAATTAACAAATAACAAAATATCAAATCACGATTAGTGCTCTGCAGAAGACAAAACACCTTTGATATGTTGGATGTTGGCCATGTCAGACTGTGTACTTAGGAAAGAGTTCTCTGCTGAGAAGTCATTTATACTGAGCAATTTACCCTCTGTGTAATATACAAAAAGTCAATCAGGAGAACATCCAAAGGGAGCACCACCAGGCAGAAGCAGCAGCGTGTGCAAAGGCCCTACGGTGGATACAAGTTTGGAATGTTTGAGTCAATAAATGATGGCAGGTGAGGCTCTGTCAACGTGGGCAAGGAGGAGAGTGATACCAGATTGGATGGGAACCTTAGGAGGATGCCTGGTCCCAGAGGGCTTTGTGAACTAAGGTGAGAAGGGAGGGGATGGTCTGTCCTCAAATGTGATTGAATCAGATCGGAGTATGATCTCTACTCAACAGAGAATGGATTCCAAAAGAGCGTATCACTCAGAGTTCTTAGTTTCAAATAACAAAGCTGACTCTGGCTGGTTTAGCAGAAAGAAACATTTTAATTTTTACTTATTTACTTATTTATTTTAAAGGATTTTATTTAAAAAGAATATTGGGCAACTCATAGATTTTTTTTTGGAGGACCTGAAAAACAAAACTCAAGGATCAAGGGTCCAGGGACAATTCCTAAAATCGCAGGCGGGGAGCTTCCACTACTGAAGCCCCACTGGTGATACTTCTGTGTGTGGAACTTAACTTCGACATTCTTGCTGCCCCCAAAGCTGTCGCCTTTGCTGTTTACAAAAAAAATATGCACAGACTTTCCTTTTTCAAGCTGCCCACTGCTGAATCAAAGTCTCCTAAGTGTGCTGAGTGGCAGAGGCTGGTCACCAGGTTTACATCCTGGTGGGAAGCTGGGAATTTGAGGTTTCTAAGCTCTAAATTCAGGGATTAAAACTCTCAAGCGGGAATTTTCCCAAATATAAGAAGGATGCTTTTAAAATTACTAGGAAGTCAGAAAACATAATAAAATCCATTAAATGGAATGAAAATAAAAATATGAATCCAAATGAGGAGGCTGGTACAGTATTTCAGGTGAGGGATAATGGGAGACTTAACAGACTGATACTATATTATAGGACAGTGGTTCTCAGTTCTCAAAGTAGGGCCCATGACTGCCACATCAACATCTTCTGAAAACTTTGTTAGAAATGCAAAGTTCAGGCCCCACCCTGAACTTACTAAATCCGAAACTCTTCTAACAAACCCCCCAGATGACTATGATGTCTGCTAAAGTTTGAGAGCCAAATACTCCCATCATATTGGGGTTAGAGCTTCGATGTATGAATTTGGGAGGGGGGACAAGATCCAGTCCGTAGTAGACATGTAATATTAAGAAGATACCTTTTCTTTGCTCATGTGAGTGCAGGCTGCAAGAATCTGTGACAGGGCTGCATTAGCACTTTCAAACCCTTCTCCCCAACTCCCATCCCTTCCACCCCTCCCCTCATCAGATTCTCTTCAGACAGACAAATAGCGTCCCCATCTGTCCCCAGACCTCTGACTTTGCCACCCTGCCTCCAATGCATCTTCCATGAACCAGACTGATAGCATGAAATTGCAATTCTTTCCATGCCACTGCTTTGCCCCAAACCCCATAGCTCAGCGGTGTTTCCAAAATGTGCCTGGTTCTAAGAGTCCTCAGGGTGCTTGTTAGATTCCAAGCCTGTCCTTACAGTTCTGGAGTGGGTCTGGGGCATCCAAAATTTTATCAAGTGTCGACCACGTGATGCGTATCGCCCAGTTTGAGAAACTCTGCCCCTCGTGATAAATTTCAAGATGCTTAGCAAAGCACAAATATGGCTTGGTAAGCTGGCCCTATCCTTTCTCTCCAGCTTCCTGCCACTGCTCCTCTGCCCTCCTCCCGATTCCCCTCCCCCCCCCCAGCACTCCAACTCCAGCCATGGGGAATTACTTGTGGCTCCTGAGTAACCCATTCTCTCTTGTGCCCCCCTGACATGGCATATGCCTCTCTGTCTGACAGGGTGCCCTCTCTTCTCCTGGCCACCTGACCAACTCCACATCTTCCACCTCCCAGCGCAAGCCTCCCTCTTCCATCAAGGCCTCCTGCCTTCTCAGCTTTTGTCGACACTCTTTACGCTTCTGTGTGGCACGCACGTGCTGTGTGTCTTCAGGGCATACCCATCCCAGTTTTATATTTACTTATTTACATGCCCCCCCCCCCAACCAGATCAATAGCTCCTCCAGAGAAGGGAATGTGGCTTTTCATCTTTGCATCTCTGGCTCCTTGAACAGAACCAGACTCAATGCAAGTACTCAATAGGTGTTTGCAGACTAAATCAATTCATAAATTATTATGGGCAAGACAAAGGAGTTCAACAGAATTGCGTAATCCTTAAGGACTACTATTAAAAATTATGGGGAAGAGACTTCCCTGGCAGTCCAGTGGTTAAGACTCCGTGCTTCCATTGCAGCGGGCATGGGTTCGAACCCTGGTCACAGAACTAAGATCCCATATGCCACGCGGCACAGCCAAAAAATAAAAATAAAAATAGGGGAAAAGATTATCATACACACACACACAGACACACACACTCAATGGTATCCAAAACGAAGAAGAATGTCATCCAGTGTGGAAGCTGAGGCACCGGTTGTCGTGACCAGTACTGGTAAGGATTAACCACAAGTTTCTCCCTCTCTTGGTTCAGATTCAAATAAGAAGTATACAGAGGATGTCATTAGAAATAGTGAAAAAGCTGCATTGTTTCTGGCCGTGAGGCTGGAGCATGTGGAGGTTTCTATCGAAGACACGGTGGGGCTTCTGAATATCTTCCCGTGACTGAGACTTTGGGACAAGCCACGTCCCAGGAGATGGGCCACAGCCTTAACCTATACGGTGTGCTTCCATGGGGGAGCCGAGGGTGCCTGCTTCCGGAGGCCAGGCTGCTCTGAGAGACGGTGGTGAGCAGACCCCTCCCCCGTCTCACCAGCCAGAGTCACTTCTCTTTCGGGGGGGGGGGGGGGGCGGGGAGAGAGAGTGAAGAGCGGCAGATGGGTTTCTCCCACATACTTCTCTCCTGGGAGTGGAGGGAGGGTGGAAGCATGGGGAGTGGGGGACACACTTCCCTCACCGACCCCCACGAGGAGGTGCTTCAAGAAGGGCTGATGTTTGTAGAGTCGGGCGTAAGAAGACAGTCAGAAGCAGTTTTTCCAAAGTCAGAAGGGAAATGGAAAAGTTCACATCAGGTGAACCTGCGGAGGGCTGAGGAGGATCCTGTACGAGACTCAGAATCCGAAGTTCAAACACGCCCCAGCTTCAGCAAGGCTGTGAGAAGGTGGGAGCGTCACTTCATCTCTCTAGGCTTCCCTTCAGCCATCCATCAAACAGCTGTCGTGACCCTGGCGGAGGGAGAGGACGGCAGAAGAGCTGGGTGGACTCCACGTTACCTCTTATCTTGGGTAACGGTAGCGACCAATGTCCTACTCAAGAAATGGGCGCCCGGGAAATCCACACCTCGGCCACTCTGGCGGCCGGCCCTGTCTTATCCATTCCTCGCCCCACTTTCCTGCCACATCTGCCCACCTCACCGACCTCCTCCAGCATCCACTCTGCGCCAGGACCTCAAGAGACAGGATTTATGTTTCCTGGTCCCTCAAATGCGATTGCAGTTGACATTTAAGAATTCTCCCACGCTAACCGCACACTCTACGCCCTTAAACCACACCTCTGATGATACCACTGCCTCTGGCTATGAGGTTCTAGGGGGTCGTACGTCTCAAAAATGAGCCCCCTCCCTCGTGCTTAATTTTTATTGGAGTATAGTTGATTTACAATGTTACAGCAGTTTCAGGTGTACAGCAAAATGAATCAATTATACATATACATGCATCCACTCTCTTTTAGATTCTTTTCCCAGATAGGTCATTACAGAGTATTGAGTAGAGTTCCCTGTGCTGTACAGTAGGTCCTTATTAGTGATCTATTTTACATATAGTAGTGTGTACATGAGGCCCCTTTTTATCAGATGCAGTTTTGAATTCAGCAGAGAAAAATCTCCCTCTGCTCAAGCAAGCTTCGACCCCAGAGCTCTTCCTAAAAATTAGATGCTGATGACAAGTTCTCTAGCCACATTCCCTACAACTTTCTGTCATGGGTCACAGCACCTGGGCAAGGTGTGCACAGTCTTCAGACGCATGCCACTGATGAGGACCACAGGTTTGGGAGGGACTCACCTGGCCAAGAGCCCACTGTCAGAGGGAGGCTGAGGAGGTGGCTTCCTAGGAAGCTTCTTCTCACCTGCTGAGACGAGGGTAGGGAAAGCAGGCCTCTGGCCCCCAGCTGGTGCAGATGTGTCCAGCGCCTTGAATTCTGGCTTGGTCCCGGACTCTGCACACTTGCTTACCAACACTTGCAGGGCACCTACTATGTGCCAGGTACAGTGTGAGACCCTTCACAGACCTTACCTTATTTACTCCTCGCAACAGCCTGAGGTTTTCCAAAAAGTAGGGCTGCTGTGACAGCCTCATGAGTTAACGTGCTTCAAGCACTTAGAACAGCACCTGACACAGAGCAAGTGCTACATGATTAAGTATTTGTGGTGTAAATAATGGGACAAGGACAGTGATGGATGCAGGAACACGAAGGAGGAGGACGGACCCCCTAGTCCAGCATTAGCAGGTGAGAGAAAAGTTTCTAGGAAGCCACCTACTTGGTGAAGAGCTAAGCCACGTTCTCGTTCGGGGACTAGAGGGGACATTTGCTCTCGTCCCCTCCAATGCTCAAAGACGAAACCCAGCTTCGGATGAGAGTAAATACTCCCTCCAAGACGCAAAGATGCATTTGCCAGTCCTTATTTACAGGCGTACTAACACTGGAAAACTCATGTTTCATCTGACCAACCCTGAGAACAATGCCAAAGGTTTCCTGTAATGAAAGGGACTAAAAATACTTTTTGATGACGGAGAGAGTGGAAGTTGAGCAACGCCAACTGAGTGAAATACGGAAACGATACCAAATGGCCCAAGCAGTCAAGCAAGAAGCCCACCTGGCCTTTGATCTCTCAGTATTGCCCCAAGACTCGGTGCACCTTGTTTTGTTCCAGTAGGCCATGCTGTGTCTCTGTGTTTGCACACTCCACCTAATTTTCTAAAGAAAAAGTTAGTCAACTGTGATTAATGTTGAGTTACAGCATTAGATGCTTGCCAGCCAACTGAACATCTAAATAATATAACTTTCACTTCTTTGCAACCTTTTGAAAGAGCTTTAAGAACTGGAAATCTGTTTGATGATTTTGGGACTCAACAACCACTTTCATGTTTATTACCAAATTATTGTTATAATCAGATATATTTCATACACCTTCATATTTTTTGTTAAATTTAACAATTTTGTAAAACCACAGTGGAATGGTTTTTATAGTTTGTAAACCTCATCGTATATATTATTTCCTCTTCCTCTCATCCCCACTCAATGAGAGACAGTCAGTATACTCACCACAACCACCCCGTTTTACAGATAAAGAAACTGAGGCACAAAGAAGTGAGGAGCTTGTCTGAGATCACACTGCCGGCAGATGACAGCCCTCTGATGGTGCACCAGCCCTTCCTTCCGCTCCTCCCTGCCGATCCCCTGGAATTTCATTTCACTCTGTTCGGGGCATCCTCGTTGTTATAAATCTTCTCTGTTTATTATGGCCGATCTCCAAAAGAGTCCTCAGCCTGGCCAAGAGGAACCTTCTCTTTCTCTTTGCAAGTAAATTTTTCCTCTTCTGTCTGGAAAAGGTGGTTCGGTGGCCAATTCAGTAAGCAGTTCAGTGATTTAGGAACAAATATGTGGCCCAGTTGAATCTCTCCAGATGTTGAGCTAAATAAGGCACAACTGGACTTTTTGGGTCCGACACCTCTTTAGGCCAAACAGTGGGGAAGGGAGCCCCAAGTGCACTTGGGAGAGTAGTGATAACATTCTTATTCAAGAATGCTTACTACGTGCAGACACTCTACAGAGAGCTGGGACTCAGGATGACGAGCTGGTAAATTACATGATTGTATGATAAACTATTACAATTTTCTTCCTTTCAGTTTCCCCCCTGGCAGGAGGAATTTCCACCCTTGCACTGTTGAACTCAGGAGTGGCTGTATGACTTGTGTTGGCCAACAAAAAGTACACAGAGGTGACACATGTCTCCCAGCTCGTGTTGGGCTTCTCCCTTCCACGTGCCACACGGACAGGCAATGTTCCAGATAGAGGCTGCCCTGGGTCCCAGAGAGGGGTGGAGAAGCCAAGCTTCAGCCAGTCCATAATGGCCATGTAGTGTAAGCAAACACCGTTTCTCTGCTGTGTGGTAAACCACCAATGTTTCCAGATTGTTGTTACAGCAGCAGGATCTAGCCTCTCCCAACTGCTAAATTTGCATGCCATCCCACAGCTAGTACATGACTGAGCCCAAACAGTTCTCCAGCATTGAATGAACGCTTACTAACCTGTATTAACTATGCTAAATGCTTGCCATATATCATCTCCATTCATCCTCACAACGACCCCATAACTTGTACATATAGTTCTTACCCCAATATTTCCATCAAGGACATTTCAGCTTACATAGCTTGTAAGGAGTATATCCTGGACTTGAACACTCATTGCTCTTAATTCACGTTCCAGTTTCATAATTACTAATTCATGCTTTATCTTTGTTCATTTCCTCAGGACACAGAGCTTGAGAAATTGAAAAGAGAAGAATGAGTGTGCTGACCAGTGTCAGACCGTCAGATGGTACTCACGCACTTACTAAGTCAAGGGAATAATGTGAACTGCCCCAATGTAGGCACAATTACTGAAGCCACACTGTGTGGATGCACAAAGGAGGTGGAAGTACTCAGAGCTTCCTGGACACTAACTCCTTCCTGCGTTCAGAAATCCTGCTCAGCTCCTGACCCAGAGTTCATACCTTCTCTCTCATCAGTGCAAGATACAAGAGCTACCTTTCACTCTGATGGCAGACCAACAGTGCATGGGGAACAGAAAGAACAAAGACTTCGGAAGGAAACAGATATGAGTTCAAGTTCTGACTTTGCTACTTACTGGATCTGGGACCTTAGGCTAGTTGCTTGGGTAAGTGTGCACCTTTAAAATGGAATAAAGACGATAATTATACCTACCTCACTGGACTATTGGGAGGAGAGAATGGGACCATTTGACAAGTACCTTGGGCAGGGCCTGGCATACAACAGGTACTTGATGGATGTTAGTTCCCCTAGAAATTCACCCAAAAAGCATTGTGTGGACCCTCTGTTTCCTGTCTTCTGTTACCCTTTGCCCCTAACCCCCGCCCCACATGCCCCTTCCAGCTGAATCCAAAGGAGCTGCTGGTTCCCAGATGGGTGTGTGTTTCCTGATCTGATTTGGACCTGAACACACATCTTTGCCCTGAGGATGTGGTTTCGGACATGGAGATGGGGTGTCTTGAAAGCTGGGCTGGGTTTAACGAACATTAAGAGTTAAACCACAGACAGGTTTGCAAACTAATTATTTTCTGGAATATGATTTACAGGCGAAAATGCAAACCATGTTCCAAATACCTCCCAGCAAACATACGCAGCATAATCCTTTGCAAGTGAGAGATAAATACATGTGCGTGTATGTGTTTGTACCAATCAGTGCCTCATACATTCATTCCAGGCATTAAACAAAAATTATACATTCTGACCAGTTCAACGGACTCCTACAGTTACCAAACATTTTTAAGGGACCAATAAAATACCATTCCCATTTTTTCCTCAGCCCTTCCGCCCTCAAGCTGGGCTGTGGAGCAGGGGACCCAAAAGTCAACCCGAGGCCATGCCCTCTGAGTCACTGAGCTCCTCACCTTTTTGTTAAGAAGGTCAGAGTAAGGAACAATTTTTAAACATACTACTTCTTCCATAGTGAAGGCTGACGGTTAGCACTGGGAAACCTAGAGCTTTCTTCAATGAAGGTGCAGAGGAAAGACATTCCATTTGACCTTTGGCATGCTGACATTTTCTCTCCGTTCACAAAACTGACCAAATGGAGAAGACAGCATGGTGGGTGTTTCTACACCATGTTATCCATGTAATTCAGAGTCTCTCCTGGGTGCAAACAAATATCACTGAGAGGCCAAGAAGGGCAGATATAGGGCGCAAGGACCCAGACAGACCTGAATTCAAATCCTGTTTCTCATATGAACAACTTCTGTAATGGAAGCAGGAGGTATAGCCTGTGGGCTACAGTTCCTCAACCATAAAATGGGAATAATAACTCCTACTTACAGAGCATCATAAGAATTAAAGATGTTGTACAAAATCACCTGTGCACATAAGTATTCACAGAATGACTAGTGTTGTTTTTAAAAGAATCTAAGGTCAAGTTGGCAATCTGGTGTCAGGAATATCAGCTGAAAAAAGAATTGCTTTTCAAAAACCCATGAGATTGAGTTTCAAGCATCAGACTAAGGATTTATCCAGTTTCTTTTACTATTCCCACATTTCAGATTTACTCAGACAATTATGGAGTTAGGGTTTCTGATTAAAACTGAATCTTCCTATAGATAGAATTTATTACTTTAAGAAGCCTATTTACTTTAAAAGTAAAAAATGAAAAGATTTTTAAAATTAATTATGCTGCTTTAGAGAATACGTAGAGACCAATATAAAGTGGAGTGGGCTGCAAAAATGGCTATACATGTCTGTAATCCCTGTCTGTATTCTTTATTGTAATATAATTTTGCTCCTCCTCCCAACATGAAATAGAGTTTATTTCTTGACTCCTTTGCCTCTAGGCTTAGCTGTGATTCACTCTGACCAATAGGTCAACAGCAAATGTGATATAGACAGAGGCACACTGGAGTCTGCCTTCTCTTGCTTCCCTGAGACCACCAGGTGAAGCAGCTCAGGGTACCCTACTAGAGGATGAGAAGTCACATGGAGTAACAGTGGGCTTTCCCTGCTGGTAACAAACACTAACTTCCAGACATGTGCGTGAAACCATTTTGGACCATCCAGCCTCAATCCAGCTACCAAATACCTGCAGCCATAAGACTGACCCCAAATGAAACCAACAGATGAACCACCCAGCGGAGCCCAGTCCAAGTTCCTCACCCACAGAATCATGTGCAAGTTTCACGCACAAAGCCTTTCACAAGCAGTTCTGTGGGTGGCTGCAAGGTTCACAGCAAATCCTCAATCTCTAGGTAATATCCCCTAAGTCACAGTTGCCTTGGTCATAGCTTCTTGATCAAGAGTAAATCCTGTCTGAGATTGGACCTATCACATTCCCTCTCACATCACAGCAGTTCTTTAGATGGCTGTCCCCCTAACTGTCATTGCGGAGGGTCAGGGTTGCCTTGGTTCTGCTCTTTTCGAGGGCTGGTTTTTCTAGTTCCTTAGATTTGATGAGCTTCGCTGGTATCCTTCAGATAAATCCCATTTCTCCTCAAGATAGCTACTTTCTTTTTTAGATAGTTAGCTTTTTTTTTTTTGGTTTCTGTTGCTTGTACACCCTCCCCCAAATTCTTTTTTTAAATTTTTATTAAAGTATAGTCGATTTACAATATCATATTAGTTTCAGGTGTACAGCATAGTGATTCAGTATTTTTATAGATTATAATCCATTAAGTTATTACAAGATAATGGGTATAATTCCCTGTGCTGTACAGTACATCCTTGCTGCTTGTCTATTTGATACATAATAGTTTGTATCTCTTAATCCCATAACCCCCAAATTCTTAATAAATAAAAGTCCCCTTTGAAGAGTTTGACCCTCCAGATTCCAGAAGAAAAAGTAGTCGGTGAGGATGTTTGAATGTTGCTTGTACACAGAACACCATGCTGGCCTCTGCCGAGGAGGAAAGAGGGAGGAGAAGGCACCAACCTCACCCTCATGGAGTCTCCAATGTAAGAGTCCTACTGGCTCAATTTGCTGCCTGCTTTTTCCCTTGATGTGTAGACTGGCAACTAAAGAGGATTCTGCCAAGTCAGTACACTTTGAATTATTCCTCATTAACTTGAATTCTAAGACCATGTGTCATCCTTGGCTTTACCAGGAAAACCCACGAGCAGATCTGATTCTTCACTATTTGCCTAAGGCCACTCATATCCTTGAAAGACGAGGAACTAACAGTCACTGCGCTTTCTGAGTATCCTACAGCCCGAAAGGGATCTAACGCGTCTCCTTGTGACTTTTAAGAAGACTTACTTATTCATTCTCTCTCTTTCTCTCTCTCTTTAAATTTAACTCCTTTTAGAATTCAGGTAATGTAAGAAAAGACCTTCATCCTCCTGATCCTGCCTGTCACTTTCACTTTCACTTTTACTTGGGAGCGGAGGGTTTACAGGAACTTCTTTGTTAGAAGGGTTATGAGACCCTGAAAGACACTTCATGGAAAAGCAGAGGGGAATAGGAAGGGGATAGAGACATTTACATGCCAGGTGCTTTTATATTCAGGATTCAAACAACCCTATGAAGTAGACATCGGCATTTTCATGTTACAAATGAGGACCCAAAGGCCTGGAGAGGTGAAGGAGGATGCCCAAGGTCACAGAGCCTTCATTCCCGTCCAGGTTTGCTGTCATCACGCTCCTGCTTTTTCCACTACCTGCCCGCTTTTCCAAGAAGAAAGCAGTGGAAGCTGAGCTGAAGGGGTGGGGGTGGGTGGTGCCGTGACCCTTATTGACAATCATTAGAAATGATAACTCTGCGGTTTTCCTCGGCTACCAAGATGAGTCTATTTTAGTACTTCCCCAAAAGCAAATTTACTTTATTTTACTTATTTGTTTCTTATTTATTTATTTTTGGCTGCGTTGGGTCTTTGTTGCTGCGCACAGGTTTCCTCTAGTTGCCGCTAGTGGGGGCTACTCTTCATTGCAGTGCTTGGGCTTCTCCTTGCGGTGGCTTCTCTTGTTGCGAAGCACAAGCTCTAGGTGCTCGGACTTCAGGAGTTGTGGCTTGAGGGCTTTAGAGCGCAGGCTCAGTAGTTGTGGCGCACGGACTTAGCAGCTCCGTGGCATGTGGGATCTTCCTGGCCCAGGGCTCGAACCTACGTCCCCTGCATGGGCAGGCATATTCTTAACCACTGCGCCACCAGGGAAGTCCCAGCAAATTTATTTTAAAGCTGTCTCTGTAATAGCAATGTGTTCCATGGGGACTTCCCGTGTTCTTCTGGGAAGATCCCACATGCTGCAGAGCAACTAAGCCCATGCGCCACAACTACTGAGCCTGAGCTCTAGAGCCTGTGAGCCACGACTACTGAGCCCACGCACTGCAACTACTGAAGCCAGTGTGCCTAGAGCCTGCACTCTGCAACAAGAGAAGCCACTGCAATGAGAAACCCACACATCGCAATACAGAGTAGCCCTGGCTCGCAGTAACTAGAGAAAGCCCACGTGCAGCAATGAAGACTTAACTCAGCCAATAAATAAATAAATAGATAAATTTATAATAAATAAATAAATGTTCCACAACAAAATAGGGATTTCCTCAGTAAATAAGATTTGAACTAGTTTCTTTACTACAGGACACCTCTGAATCTTTAGTGTATTTAAAATGCATCTCCGAGGGGAAGATATAGTGTGACATTAGCTATGGTTCCCCTTAGGCTGCCATAACAAAGAGACTGTAAAATACAAGGGCCAAAATAGAAGCTAATTTCTCTTTGATTTATCAGTACAGAGAGTGGCCCGAGGCTGGCTAAGTGGCTCTTCCAGTCCCGACACGTGGCTTCCAAGATGGCACCAGTGGTTACCATTTCTCAGATGAGGAAGTCGAAATAGAGAGTTTAGGGCAAGAGGCTTTCCCTCTAAGGAGATAACGAGGAATTACACCATCATTTGTGCCTGAACTCAGCCATACGGACAGAGATATAAGGGAAGCTAAGAGATGCAGTCTGGTTAGGTACTCGAGCGTCAGGCCAAAACTCAGAGCGTTCTATCACCAAAATGCAGAGAAAGAATAAACACCAGAGGCAAATTAGCGGTTTCTCATTGTCCCCAGATGTATTTACTCACAAAAGTCTTTTTTTAGGCAACGTTCCTCAGGACTGGTACGTCACTAAATACTCCATCTGTCAGGATAGGATAGTTAAGGATACAGGAACAAACAACCTCAAACCTCAGGAGTTTTAAACAACATCAGTTTAGTTCTCACTCGACGACGTGTCCGCAGTGGGGAGCGGGATAGGAAGAGAGGTCTGTTCTTCCCTCCGAGGAGGCGGTTGCTGGAGGAGCCGTCATCTGCAACAGTCCTGGTTGCCGGTTGAAGGGAGAAGAGTGCGGATGCGTCACGCCGCACCACGTCTAAACGTGAGGAAATCGAGGTAGAGTCTGGTGGCCTTTCATAGCCTTCCTATATGCTTCTCCCTCAAGCCAGGCCTTTACTCCAAGAATCGAGGCGGCTTAGACAGATCCGCCTGGTTCCCCCACAGTGTTCCTGGGTCTGTTGGGGAGAAACGGGCCCCTTGCTGTCTCCCGTGCCCGGATCTTCCACCATGTGGTGCCAGCTGGAGCATCAGGTACCAGCCCTCCAGATACCACTCTCCCTGGATCTACACTCACACTCTCAAGAGGCAGAGACTCTTTCTCCAGCCTTTGGATCTGGTCTGGGCTGGTGACTTGCTGGGACCCATGGAAGGAGGCAGAAGTGATGCCATGCCAGTTCTGGGCCTCAGGAGCCCTCGTGCACCTCCGCTCCCTGCCCCTTGCGAGGCTGCCCTCACTATGGGATCCGTATATGATTGCTGTGTGATCAAGTCCCTGGAGGAGTCATCTGCTAGAGGATGATGGGTCACATGGAGTCGAAAAGAGCCATGCCAGCTGTGGTCACTCCAGATCGGCCCGTTCCAGCCTCCCCAGCCGCTCACTGCACATACGTGGCCGAGCCCGGCTGAGCCCAGCAAGTCCAGACTGATGACCCACAGCTTAGATACATGGTCATTGTCTTCCATCACTAAGTCTGGGGTGGCGTGGAACATATGAAAGCTAACTGGCATAGTGATTTAAGCAGAAAAGGAATTGATTAAAAGGTTTTACCCATGAAAAACCAGGGCACTGTGAGACTTAGAGGCTGTGCCCAGAACGACACTATAGAACTGGGCTGGCACCGGACCGCTGCACCTGCTGCCATGGACACCAGCACTGCGACCACACTGTGACCAGGGCTCTGGACCCTGGTAGCGGCCACTGGGACCGCTGTCCTCAGGAAAGTGGATGGAGCTCTTAATCCTCCCACCTGTCCCCAGAATTAGCTCACATACAGGCAAGATATTCTATAAAATAACACACAAAGGAAAGGGCAGTGAACCAACAAAGCAAGAGACCTGGAGCCAGGGTCCAGGAAGCCCCCTGTGTTGCGAGGCATTAACCCTTTAGTAGCTGAAGAGGGGAGGTTTAGCACAGGAATCCTGGGGAAGGAGCCAGGGCACTTGGGCAACATCTCTTTGCCAACCATTACAGAGCATTTCAAAGTTTTAACAGTGCCTACCACGTTCCCCTGCTAACTCAGTCTCTGGCAAGACTAGAATTGTATGCTTGGCTTAGATTAATCGAGATCCACCTCCATCCTGGTGAACTGGGGTTATGATCACCTTTTCTGGGCACACAGCCACTCAGTAGGTGAACAAAAAGGTAAAATCAGGACTCCGCCAACAAGGAAGGAGGTGATGATGGAAGATGAATTGGTAAAAATGAGTATTAGTGTCTGTGACACACCACGACCCACTCCCCGCTGAGAAGGTAGAGTGAGGGATGCAGGACAGGGCAGCTCAAGCCCAAGAGGTTGCTCATTAGTGCACTCTGGAACGTAGGAAGGGTCACAGAAGCACAGGGTAACCACTGTCCCAGTCTACCTGTATCAGGAGTTTCCCAAGATGTGGAACTTTCCGTGCTAAAGCCTACAAAGCCTGGGACAAGCTGGTCACCCTGTGGCAAGGCCCACTGGTCTTGATCTGCATGACGTTACTTAAGTAGAGTTAGAAAGGACCAGAGAGGTCGAGTGTCTTGACCAAGATCACACTGCTAATTCAGTCATTCTTTTCTTCAGTGAGTCACATGTTCAATGTCAATTACGTTTTACCATTCTGTGATTTTTTTCTTACAATTCTATGGTTAAGGCTCTGTCTAGGATTAGGGGAATCCAATTCACGTAATGATTTCAATCCCACAGAACTAACTTTGGTCAGGAATATCAAGGCAGCTCTGAAACATGAATGAACACCAGATTAACCTAAAGCAGCTGTGGCATCATTTCTCTCCTTTTTCCCTTTGGTAATTCATTTTGCAGGTTGCATTAACATATAAAAATCAGGCCTCAGATTTCAGGATAAACCCAGGAAAAACAAGAGTATTTCTTGTTTGCCTTTACAGATATCCTCTACAATCAAAGCACTTCCGAACCCTCTGCCCCACCAAAAAAAAAAAAAAAAGCTTGTGTCTGCATTTTTTCCCTCAGACAGAATGTTGACTTTCTTCTCTTCGTTTTGACACTTTCACTTCCTTTGCTGCAAGGTGAAGCTGGCACCAGACTCAGGGTGCCCGAGGCTCTCTCTGCAGCGTTTCATGTCACTCGAGCCTCCAAGAAGAACCCATATTGAGTTTCTCTTCAACATGATTGGACTGCTCTATCCAGCGCTGTTGAGGTGAGTGAATCCTCTAATGACTTCTCGACGTCGTATTGCCCATAAAAATATTTAATATGCTTTAGTTCGTGATTTATGACTCAGTAAATTGCTTGTTGCCACCGCCACTCCAAGATGTGATGAACTAACCATCTCTTCTGCCAGTTCAGCCTCCCCCCGGGAGTGCTCTAGTCACATTGCCTCCTCTCTGATACAGCCTTAAATTACTCAGCAGAGACTGAGACAGGCTTCAAAAGATGAGGTTTCTATGCTCTTCCTGCCTTCAAGCCAACAGCACTGCTTTGTAGGCCCTGCCCCACCTCCTCATGGTTTTCTCACTCCATCCTTTCCTTCGCTTACCTGAGCAGAGAAACACAAGGAGTTTTTCTGGAATCAAAGATATCTCTATTCTCTCTGGGTGGTTTAAATTTTAGATGTTTCCTTTTTAATAAGGTCCTTCAGAAATGCCTCTGTTGGTAGGTGATACTAACCAAGTTCCTGGTTTATTTGAAAGCAGGCAGCTTTCTCTCGGTACAACGTTGGGTTCTGTTGGCAATAGCACTTGCTATCTGCTGCAATGTACTTGCTATCCTCAAAATTGTAATCTAACTAAGAGACGAGAGTAGCGTTCATTTGTACATACATTCAGGACACAACTATTGAGTGCCTACTGTATATTGGGTATATGGGAAACCATTCAAGGGGTTCCCGAGCTCTGAGCTCTGGCCCCCACGGCAGGGGTTGGGGATGGAATTATAACAAAAGGGTCACCAATCCACAGACACCCCAAGCATTGCCTGCACATTTTCATTCTCATCTTATCCATGCCTTTAGTTAACAAATATCTACTGAGTGTTCATATACCTGCTTGGTGGAATATTGTCTCAGGTATGTCTGTGTATTTTCCGAAAGCATTTGGATGCAGTTGTAATCGCTTAAATATAAATCCATTTAAAGGGTTTTCTGAATTTGCAATGCCCTTTTGTTGCTGAGTATTTTCTCAGTCAATGGATGCCAGAAGTTTATCAACATGGAACTGCACAAAAAGAGTTAATATTTTAAAAATGTTTCCTTATACCGGAAAATGTGGGGACTTCTGCAAGAGAAGGCTAACACAGGGGACATAGTAACACCAGGTGTGGGGGTTGTAGGAGATCGGCCAAGAGTCTACAGGTAAAAACCAAGGAGATGTGGGGAGAAGCATGGAAGGCGTCAATCCTGTGTTTAAGCAACCCTGAACCACGTCAGTCTATGGTCTGAAAAGGACAGCACTCTAAATAATGCATACAAAGTCCTTTTAAAATGATTTAATGACAAATTATCTTATATAATTAGTATATATTACATATAACTAGTAAATAAATCCAGAGCATCCAAATCTTTGCCTCACTGGACAATCCTGATTATTTAGTTCCATCTCTACAGTTTGTTTTTCAAAAGCAGAATATAATTCTCTGTGCCCATGGTTCTTTATACTTTTCCAAGTGCTTTCCCTGCACATTGTTTGGTTGAACATCACCAAATCTATGAAACGTGGACAGGACAGAAATCCCTATCCTCGTTCCTTTGTTTTTGCTTCCCATTTTATTGATACATGATTGACATACATGATTGACATACAGCCCTATCCGAGGTGATGGTGTGCAGCGCGATGATGTGACTTACAGGTGTCATGCAATGATCATCACAGTAAGTTTAGCGAACATCCACCATCTCATTTAGATGCAACGTTAAAGAAATAGAAAAAGATTGTTTTCTTTGTGATGAGAACTCAGGATTTACTCTCTTAACAACGTTCGTATATAACATATGGCAGTGTTGACTACATTTATCATGCTGTACATTACATCCCTAGGACTCACTTATCTAATTTTTAAAAATTTTTATTTTATTTTATTTTTATTTATCGGCTGTGTTGGGTCTTTGTTACTGGGCGCGGGCTTTCTCTAGTTGTGGTGAGCAGGGGCTACTCTTCCTTGTGGTGCACAGGCTTCTCATTGTGGTGGCTTCTCTTCTTGTGGAGCACGGGCTCTAGGCGCGTGGGCTTCCGTAGTTGCAGCACGTGGGCTCATTAGTTGTGGCTCACGGGCTCTAGAGTGCAGGCTCAGTAGTTGTTGCGCGTGGGCTTAGTTGCTCCGAGGCATGTGGGATCTTCCTGGATCAGGGCTTGAACCCGTGTCCCCTGCATTGGCAGGTGGATTCTTAACCACTGTACTACCAGGGAAGCCCTATCTAACTTTTTAAATATTTATTTATTTACTTATTTATTTGGCTGTGTCAGGTCTTAGTTGCGGCACTCAGGATCTTCCTTGCAGTATGCGGGCTTCTCTAGTTGCGGTGCCTGGGCTCCAGAGAGCTCGGGCTCAGTAGTTGCAGCACGTGGGCTTAGTTGCCCCACAGCCTGCGGGATCTTAGTTGCTGACTCATTTATCTTACAACTGGAAGTTTGTAGTTTTTGACTGCCTTCATCCAATTTCCTCTCCCCACCCCTACTCCCCACCTTTAGTAACCACAAATCTGATCTCTTTTCTGAGTTTGTTTGTTTGTTTTTGAAGTTTAATTGACCTACAGCACTATGTTAGTTCCTGTTACACAACATAATGGTTGTACACACTTCAAAATGATCACCATAATTAGTCTAGTTACCATCTGTCACCATACAGGGATATTACATAACTGTTGACTGTTCCCCACAGCGTACACATTATCCCCATCTCATAGATGCAGTTAGTGTGTTTAAGAATAGGCAATGAGTTATGCAGATACAAAACGGGCAAGGGTTAGCTAGGGAAAATTGTCAGGAAAATAGATTACGGATAAACTTAAAATGATCTTGCGACATATAATCCAGAATTTGGGAAGAAGAGGAAACCAAAACCTCATTCCTCTCCCGGTCAGCATCCAGGTTCTAACTGAGAAGGCCACACACACTTTAAATGCCAATCTCTTAAAATTAACGCAGAGACATTTCAAGAGGATGAAGGAAAACAAAAAACAACCAAAAAATATTTTTGAAAAAATATCTAAAAAAGAAAGAACAAGAAGCCGAGTGATGTACGACAGGAAAAATTAAGGGCAACTGAGTGAGATTCCAGTTGGCTGAATGGGATTTAATCAGGCTGTCATTTCCGTTAACTGTACTTTCATGGAACCATAATTCATGTGGCCTTTAAAAAAAATCCTGAAGATGAGACTATATTGGGTCTCATTTTAGGCAAAGCATATTTAAGTGAAAGGCAGCACTGTCAAAAGAGTGGGCTTGGGTTTGAATTTTGCTCTCAGCACACATTAACCAGCAGGCAATTACTTAATGCTTCATCTCTCCGAACTTCAATGTTTTCATCTCTCAACTGAGTGTGATAATACTTCGACTGCATAGTTGTTTCAAGGATGTGTATGCAAAGTACCTAGTAGGGTACCCAGGACACAGGAGAAACTCAAGCAGGAGAAGCTGGTACCTAGGCTGGTGGTGCTGGTTTAAATTAATATGAGTTCTCGTGGCCTGAGCCCTAGGTTCTGAGTAAAGACCGGGGTTTGGATCCTGACTCTTTCACTTAGTAACTGTAAGATGAAATATTGTTCAAGGAATTTAGGTTTATTCATCCTGAATCTCTTCACTTATAAAAATGAGTATGGCTCCCTCCCTCCCAGGGGAAGGAGCCACTACTGCACCCTCTCTCTCCCCACACACCGGCGCTTACAGGCAGACAATAAAGGAAGCTCTGCTGGAAGCTCTGCTGGTCGCACAATAACACAAAAAGCCCAAGGCGGGTAGAAGGACACTTACAGCTGAGACCCCAAGGAAACATAAGTATTATTATTAATTCTATTGATCTGGTCCATTCTGGGGTCAGTTCTAGCTTTTTTTTTTTAAAGTAATTACGACATTAGTCCTAAGGGATTTACACATTTTATAACATTTCTTTAATTCTATTTTTAATTCTATTCTTATTTTTAGCCTTCTTAAATATTTCTGTTTCTAGCTAAGTTTTTGGGAGTGCTGACTATATCTCTCCTACCTTCTTTTCCTCTCTATCTTTTATACATTTCTATCTTTTTCTTTTTCTTTTCATATTTCCAGTCACACTACGCTCTTCTGTTGCCGTCTTCTATCCTTTTTTTAGTTTCTTTTATCTTAATATACTTATAATCAATATTAAAAAAAATGAGTACAATTTCTCTCCTTATTTTTACTTTGAGGTTCAAATGAAATGATATATGTGAAATAGCTTTTAAATATAAATGTCATATAAAAATAGAATTTCAATGCTATCAAGTCTTTGAAAACGAATCACGTATGTTAAAAAAGACATGTCACTATATGTGTAACAAAGGTATCCCCATAATAGGAACACAGGGTAGAATTCTAGCTATATTTTTAGAAGTCCTAATAATAACAACCACCAAAAAAAAAAAAAAAAACCCTCCAAGTACAAGAAATTTTCAGCTAGCACAAGGAGAAATTTCTCAATTTTAAGGATGAGGAAACATTTGAACAGGCTTACACGGGTCACAACAGACTGTCCACCCCTGCGGCGGCATCCCCGAGGATGAACAGCCATCTGTCCTGGGTAACGTATCAGAGAATCCTGAGCCCTGAAGCTCGGGAGGGACCAGAGGTAGTGCCGCCCAGCCCCCTTGTTTGACTGAAGAGGACACTGAGGCCCAGAGAAGTGAAGTTACTCAATCACCAGGACACCACTGAGGGGGCCGAGGGGTTGAGCCTGCCACCTGCCTCTGCCTTCGGCTTCTGCGCCGCGTTTTTCAGGACCACACTGTGGCTTCTGTTCAGATGCCTACCCCACTGGCTTTAAAATCTCCGCATCTGGTACATGGGAAGGACTGGGGAGCAAATTTCAAGCTGTCTGCTAAGCTAGAGGAGAAAATTCGCCCTAGGATGTCCCAGTGTAGGGCAGTGAGGGGCTGGAAATCAACATCTTGAAGTTCCTCCCATCCTTATGCATTTATGATATCATGCAGGAAACATTTAAACAACATAGATGGAACGAAATGTCTTGCCAGGTGGTAGCTGTGTGATATCTACAGACAGCCCCTGACTCACAAAGAAAGACTACAGAGCTCCCATACACACAAACAGCTGCTCCACCCGCCTGGCCCCCATCACCCTGCAGCTGCCACGGGCTGTGCGAAAAAATTAAAAAAGAAAGGGGATAGAAACAAACTTGGACCGCTTGCAGATTCGGCACATTGAGAGGCAGAGGAAGGGCAGAAGTTGTGGAAACAGGAACCACGTAAGGGAATGGACTCTCGGGATACATTTTCAGCATGGGTGATCTGACAGCGGTCCCTGCTCCCTTATGCCCTGAAAAATCTCCTCCTGGGAATGACTGTCCTCTCCCATCCGTGCTGCCAGAAATTTTATCCACGTAGCATTTTGCCTCAGAGCCTTGTTGGAAGAAGGAAGGCAGGGAATAAATAATAATTAATTTACCATTAGAAATCTCTTTCAAGAGTCATTTTCCTTTATAACAGTTAATAATAAAAGTATTTACCTCATGGGACTGTTCCGAAGATAAAGTCAATCAAAGAACTAAAAGTCCTTAGCACTGTGCCTGATATGTGACATAACGCAAAATGTTTTTAAAGTATTAGCTGTCGGGAATTCCCTGGCAGTCCAGTGGTTAAGACTCCATGCTTTCATTGTGCAAGGCGCTGGTTCAATCCCTGGTTGGGGAACTAAGATCCCCTCAGGCCACCAGGCATGGTCAAACACCCCCCCCAAAAAAACAACAAAAACAACAACAAAAACCACAAGGTATTAGCTCTCTTTATAACTACAGTTATTCCCATTCTGCAGATGAGACAACTGAGGCTTACTTTCCCTAGGCCACGTAACTTAAAGGTAGAATCAGTATTCAAATATAGGTCTATCTCCAAATTCTATAATCTTAACCATGATGCTGTAAACAGTCACATGCTTAGCACTGGGGGGTGGAAGTGAGGTGGCAGTGGAAGGATATTAGAGGCTATCATTCACAGATTAGCAATAATTGAGTTAATTCTTGCGAATCTGTGAATTTCCTTCTGGACATCAACTGTGCTCGCCTGCATTCAGGAATTTTGATCGGCAAGGGGGTCAAGTAGGTTATTTGGGGTAAGAACAGGGAAGACCTGGGCAAGGGACCACAGCTGGATATTGAGTAGGAAGCCTGGAAACAGTGATGTTGGGAGACATAGAAAAAAAGAGCAGTTTGGGGGGAGTCAAAGATGCTCTCTGACCTATGCTAAATTTCATTGAGGTTTGACCCAGGAAAGGAGGAGGAAGATTCCTCTCTCCCTGCCCACATCTCGTCCCACCCATGGCTACAAATTACTTATTAGTACTCTTGGTAGACTACAGAAAGGTTAAATAAACGCTTGTGGGCTACTTGGAAACATAAGGCTTCCACTCCCATTTGTAATGCATTTCTTTTGGGAAATGTGTGCTGAGTTCCAAGCAAATGACCTGTAATTTAATACAACGTGTGTACACTTTGGGTCTTCGCAGGCTGGGCACTGTGCTGGGTGCTGGGAATACCAAAGGAAACACAAGGCAATGTCCCTGGCTTTGAGTACCCAGAGCCCTGTGGGGCAGAGACGCGTAAGCAACGAAGGGACAACGTGCTGAGTGTAAAAGGAGAGGTGTATACAAAGTGCTTTGGAGCACAGAGCAAGGGAATGGTGAAATTACTTTTAAATCAGCTTTTAGAATCCAACCCCTCTGCAAGCTGGGAACTGCATGTAATGCCATTAGAAGTTACGGAAAGGATGTTCTTACCATTTCATTCTGAATGAACTCTTTCTTCAACAGAACTGTTGCCTACTGTTTTCCTGGCAAGTGCTGGTATCAATACCTGTTTTTTTGTTTTCCGTTTTTCCTAAGAGGTTAGAGAGAGGAGTGATTGCAAGGACTCTGAACTCAGACTGCTCTGGTTTGAATCTGACTTTCACTTAACAGCGACGTGACCTTGACTTTACCTCTCTCAGTCTCAGTTTCCTTTTCTGTAAAATGGGGCCAATAAAAATACCCTCTTTATAGAGTTCCTGGGAGGACTAATGAGCTAATACGTGCAAAGTGCATGTCCTTGAATGGAGTAAACGTCTCACTAAATCTGCCTATTGTTAACTGGGTGATAGGTAGGAATCTCTGGCTTCAAATAACTTCATGAGAGTATTCAAGAACTATGTTTCTGAGAGAGTTTTAAGTGATACACAGATGAGCATTTTAAATTTTTAATAGCATATGTTTATCTTCATATGTTGGGGGAATATATATAGCACATCAAATCCTGAGTTTTAAAAAATATCTGTTCTTAGGGTGAATTAAAAATTTTAGAAAGTATATTAAGTTAAAGAAAACTATTTAGTAATATTCAAATGTTACATCTTCTCTTCCAGAATAAAAGTAACAAGCTGACTATGATACTTAAGTAGAGACTAGAGATGGAGTGCTCCCTTAAATTTTTCTTCTTTGTTTTTTCTCTGTTTTTTTTTTCTTTTTTGCACTGAGCTGGCTTGAATTAATTTTATTTTTCTTAGCTTTAAATAGTGTATATTAAAATGTTGGCTACATTTTAAAACAGGGATTGGGGGGGTGGGGAACATGACAGAGGTTAGGACCTCTCTTTGTATGTTTTCTCACTGTAATGAAATTCAACTTTCATCTAGGACTCTGGGTAAAGGCAGCATTTTCTAATGCCCCAACTAAAGAGAAAGCACATCTGAATAGTAGAAAGAATGCCTTCTGCATGCCCGCTCTTTCTTGGCCCCGATTTCAATCCTGGTGGAAAAATTCCCTGAAGCTGACAACAGCTGAGCTCCTCGCCCGGAATTCAATGATCAGAAAAGGAAAACGACACCCTGAGGTTCTGGGGGCACTGGAGCAGCCTGCGAGCACACGAAGGCCAGAGTGATCTGCCACCTGTCCATCTCCACCCCCACGAGCCAGGGGAGCCGAAGTCAGAGGGGATTTGAGTTTGGGGGAGGAGCCACAGAAAGGAGTAGAAGGACAGGCCCGTGTCCCCTCATACCCTGGGTTTCCCCCGAGCTGCTGTAAGGCCTCTGGGGCACCCAGTCCCCTTTACCCCTTCTTTGTAAAAATCACCTCCAGGGAAGTCCCTCTGTCTAACACCACAGTTGGCCTTTGAAGCCTGTGAATGGTCATGCCTAGCTGGGGTTTCCCTGGGGTCATCACCCCCATCTGGGCGCCTCATGGCCCCGTGGTGTCGCCTCCACCGAAAGGCTTGCAGAGAGCAGGCGGGGTGTGGTAAAGGCACACAGGGCCAAGGGACACTCTGCGCTAGAGGTTTAGCTCATACCAGTCTACGTGTCTTCTCTCCCTTCTTACTCCTCCCGTGGAGACGTCCCCCTCTACGGTAGCATCTTCACCTTCCTTCCACCAACCTGTCATAGAGTCTTTATTTCCCCTACCATGGAAAAGGGAAGCAATTAATCACGCAGCCCTCCCTGGGAGAGGAAGGCACAGAGGAAAGAGTACTCACTGAGCCATCGGCAGGGGCTTTCAGATAAATCCCTCTATTTCAGCTGCAAGAATAGGGTTGTCAGATACAAAGCAGGATGCCCAGTTAAATGGAATGTCAACTAATAAACAAATAATTTTTTAGTAATAAGTATGTCCTGTGCAATATTTAGGACATACTGATACTAAGAAAGTATTTGTTGTTTGATGTTTCAATTTAACTGGGTGTTTATATTTTTATTTGCTAAGTGTAGCAACCCTATTCAAAAACAACCCATGAGGCTGGCATTATTATTCTTATTTTTAAGTGTAGGGAAGTAAGCCTTCGAGAGATTAAGCAACTTGCCCGAAACCACAGTGCATGCAGGTGACAGAGTACAGATGTGATTTCAACCCAGACCCATCAATTTCAAGACCAGTGCTGGTTCCACACCACACAGGGACCCAAGCCTTAAACAAAAGGGATAGATGGGGTTCTAATGGAGGAAACTGATGCTTCTCTAAGGAGTTTGGGGGATTCTTGGATGCCTGGCTAATGTGGACAATCACTCAATAAACAGTGGGTAGAGGTAATGAACTGAATTATCGCCATGCTTGGTAGCTAAAAGACTCGATTCCTTTCCTAAAAACTCTCCTAAGACTTGTTCCTGAGTCCCAGCTCAAGTCCTCCTTCAACACTACCCTTCAGCGTCTGGAGGGAGCGCTTCACCTCATGTGTATACGCAGTGGTAGATGAGGTCATGGGACACAGCTCCAAGAGAAGCTTCGAGTCGTGTTACATCCATTTAACACATGGAGGAAACCCACAGGACTGAAGGAATTGGCTGGCCCAAGGAATAAATCAGTCCTCTCTTGGCCGAACAACCTTCAAAGCTCAGCGTGTGCAGTCCAGTCACCTTGCTTGAACCAGGCTGCCCCACCAGAACTTGAAAACATCTGTCTACACTTCCATCAATGTTGTTTTAGGGAAGCAGAGGCTGTGGGGATAAGAAGAGGGAAGGGGTGTCCTGCTGGAACTCTTTCTCACCCAAAGATGAGATCAATCAGCAGATGCAAAGTTCCTTCAGCCTCGTTTCTTTCTTAAATTAGTAAAGCTCTGTGAATCTGCAGACAGGAATCCAGACAGAACGCATGTAGCTCATAGGTGCCCACAAACCTCCCGGTCCCAAGGGAAACTGTTGTAGCACTGTGCACAGGGGCGAACCTCACCCTCCTCATCTTAAGTCCCAGTCTCTTCCTCCAGATGCTCACTGGAGGAGGCTTGGGAGCATAGAAGGTAGTAGGGGCCAAAAAGTTGGTATTGGAAGAAAATATGGACCCAAATCTGCAGCCACCAGGGAAGTTGACTGCCTTATAATCGTTTTATTTTCTGACAATCAGAGCAATAAATGCTCATCGTGGAAACGTTTGAAAACGCTGAAAAGGATAAATAAACAATAAAAACTACCCATAATTCCATCATGCAGAGCGATAACCTGTCCTAAAATTGTGGTGTATTTCCTAAGGATCTCCGTCCATATAATAAACGTAATTGGTCTCATACTTCATATGTGACTTTATTTCTACTTTTTTTAACCTAACAAATCATAGGCACTTCTCTCAACATTGTTAAAGACACTCCAATGGATCTTTATAACTTTTGATGAATCTTAATGGATACATTGAAAATGGCAATAGGTAATTTAATTATTCTCCTCTTGCTAAACATTTAGAGTATTTCCAATGTTGTCCCTAACAGAAATAACATAGCAGTGAACATCGTCACAAACTTTTTTAAAAATTTTTATTTGAGTATGATTTACAATGTCCTGCTAGTTTCTAGTGTAAGGCAAAGCAATTCAAATATAGATTATATACACACACACATATATATATTTTTCAGATTCTTTTCCATTATAGGTTATTACAAGATATTGAGTTTAGTTCCCTGTGCCATACAGTCGGTTCTTGTTGGTTTCACATATTTTTTTTTACAAATTTATTTATTTATTTATTTACTTTATTGGCTGTGTTGGGTCTTCGTTGCTGTACACAGGCTTTCTCTAGCTGTGGCGAGTGGGGGCTATTCTTCATTGTGGTGCACGGGCTTCTCATTGTGGTGGCTTCTCTTGTTGCAGAGCACAGGCTCTAGGCGCATGGGCTTCAGTAGTTGCAGCACATGGGCTCAATAGTTGTGGCTCACAGGCTCTAGAGCACAGGCTCAATAGTTGTGGCGCAGAGGCTTAGTTGCTCTACGGCATGTGGTATCTTCCTGGGGCAGGGATCAAACCTGTGTCCCCTGCATCGGCAGGCAGATTCTTACCCACTGTACCACCAGGGAAGTCCTTCACATACGTTTTTGTCAGACTCTTGTCACCTGTCCCCTCATGTCTAGAATCTAGCATCTGATCTGACCCAAAGATAGTGTGTCTTATCATGTTTTCTGCTGTACCATGTTCTGCGAAGAGTATTATGTCTTCCAGAGGCCCCACCAGCTGACCTAGCTGGACAACCACTGTGGTCGATTATAGAATAAGAATGACCTGATCGCTTGTCAAATGAAAAGGGTTCCTACATAGCAGGAAGTCTTAGCCCCCCACCTCCCTTAAACTCAGGCCATGGTTTACAAGGGAGAGACAGAGACAGAAAGAAAGCAAGAGACAGACAGAGGAGGAGACAGAGAGAGAAAGAGAGAGAGAATCCCAGGGACGATTTTCAGAGAAACCACCACACGATGTAATTCCACCAGGAACATGACGATAAAGGTCCTCAGAACTGTGCCGCTCGGTATTTTACAGAACCAGTGCCTGCTGATTTAGTTAATGATAATGTTGGCTTCCAAATTTCCTCCAAAAGCGAGTCGTACGTGTTCTCAAGTTGGACAGGGCTGACTTAAAAATAAACAAATAAGTTATATAAGTCCAAATTTTGGAGGATCGGGTTTTGGAAGCCGAGACTCTGGTGTAGGATTGAAGGGGCCCGCCTCACATCTTGTGGCCGGGTCTCACGTGCAGCCCGCAGGGTGGAGCAGGGAGGAAGCGTTCCAGCTGTCCCCGAAGTCCAGCTTCTAATCCGGGCTCCAAGACCCACAGGAACTCATGCAGAATGCACCCCATGGCTCCTAAGAAACACTCGCGGCGCTTAAAAGACAGAGATGCAAAAAACAAGCGCAGCCACTGGTAGATGATGAGAGACTTCTTTTTCTGTACTCTCTTCCAATATGAGATGTTTTGAAAGACTTCCTGGTGCTATTCAAGAGCTGTCATCTTCCGCTTGAGAGCTGGCTGCATCGGGGTGGGGAAGTGAGGTGATTACTATGTATTGCCTTTTGAAAAATTTTAAGGCTTCTCCAGGAAGAAGCATGTCAGATTCCCCAAAGTTACCAGTGTGGGTAGAGCCCCACTTTGGGTCCAGCTGTGGGAGCCACTGCAAGGGACAAACGCAGCCCAATGCTCTGGTGAGGTCCAGAATCCTCCTTGCACTCCTAGAGTGATGTGAATACGTGAAATGTCACAGATGAGTCCCTTCATTTACATAGTTATGTCGCATAATTATGAAGAGCTAAGTGGGAGGTGCTGAGAGTCTAAGAGTTAAAAGATGAAGTAGAAGAGACCCTGCCCTCAAATTGCTTATTCTAGTTGAGGAGAATAAGTGTGTTCACAAAGAGCCAGAAAATGCTATATACCCATCACCAATAACGATGCAGACCAGGGATCTACATGGGCCAGGAGTACAACATAAAAGCACTACCCAGTTCTAGCCAGTAACTGGCTTCCTGGAACCCAGGCCCAGTGTGGCTGGAGCTTCGGATTTTCCAAAACAGGAAAATGTGAATTTTCTGTAAAATATCCTGATTTTTTAAAAGTTGACTAAATTTTTTAAACTTTGCAAACTAAACCAAATATAGGCTGGATCAGGACAAGCCACCAAGGTGAACCTCTGATGCAGACTGCATTTGCTAATATGGACATATACCTACCCTTATGAAAAAAAGCACTTTTTACAAGCAATGTATTTAATATGATCACATTTTTGTTTCAAAACCATGCATTTAAACATAGAAAAAAGATGGAAGGTGATATAGTAAATGTTAACAGTAGAAATTCTGGACAGCAAGATTATAACTGATTTTTCCCTTCTTTGTTTTTCTGTTTTTAGTGAAATTTTTGCAATGAGCATGCATGACTTCAATAATCAAAATTTTCAACAAAATTAAAAAAAAGTTTTAAAGGCCCAAGTGCTTTTATGTTAGTACAGATAAAATATTACGAAAGCTTTAAACAAAATAAGAAAAAGAATTAAATAAGAGTGAAAAATATTAACAATAATAAAATCTGGGTAATAAGTAAATAAATTATATACATTGGACATTTACAATGCTGTAGGAGGAGGGACACTCACAGTGGATTTTACAGGCATTACCTCATTCTTCACAACTTTCATGTAATGGCACTACTGTTCTTTCCATGCACAGGGGAAAGGATGAGGCTCAGAGAGGTTAAGTAACTAACCCAAGGTCACACAGCATAAGTAGCAGAGCAAAACTCAAAACCCAGGTCATCTGCCTCCAGAGGCTGTGTGTTCACCTAACCTTACGTAGGAGATCCCCAGAAGCAAAGTGAATGAGGTAGGTCAGGGAGATTAGTGGTATTTGATCTGGGCCTTAAAGACTCAGAAACAGTTCAACCCCTGTATATAGGAAGGAAACAATATCACCAAAGAAGGAGAGATGATACCAGGATGTAAAAAGATTTTAGTCCTAATGAAATGAGGTTAGTAGACTGGAGACAGTCAGGAGAGTCCTAAGTACTAAATGCTGGGCTGAGGAATTAGACCTTATTTATAGTCAGTGGGATCCACTGACGTTTCCAGTACAGGAATAAGACAGGTGCCATGCTAAGGCTGCCATTAACAAAATCACACAGACTGGGTGGCTTATGCAACAGAAATTTATTTCTCACAGTTCTGGAGGCTGAAGTCCAAGATCAAGGTGTCGGCAGGTTTGGTTTCTCCTGAGGTCTCTCCCCTTGGTTTGCAGGTGGCCCCCTTCTCACTGTGTCCTCATATGACCTTTCCTCTGGCGTCTCACCTTCCTCTTCTTTTAAGGACACCAGTCAGATTGGATTAGAGCTCACCCTGACAGCCTCATTTAAACTTATTTCCTCCATAAGGGCCCTGTCTCCAAACACAGTCACATTCAGAGGTACTGGAGGTTGGGACTTCAACCATGAATTTGTGGGGGAACCCAATTCAGCCCATAACAAATGGTGATGCAGGAAGGGCATTGGACTTGGAGAGTCAGAAGCCCTGAGTCTGAATGCTGCCAACACCACTTATTAGGTGCAGGACCTTAGACAGCATATTTAAGCACTGCCCCTCATTCATAAAAAAAGCAGCTGATGTAGCTTGTCTACACTACAGGGTAGTGATAAGGTTCAAAGAAATGATTAATGTATTTTTAATGTTTTATACCACCCATGTCAAACATTTAGGGCCCCTACTTCAACCAAAATGATTTTACATTTGAATTTTTTTTTTCATCAGTTTTTTTTTTTTTTTACATTTGAATTTTGATCTGTAATCCTGGATTAATAAACATTTGTTGAATATCTATAATGTGGAACATGCTAGGATAGATGTATTTCCCAGATATCATTTAATCCTCAAAACCTCACTGGTCTGGAAACAGACCTCCTCCTAATACAATCACCCTGAGGCTTAGGATGTAACATAAGAATTGGCTGGTGCGGTGGGTGGGTATATATTCAGACCACAGCAATGGTGTCATCTATTTTCCCCCATTTTCCTCAGAACAAAGACAGCCCAACATGAGCAATAACCGTCTCTGCTCTGGAACCCTAAAAACTTAACTTGTCAATGGAAAATGTGTTATTAATTGTTGCTAAGATTCCTCTCCTGATTTTCCTGCAGCTCTAACTCCATGCAGCCAATCCAATATCAGCATAAGGACATATCCAAAGAAGCACAGTCAAAATAGCCATAGGAGATTTTTAAAGTATATTTTTAATCTCTGATTTGCATCTTTCAAAACAAAATTAAAGAGGATCCAAGTCCTAACCCCCCAACTCTGATAATTCCTAAATTCTCCCAAACTCAATGCTGCTGCTTCTGTGCTTCTCTCTATACCCTTAGACCACAAAGATGACCTTTTCTTCCCATACTTCCCAGTCTCCCAATTTTTTTTTTATTACTTAGTTCCTTTTTACAGGACAGTGGACAGGGAAGAATCAGGGCACAGGATCATATTAATAATCATCTACCCCATCACACAGACATGTCTCTCCAATGCTGCAAATAGTACCTGGCCTGGCATAGCTCTTTTTCAACCAAAGCTTGTTTTTCACTTCAGTTCTATCTCCTGATGCTCCCAAACAACTCAGACAACTAGAAGGCAATTTCATCTTTGCAGGGAAAAAATAAATGAGGTTTTGGGAAATTTTTCTAACAGATTTAAGGCTGGTTAGTGACGGTAGGCACTGGCTGATCCTGGCATCCTTCTTAGCAGGACTCATGGCCGTGACGCTTTATCTCCATAACAAGCGGAAGCGGGGATTGGCTCACAGCTCTGCAGTGCCCTATATAATATTAAGGACATCGAAAAGTCCCAGAGATGCCCCAAAGCAATTTTCGCTTGCCGGGAAAGCACAGTAATAGATACCAATCTATCTCTAAAGGCAGGACTATTTTTTTAAGATAGTTATATTGTCTGGGGGAGCGGAGGCATTGGATTTTTTCAGGAGAGGGTTGTATTTTTAAAGCAGTTTTCCTTTTGCAAAGTGGCAAGCTTCCTAAGGTATTTTTCACCCTCAAAGTTCTCGCAAACTTTTTCGACACCCTCTGCCTGTGTCAAATGGCAAGCTCGATGGAAGTCATTTGGAAGGCAGGCGCAGATGGCAGAATAACGGTTTCTCCCCTCAGCTGCTCTGTCAGGGTAATCTGTTTTCCTCACTGATGTAAAGGAAACCGTAAGAGCACTTTGCCCACTCCAAACCTCTGAAACTGGAGTTATGAGGTTGTATGGAGGAGGCCAGGAAAAATAGTTGTAGGGGGTGGTTTGATACTTTCTGAGGCCTTTTACTAGTGACCTGCAATACTAATTACCCAGGCTTCCTGTCTGAATAAGACATTTATATGATGATTCACGGCTGTGGAAGCCAGCGTCAATAAACAGGCCACTGAAATTCAACTCTGTTGCATCCAAAAACTGGATTCTTTGGGTCCTCACAGGCAAATCCAATGTCCTTGGAATCCAGGCAAGTGTCGGGTATAGAAAGAAGAGCATGAAGTACCTGGCATATGGGGGAGAAAGGAGTCTGACGATGGTCCCCTCTGGGTATTGAGAATAGAATTTTCTTTCTGCTCCGTTAAAAAAGAATCAATGCATAAGAAACCCTGGCTGTGTGATCTTTGCCAAATTATTCAATCTGTCTGTGCCTCAGTTTCCTCATCTGTAATATGGGGATATTCACAGTACCTATCTAACACAGTTTTTACAAGGCTGAAATGAGTTAATATTTGTAAAGCAATATTTGTAAAGCAATTCGAATAGTGCTTGGTTCATAGTGAGTACTATTTGTGTGTTTGATAAATACACTTGAAGAAAATTGTCATATTTAACCAAATCAAGTGGCGTAATCTGAAGGGCGATGATGGCTGACCGTGCCCTGCAGATCTGACCCCCTCTTTCCTGCTGAATGAGCCTGAGTGGGACACACTGAGGTCAGGGCTGAGCAGCCCTTCAATAACAAACCAAGAAGTGGGCCAGTGGGACACACGGGTCCAGGTGTGGCCATCTGCTGTCACAGACCTGCTAACGTCCACTCAGAGATTAAGTCGGCAGACTTCAAATTTTTTCACTTTAATACTCCCAGAAAATGAATTTTGAAACCTCTGCACGCATTCTTAACTTACCTAATTTTAATTGATCATTTCAATTTAAGATTAAATGGTTGCAAAAAGATCCCTATAGTCTATCACAAAAGTGGATGTCTGAAAAGAAAACAGTTATATCACTGTTTTAAATAAATCCCTTGGAGTAATCGCCCCAGCAATACCCTAGCAATTTGCTATTTAAAAAGACACAAAAAGCTTTTGTTTCACACTCAGAAATTCTACATTGTTCTTTTATCTCCTTGAACTGCTGTTTATATTTCTCTTCCTTCTCATAATTTTATCTTAATATATTTTTCATAAGTTATGTTATGCATCTAAACACATATATGAATGTTTTCTGGCCACCAAACTCTAAATGTAAAAAAAAAAAATTTTTTTAATCCTTCCAGATTTAAGTGTTACGAGTTATTAGTAGCACACCATTGATTAAAACATCAATATATGGTACAAATCAACTGGTGTGCAAGGCAGAAATAGAGACCCAGATGTAGAGAACAAACATATGGACACCAAGTGGGGAAAGCGGGGAGGGTTGGAGGGGAATGAATTGGGAGACTGGGATACCAAATTGTATTCTAAATATATGCAGTTTATTCTATGTTAAAAAAAAATCAATATATTTTAACTTTTGGTATATAATTATAATATTAAAAGTAATTTTTAATGCATCTCAATGAGATGAGTAGAGATATTTTTCCCACTAGCTCGTATATTCAGGAATGATGATTATTTACAATTACAGAGAGACAGAGTTCAGAATCATTTCTATTCCTGTTTTTCTGTCTCATAGATGTGACCACTGAGAACTTTTATTCACATAAAAAAGGTGATGGGGAGGGAAGGAGTCTTCCCAAAGCACTGACATTCAATTCCTTGAACACCCTCTGAACTGCACACCCAAAACACAATGTAATTCTTAAGCATCTATTACTTTGATGAGGTCCTCCTTAAATTTCACTGAAAGTAAATAATTGGAAAGCATCTGACTGGAGAAAGGGTTTATTATTCAGTCATGAATGTCTTGTGCTGTGTTGTATACCAAAAAGGCCAAGACTTTTAAATTACTATTATTTTACCTGTTATCCTTTCACTCAGAGGCACTTTGTTAAATTTGTCTCAATAAGAGTTGAGAAAAGCAAAACATTTATTTCCATACATCTTTTGGAGTAGAACCACGTCACTGCTTTTATCTTGCTGTGCGCCTAAGATAAAATTTTGCCAAAATCTTGCAGCTTCAGATTTTGGCTTATTCAACTGATGAAAAATGTTCCATCATAAAACCTAATTGCCAAACCAATCAGCCAAGTTAGATGTATTTCTTGTCTTTAAAAGTGTGACTTTATTTTTCAACTAAACTGTCTTAATATTCATTTTAGAGAATATTATAAAAACTACTGAGAAATAAATTATGGAATGCATCATATAAAATAGATTCCTTCAAAGCAGCCAAGTTTATATTCATGTAGATTAGATATAATTAATTTTACAACACGTGCAAAACAGGATAATAATACTGTTTCTCATTACTTGATTTGCAATAAAATGACATACAATTTTGCTAAAATTATGTTATTTATGGACCCAGAAATATGATAGAAGGCCTAATATCCTTTGCTGAAGCAGTGTGAATGTGTACCTCTAACTCTGATGTGTGGTTTGGGGAATAAGTAAATAACAATTATGTTTAAAAATCAGAATAATTTCATTAGCCCTCATGCTCAAACTTTTCTGTTTAATGAAGGTATTGAATAGGAAAACAATATGTGTCTGTATACTACTGAAACTAATCAGGTCAGCACGTGTCATAATCCTAAGTATCATATGAGGTAGGAAATTCATATATGATTTTATAAAATCAGTTCTATCTACATCATGGCATAGCACACACAGTATCTGAAGAACACAACCTAAAACTTCTACCTGCAGGTTTCATGCAATGTATCATGGAAATCTTAGTAGTTCCAGAAAATATTCCAGTTGCGTCTATTAAGAGTTAGCATCATTAGCTGGCCTGGACAGGTCAACTGTTGTCAGGCACTTTCTTTTCCAGCTAATGACAAGTCCTAGGATGAGAAACCAGACTTTTCTTAAACACACAAATTCTCCCAACACAACCGCCCTTCCCCCCAGATGTTGCCATTAATAATTAAATTCAACCACAGGAAAAGAAAAAGGATTCGTGAAATAGTAATGGCCACAATTTTAATGAGCACTTACTATGTGCCGGTCACTTTTCAAAGTTATTGACCTATACTAGCACTTAATCGGTCCTTACAGAAGGCGAGGTGGGTCTGATTAACACTCCCATGGCCAGGCGAGGAAATGGACACTCAGAGCCCACAGGACTGGCAGTTGGGGGAGGCAGTGTGCAAACTCAGGGTGCCTGTCCCCAGAGCTCACGTTATCTATCACATACATTGCCTCTCTGGCACATGAGTCCGTTTCTTGTTATTTCCATTCCCTAATTAGCCACAGTGGTAGGCAAAATAACGGTTCTCAAAAGATGTCCATGCCCTAGTCTCCAGAATCCACGGATATATGGCGGAAGGGACTTTGTAGGTGTGATTAAGTTAAGGCTCCTGAGGTGACAAGAATACCCTGGATTATCCAGGCAGGTGAAACTTCGTCACAAGGGGCCTTATAAGTGACAAGGGGAGGCAGAAGAGTGAGAGTCAGAGGAGACGTGATGATGGAATCAGAGGTCAGAGTGATGTGATGGCTGGCTTTGAAAATGGAGGAAAGGACCCTGAGCCAGGGAAGGCAGGCACCCTCTAGAAACTGGAAAAGGCAAGAAAACATTCTCCCCTGGAGTGTTCAGAAAGGAACACAACCCTGCCAACATTTTTATTTTACCTACATGAGACCCATCAGACTTCTGAACACTTGAACTGTAAAATAAAAAAATTGTGTTGTTCTAAGCCTCTAAGATTGTGGTATGTTATTACAGTAGCAGTAGGAAACTGATAGAATCACAAACACACTATTGAAAGGCAGTGATAAGAGGAGGGTATGAGCGTTCAAAAACCACTTTATACAGGCTGATTGCAGCAAAATGCTTGCTGCCCAAATAAGACCAGGAAATACATTCGAGCAGTTAAGAAGCAACAAACAAGTTCTTGCTTCCGTATTGAAAATGAAGGTGCCCCTTATCTCAGTTTTGGAATAAGTAAAGATTATCCACGGAGACCCTTTCTCGTTTTTACTTTTACGAAATTGACTCTGGTGGTTCTTTGAAATTTTCCCCTTTTTCTTTGTTTCCGTGTCAATTTTTCACTTGAACTTTTTTTAAAACTTTCCCTCCCTGAGACTTTTTCCATTGGGTTTGAGCCCTAACTCTGCCATTTAACTTGCTCCAGAACACTGGCATTATTATAATTGCTAGTATAATAAATCATGTAACTATTACCCTGTGTTCAAAGTAAGCACCTTTTTGGCTCTTGCATAATTGCTATTTCTGCCATCAGATGGTCCTCCTGGAGCTTGGCTCCACACAGCAGCCAGAGGGAGCTTTTTACTCCAGAAATCTGACAATGTCATTCTTGTCCTCAAATTCTTTCCCAGACCTCTGTAACGCTCAGAATGGAGAGCACACCGCTCAGTCTGATATCCAGAGCCCCTTGTGATACACTCTACCCCGCCTCCCAACCCCATTGCCCCACAACCTCACCTGGCGTACATCTCCTACCCTCTTCTGTGCTCTGGCCCTACCAAGCTGTTCAGTGCTCAGAAATCCAGCAGGTTCTCTCAAGCCTCTGTACCCTGCACTTTCTGCTTCCTTTACCTACAGCAACAGTCACTCCCTTTTCCATCGGACTAATTCTGTCCTCTCCTCCAGCTCAATTTTACATCCAATTGTCCCAGCATCACCTGCAGGTAGCAGCACTTGATAGACATACAGATGTGGGTCCAGAACACCCTTCTGCTTATTTTTGAGCTGTGGTTTCCTGTGTCATCTGTCTCGAATTTCCTGGCTGCATACTGACCTACCAACCTGCTTTCTGGTTTTTTGACCTTGGCCTTCCCCACTGGACAGCTGACACTATGATACTCACTCCCATGAACGAGATACTATTTGCAGCCCCAGGTAAGAGGCACTCCCAGAGGTTTCAGCCTCAGCTTATATCCACCCCACACTACACACAAACACACACACACACACACACACACACACACACACATGTTTACTCCAGATGAGAAAACACTAAGGGAGACTGATATAATAACAATAAATGATACTATTGAGCACATCCAGCATACCAGGCATTATACCAAGCACTTTGTTTCTTTAACTAAAAAAAAAAAAATCACCTGTAAAGCAGGTACTATTTTGTCCCTATTGACAGATGAGGAAACTAAGTCTGTTAAGATGAAATGACTTGTTCAAAGCCATATATCCTTTTAGTGATGGAGATGCTAGGGCACATGACTTCAAAGAGCTTAGTCGATCAGCTGACCCCAGTACATTTTTTTCTGATCCTTGTGGACCCCTACCCATCTACTACTGTACTTCAAAATACTTCTCTGAGTAACCGAAGTTATCTTTGCATTTAGTTCACTGGATTCTAACTGTGTGGGCCTGTGTGTTTCCCCAGGAGACATGAGCTCCTCACAGTCGGGTGTATGTCTTTCAAACTTGAGAACACAAAGGAAGCACAACAAAAGGTCTAGCTTTGCACATCCTCCAGACTACATTTATGCATGCATCTACCAGAGAGCTAGGTACTAAATTTCAGTCTCCTGTTGATCCGCTCAGTTCCAGTTCCTGTACAATTACGGGCTATCTTTCTGAACAGATTAACTGTCCTATCAGGTCAATATTTTAAGTCACCTCAAAATCTCTTGGGTTTTACTTATAAGTGAATACATATGTAGATGAGAGTTTAATAAAATCCAAGAAAAGTAAATTTTTCAAGCTAAAAGAGTTCATGGAGGTCAGCTGATTCACTTCTCCCTTTTTGCAGATAAAAGGTCTATTCCAATCTTGAAACTTGGTCCCTAAATATGTTCTGTGTTTGGCCCACATGATTTTTTTAAGTTGAGCCAATATTTTTAAATTGTATGCTTACACACACACACACACACACACACACACACACACAGACACACACACAGAAAGGGTTCTGTTGGTTTCAGTTCTGTTGAAGGGTTGAAATATCTTGCAGCATCTAGGTACATACCAAAAGAAATGAAAACATCTGTCTACACAAAAACTTGTACATGAATGGTCATAGCAACGTTATTCATAATAGCCCCAAAGTAGAAATAGTCCAAAAGTCCATCAACTAATGAATGAACACATGAAATGTGGTAGATCTACACAATGGAATATTATTCATCAATAAAAAGGATTGAAGTATAGATACATGCCGCAATGTGGATGAACCTTGAAACATCATGCTAAGTGAAAGAAGCAGGTCACAACAGGCCCAATATTGTATGATTCTATTCATATGAAATGTCCAGAACAGGCAAATCTGTAGCGTTAGAGAGTAGATTAGTAGCTTCCTAGGACTAGGGGAAAGCAGGGATGGGGAGTAACTGCTAATGGATATGGGGTTCCTTTTTGGAGTGATGAAAGTGATCTAGAATTGAGTGTGGCAATGGTTGGCACAGCTATGTGAATATACTAAAAAAAAAACCAGTGAATTGTTTAAAATATATGTATACATATATGCACGTGTTGATACAGATATAGATCGATAACAATAGTGGATATTATTGATTTGCTCTAAGTAACGGCTGCCCCCTTTAAATGAAGCATGGTTCCTCCGGTTCTCCACAATCTCCACCTCTCCACCTCCCCAACTCCATGCTTACCCACTTCCCTCAATGATGTTTTCTGCCTGGCCTGGGAATCTGAGTTTTCAGCTTTTGGTCAAGACCATCATAGAATCTGCAAGTTGGAAAAGAGGTCACCAGTCTGACCTCCCCACAAATCAAGACAAAAGGAGCCCTCATTCACACCTCAGATGTGCTCTTCTTGAATGTCACCCTCCAATGGAACTCCTTCAGTGAGGAGCATTCCCTACCTAGTAAGGCAACTCACTGCTGCCGTTGTCATGACAGTAATGACATTTATGACATGATTCAGAACGTACAAAGTGCTTTATCTTGCTTGATCACCATAGCAAACCTGAGAATTACTTATGGTCATCCACATTTTACAGGTAAGCACATTGAGAAATTGGGGGGCCTGTCCAAAGACATGGAATTTGAGCTCAGATTTTCTGACTTCAAATTCCATGCCTTTTTAGTATGAAATATTTCCAAATACATAAAAGTACTAAATCACGTCACAGACATCGAGGTTCCCACCCCTGAGATGATGCATTGGTGGCAGAGCTCCCCGTCTCTCCCCACTGTGTCATGGATGTCACAGTGTTCTCTATCCTGCACAGGGACCTACTATCCTGAAGAAGACCAGATCACCCCACTGCAGTGTGCAGGATTAAGTACAATCCCTCCATAACGAAGGGCCCTTTTTCCTTCATTTTAAATTAATGTTTATGGGGATTTCCTTGGTTCAAATTAATTGCTTGGAAGAGAAAGAGGACCCCAAGGGAAGAAATATCTTCTTATCTCAGCATCTGCCATCAGTAACAGTCTCTCCCTCTTTCTGTTCTTATAACTGGTAATCCTCCCTTCAAAAACTCCATGAAATTGACCCAATTGTTTTGTGACACTGCAGTATAGCTGTGTCACATAAGTGGACTTCACCAACGCGGGTAGGGGCAAGGTTGTGGTGAAACCAATGGTTTGGATGTGCTGGAATCTACTAACAGCTGGGGAAAAAGCCTGATGTGGGGCCGAAGAATCAGGGGACGCTTTCCTGACTCTACCGCTCATCGGCTGTCGCACACACAAGGGGTCGGCCACCCCGGGCCTCCTTTCCGTCATCTGTGAAACGGAGGTAAGGACGCAGGCTGGACCGCTTGTGCCCCTGCCCCAGCCTGGTCCAGGTGTGCGCCCCCAGCCAGCACGGCTAAGAAAGAATCGCCCCATGCCCGGAAATTCGACTCATCACGTGAGCTGAATGCAGTCAGAGGGCTGGGGAGCCTGCTCAGGATGAGTCATTTGGCTCAAGAGACGACTGTCGGTGGTCCTAGCAACGCCCTGCACCGCCAATAGCCACTGCATTTGATCTGCGCGTTGATGCTCAAACCACAGATTTCCTGGGCCTGCAGCCTCCCAGGAAATGGAAGCCAAACAGCGGATGATTCATATTTCCTCTAACACAGCAAGAGAGAGACTACCTGCTGCAGAAATTGCTACCAACCTTGCGGGGCCCTGGCCTGAGCTGCTCCCTCCACTCCTCAGCTGCTGGGCCCGAGGCCGCCTGGCCTTTAACTGGCTTCTCTCCAGAGAGAGAGAGAGAGAGAGAGAGAGAGACGAGAGGAGAGGAGAGAGGAGCTGAGTTAACGTTTATTACCTGCCCATCGTGAGCCAGGTCTGACCCCATCAGCCCCTTACGTATGCCATCTCATGTAACGGCACTCATACTGTGAGGCAGACGGTAGATGCTCCCTGCTACCCTATAATACACACTTACTTATTCTTTGTCTGTCTCCCTCACTAAATGACAAGCTCCAGGAAGGCAAACACTTTATTTGGTTCATGGCTATATGTCTAGTTTCTACAACTAGGACATAATAACATATAAAAATTAGAGGTAACACATACCAGATACTGTTCTAAGTGCTTTCACACACCAACTCAAGCAAATACTACTACTAATAATAACAGTAATAACTACCACTTATCTTGTGCCAGACACTGGTCTCTTTTCCTACATTAACTCAATTATTTCTCATAACAACCCTATGATGGAAAAACTACTCTTTCCACTTTCCATATAATGAAACTGACACAGAGAAAAAAATTGTCTTGCCTGTTTTCCTACAGCTAAAGAGCTATGAAACTGGAAAAATAAATAAATAAATAAATAAATAAATAAATAAATAAATAAATAAATAAAAATTTTAAGTCGGGAAAAAAGAAAAAAAAAAAAAGAGCTATGGGACCAGGATTCACATCCAGGCCACCAGCCTTTGCTTTTAACCATGCTGCTACTCTGCCTCTCTCCTGATGGGTATTCAACACATATTTGTCAAATGAATGATCATACCCATTTTACAGATGCAGAAACTCAGCTTCTTATTAAAGTCCCACAGCTTGTAGCACCAGCTAGGGTTCAAACTGAGAACTGTCTGATCCCAAACTACCACAGCCATAGCCTGTAAAGTTCTTTAAAAAAAAAAAAATTATGGTAAAATATACATAACATAAAAGTGTACTATTTTATTGTATTGTAACCATTTTTAAGTGTACAGTTCTGTACCATTAAGTATATTCACGTTGTAGTGTGACCATCACCACCATCCATCTCCAGAACTTTTGCATCTTCCCCAACTGAAACTCTGTATCCATTAAACACGAATCCCCCTTCCCTATAAAACTCTTAACAAGGAGGAATGCGTCCCGGGTTAGACGCTGGAGTGGGAAATCAGCTGTACGGAATGATTCAAGAGAAACAGAAAAGAATTCCTACCCTTGAAATTTGCTCTCCTGTTAGCAATTATAAATTTGGACATTCTACCACTAAGGAGTCATTCGTTCTCGGAGTTTTTAAAGATGTTGACGCCTTCGAGAGCACAAAGAGGGGATTAGGACATTGAGATGCTATTAACACAAGTATGTGGAAGGATGCAGGGAAGGCTCCACGGGAAGCCTGGAAGACTGGCACCAAGAAACTCCCTTCCCCTCTAGCTTCTCTGGGCCTGGGAACTGCCTTCCTTCATTCACTCATCAAGTATGGAGGACTGCCCGTCATGTTCCAAGCGCTGCTGAAGCCCCGGGGATGTGCCAGTGAGTATCACCGTGGGAGCCACAGAACAGTAAGCAGCATGACCCTCAATGTTCTGGAAGGAGAAGTGCTCGAACTCTGGAAACACACAGGAGGAGTTCAAGGCTTTCTGGAGAAGCAACATCTAAGCAGAGACCTCAAGTGTGAGTAAGGCTTAGCTGGATGAAGGAAGCTGGGGAAAAGTGGGGAGAGGGCAGGGAGACTGTTCCAGGGAAAAGGGAACAGTATGCGTAAGACCAGAATACAAGATACCTTAAGTGAGGACGTGCGCAGCGATGAAGGAGGTGGGGTGAGGTACGATGGGGGAAGAGCAGAGAGAGAAAGAAGGCTCGAGTGGTGGACCAGACCGGAACTTTGTCCCGACAGCAACTGAGAGCCTCAGAAGGATTTTAAGCTGGAAGGTGGCAGAATCAGATTTGCATATCAGGAAACATGGAAGAAAGGGAGGAGGGACAGAACTGAGAACAGGGAGACCAGGTAGGAGGTCATCGTGTAAATCAGGCCAGAGATGAGTGTTCTCTGAACCAGGAGAGTGACCGTGGAGGAGATGCAGGTGGTGGACAGGTACAAGAGTGACTGTGGGAGTAGAATTATCAGGACTGCAGGGATTGCAGGGAGATGGGGGAGAGAGGGATGTCACAAATGATGCCTGGGTTTCTAGCATGGATAACTGAATGGGCGGTGGTTACATTCACCCATTCACTGAGATAAAGGGGCTGGTTTGGCGGTGGTGGGGGGGGCAGTTAATCAGTTCCATTTTGGACAAGTTTGACTGAGGGTCTTGTGAAACACTCAAGAGATGTCAAGGAGTATGGGGGAAAGGAGCCAAGAGGTCCTGCTGGTGTGATTCTCCCCTCCTGTGTATGCCAGGGTCAGACAGGGTGAGGAAAGGAGACTAAAAGGACAGGTCAACTGCTAACTAACAGGCACCCACTAACATACACACATAGACACACACGCACGCATGCACACACTCTATATGGATATACATGTATATACAAGGGTGAGTCAAAAATTATTCGCACTCCAGTTATATTAAAATTTCTGTTGGCCACACTGTCTTATCAGCACTTTCCGTTCAAGGCTACTGTCTCCCCAGTCACTGCTGTGCAGGTGTGAATGTGTTACATCAGTTCATTTGTAATTGTGGTGTGAGCAAAAAATGGATGCCCCACTTGTGACCATCACGAAAGAAGAGCAGCGTGCAGTGATTCGTTTCTTGTGGTCTGCGGGTGTGCACGTCCGCACGCTTCTGCCCACACTATGGACACTCTGCAAAAACTACATTTTGAGGTGTTGACGCATCCTCCCTATAGTCCCAATCTTGCTCCATCAGTCTTTCACCTGTTTGGTCCCCTGAAAGCAGCCCTATGAGGATGAAGGTTCACTTCTGATGAAGAAGTGATGACAGCAGTGCATTCGTGGCTCGCAGCTCAGCCTAAAACATTTTTTCATGAGGGAATATGAAAGCTTGTTGACCAATGGACAAAGTGTATTGAAAAGCAGGGAGATTATCTCAAAAAATGGTGTATTTGTCTTTTCTAAAAGTTAATTAGAATAAATTCTGGATCCAGAGTGCGGATAATTTTTGACTCACTCCCGTATAATATATGCACATGTCAGAATGGAACAGGGGATGGGGAGGCAGGATGCAGAAAACTTCTGGAATGAGCTCTATAGTTCCAATCTGATGCTATTTATAAATTTCTCGATCCCAGATACTTTATTTCTGCATCAGCAACCCTGGCACAGATTCACACCATTTTCAAAAACCTGGCAAGTGGTTTCTCTTTGGGGCAATGAAAATGTTCTGGAATCAGATAGTGGTGGTGATCACACAACCTTGGGAATATACTAAAAACCACTGGATGATACACTTTTAAAGGTGTATTTTATGGTAGATGAATGATATCTTAATAAAAAGAATTCTTAATAAAACACACACACACACACACAAATCCTGGCCAGTATCATTCAGTCACAGAGACTGTACTGACTCTTTTCTTTTGTAAGTGTCTCTGGTTGAGCCAGTGCCCTGTGATTTATTCTTTCAATGACTGAGAGCGGTGCCAGCCACCCTCCAGTAGGCTTTCTACATCCAGTCCTGAGGGTTCTCATTTCCCCTCCTCCACGACAAGGATAGAGCCCGAAGACCTGGCAGTAGGTGCATTTGCTGTTGAGGAATTTAAAACGTTGTAAGGAAAGTAAGGTGTCAAATGAAGTTCGTAAAGCCCTTAGATATATATAAAAATATATTTTTACATTCAAAGCTATGAAACAAAACTTCAACTGAAGAAGATATTGTTGACATTTTATTCAACTTATCTCCTTAGCTATTTTTAGGTGCAGTACTTAATGCTTTACAGATGTACTTTAATCATCATAGCAACTCCTTGAAAAAGGTAGTATGGGGACTTCCCTGGCGGTCCAGAGGTTAGGACTCCGCACTTCCACTGCAGGGGGCACAGGTTTGATCCCTGGTCGGGAAACTAAGATCCTGCAGGCCTCATGGTGTGGCCAAAAAAATAAAACAAAATTTTAAAAAATTAAATTTAAAAAAAAAAGAAGAAGGTAGGGTATCACACCATGAGGAAACAGAGGCACAGACAGATGACGAGCTCCGCCAAGGTCCACAGCCAACGGCAGAGCCCGGATTTGAACCCAGGCAGTGCACCCCAGTGCCTACTGTACTGTTTCCTTCCCTGTAACAGGCGCCCGGAAGCCACTTATTCTCATCTTCAGGTCTCAGCTTAGACACTGTTTCATCCCAGAAGCCTCCTTGACCCCTTGATTAAGTGCCCCTCTTCTATGGCGCTCTAGTTGCCTGTATTTTTCCTCTCGCATTATTTGTCACCCTAGGCCATAATTTATCCCGCTGTACCGATTGTAAGGGGTGTGAGAGCAGGAACCACATCCACCTTGTTCTCTGATCTATCCCCAGGGCCTGGCACATGGATGGTTTTCCAAAATGAAACTAAATGAATGAATGAATTCCATTTACCGTTCTTTACTCTTTTTCTTTAAATTTATTTATTTATTTATTTATTTATTGGCTTCGTTGGATCGTCAAAAGGCTTTCTCTAGTTGCAGAAAGCGGGGGGCGGGGGGGCTACTCTTCGTTGTGGTGCACAGGCTTCTCAGTGCAGTGGTTTCTCTTGTTGCAGACCACAGGCTCTAGGCTCGCAGGCTTCAGGAGTTGTGGCACACGGGCTTTGTTGCTCTGCGGCATGTGGGATCTTCCTGGCACAGGGATTGGGCCTATGTCCCCTGCATTGGCAGGCAGATTCTTAACTACTGTGCCAGCAGGGAAGCCCCCATCCTTTACTCTTAAGAGACTTTTCGGGATCTCCTACTCTGTATTTTCCAAAAATGTTTGGAAATTCATTTTTATCTGTTGTAGATAATGCACATGATGTATTATCTCCCCAGTGGGTTCTCTTTCCAAATGTTCAATGCTTTTTATATTTTGTAACTGAGACTTATTGGCTACTTTTTGCCTCTGGGGTCTGTCCTCCTGGGTTTAATTGTGGTCCCAAACTTGCAGTGTAATTGGGATGTTGGAGATGGAAAACGGATGGTGTAACTTTTACTTAACTGGGTGACATAGCTGAGTAGGTATTTCTTAATTCCCTCTCTGGTACTCAAGGTTAAAGAGCTTTAACTCTGTTGTAAGAGCTTCATGCCAAAAAACATACCATGGACCTCCCATTACGGGTGCCTCCATCCGCTTCCCCAAGAGGGCATCAGTGTGACGCCAAGGACCAGGTGGGCTTTGCCCTCATTTTCCGTGTATTACTCCCACAGCTTCATTGCAAAAACCTCCACCTTTCCCTGCCTTTACTTCTGCTTCCCATTTCCACCCCCAACAGGCATGACCCACAATTCATGGTCTCTGGGAACAAAACAGACATTGAAATTAAATTAAATTAAATCTCAAAGCAACAGGTGGAGACGGTTCTGTGACATCTGGAGTATAAAAAAAATGCCACATTTCTTTAATGTTCTCAACCAAATTAAACCTTTATCATGCCCTGCATTTGAAAGGCTCAAGAGTTGACAAATCCCAGAAATTTTCCATGATTTACCCTTGCCCCCTGCATCACACAAGAAACTTGGGGCTTCCTCAGACCAGAAATTTAGGGAAGGTCCCTAGTACGCCATCCATCATTTCAATGATACCCAGGAGCTGCTAGTTACAAAATGCCATGGTAATTTTTTCAGTCTTCATCTTACAGCACTTGACATGGTTGATTTCTGCCTCTTCCCCCAAAACTTTCTTTCTTTCCCCTTCTCTGGCAGTCACTTTGCTGGCTCCTCCGCCTCTTCCCTAACTCTAAAATTGGGGTACCATCTTTAGATCTCTTTTCTCTCTTCATTCCTTGTCTAGATGAGCTCCTCTAGCCCCATGGTTCTAAATATCATCATTCTGCACTGATCATTTCCAAAGTGACCTTCAACTCCAAATTGTCCCATCAACTCTAGATCCCTAGAGCTGACTGCTTACTTGACATCCCCACTTAGTGGCCAATGGCCAAATTTAACATGGCCAGAACCTCATTATCACCTCCCCTCCAATTCAGCTCCATCCTCATTCTCTCCTACCGCGGTAGAGACAACTTCATCGCACTGTTTGTTCAGGCTAAAAGCCTTGAAGTCATTCTTGATTCCCTCACCTCTCTAGATAGATAGATTAGATAGATGATAGATAGATAGATAGATAGATAGATAGATAGATAGATAGATAGATAGGCAGATATATTCAATCCCATCAGCAAATGCGATTGTCATATAGTTTCTCAACTCCTCTACTTCTACCATCCTAGTCTAAGTCACCAGCATATTTTGCCTGGATTATTGTCATGAAAGGTCTGCCTGCTTCACTCCCATCCTTATCCCCTGAATCTGTCCTCCTCAGAGCAGCCAAAGTAATCCTTTAAAATGAAAAGTCAGATTATATCACTTCTACCCTCAAAACTTTCCAATAGTTTCTCATCACAATCAGAGTAAAATCTAAAGACTTTGCAATGATCTGCAAGTACTTACATGATGTGGGTCTCTCTACAGGGAATACTCTTGCCCAAATACTCACCCAGCTCATTCCTGCTCCTCCTTTACCTCTGTGTCCAAATGCAACCTCCTAAGTGGAGGCTTCCCTGAGCAGCCTCTGTTGTGCATCCTCTACCCCGTCTCTCTTTGTCGCCTTACCAGCTTTATTCTTCTTTGTGGCCCTAAGCATGATGTGTCATAAATGTATTTAGCTCTGAATCGTCTTTCTCCCTGCTCTAAAACGGAAGCTCATTGAGAGAAGGGGCTTTTGTCTGTTCTCTTCACCCCCCGTCCTCCACTTTTACACAGGATCTGGCTTAGACGAAAGGCTCAGTGTGTTGAGTGAGTAAATGATTGGCCGCTGCCGCTGCTGCCTGTGGAGCCCTTGTGAAGGGGACGGCTGCCAGCAGCTTTCCCTCTCTGGTCTTTGCCAAGGTTCCCACACTCCCTACCCTTCATGCTCAGCCCTCAGAGCTGTCCAGACAGCCATCCTCAGGTAACCTTTGCCTTAGGGATTCGGCATTGGCACGGAGGATAGTTCTCTGCCCCTCTGCACCTCCTCCCTGTCTTGCAGACTCTAACTTCACCACCACCTTTCAGATACACACAAGCACTGCTTACCTTTCTCCTGGAGAAAAGGAGAACCCTGAGAGGCAGTACATATCGCATAATACTGCACAGACTTTGGAGACCAACTTCTTTTATCCAAAGCCTGGTTACTTAACAGTTGCGTGGCTTCGGGCAAGTTTCTTTTTCTTTTTTTTTTATAAATTTATTTATTTATTTATTGGCTGTGTTAGGTCTTTGTTGCTGCATGCAGGCTTTCTCTAGTCGTGGCGAGCGAGGGCTACTCTTCGCTGTGGTACCTGGACACTGCAGTGGCTTTTCTTGTTGCGGAGCACGGGCTCTAGCGGCACATGGGCTCAGTAGTTGTGGCTCACGGGCTCAGTTGCTCCACGGCATGTGGGATCTTCCTGGCCCAGGGATCGAGCTCACGTCCCCTGCATTGGCAGACGGATTCTTAACCACTGTGCCAGCAGGGAAGTCCCAGAGCAAGTTTCTTAGCCTGTCTGTGGCTTAGTTTCCTTATCTGCAAAATAGAGATGATAGTGTCTTCCTCGTAGGTGTGTTGTGAGGGTTAAATGAGTTAATTCGTGTTACGTGCTTGGAATTATGAGCTATGTTCGCTACCATCTGTGTAAAATGTTGGTCTCTCTCATAAGAGAGGTGAGCTATGGAGGAAGAGATGGGTTTTTCCTTCCCTTGGGATTTTATGGCAGAAGAGGGGAGTTGGGGGAGGGAGGGGGAAGAGCACCTGTTATGCAGGTAGGAGTAAGATTTCACATCAAAGGAACTCATGATTGGAGAGAGATGGGCTGTACAAATCTTTGAGCTTCCGTCAGCTGAGATGAGATGATCGAAGGTTGCTGTGAGGAATACATTCACTCCTCCATCAAATATCCGCTAATGCTTACCACGCGCCAGAACAGCCAACACGGGATCACACAAAGTGCATATGGCAAGCATGACTTCAATCTGGAAGTGCCTGCTTGACGAGTCTATCTATTACTCTTGATGTAAAGTCACTTTAGCCTGGGAAGTGGGGGGACTGAAATCAGTAGTATTCATTGAATTATTTCCTATATCCATGTCCATTCTAACCTGTCAAGATTTCTGCACACAATCCTACTTCTTCCAGAGACCTGCCCTACAAGAAGTCCACTCAGCCCAGGCCTGAGGGCGCTGGAGAAGGTGGCCTGCCCAGGCAGGGGGCTACCTGATCCCCGCTGGGAGAGGCGGCCACCACTGGGGCTCTGGGGCTCAGCTCTCTGAGAACTCCTGCTTCCTGCCACCGCCAGCGGACCGCGCTGGGCGCGGTCGTGGCCTCCCGGTGCTCAAAGCATCTGGGGCTCCATCAAGACATGCAGAGCGCAGGGCCAGACAGGCAAGGAGCCCCAAGGGGAGCACCCCCGGGGGGTGCGGCAAATGGTTTCTGCCCCCATGTGTTTGCTGGAGCTGGGTTGGCCACCACACGGGATCCAGACCCGGTGTGTCTGGTGAGCCCACTCGAGGGGGGCTTGGAGAGGGGCTGCAGGAGACCTGTGCCCAGATCAGGCCCACAGCTTTGTGCCCACAGGGTCCTGTGGGAAGATGCTTCACCAGACGGGAAAGACACTTTGATGTATTTTCCTCTGTGGCCCAGGGGTATCTCTCCATCACAAGCATCACTGACCTCGTGGTTGAGGTTAGGGGGGTGACACGCACCAGGGATGAAACCACTGAGGCTGACCTTTCGATGATTGCTTCATGGCCTCTCTTCTCTTCCCCACTCTACCGGAATAGGTCAATTCAGATCAGCCAGAGGAGGATTTACTGCACATGACAGTCAGAAGCCAGAGGTTCTGCTGGTCCTGAGGTTGCCTCTCTCGCTGTGGGACTTCAGCCATGTGGTTGAATCTCACTGGGCCTCCATCCATCTCCTTAAAATGACAGAATTGGGCAGGTGACCTCTAAGGATTCTTTCTGACCCTAAGAATCAGTGATTTCTTTTTTCTTTTTTTAATTTGGAAGAAATAGAAGACAGTTCTTGCACTCAAGGAATACCAAATCTAGCTGAGGAAATTGTTCTCATGCCAATGAAAGAAGTGATGACCTTTGAAGACAGAACATAAGGAAGGGTTCCCTGAGTGCTCTGTTCAGTAAGGCTATGAGAGTTCTGAAAATGATTCACAGGGAAAAGTGGCTGGCCGGGTCCTTGGGGCAGGTAGATGCAGCCCCGTCATTGCCACCTCTGTAGCCACCCATTGTATTCATGTGTGAGGGCAACTGGTGGGGACCCTCATAGGTGTGGTCTTGCAAAGAGGTAGCACGTGCCTTGGCTCTGCAGCGAGACATCCCCAAAGGAAATCCCAGCACTGCTGCTAGCTGTGAGATGCCCAGCCTCAATGTTCTCATCTGGAAAATGGCGCTGCTCTCATAAAATGGTTGTTACGACTCAACAAAATAAAATGTGCAAAGGGCTTAGCACAATTCATGGTAGACAGTAAGAGCTCAATAAACGTTCGCAGTAGCCTTGTTTTATGGCTGTTAGTCTATGGCCGGCACGACCTCCCTGAGTTGGGCTGAAAATAATTCCGCCCCCCTCCCCCCGCCCCCCGCCGCACTCATTTCACCCAAGACACGGGTCAGAAAACTGAGAATCTGGCAAGTGCAGAGTTGGCCACCTTTCCAAAGGGACATGCCAAGGTCCTGGCCTCCGCGCCAGGGGCCACGAGGCTAAAAGGATACGTCTCTGGTAGCAGAGTTACATGGGGGCGGGGCTTAGGAGGACCAAGGGTGCCCATTGGCTACCAGGAGCACAGGGCGGGATCCGCCGGCAGGTCCTCAAGAGGGGGCAGGCAGTGACAGCTCTTGGCTCAGTCTTTCCCAGGCAGTGGCAGGCGTGCACTCATCTTTCACTAGGAGCAGGGACATGGTGGCAGCTCCAGCCCTGTGCCATTTTTCATTGCCAAGTGCTAGCGTAAAGGACACTGCCCCATGCTCTTCACAGTGCAGGAGAACGCAGAGCAGACCACGCTGGGCAGAAGAGGTTGGCGGACTCAGGAGTGATATGCAGGATTCCTTTTTAACTTTTCATATTGCCCCCCCCACCTTTCACAGTCAGGCATTGTTCTACGTGTTACACTTAAAGTAAAAATCCAGGCCAAAGTTACAAAGAATAAGGATAAATAACCCAAACCAATCTGCTGAGTTGAGTAAAATGGATACGTGCATAATTTCTTTATAAGTATATGCATAAGGAAACATGTGGCACAGTCTTACGCCCAGAATAAATTGATAATGCAATAGTCTAAAATAAAACACTAAAAGCTTTACTACTTCCATCCTTAAACATCCCAACCACCACCACTCTCCCCCTCAACCCCAAATGGAAGGATTTAAGACATTCTAAAGCAGACAGTTCCATCGCGTCTGCAATATGATTATTTTCTTTCGGAGCAATGGTTTTCACTTACCAACACTGATTTATTTTTGTTTAGTTTGGGGTTTTTCCCCTTTCAGTGTGATAAGTCTAAGTGAAAATTTTAGCAGCGAGAGAAAATGCAGCCATCCTCCTGCAATTAAAAGTTGCCAAGGTTATCTCCTTTCTCCAAAAGTTGAGATGTCTTCCTCTGTCCCTCCCAGAAGCTCCCCGTGGTGGCTGCTTTCTGAGAGTTTATGTGTAACTTCCTTCGCTGCTGAGGCCAGGCTCCAGGTTAACTTCTGGAAGTATCTTTGGAAACTAATGCTCAGGCAAAACTCCAAGAAAAAGAGGCACATGGTGAGGAACTGACATAATTTTTTAACACCACAACCAGCATATTTCTGGAGGCAACTGCAGCCAAAAGGGGTTGCCAAGACCAATATTGATCTAGTCCTTCATCCAATCAACAAATGCCATTGTTTATAAGATATAATTTTTCTTGGTTAAAGTTCAAAGTTAAACTCCAAGGATTTTCAAAACTATAAAAATGAGAGGCTTTCATACCCTCAAAAAAAAAAAAAAAAAATTCCTGGCCAGTTTTCCTCCTTCATGGGTTTTCAGAGTCACTATAAGAAAGATAGCCAAGAAAATCTTTTTGGGTCTTTTTTTCTCTGAACTCTGGTAGTTTTTAAAAGGAGGGTTATGCTAAATATTTGCACAAAAGTCCCTTCAATCTTTGTGCCTCTCCTGAAAATCATGGCGTGTCCGCTGCACAGGTGACTAAGGTTTGCTTTTCTGCTCCAGGGCTACCCACCTGCAGAATTCCGTAAATCAATTCAGCTTTTTCCAGGTTTAGATTCAAGCAGCCCTCTCCCTTCCCACCCATCTTTTTTTAATGTGGAAATGACAGAGTCTTTTCTAAGCCCCTTGGAGAAGGCAAAGGGTTCTGTGGCTCACGTCTGATTCCGAAATGGAAAACCTTAGCTAGTAAATGGTGAGCAGATGGTGCTTTAGAAACCAGTTCCTTGTGGTTATTCTAGATCCAGAGGAGGGCCCCCTCCTGGGAGCTGATGTCAGTGACGAGCAGGTCAGCTTAGGATGTGGAACTAGGGTGGGGTGATAGATAGATCTGTGAGATTCCGAGTTGGGCATCTTCTTCATTTAAAAAAAAAAAAAGTTTTAACAGAGGCCATACCTTCCCCTCCAAGCCTGCCTTCCCCCAGGGGACCCAGAAGAGTAGCTTGTGCACACACGCAGCTGAGAGTTAGCTGACTGATGAACTGAGTGGTTCCTTTGTGGATGCCTGCAGGATACTGACTCCTTCCTAAGGAGATGCCTCTCAGTTCACTTTTCTGGCTTGGAGGAAACGTGAGCTGAGGACGGTGAGCATCCTTTCCTGCCACAAATGTGTACTGAGTGCATATCATGTTCCAGGCTGTTGTCCAGGCTGTTGAGGTCCAGCCCGGAATAAAACAGACACGCAAGTCCTGCCCTCAGGGAGCTGATGCTCTAATGCGAGGGGAGCATGTAGATTATGAACAATGAACTCATCTTTTAAGAGAGACGCTTTGAGTACATTCACATGATACTCTTTGACAAAAGACAGGAAAAGGAAACAATTGAGGCTGCAAGTCATGACTCTGCGCTCTGGACACAGCGATGGGATTCTGGAAACCATGACCGCACCAAACACACCAAGCCAGCAAAAGGCCAAGAAACCAGGGGCTAATTTTGAGCACAGACATTTTCTACCAGCATCAACAGCTCACATTTGTACAGAACTTTCCAGTCTGCCAAGAGCTTTTACATACACTACCTACTACAGCCCTCACAATAGCCCTGCAGGGTGGACAGAAATGACCATTCCCGTCCTACAGATGAGGAAACCCCAGTTTCAAGACCAAGAGTGATTTGCACAAGGCATGAAACCCACACGGCAGGGCTGGGCTTTAAGTTCAGAAGAATAATATCAGTAATAATAACAGACATAATGCTTACTACATTCTCAGCACTCAGTGCTTTACATGCGTTAACTCGTTTTAATTCTCAAACCATCCCAACGAGATAGATGTGAGTATTTTCCCCATCTTATAGATGAAATCATTGAGTCACAGAGGGATTGAATCATTTGCCTAAGGCCACACAGCTAAAACGGGACAGAGCTTGGATTCAAACTCCCGTCATTCAAATTTAAGCAGCCTCCTCGAACAGTAGCTGCAGCTCTGGGCCTGAGGGCAGTCAGGGCACTCTCTCAAGTGCAGAAAAGAAGGCTGGCCCATTGATCAACTGACCAGGGACACATGAATAGCCACACGCCAGAGATGTCACCATCTATTACAAAGAACAGTAGTTACTCTGCGTTAATAATATATTTCAAGAATGATTGTAATTTTAAGTAAGAGGGAGAGAAACTCAAAGGATTTTTTTAAAATTGTCTGAAGAGCCCTTTGCTGCAAGCCAAACGTCCCATTAGCATGAAGCTGGTTTATCTCTTACTGCTTTGAATTAACAGAGAATCATGATTTGCATGATTTTCTTGCTTAATTTTAACCCCCCATGATCTCCCTCTTCCCTGAACTCTTGCGACACCCAGCTTTTACAAGATGATATTACGTGTAATTATACTTTGCTTTGTAGTCTTACATAATTATTTCGTGTATGCCCATCCTGTCTCCCAAACAATTTATAAGACACTCAATTACTGAGATTATATATTGGATGCCTCCACTGGCCCTTCAGGATTAACCTAGGTACTCAATCAATGTTCGCTGACTGCTTCAATGATGATCTTTAAGATGAGTTCTAAGTTGCCTCTTCAGAACTATTTGTGCTTGTTCCAAATGGTTGGCTAGAGGTATTTGTTCTTCTTTGTTTTCTTGCAGTCAAAATGGTAACTATTCATGTATAAAGACAGTGTGCTGGTAAACGTTTAGCAGCCAGCTCTCCATGAAGAAAAATGCCTTGGTCTCTAACAGTTCCTGTGGTATAAATACTCCCACCGCGGCCTATGTGATGTTACCAGCATGATGTCAACTAGCTTGCAAAATTCCTGAGTATTTAACTGGATTCTATGAAGCTGGTACCAGTGGCTGTCCCCTAAAACAGGATCTTTGCTGGATATGATGGCTTTCAGTTTTCTATCTCAACAGAGGCTTTTGGTTTGAATATATGCTAATTTGAAATACCAGCATTAGCAGTGCAGTGATCTCTCACCTAGCCATTCCAGAGTCAGGCTGTGGAAAAGGTTCTATATTTAAATTGATGGACCTAAAACATGAAAATCTATTATCTTAAGCCAACCAAACAACCAAGCTCCATTCTACCTCCTGCCTTCTTTCCTCCCCGCCTCGCCCCAACCCTTTCCTTCTTCCATCACTTCCTTTACTTCTCATGCCATTTTCATTTTGAGTGGTAGGTTTTGCTGTTGATTTAACGATAACGTTGGTGGGATAAGAAAACACTTTCGAGGCCAATGAATTTGCCAATCTAAACCCATGTGGTGACCACTGTAGAACTTAAAACAACTGCTGGATTGGTTTTCCTTCTAGCCAATTTTCCAGAAAGCCTTTCTTCTAATTCAGCTTTTTATTTGGGGTTCCTAAAGTGCCCTTAATGGGATATGTACTGGCCAAAGTCATTTTAGAGGAAAAGAGATAACCCTCAACGCAGTTGGGAGAGTTTTATAAGGTGCTACAGCTGGGAATGCTGTCTTCTCTGAATTTATAAAGGTTCTAACTGCCAGTTTTCTCCCCTCCTCCACTAGCCCACCCTTCCTCTTTATTAAACCTCTTGTTAAGAGAAATTCTATTTGGCATGTGAGGGGAGGGAGGGAGGGTTAGGCATGTCCACATGGAGAGACTGGTCGACAGCTTGACTGATGGGGCCGTCCGGGGTGAAGAGAGCAGCAGAATGCGATTACATTGCTTCAAAATCATTCTCATTGCATCAAAAGCCATTGTTAATATCTTTTTTTAAATATAAGCAATATGACATTAACAAGTTTTTAAAAGAAAGAAAAATCCCTTTTATTTCAATTACCAATTAGGCTTTTGTTAAATTTGTTGTGTCAACTCCACTTCTATTGGTGACACTGGTTCTCAAACCCTGAAGCAAGCTTGCATTCTCTTTTTTTTTTTTTCTACATATGCCTGGCTCTTTTGTCAGTATGCCAAAGGAAAGCCTAGTCATGAGTGCTTTCAACCCAAGAGCCTGAGTGAAACCTTTCGCCACACAGCTTTGGATTATATGGGTTTTTTCTTTCCAAGTTGACCGTAAATTTCCTCTAAGAAGAGGCAAAATATTTCACTTTCTACCTAGAGCCCCTGTGCATTGCAGAGCACAGATGTGTGTAATCCCATAATTTTCAGAACTAGAAGGGTCTTTGGTGAGATCCTCTGACCTAAGCAGTGTTACTCCAGGCCAGAGAAGCAGTCTTACTTAAGGTGTTTGTGAACTCCGTGAAGTTGTGTAAAAGGTATTGTCCGCAGCTGTGTGCAGACACACGTGCGTGTGCCTCTTGGCATCTTACTGGGGAGAAATGTTCATCAGATTCTCAAACAGGTTACTGTCATTAAACCTCCAAGGAATTAGGACACATGATGGAGAGAAAGTAAATCCCAGAAAGAATAGATATTTATACAGTATATAATCATTGCACCTATACTTTCATGAGGGAATTGTTTCTGAGATAGATTTCACATACCACAGATTCACCCCTTTAAAGTGTACAATGCAGTGGTTTTTAGTATAAACAAAGCGGTGCAACCATTCCCACTATATAATAAGGATTACTTTTGAGAGCCTTTGTGCCAAGCACTGTTCTTAGTACAATGGATACAGCAGCGGGAATAAGATGATTGACATCTCTGCCCTCAAGAAAATAAATAGACAATAAACAAGTAAGCACACAAGTGAACAACTCTGTTATGGGTTGCATTGTGTCCCCCACCAAAAAAAAAAAAAAAAAGAAAGTTCATATGTTGAAGTCCTAACCCTCAGCACTTCAGAATGGGACTTTGAAAATAGGGTTATTGCAGATGTAATTAGTTAAAATGAGGTCATACTGAATAGGGTGGGCCCCTTAGGCCCGTTATAAAAAGGGGAAATTTGGAAGCATATACATCCACAGAGAGAACACCATGTGAAGCTGAAGGCAGAGATCAGGGTGATGCAGCAAAAGCCAAGGAACACCAGTGAAGGCCAGCAGACCGCCAGAGGCTGAGGGAAGGACACGGGACAGATTCTCTCCCACAATCCTCAGAAGGAACCCACTCTGCCAACATCTTCATCTCATCTCCTAGGCACCCAGTATATGGTACTTTGTTATGTCAGCCCTAGCAAACGAATACCTTCATTTAGCTTCTGGCCTGCCTACAGAGGAAATTACGAGGCTTCCACGGGATAGCTGGGAAAGGGGCCACTTTTTACTTCATACGGAGGGTCAGAATGGAAGCTCTCTTTGAGAAGAAGACCGGTGTGGGAAAACGAGAAGGAGTCACTCTTAGGAAAATCTTAAAAGCGCATTCCGGGCAGAGGATACAGCAAACGCAAATGCCCCAAGGCAGGAATGAGATTAGACGGTTAGAAGAACAGAATGATGGGTGAGGCTGTGCAACGGGGGTCATAGGTGAGAGTTGCACCAGATAAGAATGGAAAAGCAGGTGGGGGCTAGATCCACCATGGCTTGGGAGGCCATGGTAGTAGTTTGCATTTTTTCTAAATGCAATGAAAAGCAATTGAAAGATTTTAATCAGGGGATTGTTGAGGTCAGATTTATTTCTGGAACGTTGGGTACAGACTAGATTGTAAGAGAGCAAGCGAGGCAGCTGTGAATGCACGGGGAGGCCATAGTGGAAGCCCAGGAGTGAGAGGATGGTGGCTTGGACTTGAGCGGAAGTTTGGAAAAGCCAAAAGGCAGAGCACCTGGAAATGTGTTCCAACGTGGAGTTAACAGCTCTGGCTGGTGGTGGTGATGGCAAGAGAGAAGATAAGGGTGTCACTCAAGTCTGGGGCTTGCATGGCTAAGTGGAGGGTAGAGCCATTTACCAAGACAAAAGGCTGGAAAAGGCACAGATTTCACTGGAAAAATCAAGTCTGTTCAACTCACGTAAAGTTTGAAGGGACTCAGAGATACTCACATATGCTTGCTAATTAACTGAAATATGTTTCAAATAAACAACTACCTATTAAAAGTGAATGAAACTCATTTTGGCAAGAGAACACCTCTTGAGATTTTGCAATAACTCCTGAGAACAGGAGGCACAGTGGAGTGTTGTGTAAATAGGATTGCAGATCACGCACTCCAGGGCCCCTCATCTAAGAGCAGAGGGACCCCTTGTATTGGAGGTGCATCTGGAAATCGCTACCTGTTGTCATGTCTCAGCACGTCTCCCCACCCCCACTCTCCCCAGACCCTCTCATCTCCCTGCCTGTCTCCTGGACTTAGTCCGTTCAAGAAATTGTTTGGGGCAGCTCCTCAGTGCTGGGCAGTGTGTTGTGTGCAAGTGGTATGGCCCTGTGTGTGTTTCCTCGGACGGCCACAACAAATTACCACCAACTGGGTGGCTTCGAACAACAGAAATTCATTCTCTGATACTGGAGGCCAGAAGTCTGAAACCAGCAAGGCTGCATTCCCTCCTAAGGCCCTAGGGGAGAATCCTTCCTTGCTGCTTGCAGCTTCTGGTGGCTCCAAGTGCTTCTTGCCTTGTGGCTGCGTCACTCAGTCTCTGCCTCCATCTTCACGTGGCCTTTACTTCATTGGGCTCCCGTCTCCCTCTGCCTGTCTCTTATAAGATCATTTATGGTTGGATTTAAGTCCTACCCAGAGAATCCAAGACGATCTCATCGCCAGATCCTTCATTACACTTGCAAAGACCCTTTTTCCAAAAAAGGTCACATTCACAGGCAATAGATGAACACATGCGGGTGGGGGCATCGTGGGGGAGTATCACTCCACCAACCGAAAGCCATGAAGGAGACGTGCTCTGTCTTCTCACAGGAGATGAACTGAGAACTGCATGTGAACATGAACTAGCTGAAGGAAGGAGAGAAAGCACCCAGGCAGGGGAGCTGGCAGGTTTGAAGACCTTGAAGAGACAGAGTGGAGCGTCTTGAGGACATGAACCACGTTAGAAATGGTGCAAGATGAGGTCAGAGAAATTAGCCAGGGCCAGATCATTAAGGGCCTGCTGAGCTCTGGGAAAATGTTTGGACTTGGAGGCAATGGGGAACGACTGAGATTTTAAGCAGGGGAGGGTCATGACCAGGTGCGCGTTTGAGAAAAAGAAGTCTTGTGGCTCGTGGAGAGTGGATGTGAGAAAGGAAAACTGGGGGTAGACAGGTCACTTAAAATGCTCACTGGGAGTCTAGCACAACATGGCGGTGGTTTGGACTAGAGGGGAGGCAGAATAATGTGAGAGCAGGAAGGCTCACAACCACCACATTCTACTGGACCCCACCAGAGCTTTGATTCGTCATGTTGAGGAAGGCAGTATGTGAAGACCATGTCTTATTGTGGCCTGGTAAAACCATTTAAAAAGGGAGTCAACCTTTATATGTTAATTTTAAATGCTTGAGGAAGACATTTTTGAGAGGACACATGAAAGCTTATAACGGTTGGTGCTGAACTCACCCTGAAAATATCCCTTCCTTTTCCGTTCAGCTGTGTACTCTTGTGGGCTTGAAGAGCAATACTGGTGTAATTGGGAGGTTTTAATAGCCTCTGCATGGAATACGTGGATGTGTGGTGGTTACAAATATTTTCACTCTGGTGTTTTTATGGTCTGAGATATTTTAGCCAGCATCCTAGTGCCGAGAGGACCCAAGCAGACCCCAAAAGCCCAACTACTGTCTCGAGGAAACTGAATGCGCCGTAACTCTTAAGGTGATAAGAAGCAGCTGTCCCGGGATTCAGGGCTGTGCACTTTCCCTCCACTCAGAACCATGGAGTGGGCCTCCTGACTTGAAAGTAGAACATCCTGCCTCTCCTGGCAGCATCACCTGCATTCGATGTAAAACCAGAAGTGGATGGAAAATTTGCCCAGTTGGAAAAAACCAACAAAAATGTGAACCAGTATCTGGTATTTTCACCCAATTCCTTCCACTCTGACACAAAACTTCTAAAATCCCCACTAAGGTCTAGCCTACTCTGCAGCTGGGGCTGTTCTCAAGATCAGACTTGGGTTTGCATGGTCCTTGTCTCATGATTGGTCTGGTGTGTCTCTACAGTTCTCCATGGGGACAAGCCCGAGTCTTCAGATCTGCGTAGCTCCTGCAGGTCTCGCAAGTGCTGGGCATGTGGATGTGCTCAGGAAATCCTCATGGAGGGATAGCCCAGTGCTCTTGGAAAGGGGGAAGAATAAAACAGAACGGAACAGGGCATTTCTGCCTTATTAAAGCACAGTAAGATCATCTTGGTGGAAGCACTGTTGATTTACCACCAGGCCTGCACAGGGAATGAGAAGACTCAAGACCCACTCAGGGTCTTTCTAGTTGTGTGAAGCCCAGAGCCCTGTCTGGGACTCAGTTTCTCCTTGGTTCCAGTGAGGAGCTGGGTTAGGAGACCCCATGCAATGGTAATCCCACCCCACAGCATCCACGCAGCTGTGGCCCACGGCCACATGCTTCCACGGGCTCTCCGCTGCTGAGAGGGAAACCAGTGCAGACAGCTTTTCAGTGATGTGACTGAGGAAACCGAGCAGACAGCTCTAATGACAGAAGAGAAAGTCCATCCCAGAGCCATGGCTGCCTGAGGAAATTCCCCTTGAAGCACCCAGACGGATCTGCAGGCAGAAATTCTTGGTTCTGCTCCTGTCCAGCCCTCTCTCCCTTACAGAAGGATGCTTCATTCGAAAAGCACTAAGGTATAAGCACTCCTACCAGAGCGAGCTCGTGAGTTCAAACAGGGCCACCACTCCGGGGCCTGACAGCCTGCTAGTTCATAGATGGCCCTCTGACCGCACTGCTGCTGTCTGTGCCCGGAGTGAAAACCCCTGAAGCCTGGCCCTTTCCTTTGGTTTCTGCCATGGCCCCTCCCCCTCCCCACTGGGGATTCCAGTCCCATCTCTGCATACGGCAGGCAATCAATACGACTTGTTGATTAACCCTCAAAAACAAGCCCTGTCAGGATGCTGAGAGCCTGGAGGAGTATGACCGGGGTGGGGAGGGGTGGCAAGGGCAGGGAGCCCCACAGAGCCGCGTGGAGTCAGAGCTCTAACGAGAAACAGGCCTCAGCACCGAGGAGACACGGGCCTCCCTGCCTCTCCCCTCCAGCCCTTCTCCAGAGCCAGCCACCAGAGAGCTTCAGACCCGGCAGTGAGGCCAAGGCCGGGCCTAGGCCCCTTTCAGGGCCAACCCCCAACCCCCAGATGCCAAGGATTTTTAAAAAGTGGAAATGATACCATTAATGAAGTAAAATGAAAAGAAAACTAAGTCAAGGACAAATAAGAATAGGATTATCTAATGAAGAAATTCAGGTTTGGGGATCAGGCTGAGAGGGGGCTGGTGTTTAAGAAGACCCTCCAGGACTTCCCTGGCGGTCCAGTGGTTAAGACTTTGCCTTCCAATGCGGGAGGTGTGGGTTCGATCCCTGGTTGGGGAGCTAAGATCCCATATGCCTCTCAGCCAAAAAACCAAAACATAAAACAGAAGCAACACTGTAGCAAATTCAATAAAGACTTTAAAAATGGTCCACATCAAATTTAAAAAATCCTAAAAAAAAAAAGACGCCCCCCCCCCCCCCCAGATACCCTGATAAGTCACCAGATGAGGGTCTGCCCATTCAGCCTGCAAGATTATTGAGAAAAGCAAGATTACCCAGAGAAGATGATGTATGTGTTTTCACAACCGCAGGCAGGGTGGTTGCGACCAGAATCAGAGCAGAGCACTTGGAAAATACGGATCAGGACAAAAACACTTTGTAAGTCAAGGAGTCTGTGTTGGTACTGCCTGTGGTCACTGGGGAAACAGATGGGCAAGCCTGTGGGTGCTGGGGTAGACCAACCAGAGTTCAAGCGCTGCTTCTGCAGCTGACTGGCAGCTCCTGGCCTGCACTTTTAATTTCCCAAGAATTTGGCTATAAAGGGGCAGTAGTGAGCCTCCAAAATCCCCAGGAATAAAAAGTGAGCCCGTACTTTCGCACAGCAGGTGCTACTCCACACACGTTCACGTCTGAAACCCTTTAATGCTCTGAAAAGCCCTATAAGGTAGGTAGGTGCTGTTTTCATCCATATTCTGCAGACAAGGACACAGACAGCTAAGTAACTTGATCAAGGGCACATTGGCTGGCATCTGGCAAAGCCAGGGTTTAAATCCAGGCACTCTGCTTCAGAGTTTGTGCTCTCAGCCACTACACTCTTTACATGCTCCATAAATGATACATGCAGGCCTAGATAATATGCAGATGAGTTGCAATAATATCTAATTGAATAGCTAGAGGTCAGGCATTTATATCCCGCCTGCAAAGGTGTACGTTTTAAACTTGGAAAGACACCATCTCATTGCCCCTCAAAAGGCTGTACCAAGTCACTCTCAGTAACAGTGTTTGAGACCTAGGTTTCAAAGGCACTGAAGTACATCTTCATATTGCTATAGGAAATTTTTTAATAAATTTATTTATTTATTTATTTTTATTGGCTGTGTTGGGTCTTCGTTGCTGCGTGCGGGCTTTCCGTAGTTGAGGAGAGCAGGGCTACTCTTCGTTGCAGTGTGCAGGCTTCTCATTGCGGTGGCTTTTCTTGTTGCAGAGCACGGGCTTTAGGTGCATGGGCTTCAGTACTTGTGGCACATGGGCTCATTAGCTATGGCTCACGGGCTCTAGAGCACAGGCTCAGTAGTTGTGGTGCACAGGCTTAGTTGCTCCATGGCATGTGGGATCTTCCTGGAACAGAGATCGAACCCATGTCCCCTGCACTGGTAGGCAGATTCTTAACCACTGTGCTACCAGGGAAATCCCTGCTATAGGAACTTTTAAAAAAATTCAACCAATATTTAGTGAGGTCTTAGAATGGGCCACCCACTGCTGCAGGCACTTAGGATAGATCAGTGAACAAAAGAGGCAAAAATTTCTGCCCTGACAGAGCTTATTTGCTGGTGGGTTTCAATGTTTTTGTTGTGACACAGACCTTGCACTCTGGTCACAGTATCCTCTACCTCTCTCTGGGTCCCACACATAAAGAATTTAGAACCAAAAGGTTCAGATTGAACAACCATTCCCTTAGAGCCCCTGGGAATCTCAGAGAGGAGGATTGCTGGTATAAACACCCCCACCTTAGAGATGACAGACTTGAGGACCAAAAGGAGTTAAGGTGCTTGTTCCCGATGCCCCCACCCACCACCCATGCTGAGGGGCAGAGCCACGGGCTGAAGTCCCCTGGCCCGAGGCCCAGTGCTGATTTCACGGCACTTCAGCAGTTAGATCACTCTGAGGAAATTCATCTAGAGCCCAAACACATATCTGGGCTCTTAATCCTACAGCATCTACTGATTTTATCATTCATTTGGAACTTAGAATATGTTTGCCTGGATCCTTACTTTTTAATTTTCCAGTGTACTTCATAGTGATTCAATATTTTCATAGATTATACTCCATTTAAAGTTACTACAAAATAATGGCTATATTTCCCTGTGCTGTACATTATATCCTTGTTGCTTATTTATTTTAGACATAGTAGCTTATATCTCTTAATTCCCTACTCCTATCTTGCTCCTCCCTGCTTTCTTCTCCCTGCTGGTAACCACTGGTTTGTTCTCTGTGTCTGTTTTTTTATACACATTCGTTTTGTTTTTTATAATCTACATATGTGATAACATAGAGTACTTGTCTTTCTCTGTTTGACTTATTAACTAAGCATAATACCCTCGAGGTCCACCCACGTTGTTGCAAATGGCAGGAGTTCATTCTTTTCCTGGCTAATATTCCATTGTACATATATGTACTACATCTTCTTTGTACATTCCTCTGTTGGTGGATACTTAGGTTGCTTCCATATCTTGGCTATTGTAAATAATGCTGCTATGAACATTGGGATCCATGTATCTTTTTTAATTAGAATTTTTATTTTCTTCATATATATGCTCATGAGTGGAACTGCTGGATCACATGGTAGTTCTATTTTTTAGTTTTTCGAGGAGCCTCCATGCTGTTTTCCACAGTGGCTGCACCAGTTTACATTCCCACCATTAATTTTTACAGTCTTTCCCCTTCCTCTTAGTAGATTCTAAGGATCAAGGATTCTAGTTTTCTGGGTCAGTTTCTAGACTGTGGTTTATCAGTGGGAATCTTGTTAACGGACTAAGAGGGAGTATGCGAGGAAAGGGACAGTAAAGCCCTTGGATTAGACAGAGAGACGTTTGAGATTTGAAAAGTGAGAGTAGAGGAGAGAGAGCATTTTGGAGGAAACAATATCAAAAAGAGTACCTGGCACCCAGTAGGTTCTCAATAAATGTTTCCTGATTGAACAGATGAACAAATAAGTGAATGAATGAATGAATGAATGGATGAGGAGCTGCCATGTCTATGGAGGCAACTGAAAGTGGCAGAGATGAGGAGGCAAGGTTTCTAAAGTGCATAAAACATGCAATCCTTAGGTGTTTCCTCAAATGAGTGAGAATTATCATATTTTCATTAATTGTTGATGGTGAATGTGCTGCTTTGAGGGGCACTCCCTGATATGAGTCACACACTGAGGGACAACCATGTGATAGGCTGCATGAAAGGCTGAGCACGGAGAGACGGATAAGACGTTCTCTGACACCACGGTCACAGGCAAGTACACAGAGAGCAATGTACATCCCACCTTGTCAAGGACTATAATGGAGATACGAGTAAACGTATGGATGCTTGGAGAATGGAGTTACCAACGTTGCCTAGAAATTTGGGGGAAATCTTCACAAAGGAGATTATGGGTGAGAGAAGTCTTGAAATATAAGTAGAAGGACCTTTACAGGTAATAAAGGAGAGGAAAAGCATTCCAGAAAGATAAGGAGCAGAGACAGAGCATCCTAATATGGGAAGACAGAGGCAGAGAAGAGTGAAGATGCAGGAAGGCTGAAGTGAGGGCACCAGAGGAGCCAGAACTAGAGGATGGTAAAGGACCTTGGACCGGGTGGTAAAGTATTTGTGCTCCCAGCTTTGCCCCTAGGAAGCAAAGCCAGCAGAAAAGAGGAAAGAGACAGAAGCACAATTTTTCTTAGGGATGTAACAAGAGTGGCATCAGAGGACAGATTGGGGCCATGAGAGACTCAGCGCTGAGAAACTCTCTTTAATCCCCACTTTAGCCCCCACAGTACTTGGGGGCAATTGCCTGAGTTGAAATCCATGCTTTATGACTTACTCATTCTCTGACCTTTGGGCAGTTACTTGATTTCTCTGTGCTTTAGTTTTTCCTCAATGGGAATAATATTACCCACCTCAGAGAGCTGTTATAAGAATTTAATGAGTCTAGAAGAATCTCTGCCATTCTCCATAGATATTAAACATTAATATTATTTGTATCAATATTGGTTAATTATCTCGACTTGCTCGCCATCATTTTCTGACTCAGAGAGTATGTCTCGGGCACCAATTACCACCATCCTGTCCCTTCCCCTTGATGTTTCATCCATAGCAGTGAGGATAGAACATTCTTGACAACAGAATCCAAGTGACATGTGCTTCTCTTGAAGCACAGTGCTAGCACGTAGTGGTAGCTTCATACATGCTTGCAAAATTTATGCCAAGCAGGGCGGTCCAATTTTCCAGAGGCACTCCAGGAGGGCTGGAGTTAGAAGTCTGGCTACATCGCCAATGGAACTCCAACAGTCAAAGGAGTTCCTGCCCCATCTGATCTACCTCTGCTTACCCAGCCCCAAAGAGAGCCCTAGAAACTAGAGCCAGGACAAAGAATCCAGTAAAGCAAGATGTTAAAAAAAAACAGGGACACATAGAGTTAAGTCTAAACAACTGCTGACAATGGAGTAGTGAGGCTTCATATATTAAGAAAAGATTTGTCCAATATAAGAAGTATAACATAAAAAAAAAATTAATACCAATCTGGAAACAAAATTTCAACAAAACCTGAGCTGGAGGTAGCTGATATGAAGGAAAACAGAAGTAAGAGTTTGCATTGCTTTGTGGTAGGAAAGCAGAGTAGATACTGATTCTTTATTTTGGTAGAAGAATATAGGTTTACATGCTTGTTAAAAAAAAAAAATTAAAGGCAATGAAAAGACATGGAGAAAACTTAATTGCATACACTTACGTGAAAGAGACCACTATGAAAAGGCTATAACTGCCTGATTCCTGCTACATGACATGGAAAAGCCAAAACTATAGTGATAGTAAAAAGATCGGTGTTTGCCAGGATTTTGTCGGGGAGCATGGGGAATCTTTATGACAATGACACTTTTCTGTATGATGCTGCAGTAGTGGATACCTGTCATCATACCTTGATGAAAACCTTTAGAACGTGCAGCAGCAAGAGGGAAGCTAAATGCCAACTATGGACTTTAGTTAATAATAATGCGTCTGTGTAGGTTTATTGATTATAACAAATGTACACCAGCAATGCAAAACGTTAACAAACAGGAGAAACTGGGGATTGGGGAGAGAATATATGGGAACTCTGTAGCTTCTGATCGACATTTTTTGTAAACCTAAAACAGCTGTAAAAATTAAGACTATTCATTTTTTTTTTAATCAAGGGCGAATAGTAGTAAAATAGAAATAGAACATATTCAACTGCCATGCCGCTAAAGGAGGGGGAAAAATACGAAATTTGGATCAATCCAATGAAAACAGGGGGTGGGGGAACAATTAAAGGAGCTAACCACTCAAATTCTACAATTCTGAAATGGGGAAACTGAGGCTCTGGTTGGCTCTGTCTACCCGAGTGGGGTTAGACAGGACCTAATCTGACCCTTCTAGGAGCCTATGGGCATAGAATTCCTGAAATTGCCTTGAAAAGGCTGCCAGCATGCTTCTGTCTGCAGTTAACTCCATTTTTCTGGAATGTCAGAGGCACAGAGTGGCCTGGTTAATTTCATATTCTGTTTAAGTGAAGGTTGCCGTGGATACCATACATAGCCATCCAATTTTCTCAGAATTAGAATGCGTTCAATAAAACTGGTTTAAGGAGAAAACTAGGCCAAGTGGAATTTAAATTTATTCGATGATGAGTCCTTAGTGATGAGGAAGGCACTCCAGAATCCAGCAGGGCCTCACTGCGTCATTCCAAATGTCACTTCTTTTTCAGAACTGCAGAGACATACGGGCTGGGAGAGGTGGATGAATCCTCACTGACGATGAGGAAGAGCCCTGGAAGTAGCTCTTTTGCATAACTCCCAGATATTCCCCTGTGTCTCTGTCTCTGGAAAGCAGAGTCTTAGAGGATGTTTATGCAGCAACATTTGAAGAATAAAAAAAATCTCTCATTTGAGTCATCTGATGGTTGGATCCTGCATGACTGGCAGCCAAGTAATTAGATTTGAATCCTTTCCTGTAACCTTTGCCATTGCAAAGACCTGGGTAATTTCATAATTGAGTTCAGGACCTCAGTCCTTCAGGCAGCGTGGTTAGCTGACTCTGCAGTGAGCAGGACCTGCTGTGTGGACCTCAGCTCTGCCTGGTCCTGGCAATGGCGACTTGGCTAGTTACCCAATAGCTTCGTAAAATGGAGACGGATGTTAATATGCGTTGCCTCGTAGGGTAGCTGTGAAAAGTCTGTAAGAAAATCCAAATAATGAGCTTGGCAGAGTAAGCAATAATAAATGTTAGCAAGGATCATTACTAATATTCATCTGATTCATAGAAAGGGCCCAAGATGGGACTCTATACTGGGATCTAAGTGAATTAATACCATCCCTCCCACCCCCCAAGTGGAGTGGAGTTTTGCACCGTCTTGTATTCATGTATTCTTTTTCACTGGGAGCTGCTGCCGCTTCAGAACATCCGAGGCAGCAGGCCCAGGGTGCGCGACCATATGTCCACCTCATTCCAAGAACGCTCTCCCAGAATCTGCCGCGTGTGATGTGGAAATCCAAAAACGCACAGCAGCCTTCGCTTTAGTCACGGAGCGTCTGGGTGCTGCTGATAGATGTCAGATGTCAGCACATTCGCTCCACGTCTTCCTGCCGGCCTATCCCTTCTCCTGCCGCTTTTACGTTCTCATTCCCAGAGCTCCTTAACACCTCTGCTTTCTGCCTTTCCTGAACCGCTACTCGTCTCCAGTCCTCCCCAGCAGGTCTCACCTCCATGTCGGTCCCACCGTGATGGGCAGGCCACTGGGACCACTCAGGGCTTCCCCGATCCTACAGCCAGCATCTCCCCCTTCCCCCTCTTCGCTGTTGGCCTCTCATCTGGAAGGAGGGGTCTGGACATTGTCTTGCAGGTACACTAGTGAAAGCGAATCTGCCACAGGGGTTTAGCCACGGGGGTTTATTTGTTCGAGCTTATTTGCTTTTTGCTTTTCAGAGGCAATCTGGTTGTAATTTCAGCAGCAGACTCTCAGTTTGGCTACTTTATCCATCCCCCCTCATTTCGCCACTTTCCCCAGTTGCTGCCTTGCAGACTGTCTCTGTTTGGGGTAGTCCTTCTAAAACATACACCCAAACACACAATTACACACGTGCACACACTCAAGCGCACATCCGCATGTAGGCATCCTATCCAGGGGAAGAATTCTAGTGAGGTACCTGTCTAGATTTCATGGCCACATGATGTGTCATTAATAGTGATGTCTTGTTCCGATAGCCATGATTTACATCGCTTTCAGGTCCCCTTCCAATTTGTATTTTGTTCCACGCTTTACATTTTGCAAGGTTCTTTAATTCGAGCCTATGTTTTCCAATTTGTATCCGCAAGTCTCTTCAATCCACCTCTCTTGAAAAGTAGGGAAAGAAAAACATACCCAGGAACACAATATGTGACTAACCAACAAAATTCTAGGTAAAACTCAAGCTCAAATTTTTCAATGAAATTGGACAAAATGCAAGGAACTCTCACATCAGGAAGAACCTTGAGCTGGCCAGGAGTGGAGGCGGTGAGTAATAGGTCTTTTCCTTCTTGCTGGGTCTCTTTGAATAGTTTGACGGGGTGGATGTTGAACAGCCGCTCCCCTTTCATTCATACAGAACTCGGCCCCGCAGGGCAGGGTACAGAAGCTCTCTGTTACCTTGATATTTTCAATACCTCATCTGAATGGTGCCTTGTTTTGGCCCTGACTTTTTTTTCCCCACCTCCATTAACTCAGCTTCATAGGCAGAATCAGCACTTAATAAAACAGCTATTGGCCAATGGTGCAAGTCACGGGAGGCTTTAAAGCTCTTCTTGGCTTTGTTTTTCTAAAAAGTACCCGTGACTATAGCCAAGCAAATCAGCATATACCCATGGGCTTCCTTGGGAGAAATTAAAACAAGTTAGGCTGCGGGGTGGAGAATCAGGCAGGGAGCCTAAAAGAAATTTAATAAACTCTGTGCCTTTCTTCTCTTTTTTCGGGGGGGATGATTTCCTGAATAGGGCAGAAAGTTCTATGGGTGTTTGTGGTGGACCAAATCACCTCTTCAGTTGAGTTGGGCTGCAGTTAAAAAACCAAAGGTTGGGACTTCCCTGGTGGACCAGTGGTTAAGACCCCTCACTTCCAATGCAGGGACCCCGGGTTCAATCCCTGGTGGGGGAAATAAGATCCCACATGTTATGTGGTGTGGCCAAAAAAGTAAAAAAAACAAAAACAAAACCAAAGGTAGCTGAGGGAAATGAGAGGAACTCCCCTGCAGAGGGTCAGGATACTTGGATCTCTAGGGCTGAACGCTGGCACAACGGAGAAATGGGTGATGAGTTCCAGAGCTGGCCTCCATTTCTGTGTCTTCTTCCTTCTGTTGGGCACTCAAGGGCACCCACTGGGCTGCTCTGAACTTGGCTACTTGAAGAAACAGCACCCCATCCCCAGTGTCTCTTCCAATCTGGAAGTATGTGCCCCCTTAACTTTTCCATCTTACTCCCCTGCATCAAAATTTCCCCTCACGGGGGGCGAGGGGTGAAGGGGAAGCTGAGACGAAGCGAGAGAGTAGCACAGACATATATACACTACCAACTGTAAAATAGATAGCCAGTGGGAAGTTGTTGTATAACAAAGGGAGTTCAACTCGAGGATGGAAGGTGCCTTAGAGGATGGGGACGGGGAGGGTGGGGGGGAGTCGCTGGAGGGAGGGAACACGGGGATAAGTGTATAAAAACAGATGACTGAACTTGGTGTACCCTCCCCAAAATAATAAATAAATTAATTAAAAAAAAAAAAAACTCTCCCCTCACTGGAGCATGATAAAGTAACCATGCAGCGCACAGCCTTGGATGTAGCCAGACCTGGGCTCCAGTTCCCCTCTGCCACTTACTAGCTGTATGTCCTTGTTCGGAGGGACCTCACCTCTCTCAACTTCCATTTCCTTCATCTATAAAATGTGGATGAATAATAGTGCCAATAATGTATGGACATTATTATCAGATAATAATAGAAGATAAGCACAGTAGGATAATGGTAGGAAAAGAACAATAGGATAGGACTTCCCTGGTGGCGCAGCGGTTAAGAATCCGCCTGCCAATACAGGGGATGCAGGTTCGATCCCTGCTCCGGGAAGATCCCACATGCCCGTGGAGCAACTAAGCCCGTGTGCCACAATTATTGAGCCTGTGCTCTAGAGCCCGCAAGTCACAACTACTGAGCCCACATGCTGCAGCTACTCAGCTGCACTGAGAAGTCCATGCACGGCAACTAAGAGTGGCCCCTACTCGCCACAACTAGAGAAAGCCCGTGTGCAGTAACGAAGACCCAATACAGCCAAAAATAAATACATAAATATTCTTAAAAAGAACAATAGGATAAAATGAGATAACAGATGTAAACGACTGAGCTAGGATTAGAACCAGGGCAGTCTGGGTGAAGCGACCACGTGCTTGATGGCTATGCTATACCACTACTTCTAAAATGGATTTTGAAAAGTCAACGTAGTTCATGTTCATTGCAGTGCAATTCACAGTAGCCAAAAGGTGAAAACAGCAGGTTGACTGGCTTTTTGCCTCATTCTTACATTATTAGGCACAATAATTTAGGTAAACTTACGTTTTCATTATGACTCATAAAAATGTACCAATAATAATAACAATAATAATATTTAACACTTATGCAGTATATAGCAAGTAGGTGGCAGTCAGCATTTGAATCTGATAGATTCATTCAGATAAGTCCTTGTTCTAACCACTAGACATACTGTCCACAAATAATTGGTCTGTTATAAAGGTTCTTTTGTTTCTCCAGATGCTCTTTTTTTGTTTGATTGTTTTAATAAATTTATTTATTTACTTATTAGCTGAGTTGGGTCTTCGTTGCTGCACGTGGGCTTTCTCTAGTTGCGGTGAGTGGGGGCTACTCTTCATTGTGGTGCGCAGGCTTCTCATTGAGGTGGCTTCTCTTGTTGTGGAGCACAGGCTCTAGGCACGTGGACTTCAGTAGCTGGGGCACATGGGCTCAATAGTCGTGGATCACGGTCTATAGAGTGCAGGCTCAACAGCTGTGGCGCACGGGCTTAGCTGCTTCACGGCATGTGGAATCTTCCTGGAGCAAGGATCAAACCCGTGTGCCCTGCATTGGCAGGTGGATTCTTAACCACTGCGCCACCAGGGAAGTCCTCTAGATGCTCTTTATTTCTGATGCAACTGATGCTTTGTTTTTATCTCCTTGCAAATAAGTTCAGTTCATTTCTCTTCTATCTTTTTTCTTCAAACAGCCATTAGTTTTCCACTTTTGTCCTAACATCGAATGGGCCACAAAATATATTCAAAATAAAATAAAAATGACAAGCATAGCTTCTTCATTCTGCCACCTTGTAATGAAGTCTGATAAAATATCTCCACTGATATATTTTGACACCTTGAGCAAACTGCTCCACTTGGCTGTCATTTTTATCACCTTACCCTGAGATCATGGCAAGAATAAATCCCTCTCCCGGGCTCTCTGACAATACCCAACAAGGAAATGTGTAAGCGTGCTTTATAAACATCAGCACAAGTGATATATTCTGAACATAAAAAAATGCGTAGGTGGCAGGATCAGCCATTTCAATGATGTGACCTGTTCACAAATTTATTGACTGAAGGAACAAGATCGATATTTTAACTTCTTCTTATACCCCCAAAGAACCACAAAACCGTAGGAATAAAGCTGGAGTCTCACTGAACTGACAGGTTATTTTAAATAAAATGAAACAATTTAGTCAAGCAATTGGCTTGAGCTGCTATTTTCATTTAACAGAGCCTCCTCCCCCGCCTCCCCGCCCCCCCTTTTTTTTTGCTGAGATGACCAGTCAGTTCAGCCCAATTTTAAATCTAAGACATGCGGTCCAAAAGGAAATGTTGTCCATGATCCAATTATTTTTAAAGTGTCTGTTTTCATCAGTTCTGATTTTCTTCTCACCTGAATGAGTTTGGGAGTCTCAGCAAACCAATTGCATTGTAACTGAATCTACTTGGGCAAGAAATGTTGTATCTTCTCTCTATAACCACAGTAACAGCCATTTATGGAGCACTGACTGTGTACTTTACACCCGTCAGTAGAGACGTATTTCAGAGTGGCAATATTTCTGTACGTGGTCTTTGCAGCCAGTTTCACCGCTGCATGGCTGCGAGCAAAAGGCTTGGCTCTCTCTGTGCTTGGTTCCCACATCTGTAAATCGTGGTACCTATGTCATAGGATTGTCTATGAGCATTAACTACATTCGCACACGGAAAGGGTTGAAAAGCGTGCCTGGAAACTGGTATAAGTTGCCTATTGTTTCCGTGTTCGTAAGCACCATCTAAGTTTTGTAGTCTTATCCCTGCATTAGAGGAAGTGAAGTTCAGAATAGTAAATAATTTGTCCAAGGTCTCACAAACAGAGCGAGCAGCTGTCTTTCCCTCTCCAGACGGACAAGTAGTATCGGATGCACTGTAGAAAGAATTAAGACGGTCCCTTTTTTCTATATCTGACATCCTGAAGTGATTAAGATTCAGGATAGTTGGTGCTTGATTGGATGTTTATTTCCCCAGATGGTGAGTAAAGCATTACTGAATACATTGGAGGACTGGCTGGGAAAGAATATGTGGTGCTAGAAATTGAAATACTGGGAAAAAAAAAACAACCTGAATGATTAATCCATGTTATCCTAATATTCCTCCTTAGAGGCATTTACCTGACCACAGGTGTCAACGTAGCAAGCCCTGCTGGACACGTTTGACTTTCTTATTACCTACCATCTGATCTGTCTCTTCCAACGAGTTTGTCTTCCGCATTTGGGTTTTTAATCAGTTATGCTTCAGAGAACTGTACCCCCGATCCCCAGTCCTTTAAGCTTCATTAGGATGTCGCCTTGTCTCCGCTTCCTCTATGTGATGTGAGCTCGTTACTCAGCTGCTGACTCTGTCTCTGACTTTGATTTTCTGTTAGATTTTCCCCAACACCATTATTGTTGGGGCCATTAGGGTCTTCAACATTGTTATAATTCTTTTGCGTTTTCAACTTGTCTTTTGAAAACAAAATCAAGAGCGAATACAATAAGCACAGGTTATGTACCTTTGCGGAAAGCCCTGAATCAAACAACGTCAGGGTCTCATCGATATGAAAACTGAGAATCTTGTTCGAAAAGAAACTGGAAAGTGTTTCTGTGAAATGCCTCTTTTGGCAAAAATCAAAGAGGAACATGTAAGTTACCGGTCCTGTATGGTTCTGTCCTTATGAATTCAAGGCACTTTAATATTTAGGTGGCATAGAATATTATTAAGAATAACAGGATGTCTCTAGCTTAGGCAGGAAATCATTTTCAAAAAATGTCAGAGCTCATTTTACAGAAAGATTATAATTACAAAATAGTAATGGTAGATTCCAGTTTGGGGTTTGGAGGTGAATAAAGACAGCTTAGAGATTATAGGGGCTTCCTGTTTTGAATTTAGGAGAAGCCAAGACTTTCGCAAATCTTTTTAGATGTAATGTTTATGGAAGGCAAAAGATACCAACCCAGAATGTTGGATAGTGCAGTTAAATGTTGGTTTGGACAGTGTAAGTAATTTAGACTATTGGACAGAGTACTGAACTACTGTAGTTTTCCCTTCATTTCTTGCCTAAAAAGGGCAATAGTGAGAAAATGACTTTAACCAAAATATTCGACAAGCATTTATTAAAAGCCTGTGGTACAAATAACATTCTGCAGAAGGCAGTTACATTAGACCCAAGGAAGCAGATGAAATACACATTCCTGAGGATTTACCAGGGGATAGAAGAATAATAAGATTGTAAGCACGAAGGAACCCAGGAGTAATTCCCTAGTTACATGTAAATTAGCGGTACGCTCTTCCCCTAGATAGCCACGTGGCTTCCTTCCTCACCTCCTTCAAGTCTTGCCCAAATGTCACCTTTTCAGCAAGAACTTCCCTAACCAATCTCTATTTAAATTGCACTACCCACCCTACAAACCCTATTTCTATTCCTTTTCCCTGTTTTACTTTTCTCCATCGCCTTTTAGCTTATTACATCATTTATCATCTATCCGGCCGTGCCCACACCTCTGAGTGTAACCTGCGTACCAGCAGGAGGGGCTGCGCTTTGTTCATTGACCAGTCCTTAGCAGGTAGCAGAGTACCCAGCACATAGTAGGTGTTCAAAGAACTTGCCTAATGAAGTGTTTAACAGTGCATGCCAGACTACATATTAGTGCAAAAGTTTTTCAAAATAAGTAAACTTCGGCACTGTTAATGCAGAGAGGCTTCTTGGAAGAGGTAATTGTGTGCCCCAAAACCCAAAACAAATTGATTTGATGATACACAGTGATTACAGCACAGGTTTTTGAGTTCTAGACCAAACTCTGTGACCTAAACCGAGGCATTTAATTTTGGGTTTTGTGGACCTCTGAAGATATTTATACCTGGGGCCAAGAAAAGCAAAACAAAACAAAACAAAAACAAAAAACAAAACAAAACAAAAAACTTCGAAGACAGCCTCACTGCATTCTTTCCCTAGCCTCTCCTGGCTGAAACTGAAGTAGCAGACATTCAAGGTGACGTTTTGCACCACAAGCATCTTTGTTGATGCGACTTCACTTGCGTAGGCAGGCCTTAAGTCAATTTGTGAAGAAAAGTTTCCTCCCACTTACAGTGGCTTCTCTGGGCTCTTCTGATGCCCTCTAGGTGCTCCAAAAGCCTTCTGGGGCACCCATCCACGCCTGCCTGCTCCCAAAGTAAACCATGCTAAAAAATTATGTCTTCCTGTCCTTTGCTCTCCAAGCGAAAAGTCGGCCTCCTCAGTGTCCTGCCAGTTAGGACTGGATCCTGATGAGCTAATACCCTCGAGGGTGGGAATGACAGGTTGTTGGCTGGGCTGATCTTTTTTCCTCACCACCAAAGTTAGGCCTGATGCTAAAGGAGGAATGGAAGGGAAGGAAATGAAAATATCCAGTGCCTAGACTCTGCCTGAGCTTTCAATATATTAAATTACTTCATCCACAACCAGGTAAATGATATTACTCTCTGAGGACCTAAAGTTCATAAGAGCTAAGAGGTAAGGAATGGACAGAATTCAAAATTTTATCTGTTATCACATCCCTGCACTGAATAAATGAGCCTAGAAATAGAATTCCGGATTCCTAGCAGACTTCTGGGGCAATATTTTGGGGTTTAAGGAGAAGAGTCCTTTGCACCATACCGCCTCAGCTACATAAACTCTGGCTGTACCGTCGAGTAAGTCCTGTGACTTGAGTAAGTAACTGAACCTCTCTTATACTTTCCTTCCCTCAATTAAAAAATGGGGGTATTAATGGTACCGGTTATTAGCTATTTCTTGCTTATGACACATCTCTCCAAAACTTAGTTGACTAAAACAACAATAGTCATCCCTCTGGGTCAGAAACTTGGGAGTGGCTCAGAGTCTCTCACGAGGCTGCAGTCAGATATTAACTGGGGGCTGCAGCCATCTGAAAGTCTGACTGGGGATGGAGAATCCATTTCCAAAAAGGCTTACTCACACTGATGGCAAGTTGGTTCCGCTCCATATGGGCCTCTCCACAGTGTTGCTTGAGTGTCTTCACAAAACGGCAGCTGGCTTCACCCAGAGTAAGCAGTCCAAGAGACCAAGATGGAAGTCACAGTGATGTTATACCTTTACGACTTGGAGGTCACATAGTACCACCTCTACCATGTTCTATTGGTCAGCTAAGGCAGCCCCTAATTCAGTGTTGGTGGGGACCACACAGGGCCATCTTGGAGGTTTCTACACCAGTAACTACCCCACAGGTAATGAGGAGGATGAAATGAAACAACCCATGTTAAACCCGGTACATAGTAAACATTGAATAAATGGTAGCTATTATTACAAAATGTCTAAAGTGATAAATGCCAACTTGCATTAAAGCTGCTGCTGACTCCAAACTCTGCCCTGAATTTAATTTTATTGGATTTTAACAAGAAGCTACCTTGTGAGATGTTTGATCCCATATCAGAACCCAGTGGGAAGAACCCAGAAAGCCACAGAACTCAGGCAAAACAACAAATACCAATTCAATGGACGAATAAAGCAAATGTCACCTTGGGGGCCAGGCTCCTGAGGACCAGGGGTAGCTGGTCACCCAGCTCAGCCAGACTGGGAAGCACCCAGAGTACCTTGTCATTACCTCCTAAACAGCAATAGCAACAACTAATGTATCTCAGACTTCCCTGGTGGTGCAGTGGTTAAGAATCTGCTTGCTAATGCAGGGGATGTGGGTTCGATCCCTGGGCTGGGAAGACCCCACATGCCCCAGAGCACCTAAGCCCATGAGCCACTAATACTGAAGCCCTCGTGCCCTAGGGCTCGTGTGCCACAACTACGGAGCTCGCATGCTGCAACTACTAAAGCTTGAGCACATAGAGCCCATGCTCAGCAACAAGAGAAGCCACCGCAATGAGAAACCGGCGCACCGCAATGAAGAGTAGCCCCCGCTGGCCACAACTAGAGAAAGCCCACGCGCAGCAACGAAGACCCAAGGCAGCCAAAGATAAAATCAATATAAAAATAAATCTTTAAAAAAAAAAAAGGCTGCCTATGAAATCTTTTTTGGAGACTTACAGCGCACATTTTGTGCAACGTTCAAAACTCTAGGAAGTCCTATGGTTAAACAATTTAAACATTAGAAGGAAAAAAACCAAAAACCTTGTTTGGTTAGATGTGACCCAGCATTGTGCAAACTCATGAGAGCACAACACACGCTTTTTCTCCCCCACGGCAGGTGTAAGCCTCCTATTTGGAAGCATTGCCTACTTCCTAGAGGCACGATCATGGATAAGCCACTAAAACTTTTTGGCCCTTAGTTCCCCATCAGTGTAACATGAATGATACACACTTCATAGGGCTGTTGGGAAAATTAAATAATAAAGGTACCTCACCCGATATTTGGGTCCCAGTAAGAGCCTGACCCTTTGAGTTCCAATCCCAGCTCCACCATGAAGGCGCTATTTGATCTTGACCAAGTTCCTTTTACTTCTCTGTCAGCTTTCTGGTCTGTAAAACAAGGAGAATAATTGCACCTGATTCATCGCTTTACATGGGGAGAACACACATGGGAACACGGGACATGCTGAGCACTCGCTTAGCACACGGCGAGAACTCGCTGTCTAGGCTTCGTCGTGCCTGTTGTGGCTGGAGGTCACAGAGCTGGCAAGGGACAAAATCAGTCAATGAGCTCTAGCCCGCCTGCTTCAGAGGGCATGTGCTTCGCCCTCTGTTGGGACAGACAGTCAGCAGAAATGAGACACGGTCGTTTTCAGAGTGGTTCTGGGAAAAGGTTGTGTCGGCAGTTAGAGACAAGTGGGTGGCAACGATTCCGGAGAGCTTCCAGGAGCCATGGGGCTGCAGGAGGATATTTAAAGGAGGCAGGTGGCTGGGCAGATGGGGGTGGCAGGGTTTACACACTCAGGACAGCCGGGACAATGGCTCGGAGGAGCGAGGGGCAGCGGCCGCAAGACGCCAGCTTTGTGGGAACAAAGCAGCGGGTGAGGGCCACAGAGAGGCCACACTCCAGGCACCCAGGGAGGGCTGAGGCCAAATCAAACCCTTGGCAGGGAGACGGCGGCCCCATTTGCCTTTCTCAATCAATCAGCCAACGATTGAGAGACCAGCCCTGAAGCAAAGCCCCGTCTCCCTGCCTCCTCCATACAGTCCCCCAGGCATTGGCCACACAGATCACAGCTGAACTTCCGAGGACTCCTCCTCCCTCCTGAAGCCATGATCAGTCCTACAGAAATTTATTTTTATTATTGAGCTCCTATTTCTGCTTTTGCCATCACCGCAGATCAGTTTGGGTTTTGTCTCCCAGCCAAGGGCTTTTCATATTTTCCAGATCACTCAAAAGTCTGTATGTGCTGCCTGGAGCAGGTTTAAGGAACAATCTGAGATTTCTTTCTGAATAAGCAGTTATTTGTACTTTGTTTTGCTTTTCTTGGTTACTGAAGAGAAACAGTGACATAAAGAAAGCACTGGTAACACTTAGCTTTGAGCAGCACAAATGTCAATGGTAGTGACTTTCAAATAAATAGTTATATTGTCAGGCACACAAGAGTCTCATTGAGGAAATCTGTGCAGTGACTGCTAACGGGGTTAACACTTTAGGCACAATGTAATCAAGGAAAGAACTGTAAACTTTGCACAGAGTGACCTCGGAAGGTACTAAAAGGAAATGCCAACGCAGGATCCCAGGGTACATTTCCAGACCAGGCGCAGCATGTTGGGGCGGGGAAGGCGGGGGGCAGAAAAGAGCCTGATAGAATGAAAGTTTGTTTATGGGGAAACGGGGAATGTTCCTTAATTATTTCAGCGATTATGGTAAATCCAGCTACACTCTCTTTCATTCTCTATTTTAATCATTTTAATCATGGTTCTACTCAAAGCCAAAAGTTTTTTTTTTTTAATGAGATGTAAGATGTATTTTACCACTTTGCAATATTTTTCTTGTAAAGGATGTTATTATAAAGAAAATAGAATCCTTTTAGCAGAAAGTTAAGTAACTAAATATTTAGGACTCCCATCATCCCGTTCCCAGAGCCTTTGGCAGTTGACAATGTGGGCAAAACTCGTCTGTCCTGCCTTCCTGTTTAGGGTTGAAAGTATAGCAAATAAAAATACAGTTAAATTTGAATTTCAGATAAGCTACGAACAATTTTTTGTACAAGTATGTTCCAAACATTACCCAGGACCTACCATAAAATTATTTGCTGTTGTCTGATGTTCAGATTTAACTGGGGATCCTGTATTTCATTTGACCGCACCATTCCAATTGACGATGGATGTATAGGTGTACTTCTGGGCTCTCCGTTCTATTCTCTTGATCTCTGTATCCATCTTCACACCCATACTACACAGCCTGGGATTACTATAGCTTTGTAATAAGTTTTGAAATGGGCAAGTCTGAGTCTTCCACATTTGTTGTTCCTGTTAAAAATTATTTTGGCTATTCTGGGCCCTTTCTATTTCTATATGAATTTTAGGACCAGCTTGTCAATTTCTACAGAAAAGTCAGTTATCATTTTCATAGGGATTGCACTGAACCTGTGGATCAACTTGAGGAGTACTGCCGTCTTAATTGTATTAAATTTTCCCATCCATGATCATAGGCTGTCTTTCTATTAATTTAGGTCTTCATTTATTTTATTTCACACTTTGTAGTTTCCAGTGTACAGGCCTTATACTTCTTTTGTTAAACTTATTCCTAAGTATTTTATTATCTTCAATGCTATTGTAAATAGAATTTTCTTAATTTCATTTTCAGATTGTTCATTTCTGGTATACAGAAATAAAACTGATTTAGGTACACGGATTGCTATAATATTTAAGCGTGTAAGTTTGAAAATTCTATCTCACTGTTCTAGTGAGATATAATTTGCATTCTGATTGCCTGCTACCAGGACATTAACTTTTCTGGGAATTTCATTAGCTTGGCTCTTTGGGAAAATGCTGCTGGCATTGGCTAAGGGACCGCAAAGCTGTCAGACTGTGGGCTCGGGTACAGCCATGGAAGTGGAAGAGGCAAGAACCCTACAGGCAGATGTGCTGTCCCTCGATATTGTAACTGCCAGGTTCTCTCACTGGACTTCAAACTCTCTGAGAGCCATAACAGGATCTTCTGCACAGTTCTCTCTCTTAAGCCCAGTCTGGTGCCTGCTTTAAGAGTTTTGCCTTTCTCACTAAGTGGCGGGGGGAAGAAATGGAACTGCTCAGAGGTCGGAGCGTAATGAGATCTTATCTTGCTGAGGGGCCTCGCAGCCTACTGTCAGATGTGGTTCACTACAGTCATCCTGTTCATAAGAAGAAAGGTCTGCAGGGCTGTAAAAGTATAATCCACTATCTGTAGGACATACTGTAATATTTTTATTGCAGTCACTTTATAGCATCTTCTTAAAATATGCAGCACAGCAAAATGTCCTTTATTGTTCTGGTTCAAGATTCTCTTGACAGTTTTGGAATTTTTATTTTTTAATATCCTTTTCATTACTGGGTCCTTAGTGGGAGTTTGACTGGATTCAATAGCATTTTTAAATTAACTTGGGAAGGATTTTATTTTCATAATTTTTTTCTGATCCAAGATTTTGCTACATCTCTCCATTTATTCAAGACATGCTTTATTTCCTTCAGTTAAATTTTACTACTTTCTTCATATAGGTTCTAGACTTCCCTTCTTAAATTTATTCATGACACTATTTTTACAGAATTTATTTTGTAATTCCTATATATAACTCATTATTACTAATATACAGAAAAGTTAGTATTTTTAAAAATATTTATCTTAAGAGCCACTATGGAAAACAGTATGGAGTTTCCCTAAAAATCTAAAACTAGAACTACCATATGATTCAGCAATTCCACTCCTGGGTATGTATCTGGAAAAAACAAAAACTCTAATTCGAAATGATACATGTACCCCAATGTTCATAGCAGCACTATTTACAATAGCCAAGACATGGAAACAACCCAAGTGCCCATCAACAGATGATTGGCTTAAGAAGATGTGGTATATATATCCAATGGAATACTACTCGGTCTTAGAATAAAAAGAAATATTGCCATTTGCAGCAACATGGATGGACCTAGAGAATATTATGCACAGTGAAGTTAAGTCAGACAGAGAGAGAGAAAAACTATATGATAGCGCTTAAATGTGGAATCTAAAAAATAATATAAATGAATGTATATATGAAACAGAAACAGACTCACAGACATAGAAAACAAACTTATGGTTACCAAAGGGGACTGGTGGGGCAGCAGGGGGACAAATTTCGAATATGAGATTAACAGATATAAACTACTATACATAAAATAGATAAGCAACAAGGATTTACTGTATAGCACAGTGAGTTATATTCAATATCTTATAATAACCTAAATAGAATATATCTGAAAAAAAAAATAACTGAATCACTATGTTGTATACCCGAAACGAACACAATATTATAAATCAACTGTACTTCAATTTTTAAAAATTTATCTTATACTCAGTCACTCTCCAATTATCTTATTGGTATTAATTGAGTAATTTTAATTGAGTCATTTGGGATTTCTAGGACTAAAAATATATCACATGCAAACAGAAATAACTTTGCCTTTTCTTTCTTAATATCTGAAATTCTCATTTGCTTTTCCTATCTTATTACATAGTAGAACCTCCCAAATAATGCTAAGTAATAGTGGTGACATTTGTTAACCTATTACTAAAGTCAAGAGTATATTTGCTTTTGAAAGTTCTGTAGCCAGTACAGACTTTAATACAAAACAGGAAAGCAAACTATATCATTTTGGGGATTTAGCAACAACTATATCTATATATAATATAGATATCAATATAATATATTAATATAACAATATATAAATATAGGTAAGGATATATAATAGTGAATAATTCCCTGAATGCAGAGAAAGCTTGATTCTCCATGGGATAGAAATAGAGACTTGGAGGAATTTTTCATCCCTTAAATTCTTAAAAGAATTGATGGGAGAGAGGAGCCAGGAAGAATCTGATATATCCGAGATGGCAGATTAAGAGTTCAAAGATTAGGAACAGCTGGGGAGAACAAGAGACCAGAGATCAGAAAGCAGGATTTTCTTGGGCAAAAGCCAAAAACACCAGCTGGGAGGTGACCATTAAGTCAAAACAGTTTAATACAGAAGCCAAAGAGGGAATATGAAGCTCTGATTGGAAAGAATCTTGAGGATTAATAGAAAGTCTTGACAAGCAGCTTCTAGAACAGAGTTTTTCAAGCTTTCAAAATATAACTTGTCATCTTCCTATTGGTGTAGCAGAGTTCTTTGCCTAGCACAATGCCTTGCGTATGGTTGGTCATCAAAAAATTTTTTCTCATTGTTGAATTATTAGACAAGGAGAGAGAAAAACAATAGCACTTCAAAAAGAGGAAAAGCAGCAATACCTAATACCAAAAAAGATGACTTTTGAAAGGTCTTTTTTTAAGTAAGCATTTTATTAAACTATAACATGAATAAAGAAAGGTATACAAATTATATAGCTCAATAAATTATTACATCCAACTAGCTGCCAATGAAAACAAGAAACAGAGCACTGCCAGTTCCCCAGAAGTTCCTATAAGCCCCCTACTAGCCACCAGCCCCTCCAAGGGTAATCACAAAACAACATAGGTTTATTTTAGCTGTTTCTAAACTTCATATAAATAAAACCACACAGTATGTACTTGTGTGTGTGTGTCTGTGTGTGTGTGAGTGAACGTGTGGATGTGTGTGTGAACCTAAGTAGTATGTACTTTTTTGTATCTGGCTTCTTTTGTTCCACATTGTATTTTTGAGATTCCTCCATGTTATTGCAATATGTAGCAATAATTTCTTTATTCTCACTGCTGTGTAATAATCCATTGTATGAATATATCACAGTTTATTTATCCAATCTGTTGTTGATGAGCATTTAGGATGTTTCCAGATTGGAAGTATTAAGAATAGTGCTGCTGTGAATACCTTACTATCTGTCTTTGGATGAACATATGAGAGTTTCTGTAGAGTGTTCATCAGGGAATGGAATTGCCTGGTCACAGACAGTTGTATTTTCAGCTTTACAGATATTATTAAAATCTATTTAATGAATTATTAAATTTTCAAAGTGGTTATACCAATTTATGTTCCTACTAACAACATAAAGGCGTTCCAATTGCTCTATATCCTCAACAACCTTGGTTTGTCTCTTCCATTATAAACATTCTGGTGGATATGTAATGGTAATGCATGCTAGTTTTAATTTGCCTTTTCCTGATAACCAGTGAGGTTGAGACAATTTTTTGGTTGCAAAATTAAATCATGTCTGCAGTAAAATATCTAACAAAACAGAAATATAAAAAATAAAGCCAGTGGTGTCGGTTTCCTAGTCTCATAAACTGAGACTACAGAATGTAAACACAAGTTTTGTCAAAGTGGAGTTCGTGGAGCCCTGTGTTTCCACAGACATACCCTTCGAAGTCCACACATTTTCTTTAGAAAATGAAATTTTGTTCTTACATTTGTGAGATAAACTAAAATATAGCTGTAAGTGTTATTTGGACCATCTGAATGACCAGTTTCTAGCCAAGTATTGCCAACCAACGTCGGTATCCTTGTTTACTGTTATATTTATGATTGCCATGATGCCAAGTCAAGGACTAACAGAAAAAGAATAGAGGTAAACCTAACTTCGCTCCAAGTGCAGGCTCAGTGACATCAGGTGCACCGTAGGAATGAAGATTTTTAAGTAGTTTAAATAAAGAAAAGTGGTAGAAGAACAGGTTCACCATAGCAGTGAGAAGCCAAATAAAAAGAATCTCATGAGGGAGTTCCCTGGTGGTCCAGTGGTTAGGACTCTGCACTTCACTGCCGGGGCCCAGATTCCATCCCTGGTCGGGGAACTAAGATCTCTCTCACAATGAGGAGGAAAAGCCTGCAAGGACGTAGACCACAGAATTTCTATAGATTTAAATAGTTCTGTTTTAATGTAATTTTTAACTTTGCCTTGGGTTCTATCATTGCATGTGTAAAAACTACAAGTGTAAGAAGCTTATAACTAGTTTTCTGTTCGCACATTTTAAAGTCACATTCTTTGAAAACTAACAAATCAATAATACATTTTTATTCCCTATCAAAGAGTTGCAGACATTGCTTAAGACTGAGAAACACTAATCTAACAGTTAACTTGATGCAGAATTTCTAGGCCAGGGCCATCATGATGGGAAAATATCGGCACCAACAACCAAACAGGCCTTTGGCTGGAGAACTTGAATGTGGATTTAAGAATCAATGTTTCTCTAATCCAAAGTCAGACTGAATGATTCATAAAATTGGGCATATCAGAGAGACTGGGCCTATGAACTAAGCTGGTTTTGTTTCCTCTACCATATTTGAAACCTCACCTGTCCCCTTCTCTAAACTAGAGATTGATAATAATATGAAACTTTCATGTTTGCTATAAGGATTATATTTAATATATGTAAAGCATCTGGGGAATATTACCAGTGTTCAATGACAGCCATTGATATTACAGGGACATTTGACCTGTAGGTTTTGGGCATGTTCCATGAGCTTTATGTTACGCTTAAGTTCTTTCCACACTTGGGAAAATATTCTAAACCGAGTAACCCAATATTATACATATAACCAAAGCAGTGTTTGCCAGTGCTATTATAGGATACAAAAATACAAATGAAACAAAGTGAAAACTCTTAAAGTCTAATTAATTGAATTTTTAACAACTTCTCCTGGTTAGTTAAATTTTTTAAAGTAGGTATTTTGACCCTCAGCATTGGAAATATTTCCGAAGTCTGCCAATCCACTTTTTAAAAAGGTCTTCTATTGAAATTGTTACAATATTGCTTCTGTTTTAAGTTTTGGTTTTTTGGCCAGGAGGTATGTGGGATCTTAGCTCCGCAACCAGGGATCAAACCTGCAACCCCTGCTTTGGAAGGCGAAGCCTTAACCACTGGACCGCCAGGGAAGTCCATGCCAATCTACTTTTTTTTTTTTTTTTTAATTTATTAGCTGTGTTGGGTCTTTGCTGCTGCACACAGACTTTCTCTAGTTGTGGCGAGCGGGGTCTACTCTTCGTTGTGGTGCATGGGCTCCTCATTGCTGTGGCTTCTCTTGTTGCGGAGCATAGGCTCTAGACTCATGAGCTTCAGTAGTTGCGGCACATGGGCTCAATAGTTGCGGCTCACGGGCTCTAGAGCACAGGCTCAATAGTTGTGGTGCACAGGCTTAGTTGCTCTGCAGCATGTGGGATCTTCCTGGCCCAGGGCTCAAACCTGGGTCCCCTGCATTGGCAGGCGGATTCTTAACCATTGCGCCACCTAGGAAGTCCCAATCTACTTTTTTTTTTTAGAGGTTTTTTTAAAATTAATTAATTAATTAATTAATTAATTTGGCTGTGTTGGGTCTTCGTTGCTGCATACGGGCTTTCTCTAATTGTGGGGAGCAGGGGCTACTCTTCATTGTGGTGCGTGGGCTTCTCATTGCCGTGGCTTCTCTTGTTGTAGAGCACGGGCTCTATGAGCATGGACCTCAGTATTTGCGGCACATGGGCTCAATAGTTGTGGCTCACGGGCTCTAAAGCGCAGGCTCATTTGTTGTGGCGCACGGGCTTAGTTGCTCCGTGGCATGTGGTATCTTCTGGGGGCAGGGATCGAACCTGTGTCCCCTGCATTGGCAGGCCGATTCTTACCCACTGTGCCACCTAGGAAGTCCCCAATCTACTTTTATGCAGTAAAATTTCGTGGATTTCCCTCAGCATCCGTGGTCAGACTAGAATCATTGACATGTGGATGTCTATGTGGGTATAAGTGTATAAGACATACATGAAACTGAGCTAAATCTACACTGACTTCAAATCATAAACTGGAAGTTTATTTTTGTATTTATGAAAATCTTGACACCTGCTTGATTTCTTGTGATGGATTATTTTTATTCTATAATTGGAATACAATGAGGGAGGGATTATTGTCCCTCTGAGTTTAGTATAGTAATCATATCTGAAATAGTTCCATGGTCTAAAACAATATTGGTGCAAAATGATGGTACTCATGTTTAAAGGTTTCGGAATTTTGCTTTACTCATAAATTCCTTCTTTCCCCTTCTTAGTAAAAAGAACATTGAGTAACAAGGTTGGGGGACATGCCTAATTGTCTCTCCTCTGAGCATCAGAATCTGTCCACTTCTCCCCACTTCTACCACAACCATCTTGGTACACATCATCCTGCACCCAGACAAGAGCAGTAGCATCCTAGCTGGTTTCTTCACTTCCACTCCAGCCCCTTCCAATCCACTCTCTACACAATGTGTCAGATTGGCCTTTCTTAACTACAAATCAAATCATGTCACTACCTGCTTAAGACTCTCCTGATCTGTCCCAGGCTTCCTTCTCCCACCTCTACTTACACCACTCTTCTCCTTGCTCACTGTGCTGCAGCTTCATGGGCTTTCTTTCTTCACATCCTCCAAATGCATTCCCACTTTAGGGTCTTAACACTTCCTGACTTTGGCACTACCTCATCTGAACCTCAGCTGTACCTTCTCTAAACTAGAGGTTGATAATAATCCAGAACTTGCGTGTTTGCTATAAGGATTATATTTAACATATTTAAAGTGTTGGGGGTGGAGAGAGGGAGAGAGAGAGGAAGAAGGAGGAGGAGGAGAAGGAAGAGGAAGGAGGAGGAAGGGGCGGGGAGGAGAAGGAGAAGAGAGAAGAAAAGGAAGTCCTCTGCCTAGAATGCTCTGTTCCACAATTTTTGCACAGTTCCTTCCTTTTCTAACTCCTCAGAGACGTCTTCCCTCCCCATGTGTGCCATCGCCCTGTGTCCAACGCCCTGTTTTATTTTCTTTAAAGCACTCAACACTGATTTCATCTTTACCATTTACTGGGTGACAGGCTTATGCTATAGCATCTCTCCCCATAGTACAGCTTCTCTTTGAACCTCAGTTTCCCCTATGAATAACTAGTAAGCTGGACTAGATGATCATTAAGGGCACTTCTTGTTTTATATTTCCATGGTTCATATTCAAAGATTATTTCCACCTTCCCTTCCTTTTCTTCTCTGGCTTCCTCCTCCTTCTCTTTCTTCTTTACTGTCTCCCTCCTTCCCTCCCTCCGTCAGCAGCAGCATCCCTTGGGTTCAAGGATAGTTCTAGACCAGGTGGAGATGTTGTATGCATAAACACAGACATCTCAAGGATGTATGGTCTCTAGGCAATGAATTGTCATCACGATTGTTGTGGTGTTTTTTATCCTTTGCCTAGGCAACCCCATCAAAACCACACCTTCCACTGCCAAGCCACAGCCCCACCCTGCCTTTAGAAATAAAAATGGAATAGAAGGATCCCCAGCTTCTGAAAAAAAAAAAAAATTCTGCACAAATTTTAACTAGTATGATGTTTCTGGAGAAATCAGAGTGCAACTGACAGGATTGATTACAACTTTATAAATTACTTAATAAACTTCATGAAGATAATAGGAGACTGATATCAAATTTTAGATATTGCCAGAGACAATTTCTAAATTACTTTTTCTAGACCACACCTAATTACAGTGACCATCCTTGTACATGCTTAACTTTTAGCCACTTAGTTTACAGTATGCTAGAAATATACATTAAAAACAATATAGAGATGATTAGATAGCAATGTTATGCACTAGAACTTACATCATTCCTTATTTCAGATCCTGTGAAAAATGGTCTCAGGAAATGAAAAGGCGAATTTCTTCCATGTCTAGAAGAACTGAAGTCAATAGCAGCTGCAAAGACAGATGTTCGTATGCTTGTCAATGCATATGTACAAACCAAGTGTTTAAAATTTAAAACCACATGAAGGCTTAGAATCACAGCATTTATGAACTGGAAGAACATTGTGACCTTCATTTAACACATGAGGAAGTTGAAACTCAGAGAGCTCAAATGACTAGGCCAAGGTCATAGACCCCACTAGTGCTAGAGCTGGAACAAAACCTCTGGTCTCCTGGCTCCACGCTTTTCTCACCACGCCAAGCTATAGTTACTCACAAATTTCAATCATAGGTGCCAACCGAGCACAGAACATGGTGGGTTGGAATATAAAATTATAGTCCATTAACTGAGAAAGCACTTGAGGAATTATAGTATTCATTGTTACACTGTTGTTATAGTACTTGCTAATATTCGTTTGAGTTTGTCAGGTACTCTACTCTGTGATACTTATACTATCCTATTTAATCCCCAACTAGCCCTATGGGTGGGGATGGGGTGGCGGGGAATAGTCACTTTTCTAAGCCATTGACATTTCTAAACCTAATAAATCATTTAATCCTCCAAACTATCCTATAAAGTAGTATTATGACTCCTATTTTACAGGTGAAGAAACTGAATCTTTTTTTTTAATAAGTTCCTGTTTCTACTCACTTTTTTTTTTTTTTTTTTTTCAAATTTTATTTGCTTATTCATTTTTGGCTGCATTGGGTCTCCGTTGCTGCGCACAGGCTTCCTCTAGTTGCAGTGAGCAGGGGCTACTTTTTGTTGCTGTGCGCGGACTTCTCACTGTGGTGGCGTCTCTTGTTGCGGATCATGGGCTCTAGAGTACAGGCTCAGTAGTAGCCATGCACAGGCTTAGTCGCCCTGCAGCATGTGTAGTCTTCCTGAGCCAGGGCTCGAACCCGTGTCCCCTGCATTGGCAGGCAGATTCTTAACCACTGCGCCACCAAGGAAGTCTTGAAACTGAGTCTTAAAGTGATTGAGTTATGCTCAAGCTGGAACATACCCTTAAACCAATACATATGCTGCCTCTCTATGCTGTACCACCTACTCATTAGTTTCTACTTTCCCATCACCAAACATTAGGAGAAATAACAAGTATTGGTTTAGCCAAAAAGTTTGTTTGGGTTTTTCCGTAAGATGTTATGGAAAAACTCAGATGAATTTTTTGGCCAGCCCAATACCTTAACTTGAGCTGCTTCTCCCTGCATTCAACTAGCTTCTCCATATTAGCTGGCAGTGGAGACATTTAAAGATACAGGAGCCAAAAAGGAGAGAAGATCATCTGCGACCCAAATAAGTTGGACATCCAGGATTTTATTATAGTATCAGCAATGCTTAAACTTCAACAGGTATAGCTATGGCCCATGAAAGTATGTTTTCCACATACGGTGGCCTGGTATAAAAACATCTGCAAATTACTAAGCGAGCTATATTCTTTCTGCAAGAAGGAGCAGAGACACGTTTGTGTTATGTCAGTTAGTGCAGAAATTTGTGGTAAGAACACATGGAGAGATGAGAAGGCACAGGAAACAGTCTCAGTGGCTGCAGTCAGGCCTCAGGGAGCATCATTCAGTTTTCTTCAGGTTGTGGTAGTAGCTCTAGTCACTCAACAGCAGTTCTAGTTGTCCATCACATTCATGACTTCACTTGTCTGCTGGTCTCCTATCTCTCAACCCACTCACTAACAAGTGACTTTTCTGTATTTGCCTCTCCTACCTCCCTCTCCTGCCTCTCTCTGCTCTGGGTCTCTCTCCTTCTGCCTCTGTTCATCACCCTTTTTTTTCCTATAGGACTCACAATCAAACTCCATGAGAAAGAGAGAATCTGAGCAGGTACATGAGTAGATCTACTGGTGCACCAAGGAGATGGTACTTCCATTGGATAGAGTGCTCACGTCAAGCCATCTCAGAGTCTACAGATGGCTGCCTTCCCACTCGCCACCACTCCCCCACAAAGAAACATCTTTGCATCCATTAGCTGCAGCCAAGGGAGCAGGATCATATAGAACAAAGCATGGACCTATATGTTTAGAAGGGAATTTTGAGCATGGCGAACAATTTGTATGGTTTGTCCGGTCCAAATACAAATCCTCTTTCACGTACTGATGGTGCTAATCAGGACAAAAGCTCTTGCTGAAAAAAAAGTATTATTAAATGTAATGGTAGAAACCAAAAAATAAAGGGTCATTGCTAACTATTCTCTCATGGTAAACTTCAGCTACAGCTCCGTTTTCAGCTGTGGCAGACTCAGAATTGGACACCGTGAACGCTTTTACTACTCTTCATCCTCAACTATCTTACCTGTTGAATCTATGGTGAAAGATCTTAGTTGACTCAGGATACAAAAAAGCAGCTGTTACGTGTCTTCTTTTGTAACCGAGAGGCTCTGATAAATTTAACGTTTTGAAATGGCCAAACAATGGAGGTTTCTGAAATTGTTTTGTTGATGGTGTTGACCTACAAGGGGATAGAAATAATAGTACCTTGCAGGTGCAGACCATTTGGTATTTTTGAAGTGCTCCTCATTGAAATGGCACTCTCTTACTCCTTTGTACTTTGCTGGGGCCCTGACTTTCCCAAACCAAGTGAAGGAAATGAACATCCTTCACAGCCCCTTTCAAGGATCCTCTCCTTTTCCATGAGCCCATCCTTGTTTCATGAACCCTCCTGATCCCTCTTTTCTCTGCCCTCACCAGCACTCACTGCTTATGCTGTTCATTCATGACGTATCTTGCTATGCTTGCGTATGCTTTTAGAAAACCATAAATTTTTACTTGTTTATGGTAAATTCCTTGAGGGCAGAGAAAATGAGCCACCTAAAACAGTATCTTGCCTATAAAAGGTACGAAAAACGGCAGAAACTAACACAGCACTGTATATCAACTACATTCCAATAAAAATGAACTTTAAAAAAAGGTATGAAAAAATAAATGAGGGGGATGCATGGGAAAAGGCTTGATTATGCTCACTTTATAGATGAGGAAGAAAAAACACACCACGTGGGAACTGAGGAAAATATCACACTGACTCATGGTGGCCCTAAACCAAGGTTCAGACACAAAGAAAGAAACAATTTAAAAGTAGAGGTAGAGGAGACTAGCAAAGAGTAAAATGAGGAAGAAGAGAAAGAAAGAGAAGAGACAGGAAAGGAAGAGATGCATCACTAGAGGGATGAGATGAATGGGCAAGCAGCAAAGAGGAGGGTTTTTTGTTCTGTTTCGTTTTGTTTTTTTTAAAGAGAGTGAGTTGGGAGCTAAAGGAAGAAGAAAAAGGCAAAAAGCATTTTTATAATCTCCTTCGGAAAAGTGCTTTATGTCAACCAGAAGAGCTAATTTGGGCTTTGGGAAGTAGGAAAAAAAGGAGGAAGGCTCTATCCCTTGGTCAAAGGTAAGAGAACTGAGAAAAGTAAACAGAAGATAAAGAGGAAGAAGAGAGGGAAGTGGCTGGTCCTTTTTTTGGTTATTGAAATTATTCCACACAAAATCAGCTTCTGACAACTTTGCAAAATCAAAGGGAAAAAAGAAAACCGCAATGAAAGGAACTTGAGTCTAGATCATACTTTGCTTGTTACAATGGAATATTTTACCATACTTTTAAAGTTACTTCCACCTTCTGCTTTAATCTAACAAGCATGTAGACACAAACAGCACCCTAGGATACTGACTGCTTTATCAGGTCCACAAATGTGACCGAGTATTTGATGCTTTGAGTCAGAAATTCTGCGCAGTTGGGATAACTGTAGGCAAAACTTCTAAAGCAAATGTTTAAATTCTCTGTCATCAAATAAGAAGCTTTCAATCATTTTAAACCAGAACTTTCAAATGACTATCTAATCTAGCATGTTTTATGACTATCCTAAATTTGACACCAGAATCCTGCCTGTTATGCAAAGTATCAGAGAAAAGTTAGTTGCAATTTTGTTTAAATTAGAAACTAATGACAGATGTGTCACATCTTCTATGTTGGCTTTTAGAATACGTTTCTCATTTAGTTTTCCAATTTCCACTCTGACTGCTGCTCTTGAGTTTTCATTGAAGCCTTCTCTGCTATTAGAGATTCCTCCCTTATGTTGGCATTTCTTGAGAGTCCATCTTCAACGCTCTGCTTTTCTGACATTACACAATCTCCTTGGAACATCTGCTCTATTACCATTGTTTCAATTATTATTCAGAAACAGATGACACCCACCCCCACACTCTACCTGCCACCTAATCCCTCTCTACAAAGCTTCAGAACCATCGTTCAAACAGTCTGGACATCTCTAGTGTGGTCCTCAGGCACTGAAAATTTCACGTGTCCAAAAATAATCTTATTTTCCCCCTCAAACATATTCTTCCTGTATGCTCTTATGTCAGCACAATCATCCATCAGGTTTCCCAAAGCAAAATACTGGATGTTATCTTTCATTTCTCCTTCAGCTACACATCCAGTTCTCTGGTCCCATGAAGTCCACCTGTTGAGTATTTCCTGAACTGTGAAATTCCGTGGATCTCAGTTAACTCCTACTCATCCTCAGAGCTCTGCAATTAAATCTTCCTGACTTTCCTTCACCAGGTTATGTCAGGTCCTCCAATTTTACTCTTTCATTCTACTCTGTTCCTCTCTTTTACAATAGACATTAGCTTATGGTAGACTAAGCTGATGTAACAAATGGACCCACATAAGTAATTACTCAGTCATCAGGAACTATTTTCTTCCTAACCTAACACTCCTGGGCAAGTACTCAGGTTGTCCGTGCAACCTTCCTCCACACATTCAGGGGGCCTGGCTTCTCTGTTTATTTCTCTACCACACTCCCTCACTTCTACTTAGATGTCACTGGCTAGACTTCAGTCACATGACTATACCCCACTGCAAGGGAGGCTGGGAAGTGTAGTTAGCTGTCTACCTGGGCAAGGAAGCAAACAACGGATTTGGGGGGAAAGCAGTCTCTGCCACAGCATCACCTACCACAGCTGCTATTTTACGTTTATTTGTACAACGACATCATCAATGTCTATTTCCTCCACCAGATTTTTAAGCTGTGTTAGGGCAGATGCATTTTTGTTCGCGACTCAGTCTCAAAAAACCTCTACAACTATGCGTTGAATTAATCAGTAAATTCTTGTTAACCTAGATCTGTAGCATATAAACCTGGAGCACTACAGCAGCCTCTTAACTGACCTCCTGGTCTCCCTTCCTTGCCCCTCCACAGGAGAGCCCCTCCACAGGGATCTTCCTAAACTGTACCCTTGATCCTGCAATTTCCTCTACTTTAAAACTTTTCAATAACCCTTCATGGCTCTCAAAACTCTTTATTTTGCCATGTAATCCCCTCACTGTTCATCTTCCCAGCCTTCCTTCTTACTGCTGCTCTCTTTCCATATTTCTTCCCATCACACATGCACACACCCTCACACACTCTTGCACACACACTTACTACTTTTCCAGTCTAGCCACACTCACACATGGACCCCCCCACCCCCCCAGCTAACTGCTCACTGCCCTCAAGTCTCAGCTTAGTTTGTCACTTCATTGAGGATATCCCTTAGCCCGCAAGATTGTGTTGGTGCCCTTACCCTGGGCTCCCATGGCCCTCTACCTACTGTAGGGGGTATTTTATGGTTATCAAGTGCTTCTCCCCCCAGCAGACTCCACTGCCACATCTCATTCCCTGTGGTGCTCCCAGCATATAATACATTGCTTAGCAAGCAGTCTACATCTTGTAATAGAGGATGGATGGATGGATGACATTTAGAAAGAGTTGTGAGCCACTGAGTTAAACTTTAAACAAGATCAGGTAGGGACTTCCCTGGTGGTTCAGTGGTTAAGACTCTGACCTTCCACTGCAGGTGGCTCAGGTTCAGTCCCTGGTCCAGGGAACTAAGATCCCTCATGCCTCATGGCCAAGAAAAAAAAAAACCTTCAGTGGTGGAAACTTCACAATTCCTAGGTAAAATTGTGCTAAAAGTAGAAGCATTAATGATCAAAAATGTTTTCCAGATTTCTTTCCATATTCTGAACCTCTTAATCATTGTCTTATTGCAAAAGTTCCAAAGAGGTGCTTTTCTTCTCTTTCATAACATTAACTTTTAAGACCCAAATGGTCTTAAACTTGGACTTTCTGATGATACAAATGGTTAATAAGCTGCCTTTTCTCTTGATTTCAAGATAGAGTAGGCTATGGGGTTACACAGAAGCCTAACATTTACTCTACCTGTTTTTCCTGGGGCTCACGGAGCCTGATGGTTCTCTAAATCGCTACATGTAAGAGAACCCTATTTTCCCCAAGTCATATTTGCTTGTGTGTGCTCCGGAGTCTTGGAGCCTGGAGGGGTGGGGCTTGGAGATAGGACAAGGCTTGTCCTGGTGTCCAGCCTCCCCGTGTAAACGTAACTCAGCAGCCAGAATAACAAACTCCCAGTTTAGGAATTTGCCATGGACGCTGCCCAAGGATCATTCCTGGGCTCCTCTGCTTGTATTGGACTAACTTTAAAAAAAAAAAAAAGAAGCAACTCGTATTCGTATGTAAATATCAGTAGTCTATCATCACCTGAGCAAGAACAATAGATTTCTAAGTGCAGGTTGCTGCTGGAGGCAAAGGAATGAATTTAATGAGGAATTCACAGGGCAGGAAACTTTACAATTTCAATATAAGAGCAACAGCTACTTGCAGAAGATGGAAAAAAAGATCTTCCTACTGAATTTATCTGCCCAATTATATCTGACATTCCTATAAAGATAAAAAATGAGTGAAAAAAATAAACGTAAACTTCTAAACCAATGCTTCTATTCCAAGAATTTTACTGATCTAAATTTCCTAAACCTTACTTGAGTACGTCTGTAAGCTGTTTTGATTTTCATACGGAGGGAAGAAGGAAAAGTACAGCACATGCTCTGATTTAGCGTCAACTTCCTTCTGTTTTATTTTCAGCCCAGTCAGAAAACCATGCTCTTTGCTTGCCTCACTCCTTTGTTTTTCCAAAAAAGTATTCTCTCTGTGTAAGGTTCTGGTCCAAAATAATCAGTATTGGAAGTTGGGCTGTTTTTGCTTCGTTTCTGTGGCCTGAGTCATTCTCTCCAAAACCAGGATGCCCTCAGGGAAGATACAGAGGAAATGATGTAATTCTCTCTGGTCCCTTTCACGCTTTGGGCTTTTTCTTTGGGCCTGAGCCTTAATGAATCGGTTTTCTAATTAGCTAGCAAGGAGTACAGTGAAAAAAATGTGCCTCTTCTGTCTCTCTCTTCTCCTCACTAGTGGCGCACACACCTATTTGCTCCTTCAGGGAGCTCAGGTAATTTTGCCGGAATTAATGCATAAATCTTCTCAGCGTCGTTGTCAAGCAGCTGGAAGCAAAGGTATTTTGTTCTGCCTACTTTATGAGCTGGAAACCAAAAAACAGAAAGTGTCATATCCAAGGTCAAGCATTGCCTGAAGGAGAAGGAGATGCAGTGGAGGGGGTTCGGGGGAGGGGCGGGGGTAAACACGTTCTCCCAATTCTTCCCTTCTTCACCCAAGCAATGCCCTTTCTATGCAAATGAAGAAAGCAAGAATTTTAATTTAGAAAACCTGTTTAGAACAGACTTCACATATTAACTTGATAAACGTGTTCAATTCCTGGGCATTTTGGACACCGTATCATTTTCTAATTGTAACTTTGAATTTTGCTCTTTTTCTCTGATATTTGGCTTCTTGGGCTATTCTCCTGGTAAAAATTAGCAATTGGCAAATGCACGTGCTTTAATTTGATGGGGGGGAGGAGCTGGGAAGCTTGGACCCGTACCCCCACTTCAGCTACTGGAAAACCATAGCACTTGGGGCCGTTCAAAGCATTTTCTCAAATACCCTTCCCTCTGAGCCCCAGGACCTGCTGTTATTTTAACACACGGCTCTCCCTGTGCAAATGATCTATTCAATCTGTCTCCTCAACCAGACTTCAGCGTCTCAATTCCTTTTGATAACCCCAGCACCTTCAACTTTAGAGGAAACTCATGAAATGGCTTCTGGAACTAAACTAAGGAAAAGGAGGAACAGGTGAGGGGTGAGGAGAATTCAAGGGAGGGACGTGAACGGGGAGAAAAGGGAGGGGAGTGTCTGAGGGAAAGAAGAGCAGAGAGTTCAAGCTGACACTCCAAGTTACCTCGAGGCAGCGAGTATCTCTTTTTAAGAAGGATCCAGGCCCTCAGAAGGAAGCAGCACACTTACTAAAGAGTTAACGGAAAGATGGTGTGGAAACAGAATCTGGCTCATAAAGTCAATGGGTGTTCCTCAACCAGTGAAATTGCTGGTCTGGTGGTTTAAAAGACCTATTCCTGGCTCCACCCTGGACTACAAACACAGAATTCTTGGGGGTGGGACCTTGGAGATTTTTTAACAAGCATCCAGGGTTTTGAAAAGCATTGATGTGGTCTTTCAAGAAAGCATTTCATCCCCCTCCATCCCACCGAGGTCCAATTAATGTGGAGTCTTTTTCATCGAAGACCTAGCCTTCTATGGGACAGCCAAGTTTGTCTATGTAGAGACCATGAGACTCCAGTGTATAAATTATGATGTCCTTTCATTCATTCTGCCCAGTGTCACTACCACACACACACACACACACACACACACACACACACACAAGTGTGCACACATGCTTGTGGTAGATTCCAGATCTCTGCAGGGCCAGTGCCTGGGGTCACTTGCCTCTTCCATTTAATGGCCTCCTGTGCAGGACAGCTCTAACTAAAAGTCTGAAAATTAGGCAGGGGAAGAAAGAGCTGTTTAGGGCAAAAACTCTCTGGACAAAGTTCCTTGTATTGCAGACCTCTGGCTTCTGTGTCTAGGCAAAATCAAGAGATATTTGCAAGGAAAGAGAAAACGAAAAGGTTAATTCTCTTTTCTAAAACTCACTACAGATTTGGTGACAGATGAACTTGCATTTTGCTTTCATTTTTTCCAAAGTGATTCATTCTTCTTGGTTCCTGAACACCTGCTTTAAAACAGGGCTTTCTTCTCTCTGTCCTTAGGGTGTGCCAACCAGGTTTGAAACCATGAGGTAGGTCTAATACCAGGGGAGGGGTAGTGGGGTGGAGGAAAGTCCAATTTGATCTACATAGTGTATTCATTGTTTAAAATCATACATTGCGCAGAAAGTGTTGGTGAGATTTGTGGTGTGAAACAGGGAACTTGGAGCAAGCTCTCGGAGCCAGAGTTTCCATGCCCAAGGTGAATGTTGACATTACCGAGGCTGAAATCCCTGTTAATACCTTAGGTTTTCCTTCCATGAAGATGGCATTAAGTTTGGGGTTTTCTTTCCCTCCAAGTTTTTCAGAGCAACCCACAATAAAAAGAAAGTTTTGCCCAGCAGAATGTACTTGCAGTGACAACTGACCTGCGTTTCCCAAGTTTATTCATTTGCCGGACTACCTATTGCTGTCCCCACTTCCCTTCTTCTCGGTTGCCTCTGTCTCTTTTTTTTCAGCTCCTTGTCGGTTAATTCACATTTCCTGATTTGGCAAACAGCCCCCCACCCCACCTCCTTTTTCTTGGGTAAAACTTCCTGAGTTGACATTAAAGAGAACTGTTACCTCACCGGAGAGCTTTAGCAGGAAAATGGCATTTAGGTTTAATTACCTAAAGCCTCACAGTAGTTACCACTTTATAAAATTCAAGTGACTTTTTTCCAAGCTCCCTGTTTTCCAAAGCTGGCTGGAGGGTGGGATGCCGCCCTGGTCCCCTGGCCTTGGCAGGTGGCAAGGGTGAAAACCGTTCCAGTGCTCGCCGGCTGAAAGGCTGGCAGCAGAGAGGGCTGTAGATCTCCAAGGCTGTTCTAGAATCCACGAGAAGGAGGGCATAGACAAGGGCCCTGACAAGACCAGGGAAAGTACCACTCTGTTGACCGTTTTTACTCAAAGATGCACACCCTCCTTCAGAAAAGCCTAGAAGACCTGGGCCGGGGAGCTAGTCACACCACGGCCTCCGTCCCCTTGTCAGCTTTGAGGGAGAAGTGGGGAAGTGGGCTGCTGTTGTCATTGTGGTGACCACAGCCTTCCCCGGGGCCCTCTGCAGCCACTCTCCCAGAGCTCAGGACTCCAAATGTTCTTCCCTCTTCTTCAAAGTCTGAATGGTCAAAGCTCGGTCATCTCCATCTGCACCTTCCTGGGAATCTGTTCAGGCCCATGTCTGCTTCTCCTAGTGGTATCTGTGTCATCTCTGGTTTTGGGGAAAAGAGTTTAATGTTAATCCACTCCCCTGTGGCTATGGTCTTTGCTCAGATGGGGCCTTTCCCCACCACAGGTGTAGCCCCCACCCTCAGCCTCTGGGATGGAGACTCCAGAGCGCAGGAGTAGTTCACGACTCTAACCCTGGCACCTAGAATAGCACCTGGTACATAGTAGGTGCTTAATAAGTATTTGTTGAAGAGTGAATGAATTTGAGGAATTTCTGAAACCAGAAAGAAGATATGGGAAGGTATAATTTTGGATCAGGGAGAATCTAAAATACCAAGGCAGGAGGGTGAGCTTGAGAAGGCATGGAGGAAGATCGTATTTGAGTGATGGAGAGTTGCCTACTTTGTCACTTAATGTTTACAATAACTGCTAGTGGTTACATGTCATTGTTGACAAGACGCAGATGAAGAAGTAGAGGCACAGAAAGTTTCCATGCTTACGCAAGGTGACACCAAGAGAAAGTGGCAGGGGTGTCTGACTCTATAGGGTGTTCTTTCCCCTGTGCTGCCATTGGCTCCCTGATGCCTGTTTGGGACAAAGCTGGTAATTTGGCATCCTAAGCAGATTCAGTTAAAATGCACCACAACTAAATTCAAATCCTATCTCGGTAGCTTTAGGCAAGGCTCTGAATTTCTGTATGTACCTCTTTCCCTATAAAGAAAATAAAAAGTTGGGACCTGGCATTTTAACATTCTGCTTATACCTCCCGGTGGGGTAGGAAAAAGAAATTAAAAGCCAGGAAGACTACGTGACTCGCTGTGTGGTTAAGTAGCATGTCAAGTCAGTGGTCTGAAGAAAAACCACCGGGGCAGGAGGTGTCTTGACAAGTTACAATTGTCACCACATATGTCTCCAAACCACATAGTTTTAATGGCTCAAGAGAGACTGAGTGACATGCTAACTTTGAAGCTGTAGTGAATTTAAAATGCCTACTTTTAAAGCTCTTTCCATGCGGTGACTGAAGCAAAGCTTTGGAAACTGTAGCATGCTAGACGAGCTCTGGGAGCTGAGGGATCTTGCTTGGGCGAGGCAGCGCGGTGTGAGGGTGGATACTACATGTTCCGGTAAATCCACAGAAGTTGATTAACATGCAATCTATGGAAAATTTAAAGTGGCCTTGGACTCCAGCCTCGTACTTGCTTTGCTGTTCACACATTGGAATGCTGTCTCTGTTGATTCCTTTTCCATTTTCCTGCGTTGACTGGTTAAACGCTGTATGTGAAACCCTTTGACTCATTTAAATGGGAGAGAAAAATACAAACAAGTCTTTACTTCACCGAGACATCAGACCTACAGTAGTGGCTTTGATTGTTTGATGTTTAATTGAGTACATATTATGTTAAAGAAAAAACTTTAAATAGGCAAACTTCAAGTGTTAGGTTTAGTGTCCCTGGATCCTTGGAGAAGGCTATTTATTTAGCAAAGAGATCTTTCTGTGTCCCTTGTGGCAAGGGCAGAGTCAAATAGCTTCCTTCTTCAACCTGTGAAGTCGGTTTTGAAATTATTTTGTTTCCTTTTGGCTAGATGGTATTCCATATCTTGGCCAGAATAGAATCATTGGGCCACGTGATTTTCTCTAAGTAAAAAAGATAAACTTGTAAAAATTGGGCTTGATCCCCCTCTGTAACACTAGCACTCATGAAAAATCCAGCATTTGTGGAATCCCTTAGTTAATGATTTAGGAATCTGCACGCTACCCCCGGCACCACCAGACAGGAGCCTCTCTCCTCTCTTGGGTCTGGAACAGGTTACAACCTGAGGGCCATGGGGCCTGGGTTCTCCAACGCGTGGCCCTTGTGGGTTATCTTGAGTTGTGTAGGTGAGTGCCAGCCTGGGTGGATGTCCAAGAAAGCAGGGGCAGAGTTACAGAAAACCTGATCTGTGAGGAACATAATGTGATGGGCACACAGCCTTATGGGGTGGAGGGTGCTGGTTCATTTCTTTTGCAGGATTTAAAACTACCTAGGATGGCAGTGATGGAGGAAAAGATGGCAAGTGTTAGCAGAAGGGAGAGACTTGGCTTGTATGTGTGGGTTCACATTTTTCCCTGAGAGAAATGCTCTCCTGACCCTCTTTAGCTGCAAAAGCCCAGAGGAAGGATTCTGCTGGCAGGATTAGGGTTTTGAAATGTATTACTTTTCCCCATAGGCTTCCGTCGTGCTATTAAAAATTGGACTCAGCGTCCGTGTCATCTTTACAAGTTATTTGTATGTGATATCTTCATGTTCTTTTTCCTAGTTGCTGCTTATTTTCTATATACGTGCTTATTTCATATATATATATTTATATATATATATCTTGTTTTCCAAGCTGACTTCTTTGCTGAATATTTCTTGAGCACCTACTATGTGCTAAGCAGTGTATATAGCATTGTGATCAAGAATGCCAAGGTTTTGACATTCTAATTAGGACCTCTTCAATGATTTTGCCTCTTTAGCCTCTCATTGCTGCCTTTGCTTTCTAGTTGCTTTATCATGCGTTCTTCATAGTCACCTCCAATTTTTGTCGAAAGATGAGGTGCTAAAATATTTTCAAAAATATAAATAATATAATTTTCAAAAAGATAAAACCATGACTCTCATGCAAATATAAAATGAATACATGCTAAAGACTTTAATTTGCTAATTCATAAGGAAAACAGAAAGATGTTAAAACTAGTTCAAAGGACAATCTGAAGAACAAATATATATGTAGGTGATCTGGAATGCCAAGAGGAATTTACAAATAGAGGCAAAATGTCCTGGCATACAGCAGGGACTCAGCAAATGTTAACTACTTGTGGTGAACATCTGTCCTACCCAGTAGTTCTTAATAAACATCACTAAATTAAACCTGATTGAAGAGAAGCGCAGTTGGGGTGGAGGAAGATAGTGGTCTGAGCCTAGCTATAAACAGAGCGGGGACTTACAGAAGAAAAGTCTTGCATAGCAGGCTGCTCTGCAAAAGGTATTTGAAATGTTTACATCAATTCCTGGAGTCGCTTAGACTTGCTTTTCATTTAGGATGATTCTAAGACCAGACTAGACAAGCGGTGATGAATTTCAGTAAAACCTCCCAAGAAGATAGCAGGTTTTTGCATGCCACAATTGAACTTATTTTCAGGTAGAGAGAAGTGAAAGGGTTTTGGGGAGTGGAGTTGTAATTGTCTTTTAAAGACTAGAATCATAAAAGAGATGTTGCTTCTCAGGATGGAAGGGCAGAAGAGAAAAACCAGCACTGTTGGGTGGCCAGGAGAGCGCCATTCCTTCCCTGGCTTAACCATCTGACAGGGGCAACTGTCCAGCCCAGCTCATCCTCTGTGCCTCTGTGGAGCATACTTTTTAAACTGTTCTGTGAAGAAAGTGCTTTAGTAGCTTTGCAAACATTTGATTCAGATTTCATTTTTCACTGTTTAAAAATTGTTTATTAAAAGCAAATGGTTTGATTAATGCCAGACAAGGCATTTTCCAGAGGCCCAGTTCACTGCTTCAGCCTCCCTCTAGTCAGGAGAGCGCAGTCAGAGTGGCCCCACAGTCCAGCTAGTCTCCCTGAGGAGTCCTGCTCTGGACTAGCCGTCATACACGGAGCAGGCAGGGAGGCTGGGATGAAAAACCCATGTGAGAAGTTCCTGGTCTTATGGTCTTAATATTTCCAATGCTCTGCGAACAGCTCTTTCCCATTAATGATGTGAATTAGATGACTGATAATTCACCCATCTCTCTAATGTGAATCTTCCTAAAAGAGGACAACGGAATAAATTAATTTAAAAAGTGAACTGGAAAATCTGTTTAAAAAAAAGCAAATGGTTTTAAACAATGAAAAAGTTCTGGAATGGATAGTGGTAATGGTTGCACAACTTGTGAATATTTTTAAAGCCACTGAATTGTACACTTAAAAATTAAAATGGTAAATTTTATGTTATATATATTTTATTACAATTAAGGAAATTTTAAAGCAAATGTACACTCAGGTTAGTTATATACTAAATGTTATGTTATAGACGTCTCATATGCTATCCAGTTTTTAGGAAGACTTTCAATAAAGCCTTTTTTTCCTTCTTTATTTGAAGAATATCCTGAGATCAAAAGGTAACTGTTTATAAAAACTGTTGCCATTTGCAACTACATCTATATCCAAATTAGAATTTTTTTTGCTATTTATTGAGTAACTAAGGCTAAACACAGAAATACACTGGATGATGAGACTGTAACAATCTTCCATTAAGTCCTATTTCTAACTGTTTGTGTTAAACAAAAACAGCTTCTTGGAATGACATTATAATGAGGAGTTTTAATTTTAACATATAAAAAACAATTTATGCTAAAATGAAGTTTTAATCTATTATATTTTAAAATACTGTTGAGAGTCCCATTGCTTAAAAACATTTTTTTTGGAACCACTCTACTACATCATCTTTAAAATTCTCTCTGACTTGTTTATTGCTACAATTGTAAAATATTTAGTGTTTGAAAAAGATTTATTTTCTGTGAGTTGCTTTTAGCAACCAAGGAAAAAAAATATAAGTAAGATGTATATTTACCTTCAGAACCGGCAAATCCAAAAAATGGAAATATCCAGTAAGTCTATTCCCATCTTCACTGGCTGCATGTAAATAACAGACACTAGACTTCCAATTCCTAATGTCTGAACAGAAGAGTTATGCTAACTTAACAGTTCTTAATTTTGGTCTTATAAAGTTACTTCTTAAAATCCTTTCGTTTCACTTTAATCCTCCTTTTCTGAGTTACAGAGTTCTTTCAAAGAAAGTGTTTCATCCTTTCCAAATTATTTCGATCAGGGAGGCAGTCCCCACCCCTAATTTTCATGCAAACACGATGTGTACATGTTTATCTAGGGAGAAGGTCAAAGTTTTATCAAATTCTCAAGGGATTTATGAGACGTAAATAATTGCCTTCATCCTTAATCTTCCTTTTCTTTTTGCTAATGTAAATCTTGCCTGTGAATCATCTAAAAAGGAATTCTGCTATGGACAGTAGGATCAGGTCACCAAGATAAATAAATCCTCAAAAAAAAAAACATGTCTATGTTCCATGCATTTCTTTCTTTTGGTATAAACTGCCAACACCATGTTAAAATCCCCATGCTACTATGAGATTGCACTTGAATTTTAATTTCCAGTTTCGAATTAAATATGAGAACATGAACCAAAATCATCTGAGAAAAATCAATAAATAAACAAACAAATTGGTGCAAGAGTTGAATGACAGATTTCATATTCGAATAAGCATCTAAGAAATTTAAACGATAACATATCAAATGAGCTTTATCTAGTTCTTAATAGCTTGATCTATTTCTTAATAGTTTGATATAAAGGAAGGAAATGTTTAGTTGAGACCACAGAAATATTGCCCCTTTGTTTTTTAAATGCAGACTCTGAGTTTTAAAATAAAGATAGCTTATAGGATTTTCTAAAGCAAAAGGGGTCAGAGGCTATTTTCTCTTCTTTCCTACTGAATGCATGTAAATCAGCTTTTAAATACAGTGATTTTTGTGGTTTGCTAAGATGTCCTGAAGACTCAAGTTAGAGGTAAATGATATTGAGCAGGTCACCTAACCCCAAGTCTTCATTTTATTATAATATCCAAATTAATCAACATGCCCAAATTACAGGATTAAATATGGTAATGATTATTAAAAGCACCTCTTAAACTGGAAAGTTCTTTTTAATAGTACTTATTTTACTGGGATGTGTTATGCTACCTACAAAATCCCAAAGTGAGAAACAAGGGTTGAAGAGAAAAAAGGTTACAAAACGCAGGGCCGCTGACTTCACACTCATTCATGGGGACAAACTATAATGTATTTCCTTCATAGTTGTGTTGGGTGTATAAAGGTTGTCTTCTACTTACTAACCGCTTACTGTCATTAAGATTCTTCAGCCCTCAACTTCATACTTAGTGGAAATAAATTTTGGTTTTGCAACTGAGTTAACAACTATTTGGTTAGAAACTGACATTACCAAGTTGAGAGTACCAAAAAAGCATCATATCAGGTTCATCTCAACTCCTTTTTTCTGTTTTTGTTTGGAATGGGAAAACATTGTGTGGCCTTCATCCCTAGAACAAGTTAAGCTTAAATTTTCCTTCAAACATGTATCTCAGTGACCAGACGCTACTCTAGCAAGGCATTTATGAATAGCATCCCCACCTCCAGACAATTTTTTAAAAAATATTTTTTGGCCCCTTGCAGCTTGTGGGATCTTAGTTCCCCGAACAGGGGACAACCCATGCCCCCTGCAGTGGAAGTGCAGAGTCTTAACCACTGTTAAGGGAACTCCCCCCAGACAACTGTTCTAAACCTTCACGCCTCCACCACTGCTATGGCGGTGCCCGGACGGACACTGGTGATCTGGAACTAACAGCATCTGCCACCTACTTTTAGTCATCTATTACTGCATAACAAATTACTCCCAAGCTTAGCAGTTTCAAACGAGAAAGCTATTATCTCTACCACACTTTATTCCGGCCATATCCAGAATAGGAACCCCTATATCTATATCAGTAGATGTAGTGAAATTCACACTGTCATTTCAGAGATTCTGCTCCAAGATCTCTCTGCATTGAAATTTTAGCAAATAAATGTTACAGTTCTTTCCACAGTTTGCAATGAGAGAATGTGAGAGAAAGGAGAGAGATATGATTTGGTGCCAAAGACAAGCATTGTTATCTATAGTATATACATTACATATTATTATATATAGTAGTGACTCCCAGGGTCCTGACTGCCATCAACTCTGAATTCCTCTCTAAACCCCTGTGTAAAAATTACATTTTACCTAATGCTAATTCCAGAAAAATCCCCCACACCATCTTCCAACTGGATTGCTACCTCCTTAATCCTCTCTTACATAGAAATTCTAGAGGCATCCTTGTCTGAATATAAAATATTATGTGTATGCCTGGAGCCTAGCACAGCACCTGATGTTCAAGAGTAGTTTGTTGAATGCACGAATAAAATTACCCACTGAGAGTCCACTGAAGATTTTATTCTATGTAAGCTGATGTGGCCACTATGGAAAACAGTATGGAGGTTCTTCAAAAAACTAAAAATAGAGTTGTTGTATGATCCAGCAATCCCATTCCTGGGCACATATCTGGAAAAGATAAAAACTCTAATCTGAAAATATACACGCACTCCTATGTTCACAGCAGCACTATTCACAATAGCCAAGACATGGAAGCCACCTAAATGTCCATCAACAGATGAATGGATGAAGGTGTGGTACACACACACACACACACACACACACACACACACACACAATGGAATACTACACAGCAATAAAAAAGAATGAAATGTCATTTCATTATTGGACCTAGAGATTATCATACTGAATGAAGTAAGTCAGAAAGAGAAAGACAAATACCATGTGATATCACTTACATGTGGAATTTAAAATATGACACAAAGGAACCTATCTACAAAACAGAAGCAGGCTCACAGACAGAGAACAGACTTGTGGTTGGCAAGGGGGAGGGAGGTGGGGTAGGGATGGATTAGAAGTTTGGCATTAGGAGATGCAAACTCTTATCTACAGAGTGGAAAAACAAGGTCCTACTGTAGAACACAGGGAACTATATTCAATAGCCTGTGATAAACCATAATGGAAAAGAACATAAAAAAGAATTTACACATTTGTATAACTGATTTACTTTGCTGTACAGCAGAAACTAACACAATATTGTAAATCTACTATACTTCAATTTTTTTTAAAAAATTAAAAAAGTTTATTCTAAAAAAAAAATCTTTAAGGTATTTTTTTTTTCATCCTAGCATATTATTTTCAAAGACTAACTTTAGACATCACTATGGGAATGTGATTATAGAATATATACTGTGGACTCTTGGCTAAATATATTTTTCTGTCTCACATGTGATCTCTCTGTCCTCCAACATCCCATAATTCATTGTTCTGACTGTGATTTTAACATCCTCTTCCTACCAAATTGTGAGGTCTTTAAGTGCCAGAATTTGGGTTTAGTTAATCTTCCTTGATTCTGCACAGTATCTTACAAACAGCAAATGTTCACAACAACATTTATTCAGTTTGCAATTTCCTTATCTGGCAAAAACTCTCTCTTTTGTAAAATGATGTTGTGAACTAAAAACTACTAGTTGGCATGTTTTCGGGTGAAAAGCAAAGGAAAAATAGCATGGTATATAGCAGGGGAAAACTGAGTATCAATTTTGAACCATTCCATTGTTCTTAGATCTCTGCTCAAAAATGAAGGAGCTTTTTAGATCATTAAGAACAGAAAAGAAAGAAAGGAAAAGATGACATAAAATGGAAGAAGACTAAAGGAGTCTAACCCTAATTTTGCCATTCATTTAAATGTCCTTGAATATCTCATTTTACCTCTCTGCTTCACAGTTTTCCCTCTGCAAAATGAGAGAACTGCACCACATGGTTCTGAGGTGATTTCTAATACAATTACCTAAGATATTGGGGCATTAAGAATTTCCTTGAATAACAACATCCGGGAAGACCAAGGCCTGCTATTGGTCCTCAGCAGTGTTCTCAAGAGGATGGATAGGTAACTGTGGACATTCTGTTAGTTATCTATTGCTGTATAACAAATTACCCACAAATTTAGGGGCTTTAAGCAAGAATATATATTTATTCTCTCACTGAGTTTCTGAGGGTCAGGAACCCAGGCATGGCTTAGCTGTTTGGTCCTGACTTAAAATCTCTCAGGAGTTTGTAGTTAAGTTGTTTGGGGGTACAGTCTTCTAAAAATTTGACTGGGGCTGAAGGGTCTGTTTCTGTGATGGGGTACTCACCTAGCTTTGGCAAGAGACTTACTTTGCCCATCACATGGACTTCCCTGACGGGGTGCTTGAGTTAGTGATCTAAGCATGAGCGCGAGGGGGAAGCCATAATGCTTTTAATGACTGGTCTCACAAGTCACACATTCTATTTGCTAGAAACTAGTTACTAAATACAGCCTATGCTCTAAGGGGAGAGAAATGACCCTGACCTCTTAAAAGTATTAACAAATTTATGAATTTGTTTATGAGTTTGTGAACGTATTTTAAAACCCCCACAAATGTCATGTGCTGGTTAAAGTAGAGTGGGTCAGCACGCAAGACAGAGTATGGAAGTTTCAACAACTGACATTTCTAGAGTGATTCACTGTTTGTAAAGCATCTCCCCATGTTTTCTCATTTGGTTGTCACAACAACCTGGTGGACTGACAACATTAATATCCCCATTTAAAAATGAGGAAATGGAGGCTAGGTGACTTTTGTTAAAGTTATTCAGCAAATGAGTTGTATAGCTGGGAATTAAAACCAGGTTTTCTGACACAAAACACAAAGATCTCTTCACTCCCCTTCAAATGGGAAAATTGGCAAAAAGGCTTTTGCACAGACAAGTCATTGGCAAGTTGGACTATTCCTTACTGCCTACTAATTTTTTTTACCCATCTTATTAATTTCAATATCCATTGTCAACTTACAAACTTCTAAAATTACTTGAGGCAGTTTACAAATAAAATATTTAGGAAGAAAGCAGGGGGAGTAAATACCTCTAGGCACCAGAGTTGATCAGGTTACAACACTTGGCAATAAATCTGGTTCATATTTTTCTGGCAGCGAAGGTGAAAAGAGAAACATAATAGGCTGCAGGGGTTTCACCTTCTGACAGGCGTGAGCATACAAGTTATCATTGCCTGAAACTAAATTCAAGAAGGAATTTATCACATGGATCTATGTAGAGAGAATGCCACTTGACATTGTGGTCAATGTCTTCAATCGTGCTTGTGCGGAAGATATTCTCATTTCAACCCTGCACTTATACACAGAGGACATACCTCACCTTTAATCTGGTAAATATATTTGATCAAGAGGCTAAGGAAAATGTGGCTCAGGCACATTGCCATCTAATTCCTTTATTAAATTAAGAAATGTAATCTGGAAAATATACATAAAGAGATGGTTAATCTGTCTGCTGGACTGTCTTATGTATCAGGAATTCTAAGTGAATGCTTGAATGACCTGCTAAATCTTGTTTCTTTGCCTTGACATCCTCTACCAGGCACCTATCATACAAATGTTCTATATTGTCAATTAAATTAGGGGCTTCAGCTATCTGCTATAAGGGAGCAAGCAATGCTAACATAATGTTATAGAAAAATGTAAAATAAGTTGAACCACATGAACTCTAAAGTTCCTTTGGGGGCCAAAATGCTATGATTCTGTGGCTTTAAGGGTGGGATACCAATGTGCATTCCTGTCCCCATAGAAAGCCAGCCCACTTTGACCTGGGTGTGAGAAGCAATGCTGTCAAAAGCCTTGGCCAATTTTTTCCCCAAAAGGAATTTCAAGTATATCCAAGCTCCTGTGTTAGTGACTGATTGAAACCAAAGCTTTATACCGCATGACATAGGATCCTGGAATAGATAACTTTAGCCTGAAAAAAAAGCTAAGGCAGGTGCAAGCAGCTGTCCAGTCCTGCCGTAAAAGAACTCAAGTTTAATTTCAGTAATGTGCCTTCTCCCAAGTACTCTGGATCTCTCCAGTGAGCTGAAATATATACCCTAAATATTCACCCCAAAGTAAATGATTTACTGTGCTTTTATTTAGAAATTATAACACTTATAACTGTTTCTATTTATTAATGGGAATCCTCCTTCTAGAATAGAATTGTGAATGAAATACATAAAAATTAATAGCCTTTATTTCTGTTCTAAACCAGTTGGTCTTCCTTCAAGGGCATAGATAGATAATAAAGTAAATAATCCTTCATTAAAAAAATAAAAAGCATTCTCCCTGAACACTGTTTATACGCCCTGGACAAATAGATATTCACTTACAAGGTTTTGCTTTCTCTTTATTACCTATATTTCCATAACACTTGGTTGAGAAGTGTTGCAAAGAGAAAAAAATTAACGTACTTGGAAAGAGTAGAGAGAAACGAGTACTACTCTCTGTGCGAAGATCCGGAGTCCAGCAAAGGAGGGAATGAGAGCAGAGAAGCTAACTGTCAGAACGACTAGAGTATTGAGATGCCCTGCTGGTCCACTGGTTAACATCTGCATTAGCCTTCACAATGCATCAGATGCACTGCCGTTCCAATTCAATAGGACATTGTTCAGCACCATCTTTTTTTTTTTTTACATCAAATAGAAGTGGAAGTATTAATTTTCATGGCATATAGAAAACTTCAAAAGTTGGAACACTACTGAAGATGTTATTACAAAGTTATCATTTAGAGAAAAAGAATAGGCTTAACAATTGTACAAACTTCAGAGCAAGGGGGGATATTAAGAAATTAAATTGTGGTGGGGGATGGGACTTCCCTGGCTGTCAGGGGTTTAAGACTCCAGCTTCCACTGCAGGGTGCGTGGGCTCCATCCCTGGTTGGGAAACTACGATCCTGCATGCTGTGTGCTGTGGCCAAAACATTAAAAAAAAAAAAAAACCAGGGTGGGGGAAATCTATTGGGGAATCGTATGAACTGAATAAATATTTACCAGGAAGAAAAGCTAGTGAAAGTCCTAAGTAGAGAAAAGGAGTGGCAAGGTAAGTCTGTATTCCTGCATTGAGGAAGAAAAGATACTTGAATATAGCTAGAGCAAAGGCTGGAGAGGGAGGCGGAAGCCACACCCTGTATAGCCTCACAGGCCCATTAGGGGTCCTCTGCTGCTCAGCCCAGACCCCTCCTCAGGCCTAGGTCAGCTCTCAGCATCCTCCTTTCTTCCTAGACTTCAGGCCCCCAGGGCTCTGCTAGCCTTCCTCCTTGATAGCCATCACCACCCACCCTTTTTCCCACCTCTGGAAGGTGGTGTCCTCAACACCCAGCTTCTTTGTTTCCTAGAAGACAGCACACAGCTTTGTTGTTCAAGGATTTTCAATTCTATTTATGATGACAAAATGCTTGAGGAATAATAAAAATGATAGACTTGTATATGGAAAGTTTTAAATTTGAAAGTAACGTGATTCATGATTTACATTTTTAAGATGTCACTCCAGATATCCTGCAGAGAATGGATTGTAGGGGGTAGAGTAGAAGTAGGGAGAAGGTGGGAAGGTAATGCAGGTACCTAAAGAGAGGTGACAGTGCCCTGGCTTAGGATGTAATGGGGAGATGGTAAAAATTATTAGATGTGGGAAATAGTTTGAGGATAGAACCAACAGGACTTGCCAATGGATTGGATAGGGTTGATGACAAAAAGAGAGGAATCAAGGATGAACCACTGAATACCTAGCTGAGTGCTGCCCTGTTCACCAGGCTTTTCTCTTCCTAGCAATGATCACTTCTAGACATTTCCTTGGGACCAAATAGCTTTGGGCTTTGGGATGAGGTGCTATAAATAACTGAAAATATTTAAATAGGAAAATGACAAGGTCATTTTTCTCCTCTTCCATTAGGCTTACATTTCCTCTAGCAGAATAACTTTGTTGGGTGAGATGACAAGTATGGCTGCAATCCAGGAACAAAGTATGTGAACGTGTGTGTGTGCGTGTGTGCACACATGTGTGGGGAAGAGGAGTGCTTCTCTCCCGTTCACAATATGAATTGCTTTATCCGGCTAGTTGTCTTTGTAGAAAGCAGAGAGTTGGCTCTGATGTGATGGAGTGCAGGACTAGAACCCTGATGAGATGAGAGTAAGGAAAATGCTGACAGCAGTAGGAGAGGTAAAAGTATAGTGATTCCAAAGGCCCCACTTACCCTACTGTTCTCAATTCTCAGAATCAGTCCTGTGAAAAAGGCAATTTGCCGGGGGTGCCTTCCATCCTTGTTGGCCATGCTGCACCAAAGAATCAATCACAGGGCTGATTTGGGACTCAAAGGAATGGCAATGGTTGTGAATCTTCATCACCTTGGTCCCTGCTTGTCCAATAATGATAAATTAAAGGATCTCTGAAGGGAAAGGCGCCTCATAAGGAATTCCCTTCCTCTACAAGCTGAGCCTTTCTGCTGGGCTCACATTCAGATTGTGATGCTGCAGACTTACCCCAGGGGTAAAATTTCCTCTAGTTTTTAACTGTGTAATTGTATAACCATGGTAAATCACTTCACTCCTGATGATCTCGTGGAGACAGCAGTAAGCAGTGGCTTGAAGCGAGATCTTAGTTTTCTGCCCAGGAATTGGACCTGGGTAGCCTGGATGAAAACTAGGAATCCTAGCAGCTAGACCAGCAAGGGCTAGAGGGTAGAAGTAAAGTTCCCCTGGCTCTTGCCCCCTTGGAAAGCAAGAATGTTTCAAGGTGGTAAAAACTGTAAAAACAGGTACAAAGTTTACTGTTAGAGACACAGCACAACATGTGGGAGAGCACACAGAGAAACAGTTTGTTTAGTTAAGACAGAAGCAAGGCAGAGATACACACCCAGAGAGAAAGGGTATGGGTGTCCTCCCTAATGAGGGAGGGTGCAGTAAAGAGGCAGTCAAATCACTTATCTAGGGCAGTTCTTCCAGGTCTCTGTTTACCTTTGGCCAATTAGCTCACTTCTTTTTCCACACCTGACCTGTCCTAGGTCCCTCCCTGACAAGCGTGCGTATCTTTTAGCCAAGATGGATTCCGGTGCAGAGGCCTGTGGGAAGGTTGACAACACCCATTATGGGGTGGTGCCCCCTACCTTCTGACCCCTCCAGGAGCATGTGTAGTTGGGGAGGTCTCCTTGACCTCAAGAATGAGAAATACGTGATCTCTATCTTTTATGGGCGCAGGACTCAGCTCCTCTCTGCCCCTGCCATGAATGTTACCTTAAAGTATCCACTGGAGGCAAAGTCCAGCTATTTACCCTGTTCCTGTTGTTATTTCTATCTGGAAGTGTAAACAAGAGGCTGGCTGTAAATGTCTAACCTGGAGCCCATCTATTTCTTGCCTCAAGAAATACAAACAGAAGGCTATTATATCTCAATAAAAGTTCTTTTAAAAAATTAAAAAACAATTAAAGTGATATAGGAAATCAAAAAAAAAAAAGGAAAGAAAAGAAAAGAAAGAAAAAAAAAGAAAAAGAAAAAAATAAACAGGAGGCTAGTTGTAAATGTCTAGCCTGGAGTTCATCTATCTCCTGCCTCACTGTGATGCTTATTTGATATCAGTAATTGTGAAAACAGATTCTTCCCATTTAGACTGCTATGATAGCTCCTGAATTAACGAGCCCAAATGAGTTCATCAGGGTGCAGTGGAGTGAAAGTTTTCCCTCTGCCCCCACTGAAGAGCCTTCCTTTGAATCTGTCTTAAATGGAGTTTAGAGGAACTAATTTGACTCCCTGAAATGGCAGTTTCTGTCATCTAGCATCACTTCCTGATGTCATTGCTTCTGCAGAATACCAAAAGTTGCCAGTATTTAGCACAGCAATCTCCCACTATAATTACAGGGACACGAGACTATTAGTCACATCCCTACTTACCCCACTTCTAACAATGCTCTTTTTTTTTTAAGCACTGGGTAGCTGGGAGTAGAACTGGCCTAAAACTCTGTTGTTGAATGTAGCTGCTAAGTGTAAAGTTGTGGATGGTGTCCCTGTGTTAGGGCAATATTCATCAGGCTCAATATCAGTCTATCAGCTTAGAGAAGAAGGCGATACTTAGGGCATTTATTTACTCATTTGTTCTTCACTCTGTTTCATAGATGTTCTAAGGAAGCTTCCAAACATGAACTGTTAATATCTTATTCTTTAGCTTGATAAACGAGGAAAGATTTTACTTGAGCCAGTGACATTAATGTTTATATCCTATTTTCTCTTAAGTAGAATATTTTCCTTTGTACCTTTATACTTGCAGTTGGCTACCTACCACACCCTCTCTGAAGATCAAGGTCAACAGTGAAAGAAAGAGCTTAATATAGAGGCCATAATTCATTCTGCAACATCCATTTAAAATAGCAATAGAGCTTTCAAGTCAGGGACTCAAAGTGATCACTTGATTGGATCACTTTCTTGGCATACATCGAAGCCCAAATGTAAGATGTGTTGTTCTGTGGGCAACTGTCTGCTTATTTTCTTTCCTAGACAAGTGGTTAACCCATGTTGCATATCCTGTGTTTATAGAATTCCAGAAAGGTTATGTCATAGAAGTCACTGGCGTGTGTGTGTGTGTGTGTGTGTGTGTGTGTGTGTGTGTGTGAGAGAGAGAGAGAGAGACAGAGAGACAGAGAGACAGAGACAAAGAGACAAAAAGACAGAGACTGATTTATAGAGAGAATGTAAACTGAAACATCTTGAGGAGAAATCCATCAGTGTATAGTGACTGAGAATGTTGAAAGAGGATGCTGACCTTAACTTACAAATGTTGCCTATTGTGGGCACTGTTTTCTCTTTTCTAAGCAGAGGAGAGTAAAAGGATGTATCTAAGAGGCAATAGGCAAAAGAACCAGAGCACAAAACAACTAAAGTCAGACATACTGATTTATTTAAGTCTACTATTTGTAAAGTTAAAAAACTTCCTGAAGTTGTAATCAGATGCAAAAAACCTTAATTTACATTTAAAAAAACAATTCATTTTGTCAAAAAATCTATGAGGTTCTTTAATGAGCAACAGCTTCTAAAATAAACAAAGTATGAGGGGAAAAAATAGAATTTAATAGAAGGAAAAAGTCCCAGAGGAGCTTTTACATTTTTAACATAGCCTTAAATTGAAAAAAAAAAGAAAAATGCTATTATGCTGTTTATCCTGATGAATTTAACTACTATTTTGGGGAGGGGGTGCTATTTTAAATTCAAGGCTTTGTTTCTGATTTTAAAATCACAATTAGCACAATCACTAAAAAACTGTTTCTCCTGATAGCCATAAAACTGCTTAATGTTTTAATTTACCTAAACCACCAACTGAATGGTACAGGCCACTTTGAAAACATTACCTAATCCTTGGAATTACCACGGTTTCTCTTACATTCTTTCAAAAACTAAACATTGGAAAAAAACATACCTTCTCTCATTTTCTATTCAATGTTTGCTATTGTTGTAATCTAAGTAGGGCCTATTTGAAAAAACGCAAAAATTAAGTTTAACCTACAATTGGGTCTTACACCGTGTGGTCTTGAGTTTTTAAATTTCATTCAAAACACATATTATAAACAGAGTCTTCCAAATGACGATCTAGAGAGGAATGTGGCGAAAATCCAGAAACTATTGTAATATTTGGAACTAGGGTAAGCACAAATAATCACTGTATTTTTTCAAGAGGGCCTTATGGGTTGCAGTTTTACAAACCCTACAGGGCATTACATGAGATGGACAAAGCTAAATTCCAGACTAGTTGTGTGCCTCCAAAAGAAAGCAATCCCTTTACAGGGAATGAAGAGGAAGAAGAGGTATTAAAAGGATCTTCTTAATAACTAATATTTGTTCAATATAACCATAATTTGAGGAAACATTCTGGCTTATAAATTCCTATGAAACTCAAGTTCAAAGCAGTATGCTTGACAAGCCTGTTCTTTCACACATTAGTTAGGTGATGATGTTAATAACGGAGACGGATTCAGGGTGGGAGGGTGTTGTGGGGAGAACAATGGACAACACCAAAAATGATGTCACCAAATCAGGAAAATCCACATTTCAGAGGCAGGAAGGTCAGTGGAGTTATTGAAATACAAAGGGAAAACATAAAGCACTTTTAAGAAGAAGTAAATCTGTCAAACGTATTGAAGTAGAATTAAGACTAACCATTTTAGAGGCATTTAAAATCTAGACTTCCAAGGGAAAAGGTAAGACAGAGAAAGCTGTATTATTATCTCAAAATATGCAATCTGTTCTGTAGAAACATCACATTTCCTTCCAGCTAAGGAAGAAAGAAAGAAAGAGAAAGAAAGAAAGAAAGAATGAAAGAAAGAAAGGAAGAAAGGAAGAAGGAAGGAAGGAAGGAAGGAAGGAAGGAAGGAAGGAAGGAAGGAAGGAAGGAAGAAAGGAAGAAAGGAAGGAAGAAAACTCCAATATAAGAATGAGGCTATGGAATAAATACTTTATACCTCAAAAGAGAAACTATTTAGGGACAGGGCAGGAGGGGAGGGAGAGTCAACTAAGAAGCTGGAAACCAGTCACATTTCAAAATGATTCTTATCTTCTCAGCAAAGTTTAATATAACATCTTAAGTGTCTCATTTTACACCTCAGTTAATTGTAAGGGTCTACTAACTTATCAACTCCTCTAAACCTGTTTAGAAGAACATCCTTATCTAGAGGATTCAACCTAAATTTCATGCTATTTTTCAACATTGCTATTAACACAGTGTAGATCTGCAGATACTGATGGTATCTAATTTTTTTTTGCCCATAGATAATTGAATGTGAGTAGATTTTACCATCTCCATTATAATGTTTCAGTTTCAGTTTTAATACACCATTCTGAGAAATTCTGGTGAACTAATATAACATTTTAGGTTGTTTTGCTTTTAATCACAATGAAAAGGCATCATTTCACCAGGCAGAACAAAGGAAAAAGATTTTCTCCATATAAACCATACTAATTTGATAATACACAAAAGGAATTGCATTATCCTGGCAAACAACATGCCGCTTCTCAGAAAAGATAGTTAAGACTGCTTTTAAAATTGTGTAGTAATCACTCCCCTTACAAATAGATAATTACTTCTGAATATTAGCTCTGATAATATGTGATCTAGCAGGCAAAATGAAATAGGCAGTTACATATTGTGATTCTTCTTTTGTAACAATGCTGAAACACTTACGCCAAACCTCAACATAGCCCATCCCTTCACAGTAATTTTTTTTTTTTAAAACCTCTTAACGAAGAAGCAAGGTTTTTGGAGGAGTAGGAATGGCATGAAATTATAGGTTACCTGGTATAAGTAAAAGAGTTCTTGACTTGGAGGCAGAAAGACAGCATCAAATCTGGTTTGTTCACTTCTGACCTGGGTGTCCTTGGTCAAATCACTTCAACTTTGGGAGCCTCACTTCCTTCACCTATAAAATAGAGAGAAAAACATCTAAGTCCCAGTACTGGGGCGGGGGGGTATGGGAAGGTGGTTTATAAACGTGAATAGCTGCTAAGAGGCTTTGTCCATTTATAACTGTCACTCAGAATCTGAATGCTCATCACACTTTCCTTTTCCTATGTAAACTTTACCAAAGAAAGGTAGAAATATCCAAGTCTATACTTTTGAAAGGCCCCGGTATCTACATCCTGCTAGCGTCTGAAGAGTGAACTTAAACCTGTAAAGGTCTTTGCTCTCCACTTGTATTGTTTGAAAACCTTTTTAAAAGAATTACACAATTAAAGCATTTCTGAGCAGTTTAAATACAATGAAAGGAATTTACCATTAAGAGGCCAGTTGATCTAAATAAAGTCAGCTTCCCTCTAATCTTAGCATTTTTCATTCCTGTTTAATTTTTTGCCTAGCTTTCACAATTATTTAAAACGGTTTTATTTGTTTACCCTTTTATTACTATGTCTCTGTCTTTGAACACAAGTCCCCTGAGGGCAGTGATCTTGTCTTACTTGCTCAAACCTGTCCCTCCTGCACTTATAAGCGTGCCCAGCTCATAGCAGGTGTTCAGTAAATTTTTTTTTTTGAATCAATGGATGATAGAGGGATAAGATTCAATAAGATGAAAATAGGATAGGATAAATTGAGCCATCAGGGCCCTGAATGGTATTTGGTGGAGTAGAGGCTATAAGGAGGCAACCGAGTTACTTACCTGACTGCAAACTTAGAAGGTTATACTGAGACTGACTCAGTTTATCTGGCCTGTACTTCCATATAGGGTCTTCAAGTTGAACATCTTAAGAAAGTTACAGATGAGTATCCTAAAACATCCAAACAGGGAGGGGACTCTGCTGATCTAATGCCTACCTTGTTATGACAGGCATTTTGCATGTATATTGTATGTATATTATTCACTACAAACATTTGAGGTGAGTATTAATATTTACCTCCTTTTGTAAAGGATCCCAGAAGTTAAGGAACATACCCAAGGTTACCCAGTGGGTATGAACAAAAATTCCTCCTCTGCGCATTGCATGGCCTCCACTAAATCCCTTTAGTAACTGTTATGAGTCCAAATTAAAAATACAGACATCATTATATTGTTTAGATCCTTTTTTTCAGATTCTATTTTGTGCTGAGGCTTGATAAATTTGACTGCTGTAAAAGAAAGTTGATTATGGAAAATCCCTGGAAAGATACTCAAGATACTGGTGATCAGATTTTCTTTGGAAAGGGCAACTAGGTCCCTGGGAGACCACAGCCAGAGGGAGTCTTACATTTCTCTAAATTTAGTGTTGCCAGCTAAAATACAGGAAACCCACTTAAATTTTTTTTAAGCTCTTTATTGGAGTATAATTGCTTTACACTGTTGTGCCAGTTTCTGCTGTACAACAAAGTGCATCCGCTGTATTTATACATATATTCCCATATCCCCTCCCCCCCAACTCCTGCCCACCCTCCCTATCCCCCCCCCCAAGTCTTCACCAATCATCGAGTTGATCTCCCTGTGTTATGCAGCAGCTTCCTGCTAGCTATCTATTTTACATTTGGTAGTGTATATACGTCAATGTTACTAAATTTGCAAAGATGATTTTGATGACATGCATTTTGCCAGAAGATGACAGCTAAGGGGGAAAAAACTCTGAAAACACACTTCCTGATGAAATTGTAGACATTGGAGCTGTAAAGGAAACACCTTCTCAGTCATGGGTCCTGGGATAAGACTAAGCCAGGAGAGCAAGAAATAGTTAACTGAATTCCAGTTACCTTCAGCTCCACAAAGGTGGAAACTTAAATTGATTGAGCTTTAGAGCTGGAAGGAACTTTTGGGGTTTTCTTTTCAATTTCTTCATCACTTCCTCCACATTTGAAAATAAGGAAGTTCCATTTCTAACTCTACTTCTCCCCTCCACACCACCCCCCACCCTCCAACTCCCCATCACCAGCTCTCAGGAGTAGCCTAGAGGTAGTGTCCCAATTCTTAGGTCTTCAAGGTAACATTAGCATACCTATTATGTAATTACCCTACAAGTCCCAGGACTTTGGGTTCTTAATTCATCAAAGGTAAGGAGGGATAAAGTGATCCAGTAGGTCCAGTATAGGGCAAAAGACAGGAAAGGTCAGAAAAGCCCACAGTGTTCATATTCTAGCTATATCTGTGACTGTGACCTAAGGAGTTAATTTCTCTGGGCCATGGCTTCCTTAGCTATTAAAAGGGGGAGGAGTCCTATTCAGGGGTGTAGGAGGATCAAATGAAATCCTGGACATGAAGTCCCTTGGATTAAATTGGTACTCAATAATTACAGCTATTAATTTTATTTATTTATTTATTTATTTATTTATTGGCTGTGTTGGGTCTTTGTTGCTGCGCGTGGGCTTTCTCTAGTTGCGGCGAACTACTCTTTGTTGTGGTGCGTGGGCTTCTCAGTGCGGTGGCTTCTCTTGTTGTGGAGCATGGGCTCTAGGCACACAGGCTTCAGTAGTTGTGGCATGTGGGCTTAGTTGCTCTGGGGCCTGTGGGATCTTCCTGGACCAGGGATTGAACCCATGTCCCCTGCATTGGCAGGCGGATTCTTAACCACTGCACCACCAAGGAAGTCTCTATTAATTTCATCTTAAATCAAGGTCAGTTCACTTACGAAATGTTAAGGAATCTCACCTTTGTCAGAAATATAATCTCAAACTTACTATAAAGCTAGAGAGTAAATCAACTGACATAGTAATGACTATATTCTCTAATTTTCTATGGAGCTTATTATTTATATGTGCATATGTGAATATTTATATCAGCATATGACTAAGGTAAAAGTCATGATCAAATTGACTTTTAAAGCATCTAATTGAATAAAGTTAAATTTTAATTTTTCTCTGCTTTTTTTTGTTAACAGCTTTATTGGGATATACTTCACATACCACATAATCTATCCTTTAAAGTGTATTCAATGGTTCTTAGTATATTCATGGAGTTGTGCTACAATCACCAAAATCAAGGTTAGAACATTTTCACCATTCCAAAAGAAGTCCTATACCCTCTAGCAGTTACTTACTCACAACACACCCCTCCCAATACTCCCTAGCCCTAGGCAACTATTAATTTACTTTCTATCTTTATAGTTTTGTCTATTCTAGATATTTCATAGACACAGAATCATAGGATATGGGGCCTTTTGTGACTTCTTTCATATAGCATGTTTTCAACGTTTATTCATGTTATAGCATATATCAGTACTTCATTTGTTTTTATGGCCTATTTAATATTCCATTTACACATTTTATTTACCCATTCATCAGTTAATGGACATTTGGTTTGTTTCTACTTTTTAGCTGTCATAAATAATGCTGCTATGACTATTCATGTACAAGTTTTTGTTTGGACATATGTTTTCAGTTCTCTTTGGTATATACCTAGGAGAATTGCCGGTCATATTGTAACTCTAACTTTTTGAGGAACTGTCAGACTGTTTTTCAAAATGGCTTCATCATTTTTCATTCCCACAAACAATATACAAGGGTTTCAATTTTTCTACAATGCATTGTTACCTGTCTTCTTGATTGTTGCCATCATAGTGGGTATGAAATGGTATCTCATTGTGGTTTTCATTTGCATTTTCCTGATGCTTAATGATGTTGAATATTTTTCCATGTGTTTATTGGCCATTTGCATGTCTTCTTTGGAGAAATGTTTATTTAGCTCCTTTAACCATTTTTAAATTGGGTTATTTCCCTTTTTATTATTCAGTTTCTTTTTAATTGAAGTACAGTTGATTTACAATGCTGTACAATCTCTGCTGTATAGCAAAGTGATTCAGTTTTATACATATGTACATTCTTTTTTTAAATATTCTTTTCCATTATGGTTTATCCTATTATTTAGTTTTAAGAATTCTTTATATATTCTAGATATTAGATCTTATCAGATATATGATTTGCAAATATTTTCTCCCATTCTGTGGGGTGTCTTTTTCACTTTCTTGAGAGTGTGTTTTGGAGCACAAAAGTTTAATTTCAATGAAGTACAGTTTATCTTTTTTTTTTTTCTTTTGTTGCTTGTGCTTTTGGTGTTATATCTAAGAAACCACTGCTAATCCAAGTTCATGAAGATCTATGTTTTCCTCTAAGAGTTTTATGGTTTTAGTTTTCACATTTAGGTCTATGATCCATTTTAAGGTAATTTTAATGTATGTTGTGAAGTCTAGGGCCCAATTTCATTATTTTGCATGTGGATATCCAGTTGTGCCAGCATCATATTTTTTTTTAAGCTCTTTATTGGAATATAATTGCTTTACACTGTTATGCCAGTTTCTGCTGTACAACAAAGTGAACCAGCTATATTTATACATATATCCCCATATACCCTCCCTCTTGAGCCTCCCTCCCACCCTCCCTATCCCACCCGTCTAAGTCATCACCCATCATCAAGTTGATCTCCCTGTTCTATGCTGCACCAGCATCATATCTTGTAGACCATTTTTCCCCCATTGAATTTTTTTTCACTCTTGATGAAAATCAATTGACCATAAATGTGAGGGTTTATGTCTGGACTCTCAATTCTACTCCACTGAACTGTATGTCTACCTTAAGCATGCATCACACAGTCTTGGTTACTGCAGCCTTGTAGTGAGTTTTGAAAAGGGGAAGTGTAACTGTTCCAGCTTTGTTTTTCTTTTTCAAGATTGTTCTGGCTGTTCTGGGTTCCTTAAATCTTCATATGAATTTTAGGAACAACTTGTCCATTTCTGTCAAGTGTACAGTTGAAATTTTGATAGTGCTGTGTTGATTCTGTAGATCAATTTGAGGAGTGTTGCCACCTTATTAGTGTTTTTCAATCCATGAACATAACTGTCTTTCCATTTATTTATTTAGATCTTTAAAAATTTCTTTTAACAATGTTTTGTAGTTTTCAGAGTATGAGAACAGCATTCCTTTTGTTCAATTTATTCCTAAGTGTTTTATTTTTTTTTTTTTTTGATGCTAATGGAATTGTCTTAACTTTATTTTTGGATTGTCCATTGCAAATATATAGAAATGCAATTGATTTTTTAATACGGACCTTGTATCCTGCAAACTTGCTGAATTTGTGCATTAGTTCTAATACATTTTTAGTGGAGTCCTTAGAATTTTGTATATATAAAAGTCCTATCATCTGCAAACAGAGACACTCTTTGTTCTTCTTTTCCAATCTGGATGCCTTTTATTTAATTTTCTTGCCAAATTGTTTGGGTAGCACCTCCAGTACAATGTTGAATAGATGTGGTCCGAATGGAAATCTGTCTTCTTCCTGATGTTAGTGGGGAGGCATCAGTCCTTTATATTTAAAAATGACATTGATTCTGGATTTTTCATAGATACCTGTATCAGGTTGAGGAAGTTCCCTTCTATTCCTAGTTTGTTCAGTGTTTGCTGGAATTTTGTTGAGAATTTTTGTCTGAAGGTTTCTTTTCTTGTAATGTCTTTAGTGAATTATTTTTTAAAATAATAAACATGGCAAAAAATCCACAAGCATATTAGGTCTTCTCCCTGCCCTAGCTACCCATCCTTAGCCACTCACCATTATTACTTCATATGGTTGATTTATATATATAAAATATTACCTGCTATTTAAAACTAAGTTTTTTTTCATTCTTTAGCATTTATATTTTTATGAATAATTTAAAAAATTATAATCTGATACTCTGCATATATAACACAAGATTATTCTCTATCGGGTTGTAATAATAAAATAATTTAAATTTCTATAGCAAAAAAGTCCAAACAAACCTCACAAGCATAAATTCCACTTCTAGAAGTATAACTTGTGCAAGTCATGCTCTCTGGGCCTCAGCTACAACAGGAATAAAATTACCTGCCTGCAGCTTTGTGCTGAGGACTGACTGAGACAGGGTTTGTGAGAAGGCTTGGGATGGTGTAGACGGTCATGTTTATTATTTCACAAGTTGCATATCGAAGTAACCCTTTAAACAGAAAGGAGATCTGCTGCATGTTAGACTGGAGTACAACTTTTAAAAAACCCTCTGTTTCATAAAACTGAATATTTCTGTATGTAATCTGTTTTTCTGAAGTTATCTTTCAGTTAAGTCCTTTTCTTTGGCCTAGATTCTGTGATTTGTTGCCTATTTTGGAAACCTGGAAAGTACCATGCAAATACAGATATAGCTTTGCTAGTTAAAAATAAAATACTTAGTGTTTGCTGGTGAAGGAAAATATGATGCTATGTAGGTAAAACTGCGTGATGAAAATCAGATTCACATTTCATAAGAACATTTCTGGAGAACTTCAGAGTTGAAAAAAGTTGGAGCCAAATGTTTCTCCCAGATGATAGTTTATAAGTCTCACTGAAGTCAGCAGTAATTCTGAGGGTACAATTTAAGCCAAGTGCTTTGAAAACTGGGAGAAAGAAGAAGAAAAAAAAAAAGCATGCATAAATTTCCAAATCTTCCGAAAGTACTTAGATGGGAGGTGATCTGCAGTTAAGATCTTGAGAAATGTTTTTTCCACTAGTGGGGTATTAGTAACACCTTAATACAATTTATTTTACTTTCCACAGAATGCTAATCATGATAGAATTTTGTTAAATAACCATTTAAGAGAAAAAAAGTATATGTAGAACAATACCAGTTATAATATGTAACATGGAGTCTTTAAAGATTCCTTTAGAGAGTTTCTCTAATGCATTTTACAAATTAAATACATCATTATGAGACTGAGATGAAACTTTTCTATTTTTCCTATTGCATTAAACTAAATCTGCACTCAATATTTATTGATAGCTTACTTAGGAATTATCTTATATATTTTTTTCCTGCAGTAATTTCACAAGATTTCATTTTTAAATTCCCACTTATTGACACAGTAACAATTTAAAATTTAAAAATTAATTAAAATAAAAAATATTGACATACTGACATCATGGCACTTTTAAAAGTGACGACAAAGTACAACTTTGTTTATGATGTTCAAGGGATTCTCCATTGTCTTTGACAGCTGTGCTTGACAGAGTTTGGTATTTCACAAGATGGGAATTGTTTGATATCTTTCACAATTTGTCAGTGGTTGAATAGACTGGCTCCAAAGTTGATCTTCCTAGTCCTTAGTCTATTTTGGACAAGGGTGCTAGCCACAAAGGTCATGTCTGCAAGTTGATGCTTATCATTACACTATCTCTGACATACAAGAAACAACGCAGATGCAAAGAGTAAAACCTTTCTGGTAGGCTTTCTTTGAAAAACTGATAAAGGTCATTTGTGCCCCAGGTTAAAAGTAACATGGGCTAGAGGAGAAAATGTAGGGATATTTTTGTTCTATTGATTTGCTATAAAACCATACTCAAATTTTTACAAATAAATGTGCCAAGCAAAAATAAATACAATAAAGTTATTTAAAGATAATTCTTGCCATTTAATTATTTACATAATTATCTGATTTGATCTGTGCAACAAATCTTTAAGGCAAGGAGTCTTAGTCCATCTAATAGAAAACTGAGCATTGGCATGGGTGGTAGAATATCCTAAAAAAGCAGCATTTACTGAGTACTTACTATGTACCTAGTTATTTCATGTAATATCTCAAATAATTTTCAAAATGACTGTATATCATAGGTTTTACATTCCCCATTTGCAGACGAGGAAAGATTAGCTTGCCCAAAGTTAGCCAGCTGGCTAGTGGTGGAGGCAGGACTCAAAGGTAGAGTTAGTCAAATGCTTTTTCCCTTATACCCCAGCTGTTCTGTTAATTATGAGTATTCAACTTTGACTCAACACAGAACCAAAACCACCAATATATGATACATGACAAAGAGAAATATTTAGAAAATCAAAACTCAAATATATCCTTTTATAAACAGATAACTAGAATTTTACAATTCATATGGTGTTGTCACTTACTGTATAGATAGTGCTAACTGGCTTTATCTTGTTTATGTCATAGAAAGAACAAGATTCATCAATCACCCACGGAAACATTTTCTTTCAACTACATTAGCAACAAAAACTTTTGACAAGTTATTTGACTTGTACACATTCTCACCAAAGGTACATTTGATTCTACTTGCATTCCACACCATTAGAGTAAATGACTTGTTCTTTTTCTTCTTTTACCTTTTTGAACTGCTGTACATGTTAAGCTTTGCTTTACTTGGATCTAAAAAATAGAAGAAGAAAAAAAAAGAAAGAAAAGAAATCAAATTCCCAGGGCCAAAGAATCCTGTTTAAATAAAATCAGATGCAATTGGAAAGCAAAGGGTGAATATTTATTTTTGTTTCTCAAGTTCTCCTGAAGCCCACTCTGTGACTTACTTTCAATGTTCTGTTTATTTCTTTTAATCCTAGAATTAGAGCTTATTTTTCTTACAGAATCACATAGTCCTTACAGAATCCGTCTTGACACTTTTTCAATCTCCTATACATTTTATTAACCTTAATCAACACACAGTAGAAAATGACAGGGATACTTTTATTTAAAAAGGGAGGCATTAGGATGAATAAAAACCATGAGTTAAGAGGCTTCTGTGGAGTAAAAGGCTCCTAATTTCTAATGTGAGTTACTAGCAAGGTTTTCTTAGGGACACAGCTACTTCACAATCCGATCACATCAAGCCCTGCTCTTGCTGGCCATCTGCATCAGGTTTCCTAACTTTTTTGGACATGTGAACCTCCTAGAAATTAAATAATAATAATGATATTGCCATTTCTGAATGGGAATGATAAAGAAATGAACTAACATCAGTCTGGATAAATCCATCACTATGTTTGGCTGTTCTAACATTGATTGCTGAAGCATTAAAGACATTGTGACATGCTTTGCAAGAATTTTCATTAAAAAAAAAGAATTTTCATGAGATGAAGGCAACATGGATTTATTAAATATAAAGAATAATGATTAAAATGAACACTACAATGATTAAAATGAACACTACTATAGCAATTATGTTATAGGTATCATTCTATGTGCTTTAGACAGAATAAACACTTTGAATCCTCATGACAACCCTATGAATTAGCTGCTATTTTCTCCATTTTATAGGTGAGGAAACAGGCACTGACAGGTTAAATAACTTGACTAAGGTCTTACAGCTGGAACCCTGCAATGTGGTGCTAGAACCCGTGTTCTCCATCATGGGGCTGCCTGTTATTCAATAAAATTTTCGATGTTTTAGTGTGTCTCAATATGAGTTGGTGTAATTTAACCTTAGAATGAAAGCAATGTTGAAACACGCCACTGTGTTTAAACCACCATAGCAAAACGTGATCCTTTCACATATGTGCCATCTCACTGCCACTATCTGCTCCACATGTCTACTGGATGTACACTTAGGGGCCCCCAAACTCATTCCTCCTAATATTTAAATATCTCATTTATTGTTTTTAACAAAGAAGTTATATGCCATTGCTCCCTTTAATGAGAAACTCCCAAGGAAAGATTACACCTAACTCCTACAACACAGATTCTCGAAGCTTGGTTCGCAGACAAGTTGCGTCAGAATCTCTGACCAACCTGCTAGAAAAGCCTATTCCTGGGCTTCAGCCCAGATTTACTCACTCAGTGTCTCAGGGAGTGGACCCACCAGCTGTTGAGGACCACCTTTCTACCAGATCCTTCTTGTGACCCTGCCTAGGCTTCCTGCCCCTGCTTCTACATGCACCACCTGGAGTTCCCCTGAGTACAAGATGCTCTTTCACACCTCAGAGCCTGAACATGCCGTTTCCTGTGCTTCTTATGCTTCCTCCTCTTATTGCCTTCTGAACTCCCACTCCATTAAGATTTAGTTCTAAAGTCATCTCTGCAAGGTTTCCCTGGGCCCATCAGGCAAGAGTTAGGTGCTTCTTCCACTGTACCCCAATGCCATTAAACTCATGCCTCTACCCTAGAATTACCCTGTAACTGGTCTATGCACTCTGTTAGCTGGAAGGGTCCCCTGAGGTCTCTGCACCAACCATCTTCGTAAACTACCAAAGATCATGCCTGACACAGAGGGGTAGGGACACTGAACTTGCTGTTTGAATGGACTGTGAGTTCAGTGTCACCAAATGATTGGGGTGAAGCCCTGACAGTTCTGCAGTCCTTAATTCTACTGAGATGGTACATCATGTACATGACTTCTATTAGAAAATAATTTTCTAGCAGGTGGGAAAAAGGAAACACTTTAGTCATTTTTTTCTTCTTGGACATTTATTCCTTTTCTTTCTTTTCCCCCTTTTAAAATGTTTTATATTTTGAACAGGCAATACATGTGCTTTCAAAGGATCCAAGATAAGCCACCTCTTCACCTACATCCTCCAACAGCTGAATCCCTTACAGTGAACCAGTCCCTGTTAGTTTTTCGTGTGTCCTTCCAGAACCCTTTTGGATACATTTAGGCAAATAAGTATACATTTACCTATCACTATTTTGCATCTTGTTTTTTTAAACTTTGTGATCCTTCCACCTAAGTACCTAAAAATGCAGCCTCTGCATGTGAACAGATGCATACTATTCGATTCTATGAATATATCAGGGTGGTTTTCTTCTAATAAGACATCTCTTAGTCAACATTTAGGTTGTTACCAGTACTCTCTAAAATCAATAGTGCTAAATATACGTACAGGTAATTTCACACACGTGAATATATTTGTAGGATAGATTTCCAGAAACAAAATTGTAGGATTATCAGGTAGTGATATAAGTTTTACCAAAATCATTTTCATAAAGATTACACACATTTTCACTTCACTAGCAACACATGAAAATACCCGTTTCTTTATAACCTGCCAATAGTGTTTTCTTTCCTGAGGTTCTATGAGGAAGAATAAAGGAAACCCTTCAAGTGTAGGCTCACCTACCCGTCTAATCCAGGAGTAAGAATTGTTTTTGCAAAAAATCAACACAGGTGTTTGCTTCGTAGGCTCATTTCTCCTCCCCAGGCAAGCTGGCACTGGGGTATTCATTACTGGTCTAACCTCGATATTGTTTTGAACCCTAGAAGGCTTAGTGAGTCTTCAGAATCATGTCTACTCTGTTCTAGAAGTGGAAGACATCCCATTCATTCTACAAATACTACAAATGAGTGTCTATCCTGCATCAGGCATTGTTCTGGTGTCTGAGTCTGAGGCGTGAACAATGAATCAGACAGACAAAAGTCCCTGCCCTCACTAAGATCACATTATAATGGGGGGAGGCAGAGAGTAAACATAACACACAGATATGATATATGGTATATTAGTTTACCATAAGTGCTGTGGGAACAATACAGAAGGAGGGAACAGGGAGTAGGAGGAGTTACTTTTGTGAAGGGTGGTCAGCGAGTGCCTCACTGGGAAGGGAACATTTAAGCAAAGACCTGAAAGCAGTGAAGGAAGGATCTATAAGGCATCCGGGCGGAAAGAGCAAAGGTAGGAGCTGAGGATGTGCCTGGTATGTCCTAGGAACAGTAAGGAAGGCTGGTGGTTAGGGCTCAGAGAGCAAGGAGAAGAGGTGAGATCAAGGAAGTCAGGGGGTTTGGGTGGCAGGCCTCATAGGAAGATAGGAAAACCACTGGAGAGTTCTAGAGGGTTACTCTGAAGGCTCTACTGAGAACAGACTGAGGGAAGGCAAGAACGGATGAAAGGAGAACCAGTTCAGAGACTTCTGGAAACCAGGTGAGAAGTAAGATGGGCTAGACTGGGCTGGTTGCCATGGAGGCGTGGGTGTGTATGGACTGTGGGTCTATTTTGAAGGTGGAGCCAGCAAGATTTTGTTAGATTGGATGTCGGATGTGAAAGGGAAAGGAGGTGAGAATGACTCCAGGGTTCTCCGCTTAAACAAGTGCAAGGATGGAATTATTTACTGGGGTGGGGAAGGAATGCAGGTAGATCACGCATTAGGGTGAAGGTGAGCTGTGATTGGACTTGTGGTTACCATGGCTTTCTGTGGCTGGGGCTCTCAGATGGCCATGGTTCCAGATCCGATTAATGGCCTAGACTAGGCCATGACTGAAATACCTTCTTGGGATGAAGGCTCAAAGGAATGTGTCCCCATGGGTATTGTTCTCCTCCTGGAGCCAGCCTATTCCAAATCAGCCTTGCACTGTGATGCTGCGTTAAATGTTCTTACACCTTCTCTTTTTCTTTGTGAAATACTTAACCAAACGGATAGGCAAATGCACCTGCAGGCACAGCTAACCTTGAAAACAACGAAAACAACTTGATTTCTTTTCCACTACGTAACTAGCAGAACATGAACCCCTATTAAAAGACTCAATGCTCTCCCGAAATAAAAAACTGAATTCTACATTTGTGGGTCTACGATGTCATCAAGACACCAGTTCCCAGACCATGCCAGGCCAGGCTGGTACAGACACCACACCAAAGCAATCTGAAATGTCTGACTGAAGACTGTAAATAGGAATTCACTGGACAAATAAATAATCCAAAGAGAAGGAATGCACTTAAAAGTTGTCACTAATGCATCTGATGAAACAATACTTAACATTTGAAATGAATATTTCAACACACATAAAAAGGTGAAGGAAAGCAAAAATCAATATTTTAAGTCAGATTAGTGAAGGAAAAAAAAACCCCAGGAACATATATAGGGATTACTTTAAAAAACGAAAAAAGAGATTAAGGGGAAGAAATTTAAAAAAAAAAAATGCGTCCTTGAACGGGAGGCGGAACCTACACGTCTACAACGCGGGAGCGCGCAGTGTAGCATTTTCTCCTTACCCAACTCGCCAGACCAGCGGGTACCTCAGAAAGAAAACCCAATGCTAAGAGAGAGTGGCTAAAGGACTCCAAACTTGTATTAAAGCAAGTGAAGTGGCGGCCAGACGGGGTGACTCAGAAGCATGACTCAAAGCCGACCCCGGGGGCCCTCAGCTCCCGGAGGCAGGGGGAACGGCGTCAAATACGTTTCAGGAAAGTACCAGGCGCGTGGAGGGGACAGGAAACCTCCCCGGGGACCAGCCTGGGCCTCCTCCTGCCCCCGAGTCTGACCTCGCACCATCCGCACGGGGAGGCGTTTCTCATCTCACGGCTTCCCCTTCTTCTTTCAGAAGCCGCCCCGCCACCACCCCCATATTCCTTCCACAGCGCGTCACGCGGCGTGTGTGTGCGAGACATCGGGCCCCTCCCAGCCGCCCTCCGCCCCGCGCTCCCCGCCACGCGCCCCCCCCCCCCGCCCCGCCTCCTCGGCAAGCCGCTCCCTCCCCACCCCGCCCGCGCCCGCGCCAGCCGCCCGCCGCCCGGGCACGCGCGGCACGAACAGCGCCGCGAGCCGCGCTAGACAAACACCTGTCCCGCCTGGGCTCCGCGAGATTTGGGGCGAAAGCCTAGGCGACGGCGGGCGCGTTCTCGCGAGGTTTAGGAAATTTCCCACGGCCCGTGTTGTGTCTGAATCGAGTAGTGGAAGGCGGTGGGAAGGAGGTGTAGCGTGAGACGCGGCTGCCCGCACTGGGCACATGCGCAGTGCCGCTCGCGCGTGCCGCGCCAATCCGGCAGCGCCTTCAGCGGGTTTCGGGCTGTGGATTCCAGTTCTCCGGGTTTTGGGGCTCCCTGCGGGAGGCAGTGCTGGATCTGGGAATCTCTAGGAATTGAAAGGGCAAGGGTGGGGGGGGAAGAAAGGGGTGCTTCAGGTAGGGAGGAGGGGGTAGGGTTCAGGTCCTGCACCTTTTTAGTAAATGCCCAAGACGGGCCAAGTGTGCTCGGGGCTTCCAGGTTTAGATCTCCCGAGATACACTCTGGGCAGCGAGCAGCGTCCTCGACTGTGCCAGGCCCGCGGGAGGACCTTGCCAGTCTGTCCCCATATACGTCTGGGGGCTGCGATGAGGTCCTAGGGAGGTTTACACGACAGGCAGCTCTCTGCCCAGGCAGAACCTCTGGCTGGAGTGCGGGGTGGGAGAGGGGTGGCTTTCCATCACAACGCAGTTTTCACTTCTGGAGAAAGCTGCGCGGTGCTCTGGCATGTGTATGCGAAGTGGACACAGTAGGGGTGTCTTTGCCAGAGGCCTTGGCCTGACCGCATTTCACACCCGGGAGGAGAAAGCTAAGGCAATAGAGCTCAACTGCGAAAGTCCATCTACAGAGCTCTGGAGGGTCGGACCACGTTGTGATCTTGCCTCCCTGCTAGCAGGGGGGTCGAAGGAACTAAGTCCCTGGTTTGTCGCTGGTCCGAACCCCGGGCATCTCCGTAGCTCCAGCACCTAACGCTGATAACACCGTAATGGAGGCGTCCAATGAACATCTGAATGAATGAAAAGGGCTGGGAACCAGAGTGAGCGGGAAGCCACTTGGAAAACACCCATTTGAGGAGGTGTTTCATCCAGGCCCGTGAAACGCGGCAGATTTTCCCAGGACCCCTCCTCTCTTCCCCTCGGCTCCGCCTCCTGACCCCTCCGTTCCCCATCCCCGTCGTAATCCCCTCCGGTTTTCCTCAGTCTCCACGCACGTCCCTCAGGGCGCGTCCCAAAACACGGATAACCGGAGCGCTCCCCATGGACCAGACGGAGGGCTCGCCCGCGGAGGAGCCGCCTGCGCATGCTCCATCGCTCGGGTAGGTGTCCAGGGAAGGCAGCGAGCCGGATCCCCGGCTCCGCGGGCGGCGCGAGGCGTCTGGCTCTTCGCGGCTGCTGCGAGGGGCAAGGGAGCGCGGGGGCTGGGCGGAATCGAGGAGCGAGGAAAGAGGGAAGGGGCGGGGGAGAGGGGCCGGGGAAGGCGTCAGGGGAATCTCGCGAGGGTTGGAGTTTTGGCGAGAGTTTGTGGAAGATGGCGCCTGTTGTGACAGGGTAAGTCGGGGGGAATCGGAGCGCCGGGAACCGGGAAAGTTGCGGGCGTCTCGCAGCCCGCGGCGGGCGGCGGGTTCGAGGGCCGCGGCACGCCTGGCGTCCGGGGGCCGCGCGGGCGGAGTCGCGTGCTCCGAGCGCGGCGGCGGCGGCGTGTGGCCGTGCGCTGCCCGCTCTGCGCCGCCGTGGCTCGGGCTCCGGCGCGTGAGGGCGGGCGGCGGCGGCGGCGGCGAGGACGGCGGGTGCGGGCGTGAGTGCGGCCCGGCGCGCGGGGCCCGCGGGCGCCGTGCCCGCCGCGCGCCTTCCGCGCCGCCGCCCGCGGGCCCTGCCTCCCGGCCCCGCGCAGCTTTGTTCCTTGCGGCCGTCGTCGCCTTCTCGCCGGGCGGGTGCCCCCGGCCCCGGGCGCTTTGTTTTTCCCCGCTGTCCCCCGCGACGCTACCCCCGGCCCTTTGTTTCGCCGCCTTGGGCGCTTTGTCCGACCCGTCGCGCCCCGCATCCCTTCTCCATCTCCTCCCCTCAGCTGCCCTTCCTCCCGTGCCCCTTTGTTGTGCCCCTCTGTGTTTTGTAGCCCAGTGACCTGCCACAGCCCAGGCACCAGCTTTCTGTTTTTCTTTTCATTTGTCTTCCATGATTTCTCTCATGCGTTTCTCTCTCACTTTTCTGCTTAGTCCTTGGTCACCCCCGGAGGCTCTGTCTCCCCCGTCCAGTGGTTTATTCGGTGGGCACCCCCTTCACCTCCCATCGTCGGTTGGTGTATCCACTACCCGCGGTGCTGTCGCCTTAACTGTCTCAGCCCCGGGAACTCCATCTGGTGCTCCTACGTGCAGACAAACCCTTGCGTTTGTGGTTGTTTTTGTGGGTCTGAGAGATGCGTGGGGATCCTTAGTTTCCGCCTCGGCGCTCCTCCTCCCCGCACCCTTTTCTCTCGGGATTGCGTGCACGCCTCCCCACCACCCCTTTCTCTCGGGATTACAGTGTCTCCCGTTTTCTTCGCTGTCTCTTTGGGCCCCTGGTTGTTTTGCTTGGAAACGGTAGCCCTGGAAAAAGATCTGGTCTCTTGGTTATTCTCCCCGCCCCGCCCGCCCGCCCGCCCGCCCCTTGGTTTCTGAAGGCCTAGGCCAAGGGCAGCTGTCGTAGCTTTGCCCCTGGGTTTACCTGAAGGTGTTGTAGAGGCGCAAGTTATTTTTTTCTGTTGGTGTGCGAGAATAGTTTGAATTTTCACGTTGGATATATGTTTGGCACGTGCGTGGCAGTTGAGTGCATTTTGGTGTTTCAAAACTTGTGAATGTTGGGGTGGAGAATTTCAGCATTTTCAAGAGTTCACTTATTTTACCAGTAACTCCTGCTTCTCAAGGAAAAAAAGGAGGGCATCTTGCTTGGGAATTTGATATAAATGTTTTACTTTTTATTAATTTTTAGATAGTTTACAGTTACGTGCTTTTACTCTGTAAGTTTATGACAGCTCTTCTGCCCCATCTGAAGTTGAAATGAGGAAAGGTCTTAAGAGTGCAGTTTGGGTTGATAAATACTGCTCTAGAATCTTTGTGGAATGCGTTAATCAAATGCAATTAAAAGACATTTAAGTAATAGTCTTTAAGTAAGGTAAAGGCACTTCTAGTGTTGAAAGGAGCTTTAATTTGTTCAGAGTGCTTATTGTTATGGAAATGTTGCAAGCTTGGAGTTTGGTGTGGGGATTGGAGGAGGATGGTTTGGTGTATTTAAATGGCCTGAATATTCTGATGCTGGAATAAGAGGTATTGATTTACTGGTAGTACTAAACTGACTCTACTGTTCTAAGGTCCCCCCACCCCCACTAGTTGATAACTACTTTTAGAAGATATGTTATCCATAAAATCACTTGGAGTGTGTCATTTTATTTATAAACCACGTGAAGTGCTACTTGTAGAGGATGTACAAGTGTGAGGAATGTTGGAGTAGAAAGCATTTTTTTAAGGCTGTCATTAGAATTAGTATGAATTAGTTTGAATTTTAATGAATGGAAAATCACCTTTCATGATTGATTTGTGAGGCTTTTGTGAAAATTTGCAGTCTGGATTCCATGAGTGGATTCCACCGATAATCATTTCTCTCCCTTACTTGTTCCTAGTGCATAATCATTCTTTTAAAGGTAAAATCTTGAGCCCACACTGTTGTTTCTCATGGTAAGCAAAATGTAAATACCTTGTAATAATGGAAAGTATTTTGCTCTGACATGTGCAGATAAGAATGATCACACAAACATCTTAAGAGTAACTTTAAAAAATCAAGTTGTGTTTTTTTGTTTCTAAATCATTTAAGACCTTTGTGACCAAATAAAACTACCTTTATTAAGTTATATCAAGTAGCAGCATATTTAGAAACATACAGCATGAGTTGTAATTGGGAAACTTTCGTTCTGATTATTGATTATTAAAGCTTTAAATTTATTGTCCAAGCCTACTGCAGATGGGTCTGCAGAGAGTATGTTTTCAGGAAAAAATATAAGAGGCTCACTTGGGGTATTTTCACACCGATTCTAATATATGCTTCTTAAATAGGTTTATTTAAAACTTACCTATTGTTCTATACCAGCAGACTTCTATCAGTGTCTTAAGTGGCTAAGATAAAAAACGATTTGGTGGTGGGGGGAAGAGACTCTTGCCAGCTGTAATTCATTAAATAATCTTTGGCACTCTGGATGGATAAAGGATTAGGGGAAAAAATGGTATGTTTGAAATGTTCTTAAAATGTTAATTATAGTATTCGGTCATTTTTTAAAATATATTTTAAAAACCTAGGACTTAGCTTTTAAAGCATTATTTCACGTTTTGCTTCCTCCTAATACTAAATTTCATGTTATTTCAACTAGGGGCAGTATTTTCTCATGGATTGACTAAAAATTGTTATTTTTGGCATCTGCCTTTGTGATTATTTCCAAGTTACTCTACTTCCCCTGGGCCAGTTTCCTAACTATGTAGTAAAATGGGAATTGTAGTAACTTGCCACATCTGCACCGGATTGCTGTGCCTTAGGATTTGTAGAGAGCATCCTTGGATGAAACGTGTGGTTAAAAATCTAGGAATTGTTACTGAAATAGGCTGATGTGAAGTAGGTCATATTTTATAGAAAATCAAGTAGGAGATTATGAACTAAGTTCTTGCCAAATCACAGTGGTGATAGTGGGATGAAAAATCCCCACTGTGTGTTATAGCTTGGGATAATAAAATTGATGCTTTTCTTTTTTAGAGGGAGAGGAATAAGTAAAATAAATTACAGGCTGGTGTGTGTATGTGTTTGTGTGTGTTGTTTAAGAGAGTGAAGATCTGTCAACCTCAAATGTAATAACACATTGTAAAAGTGTGGGATGCTTTTCCTCTGTTGATTCGTCTTCTGCATGTGGTAATCTTTTTTTAAATGGTAGCATAAAATGTTGTCACTGAACTCTAGGCCAAGTCTGTTAATAGTAGTGACTAATTTTCAACATACCTTATATTTTTTAATACTTTGTCATTTACTCTCAATATTTTCTAACAAACAGGACCATAATTTCAGACTTGACCCTTGGCCTAGGAAAGTGTTTTGCATGTAGGAGACACTCCGTGGATATTTATTGAAGAAACAAAACCTGTTGCTTCTTTATTCCTGGTAGATGATGTCACGTCCGAATAGTTCCCCAAGCCAGGTTTTCTCTCTCACACTAACTCTTTATATTTAATCATTAAGAACTGATAATTTTCCCTCCTGAAAAACTCTTGAATTTGTCTCCTTCATTCTTACTGCCACAGTTCATGCTGTCATCATTTCTCACCTGGATTACTGTAGACATTGGCAGCTTCCTCTTTGTGCTTCTATACTCAACCCCTTTATCCAACTTCCACATAGCCTTTCTAAAAAGCAAATCTGATCACTTCACTCCTTATTTTAAAAACCTTTCAATGGCTCCCCCTAGCAGTCTTCATTAAGAGAGGCAGCGCAGTAGAGAGTTTATGAGCTCACTTTTAGGATTTAATCTGAACTGGGTTCCAGTTCTGTCTCTGCCACTTAAAACCTCTGTAAGATTGACAAGAGATCTAACCTCTCCTTGCCTCTTCCATCAGTTGTAAGGTAATTATTCTTAGCTCAGTGGTTCTCTGTGAGGATTAAATGCAAGAAAACATTTTAGGATGCCTGGCACATAGCAAGTGCTCAAAAAATGTTAGCTAGTATGGCATGTAGGGTCCTCTATAACTATTTCATTTACCTTTTCTCCAGCTGAACTGTTTGCCTTTCTCTCCCTTCATATTCAGTTCTCCAGCCATTTTTAAGAACTTGGAGTTACTTGCATGGGCTCAGTAGTTTAATGTATCCCTGTGCTTGAAAAGTGCTGATGGTAGGAGGTTATTATTCAAGACTTCGTTCTGAGGATATTCTAAGTGGCTCCACCGTGCTGGGTTCAGTACCCTTCCCGTGTGTTCTTAAAGGACTGGGTATAATTCACTTGGAAGTGTCATATTGAATTGTAATTGTCAGTCATACCCAAAGGCTGTTGGTTACTTGATGACCGAAAACAACAACAAAAAATTTAATATATTCTTATATTCAAAAGAGTGTCTAGAACATGATGGAGACTCAGTAAAAAGTTTTTTGAACAAAGGATTCAGAGAACTTTGAAATTTTAATGCAGCATGGTTCCTGTAAGCAGAATTTGATGTGTACAGGGAACATATTGATTCTATAGGGAATTTAATTGCTGAAGTACCCAAAGAAATTATTTTCAATCAAAGGCTGTCTTAGAGCCCTTGAGAACATTGTAGTACAATTCTTAGGCAAAAGTTCCTTTGGGTTATTAGAAAATAGTGTATTGTTTGTACAAACTGACAAGCTTAAATATCATATTTTGGTTTTTGTATGGTTGACTCTTCAGTGTTTCTCAAAAGATTTCATTAAAATGTCTTAAGTACTTCTTAGATGCATAAGGACGTACATTAAACCTTAAGACACTGTAGACTGCTTTTTTGGGGATCCATACCATTGAACCAAATAAGAAGTTGGTAATCTTCAGGAAGACTCAGGTTTTGTGGACATATTACTTATAGATCATTTCTTTAAGCTTCAAGTTCTACTTCTATAAAGTAAGGAATGATAATTTTGTTGTATTTATCTGCCAGACACATTGTGACTGTCAAGTAAGGTAAAATATGTGTCAAATAAAATAATGTATGTGTAAGTGATTTGTAAATAGTAAAGCACTGTATACAAATACTTTAATTTTAATAGTCAGTTTCTTTTGGTAACCTTTCATAGGCAAGATTCAAGATAAACTTTTTTATATTGCAACCTGTGGTTTGTGGGTTATGTCTTAGGAAGGCAGCAGTGTATTTAATGAGGAGGACTGCAACCCTTGGAATGTGTACCTTGGCATTTTGAGCAGATGTATTTGGTACATCACTGCTTGACCACACGTTGTCATTGAGTCACCCCCAGCTTTTGGGGGTCTGCTTCTTGCTGCTCTCTTCTCCGCTTGGACAGCTATAATGAAGTAGAAATGTTGAATGCCCAACTGCTACCATCTCTCAGACACCCTGCCCACAGTTCTGGAGGCCCGTTAGGCCTGGCACAACATCATGATGTCGCTTATGCCTCATTAGGCCTGCTTCTGCTTCAGGGAGTGAAATGGTATCCTGATGGTATGAGAAGAACAATGCATTTCCTGAACACAGCTTACTACTGGGGAAGAAGCAAGCATTGGAGGCACTCTGGCTTGGTTTGTACAATTGGTAGTAATTACTTATCTGCATAAATGTTTGTGTAGGTTTGTTGTGTTGAGACAATGCAGGGTGATAAGCATGACAGCTTTTCCAGTCACACTGGTAAGTTCATGGCAGTTTGGGGAATATTTAAATTATTTTAGTTTACAAAAATGAGAAGATAGAAACCACTGCTTCTTAGGCATCCTAAGTTGCAAAAGCCTTGCAATGAAAATACGGTGCTGGTTGGATGTGAGACGGAAGACACTAGAAAATGAAGTTGACCCTTTTTAATTTCCCTCCCATGCTTTCTTTTCTGTATTCAATATTTTTAACTTAGCCTTAGAACTAATTTTTTTTGTGCATTTCCTAATTAGATGATAAGAGTTGTAAATGAATAAGAATAGTTTCTCATAAAAAGTTTATATAACTAGGAAAAATGTTTATTATTTTATGAAACCCTTTTTTATTAGTGTTGTGAAGATTGTTATACAACTGCAATATTAGTTACCTTAGAGAATCAGTGTTACAGATTTTTTTCTTTATTATTATAAACAACTTCTTTTGGAACAAGGGTATTCCGTTTTTGGAAAACTGCAGATCCACTAAGATCTTGCTTTATTTTTCCAGCATACTTTTTTTTTTTTTGGCTGCACCACATGGCTTGAGGGATCTTAGTTCCCTGACCAGCGATCAAACCTGGTCCCCACCAGTGAAAGAGCCGAGTCATAACAACTGGACCGCCAGGGAGTTCGTTTTTTTTTTTTTTCCCCCAAATGGAACTTATTTTTTAGAGCAGTTTTAGGTTCACAGCAAAATTGAGGGGAAGGTACAGATATTTCCAGTGTACTCCTTGCCCCCACACAAATAGCCTCCTCTATTGTTAACACCCCCTGACAGTACATTTGTTAAAATTGATGAACTTACATTGACATTTTATTATCTCCCCAAGTCCATAGTTTATATTAGGGTTCACTCTTGGTGTACATTCTGTGGGTTTAGACAAATATACAGGGTATCTACAGATGTACCTACCATTGTAGTATCATACTAAGTAGTTTAGTTGCCCTAAAAAATCCACTGTGCTCTACCTATCCATTGCTCTCTCCTCCCTTATCCCAGCTTAGCAACCACTGAGCTTTTTATTGTGTCCACAGTTTCTAGCATACTTTTTCAAATTATTTAACTTTTGGTTTGAGTATGAGGAGATTTTTTCATACAAAAAATTACGTAGTTCTGTACACAGCTCCTGACCCATACACCGACTGCAGGAGGCAGAAACACCGAGGCCCCAGACATGCAGGGGTAGTTCAGGGAAATGAAGAGTACAACCGTGCTTTAGGTGTTCTCCTTTATAATTGTTTTAATACCGTTGTATTTACTAAAGTTATTGAGCACATAATAGGTATGACTACTATATAAAGCCTTACAAAGATGGCTAAAAAATGGTCCAGTGAAGCTCATGATATAGTAGAAACTGCACAGAAAATAAGGGAGATTATAAGTGTGTAACAGATGTATAATGTTGGTGGGAACAGGGGTGCGAACGATTATCTTCTAATTCTAGAGGAGAGTTCATAAGGAGTGGTAGGAAATGAAACTAGAAAGGCGTTTGGGGCCTCTTGGAGGACCTTGAGTGCTAAGCTAAAGATTTGAATATCAATCAGGGATGGGGGGGGGGGGGGACACGAACCATTTTTGAAGAGGTGAGGCTGGGTGTAGATACAGTTGACACTTGAATAACACAGGGTGGGAGTTGGGTTGAGGCAAATAGCTTATAGTAGGACCTTTGGTACCTGAGGTTCCCCTGTACCCAGGGTTCCCCATCCTCAGATTCAACCAACCTGAGTTGCATGGTACTGTAGTATTTACTACTGAAAAAAAAATCTGCATATAAGTGGACCCATGCTGCTCAAGGGTCAGTTGTAGTGTAAAACAGATTGGAGTTGATGGAGAACATAAGAGAAATATATATAAGCAGTGTCTGATCTCGGAAGGCCTAGGAATGGAAGGAACAAAGCAGCTCTTTTGGGCACAGGGTGGTATAGGGAGGTTTGGCATCAATGCAGTAGCTAAAATCTGTGGCTATGAGCATGTCACTTAATCTAAGTCTTGCCCTTGTATAAAAAGTGGGAGAAAATAATACGTCATGGTACTGATATGAGGATTAAATGAGATACGGAATATAAAATGCCTAGCTCAGTTCTGGGAGTAGTAGGTGCTCAAAAAATAGGTCCTCCTCTTTCCCCTCTCTGGAATAGAATTTAAAGGATATTTGGTGGGGGTGGGGAGGAGCATGGAAGAGAAGTGGGGTGGGCTGGTGCGAAACTGAATGATTGAAACCTGGGTGGTGAAGTATTTACAAATGGGAAAGTCTGAGTGAGGTGAACAGGTGTAAGAGAACCTACATAACAGAGTGTTTGTTTCTTCTAAGCTTTTAAATAAATATTGAATAGTTTTGCATACTTCTGCTGTAACATTTAACATCTGTCTGCAATTGTGTAACTGTACCTGTATTATCTTTTTCTTCCTCTGTCTATATCCATTTATCTAATCTATCAGCGAGCCTCATGAAGACTGGATGGACATTTTACTTATGTTGCATAATTGTGGAGCAGCTGCCATTGGCCAGATTGTACTTGCTGGATGAACATGACTTGAATGGAGTTAATAAAATATAACACTTGCCACTAGGTGGCACTTAGTCTAAGTGATAAAGCTGACATTCAGCATAGATTGGTTTTTCTATGTAGAGCCCACAGATAAACTGACCGCCTGGATTATTGTTCAGCTTTCTGCTAGTTTTAGACTATACTTTTTGAAGTGGGATATGAAACATATAGCAAATAGAAACCTCACTTAGAGTGTTGAAAAACAGAAAAGTGTAATGGCATTAGAATATGTCCTGTAAATAGGAGCTGAAGTAAAGCTCCATGAAATTCACAAGTAACTAAGTTCCCCATCTCTGAGTGTATTTAAGGTGAAGCCTGATGGATAGATTTTAGGCCTTGTTTTTTCTTAAGATGTTGTGGATTGCTTTGAAGAAGAAGATTGGGAATTTTTTTCTTCCTGGATTTAATGAAAGGTGATGATGAAGTGTGGTCTGTAGGGATACTGGACTACTATTCTATATTCTCTTATTTATATTCTGATATATTGTACTCTCCCTGTTGTGGAGTAACATATCATAGAAAGTGACTACATCCTGTGTGACAAATGTTATAGATTGTTAAATCCATTAGATTCAGGAAACTTCAGACCTGGAAAAGACCTTGTTAATCATATGTTCTAAAGCAACCACTCATTTAAACATAGGCATTAAGACATAGGCAGATTAAATAATTTACAGTTAGCTAATGGCTGAGCTGAGACTAGTTCTGGTTTGTTTTTTGGGGAAAGATTTATGCTGGTCTTTTACTTTTTTGTATTTATACCACTCAGCTACCTTTTAATGTTACAAGTACTTTATTTTTTAAAATACTTTTTCCCTTATTTTTCTGGGCTTAGACCAAGAATACAGATTTCTCAGCCCCAAGCCTGGGACTCCTGCTGCCAGTGTTGCTTAATGAACGGTCAGCTGTGAGCCTGCCTGTTTTTTCTTCTTTTGCTGTTTTCCTGTTCTTGATGCTGCTTGCGTTCTTTATCTTGTACTTTATTTCTGACTGACGAGGGTGGCCACACACTTGTTCTCACTGCACACCTCCCTACCCAGTCTGCTTTAGTTGCCCCTAGGCAAGAACCACCTGGGTTCACTTACCTCTGCTTCTTGCCTCCTTAGCAAAAAAGGAGGTTATTTAAAAAGTTACTTAAATATGTCATGTAAAGTGAGCTGCTGTAGGACTTCCCTGGTGTGCAGTGGTTAAGAATCCACCTGCCAATGCAGGGGGCACGGGTTCGAGCCCTGGTCAGGGAAGATCCCACATACGGTGGAGCAGCTAAGCCTGTGCACCACAACTACTGAGCCTGTGCTCTAGAGCCGGAGAGCCACAACTACTAAGCCCACATTCTGCAACTACTGAAACCTACGCGCCTAGAGCCTGTGCTCTGCAGCAAGAGAAGCCACCACAGCAAGAAGCCCACGCACCACAACAAAGAGTAGGCCCCGCTCGTCACAACTGGAGAAAACCTGTGTGCAGCATTGAAGACCCAACACAGCTATAAATAAATAAATAAATAAGTAAATAAATAAATAAATATTTTTTAAAAAAGTGAGCCACTGTAGGCTTGCACCAGGAAATTAACTACTGTTATCAGTTGGGAGCATATTCTTCAACTTTTTGTTTTAAATGGAAATGCTAACATTCTGTTTTATATTAAAAATGTCAATAGTTTAGCAAACATAATATTTAAGGGGATTAGGGAGCTGACATTTTGTTGACTATCTGCTGAGTCCTCAGCTACATTGTGAAGGGAGATAGTATCTCCATTTTATAGATGTCTGAGGGTAAGGGATTTAGTGAGTTCATGCAAGTTCATACAGCTTTCCTTCTGCCTTTGTCATTGCACTACCCTGTACTCAGAGAGCTTTTGTTTATCTTTCCACCTAAATGTTAATCATTTGAAAGCTTCCAAGCTTTCTACTAGGTGGCGAGACAGTCCCAGATATAGGTAAGCCTAATATCAGGCTTTAAGGAAAAGGAGATTATTATATTTTTCTCTATTACATTACTTTAAAAGTAAATCTATATTTTTGACTAGTGTTTGAACTCAGAAGGTTCTCTGAAGTAGCATCATTTACCTTTAAGTAAAATTTTGTATAATTTTAAAAATAATCTTGTCAGGTACTCCTGGGATGATGTTAAATCAGTTAATCCTCCTCCAATTTGTGTTTTTAGTTTTTATTATCTATCTTATTCCTTTTTTGCCTAAAGACCAATTTTCAAATCATTTAATTACTTTGTATACACATTGTATGGCTTTGGACAGGTTGCATAATTGTGTTGTAACTTTTAAGTTTCTGCAGTTGTAAAATGGGGAGCATATCTCAGAATTCTTGTGAGAATCAAGTGTGTGTATGCAAAGGGCTGCCAGACTAGGCTGTGCTGTAAGAATTGCTTATTGTTGATTTCCTTTCTTATGTCTGATTCAAGCCACTGTCAGATCTTTTTCTTTACCGCTTATCTTTTTTGTCACATGTTAAAATAAGGTTTTTCATCCCAGGCCATTGATAAATAATCCTTCAACTGGATCCCAAAAACTTGTTTAATTTTTTTGCATCCTTTGTTTTTGTTGACCATGATGTCTTTATTCTTGACTTATAAGACACTGACTATCTTTATCTCTTGAGCATTCCATCTTTTCTGTCTATTCCTCCTCTGGTCTTAAATATAGTTTGCAGTCTTTGTCTTTCTCTCCTTGTCTTATCTGTTCTTTGCCTTTATATGTGTATCATCACCTCAGATGTTTAGATCCATATTTCTAAAACTACTACTGGTTGTTCTGTAGGCCCACCAAACTTGTTTTTTCCAAAACAACAGGATTTTTCCACCACTTAGACCTGTTACTCCATCTTATAAAATAGGCTCCGTATATGTTATTAATGCCATTGTTCATCCAGCAGGTAAAAATAAACTTCCATGTTTCCCTCATTTCCTCCTACTCTTGTATTTTCTTATTTTGTTGATGACCAGATGATTCCCTTTCTACTTCCAGATTACTTGTTTCATATTCTGGGCTCTCCTCTCCTTGCCCACTTCCATTGCTTTATTCTCCAGGCCAGCTTCATCTCCTGATTGGACCACTGTCATATCTTTGTCAGTTCCTTCTTTAGTCTGTGGCTGTTGGTGGTTTGTTAGTGTATAGCTATTAGTATTTGGAGGTTTGTGGGGTTACTTGGTAACCTAATTTTGTTGTAAATAGTGTCCATAGAGTTTTTTGTTTGTTTTTTGTTTTTAATGTATTTATTTTATTATTTGTTCATTTGCACTGGGTCTTATTTGCAGCTGGCAGGCTCCTTAGTTGCGGCTCATGGGCTCCTTAGCTGGGGCACATGGGTTCCTTAGTTGTGTCATTGTGGGCTCATTAGTTGTGGAATGCGAACTCTTAGTTGCAGCATGCATGTAGGATCTAGTTCCCTGACCAGGGATCGAACCCGGGCACGCTGCATTGGGAGCACAGAGTCTTAACCACTGTGCCACCAGGGAAGTCCTGTCCACAGATTTTGATTTTGTTGTCTAGGTAGTGTTGTATGTAGAGAGATTGAAAAACTATGCTGCTGCCACCACCATCCTAAAATCCTGTCTTGAGTTTTTTAAAAAAGTAATTTAGACAAATACATGTTGCTTGTAAACTGAAGCCAACATAAAGTGAACATTCTTCTAGTTGCTCTGCACACCTAAATCCCAACCCCCGGAGATATGCATTGCTTACAGTGTGCTGAGTGAAAAATACTTCCAAACTTAAGGGCAAACTATCTACTTGTTCCCTAGATGCCTTCCCTTCTCAGCTGCTCTAGGACTTTGGCTAGCCTGCTAGCCTTTCCTCTGGTCTCAATTTTTACCTTTCTAGTGAAGCATTCTTGACAATATACAAACATGCTGTTGTTTCTTCTCTGGACACCACACTCCTGTTTAGTTCCTATTTCTCTATTCCCCTTTGCAACAAACTTTGTATGAAGCGTTCTTTCTGTCTCCAGTTACTCTAACTCCATTCCTCCTAAACCTTCTCCAGCCAGGCTTTTGTCTGGACTTCAACAAAACTGCTCTTCTCACGGTTACCAGTTCCCTCCACAAAGCCAAATCTGGTAGTCAGTTTTTTTTTTTCCCTGATGTTATTTGACTTGACTTGATCAGTGGCATTTGATGTCTTGTTCAAACATTGTTTTGGCTTCTAGGGTATGACACTTCTGGTTTCCCACCTCACTGGCACCTTTTTCTTGGTCTCCTTTCTAGTGCTTTCTGATTTTACTACATTTATCCTACTTTTTATCCCACATTATGTGCTCCTTCCCTATTTTATTTTTCTCACTGGCATGTACTGGCTTCTAACAATAGGTTATTTGCCTTTTTATTTATTTCTCTTCTCCACTGGAATATAGTGCTTGGCCTTTAGTGGGTACTCCATATGTATTTGTTGCGTGAAGGCACAAATGAAGTGTGCTAACAGCACCACTTTTTGAATGCTCTGTTGTTTTCTCATTGATTTGAAGTTCTACTTGTACTACTGTATGTTATACTTATAAAATTTTATAGGCCTCCGGGTATAAATACAGATTCATATAATGTGTTTTGAATATTATCTGTTACCTGAATATGGTGTTCATCCGCCTTGAGGTCTGTTGTATTTAGCTCTTGCCATCATCTAGTGAGGAAGATAGTGTTCCTCTGTTTTACAGAAGCTTAACCAAATGCACCTGCTGGTTGGTGGGAGCGTTGAAATTCAAACTCATGTCTCTGGATTCCAGTTCTTTTGCCATGAACATCTTCTGGTGATTGTACATCGAGTATGTGATGCTGCTGCTGGGCATCCCCCCTTCGCCATGTGCAGTTAACTCTTAGGCATCCATCGACACCTGATTGGCTGTGCTCACTAACCAGAGGAGCCCTGCAGTCCAGGCAGAGAATAGGTCTGAGGCAGGAGGGTGACGTTGAACAGGGAATTGGTTTATGCAGGATTTTTTTTTAATAGACATTTTTCAATAGATTTTTTTTTAGAACAGCTTTACGTGGGATTTTTGCTTCTGAATTTTAGTATATGATTTTGGAGGGAAGGTTGTGGAAAGAACACAGGATGGTGGTCATGAAATAGATTCTGTTCACCACTAACTAATTTGGTAATATTCCTGCTTCACTTATTTTCTGTGTTAATGATATCTTTGATCTAGGCTTTAAGTTAGAAATGATACTGTATGTGCCAGAGAGCTTAGAGAATAATTCTCACACGATATAAATGTAAGGTATCACTATTAAAAATGACTCGAGTCTCATGTTTTTGGTCTCTAGATACAGTCTTTCTTTTATTACACTGGAGTACTTTTGATTTTGTTTTATGTAAAACTGTTCTATAGATGTCATTTTAAAGTTTTTGCTGTCAAATTTTGTTGTTTTTCTAATAACTAAGACAGCAGCTGTGGATGTGGCTTAAAAACTGATGAACTTCTACAATGATGAGCCTTTATGGAGCAATGAAAGGCTGCTTACAAATTGTAGCCACAGTTGCAGTGAATTCTGTGTTTGTTCCCTAAGGGTGAATGTATTTTGAGGGGGGTGATGTAGGATAGTACAAACTGAGAGAGTGTTTCTGTTTTGGGAATCTTTGGAGCAAGTCATTTATGCTACTGCTTTTATTTCTTATGACTTTGAAGGAATTTGGAATGTTTTGCTTGACTTTTGATGATCTTTAAGTGTATTACTTGGATATGTGTACAGTAAAGATAAATCGTAATTTTAGTTGTTTTATGGACATGGTTTCTGTCATCAGATATTTTTGCCCTCAGTAACTACTGTGTGCAATAGCACTTATGGATGATGCTTTACCTGTCTGCTGTCCAAAGCTATAAATGTTGGATTCTTTGGAACTAAATACTTTCTATTTGGTATGATTAACTCATACATATAGTTTTAGGTACAGTACATATACCTATTTTCATTTCGAAAGTATATGGTTTTATTTTTTTTATTATTTTCTTTAAGAACTTTTATTGAGATACAATTGGCATACAGTAAACTGCATCAAAAATATATGGTTTTAATACGTTATTGAGCAGATCCAAATAATTATAAATTATTAAAAGTAGTTTTACTCTGAGATAGTAAAGATCACACCTGAAGCTGAGCTACAAGAAATAAGGGAGGCTTGGTATTTTCTATCAAAATACCTAGAAGATAAATTTCTCCAATGAAAAGAATTCTAGAAAATATTTATTTAAAAAAAAGGAAGAAGGGGGGAGGGAAGGGTGCAGGAGGAATAGTTGAAACTTATGAGGCTCTGTGACCAAAAAACAAAACAAAACAAACAAAACCCAAACAAACAACCCCCCCCCATAACTGTATGTGTGGGATTATAGTCAGTATTTAGTAAGTTATTAGAGTATATATTTACAAATCTCTAAACTATGTATTTAAATTAACATAATAGATTCACTTTATTTGTAAAGGCAGTGTTTAACAGGCTTCCTGATCATAAATTGCTTAGTATTGAAGATATTCAATAAGTACAGGTTGCGGTGGTGCAGTGGTTAAGAATCCACCTGCCAATGCCAGGGACCCGGGTTCCATCCCTGGGCTGGGAAGATCCCACATGCCAAGGAGCAGCTAAGCCCGTGTACCACAACTACTGAGCCTGCGCTCTGGAGCCTGCAAGCTGCAACTACTGATGCCCATGTGCCTAGAGCCCGTGCTCCACAACAAGAGAAGCCACTGCAATGAAGACCCGATGCAGCTAATAAATAAATAAATAAAATTAAAAAAAAAAAACACTGGAAGATCAACGTAATTCATCATACTAACAGACTAAAAAAAAAATACAGGTTGAATATGCTGTTAAAATTAACTTTTATGTTGTTAAATTGTCTCATTTTTCCTAATGGTTAAGAGAATTTAAACCTTGACAGTAACTTCTGTTCTTTCATTGTGTGGGACAGGATTTTATGCACATTAAAAACAACAGTTTTTGTGAATTGTAGTTATTATCCACAAGCACTTTTAGATATTAAAGCATTCCCAGTGAGTTACTTCTGATTCATAATCAGATTTTAGCAGAGCAGATGTGGTCTGCCAATGGAATAATTAGCCAAAAAATATTAGGGGGTTAGAGAGCCCTTTGTGTAACATTTAACTTTAGTTTCTTGGCTAGTTTATATGAGTAAAGTTTTGAGGCAGTTAAATTTTCTTTTCTTCTCTTGGGATCTCACAGTTGTCACTGGTAGCTGTAATCACTAGGGGACTAGGAATATTATTTCCGTAAACAGATGGCTTTTCTAGCGCTAGTCTCTAGCAGTGCTGGTTAGGTTCCTGTTTATGTTGGATGAGTTCCTAATCACACCAACTTGGTATGCTCTTGAAAGATGATACCTGGCAATAGAATACGATGTCGATATTAAAATGACTTTGTGACCTTGGAAACTTAGAAAAGTTGGAGGTATATATAATTGCCATGTTCCTGGGGGAAGGCAGTCTGTTTCTGTGAGAGGAATCACCTAGTAATGGGTACCGATGCCTCAGCTGTCCTCTCAGGGATTCCTTAGCTACCTCTTCCACTTTTTGACTTTCATTATTAGCTCTGGCATCAGTGTGCTGTTTTCATTTCTGCTCGGTCAGATGACTAGCCCATCCAGTGCTTTGAGTCATTGGTGGGTTTTTCTTAGGATTAAGGATAGGTTTCTATTGTGTACAAGGAAGATTTTCAGAGAGTACAGTGATACAGTTACTTAAAATTACAAGATCATAACCTTTTTCTTCTGCTCTAATGTGAAGCTTTTATTTGCTGTTAATAGGATTATCTTCCCACTTTTAGTGTCTGTTTTCCTTTTCCTGTTGGACATTTTTGTTTTGTTTTTGGTCCCTCCACTTGGCTTTTGGGATTCCCTGAGTAGGGATTGAACCCATGCCCCTGGCAGTAAAAGTGCAGTGTCCTAACCATTGGACAACTAGGGAATTCCCCTGTTGGACATTTTAAAACAGACACATATGGGGGATCCACATGTATACTTATGCTCCTGAAATTTTAAAAACACAAATCAACTATTAGGATTCAAAAAAGTTTGCATTTGTAAGCTATATTTACTCTAGGAAGAAATTTCTGTAGTTTGAAGTCATTTTAAAATATCTGAAAGGAATTTGTGAAGACAGGTTGCCTTTTGAAAAGACAGAGAGGAGCTCTATTTCTTTAATGTAACTTGTTGGGGAAAGTTGTAAGAGTGAATAGAGTCTTGGCAGGTACAGCTTGATTTTGGAGCTATTAAAAATTTGTCAAGGGACTTCCCTGGTGGTCCGGTGGGTAAAACTCCGTGTTTCCAATGCAGGGGCCAGGTTCAATCCCTGGTTGGGGAAGTAGATCCCACATGCATGCCACAACTAAAGATCCCATGTGCCACAACTAAGACCCGGCACAGCCTAAATAAATAAATAAATAAATAAATATTTTTAAAAACTCATCAAGAAGGAGAAACACTGGTGCTTTACACACTTTGTTGGTGTCGGGGATGATGGTGCCATGTGTTAGAATTAGACGGCACTGAGATAACTGGGATAGTAGAGGAGTGGAGTTAGTGTTTTTGGTCTGAGTGGGGAGAAGTTTTTGGTTTTGAACTTGTTTCGTTTGAGGCCATTGTGAGACAGTTAGATGAAGATATCCAGTGGCCAGCTACATATATAAATTATGTCTGTGGTTCCTGGTTCTCAGGAGAGAGAGGTCAAGGTTGTACATACATACTCGAAGACTCTTAGATGGTAATTAAAACCTTGGGAGTGGGCAAAATCTCCTCAGGGAGAGGTGGAGTTGAATAGAGGCAAAACCGCAGCGACACTTAAGGAGTGGTTAGAGGTGTAAAAACTAGTAAAGGAAAACTAATAGAAGAGGTGAGACAAAAACCTTGACAGTGTAGTGTCACAAAAATGAAGAGAGTACTTTCTAGGAGGAGGGAAACTTGTCAGTTGTGTCACATGCTACAAAGAGGGCAGTGGAATAAATACAAATTCTCACTCGTTTAGGAGTTTAGGACCTCAAATTGGTAAGAACAGTTTTAGTGAACTGGTGGGAGCTGAAATGTGGTTTGACCCGAGTTGAGGAAGTGGAGACAACTCTGAAGAGCAGTGGTGCAGAAGTTGGTGGGAATGGAGCCTAGGCGGGTGTTGTGATGGAACTTTTTGAGGTGGAATAGGCTTGACTTGTTCAGATGCTTATTGGAAGGAACACAGAGAGGGAAGGGAATGAAATTCATAATTGAAACTCCTGTTGGTGCATTTCCTATAACATTGTGCAGCTTCTCATGTATTAGTGGAAAGTCAGCATTTTTAAAAGGGGTTTTGTTGGGGAGAAAGGCACACATTTAGTTTATGCTGTGGCAGTGAAGACATTCATGAACTTGATTCTCTTAACTTTTCAGAGTCTCTGCATGTTGACTATCTCATTTTAATTTTTTTTTTTTTTTTTTTTTTGGCTGTACTGCGTGGCATGTAGAACTTCCCCTGACCAGGGATTGAACCTGTGCCCCCTGCAGTGGAAGCACGGAGTCTTAATCACTGGACCACCAGGGAAGTCCTGACTATCTCATTGTAATGAGGGAAAATATTCTGTATTGTTTTTCTCCTCAAGTGATGATGTTTATTCATTGATTCTTTAATTTTTTTTTTTTTTTTTTTTTTTTTTTTGCTTGGTGCCCCTAATGATTGACTGAGGTGGTGGATTTAATTAATTCATATGAACCCAAAGAAGATTGCCTGTCTTTGAGGTCTTGATCTGTATACTACAAGAGCTATGTGGCCTGTGCAGCAGTTTGTTTAAAATGTTATTTATTTCTTTACTTATTTATTTGTTATTTAGGCTGTATTGGGTCTTTGTTGCTGTGCGCGGGCTTTCTCTAGTTGGCGAGTGGGGGCTACTCTTCGTTGCAGTGTGTGGGCTTCTCATTGGGGTGGCTTTTCTTGCTGCGGCACGTGGGCTTTAGTAGTTGCGGCTTGTGAGCTCTGGAGTGCAGGCTCAGTAATTGTGGCTCTCGGGCTTAGTTGCTCTGTGGCATGAGGGATCTTCCCAGCCCAGGGATGGAACCCTGTCCTCTGTATTGGCAGGCGGATTCTTAACCACTATGCCACCAGGGAAGTCCCAGTTTGTTTTGCTTTGTACTATATTATAGCCTCTAGACTTTTGATTGTTTACCTATATCACTAGAAAGTTTAATGTGTACCCCAGTATATGTGATTGTGTATCAATAAATTGTAATGAAGTGTTGTACTTTACTAATATACACATTGAAGTATGTACAGAAATTTCAAATGTTAAAAAATCTTGTGATAAAAATGAGGTAAACAGTTTTAAAGATGCTTTTAATAGAATGGTAGACTCCCTTTTTATCTTCACAAGTATTTTTTAGTGAGAGCAGTGTATTTAAGTTTACAATTTTTTAAATTGTGGTATACATAATATACGTCATTTAAAAAAATCTTGGTTAATACTTTGAGAGTTATTCAAAGAACTAGTTGTAAGTTATTTTACTTCTATACAAATCAGGTGATCTTCGTAGCTGAAATTGTTTAAATGCCATGCTTACCTTAAGTATTTTTAATTTTACAAATATAACTGGTAGATTGCATACCACAGGAAGCTGCATGTCTTCACAGGAAAAGTAATCAATTTGGGGACCTTTTGTGTAAGAAAAACGAATAACTCATCAAGTTTCACAACCTTTTTAAGTGTTTTGCCACAAGGTGAAGAGCAAGCCTCTATGTGGTACAGAAGATTTTCATGGTTACTCCCTATTTCATGAAGATATAGAGTTTTATAAAACCAGCCATATCCGTGACATCTGGTAGAACTTTTTGCCATTCTCTTGTTTTCTTGCTTGCTAATTGAAAGGCGAAATGAATGTTTCTTTTGTGATGGGATCTCAGTAAGCTTTTTATAGAAATCTTGTTTTATTTTGCTTAAAGCAGCCACTCTCATAGCAGACAGTATTCTTACTGATTTTCCACAAAAAATTAAAGAAGTCAAAGAAGCTCCCTCCTGAAGACACCTTGTCTTTTTGTTCAGTTTTCTATCCCTTGTACCTAGAAGAGTGCCTGTCATGTAAAAGGCACTCAGTAAATATTTAACCGTAGAATGAATTTGCAGTTGAGAATATGTTTCCCTATAGATGTTTTCTTAGAAAACTTTGCATTTCATTAAGAAGCCAATAAAGGCTAAATAAACTGAGGCATATTAAAAAGAACATAATTACCTACTTTATGACAGATTTCCCACACTATGTAATTTTTTCTAATACTAGTTTTTCTCCCCCTTAATCTTCAATAGTGTTTTCTGTGCATATTTATACAGTAATTTACTGACAGAAAAATATATTTTGAGGGATTTTTCCCAGTGGTGCAGTGGTTAAGAATCTCCCTGCCCATGCAGGGGACATGGGTTCGATCCCTGGACTGGGAAGATGCCACATGCCTTGGAGCAGCTAAGCCCGTATGCCACAACTACTGAGCCTGTGCTCTAGAGCCTGAGAGCCACAACTCCTGAGCCTATGCGTTGCAACTACTGAAGCCCATGCACCCAGCTCTGCAACAAGAGAAGCCACCACAATGAGAAGCCTGTGCACTGCAACAAAGAGTAGCCCCTGCTTGCCACAATTAGAGAAAACCCGCGTGCAGCAACAAAGACCCAATGCAGCCAATAAATAAATCTTAAAAAAAAAAGAAGAGAAAAATACGTTTTGATTTATGTTCATGTTCTTCCCCAAGTCAGACTTTAGCCTTTTCTACCATGACCGGAAGAATAAGTTTTTCCCATGGTATGTGCCTTTTTTTTTTTTTTTTTTTTTTTAAAACAGCATGCAGGATCTTAGTTCCCCAACCAGGGATCGAACCCACACCTCCTGCAGTGGAAGTGTGACGTCTTAACCACTGGACCTCCAGACGAGTCCCTGTGGCTTCTTATCTTACACAATTTTATAAGAAATCATAAAAGAGGTATCTAAACTCTGACATTTTCCAAAATATTGAGTTGAAAATCATGACTTTAAACCGTGCCAGAGAGAAAAACTCAACCTAGAGAGATCTGTTATAAATAAGTACTTAAAATTGTAAGTGTATTACTAATTGTGATTGCTTTACATTGTCATTTGCTAATATTTTGGGGCAAAATTTATATATACAGTGAAGTTACTGTTGATAATATATGTAAATCTATATTTTAAAAAGTTATCTTGGTGATTTCTTTTTTTTCACTGTTTTGTTATATCTGATTAATCATTGTTTTTACTTGGTAAAGAGGGAATACTAGGAGGAAGAGGTACCCTTCTGCCATTTTTTTATTTAGTGTGCTTAAATTATTATTATTATCTCCAATACCTCTTTTGTTATAGAAATTATCTTAAGTCTCTCACCTGTATTCTGAGGGCTTAGGTCATTAAACTAGGTAATTTTTGTGATGTGCTGAAACAGATCAGTCGTTGAGGACACCATTATCAACCCTTCATATTGTGGAACATCTCTTATTCCCTCAGGTTGGGATCATCTAACATAGACTGAGCCCTAGCGATGTATTCAAAGGTTTTCGAGTGCCAACTGTCCCAGACATCCTTAGGATATGCCAGTGGACAAAACAGACCAAAAAAAAAAAAAAATATATATATATATATATCTATCTGCCATAGAGGTTGCATTTTAGTGAGAGGGACAGACAGAAACCAAATAAGTAAAATATTTATTGAGATAGGGCTTTAGAAGAGAAATAGTGTTGGAATAGGATAGGGAGTATCAAGAAGAGGTTGCAACAAGATAAAGTGTTCTTGGAAGGTTGCTGAGATGGTAACACTTGAGCAAAGGACCATAGGGTTAAGGTGAGAATGTGAGGCATGTTGTATGTGGGGACAGAACATTCCAGCAAGAAGGAACAGCAAATGTAAAGACCCTGAGGCAAAGTGTGCCTAGATGAGATATGGTATGCAAAGACAAGAATCAAGGCTAACCTCATGTTCTGGTCTGAGCAGCGATAATTACAGGGTCGCCATCATTTACTATGGGAAACAGGTTTTGGGTGTGGGATGGGGAGATGAGGATGTATGCAGAGGAATAATTTGCTTGCACAGCTTCTGGATTTTGCCTGGTGATGAATCAAAAACTGTCAGGCAGGGACTTCCCTGCTGGCGCAGTGGTTAAGAGTCCATGCTCCTAACGCAGAGGACCCAGGTTCGATCCCTGGTCAGGGAACTAGATCCCACATGTATGCTGCAACTAAGAGTTCACATGTCACAACCAAGGAGCCAGTGAGCTGCAACTAAGACCCAGAGCAACCAAAAAAAAAAAGTTAGGCAAAAAATGTGATTTTGAATAACTTTCACTCTAAATTGATGATACTTAGGGAACATGAACTAATTTATTTGCTCAATCCAAAGGTAATTAATAAATGAATGAAACTTTCCTGGAGTAAATGAAAGTGTTTTACACATTTAAGTAATTCAAAATTAAGTAATTCAAAAAACTTGGTATTTTCTTGCTTTATTCTATTAAAAATGCAAAACCTCTCTCCCAGCCTTGTTGATTTAAACAATAAATGTGGTAATATTTTACAGATTAGTATGTAATCTCTGACATATGAGGAACATAATACTGAGACCATTTAGATAGAAACAGGGAAATAGGGAGGCATAATATTAAACTAATGGGAAGAAGAAGCAAATTTTCAGCCACTGTGATGTTATGATTTATAAATCTGGTCATCAGATGACCAGAAATAGACTTCTCATACATATTTGGTCTTGTCCACGGTTCCTGGCTCACAGCTCCTAAAACCCATGGAATTTGCTAAGTAATAAAGGTGTCTTTTGTTATGTTAATGAGGTAGCTTTGGACGTTTCCCCATAGCTTGCCCTTTGCATATCTTCCAGTTGGCTATTCCTGAGTTATCTTTTTATAATAAACCATTAATGTAGTAAGTGTGAGCCACTTTAGCAGATTAATCGAACCCAAGGAGAGGGTCATGGGCATCTCTGGTCTATATAGCTGGTTGGTCAGAAACACAGGTAATAACCTGGTCTTGAGACTGGCTTCTGAAACCCAAGGTGGAGGTCATTGGAACCTATCTCCAGGTAGATAGTGTCAGAATTGAGTTGAATTGTAGGACACCTTTCTAGTGTCCAGGGAGCTGCTTGTTGGTGTGAGAAGTCCCCTTTCTGTGTTGGAGTTAGTACCAGAACCTGAATCTACATTTAAACACATACTTAGGTCTCCAGGCGTCACTTAAGTGATTGTTTTCTGAGAATGCTTTATGTTATAAACAGTTATTTCTGGGCAACTGTGTATCAAAATATCTGCTTTATATGGCCTGTTTTCTATACAAACTGTGTTTATCTTTCTATATGAGCTTTCTGTTTTGATGCTATATTTATAAATTCAGAAATCCATGCATGCTGGGTAGGCGCCATTGCCTTAGTTTATGTAATAGATTATTAAGTAGAATCATTCTCATGGGATCATCTTCTCTAGTTGTTAAGAGAGGAAGTGTATTAAGGGCTGCTTTGGGGTGTGTATGTGTGTGTGTCTCATGTCTAATTTGGGGGTCACGATTAGTTGACATTGATCTTTGTGTAAAGATCAACAACAGATCATCAAAGTAGCATTAATCACTACTACTTCATTTTTGTCCTAATGGAAGCAATTTTAACACACATTTATTATTTTCTCTGTAGCATTGGAGTTAACCTCACATCTTTTCAAAACCAAAACCAAACAAAAAACTATCCATGGCATTTTAGTACATCCATGTACTAAAGGTTCATAGGGATTGCTTTGTCTAATGCACACAAGAGTTTCTGCCATGATGCCATATACAGTTGGCCTTTTGTATCCGCAGATTCTGTATCTGAGAAGTCAACCAACTGTGGTTCAAGAATATTTGGGGAGAAAAAAATCCAGAAAGTTCCAAAAAGCACAATTTGAATTTGCCACTTGCTGGCAACTATTTACATAGTATTTATGAAACATTTACATTGTATTAAGTATTATAAGTAATCTAGAGATGATTTAAAGTATATGGGAAGATGTGCATAGGTTGTATGTAAATACTGTGTGATTTTATATAAGATACTTGGACATCTGCAGATTTTGGTATCCTAGGGGGTCCTGGAACCAATCACCTGCAAATACTGAGGGATGACTATGTAGCTTGACAAAATTTGAGATTTGCAAAATTGTGCAATGAAAATAATAAGGCTTATGGGGAAAAAAGAGTTAGGACAGACTAGTGAAATTCCATGAAACTCTGATCTTGGATACTAAAAGCAACAGCAATCCTATAAGAAACAAAGGACTCTAGAGTTTTTATTACCATCAATCTTCGGAATCTTGACCTTTTGATTCAGTCTCTTCTAGTTGTAGGTCCTGGAAGGGCATTGCTTCTAAGAGACTATTTTTATTAAGATTAAAAATCTAATCCTATTTGTAGCCTTCTTCATTAATCCATTGTTTTAATACAGGGGGAACTTTTTTTTTTTTTTGCAGCTTCTTCATCTGCACAGGCAGCTTTGTGAAATAGGTTAACCCAGCTAGCTGAAAGAGTAGCCATTCCTGAAGCCACTAAACCAACTACTACTTGTAAGAAAGAAAAGCATGTTTGTAGATTTTCAGGGCTTTTCCCTTAAAATATTCATCTGTTACTGAGCTTTTTATTTGTGGAAAAGCTTTCCCCATTTGCCTCAAAACATTAATATGCTAAGAAAAATAGTGTATGAAGCAACATGACTTCTTTTACACTAGCATCAGTCCCATTTCTAGTTGTCTAAGAAGTAATTTACAGCAAAGAAACATACGTTGTAACAGAACAGACTTTATACTTGTTTTGATTTGTTAAATGCGTAGGGTCAAGGGCTGACCCTTGAACACCTTATGGGTCAGGGGCACCGGACACCTGGGCAGTGGGAAATCCCCATATAACTTTACAGTCGGCCCCCTGTACCCATAGTTCCACATCCTCGGATTCACCCAACCATGGATCGCGTGGTACTATAGTATGTATTTACTGAAGAAAAAAAAAAAATCCGTGTGTAAATGGACCTGCATAGTTCAAATTGTGTTGTTCAAGGATCAACTGTATTAATTTTGGAATCAGGAAGACCAGGCTTTGAATTCTGGCTCTATCAGTTAAATGTCACTTTTTGCAAGTTACTTGACTTATTTTTTTTTTTTTTTTTTGGGCACACGGGCTTAGTTGCTCCGCGGCATGTGGGATCTTCCTGGAGCTGGGATTGAACCCGTGACCTCTGAATTGGCAGGCGGATTCTTAACCACTGCGCCACCTAGGAAGCCCCTACTTGACTTATTTAAGCCTCAATTTCTGTATCTGTAAAATGGAACTAATTATCGTACCTGCCTGTAGAGTTTGGTAGTAAATAAAGGAGATAATACCTGACAATTTTTTTTACACACTGAATTTATTAATAGTAAGTGTTAGCTCTTATTTGCAGTTGTCATTTATAATTCATAATACTCTTCAGAGCATGACATAACATATATCACTATCAAGGAATATTTTCAGCAAGTTTAACATTTTTCAAGTAATTTTTAGATCCTTATTAATTTTATTTAATATAAAATACAAGAAGGCAGGATTTTGTTTTTACTCTTCAATGTAGGTCACAAGGAAAACAGACACAGAGTGTGGTAAATGAGATTTGTATTTTCATTTTTTGGGCAGAGTTTTACATAGGAAACTGGTAAAATAATCAGAAAATGCAGAAGCTGTAATTGTATTCAGGCTCATGTGATGTAAAGGGGATAGAAACAGGTTTTTTTCCCTTAGATTGTACAGGAGATGAACTCTGTTTAAAAGCCATTAAAAATTTTATACTGCTTTTGCCTGTGACGTGTAGTGTTTTTTGAGGTTTATATTCTGTCTTCCAGCTCAAAGGTTTCATTTAACCAAATAAGTTGAACTGGAACTCCATTTAAAACTTCTCATTGGGACTTCCCTGGTAACACTGTGGTTAAGAATCTGCCTGCCAGTGCAGCGGACACAGGTTCAATCCCTGGTCCGGGAAAATCCCACATGCCGTGGAGCAACTAAGCCTGTGAGTCACAACTACTCAGCCTGTGCTCTAGAGCCCTCGAGCCACAACTTTTGAGCCCGTGTGCCACAACTACTGAAGCCCACACTCCTAGAGCCTGTGCTCAGCAATAAGAGAAGCCATCTCAATAAGAAGCCCGTGCACCGCAAAGAAGAGTAGCCCCAGCTCGCCGCAACTAGAGAAAGGCCGTGCACAGCAACAAAGACCCAATGCAGCCAATAGATAAATTAATTTAAAAAATTCCAATAAAAACTTATAATCCTTCTTATTTGACTTGATATTGCCTATTGGCATTTTTATTCTAAGTATCATGCACTGAACTATTTTTGACATTCTATTTAGGAGTCATTTCTTTCCTTTTTTTAAGATTTATTTAAAAATATTTATTTATTTATTTATTTATTTATTTATTTATTTGGGTGCAGCAGCTCTTAGTTGCAGCAGGTGGGCTCTTTAGTTGTAGCATGCATGGTGGGATCTAGTTCCCTGACCAGGGATCAAACCTGGGCCCTCTGCAGTGAAAGCACCAAGTCCTAACCACTGGACCACCAGGGAATTCCCCTTAAACTTTTACATCATGCTAGAGGAAGATGAGTTCTGGAAATCTGGAGGCAAGAGATTTTGTTTAGGAATACCTGAGTACTCTCTGTCCTCCGTTCCTCCCATTCAGAATGTGGTTCTTGTAGGAGACAGATGAATTAATTAAAAAACCACAAGTGCCCAGTGTTTGTAAACATTCCTTTAAAAGGAAGAAAACAAAATCAGTAGAAGGGTAAGCCTCAGTAGTGGCTGAGAGAGAATGTGGCTGTTTTCTCAACTCTGCTAGAGCTGGACCTGAGGAGTGTGTCGTTGGCAGCTGTGAATGTCATTAGGGAGCCTGGGCCAAGATAAACCTGTGCCAGGATAGGCTGCTTGTGCTTCTGCTCTGTGTAGCCACTGCCATTCAGTTAAGTTCTGTATCATTGGATAAATAGAGTAGGAGCTAGATCAGGCGAAATAAATTGAAAGTGAGAGAGATTGTCTGTGTAGGTTCTTCCTCCTTGTTTGAAATGTTACACACTTAATACAGGAATATATTCTTTTTGTTTTAATACAATTATATATTTGTTTATTTTTTTAAGAACTTTTATTGAGATACAATTGACATACAATAAACTGCGTGTATTTAAAGTGTACAATTTGATTTTTTTTCTTATTGGTAATGTATATATGGCAATCCCAATCTCCCAATTCATTCCCCCCCAACCCTCCCCGCTCTCCCCACTTGGTGTCTGTATGTTTGTTCTCTACATTTGTGTCTCTATTTCTGCCTTGCAAAGCAGTTGATTTGTACCATTTTTCTAATACAGGAATATATTCTTGTATCATTATTAGGATAGTTTAGAAGCCCCAAGTTCTACTCCCTCCCCCAGAGGTATCCAGTTTTAAAACTTTGAGATACGTTCTTCCAGACAATTTTCCATGTACTTAAATGCATGTAAAAGTATGTAAGTATAGTTTGGGTTTTCTAGAGGGCAGATGGGCTCATATTATTGGATTTGTGTATTAGATATTATGTTTACTTTAAAAAGTTAATAGTTCTTGAGTTCTTAGCATATATTTAGCATTACTTTTCTTGGGAATTCCCTGGTGGTCAGTGCTTTCACTGCTGTGGGCACGTGTTCCATCCCTGGTTGGGGAACGAAGATCCTACAAAGCCACGTGGCACAGCCCCCCAAAACAACAACAACAACAGCAATCTGTGTAGTGTTCCGTACCTGTAATACACATGTAACAGAACTTATTTAGCCAGTTTGCATTTGGCATACAACTACCTGTATTTCTCTTTCAAGGAACAGTACTATAGTAGCCACATATCCATGAGTGTTTTTGTAGGACATACACTTAGAAGTGGAAATGCTGGTTGCAGGGATATGTACATTTGTAGTTTTGATAGATACTGCCAGCTCCAGAACCTTATATTAACGCACACCCGTATATATAGCAGTGTGTGAGTTGATGAATGGATTTCAACAGGAATTAAGAAGGGACTTCTGTACAGATGGAGAAGTGTGGGAAAAAGCATGGAGGGACACAGCCTAGTAAATATGATGAGGCAAAAGGGAGTAAAGAATCTGATGTGTAGAGTATAGGAAGCAAGAGGGGCTTATGGACTAGTCTAGAAAGGTAGGTTGGATCAGATAGCAAAGTTTTTATTGTGTTGCTCAGAACTTTAAACTTGAATGGACAATGGGGGCCTTTGGAAAGGCTTTACACATGATCTTTATTTCAAAAGCAGTTAGCTGTGAAGGCTAGGTTTTTGAGATGGGAAATTGGCTATGAGACTGTTACATAATGATATGCTGAGTGAAGGCCGTGACATTGGAAATTAAAGAATCAGATTCAAGCAGTGGTACGGAGTTAAAACCAGTTTGTAAGATTGGTGGCTTAGAATGAAAACGGAGAAGATTGAATATTGTGGCTGAGTGGGTAGGTGGCACTATTTATAAAAACAAAAATAAAATGAGAAATAGGTTTGGGATAAAATAAGGGATTATTTATTAAAATATAAGGAAGAAGATAATTTACTATACAGTACTGAAATATTTCCATGAGGTGTGTTGAGTTTTTTTTTTATTGTAGCAAAACATATGTAGCATAAGATTTATGATTTTAACCATTTTTAACTGTTTGGTTCAGTGGTATTAGGTGCATTCATGTTGTACAGCTGTCACCACCAACCATCTCCAGAACTTTTTCCATCTTCCTAACCTGAAACTCTGAATTCATTAAACTCTAACTCTGTTCCCCCTTACCCTGAGCCCTTGGTAACCACCATTCTACTTTCTGTTCTATCTCTATGAATTTGTTCTAGGTACCTCATGAGTGGAGTCATGCTACAGTATTGTCTTTTTGTGACTGGCTTAATATTTCCAATAGCATAATGTCTTCAAGGTTCATCCGTGTTGTAGCATATATCAGAATTTCTTACCTTTTTAAGGTAGAATAGTATTCCATTGTGTGCATGTACCACATTTTATTTATTTATTGGCTGTGTTGGGTCTTCATTGTTGCACGTGGGCTTTCTCTAGTTGTGGTGAGTGGGGGCTATTCTTCATTGCAATGTGCAGGCTTCTCATTGCGGTGGCTTCTCTTGTTGCCGAGCACCAGCTCTAGGTGTGCAGGCTTCACAAGTTGTGGCACACAGGCTCAGTAGTTGTGGCTCACGGGCTCTAGAGCACAGGCTTTGTTGCTCCACGGCATGTGGGATCTTCCCAGACCAGGGATTGAACCTGTGTCCCCTGCATTGGCAGGCAGATTCTTAACCACTGTGCCACCAGGGAAGTCCTGTACCACATTTTAAAAATCAGCCCATTTCCTGGTGGACAGTTGTGTTTGTTTGAGTTTTTTGTTTGTTTTGTGGGGGTTTTTTTTTTTGGTGGGGGGAGGGGAATCTTGGGTTTTTTGTTTGTTATTGGAGATTGCGTGTAGTAACATTGAGTTTGATAAAACTGTGCAAACCACTATACTCTCGTAGAGACCCACTGTTGGAAAATAGTGTTTACTGCCACAAGGATGATTATAGAAGATCATATCAGTACTTTGTAGAACTCAAATATACTATGGCTATTGGAAAAATGACCTAAAATGCTTATCCTACTAGTGGTAGATACCACAATGGTCAAAGGTATAGTCTAAAGTTAACCAGACTTACAAGACTTGAGGTTTTAAATATTATCATTGGATTATTGTGAGGAGTAAGTAAAATGTACAAAATTACGTACACTTCGAAGTGCCCAAAACAGAGACAGTGTTGTAATACATGTTCTAGTCTGGTTGACTGAAGAACTGCTTGAAGAGTTTGAACTATTAGATAGGTGAGATAAAACAACCCCAGCATCTGATGAAATAAGTTAAGTGATAAGGGTATCCTATAAAATAGGGATGAGTTGTTGTCAAGGAACTGTTACCTGGTGATTGTGAAAGTGTCTCTAAAATCTTGATACTTTGTGGCAGTGATTTTCTTTTGTTAAGAATAAATTTATTTATTGGCTGTGTTGGGTCTTCATTGCTGTGCATAGGCTTTCTCTAGTTGTGGAGAGCGGGGGCTATTCTTCATTGTGGTGTGAGGGCTTCTCATTGCAGTGGCTTCTCTTGTTGTGGAGCATGGGCTCCAGGCGCGTGGGCTTTAGTAGTTTTGGCATGTTGGCTCAGTAGTTGTGGCTCACGGGCTCTGGAGTGCAGGCTCAGTAGTTGTGGCACATGGGCTTAGCTTCTCCACGTCGTGTGGGATCTTCCTGGCCCAGGTATCGAACCCGTGTCCCCTGCATTGGCAGGCGGATTCTTAACCACTGCGCCACCAGGGAAGTTCAATAATTTTCTAATTGATGTTAAAATGAGAGCAATGAGGTGAGAATGAATATATCAGAGAGGTTCCTTTCTCTTTTTACTCATTACTCCCTAGAAAACACATACTCACTTTCCACGTTCTCTGCAGTTCATTTCTGTTTAGCTGAATTGTAGTTCTAGGCCCACAGCCTGAAACTGTTGACTTATGTTAATACTTTTCAACACAATTCCATCTCAGGAACATGAGTTACATTTTGAAACTCTTTAATATATGATTTTCCTGCGTGTTCCTTTCCTGTTAAAACGTATACCCAAACAAATTGCTGTGCATCAAACTTTCATAACATTTGGCATTGGAAAATTGAAAAGCGTGAAGAGAATACAAAATATAGACGAAACATAGTGATGGAAAATTTAAGCAACAGATCAAAAGAAGTCCTTAGAGACTTTGAAATTAGTTCTTTACAGGATTGCTAAAGTTATAGGACAGTTCTTTAGCTTTATTAATGTCTTTCAGCCTCATGGTAAAAGATAAGCAAATAGAAGGTAGCTGGTAATTTACATGAGATGCTTAACATGTGGAAAGCACATATGTGTTGTCTGTTAAATTCATTGTTTCTATTTATGGTCTTAAGACTGAGAAGCATTTTGGTGATTGGAGAGCATCAGATAATAGGTTCCTGTCCTTAGTTGAGATTGCCTTTATTATTTTACTTCTATGGTGTTTGAATATGGACTGTTTCCCTTAATTCCTGTAGTTAGAGATTTTCTTAAATATTGTTACCACAGTATCGTTTATTCAGCACCAACAGATACAGATGGCAGAGGGTGCATGATTAAAATACTAAGATTATTAGGACGCTCGTTTAATAAATCATATACTTATCTTATTTTTAAAAAGTTCCAACTACAAGCAAGAACTGAATACACTAACTTAAGTGGTCATATCTCCCTACTCTTTGCAGAAAGTTCTGATAAACTGTAATAAACTCTATTAGAATATCTGAGCATATCGAATTTATTATATCCAAACCGAACTACTAAAACCCGCCTTTTCCTAATGTAATTTTTCTTCCAGTGTTATAGAGATATAATTGACATACAGCATTTTATAAGTTTATGGTGTATAGCATATAATAGGTTACATACATCAGAATAAGTTTGGTGAAGAATCACAATCTCATATAGATCCAAAATTAAAGACATGAACCAACCCCACCCCAAATCTTCTCCTTAAGTTTTCCCCATCTCATTGAATAACTTTATCCTTTGAGTTGCTTAGGTTAGAAACCTTGAAGTCACGGTTCTCGTCCTCTTTTTTCTTCAGCTCCACAGTCCATGGTGTCATCAGTTGTTGTAAGTTTTGTCTTTAAAATATGTCCATAGTTTCATCACCTGTGACCCTTCCCACTGCTTCCACCCTGTATGAAGCTTTGTCATCTTTAACCTGCAGAGTCAGCACAGCCTCCTAACTAGTCTCTGCTGCCGCTTCCCCTGTGCCTTTTCTCTCTCTCTGCTTGGCAGCTAAATCCATGCTCATCTTCCTCTGCTTAGATCTTGATCTTGCTTGACTCAAAATTTGTAGTTAAAAGCTCAAAAGACCTTCCTGATCTGTGGTGTCCCTAGAAAATGCACACACACCCCCCCACTGTACTCACACAAACTCACTTAACCTCTTGTCTCCTAATAACCTTCTCCTGTAGTCTCTGTTCCTTGGTGAAACACTCCTGCTTTAGGGCTCTTGGACCTGCTGTTTATTCCCTTTGCGTGAAATCTTCCTTCTTTCGTCATCTCCTTCAGATCTTTGCTCAAATATTACCTCATTGAGGGCTTATTTAAAATTTTACCTACTCCCTGTCTTCCTTATCCTTTCCTTCTCTATTTCTCTCAGTAGCATTTACCACTATCTGACATTCTAATTACACCACAAACTGTCCTGCCAAGGATTTTGGTCTGTTTTATACACTGAGGTATCCTCAGTACTTAAAAAAGGGCTGAAACATTGTAGATGTTCAAATATTTGTTGAACTAATGAATTTGTCAAGAGAAAGGAGAATACTTGAAGGGATGAACTAGAGCCACAGATTGGATCATCATCCACATATTTGAAATAAACATGAGTGTGAAAAATTTTAAACTTAAATACAAGTATTTCTTGAACATTAAATTAAAACATTTGTAGGAAAATGTTGCTTTATCAATTCAATATTTAGTATCTTTCTTAAAAATTTCTTATATATACTAAGCCTGTGAGAATTTATGTAAACACACTAACAGCTCAGCATGTAATATGTAATATCTATTGTAGGCACTGAAAACATTAAAAAATTTTGCTTTTCATTCCTAGTCTCACCTATTTCATTTTTTCCCTCCTTTATTATTATATTATCCTTCTAAATAATATCATGTGCCATTAAATTCTGTTTTACCCACTGCTCCTGCAGTTTGTGAGCATAGAAGGGTGGGGTGAAGGTCGAGAGATCTGAAACACCATGGTGTCTTCTGAGAAACGAAAAAACTTCCAGTGTGGCTAAAACATATGCTGTGTTTATATGACTGGGAGGAGACCAGGGACTGGGTCAGGGAGGACACAGTTGCAGTTATCCAATTAAACCAAACCCAGCAAGCTTTTTTCTTTCATGCCTCTTACTGTTGTGTTCTTCCCTCATCAAAACTTAATTTCTTCAAGAGTAAGTCCACCTAGGTATATTTTTAAAGCAGGCAAATTTCCGTATCACCTTTCGATGATCTTTTAAAGTTTTCTGTTGAGATTTGTGGTGGTTTGAGTGAATAATAAAGTTTGGAAGACTATAAAAATTAAAAGTGCATGACAGATTAAAGCCTTTTCTGGTGTATTTTTAAAAAATTTTTATTTTATATTGGAGTATAGTTGATTTACAATGTTGTGTTAGTTTCAGGTGTACAGCAAAGTGACTCAGTTATACATCTATTCTTTTTCAGATTCTTTTCCCATTTAGGTTATGACAGAATATTGAGTAAAGTTCCCTGTGTACAGTAGGTCCTTGTTGGTTATCTGTTGTATATATAGTAGTGTGAATATGTTAATCTCAGACTCCTAATTTATCCCCCCCCCCCCCCCCAGTCTGGAGTATTTTCTGACCTTAGATTCTTGATATAATAGTTAATTCTTCTTGCTCTTTGTTAAGAAAAATAAAGTTGAAGGATATAAATAAAGGAGAAATTATTTGTGAGTCCGTCATTGAGAAAGTGATTCACTAATTGTAAAAATCCATTTATTGCGTTACAACCAGCATTTAAGTAAATTCATGATATAAAATGGAATGGATTTTATCTACCTGAATGTGTATGTGGCTATTATGTAAAAACCTACTTTTGGTTGCTGTTAGCAAAGTTTGAAAAACCCTGTTTAATGTTTGCATGTGCTTACTAACATTTCTATGTGTGTTTTAAAAATAATGTCTGTTCATTTACTTAGGTATTTGAGAATCCACTGTTTCTCCTCCGTTCACCCCCCCCCCCCAATTCATTGGATTATCACTAAGTGCCAGATACTGTTCTAAGCAATTGACATATATTAGATCATTTTTTTCTCCTATTACATGAATATTATTTTTATCTCAGTTTTTCAAAAGGAGAAACTAAGGTACCTAGTGATTAATTAACTTGCTCAAAGTTATATAGCTTGTAAGTTGTGGATCTGGAATTCAAACCCAGGCCCATTCTTCTAACCATCAAGCTTTATTGCCACCTGTGTGAAGTCACTGATAAATGCTGATGATACATCTGAAATGGTTCTTGATCTCATGGAACTTACATATTTATATTTATAAATATACTAATTTTCTGTATTTATTCAATATATACACATATACAAATGCACAGACACACAACATGTAACGTGAGAAAACGCTATTTATTTATTTATTCGGCTGTGCTAGGTCTTAGTTGCAGCATGCGGTATCTTTTAGTTGTGGCCTGTGGGCTCTTAGTTGCAGCATGTGGGATCTAGTTCCCTGACCAGGGATCAAACCCGGCCCCCATGCATGGGGAGCGTGGAGTCTTAACCACTGGACCACCAAGGAAGTCCCAACACTATATATAGTTAACTAACCGTGTATATAATTAGAATATTACCATGTTGTAAATCTCAACATTACTGACTTATTTCCATCGTATGGATGTGCCTTGATCTAACTGTTTCCCTGTTACTGGGCACTCCCAGTCCTTACTTGGTACCATCGCAGTGAGCCTCATTATTATCACTCCAGGGCACGATGTGAGCTTGTTTATAAAAGCATGGAAGTTTGAAGTTATTGGCATTTGTTTCTAATTACTTTGCTGAAGCTTATGCTTTAGCAGTAGTGCTCCTCTTATACCTTTATGATCATTGTGTATTATAGCTTCAGTAGTTGAAAACAAAACAAACAAAAATCAGTGGTCAGAGTAGTGTCCATGTTAAATTATCTTCTTTCAAAGTTTCTGTTATCTTCGATATTATTATTGCAGCATGTTTAAGCCATTTCTAAATAATTTCTTCAAATTACTCAAATATTTGTGTGCCTAATATATTCTAGAGCACATAAGACAAGCCCTCCATCAGGAATGTTCTATATTTAGCTGTCAATCGTGAGTCCTGGATGGGATGTATAACATTTTCACATACCTAAGTCATTAGTGCCAGTTGTGTTCTAGGCTTTGGCGGTTAGATAATAGCTTTGCAGAGATGAAAGATGAAAGCTATCGCCTTTGGACACCGCATAGTGAAGGAGGCCGTAACAACTGACGTGAGAATGTATTTCTGTCCCTTCCAAAAGAAGTGAAATATTTGTAGACAGTTGCATAGGGTGTTTTGGTTTTGTTTTTATTTTTTTAAATTTTGTTTATTGTATTTATTGGCTGCACTGGGTCTTTGTTGCTTCGCATGGGCTTTCTGTAGTTACAGAGTGGGGGCTACTCTTCGTTGTGGTGTGTGGGCTTCTTATTGCAGTGGCTTCTCTTGTTGTGGAGCATGGGCTCTAGGTGCATGGGCTTCAGTAGTCATGGCACGTAGGCTCAGTAGTTGTGGCTCACGGGCTCTAGAGTGCACAGGCGCCCTAGTTGTGGTACATGAGCTTAGTTGCTCTGCGGCATATAGGTTCTTCCCGGACCAGGGATCGAACCCGTGTCGCCTGCATTGGCAGGCGGATTCTTACCCACTGTGCCACCAGGGAAGCCCTGCATAGGGTTTTAATACACATTAGTTTGGCAATTAAAAGGTATGTAGTTGGGCATCAGAATTTCTGATGGACAATTCTGTTCCACTCTTTTGGATGTCAGTGCTTGTAAAATGAATTTTACAGAAGAGTTATGCTGTTATTGATGAAGATTTTTTTAATTGACTAATTTCTTTCTGTAATAGTTTTGAACCCTTAAATATGGTAATTCTGCACAATTTTGTTTCAGCAATTTAAAAACCGGTTTCTTTGAGTCATCTAACTTGTTACCTAAAACATTGGTGTAGTAGTTCTGTTGATATCTTCTGCAGTTAGTTTTGAAATGCAGTGTGAGTGCTGGTTTCTATTCAGATTTGAGGTTGCTTAGGAGTTTCCTGTTCTTAATTTGAGGAATTTTTTGTTAGTCTTAGTTTAATCATGTTTTTGGAGCATTGTAGAGAGCTAACCATCTGGGCACGCACGCTCTTTTTTAAATTACTGATAATCTGACTGAATGGTCTCACCTCCCTCAGCTAATAAATGGTTTGCTTCCCATGAGGCTAAGACTGGTGGCAGTCCATGGGGAAATATGGTAGTGCACCCTCTTAAGGAAAGTAACTTTTATGCTTATTTTTGTTTTGTCAACTAAAATTTATGTGGATAACTACCATCGTTTAGAAGTCCACTTTAAAAGATCTTCAAGTGCATAACTTCATGAAAAACTGAATCTCATTTGTAGGAATCAGATGAACTTTCTGATTTGAGTTATTAAATATGATTCTAATCCTTCTTAGTGGCGTTAGTGAATGTGCATGTAGTCTCTTGGTAAACCATAGCTAAAAAATCTGTTTATATACACTGACTACATTTTGAGTGAGAAGCATTTATAAAATTAGATTATTCCTATATCAGCCAGGTTGAAAAATAAAACTTAAGTTTGGACTTGATTTTTTCTGATTGCTTCTGGGAGATAGACTGGCATAGCAACATGAGTGTGAGTTTTAGAGTTGGGCATATGGGAGGGAATAGCAGACCGACTGCTTTCAGTCTTCCAATGCATTGTGTTGAACAGATTAGTGCTGAAATCTCCGTGAGCCTCAATCTCCTCACCTGTAAAAGGAGGCAATTGGTTAGTGTTATGAGTGGTAACTCAGGATGAAATAAAATACCAGTAAGTTCCTAGCATGGTTCTTGGCATATTGTCAGCAGATGGTAACCCCAGTACCACCTCTTTCCTCCAACGATACTTTACAACAATATTGCGTAGAACAAGTGTTGAAATTCCAGCTAGAGGGTCTAGATTTAAGTCCTAATTCTTTTCTCATATTGCATGTTTTCTTGGGGTCAGTCAGTTGACCACAGAGTGTCAGTTTTTCTCTCCTCTGTAAAATAGGGTTATGAAAAATTAAATGAGATAATGAGTAAGTGCTACAGACCTAGGCTTTTATTCTTTACTATCTAATGTGTTTATATCCTGCCTTGTTTGCAGTGGTTAACATTCTTCTTTATGTGCAAGGGAGGAACTGTACTTCAGGAACATTAACCTGATAGTTGAGTGTAGGATATGTTTATTTGGAGGAACAGAGTGTAGGAAACAATGTGGGTTTCCTTCAGGAGGTTGTAACATATACAGAGCCTTTGAAAGGTTTTAAGCGGGAGGGGGAAGGGTCCCAGATTGCACTAAAGTGGTGAAATGATGAGCTTAAAAGATGGCTGAGGCTGCAGGGATTTCATTGAACCAGAGCCCTTGTTTCTGTTCATTAGTATTTTCCCACCTACCCTGGTAGAATTCTTTCCTATATTCAATTATGTTACCATTACCAGCTTTCTAAAAAGTGACCTACATGTTGTAATCTGCATTCCTTACAACTTGTAATAAATCTAAATCTCAGGAATATGTAGTTTTTCTGACATTGGATCTGAAAGGTTTCATCAGTTGAATCTATGCTTTCAAATAGGAAGTAATTTTCTCTTTCTCCTTAGCAGGTACTTTTTAGCTCTAGCTGGGAAACTCTGTCATCTTCCATTCCTTGTCTTATTAACCTTTATACAAGCTGTTCCACAAACCCTGAGTATAACAAACCTCTCCCAGCTACTTTCTTTCCTTGGAAGCCCTTTTTATGACTTGCTTTTATTAAAAGCTTCCTGATCAGTCATCCTAAAGTAATATTAATTGCTTTATGACATAAATGTATGTGTATTACTAATTTATCAGTTTTACTTCCTTTGTGTCACTGGAGTATTCGTTCTTTCTTGTAACTATACAGTGCTAAACTTGAAGCAGAAGTACAGTGATTTCTTAGATTTAAAATGTGATACATAGACTTCTTACTGTATCATTTAAATAACAATATGTTTTTAATGTTTTTACAACGGAAAGGTGGAGTGGGGTGAGGAGGAAGGAGGAATTAGATTACCTGTCCAGGCAATCGCAGAGAAGCACAGAAACCTGATAGTTAGCCATGGATCTGTTCATTTATCTTCTGTGCTCTTCATAGAAGTAAGCTTTAGAAACTGAAACTTTTTATACTTTGATAACTTCCGTGGAATTAAAATGATTCAGTAATACTAACACCAGAAGGGGCATTGTTTGAAGGGATCCCCGTTGTGTCTATTAATGAGTTCCCTTTTATGCAGGTGTGTAGGTGATTTCCAGGTCCCTGATCAGAGAGAGAATAGTTGGTCAGTCAGAGGTGAACCTGGCACCTACCAAGTGTTCAGACTCGTCTTTTAGGTTATTTTCATTCCTTGAGAAGAAAACTGAAGAATCAGTTGGGGTAAAGAGAACTCCTCCTCATTCACATGAAGGTCATATTAAAAATGACAGTGTTAGGTAGTAGTAGCAGTAGCTGCTTTGTTTTTCTTAGTCGTGGCAGCTGTTAACACAATGCACTAGAGGCTTAACATACCAACACTTAAGTCCTTATTTTTTGTTTTTTTGTTTTTAAGTCATTGAAATTATGAAACTATCATTCAAATGGAAGCATTATAGTTCTTCGGAACCATTATGATCTCAAAAGGAAAGGAGAATGATACAGATACACTGGCTGAGGTGTTTTGAGGTGCATCGAAGTGTTCCAGCCTGTGGCTTACCTTAACATGTTCTTGAAGTACCATGGCGTGGATTAAAAGGTATGCTTTAGAAATCGTCCAGTGACCCCCAGGGTCATGGGTAGAGTGAACACTCATGGTTTTATATTTAATTATCACATATTTCAAGATATTTTAATATTTAGATTGCAGATGTGGTTATGGATTTATGGTAAAAGTATTTTTTGTTTTAAAAAAAACCATGTATAACAAGCTTGTTGCGTGACTCCCCCCACCCCCATCCCCCACCGCGCGCTTGCGCTTGTTGAGATGTGGTTATGGAAGACACTAGGGTAGATATTTTTGCTAGATTTTCATAGTAACGGGCTGTAGTTTCTTTCACGAAATAGTTTAGGGATTATTCATGTGTTAGTCTGTAATTATCTTTGCGGTTTACATCACAGACTAGTTTCTCTGCAGTGCTGTCATTTCATAATAGGCTGAACAGGAAATAATTGGATACAGTTTTTCAGCTGGGATATTAATTTGACCACACAAAATAATTTTTACTTGGACCATTTATAGTTTGTGCTTGTTTTTGTTTTTTACAAAGAATTTTTACTGAGAGGAAAATGAGTGATTCTTTATTAATAGTGTAATTGTTGTCTCTTTACCACCATATGTATGCAGTTAATCTTTCATGTGTTTGTGGTATGTAGCCCCACTGTTACTTGTGGTTGCTAGTAGTGGTAATTCTAGACTTCACATTACCCACTTAACCATCAAAAGTCTTTAAGGTTTTTTATGTTCATAACATTTTATTTGAATGATGTAGTCAAAACCCTTTCTTAATTATTTGAAACCTTGGAAACCTCCTAATTTTGTATTATTTGCTTACTATCAAATGTTATTTTAAGGGTAGTGGAAGTGAATCAGCCCAGGGAGAATGCTGAGTTCATTAATGTTACATCGGATTCAAAATTCTTTATCTTTTAGGTAATGAAGGAAAATATGTTGGGAAGATAAATCACGGATATATAAATGTAATAGAAATACATTGGTGCAGCCTGTAATTTTTATCATTTAGGCTCCTTATGTTAAGATCCTTCTGACACATCAGCAGTTAAATTATTAATGGAGTTTAGTTATTAAACCTAAGACAATACTGCTTTATATTAAATTCTAGTCTATAATGTGACAGTGAATCAAGTTTCAAGGTGAAATCAGCTGCCTATTAACGAAGTTCAACCAGGCATTTTGTATTGAATACAACCGTATTTACTCTCCAAAAAGATCTTTTCTGACATAATGGGTTGGAGGTGGTATTTGATACATTGTTTACAAAGTATATTTCTTTATAATATTTGCCACTTCAACTTAAAAAAAAAAATCTCTTTTTAGGGTGGCACTTGGGCATCTGTTTTAATGCCACAGAGAATTCTTGATGCATAGTCAGAGTTGGGAACTCCTTTTCCTTTGGAAGAATTTATAGCTTCATGGTTAAGAGCTTAGATTCTGCGGCCAGCTGACCTGTGTTTCAAATCTGGCACTACTTTTTTTGTTTTGATAGGTTGTAAGAATGATCTGGAAAAAATATATTTATGTAGTAATAATACCATAATTATAGATTGCATTATATATGTGTGTGTATATCTGTGTATATATACACACATATACATACCTATGTGTATACACATATATATAAATAAATTATGTACACATTTAGTGCAGGATTTAGCATGCAAGAAGCCAGTGTTAGATTAACAGTGATGTTGATTATTAAATGCCAGATCAGGAACCTCTTTCTTGGGGGGTGTGATGCTGTTACATTTTTTCTTTTCCTGAATCTTATACTTTCTTCTATGATCTTCCTAGAGTTAAATAAACAATCTCTCTGACTAATGTTTTCAGTTCTTTGAGCTTTTTCTCATCAGTGAAAGAAGGTGGCTGCTAGAGACTGGTAATTTATCTATGGTCCTCTTATCCTGCTAGGTCGATTTGTACATTCTCTAAAGCTGTGATTTTCAAATTGCAGGTTTCAACCCATTCATTTGTGGGTCAAGAACTTGATTTAGTGGGTTATGATCGGTATTAAGACATGTATTGTAATAGAAAATAAAATCAGTGCAGTGAATGTAGAAAAGAGTATGTTTTTAAAAAAACTTGTTTCATTTCTTTAAAAAGCTGAAATAAACAGGACATATGCACAATTATGTGTATGTTGATTGCATTGTTTTAGTTCCACTAAGTGTATGCCTCCCGTCACAGATGTCCCTTAGACGTGTTATTAGTTTTATATTATTTTTCCTTGCTGAGAAAAAGTGACTAGGATAGGTTCCAGTCTGTGGCTTCTAATGGTATGCCATACTCTCTATATCATCTTCAAGGATCCCCCTACCATCCTTTGCATTTAAAGTGAAGTTTATCACAGGAGACTATCTAAGGAGTAGGGAGAGAAGGGGGACATCATAGCAGCAGCTTTTGAGTGGTGCTAACCAAGGCTATTTTATCAAATAGAGTAATCTAGTAAAATGCCCCTTGGCATGCATGCACTCTGGTGTTAACTCATATATCAGTGGTTTTCACACTGCCAGTGGCAGCCCATTGTGGAGTCAATTTAATAAGTTGCTGCCCCCCCCCCACCCGCCGCCAATTTAAATGAAGCAGAAAAGAACAGAATCAGAAATGTCATAAATGTATCACATGATATAATTGGGTAAACTTTTGTTTTAAGGGTATACATGTGTACTGTATTGCAGACCTAAGTTCTAGTAATGATCTCCTGGGAAACTGTATGAAACTCAGTCTTATAAATCTATACGGCCAAACTAACCTCAGCCAGAGAAGAATTTAGATACCTACAACAGGATTATTGGTTCAGTAGTTTTATCTCTGACAGTAGAGAACAGTTAATTAGCTATGAAACCTTGTTTTTGTTTTTTGTTGTGTTGCTTGCGTGGGTGGGTGTGTGCACACACACGCATGTGTGTTTTCTTCCCTGCTTGCCTGGTAAATACTGAAAGGCTCATAGGTAAGACATTTATAATATTTCCTAGTTGCGGAGGAATTTACACTTTCTTTGCATTGATGAAGATAACCCATGCAGTTAAAAAGTACAAAAAATCTGATATGTACTACAATCCACCCACTTCATTTTTCCATTCCTTATATCTTAGGACTTTTTCATGTACCAGGTATTGCTTTACTCCAGAAGGTGAATATAAAAGTTTAAAGTTGAGAAAAAAATTAACCATAAATTAGATAGGTCACAAATAATTGAGGTAGTCAAATGTTAGAGCTTCTGTTTTTGTGAGGATTTTGATAATATTTAAAATTTTATTTTTCTTGGGTTAGTGCCCCTATTTCAGTGTCCTCATAACAGCAGATGTTTGCTTTATAGATTTTTTTTTAAATAAATTTATTCATTTATTATTTACTGGCTGCATTGGGTCTTCGTTGCTGCACATGGGCTTTCTCTAGTTGCGGTGAGCGGGGGCTACTCTTCATTGTGGTGCGCGGGCTCCTCGTTGCAGAGGCTTCTCTTTCAGAGCACGGGCTCTAGGTGCACGGGCTCAATAGTTGGGGCTCATGGGCTCTAGAGCGCAGGCTCAATAGTTGTGGCGCACTGGCTTAGTTGCTCCATGGCACGTGGGATCTTCCTGGAGCGGGGAACAACCCGCGTTGGTAGATGGATTCTTAACTACTGTGCCACCTAGGAAGTCCCTGTTTTATAGATTTATTGAAGATGATCACAGAGTTTATGGTGAATATTTTTTTTTTTTTAAATAAAGCTTCAGAGTAGAACAGTATCATTGTATTCATGTTTTAAGATTGTGTTTGAAATACAGTTTCCTCCTCCCTAGAAAACAACAGGAGGATGAAGATTTCTGGTACATTGTTTCACAGCAATGGAATTTGTACATTAGTTTTCTACACTTGGGAGTTGAAAAAATGGATAAAATCTTTGCCAAAGTAAGAGGCCAAAAGATGATAAGCAGAATTCATCTTTCTCTGCAAGTTCTTGGGAATTAAGTCAAAAACGTATATAGTTCCTGCTCTGAATTGGATACGAGATATATATATATAAGTTAACTGATTAATGGCTGTGTTGGGTCTTCGTTGCTGCACATGGACCTTCTCTAGTTGTGGCGAGTGGGGGCTACTCTGTTGTGGTGCACAGGCTTCTCATTGTGGTGGCTTCTCTTGTTGCAGAGCGCAGGTTCTAGGCTCGCGGGCTTTTCAGTAATTGCAGCACGCAGGCTCAATAGTTGTGGCTCATGGGCTTTAGAGCACAGGCTCAGTAGTTGTGGTGAATGGGCTTAGTTGCTCCGCAGCATGTGGGATCTTCTTGGACTAGGGATTGAACCCATGTCACCTGCATTAGCAGGTGGATTCTTAACTACTGTGCCACCAGGGAAGTCCCTTGGTACGATATATTAAACCTAGAAATTATCTTTTGAAATTACAGAAGGTAGGTAAAGAAATCGTACCACCCGTCCCCCGCCATGGGTTAATGACTTTCACCATGATGGCTTGTCTTTGCATCAGTGTGTAAAACATACTGTTGCTAGTGATACAGGCAGGGAACAAGAGCCTGTGGGTTCAGAGAATGAGAGTTGAAACCCCTTTCTTCTATTACTGTTTCCCTGAGCACCCGCACCCCCACCTAGTCTTCTTCCAGGCTGTCCCAACTTTTCTCCTCTTATCAGTAGCATTGCTTGGCTTTTCATCATTTCAGTCATGTTTACTTCCAACGTCATCACTTTCTGCCTCATGCTGCTTATCCTATGGTGAGTGCAGAGTTTCATGTCACCTTGCGGCATTTTTTTCTTCATAACCGTGTTCCTTTTACTTTGGTTCTCATAACACATGAGAGCCGTTTGTCATTTTTTTCTTTCTAAGACTTTTCTTCCTAAAGTGTAGTTTATTCTTTTTATTTATTTTTTAATATTTATTTATCAATTTGACTGTGCCAGGTCTTAGTTGTGGCACACGGGATCTTCGTTGCCACGTGTGGGATCTTTTTTTAGTTGCGGCATGTGAACTCTTAGTTGTGGCACATGGGATCTAGTTCCCTGACTAGAGACCAAACTAGGGCCACCTGCGTTGGGAGCAGAGTCTTAGCCACTGGACCACCAGGGAAGTCCCTAACGTGTAGTTTAGAAAGAAACTAAACTACCTTCTAGTTTAGTTGGCCCAGAACTGAGAGTGTTGCAGGGCCTGAGAGTGGGCTCTTGTCTAACACTCAGAAATGAATTGTCTGAGGAGACACACGTGCTGACAGAGCAAGAGACTTTATTGGGAAGGGGTGACCAGGCGGAGAGCAGGAGAGTAAGGGAACCCCGGAGGACTGCTCTGCCTCGTCGCTCGTGGATCGCAGCCTCAGGTTTTATGGTGATGGGATTAGTTTCCGGGTTGTCTCTGGCCAGTCGTTTTGCTCAGGGTCCTTTCTGGTGGCGCATGCAACTGTTCAGCCAGGATGGATTCCAGCAAGAAGGATTCTGGGAGGTTGGTAGGTCATGTGGACTAGTGTCCCTTCTCTCCTTTTGACCTTTCCAGTCGTCTTCTGGTTGGTGGTGGGTTGTTAGTTCCATGTTCCTTACAGGGATGTCCTGTCCTAAAATAACTCATGCAAATTGTTACTGTCTTTCCCTGGCCAGGGTGGGCTCTTCCAGTCAGTGTTTCCCCTAACAAGAGCACTGACCGGAGGCAGCACCCCAACCACACATCTAGGATCAGAAGAGTGTATTGCAAATTGCTATGTCAGTTATTAGATATGGCTCCAGTATACTTTTGGTTACTAAAAACAAGTCAAAAACTCCCTCTTAAGAATGAAGATTAGCTGTTTTGAAAGTATTTTAAAAGAAGTTTTAGAGTCTTAAGCTAACAAAGTTTAAAAAATCTTTTAGGTAAATGGTAGTATTGTTAGAATTAGGCACTTTCTCAAACTAATTTATATTTCATTACTTTGAAAAATAATACTATTTTGCATTTTTATGGGATCTGGGATATCTATTAAAAAGAGTACTTTAGAACCCATCTCCAGTATGAACCTAATGGAAAAGTGGACTATGCTGTGTCAGTAACTGTCATGAAAATCAGGGAATCCCTTTTGAAAAATACAATGAAGCCAGTTGATCTTTTATTGAATTGTTAGGGGCTTATGAGGAGTGTATGTAGATGAGCAGGGAAATGCGCATGTGTTCTTTCTTCAAAATGCCAAACTTGTCACTGCAGTGAGGGGTACAGCTTTCATGGTGGGGACCACATCTTCCATGTAGCCAGGTTCCCACTCCTCAGAGTGCGTGAGCTCTGCAAGCCTCTGATAGCTGGTGAAGAGGAAATGGCAGATAAAAACATGGCAGCTTTGACTGACCTCCACAAGTCTTCAGGTGTTGCTTTAACAATTATCAGATCAACATACAATCTTGAGAGATAATGACTGAAAGTGTGCTAGTTTAGCAGATAGTGGTGAGGAAGGACAACTGCCTCCCTTTTCCTCTTGCCCCTTAATTATATGTTATTAGGAATCCTGGGGATTCCTGGGGTGGAGAGAGAGGACAGAAAACATTTTAAAAGCATTTACTTTGAGTGCTTTTTGTGTTTTGTCACAGCAGTGGGTGGATGAAAGTGATTAAAAATGTACATAGAAGTGCTGGTGATAGCAGCTAGATTAAGTGTGCATGAAATTTAACTATTAGAATTCCTTTATTGTTGAAATTCCTGTGGAAAAAGTACTCTGAGAAATTCTAGCATGGGGCAGGGATAGGGCAGAGGCAGGTAACATAAATATATAAAACAGGTGTGTCTTGGAACAGGCAGAATCTACTGAAAGCATTCACTTTTTTTTTTTTTCCAGGTGTACAATTTGATATTGTTTTCTTATTAGTCATCTGTTTTATACATATTAATGTATATATGGCAGTCCCAATCTCCCAAGTCATCCCACCCCACCCACCCCCACTTTCCCCCCTTGGTGTCCATATGTTTGTTCTTTACATCTGTGTCTCTATTTTTGCCTTGCAAGCTGGTTGATCTGTACCATTTTTCTAGATTCCACATATATGCGTTAGTATACAATATTTGTTTTTGTCTTTCTGACTTGCTTTATTCTGAATGGACCTAGAGACTGTCATACAGAGTGAAAGCATTCACTTTTGAAATAAAAGCTGTAGCTTCCTCTGCAGGGAGGCAATTTCCAGTCATACTCCTCCCCGAGCCCCCACCCTTCCACATTATACAAATTTTCATTTTGTTGACTCCTGTATCTCCAGACCCAGGACAGTGACTCGTCAACTCAATAAATACTTGTTGAGTGAATGAACTTTTTGGTAATACTAGATTTTCAAGACATGCATCTGTCCTGTCATGGCAGAACAGGCCATTCTCTTACTTACCAACCTTTTAATTTATAAATGAAGAGAATGAGTGGATATATAAGAAGGTAGTAGTCTTATTTTGAGGTGATCTTAATTGTACAGTTTTGTCATCAGTTAGCTCTCTTGTGAGTTGGGGTTTGTAGGTCTAAAGGTAACTTTTTCAAGTGTTTTACAGATATTAACTCGATCTTCACACAGCTCTACAGGTTGTTACAGTTAACTTTCCTATTTTACAGACGTGGAGACTGAAGAATCTCTAGAATAACTATGAAAGGGTCAAAGTGGTTTGTTTGTTTGTTTGTTTTGTTAGAAAGTCCTGAACTTTGGGGGAGTAAACCTGGGAAGTAGTTTACACAATAATTCAACATATTTTTTTCTCACAATGGTAGATATCCAAGTGTAGTAAGATTTTTTATAGGGAAAGAATGTGATCTATGCTCACATCCCACAGAAGAAAGCTGTATTTGAACGAAAACATTCCCATATTTGGTAATGACCGGATTTGGTTTGTTTGGAGGCCATTTTATGGCCACTAAACACTCCATTGCTCTCTTTTTTGTCTCCAGCTTGGTGACTCCGACACTTCCTCAAGCAGTCTTTTCCTCTTCCATCTTTTTTACTGCTCTTACATTGCAGTGTTCTCTCATCTTCCTTCCTTCCTACCCCTCAGCCCTCTCCCTCATTTACATGCAACCTAAACAAATAAAAATATTAGCTCTACATTCTTACTGTGCGAATAAGAACATTAGCTCTATATTCTTGCTGTTTAGCATAATATGTGAATGTGCTTTTGAGTCCGAGAACCTGGCAGATCAAGTGAGAAATGAGGATGCTACGAAAATATCAGAATGTAGGTCCTAGGAAGTTGTCCAAAAGTGACTAGGGCTGACCCAGGACAAAGTAGTATTCCCCTTTCAGAATAAACAGTTGTGGAGTATAATGGCAGACTAGTAGGATTAATTTCTTGAGGAATACTGGAACCAAACCAAGGCATTGATGGATAACCAGGAAGAAATCAACAATTAGAATGACCCTCCCCCTGCCTTAGTTTTTTTTTTTTTTATTACTTTTTTTATTTTTATTTTTTGGCTGTGTAGCAGGCTTTCTCTAGTTGCAGCGTTCAGGAGCTACTGTTTGTTGTGGTGCTCACTCAGGCTTCTCATTGTGGTGGCTTCTCTTGTTGTGGAGCACCAGCCCTAGGCACGTGAGCTTCAGTAGTTGCAGCACGCGGGTTTATTAGTTGTGGCCCACGGGCTCTAGAGCACAGGCTCAGTAGTTGTGGCGCACGGGCTTAGTTGCTCCGAGGCATGTGGGATCTTCCTGGACCGGGGCTTGAACCCGTGTCCCCTGCATTGGCAGGTGGATTCTTAAGCACTGCGCCACCAGGGAACACCCCCCACCCCACCCCTTTGATTTTGATTTTCGTTCCAGAGGTCAAATTTATACTTAGAATTAAGGATTTAACTTCAGTCTTAAACTATCCTTCACACCTAAGAGCTACTACCGTTTTAAAAGCCCAGGATGTTAATTTATAATGGCATCATTATTATTGGCTTACATATAATGGATCTTATATTAGCATTCGATTACTGTTATTGTAGTAAAAAATTGCCTAGGTGAAATTGCTGAAGACTTACACGTGGCATATGCAAGTTTTCCTAACAATTAGTTTTAGAGTCAACAAAACTACATGAAAGAAAGTGGGGAAAGCGAGGAGGGTTGGAGGGGAGTGAATTGGCAGATTGGGATTGCCATATATAATAAGAAAAAAAATACCAAATTGTACACTTTAAATATGTGCAGTTTATTGTCTGTTAACTGTATCTCAATAAAAGTTCTTTAAAAAAAACTACATGAAAGAACATAAACTTCTAAGAACCTCTCAGCTGTATTGTTTGTAACCCCATTTAGATCTTTTTTTTTTAATAAATTTATTTTATTTATTGGCTGTTCTGGGTCTTCGTTGCTGCACACGGGCTTTCTCTAGTTGCTGAGAGCGGGAGCTACTCTTCATTGTGGTGCGCAGGCTCCTCATTGTAGTAGCTTCTCTTGTTGTGGAGCACGGGCCCTAGGCGCGTGAGCTTCAGTAGTTGCAGCACATGGGCTCAGTAGTTGTGGCTCACGGGCTCTAGAGCACAGGCTCAGTAGTTGTGGCGCGTGGGCTTAGTTGCTCCGTGGCATGTGGAATCTTCCCAGGGCAGGGCTCGAACCCGTGTCCCCTGCGTTGGCAGGCGGATTCTTTACCACTGCACCACCTAGGAAGTCTCCCATTTAGATCTTGATACCACTTCTTAATGGAATCTGTCAATAATGTGGATTATCACTTTTTTGAAGTGTCAGCATGCCACGTTAAACTACATTGCTGTTGTAGAGCGAGTAACAGCAATTGCCTATAGCATGGTATCTTTGCAGGGCATTCTCCATAGGAGAAGTAGACAGTTTTATTAGGGTGAGGAAATTAATCATCATTTTAGCTCTTTGGACTTGGTAAAATAGTTAATTCCTTTTTCTCATTATAAAACTTGTGAAGTTAATATCAGCTCATTTGGTGGACCGTTTATAATTTTTTCCTGCACTGTAGAAAATAACTTAAACATTTCAGATCAGTTTGTTCATAATCATTGGTAAGTTAAAAATAGTTGATCTAAATAATATTATAGTTTAAGAGCTACCACTTCATGACAGTTTTTTGTTTTGTTATCTTTTTTTTTAACAGATGACTTTCTCTTACTATGATTCATTAGTTTAGTAAGCAAACACAACAGAATTGCATTTGAAAACTTAATATTGTGTGCAGTTGAGTCAGCTTTAATTATGAATAATACATGCTTATAATGTTGGCCATATTTCTCTAATGTACACTTCTGCCATTAAAAAAAAAATTGGGGGACTTCCCTGGTGCAGTGGTTAAGAATCTGCCTGCCCATGCAGGGGACATGGGTTTGATCCCTGGTCCAGGAAGATCCCACATGCCAGGGAGCAACTAAGCCCATGCACTACAACTACCGAGCCTGTGAGCCACAACTGTTGAGCCTGTGGGCCACAACTAGTGAAGTCTGAGTGCCTAGAGCCTGTGCTCCGCAACAAGAGAAGCCACCCCAACAAAGAGTAGCGCCACCCCCTGCCAACTGGAGAAAAGCCCACGTGCAGCAGTGAAGACCCAACACAGCCAATAAGTAAATAAATAAATAAGTAAATAAATCAGCATAAAAGTTATGGCCTAAAAAATCCCCTGTGCATCTCCAGTTTATTATGGAAAAAGGTTGGCATTTTCTTCATTACTGGGATACTTACAATTCTTTAAAGGCTCTGGATTTGACTAATCCCTAGAGCTGTTAACACAATCAGATTTTCCTGGTTTATTTAACTGTGGCATTGTTCCATATTCTCTAGTTGGATTACCACAGCATTTCATCCTTGAGAATCAACAGTTTTGCTGAGAAATAGTTTACAGGTTAAGAAGTGATTTTTCTGAAACCCTTAAATAAATTTTCATATGATAGATGGTTTGTTTAACAGAAAAAAGCAAATAGAAATTAATTTATGAATGAATTGGGGAAAAAGTATTTTGGGACGGCAAAGAAAAGTGGTTTAAAAACTAGAGTATAGCTTCCTAATATATTTATATGTAATCTTCAGCCTTCATACGATCAGTGTGTAATCAGAAGCTGGGGAAAGTCCTACCTTGTGACTTTTTGAGCTTCAGTTTTCCCTTCTAAGTTTGAAATAATGCCTATCAGGATTGTAAATGAAAGTAAAATGAGAGCATATATAAGCAGATATATTCTGTTTGTTGTTATGTGCTTGTCTGTTTTACTCATGAGGACAGTTTAGGATGCTATGGATGTATAAGTTGTAAAAGAGCTTCATCAAACCTCATGGAATCAGGGAGTGGAGATATAGAAGATAATTTGGGAATGCAGTTGATAGCATTTGCCAAGAAGGCAAGAATGAGGGGAAGAGGTTAATAATGCTAGTACTGTAAAGAAGAGAGACCGCATGTCTTTAGGGAACGTGCATGTGTAGAAGTTGGTGAGAGAGGAATGTTAAGAATTAAGTTGCTGCAGTGGAGCAGCTCATCTTTAAAGAAAAACTGTGCCTTCCTATTTTCTAGTTAGACAACTGATGTTAGGGCAGATGACCAGCCAGTTAACTAGTAAATTTGTAACACAACAGCTTTGTAGTTTGCATAATTTGAATTCATAGCACAGCAAAATGCCAAATAAATATATAGCATGAATGGCCCAAACTGACAGTTAAGTCTCTACTCACTAAGAGGTCTTACCTTTATTTTCCTCATTGCTACCATCAAACCCCTAAGGCTTTTGCCTCCTGTTCTAGTGCTTTACTACTATAATTTACTGATGCTTTATACTTTTAATCACTTCATGGTGATTCTCAATTCAGAATCTTTTTTGCCTGTGCTGAACCGAGGCTCCTCAGATGGTTATTGAAGTATTAGCCTGCATGTAAGTACCACCCAAGGCAAAGCAGTTTGCTGTCAGATTTTGTACCATCAACTTCCATGCCCCTGTGTTGTGTATTCCCCTTATAGAGCCCCATGACCTCATTATGAGGCTTGGGTGAGTAGATACTAGCTCTGGGCCTGCCTTTTTTGGTCCTAGCAGTATATGAAAGCAGCACAACAGGTAAATGGCTCAGATAAGCTTTGGCAGAAAAGCCGTTCTTTAAGCTTTGAATTGTGGTTAAGACCACTTCTTCAGAGTGGTTTTTGGCTTTACCACAAATGTAACTGATTATTATAACATGACATGGTAATAGAAAGTTAAGTTATAGTTCAAAAGAAGTGTATTGTTTTGGGTATAAACACTCCAGCACAAAGGCATTTCCTTATTCATGTAAGTGGTGTTGTAAAAACCGTTCTGGAGATCTTTTCTTCCCCATTCTGAACATATGAATTTTGATCATTTTATGATTTTTTGTTTATTGAATATTTTCCCTTCACTGTCCTATTTTGCATGTTTTAAAATGAAAATTGCCATCTTTAATTTTTTTCCCCTTGGGGACAGGCTTCTGTGAAACAGTTTAACTCCTTGTAAACCTGAATCATAACCTTTCCTTTATGAATGAGGCCTTATTTTGGCTGCACATCCATCAGTGTTCCGGTTTGCATTATTTAAAAGTAAAATAGAAGGCAGATGCACTGCAGAATTCAAATGCTTTAGAATACCAAACTGTATGTTAGAGATTTGGCTGTTTAAGAAATTAGAGGGAAAAAAAAAAAAGGAAAAAAGAAAGAAATTGGCCAAAAATGGTTTAATAGAGGTTGGGCTGGTACTATGTCTTTATAATTTTCACTAACAGAAAATTGAAGATGTCAGTGTATTCTTGGTCCTTTTCAACTTAGAAAAAAAATGTGCTTTGCAACATTATGATTGATAGTGTAGACGTTAGTCATGAGCAATGGGACGTATTGTCTTTGTGCAGGGAATACGAAAAAGTAATTGTCAAATATTTGACATACAGACGTGTGAACATGTGTGTCTGTGTATGTATGCAATAGCTAAAGTATGGCTCCCACAGCAGATGTCTTTAGATTTCTTGAATTTTATGTATTTATAGCTTTAGAAAAGATTTTTTCAGTTTCTAGTAATCAAAGAAAAAATATCCTTTACCCTTATAAAATTGTCAGTAGCTGAAGTATTGGGAACGTAATGAAAGAAGGTTTCCTTTCAGGTTTTTTGTTGACCCCTCAATGAAGCAAAACAAGTCTACACTCTTTCAGAAATTTTTAGGATCAGTTAGTACATTTTACAGTCCTTTCATAAAAATTCATGCCTCTTCATGTATTAGTATCCAGAATTGAACTGTAATTAAATTCTATCATGTTGAAGAGTATATGGAAAATCATGGACATCATACTCTAGTTACATTTTAAACCAAATTTCCCATTGTGTCAATTTGGGCAGGGTAGTTTCTAAGCTGATTCCCTCAGCTGTGTAATGAGGACGTTAGCACCTGCCTTAATAAGATTGACGTATGTATGAAGTGAGATATGCGTGACAGTGCGTAGCCTGATGCTGCTAGTGTAATGTATGCTGTGTGGATAGGAACCGTGTTTCTTATTTGCTGCTGTATGTTCCAAGTGTCTACTACAGTGCCTAACATACAGTAGGCACTTCAATGTGTGTTAAGAGTTAAAGAAAGGACAAAGGAATGAGAATGTAGGAAAACAATCATGCCACTCTCTCTATCCTTTCTCTTCATCTTGGTTTTAGTTGAGATAGGCATAGGAAGCCAATTTAAAAATTAACAGTAGGAAGATTCTAATCCTAGTCCACATTCAGCATTTTTCTGTGACACTGCATAATTAGTGATGTGTACTCTAGAATAGATTTGCCAAACAGAAGACCATAGTTGATCCTGATTTTTTGCCTACTAATTAGAGGATTGTAAATTCTGGTCTGCAATTTGGATGGAGAGAAAAAGACCAATTTTGTCAGGATTTATACCCTTATACTAACCTTTCTTGATACGAAATACCTACATTCTGGAATGGTATAGCTGAGGACTAGAAATCACCAGCTTCTAAATTTTGATGTTAAAATAAAATTCGAAGACAATAGGAATAAAGTCTAGGAAAGAACTGTTTTTCCCAAAACCATCCATTCATTCAAAAAGTTTAAATATTTATATATTTAGAAATATATTTATGAATTAAAGTAATATAAATACAGAAAAGCAAAGCACACAAATCATAAATGTACAATAAAGTAAATTTTCACAAAGTGAATATACATGGGTGACCATCACACAGATGAAGTTACAGAATATTACTAGCTCTTCAGGAGCCCTTCTTATAACTCCTCCTAGTGTCTGTACCTCCCTCTCAAAGGTAACCTGTATCCTGGTGAACACTGTAATTTAGTTTTGCATTTTTTTTTAATTTCACATAAATAGAATCATACAGTTTTTGTACCTTTTTGAGTCTGACTTCTTTTGCTAGTAATCAACGTTATTGCATATGTAATGATAATTTGTTCACTTGCATTGCTGAATAGCACTCTATTGTATGATTATTCTGTAATTTATCTGATCCTTTGACAGCGGTCATTTGAGTTTTTGATTTTTGGTTATTGTGTCCGATGATGCTGTGGACATTCTTGTACATGTCTTTTGGTACCCATATATGCACATTTGTGGGGGGGTGGCATTTTTACTACTTTGAACATCAGCAATAATAATCTCAAGTCAATAAGCATATATTTTAAACAGTTGTCAGTGGTTTAGCAGTATCACTGTGTTCTCAGGTGTACTTTTATAAAGGAAAAGTCATGGGCCTTCATGCACCACCTAATTGCATGATATTGCTTCGGAGGCTGTTCCATTCCACTGGCTGAATCATAATTAATTTAGAGGAGGGGTCCCATTGGACCTAACTTCTACAGGGAAATATTTTTTTCTACTCATATTTTCTTCCTTGTGATGGGAGCTAAGTAGTATAATGCCCAGCTTCTCTCTACCAAGTTTAATCCTTTGATTCTTCATCAGTTACTTGGAAAATTTTATTTCTAGGATGTTAGGACTCACTATAGAGTCCAGCTTTAAAATTGCAAAGTCTTTTGGCTTAGTAGCATTTTGTTTTGTTTTTTTTTAACTGAAAATTACCTATTTTTCCATAGTTTGTTAATTCCGTGGAGGCAGGAACTTGCTTTGAGGGGCCTCCTGAAATGTAACTTACTCGTTTTCCTCATATCCTCACCCACTAAAAATGTCTTTGGCTCACTTTGCTAGTCAGGCTTCCCTACCAGAAACCATTGATGATCTCTTCTTGGGGATCAGATCTCTCATTGTCAAGCACCTGTCCTGAACAGTGGTTAGCATATAGATAACTGGACCCCTTCCCAGATAAATGTACACACTGAATGGTGCGTACATTTTCAAGAATAGAATCCAAGGAGAACAGGTAAAGGAATCCTATTATGGATAGTTGTAATCTATGGCTTTCTAAATTTCATTTTAGGTAAGGGGGAGAAAAGTCCCTTTTATTGGCTTTTTTTTCTTCTTTTTTAAAAAAGTCTCACTAGGATTGGAAAGAGCATTTCAGAAGATGAGAGAAAATTAATAACTTCTGATTAATATCAGATTTCTTTCTTCCTGTCAAGAATTTTCAAATGACTGCAGAGAACTGACAACCTTCACATCTTTGGCAGAAATTTTTTGGAGAAGAAGAATCTTCACTGCTTTTAATTTGAGGTGGGGGTGAGAAGTAAGAGGGGAGGTGCAAGGGCAAAAACTATGTGATTTCATTTCATGTACAGGTTACTTTCCATGATCACTTGGGATTTTCCATGGGAGGTGTTCAGCCCCAGTCTTTGATGGATTGTTTGCATGCTCTCTGGGCTGCCTTTCCTTGGGAGATGTAGATTCTAGGAGGTATAGATTCTCTTTCCTTTTGTGTCTTTGCCTTGACGGTAGTAGGAACCATTTATATACATACATGCTCCTCATGTGCTTTTGTTTGTTGTGGCAGCCCCTTGTTGTCTGTTTTTTTTCTAAGTCACTGGGCAGATGCTGCCATCTAACCTGGCAGTAACATAGGATACCCCTTAAAGCTGAGCCATTATCCCTCACTAAGCCATAGTTTAGGCAAAACTAAATGTACTATTTGAGGGGTAAATTTATATAGAACATAAAATTTACCATTTTAAACATTTTTAAGTGTACAGTTCAGTTGCATTAAGTATATTCACAGTGTTGTACAACGATCATCTCCAAAACTTTTTCATCTTCCTAAACTGTACCCATTAGACATTAACTCTCCATGCTCCCTTATCCTCACCCCTGGCATCAGACCCTGGCAACTACCATTCTACTGAATTTTACAACTCTAGGTACCTCATACAAGTGGAATCATAGGATATTTGTCCTTTTGTGTCTGTCTTATTTTATTTAGCATAATGTACTCAGGGTTCATCCATGTTGTATGTAGCATATGTCAGAATTTTTTTTAAGGTGGAATAATATTTAATTGTATGCGTATACCACATCTGTTCATCCGTCGGTAGGCATTTGGGTTATTTCCACCTTTTGGCTGTTGTAAATACTGCTGCTCTGAACATTGGTGTTCAAGTATCTATTTGAGTTCCTCCCTTTAATTCTTTGGGGTATGTATCCAAAAGTGGAGTTGGTAGATCATGTAGTAATTGTACATTTAATTTTGGAGATACTGCCAAGCTGTCTTCTGTAGTGGCTGCACCATTTTCTATTTCCACCAGCAACGTACAGAGGCTCACATTTTCCCATGTCCTCACCAGCACTTGTTAGTTTTTGTTATTTCTGACAGTAGGCATCCTGATGGGGGTGAAGTGATATCATTACGGTTTTGATTCTCATTTCCCTGATGATTAGTAATGTTGAGCTTCTTCTGTGTGCTTATTGGCCCTTCATATATCTTCTTAGAGATACATGTATCTTATCTCTTTAAGTCCTTTACCTATTTTTAAATCACATTTTTTGTTGTCGAGTTATAGTTCTTTATGTATTCTGGATATTAATCTCTTTGTGAGATATATGAGTAATTATATGTATTTTAAAGCAATATGTTTAATACATAAAAAATACGTATTTGTTTTGAAGGGCTCATTTCAGTTTTACCATATTCATTAGAGTAAATGTTATTCAGTAATCCCGCCTTGAAGCAGTAGTGGTATTTCATCAAATGCTTACACAGTGCCTAGATCTCTTATGAACCTTTTAAATTCTTGGAAGAATCCTCTATGGACATACTTTTATCTGTGTTTTCAGCTGAGAAAAATGCGACACAGAAAGTTTAAGTAACTTCCACTGGTTTGCTTTAAAGGTGAAATGTGAACTTAAACAACCTTAGCTCCTGAGTCCGTGCCCTTACCACAGTACTCGGCTACCTCTCCTATGACTTGGCATTTTAACAAACTGTGTGTGTGCTCTCATGAGATGACACCTTTAAAAGGCAGCTCATAAGATCAAGTGAGGTGTCTGAAGGAGTTCTTAGCAAAAATTGCATTCTTAGGAAAAATTAAACAGACGGTTAAGATTGGAACCTCTTGAAAATTCTTTAAGTTGCATTATATTTTCCTTTTTGGAAGTGTGTATTTTCCATAAGGGTGTGAATTTCTTTATTTGGATCTGGCATATTTTTTTCTAAAATGTTTCCCTTAGTGAAATTTGCTTACTGAGACAATTTTGGGGGGTAGATTTTTAACTTAAATGTTTTTATCTGTTTTTATTTTAAGCCACCTGTATTCTAGACTTGGTGTGTGAGTGGCTCTAACTGTTGTCTAGATATTGAAATTTTATTTTGCTGTTTACCTAAGCCAGACTTAATTAGTAATGAATAAAACATCTGTCAAATTATATAATCCATTCTAGAGCAAAATGGAATTTTTGCTGCCACTATTTTCATTAATGCAGTGTGTGGCGGGGTGTATATGTGTGTGTGTTGGTGTATATGTGTGTGTGTTGTTTTATATATGCACTTGGGGAGAGGGGATGAAAATGCAGATCTCATTTCCTCATTCAAAATTAATGTTACTGGGAATTCTCTGGCGGTTCAATCATTAGGACCACGTGCTTCCACTGCAGGAGGCACAGGTTCAGTCCCTATTCGGGGAACTAATCTCGCAGCCAAAATTAAAAAATTAATGCTACTAATTGGACAGCTTTTTTTTTCTTTTTCTTTTCTTTCCCTCTTCTTTTTTCCATTTGTGTGTGTATGCGTGTGTGTGTGTGTGTGCGTGTGTAGGCATGCCTGAGGGGTGCTGTGTGTAACCAGCAATCGATTCCTAATTGTACACGTGGATTTTAAAATTTTTCTGTTAATATAGGTGATGCTTTATTGAATATCTTTGTATACAGATTTTTGCGTAGTCAAATTGTCTGTCTATATAATAAATTTCCAGAATAGAAATGGCTAGGAATTCAAAGGAATGCACGTCCTAAATAATAATAGACACTGCCAAATGTCTTCCAGAAAGATTGCACAAATTTAAACTCCCAACAGTCCATGAGAGTTCCTGTTTCCCCACTTGTACACCAGCAATGGGTATTATCAAACTTTAAACCTTACAGCAAGCAATTCTTAAATGATTGTCAGAAGAACGTAAGAGCTATGTCAGAAAGCTGGCCATAGAGTGTCTTATGTGTCACCTCCAGTGAATGTTTTTTGATAGGTTTGTCACCACCAGGTTCTGTGACAGTTAGGCTTAGACGAGCAACTTGATGAGATTATTGTTTCTCTGATTGTGGCCTTTTTTGTTTTGATATAATTTCAATTTATAGAAAAATAGCAAGAATATTACAAAGAAGTTCAGACACTTCAGTCATTAACATTTTACCAAGTTTGCACAGAGTCATCTCTGTGTATCTACACACACACACACACACACATTCTTATTTTCTCTGAACCTTTTAAAGGTAAGTAGGCATCATGCCCTGTTCTCCCTAAACACTACAGTTGTGTTTCTAAAAGTAAGGACATTCTCTTATCAAACCCCTGTACAACTATCAAAACCAGAAATTAAAATTGATATAATTTTAATTATTTTCTAATATTTTCTAGTCTACCATTTTATGCAGATTTTGCCAGTTGTCTAAATAATGTCCTTTTATAGCAGAAGTAAATTTTGGATAGTCTGTTGTATTCAGTGATCATATATCTTTAGTCTACTAATCTGGGCCAGTTTCTCAATTTTTTGCTTGTCTTTCACAACCTTGATGCTCTTAAAAGTGCAGTCCACTTATTTTGTTAACTATTCCTCAATTTAGGTACGTTATGTTTCCTCATGTTTAGACTCAAGCTCTACATTTTTGTTTGTTTTGGTCAGTGATATCACAGAAGTGATATTGTGCTCCTGTACATCATGTTAGGAGGCATTTGATGTCAATTTGTCCTGTTCAGTCTCTCGACATGAAATTGGAGTAGTTTGCCCAGCATCTCATTGCTTCCTCCCGTTGAGGCTATAGATTTTAAGACATACACTTTTCATATAAGATCTTTATATGTGATATTAATGGATGCCAGTGTTCTCATAACTCACTTGTGCTATCTGGGTGGTGAGGCTTATGGCTATTGCAGATTTAACTGGGGGAAATCCCTCCTCAGGTATGGATTCTAGGAAAGGCACCTTTACCCTGCCCTGGTAATAATATTGGAGATACCTAAAAAGCCAGGTGCTGACAGTAGCTGGAAATGATGGTCTCAGTCACTCCTCTTTTGTATCTTTCCGCTCTTCTTTCTTCTTTACACAAACTGCTGACAGATTGTTACAGAGTTCAGTTTGTTGTTGTTGTTTTTTGGGGGGTTTTGTTTGGTTTTTTTTGGCTGCGTTGGGTCTTCATTGCTGCGAGTGGGCTTTCTCTGGTTGTGGTGAGCGGGGGCTGCGTTTCCTTGCGGTATGCAGCTTCTTGTTGCAGTGGCTTCTCTTGTGGAGGAGCGCAGGCTCTAGGCACCCGGGCTTCAGTAGTTTTGGCTCATGGGCTCAGTAGTTGTGGCTTGTGGGCTCTAGAGTGCAGGTTCAGTAGTTGTGGCCCAGGGGCTTTAATTAGTTGCTCCTCACAGCATGTGGTGTCTTCCCGGACCAGAGATCAGACCCATGTCCCCTGCATTGGGAGGCGGATTCTTAACCACTGCGCCACAAGGGAAGTCCCAGTTGTTTTAATTGAAAAAGAAAAGGTAGAATAAAGGGACTTCAGAAATTAAGGAAGCAGTACTTTTCAAATGTTCTACCCAGTATACTAATAAGGAGAGCATGTTTCTCCACCTGATGGGGCCAGCTGCAAGCATGACATGTTTTTGAAGTCTAGCCCATAGGATATTTGTTCCAATAGAAACATATTTAGTAAATGTGATGGTTCAGGAAAATACATCATGCCTTGATTGTCTTTGTTACAGTATCTAAGACCACTAGTTATGCCTTGCAGGGTTTGAGCATTATTGCAATTAAATATGGTTCTTAAGGTAAGAGTAGGTTCAAAGCTAGAAATTGAAATGCGACAGAAGGTGACGTCTTGCTCCAAGTTATGTGACTTAATATGTAGGCTGTCTGCTGCCATAGATTTAGAATGAATAAGCTTTTAATTTTTTTTTATAAATTTATTTATTGGCTGCATTGGGTCTTCATAGCTGCACACGGGCTTTCTGTGGTTGCGGTGAGTGGGGGCTACTCTTCATTGTGGTGAGCAGGCTTCTTGTTGTGGTGGCTTCTCTTGTGGCAGAGCACGGGCTCTAGGTGCTTGGGGTTCAGTAGTTGTGGCTCATGGGCTTAGTTGCTTTGCAGCATGTGGCATCTTCCCGGACCAGGGATTGAACCCGTGTCCCCTGAATTGGCAGGAGGATTCTTAACCACTATGCCACCAGGGAAGTCCCTGAATAAGCTTTTAGAAGTAAAAATAAGTTACATATTTTCTTGAAATATATTTTTAGATTGGTCAGATATTAATCTTTCCAATCATATTCAATAAGTACAATATTTAAGTTGTTTCTAACTTTTTTTTATAAATTATGTAGATGAACATCTTTGAACACATGCCATTGTCCATTTTTCTTAAGAGCATGTAAGTTCTATAAGGGCATGGATTTTGTGTCTCTTTTCTTCACTGATGTATACCAAGTACCTACATCTGGTACGTACTAGGTAAATGAATGAATCTAGAGACGAAGACGGTATGTTATGTGTAGCCTTTCTAATTAGCCTCTTCTGTTTTTGTGAGTAAATTACTAAACAGCTTCCTAGTACCGCTTGCTTCGTTTTTCATATTATGTGTTAACAGAGACTATGGTGGTAGTGTATATCACCTGTTTCTTTCTCCTGGTGCAGTGATCAGATATGAGTTCTTGAGGATATGAATCAGGTTTCCTAATTTTTCTCCCATCAAATGTTGTTTCATTTCACTATCTTAAATCATGGTTCAAAAATTCTAGTGCTTTTTTGAACTATATACTGTTTATAGCAGATTTGCTGTAAAGTTTGGCTTGATTTATGAGTTTGGTTGTTCATGCTTTCTTTTCTACGTTTTTCCTGCAAATACTGCACCAGTGTTTCTTGAGTTAATTCATTTTAATCTCATTTCTTCATTAAGCAGAAAATTTGTGAAACACAAAAAAAGAGAAGAAATTACTTTTAGTTCTGCTCCCAAGGGCATAATAGTTTCCCACATGACTTGAGCTTGCTTTTCCATCCAGCTCTATGTTTTTAAACTCGAAGTTCTAATATAGTTGTTAGACAATTTTCTAGCAGTGTGATTGTGATTACTAAGTTGTTCTGTACTCAGAAAAGTTTTTTCTTATCCTTTCACACCCACCTTTTGATTTTTGGCTTGGTTTTTCTCGTGTGAAGCATCTGTTAGCTAGAAAAGGTGTTAAGATGAAGTTTTGATAACTTTTATCGTTTGTCCTCAATACGTTTGTGGTCGTACACTGCCTTAACAGATTGGTTAATATAGAAGGAAATGTATCTATTGTGGGGGAAAACAATATTACATCTCCACCATGAGCAAAAAAGAAGTAAAAGAAGTGTGTGAAGTGTGTGCAGGTTTTTTCCTTATTTGAAAATTGTAATGGATTGGAGGATATGTGGGAACCTCAGTACTGTTTACAGGTAGGAGGTACTATGTTTAGTGATTGATGGCAACTTTAAAAAAAAATCCTCACACTGCCAGATATGTGAAAATAGGTTTAGCTATAATAATATTTTCCCTAGCTCTCTTAATTTTGAATAAAAGATCATTGTTATCTCAGAAAGGGAAAGCTAGTGAAGTTAAAGTAAAATGAGTTTGCTAGTCTAAAATTATACTTAGAACATATTATACTTTGAACAATGTAAGTTTTCTTGAACCGTAGTATTACATGAACATTACTAAGTAATGATGGCACATAGATTTTTGTGTTTTGTTCGCCAATCCTGATCTGAGGGAAAAGCATACAGAATAGAAGAAGAAAAGGACATGGATGTAATCAACTTTATATAAGCTAACTTTTGCTTGTTGCTTAAAAGTCAAGAATTAAAACTCTTTTCTTTTAAATATATAACAGGATTGTTTATCACATTTAATCAAAACTATGCTTTATATAATGTGCATAAAATTTGAGAAACCTACTCATGCAGATGAGATATTGACAACCTGTAATATCAAAAAGATAAATTGGATAGCAGTGATTCTTTGTTACAATGAGGAATTAACTCAGTATTTCATAAAATCAAAGGTGTCCCTAGGGTACTTAAGGATTCAGATTTTTTTTTTCTTTTTCTTTTTGCATTGTTAAATACGAAAAGTGTCTTACAGAAGAGTGGTCTAAACTTGGCTGATCGTTTATTTCTGGTTTTCAGTTGTCAGCACATGTCAATAGACGTCTTATTTTAAAAATAGATTACAAGGAAAGGTAAAAAATTTGTACCAGGCTGTCTCACCATTCGCTGCTGCAAAAGGGAGGGATAGAACTTAATCTTTAAATTATAATCTGTCTCTGAGTAATGGGTGGCTGACTTGTCATTTCTGCTGAGAACTGGTTATTTTGATTGCATAATATAAATACCACATCATGAATTTTCTTGAGTCACTCATGTTTAAAGATGGGCCTTCTTTCTGTAGTAGATAATTCCTGAGGTTTTGTGTATTGTATTGATACATCAGATTAGTAGAGAGAGGATAGTGGATCTTGATAAGTATAGGGTGCATATAGTTGACAGTTTTAAATATGTAGACCTATGAATTTTATTGAATAATTAGACTTTAGTTCAATTGTGAGCTTCAGAATTATGCATTGTGAACCTACTAAACACTTTTATGAATTTTCTCGGAAACCCCATGTTCTTACCCTTCCCCCATTCTAATAGATACAGTAACCATTAGTTTGTTTTTTCTAAATTTTTATTGGAGTATAGTTGATTTACAATCTGTTAGTTTCTGCTGTACAGCAAAGTGAATCAGTTATACATATACATATATCCACTGTTTTAACATTCTTTTCCCATATAGGCCATTGCAGAGTATTGAGTAGAGTTCCCTGTGCTATGCGACAGGTTCTTATTAGTTATCTGTTTTATATATAATAGTGTGTATATGTCAGTCCCATCTCCCAATTTATCCCTCTCCCCTACCCCCTGGTAATCATAAGTTTGTTTTCTACATCCATGATTCTGTTTTGTAAATAAGTTCATTTGTACTTTTTTTGTTTAAAGATTCCACATATAAATGATGTATATTTGCAGTAACGATCAGTTTTAATGGGATAGATAGGCATGTGATAGCATATGCGTTAACGACTGGATTGAGATTGCACACAGTTGGAGATACTTTCTTATATACTGAAGAAGCAGTTTAATCTTATTAACATTTATAAGATTTCTAGCCTTAGGATGGCACCTGGATAGAACAATGTATCATTTTGAAATGCTCTTCATGCTCAGCAGGCAAATTGCTGAGTTCTCTTGCTTATGTTTTCTGTTGGGGCAGGAGGGATGTTGCTACATGCTATATGATTGCTGATGTCATCTAATGGGTAGCTCCAAAAAAGAATGTAGACAGATATTTTAATCAACATTTGGCCGTTAATCTAATTTTGAAAACATTTCAGAGAACCAAGAAACAAAATTTGGATTCGAATTTTGAGTGCAGTGGATCTCTTGCTAGTCATGCAATAAACTTCTGTTAAATTCTGTGTCACATCCCAAAGGATGCTTGATAGTTGGAGTTATTAGCTAGTATGAAGGGTTAGTGGCATCATGATTCTCACTGAAAAGTTTTATTTCATTTGTTAACTGTGTCTCTCTCTAAAATTTTCACCATTTTAAACCCTTAGTTAGATTCCGGCCACACCTCACTTTGCTTCTCTTTATAAAGCATAACTCTGCTCTTAAATATATATGCAAAGAAGTAATTTAAAGATTGTCTTAAACTTCTTGGTTTTTATAAAATATTCTATATCCAACCTAGTGAGGTAGTTTTATTTTAATCTTATGCTGCGATGGTACATTTAATCAATCTCAAAGGTTCAAAAAATCTTTCCTGTGGAAGAGGATTCAGGAGTAGATTTTTGCCTTTAGTTTCATAATTGGAATTCACATCATAGACTAGCCAATAGCTCAGTGTTTTAAAACCTATGGTTTTCAGCAACCTTGCTGATATCACTACTAAATCATTGTGTTCAAAACTGAGGGCTTCCCTGGTGGCGCAGTGGTTAAGAATCCACCTGCCAATGCAGTGGACACGGGTTCGAGCCTTGGTCTGGGAAGATCCCACATACCACGGAGCAACTAAGCCCATGCGCCACAACTACTGAAGCCCGTGTGCCTAAAGCCCGTGCTCTGCAACAAGAGAAGCCACCGCAACGAGAAGCCTGCACACTGCAATGAAGAGTAGCCCCCACTCTCTGCAGCTAGAGAAAGCCCATGTGTAGCAACGAAGACCCAACTAAATACATACATACATACATATAATAAAAAAATTGAATATCCTGTAGGATAAAATCAACAAAAATTACTTGTTAATTCTTCTGCCAAAAACTTGGATTATTTGCTCATTTTTGGTGCTATTTCAATAAAAGCCACTTTTCAATATTTTAAAGTTAACTAAAATACCAAAATATTCAAAGATGCAGATACTCATTGCTTATAAATCAAGTTCATATAGCATTAAATTGCTCAACAAAATGAACTACATGGGATTCTAAGACTTTTGTCATCAAAGTTAATAATTGTGTAAAATACCACAAATATAGTAGAGAAATCTTAAGTCAAATTAGACTTGACAAACCTATAACTGTGATTATGAACAAGTCATGTTAACCTATGTATAACTGCAATCTTGCTTTTAAAAAGAAAACAAAATTCTGTTGATCTTTTTTCTTCAAGTGCTGTGTACCCCTACCATGTCTTTCAATATCTTTAGTTATTTTGGCTTAACCATTTATAACTAAAAAACAGTAATAATTACTAACATTTATTGATCATTTATTGCATTCCAGGTGTTGTTTTATGTCTTTTCTATGTATTAGTTAGCACACTTGGATTAATCCCTTCAACAACTTCTTGAGTTCAGTACAACCACTGTGTCCTTTTTACAGATGAGGAAGGAAATGGAGGTGTAGAGAGTCAAATAACTTCAGGGCTGCACAGGAAGTAAATACCAAATCAGATTTGAACTCAGTTGATCTTACTCTAGAATCTTTCTCTTAACCTCTAACTCCAGCCTCCACTGTGCTTACTCTCGCTCATGCTTTTTCTCTTTGCCCTCTCCCAAACAACTGAAATGCTTCTATGCTAGTACAGTTAGCATATTTCTTTTTGAAGGGCCATAAACTAATGAAGTACTCAACATCTAGGTTTAAATCTTAACTCTGCCTGCCACTTAATTTACTCTGTGACATTGGGCAAGTTGCTTTCTACATCTTTAAAATGGTTACTATGTACCTTCCAAAATTATTTTATGATTAAAAAGGCAAAAAAAAAAGTGTATAACATAGTGCCTGGCATATGGTAAGCACTTGTGAGCTCTGCACCACCTCTTGGGCTGTGAGGATTTTTATGAATGCTGCAGATTACGTGAGACTGGGGTGGGGGTGGGGGGGGTGGGGTCTTTGGTTAGATGTTTTTACTGGAAGGCACTTGTCATCCTCATCTGATCAGCATGGTACATGCTCAGAATGGATATGTCAGGCCTATTTAGGGTGTGTTGTTTTGTTTAGGAACAATTTTAAAGTATGTGTTTTGTTATTACTGGGTAAAGGTATTTACTAGAGGATTTCTTTTTACACTGGTCTTTAGTAGGGTTGAAGTATAAGTCATAAAGGAGATTTCATGGTGTCTAAAAAGCTTACTATGGAGTGTGTCATACAGCTTATTTAAGTTTTTTTTTCTCTTATTTTTTTTAGAAAATTTGGTGAGCGGCCTCCACCTAAACGACTTACTAGGTAAGCAGTTATATTAATCTTTCACCCAAACATTTCATAAAAGTGTTAGATCCTGTCATTTTGGAAACTATATTAGGTGTTCTTGAAAAGAAGGTATTAACATAATGGTATCTAGATCATAAGCTCATTTCCATCCTCCCTCCCCCACATCTCCCCTTCTCCTCCCTTCAGAAAACAGGATAAGAGGATACAGTTCAAAGGGGAAAACAAAACCTTTCAGAATTAATACTGAGTATTTATATAGTTAATATAACAAGGGCTACAACGTAAAGATAGTTGCCTATTTCTAGCTTCATTAGCCAGTCACAGTTGGTTGATTACAACTGGGACTTGAAAGATACTTAAATGCTTTTAGAAAAGAATTTTAAAACAAAGATTTTGTTCATTTTTAATGAGACTATAAATATTATACTGTTCTAATGATATAATTTTTTTACAGTACGCATTTTAATTACACGTGTTAAATTTAAAAGCATGTCTTGAAAATGATTTTTAAAATTTCTAACAGTCAGTGATTGTAAAATAAAAAGTAAGACATTCAGTTCCACAGTTTACAGTCTAGAGTTAATGCCACCCTGCATTGTGCATATCTTTCAAGAAAATTGTATGCATGTGTGAACATATACCTGTCTTTTTCTTTTTAAAGTCTGGCATCATGCTCTACAATTCTTGTGTTAACTGTAGATCTTCTACCTTGCTCCCTTTAGTGTCTCCATAGTTTTTCATTGTCTTACCACTGCTCTTTATTTAATTCACACTGATCGCCATTTGGGTTATTTCTGCATTATTGCTATCATTAAAAAAGCCATTTCGCTCAAAGAATGACAGGGACATGCCAGAAGTACACACAAAAGGAGCCAGTTTGAAGAGGCTTCTTTTAGCCAAATCATGGACACTTTGGTCATCAGAATAAATAATGATAGTGATAGATTAAAACCCATAAAATAAAATGACAGTTTAGAAGTCTACACTGAGTTAAATAAATAATTTGATAAATGGAGGAGAGGAGATAGCTTTTCTTTACAGAAGAATTCCACCTAACAAGTGTAGAAGGAATCACGGAACTAGGAAAGCACACTTTGGCAACCGCTACAGTGGTAATTGTTTCAGGCAAACATCACCAGTGAATGCTTAAACTACTGCTTTAAAGTCTGATGAGAAACTAAGCGCTTTTATAGTGTCTAAGCATATCCTCACAAACTTGTGTTAATTATAAAGTGAAAAATAGTAACATGACAGTGAATAGGAAACCTGGCAGACACCACCTTAATTAAGTGTTCTAAATTAACATCACTAATAATGAACAAATAAGTATCACATGCATCCTGAGGACAGACTATCACTTTTGTAGTGAGTCTGGCCAAAACTGCATGAGCTAAATCTAAGCATAAGGAAAGATCAGACAGACACAGATGGAAGGACGTTCTGTAAAATAAAACAGCATTTACTCTTCAAAATTTTCAAGATCATGAGAAACAAAGACTGAGGAGTACCAGAGTAAAGGAGACCAAAAAGACATGACAGCTAAACATGACAAATTCAACTCAGCTTGGGCCAGGGGCAAATTTTTCTTGTGTTCTAAAGCTGGAGTCAGCAAACATTTTCTATATTGGGCCAGATAACAAAAGTGTTAGGCTTTTGGGGGCACATTGAGTTCGTTTTGACTTTTCAGCTCTGTTCTGTGGACAATATGTAAATGAATGGTGTGTCTGTGTTCCAGCTCAAATTAATTAAAAAACAAACAAACTGGAGGCTATTCTGATTTGGCCTGAAGACAGTTTCTCAGCATTGCTCCACACTCCCACCCCAGTAGAGGACATTAGAGGAACAATTGGAAATATCTGAATAAAATCTATGGCTAAAAGTATTGTATCAGAGATAACTGCATTGTGATTATATAAGAGAATATCTTTATTTTTATTTATTTATTTATTTATTTTTTTTAAATTTGGCTGCGCGGGCTCTTTGTTGTGGCGCGCGGGCTCTCTAGTGGCACATGGGCATAGTTTCCCCACAGCATGTGGGATCTTAGTGCCCCCCAGCAGGAATCAAACTTCATCCCCTGCATTGGAAGGTGGCTTCTTAACCACTGGACCACCAGAGAAGTCCCGAATGTCTTTGTTTTTAGGAAATACAAGTATCTTGGGTAAAAGGGCTTTATGCCTATAATGTGCTCTTAAATGTTTTTAAAAACATAATATACAAATATGGTAAAATGTTAACACTTGAGTGTCTGGGGGAATAGGGACTAGGAATTGTTTGTACTACTTCTGTAACCTTTCTGTATGTCTGAAATTCAAAATTAAAAAAAAATTATTTTAAGGCATATTTCAGATCAAGTGGGCTGGGAAAATATAACTTATCTCACAGTCCATGTAAATATATTTTTAATTACTTGTTTTTATATATCCTGAAGAAATGCTAACTGGAATTACTTAATTCAGTTAGGCATTTTGAAATTTAAAATTTAATAGGTAAATATTTTAATTTCATTACCGGTAGCAATAGGTTTTAAGTGACTCCTAATGATAAAATATATTTTGATGAATAAATTAGTTACCTGCATAAAAATAATAATCAATATGATGATAATAAATACAAGGGAAAGTTCCTTCCTTTCCTTAAATACATACAATAATATAGTTAGGTCCCATCTACTTTATCTTGATTTTCCATTTACCCTTTAAGCAGTTTTCCCTGTTTGGAAATTTTAGTAGCTTTTAGGACTTCTGTTTTTGGCCAAGGTGGAGTAACAGGGACTGGAATTACTCTGCGGCCCAAAACAACTAATAACCTGAACAAAATATATGAGACAGCGGTTTTCAAGATATTGGACTGCAGTCAAGAAAGGACAGTGATCCTTAAGAGACAGGAGACAAATGAGGTGAGCCCTACAAGTGCCTCATCCTAGTGTCTGGAGAAAGTTTCCAGTACATGATGTAGGGAAGAGGAATCCAGGTGGAGCCTAGTAGGCACCTTGAGTTGTGGAGATGGAGGCCAAGGTGGCCAGAATTCTTAGGGCAGAGAACTGTAGAGGGAAGAGCTATGCAGAGTTCCAGAGATGTGCAGAAGGTCCTCTCTATTCTTGAGCTGAGGACTGATCAGCACCGGTGTGGGGAAACTACCCAAGTTTGGAAGGAAAAACACCCTAAACAATTAGAGGAAAGAATTTCTGGATCTCCTTCAATACTATCAGTTGTGCCTGTTCCCAGTAGCTAAAGTGGAAAAAAAATCTCACAATTCACAGTGCATCGACTAGAGTACTCAGAAGGGTTTTGTTTCAATAGTGGTAGAAAATTAGGCCTACACTCATTAAATAGTACTCTGGTTCACCTAACAAAACTTAAAAGCAAGATTGAAAGGATAAAACTTTTTCTAAGTAACTTAACTGTGTCCTAGAACAGAGCTCGGGAATATTTAAAGGAATAGAAAAATATCCAGCACTCAAAAAGGTAGTAAAATTCATTGTGTCTTAACATCTGATCAAAATAACCGGTCATAAAAAGAAGTAGGAAAATATGATTCACAATAAGAAAAATCAGTCACTGAAAACCAACCCAGAAATGACATGGATGATAGAATTAGACAAAGACATTAAAATGGTTATTTCATTTGTCTTCTTTATGTTTAAGAAGCTAAGATCAGGTGTGTACAAAATTTTTGTTAAAGGGTAAAATGGTAGCTATTTTTGTTTTTGTGGCCCAACAGCCTCTGTTGTAATTATTCAACTCTGTTGTAGTACAAAAGTAGCCACAGACAATGTGTAAGCCAAGGGACATTTCTGTGTACTGGATTATAACTTCATTTCTAAAATAGGCAGTGGGTTGCATTTGGCCTGCAGGCTGCAATTGCAGATCCCTGAACTAGCGGAGAGATCGAACAACTTAAATAGAGGACGTGGAAGATAAAAAAGGGAAGATCCAAGGCAAATTCTAGAGATGAAAACTAAACTATTAAATGCAAAAATACAGTTGGTGGGATTAATCACAGATACACACTGTTGAAGAGATTAGTAAACTTGAAGGCATACCAATAGACACTATCCAAAATGAAGCACATAGAGAAAATATCTGGAGGGAAAAATCATTAATGAGCTGTGGTTTATTTTCCAGTGGACCAATATACATGTAATTGGAGTCACTGAAGGGGAAGGTATGACTAAAAGAATATATGAAGATACAATGACTGAAAATTTTCTAAATTTGGTGAAAACTATAAAACCATAGTTCCAAGAAACTCAGTGAACCCTAAGTGCAAAAACTATCTTCTTTTTTTTTTTTAAAAGCACATCATCATCAAATTGCTTAAAGTCAATGATAAAGAGAAAATGTTAAATGCAACAGAGAAAAAAGATAAATTATATATAGAGGAACAAAGATATAGATAAGGATGACAGAGGTTTCTCATCTGAAACTTTGCTAGGAAGAAGACAATGGAACAAGAGCTTCAAAGTACTCAAGGGGGCAAAATATGGCAACCTAGAATTCTATACCCAGTAAAGGCAAATAAAGACATTTTTAGACATAAGAAACTGAAAAGGAATTAATCATAAGCAGGGCTGAGCTGCAAGATATGTTAAAGAAATCCTTCATGCAGAAGGATAATCATATCAAATAGAAATCTGTTTCTGTACAGATTACTGACATCAAGAATGAGAAAGGTAATATCACTACAGATTCTATAGATGTCTGAAGGATAACAGGTAAATATTAGAAATAACTTTCTGCCAATAAATTCAACAGCTTTTGAAGAAATACACAAATTCGTTGAAACTGGCAAGCTACTAAAGCTTACTCAGGAAGAAACAGAAATAAGCTGAATAGCCCTATATATAAAGAAATTAAACTTGTGATTCTAAACCTTCCACATAGAAAACTCCAGGCTCAGATGATTTCATTATTGAATTCTGCCAGACATTTAAGAAATAAATCATGCCAGTTCTATACATACTCTTCCAGAAAAGCAGGAAGAAGGACATACTTCCCAGTTCATTCTGTTAGGACAGTGATGCCCCGTTACTAAAAGCAGGCAAAGACATTAAAAGAAAATAAAATTGTAGACTGATATCCCTTATGAACACAGATGTAAAAAGTCTTAACAGTTTTTCAAAATGAATCCAACAACATTTTAAAGGGATAATACATCATGATCTAATGAGATTTATTTTAGAAATGGAAATCAACCAATGTCTTAATATATTAACAAAAAAGGAAAAATCATTTGGTCATCTCAGGATTTAGAAAAAGCTTTTCATTCTTCATAATTTTCATCAGACTAGGAATAGAAGGGAGTTTCCTCATTCTGATAAATGAGGAACAAACTACATTTAACTACATTTAACACCATACTTAATTGTGAAAGACAATGTTTTCCCTCAGGATCAGGAACAATGCAGGGGTGTCCACTCTTAACATTTAACGTACTTCCATTTAACATTGTACTTGAGATTGTAATTAGTACAGTAAGGCCAGAAAAAGAAAGGCATCTAAATTGGAAGGAAACCGTATTTGTAGACATCATGATTATCTCTATGGAATCTTCAAAAAATAAAAATAAAAAAAAACCTCTTAGAACTAATAGGTAAAATTAGCAAGGTGGTAGGCTACATAGTCAATGTATAAAACATACAAAAATGAATTGTTTTTTATATTAGTAATGAACAGTGGGAAATTGAAATTTAAAAAACAGTACTATTACAATAGCATCAAAAAAGTATATGATTCTTAGGGGAAAAAATCGGACACAAGATGTGCAAAAACTATATCCTGAAAACTACAAAACATTGCTGAGAAGCCCTAAATAAACGTTCTTTGGGCAGAAGCCTCAACACTGTCAGTTCTTCCCAAATTCATCTATGAATTCAACTTAATCCCAATCAAAATCCCAGTGGGCTTTTTTTAATAGCAGTTGAGAAGCTGTTTCTAAAATTTGTAATGGAAATGCAAATGACTTAGAATAGCCAGAACAACCTTGAAAAAGGGCAGTAAGAACTTAACACCATCTGATTTCAAAACCTGTTAGCTACATTAATCAAGATGATATTTGTTTAAAGATAGCCAGGTAGATCATTGTGACAGAATAGTGGAAATTGTTCTTGAGATAAGTTCTTCAGTCAAGGTACAAAGGCAGTTTAGTTAGATAAAGGGTTTTTAACAAAGGATTCTGGAACAATTGGATAACCATATGCCCCCACCACTTACATAACTGCACAAAATAGCTGTGATTCCTACCTGGAACCGTATAAAAAGATCAAAATAGACCTAAATATAAAATTTCCAATTATACAGCTTTTAGAAGAAACAAGCAAGACAAATTTCCTGTGGAGGGACTTCAGTCATATTAATGTAGAACTCAGTCTCCTTGGAAAGAAAAAGAAGAGGCTCCAGCTTGACAAGTAGTGGGGAAAAAGAAAGGAACTGGTAACTGTTCCCACTATCTGTAGTCGTGTAGAGAACGTGATAAGGGTGTTACACTGGGCTTCTGTCACAAGATGTGGTCTGTGTATGCTCACTTCCCCATCAATGTTGATATTCAGGAGAATGGTTCTCTTGTTGAAATCCAAAATTTGGGGTGTGAAGAACACATTCGCAGGGTTTGAATGAGGCCAAGCATTGCTTGTTCAGTATCTCAGACCCAGAAAGATGAATTGATTCTTGAAGGAAACAACATTGAACTTGTTTCAAATTTAGCTGCTTTGATTCAGCAAGCCACAACAGTTAAAAACAAGGATATCAGAAAATTTGGGGATGGTATCTGTGTTCCTGAAAACGGAACAGGTCAGCAGGCTGTTGAGTAAGATCTGAGTGGTCTGGCTACAGAAACAGCAAGACACCGGATGATTCTTTGAGCTTGTTTGTGATGTTTTTAAGATGCAGTAAAAGCTCTTTTGATTGGGGGGCGGGGGGAGAAGTCACACAGTTTTTTTGCTTTCTGGTGAATGTAAAAGTTGTGTTTATACCGTAATGTAATAGCATTATGTCAAATGCAGTAGCATTATGTCTGGAAAAAAAATGCACATCTTAATTAAAAAGTAATGCTGAGGGAGGCTCAAGAGGGAAGGGATGTGGGGCTATATACATAAATATAGCTGATTCACTTTGTTATATAGCAGCGGAAACTAGCACAACAATGTAAAGCAATTATACTAGCACAACAGTGTAAAGCAATTATACTCCAGTAAAGATGTGGAAAAAAAATTTTTTTAAATTCTTGAAAAATAAAAAAAAATAATGCTGTTGGGAAAATGGTGCTGATAGACTTGCTTGCTTCAATTTGTGTAAAAAAAAAAGTATCTGTGAAGTTCAATACAGTGAAGTATAATAAAATGAGGTACACCTGTAAACATCTGTTAGGAATAACTAACACTGTCGTACACTGGTGGTAGATATGTAAGGTAGTACAGCAACTTAGAAGAATAGCTTGGTACTTAAGAAGTTAAAACTCCCCTACCATGTGGCCTGTCCATTTCATTCTTACATATGCAATTAAGAAGAATGGAAACATGTTAATACAAAAACTTGAATACAGATTTTGTGGAAGTGTTAGCTGTAATAGCCATATAGGCATAACGCAGATATCCACCAACAGGTGAATGGATCAACAAACCATGGTATATTCTACAATGGATTTCTATTCAGCAGTGAAAAGGAATGAACTATTTATACATGCAGCAACAGAGATGAATCTTAGAATAATTATGTTCAATTTTCTGAAGTCAGGAAAAAGTACATACTATATGATTCCATTTATATAAAATTGTAGAAATGCAAATTGATCTATAATAGCAAAGCAGATCAGTGGTTTCTTGGGGTTGGGGAGAGACAGAAGAGAAACTTGTGAATGATGCTGACTGTCTTTTTGAATTGTGCTGATGGTATATGCAATGTGCCAAGACCTACCAGAGACTGTACACTTGAAAATAAATGCATTTTGTTGTATTTCAATTAAATCTCAGTAAAGCTGTAAACAAATTTTAGTAACTTTTTATCCTTTAAAAATACCTTAAAAGAAATTAGTGTATCTTCTAGGAGAGAGTTCAGGTAAACTTTATTTCTTTTTAAATCTCTTTTAAAAGAGGGCAAACTTACAGACTTTTTACTCTTTACTATCAAAGCTAGTATAAAGTAATTTAGTAAAACAGTTTGTATAAAACAGAAAATTGGAATATAAAATCAATTCCTAATTCTGGGATAAAAATTTAACCTTAATCTAAAAGTTAAAAATCAGGACAGTTTTCCCCTCTGACAGTATAGCAAATATAGGTCCCATCTGGCTCTTTTTCACCATATTTTCCCATTTCTCCTTTAAAGAGTTTTCCCTTTTAGGAAAATTTTAATGTCTTTTATTTGATCAAAATAATTAAAAAGGAATTTTATATCTTTTCATTGGGGTGTATGGAGGTTGAACACTTTTAATTCAGAGAGGGTTTTTTCTCTTAAAAACAGCAACAACAACAAAAAACCTTTCAAACCTACCCTATTCTTTCTATCCTAACCCCCATCTTCCAAATTAAGCAATAGTGAAAAAGCATGTTGTTGTTTAGAGGATGATCTTTTAGATAGTGTTCTAGAAGCACAGTGTTGCTGACACAGAGTTAAAATTTTTGATTAAGGGTAGTTAATACTATGTACTGGTCAGCATTTCATTTTTTTTTTTTTTTTTAAATGTTACATTCTTTCAGATATATATGGTAGGAATTGAGTGTTAACTCTCAAGGGCATCCCGCTCTCTTGAAATAGTCCTTTTAATGTGGTTCACAGGTATAGCTGACTTGACTGTGGATTGAAAAACAACGTAATAACCAGATTTTATACTGAGGTATAGAAACAACTGTTCTTTTATTTGGAGTCTTCTCATTTTATCATTTAGAGCCTGATGTCATCAGTGAAAATATTAGTTGTAATGCAGCTAGGTGTCAGTCTCCAGGAACGCTGGATGGATCACAGCGAGCATGCCCATCCCTTATGTAAGAGCAGGTCTGAGCTCTGAAGCTGTGACTGCACAGGACTGAACCACATGCTTAAAAAAAAAAATACTATTCAACTTAATACCCCGTTGTATACTAAGTGACTTGGTCCTGTTGTCAGTAACCAAAAAGTTAGAACTGGAATCTTAGAGACCCTTGCATTGTAAGCAGCCTTCGGAGGCATGCAGTTTTAACTTTCTTCCTCTCTATAACACTGCAGACTTGTGTCTACCAACTGATGCTTTCACTTGAATTCTTTTAGTATCAAGGGATTTCATTCACAAGGTTAATTTCTTTAAGGTTTGCTTTCATAGTTGGAACTATTTTATGTTGTTTTCTCTGCTCAGAAAACCTTTTTTCTATCACTGGACTAACACTTTTTTTGAAGTTAGTCGCCACTTGTTGCTGTCACTGCCGCACTTTTCATTGTACCTGTACATACCTCCATTACTGCCCTGATCAGACTGTGGAAGAACTCAGCTCTTTCTTGGCTTGTTTTGGAGGTTGCCCCAGAGCAAGTAATAACCTCCTGAGATGATAGTTAAGAAATAGCCTCCATGTCTGTTGTCCAGTTCAACATGGGTTTTATTTATTTTGTAAAATATTTGTGTATTAATTTTGGGATTCCATTGTTTTTGAGTAAGCCCCTATTTTTTCCTTTTGAATGTTTTCTTTCCCTATTCATAACATACAATTTTGAGAGGTGTTTTACCTCCTTGGGGGAAAAGCAGAGATCATGGTCTAGTTTAATAGGAAAATACTGCACAAGATGCCCTCTCTTGAAGATTTGTTAAAGACTGAGTAGTCTTGCAGTTGGCTTCACTTTAGTTGATCTGATTTCTCTAACACTCCTTTGAATGAGGCAGTCTCCACTGCCAGTGATAACTATTTTGAAACTTACTTTGAGAAGTGTGACAAATAGAGCAGCCCCATGAGTTTGGTTTTAATTGGGGGTGGGAGTGGGGGACAGGTGGTAGTGGTGGTGGTGGTGGTAAGTAAACCTGGATGCCTTTCAGCAGCATCCTGAAGTAGAAGTGAGAAGAGTCCAGCTGAGCCTCCTGAACTCGCAACTGCCTCCAAGTCCAATTTGGAGGAAGACTTCTTTAAAAAAATTTTTATTGTGTCAACCATGTGATATATTTCGTTGATTAAACAATTTAGAATGTCATTATTTGTTTTGTTTTGCAACTTTTCTTTAAAATCATTTTATTTTTTATTGCTTATGCAGGGGTCAGCAAATGTTTTCTGTAAAGAGCCAAGTAGTACATGTTTTAGGCTTTGAGGTCTGCATACTGTCTCTGTTGCATAGACTTCTGTTCTTTTTTTTACAACCCTTTAAAAATGTAAAAGGCATTCTTAGCTCCTAGAGAGTACAAAAACAGGCTGCTGGTGTGGTTTGCTGACCTGTGGCCTATAGTCATGTTTCTCAAAGTATACTCTAGCTCTAAAATGTTTGCAGGTGTGGGGTGTGTGTATGGAATTACTTTGGGAACACTTGATACAACAAATATAGGTTTCTTTACCAGAAGAGTTTACATTGGAACCTTAATTATTTGGATTTTACAAGTGACAGAAATCCAATTGGAATAGTACAGGGACTGATTCTATTGGTAAGGATGACTGTCTGGACCTTCCAACTTTGTGGGCCATCTCTCTCTGAGTAATTGGGGCTGGCTGTGGTTAGCTCCCAGCTCAAATGCCTCCCCCACCAGCCCCCAGAACACACACGCACGCGCACACACACACACGTACGTCTGGTTTAAATCATTTACGTACCCCTTGGCCCGGACATGGCGGTGTATATGAATGTGGTGAGGAAGTAAGGGTTCTGTTTTCAGAAGAATAGGGGTTAGCATGGTTAAGGACATTCTTTTTGTGAATTTTGCTTGCAGTATAAAAAACGTAGACATTTATAAAGGAAAAAAAGAGCCAAAAGTTCATCGAGGATGCTGATAGCTTAAACATGTCAAACTAGAATAGCATGTGCCATGATTTCATGTTAGTAAAAATATTGATAAAAATTTCTGATTTTCTAAACATTTAAGCTAATGTGTTTTAAGTCAGTAAACTTTTTCAGAAATAGTTGCTCCATGGTGTTCTTCAAATAATTGTTAATTGGCTTAGCTTTTGTTTTCTTATCTACCTTGAAGCGCTGTGGTCGGTCACATGACAGTATGACTTAGTAGCATCTCAGATGCCTTGTTATTGTTATCCTCTCCGCTCTGCACCTCTTGTCCAGTACCCAGCAGGTTTGAGAATGTGCTGTCTCTATTTCCTGGGAATGTTAGTGAGAATTGACACTATCATTTATGGATTTCAACATTAGCCAGTCCTTCAATAGTGATTTGAAGTCATTTACTTGTGCATGGTCAGCTGCTTTCTCCACTCCCTAAAGGGTATTTCCAGATAGTACCTATGGCTCTTTTCTTACCTGTTAGACATCACAGTGGCCTCCCATTTTGCAAATAATTTGTAAGGCTTTCTGTTAGCTGGTGGCAGTTAGACTTCTTGCTAAAATTAAAGTGACCTTCACCTCTGCAGCATCTCACCTTTTGATTGTTCCCCTCTTTTGAGGTTGTCTCCTTCCATAGCATCTAATAGACAGTTTCAGTTCTACGCCTACCAGTTCTTCATTTCCTTTTATACATTTTCTTCTTGACTCTCCTATCACTGTTTTCTTTCTAGGAGACTTCATTCACTACCATGGCTTTATTTGTGAACTATATACCAATGAACCCTAGTTTTCCAGCCCAGATCCCTCTCTGGAATTACAGATGGTTATTTCCAACAGCCTATTGAATACTTCCAGCTAGAAGTTCTGGGGCACTTCAGAGTTGACATTTGTCAAATAGAAACTATTATACACTTGCTTCTCCTGAAACAAAAGACTTAAAGGCCATCTTCTCCTGTGTTATCTTCTATTACCTCGTTTTAGTGTGTCAGCCTTTTTTCAAGTTTGTCTTTTCTGTATGCTTTCTAAAACCCCTTCTCTATTTCACCACTAGAATTAACTAAAAAGGGAAATTAACTGTATGTTTAAAAGAAACCTCAAGATCTTACCTACATAGCTTTTTGTGTAGATTGAAAATCCACGTTCCACAGCATGGTGTTTTCTGTAATGGAGTGGAGATAAAAGTAAATGATAATCTTTTCCCAATTCTCAAAGAGGTGGATTTTTTTAAAAAATATTTTTTTCCTAGACATCTTAAAAATTTTATTACCTGCTACCACTTTTATCATCATCTATCACAGGGTGATATTTGAATTGGCTTAAACTTTTATACTTAGTATTTAAGTTTACAAGTGTCAGATTTTCAAAGGATTTGACAGGCTTTTCACAATTTGAGTCTACCCAACTTGTCAATTTTATTCACTGCGATGGCTCACTTCAGAATTTTAGAGAATTTGTTTGTTTCCTGACTACTATTTATTAATTGCAAGACATTCAACATGGTATTAACAACTTACCTTTTTGGATTATGAGGATTAAATGAAATAATGCATTTAAATGAAATAATACATTTATTCAGGGCCTGGTGCATAGTAAACACTCAAGAAATCTTAGCTACTATTGTTTTCTTGTGGTTGCTTTGCTCTGCAGCCTGAAACTCTCACCGCACCCAAATCTGCAGGGTCATCCCTGCGCGTTCCACACTTCTCCCAGGCCCTAGCATGCCGTACACTTTCTTCCTCCCACTTCCTGTGACTATGCCTTTTCCTTCAGAATTTACTTCTAAGAAAATTTTCCTAGAAAGTGGTCCTTTTTTACCCCTCCCCTCCTTACATAGGCACTCTGTATTGGAACTTTTTGGTCGTACCTCTGTTTGGATCATGAATCTCATTACAATTTGTTTTCCAGACATTTTTTACTGTCTTTACTGGACTTTGAACTTTGTTTCAGTGGTAAGGATTTATTCACAGTGTTAGATTCCAGTGTTACCATTCCTGCCTTGAGCCAAAAGGTTTTCAGTCAGTAAACATAAGCCCTGTCGTCTAGATTATCTCATTTAATCCCCACAACCACTCTGTGTTGTGTCGGCATTATTGTTATCAGATACAGAAACTGTAGAAGCTGCGTGAGGTTACGAGATTCGCTCCAGGCTGCTTAGTTTCTAAGTGCCAGAAGTCTGGAACTCCCCATGTTTGTTTGTTTTGTTTACTTATTTGTTTGTTTGTCAGCTGCATTGGGTCTCCCTGACTTTCTCTAGTTGCGGAGAGCAGAGGCTACTCTTCCTTGTGGTGCGTGGGCTTCTCTTTGCAGTGGCTTCTCTTGTTGTGGAGCATGGGCTCTAGGTGCACGGGCTTCAGTAGTTGTGGTACATGGACTTAGTTGCTCCAAGGCACGTGGGATCTTCCCAGCCCAGGGCTCAAACTCATGTCCCCTGCATTGGCAGGCGGATTATTCTTAACCACTGCGCCACCAGGAAAGTCCCTAGAGCGCCTCATGTTTAGTAACTTACTACTATTCTATAGCTACCCCCTTATACATTTGTCTTTTACTTGTAAATAAAATAACATTCAATTTATTAAAAATGTTTCTTGATGGTTGTCTTTGAAGCACTTTTGCTTTATTTTGTAATGTGTTAAACATCTCAAGAATTGGGATTCTGCTGATTCAGAAATGTTAAAGTGTGATCTGTGTAAACCTTGCGTTCTTTATACTCTGTTGTGTTGCTTAGCAAAAGAGTTGGGTGAATAAATATTTTTAAGACACTGAATTGTTTTTTTAAGCTCTTTATTGGAATATAATTGCTTTACACTCTTGTACCAGCGTATGAGGTACACCAAAGTGAATCAGCTGTATTTATACACGTGTTCCCATATCCCCTCCCTCCTGCGACTCTCTCCCACCCTCCCTGTCTCAGTCCTCCAAGGCATCATCCATTCTCGAGCTAAACTCCCTTTGTTATACAGCAACTTCCCACTGGCTATCTATTTTACAGTTGGTAGTATATATATGTCTGTGCTACTCTCTCACTTCATCTCAGCTTCCCCTTTAACCCCCACCCCGCCAAACCTCGAGATCTCCAGTCCACTCTCTGCATCTGCGTCCTTGTTCTTGTCTTGTCACTGAGTTCATCAGTACCTTTTTTAGATTCCATATGTATGAGTTAGCATACAGTATTTGTCTTTCTCTTTCTGACTTACTTCACTCTGTATGACAGCCTCTAGGTCTATCCACCTCATTACATATAGCTCCATTTCATTCCTTTTTATAGCTGAGTAATATTCCATTGTATATATGTGCCACATCTTCTTTATCCATTCATTTATTGATGGGCATTTAGGTTGCTTCCATGTCCTGGCTATTGTAAATAGTGCTGCAATAAAACACTGAATTTTTAATACAACATTTGCGTAGTAAATAGAGTATTTTGTACTTGAAGTAATTAACATTGTATTTTTTCCAAAATTTAATTGTTTTTCACGAATTTGAATTAGCCTTTAATAAACTTTATGTGTTTAGTAACATCCTTGAGAGCAATTATGTGTCTATATAAATGATAGCCCTTTCTTAGTCCTTTTGTAGGGTTATTATTTTAAGAACATATAATAATAAATTCAGATGACTTAAGGATTTCTTATGGCTTTGTATTCAGTGAAAAATACTCATAGCTGGAGGAGAGGGGTTAGTGGTGGTGCTGAATTAGATTATTAAATACAAAAGTATTGCTTGTCATTAATTTTATAAAGTGTTTAATAGAGCCTAATTAGCAATATACATAGTGATTCTAGTTATTCTCTAAGTTGTGATTGTTTAACTGAGTTACATCATAAACTCCAAGAATGATGGCCAGCTTTTTTTTTTTCCTTTTGGCTGTGTTCGTTCTTCGTTGCTGCGCACAGGTTTTCTCTAGCTGTGGCGAGCCGGGGCTTCTTGTTGCCGTGGCTTCTCTTATTGCAGAGCACGGGCTTCAGTAGTTGTGGTGCAGGGGCTTAGTTGCTCCATAGTATGTGGAATCTTCCCGGACCAGGGATCGAACCTGTGTCCCCAGCATTGGCAGGTGGATTTTTAACCACTGAGCCACAAGAAAGTTCCCCTGGATAGCTTCTTCTTTCAAAGAACAGAGAATAGAGTTGAAGATGAGCAGTGTATATTTCCCCATTGTATAATATTCTTTAAATTTCGTTCATGGGTTTGTTTTGCCTTGTTGTTTTCATTGTTAGAGTTGCTTGTTTGAAACATATTCTTAAATAGTCTTCCCTTTATAGAGCATAGTAATATTCTAAATCTTACCCCTGTAATAGTGATGTTTATATTTTATTTTAGGGAAGCTATGCGAAATTATCTAAAAGAGAGAGGGGATCAAACAGTACTTATTCTTCATGCAAAAGTTGCACAGAAGTCATATGGAAATGAAAAAAGGTAAGATTATTGTTTTTCTGGTGGATATTTGATTAATAGCTAATAGTAGCTATCACATGAATTTGCAAATGATGTATTAATATGCAAGTAAGAGGATGGTTTCTATTATTGGGTTAATTTGCAAGTACAAAATGAAAAGTAGGAGATTTGTCTCTATTGAAAGGGGAGAAACAGAGTCTCTTGAAGGGGGAGAAACAGAGTAAGTTGTGGCTTATTTAGTGAAGATCCTCTGGTTAAATCCCTGATTTTACAAAATGAAATAATCCATAATTTTTATTCAGGGCTGCATGGTGTTCCCTAAGTATTTCTGTGATACATTAGCTCATTAAAAAGTAGCTTTCCTTTTGGTGGAAAATGTAGTTTTGTGAAGAAATGTAACCCTAAAACTACCATTTTAAAAAGGAAAAGGCTTAAACAAACCCCTGAATTGAATTATGGAGTGATTGTGAAGAAAAGTACTCCCAGCCCTCTCCACCTTGACCCTGTGCTTATTCAGGTTAAGAGAAAACATCAAAGCTGAGCTGGTACTCATACCACATGAATGTGGCACTACACAAATGACCTGTAAATCAGATTAGCTAAAATTAAATTATAACAAGGATTTTAATATTTAATACTTATCTTAGTATTTTTTTAATTTCAGCATTTTTGGTATATAATTGTGGATTTTTGTAATTTGTTTTTTCACTTGGTTCCTGGAATTTTCTTGTTAATAGTTTCTCAAGCCTTTGTTTTTCAGACAGCATTTTTTTGTTAAGCATTTTGTGGACAAAGGCTGCTTATGGAGAAGATGAAAGATTTTTTGGATTGGCTAGAAAAGTACCAAAACTGAATTGGGAGAAGGAATGAAAACTCAGCTTTGGGTGTTGGATTGAAAGGAATGAGTGGAATCTTAGAGTTTGTGAAATAAAGGAAGTCTTAGCGTATGCATAAGAGAAAGGAAATGTAGTATATTAATTTACATGCTAGAAGAATTTTAAATAGTCTCTTTCTCAAAGTCGTCCTCTAAGTCTGAGCTGAAAAAAACGTGAAGCTGTTTAGTTGTTAATGTTATCCTCAAAGAGGATGAACAGCTGAAAACAGTATTTAGGACTCTTACTGCCAAGTATTTTTGTTCTGGTTTTGGTGTTTTGTTTTGTTTGTTTTTTGTTTTGGGCTACCCTGGGTCTTCATTGCTGCATGCAGGCTCTTTGTTACAGGCTTCTCTCTAGTTGTGGCATGTGGGCTTCTCTAGTTGTAGCATGCAGGCTCTAGAGAGCACCTGCTCAGTAGTTGTGGCACACGGGTTTAGTTGCCTCTTGGCATGTGGGATCTTAGTTCCCTGACCAGGGGTCAAACTCGAGTCTGTCCCTTGCATTGGAAGGCAGATTCTTAACCACTGGACCACCAGGGAAGTCCCAAGTGTTCTTTTCTTAGTTATTCAAGGTTACTAAATTTCTGATTACTTTACTAATGGTACTTAATCATCTGGTTAAGAGTTAAATAATGGAAAGAAGTTGGTAACTACAGTTTGGGACATAGAAACCAAATCAAGGTAGTGGCCCCTTTTTGCATGAGGTTGGTACTGGAAATTCAGGTCTCTTCTCCACCCACCCCTTACCCCCCAAATAATGAAATCATGTATATATAGGAGGTTGTCTTTTTTCCCCTCCTAAGCAAAGCAGCACAGTACCGTCATTGCTTGAGATGGGTCTAAAGGGCCAGCCTTGCCCTTCATAGTGAATTTGAAGAAGGAATAGTTTCCCTTTATCCAGACGTTGTTCTGGAAATGCCTCACAGATGTCTTTATTTTTTTAAAAATTAATTAATTTATTTTATTGGCTGTGTTGCTGCACACAGGCTTTCTCTAGTTGTGAGTGTGGGCTACTCTTCGTTGTGGTGCACACGCTTCAGTAGTTGCAGCTTGCAGGTTCTAGAGTGAAGGCTCAGTAGTTGTGGTGCCCAGGCTTAGTTGCTCCACAGCATGTAGGATCTTCCCAGCCTAGGGATCGAACCTGTGTCCCTTGCATTGGCAGGCGGATTCTTAACCACTGCGCCACAAGGGAGATCCCACAAACGTCTTTAAATTTTAATCCTCAGAATAATCTTGTAAAGTAGGCATGCTTTAATCTCCGTTCTATGAGTGAGGAAACTAAAGATCAGAGACTTTAAACATGCCCTGGTACACTTTAGTTAGGCGTAGTCGATAGAGCCAGGATTGGAACTCCTGGGTCTGTAATCCCAAATTTCTTTTTTTCTTTTCATTTCCCTGATTTTCATAGCTTGCCATTTTGTGTTTGGAAGTAAGCCATCTACAGCAAGGCTTGAGGATGGAAAAGGCACCTAAAGAACCTAAACATGTCTTAAAACACAAACTTTGTAAATTTCACTGTCTGGGATTCTCTTTTACCATGAGCAGAGAGAGACTGGGCTGGATCTAATGGAAACAGGAATAAACACATGTTCATTGCATAGCTGCCAACCTGAGCAGTGTTGCTTTCCCCACCCTTGGATTTTTGAAGATTCAGTTTAGTACAATTGAATTCATTTTGTAACTCATTTATTCTTTATTTCCGGCAACCTGTTACATTCCAGGTACTATGCAAAAGGCTCTTGGCTGGGAATTTTAAAAGTCACTGTGTCATTTAATACTATGATGAATAAACTGAGGCCCAGTGGAAATAAGAGAAGGGGAAGAACTACTCAAAAAATTAGAGTCCAGATAAGGTTCCTGTTTGTTAGTCACTGTTAAAAATACAAAGCTGTGGTGGCTTATCAAGTTAAAATAGGTGATTTAATGGTTATCTTGTATTATGATTGCCCTTATTTTAAATTTCTTTCTATTAATTTGAAGTATAGCCTGGTGGATCTAAAACCCCAGTCAAAGGAAAGCTCAAAGAATCTGAGCTTCTGACTCCTAAGAATGAAAGAAAAAAAAAGATAAAAAAGCCAGAGTAACTACTTTCCTATATGTTTATTGTAATATTCTAATTTCCAGAAGAGACATGCACTAATTTTACAATAAAGGTAAAAACCTAGTAAAATTACTTGATTTTTAAAAAGAATGAGTCGTCAGGGGCTGCTAACACAGGCAACCTCCTGAATGGCTGGCAGGGCTTCTTATTGGAAGATGTCTTGTCCCTTACTCCTTAGTGGAGTGCAGTGGAAAGAGGACGATCTGCTTTCTTTCCTGCATTAGGCATGAGGTAACCTGGGGACATGACCACAGTCCTCTTGGCTTACAGAGTAACTCCAGTGAATGATGCTAGAAATATTTGGGCAGGAAGTTTTATCCTAAAATTTTAAATTGTTCTCAAGATTCACTTTTGTGCCTAATAATGAGCATTTATTTGCATAACATATTTGGTATCCCACTTATATTAGTGGTTAGTTTTACTTTTTCATTGAAGAAGGTCTTTCCAGATTGAAAAAGAAACAAAAAATTTTGTGTAGAGGAAAATCTACATTAAAGATACGGAAATGCCATTAGACATATTAACGTTTCTTCAACTTTGTGTTAGGGGAAGTATGAATAATCATTGAAGGGTAATGCTTCTGCCAAAATAGATAATGTAAATGATGTGTTGGATTTTGTCTAACCTTATACTTTGGGCTGAATAAAAAGGCTTCTTTGAATCTGTAAGGTATTTTCCAGACCTCATTTCAGGATTTGAGGAAAAAGTTCTTGAATCATTTTCTGAAAGTAAAGACTGAACTAGGAAATAAAATCATAAGTGTGTGCATATCGCCACCAAGTGGCAGATAAAAGCATTGTTTGTCATAGTTGCTTAGATATAGCTAGCTATTGGGAAAGATGAGAAAATAAAGGCACATTGTTTCTTTTTTTTCTTTTAATTTATTTTATTGGCTGTGTTGGTTTTTTTTTTTTTTTTTTTTTTTTTTTTGCTGTGCACGGGCTTTCTTTTTAGTCGTGGTGAGTGGCGGCTACTCTTCGTTGTGGCTTCTCTTGCTGCGGAGCACTGGCTCTAGGCGCGTGGGCTTCAGTAGTTGCAGCACATGGGCTCAATAGTTGTGGCGCACGGGCTTAGTTGCATGGGCATGTGGGATCTTCCTGGAGCAGGGATCGAACCTGTGTCCCCTGCATTGGCAGGCGGATTCTCAACCACTGCGCCACGTAGGAAGCCCAAGGCACATTGTTTCTTAAAATATCCTTTTATAGCACCTGTTAAACTCGGAAAGCTGGCCACTTGTTCAAACGACTTTTCACTGAATGTTTGGTACATGTTGACCAGCGGTCCAAATTCAAAAAATCATCAATTCCCATGCCATTGTAAAGTTGTATTTTAATTTTTCTTCTGTTAATTAGGTGGCATTTTTTCCTTACCCTCCTCCCTTCAATTTCCTTTCATTTATGCGTAATTTTTTTTTGGTATTGATGCATATTTTCTATTTCATTACTACTGAAGTCTCTGGAAATGAAGATTTGATTCATTGGCTGACTTTTAGGGGGTAGCAATATTGGGATGTTTAAAATATGATTTCATCATCCCATGGTAGAAATAATCTTAGTGTTTATATTGGATTTGCTGTTTTCTTGTGTCACAGCTTTCTTTGTTTAAATTATTTTATTTATTTTTGGCTGTGTTGGGTCTTTGTTGCTGCATGCGGGCTTTCTCTAGTTGTGGCGAGCAGGGGCTACTCTTCGTTGTGATGTGAGGGCCTCTTAGTATGGTGGCTCCTCTTGTTGCAGAGCATGGGCTCTAGGTGCATGGGCTTCAGGAATTGCAGCATGCAGGCTCAGTAGTTGTGGCATGCGGGCTTAGCTGTACTGCGGCATGTAGGATCTTCCTGGACCAGAGCTCGAACCCGTGTCCCCTGCATTGGCAGGCGGATTCCTAACCACTGTGCCACCGGAGAAGTCCCACAGCTTTCTGGAATAGTTGTGAGTTGATATAAAAATAAGGCTGGTTCAGAGGCAGTTGAAGATTCATCTTCATTTTTCTTACATTTATTAGATGATTGGAAAGCACTTTCAGTATAGAACCTTGGTCAGTGTTTTTTTTTTTTTTTTTTTTTTTTTGGCGCACGGGCTTAGTTGCTCCACGGCATGTGGGATCTTGCTGGAGCAGGGATTGAACTCATGTCCTCTGCATTGGCAAGCAGATTTCCAACCACTGCACCACCTAGGAAGTCCATTGGTCAGTGTTTTGAGTGATAAAGAATTTTTTGTCAGCCTTGCTGATTTTTATGCTCTGTTGGTTTCATGCCATTTTATTACATTTCACTTGAGGAAACCAGCACTACATTTGGTATGCTATACTAAAACACAGTTTTTCGAATTTTATAGCTGATATACCAACTTACTAAGGTGGCATAATATCTGTCAATAAAATACTAATAGGAGACAAGTTGCCAAAATTGATGTCTTCTCAACTTCCTGATAGTGTGCCAGCTAGGTATTTGAGTCTATGCCATTTTAAGTATTGGGTGGTTCCCAGCATTAGAGGCCAGAAAGATCCCTGGTGTAGGCTTGAACTGAGCCAACTCCAGAACTAGCCCAGCTAATCCAGGCATCCATCCAAACTTGGAGTGACCTGGAGCTGAGCCCACTGCCTCGGCTGTGACCTCTATGTCCATGGTGACAGAGAGTATACAGGCACCAAAGCTGCTCTGATTGTTTTCTGTTGGTTTAGATACATACAGAAGACTCCAGAAGGTTTTCCCCCTCACTCTCAGCCTGACCCCTTCAACCTACTACGTCTACTTCCCCGTTACCCCTGGCTTCATCTCTTCTTGTTCTCCTTTCTGCTCTAGCCACACTGGTCTGTTGTTTCTTTGCTGTCCATTATAGTCCTTTCTTTGGACCCTTTGCACTTGCTATTCCGTCTTCTGAAGTGTTCTTAGCCTAGATGCCCGTGGCTTTAGGTAATGACCCAAGGTCATCTTATTAAAGAAGCTTCCTCTGGCCACTCAAGTCTTCTACATTTTTAAGTACTCCTTTCCTGCTTCATTTTTCCCCTCAGTACTTACCATCAGCTAACTAAGTGTATATGTTATTTTAGTCATCTACCTTTTTAAAATTGTCTTTCTTTTTAGAATATGAGTTCCATTAGGACAAGAATTTTTGTTTAAACTACTAAAATATTCCCAGTCCCTGGTACAGACTAGGGATTAAATTTTTGTGAATTAATGAAAATTAAGTAAACCCAGCTCACTTCTTATAAATTGTATGTAGATTGCCTCTAAAGTACTCTTTGGTAGAGTTGAGCAAAAAGTAGGTGCCATCATATATTTTGATTCAATTCAGTCAATATTGTAGTAGGTGCTGAGGGGGAAGCAAACAAGTAGATACTACTCTACTACCTTTATTTTATTTTTTTTATTAGTTTTTATAGGACTGTAGTTGCTTTACAGTGTTGTGTTAGTTTCTACCATACAGCAAAGTGAATCAGTTAGACATATACATATATCCACTCTTTTTTTTTTTAATATATTTATTTATTTAATTGGCTATGTTGGGTCTTCGTTGCTGCACACAGGCTTTCTCTAGTTGCGGCGAGCAGGGGCTACTCCTCGTTGTGGTACATAAGCTTCTCATTGCGGTGGCCTTTCTTGTTGCAGAGCACAGGCTCTAGATGCGTGGGCTTCAGTAGTTGCGGCACATGGGCTCAATAGTTGTGGCTCACAGGCTCTAAAGCGCAGGCTCAATAGTTGTTGTGCATGGGCTTAGTTGCTCCGCGACATGTGGTATCTTCCTGGGGCAGGACTCAAACCCGTGTCCCCTGCATTGGCAGGCAGATTCTTACCCACTGCACCACCTAGGAAGTCCTATCCACTCTTTTTTAAATTTCCTTCCCATTTAGGTCACCACCGATCATTGAGTAGGGTTCCCTGGGCTATACAGTAGTTATCTATTTTGTATATAGTAATGTATATATGTCAGTCCCAATCTCCCAATCTACTACCTTTAGGATGGCCTCAGAGCTAAATCCAGCATGACAGTGTGTGTGTGTGTGTGTACACACATGTGTATGTGTACAATTCTTTTGTTTTTTTTTTTAAAGTCTGTATATTGTTAGCCTAAAAAATGTTAAAAAGCATAAATTATTTGCCAAATTTTAAACTTAGGAATTTCATATAAAACTTTATTTGGGGCAACTATTGGAAAGCTGGAGGCTGTGACCAACACTAGGCTTCCACACCCATAGTTCAGGCATGTGAGTGAGTGGGTAAGTGTATATACTTGCACGCTTGCTGTTCCCAATTGTTTCTTTGTCATCAGAGCCACACACCATTGGGTGATGTTCTTTACAGTTAAGCCCCCTCTCCCCCCCCCCCCCCCCACACACACACGGTGGGCTTAAAAGAATTAAGAAAGAAATTTCTGTGCTCATAACTATATAGAAAGTGGGAATTACCATGAGGGCTGTGTGTGTTTCAAGAAAGAAGGGAGGGGACTTCCTTTTTTGGGTAATTAAAGCACATTTCTACTTATTTATTGTACATCTGATCCACCCTTTTGTATCACTTACCTGGCTGCTGTTTGAGTTTACTTAGCTACTATTTGAGTAGGTATTTGAGTTTTCAGGCCCCTTAATGAGACATGACATAAATGTCTTAAAGTATATATGTCAGTGTGTATAATTGAGCAAAGGAATTACACCCTACTTAAGAACTGGGTTGATGGTCTGAATTGTGTAAAATTTGGCGCTTGAGCTAGGCTTTGAAATAGATATTTTGTATAATTACTAAGAGAAGATTATAAGGAAGTTATTCTGGGTGGGAAGAATTTGTGAGGGTGGGTTTTTGGCAACTAGGAAAACAAATCCATTGGTTGTCTGTGAGTTGAAAGGATACAGTATGTTCTTTTAGTCATCCACATGCAGCAGGTGTTCAGGATGTAAGATATGTACTGATCCAATGATCCATTTTGCTTTTAATTCTTTTACTTAGTTGTATTAATATTTTAAAAGTTTCTGTTTTGGGCATTGCTCTAATTGTTTTCCAGGTTAATTACCAAATGAAGATAAGAGTAATGCCCATACCAAGAATATCATTAATTAATGATACATGATTTTGAGTAGATCTTAATCAGTAACTGCACATTCTGTGGTGGATACCATGTTTTGTATATGTTAAAATACATTGGATTAGTTGAACTGTAGTAGTTCAGAACTCTGAGCTATGTGGAAAGAGATGTCCCCTGCTCTAAAAAGTATTTCGGCTTGAGTGAATGCGTAACATCAATATAGATGAACCTTACCTGAACAAATGAAAGTGGAAGTCTTGATTTCTGTGCCGTGGATATGATTATTTGCATTACAAAAGGCTTCACCAAAATGTTGGGTTAGGAGCTAACTTTGTACAGTTCAACATAATTTTGTATTCATGTGTTTAAGAAAAGGAAATGCTTTCTTGACTGTTATTGCAGTGTGTTTTCTCCCCCTCATTGTTTCAGGTTTTTTTGCCCTCCTCCTTGTGTGTATCTTATGGGCAGTGGGTGGAAGAAAAAAAAAGAACAAATGGAACGTGATGGTTGTTCTGAACAAGAATCTCAACCATGTGCATTTATTGGAATAGGAAATAGTGACCAAGAAATGCAGCAGCTGAACTTGGAAGGAAAGGTAAAGAGCACCATGGTACCAGAATATAGTTTGCTTACTTGTTTTTGTAGTGGTGATTTTTCCCCCCTTTTATGGTTATCGGTAGCACTTTCTTAAATATATAAAAATCAGAACCAGAAATAAACTTCTCAAATAGCTATGGCCTAGTCATGATTCATGGAGCTGGAGCTGTTGAAATCTGAAGGTGGCATGCGGTAAGCTTCCTCAGCTTGCCGGCTGCTTAGCAGGCTGTGAATCAGGTGCCTGTTGGGGGCCAGTACTGGAGGCGCATTGCTCATCCACCTGACAAGGGCATGATATTCAAACAACAGTGCAATACATAGTTCAGTAATGTTTTACTCTACTCATTTTATCTTAGTCTTATACTAGAAACAAAGTATTATGGGTTATAAACATCATAAATGTTTTACTTAGCTTCAGTGTGGAACAGAACTATGCTGTGTAGACAAGAGCAGCCATGATTAGCTTTACTCGAACTTTTAGGGGTTTTCTTTGATTACTTTGCTAGGGAGTAAAATTTATGAGTTAGTTTAACTAATTGTATTTTATGAATTTAGAAAGCATTTATTTCCGTCTGTAGCTTTAGTATTCAAAAGTAGTTCTTCACTGACTTAGCATCAACTATTATTTTGTTTTCCTCCTGATATTAGAATTTCAAAATGGTTATTTCTGATCTCAGTGACCACATGAATGTCTTTTAAAATACTACATAAATTGCTGTTTTCTCATTCAGTAAGTCTTTGTTGAATGTCTTAGTGTTTGCTGTATTGCAGTTGACACTAAGGATGGGAGTTGGAGGGCAAGATTGAGGGTGGTAAACTAGGGGATTTGTACTCTCATTCAGTGTTAGTCATTTTACAGATAACGAGCACTGAGAATAAGAGCCTTAATATCAGCCTCCTTCACATTGAGTATGCTTATGTCATTTATATCTTTATAATTTTTATCATTAAAGCTTGTCAACTGTGTATTTTAAATTAGGTTTGGGATAAAACTTAATACAATAAAGTTTATTTCATCTTAAAATAGAGCAGTATAAAATATTTCTGAATTATGACCCTTGAGCCAAGGTAAAAAATATATTTAAGTAGTGTGTTGAACAAATAGGCCTTAGTCATGTCTCATCTATTTTTTCTGTTATATAGAAAGTCTTAGTGATATGTCTCCAAGCTGTACATCTAGACGTTTGAAACTGTGAATGGTAATTAGATCAGATAGATAGTGAGAAGCCAGGGATTCTAGCTACCCGTATATATAATTGTGTTAACTGAACTTCGTTGCTCACTTTAACCACTTCCAGCCTTCAGTGATTTTAAGGGGAGGTAATAACAAACAAACAGCATTGCTACTTGCTTATCTCAGCATCATGGCTTAGTACATCTTTCTTCAACTTCTGCCATTATATCCTTTCCCCAAGCCCTAGAAATTTGCAGAAGAGAAGAATACCTGAGAGCTTGAACATTAACTAGTACTTAAATCACCTAGTTACAGGGTAGTACAGTGTCTGTAAGCCAAAATTATGTGTTAATATTTAGTTTTAATGAAAAATGCTATTAGAGAAGTCTATAGAGAGTAAGACTGGTTGAGAGCAGAAGGCATTTCAGGCAGAGAGAACAACATAATCATATGCTTGGACCATCAAGGTACAAGAACAAGGTAAGTTTGGGTCCAGGTAGGCAAAGATGGACCAAGCAGTGGGATGGATGCTGAGCTTCAGAAAGAGGCGCTTTGCTCCTGTCTCACTTAACCGCCATTCATTTAAGGTAATATTATTTTCTTTCCACAGTCTGTTCATTGAATGGTACAATTAGTCACTATTAGTCACTATTGAAAAAGGAGGGATTTTATTTTGCATTACTGAGGATTTATCCTTATTTTAATATTCATTACAACAAAGTTCTAGTATATGCAACCCTTGTTTTTATGGTCATGACATTTTACTATACGTTGGTAATATTTTGGATCTGATGTTTTTAATTTGTTAAATATTTATTTCCTCCGTTTTTGCCTTACATAGTTGGAGCTAGGAAAGCTATGTGGCATGAATGACTTCCCTAATTAGCACACTTATATTTTTATTTTTAAGAATATATCCCCTACACCTCTGTTGCTGGTGTTGTTTTGTTTCTATAATTCAAATTCTACAATTCAAATATTTCTATAAACTTTTGTAGCATTATATATTAGGTGTTTCTTTTTCATTTCAGGGCAAATTTTTTCTTGCCTGAAGATCTTGTCTTCAAAAAGTTGTTTTTTAAGTTAAACTGTTCATTGTTTATAGGCAAGTTTATTATATGCCATTGTCTGTTTTAGAATTTTATTAGCTAATTTAGCCTTTTGGCATGATGAAGCAAATATAACTTCAGTTTTTATTTACTTAGTTTCTTAAAGCCGTAATACTGTTTCTGAATCAATGACTTTTGTTTTTTCCTTTTTCTTATGGAATTTGAGTCGTTTGTGGTCAGTAGCTTTATAGCTTTTAACAAATAATAAATTGGGGCTTCCTAGGTGGCACAGAGGTTAAGAATCCGCCTGCCAATGCAGGGGACACGGGTTCAATCCCTGCTCCAGGAAGATCCCACATGCCGCAGAGCAACTAAGCCCGTGCACCACAACTATTGAGCCTGTGCTTTAGAGCCCGTGAGCCACAACTATGGAGCCCATGTGCCACAACTACTGAAGCCCACGCGCCTAGAGCCTGTGCTCTGCAACAAGAGAAGCCATGGCAGTGAGGAGCTCGCACACCACAACGAAGAGTAGCCCCCACTCACCACAGCTAAAGAAGCTCGTGCACAGCAAAAAAAGACCCAACACAGTCAATAAAATAAATAAATAAATAAATTTATTAAAAAGAAAAAAAGGCAGTAACAAAGAACTTTTAAAAAAATAATAAATCATGTCTGAGAAAGCTTTATTAGAATTTTTTTGTGGATTCCAACTACTCACTTCTATAATTAGGGATATATTTTCTTTCCTTCCAGGGATATATATGCATGTTTGCTTTTTCCAAACAAAATAAAGCCCTTTGAGTGTGTCAGTCTTAGGACCAATTTTCTCTGCTCTTTTTCCTTTCCTCTTTGCCAGTCTACCGTATCATTTATGCTAGATTTCAGTATTTTCTCTTTTCTGATACAGATCATATCCCTTAATGTTAACACTAAGTGATCTCATCATTTTTAAGTTTTGCCATTAGAATGTAATTACCTTCATTTAGACGCATGCTTCATTTTTGGTCCACAGGACTCTCTGCTTTGGTGTATCAATATCCATTTTCCTAGGCTTTGTCTTACGTTGCAGAACAATTCCATAGTTCAGGCTTTATTTGACTTTCAGAGCTTTTTAAAGTACGGCAGGCCCATGGCTCAGTATCCCTGAGCACTTAGAGATCCTTGAGTGAAAGAAGTGAGTGCAGAGGCTCTTTTGGGTTTTTTTGTTTGTTTTTGTTTAGATAAATAAATAGCTCTATTTATTTATTGGCTATGTCAGGTCTTCATTGCTGCATGTGTGCTTTCTCTAGTTGTGGCGAGTGGGGGCTACTCTTCGTTGCGGTGCGCAGGCTTCTCATTGTGGTGGCTTCTCTTGTTGCAGAGCACAAGGCTCTAGGCACGTGGGCTTCAGTAGTTGTGGCACGTGGGCTCAGTAGTTGTGGCTCACAGGCTCTAGAGCACAGGCTCAGTAGTTGTGAGGCACAGGCTCAGTAGCTCCGTGGCATGTGGGATCGCCCTGGAGCAGGGATTGAACCGTGTCCCCTGCATTGGCAGGCAGATTCTTAACCACTGTGCCACCTAGGAAGTCCTAAAATTCAGAGTTTTAAATACTTAAGCTATACTTGAGCATTATTTACCCAATCTGGAAAAGGAGATCAATAATTTAGTCTTTTCCCTAATTCACAGGGATCAGGGGAATAAGGAAGATTTTAGAATTGTCATATATAATCGAAATAGTAGCATTTCAAAGTATCTTTATTGTTTTGCAAGTGCCATAACTTTTTAATACTATCTTTTCAGTTACCAGAATATATTTTCTGGTAAACTGACATAATACCTTGCTGTGTTTGTTTTCTCTAGGACCTTTAAATTCAGTTCTTTTGGTGATACAATATGAATTATCCCACAGGGCAGAGTTAGCTATTTAAAAAAATATTGCTTTCCTCAGACTCATGGGTGGTTACTGTAGCGTTTGACTATATAAGAATAAACATTGTATGCCCTATTGTCTGTTGGTGCTAAAACCCAAAACCCTCTACACAGTTTGATTGAATTCTGATAGCCTTCTTTATGTCTTTCATTTGCAGAAAGACAGTCATGGAATTTTTTAACTGTAAAATTTTATTTTAAAAAATTACTGCTATAACATTGGTAATTCTGTGAAATAGATGTAGAGCTATATAAAACAAGGGAAGACTATTTTTTTGAAGTCTTTTTGAGAGAGGAAAACAGATCGCAATGTTAGTATCTTACAGACTTGATAAGGAAGAGTTTGTACTTTGTTTTCAGAGATCAGTTTCGGTACTTTTTACAGCTGGTTTTATCAGCTATTCAGTGAAATTACTGCCTTTAAGTCTGATCAAACTTGGCCATGGCCATACTGAATTGTAGGTACATAGCTTACAGGGTTTTGGTGCTATTAAAACTTGCCTTTTCTTTCACAGAACTATTGCACGGCCAAAACATTGTATATATCTGATTCAGACAAGAGAAAGCACTTCATGCTGTCTGTAAAGATGTTCTATGGCAATAGTGATGACATTGGTGTGTTCCTCAGCAAGCGGATAAAAGTCATCTCCAAACCTTCCAAAAAGAAGCAGTCATTGAAAAATGCTGACTGTATGTATACTTGTTTTCTTTTTTGTCCTCAACTCCCAACATGCATTAATAAGACAACTTCAGCTATTTTTTAAGTTAAAAATTGCTTTTCAGTAGCCAGTTCATTTTTTAGAAATATTTTTGTGGTCTTCACTTTATCTGAAAAAGTCATATTCAGTTATTATTGCTGCTTTATGGTCTTGTTTTTCTTTTTCTTTGATTAAAAATGGGCAATACTTGGTGTAGGGAGGTGGTTCTTAACTAGGTTGGTTCCTCACTGCTCCTCAGAGGCATTTGGAGAAATGGGAGTTTCCTTTTGCTGTCACAGTGACTGGAGGGAGTACGTTCGCATTGGGTGTCTAAATGTCCTGCAGTGCCCAGGATGGTTCCCATCCCACAAAGAACTGATTCACTCAGAATATCAAAAGCAGCCCTTTGAGAAACCCTGTTAATATCACATGGGCTTCAGAATGCCACCCTGAGAACCTGAGCAGAAACTGTCATGTGGCTGCACGGGCAGAGGCTGCTGCCTCATCAGCACATTTTTAGACTCTCACAGGTAAATGCTGTTTGCATTATACACTACTACCTCTATACCCATTTTTTTTTTTAATTTTAACTTTTTGTTATGAAAACTTTCAAACTTACATAAAAGGGAGAAAGTAGTGTCAGGTGACCACCTGGTCTCAACAGGTTTTACCAGTTCTGTTTTATCATCTCTATCACCTCTACTCTTCCTCCTCCAACTGCTGAAAATTTTTAATGTGAATCTCAAACATCCTACCTTTCAACCATTCCTGCGGTAGTGACTCCCCAACTGAAAGTTTTCTTTTTAAACATCATTATACCCAGCAGAAGTTGGTGGTAGTTTGTTAATGCCATCTAACGGCCAGTCCATGTGCAGATTTATCACCTTGTCTCAGAAATATCTTTTTACAGTTGTGGTGGTGTTGTTTTTAATAGTTGGCTTGTTCAAACTTGGATCCGGACAAGGTTCGTACATTTTAGTCTGTAATAGTTTCTTCTCTTTCCACCAGCCTTTTTTTTCTCCTGTGTTATTTATTTGTTGAAACTGGGTCATTTTTCCTGTGGAATTTCCATATTCTGGATCTGGCTGATTACGTGTTCCTCTGTTGCTCATATTTTCTATAAACTGTTGGTTAGACCTGAAGACATTTATTTTAGAATTAGCTGGTCCTATATATATTCGTTTCTATCAGATCAGAAGTCATGTAATATCTGGTTGTCCCACTTCTTGTTATGTTGAGATTGGTTATAGTAAGTTGAGCTGTTGTTAGTCTAAGCCACCAGTTATAAAGTTCCTCAGCAACCTTTAACCCAGTGATTTTAGTAACCCTTCATGGTGGCTACTTAAATCCAGTATTTCATTAAGGGCTGCAAAATGGCGATTTTTCTAATTTGTTTATTCTTAACTTTTGCATTTGTTAGCTGTTTGCTTTAAATGTAGTCTGTGGAGAAAAGCTAGGTTAAGTGCTTGTTTACTGATTCATAGAATAACAGTAGTAGTCTTTGAAGATGGCCACTGAGATTTTAGAATTTTGGTTTATTTGCTTGTTTTTATTTTGTTTTGTTTTATTATGAACTTATGGGATTTTATATAGTGGATGGTTTTTAATCTGCTCAGTCATTATTATCAACATCATTTACTTTGTGTTGTGGAAATTTTCAAACATACTAAAGTAGACAGAGTTGCGTAATGACATGAAACCTCTTGTGTTCATCTTCTAACTTTCAGCAGTGATCTTAATTTCAGGCTAATCTTGATTCCACTTCATCTGTAACCCTAACCCACCCACACTCTCTTCTGCTCTCATTTTAGTTGGATGCAAATCCAAGACATTATATCATCTGTAAATATTTCCACATATCTCTGAAAGATAGGGTCTCTTATTTTCTAATATAATTACAATACCATGATCACATAAAAACAAACATAAAACAACTATAAAAAGAAAAAATTTCTTAGTATCATTAAATACCTAGCCAGTGCTCAAATTTAAAATTATCTAAAATGTGGATTTGTTTGGGATTTTTTTAGCCCTTTGGTTGAATCAAAATTCAAATAAGATCCACCAAATATTATTCTATATATTATGTTGACATGTCCTTAAGGTTTTTTTGTTTGTTTTTTAATCTGTGAATTTTCTCTTCATCTGTCTCTTTCTCTCTCTCTCTCTCTCTCTCTCTCTCTCTCTCGTAATTTATTTATTCAAGAGCCTGAGTCAGTTGGCCATGAGAGATTTCCACATACTGGATCTTGCTAATTGTATTTCCTAGGCGTAGTTTAATGTATTTTCTGTAAATTGGTAGTGTCAAAGAGAAACAGAGCTGGACACTAAAGGTGGTGAAAACAGATTTTGTTCACTACTGTTGCAATAGGAAAAAGAGATTTCAGTAAAGAACTGAGCTCAACTCCAAATACAACAAGGACAAGTGGGGATTTGTAGCCAAGGAACAGAGTTGAGGGGAGTCAGTGGATTGTAAATTACTAAGAGGAAACATCAAGGGCAGAGGGATTCTTAACAAATGAGCTTACCAGAATTTTTATAAAGACAGGCCTAGGTAATCAGATATAAAGGTGGAGGGGAGGAACTTGATCAGGTGTCAGAGATGGAGGATGACTTAGTAGGATGCTTGGCGATATCTGGGCTAGGCAGGCCAATGACAGGGCCCGAGGAGGAGTCCCGGTTTAAAAAGGACTCAGAGAAACCTGTGTAAAGTTTGGTCAAGGAGAGTGTCAGTCATTAATTTAGAAACTTGATCAGATTTAAGATTGTTGTTCTTTGGTTCTTTCTTGTTGTTTGTTGCTGGAGGGCAAGCCTACTTCACAGTGATTTGGCGTTCTTGCATCAGGAGGCATACAATGTCATGTATTTAGGCTATTTCCAATTCAAATTACAGGATTTTATTTAAACTCCTTAGTTTTGCATTTCTATTGACTCTAAGTATCTTGGTGGCAGAGAACATATTTCATTTTTGGAGTATTTTCCCACTTACGTAGACGTGGTTGTTTTTTCAGGAAATTGTATGCAATGCTATACTTTCAGGTATTAAGAAGGAAGCAAAATCTCTAAAACCACAGTATCCAGAGGCAGTTGCCATCAACTTTGGTAAACATCCTTCCAGACCCCTCTTTATGAATATATTCCACAGGATTAGATGTGAGCACATGGAGACACATGCTCTCACGTAAAAATGTATGTTTGCCTAATGAAACCGCAGTATAAAGAGTCTACTTTCCATTCAGTGATGCATCAGGGAGATATTGTCTTACCAATGCATTTAAATACACATTGTTCAAATAGGTGAATGATATTATAATTTATTTAATCAGTTTCTTACTGTTGGACACATTATTTTGAAAGTAACTTGCTTTTAAAAAATAGCACCACATTAAATGTACTGTGTAGCTCTCATTTAAAAAAGATTTTAATGGACATGTTATATATCTTTAGCTTGACATTATTCATAAAGAGTTACCTTGATTTTGGGAGGGTATCATCTGTTTTTTCTTAGGGAGTTTAAAAAAATTGCTAGCAGAATCCATTAATTATTAAATTATAGTAAAGAATAGTCCTAACTTACCAGGTACTGGTCTCTTGCTCTCCACTGTTGCCCCTACCCCCACACCCCAATCACATAAATAGGGGCTGTTTTTTCTTTGCAGTATGCATTGCCTCAGGAACAAAGGTGGCTCTGTTTAATCGACTTCGATCCCAGACAGTTAGTACCAGATACTTGCATGTAGAAGGAGGTAATTTCCATGCCAGTTCTCAGCAGTGGGGAGCATTTTACATTCATCTCTGTGAGTATAAAAATATGCATTTGATTTTTTCAGTGTGAAATTGTTAAATTCTCTTTAATAATAAGACATACAGGTATATTAAGTTTTGTGATTTTCATAAGCAGATTAATAAGTTCTAAAAGATGATACTTTGATCTCTTTCTGTTGCACTGCAGTGGATGATGATGAATCAGAAGGAGAAGAATTCACAGTCCGCGATGGATACATCCATTATGGACAAACAGTCAAACTTGTGTGTTCAGTTACTGGCATGGCACTCCCAAGATTGGTATGGCCTTAATGACTTCATGACTGTTTCTAATAAGTTTTGGTGGCTTTTCCCTTTTTGGTTGTATATCTGGACATGTTTGGTAGAGGGCACTGTAAAGTTACATGATGATTTATTTTCTTAACTAATGTGCATTTTCATAATTCATTCTTTGTGGTACCTGCTGCATCCCAACACAGGGCCAAGTTTTCAAAAGCATAGAAATTTTAAATTTCTTTTAAAAATACAAGCATAATTTTTATTAGTTTACTCTCCCACAAGAAGATAGATTTAAAAATTAAATAAAATTAGTATTTCTTACTTTAGTAGAGAGGCATAGCGTTTGGGACTTTCTGAAACTGTAAAAAACTGCTTTTCTTAGCACAGTGAAGCAGAAGGCCCTTATATACCCTCCATCATCTTCCCACTCCTTTTCTGAAACAGAACAAATTTAGTTACATTGACAATGAGGGGGTGTTATAAGTAAGTTTGATTCAAGGTCAGAATGGGGGAGGGGGTCGAGTGAATGCAGAAACTTTTAGTATTACTCTCCTGAATATGCTTGGTATCCCTTTGATGAAATATTTCATTGGCTGATATTTTTCTGGGATTATTTCAGCAGGAGCTGGGTTGATCTATAATTATCTAAGTAAATATATCATTTTATTGTTTTTGTTTTGTTATATTTTTCTGTGTCATGGTTGTACAAGGTGATTCTATTTCCCATTTCAACTTAATAAGCCAAAATATGTGAAACATAGTAATATAAATTTACAAAACCTTGGACCTGAGGCAAATTATAAAAAGGGGAAAAGTAGTGAAAGAAGGGTGCATACATCAGAAAGAAAAACAAACCGGAAAACAAACTGAATCAACTTTTACTCAAGTTCTTCTCTTTTCATTCATTGTGCGTCACTCTGTTCCAGGGATAATGTTTATTTGTTTTAGCATTAAATGCTTGGGCTATAGAGTCACAGTTCAGAGGCTTATGCCTCTGATCAACACTACAGCTTATAGGTGAACCACTTAGAAGACAGACTCAAATGTTAAAATACTGTTTTCACTTGGTTTCATGTAAAGTACCAGTCTGCCTTGCTTGAAAGTCATCTTTAATTGAATATTTTTAACGTTCAAAATCATGTGGCTCTGATTATAAGAATGTTGCACCAAAAAACCTGATCCAGAGAACACCTTAGGAAACGTTGCAGCACCATCATTTACAACATGCTGGTAAATACCTCCTTCTAGAGATTGTGTGACAGAGGAATTTGTTTCCTCAAAGTCATAGCTAGGCTTTACATGGTCTGCACTGCTTCCTGCCCTTCTTTACCTCCACTTACATGCAGTTTTCAATGAAAGCAGGTTTCTCAGAGGAGGCATTTTATAGCTTTCATATGCTTTTAAGAAGGATATCACTGCCTTAATACCTGAACATTGCATTTTATGCTTCCTAGAATATTAGCTTTATTGGAGATCTTTGCTTGGAAAACACTCTCCAGGACCAAGTTGCAGTGGGATGAATGTCCTAGTGAGAAATCCTGTTGTTTAGGGCACTTTAAAAACAGGCACAGTGTATGTAGATCTAGCCAACTAACAAACATCGGTTAGCATTTATCCCACGTCCTCAAGATCCCCAGAGGTTTGGGACATCTAAAATCTGTTAGATAAACTAATCAGCGATATGAATTCAGCCGGGGCATTTACCAGGTATAGTGCTAGGAATATGCATAAGATATGTTTTCTGTCCTTAAGGGCCACATCCCATTTACCTCAGAAATATGGAAAATACTGTACCAATAACCTACAGAGCCAGCATAGAGGAGAGAGAGAGAGCTGGTTGGAGTTACCTCTGGTGTTTTATGAACGTAGACGTCATCACACATAGCTTGTTAGGACATTCGTACTACCTGGTTTCTCAGATTTCTTTCCTCTTCTTAATAATTAGAAATGATCACAGCAAGTTTGATACCAAATAATAGGGGACATCTTTGGTGAGACTAGGTCATTCCGCAGTGTCTATGTGCAGAGAACTATTGTGGGAAATAAAATTGAACCAAACGTGGCCCGTGTTCTCAGTGTGCTTACTATTACTAGGAGGTGGAGAAACTGGGTTACAGAAATAACAGCAACTCTTACATGGTGAAGTCATGAGCAAGCGTGGTAGACTTACAGGAAGCTTTAAACTTACATCCTTCAAAATTCACTTATTTCTTTAAAATCCAAACATCATTAAATTTCATCACAGCTTTAAGACTAGCATTGAATGGAAACATTTTGCTTGAGCTTAATTAGTCTCACAGAAAATCTTAGAAGCTATAATTTCTAAAAGGGTAGTATCTCCTCTTAAACTCAAAAATTAGTGGTGATGTAAGTAGAATGATAAATATTCTGACTAATAAACGGCAGAGCTAAAAATGCGTAAATATGAAGAATGTTGACTTTAAAGATTGGGATTTTTAATAGTTGTGGCTTAGGTGAAGAAAAATGGGGACGATAAGTCAGGCGTGATTGAAGTAATAAAAACCCAATAATATTGTATAATATTAATAGCACTGTTCTAAGCACTTTTACATATACTGATTCATTTAATCCTCACAAAATTCTGTGTGTAGTTACTATTAAGGATGTTCATTGTGAAGCAAAGTATTACAGTCCTGCCTGCATACGTGCATTGTCCAATAGCCCTGAACCCATGGGCCAGACACTGTCTAGGTGCTGAAGATACATTGGTGAATGAGGTAGACTTCCTTTTCTCTTGGAGCTTACATTTTGGTAGGGAGATAGACAAAACCAGCTGAAGAAATACCATTAAAAGGTTAACATAAGTGATAAGACGTTAAAACAGGATAAAAGGATAGGGAAATGGGAGTGCTTAGGGTAGTCAGAAAAGTCTTTTTGAAGTTGGGCTATTTGAACAGAGACCAGAATGAAATTGGGAGAGCCGAAGGTTGCATGAGGAGCATTTCAGGCAGACAGAATGAAGGCAAAAAGAACTTAAGACAGGAATGTGTGAGGACTAGCAAGGAAGCCGTTGTAGCTAGAGCCAAGGGAGGGTGGAGGAGGCAGGTGCCAGGAAATGATGCTTCGAGCTTAGCCATGGCAACATCTAGGGTTAGGACTTAGTTTTCTGTGTATGATAGGAGACCACTGGAGGGTTTTAAACAGGGAATGGTGGCTTCTTTATGATTGGAAGAATAATTTTGGTTGCTCTGTGGATAGGAGAGCATAGGGAGATAGCTGTGGAAACAGAGAAAGGTGCTTGGGCTTTTGTCATAATTCAGGCAAGAAGTTGATGATGGTGCCTTAGACTAGGATGGTACTGGTAAGGTGTTGAGAGGTGACTGATTTGTTTGAAGGTAGACCTAACAGAATTTGTTGACAGCTTGGGTGTAAGAGAAAGCCAAGGAGTCAAGGATGACTCCATGTTTTAGGACTGAGTGAACATGATGTCATTTAGTGAGCTGTGAGTTGAGAGAGGATCACATTTAGGAAGAAATAAAAAATTCTGTTTTTGATTAAGATTGAGAGGCCCGTTAATAGACATTTTAAGTGGAACTGTTGAATAGGTAGTTAAATATACAAGTTGAGTACCTGAGGAAGGCTATGGCTGGAGATACAAATTTAGGAGTTGCCAACCTCTAAACAGTATAGAAAGTATATAGTATGGAGAGAGGAGAAGAGATCTGGTGACTCGGCTCTGGAGCACCAAAGGCCAGTTAGAGCAGGTGTACCCCCGAAGGAAGAATGTGTGGGTCGCATGCCTCTGAGAAAGCTAGTAAGATGAGGACAGAGATGTGCTCATGGGATTCAACTATCTTGAAGTCCTTAGTGGCCTCACTGAGAGCAATTTTGAGACAAAAGACTGGAGAGATTTCAGGAGTTGGGGTGGCGAGGAAGAGGAATTTTGCTGTAAAGGGGATCAGAGAAACAGGGTGGTAAGAGGGGGAGACAGCGACATGTAGTTAAGAAAGGGGTTTCTTCTGATTTTAGGTGAGAAATAGTTCTGACATTTTTGTATGCTGTTGGGAGTGATCTTCATAGTCCTCAAATACTTAGTGATTACTTTCCATGTGATAAGTAACATCTAAGATTTGGTAGGATTATCTTTCACATAGCCATGTGTGTTTTGTGGAATATTTGGATTATAAGGTCATAGTGTGTAATGGAAAGAGTTCAGGCTGGGCAGGCAGCCTGCCTTGGAATCATATTGTCGTCCTGCAGCTACTAACCAGGTGATTTTGAGGAACTTAACCTGACCTCTGAGCCTGTTCCCTAATCTGCAAAATGATAACCTATTTTAGTTTAAAATAAAAACAACACGTAAGTATGATAATGGACTTAGGTGCCGACTAGCACACCCATAGTGGCCTTTAGAGATAGTTTTCCCTTTGATGTTGGAATATTTGTTGTTGTATATTATTGGAAAGGTCATCTGAACATGATTCATAGACCAGCAGGATTAGCATCAGCTGGAAATCTGCTAGAAATGCAGAATATCAGGCCCCAGATGTGATCTCTGGGGTTAGAACACGTGTATGTTTAACAGGAACCCCATATGATTTGTATGTACATTAAAGTTTGAAAAGTACTGATCTAGAAAACAAGTGCCAGCCTGCTCTGTTTTTTTTAGGAGTTCATGGAAGAAGGTAGCATTTCTATATTCGTAATATGTTTGCGATCTAAAAGTATTCTTACACCTAGCTTTATTGTTTGTAAATGCTTTTGTGTACGTAGGTATGTAACAGACACCTGTGGTGTACTATAATGTGGCAGATTCTGTGTACTCTTGACAGTGTACAAAGTGGAAACTCTGCATGTGTGATAACCTCTTCTTTTTTAATTGCTGAAATATAGATAATTAGGAAAGTTGATAAGCAGACCGCATTACTGGATGCAGATGATCCTGTGTCACAGCTCCATAAATGTGCGTTTTACCTTAAGGATACAGAAAGAATGTACTTGTGCCTTTCTCAAGAAAGAATAATTCAGTTTCAGGTATGCTTTTAAATTACTGGCAAAATACAAAATGTGCAAAGTATTCAGAAACATCAAACTCTCGCTTAATGTTAATTGTATCCAAATACATGAAGCTGTGTTCAGATATTTATCTCAAGTTCCAGGGTCCTTAGCCCACATGTTCCTCAGATATGGCAGTCATCCTACCTCAAGGAAGAACTCAAAACTATGAAAATGTTCTAAGAGAGACAGTTAGCGTCTAGTTCTGAGGGACAAAAAGCCCCTCAAATTATCCAGAAGTAGATGTTGGGTGTTGGGTGAATCACCTGAAATAATGTGCAGACAACACTGTATATAGATGCACGAATATTTTGGAGGAGGGTTCATAATTCTCATCAGATTTATATTGGGGTCTTTTAAGATAGTCATGATGACATATTTCAAAAGCTAATTTTTAAGTATATTTACTCAGAAGGCTTTCATGAGGACATTTATGACATGAACAGATGATTTAATAGGATAGTTATACTTTCACATGAAACGCATTTGTGAATATCTAGAGACTTTTTCCAGAGGGATGGCCACACACAGCCAGTCTCCTCATCCCAGCATGATGGTCTGGCCTAGGTGTTTCAAGGTAGAGGTGGGAGATTGCCAGTTCACATCTTGCTTCCTTGCAGCTGAAAGTACATTAAATTTCTAGCTGTTCTCTAAGCAGGAAGGGGCTCCCATTCTCTCTCTCTCTCTCTGGGATCCCTAAAGAGTTTTAAACAACTATTTACATCACAGATGCTGATCTTTTATTAAAGAAGTTATGCAGGTACTGGTATACTTTTACGTAAATGGTTATTTGTGAAAGGTATTATTAGTTCTTAGTATGTCACTGAAATATTTTGTAGTAAAATAAAACATGCCATATGTGAGGTTTCCATATTAATATTCTGTTGTGTTTAGGGATTGGCAAAGCATTGTGCTTGGGAAGTTTATAAATTTGTACTAAATTCTCTTCCTTTTAAGGCCAGTCTATGACTATTACTTTGTTAAAGTTTTCTTATATGGCAATGTATATAAAACTCAATTTCTAACCATTCTTTTTTCATAAGGCCACTCCATGCCCAAAAGAACCAAATAAAGAGATGATAAATGATGGAGCTTCCTGGACAATCATTAGTACGGATAAGGCAGAGTATACATTTTACGAGGGAATGGGCCCTGTCCTTGCCCCAGTCACACCCGTGCCTGTTGTAGAAAGTCTTCAGGTGAGACCACTTACAAGTTGACTTAATTAGCTCTTTGCAACTGCTCTCAGCTATGACATAGCATAATTTTATTTCACAAAGATTTTATTTTTTCTCCAAATCTTGTGATTTGGAGGTTTTGTTACACATCATTTGTTGATTAAAAAAAAGAGAGAAGAAAATGAGAGGATTATAACTTTATGCAAGAAAATTTAAATGTAAATCAACTTGTATATTATCTTGAGATATTTTTAGTTCGGTTTGTCTTTATAATCATGTCATTTAATTTAAAGGAAGCATTTTATTTATCCTTTTTTTGTTTTTTGCACATGATAGTCAAACGAGAAACTCATCTAAGTACTTTAATGAAAAATGAAAAATTTTCTCAATGTTGTTCTCATTTTCTGTGAATTGCAGTTGAATGGCGGTGGGGACGTAGCAATGCTTGAACTTACAGGACAGAATTTCACTCCAAATTTACGAGTGTGGTTTGGGGATGTAGAAGCTGAAACTATGTACAGGTACTTAATATTTTTTTTTTTTACATCATCCAGAGTTTTTGATGGGGGTGGGTACATGAGACTCTTGCCTGGTATTGATTGTCCTGTATTAAGCAACGTTGTTTTAAGTTTCAGTTCTAATATTTTCAGTGCTTTTAAGTGATTTCTGTTTCCTCCTCAGATGTGGAGAGAGTATGCTCTGTGTTGTCCCAGACATCTCTGCATTCCGAGAAGGTTGGAGATGGGTCCGGCAGCCAGTCCAGGTTCCAGTAACTTTGGTCCGTAATGATGGAATCATTTATTCCACCAGCCTTACCTTTACCTACACCCCAGAACCGGGGCCACGGCCACACTGCAGTGCGGCAGGAGCAATCCTTCGAGCCAACTCAAGCCAAGTGCCCCCTAATGAATCCAACACAAACAGCGAGGGAAGTTACACAAATGTCAGCACAAATTCAACCAATGTCACATCATCTACAGCAACAGTTGTGTCCTAACTACCGTCTTTTTGCTAGGACTTAAACTGACTTGAGTGCAGCAAAATGTTGACACAAAAAAGAAAAAAATGAACAATCTTTTGTGGTTTCTTGGGAAAACTTTTCGTACCGGTGATACTATTCAAAAACCCCATACCTGCAAGTGCTGATTTGAAGTGCAGAAGCCACAGTAAAACAAACAAAAAAAACATCAAAATGTACAAACTTTCGGAAATCGATTTTTTTCAGCTGTTATTTTTGTTTCGTTGGTTTTTGTTTGGTTTTGTTTAAATGGGCAAGAGATAGAGATGTGGCTGGAGTAAACGTTAATCAAACTAGAAGACAGAAATCTAACATAGTTTTTATGGACCAAGGAACTTGTATAAGCTTTAGTAAAAGGTACATTTTCACCATACCTTTTTTATATCACAGTATATATAGTACACCTTTGTTACCAAATAGGTTGTTCTCCTCCCCACTCCCTTTGAGCTTTTGCTCTTAAGTACATTCAGGTTCCAAGCCGGACCATGCTTGTTTAATCTAATTACCATACTCTTCCAGGTCTTTTTGGTCTAAGGCTGGAACTGTTCTTTTTATTTTATTATTTTTTTAAAAAGCTGAAGTCTTATGGCTTTTCGTGAGTGGAAGGTGTTTTGATTTCAGCAAGTCAAATCTTGTAAAGGCCTGCATATTTCTTTTAAGATTATATGAAGTCTGTGCAAAAGCTTTAAAAAAAAAAATGCCTCTGCCTTGCCTGCAATACATGCAACGTATGTTAACTTAGTCTCTGTTCTGATACACCATTGATAGTTATTTCTATGTGTTTCTTTTTTTTTTTTTTTTTTAATGTATTTATAGTGTAATCCAAGAGGTTCTAACATTTACCTGGAGTTAAATGTGGCCATTTAGTCATTAATGAGTTAATGGCGTGGAACATGTTGGTTTTTACAGTGTTCCTTTCCCTCTTCCTGTGCAGAAATGTATCTACGTGGTCCAGAATTTGTTCAGGTTTTCCCCCCTCCTGATCTTGTACATAACTTGTATTATGTGTAAGTTAAACACTTTATTTTGAACTTGGAATATTCCCAGTGATTTCATTCAGCAGGGTTTTTTTCTGCCTTGTTTGGCATATGACAGAAAAATATCATGAGAAGTATTTGCTACCAGTTGGTAGATGGGGCCCTTATTGTATAATGAGGAGAATCTTAGCAAAAGCATGTTTTTATTTACTTTTTTTGGGGGGGGAGGTAGCCTAGGTCAAAACATCATTGTAACCTTGAGAAAGATGCTTTTACTAGATGACCAACTAAGATAGCTGGAAGACAGTACTTTAGGAACAGATAGTTGTAAGCTTATAAAAATGCAAATGTACTTTATCTTTCCGTTTCTCTCCCTGCCTTTTTGGGTCTTCTCTTCCCCAGTCCTGAGCATCTTCATCAGTGTCTCCTCAGAAGGCATTTCTTCTTCATTCAGTTAAAAATTGGTTGCATTCAGGGTTGTGTGCTAGCTGTGTATGTATTCTGGGCTCACCAGTTTTACATTGGTTTTGTTTCTGCACTTTGGTCATGCCTTTGGTTTCTTCCAAATTGTAGCAGACTCATTCGGCTACATTTACTACAGGAACTGAGTGTGTAATGTTACAGGACACAGTCTAGTAATACAATCATCTTTCTTCGAGTAAAAACTACCTCTAGATTGTGGTAAGCTTTTACTGTCCCATGAAACAGAAGCCACAAGTACCTTAAGAATGCAAAACTGTAACTTCCTGCTGCATTTCCATATAGAAATTGTCTTTCTGGTGTCCTGGGCTATTTTGAAAAATTTCCCTCAGTAGCCTTTTTAAAACATCTGTTAGTAGCTTCCCCTCCCCCCACCCCCAGCCTTGATCATCTTCAATATTCATTCTTCTGCTCAGACTATGCCATTGTAAATACAGTTCCTAACATCTTTAAATCGCTTTTTCCTCAGTTTTCAAGGGGGAAGTCATTTGTAAAACACATTAGTGGTTAAATAAAAGTTATTGTGGTCTTCTCTTTACTGCAAGCCTTTTAAATTACTCACAGGCTGCATTATACTATATATATAGCCTTTCTCTCTTTAAGTCTGCTCCCGTCACTAGCTTCACTTGTAAGCTAATCCTGCCTCACACTTTAAATCTGTTTCAGTGACCAAGGGCAGAATTCATTGTGGCCTTATCTTTCTTTGTTTTAACTGTTTACTGGCTTTTTTTTTTTTTTTTTTTTTTGTGGCAAACTTGCTTACTTCTGAGTAGTATTTATTCTTTCTGTTGAGTCTGGAAGTAGTCTTTACACAGTGCTTTTTGTTCAGAGTGTGGAAATGTTTTCAGTGCTGCTTTACTTTGAATGGGCCACAAGCTTCCTCCACTTCCCAGGTTTGGTATTTAGTTACCAGATTATATTAAATTAGCTGATAACAGATGAGATGCTTTTGAAAAACAAACTATTTCTACCCAGCATTGCAACTCAAAATAATTTTTTCAAGTTTATGGCTTTATTAAAGGGAACTTTTGCTTTTTTTTTTTTTTTTTTTAACTGTTTATATCTAATTTTGGCTCTTTATTTTACTAAGATAATTGAAATATTAGATTGTAAACCCTTGTTCTCTTTTTTCTTTTTTTTTGAAAAGTCCAAGAATATACTTATACAGGCATTCTCCCCCCACTATTTTATGCCATTCTCTACATACCACAAACTAAAGACTGAAGTGATTTGTCTGTTGTGGCTTATTGTTTACTAGTAGTTCTTTTGTCAGCTGCTTAAATTTTTTTTTGTGAATTATTTTCAGTGTATAATTTACAGGAGCCTTGTCCTCCAGTTATAGTAAAACATGACCCCTCCCCCAATGGTGGCATTATTAGAAATGCTGGTCATTTTCCCTTATAAAGACTCTCAGAATGGTAACCACTTCAGTTAAAGTATAGTACATTCAAGCTTTTTTGTTTTTTAAGGTTCCGTATTAGAAGTGTATCCTATGCTCTTGTGATTCTATGCAGTTTCTGAAAATATGCATAGAAGTTGAATCTGTTATCCAGTATGTTTTTATTAGTTCTATTAAATTGATCACATAGATTGGGATGGCAAGCTAAAGGCTTTAAATATAAAATGCCCTTTTTATTTTTAATGATTTCAGAGTTGAACACTAGTGTAATATTTAACCTGCTGCTGACTTTTCTTAAACTGTGGCAACTAAAGGCGTCCTCATATGTGTATTAATTAGCAAAATATTTGTCGTTCTTACTGCACAGACTTATTTGCGATTATAACTGGTTAGTTTTTGTCTTTTGGGGTTTTGTTTGTTTGTTTGTTTTAATGAAACTAGTACCAGCTGTGCCCTCACAGGAAATTTCCAACACACTTTTTAAGAACTTACTATGTGTAATCGGATGATCCATGCGGGGTAGGGGGTGGGAGGTGGGGGTGGTGGGGGTTCCTTTTCGAAACAAAATGTTATTCAATGATTAACCAAGTTACTTACTTTTGATTTCAAAAGCAGCTGTGTTTCTGATGAGTACTGAACAAATGTGTGTAATTTTCTGTGCCAGACTTTCGACTTTGTTTTCAAGCACTGTAATGTGGGATGGATGGTTAGAAACAATAATATATTAGGGTTTCTATTTAACCCTTTCAGGACTGAACTGTATTTCCTTATATTAATTTTTCCCTGTGTCGTGATAAATGTTTGCCAGCATTCAGTACTGTGTTGGTCCAGATGTAGATTTATATGCTCATTTTTAGCTTATTTCTTGTACCTTGCAGCATGCTCTACACATTCAGTCCTTAAAGGGTTTATTTTACAAACTGTGCGCCTGTAAGGTTTATTAGCAATAAGATAGAAAATTGAGCAAGTTTATACCATAATTTTGTAGAAAAAAGAATCTGCTCAGTTCCGTATTTCATCCGTAAGAAACCTGCAATATGGGCAGTTTCAAGAAATAAATAAAAAGGAAATGTAAACCATTGTAAAAGTCTCCTGTTGGATGTGCCTGATGCATGTGTTACCGTCTTGATTTCAGGATACTTCATAAAGATAAGATTAAATTCCATAGTACACTTTGTACATTTACAGTCACCTTGCTGTCTGATCTACATCACATCAAACTGATAGTTGTGCTGATTTTTTTTTTATATGTTTTAAACTACGTAGTGCTTTAAAAAAAGAACGTTTTTTGGGGAGGTGGGGGTTCTTCCTTGTAAATGGGGAAATGGGCTTTGCCACTCAAGGGTTATCTCCCAGTTCAGGACCGTTTCGAGCTAATCTTAACAAGATTGGAGGACATTATTTAACAGCAGCTTGCTTTGCCAGTATGAGGTTGTCATTTGGTCTGATGGATGAAAGAACATAGAATGGTTTGTCCTTTTTGGTGGGGGCTTCTCATCGGAGAGAAAGCGCACTTTAACAGGGAAATGGAAAGTAAAGCGGGGGGAAGTTGTTATGTATTTTTTTTAATCATAGCAAGTACACTTATCTGACCTCCCCCAAAAGAAAAAAATATAAGCAGTTATCAGGACTTTGCTAAAAAACATCTTCTAAAAATAGTGATTGTTAAATTAACTTAGAAACAATTTTGTGGAAATTTGAATTGTGAGGCTCTTAATGGCTAGGATTGGTAATAGGTTTTTTTGTTTGTTTTTGTCTTTTTACATAATTTACTTTTTTTTTTCAGTTGTTAGATCTTTTGTAGTAGTCTCCCAGCCAGCCTCCTGAGACTCTTTGTTTAATTTTTTTTTAAGTTCCTTTTTTAGTTTTATTTTTTATAGTAGGTCTTTGTTGGTCATCTATTTTAAATGTAGCATATGTACATGTCAATTCTGAACTCCCAGTCTCTCTATAGATTGGATAATAGCTTCTTGATTTAAAATTTAGATGGGGATAATATGTTTATACCCCTTGTTATAAATAATATATGATCACTTTTTAGGCAACCTAATGAAAAATCCATTATGTGTATATTTTTTGTACTTGAACCCCTAGATGGTTGCCAGTTAAAAACATGCAGAGGACAAGCTACACCAGATGCTAGTGGTGAGGGATCACAGAAGCAAGCCCTCTCCTCAAACAAAAATCCAGAAAAAGAGTGTAAAAACCCTAGTTTAATGCGAGACAGCAATGAGGACAACAGATTAAGTTGAGGTATATAAAGTACAGATGAGGTGCTTCATCTTGACCTTCAGCCTAGACCCTAAAGCTTAAGGCTGGGCGATAGAACTGATGCCACAGCCCCCGTAGGACCTGCTAGACTGGACAGTTACACACAGTTCTTTGTGTTAAGGATAAGGCTGTTTGTGTGCCCATCACGCAGGTGTTCAGTAGTTTAAAGTGTTATGCGCACATATGTAAGAAATCATGACTCATCGTGGTTTAAAGGAAGGGCAGGTAAATATTATCTAATACAGAAAAGGAACAAGGTTTTAACTCTAACAGGAAACACTCATGCTGAACACAAATAGGTTGCTTTATAACAGAATTTATGGAATGCTGTGCTTTGGAGAAGTAGCACTTTAAAATGTGGAATTCTACGACAAATTTTTAAAAAGGTAAGTACGAAGTTTAGGTGTGTATCAGGTTCTTTCTGGCACGATCGATTGTAGTCCCTGCTTTTCACCTCCTATTCCACTACCCTGCTCGCTGACTGTGCTCAGTGCAGGTCGGTCATTTCTGGCACTTTTGCCTGATCGATCATTTCTGCTGGTGCTGAAATCCGGAACTCTCAGTCCAGACCCCCCCCCCCCCCCCCAATCTTCATATAAAGGAGTAAAGAGTATGACGAGGTCATTCCCAGTGGCCTCTTGAGCCGCCTTTGGCAGCTGTTCTCTTTTCCTGGAACTAAGTTTTCTCCCCACAAGGCTGCTCTTTGTCCTTGCTCACAGTACAACACAAAGTCAATGATTGTGGTTCTCTCCTGCTCCTTAAAGCTTCTCAACTAAGTTCTTAATTCAGATGCTTCGATGATATGATGAAAAGTTTTGGAAAATAACTGTGACTCAAAGATGGTCATCGAGTGACTTTAATCACGAATTGTCCTAGAGAGTAGCTAGCTCTAAGAGTTGTCAGCTGGGAATTTTTGAGTAGCTGGTAGGATTTGAAAGGTGCAGGTGGTGTGATCTTTGGGAAGAACCTCAGGTGGAGGATAATGGAATATGCATCTGTTTGCTTAGAAGCATGAATACCCAACCCTGTTATCTCTGAGTAGCGCCAGAGGTTAGAAGTAGTTCAGACACAAGTAGGAATTTTTAAATGGCCGGTAATGTTCTAGGCTCTGAGCTCATTCACGGTGTGGCCGTTTCCTAAAAATTTTCACTAAGGGCTTGTGTTAGTCTGCTCAGGTTGCTATAAGAAAATACTGGGTGGCTTAAACAACAGAAATTGATTTTCTTACAGTTCTGAAGGCCGGCAGTTCTGAGATCAAGGTGTCAACATGGTCAGGTTCTGGTGAGGACACTTAATGGTTTGCAGATGGCTGCCTTCTTGGTGTGTGCTCATGTGGCACAGAGAGAGAGAGAGACATCTCTGTTTTTTCTTAAGACCGCAGTTCTATATGATGCCCCATCCTTATGACCTCAGTTAACTTAAATTACCTGCTAGAGACCCATCTCCAGATACAGTCACATTGGGAGTTAGGGCTTCAACATGAAATTTGGGGGAGAACAATTGAGTCCATAGCAGGGCCCTTCCTAAAACTTTCTAGATTGCAGTTTCAATATACTGGATACCAGTCTATAGGATGGTATCTAGGTCTCCTGCATTTTTAAGTCCCGGTTGGGGGTTTTCAATAGTAGCTTAGACGATGAACAGATGTGGGCTGAGGGACAAGGAGAGAGGCAAGATTGAGGAAGTCACTCTGGCACCTTGTGAATTGTTTTCTGGCCACTATTGAATCCTCACGACAACCCTGTGAACTAATATACTTGTTTCAGAGGTGAAGACACAGGCTCAGGACTTGCCAAAAGTCATAACGTTGAATTTAGCAGAGCTGGGATTCACGTGTGGACCCAGGTGACTCAGAGTCACACTCAACTGCCACACTAGACATCTCAACCACAAAGGAGCAGGGGCTGGGGTTACTAGGAACTGGTCCTGTGGCAGGTTCTGTCTTCTTAAGGAACCTTATAGGGAACAGCCATTCTATCTCAGCCCTCACATTTCACAGTTGAGAAAAACCAAGCCCTAGAGAAGTTGAAAAACCCAAATGTGGTTAAGGAATGGAAATGCTTTACTCACCTGAAAGTGCCATCCAGTTGCCAGGGGTGTGTTTTTATTATTATTTTAGTATCCTGAGCTCTTAGTGTTCTTAGTCCTCCTAGCCAAGCCTTACACATAAATATGTGCTAAATTATACAGCTCTAGAGAGGATCTTTCCTGGACACGTCAAAATCTTTCCATCTTCCAGGTGAAGATAATGGGTCTTCATCTCCGAGTAAATCTAACAGTTAATTCAAACTTCAGGTGAGTCTCTGGGCCTCACATGAGTAAGACCAGATCTCAGAGACCAGAGTATGAAACGATGACTCGAGTGGTGTTCAAATCATAAACGTCCTTGAGGCAGCTGATTCGGCAGCTTGGCACTACTCACTCGTTTCGTTCGTGGTTGGGGGTAAATGACACACAGCACTTGGCGGGGAAGACACATGAAGAGCCCTCAGCCGTTGTCCTGTGTTCACCTCAGAGCCTGGGCATCTGCTGTGGTCACCCTCCATCCAGCTCAGAAGACCACTTGGCTTGCTTCCAGGAGCAGCGTGAGCTTAGTGTTCAGGCTTTTTGCTGCTTGTTCAAGAAAACAGTGATACCGTGGTTTTGCATTTAATACTTAAAAGATCTAAAAATGTACACCTTCTATACGATAGCCATTAGCTAAGTTAGAAACCAAGCCTGGTTAACTTAGGAAAAGGAGATTTGGTAAGAATAGCAGAAGCTCGAGAATTGAAGGGAAGCCTGGATCATTTTTAGAAATACAAGGAAGGCAGCTCCTGTGAGTTAAGGAACCCTGGATCGTAGGAGGGGTCTGCTCAGGGAGCCACTGCTGTGAGCATTCCCTCTTTCTCCTCTCCTGAAGTCAGCTGCTTCCGATTCAGTTTTGCAGATGAGAGCAAGTGGCCATGTGAGCCTAGGTCACTTGCCTGTCCCTGTGCACTTAGAGGAAGGGTCAGTTAAAAGGAACTTCTAGGAGCTCTTTGGTTTCTGTGATCACAGGCCTGGATTTAGAACCAATAGGGGAAAAGGTAATTCCCCAGAAAGGAGTTTGAGGTTGCTGGGATTGGGGAATAGGTGTCAGGAAGCCGCCCTAGAGAGCTACTAACAATAAATCCTGTCGTAAAATGCATTACGTGTATTCTCTGTGCTAAGGGCTTTACACGAAATAGTTCTTATTCCTCAGAGTTCTGAGTCAGTTTAATAGGCAGTTTTGAAAAGGATGCTTGAAGATGAGCCACATCATCAGAACCCCTCCCATCTCCTCTAGCCTTCCAGCCTGCCTGAGCAGTGTCCCTTCCACAGGGTGGGCTCTCAGGAGCTCTGACCTTCTTTTCCCACCCCCATGGCAGCTGATAGGACCTCTGGAGAGACTTCCTCAAGCTTTCTGCAGGTGATTGGGCAAGAAGCAAACAGGAGATCTCAGGGGCCTTGTTTTGACATGTCAACATTGACGTGTCAACTAAGAAGCAAAGAACTGGTTTGCAGGGAGAAAAAGGAAGCAGACATCCAAAGAAAAGTGGGAACATTACCAGTTGCCCCTCCTTTCTGAGGCTCACCTGTACTCCTGCCCTTGAGTTCCAAGAGATAATTCATTTTTGTCATTTCCCTTCAGTGCTTCAATTAACCTGAATAAGTTCATGTTACTTGCAACTGGTGTCCTAATAGGAAAGTCTTCCTGTCATTACCGTAATTTCATCAATGAAGAATTTAAGAAAAAAGGCATGGGTCATTTTCAGGGTTCTGCAGCTTTAAGTGGCAAGGCTATGTGTGATTCAAGTCCAGGCCCTCTGGACCTGAGTGAGGTTTGTCCTACGGGCTTTTTCCTTTATAAACTGTCTTTTCTTACAGTTTACTGGGTGGTTCTGTTTATTTGTATTTTTTACCCTCTTCAGAAGATTTTAGGATTTTTTTCAATCCTTGCTTTCTAAAATTTTACATTGATACACGTGTGTTGCTGTACACTTTTTTTTTTCCCCAAACACATGCTAGACATTCACTGGGTGCTTTCAAAATAGATATTCCATGAACTTTGCTGGAGTTTTCTTGTGTTATTTCTTTGAAAATTTCTTCTCCATTATCTCTGTTCTCTCTTTCTGGAATTCCTATCGGTCAGATGACCCTCCCAACCCCTAACCCTGATTGCTTCTTTAATTTTCTTGTCTTTATCCTGTTTTCCATTTCTTTGTCTTTTTATTTTGTTTTTCAGAGACATTTCCTCTACTTTTCCTTTCAGCTCTTCTTTGTATTTTTTTCATTTTGGCTCTTTTTTTTTTTAAGTTTTCAAAAGCTCTTTCTTGTTCTTTTTTTTTTTCATAACATTCTGTTCTAGGTGTATTTTATGGGTACAATAGTTTCAGATGAAGTATTTGTTAGAAGATCCATTTTAAGAAACTTTCTTTAAAAAAAAAAAAATTTATTTGGCTGCACCGGGTCTTTGTTGCCACATGTGGGGTCTTTAGTTGCAGCATATGGGATCTAGTTCCCTGACTAGGAGTTGAACCCTGGCCCCCTGTATTATGAATGTGGAGTCTTAGCCATTGGGCCACCAGGGAAGCCCCTAAGAGAGCCTCTGACTCATGAGGTCTTGGCTGGAGCCCAAGAAATTGCATTTCTAACAAGGTAATGCTGGTCTAGGGACCTCACGCTGAGAACCACAGGTCAAGGAGAGTTGACCCACACTGCCTTTCCTTTAGAAATTTTCTTCCATTGTGATTTGGCAGAAAACAAAGACAGAAACAACCCTTCCCCCCAACAGTCTAGAATGCAGCTAAGAAGCTCAGAGAACAAGATATAAACTTTCGTTTCTTCCAAAAGTTAATTTTGGTGAACTTGAAACTGTACTTGAAAGGGCATGAACGTGGACTCAGTCTTTCACATTGCCTGACCACAGGAAGTTCTAAGCTCTCTGGCCTCTATCTCCTCATCTGTAAAGTCAGGGTACTGTAAAAGATGGTCTTTAGGTGCTTCTAGTTGGACGATTCTATGATCTGACTCTACCATCAAAAGCTTGAATGCTATTACTAGAAAATAGAAGTTGGTGCTACTTGCTGAACATTTATGTGCCAGGAAGTATGCTAACTAGTTTACCTGCTTGATCCCATTTTTAAAACTCTCAAGAACACTGGGGAGTAGGACTTATTATTCCCATTTCTTAGACAAGGACACCGAGGCCCAGAGAAGGAGAGTAACTTGTTTAAAGGCACATTGTGAATTATGTCAGAGTTGGAGAAGGCAGCGGGGAAAAACATGAGCGTTAGAGATACAGACACTTGGGCTTAAGTTCAGGTTTCCTTTCATTACTAGCTAGCTTTGAGGTCTTGGACACCTCACTTTATTTCTCTAAAGCTCAGTTTCCTCATCTGTAAAATGAAGGTCGTGATATCTGCTTCACTGAGGTTGTTGATAAACATAAAAAGGAATTAAATATGCAATTTTCATGTAATGCTAAGTTTGATTTGGGTCACATGGAAACCCAGCTATGCCTTTAGGTGGGAGGCAGTGGACTGGAAGAGAAGAGGCAGGCCTGCATTATGTTTGAAGCCGCCTGGATTTTCACCCTACTATTTCACCTGTGGGAAACCTGAGGGAGGTTTCACCTGTGTCTGAGCAGTCATCTGAAGTCTCTAGTAAGAAGGGTGAACGGTCCCTGTTCTCAGCCTCCCAGAAACCATGTTTGTCATTGTGAATTAAGTTGCACAAAATTCAGGAAGCCCCCCGAGTAGCAGAGAATATAAAAGTTGAACTGGGAGGAAATGAGGCAGATTTCTCCATCTCTGTAGAAGCAGACACTGTTAGGATTTTGAATTCCTGAAAAAAACCCAGGCATTTCAACCCAAAAAAGACTAGAAAGGGTTTTTTTTTTTGTTTTTTTTTTTAAATGGAGGGAATGATTCCTGGAGGGAACGCTAGACTCTGCAGAGCAGTGACAGGCTGAGTTAGTGTTGCAATACAGCAGAAGGTCAAGGAGATAGAATTCAACGGGAGGTGGAGACTGAATCCGGGCTCCGTGGCCCCCCAGCAAGAGCCTTCTCTCCTGCAGGGCAGCCTTCCTTGGGGACCAGGTGAGGTCACCAGCAAGCCTTTTTTCTAAACAACTTCATTAGCTCTTTCATCTCGGGGAGTTTGACGTTGTCCTCGTCAGCATGAGATAAGCAGGTAAGTGAGGGTCACACAGGTGTGCAGGATCTCACAGGGGCGGAACGGCTTAGGGTAGAAGGGCCCAGCATCCGGGTGTTCCCACACTGGGCAAGGACAAGCAGAAGCAAACAATGAAAAATAAATAAATGAAAAGGGTTCAAAAAGCAAATGTAGACGTTAAACAGAAGACTGCTTTGAACCCACAGGAGGACGTGTGTAGCCAAACACAAGCCAGGCTCGGCGGGGGAGTCCGAGGGGATTCACGAGATCGACTGTTCATTTGTGTTTGGAGATAACGAAGTTACAGGTTGATGATAAAATTGCATCCCAGCGGGACCGCATCAGCCCGTCTGGGCCTGCGTGCTGTGGTCCCTGGTGGGTGGCAGAGGCATGCAGAGCCGCAGGACCCAGCATCTGGCTTCCCAAGCCTGTCCTGGACTCGTGCCGGGGGCCGTGACAGGAAGAGAAACTGCCAGGGCTGAGGCTGGAGCCTGGCGCTCGGGGAAGTGAGTCCTGGGAAATGAGATTCAGTTCCTGACCCTGCTGGGGACCTTCCTCTCCAAAAGCCCATTTATATAAATGTTCTTGACTCTCCAAGGGCAGGGGCCTCGGACCAGGGGGGCGGGGCAGACCGGACTTGAACGTGCCTGGAGCCACAGGCAGAGCGGACTTGAGATGGCGGAGGGGGTGGGGGACACGCAGGCCCCAGGGCACAGCCGCTTAGAGGTGGACAGAGAGGGACAGGCCACTGCCTTGTTTTGGAGTGCCTCCTGTGTTACCAAGCAGAGGACTGCCCCCCTCATCCCACACCCAGAAGAAAGGAGAGCATGGGTCAGTGCAAAGACCTGTGGGTGTTCAGAGCAGGGATATTTATACTGTCCCCAAAGTGGAAACAACCCAGATGCTCTTCAGCTGGTGAGAGAAGAGACAAAATGTGATCTATCCTATGTAAGAGGTTGAATGGCGGCCCCCAGGGGTCATACCTGTGTGCTGATCCCTGAACCTGTGAAGGTGACTTTTTTGGAGAAAGGGTCTCTGCAGGTGTAATTAAGGATCTTGAGATGAGCTCACCCTGAATTATCAGGAGGCCCCCAAACCCAAGCCCGTACGAAGGTGGAGGCTGAGACTGCAGTGAGGCACCCACCAGCCACAGGACCCCTGGCGCCTCCAGAAGCTGGAGGAGATAAGGAAGCAAATCTCCCAGAGACCCCCTGGAAGGGGCGCAGGCCCGACCTCCAGCATTGTGAAAGGATACGTTTCTATAAATAAATTTACAAGACATAAACAAGTTCATGGTAATATGTCATACAATGAAATGCTGCTTAGCAGCAAAAAGCAACAAACCAATGACACGTGCAAAATCGGACTGCTCTCACGTGCATGTGCTGGGTGAAAGAAGCCAGGTACGAAAACCTCCGTGCTCTGTGATTCCACCAGAGGACCTTGAAACAGCAAGACCCTGGCGACAGACATCACACCTGTGGTTGCCAGGGACTGGGGGGATGGGAGAGGACTGAATACAAAAGGGGCTCCAGGGAACTTTTGGGGGTGAGGAAAACACTCCATATCTTGATTGTGGTCACGGTTACACAACTATGTACATATTCATCAAACCCATGGAATTATGCACATGAAAAGACAACTTTCCTGGATGTAAACAGTACCTCAATAAATCTAATTTTTTCCAAGTGAAGAAATGCCGAAAGAGGGTCCTCAAAATTGTGGTATATTGAGTAAATCAACCCTATTGTCACACCCAGAATAAAAACAATGACAGCATTTGCCCTAAGGCGGAGGTCCTGTTCAAAGTTCTAGATCTGTGGCCTGTGTGAAGATGTTGACCTAATTTATTATCCAGTGTAACACTCAAACATTTTGATTATATTTGGAAGCAGTTTGTAGTTTTGATTTTCTCCCTTGGCTACGATTTTGGGGTATGCCTGACGATGGCCCAGAAACTGTGACCATTTGCAAATTCAATGTATTAATTATACATGTAGCTACATAATCTGAAAGGCAAAATGATTAAAATATTTTCAATTAAAAAACTACAAAACCATGTCTGACATGGGCTGTTTTGTATGAATAAATGGGGGTATTTTACACGAATGTGGGGCATGGCCTCCAAGGACACGTGTCTAGGGCCCGTGGAGTCTTAACGGTTGTCTGGGTGGGAGGGGTGAGTAGCAAACATATTTCTGAATCCGCTGTGGTCACAGAGCTGTCTTACTGACTTGCGTCCCAAACATTTCTTGACTCTGTCCATGCTACCTGTTTCGAAGGCCATCCGTCTTGTCCAAAGCTCCATCACCTCTTGTGTGGATTTCTCCAGTAGCCACACACATTTCTCCCCTCACCCACTCTGGTTATCACACAACAGCCAGTGGGACTTTCTAACACAGAAACAGAATCACATCTCTTTCTCTTAAACCCATTACCCAGGACTAGATTTTCAGTGTCCTCTAGTGAAAGACAAAATTCCCAACAAATCCTACAAGGTCCTGCAGGGTCAGACCCCCTCCTGTCTCTCCAGCCTCATCTCTCCTTCCTTCCCTGGTCTCTGTACCACCCGAACTGCCGCTGTCAATCCCTCTTCACCACCTTCACCTGTCTCTTCCCTCTGCTCGAATGCCTTTCCCCTCAGCTCACTTCACCTTGAACTCCCACTCACTCGACTGAGCTCGGCTCAAGCGCCACTTCTCCTGGGAGCTGTTCGCTGTCTCTCCCTCCTCTACTGCCAGCCCTCCCTCTGCCAGCTGCCTCGTTCCATGCCGTCTTAGCTCCTGGTCCTTTCAACGATGTGTGAGATTATTTGGTGAATGCCTGATCCCCTGAGAGTCTCAGCGTCACAGGAGATGAGCAGGTGTCTTGTGGGAGGAGGGTGTGGGGGAAGAATCTTGGTCCCCCTTTTAATGCCCCAGTGACTGAAAGAGTCATTAGAACTTGGTTAGTGTTCAAATAAGTATCGGTAAAAGGATGGATGAGGGCGGGAAGGAGGGAGCTGAATGAATGGATGCTGAATGGGTGACGCCCGTCCCTTGGTGGTCCCGTTCAGATCCTAGCACAGAGCCTGTTTAGAGAAGGGGTACCAACCAGCAGAGCTGTGAGTTCCAAGCTGGATCCTGTGGACAGACTGGCCCGTGTTAGGGCCTGGCTCCAGGCCACGGGCTTGCTCTGTCCCCACCACCCCAGGATCCAGGGCCCTCACCTGCTCTCTGTCGGGTAGGTGCCTGCTTAGATCTGCGCGTCTGCAGCACATGGGACCCCACAGCCCCTGTCCACTGGCAAATAGCTGAGATATGGTCTCTGCTTTCCCAGAAGAACAGAGATGAGACATGGTAACAAGATCACCCAGAGAAGTCTTTTCTGGAATTGCTGCCCAGGGTGAAAATGTAAGGTGGATGAAAGAATAAGAGCCCTGGGACTTCCCTGGTGGTGCAGTGGTTAAGAATCCACCTGCCAATGCAGGGGACACAGCTTCGATCCCTGGGGCGGGAAGATCCCACATGCCGTGGAGCAACTAAGCCTGCGTGCCACAACGACTGAGCCTGAGTGCTGCAACTACTGGAGCCCGAGTGCCTAGAGCCCGTGCTCAGCAACAAGAGAAGCCATCTCACTGAGAAGCACACCTCAAGGAAGACTAGCCCCTGCTCACCACAACTACAGAAAGCCCATGCACAGCTATGAAGACCCAACACAGCCAAAAAGAAAAAAAGAATCTTCCCTAAGGTGGGGTGGAGAGGATATTTCTTCCAATCACGATTGCTTCTTCATTGTCTCCTAAAAATAAAAATTGTCAGCACCCACAATGTACCTTCAGCCTAGGAGGATATAGGAGCAGTATTAAGTATTTTCCCAGAAATCGAGTCACTTGCAGCCTGAGGATGTGAAATGCACATGGGTGAGACCAGGACACCATCTATTCATCTGACAAATAGTCAGCATTTACTATGGCTCAGAGCTCTGCTTGGCACTGGGTATCAGCTCAGATGCTGCCCACTAATTTGTTGCCTTTCTGGGCTTTCTCAGCAGTTTCTACATAGGCTGTGGTTGAGTGCATGGATGTTGTAGCTGAATGCCCGGGTCTGATTCCTGGTTCTGCCATTTTTCGGCTGTGTGAACTTGGGCAAGTTAATGAACCTCTCTAAGTTGCTGCTTCTGTGGAGTAAGGACTCTTGATACCACCTACCCATTGCATTGTTACCAGAATTGCATTAACACTTGTAAAGCTTTTAGAATGGAACCCAGTTGAAGTTAGTCCGCTGTAAATGTTTGTCACTATTATTTCAATCTCTCTGTCTGTAATGGTATCGTTTATCCTCAAAGACTGGTTTGGTCCTAGGCTCTATCTTCCACCCCTACTCACCACTCCTACCCCTCGGCTCTTCCAGGTAATACCCAGCGCTTGTTTCTGCTCATATCAATTCAAATTCTTTATTTTTTTTTAACTATTTATTGATTTATTTATTTTTGGCTGCGTCGGGTCTTAGTTGCCCAGGATCTTTGTTGCAGTGCGTGGGCTTCTCTCTAGTTGTGGCTTGGGTGCTCAGTGGTTGTGGTGCAAGGGCTTAGTTTCCCCACGGCATGCGGGATCTTAGTTCCCCGATCAGGGATCGAACCCCTGTCCCCTGCATTGGAAGGAGGATCCTTAACTACTAGACCGCCAGGGAAGTCCCAATTCAAATTCTTTAAGAGCTTGGATTCTACAGCCAGATACCTGGGTTCCTCGCCTAGTTCCACCATTTGCCGGCTGGATGACCTTGGGCAAGTTACTTAACCTCTCTGAACCTCAGTTTCTTCATCTGTAAAATGCAGATAACAATAGCACTTACTTCTTAGGGTCTTTGGAAAGAATAGTTGAGGTTTTGTACGTGACCCTCGGCACACACGGTCTCCCTCGCTTCATTCAGGTGCCTGCTTTTTTGAGAAAAAGATTGTCATCCTAATAAGTCTCTGTCTTCCAGATGCCCAGCTCATTTGGTTTTCATCTCATTCCCTGATTTATTTGCTGTGTACCACTTACTGTTCCTGAGTTTCTGCACCTGTGTATTGCCTTTCTCTCCCGTGAGAAGGCAGGAGCCAAGAGAAGGGAAGCCATGTCTGCTTTGTTCATGCTGTGTCCACAGAGCCTAGAACAGTGTCTGTAAAAGGCTCCATACATATTTATTGGGTGAGTGTGTAGAATGAACACACTCTGTGGGGGTTGCCTGGCAGGTCACTGGGCAAGGGGGACTTTGGCGATCCCTGCCACTGAGAAGCTGTCCAAGAGGCGACTCATAAACACACACACACACACACACACACACACACACTGTTCTGTTCTCAAGGACAAACATTAATTCTCAGAAACGCTAAATCTGTTTTCAAGGAAGGGGAACATTTCCTGCACTACAGTGTAGTCTGCCTGCCTGCCCCTGGCCAAAGGGGTCTCTCTGTGGTCCTGTGGGGCATTGGCGGCCCTGAGCAGTCTAAAGAATCACCAGCCAGACTTTGAGTCCATCAGTGTAAACATCAGGGCTCGTTCCAGCACCATCAGCTTCTCAATGAGCCACAATGAGTCTCAGCAAAATCTTTGAAATTAGAGGGTTGTGTGTCTGTGTTTTCTCTCTGGGGGAGTTTTACTTATGGACCAACTTCCCTCTCATATGTAGCAGGGAGCACTGTGCTTGTAGTTCAGATATTAAAAAAGTATATAAAACACACACACACACACACACACACACACTTTCTAGGGGAGCAGGGAAGATGGACTTCCTAGCATCTTCTACTGAGTGGGCAGCTGTACCTGCTGGACTTTTCTGAATGTGTCCATTCTGGGCCTCCCATCTTCAGGAGACTCTCTGACTTTCAGACTCAATATGCTTTTCCCCAAACTCACAGACGATGAAGAAGGAGCCATAAAACCCAGTAAAAGTATATCCATCCATTGAGGATATAACATAATTCATTGATTGGAAATTTCACTGTGCTCTAATTTATAATCTGAGCTTTTAAAACACTTAATCCAAAACAGTGTATGTTTATTCTGCCAAATCCTTATAATAGATCAAATTTCGTAACTTTCTGCAAATGTTTTAAGTTACACATGGGCTTAGTTAAAATTTAAATGTATGTAGGTAAATATAATGCTAAGCGTTGGCCAGTAGATGGCAGCAAGTTTGAATCTGGCCTGGGAAATAGATTTTCTCCAGTTTGCTGGAACAGGATATGAAAGTCAGCCCGAGTGCAGTAAAGATTTAAAAGTTAATCGCTCTCTTGCTGCAGAGCACAGGGAGATCAGCCCTGTGCTTTGTGACGACCTAGAGGGGTGGGGTAGGGAGGGTGGGAGGGAGGCTCCAGAGGGAGGGGATGTGGGGATATATGCATACACATGGCTGGTTCACTGTGTTGTACAGCAGAAACACAGCGTTGTGAAGCAATCATACTTCAACAAAGATGAAAAAAAAAGCTAACAGCTCTGCGTAAAAATGTGAGCCCCACGTGCCCTCCAGTCTTGATCCCGATGAGCATCTCTGTAAAGTCCATTTACCTCTCTATGCTTTTTGGCATTTATTATGAAGTACACAGGAGGCCCCACTCTGTGCCGGGCGGAGCCGTCGCGGTGGACAGGATCACCGCCATTCTGAAGCTCCGTTTCAACACCATCCCTTAGGTTATCATCCCAACAGAGATGGCCTCTGAACAGTGTTTAAAGCAGGTGTGCTGAGGTGCAAAACGAGGAGTTACCGTGTGGTGTGGGAGGCTTCTTATTTCAGCCCCCTGAAAGCCCCGAATGAGTACCGTCGCCAAGACGGAACAACAGATTCCACACCTCACTAAAGTGAGTGTTGCACCAACTGTGAAGACAATTTAGTTTCTGGAAGGTTTGATCATATCTTAAAAATGAAAAAAATAATTTTTGTGACATCCTGGGATCAGAGTTAATTAATGAGCAATGAGCACAGACAGGCCTGTAAAATATTTGACAGGCAAGTAAGAACTGGTCCTCTCTCACCTCTATCTTTAGGGTTTGTCGATGTGGTTGATGATTCACAAATAAGGCCGCCTCCCACAGTCAGAATTCTGTCCCGTTCCATTTCCTCAGGTACAGCAGGTGAGCCAGGAGGATTGCAAAGGAGAGAGGGCACCTCTCACAGGGAGCTGTGACACCGGTCAGCGAGCCAGCCAGGCTCTGGCTCTTGTTTTGCGCGATGCTACTGGACCCTCCCAAGCTCAACTGATTGGTCCGGCGTGGACATCCAATGGGGTGGCTGTCAACCCATTGGGGGCCTAGCTAGGAGTGGCAGGCGTCTGAGGCATGGCAGCCAGGAAACGGGTGAGCAGCTATGCTCGGAAGCCCAGGCAGCGAGCACCAGGGTAGTGGGCTGGGGTGCATGTGTTCGGGGCAGTAGCAAGGATATAGGCCCTTGGACTTGAGCAGGCTTCATCTACCTCGACAGTCTCTTTGATGATAAGAATCACCTGGGATGGAGAAGGGTGCTTATTAAATATGCAAGTTACCAGTCCTCTCCTTCAGAAAGTCTAATTCAGGAGGTCTGGGGCGGGGCCTGAGCTCATTTATTTCTAGCACGTTCCCATGGAATTCTGATTGGCTAGTCCTTGGACCACAGTTCAAGTAACAAGGGCTTCCCGTCCCTTTCACCTCTAGATTCTACAATGGGTTCTTGTCACTAGAACAACTCTGGTTTCGTATGTAGTGGGGAAAGAAAGCCGGACACCAACATTTCTGTAGGACCTAGCCTATGGCGAACTTGCAAAAGTTCTTGACACTTGACTCTTTGCAAAAGTTATTTCATTTAACCCTCTCAATACCCAACCTGGTGATTGTCTTATTATCCTCATTGTACAGGGAAGGAAAATGAGAATCAGAGAAGTTAAGTAACAGGTGGAACAGTTAACAGGTGAAGGATTTAGGATTCAAACCAATGTGGGATTGGTCCAGTGCTTATTAATTAATTAGTCAACACATTCATTGATCCAAAAAAGAATGATTAAATATGTCTATAAATTAAGCACTGTGCAAGGTATTAGGACACAAGGTGAGAAAAACAGATGATGTACAAGCACTCATGGAGCGTTAGCAGGAAAGGTGGCTTTTGAATGAGAACTAAGACCACAGAGTAGAAACAGATGCCAAAGCTTCTCACCGCATCCAGAGCTGCCGCTCTGGTTCCAGAGGACTGCGCTGGTCTCCTGGTCCACCTGAGGAGGACACTCTTTCCCAGATCTAGACGCGGCTGGTGCCTTCCCATCACCCAGACTTCGGCTCCCCTGCCACCTGCTCCGTGGGGCAGTGTGTCGTGTAGCAGGGGCGCGTGCAGACTGTGGCACAGAACCTGGGCCTACATCCAGCTCCTCCACCTATTGGCTGTGTGACATAGAGCAAGTTACCTCACTTCTCTGCGCATCAGTTTCCTCATCTGTTAAAGGGCAGTAATGGTACCCACCCCATGCAGCTGCTGTGAAAATTAAATGAGCTAATATACGTAAAGTATTTAAAATAGCGTCTGTCACAGGGTAGGCAGCATGGAAGCGTCCACTCCTGTTATTCCCTGAGCACTCTACCTAACTGCCATGTACGCCCTTTTATTCACATGTATCATATCACCCTGTTTTATTTTCCTCCTAGTCCTTGTGACCAAACCACTCCGTGTTTACTTGTGTGTGGTCTGTGTCTCCACCTCCAGTGTCTAACCAGGGGACCAGGGCATTGTCTGTACTCCATGTGCCCCCAGTCCTGGAGCCGGGCCAGGCACCCAGCAGGTTCTCCGTAACTCTTTTTTTTTTAAATAAATTTATTTATTTATTTATTTATTTATTTAATTGGCTGTGTTGGGTCTTCATTGCTGCACACAGGCTTTCCCTAGTTGCGGTGAGTGGGGGCTACTCTTCGTGGTGGTGCGCAGGCTTCTCATTGCAGTGGCCTCTCTTGTTGCAGAGTACGGGCTCTAGGCACGTGGGCTTCAGTAGTTGCAGCTCACGAGCTCTAGAGCGCAGGCTCAATGGTTGTGGCACACGGGGGCTTCGTTGCTCCGTGGCATGTGGGATCTTCCTGGGGCAGGAATCGAACCCTTGTCCCCTGCATTGGCAGGCGGATTCTTACCCACTGCGCCACCTAGGAAGTCCCTCCATAACTCTTTATTAAAGGAGTGGACGAGTGGTCATGGAGTCTGGGTTCCATGGAGAACAGAGCTGTGTTCTCTAGCCCAGGCTAGGCAGTCAGGAACAGCTGCCTCCCCCGGAAATTAATTGAGACTCAACTACATGCTATACCCCAACATGAAAGCCACAGTCTCTACCATTAAGAATAGATGATGGGAAGGAATAGATGGGCTTTCTTAGACTCCACTGACCTCTCTGTTGAGTAGTTTGAGCCTTCCTGGAAAATCTTTAGAGGCTCTAAACCCAGAAGCCAGAACTTGAAGAACGTCTAGTTGGTGAAGGTTAGAGGCAGCGATCTGTCTTAGCTCATGCTGGTCTGTGTTGCAACTCTGACATTATATTTAAACATGGATTTTTGTATTTAATAAACAAAAGGTCTCCGAGAGAGTCTCTGGAGCCTTCTGCTAACATTAATTATCTTCCTGAGCACATGTTGCCACGTGCACTGGGGAGCTGGCCAACCTTTAAGGGAGGGCTGGGCAGCTAGAGTCGCCGACCTATGCTGCCACTTCTTGCGAGCAAATGATAGAAGGAAGCAGATGTATGGCTTTTGCTGAGCCCTTCTTTCAGTATTTTGAGCCTTCTTGAAAAATCAGTTACTTGATGGGGTCTGCCTCACCCTAGGCTACTAGAAGTGTGAAATCAGAAGACTTCCAAAAGTGTGCCCAGTCTGTAAATGCCTTTCTCACCTGCTTGCTGATTCCTGAAATCCTAATAGCAAAGTCTTTCTTTTTGCAGAGAGATAATGACTTGAAAAGCATATATATATTTGGGAGGGCAAAGCCTGTAATTAAAACTTAGTTTAAGAGGTAAGAAGTTGACCTCAGACCTTTTAGGTTGAAATATTTTGATAGGTATATGTATATATATAACCAATGCACTTTGCTGTACACCTGAAACTGACACAACATTGTAAATCAACTATACTCCAATAAAAATTTTAAAAAAAGAAATATTTTGATAGGGAGAAGACAGACGAGAAAGGATAGGAGACACACAGAGCGAGGTGGTAGGAAACAGGGAAGGGGCAGTGCATTAGTCAGGTAATGCTGCGTAACAAATCACCCAAACCGCAAAGATATATAATAAGGGTTTATTTCTTGCTCAAGTGTCTGTTGGTCAACTTGGGTTTGGTTGATATGTGCTAGGCTGGGCTTGGTTCCGAGCTGTGGGTAGAGTCCAGATCTGTTTCCTGTGTCTCTCATCCTTCCTGGACCAGCTGTAAACTGAGGAGTAAGTGGAAACTCTCAATGCTTCTTCAATCATAGGCTCAAAACTTGCTCACTGTCACTTCTCTGCCCCCAAATTCTTTTGGCCAAAGCAAGTCACGTGGCCAATCCCAATATCTGTGGGGCAGGGAATTATTAAGCCTCCTGCGGAGGAGGTGGTGGTGTCAAGAGAAAGAATATTGGCTGAACAATAATCTTTCATAGGCCTGAGTATCAAAGGCCACTTTTACCAACCTCGCAATGAGCCTCCCACTGCACTAAGCCCTTTCAGTTTTATTGGGTCCTCACAGAATTAGGACAGTGAATCGCAAAGGGGACTCAGAGTCTTTAAGTCCTGTTAACCTCTCATTCACCCTAATTTTATTCTGCAAGGGGCTCCCCTCTCCTCAGCTCTCCTCCCCTTGCCACCCCTCACCCCAAACTCCAGGACTTCATGCTCCACTGACTACTTCTTTGGGCCCAAAGTGATCAGATTCCATTTCCCTCTCTGGACCTTTTAATTCTTTTTTCAGACCCTTGGGGAGCCAACACTACCACCCTCCCCAATAAAAGCCAGCCATTGTCTAGTATACCTGATTTTCTCAAAATTCCCCTTTGTAAAAAGAAGAGGTAAGGGGGCCAGGAACTAAAGTTTCAGACTCACCTTAAAGAGATTATCTTTCCTATAGGAAATTCACTCATAACATTACTTTCATAGTTAATAAGTGTATGTTGTTAGTGTTGAGCTAAAAGTAAGAAATTGACAGATGACAGACGACGGCCGACCTAAACCAATGTTTCTGGTTGTCCTGCAGTGCGCACGCGCGGAGCCTCTCTCCTTCGGCTTACACCTCATAGCTTCTGGCAGCTCTGTACCCATCTAGGCAGAGGGGAAGAGGGGCGGCAAGCAGCAGCGTTTCCTTCCTCTGGCGGGTGCTGGTTTCTGACTACAGCGGGCAGGAGCAAGCGTGCCTCCTGCCGTCCCAAAGACCCTCGAGCATCAGCAGGACCGAGTTCACACCCAGTGGCAGAGATGGGTGGCCCGGAAACCTGCCCAGTCCAATGCCCAGTTGGGGCCAGGAGCTCACTCCCCCCACTCCTCCCCCGCACCTCCTCCCCTTTCGGCGAAACACTGAAGATTCAAATTAGATATTTAAATGAAGTGGCCCCATATTTAAATTGAGCTACTTTGAAATATAATTTTTTCCAGCATTTCACGTTTTTATAGTCTGAACCCATATATAATGGCAGCCCGCTCTCTGGATCCACTCTGGTACCCTCTGGGGGTTCGGCGAGAAAGGAGGGAAAGGTCACGTGCGTTCGTCAGGAAAGACATTAGGATAGTGAAGTAGCCTCAGGATGAAGGATTAGCAACCAGACTTTCCAGTGTTGTGGGGAATGAAGTCCTGGCGAGTCCGTTTTTAAAGTGTGAGGGGAGGGACTAGGGAAGATGATATAACTGTCATGGGCTCCATCTCCAGCTGGGCTTTTTGTTCGTTGGTACCTATGTTGGGCAAATCCTGTGCGAGCACCCTGGAGATGATCGAAGGGCAGTGCCCTCCCTGTGCTTTGGATCCAGGGGTGGATCCAGGAGAAGCACGCCAGCAGGCAAGGTTTACAAACCCACGGGTGGCCGATGTTTATTGAGCGTCTAGGATGCGCCTCTTTCCTCTTTATGGACTTGCCAGAAGCCAACGTAACAATTCCAACCAAGACTCCGGAGTTAATAATTTTAGCTAACGCTTTTGAGCGGCTTTGCTATGGTAAGTGCTTTTTAAAAGGATGACCTCCTTCGTTCTCTGCAGTTTCCTTAGAGGTGGGCACTGGGCTCCTCCCCCCGTTTCACAGACAATAGTACGGAGGCACAGAGAGGTTGTTCACTTGCCCGAGGGCTCACAGCTAACACGGGGTAGGAGGCAGGTGGTCTGGCTCTGGAGTCTTGCTTGCGGTCACTGCACCATGCCGCCTTCCTCCTACTTCCCACAAGAATGTTTCTGCAGTAGCTCACATGGGGCCTCAGCTCCGGGGGCATCTCACCAACCCCCCCCCACCCCATCACTTTGCAGTCTTCTGGTCTGGCAGGGGGCCTGCAGGGTGCAGCTGAAAGGGAGAATGGGAGAGTGGAGCTGGGCGAGCGGAGCTGGGAGAGCGAGGTGACATTGTGCAGGTGTGTGTCCCTGCTCTCGCTGGCAGTGCCACAGTCCTTCTCTATTCCATCACGGAACGGAAGGCCCCCTGCTTCCTGGCTCTGACCACTTGACTCCTTGGTCAGTCCCTGCCTGTAACTCAGTTGCCCCCCAAGTGGCTCAGGGCTGGGGGGCTGTGCTGAGATCTGTTGCACCATAAATCCTTGTCTTGGGGAACAGGGACTCAGACCTTCCAAAGAACAGAAAATTGCAGAACAACAATTCTGAAAGTGCATCCCAGAACCACCTGCGTAAATACCACCCGGGGAGCTTGTTAATCACGCGTGTTCCCGAGCACCACACCAGATCCTAGGGGTGCGACCCGGGATCTGAGTTTTTACTAAACGCTTCCCACACTCTCCTGAAAAGAACGTCTGAGAATGCTATTTCTGCTCTCTCTACTTTCACCAGGGGATTCCTGCAGTACTGCTCTGGGCTGGGGAAGGGGCACTGTTTATGCAGTTATTATAAAGATCTACCCTTCCGAAGGGCAGAGTGGGGAGCGGCCTCCAGGAGCTTAGAATGGCGAAGGCCAAGCCGCTGTGTCCCTGCAGGTGTGACCCAAGACGGCAGGCATAGACACCTCTGTGGCTGGAAGCTGGCCTCCCACTACGCTCCCGCTTCCCGTGACTCAAGCTACGGTGAATGACTCCCTGGCTGGTAGCACTTTCTCAACCTCAAGGAACTTGCTGGAAGATTCCAGACCCAGGCACCTGCTCACTTCTTTACTGAGGGCTCAGTTTTCTACTGGGGACAACCCTTGGTAAACTCTAGTCCTCACTCACTTGTCCCTCTTTTGAAGGGGCCGATGGGAGTGGGGGTCCTTAAGTGTGTCTTCCTGCTGTGTCCTCATGAGTGATGTGGTTCTGGCAGCTTTCTCAAGCTCTTAGTCCTGTTTATAAAATGAGATTAATAATCCCCTCCTCAAGGAACTGTGAAGATCAGAAGGAGACGCGCACATCTGAAAGTGCATTCTGCCACGCGCTGAGCAAGCAGAGGGATTAAGCATTTTATGGAAACACACTGAGGGAGATGGGCGAACACTTCATGGGTAGATTTACTTACGCCCATCTCACTGAGAGCTGTGGAATTAGGAGACCTGAAGTCTCTAAGTCACTGTTATTGAATTGTGTCCCCTCCCAAATTCATATGCTGAAGTCCTAACCCTCTCCCAGTACCTCAGAATGTGACCTTATTTGGAAACAGGGTCACTATAGGTGTTATTAGTTTTTTAAAAGAATACATATTATTTATTTGTTTATTTACTCATTCATTTATGCTGCACCAGGTCTTTGTTGTGGCATGCACACTTCTTAGTTGTGACATGCATGCGGGATCTAGTTCCCCAACCAGGGATTGAACCCAGGCCCTCTGCATTGGGAGCGTGGAGTCTTACCCACTGGACCACCCATCTGACTCAGATGTTATAAGTTAAGTGAGGTCATCAGGTCATCAGTCCCCAGAGGTTATTAGTTAAATGAGATCATTGCGGTGGATCCCTAATCCCAGATGGCTGGTGTCTTTATTAAAAGGGAAATTTGGACACAGGCATGACCACAGAAGCGCCCCAGGTGAAGATGAAGGCAGAGATGAAGAGTGACAGACATTCCCAGGCAACTGCCAGAAGCTGGGAGAGAGGCATGGACCATACTCTTCTGCACGGGGCTCAGAGAGAACCATCCCTGCTGACACCTTGCTCTTGGACTTCTAGCCTCTGGAACTGTAAGGAAATACATTCCTGTTGTTTCAGCCTCCGTGTCTGAGGTCCTTTGTTACAGCAGCCTCAGCCAAGGAGCACAGCCACTAAGATTCTGAAGGGTCAGAGTCTGGGTCACCATGGTGTGCTGGGAGCAGTTGCTAAGATGGTGGGTGCGGGGCTCAGGCTCCCCTGGGGGCTGCGACCTTGAGAGAAAGCATACTGTGCTCTCTCTACCGAGACCAAGGGAGACCTGGTTGAAAGCAGCATTTAAGGCAGCCTTAGAGTGTCAGAAACCTCCCCACAGGGTAGACTGGGGAGCATGTTCAGGAGGTCAGACCTGAGTGTTACTTATTTTAGCTTCAGATCTACCTTCTGTCTGCTGGTACTGTCTCCTTCTCTGAGCCTTTCATGCCTAAGCCTCAACCCCTAGAACTCAGCACCTTGATTTGTGAGCACTGTCCTTGTGTAAACCTAGGAGCCAAGGATCCTGATCAAATTCTGTTTTTTCCTAACAGCAGCCTTGACAAGGTGGCAGATGCCACAGGGGAGAAACCCTGGTAGATAGAATAATGGCCTCACACAGATATCTACATCCTCATCTCCAGAGCCTGTGGGTGTGTTACCACGATCCAGGTGGACCAACATAATCACAAGGGCCCTTATATGATGGAGATAGGCAGGTCAACGTCAAAGAAGGAGGAGGGATGATGGAAGCAGAGAGGGGCAAGGAGAGAGGGGAAAGGGAGAAGGGGAGCGGGAGGACAGAGGGATTGAGAGAGAGAGAGACTGACTTGAAGGTGCTATGCTGCTGCCTTGGAGATAAGGCCACGTGGCCTCCAGAAACGGGAAAAGGTAAGAAATGGGTTATCCCCTAGAATTCCCAGAAGGAATGTTGTCTTCCTGACACCTTGGTTTTAGCCCAGTGAGATCCATTTCAGATTTCTGTCCTCCAGAGCTCTAAGATAATAAAGTTGTGTTGTTTCACGCCGGTTGCCACTGCAGAGTGCCGCGGGTGCATGTGTGCAGTGAGCAGCGCTATTCCTGGCCCAGTAGCTCCTGAGCCCCGGGTTGGACTGTGTCTGCGCTGCGATGGACCCCAACACCATTATCGAGTCCCCGTGGAGCACCATGGACCCAGCCCTGCGTGAGGCCACAGAGTGCCAGTGCAATGAAGGGACATGGGTTGATCCTTCGTTGGGGAAGATCCCAGATGCCACAGAGCAACTAAGCCCATGCACCACAACTGCTGAGCCTGTGCTCTAGAGCCCGTGAGCCACAAGTATCGAGCCCATGTGCCACAACTATTGAAACCCACGCGCCTTGAGCCCATGCTCCACAACAAGAGAAGCCACCAAAATGAGAAGCCTGCACACCTCAACAAAGAGTATCCCTGTTCTCTACAACTAGAGAAAGCCCATGCACAGCAACAGAGACCCAATGCAGCCAAAAATAAATAAATAAGATATAAGAATAAATAATAAAAAAAAAAAAGTGTTGTTTTAAGCCACTAGGTTTGTGATAATTTGTTACAGCAGCAGCAGAAAACCAATACAACTGGGATGCTTTGACTTGACTCCAAATGAGGGGCTGCAGGCTGGGATGGTGACAGTCTCCAGCCCCACCTGCCCCAGCCACAGACACATCACCCAGAAGCACTTCTTCTCAAATTGGTTCAGCACCTATGATGTGCCAGTCTCTGCCGTGTCCTCCACATGATCATATTTAATTTCTTCCCTCTCAGTCACTTTCCTGAACTTCCTTCTCTGCAGGTATGAGGACTTAGCTCAAACTCTCAGAGGTTCTGGTGGTGCCACACAAGGGGCATTTCTGAGGCTCTGTCTTCTCTGACCAGTTTGGGCTGTTTCTGGGCCTTAGGAATGAGAGTGGCTTTCTGAGCCCTGCACCCTTTTTGGGGAGAGGTGTATTAGTCAGCTAGGGCTGCATAACAAAATACCACAGACTGGGAGGCTTAAACAACAGACATTTACTTTCTCACAGTTCTGGAGGCTGGAAGTCCAAGATGAGCAGAATTGGTTTCCTCTGAGGCCTCTCCTTGGCTTGCAGATGGGCTCTTGCTGCCTCTTCACATGGTTGTCTCTCTGTGCACGTGCAGCCCAGGTGTCTCCCCATGTGTCCAATTTCTTCTTCTTATAAGGACACAGTCAGATTGGATTATGGCCCACCCTCACAGCCTTATTTTAATTACCTCCTAAAGTCCCCGTCTCCAAATACAGTCCCATTCTGCAGTTCTGGAGGTTAGGACCCCAATGTATGAATTTTAGGGGGACACAATTTAGCTGATTACAGGAGGCATGTTGGACCAGGATCTCCTCACAGCTAAATGCTGTGGTGTGTTGAGTGGTCTGCATACTCGACAAAGCCAAGGGCACATTAAGTCTGGAAATCAAGACCCTAAAATTGTGAGGCCAAGCTTAACTGAAGTCACTGGCTAGTCCTGATGGAGGACAGACTGATATTGCAGGTTCCAGGATCACAGATTATTAGTCTTGAAATTGAGTTAAATTAGTGGTTTTCAAACCATGTTCTGTGGAACCCAAGGGGTTCTACTAAGATTTCAAGGAAGTGTCTTAAAGTCAATCTGTCATCTCTTTCCATTTGGGCTTCCATATAGAATTTCTTGGGGAGAGGAGAGAAATGAGGTTCCTCTGCGTTAAAATTTTAAATCCACTAATCTAGACCCAATTTATAGGTGAGGGATTCATTCATCAAACATGCTTTGAACACCTTCATGGCGATCCTCTGTGCTAGATTTGGGGCTTTTTGTTAATGAAGCTCAAGGCAACAAAACCTGACCAATAAACCCAGAAACCCCAAGCAGACTTGTCCTTACACAGCATTGGTGTCTTAGTCCATTTGGCTGCTACAACAACATACCACAGACCGGGTGGCCTAAACAACAAACATTTATTTCACACAGTTCTGGAGGCTGGGAAGTCCAAGATCAAAGCACCGACAGATTTGGTGTCTGGTGAGAGCCTGCTTCCTGGTTCACAGATGGCCATCTTTTTGCTGTGTCCTCACGTGGCGGGAGGGCTGAGGGTCTCTCTGGGGTCTCTTTTATAAGAGCACTAATCCCATTCATGAGGGCTCCACCTTCATAACCCAATCACCTCTCAAAGATCATACCTCTTAATACTATCACTTTGGGGGTTAGATTTCAATATACGAATTTTGAGGGGACACAGACATTCTGTCTATAGCTGGGATTGCATCTAGTCAAATGTTTTCAAATGTTGGACAACTTGCCAGCCCTGTCCACAGCCACAATCTGAGTCTGTGAATGTCCCCTTTGATACCGTTTAATGTTGTTTTAAATTTAATAGCATCAATATCCTTTAATATTATTTAACATTATTTAATTCTGAAAAAATCCTATGAGATAAGTACTACAGATGAGGCCTCTAAGACTTGGGGGCAGAGAAATTGCCCGCTATCCCCCAGCTGGTAAATGCTGGGTATGGGATAAAAATCCAAGTTTTTCTGACTCCAAAGTTCATGTCCTCCACAACTTCCTGATTCCGCCTTTTAAAAGATGAGCCAGATTTTAAACCTGAGAATCTGAGTGGGTGGAGGTACCATTAGGCAGACAGAATCAGGAGAGGTGGTCTGAGGCATGACAAATCATTCCATTCCAAATGATGAATTTGGGGTTGTGGAGACATCTTGGTGACAGCCTGTGGGTAATGATAATCTGCAGATTTCACTGAGGAAGGGGGACTTGATAGAAAGGTAACAGGCAAAGGGACAGACCAGGAAGCTTTACACTGCAGGCTGATGGATAAGTTGGCCTGTATTTGTCTCCTCTCTGATTATTCTGAGACAATAGATCTATCTTTATAATGTTGATAATTCACCCAAGAGGTGAAAGCTCGTTGACTGATAGCATCTCTCAGCTTCCCTGTGAGGTGGAAAGTGTATTATCTTCCCTCTAAAAATAAATATAGAGATAGAAGCATCCAAGACACAAGTGTGAAATGCCAGCTTTCAAATCCTCCACATCCAGGGAGCTCAGGAGCAAGGACACTGGGGCAGGAGGGCGGGGCTCGGGGGGACGAGGAGACAGAGACGGAATTTCTCAGCCTTAGGGTTGTTATAGCACCAGGACTAGGAACTCTGAAGCATTACAGGAAATGAAATTGCCAGCTATTGATTATTTAGGCTACTGAATGTCACCTAATCCCAACAGCAGCCTGGTGGCATTAGAATGGGCCCAATCTGTCTCTGCTGTTTACTTAGCTGTCAGACCCTGTACACGTGGCCACTCCCCTGAGCCTGAGCCTCACCTGTGAAATGTGGAAAATGATGCCTCACATGTTGTTTTGAAATTTACATAAGAAACCAGATGCTGCTTTGCAAGCAACCTTCTCGGGGACTTCCGGGGTAAAATCCGAAACAGGCCTCCTTAGTAGAGGTTAGGGAGAGACTAAAGACAGAGGCAGCCCCTCCAGATGGGTCATGGCAGGTATAATAAGCCAGGGAACTTTCTCGGGCGGCAGCAAGATAAGCAGACCTCCACGCGTGCCACCAGCCGCTTAGAAGTTTACTCAGAGGCCTGCCCTGCACAGTCCAGAAGCCACAGCACCACATTTCCATCTCAAGGCTGTATCCTTGGAGCAGCTTCTGGGAACAGGAAGGCAAGTGGAAAGCATATTCCAAGGACAGGGGAGGGGAAGGGGAGCCTCCAGCTCAAGGGTCAACTGGTCATCTTTTTGACAGGCTCCTCTGACCCCATATGTACCAGACATCCATTCAGCCTTTCATGAGTGTGTATTGTCACCCGTTGTCACCAGTGACTTCACAATGCATGAAGCGGGCTTTAACGAATGTTGGTACCCCTGTCACTAGCACAAATTTGGATCGGGAGTGGATTTCTCCGCCTACGTTTCAGTGGGAATGCGCCTCGTGTTACAGGGACCAGTCTCCTACAAGGTGCTCTGGGCAGCTGTGAGACCTAGAAGGAGCTGAGAGCTTGCACATTCGTCTTCGAGATCTTTTCTTTCTCACCCTAGCTGCCTTCTCTCAGAGGTGCCCTGGAGGTCCAGCCTTCCTCAGAGGTGGTTAGGTGCCTGGTATCAGGCAGCTTTTCTGATTGCAAAGACAACGAGAAGCCAATGAGATTAAGGGAGGGCGTGGAATAATAAAAGCACATAGCAAATCCCGACCCCTTGAGTCCCACAGTACCAGAAATGGAGCGACACCCCCTCATTGTGAACAAGGGAATTGATACCCAGAGAGGGTGTGTGACCGGCTTGGAGCCACACAGCAAGTTAAGGACAGAGCTAAGATTAGGACACAGATTTCTGGACTTGGGATCCAAAGTCTATCCTCTTAATCCACAGAGGAGGCATTTATTTATGGTCAGCAAATTCGAAAGCAGGTTTTACTGGACGTCATGTACAGCGTGGAGGATTGGAAACAGTCAGCTTCACCGCTTGCCAAGCACTACCGCACACTCTGGGCAGGATGACCTGGTTAGGGTGGTGCTGTCCCCAAAGTGGCCAGGAAAAGCCCGGCATTGAGGAAGGGCTCCATTCAAATGTATTCCTCCGTTGGCTCATTCATTCACCCCCAGACACGTCCTGAGCCCCTGTTACGTGTTATGTACAAGGGTGGCAGCTGGACAGTTCATACTTGTCTGATCTCTCTTTGTGAGCAAGATGGGGGACCTGAAATTCTTCCCGGGCTGGGCTGCTCGGAGCCGGGATCAGGGATGGAATTGTGGGGCTGGTCCTCAGCTGTGGCAACAAATTTAGGAAGTGTGGAATCTATGAGGGTGACCAGGAAGCTGGAGACAGAGATTCGAATCAAGGAAGCACCACAGCTAGAGCTGAGAGCCAGCCACAGGGCTCAGAGGTAGGACTGGTGGGCAGGATGGCCCAGGAAGATGCCCGAGGCTCCCAGAGGAGTCCTGCAGCAGAGCAAATAGATGGGAGGGAACCGCTCAGGGCGCCAGGTAGGCTTTGATAATACCTACCAGCCCAATGAGTGAGGAGAGTGCTTATGCATGGGTTCAAACACGGTGATCGTTTCTTGTTTTTTGCTTTTTGTTTCTTTTTCCTCCCGTTCTCCTTAAAGGGAAGGAGGGCAGGAAGGAGCAAAACCGAGGGATACTGTAGACCCGTGCTTCCCACCCCCTCCCCCCTTTTCAATTGTGCTAAAAAACACATAACTTTAAATTTACCATCTTAACCATTTTTAAGGGCGCAGTTCAGCAGTTTGAAGTATATTTACACAGTTGGGTAAGAGATCCTAGAACTTTTTCATCTTGCAACACTGAAACTCTACCCTTGCTAAACACTAAATCCCCAGCCCTTGGTAGTCACTTCTCTATGTTCTGTTTCTATGATTTTTTACTACTTTAGATACCTCCTATGAATAGAATCATATAGTATTTGTCCTTTGTCGCAGACCTTTAAAAACAAGTGTGTCTTAGCACTGTTCATAGGCATGACAGCCTCCCATTGGTAACATCTCCGATTACACACACACACACACACACACACACACACACCCCCGGGGGAGAGCAAAAGGCAGGGAGAGATGACAGCAAATGCTCACACAGACAAATCTTGGGTCGCGATGCAGAGTTGGAAAAAGCCCTCCAGAAATTCCAATACTCACCCGAGAGTACACCCCCCTTGCTGAGACTCACTGTTATGGACACAAAGAGTTCTCCAAAGCATCAGAGGCAAAGCAGGAGGCAGTCACAACATTTATTGAGGGCTCATGGTATACAGAGTACTGGGCAGAACACTGGAAGGCTGGAAGGAGATACAGGAGAATCTCAGCCGCTCCTGTCGCTCACCTCATGGTTACATTTTAAGTGGATGGAGAAGATATACACACGCGAACATGTATAACCAACATCTAGACACATGCATTGCCTATTCACCACTACAAGTTATTAGGAGAGTTTACTGCAGTAACTAGGGCACAAGAAGCCATTGGGACACATGGGTTAAGTAAAGATCAAAGATATGTTTCAGTGCTCAGGTTCAAACTTACCACTCTGGTGATGAATGGAAACTACCAGAAGACACTAGAAAATACCAGAAACATGGTAAATCTATTTTCTTAACTCTCTTGGTCATTTTACTTCAAATTTAAGAATTCAGTTAGCATGAAATAAAGGCAATTGACTCAACAAAGTACTAGAATAGCTTTATGTTTAAAGCATTTTTTAAAGTAAAATCAGCCTGTTGATAGTACGATTTCCAAAGGTCAGGCACAGATTCTGAAAGTTAATAGCATTTTTCTTCTTTTTTTAAAAAAAGCTTCCATTATGTGAAAGACTTTCCAATAAATTTAGTAAACAGAGGCATTTTATTGCTCTGTATTTGGGAAATCTTGTTTATATTCTTACATGCTTTTAAAGTTATTTTAAAATAGGGCTGCCAGATAAAATACAAGATGTATTTTAGTGCATGGAACATACTCATACTGAAAAAATTATTAATTGTTTATTTGAAATTAGAATTTAACCAGACATCCTGTATTTTATTTGCTAAATCTGACAACACCATTTTTAGGTTAACATACCTTTGGAATTTCCAGAGGTTTCCAATAAGAAGGGAGAGAGCAAGGAGGCTAATTTATCTTCATTTATATGCTAACACTGTCAGAGGGGAAGACTGATTCTTCTGGCAAGAAAATTGTAGGTTTTGTAGGATTTACTCAACTATTAGAGACATCTTCATTTCTTACACCTTTTGTGATTATTATTTTATCAGTGCACATTTCAGTCAGTTGAATTTTTACTTAGAAATTTTTGACAGGGATGACTGCTTAGAAGTATTAAAATAAGATTGCATCTGAGGAATAGAAAAATTAACACCTGACTTGAAAAGTCCCCTATAATGTATGTTCACATCCTTAATAATTTCTTCTCTGTTAGCACATTATTGCCCCAACTCCGCCCTGCAAAAAAACAACAAACGGCAACACACATGTTGTTAATGACACGATCACTTCCCACCACTCTCTGCCCCTCCCCCTTCCATATTGATTTTTTTTTGATAACTGAGATCACTACCCCTTGTGCACCACAAGAGTGCCTGTCAGGTATGGATCAATGGTGGTCATGAACCCAAGAAAACAGAAAAAAGAAAAGTTTACTTCTCAGATGGTTGGAGGCATGAAACCTATGAAAGAAAGTGGGGGGATGGAGGAGGGCTGGTAGACTGGATTGACATTTTGTTCTAGAAATGTACTTCCTTGTATCTAAATGCATAGCTCATGTCTTATTTTAAGTTGAGATTTCTACCCTGGAGGAAAGAGGTTTCAACATCAATTTTGCGAAGAAAAGAAGTTCACGTGAAACTCCAACTGTTGTAGAGGAATGTAGAATAATAACACTTTCTGAATTCCTACCTCCATCCACTATTCTTTTTTTAAACACACCAAAGTGTATACTTATATGTAAAGAACACACTTCTCTGTTCATATTCCACATACATATAAAATTACTACAAATATTAACAAACACATAGATTGTATTTAAAGGCATAGACAGTTTTAACTTTCAAAAGCGATTTGTTAATTGAGTCCAATTATGCCAGTTTTTATTCTGGGCCCAACTCCATGTGTTTCCAGCTTGGCCAGGTACACATAGGTTACAGGTCTCCTTTGTACCTGGAGGTCTTTCCAGAAAAGTGGATGAGTATGAGAAATTAAGTTGAGGCAAAGAAGCCATGAGGTTTAACATCACCATATAGCGGTGGAATTAAGCAATATATATTATTAAAGTAGAAATATATTTCTGTGCCCGCTCTGGCATTGCACATTCCTTACTCTAAGACAGCATTCCATCCAGCTACTTGCCACATACTCTTTTCAGAAACATAAGTTCCAAATTCCATCATTTAGACAACTTTCCATACGCTGTTCTGATGACAACATAAACTATGTCTCTGAATGTCCCTGACCAACCTCAAGGAAAACAAGACAGGCTGTCCTCTTACTACAGAAAATGGCCGGAAGAGGGTTTGTTTTGTGTTCCTGTTTGTGGTCATGATGAGGTGAGTGGCTACGTAATGTATGTGAAAGAGTGATGGACTCCTCAGGGGCAAAGTAGCCGCCACCATTCTGCATCAGCAGAAGCAGCAGAGCACAGAGGGGTGTCACCATGCGGAGTGAGAGCCCACCTTGGATGTTCTAGAACCTTCTAAAGCTCAGTAGGGTCCACATCCCTGTTTGAACACGTGCTTGGCAATTACATGTGCAGGAGGAGTCCTGTTGGACTCCTGAGGTTTTTCTGGCCTGCTGAGGTTTTTCTAATGGTGAATGTTATGGAAACTGCCTGCCTGGAACTGCCCGGAAACCCAGTCCGGGCCCCACCCTAGTAGTGTTCCCCTGGAACTCGCATGAAGGAAGCCAAGCAGATAAAGAATAGTTCCCACTGGGAATGGTGCCTTCCTTCTCCTTCACTTCCTGCCTCCTCCTCCCCCTCCTTCTCCTGCTTTCTCCTTTTCCTCCTCTCTGCTGCCTCCCTCGTTCCCCGCTCCATCCTTTTGCAGTGGCGGCCTGGGCACAGCTCACGGGGGCAGGGCAGAGGCGCTCGCGTGGCTGTACGAGCACCTGGACAGAGAGGCCCGCGTGGTCCTGCTCTCCACCTCCTCCCCCCCCACCTCCCCTCTTGCTCCTGGGGGACCAGGGTTGGGGCAGCAGGGGAACGTGGCCAGGAAGCCGAGGCGAAACCGCTTGTTCATGAAGCAGTAGATGATGGGGTTGACGCAGGAGGAGGTGTAGGAGAGCAGGAGGATGAAGGAGATGGGGGTCCCGGATAGGCGGCGCTCGGCGGAGGCGGTGTCGAAGGCCCGCCAGGCATTGGCGCTGAAGATGGGCATCCAGCACAGGAAGAAGAGGACCACGATGACCATGAGCATGCGGATCACCCGCTTCTTGGCCATCAGGTTGGCCGCGGGGCTGCTGCTCCTGACGCGGCGGACCCTGCCGCTGCTGCTGGAGGACAGCTGCTGCAGCTCCAGCTTCCTTGGGTGCTTGGACCTCTGCAGGTAACACCCATCACTGTCCTCGTATCTGCCGCTGCTGCCGGTGCTCGGTTTCCTTTCTGGGTGGGCAAGGGACATCACTTATTTTTCGGGATGGGTCGTGCCAGACGGAGGGCATGGAACCCCTGCCCCCTCCATCCAGGGGCTGAACCAAACTTGAACTGTACTATTGGGCAGGAGACCTGGGGCCTGCCCTGACATGGGTGGGTATCGTGTACGCTAGTCCTTTCCTTCAAATGAAAAGCTACGTAAACCTAATAGAATAATGAATAGTGTATGATGTACATAACTTACAATAGTAAAGTCATAATTTTTGTGTGTAGATTATAAAGATAAAAAATTGTTAATGAATATTCACACTCTTCTGCCAGCGTCTCAGGGGGAACTCTCCTGTTCGCTTGGGAAAGCTCCAGACTGCTTTTATTGTGAGGACTCCAGTAAAGAGCAAACACCAAAGAAGCCCTGAGAAGCCCTGCAAGTGGTGTGCGTGGTAAAGAGCGGCGTAAAGGGGTGGCGTGAGAACGGGGGCGAGGGATACCAACAAAGGTGCTGGGTACGTTTCAGTGGAGAGGGGACTGTAAGGAAAGTGGATTGTAGGGAAAGTGGATCGTAGTGCGCGTGGAGAGTGCACTGTAACGAAAGGAGGATGGGAGGCTCTGCGGCAGCTGCAGAGGGCGTGGAGGGGAGGAGGGAGGACGGTGTCTGGAATGACGATTTGCCTGGGTTGCAGAAGGGGATCTGCTTGAATGCAGCATCACAGAGCGCCTGGGACCCGTGGGCCCTCAGCTTGTAGCTGGGCTGTGTGTGTATTATCTCATTGTATTTCAGCACCCTTTGGAGAGAAATGATGTCTTCATTTTACACGTGAGGAATAGAGACACTGGGTCTCACGACTGTGCCTTGTGACACAGAGTCTGCTAAGAAGACTTTTGAAAACCTCTAATATCCTCCATACACACTCTGGGTATATCTATTTAAGTTACAGGGAACAAGCTTGTGTAATCTTTTGGCATAAACATACAGCTAAGAGATAGTTACCTCTAGCAGACTTCTTCTGGCTCGCATCAAATTTTATTCCTTGGTAAAGTTCCAGAGAGATTAATCCGTATGCCACCATCATCACAATTCCAGGGATAAGAAAGAGGATGAGTAGCAGGAACGTGTGCCTAATAAAATAAAAAGCGATCCAGTAACCAGCAGCTCCAGCATTTCAGACTCAGATGGGATGGAATAAACAGGCTTCATCTGCATCTTAATGAGTCTGAGCAAACACATTAGTTACTAGTATTTAATTATCCTTGGAAATTCCACATCTGGAGGGTCAGTCATGAGGGCTTGTTTACTTCTTTTCTTTCAGATAAAGTCTCTTAGGAAGGACTAGTTAAATTGAAAGAGTCTAGTGTAAGTCTGTGCCTGAAAGAAGTCTACATTTAAAACTAATGAGAGCTTAAAAAAAAAAGCCAGTGAAAGTATGAGAAAACCTCAATAAAACTTTCTGAAATAAGAAGAACTTACATTCACTGATGACATTACATTTCAATATGGTATATATATTACTATACTTAATTTCCATAATAACTTTTGAGGTAGGTACTATTAATGTGATACCCATTTTACGGATGAAGAAACAGAGAGAATAAATAATTTGTCCAAAGTTACACAGCTAGTGGCAAAGGTGAGATTTGAACCCAAGCAATATGATTCTAGAAGTTATGGTCTTAAGCATCACAATATACCACTTTGTCAACTTTATAGCAACAGAATCATCAAATGCATAGGTAGCAATGATGAAAAACCTGCATGGTTTTGCAAAATAAGGCGTTCTGGCAGTTCTGACCCATTGGCACAGTGGCAAGCTCATTCTAGTGCCTGGCGGGCCAGAGCTATACTTTTCTCTAAACATGTTTGATTCCTGAAGAATTGCAGCCTCCTTCTTTATGAGTCTGGTCCCTAAATCACTTTTGCAGTCTGGCATGTGTAAGGTTACACAATTAGGCCATAAAATTGTCAGAGGCTCATGGTGGCTGAGCCATTTCTCATTTCAATTGGACATGTTTTGATAAGATTTCTTTTCAAGTCTTGGAAATGTCCTTCATTTGCAACGTCATTCTTTTCTTTGTGTGTGTTATTTAGTTGAAATGAAAAAAAGGAAGGCAAAGAAAGCAGAGATTATCTCAGTTTTGAGCCATTTTTGAATGTCTAGCTCCCTGCTTCTAAAATATGCTGGGAATTAGTAAACATAATGACCTGGATTTGTGTAGCCTTTTTAAAGATACTTAATGACATTTTCATAAACATGTTCTCATTTGAATCTCACATCTATCTAATGAGATAGATTTAAAAAAAAAACTTTATCCTTAAATCTTTGTGTAAATAAAGAACTTGAATGTCCGGGAGGTTATATGATCTTGTTCAACATCACCTGCTAGTAAGCAAAGAAACAGATATTAGAACCTTGCCTTTTTATTTCTAGTAAAGTGTTCTGTGCAAGTAACACAGCTGCGGCTCTAAGAAAAACCACATGGGATTTAGGACTCATCCTCGGCTCTATCTCCAGTTCTTGGAAAATCAGAGCTCTTCCACTCATCCAGCCGAAACCCCCACTAGACCATCCAGAAGCCCACTGCATAGTGGTTAAGCTCTGTCATCTCTTGTAGGTTTGGAACCTTGAGCAACTGGCTTAACCTCTCCATATCTCAGTTTCCTTATCTGTAAAATGGGAACAATAATAGTACCCACCCTATAGGGTTTTGAGAGGATTAGTTGAATTAACATATGTATGGCATTTAAAACACAGCACTCTAAGCATTTGCTACCGCTATTATTCTAGGAAGCGGTTAGAGAGAGCCTTCTCGAAAAGTCTCCAGGAAACTGATCCCCCAGACACAATACCTCCCAGTTCTTATTAAAACTGCAAAATTATATCGTGTTGTATTAAGCAAATAAACCCACGCAGCCTTACCAGGACTGCTGCATGACATCATTTGGCAGTAGAAAGCGGCACATGTTCGCGGTCTGGTTGTTATTTTTGGTAAAAGGCACCAAGTTGCTGTAAATTGGGTACGGAGTCATGATGGTAAAGGAGAGGCACCAAGTAGCAGCAATCACCTTCAGAGCGTGGGATTTTGTCTGCCAGACTCGGGACTGTAAGGGTTTGCAAATTGCACCATATCTCTCCAGCGATATGGCTACCAGATTAAAGGTGGAGACACTCACAGAGGTACCTGGGAAAGGAACAAAGAAGCTGGTTACGCAGGCTCTGAAATCCAAGTGTATTTGCACAGGAGCTTAAGCATACCTGATCTGCACAGTTTTGATAGATAGCAAAGGAACATGCTCAGAGGGTGAAGAAATGTTGTGTATGTATATTTAAAAAAAATGATTAATTCCCAGCTTTGTTCCAAAGAGAATTTGAGGCAGTTAAAGAAATGTATTTGCAAATACATTTTATTGCCAATTTTTAGATACGTTTATTGAACTTTGATTGCAGCCTAGCTCCTTCTTGGACCGAAGGTGCTCATTAATTAATAACCAAGTGGATGAAATATGTTCCTATCCCATAGAAGAGGTTTCGGAGTGACCTGTAGAATAGCTTTAGTTCTGGGCATGATCTGCATCGTTAAGCTGACCTTTTAACCCAGTATTCTCAAGGACTGTGACCCCCAAAATTCAGTGAGGTCTGAGCTGGGAGCATTAAAACCCTTCCTGAAAATTTCTAGTACAGACGTTTTTTTAAAGATTTTTTTTGTTGATGTGGACCGTTTTTAAGGTCTTCATTGAGTTTGTTGCAGTGTTGCTTCTGTTTCATGTTTGGGTTTTTTGGCCATTAAGCACGTAAGAGCTTAGCTCCCTGACCAGGGATCAAACCCACACCCCCTGCCCTGGAAGGTGACGTCTTAACCACTGGACCGCCAGGGAAGTCCCCAGACTGTTTTTAAGCGTGAAACATGTTCTAAATTTCAAAATGGAGCGTTGAAAAAATACCTAGTGAGAAAGGATGAAGGGGAAACTCGGCCACATTACAACTAACGTTTTTCTCTGGGCGGGAGGCCTAGGGCCTTCTTTGTCATTCTTTTTACGTTTCTGTATTTTATGAAAGGAGCACGCATCATTAGTGAGAAAGATGTCAAGACGCCTCCTTTAAAAGGACATACTTATGCATAGTCAAAAAAGCTTAATTTTCCTCATTTTTTTTGTATTTTGTGTGTGTACATAGTTATGACAATGTCTTATCCCCTTAAAATTCCCTTGAATTCTTCATTCATAAATTCAATTGATTCTCCTCTCATCTCTTATCGTGATTTCTTAAACCTTAGAATCCATCTAAGTTTGGGAGAAGTTCTTAGCCTGGGACCTTCTGTGAAACTATATATGAAAGTATTCTTTTTCTAAGGAGAATATCACAGTATTCCTTAGAAACGTAAAGCAATCTACAACCCTGAAACCGTTAGATAAGAACTCATGTTCTGAGACAGGATTTGCCGTGTTTTATGGGACTCTGCCCTAAGGAGCTGATGACATTTGGGTTCGAGAGTGCAGTCCCCAATGCCTCAAAGTCAAGTATATAATGGGTCCACTGTAATTACAAACCCACCAGCAGGCAAGCACTCTTTTTTATTTTTTTTTGGCTACATATTAGGAGTTCAATGAGTATTCACTATTAGGAACAATGTTGATGAGAACACAAAATTAAGGGAAGAATTGCAATCACTGGAATCAGAAATCCAGCAAAACCATCATGATATTTTAAACACTATCAGAATTCTCTTGCTTTTCGTTTTCTAGAACAGGCTGTACTAGAAATTTTCGGAAAGAGTTTTAAGGCTCCCAGCTCAGACCCCAGCTATTTTTAAGTTCACATAACCTCAAATTCATCCTTGTAAAGTGAACAGTTCTGTGGCATTTAGCACATTCACAATGTTGTGCAACTACACAAGCACTCATTTTAAATCTCTTTTCACAAACCCTGGTTAAGATGATCAAATATTATCGTAAGATATATACAGACAGGCCCTGAGAGCCTAAAGCGCTACGAGATGTTGGTTTTTATTGCGTCATTGTTTAACAATTATCCTTTTCATTTGTGAGTCCATTTTTCTCTTCAGAGGACTTGGACCCAGACTGACACTTTCTGGGTTATTTGTCCGTGGCACGCAGATCAGTTATTCATCAACACTTTGTCAGTGCTGGATCCTGCTTCCTCAGTGGGGAGAAATAAAGGCTTTTAAAGCTTTCTGGTCATTGAAGGCTGCTGCCCTCGCCCAGCTCAGCTCTGCATATTTTGCAAGGCTTAGGTCAGAACAAACAGCAATGCCTCTCTCATTTCCCGCCTCTCCTCCTCCTCCCCCAGCTAGTTCTCAGAACGGGTAAGGAACACGGCATTTTGGCAGACAGAGGGGACCGAGAGACAGGTGTTGTTTCAGCCTCATAAGAGCCACAGCAGTTAGCAAAGGGAGGCCGTGTGTTCAGCACTGTGGTGGCTACCCATCTGGGTTTAAGTCAGCTCTGTAGCTTACCACCTGTGTGTCCTTGGGTACATTATTAACCTCTCTGTGCCTCTGTTCTCGCCTCAGTGAGCCAGGGAAGAAAAACTGCATATACTTCATCGGGTGGCTGGGAGATAAAATATGATCATGGAGGTAAAAAATTAAAGCAATTAGTAGAACGTCTGGTGCTCAAAAAAATGTACTCAAAAATATTAGCTCTTGTGACTTTTATTATCATCACCATCATTTTTTTTCTTGAAAATAATTTTTTTTAAATTGGCATCACCGTCATTTTGATGGGCAAAGGCAGAGTGCTGCGTATGTCAGCCAACTGGGGTCAGCTCAGTGACCCGCAGGCTCTAGGAGCAAGTGCAGCTCCTTGTGTCGTGGCAGGGGTCCCTCAGTCTCTCTCTCTTGCTCTCTCTCTGCCGGAGATGGTCCCAGAACCTGGGAAAACAGGCTGGGAAGTGAATCCCGAGAAGGGAATCTAGACCTCTGATGAAAGTGGTTTTCAAATAGCCCCTGTTCCCTAGGAAAGCCAGAACAACAGCAGAAAGAGCCCTCTTCCAGCACGCTGGCCACCCCAAAAGCCATACCTTGGGTTGGGGAGAGCTCAGAGCACAGTCAACGACTTCCAGGAAGGAACAGAACAGCTTGAATCTGTCTTTCCTTCTAACAGAAGCAAGCAGAACCAACCTCTTCTGTGGTCTCTTACCAACTTACTCCACTCTGAGAAACTGACCCCTAAAACTGGGGACTGACTTCTGGGGAGTTATGAGGACGGACCCCCTCCGGCCCCCATAAAGCCAGCTCCTCTGTCCTTGCACCTAGCCCCACTCAGCCAGATGTTTTGCTTTGGCTGTTAGGGGTTGAGGGAGGTCTGGGGCTGAGTGGGGTCTGGGCCGAGCTCCGGAAACAGGCACCCGCAGCAACTCACCCATGAAGTAGGTGGTGGTCTTGCACACAGCGCTCCCGAAGATGAAATCCTTGAGCAGGTTGGGAATGAGGTTGAATGGCATGCAGAAGAGGCACAGCATGAGGTCGCTGACAGCCAGGGAGAGCAGGAAGATGTTTGTGACTGTCCTCATCCTCTTGTTCCGAATCAGCACCGTGATGACCAGCGTGTTTCCCAATACGCTGAGCAGGAATATCAAGGAGTACAAGAGAATCTGCACGGCTGGCCGCCACTCTGCCGGGAGAAACACGGACCAGACGGCGGGATGGAGGCTATGAGAGCAGAGTGTTAAAACCTAGCACACGAAGCTAACGCTTTCTTCCTGCGGGTTTGTTTCTCAGGGGTGTGCATCACTGAACCCAGCTCTCCCCGTACTTACAATATTTTGCAGGAACAAAGTGAGGAGGGCACGAGTGATTCAGCTGCTTCTCAAAGGTTGGTCTGTGAAAGGGACTCACTTGGGGACCCACTTTTTCTTAAGAACAAAGCTCCTCCAGTGAAGAGTGATTGCTTTCTTTTCTAGCTGCTGAGCATTATTTCGCTTTAATCGCTTCTTCACACTGATTTCCCCCAAGAAAAGGCGACAGCTCGATTGTGACAGCACCTTTTCTGTGATGCTTGTAAGTTCCAGCTTTTACACATGTACTACCTTCTGGCTCCACTTCAGCGCCTCCTCCCACTGCTTTTGTGCCCCCAAGTCCTATACATTAATCCCAGCCCTCCCCTGGGGAACAATAAGAGCATTGGACTCCATTCTGCTTTTTGATCTTTCATCCAAACTTCGAAACAGATGACTTTATCCAGCCCTGTCTCACGAGGACTTTGTTCTATTTTCACAATCAGCCTTGCCTCTGCTGTTTTCTTCCCCCAACTTAATAGTTCTCTGAATTAAAATAACAGCCTTGGACACCTACCTTTGGAAGGACGGGGGTGATCCAAGCAGAAAAGAGTCTCATTTTCGATCCCCAGTTCGCAGGGGGGAGTGATGTTGCTTCCATTCAAGAGGAAGCTGTCGACCACATCCATCCTTGCCTGCTGCTTTTCACCCAGTGCAGGCGAGCTGGTGCACGGCTCCCTCAAAGGCTCATTCCTTTAATGACCGACCGGAGAGTCTCCCAAACGCAACCTGCCGTGGAGGGGCAGGGGGGTGGGGGGAGTGACTGCCAGGTGTGGGCTTCTGCGGCCATTCTTAAAGGCGGCTGGAGTTCAGCACGCTCGGCACAGCTGGGCAAGCATTTGCACTCCTGTCCTGGAAAAAGCAGCTGATGCGAACCAAGCCCACTCCACCTTCCAGGCCCACCCCATCCCTGGGCCAGCCGTAGGGCCCCGAGCCCAGACAGCCTGATTGCAAGTTAACCCTTCCTGGAGTGTTGCTCTTTTCTGCACACATGCACACACACGTGGACGCACACATTCATGGACACAGTACCTCTCTTCTCTGTGTAGGAACCTGTCACCATCCCGGACATGGGCAGAATAAAGCCCGCACTGCCTGTGTGAGACAGGAGCAATTAGCACAGCAACAGATACCATAATGGAGAGCGGCAGGACTGAAGGACACGGAGGGACTGTGTTTCTACCTCCTTGTATGAAAGCAATTAGTGCCTTTTTAGCTTTGGAACCATGCCCAGCAATGTGTGCGGATCAAACTGCCGGCTGGTTGTTAAGTTGTTACTAACCACAGGGTTATTTCTTGTGGTCTCTGCCCTTGGTAACTGAAAGGAGAGGGGTCCTTTGATGATAGGTACCTGGATCCTTATTATAGAAACACTTCAGTAAGGTTTTCCATTCATTCATTTATTCACCCGTCCATTCATTCAGCACACGTTCATTGAGAGTCAGCTGTGTGCCAGGTACTTTCCTAAACACATAAGCAAATAGTGAACGAGATTATTTCAGACGCGTAAAACACCGCAGAGGAAGTCAAGCAGAAAGGCGTAATGGAGGGGGATGGACGGGGCAGGGGGGGGTGCTGATTTAGACGGGGTGGTCAGGAGAGGCCTGCCACAGGAGGGGACCACGATCAGAGAGCTGGATGAGGAGGAGGAGGAAGTACCTCCTCACAGCAAGAGCAAAGGCCCTGAGGTGCGAATGAACTTGACCTGTTTGAGGAACAGTTAGAGGTAGGAATGAGCGAGGGGCGGACGGTGGGAGGTTAGTATAGGGAGGGGGATCGGCCGTGGACTCTGGGTTTTCTGTGAGGCTTTGTGGTGCTGGGGAGCTCCTCCAGCCCCGTCGTACACATGGTGTCCTCGGCTGAGGCCTTTGGGACAGCAGGTGAGAGCAGAGGGCCCTGTGTTTCCCGCACGCTGCTTGGCCCAGCTGAGACCTGGTCTAGACGCCTCTGGGGCTCTTTGTGTTTTGGCAGCTCTCTCAGTTGACAGAGCTATGTGTTACATCTTTGCTGAATCCCTGCCAGGCACAGAGTAACTAACGGACATCTTTACCACCCAGGCTCAGGATGTGGGGCTGGGAAGAGAGTGGTCCTTCTTTTCTTGGAACCACAAACAGCTCATGTTGGAGGCATTTAGTCATAAGAACTAGGAACGTTGGAGAAGCTATCAGCAATTATTAAGAGGACAGGCTTTGGCACCAGACAGACCCGGGATCAAATCCTGACTTCACTGGTTACCTGCTGCGAAATACTGGGCAGGTTTCTTAACCTGAGGTTCATTTCCTTCTTCTGTCATGTGGGGACTAAAATGACCCCATAAATATTTGTTTTGAAGATTGATTGTCTCAGGACAGTGCCTGACTCAGAAAAAGTGTTCAGTAAATCACAGATAATAATAGCTATGATTATTATTTTCCTTTTACACGCAAGGAAGTTGACTCAGAGTGGCCACGTGATTTGCTGGTGAGAACTGGTGGTGGCGACCCCCTCGTGTGCTGGCATCCTCATCCTCACTCCTGTTCCTGCAGTGTAGAGCGTTCTTCATGATTCTAGCGTCCTGTAGCCTGTTTGGAGCCAGAACCCCTGTCTCTGCCTGTCCGTCCTGCCTCGGCTCCTGTTGGCTGAATCTTCTCTGTCTGCAGACCGATAGAGACTCTGCCCACTAGGAGGGGACCCAGTGCAGGACTGTCCTGATTTGGGGAGGGATGAACATTCAGATTTTGAGCCCTGGGTGTAGGTAAATTTTACCGCACTGCTGCTCCCAGGGGCTGACTGCTTCAGCTGCTTTAATTGGGCTGACATCACCATCTGTAGAGGATGCTCCCTACGGAGGTTCCTCAGGCCCCTGGGCTGCTGCTTCAGCTGCGGCAGGGAACCTGCTGGTGCGGGTCCAAGAACAGAAGAGCAGAGGGCTGTGCCCACCTGCCCTGAGTTGAAGTGGAGCCCGATTTGCAGCAAATTTCTCCCTCCCTCCATCTTCCTTCCTTCCTTCCTTCCTTCCTTCCTTCCTTCCTTCCTTCCTCCCTTTCTAGCTCACTCTGTTCATCGGTTGGCAGGAAGCAAGGGTGGACTGCAGGAGGGTGGGTCCTAGAAATTCTGTAAACTCACAAGGAGTAAGTGTAGCGTATTTGAGTGCTGAGCTTTACAAACTTTAGTGCAACTCTGATCACTGGGGTTAGTGGTTAAAAAATGGGGATTTCCAGGCTCCCTTCCCAGGGATTCTGAGCCTTCAGCCCCGAGCCTGGGAATCTTCATTTTATCCACCATTCCTGGTGATTCAAAGGCCAGTGACCTCAGGATCACCTCTCAGGAAGCTCCCTGGAAGCCATTAAGAGAGTGAGAACAGGCGTCAGATGGTGAGAACCTAAGTCTGATCTTCACCCCAGCTGTGGACGTGAACAGATTCCTTGACTTTCCTGAGTCTCAGCTTGCTCATCTGTAAAACAGGCATAACATAGCACTACCTATAAATGAAGCGACACGTGGAAAGCACCTCAAACAATGCCTGGAACATAGGGCAGGTCTCTAATTGTTATTATCGGTGGCTGAGTGGCCCTAGGGCTGCTCTGTGTACCCCCACTGCCATGGCCAGGTGAAGGGTTTGTGTCTCCAGCACCTCGCACGGTGCCTGGCACACACTTTGCGCTTGGGAAATGGGAATCAATAAGGATTCAAAAATCAGGAGAGCCAGTACTGCACTGCTTGTTCTACCCTTCTATATCTCTATTCCATCAGCTCTTTTCCTGGCCAACTCTGGACTTTTCAGTCTGAGTTTCTGAGCCGGTGTTACCATAGAGGTAAAAAAGAGAGAATTTCAACGAGTGACCTTCAGGCTTTCAGGGGGAGAGCGGATGCGTGTTTCAGGGTGGTTGCCCTTATTTCATCCCTTAGCCCACAGTTAGCGAATGTCTCCTAAGTGCCAGGCATGGTGCCAGGTGCTGGGGCTAAGCCATGAACCAAGTAGCCAGAATCCCGCCCTCGGGAAATTCTCCGTCCCCTGCGGATGACAGATGATGAATAGATGGGGTGAAATAGTGGCCGCCTTCTCGCCTCCGAGCCCTATCCCCTGACTGGGCCCAGGCCCGGGCGAACTGATAACAATTTACCAAATTGAGTTGAAATGGTTTAAGTGCCTCCCCTGTCTCCGCGACACAGAGTTTGGGTGCCTCCTGTGGTCCACGACGCCCTGTGGGTACTGAGGACTCTTTTCTGGCACACGCTGCCCTGGAAAGACAGAACATGAACAATCTTGATGGGCCCCTGGATAAAGAAATTGGTAGCTGCTCCCCAAATTATTCTCCATCTTAAGAAACAATTGTTCTGAAACACCGAAAAGATTTATATGGATTTTTTTTCCTCCTAATAACGTGAATCACGTGCTCATTGCAAATTTTTTTTAATTAAGAAAAATAGATAACTATAAATGTTACACAAATACGTTTCAGGGTCCTACATGATTTCTCCTCAGAGAAATACAGTCCAGAGGCCAGAGGGAGTTAACAGGTAATGGCATGTCTCAGGATTCCCAATTCTTAGGGCAGCCTGACATTTCTTCAAGAGCTTCTGAGTCTTCTCTGCAGTTCCCCTCCTCTGCTGCCCAAAATGTCACTCTCTAAAGTCCTTATTCCTCACTGTCTTCCCAAACTCAGCCAGACTGCTGCCTGGTAGAATTTTCCTCTTTTCCTCCCAGGAACCATCTCAGAATTCTGGAAGAGCCCGACTGGGACTCCCATCCCTCCTCACCCTGCACTGGCCACGCTGGGTTCCTTGGGAGGGAGGACGTGCTGAGGTCCTGGTGCAGCTCTGCTGCCCTCACAGGCTGGTGTGCAACCCCCTCTGAAATCCTTCTCCCACTGGCTGCCCTTCTTGAGAAATCACAGTGGATCCTTTCTGACAAGCGAAAGACCCCTCCTCGCTATAGAGGAGGGCGAGCACCATGTCTGTGTCTGACGAGGCTGTCACTTAGCAAGGCATGGCTGGGTTTGGGCAGGTAGCTTTGCCTTAGTCTCCATTTCCTTATCTGTAAAACAGGTTAACAGAGGTAACATCTACCTCAGAAGGCTGCCAAGACATTACATGTCACAGTGTGTGTAAAGCACACAGCAGAATGTTTGGCATATCCTAAGGGCTCAGTAAATAATGATAATAATAATAGTTATAATAGTAGTAATAATCTAATAATGATAGTAATAATATACCATGTTTCATGCTGATAGGAATGTTAAAATTGTCCTTAATAGCACTGCCTCAAGATAACGTTTGTTAAAGATTTGGTGGCTCTCCTTCCACCCTTTACCTCCAAACACAGTTTTTTGTTTTTTTTGTTTTAATTTTTTTAAGCTCTTTATTGGAGTATAATTGCTTTACATTGCTGTGCCAGTTTCTGCTGTACAACAAAGTGAATCAGCTGTATTTATACATATATCCCCATATCCCCTCCCTCCCGCAACTCCTTTCCACCCTCCCCATCCCACCCCTCTATCATCACCCATCATCGCGTTGATCTCCCTGTGTTATGCAACAGCTTCCCACTAGCTATCTGTTTTACATTTGGTAGTGTATATATGTCAATGCTACTCTCTCACTTTGTTCTGGCTTCCCCTCACACCCCCCCGCCCCTGCTGTGTCCTCAAGTCCATTCTCTACATCTGCATCTTTATTCTTGCCCTGTCACTAGGTTCATCAGTACCATTTTTTTAGATTCCATATATGTGAGCTAGCATACAGTATTTGTTTTTCTCTTTCTGGCTTACTTCACTCTGTATGACAGACTCTAGGTCCATCCACCTCACAACAAATAACTCAATTTCATTCCTTTTTGTGGCTGAGTAATATTCCATTGTATATATGTGCCATATCTTCTTTATCCATTCATCTGTTGATGGGCATTTAGGTTGCTTCCATGTCCTAGCTATTGTAAATAGTGCTGCAATGAACGTTATGGTACATGTTTCTTTTTGGATTATGGTCTTCTCAGGGTATATGCCCAGGCGTGGGATTGCTGGGTCATATGGTAGTTCTGTTTTTAGTTGTTTAAGGAATCTCCATACTGTTTTCCACAGTGGCTGTGCTAACTTACATTCCCACCAACAGTGCAGGAGAGTTCCCTTTTCTCCACACCCTCTCCAGCATTTATTGTTTCTAGATGTTTTGATGATGGCCATTCTGACCGGTGTGAGGTGATACCTCATTGTGGCTCTGACTTGCATTTCTCTAATGATTAGTGATGTTGAGCATCTTTTCATGTAAACACAGTTTTTAAAAAGCAAATTTGGGGGTGCTTCCCTGGTGGTGCAGAGATTAAGAATCTGCCTGCCAATGCAGGGGACACAGGTTTGAGCCCTGGTCTGGGAGGATTCCACATGCCACAGAGCAACTACGCAGGTGGGCCACAACTACTGAGTCCACATGCCGCAACTACTGAAGCTCCTAGAGCCCGTGCTCCACAACAAGAGAAGTCACCACAATGAGAAGCCCAAGCACCTCAATGAAGAGTAGCCCCTGCTCCTCGCAACTAGAGAAAAATCTGCGCACAGCAACGAACACCCAACGCAGCCAATAAATAAATTAAAAAAAAAAAAAGAATTTGGGGGATTCCCTGGCTGTCCAGTGGTTAGAATTCCAAGCTTCCAATGCAGGGGGCCTGGGTTCAATCCCTGCTCGGGGAACTAAGATCCTGCAAGCTGCACAGCACAGCCAAAAAAAAAAAAAGAATGAAAAAAAATAAAATTAAAAGCAAATTTGGACTCCTACTTTATATATGGTATTCATCCTTTGGTTTTTTGAAAATGTATTTTTAAGATAGAATTTTCCCTCAGAATAATACATATGGCTTTTGTAGGGTTCTGAAAAATGTATTTTTTAAAAATTTAGATAAGAAAGTAAAAATAACTTGCAACCCCGTCATCCAGAGAATTTGAGAAGTGTCTCACATAATACTATTTTGTGTATTCATAATTCTCAGTATTCTTCCATCCTCCTGTTTCAGTACTTCTCTATGCTATTATTTTTAGGGACGTCTATTATTTCATCAAGAATATGTACTCCAATTCACTAAAGTTTTTCCATACAGTTGGACACCTAGTTATTACTTGTAGCCTTCTGCTTTGATAAGTGACACTGTAGTGAACACTCGTGCACATATATTTTTGAGGCATTCGTATATCGCCAAGCTTGGGGCTGCCGTCAGCACCCCTCCAAAGGCAGCGCTCAGGGTGAATGCACGTCACTGCCCCTTTCTAGAGCTGCCCATGCGACACGCACGACGCCTGGCACTGGTGGCCTGAGGCCTGGGCAAATAGCTTTCTGAAGGATCAGACTCGTTTATAAGGCTGCTGTTTATTAGCACTGGCTCATTATACTTTTATCAGCATTTGATATTATTCGTTCACATTTTCATTTTGCTGATTTAATCATCGAAACAGGCACCTCGTGGTTAATTTGCATTTTTCCTTTTAATTGAAGTACAGTCGATTTACAACATTATGTTAATTTCACATGTGCTGCATGGTGATGCAATATTTTTATAGGTTAAACTCCCTTTATAGTGATTTAAAAACTTTGGCTGTTTGCCCTGTGTTGTACATTACATCTTTGTATCTTATTTGTTTTCTACCCGTAGTTTGTACCTCTTAATCCCCTACCCCTGCCTTGCTTCTCCCCCTACGCTTTTCCCCGCTGGTGACCACTAGTTTGTTCTCTGTGTCTATGAGTCTGTTTCTGTTTTGTTATATTCATTATTTTAAAAATTTTTTTTAGAGTCCACACGTGAGTGAAAACCTACAGTATTTGTCTTTGTCACTTCACTAAGCATAACATCCTCCAGGTCCGTCCCTGTTGTTGCAAATGGCAAAATTTCATTCTTTTTTATGGCTGAGTAGTATCATTTGCATGTCTTTTATTACCAAAGATGCTCCATAGTTTCCATGGGTTTGTTTACTAGTTGTATTTCTTCTTCTGTCACTTATGTAAACCTAGGATAAGCCAGCCCATTTTTAATGATCTGTTTATATGCTTTGTCCATGTCTTTGTTCAATCAACAAATATTTATTGAATACCTAGTATGCGGCAGGAACTGATGTAGGTACTGTTTACAGCAGTCAATAAAGCAAAATCCCTCCTTTTACTGAGCTCCCATCCTAGTGAGGGCTGCACAGTGAACACAGACATGAATGGAGCACATCATGTCAGATAGTGAGAAGTGCTATACTATGCAGGGAAACAAAGCCAGATTAGGGGATGGAGAGTGACGGGCGACCAGAGAAGTCCTTCCTGAGGAGCTGACATTTGGGCAGAGATCCCAATGAGTTGAGGGGATGAGTCTCATGACTATTGGGAAAAGAACATTCCAGACAGGGTATTTATTGTTGTCTTAAAATGTTTTTTCTCATCCCTTGACAGGAATCCTACCTAAAGAGATGACAGTGATATTTAATTTACAATTTACTGTCATAAACTGCTGTGTGAGGCACAGGCCACTTCCCTTCCCCCATTCTTACATAGTAACTGGACCCCCAATTTTTAATTGGGTGCATGGCTGCCTAGAATTAATGTTATATGTTTCCAGCCTCCTTTGCAGCTAGATGTAGCTCTATGACAAGGTCTGGCCAACGGGAAGTAGGCAGAAATGAATATGCAGGTCCTGAGAGGTATCTTTACAGAGAAGGAGCATACCGTTTTCTTTCCTTTTCATCCTTCCTCTGCCTAGAGTGAAGATGTGAGCACTGGAGCTGGAGCAGCCATCTTGTACCCTGAGGTGCGTGCCAGGAGTGGAATGTAGCAGAAACCTGGATTCCTGATGGTCTTAGAATTTATATATGAAAGCCCTGGACTGCTTACTTCCAGGCTTCATTTATGTGAGAAAGAAAAATTTATTTTATTAAGCCAATATTATTTGGAGCTTTCTGCCTCTTGCAACCTAATCCTAACTAAAACAGTGAAGTAGAATCTGCATATTTAATTTCTGATCTTTTCTCACACGATTCCGCAACTGCACCCAGGATGCATCAGCGTAGCAGTCACCTCACCAACTGTGCTCGCCAGCGTGGCTGATTCCTTCCCATCTAACCAGGGGCTACCATTTTTCACAGCCCAACTTCATCCCATCTCCAAGCAACCGTCTCCTGTTCACAGCCCTCATGGCTCTGCCTTTTCTCTTAACTGCCACAGCCTTTCCCACTGATCCCGCTCATTGGGGCTTAGATTGCCTTATTCTTTCTCAGGTGGACGATAACTGTCCCATTATTTCACTTCTCTTCATCTCCACCGTGCTACCCCAGCTCACGTGACCCTTAATTGATGTCCAGGCTTTCCCTTTGACTTCTCCCATCCCTTCTCCATGCAATAACCTGAGTGGTGGTTTCAGAACTTAAACCAGAATGTCATTGCCTACCTGAAACTCCCCAGCCCAACCCAGAGTGGATGGTCTCTGCCTCCCTGCAGGGCTTCATCTTCTACTCTTCCCCACCCACTCCCCGGCTCTGTGTGTGCCTCCTGGGCCACACTCCGGGGCCATGCTCCTGGCCCATATCTTCCCCACAGTCTCTGCCCATGTTGTTCTCTCTGCCCGGGCTGTTCTGCCTGCCTGTCATCCCACCCTCACTAACCCCCGCCCACTGATGCCACCTTCACAGGGAAATCTCCTCTGGACCCAGACTAGAGCGAGTTTCCCTGTTGGATGATCATACAGCCCCCAGGTCTCTTCTTTCACTTACTGTGCACTTCCGTAGCACTTACTGTGGTTTCGAATATTACATTTGTGTGATGTTGGGTCATCATCTCTCTCCCCATTAGCCTGAAGCTCTGTGAAGACCAGGGCTGTGTCTGTTTTTCACATCACTATAGTAACTCCTAAATTAAAGTGACCAGCACCATTCCTTGTAAAACCTCTAGGAAGTAATAATTATCTGCTGTTATCATTTCCTTTTGCAGATGAGGAAGATATGTCACAAAGAGATTGGAAATGCAGCCTCAGTGTTCGGACCCAAGTAGGATTGGTGCCAACATCTACACTTGTTTCATCGCACGACTACAGTACAAATACCACCTAACAATTCTCAAAGTCTGATGGGAACAGAGACCAACAACTGACTGACTCCCACGCCGTCTGGTCCTCAGCACGGTTGCGGAGGTGCTATGAGTCTTTAAGACCCAAGGACATGACCCTTAGAATGAATGTCACAGTGGATGACAGACCCCGGGCAAGACACTTGGGGGCAGAGGATCTGGTAACTTGAGAGTTAGCAGGAGGACAGAAATAGCTTAGAAATTTCCCACTCTTTCTTAGGGTCTCCACAGACCACTCAGAGCAGGACACCAAGAGGTGAACATGCCAGGACCCCCGCAGGTGTCTTCACTGTGCCATCTCCAGGATCTGGCCTCAGTTGGGCTCCACCCTTGACCTTCATGGCTCTGAATATCTAGAGCCTCATTTATAAAGTAGTGATTATAACAGGAAGGTCCCGTGGGATGGGGTATGTGTGTGAAAGTTCTGTCTGAACTCTAGAGAGATGTGTGAGTGATAAAAGCACCATCTAAAAAAATAAAAGCAGCGAACATGAACCCTCCTTTAGGTGCTTATTCTGTCGTTTCTGTTCCTCACACAACCTCGTGAGGCAGCTTCCATGATCCCATTTTACTGATGAGGGAACTCAGAGTCCCAGGAAATAGACCTGTTGCTCCACCACGGAGCATCTTCTGGTTATGGGTGGAAGTCCTCAAGGCAGGGTTCAAGGGCACCTGCACGCCACTCTCTCAGCTACCATTCTCTCCTGACGTCTATCACTTTATCTCCCACCCTGGGACCCACTGTGGACGTGTACCACCCTTGCAGCCACAGGCTCTGGAAAGCACACTGTCTCCATATATTCCCGCAGCGGCCAGTCCTCGAGCAGAGGTGGGAACCAAGCACCCAAATGGCTCTATTTGGGCCAGAACCTCAGAAAGCCTCCTGTGAAAACTGTTCCATCAGCTCACATCCTCAAATCCTGTCCAAAGGCTACCCTGACCCTCCATCTCCCCACCTCCCACTCTCCTGCTATGCTCTCCCACCCAAAAGCCTTTGTCCCCCCTGAGTTAAAAGACCACAGCCTCCGGGGACTTCCCTGGTGGTCCAGTGGATAAGACTCCATGCTCCCAGTGCCCGGGGCCTGGGTTCGATCCCTGGTCGCAAACTAGATCCTGCATGAATGCCGCAATTAAGATCCCAAGTGCTGCAACTAAGACCTAGCGCAACCAAAATAAATAAATATTAAAAAAAATAAAGTTGGGACTTCCCTGGTGGCGCAGTGGTTAAGAACCCACCTGACAATGCAGGGGACACGGGTTCAAGTCCTGGTCTGGGAAGATCCCACATGTCACGGAGCAACTAAGCCCTTGTGCCACAACTACTGAGCCTGCGCTCTGGAGCCTGTGAGCCACAACTACGGAAGCCTGCACACCTAGAGCCCGTGCTCTGCAACAAGAGAAGCCGCCACAATGAGAAGCCCATGCACCGCAATGAAGACGAGCCCCTCCCCCCCTCCACAACTAGAGAAAGTCCGCCTGCGGCAATGGAGGCACAACACAGCCAAAATAAAATAAAATAAAAAAATAAAGTCAATCCCAAGGTTTAAAAACAAACAAAAAAAAAGACCAAAGCCCCCAGAGATATCAGTGGCTGTGAAGAGCTGGATGTGCCTCCTGGCTGGTAGGAGGTCTGTGTCCCAGCTCTGCCAGCCAAATGTCCTACTCCATCATTGGCACCACTGGTGAGTAAGATGTTCCAGTTATGCCAGGACCAGGCCGCTGCACGCCGTTAGGTCACTAAAAACCTGAGGTTCACACGCCTCAGAGGCGTGGGGCGCCAGCAGCCCTGCTCTTACGGGAACCTCTTAGAGAGCTGTGCCTGCTGGCGTCGGATCCATCCACGTCCACGTGCTATTTGGGGATTGTAGCAGCTACTGAATCCATCAGCTAGACTGAAAGTGCAAGCAATTGGAAGCACACGTGGCTTGAAACGTTTACGCACCATAGTGTTGATCTGGCCTCATTCCTGCCAAACGCAGAATTAGAACAGCCCCCTTCCTGGCCAGCACATTAAAGGAGATGACAGCTTTAAGGAGTGAAAAATAGGATTTCTATGCCTGTCAGTAATAAAAGCTTGGGTTTGAAATCCAGTTACCTTAGAAAGGTACTAACAGGTCACAGAGTACTTGTAACACCTAAGCGCCCAGGCTCAGATCTTGCCCCGCGGCGACGTAATTCACCTTCCTTCCGGTTCCAGTGGGCCTGGGGTGGGGGTGGGGCGGGAGACTGGGCTCTGCGCTCCTTGAGGGCAGGGCCCTGTCTGCCACGTTTGCTGCAATTGTCTCTCCAGCTGTTCCCGCAATATCTTGTGCATTGTGAGTAGTCAGTAAATGTTTGCTGGGTAAACGCATGAACGGATGGGAGGACTGATGTCATTTAATGTCATTTTATCATTCTTATAAAGAGAAGAAGATGTTGGAGTCTGAAGCTGTGGGATTTTCCAGACTGGGTGGAACCATCTTCCTTATTTTACTTGGGATATAACTGTTTTGAGAACTCAAGTCTCTTGAAGGAAGGGCTTTTTCCAAGCCATTAATTATACAGCAGCAACAACGAAAGTCATAATAACAGCTAACACTGATTGACTTCTGTTTCACGAGCTTTATAAACATTGACTCACGTAATCCTCACATTAACCCCTGAGGGAGGAACTACTGACCCCACGTTTTCCAGAGAAGCTGAGTAACTTTCCCCAAGACCAGAACAGGAAAGGAACATGTTCCACTTAGAGGTGTTCCTGACCTTCTTTGGGTTGTAAATCCTCCTTAGGAATCCGACAATATGAGTTTCCACCTAGGGAAAAATGTGCACTCCTGAAAGCATACCGCGTCGTGCACGGTTTCAGGAAGTGTATGACCTGCCACGATCGATTCATAAACCACAATAGCCAGTGTGACGATGTCCCTTAGGCTCTGGAATCAGGCACGCCTGGTTTCCTTCTCTTCTTTAAAAGTAATAATTGTTCATTAAGAGCTAATACTGGAGTACATGTTCTTTAGTGAAAATCCAAACATTAGAGGTAATATCAAAATTCCCTTTGACTAATTAATTCCAGGACCCTCCTTAGAAGGAATCAGTCTTGTCAGTTCACTTTACATCCTTTTCTATACATGAAATACCTATCTATGTACCCATGGAAATTACATGGTATGGTTGCATGTTACTGGGGAGTTTACAAAAATGATATTGTATTGCATCTTTTTTTCCCTGCAACTTGCTTTTTTCAACTGAAGAGTCATCTTAGAGGTTTTTCAGCCTATATAGACCAGCCGTATCCTTTTAAAGCCACTGTGTAGTACTGCACAGTGTGGACACACCACACTAGTACCATTTTCTTATTAAGTGACTTGAGATGGTTTCTAGATTTTTGCTCTTGCAGACAAAGCCACAGCGCACACTTTTATACATACTTCAGAAGCATGTGAACAGGTGTTTGTCTTGAAGAATAGCAAAACTCTGGGATTGCTGGATCACAGAATATGTGCATTTTTTAAGTATTAAAAAACCCCCACCGAATTTCCCTGGAAAATGGTGGTGTCAGTTTATACCCCCTCCAACAATGTACACAATCCATTATTTATCCACGTTCAAACATCACTTTTACCAGTCATTTCAGTTTTCCCTGATCTGATAGGTGAAGAAAGGTATCTTGTTTCATTTTGCATTTTTGATTACTAGTGATGTTGAGCATCTTTTTGTATTCTACTGATCGTTTGTATTTTTCCTTTTGTGCATTACCTGCTCATTTCTTTTGCTCATTTTTCTATGCATTTTCTTCTTGCCATTGATTTATGAGCTCTCTTATATTCTGATACTAAACATTTATTAACTAATGTTATGAATATTTTCTCTCCATCTATTTCTTGTGCTTATAATTTACACACCTGGATTAAAATCCTGGCACTAACACTGACTTTTGGATGACTTGAATAAATACTTACTCCTCTGAGCCTGAGAGTCCTCATCTGTGCAAAAGAAGTAGCATTTACCTTCAGGGTTGTTGTTAGGATTAAATGAGATAATGATTATAAAATGCTTGACTCAGTACCTGGCATAGAATAAGTGCTCAAAGGTAATTTGTTATTATCCGTTGCTAATCTTTAAAAGATTCTTCGATGTTTGAGCCAAAATAATGCCTACTTTCAACTTTTACCCAGTGGTTTTCTACAGGAAAACAAAAATGAAAACCTGAAAGATCTTTTGGGATGAACGGTAGAGAAACCATCACATCTGATTTCAGTTTATAACTTCTATTATAGCTCTGTTTTATTTTCACTTTCAACTCGTGTTGAAGAAATCAAATTGTTAGCACAGTAAGGGAAAGCCTGAACAGAAGTAAAATTGTTTTCATTGAAAAAAATGTTTGAAGCAAATTTATGAAAACATTTTTCATAGCAGCTTGGAAAGATGCAGAGACATCCTGTCTTCTTCCTGCTATAACATTACCTATAACGTCATTGTTCTTAAAATCACCCATTTGTTCCTAGAGACCAAACAGCTCCTTCTGCATCTGAATGATCACAAGGCTTTCTGTATAATCTTGCTCTACAGGTCACAGACCATCTCATGAACTTGATTCTTCCCATAAGCTTCTAGAATAGGTAGGACAGGAAGAACTACTTCCTCCAAACTTCCAAATAAGGAAACAGAGGCTCTGAGGCAAAGCCATCTCTGACTTTCCCAGTCTGACTTAGAGTCCCCTCTTAGGCATCTCCATCCCACCATGTACATGCCTCTAGCAAACCATGTTCAAGTCAGGTATATATGTCTTGGTTTCCTTCACTAAATGAGTTCCTTGTGAGCAGAAAGTCTGCCTTCTGTCTTTGCATCCTTGATCTCTGCCTAGCATGAAAGCATAAATGGATGGATGAATAGATGGATGAATGAATGTATATCATACCTGCTAAAAAGTGGTACCCAGGTCTCCATAAGCCATATAGAGCACTTCTTTTTCAGATGTATTAACAAAATTTTTTAATGTCTTAAATGATCATACAGTACAATAGATTTGGGTGAGTTCTATGAACTTTACGACATGTATAGATTCATATACTCACTGCCACAATCAAATGACAGAACTGTTCCATTGTCACTGAAAGCTCCCTCGCATCACCCTTTATAGTCAAACCCTCCCCTACCCCACCCCCTGGCAACCACTGATCTACTCTCTGTTATGAGCATTTTGTCTTTCAAGAATGTCATATAAATGGAATCATACAGTATGAACCTTTTGATACTCTTTTCTTTCATTCAGTATAATGCTTCGGAGGCCCGTTCCAGCTGTGGTGTGTATCAGCAATTTGTTCTTTTTTTATGCTGAGAAATACTCCTTTGTGTGGCTGAGCCACAGAGCCTTTGTGCGTCCACCTATAGAAGACCATTTAGATCGCTTCCTATTTGGGGTAATTATGAATGAAGCTGCTATGAACACTGAAGTCCAGGTTTTTCTATGAATCTAAGGCTTCATTTCTCTAGGGCAGATTCCTGAATCTTATGGTAAGTGTGTGTTTAACTTTTTAAGAAATCACCAAACTGTTTTCCAGAGCGGCTGTATCAAGTGTTCTCACCTTTGTAGCATAAAAACTTAAAAAAAAGCAGTACTCTTTTTTTTTTCCCGCTCTTGGGATAGGATCCCTTTCCCAGGCTCCCCTCATCTAATTTCCCCTCCCTGAACCCTTCAGAATGCTGGGTGCCTCCCTGAACTCCAGGGCCAAGGAGACAGCCATCCATACGGGGCATCAGAAGATGCATCCCCTCCAAGACTCTCCCTCATGGGAGAGAACCAGACTCCATCTTTCATCTTTGTTAAAAAGCAGATGGTCAGGATTGGGACACAATGGACTCTTATCAGTTGTATTTTTCTTAGAACAAACCACAGTCATGGTTTTCCTGAGTACGGACTTGCTACAGGAAATAGAGAAACGGGGTTGAGAGGGGGGAGAGTGGAGGTATCTGGAGGGACTTAGGGGAAGGTGGAGAGTTCCCAGCACTGTTTGTCTGTCAACCCTGTTTGTTTGAGGCAGCTTTGCTGACTTACACTCTGACTCTTAGTAACGGGCCATGGTGACCCAGGCCCCACTCTTTCTTTTCCCCATAATCTTCTACCAGTTCTCCCCTCTCATTTCACCACGATGAACACAGTGCAACTGGTTCCTTGCACTCAGCCCTTCATACTGTGTGATTAGCACAGAGACCCAAGCTAGACACTTTTAGATTAAGAGAGTATAAAGTCCCAAGTACAATGGCATCTAACATCATGGCTTCTTTTCTTAAGGTCTAATTACATATTGCTCCTAATTTGACACCAAGATGGTGGTAGGGAGGCAGGGGAATCCTGATATAACACAGGTACAAGACGGGAGATGGTCCTGCCCCCCACGACTTTGCAAGAGGCACCACAGCCTCTTAAAATAATCTATGTGTCATATTTCAAGTCTCATGCTCTTTATTTTATCAGTGATTTTAAACACTGCCTGGCGATAAGGTATGATGATGTCAGACTTTACAACCACCAATCATGATGCTATTTGAGTTGCTTCATTCTTGGCAAACTTCACAAACACTGGGGATGGGAAGAAGAAGCTCATTTTGTCTTTCTCTCTTTGTGAAATCTTGACACTACACAGACCCACATTCTTCTAACGGGCCTTTGGCCAGCATGGGCTGGGGGGAGGCCATCTGGCAGTGGAGCCCACACTAGCGTTGGTCTCTGTGAAGCCGGAGGGCCACGTGGGCCCAGGGTCCCCTGGTGCTTGCTTGCTGGAGACGGTGCTTCAGGTATATCAGTGGCCTACCTATCTCGCTGACCCTCCTGCCCTGCTGGCTGCCTCCCTGACTGGCCTGCTGGGATTTTCTCATTTCAGGAAGCACGTCGTTCATAGGCTTCGTAGTTCAGCCTCCTGCACACTGCAGCCCCTCCTGCACTGATGGGGTAACAGGCACACCAGAAGCTCCTTTGCCCCCCAGCTGGTCCTCACTACCTTGTCCCTGGGGCTTATAGACTAGACAGCTGTGAGGAGGGAGGACCAGTGTGTGGGGTGAGGGTGTTTCCGAGGGTGGTGAGTCTGATGGGGTCACAACACAAAGATCCCATAATGGGAAATTAAGGAAAAGGCGGTGGGGGCTACAAAATCTGTTGTTGCTCTTAATCCCCACCCATTCTGAATGACCTTGACAATGAGGACCAGAGAAACGGCCCACACCTTTCTCTACTGGGTCTTTCCTACATCGTGATGCTAACTGCTTAACGAGGGGGAAAGGTGACCCTTCAAATGTGTTCTCCAAACAGTAAACTAAAGCAGGGATCAGCAAACTTTTTCAGTGAAAGGGCAGATAGTAAATACTTCTGGCTTTGTGAGACATGCGTTCTCTTTTGCAACTACTCAACTCTACCTGGAGCATGAAGGAAGCCAAGACAATATGTAAACAGATGGCATGGCTATGTTCCAATAAAACTTTATTGATGAAAACAGACACTGGACTGGCTTTTGTCTGTAAGTGGGTCGTGATTTACTGACCCCTGCTCTAGGGGATGGCAGATAAGCCAGAGAAAGATTCTGGGTGCCTCTCCTATCAGCTCTGAATTACTTATGTTTAGTCTGTTGGATAAGAGAGAAATGAATATCCATCTTGTTTAGGCAGCTGTTCTGTGGGTCTCTTTGTTACAGCAGCCTATCTGGTCCTTACTTGGCTCACACCCTTACTTTTTTTAAAACTTGTACTTGAATGCCACCTTCTCAGAGACACTCTCTGACCACCTCATCTGAAATAGCACTTTCTAACATCTCTAGCCCCTTGACCTGCTTGATTTTTTAATTGTATCTGTTACTATATAAGTATTTTAAATAATTTGGGTGGGAGGGACTTCCCTGGTGGTGCAGTGGTTAAGACTCTGCTCTCCCAATGCAGGGGTTCAATCCCTGGTCAGGGAACTAGATCCCACATGCATGCCGCAACTGAGAGTTCACATATCACAACTAAGGAGCCTGCCTGGAGCCGGCGAGCCACAACTAAGGAGCCCGCCTGCCGCAGCTAGGACCCACTGCAATTAAATAAATAAGTAAATAAATAAATAAATATTTTAAAAATAATATATATATATTTTACTGTTAGTAAGCTCTATGAGGGCAAGGAAATTTCCAATCTTAATGTTGTATTTGCATACTTGGTAGCACGTGGTGGGCACTGAATGAATATTTGACGAGTGAATGAGTGAAACAATGAGTAACCTTAAACGATCTGGAAAGCTCAAAATATGGGCGACTAAAACAAGTCTCCAGACTTTATTCATCTACCTCTCCATTGGCCACAAAATTTTTGAGCATGTATCCCCACTATAGGACTATTTATTTATTTCTCAATTATGTCTAAAATTTTAAAGGCTAAGATGAAAAGAAGAAATAGAACTTCCTCGGTGTCAATGAAATGTTTCATGCGCCCACTTTGGAGTCCCCTGAATTAGAGCTGGTGGTGGGAGGAGAAGGCCTAGATCGACGCCGACGCTGGGGATGGAGAAAGAGTACAGGTACCAGCGCAAATACAGCAGAGGTTTGTTGGGTCCCACAAAAGATCCTTTGAGGGCATCCTCAAATCTTTGCCGTTGCTCCCTCTGACCCCGGTGAATCGTTCAAGGAACTGACCCTTCTGAACAACCAATGTAGAATCCGGGAGATGACCCCAGCCATGACATAACAACAGCACATGCACAAGTTTTAGGACCAACTGGAAAATTGTATACTTTTCTTCTGAGCAGGAGCTTGGGGATGGGGATGGTCTCTTTTTCCCTTTAATTTCCAAATTGTCTAGAGCACACGTGTGATGCTTTTATTTTAAATAGACTACCTCTCAATGCATTTAGTAAACACAGTCCACACGCGAGGCACTGTGAGAAGCTGGGAGTTGAAAGCAAAAACAAGGTCCTCATAACCTAGGAAGCACCACCTCCCTTTCAAATGAGAATAAAACACAGGAGGAAATCACACATACAGAATGATCTTTGCTGCTTACAGAGCAGAGAGAGCATTTTGTAGGGCATGGAATATTCTAGAGTCTAACCTTGGTGTCAGCCCTGCAGGAGCGGTGAGCAGCTGCTCCCTGGAATCTTTAGCTTGCTATCCCCTTGGCTGCCTCTTGCTCCTGTCTTATTGGCCATTTACCTCTCTTGCAGGAACTGACTTTTCAGCCCATCCCAGCCTGCTCTCACTTCTGGCTGCACTGAGTCTCTCATATTTTGAGCTTTCCAGATCCACTGAGGGGTTTTATTTATGATTAAGATTTTCCACACTGTGTCTGTGCCCTGGATACAGCTCTTCTTTGCTTTATTGAAACTGGATATGCTTACACTAGGTGTTTCCATCTTTATTAATACATTGAAAAACAGCTTGTTTGTTATAAATCCATCTTCCTAGGACTCAGGTGTGAGACCCTGGGGCTGGGTCAGAGGGCAGACCATGGAAGTTAAAAAGGGATCTCATGTTCGTTTCAAACCCTCCCTCCATGCTAACCCTGCTAAAATTGGATCATATCTGCACACTTGACTCTACCCTGGGACAAGAGTTTTCCCAGGAGGATTTTCTGTTTCTCACGCTAATAGGGTCTTGATATGATTCTCCTCACTACTCTTCCAGATGCGACTGAATCCTGGAGTAAAAGCCCATGGGAGTCCCTGCAAACATACTGGCACACAAGAGTGTTACACAGTTTTATTGAAATAGCATGGGCTTTGCAGTCCACAGGAGCTGAAATTGAAAGTGATTTCATCATGTGCTCAGTGTGTGACCTTGGCCAAAGTACTCAAACTTTTTGAGCCTTGGGTCTCTTATCTTCATGTGACAGAGAAAGAAAGAAAGATATTAGATTATGACTATTTGCACTCCCTCACCTACACACACACACACACACACACACACACACACTCCACAATGCTACATGCCTGAAATGAGCAAGAATTCTTTGCCTGTGTAATCAGTTATGGGGCTCTGGATGGGTTCCACCAGAGTGAGAGGTGGAGAAGAGAATCGTTAAGAATCCACCTGCCAATGTAGGGGACACAGTTTTGATCCTTGGTCCAGGAAGATCCCACATGCCGTGGAGCAACTAAGCCCGTGTGCCACAACTACTGAGCCTATGTGCTGTAACTCTGGCGAACTTTAAAGTTTAGATGACTGGAAGGAGTAGAGAAATTCGCAAAAGAAAACAAGAATAAAGAAGCCACTGCAATGAGAAGCCCACACACCACAACACGGAGTAGCCCCTGCTTTCCACAACTAGAGAAAGCCCATGGACTTCCCTGGTGGCGCAGTGGTTAAGAATCCTCCTGCCAATGCCAAGGACACGAGTTCCATCCCTGCTCCAGGAAGATGCCACATGCCATGGAGCAACTAAGCCCGTGAGCCACAACTATTGAGCCCATGTGCCGCAACTACTGAAGCCCACGTGCCTAGAGCCCGTGCTCTGCAACAAGAGAAGCCACTGCAATGAGGAGCCCATGCACCACAAAGAAGAGTAGCCCCCGCTCGCTGCAACTAGAGAAAGCCCATGTGCAGCAACAAAGACCCAATGCAGCCAATAAATTAATTAATTAATTAAAAAAAAAGAGTGGGAAGGAAGGAGGATTGAATGAGAGCTTCAGTCTGCAGTACAGCTCTGAGGGAGTCTTGGCCAGGCTGATGGCCGCCCCAGATCAAAGATTGCCCAGTTGAGGAGTCCCTTGTTGGGCAGGAATGGCCGGGCTCAAGGACCCCCACCAAGCACACTGGCTGGGAGCAGCCCAGGGAGGGCCGTGTTGGGTCCAAAGCCCCATTGACGCTGTGGTGGGTCCCAAGGTGCTGCAGCACAAGGCTGTCAGTTACAGCAGGTTCTCTCTTGAAGGGAGATCAGAGAGGCCTGCTCCCACGTGCCATAGATGATGGTGTAAAGATGGCCCTGCCCCGTATGCCCTCACGGCTGCAGGGTAGATGGTCATTGCTGCTGTGTTGCTCTTCTATTGCTGTGCTTGACAGTTACCAAAACCTTAGTGGCTTGAAGCAACACAACTTTATTAACTTATAGGTCTGTAGGTTAGAAGTCCAAGAAGAGTCTCACTGGGCTAAAGGCAAGTGTTGGCAGGGCTGTGCTTCTTTCTGAAGGATCTAGGGGAGAATGTGTTTCCTGGTCTTTCCCAGGCTCCGAAGGCTCATGGCCTGCTTCCTCCATCTTCAAAGCCAGCAATAGCAGATGGAGTCCCTCTTACCTCCCACTCACATCTTCCTCCCTGTCTCCTCTTCTGCCTCCCTCTTTGACTTTTATGGACCCGTGTGATTATGTTGGGGCCACCAGATAATTCTAGAAAATCTCCCCATCTCAAGATCCTTAACTTAATCACATCCGCAAAGTCCTGTTGGCTGTGCAGGGCGGCATAGTCACAGGTCCCAGGGGCTGGCCCGTGGAATCATTATTCTGCCTATCGTGGTGGCTGTGAGTTTTCAGTTCTGATTCTGTGTCCCATCAGAACACAGTCTATGCAGCCAGCCATTGACAGAGAGGGAAGCAATCGGGTTGTGTAGCAAATAGATGAACTCCGAAGTTGGATTTTTATCAACAATTACTCAGGGAGTTAATGATGGATAATTTTTTACAGCTCTTTATTGGAATTTAAGTGCTGATGGATATTTCATACAAGCCATATACTCAAAGTAGTTTTGTTCAGGCCAAAATGGGAAGGGAAAGGTCAATTTGAGGGCAGAGGTAGCACTAACAAAAACTTTGTCTACAAAAGAAACCACATAAATGTAACAAGTTTGGGGGATGCTCTCATCTGAAGTAGGTTCTTTTTGTCCTTTCCCCACAAGGACGATACCTAAATATCCTGCGCGTAATCAAAATTTCAAAAGAAACATATTCACAATAAAGCGCACATCTGTGTAAGAAGAATAATCTTGAAGTGGAGTGTATTTGAAATGGATTGAATTCTTCTGCTTCAGGACTGCAGGTTCATACTGTGGGGACCGTGTTGAGAAGAAGGATTATGGAATGGCTGTCATCAATGTTCAAAATCTTATCAACACCATAGAATTCATAATGGAATAAAAATCTATGAATAAAATGAATGTAGGGAGATTTTAGCCATGGCTGTCGTCTTGCTCAACATCAAGGACTACAGGCTGGAGAAAAATGCTGTGGATGTAGCAAATGCAAGAAGGCTTTTGGCCAATGCTCAATGTTCACTCTCTGTTGGAGAATTCATACTGTGGGTAAAGCCTATGAAGGCAAAGGGTATAGAAAAGCCTTTAACAAGTTCTCAGACCTTACTAGGCACAAATAATGAAGTCGAAACCTATGAGCTTCATTACTCCAAGGCTGGAGTAATGACCGTGAGAAGACAAAACCTCCAGCCGCGCCTCCAGCCTTGCCTAGGGGAGAGAGTTCAGGTTGGAGAAAAGCGCTGCACATGTGATAATTGTAGGCAGTCCTTTAGACAGAGCTCAAACGCCGATCAGCACTTCAGAATTTCCACGTGAGTAATGAATGCAAAGAAGAAGTTAATAGATTCTGGCAATTCACGCATTGAACAAACCCTATAAATACGAAGAATGTGGGGACACCTTTAGCCTGTGTCACTCCTTACTCATATCAGAGAATTCATATTGGGGAATGAAGGTGGAACTTCTCTTAGTCATAAACTTCATTGATTTAACATCAAAAAAGTCATAGCAATGAGAAATCTCTGAATTTGGCAGTGTCTTTCGTCACTGCACAATCTAATTGACAAGCAGAGAATTCTGACCGGGGAGAAAACCAAATCGCGGAACAAGTGCGTAATTCGAATACGCAGATAGAAAAGCATGAGAAATGTGAAGAAATCCATTTGCCTGTGTAAATACACGGTTTTCATTATCATTTCACAGAAAATATTGGTAAATAATGCCAAATAGTAAGGATATTGAGGACTTTTGTCTTAGAGTCAAAATCAGTAGAGGCAGTGGCTACAGACAGAAGGCACGTCCTCTGTTATAAGGAAAGCCAAGCACACCTGTTTTTAAAAAACCTTGTCTTTTAATAATGTGTATTGCAGAAATCGTGAATGAATTCATTTTTTTTTTTAAAGATTTATTTATTTATTTTTGGCTGCGCTGGATCTTCATCACTGTGCACTGGCTCCTTCCAGTTGTGGTGAGCTGGGGCCACTCCTCGCTGCGCTGTGTGCCTCTCACTGCGGTGGCTTCTCTTGGGAGCACGGGCTACAGGTGCACGGGCCTCAGCATTGCGGCACGTGGGCTCAGTAGTTGTGGTTTGTGGGCTCTAGAGCGCAGGCTCAGTGGTTGTGGCGCAGGGGCCCGGTTGCTCCGCGGCATGTGGGATCTTCCCAGACCAGGGCTCAAACCCGTGTCCCCTGACTTGGCAGGCGGATTCTTAACCACTGTGCCACCAGGGAAGCCCTGAATTCGTTTTTTTAATGGATAAAGTTTTGAATCTATTCTAAATGGCTCTGAGGAGACAGTAAACAAGGAATCATCCAGAACGAAAAGTTTCCAAGTGAGAGAAGTCCTGATACACAGGAGGCGCCACCATTTTCTGAAGATGAGAGAGAAAAGGAAGACGTAGGAGTAGAACGGGGGAATCTGGTGACTGTAGAAGAAACAGTAGACTCACGGCGGAGGTGAGCATTGACTTATGGGGAGAGAAAACAAGGACAAGCTTCAGGATGGAGATCTGTGGCATCTGAGGGAACTGTTTTCTTTGCTGTCAGAAACCATGTAGAAAAGCAAGTATGCCCAGCGCAACTGGGAATGAAAGGCGACCATACCCGGGTGAGACTGTGGCAGGACTGTCACGTAACCCACAGTGAACGGGAACATTGGGGATTATGTTATTGTTTCACTTGAAAGTAATATAATATATTGTATACATGAAAAGATTATTTTTTTGGAACAAAAGAAAAGTATTGGACTGCCACGGGGGGAAAGGATTTGCAAATGGAGAGAAGAGAGGGCTAGGGAACACCAGGAGGCTGAGAGGGCAGGGCCATGTGGCGAGGGAGGAGAGGGGAGGAGACATGCAGACCCTTGAGGAGCTGGTTTAGTTACGGAGACAGGGGCTGCGGTGATTGCGCAATGTCATCCCTTCTTTACGTCCCCATCCTGCTCCCACTGAAATACGACCTTCAGTAACGATTCACGTTGCTTTCAGTGCCAGCAGATCAGATTCGTGCATCCTTAAAGGTGGCTTTGTTTCATCTGGGTTACCTGTAAAAGAGCGATTGGCATCTCCCTTTCGGTATCATAAGGAATAAACAAAGCGAGGCTTGCGGAATTGCTTGACACACAGCATACGAGCACCTGGTGTGTACCTGTCACTATTCTGTGCACCTGGAACGGAGCGATGGACAGGACAGATGTGGTCTTGCCCTTGTGCCTCCTAGTAAGTGGTCATTTTTCCTATCTTCTGTTTCAGGAAGCACTCAGTTTAGGAGGTAAGGCAACCAAAGAACATCTTGGATCTCTTTGCAACCCTGATTTCACACCTGCGTAGACAGGAAATCCCCTTGAGTGATGTGCTAATGACTAGTTACGATGATAGTAATCTTGGCTACTATTTGTTGCTTGCACTTGAGGCGTGTTTGTGCGTGAGTGTGTTGAGCGCTCACACCACGCTTGTAAGGCAAGTGTCTGTGTCACCCTCATATTCTAAAGATAAACGCGGAGGAGCGCAGAGGTCTTGACGCGCTTAGCAGGGATTTGGCAGAGGCGAGATTTAAACCAGAGGTTGGCCTTCAAAGCCGCCACTCTACAGAGACACCATCTTACCACTGCAGTGAAGAGGCCTATTTCCTCCGGAGAAATAAGCGTTATCTAATGACCCTGCCCACGCAGCCCTTAATGAGTTAACTGGTGGACAAATGTTTGCTTTTCATAAAACAAACCTTAATGCCTTTATCTTTCCAAATGTGTGTAGTGCTGACAAGGCCATTCAGGGAGCCAGGGAACAGAGGCAGACCGCGTAAGCCTTTATTTACATTTTGGGAAGACAGTTCAGCATTTTTCTTGTCTACAGAAGAACGCTAACACCTGTCTGCAGAGCTCATTCTGGGTTGCCACCGCTGTTTGCTACTGCTGCGCCCCGGCCCCGCTGCCAAGACAGAGCACCCGCCTTCATCCTCAGGATGCTGAGAGTGCCCTTGCACCCAGTTCCAGACAGATCCTGTCTGTGCCGATGCCAGGAGTAATCCTTCAGCTGTATTACTCCTTCATGTGTGGCCCCGGTTAATTTTTTTTTCCCACTGCCATGTTCATTTCTCTCGTGAATGACATACCTTTTCCTGGATTCATTTCTCTCTACTTTTTTCCTCTTGCTTGTTTAGATTTTTCTTCCTGTTATTCAAGGTGAATAGTAATATCTTCCGTTTGCACAGTATTCTCTGTCTTACAAATGCGTTCATTTACTTACTTTTTCCTCTCCATAGTTTCACGAGATGGGCATTTTACACCCATTATAGAGGTGAGAAAGCTGAGACTCGAGTATTTTTGGTGATTTGTCCAATGTGATTGTAGTCGACATTTGTTGTTCGCCTAGCATCTGTTTCCCGTTTTTCTAACACTGTTCCAATTTTTATTGGAGTTGACTTCTCCAGTCTTAGGCCGTGAGGTCCTTGTGAAGCTGAGTCAGCCAATGGTTCCACAAATGGCTATTAGAGTAATTTACCACCTGAGTGTCATTGAAAATTGGTCAGTGACCTCCACAGAGGTGACGAAAGCTCAGCCTGGGAGTGATCTGGACAAGGGCCTTCTTTTTACTGAACATGAACCTTGAGGACCCGCAGGAGAAAAGAGATGACTGAAAATGGATTTGATGCAGAAGGACGCAGAGCTGAAGACAGTCAGAGTCTTTGTAAGCTGGATCCTGCTAGAAGCTCTGTTGAGAGAGCCAACACCCACCCCTTCTGACATAAGCCCAGTGAGCTCAGTTTCTGTGGCTGAGTCCTGATCACGCCCCACGTGCTCAAAGCTGCAAACTGATGTGATCCATCTCACCTGGTTCCATACCTGGTGTGTCTGCTTCTGCTCAGAGCCACCTTCAAAGGACCAGCCGTCGCACCCATCTGAGTGTGACTGGAGAGCCTAAGGGGCCACTTCCTTACAATGCCACCCCCTTCCTGCACACCCCAGAACTTCATCTTTATCCCAGCAGCTGCATTTCTACTTGTCTAAGGATCTCCTCTAAGATTTTTCTAGTAATAAAAACAGAGTTAAAAATGTCCAGCCTATAAACCCAAGGTCACTTTTTTTTTCCATTTTGAGTAGAAGGGTGACCTTCCTCATTTTTTGAGAGTTTCCTCTAGCCTTCTGAAGAACTACAAAATAATAGTTAATGGCTTTGCAGTAATATTTTCCCATTCCCTGAGTTCCTTAGAATAAATGCCATCACGTTTGGCTAATTGGAATGTGTTCAGCTTCTAAATATTCCCTGTCATTCTATTTGTGGAGACAGAGATTAAAGAGAAAGCAGTAAGAGCTGCCAAACTTAGCGATGCTATTTTTTGTCTATTTCTTTTACATTTTGTTTTGCTTTTCTCTGATTTTTATTACAAAATTAACACATACTTCCTGCAAAAATTTAAAATGAACATAAAATTTAAAACATACTCCCACTCCCCATTAGAACACCCTTCCTAGTTCAATTCTCGAGAAATAATCACAGAACAGGGAATCCAAAAATATAACAAATTACTTTTGAATCTTTCCTAATAATTTTGTATGCATTTCAACCTTATTCTTTGGGGAAAAACAAGTACCTATATGTATAGAAAGACTCCTTTTATCCATTCTCAGATTTCACTCCCTTAGGGTAGCAATTGGGTATTTTATACTGTTCTGTGATAGTTTTGGTTTTTACTTAAGAAAATGTGACGGACACTTTCCAGAGCAGCATACATAGTTCTCCCTCATTCTTCCCAAAGGCCGCGTGATTGTTCACAGTCTATTTACACCATAATTTATTTATCCATTCTTCAACTGAGGGGCACTTAAATAGTGCCTGTTTTCTATGGTTATGAACAATAACGCAATAAATATCCTCATACATGTATCTTTATACACACCGGCACAAGTATTTCTGAAGGTTCAATTTCTGAAAGTGGAATGTCTGGGTCATAGATGAAATATATATATATGTATGTATATATACACATACATACATATGTATATATACATTTCCTTTTTTAGATGTCGTCAAATAATGCTCCAAAAAAGGTTTTATCGGTTTATATTGCCATCAAAATACATGAAAGTGCCTGTTTCTCAACATGTTTGCTGGTGCCAGAGGTAATCAATTTTTTACATTTTTGCCAGACAACAGGTGGAAAAGGGAATCTTGTCACTACTTCAAATTCTCTTCTTTTACTATTAAGAGGAGTTTGTTCCTTTTTAATATTTGCTAACTATTAATATTTCTTCAGTATGTAATTTCCTTGATATATCATTTGACCATATTTCTATTGAGTTGTTTGACTTTTTCTTATTGCCTTTGTAGGACTCTTTATATTATTTATCTGTTTGTTCATTTGTCTCACATCCCCTGAAAGCTTTCAGATTATTGTATTATTTATATTGTGATCCATGGTGACTCATTTAACTCTAATTTTCCAAATAGAAGATTTCCCCACATTTTTATGTAGTCAAATTTATCAGTTTTTCCTTATATCTTCTCGGTTTCATTTCATCATTAGGAAAATCTACTGCAATTAATAATTGATCTTTCTCCAAAATATTTGTGAACTGTTTTTAGTTTATTTTTATTTTATTTGGTGTGAAGTAGAAACTTCATTTAAGTTTAATAAATTGGTTGTCGATTATTCCAACACACTCTATTGAATAGTTCATATAGTTTCTTCTGATTTGAAACACCATCTTTATCACATTTCCTAAACCTGTCTTTATTCTAATTCTGGACTCCCTGTTCTGTTCCAGCAACATATGTGTGTATTCTGAACCAGCGTTGCAGTATACCTATGCTCTAAGTTATCCAGTACACATACCATATAGTTAAAAGCACAAGCTGTGGAATCAGACTGCCTGGGTTCAAATCCTGGCTATACCACTCATTAGCTGTGTGACTTTGGGCCAGGTACTAAATCTTTCTTGACTTCGCTTTCCTCATCTGGAGAATGTGACCAATAATAGTATCAGTTTCATGATGTTGTTGTGATTCTTAAATGAGATAAAATATGCCGAGCGTTTCGTTGAATGCCTAGCTCATTAAAAGTAGTACATGCCTAGGGAACTTCAAGTCTGAGACCCACCAAGTGCTGTGTGCTCCTTTTACAGATGTCTTTTTATTTATTTATTTTTAAATGTTTTCTTTATTTATTTTAATTTATTAATTGATTTGCTTATTGGCTGTGTTGGGTCTTCATTGCTGCACACAGGCTTTCTCTAGCTGTGGTGAGCAGGGGCTACTCTTTGCTGCGATGCGCAGGCTTCTCATTGCAGTGGCTTCTCTTGTTGTGGAGCACGGGCTCTAGGCACACGGGCTTCAGTTGTTGTGGCACACAGGCTCAGTAGTGGTGGTGCACGTAGCATGTGGGATCTTCCAGGCCAGGGCTTGAACCCGTGTCCTCTGCATTGGCAGGCGGATTCTTAATCACTGTGCCACCAGGGAAGTCCACAGATACGTTTTTTAATCTCCACTTAAAAAATAATGATAAGTAAGATTAGAGATGTTAAGAAACTTGCCTGATGTGTGATGTGGTGGAACCCTGGTTCTAAATGATGTCTCATTATAAGACATGTGCCCTTTCTACTATATTATCCTCCTTTTAAACAACAGGCACTTTGCAATAATGGTAATTTGTGACTCATCTTCTTCGTATATCCTATTCTTATTGCTAGTCCTGTAAATCTGAAATCAGTTTTCCCAAAAACCACTGTTTTTTACCCTCTCTTGACCCCCTGGGTTCCGTGCTGAGGAAGGATGCCAGTGTCAAAGTTACTTCTCCTAAGGGACTTCCTACGCACTAAGAATTGGGGACAACAAACAAACAAACCCTAAAACATAGTAATACATTTTCTCTTCTGGTGGTTTTCATAGCTATGTTACCCAAAAGAATATTCAGCATAGGCTGTTGGCCAAAGCTTAAAATTATTTTAATTTCACTAACTTTTAAAAATGATATTCCTGGTAGAAAATTTGGTCACTGTGCTCTTGGTTTGCCCTCTGCTCTGAGTTCCCAGGACATCCTACAGCCGGCCACCCTCTACTCTCTTTGGCAGATTGTTGGGCATCTTCCTCACTTGGTTCCAATGCTTCTGGGATTGTTCTTTCTTAGGTAGGGGATCCTTTATGGTGAAAACCCACTGTGGCAGAGACAAGTTAGATGTTTACTGATCCAGTTTCCTCTTCCTAGACACATGGGACAACTATATTCCCTGCCTTCCCTTATGCGTACGTCAGGGATTTAGGGTGAGTTACGGCTAGTGGAACGCGGGCAGAAGTGAAACACACTACATCCAGGTCTGACAATAGAGTAAACTGTGTGTGATGGTTAATTATGTGTCAACTTGATCAGGTCACAGTTCCCAGATATGTGCTTGAACATTATTCTGGACATTTCTGTAAGGGTATTTTTGGATGAGATTAACATTTAAATTGGTGGACTTTGAGCAAAGCAGTTTGCCTTCCATAATGTGGGTGGGCTTTATCCAACCAGTGGAAGGCCTTAATAAAACAAAAACTGGCCTCCCCCAACACAAGAGGAAGTTCTGCCAGCAGATGGCCAGTAGCACCAGCTCTTCCCTGGTCTCCAACCCACCCACCTTACAGATTTTGGAATTGTCAGACTCTATAATTACATGAGCTAATTCCTTAAAATAAATTTTTTTGCTCTCCACACACACACATTCTATTGGTTCTGTTTTTCTGGAGAACCCTAACTAATACCCTATGCTGAGATCAACTTGATGATGGGTGATGACTTAGAGGGCTGGGGTAGGGAAGGTGGGAAGGCGTCATGGGAGGGCGGGGATATGGTGATATATGTGTAGATACAGCTGATTCACTGTGTTGTACAGCAAAAACTGGCACAACAAAGTAAAGCAATTATATTCCAATAAAGGGCTTAAAAAAAAAAAAGCAGGCAAACACCTCAACAACAACAACAAAAACCCTGTGCCATTCTCTATGCTATTTTGTTCCCTAGCTGTGTGGCTAAAAGTAAAGTCCTCTGAGATGAGGGAGCCACAAAACGGAAGGAACTTGGATCCCTACCCGAGTCACCAAAAAAGGCATTCTGCCCAATAACATCATCTGACTGTATCAGGCTTTGTATGAGCTGGAAATAAATGCTGTTTTGTTTTGTTTTGCTTTGTAAGTCCCTGAAATGTGTTAACAGCAGCTATAGTTACTTGTTCTAACTAATATACACACATATCATTGTTGTCTAGAAAATCCAATGAAAAGTTTTGACTTTTCTGAAGCCCTTTCTCAAAACTAGGAATTTTGCTTGGACGACGATATCCTGACCTTGGAGTTCTATCACACTTGAGTGATCATCCTGGGGCTTAACTATATGATCCTAATCATTTTTTCCTTCCAGTTTTATTGAGATATAATTGACCTGCAGCACTGGATACATTTAAGATATACAGCATAGTGATTTGATTTACATACAATATGAAGTGATTATCACAATAGGTTTAATGAACATCTGTCATTTTGTATAGGTACAAAATGTAGTCACACTTGCTAATTAAATTATTTACAAACATTATTTTATTAATTTGCTCAAGACGTATCTACAGAGTGCCTGCTAAGTTCTCAGCACTGTTAGTGTTAAGGACACAACAGGGAATAATGTGTGTACGATGCCTGCCCCAGAGAATATGTAATCTAGTGGGGGATTTACGTCTCTCAAAACCTTGCAAGGTTCACCTTATCATCGCTACAGGTGAGGAAAAGGAAGCACACAGAAGCTAGTCAGTTCTATTAAGCTCTTTCTGGGTCAGGAGCTCTCTCTGACTCACTAAGCGATCCTAGATGTGGGCTTCCAGTCAGCAGTACCTATGTCTGGTTTCAGCTTCCAGTAGCATTTGATTCAAGAGGAAAGCAGTGTTTACTACTTCTCTTGTGCACTTATTCCTGAGCGCCTCCACTTTCCTGACAAAATTTAGTGTCCAACCGGCCAAGGAAAACTTAGGTTTCATCTCTGCTGGTGTACGCAACCAAATGTGTCATTAAGGCTTTTGACTGCAAGCAACAGACACGAAGTTTGGTTAACTAGGGCAGAAAAGAGAATCATTAGAAGGATATTCTATTTCCAAGAGAAATGATGGGAGATTTAGAGAACAAGTTAAAAAAATTGGCAGGAACCCAGGTTAGCAGAAACATAGCTGTGACTGCGTCTCAGGAACTTTCTGGCAAGGCTACCACTGCCACTGTGGCCACTGGATTAAAAACTTCCATTTCTGCTTTGAATACTGTTTCTGCATCTTTGTATCATTATCTGGATGGGATAACTGAGTTTCAACACCTGGCCCAGGAATCTGTGCTAAAGTAGCCCAGCATCAGGGAGAAGGATCTCTTTGAATGGAAATGATGTGGTGAACAGATTCTGGGTAGCCAAAAGTAATGAACATGCCCTCCATCAAGCCAGTCCCAAGTGAGACTGGGGTCCAGAGGAGAGGCATGACCATAAGAAACTCTCAGCACTGGTGACCCCAGAAGCCAGGCATTGGCTGGGTTTTCATTCTGGGGTCGAGGGGATCCACTAAGTGTGGAGCAGGAGTAATCAAAATTCTGGGCTTCAAGAAACAAAAACAAACTCAAACTACCTTAAACAAAAAAAAAAACAAACAAACAAAAAAGGAATTTATTGCCCAAGAAAATGGAAACATACAAGAATATTTTGGCTTTAAATATGTCTTGAGCCAGAGATTCAAATGACGTTACTAGAATCCAGTCTCACCATCTCTGAGCAAACGCTCCTGTGTGTTTACTCTATTCTCAGGCTCTACTCTGTGGCAAGATGGCTACCAGCAGCCCTGGGCCCACATTCTCCCAGGTTGATAATCAGCAGAAACAAGTGTGTGCCCCTCTCAGAAAGCCCCAGTAGAAGCCTACTTATGTCTTGTTGGTTTGTACCAGGTGACACGCCCATCCACGAACTCATCACTTTGGCCAGGGAAAGATGATATCTGATGGGCTAATCCTAAGTCACATGCCCTCCTTAGAGCTGGAGTAAATTTGGCACAAGAACAGAAAATGGGGGAGGAACTGCTCCTTCAGAGAAATACCAGAAGAGGGCAAATGTATGTTAACAGCAAAAGCAAGATGTCCACTCTGGAGCAGGACCCTAGGCAGTAGTGGAACATACACTCTAGAAGATCTAACCTGGCAGATGAATAGGGGGGTTCGTCCAAGTGGGGAACCCTCATGAGAACCAAGGAGGTGATGCAGAAGGGACCTGGGAATTGAGTAAGCACAGAGAAGGCTTATGGACCCGAAGCTGGCCTGGTGGGCTAGAGCTTCCCCAAGCAAAACATATATTTGTCCTGCAAAACAAGTTTTAGACTCCAGCTGCTGGTGGGTGTGAGCTGATGGGTAAGTATCAACCCAGGGACTGTATGGGAGTGAGCGACTTGGCTCCTGTGGAGCCAGGGAGGCTGGGGCCCAGCCCGGTTTCCTCAGGGAGCAGGAGGACAGTGCAGTAGCTGGGTCAGTAGTAGTAGCCCAACTGCCCTCGGTCCTTTGCTCATATTCATATTTCGCCAAGGATCCCTGCCCTTCCGCTTAATCCTGCTGACATCCTCACTCCTCCCTCTTACTTTGTTTCTCTGTGATGAGGTGGATTTCTTGCTCCTCCACTTAGCCATCTGGCTCTGACCCATAGCTTGTTTTGGCTCCCAGGCAACCAGATGAGAACGCAGGAATCAGGCACTGACCTCAGCCAGACCCAAGTCTTTGATGTCTCCTTGCTCCTTGTGACGGATTGAGTAATGCCACCCCTGACTCCAATCGGGTCTACCTGGAACCCAGATTGTGACCTTATTTGAAAATGGAGTCTTGGAAGATTCGATTAAATTAAGGCTCTCCGAATGACATCATCTTGGATTTAGGGTGGGTCCTACATCCAGTGACAGGCATCCTTATAAGAGATGCAGAGGATGCAGAGAGACACACAGCAAAGAAGGTGACGTGAAGATGGAGGCAGATAGGAGTGATGCGTCTGCAGGCTGAGGAAGCCCAAGGATGGCAGGCTGCCACGAGAAGCTAGGAGACAGGCCTGGAACAGGTTTTCTCTTTGAATCTTCAGAAGGAATCAACCCTGCCAACACCTTGATTTCAGATTTCTGACCTCCAGGACTGTGAGAGAACAAACGTCCGCTATTTCAAGCCACCCAGTTTGTGGCGATTTGCTATGGCAGCCCTAGGAAATGAACACACCCCTTCAGGCCCTGCTGTGGCTGTTGCTCTGCACACTGACTGCTGCTCCAAGTCAAACAGCCAGCTAGTGGTGGGATGGGGCTTGAACCTGGTCCTTACGATGCCTGAATTAAAACTCTTGCCTCTACCTCTTGAGACCTTAGGAAACACCCGATTAAAGTGGAGGACAAGGCAGCAGGGAGCAAAAAGTCTCTCATATCATCAACCCTGACCACCATCATCACAGATTTTCTGGTTCGGTACACTTATTGCCTAATTTTCAACCTTCCTCCAAGGCAAAGAAGAGAGAGCGCTGTCTCCACAACCTGCTGAACACAGTGAAATGGAAAAATTCTGTTCATCACCCCAGTTTTTATTTGTTAGTTCCAAACACTAAATAACAGCATTCTCTAACTGCCATCAGGATGTTTGCTTGGCCCAGGTATGGACAGAGTCAGATGTCTCCAGAGTTGGCCTGGTTGGAGGAAAAAAATTAAAGCAGTGACTCAGAATGCAAAAATCACATTACTTTAAACGATATGAATAGCAGTCAAGGCAAGAATGCAATTATCTGCAGGTGGAGTCAGAAAGCAGAGGTTCACTGTCCCCGTGCAGAACGAGGTTTGTGGTCGTCTGCGTTCCTTCCTCTCCCAGACGATTTCACCGACTGTTGATCAATCAAACCCAGTGGAGAGCACGGAAACTGACCCTAGTGTAACTAAGAAAATAAGATGGTGTCTGCACCCGTGTGGGCTGCTGTAACAGAGTACCATGGGCGAAGAGGCTTATAAGCAACAGACATTTATCGCTCCCAGTTCTGGAGGCTGGGAAGTTCAGGATCAACCTACCAGCAGATTCAGTGTCTGGTGAGACCCCGCTTCCTGGTTCACAGACAGTTGTTTTCTCTGTGTCCTCACATGGATAAAGGGGCCAGGGAGTTCTCCTGGGTCTCTTTTTTAAGGGCACTAATCCTCCTCATTAGGGCTCCATCCTCATGACCTAAGACCTCCCAAAGAGCCCACCTCCAAATACCATCACATCGCAGACTGGGATTTCAACATATAAATTCTGGAAGGGACATAAATATTCAACCTACAGCAGATGGCATTTCAAGTTAGTTGAGGGAAAACAGATTATTATTATTACTCAACAATTCATGGACTTCCCAGGTGGCACAGTGGTTAAGAATCTGCCTGCCAATGCAGGGGACATGGGTTCCATCCCTGGGCAGGGAAGATTCCACATGCTGCAGAGTGACTAAGCCCGAGCGCCACAATTACCGAAGCCCATCTCGCCTAGAGCCTGTGCTCCACAACAAGAGAAGCCACCTCAATGAGAAGCCCATGCACCACAATGAAGAGCAGCCCCCACTTGCCACAACTAGAGAAAGCCCCCATGCAGCGATGAAGACTTAATGCAGCCAAAAATAAAAATAAATAAATAAGTTTATAAAATAAACATAAACAACAAAACAATTCATGTAGGAGCAATTATCTATCCGAAAAAAGTTAAGTTCTATTCTTACCACTCAGCATACTTGAATTAATCAGTGTACTTGGATGCAGACAACAGAACCCTCTCTCATTAAAGTAGAAAAGGAAATGATTAAATTATTAAAGAATATTTAGTGGCCCCGAGACTCTCTAAGAAGGCCAGGAATCAGGCCTGAGGACTATGCAGTCAGGAGTAGCCCAAATTACAGCACAGGCCAGCCCTAGTGGAAATCCTAGTGCTTCCCCCCTGAGTATGGGCCTCCAGACCTCACCACTGTAACTGGGCAAAAGCTGGTGACCCCAGAACCTCTGCCATTGCTGCCTCTGAGATCTGGAGGCCTGAGCCACCACCCTGTCCACAGCGGATCTTTGGGGGCCTCTATTCTGCATATCACTGGTTTCTAAGTTGAAATTTCACATGGATTGATGGAGCCTTGCTTGTACCCTATTCACAATGGCAGGTGAACATCAAGTTTCTGGCTTCTACCACGAGCGAAGTACAAATAGGCAAGGTGGGAACAGCCCCTAACCACACACACACACACACACACAGAGGAAGGAGTGTGTCCAAGTTGCTGGTCAGCCAAAACATAATGAATATTCACTATAATACTTCAGAATAAATTCTAGAAATTACAGCGTTAACTGTAAAGAAGGGAGCCCTAAAACGCCTGGAAGAAGATACAGGCAAATATTGAACTGATCCTGGGACACGGAAGGACTTTCTGAACATAAAAGCAATAGAAGAACTCACAAAGGAACAGATCAATAGGTTCAACTACTTAAAAATCCAGTCCTTCTTATGTCAAGCAAACCTTGAACTGTTTGACTGATCACCCCGTGTGGCATTTGCCCCCTTTAAAATATACACATGCGTAAGGCCAAAGTCAACTGCATAAAATATATTTGGAAGGTCATCAGAGATCACACAATTTGAGTCCAAATGAAACTATTTTGGTCCTCACAGATTGCCTAAAAACCAGTTCTGTTCTACTCCAGAGAATTATTTATATTTCTAAGGAAGAAGCTTTCGTTTTTCCCCATCTCTTAAGAATTGCTCTTACATATTTGGAAAGTTTAATTATTTTTATTGCCCAAATTACTGTCTGCCTTTTAGAGGAATTTAAGTTAATCCATGTCTAGACTTATGAGATTCTTTTAATTAGAAAGAGAAATGACTTGGTTACAATGTCGATTTTTCCTGCAGTTCTCTCAGCTCTGTTTATAAGGTGATTGCTGAATGTCTTTTTGCTAAAGTGGAGACCAAGGTAGGGAGGTGAAAAGGAATCCTCTTTACTCCTTTTCGTTACAGCTACTGCATAATGCTGGGACTCGGCTCTTGCGTCTAGCTGGGCTCTGACAAGTGCGTTTTACTGACAACATAAACTATGTGTTTTTTGATTCCTTGTCAGATTTCAAATGTATCTTTCAGATGATAATAAACTTAATCTGCAAGGAAAATGAGGAAGAGAAGAAGAGCCAATCAGGGACTTGAGACAGAGACGCGTTGATGGATGTGAGGCTGGTGGTCTGAGCCTAGGGCAGTGCAGATGTGGTGGGCTTATCCCCCAGGCTGGCCCACTCGCTCCGCGGTAGGTGAAGGGATACACAACACCCACAGGTGGGGAGGAGATACAGAAGGGCTATCTGACCAATGTGATCATAATTGTTTTGGAGTTTCTGATCTAAGATTAAGCAAAAAAAAAGGTATTTGTAAGCAGATGTGAAAACCAAGGTCTAGTCCCAGGCAGTGCATTCCATGCTTTGCATTTCCACCCCTGTAAAACTTACCTGTGTACCCATTTCATCACAAAACACAGAAAAAGTCAGAAAACTTCATTCTGGCATCTATATGCTGAGAACTTTGAATAGGTAACAGGAAAATAATTTTGCCGTTGACAACCCTTTTTTCAAGATGACAGGTGTGGTGGATTAAAGATCGTGCAAATTCTAATCTGAGCCAGCTCTAGCTTTGACCCATAGAAGGTGGTAGAAGTTTTTACTGTAGAACTTCCAAACCTGGGCCTTAAGAGAGCTGCAACTTCTGCTTCCAAGTGTTGGGAATGTTCTCTCTTGGAGCCCAGTTGCCACACTACGAGAAGCCCAAGCAAGTGGAGAGGCCCCATGGAGGAGAACTGGGCTGCTCCAGTTCTGCTCCCAGCACATTCGCAGCACCAACTGCCAGCCACACGAATAAACCATCTTGGACATTTTATCCTCCTGATGACACCACGTGGAGCAGAGGAACCACCTGGCTGAGCCAGCCAACCCAAAGGACTGTGACAGAGATAATACATGCTTGTTATTATGTTAAGCCAGTGAGTTTTGGGGTGCTTTATGCAGCAATAAATAATCAAAATAGTGAGTCCTGATACACTGACTGGAAGACCTTTGGTTTACTGAGCATAGGTTAGTGTAAAATTCAGAGCTGGCTTAGAGCCAGAGTCACGTGGTAATAAAAGTTTGATGTAATTGCTTGGGGTGAAAGATCTTGGAGGGAGAAGGAGTGGGGCAGAAAAAAAAAAAAAAAAAAAGAAGAGGAAAAAAGAGAATGAGAAAGGAAGAGAAAGACAGATGGATAGAGAGAGAGAGAGACGCTCAAAGCACCACCCCACCCTTCCCCATCCCCTCTGGTGGAGGTTAGCAGAGAAGAGAATTAAAGAAAGAAACACTGAGTCATTTACTCTGGTGGGTAACATGTAACGCTCTTCTTCATTGCCCCTGCACAATCTTCATCCAAGTCTGCATTACTCACAGATGCCTCTGCATGTGTGCATTTTGGGGGGAGAACTAAAAAGTGATTTGCATTCTGCACGCAGGTGAGTGGGGAGCAGTCAGGCACAGTGGCTGCCCAGTTACCCCAGAGCCACAGGACAAGAAGGCAGAGCGCAGAGCACAGGCATTAGACAGCACCTCATCTTGTCAGCCGCCCTGTGAGATAGGTATCATTCAACCCATCGGCACAGGAGCAAATCGGTGTTTTGAGATGCGAAGTGATGTTTCCAAAGCAGGACAGTCTAGATGTGGCAGCAGCGGGATTCACCTCCAGTTCTCTCTAATATCATTACCTGAATTCTTTCCACCTCACCTTGTTTTCTGTGCCTCTTCTCATCTTTTACTGTCCAGATAAGTAATCTTCAAGGCTTAAACAAGGGTGTCATATCACTTTCATACCTTGGTTTCTCTTGGTTTTTATAAAGTCTTTTATTCTCTATAAACATAATGCCCTAATCATCTAGAAGCCATTTGAGAGGCTATTAGCCTAATGGTTACATGCATGGATTCTGGAGCCAGACTACCTTCGTTCAAAGTTCTCCTCTATCACTTACTGACTTTGTGATATTGGGCAAGTTCCTTAACCTTTCTGTGTCTCTGTTTCCTTATCTGTAAAATGGGGATGATGTTTTTTAACCTCTTCCGTTTGTTGAAAGTTTTCAACGAGTTAATGCCTGAAGTTCTTATGGCGGTACCTTGCACACAGTAAACACTACGCAAGTATTAGCTATTGTTATTATGCTACCCACACTGTCTCAGTGTCTTCTGGAAGATGAGAAACTAAATTTTCCCGATCATTCTGACATTTATTGTTGGTATTCTTGATTTGTATTGGAGATGAAAGGAGGCAGGATACCCTCTCCTTGCTGTGAGCCTGTACTGCCTGCTGAAATGGTCAGCTTGTCCCCAGCAAGTGGACAGTGAATTCTGTCCCAGGACAGCAACTGTGGACCAGTGAAGAAGTCCATTTAAAACTCCCTTTTTTTCTGGGAGTTCCCTGGTTGTCCAGTGGTTAGGATGCAGTGCTTTCTTTTCTGTGAGCCCAGGTTTGATCCCTGGTCATAGAACTAAGATACCACAAGCCACGTGGCCAAAAAAACCTTCCTTTTTCTTTGTGGGATGAAAAGAAATAAGCTCATCTATAATTTAAGGAGACATATCAGAAGAGCAAACAAACCAGTTTATTAAGCAAAAGTTCTAAACAAGATATTTCTGCATGACACTAATTTTCCTTCATTAAAGGAAAAGAGACAGTGACTTTGGTTGGCATACTTTGCTTAAGAACCTCACCTGTTTCCATGTGAAGGAAATGGCATTACAAGATCATGTCAAAGATCTCAGATGCAATTTGGGGATTTGTCTCTAGGTTCCTCCACAAGAGGAAAGGTAGAGAAAAAAAGTTCAGGAAGACTCTTTATCAAAATATTAAAGGTGAGAAATTTAGACCTTCCTAAGATCAGGTAAAAGGCAAAGGTATCCTCTCATACCACTCATTTTCAACATCATACCGGGAGTTCCAGCTAGTACAAGAGGGCATCAAAAGAAAATAAAAGATATATAGATTGGGAAGGCAGAAATGAAACTATCTTTGTTTCCAGATGACATGATTATCTATGTAAAAAATCTGAAAGATTTGACAAAAAGAAAATTGAAAACTCCTGGGACTAATAGGTAATTATAGCAAGGTTGCAAGGTACAAGGTTGTTATACAAAAGTCAATTACTTTTCTATACACCAACAATGAATAAGTGGAATTTAAAATTAAAAACACAATATCATTTATGTTAGCATTCAAAAAAAATTCAATTTAGCTGTAAATCTAACAAAATATGTGTAAAATCTATATGAGGAGAGCTGCAAAACTTTAAGTAAAATAAAAAAGAAATGAAATGGAGAGATATTCCACGTTCATGGATAGGAAGACCAAATATTGTCAAGATGACAGTTCTTCCCAAATTGATTTATGGAGTCAATGCAATCCCAATGAAAATTCCAACAAGTCATTTTGTGGCTATCAACAAACTAACTCTAAAGTTTATACAGAGAGGTAAAAGACCCAGAATAGCCAACACAACATTGAAGGAGAAGAACAAAGTTGGGGGACTTACACTACCTGACTTCAAAACTTATTATAAAGCTGTAGGAATCAAGACAGTATTGTATTGGCAAAAGAATAAACAAAGAGATCAATGGAACAAAATAGAGCCCAGAAATAGACCCTCATAAATATAGTTAACTGCTCTTTGACAAAGATTCAGAGGCAATATGATGGGGCAAATAGAGCTTCTTCAACAAGTGGTCCTAGACAGCCACATGCATAAAAATCGAATCTAGACACAGCTTACACCCTTCAAAAAATTTGCTTAATAAACTGGTTTGTTTGCTCTTCTGATATATGTCTCCTTAAATTATAGATGAGCTTATTTCTTTTCATCCCACAAAGAAAAGGAAGGTTTTTTTGGCCACGTGGCTTGCGGTATCTTGGTTCTGTGACCAGGGATCAAACCTGGGCTCACAGAAAAGAAAGCACTGCATCCTAACCACTGGACAACCAGGGAACTCCCAGGAAAAAGGGAGTTTTAAATAGACTTCTTCATTGGTCTACAGTTGCTGTCCTGGGACAGAATTCACTGTCCACAAATAACTCTTAAAACTCAACAATAAGAAAACAAACAACCCAATTAAAAAATGGCCCAACGGCCTTAACAGAAACCTCACCAGAGAAGATATATGGGTGGTAAATAAGCAAATGAAAAGATGCTCCACATCAAAGGCCATCAGGGAAATGCAAATTAAAACAGCAGTGAGATACCAACACACACCTATGAGAATGGCCAAAATCTGGAACACCGACACCACCAACTGCTGGCAAGAATGTGGAGCTACAGGAACTCTCATATATCGCGGGGAGAAGCACAAAATGGGCCACTTTGGAAGACAGTTTGGTGGTTTCTTACAAAACTAAACATCTTCTTATGATGTGATGCACCAATCACAGGTTTTTATTCAAAGGCATTGAAACCTTATGTCCGTACACAAACCCACCTGCAGATGTTTATAGAAGTTTATTCATAATTGTGCAAACCTGAAAGCAACCAAGATCTCCTTCAGCAGGTGAGTGGGTAAACTGTGGTCCATCCAGACAATGGAATAGTATTCAGCACTAAAAAGAAATGAGCTATCAAGACATGAAAAGACAAGGAGGAACCTTAAATGTATATTACTAACTTAAAGAAGCCAGTCTGAAAAGCTGTATGATTCCAACCATACAACTTTCTGGAAAAGGCAAAACTATGGAGACAGTAGAAAGATCAGTGGTTGCCAGGAGTTGGTTGGGGTGGGGGATGAATGGGCAGAGAAAGGATTTTTAGGGCAGTGAAAATACTCTGCATGATATTATAATGGTAACATATGTTATTATACATTTGTCCAAACCCATAGAATGTATAATTAAAAGAGTGCACCCTAAGGTAAACTGTGGACTTTGGGCAATTATGATGTGTCAGTGTAGGTTTGTCATTGGTAACAAATGTACCACTCTGGTGAGTGATGGTGATCACGCTGGAAGCTTTGCATGTGTGGGGGAAGGAGGCATATGGGGAATCTTTATACCTTTCTCTCAATTTTGTTAAGAACCTAAAACTGCTCTAAAAAAATTAGTCTGCAAAAAATTAACAGTGGCGCTCCCTTGTTGATGAGATTACAAACAACTTTTTCCTTTATACTTTTTGTATTTTCAGATTTTTTTAAAAAAAGAACATTTTGCTCCTATTGTCACAGAAACAAAAAAGCCATTACAATTTTTTAAAAAAGCTGAGAACTCATTATTCACTTGGAGTTTATGGATTCACAGAAGGCTCAGCTCTAGTAACAATCTTTGCTGTGCTCCCAGCTCAACCACCTGCTGTCATTCCACCAAGAGAGCTTGTTCTTAGTTGACCAAGTTGACCAAGGACTCATAGCCCTTAGTAATGGTCTCTCCACTGTTGCAAGGCTATTTTGATGCTTCTTCCTCATTCCTTGGGGAAAATGACACCAATTTTGTTAGTCTTTTCTCCTAAAGCCAACTTTCCCAACCTTTTCATCACATTAACACTTCCCATCCGCAACCCCACCAACTATGAAAAATAATTACATTTCACTGACCTCCATCAAAGCAGGCTGACCACATCCTGCAGCTGACATTTGGAGAGTCTGAAATAAAAACTTGCCAGATCACTTGTATCTGAGAAAGGGCTACATGAGGCATAGTGACTACACGGGCCCCTGGTGGCCACCTGCAATGCTAAAGTAGCTACACCTTATGTTGTTGCCTCAGATCTTATCTAGGGACAGGCATTAATTGTTATTATCATAAGACCTGGGGACCAGAATGCTCCACGGCCAATTGTTTTGTCTTAATGATAATAATAGTTCTAATTATTATCATTAATAACAAAAGGACCACATTGGCATATTATAATTATTGCTACTATCACAATTGATTCTAATTATTTGCAAAAATTATGTTCTAAAGATGTGCTGAAAACTTTAAATTAGTTGATACTAAACCTTTCCTCCTAGAGGAAATACAAGGTTAGGTACCTATAAGACTCTGGTCACAACATTTTCACCAATCAATGCATACCTTATTTCATGTGTGTTTCTGTTTAAAGACACCTTAGTTAGCATATATGGATTCATTAACATTGAACTCATGGCCAACGACACCATAACTCATGCCTGAATGACTCTTATCTCACACACGTATTTTCTCTACAGGGCATAACACAGCCTTCTTGCACTTAGGGACACTAGACATCAGTTCACTGTTACACATGGGGGCTATTCTAAACAGACATCACCAAAAAAAGCACAAAAATACAAAAACCATGGCACGAAATAGGCACAAAGGCACTTGTTTATAGTATGAGCGCTGAAAGGAGGTAGAGCATTGCCTAGTTCCACCTCAGCTGGAAACGTGATCGTTGAGTTCCTCCCTGACTTGAAGAGACAAATACGTAGCATAAGAGCAAGTAAACATTTAGCTAAAAAAGAACTCCTTTATCTGATTTCTCAATTAGCCCAGAACTTACTTGGCCCTGGCATGTACCCCAATGTACCGCAGGAGCTTAATCAAAATCCCTGGAATCTGAAAAAGTTGAAATGTCCATCTCTGATTCCTGAAATTGTCTGAGCTACCCCTTTTTCAAACACATGAGAGTTTTTCAGAGAAAGGAGATGCTTTTCGCAGCAGACTGTGATAGAAGCCACCCAGCAGGTCACAGTAACCCTTCAGGCTTGGCTTGCAATTTCATTGTATTAACTGCATATGCAGGGGCTGCCTTTAACACATCAGGACCACCCATTTCACTGTCCTTGGCACACAAACTTAACAGGGGTCCCTGCTTCTGTCAGGACTATATAATAGTCAAACAACAACCAGGAACCAGTTGTCCATTGCAAGCCAGGTATATTTTCTTTGTTTTGTTTCAGAGCATCAGTCTCCCCAGGGCACTTCATATTCAGAAAAGATCTTCCCAGGGAGCAGTAGTTAGCTTTTACAATTTGGCAATATGTATACAGTAATGGGTTTCAGGTGGCGGAAATGAAGTAAAATCTAAACGTCATTTTCATTCCAAGCTCTTAGTTTACCTTAAATCTGCAGCAGGCTGCCTGCAAAATAAGAGCATCTAACCTAGAGGAACATGAAAGGGAAAGTCCAGGTTAGATTTCTAGCAAATTCATTCTCTTGTTAGGGCCTCTCTTCAAAGCCTTTTGTTAATTACAAACATAAGTCTAAAACCATGTTTATTTATTAACAGTTTAGAAGCAGTCTGAACATCTCTGCTCTAGAATAGAATGATGGCAGAAGATCTTTCTCGTTGAGCGTTTAGTCTGTATGAGCACAGTGTTAGGTGCTTTCACAGATAATATTCCATTTAACCTCCACTCCATTTTACTGATAAAGACACCAAGGTTTAAATCTGTGATATAATTTGCCCACAGCAGCTCAGTTAGTAATGGGAGAAATGGAAGGAGAATCAAAGTTTCTAAGACCAGGAGTAGGATGAGAAATTTGTTTGGACCCAGGGTCAAAAGCGTCACAAATTTGATTACATTAAACAAACAAACAACAATAAAAACCTTTTATAAAAACACGATAAGCAAAGCAATATGTCAAGAGCCTCTATATTTCAAAGTGAGGTGCTGTTTGGTCCAGCATGCAAACTGCAAGACTTGCAAAAGGTATTTAGAAAAACCTATTTTGTGACCCCAAAGTGAATGATCTGGAGAGCCAGCATTGGGGAGAGAGTTGCTTGTGCTGTGCATTCTGTCTTCCTTTAATGAGGGCGGGAGGAGAGTGCTGCCTTTCCACCGCAAGCCACATACTGCAGGTTGCAAGAGAGTGGCATGTGTTCCCTGGAGTTGAAGGCACACAGGGATTTGTATTTGACTCACTTCTGAAAAATTTACAGGTAGATGGCTGGGTGATGCTGAAACGGATAGGTGTGGTTTCAGGGGTCTCCAAGGAGCCTGGTCCTTCATGTCTCAGCACATAAAGAATTCAGTGAGAGGCAAAGTGATAGATGAGAAATAATTGATTAGAATAGGATGCTTGTGAAGCTTACACATGGGCCCAGTGGGCTACATTTTTCTAATCAAAGGAAGACAGGGAGGGGGAGAAGACTTACTTTGTCTTTCTTTTGTAGATGTCATGTTTCCATAAATGATTGTTTTTCTGTCTGTGCATAGAGCATGTGCTGGGGGCCATTAACTTGATGACACCACTGGGCACGTTGTAGGACTTATTCTTCACTATTGTTTTATTGTTTTTAGGGCATTGTGCAAAGAGCATGTTTTGGGGGTCATTAACTTACCGAGCTCACTGGGCAGGGTATGGATCTCATGCTACCATTGTTTTATTGTTTGGGGGCATGTCTCGTGCTTCTGTTGCATGCTTTTGTTGATAATCAAGTTAGTTTGATTTTGCTGTTAAGCAAGCCAATCTGGCTTTGATGCGAAGTGACTTGTTCTGCTTTATGAATCAAGCAAGTCTGCATCGTTTCAGGATTTTCTTGGGTGATCATTAATCTCACTGTGGTCTCCCAAAGTCCCCTGAAGTTCCCTCTCTATCTACAATCCCCTAATGGGGTTTCTAAGCTGACTATTTGATTATCCTACTCAGTCCCTATCAATGCCGCCTGAGGCAGCGGAGTAGAAAGTTCCACACTGGGAGTAAACTGTAGTTCACGGATGAGAAAGAACAGATGCTTCCTGGGGGACCAGCTGGGGGACAAATTGGAAAGTTCCAGCTTGGAGTCATCGTGGACTCCACCCGAGAGAACCTTCCGGAGGGGTAATGTGACTCCCACAGAAGGAGTGGACAGCCAGATGCCCACAGGCTTAGAAGGAATTATAAGTAGCCAGTGAGAAGGAGAAATTCTCAATATTAAGGAAGCTGTGATCACATGGCATCTCTGGGAATCCATGAAAGTATCCCATGAAAGAAAGAATCAACTCTGGGAGTCTCCATACAGTAGAGACAATGCTATGCATTCCAACTCCCGGGTACCCAGCCCACATTTCCCAGCTGCCCTTGCAGTTTGGTGGGATCATGTGACTGAGTTATAGCCAGTGGAGTGTGGGCAGGAGTGGTACCATGGACACCATCCCAACTAAAGTACATCCACAGGATCCTCTGTGCTTTTCCTCTTTTCCACCAATAGCAGAGCAGGATAACGTCCTAGAAAATGGAGAAGCCACAGACTGGAAGAAGTGGGGGCTTTGAGTACGACCAAGCATTGGTCTTCTTCTGGCTGTGTAATGTCCCTCTACCTCACTCTTATAAGGACACTGATCATTGGATTTAGGGTCCTTCTGGATAATTTAGGATGATCTCTTCATCTCAAGGTTTTCAACCTAATTACATCTGCAAAGACCCTTTTCCCAAATAAGGTAATATTCAGAGACATATCACTTTGGGAGCCACCATGCACCCCACTACAAGTTTATTAAAACTTTAAAAAGTCTTTACTAACCTTATAGATGAAAAAAATAGGCTCTAGGTATTTTTGCTAAAGTCATCTTAGCCACAAGCCTTTTTGTCACCTAAAAAATGCCTGTTTTTCCTACATTTGTGGACTCACACCTATGCTCTTCCTCTTCAACATCTTTAGTTCTCCTTGATGCCTCTTCCTTTCTATTCCAGCACGCATACCTCTGTCTTCTCTTGAAATCAAACATGTAAGAGCATCCTCATTTGATCCTGTAACCTCCTCTGGCTGAGACTCTATTTTTCTCCTTTTTATTGCTAAATTTCTGGACTAAGCGGGCATCAAATGGTCCCTCTGCTGCTTGAGTAATTGCACCTTCATTGCCATATTTTGCCATAAAAGAGGGACATGAAAAGGGACATAATGAAGCAAGGAAAACAAATAATAAAATTAAAAAGACTTCCTTGCAAATTACAACGTATTTGAATACATTTAAAATGTGTGCAGATTCATGGCAATACTATGCAAATAACTGATTTAATTTTGCGGTTCATACCTAAGCCCTTGTCTTCCAAATCTTTTGTTCATAGTATTTTACACTTTTTTTTCCTGCTTATTGATTTGTGTCCTTGTTTGACATCACACTTTTTCTTTGTTGCTAACATTTCTTCCTTCATTAAGAGAGATATCAGTTTCCCCTGTTGAGTCAGGATCGGCCTTTTAACAAGATCCCCACGTGTCAGATGCACATGAAAATTTGAAGAAGCGCCTGTCATATTCCACGCTCCTTACTAAAAATAAAAATATGTATTTTCTCATTAAGGAAAAAGAGAGGTATCAGTTTCCACATGATAAGACACATGTTTGTACCTGAGCTTCGTGCTGTGCTGGGAAAGCCTACACCCTTCCTTGCTCTTGGCATATTGTCACATGTCCACTGTCAGATGTTCCAAAGTTTCATGGGAAATGTGGGTTCAAGTCCACGGCTTTGAGCCCTAGGCCTCTTTCTCCTTCAATGTAGTGTGTTTTAAAATTAGAAACCCACCACTGGGGCAAATCATTGTCACCTGTCAGCTTGACAAAGCCATCAATAATGTTACTAACTGGAGGAAAGCTAACGTATTTCAACCAGTCGAAACCAAACTGTCAACCAATTATTTATCTTTCATGGCAAAATTGCCTTAGGCCAATCAGTTAAGTGGCAAAAACACTTGTGGTAAAGCTGTTTTTGGCAAAGAAACTTAAGTGAAAATACCAGACAGACAAAAAAAAAAAAGATCTCTGTATACAACCCCCTTCTTAAAATCCCCTTGTTCCTTGATCTGTGCAACAGCCCTCTCTCAGCCCTTTTCTGGCTGCTCCTCTTCAGTCACATTTCCTGGTATCCCCGCATTTCCTCCTTTGTCTCCCTAGGGTGCACCCTTTAGAGCTCCTGTCTCCTCTGTCTTCATGCTTTTCCTCCAGCTGATCTCAGTCAGTCCCATGGTTTGAAATACCACCGTTCTGTGGCCATGCTCCAACATTTATATGTCTTGCTGCACCTTTTCTCTGCACCCTCGTCTACGTTCAGACTTGACACTTCCACCTGAATGTGGTGCTGCAACAAGCGTATTGGAGCCTAAGGCGAAAGAAAACCTGTGGGCCCCTGTATATGTTTATCAAAATAGATGCTAGTATTTTGAGCCAAGTGAAAAAAGGTAAAATAGTTCTAAATTTAAGAAAATGAGTATTTGTGGGACTTCCCTGGCAGTCCAGTGGTTAAGACTCTGTTCAGTCCCTGGTCAGGGAGCTAAGATCCTGCATGCTACAAGGCACGGCCAAAAAAAAAAAAGACTATATGTAAAGCCTTGTCTTCAATGCCATTGTCAACCCCTTGTAAAGTGGGATACGGTGTTCTCTGAGGAAGTGCAGGCTGATGGAAATGATCTCCTGTTGAATAATAGTTCAGGGTCTTAAACAAATAACAACAGCCTACCTTTGATTAACATTTTAATATTTTGTTCAACATCGTTTTGCATTAATTTTGATTTTAAAATACTATGTTAGAATATTATTTATATTGATTATTGAGTTTTTTGGTGCCCCTTAAATTTTCTGCCCAAGGCAAGTGCCACATTTGTTTCATTCTGATCCTGGCCCAGCTTGATATACAAAACCAAACTCTGGATTCTCCACCCCATCCCCTTCTACCTCACCCCAATCTCAAACTTGTTCCTTGTTCATCTCCTGAAACTCTTTGAGTCATCCTTTTTTTTTTTAAATAAATTTATTTATTTTTATTTTTTGCCTGTGTTGGTCTTTGTTGCTGTGCGTGGGCTTTCTCTAGTTTTGGAGAGCAGGGTCTACTCTTTGTTGTGGTGCGAAGTCTTCTCAGTGCAGCGACTTCTCTTGCCGTGGAGCACGGGCTCTAGGCGCACGGGCTTCAGTAGTTATGGTATACAGGCTAAGTAGTTGTAATGCACCGGCTTAGTTGCTCCGCGGCACATGGGATCTTCCCGGACCAGGGCTTGAACCCGTGTCCCCTGCATTGGCAGGTGATGCTTAACCACTGCGCCACCCGGGAAGTCCCGAGTCATCCTCGAAGCCTGGCTTTCTCCTATCCTCTATATCTAATCCTTGTGTAAATCTTGTCAGTTCTACCTCCAAAATTACCCACAGTCTGACCACTTCTCTGGACTTCCAACACTACTCACGTAGTCTAAGCCACCATCGTCTCTCAACTGTATCACTGCAAAAGCCTCCCAAATGGTCTTTCTGCTATTACCTTCTAGTGGCTTTCAGGTTAACTCAAAACACAACCCGAAGCTATTTGCTGTCTTAGAAGACCCTTACATGACCCAGGCACCCACACTCCCGCTCCACCAACTGTCTGACTTCATCTCCCCCTCCTTCCTCCTCCCCTTTCCTGCCCCCATGCTCCAGCCACACTTGGCCTTCTTACTATTTCTCAAATATGGCAAACTACTCCTGCCTCAGAGCCTTTGCACTTGCTGTCTCTCTGCCTAAGAAGCATCCCTACAGCACTCCAATGAGATCTCTGCTCAAACATCACTTCAAAACAGTCTTCTCGGCTATTATTTCTAAAATAATACAATCCCCCCACCTCCCACCCCCATTATTCTCTACCCTGTCACCTGCTTTTATTTTCCCCATAATGACCAACAACCACCCAATATAACATATACATTCATATGCTTATTTTTTTTTGCCCATCACCTCCTTTTAGATTTAAATCCACGAGGGCAGGAAAGTTCTATTATTCAATCATATATCTCTAGGATCTGACTCGGAGTAATTTCTTGGAGCAAATGTGCTCAAATTTGGCTCCCACCCTAGCAGGCAGTTAAAAATGTTATTTTTTGTCTTATTTCTAGCTACCTACTTGGCCAATTCTGGATGTCTCTCTCTGTGTAAGCAAGACCAGACCTTTCTGGTATTTCTCTCTCTCTCTCTTGCTTTCTCTCTCTCTCTCTCTCTTTTTCTCCTCCTTAGCACTCCTTCAGGCAGTTAATAAATATCTGATGATGATAATGGTTTTCTCATTAAATGAAGAAGATGCAGTGCTAGTAGACTGACAGCTGCCTGAAAGTCACCCTGGAGAATCACACTGACTGGTACCCTGTGAGTTAGAGTCAAAATGATTTAGTTCTTATTATGTGAATGAAAACATTTCAAAGCTTGTTTATATTGCCTGTTGGTTACTCCACTGAGCCTTGCTATTAGCACACTGGGGAAAATAAATGTAATTCAAAGTCACCTTTACCAAAGAGAAAATGACCCACCAAAAATGAAAATACACTCTGAAAAGAACAAGTGAGCCAATTTTGGGGGAAAATGAATGGCAGTGAGTCAGGTTGTGAAAGACTTGACTGTACAGAGGACAGATGGAGGCTTGGCGCCTTAGTGCAACTCACACTGAACCCAACACTCTAGCAAGATAGCAGCCGGCATCCATTGGATACTTTTTAAGAAACAGGCACTGTGGAATCCTATAAGACAGGTAATAGTATCATCCCCATTTAACTGACAAGCAAACTGAGGTTCACAGAGGTTAGTAAGTTCTCCCAGGTCACAAGGCTATCACGGGCGCACCCAGCCTGGGACTGAATATATGCCCAAAGGAATCACCGGCAAATCGAGGAAGCCCTTCTCATTTTGAGTTAGAGCTTTGGGTCCAAATTTATTCTATTTTAGACAGAATTTGACACAACCTGAGAAGGAGCCAAAAGAAAAAAAAAATGGTTTAAAGGAATGGAAATGTGTGAAGAAAGCATAAAAAGCAATCTATTCACAGTAAAGGAAGGAAAGAGTTGAAAGGATGTTTCCTAAACCTTCCTGCTCTAAAAATGATTTCTTACCTTGCAACCGAGAAAAAGGCATGCTGATGGGCTACTTTGTTTGAACTTATGAATGGTCAGACAATACAACAGGAAAGGGTAATTGACAGATTATAAAAATTGCATTGCATTTTATAATAAATTGTCCACCTACACATTTGGGGTAGTCAGAGGACAGAGGCAAATGCCATTTAAATACTAGTTCTCCATGAATTTTAAAGGACAAGATGAAATTGGAATTATCATGTGGGAGTAGAATTACTGTATCCTGTATATAATTTTTTCATTGCTCTTGCAATACTGTGTTGCAGCTGTTTGTTGAATGTTTCTTCTGTTGATTGTGAGTACCCATTTCTTTTTTTTCTCTCTGTCATATTTTTTAATTAAAAAATTATTTTCTTCTAAGATATGTTAAGCCCTTTAGAGAAGATTTACTAAGTCAATATTCAAGTAACAGAGATAAGCCTGGCTTGGAATACACAAGAATGTGATTTAGGGATAACTGACTTATATAGACCCCAAAGGACACCCAGAGATCATCTAACCTAATCCCTTCGTGTTACATTGGAAAACAGGTTCAAAGATATTAAGAAACTTCCTCAAAAAGCACCCACTTCTTTTTTATCTCTGCAGTTCCTGTGCTATATGATTTGTTGATTTCACTTATAGTAAATAACTGGCACCAAATTTCATATCCATTAAAAAGAAATTAGACACTGTTCCCCCCAAAAAATCTGTGAATTGTAGTTGAGCCAACATGTATTAGTCAGGACTCCGTCAGTTGTTATGGGCAGAATTTTAACTCAATTTGGAGTTAATTGTGGATCCTACAATCAGTGGTTCACAAAATTAAAGCAAGCCTTGTAGAAATCATGGTAGCTCCAGAGACATCTGGGATTGGAACTAGATCCCGATGCTCCAGGACTCTACATCAACTGAGCATCATATTTCTGAGCTCTCTTTATTTTCACCTATCGAAAATGAGCTTTCTCCATGTGGAAGGGAAGAGAGCCACCAGCAGCTCCAGTTCCACATTTTTTAGCTCCTTGTCCCTTCAACTTGAAATGGAAAAATCACAGAGAAAGGCCGTGTTTGGCCCAGCCTGGTCATTTTCTTACCTTGGAACCATTTTCTGTGGCCAGGACAACGAGAGACTGTGGCCTTCCACAGAGGCATGACTGAGGGACTGGAGAAGGGGGTAGCAGTGGGGTCTCGCTCACCTGGAGAAGGAAGGCTCATTCCTCTACTTGGAGGAGGTGTCCTACATGAACAAAAACCATAGGTAGTCACCTCGGAAATGTCATTATTTGGAATAAACCTTACATCGATAGATATTTACTGAGTTTCCAAAGATTGTCACTGAAGGCTGGGAACAGCAAAAGTTTGAGACCCAATGTCAAGGAGCTGAGGAGGCCCAAAGCACATGCTGATTTAACCTACTCATCCTTCAGACCCCAGCTTAAATGTTGGTTGCCTTAATCTCTAAAATGCGGCCTAGTCCTTTGTGACATACTCTTCTAGAGTTCGGTCCCTTTCCTTAAGGTAACTTGCATGGATGCGTTTCCTCTTTGGCTCTTCTGAATAAGTTGGTCTCCTCTAGAGTGTAAGCCCTATGAGAGGAGGCAGGGCCACCGTGGTTCAAGCTCCATTGTATCCCCAGCACTGAGCACACAGTACATGGAATAAAGGATGGATACAGTTGTTGAAGACGTCAACGTGAATCACCTGTTTGAGGAAGTGTGACTAGATAGCAAAGCTGAGGGCCAAGGACTGAGCTTGGGGAGGGCCTAAATTAAACTGAGTAAGAGGAAGAAGCAATGGATGGTGAGTCAGAGATGAGCTGGAGAAGGGAGATTTGGCTGACCAAGCATCCCTCTAGCCAAGACAGGATAAAGTTTCGTTGAAACGGAAAGGTGGCAATGTTTACTGCAGTGAATCAGAAAAGGATAAAAACAGTTTTAAGTCACAGCCCCCTAGGTTTTTTCTAGAAGAGAGAGATGAGACTCAGGTCACCACCACAATCCCTCTTGACCCAAATCAGGACTGGTCCTCCATGGATTGAAGAAAGCTCTCCTACTTAGAAAAAGCCTGAGCACTTGGCCTCAAGCCCAGCCTATGAATTTGATCTGGGATCTTTGCAGCCTTTAAGAAAAATGAATAATTTCAAAGCTTCTGCTGGTTATTTGTTTTGTCAAAGGTCATCAGTTGGGATTCACTTCTGGTAAAAGAAAGGAGAGATTAAATCTCTATGCAAAAAAGAACGCAAACTTGTACTAGAATTGAGAAGCTGAAGCAGTGGGCACAGAGCTGGGACTTCTTTACTCTGGCTGCTCATTAAACCACATAGGGAGCTTTTAAAACATAACCATATGCTGACCCTAATTCAGAACCATGTGAATAGAATCTCTGCAGGCACAGCCCAATCACTGGGATTTTTTAAAAGTCCCAGGTGACTCTAGTGTGTAATCAGGATTGGGCTAAATTTAACTGTTTTATGTGTTTCTCTGAGCTTTTGGAAGTTTAGCTTCCTCTGCCTGTCGCTAGAGATGGGGAGCTGGAACTGGGAGAAAGAGAAGATAAGAGGGGGCCTTTGATCTGATTGAGGAGGAGACCCTTGGCATCACAGTGACTAAGGAGGTAGACAGCCTGTATTGGATGTCCTTCTAGTTCCCTCTCCACCCCTGCCCTCTATGAAAGGGTCAGCCAGTAAACTTTAGGTTTTGTGATATGTAACTTATGATTGATATCATATTTAATTCTTTTGTCCTTTGTGATAATTCCTCACAGTAAACTTGTGTTAGCAGGGCAATGGGGAACGAGGGAAGGAGCTGTGTCCCCCCTTGGGCAAGAGCGGCAAGATGGCGAGAGGTCCCCAGCAGAACAGCTTGGTACAACCATCTTGAGGGAGGGGACAAGCACCGCTCACTCAATAATCTTTGGCTAGATCTGGCAAGACACTGAATTTCACGTAATCATGCAGAACCAGGGCAGAAGACTTTATTTGAGTATAGTTTTTAAAACTAGCACAAAAGAGCAACAAATTTGATTGGGGACAAGGAGGTCAAGGACCAAGGAGAGATTTTTAGGTTTGCATTAAGATCTGTGGGAACATCAGAGGAATGGAGTCATTTGGAGCGTCTTACCAGCAGGGTCTGTGTGTGGATGCAGTTGCTGGGGATGGTGGTGAGGACAAAAAAAAGCAATGAAGGTGCAATTATTCAAGCAACAGAGGGACCATCTAATGCCCACTTGCTCCAGGAATTTGGCAATAAAAAGGAGAAAATTGACTCCTAGCCAGAGGATGTTATAGTATCAAATGAGGATGCGCTTATGTATTTGATTTCAAGACAGGATGGGGGGTATGCATGCTTGAAGAGAAAGGAAGAGGCACCAAGGGAAACTAAAGATGTTGGAGAGAAAGAGCATAGGTGTGAGAAAAATAGGCGTTTTTTAGGTGTGTGGTCTTGAAACTTCTCATTGTGCCATTCTTATCAATGTAATATTTTTGAGGGTTTACTTTGAATGCAAGTATGTTTATTTACTTATGAATTGCTTATGTGGCATTATATTATATTATATATTATTAAAATTGTGCAAATGAGTATTTTAAAATGATATAAAATAAAATATTTTAAAATAATTTTAATTATTTGCGATACTACATATTTTGTTTTCAAAATATTATTTACATCCATGACTATGTATTATTAATAGCCACAATATTTTTAGTCACAGCAAAGTCATCATGTATGCGTCACTATTTTTGAAAATCTTTTTTCAATTAATTAATTTATTTATTTATTGGCTGCATTGGGTCTTCACTGCTGCATGCAGTGTGTGGGGGCTACTCTTCACTGCAGTGCTTGGGCTTCTTATTGCAGTGGCTTCTCTTGTTGAGGAGCATGGGCTCTAGGTGCATGGGTTGCAGCCCGCGGGCTCAGTAGTTGTGGCTCGAGGGCTCTAGAACATAGGCTCAGTAGTTGTGTGCATGGGCTTCGTTGCTCCGCGCATGTGGGATCTTCCTGACCCAGGGCTCGAACCCATGTCCCCTGCACTGGCAGGCAGGTTCTTAACCACTGTGACACCAAGGAAGTTCCCTATTTTTAACATTTTGTATTATGTAATTCAAGGTTCTGGTTCTGATTTCAGCTTATTTTGATATTTGATTTTATGTCTGTGAGAGCTGAAAAAGAAACCTCACAAAGATAACACAGATCTGTCTGGAAGTACTGTATCATTTGCTATGCTTACCAATTCATGATACTCATTTTTTATTGCCATCCATCAATTATGCAAGGATTGTTATTGAAATTCAGCCAGGAAACTTTCATCTTCCCTGATGTCAATCATTTGTTCCTGTAAACTAATTGCAAGGTGTTCTGTCTCTGCATTTTTAACACAAGGGGTTTAAAATCCACTGAAATTATTTGTTTAGGGAAAAAATTTCTATTTTATTGAGTGATAACACACATGGTAAGATACATTGATCTTAAGCTCAATGGAGGATTTTTAAGCAGTAGGAAATTCAGTTTGCAAGTTTTTCAAGTGTGCAGATATGGCTGCTTTTACAGGTAACAAACATACATTGTTTGGAGCAGCAACATGAAATAATTGTGGGAAACTCCCAATACCAGTCTCCAAACTGATCTCTCCATAGCATCAGTACATTTTAAAAAAACAATGACTTTTTTTCCCTCATCATTAAAAATCACACTCACCTTAAAGGGACAGATTAAACATATTTAGTTGTTTCAAAATTATTTGCTAGGTAGCATTCTAGTAACAGTTACTTATCACAGAAAACGGCAGTAGATTTGTAATATTCATTTTTTTTTGTAAAAAAAAAATAAGTATCATCTTTAAGTGTGACAATGATTTTGCTTTGAGTTAACTGCTTTGTATGTGGGGTACCATATTAGTCTACTGTTGTTGCAATGATGCTGTGTCACAAACAACCACAGGGCCTCAGTGGCCTAGGGCATAAGCAATATTTCTTGGCCACAGGTCTGGGGATACTCTGGTCCTGGTTGTGGGTGACTGAGCTTGGCTCTGGGCTGCTTCATGTGTCTTATTCCAGAATCCAGGCTGACAGGCAGCAGCAGTTTAGGGCACCGTCTCCTCATGGCTGTGAAAGTGAGCAGGGCTTGCATCTTAAGCCTCTGCTCTTGTGACAGCCTCTAACATTCTATTGGCCAAAACGAGTCACACACTAAACCCAAAATCAAGAGTGGAAAGAATACTCCGTCCACTGTGAGTCTAAGTCAAGTGTATTGAAGTTCATTTCCCAGCAGGAGAAGGGAGAATTGAGCCCACTCATTCAGTTCACCACAGGTTCCCAAGAGCTTTGTGGTCATTTCTCATTTCTCTAAAACAAATTATACGAACGCCACCACAGGGAGTGCTATCTTTGTAATCTTTCCGCAGTGGTTTGCATTAATACAGCTTCAACTAAAACATCTTTCTCTCTCTTTTCATGGATGGAAGGCATCCCGCCCCTTTTTTTCTTCAAAACAACTTTTTATTGAAGTGTGGATGATTTACAATGTTGTGTTAGTTTCAGGTGTACAGCAAAGAGTTTTGGTATACATAATATATTCTTTTTCAGATTCTTTTCCATTATAGGTTATTGCAAGATATTGAATATAGTTCTCTGTGCCATACAGTAGGTCCATGTTATTTATCTGTTTTTTTTATATATAGAAGCATGTATCTGTTAATCCCAAACTCCTAATATATCCCTCCCCCAAGGCATTTCTTATTGAATTCACTCTTAAATTCTTCTGCTGGATGCCTTTCCTTAGAGGTTCTCACCCAGACACAAAAGTAGTCAGTCCTTCCTCCGTTCTTTACTGAAACAGAACCCCCGAAACTTTGTCAAGTGAAGCGTGCTGGCCTGACTGTGTTTTCCTTCAACAGAGTAGCGAACCTCCCACACTGCTTAACTTGTACAAATGCTAATTTATTCAATTTTGCGGCAGTTTTTGGCACATCCTCCAACAATTTTTTCTGACAGATGAATATGTATTGTTTGTAATCCTATTGTTTTCAACATATCATTTCGGCCATTTCACTGCCATGGGAAGAACAAGTGTTTCTACCTATGGTGTTTAGCATGTTTGGTTTCAGTCTAAAAACATTTCATATGAGCATTCTAAATATTTATCATTCAATTTAACAAAATATCAAGTACTAAATTGATATCACATGACTTTATTTTTTTTGCTGTTTTACAACTTTTAATTCCAAAGGCTTTACAATGTCACGTTTTCTTAACTTGTTTGTTGGTATAACCTTAGTAGTTCAAATCACGAAAGAGATCACATGCTCTACTGCATCATGATGATGCAATATTTATCTCTTCCTTGAAGCTGGAACTCAGCAATTTGTTTCATTCCATGGATTTGTGAGAGGCTTTCCTGGACTGCAGTCCCTCTGGCTTGGCCATGGGACTGAAAAGTAGTAGGGGTCTTTCATGTCTTGCCTGCTTGATTTTTTTGAGACTTGGTGTACTACCAAAGGAGAATATCCCCTGTATCCAAAAAGGATATTAAAACACTCCTCCTTTTTCCAGTTACATATCTGTGTGACACTGGATTTTTTTCATCAACCAAAAACAGTGTAGCACCAAAGACTGAATATCATAGCAGATCCAAGAATCCAGTTGTCTTCTATTAGGTCAGACATCAAAGAACTGTACAGAACTCTAAAACAATCCCTCTTTTCTCGCTAATTTTTGTTTCTGAAAATGCATTTCTCTTAAATAAAATTATGCAAGTTAATATATAATGGTTTGTTACTGTTACTTTAAAATGAGTTAATAAGTAATTTTTTATTATGGTAAAGTATACATAGTGAAATTTACCATCTTAACCATTTTTAGATGTACAATTCAGTGATATTAATAAACATTCATTTTTTTGTGCAACTATCACCATCGCCCATCTCCAGAACTCCTTTCATCTTGCAAAACTGAAACTCTATACCCATTAGATAATAACTGCCTACCCCTCTCCCACCAGTCCCTGGCAGCCACCATTCTACTCTGTCTCTATGATTTTGGCTACTCTACAGTACCTCATGTGAGTCATATAGCATTTGCCTTTTTTGTGCCTAGCTTATTTTACTTAGCATAATGTCTTTAAGGTTCATCCATATTCTTACATATGTCAGAATTTCCTTCCTTTTTAAGGCTGGATAATATTCCATTGTATGTATATACCACATTTTTTAAAATTAGTTAATTTATTTTTTTATTTATTTTATTGGCTGCATTGGGTCTTCGTTGCTGCACACGGGCTTTCTCTAGTTGCTGTGAGTGGGGGCTACTCTTCATTGTGGTGCACAGGCTCCTCATTGTAGTGGCTTCTCTTGTTGTGGAGCACGGGCCCTAGGCACGTGGGCTTCAATAGTTGCGGCACATGGGCTCAGTAGTTGTGGCTCACGGGCTCTAGAGCACAGGCTCAATAGTTGTGGCGCACAAGCTTAGTTGCTCTGTGGCATGTGGAATCTTCCTAGGGCAGGGCTCAAACCCGTGTCCACTGCATTGGCAGACGGCTTCTTTACCACTGCGCCCCCTAGGAAGTCCTATACCACATTTTTAAAATTCTTTCATCTGTCAATGGGCACTTGGGTTGCTTTAGCTCTTTAACTGTTGTGAACAATTCTTCTATGTATGTGAATGTACAAGTATCTCAAGACTTTACTTTCGATTTTTTAGGGTATATACCCAGAAATAGAATTGCTGAATCACATAATAGATCTCGTTGGGCTGGCATCTTCCAGTAAAGTGATATTTCTAGTCAATTGCAGGATTTAAAACCTTCATTTTCTTTCTTTTTCAAGGTTATGTTATCTTTGTGAACTAAACAAAGTAATCTGTGCAATACAATTTAGTAGTTTCTTGAAGTTTCTGTGTTTGGCTACAATCCGTACCTTTGAAAATGGGCTATGACTTTTCTTTGTTGTCTATGGAAGAACTATCTGTTTTGCTACAATCTGCTCTGGCAAAGTCGAGAAAGCCATTTAAAATTAGTCATTTTTTCCTTCCTGGGCTTAACAGACACCGATTCATGCAAAGACAGAGAATGAATCTTCGCATTTCCAGGAAATATGGATGATTACGAGACTGTGCAAATAGTGGTTCCAGACAGCACAGTGGTCCCAGTGGCTAACAGAATTTTATGCCATTCAGGAAACAGGAAAGCAACAAGAGCAAGGGAAAGAGCATGTTATGGATAGACTTCTTTTCCTAACAAATCGTCCAAAGGATTAGACAAGGGGCATTAAGCCCCATAGGAAGAATGAAGAGTAATTTGATCTGTTGACATAATAGACTCTGAATGATTGGGAAATGAGGAAGGTTTATCTTTAGCCATCCAGCCTGCTCCTTTTATTAATGACTATCTCTAATATTTTTACAGCACTTTGCAATTTACATAGAGCTTTTCCTGTCGGTGGCACCCTCCTCCTCGTGTCTTCCCCTGGCCCCCCTGGGCGTTCTCCAAATCTGATCTCAGAAATGCGGTTGCTCTACTCACCCCCAGTAAGCAGCTTCAAATCCTTTATGCAACAAGACAGGAACATACTGGGGAAAAAATCCATTCAAACAAAGGTAAAAATGACTGATCATGTTTAATATGTGACCTTTCCAGAGGCATTTGTATTTTACCTGAAGATAAGGTCTTGAGTTAAACCGATGAATCTGTAATTCTATAAGTCAGGCAGCAGGAGAGGTTTTCTGGGGGAAGGGAGGGTGCCGGATCTGAAGTGTCCTTTTTGATATCTCTAAAATGAAACTATGTAGGAAGCCATTTTCCTTTGTGGCAAAGTATTTCTCTAGGTTTAGATAACTGATGGTGTACATTTATCAGATTCGTTGAATTTAATTGATTAGAATCCAGATTTTTCAAACCATCCAAAAATATAGACTCAGAATTTTAGAGATTGGGAGAATCTTAGAGCTATTTTGGACAGACCCCTTATTTTATAAAGAAGAAAATTGAGAGTAAGAAAGTCTAAAATCTGATTAGAGCCACAAGATCCAAATGCCTTAATAATCAAGGAAGCCAATAACATAAAGACTAAACCTCAAGTTGATCAAGAAAATCTCACAGGCCGCGTGTTGGGTGTTTGGGGGTGGTTGTCACAGTGGCTCCACAAATCCAACTGAATTACATCTGAGCGGAAGGTGTCATGATTCCGGGGCCTATCAATGTGCTATTTTGATCAAGCATAATCATTACCTTCTGTCCCTAGATTAGTTATTATTACTTACATTAATCTCTTACTATCTCTGTATATTTATGAAATGTAATGTATTTTCTAGCAGGATACTAGAAAAGTCAACAGAGTTCTATATAATACTGAGTCCTTTCATTTCGTTACCAAAAATGTTCTTCCTTAAAATAGAGTTGTTGACCTGCTGGATTCCTTGCTAGCTTTATAGATTTTTTTTTTCATAGCCTAGATTTTTTTTTTTAATATTTATTTATTTGCATTGTGTCTTAGTTGCAGCAGGCGGGCTCCTTAGTTGTGGCAGGTGGGCTCCTTTCATTGTGGCTCACGGGCTCCTTAATTGTGGCATGCCAGCTCCTTAGTTATGGCATGAGAACTCTCATCTGCAGCATGCATGTGGGATCTAGTTCCATGACCAGGGATCAAACCTGGGGCCCCTATATTGGTAGCATGGAATCCTAACCACTGCTCCACAAGGGAAGTCCCTGTCATAGATTTTTTTTTTATAGGATTTTTAAAAAATAAATTTATTCATTTACTGGCTGTGTTGGGTCTTCGTTGCTGCACACAGGCTTTGTCGAGTTGGGATGAGCAGGGCTACTCTTCTTTGTGGTGTGCAGGCTCCTCATTGCCGTGGCTTCTCTTATTGTAAAGCATGGACTCTAGGCGTGTGGGCTTCAGTAGTTGCAACACATGGGCTCAATAGTTGTGGCTCACGGGTTTAGTTGCTCTGCAGCATGTGGGATCTTCCTGGAGCAGGGATCAAACCCGTGTCCCCTCCATTGGCTGGCGGATTCTTAACCACTGGGCCACCTAGGAAGTCCCCCATCGTAGATTTTTGATGAAAGATTTTTAAAGATCATCTTGTTTAGATACATCATGTAGCTAAACAGATGAGACACTGAGACCCAAAGAGGTACATACCTAATTTGTAAAAGAACCAGAATAGAGAGTCTGGATGCCCAGTATCTGTGTCTGGGTCTCTGTCCATTGTACCACATGGCACCATTTTACGACAAGCCCAGAGGCCTCCGGTGGCTCCAGAGAGACACTTATCCCATGTACTTCAAAACTGGAGAATGTTGACTGGCAGGATTCCTTTGGAGTAAATCCAGTTCTGGAAGAGGAGAAGAGACTAAGTTATTCTTTTCCCAGGCTTTATGAGATCACTGGAAATGTTCTCAGATGATGTGTTAGTCTCTAAGAGTTTGATTTTTTCCATTCATCTCCTTTTTGTTTTGCTTGGCCTAATGAGGAAAGAAAACGTTTAACTGAGTGATAAAGCCAATAACATCTAAATTGGCTGTTTGTTTCATGTTTTCCTCATTTGGTATTTCCATTTGTGTTTAAAATTCAGAAGCTCATCTTAAAGAGCAAAGGTTGCATTCAAGATTAATATCAAAGAATTCCTGAAAAAAACTGACTGAACGACCAAGATCCTGGTCCTTGGAGATGTTCTTTCTGAGAAAAGTCTAATGACTCTTGCTGTTTGTAGAAGTTTGTAATTTGACATGAAAACTGAGCATTTACCATTTAAAACTTTCCTTGACTGCATCTACACTGAATTATCTGCAGGAAAATTGGAAAAAAACAAAAAACAAAGCTGAACAGTCAATTGTCTGGGTATTTTGGCTACATAATGACAAACATAGCTGTTTTACAAGTATCATATGACTGCCTGAATTTTCTATCACCCAGATTTACAGTCATGCACACAATTGAATTCAGATCTGTATTGCTGTCAAGGAACAATTTGTTTCTGCCTGGCATATAATTGGAAATCTAAGGCACAGATTTTGATGATTACTAGCTTAATGAATGAACATAGCTTAGTTGAATATGAAACAGCAGGACTCATATAATCAAAAATTAGTTGAAAGAAAAATATCATGTAAGAGAAAGGATTGAAGCAATCCTGCTGCAAATTATATCAGAGCCAGAATACTGTTGGCATAATGAGGCGTATTTAAAACCTAAATGTTCATTAAGACAATCATTGGAAAAGTTTCAATATAAAAACAGGGTCTCTGGAACCTAAGCCATGAGTTCTAATGACTATTAACAGAATGGAGCACCCAAATGTAACCTGCAGGTCATTCAGCCAAGGAATCCCTGGTGCCCAGAAAACAGGGGAGAAAAAACACACAAAGCAGGAGATTGTACTAAACGAGAAAGGTCCATTCTAACCCACCTCTATTCATCAGTCTTTAGAGGCTTTACTGCTCATAGCTACCAAACTTCTAACCACTAGCAGCTTGGGCTTTCTTTCTTTTGTTTTTCCATTTTGTTTTTCGTCTAAGCTTAATACCTTTAAGTTTGTGTCAATGTTACTTATCTGCATGATGAATACAATTTGACGTCAATGACTAAGTAAACTGGGTCAGCTTTGTCGAAAGTCACTGCCTCAGAGGTGACGTCCCTGACCACCCAATCTACATACCCGACACCTCTGCCCATCACAATGTTTGAGTTTCTCCAAAGCAACTATGTTTAGGTAAAATTGTCTTTTTAAAAAAAAAATTGATTACACGTTTACAGTCCATTTTCTCTAGAGTAAGCGTTGTAAGATCAGGGTCCTGGATGGTCCAGCTCATTGCTGGGTATCTAGTGTCTAGGACCTAACCTGGTATGTGAAAGACACTCAATAAATACCTGTTAAGTAAATATCTGAAAGCCTAAGGCACATGGCCTTAATTAGATCTCTTTATTTCCTTTGGAAGGGAAAAAACCCTCTAAGACAAATTAAGAAATTGGAAAAAAGAAGTTAGGAATAACTAAAATCAAGGCAATAAAATAAGCAGAGCCAGATGATTGAAAAATAAATAAAATTCAATGACTATTAGTTATTAAATGATTAGGAAATAATTTATTTAAATGATTTTATAGGCAAACATTCAAAAGATAGTAAAAAGGTTAAAAAGTGGAAGTAAATTTGGCCAAAAGAAAAATAATGACAAGATACTGAGTGGAAGGTTGGAACTGCGGGCTTGGCATGCTCCCTGCAGAGATCCTTGGGATTTAGAACTCTGGATGAGCCGGAAGGCAGAAGATCTGGCTCTTCCTGGCACCGTAAATAAGAGCCCAGTCATTGGAAGTAGCCCAGATTCAAATCCTGGAACGTGCAGATAATTCTGAGATGAGACTTAAATGAGAAAAGCCTGTATGGGTCTTAGCACTGCACCTGCTTCTTAGCCAGTGTTCAAAACTGCCAGTTCTTAAGATGTTTTTTAAATCAATAAACAGGGTGTGAGGAGTAGAGCTCCTGGACCTCCCTGCCTGCATCCCATCAGCAACCAGTTCGCTCCTGAAGCTGAAGGAGTGGAGATTTGTCCAGAATATCAACGACATCTTGCAGGCAACATTTTGTACTATCCCCTTTCCTCACTATTGGGCACTTGAGTTTCCCAAGAACTCTACATGTGGAATGGAAAAGAATACATAAGAAAGATTCCCCTTCCAAGCTCTATGCAGACACATGTAACTCATCATGAAAGGCTCCCCCACATCCTGTGCTATATTTTCCCCATAATCTCTCCCTGCTTCCGTTAATGGCACTTAGCATCTGCAGCTGTGCTTATAACCTTTTCTCCTAGAGCAGAACCCTCCAGGATGGAAGTGTGGTTACTCACTATTTTGGACTGAATTGTGTCCCCTGCCCCCTGATTCATATGTTGAAGCCGTAACTCCCCGCATGACTGTATTTGAAGATAGAACCTCCAAAGAGGTAATTAAGGTTAAATGAGGTCATAAAAGTGAGGCCTTAATCCAACAGGACTAACTTCCTTATAAGAAGAAAAGACGCCAAGGATGGTCACATACAAGATGAAAGGCCGTGTGAGGACACAGTGAGAAGCAGCCACATGGAGCCAAGGAGGAGGGCGAAGGAGAAACCAAAACTGCCAGCACCTTGATCTTGAACTTCCTGCCTCCAGAACTGGGAGAAATAGATTTTTGTTGGTTAAGCCATCCAGTCTGTGGTGTTTTACCATGGCAGCCACGGCACCAGCTAGGGTGGAAGTGGTAGATCGGCACTCAGCATCCCTTCTAACCTCCCTCCAGTGTGTCTTCTCGTACTGCAGAGGAAGAGAGCTCAAAGCGTTTTCTTTCAGTCTTGAATGTAAATGAGTGTCCCCAGTTAGATGCCCTCATGGGAGCTTTGGAAGATGGAAGTGAGGCAGGGGCTGTCTTCCACTGCTGAGGGTGTTGCTGCAACAAGCACAGTCAGGAAGAGACAGCATTCCAGTGTCCAGAACCTAGCTTGGGGGGCATTGAGAGACGGCTGTTGCCGTGGTCGAGATAGCCTCTTGATTGCTGGATGGCCGCTAAGTGTATTCTCATACTCACCCGTTCTTGAAGGTGATCTGATTCTCCCTCCCCTGATCGTGGCAGAGGCTGTAGCCACCTTGGTGGGTCCCCTTGACAGCGATGGTCTGAGGGTCGTTTCTGGAGCTCTGGTCTAGAACTTGCTTCTCGAGACTTTCCTATTTCATAAGTATTTAACGGTCTGGATAAAATCTCTTTATGCTTAATAAAGCTAGAGGGGTTTCTGTTCTTTGTGACTGAATCCAGACTGATGCATTCTTCTCTGTATCTTTGGCCTTGAGCACAATGCCTGGCACATGTAAAAGATGAACAGATGTTTATTGTTGTTGCTTAAACTAGTGGTTATTAATCTTTGATGTATCTCACCATTACCTGGAAGGCTAATAAAGAACACAAAGGCCTAGGCTCATTGAGGTAGAATAGGGCCCTCATCTTTATATTTTTATCAAGTTCCTTAGGAGATTCTAATACTCACCAAAGTTTGAGAAGCTCTGGTTGAAACACACACTGAGGCCTCCCAGGGACCAGGGCATGCTTCTAAGCACTTGACACTCAGTGACTCATTGAAGTCTCGTAATAACTTTATAAGTTGGGAGTAGTATTATCCCTATTTTACAGATGTGAAAACCGAGGCTTACAAAGTCTTAGAAAAGTACCCCAAATCACACAGCAAGTAACTGGTAGATCCTAGTGTCTAATCCCAAGCACCAAGGATCTTAGACCATGAGCCCAAGCTCATGACCACTATAGCCTTCCACTTGGATGCTCTCTCTTTGAAGGGCCTAAAGATGAATCTCATTTAAGTTTAAATCATATACGTCCAAGTAATTTTTAAAAATCTTAACAATATCCCAGTCTCTCTGACCAGGTCCTTCAGCTACTAAAGAAAAATACTGAGCTAACAAAAATCTTTCCAACAAAACAATAATCTCTTGGGTAAATGCCAACATATTTCAAAGTCTAATAAAACCTATTTAAATCAAGGAATAGCTTAAAGGAATAATTGCCCTCAGATACAAAACTAATAATTCCCTGAATTTTATTATTATGTTTGAAGTGAAGAATAATGAAACTGACCCTTAGGTCCAACCGTTTATCAGAGAAAACATTTATACATTTTCAAAAGGAATATATCAATATAGTATTATTTAGCTGAAGTCTCACACTCCTTTTTCCTTACTAATCATGTTCCTTACATTCTCAAGATTGCATCTCTACGATTTAATAAAATCTTATTATTTCTCCAACACCTAGAAATTAATAATGTAGAAAAGATATTAGAAGCTGTCTAGAGGAACTTCTTATAGAGATGTGCAGAAATGCACAATGGACAAAAGGAAATACTCTCCCTTCACACACTTTGTAACCTCTCTGGTCAATAGAAGTTCTCACATTTAAATTTTGTCATTATTAAAAGGGAGGATTTCTGAAAACTTCTGAAGTTTTCATTCCTATCACTAGTGGGGCTTGTAAGACAAAAGTGGGATCTGAACATTTTTGAGGCAAAAATTATCCCCGTTTCTCCCAGAGACGAATCCCAGCTCTGTTATTATGAACTTTATTATGATTTTTGACAAGTTACTGAAGTTTCAAGTTTTAGTTTCTGTAAAACTTAGGGAAAAAACCCAGACCTTATGAGGTGTTACAAGGGTTAAGTAAGATAATATTAGTTTGTTTCCCTCCATGTTGAATCTCTGCAGCTCTGAAGCAGAAGAAGGAAGGGAGGGAGGGAGGGTGGGAGAGAGTGAGGGAGGGAGGGAGGGTGGGAGAGAGTGAGGGAGGGAGAGAAGAAAAGGAAAGAAGACAGATGATGACAACAACAAACCACCCAGACCAAAACAACAATTCTGGAATCACAGGAAGCCGTGGGATAAATTGTCAGAAAACTTGGGTGTAAATCTGGAGCTCTGCGTCTATCTTCTTGTGTGACTTGAAGCAATTCTCCTAATTTTACTCTTGGAAAGAGCAAAATTTCACTCTTGTCGAAAGGAAATGAAAATTTTGACCTCCCAGGTTTGTTCTAATTCTGACAATCCCTGCTGCAGGAATATAAAAGTAATTCTTAAAATTTATTTAAAAATTTCCACCTTTACTCATATCCTGAAAACCTTGAAATGTGCTTTTTAATCATTCACATTTCCTGTCCCTTTTCTTCGTTTGTACTGTCAAGTGAAGTTGTTCCAGCAAATGACTCAGTTGAGATGGAACCGTTTATTTTTCTGATACAATGTGTCAATGATGCTCTTTTAAAGTGTTTCCAGTATGTCTGGACATTAAGTAACATCACTCACACACACACACACACACATACACACACACACACACACACACACGCTTGCATGTGCGGTCTGACTAAAATACTAACGGGAAATCATAGCTACTGTTCCCTTTCCCTTAGGGACTTCAGTTTGATTTTTCCACCTTCCCTTTCTCTTAAAAAAAGTGCCATTTGACATACATTTCATGTTTCGTTCTATGAATTAAACTTTGTTTTGCTTTGGGAGTCTGGAGAGACACTCCTACCTTACTTGGAACCCGGCAAAATGGACTATTGGCCCCAGATGCCCAGTCCTGGAAAGGGCTGTGGACCCAGCCCAAGAGGTCAGTCCCCCCAGATGGAGTCCAATTCAGCAGGGACACACCAAGCACAGAAGAACAATGCAGCAGGATAAAGCGCCAAAGAGTCCCACGAAACAGAAAATCGGGATGGAAATTCTATAGCGAGAGTCAGGATGTTAGGGAGACAATGAGAGGTCAGAGTAGAACGGGACTGGTGGAGGGAGGCATGTACAGCAAGGGCTGTTAAAGGCCTGTGTTAACAGATGAATGCCTCTTGTGTTGGTTAATTATATGCGTCACCCCAGCTAGACATGGTGCACCTTTGTTTGGTCACATACTAATCTAAAAGTTGCTGTGAAGGTCTTTGGTAGATATCGTTAGCATCTACCACCTGTTGAGGTTAAGTAAAGCAGGTTGTCCTCCATAGTGTGAGTGGGCTTCTTTCAATCAGTTTGTAGACCTTAAGAGCAAAAACTGAAGTTTCCTTGAGAAGAAGCAATTCTGTCTCAAGACTAAAACCTAGAGATTCTGCTTGAGTTTCCAGCCTGTTGCCCTGCGGATTTTGGATTCAAGATTACCACATCAACTCTGACCCGGATTTCCAGCCTGCTGACCTGCTCTACAGATTTCAGACCTTCCAGGCCCCATCATGTGAGTCAATTTCTTAAAATCAATCTATCTATATCTATATCTATATCTATACCTATACTATATCTATATCTATACCTGTATCTATATATCTCTATCTTTATGTCTATTGGTTCTCCTCCTCTGGAAAATCCTGACTGATGAAATCTCTGTTGTTATTCTCCTCTAATGCAAGGATGTGCGGTTTGGAAGACTCTCCTGGGCTGAAAGTTTGGGTTTAAAGCTGCAAAACTCGAAGCAGCCCCGCCTGGAGAAAAATGGAAATGGTCATTTTTTTTCTTTGACCTTTACGTAAGAAATGCCTGCTACCCTCCAGACACCTTATTTGGTGCTAGACTTATTTGGGTTCTCCCCCAAGGACGCTGAAATAAGAATTCAAGTGTAAATAGAGCGGGGACATAGGGAAGTGAGGCAGGAAGGAAGACAAAACAGGGTATGCTAGAAAATAAGGTACAGTTGCAGGCTGAGGTTCAATGTCCCTGAGACGTCCAGGTCACTGTGTGCGCTGGGGTGTACGGCTGTATGCCAGGGAGTGTGCTGAATATCAGGGGTACAAGGGGTGCATTCATTTTCTAGATGAAGCACTGTTGAAAATATTTTTATATTAAAGCAAACATTGGCATATTTTGGAATACCTACATAGTCTTGAAAACATGAAACAAAGCATGAAAACTCAAAGGCATTTCGAGGGACTTCCCTGGTGGTGCCGTGGTTAAGAATCTGCCTGCCAATTGCAGGGGATACAGGTTCAAGCCCTGGTTTGGGAAGATCCCACATGCCTTGGAGCAACTAAGCTCACGCGCTACAGCTACTGAGCCTGCGCTCTAGAGCCCGTGAGACACAACAAGAGAAGCCACTGTAATGAGAAGCCCGTGCACCGCAAAGAAGAGTAGACCCCGTTCTCCACAACTAGAGAAAGCCTGCACGCAGCAACAAACACCCAATGCAGCCAATGAATAAATAAATAAAGTAAATAAATAAATTTAAGAAAAAAGGTATTTTGAACCACTCTTTTAGTGCAGTCTTTGTCTTTTCCTCTCTTTATCAAATACGTAATTCAGTTTCCCATTTGAAAATGTCTCCTTGCAGTGACACCCACTTTGTTCCAGGGTTCATGGCCTTGCCCCGTCCACTGCATAGAGCGTATCTCAGGCTTAAGTCCTGGTAACAGAACTGTCAGCCCCTTCCCAAGGATGCCCTCCTGTTAACAGCCTCTGCAGTGGGCCTGCTGGTTATTCACCAGAGGGCCGTGCTCTGCCCCTCACTGGCTCTGCTCCCAGGCGACTGGGCCTCTGACACATGGCTTTTGATATTCTTCCTAGGTCTGTAACTTGATCCTAATTCCCCATCCGCATCCATAGGGACAACTTGTTACTTTCCACAGTGGATAGAGACAGACCCTACTGCAATCTTCAATTTGATCTCAAGTATCAAGTTAATATTGTAGCTGTCTTATTTGGATATATATGCTTGTCTTGCACATGTCACTATGCCTTCAAGAAAACTGCAATGACAGCAACAAAAAGATGGCAAATAGTATGTAAGTTTCCCAGCAGGTAATAGAGGAAAGGCCACATAAAATGGAAAAGAATAACATGAAAGGAAGTATCCTGGAATGTGTGTGTGTGTGTGTGTGTGTGTGTGTGCGCGCGCGCGCGTGTGCTGCAGTTTGGAGGAGGAGGTGAGAAAGCAGGGTTGTAATCACAGAAATGAAGAGACAGTGAGCTGGGTAGATCCTGCTCTACTCTGCTCCCCGAAACTTAGAGGAAGTGCCTGGAGAAACTAGGACATCACTTGGCAGCAGTAAATCTTTCTCACTAAGCAGCACAGATTATATTGAAGAATAGATTATTTCTAATGTTCACTTCTGCTTGTACAATCAGAGAGAATAACCTAGAATTTCAATAAAGTGGTTTCTAGATACAGGGAGCCCTTCATCGAAAGTCATTTATGCAGAAGCTGCGTTCTTCACGTCATCAATTTTTGTCTTCTTTTTTCTTTTTTACAATAACATTCGCAAATGTTTTGCTCTCACCACATAATCTTTTACTCATAGACCTTATTTTACAAGTGGGTCAACCTTGTTTGTTTTTAGCTTTTAAAATATCATGAGACTGAGAAATTGCTACATCGAGAAGTAATATAATTTAGATTCTGGGTCTTAAACTGCACACAGTCAACTCTGTGTGAATGGTAAGTGACCTGAATATTGCCTGACTCTAACTACTTTATTTGTAGTCTGATTGGCTCCAATATCCGTCAGGGAAGTTCACTTATAAGTGTTTGTATCATAGTAAAATGTTACACTGAAGTCATTTTGGACAATATAGCAGCATCAACAAACAATTCTTCTCCTTCATCTTTCTCCCAGGATTGAGGATAAAATACTAAATTACTTCTTGCCAGACTCTCTTGTAGCTAGAGGTGGTTTTGTGACACAGCTTCAGGCAACAAGATGCATGGAGCATTCTTTTTGGGGGCTTCTTGGAAAAAATAGTTTTTCCTCAAAAAAGAGAGATATAGACAGTCATTGAGAACTCTTATTTCCCCTCTTCCTGCCTTTGTAGGCAGCAATAGGAGAGCATGTCGCTTGGAACTGCAGTAACCATCTGGAGACTGGAGCAATAAGCTGGATGGTGAAAGCCAGCATGCTAAAGATGGCAAAACAGAAAAGAAAAGAAGAGCTCAAAAAAAAAAAAAAAAAAAAAAGAGCTCAGATTCTTGATGATATTGTTGAGGCACTGACCAACCTTGGGGCACTCCTCCAGATTTGTTGTTAATGATAAGTATCCCATAATTTAAACCACTGTTACTTGGATTTTTCTCCTGTTTTATAATTTACAAAGAGTCAACACAGTTCCTGAGATTGCTCACAGAGCCAGCGGCCCAGTTGCCCCCTTTCACACACAGTCACCTGGGACCAGAGGAAGAAAAGATGGGGAGTGGAGGGTAGCGCGATCTGATACTCAGCCTGCACTCAGAAATGAAGAATGGCCACCTTGTAAAGAGAGAATCAAAGGGGCTTTTTTCATGAGGGCGTTGGTGAGCCTTGGGATGTAAACGACTCTGGTGTTCTGCACCTTTGGGAACACCAAGAAGCAGCACCTGGATAGTGGCTTGGGGGCATCAGACACCAACCAGGCAGGCAGAGGAGATAAGGAGCGGAATTTTTCTTATGCACACCTGTGTCATTTCCTAACAACTTTCCGGAGTAACAGGAAGAGACTTTGAAGAGGAGCCTGAGGTCTTGTGCTAGCCTGTGGGGATAACTGTCCAGTGACAGGTGGTTGATATCCCTGTGAGCTCATTTGTTCCCAAAGACAGAGAGATCTGTGACATTCGTGATGCACACAACACACGTAATAATTTTTATTTAAGTAAATTCCTGACAGCATACAATTCAAGCCATTCTGCAGACACAACATGCTAAAAGCAGTCTCCTTCTAAAACAACAGCTGAAAATTATTTTCATTGTGGATTATAGAGTTTCTGCAAGCCACACTCATGAATGAAGTAAGGACAGGTTCTGGTGTGCCCTGAAGCATGCCTTATTTTTGTATTAGGCTGGCAGGGTGTTTCTGATGTGCTCCACATCCTTGCCTCATGAGGCCACTGGTCAGTGAATTTCAAATGCATCCCCTCACCCACAGTGAAATCTGACCTACATTGTATGTAAAATAAATCAAAGCAGCGCAGGTCTGAGAAATTCAAGATTGGGCACAGGGCCTTACATATGTTGGCCCAGAGCACCTCTGCTCTGATTTTGAGGCAATTTTGAGGAGACTTCCCTCTGTATCTACTTTGCTGTTGTCTCCATTTATACAGTTTTAACCACTCAGATGATTTGGACCTCTTTTGCTATTCATCTGTTAGTCTAAAATGGTTCACTCTAAAATGTCCGAAATAGAGTGTTTTCCCAATCCTCAATCACACTAGGTAGAGTAAGAATTTCCAAGGCAAAGTTCTCCCTTGAGGGATAGAGTTGGGAATTGGCACTTTCTGTTTCTTATGAGACAATGACTTGAAAGTAATAAAATTTCTAGATACACAGATGGGAGGGGCCTGTTTACCATTATAGGTCTTTATGTGTTGGCCTCACCATCCCTTTGTGACGGAGAATTCCTTGAGAGAAGGGACCATTTCTTACTCAAATCTGTATTCCTTGCCATTCTTAGCATAGAGCAGGTGTTCTGAAAAGTTTGGCTAAATTGAATTGAGAAAAGAGAACCAAGGGCATTCTAGAATTGAATTATATTCCAACACACCTGCATCTAGGGATGTGAGAAACACTTTTTTAATGTTAGGATTAAATTTTGGTTTTGCTTGGGCATGCCTTCAGAATCAAATCTGAACTTCTTAATTGCTGCTTTGAGACTGAAAATTGTTTTCCCCTTAAAAGAAAACTTTTTAAAGCCTCTGTGCAAAGAATTGTGCTGGGTACTTTGACATGTTTTGCTATATTTCTTTAGGTATTTTCTGTTCCCTTTTCAATTGAACTGGGCATTGTTTTTGCCCAATTATCTCGATTTTAATATTTAATTTATTACTATTTACCGATTTTTAATACAAGGTACATTATCCCCTCAGGTGGGTATTTAATCCTCTTGTGACAGATGAGAAAGATGAAAGTCTGATGATGGAAGGGACTCTCAGTTCCAAGGGTACAGAGTAGACTGTTTTCTGACTCTAGGCACCGTGCCTTTTCTTTGGCTCCACGGTTTCATTTCTTTCCCTTTCATGTTTTATGACCCTTCTTAACCTAACATCCTTATCTTTTCAGTTATTAATCACCTCACCCTTTTCCATCTCAAAAGAACTTTCACCAGTTTTCTTTTTTTCTTCATAGTAACGTTCCGTGTCGGAGATTCCTGAGTTGGGGGCGGGGTGGGGTGTTGGGATGGAGGGACTGTAAAGAGTTGAGGAGATGTACTCATCTACAAGTTTGAGAAATTCTGAGTTGTGGGAGAATGTTTTGTAGAGTCTGTCATTAATTGCCTTAAGTACTTTTTTTTCCCTTGCCTGCCTCGTTCCAAAGATGTTTCAAGAAACAAATCTGACCAAATGGGTTATTTGGAATCTGTATTTACCATCACAATATTCTGGACAGTTGTGTTGTGAAGGCCAGGGTATTGTGCATAGATGCCAGAGGTCTGCTCCCTTTGAATTGCTATTGTTTACTTGTTTTAGTCCTTTCCTATTCAGAATATAGTCCCTGGGCCACCAGGGTCACCATCTTCTGGGAGATTGCCAGAAATGCAGATTAGCAGGTCCCACGAGAGGCCTATTGAATCAAAAGGTCTCTCGTGATGCCTAAGCACATTAAAGTTTAATGTAGTTAGACTAGAGTAGTTTTTGCAGCAATCTTGGTCTATTTTCTTGACATCCTACATTTTCTCTCCTTAAAACTATATGCATGCACACATTTGAAATTAATTCTTGATTATTTTGGCGAGGTTATTCTAATACATGTATTACTCCATAGGTTTTTTTATTAGCTGCCTTTTGGAAAGTCATTCAACCAATTAAATCAGCTGCCTCTAGTTAAAATTTTTGCTATGTTACCTTGATGTCAAGAACCATGTTTTATTTACCTTTGTGTCCACACAAGTTTCTTGTATGTAAATGCTCAATAAATTGAAGGCTGGATGAATTTTGAATTGAGTTTTGATTGAATGAATGAATGCATGGAAGAAGAGAAGTCTAGATGGGACATTCCTTAAGGCTGGGACAATGTCTTAGCTATCCTTGAGTTGACAATGCTTCACAGAAAACCTATCAATAAATGCTTCTTGGTTAAGTTGTGGCTGTTAGAAAAGGAGATGCTGTCTATTTATTCCTGGCATAAGACCCCAGAGAATAGAAACAGAAGGGGAAATAGAATAGAGTACGAAGTACAGAGCTAGGCACCCTCTCAATTGTTACCTCAGCTAATCATCACAGCATCTTGTCAACTGGGTATTATTTTACTGATGTGGAAACTGAGTTCTGAAATTTAAGAACCTCGCCCAAGTTCACGCAGCTAGTGTCAGAGGCTCATAATTTTTGGAAGTCATTTGCCATGTTGTCGTGTGCACTGCCCTGTTTTCTATAGAGATTGGAAGGTTATTATTTTCCTTTATGATATTTTCCTATTATTTTCCTTTATAATAAAACACAAACATACACAAATTTATGATTTCCCCTGGTGCATCAGAGGCGCTGTGACTCTGAAGGCAAGAGCTCCTCTTCTTGCTTTTCAACCATAGACTGAGCAGGAATAAGGGAATGAAAAGCTACTCCCCTCCCCCCACCCCGCAGGTCTTTTTCTGCGGGCGGAACGCAGGTGCTGGGGCCTTGGGGCATGGGGGGACCAGAGAGGAACGGACACACGGCCCGGCAGTTGCCTGGTAACGCCTGCTGGAGGAGTCCCAGCGTAATAAGGTCCCCGAGACGTGTCACTGGCCCTGAGTGGGACAGCGTACGAAGCCGGTTGTCTCCGCGCTAGCGGCCTGCCCCCGCTGCTTGGCGGGCTGGGACAGGGGAGATGTTGCAGGAGGAGTCGGATCTGTCTCTCATTATTGCCCACATAGTCCAGAAGCTCAAGGGCTCCAATCTGTACGCTCAGCTGGAACGGCAGGCCTGGGTAAGTGAGGCTGAGCGGGAAGGGATGGAGACCGGCGGGGCCGTGGCGATGCTTCGGCTCCTTCTGCACCCCGCCGGCCTAAGCCGAACCCCGCCTCGGCTCTCTCCAGCTCCGCTCCTGGGCACGGAAAAACCTCCTTTCCAGGTGTAAGCTCCGCTTGCTCAGCCTCGGGCGTGGGGTAATTTTTCTTTTCTTTTTTTTTTGAAGAAGGGTGGGGCACCTCATGTCTCTCTTCAGGCCAGAGAACCGCTGAGGTCGTTCATTCATATTGTGGTCCTTTACAGGGTCTCCCTTTTTCAGCTGCTGGAATCAGTGGAGGTGGGTTAGACCATACCTTGCTGCACTTTTTCCATCCTGTAGTGGGTTTGAGCCCCCAGGTACCTTTTGGCTTTCGCGTCTGTCTGTCACCTTCTTGCACTCTACCCTCCCGGCAATGAGTTCCCCCTCTAACCGTCCACTGGGCGTTTGTTGAGTGTTTTCTTATGTGCTAGGTTTTTTGGATGCAGAGATTGTTCAGGAGATCTTTGCCTTCCTTTTGTGAATATGATAAATGGAATCATACAGTATGTAAAATGTGCCTGCTTTCTGTCATTTTGCATAATGCTGTTGAGATTCATTCATGTTGGTATTTCAGTAGTTCTGTTCCTTTTTATTGTTGAGTAATATTTCATTGTTTGGATATACTACGATTTGTTTATCCATTAGTTGGTTACTGGGCATTGTCGGTTATAGTTATGGGCTGTTTCCATTTATAGAGATTATGAGTAAAGCTGATATATGCTTTCTGGTATAGGCTTTTTTGTTTTGTTTTGTTTTAGTTTTCTTTTCTCTTGGATAAATACCTAGGAGTGGAATTGCTGAGTTGTATGGTAAGTGTATGCCTATAAGTATCTGCCAAACTTTTCCAAAGAGGCTATATTATTTTGCGTTTCCACCAGCAATTATGAGGATTGCTCTGCATCCTTGCTAGTGCTTGATGTCAGTTTTTAATTAATTAATTTTCATTTATAATTACACTCCTCTAGTAGGAGCATAATGATATCCCATTGTGGCTTTAACTGCATGTGCCCAGTGACTAAAGATATTGAGCATCTTATCGAATGTTTATATCTCCTTTTGTGAAGTAGCCTGTTCAAATCTTTTGTCCATTAAAAAAAAATTGTGTTTGTTCTCATACTGTTGAATTGTAAGGATTCTTTATATATGGCATAAGTCCCTTATCAGAGATGCAACTTGCAAATATTTTCTCCCAGTCTGTGGCTTATCTTTTCATTTTCTTAACTGGGTCTTTCAAAGAGCAGAAATTTAGAATTTTCGTGACATACATTTTTATTAATTTCTTTTATGATTTGTGCTTTTTGTGCTCTACCTAAGAGTCTTTGCCTCCCCTAAGGTCTCAAAAAGTTTCTCCTATGTTTTGTTCTAGAAGTTTTATTAGTTTTAGCTTGTAGATTTAGATCTGTGTTCCATTTTAAGTCAATTTTTGTATATGATATAATGTAAAGCTTTTTTTTGTATGTGGCTGTCCAATACCATACCTATTTCTAGTACTTATTTGTTGACAAATCTATCCTTTCTTCACTAATTTCCTTGGCACCTTGGCTGAAAATTGATTCAGCACGCACACACACACGCACGCGAGTATTTCTCACTTTCTATTCTGTTCCATTGATCTGTTTGTCTAATATTATGCTTATACCACACTATTTTGATTTTTATAACTTTATAGTAAGTCTTGAAATCAAGTAATGAGTCCTCCAGCTTTGTTTCTCTTTTTCAAAATTGTTTTGACTACTCTAGGTACTTTGCTTTGCCGTATGAATTTTAGAATCATCTTGTAAATTATTACAAAAAACTTACTGAGATTTGGATTGGGGTTATGTTGAATTTATAGATCAATTTGGGGAGACTTGACGTCTTAACAATATTGAATTTTTCTTGCCAACGAACATGCATTGTCTCTCCATTTATTTGTATCTTCTTTATTTTCTCTTGTCAGTGTTTTATAGTCCAGTATACAAAAATTGCACCTATTTTAAGATTGTCTCCCAAGTATTTCATGTTTTTCGATACTATTAAAATGCTGATGCTTTTTCTCATTTCAATTTCCAATTATTTGTTGTTAGTATACAGAAATACAGTTGATATTTGTATATTTACCATGTACCCTGGGGCCTTATAAACTTACTTGTTAGTTATAGTACCTTTTTTGTAGATTGCTTTGTATTTTCCAAGTACATGTGTCATTTGTGAATAAAGATGTTTTACTTCTTCCTTTTCAATCAGTGTGCCTTTTAGTTCTTTTCCTTGCCTTGTTACACGGGCTGGTGACTCCAGTGCAATGTTGTATAGCTGCTTTTTGTTAGGTTGAAGAAGCTCTCTTCTATTCCTGGTTTTCTGAGAGTTTTATTACTAATTGATGTTGAATTTTATTAAATACTTTCCTTGTATCTGGAGAGATGCTCATGTAATTTTTTAATTTGTTAATATGGTGAATAATACTAATTGGTTTTGAACGTTGAACCAATTTTGCATTCCTGAGATAAATTCTAGTTGACTGTGATGCATTGCCCTTCTTACATATTTCCTGATTTAATTTGCTAATACTTTGTTGAAGATTTCGTGAGTATTTTTATAAAGGATATTGGTTTATAGTTTAACATCTTCATCTAGATTTTTTTATAGGTTATTTATTTATTTATTTTACTGGCTGTGTTGGGTCTTTTTTTGCTGTGCTTGGGCTTTCTTTTAGTTGCGGTGAGTGGGGGCTACTCTTCGTTGTGGTGCGCGGGCTCCTCATTGCCGTGGCTTCTCTTGTTGCAGAGCACGGGCTCTAGGCGCGTGGGCTTCAGTAGTTGCAACACATGGGCTCAGTAGCTGTGGCTCATGGGCTCTAAAGTGCAGGCTCAATAGTTGTGGCGCATGGGCTTACTTGCATGGGCATGTGGGATCTTCCTGGAGCAGGGATCAAACCCGTGTCCCCTGCATTTGCAGGCGGATCTCAACCACTGTGCCACCTAGGAAGCCCTTCATCTAGATTTGATATCAGGTAATGCTGATCTCTTAGATTAAGTTGAGAAGTGTTCCCTTCTCTCCTGTTTTCTGGAAGAATTTGTATAGAATTAGTGTTATTTCCTCCTTAAATGTTTGATAGAATTCTCAGTAATGTTATTGGGGCCTGGAGTTTTCTTTGCAGGAATATTTTTAATAAAAAAATTAATTTTTAAAATACGTGTGAGGCTGTTCAGGTTATCTTGTTGAATTTTCCACATACACTTGAAAAGCATGAGCATTCTCTTGTTGGCTGTACTATACATGTCAATAAGGTCAAGTATATTGACAATTTTGTTCAAGTGTTGTATATCTTTACTGAGTATGGAGGCTTCAGCCAGTACAGTCAGGAGCCAAGCTAGGCTTGAGTTTTGTTATTACTGTCATTAGCTTCAGTAAACCACAGCTTCACATTCAGTGGGCTGCTATAACTTTGTGCTTAGAAATAGTCCTGGGGTACCGGAGGGTTTTTCTCAGTGTCTGTATCCTCAGCTTTCATTTGTCTCTGCTTGTCTGTGCCACAGAGGGAGGGCTCTCCATGCTCTGATCCCTTCTTTTTTTTCTTTTTTTTCCATTTTCACAAACATTTATTAACTTTCATCTGACATTATTCTTTTTAATTAAAAATTTTTTTTCAAATATGTCTTTTTAAAAATATTTATTTATTTATTTATTTATTTGTATTTATTGGCTGTGTTGGGTCTTCGTTGCTGCATGTGGGCTTTCTGTAGTTGTGGTGAGCAGGGGCTACTCTTCATTGTGTGCAGGCTCCTCATTGAGGTGGCTTCTTTTGTTGCGGAGCACAGGCTCTAGGTGTGTGGGCTTCAGCAGCTGTGGCACATGGACTCAATAGTTGTGGCTCGTGGGCTCTAGAGCACATGTTGAATAGTTGTGGCGCACAGGCTTAGTTTCTCCACAGCATGTGGAATCTTCCTAGCCCGGGGATCAAATCCATGTCCCCTGCATTGGCAGGTGGTTTCTTAACCACTGCACCACTTAGGAAGTCCTAAGTAGATCTTTATTGGAGTATAATTGCTTTGCAGTGTTGTGCTAGTTTCTGCTATACAACAAAGTGACTCAGCTATATGTGTACATACATCCCCATATCTCCTCCCTCTTGGGCCTCCCTTCCGCCCTCTCTATCCTACCCCTCTAGGTCATCACAAAGGGCTGAGCTTATCTCCCTGTGTATGCAGCAGCTTTCCATTAGCTATCTATTTTGCCTTTGGTGGTGTATATATGTCAGTGCTGCTCTCTCATTACATCCCAGTTTCCCCTTCCCCCCCATGTCCTCTAGTCCATTCTCTACATCTGCATCTTTATTCCTGCTCTGTCACTCTGTTCATCAGAACCATTTTTCTAGATTCCATATATATGCGTTAGCATTTGTTCTTCTCTTTCTGACTTACTTCAGTCTGTATAATAGTCTCTAGGTCCATCCACCTCACTACAAATAACTCAATCTCATTCCTTTTTTATGGCTGAGTAATATTCCATTGTATGTATGTACCACATCTTCTTTATCCGTTCATGTGTCAGTGGGCATTTAGGTTGTTTCCATGTCCTGGCTATTGTAAATAGTGCTGCAATGAACATTGTGGTATATGTGTCTTTTTGAATTATGATTTTCTTGGGGTATAGGCCCAGGAGTGATATTGGTAGGTCATATGGTAGTTCTGTTTTTAGTTTTTTAAGGATTCTCCATACTGTTTTCCATAGCAGCTCTATCAGTTTACATTCTCACAAGCAGTGTAGGAGGGATACTTTTCTCCACACCCTCTCCAGCATTTATTGTTCCTAGATTTTTTGATGATGGCCATTCTGACCAGTGTGAGGTAATACCTCAATGTGGTTTTGATTTGCATTTCTTTAGTGATTAGTGATGTTGAGTATCTTTTCATGTGCCTTTTGGCCATCTGTATGTCTTCTTTGGAGAAATGTCTACTTAGGTCTTCTGCCCATTTTTGGATTGGGTTGTTTGTTTTTTTGATATTGAGCTGCATGAACTGTTTATATATTTTGGAGATTAATCCTTTGTCAGTTGCTTCATTTGCAAATATTTTCTCCCATTCTGAGGGTTGTCTTTTTGTCTTGTTTTTGGTTTCCTTTGGTGTGCAAAAACTTTTAAGTTTCATTAGGTCTCATTTGTTTATTTTTGTTTTTATTTGCATTACTTTAGGAGGTGGGTCAAAAAGGATCTTGCTGTCATTTATGTCATAGAGTGTTCTGCCTATGTTTTCCTGTAAGAGTTTTATAGTGTCTGGCCTCACATTTAGGTGTTTAATCCATCTTGAGTTTATTTTTGTGTATGGTGTTAGGGAGTGTTCTAATTTCATTCTTTTACATGTAGCTTTCCAGTTTTCCCAGCACACTTATTGAAGAGGTTGTCTTTTCTTCATTGTATATTCTTGCCTCCTTCATCAAAGATAAGGTGCCCATATGTGCTTGGGTTTATCTCTGGGCTTTCTATCCTGTTCCATTGATCTATATTTCTGTTTTTGTGCCAGTACCATACTATCTTGATTACTGTAGCTTTGTAGTATAGTCTGAAGTCAGGGAGCCTGATTCCTCCAGCTCTGTTTTTCTTTCTCAAGATTGCTTTAGCTATTCAGGGTCTTTTGTGTTTCCATATAAATTGTATAATTTTTTGTTCTAGTTCTGTGAAAAATGCCATTGGTAATTTGATCGGGATTGCATTGAATCTGTAGATTGCTTTGGATAGTATAGTCATTTTCACCATGTTGATTCTTCCAATCCAAGAACATGGTATATCTCTCCATCTGTTTTTATCATCTTTCTTTGATTTCTTTCCTCAGTGTCTTATAGTTTTCTGCATACAAGTCTTTTGCCTCCTTAGTTAGGTTTATCTCTAGGTATTTTATTCTTTTTGTTGCAGTGGTAAATGGGAGTATTTCCTTAATTTTTCTTTCTGATTTTTCATTGTTAGTGTATAGGAATGCAAGAGATTTCTGTGCATTAATTTTGTATCCTGCTACTTTACCACATTCTTTGATTAGCTCTAGTAGTTTTCTGGTGGCATCTTTAGGATTTTTTATATATAGTATCATGTCATCAGCAAATAGTGACAGTTTTGCTGCCTCTTTTCCAATTGTATTGCTTTTATTTCTTTTTCTTCTCTGATTGCTGTGGCTACGACTTCCAAAACTATGTCGAATAATAGTAGTGAGAGTGGGCACCCTTGTCTTGTTCCTGATCGTAGAGGAAATGCTTTCAGTTTTTCACCACTGAGAATGATGTTGGCCGTGGATTTGTCATATATGGCCTTTATTATGTCATATACGCCCTTTATTATGTTAAGGTATGTTCCCTCTATGCCCACTTCTGGAGAATTTTTATCATACATAGGTGTTGAATTTTGTCAAAAGCTTTTTCTGCATGTATTGAGATTATCATATGGTTTTTATCCTTTAACTTATTAATATGGTGTATCACATTGATTGATTTGTGTATATTGAAGAATGCTTGCATACCTGGGATAAACCCTAAATGCTTGATAGAATTCGCCTGTGAAGCCATCTGGTCCTGGACTTTTGTTTTTTGGAAGATTTTTAATCACAGTTTCATTTTCAGTGCTTGTGATTGGTCTGTTCATATTTTCTATTTCTTCCTGGTTCAGTCTTGGAAGTTTGTACTTTTCTAAGAATTTGTCCATTTCTTCCAGATTGTCCATTTTATTGTCATATAGTTGTTTGTAGTTGTCTCTCATAATCCTTTGTATTTCTGCAGTGTCAGTTGTTACTTCTCTTTTTTCATTTGTAATTCTGTTGATTTGTGTCTTTTCCCTTTTTTCCTTGATGAGTCTGGCTAATGGCTTATCAATTTTGTTTATCTTCTCAAAGAAGCAGCTTTTAGTTTTATTGATCTTTGCTATTGTTTCTTTCATTCCTTTTTCATTTATTTCTGATCTGATCTTTATGATTTCTTTCCTTTTGCTAGCTTTGGGTTTTTTTTGTTTGTTCTTTCTCTAATTGCTTTAGGTGTCAGGTTAGGTTGTTTATTTGAGATTTTTCTTGTTTCTTGGGGTAGGATTGTATTGCTGTAAACTTTCCTCTTACAACTGCTTTTGCTGCATCCCATAGCTTTTGAATCATCATCTTTTCTTTGTCATTTGTCTCTAGTTATTTTTTTATTTCCTCTTTGAATTTTCTTCAGTGATCTCTTGGTTATTTAGTAGCCTGTTGTTTAGCCTCCATGTATTTGTATTTTTTTATAGTTTTTTGCCTGTAATCAATACCTAGTCTCATAGCGTTGTGGTCAGAAAAGATGCTTGATATGATTTCAATTTTCTTAAATTTACTGAGGCTCGATTTGTGACCCAAGATGTGATCTATCCTGGAGAACGTTCCATGTGCACTTGAAAAGAAGGTGTATTCTATTATTTTTGGATGGAATGTCCTATAAATATCGATTAAGTCCAGCTGGTCTAATGTGTCATTTAAAGCTTGTGTTTCTTTCTTTCTTTTTTGTTTGGATGATCTGTCCATTGGTGTAAGCGCGGTGTTAAAGTCCCCTGCTATTATTGTGTTACTGTTGATTTCTCCTTTTATGGCTGTTAGCATTTGCCTTATGCATTGAGGTGCTCCTATATTGGGTGCATAAATATTTACCATTGTTATATCTTCTTGGATTGATCCTTTGATCATTATGTAGTGTCCTTCCTTGTCTCTTGTAATGGTCTTTATTTTAAAGTCTAATTTGTCTGATATGAGTATTGCTACTCCAGCTTTCTTTTGATTTCCATTTGTATGGAATAACTTTTTCCATCCCCTCACTTTCAGGCTGTATGTGTCCCTAGGTCTGAATTGGGTCTCCTGTAGACAGCATATATATGGGTCTTGTTTTTGTATCCATTCAGCCAGTCTGTGTCTTTTAGTTGGAGCATTTAATCCATTCACATTTAAGGTAATTATTGAGATGTGTGTTCCTATTATCACTTTCTTAATTGTTTGGGGTTTGTTTTTGTAGGTCCTGTTCTTCTCTTGTGTTTCCCACTTAGAGAAGTTCCTTTAGCGTTTGTCATAGAGCTGGTTTGGTGGTGCTGAATTCTCTTAACTTTTGCTTGTCTGTAAAGCTTTTGACTTCTCCATTGAATCTGAATGAGATCCTTGCTGGGTAGAGTAATCTTGGTTGTATCTGATCCCTTCTTCAGCAGTAGTCTATTGTTTGTTACTCAGTCCTAAGCTCATGGTAGATACAGACATTCTGTGTTCTGGTCCTGTCCCAGTCCAGGTGCCTTGGAGGTGGGTCTTTGACAGTATTCCTTTCCCTTCTGCTTTTGGCAGCTAAACTTTGCCTTGTGGCAAATGATGGGTAAAAGAGAGATTCGTGCTTCTTTCTAGTGCTGGCTTACCTCTGCTTTGTACTGGTATAGGATTTGGGGCCTGTGAGAGTTTCCTTATGTTTCTGTGAGGAAGACAATTTTTGCATCTATTTCACCCCCAGAAGCAACAAATTATTGCCTCCCTCAGAGGTTTAAGTCCTCTTCCTCAAATGAGAGGAGAGTTTGGGCAAGGTGACATGGGTGCATGCTTGTTTTCTTGCACACCTGTGCCACAGAATGGGGCTCTCTGTAGTTTCCTGCTCTGCCCTCAGCCCTGATGGAGACCTATGGAAAAGAGCATGCAAGTGAGTGTGAATTGCCCTTGTGTTTTGAGCTCCCAGTGTTTCTAAACTGACACGCTAGCCCATATCTAATCTATAACAATTAACAATTTTTGTTGAATTCTTCTTTCTTGCTTGTATGATAGCCTCCTTTTCTTCTTGTGCTTTGTCTTTAGAGGGACTTGTTACTCTTTGGAATTTAGTTCACTTGATTATCTCAAAACTGCAGTTTTCTGGTGAGTTCAACAGTTACGATTTTGTAGATTATACCAATTTTTCTAATTGTTAGTGTGGGAGTGATGTTTGTTATTCTGGCTTTCCACATCCTATGCATTAGCGGAAGTCCAATAGTAAGTGTTGAAGGATTGAATCTATGTCACTGAGATAGATTGGTCTGTAATTTTCCTTTCTTGTAATGTCTTTGACAAGTTTTATATCAAGGTTATACTGGCCTGATAAAATGGTAGGGAAGTGTTCCCACTTTTTTGCTTTTCTAGTTGATGCAAAAGTGTTATAAGACTGTGTTATTTCTTTATTAAATGTTTGTAAGAATTCTCCATCAAAGACTGTGTCTCAGATTTTCTTTTGAGAAGGTTTTTTGTTTTGTTTTCTTGTTTTGTTTTTAATTAGTAGACTTTATTTTTTAGAATGGTTTTAGGCTTACAGAAACCTTAAGCAGAAGATACAGAGTTCCCATACATCCCCTCTCCTTATACACTGTTTTCCTTATTATTAGTGTCTTGCATTAGTATGGTTTCAGTGTCCTAAAAAAATCCCGTGTTCCATCTACTCATCCCTCCCTCCTTCCAAGCCCTTGGTGACCACTTGATTTTTTATTGTCCTTGTTTTGCCTTTGAGAACATCCTTTAGTTGTAATGATACAGTATGTAGCTTTTTCAAATTGACTTCTTTCACTTGGCAGTGTGCATTATGTTACTGTATGTCTTTTTGTGTCTTGATAGCTTTTTTTTTTTTTTTTGCTGAATAATATTATGTTTTGGGATGTAAAAGTTTGTTTATACATTCGCTATCTATTGAAAGATATCTTGGTTGCTTCCAAGTTTGGCAGTTATGAATAAAACTGGTATAAACATTCCTGGGTAGATTTTTGTGTTGACATAAGTTTTCAGCTAATTTGGGTAAATACCAAGAAGCCAGTTTTCTGGATTGTATGGTAAGAATTTGGTAGAAACTGACAACTTGTCTTCCATCGTGCTATACCATTTTGCAGTTCCACTACCTCTGACTGAGAGTTCCTGTTGCTCTGCGTTCTCACCAGCATTTGGTGTTACCAGTGTTTTGGATATTAGCCATTCTAATATGTGTGTTGTAATATCTCACTGTTGTTTTAATTTGCAATTCCCAGACTTCCCTGGTGGTCCAGTGGTTAAGACTCCATGCTTTCATAGCAGGGGCCGTGGGTTTGATCCCTGGTCAGAGAACTAAGATTCTACATGCCACACAGCAAAACAAAGCAAAAACAAAAACTGTAATTTGCCATTTCCTAGTGACTTATGATATTGAATACCTTTTTATATGTTTATTTGCCATCTACATGTCTTCTTTGGTGAGGTGTCCCTTCAGGTCTTTTGCCCATTTTTATTTACTTATTTATTTTTATTTATTTATTTATAATTCTTTTGGTCACACTGCACAGCATGTGGGATCTTAGTTCCCCTACCAGGGATTGAACCTGGGCCCCCTGCAGTGGGAGCATGAAGTCCTAACCACTGGACTGCCAAGGAAATCACCCTTTGCCCATTTTTAATTGGGTGTACTTATTGTTGAGTTTTAAGAATCTGTTGTATGTTTTGGGTACAAGTCCTTTGCAAATATCTTCTCCCAGTCTGGGGCCATTCTTTTCATTCTCTTGGCAGTATCTTTTTCAGAGAAGTTTTTAATTTTAATGAAGTCCAACTTATCATCTAATCAATGCAGATTAGTGTTGTTTGGTTTTTTTGGGGGGGTATGTACCCAGGAGTGGAATTGCTAGATCATATGATAGTTCTATTTTTAGTTTTTTAAGAAACCTCCATACTGTTTTCCATAGTGGCTGTACCAATTTACATTTCCCCTAACAGTGTAGGAGGGTTCCCTTTTCTCCATGCCCTCGCCAACATTTGTTACTTGTGTTCTTTTTCATGATAACCATTCTGACAGGTGTGAGGTTTTGATTTGCATTTCCCTGATGATTAGCAGTGTTGAGCATCTTTTCCTGTGCCTTTTGGCCATCACATTTCCTCTTTCAAAAAATGTCTGTTAAGTTCTTCTGCCTATTTTTTTAATCAAGTAGTGTTTTTTTTTTATATTGGGTTGTATGAGCTGTTTATATATGTTGTATATTAATCCCTTATCAGTTATATCGTTTACAAATATTTTTTCCAATCACTTTGTTGATGGTTTCCTTTGCTGTGCAAAAGCTTTAAGTTTAATTTAGGTCCCGTTTGTTTATTTTTGCTTTTATTTCCTTTGTTTCAGGAGATGGATCCAAAAAATTATTGCTGTGATTTATGTCAGAGTGTTCTGCTTATATTTTTCTCTAGGAGTTTTACAGTATCCAGTCTTACAGTTAGGTCTTTAATACATTTTGAGTTTATTTCTGTATATGGTATTAGAGACTGTTCAAATTTGTTTTTTTACATGCAGCTGTCCAGGTTTACCAGTGCCACTTATTGAAGAGACTGTTTTTTCTCTGTTGTATATTCTTACCTCTTTTGTTGTAGATTAATTGACCTTAAGTGTGTGGGTTTATTTCTGAGTTCACTATCCTGTTCCACTGATATATGTGTCTGTTTTTGTGCCAATACCATACTGTTTTGATTAGTGTGGCTTTGTAATATAGTCTGAAGTCAGGGAGCATGATTCCTCAGCTCTGTTCTTTTTCTCAGGATTGTCTTGGCTATTTGGGGTTTTTTGTAATTCCATGCAAATTTTAAAATTATTTGTTCTAGTTCAGTGAAAAATACCACTGGTATTTTGATAGGGATTACACTGAAGGTATAGATTGCGTTGGGTAGTATGGTTACTTTGACAGTATTGATTCTTGCAGTTCAAGAACATGGGATATCTTTCCATCTGTTTGTGTTGTCTTCAGTTTCTTTCATCAGTATCTAACAGTTTTCTGAGTATAGCTTTCTTAGGTAGGTTTATTCCAAGGTATTTTATTGGTTTTGATGGGATGGTAAATGGGATTGTTAACTTAATTCCTCTTTCTGATTGTTCATTGTTAGTGTATAGAAATGCAACAGATTTCTGTATATTAATTCTGTATCCTTCAACTTTATTCTATTCATTGATGAGCTCTTGTAGTTTTCTGCTGGCACCTTTGGATTTTCTATGTATAGTATCTTGTCCTTGTTGTTAATTTCCAGCTTAATGTCAGTTTTGTCAGAGAACATTTTCTGACATTAAATATTTTAAAATTTGTTGAGGCTTGCTTTACAATCTAGTACATAGTCAGTTTTGCTGCATGTTCCACATGCACATGTAAAGAACATGTATACTGTCACTGTTGGGTCAGATTATCTATATATGTCAGTGAGGTCCAGGTGTCAATTATGCTGTTCAGCTTTTCTGTAATCGTATTGAATTTTTTTCTGTTTGTTACCAGCTATTCAAAGACATATGTTTAAATCTCCCACCATGATTGTATATTTGCCTATTTCTTTTAATTCTCTCATTTTTTCTTATTTTTTAATTTTAAGGCTATTTCATTGGTTGTATATAGTTTTATTATTGTGATGGCTTCATGAGGAATTAACCCCTCAATCCCTATGAAATGGCCTTCTTTCTTCTAATAAGATGCTTGCCTTCAGGTCTGTTGTCTGTGATGTTAGCATGGCCACAGCAGCTTGTTTGGTTAGTGGTTGCGTGGAGTGAGTTTTTCCATGCTTTCATTTTCACCCTTTCTGCACCGGCATCATCATAGAGCTGGTTTTAAATCCAGGCTGATGGGTCTTTTAATTTTAGTATTTAGTGTGTTTATACTTTATGAATTTACTGATATATTTGGTTTTATATTTCTGGTCTTAATATTTGGTTTTTTAATTTGATACATTGGCTTTATATTCTGCTTTCTCTCTTTTCTAATATTCTTTTGGATTATTCAGATATTATTCAAATATTTTTGTTGTTTTATTTTCTTCTCCATTAATTTGATATTGCACATTAGTTCTTTATGTAGCTACCATAGAGATTACAGAATTTATTCTTGATTAATTGTAGTCTTGAATAAACTAATCTTTTTTTTAACTATTTCCCTGTAATGTAATGCTAGAACTTAGAACACTTTACTTATTTATACCTCTTTTTCCTTTGTATTATTTTTGTTGTGCATTTTATTTTAAATTCCACAAGACATTGCTATTATTGTTTTGTAGCATAAGTATTTAGTCAATATTAACTCTTTTTTTTTTTTATTTTAGGATTTTTAATGGTATTGCTGGCATCAGTGCATTCATTATGTGATTTTTCAGAAAGGAGTTGAAATCCTCTGACCTCAATTCTGATTGTTTCTGATTTGTGGCTGAACTGCCTGAGTAGAAAATTTATCTATCTTAAAGAAAAAAAGTAATATTTACTCATTTTAACCAGTTTTTATCCTTTCTGTTTGTCATTATTCTCTTCTACTTTTCTATATTTACCCTGGGGTTATTTTTCTTCTGCCATAAGAACTCTTTTTAGTATTTCTTTTAGTGCAAATTTCCTGGTGACAAGTTCTTCAGTTTTGTTTGTCTGATGATGTCTTCATCTTCATTTCTGAAGGATTTTTTTTTCTCTGTATAAATTCCAAAGTTTTTAGTAATTTTTTTCTCGGCATGTTGAGACATTTCATTGTCTCGTGGCCTCTTTGTTTTCTGTTGTAAAGTTAGTCATCAGTTGTTTTGTTGTCCACTAATGTATGTCCCCCACCCTCACCCTGGCTGTTTTAGCGTTTTCTGTCTTTGGTTTTCAGCAGCTTGGTAAGATGTGCCTTGGTGTGTTGTTATTGTTGTCTGCGTTATTCTTATTGCTATTTAATGTGTTGTGGTATGAGTTTGTGGAGCTCCTTAAATCTGGGGCTGGTCTCTTTCTCCAGTCTGGAAAGTTTGGTCATTATCTGGGTGTTTGTTCTGCCACATTTTCCTCTCACCTTTCTTTCTGAGACTCCAGTGTGTACCTATATTAGATTGTTCACTGAGTCTTAATTATCTTGAGTATTCTTTTTCTTTATTTTACATTATTTTTTTTCCTCTGTGCTTCAGTTTGGACATTTTCTTTTGACCTTCTTTCAATTCACTAATCCTGTTTTATGCTATTTTATGTCTCTTGGTAAATCCATCTAATTAATTCTTATTTATATTTATTGTATTTTTCAATTTTAAAATTTCCGAATGGTTCTCTTTTATTGATTCCATTTCTCAGGTAAAATGCCTGCTTTTCATTTACTTTGTCCAGTTTTTTCTCTTTTAAAAAGTATAACTCATAATTGTTTTAAAGTCTTTTGTCAGTTAACACCAATATCTGGATGATATGTGGATCTCTGTCTGTGGTGTTATTTTCTCTTATCTTTTGTTCATGTGATTTTGTCTGCTGGAATGCTTAGTAATTCTTATTTGATGCCAGACATTGTGTTCAAAAAACTGTAATGCCTCCTGATAATATCTTTCTTTCCTGAGGGTTCACTCTTCTCTCCACTGGGCAGATAGTCTTGTGACTGATTCCCTTAATCCAATTAGGAAGTGTAATGGGTTGAGGCTGTTTTACTTTCAGGCTCAACTTTCCTCTGGTTCTTTCCTGGCTCTCACAAGTTTTCAACTAAGAATTTGATATACTCTAAGGGTCCTTTCCCCTTTGGGTCCCAGACTCTATCCTGTTTCTTGTCAGACTGCTAAAAAACTTTTTCACAGGTTTCATGCTTAGGTTTGTAGCTTTCTACCCCACAGAGTTCTAGTATTCAAAAAATTTCTTGAGAAAAGTGGCCATGAGCTTAAGATCTCCAAGTCTATGTCACACCTGTGTTTATTTCTTTGTCCACTTCGGTAGCCGTCCACCAGGCTTTGTACTGGGTTTGTCCTGATTCTCAGCCTTTTTTTATGCTCAGAATAGTGATCCCAGGGAATATGTGACTACAGAAGCCAGTTCATCTCTCAAGATTTTTCTCTTTCTGTTGCTCTAGTTCTTGTTCTCGGAACAACTCTCTTCTGTCTTCCGATAGTTGGATTTTTGTTTGTTTGTTTGGCTGTACTAGTGGTTCTACATACGAATGCCAATTGGTCATTAGCTCCTGCATACGACTTGGAAATATAAGGCCTACTTGTGAGGACTGAACAAGATAATATGCCTGGCACATAGTAAGTGCTCAGTAAATGGAAGTCGGAGTTAAAAATCCAAATGAAGTATCACTCCTTTGTTTAAAACCCCTCAGTACTTCTCATTGCCCTTGGAAAAATGTACAAAGTCCTTGATTAGGCTACAAAGCTTGGTGGCACTGTTCTTCACGCTCCACTCTTCAGCCGTGACTGTCTAAGCTTTGTAAATCTTTCATAACCTTCCCGTTTAGCTTAGGTACTTCTTTTTTTGTGATGGATAGGATCTAGAACTTTATTTTTTGTAGAATTTAAACATCTGCCTTCCCCACTAAAGTCTGTTTCGTGAAGGCAGGAAAAGACTATGTGTCTCTTGTTCTGCTGTCTTTTACACCTAGCATAATGACAGGCATGAGAAAGGTGCTCAACGTGTCTTTATTAAATGGAACAAATCCCAATTCTTCTTTCTTAATGTTCATTCTAACAGTATATATTGAGTACCCACTATGTGCCAGATACTTTGCCAAGTGGTAAAAGATTATGGAAAGCATCTTTACCATAGGAATTCAAAGTCTGCTGTGGCACTCTGCTTTTCTTTAAAATGTTTTTCCTTTAAATATTTCTTTTTATTCTAATTTGGAATCTAATAAATCAATAGCTGTTTCTAAATTTTATAAGAAAGCCTGAAGTTTCAGAAAATAAGTAGTAATGACAAAACTTTTTTCAAAGATTTTTGTATTTCAGAATTGCAAATAAGAGATTCATGACCTGTGTAAATTATAACTTCATTTGGAGATTACTGCCCTGAAGACATGTTTTTGTTCCTTTCTGTTTTGAACTCCACTTCTGTTAATTCAATGTGATTATGTATTTCGATTATTCAACAAATTTTTATTGAGTATTTGCTATGTGTCAGGCACAATGCTAGGCCCAGGGGATAAAACTATGAGTAAGATAAAGTTCTGCCCTCATGGTGAGATGATAGTATTACGAATAAATACAGGTTCACAATCCCTTATTCAAAACCTAGGGGCAGATATGTTTTGGAATTCTCATTTTTCAAACTTTAGAAAGATAATTCATGCATATTCTGTATGTTATTTAATATCCTTACCATTGTCTTATGACACCTTAATATTAATGCAGCAAAATGTATGAATTTTCACACTAAGTGAATAGTCTCATGTCTATTCAGGTGAGATCAGATTTTGCTACCAAATGGGTTCAAGTCAGGACAGATTTTTGCCACCAATTCAGTTATGAAAAAACTTTGGTTTTTTCAAAGCTTTTCAGGTTTTGGAATTCGAAATAAAGGATTATGTATGTATACATATAACATCGGGCAGTTAATTGCCTTGAGGTAATAAAGGTAGAGCAAGGAGGAAAGATGAAGATAAGGAGATGGTTACATGGGAAACTCAAAAACATGTATTTGGGCGATTCTTAAGATAAAAAGAGATCTATAATATTATAGATTCTTACTTTAAGAGAGTATAATTATAGATCCTTTAAAAGTAATGTAATACAGCCTTGGACTTGAAAAAGTATGTGAGAGCAATTTTGCCTTGGTTTCTATCCAATAGCTCAAACATTTAATAGAAGTCAGCTAACTCTTAAAAGGCAACTTTACAATCAGCTTTGAGAATATACATTTAAACAACTGGCTTTTTGTTACACGCCTTTAAAAATGTAATCAGGAGGTCATTTTCCTGCCACGAGCAATTTCCGTGCTGGCTTAATTTTGTCTGAGTATATTCAGAAAGTGCTAGAGCAAGTACTGGCCCAACTTACCTAGAAAAATAAAAATTACACAGAATACTTCAAAGCCAAATATAAATGATTTTCAGATTTTTCCCTTGCCACTAGTGCTTCTCTTTTAGTGTTAAACATTGACTTTATTTTAATGTATCCTTTTATGTATTGAAGTTCAATTAGTTAAGATCTTGATATAATAACATGGAATTTTGTGTTTCTAGAAAAAGCTTATGGTTTTTGACTTCTGTTTTCCTAAATTATGAAATCAACCTACATCTTAAAATTGAATTTGTTCACTCATCCTCTAGACATTAGAGTGATAGCCTAATTCCAGATTTGATGTCCAGCACCAGATCAACATTGTTATTTTGTGTCATGCATTATTTGTGTTTAAAATGATGTTGTGTAAAACCTCAAATGTTATTTCCATTCCATTAAGTACTTAATAAGTCTTGTTGCTCAGATTGTTATTATAAATAATAGAATTGAGAAAGGAAGGAACCTGAAAGAAGATAAGCTTTGAAGAGAAATAATATATTCCTTTGGAAGGAACAATATAACTGATAGGATGTTGTCATGAGTCTAGAACCCCTTAGCATCTTTTTTTTTTTTTTAATTTTATTTATTTATTGGCTGCGTTGGGTCTTCACCGCTGCACACGGGATTTCTCTAGTTGCTTCGAGCGGGGGCTCCTCTTCACTGTGGTGTGCAGGCTCCTCATTGTAGTGGCTTCTCTTGTTGTGGAGCACAGGCCCTAGGCGTGTGAGCTTCAGTAGTTGCGGCACATAGGCTCAGTAGTTGTGGCTCACGGGCTCTAGAGCACAGGCCCAATAGTTGTGGGGCACAGGATTAGTTGCTCCGTGGCATGTGGAATCTTCCCAGGGCAGGGCTCGAACCTGTGTCCCCTGCATTGGCAGGCGGATTCTTTACCACTGCGCCACCTAGGAAGTCCCCTCTTAGCATCTTAATGCTGGTGTCCGTTACTAAAAAGCTTATGAAATTATGTATCAAATACCATTTGTTGTTTATTCACCATTATGAGAAATATGCACCATGTATAGAGAATGTAAAGATAACAGAAATGAGAGAAGAAACTGACATCATTTTAGGGAAATGAAAATTAAATAGATTTAATTAAATATATTTTAATTAAATACAGTTTCTGTAAGGCATGGACAGATAGAACATATATTAGTATTTAAAGTCCTGTGCCATACCTTGGCTACTGTCATGTCCTTTCATCTTGGAAAGTAAGACTGAAGAAATGAATTATGGTGTACAGGATTTCAAAATAAGGAACTTCTTGTCTCCATTGAAGTTAAGCACTTGAGGGATTAGATAACTATTAAAATGTGGATCTGCTTTGTGTAAGCACGTCTCTTCATGTTTTATTTCAGACGGTCATGTAGGGTTCTTGAATTAGGTAAGGCCAAGTTGAAATGAGAGGGAAAAGATCACTAATGTTCCAGGCATAAAGTATTACGAAAGAAGGCTAAGAAGTAAAGATGTAGAATAAGGGGCATAAGATAATCCGTGCTGGCAAAAAAGGGGGTCAGCTTGGGGACATCAGCAAAAGAAAGCCAGTGAGGGATCCATCCTCAGGTGAGAAACCGGAACAGAGCTCAAATTATACAATACAGATTCAGTATTAAGGCGTGGTCCACTTGCACAGAGCCAAAATTTCCAATTTGAAACTAAAACTCATTCCTGGCTACGATGCATGTCCACTGGGACTACTGGGATTACAGAAACAAACTGGGTTTACAGTTTTAGAAAGAACCAAACATATTAGGAATCAATGGGGATATCCAATTCAACATGTTTTAGTTGAGCCTCTTTTCTGTGGTGGTGATAGGCTCTTAAGAAAAATTAGATGAAGTCCAAAACAGTTATGTTAATGATAAGAATGTTTATGTTTGATGTGGGAAAGGGCATTATATCGATTTTTTTGTTTTTAATCACATTTCTCTCTTAGCTTTTTGTTTACCTCACTAAATATGTTTTGAGTTCCACAAGAGTGAGAGAGGACTGTGTGTTGGTTTTCTATTTTATACAGAGCAACTGGCATGTAGGATGTAGTTCAATTAATTACTGAAAGAAGAATTCAAATGAATAGGCATGTACTAGGGTATAACTATACTAAAGGAGACCCCTGGGATTGGAAAAGACTTGGATGGCACTCAGGGTGGGAAGATGGGAGTCAATTCCCAATGTAGGAACAGTGAGAAAGCTAAGCAGAAGGTTTCTGTTGCAGGGTACTTCTAGAGAGATGAAATTATGTAAATTGGGTAGGACAAGATTTTTAGAGGCCTATAAATGCCGGAATGAGTCTGTCTTTGTTTTATATGCAGTGGAGGGTCGTTGCAGTATTTTGAGGAGGGTGAAGACATAAAAGTAGTTTTTTGGGACACTAGTCAGGCACTGGTGAGCAGGTTAGATGGGAATGCAGAGAGTGTTCCCCCGTCATCCTTCTCTTTATTCCTTCCTGTGTTCTGTTGGAACTTTCACTATTCTACAAACTGATGGTGCACAAGAACATTCCCATGCCCCTGCTCAGGCTGTCCACTCAGCCTGTACGCCTTTGCTCCCCTCTTCCGGTTTCTTCAATTAGAATTAACTGTTCCTTTCTCTATGGATAATACCTCTGTCGTAACATATTTTCTTTCTTATAGTGGAGTAAGCTTTTTTATTGGCTATCTTCCTTTCTGGACTAAAAATTCCAGATACAAGGACAGTGTCTTATTCATCTTGTGTTTCCCATGGTTTTGTTTTATGCATTTTTATTTGTAACCTTTTTTTTACTCCTATTAATTTTTTTTTCCTGGCTGTGCCACACAGCTTGTGGGATCTTAGTTCCCTGACAAGGAATGGAACTTGGGCCACAGCAGTGAAAGTGTCAAATTCTAACCACTAGACAACCAGGGAATTCCCTTCCCATGGGGTTTTGCAGGTGTTGGCCTAAGGAATCTCTAGTGTAATGCATTTAATGAAAACATGTTAATAAAGTACTTACTGTGTGGTTAAGTATTGTGTGGGTGTAGAGATGAAAGACGGGTCCTCTAGAAGCCTATAGTCTAGTGCAGTGGTTCTCAGCGTATGGTCTGGGGACCCCTGGTGGTCCTAAGACCCTTTCAGGTCAAAACTATTTTGTATAATACAAAGGCCTTTAAAAAAAAAATTCATTGTGCTGACATTTGTACTGACGGTACAAAAGCAATGGCGATGGGTTTAAATCGGGGAGCTAGTAGCAAACTGTACCAGTAGTCATCGTGCTCTTCACCGGTGTACATTCACAATTTAAAAAAAAATTTAATTTGAGTGTCATTGATTGAACAGTAAACGATTATTAATTTTATTAAATCTCATTTCTTGAATACACGTTTTTAAAATACACTGAGGAAATGGAAATTATGCGTAAGGCACTACTGCTGTATATTGAAATAAGATGATTATCTAGAGGAAAACCACTGCAGTGATCAACTGAGGTACAGGCTGAACTGCTTTTTTTTTAAATGAAACATCTTTACTTTTAAGAATAAACTGTTGACAGACTGTTATTCAGATGTTCAGACTCAGATGTTTGGCATATATTTTCTCTAAAATGAGCAAAGTGAGCCTGTCACTTCAAGGAAAACTGTTTTGTGTTGCCAGTGATAAAATTCAAGCTTTACAAAAACTGGCACAACATTGTAAGGCAATTATATTCCAATAAAGAGCTTAAAAAAAATTGAAGCTTTAAATAATGTGTAGGACAAGTATTCTGTTAACATCTTCCTGAAAAACCTGGACGAACTTTTTGGCCAACCCAGTACAAATCAGATTTTGGAAAACTTGTATTCATCTCCATGAATGTGGTGGCTTCTTAATACATATGGACTTTTCTGATGATATTGATGGTGATATTAACAAATGTTACTTTTTGATATTGTTTAATGAAATGTGTTCACTGCATCACTTAGGTAATATATTTGAAATGATCAATACATAATGTTACAAAATCACGTACAGGTAGAAGATTGATTCAAAGTGCACGGCAGTCAATACCTGTTTTTCTAATAAAGTATGAAAAGTTTAATGATGTTCAGATTGCAGCTAATCTTTAGGAAATTACTATTTGTCAAATTTAGTGTACTATCAAAGGAGAACGCCCACAGTATCTGAAAAGGATATAAAATATTCTTCCCTTTTCCAGTTGCATATCTGTGTGACACTGATTTTCATATACATTAATCAAAACAACATAGTGTCACAGATGAAGTATCACAGCAGATTAAAGAATCGAGTTGTCTTCTACTAATCCAAACATCAAAGACATTTGCAAAAAATGTAAAACAGCGCCTCTTTTTCTCACTAATTTTTGTTTCTGAAAATACAGCTCTTTTAAATAAAAATATTTAGGTTAATATATAATGGATTTACACTGTTATTTTAAAATGAATTGACTCTTTTTTTGGCTGTGCTGGGTCTCTGTTGCAGCGCACAGACTCTTTGTTGCGGCACGCGGGCTCTTTGCTGTGGAACATGGGCTTCTCTAGTTGCAGCATGTGGGCTTAGTTGCGGTATATGGGATCTTAGTTCCCCCACCAGGGATCGAACCCAGGTCCCCTGCATTGGGAGCGTGGAGTCTTAACCACTGAACCACTAAGGAAGTCCCGATAAATATTTTTATTGTGGTAAAATAAACATAAAATTTACCATTTTAACCATTTTTAATATACTTGAAATGATTAGTTCAGTGGCATTAAGTACATTCATATTATTGTCAACCATTATCGCCATCCATCTCCAGAACTTTTTCATCATCCCAAACTGAAACTCTGTACGCATTAAACACTAACTTCCCATTCCTTCCTCCTCACAGGCCATGGCTATTACCATTCTCCTTTCTATCTCTATGATTGACTATTCTAGATACCTCATATAAGTGGAATCAAACAGTGTTTGTCTTCTTCTGACTGGCTTATTTTGCTTAGTATAATGTCTTCAAGGCTTATCCATGTTGTAGATGTGTCAGAATTGTCTTCCTTTTTTAAGGCTGAATAGTATTCTGTTTTCTTTATCCATATATTTATCTGTGGACACTTGGATTGTGTCTACATTTTAAATATTGTGAATAATGCTGCTATGAGCATGACAAGTCCCTGCTTTCAGTTATTTTGAGTATATGCAGAATTGAAATTGCTGGACCATATGGAAATTCAATTTTTAATTTTTTGAGGAACTTCCATACTAATAAGCAAATAGGTTTAATTTTTCTGTATTAATTTCTAATACTGTAGGTATCAGTAGATATAATACACATAAACAAAAGTACTGTTGGATCCTTAATAATTTTTAAGAGTGAGGGTCCTGAGGCTTAAAAGTTTGAGAATCAGTGGTTTAGTGGAATGAGTGAAGTAGAGAGGTAAGTTAGGAAGTTACTGCAGTAGAGGCCAAGTTGGACTGGACTTTGCTCAGGCAAGAATGGCCAGGGTGGTAAGGAGAATTGTTACATGAAGAGAACTTGGAGAACCTGGAAACACATGTGACCTTGAGAAGCTTTCAGGGAAGACATAACAGCTAACTTGGGATATTTGAAGATCTCTCACAGAAAAGGGATTCAGCGTGACCTTGGGGTGGGGGTGGGGGGCATATGATGGTGGCAAATGTTAAGGGGAATCAATTTTAGTTCATAATAAAGGACTTTCTAACAGAATAGTCCAAAGATGGAATTGACCACATGTAGGGAAAGTTAGCTTAGAGTTTCTAAGTGAGAGTTTTTAAGCTAGAAAATCCCTTGGAAGAGGAGAGCCAGTCATTAAATGGTTAGTTTACCTAGAAGACCTCTATACTCCCTGCTAACCCTGAATTCTGTGATTCTTCGGGGATGGAAAGATGACGCCCAGGATTGGCACAGTGGCATCATGAGAAGTGGAAAGAATGGGGCATCTTTAGAGAGAATTAGAGGGCTTTTGGAACCCTTTTTGTAAATCTTTCTATGCCTTGGTTTGTACTTCATAAATATTTAGCCTCAGTTTATCTCCCAGCTTTTTTGACCCCTGCGGCGACTTCACCCACTTTGCTTCTCCAGTTTCCTTTACTCACCACGTTTAGAAATTTAAGATTGCCAGTGAGCAGTGCTTTGGATTAAGACTATTCTGGTGCAAGTAGAAAGAAACTGGATGTGTGTGTGTGTGTGTGTGTGTGTGCATGTTGGTGGGGTGGGGGTTGGGGTGGAGAGGGCCATGTGTTTTTAGAATGCAGAATGGTGGAGGCTGTCAGAAATATCAACATAAATAAATTGGTAAATTGTATGCGGGGCCATGGCTAGGAATGGATTGTACACTCTCTTGCTAATTATCTTTTGATCATATTCTTTACTAGCTCTTACAGTGAGCTAGAGGCATTTTGTTTAAAAGAAAGCTTAACTTTTGTTATAGATATTTTAAAAACCTCTACCTCTAGTCACTCCTTCCCTGCCAATCTTCTACATTCAGTCCACTGTCATCTCAGCATATCTTATATTTTATAACACAATTTTAACTTATGTTGGACTTCACAGCTGAAAAATAACTTTGACAAATTTTCTGATTGAGTCTCCTAATAACCTAGTTCAGGTGTCATATTCCCTATTAAATAAAGAAAATTGAGGTAGAGAGGTTAAATGACTGCGCCTAGGTAACAAATGAGGCTGAGAGATGATTGCAGGTCTTCTCATGCCAAATCTCACTCTCATTTAGTCCCAAGTGATTTTAGAACTATGCTCTGATATATCCAACGATTCTGAAACATTCTATTCACTTAAAAATACTGAATTTAAATACTATATTAAGAAACAACACTCTTTCAAATGCATTGTTATATCAGATACTCCATAATCCACTATTGTGATTTCACATTAACTTGTTTCTACACAGATCCCAGAGGAAAACAAAACAAAACAAAACCCTGCTTCTTTTGTCTCTTCATGTTTGGACACTTAGAAATGTGTCGTTGGTGAGGAAGGATGTAAATCTGCCCTGGTCTTTCCAAGTATTTGGGCTCGCATATGTCCACTCATGGTACCTTGTACAAGTGAGGTAGTACTGCAGGGGGTATGCAGTGGCAGGCATGGGCCAGGCCGAGCCAAGGTGCATCTGCTCAGCACTAGCCCCCGTCCTGGTGCACTGCTGAGATGTGGGGCAACATCTGATGTGAGACGGGACACGCCACATGGTAGCAATACTGTGGGATGCATAGTTTCAGCAGTTCTAAGTATCAGAAGCCCTTTTCTGACTTTTGTACGTGTGATAAATACTTTTAGTGATTTGTCTTCAAAATAAAAATATCCAACTACCTGCTTCTCTTTTGATTTCCTGCAGTGATTTGTTTGGGAGTGTGCTGAGATTGCCAGGAGGGCTGTTAAAAATGTAAACACCTATCTCTGTGAATCTGGGTTGTTTTTTTTTTTATATTGAGCAAAGAAATGCAAAAATAAATTAGATATTGAGGCCATATCAGAATAAAGCTGTACCTTTTTAGTGTTAATCATACCTTAGTGAGAAAAGACTCATTGTTTTCATTGTCTAGTAATATCACTTTCAATGTGTTTTATATAGTAGGGTTCCAAATAGGGTTCAGATTTCATTTGAAAAATCAGGTTATGCTGCTAAAACATGTTTGAGAATTGCTGTGCCTTATCATGTTGTCCTCCTGTCACTGTCCTGCTTCTGAGTCTCAGATTTCTTAAGATTCTTATAATTAGCTTAGATGATTAATGAATTTTGGTTTGCTTTTGATATCCAAAAGTGTATCTATGAGATCTAGTAACCCTGAAGTACTGAAAATGCTTAGGAGGAATGATCCTTTTTTTCTCTTGAAATTCTTTAAATTTTGCTAATTCTGAGTCATTTCTAAATACAGACTTCGTAAAAGAAAACCTATTTCCTTTTGCCTTGATACTCTTGAGTAATGAGCAGGGTTCTGTAGCTTTTAAAATCCTTGGAATAAGAGACTGGAAAGCAGTTTCTTCAGTTAAATGTAAGTTTTATAAAGTTCCTTGTGTATTTGAGGGGAAATTAGTTTAAAAGGATAGAACATGGTTTGGTCACTATTTTGTCAAGCAACATTTAATGCCAAGTTAACACTTGGGATGCAGAAATGAAGACATGGTCTTGCCTTTGAATTTAACAGTTAAAAAGAGAAATAGGTGAGCTGAAAATTACAGTGTAATTGGGTAAGTGCTCTCACAGAGGAATAGCGTGTACTATCTTTGCAGGTAGCAGGTGGGGGTGGTTGGGAAAGAAGCTAGTATTTGAGGGACGTCTGGAAGTGGAAGCTAGTAGGTATTTGCCAAGGTGGTGAGGGAGCTCTTGTATCTGAGGAAACAATATGAACAAAAGCCTGGAACCCTTAAAGTATTTGACAGTGGTTATATCTCACTGTGACTAGCCTACAGGGTATCAGGGAGGAGGTGTGAGAGGAGAGGATGCTGTTGGCTTGGTGGAGCAGCAGCTGATGAATTTGGAGAGAGAAGTTGGTCTACGTTGTGACGGTCCCAGTGTGTCCTGCTGAAAAGTTTAGACTTCTTATATATGCTGTGGAGATCCACAGCCAAGAAAGACTTACCATTTAGGAAGAAAATGCTGGAGTATGGATTGCAAAAGAGAGAAATTGGTTTATTTAGTCAATAAACATTTATTGAGCATCTACTATGTGAAAATAACTGTTCTAGGCATTGGGATACAAAGGAGAACAAAAAGACAAAGCTATCTGCCCTGGTTGAGCTTACCACTTCTAGTGTAGGGAGGTATACCAATAAACACGGTAAATAAATAAATCATACAGTATGTTAGGAGGTATATATGCTAAGAGAGAAGAAAAAGTAGAGTAAAGCAGTGTGAGAATGCCAGGTAGCGGGTAGTTGCAATTTAAATAAGATGGCAGCACTACTATATATAAAATAGATAACTAATAAGGACCTACTGCATAACAGGAAACTTGACTCAATACTCTGTAATGGTCTACACGGGTAAAGAATCTAAAAAAGAGTGGATATATGTGTACGTATAACTGATTCACTTTGTTGTACACCTGAAACTAACACAACATTGTAAATCAACTATATTCAAACAAAAAGAAAAGAATAAAGTACACATACCAGATGGGGAGCTGACCATGTTCTTCCTCCTTGACCTATAAACAGAATGATCAGGTTGCCTTAATAAAGTGGGACTTTAGAATGGAGAGAAGGAATAGACTGGGGGGACCTATTTTTCTTTTTTCTTTCTTTTTTTTACCCTTTTGGTTGTAAAGTAAAACACAAACAGAAGCTACAGAAAACAAATTTATAATGTAATGAATTATTATAAGATGAATGACCTTAAACAACTACCCTGGTGAAAAAGTGAAACTTTGCCAGCCGCACCAGAAACCTCACCATTTGTCTCATCCTAATCACAAGCCCCTCCCTCCCAGACAACCTGATTTTTATGGTGATCACTTTCTTGCATTTCTTGGTAGTTTTATTAACCAAATGTATATCCCTGGATGCTCTTAGTCTTGCCAATTAAAAAAAGATTTTTTGATACAGCTTTTAAGTCTTTTAAAAATCTATAGGTTTTCTCTCTTTCCTTCCTCCCATCCCCTTACAATTGATCAGCTGAAGAACTGGACCAGTTGACCTTTAGGATTTCTCGCAACCTGAATTTTTCTGATTACACACTCAGATGGTGCAGCTTAACATGTTCCTCTATCCGTCGTACACCTTGTAAGTTGACAGTTGGACCCAGAGGCTTTGATGAGACTCAGATGCCATCTCAGTGGCCGCGACTATAGGCAGTGGATTCTCCTTTCACTGAGAAGCACACAGGGCTGGTTGTCTTGTTTTGAAGTTAATAGCTGTTTCTGCTCAATGCCTAGAATTGATTGAGGGTTGCAAAGAGGTGATATTCTAATTATATCATATCTGTTTTAGTTATTAGCTGGGATATTTTTATAAAGAGACATTTCCCCTTATCTGTTATTTGGTTACCAAGCAGTATAGTTCCTGTGGGAAAGGCAGGCTAAATAAATCCCCTTTTCATTTATTTATCAGTTTTCAAGGAAATAAGCTGGTTCCCTGTCATCCTCAATTTTTATTACTCTTATCAAGTTTTTCTTCTCAGAAAGAGAGAAGGGGAGTCCCGGCTGGTCAGTTTCAAGAATGCACAGGTGCTGGGCTGCGCCCGCGTCTTCACACCTCACTGCTGTACTGGCTTGGACGAAACCTCTTCCAGCACCGGCTCCTGTCCTAAAATTAGCTCATCATGTTCCCGTGAATACTTGCTGGCTGTTTTGGGGTTCTCCTCTTTTCATATCTATCAGATACCCCTCTGCTTTTTCTCGTATAGATGCTAATACCACACAGGTCTTGTGACTATTGGTTTGTCCCCAACGCTTGTATTTTAGGTTTGTGGGGGATATCTTGTCACCACGTGTGGTTGTAAATGTTTACCGTGGGATTTTGGTTTTGCTCTCTAGTTGCTTGGTCTGTTTTTGTGTGGAGATCAGGGAGATTAAAAAAAAAACCTCACTGCCACCCATGCCATCTTCCCAGAAAGGGGTTAAATCATAGAAGAATTAGAATAGAATTGAGAATAACTAAAGTTTCTGACTTGGAAGATTTGGTGAATGGTAATTTCATGGATGAGGATTAAAAATAGAAGAGAAAGAGAAAGGTAGTGAGGGGAAGATAAGATCAGTTTTCGATTTCTTAGATTTGAGATGCTTATGAGATACCTTAGTAGAAATGCCTTCTTAAGAAATATGCTTCTAGAATTTGATAGAGCGAGGTGATGAAAGATGAACACTTTGAAGGTAATTGAAGCCATTAATAAGCTGGAGAAATTAGTATTTTTGGTAAAAATTAGCAGTGTGAAAAACCAGTAGAATAGAAATCATGCAATTAAAGATAAAAAAGAGACACTAATGAGCCTTTGTGAGTGAATAGTTTTATATATTTTCCATAAATATGTACAAGTGCAGGTTTACAGAGCAGCAACCCAAAGCTGACACTGTTCAAAGCTCCAGTTAAGTGGATGCAACGGGGCTTCTGTTTATTAGGTGTGTGTCAGTGCCACATATGCTAAGTATAATCTTAAGAGAATGAATTTATAAAATCTGAGTGTTTTTCCTGTTAGAAAAATAGATGTTAAATATTCATAAAAATAAAACTCTTAGGTAAAGATGTTAACTATTCATAAGCTGCAAGGTTTAATGTTTTAAGACTATAGTATACTATCACAGATCCTGTATTTTAAGAGTGGGTGAAAAAGTCTCTCTTACGAGCTATTCCAGGTACTCAGGTGCTCTGACCTCATACTGTTTTTTAAATAGTACGCACATTTGAACATTCCTTTTTAAAAATTTCATTAGCACTAAATATCATCCCAAAGGACTTACTTTTTACTTACCTCTGTTTTTTCCTTTCTTCTTCCTTTTCTTCTTCTTTCTAAAATTAGGCCAGTCTTCAGAGACCTGAGATTAAACTTGAATCACTCAAAGAAGATATTAAGGAATTCTTTAAAATATCAGGTTTGTGAGTTGCTTTTTTTTTTCTTCTCTAATTCTTTAAGGCAAAATAAGGAAATACTTTATTTTGAGGGAATATTGTATCCACAGCCAATTACTCATCCAATATTGTGAAACAGTGGCTGGATAGGTTTTTATTTGGGGAGAATTAGAATTTTTAGATATTTCTGCAAAAATGCTGCAGAAATTCAGGAACACTTTGGGAATGACTGCTTTACATTAATCAGCTTTAAATACTGTTTACCTTCCTGGTCAAAATACATCCTGAATGTATTAAGAATCTCCTTAGTTAAGTAACTTGTCTTTTACCTTTCATTTGTGGCTTTTTTCCTTCTATGCTTCTTTTCTCTCCTCTTTTCTACCCTTTCAAAGAAAACAGAAGAAAATCCCAACTTTTTTAGAGCAAGCTGTTTAGAAGCTTTGCACAGGGAAACTGAAATATTAAGTGGTTTACTTGCCCAGATAAGTTCAAGTAGTTAGCAGCCAAGCGAACTGATCTGACTGGTGGTGCCTCATAATAGTCTACTTCTGTTGTTTAGGAGTTTACTGACTAGTTAATTGTCATAAATTACTTGTGATCTTTGTCAGGTGCCTGGCTGTTTCTTGCCCTTCCCTTGGTACATTCCTCATAGCACTGGTAGTACGATAGCCAAAGATGTTGGCATTCATTGAGCACCTTAACGGAAGAAGGAAATATTCTTCTCATCTTAAGAAAATGGTGCCATAGTTTTACTTACAAAATAATAAATCATGTTGATAACTTTGCTACTTAATGTTAGCCAAGGTATATTGGTAAATATATAAGAAATAATTCCTTAGTATAACACTTTACATAGCAGTTGGCAGTTGATAAAGTTCTTTCACAAATGAGTGTGATGTTAAAGTTTTTGTGAGATAAATTTAATTATAATGTATGTTTATTTTTAAAACTAATATGTTTGTATATTTTATTCCTTTTTTTTAAAATAGGTTGGGAGAAGAAACTTCAGAATGCTGTGTACAGTGAACTGAGCGTGTGAGTTTTCCTCCCTGTTTTGAGACATGCTTGTGTTTGGCTGTAGTTGCTCTGTGAGTCGTGGATATGGTGTGCCGTGTGTACCCATTGTTATTATTTCTCAGTATTTATGTGGCATTTCATGTAAGCTACTACTATTAAAAATTACAGTCTTGCCTGGGAATCAACAGGTGGGGTTTTTTTAATGCCCAAATTTTTGTATTAACAATGCATTTATCCAGTGTAATTAGGAAATATAATATTTCTCATAAGTGAATATTTCAGGTAATTTAAGCTTACCAGTGCTCTTTTTATTACTGCCATTTTGGATGTTACCCTTTTTCTGTCTTTGTAAACTGACCATTCTAAATACCATTAACTCTTTTTTTGAAAAAAAAATTGGTGTCGTTATTAAGAACATTAATGTTTTTATTTGTCTGGATTTGTTCTCAGAGTCTGCTGAAGTGTATAGAACTATTTGTCACTACAAAAAATAAAGATCCCAAATGTTAGCTTTGGTAGTTTATTTAATGTTCCATTATTCATCAGTTATTTATTTCTAGCACTATACCAGACACTGGGAATATGGCATAGAACAATGAACACAATTTCTGCCCTCATGAAGTTTAGAATCTAATAGAGTCCTTATGTCTTTTCTTTTTCTGCTGTCAGTGTACCTGTGTCTCTAGCATTCTCTAGTTTCTCACAATCCCATTTCCAATTTGCTCCTTCTAACCTGCTGTTAACTGGGAAACAGGATAACGCAGTTTACCAGAACTGTTTCTAAAACAAAGAGACGCAAATGAATGCTTGTGGATTTGTGCTTAGACACACGTTTTTAAAGTTAGTATTTGCTTCTTTGCTTATTGCTATGTTCTGAGTTGGTTTTTGAACTCCTGAATAGCTATCTATTAACTAAAGTTAATTGCGATGATACTTTTGGTTCTAGTCACTAAAGGAAAAGACATTTATCATGACAAGTAAGGTTTTAAAATTCTCCAAATGCAGTAGTAATACCACAGGTTGATGAAACCAATATGGACATGGTGATTTATCTCTTTGCCTATTAAATCTTGTAGCTTCAGTGTCTTTGTCTCTGTTATGGGCAGAATAGAAGCATCTGCTGTGTATAATTCCAAATATTAGTATTTCATTCATTGTCATATCTTTGGTATCCTACATAATAGACATTAAATAAATATTTTATTTTGAATAACTTGTTGGGATATTGGAAGGAGCCCAGTAATACTACCTTTTTTCCTCGCTTGGGTTCTGAACAAATTGAGGAAATAAAATAAAACATAAAAGCAAATGGGAGATCAAAATCATACTTTTATTTGTGGTAAAGACTGGGTAGGAGGACATAGCTTAGTGCAAGAGCAAAATAAGCTCTTTAACTGAACTCCAGTCTTAAATAGACTTAACCTTCTAGTTAAATAGCATTGGTGAGGTTGTTCAGTTTATTCTTCGAGAATTTAAAAGTTGGAGAAGGCATTAAACCTCTTCTGTGGTGTAGTGAGTAAAGCCCTGGAGAGAGGCCAAGCATGTTACAGTGAGGGAGCTCTTTTCACGTGAAAGGGCACATCTAGGGTGGGGGAAGAAGTGTTTCCTAACACAAATCAGAAGAATAAAGTAAATTTAACATATTCTGTTGCACTTTTCATTGACAGAAACCATTAGATGGGCAAGTAAAGAAAGCAAAAGTAAAGCAGAAATATATATTGTTAAGTAATTGGAGCTGAAAAAAAAATACATACTCTTCATTCCTAATAGAAGTGTGAACGCGTGAGCTATACAGGTCCTATCTGGAATTTGCTCATGTCATTTTACTCGTTTTAGTAGACATTCTAAAGATTTTAGTCAGATTTTTATTTAACAAATACAGCAGGAAAACTTCTGTATTGTGTTCTTACATGAAGCTTATAATGCTAGCCCAGGTTAGCTCTTCCCACTTACAACTTCCTGCTTTGTTTAACTGTTATTGTGTTAGTAACCACGATAGCTAGTAAATGATGGTGCTGGGGTTTCAGCTCTAGCTGTCTGATTCTAAAGCCCGTACATTTTACTGCATCTCACATATACAAGAAGTCCCCCACATATGAACATTCAAGTTACGAACTTTCAAAGATGTGAACGTGCGTTTGCATGTCCAATCACGTAAGTTAGTTCACGTGTCTGGTGTACACTGTCACCAGACGTGCGTGCGTCCTCTACAAGTGGTTGTGCTTTTGTGTACTTTACTGTACAGTACTGTATAGAGTACGGTAGTACAGTATCTTTATTTCAAGTTAGTTCTGCAAGAGGACAGCTTCCCTGAACTCCTTGCTGTGTAACATGAGGAGCTTACTTATGAAGACCTGATGGAATTGGAGGCCCAGAGAAAGGATGAAGAGAGACACGAGGAAGAAGTTAAGTGAAGAACCAAGGAGATTCACGACACAAGAAATGGCTAGGGGATTTTCTTTGAGGAGGCACTGTTAGTTTTTGAGGCACAGGACCTGAAAAGAGAATGGTACATGAAGGTTGCAGCAGTCTTTCAGAATGTAATCCAGTGCTACTGTGTCATCTATGACAAGAAAAAAAGAGCTTCTACCAGACGTCACTGAATCTGTTTTTCAAGAGGGTAGATAGAATTGAATCCAGCAAGAAACCAGCACCCGAGCCATCAATGCCAGGCTTCCCTCCATTTCTTATTGCTGACAGTCTTTCAGCTCTACCATTTCCCACCTCCCCTCTAGTCCCCGACTCTTCTTGCCTATTCACTGGATGCCAGCCCCTGTGTGCCAGCTGGTGTTACTGTACCACTGTACTTTGCAAGGTTCTGTACTGTAAGATTAAAAATGTTGTATCTTTTGTGTTTGTTTCTTATGTATTATTTGTGTGAAAAGTATTATAAACCTATTACAGTACAGTACTATTTAGCCAATTGTGTTAGTTCGGTAGCTAGGCTAACTTTGTTGGACTTACAAACAAATTGGACTTTATGAATGTGCTCTCGGAATGGAATTCATTCATATGTAGGGGACTTACTGTATTTACATCTTGTTTCTTACCTAGATTAAAAGTGTTCTGAAAGAAGAATTATGTCTTACATTTCTTTGAGTATCTCCTATAGCATTAAATAAATGACACTGAGTCAGCAAGTAGTTATTGAGCCACCCAACAATACTAGCACATTATTATTCAATAACTAAATATTTGTTGAATTGAGGAAACTTAGTGTAACTAATAATCCTAAACTTACTGTAAAGTTTTAAGAGAGTCTTTACATTGAAAATGTACTGATTTCTTTCTGCATCTTATTCTTTATTGTATTCTGTGTGGAGCAGTTTATAAAAAATTAGAAGACCTGTTATTTTCCCTTAAGGAATATAAATTAAAGAAATGTATAAACTTTGTTTAAACCTTCTATATACGTATATATTATAAAAAATATATACTGTAGTCTACTGTTGTAGGAGATATATGCAAGTGTCTACTATACCTTGGAGAGGTATAAATGCTGAACTACATTGGACCCAGAATGGAAAGATATTAGATAATGAGTACCTTACACTAGACCACAAGATTGGGTAAATCTTTATAAATACAGTGTTCTCTGGAAGAGTCCTCAGGTAGTAGACCCGGGCACCTCCAAAATGTCCTAATCATAGTTCTTCTTTGCCTTCTTATTTTTAAATGTTAAACTGTGTGTTATTTGGCATGTGTTATGTACAGAACTAGATGCTGGGATAATGAACAAGCTAGGTAGATGGTCCTTGCCTTTTATGGACCTTGCATCCCAGTGGGGCACAGAGACTTTGAAGAGGCAATTACAGTACAACATAGTAAGTGCTGTAATAGGGTAAGTACAAGGAGTACATAGTGCAGGCAGTTAACTCAGACTGGGGATGTCATGATGACTTGTCACAGGAAATAATACTCAGCCTGAGATTACAAAGCTGAGCTGGAGTTAGTCAGGGGAAGGAATAGAGAAGAAAATTGCTTTAGGCACAAGGGAACAACAGGTACAGAGGTTTAGAGGTGGAAAAGAATATAGTATATTGAAGGAACAAAAGTTGTATGGCAACAAAAGTTGGATGGTAGAGAGGAAAGGGGCATAGGAAAGGATGATGCTAGATCTATAGGCAGGGATGTGCTTCTTACTCAAGGATTTGTAGACTGGATCCTAAAAGCATTTGGGTGCCATTTTATGATTTTAAGCAAAGTAGTGACATAACCACAGTTACATTTTATTTATTCAGCAGCGTACTGGGTATCTAGTAAGTGCCACACCTTATGCTAGACCTACTGGAAATACAATCACTGGTGAATAAGCAAGACACTGCTCCTGACTAACAGCCAGGCAAATTGGCAAATAGATTGAAAACAGTGTGGATGCAGGGGAGACTGCTTATGAATCTGTCAGATGAATGCAGGCAAGAAATGTCAGTTACCTGAAACAGTGTCAGTAGAGTAGAAGATGAGTGGTATTTACAGGGATTTGGGAGACAGGAAGAGGGAGGAGTCAAGAGTGATATGCAGGTTTCTGCATTGTTCCTGTCTACTGACCCTCATCTCTTCATATTACTAAATGTAAAATATGTGAGGACAGAGATTTCATTTCATTTCATCTCACTTCACTTCACGTCACTTCATTTCATTTCATATTTTGGCTTTGCCATGCAGCATGTGGGATCTTTCCCGACCAGGGATTGAACCCGTGCCCCCTCCATTGGGAGCGTGGAGTCTTAACCACAGAACTGCCAAGAAAGTCCCAAGGACAGAGATTTTAACATGTTTTGTTCACTGCTGTATCTCTATTGCCTTGAACACTTAGTAGGTTCTCATTAAATATTTACAATTGAATAAATATCTAACTTTATTTTGGTTTTAGTATGAATGATTTGGGGGTTGCCACTTCTTACCTTTTTTTAATGAATAAATTTCTTTGGGCATTAAATAACCCTTAAGATCACCAGTAAGTGCTCTCAAGTTTCAGCCCTAAATTTATAAGTTTTATTAAATTTAGAAATAACTACCATTAAAATGGAAGAATTTTAGAGTTATATTAAATTATAAACCATGTCTCTTTACAAACAATATAGTGAGTGGTATAAAATATATAGCTTTTAAACTGTCTTGCGTATAAGAAGAAATACTGAGGTTTCTAGAGATTGTCAATTTTTCTTTTCACTTGTGAGTGGGGAAAGTGATTTGTTTAGGTACATGGAATGCAGATTTTAGTAGAAAAAAACAATTAGCCAGAAATAATCAGTTAGTGAAACTGTCTGATGTCCCCTTTGGATGAGGAATTTCTCGAGAATTCAGTGTATGGTTCTTGATTGTTAGAACATGGTTGCTTTGCTGTAGGTACAAGTTCTATGACTGATTTCAGTGGGAGCTGTGTGTTGTTATGAAAGAGGTTGAAACCTCTAAGTAAATGTTAAATTGCTGTGTTTCCTATTGCCTTCTCTATGATTTTATGTCGCTCTGTGCCTCTGTCATTACATTTCAACTGTCCTGCCTTTTTCTAATTTTTAAACATTCGAGATTTTCCCACCTCAGAGTCTTGTGCTTGCTGTCCTCTTACTTGGAGTGTTCTTCCCCCACACCTTTGAATGGTTGGCTCCTTTTCACTCATGTCTTGGTTCAAATATTAGCTTTTCTAGACACCTTCCCTGCCCTTCCAGATCTCTTTTGACTCTATCCTGCTCTCATTTTCTCGTGGTACTTATTACTATTTTATATTGTTTGATTTATTTATTTATTTGTTTTTATAAAATATTGACTCTTTCTTCACTAGAATATTAGTACATGAAAACAGGAGATGACTGTCTTAATCCCACCATTATACTTAGTACTTAGAATGGCTCAATTAGTTGTTGAATAAATAAATCTGTTTTCTTAATAAAAACAATACATTTTGAATTAAAAAAAGTCATGTTACATAGAAGACAAAAAATTTATGACATTATTTTTTACAATTTTATTAAATTTGTGAATTAATGTAGAATGTAATATATTAAATACTAAAACATGGCTATCACAAAAGGGAGTATTTATACTATCATTTCAGTCCTATGGAAAAGGAAATTAGGAGAAATGAGAAAAGTTCATATATTAGTAAGTTAATGGACTTCTTTAGACTTCAGACTTTAAAAAATTTCTCTGTGTTATAGTATTTATATACTAAAATTAAGAGTTGTGAAAATTTTCATATGAGCACTTACAGAGATAAATAATTTTAAAGTTACCTAAATTTATGAATTCACTTTAACTTTTAACAAGTCATTAAGTTGTTAATTTAAAACTACAATATTAGTAGGATAAGAATTAAGGTTTTATTTGGTGGTTGTACCTTGTGTAAGCACAAAGAACTGCTAACAAATATTCTATTTCATTTATATCATGGACTACAGAGGTAAGTAATTTCTAACCAAGCAAACTGATTAATTATCAAGAGCAATATATAATATTCAGCTCCTTCTTCTTATCCTCAGGTTTCCTTTACCCAGTCATCCTGCTGCACCTCCTGAGCATCTTAAAGAACCTTTGGTATACATGAGGAAGGCACAGGTTGGCTATTGTTCATTTTAATTTTATTTTTCCATACCAAGTTATATAATGCAGAGTGAAAGATCCTTATTAATATTAGGACTGTATTTATTACATGAAAGACTGGGTAAAGACCACTAAAGTGTGAATAGTATTTGCATACTCTTTATTTTCAGTAACCAAGAATTACACTTACTTAACTATAGTAATCTTGAAAATGTTAGGTAGGAGAAAAAAAAATCATGTATCATACCAGCCTAAAATGTAAAATATGATAAAAGTAAATATTATTTAACAATTTGTTCCTCATGTTCTGTGATATTAAAGGAATGAAATAACTCACTCTTCCCTTAAAATTTTGGCTTTTGACACCAGTGTTACTGATACAACATTTGTAACATTTGTTTTTGCAGCAGGTTGTTACATACTGTTACATACTGTATTCTATTACAGAACCCAAATGAGCCTTGTAACTAAAACGGACTGAAAACAATGAAAAGTCACTTTAAAAGAATAAAATAGAATAATTTTAACATAAAAAACTGTAAAAAGCTGTTAAAATAGAAACTTAGTAAGTTCTGTCGCATGCCCTTACCTCCTTTAGCTGACCTTTGCCTGGGCCCAGCCTGGTCTGCCCACCTGTAAGGTAGCACTGTTCATGAGCCTTCCTCACAGTGCTGGGGCCTCTCTAACTGCCACTGCTGAGGCATTTAGTGGACCTCTCCTTCACAGACGCAGAAATTATTACGAAAATCTTCAAATATACCCCAAGGAACTCCCATGAACCCATCACCCAGCTTCAATAGTTACCATAGTGTTTCTGCTGCTCCTGAGAAGTGTTCTGCTGCTTTGAGTTACCATGTTCCACAGTGGGAGATGTTAGGCAGGTTTTTATCTTTCTGCTTTTATTTTCATTTTAAAACCCCTCAAAATTAGAAGGTGAAAGGAAGCAATATAAACAAAAAGCATGGAGATATTGTAAATATGTAATATATTTACATATTTGTAAACGTGTAAATATATATATGTAATATGTAATATATGTAATATATTTCTATCTCTAGGTGGTACTTTGGGGTAGCAATCTACAGTATTTATTATTGATATGTCATAAGTCATAATCATTACATGATACGTGTACAAAATAATAGTTTGGTCTTCTGTTGTAAAGATATAAACTCAAGAAAATAAAACTAAATTCTTGGGACTAAGTATTTTTTGGCAAAATTTAAAAATTTCTGAAACTTTTAGAGAAAGTATCAGTTTTAGCACAAGTATAAAAAACAAAACGCAAAAGTTAGTTTCCTATTAAGACTGAAGAGATGCAGAGAGAAATAATAGGTCTGTTCTTGAAGCCTACTGCTGGTTGCTGAGACTGTGTGTGAATGGTAGATGTGTGTATTGTGTATATGTATGGTACTCCTCCCTTTTCTCTCCAGGCTCACCCACTAGATCCAGAGTTGGCATGCTACAGCCCGTGGGCCAGATCTGCCCTGTCACCTGTTTTTGTATGGCTAGCAAGCTAGAAATGTTTTGGGGTTTTTTTTTTTTTTTTACATTTTCAACTGGTTGAAAAATCAAAAGAAGAATAATATCTTGTGATGTGTGAAAATTATAGGAATTAATAAAATATGTTTTATTGGAAAATAGTCATGCTCCTTTATTTACATATTGCCCATGTCTGCTTTTGCACTACCATGTCAGAGTTAAGTAGTTGTTAAATAACTGTTATATTTTAAGCTGTAAAGCTTAAAATTTTTACTCTCTTCCCTTTTACAGGAAGTTTGCAAATTCCTGCACTAAATTATTCAGTTCTTTAAGATCAGGGACTGTGCTTTTTATCCTCAGCATCTAAGCACAGTACCTAGCCCACAGAACACTCTTAGTAAATGTTTGCTGAAATACAGTTGACTCTTGAACAACATGAGTTTGAACTGCTCAGATCCACTCATATGTGGATTTTTTTTAACGCTACATACTACAGTACTACACTAACTTGGGTTGGTTGAATCCGCAGATGTGGAACCATAGGAACGGAGGGCCGGCTGTCAACTTATACTCGCATTTTCCACTGCGTGGAGGGTTGGCTTCCCTAACCTCCAAGATGTTCAAGGGTCAACTGTAATTGATTCTTTAACCATGGTCACACTAAATACCTCCTCCACCAGTTAGTGTTTGCTTGTCTTCCCATATTTGTTCTCCTCTAGTCATCTAGTTCTTCAGCTCCCTGTTCTATCGGGCAGTTCTCTTCTTTGTGTGAAAGCTACCTAGTCTGGATCGCAGGACTACTATTCTATCATGTTCTTTCTTTCCCCTGATATCTTTTCCCCCAACAGACTTCTTCTCTGTCTGCCATTCCAGTCCTCAGTCTAAGGCCACCTCTACTGTCTACTTTCTCTCTTCTCCCAAACTGTTGAATACTCAGGGCGAGAAATCGCAAAAGTTCTATGTTTATCATTAGTTTAGTCTAAATCCATTTATTTATCTTTCACGGGATTCACTTTGCTGCCTCTCAATCCTTTTGTTATTAATTATTCATTATCTGCTTTTTCAGCTGGGTTTTTCCAAAGTTTTTTAATGCTAGTATAGCCTTAAGTTCTCCCTCTATCTCACTCATTTTTAACATTTGTCAGTTTATTAAAACTATTCTGGTCATCTCATTTGAGCTTCCACAGCATCCCTCTTTTTTGTTACCACATCTTTTTTGATTCCAGTCTTCTGTGATCAGCTGTCTACTGTATATTTCTTCTGTGAGATCAAACCTAGTGTGTCTAAAACTGAGTCTATTATGTTATTCCTAAACTTAGCATCTCTTCCTTATCTTCCTATTTCTGTTAATTGGTTTCTATCATTATTATAATAATTTAGATTTGAAATATCTTTGATCTCAGCTTTCCATATCAAATAGTCACTAACTTCTATAAACCATTTCTCCCATAGGGTTGTAGTCTTCCCTTCCTTTGCATTATCAAGGCCATCACCATGGTGATCATGCTGATGATGATGCTGACTGTCTTTTACTAGGTGCTTACTTTGTTTCAGACATTAATTTACAGCCTTGTCTATAACTACCAACTTTCAACTGTCTTTCTCCTTGTATACCCTCAGTACTACTAACTTTAACCTCAAGCAGATGAACCCTTATAATGTATCTCACTGCCTTCTAACAAATCTTCAGTGACTGCCAGTTGCCTAACAAATGAAGTTCCTACTCCAAGGCCCACCATTTAAAAGTTTTTACTGTCTGTCCCCAGCTGCTCCTTCTGCTTTATCAGTCTCTGCTGTCTTATAACTGCACTTTGTGCCCTTCCAAGTGAATCATTTTGCCTTTCCTCTCGCATCTTTAATACTTATCTTGTTTTCCTGTCATGGAAAGCCCTCTGCCTGCTTTGCATTATGTAAATCCCATCTGTTTTGTGTCACCTCAGATGGCATCTCTTCTCTGATGTTGTTATTACCCCTGTTGAAAGGATCTCTCCCTCTTTTGGACTCTTGCAGCACACTATCATTTTATGGCCCTTATCACAAATCGCATTCTGTTATAGTAATTTCTGCACGCATCTTTCTGTCTTTTCCTATAAGCCTCTTGAAAGCGGTAACAATTTTAAAATACTTCTGTATAACTATAACATCTAGTATGCTGACTTTTATGTAGCAGGAACTTAGTAAGTTTATAATGAATCAGTAAGTAAGGGCATTTACCATCTTTTGTAGAAATTATTACAATATTTATTTAAAAGGTATTTACTGAACGCCTACGAGTAGAAGACACTCTGCTATGTGCTATGGAGATTCAGAAATAAATTAGATACAGATTCTGCCTTCAGGTAACTTCATGATTTAGTAATTGAAATAAGACTTGGACTTATGTACCTATAACATAAGGTAGAAAATGCTGTGTGCTATAGGGAAGACGGCCAGGAAGTTTTCTGGGCTGATGAGGGGAAGAGGCTTCTGATACTGCATCAGCATTTTCCAGAGTGCTTTACACTGAATCCTAGCCCTGAGAGATGCTCCATAAAAGGGGGTTTCAGGGACAAATAAGTTTGGAAATGGAAGCACACATTGCCTTCCTCTTGGTGACTCACAATTTATGTTATTATTTTTAGTGGACTTGATTTTTTATGAGTTTTAGATTTAGAGAAAAATTGAGCAGATAGGACAGAGAGTTCCCATAGATCCCGTACCCAGTTTCCCTAGGAACATCTTACATTACTATGGTACATTTGTTACACTTCGTGAACTAATATTAATACATTATTAATAACTAAAGCTCATATTTTATTCAGATTTCCTTAGTTTTAACCTCGTGTCCTTTTTCTGTTTTAGGATTCCACCCAGGATACCACATTACATTTGGTTGTCATGTCTCCTTAGGCCCCTCTTGGCTGTGACAGTTTCTCAGCCTTTCCTTGTTTTTGATGACCTTGACAGTTTTGAGAAGTACTGGTCAGGTGTTTTGTAGAATATGCCTGTCTTGGAATTTGTCTGATGTTTTTCTCGTTATTAGACTGAGGTTGTGGGGTTTTGGGAGGAAGATCACAGATATAAAATGCCATTTATATTCATTAAGTTATGTCATGGTATATACTGTCAGCATGATATTTCACTGTTGATGTTGATCTGGATGGCCTGACTGAGGTCGTATCTGTGAGGTTTTTCCACTGTGAAGGTACTCCCCCCACCTTTTTATGTATACTGTACCCTCTGGAAGGAAGTCACAGTGCACTCTTGAGGGGAAGTTATGGTCCACCTCCCTGAAGGGGAGTATCTGTAGAAATTATTTGGAATTCTTCTGCATGGAAGAGTTGTCTCCTCTCCCCCATTTATTTATTTATTCAGTCATTTATTTATATTAGTATGGACTCATGGGTATGTATTTTATATATTTTTAAAAAATCTAATACTCCTTAATTTTGTTGCTTACAATTGCTTTTAGCATGCTAACAGCTCAGAGAGGTTCTGTCGTAAAGAAACTGTTTAATTTTTATTTAATCTAGTGTTGTTCAAACTTATGTGACGTATTTCCATGTAAAATACTTTGGGAACTGCTTTGCTACGCCTTTCACAGAAAGCAATATTTGAAAAAACTTATATGCAGCGTGATAAATATATGTGCATAAGTTTTCTTGTGAAATAGTAGTAAGCACATAGAACTCTGATTATATGCCAGGTACCATTCTAGTGCTTTACAAGTATTCACTCATTTAATATTTATGCTGACTGTATGAGCTGAGTTACTCTTATGGTCTTAGATAGGGCCAACGTCACAAAACTGCTAAGTGGAAGACCTGGGATTTGAATCTGGACAGCCACTCTAGAATCTATACTACCTGATGATATTCAGCCTGTTCCTGTATCCAGTCCAGAAATACTCAAACTCAGGATGTGCCGTGTGGTTGAATTCCTCCTGTTCTCTGTCAATCCAGTAACCTTAGCAAAAATGAGAATTTTGCTAGTTTTATATTACTTCAATTCTCATCCCCTTCCTAACTGGTCTTTCCGCCTTCTGTATTGTCACTCCATTTCTTAAAACTGCTAAGACTTTTAGGATTGCGCTTCAATTCCTTACTTTTGCTTAAAAGGCTATAAGTGATGTTGCCCCTTTTTACTCTTCAAGTCTCATCTTCTTCCTCTTCACACTCTCCCTCCCCCTCCTGCGGCTCCCATCCCCACTCCCACACACATGTGCATCCTCTCTCTGTGGTCGCACTTAATCTGCTCGGTTGTCCCCAGCAGGAGAACCTGTGTTCATGCTATTGCTTCTACCACAAACTGCCTGCCCTCGAAGCCCACATATTTCTGGCTAACTTCTGCACATTCTTCAGGTATTGAGTTAGATGAGAGTTTCTTTAGGAAGGATTTCTGACCCCTAGTTCTCAGACATTCAGATACTTACCCTGTGTCTCCAGCCCTCCACATGGGCGGCACCCTGCACCTCCTCCACAATAGTTGGGTTCTCGGTATTATCACCTAGATTCTAGATTCTGTAGAGCAGGGCCAGTGTCTCTTTTTTCACAAGTGTATCTGCAACCTCTGGCATAGTGCCTAGCCCTTGGTAGACGCTCAGTATATATTTTTTAAAAATAATGAATGAATAATCAAAAAACTGAAAGTGTTCCATTTTAGAAAATATTTATGCCTTTATTCCTAGTAATTTCATTTCTCAAAACTGACCTAAAGGAAAGAATCAGAGAAACACAGAAATTTATGTGCATGATAATAGTAAAAAATTGAAAAGCATCTAAATGAACAGCAATAGGGCCTGCTTAAACATAACATGGAATCTCCAAAAGACAATGTTATACAGGCATCAGAAATGACATTATTGAAGAAATATAATGAAATGGGAAATTGCATCAATATAATCTTAAATGGAAAAAGCAAACTATAAAACAATATAATTCTACTTAAAGTGTGTATATGTATGCATTGTGTATGTATACACACATATACATCTCAATTGTACATATACATGAATAGAAAAAAATGAAGAGAATAAAGTAGTAACTGGTTATTTTGGCTGATGGAAATTTATGAGTACTTATTTATTATTTTATTCTTTACATATTATTCTGTTTTTAAAATTATCTTGAATAAATGTGTTACTTCTATAATCAGAGAATTACTAAAACCTTTTTCCATTAGATAGCTGGGTGATTATTATTTTGTTTTACTTTATTCTTTTCAAGATGAAGAAGTAATTGTAAACTTTATAATTTCATAGCTTTTTTGCATGCCATATATTTATTATATAGTTTTTAATGACTTCTTATTTATTTTCATTACCATGAAGAAGTAGCAAGGTGACAGTTAATACCCATTTAAAGATTTCAATACAATTGCAATTCTTTTGTGACTCTTTTGTCTCTTATAGCTTAGAGACTAGTGAATTTATAAAACTCGTGAAGTCCTTTGAGTTAATACCATAGATTCCAATTATTAGGGAAACTGATTAGAAAGCAACAATAATTTCATTTAGAGAGGATATGGGTTTAGGTAAAAGGTAATGCCTTCCTATTTAAACATTTTAAATGTAAAAGGTCATTCATTTTCCTTTTAAATAACATTTTAAAATATCTGTATTTTGTAAGTCTTTGGGGTAGAAACTATTACTTTCTTCTTATTTTGTATTAATGCACTATTGTTTTTCAATAACTTATTTGCTACTTCCACTTTTTTTGGTGCTAGGTACACACTGAGATTTTTATTTAAATAATAGCATAGGAATAACTATGATTTTTATGGGCACTTAGTTTTGAGACTTAGGGCTTATTTATTCACCTCCACAAATAGGACCTGAGAAAAATTAAGTATCTGTAGAACTGGAGCTAAAGCGGACCTTCAGATTTATCCAGTCCAGCCTCTAGAGTTCATCTCCTTTGGGTGGAGAACTTCTGGAAACAGGAAATTCACAGTTTCACTGACTTCACCCGTTTTGATTAAGTCTTTTTACTTGATGGGAAGTTTCTTGCTTGTGTTAAATGGTTATATGCTCCTTACAACATTTACTCACTGGTCTGAGCTTTGTGCTTTATAGATAGAAAGCATTCAATACATGTTAGTCAGTGAGACAGAGGAATGAATGAATACCACTTAATCAAGATTAGAGTTCTTGAGGGAACCTAAAGGATGATCCAGCTTAAAAGAAGCCACTTGCTTCCTCTTGGATTTCCCCTTATTGTCAGGAAATTCTGTTATTACTTCTGATGTCTGTGGAAATGATTCCTCTGACCATGCAAGACGTCTGTGAAATGACTTCTGATCATCTGACTGAGGTTCTTGCAAGGGGTACCTTGGAAAAATCCTGCCAATCTTGTCGTAGATATAGAACAGGGAATAGGAAGCGGCCAACCGCTGGGGTCGCTTTTCTTTCATTATTTTTAGGATTTTCAAAGAAGTGGTATGTGTTCTGTTGTCAACTAGAAGTTTTGATATAGCTAGCTTCCTATTGCTTGCTTATTTTCATGTTTCCTGTGATTTATGGCATATAGACTGGTACAGCCGTTATGAACTTTTTGTAGCTTATCCCATATGATTTGTTTCTGTCTCATCCTCCCCACCCTTACTACGGGGATGCTGTTCTATTCATCTTTTAGTGGTATGTGTTTAATACGTGCCCAATAAACATTTGTTGAGTCAATCTCTTTTCATTTTTTGAAAACTCAGCCATTACACTTCATTTCCCCCTTTTCTAGCCATAAAAATTTGAATTGTTCTGATTGAACATCGTTTTCCTCTTTCCTTCTTCCAGTTTTTAGTCATGTTCTTTCTTCTCTTCTGGATCATTTCCAAGTTTCTGCTTTAGTTGTGGAGCACAGAAAAAAATGGTAATTGAATAAAGCTTTGTTCAGCATTGCTCCACTTCTTTTCTGTTCTACTTTCATGTGTTCTTTTAAAAAGTTTCCTCATTTGTAAAATGAGGGTAATGATACGTATCTCACAGGATTAATAAAATAATATATGTAAACACATGAAAATCATGTTTCCTGTGATTTTCCTAAACTCTTTGTTTCCTAAACACTTTTCATTCAGAATGCTTTCTTCTAATATCTAATTTCTTTTCTGTATAACTTTTTTGTTAACTAGTTTCTCTATATATTACATCTAACATTAAATGTAAATTCGGTAAGTTGAAATACTTGGTAAAGTGGGATATCCATTTAGGAGAACTATGATTAATCACTTAAAATTGTACTTTATTGAAAACACCTGAAGAGATGTTTTTGTTAGAATAATTTTTTAAAGGATAAGATAAATATGTTTCAAAATGTCTTATCAAGGTATAATTACAGAAGGTATCATTCTATTTTAAATAGTCTTCTTGTTTGAGTTTTTAATAGGTTTTGTGCTGTATTAAAATTGTATATTGTAGTCTTGAAAATATGTACAGTATATATTATGAGCCTCACATTGATGTCTGTTATAACTTTACTTTTGTCTTTGTATCTGAGAATTATTTTCTTTTTATCAACTCAAGAGCCCTCTTATTAGTGGTTGAAAATGAGAATTTTTGGAATCATAATTCAATAACTAGAAATTTAGTTCTATATATAATAGGATAAATAATACAAATTCAGGGATTGGCTTTTTTAATCTTCATGCAAATTTTATTTTTATAGTAATGACTGAATTAAAATTACTTTTTAAAATTAAAAAAAGAATAAGAGGGTATCTACTGATCCTCTTGCTATTCTAAAGTAAGAGGTTTAGCATCCTTTTGCTTTCTTTTCATCCCCATTTTTGGTTGAATTTATGACTCATATTTCGGTTGTTGTTCTGAACGGCAAATGTTTGTATGATGGTGGTAACTAATAATAACACAAAATTTAAGGTAAGTTGTTTAAAAGTAAATAAATAAGATTAATTTTTTTAAAAAATTAAGCTTTCTCATACCTGCTCCCCCCACAATCTGGAGTTGAGGGAGCAAGTGACAGAATGCTTATTAGAGGAAATTATTTTTAAGCTGAAATCTGAACGCTGAATAAGATTTATCTAGATAAATTGCGGATAAGAATGTTGAGGGTGGAAGTGGGTTGTATTGCAGTAATTAATGTTTGGTCATGAATAATGCACCCAAATGTATTTTAAGTCTTGGATCTAAGAGAACTATTTACAGTTAAAAAAGAGAGAGAGAGAGAGAATTGAAAATAAGCCAGTAAATGGAATTAATTAGGGGGGTATTTCAGGCAATTTATTAAGAGTATTCTTTTATTCTTGAGAACTTATTTCTATATATTTAGTAAACTAAGCCTTATGCATTTTGCACAGCTCTGTATTTCTCCTATAATTTTTTTCCTGTTCATTCATTGCTTAGGCAGTTGTATCAGATATTTTTTAAATGCTTGCAACATAACTTAGAGTAGAAATCTGTTCAATTATTGAGAATTTATTATGTGCTAGACAAAGTATGATACATGCTGTGATAAGTGAAGGAAGAGGTGCTGTGAGAACCCATAAGTAAAGGCACCTAATATTACCTGGGACGAGGGGCCAGATAAGAGAAGGCTTAAGAGGTGAAGACCTGAAAGGTGAATAATATTTATTTGGATAACGTAGGAATGAGTATGTTGGGATGGGGGTAGAGCATGGAGAGTTTATTCCAGATAGAGAGTAATGTATTTAAATACTTGCGTTGAAGAGGCAGCTCTGAATGATGTTAGCTGTAGTAAAAGTTACCAGTTATTGAATGATTATTGTTACCATTATTGTGTCACTGTTCAAAGTACTTTACATCTTTAATCTTTATAAAAATCACATAATGGATCTATTATTATTATTCTACTTTTATTGCCTGGTTGTAACTGTTCTTTATGGATAATGTAATGTATAATTCGGTCCTTTTCTCCTCATTTGGTCTAAATTTTGGAACTTTGGCATTATTTTATTTTGGTTTTAGTGAGTCAGAAGTGACCTGTAGGCATATTTTAATAAAAAGACCAAAAAATTTGGCATTTTAGCTTGGGTTAAAAAGAATAGCTTAGTAAAATATGGTACATATGGATAATCAATTTATGACTGACCATTAAAATTAACTTATTATTTCAAGTTTATAAGAAATATGGGGGATAGAGAAGAATATAGTAAATATTATGAAAAAAACAGTAAGACCAATCCAGATGGTGATACATTCTAAAAGATGACTGGTCTAGACTCCTCAAAACAGTCAACATGAAAATGAAAAGGACGAAAGCACTCTAGATTAAGCTACATGGAAAGAGACATAACAACCAAATGTAATGTAATGCATTAAATTTTAACAGATCCAGGATTTTAAAAAGTTATAAAGGCGTTTTTGGGGATAATTGGAAATTTTTGAATATGGACTAAATATTAGATGATATGAAATATTGTTAGTTTTCTTAGGTGTGATAGTGGTAATGTGGTTATATAGGAGAAGGTTCTTATTCTTAGAAAATTCATGATGTATTTAGGGTTGAAATATGTTTGCAAAAAATTACAATATAACAATTTCTGTAAAATTTTATTTTACTAGGCCATTAATGGGATTCCTGAGTATCAAACATTTATAAAATGCTTAAATCTAACTTACCTTTTTATTATCTGCTGTTTTCCCTTGTAATGTTTATCGCCATCTGATGTGTTGATTTATTTTTTATTATCTGCCTTCATTCCCATCCTCCACTAGACCGTCAGTTCCGTGAGGACAGAGACTTTCTGTTATTCACAGCTTACTTCACAGCACTAAGGGTAGTATCTGGCACATAGTAGGCAATCGTCAATATTTGTTGAGTAAACTAATGAATAAAGATAACCAATCTCAACCAACTTCACCATTTCTATAGAACTCATAATATCTTTAATTTTTTAAAATTGGTTTTGGTACTGTAAACCAGAAATAATAATAGATTGTTCCTTATGTTTCAGGGAAGTTGGGAAAAAAGAATTTTGAAGAGTTTAAATAGTATGTGCACTGAACTGAGTATCCCATTGGCACGAAAGGTACTTGTTTTTGAGGGGTGGGCGGTATAATTGCTTTACAACGAGGTGAATCAGCTATGTGTATACATATATGCCCTCCCTCTTGGACCTCCCTCCCAGCCCCCTCATCCCACCCGTCTAGGTCACCACGGAGCACCAAAAGTACTTTTAACATTTAAGTATTTTATTGTAAATCAAGTACTAGGAAGTATCATGAAATTATAACTGTTAGGCAGATTTATCTTTTTTTTATTACTAGTATATCAGTTCGTTTTGAAACAAAAATCTGTAAATTGCCAATTATGTGGGTGTAGTTTATATGGGTTTCTATTATATTTGCTGTAGTGCTTTTTGTAATAAACCTATATCTTGAGAAAAAATATAAACTCTATAGTGTAAATGATTTGGAGATTGGTCTATAAAGCTTATAAATGTACTTTAAAGATTTTAATTACCTTTAGCTTCCTTACTTGAATGATTTGTCATCTCTCTACAGAACTATTTAGATCTAATACTCAACACTTTATCTGTCACTCTGGGCTTTGAGAGGGGAGAGATGAAAAAGGAGGGAAAAGCCACTTGAGAAATGTTCTGGATTCTTTATAGCTGCTCACAAGTAGGAGAGAACAAGTTTCTCTTCACTTCCTTCTCCCAACCTGCTACTTATTTCCTGCTGCTGGACAGGATATAGTGAATGTACTTTGGATAATATCCAAGCACAAGCCACTGAAGGCACCAGAAGGATGGTGTAAAAAAAAAGATAAATTTATATGAAAAACCGTCTAAATATGTAGTATTGTGTAATATACTGTCTTTCACATAGGAAGTTGATACTGCTGACTCACAGTCACACTCTTTTGGCTTGTCCCCTTTGCGATGCATTTCTGAGATTGCTGGATGGGGTAAGAGATGTAGTGGTGGCTGAGGAGCAGTTTTTCTTTGTGAGATTTTACTGGACAGTAGAGATCATTTACCTTCTATTCGTGGATTCATTAGCACCATATTCTACTGAGCCATTGAGACTACATATAATGTGATAGTTAAATAATATAATTTATGTGTAATTCCCTAAGAAGCTAACCATGTGTAATAAAATTATTTTTTCTTGTGTTATGGTAGCTTATTTAAGCTTTTAGATAAGGTATTGATTCTTATTTTCCAGCTGCATTGCTTAACTTCACAAAACAAAACCAATTTTAAAATTACCTTTTTTAGAGGCCAGTTGGAGAACAGAAAGAACTTCTCAATAAATGGAATGAAATGGGAACCGATGAACCAGGTATATGAAAAACTTTTTTCAAAATGTGGTAGTGGGAAAAAAATTGCCTTCTTAATTGTGGATCCAAAATAACAATGTTAGTAACTTTTTTGGCAAGGTAGCAACTTTCCCTCCCCACTGATTTACTGTCATCTGGGTTTTTTTGCTTAAATTTCTACTTTGCAGTTTAAAAATTCCTAACTTTGGTCAGTGTTCTCCATTATTTTGAGAATATTTAAATCAGTTATCTTTTTTTTTTCAAGAACAGTTATCTTTTTTTAAAGCAGCATTTGAAAACATTTTTATAAAAGAGTAAATTATATCATTCAGTGGATTTCATAGAGAAATCTTTTTCAAACTTTATAATGAGTGACAACTGTGTAACATTTACTACGATAAACAGATACATATATAAAATTGTTTAGGTAGACATGTACATAATTCCTCACCACTCCTTCTTAAAAAAAAACTTGGGGGAAGGGTACTGGGCAATGAATTGTGCCGTAATAAAGGAAGTGGTGTGTTATAGAAGTTCAAAAGGGAGAACAGTTCAATACAACTACAGGAACTTACTAAGAATGCATTATTTGTATTCTAAGTACTTTGAGAATTCTCGTATAGAACTTTCATGCTGTATAGACATTGTTTTTCAGTTCAATTACAAATAATCTGTTACAGATTTATAAAGGGGGACTCAATTTCTTCTAGAATATGTGATCTAGGCTGTGAGGGAAGGAACTATTTTTTTATTTTTGTTGGCCCAGGACCTAATACAATGTACGACAAATAATTGATATTCTGCAAATATTTGAATTAATCTAGCTGCATAGCAACATATGAAAGAATCATTAAAATTTATTATTAATAAGAATTTGTATAACTAAAATTTTGTTTTAATCTATCTTATTAATTCTAGATTTAAGCCTCTTCAGACCTGTTTATGCACCTAAGGATTTTCTTGAGGTAGGTTCTAGGCTAAGTATATATATATACACACACATATATATATATTAGTGAGGTAAAAATGCAAAAGAAGTGATGATATAAGAACATCTCCAGGCAGAGGAGTCACCATGCAAAAAGCCCCAGAGCCACTGAAGCAGTGGAATAACATTATCATATTATGTTTGGAAATTGCTCTGGGAAAATACATTGGAGTATGGAAAAATTAGAGGGAAGTAAATTAGGAAGATTTGATTAAAAAACAGTAACTATAAACCATGTAGCCTGCTTCCTGGCACATACAGGTGCTCGGTGAATCTTTTCCTTTTTTATTTCCTCCCTGTTCTAATAGTTCAGGCAAGGCATGATAAAGGTCTGAACTAAGAGAACAGCATTCAAAATTAAACGGACGAGAGATTTCAAGGAAGATTTGGGAACTGATTAAATCTAAGGAGTATGAGAAAAAAAAATAATAATGACCTTTAAGTGTGTAGATTGAGTAACTGGGCAGAGGTAACTTGCCCTTGAGATAGAGGATACAGGAGGAGGAGCAGGCCCATTAGTGAAGATGGTGAGCTTAGCTAAGCTGGAGAGGCATATCGGGCATTCAGGCAGAGCTTTGCAGTAGGCAGTTAGAACTCACTAATTATTTTGTTTCACCCGTCTTTGATTCCACTTTTTCTCTTGTACCTTGCATGTAATCCATCAGCAAATTCTTTCAGCTTTACCTTTGAAGTATATCCGGAATCTGTCTACTTCTTACCACCATCATTCCCGTGTCACTGGTCCAAGCTGCCATCTCTTGCCTGAACTACAGTAGCCTCTTCATTGCTCTTTCTGCTTCTATGCTGCCCACCTAGAGTCTGTTCTTTTGTTCTTAGCAGGGTTTCTAGGGGAAGACTTGTAGGTACAGTTCTGAAGAAGCCACTCTTCTGCTATCCGGTGGCTTCCTATCTCCTTCTACCTGAAAACCAACGTCATTAAAGTGGCCTAAAACATCCTGTTTGATCTGTAATTTCATCACCTCTCTGAGTTCATCTCCTATTACTTTTTCTCCTGGTTCCTTCTACTCCAGCTCCTTTAGCCTCCTTGCTAGCCCTTGACTTCCTCCCATTTGAGGGCCTTTGCCTTGTTTTCTCTGCCTGCAGTGCTTTTCCCCCTGGATACTTGGGTGTACATTTCCTCACTCCTTATGTCTTTGCTTAAATGTCGTATTCTCAGCATAAAGAATATGGTCAATAGTATTTTAATAACTTTGTATGGGTACAGATGGTTACTAGTTTTATTGTGGTGATCGTTTCATAATGTATGCAAATGTCAAATCATTTTGTAGTACACCAGAAACTAACATAATATTGTATGTCAACTATATTTCAATTATTTTTTATTTCAATTAGAAAAAAGAACATTCATGGAAAAGACTCAAATACACAAAACTGTCACCATCTCAGCAAAGCTGTCCCTGGCTCCCCTGCTTGGAACTCCTTGTAGCCCTTTCCCACTTGGTTTTTCTCCATAGCATTTAGCATTATATAACATACTATTTTTCTGTTTTGCTTATTGCCTGCTTTACCCTATTAGATGGAAGCTTTGTTCACTGCTGCAACAATTACACAGAGTCAAGTCAGATAATTGAAAAGACTCACAAGACTTCACCCACAGGGATACACCCACATAAGGTTTTCTTTTGGCAAGAGAAAGAAAGCATATGCAAATACAAAGAGATAAGAATTTCTAGACACACCTCCCAGGGCCCTTTCTCAGCTGCACAGGATGCACTTTGTCTTTGGATTATGATCCTCCAAGGTACACTGCAAGATACTTAGGTCTTGGGAATCAAGGCACAAGTTTTCTGAGGGGTCTTTTATACCCCACTGGTAATTCAGGTGCAAACCAGCAGTCTGTACATTTTCAATAAATAATGTAAATAAACTGATATGGAGTTCCTCCAGGGGACATTAAATAGCACATTATAAATGACTGGTTAGTACATTTCATCCCATCTTGGTCAAGGGTCACTACTAGATGTCCAGGTATCCCTGAAGATAAGATAGAGCTACCATAACCAGCTGCAAGCTGATCCTATCCTTAACTGTTTTCTCTCCCAACAGGTAGAACAATGCTTAGCACAGCATCGCTCAGTAAATAAGAGTTGAGTGAATGAGTAAATAATGAATGATTGAATCTCTCACATTTTATTTTTATTTCTTTTCTGAACCTGTTGTCTCTCATACCAGTTTGCCAGCATAAAACATTGTCAGAAATTATTTCAGGCATTTTAGAAGTGTAAAAAGTATCCTTTTAACTTTAAAGTTACTTTCGTTTGAAACTGCCTTTATGGTGCTAGCATTATTTCTCTTAGCTTGTTAAAGATTTCTCCCAAACTCTTTCCTTTTCTAGCACTTAAATTTTATGTAATTTTTTTATGGTTGTCCTTAGTTATGTTTTCTCCTTAAAAACCATAGCTTTCTGTGGCCTTAGGGACCGCTGTTGAATTGACCCTTAGCATTAGTCTTGCTGAGATTCTTCTTTAACTCAAGAAAATTTTCTGTGATCATTTCCTTAGTTACAGTTTCTGCTTTTCTAATATTTTCTCTTTCCTATTGCTGTTTATTCTCTGTTTTCTTTTCTGTTTTCTATTTTCTCTTTTCTATATTCATAGTTTCTTTTTCTTTTCAGTTCTGTGTTTTTGAGTTCCCCTTGAAAGTTTGATTCCTTATTTGTGTAATTAGACTAAAATCGTGTTACGTTACATTAGTCTGTATTTAACACTGTTGATTCTTTGCTAAATCTTCTTTAAAAAAATGCCTTTGATATTTTTAGTTTTAATTTAGTATTTGCAATTTTAGGAAACTCTTTTGGCCTTATAGCATATTCCATGTTATCAGCCATTAGTTACCCGTTTATAAATGCCTTCTTCAGATATGATAGTGTTTCTGTCATTATAACTTCGTTCACTGGATTCTTGATGGTTTCTTTCCCTCAAGAGCTTCGATTTTAAAATATTTTGAAATTATTATTCTCTCTCCAAAAAGTATGTTAATTGTTAGAAAAATAAGAAAACATATGTAAGAAGAAAATTTAAAATAAAAATTACTCAAAATACCATCATACAGCAATAAATACTATTATACTGTAACTTTTTAATTTAATAAACATAGTGTGAGATTAATTGAGGCATATTACACTATATTTTATATGAATTAAGCATAACTTAGGTAATTTCCTCTAATGGAATGCTGAAGTTGTCTCATAATTTTCTGTTTTATAACAGAATGGTACTTCGTTGATGTTTTTTCTGCATTGTCTCTGCAAACAGCTTTAATTATTTCCATAATCATACTCATAGAAGTGAGGTTCCTTGAGTAAAGGATATGCAAATATCTAACTTTTTAAAAAAATCTACTTAATTTTGAAAAATATATAAATCGTCTTTCTTGTTAGCTTGGCTTCTGAAAAAATTTTTTTCCCTTTGGGTTTGGTTTAGAGGTAAAATTTTATGATGTTATTCTACTGTTTTTCTATAACCTTGTCAGTATCTGTTTTTAAAAGAGTTAGAGTTGGTTCTGAAATTTTCCCTGGCAAATATTACAATCAAGAAATTTAAATTTTTCTGTCATTTTCCGTGGTAAAATATTATAATCACACAATTTTTTTTAACCATCAATAAGTTTTTCTTTCTAACTGAATTTTTAACTTTTTATAAAGTTTTATATGGTAGATTATCTGTTGGAATATTAAATTAAAAGCATATTTATGGTATTTTAACATTTTAGTACAATTTTATAGTTTTCAGAATGTAATTAAAGTATATGCATAACCCAAATAGTTTTAATCTCTTGTGATGATATGCTGATTATCAGTGTAAATTTTATAAGTGTAAATAGTCTATAAAGAAACTAACCAATTTTGTTGGATTTGTTTTTAAAGGTATTAATTAATCTTCGCAACCCAAATTATGAAAATGGTGATTCTCTTAGTTTCAGGACTCATTTGGGTTTAATCCAAGTTCCTCTCAAAGTAAAAGACATCCCTGAGTTGGTAAGTATAGGCATTTAAAAATAAATTAACATATTTTAGAGGGCAATTATTAGAAAATTATTTTAGTGCAGCATATATCTAAAGCAATAGTACAGTCTGCTCATTAAATAAATGAATAAAATGAAAAGTTTCTTTTTTACTGTAAGTATGTTGTATAGAGAGTGAGTTGCTTTGCTAGCAAGATTAAAGATGAGCTTTCCTTGACTCATAAGTGCTTTTGCTTATTTCTTATTTTAATAAACAACATAGATTTGTAAGACATCTTGTTGGAATCTGGGTACCTGATGTATGGCTGTAAAACTGATTGAAACAAATTGTGAATTTTATTAAAAAAACTTTTAAGAGTGTACATTGTTTAATTCAACCAACATTTATTAAGCTTATAACATGGTGAGACACTGAGGGAGATAAAAGAACACAAGATGAATTAAAGTCTGTCTTTGCTCTGGAGAGTGTCACATTTTGGTAAGGACGGTAACTTTAAAATAGAGTAATTATAGAAAGGTGGGGGAGAGTTCCTGATAAAGGAGTTAAGAAATTACCTTCCCTCCTTCTTTTTTTAATTATCCCAAAACAGTAAGGAGCATAAAAATGTAAATACTGTCTTTGGTGAAACTAAGAAACAATTTGCAACCCTAAACTTTAAAGTGTTAAGATGGCTGATGGGAGAATGAGGAATGACTCAAACAGGAAGAAGAAGGTCAAGCCTTAATGCCTCTAGAAGGTGGGAAGTATGGATGAGAAGGGTGACAGTAATCAATTTATTATCTTTCAGCTCCGAATCTACCTTTTTTAAAAATTGAAGCACAGTTGATTTACAATATTGTATTAGTTTCAGGTGTTCAGCAAAGTGATTCAGTTATACACACACACACACACACACACACATTCTTTTTCAGATTCTTTTCCATTATAGGTTAGTATAAGATATTGAATATAGTTCCCTGTGCCAGACAGTAAATGCTTGTTGTTTATTTTATATATAGTAATGTTTATCTATTAATCTCATACTCCTAATTTATCCCCCTTTGGTAAGCATAAGTTTGTTTTCTGTGTCTGTGAGTCTGTTTCTGTTTTGTAAATAAATTCATTTGATTCATTTGTATTATTTTTTTAGATTCCACATGTAAGTGATAGCATATAACATTTGTCTTTCTCTCTCTGACTTACTTCACTTAGTATGATAATCTCTAGATCCACCCATGTTGCTGCAAATGGTAATATTTCATTCTTTTTTATGGCCAAGCAATATTCCATTATACACACACACACACCACATCTTCCTTATATATTCATCTACGGGTGGTCACTTAGGTTGCTTCCATGTCTTAGCTATTATAAATAGTGCTGCTATGAACATTGGAATGCAAATATATTTTCGAATTAGAGTTTTTGTCTTTTCCTGATATATGCCTAGGAGTGGGATTTCTAGATCATATGGTAACTATATTCTTAGTTTTTTAAGGAACGTCCACTGTTTTCCACAGTGGTTGTAACAATTTATGTTCCTACCAACAGTGTAGGAGGGTTCACTTTCCTCCACACCCTCTCCAGCATTTATTGTTTATAGACTTTTTGATGATGACCATTCTGAACAGTGTGAGGTCATACTTCATTGTAGTTTTGCAAATCTGCCTTTTTTGCCCTCTTTTATTATACTGGAGCTGGACCTTATAAACATTTCTTTTTTGCCAACTAGCTTAACGTTAGGCTTTGTCAATAGAGGATTCTGGAGGGATATTGCAAGACTGGCAGGAGAGAGGGTCTTTCCGTGTACAGAAGCCAGCAGATCAGCAAACAGAAGGCCCAGCAGCACTCACCTTGGCAGCCCTCAGTCAACCAGCCCCAGCCTGTACTCTCTGGCAAGGTTTTTCTTCACCTCTGGTCTGCACATTCCTGTGGCAGACATACCCTCTCCTTAAAAGTCTGAATCTCAGTCTTGAGGGCATTGGGGGACTCTTTCTTGAGTTCTTAGTTCCTTCTTGGTTCACCCTCCTTCAGCCTAGAAGTCACAGTTTCTTTCTGCATGTGCTAATTCTGTTTTTCCCTGTTCACATTTCTGGTACAGTTTCTATTTCTTGACTGGACTCTGACTGATATAAGAAGCCAGATGACTTTTCTCCCTTGAACTTTGGAAAGAATCAAGAATTGGAGACACCACATATTATAGAAGTCTTTGATGAGACATAGGACTAAAATGGAGATTGTGTATAAGTCTGTATCAGGAGGGGTTAGACCCTCAGACTCTGCCCATCCTGCATATTCTGGTGACTCCTTCTCTCTCACAGAAGACAAGAGGTGTATATAATCAGTACAGAAACAGAATCAGTATGTAAACAGAATCCGAAAGTCTATAAACTCAGAGACTGCAGACATAGAGCTGAACAGGAATGAGGCAAGGTATTGAAAACAGGAATTAAGTGAAAGTTGACCAAATAGTGAACTAATGCCCTTGTCCCCTACCACCACCACTATGCCTGCCCAGTTTCTCCTTCCTTCTCACCCTCCACCAACTTTAGAATGCCAGAGAAAAGGCTAACAGAGATTTGGAGAACTCTCCGAAAAAGAAAAAAAAAATAGCTGGCTGACTATAAAATTGCTTCACAGTGAAGTCCACTACACTGACCAGCCTAGGATCTCCAGGTACTTGAAATCTTCCAATTTTAAAGGCATAGATCAAAACTAAAACAAAGTGAAAGAAAGAAAGAAAGAAAAGAGAGAGAGAGGGAGGGAGGGAGGGAGGAAGGAAGAAAGAAAAAAGAAATTAGTGAATTTAGGGAATGGGAGCTTATTATGACCACCAATAATTACTTCAGGTTTGAATTTACATCTACAGTCACAAGATACAATAGGCCAAAACCTGGTGCGAGGTTCATTTAGCTTTGCAGAATGATACAGGACAGAAAACGTGGCATGTCAGTGTATCACATAGATCTTCACTGCAAGTCCTTGCAGCCAACCAGATGCTACTTCCCAATCCCCACAAAGAATTCATGCTCTTGGAAGCGACAAGGTTACAAAGGCACAGCATAGGAAAGTCTCATATGCAATAGGAACTATTTCTTGTAATGCACATGAGCATAGCTTCCAAGTCCTCTCAAGAGACACACCAGGTAGCTAAGGCCTGTGTTTTCTAGTAGGTTTTTATAGTCCACTTGCAGCCCTCCACTTCAGATGTAATTTACCAGTCAAGGGTCATATTTTTTCAGTAAATTATATTGCTTAGTAATATAGCTGGCTTTCCTCCACAATTTTTTTGTGTGATCCAGTACATTTTCAGGTCAGTGGTGCTGGAAAAAGGTAACCCCAAGGTTATCTTCACATGGACGAAGAGGTTGGCCAGTTGTTAACTGTTTCTCCCTAAGAGAAGATGTAAAGCAAACGTTAATATTCTCAGAAGATATTACTCATGAAACAAGAACAGAATTTCATTAAAACAACAAAACAAAACATTAGGAAATGAAAAGAGCTTCTAGGACTCAAAAATATGGTAAGCCAAAAAAAAAAAAATTCATAGAAAGTACAGGAAATCTCTATCAGAAGACAGAGCAAAAGCAAAAGAGCCAAAGGGATGAAAAATAAAAGGGAAAAGTATTTTTTAAAATTAGAGGATCAATCCAGAAGGTCTAACACCAGACTAATAGGAGTTCCAGAAAGAGAAAACAAAGGTAAAGGAATTATTAAAATTTTTAAGAACTGGAAGATGGGAATCTTTATTATGAAAATGCTCACCCAGTACCCAACGCTATGAATGAAAGAAGACCCAAGGCACCCGAAATGGAGAAAACTAAAAACTTTTTATGGAAGAAAAACAGAGTATGTATAAAGTTTCAAGAATCAGAGTAGCATCTGACTTCTCAGCAGGAAGACTGGAAGCCAGAAGAGTTTTAAGTAAAGCCTTTAAAAATCTGAATGATTTCAAGCCTAGAATTCTGTATGTAACCAACCGTCAATCAAATGTGAAGCTGAAGTAGACATTTTCAGATGTATGTGATCTCAAATATTTACTCGTATTCAGAGAGCTGTTGATAGAAGTGCTCCAAAGCAAGATCATAAACAAAAGGAGCAAAATAGAGGATCCAGGAAATGGGTTCCAACCTAAGAAAAGAACAGTTTCCAAAATGACAGTGAAGAGAGGTTCTAGGACAGTTTGTGCGACAGGACCAGAGCACAGCGATTCCAAATTGGAGCAGGAGGTTGGAGGGTTCCAGGATGAGTGCCTGCAAGAAAAATACCAAAAGTAAAGATGATTTGACAGGTCTAACCATGTGCAAAAGTGTATTGTGGAGAGTCTTTTCAGCGTTGTTAAAGGGTGGAGGAAGAGGTAAGTGATTAGAGAAAATTGCAGAAGTGAAAAAATGGTTTAATTATGAACTGTATGAAAAAAAAGTACAAGAAAGGACACATGTTTATAGCATACTACATGCCTTAGCAGTGAATAATTTTCCAATATAGTAATAATAATGTAAACTGTTAATATGGATTTAATCAAGAATAGATATGTGCTTATATTGGAGTGATGGAGGGAGGAAAAGAGAATGTACATGGGCTAAAAATCCTCATTTATCATAAATTAATAAATATTTGAAACTGATAAATTAAAATAGCAATATATACTTGTTACTTGAAATATGGGTATAAATACCAGGAAAAAAAGCTGAAAGTGGTTGTTCCTGAACAGGGGCTAATTATGACTGTGTGTGCATGTGCGTGCGTGTGTGTGTGTGTTGAGGAGGAGTGCATAAATAGGGAACTGCTGTTTTGTTGTTGTTAAGTCTTTTAGCTGATTTGACTTCTATTTATTGCCTGTAAAGATAGTATAGTGTGGTAGTCAGGTGATTAGATTCTAAAGCCAGCTAACCTGGGTTTAAATTCTTACTCTGCCATTCTCTGGCTGTGTGACCTTGGGCCTTTAGTTTTCTTACTTAATATATGGATAATAGTATCTCTTAGAAGTGTTATGTAGATCAGTAAGTTAAGAAATAAGTTATGGGTTGAATTGTGTCTCCCCAAAAAGATATGTTGAATACTGACATCCAGTACCTGTGAATGTGACCTCATTTGGAAATAGGGCCTTTGCAGATGCAATGAAATTAAGGTGGTATCTTACTGGAGTAGGGTGGGTCCCAAATCCAGTATGACTGGTGTCCTTATAAGAAGAGGAGAAGAGAGATAGGATCAAGATGGCGGAGTAGGAGGATGTGTGCTCACTCCCTCTTGCAAGAGCACCGGAATTACAACTAACTGCTGAATAATCATCGACAGAAAGACACTGGAACTCACCAGAAAAGACACCCCACATCCAGAGACAAAGGAGAAGGCACAATGAGATGGTAGGAGGGGCGCAATCATGTTAAAATCAAATCCCATAAATACTGGGTGGGTGACTCACAAAATGGAGAACAGTTATACCACAGAAGTTCACCCACTCAAGTGAGGGTTCTGAGCCCCATGTCAGGCTTCCCAGCTTGGGAGTCCAGCAACGGGAGGAGGAATCCCCAGAGAATCAGACTTTGAAAGCCAGTGGGATTTGATTGCAGGACCTCCACAGGACTGGGGGAAACAGAGACTCCACTCTTGGAGGGCACACAAAAAAGTGTGCTCACCAGGACCCAGGGGGAAGGAGCATTGACCCCATACGAGACTGAACCAGACCTACCTGCTGGTGTTGGGGGGTTGCCTGCAGAGGTGGGGGGCAGCTGTGGCTCACCGAGGAGATGGGGGCACTGGCAGCAGGGGTTCTGGGAAGTGCTCATTGGTGTGAGCCCTCCCAGAGTCCACCATTAGCCCCACCAAAGAGCCTGTGGGCTCCAGTGCTAGGTGGCCTCAGGCCAAACAACCAACAGGGTGGGAACACAGCCCCACCCATCGGCAGACAAGCAGATTAAAGTCTTACTGAGCTCCGCCCACCCAGCCCTACCCACCATCAGTCTCTCCCATCAGGAAGCACGCATGAGCCTCCTAGATAGCTTCCTCCACAAAAGGGCAGACAGCAGTATCAAGCAGTATCAGCAGTATTTCGTCTTGTGGAATTGAAAACCACAGCCATAGAAAGATAGAGAAAATGAAAAAGCAGAGGACTTTGTTCCAGATGAAGGGACAGAATAAAACCCCAGAAAAACAACTGAATGAAGAGGAGATAGGCACCCTTCTAGGAAAATAATTCACAATAATGATGGTAAAGATGATCCAGGGCTTTGAAAAAAAGACTGGATGCAAAGATCGAAAAGTTTACCAAAGACCTAGAAGAATTAAAGAGCGAACAGAGAGATATGCAACACAATAACTGAAATGAAAAATACACTAGAAGGAACCAATAGCAGATTAACTGAGGCAGAAGGGCGAATAAGTGACCTGGAAGACAGCATGGTGATAATCACTGATGCGGAAAAGAATAAAGAAAAAAGAATGAAAAGAACTGAAGACAGCCTAAGATACCTCTGGGACAATGTTAAATGCACCAACGTTCACATTATAGGGGTCCCAGAAGGAGAAGAGAGAGAGAAAGGACCCAAGAAAATATTGGAAGAGATTATAATTGAAAACTTCCCTAACATGGGAAAAGAAATATCTACCCAAGTCCAGGAAGCGCAGAGAGTCCCAGGCAGGATAAACCCAAGGAGAAACACGCCAAGACATATAGTGGTCAAATTGACACAAATTAAAGACAGAGAAAAGTTATTAAAAGCAACAAGGGAAATATGACAAATAACATACAAGGGAACTCCCATAAGGTTAACAGCTGATTTCTCAGCAGAAACTCTGTAAGCCAGAAGGGAGTGGCATGATATATTTCAAGTGATGACAGGGAAGAACCTGCAACCAAGAATACTCTACCCAGCAAGGATCTCGTTCAGATTTGACAGAGAAATCAAAAGCTTTACAGACAAGCAAGAGCTAAGAGAATTCAGCACCACCAAACCAGCCCTACAACAAATGCTAAAGGAACTTCTTGAAGTGGGAAACATAAAGAAGAAAAGGACCTACAAAAACAAACACAAAACAATTAAGAAAATGGTACTAGGAACATACATATCAATAATTACCTTGAATGTAAATGGACTAAATGCACCAACCAAAAGACACAGACTGGCTGAATGGATACAAAAACAAGACCCACATATATGCTGTGTACAAGAGACCCATTTCAGACCTAGGGACACGTACAGACTGAAAGTGAGGGGATGGAAAAAGATATTCCATGCAAATTGAAATCAAAAGAAAGCTGGAGTAGTAATACTCATATCAGATAAAATAGACTTTAAAATAAAAAATGTTACAAGAGACAAGAAAGGACATTACATAAAGATCGAGGGATCCATCCAAGAAGAGGAGATAACAATTATAAATATATATGCACCCAATATAGGAGCACCTCAATACATAAGGCAAATGCTAACAACTATGAAAGAGGAAATCGACAGTAACACAATCATAGTGGGGGACTTTAACACCCCACTTGAACCAATGGACAGATCATCCACACGGAAAATTAATAAGGAAACAAGCTTTAAATGACACAATAAATCAGCTTGATTTAATAGATATCTATAGGACATTACATCCAAAAACAGCAGATTACACGTTCTTCTCAAGTGCACATGGAACATTCTCCAGGATAGATCACATTTTGGGTCATAAATCAAGCCTTAGTAAATTCAAGAAAGTTGAAATCATATCAAGCATCTTTTCTGACCACAATGCTGTGAGATTAGAAATAATTACTGGAAAAAAACTAAAAAACACAAACACATGGCGGCTAAACAATACACTACTAAATAACCAAGAGATCACTGAAGAAATCAAAGAGGAAATCAAAAAATACCTAGAGACAAATGACAATGAAAACACAATGGTCCAAAACCTATGGGACGCAGCAAAGGCAGTTCTAAGAGGGAAGTTTATAGCAATACAATCCTACCTCAAGAAACAAGAAAAATCCCAACTAAACAATCTAACCTTACACCTGAAGAAACTAGAGAAAGAAGAGCAAACAAAACCCAAAGTTAGTAGACAAACTGGGACATTTGTAGAGACATGGATGGACCTAGAGACTGTCATACAGAGTGAAATGAGTCAGAAAGAGAAAAACAGATATCGTATATTAACACGTATATGTCGACTATAGAAAAATGGTACAAATCAAACGGTTTGCAAGGCAGAAATAGAGACACAGATGTAGAGAACAAGCATATGGACACCAAGTGGGGAAAGCGGGGAGGGTTGGTGGGGAATGAATTGGGAGATTGGAATACCAAATTGTACACTCCAAATATATGCTGTTTATTGTCAACTGTATCTCAGTAAAAGTTCTTGAAAAAAAAAAAAGAGGAGAAGAGACACAGAAGAGATACACACAAGGAGAATGTCATATGTCAGGCAGAGATTGGAGTGTTGCATCTTATAAGCCAAGGAACATCATAGATTGCCAGCAGCACTGGAAGCTAAGAGAAAGGCATGGAACAGATACTCCCCTAGGGCCTTCAGGGAGGGCGCGTTAACATCTTGATTTTGGACTTCTAGCCTCCAGAACTGTGAGAATGAGTTTCTGTTGTTTAAAGCTACCCAGTTACTGGTACTTTTTAAAATGGGTGCCCTAGGAAGCCTATATATAAGCATAAAGCATATAGATGGTCCTTGGAAAATAGTAAACAGTATATAACTGTTAAACTACTAAACTACTACAACTCCCATAAAAAATTTTTAAGTTATTTTTAAAAGATGTTAGAAGTCCTATTAGTAGCAGTTTATACAAAGTGATATGACTGTACAGAAGAGGAAGTGGCAGACTTCTTGTAGAGGTGCTGGGAGGTCTTCTCAGAGGTGCTGCCATTTGAAATAGTTTGAAGGCGTTTGCTAGGAAGCAAGGAAAGAATAACATATAAAAAGGTTTAGCATGTGCGTCAGCAGGGCTAGTTATGCCCTCTGTCTGTCTGAGGGGACCTGGAGCTTGTGTGAATTCATTCTTAGCTATTGCAGAATCAAAAAGCCTAATCATATACCTAATGTCTGCAGGCATCAGAGATGTTGTCCCTGTGTTTCCTGAACCACGTGGCCTAGTAATAATGATTCTGACTTGATGATTCATGTTTTATCTGTAACCCTGATCTGTCTGTGTGAGTACTGAACTTGGTGAGACTCAGTGAGTCTTATATAATCCTTCAATAAATGATCCTCACACCTAGTTCACAATGTTATGTAGACTTATGCATATTAAAAGGGACATTTTTTGAGGTATAGTTGATGTACAATATTATACATTTCAGGTGTACAACATAGTGACTCAGTTTTTAAAGGATGTACGCTGTAGTTATAAAATATGGCTATATTCCTGTGTTGTACAATAAATTCTTGTAGCTTATTTATTTTATATGTAGTAGTCTGTACCTTGTAACCCCCTACCCCTTTCTTACTAAAGGGAGTTTCTTGAAACTGAAATTTATCAACTCTAAAGAGAAATTGCTAATTCCTGTTCACTAATTCATTGTTGCAGAGGCAGCAGGCTGGAGCTAGAGCTCAGCAGTGCGGTTCACTATTTACTGACTCCCCTCTGTTATGGGTCACTTAGCACTGTGCTAAGAACTGGAGGTGCAAATGTGTATAAGAGAGAGTCTCTGTCTTTCAGGAGCTTCAGGCTAGTGAGGAGGTGGACAGTAAAAAGACAATTTCAATATGATGTAATTATATGCTTTGATAGAGGTTGAAAAAAATAATACATGTTCATAGAGGAGGAAACCTGAGATTTAGGGCACAGGTCTACTGATGTAGAGTGAAAAATATCCAAAGCACTAGAATTTTTACCTCTTTAGTCATTAAAAATAGGTAACATAAATTGCAGTACTTTTTTAAAGTATAGACAAAAATCAAGTTTAGTTAAAAATTGAAATATAATGACAGTTATTTAAAATCAATACAAAAATGAAATGTGTGTGTGTTAGGCTGATGACTGTCTTATGAGGGATGCAAATAAATCACTAACTTAAATAATCATATATAATTATGAAGGATTAAAACTAATTCCATTTTTTAAAGGAGAAGGAAGTTTAGTTTTAGCAATTAGAATAGTAACAAAACACTGAGGCAAATATTAATAGAAATATTTAATTAGGGAATAAAAGTAATGTGAACACTATGGGGTTGTTATATATTTAAAAAACAATAGACAAACATGATTACTTTCCTTAGACATTACTAGATAAGTAGAGGAAGTCTGGAGAATAAATCTAATTTATTCTTATTTTAGCAGAGCACTTGATAGTCTAATTTTACCTAAAAATTAATTTAAGTTGTTTTGGATGTTTGCAGTGTTTGTTTGATTAAGAGCTGTGTGAGGTACAGCACCATAGACAACACAGATACAGAATTATATTGGTGATTTTAGACGGTGAATTTAGAAAATAAAGTTGATAAGTGCTATATGTGCTGTGTGTATACGTATGTGTCAGGAAAGCTTACCTATTTTCAGTTCTTTACTCAAAAGAATAATTATTCCTTACTTTTACTTATTAGTTTGTTACTTAAAAAGGGAAAATTTTGGACGAACGCATTACTATTTAAAAGTTCAATAATATCCTTTTCTTTTTTAGATGCTTGAATGGAACAAAGATTTATTTTACATTGTGATTTTCATTTAAGTTGATGTTTCGGTGAAGATGTTTTTTTAAACAATGTGTAGCAAAGTCTGAGATGTATGGTAATTCTGTGTGTTATTTTTCAGAAAGAATTCTTTGTAGAACTTGGCTTAACGACAGGACAACTTGGTATAGATGACTCTACACAAGTGCCTCCTGGTTAGTATTTCTCCCATATGGCATATAATAAATGAAAGTCAGAGTGAGGTTAAGGTTTATCTTGCCATTTGCAAATTAGTCTAGTAACTTTTTAATATCTGAAAACTAACATGTTTTTGCCTCTCCTTGGTTACTATTAATTATTGAATAGAATTTTGTATAATTATTAGAGTTCAACTAGATTTTGTCTTTTTATTTGAGAGTCTTTAAAATAATTTTGAAAACTCACTAGACATACATAAGTTGTTTTGTTGGCAAAATCCTAAGAGAATGACTCAGTAAGTTTGTCTGAATTGGACACACCTATTAAATTACCACCCGGATCAATAAACTGAAGCCCCTTCCTACCATCTTTCAATCTTTATCGCGTGTCAAAGATAACCACTGTTTTTACTGTTCAAGTCCCATCTTTTGCCTCCTCACACTGTCCCGCCCCCTCCTGCGACTCCTGTCCGCACTTCCACATACATGTATGTTCTCTCTCTCTAATCATACTTGCAAAACCGCTGCAAGTTTTTCAAGTGTCCAGAGTGGTGGCTCTGCCTCCTCTAAATCTTCTGCATCGTGATCATCGCCACCACCACCTTTAGAGGGTTTCAGCAGATCTTCAGGTTCCTTGTTGGTAAGGGTTTCTCTACACTCTTGTGTGTTCCTCAACACTGTCCTCGATCATGTCAGAGAAGCCTTCCCCACCAAACTTCCCTTGCAATATTCCTGACTCCTGCTTCAGTAGTGGGGAAGCCCCTGAAATCATTGATTATCTCACTCCAGAATGGCCTCCAGCATGTATCTCAGGCTTTAAGGCCTCTATAGCCTCTGCAGTAAGCAAAATTGCACCTGCAGTTGTGAAGCTGTTTTGTAAATCCATGATGCTTCTGCAGTCAGGGTTAACATCAAGGGTGGCATGAAACCTCCTGAAGGGGAGGTGGGTATAAGTCACCTCAGTGCACTGCTGCAAGAGACGGGAACATCGCTTCCACATTCTTGTCGGTGAAGCAGAGAGACTGGGAGACTGGGGATGACCGGGAGTATTGTCAGTTGTGAGGAGGACCTTGAATGGCAGCCCCTTCCCTTCATCCCTTTACTTCAGGAATGAAGCATTGGTAGAACCTCTCCAAGAACCAAATGGCCATCACCCAAGCCTTCTTGCATTGCTAGAACATGGGCAAGCATTTTCTGTTTTTGTTCTTAAGGGCCTGGGGATTGCTTGCTCAGGAGATGAAGCCTGTGATCACGTGGCCTGGTACATTGCCACACGGCACCAGCGTGAGGTGATCTTTCCAGGCCCTGAACCCTGGGGCCTGCTTTGCATTCTTATGGATATAGGTATGATCGGGCATCTCCTTCCAGAACAAGCCCATTTCATCACAACTGAAGATTTGCTCTGGAAGGTAGCCTTTCTCTTCTATAAGTTTTCTGAGAAAGTTTTTTTCTTCTGAGAATGCTGAAGCGGCCTCAGCATCAGCCATTGCTGATTCTCCCGTGACGTCTACGTTCTTGAGGCTGCAGCACTTTACGTAGCCAGTCAGCCATCCCTTACGAGCCTTCAACTCCTTCGTTCTCCTCCGCCCCCTCACAAGAGTGCTCCCAGAGGCTAAGTGCTTTTCCACACATCATTGTGCCACCAACAGGGATATGCTTCTGTGACATGTCCTCCAGCCACACGCTTGATGCCTTTACAAGCATGTTGTCACGAACCAGAGACCATTTTTGCTGTTGTAGGGGCAGCACAAACGCTTCCACAAATTTCAGCTTCTTTTTGCTTTATTCTACAAATGCTTGATTCATTCTTACTGATCGTATGGCCCACCTTGGCGAGAAACATGCCACTTTCAAAAGATCTAAGATTTTAATTTTCTCTGTGCTCCCTCTTAGCCTTTGAGGGATTGTTTTGACCACATAATTGCTCTTTAGGAGCCATTTTTCCACAGAAACGAAGGGTACACACAACCTAAGTGACAGATAAATGACACACAAGGTGAAAAATACTCACACACAAGAGCAGGAGGTAGACGGAGGATCCACGAAGGGACGGGAGCTGCAGTAGGTATGCCGGCACATCAGGTCATTCGCGTGGACTCAGTGTCGTGCTTGGCACACAGCAAATTCAAGTTTCGCTTTTTGGAACCTTCTGGATTTTTTTTTTTTCAAATGTTTTCAGTCTGCGGTTGGTTGAATCCACAGTTGGCTGGATCCACAGATATAGAGGGCTGACTGTTGTCCATGGTGCTCTGAATATTCTTGTGCAAGCCTCCTAGGCACATAGGTATACAGTAAGATGCGTACCTGAGAGTGATGTGCTGCTGGCTGTTGTGGGACGTGCGTGCATTATTGTTGGTAGATGTTGCCAAACAGTTTTTCAAGGTGGTTGTACTGATTTATGCTCCTACCACCTTTATATGAGAAGCTCATTTGCTCCGTTTCCTTTGCATTTAGAATTGTCAGTCTTTTTCATTTTAGCCTTTGTGGTGGGTGTGTATTTCATAATGGTTTTAATTGCATTTCTCTGATGACCAATATGGTTGAGCATCTTTTCATATGTTTATTGGTACTTTGGATTACCTCTTTTGTAAAGAACCGGTTCACAGCTCCTGCGTGTTTGTGTCAAATAGTTGTCTTGTTTAAATTGACTTACCAGGAAAGTGCTTTGTATGTTCTAAGTCCAAGTCCTTTGCTGGATATATGTACTGGAAATATAGTCTTCCACTCTGTGACTTACTTTTTCACTCTCAGTGGTGTCTTTTGATGAACAGGTGTTTCTTGGTTTTAATATGATCTAGTTTAGGAGGTTTTTTCCATTATGATTGATATTTTAAAAACCAATCTTTGTTTCTCCCATTTAATCTTTTTAAATGGCATTTGTATAGTGGGATTACCTATATAGTATTAAAGCTTTTGTTAGATTTGCTTTCATGATAGATTAGAGCAGAAGTAGGGATTTGCAAATGAGGCTATCAATAAGTTTTGTTTTTAGGAAAAAAAATCAAAGATGAATGGACAGAAACATTTGTGTTGTGAGAAGATATTCTGTATTATTTTAACAAAGGAAAATTAGTTTATCAATTTTTTTCTTCTGATTAAATATACATAACTTCCTTTTCATTTCTATAAACAGCTTAGAAAAAAGATTTTTCTACATATAAAGATAAATATTCTTATAGCTTCCTGTAGAGCCCTTCAGCTTTGAAAATAATTAAAAGCATCAATACCAGAAAAAATATACATAATATTGTTCTAAACGTGGCTGATTATATTTGTGTCAAATTATTTTATTTTATTTTATCATTTTTAGAACTTTTTGAAAATGAGCATGTACGTATTGGGCAAAAAGGTAAGCTTTTGATGATATTTATTTTAATTTCTGAAAAGGAGACAATCTCAAGTAAATGTCTGTATCATATACCCTCAACTGGAATTTAGTCTCTGGAAAGCTAAAGGCCTAAAAAGGAATAATATTTAACAATGTAGATAAAACAATGGGACTCTTTATAAAGAGGGGAAATGCATGATTTTGGCTTTATCAATAAATGTCAGATAAAGAAGTACACAGATGGTTTAGTAAAAAGGAAATGATAAATGCAGGCACACATTTCTCAAGAATATTAGCTTAATCCATTGAGCAGTAGAATTTCATTTGAAAATCAGAGGCAGGTTCTCTCTTTGATGTGCCCACACCCTTCTCATTAGTGTTAACAGGAATATGCTTCTGCATCAGGAGAAGATAATAACTGTCACACTTCCTAGCAGCTGTTCACAATGGTGGGACTTAATAACTGAAGCAGCTGTTAGCGTTCTGGAGAATAAAATTTCCCCATCTTTTGAAGATTCTTTATTTTTATAAATCCTGTTTTGTCTTTGAAATATGAAGTGCAGGTAAGTCATTATGTCAGAATGAACCTTTTATGGCAATTATATTTTCATGTTCTAAATTCCCTAGTTCAATTTTTCAGGATCCTATTTATTTAGAAGACTGCATTTGTATGATATGATATTGTCATTAAACACAACTGCAAGTGAAAGAATATGTTTTATCTCTTTTTATTTCATGTGGTCTCTGTTTCTTTTGGTCTTGTCATTTTCATTTAGTGTAAGATTTTTTTTCCTTCTTTTAAGAAGAAAATATAAGAAAACAGTAGTGTTAGACAAATATCAGCAGTTGTCTAGTATTTCTTTCTTTTTCTTTTTTCTCCTGCCTCCTTGTTAATATATATGCTTTATTGAGATAGAATTCAACTACTGTACAATTCACCCCCACCACACATACAATTCAGTGGCTGTTAGTAAATTCACAGTGTTACGCAACCATCATCAGAGTCTATTTTAGAAGAGACATTTCATCCCCCTGCCTCCCGCCAGTATTTCTTCTTTTGTTTTTATTTTTTTTTAATTTTTTTGTTTTGTTTGTTTGTTTTGGAGGGGGGCTTAATTTCCAGACTTAATAGCTAGTATTTTCATTAAAATAAAGATGACAACAAAAGGATAATATATTAATTTTGTGAGCTTGACTGCTTATGAGTAATATTTGGCCTTTTTAAAAGGTTATTGGATATTTTTTGTTTTTACTTCTTTAAAAATCCCTCTTTTCTGTTGGTTTTGGCAGATAGCTAAAAAGTCATCTAATAGAATGGATATCTACATTCTTTAGAATTCTTAGTCATAATACTTCAAATAGCATACCACTTCCAAATACTAGAACATTCATGACTCAATAGAATACGCACAAGAAATTTAGGGTTTCTGTAGGTATGACTTCATGTGATCATAAAATCCAAAAATTATTCTATATATGCATCACTAGTTTCAAATCTATGGAGCCATAGTTAAAGCACAATGAACTCAAGGTACCTACATTAAAAACTTTCACCTGGTGGGGTAGGAGGTGGAGGAGCTTACGACTTGAAACTTACAGGGCTGAAAATAAGACCACATCAAAAATCAGAGAGTAAAAGAAGATTGTTAAGATATAATGAAATTGTGTTAGATATAAAGTTGAAATGTTAGCTTCCCAAAAGATTTTTAAAGATTTCAGTGCTGTTTCTTACACTGTGAATTTGCTAATGAGGTTTTAATACACCTTTTTGACAGTTCTAGCAGAACAAGACAGTGCTGCTGCTCAACAGTACGTCAGACAGGGAAGCCCCACCGCCCTGAGAGCTGAGCTATGGGCTCTCATCTTGAATATTTCCAGTCAACCCGAGGTAAGAAGAAAAAGGATGGGCCAAATTTGATATTTGCTTTTCAAAGAGCGGTATTCAAAATAGAAATATTTTTTTCTTAGTGTAATATTTACTGCCTTTTTAATTTTCAAATTCACTGTAGTTGGGAGTTCTAAGACAAGATTAACATATAATTTAATCACCATGTACTTAACATAGAAGTTTTTGTTATTAATAATTAGTTGGACAGTGTAAGCCTATACATACAACAGAACAATAAGTAAAATGTTAAGAAGTGGAGTCCACCAATTTAGATCAGTGAAGATGTATGGTAGAACTGGAAGTTATTATAGGGAGAAATAAAGATGGACAACTCGATATGTGTAAATGAGTACTTTGTCCCTACAGTTACTTTCGAAATATGCATGATTTTTATGGTTCTAAAAGTGGACAGATTATGTGGGAATGTTATTTTTCTAAGTATAAGAACATTATATTTTAGGAAATAAAATGAACGTGAAGGGAAATCACTAGCAGACAGGTAGTAGACTCAATAAAGAAAAATGTGTAAGACATTGATTCTTTTTGAAATATTTTGGAGAATTTTTTTTTTTTTTTTTTTTTGCGTAAGCCCACTTATTCTGTAATTCATCTATTTAAAGATTTTAATAAATAGCAAACTAATAGTTCCCTAGTCTAGTGGTTAAAAACATGGGTTTTGTTTGGTATTATATGACCTAATTTCAGCTGCTAGCTCTCCCAACTTATTTGAAATAAGTCACTGAGTGAGTTAAATTTCTTCAAACTACAACTTAATAGCAATAATAATTACATATTACATATAATTATGTTATAAATTAATTATAATTTATAATAATACAGTTGTTAAAAAAATCAAACATTACCTTGTTTTTATAATAAAATTAGCTTTTATAATAAAACTACACCTCTAACCTTTGCAAATTATACATGTATGCTTGTGTGTGTGTGTGTGCGCACGCGCGCGTGTTTTAAATCTGCATCTCTGAACAGCACTATCAAAAATCATTTGCTTCCTTTTTGAAAGGATAACCTTGTGATTTATTTTAGAGCAGTTTTAAACCAAATAATGCTGCTAACCTTTTGAGGTGACACTTTAAAAGTAACAGTTTACAGAATGGTTTTAAGTGTACGTTGGGCATTTTTTGTGAGTGTATCAACTCCTGTAGAAGAGGTAGTAATTCTTGTCCTAATCTAGCTGTGTAGATGACCTACCAACTTCACTGATCAGGAGCTAAATTAACGTCCTGTCTCTGCAGGGGAACCAGCTACTGCTATGATTTCAAAAATAGATTTAGAATTTTTCCAGAAGTATTGTTGTAGAATGAAAGTAGTAATCTCATATAATGACTGTATAATGTTCAAAGGAAGTTTTTACATTTGGATTCTGGGGTTAATAGTTATCTTGATTTTCTATATTCAAAATGACAAATCTATAAATAGAAATTAATATTATCAGAAAGGCAATCTTGATTTTACTGAATAAAACACTATCACTTACACTTATTTTCACTGTAAAAGTGTGAACAAACTATGGCAGTTCCAAAATAATTATTGTAGGTGGTATATTAGAGGGGGAGGGGGAGAGAGGGAGAATACTTACTTCTTATGAGGAATATCAAAACGTTTTGTTGAATTACCTTTTTTTAGCAAGGTTTTTTTAAAAAAATATATTTATTTATTTATTTATTTATTTGGCTGCATCAGGTCTTAGTTGTGGCACATGGGATCTTTGTTGTGGCATGTGGGATCTTTCGTTGCAGTGTGCAGGCTCTTAGTTGCAGTGCGTGGGCTTCTTTCTAGTTGTGGCGGGTGGGCTCGAGAGCGTGGCCTCCAGAGCACAGGCTCAGTAGTTGTGGCTCGTGGGCTTAGTTGCCCCACGGGCATGTGGGATATTAGTTCCCCGACCAGGGATTGATCCCATGTCCCTTGCATTGGAAGGCAGATTCTTAACCACTGGACCACCAGGGAAGTCCCTATTCAATTACTTTTCAGTCACTTAAAATAAGCTACACAAACAAATGCGTCATAGTTGAGGAGTTAGAGAGATAAATGGAGTATTTCAAATTTCACACTCATAAAGCTATTTTTAAAATCTTCCCTCGACAGAAAGACTTGGAATTTAATGCTTTAAGTTCCTAGCAGTTAATTTATTTAGTACTTTTACTAGAATATTATTTAACTTTGATTTTTTTTCTCTTTTTAAGAAAATATGTGATACATTTAAAAGACTTGCTTTTATATATTTTCTTTTCTCCAGATCTGTAGATCTCTGGATCAAAATATCCAAATTTAGTAAACATTATTCATATTTAAATGTTTTTGCTTAATTTCAGTTTGCTAATTAAAAGAAGATAGAAAATTGTATTATACTTTGCTCTAGGTTCTTGCTTACTGATAAAGTAGCAAAGATGAATATTAACATTTAAGATTTCCTGTAATGATTTCACAGTAAGATTCTTCACAACCTGACCTAAAGTTCTGCAATAATGCCTGACCCATCCCAGAACTTTCTGGTCAGCTCACCTAGTCTTCCCTGTTTCTGTCCTTCACTCTCCTCGATCACTTCTTTTCAGAGTCTTAGCGAAAGATCTCACCTTCTCTTACCCAGATAAAATAGAAATCATCAGAAGGAACTCATTCAGATTCCTTCTACCAAAACTGTAAACTTAATTGCATTAGCACCTCTTCTTGCTTCCTCTACTTTTACATCTAACTTGTGAAAGAAAAGTCTATGCTAGATGCTCCTACCTCCTTAATCCCATAAATCATCCAGTCTGGCATGACTATAACTATCCTAGCTAAAGTTGCCAAGGAACTATGGCCACATTTTAGTCTTTACATCTACTGCATTTGATACTATTATCTACTCTGCCCTTGATATGTTCTTGGTCTTTAATGTAGTTCATCCTGTTTTCTTAGTTCTTCTTTCCCTCTTTTTCTTTCTCTTTTTTTCAAGTCTGCATTTGGGTTCCTCTGCTAGACCTCAAGTGCTTGTATTTCTCAGAATTCAATTCTGATCCTCTTTTCACCCTGCACGTTTTCCCTGGACTGTCTCATCCACAATCACCTTTTCCGTAACGGCTTCAAGTCTGTTTTCAACCAAACTTTGTCTTAAGCCTAAAACGTTTATTTCCAGTTTCCTACAAAACTCTAATACATGCTCTAAAAGTATATCAGACTCATGATATCTAAAAGAAAAAGATAATCCTTACCTCAATATATTTGTCGTCATCCAAGAGATGCTGAATTGCCTCTCTTCCCACCATGCGGTTCTCTCGCTGAAAAAAAAAAACCTCCTCAGATTTTGTCCTCTTGGACACTCTATTCTTCTTTCACATGCAGTTTATTCTATCACCTTTTCTGAGAAGCCTTCCTAACGTCTCCTCTACCTTGTCTTTTCCCAACTCCATCACCACTACTGTTAGATACTTCCTTCTTTTTTCTTCCATCATAACCAGTGCAGGCAAAGACTTAACGGAGAAACACATACCACACTTACATTATTTGGTTACCTCCCTTTCTGGACCGAGTACCTGAGGACAGGGATTTTTTCCGTCTTCATCATCTGTAATATCAGCATTTTGTACAAGTGTCTAGAAATGGTCAGCTCATCTAAATGCTTAATGAACAATTACGTATAAAATGTTAGGGCTGTTCTGTGAGTTCTTTGACTTCCTGAGAGTATATTTCCTTTTTTCTTTAGTTAAAAAGATAGTGTAAGTCTGCATAAAATATCAAATAGATACATATACTAAAGTTTAAATATTCTCTGATGCTAAAAATTTGGGCTGCTTTGCTTTTCAAAGATTGCTTTTTACAATTATAATTTATTGCATTTAAATATCTATTTTGCCAGAGTTTATACAAAATACTCTTAAAATATCCTATTATTATTGGTAATTGTTATATTTTATAAATTCTTGTCTTATAATATCTTTGGTATTAGGGTAATGCTGGCCTTATAGAATGAAGAAGTATACCCTCTGCTGTTCTCTGAAGGAGATTGTAGAAGACTGGCAAAATTTCTTCCTTAAATGTTTGGTAGAATTCACCAATGAACCCCTCTGGGCCTGGTACTGTCTGCTTTTGATGGTTATTAATTATTGAATAAATTACTTTAGTAGATGTAGGTCTATTCCAATTGTCTGTGTCTTCTTGTGTGAGTTTCAGCAAATTTTCTCTTGTTCAAGTAATTGATCCATTGCATCTAGGTTATCAAAATTGTGAGCAGAGAATTGCTCATAGTATTCCTTTATTATCCTTTCAATGTCCATAGGATCTGTAGTGATGTGTCCTCTTCCATTTCTGATTTGGGTAATTTGTGTCCTTTCTCTTTTTTTCCTTAATTAGCCTGGCTAAAGGCTCATCAGTTTTATTGATCTTTTCAAAGAACCAGCTTTTGGTTCCAAATTTTTTCTCTATTGATTTCCTGTTTTCAGTTTCATTTATCTCTGCTCTAATTCTTATCATCTCTCTTCTTCTGCTTACTTTCAATTTAATTTGCTCGTCTTTTTCTAGTTTCCGAAGGTGGCAACTTGGGTTATTGATTTTAGATCTTTCTTGTTTTCTAATATATGCATGCATTCAATTATATAAATTTCCATCTAAGCACTGCTTTTACTGCATCCCACAAATTTTGATAAGTTACCTTTTCATTTGGTTCACAATATTTTAAAATTTCTCTTGAGATTTATTATTTGACCCATGTGTTATTTAGAAGTATGTTGTTTAATCTCCATGCATTTGGGGATTTTCCAGTTATCTTTCTGTTATGGATTTCTAATTCAATTCCACTGTGGTCTGAGAGCAGACATTGTATAATTTCTATTCTTTTAAATTTGCTAAGGCTATGTTTTATGACCCAGAATGTGGTCTACCTTGGTGAATGTTCCATATGAGCTTGAGAAGCATGTGTATTCTGCTCTTGTTGGCTGAAGTAGTGTATTGATGTCCATCATATCCAGTTGACTGATCGTGTTGTTGAGTTCACCTTTGAAGTTACTGATTTTCTGCCTGCTGAATCTATTTCTGATGAAAAGTGTTGAAGTTTTATTTCAATTGGAAGTGCATGGTTTATTTAATAAATGATGCTAATCACCATCCTTCTGAAAGAAAACAGTCAAACTTTTGTCTTACTGTATATAAAAATAAATTCCAGGTAGGTTATAAACATTTAAATTAAAAATATCAATTTTAGAAAAAATTAGAAAAATATTTGTATAAACATGTGGTGTAGGAGAGCCTTGCCTAAGGGAAGCAAGAAAATCCAAAGACATAAAGAATTTTTTAAAATGTGTCAATGTATACCATAAATAAAAATCAAACAACACATATTAATTTGAAGAAAAAGCATTTGTAACACAAATGACAAAGGTTAATCCTCATTGTAGAGTCTGACAAATTAATAAAATAAATGTAATCTAATAGAAAAATATGTAAATCATTGAAGTAGAAATTCAAATGGCCAGTAAGTGTATGAAAGAATGTCAACTTTATTAGTATTTGGGAAAGTGCAAATTAATACAACAACAAGATAACCATTTTTCATCCATGGAAATGTTAAAATGGTGAAGATATAGGTAAACTTTGTGCTTTCATGGGTTGCTGGTGGGAATTTGAATTGATACTTTTTTGGAAAGTAGTTAGGCAATTTGTAGTCCACATAAAGATATTTACGTATAGCCTTCAGCCTACAATCCTACCTTTGCCAGGTTATCCCATAGCTACAAAAGCATATATGCACGAGGATATTTATTGCAGTATTTGTAGTGGCAAACAACTAGAAACAACCTGAGTAACCATCTGTAGGGGAATAGTTAAATAAATTGTGATACATCTGTAGCACAGCTTTAAAAATACTAAAGTGTGTGTAGTTATTAGAAAGATATGAAGAGATGACCATGATATATACTAGAAACTGAAAAATAAGTATAGAATGATTCCATTTTATGTTAAAAAAAAAAAAAACAACTAAACCCCTTAAGTACGATTATATATTTGTATAAGCATGGAGAAAAATATGGAAGAATACAAATTGCAAATAATGTTACAAATACAATACAAATAACATTAGTTTCATCAGTGTGGTGAAAGGGAAGAAGAAAAGATTATTACTTTTTCTTTATTCAGCTTTAGATTGTTTCACTTACTTTAATGGTCATATATCAGTTTGTAATTTTAAATTTATTTTATTTTTAAAAACAGACATAACTCTAAACATCTTAGCTTTTCCACTGCGTTTGCTAGAAAACATTAAAGTATAATACTATGCCCTTTGCCAGTTGTCAAGGATTGATATTTGAATTAGGTGCTATTCCTGCCTTTAAAAATATTCTTTGATTCTAGCCAGAGAGATGGATTTAATAAATACAATAGAAGGTAAATAAAGTAGTAAAATGATTTTGCTTTAGGTAAGAAATCAAAACAACATGAGAACAAAGTAAGGCTTTTTAATTAAAATTAAAATGACCAAAAATAGCCAGTAAATCCCTAGATTATCTTTATACAAAGAGCACTTTGCCTCAAATCAGAGAAATTGTGTATTAAGCATCTTTCAAGACAGAGAAACTGTGTTTCAGGAAACGTAGGGCTGGACACCACTCTGCCGAGGCAAATGCATGCAACAGATATTCTTCTTTGTCCCAGACGACCTGGTCCCACAACCCTTATCTGAGGGAGTATCTTCAGAAAGAATCACACAGACTGGGGTGTTCCGATGGAGCCAAGCAGTACTGGGATATGGGCGGAAACCAGGGCTAAAGTGCCTAAGAGATGGAGGGATTCGGAGGAACACAGGGATCAGCTAAAGTAGTGAGATGATATTTCTATCTCTCTGTAACACAACTGCTACCCACTTAGTCTTAACCTTTTTTTTTTAACCTTTATTATTTATTATGAACACCCTGACCAACTATTAGCCTGAAGCTTAACTGGATTACATCTTATGTCCCTCCTTCCTCTTTTCCTTCCTCTGTCTTGTCTTCTTTTTCCTTTTCTCCCCTCTTCTCTCCTTCCTATCTTTCCTCTCTTCCTTTTCATTTCTTATTCTCTATTAAATTAAACATTAGCCTAATCTTATCACTGCTTAGAGTTAGACTTTTTAATATTATAATACCATAGTCTCTTATTTTTTAAAAACTGATTTTTTTGCTATTACAAATTTTTTTTTTTTTTGGCTGCATTGAGTCTTCGTAGCTGTGCACAGGCTTTCTCTAGTTGTGGTGAGTGGGGGCTACTCTTCTGGTGCATGGGCTTCTCATTGTGGTGGCTTCTCTTGTTGCAGAGCAGAGGCTCTAGACACACAGGCTTCAGTAGTTTTGGCGTGCAGACTCAGTAGTTGTGGCACACAGTCTTAGTTGGTACGAGGCATGTGGGATCTTCCTGGACCAGGGATCGAACCCGTGTCCCCTGCATTGGCAGCTGGGATCTTAACCATCGCGCCACCAGAGAAGTCCCACAACTTTTTTTAATTTTTATTTTGTATTGGAGTATTGTTGATTAACAATGTGTCAGTTTCAGGTAGACAGCAAAGTGATTTAGTTATACGTATACATGTATCTATTCTTTTTCAAATTCTTTTCCTGTTTAGGTTATTACAGAATATTGAGCAGAGTTCCCTGTGCTATAACTGATTTTTATTTTATTTTTTAAAAGCCTGGACTCAGATGTAAAGAAAAGTACACTGCTGAGTCTATTGATCAATGTCATTAAAAGTCCTAAACCCTTCTTATTGTCCATTAGCCAGAGGAGATGAGAGTGTTTCTCATTATCTTTTGGAAACTTATATACCTTCTCAAGCTGTGCTTAAATCATGTAGAGATTAACTACATAGGATTCTGTATATTTTGAACTAAAAAATGAATAATAAAATATTTTTCTTCTTAAAAAAACCCTGATTTTTTTCATGTGCTCTATGATTGCTTTTACTATCAGGGATGATTTAGTATGTTTAAACTTTCTTATTTAATAATAATTTAGGTATAAGAAAGGCAGTATAGTCATTCTGGATTTTTATATAGGTTCTGGGGCTTTCCTGAGATCAAATCTTACTACCTTTGTGGCCCTGGACAGCAAGTTACTTCTTTCTCTGGGCCTCAATTTCTCAAATGTAAATGGGGATAATAATCATTGAACAGTTTTATTTTGTTGGTATGGGATTAAATAGATTAACTCATGTATAGTGGGTAAAACAGTTCCTGGCACCGAGTAATTACTTAATAAATACTGCATTTGCTATTAAAGTTGAATTACAGTTAATCAATTTAGCAAACATGGATTAAATACCCACCAGGTACCAGATTTTATCTTAAGGGATGGCATTGGGTCTATTTATTGATGATCTACTATTGGCCAGGCAGGGAGACTGTGACGGTGAATAAAATAAAATCCTATCTTCTTAGTGTTTATAATACTATTAATGATCATTATTTATTAAATGCATTATTTATTTGAGGCTGACTTTATAAATGTGATTGACTTTTTTTATTTAACATCTTATTTTATTTTTTTATTTTTCATCTTTATTGTAGTAGAATTGCTTTACAGTATTGTGTCAGTTTCTGATGTGCAACAAAGTGAGTCAGCCACATGTATACATATATCCCCATATCCCCTACCTCTTGAGCCTCCCTCCCACCCTCCCCATACCACCCCTTTAGGTCGTCACAAATCTTGATTGACTTTTAATGTTTTTGTTTGTTTTACTTTTAAATCTAGGATATCTTGTATTATGAGCAGCTTAAGACTAATGTGATACAACATGACCTTTTGGTGGACAGTTTAATTTATAAAGTAAGTAAAAGCATACATAGTTTTTCCATTCCATTAATATCATTAAGCAATTGTTGAGCGTCTTCACCATGCTGGGACTGCACTATGTGTGATGACACATGTTAACCTTGAGAAATAACTTTACGTGATTGCTGTCTTACAGAGGTAAAGTTGACCTTCACAATTTGCAGTTTCTGTTCATTGTTATCTTCTTTCCCTTTGACACTGTTCTTATAATCCTTTCCTGACCCTCCCGTTTATTAAGAGAATGATAAGCATTTCTTGTCCTTATAAATTCAAATTTTCCACACAAACTACATAAGAAAGAAACTAAAAGGAAAATGAGATTATGGATTTTTTTTATCTTATTTATCTCACCATCTTTAGGGCCTGCTTATTTATTTGATTGTATTGAAGTCATGTTTTATTTTTAATTTCTTTTAGTTTCTAGACATATAGTTAAGCACATCTCAAGTTTTAGAATAGGGATTCATTGAGTTTTTGTTTCCAGGCATCTGATATTAAGTTGAGAGTCGAGATGTAGATGCTGAAAACATGGTATAGGGTATGACTGATTCTGGACTAATAATTGGGTTGTTTGAAAGACTTGAATTTTAGATTTAGAACTTGTAAGACAGAGAAGGGCATATTATTCCAGATCTCAGAAACAGGGGAGAGAAGAACCTAAAGATTTGTCTGGGTAGAACATAACCGAGGTTAATAGTAACAGTGACTACTGGCATTTAATGATTGCTTCCTGTGTGCCATACATTGTTCCGAACTCTGCATAGATTGTCATCTGATTCTGATAGCTACCTTAGGTGGTAGACACCAGTATTGGGGCTGTAAATGATAAATGCAGCTTTTCCTGGAAAAAGACTTGCATTTTGAAGAATCCTGCATTAAAAATAATAGAGCTTATAGGAAAAATAGGGTTGGGGTAGCTTTTGAAACTTTGCAACCAAAGTGCTAACAGAAACAATAATTGGGAGATGAATTGGTCAGCTCAGGCAGGCTGCTCCCGCAGAAATTATTAAAAATGTACAAAAATAATAAACTGTAAGTGCTAAAATAATGCCGATAGAAGTGGTGCATAGTGCCATGGGGCTGCTGTTCAGGTGGGCACAAGAGGAAGTGCAGCAGTTAAGAGACGTACAAGGCTGGGGATATGCCTCTCTGGAGAGGGGGCCCCCTGTGCAATTATTTATTTTCCATTCTCTTGAAATACAGTTATAAGGGCTCATGCCTTTGGAAAGCTTTCCTTTCCTGCTGAAAGTTATAATTCTACTTCTGCTGTTCTGGCTTCACTTTCTTAAAGAAAAATCGCACACGAACCAACACAATTTCCATGTTATACTGATGTCATTCCCTTACTCACCAGCCACATATTGATATATGCGTTATGGCAAAACAGGAAGTACAGTTATTTTACCATTTTACAGAGGAGGAAACTGAGGTAAAGAAAGAGTAAAGAAATTTGTTTAAATTCATATATTAAGTAGCAAAGCCAAGACTTGAATCTAGGTAATCTGACTTAACAACCATACCTTTAACCACTGTGCTCTACAGAGAGGAAAGATGAGGAGAGTTAAGAGGATGCAGTCTTCTGATGAAAAGTGTTGACTCTTACAAAAGTTTTTACATAGATTTGGATCACATGTACTACTGTTAACTTTGAGGTCAAATGATTGTGCTTAGGGGATTATTTTAGCAACAGCCTAAGAGATCCTTTGGACTTTAAGACCTTCAATCTCCTCTCTGTTTAAATGAGAGAAGATTTACAAGAGAAGTTCAAAAAATCCAAGAGTGCTAGAATGAGAGTTCTCTGTTGCCAACATGAGTTTCAGTTAGAATCAGTAAAAAAAAAAATCTGTCATGAGAAAAAGGTAAACAGATTGTGTCTGAAGAATTGAATATAAGTTTTGGTAGAATCAATCCTGACTGTCCACATCCTGAGTGTTTTCAGGAAGGTATCTGTCTGATTGTTTCTGACTTGTGTTAGTTGAGCTCTGCTGATCTTATTGGAGCAACTCCAAACATTATTAAAGTCAACCTTTGAGGGAATGAGCATTTTTAAAAGTTATTTGAAGTTTTATGACAACTCCCTTTGGCAAAGACTCATTTTTAGTTTAAAAAATAAAGTAGAATTATTTTAGTGGTTAAAGAAGTTAATGAAACAAGGGAATGCTTAAATACAGGACACCATCAAACCCTCCCTAAGCTAAAATAAATAATGGTTCTCTCTGGACTGCATTTTTTTCCCCACAAACTTGCCTTGAATCCACACCATCTACAGTTTTCCACCACTTACTATGTTGGACAGTTGATCTTTCAGTTTACATCAGTGTTTCTCAACCTTTTCTTCATTATTATGCCCCTAAAGAGAAAATTTTCTCTAATATAAAAGATTAAATACCAAAGAATGAGATTTTGTTGGGTAGGGATAAGCTTTGGAGGTCCACAAACCATTGTACTATGTAAAAATTTTTGATCCCCTTAGAGGCAACATCATCCTCGTTGAGACTGCATGATCTCTACCTCTGCCCATGTTGTGACTTAGAATGGCTCCTTTCTTTTCTCTTAGTCTGTGTCTTTCAGTTTTTCCAGACTTAGCACACATTCACTGCCTCCAGAGTCACCCACAGCTCATTTTATCCTCCTATAATTTTCACTTTGATCAATAGCCCGATTGAATTTTGTAGGTCAAGCAACATTATCGTAGATTTCTGCAGTATTTCTTTGTAACTGTTCCGATATTTCTACTGTGTATGTTTTCTTGCTGGTGAGACTGAAGATAAACATTGTCTTATTTGTTTGTTTACTAACAAGCAACGACTTGCAAGTGAATAATCACAAAAACATGAAAGATTTTTGGTATTTTGAGAGAATGGCAAGAATGTGGGCTTGAACAGTGGAAGATGAGATTGGAACAGTAATTTGAGGCCAGGTTGTTATGGTTGCTTTTGGATGTTGTCATTGCATCTGCTTTTCTGAATTTAAGACACCTAAATATTAGATTTAAAAGGAGATAAAATTGAAATAAATAATAAGGATAATACTAATGGAACTAATGTGAACAGTTTTGAAGTTGAATAATGTGTCACATATATTAAAGTAAATTTATAAGTTTACTTGTGATAAGTCCAGTGATAAAATCTAATTGAGAAGTTTATAATCACACATAAAAGTAATAAAATCATTGCAGTATTATTTCTAGATGTTGCATGTATGTCTTAGTATTATAGACGTTCATTTGGGTTCTTTTCAGTGCTCTCTACTTTTAATTATAGGATGTGAAATTGACAGCAAGCAATGATGATTATTATTTTGTATTCGAAGATTATTTATATCAGGTAAGTTGAAAAATTAAAATATATAATATTATTGTTTTAAGTTCTGTAACTCAGGATACTTTAGAAGATATCTCTTTTGTTAACTGAATCCTCCTGAAATTCACCATGTTTATTTTTTATCAAATTAAATGTTCTAACTTTGGGATAAGGTTAACTTTTGTTCTTACATGGGACTAAGTGGGAGAGTAAGACCTACATATCTGCTCCAACCAGGAGAGGTATAGGCACAGATTTTTTTTTTTTTCTTATTCATATATCCACTCTTTTCTAGATTCTATTCCCATATAGATCATTCAGAGTATTGAGTAGAGTTCCCTGTGCTATACAGTAGGTTCTAATTAGTTATCTGTTTTATATGTAGTAGTGTGTATATATCAATCCCAGTCTTCCAATTTATCCCTCCCCCACTTCCCCCTTGGTAACCATCAGTTTGTTTTCTACATCTGTGACTCTGTTTTGTAAATAGGTTTGTTTGTACCATTTTTTTTTTTAGATTCCACATATAAGCAATATAATATATTTGTCTTTGACTGACTTACTTCACTCAGTATGACAATCTCTAGGTCCATCCATATTGCTGCAAATGGCATTATTTTGTTCTTTTTTATGGCTAAGTAATATTCCATTGTATATATGTACCACATTTTCTTTATCCTTTCCTCCATTGATGGACATTTAGGTTGCTTCCATGTCCTGGCTATTGTAAATAGTGCTGCAGTGAACATTGGGGTACATATATCTTTTCAAATTATAGTTTTCTCCAGATATATGCCCAGGAGTGGGATTGCTGGATCATACGGTAGCTCTGTTTTTAGTTTCTTAAGCAACCTCCATACTGTTCTCCATAGTGGCTGTACCAGTTTACATTCCCACCAACAGTGTAGAAGGGTTCCCTTTTCTCTACACCCTCTCCAGCATTTATGGTTTGTAGAGTTTTTGATTAGGCACAGATTCTTAAATTTGAACGTCCAATTCATATTTCAGTCATCCCAAGATGTTTAGAGAAAGCATTTTACATGATGTTTTTCTATTAAAGGCCTTGGCTAAATAATTGTTTTGAAATCAGTTTGAAGCATTGTGGTTACTCTTTGATCATCTCATATGCTGATATTGTTGATGTTTGGATTTACCTAGGTCTTTTTCATCTCTACTAAAATAGAAAAATCTTATCACAAATAAGAAATACGTAATTTATGTAGAATTGCTTAAATGATACTCTGTTTTTAAACATCACATAGATAGATAGATAGATAGATAGATAGAGGATTAATAACTTGATTTTGAGTTAATGTCAGTATGTTTCATGGAGAAAATATCTAGATTCCACATGGAAATTTATGCTTCATTAACTGTAAATCAGTCCCAGCTGTCTGGATTAGCAGGTTTCTGATTGGTAATAGTGGTGATTATTGTGCGTCTAAGAGAAAAGATTCTCTTAAGAAGGTTTAATTAATCATATTTTCCAAGAACTAAATTCCAACGATTTTATAAATTTTATTTATAAAATTAAAATTTGAAATAACCCTGGAAACAATTTTAAGGGAATTTCGGTGATTTCAAATATGCCATTAATTTTTTTAATTTAAAAAAACAGTAAAGATTTAAAATCCCATTCTTTAACATATAGTTATTAATTAAAAGTTGGAAAATATAAAAATCTAAAAGTTTATTTACTTATTTAGCTAATATGTAGCCTGGTACCTAATTCTTAGTACTCAGTAAAATTTTGAATGTACAGTAAAGTTAATGCTTCATTTATATAGTAATGTTTGATTCTGTACTTAAGAAAATTGAGGGGAAATTATCACTTTTAGTATTGTGTCATAAGGAGGTCCACAGAACCATCCCTAGCAGAAAAATCAAAACCAGTGAAAATTATTTTAAAAACAAAAACATTTAAAGTATCTGGAAACTGTTTTAAGGTCATACATGAAGTCAGCAAATAAAAAATACATATATATTTATTCAAGAAAAGCTACTAAATCTCAGAACAGTCTGTAGTGCTTGAGCCGTGATGCACTCTCTCCCTCCCATCACCCCCAGATCATCACGATGGAAGCTTCAATTCAGCTGAGTGTGGCCAGGGAGATGGGGTTCCCTTTCTTTATAACTTCTAGTCAAGGGCTGCAGCATCTCTGTAGGAGGGGCAGGTAACCAGTATTTCTCATACTCCTCAGCTGTGTGTTGCAGATGCCAAATTCCAGAAGAATGCTGCCAAGAAGTCAGGGGCTCCCTGCCTCCAACTCATAGGGCAGACCTCTGTCAAGAGCAGGTTTGAGTAACCTCCAGACTTGCATTCCCACCAACAGTGCACTAGGGCTCCCTTTTCTTTGTACCCTCACCAACACTTGTCTTTTTTTGTCTTGTCTTTTTGATAATAGCCATTTTAACAGACATGAGGTGATAACATATTGTGGTTTTGATTTGCATTTCCCTGATGATTAGTGGTGTTGTATACCTTTTCATGTACCTTGGCCTTTGTATGTCTTCTTTGGAAAACTTCTACTCAATTCCTCTGCCCATTTTTTAATTGGGTTTTTTGGTTTTTGTTAGTGAGTTGTATGAATTGTTAATATATTTTGAATATTAACCCTTATCAGATATATGATTTGCAAATATTTTCTTCCATCCTGTAGGTTGCCTTTTCATTTTGTTGCTTCTTTTGTTTTACAGGAGCTTTTTAGTTTGATGTAATCCTACTTATTTATTTTTGCTTCTGTTGCTTGTGCTTTATCATCATATCCAGGAAATCACTATCAAGACCAGTGTCAAGAAGCTTTTTTCTGTGTTTTCTTCTAGTTTTATGATTCAGGTCTTATATTTAAGTCTTAAATCCATTTCAAGTTCATTTTTGTGAGTGGTGTAAGATATGAGTTTAATTTCATTCTTCGGCATATGGTCGTCCAGTTATCCGAGCCCTATTTATTGAAGATACTATCCTTTCTCCATTGAGTATTCTTGGCTCCCTTGTCAGATATTAGTTCACTATTTATGTGTGGTTTATTTCTAGGCTTTTGATTCTGTTCCATTGGTTCGTGTGTATATTTTTATGGCAGTGCTATACTATTTCGATTACTATAGGTTTGTAGTATAGCTTGAAATCAGGGAGTGTGATGCTTTGTTACTGTTTCTTGAGATTGCTTTGGCTACTCAGGTTCTCTTGTGGCTCTACAAATTTTAGGATTGTTTTTCTATTTCTGTGGGAAAAATGCCATTGGAATTTTAATACGCCTTGCATTAAATCTATAGATGGCTTTGGGTAGTATGGACATTTTACCAATGCTAATTCTTCAGATTCGTGAACATGGGATATTGTTCCATTTGTTTGAGTCTTCTTCAGTTTCTTTCATCAAAGTCTTGTACTTTTCAGTGTACAGATCTTTCACCTCCTTGGTTAAATTTACTCCTTAGTATTTTATTGTTTTTGAAGCTGTAGTGAATGGAATTGTTTATTTCTTTTTCAGATGTTTTGTTGTTGGTGTATAGAAACACAGTTGTTTTCTGTATGTTGATTCTGTATACTGCAACTTTATTGAATTCATTGATTAGTTGTAGATTTTTGGTGGATTCTTTAGGATTTTCTATGTATAAGATCATATCAGCTGCAAGTAAAGATAATTTTATTTCGTTCTTTCCTATTTGGATGCCCTTTTTTTTTTCTTTTTCTTGCCTGATTGCTTAGAGTGGTCTTGTAAAATACACCAATCAATTCATGTTACTTGTGACATTAAAACCAAAAAGACCAAAATCCTTCAGAGGCCTACATGACCCTGCATGCACTGGCCCACATCTCCAGCCTCCTTGTTCACCTCTGCCCTGACGCTCTGGCACTATGTATTCCAACCACTCTGATCCTTTCCTCGTCAAGTTCACTATACTTCTTTCAACCTCAGGGCCATCAGACCTGCAATTCCTCTGATGTAAAACACTGTCACCCTCCCCACTTCCTCTAGTAAATTCCTATTTTTCCTTCAGCTCTCAACTAAAATATCACTTACTCACATATACCTTCCCTGACCTACTCCCTGCTTCCCAGTACAAACACACGCACAAGGTTATGGCCATCTAAAACGTGCTTTTAAAATCCTATGTAGTATTTTTCATGTGTTTTATGTATAGTACTTATTATAGCTTGTTTGGTCATTTTATAATTGCCTTTCCCATATAAATTCCATAAGTGTTTGGTCCTCATTGTCCTTTCTAGTGCATAGTATGCTGTGGATACTGAAAAATTTACCTTAACATCATATACTTTTTTTATTGATAGGATTTTTCATTGTTGAGAAGGAAGCTTTCTTTTTTTATCTCAAAGCTTAATATTAATAATTATTGGCTGACTAAGGTTTTACTGTCATTGTAGAAGGCTCTAGATTTCCTTTAGTTAAGAGTTTAGTTCCAGATGCGATAGATCTTTTTTATGAACTGGCTCCTAAGCAAAACATATTAGTTAATGTTGCACAATATTAAAATTATGAAACAAACAAAACAAAAATTTTTGGTCCTTCCTATGATAACTATTTTCATCATGAACCTGGAAGTACTATGACATTAAACATGAATACATAAATTACAATATCAACCGAAGGCCAATAATCATATGATTTATAGTGTGTTGACTATTCTACTTCATTGTGTGAGCAGAGAAAGTGTAAATTTAACAATTTCATCCCCTTTGGTGACTGGAGAGAAGAGGATTGTCAATTTTAAGTTACAACTACAAAGGCATTTTGGGATGTTGGTAAAAGAGACTTGCCAGGCAACAAATCTGCCTCATTTGATGAACAGGGTCAGTAAGGATATCATTTTAAATGAGAGTAGTAACAATTTCTTCAAATAGTGCCAGAATTAGCCCTTGAGGATATATTCATTTTTGTGTACCACATAAACTTGGGAAACTTGTAAGTGACTGAGTCTGACAGAACCATTTATAAACAATGGACGCATTCTCTGAGAAAAAGCAGAATGATCATCGCTAAATATTTATTGATCCTTATATGTAAATGATACCACCTTTGATGGGCTTACATTCTACCTAAGGAGGCAAAAATGTTTTGAAATTGTTTTAAAGTGTTTATGTAAAGCATTGGATATTAAATAAATTAATATCACAGATCATAAGTACTATAGGAGTGTGTTTTACCTTTTATTTTCCATTTTTATCAATATTTTAGTCCAAATTGTATTATTTTTATATTTCACATAATTTTTTCAGTCATAGATCTCATGGCCTCTGCTACTTTTAGTACTTTGTAAAGCTTCAATGTGGATCTTTATCCTTATAAATAAAAGGGTAATTATAACACCTAAGTTCTGTCTTTGAGAATTATGCAGAATTAAATTTTCCTTATGTGGATAGTTACTAAGAAAATATTTTCTATGAACATACCTTTTAATAATTAATTTTATAATTAGTCTGACTTACCGGAGAGAAGTTCATTTGAAGTAATAAAAATGTATGTAATTGTATGCATTTAAAACTATATAGTCAGAAATTGAGCTCTGATTTTTCTCTGGGAAAAAAATTTTATCTCTGTATGTGTGTGCACACATACTCGTATGTATATGTATGTGTAAGATAAGAAAGAAGAAAGCCTTTTCTTGTCGCTAATTATAGGCTTTCCTTTGGCAGAGCTGCCTAGCAACAAACTGCTCTATGGGAAAATTGTTGATTATAATGGAGTGAACTTAATGTTTTTGGCATGCTCTGTGTCATAATCAATATGTTGGGTTTTGTGACTAGGCTACAAAATTAAACATCACGTGGCATTGTTGTGTCCATATATAGATGAGAAAACCTCCATTAGTCCCTCCTGAAGGAAGATCTGAGCCTGTGTTACAAGGATACACAGGCAGTCTTCTGAGTGACTCATGTTAGTTACCTACATTTTATAGGCAGCAACACTGAGCATTATAGAAATATTGTTTTGAGTAATAAGTCAACTTTTTAGTATTCCAAAGTTTAGTTTTTATTTTGCATAAAATTCTTAAAAGTACTTCATTGTGCTGAAAGTTTTAAATTATGTCAGAGTTTTAAAATGTGTTCAAACAGAAGACGACCTTATTCCATGAAAGAATATTGGGTAGTTTGCCAATATCATTTTCAGGTTCTTGTACTTAAAGGCATCATGACAACCTATAAAAGTTAACTTTTTGCCCAAAGTATATAAAATATTTATAGGGGAGAATTTTTATATAGTACAAAGAAGACATGAGAATTACTCTTTCTGTTGTGATATTCTCTATAATGATATGCTTGGCTTATCCAGTATGTGGTTAGTAGAAATACTGATATATTAGAATATGCCATAGTTCTGTGTATTTTTTAAGCTCTTTTTTGGAATATAATTGCTTTACACTCTTGTACCAGCTTATGAGGTACACCAAAGTGAATCAGCTGTATTTGTACACATATCTGCGTATCCCCTCCCTCCCACGACTCCCCCCCACCCTCCCCGTCCCAGCACTCCAAGTCATCACCCATCATCAAGTAATTATTTGTATTTTAATGCCATTGAATGTGTTCAAGGAAGGCCCAGATGCAACAACATATCCTCTATTCATGTATTCATGTCAAATTATTGAGTGTCTGTTCTGATACAGGCACTGTGTAAGGTGCTGCATAAGAAGATATTTATTAAGCTCACATTTTAGTGATAAATGAGGGAAAGGCAAATAAGTAGTTATAATATAATTTGATAAATGCTCTGATAGAGATTTATGCAGTGTTCCATGCAAATACAATTAAAGGAGAAATAAATTCTCAGAGTAGTTCAGCTTAGCGGTGGTTTCAGAATAGAAATCTTATATGAAATGTCTGGTTCTTTTTCCTTTATTTTAAAACTTTTTTAATCTTTTTGATTGAAATATGGTTGACATACAATAGTATATTCTTCTCAAGTGTACAACATAGCGATTCGACATTTATATACATTACAAATTGATGAGCATGGTAAGTCTAGTAACCATCTATCACCATACAGAGTTATTCCAGTTATTATTGACTGTATTCCCTGTTTTGTGCCTTACATCCTCACATGGCTTATTTCTTTCATAACTGGAAGTTTGTACCTCTTAATCCTCTTCACCTATTTATTTCAACCCCCCCACCCCCCTCCCCTCTGGCTACCCTCAGTTTGTTCTTTGTATCTATGAATCTGTTTCTGTTTTGTTTGTTTGTGGTAATTTTTTTTTTTTAAGATTCCACATATAAATGAAATCATATGGTATTTGTCGTTCACTGAGGAAGTGTCTGGTTCTTAAAGGCAAGGAATTAGGAGGAGAATGGGAAAAAGAAAAATAGACATGAGCCATGTGCATACGGTGATTAGCGAGGAGAGATTAGCTTTCCATCGCAGTGAACAGCTCTGGCAGTTCAGGCTGGCCTCAACGAGTCCTGATAGAGGGCAAGGCCTGTGTGAACAGAGAGAACAGATGTGAAAGATGTGTCAGTACCATGACCTATCATTATAATCACTTCCTCTTGAATACATGTTCAACTCCCTTGCCCTTCTCCCACTTTCTAGTAGTAATTACCTGACAAAACCTTAATCCTGGTTAAGTACAACTCTCCACCAATTCTGTCGCTGCAGTGTGCATTTGAAAGTGGCTGGAGAAAAACATGCAGTCATGATAACTGGTTTTATTTAAATTCGTGACCATTAACCTCAAGAGAGTCCTTACTTCTGCTTGGCATTTCCACTTCATTTCCCTAGTCCAATCATTCATCCATTCTCCTAGAAGACTTCTCATACCTCCTCTCTCTTCAGATCTCTACCTCTACTCTCTCAGCTAATGATTGTGAGTCCTGTTTCTGAGAAAAATAAAAGCTCTGAGAACCACTCCCCCGTACTCCCACCACGACGTGTGTTCCACCTACCTGCGTCTGCACCCATATACTCAGCTTTGCCTTCCTCTTATTATGGATAAACTGTCTGTGCTTTTATCTATAACAAAGTCAATCCCTACATTTGGACCCTGAAACTCATCTCCCCTTGGTACGCAAAGGCAGTGCAATTGTTAGTTTTTCCATTGTCAATTTTCCCATTTCTATTGGATCACTCCTCTCAGTATACAAACACGTTGTTTTTTCTCTCCTCTGAAAAACAAAGCAAAATAAAGTGAAACAAAAATCTTTCTTGATCTCTCATCCTTCCAGATACTGCCCCATTCCCCTTTTCCCTTATTTGGCAAAACTTCTTTAAAAAAATCTGTAGATATTGTTTCTAAGTCCTATCCTTCTATTCTCTCTTGAACCCTCCTTAATCAGTTTTTTTTTTCCCCAGCTGTCCCTCTGAAGATCACGAGTGATTTCATATTGGTGAATTCCATGGTCATTTCCCAGTTTTCACCTTACTTTATCTGTTGGTCACTCAATCATGGCTTCTCTTTGATTCTCTTTCTTTACTTGGCTTCTAGGATATCATGCTTTCTGGTTTCCTTCTATCTTGCTGGCTGGCATTCTCATTCACCTTTGCTGATTTCTCTTCATCTCCCTGTCGTACCCTGGAGTACCCAAAGGATAAGTCCTCAGACCTCTTTTTTTCCTCCCATCCTTTCCATTGGTGATCTCATATGTTCTCCTGACTTCAAGTACCATCTATACACTGACAACTCCCAAATTTCTATTTGTCTTTAATTTCTATTTGTCTTTTTGGTCTTTCTGGACCTCTCTCTTCAACTCCAGGCTTATTTATCTGGTCCTGGGGACCTGTTCCAAAATCTTATTATCCCAGGCTCATTTGCTGACCACTTTTAGGTTCCTAATTAAAACACATATCAAACTTCTCCCAATGTGCACATGTGAGCATGCATTATCCCTCTTGGCTGCATTATTTTCCTCTGTAGCACTTACCACCATACAACATACAATATATTTTGTTTTTTTCCCTCTGTCTTCCTTCACAAAAACACAAACACTATGAGGACAGAAATTTGTTTTTTGTTTTTTTTTCATTCATGGCTGTATTCTCATCTTTAGAACAGTGCCTGCCACATAGTAGGAGTAAGTACTTGTAGGAAGGAATGGAGGGAGGGAGGGAGGGAGGGGGAAGAAGTAAGGAAAGAAGGGAGGGAAGAAGGGATGGAAAGAGGGAGGAAGAAGGAAGAAACTGCCAAGGTAGAATCAGGGGGATTTGGGTGACTGCCTGAATATGCAGGTTGGGAGAGAAGGAAGAATCAAGAATGACTGAGTTTTCAGACGTTGGAAAGCTATAAGCATGGTGATAATGAGAGTTAAGATTAGAAACACAGCGAGCGCTTCCCTGGTGGCGCAGTGGTTGGGAATCCGCCTGCTAATGCAGGGGACGTGGGTACAATTCCTGCCTCAGTAAGATCCTACATGCCGTGGAGCAACTAAGCCCGTGTGCCACAACTATTGAGCCTGTTTTAGAGCCCGTGAGCCACAGCTGTTGAGCCTGTGTGCTGCAACTACTGAAGCCCATGCACTTAGAGCCCGTGTTCCACAACAAGAGAAGCCACAGCAATGAGAAGCCTCCGCATCACAACAAAGAGTAGCCCCCACTCACCGCAACTAGAGAAAGCCCGTGTGCAGCAACGAAGCCCCAACACAGCCAATAAATAAATAAATTAATTAATTTTTTAAAAAAAGGAAACACAGGAAGGATGTATAAGGTTGGAAGTCAAGGGGACTGGGCAGAGAAAGATTTTTAAAGTAGATTTTTCTTCATAAGAAGATGAGAGCCCATGCCCTAGCAAGAAACTAGACCAAAAAAAGTCTTTGTTTTCTGTTTTTCTCCCAGTATTCTCTAATGATTATAAGTGAGATTATCAGCACTATCTTTATCCTTTATTTATGGAGTGCTTATTAGGTGCCAGGATCTGCTGTAGACACTTTACGTACTTTATAGCTAATTCTTACAACACCCTGTAAGGTAGCTTTATTTCTGTTTTACAGATAAAGAAGCAGAGGCTTAGAGCCCAAACTCATACAGCTACCCGGACCCAGGCTAGGTCCATTCAGTTTCAAAGCCCTGTAAGTCACATTGCTCTTTGATTTATGAAAATTTAAATCAGGGCAGAGTGCTTCAAAAAGTGATTCTCGAAAATTTCGTTATTCTAAAATTCTCCAGGTTAGTTTGGATAGAAATGCAAGAGCACCACAAATCTAAAAATTGTGTAATAGTTGTAAGTTAAAGTGATTGTCCAATTGATATACATCGTTTCTTATGTGCTTTTTGTTACGTAAACAGCTTTTTTCTCAAAGACATTCATTATAAATATATTTTCAAAAGACTCGAGAAAGCTATAGGCCCACATAAATCTTTTACAGCTGTATGTAGACATGTTAGGTGTAACGCTGCTATATAAACTGTAGTTCAGACTTGCACATCCAACTTATGCTTTCACTTATAGCTTTTCTAAATAAAGTAAATCACTACTATATATAACCTCATCTTCACAAAGTTCAATTTTTACTTAATTGGTGAGTAATCAAAGTTAAATTTTCTGGTTAATTTGATTGAAACCATCATCTTCATATAGTCACAACATTTCTAGCAAATTTACAGTTGAACTGTCACTTCGTTACAGATACCAAGTTAGAATCTCAGAAGGTAAAACAACAACTCAGGGTAGAATAGGAGTTGGCAGCTCGTGGCCTGCGTGCTGCAGCTGCATGTCAGTACATCACCTGTCACATCCCACCTCAGCTTATCACACTACAGCCACCACATTCTCTCAAGAGCAGTCTCAGCTCTCGTCTACTGGAGGGCAGTGGGGCCTTGAGGGGTGTATAGTTAAGCACAGAGCTTCTCCTAACGTTACTATGTTCCCACCAGTTTCTCAGGGAAAGTTAATACAAACATTTCTTTAGGAATCGTTTTCCCTCTAGGCAATGGTAGAAGGATATTTGTAAGTATACTTTTCTTTTGCATTATTTTACTGTAATTGTATTAGCTTATTAGTAGCTGTGTTAGTTTATTATTATATTAATTGTATAACATTTTTAGTTATATTAATTGTATTAGCTTATTATTGCTTTTATAACAGATTAACATAAATTTAGTGGCTGAAAACAAATGTATTCTCCTACAGTCCTGTCTGAAGATCAGAAGTCTTTTTGTTTTTGTTTGTTTTTAAACAGTGTAAGCTTACTGATTTTATTTACTTGTTTATTCATTTATTTATTTGGCTGCATCGGGGTCTTGCTTGCGGCACACGGGATCTTCATTGAGGGGTGCAGGCTTCTCTCTAGTTGTGGCATGTGGGCTCCAGAGCGCGCAGGCTCAGTAGTTGCGGCACGTGGACTTAGTTGCCCCACAGCATGTGAGATCTTAGTTGCCGACCAGGGATCAAACCCAGCGTCCCCTGCATTGGAAGGCAGATTCTTAACCACTGGACCACCAGGGAAGTCCCTGAAGATCGGAAGTCTTTTGAAATGGGCTTTAGTGAGCTAAAGTCAGGCTGTTGTCAGGGCTGTCTGTATTCCTTCTGGAGGCTCTGGAGAAGAGCACATTTGCTTGCCTTTTCCATCCTGTTGGTACATCCGCATTCCTTGGCTCGTGGTCCCTTTCTCCATCTTCAGAGCCAGCAGACAGCGCATTCAAATCTCTGTTTCTGACTCTGCCACCTCTCTCTTTCATTTATAAGAATGTTTGTGGTTATATTGGACCTAACGAGATAATCTGAAACAATCTGATCATCTAAAGATCTTCAATTTAATCACATCTGCAAAATTCCTTTTGTCATGTAAGTTAGTAGCATGTCCACAGGTTGCAGGGATTACGGTATAGGTATCTTTGGAGGCCACAGTGGTACAGAAAGGTTTGACAAGAGAAGAGATTAACATTATTTACTTGTTTGATAACATTATATGGATTTAGAATTTTTTAGAACCTAATGATTTACAAAATTATTGGCAAATATTGATCATATTTACAGATCTAAAAGTAAAAATGTTATGATTGTGACAATTTCACAATATATACAAATATTGAATCATTAAGTTATATACCTGAAACTAATATAATGTTATATGTCAATTATGCCTCAATAAAAAAACTATGTGATTATGTCAGTAGATGCACCAAACATAGTTAATAATGTATTTTTTTTAATTGTGGTAAAAAGGAACCCACTACATAAAATTTACTGTTCTAACCATTTTTAAGTGTATAATTCAGCAGTGTTAAGTATATTCACATTTTTATGCAACCTAACATCCTTTTTTTGTACTACCTCTTTATACACTAGAACGGAAGTATATTTTCTTGACTTATAAATAATATTTATGTGAAACCAACATTTGTCATCTTAATGTAAGTTAATGTTATCTAATGTTGAAATACTAGAGATGTCCCCACTAAAACAAGGAAAGTATGAGTCATTTTGGAATTTCTAGCCAATGAATAAGATAAGAAAAATAAAGTTATAGGTACCGGAAAGGATACAAAATTACATCAAATATAGAAACTCAAAGGAATTAACTGAAAACCATTAGAACTATAATTCAATCAAATGCCTGTTTACCAAATAAAATATTGAAATCATTTACTCTTTTAAATATGAGAAATAATCATTTGGAATCTATATAATGGAAAATAAAGAGCCAGGCGACATAAGTCCTTTATTCCTGAAAAGGGATCTGGGTGGCACATCCCAGTGACCACTGCATACTGCCACCATCTTAGTCCCAGCCACTGTCAGTAGTCTTCTACAGGGCCTCCCTGCTTCTGCCCTTGTCCCACATGGCCAGTTCTCCTCACAGTGGCTAGACTGATCCTGATAAAATAAGTTAGGTCATTTCACTCCTCTGCTGAGAACCCTGCAGTGGATCTCCATTTCACTTCCAATAAAAGCCAGTATCCTGACAATGGCCCACAATGCCTTGCATAATTTGGCCTCTTTTTACCCCTCTCACATGTCTCTTTCCACTCATCTGCTCCAGCCACACTTGTATCCATGCTGTTCCTCCCACACATCAGGCATATTCCTGCCTTAGCACCTTTGCAATTATTGGCTCTTCTGACTGGCATGCCCTTCCCCCAGATATCAATATGTTCACTTCCTCAAGTTCCTTAATGTCTTTAATCAGGGGGCTTCCCTGGTGGCGCAGTGGTTAAGAATCCACCTGCCAATGCAGGGGACACGGGTTCTAGCCCTGGTCCAGGAAGATCCCACATGCCGCGGAGCAACTAAGCCCATGCGCCACAACTACTGAGCCTGAACTCTAGAGCCCTCGAGCCACAACTGTTGAGCCCATGTGCTGCAACTACTGAAGCCTGTGTGCCTAGAGCCTGTGCTCCACAACAAGAGAAGCCACTGTAATGAGAAGCTCGCGCACCACAACAAAGAGTAGTCCCCGCTGTCTGCAACTAGAGAAAGCCTGCATGTGGCAACGAAGACCTGACACAGCCAATAAATAAATAAATAAATTTTAAAAATAAGTAAATAAAGTCTTTGATCAGATGTTTTCTCAATGAAGCCCACCCTGACCATTCTTTTTAAAATGGCACTCAACCTTCCCCTTTGCTTTTTTCCCATAGCACTTACCACCTAATACATCATATAATGTAGTATTTATAATGTTTGCTATTTATTACCCCACACCATAATTAAGCTCCACAAGGGAGGTTATTTGTTTGTCTGTTTCCTTTGTTGTATCCCAAGCACCAAGCAGCTGTAACAGTGCCTGGTACATAGTAGAAACAAAAGGAAAGAATTAGTGAACTGATTAAAAAAAAAAAAAAAGTCTGAGGCAGTCATCCAGAATGGAGCATAGAGGGATGGAAGTAATTAAGAGAGATGTAGGTTGAATAACTGTTGATCAATCTTAGATCTGTAGGAGTCAGGTAGAAGTGAATAGAGAATGTGAGAGAGGCATCATTCAAAAAGATAATGGCTGAGAATTTTCCAGAAATGAGGATAAACAAAATGTCATGGTGAAGAAACATGATAATCTTAAACCATAGAAATAAAAACCCAAAATTAAATATACTGGGGGGGAGATGGGAAAAGATGGCGGTGAAGTAGAGGGACGTGGAATGCATCCCTCTCCACAGATACATTGGGAGCGCACCAAAAGACGCAATAAATCCCACAGAGAACCAACTGAACACCAGCAGACGACCTCGGACACCAGGAAGGACCACAAGGATCCTGACATAACTGGTAGGGAGGCATCTATGACAGCTCAAAGAGGGGGAAGCGGCTGAGCTGTGGCAGATGGGAGGGAGTGAGAAACACACAGAGGGTCTGCACCAGAGCTCAGCATTCCCAGACTGAGACGTCGATTCACGGCTGAACAGAGGGTCTGGGAGCAGGAGCGTGGGAACTGGAGAGCTGGTTCAGGGTGAGAAAAATTGTTGCCAGTAAGGTGACAGACCAAGAGGACAGGAGGGAAGAGGTCCGCGGCGAGGAGGGCCTGCCCCTGAGAGCCACCCGGCCATGATGGCAGCTGGATGCTGCAGGCTCATGGGCGGGTGGGGAGGAGCCACGGGCATAGCCTCTCTCTCTCTTTCTGCGCCTGCAGCAGGCAGTGGAAGGACCCCTGTGGGCCACCTAAGGCACTCAGGGATAACAGGGACCCTCAGGCCCTCGGGTGGGGCTAGCTTAAAACCCCTTGGAATGCCGGCAGCAGGGAAGCTGCTGAAAAGAAAGAAGCCCGGAGAGAGGCCCAACTCTGAGATATTCTGTTTACACCTGAGCCACCGGCGCCCCTCTGCAACAGGCACCTCCAAGCCCAACTGAAACAACAGAGTGCCACTGCTCACTCACTCCCAGGGGCAGGAGCCACTACTGTACCCTCTCCCTCCCCACACACCAAAGCTTACAGAAGAACAATAAAGGAAGCTCTGCTGGTCACAGAATAATACAAAAAACTCAAGGCAAGTAGAAGCACACTTACAGCTGAGACTCTAAGGAAACAGAAATATGAGTATCAGTTCTATTGAACTGGTCCATTCTGGGATCAGTTCCAGTTTTTTTTTTTTTTATTAATTATGATCTTAGTCCTAAGGGATCTACAAATTTTATAACATATTTTTTATTCTATTTTTATTTTTAGCCTTTTTATATACTTCTATTTCTCGCTAAGTTTTTGGTAGTACAGACTATATATCTCTCCTACCTTCCTTTCATCTCTATCCTTTATACATTTCTATTCCCTTCTTTTTATTTACATATTTCCAGGCACACTATGATCTTCTGTTCCCCTGTCTTCCATCCATTTTTAATTTATTTTGTCTTAACATATAAGCAACACTATCGATCTGCTCAGACTCCTTGCTCTATTCTCCAGATGACACACCGCCTTGGTATTTAATATTAGGTTTTTGTCTTTATCTTAGTTCTTAGTACAATTGTCTAATTTCATTCTGAGAATCTCCATTCTGTCTGGTGGTAATCTAGCTCTTTTCTATATTTGATCCTAGTTTTCAGTATGTCCCTGGATTTGTGTTTGCAAGTGTACGGTGTTATTTATTTGTTTGTTTGCTTTTGCTTTTGTTTCTGTTTTGTTCTGTTTTGGTTTTGAATTTCTGTTGGGTTTCTCTTTGAATATCTGATAGCATACAAGGGTTCTTCTGTCGGGTCTTTCCAGAGCCTTATGTCCTAATGGATTCAGTAATTGTGTCTTATACATGTGTGTGTTTCCTAGACTTAGTATTTGTTTAACCCAACACTCAGACATTAGTCTGGGGCTTGGACAGTCTTCTATAAATGCCTCTGTTGCCGGGACAAGCAACCCCAGAAGTTTGGACTACCATGAGGAAACAAAGAAACACCATGCAGGCAAAGGAGCAGGAAAAAAACCCACAAGACCAAATAAATGAAGAGGAAATAGGAAAAGTGCCTGAAAAAGAATTCAGCGTAATGATAGTAAAAATGATATAAAATCTCAATAACAAAATAGAGAAAGTACAAGAAACAGTTCATAAGAATTCAGAAGAGCTAGAGAACAAACAAACAGCAATGCATAACAAAATAACTGAAATTAGAAATACTATAGATAGTATAACAAACAGAATGACTGAGGCAGAAGGACGAATAAGTGAGTTGGAAGATAGAATACGGGAAATAAATGCCACAGAGCAGGAAAAAGAAAAAAGAGTAAAAAGAATGGAAGACAGTGTCAGAGACCTCAGAGATGACAGTAAGCATACCAACATTCGAATCATAGGCATCCCAGAAGAAAAAGAAAAAAAGAAAGGGTCTGAGAAAATACTTGAGGAGGTTATAGTGGAAAACTTCCCCAACATGGGAAAGGAAATAATTAACCAAGTCCAAGAAGAACAGAGAGTCCCATACAGAATAAACCCAAGGAGAAATACACCAAGGCACATAGTAATCAAACTAACGACAATTAAACACAAAGAAAAAATATTAAAAGCAGCAAGAGAAAAGCAACAAATAACATATAAGGGAAAACCCATAAGGATAACAGCTGACCTTTCTGCAGAAACTCTGCAGGCCAGAAGGGAATGGCAGGATATACTGAAAGTCCTGAAAGAGAGAAACCTACAGCCAAGAATACTCTACCCAGCAAGAATCTCATTCAGATTCGATGGAGAAATCAAAAGCTTTCCAGACAAGCAAAAGTTAAGAGAATTCAGCACTACCAAACCAGCCTTACAACAATGCTAAGGGAACTTTTCTAAGTACGACACACAAGAAAAGGAAAACACCTACAAATACAAACCCAAAACAATTAAGAAAATGGTAATTGGAACACACATGTCAATAATCACCTTAAATGTAAATGGATTAAATGCTCCAACCAAAAGACACAGACTGGCTGAATGGAGACAAAAACAAGACCCTTCTATATGCTGCCTACAAGAAACCCACTTCAGACCAAGGGATACATATAGACTGAAAGTAAAGGGATGGAAAAAGATATTCCATGCAAATGGAAGTCAAAAGAAAGCTGGAGTAGCAATATTCATATCAGACAAATTAGACTTTAAAGTAAAGACTACTACAAGAGACAAGGAAGGACACTACATAATGATCAAGGGATCCATCCAAGAAGAACATATCACAATGGTAAATATCTATGCAACTAACATAGGAGCACCTCAATACATAAGGCAAATGCTAACAGCCATAAAAGGGGACATCGACAGTAACACAATAATAGTGGGAGACATGAACACCCCACTTACATCAATGGACAGATCATCCAAACAGAAAGTAAATAAGGACACACAAGCTTTAAATGACACATTGGACCATCTCGACTTAATTGGTATTTATAGGACATTCCATCCATAAACTACAGAATACACTTTCTTCTCAAGTGCACATGGAACATTTTCCAGGATAGATCACATCTTGGGTCACAAATCAAACCTTGGCAAATTCAAGAAAATTGAAATCATATCAAGCATCTTCTCAGACCACAACACCATGAGACTAGAAATCAATTACAGGAAGAAAACTGCAAAAAATACAATCACATGGAGGCTAAACATTTCCCTATTAGACAACCAAGAAATCATTAAAGAAATCAAAGAGGAAATCAAAAAATATCTAGAAACAAATGACAATGAAGACACAACAACCCAAAACCTATGGGATGCAGCAAAAGCAGTTCTAAGAGGGAAGTTTATAGCAATACAGTCCTACCTTAAGAAACAAGAAAATTATTGAATAAACAACCTAACCTTACACCTAAAACAATTAGAAAAAGAAGAACAAAGAAACCCCAAAGTGAGCAGAAGGAAAGAAATCATAAAGATCAGATCAGAAATAAATGAAAAAGAAAGGAAGCAAGCAATAGCAAAAATTAGTAAAACTCAAAGCTGGTTCTCTGAGAAGATAAACAAAATTGATAAACCATTCGCCAGACTCATCAAGAAAAAAAGGGAGAAGATGCAAATCAACAGAATTAGAAATGAAAAAGGAGAAGTAACAACGGACACCTCAGAAATACAAAAGATCATGAGAGACTACTACAAGCAACTATATGCCAATAAATTGGATAACCTGGAAGAAATGGATAAATTCTTAGAAAAATACAGTCTTCCAAGACTGAACCAGGAAGAAATAAAACTATGAACAGACCAATCACAAGTACGGAAATTGAGGCAGTGATTAAAAATCTCCCAACAAACAAAAGCCCAGGGCCAGACGGATTCACAGGCGAATTCTATCAAACATTTAGAGAATAGCTAACAGCTATCCTTCTCAAACTCTTCCAAAATATAGCAGAAGGAGGAATACTCCCAAACTCATTCTACGAGGCCACCATCACCCTGATACCAAAACCAGGCAAAGGTGTCACAAAAAAAGAAAATTAAAGGGCAATATCACTGATGAATATAGATGCAAAAATCCTCAACAAAATACTAGCTAACAGAATCCAACAGCACATTTAAAAGATCGCACACCATGATCAAGTGGGGTTTATCCCTGGAATGCAAGGATTCTTCAATATATGCAAATCAATCAACGTGATACATCATATCAACAAATTGAAGGATGAAAACCATATGATAATCTCAATAGATGCAGAAAAAGCTTTTGACAGAATTCAACATCCATTTATGATAAAAGCTCTCCAGAAAATGGGCATAGAAGGAAATTACCTCAACATAATAAAAGCCATATATGAGAAACCAAAAGCCAACATCGTTCTAAATGGTGAAAAACAAAGCATTTGCTCTAAGAATAGGAACAGTACAAGGGTGCCCATTCTCACCATTATTATTCAACATAGTTTTGGAAGTTTTAGCCACAGCAATCAGAGAAGAAAAAGAAATAAAGAAATCCAAATTGGAAAATAAGAAGTGAAATTGTCACTCTTTGCAGATGACATGATATTATACATAGAAAACCCTAAAGACTCTCCCAGAAAACTGCTAGCACTAATTGATGAATTTAGTAAAGTAGCAGGATACAAAATTAATGCACAGAAATCTCTTGCATTCCTATACACTAACAATGGAAGAGCAGAAAGAGAAATTAAGGAAACTCTCCTATTTACCATGGCAACAAAAAGAATAAAATACCTAGGAATAAACCTGCCTAAGGAGGCAAAAGATCTGCATGCAGACAACTTCAAGACACTGATGAAAGAAATCAAAGATGACACAAACAGTTGGAGGGACATACCATGTTCTTGGATTGGAAGAATCAACATTGTGAAAATGACTATCCTACCCAAAGCAATTTACAGATTCAATGCAATCCCGATCAAATTACCAATGGCATTTTTCAGAGAACTAGAGCAAGAAATCTTACGATTTGTATGGAAACGCAAAAGACCCCGAATAGCCAAAGCAATCTTGAGAAGGAAAAATGGAGTTGGTGGAATCAGGCTTCCTGACTTCAAACTATACTACAAGGCCACAGTGACCAAGACAGTATGGTACTGGCACAAAAATAGAAAGGAAGATCAATGGAATAGAATAGAGAACTCAGAGGTGAGCCCAAACACATATGGGCAGCTTATCTTTGACAAAGGATGCACGAATATACAATGGAAAAAAGACAGCCTCTTCAATAAGTGGTGCTGGGAAAACTGGACAGCAACATGTAAAAGAATGAAATGAGAACACTTCCTAACACCATACACAAGAATAAACTCCAAATGGATTAAAGACCTACATGTAAGGCCAGACACTATAAAACTCCTAGAGGAAAACATAGGCAGAACACTCTGTGAGATATCATAGCAAGATCTTTTTTGACCTACCTCCTAGAATCATGGAAATCAAATCAAGAATAAACAAATGGGACCTCATGAAACTTAAAAGCTTTTGCACAGCGAAAGAAATCATAAACAAGACTAGAAGGCAACCCTCAGAATGGGAAAAAATAGTTGCCAACAAAACAACGGACAAAGGATTAACCTCCAAAATATACAAACGGCTCATGCAGCTTAATACCAAAAAAGCAAATAACCCGATCCACAAATGGGCGGAAGATCTAAATAGACATTTCTCCAAAGAAGACATACATATGGCCAACAAACACAGGAAAAGATGCTCAACATCACTCATCATCAGAGAAATGCAAGTCCAAGCCACAATGAGGTATCACCTCACACCGATCAGAATGGCCATCATCACAAAATCTGGAAACAACAAATGTTGGAGAGGGTGTGGAGAAAAGGGAACTCTCCTGCGCTGTTGGTGGGAATGTGAGTTGGTACAGCCACTATGGAAAACAGTTTGGAGTTTCTTTAAAAAACTAAAAACGGAACTACCATATGATCCAGTAATCCCACTACTGGGCATATACCCAGAGATAACCATAATCGCAAAAGAAACATGTACCATAATGTTTATTGCAGCACTATTTACAATAGCCAGGACATGGAAGTAACCAAAATGCCCATCAACAGATGAATGGATAAAGAAGATGTAGCATATATATACAATGGAATATTACTCAGCTATAAAAAGGAATGAGATGGAGCTATATGTCATGAGGTGGATAGACCTAGAGTCTGTCATACAGAATGAAGTAAGTCAGAAAGACAAATATTGTATGCTAACTTACATATGTGGAATCTAAAAATGGTACTGATGAACTCAGTGACAAGACAAGAATAAGGACGCAGATGCAGAGAGTGGACTGGAGATCTCGAGGTTTGGGGGGGTGGGGGGTGAAGGGAAAGCTGAGATGAAGTGAGAGAGTAGCATAGACGTTTATATACTACCAACTGTAAAATAGATAGCCAGTGGGAAGTTGCTGTATAACAAAGGGAGTTCAGCTCAGTGATGGATGTTGCCTTGGAGGACTGGGACGGGGAGGGTGGGGGGGAGTCGAGGGAGGGAGGGGTTATGGGGATATGTGTATGAATACAGATGATTTACCTTGGTGTACCTCAGAAACTGGTACAAGAGTGTAAAGCAATTATATTCCAATAAAAAATAAATAAAAATAAAGAGACAACTGAGAGGTGAAAAAAATAAATACGTTGGGCGGGCTACAGAATATAGAATAAAATTTAAAGTAATAACAGTAGTAGTAGTAGTAATTGTAGCTAACATTGTAGTAATACCATGTGCTAGGCACTGCTTTAAGCACTTTATGTGTATTAATTAATCCCCACAATAGACTTTGATGTAGGTATTATTATTGTATACACAGAGGAAGCTGAGACACCGAGAAGTCCAGGAACTTGCCCATTGTCACACAGCTAGTACGTCTAGGCGTAGAATATGAATTCCGGCAGTCAAGTTTCAAAATAAATTCCAGATGGGTTTATGATTTTACCACAAAATGAATCTATCAAAATGCTAGGCAAAATTTCCTGTTTTAGTCACGATTCACTAGATTATACTGTGGCAACATGCAAATCTAAAATCTCAATGGCTTAAAACAACAAAGGTTTATTTCCTGCTCATGGTCACATCCATCCCACATAGGATAGGGATGTAGCTCTGTGTCATCCTCGCTCCAGGACCCAGGCGGATGGCATAACCACTCTCTGGAACACCAGTGGTTTCCATGCAGAGGGAAAGAGGGAACCTGGTTAACTACTCTGGTTCTTGAAGCTTCTGTTTGGAAACTTTTAAGTGACACATATCTGTTTCATTGAGTAAAGAGCAAATTACATGGCCACACTTAACACTAAAGTGGCCAGAAAAGATAAGCTGACATATGTTTCCAAAGGGGATGAACCAGAAATATTTGATGAAAAACAAAAATGGCTGTCATAATTTAGGTGAATATGTATAGAATATTTTAAATGTGGGAAGGGACTTTCTAAGCATGAACGTATTGGTAGATTTGAGCATATAAAAATTTAAAATATCTCTGTGTCAAAAATAATTAATAAATTATTGAGCAAAGCCATTTATAATATATAATTAGACCAAAGGTTAGCATCCTTAGTGTATAAAAATTTAAAAATCAATACTTTTAAAAATATCAATTTTAAACTGTACTAAAGATGATGAACTGGAAAATAACAAAAGAAATGCAGATGGGCTTCCTGGGTGGCGCAGTGGTTGGGAATCCACCTGCCAATGCAGGGGACACGGGTTTGATCCCCACTCCAGGAAGATCCCACATGCTGCGGAGCAACTAAGCCTGTGCGTCACAAGTATTGAGCCTGCGCTTTAGAGCCCGTGAGCCACAACTATTGAGCCCATGTGCTGCAACTACTGAAGCCCACGTGCCTAGAGCCTGTGCTCTGCAACAAGAGAAGCCACGGCAATGAGGAGCCCGCGCACCACAACGAAGAGTAGTCCCCGCTCACCGCAACTAAAGAAAGCCCATGCACAGCAACAAAGACCCAACACAGCCAATAAAATAAATAAATAAATTTATTAAAAAAAAAAAAAAGACTCTGTGCTTCCAATGCAGGGGGTCTAGGTTTGCTCCCTGGTCAGGGAACTAGATCCCACTTGCATGCTGCAACTAAGAGTTCACATGACACAACTAAGAAGCCCATGTGCCGCAACTAAGACCCAGTGCAACCAAATAAAAAAAAAAAAAAAGAAATGCAGATGGAAAAGTGTTCAGCCTCGTTAGTAATTAAAGCACTTTTACCTATAAAATGATAATAAACCATTTTGATGAGAATAAGAGAAAATGTGCGCTCTGTTACTGCTGTCTATGTTAAAAACTAAAACAACCTTTTGGGAGGGCAGTTTGGCAATGTGTATCAGAAGTTTTAGATTTAAAACACCAATCACTTTGACCAGACAGCTAGTCAGTTTTAAGAATTTAAATAAAGGTGTATATAAATATTTAGCTATAGGGAAGTTCACTGCAACATTGTTTATAGCTGGGGAAAAGTGGAAATAATTAAGTATTCAACGATAAAAGACAGATTAAATAAACTGTTGTTCATCATATAGTGGAATATTCTGCAGCATTAAAAAATGTGGGTAGAAAATACTTATTTTATAATATTGCGAGAAAGTAGAATATAGAATAGTATGCATAGTCCTATTTTGTTTGAAAAATTTATGTATGTATGTATAAGAACAGTCTGGAAGGATATACATCAAAATATTAACACTGGTAGTGTTGTGGGTATTTTTTCTCCTTTCTGATTATCTGTATTTCTAACTGTTTTTCTAATTTTTATCATAAACATTTATTGCTTGCATAGTCTTTTAAAATATAAAAATATATCAGTGGCAATTATATTCCAATAGAGCTTTAAAAAAATGTATATCAGTGGCAATCTCACCACGGGGCCTGACTGATGCCCAGTCTCCATATCTATCCTTTCTCTAAAGCTGGGTCCCTTTCTCATGTCTCGAACACAGGGTTCCCCTCTTCATTCACTCCTGCTGCTAGTTCAGCCCTGACTTTGTGTTCCCTTAACTGGGCTTCTGCCTTTTCCTGTTATTCCTGAAGTCTTTTCTCAGTAATGTCTTTTGAATCCCAGGTCTTCTAATACCAGGACCCAGATTTCCTGTCACTAATCACCTTCCTGGGTTTGGTTCCCTGCCCCCAAATTCCAGGCTGGTATCAACAATCTAGTTCCTCCTACAGGACATCTTTGATTTTGACTTTCTGTCCTACCTATTTTCATCTCCAGGAAGCGTTGCCATACTCTCCCTGCTGGTCAGGACAACCAGCTTCAAACCTGTGTTGGGCTGCCGCTTGTTCTACAGCTGCTGATCCCTTCTAGATATCATGAATTGCCTTCCCTCTCACCCTGACATGCTCACTGCCAGCTGCTGTATCCCAACAATGAGCCTAGTTCCAGTTTCCTGCACTTTCCAAACTGCTCTATGCCACTGTAGTTACCTAGGGTCTTCCTCTACATTTCTTATCTTATTAAATTTCTTCCAGCAGGTTCTTTTTTCCAGATAAAAAATATGCTAAAAGAATCAACTGGTAGTTAGTAACTTGCATTTTCTGCTGTTGTTCAAGGTTTAGGTGACTAACAGTGAGAAATCTTTGGATGAACTTTGGGCGTCTTACTTGGTGTCTACTCTAACACTTACCGTAGGTGTGCCAATAGAGGGCACTCTTCCCATGGAGAGGCACAGTACTGAACTTGAAAGATTCTACCTCAGGGCCTAAAAGCAGAAGCAGCAATGAATTACCTGTTTTAAAACACTGCTTAATTGTTTGTTTTTTTCCAATATTGTACCCAGGTATTACTTTGTTTTTCCCGAGATACATCTGTGTTGGGTCACTTTGCATACAACAGTGCTTCACCACCGAAATCATACATAAGAGGTAAAATCTTAGTAACGTAAAGGAAGTATTCTTTAACACTTACATAATTATGCCAAGACTGTTTATTTTATAGCATACATTGGTGTTGTCAAAATTTTTGTTGTAGACTGTTTAATAAGATATCTCTCAGGTTATCGTAACCATCCTTCCACTCCCACTTAACATCAGTGCCCAGGCAGCTCATCACAGATCACAGGAAAGCGGTTCCCCAAAACAGCATTTAAAATTACCTTCTTTATTTTTCCTGTTTGCACTCCCCTCTGTTACTGTTTTTGCCATATCTGTTGACTTTTATTTACCCTTCTAACTATGAGTTTATCACTTGAATTTGCTTTTTTTTTTTGCTTTCTTTATTCCTTCTCTCAAAATGTTACACCACACTTAAAAGTTTGATATAATTTATATGCTATTAGCTTTCTAATTTCTATTTTAGTGCTTTCTTCTCTTTATCACTAGCTGCCTACAAGATAATGCTATTTCAGTATCCTGCTGTCACTTGACAGTTGAACTAATTTCAGCTAGAAGCCTTTCCCTGATTTCTCCTTTTTATTAAGTAGTGAACACCCAGCACTGAAAGCTTATAAGCCTATAGTGTATGGTCGTTCTTCTGTTTCCGTGAAGAAAGATGCTCTTTGTCCTGTATCTCCGAAGTCCAGCTGTCTGCCTGATTATTACAACCCCTGCCCTAAGACAGGGGCAGGCTCCTTCCACTTCGAGGCTCTCTCAGTTACATTGCTTCTACACTGAATTGATAGAAACATTTGGTTTACTTGTTTGTTTCTTTAACATCATCTGCTGAAAAACTGATTGTAGAACTTAATTATCTAATGGACTTACCTCTAAATTCAGCCAAGATTTTTAAGGCCCTCCATTAGCTGATCCTGTCTTAACCTAGCTAACTTTGATTCCCTGTTCATTCCACATTATCATATTCATTCTAAGCCTCTATATATTCCCAAAACATGGAGGGATTCCTACTCCCCCACCCCCAAAATCATAGTTTGTTGAAGAACTGGCCTATATCTCACAGTATCAGAAAAACTCAGATTATTTCCTTCTGTGTGGGGACAAACCCAGTTCTTTCCTACTGTGTTTTGCTTCTGTGTGTTTACTTTACTACTCACACAAAATACTTCACTTCTGACACTTTTGGTCGCACATATGTAGGGAGTTTTCCCCACAATAACAAGCAAGTCTTGATTGACACCACCTGGGTATCCTACAGTTTAACTCAATTCTAACACTCTACCTAGAGTTGTTGTCAGATCCCATAGGTTAAGGACTCAGTCCCACAAAACTGCTCTTATACACACACACACACTCTCTCTCTCTCTCCAGATACTAGTCATAAGCCTAGGTTATCACCTGTGCTTCTGACCAGCTGGGTATAGATTCGAGGTTGCAACAAACTTCTCCTTGGGTTTGATTAATTTACTAGAACGGCCCACAGAACTCAGGGACGTTTTAATAAACGTTTACCCGTTTATTAAAGGACATGGCAAAGAATACAAATGAACAGCCAGGTGAGAGATATGTAGAGCTCCGTCTGGGAGGACTGTGAGCAAGGAGCATCTGTCCCCATGGAGTTGGGGTGCATCGTCTTCCCAGTGTTGATGTGTTTGCTCACCTGGAAGCTCTTTGAACCCCCTACTATTGGGGTTTTATGGAGTCTTCCTCACATAGGCATGATCGGTTCTTAAACTCCATTTCCAGTCCCTCTGGAGTATGAGAGGGTGGGGCTGAAAATTCCAAGCTGCTAATCATGGCTTGGTCTTTTTGGTGACCAGCCCCCATTCAGGGGCCCACTGAGAGTCACCCCATAGAACAAAAGGTGCTCCTAATGCTCTTATCATTTAGGAATTTACAAGGGTTTCAGAAGCCTTGTGTCAGAGACAACATCAAAGACGAATATTAGAATAAGAGAAGCTCCTAGTGCTCTTATCACTTAGGAAATTACAAGGGTTTCAGGAGCTCTGCGCCAGCAACCAGGGGCAGAGCCCAATATACATTTTCTGTTGTCTCACACTCACCAAGTCCACCAACCCATCATCAATTTCCCTCTCCTCTAAACCTCTAAAACACTTAAAGCCTGTGCCAAAAAATTTAGCAAATGTATCTTAATGTTTCCTGTTTTAGTCTGGATTATAAGCCACATGGTTCAAGGACCATATCTTATATCTACTCTGCTTGCCTCTTGGCACCCAGCCCAGTGATATTCTCTACCATCCATCCATCTGTCTACCTGCCTACCCATCCATCAATCATTTCATTCTCTTCTTACTCACAGCATCAGTCCTTGTTGTCTCCACCCTAACCTGAACTGCTCATGCAGTCTTCGTTTCCTCTCGGCCATAATTCTCAACGAGAAATACAAAAAAAAAAATTTTTTTTTTAATTAAAAATCTTACCTTAAAGCCAAGTCCAAAAATGCATGTGATTTTTCAGTAGGCTCAACAGTGTTAGAAAAACCGTCAAGATAAAAGCTACCTGCTTTTCCACCACCTCAGTGGAAGATGGGAAAAACTCAGACCTTTAAAAGTTTTGAGGAAAAACTTTTTTAAACTCCCTTAAACATTTAATTATGGTGAATATACTTTAATTTTCTGAGATAATCCTGATTTCAAATATTTAGCCTCATTCTCAGACTACTCATTGTTTAGGGATTCAGAAAATATTACCACCATATAGTGAAAGACATTTAATTTTAACTTTTTAGCCCATTCCATAAAAATATAAACTAATGAGGCATTGCAAAGCTTAGGACTTACTTTAATGACTAGAATAGAATTACTTATAATTAACACAGCAATTCTATGCTTACAAATAGATGCTGCTCTTAAGTGCTTAAGGAGCTTGAAAATTTTGTTCTTTTAATTATTTTGTATCACTTACCTTGTAGTGTTTAAGTTTATATTATGGACTTTAACTGATGAAAGGATTTGTCAATACCAAAAGATTGGCTGGCATATTTTCAAATTAATTCCATATCATAAAATGAAATGAAAGGCTATTGTGCTATAGTTTTTAAAATTCCATTACTGTTTAGTACGTTCAAAAAAACTAGTTAATTTTTAAGGTTTTTTCTATTTTATCTAATCGTATTGGAACTCTCTATGGTTTTCTCTTACAGGAAAACTAGGACTAGAAGAATATGCTGTCTTTTATCCACCAAATGGTAAGAGCAGTGCTATTGCTTCCTCTAGTGGGAAATAGGAAAATTACAACTTTTATAATAGCAATGTGACTTTCTTATTCTCTATCTTTAAATGGATAATAATTTATCATCTAAAATAAACCTTCTGTAGAATACCTATTCTAATTAATTTTTACATGTGTGTGGTAGGTTTGTGCTGAACTAGGCATATGCTTTCTGATTTTCCTTGAGGCCAGTAGTAGCAATTGTGAGAAAGCTAAGAAGGCTCAGTTGTCTAAGTCCAGGGCGCTTAGCTTTCCTCTGAAGGACACTAACTTGTCCGTCCAGGACCTTCCTTTTGGCTTTATTGGAGCAGTGCCCTAGTGAGTGGATTGCCTTGTGTTGCACTTTATTGTTCTCATGATTTGACAAGTGTAGTATTTATGAAATAAAAATATTTCAAAAAAGATATCACCAAAAAATTGATTAAAGTGATCAAATGTATAATGACCTCCTTGGATATTAAATATTTCCTTGAGGTTATCAGATAGTTTTAAGATATGCTCCTTGGCAAAGCAATATATAGCAGTCCTTATTATTGATAATATAATGTTACATCCTGAAGAAGTTCTTTTACTCCAGCAGAGTTAAGAACATGGGCTTTGTAATCCTGCAGACCTGGGTTCAGATCCCAGTTCTGCCAGCTCACCCTATGACCTTGGGTAAGTTATGCATCTTCACTGAACTTCAGATTCGTCATCTGTAGCACATGGGTAACAGATTAAAGGCGATATGTCGTATGAAGCAGCACTGAACGTGTGAGTGCTCACAAAATGCAGCTGTTACAAGTTGCGTTTAGTTTCTTTAGTGACCAGCCCGTCTGAGACTCATCCTTGGCTTTCATGGCACAGTCCTCTCCTTGTCCCTCTCAGTGTGCTTTCCCAGGTTCCTTCACAGGCCAGCATCCTCTGTCCCTCTTTAAGCACTGGCATTCCAATGTCCCACCCCACCCTTGTACCGCTGCTGTTTTTGTTTGTTTTCCTCCTAATCTTCTTTTCACACATTTTCCTAGGACTTCTTATCTACCTTCTTGCTTCTATTTGTTAATTACTCTAAAACTTATATCTTCAATTCTGACTTCTGTATTGTTTTACTCAAATTTAATCTGAACTAATCTTCATATGCCCATTATTTAAAAAAGAAAAAAACAAAAGCAAAATTAAATTTAAAAAACAAAATGACAATAACAAAAAACCAAACACTGTCCTGTTTCTCTCTCCCATTAATTGTACTCTCATTTAAGCAGTAATTCAGAGCCTAAAATCTGGTAGTCATCCTTGATTCCTTTCAGTCTTGGACCCTTTCATCTAATAAAAAACCAGGATCATTCAATTTTATCTTCAAAATACATCTGGAACCCTCTCTACCTCACCATAACTACTACCTTGCCCTTATTCAGGCTTTACTATCTCTAGTTTATTAATTGCAACTGACACCTAACTGGTCTCCCTTCCTCCAATCTTTTCTAGCTTTTCTCTGTCTTTCACAATTCTGTCTGGGTTATACATATAGAAGGAAAATCTGAAAATTGCCATTTTTCTCCTTAAAGTTTTGTTAACGGCTCCCCAGTTCTTCATAAGCAACATCCAAGCCTCTCAGCATGGCATAAGAGAGCCTGTCGTGACTCTGGCCTCTATTCAGTCTACCTCCTAGCTTCATTTCTCACCATTTTCCATTTCACTATTTTTTTAATCACATTAATATCAAATTATTAGTTCTTTACACAAACACAGCTACATACTCTCAAAAAAGCACTATGCTGCTTCCTACCTCATGACTTCTGTTCCTGTGCTTACAATAGCCCATTCAACATTTCTTCACCTGGCTGTCCTCCAGGTTCAGCTCAGGCATGATTCTCTTCAGGAAACTTTCCTTGGATCCCCAGGTGAGGCTAAGAGCCCTTCCTCTAGGTTCCCATAATACCCAGTGTAAAAATCTTTGGTATCTTGTACTACATTATCTTGGCATTAATTGTGCGTTATCTACCCCCTAGGTTGCAAGCCTCTTGAGGTTTAGGACCATATCATTCATTTTTATTCCTCCAGTATCTAGCTATAATAGGACCTTAATGAGTATTTATTTGAAATTAACCAGAGGCTTTTTGATCTTAACATTTATGTGTAACCTTTGTTACATCGGTCTCCCCAGAAACTTAATTTTCATATAACTTTTTATATTTATATAAGAATCAGGAAATAAGAAAAAATAAATACCTCTGAAAGGCCAAATGAGATGTCCACAGAGTCAAGTTCCTTCTCTCTATTCATAGGAGAGCTTTTCCAACTTAGTTTAGAATATATTAGCTTTTACCTAACACACATGCCTAACAAACTTAGTTTACTGGTTTTTATGCCCCTCTATAACAGAAGAAGTGTGGAAAGAAGCTGATGGAGATAGGAAAAATGATTAACAACAATAGAAGTGAAAAATCAGAGACCTCACAAAGGAAAATAGAAAAGCTATAAAATAGCATGTAAAATCACTCCTGCAAATCAGTCTGGGACCATTTTATATAAAAACCAATAACCCTCCACCCTTTAAACAAGTATCGCTAGGTTGTAACATATTATAGTAATTTAAGACTTTTATAATGAGTTTAAGGCACCGAAAAAAAATATTGCTATAACAATAATAGTAGTAGTAGTCACAGCAGTAGCAGCTAACATTTTCCATGCAGAACTGTACACTAGGCAGTGTGCTAAGTACATCCCATGTATTAATTCATTTAATCCTTACAAGAACCTTCTAAGGCAGCTGCTAGTATTATCCCTATTTATAGGTGAAGAAGCTGAGGCACAGAGTGTTAACTTGTCCAGCTGGTGAGTGGCAAAGCCAGGCTTTGAACCCAAATTCTTTAACGTCAGAAACAGTATGTACTGAGTTCATTGTAGTATCTTTTAGAAAATTAAGTGGCTAATATATTGAAAAAGTTGATGTATATAATAGGTTCTAGAAACAATTTCATCCAGAAGAAAAAATAATTTATTGCTTAATGGGGTAAACCCACAACTGTTTATAAGCTTAATACTTAAGGATCATTTCTTCTCTCAGGTTGTTTTAGAACCTTACCAGAATCAGAGATGAGACCCTTCTCTGGAGACTGAGTTCAAAATTGCAGAACAAGAAGAGACAAAGAGCAGTCAGTCCACTGTCCCTTTGCTCTTTACTCAAGGCAATACTAAGCAGCATTTTTATACTACCAGCCCTATTTTTCAACCTCTGCCAAAGATAGAATTACTTTGAAATCTCAAGGACACGTCTACCACCACCACCACCACCACCAAAAGTGGCCGGGCTTTTGTGGTCACGGGGGTTCACCCAGAGAGCATTGCCTGCAGCTCACTGACACACTGCCCACCCCAGACCCGGCAGGTGCTTAAAGGGGAAAAAGAGGTTTGCTCACTCGCTTCCCCACCTGTGATCTCCTTTCCTAGGATGGAAATAATAAGCTATTGTGGTGTCGGACATTACTCTTTCACCTTATTTGAGGCTTTGTCAGTGGAAAGACTTTCTTTAGTAGATTTATTAAACAACTGATAAGCAAAAATTTCTGAGCTGAGGGAGACTTCTCACAGGAAATTTTTAAGCTTTTCTTGTTTTTATTTTTCATTCAACATGTATAACTTGTCTTTATTTATTCATTTAATAAATACTTATTTGGCCCTGCTCTGGCACCCTCTTCTAGGTGGGTGACCCACAGTTAAACGACACAGATAAGGTACCTGCTGCCAAGGAGCTTACATTCTAGTGAGGGAGACATACAATAAACAAGTACATAAGTAACTAAGATAAATAAATAACTGAAATAATTTCAGAGAGTGATGATGTGAACAATTAAAGGGAGCAGAAATTGATAGTAGGTAGGGAGGTGGGGGAGGGCACAGCTATTATAGATAAGGAAGTCAGGAGAGATGCCTCTGAGGAGGTAGAATGTGAACGGAGCCCAGAATGTGCAGAGTGAGCTGCTAAGAAGGAGGAGGAGAGTGCCCCAGAGGGAATGCACAGCATGTTTAAGGGCCGAAGAGGAACATACCTGATGATCTAAAGAACAGCAAGATGACCAGTGTGACTGATGACAGTGAACAAGACATAAATCAGTACAAGGTGAGGTGGGAGAGGTAGACAGGGGCCCAGCAGCTAGGGAGACAGTTGATCTAAAGTTTTGTCTAGTAAGTCCTGTGTCTGGGCTTCCTTAGGGGCGGATTCTATTCATTTCTTGTTTTCCTGTGAATGGACTACACTTATTTCCTTGCATGTGTAGTAATTGGTTTGTTGTGGATAACTGAATATCTTGAGTATTATAATGTGGTAACTGAAAAATCAGATTTTCTCCCCTCCCCAGAACTTGTTGCTTGTTGTGGGTTGTAGTTGTTTATAGATTATTCTAAACTGTTTTCATAAAGATTATCTTTTTTTGTATTGAGTGCTGCCTGAAGTCTCTGTACCATTAGCTTAGTGATCAGTTAGTGATTTGACAGAGATTTCCTTAAATGTCTGAAACCAAAAAAAAGTAAAAGAAATTCTCCCGGTCTTTACTGATAGACTCTGTGTAGGGAGTTTTCCTTCAAGGCTTAGCCAGGCCTTTTATAGCTCTACCTTAGCTTTCACTTCCTGCTTGCTCAGAGCCCAGAAGTCAGGCAGAAATGAAAGCTGAAGGTCTTCTCAGGTCTTTTCTAGATTCCCCTCATTACAGAGGAGCTTTTGAAAGCCTTTATCCCTCCATATATGAGCTTCTCCAGTCTCTTCCTTCCGAGGCTTTTCAGTCTGCCCACTCCTTGCCCCATCTGTTATCCCTTGCTGCCCCAGGTGGCTAAGGCTAATATATTTGCTTTTAAATGCTTTTGATAAATATCACCTGGCTGGCCACTTCAGCCCAGTCCCTCAGGTAGCTACTAGACTGGTAAAAACACACAAGCACAATTTTTTGATTCAAGATCCATATTGCTGCCTCTGGCATGAGAAAGCTGCACCAGGAATGTGGGCAGTTGTCTTTATAGCCACCAAACCAGAGAGTGGGGGGTAGTGGGTGGGTAAATTAAAATACCACAATTTTCTCTTTCCAAAATTCAGTAGCATGTTTCTTTATTAAATATTTCCATAGTTGTAAGTTTTTTATTAGATTCCTGCATTCCAAAAGGTTGATTCTAACAGTTCTAGCCAGTTAACCATTGCTATAGTGGAGGGATGGAGTTTTAGAGTTTTCTGCTTCGCTCTTCTCAGTGACATCTCTCCTCCAATTCTTCATGAATATTTTTAAAAGACCATCCTGACTACTATGTAGAATAGAAGTATAAACTCCAGGAGAACAAGAACCTTAATAGTTTTGATGACCAACATATCTGGTACCTAGAATCATGCATGGCAAAAAGTCACTGCTCAGGAAACATTATTGAATGAGTGAGCGAATAAATAAGAAAATGAATATAGAATATAGAGGAGTAAGAGTAGAAGCAAGGAGGTGAGACTTGTAGGAAAAATATACATATACCTGACTGAGACTTAAAATAAACAAGCATCATAATTTTCTAATACCATTTGTTTCCTACAATACAAAATAAGTAATTGCTAGTGAACGTTAGGGAGAGGAGTGTTAGGACTCCAGAGCAGGGGTTCTCCAGTAAGGGCAGTGCCACCCCCTGACCCCCGAGAGACATGTGGCAATGTCTGAAGACACCTTTGGGTGTCAGAGGGGAGGGGTGTACTACCAGTATCTCATGGGTAGAGGCCAGGGTTGCTGCTAAACATCCGACAGTGAGCAAGACAGCCTCTCACAACAAAGATGAGGAAAGGCTCTTGGAAGAAATAGCAAAAATATATCATTTTAAATCTGCCTGCAAGTGTCAGGTTGATAAATAGCAGTGTACTTTGTTATCTAATTAAATACATTCAAAACATTCATAATCCAGAATTCATTTCATGTGTAACTTTGGACATAAATTGAAAAACTAATTATTTAAAGTATGGTTTCTAGACTGATATTTAAATATGGTTATGTGCTGATGTTTGGGGAATTTTTAACTACTAAAATAAAGTAACAGAGTCATATTCTGAAGTTCCAATTCAGAAAGATAACAGACATAGCTAGAAAACAGTTTGACCGTTGTCCTAATCCCTGTGCTTACTGACCTGTAAGCTACATGTGGAATGAGAATAAACAGAGGAAATGATTATTTCAACATTGAATGAAATAAAGCGTACTAACTAATCCCAAATGAAAGAGTGTAAAAATTTGCTTTCAGCTGGAGTGATGTTAGAGTGAATCAGATGTGAGAGTTATGGTACAACTATAAGTTGTAAGTATTAATAGAGACAGTGAGGAAATGAAGGGAAAATATTTAGTAAGTGCAAAGCATGTTAATATTTGGGGTATTTTCTGAGTCATTTTACTATTTATATCTCATCTAGTTCAAGATTTATTTTTGTTGATGATGTTTACCATTCTGGACTGTGTCAAAGGCCCATTAAATCATTACTTTATAAAGTTATTTCTATTGAATGGAATAGGCAGTTTAATATTTTAGACTTTCTTCAGTTAGATAAAGGTAGGTTAGGATCTTAAAATAATCACTCAGAGCAGACTTGTAGAACTCTGAGGCCAGATTAGAGATGGTGTCCCAAGCACCCCAATTCCTGTTAGAAAAACACTCTTGGATGAAGGCCAGGTGGATGAAACTTGACCATTGAAAGACTGAAGTGGTGAGAGGCAAAGGAAAGGATTTTGAAAAACTGGCCAAGAACATGACAGCCTCTGAGATCAAAGAAATGTTTTAGGTGGTATGTGCCCTAGAGTGTTAATGAATTCACTGCTTCTTATGCCTTCTGCTTTTGTTTGCCAGAATCTGACTGTCCTTCTTCAACAGAGTGAACTGTTGTAACCTTTTCTGGAATCTTAAGCCCTGGTCAATCTTGATTAAGCAGAAGTGAACCTTTATTTAATACTGACAAAAAAATTTTTTTTCTTAGGTTTAAGCTGATACTTACATGTGGTACTCTCCCTTCTAGGAGCATGAAATAGCTGTAGTTAGTGAGCATCTGCTGTGTGCTACATACTGTATTGGTACTCTTTAAATATGTTAACTTGATGGTGCTTTAGTACAACCCAATGAAGTTAGTATTATTTATCTCCATTTTCAAAAATGAAAATAGGGACTCAGAGAGTGTTGGTAACTTTCCTAGAGACACACAAGACTTGAATGCATGTCTGTATGCCTTTGTGGGCCACTTATAATTTCAACACGGAGTTATTGAGAGCCTCCTGTCCTATATGTTAATTGCTTATTCATAAATGAATCTAATAATTTAGTATCTTATTTATAAGCCATGATTATATTTATAAATGCTTCAATTTCCATCATTAACAACAAATATTGAGCATCTCACTTGTAGAAGATACTATGCTGGATGCTGAAGATAATATACAGTATGAATTGTGGCCTTTGCCTAAAATAGCTTATAACCTCACAGCTTATAGAGCAGCTATAGATTTCAGGACTTGGGGGAAATGTGGTGAAAGTGTGATTAACCATGAGTCATCTTAATACATGCATCCCTTTGTGCTTATTGGCAGTTCACTAACTTATTCACTGTGAGCTTCCTAATGAAAAGTGCTCTGTCCTGATTAAGGTATTCCTATCCTTAGGACATCTTTAATTAATATTTGTAGAAGATGAAAATAATAATAATAAGGTGTTCATTTCTGACTACCTTAACACGCTGTTCAAATGTTTCTGCAATACTTAACAGAGAAAGGAAAAAGTGTTTTTGCAGTAAGAATATAGGGTTTTGTATAATAGCAATCTGCTTTGATATTTAGTATTTAGAAAGATATAATATATACTTATATTTTTGTAAGGTATCAAGATATGCCTTCTATTTGTGAACTTATTTTTAGTTTTTCTTTCACGTCAACATTATTAGACGAAGACGAACTTTTAAAATTCTTTGTTAAAAGTTTATAATCAATAAGGGAAATAAAATGAAGCCACAATTAGGGAAGACAGAAAAAGAGACTCAACCAAAGATATAAACAGAGTGAGAAATTAAAGAAGCAAGATAGTCTTTGGGCCCTCTTAAGTGTTCCGTTGAACTAGAGCTGGTGGCTATAGTGTCATTAGGAATATTGACTTTCAGTGTGTACCTAATCTGGGTTTTGAATTTTTTGTTTTTTAGAAAGCAAAAAACTTTTAAGTTGGTAAAGAATCTTACCATTGGAAGATTCTCAGATGTCCAATTTTCTTCAAGTCTCACAAATTTTTCTGTATTTGCCCTAGACATAAAATTTAAACAGAATTCTAAAGTAGATGATATTTTAGAGACAATCTTAGTTCCTTTTAATGACAACCAGTTACTGAAGCTCAGGTTTGATGACTTTCCTAAGGTTCCAGCTGGTTTGTGGTAAGCCTACAATGGAATCCTGATCTCCCGACCAGAGACCATAAATTTCTTGCTCCTTCTCTATTCATCATTTACTTGTCCATCTACCCATTCATTCATTTATTCAGCAAAAGTATTTTCATTAGCAACTATGCTTGTGGCGTCATAAAATGCATACAAAGATGAATAAAACATATTTCCTATCCTCTGGAGCAATCTGTTAAACAGCTAATTATAACACAAAATATAGTGAAATTGTAGTTACGGAAATGTGAACAAAGCGCCATGAGAATGCAGAAGGATGAGCACTTACTCATGACTAAGAGATTATGGTATATTTCTGAGATCGTACTTGTCCTTAGCAAGGTTTTGATAGACATTAAAGCAGTTCGTGGCACAGAATTACCAAGTTCAAAGCTACCAAAGTATGAAAGTGCATGCTGAGTTCTGGTGAGGATGAATAATCTCATCTGGCTGTACCACTGTAGGTACAGAGTCAGGATAACAAAGGGGAGGTGGATACAGCTCAGGTTGCCATCATGAATGGTTAAGATCTGATCAAAGGTTTTGAATTTCACTCTGTAGACACTTAGCCTATATTATAAGGCTAGAATGTGAATTCCATAAATATAGAGAAAATGTCATATTCATTTTAATCTCTCCAAAGGCTACAGAGTAGGTTTTTATACAATTGGTTAATTGGGTGAGCAGGAACTCTGCAAATATTTGGTGGATGGGTGAATGGTTAGAGGAAGATCCTCGATAGATGTAGAGGTCTTTTTCATGGTCTCATCAGTGTTTTTAGAAGATAACCTGAACCATTACGAAAGTTTATTGGAGGGCAGAGAGTTTTGGTAAAGGGATACCCATTAGGAGGCCCTTGCAGGAGCATAGTTAAGAGTTCATTAGAACCTGAACTCAGCCCTGACAGTAGGAAGGAAGTAAACAGTTGACAGATGGTAGAGGTAGATTCCCTAGGACTTCGTATATTCATTCCACAAACATTTAATGAGTACCTTTTATATTCTGGGCACTAAGCTTGCCTCTGGGGGTAGAGATAAATAAGGAATAGTTTTTGTTCTCGAGTGATTTATTTCATTGGAAGAGAGAAAAACAAAAAATGATTATAATACAGTAGGGTAAGAGAAAAAAAGTATCATTTGTGAAGTACTGACTTTGCATCAGGTATTGTGCTAGGCATATAACATACATCATCTTATTTAATCTTCACAGCCTCGTTGATGTTGTCCTCACGTTGCAGATGAAGGGACGTCTGTTCCTAACTTTTGCAGGGTCGCAGGCAGGAGGACAATTGGAAGCCCACCTACTATAAGTCTAGATTTTTGGAAGTTATAAATCAGACTAATAAACTAAGGAAAGTCTACTTTGTTTTCTTGTCTTGAAAAATACACCTTTATAACAGTCTGGAAGGGCAGTTTCAAATTCAGAGTTCTTAGACTCCTCGGAAGTCCCCAGCGTGTGCTTATCCCCCGCCCACTTCCGCTCCATGACTCCACCCCACACCCGGACAGACCTCACGCATGTGGACCCCCCAGCCTGCAGGTCCAAGCTCTGTTCACATCTTCCACAGATACCCACCCTTTGGCCACCTCTCCATCCTGAGGATAGCACCCATCGAGCGGGTCGCTCCACCGAAGAGGATGTGCAGACCCTGGAAGCTGGCTAGGGGCCTTTGGGCTGGGAATTTCAGAGTCTTGGGTATCTGGGTTGTGGTCTGAAAGGAGGGACATGGACTCTGGGTGAGGGATATACTCAGAGAAGGGCCAGATCAGGGCCCTTATTACAATCCCCCGTGCCTTGGTCTAAGGGCAGTACTGGATGAGGCAGCAGGTTAAGTGAGTGACCTAAGTGTACACAGGTAGAAAGTGGAGCCACAATTGCCCAGGGTTGTCTAGGCCCACAGAAGAGAAAGGGTACCTCAACCAGTCAGGGCAAATCAGCTGATACAAGAGTACTGATTAATGAATGATTGGGGGCGGAGAGTAGGGGGCTGGCAGGGAGATCTTCATAGGAGGGGTATTGTTTAAAATCTCGAAGGGGTGGGGCTGGGACACAGCTAGAGGTGTAGGAGAGCACGGCCTATAGCCCTTGTCCTAAGCCCCAGAGCCTGAAGGGCTGCCAGTCAGTTTGGCAGGTTTAGAGTCATGCTTGTGGGGTAGGGAAGAAAAATGAAGCCGCTGATGTTAGACTAGCCGAATCCTGAAGAGTGGAGCATTCTTTATCCTGAAGGGTCAGGAAAGGAGCACAATCACATTGAGGTAAAAGGGCTGAGGGAGGACTAGAAAGCAAAGATGACTCAAATCTTTCTTCCTTGAAGCCTAGGGAGGTAAGGAGTTGTTTACAGAACTAGAGAGTCCAGAAGGAGGTGAAGGAAGCTAGGCTTTTATTGTTTGAATTACGGGTTAATAATGAGAATACTGGTGGAAGGAGAGAGAAAACAAGTATGACAGAGTCTTGGAAAGTAGCTATATTTAAAGAGTGTGCATAAGAAAGAACTAGCCCTAAAGACAACAAAACAAAAACAAACAAAAACTGAGCAGCAGACGTTTCTGAGGCAGGGAGCCTGATCTGCGCAGTGTCATCCGTGCCTGGTGAGCTCAAGTCTGAGAAGGAACGTTCAGTTGCTGGGGGGCCGGGACACACACACAGAGGAGACACCTGGATTCAGCAACAGGAGTTGGGGTGAAAGGGGCGGAAACCAGTCGATAAGGAGTTGGAGATATATGTAATGGGGAAGTAAAGGAAGTTAATTTGGATAGTTTTTAAAAATTAAGCTTGGCTTCAAGAGAAGAAGAGAGATTAGAGATTTGTTTGATGAGAAAGTAAGGTCCAGGGAAGAAAATGGACAAGTCCCCCTCCTCATTACTGCTATTATTATTATTAGTGAGGGTATTTATAATACCTTTGGCTGAAAGGGTGCAGTGAAATAGGAGAGACTGGAGAGAGGAGTACTTTGTTAGGACCTACCTGCCCCTTGCCTCTGCTCCCCTACTAGTAGGAGTGAAAGCTGATAACACCACTCTCCACCTTCAGACCATCGACCTCAGGAGACTTATCCCGGTTCACAGCAATCACCATATGCAAAGCCCAGGGCCTCCAGTCACCCCTCACCAGGTGACTCTTGTCTCCTTAGCTTCAGTGGTTCTTTTATCAATAGGCCTCCTCCCTCCCCTGGCCTTGTCCTCTCTATGCCCTTCCCTCCATTATTTCTCTTCATGGCTCTTATCACCACTGTCTGACATATATTCACTTGTTTTATTTTATTTTATTTATTTATTTATTTTGTGTGTGTGGATAACTTTTTTTTTAAGCTCTTTATTGGAATATAATTGCTTTACACTCTTGTACCAGCTTTTGAGGTACACCAAAGTGAATTATTCACTAATTTTATCATGACTTTTCTGTTCCTAATGAAAAATAGGCTCCAGATCTCAGAACAGGGTCTGGCACATAGTGGAGGCCCGATATGTACTTGTTGAATGATGCACGTAAAAGGGGGAGGAGGAAAATTGATGGGGCAGGATTCCAAAGCCGAGGTTGGCAAACTTTTCTGTAAAGGGCCAGATAGTAAATATTTTACATTTTGCTGGCCAGAAACAGTCTCTGCCACATATCCCTCTTTGTTGTTTTTTAAAATAATCTTTCAAAAATGTAAAATCCATTCTTAGCTCACAGGCCACGTGTAGACAAGCCACAGAACTGACCCTAGCTCCTGTGAGAGAAAGTGAAGGAAACAGGATTAAGAACACAGGTGAAGATGGTAGCGCTGAAAAAGAAAAAGGAAACATCCTGCCCCAAGCACCTCCCTAAAGGGAGATGAGAAAACAGATGAAGTGTGTGAAGAACACCTGGGGTAAAAGAAGAGACGAGTGAGAACTTCTGTCAGTGGCATCGGCCTCCTAGAGGAAGTGAGTGCTGCGGTTGAGTGTGAGCGCTTGCAGAGTAGGAAGGTTCTGAAAGAACAGGGCCGCTGACCAAACAGAGAGAAACAGGGCAACTGATAAACAGCACGGGAGTCAGACACAGCTGGACAATGAATCTGTGGTGTTTTCTAGAAGACTAGGGAAGAACGGGAGAAGGTAGATCCTGAGAATTATGGCTTGTGGAGTTTAGGAGTGAGCTGCGCAGAATTCTAAAGGCGGTCACCTGGCATACTAGCTCCAAATAATACTGGATTCTCCTCATACCGTTTTTTGATAAAATTACTTCTAGAATCATCAAAGAAATATGAGCTAATTTGTGAATGGTATCAATAATCAACTTTTATTAAGAGCCTAAGCTCTTATGGCTAAGCAACAGTCATTATCTCATTTAATCATTTATGTAGTTCCAGCATTATCTCTGATTTACGAGATGAGGAAACTGAAGGTTAGGGGAGTTAAGAAACTTACCTAAAGGCACACAAAGTTCTTAAACAACAGAGCTAGATGAACCCAACGAAGTCTGTCTGACATCTGGTCTGTGCTCTTAACTTACCACAGTAGGTGCTGATCAATGAATTACTATCAGGATGAAAGGAGGGCTCTGGTGACAAGTCCTGTCCTCACTCTGTCTTGTTCAACATTTTTATAATGCTCTAGATGAGGACTTAGTGCATTTATCAAACTTTCCACCAATGTGGACCCAGGAAGAAGAGGGAAGACATTAGATAACAGGATGAGAATCCAGGATTATCTCAAATTGGAATGGTTCACCAAAGAGGAAATGTCATAGAGATAAGAATACAGTCCTTTGCTTAGGTCAGAAACAACTGCACAAGTGCACTGTGCTTTAGCTGTGGGGTGTGTAGGAGGGAAAACGCTTAGAGGCTTTCATCACCTCACTTTAAGGACTGTGGTGAACTACAGCTTGTCCAGAGGAGAACAGAATAGAGGAACTATTCAGGACCACTTAATCTGAGGAACTGTTAAAGAAACTCATAAAGTCTCAGAGCAAAAAAAAGTCCCAACTCCCCCTCCCCACCCAAAAAAAACACCAACCTGATGGTGAAGGAGGTGAGGGAGAGAACAATGTCCTCTAGTATTTCTGAAAGTTTTCGTAGAAGATAGGTTAGGCTTGTTCCATGTGACCCTTGTGGTCAGAAATAGGAATAATAAGTGGGGATTACAAGGAGCCAGAGTTTGACTCCATATGAGAAATAACTCCCTGCAAATTAAACCTGTTCAAAATTGTAATTGGTTGCATTGGGAATTAATGTGCCCCGTGTTGCTGGATGTTTTACACTGAGACTTAACAGTCATTTGTTAGAACTTACTCTAGGTGACCTCTCAAGGCTCTGCCAACACTTAAGTTTTTGCCTCTGCACATGTCAGATGAATAAAACATTTCTGTACTATTTTTCAAAAAAGTAAACTTCTCATCTTTCTTCTGTTTGCAGTCTGATTTAGTACTGTGTTAGATATATGATGGTGTATATATTATAGAACTTCTGTTTTGAACCTAAGCTTGCAAGTTCTAATTTTTCACTTAGAATGTGACAAGATGTTTAGCACACCAAGTTAGGCTTCCAGTATTTCTTTTAAATGGATGTGTACTTCACTTGTGTATAATTCTTGCCAAAGATTACACTGAATTTGTACCATATTCCTGCCAATATTTTTTCTAAACCACATCCTATGATGTAATTTTTGGTAAGTGTATAAGGGAATGCATCTATACAAGAGGTGCCTTGAAATGCTCACTTATCTTTTAACAGAGTGGACTCTCATATACAGAATGAAGTTGCTTCAAGAAGGACTTAATCTGTTGACTTTCTGAGACCATTATAGTTAGTTCTTAAAGTTAGTTCTGTGATGTGCCTTGTTCTGTTTTTTTTAACACATATTCACAGTCTTAATTTTCAACTTTATCAATAGAAAGTTAACTGGATATTGAAAACCTCTAGATTGCTTTTCTAAAGGTATTAAAAAGCATATCGTTCTGTTGATGACCATCACTAAGTCTTTCTGACATTCGTGAACAAAGTTGAAACAAAAATAGGAAACCTCTCTATTTTTGGTTTTAATCCTCTAAAGTTTACCTAATGATTCAGTGGGCATACTAATTGAAAAGAAATACTTTTTTATTTTTTTAGGTGTAATCCCTTTTCATGGATTTTCAATGTATGGTAAGTTGGGCTATAAAATATTCACTGTTTTTATTACACTTTAGAATATTAAACATGCAGATCACACTTTATGTCACATCACCCATACACTTAACCATGTTATTGTGAACATTTTTAAACGTTGGGTTTGGTATCTGTTTATATGTCCAATTAAAATTTTTTTCAAATAAAATGTCATCATAATTGCTCAGATGGTGATTGCTTGTCAAATTAGAATTGAGCATTCCATGAAAATTGTTCTGTGGTTTACCATTTTCTAATTCAATGAAATTAGAGGTACACATTGATATTTAGTTCCAATAGATGTAAAATGAGATTGCTTAAATTCCTGATCTAACTCTCATAAGTCTTTAAAAGAAATAATAGGTCAGAAGGAATGCAAAAAGAGGGACAACACTGAGTGTGAGTTCATGATTTCTCCAGACTGGCTGGTCTGCACAGCAACAATTACATTGAAGCATCCAGTCAGCCTGAGGCACACGTGACAAATACATGTGCAGCTTTGAGAGCCGTGAGTGCCTTTCTGGCCTCTCGAGTCATTGAATGAGGAATGCAGGAAGTGTAACAAAGATTAGCAAGAGGAAGAATGGTCTACGCCTTAATGCCACTTAATTTTTAAATTTCCATGCATTACACATGAGCTTGTTGAAGATTGTTGTCCCAACTATTCCTACTCTCCAACCTTCAGACTAAACAGAAAGATACATTAATGTTTACTTTTGTAAAAAGAATCAGCAATAAATTAACACCTTTTTTGGTAAAAAAAAAAAACACTCAAGTGTTCAGCATCAGACAGTCGTGGTGAATGACATAATATAAAACTTTTAAAACCAGCGTACAATGAAAGGGATCCAAAGTGCCTAGGAGTTTTGCATTATGCAGCCCTTGGCTTTATTCTTGAGCCACCGAAATTTCATAATGTAACATAATGTTATAGTGAGGTTCCAGCATATTTCTCTCTCATAAATATGTGAGGAATTTAAAATAGAAAACCTAAGAAAGTTAAGAATATAAATTTTTACCTCTAATAATAAAAAATGTTAGCCCTTTTATCCTTTTACTTTTATTATTCCAACTGCAAACATTTTTCAAGTAATTAGTTTTGAAAGATGTACTTCAGCGATTTGGAGAACAGTTAATGATGTCAGGAAAGTTTAAGTCTTCTAACAGTTCTCAGGGTACAAAATACATCATTGATTCCTGACTATTCATATTTCTGGTCCTTGTAATAATAGGTTAAAGTTTATGCACCCAAGGGTGGAAATGTTCGCTAAGGAAACAGGGGATGCAAGATGTTTGATGTACAGTTTATTTATACTACTTTAGAAAAATATGCTAAGCATCCACAAAACTTTAGAGCAACAACCACATATTTAGAACCAATATACTAGCACAATCACAGCTTATCCCCGGAACTCTTCATGGTACTTGGCCATTTAGTTTTAGTTACTGTATTTCTTTAAAATTATAATACTTCTCTCTCTTAAAAATTTATTCAGAACTTTATAATTTAAACTGGCCTTCTCCTTTCCCACATATGTAGATTAGCGATGTTTTATTGTAGGTATACTATATTATAATTTCATAAGTTCCTATAGTGCAGTATTTAATTGGTTAAAAAGATAATGAGCTAATGCACTTTTATGGAAGAACCAAAAGGGAAAGGTGATTAATATGGAAAATATAGTCATGTAGAAGATTTTTTATATATTATATGTAATGGACTAAAACATTTCCATTTCATAGCTATATAAGGGAATTCAACATAAACAACTGTGGCATCTTGAATAATAACTGGCTATGAAGTTTTCTGTATTATGTTTGTTTATAGAAAAGTGCTAATTTTAAAATTCTCTTTCATTTCTTCACTGGAAATGACCATTAATGATTACTGAACCTTAAAATTCTTTGGATTCAAATTACAGGTTTTTGAATATCAATAACTTAAGAACTTGGAGGGGAAAATATGCATCATTACAAAAAGTAAATGAATTCCAAACCTTCATTTTGAATTTGTAATAATACCATGTATTTGTGCCACATTACTTTTTCTTAGGTTGTTGCAATTAGAACATGAGTTATTCTTTTTAAATATGTAGAATACCTCAATTTGGGCTATTTTAGTAAGTAGGAATTTATTTTGATAGTAAAATAATCTTTTAAAATTAATTTTGACGTGAAAGGACATGGCTGTCAGTTTTTAAACATATATACGTTTTTTATACACGTATAAAACATAAAGGTTTTTTCCTGTAGATATATATAAAAGGAGTTATTTTTTGTATGTGTTTAGCTATTTACCACCCTAAAATGGATTTGTCTCTACTTTGCCCTTCAGAAAAGTGAAGTTTCTCAGTTGCCGTGCTAGTTTTCGGTGACTTATTCATTGTCAGTACTGTGCACCACCACTTATCCCAGATAATTGAATTTTTGTTTTGTCAGAATTTAAAATTTTTTATCATTTTTTTCCTTTCACACTGTCGAAAGGAAGTGAGCTGAATTGGCTCATTGGTTTCCCTGCTTATGCAATGCCTACTGTGCTCAGGGCATCGCCAACAGATTATAGAGCCCAAGACCTTCTTACCTGTCTGATTTATATCACAGATGAAATTACCCAATAAATAAGTCACTTTTTACTAAAATTAATATTTAGGGAATGAAGTTTTGTATATCTGCATTATAAGTGTATTTATGCTGCCTAAAATTCTTAAGTCTTGAAAAGATGAAAAGCATGGCCACGTCTGTAAGTGCAGAATAATCACGCTGTCAGGTCAGCATCTGGTTTTAAAATCTGACTTTCTGACATTCAGCTATGGGTGGTCTGATTGAGTTGACCCACCTGTGCTTAATTTGCCACAAATGGTACCAAAGAAAAGAATTCAAATCCATTAGAGAAATAAAGTCTTATTTTAAGCCTATGACAGTTGTCTAGATACATATTGAGATATGCCAATATAGACCAACAGCCTAAACTATTAATCAAAATTTTAGTTTTCATATTCAATTAGTGGAAGACATCATTCTAGAAGCTAGTCATAAATCATCTTATATTTTACTTACCTGACTTCAAAAATTAAAAATTTCAAAAGATCCTTTGTGGGACAAAGTAAAAATGAATTACCTGATTGTCACTTTCTTATTACTTCAATTGAAAAAAAGAGAGACTTGACTTTATGTTGTTTTTAAAAGTTACTTTGAATTTTCAATATCCCTAAATAGTTCCATTGTATCATTCTTATTCTACTATTGAGATTATATTTTATAGTTTACTCCCCATTTAATTTTTAGTGACTCACTTTTTTACATTTGTGTATAGTCCCTTTTCAACATGGAAGAAGAGTATATATATGACTTTAACCTTGTCTGTGAATGAATATTATTACTAGGAAATATTTATTCTTTCATGTTTTGTGAACTTATTTTTTAAATTTTAGTAGTTCTGCAATATTATCAATTGATTTTTTTTGTTCTTTCAGTTGCACCGCTTTGTTTTCTGTACCATGAACCTTCCAAATTGTATCAGATATTCCGTGAGATGTATGTGCGTTTTTTCTTCAGACTTCATTCCATCTCTTCTCATCCTTCTGTAAGTTCATAAAAAAATGGATCAAACCAGGCTCTAATCTGTTCTTTCTTTCCATAAGAAAAGCAAATGTTAATTTGTGATGTCAAACAACACTTTTCTGTAGAACAGATGAAAGAGAAGAAGAAATTGATATTTAAATAGTTTTAGTAATAGAGAGGAAAACGCCTTTTATCAATTGCATTTAAATTATCTTTTATATGCTGAAAGAAAAAACCATAGCAATGTCTGTATTATTTTCTTTGACAAAGGTGGCTACCTTCTTTGAATGCTGGTTTCCTCATCTCTGAGAGTCATTGCAGAGTTAATGATGAGTTCCTGTGGTGCTGTAGAGAAGTGCACAAAGTGCCCGGCAGCGCTGGGCTCCTGGCAGATGCCCAGGAAACAGATGGCTGCGGTTTTATTGTCGTTGTTATGACCGTCATCATCTTCATCTTCTTCTTTTCTTTGTTAATGAAAATTAAACATTTATTTGTCCCTTATTTTTCAATATTATATTTGGCTAATTATCAGTTATCGGACTAGGTATCTCCGTTGCATTTATGGCCTTAACATGAAATTCAAAGGGAAGCATGCTGGGAATTGACTATTTGTACTGTTTTATTTTGGTTCGTCCTTTATCATATCTTCCCTCCCCACCCCCACCCCCCTTAGCCTGAGTAAAAGCAGTGTTTATTTTCTTTCAGTTATACTTTTTCTGTCTTTGGGCCTGCTTTGGTCTGCTTGTGGGTAACGTGACTGACTCTCCAGAAGAAACATTAAAAATTGGAATGTGTCAGGGCTACCAAGTTTCCCAAAAGAGGAGACTCTGTCACTGCTACTAAACGAACTAGCAGCTTATTATCCCCCCGTCCCCCCATTCCTGTGTATTCCTATTCCACCTTCCACTGTCTCCAGTGTTGCTCTCATACGTGGCTAGTGAAAGCTGGCAAATAACAGAAATCCAGGATGTCACAGATGAGCAAATGAAGTACCACTTGGGTTTCTTCTCTCTGTGACAGCTTGATTTAGTGCCTATATTGCATTAATATTTAATCTAGAATAAGCAGAAATATATTAATAATTCTCTTTTCTTATAACTCACCCTTAACATCAGATTTCTTACTCTCATATTCTGTACCATTTTACGCTTCAAAGTTTCAAAAAAATTTTAACTGGCTGCCCAGTAGATAGCCATGATGTTTTCCCTGTACAGACTGCTGAAGCAACTCTGGGTGTTCCTTCTCTGTCTCGGTGCTGACCCTGAGGTGTCCTTTTTCAGCTGATTGATTGGGACAGCCCTGCCTCTGCCCTTTCTTTGTTCAGTGAAATGAAGACTTGCAGGTGGTCATCTCCTCTTCTGGCTTGCAGCCAAACTGAACTATTTGGAACCATGACAGCCTTATTTCTTTAGAAACTCAAAAAGAGGATTAGATCTCGCTTACAAAGATCAACCCTGAGGAATGCTGAGCTGCAAGAAAGACTTTTATTCAGAGTTGTCAAGTAATAAATGCACTTGGAAAACCGTCTGCTTTGTACGCTACAAAGAATGCCCTTTTAAAAAAGCAGATTTCAGTTAAAAAAAATTATCTTTATACTAAGTAATCAAACATTCTTGTTTGATAACTTCCTGACGCAAATTGCAAGCAGCTAGTCTTTCCCTGGAGATGGATTTCAATGAAAGGGTAAAAAAAGCAGGAAATATTTTCCCTGATGGGTGAGGCAGCTGGAAGGGAAGGGACCTGTGGAGGAGAAAGTAAAGGGTGTGGCTGTAGCACCAGAGAAATACCTGGAAACTGGATTGCATCCAGAAAAAACTAATTTTGCTGGGCCTAAGTTTTAATAGATGACTTACCGAGTAGCAGAGTTTCTATAAAATAATCTTTTCCTTGAATTCTGAACATTACTACATGCAGGGTTGCTTGGGAAGCCTGTTGTTAAAAAGGAGGCTCCTTAGCACATCTGTAGGAGTAAGTATCTGTAAAGGGGGATAAAACTTATCTTTAGACACAGTGTTAGAGATCATGTGTGCATTTCCTGTTTTTGGCTCTTAAACAATATTAAAAAAATTTATTCATAATCTTTTTCTCATTTCCATTTGAATAATTTGATGGCAGAATTCATTTTTTAATACTGAATTATGCATTTCTCTTGTGATTTATTATTGTATCCAGGGTATTGTGTCACTCTGTCTGCTGTTTGAAACTCTTCTTCAAACTTATCTCCCCCAACTCTTTTATCATCTACGAGAAATTGGGGCTCAACCGTGAGTACTTTTCTCTCCTAATTGAAGAATAAACTGACTTCAGAAGGCTCTTTTTCTTCATCAGAGATGCAGTAATTTTTCAGAGAAATTAAACTAAAAGTTTTCCCAATAAAACAATAATTATCAAGTAGTAAATCGTAACTTGACATTGTGCCAGAAATTCTTGGGAGACTTACCAAAATCCTAATAAATTCTTATTTGCTTGGATTTTTGTGCTTGGTACAAGAATCACCAAAAGAACTAATTTCTATTCATAATGAAAGGTGCTGGCCAAACTGAGGCAAAAAAATTTATGGAAACAAATACTACCTGAGAAATGTGATGACACTAAAATTAAGTCACTTTGGGCCAAATTTATTAGAAAACAACTTAGGAAAGCCAGATAGGTTAAAGTTTTCTGGCTTTCATTGAAGGAAACTAGATCAATTATTTACCAATGGTTGTACACTGTGATTTTTCCTTCCAAAAGCTGAATTTTTGTTCATTTACCTCAGTATAAGTTAGTGAATATGTAGGGTACCTGTGGACCTCATTATTATTGGTTCTTTTCTCTATTTTAATTAACAATATCTAAGGCAGCAGAAATTTCCAAATGATTTATCAATGTTTTGTTACTGTCTTCCTCTCTGTATAACCATTTTCTCCTATATAAGGGCATATTTGAAAGAAATACTTAACTCTTTGAGACCACAAGACTAGTTAATGGGAAATAGAGCAATTTAGTATTTGTTTCCCCACACTTGAATCCATAGCAGATGGATGGATGGGTGGGTGGGTTTAAGAGACAGATCCAGATTCAAATTCTATCTCTACTAAGCTATATAATCCTGGTAAAGTTATTTAATTTACCTAAGCCTCAATTTCTTTCTTTAAATCAAGATGATCTAATTTATTCATCTTTAAAATCAAGAGAATTCCTACCTCACAGAGTTGTTTAAAGACTGAATATGTATATGTGTATATACTGATATATAGATACATATATATCTCCATTTTATAAAGCACCATCGAATTTCAGACGTCTTAGATCTTAGAAATGCCATTTATTAAACAACACCTCATATCATCCATTAATAACACCTAGCTGACACTTTCTTTTGTAGCCATTAAAAAACAGGATTCTGTTACTAATTAATATTATAAAACAAGAATGTGGCAGAAATATTTTATATTACACACATCTTTTTTTCTTGTGATAAACTGACCTTTTTTTTACTATTGTGAAATGAATATTTGAATATAACTATGGTTTTCTCTACTAGAGTTAAGACATTTAGTTTATTGCTAGAAACTAAAGTCCTGATTTTTTTCCTAGTCTATTTATACACTTTAATCATTAAAAGGAACAAACTTATTTCAGTGAACTATGATAAACATTAGAACTCTGATGCAAGAGAAAGTGTAAAAATTCAATTATCAGACTAGAAATCAATTATTAAAAGGCTTTCATGGATTAAAACTAATGCTGTTGGAAGGTTTTTAATTTAGAATTTAATTTTTTTTACTAGATATAGAACCCTTCAGGATATCTCCTTCTTCTTGAGTACTTTGTGCATTTTATCTAAGTTATCACATTTATGGACATAAATTATTCATATTTCCATAACAATTCTTAATTCGCCTTTTAATATCTATGGAATCAGAATGACATTACCTCTCTCATTCCTGAGATTGATATTTGTATCTTGTCTTTCTTTCTTGATTATTCCGGCCAGAGGTTTATTAATTTTATTCTTCTTTGAAAGAATCAGTTTTTGGTTTCATTGATTATCTGTTTTTCTATTTTCAGTTTCATTGATTTATGCTCTTTTGTCATTTCCTTCTATATGCTTGCTTTAGTTTTATTTTGGTCTTGTCTTTCTGCTTGTTCAAGGTGAAATTTAGATAGCTAATTTGAGACATTTCTTCTTTTCTAATATAAGCAATAATGTTATGAATTGCCCTCTAAGCACTGCTTTTCCTCCACTCAACAAATTTTAATATGTTTTCACTTTCATTCAATTCAAAATGTTTCTTAATTTCTCTTGTGACTTCCTTTTTGACCATAGTTTATATAAAAGTGCATTGTTTAATTTCTAAATATTTGGAAAGATATGATATCTTTCTGTTATTGAGTTCTGTTTTAATTCTGTTACAGCTAGACAACGTGCTTCGTAAGCTTTTAGTTCTTTTAAATGTGCCGCAGTTTATTTTATGACCCAGAATATGACCTATCCTGATGAATCTTCCATGTACACTTGAAAACAATTCATATTCTGCTAGTGATTAGCAAAATGTTCCATAAGTGGTAATGAAGTCAGGTTTGTTGACAATGTTCAAGACTTCTATACACTTGTTAATTTTCTGTCTACTTTTTCTATTGATTATTGAGATAGAAGTGTTAGAGTCTCCATTTATAATTGTGAATTTGTCTTTTTATTTCTGCGTTGCTATATATATTTTTTTTTTTAAATTATTTTTTTGGGGATACACCAAGTTCAATCATCTGTTTTTATACACAAATCCCCACGCTATATATATTTTTACTTTGTGTATTTGATGCTCTGTTTTTAGGAGAACTTATCTTTTTATCATTATGTAATGTTCTTCCTATTAATAAATCTACTATGTCTTATATAGCCATTCCAGAGTTCTTTTTATTGCAGATTTGTATAGTGTATTCTTTTCTGTCCTTTTACTTTTTTTTTTTAATATTTATTCATTTATTTACTTATTTATTTTTAGCTGTGTTGGGTCTTTGTTGCTGCACATGGCTTTCTCTAGTTGTGGTGAGCAGGGGCTACTCTTTGTTGTGGTGCACAGGCTTCTCATTGCTGTGGCTTCTCTTGTTGCAGAGCATGGGCCCTAGAGTGCTCGGGCTTCAGTAGTTGCGGTGCGTGGGCTCAGTAGTTGTGGCTCAAGGGCTTTAGAGCACAGGCTCAGTAGTCGTGATGGACAGGCTTAGTTGCTCCGTGGCGTGTGGGATCTTCTCGAGCCAGGGATCGAACCCGTGTTCCCTTCATTGGTAGGTGGATTCTTAAACACTGTGCCACCAGGGAAGTCCTTTCCTTTTACTTTTAATGTATCAGTTAACAATGTCTTTACTTTTCAAGTGGCTTTCTTGTCAAAAGTATATTTAGGTCTTTCAGTGTGGCAGTTTGTCTTTTAACTGGTGTGTTTATTCCTTTTACATTTAATGTAATTGATATTATTGGATTAAAATAATATCAATTGATATTATTTACTATCTTGATAAATTTTTTTTCTCCCATGTGCTTTTTATTCTTTTTTTCCTCTTTTCTTGCCTACTTTTGAATTGAATATTTTTACTCCAGTTTATCTCCAGTATTGGATTATTATTTATACCTTTTAAAAAAATTTTTTTTTGATAGGTGTCTGTCATAGTTCAGTCTATTATAACAAATTATCATAAACTGTATGGCTTATTGGAGGTCTAAGATCAGGTTGCTAGCATGGCCGAGTTCCAGTGAGGACTTTCTTCTAAGTTGCAGACTGCTGACTTCTCATTGTATCTTCACATGATGGAGAGCAGAAAGGAAAAACAAGCTCTCACATGACTCTTATGAAGGCACTAATCCCAAACATGAGGACCTACCTTCATAATTTTATCTAATCCTAATTAGCTTCCAAAACCACACCGCTTTCCTAACATTGTAACATTGGGGGATAGTTTCCACATATGAATTTGGGGTTGGGAGTTGGGGACACAAGCATTCAGTCTATAACAGTGTCCTGGGATTTGCAATATACCTCTTTAATTTATCACTTTCTACTTTCAAATAAACTCCAGGCCTGGAGGGCTTCATGGGCAGATTCTACCAGATGTTTCAGGAAGAAATAATATCAATTATTGTTTTTCTTTGGCTGCTGTCAAGATCTTTGTCTTTAGTTCTCAGCAGTTTGATTATGATGTATCTGGACATAGATTTCTTGGGTTTATCCTGTTTGGGGTTTGCTTAACATCTTGAATTTGAAGCTTATTTCTTTTGCCAAATTTAGGAAGTTTCAACCATTATTTCTTCAAATATCTTTTTCTACAGCATACTCATTATCCTTTTCTTCTGGGACACAAATATTAAAACCTTTCGTCTTATCTCACAGGTTCCTGAAGCTCTGTTCATTTTGTTTTCAATCCTTTTTACTCTGTAGTTCATACTGGACACTTTCTATTAATTTATATTTAAATTCACTGGCTTTCTCATTGGTTATTTCCATTTTGTTATTGGATCTATCCAGTGAGGTTTGTTTTGTTGTTGTTGCTATTGTTGTTGTTGTATTTTTCAGTTCTAAAATTTCCATTTGGTTCTTAACAAAACTCAGAATTGTGCATTAATAAGAGCAAATTCTACTACACATAAATTCTACCTCAGTAAGCTTTATTTCTAAGAAACTGATTCTGTGCTATATACTAGGGAGCAGGAGGCATGATGTGTGGTACTGTTATTCTAATGAGACACTAGGAGAGATCCAGTAAAATGAACTAGTTGAAGTTAATAATTTAGACTTAAAAGTCAGTGAATTTTTAAAATTTAAAATATTCAGTGGCCAGAGTTTCTTTGGCATCTATAAACAGATATTCTAAAACTAACCAAAAAACTCGACTTATCAATACTACTGCCTACATGTACTTTGTTTTATTAGAACAATGGTTATCTAGTATTAAGGAATTTCTGAAACTTGGGGGTCCTTTTTCATTCTTAAGAAAATTACTATAAAGCAATTATACGCCAATAAAGATGTATTTTTTTAAAAAAGAAAATTAATATGCCACCAACAAAGGCAATCTCTCCACCCCGTTTTCTCTTTTAAGAAAAAGTACAAATATTTATCTATATAATATTATACGATTTTAACAAAGAATTTGGCTAGAACCTCTCAGCAGCAGTCAAGTGATGTTTAATTGCCAATAAGTAGTACAGAAATCGACAGACTATTTTATCTCTTTAGGCACCAAACCCAAAGAGTTTGTTTCCTGATTCCAGAGATAAATTGTTATTGTAACATAACCTATTTATGAAACGGTAGGATCTCATACTTTTTAGGGTTTTTTTGGCTTTTGTTTTTGGTATTTTGTTTTGTTTTCAAAATAGAATTTAATTGAATCTTCTGGTTGATTTTTCAGAGTTCTGATGACCTCCTCTTTAAAACTAAGGGTTTGAAATCAGAAATCTATTTCTAAGTTTTCTTATAACTTTAAAACTAGTTTTCTTTGTCTTTTTCATCCTTTGTAGCCATTTGAGTGAAATGTAGGAATATAATTTATTGAATTGGAAAAATATGCAGCTATCAAACTCTTTCAAGTATCCTGAATAAAAATTCAAATGATCTTGGCTTGCCTAGAACTCTTAAGACTATAAGATAACCTCATTGATAGCTAATTAGTACACAGCCTGAAAAACAGAATGTAGAAGTGAGTTTTCTGAAGAATGAACTGTAACATAAAACGGGGTCTAAGAATATAATTCTTTCTCTTAGTACTTCTGAGGCCAGTAATTTGAGAACTCGTGGTTTCTCACCATTGCACTTTTTACAGCTTTTAATAGAGTACTTGAGTTTTCTTAATTATATTTTATTGAAGTATAGTTGATTTACAACGTGTTAATTTCTATTGTATGGCTAAGTGATTGTTATACATATATATATAAAATACACATTCTTTTTCATATTCTTTTCCATTATGGTTTATCACAAGATATTGAATATAGTTCCCAGTGCTATACAGTAGGACCTTGTTGTTTATCCATTCTATATGTAATAGTTTGCATCTGCTAATCCCAAAGTCCCACTCCATCCCCCCATCCCTTGGCAACCACAGGTCTGTTCTCTATGTGTCATGTTTTAGATTGCACATATAAGTGATATCATGTGGTATTTGTCTTTCTCTTTCTGACTTACGTCACTTAGTATGATAATCTCTAGGTCCATCCATATTGCTACAAATGACATTATTTCATTCTTTGTTATGGCTGAATAGTATTCCTCTATATATATGTATGTAGAGTACTTGAGTTTTAAATGCCCATGTGATTTTTTTAATAAATAAATTAATTTATTTATTTATTTATTTTATTGGCTGTGTTGGGTCTTCGTTGCTGCACACGGGCTTTCTCTAGTTGCTGTGAGCGGGGGCTACTCTTCGTTGTGGTGCATAGGCTTCTCATTGCAGTGGCCTTTCTTGTTGCAGAGCACGGGCTCTAGGCACGTGGGCTTCAGTAGTTGAGGCACATGGGCTCAATAGTTGTGGCTCACGGGCTCTAGAGCACAGGCTCAATAGTTGTGGCGCATGGGCTTAAATGCTCCGCGGCATGTGGTATCTTCCTGGGGCAGGGCTCGAACCCGTGTTCCCTGCATTGGCAGGTGGATTCTTACCCACTGCGCCACCTAGGAAGTCCCCCCGTGTGATTTTTAAGACCCACAAAGGAGTTACCTAGTAATGGAACTGGTTGAGTTCTCCTGATATTGCTTTTTGATGAGAAAAAATTCCACTGTTAAAATTTCTTTTGTTTCTTTGCTTACAGACTTCGCATATCATTTAAATGGATGGTTCGAGCTTTCTCTGGATACTTAGCTACAGATCAACTCTTGCTTTTGTGGGATAGAATCCTAGGATACAACTCTCTGGAAATTCTCGCTGGTAAGAGTAAGTGCTTGTTTGTAAAACACATGCTGTTTCTATAGTAAAGCCCCTTTTCTTTCTGACATTCACCATCTGTATTTGGAAATTGAGTCTACCGTTGTCTGTCATTTCTAATTCATGAATATTTAGTAGATTTATCTGCCTTTGAAGACAGGAACTGAGGTTCTGCGATCTAGATACATCTGTGTGACTGCCCATCGCCAGTCCATTCCTAGTCTTTTTTGGTTGCTTCCAGGAATGTCCATTTCCCCTCCCCTGCTTTTAGTCCAGGCAGGGCTTATGATCTCAGCACCTGTGGGGTCTGTGCAGCAGAGCGTAGGTGTGCTTCTGTTCTTTCCCTGACTCCTCTGGTGATCTTAGTATGCTGTTCGGTGCCCCTTCTCAACTGCTACCTAAAATCTAAACTGAGACTGAGCCTGCCTGCACAGTTGAAATCTCAGCTCTTCTGGACCTCCGTTTATACTGAACTCAAAACCTTTTCCTTGTTGCTAACAGTCTCCTTCTCCTGCTCTGGTAGCTGAGTTTCCCCTTTTACATACTCTCTTAAGCCAAAAAGAAATTCATCTTTTTTTCAGAAAGCCACAAATCCATCTCTTATTTACTAATTAAGCAGTTCCTACAGCAGGTATACACAGAGGGCAACTGTGTGATAACACATAGGGCACAGAATTCTTATTCTCTTATTTTGCTTCTCTGTAAAATAGACTCAGTTATTTTCATCATTGAGATTATCAGGGAACTCAAATAAGTATTACAGAGTTTTCACATGGATGGACAGCAGAAAAGTTGGCAGAGTGCTGCTTCCAACCTTCTCCGGTTTTGTGATATTGAACAAATTATTTAATCTTTACCCAATAATAGCATTGTTAGGACACTTCTCTGGGCCATTTGGAAATAATGCTTAATTGATGACCCTTTTCTCGCAGAAGATTCTCTAGATACCACATTAACATATTTTGAATGTATCCGAGAGACCTAGAGTAATTAGGTGGCCTTTTGAAACAGAAAATTAGGGTAATAATAAAGTGCCATGAAGATAAATGTTGCCCCTGGTGTAATGAGAGATACCATTTACCAGGCTTTTAACGACTCCCCGTATCCTTCTCGCTCAGCTGTTTTGAAAGCACAGACAAATACGAGTTAGGAAAAGTGGTCTGCCATCCCCTGTTGTGGCCGAATGGCAGTGATGCATACGGTCCAGAGACAGAAGGGATATAGAGGTCATCAGACGTAACTTCTTTTAAATATTTCTGACAGGCAGTCTTTATCCTGTGTGTGAACATTTAGTGTTGGGTAATCCCTGTCTTAACAAGTAGCCCACCTCATTTCTGGATAATATAACTTTTTTTTCCCTTTTTTTTCTGGCCACGCCGCATGGCATGTGGGATCTTAGTTCCCTGACCAGGCATCGAACCCACACCCCCTGCAGTGGAAGTGCAGAGTCTTAACCACTAGAACACCAGGGAAGTCCCTAGATAATATAACTTGTTAAAATGTGCTACTGTTAGGACTTCCCTGGTGGTCCAGTGGTAGAGAATCCACCTTCCAATGCGGGGGACGCAGGTTCAATCCCTGGTCAGGGAACTGAGATTCCAAGTGCCTCAGGGCAACCAAGCCCGTGAGCCACAACGACTGAGCTCATGCGCCTCAACTAGAGAACCTGTGTGCCGTAAACTACAGACTCACACACTCTGGAACCTGCACGCCATGACTACAGAGCCCACACGCCCTGGAGCCTGTGCACCACAACTAGAGAAGAGAAGACCCTCACACCACAACTAGAGAGAAGCCCGCTTGCTACAACAAAAGATCCTGCACACCTCAGTGAAGATCCCACATGCCACAACTAAGACCCAACACAGCCAAAAATAAATTAATACATAAATACATCAATACGTAAATAATAAAATTAGCTATCATAGAAAATACATTTTTAAATGTACTACTGTTAAACCAGGATCAATCATCATTGTGTTTTTTCTACTCTCTCACCCTCTCCTTTCCCCAAAGTCTTCTATTTTCCAGTCTTGTTTTTTGCTGTCATTTCTAAGGTAAAAGGATTTTAGATTTTCCACCAAATAGCTCTTCTGGGTAGGGCATACATTTTGAAGAGTATTATATATAGCTTTTTGTATCATTTCAAAAAGATGTTAGAGCATGTTAAAGAAGTGGGCTCAGTATTAGAAAGAACTTTCTAACAATTAGGACTTTCCAAAAGTAGAATGAGCTTTTTAACTGACATCTGAAGGGTTAAGAGCTTTTCTATTATGAAAGAAATGTTGAATTGGAAAACCTTCAAAGCCTCTTCCAATTTAAAGTCTGCCATTCTGTGACTTATCACCCCTTAGCAAACTGAAGTGAAAGAGAAATGAATGTTGAATGCTGCATTTGCTCTAAGCCAGGCACTCTGCTGTAAGCTTAATATATTAATTTTAAAAGTTATTGCTGTATAGGTAGAAATGCAATCCACACTATTTCATCCATTCACTTTCTCTGCGTGTTTTTTAAAAATCAACAGGGAAGAATTGTAGAACATTTAGAAATGGAATTAGACGGTTGGGCATTCCTACCATGGAATTCAGATAAAGAGCCATAGGGTAGGTAATTGCATGTAGATGTATATATAAATTAGTTTTGATTATTTTACACATTTTTTTGGTCTGAATATTTTGGGACCACCTTTTTTGCTCAAGTGAGCTTGTATAGTCTTTAGAAGTATTTTAGTAAATATTTTTGGCTTCAACTGTGAACTGATTTAGGGCCTTTTGAAGAACAGTTTAAAGCATAGGTGTCAATGTTCATGATAGAGTTGCTTCAAATTAATGAAAAGAGTTTAACAGACCAAAAGTAAATATTTGAGTTTATATATTTCATATGAAGCATGACTTCAGTTGGAAATATCCCAAAGTGTAGACCTTTTCTCCTTGGCAAATAAACCTGCTCTACGGAAGGGCTGGGCAAACCAAACATGAAGCAGACGGAAAGGAACTTCTGTGATGTGACACCAAGATAAATAAAGGTTATGAGCACATAAGCATTTTGGATGCTAAAGTCAATTAGTAACTACTCTTTTATTCCCTCTCTTATCTACTTTTGGAGAATTATGTATTTCCTACCGTGTAAAACTCTTTCCTGCTACAGCAGAAAATTTGACCATCCTGTCAAGCTTTCACCAACTCCATTAAATTATACTCAAAAAAGGAAATAGTGGCCACATCACTTAGCTTCTAAAATGTCTCCATTATCAAATATGGTTCCAGATATTAGGAAACTATCAAAAGTTACTGGCCCACAGAAATGGTTTTCTTTTGATATTCTTATAAAAATGGAAGCTGGGGGACTTTAAGGTACTTAAGTTTTCTCCATTTCAGTTAAAGGGTAAATTCTTAGCCCTGTTATAGCCCTTGTTACATATTAAATAATCCCAGCCGACAACTTTTTAAATTTTGTTTTACCACTGCCATCTTTTTTCCCCCAGAATTTTCCTGAGTAATTCTAATGCTTTTTTTGACAAAAGGTCCAAAATCTGTTGTCCCTCAACAAATGCCTGTGCTTCCCAGTTATGCTCCCTCTATCTGGGGAAATTAAGAGACCTGGACCCTGACTTCTTCTTCATAGGCACGACCACCTACCGGGTGGTCCAGAGCCCAGGACCACCATGCATCATCCTTCAGGTCATCTCTGGAAAACCATTCTTTTTTTTTTTTCAGTTGGAGTATATATAGTTGATTTACAGTGTGTGTTAATTTCTGCTGTACATCAAAGTGACTCAGTTATACATGTATATACATTCTTTTTTATGTTCTTTTCCATTATGGTTTATCCCAGGGGAAAACCATTCTGGGGGACGGAAGAGAAGACAATTGTTAGGAAAACACGCAGATTTCTATGTCAGGGATGAGTCATTACTGCTTACCTTCAATCTCAAAAATGTCATCACGTAGTGGTTAAATGCTTGGGCTCTAGGGCCAAGGTTGAGTATTCACTCTATGATTTTCTACCTGTGTGACCCAGAGTACATCATCCAAACTCTCAGTGCCTCGGTTTCTACATTAGTAAAATGGGGCTAACGATAGTACTTAACTCAAAGCATTCGTATGAGAATTAACTGCTATTATCATTGTTATTAGTTCTATAGTAAAATTGTATTTTAAAAAGTATATTGCATTATCTATGCAATATACTTAGGAACCAGTCTTCCAAGTAATTTTAAAGATCCCTTACCATTCATTTCCTAAACTTTAAGGACTTGTTGGATAAGGAATGTACTACCACTACTGGTGATGAAAAACAGAGGGAGAGAAGTCAAGAGTCACCTCCAGGCAGTACTGTTTCCTTATCAGAGTTGCCTGAACCTCTTACATGCATCCTTCCATTGTTCATGATGACTCATTCACTTTCATGAGGTTTTATGGTAGATTATATAATAAGACATAATGCACGTCAGCATATGATTTTCATATGCGTGTGATCAATGGGAACAAGAATCCAAATGTTTTCTGCTCGTATATATTATTGACCTTCAAGATGTTCTATAATGGTTTGGTCTATTTTTGTTTCAAAGTTTCAACTCCTTTTTCCTGTGGCCAACATTAATGTGAATGTCAGGATCAGTCCCACAGTAGCCCACCCCACGGACACGTTCATTTATGCCGCTCTAAGAAAGTCAATGCTGGGACTTCCCTGGTGGCACAGTGGTTGAGAATCCGCCTGCCAATGCAGGAGACATGGATCCGATCCCTGCTCCAGGAAGATCCCACATGTCGAGGAGCAACTAAGCCCATGCGCCACAACAATTGAGCCTGCGCTCTAGAGCCTGTGAGCCACAACTGTTGAGCACGTGTGCCACAGTTGCTGAAGCCCTCATGCCTAGAGCCCATGCTCTGCAACAGGAGAAGGCACCACAATGAGGAGCACACACACCACAATGAAGAGTAGCCCCTGCTCGTTGCGACTAGAGAAAGCCCGTGTGCAGCAGCGAAGACCCAACACAGCCAATAAATAAATAAATAAATAAATTTATGGGAAAAAAAGTCAATGCTGAGTATAAAAATATAAATATAACAAAATAGTATGAAAATATTTTAAAGGAAAGACTTTATTGCCACATTTTTACCAGGATACCTCCTTGATACATATGGAACATCATCTGATATATTTAAAAATTCTTTCTGCATATAACTTTTCAGAAGCCTCTCCGTTGCATCAGTAAGAAACACCTGCATCGAAATAAATATAAGATAGTCATTAGATCTTCATGCCATATAAAAACTGTTATAATTGAAGTTATAGGTATGAACTAAACAATTTATAAAATGGCTTTTTTAAAACCACCAAAATTTCCCTTTTTCCCAAAACTATGCCGTCAACCACTATTTTCCAGAGGAGACAATTTCCATTCATCGCAAGGCCTTAACTCAGTATGCAGGATGCAGTTGTGTTAAGCACTAGCTGTGGGCCCTCATAGTGGGTTGTGGGCATAGCAGTAAAATCGCCGGGTTGATGAGTAGGCCAGCAGTTGAAATAGTGTGCGTTCTTTTCCAGTCCTGGCAGCTGCTGTGTTTGCTTTCCGAGCAGTGAACCTGATGGAGGTGACATCACTGGCTGCAGCTGAAGTAAGGATAAGTTTCACTCAGTCGGGATGGAAATAGTTCCTGAGAGATCGCCAGGCTCCGGCACTTTAGTCTCGGATGCATAGGACACACATTACCCGTAGCCGAATTTTTTAACTTGGGTAAAACCTATGAGGTTTGAGCTAACTAATATTAAGTATTCGGAATTCCTTAATTACTTGAAAACAATGTTCTTGTGATGGAGTCATAAACAAGATTATTGTAGGAAACCACTGTAACCATTATGGGAAACAAGATGCCTAGTAATTTTAATAGAAAGTATTGGGACTTATGTTGCGTTTTCTTATAATTGTTCATATCCATGTGTTATGCTCATGGAACAAAGACAAACTAGTTGAAAGAATTAAAGAGCGTATGTTTGGTTGATGTAAAGATATGTGGGCTTTTTGGTTATTTTTAATTGTGAGTTAATTATTTAAAGCTGGTTTCTTTTCAATAGTATCTAACTTACACCTGAAGCATGGTTCAATTAAATAGTGGCTTTCAGTATTACTCTACTTATCTCTCATAGAAATGTAAATTTTATCCTTAAAATAGCTGCCTACATTCTTTGTTTAAAGGGAAGAGGATGTTTATGCATCTTGCAACTGAGTAAACATTAGTTCCATCTTAAAGTGATTTCCTAAAGTCAGTTACTCCTTATGCTAGTATAACGGGATTAGGATTCATAATGTACGTTTATTTATAGAAGCAAGTTGAAATGTTAGACCTCTTATAAACTCTTGCTACCTTGTATATTTGAAGAAGGCTCAAGGCTAAAGTCCAGGTTATTTTCTGTTGCACATTTGACCGTTGCACATGTTCTAACATTAAGATGTTCAGAAAAGAGAAGGAAGGTTGTAGCTTCAGTACAGAGATTTGGGACCAATCTTAAGAACTTAGAGTGTGTTGACGTCAGAATTACATTGTAAAGGTATTTCTGTGTTTGTTTCATAGGCTTCGCTTTGCTAATCAGAATGCCGATATTAATCCTTCCTTTTGTTTCTTGTTTCAGGCAGTTCTTGCTGACCTTTCTACTTTAAAAGTTATGCCTCTTCTTCAGATTTTTCTGTTTGCTACTGTCACCTGATCTTCTTCAAGGTCACTGACAACACATCTAGTTTTTCATTAGAAAGTAATCATGAACTATGCAAACTCTGCATAAAACCAAAATTAAACTTTGCGTATAAGCCAATAAAGATCATGTTCCTCCTCAGTTAAACCGAAGTAGTTTTTCACTTTTTGAAACAATAACTCTGCACACCATGTGTTGCACTGCATGCTGCTGATTTTCAGGAGAGAAGCAATAGACAACTTCCACTAAGCTGAGCATCCTGGCTTGTAAAAGGCATGTAACAATATATGCAGCAAGAACTAAAGATACTGTAATAAATGAATAGGTAATATAGCCTCTGGGACAATTCTCTTATGTCAGTTTGCAAATTTATCTCTAGATAATGAATCATTTTGTCTTATAAATTGCTCTTCACTCAGAGCCAGGGGTGGGGTAGGATGTGGGAAGACTTGAAAAAGATAGTGCTTTTAAGTAGGAATTCAAATGTACTTTGGTATTTTTAACAACTTTTCTCTCATCAGAGATCTTTTAGATCCCTCTCCACTTTATTTCTCCCTTAACGGTCTCTATTGGGGAAGGTCAAATACAATTGTCTCCACCTGACAGTGTTTTTTTCATCACTTTCTGAAAAAAGGAAACAAGGGAATGATCCCTTCAAATTTCTCACCCTTCCATCTCTTGGTCAGAAGACTTGACACTGCTGAGGTCTGTGGCCAGATTCTGTTACTTTGGAAATATACAAAGAGGACACCCAAGGACTCAGTGAAGGAAATGACAAATCAAAACCACATGAACTTTTACTGAGCTTGGTTTAAGGAGGTTTTACTTCTAGGGCAGAGCAGCTTAGAGAGACCAGAAATAGGTACTATATACATTCATTCTAGAACTGAAGACATTATGCAGGGCATCAATCTTATTTTGGTATAAGTGGAGGATCTTATTTTATATTACTTCTTAAAGACCTGGCATTTCTGTAATACGGAATGATAGAATGTGAAAAAAAAAAATCCAAAAATCATTGTCTTCCAATTTTATACTCAAATTCAAGATGTTGATCATTTCAATAAAATTCTGAATCAATAGATTGATAGTCTAACTGAATGCCTAGAATTGTGTTAAGTTTATCCACATCTATTTCTCAAGTCTTTTATTTAGAGTATATTTTAGGAAATGTGTGAGGTTTAGCACAAGACTGCAAGGTGGTGGAATTTTATATAACTACTAGTTATTAATTTGAAAATCTATATAAATGCTTTCATTGATCAGGTACTTATTGAGGACTAAATAATCATTTATTCAGTGACTGATTCTTAATACACTCCATTTTACTGCTTTTGAAGGCGATACAGTTATAATCCTATGCTTTGCCATCTGTGTATACAAATGCACATTCATCACAAGGATAAGCTCACACGTGTGACTGTTAGGAAGCGAGAGAGTTTTAAATGATTAAGGTCAAATGTGTACAGACACACCCGCCTTTGGCTTTTTTCTTTAGGAGAATATACATAAGCTTTTTTAAAAGTAGCAATGTAGTAATCCAGTAGGAGAAACATTAGACTGGAGGAGTTCTTGTCCTAGCTTTAAGTCCCTAGATAATTTAATCTCTCTTACCTGTAATTTGGGTGTGGGGTGTGGGGGAGAGAACAGGCAGCAGGAAATTTTTGTATTTGCTCTGTTTGCTTTACAGGGTTGAGTAAAACCAAATGAGAAAATATATTTGAAAGGGATTTTTTTTTTAACTACAAAGCACCAAGCAAATATAAAAGGTTGTCAGTAATTTTAAATGACATTTTAAGATCAAGTGGTAGAAGATAATACGTGAAGAATGCCCAACCTCATTAGCATTTGTAGGACTTTATTTGATAATTGGAGACTTCATCTATATCAATAAAAAAAGGAGTGGACCATGGCATAGCGGATCCTTTCATTTGGAACGGGTGGCTCTAGCCAGTCGTTCTGAATCTGAATCCCAAAGCCAAACCTGGTAGGCTGCCACACATTTTGCTGCTGTCACAAAGCCCTCTCAGCTTATGCTGCGCTTGGCTGCTTGTTAAAATACTGCATCGAGGGCAGTCAGGTTGCCTTGCCCAATCCATCTCTAACTACACTCCTCACGCAACTTCTCTTGGCCTCCTCCCTCCAGCATTCTCCACGCGATCTCCTGCCAACCCCTGGCACCCCCTCACATAGGCTCTGCCAGAGGTCACAAGGATCTGAATGACCGGTGATAATTACATCATTATTCTACCTGTGGCATTCTTACTGATGGTGAAATAGCCTAATAGAGAAATTGCATTTGGCTTTTCTGGATTCCACTATATATGTATGTAATATGTATGACCTTATATTATGGAAGAGTTTATTGAACAATCTTTTACATCAGAAAGTTTAGGTAATGTAGCCTTCTGGCTAATTGAAGTTTCCAGCGTGTCTTAAATGAAGAGCACCCCCTTACACTCAGCATGTACTCTCTCTGCTTATTTCATAGAGAAAATAGAGACCATTAGGCTTGAACTCCCTCAGCCTTCCACTTCACAACTTAACTTTATTCCCCTATACTTATCTTCCTCCTTGTCTCAAGAAGTATCTAATCTGTTCTTACAGCTCTCTGAATACAGGTTCGATTGTGTCACTCACATGCTTAAAAATTAAACAACACCCATTGCTTAAAGGATAAAGTCCAGGCTCTGTAGCAGAGAGTGGAGGCAATTCCCCATAGCTTGATCTTTCCACTCCTCTGCTCTCACACTGGTCTGTTATCCTGTGCTTCATCCTCACCAGGTTACGTGCTCGTCTTCAACCAGCTCTGGCCATGTTCTTTTCTCTGCCAGAAGGACCTCCATTTTTCAAGGTCCCACTAGAAAACATTCCTCTGTTGTGAAGATACCATGGAGCGTATAAATTAGAATTAATTACACCCTTCTTTGTTCTTATAGAACTGTTCATTTACTAATATGATGTGTAGAATATTGAGTGATAGTTTTTTGTATGTGTATTGTCTCACATCACATTTTTCTGAAGTCAATTTTCATCGACTAGTCGTAAGAATGGAAGATGAGAGAAGAAATTTGTCCATGTATGTTTGTACCCCCTGACTTGCTCTAAAATATGTTGGAATCTGTTCAACAATTATGTTTTTCTTAAAACACAATTCCTCCTAAGTATCTATGGTCTCCCTTCTTCTGCAAAGGCTCTAATTTTTATCTGGAGATCCACCCCCTCCTCCATGCACTTCAGATGAGGCTGACGCCCACCTCCAGGACCTCTGGGTCCTGGCCAAGCCATCATTATGTACCATTTCTCTGGCCACAGGGATTTCTTCAGGATCTGCACAAAATCCTAAGACTGTCCAAAATCAATGAAACTTGATTATGAGGCTTTGGTTTAATCTTTCAGGGAAGCTGGATGTGAAAAAGAGGATATAGGATCTGGAGCTGCAGCCTAGGAATGCAAAGAGGGAGACATTGCTCTGTTGATCTTGTTAATTCCCAAATCACATTCCGTCAGTCTACCCCTGGACTGTTTTGTTACATGAGCCAAAAGATTCTCTGCCAGAGAAAGGGTCCTAACTAAAGGTATAGTTATTTTACCTTTTAGGTGATCCTCTACAACATGGGTATCGTTCTTTGATACAGGACCCCTATCTACACACTGGTTAAACTGGAGGAGTCTTTTAAAACTCTTTTTCAGTCAAGACACACCATGACCTTACAACAATGAATTCTGTGTTTCAGACCTACTAAGCTACCTGCAGTACATTAAACACATGGTATGTCTCTCTGTCCTTTGGCCTTTTGCCCATACAGTGCCCTCTGCTTAGAATGCCTTCTCTTCCCTCTCTACCTAACTCTTATTTGTACCTCAAAACCCAACTCAGGTGTTACATCATCAGGGACAATCGCTTCTCTTATGAATTCTCCTCATACCATAAATATACATAAGCAATATCCTAATGATATATTAGCTTGTCTTTCTCTTCCACTAGACTGATTCCTTAAGGGCAAAAATGGTTTCTTTTTCAGCTTTATATCTCTGGAATCTGGCATATTTCCTGCCCATAGTGGGCTTTAGTCAATGCTTCTAGAATGAAGAAATGAAGTCATCTAATCCAATTCATTCATTTTACTGATAAGGAAAATTGCTCAGTTCAGAGTAATAACTTATTTGTTCAGTGTCACTTAGCTATTTTACCTACTAAGTTGATTTGTGGAGTTGCCCATGGAAGTCCAAAAAGGAAGAATATGTTGAGAGAAAAAAATGTAAACACTTTAGTTCACTTAAGTTTTTTCATTTAAATCAACTTTATTGTTATAATTTATGTACAATAAAATGTATTCATTTTAATTATACAGTTCTATAAAGTCTGACAGATGTCAAGGTACAGAACATTTCCATCGCCTGACACACTTCTCTTTCTGCTCCTTCCCATTTGATCTCCACATGCACGTTGACTTCAAACAACCATTGATCTGCTCTGTCCCTAAATATTAGATTGGTCTTTTCTAGAGTTTCATGTAAATGGAATCACACATATGTACTCTTGGGCCCGACTTCTTTCACTCAGCATGATGTTCTGAGATTCACCCATGTTGTTGTGTGATTAGTTTTCCGTTCCTTTTTACGACTTAGTGGTATTTCATACAGTTTGTTTACCCTTCACTGTTAATGGGCATCGTTTTGTTCTCACGTTCTGGTGTGTTATGGATACAGCTACTATAAACATTTGTGTACAAGCCTTCATGTGGAATATCTTCATTTCTTTAGAATTGCTGAGTCATATGTAAGCATAAATTTCCAGTTGCTCCAAATTCTCACCGGCACTTGGTATTATCATGTTAGTCATTGCTAATAGGTGGTTTTAATTTGCATTTCCCTAGTTATTTATGATGCTGAGCATCTTTTTATGCTTATTTGCCATTCATACATATTCTTTTGTAAAGTGTCTAAATCTTTTGCCCATTTTTAATCAGTTACCTGAAGTTCTAAGACTTCTTTATTCTGGTTACATTCTGGTTGTAAAATTTTCTCTCAGCCTGTGGCTTATCTTTTAATTTTTTAAACTATCTTTTAAAGAGCAAAAGTTTTAATTTTGTTGAATCAGTTTATCCATTTTTTATGGTTCATATTTTTTGTCTCCTATCTAATAAATCTTTGTATAATTCAAGGTCACAGAAATGTTTTCCTATGTTTGTTTCTAGAAACTTTATAGTTTTAGCTCTGACAGGCCTTTTTTTTTTTTTTTTTAATTTTTTTAGCTAATTTTTGTATATGGTACCAATTAAGGATTGAGGGTCACATTTTGCATATGGATATACAGTTGTTCCAGTACCATTTGCTAAAAAACTATCCTTTTACATCAGCACCTCTGTATAAAATCAATTGATCATATATCGTGGGTTTATCTCTGAACTCTATTCTGCTCCATGGATTTATGTCTATATGTATTTCAATACCACACTGTCTTGATTTTTGTAGCTTTAGAGTAAATCTTTAAATCAAGTATTATAAGTACTCTAATTTTGCTCACCTGTGTCAAAACTATTTTGGCTGTTTTAAGTTATTTGCATTTCTAAATAATTCTTAGAATCTGCTTTTCCATTTGTACCAAAAAAAAAAAAAGCTGCTGGAATGTTTATTTTTATTGAGATAGCATTAAGTCTATAAATAGTTTTGGGGGGCAATTGATATCTTAACAATATTGAGTCTAGCAATCCATGAACATGGACCATCTCTTCATTTTCTTTAGGTCTTGTTTAGTTTCACTCAGAAATATTTTGTAGTTCTCCATGTAGAGTTCTTGCACATATTTTGTTAAAATAATCCCTAATTATTTCACTTTTTTATGTTGTTGTAAATAGTATTTTTAATTTCAATTTCCAGTGGTTTGTTAATATATAGAAATACAATTGCTTATTTTATATTGAGCTTGTATCCTGAGATCTTGCTAAACTTACTACTTCTAGTATCCCTTTTTGTAGCTGCCTTAGGATTTTCTACATATACAATATGTCATCTATAAATAAAGACACTTTTACATTTTTTTCAAATCTATATGCCTTTTATTCCTTTTTCTTCCTTTATGCACTGACTGGAACCTGCAGTAGATATACAAGTGCTGTAGTTCACCTAATTTTAAATTAAATGTACTCCTTTCTTAAGTGCAACAGATATTTTAAATATATGTCCGTTTACTAGTTTGGCCAATTTAGGGATAAAACAGTGGAAGGAAATGAGACAGATTCACAATGAGGTGGGAGACATATTGATACAAAGTGAAGATAACTTTGTTAAGTTTTATGTTGCTGATGATCCAAATGGCTTCTTCACATCCTTTAGGTAAGCAGTTGGCCTCAGGTATGAATGTCTTTGTTATGTTAATTAGGTGATTATTTTATATTACTTCAACTACTCTTTACCCTTAAAACTTTTTTCTTAGATATGTGTTATGCGTATATTTATTCAACAAACATTAAATGCTCACTCTGAGCAAGGCACTATTATGGGTGTTCATGTTTATATGGATTTGTATGTTGGCTTTTTCAGTAATAAATGTGGTAAGAGACATTACTTCTTATGGAACTAGAATACTAACACCTCTTTTTCTGAAGTAATGATGCTGTCCCTCCTATGATAGGAAGAATAATGGTCCCCCAAAGATTTTCATGTCCCAATCCCTGAATCTTGTGAATATGTTACCTTACATAACAAAAGGCACTTTGCTTGTGTGATTAATCTAAGGGATTTGAGATGGAGCTATTACCCTAGATTATTAGGTGGATTTAAAGTAATGACAAGGGTCGTTATAAGGGAAAGAGGGAGGCAGGCAGGAAAATCAGAGTCAGAGAAGAGTTTGAAGATGCTGTGCTATTGGTTTTGAAAATGGCGGAAGGGGCCATGAGCCAAGGAATGCAGGAGTGCATAAGGCACTCCCTTGTGGATTCTGTCCTAGGACCCCTGGAAGGAACTTAGCCCTGTTGACACCTTGATTTTAGGACTTATGACCTTCAGCACTGTAACATAATCAATTTGTTATTTTAAGCCACTAAGTGGTAATTTATTGCAGTGATAACAGGAAACTAACCTACCTCCTCTCAGATAAATTGTGTTTACCATATCGACTGTAACCTATGACAGTAAATTCACATTGCTTTAATTCTCTTACCTAAAAAAATAGGTGATTCTACCTGTCCAGTTCCTCTCATGTGGTTTTTATAATATTCAAATAAGATAAAATTTGTGAAGTATTTTGAAGACTACCTTCTACTGCTCTGGCTGACAGGGAAAAGAACCCCAAAAGTTGGGCTTTTATAAGGCAAGTGTAATGGAGGAAGAGAGGTGTTGGGGGAAATGCATTGCCAAGTCCTAATGTTTCTTTCCACATGGAGGGAGTTCACTGGTGTATTGCTTCACACTCCCTCCTCCTGTGGAGAGGAGTGAAATATATTACTGATGAGGTTAGGATCAATGGGTGGGTATGTAAATAAAGCCAACCCCTTTCTATCACCTTCCTTTTGGGATCTAGCAGCCCAGAGCAAACATATTCTGTACTGTTCCTCTATGCCCTTGCTTTAAAAGTCTGGATTCCGTGGAATGGGGAGAAAGGGAGGTGAGGGGGTAGCTGCCTTTGTTCAGTTTATCACCGAGCTCATAGGTCCAAGACACACTTTTGAAAAGCCTGTCCTTGCTGCAAAACTAAGTCACATTCCCTGGGGTTAACTTTATCAGTAGGGAGGAGGATACATCATCTTCATCTGCTTTTAATATTTACCTAGATTTTCATTTTACCTCTCAAGTACTCCATACTCAGGCAGGAAGAAGGGTGCTGTTTATTGGACCTCCAAACTTCATTCAGTAGGGCAAGGAGGGGACTTCCCTGGCGGTCCAGTGGTTAAGACTCCACCCTCCCGATGCAGGAGACACAGGCTCAATCCCTGGTTGGGGAATTAACATCCTGCATACTGCAAGACATGCCCCCCCCCCAAAAAAAAGGGCAAGGAAGTTAAGGGTTGCAAGAGAAAAACTATAATGATGGGTCATGGAATATAAACTAGAAAAGAAGAAATGAGGGATAAGGAGGGACTGATGATTGATATGAATAAAGAGAGGTGGATGGATTGAAGGTCACAAGAAAAAAGTGAATGCACTTTTGAAGAAAGGGTACCTTAGCAAGTAACTTGGAAGAATAATATTTGTAGCCAGAATGAGATGTTTGCATTTGAAATTTTGGAAATTGTGCCATTTTTGTTGATGCCAAGATCTAAGGCATGGTGGATAGCTGGGGTGGAGTGAAAGAACACATCACTGAAAATAGGAGGAAATCAAGGAACCAGGAGTCCGTGGTATTGAATGAATCAATCATCAGCCTACATGTTGAAATCAGCAAGAAGGATGACAGGGGTAGAGATAAGAAGAAAACTGAATTGCAAGTTAGTTTTATTGAGAATAAGGAAGAAAGATCCAGAGGCTACTAGTTAGTGACTACAGCATGGAGGAAGAAGAGTGGTATAATTGGATGCTGTTAGCCTCAAAAGAGTAGAAGGGATTTACAAGAGGGAAAAGGGAATAAAACTCAACTTGGCATTCACTGAGGGGTAAGGCTAGTGCTGAAGCACTTTGGGTCTGAGAGAAAAGAAATGATCCATTTGAGAGGGCTGCATCCATGTCCCCAGGAGACAACCTGCTTTTAATTGAGGTGAATACAGTCTTCAGAGAAGAGGCTGAAAAATACAAGAGTTCATTGACCTCACATTGGAAATTGGGAATTTTAAGAGATAGAGGAGGAGGAATTTACTAGGGAGAGGAATAAGGGATGAGTAGGAATTACGTCAGAATAAGGGAAGAAAATTTAGGTAAGTGATGACTGGGAGGCTTAGAATTCTGATGGAGAGTGGAATAAAGGCAATCCTCTCAGAGGAGGTTGCTATGGTCCAGACCATTTTCTGTGGTGGGACAGCTTCTCCCTCAGGCAGCCTGGGGTTGGTATGGTCTAATTATAGTCAGCTGCTTCTTCAGACAGCAGGAGTTGTGGTTGTCTCTGCGCTAGCACTGCACTAGCTTGGTGACTTGGCTATTTTTTTCCCCACCCAGTGAATGTGGTTCTCCTCTCCCTCTTTGGCCTTTTGCCTATTCATGTTTCAGCTTATTCATGGTTTGGGGAAAGATTATTTTAATTACTCAGACAAAAGGATCCTTTCTTTATAAATGGAATCACTGCAAATTTTCATGAAATAGAAAGCAACAAATTATCTCTAATTACAATTTAATTTGCACCCATTGTATGTACAGTGATGGATTGACTCATGGAGAGACAGTGATGGATTGACTCATGCAGAGACAGTGTATGTGAGAGAGAGAGAGAGAATGAATGAATGAATGAATGAATGAGAGGATTAGGATGTCAATAGTAAGACTCTATAGGAAGAAACTCTGTCACCTTTCAAAGGACCGTGTGGCTTACTCTCAAAGAAGGGCATACTATTTTTGTGTCGATGGGCTTTCTCCCCTCATCATAGGAGAAAAGTGGCTGAATGATTAAACATCTCGTGTGAGAGCCAAAGAAAATGGAAAGACCAGAATAAATGTATGGGAAGAAAGATTTAGATCTGTGCACAGGCCTCTAGAACCCTGACTCTGACAGAGGTCTGACATTGCCAGGCTGGTGGCCAAGTACACAAATGTTGTAAGGGGGCACTGTACGAGGGAACGGAACTCCCCTGGACAGAAGACCAACCCAGGACTTCAGCCCTAGGACAAGATCAGTGGCCTCATCCAGAGAGTAGGAACAACACCCTTCCTGACCTTCCAGACTTCTCTTACCAATATACTCAATAACTGTGTGAGGACACCTCCCAACATTACCCTCAGGACTCTCTTTAAGGGACCACCAGACACCTAATCCATGTGAGGGAGATTGTTGGAAGGGAAGGGTGAGTTCCTATACCTGTGCTTTGTAGAGAACCATGCATATTAATTAGTAACTCCTGTGCTGGAGACAGAGGGAATAGTCACAGCTGTTGAAAACATATTTTCACAATATCCCATATTTTGTTTATACTCTATTAGACATAAACTTGAAGCCCAGGTCCACCATTTGCTAGCTACATGACCTTGGTAGAATTGCCTAACTTTATAAGCTTTAATGTCTTCATCTGTAAAATGCTAACTAGAAACAAATAGGGCTGATTACTCTGAAAATTAAATGAGAGAATACATACAGAACATTTAACATGACACTTTACCTACAAAGAAGAAAGGAAACTGTTCTTTTCCTCAAGAGGGTAGAATTAATTGGCACACAGTTATGCCAAAAACAGCAGGTCCTGAATAGGAGGACCCATCAAAATCTCTGCCATTTTTAGGGTTTCTGATCAATACATTTGGGAAATGTTTAGTACAATATCTTCCTTTTGGAGATTTACACTGTCGTCGGAGACCAAGAAGTCTTGCAATAAACAACTTAACTACTCAGCCCTTAATTTCTCAAAATTGTATGTATGCAAACTCTTAACATCTTGCAGATTTAGCCTTCCCCAAAACACAGTCTGGGGAGACTTCTGCTTCTGTCCAAGGTGGTTGTTATTGACTGAGTGTTTGTGTTGCCCCCAAATTCATATGTTGAAGCCCTAACACAGAATGTGATAGTATTAGGAGATGGGGCCTATGGGAGGTAATTAGGTTTAGATGAGGTCATGAGGGTGGAGTCTTCTGTTGGGATTAGTGTCTTTATAAGAAGAGGAAGAGACCAGGGCACCCTCTCAAGCATAAGGGAGAAAAGGTCCTGTGGGCACACAGAGATATATTAGCCACCTACAAGCCGAGGGAAGAGGCCTTAGAATGAAAGCTACCTTGCTGGAAACTTGATCTTGGACTTCCCAGCCTCTAGAACTATGAGAAATAAATTTCTGTTGTTTAAGACTCCCAATCTATGATATTTTGTTTTAGCAGCAAATTAATGGAGTAACTGGAATCATATTTACTCTCTCCCTAAAACAACTAAAAAACAAATTAAAACAAAACAATTCTCAAGACACGTGGGACATCAAACGATAAGGACAGTGAGCCTTAGGTTGCCCCAACTGACAGCCTATAGAAAGGTCCCATGACGCAACATAGGAAGGGGAAACCCAGTAAAAATTTGGTGGTCTCCCTGAGCTGAAGAAATGAAACTAAGAGGCCAAGGAGGCCAAGGATTTGCAGGACTGTGTCCTGGAGAGGAGAGCAATGCACAGAGAAGGGAAACTTAGAATGTAAGGACCTGCAGAAAAATCCTTCTCAACTATCTAGCTGGGAGATTTCCTCAGAGTGTGCATGTGAGGAAACTACCCAACCCCCCCCCCAAAAAAAAAAACTACCCAAAAGTATTAAAACAATCCCTTGAGCTCACACAGTGCCAGGATGGTGCCTGTTCCCACGAGCCAAAGTGGAAAACCTCATAATCCATGCGGCATTAGGCAGAGTATTCAAGAGTGCTTTCCCTCAGTAGTGGAGAGTATTAATCCTCAACCCAGTGGTGCTCTGGTCCCACCTAACAGAGCTTAACAGCAAGACTGAAGATCAAATGGTTTCCAAGTAACTTAACCCTGTCCCAAAAGAGAGCTCAAGAATATCTATAGGAATACAAATATACCCAGCACCCAACAAGGTAAAATTTATAATATTTGGCATTTAATTTAAAAATTACCAGGCATGCAAAGCAATAGGAAAATTCACTTCATAATAGGCAAAAAACCAGTAAATCAAAACTAAGTGAAAAGACACAGATGATAGAATGTGTGAACAAGAACAATAAAACAGTTTTTTATAACTGTGTCCTATATGTTCAAAAGGCTAGAGGAAAAACTAACCATATTAAGTAGAGACATGGAATATATTTAAAAGTTCCAAATCAATCATCTAGAGGAAAAAACACAGTGAGATGAAAAATAGATGGATGTTTTAACATTAGACATTTCAGAAGAAAAGATTATTGAACCACGAAGACACTGCAATAGAAAGTATTCAAAATGAAATACAGAGAAAAAAAAGGACTGGAAAAAGAGTGAAAAAATAAATGAGATATATGTCAACTTCAGACAACCTAATATACTTGTAATTGGAATCCCTAAGGTGGGGGTTGGGGTGATATTTGAAAAAAATAAAGGTGAAAAAAATAAAGGTAAAAAAATCTGATGAAAAATAAGCTCATGTGCAAGAAGATCAATAAACCCCAAGCACAAGAAGCAAAAAGAAACCACAACAAGACACATCATAAATTTGGTTAAAACCAGAGATAAAGAGGAAATCTTGAAAGCAGCCAAATGACTCCCATTCTAGGCAGAGGAACAAGATTAAGGGTAACAACATATAACTTGCCAGAAATACACCAGCTAGAAGATAGTGGAGTAATATCTTTACTGAAAAAAAATTTGTCCACCTAGAATTCTTTACCCAGTAAAAATATCTTCCAAGAATGAATGGGATGCACAGAAATCTCTTGCATTCCTATACACTAACAACGGGAGAGCAGAAAGAGAAATTAAGGAAACTCTCCCATTCACCACTGCAACAAAAAGAATCAAATACCTAGGAATAAACCTGCCTAAGGAGGCAAAAGATCTGCATGCAGAAAACTTTAAGACACTGATGAAAGAAATCAAAGATGACACAAACATATGGAGGGACATACCATGTCCCTGGATTGGAAGAATCAACATCGTGAAAATGACTGTACTACCCAAAGCAATTTACAGATTCAATGCAATCCCGATCAAATTACCAATGGCATTTTTCAGAGAACTAGAACAAGAAATCTTATGATTTGTATGGAAACGCAAAAGACCCCGAATAGCCAAAGCAATCTTGAGAAGGAAAAATGGAGTTGGTGGAATCAGGCTTCCTGACTTCAAACTATACTACAAGGCCATAGTGATCAAGACAGTATGGTACTGGCACAAAAATAGAAAGGAAGATCAATGGAACAGAATAGAGAACTCAGAAGTAAGCCCAAACACATATGGGCACCTCATCTTTGACAAAGGAGGCACGAATATACAATGGAAAAAAGACAGCCTCTTCAATAAATGGTGCTGGGAAAATTGGACAGCTACATGTAAAAGAATGAAATGAGAACACTTCCTAACACCATACACAAGAATAAACTCCAAATGGATTAAAGACCTACATGTAAGGCCAGACACTATAAAACTCCTAGAGGAAAACATAGGCAGAACACTCTATGACATCCATCAAAGCAAGATCCTTTTTGACCCACCTCCTAGAATCATGGAAATAAAATCAAGAATAAACAAATGGGACCTCATGAAACTTAAAAGCTTTTGCACAGCTAAAGAAACTATAAACAAGACTAGAAGGCAACCCTCAGAATGGGAAAAATAGTTGCCAACAAAACAACAGACAAAGGATTAACCTCCAAAATATACAAGCAGCTCATGCAGCTTCATACCAAAAAAGCAAATAACCCGATCCACAAATGGGCAGAAGACCTCAATAGACATTTCTCCAAAGAAGACATACAGATGGCCAACAAACACATGAAAAGATGCTCAACATCACTAATCATCAGAGAAATTCAAGGCAAAGCCACAATGAGGTATCACCTCACACCGATCAGGATGGCCATCATCACAAAATCTGGAAACAACAAATGTTGGAGAGGGTGTGGAGAAAAGGGAACTCTCCTGCACTGTTGGTGGGAATGTGAGTTGGTACAGACACTATGGAAAACAATTTGGAGGTTCCTTAAAAAACTAAAACTAGAACTACCATATGATCCAGTAATCCCACTACTGGGCATATACCCAGAGAAAACCATAATCCAAAATGAAACATGTACCATAATGTTTATTGCAGCACTGTTTACAATAGCCAGGACATGGAAGTAACCGAAATCCCATCAACAAATGAATGGATAAAGAAGATGTGGCATATATATACAGTGGAATATTACTCAGCTATAAAAAGGGATGAGATGGAGCTATATGTCATGAGGTGGATAGACCTAGAGTCTGTCATACAGAGTGAAGTAAGTCAGAAAGAGAAAGACAAATATTGTATGCTAACTCACATATGTGGAATCTAAAAATGGTACTGATGAACTCAGTGACAAGACAAGAACAAGGATGCAGATGCAGAGAATGGACTGGAGAACTCGAGGTTTGGGGGGGCAGGGGGTGAAGGGGAAGCTGAGACAAAGTGAGAGATTAGCATAGACATATATATACTACCAAGTGTAAAATAGATAGCCAGTGGGAAGTTGCTGTATAAAAAAGGGAGTTCAACTCGAGGATGGATGATGCCTTAGAGGACTGGGACGGGGAGGGTGGGGGGGAGTCGAGGGAGAGAGGGAATACGGGGATATGTGTATAAAAACAGATGATTGAACTTGGTGTACCCCCCAAAAAATAAGTTAATTAATTAAAAAAAATTTTTTTAAATAAAAAAAAGAATGAATGGGAAATAAAGGTAATTTTTTCACATATTCAAAAGCTGAGAGAATGTATCACCAGCAGACATCAAAAGAAATGGTAAAGGAAATCCTGCAAGCAGAAGGAAAATAACAATAGAAGGAAACCTGGACCTTCACAAAGTAATGGAGAGCACTAGAAATAATAATTATGTAGGTAAATATAAAAACTTTTCTCTTATTATTTAAATCTATTTTAAAAATAAACCATGTTAAGCAAAAATAATAACAAATTATAAGGTTTATACAGAAGTCAAATATATAATAGCACAAAAGCAAGTATGGTAGAAATGTAGTCTACATACAGTTTAAGGTTCTCCACATGAGTGGTACGAGTATCACTGGAAGGTATACTATGATAAGCTAAAGATGTATATAATAAGTCCTAAGGCAACCACTAAAATAAAACAACAAAGTTATTATAATAAGCCGAAGGAGATAAAGTAGAATCATAAAAACATGCAGTTCAATAGAAGTCAAAAAGGGACATCCCTGGTGGCGCAGTGGTTAAGAATCCACCTGCCAAGGCAGGGGACATGGGTTCCATCCCTGATCCGGGAAAATCCCACATGCCAAGGAGCAACTAAGCCCATGCGCCACAACTACTGAGCCCACATGCCACAACTGCTGAAGCCCACATGCCTAGAGCCCATGGTCCGCAACAAGAGAAGCCACCACAATGAGAAGCCTGCGCACTGCACATGAGTAGTCCCCTCTTGCCGCAACTAGAGAAAGCCCACGCGCAGCAACAGACACAATGCAGGCTAAAAATTAATTAATTAATTAATTTTTTAAAAAGTCAGAAAAAGGAGTAGAAAAGATACAAAACAGATGGGGAAAATAGAAAATAGCAAAATATTCAGCCAAATCAATCATATTAAAATGTAAGATATAAATGTAAACATTTCAATTAAAAGCCATTTCAATTGTCAGATTCGATAAAAAACAAGACCTAACTATATATGCCTTTCAATTTAACCCACATTATTATGAAGGCATATTTAGATTAAAAGGATGAAAAAAGATATAGCAGGCTAAAACTAATCAAAAGTAACCTGGAGTGGCTGTGTTACTATCAGACAAATTAGATTTCAAAGTAAAGCAAAGAACATTACCATAATGATAAAAGGTGAAATCATTAAGAATATATAACAGTCTAAAACGTTTATACACACAACAAGAGTTTCTAAAAATATGAAGCAAAACTGATAGAGGTGCAAAGAAAAAGAGACAAATCTAAAATTATAAAGATTTGAGCACTCCTCTATCAATTATTTACAGAAAAATCAGGCAGACAAATCAGGACGCTGGTATTGGTTGTTTTGTGTTGATCTCCTGAGGTTCATGCTATGCTTTTCTGACACATAATTTCAAATCTTTTTTTTTTTAATTTCAAGAAAATTTTCATGAAATATAGTGTTTAGCATTTGTTCCGTTTCCTTGTTTTTGGCTTTCTTCTACAGGAAACCCTGGGATAGTAAGTCACATGATATCTCTACATCGCTCTATTAGATAGGCCTTCTTATCTCCACTTTTCAGGAAACAAAACTGATTATCAGAAAGATTATGTAATTTGTTCAAATTTCCACAGCTTGCAGTAAGAGAACACTCTGGCCTGCTCAACTCTGAATCCCAAAGTTTTTCTCCCACACTACCCTGCTGCTTGGGTCCAGATATTACAATTGGCCTTTCCCCACGTTTATGTCACTGCCTTTCTTTCCAATGGTCGCTCTCATGTGTCTTAAAACCTTACTTCTCAAAGTAAGTTCCTTGGACCAGCAGCATTGGCATCACCTGGGAGCTCATTGGAACTGCAGACTCTCCCTTGCTTCAGGGCTACTGAATGAAAATCTGAATGTTTACAAGATGTCCTGGTGATTCCTGTGCCGTTCAAATTTGAGAAGCATTGCTCTAGGAGAAAAATCTGAAGATGCTTTCTGCCGTGGTTCTCCAACTTTTACTGCATGTTAGAATCACCTTGGGATCATTTAAAAATCCTGATACTCAGGCCACAATTCCTACCAAGTAAGTCAGAATCTCTTTGAGCCTGTGTGTCAGTATATTTTAAAACTCCCCAAAAGTACAGCCAAGTGTGGAAACCAGTGCTTAAGGCAGAGCTTTTCAGTCCTTATTCCTAAGAATCACCCGGGAGCATCTTGAATGACAGGTGCTGATTTAGTGCATCTGGGGCGGGGCCTGAGATTCTGCATTTCTAACAAGTTCCCAGATGACAGATGCTACTGGTCCGAGGAGTTTCTGGAGCAAAATGAAACTACCTGGGATTTCTTTCAACAATACCAATACATGCAAATAGGACAGAATCAAGGCAAGCTTATCTAAGGCAGTGTCCTGGCCTGCTTATCTCTGAGTTAGATACAATAAGGAACTCTGGGAGAAGGGGAAGGGTTGCTGCAGTCTCTTCTATGGCCTTCCAGGTTGCTTCACACCTGGTGCTGGGCTTGGCAGCCGCACCTAGCCCGGGCTGAGTGGGCCAGCCAGCATCCGGCCGCTGTACGGCGGCCCCAGGGCAGAGCTCTTGCAAGCACACGCTTCTCCTTTCTGGCTGCCTGTGCCTTCACGGGCTGTCTACCTTTTCTTCCCCTAGTCTATCCTCTCACTTTTCGCTGGGCTCCTCCTGTGTCTAGGCTTACCAGCAGCCCCTGAGGCACTTGCTTGATCCCTTGTGTGCTTACCTGGGCTTTAGACTAAGCCAAAATTGCAAAAGCTCAGGCCACAACACTGAGGAACTCAAGCCAGGAGAATAAGGGCCACAGGGACGAGCACAGAAGAGGCGTAGCATGACGGAACTGGATTCGTTGTTCATCCCGGCTCCGCGCATGGCAGGCAAGATTCGGTCTGCCGGCTGTAGCTTGGCAGGATTTAACACGCACTGTGCTCACTCCAGCTTATAATTTACATATTTTTCTCCCTTGGCAAGACTCAAGCAACTGTCATCAGTGGGCTGCGTGGGACCTGCCAAGTGTGAGGCAGGCCTGTGCTGGGATCAGCTGTGGTCCAGAGTTGTGACACCAAGTCCCCTAGCCTCCAGCAGGCAGGGCTGGAATGGTTGTTTGTGAAGCGGAGGCTGAATAAGGGCCCTCCTCTGGACGCCAGGAGGCTGAAGAAGCCCCCGGCCCTGTTTCTAAGATGGCAGGACACTTACCCAAAATTCCAGGGGGCCCAAAATTAACCTATACAACAGAGCAAACTAATTCATTTTTCTCTAGGGTTGACAGAAAGAAAAGAACAATGGGGAAGGGAGAGAAAACTGAGACCTTAGGACGTCTAGTGCCCAGGCCTCCAAGTAGGGGATTCTTTCTAACTGGGATTACCCCATGTTTTTATTTGGGGCTTGTTTACTGACATGTCTAAGCCCTACTTACAAGGCATTTTACCATGTGCCACGTCAAACTACTCATCAGAACACAACCTGTTTACCCTCCGCAGTAACACCTCCCCTCCACCCCACCTCCAGATTCTTGAGACTCTTTTTAATCTCCTGCCAGTTTCCAAGGATTTAGCGAAAGCCACTCTGGGACCTGAAAGAGCTGATGTAGCTCAAAGGCTGAGCAAGTTTCCTCTCTACTGATAGCGTAATCAATCCTTATCTTTCCCCGAAGAATAGCCAAGGCAACGCTTCATTCCCCAGATGAGGTGGTTCAACAACTTCCCCAAGGTTCTGGTCCCGGCTACTAAGTGGCCAGGTACCCACAGCACAATCCGTGGGTTGGACCCAGGCTCTCCCATGCGCCTCTGGTCTCCTGTGACAGGTCTAAGTAGACTTTGTTTCCTCTCTTCACTTCCGCAAGCCTAATAACATCCCCTTGGGGGCATGATTTAAATGTAGGCATTTAAGGGTGGAAACGAAAGAAGAAATTATTTCCTGGCCTGGTGAGCAATTGGCCTAGTGAAATCTCACCTGGGGGTAGCTCGTTAACCAATAGAGAGCAGAGGCAGAAGCAACTCTGGAGGGACACCGGACAAGTGGAGAAACAGCCCAGGGTGTGGACACTGGCCGTCTACGGGACTGGAGGTTTCAGCCTGGCCACTGGGGCCCTCTGACAGCCTTAAGCATCCAATAAATTCGAGGAACCCCTTAACGGCTCTCAGATCCAGGCCTTGAAACTTCTGCCTTGGAAAACCCCGGGGTTACGGTCCTGCTCTCACCCACTGGTTCTCGGTGTGGTCGCTAAGAAGCAGCGTCCCCATGCCTGGTCTCAGGCACCATCCCAGACCCTCTGAGTCCAAATGTCTGGTGGTGGTACCCAGCAATCTGTGACTTCACAAGCCCTCCAGGTGATGCTGGCGCAGGCTCAAGTAGGAGGACCACTGCCCATCATGTGTTCAAGCCCCTTGAAATCAGACTGCTTTGGGACCATCCGGGGGTAACGGGGGTTGGGTCACAAAGTGGGGCTTTCAAGTCAGATGATCAGATTCTGAATATTAGCTCTGCAACTTCCTAGTCATGTGACCTTGCAAATTGGTCCCCTCGGCTCTAAGATGGGGGAAATAACGCCGCTTCTACAGCAGGTCACGAGCATATAATAGCTTCTGTCTCTTTCCCACTCCAATGTTTCTGATAGGAAATTTGCAGAACAAGACCTATTGTCCTTAGATTGAAAATCTGCAAGACAGGAAATGGCCACACATGTACAGGATGCTAATGTTAATACATTTTAATTAACTTTTTTTAATGGCTCTAGGCTTAAAAGAGTTCAGTTCAGCCTTCGAATCCTGAGAATAAGGATTTTTCTTCTTTTAGCAGAAATGTATTTCCTCATGCTGTCTTTCACCCAAATAGTTTCAAAGATCAGATTAAAACTTTCCTAAAAAGTGAAACTTAAATTCATGCAATGAAGCTTCCTCCCTGCCCCCCCCCCCTTTTTTTTCTTTTTGAGAGAGAGGAGAAGAACAGATCACAGGAGGCTTGATTTGGGCTTTTGGTACATGTAATTCAGGATCAGGAAAAGTTAAAAAAACTAATCAAAGTGATTTGATCATTTTCCTTTTCTCTTACTTAAGGCACAACACTTGATTATATTGCATGCTACATTGTTTTTTACTTAAATATTAAAAAGTATATCTTTATAGTAAGAATGTTAGAAAATACGGAGAAATATGAAGAGGAAAGAAAACACCGACATCCTACTGCTCAGAGATCATCACTTAATTACTGTTAGGATTTCTGTACATTTCCCTGTGGATGGGTTTTCTGCTCACAGGTGTAATTATTAATACATGTACATATAGAAAAACTTTTTCATAGGATCATACTGTATTGCTGTGATCACCCTGCAGAGGCAGGAGGGACTCCCTCAAATCAAATCTGGTTCAGTATCAAAACGGATGACGCCACACATGCACCAGGAGGCTATGAAAAGGTTCATTTACTCACATTATGAGGTTTTCTGGGGAATGCAGGGCAAGCTTCGAAGGAAGTCCAAAAATAGCTTGAGAAAGCAGAGAAAGGAGACTGGCCTGGAGGGTTTTTTTGTGGTTAGAAAGTGGAGCTGGGTGAGGGTTCCTGCACGGAGACTGGGTCCCTGCATGGTTTGAACTTCCTGCTGGTGCCGAAGGAGGCTGCACCTGGGCGGGCTCCTCCGCTTGCCCAGCCTGGGGCCAGACAAGGAAAGGGAGAGGGGCTTGAAGGTTGTCGGCAGACAAACCTCAGAACTGGGGTTAGACTCCATTACTTGCACAGTTTTGCATCTTTGTCTTAAATTTAGCATTGTATGTCGTATGGTTAATGGGGACCAAAAGCTTTATTGTCAAAGTAAATTTCTGTTGACATTGGTGTCTTGTGGCGATGCCTGTTTTCCCTGTAACTTATCCTTTATTTATTCAAAGTACAGAAGGATGTGTAGGTTAAAAAACAACGTTGGTTTTTTTTCTTATAAAACAAATTTTTAAAAATCATGGAACATATTCACACTACTATATATAAAATAAACAGTAAGGACCTACTGTATAGCACAGGGAACTATACTCAATATTTTGTAATAACCTATATAGGAAAAGAATCTGAAAAAGAATATATGTACACATATGTATAACTGACTCACTTTGCTGTATACCTGAAACTAACACAACATCATAAATAAACTACACTTCAATTAAAATTAAAAATAAATAAAATAAAATGTAAATTGAAACAAAAGCAACAAAAAATCATGGACAAATAGAACATAGCATATATCCTGAAAATAAGACATTAATAAGTTTTCCTTGAGAATAAATACACTTTGCTCAGGGAAGAGAGTACAAATAGTTTTCTTATTTGTTAGTATATTTGCATTTTTTATAATCACACATTCTACATCCTACAGAATGTATGAGTCACATATCTAATCTGCTGTTAAATATTGGTCCTAAAGAACATAGGTACTTATAATCCTACAGTTGGAGTCCACACCTTGTGACAACAAAAGACAACTCAAGTCAGCTTCAAACAGGAATCAGAACTAACCGCAGGGCTATTTTTTCCATCTGTAATAAAGAATGTTCCAGCATCTCTAATGACCGAAGATAATCCTCTGTCGTCATCTTGTGCATCTAGGTTATTAAAAATATATACACTGCTTTGAAGAAAGGTTCTGGTCCACTGATGTCAAGCGAAGGTCAGATTATGGAAAACTGGCGTTGTTACAACAAGAAATGAAGCCTTCTTATGTTTCTCTTGGTATTTTTGAATAAGGAATCTTACTACGTAGGTTCCAACTGGAAGCTTTAATTAAGGGTGTGAGGAGTGATTCTAGATGCTCATCATGGAAGATGACTCGCCATGCGTTAGAGAAACATCTTCCATTGAAATGTATGAGAGAAACAAAATCTGGTTTCAAATTGAAGGTCTACTGAAAAACGTTTTGAATAGACCAGAAGAGCAGAACAAATTGGAATGTCTTATTCCAAGATAAAAAAGCACTGTTTTTAAAAAGAAGCTATGTGGTAGAAACATTAGCCAATCCTATTTTTTCCCTTTAATGCAAAAGAACTTGTTATCCCCAAGAAATAAAGTGGGTGTGCTTTTTGAACTAAAGTGTAAAGATTGGCAATACAGTGTCAAAATGGTAGCTAGATGGGGGAGATACAGGATAGGAGGATGGAGGCGGAGTGAACAAATTGAGAAGGAATGCTCTTCATGGCTTTTAATTTAGAGAAATGGGTGCTCCTCATTCTTTCCCTAAAAGGTACAGTTCACCAGCTGTGGCAGAAATATTCCTGGAGCACAACGTCTTCTGGAGGTTCCCATCTCCAGGAAGCTTCCTCCCCCAAGCTTCCAGGCCGATCATCAATAATTCCAATAATGTATGCAGAGTGCTTAACACAATGTCTGTCACACAGTTTCCACTGAAAGATGCTGTTATCACCGTGGTGATGATGGTGATGATGGTGGTGTCAACAAGAAGCACACAGCCTCGGGGAGGGAGCATGTGAGTAAATCAGAGCACATTCATGTGTTGTGATCAGGTGGAAGTGTGATCAGGACTAAAGAAAGGAGACCTCCACCGAGACTGGGACCAGGGATGCCAGCGGGGACCACACCATTCAGTCCACAACACAGACATGCTGCGTGGATGTGCATGGGTGGCGGACGACCACTTGTTTGTCCATCTGCTATGTAAACAGGAACAGATTTGGGGTCAGACAACGGCTGCTTTATTCATTTCCTTCTCCTCATGCTATGTAGCACCAGGAGCTCTTCAAAATACCACTTTGGATGCGATTGAAGAGTAATTGGATTTGTATTCCAGTCACCAGAGCTTTCGTTGTAACATAAAGGGGCATGCAGGATGGAAAGAAAAAGAATTATGGTTGCTTAGGAAACAGGGCACTGTTTCCTGTGATTACAATCTCAAGGCTAAAGTTCCACGCTCGCTGTAGGATTTTCTTGACAGCAGTGTGCACCTGTCAGAAGGTTTCGACAGAATATAAAACTAGGGTTCTTTTGGGTTCTGGGAGACTCTGGCTCAGGACTCTGGCAAGAGAGCCGTTGTCTGCCAAGTTGACCTTTCTTGAATGGCCTTCCCTGGCCCTGGTCACCTGAAGACTTGACCTCCTGGCTCCTGGTCATCTGAGAACATGGCTTTTATCTTCTCAGCCTGCTCATAAAAACAGGGTAAATATTCAATCATTAGCCAGTCGAAGGTAAGTATCCAAAATGCCCAACATGCTGTGGTAGGCTTTATGAGGGACACCTGATCCCTGTCCTTGGCGATTCCAATCTGGTTAGAAAGGTAATGTCTATACTAGGAAAGAATTAGTACCATGCTGGGCTACCATAGGAGGCTTACAGATACTGAATGTCACAGGACATTGGAAGAGAGCTGCTTTGCTGTATGTAGGTATTTGGGGGAAGGAACAAGAGGATGGTAGACCGTCAGTTGAGTGGATGGGTGGGAGGGTGGAGGGCTGGGCAGACAGATGGGTGCCGGCATACATGCAAGGCTGCAGCAGAACTTGTAGTTTTGTGGGGGGGTTTTGGTTGTTATTTTTTTATGGTTTGTTTGTTTGTTTTGACTGCACTGGGTCTTTGTTGTGAGCTTCTCTCTAGTTGCAGCACCTGGGTTTAGTTGCCCTGCAGCATGTGGGATCTTAGTTCCCCAGGATCGAACCAGCATCTCCTGCATTGGAAGGTGGATTCTTAACCACTGGACCACCAGGGAAACCCCACAGTAGTTTTAAAGCCAACTGGGCAAGAGTTGCTGGTTTGTCATTTACTAGCAACATGAGCTCAGGAGATTTAATTAACTCCTTCAAACCCAATTTCTTCACCTATAAAATAAGATGATAATACTTGCTTGCAAGATTGTTGAGAGAATCAGATGTGATAAGGTTTGTAAAGCACCTCGCCTGTGGTAGGCACTCAATAAAGAGTGACTTTTTCTATTCGTAACGGTCTAGAAAAGTTTCCAGGTGGACATGGATGAAAGGCAGGGCTGGAGAAAGGATGGGCTTGAGATGGATGGGAAGGAGGAAGTGGGCACTCTGACGGAAGAACAGCATGGTGAGAGTGTGTGCCTAGAAAAGCTGGAAGCACATTCGTGTCACTAAGGGGCGCTACCTGGAGCCATAGTTTCCTGAGGTGGCAAAGGCGAACTGATGCCTGAGCTCAGAGGACTTGAAATGCTAAGGAGTTCCGGCTATTCCCTGGAGGTCAGCAGGGAATACTGACGGTTCAGAGGAAGCAGAAAGGCTCCCACTGAACCCTCTTTCTTCCTCAGCCCGACCTTGACAACATCCGGACTTCCTTTGAACTTGGAGGCTCTCATTTTTTACAGTATTTATAGTTCCCCTTACCTTTTACAAGTAGCCCCTGGACTTCCTGTGGCCAGGACAGCTGCAAGACTGGCAGCCAGCCTCTCCTCCATCTCCAGGGGAGCAGCTGAAAGGCTCACTGCTGAAACCCTCCCCTGACAGCGCAGAAGCAAATGATTTCTAAAGATGAGCTGCCACAAAGGGAAACGAGGCCCCTTAAACCTCCTTCGTCAAATAAAGGCTCCCTGTGAGTCAGAAGAGCTTCTGCCGTGACTCACACTTTCACGAGGCTCCGTGCAAAGGCTGTGGGCCAGCAGATCTGGGGGCGCGGTGCCAGGCAACCAGAAACCTTGGCTTGTGGGGAGGAGCTGTGCTTTACACGCCCAAGCGGACCTCCTGGAGGCCGACTGCGGCACCTAGAAGGTGCCTGGGAGGTTTCCTTCCATAGGAGGCAGCAAAGTCAAGGGAGCGGTTCTTCCTTGCTTTTGGAAAGCAAGAGCTTTCAAGCTAACAAGTGCCCAGAGTCAGCTGATCTTCATGAGTGGCTCTGGGATACCCTTCAGGAAGTCTGTCGGCTCCTACAAAGTTAGGTAGCTATGGGCATTTTATGGGGAAAGGACCCCTAGTTTTAGTTAGATACTTTTGGCGTTAAAACCCCCCGGATGTCTTCGCAACTCCTCACGTTGCCCAGAGAGCATGACTGAGTGACGTCCCAAAGTTACTCCACCCGTGGGCAGCAGAGAAGAGAGCAGAAGCGAGGTCTCCAGGGCCCTTTCCATTGCCTGGCCCCCGTGAGAGGGCCGGCAATAAGCTGACAGCCCGTGATGTTCTGAGCAGGGCCCCTAGATGGAAGCTGCACGTGTCGAGAAGGACTACTTTGAAAGCGCTGAGGCCAGCCAACCCCTCTCCTCCTTGCGGTGAACCCCTCCCCCCGCAGCCCGCCCACCTGTCAGGCTGGCTTCCTGTTAAGAGGACACCGTGCTCTTGGTGACAGGCATTTGTGATGGGAGGATTGCTGAGGGTGGCTCCCTGGTTATCAAGCACCTGGTGGGGAGGTGGGGGGGGGGGGGACGGGATTGTTGCTGAGCTCCTGGCCCTCTGGGCTGCACGTTCAGGGGAAACAGCAGACGGAGAGCGAGCAGAAAAATGGGAGCGCTCCAGGAGTCACTGTTGCTTTTTTATCATTTATTGGGGTGGCTGGGTGTCACTTTGCCCTGACCTCCCGGAACGCGGTCAGAGCTGGCGTGATAAAGAGCCTGTACTCTCGGGGCTGGCAGCTTGGATTTGCAGCCTGCTGCATCGCCTTCCGCTGCTACAACTCTGGGAAATGTCTTAGCCTCCTAGACCTTGGTCTTCTCGCATGTAAAACAGTACACTAGTGCCCAGCTGTGGCAAGGACAGATAGGTGCCCCCTGTTCACACACAGCCAGACGGTTCTTCCCAGCCCAGCCTCCCTCGCTGGTCGGTCTGCTGTGGGATGGAACTCTCCAGCGAATGGAGTGTGAGGGGAGTGATGTGCACTGATTCCAGGCCTGGCTCATGGAAACTTCCTGGGTGATCCTCCACATCCTCGCTTATCCCATCCTCTAGCCGAGGGTGCCTGAGAGGACTCTGAGGCCTTGGGAGCCATGGAGCTGGCAGATGGAAGGAGCCTGGGCCCCTGAGTCACCGTGTGGAATGCTGCCTGCCAAATACCTGCATGAACTACTACTTGAGTGAAAAACAAACTTTTACTGTGTTAAGAAGCTGAGAATCTAGAGTGAGTTTCTACAGCAGTTAGCCTACTTCATAAGGTGGTTGTAATAACTAAATGAAGTAACACACACAAAGCTCAAAACAGTGCCTGGAATATGTATATAAATGAGCTACATACATGATTGCTGTTATCATGATAGGTAGATGGATGGATGGATGGATGGGTGGATGGATGGATGGATGGGTGGATGGAGGGATGGATGGATGGATAACTAGGTACTGAGAGAGAGAAAAAGAGAGACCGAGAGAATTATCCTTAAGGAATTCAAAAGTATTGGCTCCAGAGTCTTCTCCCAGTTTTATTGAGATATAATTGACACACAGCACTGTATGTTCGTCTACAGCATAATGATTTGACTTACATATATTGTGAAATGATTACTACGATAAGTTTAGTTAACATTCAATATCTCATACTGATACAAAAGAAAAAAGAAAAAGAAAAAAATTGTTTTCCTTTTGAGGCAAAGTCTTGGGGTCTACTCTTTTAACAATTTTAAAATATGCCATACATCAGTGTTGAATATAGTCAACAGGTTGTACATACCCTCCCTAGGACTTAACTATCTTACAACTGGAAGTCTGTACCGTCTGACCACCTCCATCTAATTCCCCCTCCCACTCCTCCTCTCTGGTAACCACCAATCTGATTCTTGTCCTATACATTTGGTTCATTTGTTTGTTTGTTTGTTTCCTGGGTTTTTTTTTTTTTTTCCAGTAGATGCCACATATAAGTGAGATCATACAGTATTTGTCTTTCCCTATCTGCCTTATTTCACTTAGGACCAGAGTCTTATTTCTTAGATTGTTGCCAAGATAATATTAAAAATATATTTTTACTATACAGCTATAGAGTTTACATTTTGGGGGCAGAATATGGCATTGTAGAAAAATACATCGAAGCATTTATTAGTACATTCCTATGTTTCTTGAAGAAAAACAAAATACTGCCACTTTCCTCAAAGAGATGTAAAATGAATGAGACAAATTTTTTTTCAACTAAATATGGTGTTTATGAAAAAATAATATTTTCACTTTTCCACTCAAATAATTATACTCATTTGCTTACTGGGAAATAGAAGGAATGAAGGAAGGAAGGAAGGAAGGAAGGAAGGAAGGAAGGAAGGAAGGAAGGAAGGAAGGTCATATCTGAGCAGGCCTCAGAGGTATCTCCCTCTCTAGATTTTGGGTTTTCCCTTGCAGTGCTGTCTGTCTGTCCCAGTCACAAAGGTTTAAACCCCAAGGTCATCATTAGTTCTTCTCTTGACTATAAAAATGGCCTCCTCCTAGCGAACCAGCCCCCAGTTTCCTCCCTATGCCTCCCTGCTCACCCCCACATCCATCTATCACACTCTCCCCAAGACGATTGCCCCTAAACCCTCCTTTGTCACTTCTCTCCTTGCTGCTCTAAACCCTGCATGGCTCTTGGCTGCTTCCCACAGAGAAGCTCAAACTGTTCTAGAGAAGAGCCGTAATGGAAGAAGAGAACAAAATCTGTCACCCATTCTTTAATCATTGATTCAGTTCATTCCTATAACATTTTTGAGCACCTGCTATGAACCAGAGGTAGTGGAAACACAGGCAAAAAACCCTCTGCCTTCATGAAGCTTACACTAGAATGCAGGAAGATAGAGGATAAATGAATAAATAAGTTAAACCATAGTACAGTAAATGGTGATAAGCAGAAGGAAAAAAGTTAATTAGGGGTGAGTAATAGTAGGTACCAGGTGTGGGTGTGGGAGGATGCTGTTTTAAACAGGTGATCGAGGAAGGACTCACTGAAAAGTGACATTTAAGCCAAGACCTGAGAAGATAAGGCAGCAAGGAATGTGCAGAGCTGAGGAAGGACATTCCAGAAGAAAGAAATTTGAGCCAAGAGCAAGCCTGGTATGTTTAAGGAGCAGCAAGGAATCCGGCAGGACTGGCGTGGAATGAGTAAGGAGAAGAGAGGCTAGATCAAGTGAAGACTTGAAAACCATCCGATGGAGTTTGGCTTTTCCCCTGAGTGAACTGGGAAGCCATTGGAGGGTTCAACAGAGGAATGAATGGTGTGGTCTGACTTATGTACTGAAATGATAGCTCTGGTTGCTAGGTGAAAAATAGCCTAAAGTGGGCAAAGGCGGAAGCCAGGAGATCAGTAAGGAGCCTAAGAGAGTATGAGGAAGAGAGGTTGGATCATTGCAGCTTAAACCAGGGTGGCACCAGTAGAAATTCTGGATGCAGTTTGAACACAGAGCCAAGACAATTTTCTGATTGATTGGATGTGGAGTATAAAAGAGGACTCAATCATGACTGCATTGTTTGAAGCCTAAAAATATCAAAGATGGAGTTGTCATTTAATGAGATGGGAGAAGAACAGGTTTATTGCAGGAAGATTAAAAGTTTCCTTTTTGGGTGTGTTAAGTATGAGATGTATATTAGGCACAAGTAGGGATGTCAAGTATGCAGCTGGAATTCAGGGGAAAGGTCCAGGCTGGAGACAGCAATTTGGAAGTTGTCAGCATGTAGACGTTATTTAAAGCTGTGAGACTGGCCGAGATCACCGCACCGGAACAGGTGAATAGAGCAGGCAACAAAGAGCTGAGACCTGGAATGCTCCACCCCCTTGTCTCCCCTCACCCCCTCCATGTGTAGTGGTCTGGGAAATAAGAACCAGCAAAGGAGACTGAAAACGAGCAGCCACTATGAAACAAAGAGACCCTAGGGGAATGCGGGGTCCTGAGAGCCAACTGCAGTGAGTGCTTCCAGGAGGGGAGGCTGGTAAACTACATCCGATTCTGCAGCAGTCCCAGAAGCTGGGGGCAGATAATTGACCCCTAGCAACATAGAAGCTACTAGGGACTTGACGAGATCAAAATGGGAGCAAAGCACTGGTGGGGTGGATTCAAGAGAGACCAGGATGAGGAGAAGGAGAGACAGTAAATTTAGACATAGCCCTTTGAATGAGTTTTGCTATTAGGAAGCTAATTAAAGGGGCTGGAGCTGGAGGAGAATATGGGGCCAAAAGAGGGCTTTCCTGAAGGTGGGAGAAATTGCATCATAATTGTCCGTCGCCAGAAAATTGGGGGTACATTGGCTGAAGCAGCCTGCCATAAGCATGAAACTTCTTTGACGTCTTAAAGATTCACATCAGTGACTTCCCTGGTGGCGCAGTGGTTAAGAATCTGCCTGCCAATGCAGAGGTCCTGGGTTTGATCCCAGCTCCAGGAGGATCCCACATGCCGCGGAGCAACTAAGCCCATGTGCCAAAACAAACAAACAAAAACAGCAATTGCATTTGGCTCAACCTAATATTAACCTAAATGCAAAGTGCTGAAACTATTTCCATTAAAATCAGGAACTTGGAAGGAAAACCATAATCATCATTGTCATTTAACAATATCTTGGGGTTCCAATAAATGCATTGAGACAAGAATATGAAATTACTGGTATAAATGTTGAAAGAGTCTAAATGATCTCTGTTTGCTGGTGATATGGTTATATATCTAGAAAACCCAAGATAATCTTATAAAATACTACAAGAATTAATAACAGAATTAACGAGTTCTTTTTTGGGGCGATAAGCACTTGAAAAACAAAATGGAGGAAACTGTTTCATTCACAATAAAGTCAAAACTTTTCTAGAAATAAACTTATTAAGAAGGACACAACCATAAATCAAAGTATCTAAGCCAAAATCTTAACAAATAGAAAAATATTTCATAGTCTTGGTTGAGAAGACAACATAATTTAAGAATCCAGTCTCCCAAAATTAAGATATAAATCTAATGCATTACAAATGGAATGCCAGCAGTGCTGGGAAGGTGAGAATTGGCTAAAATTTCTTACTTAGCCAAAATTATCTTAAAATTTCTACAGAAGGATAAGTGCCTGAGCATAGCTAAGAGAAAATTTTTAATAGGCAAAAATTTTAATTAAAATTAAGAGAAAAATTGTACAGTGAAAAATTTTTTCCCATCCTTGTCCCACATCTGCCCAGGAACACCTTACCACCGCCCCCAATATTCTTCCAGAATTTCTCTGTATATGTATAAGCAGATACAAACACAGAATCTTTTTTTCCACATCTTTTACATAAAGAGTTGCATATTATATCCATTCTGAAACTTTTTTTTGTTTACTAAGTCTCCAAGGTATTTGTAGTATAAAAAGAGCTTTTCTGTCCTTAACTATATAGCTGCTTCATGTTCTACTGTCTGAATATACCGCAATTATTTAACTATTCCTTTGCTATTGAAAGTTGAGGTTGTTTCTAATATTTTGTTACTACAAACAATGTTGCAAACGTGTGTGTGTGTGTGCACACCTTTTCTCCTTAATTAAAATGTAAATGTGGAATAACTCCCCCAAAGTACAATTGCTGGGAATATGCATTTGACATATTGCCAAATTGCCTTACACAGGGGTTATGCCAAGGGGTTATGCTCTTAACAGAAATGAATAAGAATATATTTGCCCACAGCCTCACCAACACAGTGGGTTAGCAAACTTTTGGATTATTACCAACTTAAGAGGTAAAAAATGATATCTTGGCATAGTACATTAAGAATGAGATTGAGCATCTTTTAAAAGACATTTGTATTTTCAAAAACTCTTCATATCCTTTGCTCATATTTCTGCTGGGTTGAATGATAGACAAATGAATCAATGGAATAAAGCAGGGTCTTGAATGGATCTAACCACGTACTTATAGCTTTTGGTAGGACAAAAGTCAGTTTTCATCTATAGAAAAGGCAAACTTATAAACATGGAAAGCAGATCTGTGATTGCCTAGGCTGGAGGGTAAACAGGAGTAAGAAAACTTGTTGGGGTGATGGAAATGTTCTAAGACTAGATTGTGATGATGGTTGCCAAACTCTCTAAACTTACTAAAAATCACTTACTGATGGGTGAATTTTATGGTCCATAAATTATACCTCAAGAAAACTGTCTTTAAAAGTGATTTTCCAATCCAGTAGGGAAGAATTAGGTATTAAATAAGGATGCTAAAACAACTGGCTATCCAGCCAGAAGAAAATAAAAATGAACCTGTCTTTTACCCCATATGCAAAAAAAATTCTAGGTGGATTAAAGACCTAAATGTAAACAATTAAATAGGATAAATAATACCAGAATATCACATGTAAAATCTAGGCTGGGTGAAGGCTTTTTAATCAAGACTGGAAAATTGGAAGCTACAAAAGAACATACATACATATTTGATATAATGAAAATGAGAAACATTTGAAAAAGATACCATGAACTAAGTCAACAGACAAACACTAGATTGGGGAGCAGGGGAGGACTGGCAACCCAGAGACCAGAGGATAAATGGCTATAATATGCAAAGAACACTTACAAAACAAATAAGACAGGGATAAACACCACAACAGAAAACTGAGCCAAGGATATGAATAGGCAATTCACGAAAAAGCAATTCCAGGTCACCAACAAATACGTGAAAAGAGGCTCAAACTCACGTGCAATCAAAGAGATGTGAATAAAGTCACAACGAGACATCAATTAGCAAGGGTCAGATGGAAAAATTAGACACCAACAATCCTTATTGCTAAAGGGAATGTGGGGACTTTCATATATTTCTGGTTGGAAATATTTATTGATGCAGTCTTTTTGGAAAGCAGTAGGGCAACATCTGTTATGATTAAAAATACATTCATCTTTGACTCAGAAATCCCCCTCCCAGGAATCTATAACTTAAGAATGAAAGCTTCCAAACCTAAGGATGTATTTTCACAGAAGTGGACTGCATTGTAAACAGTGGTAAAAACAAACAAAAACCCAAAAATGAAACAAAGTGAGTATCATCCACATGGGAATGGTTGAAGAAATTATAGTTCTGCCACCCTAGAAAGTAATATGTGGCCATTAAAAAGAATAAGTTGGAGCTAAACTGGATGAATTGAGAGAGTTTCCATTAGATGTTAGAGATTTTTTTAAAAAGCAAGATACAGAAAAATATAAAAATAATAAAACAATGGTAAACAACTTAAACATGTATCTATATAGATGTATATGGATGTTTATAGATGATTATATGAACATGGAGAAAAAATAGTGGAAGGATAAGGTCTTACTCAGCTAGGGCTGCTATAACAAAATACCATTGCTAAATTATCAGACATTTACTTCTTACAGTCCTAAAGGCTAACGTCCAAGGTATCAAGAGATTCAAATTCTTGGTAAGTGCCCTTATCTAACCCTAATTACCTCCCAAAGACTCCACCTCCTAATACATCACATTCTGGGTTAGGACTTCAACATATGGATTTGGAAGGACAGACATATCCTGTCCATAACAGATATGTCCTAAGTTGTCTATACAGATTGCCTTGGGTAGCAACGATGTATTGGGGGGTGCTACAGTACAACTAAAAAGGTGAAGGAAGGAAAAAGAAGAAAATAAATCACAAGATTTATCTGTTAAAATAAAGATTTATTTTGTACCAACAGATTTCAGGGCACCTGACCAATAGCTACGGCATGGAAGATTTCTCCCTCTTTTCAACATGGAAAAATGCAGGCTCAGAGAGGATTATTTCCTGAGCCAGGGCCCCACAGCAAGGCAATTACTGAACCCTAAATACCACCCAAGCCTCCAGACTTTCCCATGCCTTGAATCGGAACTATTCCCAGATAAATATAACCAAGTCATTAGCATGAAATCGATGAACACAAACATATAAATGACAAAGGCTTGACTTCACAGCCTGGGAGTTTGGAACTGGCCCTATGACTTAAGATGAGTATCCAGTGCCACTTCGCGGGGTGGAGGTGAAAGTGGCTGCCTCTCTGCGTTTCCGGAAGCAGCAGAACAAACGCGGCTGTGGCTGGAGCCACGTGAATCAGCTCCACGGTCCCGCTCCCAGTTGTCTCCAGCCCATTTGTGGCAAACGGTGCATGTGGAGGGATTAACAGGGAGTAGGAGTGGGTGAACAGATGCAGCAGATTAGAGAGGAAATCTGTTCCTGGGTGGCGCTTGGCAAGCTGGAGGGGGTTCTGGCAGAACAGCGGAGAGAGAGGACGGTTGGGGAAAGGAGGAGATGGAAATGTCTCTTTCATTTTTGATTTTGTAGGGCCCTCTGAACAAGAGTTTTTACTGCTTGCATGTCCTCAGTAAGCTGCAGCTACATTATAAGTATAAGGGAAGGAGGGAGTTGAGCTAGGAAACGTGAAACTTTCTGGAATTCAATGGATTCAAATGAATTCGAATGGAATGCAACGGGCAGCCTCAGCTTCTGTTTCAGTGGACTTGTCTCAGAGGACGCAGGCATCTAATCCCTAAGGAAGAAGAAAAAAAAAAGCAAGTAGCTAGCTGCATTTTTCTGTGTTATTACAGAGTTGACAACTGGCGATCTCTGCCAGCAGATGGTGGGCATTTACCCTGGCATCTGAAAGTCTACCTGGGTCGTGACTCCCTCTCCAGCCTTTCACCTGGGGGGAATTGGTGACTCTCAGCTAAACAAGAGCGTCGTGAAAGAGCAGGGAAGCAACCTCGTTCCACTAAAAGGGGCACCGGCTCTGATCGGCCAAGACCAGCAGACACGGCTTTGCCTGAGCAGCTGCAGGAGAGGTCAGCCCAGGCTTGCCGGTCCCTGTCCCCTTCCTTGAGCACAGTCATCCACTTCACTAGCACCCCCACCGTGTGCGATAAATGGAGCACTTAAATAAACGGGAAGCAGCGGACACAGTCCAGAGGGCAAGATTTATTTTTATTTAGAAAAGTTGAAGAGGAAAAATTTAAACGTGATTTAAATATTTACTCAGAGAGGAGATCACCGGACAGCTGAAACATTCTAACCTAGACTCAGGACGAGAAGCTGAAGATGGCTTTTTGGTAGTCAGCCACCGACCGCAGAGAAACCCCCTGGTTGAAAGAAAGAGGGCGTGAGCATTCAGGAGATTCAGGAAATCAGTTTACAGTTTTGAGGTCACGTGGCCCAGCTCTTCCTCCCACAGATGCTTGATTGGACTTGCCATGAGACTCCGGGGGAATTGCCTAGCCGCTCTCAGCCCTGGTGTTTGCATCTGTTACAACTGGAGGGGAAAATACCTATCTCATAGAACTCTCATGAGATTAAAGAAACAGGAATGGAAAGTGCTGGCACAAGCTATTATTCCACCTAACTGTACACTGGGCCTAGGAAACTACAGTTTCCGGGACCCTCTTTTATGAAGACTCAGCACGAAAAGGCCCAGGGATCTGTATTTTTGAATATGCTCTCCAGGGGTTTCTACTGTGCAACCAGGTTTGGAGACCAGGGTCTATGACCTCACGCAGACGTGTCCCCAGTCCCGACAGTGGATGCCAGCAAGATGCTCAACCAGAGGTCCTCATCAGGATTCGAATGAGGGGCCTTACAGACCAATGGACGCCTAACAGAACGGACAGAACTGACTCCTTCCTCTGGGACTGCTCCTGCCCCGCTCACACCTCCGCGATCGCAGCCTCAGCCGCACAGTCGCTCAGGCCCCTCTCTTGCTCTGTCCCATTCCCCCCTCCTACCCCAACAAGTCCTGTCACAGCCTTTCCTCCTGACCTCCCCCTTACCTGATCCGTCTCCCGTCTTCCCTTGTGCTCCACTGCTAGTGCCATGCACAGGCAGAGAGACCTCTACAAAGATTAAATCAGGCCCCCGGGCCCCCTGCTCCCAAGGCCTCCATCTCGCCTCTCTCCTTGCTGCCTTGTTAGGCTTCAGCCCCAGCCTTCCCTCTCTCCCGTGCACGTGATGAACTTGTGCCTGACTCAGGGCCTTGGCACTGGCTCTTCCCTGTGCTTGGGACCCCTGTGCTCCCCGCCAGTCAACCTCCAGGCTTCCCACACCTGCTGCTTTTTCCTCATCCAAGTCTCTGCTTGCAGGCTACCTCTTCAGAGAGGTTTGCTCTGACTGTCACAGTCAAAGGGACTAACTCTATGACGTTTGTCCGGTTACTCAGCTTTTCTGGAACTCAGTTTCCTCATCTGCAAAGTGGGGATAATATTAGTACCTGCCCTTTAGGGTTGCTATGAAGATGATATGAGTTTAAATGTAAAATTAAATGTTTTCCTGCTTTATGAAGATATACTTGATACAAAACATTACTTTAAAGTGTACAACATAATGATTTGATATATGTAGATATTGCCAAATGTTTACCACGGTAAGTTTAGTTCACATCTATCACCTCACATTGTTACAATTTTTTCTTATGGTAAAAACGTTGCAATGTACTCTCTCAGAAACTTTCGAATATACAATATAGTATTGTTGACTATAGTTGCCATGCTGTAATTCCCTCCCCAGGACTTATTTATCTTATAAGTGGGATTTTATATCTTTTGACACCTTCACCCATTTCCTCCACTCCCCCACATTCCACTGCTGGCAACCACCAATCTGTTCTCTGTATTTATTTACTTATTTATTTATTTATATTGCTGTATACTTGATGTGCAATATTGTGTGTTTCAGGTGTACAGCAAAGTGATTCAGTTATACATGTATATGTATATATCTATATTCTTTTAAAAAAATCTTTTCCATTATAGTTTATTACAAGATATTGAATGTAGTTCCCTGTGCTATACATAGTAGATAAATCCTTGTTTATCTATTTTATATATAGTACTGTGCATCTGGTAATCCCATACTCTCAATTTATCCCTCCCCCCACTTCCCCTTTGGTAACCATATTTATTTTCTATGTCTGTGAATCTGTTTCTGTCTTGTAAATAAGTTCATTTGTACTATGTTTTAGATTCCATGTATAAGTGACATCATACAGTATTTGTCTCTCTCTGACATTTCATTTAGCATAATGCCTTCACGGTCCATCCATGTTGTCACAAATGGCAGGAGTCTCTTCTTTTTTATGGCTCAATAATAGTAAATACAATAATATAATGTTTCATATAAATAAAATAACAATATTTTATGGAAATATGTTATAGAAATAACTAATATTGTCTATCTCATTTTCTTTATCTATTCATCCATCAGTGGAAAATGTATTTTGTTTAAAATAGTGCCAGGCACTTAGTGCTCAGTAAATGTAAGGTGTTAGCTCATGTTTGTCTCATTGAATTACAATAATTTACCTATGTTCCTACTTCTTCTGTGGAGTGTGAGATTATGGGGTATCTTACTCATCTTAATATTCAGGCCAACTGGCAGGATGTCTGGTATACACATCTCTACAGCACTGAATAGCATACCCCAAAATTCATGTCCACACAGAACCTCAGAATGTGACCTTATTTGGAAACAGTCTTTGCAGATGCAATTAGGTGAGGTCATACTGGATTAGGGCAGGCCCTAAAGCCAATGACTGGTGTCCTAATAAGAGGCCACGTGAAGATACATACAGGCACAGACACAGACACAGAGGGAAGAAAGCCGTGTGATGACAGAGGCAGAGATTGGACTGATGCAATTTGAGGCCAAGGAACACCAGAGATTGCCGGCAAGTTACGGAAACCAGGAGGAGGCAAGGAAGGATGGTTCCCCAGAGCCTTGGGAGAGAGCATGGCCCTGCTGACACCTGGACTTCGGACTTCTATCTTCCAGAACTGTGAGCGAAATTTCTGTTGTTTTAAGCCACCCAATTTGTACTTTGTTATGGCAAAGTACGGATGACTACAACAGCCGGTAACTGCTGTCAGAGAGAGAAAGAGAATAATCCAGACACCCTGTTCCAATTCCACCAGCACACCGACTCTCAAGAGAAGGCAAAGGCCACTCTTCTCCTTCTCCCTCTAACATTACCAGGGAGCTCTCATGGGTGTTGACAGACAGGGTCCCCTTGGGATACGCAGTTCAGGACCCAGAGTCCTTCCCACTGTCGACTTGGAGGTGGGGAGACCAGTAGCCACCTTGCTTCAGCCAAGGTCAGCCCTACAAAACCAAGCGGCCAGCTGCCCTCCAGACAATGGCCTCTGTCCAAGGTGGGAGGAAGGTCTCCCACACTAAAGTGGTTAAAACCCGTCCACTGGTTTGACCACACCGAGTGAGTAACCCCCTCCCCCACGCCCTCAGCATGCCAGGTACCGAGCCTGGCTCTGGGCTCCCACAACCACTGCTCTGCCCTCTCTTGGGAAACCTCTCACTTCCTCTCTTGAATCTTGGCTATTTATATATACGGAGCTGCCTCATTTTCCCAAGGGGTCCATTTGCCAAAGATAAACATGGCTCGGCAAAACCACAGACCAAAATACGTTTCTGATAACTGCCCACCCCTCAATGTGCTGCTTGCGGGGTGAGTTCATTCTCTCCCATCCACAGGAGACGTTATCAGTTCGCCCAGGACACAAGCGCACACAGCCCTGGTGGGTTTCTCTGTCTCTAGATCCCTGGCCTTTAAGGTCAATGTCTGCATTCTCTAGGCCAGGTCATAGGTTGAGACATAGTTACAGACTATATCAGGTTGACAGGGCAATGAAGACTAATAAAAATAATGACAGCCGGTCCTACTGAGGGCTTACTCTGTACTAGGCACTGTGATCTCTATTTAATGTTCATCGCATCCCATAGACGTAAGGACTATTATTAACCCTGCTTTGGTGATGAGGAAACTGAGGCACAGGGAGGTTGAAAAACTTACTCAAAGTTACAGAGTGCAGAAGAGACAAGAGGCAAGCCAGAGTGTGATGGCGGCGGTCTGGCCCCATAGCCCAGGCTCCCAGCCACGGCTCATAGCACAGCTGAAGGACACATCTTTGCAAGAAGCATATCATGCTATCACTGAGGACCCAAAAATGATTTCTCCGAGGACTTACCTTGTTTGTGTTTCGAAAAATAACTAGTATCTACTTCCTTAGCAATAATCTATAGAAACCTTTATTGGAGCATAGAAGAATATCGAGAATATCAGTGAGACATAGATTTCATTGCTGGCTGTGCCCTCACTAGCTATGTAACCTTGAGCAAGTTACTCAGTCTCTCCGGATCCTAGTTTCTCCACCTGTAAAGTGATGGCATTTACAAGGTGCCCGGCACATGGTAGGGATGCAGCATTTTAGGTCTGTCAGCTCTCTCTGCCTAAGTAGATTTTACATGAAATTCCACAGTTAAGGAGGTACGATATACCCACTGTCTTAGTCCATTCTGGTCTCTATAACAGAATAGCATAGACTGAGTAGCTTAAAAACAGCAGACATTTATTTCTTACATTTCTGGAGGCTGGGAAGTTCATGATCTAGGTGCCAGCAGATTGGGTATCTAGTGTGAGCCTGCTTCCTGACACTGTATCCTCACGTAGCAGAAAGGAGAGCTCTAGTCTCTTCAGACCCTTAGAAGGGCACTATTCCCATCCCCGAGGGCTCTGCCTTTGTGACCTAATCACCTCCCAGGAGTCCCTCCGCCTAACACCATTTCCTTCAGGGTGAGAATTTCAGCACATGAATATGAGGGGTGTGCAAACCTCCCATCTATAGAACTACGTCAGGTCACATCTAATCTAAGTGAGATCATCATTCAACTAAGATATTTGAAGCTAAAAGGGACCTCCAGGAATCAAGAAGTTTGGTTACTGATCTTAAGCACTAACAAAACAATTAGAAACGTGTTTGGTAGACACTCAGAACGTGGTCATTGCTGAACACCAATAACCTTCTTTCCTGGGAAGACGTGGTGTCCTGGAGTGAATGCTGCCTGAAGGGTGGGGAGGCCAGGGTCCCCTCACGGTCCCGGAGTGCTAACCAGCTGCCCGTAGACGGTCGGTTGCGAGTCTCACTCGCCCACACCTCTGCCCCATCGTCCCTCCATCCACTTCTCTTCGCTCCACACCCCCCCCCCGCCCCCGCGTGTGCCTTCTCTTCCCTGCCTGACTGCAAAACTCGCTGTGTTTCTCTAAATTGTTGTATCTGAATAACCAGAGGGCTCAGATGCTTGAGCCCTGGCCCCAGCCCATCACTCAGATACGGAGGACAGCTTCTTCGCTAGCCTGAGACTCTGCCTGCGGGCTTCTCAGGCTGCAGGCTCCCCGGACGCTCGCACTGGGAGCCACAGTGTCGGGAGCCAAAGCCCCTGGGAGCTGCCCTCCAGCAATGATGCGGGAGCTGGTGGACAGTCCCCCAGCACCCTGGCCCCTGGAGTGGAACAACTCTGAAGCGCACTCGTCCGTTTTCCTGGAGTCTGAGCCGGGCTGCCCAGGGCAGGGACTGCTCATCGGTGCTCCCTGTGTTGGCCGCCTCCCCTTTCCCGGTCCACGTTCCCAAACTTTAACAGTCTTTCTTGGGATCAGCTCCCAGTGAACCGACTGGCGCGTGAACTTTTGCCTCAGAATCTGCTTCTGTGAGAACTCGACCTAGGGCCGCAGGTAATCAGATCCTGACCTCTGGCATCACCGAGTGCCTTGTCTCTCCGGGTCACTCGCCAGCCACCGTGGACCGGACTGTCTACCTTCCATAGCAAGGGGGATAAGGTCCTCCAAGATCAGACCCCTGCTGACTGTCCAGCCGCACCTTTCCCCAATCCTTTCTCCACCACATCCTCCTGCGTGACTCCCACGTACCAGCTACGTTCCATGATGTGTGGTTTTTGGAATATATTCCAGTCCTCAGGGCTCTGGCCCTGTGCCACGCTGGTCTCTCTGCCAGGAACGCCCCTCCCCACCATTCGTTAATCTCCCTCCCGCTCGGCTGCAAGGTCTCCGGCTTCCCTGAGCACCCCCCACAAGCTCGCATCTGAGCTGGGTGACCTGTCCCTCTTCTGTGCTCCCAGACCACTCTGTCCTCATATGGCCTGTATTCTTGCACTAGACTGTAAGCTCCAGCACTCAGAAACTGTTTCTTATGTATCTTCAAATTCCAAAGCCTGGCACCACACCTACACAGAGTAGGTTTTGAAAAAATGCTTGATAAGTTAATGGGGGGAAAGGTCATAAATGAACAAAGCTTTTAATTTTGGAACGTTCTTCTAAATAAGACCGTTCTTCCAAGACAAGGTGGGATATGGTGAGAATCAGGAGGAAGGTCTAAAACACTTTGTGGGCAGCCAGTGTCGAGACAAGGCAGCAATGACTTCCTGTAAAAGAGACGACCTTTGGCTTTGAAAGTCACCAGAGATGGTGATAGTTGGGCACTGGAATTGGAAAGGAGATATTCCAGAGAGAGAGCCTGAACACAAATGACTGAGGAATGATCCAGGCCCGCGGAGCACAGAGCACCCAGGAGAGCTAGGGGCGGGCAGGGAGGAAGGTGCGGATGGGGGAGCCTCTCTGACCATGTAGACACTGTTGCAGAAAACCGATCCCACGGGAAACCAAGCACCACACTCAGAGAGTTGGAGAACTCAGGTTTATTAGGCCGGCGGACCCAGATGAGCTAACGCTCCAAAATTCTGGGCCCTGTTTCAGGGGAGTCTTCTCCTTATATAGGTTAAAACATACAGCTATAATCGGTACAAACTGATTGGTTACAAAATTACTATAGGTTACTGGGCAGTTACGGAGCGCGGGAGTTGCTACGGGCGACACGCGTAAGGGGCAGGGCTTCTAACAAACTTGCAGGAGCAGGACATTCCATTCTCATCAGGACTAAGGTCTCAATCGGCATTCCCATATTGGTTGCAGGTTGAAGTTAATGATCACATAACAAGTCTATGTGCATAGGGTCTCACACAAAGGCTTGGGGTGGGTGCCTAAGAATGAGGCATTCTTCCCTTATCTGATCACTCTAGTAACTCATTTTACTGTTTAACTGAGAGTGGCGAGCAGGCCTTTGCAAGAGAGAGGAGAGTAAGCAGTTACAAGTCTGGAAGTTTCAATTTCCTCATCACCACCATCCCAAAATGTGTGACTTTGCTTATTGTTTCATATGCTGACCCTCCCCCAGCACTGCCATCTTTCCTTCCTTCCTTAGCTTCCTCCGTTCGTGGGTGAGGCTTCCTGTTAAGTCGTTCTGAGAACTGTGGTTTTCAGAGCTTCAGAGACCAGGAATGCCTGCCAGCAAAATTACCACTGAAGATCCCCACTGGATTCCAAGAAACAATCCCTCACGGGGCTAACCTGGGCACCTCAGGGGGTGTGGAGCATCCCGGGGGATGAGCGGTTGTCCTCACTGTGGAGGCCCATCCTCGATGGAGTATTCAAGGCCACTCAGGAGGAGCCCTGTGCCACTTCACGTTTTGCCACAAAGCCAGATCGTAATGACCAGGATGCTTGCTATTTAGAGGAGCTCTGCCATGAATCATTTCCAGGACAGAGACGCTCCTGTGAAGTGAATCGCCGTTCTCTTTTGTTTTTTAATTAATAATTTGGAAAACCTACATACGGTAAATTTCCATTTCTCTAGAATCCAGACAATATATGTATGTATAAATAACTATGCGGTAAAAGAAAGACTATACAAGGACAAGAGCATTCATAAGAATGACAAAAACATGCTACCAACTCCTAGGATGTCTTCTGAAAATTTTACTACTGGTTAATAATTTCTTATCGACAGTTCCAAAAATCATGGCAGCAAAAATTGACCTGAATGAATGAGAATTTATTTATATTCATTTATCTCACAAGTATTCATGCCTTTTGCTGTAGACACATTGTATTTTATTACAGGGTGCTGTCCTAGACCCTCCTGGGGGCATTATATAATATATAGTTCTTGGGAGCAAAAATGCTCTCACTTCCAGAACACATCTGGCCCAAAGGACTTCAGATAAAGGATTCTCAGCATAAGCCCGTATAAACTGTATTCATCTTTATTTTAGCATTGGAGAGAAATGGCATATTTCCTGCCATATCAGTAAACAAAGGATGTCACAGTCATCAGCGATTGCAGCCGATGGTGGGCTGGTGAGCCCTGAGGGAACTCAGGAAGGAAAGGATCCTTGCCATCTAGCAGCCACCAGACTCCAGCCACTCCCTAAGGTGAGCCCTGAGGAAACTCAGGATGTGAAAATACAGGATACTGGCCCCAGAGCTGCAGTGCATATCAAAGGAATGACTTCAGTGAGTTTAGACTCCTGCATCTTCCCATACATAGAAAAGCACTAAATTCCTTAACTTGGGATATCTGGTTTTCTTTCATTAACAATACTCTTTTGATGTTCAGACTACCTACCTTTTGTTGCAAATCTTCTATGTAACCTGGCTCCCCCCTCTCCTCCTCAGAGCAGATCTCTCAGGGTTGAGATGCTGCCTCATGGGCTTGAAGTCCTAATAATTCCTGACAAATAAAACATAATTCTCAACTTTAAGGCTGTAAATATTTTTTTAGTCGACATTAGACACTTTTTAGGATGGTTCAACTTTGTGACGTTGAAGTGCTGTTTATTCCCTTTTCATTGCCTGCTGTCTTCCTGTCCCCTCCTGGATCCATACATCACCCCCTGCTCTCTGTCCCAGCTGGCAACCCACGTGGATGGCCTCATTCTGGCTGACCCTCTGGATGGCCAGTGTCAGGGACTGGCTGGAGGACCAGGGGAGGTTGGGGCATCTCCTCTCCACGTCCTCCCACGTCGGTGCGCATTGGTGCACTACCTGCCGCACTCCCCACGTCAGCTCCTGCCAGGCAGCCCAGGTCACAGTCACAGCTCCAACCACTAAATCCCTCCCTCCTTCAACTCCTCGGGTGGGATCTGCTCCCCACTCTTGCAGAAGGTGGATGTACCCAGCTCCGTGTATCCTGCCCACACCTTGCAAGTGGCTCCTTTACTAGAGTCTCTCCATTTGCACCACCTGGATGAATGCTGTTTCCTGCTGTACCCCAACCAGAGTCCCTGTAATGCCCTATAAAATGCACTGATCTTGAATCAAGAGGATTGAGTTTTAGGATCGGCTAATTTTGGGCAAATCACTTCACTTTTCTGCTCCTTAAGTTTTCCTGTCTTAAAAGGGGGGCTCCTAATGCCTGTTTCAGAGTGTGCCTTGATAATAAAACCAATCAGTGTGTGTTCAAATGTCCAGGAAACTCTACAGAAATGCTAAGAATTCAAGAACACTTAGGAAATTAGAGTATTCAATTATTCCAAATAGCCTTGTATCCCAAATCTTCTGGATAAGAGTATTTGCTTTGTGTCTTAGTCAGTTCAGGCAGCTCTAACAAAAACAGCATGGGTGGCTTAACCAGCAAACATCTTGAGAAGCTGAAGATCAAGTCTCTGGCAGACTTAGTGTCTGGTGAGGGGACTCTTCCTGATTTGCAGACGGAGATGGCCGTCTTCTCCTTGTATCCTCACCTGGTGGAGAGAGAGATCCCCTGTCTCCTCCTCTTTTCATAAAGGCATGAATCCCATCATGAGGGCTCCGTCCTCACAATCTCATCTTACTCCAAGTACCTTCCAAGGCCCCACCACCTACTACCATCCCACTGGGGTTAGGGTTTCAAAACATGAATTTTGGGGGGACATAAACATTTAGTTCATGACACTTTGTTAAAGCAAAATATCCCTATGCCCTGTGCTGAGACCAGAGGTGACTAGAAAAAGGAAAGCCCCAGCCTGCCCTCTCTCCTTCCTAGGTGTCCACCTTCTTTGCTGCCTGCACTTAATTTTTGTCATCCAACTTCAGTGAGTGTCTTGGGCAGAAACTTCTGGGTTTTAGTCTGACAAGGACCAATTTACTTTTTCTTTTCCATCTTCTGCCATTTTGTAATTGTTTGGACTTCATTTTTATGATCATCAATATTCTGTCCTGTTTGGGGGGGCTTCTCTATCTGCTTTAAAGTCACATGTTTCCATAGAGTGTAAAGTAATAATTTTTAGTAAGAACTCTATCACTCACTGAAATTCTCTTCACCGCCTCATGCCAACTCTATCTCAGACAAGGATCACCTGTGGATGCTTTTTATCAATAAGAAATTTTTGCTTTGGCTTTAGAAAAATCCAGATCAGTTTTTTTGTGTGGCCAAAATTCACCAGAAAGATATTTTACTCTCTGTTTTACTTTAATCATATAGACTTGATCTTTCTGATCTTTTCCAGGAGTGCATCATTCCAACACTGCATGGGTGTTCCCCGTAAAATGGAACAATCAACAAGATTAAGTTACTTTGAGTTGTTAATTGCTTTGCCAGAACTTCCTCTTCCTATCACAAAACACAGCCTGAGCAGCACATTCAATTTTGCCTAATTCTTCCCAGAGCTTTAGCAAACAAGATACATTCTGGAAATAAAAGTGGCTTCACATGTAAATGACCAGTTGATACTTTGAACCTCCCAATAACCCTTATTATTTATCGTTACCAAATCTACTGCTAAAACAGCTTTGAGAATTCAAATTCTCTTGATCCCTGGAGTTTTGCTGTACTAAATATTTGCTAGAAATAAAGAGGACATTGTTACAAGACGTGGCAATACTTTGATATGCAAAGATTTTGATCTTGCTAATTATGATAATTGTATTTAATTGCTGTGACTTGGTATCATTTTCCTTCTTGATAATATATAGTTATACTCAAAAAACCAACAGAATTACTCTCTTCTAGGTAAGACATTGCACGACACCTCTGTAGTGTGTGTGGAAACCCAAATGGGGAAGCCCTACACATCTTCTGTGTGATCTCGGCCGCATCTTCTCAATTCTGCCATTGTAGTGTGAAGTAGTCAAAATAATAGGTACGCAAATGGGCATAGCCGTGTTCCAATAAAACTTTATTCACAAAAAGAGGTGTTTGGGTAGATTTGACCCCCGGGGGCTTATAACTTGCCTTTGCCTCCTTTAATTTACCTAAGAGCATTTGCTATATTGTACTGTAATTTTTTGAAACTTGTCTGTCTCCTCCATGAACGCATGCACTTCTAACGCAGATTCTCCTGTTAAACATTTTCAAAAATAAAGCCTACTCTTTGGGCAATCCGCCATAAAAATAATTGATTCAGGCAAGTCACCAGTGGATACCAAAGCAAGTGAGAAATATTTTAATGAGAAACAAGATATCTACACAGTCTCTGAATATCTCCCCACAACATACTAATTACGAAGGGGAAAACAGTACTTTTACAGGAGAGAAACCAAGCAAAAACCCCCTCGATCAAGTGATCCAGGTTAAGATACCTGATTATGGGATAAATCAACACCATATGTCTCACTTCTGTGAGATTCCTGCCAAAAAGAAATAATCCAAGTCCGGTTGTGTGAAAATATCAAAGAAACCCATACTGAGGGACATTTTGCCTAATATTTGGACTATATCCTTCTACATATCAGTGTCACGAAAGACAAAGACTGAGGAACTGGTACAGATTGAAGAAGAGAAAAGAAACATGACAAGTGAAGGCAACATACGACCCAGGATTTTCTTTTTATAAAGGAAAACTGGGCATTATTGGGAAGATTGACAAAATCTGAAAATAGTCTGCAGATCAAGTAGTATTTTGCATCAAAATTAATTTCCAGATTTTGATAATTGTACAATGATTATGTCCTTGATTTTAGTAAATACACACTGAAGTATTTACAGGTAAAAGGGCATCACAGCTGCAACTAGGATGACCAGTTGTCCCACTTTGCCTGGGACCGAAGGAGCTCTCAGATGTAGGACTTTTAATATTAACATCAGCAAAGGCCCAGGCAAGCTGGGAGGAGTCAGTCACCCCAGCTGCAAGTGACTCTCAAAGGGTTCAGAACAAACGTGTGGATGTGTGTTTGTCTTGGTGTCTGGTTGTGTCTGCGTGTATGTATATATGCAAAACAAATGTGGTAAATGTTAACATTTGGGAGATGTGTGTAAACAACCTTTGTACTATTCTTGTCACTTTTCTATGTCTGAAATTACAGCAAAATAAAAAAAAAAGTCAAAAGGAAATAAAGTCCAACTCAGTTTGAAGAAAGGGCCTCCTAGGTAGATTCAAATGTGGTTTCGGTGTCATAGTAGTAAGTACAGCAGCCCAACGTAGGAACACAGTGATCTGAGTCTCTGGCTTGTGGGGTGTTACTCAAAGAGCAGCCCCCTGACTTCAGGGTAGGGGAAGCCCTGCAGCACCCGAGCTGGAACGCTGGAAGCCTGTGTTAGATACCATGCTTTTAGACCCAAGAGTTCGAGGCGAGTCAGAAAATAACCGAAAGTCAGCAATTGTTTCAGCACCCATTCTTTGCTGGGCACGATGTTACTTGCTTTCAGGTACACTCTCTCAGTCCTCAGAACCACCTTGCGGGAGACTGTTAGAAACCTCATTTTACAGATGAAGGGAAAAAAATCATGAAAGAGTGAAATACTTGATTAACGGAGCAGAGCTACAAGTGGCCAAGGAGGGATCCCAAACCAGGTCCAAATAACAGAAGACGACACAAATGCTTCACCCTGGGGGTGCGGGTGGGGCAGTTAAACACTGCATATGGATCCCTGCTGGGGAATGGGAAGTGGCTGTTTAAAAATACGAGTTATTGCTGCATATATTGATATATGTGTTGTTAAATTTTATTTATTTATTTATTATTTTTTGGGGGGGTTCACCAAGTTCAATCATCTGTTTTTATACACATATCCCTGTATTCCCTCCCTCTCTTGACTCCCCCCCGCCCTCCCTCAACTCCCCCCACCCTCCCCGTCCCAGTTCTCTAAGGCATCTTCCATCCTCGAGTTGAACTCCCTTTGATATGTGTTGTTGAGTCAAATTAGCCCGTCCACACTCAGTTTGTGTTATATGCTCCCTTTGCGCACGCAGGTACGTGTTTAATCTGTGTGTGTGTGTGTGTGTGTGTGTGTGTGTGTGTGTGTGTATGTAAAACTATATGTGCGCATTTTGCATTAATAGAAAGATCAAGGGCCACAGACTTCTCAAACTTTAGAGCCCAGAAGAATCACCTGGTGAACTTATTAAAGTGTATAGGAGCACGCTCTGCTCCGACTAAAGAGGTGGGGACCCACAGATCTGCATTTCCAATAAACGCCTAGAATCTGGAAGGCCACCAATCCAGCTATTTCCAATGGTTTCACCCAGAGAGTAGGAATTTTTACTTTTTACTTAAAAAAAAATTGTATTGTGTGAATATCTTTAAACAAGCATGTACCACTTTTATACTTTGTAAATTTATTTTTCACTCCTGCCCGGATCCCAGTCCTCTTACCACATCCCTCAGCCACCTGACAGCTAGTGGACTCAAGACCAGCCCGTTACTGGCAGCTGAGACCCGATCCCCAGGGGAGGCAGAGAGCTGTGAGCCCATCCTGTAAAAGTGAGTCTTCCCAGATGCCAGGCTTAAGGTAAGCTCAGGGGCTGGCTCATATGTAGAAAACTCATCTGAGCTTCTGGAAACAGCAGCTGTGGCATCTCCAAAGAAATGGATGCCAGGGAGGCCAACACTCAACAAAGGCAGGTTGTGACCTCCCAGGGCAGCTGCTGGGAGCAAGGACAAAAGAAACTCCCAGCAACTAACCGGTTCCTACAGGAAAAGAGTAACTAGATTTTTTTTCTTTAGTGTTTGTGAGCAACTTGCTCTAAACTCGGGCATCTGCTTCCTCTCCCAGAGTAGCAGCCCATGGAAGTTCGAGGAACCAGAGATGGTGCACGGAGACAGAGGTGGTTGGGATGGAATCTCTGCCACTGAGAACGACTGGAAGGGGTGCTGGGGCTTCTGGGTCCCCCATTCCTGCTCTGTTTTGCTGCTGTTTCCCCTAAACAGAGTGCGGGATGCTGGGGAGAGGAGGGAAGCCCCCACACAGAGAGAAAGCAAAAATCCAGCATCTTATCGCTTCTCATAACTTCCATCACACAGGCACTGGTCCAAGCTGTGGACCATCTCTCATCTAGATGACTCTGATAGCCATAGACTTGGCCGCAGCCACAGCAAAGCCCATGACTGCCCTGCTTCTGCTCTAGTCACTGTCAGTCTGTGCTCAACACTGCAGCCCTGGTCATCTTGTTAATACTATGGAAATCAGATTGCGGCACACAGTTGCCTCCAGTGGCTTCCCCTCTCACTCAGAGTTAAGTCTAAACTCCTTACAGTGACTCATGAGGCCCTTCCCAGTCTGGTACTCAGATGCCTCTCTGACCTTATCAAATATTAGTCCCCGCCTTGATGACTTCTCTGTAACTGTGTTGATCTCCTGCTCTTCCTCAAGCTACCCAAACATGTCGTGCCTCTGGGCATCTGTGCTTGCCCTTCCCTCAGTCTGGAATGCTTTTCCTTCAGGTATCTGCCTGACTTTCTTCCTCACTAATGTCAGCTTTTTGCTTACATAACCTCTTCTCAATGAGGCCTTCTCTTGCCACCATATCTATCTAGAACTGCAACCTTCAATACAATTCCTCTGCTTTACTTTTCTCCTTAGCACTTACCACCACCTAACATATTATACATTTAACTTATTTGGTGATAGTCTTTGGTCTCATTAGACTGAAAGTTCCATCAGAACAGGGACTTATTTCCGTGGCTGTATCCTAAGCGCCCAGAACATCTCCTGGAATATAGCAGGCACATAAATGTCTGTTGATTGGTTACAAAATGTATGGGAATCATTCTGCTCAGATTTCTGAGTGCCCTGACCTCCGTCATGCTGAATTTGCCATAAGGATGCATAAGTCCTAATGTGATGCATGGAAGAGAGGACATTTGGACTTAAGCATGCATGTTACTAAATACTCAGCAGCTTCAGACTGTCCGAAAGGTCTTCAAGTCCTAGCCACCCTTTCTATTGAAAATCCCACAACTTAGAAAATCCTCACATCTTAGAAAATCTATTTAAACACAACTACCTTTCACATTAAACATAACTTTGGCTTCAATTTTTTTAAAGGACTATTACAATTTTGCTTTTGAAATCATTTGGCAGTGAGTAACAAAGTTAATTACAACTGGCACTGACTTTCAGCAGTCATACACTTGGGAGTTCCTTTGAAGTGAAATCAAATCTAACCTTCAAATGGTCTCCAAATGTAATGAAATTTTTCTGAATAATCAGTTCAACAGTTAATGAAATGGGGATAATGCTCTGCTTTGTGAGCATTTAGATAAGCACTTGTGAATTCAGGTTTTGCCATGCTGCTTGTGTATATGAGAGCCCATAATTGTTTTCTTTGGGGACTCAGCCATGTTTACAGACCCCTGGAATCTCACTGCACCCAGGTCTTGGACCCAGAAAATCCAATGGATAAAACAGTCATGGCAAAAGTCAGAGTTAGAAAATGGAAGTGTCCCTTTACTGCCTGCCAGTGTAGGTCCTTGGCAATGAGAGATGTTCCACAAGGATGCTGGGGAGCCAGGAGCCATGGCAGGGCTCCCCATGCTCGGGCTACCAGTCTCTGCCCCACGCTGCTGTCACACAGAGCCGGGTACCCATTCTTGATGTGTGGCAGACCTCTGGTGGCCAGGCAGACCACTTCCCTTCCTGACCCTCCTCTCCACCATCTCCTGAGCCCTGGTGAAGGAAATGTTTTCACTGACATTTTATGACACTTTTGCAGAATTCTGTTGACTCATGCGAGACAAGATGGGGATTTTTCTGCAGCAGTTGCCACCTGGGAAAACAGATCCGTTAGTCACATCATATGCCAAGCCCGGCTGTTGTCTGTGCAGAGCATTTTTAATCATGTAACTTTCAAAGCTGTCCCTCATCTGCAATGACATTAGCCTGGGTGAAATTGTTTCCCCCTCTTAAGCTGTCAGTGGCTGAGGTTTTCTTGTTCCTCTCTCTGGCAGAGGCACATTTATTTATCACAGAAGAGCCTGGTTCAGAAAGTATCCGTGCAAATTTCCTTCTGGAGCTGAAAAGAAAACATCTCCTTCCTAGCCTGTGCCATCCACTGACAACCCTTCCAAACCCAAACCTAGTTACTCGTCCTAGGGGACAGATGTCATCCAAAGCAGGCACGGATCATTTTGTTTGTTTTTCTTGCTAACCCGGCACGACTCTGAACCCACTCTGTAAACAAAAGAGACAGGAGAACAAGACTCCTTACACGTCCTGCTTTCCTCCCAGTGTGCTGACATTTCAAAGGCCCATATGTTTCCCTAAACAAAGTTTCGTGGAAATATGTATTAAAAAATAATACGATGGTTTTTGGTTTTTAGGTTATTCCAACTCTAGAGGAGAGAGGCTGCCTGCCTGTGGCTGTGTAGGGCAGTTTGCAGGATGCTCTGATTGTCTCTACCCCTCTGGTAAACAGCAGGCATGTTTGAAAGGTTTAAAATGGAGATATGGCTGGAGACCTGTGATATGTGTGTGCTTCTTCATTTAGCCGTGTAAGTTAGCAACATTCTACAAGTGAGCCACAGGCAAGATATAGTTTTAATAAATATTTCCTGTTCAGAAGTGGACAACTAGATAGTGTTTGAACACATCAGAGTCCTGAAGAGTTGTTATAGACATTTGCTAGCCACCCCTCCAGCATGGATTCTTCCCTTCCTGGTGTTGCTATCCCTTGGGAATACACACCTCTTCCACCCTCGCGGTGGTCCAGATGGAACTGACCTTGGCACCAGCTTCAGGAATGAACTATAATTGGCTCAAGCCAACTGATGTATCCCATTCCTCAGGCCAAATGCTTTGGCTGGGCATGAGTTCATGCTTCAATTCAGGCCAGTAATTCGTAGCAATAGAAACCTACATTAAGAAAAGAGAAAGAGCTCAGATAAACAACCTAACTTTACACCTCAAGGTCTAGAAAAAGGGGAACAAACTAAGCCCAAGTTAGTAGGAAAAAGGAAGTAACAAAGATCAGAGCAGAAATTTTCAATGAGATAGCGACTAAACAGGCAATAGAAAAAAAGACAATAGAAAAGATCAATGACACTAAGAGCTGGTTTTTTGAAAAGATAAACAAAATAGACAAACCTTCAACTAGACTTACCAAGAACAAAAGAGGAAGGACTCAAATAAATAAAATTAGAAGTGAAAGAGGACTCCAATAAAAATTTTTAAATAAAAAGAAAAAGTGAAAGAGGAGACATTACAAGTAATACCACAGAAGTACAAAGGATCATAAGAGACTGCTGTGGATAATCATATGCCAACAAATTGGACAAGCCAGAGGAAATGGATACATTCCTAAAAGCAAACAACCTACCAAAGTTGAATCATGAAGAAAGAGAAAATCTGAACAGACTAATTACTAGTAAGGAGCTTGATGTAGTAATCAAAACCCCCCAACAAAAAAAGTCCAGGACCAAATGAATTCACTGGTGAGTTCTACCAAACATTTAAAGAAGAAAGGATCCTAATCCTTCTCAAAGTCTTTCCATTTGGGCCAGTGAGAGAGGTGACAATCCCAGGACTTGCGTGAAAAATACTAAGAGAGATTCTCTGCCCCACGATTGCACCTGGTGTGGTGTGAGGATGGGCAACCCACTGCCCTGGGGAGGGAGCCCAGAGTTGCCAGGAGCCTTGTGTAGCATCTGGAGCTGAAACTATCACCACTGGAGAGACTGAAAGAGCCAGATCCTTGGGTGGCTTAGCTTTGCTGAAGCCAGCCCTGCCTCTGGGTTTTTCAGTTATATAAACCAATACATTCTCTTCGCTGTTTAATTCGAGTCTAATTGAATCCTCGGTCACTCGCAACCACAAGCAGCCTAAATGATTCAAGGCTGCCAGTGCTACTCCCAGCCGTGCCTAGCCAGCCTCTGAAGAAACGCAATCTTGTGAATGTGTCTTTGTTTTTTTGTTTTTGTGGCTTTTACCTCACTAGTGTGCTCCATTCTTCTTTTTTCACATGGAACCCCATTGTCTCTTAGGGAACCACCTTCCCCAACTCTCAGGCCAGCCATCCTACCTAACCCCACCTCCCGGCTCCAGCACTGGGCATGTGACACAGGCATAACCCACCGCGGCATTCCATTCACGGAACGGACAGGATCACGGATGGGTGCACGACGCCCAGATGGCCAAGGAAAATAAGATTCAGGACTTTTAAGTTTTATTGAAAAGGCAACTGGTGGTTTTGCTGAGGGAGGAGGTTATAAATGGATTTCTGGACATGTGTGCCACCGCATGGAGAGAACATTCCTGAAAACGAAGCAGTAGAAAGAAGAGAAAGACAAGACATACAGAGATGGTGAGAAAAGGGCCAAAATAAATATTTTTTATCACACTAAAATAAATATTTTTATTTGTTATAATATTCTTCTTTTCCCCTAGTACAAAAGTAATACATGATTAATGCAGAAAATCTGGAAAACACAAAGAAAATAAAGGGCAATTCACTTTTAGTACTACAACTCTGATGTCATGACTGCTAACCTCTTAGTGCATGTTGAGTCTTTTTCATATGCATAATTATGGACTTCTACAATATAATTTCCAAATTATGCAGGCGCATGGTAATTTCTTTAATTCCTCCTTTTTAACAACTGAAGTCATTTTCTTTCCTTCTTTCTTTTCTTTTTCTTTCTTTTTCCTATTATTTACTATTTACTAGCATGAACATCTGTGTTGGTAAACCTTTGCACACATCCATGTCCATGTTCTTAGAAAAAAATTGCAATGCCATAGGCATAATACATTTTCATGAGGTTGCTCCCAAGTTTTTATTATAAATAATGTTTAAATAAACACATTTATGCATTCTTTTGTATAGAATTAGCTCCTAGAAGTGGAATTGCGGGTAGAGGGCATGCTTGTTGAAGGTTTTTGGTACTCTGTCAAATTGCCCTGTGGAAGGTTATTTGACCCTGAGCCTCTGCTGCTCTGCCCACAATCACACACGCTGCGTGTGTCTATTACCTCATTACTATCAAGATGGAGTTTTCTTCATATGTTGGTTGGCTATTTGTATTGACGTTTCCTTTCCTTTTCTTTTTAACTTTTTATTTTATATTGGAGTATAGTTGGTTAATGATGTTGTGCTAGTTTCAGGTGCACAGCAAAGTGATTCAGTTATCCATATAATGTATCTATTCTTTTTCAAATTCTTTTCCGATTTAGACTGTTATACAATATTGAGCAGAGTTTCCTGTGCTATACAGTAGGTCCTTGTTGGTTATCCATTTCAAATATAGCAGTGTGCACATGTCAATCCCCAAATCCCTGACTATCCCTTCCCTTCTGGTAACCATAAGTTCATTCTCTAAGTCTGTGAGTCTGTTTTGTAAATAAGCTCATATATTGATGTTCATGTATTGACTTGCCTCTTTGCAACCAAAAACTTGGAATTCTTTTACTTTTCTTTCAGAAGTAACTGGGTAGATAAGGTAACACCTAATTATTCAGTTATTTTAGTTATTTTTCCAATGATATTTTCTGTAAGTTAAAACAAAAAAACAAAAAACCCTCCAGCTCTAGTGGATACATTTTGGTTGGAAACACCCATTGCCGTGGCTTCGAATTTTTGCTGATGATTTTCTGTATCACTGACCTGCCATGAGTTAAGTACAATGACTTGAGAAGTGATATTGTCTAGTCACACTACTTACGTAAAAGGGATTTGGAGCAAGATTTTCTGGGTTCAAATCTCAGCCCTATCACTTAGTGATTTTGTGACACTGGAAACATTGCTCAAAATCTTTGTGCCTCATTTTCCTTATCTGTAAAACCAGGATAAAAGTACCTACTTCATAGGATTGTTGTATCATTAAGGTAAAATGAGTAAAATACTTGTAACAAAGCCTCCTGGTATAAGGTAAGCCCTCAATAAGCATTAACTATTGCTAATGGAATATAATAGCTAAATAGGAAACTGAATGTTCACTGTGATACAAAAGATAAAAACATCCCACTTGATCTTCATTAACTCTCTGAATCAGCTTCTTTTGTTACTTTCATTTTATAAATGAACCAAGATGCAAAGGGGTTAACTTAGCCAAAATCTCCTTGTATGTGGAACTGGTACTAAAGGCCATCTATATGGCCTCTGGAAGACTATAGAGGACAGATTGTTGACATTAAACATTTTTTTAAATTTGAAGGCCATACTTTTGTTATAAAAGTTTAACTGCATTAAACCACTACAGGTAGAACTTCACATTCAATCTGCCTGTCACTTAAGTCTAGCATTAGAGCATTTTTACCCAGCAATCTAACACATATTTAATGATGGCACGCATCACAAAAGGCAGGATATTCTTAAATAATTTAAAGTTGATGTATACATCAGTGCCCTTACTGTCTAGTTCTAGTAGGTGAACATTTTTTAGAAAAAAATATATGAATGACATTACTACTAACCATGTTTTAAATGCTTAACAGACTCTCCTTATTAAGGTAGCAGGGCTGTTACAATCCTAAACACTTCTGTGGCTCTTCAATATCCCTTTGGGTGTCATTGTTTTAACTGATGGCCACGTGTATTTTATTAGATTGGGTTCAACTAGATAGTCAAGCACCCTAACCACAAAGTCCAATAAAGCGTGGCCTAATGACATTTCAAGGTTTATAACCCTGTTGGTAGGCAGAAAAGACGGTGCTGCTTTTACTTAATAAAGATTAGTGCTCCGATGCTGGGTAGATGTTTATATTGGTTCAGGGTGTGGGTGATGACGTAGATGGAGAGGACAGAGCAGAGAAAGTGGAGACTAAAATGTTATTAGCAATAAAAGGTAAACCCTTCCAGAGAAATAATAATAGTTTTGACATGGGAATGAACCTCCCAGTCAGGCAGTTCAACCCCCTACTGAGAGGTGGGATCAGGCAAGTCTCTCCTCTAAACTGGTTGCATAATATTTTTTTTTCCCCTTAGGAGGTTTCACAACCTCTTTGATAAACTGTTAATGTGCTTATTCAATCGTATCATGGGGAAAGGTAACTAATTTTTAACTTTAGCCAGGATGGCTTGACCTTCCCATGCTAACTCTGTTGAATCAATTCAGGCTTCAGTTCCATAACCTTTCTTTCACTCCTCATCACAAATTCCATCACAACAAATGATAAATGCAACAATTGAAAATGCTTTGTTTTCCCTTTCACTTGATTGAAATACTCAGCTTTAAATGTATTGCTATTTAAATGATCTCTAATCTTAGTCACCAAATCCATCATTTGGATCAAAAACATTAGGCGGGCACCCACCTACCCAGCCCTAAATCCAAGCAAATGTTTTCGAGGAAGGACCATTTCACCGGGCTTTGAGATGGACAGAGGCCATCCAACAAATCCATGTCTGAAGATTCTTAAAAGAAAGAACTTTGAAACGGTTCCTCCAAGAACTAGTTTCACAGATGTTTTGTTGCCTATGAGTTTAAAGGGTAGGATGGAAACTGCCCAGCGCTGCAAGTCCAACTACCTCAGCTCTCATTGTGTGTGGTCCCAGGAGAAATATCAAGTACTCTGAGCCTCAGTTTCCTCTTCTCTAAAGTGAGCCTGGAGGAGGATCCAATGTGTGAACACAAGGGATACCCCTTGTGGTGATTACTTCCGGGTGGATTTAATGCACGTCACCTGGGGAAATGAACTTTAGCCTCCAAGACTGTAGCTTCAACTGCCTTAAATGGAAGGAGCCTGACCTGTGAACCCTAGCTTGGTTTAAAATAGACTCTTTCTGGCAGTTTTTTTGGAAGTTCACTATGGGAGCAGAGATAAAAAGAAAGTCCTGAAACATCTTTGGCTGTTCCATAAAATCTTGGAGCTGTTGCTTTTATGCTGAAAGATTATTAAATGGAAGCCCTTTTGCATTCCAAATCACCTCTAGAGTAACTTTTGCTTGGATGATAAAATACCAGATGAAATGACATTTTAAAAACTTCTATTGTAAAATATTGCTTCCTGAATTCATGCATGCCCAAATATAATGCACTATGGTAAAGTAGTTAATAAGAGTCTGAGGTCTGGAGCCCTATCACCTTCAAATTTTGCTTTTGCCACTTATTAGCTGTGTGACCTTGGATAAGTTACTCAAGCTTTCTGTGCTTCAGTTTCCTCATTGATAAATAGGGATAATAGAAGTATCTACCTTATAGGACTGTAGGGAGAATTAGCTAAATTAACAAATGTAAAAGACTTAGAATATTATAAGTGCTGTGTTTAGTGTTAGCCCTTAGAACAGTGTTTGGCAATTAGTAAGCACTGAGTAAATGTTAGCTTTTACATTACAGTTTTAAATGATAGAGGCTGCCATGCAGGAGAGTGGGAAGAACTCAGGAAGGGAGATTAGGACAAATCCATTTAGTTTATATGCTTTAGTCATTGTGTCTACAATGTTTATCAAACCAATTATCTTTCTTGAGAGGTAGGTTTGTTCTGGCTATCCAGAGATGCCCAGAACTCAAGACTGGAAAGAAACGTAAAGCTCTAATAGCAGGTAATTAGAAGGAGCTCACTTTAAAAAATATGTTTGCTTTTTAATGGCCCTTTAAATGAGCTCATGGGAAGTTTATTATACAATGCTTGCGTGCACCAAATGCCTTAATGAGGAAAGCCTTATTGCAATTCAGTTGTTTAAATAATATACAGGCTGTGTCCCTCCTGGGACTCTGTTCCCTCTGTGAGAGTCAAAGATTCTTTGAATGTCCCAAAGTATTCCAAAGCAATCACAAAATCACATTTCAGAACTAGAAGGGAATTTAGAAACCATCTCCTCCTAAGCTCTCTTTTTATAGCTGAAGAAACAAACCCAACAGGGTTAAAGGATTTGCCTGAGGCAACTCAGCAACCTCCAAGCTAAAGTCAACCCTCACTTTCTTTAACTCTTAGTCCAGCCCTTTGTACTAACCTCTCTCCAATCTTAGAGAGGGGGGAGAGGGAAGGAAAGAGGGAGGGCCAGAGGGGAAAGGACCCTGCTACTTGCAGACTTGCAGATGGGGAATGCCCCACATTTTTTCCCTTTACACAGGAAAAAGGATAAACTGATCACATACGTAGAAACAATTATAATTTAGCAGAGAAAGTATCAAGGCTAAGCAATGAATTACCAAGCATTCAAGGCAAAACTTTATTAGCCACAGGTATCTTTCTTGTTTATTTTTACTTCATTGGGACTAAAACCTGTTGCTATGGACAGCATTTTGTGATGCCTGTGGACAAACAGTGTGGCTAACTACCCAGCTGGTGAGGCTTTGCTCTCCTGGAATTATTCTAGAAAACAATGTAACCTGACAGAGGTGTGACAGGGCCCTCAGGGTGGTTATAGCTTATCTTTGGCATTTCTTTCTGCAGCTCTTACACACCCACAAAACCATACAGGAACCATCGAGGAGCTGGACTTAAGGAAGTTACGACTCCCCAGCCTAGGGTGTCCACGGTCCACAAAATAGATGTCTGTAAGAAGTGGACCCTACCAGAGGAGCACTCAATCTCACATATTGAATTTGGAGGGAAGATCACATAACTATTTACTCAACTTCACAGGTACTTGCAAATCACCCGCTCTGTTCCGTTGGTGAATAAACAAAGCTTACATGCAAATGATGAACACCCAGGTTTGGCCAGGACTCCTGAGCAGTGTAGGTCGGCATGCCAGTGGAGACTTCACTGGAGGGTTCCCGGCTCCCATCTTTAACTTGGTGGGTTATCATTCAGTTATTCTGGTTACTTTAAGTGTATGTGATATCATATCTCTGCAGAGAAGATGTTTCTGCAAATCTGACTGGCACTGCATACTAATGGGTAGACAAAACTGAAAGAGATAAGAGATAGGTCCTTGCACCTAAGTGTGGGGCCCACGTAGAACTCTCAGAGCCATGCAGTGTTTGCATATTTCTGGGACGTTTACCACCTCTGACCTCTGCAGTTGTCTTCTATTACTGGGAATTCCCTAACCACCAGATTGCAGCTTCTGCAATTCAGAGGCTCATGAAGGTTTTTGTTTGTGCCTCAGATCACATAGAACCAGCATCCAAACATTAGTATCTACAGCCCTAAACATCCTTTAAGGCTTTAGTTTTATAAAACAAAATGACTGCCTATCAGGTGTGATTTTCCATGGATGCTGGGACTGCCAGACACCCTCTACATCCTCTACATCCTCCTCCTCAAACTAGCTCATGCCTGGAGTCCTGCCTGTAGAGACTCGTCAGTCAGTAAAAGAGTAATTTATCTGGACTGTACAGATAGGCTTCAGACCTCCGTGAATGTTGAGATTATACACAGAGTTTGGGTGCATTTGCCCATTTTTAGGCCCGAAGAGAGGCTCTTGAGGTCTTTGCTGGTACTCAGAAGTGTGGGTAACCCACCAAAAGTTTAAAAATGATTGCTTTTTCTGATAAGATGTTTTGTTATTTACTATTGAATGTGCCTGAAAACACATAAACACGCGGCCAGAAATTTTATATGTCACAAAGAGGGCCAACTGGAAACTTTGCCTAAGATATTTTCTAGGAAAACAAATAATAATTCTTTTTAGTTTTTTTCCTATTCTTTATTCAAAACAAAACCTGTGTACTCTTTTTTTTTTTTTATTTTATTTTATTTTATTTTCTTTGGGGGTACACCAGGTTCAATCAACTGTTTTTATACACATATCCCCATAAAACCTGTGTACTCTTGAGAGAGATGATCACAGCACAGACACTACCTTTTCATTCTTCACCTCAGAAGTGAGGCCTGAGTACAGGACTAATAGGGACTCTGAAACTCACTCTGGAAAATGTTCTCTCTCAGAGCAGAGATGGTCAAATTTCTGTAAAGAGTCAGTAGTAAACATTTTCAGCTTTTTAGGCCATGTGGTCGCTGCTGTAACTACACAGCTCTGCTGTTGTGCAGAAAGCAGCCGCAGACAACGTGTAAACAAATGGAAGTGGTGAGGGTTCAGTAAAACTTTATTTACAAAAAAAGTGGCTAGCTGGATTGGCCCATGGCAGCAGTTTGCATCTCTGTCTTAAAGGTTTAAAGATGCTATTGAACAAAAACAACAAGGAGCACATATTTGTCAGGTTTATGATGTATATACCACCTTCAGGTTACTTTGCAAAAAGTGAAATGACTGATTATATTATTCTGTTGGTTGTTGTGTTGGAATGAAAGTTTTGAATAATTTTAACAAGTTTTTATACAGGCTGGGCAAGCTATGGGTGACATTAAACATCTGACAATTAAAATCAATAACTCCACGTGCCACCATCAACAAAATGAAAAGACAACCTACTGCATGGGAGAAAATATTTGCAAATGATATAACCAATAACAGGTTAATATCCAAAGTATATAAACAATGTGTACAACTCAATATATTTAAAAAAAAAACAATTCAAGAATGGACAAAAGACCTGAATAGACATTTCTCCAAAGAAGACATACAGACAGCACAGGCACATGAAAAGATGCTCAACACCATTAATCATCAGAGAAATGCAAGTCAAAACCAGGATGAGGTATCACCTCACACCTGACAGAATGGCCATCATCAAAAAGAACACAAGTAACAAATGCTGGAGAGGATGTGGAGAAAAGGGAACCCTCATACAACTGTTGGTAGAAATGTAAACTGGCGCAGCCACTGTGGAAAACAGTATGGAAGCGCCTCAAAAAGCTAAAAATAGAATTACCATATGACCCAACAACCTCACTCCTAGATGTATATCCAAAGAAAATAAAAACACTAATTCAAAAAGACGCATGCACCCCAATGTTCATGGCATTATTTACAATTGCCAAGATATGGAAGCAACCTAAGTGTCCATTGACAGATGAATGGATGAAGAGGATACACATACACACACACACATTGGAACATTACTCAGGCAGAAAAAAGAATGGAATTTTGCCATTTGCAACAATGTAGATGGACCTGGAAGGTGTTATGCTAAGTGAAATAGGTCAGACAGAGAAAGAAAAATACTGTATGATTATCACTTATGTGTGGAATCTAACAAAAAAAAGAAATGAATGAATATAACAAAACGGAAATAGGCTCCCAGATATAGAAAACAAACTAATGGTTACCAGTGGGTAGTGAGAAGTGGGAAGGGGCAAGATAGGAGTAGGGTGTAAAAAGATATGAAATACTGTGTATAAAATAAATAAGCTACAAAGATACCTTGTGTGGCACAGGGAATACAGCCAATATTTTATTAAAACTTTAAATGGAGTAGAACCTATAAAAATATTGAATCACCATGTTGGACACCTGAAACTAATATAATGTTGTACATCAACTGTACTTCAATTTAAAAAAATTAAATAAAATAAATAAGACATAGCTTTAAAAAAGAACTCTACATGTCAGATTTTTCCAGGGCACAAGGCAAAAATAAAACCCGATTCTTTAAACTGTGATTTGTTTCCATGCAACTTAAGGAAATCATATTTTTGGCAATTGACAATGGTAAAATAATCCTTTTACCCTCAGGGCTCACCCTGGGTGGGAAATCCCTCCCTGATCCTCCACAGGTAGACTTCTGTTTTCTCTAGAAACCTGATATCCTTTAGAATCACAGGCCCTTGGCATCGCAAACCCAAGCAGGCAGTGCATGCCAGGCTTCAGGCTGCTGCTTGTCCAACTGGGGAGAAAAGAGATCCTTGTGATGCTCCCAAAGTCTGCAGTTTCTTTCATTGCCAAGGCAAGATGGGAGAAACTCTGGTCCTCTTTTTACTTTCTGCATTTGAAACAATGAGTCGTTTTATCTTCCTGTTTAATATTTAGTTTTGCATGCTGTCTGGTTAGTTAGAAACTTTCATATCTGCACAGTATCAGATAGTGAGGTTTGAATAAATGAACTAAGAGGAAAAGGGAAAGGGCGGGTATCACCACCAAATGAACCAGAGGCAAGTCAATCAAAAGATGATCAAAGAGCCCATCCAAACTGAAATCACTCCTCTGGAAAACAGACCCCCTCGGAGTGAATGAGTGCTGACTTACCTACAGGAAAAACAATCCAAATGCATGGGAGCTCTGCCCGCTGTCCACAGGAGCAAAAGGCAGCAGCTGCAAACACACAGAGAGACAAACAGGAAAGATTTTACATTGCCCGGTAACAGGTTTAAGTTGACATGAGTAGCCAGACTTCATACATACCAAGGTAGGAGGTGGTACAAGAGAGAAATCGGGGGTGCAATGCAGGTGCAAGAGTCAGTAGGAAGGAAAGATTTTTTTTTAAAGCTTATTGAAGCATAATTAACGAGCAGTTAAATCACCCTCTTGAGTGTATAGTTCTATGAGTTTTGACAAACACGTACAATCATGAAAAAAAAATTTCCATCACCACAAAACATTCCCTTGTGCCCCTTTGTAGTCAAGCCCTCTGGCAAATTCCAGCCTCTCCCAACCACCGGTTTGATTTGTGTCCCTACGTATATAATTGGTTTCTGTCTTTGCCTTTTCCAGAACATCAGATAAATGAAATTATACAGTGGGTAGCAGAAAAAGTGAGATTTTAATCTCAAGCAAAGAGGAGTGTTTTAGAGATCAAATGTCTCTAAAGCATCTTAAGACAGATGGGGCAATTGGTAAAGGTGGCCTGTGCTATAAAAACTGCCATGGATAATGGAAATTTTTCAGGTATGTTATTTCCACACAAACTTCCTAAAATGAATACCTGATCATGCCACATCCCTACTGGAAACCTTCAATTGCTTCCCTTTTTCTTTAGGATAAAATGTAAACTGCTTCATGGGGCTCGCAAAGCCTTTCTCCATGTGGCACCTATTGCCTCCTCCAGCCCCATCTCTCCCCATTCTCCTCTTTCCCATTCTCCCTTCAAAGTCTCTGTGCCTACTGACCCTTGCACCTGAGTAGCTAGCTTTTCCACTCTACTCCTTGTTGACCTTGGTCTACTACTTGATGAAGAGGTTGGGTTTACATGACAGGGTTTGGTAGTCACCTGCACAGAAGAGAGAACCAAGAACAGAATGCTGGATGAGATCACTAAGGGCCAGAGTAGAGAAGCCAGCCCCACAAGCATGCATGTGGGCAGGTGGGTGGGAGGATGAAGTGTTGGAGGTGAGAAAAAAGACGTGGAGAAGTAACAGGAACCTAGGTAGCAGGAGGACGATGACAGTTCTGTGCCTCAGAAGTCAAGGAAGAAGAAGACTTGATGAAAAATGGGATTTGCCAAGCCTGTCACTTCCTGCAAAGTATTAAACAGAATAAAAATTGAAGAAAAATTCATGGGGTTTGCACATATGTTTTAGTAATGTAGCAGGCATAGAAGCTAGATTTCTAGTGGCTAGAGTGGTTGAATAATGAAGTGAGACAGTGAGAATGGCCTATTTTACCATCCTTTTAGCCCCTTCTGCATCCATTTTCTCTGCCTACCACAAAGCCCTTCCCTCCCCACACCCTCAGCCCCTCACCCCCTGCTCCCCACACCACCTTCATCCAAGTCTAGGATGGGTGAACTGTTGGGACTATGTATACAAAGCCAGATTGCTGACTTGCAACTTTGGACTTCACGTAGAGAGTATTAGCTTATTGTGGAGGCCAAAGCTGTTTATTAGCATCAAAGAATGGTGCTCAAAATTGTAGATTAATGGCCCTTAAAATTATTCTTTAAGTTTTCCTAAAAGATGTCTAGAAAGTTATTAAATAAAGACTAGTTGCCTTCTACAACTTCATTAAAAACAAACCTAAGAATCATACAGCTGTCCCCTCCCCTCCTTTTTTAAATAAAGTGTAACTTGTTTCATGTACTTGATATCCACTCAAAGTCACAAAATCTCATCAACACACATCATTGTGTTGAAAGCTGCCTATCTTACAAGACCCTCGTAAACTCTGCAGACCACACTCTATAAACATTTGGTGAGGGGAGGCCACAGAAGGAGCGAGCAGGCTTCCTGTATTTTGACGGACTGGCGGAAGCCAAGGTTAAAATCTGATTACTTTACAAGGATTCCAAAACTTGACCTAAATCACCTCGCAGAGGTCCGTTAACAAATCAGAGCCTCTCCAGCAGCACTGCGCAAGAGGCCTTCCACCTTCACAATTCTGGTAAGTCCCACTTTGGGGGTAGGGTATACTTGTCCAAGTGAGACCTTGCATAAGATGTAGAACCTGCAAAATCCAAACCTAACTAGTTCATAATCAAATATCAGCCTCTACATCACATTCTATATGGAAAAATAAGCCTGCAAAACATCTAAACAACAGTGCAGTAGGTGGAAACAGATGTCATCACTTATTCTAAGATTAGTTTATTCAACAGTTGAAAGGGAGAATGTGAGAATGTTACTTATTCTACACAACAGCTTAGGATTTGAGTAGTTTACCTGTTATTTTTTAAAAATACAGGGCTACCAAAGCGTATTCTAGGTTTTTTAAGCAGCGCCTAAATGTTTAACTCTGCGTTGTCCTGCTATGTAAAAAAAAAAAAACAAAACAGGTTTTCCCTGAAACTTCCCCTAAAACACTACGTTGCCATAGAGTAAAGCATTTTAAAGTAACCTTAAAAAAAGCCCTCTGAATTAGTCTCAAATGGCCTAACTTTTTTTTTCTAACCATCAATATGAAGCAATAAAGACTCATGATGGGTATCTTTGAGGATGACACTTTGACAGGGAGCAATAAAATCTCAGTTAATTTCCACTTCTGGTCTTGAACTGATTTTTTTTTTCCAAGTGTAAAATTTCAAACAGAGATCTTGCTTTATGTCATGTTGCTTTCCTTCTTTATTTAGTTATAGAGAGTGTGTGGGAAGGAGGATGAGGGAGGAAGAGGGATAGCTGGGTGGGTTCAAACTACTTTTCCATCATCCTTCTTTATGAAAAAAAAAAAGCTTGAAAAATTAGTCTCTACCCTTGCTGCCTCAACTTCATCACCTCCCATTCACTTCACAACCTGCTGCCATCTGGCTCCCATCCCATTGCTTCATTCAGACTGTTCTAATGAAGATGTCACCACTGTTTTCCTACTTGCTGAATCCAATGACCTATTTTTAGGCCCCCTTCTATTTGACCTTTCTGCAGCCTTGGACAGGCTACAGGACCTGAGTTTCTGATCTCAGCACCCACGGTAATCTGTTTGGGGGACCAGGGGCCCGGCATGGCTGCATGTGTAGAGCCGAGTGAGTCACGGGAGGCTGGTCCAGCAGCAGTGCTGCAGCCTTTGCAGGGTAGCAGAGCTGCTGCTCATCTTTGGTTGATTTTGACCATGGAGGAGGGTAGACGCGGTGTTGTTAAATATCAATTTTTTTTAAAGAAAAACTTGTTTTTATGTGAATGCTTCCCATTTCTAGATATTGGCTCAAATTTTTAAAACGCTTGTGGAACAAGTAACCATATCTGTAGACCCCCCCAAGAGAAGCCTCGGCTGGAGGTGGTCCTCCTCTTCTCTTGGTTTCTGTGCTTACCTCTCTCTCCCTGTTCATCTCTGCCTTGTTTTGCACTTGTTCTTTTTTGTTTGTTTTTTTTGTGTGTGTTTTTCCATCTACCTCTCTCATGTTGGGGCTCCCCAGTCTTCCTTATTGGCCCTCTTCTATTTTCTCAGCCTCTTGGGCAATGTCACAGGGCTAGGGATGGTCCCACTCATTTGCAATGAGTACAGTTGCGAAGGGTCCTACCCTTGGGGTCTCATGATGCTGTCTTGAGATTCTTATGCTGTCTTTGAATTTGTGTTTGGGAGTGAAGTCTGATGGGACAACGAGAGCAAGTGCCGAGGAATTGGCATCTCAGTTTAAGTGCCATCTTTCCTCCTCTGCCTCCCTGGGAAGGGTTCTCACCTCCAGCTCTCTGACCCTTGCACCCTGGGTCCTGTCTGCTCTCCCCTTACTCCACCTCTCCCCAAACTGCGGCTGCCCTCTGCCCTGGCGGGGATCAGAGTGCAGGTGTGAGGAGGGTTGGGGTCACGACCAGTGGCACCTCAGAAGTAAGGCCCGGCAGTGAAGGCTGTCCCCACCCAGGCTGGCAACACTGCAGCTCCTTTAGTGAGCGATTGGCTGGGGCCAGCCTCTCCTTGATCCAAATACCCAGCACATCCTGGTACGAAGGTCGCGGTGCCCTTGGGGTCGCCTGTGTGTTGTGGGTTGGGATAGCCAGAAATGAGAGATGCCTGACTTGACCTCCCAGCCCCCTGTTGAGGTACCAGCACATCCGTCGGGGGCTGGGGGGAGGGGGAACACGGCATCCCTCAGGTCCAAGTGCACGCAGATCTTGCCAGTCCCAAGGCAGAATCCCTAGCACCTTCGAGGCTCTGAACTTACCTGCAAGTAACCCCAGATCCTTCGGGCCCACACCATGCATGGGGGAACCTTTTTTTCCTCCTAACTTCCCTGAATCTGCCTAGTATTTACTTTTTCTGAGCAGCTTGAGGCACCCACCAGGGTCCAGCCAGAAATATGTGTTGCACAATTTTAGCGATTCCATGTACACAGAACCATTAAACGTTCTGATATCTACATTTAGAACTGGTTTTGCACAATATAAAGATGAATGGTAAAATTCATGCCAATGATTTAAAACTTTTATTTATTTAGAAGAACATTAAATAGCAAATAAAACCTACCATGACATGCTGAGAGCCTGCAGAAGAAAGGAAAATGCTTTGTAATTTAGTGCAAGTTTATTTAATAACTTTAAAGGGACCCTTTTCCTGCTTTGTGAACAAGGGGGACCACGCTTTCATTTTCACCAGGGCCCACACAATGTGTATCTGGTCCTGTCCAGGCCTTCATTGGCTGATGGCTCCCACCCTTCATCTCCAGCCTGGACCCCCCTTCTCTTCTCAGTCCACATGTCTGAGGGCACACTGGGCCCAATGGAATCTCATCCACTCACTCTCTTGTAGCAGAGTAGGTAATAAAATTGTTAAATGAATGAATGAAATCTTAGAAACATTTTCAATTCTCTCCTTTCTCTCAGTTTCCAATATTTAATTGGTCATCGAGTTCTATCAGTCCTACCAAACATTCCAGGCCATCCCATATCTCCGTGCCTACCTACGGTGCGTGCTGCCTGCAATACCCCTTTAAGGCCCATTCAAAACCCAGATCACATACCACCTTGTCTAAGAAGCCTTTTCGTAATTGCCCAGGAAGAATTAGTCATTCTTTTTTCTGTGATTCTATAGCCTGCTTTTACATTTATTTTGCTGTATTGTGATTATTCATTTATATGTCTGTCTCCCTTACTAGACAGCGAGTAAGTCAAAGGCAGGATATATTTATTTATCTCTTTTTTATGTCTGGCATAGTATATTGGAGACTCTCAGTAAATGATTAGATGGTGCAGGGAACATAAGACAGAATTTATGGGCACCAGGAAAGGCATAATCTTATACAGAATAAACCTATTTTCTAGGAATACTTGGGACCAGGGAGACAGAAGATAGAGGCAGACCCTGCATCTGTGTGGCTAAAGCTTCATTTCAGGCACAGACTTATCATGAAGAAGAACAGGCAGAGAAGAAGCAGGAAAAAAAATTTTTTGCCACTTGCAAAAACATTATATAATTGAAATTAATGAGTAATGAAATAATTCCTCTATTATTTTTTTGGAAAGTACTACCATGACACTTTTTAGTTTTTCTTTTTAAGAATTTATTTATTTATTTATTTATTTATTTATTGTTGGCTGCGTTGGGTCTTTGTTGCTGCACACGGGCTTTCTCTAACTAATGTAAGCCGGGGCTACTCTTCATTGTGGTGTGTGGGCTCCTCGTTGTAGTGGCTTCTCTTGTTGCAGAGCACGGGCTCTAGGCGCGTGGGCTTCAATAGTTGCAGCACACAAACTCAACAGTTGTGGCTCACAGGCTCTAGAGCACAGGCTCAGCAGTTGTGGTGCATGGGCTTTGTTGCTCTGCAGCATGTGGGATCTTCCCAGAGCAGGGCTCGAACCCGTGTCCCCTGAATTGGCAGGCAGATTCTTAACCACTGCACCACCTAGGAAGTCCAACACTTTATTTTTTTAAAATGTTTTGACACACAAAAATCTATACATAAGTAATGTATACAACTTGATGGGTCTGGAGATAAGAATATATCTTTGAAACCATCTCCATGACTTGTGCCATAAACTTGTCCATCACCTCCAAAAGTTTTCTCCCAACCTCGTATCTATTATTATTACTGTTGTTGCTGTTATCATTGCTGCTATTATGTGCTAAGAACACTTGACATAAGGTTTACCTTCTCAGCAAAATTTTAAGAATGCAACATAGTACTGTTAACCACAGGCACTACGCTGCACAGCAGATATCTCTCGGGCTTACTCACCTCGTGTAACTAAAACTTTATGCACTTTGGCTAATACGTCCTTGTTTCCCTGGCAACCCTCCTTCTACTCTTTACTTCTGAGAGTTTGACTATTTCATATTCATCTTGTAAGTGGTATCATGACACTGAAAGCGTCACGCTTATTTAAAGTCCACCCCAGGAAAAAGTATCAATGCCATGTCCAAGTAAATTTATGTCTCCCCAAACTTTTTTTCATAGCATACATTTGATCAAGACTTCTTTATAGTCATGACATGTTTTCCCCCAGTGTTGTACAAAGCCAGGTACCAGATGTTGGGATTAAACATCTTAAGGAATCAGAGAAAGGCCATATGGTGCCAAAGCACTCTGGTGAAAACACTATGATAAAATGTCCTAGTGACTCCAAAGACCATTAAAAACTGTTTTTATCAACATTAATGAAGAACTCCAGGGCAAGGTCTATTGTTAACCCAAACTTTAAACTTTAGTGACAGTAGAGTGAAGAGTTCTTTAAAGTTAAAAAGAAAATCATATGCTCAACATCACTAATTATCAGGGAAATGCAATTCAAAACCACAATGAGATATCACCTCACACCTGTCAGAATGGCTGTCCCCCGAAAGAACACAAATAACAAATGTTGGCGAGGATGTGGAGAAAAGGGAACCCTCTCACACTTCGGGTGGGAATATAAATTGGTGCAGCCACTGTGGAGAACAGCATAGAGGCTTCTCAAAAAATTAAAAATAGAACTACCATTTGACCCAGCAATTCCACTTCTGGGTATATAGCTGAAAAAAACAAAAACGCTAATTCAAAAAGATATATGGACCTCAGTGTTCACAGAAGCATTATTTACAGTTGTCAAGATAGGAAGCAACCTCAGGATCCATCAACTGATGAATGGCTAAAGAAGACGTGGTATCTATACACATCGGAATACTAATTAGCTGTAAAAAGAAGGAAGTTTTGCCATTTGCAGCAACATGGATAAACTTGGAGGGTGTTATGCTAAGTGCAAAAAGCCAGAGAAAGACAAATACTGTATGATATCACTTACATGTGGAATCTAAAAAATACAACAAACTAGAGAATAAAACAAAAGCGAAGCAGACTCACAGATATAGAGACAAAGTAGTAGTTATCAGCGGGGAGAGGGAAGCGGGGTGGGGTGATATAGGGATAGGGGACTAAGAAGTACAAACTGCTGTGCATAAAATAAGCTACAAGAATATATTGTACAACACAGGTAATATAGCTAATATTTTATAATAACTATAAATGGAGTATAATCTTGAAAAATTGTGAATCACCGTATTGTACACCTGTAACATATAATATTGTACATCAAAAAAAAAAAAAAAACCACCCCCAAAAACAAAACAGAATTGGGACTTTCCTGGTGGTCCAGTGATTAAGAGGTCACCTTCCAATGCAGGAGGTATGGGTTTGATCCCTGGTGGGGGAGCTGAGATACCACATGCCTCGTGGCCAAGAAACCAAAACATAAAAAAACAGAAGCAATATTGTAAGAAAGTCAGTAAAGACTTTAAAAATGATCCGTATCAAAAAAAAAAAAAAAAAAAAACCCAGAAAACTAGAGTCATAAAACCTTCACTAAAGTCAGTACAGGTGCGATCCTCAACTGCCTTAAACATGCAGGAGGTTATTTTGGGTAGGTGGTTAGTATTGATACTTTCCTTTAATCTAACAAGGGAGGCTATCTACCTCTTCTTGTGCAGAGTCGCAAGCATTAATATGTTCTGAGTTGGAGGCTTGATAAAGCAGAGAACTCACTAGTAATTCCTATATTAAGTCTTCATAGCTTGATTCCACTGTTTTAGAGTGTCCAGACCACATTATCTGGGGTGTCTGTCAAAAATGCCAGTACTTGAGCTCCATCCCTGACCCACTAAATTAGGATCTTTGGAGGAAGGACTGAGGACATGAAATTTTTAACAAGCCCTGCACCCCATCTCAAATGATCATTAGGTACTCCAGATTTTAGGAAAACTCAATTTCCGACACAAACACAAGAATTTTAGACTGTCAAATAAAATAACTTTTCATTTCTCTTTAACAATATTGGGAAAATGAGAAGTTCCTGAAGAATTTAACTTCAGTTTACCACCGGAAGTCCTGGAACTTTTCAGTGTTCTCAACATTTTAATGCAAATCCTTCTAAACTGTATTATATAACACACCATCTCAGACAGAATATATTACACACACTGGGCATTGTTCTGCATGACTCAGGATCATTATTACAAATATCCATTATTATAAGAATAGCTTAAAAAATTACGAACTCTATAAAACTGTCTGATCCTACCCTAAATTCTACAGCCAGCTGTGTTTTTATGGTTCTACAGTTGCTTTTTTGTGTTTTGTTTAGATTATTTTCCTGTTTTCTCCCTTGCTGGTAGATAACTTTTATTAATGGTGCCATTACTTTGTCTACTTCCTACATTTTAATAAGCTCTGGGAAAGCATGAGGAATTCAAGATGAGAAAGCTCTTGTGTGGGTGTAAGGATCCGTTGGAATGCTCTCAGGTGTCATAAAAAGCCCCAACTCAGATTGGCTTAAACAATATGGGATTTCATTATCTCACATAATAAGAATCCTTGTTTTGGCATAGTTGAAATCAAATTGTACATACAAGTTTTACTCTGCTTTTTTCACTTGTTACATCAAACCATTTCCTATGTCATTAAAATCCTTAATAAATACTCTTACACATAACATTTCATCACATTAGCTAATTCCATGAAACTGTGTTGGGTAGCTTCTAGGTGTCAGCACAGGAAGGAGGGTAGAGAAGTAGGGCAGTACCAGACGTGGTTCCCACTGCCCTGCGCTTCCACTTTACTAGCAATGGGCCATTATTTATCTGACCATTATTTTGTTTCCAAAGAATTGTTTTACAATTATAAATAACATTCTGATAAACATTTTCAAAAGAGATTTTTAATTTTAATTAATTAATTAATTTTTGGCTGCGTTTGGTCTTCAAAGCTGTGTGCGGGCTTTCTCTAGTTGTGGCGAGAAGGGGCTACTCTTCGTTGTGGTGCATGGGCTTCTCAGTGCCGTGGCTTCTCTTGTTGCGGGGCCCGGGCTCTAGGCACGCGGGCTTCAGTAGCTGTGGCACGTGGGCTCAATAGTCGTGGCTCATGGGCTTAGCTGCTCCGTGGCATGTGGGATCTTCCTGGACCAGGGATTAAATCCGTGTCCCTTGCATTACCAGGTGGCTTCTTAACCACTGTGCCATGGGTGAAGTCCCTGATAAACCAAAATTGCTTAAGCAATTTTGGTTTATTTCCACATGAGTAATTTCTAAAGGTGAAATCACTGGGTCATTTTAAGACTCTTAATACATATACACACACACATGCACATATATACATGTATGTATATATATGTTTTGAGATTTTTTGTGGTAAAATACATATAAATAAAACTTACCATTTTAACTATTTTTAAATGTTCAATTCAGTGGCATTAGATACCTTCACAATGTTGTACAACCATCATCAATAACCATCTCCAGAGCTTTTCATCATCTGAAATTGAATCTCTACCCATGAAATGATAATCTCCCACTCCTCCCTCCCCAGACCCTGGTAACCACCATTCTGCTTTCTTTCTCTCTGAGTCTCACTATTCTAGGTACCCCATATAAGTGGAATCATGCAATATTTATCTTTTTGTGTCTGGCTTATTTCACTTTGCATGTTTTCAAAGTTCATTCACAATGTAGCATGTATCAAATTTTATTCCTTTTTAAGGCTAAACAATATTGTATTGTGTGTATATACCACAACCACATTTTGTTTACTCCTTCATCTGCTGAAGGATATTTGGATGGCTTCCACCTTTTGGCTATTGTGACTATCTCATTCTATTTTTAAATTTCTTTCTAAAATAAATTGTACCTGGTTAGGTCTACTGACAGTATATAAGTAATTTTTTTTCACAGTTTAGCTCCCATAATATTTTTAAACTTTATTAACAGGAGAAAAAAAATCTTAGCATTGTTTTTATTGAAATTTCTCCACTTAGTCAAGTAGATCGTGTTCAACTGTGTATATTTCCACTTTTGTGAAATGCCTGTTCACGTTTTTCACCCCATATACATTAGAATCTTAAGATTTTTCTTATGGTTAAGAGTTTTTTAAATTTAAATATATTTCCCCATTGTCAAATTTACTGCACATATTTTCCCAGTTTATTTTATTTAGCCTTTTCATTTTGATTAGACTTCTTTTTGATACAGAGAATATTTTTCATTTTAATGGAGTCAAATTTATCATTTAGTACATTTGTAAATTATATAATTTATTTTAAGCTTAGAAAAGTCTTTCCCATCAAGAGCATATTTCTTCACTGATTTTTTTCACTCACCACTTTATCCATCTGGAGTTGGACATATTGGTGTAAGATGATCTAAGCAATTTTTATGGGCACTTTTTATTGCCAGTCTAACTTAATCTTTCTGCTACATGGGCTCCTAACCATGCTCTCTGGCAGTATGGCTACCATTTTGTTGCTCACTCTTTCCTGGTTCTTCCACATTCTTGCTGTTGGTTTTCAGGCTCTTTCCCTGCCCCTCTTTTTCTACCTGTTCCTAAAATTGATTTCAACCATTTATTCTTCCCATGTTGTACATGGTCTCTGAGTAATCGGCCCCTTGGACCCATATGTGAATGACACCCTCCCCCGCTTTCCTTAATCTTTGGCAGAAACTCCTACCTGGATCTATGTGTCCAGTCATTGATTCATTTAATATTCACCAAATAGTACTTGAACATTTACTCCACCAGGCACTTTTTTAGGCTTGGGAGGTAAAATGCCTACTCTCATGGAACTTAGATGGGAGAGACTGACAATATTCTAAGTACATACAACATATAGTATTTAAGGGCTGTAGAGAAGTCATGCAGGCAAGGAAGTTAAGAAGTCTCTATGGGTGGATACGAGGGTTGCAATTTTAAATTGAGTGGTCCAGAAAGGCCCTGCTGAGAAGGGGACATTTATGCAAAATGCTGGAGGAGATAGATGAGGAAACAGCCATTGTGGACATCTATTAGAAGAACATTCCAGGCAGCAGGAAAACCTAAAGCAAAAACATCAATGTGGTACCTATTTTGTTCCAGAAAGAGTGAGGGAACTGAAAGGCTTATGCAGATTGAATCAGGAGGAGCACAATAAGAAATGTGGTCGGAAATGCAATTGGGGCCAAATCAGCAATTTATTGCTTTTACCCCAAGCAAAATGGGCTGTTTGAAAATTTTAGGAGAGATATAACATGATCTCTGGCAGCTGTGTCAAGAATAGACTTTGGGAGAGCATGGGCAAAACAGAAACCAGTTAAGAGGTGATTGCACTAATCCAGGCAAGAGGTGATGTTTGCTTGGACCAGAGTGTAGACGCGATGAGAAATGGGTAGAGTCAACAGGACTTGCTGAGTGATTAGATGTGGGAGTGTGAGGAAGATTTTCAGTCACTGACTGAACTGGGGAGTAGAGAGAAGCAGGTTTGGGGAGAATATCAGGAACGTGGGTTTTGAACATGTGAACTGGAGATGCTAATTAGATATCCAAGTGGAGATGGCAGTGTGAGTCTGGAGTTCACAAGACAGCTCTGAGCTGGATAAATTAATTTGGGAGTCATTAAAATATGATGGCATTTAAAGCTATAAGATTGGATGATTATCAAAGAATGAGTGTAGCTAGAGAGGAGTTCTACACACTGAGCTCTGGGCACGCTGAGGATATATAAAACCACCATTTTGGTAGAACAGAGGAATAAAAACTGAGAGGAAAGAGTAAGCTGTTATATAAGTTTAAGTTCCTATAAGATTATTAAAATCTCACAGCAAATTTAGCTTTGAGCTTCCTGGAAGCCAAAGAATGAATATCGCTTATCAAATTCTCAGAAGCCTTATTGCCATAATTACTTCTTTCCTTTACTTTGCAACAATAAGCCACTAGCTTTTCTAAAGATCTTCTCCCACCCATTTCTGCTCCAGTGGGTGTACATGACCATGGTTTTCTTCCATCTGTCCCACCACATTGTTTATTAGGTAGAAATAAGCTTTTAGGTTTAGATCTTTCAACTTATATTGTAGTATTCTAAGAACTTCCCAAATGGTTTAATATTAAAATGTGTGCACGTGCGCACGCGCGCACACACACACACCCCCCACCATGAACTTGAGGCCTCATGATGTCAATATCTATTATTCAATTATTTACATGCTAATGTTGAGTGAAATATGGTTCTCCAAAGAGTGCATATTTACTCTTCTGTAAGAAAGTTTTTACTTTCTTTTTTCCGCTGCTAGTACTTCTGATTAGACTATCTTCCCCTTCCTCTTTATCGTGTTACCCTTTAACTGGTAACAGCTTCTTAACCTTCAAAGCCATCTCAATTATTGTCTCCTTTAAGACAATTGTCTCCTTTATGGTCTTCCCTGGCAGCCCAGCTGGACTGTGGTATGCAGCATTCTCTTTTTACCTCTATTACTACATTTTTACCCCTATTATGGCATTTTTTACTGTAAATCCTTATTCATATGTCTCCATCACTAGGTAGAGTTTCTTGGGAGCAGGCAACCTGTCTTTTTAACCTCTGATGCTCAACAAGGAGCACAGTGACTAGGATTAATAATTAATTGATACATATATGGTGAAAAAATTAATGCCCTTTGCAAACGAAAGAACTTTAATGATCACATGGAATAATTAAGGTTCTTTTGTTGTTGGATTGGCTTCTCATCCACATCACATTAACTCTAATTCCTAAATCACTTTCCAAGTTTTAGGAAAGCCCAATACCCTAATATCTGCAACTTTTGGTTGGCTCTGAAAGAGAGTGAAATTTTCATTATTTTTATAGCCAGCTGATGTCTGGTACCACGTCAATGGAAGGTTTTTTTTAAGGGATTGTATTTAGGTGACTTGTTTGCCAAACAGTATTTTCTGTTATGCTACAAATTCTGATTGCCTACTCTATGCCGGGTACTGTATCAGATACTGGACTTAAGCTTCAGGATAGTCTTGAAACCTAGGCTTATTATTTCCATAGGCACTGCATTGGGTTGAATTGTGTCCTCCTCCTAATTGATGTGTTGAAGTCCTAACCCCCAGTACCTCAGAATGTGACCTTATTTGGAGACAAGGTCTCTACAGAGGTCGTCAAATTAAAGTGAGGTCATTAGGGTGGGCTCTAATCCAATATGACTGGTCCTTATAAAATGAGAAAACTTGGAGACAGACGTCCATAGACAGAAGGCAATGTGAAGAGACACAGGGAGAAGATGTGCATCTACAAGCCAAAGAGAAAGGCCTGGCCAGATCTTTCTCCTACAGCCCTCAGAATGAACCAGCCCTGCTGACACCTTGGTTTTGGATTTCTATCATCCAGAACTGTTAGAAAATACATTTCTGTTGTTTAAGCTGGTTTGCGGTACTTTGTTATGGTAGCCCAAGCAAATGAATGTATTCATTTTCTCAATGACAAATAGAGTAGGCTGATCCCAGGGTTGATTGGCTTCAAAGACTTTTTCCTTTAATGTGGAACATACTCCTTGACATTTCAAAATTTGGGTGAAGGGTGCAAGAATATAAACCCAAGCTACTGAATTTTCTATAATAAACTTACTTTGGATCATTTGGCCATTAATTTAACAAAGCCTTTGCAATTATTTAAATACTTGTTTTATACTACTTCTCAGGTTAGTACAGTCTATAAATGAGTTCCTTGTTGCAATAAGTACTTTTTCTTTTTTCTTTTTTAAAAAATTTAATTTTATTTATTTATTTAATTTATTTATTTTTGGCTGTGTTAGGACTTTGTTGCTGCCCCTGAGGCTGTCACTGAGGTGAGTGGGGCTACTCTTTATTGCGGTGCACGGGATGCTCATTGCAGTGGCTTCTCTGGTTGTGGAGCATGGTGGACTCTAGGTGTGTGGGCTTTAGTAGCTGCAGCAGGCAGGCTCAGTAGTTGTGGCTTGAGGGCTCTAGAGCTCAGTCTCTAGCTTAGGTGCATGGGCTTCGTTGTTCCATGGCATGTGGGATCTTCCCGCACCAGAGATTGAAGCTGTGTCTGCTGCATTGGCAGGCAGATTCTTAACCACTGCGCCACCAGGGACGTCCCGGTATATTTTTTTCTGTTTGGTGCACAAAGGACAAGATAGGATGGGTATATTTTGGTAAAGTGTGGATAATCTCATGGTTTTATAGTCAATCTATATGCTGATGACTCCTACATGTATACCTCCAGCCTGGGCTTTTCCTCTGAACTCTAGGCCTGTATATCCAACTGCTCATTGATATTTCCACTGAGATGTCTAATCGCGTCTCAAATTGAACCTGTCCAAAACTGGCTTCCTCCTAATCTTCTCTACCACCTACCCCTACCCCTGCCCTGCTCTTCTCATAGTCCTCTCCATCTTGGTTGATGACAACTCCACTCTTCCAGTTGCTTAAGGCAAAAATGTCAGCGTTATCCTTGACTTTGTTCTCACACATTGTTTTCAGTTGGTTCCATAAAGTCAGTTGATTCTACTTTCAAAATTTACCAAAAATTTTACTGTTTTTACTGTCACTTCTGCCTCTATTCTGGACCAAACTGCCATCACCTCTTGTCTTGGTTGTTACAGGAGACTCCAAACTATTGTCCCTGCTCCTGCCCTGAAGCAACTGGAGCGATCCTATAAAAATGAAAGTCAGATCTCATCACACTATTCAAAACCTTCCACTGGCTTCTTTCTTTCTTTCTTTCTTTCTTTCTTTCTTTCTTTCTTTCTTTCTTTCTTTCTTTCTTTCTTTCTTTTTCTTTCTTTCTTTCTTTCTTTCTTTCTTTCTTTCTTTCTTTCTTTCTTTCTTTCTTTCTTTCTTTTTCTTTCTTTCTTTCTTTCTTTCTTTCTTTCCTTCTTTCTTTCTTTCTCTTTCTTTCTTTCTTTCTTTCTTTCTTTCTTTCTTTCTTTCTTTCTTTCTCTTTCTTTCTTTCTTTCTTTCAACATTTTTATTTTTTGATGTGGACCATTTTAAAAGGCTTTATTGAATTTGTTATAATACTGCTTCTGTTCTATATTTTGGTTTTTTGGCCACGAGGCATGTGGGATCTTAGCTCCCAACCAAGGATAGAACCTATACCCCCTGCTTTGGAAGGTGAATTCTTAACCCCTTCCACTGGTTTCTGAACTCATTCAAAGGAAAAAGGTATAATTCTTAATATGACTTGGGAGCCCCTGCATTTTCTCACTCCTATTACTTCTCTTACATCTTCTACTATTCTCTCCTTATGTCTACTCTAGTCACACTTACCCCCTTGTTATTCCTGGAACAAGCCACACATATTGTATCCTCCAAATCTTCCTGCTTCTGGGATCCTCTCTCCCCAGATATCTGCATGATCATCTCACCTTGTTGGAGTCTTTACTCAAAAATCACCTTCCTTCTCCTTGTTTTTTTTCCCTCCTTTATTACTTATCAGTATTTGACACTTGGCATATATTTATTTATCTTACATACTGTGAGCTTCTCCAGATAGAACAAAATTCCCATGAGGCGTGTTTTTCTTTTCTTTTTATGTGTCCCCATAGTCAAGGGCCCAATAAATTTTGGACAAATAGCACTACTTTGTCCTGCTTAGTGAGAGAACGTTGAACTCTCCTCTTCTTCCTTCTGGATTTGCAATAATGCTACAAGAGTATGCTCCTCCATCATCTGAACCTCCATGTTTCCAGGCTGTTTTCCTTCTTTTCCATGTTAGAGGGCTTGTTCCCAAACTCTCCTTTAGCCATTCCACTCCTCCAATTGCAAACACATTCTGCAACACCTCTGTGTAAATATTAAAACATTCAGACAAATGCCTAATTTCCAGTTCCTGGCAGCTGCATTAGGTGAAGTATGAGATGATTCATAAACTCACTTGATATTAATTTTTTGAGGGATGAACTTGAAAAACAAATTGTTTTCTTGAAAGGTTTAACCACACCAGAGATTGTAGAACCATCATTTAATGATGACAGATATTATTAAACAAAGCAAGCATAAATGAATGAAATATCTTTTTTTTAAATTGCTGTTAGTGACGGTGAGCTCCTTGAGTCCTGGACATAAGGATTATTTTACTCATCTTTGATCCTAGCACCTAATATATTATCTGACCCCTAAAATAAATTCAATATTTAATGCATGAATCATGAAGGGCTTCTTTTACTTCATAATGCCTTTTATGCCTTGGTCCTCCTATGTCTCTGCCATTACTAGCATGTCAAACTCAACTTATGTGCCTCCCTGAGTTTGCTTGGTTGTAGTCTTCTGTTTGATGCTACAATAACCATCTAGGAACATTACTGCACTGCAATAGCACCCTTCTAGGTTGCAAAAGGGATGTTTCAATCTTCCTTGGAAGCAGGCTTGTTGAAATCTGTGGCTGCTTTGGTGATTGTGGCTAAGACATTGTGACGCTCTGCTTGCTCAGGTTCCCCGTACTGCTTTGGGGCATGACTTAGTAATGTTTTCCTTAATACTTTGAATCCCCAGCCTTTTTTCCTGGAGCTTCACTGTTGCTGCAGAGGTGGTAGGCACTGCTGGAAGCTGCAGGCTGCGGGTGGACGGTTGGGGAGTGCCGTTGGCTCCCGTTCACTGGCCGGCTCAGCTCACGCATGGATAATGCCATGCTGTTGAGAGTGTGGCTGCCGTGGCAGCTGCCGCAGGAGGCAGGAGGCATGATTCAGGAGGATGGGGGAGTTCTCAGCTCCTGCAGTCACCTCTGCCTGAAGACAGCCGGGAGCTCTATTGTTCTTCCTTGCTCTGTTTCAGAACACTGTGGTCTCCTTAGTCCACTACGGAGAACTCACAGAAGACCAAGCAGGCAGCACTCTTTGTGGCCAGCTCAGGAGTCCATCCCCTTGATTTTTTTCTACCTCCTTCCCTGCCTCATTTCTGCTCTCCCCTCACTCTTGACTCCCTGGCGTTGCACCCCTCAAGGAGTTGTTCTATAAGACTTTACCTCAGGTCCTGTTTTCTAGAGAACTGGGATTCACATACCACCATTGACTGTCCCCTCAGGAATAGGCCCGGTAAAGATTTTTACGTGCTTACTTTTGTGGTATGTGCTCTTATATGTTTTTCTTGTGTTCTTTCTTTCCATGTTCCTCTTTTGCACAATTTAAGTGAAAACAAGCTCTTGTCCTTAACACCCTTAAGGGCTTAGATAATAGCAGCTAATTATGCACCAGGCACCTTTACAAACATTTTTACCTCCCAACAGCCCTGTCTAGGTACTATTATTATGACCTTTTTACAAAAGAGGAAACTGAGATTAAAATGTTTAGTGTCTTGACTAAAGTCACACAGTTAGTAAATGGCTGTGTGAACTCCAGAGTCCATATTCTTAAAAATATCATAGCTCAAATAAGCCTCCAGCAAGGACCTAGCTTTCCTGGAACCAAGATACAGGAGTGTCTCTCCTTACAAAGGGTTTAGATTCCAAATGGCTGTACTTATGGCCATGTTTTTATTCATTCAAACTTAATGAGAAGGGGTTTAAATTTGCAGTCTCCAGATGAATTCTCCACAAAAGGAAAGGGAGATGGGCAACCCTTTGAAACTTTGAAATGTCCTTGCTCATGTGTGTTCTATGGCATCTCTTTCTAAAATGGACATGTTTTGTATACAGTAAGTCCCCTACATACAAATGAGTACTGTACTGTATAGTACAGTACTGTAATAGGTTTATGAATACTTTTCACACAAATAATACATAAAAAACAAACAAAAAATAGAGAAAACATTTTTAATCTTACAGGACAGTACCTTGAAAAGTACAGAAGTACAGTACAACAGCTGGCATCCAGGGGCTGGCATCGAGTGAACAGGCAAGAAGAGTTACTGACTGGAGGAGGGAGAGGAGGTGGGAGATATTAGAGCGGAAAGACCATCAACAATAGGAGACAGAGGGCAAGCTGCAATTACACTTACACCCGACGCTGATGGAACGCAGGTTCACATCTTTGAAAGTTCGCAACTTAAAGGCTTATAGGTAGCGGACTTACTGTACTTTGAAATTGAGGGTAGGTAATTCCCTCCTAGATAATCTCTTCAAGTGTCGAAAGGAACCCTTTAGCAGCTTTGTGCCCTGTAACCCAGAGATGTTATGAACATTTGATTAGTGCTTTGAGCCCATGGAACCACACCTTGCCCCAAAACAAAAAAATTACCATCCTAAGCTTTAGTTCTAGAACAAATACTTGGTCTTAACTGACTTCAGTTTAGGTTAGTGGGCTTCTGTCTTACAAACTTATCTCTTGCATCATACTCCAAGGTGTTTCCATTCCATCAATCACTTTTCCAATCTCTTACTGTCAAGAGCACAGGTGTATCATGTTTTACCTGTTGCATAATTTGCCTTTTCATCTTCAGAATTGTCACTACTATCCAAGGAATCATCTGTGCGCAAATGAAGCAATCTCATTCTCTCATCTTTTTCAGTTGTGAATATCTCTTTATCTCCATCACAATTCTACTCCTTTTTTTCCAGGAACTGTCAGCACTCCTACTGCTTTTGCACTTATCAAATACCACGTGATCATTAATATTCATGTAACACCTCAGATTAAGCAGTAACATTAATCTTTAATAATAGCAATGAATACAGCCACTATGGAGAACAGTATGGAGGTTCCTTAAAAAACTAAAAACAGATTTACCATATGACCCAGCAATCCCACTACTGGGCATATACTCAGAGGAAATCATAATTCAAAAACACACATGCACCCCAGTGTTCACTGCAGCACTATTCACAATAGCCAGGTCATGGAAGCAACCTAAATGTCCATCAACAGATGAATGGATAAAGAAGATGTGGTACATATATACAACGGTATATTACTCAGCTGTAAAAAGGAACAAAATTGGGACATTTGTAGAGACATGGATGGACCTAGAGACTGACATACAGAGTGAAGTCAGTCAGAAAGACAAAAACAAATATCATATATTAACACATATTTGCGGAGTCTAGAAAAATGGTACAGAGCAACTGGTTTGCAAGGCAGAAATAGAGACACAGATGTAGAGAACAAATATATGGACACCAAAGGGGCAGTGGGGGGGTGGGGGTGGGGCAGGGAGTTCAGGTGGGATAAACTGGGAGATTGGGATTGCCATATATACATTACTAATAAGAAAAAAAATATCAAATTGTACACTTTAAATATATACAGTTTGGCTTCCCTGGTGGCTCAGTGGTTAAGAATCTGCCTGCCAATGCAAAGGACACAGGTTCAGTCCCGGGCTAGGAAGACCCCACATGCTGCAGAGCAACTAAGCCCGCACACCGCAGTTACTGAGCCTGCGCTCTAGAGCCCATGAGCCACAACTACTGAGCCCACATGCCACAACTACTGAAGGCTGCATGCTAGAGCCCATGCGCTGCAACAAGAGAAGTCACCGCAATGAAAAGCCTGTGCACCACAACACAGAGTAGCCCCCACTCACTGCAACTAGAGGAAAACTGTGCTCAGGAACAAAGACCCAACACAGTCAATAAATAAATAAATATTAAAAAAATAAATATATGCAGTTTACTATATGTCAATTGTATCTCAATAAAAGTTCTTTAAAAAAAAAAAAATGACCCCAGAGCCCCCTGACTCCCGTGGCTTTGGTGGGCAAAGTTAACTTGCTTTTGCTCTGAGTGGCTTTAAAAAAATTATGTTAACATATTAAAAATTCTTCGTTTTTTATTTCCTACTCTGGATGCACGACACATTTTAGGAGACTTCCTTCCTCCACGCAAGGAGAAAGATGTTCCCAGGTTTACCACCTTCCCTGGACTGGTTAGTATTCCACGCCTTAAGAAACTTACTCATGAGTTACTTCCACTGTCACTTTTTTCCAGTGCGCTCATTTATTCAACAATTTGAGGGCCATATTTATACGCCGCGGCTTCACTGCTCAGATCCTGTGGCCATCACATAAGCAGCATCACTTTGGACATGTTTCCGAAGTTCTCGGGACCTCGAGACCCTTCCAAGCTAGTGTGGGGAGTCAGTGGGAAAACATAACAGGGTTGGTGTGCCACAGGGCTTCCACCAAAGGGAGCTCTTTGCATGTCTCCGAGGGGTTTAGCCAGGATGAGCAGATGGAACGGCTCTCGGGTGATGTTCAGTCAGCCCCCGACACTCCAGGGACACGGAGTCGAGGCTGAGAAATCTGTGGGGAAATTCTGTGGGCGGTGCGAACCGCAGGACGAAGAGCCTCCCGGTTAACCACAGGCAGGAGCGCCCATCTCCTCCACCTGCATCCCCGCCCTCGCCCCACGCCCACCCACAGCCCGCCCGCGTCGCCACTTCACGGCCCGGTGGCCGCGTGCCCGGACGCGCCGCCCACGGCGTGGGAGCCGGAAGCCAGGCGCGCAGGGGCGCGCGGAGCCGCGGGAGCGCGGGAGCCCGAGAGCCCGCGCACCTGGGGCACAGCGGCGGGAGGCAGCGGGCATGCGCGAGGCTGCCGGGCGGCGCAGGCGCGCTGCTCGCCTCCCGCGAGGGCCGGGATCCGGTTCTCCCGGCTGGGGCGGGTGGGGCGTCGTGGGTTGTCCTGGTTGCTGGGGAGAAGAGGGAGAAATCGGAGATGCGGAAGGAGCGCGACTCTTCAGAAGGGCGGATTTGCTTCTGGGATGGGGAGGGGCCGGCCGGGTGGACGGATGCTAGGGTGCGTCTGTGCTTGGCGCGCCCCACAGAGTTAGAGATTTGTCGGAAGATGAAATCCAACCACTGCGCAAAGCGCGATGCGATTTTCCTAAACCGGGATCGCGCGTAGCATCCACACCCAGAGGCTGGGGCCAGTTCTCCCCTGGGATGACTACGGACCTGTGTGTCGGGCACCGCGCAAAGGCTGACCTGTTATTTCAGCCTCCCGCCGCCACCAGCAGCCCTGTGAAGCGGGCTTTAATACGTGGTCCCCAGTTTCCCCTCTGGAAACCTGGGACAGATTAACTTGTTTACAGGTCGCACAGCTGAAACATCATGGAGTTGCTCTTTCCACCAGGTCTGTCTGATTCCAAAGCTCACTGCTGCTTATCAGACGCTTGAAGTCATGAATGAGTGAAAATTAGACAATAAAGACATTCTGTAAATAAATGGTAAATCGTTGGGTTTGGACATTAAGAGGTATAAATCAGGCTAGAAGTAGGTGGGTGTCAGGGGAGAGGGGTCAAAGTGGATTTTGAATAGGATTTGGCTGGAGGTAGGAAAAGGGAAAGCAAAGGCTTGGCGGTGGAACAGGAAACCTGAGAAGAAAAGGAAGCGATTGCCTCAACTGGAACCTTGTATTTACATTTGGCTTGCAAATTGTAGCATCTGTAATTCTAGAGATAGGCTTGTTTTCCAAAGCAGTGGACTTTTCTTTCTTCTGTACTTCGATTTATGCTCGATGCACAGTGATAACTGTTCCTCTGTTCAGCAAGAAGATGCATTCTGGCCACTCATTTAATAGCCGGAAACTTTGGTACCCGTGACAAAGATGATACTGGATGAAGGATTTCTTGCTGAACCCTGGCCTGCCCGAGAGAGGTCTCTTTAAGTGCTTGCAGGTTCTCTGTCTCCGTAACTCCTTTGTGGCTCCAGTAGGGAGAGGAATAAATACGTAATCATAACCCCCAGTCCAGTACCGTCTCAGTGCCAACATCAATAGAAAAAAGGCATCATCTTTGTTTAAAGAAGCTTGGACCCAGTGGTTTGTTAATTTGTTCGTGGTTTCATACTGCTGTTATTGCTGTGACAGCTTGCTCTGCGCAATTTAACAACTGATTAACTACTATCTTGTATTAGCCTCTAATTGTTTAATGGGTGTAAATTTTATCTCTTAAGCAAAATTGTAAGATTCCCCCAGCAGGCACGGTGTTTTCTATTTTATATCTCTGAACGGACTTACTTGACTTTTTCAAGTGTCTTATTCCCCCTTGAACCCCCACTACTAAGTACTCTGCCTGGCAGATGCTAGGCACTCAATGTTGAATGAATGAAATGTTGCCTTATGGGGAGCAGAAAACAAGCCTGTTACTTCTTTATATTTTGCTGGCCCTGTAACAGAATTATCTCTTTTTGGAGGACATTCAACAAATATGTGACTTGACTGCTGTGCCTTTCAGCAGGGGAAATATAATCTCCCTGTGGCCTTATAAAGAATTGCCACCTAAACACCATGTCCTCAAGACGTCTGTCAAGAAATCGTTGTTGATAGATTGATTAGCCTCAAAGAAATTCTTAATTCTTTTCTGAAGTGTGTACCTGCCCTTCCACTGTCAGTAACATTCATGGTTATGTTGGTCAGGCTGCCTAAGGAATTCTTTGGGAGATTGTGTAATTTGAGTATCTTCTTGACTTGAGAAAACAAACCAATAAAAAACCAAATCAAAATCCTAACCCAACAACAGAAACCCAATACCAAACAGGACCTTTGTGCATAAGAACCCTATCTGCAAATCAAACGACTTTGTGCCCCTGGGGCGGGGGGCGGGGAGGAAGAGAGGGAGAGAGAGGGAGAGAGTGTGCGTGTGGCGTGCTTCTTTTGAGGTATGGGAAGCCAAATGAAATCTGAAACACCGTTTTTCTGTCAACCTATTCAGCTGACAGCAAAAGACTCCTTGGGGTGGGGTGCGGTCAGGGAGGCGACGAGTTCAGGGAATGTTTGAACATAGGAGAGTAAGAGGCTAGACCAAATCCTTTTCAATATTTACATTCCGTCTCCTATTTATCAGTTGTGGAAACTGAGGACAAGTAACTTAACATCTCTTAGCCTTCATTTCCTCTTTTGTGAAAGGGAGATGAAGACGGTACCACCACCTGACTTTTAGAGTTACAGTGTGTAAATCTGTCAAGCGCTTAGGACGTTGCCCGGCACTTTGGCACTTAGCAAGAGCTTTGAGTGTCTGATAAGCAAGTAAAACGCTATGACCTCCACTTCCACACTGCTAGCCTCTTGGAAGCCCCACCTATACCGAGATTCGGGAGACACCGCTATTCCCGATGACAAGGTTTTCTGACCGATGCAATTATTTTTGCCGTCGTCTGCACGGTTAAAACCCACCCAACCGATCTGGGATGTCCGTACACTTCTCCCCGCCCCTCGGTTCCCGCCACCCCTCCCGCGCCGCCTCCAGCGCGGTGGGGGAGTGGATGGGGGGTGGGGGCATGCCCATCTGCCTCCCCACCCCCTACCTCCGCCGCCCGGCGAAAGCCTTGGAAACCACCCCGCGGCTCTCGTCCTACCCGGAACGCCCCCGGGGGCGGGGCTCGGGCGCCGCGCAGGCCCAGTGCCGCCGCGCCGCGCCTGCGCCGTGGAGGGCCTGCAGGAGGCGGGGGATCGGTATGCGAGCGGCTGTGTGAGGGGAGGCGGCGTCCGGGCCGAGCGTGGTACTACGACGGGCGCGGGCCGGAGGGGGCGGGGGGATGCGCCGCGACGGCGGCGGCGGCGGCGGCGCGGGCGCTGGGACCGCTGTTTGCAGGCGCCAGAGCAGCGGATCGCGGTCTTGCTGCCGCAGCAGCGCGGCTGTCGCGCGCGGCCTGAAGACGCCGTACCTTTTTGCTCCTCACCTTTTTTTTTTTTTTTTAAATAACCGGAACCAATGAACGCAGCCGGGACCCGAGCCCCAGAGGCCGCCGGTGCCGCCGGGACCCGGCTGGCGCCCGACAGGAGCTCGCGTCTGAGGCGGCGGGGGCGGCCCGGGGAGTCTCGGGCGGCGGCGGCGGCGGCGCCTCGAGGAGCGGACGAGGGGCCGGCGGCCGGGGCGCCGCCGCGCTTTCCCCCCGCGCCGCCGCCTGCGTGTCCTCCTCCCGCCACGACGCCGGGCCCGGCCCCGGGCTGGCTGCTGCGGCGGCGGCGCTGGGCTGCGCTGCTGGTGCTCGGGTTGCTCGCGGCCGGCGCGGCGGACGGATGCGAGCTGGTGGCCCGGCACCTCCGCGGGCGGCGGGCGGCGGGCTCTGCCGCGGCGGCCGCCTCCTCTCCCGCGGCGGCGGCGGCGGCGGCGGCGGGAGACAGCCCGGCGCTCGTGACAGGTGAGGGCCGGGAGGGCGGCGGTGGGGGGCTCGGCCGGGCGCCGCGGGACCCGCATCCCCGGGACGGGCCCGCGCCCCTGCCCGGCGCCTGCCCTTTGACGGCCCCGGTGCGTGCGCGATGCCCGGCTGGGGGTCCCGGCCGCTGCTCGGTCGCGGTGCCCCGCGCCCCGGACGGCTTCCCTCTCCCCCCCGACACCCCGCCCCCCGGCAGAGCCTCTCGACGGCGCTCACTTCCCCGCCCTTCGTCGGCTGCCCGGTGTCCCACGCTGAGCAATGCAGTGGTTTCTCTTCCGCGCTGCAGAAGAGCCGGCAGGGTCTGCAGGGTGCTGGGCGGATTTTCTCTCTCTCTTTTTTTTTTTTTGAAGCTGCTTGAAAAAGTCAGCAGCGGCATTGCGGTATTGAGTCCGCCTCTGGTGCTGATTTTGCAAAGGCAGTTGGCAGCGAGTCTCACAGGTTCAAAGCCCCGCTGAGCACAGTGTCCCAGGGGAGGCTGCTGGAGAGGATTCTTTGAGAGTTGTAATACGTAGTGCTATGAGTGGTTCCTTGTTAGTATGCGGAAACCTGTAAGTGTAATGTGGACATTTTGAGGAGTGGGAAGACCGTTTTAAAGGATGGGTGGATAGTATTTGCTGGTGGGAGGATCACTGGGTGCAAAGGGTGCAGAAAGCCCAGCAGGTAATCAGGAACATACCGAAAATTTACCCAGTGCAGGATTTTAGGTGCTCGTGTATTTGAGCAGCGCATTTCAGATGGAGTGCAGCAACACTTTTTAAAGATATGGAACCCTCTTGAAATTATTGAAAACTTGCAAACGTGTGGTAAGGTGAGGTAGAAAATGGAATCCTTTTCAAGCTTCCCATGGTCATGTACTACTGATAGTTTGTGGTTTAAGTAATGATGTAAGGATCTTGAAATGATTTTTTCTGGAAAAGAAGTGGAAGTAAAGTAAGCTTTTGTTTTTTTTTTTTGTACTTTATTTTGAAAAGTAATTTGTAGGTTTTCTACATAATTGCGAGACTAAAAAAGGGAAAACTAAAGTGGGACAAGATGACCCCTCATTAACCAAAGTGATAGTCCAGCAGGCGTTTGAAAGTTACTAACAGCTGCTGAGCGTGGTGCTCAGGAGCTATATTCTTCATAGCAAAGCAGCTATTCTCTCGGTTCCATGATGACAGGATGTTTACTATTCCAGAGAGGCGGGTGTTGGTAAACTTTCCAAGCTCTTTGGAAGTTGTAGTGTATGGAACATCATGGTCAGAATATTTAACTTGCTTTACCCTGACATACACCAAGCCCTTTAAATGGAACTTGAAACATCAGACCTATCCCTGGGTAATTTTGTTAAAATAATTACAGAATGGTCAGTATTAGGAGTGTAATAGAGTTTCATTGAGAGGATAGACTGGATAGCTTTATGCTTCAATAGTCGTATAATGATTATTGGGAAAGTAGCAAGATGAAACTATAATGTGAAGCTTTAATGCCTCATGCAGGAAGGAAGGGAGCAGTACTACTTGGGTTTCTGGAAGCTATAGGAGTGTGGCTCTTGGTTTCTTGTGCAGAAAAGCTTGGTTAATAAATAATTGGCTAGTGTTTTATCAATATGTAGTTTGTAGAAGGCATATGATTCAGAAAATTTAGTATTAACCACCAACAGTATGTTGTATATCATGTAGATTTTTTCAAGAAAATTACTTAAGATGGAATTTTATTTTAATAAGCTGTTTATAATCCTTCCTTTTGAAGACTTAAATTCCTTTGAGTTATTTATGGTATTGTGAAAAAGGAAGGGTGATTCTTATCGGATAAAACGTTTGCTATATCACACAAAATGAGTTTGTGCTGTAGTGCTTTAAAATAAGTTTACTAAAATAATATTAGGCCTGGAATTTATTTTTAATATTTTTAAGTCTTTCCCTTTGTTAGAATATTAATTGTTTTGAATCATTTAAATCATTTAAAATTTAAGGTAAAGTACACAGTGTACAAGTTAAATGTGGTCATTTTAATAAGTATATGTAAATACAGTCAACAGAGAGCATACAGAAAATTTATTTGAATTATATGGTCAGTATGGGGCTCTTTCCTATCCTTTTGTTATTATGAGTAGTGCTTTCTTTTATGGTTTCCATTTTAAACGTTGTGCTAAATCCAGAACATAATTAATTATTGCTATTGTACATTTCAGTAAGTAGAACCATAGACTGAACTTAAAAAATACTGTTATCATAATCTAGTCAGTGTTAATGGGTAGAAATGGAGTAGAGAGTTTCAGTAATAAAAGTAAGCTTCATGTGAATTTTGGAAATGCAAAATTCTTGTAAGAATTTTGAGAGAATTGTTCTGGCTCTGTATTAAAAATGTCATTTAACTGAATTCTTAATAGCTCTGAAAATGACAACCCAAAGTCACCTTATCTTCTCTTTTCCTCTTCAGGTTAGTATTTTAAATACTTACCTTTAGAAACTTCATAAGAGTTTGCCTCTTACTAATTAAATCCAGAAAACCTTCTTTTCCACTTGTTTGCCTCTCAAGAGTTTCACTTTAGAGATTTAGTGTATTTTAAGAATAAATTGCCTTTAAATCATCTATTGCATGCTTAGTTTTGAGCAAGCAGGTGTTGTTTTAAAGAGAGAGACTATGTTACATCATCAAAATAAACAGATCCATTGTCATAAGAATATTGGTTTCTATTTCCTTTTCTTTTTTATATTACCTTTTCAGGATTCAGTGTACAAATGTTTTGATAAGGTGAAACCATTAAATATTTACAGTGCTGTGTAGTAAGGGCTCAAGTTATATATATGTGTGTGTATATATAGATATATAAGATTTTAATAATAATTTAATAATAACAATACATATATTATTTAGGGTTCTTTGAAAGTGATTGAAATTTAAAGCAAGTTGGGGATTGGTGATTGAGTGCTTGTTGATTGTAATCTGAAGCAGTGCTTGAATAATTCAAAACATCACTTTTTTTTTTCTTTTTTGCCGAACAAATTCAGAGTCCATGAATTGATCCTCGTAGGGAGTGGTTGATCTTATCCAAATATGTATGGTCCCTGAGAAATAGTTTATGAGAGGGCAGAGTGTGTGTGTGTGTGTGTGTGTGTGTGTATGTATACACACACACATAAATGTATCGCATGTGTATAGAACACAATTATTCTGGCAAAATATGCAGAAATATTGAAACATTTTTCTTCTATGTAGTTGTTTCAGAGTCTTTTAAGACAAATTTAGCAATATTTGCTTCCAGCATGCCTTTATGAATTAATGCAACGTGGAAATTTACAATATTCTTTGTTGAAAGTTTTCATTTGGTTGCGCCGGCTCCTTTGTTGAGGCATGTGGGCTCCTTAATTGTGGCATGTGAACTCTTAGTTGCCACATGGACGTGGATCTAATTCCGTGACCAGGGATCACACCTGGGCCCCCTGCATTGGGATTGCAGAGTCTTAACATGCTTTGCCACCAGGGAAGTCCCAAGCTTCACTTTTAGTTATCTCATCTTGCCTCCCTAACATTTACCCAGCAAATGTCATTTTTTTTTTATTAGCAATTGGCTTGAGTATAGTATATATATGTTACTTTGAGTAATATTATGTGAATTTATAGTGTTAATGTTTCCATTGTGACAGAAGTTAAATTCATAGTGTAGTTCACACAATAATAGAAAATGTTTTTCCTCCTTCTGCGAAGTTACTCTTTTTGAATTTAGTTTAGGATTTCTTGAAGCCGCCATTAAAAGGCGATGTCTTCCGCTGTATCCTTTTTTTCCTTTCCCATAGTTATCATTTACCAGTCCCCCTTTTTTTTTTAAGAATTTTTTTTTTTTTGATGTGGACCATTTTTAAAGTCTTTATTGAATTTGTTACAATATTGCTTCTGTTTTATGTTTTGGTTTTTGGCGGGGAGGCACGTGGAATCTTAGCTCTTTCGCCAGAGATTGAACCCGCACCTCCTGCATTGGAAGGCAACGCCTTAACCACTGGACTGCCAGGGAAGTCCTGTACCAGTCCTTTTCTTTACTAGCCTTTGGCCATTGCTCTAGGTTGTTTTTTTTTTTTCTTGTTGCTGATTACAGAATTGAAGAATATACCCGTATCCCTTTTAATCTAGTCTATTTTGACCATTTAAGAATTGGTAGTCATTGTATTGGTCTGGAAACACTGCATTCCTTGGTATTCTTTTTGAGAATGCTATGGCAGAACTGATTGGTCTCTGTTGGGAATCTGGTGGCACAGGAAACACTCAGGGGGCCAGCTGGAAAAGTAGTTTCAGGATTTAGCTTAATTTTAATAGGATCCACACAGGAATTCTTTAATATGCTGAAGGCTTGCTTTGTGATTGGATACATGCTAATGTTTTTAGATTAATTTAGACTTTTGAGTAACTTTATCAAGCATTTTGGATATTGCCCTGCTCATTGATGATAATGCAGTGTGGAATACTTTCAGAATGATGCCTGGAGATCTGTATTTGTGTATATGGTGGCTAAAGTATGAACTCATTAAGCTAATGTTAAAATTGACGGCTAATAATATGATTAGCAAACCATTTTTGATATTTGCCAGAATTTGGACCTTACCTTATTAAGACCTACCTAGGAGATTACTTCTGAATAGATTAGATTTCATCAACCAAGCAATTATTAAGCATATGCAGAATACCAGGTAGTAGGAATGGGAAAAAATACAAAAGGGAATAAGACATGGGTCTGCCTATTGGGAATAATAGGTATATTTATTAAACTATTACTGGTGATCAGTATTATGCTAAGTGCTTTATATATATCACTGTTTTTGATTGTGAGATTAATTCTGTTAGATAGTTGCTTTCTTCATGTAAGTGATGAGGGAACTGTTGCAGAATGATCTTAAAGTAACTTGTTCAAGGTCACAGTTAGCAAGTAGCAGAGTCAGATGTTGATCTGTGTTTCTCTGATTCTAAAGTTTTGATTCTTAGCGAGTATGATGTATTGCATCCTTATACACATAACTAGACATAATAATGAGATAGACTGTGATTAATGATAACAGACTTCAAAATGTTGGAGAAAGGGGACATCACTGGTGGTGCAGTGGATAAGACTGTGCTTCCGGTGCAGAGGGCCTGGGTTTGATCCTGGTCAGGGAACTAGATCCCACATGCATGCTGTAACTAAGAGTTCACATGCCACAACTAAGGAGGCTGCAAGGCACAACTAAGGAGCCCGCCTGTCACAACTAAGACCCAGCATAACCAAATAAATAAATATTAAAAAAAATGTTGGAGAAAGAAAGGCTACTAGAGACTATTACTTGGAGGAGGGTTAGGTTTGAACTGGACCTTGATGTATAGATAGGACTTCTTGTGGAGATGAGTGACAAGGCTTTCAAGGAGTAGGTGTATGCAAGAATAAGAAATAAGTTAATAGTTTTCTTTAGGCTTAAGCATAGGGTGTATGTAGAGTAGTGGAAATGCAAGGAGTAAGAAGGTTTGGCCATATTATGAAGAGGTTTAATATTCCCTAGCTCATTCCCTGTGTATTGAAATGTCAGCACATCTAAAACTGGGGTACTCAGCCATGTGCCAGGGTATATGGAAAACCACAGGGAAGTTATGTTACATTTTCTTGGCATATTCATTTACTAGGTTATTTTGAAAACAAACATTAAATATTTAATAGATAGTAATTTAAAACATTTAACAATACCAAACATGCACAAGTTATGGAAAGTGTAAGTGTAAATTTTAAGGTCAAATGAAAGGCTTAAAACGGTATTTTGACCTTTCAGAATGTTTTGTTCATGAACTTAGTGTTCTAAATCTATGATCCTGTCAGGGGTTGAGAAGCCCTGTGGTTTTTAAACATGGGAGTGACATGACCTCAGTGTTTGAAAAGCTAAGTCTGGGTGGATGGAAGTGAGGAGATAAGAGAGATAAATAAAGAGGCCAATTAGTAAGCTGTATTGAAATGGAGGTCTTGAGAGTTTAAATGACAGTGGCTATGAAAATGTGTAGAGGAAATTTTGTAAAATTTCTTTTATTGTTAGATTAGAAAGAAATTTATAGAAAGTCTAAGAAATGAAAATTGCCTTTAACTTTTAAACTCCTAGAGTTTGTAGAGTGACTTAAATTGGTACAAGTCCTTGGAAATAGGCAAGAAGGAACACTTTGTTGTAGTGTCTTCTTTATTTCAAATGTGCCTATTTAATATAAAATTACTATTGTATATGATTGGACTTATGTGGTGGTTTACAAAGTATTTATATGAAACTTTTTAGTATTCCATATTTAAAGATACATCGTTTATTCCTTAATAAAGGATAGCTGTTTCCAGATTGAACTAACATTACAATGCAGCAGAGTTGAATTCCCCCCCCCCCCGCCCCCACTTTGAATAACAGTGTCTCCGAGTAGTGCTGTGTTGTTTCAGAATTAACTTTTGAATTTCATTGTGTGAATTTCACACTTGATCTGTAGATGATGATTTCAAGGGCTACATGATTTGTTCTTTGACTTATCCTTCTAGATCTTTTAATTAGTAGGTATTAAATATTCAATCTTTCTTGACACTTGCTAATCCTACCTTGAGTAACTAGTCTGCTTGACTGGTTTCATTGTTGCAGATTGAAGGGTGGTTCTCTCTTAAGCCTCTGTCCTCAGTCTTGTGTTCCTCTAGTCTAGCTGAACATTTCCTCCTCAGAGAACTTCATTACTAGGAAAGTTCTAAACTGGGGGTGGGGAACCCCAAGCCAAAGATTGATTTGACTTTTGGCTTTATTTCATTTGGCCCTTGAGGTGATACTGCACAACCATCGTGGCTGCAGTCCTGAGAGTAATTTCCATTGTGCTAGGCTTCATTAGCCATCTCATGTAAAGTGAAACAACTTTAGAATTAAGGCTAGGGTTAGTTTTAGAATGTTTAATAGTGACTTTTCAGTATTTTCCTAAAATAGTGGTAGCTCCCCCACCCCAGGACCAGGGAACCAGAGTATAACAAACATAGTTTACTAGGACTAGTTCATTTCAGAATCCAAGTGCCTGTATCTGTCCCAGTGTTTCTTGCAAATGAATTTGTCTTTTTGTGTGCTTCTGGATCTTATTAGCCTTTGTAACTTACTCTTTTTCCTCTCGTCATTTTCACTTTCTCTACCTCTCTCTTTGATCTCCCTAAACTTGACTTTATATGGAACTGAAAATGTCAAGGAAGATTTTACTGAATTAAGTAAAAACTGATTTTTAAATTTTAAAAATATTTGAAGCGAATATCTTATTTATGTAGTTAAAAACATACTAAGAAACCTCATCACAAACCCCCAGAGTAGTGAAAATGATTTGTAATTGTTTCTTAAATGGTTCTCAGTAAGTGAAAAAGGTTTTTAAAATTCTTATTTGAAATTTTTTCCTGCTATTCAGCATGGTATACAGGTCTATGTTATTGCACTCATGTTTTCTTTCCACTGTTGTTTTTCTTTCCTTTCAAAAATATATGATGTTGAATAATAGATAATCTTAGTTCCCCTTCTTCTTTACTCCTAGTGTCCAGCAATAAATCTTTTAACTTTTCCATTAATGACAAGTATGATATTTTCCCTCTGTTTTCCTGCTCTCTGTTATCTTCAGCTGTTCTTTCTACTTTGTTACACACATTCAGACTGTGTTAATCCTTGATATTTCTTCCTGGGTACCAAATTAAAAAAAAAACCTACTCCAAGTCTTTGTTCATCTGTGGTATAGGTGTCCTTTGCCGTTTTTTGAATTTGCTTTTCTTAAATGTACCTTGTGTTGTGTATCCAGTGTTTGGTCCTAGGTTTGTCAGAATGGATCCTAAAAAAACCTAGAAGTGAGGCTAAAAGTGAGAGTCAGACTTCAGTGAATGTGTGTACGCATATAGTTTTGAACATTTTTAAGTGACTGTTTTGTGCCAGACACGATACAAAGAACTGGGAATATAAAAATTGACCATTTTTATTGTTGCAAGAACAATATAAACTTGAAAGTTGCCAGAGAGTGGATTGCATATAAGTATTGTTTTTTAAAATTGAGGTATAGATGGTGTACAATATTATATATATTTCAGGTGTACAACACAGTGATTCACAATTTTTAAAGGTTATACTCCATTTATAGTTATTTAAAAATATTGGCTATATTCCCTGTGTCTTCTTGTAGGCTATTTTATACATAGTAGTTTGTACCTCTTAACCCCACCCCTATCTGGCCCTCCTCCCCTTCCGTCTCCCCACTGGTAACCACTAGTTCTCTATATCTGTGAGTTTGTTTCTTGTTTTGTTATGTTATCTAGTTTGTTGTGTTTTTTAAAATTTCACATATAAGTGATATCATTCAGTAGTTGTCTTTCTCTGTCTCACTTATTTTACTTAGCGTAATACCCTCCAAGTCCATTCATGTTGTTACAGGTGGCAAAATTTCATTCTTTTTTATGGCTGAGTAGTATTCCATTGTGTGTGTGTGTGTGTGTGTCTGTGTGTGTGTGTGTGTGTGTGTGTGTGTATGTACGTACACATGCATACATATACACCACATTTTCTTTATCCATTCATCTGTTGATGGACACTTAGGTTGCTTCCATATCTTGGCAATTATAAACAATGCTGCTATGAACATTGGCGTGCATGTATCTTTTTGAATTAGTGTTCTTTTTTTTGGATATATACCCAGGAGTGGAATTTCTGGGTCATTTGGTAGTTCTGTCTTTAGGTTTTTGAGAAATGCCCATACTGTTTTCCACAGTGGCTGCATCAGTTTGCATTCCCATTAACAGTATGTGAGGGTTCCCTTTTCTCCACATCCTCGGCAACATTTGTTATTTGTGTTCTTTTTGATGATAGCCATTCTTAATAGATACCTCATTCATAATGAGGTGATATCTCGTTATAGTTTAAATTTGCATTTCTCTCATGAGTAATGATGTTGAGCATCTTTTCATGTGCCTGTCGGCCATCTGCATGTTTTCTCTGGAAAAATATTGAGGTCTTCTCTGCCCATTTTTTAATTGGGTTGTTTGCTTTTTTGATGTTGAGTTGTATGAGCTGTTTATATATGTTGGATATTAACTCCTTATTGGTCACATCATTTGCAGATATTTTCTCCCATTCAGTAGGTTGTCTTTTTGTTTTGTTGATGGTTTCCTTTGCTGGACAAAAGCTTTTAAGTTTAATTTGGTCCCATTTGATTATTTTTGGTTTTATTTCCTTTGCTTTAGGAGAGAAAGCCAAAAATTATTGCTATGATTTATGTCAAAGAGTGTTCTACCAATGTTTTCTTTTAGGAGCTTTGTGGTTTCTGGTCTTACAGTTAGGTCTTGAATCCGTTTTGAACTTATTTTTTGTATATGGTGTTAGAGAATGTTCTAATTTCATTCTTTTACACGTAGCTGTCTAGTTTTCCCAGCACCACTTACTGGAGAGTGTCTTTTCTCCATTGCATGTTCTTGCCTCTTTTGTTGTAGATTAATTCACTGTAAGTGCATGGGTTTATTTCCGGGCTCTTTGTTCTGTTCCATTGATCTGTGTGTTTGTTCTTATGCCAGTACCGTACTGTTTTGATTACTGTAGCTTTGTAGTAGAAGCTGAAGTCAGGGAGCATGATTCTTCCAGCTCTATTCTTCTTTCTCAAGATTGTTTTGACTATTTGGGATCTTTTGTATTTCCATACACATTTAAAAACTATTTGTTCTAATACTGTGAAAAATTCCTCCCCTTTTTAAATGACTTTAAAAAATTTTCTTATTTACTTATTTATTTTTGGTTGGGTCTTAGTTGCAGCACGTGGGATCTTTGTTGTGGCATGTGGGCTTTTCATTGTGGCACTCAGGGCTTCTCTCTAGTTGTGGTGCACAGGCTTCTTTCTGTTTGTGGCATGTGGGTTTTCTCTCTCTAGTTGTGGCATGTGGGCTTGGGCTCCAGAGTGCGTGCGCTCTGTAGTTTGTGGCATGCAGGCTTCTCTAGTTGAGGCACTTGAGCTCAGTAGTTGTGGCTTAGTTGCCCCATGGCATTTGGTATCTTAGTTCTCTGACCAGGGATCAAACCAGGGATCAAACCCATGTCCCCTGCATTGGAAGGCGGATTATTTACCACTGGACCACCAGGGAAGCCCCTGCCCTTGGTTTTGATAGAAATTGCAAAGAATCTGTAGATTGCCTTGGATAGTATGGTCATTTTAACAATATGAATTCTTCAAATCCATGAACACAGTATACTTTTCCATCTGTTTTTGTTGTCTTCAATTTCTTTCATCAGTGTCTTACAGTTTTTTGAGTACAGGTCTTTTACCTTCTCGGGTAAATTTATTCCTAGGTATTTTATTCTTTTTTATGCAGTTGTAAATGGGATTGCTACCTCAATTTCTCTTTCTGATAGTTTGTAGTTAGTCTGTAGAAATGCAACAGATTTCTATGTATTTGTCTTTCAAAAGGATGTGACTGTGGTAGCTTATCTAGTAGCATTCCTGCATTTACTAAAAATATCTATAGAATATTTATTACAGGTGCTTATTATACATTTGCAGTATTGAAAATAAGTCTCCCCTTCCCTACCTTTGGAAGAAGGTATGATATAAGTAAACATTCTTTTTTGTTCGCTTTTGTATTACTTTTATTCTTCATTAACAAACAAACCAAAAAATACAAGCAAACAAACAAAAACCTTCAGTGACTTCTGTGTGCCAGTCACCAAATTAGATGTTTGGAATTTCAGGATTAATAAGCTATTGACCCTGCCTTGTTTTCCAGGAGGAGATATACCCACTTAAAGGGTGATGATACATTGTGATGAGGATATATGGACATTAGGGTATGTACTGTATTTAATAAAATTAAATACAAAATTAGGAGTCCCTAATTTTGATGTAAGGAGGTGGGTTATTAATGAAGATGTCCTCCCTTCCCCACAGTAGAGGTATTTACTGAGAATAAATAAGAGTTTGTCAGGGAAAATTATAGTGGTGTGAGAGGAGTAAGCTGAGTGGGGAATGACGTTGGCATTTGAGAATGCTAGATGGGGATTGTGAATTACCAAATACCCAGGATGGCACAGTCAGTGGTCAGCCTGCTTGTAGTGTACCAGCATTTATATTTGCATGTGGGATTCAAATTTATGCCTGGCATTTGTATATTTTATCTCATTTAATCCGTATAGAAGCCTTGTGAAATTGTCATCTCCATAATAAATTATTCCATAAAATAGAGATCTAGGATTGCTTTCAAATAATTTATACTTTAAAAATCCTCCAGTGTGAAGGATTTTTATGACAAAGCCCAGGGTGTGATTGGAAATGAATTAGAATATAAGGCTGGAGAAGTAGCAGAATAAACTTTTTGACTCATGTTAAATTCTCGATTTTTATTGTCCAAGGAACTTTTTGAATTCCTTCTTTATTTATCTTTGGTAAATAACCAGTTTTTCATTTCTTAAAATTTTGCTACTCAATATTCTGAACTCTTTTTTTAAAAAATAAATTTATTTTATTTATTGGCTGCATTGGGTCTTTGTTGCTGTATGCAGGCCCTCTAGTTGCAGAGAACGGGGGCTTCTCATTGTGGTGGCTTCTCTTGTTGCGGAGCATGGGCTGTAGGTGCAGGCTTCGGTAGTTGTGGCTCACAGGCTCTAGAGCATAGGCTCAGTTGTTGTGGCGCATGAGCTTAGTTGCTCCGGGGCGTATGGAATTTTCCCGGATCAGGGATACAACCTGTGTCCCCTTTATTGGCAGGTAGATTTTTAACTACTGCGCTACCAGGGAGGTCCCAATATTCTGAACTCTTAAAAAATACTCATTTAAAATGTATGATTTCTGGGGCTTAAGACAAAGGACTTTTTAAAAAAATTTGGTGTTCTCACTAAGTGTGTAGTTCCTATTCATGCTTTGTTTTCATGAATATTCCTTAAGGATAGAATGTAATTTTTAAGAAACATATAGCATTTTATGTCTTGAATTTTTATTTGGGCCTTAAGTCTGTTCCAACTAGTATGATTAAGAGCATATCCTCTAGACTAGAGCATGATTTCCAGGGCTTGAGACCCATTCTGACAGTGGTTTTGTAATTTAGGGTAGGTGATTTAACCTATTAGTAAGTTGTATCATTAGCTTGTCTTGTACTTCTATTATTTTATATAATTAAAAGATCTAAAGCTTTAGCAGTTGAAATATCAATCATATTTCTGAGTATAAAGATTTATTGTAGGAAAGTTAGAACACACTAAAAAGTATAAAGTCAACATGTCTACCTCAATAACTAGAAATAATAGTTGTAACATCAGTTATAGTCTTTTTAAGGCCTGTATGTGTATTTATATATATTTAATAATAGGCTTATAGGATGATTTATTCTTAATGTGAAATTAATAAATATTTGAATGTTAAGTATATAACAGGTATATAATAAGGTTAGAAACATAATGATGAACAAAATTGATGAGGTCCTTGTCCCTATGGAGCTTGCATTTTGTTTGGGAAGATAGGGGGAAAAATAATATTTTTATTTGCAAAAAATGCTTCCAAGGAACAAAGGAGACTTGAGATAGAAAATAATGTGGATGGTGTGGGGACATCTATTAATGTAGGTAGGCTGGTTAGGGAAGGCTGAGAAGGTCACATTTAAGGTAAGACCTGAAGGATAATGAAGAGCTGAGTCTGTGAAGAATCAGGGATGAGCATTGTGCACAAGGTTAATAGGATGGACGGAGACCTGGAGGCAAGAAAGAATTTGAATTGTTTGAAGAAGTGAGAGTATCATTTTGACTGAGCATCTTGAAGGAGGAGAGTAGTGTGCAGTCTGGCTGTTAAAAGCAGGAAGGAACAGATGGTGTAGAGCCTCAAAGACCTTGTTTGGAGTTTATCAGTGGGTGATGAGAAACAGTTGAAGCATTTTAAGGAGGGGCGTGAAGTGGTATGATTTACTTTTTTTTTTTTTTTTTTTAGTTTGGCCTGATGTGTGTATATTTTATACTATGAAAAAAACACAACATAAAACTTACCATCTTAACCATTTTTAAGTGTACAGTTCAGTAGTGTTAAGTATATTCACTACTGTCTGCTTTCTGTTTCTGTGAATTTGACTATTTTAGATACCTCATGTAAGTGGAATTATTCTTACTGTGACTAGCTTGTGTCACTTGGCATAAGGTCCTCAAGGTTCATCCTTGTTGTATATGACAGGATTTCCTTCCATCTTTAGCTGAATAATAGTCTCTTGTATGTTTATACCACATTTTTTTAATATCCATTCATCTGTCAAAGGACATTTGGGTTGCTTTTACCTCTATTAGCTATTGCAAATAGTGCTGCTATGAACGTGGTGGCCGTGCAGATATCTCTCTGAGACTCCGCTTTCAATTTTTTTGGATATACGCACTCAGTGGTGGGGTTGCTGGATCATATGGTAGCTTTCTTTTTGTTTTTTAATTTTTGGAGAAAATGCTGTACTGTTTTCCATGGTGGTTGTACCATTTTACAATCCCACCACAGAAGACAAGGGTTCCATTTTCTCCGTGATTTACATTTTAAAGATTTCTCTGGCTGCTTTTTGGGGAATGAATTATTAGGAGCAAGAGTGACCACAAGGAGACTGCCTAGGAGAATAATTATTAGAGTCCTGTTGAGAGTTAATAGTGGCTTGGATGATAGGAGAAGAGGAAGAGTTAACAAAGATATTTTGGAACTATTGATAGAATCAATTTGACTTGCTTATGGATTGGGAAACAGGAGCAAAAGAAAGGGAGGAGTCAAGGGTAATTCTTAGATTAGCGGCTTCAAGGTTCCTAATGACATCCATGATGCTAATGCAGGTAGGAAAGTTTCCCGGAGCCCTCAACATATTTCTTCTCATGCCTCCTAGGTCAGGTCTGGGTTATTGGACAATGGATATAGGATTTCCCTTGTTTAGAACAATCAGGTTTCATTGTTCCAGGCCTAGGGGAGTGGCCCACCTTCTTGAGCACATTGCTGGCCCATATTTGAACAAAACAGAGGTTCTCTTAGGAAGGAAGAAGAGGGGGAATGACACATAACTAATTAACTTTGTGAGCTTTGAGGAAGCATCTTGACCTCTTTTGCTTCATTTGTAAAATGGAAGTATAACTACCTCACAGAGTTGTTGTGAAAGCCTAAATAAAATAGTGTCTTTGAAATGCTTAGCAAGGAATAAATGCTCAACAAATGTCATTTTCTTTACGTCATTCCCCCTGCCCCCATCTTTTTTTTGACTTTGTATTTCTTTTAATTATGCCACTGTTTTATGATCAATCAAATTCTTGAAATTATATTTGACCTTTTCCCCACTCCTTTCATTCTTATTGCTACCATATTTGTCCTGAACTAAATCGTTTGTGTTAGAGGAGGCAGTAATCTTGCATTCTCTTATATTCTAGTTGAAAGAGATTAGGGAAATCAAAATGTTGTGATTATTAAAAAGGATGGGATTTTATTCAACCTGTAATCTTACAGACTTTAAAAACATTTAAAAAGTGCTGATTAATGTGAAATTAAGAGTAGGTAAAATAAGTATTAGGCAGGGACTGTGAGATTACAGTGTGCTACTTAGTTGAGGGAGTATATATATTCAACAGATGTTTGAATGCCTACTTCAAACTACTAGACACTTTTTAGGTGCTGGAGAAATATAGAACACTAAATAAATGAAGCCTCTGTTCCCATGATTTCACTTTAGTGTTCTGGTTACTTGTCGTGCAGTTGTAGTTTTGCTATACACAGTATCTGATCTTTGAACAAATTGACAACTTTCTCATTTTATGATTTCCACTGATCCCAGTGTTCATTAGTTCCCAGACTCCTTTGTAATTGAAGCTAACTGGCATACTGATTTTATTTATCAGTCTTTTTACTAATTTATAATATCAGTTATACAAGTCATGATAAATCTCTGAGTTTTATACAAAGCATATGTAAATACATTTTCCAAAGTCAACTTTAATACAATATGGTAGAGCTAGAACTAGAATCCAAAATCTGTTAACTCCTGGTCCTGTGTTGTTTTTGCCATATGCTATATAATATTTCTTTATGGGATCTGTTTTTTTCTCATTGGTGCCCTTTTTCCCTCCCTTTTTCCTTCCTTCCCTCCCTCCCTCTGCTTCTTCCTCCCACAGTCCACCCATAGCTGGATGCAGCTGCCCTGTCTGACATGCCCCCATCTGCTCTCCTCCTGGTGCCTGCTTCTGCCCTCATGCTTCTGCCTTGTTAAAGATGTGTGGTTAACTTCAGATTTCATGCCTCCTTGGAAGCTGTGTGCATGTATTAGGGTATCCACTTTTCTGAGCCTATACCTTTGTCAATTTTTATATTTTTATTTTTAGCTCTTGGAGTTTTACTTATATATCTTTTTTTTTAAGCTTTTATTAAAAATGTTTTTTCTGCAGTCATATGTTTATTACCATTTGTAGAATCTTAAAAAGAAAATTACCAAAACCAAAGTTCATATTTTGTGTCTTAACATGTATTTTAGAATTTTTACTTTTTTTACCTTTTGACCTTTTGGAGGTCTGTTTTAAAATGTCATAGAAACATGCAGATATGTTGGCCCTCTGAATTCAGTCAAAACACATATGAAAATCTCTGATAAATTGTTTAAGCTTGTTTATAAAATTATCAACTAGCTTCTTTCTTTTTTCTTTTTTTGTTTCCTTTTTTTCCCCTTTTTTGTCAACTAGCTTTTATAGTGTACTGAAAAGTTAGTTTTACATTTTGAAGTCTTTAAAAATTTGTTTTCAGGTACGTGGCTGATAGTCATGATATGTTCATTATAAGCCTTGAATATTGAACTGTTAATAGGACTATTTTTCTTCATATTCTAGAGTAGTAAAAACAAGAAAATTGAATGATATTATAGGACCTCTAATTTATAATGAAACAACATGGAAATATACTCTGCTTAGGAAATAAAAGATAATAAAATAAATAAGTCTTTTTGTCTTCAGATTTTCCAGATTTCCAGATAAACAGCAGCTGTTCTTGGTTAAATACAAATTCCAAAGCAAGAAGTGGTATGTTATAGACAATTCCTTTATAATCGTGCTGAAGATGTTCCTGAAAAATCTTAACCCTAGCACAATTTGCAATTGAAGAACTAAGACCTTATGGGAAAAATGGGCTTTGAAGTGGGGCTCAATAGACACATGAAAGTCTATTAATATTTATGTTTGCTGAAAGAAAATACTGTAGTAAAGAATCATTGCATGTTCTGACTTAGTAATTCAGAAAAGTTAATTTCCATTTATCATCTTTTTATTATAAGGAAGGGTTCAGGATTTCCTTCTGTAGCTTGTGAGATGCTTGAAAACTCATTTTAGGGCATAGCAGATGGTATGTACACTAAGGAGCATGTTAGTGTGCTGCTTAGTATTTAATCCGTTGAAAAGTTAGACATCCTTTTTTGTTACTTGGGATTGTTGCTTCTTACCTGCTAGGGTCTACAGTGGTCCCAGACAGGCTGGTTAACTTGGATGAATAAAATGGGAAAAGCTTTGGTTACATTTATTTAATAAGTCTGAATATCTCCACAGCTATAGCTCAGACGTCTTTGTAATTCACAGGGTATTGGTAATATTCTAATTCTTTATGGAGGAACCTTGGATCAGGAGACAGGATGATGCTAAGCATTCTGATTTGGCTCTGTTCCCACCACTTAGGTGGGGTTTTGGATCTTAGCACTTTCCCAGCCTTCAGACACATGGGAATACTTTTAAGACTGGGTAGACTTTGCCTAGGTTTCTTTTAACTCAGGATTGCATTTTAGGAGTTTTAACTCTGGCTCTTCTCTGCTTTATTATTGTCAATCTTTTGATCCCTCTTTTTTTTTTTTTTTTAATTATAATAGATATTTATTTAAAGTAATAAATTTACAGCCCAGATAGTTCTATATTGTATGTTTCAGGTTTAACCAACTTCATAAAAATACTTTAGGACAGGTGCATCCACAGGTTTAGACTAAATGATTATTTCTTTGCACATTCTTCTCTCTCTTTTCTTTCCCAAATAACCTCTTTCGGATATGGTTCAAGGTAGAATTTATCCTCCTCATATTTTGTCCACTGCTCTTTAGGCGAGATCTGCTGCCTCATGGACAGGTCCAGTGCTCTCTTAATGCGAAACATCCTCTCGTTATAAAGGTTCTCAGGAAGCCTTCTTATGGCTTCTTTTACATCATCATTTTCATGTATTGTATCATCTCGCATTAAGCCCAGTTTATTGAACCCCACAGCATTGTAATACCATTTTCGAATACCCTCCAGCCACTTGCTTGATGCTGCAACAGCAGACCTGCCAGCCATTTTGACCCGAGACAGAATTGATCCCTCTTTTTTCCAGTTATCCCTGACATAAATTCTCACCGTATTGGAAATTATAAACCATAAATAAATTTGTAGTAGAATTTTCACAAACTAGAATTATGATGCCAGAGGATTTACTAAATTCATATACAATAATTATTTTTACAACTCATAACTAAATGCCTTTAATTAATGTATTTGCTGAAAAATAACAGCAAGTTGGTCAGAATAATATAGTCTGAATAGTTGCATTTGGTGGCTATTGGAAGGAAACTATAATATGTGTTTATTGTGTTATACTTTACAGTTCAGGTCTTTTTCATCTCTTATCACCCCTTCTTGCTTCTGTTTTATCCTTTTCCTCTAGTTCATTTTTATGTGGAGATAGTAAATAATATGTTGTATTTTTATAGATAATAGAAAATTTTACAGTATCTGCTAAATACATACTGTTCAGTAGCTAATTATTTCAAGCTATATCTTTAATGATAACTTAACAGTTTTAAGAGTTTTCTAACCTCCTTGGGTCTGTGGTTTGTTGTCTCTAATTTTGGAAAATCTCAACTGCTATCTTTTCAGTTAATTCCGTTGTTCTGTTTTTTTTCTTTGATGCTCCAATTAAGTGTATGTTAGACCATTTGATATTGTCCCACAATCATTGGGTGCTCCCTTCTGGTTTCTTTCTTTTCTTTTTAACACCCTTTTTTTCTCTGTTTCACTTATAGTTTCCGTATCTCTGCTGAAATCCCCCATCTGTTCATACGTATTGTCCAGATCCTGTAACATACTAATCTTTTCCTTTAGATCTTTTAACACATTAATCATAGTTATTTTAGCGTCCCTGTCTGACAGTTCTACCATCAGGGTTGTTTCTGTGTTTGGTTCTCTTCTTTCCTCTATCTTTTGACAATGAATTTTTTTTCCTTTTTTATGTGTCTCATTATTTTTGATTGGATGACAGAACAATTGAGGCTGAGGTAGACGTTTGTAAATGTCCAGAAAGGGGTAAGCTTCTTCTATTAGACTATTAGTATGGTAGTTTGCATTAGTTTTGTCACTAGTTAAGCTGGGTATGGCTCTGTTGTTACTATTGTCACCTTCAGTGCACCACAGACCTGAAATTTCCTCAGTGGAGTATTGCTATTATTTGGTGTTTGTGTGGCCTGAGTAATGTTCCTGCTCCATTGGCAACTGTCTGCAGCACGACTGTGCTATGGAGGGGCCCTTTTTGTGTGTGCTTGTTTGGGAGTGGAGGATTTCTTGGTTCTTCTGATGTGCCTTCAGCTTTAGATAGGGTTTTTGAGCCTGGGCCTTGGCAGTGGGGCTTTCTAAGCCAGTAGTAGCTAGCTGCTTAGTTGTGATATGGGATCTTGGGCCAAATGGGTTTCTTGTCTTTCTCCTGAGGTAGTGGGATTTTACTTCTGCCTCTCCCTTAGGAGCAGTGGATCTTTGCCTGGGCCCTGAGGATGGGAGCATTTCTCAACTCTGTTCCAGAGGTAGGTGTACCTGCTTTCCTGGTCTATGCTTCTCTCACACTCTGACTGATACTGGTTTTTGGTATATATCTCTTAGCTAATGCTTTCCTTCCAGGTTTTGGATTCTGTTCTCTTATCCTGGTACTCACTTGTATTCCCTGTCTAGGTCTTGACTTCCTATTGATAATTCTTTGCTGCTCAGACCCCCTGGTCTAACTAAATTCCTAGTCTTGTGTTCCCTCTGCATTGTGTTCAGGTTGAGTCAACATTACTGAAGTAGGATGCTTACTGAAAAGCCAGTAAGCTTTTCAGTTAATTTTGTGATTCAGAAATTGCCATTTATTCTAGTTAATCTACTTGACTGTGTATTATACTTAACCCTCTGGACCTTGGATTGTTGTGTAATTTGTTCCAAAAAGATTCTAATGAGGATTCCATTGTTCTCCTTAGTTGTTAACAGTTTTTATTCTTCACTGCTCACCTGTGGTGTAGTGTATGGTTTTGTAGAGATTGAGTCAGATAACTTAGGTTTAAATTCCTGTTTCACCATTTCTTTTGTCTGCCTGTCTATCCATAAAGTATTTATTGACTGCCTTCTCTATTCTGGGTGCAGTCATTACTATGACTTCTGGCAGCTTTAATTTATTGAGCACAGTCATTATGTTAAGTGTTTTGCATAGGTTCACATTTAATTCTTCCAACAGCTCTATAAGAGCACTAGGTGTTTTTGTTTTTGTTTTATAGTAATTATTTGAGGAAATATTGAGTAATTATTTTAGGAAACTGAAGGCCTGAGTAGTTAAGAATCATGCCCACTGCTGCTAGATAGTAAGAGAAGCAAACCTTCCACGTACATTAGTAATGGAGGGTTACTTCATAATATACTTAATTCTTTCTCTGTTAGAAACACACTTTAAGTTTTAGTTTTGTAAATAATGATTCAGCCAGAATCCTAGGAGCTATAGTTGATTGTTCTGAGTTCTCATTTCCCACGTCCTGACCATCTGTCAGTAAATACGATGGGTTCTAACTACCCACGTTTTTTTTAAGCTCTTTATTGGAATATAATTGCTTTACACTCTTGTACCAGCTTTTGAGGTACACCAAAGTGAATCAGCTGTATTTATACATATATCCCCATATCCCCTCCCTTCCGTGACTCCTTCCCACCCACCCTGTCCCAGCGCTCTAAGGCATCACGCATTATCGAATTGATCTCCCTTTGTTATACAGCAGCTTCCCACTAGCTATCTCTTTTACAGTTGGTAGTGTATATATGTCTGTGCTACTCTCTCACTTTGTCCCAGCTTCCCCTTCACCCCTGCCCCCCCCAAGCCCCGTGTCCTCCAGTCCATTCACTGCATCCTTATTCTTGCCCTGTGACTGGGTTCATCAGTACCATTTTTTTTTTTCAAGATTCTGTATATATAAGTTAGCATACAGTATTTGTTTTTCTCTTTCTGGCTTACTTCACTCTGTATGACAGACTCTAGGTCTATCCACCTCATTACATATACCTCCATTTCATTCCTTTTAATGACTAATATTCCATTGTATATGTATCCCACATCTTCTTTATCCATTCATCTGTTGATGGGCATTTAGGTTGCTTCCATGTCCTGGCTACTGTAAATAGTGCTGCAATGAACATTATGGAACATGTTTCTTTTTGGATTATGGTTTTCTCTGGGTATAGGTCCAGGAGTGGGATTACTGGATCATATGGTAGTTCTAGTTTTAGTTTATTAAGGAACCTCCAAACTGTTTTCCATAATGGCTGTACCAACTTCCATTCTCACCAGCAGTGCAGGAGACTTCCCTTTTCTCCACACCCTCTCCAACATTGATTGTTTCTAGATTTTTTGATGATAGCCATTCTGACCAGGGTGAGGTGATACCTCATTGTGGCTTTGACTTGCATTTCTCTTATAATTAGAGATGTTGAGCATCTTTTCTTGTGTTCGTTGGCCATATGTATGTCTTCTTTGGAGAAATGTCTATTGAGGTCGTCTGCCCATGTGTGGATTGGGTTATTTGCTTTTTTGGTATTAAGCTTCATGAGCTGCTTGTATATTTTGGAGATGAATCCTTTGTCCATTGCTTCATTGGCACGTATTTTATCCCATTCTGAGGGTTGTCTTCTTGTCTTGCTTATGATCTCTTTCGCTGTGCAAAAGCTTTTGTTTCATTAGGTCCCATTTGTTTATTCTTGATTTTATTTCCATGATTCTAGGAGGTGGGTCAAAAAGGATCTTGCTTTGATGTATGTCATAGGGTGTTCTGCCTATGTTTTCCTCTAGGAGTTTTATAGTGTCTGGCCTTCCATTTAGGTCTTGAATCCATTTTGAGTTTATTTTTGTGTGTGGTGTCAGGAAGTGTTCTAATTTCATTCTTTTACATGTTGCTGTCCAATTTTCCCAGCACCACTTATTGAAGAGGCTGTCTTTTTTCCATTGTATATTCGTGCCTCCTTTGTCAAAGATAAGCTGCCCATATGTGCTTGGGTTTACCTCTGGGTTCTCTATTCTGTTCCATTGATCTTCCTTTCTATTTTTGTGCCAGTACCATACTGTCTTGATCACTGTGGCCTTGCAGCATAGTTTGAAGTCAGGAAGCCCGATTCCACCAACTCCATCTTTCCTTCTCAAGATTGCTTTGGCTATTCGGGGTCTTTTGCGTTTCCATACAAATCATAAGATTTCTTGTTCTAGTTCTGTGAAAAATGCCGTTGGTCATTTGATAGGGATTGTGTTGAATCTGTAAAGTGCTTTGGGTAGTCGAGTCATTTTCACAATGTTGATTCTTCCAATCCAAGAACATGGTATGTCCCTCCATCTTTTGGTGTCGTCTTTGATTTCTTTCATCAGTGTCTTATAGTTTTCTGCATACAGGTCTTTTGCCTCCTTAGGCAGGTTTATTCCTAGGTATTTTATTCTTTTTGTTGCATTGGTAAATGGGAGAGTTCCTTAATTTCTCTTTCTGTTTTTTCGTTGTTAGTGTATAGGAATGCAGGAGATTTCTGCACATTAATATTGTATCCTGCTACTTTACTAAATTCATCAATTAGTGCTAGCAGTTTTCTGGTAGAGTCTTTAGGGTTTTCTATGTATAATATCATATCATCTGCAGAGAGTGACAATTTTACTTCTTTTCCAATTTGGATTCCTTTTATTTCATTTTCTTCTTTGATTGCTGTGGCTAAAACTTCCATAACTATGTTGAATAATAATGGTGAGAGTGGACACCTTGTCTTGTTTCTGTTCTTAGAGGGAATGCTTTCAGTTGTTCACCACTTAGAACAGTGTTGGCTTTTGGTTTCTCATATATGGCTTTTATTCTGTTGAGGTAATTTCCTTTTGTGCCCATTTTTTGGAGAGTTTTTATCATAAATGGATGTTGAATTTTGTCTAAAGCTTTATCTGCATCTATTGAGATTATCATATGGTTTTTATCCTTCAGTTTGTTGATATGATGGATCGCATTGATTGATTTGCATATGTTGAGAAATACTTGCATTTCAGGGATAAACCTCACTTGATCATGGTGTATGATCTTTTTAATGTGCTGTTGGAGTCTCTTAGCTAGTATTTTGTTGAGGATTTTTGCATCTGTATTCATCAGTGATATTGGCCTGTAATTTTCTTTTTTTGTGACATCTTTGCCTGGTTTTGGTATCAGGGTGATGGTGGCCTTGTAGAATGAGTTTGGGAGTGTTCCTCCTTCTGCTATGTTTTGGAAGAGTTTGAGAAGGATAGGTGTTAGCTCTTCTCGAAATGTTGGATAGAATTTGTCTGTGAATCCATCTGGCCCTGGGCTTTTGTGTGTTGGGAGATTTTTAATCACTGCCTCAATTTCCGTACTTGTGATCGGTCTGTTCATAGTTTCTATTTTCTTCCTGGTTCAGTCTTGGATGATTGTACTTTTCTAAGAATTTATCCATTTCTTCCAGGTTATCCAATTTATTGGCATATAGTTGCTTGTAGCAGTCTCTTATGATCTTTTGTATTTCTGCAGTGTCCATTGTTACTTCTTTTTCATTTCTAATTCTGTTGATTTGCATCTTCTCCCTTTGTTTCCTGATGAGTCTGGCGAATGGCTTATCAATTTTGTTTATCTTCTCAAAGAACCAGCTTTTAGTTTCATTGATCTTTGCTGTTGTTTCCTTTATTTCTTTTTCATTTATTTCTGATCTGATCTTTATGATTTCTTTCCTTCTGCTCACTTTGGGGTTTCTTTGTTCTTCTTTCTCTAATTGTTTTAGGTGTAAGGTTAGATTGTTTATTTGATATTTTTGTTTCTTGAGGTAGGACTGTATTGCTATAAACCTCCCTCTTAGAACTGCTTTTGCTGCATCCCATAGGTTTTGGGTTGTTGTGTTTTCATTGTCATTTGTTCCTAGGTATTTTTTGATTTCCTCTTTGATTTCTTTAGTGATTTCTTGGTTGTCTAATAGTGTATTGTTTAGCCTCCATGTGTTTGTATGTTTTAGTTTTTTTCCTGTAATTGATATCTAGTCTCATGGCATGGTGGTCTGAGAAGATGCTTGATATGATTTCAATTTTCTTGAATTTACCAAGGCTTGATTTGTGACCCAAGATGTGATCTATCCTGGAAAATGTTCCATGTGCACTTGAGAAGAAAGTGTATTCTGTCGTTTTTGGATGGAATGTCCTATAAATATCAATTAAGTCGAGGTGGTCTAATGTGTTATTTAAAGCTTGTGTGTCCTTTTTTATTTTCTGTCTGGATGATGTGTCCATTGATGTAAGTGGGGTGTTCAAGTCTCCTACTATTATTGTGTTACTGTCGATGTTCCCTTTTATGGCTGTTCGCATTTGCCTTATGTATTTAGGTGCTCCTCTGTTGGGTGCATAGATATTTACCATTGTGATATGTTCTTCTTGAATGGATCCCTTGATCATTATGTAGTGTCCTTCCTTGTCTCTTGTAGTAGTCTTTACTTTAAAGTCTGATGTGTCTGATAGGAGTATTGCTACTCCAGCTTTCTTTTGGCTTGCATTTGCATGGAATATCTTTTTCCATCCCTTTACTTTCAGTCTGTATGTGTCCCTTGGTCTGAAGTGGGTTTCTTGTAGGCAGCATATAGAAGGGTCTTGTTTTTGTCTCCATTCAGCCAGTCTGTGTCTTTTGGTTGGAGCATTTAATCCATTTACATTTAAGGTGATTATTGACATGTGTGTTCCGATTACCATTTTCTCAATTTTTTTGAGTTTGTTTTTGTAGGTCTTTTCCTTCTCTTGTTTTTCCTACTTAGAAAAGTTCCTTTAGCAATTGCTGTAAGGCAGGTTTGGTGGTGCTGAATTCTCTTAACTTTTTCTTGTCTGTAAAGCTTTTGATTTCTCTGTCGAATCTGAATGAGATTCCTGCTGGGTAGAGTATTCTTGGCTGTAAGTTTTTCTCTTTCAGGACTTTAGTATATCCCACCATTCCCTTCTGGCCTGCAGTTTCTGCAGAAAGATCAGCTGTTATCCTTATGGGTTTTCCTTTATATGTTATTTGTTGCTTTTCACTTGCTGCTTTTAATATTTTTTCTTGTGTTTAATTGTCATTAGTTTGATTAATATGTGCCTTGGTGTATTTCTCCTTGGGTTTATTCTGTATGGGACTCTCTGCGCTTCTTGGGCTTGATTATTTCCTTTCCCATGTTGGGGAAGTTTTCCACTGTAACCACTTCAAATATTTTCTCAGACCCTTTCATTTTTTCCTTCTTCTTCTGGGATGCCTACGATTCGAATTTTGGTGTGCTTAATGTTGTTACCAAGGTCTATGAGAGTATCTTCCATTCTTTTTATTCTTCTTTTCTCTTTCCTGCTTTTTGGCAGTTATTTCCCCCATTCTGTCTTCCAACTCATTTATTCGTTTTTCTGCCTCAGTTATTCACTGTTTATAGCATCTAGAGTATTTTTAATTTCGGGTATTTTGTTGTCCATTACTGTTTGTGTGCTCTTTAGTTCTGAGTCCTTATTAAATGTTTCTTGTATTTTCTGTATTTCGTTATCAAGATTTTGTATCATCTTTACTGTCATTATTCTGAATTCTTTTTCAGGCAGTTTTCCTATGTCCTCTTCATTTATTTGGTCTTGTTGGTTTTTTTCCTGCTGCTTTGCCTGCATGGTGTTTCTTTGTTTTCTTAATTTGTCTAATTTATAGGATTTGCTGTCTCCTTTCCCTATGTTGCCTAGTAGTAATTCCTCTTGTTTCTGCACTCTGCCCCCTGTGGTGGGGTTTGTCCAGTGTCTTGAATAGGGTTCCTGGTGGGGGGGTCTGGTGTCTGCTTTCCGCTCTGTGGCTCTGTGTCTTTTCTCTCTGATGAGCAGGGCTGTGTCAGGAGGTGTGTTTTAGGGTACCTGTGAGGTTAATATGGCTTTAGGTAGTCTGTGTGCTGATGGGGTAGGTTTGTGTTCCTGTCTTGTTTGTAGTTTGGTGTGAGGTGTCCAGCACTGGCAGTTGCAGACAGTCAGACAAAGTCGAGTCTTAGACTCTGACCCAGGTCTCTGTGAGAGTTCTCTGCATTTAATGTTCCCTGTGTCTGAGGACTCCCTAATAGTCTAGCATCCTGGATTCCGTGCTCCCTTCCCAGAGCCTCCTACTTCACTTCTGATGGAGTAGTCCAAACTTCAGAGGTTTCTTGTCCCAGCAATAAAGGGGTTTAAAGAAGACTGTCCAAGCCCCAGACTAATGGCAGAGTGTTGAGTCAAACAAATACTAAGTCAAGGAAACACATACATGTATAAAATACACAAATACTGAATCCAGTAGAACATAAGGCACTAGAAAGACCTGACAAAAGAACCCCAGTATGCCATCAGACAAAGAGAAAACCAACAGAAATTCAAAACCAAACCAACAGACAAACAAAACAAAAACAAAACAATATCACACGAATACAAATCCAGGGAGATTTTGAAAGCTAGGTTCAAAAATAATAAAGAGCAAGAGTACCACCAGACAGACTGCAGTTTTTCTCAGAATGAAATCAGGCAATTATGCTTAGAACTAAGATAAAGAGAAAACCTAAGGATAGAAACCAAAGCAGCATGTCATCTGGACCATAAAGTAAGGAAACAGAGCAGACCGATAATATTGCTTGTAAGTATATTAATATAAAAGAAACTAAAAAAAGAATAGAAGACAGGGCAACAGAAGAGAATAGTGTGACTGGAAATATGAAAAGAAAAAGAAATAAATGTATAAAAGATAGAGATGAAAAGAACGTAGGAGAGAGACAGTCAGCACTACAAAAAACTTAGCTAGCAATAGAAATATATGAAAAGGCTAAAAATAAAAATAGAATAAAAAATAGAGTAAAAAAACTACAAAACATGTAGATCCCTTAGGACTAAGATCGTAATTAATAAAATAAAAAAGAACAACAAAAAAAAACTAGAACTGACCCCAGAATGGACCACATCAATAGAATTAATACTAATATTTCTGTTTCCTTGGTGTCTGAGCTGTGTCCTTCTACCCACCTTGGACTTTGTGTATTACTCTGCGACCAGCAGAGCTTCTTTTATTGTTCCTGTGTAAGTGCCGGTGTGTGGGGAGAGAGAGGGTACAATAGTGGCTCCTTCCCCTGGGAGTGAGTGAGCAGTGGCGTCCTGCCTGGGTCACGGTGACTCGGGTGGCTCGGGCTGAGAGCATGACTCCAACCTCGGCTCCTCCCCCCTGCTACGACTCCGCCAGGGCGCCCTGCCTGGGTCATGGAGGCTCAGTCGGCCGTGGCGGTCCCTGTTCGCGCCGGGGGCTGGTAGCTCAGGTGTAAACAGAATGCCTTCAGAGCTGGGTCACTCTGCGAGCTTTTGGCTCTCAGCTGCAGGCACTCTAGGCCAGCCCTGCCCAGGGACCTTTGTTATCCCTGAGTGTGTTAGCCAGGCCCACAGGGGTCCTTCCTTTGTCGGTTGCAGGCACTGAGAGAGAGGCTACACCCGCAGCTCCTCCGCCTTGCTTGTGAGTCAGCAGTATTGAGCTGCCGCCATGGCCGCCCAGCTTTCTGTGGTAGGCAGTCTCTGCTGCGGATTTCTTCCCTCCTGTCCTCTCAATCCATCTCCTCACTGTCAGCAATGTTTCTCACCCTGAACCAGTTCTCTCGTTCCCACGTTTCAGCTCCCAGACCCCCTGTTCAGCTGTGAACCGATGTCTCAGTCCGGACACGCTGAGCCGTGGTGTGGACCCTCCGTGTGTTTCTCCCTCTTTCCCGTCTGCCACAGCTCAGCTGCTTCACCCTCTTTGAACAGTCCCAAATGTCTCCTTTCTGACCCAGGGAAATTCCCTGTTGGAGAAGGGATTTCCCTGTCAGATAAGGAATGTTTCCCCAAATTCGGCAATCTCCTCTCCGTTTCAGATCCCCCCACCCCAGGGTGTGGGACCCGTCCCTTTCCTTTCTTCTCCTCTTTCTCCTTTTTTACCCCCCCCCCCTCCGTCCTACCCAGTTATGTCGGGATCTTTGCAGTCCTTTCTTGTGTCTGAGGTCGTTTGCTGGTGTTCAGCTGGTTCTCTGTGGGAATTATTGCCCATTTTGGTGTATTCCTGATACATCTGCGGAGAGGGATGCATTCCACGTCCTTCTACTTCGCTGCCATCTTTCTTCTCCCACATATTTTTTTTTAAGCTCTTTAGTGGAATATAATTGCTTTACACTGTTGTTTCAGTTTTTGCTGTACAACGAAGTGAATCAGCTGTATTTATACATATATCCCCATAGCCCCTCCATCCCAAGACTCCCTCCCATCTTCCCTATCCCAGCCCTCTAAGTCATCACCCATCATCGAGTTGATCTCCCTGTGTTATGCAGGTGTAGAGGATGGCTGGGGGGTGGTGTGGGTAAAGGGGAAGCTGGGGCAAAGTGAGAGAGCAGCATTGACATATATGCACTACCAGATGTAAAATAGATAGCTAGTGGGAAGCTGCTGCGTAACTCACATGTGTTTTGAGTTTTTCTGTATTCCCATTGTCACTCCAGTCCAGGCCTCCATTACCCCTCACTCGGATTCCTGCAGTAGCTTCCTAGCTTCTACTTATTGCTTATGACCTTTGACAGTCTGTCCTCTCAGAAGCTTGTAAAAATGCACATAAGATCATTTCCTTCCCCTTTCAGTGGCTTTCCCTTGTAATTACAATAAAATAGCAGCTCTTTACCCTGGTCTTCAAATCCCTGTGTGTTCTGGCCCCTGTCTATCGCTTCACATTCATCTCTTTTTAGCATTTTACCCCGCACTGGGTTCCTTTCTGCTGCTAGAATATGCCAAACTCTTTCCCTGTTTCTGAGTCTTAGCACTTGAGGTTTTCTGTGTTTACTGTTTCTGTGTTCCTCATCAACTTTTTGCATGGCCGACTTTGGTTTTTGGTTTTGCATCTTTTTCAGAACAGTCTTTTTTGATGACCATCTATAGGAGCAGTCTGCTTCCTTCCTCTAGTCAATAAATACTTTTAAGCTTAGATACACTTATAACTAGAAGTTATATTTTAATATATGTATTAACTTGCTCTCTGTACTTGCCCATAGAAATGTAAGCTCCTAAAAATTGGATGCTTGTCTGTCTTGTGTGTATACTCCCTAGTGTCTAGTATGTCATAGGTAATCCATAAAACTTTTTGAATGATGAATGTCTTGATTCATGCCTTTTGTGTATAAGCCTTTTTATATATTTTGATCTTTTCTCCCCTGAAGCTAGAAAGCAAAAGTGGAATTAAGCTAAGGGAAATGTTTAATGTATTTTTAACCGTATGTGCTAATTTAAACATTTTGGAAATGATTTCCTCTCTTTTTATATAGCTCTTATGATACTCAAAATGGGTGCTGGGCTATCTCAATTTTCATTCTTTTTTTGTATAGGTTTTTTTTTTTTTTATATTGTGAACTTGGAAAATACAAAGTGTAACAAAATAAGACAAATTTCACCCTCAGAACTACTTTGATATTGTTTTTTTATATACAATATTACTGTGTATATCGATATATACTTGCAATCCTCTTAAATGTGGTTTTGCATCTTGCTTTTAAAAATCTAACATTCTGAGCTTTTTCCTAACTGTTAAATGGAATGGGAGGTATATTTACTTGTTCTTATTGTTGGGTAGATTTCCATTGTTAAATAGATTGTCTTCAGTTTTTCCACTAAAAACATTATTATAAACATTTATGTGCATAAAACCTTTTTGACATTTTGGATTTTAAGGGTACATTCCCAAAAGCATACTATTAGATTAAAAGGTGTGAATATTTTAAGTTTTAAAAAAATATATATTGTTGGGAGTGTATGTATATTTTTGCCTTATATGTGTATTACTGTCAAATTGCTTTCTGTAAGGATTGTCTTTTTGAGTGCCCATTGGTGTTTTCAGTGAAAAATAATCTTTGCTACTTTGGGTGAAATATCATGTTTTGTTTCTTTAATTATTAGAGTTTGAATGTTTTCCCCTTTGTGTACTGTTAAACACATTGTCCTTTGTGGTCAATGGTCCTGACAACATATCTCTTCTCTTAAACTAATGAGAGGATGAAACCTGCTTCTCTCCTGACATTCCATTATTGTGACTCTTGTAAAAGTATAATATTAAAAGGGTTGCAGTTTCTGACAGATTATTTATGCTTCCATCTTTTCCAATTTTGTTAAAGTTTCAGCTGTTGATAGTCCCCCCTTTTAATTCTGATTTAATCCAGAAACCTAGTTTCTTTTTTTTTTGACCAATTAATGTTTTAATTGTTGAGGCTTTCAAATTAAAGCTTTAATCAGCAATATATATATATTTTTTCATCCCAAGGCTTTGAGTTTCGTTTTTTTTTTTAATTTTATTTATTTATTTATTATTTTTGGGGGGGTACACCAAGTTCAGTCATCTGTTTTTATACACATATCCACATATTCCCTCCCCAGAAACCTAGTTTCTTGAATTTCTTGAATTTAACAACTCAAATTTCTGACCAGTAAGTTGCCATGAATAGTACAAATGTTGGTTCCTTTTATTTTCTCTGGTAACTTCCTCTTGACTCTTGACTATTGACTCGTCTCTAGATGGTGATGTCCATGATACCTAATTGCATAGTTAGTCTGAAGTTTGTGTTATTCATCTTTTTTAATGGCTTGAGCTATAATTTGTAAGTCCAGGAACTAGCTGTGGTGTCTCTTCCACTGTGGGGACTGGTGATCAGAGAAAACTACGGAGTGAGAAAGAGGGAGGGTGGGAATGAAGATAGGTTGGAATAAAGGAAACGCTAGGCTTTAGAGTAATGTAAACCTGCATTTTAATTGTGTGCCATTTACTAACTTAAAGTTTCTCTTCCTCAATTTCTTTCTTGGGGAAAAAAGGAGGGAATAATTCCTATTTTTCAAGGTCACAGTAAGGATTAAATTTTTTTTTTATTTAATAAGTTTATTTATTTATTTATTTATTGGCTGTGTCGGGTCTTTGTTGCTGCATGCAGGCTTTCTCTAGTTGCAGTGAGTGGGGGCTACTCTTCATTGTGGCGTGCGGGCTCCTCATTGCTGTTGCTTCTCTTGTTGTGGAGCACGGGCTCTGGGCGCATGGGCTTCAGTAGTTGCAGCACACAGGCTCAATAATTGTGGCTCATGGGCTTAGTTGCTCTGTAGCACGTGGAATCTTCCTGGAGCAGGGATCGAACCCGTGTCCCCTGCATTGGCAGGCAGATTCTGAACCACTGTGCCACGTAGGAAGCCCTAAATTATACACATACATAGCCTGTGCTGTATAATCTGTGGTGTTCAGTAAATAGCTGATTTTTCCCTTGGGAAATAGAGGGATTGTCATGATGTCTGGGAAGACCATATTGTGTAAACACAGGTGTGAGTTGTACGAGCATATGTTAGGACATTGTCTGAGATGCTGAACATATGCAGTAAGTTACATTGTGGTGGGCAAAACACTTTAACAGATGTGTTCTCTGTAACTATGCTATAGTGGAAATAGAAATGTATAATTAAAATAAGGTATGAAACAACTCTTTGAAGTTTATTTTAAAATGAAAACTTCCTGCTACATTTATTAATTTTTTTGGAAGGAGACAATGCTGTATCAAACAATGCTCCTTTTGTAATTGAAGGAAAAAAGCAGCATGTAGGATACTGGAGTACTGTTGCTATATTGTGAGGCATGTAAATCTGCAAGATTGTGTCTTTTGATAGGATGTTGATAACAATTTCATATTAGATGCCCATCAAATGGATCCTCAGCATTTATCTTATTCTCTGAAAAGTTATTGTTGAAATAGGATTATCACATTGTCACCTAGATTAACACCTGGCAGATGGATAACCCTCTCAGCAAACCAAGAAAGTTACCTCAGATGGGACTGAAATAATAAGATTAGATACCTGAGTTCTTTATATTCCTTTGGAAGAGAAGATGCTTGCTCTAGAATTCAGTCAAACACAGTTGGGCTTAAGGGTTACACCTTTTTTTTTTTTTTTTTAATATTTATTTATTTATTTGGCTGCCCTGGATCTTAGTTGTGGGATCTTTTAGTTGCAACGTGCGGGATCTTAGCTGCAGCATGTGGGATCTAGTTCCCTGACCAGGGATCAAACCTGGGGCCCCTTTATTGGGAGCGCAGAGTCTTAACCACTGGATCACCAGAGAAGTCCTAAGAGTTACAGCTTTTTAATGAGCCAGTTCCTGGAGAACATTCTCGAATCCCTTCTTTGTGCCAGCTCTGGGAATGGGTTGTTGTGGTATTTATAACTTAGGGAGGAGGAGCAGGTATAAGTACAAAACATTGTGATGACTGAGGTGTATATAAAGACTTGTGAGAAAAGAAATTGTGAGAGTAAAGTGAAGGATATAAATATAATAAAATGGGCTCTGAAGTAAAATGGACTTATGCCGTTTTAATTAGGGCTAACAACGTTAATACCTGTTGAATTGGGTTGTTGTGAGTAAGAGCAGTATAGGAGAGAGGTTTGGCACAGTGCTTGCCACATAGCAACTCTCACTGGGAGTTAGATGTTAGTGTTCCTTTAAATCCCCACAGTTTCTTTCTCGGATGATGCAGTGCTCTACATGGTTATTTATTTAATTCTTAAAGCTATTTGAAGTAAAGGATTAAAAAAAGAACCAGAATGGGACTGGAGTATGATTTGTTGCTACTATCCCAACTTCTTTAGGAAATTCAAATATAAGGAAAGCTAATAGTTAATGATCCTGTTTTATAGAAAGAGTATGCTACGTTTTATTTTAAGAAGGGGCTTTTGTTGCATTCTGGTGCCCATCTGTCAGTTGGCTGTGATGGAAACACCCTGTTTATTTAGCATCATTGGGAGAATGAAGAGCCAGCATTTATTGTGTACTTACTATGTGTCACGTGCAGTTCTAAATGCTCTACATGGAGTAACTCATTTAGTCCTCACCACAAGCTTACGAGGTAGATCTCCCTTTCACAGGTGAGGTAAAGGAGGCCCAGAGAGGTTAAGAACACATTCACACAGCTGGCAAGTGGTAGAGAGAGGATTCTACCAACAGCTCTCGTATCCTTAACCAGTAGTACTCTTTGACTCTTGAATAATTGCAGCTTAACTCTTTTGAATTATAAACATTTTTTATTTCAAACGTTTGGAAGCAAATTCTTTCTAAAATTTGTTACTTGCTTCCCTGCCTTGTACTGAGTACAAGTTAACAGGCACATTGTTATTGTTAGTGCTCATGCAAAACATAGGTATTTTTCAGGACTGTTGATTTGTGTAGTTATTCAGCCATCTCTTTCATGGCCTTGAACTGCTATAATATTTATTTCTTCACAAACTTCTTACTTAAGTAGAACAGTACAGAAAATGGCACAAAATCATTAGACAGCTCAGCTATTTTTCACAAAGTGAATGCTCCCATATTACCAGCACCCAGATCAAGAAACATAATATTGCCTTCACCCCTGATGTCTTTCATGTGCCTTATAATCACTGCCTGCCTCTGCGCAGGGTTAACCGCTGCTGTCCTTACTTCAGTACCGTAGGATAGCTTTCCTGTTTTTGAATGTAATATAAATGTAGGATCATCAGCATATGGTTACATCAGTTTATTCATTGGACGGCTAAATTTTTTTTCTTTAATCTTTTGGTATCTGCTAAGCCTGGAAGATGGGTGTCAAGGCTTGAACTGTCATATCTGTTAGTAATATAAGGGATCCTCCTTTGAGTAAAGCATGTAGAGTTTTTATGTGTGATATTCCTGATATCTTTTTCATTTCTGAGGGTGTATTTGTAGTTTTTCAGGTTTATCTGTGTTCTGCCTAGGTGAAGTCAGAAGGAGCTTTAAGATAAATGAAGTGTTTAACTGATTATCGGACTAAGGAGTTTAGGAGCAGAGAAACTCAAAATGTAAGGTTCACAGTTACTTGCATTATGAGAATGTAGAGCTTTTATAGCACCTCAGATAATAGATAGGGTGTACATATATGTAATATACACATACAGCATTGACTTATCCTAAGTACTGAGAGATTTTATGATGGCTTATTGAAAAATTCTTGTAAACTTTGCTTCAAATCTGATTTTTAGATACTAGATCTTTAGAAACATTACCATGGGCTAGTTCCTCTTATTTGACAAATAAGAGTTGGGACTCTGAAAGCTCATAATTTGTGGTTAAGTGGAAAAGAAGAAAAATATGACAGGTGGAACATTCTCGTTCCTTTTATACTCATTGTAAAACCAAATTGGTGAGAAAAATGGAAGGAGAACTGGGAAAGTATATCAAATTTTCCTGCTTAAAGCTTTTACTATTTAGAAGCATATTCACATAATTGAGAAGACTTTTCAATTTTAAGGCTAATGTATTAATTCAGCATATTTATTGAGCACTTTCAGGCATTGTTCTAGGCACTGGAGCAATGAATAAAAGAACAAAAGAAAACAATGAATCTACATTTAAGTGGGTAGGACATAGTAAAGAAGTAGACAAGTAAATGTATATTAAGTCAGGAAGTAATAAATGCTATGGAGGAAAATTAAATAAGTAAGGGGAATAAAGGATGTCAGGGCAGAGTCTGTGTGTGTATTTGCTGTTTTGTATACAGTGGTCAGAGAAAGCATAGGTGACAACTGAGAAGAGGGAAGGGAGGGACAGAGTGAAGTGAGTACTTGTAGGGGGAGGGACCAGTGCATGCCATGGGCCCTGATACGGATGGCGCATGCTTAGATTTTGGAAAAACGTCCAAGGAGACTACTGGACTGGTGTGGAGTAAGCTGTAGAGAGGGGAGTAGGAGATTAAGTTGGAGAGGTATACAAGGCTGGAATGTACAGGGTCTTGATGTAGGAATATTGGTTTTTCTCTGACTGAGGTGGGGAGCCACTGCAGGGTTTGAGGAGAGTTGTGACATGGTCTAACTTGTGTCTTAAGAGGATCACTTTAGTTATTTCATTCAGATGAGACTGTAGAAGGGCTAGTCTCAGGGAGCAGGGAGACCAGTTAGGAAGCTTTTGTCCATGCAGGAGGGAGTGGTGGAACTCTGCTGTGGAGGTGGTGGGAGATGCTATAGGTGGTTCTGTATGCAGATACCAAATACAGTGAAAGCCTTTCTGTTCTGTTGTCCTGAAAATCAAGTTCATTGTAACATAAACTTCGTTGTGATGTAAAAACATAAAAGCTTATGCTATATTACCTAATTTAAGGAGTTAAGACATTGGGATAAACTTACTGTAGTTTTTCAAATGCTGGACATGATGGGATAGCATAAACACCAAACCAAATAGTTAAACCTTTTTTTAAACGTCTTCCCATGTCCTTAATCCCTTTAAAACATAGGGTTTATGGTAGTGTTTTTCCTTACTCTTTTTGGTTGATACTGCTTTCATTTCTGTTTCTCTTGTTTCTGATTTTTAGCTTTCCTCCTATGCAGTGATATAATTGCAAATAAATATGTCATCCGTTTTGTTTATCCATACTTTAACCAATTTCCCTTTAGTAGTTTATTAAGGTTTTGACTTGTCTTTCTTGATATTGTATGCTCTCTTAAATTCTCTTAAACTTATATCATTGTTTCTGCTACCTAACTTCAAGTTATTTTGCTTGATTATATAACTGGAGCTATTTCATTCTGAAAAGGCTGTAGAGAGAATGACTTATTACCTGTCCTCAACAGATAAATGTACTAAGTAAATGCTTAATATTTTTGCTTTGTTCACTTTGTAGTAGTTTCTTGTTACTTGGTTCACAGTTCACTTATCTGTTGAAAACTATATTCATTATGTCATGAACACATTTAAAAATTTATACATATGCATATTTCAGTAATTATAGTCTGTGATAAGTATCTAGGCTCCACACTCAGACCAATATGAGTTAGAATCTTGGTTCTGCCACTTATTAGTTTGGCAGGGTATTCTGGGCCTCTCTTAGCTACCTGTAAAGTGGGAAACACAGTGTCTGTCTTCCAAGGTTGTGAAGTGTTTAACACAGTGTCTGGTAGTAGCAGTAATAGTCCTTCAAATGGCTGTTGTCTCTTTTTCCTTTGTAAGCCATTAGGTTAATTTTTAAAGACTTAATAGATAAAATACATGAAGTATTTCTTTGAATTTTCTTTTAGTTGGTATTCTCTTTGCTTTCTTTCTTCTTTCCCTTTCTTTGTTCTCATCCCCCAGGAAAGAAAACTACAGAGATACAACTGTAGCCGTATCTGGGCTTGTGATAAGCATAACATGTCAAATAATGAGGCCCGTTAGGAACTGCCTGTGAGATGAGCAGGAACTGATAGCTTGGTTTTCATAAATGGTACTGGGAAAGGCAAATAGTTTCTATTTGGGTTGAAGTTTTTTTTTCCTTTTTTATCTTGCTGATCTAAAATTAGAGCAATTATTATATAATAATAGACTTTGAATTGGAAGAGGTGGACAAACCTTAATGTTCAAGTTTTCTACTAATTACAGGACCCCAATGGTGCTTCTCCCTTTCTTTAGCTCCTCTAATGCTGTCAGTTACTAGGAGCGCACTGATTCCTGAGCAGCCTTTTCCATTAGGAGACAGCTCTGGTTTATGAAAAGTTATTCGTTATAAAGCTGAAATTGTTCAGTACCTTTTGTGGGTTCTAGATCGATTTTGTGAAGCAGAAAAATGGCTACTTTTTCTCTTAGTATCTTTAAGGACTCTGTATCAGTCAAGGTTCTCAAGAGAAACAGAGCAGAAGAAAAAATAGATCTATAAATAAATAATATTTTAATTAATTATTTTAAATTTAAATATTAAAAATAAATATATATATACATATAAAATTGAAAGATTAATTTTGGGAAATACTTATAACAATTACAGTTTTCATTTCTGTAACTGGTCACATGGTTGTAGTTGGTATTTATGCTACTTTCTTCCACTACCCATTCCATATTCTGTTTGCTCTCAGCACCTTAGCTGGTTGTGGTTCTTTGTCTGATGTGGTGACCCAGAACTTTATTCCTGAAGGGTCTGGGCCATTAGTCTCCTGGATTGGGTTGTTGTAGTTTTTTGTTGACTTTAATCACAGGGCATGGTAGTACTATGAGTTACCTTAAGGGATCTCTTGTATTCCAGAATTACTCTTTCTAACAGCCCTTGTGTAATAGCAGTCCAGTCTCCTGTTGGTAATCAGAATTCTTCACACCAGTCAGTAAATTAGCTCTCTTCTTTGCCTGTTGATGTAGATGGAGGAAGAGCCTAACGTGGCTGGTGGCAGTTTTAACTTCCAGTTGAGTGTAATTGTTGTGTCTCCCTGTGGAAGCATCTTCCCTTTGGCACTAAGACCTCTAGACAAGCAGAGAATAAAGTCATGGGCACAGGAAGCAAAAATTTTGCGAGTGGATCTCTAGGGGTAGCAGTGAGTGGTGCCACTCTCATTTCTACCCTTAGTTTCGAGGATCTGAATCCTAGCTATGGGGGAAAGGACACTATGTATTGGATGCTGATTTACAACATATACAGCCTTCTGGAGAACATTGTCCCAGCCCTGCAAGATACTGCTGCCTAAGCCCTGTAAGTGAGTCTTCAAAAGGCCATTCTACTGTTCTATCAGCCAGATGCTTAGGCTGATGGGGACTGTGGTAAGACAACTAAGTGAGTTCCATGAGCGTGAGCCCATTGCTGCACTTCTTGTGCTGTGAAGTGAGTTCCTTGATTAGAGGTAATTTTGTGTCTAATATCATGATGGTGGATAAGCCTTCCGTAAGTCCATGGATGGTAAGTTTAGCAGAAACATTAGATGTAGTGAATGCAAATCTGTATGCAGAATGTCTGTTTCAGTAAGGACAAAACTTTTCCCTTTCTGTGATGGAAGCAGTCCAGTGTAATCAACCTGCCACCAGGTGGCTGGCTGATCACCCTGGGGAATGGTGCCGTATTGGGGACTCAGTGTTGATCTCTGCTGTTGGCGTACGGGGCATTCAGCAGTGGCTGTAGCCAGGTCAGTCATCGTGGGTTGAAGTTCATGTCGCTGAGCCCATGAGTAATCTTCCTCCCTTCCATGACTACTTGGTTCATAAGCCCATTGGGCAGTGATAGTAGTGACTGGGAAGAGAAGCCTGTATGTACAGAACAGGTCATCTTGTCCACTTGATTATTAAAATCATCCTCTGGTGAAGTGACCCTTTGGTGAACATCCACATGGACACAGATATTTCACTTCTTTTGCGCATTCAGAGAGGTTTATCCATGTCTCCTCTCCAGACCACCTTGTCACCCGTTTCCCAGTCATGTCCTTCCAGGTCCCTGATCATCTGGATGAACCATTTGCTATATCCTGTGAATTGGTATGCAGTGGCACCTCTGGCCGTTTCTGCTAAGCGAAATGAACAACCACCTGCACTGCTGGAAGTTCTGTCCACTAGGAGGATTTCCTTTACCTCTGTCCTCTAGGGGTGTCCTGGAAAGGGGTTGCAATGCTGCAGCCATCCACGTTTGGGTGGTGCCTGCATACTGTGCAGAATCATTTGTAAATGAGGCCCAAGTTTTCTTTTCTTCATTCAGCTGATGGTAGGACATATCCCATGAGGTCCTAAATGTGGGTTGGGAGAGAGAAGATAATGTAGCAGGAATGGAGACCATGGGCATTTGAGTCACTTCTTCACATAACTTACTTGTGCCTGTGTGATCTCCATCTTGTATGTACTGTTTACTTCCACTTGATGCTGGAGTACTGATGTGCATGCCTAATCTTACGGCTTCATGAACAATGCCCAGTTCATGATGGGCAGATCAGTTCACGTGGTAACGTAGCAGCCCGTTGTTAAGCATCAGTCTCTGGTAAGGCCCAGTAGCATGCCAGAATCTGTTTCTTAAAAGGAGAGTAGTTATTTGCAGAGGATGGCAGGGTTTTGCTACAAAATTCGAGGGGTCTGTACCGTGATTAACCTATGTAGACCTATTAGAGGCTCCAAACAGTATCTCTGTCTACTCTGACGCTTTAGGCATCTTTAGATATGTTGGATCACATGGTCCAGAGCAGCTTTCAGGGCAGCCTGAATTGTTGCAGAGCCTCCTTCTTTTCTTCTGGGCCATAATCAGAACTAGTAGCTTTTTCGGTCACTTGGTATGATGGATAAGTTTATTTTTAATTTTTTAATTTTTTGGCTGCGTTCAGTCTTTGTTGCTGTGTGTAGGCTTTCTCTAGTTGTGGTGAGTGGGGGCTACTCTTTGTTGCGGTACACAGGCTTCTCATTGCGGTGGCTTCTCTTGTGGAGCACAAATTCTAGGCACTCGGGCTTCAGTAGTTGCAGCATGCGGGCTCAGTAGTTGTGGCACACGGGCTTAGTTGCTCCTCGGCATGTGGGATCTTCCTGGACCAGGGATCGAACCGGTGTCCTCTTCATTGGCCAGTGGATTCTTAACCACTGCACCACCAGGGAAGTCCCGATGGATAAGTTCTGTGTGTCAGCTTGGCAAAGCTGTGGTGCCCAGTTGTTTTGTCAAACACTGCTGTAGATGTTGCGATGAAGGTAATGTGTAGATGTGATTAACATTTACAATCATTTGACTCTCCAGGTAAAGGAGATTACCCTTGATATTTGTGGGTGGGCCTCATTCAATTAGTTGAAGGCCTTCGGGCAAGAACTGAGATTTCCCAGAAAAGAAGAAATTGTGCCTCTAGATTGTATCTAGAAATCTTGCCTGAGTTTCTAGTCTGCTGGCCTGGTCTACAGATTTTGGACTCAAGACTGCAACGTCAACTCCTGTCTGAGTTTCCTGCCTAATGGTCTATACCACAGACTTCAGACTTGCCAGCCCCCACAATTGTGTGAGCCTATTCCTTAAAGTAAATCTAAGTGTGTATTCTCTCCCTTGCTCTGCGTGTGTGTGTGTATGTGTGTGCGTGTGTTAGTATATATATGTACATATTTCCCATTGCTTCTGAAAACCCCGACTGATGCACTTGGTTACTGGGCTGGAGTAGCATGCCCAAATGTGGAATATGTTGCCTCTGAGATCCAAAGAGGCCCACTAGATTTTTCTCTTTTTTCTGTGTTTGTAGGAGGGACCAGATGCAACTTATCCTTCACCTTAGAAGGGCTATCTTGACATGCCCCATACCGCTGGACCCCTAGAAATTTCACGTAGGTGGAAGGCCCTCGAATGCTTGACCAGTTTATTTCTCACCTTCTGGCATGCAGTTGTCTTACCCATAAGTCTAGAGTAGTTGCACCTTCTTGCTCACTAGGTCCAGTTTGCAGACTGTCATGAGTTTAATGGATGTGGTATTGTATGCAAGGGAAAGTCTGTCAAGAGCCCTGCGAACTAACTTATGACTCACATCATAGGGCTGAAGAGTCAGTACCCCTGAGTGAGGATATATTGTTGGACTTGCCGTCTGAAAACAAACTGCTTCTGGTAGTCTTTATTAATAAATACTGAGAAAAAACATTTGCCAGTCTGTGTCTGCATACTAGGTACCAAGGGATGTGTTAATTTCCTCAGACAGTGAAACCACATCTGGAGCAGTAGCTACAATTGGAGTCACTACCTGGTTAAGTTTCTGATATGCCACTGTCATTCTCCATCTGTTTTCTGCACAGGCCAAATAGGTGAATTGAATGGTGATGTATTCAGAATCACAAACCCTGCATTCTTTAAGTCCTTGATGGTGGCACAAATCTATGCAGTCCCTCCATGAATGCGGTATTGCTTTTGGCTTAATATTTTCCTAGATAAAGGCAGTTCTAGTGGCTTCCACATGGCCTTTCCTATCCTAATAGCCCTTACTCCACAAGTCTGGGAACATGTGTAGGGATTCTGCTAGTTGCTGAGTATGTCTTTTCCAGCTATGAAGTTTGGAACTGGGGAAATAACCACAAGGTGGATTCAGGGAACCCAGTGGATCCATTGTAATAAGAACCTGAACTAAAACGCCATCAATTACCTGACCTCCATAGTTCCCTATTCTGACACATGGACACAGTGACTTTGGGTCTCTTGGAATTAGTGTCAGTTCAGAGCCAGTGTCCAATTCTCCCTGAAAAGTCTAATTATTTCCTTTTCCCAGTGCATAGTCACCTTGGTAAAAAAGCTGTAGATCCACTTGGGAATGGCTGGGACAAAGATTAATGGAATGAAATTTTTGCTGTATAGGAGGATCTTTCCTCAAGGAGATCTGATCTCCTCTTTACCCAAGGGGTTCTGAGTCTATAAACTGGCTTAAGTTTGGGAAAGCCTTGACTCTGATTTGGTTATTCAAGTTAGTCTTGTGTTCACTTGACCTAAAACTTGCCCATATTAGATCAAATAAGAATTTATTAGACAGCCCATCTGTTTCTCTTTTAGAGGCACCGTGATCAACTAGCAAATGCCATACACAGGTCTCTGAGTCAGACTATTCTGGTTTCTGTTTTCACCCTGCTGTCCACTGTGGTAACAAAGTCCACCTTGTATTTGGTGATTAAATACTACCACTTGGCCCCTACCTCCCAGGATGCAGTTTTCCCCATTGCATTTAAGGATCCCAGTTCATTGGTATCAGTTCCTACTGTAATTTCTGACCTGCAGAGAAGCACAACCATGGAGTTCTTCAGTTATGCTAGGCTCACCTCACACATTTATTTCTGACAGTTGTGGTAAAAGGTAGGTCTTCTGGACCATCCCGGGGTGGGTGAGCAGGTTTTACCTGATAAAACCATTTTTTACATTTCAGTTTCTCAGAGCCTTTGGATACTACCTTCTGCATTATACAAAGGCAGTCCTGGTATTTCAGGTTCATTTAATGTAGGCTACCTTTTTGGTGCATATTTTATCCAACTGACCAAACTGCTAGAGCCTTTTCTAACCTCTTGAGCTACAGCATTGACTCCAGAATATGTTTAATTAGTCTCTTAACAGTAAATTTGGCCTCATGTAACTTTATGTTGTGTCCATATTATTCCCACATCCATAATATTAAACCCCACATATATTCCTCAGGTTTCTATCTATGTAAATTGGAAAAACCATGCTGTTCTTTTGAGTTGTAGTATATCTCCTAGGGGTCACAGTTTGTATCGCACCTGTTGGGGCCAGTTGGGACTTGAGTCTAGTTGTAGGTCTAGAAGGAAAGGGTTGGTGTAGGTCCTAAGGAGAATCAGCTGTGTCTGGCAAGACAGCTATCTAAGGGGAGGTCATTATAGATTCTTCATGCAAAGCAGAGTTCACTTCTGTCAAGAGAAGAGGTCGATTTCTCCTAGCAAAGAAAACCCAGCAAAATTTAGGGGTTTGGTATCCCCAGCTTCATTGAGGTCTGCCCACACGTTCCCATTCCAGTTTGCAGGATCCCATTTCTTCCTAATCAATGCCCTTACTTTAACAGCCAGTATCTTGTGAGGTGGGAAATTCAATTTGTGTTGGAATTCAGCCACTCACAGGGTGACACTCTGGGTCTGGTTTTCAGAAATCTCAGCTCTGAGCCTTTAGTAGATAAAAGTTTCTCTCACGGAAGACAAGAGCTTTCAGGTCATTTATATAACATTTGAGGTAGGCATGTGAAGTGCTGAGCTTATCGTTTTACTTCCGCACTTTACCCAGCACAGTTAGGAGTCACCAGCTAATCTTATTGTCATTATTAGTTTGACAGATGTTCTAAGGTCTCAGTCGCAACGTTCACCAAGAGCCTTTCTGTCTGTGTTTGGTTAGGCGTATCCGGTGGTTATACTTGTGTGCATCTCTTTTGCTGTATCGTGACATGGATCACCAGTGCCTTCTTTGCCTCTTTAGTGGAAATGGAGTTGTTAGTGTCTTTAAATCTAATCACAGTAGAGAACCAACTTCATAAGCCCAGAACCAATTCAGAACTCATCCTTAAGCTTCTGTTCCTCTACAACTACTCTTGGTATCCAAATCAGTTTCTGTCAGGGTTCTTCAGAGAAACAGAACAAGTATATACGTGCACACACGTACACATTACGTATGTGGTAATAATTTTCTTCCTTTTGTTTTTATTTTACCTTTTGTATATGTATACCTAAACAATATTACTTAGTTTTGTCCTCACATATATATTAATAGAAGCATTGTATGTACTTTTTCTCTCTCTTGCCTAGGCTCAAGAAAAGTATGAGTTTTGTTCATTTTATTGTATGTAACTTCATTTTATTGTTGTATTATATTCCAGTTTTGAATATTCCACAGTTTAGAACATTTTTTTAATGAACATTTTGTTTCTAGTTTTGACCTTTTGTGAATAATGCTTCTGTGAATATCCGCTTATATGAGTTTCTCAAGGGGATGTAATCAAGGAGGTTGCTGGGCCAGGTGGTATCTTCTTTACTTAGTAATGCCTAGTTATTTGCCAAAAGAGATGTATCAGTTTATTTTCCCAGCATCACCAGTATTGGTATTATACATTAAAAAAACATTTCTGTGATGGATATGAAAATGGTATTTTTATGTGCATTTAATTTGCTCTTTACTATTGAAATTGAGCATTATTTTGTATTATTGGTTATTTGGATTTCTTCTTTTGGAGGTTGTCTATTCAGGTCTTCTGTCTATTTAGCTGTTGGGTTCGTCCTTTTTTATTTTCCTTACAGTGTTTTGGAATTCTTTATATTTCTATTCTTTGTTACAAAGTATTTTTGGAATTCTTTATATCTCTGTCCTTACAATTGCAGTATCTCTTTTGAATTTATGCCTTCTCTCTTTATTTAGTTTATGGTGTGTTAATACTAGTTCTTATTATTAGTGTTGTCACAGTAACTGGGCTTTTCTTTTATTGTTAAATGCTTTTGGTGTCTTAGTTAAGAAATTCTTCCCTACCCTGACGATATTACCCTACATTATCTTCTCAAAGCTGTATAATTTGTATTTCAGATTTAGGTTTTTAATTTGCTAGGAACTGGTTTTTGTGTGTTTTGTGAGAATTGGGTCTGATTTCCATTTTTTCCCTCAATTTGTGGATGCTCAGCCAATTCCAGAACCATTTATTTTACAATTGAGTTTTCCTCATCAGTTTGCATTGCGCATTCTCTCAAAATATGTCAGGTGTCTGCACGTGTGCGGATCTGTTTCTGAGCTCTTTATTTCTTCCACTGATTTGTTTGTCTGTTGCTTTGACAATACTCACAATTTTTAAAGTTACTGTCATCTTAATATTTGGTATAGTAGGTTTTCTTGTTGTTCCCCCCCCCTCCCCCCAAACTGTCTGGCTGTTCTTTGCTCTTTGCATATTCATATACATTTTAAAATCAGCTTGTCCAGCTCTAGGGGAAAAAAAAAACTATTGGGTTTTGACTGGAATTGCATTGCTTCTTTCAAATTGATTTGGAAACATTAGACATCTTTATAACATTGAGTCTTTCAGTCTAAAAATTTGGTATTTGTTTAAATTTATTTTAATGGCTCTCATACAGTTTTATAATTTTTTTCCTTAGAGATCTTGCACATTGTTCTATTTATTCCTATGTACTTTGTTTTGATCTCCTCTTCTTTTTAAAAAAAAATGCTAGTATCTTTATTTTAAAAATGCTATTGTCAGTTCCTACACTTCAGATAACAAGTATCATGAACTCATGATTGTCTTGATTTTCTTTGTACTTCAAGAAACACGAACTCGTAAATATTCCCTTTTCTTGAAATTTTTTGGCATGGGTAGGGAAAGGCAGGAGTAAGGTCTTAAGTTGGGTTTCGGAAACCCTCTATGGATGAGAAATGTGAAAAACAGGAATGTGGCTCTAACCAGATTTCATCAGTTTTAAGTCTCCATCTTGTTCTGTTGTTTATGAGGGCCAGCGAAGTTGTAATCTCAACCATGGAACTCTTTGGATAGTTTGTTCTTATGAAACTTTCAGCCAGACAAATTTTAAGTTATTTTGAAAAAGTAAGTGAATCTATTTTTGGCTTTATCCACTCCTCAAAGTCATAGTCTTTGCATTTTTGAGGAATAATTGTGAACCTCAGTGTATTAGTTATTTGTATTGCTGCATAAATCATTACCACAAACTCACCTGCTTAAAAACAATGTAAATGTATTATCTTAGAGTTTCTGTTGGTCAAGTGTCTTGGTGTGACTTAACTGCGGTCTCTGCTCAGTCTGCCAAGGCTGAAATCAAGGTGTTGGTTGATTCTCATCTGAAGCGTGGAGTCCTCTTCCAAGCTCGTTCAGAGTGTTGGCAGAAATCAGTTTCTTGTGGTTATAGCACCAAGGACCTTGATCTCTTGAAGTCTTTTGGCCAGTTGTTGCTCTCTCCATAGCATGACAGTTTGCTACCTCTAGGCCAGCAGGTGAATCTCTCTTACATGTTGTGTCTTTGACCTTTTTTATGGGCCTTTTTAATGGATGAGATTTTTCCCATCCAGGATAAATTCTCTTTTGAAGTGAAGTCAGAGTCAACTGATTGACAACCTTAATGATAACTATAAAGTCTTTTCTGCCATGTAATGTAACATAATCACATAGTGATATCCTATTATAGTCACAACTTATCACATTCAAGAGAAGTGGATTGTGCAGGACGTATATACTATGGTGCAGGAATCTTGGGAGACATCTTAGAATTCGGCCTGCCACAGTCTGATCCATACATGAAAATTCCAGTTTCTCATATCAAATGATACCTTGATTCTTCTTCACACCTGGATTGCTTTTATTTTGAACTAATTGTAGTCTTAAGTTGTGAAACTTTTACAAAGAGGTTCTATATATCCATCCTGATACTGAATCTTCCAACCTAAAAGTTGGAAGTTTTCCCCAGTGGTGACATCTTACATAAATATAGTACATTATCAAAACTAGGAAATTGATGTCAGCATAATATGATTAAGTAGACTCCAGACTCTACTCCAGTTTCACCAGTTTTGTATCATTAATTTTTAAATTTTTGTATGTCTTTGTGTATAATTCTGTCTATAGATTCATATAACCACCACATTCAAGACACAGAACTGCTCTGTTATCACAAAGGAATTTCCTTGTGCCCCCCCCATATAGTTACACCCTACTTCTGAATCCCTGGCAGCCATTGTTCTATTCTCCACTTTTGTACTTTTGTCATTACAAGAATGTTATATAAATGGAATTTTAGATTATGTAACTTTCTGAGATTGACCCTTTTTTAAAAAATTAATTTATTTATTGGCTGCATTGGGTCTTTGTTGCTGTGTGCGGGTTTTCTCTAGTTGTGGCAGGTGGGGGGCTACTCTTTGTTGTGGTATGCAGACTTCTCGCTGCGTTGGCTTCTCTTGTGGAGTATGGGCTCTAGGCACGTGGGCTTCAGTAATTGTGGCACATGGCCTCGTTAGTTGTGGCTCGTGGGCTCTAGAGCGCAGGCTCAGTAGTTGTGGTGCAGGCTCAGTAGTTGTGGCTCATGGGCCTAGCTGCTCCATGGCATGTGGGATCTTCTGGGACCAGGGATCAAACTGGCGTCCCCTGCCTTGGCAGGTGAACTCTTAACCACAGTGCCACCAGGGAAGTCCTTGAGGTTGACCCTTTTCACTCAGCATAATGCCCTTAAAATTCATTCAGATTGCTAAGTATATCAAAAGTTGTTTTTTTTTAATCGCTGAGTAGTATTCCATTGTATGGATGTACCACAGTTTGTTTAGCCATTCACCCATTGAAGGAAATTTGGGTTGTTTCCAGTTTGAGCCTATTAACAAAGTTCCTACAAGTATTTCTGTTCAGGATTTTGTGTGAACGTTTCCATTTTTCTAGAGTAAGTGTCCAGGAATGAGGTTGATGGACCATATGGCACGTGTGTATTTAACTTTTTAAGCAACTGCCAGACTGATTTCCAGAGTGGATGTACAGTTTTACATTCTCACTAGCAAAGGATGAGTGACACAGTTTCTCTGCATCCTTGCTAACATTTGGTTCTATTGGTATTTTTTCTTTTGACCATCCTAATAGATGTGTGGTAGTATCTCATTATATTTTGGTTTGCATTTTTCTGATTGCCAGCAGTGTTCAACATCTTTTTAAGTGTGTATCTGCCATCTCTATCTTCTGTTCGTGCCTTTGCCCATTTTCTAATTGAACTTTGATTATTTTTTTACTGTGGACATTTTCAGATAAATACTAAAGTTGAGACAGTGCTATAATGAACCCCTATTATCGAGTTTCAGCGGTTACATTTGGCCCTTTTGTTTGTTTTGAATATTTCAAAGCAAATCAGATACATAGATTTCATGACATTTCACTTGTAAGTACTTAAATTAATGATAATTCATTAATATCTAATACTAATACCTAATAGCATTAGTATACATTTAGTATATATTAGTAGCTAGTATATACTTAGGATATATCATTAATAGATAATAGATATCTAACAGGTAGTACTTAGTCCATGTTTACATTTTTCTGTTTTAAAGATGTATTTTTAAAAATGGTCTCAATTAGAATTCAGATAAGATCATTTAGTTATGTCTTCTTTTTTTGATAGCGCTCCCTCCTTTTTTTTCCCCCTCAGGCAGTTGATTTGTTGGAGAAGTTGGGTCATTTGTCTTCTAGACAAATTTGAATTTGGCTGATTGCTTTCTCTTTGTATCAGTTAACTTGTTCTGTGCCCTGTTTCTTCTTAATTAATAGTAAGATTTAGTGGCTTGGTTAGATATGGATTGAAATTTTTAGACAAGAGTACTTCACAGGGGTACTGTATACTCCCCGTTGCATCACAGCATGAGGCACGTAATGTTTGATTGTTCTGCTTTCTGGACTAGGTTTGATCAGTTGGTTCAGGTATTGTCAGCCCCATCCCTACATTTAAGCATTTTTCATTTACCTTTCACCTAATGGTTATGGCTTCTTTTGATGATTGCTGCCTCAGTCCAGTATTTCATTTGGGGTTGCAGAATGATGATTTTCCAATTTAGTTATTCCTGCATTTATTTGCTGGACTGTTGAGAACTTTATCAGCTTTTTTGGTTTTCATGAAATACACTCATACAGGAAAGGTAGGAAAAAATGCACAATTCCTCCACTCCCCTTTAATTATCAAGTTCTCTGAGTAATGACTTGCCACCCAAGTCATCTACAGAAGACACCAGTGAGGTGTTTTTCCCCCATCTTTTTCTTTATGTATTATTTTGAATTCGTACGTTTTTTAAAAAGATATTTGATGCTTTTTGATGACATTTTCTTTAAAATTTCACTTTCTAATCGTGTTTAGAAGTACAGTTGATTTTTGTACATTGATCTTTTTAATCCAGCAAACTTGCTAAATTCTTGTTCTTTTAAATTTATTTTTAGATTTTATCATTGCAGAGGGCAGTTTTTTATTCTGCTTTCCAAGTCTTTATACCTTTCATTCCTTTTTTGTTCCTTACTGTAGTAGTGTAGTACTCTAGTATTATTTGAATAGAAGTGGATATGCAACCCTTTTGTTATTCTTTACCTCAAGGGCAACACTTTAAATATTTCACTATTAATAATGTGTTTTACTATAGGTTCTTTATCTGATTAAGGATGTTCCCTTAAATACCTATACATTTTATGTATTAATGTCTAATGCTATGAAATGCTTTTCCATATCTGTTTCTATGATTATATGAGTTCTCTACCTTTAATCTGTTAATGTGAATTACATTAATTGATTTTCTAATGTTAAACCAACCTTCCACCTGTGGGATAAACTCAACGTTATCATGATGTATTATTATCCTTTTTGTAGTTTGTTAAATTTAATTTGATAGTATTTTCAAATTTTCCATTTATGTTCACAAGTGAGGCTGGATTTGTAATTTTTACTTTTAGTACTGTTTTCTTGGTTTGGTACTAGTGTTACACTATCCTCATAAAATGAGTTAAGAAGGAAGTTTCTAATCTCTTTGTTAAAAGTACAATTCCCCTTTCCTTGATTATTGTTAGAACTCACAAATGAAAACATCTGGGCTTGGAATTTTCTTTGTGGGAAAAATTCCCAGGTGGTTTAGTTTTTAGTTCTTTGAAGAATGTAAGGTAATGGAAGTGTCTTCCTGTGGTGACAAACTAGTAGTTATAAGTGAAAAAATTCAGTCTTCTTTTATTTTTTTAAGTTAGGATCCTGTAAACTCTATTTTAAAAAAATTAAAAGAAATAGGGTTTATAGGAGTTCTTAGTTTTTAATTTACGTATGTACGTATGTATTTAAATTGAAGCATAGTTGATTTACAATGTTGTTTTAGTTTTGGGTGTACAGCAAAATGATTGGGTTTTTATGTATATATTATATATATATATGGTTATATATATATATACACTTTTCAAGATTCTTTTCCCTTATAGGTTATTATGAAGTATTGAGTATAGTTCCCTGTGTTATACAGTAGGTCCCTAATGGTTAACTGTTTTATATATAGTAGTGTGTATATGTTAATCCCAAACTCCTAATTTATCCCTCTCCACGTTCCCCTTTGGTTCCTATAAGTTTGTTTGCTATATCTGTGGGTCTAGTTCTGTTTTGTAAATAACTTCATTTGTTTCTTTTTTTTAAGATTTTTTTTGGATTCTACATTCTTTGATTAATATTTTTTACTGAATGGTTTGAGTTGAGCTATTTTGTCTCTATTTGTTGAAGTATTGCCTACATGCTTTTTATCTGTAAATAACACATTAAGTACAATTACATTAAAAATAGGTTATCTACTATATTGCTTTAATACAGTTTAGATTTGTGTTTTAAGCTTCTTTAGTTTGTAAGATTTCTAAATAATGAATCTTTAAGAAATGTTTAGAGGACTTTAAGCTAGATATCTAAGTTCAGCTTCTTGCTCTGCTAGTTACTGTTATGAGTATATCTCTTACTTCTGGGGCTTCAGATTCTTCATTTGTAAAACATATGTACTTCAGATAGTTTTCATGAGGGTAAACTGTGAAGTGCTTTATAACCAGAAACTGTATATAAATGAAGGGTTTTAAAGGTAGTGAATATAGATAAAATGCTCACAGAAAGAGGTTAGAAGGAAACTTTTTTTATTGAGGTATAGTTGATATACCATACTATATGTTACAGGTGTGCAACATAGTGATTCACAGTTTTTAAAGGTTATATTCCATTTATAGTTATTATAAAATATTGGTTATATTCTCTGTGTTGTACAGTATATCCTTGTAGTTTATTTATTTTATACATAATAGTTTGTACTTCCTACTCCCCTACCCCTATATTGCCCCTATCCGCTTCCTCTGTGCACTGGTAATCAGTAGTTTGTTCTTTATATCTGAGAAGCTGTTTTTTTTTCTTTGTTATATTTACTAATTTATTGTATTTTTTAGATTCTGCATATAAGTCATATCATACAGTATTTGTCTTTCTCTGTCTAAGTTACTTCACACAGCATAATACCCTCCAAGTCCATCCATGTTGTTGCAGCTGGCAAAATTTCATTCTTTTTTATATTGAATAATATTCCATTGTGTATATATATATATATATATATATATATATATATATATACACCATATTTTCATATGTTGATGAACACTTAGGTTACTTCTGTATCTTGGCGATTGTAAGTAATGCTGCTGTGAACATTGGGTTGCATGTATCTTTTCAAATTAGTGTTCTTATTTTTTTTTTTTTTTTTGAATCTGTACACAGTGGAATTGCTGTGTCAAATGGTAGTTCTATTTTTTAGTTTTTTTGAGAAACCTCCATAGTGTTTTCCACAGTGGCTGCTCCAGTTTACATTCCCACCGACAGTGTAGGAGAATTCCCTTTTCTCTGTGTTCTCACCGTGTGTTATTTGTGTTCTTTTTATGGTAGCCACTCTGACAGGTGTGAGGTGATATCTCATTATGGTTTTAATTTGCATTTCTCTGATGATTACTGATGGTGAGCATCTTTTCATATGCCTGTTGGCCATCTTCATTTCCTCTTTGGAAAAATGTCTATTCAGTTCTTCTGCCCATTTTTCAATGGGGTTGTTTGCTTTTTGATATTGAGTTGTATGCACTGTTTATACATTTTGACTATTAATCCCTTATTGGCGATATCATTTGCAAATGTTTTCTCCCATTCAGTAGGTTGTCTTTTTGTCGATGGTTTCCCTTGCTGAGCAGAAGCTTTTAAGTTTAATTAGGTCCCATTTGATTACTTTTGATTTTATTTCTTTTGCTCTAGGAGACAGAACAAAAATTATTGCTGTGATTTATGTCAACAGTGTTCCTTCTGTGTTTTCTTCTAGGAATTTTATTTCTGGTCTTACACTTAGGTCTTTAATCCATTTTGAACTTATTTTTGTATATGGTGTTAGAGAATGTTATAATTTCATTTTTTTTACATGTAGCTGTCTAGTTTTCCCAGCACCACTTATTGGGGAGACTGTCATTTTTCCATTGTGTATTCTTGCCTCCTTTGTTGTAGATTAATTGACCATAGTATGTGGGTTTTGGGTCCTCTATTCTGTTCCACTGATCTTCTATGTGTCTGTTTTTCTGCCAGTAGCATACTGTTTGGATTACTGTAGCTTTGTAGTATAGTCTGAAATCAGGGATCATGATTCCTCCAGCTCTGTTCTTCTTTCCCAAGATTGTTTTGGCTATTTGGGGTCTTTTGTGTGTCCAAAATTATTTGTTCTAATTCTGTGAAAAATGCTCCTGATACTTTGATAGGGATTGCATTGAATCTGTAGATTGCCTTGGATAGTATCATCATTTCAACATTAATTCTTTTAATCCATGAACATGGTATATTTTTCCTTCTGTTTGTGGTGTTTTCAATTGCTTTTACCAGTGTCTTACAGTTTTCTGAGTACAAGTCTTTTACCTTCTTAGGTAGGTTTATTCATATAAATTTATTTTATTTTTTAATGTGATGGTAAGTGGGATTGTTTCCTTAATTTCTCTTTCTGATAGTGTTTCATTAGTTTTTAGAAATGTAACATTTCTGTATATTAATTTTGTACCCTGATACTTTATTAAATTCATTGATGAGCTCTGGTAGTTTCTGGTGGCATCTTTAGAATTTTCTATTTGTAGTATCATGTTGTCTACAAACAGTGACAGTTTTACTTCTTTCTTTCTAATTTGGATTCCTTTTATTTCTTATTCTTGTCTGACTGCTGTGGCTAGGACTTCCAATACTGTGTTGAATAAAAGTGGTGAGAGTGGGCATCCTTGTCTTGTTCCCAATCTTAGAGGAAATGCTTTCAGCATTTCACCTTTGAGTATGATGTTAACTGTGGGTTTGTCATATATGACCTTGATTATGTTGATGTATGTTCCTTCTGTGCCTACTTTCTGGACAGTTTTTATCAAATGGATTTTATGATAAAAACCTTTATCAGAAGCCTTTTCTGTGTCTGTTGAAACGATCATGTGGTTTTTATTCTTCAGTTTGTTAGTGTGGTGTATCACATTGATAATTTGCAGATATTGAAAAATGCTTGCATCTCTGGGATAAATCACACTTGACAATGGTGTATGATCCTTTTAATGTATGGTTGGATTTGGTTTACTCGTATTTTGTTGAGGATTTTTGCATCTATGCTTATTGGTGCTATTGGCCTGTAATTTTCTTTCTTTGTGATATCTTTGCATGATTTTGGTTGGAAGTAACCTTTGAGATCTGGTTGAGTCCCTCTGTTTTATAGGAAATAGAAGCTACTAGTGTATGTGTAGATGTCTGTACAACCAGGCTTCCTGTTTTCCAAATCATTGGTTTTTCCTGGCTTGTCTTCATTCAGATTAAACACTGGGTACTTGAGAGAAACTTTGACTTCTTTAGGCACATAGTTGAGTGTGTCATTCCCAAGAGGTTAGGTAGAAAAGTACATGTGATATTGGGGAGGAAAAGGAATTTTAAGACTTTAGTTTCTTAAGTTACCAGTAATTAAAACTGCTGTCAAAGTAGTTATTGATTTTTTTTTCCCCCACCAGAGTTTAGACAAAGAGAGCCTTGTTATACTTTTCAGGGATTAAAATTCATGTAATGCAGTAAGAAATAAGGCTCTGTGTGGTTGCTGCATAACTTTGTACTTGAAATTCAGTTGAAATTTTACTTGAAGAACCATTATTTCAGTATAATTTTAGTGAAATTTACCTTATATTTAACATGAAAGCTTTCAAACCAATTGTGTTTGTAGCAGGTATTTCCTTAAAATCTAATTTGTATACTTAATTCCTTATTCTCACTAAATATAGTCTTGAAGAAAATTGTTTCCTTCAAATTTAAGTTGATACTCATAGTGGGAAGTGTTGTTGTTATTTGAGCTTTGAAGATTCAGCATACAGTGAGTCCTCTACATATGAACGAGTTTTGTTCTGGGAGCATGTTCCTAAGTCCAATTTGTTTGTAAGTCCAACAGAGTTAGCCTAGTTACCCAACTAACACAACTGGCTATATAGTTCTGTACTGTAATAGGTTTATAATACCTTTCACGCAAATAATACATAAAAAAACACTAAAAATAAACATTTTTAATCTCACAGTACAGTACTTTGAAAAGTACAGTAGTACAACACAATGGCTGGCATACAGGGGCCGGCATCAAATGAGTAGGCAAGAAGAGTTACCAACTGGAGGAGGGAGAGGAGGTGGGAGATGGTAGAGCTGAAGGATCATCAGCAACAGGAGACAGAGGGCGTGCTGCATGAGTTTCATTCACGCCTGACGTTGATGGCACAGGTTCTGGTTCTTTGCTGGATTCAATTCTGTCCACTCTCTTGAGAAAACTATCCAGTGATGTCTGGATAGTGGCTCTTTTTTTCTCATCATAGATGACATCCTGGGCTTGAAATAAAGATATTGTACTACTGTACTCTATACAGTACAGTACAATAAAGTACACAAAAGTACAACGACTTGTAGAAGATGCACGCATGTGACACTGTACACCAGACACTTGAACTAACTTATGTGATTGCACATGGGAACGCATGTTCACATCTTTGAAAGTTTGCACCTTGAAGGTTCGTATGTAGGGGACTTACTGTATTGTTCCATATTTGTGGTGTTTTATCCCCAGGAGGGGCTTTTTCCTCCCTCTCTTTCGCTACTTCAGTAACTGGAGACCCCAGACTATGTTGCTCTCCTTCCCTCCAGCTTAGCCTCCTGTGCCCCTTCTCCTTCATTAGAACAGCACATAGTTCAGTTGCTAATCCTTATCTCCAGGTCCTGCTGTCTACTCTCATTTAAGAATTTCCTCTTTCCTTTCTGTCTTACCCTTCCTTTCCCAGGAAGTTTATTCCTTGTGAAATGATGAGACACACAGGGAGGAGCCTAGGTTTGCTGAGGCAACTTTAAAACCCCAAACATCTTTGTAGAAAATATGTGTCCCATATTTTAAATGAATTTTAAAAAATTTTTACTGAAGTCATTTTCATCACGCTTGTATATTTTTTAAAGGTAATGCCATTACATGCTAGAATTGTCAATAGTTATTTTGAATAAAATGTTTCTAGGAACTGAGGCTGTGTTGTTTTTATTTGAATACTAATTTCTCTGAGGATTTAATAAGCATTTATATAAAATTAATTGTAATTTTGTTGGTTTAAAGTTGAAGATCACATTTAACGTGGTTTGTGACTTCTTTGCTCTGAAAAGCAAGACATTTTATTTAAATAAAATTCATTACATATATCCTTGTCAGAAAGGTAGGGCTTATACCTTCCATGGAGAAGGTTTAGTTCCTTTGTATAATAAATGTTAATTTCTTTTTAGGTTTTATGGGTGTTGTTAGCTGCACTGTAGTTCTCCAGGTTTACTGAAACCATGCATTATTTTTTACTTTTATTTTTCCATGCAACTCATAAGAACCCATGAGGGTGAATATTTTATGTTAATTTTGCAGGTGAGGAAGCTAAGAACCAAAGATGTTAAGAGGATTGCTGAAGGTTACTGCAATGAAATTGAGATTAGAGCTCATGTCTGTGGCCAGAGTTGATGGTATTGTGATTATTTAGGGAATATATGGAGTGAGCGGTAGACAGTTACTTGTGATTGTAATAGTTATGCATAAAAATGCTGTAAAAGTGGAGAATAGGAAATATCTGTTAAGTAGTCAGGAAGGCTTTATAGAGGGGGTTAATCACTAGTGAAGTGATTCTTCAGGGATCAGAATATGCTTTGTATTTCATGCTGTGGAGATTGGGCTTTATTCTTTGGGGGATTGGGAAGTACTGAAGGATTTTAGCAGGAGGGGTGATGTGACCATCTTCATATTCTAAAGATATGGTGGCTGTAGAAGGGGATACATTTGTAGTGGTGGTACGAGAGATAGGGAGACCATTATAGGAAGGCTGTGGGGGGAAGTGATGAGGTTATCTCTGATGGCAGTGGTGGAGAGGAGGAGAGGAGGGAACTGGATTTGAGCTTTTAATAGTCAGACAACATACAGATGTTGTTCTCACCTATTCCACATCCCCTCCTCCCCCCTTCAAAGATAGAGCTAGAAGTTTGCATTTAGAAAACTGACCCAGTTCTGATCATCCTCACATTGCTGATCTGCAGAGCTTTGCTCTTATTTGTTAAGCGTATAGCTCCATTTTGGATAGAAATCATGTCTTTTAGTGACAAAGCTGTTTCTTTGGATGGAAGCTAAATTTATGCCTGGATTACGGTAATAGTGTAAATAAGACTTTTCAATATAGGATCTACACAATCACATCGTTTCAGGAAGCAAAGTTAACATTACTTAAAAGGATCAGTACTAGTTTATGAATGACTTCTTTCATTCCATTCTAGATCATTCTAAATCATTTCTTAGAAATTTCTGATTGAGTTCTATATGCAGGAAGAATGCTGTAATTGTCAGTCTTTTTGATATCATGTCCTTCTAGGCCAGATTCTGCCTATTTGATGCCACCCTGCATGTTAGCCTTTCCTCAATCCTGAAGTGAAAGAAACCTGTTGCAGTGTTCCAATCTGTCATGTGGCAGGTGGAGTTTTCTTGGATTATAAGAACAGTCTTCCTGTTGTTAATTGGGCCAAAAAAAAAATTTATGAGTTTAGTTTTCAATTTCTAATCATTCAGAAATTTAGTTTATATATCTAAATGTATCTTTCTCTAAAATTATGAAATACAAAGGAAAATGATACATAGTTATCTATATGCTTGATAATCAGTAAGGTCTTTTTCTGATTGATGACATATCTGTTTAATGGAGGCTGCATACCATAGTGGAATGAATGAGAGTTCTAGGAATTAGTAAAACTTACCTTGTAAATATTTTTGTAATCTGCCCTAGTCTGTCTCACTTTATTTGCACAATCTTAGTTTAGACCTTGTGACTTGGGATAATAAAATAACTTGTCTCTCTGCCTCCAGTCTATTGTCCTCGAATCCACACTCTGCAGCTACCTGAATATTCTATACAAAACATGAAGCTGACACCATCCCACCCATGTCTCCATGAGTCTGTTATTGCTAGTGAGTTCTACTAAATGCTTGAATTTAAGGCATAACCAGGCTCCTTGAATATTTACTTTCCATGAAGTCTTGCTAGCTTCAACAATTTCACACACACACATACACACACACACACGTACTTGATTTTTGTAAAATATTTTAATATTTATTTCTTTTTACACTTAAATACTCTTCACTTATTTACTTAATAACTTGTTGATAGTATTTATTAAAATACCAGGTATAGGTTGATGTTAATTGAGATGGTATAAAATAATGAAAAGATAGAAAATAAGACACATAACTGATAGTAAATAAGAAAGTGGCACAGGGACTTCCTAGGTGGCGCAGTGGTTAAGAATCTGCCTGTCAATGCAGGGGACACGTGTTCGAGCCCTGCCCTGGGAAGATTCCACATGCCGCGGAGCAACTAAGCCCATGCGCCACAACTATTGAGCCTGTGCTCTAGAGCCCGTGAGCCACAACTATTGAGCCCAAGTGCTGCAACTACTGAAGCTCACGTGCCTAGGGCCCGTGCTCCACAACAAGAGAAGCCACTACAATGAGGAGCCTGCGCACCACAATGAAGAGTAGCCCCTGCTTGCAGCAACTAGAGAAAGCCCGTGGGCAGCCATGAAGACCCAACGCAGCCAATAAATAAAATTAAAAAAAAAAAAAAAAAAAGCACAGATCTCTGTCAACCATCTTCATAATTCTTAAAGGCCAAATTTAGCTGAGGCTTGCAAAGACTGCTAAGAGTAATGAGACATTTTGAGTGTTATGTTTGGAGAAAAACAAGGAAGCAAGCAGATTATTTCTGATCTTGTAATGATAATAGATGACAGTAGAAAGTCAAACTCTTCACTACCCATTTAACTCTCTCTTTTGTTAGGAAAGTAGTCGATTGAAAATGATAGATCCAAATTATTTTGAGAGTAGGATCAGAAAGGAACTGATTGTTTCCAGTGGCCAGGATATTTTCATTCTAGGGTCTAAAAACAACTTTAGTAATCCTGTTTTCATGATCTCTGAGCAGTCTTGGAGACCAGAAATAGTATGTGAAGGCTGACAGGTGTTTTTTTTTGTTTTTGTTTTTTCCTTTAAACATTTTTTGAGGTATAATTGACGCATTACAAATGGTTTGTATTTAAAGTGTAGTTTGATGTGTTAGCATATGTATATACTGTGAAACGTTTGTCACAGTCAAGAAAATGAACATAACCGTCATCCCCCAAAGTTTCCTCATGCCCTTTGGAAGAGTAGACTGAGAAAAAGTCAGTGAGGAGGAGAATAACAATATTATGTTGTCCTGGAATTTGGAAAAAGAAGAGAATGATCAACTGTGGCAGATACTTACTGATAGGCCAAGTAACATGAGAAATGAGAATTGGCCATTGGATTTAGTAATGTAGAGATCACTGGTGAGTTTGACCAGAATGGTTTTGGTGGAGTGCTGAGAGCACAAGCCTGATTGAAATGTATTAGAGAATTTTTTTTCATACAGTTTTTAAAGGTTACTTTCCATATACAGTTATTACAAAATACTAGCTATGTTCCCTGTGTTGTGCAGTACATCCTTGAACCTATTTTACCCACAGTAGCTTGTACCTCTCGCTTCGCCACCCATATATTCCCCCCACCACCTGCCGAAGCACTAGTTCTCTGAGTCTGCTTCTTTTTTGTTATATTCACTAGTTGTTGTATTTTTTAGATTCCACATATAAGTAATATCCTACAGTATTTGTCTTTCTCTGACTTATTTCACTCAGCATAATACCGTCCAAGTGTATTCATGTTGCTGTCAATGGCAAAATTTCATTCTTTTTTGTACCTGAGTAGTATTCTGTTTTATTTATATACCACATCTTCTTTATCCATTCATTTGTTGGTGGACACTTACGTTGCTTCCATATCTTGGCAATTGTAAATAATGCTATGAATATTGGGGTAGATGTATCTTTTCGAATTAGTGTTCTGAATTTTTTCTTTTTATTTCCATTCCTGGGTCAAATGATAGTTCTATTTTTAGTTTTTTGGGAAACCTCCATACTGTTTTCCACAGTGGCTGCATCAATTTACATTCCCACCAACAGTGTACAAGGGTTCTTTTTTCTTCACATCCTTGCCAGCATTTTTTATTTGTGTTCTTTTTGATGATAGCCATTCTGACAAGTGTGAGGTGATAATTTCATTGTGGTTTTGATTTGCATTTCTCTGATGATTACTGATGGTGAGCATTTTTTCATGTGCCTGTTGCCATCTGCATTTCCTCTTTGGAAAAGTGTCTATTCAGTTCTTCTGCACATTTTTTAAATAGAGTTGTTTGTTTTTGATGGTGAGTTATATGAGCTATTTATATATGTTGGATATTAATCCCTTATCAGTCATATCATTTATAAATATTTTCTCCTATTCAGTAGGTTATCTTTTTGTTGATGGTTTCCTTTGCTGTACAAAAGCTTTTAAGTTTAATTAGGTCCCATTTGTTTGTTTTTGCTTTTATTTCCTTTATTTTAGGAGTCAGATCCAAAAAAATATTGCTGTGACATATGTTAAAGAGTGTTCACCTATGTTTTTCTCTAGGAATTTTATAGTATCTGGTCTTACATCTAGGTCTTTAATCCATTTTGAGTTTATTTTTGTATGTGGGTTAGAGAATGTTCTAATTTCATTCTTTTACATATAGCTGTCCAGTTTTCCCAGCACCACTTATTGGAGAGACTGTCTTCTCCATCATATATTCTTGCTTCCTTTGTTATAAGTCAATTGACCATAAGTGTGGGGGTTTATTTCTGGGCTCTCTATTATGTTCCATTGATCTGTGTCTGTTTTTGTGCCAGTACCATACTGTTTTGATTACTGTAGCTTTGTAGTGTAGTCTGAAGTCAGGAAGTGTGATTCCTCCAGCTCTGTTCTTTCTTTTTTCTTTTTTAAAATTTATTTATTTATTTTATTGGCTGTGTTGGGTCTTTTTTGCTGTGCGCGGGCTTTCTTTAGTTGCGTTGAGTGGGGGCCACTCTTTGTTGTGGTGCGCAGGCTCCTCATTGCCGTAGCTTCTCTTGTTGTGGAGCACGGGCTCTAGGTGGGCTTCAGTAGTTGCCGCACATGGGCTCAATAGTTGTGGCTCACAGGGTCTAAAGCGCAGGCTCAATAGTTGTGGTGCACGGGCTTAGTTGCTCCATGGCGTGTGGGATCTTCCTGGAGCAGGGATCGAACTCGTGTCCCCTGCATTGGCAGGCGGATTCCTAACCACTGCGCCACCTAGGAAGCCCATAGCTCTGTTCTTTCTTGAGATTGTTTTGACTGGAGTGTATTTTAACAGAGAAAGAGAGGAGAGAAATTCAAGGTGGTAACTTAGCAATGTTTTTGAGATTTTCTGCAAAGGGCAATAGTGAAGTGAAATTGAGAGTGTTTTGCCTTTTTCTTTTTAAGGATGGGAGAAAAGCATGTTTATATTCTGATGCCAGTGATCCACTGAGAACAAAATGTTAAGGATGAATATGTGGAGTAGTGCTCTTGAGGAGTTTGATAGGATAAGATTTAGTTCACAAGTGTAGAGATTGGCATTATATAGAAACTTGGGTAATTCCTTTGTGTCAGTAGGCCAGACGCACAGTATGAGGTGTAGACACTGGGAGGTAGTTTGATGGATTGTGAGAGTTGATGGAAGATCTCTTCTAATTGCTTCATTAAATTTTTTTTTTTCAGTGAAGCATAAGAAGCAGAGTCATTGCCATGAATAAGGATGGGGAGAAGACATTGAGAATTGAGGATCAGGAAGGTGTGAAATAGAGTGGGAGAGTGACTAGACCAGGGAGTTACAGTATGATTGCCTGGTGACAATAAGGGTGCCATTAAAGTCTATGGTTACGGATTTAAGGCATCATGATCAGCTGTGTTTAGATGCATGGGTACAGATGTACAATAGGTGGAGAATGAGATTTTTAGTAGGGTTGTGGCTTTGCTAACCAAGAATGATGAAGTGAAAGAATGGCAAGGTAGTTGAGGGTGTTTGCAGAGGAGTGATTATAATGGGTGGCCATGGATTTAGCTATAAAAGGAGGGGAGAAAAGACATTAAAGATGAGGGACAGTAATCCATGCAAGAGATGGTGGCTCTGAATAGGGCAGAATCTACATCATGTTTCAAAGATAGAACCAACAGAGTAAGGTTGGATGTGATGTGTGTGAGTGTCACCAAGAATGACCTTAGAGTTTTTGACCCTTAGCATTTGTAAGAATGGAGTTGCTGTCAGCTAAAGTGCTTGGCCTTTATCACATTTGGTGGTTTGGTTATGTGTTGTTGATTTGATTATTCCATATAAAAAGAGAACGTTTTCTAGTGTAATTAAAGCTATGCAAACATAAATGTAAACCAGCTAAACCCGTGACAACTCATTAACTTTCTGTATCAGTTCACTCATTCAGTACATACTTATTGAGTGCTTATGTTTCAAGTGATGTTCTAGGTGATGGGAGTATAGCACAAAATATTCTTTTGGGGTATTTTTAAAACTAAGACATCTTTTTCTTTTGACAGATTGTGGGATATAGAGGAAGATAAAGTTCTTTGGGTTTGGACAGACCTAGGTTAAATTCCAACAAAATGATTAAAGCTTTTGACCATGGGTAAATTACTTTACATATGAGAGCCTTGGCTAATTCATCATGAGAAGCAGTGGCATGATTCCAACTTGGTAGGAATTGTTGAGAGAAGTAGAATTAGATAACCAAGCAAAGCACCTGGCATGTAAGTTACGCAACAAATACTCTGCTCCCTTTTTATCTTCTCTCTTTGTATTTTAGGGTGTATTTGGTTTTGGGGTCAGCCAAAAGATACTTAGAGTTAAGTCTAATTAAAAACTAATGTTTTTGATATCTGTTAAGGTAATAATAACATTGATATAATAGGAAGAGCACACTTAGAATGCAAGAGACTTGGCATTAAATTCCTACTGTGCTGTTTAGTTTCAACAGGCACCTTACTTTTCTGGATAATAAATAAATGGTATCTACTGAGTGTTTATGAAGTTCCAAGCATGTGCCACACACTGTTAAGTGTTTTATATATAGATATCTCATTTAATTCTAACAGCAACCTTGCAAATTTACTGTTCTTCCCATTTTACAGATGAAGTTAAGGCAAATAAGTTAAATAACTTTCCTGAGGTTATATAGTAAGTGGCGAATGAGAATGAATTGGAAGCTTTTTCCCCCTACAGAATGCTCAGCCTTTCTCATTTGTAAAATTAGGATACTGATTTTATTTTCTGATTGTTATTAAGTTCTTGCACTGAGAAGTGACACAGTGTCATGCCCTTGAATCAGTGCCTGGCAGTGACAACAACAATTAAACAATTCTCTTTGTTTCCCAAGGTGTTATTGTAGGTAGAATGGCTTTAATGGTCTTTGCTCTCCATAGCTTATGTTTTGCTTATAGCTTTTAAAAAATTGTGGTAAAAAATATATATCATAAAATTTACCAAGTAATCCATTTTAAGTATATAATTCAGTGGCCTTGAGTACATGCACAGTGTTCTGGTTGTAACTTCGAATTATCACTTTTTCCCTCCAAAACAAAAATAAGCAAAGCTTGTCCACTACTCTGAGCACATGTTGCTAATCAAAATATTAGTGTTTATAGCATCCTGGGAAACCAGGAGTCAGTAGATGTGTATGCATGCACCTGTTTACTTTTAGTTTTTGCACCTAGTCAACAGTATTTTCTTGCATATGACAGATATCGCAAAGTTATACACAGATATTGTATTGCTTTCTAGGAGGTTATAGTACAAAACACAGTGGGAAAAATTAGGCAGCTGTCAGTGAATCTAGAGATAAATACAGCTGCCTGAATACTCCTTTTGCTCATTTATTTACATATGTTACAGGAGCGTATTGGTTAACCATGAATATAAGTGTAGATATTTTGGGATTGAGGACTGTGTTGGTAAATGAATTGCATAATAAGGTAGTTTTGAGGCAGAGGCATTACCTTGTCTCCTGCCTTTTGGGAGGCTCTTTGAGAAGCTTAGTGGGAACTTCTTGAGGTGTCAAGGACAAGATGCTTTGTGAGGGTTGGGGAATAAGTGGGAGTGAAATGATCAGAAGATGGTAAGTTGGAAAATATCCCTGGAAAGTGGGAAGGGAGGTAAGTAACTGAGTTTGTATCAGATAGTCTGTTTAAAACATTTGGAAGGTATAATTGAACTTAGTAATTTTTAAGGGAAACTTTTAGCTGATAAATCAAGGGAAAGTACTTTCTTTTTACAGGAGTCAGACTAATTAATAAGTACTTTGTAAACAAAGTCAGTGATTCAGAGTTCCAAGAGGCAGTCATCAGTCAGAAGGGATTTCAAAATAAAGGCCCTTTATTTTTTGTTCACTATAACACTTAAGCCATATATCAGTAGCGGTGTCTCAGCCCTATGTTGCTGAGGTCTGTCTCCTTTGTTGAACTTTTCAGAAATCTGAGTTAAACATTTGAGATTCAGAGTCCACCTGCATTTTTATGGCATCCTGGTATAGCATTGTGTATACCAGTTACAACTTTCCTTTTCTCATTTGTTGTTCTGGCATATAATGTACTTTCAGTAAATGTTAGCATAGTTTGAATATCTACCATATGCCGGAAAATATAATAGGTAATGGGTTGAAACTTCTCTTTAAAAAAGTATGTGGTGGCCTTTATTATTTATTTATTAGATTTTCTGAGAGACATCCATTAATTCTCCTATATGCCAGGTGTTGGTGATATGCTAGACATTGGGAAAATAAGAGAAATAAGACAGACTCTGCCTTAAGAGGATATCAAAAAAGAAAGAAGACATTATTCACTTTCTTTCTGAGTTTGAATCAGATTGTTGGTTTACTGAAAAATGATACCAAACGGTTATCTCTAAAGATTTTAGAGAAAATTTGCTCTCAAAATATTCAGATTGAAGTATTTGATTTGATAAATGCTTAAACTATTAATGGAAGTACTAAGTATGAACACTGTTTATTTACAGTTTTTCTCTCAGGGTTAGTAATGAAGAAAATCCTCCTCATGAGACTGGGAAGTGGTTGCCAGGGTGGTGAGCCAGGTTCTTGGCAGTGTGTGATGTCACACGTGGTTAATGGCTGCAGCCATTGGTTTGTGATTAGAAGTCGGCTGGCTCTCCTTCTTAGTTCTTTTCTGTGTGAAAGCTGCTGATCCTAAAGGTATTATAGGAGGGAAACTAGCTTTAAAGACTGGATATACTTTTTCAGCTTCATTTATTTCTTAAGCTCTTATTTTCTTACATTTCTGAACTGTATTCCCTGCTTATGTCTATTGACTGGGATAACAGAATATAGAATATGGCAAAAATATTTATGCCTCTAGTGAAGGCTTAATGGAATCACATTTGATGCATTTTGTAGCTCTGTGTTGTTTGGTCTCACTCAACCAAATAGAAGTGAACCTTTGTTTTACCTAGACTTTTAGTTCATTCTAAAAGTGTCAGTCCTATTTGTCTCCTTTTTCTCACTACATTCAGCTGTCACTTCAGTCTGACATTTTCTGTCTATCCTCACTGCTCTGATGGTAGTTAGGTTCTGTTACTTCCTGCCTGCACTGTTCGAATAGGCAACAAGCATGTAAACTGAGACTATAGTTTCTTCTCTAGATTAAAATAAAACTGACTATACGGGAAAACATTTTCTGAGCTTGAAAGCACTACTCAAAATATGTGATTTCTCTCTGTTCTATTTGCCATCAAGCCACAGTTCACTTAAAAATGATCAGAGGCTTCTTTCAGACTCTTCTTTTTTTGGTTAATTGTCATTCACTGACTAATAGCCCCAGGCCATCTTTCCAAATTCACATCCTGCTACTCCTCCACCCCTGCGTGCTAGTGTTTTCCTCCTCTCTCTGGGGAGTACTGTTGGCTAGCAGAGGGCACTTCCTTGTCGTGTGGGACTGGCCCCACATCCCCCCACTGAAGGCCTGCAGGCAGAAGCTAGGGAGAGCTGAGCAGGAGGAGCATGGAGTAGCGCTCTCCGTGGAGCGTCAGTCTGCTGGCCAGACTGCTCTGTGTGGGTCCCAGGTGTTATCTTATTTCCTCTTCGGGTTTGTTCTTTTTTTTTTTTTATAAATTTATTTATTTATTTTATTTATTTATTGGCTGCATTGGGTCTTTGTTGCTGCACACAGGCTTTCTCTAGTTGCTGCGAGCGGGGGCTACTCTTCATTGTGGTGCTCAGGCTCCTCATTTTAGTGGCTTCTCTTGTTGTGGAGCACGGGCCCTACGCGCGTGGGCTTCAGTAGTTGCAGCACATGGGCTCAGTAGTTGTGGTTCATGGGCTCTAGAGCACAGGCTCAATAGTTGTGGCGCATGGGCTTAGTTACTCCATGGCATGTGGAATCTTCCCAGGGCAGGGCTCGAACCTGTGTCCCCTGCATTGGCAGGCAGATTCTTTACCACTGCGCCACCTAGGAAGTCCTTTGGGTTTGTTCTTGTTTTCTGTTTTTCTAACCCCACTTATTAAAATCCAATTTCTTTTTCTTGGTGCCACCAAAAATGCAATTTCTTGCATGTAAAAGTCAGGCATAATTTATTGAGTGGTACTGTATAATAATAATAATATACATATGTTACAACATATATAATAATAGTAATTATATAAAGTAATCAGTAAAACAAGGTTAGTCCTTGCCTTCATGAAATTTTATCTTTGCTGCTAAAGTATAAGAGCCTTGGATGTTAAATATTTTAACGTTCCCCTTCATTTTTTTATAATGTGTTGTATATTTTGTTCATTAAGTATTTAAACAGCAGTATTTGATAGTGAATAAATGGACTTTATACTTTAGGCTTTGGGGAGGGTGGGGCACTGAATAGTTCTAACTGGAGGAGGAGTAATATTAATAGATTTCTACTAACCACTTAGAGTTAACTTTAGTACCATGAGGAGTTGAGGGTTTTTTGTTTTGGTCAGTTTCTACATCTTAGTTTTCTAATCAGCCAAGTAATTTCATAAAAGGTTTTTCTCACATTTATATTGGAAACCAGTTAGGTAAGCAATTCAGTAAACATATCTTTTGAGTACTTACTTTGTGCCAGACACTGTTTTAGGCACTCAGGAAAGAGCAGTGATCAAATCAAAGCCTGTGATCTCATGATTGCATTGTAGTGGGGGATTGGACAGTAAGAAACATAATATGTGCACAGCACATTAAGTGCTGTGGAGAAAAATATAGCAGATAGAAAAGGGGAAGGCTATTTTAGCTAGGGAAATATGATGACCTCTGAGGAGAAACATTTGTGCTGGAATGAAAGGAGTTAGCAACAATGGGTGTGCTTGGGAGAGGGAGTTTGCAGGTCAAGGAAACTGCAAGTTGGGGGTTTCCATGAGTAATTTATTAATGTTTTTTCCCCTTTATGGTCCTTTAGAATAATCTGTAGATCCCTCTGTAATCTGGCCCTCACTGATATTGCTAGTCTTTTCTCTTAATTATCCTGTCAGATGTTAATAATAATGCCTATGTTATAAGCAAAGTGAAATTATAATGTATGATTTATATATACATTTATGTGATATGTAATAGACACTCTGGTAGTTATTGTCATTATTCTTTTGTTAGTATAGTAACTGTTAGCAGCTCATGTTCTTGCCCTTTCATGTCTTCCTAGAAAACACTTGCTAATCTTTCAAGGATCAATGTAAATATCCCTTTCTCCTCAAATCTTTTTCTTGCTAGACAGGACTACTCCCTCAGTTTTGCTACCGTTATGTATTTAATACATGTCTGTCAGTGCGTGCGCCATGTTTAACTTTGTTTTTACCCTTTGTATGCCTGGTGTCTAATGGGAAGTCTGGTATGTATATATTTTGCTAGATAAATAACAAATTCAGAAGTTTATTTACTTGGCTTCTAGTATTTATATATGTTTAAACTTTCAACATATGTTTGTCACTGTGGTAATATGCTTGTAAAGGTTTGTTCAAGGGGAGTGTGAATTAAAGGTACATTATTATCAAAAGGAGAAGTAACCTAAGAAGTATAGGTCTGTATTCTAGATTTTGTTTGTCATTCATGAAGTGTCTAGTGATCCCCTTCTGTGGGGCACATTTGTGCTTCTTGGTTCTCTCCGCTTCTCAGCCAGGTTCTGGCAGTATCTATGATAGCAATCCTTTATTCTTCTCTAACACTGGCGACACACATTTATGTTCATTATACTGACATTTGAACATGAATTGGAGTCTTGAAGACTGATGTGAATCCCAGGTCTGTCATTTCTAAGGGTGTGATCTTAAGCAAGTAACTCATAAGTCTCATTTCCTCATCTGAAAAATGGAGATAATATATTCCTCACACAGGGTTGTAGGGATTACGTTATGTACATAAAATAGCATTGGCTTCTAGAATATATTAGATGTTTCTTATTAGGTGAAATCATTTTAATTCATTAACTCTGTTTCTACAGACTCAGGTTGAACATTTGTTTGGCTTTGGGTAGAGGAAAACAAGGTAGAATTTAACAGTGGTGTTGATTGCTGACTTTGGTTAGGTCTTACTCTGTTTCAGCTAATTCTTTTTTTCTCAGTGGAATATGCTGGTCTTGATTCAGAGAAAAGAAAGGAATGCTCAGCATAATAATGCTAAAAAGATCTATCACACCATGTTGGCCTTTAACACAAGGTGAGGGCCCCAAGGGGAGGCAATTTGTCTTGGGTGTCCAGCAGCAAGGCCAGGGCCTGGCACATGACAGGCACTCGGTATCATGTTTAAGTGAACAAGTGAACTCTGTTTAGATGAGAACTGTGTTCTAGCTGTGGAGTACATGGTGCATTTTGGGTGGCTAAGGGAGATGTATGTAAGATGTTGGCAGAGGAGACTGATTTTGGTTTTTTAGTAGTTGTCTTTGAAACCATTATACCAGATTCATTATATGCACAGTTCTTTTATATCAGTTTGTATATTTTAAAAGAAACTTAGGTCAGCTACTTTGAGTTAAAATGATCACTTATGCTGAATTAACCCAGAAGGGAAACAACTGAGAAAAAATGGAAAAGACCTTAGAACAGGTAATGGAGTTCAGAATTCACAGCTGAATTCTAAATTAGATTTCTAGGCCTTAAGTCACTGTACCAAAAGGAAATACAATTTTATGTGGAGAAATGGATCACTCTTGCCATATCCTCAACTCCTGTCTTCCCTTTCCTTCTGCTCCAACTTGGCAAAACACCAAACCTTAGAGCAGCCTTCATCCTTTACCTCCTCCGTTCCTCAGAGGCATGGACTGTTGAGTGCTGCCAGGATTCCTGAAGCATTTCCCTGACAGCTGTGCCTTCCAGTCTTGCCACCATCTTGTCTGTTTTCCACTGTTGCTGGAATGATCTTTCTCTAATAAATCTGATTGTGTTGGTCCTCTCCTTGAAATCCCTTATGGGAAACTAATTTCTCAGTTTTCAGGGTAAAATCTAAATTCCTTAGTATGGAAAACCACTTTTAGAGATTTGACCCCTTCTTACCAGTCTCCTATCTGATCTCTTTTTTCCCCCCACATGTTATCTGCACCAGACATATTAACCAGTTGCATTTCTAGGAGTGTTTCATGTTCTTTCCATGCCACTGAATGTATGATGTTTCTTTTTCCAGGCATGCTTTTCTCTCCTTCCCAAGGTCATCAACTACAGGTCCTTTAAAACTCCCTATGGTTCCTTCTAGAAAACTTTCTGACTTTCTTTCCCAATCTGGATTAGGTGTCCTTTCTCCATGCTCTCATAACACCCTACTGTTAATGTTCTCTGTGGTACCTAACCCAACAGCATGCCTTCTTCCTCCCTAGACTGTGAACTTTCTCGAGTACAGGATACTCTTTTATTTCTTTAAATTCTAATGCCTGTCGCTGGTTAGCACAGTATAGAAGCCTAGAATTTTGTGATTTAGTTGATGCATGAAGTAACAGAATTTATCAGGGGTCCAGAGTGTGCCCAGCTAAGTCCTGGGAATTATGAGTATGTGAGAAATGGAGGAACATGATCCCTGCCCTTTTCGTAAGCTTAGTTGTATGGACAAAATGGCATTAAGCAATTAGAGGTTAATTAAAATACAACATTAAAGGATGATTTGAGAATAAAAATGTGGTTGAAAATTTCAAATCCTTTGGCATTTCATGATCTGCTCTTTGCTCTGTTTTTCTTAATATTTACCACTACTAAATGCTATGCCTTTACTTATTTATCTGGTTATGCTCATCTCCTCCACTAGAATGTAAGCTTTATGAGGAATTTTTATCTCTTTTGTTCACTGTGGTGTTTCTAATGCCTGAACATGGTAGATGCTCAGTAGATATTTATTGAATGGATGGAATGGCATTCAGAGAAAGAAGTAATCACTAGGAGTTAGTATTTATGAAATACATCATGGATAAGTTACATCCAGAAGTAGACCCTGAAAGATAGTGTTTTATTAACTAAGTTAATTTAAGTAAAAAATTACCAATTTTGTTGATATGAGTTTTTTCCAGATCATATGTTCCTCCTAATTTTCTCTTAAGCTTTTTAATGTTTCTACCGTCCTCACTGTTGACTTCTCTTAGAGGGTTTGACAACAAAACCTATTTAATCAGAGTGAGTGATGCTGACCCTTTCCTTATGTACTAGTTGTAATAACATTTTCACTTCATGTGTTTATTAGCGAAATAAAATATATGTTAAAAATATGTCTGCTGGAGGAAGTAACACGTTGTATATACATATTCTTTACACCATATGTTGTTGTGATACCTGAGAGCTTATATTTTATTTTGCATCCGTTCAAAATAACTTGTGGGCATATCAGCGTTCTGGATGTCTTGGGAATTGGGGACCATAATTGATGATTATGCCTATAAGTTCTTAGATTTTAGCAACTCTTACTGAGAGTTTTAAATATTTTTGTATATACATATTTATGTCACGTTTTCATTTTTCTAGAGTTTCTTCTTCTGTTTCCTTCCCTTCCAAGATTAAAAGAATCAAAATTAGGTTTTGACTTAAAACTATTAAAAATGTTAAATTGCTAAAATGGTCTATAAGTAGAACATGCAGGTAACATAGGCTTAAATTGTTTTTTTAGAAAATTATTAGTTGGTCTCCAGGACTGGCTTCTTTTCTTGAAATTTTTTTCCTAAGTGCAGAATTAGGTATTTTCAGGCCATTATAGCTACAGTAGAGCTTAGTAAATATCTAGTCTACTTGCTTTATTTTAGAGGAGAGGTGACTAAGACATAAAGGTAAGTGATTTGTCCACAGTCAGTTAATTCATAACAGGACCAGGTGATAAACTAGATTTTTAACTATTGTTGAAGAGATACCCATACTGTGGCTCACCCTTCTGTTATGCTAATGACCATTTTAAACTTTAAGACCATACTATTCCTAGAAATACATGTGGCTCTGATGACATTTTAAAAGGATATTATTTTAGTGACCTGGTAGAATAGAAGTCAGTTCCTGGAATTTGTCAGTCTAGCAGTCAGCCAGATTGGGTGTGAGTGAAGTTTTGGCAGTACTTTTCCATTTTGGTATATAGGCTATTTACTAAGTTGAGTCAACAGGAGGTAATTTTTATTAATCTCATTTTAAGCCATGAAAAACCCCAAATTCTCCCTCAGTTGTTTTTGACAATCTGAGTGTGAGGATTCACTCTTTTTCTATAGGAAAATGTTTAGACAGAAGGTGTATTTTGAGAAAAACATGAAGAACAAGATTTTAAAAAATTCAGTTTTTCCTTGTTGAACCTAAGAAGTTATGCAATTTAAAAAGTCATATGGTGGACTCTTGGATTCTGTTAGATAGAAAAATGATAAAAAAAATTTCTAAGGATCTTGTGAATAGTCTACATTTCTTTTTCTTATATTCTTTGTGGTGTTTCCCTAGGACTTAGATTTTAAACTGGACTATACAAAAATAACACCTTGTGCTCTGTGATTTTTAGTTTTAGTTTTTGTTTTTTTAAGGAGGGAGTTTATCTGTTTTGGGGGAGGAATAATTTATAATGAGTTGCATAAGAAGAAAATGGTTAAAGATGTGAAAGAATGTAGACAACCTGAATTTAATACTGGTTGTAGTTGACTAATATCAATTAAATTGAATTATTTTTAGTCAGTGTGTTCATGTATTTTGGTTTTGATGTGAAGAATATCCTACTAGACTTCTTAAAGCCTCTTAGCTTGACTTAGTCTGAAATTTAATTTGTGGTTTTGTTTTAAATTATATTCTCTTGACTATAGCCTATGTTTTGCGATGGCAGGTTGGTAATTGCCCTTTGTTCTATTTCAGATCCCTGCATGTCACTGAGTCCACCATGCTTCACAGAAGAAGATAGATTTAGTCTGGAAGCTCTTCAAACAATACATAAACAAATGGATGATGACAAAGATGGTGGAATTGAAGTAGATGAAAGTGATGAAGTAGGTGGAAACCCTTTTTCCCTGGTATTCTCTTAGAATAGAATGACCAAGTTTTTAGTCTTAAATTTTCCCATTATTCCCTGTATGACTCAACTCTATCTTTATCATCTTTAGTTTTTCTCTTTACATTTTAATTTTACCCTTTGTATTTATATGGTTTTTCTTTTTTCTTTTTTTTTCACATCTGTACAAGTCTTCCCAGTTTTATAAGAATCCCCAGTCTTGTATACTTGGGTTTCTCAAACATATATCCTGTTCTGACTGTGTCAGTTATCTGTTGCTGCTTTACAAACCACTATAAAATTTGGTAGCCTAGAGCAAAAACATTTTATTATTTCTCCTGATTCTCTGGGTTGACTGGGCTTTGCTGGGCACTTTTTCTGTTCCCATAGTTATGGCCCAAGGTCACTGTGGCAGTTGCATTCAGTTGCCAGCTCTGCTGGGCTGGAATATCTCAGATGACCTCTTTTCCTTCAGAGTCTCTCTCCAGCCAGTCTCTCATCATTCAGGAGTCTAGCTCAAGCTTCCTTACAGCATGGCAGCCGGCTTCCACGTAGCAGTGTTCCAAGGAAACAAGTTCCCATGTGAAAGTGCTTTTCATGCTTCTTCTTGCCAATGCCTGTTAATATCAAATTGGCTTAAAGCAAGTTATTTGGCTGAGCTCAGAGTCTTTGTGGGAGAGAATTATATGAGGATATGAATACCAGGAGATGTGGTTTATTGAGGGTCACCAATGTCATAATCTACTGTACTCACTGTACAAAGAAATAATGCTTTATTTCTTAAGCATTCTCATCTTACCCCTCTCTGGTGTCCCTTTCAGTTTTCTTCATAGGAGTTGTTTTATTTTTTTGGACTATGGTCTCATTCTAACCAAATTCTCTGGTCATTTTTTAGCTCTGTTCAGCCTTTTTGTTGTATTTGTCACTGTTGAAATGCTTCTCTTTTAGTTTATATAATACTAAATTACGTTATATTCCACATTATTATCTAATGTTGTATAACAGTGACGTCCTCTCATCACATTGTTATCTAATCACATTGTTTTGTAACAGTAACATTCTCTAAAGATCAGTTTTTGACCTGCTGTATAAAACATTTACCTTGAGAGTGCTCATCCATTTTTAGGTTACTCCTGATTCCTCCATCTCTAAGCCAGTCCAGATTCCGGCCTACACGTATTGCTTTCTGCCTGACGTCTTTTGAGGGCTCTTTTGTTTTCAGCTTAGTTTATCTAAAACAAAATCCCAGATCTTCTTGTTGAAATCCCTCACTGTTCAATGGCACTTGTGGACTTATTTCTCCTCAATTTTTACTCTTCTAAATTAGGAGTTGGCAGACTTTTTCTATATAGGGCCAAGTTAGGGGTTGAAATATGTTTCCCCCCTAAAAAACAAATTTTTGAAGTCCTAACCCCCAGTATCTCATAATGGGACCTTATTTGGAGATAGGTTTCTTTCAGATGTAGTTATTTAAGAGGAGCATATACTGGAGTAGCATGGGTCTTTAATCCAGTATGACTGGTGTCCTTGTAAGAGAGGAGAACACCATGTGGACAGGTGGACACAGGAGAAGATGATCATGTGACAGTGGAGGCAGACAGTGGAGTTATACAGCTACAAGTCAAGGAATGATAGGATTGCTGGTGGTACCAGAAGCCAAGAGAAAGGCACGAAACAGATTCTCTCCTAGAGCCATTCAGAGAACATGGCCCTGCTGACATCTGATTTCAGTTTTATAGCCTCCAAGGCCTGTGAAAAAATACATTTCTGTTATTTTAAGCCACGTAGTTTATGGTGCTTTGTTACAGCAACCCTAGGAAACTAACATAGGCCAGCTAGTAAATATTTTAGGTTTTTGTGGGCTGTATGATCTCTGTTGGATCTACTCATCTCTCCCATTGTAGTGCCAAGCAGCCATAGACAATATATGAAATAATGTTCGTGGCTGTGTTCCAATAAAACTTTGTTTGCAAAGACAGGCATCAGGCTGTAGTGTGACAACCCCTGCTATAAGTAAAATTTTGTGTTCTTAGAATTTATTCCTTTTTCTTCGTTTTTCACTTACCTGTTTTAGTTATTTACTTACTCCATTTTAATCTAGGTATTTATTATTTTCTGCCTACTTTATTACCTCTGAGTTTTTCTTTTGATCCATCATGCATATCACTTTTCTCTAGCTAAGAAATTTTCTTAGTACTTATTAGATCAGATATTAACTCTTTCCTCTTTTTTACTATCCCTGCATCAACTGATGCCTGCTTACTGAGATAATCTCTTATCATTGTGATTAAATCATTTTGATTAGAGCTCAGTTCCATTAATAGCAAAATCATGGCTTTCAGTTCAAAATAGTCAAATTTATTTCTTTCACTTTTAGAACTACTTATGACAGGACAGTCCTATTTTACATTGTTTCCAACTAAAAAAGTATTTGAAGTATGTAAATATATTCTGTTGGTCATAAAGTAGAGTGAATGAAATGAAGTTGATGGATTATTAGGAGTTTTACTTACATATATACAACATATAACAAAGTAGTTGTCATTTATTGGGGTCACTTTATTATACTGAATAATTCATTCTTTCAGCATCATCACCATTCCATCCTTCTTCCAGTACAAACACACGCATAACACAATAAAATCAAGCTATAAAACTACTTTTTGTAAGTAATACTCTGAATTATTAGTGATAAATTGTTCTTTCTAGTCTTCCCAAGATTGTCTGAGTGGTTTATTTAGTTGCTAGTATCGTTGCTTAAGATTTTGAATATCAAATATTCTAACATAAATTCTGTTTGCTCCATAAATTATTACTATCCATATGAATTATGGAGTCAATAGAATTTTATGTTCATATATTTGTAGAGGAAATTATTCTCTAGACTAAATAGAGTACCTGAAATTGTTATTGTATGTATATTTTCTTAGTCATTTACAGTATTAGTTTGATGAAATTCCATGTCAACTCAGAGAGTGTGTAGTGTTTAATAGATGAATGTTCCGTGCAGTTTCATAATTCTGTCCATGAATTAAATTGGAGATAATTCACAACACTAAATCTTGTACTGTGTTGAAAGGTTATAATTTTAAGTTATTACACTGATGGTGCTAAGTTTTCCTTTGATTTTGGTATTTCTTAGGAACTAATCATTGCTTAGCATTATTTTAGGTTAAGAAATATGTTAGTTCAGAGGGATTATTTTGGGGAGAGGTAAAGGTGGGACTGGGAGAGCATATATGGTTAATTTGAAGTTTTAGTATTATAAAATGTTTGAAAAGATTGGTATGCACTTTTACTTTTTTAAGCTGGAATAGTTTTAGATAGCCACATTTCAGAAGTTACAAATTGGGACTTCCCTGGTGGCACAGTGGTTAAGAATTTGCCTGCCAATGCAGGGGACACAGGTTTGAGCCCTGCTCCAGGAAGATCCCACATGCCTTGGAGCAACTAAGCCCAAGCGCCACAACCACTGAGCCTGAGCTCTAGAGCCCGTGAGCCACAACTGCTGAGCCCATATGCCACAACTGCTGAGCCCATATGCCACAACTGCTGAAGCCTGCGTGCCTAGAGCCCATGCTCTGCAACAAGAGAAGCCACCTCAGTGAGAACTGCAATGAAGAGTAGCCCCTGCTTGCCATAACTGGAGAAAGCCCATGTGCAGCAACAAAGACCCAACGCAGCCAGTAAATTAATTGATTAATTAATTAAAAATATAAAAAAAGAAGTTACAAATTAACTTATTAAGATTGGTTAATTTTGAGCCTAGAATAAGGCTATATTCTTTATATTAAAAATCTACATAATAAATTACTTTCATTATTGATGTGTTGAGTTATAAATATTACTACTCTGGGATGTTTTCCTTTTTATTTATTTATTTATTTATTTATTTATTGGCTGCATTGGGTCTTCGTTGCTGCATGTGTGCTTTCTCTAGTTGTGGCAAGCAGGGGCTACTACTCATTGCAGTGCACAGGCTTCTCAGTGCAGTGGCTTCTCTTGTTGTGGAGCACAGGCTCTAGACGCGGGCTTCAGTACTTGCAGTGTGTGGCTCACAGGCTCTAGAGCGCAGGCTCAGTAGCTGTGGCTCACAGGGTTAGTTGCTCCACGGCATGTGGGATCTTCCTGGAGTGAGGCTCCAACGTGTATCCCCTGCATTGACAGGCGGATTCTTAACCACTGCGCCACCAGGGAAGTCCCTGGGATGTTTTCTGACACCAGTCAGTTCTTCAGTTTTCCAACACCAACTGCATTTCCAGCAATTCAATTCAATTCTGACACTCTCTCCCTGGAGAGAGTATCAGATTCCATAAGTTAAAGGGCTCAGTTTCATAATACTGCCCTCACCTCAGATGCCAGTCACAAGTCTCTGGTTATGTTTATGAACTGCTGACTGACTGGCCATAAATCGGGGGTTCCCATGACTCCTTCTTCAGGTTTGAAATTTGCTGGGTATGTATCTGAAAAAAAAACAACAGCAAAAACATGAACTCAAAAAGATACATGTACCCTAGTGTTCATAGCAGCATTACTTACAGTTGCCAAGATATGGAAGCAACCTAAGCATCCATCAGCACATGAGTGGATAAAGAAGATGTGGTTTGTAAATACAGTGGAATACTACTCAGCCATAAAAAGAACGAAATTTTGCCATTTGCAGCAACATGGATAGACTTGGAGGATGTTATGCTAAGCAAAATAAGCCAGACAGAGAAAGACAAAATACTGTACAATATCGCTTATATGTGAAATCTAAAAAATACAGCAAACAAGTGAATAATACAAAAAAGAAGCAGACTCATGGATACAGAGAATAAAATAGTGCTTACCAGTGGGGAGAGAGAAGGGGGGAGGGGCAATACAGGGGTAGGAGATTAAGAGGTACAAACTATTACATATAAAATAAACAAGCTACAAGGCTACAGTGTACAACACGGAATATAGCCAGTATTTTGTGCTAACTATAAGTAGAGTATAACCTTTAAAAATTGTGAATCACCATACTGTACACCTGTAACTTATATAATATTGTACATCAACTATACTTCAGTAAAAAAAAGAAAATTTGCTGGAATGGCTCACAGAACTCAGGAGAACACTTTACTTAGGTTTGCTGAGTTATTAAAGAGGATACAACTCTGGAACAGCCAAATGGAAGAGATGTATAGGACAAGGTATGGTGGAAGAGCCATGGAGCTGGCATGCCACCCTCCCAGAACCTGCCACACCTTGATCTGTTCACCAACCTGGAAGCTCTCTGAATCTCTAAGTTCAGGAGTTGTTACAGAGCTCAGTTTTCCTAGAGGTTAGGTAGCTGGGGTTGAACTTTCTAATCTCTAAATCACTCGGTCTTTCTGGTGATCAGCCCTATCTAGGGGCGCCACCCTTAGTCGTCTCATTAGCATGAATTCAGGTGTGATCAAAGGAGGAAAGGACACTCTATCACTGAGGAAATTCCAGGAGTTTTAAGAGCTTCTGTACTCGGAACCAGGGATAAAGACCAAGTACATTTCTTATTATATCACATTAAAAAAATTTAAATATGAAAAAATAAAAATTCATATTTTTTAGTTATTAAAAATACCTTCAGGAGAAAGATCTGTTCCAGTTGTGTATAATATATAGACAGAGAGGTATTAAGTAAGCTTATGCAGATATTTGACAGCCTATTTGAATGTATTTGATTGCATAATAGTTCCTAGAATTACAAGTTATTTTAATCTTTTTACCTCATCATCAGATATTAAATGCGCGAATGTGTGAAGTGTTATCATTATCACTGTGCCAAGCAAAGTAAGCATGCATGGCTGTGTAATTTATACTTCAGTGGAATCCTTATGGAGTCTTTTAAATTATAGTGGAATTCCAAATATTTTGTAATAAGAAACTTTGTTAAAAAGTAAAACTTATGTTAAAAGAACTTAGAATTCCATCAGTATGATAGGTGAACTTTTATGTTTAAAAACAAGATATCTTTCTGTATTTCTTTTAATATGAATGTTTAAAAGCAAATATAGAATGCTTCTGTATTTTATCAGTACCCAAAAGAATCTAGAAATCTGTTGTATAATATGGTAGCTACTAGCTACATTTGTCTGTTGAGCACTTAAAATTGAGATGTGTTATATGTGTAAAATGCGCTTCAAATTTTGAAGATTTGTATAAATGTTGAAATATTGATTACATGTTGGAAATGATTATATTATGGATATACTGGGTTACATGAAATGTAATATAAAATTAATTGCACTTGTTTCCTTTTACTTTTTAATGTGAGTCCTGGGCAATTTTACATCACATATGTAGATCACAATTTATTTCTGTTGGACAGGACTGATCTTAGAGACTATAATGTGTTGCAGACTTTAAGGATTTTTTTTTTCCAGATCTTTATTGGAGTATAATTGCTTTACAAAGTTGTGTTAGTTTTTGCTGTACGACAAAGTGAATCAGCTATATTTATACATATATCCCCTATCTCCTCCCTCTTGAGCCTCCCTCCCACCTCCCCATCCCACCCCTCTAGGTCGTCACCAAGCATCAAGTTGATTTCCCCGTGCTATGAAGCAGCTTGCCACTAGCCATCCATTTTACCTTTGGTAGTGTTTATATGTCATTACTGTTGTCTTACTTCGTCCCAGCTTCCCCTTTCCCCAAGGAATGGGTTTTTAATTCTGTAGTTCTTGGACCAGCTTGGTGCCTTCAGTTCATTATAGGTACATCTTGATTTGTATTTCTTGTTAAAGTGTCTATTTTTTTTTTAAAGAAGTGAGTATTAATACTGTTACAGGTCTTTAGTAGCCATCATTAGGAAACTTCATGAATTTAATAGGAAACCTTACTCAGAAATTTTAAGATACTTAATTTCTTATGATTTTTGAATTGAAATATTGCTTTTTTTTAAATTTAGCAAAATATTTAGCATTTGAAAATGCTAGTTGGAAGCTTTTCTCTTCAGTGCCTGCTGTTTTTGGTCATATGAGAAGATATTTACTTTTCTAATTTATTCATTCATTTGATATTGAGCTAATACTTGAGGATCTATTACATGCCAGATACTCAGATATTGGAATATACCAGGAACAAAACAGACAGAAATCTCATATAAATCTTCAGGCCCTTAGGCTAACATTCTGATGGGGCTTGTGAGAAGGCAGACTAAACAAAAAAACTAAATAAGCAGGGAAAGGGGGATCAGGACAGGTAGATAATTGAGGGCTGTAATTTTAAATAGGATGGTCATGGCAGGCCTCATTAAGAAGGTGATACTTAAAGTATGTACTGTTTGCAGTGCTTGGACAAGTAAGAAAATAAATAACTGGCAATCTTCCAGAGTTATTATTCTAAAACTGAAATTGGAGGCTGGGGTGTTTCAGGTTAGGAACAGGATGTGCAGCTTTTGCTGTCTAGGTCATTGTCTTCTGACTCAAGATCAAGAAGATTAGATGTCAGTATAGGCTGCATTTGTGACTTGCTTAGATTGAGTTGTTGATTACAGTTGTTTGCCTGTAATGTCAATATTGAAGATATTTTGGACAGTGAATGTACTTGATTAACAATTTAAACGACAGTGTTGAATGGTTTTTTGGCCCAGAGCACAGCAGTAGGAGGCAGTGAGAATTGACGTTGTTATTGCCTACTTTGTGACTGGAAGTTTTACTATAGTTTCTAGTGTGTATGAACTTCGTTTTCTGTTTTTACTTTTCCCCTTCTTTCTTTTATATTTTGAAAAGTTTTTTCCCCCTTTCTACTTTTTCTTCCTTTTTATTCATTCTTCCCTTTCATTCATGTGATTCCGAATAGTTTTAGAGTGTTAGTTCTTATCAATTGGTTGTGTATATGTATATGTGTATACTTAAGGCCAGCTTTTCACATAAGGCCAACTTAAGTGAAATATCTGGTTGTGCCTGGTATTTTAGTTTTTCTTATATTAGCTATTCTGCCTGAAAAACACCTTTGTCATCATTTATCTGTACACCTCTCAGAAAACTTAGTTTTAACCACACAGGTGTATTTGTCTGAAACAAGGAGAGTCACTTAAGAAAGCAGGCAAAAGTAGGGTTAGAAAAAAATAGCAGAAAATACGTTTTCAAAAAGGATCACCGAGTTTTGAATTACGTGGAATACTGTTTCTAAAGGAATAACTGTGTGTATTCTTTGCTGAAGTCTTTCCTGAGGTAAAATTTCAACTTCTGTGTTAGTTCTGTATTATTGTGTAACAGATTCTTCTCAACTTAGTGGTTTAGTAAGCCACTCACAGTTTTATCATTTCACGATTTCTGTGGGTCAGAAATCCAGGTGCAGTTTTAGCTGGCTCTCCTGGCCCTGGGCCTCTCACAAGCTGTGGGTAAGATGTCAGCTGGTATTGCAGTCATCTCAAGGCCTGTTTTGGGGAGGATCCACTTCAAGGCCTACTCATGTGGCTGTTGGCTCCACAGGTCCTCCCTCACTGGTTGTTGGTCGGAGTTGTCAGTTCCCTGCCACGTGACCCTCTCCATAGGGCAGTGGTCTTCCCTCAGTGAGTGAGAGGGAGCTGAGGGGGCGGGGGGAGTGTGTTTGGGAGCAGGGGGGAAGAGAGAGAGAAAGGACAACATGGAAGTCAAAGTCTTTTTATAACCTCATCTTGAAAGTGATATTTCATCACCCTTTGCCATATTCTGTTTGTTGGAAGTGAGTTGCTAGGTCCAGCTGATACTCAAGGAGAGGCAGTTACAGAGCATGAATAAGAGGACATGGGGATCATTTTGAGCCATTTTAGAGGCTTCTTACCGTGGTTTGTTTCTGTACTCTGCTAACTAGAGAGGTTTTATGGGAAGTTCTCAAGCCATGGGGTTATAAAGTATAAAAATAATAAAGTTATATTACTTCCTTCAAAAGGCTTCATTTTGAAAATGACCCACAGTAAAACTCTTTATGTTTATCTTTGTATTAGGATATGTCTAACATTTTAAAGCATGTTAAATTTGATTAAAATTACCTATTGAGTAGTGCTTTACATGCACAAATGTACCAGTACAACTTATTTGACTGAGGGATCACTTAGCATTCACCTGAAAGGACAGACAGGGCAAAGGTAAGGTGAAGAGAGTAGGTACTAAAGAATTCTTGCTGTTAAATTATAATCATTGAAGTATTTTCCTATATACTGAAATTTTCATAGTTTCATAGGTCAATTAGTTAAAAATTTGATGCCATAAAAACAGGCTTTAATTCTCTCTGAAAAATAATAGCAATAAGCATACAACTAGAGTAGCAGAAAATGTTAATAGTTATTTCATAGGGAAAAGGGTTAGATGGCCAAAACTGGGAAATGATGAATTAATTTAGTTTTGTTACTGGAGTACTTCTCAAACCTATATTTATGGATTTATACACTAAAATAACAGAAAACATTTATTTAGCATTTCCTGTTTGTTTCACACTGTAAGCACTTTGCATACACTGTGGTATGGACTCCTTGTAGCAACCCTGTGAGTAGTGTGTTATATAGAAACCCTATATAAGTAGTGTGTATATATAAAAATGTTTTTTACTATATATACATACATGCTGTTATACCAGTGTTAGGTCTTTTTAAAATGTTCATGAAAATATGAATTAAAAGTGAGATGAAATTAAATAGATATGGAAGTTCTACTATTTCCTCCCTCTAAAGTGGATTAGGTTGTACATCCCTAAGTGGTCTGGACAGCCAAATTTGGAGACCACTGCAGTAATGAGTTGTAAAAGCAAGGTCTGTTATCAGACACATAGGCTTCATTCCTTTTTTATAAGAACAGGCAACTGTGAGAATTTTTCAAAAAAGCAAGTTCCAGAAACACTGATAATGTTAACATTCTTCTCTAATTGCCACATTCATTGTATACAGGTCTCTACTATATAGCACATCAATTACTGATATTCTTATGGTGACCACTCTGCTTTTCATGATTGAAATTAACTCTGATACTGTGATATCTGTAAGAAATGATATTGTAAGAATGGAGGAAAGATCACATTCATTTATACTAATTTAGAACAAAAGGCAGGGAATGACTGAGGCAGAAAATTTAGATATCATTTTGATGAGAGAAGAAATTAAAATCTACACTTTATTTCCTTTGTTTGAAAAATACCTTTTTCCGTAAATTTGCCTATGATTTTTTATTTTAGCTGCAAATTCTAAATTAAAAAATTTAATTTTTAAATTTAATTTTTATTTGGAATGTGTCTAATTATTGATCTGTAGGGCTCACAAAAGAAGTAATGATTTTGCACGCTTTTAAATAGGAGTCTGTGCAAGAAATATCCTCTTATTTAGGAAGAAGTCATCTCTTGGGGCTTGCACACAGTATTTTGATACTCTACAGTACATCAGAATCTGTTAAGTACCAAATATCTGCCACTTTGCTAACCTCTTCTCTGTTCGCATGTTCTTAACTATGGCTGGAGCTATTCAAAATAATGTGGAGGCTGTATACATGTTTTGGAAGCAAGGCAGAAATAAGGTTGGGGTGCTCTTCTATTTAATACTTTGCATTTAACCTACAGAATGAGGAAAGAAAGGCATTGAACCCATAGGACAGAGTGGATTATTGCAGCCAAATCTTTGGGCCTCAAGGGAGAGAAGTGGATGAAAAAGAAGTTGGTATAGTTTTGAAAGATTGCTCTAAGGAATAAACCAAAGTATGCTCCTGGGACAGGCAGCAACTTGCTGGAAATGCAACTTTTCAGGCCCCATCCCAGCCCTACTGAATCAGAAACTTGGGGGTGGGGCCTAGAAATCTGTGCTTTAACAAGTCCTTCCGTGATTCTGATGCATGCTTTGTGCTTTAATAAATCTTAACAGTGGTTTTTGTACTATACTTTTGTAACAGGTTTTATAATCTCAGGCATTATATTTGGCTGCTGTGATGGTCTTGCAAAGACATTTTTTTTCTGCCCCTGTAATTTGTGATTTCACTTTGGCCAAGCTTCACCTTACAGAAGTCATGGACTTGCAATTACTATAAAGCAGGACTATGTGTGTATTTTCCTGCAGAGAAGATTCTTTGCTTTTGTTAAAGTAAGATGGTTCTGTAGCCTAGACTGGTTAAGAACCACTGTAAAAATTAATGGGACAGATCTTAAGAAAATGTCTCATTTTATAGTTATATAAATATAACTAGACTATTTCGTAAGTTCTAGACTTTCTATCCTGCCTCAGCATTCATTTACTTGAGTACCTGGGCTCTTATGTCTTCCCTTGACAATTATAGTACCTATTTACTAGACTTCCTCCTCTATCTTTTTCTTTTCCAATTCATTTACCAGCTGCTGTGGTTATCTTTCTCTTTATGGTATTTGATAAGCACTAATTCTCCTGGAGTGTTTCAATTCATGTACCTCCTTCTTTTTCAGATACCACTTTCTCTTTCAAAGTACCTGTTTACTGGAGTTCCTCCTCTGTCTCTTTCTTTTCCAGTTCATTTACCAGCTGCTGTTATCTTTCTCTTTATGAAATTTGATAAGAACTAATTCTCCTAGAGTGTTTCAATTCATATGCCTCCTTTTCTCTTCCACTATAGAAACTGGAAGACTTTCTCTTTTCTTACCATCCAGGCTGTCTCAGCTCTACCCCTTCAAATTTCTGATTTATCATAATGGGTTTCCTCTTCTTGATGATTCCTTAGTCACAGGTCATTTGAGAGCGCCATTAGTACTATATACTTCAGTTATATATGGATTAAATATTAGGCTTTTGTTGTAGGAACTTAAATACCACAACAGTTTCTGTGGAAGGATGTGTTTCAGATGGCAAATTAATGCTCTTAAATGCAACGGGCTTGTAAATTGGGAGTGAATAGTCTATGGTTCTGTTTATAAAGAGCCCAGAACTTCTGAATTATTTTATGGCCTTGAAACATTCAATCTAGGACCTTTTGCCTCTTTCTAAGAGCTACCACAACCCCTGCTTCAACTGGTAAATATTTTAGCCACTTTCTCCAAATTATATCTGCTTTTCTTTGTCATACCAAATGATAATTATATATTTTCATTTAAAAATATCATTTCCCATTCCGGTTCCATTAATTTTTTAAAAATATTTATTTTGTTGCACTGGGTTTTAGTTGTGGCAGGCAGGCTCCTTAGTTTGTGGCATGTGAACTCTTAGTTGCGGCATGCATGTTGGATCTCGTTCCCTGACCAGGGATCGAATCCCTGTTGCCTGCATTGGGAATGCAGAGTCTTAACCACTGTGCCACCAGGGACGTCCCCTGTTCCATTAATTTTTAACTTACCTTACAGAGAGTTTCACATTAAATGCTGTTACAGACTGGAAGGGGGCAGAGGCGTGGAAGTGTGCATCAGGGCCTGCGTCTGTACTCCTTCAGTGCCAGCCTGACTGTACTGCCAGTCCTGCTTTCTCCTCTCCCACCTTTCCTGGACATTTTCAGGATCACAGCATGGCATTGCATTTGTGTAATTTTTTTTTTTTTGAGAGTTTAGCACACTTCACATATTGTTTCATGTTGTGAAAGGTCTCTGAGTTCAGGTGGGTACAGAACCTGTTTATTCCCATCTCACAAATGAATTAAACAAAACTGTACCTTTCCTGTAACATTAACTCTTATCTGCCTTATACTGTAATTATAGATAGAATGACCATATAATTCATCATCCAAACTGGAATACTTTTGAGAGTGAAAGAGGGTGCTATGAATAATTACACCAGGACAACAGATGTAAATGAGGGGTGGCCCCAGCAAATGGGGCTAATTACCTTGCTATGCATCTTATCACAGTCTGCTATTGTACTGCTTATCTTTATCTTTGTTTTGCTCCTTTACTAAGTTGTTATTAAATTGATCTAAGTTTATGCCAAGGTTTGTTCTGTTAGTAAAGCTTGGTTGGATTGATTTCAATTTAGTTTATCATCTTAGCCTTTTTTCGTGGTATAGTTTGTTTTCTAGTAATGTGACAGAGACTCAAGCATATTTCTATTTCTTTCTTTTTTTTTAATAATTTTAATTTTTTTCATGGTAAGAACAATTTTTAAAAAAATATTTATTGATTTGGCTGTGCCAGGTCTTTGTTGCGGCATGTGGGATTTTTTTTTTTTTTTTTTTTTTTTATTTGCAGCTTGTGAACTCTTAGCTGCGCATGTAGAATCTAGTTCCCTGACCAGGGATCGAACCTGGGCCCCCTGCATTGGGAGCACGGAGTCTTAGCCACTGGACCACCATGGAAGTCCCTCTATTCCTTTTTCTTAGAGTTAAGTGATTTTTTTCTGTCTCTCTATTCTTTAGAAATAGCATAGCTTAACAAGATTTTCTATATTAACTTAAAATAATACTCATTGACCCTTTTATTGATTTTTACAATTATTATTTTTTTAGTATTAAGTTTTCTGGCTTTCCCTAACTTTCATATCTGAAGAATTCAATCTAAACTTTCCTATGGACATTTCCAGTGTTCAGCCTGCTAGGTGGAAGGGAGCAGAACAAAGAAGTGGATTGGTTGTGTCAAGGTTACCTTCCTTTAGGGGACAGTGGGGATTTATCAGGCAGCTTACCTCAGTAGTGCTGACCAAGTGATTTCTGATTGACTGGTTTAAGATTCTATTCCTGGGGACTTCCTAGGTGGCACAGTGGTAAAGAATCTGCCTGCCAATGCAGGGTACACGGGTTCGAGCCCTGCCCTGGGAAGATTCCACATGCCACGGAGCAACTAAGCCCGTGCGCCACAACTATTGAGCCTGTGCTCTAGAGCCCGTGAGCCACAACTACTGAGCCCATGTGCCACAACTTTTGAAGCCCACGTGCCTAGGGCCCATGCTCCACAACAAGAGAAGCCACTACAATGAGGAGCCTGTGCACCACAATGAAGAGTAGCCCCCACTCTCAGCAACTAGAGAAAGGCCGTGTGCAGCAACGAAGACCCAGCACAGCCAATTAAAAAAAAAAAAAGATTCTATTCCTGGGAGAGGCCAAAACTGTAATTAAATTAAGTATTATCTTGGTTTCATGATGTGGGGCTTGCCATAGTGACTCCATTATGGGCCTGCTGTCTTGTTTTTAACAGTTCCCCCATTTTGATAAGGACTCTGAGCCTGAGAGGTGTGATCATAATTTAAGGCATTAGTGCCACTGTCGGCTGCTGCTCTGAAGTTCTTGCAGTTTTTGCTGATCCTCTGGGTGGTATTCACAGGTCATGACTTCAGGTTCACAGTTTTTAAATTGGTCATTCTCTTCATTCCTTTTCTGATGTTCCAGTCTTAGGGAGATCATTTATTTGGTGGTTAGTGGCTGTACACATGCACTTAAAGCTTTTGAGAGAATACAGCATACTGGGGAGACTATTATGGTTATTATAAGCAGGATGATTCTTAGTATCTGGCGTGCATTTTGGAGCCGCGGTCCCCAAGACCAAAACCACTCAAATTCAAGTAAGTCAAAGAAAGACCCTGCTGAAGGGGTCACTTTCTTAAGCCAAGTGGCTTGTTCAGTGATCTTACATAGCTGAGTTTCAGCTTCCCCAGAAGTGTTAATCCAGGTGCAACAGGTGGTGTTGGCCACAGCACAGGCACCTTCTTGCTCAGCTAAAAGATAGTCAAGGCCTATCCCATTACCAAGAACAATTTTGGCCAGAGAGTTGAGGATTTTTATTGGATAGCTGTTGCTTCTGCAGCAGATTCTGTAATGTCTTCAAGAATTAAGGAGAGGTCCCTGATCATAGTCTCATTTGTACTCAGTCCTAACCAGGGGAGTGCCTCCTGTTAGGCCCCTTCTAACTTGTTGATGTAAATTCAGGGGAGTTGACCAATGAGGTATCTCATTTTGTGGACAGTTAGGCGTGTAGTTAGATCACCTAAGAGGCGTTGCTCAGTTATGTGGTAGCCATGTAGGCATTCACAGGTCCAAGGAGAATGATAACCACCAGAGACAAAGGTAAATTCTGTTGGGACACACACTGCTTCCATTACAGTGGTACTGTTAATGGATTCCTTTGCAGGGGTGGTTGGATTTGCCTGTTCCAAGCCATGGGTCAGTTATGTTTTCAGTGCATTTGGGAAGTAAATCTCCTAACCTGAAATTTAAAAAAAAAAAAAAAAAAATTCTGAATTCCTTGCAAAGATGGGTGCTGCTGGTGAGATCTTTTCGTAATTAGGGGCAGATCCAATTTAGATAAGTATAAGAATGTAGGGTACAAATGTACCATGACTGTGTTGGTATTTGTGTCTAATTGGGAAAGTACAGTTGTAATTGGAGAAAGGTTAAAACAAGGCAATGGATGTTCTGGCTATAAAAGTCAGACTCTGTGACTTCTAGAGGGGGTTGATTGTAGTTCGTTCATTTGTTCCTTCCTTCCTTCCTTCCTTTCTTTTTTTTTATAGTTTATGGTGACATTGGGAATAGAAGAAAAATCGGTCATGGCGAGGACTGGGGGGCTCTTTCGCATCATGGGTAAATTGGAGTATTTGACAAGAAATCTGGCGTTCTGAAAGGTGACCTCTCTCAGCAGTGACTTGGGAGGATGTGGATGAGGCATTATCTTTCCAGGACAATGCCAGCGTAAGGGAAAGAGAGGAGAAGAAAGGGTTTCATGTTTAGCTAAAGTATGACGCCTTGACCCCACATCTTGGGTGGAAGCAGTCTACCTCAATGTTGGCTACTTCTCCTCCTAGTCAGTTTGATTTGGAGGTCTCCAGTGTTTGTACAGGACCAGATGTCAGGTGGAGCCTTCTTCAGCTGTGAAGTGTATACCCCAGTTTTAATGCCTCTAATTTCATAGTAGTGTCAGTGGTCAGAAGCACTTGGTAAGATCCTATCCATTGGGGCTCAAGCGTCATCTTCCTCTGATGACATTTCCAGAATACCCAGTCACCAGCCTTCAGACTCTGAGCAACAGGATCCTTTGAATTGGGATCAGGGAAAGCTTTTTTAACCTGTTGATAATAGGCTTTAGCATAAGACGCTAAAGACTTACAGTAGATAGTCATATTAGCATGTGATAACAGGGGATCAAAAAGTTGTATAGTTGGACTTCCTAGGTGGTGTAGTGGTAAAGAATCCTCCTGCCAATGCAGGGAACACAAGTTCTAGCCCTGTCCTGGGAAGATTACACATGCCACGGAGCAGCTAAGCCCGCGAGCCACAACTACTGAGCCCATGTGCCACAACTATTGAAGCCCATGCTCCTAGGGCCCGTGCTCCACAACAAGAGAAGCCACTACAATGAGGAGCCTGCGCACCACAATGAAGAGTAGCCCCTGCTCGCAGCAACTAGAGAAAGTCCGTGTGCAGCAATGAAGACCCAAGGCAGCCAATAAATAAATAAATAAATAAATTTATTTAAAAAAAAAAGTTGTATAGCAATAGCTCATGTGGAGTGAGTTTGTTTCCTAAAAGGAGTACTGCAGACAGTCAGCAAGACCAATAGGCAATATCTTAGGCCAAGGGAGGCCGGTAGTTTTAGCAGGTTTTTCAGTGTTTGTTAAGGCTTGTATGGTTTGCCTGGTGAAGTGGGTTCCCTAATCACTGGAGGTTTTGAAAGGTATACGCAAGTGGGAAACATATTTTCTAAGAGTTTCTGTGCCATGTGAGGGCATTAGCCATGTGGCAAAGGAAGGCTTCAACCCAGCTGGAAAACACACATACAAGAATATACTGATAATTCATTTGAGGTACAGTTGAATGAAGTTCAGTTGCAAGTGCTCAGAGGGTCTGGAAGGATGAGGTTTGAAGCCTCTGGAAACAAAAATAGTTTTCCCAGGGTGTGGACCTGACAGATCAGAGCTTGGGTTGTAAACTGTTTTCACACTTTGATAGAAGTGTCCTCACTCATGTTTATTCATAATTTGAGTCATCTTAATTTCACCATGCTGGGTCAAGGAATATAAAAACTGAAAGATGGGGTTTGCCAGCGAGCCAGAAGAACCAAGTGGCCACCTTGGGTTTCACAGCCCAAACTAGTCATTTAATTTGCATCCATTATTTGCCCATTGTGGTTTCTCTGATTCAGGAGCAGATTGTTGCCATGTTGGCAAGGACATCAGGATGGCAAAAGTGTGGCAGCAAGGGGTCACCTTTTGCAGAAGCCAAATGGAATTTGTCCACACGGGTCACAGCCTTCATAGATTCTGTTGCTGCTCCCTGTGCAGGAAAGTCAGCCAGGGCATTTCCCTGATAAGCCAGGTTCAGTCCTTTTAGTGTGAACCTCAGTTTTGATACAGCTTCAGAAGGTAAGAGAATGGTAATAAGGTCATTTACGTGTCCATTTTTGATTGGAGTCTCAGTGGATGTAAGAAAACCTCTTTATTTCCATAACTTCCCCAGATCTTAGATGACGCCAAAGGCACATCAGCTGTCAGTATAAATATGAACAATTTGTCCTAATAATTGGCATTCCCTGGTAAGGGCAAGGTGCCCTGCTTGTCGGGCTGATTTAGCTTTCGGTTTCCCCTCTCAAGTAGTTCATAGCGAGTGGTAACAGCATAGCCAGCTGGGAAATTCCCATTTTCATTTTTACAGTATGACACATCAACAAACAAAATTAGAGGAGGATTGGTCAAAGGGGCATCTCATAAATTGGTGTCATGAAATGGGATGTTGTTATCTCTCAGTCATGGGGTTCACCCTGATCAGGCAGGGGTAGTAATGAAGTAGAATTAAGAACACTGCAATGGTTAACATGCAGATTAGGTGATGAAAGCAGAAGGCTCTCATAAGAGGTTAGGTTGCTTGCAGAGAAATGCTGAATCAATTCAGAATTAAGACTTTGGATGGCATGCGGAGTTTGTAAGTAAATATTTCCTGTGCTTCTGCTGAGGCTTCTCCTAACGATGCAGCTGCAGCTGTAGCTGTAGCCTTAAGGCAGTGGGGATGTGCACAGACAGCTGAGTTCTGTGGTATAATAGGCAGTAGGCCTGTGTTTATGGCAATGGTCTTGCGTGAGCATTCCCAGGGCTTAGTTGTCTTGTCCATGCACAGATAAGGTGAAAGCCTTTGAAAAGTTTGGTAGCCTGGTAGCCATAGGGCAGGTGGCTCTTGCAGCCCTTGTTTAAGTCTTATGAAAGGCTACTCATGTTATCTTCCCAAAGAATGGGTTCAGGGGCTGAAATTTTAGTAAGTTATAGAGTGGGGAAGCTATAGAGAAAAATTAGGAACCCGTAGACTACAATAGCCAGGCAGGGCTTGGAATCCACAAAGCTGTCACTTAATTGTGGGCCTAGGACATTCTTGGACTAATTTAATTCTTTTTGGAGATAGCTGGATTCCTTTAGTGCTTAGATTATGCCCTAGGTGATGAACAGTGTCTAAAGATAATTTTTCCTCAGAGACTTTCTGTTTTCAGCTAACTGTTGCAGCAAATTAATGGAATGCTTTATAAATGCCTCTTTGGTGACAGCATAACAGGATCATCTACATCCTGTAGAAGGATTGATTTCCTGGTGAACTGGAGGGGACTTAAATTTTGGTGGAGCGCTTGGGAGAAATAAGAAGGGGCCTTGAGGTATGACTGTCTAGGTGTATTGTTGATTGTTCCAAGTGAAGGCAAATAGATATCGGCTGTTGGAGTGGAGTCTATCCGGGGTGCTGCAGAAGGGTGAACATACATCTGCAACAGTGAACCATTTTGAGTCAGGTGGAACTTGTGACAGAAAGATGTTAGAGTTTGAAACAACTGGGAAATGGGGAATAGCTTTCTTGTTAATAGTTTTCAAGTCATGGACTAATCACCATCTCTGCCTGTTAGTTTTACAGACTGGCAAGATCTGTATGTTACAGGGGCTGGTTCAGGGAATGATTAGGCCTTGTATGGGGGTGAGGCCTTGTATGGCCTTGGGCTTTAATGAATATTGAGGCAATTTGGAAAGAGGTTTAGAGATGTATATATATCTGAGTTTTTATAGGTTCTACAGTTTTATTCTTCTAATGTCAGTATTAGAGGTAGCACACAGATTTTTTTTTGTTGTTACCTTGATTAAATTAGAGCTCTTGCTGGAATTCTTTCTCTTCTATATCAAGGACAGATAATAAGGAACGTAAAAGGTCAGGTTCAGATTGGTCAGGAAATTCTAAGGTGAGGTCTTCGTGGGAGGCAAAATGTATTAGCCAATTTAATTTAATTTAATTTAGAAAGGGAATTTTTACTGAATAGATTAATTGAAGTTGTATCACATAGCAAAAAGGAATGTTTTTCAGGGAAAGGTTCCAGTCATTTGTACTGCTTGAGATAGAAACTCTCTTTGGGTTTTATTAGATACCCCCACTACAGAATCTTCTTTTTTATCCTGAGGTATTAGTTGTTCTATGAGAGTAGGGTTTAAAGTAGAGAATGTAGCTCCAGTATCTACCAGAATTTGGCACAGTTTTCCATCTATTTTAATTTTAGCTTTTCCTTAGCTGTGTACAGGAATTACTGGTAGCAAATTACTGGAGAATCCATAGTCTTGTCAGTTCTAGAAGGGGTCCATATTGGGGGCCCTCCTTCGGGAGCACCTATGGGGCATTGAAATTGATGTTGAAGGATTTGCGTAAAATCTTTGAGGACATCCTAGTTGGTTACAAATGAGACACTGATTCTTGGGCCTGCATTTTGATGATGAACCCCTAGGAGGGTACAGTGGGGGAGGCCCAGGTATTGTTTCTGGTTTCTGGTCTTGGAACCTTTGTAGCTGTAAGGCTAATAGCTTGGTGGACTTTTGTTTACGGTCTTATCCCAAAGTTCTTTTCAAATGCTCAGCTGTGGTCATGAGTTCAGTCAGACCAGTGGCTTCTCATCCTATTTTCTGCCTTTTCATTAATCCACTAATCTCAGGAGATAATCCGTTTACAAACAGGGCAGCTAGAGCAGGTTAGGTGACATTATTTTTTGTATGGAACTTAAAATGCTGTAGAAAGAGAGCCTCCAGATGGGCTTTAAAGTCTGCCATAGATTCATCTTTCTTTTGTTTGCATGTGAGACTAATAGACCAACCAGTGCAGGCAGGGAAGACTAGGAATAGCTTTGAAAAGATCAGTTATTTTGTGAGCTTTTTCTGTTCCATAAGGGAGAAGACCAAGTTAAAAATTGAGGATCTCGAATATCATCCTTGAGGTTATGCCATTCTCTTTCCTGCATGCACTTCTGGACTTCACCAAGTCCTATTAGCATGTGCATAGGCTGACAAAGATCTGACAGCATGGAGTCATAGACCCCATAAGGACTCTAAATTCTTCAGAACACTTTTGGGGATTCCCACCTAGGTTTGGAAAATTCTTTAACTATGGCCCTTAATGTGGTCTTTGACCAAGGAGTAAAAGGTACCTGAAGAGGATTGCCTGCAGCCTTGGGTGGTCTTATTTTAAATGGTAACCTTTTAATAGTCTCCTCAGAGTGGAAAGGCAATTGAGGTAGAGAATTAGAATGTGAATACTCAGGAGAAGGAGAATAGAAGGGAGCCCTAGGAGTCACATCAGCCTTGTTGTCTTTTGTTTTAGGTACCTCTTGTGTATTTAATTTTTCATTAGCCTTTTGCAACACATCTTTCAGTGAAGCTGTTTTGGAATCTTTAAGCCTTTTGAAAGTTTTTTGCATACCAATTAAAATAGGTATCCTATCTCTATTGTTTGATTTGGGAAACCTTGCTTTCAAGTGTACTTCTTAAATGAATGATCTTATCTAATTGCAACTTCCCTATAATGGCCACTGTAATTCTAGGTTGTCTGCAGCTTCTGGGACCACAGTTCTTAAAAATTAAATGATCAGGTGTGCTGGAAGGTGGCACACTCAACTCTTTGGAACTTAAGGATCCCATTTCTCTGCTAGGCTTTGGGTCTTATAGAATCAAAATAATACCTAGGAGGGGTGTGCTGTCGGGTTGGGGATTGTGTGGTATTTTGGGTATACTTACTTGCATGAAAATTTGCTTAAGGTTGGCGAGTGACCCAATCTAACCTGTTCTGTGACCAACTTACAATTTTAATACAGGAGTCTAGAGTTAGGTGGTGAGTACTCTAACAGCTTTTAACGCTCTAAGTGCTCAACTCATGACGACCAATTTTGTGGCCTTGGCGTCTGAGATTACTGTTAGCATCATCCTTTACCTCATGTTCACATTAACAGAGACCAGCAGTAACCTGGCCAAGAGAAGGCCTTAGGGGCACCACCAGCAGTTCCCACTGTGGACCTGGGCAAAGGACTGAACCAGCAGACCCCAACAAATGGGGTCTGTGGACTGGGATTCCAGTCAAATGGGGAACTATGGACTGAGCCACCATCAGTTCCCAATGTTGAATCTGGGGACTGAACCAAGGACTAGGGATTTGGGTTCCAAGTGAAACTGTCTCCTAGCTCAAGCTGACCTTCCCTGAACTGGAAAGCCAGTTAGATCGGGAGTTTGATGCAAAGTGAGCAGAGCTTAGAACTGAGAGAAACTTTCCCACAGCTCTTAGAAACAGTGAGAAAGACAGAGAACTTAGAGGGTTTACAGGCGCTAGTACCTGTATTTCTCCTTGTACCCGAAGCCATCAGAAGTTACCTCTTGGATCCCACTGCTGCCACCAATACTGTTAAAAAACAAAATTCAGGAAATTACCTGGAGGTCCAGGGGTTAGGACTGGGTGCTTTTGCTGCCGGGGCCTGGGTTCAGTCTCTGGTCGGGGAACAAAGATCCTGTAGCGCGGCCAAAAAACACAAAGCAAAACAAAAGCAAAATTCAACCGAGTAAATTTAAAAGATCTTATTGGCTTTATTCAACGATTCATGACTCAGGCAGCATCCCATCTAGCAGATAGAAAGGAGCTCTGAAGAGCTGTACAAAATGAAATACTTTCCTAGGCAGAAGGGAGTGGTAACAAGATCCCAGCCTTCCTTTAGGGGAAGGCTGGGATCTATCAGGCAGATTATCTTGCTAGTTCTGACCAGGTAATTCCTGATTTCCTGGTTTAAGATTCCATTTCTGGGAGACACCAAAACTGATTAAGTCTTGGTTTGGTGATGTGGGGCTTAGTATAAGTGACTCCGTTTGGGGCCTGCTGTCTTGTTTTTATCACAGTTCAGGTTTTCCTACTCCTGCACTGGTTCCCTCAGCAGTTTCTGCTCCCGAGTCTGTCTTCCTGTAAGGGTAAGCTGAGACTCCCTGTATTCGCTTGTCAGCTCTCCAGGCTTAGGGACAGCGGTTTGTTTGTCCTCCCCACTCTTATAGATCTGAGAAGAGTATTTGTTTTTCAGTCTCTTCAGCTTTTTATAATACTTGCTTGTTAGGATGGAGTGGCAACTTCCAAACTCCTTTCATATATAACCGGAAGCCAGAAGTCTCTTCCATAAGATTTTTGTCTTTGGGCCTCTCTCCTTTCTTTCGCTTTCTGGAGAAGCTTTATTCAGGCACACGGCTTTAATTTTCTGTGTATGTTCCGTTCTGACTTTTGTCCTGAATTCCACTCACATTTTGTTAGGATCCCCAACTCAGTGTCCTAAATTCTAAAAAAGTACATTGCTTTCTCTCCTGTTTTCCTTTCTAGGAAGTCTCATGCTGAACCAATTATTGCCTTCCTTAAAAAACTGTTTCCTGTTTCTCCCTAAGCTTGTTATTTTTCGATATCACTCTTTTACCTGCAACTCAGGCTCAATGCTCCAGACTCAGGCTTGTCCCTGAGTTATTTTTCTCTACTTATTATTTGGTTTCTAAGTTGTCTTGCCATCGATAACTCTTTTCCTCCTTTACAATCCGTATTGACCATTATTACTTGATTACAGTATTTTATAACATGATATTTTGTTATTTTCTCCTTTTACTCAAAAACCTGTATTGGCTCTTCATAGTCTGGTGGTCTCAAACTTCAGTGTGCGTGAGAATCACCTGGAGGACTTGTTAAAACGTAGATGGCCAGGCCCATTTTTAGAGGTTCTGATTCACTAGGTCTGGGATGAGACCCAAGAATTTGCCTTTCTGGCATGTTCTTAGGTGACACTGACATTGCTGGTCCAGTGACCACAGTTTAAGAATCACTACCAAAGTCTACCAGATATAATCTAGACTTCTTAATTTGGTGTTCGAGGTCTTTTGCAGTCTGTTTATAATCTACCCTTTTAGCCATTATCATTTGCTATGCAGTGTCTTTACATACTCTACTCTTGCCAGGGTGAACTATTGACAGCCAGCTCTCTCTACATGTCCTGTATACTCATGCCTACAGAGGCACTTCACTTGTGATTTCTCACAGTCTCTTCCTGTTCCATTTTGCATGTCAAATTATATCCATTTTTAAGGTTAATTTTAAGATTTAGCTGAAATAGGACCTTGTCCATGTAAAGCCTTCCCTGTTTTTTTTTTGGTATTTTTTTCTATCCTTCTTTTAAGCCAGAGTAATCCCTTACATTGCATTGTGTTTTTCCCTTCTGGTATTTGTTGGCTTATAGATTAGCTGGACACTTATTTCATTTTATTTCATTCTTTCAGTCAACTCTTTGTGTTTTACCTGTCCCACAGTAGCATATGTGTATTGATTGAGGGAAATTAAACTCTTTCTGTAGGCTGTAACAAGGAAGCCTAACAAGCCAATATTCCTTGAGTACCAGTATAGGATTATCTTATTCAAAGAAATGGAATACAGTTACTACCCTGAGTCTCACTGATGGAAGTATTTTAAGCTCCACTTCTAGTCTCTTTTCTACAGTTAAAAACCAACAAATGATGGGAAAAGATGTTTAAAAATTATAGTATGTGGCAAATTAATGGGATCTCTTAAAAGGTTGGCTTTCCTAACGATCCTGAGATATGAGTGATACATTTAAAGTACATATATTTTTGGTGCATAAAATCGTGCCTATAAAAGACGGTGAGTTTTCTGACATTCTTGATGGTTTAAATATTTGAAGTATGTTTTACATTCATTTCAATGCAGAGATTTTAGCTGTACAGTTTGATGGATTTTGACAAATGTATACACCTGTGTACTTACTACCCTATTTGAGATACAGAACACTTTGATTCTTGAGTTTTGAAACTCTCACTCTTTTGTAGAAGACAAGAGGAATCTTTGTGCTGCTTTAAATCTATTAAATGTATTGGTCAGTAATTTTTCTTTAACTCCTCATTGCTAGTTTATTTCCCATACTTTGTGGTATGTTTAAAATCTTATTCCAGTGATTGAATAATTAACCAAAGATATTTGAATTGGGGTAGGGAAGTTTTTTCCTCTCTGTCAGAGGCCATATAACATCTGGAGGCCCATCCACCTGCATTCGTGTCTATAAACTCTCTGTCTCTCCTACTACTGTGGATTCACTGTTTGTGCTCTTTGTAGAAGTTGAATTCCTCCACTTAGGCACTCAATCTCATCTCCTCTTGGCCGCTCTAGCAATTTTCCTGTCTTCTTCAACAACCATACTTTTGATATTTCTACTGGATTTTTCTCATCTGACTCAAACCTGCTATTATTTTCCCACCTTAAAAACACAAGAAAATAAAAACTTCTCATGATCTACTTTTCCTTTTGATTATTGCCCAGTTCCTTTCTCCTTCCTTTACAACAAGATCCCACAAAAGGACTTGTGCACTATTTCTCTCATCTTTCTTGAACTCACTTAAGCTTTTGCCTCTTACCCACCAGAGATGTTCATGTTGCTATGCTGTGGTCAGTTATGAATCTTTATATCACTTATCAGTGTCATGATAAAGTTAAACATGTTTTCTTTTTAAACATGATTTTTTTTACTTGCTTCCAGGAAACCATACTTTCTTGATTTCCTTCTATATTAGTTGCATGTTTTCACTTTCTTTGCTGATTTCCTCTTCATCTCCCTGCCCTTCTAATGTTACAGTGCTCCTGAACTTAGTCTTTACACTTTTTGCCTCTCTGTTCTTACCACCTTGGTGATCTCATCTAGTTTCAAGGCTTTCAAATATCTTCTTCTGATTGGAGTCCTAAGCTCTGGATTTATGTATCCAGCTGCATCAACTTCTTTATCTGGATGTTTAATAGTAAGCTTAGATTTAAGTTGTTGAAAATTTAGCCCTAATTTTCTGCTTGACTCAAATCTCTTCTCAGTTATCTTCATTTCTAACAATGAAATTACTGTTTAAACAGTGTGTATAGCAAACCTTGAGTGGCCCCGCAAAATATGCATCATCTTTAATGTTTTGTGATTTTATCCACTATTGTTAATCATATCCAAGATCCATTAATCTATTAGAGCTGCAAAATGCTGATATTTTAATGCCATTCTTCTTTCTTACTTGTTGGAATACTTCTTTAGAGAAAAATTTCAGTGTATCAGTTATTGGGTTTACTGTTTCTATGGAAAAGGCAAGACAAATCCTTGATTCTTTCCCCTTTTTTATAGGTTTTCAGAATGACTAGGTGGTTTCCAAGGATTCACCAAAGGAGATAGAAGTGTGTGTAGTATCATGAACTCATGGGTTTAAATGAATTTCAGGCTATTTTTATTATTGTTGTTTTTATCTATTTTGTTGTTTAAATTTTTCCATACTTGGCCAGTGGAAGCTTATTTAAGCTTGCACTGGATCCTTTTGACCCAACTTGAGCAGTCTTTGATAGGTTTCTTGCTTTTTGCTGTGATAAGATGTTCTAAGCTCTGATTGCACATAGCTGACTGCAGAGTTCCACTTTCTTTAGCCATTTTTTTTAGAAGACTTGATTATGTTTATTGGAAAACAATATCTGTCAGACTATAATCAAGATGCTAGCAGTGCTGAGTTAGTTATTGTTTTTCTGTCTTTTCAGTGGACAGTCAATAAACATTTTATTGTTATTGTTTTTTTTTTCCTAAAGATGATATTCACTATGAATTCAGCCTGATACTTAAGATTCAAATTTAGTACCACACAGTTTTTTTTATTTTTTTATTTTTTTTAATTTTTTACAATAAACTGCATATATTTATTTATTTTGTTTTTACTTTTTTTTTTTTGGGGGGGGTACACCAGGTTCAATCATCTGTTTTTATACACATATCCCCATATTCCCTCCCTTCCTTGACTCCCCCCCCCCCGAGGCCCCCCCCCCCCCCGCCCCAGTCCTCTAAGGCATCTTCCATCCTTGAGTTGGACTCCCTTTGTTATACAACAACTTCCCACTGACTCTTTTACAGTTGGTAGTATATATATGTCTGTGCTACTCTCTCGCTTCGTCTCAGTTTCCCCTTCACCCCCCGCCCCCTCCCATACCTCGAGTTCTCCAGTCCAGTCTCTGTATCTGCATCCTTGTTCTTGTCACTGAGTTCATCAGTACCATTTTTAGATTCCGTATATGTGAGTTAGCATACAATATTTGTCCTTCTCTTTCTGACTTACTTCACTCTGTATGACAGATTGTAGTTCTATCCACCTCATTACATATAGCTCCATCTCATCCCTTTTTATAGCTGAGTAATATTCCATTGTATATATATATATATATATATATATATATATATATGCCACATCTTCTGTATCCATTCATTTGTTGATGGGCATTTAGGTTGCTTCCATGTCCTGGCTATTGTAAATAGTGCTGCAATAAACATTATGGTACAAGTTTCTTTTGGGATTATGGTTTTCTTTGGGTATATGCCCAGTAGTGGGATTACTGGATCATATGGTAGTTCTATTTGTAGTTTTTTAAGAAACCTCCAAATTGTTTTCCATAGTGGCTGTACCAGCTTACAGTCCCACCAACAGTGCAGGAGAGTTCCCTTTTCTCCACACCCTCTCCAACATTTGTTGTTTCCAGACTTTGTGATGATGGCCATTCTGATTGGTGTGAGGTGATACCTCATTGTGGCTTTAATTTGCATTTCTCTGATGATTACTGATGTTGAGCATCTTTTCCTGTGTTTGTTGGCCATCTGTATGTCTTCTTTGGAGAAATGTCTATTTAGGTCTTCTGCCCATTTGTGGATTGGGTTATTTGCTTTTTTGGTATTAAGCTTCATGAGCTGCTTGTATATTTTGGAGGTTAATCCTTTGTCCGTTGTTTCATAGGCAATTATTTTTTCCCATTCTGAGGGTTGCCTTTTAGTCTTGTTTATGGTTTCTTTTGCTGTGCAAAAGCTTTTAAGTTTCATGAGGTCCCATTTGTTTATTCTTGATTTTATTTCCCTGATTCTAGGAGGTGGGTCAAAAATGATGTTGCTTTGATGTATGTCATAGAGTGTTCTGCCTATGTTTTCCTCTAGGAGTTTTACAGTGTGTGGACTTACATGTAGGTCTTGAATCCATTTGGAGTTTATTTTTGTGTGTGGTGTTAGGAAGTGTTCTCATTTCATTCTTTGACATGTAGCTGTCCAATTTTCCCAGCACCATTTATTGAAGAGGCTGTCTTTTTTCCATTGTATACTCGTGCCTCCTTTGTCAAAGATAAGGTGCCCATATGTGTTTGGGCTTACTTCTGAGTTCTCTATTCTATTCCTTTGATCTTCCTTTCTGTTTTTGTGCCAGTACCATACTGTCTTGATCACTATGGCCTTGTAGTATAGTTTGAAGTCAGGAAGCCTGATTCCACCAACTCCATTTTTCCTTCTCAAGATTGCTTTGGCTGTTCGGGGTCTTTTGCGTTTCCATACAAATCATAAGATTTCTTGTTCTAGTTCTGTGAAAAATGCCATTGGTCATTTGATCGGGATTGCATTGAATCTGTAAATTGCTTTGGGTAGTACAGACATTTTCACGATGTTGATTCTTCCAATCCAGGAACATGGTATGTCTCTCCATCTGTTTGTGTCGTCTTTGATTTCTTTCATCAATGTCTTAAAGTTTTCTGCATACAGATCTTTTGCCTCCTTAGGCAGGTTTATTCCTAGGTATTTTATTCTTTTTGTTGCAATGGTGAACGGGAGAGTTTCCTTAATTTCTCTTTCTGCTCTCCCGTTGTTAGTGTATAGGAATGCAAGAGATTTCTGTGCATTCATTTTGTATTCTGCTATTTTACTAAATTCATCAATTAGTGCTAGCAGTTTTCTGGGAGAGTCTTTAGGGTTTTCTATATATAATATCACGTCATCTGCAAAGAGTGACAATTTTACTTCTTCTTTTCCAATTTGTATTCCTTTGATTTCTTTTTCTTCTCTGATTGCTGTGGCTAACACTTCCAAAACTATGTTGAATAATAGTGGTGAGAGTGGACACCCTTGTCTTGTTCCTGTTCTTAGAGGGAATTCTTCCAGTTTTTCCCCATTGAGAACGATGTTGGCTTTTGGTTTCTCATATATGGCTTTTATTATGTTGAGATAATTTCCTTCTATGCCCATTTTCTGGAGAGCTTTTATCATAAATGGATGTTGAACTTTGTCAAAAGCTTTTTCTGCATCTATTGAGATGATCATATGGTTTTTATCCTTCAATTTGTTGATATGATGTATCACGTTGATTGATTTGCGTATATTGAAGAATCCTTGCATCGCAGGGATAAACCCCACTTGATCATGGTGTATGATTTTTTTAATGTGCTGTTCGAGTCTGTTAGCTAGTATTTTGTTGAGGATTTTTGCATCTATATTCATCAGTGATATTGGTCTGTAGTTTTCTTTTTTTGTGACATCTTTGCCTGGTTTTGGTATCAGGGTGATGGTAGCCTCGTAGAATGAGTTTGGGAGTGCTCCGCCTTCTGCAATATTTTGGAAGAGTTTGAGAAGGATAGGTGTTAGCTCTTCTCGAAATGTTTGATAGAATTCACCCGTGAACCCATCTGGTCCTGGGCTTTTGTGTACCACACAGTTTTTATTTAACTTTATTGATCTTACCCCTACAGTCACATTGAAACTCTTGGTGCATAACAATACCAGCGTAATTACTCATTAGAATTATCCCACAGTATGTACCCAACAGTCTCAGGATAACAGTACTAATATTAACCCCAAGGTATGATTACGAAAAACAGTTTAAGCCTTTTCTCTTTTAGTTTTTGTTTATGTTCACAGTGTACATACTACTAGGGATATATGATTAAAATCATTGGAAGATAGTTCCTAACTGTGTTGTTATATACTGGATATACAGTTAGGTTCATTTGCTTTATTTTACTTGTGATTTTTAGGGATTTCATTAAAAAATTCATTTTTTAAAAATAATTATAAAAGACATGTATATGATTCCACAGTTCTATCTGTAAAACAAAGTATATGCAAAAAGTGTAGCTTCTATCTCTGTGTGGTAGATATTTCTTAAATTTCCTTTAAAGAAACCCCTCCCTCCCGACTATATGGTTTACCTATCCTTTAGTTTTTTTTAAATAATAAGCAAATATTTATATATTTTTATTATCATCTTAAAAAACAACCTTGTTTCAAGTATAAATATACTTTTAATTTTACCTATTAATTTCTGTGTTCCTCATGTTAGGAAGTATATTCTTTGAGGGTAGGGATTTTTGTTTGTTTCATACTATATATTTATCCACTCAGAACAAAGTCAGGTTCATAATAGATACTCAGTAAATATTTATGTGAATAATTGATGCATTGTGCTTTCATGGTGTTTTATCTTAATTCAAATTAAAATTTCTGTGTTTATTAACATATAGTGCATTACTTTATACTTCATTTAAGTGTGGTAATATACTGAAGAGCTCAAATTAGTGTTCTAAAAGTTTATTTTCACTTTTATGTAATAATCTTTCCCAGTAACTAGTGAAAACAGTTTCTTAATGAAAGTAACAGAACATTCTTTGTAAGTTACCAATCACTGAATATGTTTTTCTCACTGATTACCCAAATAATATTTCTCCAAACTCTGTATCTGTTAACTCTATGCACATGTGTGCATATGCACTGGTTCGTGAATATGGCTCAATGTAGATTTTAAATCTAACACTGTATGGAGAATGTTTAAATGAAAAAAAAGCATGTACTGTGGGGGCAGAGGATATTAGGGAACTCTACTTTTCTGCTAAATTTTGCTGTGAACCTGAAACTATTCCAAAAAATAAAATCTTAAAAAAAATCATGTACTATGTTAGTACTACTAATACTATTTGATTTGGAATCCATGGTAGATTTTTCAAAGTTACAGTGATATCAATTAGTTTTGTGCCAGGAGCCGTATATAAAATTGTTGTGCTTGTCTGTAATGTCGTTATTATGTTGCATATGCAAAAATCATCATTTTTCTAATATTAGTATTAAAGTGAAACAAGTAAATTTGTTTAATAGAATGAGTATCCCAGAAATAGGACTGTCTGTGTACGATTAGGTTCAACAGTGTAAAAATACTGATATTTGACTGTTTAAATTATATAAAGGTAGCATTGTAGATCATTGGAGATATTTGAGATATTTCAATAAATAATACTTGGATAACTAAGATTTAGAGAAAAATAAAATTAGATTCTAACCTTTCACCTTACATCAAAAATAAGTCAGATTAAAAAATTTATTAAAAGTGAAACCATCCAGAAAGTAAAAGAAAATATAGACGAATACTTACTAGAGGTTACTAGAACTTATGACTAAGAACCTGTCAGTTCCCTTAATTAGTTAGATTAAAACTTGGTTCTTAAGATTGGTAAGGGAGAAAGAATATCAGATGAGAGGAGCTGCTTAGTTTATAGCTCTGGTTTTTATCTCTAGGTATTTATCTCTACTTAGGAAGGTCTCTTACTGTTACCGCTGTAATTGCCTGGCATGCATATATGTGTGTGTGTGTGTGTGTGTGCGTGCGCGTTCGCACACGCGTGCATGCACACTTCTGTGTATTTGCACTCCTGTGTACTCTTCTTTTTCCTTTATCTAACTCTAATATGAAAATATGCCTTTGAGTTCCCCCAAAGCTGAATCTTGATTAAAAGAATATATAGACATAATAATATGCAGTTGGGTATATAAACTTAATAAACTGATTAGTTTATGAAGTCAGTTTATCAGTTTGATTTTGTGATTCCTTATATTTCTAATTCCCTGTTTGTCTCTTGCTTTATTTCCCTGTGTCAAAAGCCATTTTTGCTTACTATTGGTCATTAAATGAGTGTAGACTTTGGGTAATGAGTGCCGGATGGGGACTGGCAAGCTACAGAAGTTTTGTTATTTGAGGACTGTATATTTTAGGATGATAATACCTGATCTAAAGTAGCTTTTAAAATAGAAGTTTAGCATTTGAAATTACCATAAGTCAGGGTTAGTTCAGAGGCTCAGTGATGCGTACGACTCCGTGCTAGCTTTTTCTCACTTTCTTGGCTTTGTACTCATGCTACATAGCTCCAAGCTTTGTATGTCCTCCCATGATAACATCAAGAGTGAGGAGATTGGAGGGATGTTGTTCTGCCTTTATCTTAGTCTCTCTTTCTTTGTTATAGCAAAGGAGAGTCCAACACATATTCCCAGATGTAAATTTTTTTTTCAGATGTAAATTAAGTATATAGTATTTCATAAAAGAAAAACAAATGGTTAATAACCACATATGAGAATTTTAATCACATTAAGACTCTGGGAATGCCTGATTTCATTCTGTGTTGTTCTTGGCAGTTATCAAACAATGCCTCGATGACTCTAGCTAACACCTTCCTGCGTTAGGATAGGAGTCAAGAGATAGTATGAAAATGTAGATCAGAAGCTCTGATTGATTTGTTATAATTTTGTTTTTTTAATGTATTAGACATATAACAGAGCTTCTAGTCAGCATAAAAAAATATACAAAGTAATCATACTAGTGGACGTAATTTTATTAAATGTAAGTAAGCTTCTCTTTTTTATTAAGGATAAATATATTTTAAATTTTGCCATGGTAGTGCCATAATTTGTCTAATAATTCTCTTAATTGTTGGCAGTTTCCAAATTTTTATTATTGATTAACAATGTTGTAATGAAAGTTCTTGATCTTTTTTATAGTTCTGGGAGTGTTGCTGTAGGACAAATTCTGAAAAGTGGAAATTCTGAGATAAAAGCAATGAGCATTTAACATTTTAATTGATTTGCTAAAATTATCCTGCAAAAAGGTTGTGCTAGTTTGTACTCCTACAGATGTATGAGTGTGCCATTTCCTACACATCCTGTACAGGCTTCGTGTTTTTTTCCAGCAGCTTTATTTAGGTATAATTGACCTACAATAAATTGCACATATTTTCCCATTAGTTACATTTCCAACAATCTTTATTCCTTTATGAAGATTCAGATTTTCATCTGGTATTATTTTTTTTCTGCTTATAAGGCTTTAAAAACATTTCTAGAGGTATAGGACTTCTTGTCTGAACAAAACTCTTTTAGTGTTTGTATATATGAAAAAGTTTTCTTCTTGCCTTCGTTTTTGAAAGGTGCTTTTGCTAGGTAAGAATTGTACGTTGACAGTTTTTTGTTTGTTTGTTTTTCATACTTTACATATGCTGCTGACGTGTTCTCTGGGTTGTATTGTACATGATGAAAAGCCTGCTGTCTCTCCTTTTCTCTGTTCCCCTGTACTTAATGTGCTATGTGCTTTTCTCCCCCCTCCTCTGGGTGCTTTTAAGATACTCTGTTTATTCCTCATTTTAAGCTATTTGACTGTGAAGTAGATTGGTGTAGTTTGTCTTTTGTCTTGAGGTTTAGATCTTATGGAATCTGTAGGTTTATAGTTTTAGTAAAATTTGGAAAAATTATGGCCATCATTTCTTCAAATATGTTTTTTTGTCACTCTTCCTTGTCTCCTCAGGGACTCCAGTTACTCCTGTGTTGGGCTGCTTGAAGTAGTCCCACAGCTCATTATCCAATTTGGATAGTTTCTAATGCTTATTATTTTTAAATTTGCTATATTAGCCTGCCATGTTTAATCTGTCATTAATCTCATTTAAAGTCTTTTTTGTCTCATTCACTGTAGTTTTCTTGTTTAGAATTTTGATTTGGGTCTTTAAAGAAGATCTTTAATCTTACATGTCTCCATTAACATGCTTAATATTTACTCTATCTTAAATATCTAGACTATAGCTGCAATTACTATTTTAATATCTTTGTTCACTAATTCTCTCATCTGTGCCATTTTTGGACTGGTTTTGATTGATTTTTATCCTAATTTGGGGTTGTATTTTTCTGTATCTTTGCATGCCTGGTAATTTTTCATTGGGTGTCAGACATTGTAGATTTTACCTTGTTGGGTGTGGTTATTCCTGTAAATGTTCTTAAGCTTTGTTCTAGGACAGGTTTAAGTTACTTGGAAACAGTTTAATCCCTTTGGCTGGTACTTATAAGCCTTTTTTAGGCAAGACTAATGTAGAGTTTAGTCTAGGGTTAATATTCCTTAGTACCGAGGCAAAACCCTTCTTAGTATTCTACCCGGTGACCCACAAATTATGGTTTTCTACTCTGTCTTGTTGGAATAAGCACCATTCCAAGCCTTGCGAAGTCTTCAGGGATTGTTTTCTCTAATTCTATTGCGTGTCTTTTTTCTTTGGCTTGCGGTAGCTCTCTTGCATGCATGAGCTGATAAGTAGTCAGCTTGAAGACTCAGGGCACTCTTTCTAGATATCCAGGCTTCTCTCTCTGTGCAGCTCTCTCTTCTCTGGTACTTAGTCCCGTATTCTGTAGCCTCCCTTAGTCTCCTCAGCCTTCCAGTTCCATCTCTTCAACTCAGGACTGCCCATCTCTGCCTGGGTTCTCTCCTCCTTCACCTTGTTCTGAAAGTTCTCTCCAGGAACTAATTTAGGGCAGCCATAGGGAATACTTTGTTTCTTGTCTCTCAGAGATCACTGTTACTTGGTGCCTAATGTTCAAAGTCTTGAAAGCTGGTGTTCCTTATATTTTATCTGGTTTTTCAGTTGTTTGGGGGACGGATAGTAAATCTGGTCTCTATAATTTCATCTTAGCTGGAAATGTAAGTTCTGACTTACTAAATTTTAGCCAATAAAACAAGGAGATTTTTTATTTATTACATCCTGAATGCTTATCACTACTTAAAGTGAAAGTCACATATTTATATTAAATTTGAATGACTCGCCTTATATATTACTGACATTATGCTGATTGGATATAAGCTTAGTTTATGTGGTCTTATGAGTAGTGATCACACACAAATTTATGGATGGTGGAGAGACATTTAAGTAGGTATTTGGGTGTTCAGAGTTCTGAAATCTGAGACCCAATTCTAATGGTAGATTTTGGCAGAGGAAACTAAGGCCAGAACTTGACTTTGGTCCATCTCCAGTTGGCACAGTATCTACCTGTTTTAATTACAGTAAAAGCAGCAAATTTTCAGCATATATTTGTAAAACTGTGCTCTCTTTTTTATCATTATAACCTTGTGAGGTATTTTTTACCTTTTATTTTCCAAATGATAACACAGAAAGTAAGTCATTTTGGCTCTTATTTTGGTGTTCTTTTTAATGACAGTACAGCACTCTTTTTTTGTTTGTTTGTTTGTTGTAAACTCGTGGACAGACTGATAGAATCATGGATAATTTTGTTAGAGATTTTTGCATTATAATCAATAATAATCTTGAAGAATAACCATGATATAGGTCATGCATTGGTTTCTGTAAAACAAATGGCAGGCCGACCTCAGTTTATTATAACATTGTGTTTTACAAGTTTCTTTGTAAATTAGTTGTTCAACTCTGTCCATCTGTCATCTCTCTATTAACAGATCAGTCAGTTGCACTAGTGTCATAAATAATGGTTAAATTCTACAATTAGCTTCAAAAAGGCTATGGTCTAGCTTATATGGTGTTGACGTAATTGTGGAAACAGTTGGACCCTGAGCTGTTCAGAGAACAGACTCGTAAGGAGGTCATCATTGGATTTATTGCAGGTAGACTGGGGATTGACTGGCGGATTTTTGATGCTGGAAGCTCAGGGAGTGGGATTAATGGCTGAAATGATACTATGGCAACACTGCAAGGAGCAACTGTGGTGGGAGGTGGAGCAGAAGTGTGAAGCTGTGCTTTTATTACAATGGAGAAACTGTCTAAATCAGCGTGAAGTTTTCATTAGCATAGAATTAAATGTTTGAATTTAGGATCTGAAGAGAAATTTTTCGGATGTTAAATAATTGACCTTTCTTTTTTTCATTCTTTCATGAAAACATGCTGGTCTGCCTTTGTTCTCTTGTGTTTTTGTCATCATCCAGTGTAGATGATAAGATCAAAGTGGTTAAAACAAGGAATTTCTTAGTGCTAGAAACAGCTGACATTGTTGAGTGTTTACTATATACCAGGCACTGTTCTTTACACTTCATATGAAATAAATTAATTTTCACAACCCTTTGACAGGACTTTTATTATCATTTTGCTGATGAGAAAACAGGAACACGGAGCATAAAGTAACTTACTAAGGTCATATGACAAACAGTAGTTTAGGATATCTGTGTGGTCTTGAGGCTGAGTCTGTGCTCTCAGTCACTGTGTTGTTTGTTTTAACGATTTTGGTATGAGAAGAGAAACATAGGCAGCTCATGCTTAATTATCATGTTATCACTTCTGAGAGGTTGGGAATCAGTGCATTTTTATAGAACATCCAGGTTAGGATGATGGTGAAGAACTTAAATTTTAGAATTCTTTAGAATTTACTTCCACTATTAGGTCTCCTAAATAGCTATACAAAATAGAATAAATTGTTAACCCTCTCATTGCTTTAGCTCTTTCGTTTTTAAAAGTGAGATTACCATTTGTTACCTTTCTTGTTAATCATTCTTTCCCCTGTGAAACATTATACTAAGCTATTGGAATATTATTTTCAAGATGGAAGGCTTTTTTCAAGGAGTGCATCTGCTTTGACTGACTCACATATCAGACCTTGGACACTGTGTTGTTTTGATGACACGTGTCCTTTGGGAAAGTCTCTGCTTACATTGTCAGTGAAAAGACTGTGGTTTTCCTCTCCATCTCTGTGCTATGTATTTTGTTTCAGAATATCTGAAATGGTACTTCAAGAGTGTTGGGGAATCTTTTCTTCATAAATTACTGAATCCCCAGAAATGTGTATTAAACCTACCAATATAGTTGGGGTGAAACTCATTTATTTAGGCTTTAAACTTCAACAGTAATAACACTGATATATAAAAACCAATTATTTTGGTTTGAAATATTTTTATTGTCTAATACTTCTGTGCACTATGAATGCGTTTTTAATTAATTAAGAAATTGGCTGCGTTGGGCCTTTGTTGCTGCGCGCAGGCTTTCTCTAGTGGTGGTGAGCGGGGGGCTACTCTTCATTGCAGTGCACAGGCTTTTCATTGCGGTGGCTTCTCTTGTTGCAGAGCACAGGCTCTAGGTGCGTGGGCTTCAGTAGTTGAGATGCATGGGCTCAGTAGTGGTGGCTCGCAGGCTCCAGAGCACAGGCTCAGTAGCTGTGGCTCACGGGCCTAGCTGCTCCAAGGCATGTGGGATCCTCCTGAATCCGGGATCGAACCCATGTCCCCTGCATTGGCAGGCAAACTCTTAACCACTGCCCCACCAGGGAAGTCCCAAATGCATTTTTGATTTAATCTTTTTTCATAACCGTATGCAATGGGCAATTTTATTTTCCTCACTGTACAGAGGGGAAATATGAGTCTAAAGATAATGTAAGTAGTGGAATCAGATTTTGAGTATAGTCTGTCACTTTCAGAGTCTAAGTGCTTAACTGTGATGGTAAATCACCTCTCCTGGGTTTTGAGGTCTTAAAATTGTGTATTTAAAAAAAAAAAAAGAGGAAAGACAGATTTATCATTGTTGTATCATGGAAATCAAGACAAGAATTGTGTAGCCCAGGCCTGAGGAACTGAGACTGGGAAGTCACTGGGAAGCAAGGCAGTTTGCTTTCTATCTGTGTGCTCACTCCTGTCTTGGGATTTTCTCTCTCTGCATATTGGCTTCTTCCCTTCTCCCCACCACCTGACCCACCTTGACCGCTCATAAAATGGCACCTTCAATGCTAATGTCTTTACCACCTTAAAAATCCAGAACCTTGGCCAAGTGACCAGCGTTTCATGATCTGACTTGTAGTTCCTTGTGAAATAGATTTCTGTCATCCTGGTCAGGCTCTGGATTTTCTTCTGGGTCCAATATCTGTCATTTGATCACAGAGTTGTGGCAGGGGTGATAGGTTGAGGGAGGGGTGACTGGACACATTGAGGGATCTACACTAATGTTGGTAGATAGTTCTCAGGGAAAGAGGTAGAGGCTGAATAGTGCCCCAAAATATGTCTATACTAATATGTATCAGATTTTATTAAGCAGTATCATAAAAATAACTACACACATACAAATATTGATAGAAATGCAATAAACGTAGCATAAAAATTAAACAATGAAAAACAAATACAACAAAAATATGCACAAGTACACAATACAAATACACATATAAAATGTAAAATAATATATATGTTATAGGTATAAGGAACTGAAATGTCTTTCAGAAGGTGACTTCCTATAAGGTTGTGACAGTCAAGAAAAGACTCATGAACTGTTCTAAACTGAAGGAGACTAAAGGGACATGTGTACTAAAAGTAGCACATGGTCCTAGATTGAATCCTTTTGCTACAAAGAATATCACTGGGGCAACTGCACATATGGACTGTGTTCTGTGAATTAGACAGTAGAGACTAGAGAGTATCAGTGTTAATTTCCTAATTTTTATGGTCATACCATCACTATACAGAATGACATCATGTTTATAGGAAAACATGCTGAGTTATTCAGTGGTAATAGGACATGCCTACAGCCTATTCCCAAGTGATTCATTTGGGGGGTGGTGTGGGGAAAGCTTTTTGTTTATTCTGCAACTTTTGAAAATATTTCAAAATAAAAAGTAAAAAAGAAAAAAGAAGCTAACTTCCTGAAACTGGATATGTAATTTCTTTAATGGTACTAGGAAAATTTATATTGAAGAGTCATCTGGGTAAATGTTTTTGAAAAGAAATATTTAATAGTCATTTATTTATTGAGCACTCCTTTATTTGTATTGTCAGTGCAGACTTTCTTTCATTAGGTTTGCATAATTGGGTATGTTTACCAAGGAACTGTACATTATTTGCTGTACATTATTTGAAGACTTACTTCATAGTTTTTAGATTCCATTTTCAGATTTCTTAATTCACAGATTTTAATGAATAAGACGTATTTATCACTTGTTCATGCATTATCAGTTATTGGTGACTCTTTTTTAAATTTCTCTGCTAGCCTCCCCCATTTCTAAAATCTGCAGTTTCCTGTGAAGTTTTAGCAAAGTGTGAACAGTTAGAGTTGTCTGCTCCTTTGTAGAATATTGGGAAAAGGGTTTAATGGAAGGTAATGGTTTGTATTGTATTTGGTTTAAATATTTTCCAACTTAATGTCAACATTAAGTAATTCTAATTATGGTGCTTTATAGTCATATTTTGTAATCAAAATGTTGAAGGTATGTAAGATATAGAATATACTTTTGTTATATGAATATACTTTCGTGTTACTTTGAGGGTCAGGTTTTAAAACAAAAGTATATATTAATTTTTGAATGATAATTCCAGGGAAAACATAATTTAGTATATTTATTCAGTTTTTGCTGAACTTTAAAAAAATTAATTTAATTTTGGTTGTGTTGAGTCTTCATTGCTGTGCATGGGCTTTCTCTAGTTACGGTGAGCAGGGGCTGCTCTTCATTGTGGTGTTCAGGCTTCTCATTGCAGTGGCTTCTCTTGTTGCAAAGCAGTGGCTTCTCTTGTTGCAGAGCACTGGCTCTAGATGTGCAGGCTTCAGTAGTTGCGGTACATGGGCTCAGTAGTTGTGGCTCACAGGCTCAGTAGTTGTGGCACACAGACTTAGCTGCTCCGCAGCATGTGGGATCTTCTCGGCCCAGGGCTTGAACCCAGGTCCCCTGCATTGGCAGTCGGAGTCTTAACCACTGTGCCACCAGGGAAGTCCCCTCACTCAACTTTCTTAGGAGCCAGGTAGTTCTTTTACAGCAAATGTGCTATAGATATTTTTATGAGCTTTTTTTTATTGCCTTTTTTGATATTTTAATTATTTTGTTTTGCTAACCACACATTTTGATAGATATCTATATACTCATTCTAGGCTTTCTAAAGTAATTCAGTAGCTAGAATGCCACACCTAGTTTATATATGGTAAATAGCTTTATTTTCTGATATAAAGCCACAGAACTCTACTTCTGGGTTCTTTGTGTTCATGTGGTAAAAAGAATTTCCTAGCACATTGTTTTTTTTAATGTATCACATAAATGAAACAGTTGCCATTTGTTCCAACTGTCTGGATCATTTCCAAGACAGGCTTCCTCTCTGCTCTGTCAATCATCATGGTTTTCAATCTAGAATTTCTCTCTAACTCTTGGATCTCTTCCAAGATTGGGACAATTTCCCAGCGTCTCAGTGGCAGATTTTTTTCCAGGTATATCTCCAGCATTCTGAAAATGTCAGTCAGGAAGAGGAAGAGGGATGGGCAGAAATAGGGAAATAGAAAATGGGAAATAGAAATGGGAGAGTAGAAGCAATGAGGCAGGTCCCTTTAAAAATAACTTTAAAAAGTGGCATTTGGGGAAAAAAAAGAGTAAGGCACTGTTTAGAAGAGTAGAATATACAAGTGCTCAAGTGGACCTTCTCAGTGCTTTTCAGATTACCTATGGTGAGGGACCAGATTTTTTGTTACCGGTTTGTTATGGATAGGGCCTACATGATAAGTACATTTACCACATGTTTGGGTCAGATTCTTTGAAAACATTGTCTAATTGCTATAAAGGTTTCTAAATTCTGCAATTTTCCATTTCTTTGTACATTGTCCACTGGTGTCAGTTTGCTGATATGACACTAGTCTGCTGACCACATGCTGAGCAGGGGTTTTTTTTCCTAAAACTTTGTTTCTTTGTTTTGTATCGAAGGTTATTTAGCTCACAAAAGTGAGATGATTTTCTCTATATTATACAACTACTAAATTTTTCTTTTTTAGTTTCAGTAGAGAACAACTCTACTCAAAAGCAAAATCGGATCTTTTGTCTGAGGTTGATGTTCATTGTCAGTATATAAAAATCAGAAAAATACGCCTGCAGGGTTTGGACCTCTAAGAGGTTTCTGCTTTCTGCATTATGGATATCTGAAATAATCTTTTGTATAATCTTGTAATTTTGGAATCAGAAAAAAATCAATAAAGATACCAAGTAAAACAATACCAAAACAAGAAAGATCAGAAATGTTGAAGTAGAAAAAGCATAATAATTTATAAAAACTATTAGTTTTATACAGTTAGAGTATTGGGTTGATATGGGGAAAGTGTCAAGAGATAAGGCCTAAAAGATTGTGAGGGACAAGATTGGGAAATGGTATGTAATTCATAAAAAGTTTGCTCTTTATCTGGTGGACAGCGAAGAGCAATTGGAGAATTTTGTATAATAAAGCAATACAGAGTAGGTTGGTTTTTAGCAAAGAAAATTTTAGTGTTTTCTCTCTGTATATACTTTAAAGTAAGATTAATAGAGGATCTGCTTCAGTTTTGTAAAATACTTTAGTTCTAAACACTGTAATTGAATGTTTTTCAACTATAAGTAATAACTTAAAAGGTAGAAGAACAGAAATACAATGCAGTAATTGAGGTTAGTATTTAGTGTGTTCTGAAATACCCCTGTCACTGAGTATTTGGTAAAAATGTGTAATATTGAGGCAGTACGTTATGCTGTTAAGTATAACCACACTGCTTGGGTTGGAAGCTCAGCTCTGATGTTTGTTATTTTTTCAACCTTGGGCAAATTTCTTAACCTCTGTGGGCTGTGTTTTTCTCATCTGTATAATGGTGATACATAATACTTTCCTTATAGAACTGTCATGAAGTTAAATGACTCTGTGTGTGTGTGTGTGTGTGTGTGTGTGTGTGTGTGTAGATATGACATATTTAGTATAATGTGCAGTAGTACCTGAAAAATAATGAGCATTAAATAAGTACTTTTACTGCTGCTGTTGTTGTTATGATTAGAAGACATCTCATTAAATAACTTTTATACAACATTAAGAATAATGTGAGTATAAAATACCAAAAATGTACCAGTTATGATTAGAAAATTACCAGCTGCTGTATTTCAAATTTTACTTTTTTCTGTTTATAGAGAATAAAATAGTGAATGTAAGCACACTTAACTTAGTGTTTTCTCTTTTATAGTTTATCAGAGAAGATATGAAATATAAAGATGCTACTAATAAACATACCCATCTACACAGAGAAGATAAGCATATAACTGTTGAGGATTTATGGAAACGATGGAAAACATCAGAAGGTAAGACTGTTTTAGTGATCTGAATCCCTCAGCTGCTTTTCTGAGCTCACTAATTGCCTGTGATTTATACACAAATCAAAATAACATTTCTGTGAGGATATTTATATTTTAGTAAATAGTTCCATTTTTTATTTTGAAATATGATTTTAATTTTTCTTAGGATTTTTTAGCAGTCAGTTTTCAGATAATGTGATACCTTTTACTAGAATAAATAAGGTAATATATGTCAGAGCTTAAAGTTGTAGAGTGTTGTTTCATTTGTTAAATGGCATTATTATAGAAGGTTTGCCAAATAAACGTGTGGATCCCAAAGTTTTCTTTTTAATTATGGGCAACAGTTCCTAAAGTCTTTAGAGTCACAGAACTTTTAAGCTTTTCCTTAAGTGAACTCTTTATGAAGTCTGATGATGATAAAGACTGCATGATAAAGTTGTGTTATTTATATTTTATTCCTTTTTCTGCCCTTAAGTCCTCAAGCTGTCTTATGGATAGTAATTTTTTAGGGAAGGAAAAGTGTATGACCTAAAACCTCAGCTTGATCTTTAATAGTAGAAAGCTACTTAAAAAAAAAAAAGTCTGTTAAGCTTTTTTTCCTTTTTTTTCTGTGTTTTAGTAACTGAGTCAAACAAAATGTCTTTTTTTCTAATGTTTCCAATCTTTTATCAAAGTCAAGCAATTATATTATAGTATATATTTTCCTCTGCAAGTTTGAATAGTGAAATGAAATTAAAAATAATCTAGTGCAGATTACCAAATTGGAGTATGAAGAAACAATAAAGTTTTCTAGACTGTCAGTATTACATTTGGAAATGGGAGAATACAGGAAACTATTCCATCAATGCTCAGTATTTTTATTAATATAGAGGAAGGTTTGCTTAGTGGGGGGGCGATAATTTGGGAGATTGGGATTGACATATACTCACTACTATATATAAAATAGATTACTAATAAGGACCTACTGTATAGCACAGAGAACTCTACTCAGTATGCTGTAATGACCTATATGGGAAAAGGGTTTAAAAAAGAGTGGATATATGTATATGCATAACTGATTCACTTTGCTATACACCTGAAACTAACACAACATTGTAAATCAACTATACTCCAATAAAAAAAATAAAAAAAAAGATCAGCTTACATTTTTGTTTTCACTTTTTAAAAGAGACATCTGATGAAATATTCTGGGAAGAAAAAAAAAAGAAGGAAAAAATACTACTGACTTTAATGAAAGATACATAGACTTAAAACAAATCTCTCCATTTCCCCTCCCCATATTATTTTAAAGTATATGAACTTGGGTAGGAATAGGAATAAATGAGTATAAATTTCATGGGGGCAAGTGCTAGAATGGTGAAAAACTCGGTAAGACTTAATATATTTATATGAGACATCTCAGCAATATGTAGATATTGGTAAAGGACTTGGAGATCCATTATGGAGTCTATTGCTACTAATATATTTTAGATTTGGAGTTTGTGGTAAGTTGAAGGGAGCCCACTTAACTATATGTTTGAATGAAGGGAAAAAGATTTGACCACTTCTCACCACCTGTTGTGCTACCACCCTGGTTCAGCCCCCATCTCTTTCTTGGGTAATTGTGGCAGCTGCCCAAGATTCTCCTTGTGTATACTTCTGTTCTTCTATAGTCTCTTCTTCACTTAGCAGAGTAATCTATTTAAATCAGATTTGCTCAATACCTTGTAATGGCTCAGAGTAAAAGCTAAAATCTTTACGAAAACCTGTAAGGCTCTCCATGATCTGCCCTCTGCTCTACCCTCTTCTCTTCCGTTTTCTGTCTGTTCCCTTTCTCTCACTCACTGTGCTCTGTCCCAGATGAAATCCTTGCTGCAGGAATGCAGATGTCCTTGTAGGTAACTAACTTGTTACCTCTTTTAATCAGGCTTTTCTCTCCTTGAGGCCTACCCTGACCACTCTATTTAAAATTGCAAATTGCAAACCACCCCTTTGTCTTTTGTTACCCTTGTTGATCCCTCTTACTGAGTTTCACACTTTCTTTTCCCCATATCATGAATCAGCTTCTAAGATATAATTGGCTTATTTGTTATGTTTGTCTCCCTTCTCTCCCCTGCCTCTGAAAATGTTAGCCTCAGAAAGCAGGGAGGTCTTTGTCTATTTTGTTTATTACTGTGTCCCAAATTCGAGGGGATTCTGTCCTTAAACCTTATTTTGATTTCCCACCCTAGTGAGTTTTGTGGGATCTTGTGGGATCTTTTGTGATCTATGGGAATGCTTGTTTAGTTTTATATTAAAGTTTTTTCAAGTTGAATAGCCTCTTAAATCTCTTTTTTTCTAGGCTTTTACCTTAACTTCTACCCCCTAAGATTTTACCATTATGGTGGTGAGATTTCCCCCTAGGTCTTCAGAGAGTTGGTTTAAGTTATCTGCTCTATGCTTCCTTTTTTCTAAACCCCAGTCTCTCATGTAACCTTCCTAGGGGATTAGGGCTTGGGAGGAAGTGTCTTAGGGCTCCTTCTTTTTTTTTTTTTTTTAAATACTATTTTATTTATACTCATGTATGAAAAAAAGGGCTATACTACCATGTTTACATACATACCAATACTGGAAAAAGAATTCAATAATGAATCACATCCGAATTTTATAAAGAATACACAAACATTAAAAAACACTGATTCGTTATAGAAAGTAGAGTGGAAGAAAAAACCATTAGCTATCATTTTCATCTCCATTAAAGAGCAGCACCCTCTGAGAAGAATCAAATCAGTTAGTGATACTCACCTATACCGCAAAATAACATTTTACAAAGGAAAGTTAGTGATTGTACTGATTTTATTACTTTTACTAAGCCATTTTACCTTCTTCACACTCAACACAAAGAAAATAATATGAAGAAAAATATGTCCTCATTATTCACAATAAAAAGAGTCTGCTTCATTCTGCAGGCCTGGCATACTGTACAGTAGGGAACACTCCACGGCTCAAGTGGATCAAAGTATCATATTGATTCTGAGCCACCGAACAGAATCTCACGCGTATTTGGTGACTGGACTAACTCCATAGGAGCTGTGATAGACTGAACCATTTCTGTGGTATCCCGACCTCATTAAATAAGAAAAAGCCATACACGAGAAAAGATAACAATCAATCTGTCCATAAATTCTATCTACTGGCTTTTTCTCTAGCGGAAGGTGGAAAAAGAGGCCCTTTCTTGAGTACATGGATACAAGTGTTGTGGGTGTCCAAAGATTGCTGGATTGATACGGTGTCTGATATAATGAAGATAAGGTATACACTGAAACCACTGCCAGATTAAGAAACTTCCACAACTTGTCTCAATTCTTCAAATAATGGAGCAAGTTCCTTTTCTAGGCTGACAATTAGTCCTGTATTAGCATTGCTGCTGGCTATGAAACTCACCACCAAAGGTAAACGATTGAATTGAACCACCTGATAGGTGTTATAGTAACAGATGATACTTTTATTTTTTGAAAGTCCAAGTTTGCTCCCTTGGTCTGTTGCAAGGGCAAAAGTAGACAAGAAGCCAGGTCTCAAAGCATGCTCTGGAGCATTGTCATTGGCCACTTTAATGACAGGCACGCCATCTCTATCTGACACAACAATAGCATGGAGTCCCTCAACACTTGGCAATTTTTTATACAGGAATCGTTTTAGGTCATCCGCCATGATGAACCCCTTTCTCCCGCAGGATCAACTCCACGCCTGAGTTTCTGGGCTGCTTGGTTCTCTAAGCTGTTACTTCCAGGGCTCCTTCTAAAACAACTGCATGGAAGGGAAAAGAGAGGAGTGGAGTGAAAAAAAACCTCTACTAGAAACTTTATGGTGACCTAATTGATTCTCTCAGTGTTATTTCTCTCAATTGATTTTACCATGTCAGACTCTTTTTATTTATTAAAGCGTTCATGTAAAAAGGCAGAACGTTGTTGCTAGACCAGTGGTTTTTAAATCATAGCCTGACAAGCCCCAGGTTTCCTGGAGTAATTCAGGGATAGGGTATGCAAAATGTGTAGAGTTCTGCTTTTATCTGGTATATTTTGTTTCTGTTTAAGATTTCTCTTGGGAAACAAAAAGTAATTCTTCCGAAAAGGTTTGAAAATTGTTGATAAAGAGATTAGAATGCAATAATGTGTAATTTAAGGTTGTTTAGTTGAATATGAATATAGGTACGTACGCGCATGTACACACACACACACACACACACTTTGCCCATCATTGTTGTGTCTTCAGTGCCTAGAGCAGTGCCTTATTTACTTTGATTTTCAGTAAAGATTTGTCAAATGAGTTGAATGAATGATTGTATGATGCCTGATGAGCATTGGATACTCAGTAATTTTCATACTTTGAGTACAGACATTTCTGCTGTAGTGAAATATATGCATTCCTGGAAAACTTACACTTTGCAAAATTATGAACTTAAAAATTAGAATTTGTGGGAAAAACTGGGGTTGGAGCAGACTGCTCAAAACCTATGCAACTTTGTAATCAGAGCACTAACAATACTAATAAAAGTACAGGTAAAAAAGGCGTGGTAAGTTCCTAATCGGTAAATACTATAGTAGATATAAGACTTTACCTTAAACAATTAAAGATAACTTAATAAAAAAGAGGTTTTAGGTAGAGTTGAAGTTGCTAAATTATGAAGACAAGGGCAGAGCTCACAAAGATGAGAACTGAGCAACAAGCGTTTCTAAAAGCCTGTGGCCAGATTGAGCTGAAAGGAAGAAGGGATGGTGAGCAGACATCATGTTCACGGCCTTGCTCTTTTGGTCTTCTTCATACTTTGTATCCATTTGTTATTACTTGGTGGTGTAAAATGATAACATGTGAGGAAAAGTCATGTGTGAAATGATACGATTTTTATATTATATTAACATGGTCCCTTTTTACCAGTTACAGGTAAGCTAAGCTCATTCATGTTACAGTAGCATTGTAGCATAAGAGGTTGTTCTATTATATGCTAAGCAGGCATTGGATCCTGGGTATTAAGGATGAGTTAAATGCATCTCTGTGCTATAAGGAGTAAGTAGCTGAGTGAGAAAAACAAAGTAAGCAAATAATTATAACGTGTGGTGAAATGCATAATAATAGAAGTAAGTATAAGATATGAGGTAGCTCACTGGAAGGACTAATGAACTCTCTGATAGGATTATACACAGAAGGTGTTTGCGATAGGCTGTGAGGGTTGAGCCAGGAGTTCTGGAAGGGGTTAACGAGGTAGACCATAAATGGTGGCCCCCGTCACAGCGCCTCCTTTAGTTACCTGAGAATTTGCTAGAAGTGGAAGTGGAGGTAGCGTGCTGAAGGAGGTGTGTGGGCTTTCAGGTGGTACAAATTTAAATGCCGGCCGTTCTGTTTACGAACATTAAGAAATTTGACACATTTAAACATTTCACTTGTAAAATGCAATTCTTGTTTGATATAAATGAATAATGCAGTAAAAGTGCCTGGCATTAATTCCTGGCAACACCTGATAGGCACTTAGTAAGTGTTGACTGACTTACCTTTGTTCAGCTCTATTTAAAGTTTTGTAAGGTTTATGATTCAGTCTTATAATATTCATCAGTAAAATGAACAGATATATTAGGCTGAGTACTCACCATTGTAGTGTACAATTCTCTGGTTGGTGAAATGTACCTAAGATCTTTATGGAATGTTGTCAGTGGGGGAAAAAGTAAAATTGTGTTCCTCAGAAATTGATACTGATCTCACACAGAACAATTTCAGCGTGACCTGAATGTGCTTTGTGTGTATGGAGAATGCTTGGTTAGTTTGCACATGGCACAGTCCAATACAAGTGAAAGCCATTTAACAAACTAGTATTAGATTTCAGACAGATTTTGATAAACTGGACCAGTTATTAAAATTAATGAATGCAGCAGTTACGTAATAGCCAGATACCTAATGAAGGAAAATATAGATAGAAAATTATTGGTTATGTATAAGATCTAGGGACCACAGTAGATAAAAAAACTGATTAAGTAATGTACTGTTTTTAAAAATGATAGCTCATTGGGTTAAATAGTTATTTTAACATGTGACAACCATGAGGTAATCTTTCCATCCTGCTCAGCATGGGTCTTATCTTACCTAAGGTCATTGTGTAATTTTGGGCTTTACAAATTGGATAGACATTTGGAAAATTTGCTGAAGGTTTATTATTATTGTTGTTGTTTTTTGATTAGAAATTTAATCTGAGAGAGTGAAAGACATCAGCCTTTAATAATGGGTGTTTTAAAGTGTATATAAAGCCTAGCTAGAGAGAAATGACCAAGAGTATTTTCTTTCTGTTTAGTAAGCAAAAATGTAAATGTTACATAAAGGAAATAAAAAGAATTCTTGACTATGGGTGTTAAATTTCTAAAAGTAAGGAGGATTTTAACTATTTCCTTTCTGTGGAACCTTGATATTCATAAGGATTTTCTTCTGGGTATAAAGGTATAAGTGGATCTCTGAATGTTGATAAAATCTACCAGCTTTTTCATGGGTATGTTATTGGTTACAGTGAGACTGGAATGAAAAAAAAAAAATCTAAAAGGATCAGCGCATATTGTTTGACATTATCTGCAGAGTAACTCAAAATGTAGACCTTATAGATAATAAGGTAGCCATTATCTTTGTGGTATCCATCAAAACAATATTGTATAATTAGTATGCATAGCAGTCACTGTGGTGACTTATACTCACTTATACAAGTAAGTATAAGATAAGGTCTTTTTCTTCTAGGGGTTTACAATATTATTAAATGTGCACAGGAGAAATGTTAACAATACAGGAAGCTTTGATTAGGTACTAGGTAAGTGGTTCTATTATGGGAGTGTAAGAGAATGGATAGATTTATTATGGGGAAGTTTTCATTAGGGAGATGACTCTTCAGCAAGATTTTGAGAGAGAAAATTATCTTAGAAGTGGTAAAGAGAGGGATATACATACAGGTTAGCACATTAAAATGAGCAAATGAATAGGTGTAATTCCAGACTTCAGTCCTAAACCCTTCAAATAAGCACAATTTACAAGTCAGAAATGTAATTTTTTAGGGTACGAGATAAGAATATATCTCTGTTGTAATATTTGTCTTTTGCTGTTAACATGTAGTGCTTAACCTTTTTGTGTCTTGGTTTTGTCATCTGTTAGTTAGGGGTAAAGGTTGTCTGCTACATCAAAGTGTTGAGGATGAAATGAGTTTGTACATGTAAAGTGCTTAGAATAGTGCCTACCACATAGCAGGTGCGCAGTGACCATCCATTGTTACTACTCTTTCTGTAAGACAAGTGGCACATGGGGCGGGAGGGGGGAGGGGAGGGGGTTGGAGACTCATATTTCTGAGTTGGGGAATAGTAGAAAATAGGGTTAGTAAGATAGGGAGACCAGACTAGTGAGCCTTGTTGTTTAAGTCTGATAAACTGCTTTAAGTGTGACAAGTAAGATTCCACTGATACACCGATGCTTACCAAATGATAGTGATTGCCTGGAGGACTATATTAAGGATGCTTGATCTGTGCCTGGTCTCAATAGCAAAGAAGGATATTATTATAGAAATTATTGGCTGGCAATATTTACCATGTATGTGGGAGGTGGTGTAGTGTAATTTAACATTTTTATCATCATTGCACTAAATATTAGGAGCTATTGCAGCTTCTTGTTTTAGAAAGTCATGTAATATAGAAGAGTTATAGGGTGATGAATTCACTATAGGCAGGAAAATCGGCTTTGAGTTTCATGTGGATGTGAGTGGGAAGAATGAAAATATACAGGTACTGAAGATACACAGATGGAGAATATGTTTTCTGTCCTCCATCTGCCTATAGTCTATTATTGGAGAAAGTTCTGTTGACAAGTAATTAAAGGATGTGATACTACTTGTAATCAAGATGGATAGTAGGCGCTGTGGGTTAATAGAAAAAGAAGTGTGTTAGTCTGCCTGCAGAAGTCAGGTAAGGCCAGAGGAGTTAGTTGCACATAAAGGGACATTTACTTTTCTCACCCTTCACTGGGAGGCACTCTACTGGATTAATAGCTTTCAGGAGATTTGTAATTAATATAGCACATTTTAAAAACACAAGACACTTAATATGCTTCAAATACTTAGGCTGTTTTATTAGTCCAGATGTTTAAAACTTTTCAATTTCTATAAATACTTTTAGCTCCAGGAGAAGTGCTTGTTAGCCATCTATAGAGGTACTGGGTTTTCACCGCCCACAGAAAGTGGTTTATACAAGGGAAGGCCTGTTCTTGAGGTAGAGTCTAGTTTCAGAATGACAGATGTCATTATTTGCACCACTAACAAAAGTTTTTTGTTGTCAGAGTTTCTTTTGTGCAGAGAATAGGTGACAAACATGTTCATTTATTCTGTTAACCAACATTTGTGTGTTAACATGGGTTTTTTCTGTGAGTGGCATAACTATTACTTGATCAGTTGGTAGATTACTTGATCATTTTGCAAACACTGTATTATATTAATAAGGGTTGATTTTTGCACTTTGTATAAAGTGTGTTTTTATTCTTTTATAATCAGATAGCTTTCTTTGTATTATATAATTATCCAAATGAGTTCAGAGCACTCACAATAAATTGCTAATTTTTCTTAATCTTATGTTAGTGTTTTGGTCTCTCTGTGCCCTTAATTTCAGATCTCTTCATCAGAGCTAACTGTTCTGGTTTTTATTAGTTTAGTTGTCTTCTTTTCTCTTTCTCTTCCTCTTTTATTGTTGGCACTCTTCCTCTTTTACTTCAGGATACTTGACTTTTGGAGACTTAGGGTCATTGAATGTACTGATTTGCTAGGATTAATTATGCCTTTTTAATGTATAGAAGATGTTTGACTTTGAGATAGCTCTGTCTTCCTTTACAGTTCTTCCTTGGTTTTGTTCTGAAATAGAGACAACCTCTCAGAATAGGATGCAGAGACCAACTGCCTATTACATTTCTCTATACTTTGGGCTCTAGAGAACTTGACAGTTTCTATTCTTTGTGAAGACATGAATGTTACTTTCTCAAATAACAGAACTTTTATATATTCATCATATGATGATGCTTTTCTTATTATTTAAGGAAGTACAATTCTAAAATTGTTTGTGAATTTGCCGCATGGTTTTCTATATACCTGAATTATTCTACATTTCTCCTCTGCTATGTTTACAGACTCAAGGGATACCTCAAGTTTGGAGTACAGTAACAGAACCTTCTGCAGAAGGTAAAAATGAGGGCTGTCCACTTTTCACTGTGATGGACTATCTAGAAAACAGTAGGCTCTCCTGAACATCTTAACTGTTCTTTTGTTCCTTACCCCATCAGTTGGGAACCAGTTCCAAATGGATGTGTGTTAAATTTTGCTTTACTAATCTTTGGTTTGGCAAGGGGGTGGGTAGGAGGGGCTCTGATTCAAGTTCTGGTTGTTAAAATATTTGTTATTGTGGGAGGTTCATTGTATCAAATTCTCTTTTAGGTGGAACAAATATTTTGTTCCTGCTCTTTTGGATAAAAAACTTGTTTGTTGGTAACACTATTTTCCCACTCAAAGATGGTCAGTTTTACAAAAATCTTTTCTCAAACAAATTTTATGCTTACTTGGGTCTTTTTCAGTTCCACTGAATATTACTTAGCATTTTAGAAGCAACTGAAATAGAAATAATGCAAATTACAAACACAATGAAAGTAAAGATTTCAAAGATACTAGATAACCATTTCAGTTTTAATATGACCTTTTTTTTTAAAAAAAAAATTATTTATTTATTGGCTGCATTGGGTCTTTGTTGCTACACATGGGCTTTCTCCAGTTATGGCAAGCGGGAGCTATTCTTTGTTGTGGTGTGCGGGCTTCTCATTGCGGTGGCTTCTTTTTTGTTGTGGAGCATGGGCTCTAGACGTGTGGGCTTCAATAGTTGTAGCACGTGGGCTGAGTAGTTATGGCTCGCAGGCCCTAGAGTGCAGGCTCAGTAGTTGTGGAGCACGGGCTTAGTTGCTCCATGGCATGTGTGATCTTCCCGTACCAGGGCTCAAAATCATGTCCCCTGCATTGGCAGGTGGATTCTTAACCACTGTGCCATCAGGGAAGTCCTTAATATGACTTATCTCTAAAAATTATAAACATTTCTATAATTCTGAACATATATATACATTTATATGTTATGTTACATATATAAATATGTCTCAGAGGGAATGTATCATTAAAAAATAGGATACATCACATAGCATTTATATTATGTCTGACACTTAAAAATCTTTTCACTCTATGGATGGTTACTACGTACAGATAGGGTACTAAGGACAAATAATGTTTGTTGTCTAACTTTCTCATTTGGTTAAGGTGCTCTTCAGCAGTAAGCATTCCTCTAACATTTGGCCAGTCTCCTGTTTCTCTTTCTCTTTTCATCAGTGTGAGTTCTTCCAAAGTGTTGAAAATTGTGGATCGTTTAGATACTTTTGATCCAAAGTGTTTAAAATTAGCTGCTAAAAACTTAAGGTATTAGTTTAAAACTGAGTCTAGATCAGTCTAACAAAATGAAACAGCAACTGTCAGTTGCATTGAAGGAAATTGTTTTTATTTCCATCATCAATTTTCTTTCCTTACCATGTAATCAGCTAAAAGAAAAGGTGTAAAACAGGTGCTTATCACTAGGAGCTTATGGCTGCTTAAGGGCTATGTTCCAAAACAGAAATAATGATACAGAGTTGTGATTACTCATATAAAGGTTATCATACTTAGAGTCATATGAATTAAGAGTTTACTAAGAGAAGGAAAAGGAAAGAGAACAGCCCCTTGGCAATACTGCTAATAAGAAGAAAGCAAAGGATTAGCTAATAAAATAAATGATGGCTATCAGAGACATGGGAGATGATCAGGAAGGTGCACTTTCTTGAAAGTCTGTAGAGGAGAGTTTTCAGGAAGTGATGGATGGTTGTGTATTTGAGGGTATAGTCTACCATATTGCAGAGTATCTGCTGAGAGCCCTCATGAAGCATCTTTTTTTAGTTCTCTGTAATAAGAGTAGTTGTATTCCTGAGGGGATTATTTGTGCTTATCTTGTGAATCCTGTGACTGATTTTGTTTCCTTCTTTGTCTACTTTTTATACTTGTTATTAAGGATCTCATGTGTATTTTGTGCATGCTTTTAGTTTCATTTTATTTCTCTGGTCCATTGACATCCTTCAATGTTTTATACTCTTTACATTATATGAATCTTTGTAAGTCATTTTTCTCCCCTCTCTCTCTCTCTCACTGGGGGATAGAGAGAGGAGAGATGAAAAGTAGCCAGTAGTGCTAAATAGAGAAATATGATGTATTGGAAAAAAGCCATTAGATATGACAAGAAGAAAGTCATTAACCTACAAGATACCAATTTAAACATTGGTATGGGGAATCAGCTCACATATACACACGGAGTAAATCTTAAAAAAATTTAAGTGGAAGCAGTACAAGTGTCCATCAACAGATAAATAGGTAAACAAAATGTGGTATACAATGCCATATTATTCAGCCTTAAAAAGTGAGGAAATTCTGACATACATTACAACATGGATGAACCTTGAAGACAGTATTCTAAGTGAAATGTTAGTCACAAAAAGGCAAATACAGTATGATTCTGCTTATATGAGATACCTAGAGTAGTCAAAATCATAGAGACAAAAGGAGAATAGTGGTTGCCGGTGGCATGGAGGAGGGGAATGGGGAGTTAATAGGTACAGAGTTTCAATTTTGCAAGGTAAAGAGAGTTCTGGTGTTAAATGGTTGCGATGGTTGCACAACGGTATGACTACTTAATAGCATTGAACTATTCACTTAAAAGTGGTTAAGATGGTAAATTTTATGTTATGTGTATTTTACCACAATAAAAAATGATTTATGCTGTCTACAAGAAACCCACTTCAGACCAAGGGACACAGATAAACTGAAAGTAAAGGGATGGAAAAAGATATTCCATGCAAACGGAAGTCAAAAGAAAGCTGGAGTAGCAATACTCATATCAGACACATTAGACTTTAAAGTAAAGATTACTACAAGAGACAAGGAAGGACACTACATAATGATCAAGGGATCCATCCAAGAAGAACATATCACAATTGTAAATATCTGTGCACCCAACATAGGAGCACCTCAATACATAAGGCAAATGCTAACAGCCATAAAAGGGGACATCGACAGTAACACAATAATAGTAGGAGACTTGAACACCCCACTTACATCAATGGACACATCATCCAGACAGAAAATAAAAAAGGACACACAAGCTTTAAATGACACATTGGACCATCTCGACTTAATTGATATTTATAGGACTTTCCATCCAAAAACGACAGAATACACTTTCTTCTCAAGTGCACATGGAACATTTTCCAGGATAGATCACATCTTGGGTCACAAACCAAGCCTTGGTAAATTCAAGAAAACTGAAATCATATCAAGCATCTTCTCAGACCACAACACCATGAGACTAGATATCAATTACTGGAAAATATCTATAAAAAATACAAACACATGGAGGCTAAACAATACGCTATTAAACAACCAAGAAATCACTAAAGAAATCAAAGAGGAAATCAAAAAATACCTAGGAACAAATGACAATGAAAACACAACTACCCAAAACCTATGGGACAGAACAAAAGCAGTTCTAAGAGGGAAGTTTATAGCAATACAATCCTACCTCAAGAAACAAGAAAAATATCAAATAAACAATCTAACCTTACACCTAAAACAATTAGAGAAAGAAGAACAAAGAAACCCCAAAGTGAGCAGAAGGAAAGAAATCATAAAGATCAGATCAGAAATAAATGAAAAAGAAATGAAGCAAACAACAGCAAAGATCAGTGAAACTAAAAGCTGGTTCTTTGAGAAGATAAACAAAATTGATAAGCCATTAGCCAGACTCATCAGGAAACAAAGGGCAAAGATGCAAATCAACAGAATTAGAAATGAAAAAGGAGAAATAACTACTGACACCACAGAAATACAAAAAATCATGAGACTGCTACAAGCAACTATATGTCAATAAATTGGATAACCTGGAAGAAATGGATAAATTCTTAGAAAAGTACAATCTTCCAAGACTGAACCAGGAAGAAATAGAAACTATGAACAGACCAATCACAAGTACGAAAATTGAGGCAGTGATTAAAAATCTCCCAACAAACAAAAGCCCAGGGCCAGATGGATTCACAGGCAAATTCTATCAAACATTTAGAGAAGAGCTAACACCTATCCTTCTCAAACTCTTCCAAAATATAGCAGAAGGAGGAACACTCCCAAACTCATTCTACGAGGCCACCATCACCCTGATACCAAAACCAGGCAAAGATGTCACAAGAAAGGAAAATTACAGGCCAATATCACTGATGAATATAGATGCAAAAATCCTCAACAAAATACTACCTAACAGAATCCAACAGCACGTTAAAAAGTTCATACACCATGATCAAGTGAGGTTTATCCCTGAAATGCAAGGATTCTTCAGTATACGCAAATCAATCAGTGTGATACATCATATTAACAAATCGAAGGATAAAAACCATATGATCATCTCAATAGATGCAGAAAAAGCTTTTGATAAAATTCAACATCCATTTATGATAAAAACTCTCCAGAAAATGGGCATAGAAGGAAATTACCTCAACACAGTAAAAGCCATATATGAGAAACCGAAAGCCAACATCATTCTAAGTGGTGAACAACTGAAAGCATTCCCTCTAAGAACAGGAAAAAGACAAGGGTGCCCATTCTCACCATTATTATTGAACACAGTTTTGGAAGTTTTAGCCAAGGCAGTCAGAGAAGAAAAGGAAATAAAAGCAAATTGGAGAAGAAGCAGTAACATTGTGACTCTTTGCAGATGACATGATATTATACACAGAAAACCCTAAAGACTCTACCAGAAAACTGCTAGCACTAATTAATGAATTTAGTAAAGTAGCAGGATACAAAATTAATGTGCAGAAATCTCTTGCATTCCTATACACTAACAACGAAAAAGCAGAAGGAGAAATTAAGGAAACTCTCCCATTTACCATTGCAACAAAAAGAATAAAATACCTAGGAATAAACCTGCCTAACGAGGCAAAAGACATGTATGCAGAAAACTATGACACTGATGAAAGAAATCAAAGACAATACAAACAGATGGAGAGACATACCATGTTCTTGGATTGGAAGAATCAACGTCGTGAAAATGACTCGACTACCCAAAGCAATTTACAGATTCAACTCAATCCCTACCAAATTACCAACGGCATTTTTCACAGAACTAGAACAAGAAATCTTATGATTTGTATGGAAACGCAAAAGACCCCAAATAGCCAAAGCAATCTTGAGAAGGAAAGACGCAGTTGGTGGAATTAGGCTTCCTGACTTCCAACTATACTACAAGGCCACAGTGATCAAGACAGTATGGTACTGGCAGAAAAATAGAAAGGAAGATCAATGGAATAGAATAGAGAACTCAGAGGTAAACCCAAGCACATGTGGGCAGCTTATCTTTGACAAAGGAGGCATGAATATACAATGGAAAAAAGACAGCCTCTTCAATAAGTGGTGCTGGGATAATTGGACAGCAACATGTAAAAGAATGAAATTAGAACACTTCCTGACACCACACACAAAAACAAACTCCAAATGGATTCAAGACCTACATGTAAGGCCAGACACTATAAAACTCCTCAAGGAAAACATAGGCAGAACCCTGTAGGACATCCATCAAAGCAAGATCCTTTTTGACCCACCTCCTAGAATCATGGAAATAAAATAAAAAATAAACAAATGGGACCACATGAAACTTAAAAGCTTTTGCACAGCAAAAGAAACCATAAACAAGACAGGAAGACCACCGTCAGAATGGGAGAAAATATGTTCCAGTGAAGCAACAGACAAAGGATTCATCTCCAAAATATATAAGTGGCTCATGCAGCTTAATACCAGAAAAGCAAAAAAGCAGATAACCCAATCCACACATGGGTGGAAGACCTAAATAGACATTTCTCCAAAGAAGACATGCAGATGGTCAACAAACACATGAAAAGATGCTCAACATCACTAATCATCAGAGAAATGCAAGTCAGAGCCACAATGAGGTATCACCTCACACTGGTCAGAATGGCCATCATCAAAAAATCTAGAAACAATCAATGTTGGAGAGGGTGTGGAGAAAAGGGAACTCTCCTGCACTGTTGGTGGGAATGGACGTTGGTACAGCCATTATGGAGAACAGTTTGGAGGTTCTTTAAAAAAACTACAAGTAGAACTACTGTGTCATTCAGTAATCCCACTCCTGGGCATATACCCAGAGAAAACCATAATCCAAAAAGAAACATGTACCATAATGTTTATTGCAGCATTATTTACAATAGCCAGGACATGGAAGCAACCTAAATGCCCATCAACAGATGAATGGATAAAGAAGATGTGGCACATATATACAATGGACTATTACTCAGCCATGAAAAGGAATGAAATGGAGCTATATGTAATGAGGTGGATAGTCCTAGAGTCTGTCATACAGAGCGAAGCTAGAAAGAGAAAAACAAATACTGCATGCTAACTGATATATACAGGATCTAAAAAATGGTCCTGATGAACCCAGTGACAGGGCAAGAATAAGGATGCAGATGCACAGAATGGACTGGAGGACACGGGGTTGGAGGGGCGGGGGGTGAAGGGGTTGCTGGGACGAAGTGAGAGAGTAGCATAGATATATCTACCAAGTGTAAAACAGATAGCTAGTAGGAAGTTGGTGTGTAACAAAGGGAGATCACCTCGATGATGGGTGATGCCTTAGAGGGCTAGGACAGGTAGGGTGGGAGGGATTCACAGGAGGGAGGGCATATGGAAATATATGTATAAATACAGCTGATTCACTTTGGTGTACCTCAAAAGCTGGTACAAGAGTGTAAAGCAATTATATTCCAATAAAGAGCTTAAAAACAAAAAGCAGAAGACAAATACCATATTAAAAAAATGATTTAAGAAAATGAGTAAGTATGAGGTAGATACATGGATCACCCCCTATTTAAGGGGTGGGAAAGAAAATAGACAAACTTGAATGGTAGTTACAAATGGGTAGTTTGATCAAGTAAAGGTTTTTCTTAAGAACTGGTAGAGCTGATTGTGCTTAAAGAAAAAGGGAAGTATTCTAGTGACATTTTTAAAAAGTTGAACATTTAAAAAATTCAATTCAGCAAGGATTTTCTTCAAAAAGTATTACCAGTATTTATAAGAGTTGGAAGTTGGGGTTACACCTTATTACCTCTTTATGTAATAAATTCAGTATTTCTTTATGGATAATTTTGTTGGTTTTTGGATTGAAAAGATATTGTTAGGTTAATAGAAAATGAATTTAAGCTAAGAGAGGCAAGAAACTAGTTGACAGAATAATTCTTCATTGCTTGATGGCACTATCACTAGCCATTTTCATATCCTTTGCAGAATTTACTTCCAGTGAAGAATTTGAGGGACAGTTCTTTTGAAACAATGCCTTGAACTTTCTGGAAGGGGATGGAGGTGGGCTGGGAAAAGGGGAAATGGAAAGGTGAGTAATTAAGAGGGGAGGCTCAGGAAATTCTTTTACCTTTTAAATATGTTTATTTGTTTGTTTGGTTTCTGAATTATGTATTGTAAGAATATAGAATTCTAACATCCTTATTTTCCATGTTTTGACCAGTACCAAATTTTTTGTGGCAGCATTTTAATGATAGTGCTACAGCTCTACTACAGTGAATAAGAATAGGTTTCTGTGTGCTAGCTGCATGCCACTGATCCAGAGCCTGGGACCTTAGCAAAGGTAAGCATATCCCAGATTGCAATGTGAGGTAGTTGAAGATTGATCTGCTTCGGTAGTTGTTTCAGTTTCTCTCATCTGTTTGTAATGAGCACGCTCCCCTGCCTGGATCCGACCTGACTCTAGGCTGCATTCTCTTTTAGTTGTGTCATTGGAGGCTTCTGCAAAAGGGAAGGTTACGTTTTAAGTTAGTGGATATATCTTTAGGACTGTGTCCAGATTGTTTGAGTGGTTTTCAGGAATGCCCCTAAAAGTGATCACTCTAGTTTCTGATGGAACCTGCACTGTATTAAGTACTGGAGGCTGAATTTATTACAGACCTAAATGCTTAATAAATTACTGTGCATAACTGATTGTTCAACATGCTTTGTTGATTGGCTTGAAATTACAGTATAGTATGTCTTCTGTTTTACTACAGAGCTCTATTTTAAAGTTTAAACAGTTTGTATGTTTTAAGAAGTCTTTTTTTAGTGGCAGAAGATAAAGAGAGAGACTCAGATTACTTCAAGCAATGGGAAATTTGTTGTAAGGATACTTTGTCATCAATGATTTTATTAATTGCAAGTGACAAAAGTCAGATTCAATTGCTCCATTCATTCATTAAGTCATCAAAAATTGATTTAGTTCCTCCTGAAGACTGGCGTTATTCTGGGTTTGGGGGATAGAGCATTGAGCAAAATAGATATCCTACCTTCATGAAGTTAGCACTCTTTTAGGAAGACAGATAATGAACAACTTTGCATGTGTGTCTGCAGATATATACACATTCACAGGACTGCTAGAGCAGATTAGTGATATGATAAAAGTAAAGCAGGGTAATACATAGTCAGTGACTGGGTGGGGTGGGGGCTATTTAAGTAATGTAGTCAAGGAGGAGCTTCCCAAAAGAGTGATATTTGATTATAGACCTCAGTGGTGAGAGAGAATGAGTCACAGGAAGGTCTGGATGAAGTATATTCCAGGTTTAGAAATCAGCAGGCTAAGACTGAGGCTGGAATGACCTCAAAGTATTTAGGGAACTGTAGGAAGGCTGGTGTAGCTAGAACATCTTAAGGGATGGGGAGAGTAGAAGGAGACAAGTAAGATCACTGGGATAAACAGGGGACCAGATCTCATAAGGCCTTGTAGGGCTTAATAAAGAATTTGAGATTGATTTTAAGTATAATGTCAGTAAACTTACTGCAAGTCTAGCTCCATTTAGGAGTTTCGAGCTAAGTAGTGATGTGTGGTCTGTCTTTTGAAACAATTATGCAGTTACTGTGTGAATATTATATTCTGGAGAAGAGAGGCAGGAGTAGAAGGAAAAGACTTGTTGAGGCTCTTGCAGTGAGCTGGTAGAAGGAGGTAGCAGAGAGGTCTGATTTGTGATATAGTTTAAAGGAACAGCTGAGAGGATTTGCTGTTGGGTTGAATTTAGGAAGTTGATGGGGGCTGGGGACAGGAAATAAGGATGGGGCCTAGGTTTCATGTATCTGTGGTGTTAAAATTTCTTGGAGATGGAGGCAATTAGGGGAAAAAAGTTGAAACAGACTCAGTTGGGGGATCAATATGGGAAAAAAAAAGTTGAAAAACTTGGAAATCACAATGCAAAGAAGTGAAAGACCTAGTACTGAGAGGTCAAGAAGCAGAAAAGGATCCTGGAAAGAAGAAAAAGAAGAAGTAACCAGTGAGGTATGAGGGGAACCAGGAGAATCTAGGGTACTGAAGTACATGTAGGAAATATTTTAAGAAAGAGGGCATAGTCAATGTCAGATGTTCCAGAAGTTTGAGTGTGACCACAACAGAGACGCAGCATCGGGTCGGCAAAGTAGAGGTTGAGGTTGTTGGTGATCTTGACAAAGCAGTGGCACTGTAGTGGTGGAAGTGAAAGTCGGATTGCAGTGGATAAAAGAGGAAGTAAAGACAATAAATATTATTGACTTTCAAAAGAAGGAGAAGAGAAATGGGACTATGATACCTGAAGACAGAGATGATGTGAAGGCAGTTTTTTTTATTTTTTAAAAGGTGGAAATATACAAAAGTGTGTTTATATATTAATGGAATGACCCAGTTGAGAAATAATTGATGTAGGAGAAAATCAATGTATAGTAATTAAAAACTGTCTTTATTTAACTTACAGAAAGTGTAGGTGTGTAGTCAGGGGCTTAATCTACTCTGGTTATCTGTATTTCTTTCTTTCTGGATTTTGATTTTATTTTCTCCTACTGCATTTCCTAGAGGCTAAACTCTGTGGCTGCGGGCAGTTGTAGACTTACCTTTTCCCAGTGTCTTTTTTTTTTTTTTTTAAAGGACTTTTATTGAGATATAATTGACGTGCAATAAACTGCATATATTTAAAATATACAATTTGATATTTTTTTCTTATTAGTAATGTATATATGGCAATCCCAATCTCCCAATTCATTCCACCCCCACTTCCCCCCCTTGGTGTCCATACGTGTGTTCTCTATATCTGTGTCTCTATTTCTGCCTTGTGAACTGGTTGATCTATACCATTTTTCTAGATTCTGCATATATGTGTTAATATACGATATTTGTTTTTCTCTTTCTGACTTACTTCACTCTGTATGCCAGTCTCTAGGTCCATCCATGTCTCTACAAATGTCCCAATTTCATTCCTTTTTATGGCTGGGTAATACTCCATTGTGTATATATATATATATATATATATATATATATATATATATATACACACCACATCTTCTTTATCTATTCATCTGTTTGGACATTTAGGTTGTTTCCATGATGGGGCTATTGTAAATAGTGCTGCAGTGAACATTGGGGTGCATGAGTCTTTTTGAATTATGGTTTTCTCTGGGTATATGTGCAGTAGTGGGATTGCTGGGTCATATGGTAATTCCATTTTTAGTTTTTTAAGGAAGCTCCGTACTGTTTTCCATAGTGGCTGTATCAGTTTACATTCCCACCAGCAGTGCAAGAGCATTCCCTTTTCTCCACACCCTCTCCAGCATTTATTGTTTGTAGATTTTCTGATGATGCCCATTCTAACTGGTGTGAGGTGATATCTCATTGTAGTTTTGATTTGCATTTCTCTAATGATTAGTGATGTTGAGCAGCTTTTCATGTGCCTCTTGGCCGTCCATATGTCTTCTTTGGAGAAATACCTGTTTAGGTCTTCCATCCATTTTTTGATTGGATTTTTTTTTTTTTTTAAATATTGAGCTGCATGAACTGTTTATATTTTGGAGATTAATTCTTTGTTGATTTGTTTGCAAATATTTTCTCCCTTTCTGAGGGTTGTCTTTTTGTCTTGTTTATAGTTTGCTTTGCTGTGCAAAAGCTTTTAAGTTTCATTAGATCCCCCTTGTTTAGTTTTGTTTTTATTTCTGTTACTCTAGGAGGTGGGTCAAAAAAGATCTTGCTGTGATTTCTGTCAAAGAGTGTTCTTCCTATGTTTTCCTCTAGGAGTTTTATAGTGTCTGGCCTTATATTTAGGTCTTTAATCCCTTTTGAGTTTATTTTTGTGTATGGTGTCGGGAAGTGTTCTAATTTCATTCTTTTACATGTAGCTGTCCAGTTTTCCCAGTACCACTTATTGAAGAGCCTGTCTTTTCTCTGTTGTATATCCTTGCCTCCTTTGTCATAGTTTATCTCTGGGCTTTCCATCATGTTCCATTGATCCATGTTTCTGTCTTTGTGCCAGTACCATTTTGTCTTGATCACTGTGGCTCTGTAATATAGTCTGAAGTCAGGGAGTCTGATTCCTCCAGCTCCATTGTGTTTTCCTCAAGATTGCTTTGACTGTTCGGGGTCTTTTGTGTCTCCATACAAATTTTAGGATTTTTTGTTCTAGGTCTGTAAAAAATGCTGTTGGTAATTTGATAGGAATTGCATTGAATATGTAGATTGCTTTGGGTAGTATAGACATTTTCACAGTGTTGATTCTTCTAATCCAAGAACATGGTGTATCTCTCCAACTGTTTGTGTTGTCTTTGATTTCTTTCATCATTTTTCTGAGTATAGGTCTTTTACCTCCTTAGTTAGGTTTATTCCTAGGTATTTTATTCTTTTTGTTGCCGTGGTGAATGGGATTGTTTCATTAATTTCTCTTTCTGATCTTTCGTTGTTAGTGTATAGGAATGCAGGAGATTTCTGTGTGTTAATTTTGTATCCTACGGCTTTACCAAATTCATTGATTAGCTCGAGTAGTTTTTTCGTGGCATCTTTAGGATTTTCTATTTATAGTATCGTCATCTGCAAACAGTGACAGTTTTAATTATTCTTTTCCAATTTGGATTCCTTTTATTTCTTTTTCTTCTCTGATTGCTGTGGCAGGGACTTCCAAAACTATGTTGAAATAGTAGTGGAGAGAATGAACATCCTTGTCTCGTTCCTGATCTTAGAGGGAATGCTTTCCGTTTTTCACCATTGAGAGTGATGTTTGCTGTGGGTTTGTCATATGTGGTCTTTATTATGTTGAGGTAGGTTCCCTCTGTGCCCACTTTCTGGAGAGTTTTTATCATAAATGGGTGTTGAATTTTATCAAAAGCTTTTTCTGCAACTATTGAGATGATCGTGTGGTTTTTCTTCTTCAATTTGTTAATATGGTGTATCACATTGATTGATTTGTGTATATTGAAGAATCCTGGCATCCCTGGGACAAATCACACTTGATCATGATGTATGATCTTTTTAATGTGTTGTTGGATTCTGTTTGCCAGTATTTTGTTGAGGATTTTTGCATCTAAATTCATCAGTGATATTGGTCTGTAATTTTTTTTTTGTAGTATCTTTGTCTGGTTTTGATATCATTTCCCATGACCTTGACCAAAGAGAAAGGAGCCTTTCCTGTCTGCTCTAGTTAGAAAAATTTCAGGAAGTAACTTGCTTAGGTCATGTGGCCATACCCTAGACCTACCAGAGTGACCTCCAGGATGATGTCCTCTGATTACTTCCTTCTTTAACCTTCTCTCCCTGGTGATCATGAGTCTTACCTCAGAAGATGGCAGAGAGAAAAGGGGTACTTTGTTGACAAACAGCTAATACAAATTGATAAGCCAGAGAAACTAGATTTTGACAAAAGTAGGTAGAAGAACAACTTGAAAGGTTATTCTGGATCTGGAAATAGGTGGGTGGGATCTGGCAGCATGGGTCACAAGATATAAAATATAGCTACTCCTTCAGAAAATCTGATATGTTCTTGACATCTTCAGTCCAAAAGTTTTGGACTGAAAATGAATTTTCTCATAGACCTCTTTTCTTTCCACTCTGAATTTTATGATGAGTGTATTATTCCCCAAATATAGATGCTTTATTAACTCCCATTTTGGTATTTTAATTAAATGAGCTAATATAACTCTCACCACTGGACACTATATCAGTAAATTTTCTCCACTTCTACCCTTTCCAAAATCTTCCTGGCTATTACAGATTTTCACTACTCTACAGCTCCTTTTACTTTGACAAGGTGAAACCCAGACTGTGTTCACCTAGGATCACCAGTCATGTCTATACTTTGCAAGAGGAATCATAGGTGTTTTTAAAAAGCATCATTGGAGGATCAAAGAAGTGAGTTTGATGTGGCAAAATACATGTTAAGTTTAGGGAATATATGATACTTTGCACAAGACCTAAACACCCCCAAAAGGCAGATAATAGTCATCACACTTAAGTAATATATAAAAGTGCCAACTACTGTTCACAATTATTGATCTTTACTGTAAAGAGCATAAGAATGTGGAAGGTTTTTGCAGTGCTGTCTTCACAATGTCCTAAAGTTCTTGTCTTTTGAGTTACTCATGAATTTTTGCCAAGTGAGGTCTTAGTAGGGAAAAGAACAAATATAACATTAGAGAGTCAATGAATATAAAGTTTATAAAGGCATCCAGAGAATTGTCTAGGAAGATATGCTTTTATGAAATTATAAAGTTATTAAACTGTAAGTAGTTATAGGTGATAACCTTGCTGTTACCAAGTCTAGGAAAAAGCAATACTTTTATGAGACTTAGGCTACTATAAGAAATGGAATTTTTATTTAGTTTACAGTGCTATCTTCATTTTCTGTATTTTTTTTTTTAGAGAAAGCTCTGAATATATTTTATTGAAATCGATTAATAAGCTTTTGCAAATTACATACAGCAACTAAAAGTGTGAGAAAGTTTTCCCTTAAGAACGATGTCAGCGTTAAGATATGTATTGGGAATCAATCAAGAGGAAGAGATTCTCTTGGTCGTCTTGATCAAGATCTTTGCCTTCCATAGTTTCAAACAGGCTCTCTGTGCTGTGTACTGGACCACTCTCTTTGATGGGTATTTGGCATCTCTAGAACCCAGTCCTGTGTAGGACTTTGTCAGGTCTTTGAACTAGAGCAGAGAAGAAAACAGGTGTCATCCCTGCCCTCACGTACTTAAGCTTTTGTGGAAGGCGATATGTCTTTCAAGAACAGAGCATTATAGAGTTCTCTCTGTTCACAAAATAGAATCCTGATATCCACGCCACCAGGATAGGCTGGTCAGAGCAGCGCCATCACTAGGAAGTTTACAGTGGCTCTCCTCTCCAGGCCAGAGTTGAGAGCATTTTCTGTATTTTTTAATGAAAAATTTGGATAGTGTTTTTTCAGAAATTAATTTGATGTCGTGATTGTCTTTCATTTTTTTTTTTTATTAATAGGAAGCAAGGAGCAGAATCCTCTGAAATACCAAATTGGTGTAATATTTTTATTAGTATCATTTGTATAGACTGAAGGCATGTATAAATTATGAGTAGATATGGTATTTGTCTTCTGGAATATAAGATTTTGTTTATTTTGCAAGTAAATTGGTTAGGCAGGACTTACAGGTGACTTCTGTGGATTTTGGTTTGTCAACACTTCCATTAAAATAAATAATCATTACTCACTAGATAATAAAGTATTATGTTTGCAGAAATAAGAGGGCGATTTATAACTTACGAAGAACTCCAGATTTAATTATTTGGTAATAACTTGTTGGTTTGTCTCCAACACTGTTTCACCAAAGTAAGCAGAATTACTTTCTTCTCCACTGACACAGCTGGGGTCTGGAAAAAAAAAAAAAAAAGTTAAAGCTGGAAAGCACTTCCAGATCTGGGAAGTAAGTCAATTGCAAGAGAACAAAGAAATACAACTGGGAATTATTGAACAGATAATTAGAAGAGAAAAAAAAAAAGAGAAACAGGTTATTTCAACTCCAGGTCTACTTTTATAGTAGAGAAGAAATTTAAACAGTGTACTATCAACATCTTGTCCTGTGAAAATGGTGGGAGTTAACAGACATATCTTGAAAATAGAAATTGGAGAAATAGTGAATCTCAAAATCTTATGACTGTTCTAAAGATTGGTCTTCTGCATTTATTCATTTATATCAGCATGGACTCCTGGATTTCTGTTTTATTCAGTGAGTTTGTCGCTCTCACTATTTTGATGCTTAAATTGTCCCAACTACGGCTAGTGGGAAGGCTTTCAAGCTGGCTTTTCTATTCTTTTGTATGTGTGTCTCTCATTTTTAGAGTTTTCCTTATATTCTGGCACAAAAAGATGTTCCAGGCTTATTTTGTTATTTCTCAGCCCTACCCTTAGAAACAACCATTTCTTCAAGGACTTCTGGTTACTTTTAGTTGAGGTGGTATTTAGAAACCAAGATTTGCACCCTAGGTGTCTCATTGCTATTGAGGTATTATTCCCAGGCCCTCTCAGTGGACAGAGTTAAGAAACACACACCCCTGTATTTACTTCTCTCTCTATATTAAAAAAAAGTGACAAGTTCTCACTGATATCTGATACCAGTTCACACTGATACCAGTCTAACATTACTGGGTTAATTCTAGCTGGTTAATTCTAGTTAACTTCTTTCCCTATTTCTATCTCATTTCACTGACTATAAAAAACCTAGGTCTGTTATCTTCAGTATCTTTTCTAGTTTGCTCAGTCCCCCTGTCCATTGGGCTGCTGCCTCACTCAGGAGCTTGCATTGTAGGGACCTAGTGTACCCATTGTCTTCATTATGCAGACTCTGCCCACCACTAGCCTACCTTCCTATCATTATATGGAACCTGACTACTGTTGAGCAATTTGAGAATTGAGAAAAGACTTTGGGGAGAAGTCAAGTGAGCACTATATCGTGACATTGTGTTAAGGAGTATGTCTTTATGAATTTATTTTTTATTACTGAAACGTATTATTCACATTTTTCCTTCATCACATAACTCTAGCTATTGACAAAGGTCCCCTGTGAATGGGGAGGCTATTTAATATTTTAATGTCTTAATCATTGTGTCAGTAGTTCTCAGAAAACAAGTGAACTTTTCCTAAGTTGTTTTGGCATTACTAGTGAGTTAAACCACTACCTTATATAGTAGGTGAAGCCTAAATTGGAAAATGCTATATACCAAGTAAATGCAGCTAATAGCATTTGTGAACTGTTAGAGCTTTAAATGCTACATGTACTAGAAAAAGTCCTACCAAACAAATTTCCTGAGTAATGTTATCTTGGAAATGCTTTTACCGTTGAAATTGGTAAGTTTTTCTATTCTAGAAGAAATAAGGATTAACACGTTTTACATGTAATGCCTCTTCTTACCTGGGAATGTGTGACAAGAAGCTATGAAAGCTCAATTTTTAGCTGGCCTTTGATTTAATATCCTTTAGAAATAAGGTATTTATTAACTGGGCTTTGTGTTCATTTTTTGTTGAACTCCCTCTTAAAGTCAGTACATTTTCTTACATTGAGCTTTATGCTAGTCTTGGTAATAATTTCTTGACTTTGATGTTTTATGTATATTTTTGCTAGTGCCCAGTAGTAATTACTGTGCACCCAGTAAATATTTGTTGAATGAAAGACTCCCAAGTCACCTGCACAGATAATCTTTTGAAGAAACTTCCAAATTCCAAGAGAAAAAAATTGAGCATTTTTAAAATCATTTCAATAGCAGAAAATTAAAGCAAACATTTGTAAAGCTATAATTTAGAATTGTTGTTCAACATATTCCTTGAAAAGTAGCATCGTCTCTTTTTTATGAACCATACTTTTGAAAAAGTTTGTTGCTTTATCTAAAAATGCCACTCTTTAAAGTGAATGCAAAGGTGACATTTTCCTGGCAACCTTGGATAGTAAATCATTTTGTTATTTATTCATCCACCCAGTACATATTAATTGAGTTCCTAAGAAACATCTGCCATTCCACACTTGTTTAGTGCCTGTTTTATTTTTGGCATTGTATGATGTTGGAAATATAGAAATGAATAAGAGATATTGTCTGCCCTTAAAGAACTTATTTTTTAAGAACTTTTATTGAGATATAATTAGCATTCAGTAAACTGCATATATTTAAAGTGCACAATTTGATATTTTTTTTCTTATTAGTAATGTATATATGGCAATACCAATCTCCCAATTCACTCTCCCCCCTCCACTTGGTGTCTGTATGTTTAAAGAAGTTATTTTCATTTGATGTGAAATACTCTTTGTAGTCTCAGTTCAGTGTTTTTTTAAAAAAAAAGAAGGTTGAGGGCTGAATGTAAAATGGAAGATGCATAACCAGAGATTCAGCCACTCAATCCCTAAGGTGACATCTTTGATGATACCATAATGAGATGTTTAAGAAAACTTGATTAAACAGTTAGTTCCCTTATAGCTATTGGGTCCACTGATTTTGTGGACTTATTTAGAAAGAAAGCAAATTTCTTGAATTTACTTATTTATTATATGTAATAATATTATATTATAATAATTTACATTTGTGGAACAGTTTTACCATTCCACATACATTTTGTTAGGTAATCTTCAGAATAGTCATGCAATTTTGAGACTCAGTGTTTCTCAGGTTTCTATTTTTAGATATGTCTTTGTTCTCTCATCATCCTCACGAAACTAGGTGTTGATGGTATACTCTGTTTAAATTATAAGATTGCAGTTTACAACAGGAAAAGTATTAAAATCTCCCCTTAGTGTCCATTGTACCACTGTTGGAAAGAGAACACCCTGGTAATTTTTGAGTTCTGAACGTTTAGACATTTACCAATATTTATTTAGAGTGACTAAAAATTACATGTAATTTTTTAAAAATAAATTTATTTATTATTTTATTGGCTGTGTTGGGTCTTTTTTTTGCTGTGCCCGGGCTTTCTTTTTAGTTGCGGTGAGTGGGGGCTACTCTTCATTGTGGTGCGCAGGCTCCTCATTGCCGTGGCTTCTCTTGTTGCGGAGCTCGGGCTCTAGGCCTGTGGGCTTCAGTAGTTGCAGCACATGGGCTCAGTAGTTGTGGCTCACGGGCTTAGTTGCTCCGTGGCATGTGGGATCTTCCTGGAGCAGGGATGGAACCCGTGTCCCCTGCATTGGCAGGTGGATTCTCAACCACTGCGCCACCTAGGAAGCCCCTACATGTAATTCTTGCATGATAAAAGGTAAGAAGCTCATAAGAGAAAGTGTGTATTTATTTCTCTTTGATACAGCTACTAATATCTGGACTTCCAAGTTCGGGTGTGGCTTTTAGGTGTCCAAATATAGCATGGTGCAGGAATTTAGTCCTGTTACAGAGACATGCCCTGCCCACCACCATGCAGATGAGGCTGGCTCTGTTCTAAAGATAAGCCTGTCTTGACTGTGCTGAGCAGCTGATCATCTAAAGTCTCAGTCAGAACTGACACCACAAAGTCTATAAATCGCCTGAGTTAAGTGGGAAGGCTTTAGACATTTTCATTTTTTGTATTTTAAAAAGTTGTTTTTTTAATGTTTATATTATATTTAGTTAAAGTTGCTTTTCATCAAAGACCTGCTGTGTTGAACCTTTGGTTAGTTGTGTTTTCCCATGATAAATTGTCACTGTAAAAACTTCTGAGGCTTTTGTAACTTGAAATTCTTAGTTGAAATTGAATTTGAAGAAGTTGTGAATACTGGTATGCATCTATATTTGAGAAATTAGTACTTCACATAAACATGCCAATAATTCAAATATTTTTCAAATGACAAATAATTTTTAGCTTGTATATCAGAGTAGCTTCAAAATATAGAATTTCTTTTACTAACCATTTCATGTGGCCAACTTTACGTATAGTTACTTTTGTTAACAATGTATATTCTTTCTCCTTACTGACCCCCTTACCACACCTTTTGGAACTTATAAAGAAGTTTTCATACTTTAATAGAAAGTAGTAAGTGTGTAGTAACTGTACAGTATGTAGCTGTACAGTACTGTATTAACACATTAGAAGTTGATTTCTCTAAAATATATTAGTTTCCCAAAATAAACTGATAATAATGCCAGTTGCTTTCTTAACATTAAGAACATTACAGATGTTTTTTATCATAAATTTAGAAGATAGTCTTTAAAAAGTAGCAGGAGATATTAAGAAATGAAATGCAGAGTAAATGTAAATGTTGTGTCTATTAATCCAAGGTGTGACACAGCTGATTGTGAATTTGGCTGTATTTTGAAATTTTCTTGGTGTGCAGAGGAGGGCAGGAGGAAGAGCATAATGGTTAAGAGTTGGGGCTTTGAAGTTGACAGGCACAGTTCTGAATCCTATATCCACTGCTTACTCGGTGTGTGAATTTAGGCAAGTTACTCATACTCTCTGAGCCTCAGCTTCCTGATCTGTAAACCGAGATTATAATATTACTCCTAAAACCTACTTCAGAGGTTGTTGAAAGGATTTCATGAGATACTTCATGTAAAGCATTTAGCACAGTTGCTGGAACCTGCCAAGTGCTCATGAAATGTTAGGTACTGCTTTATTAACATGTTTCTACATGCACAGTACTGCTTTATAATTAGAAATTGGTTTTCCCCCCACAGTATTTAGGTGATTTCACAAATCATCTTTGAAGACTTTTTAGGACAACGTGTACTTATATTAAATATAACAGATGAAAACTTACATGGTGGTACTTTACTAAGCTGTTTTGTAATTTTAGACCTATAACTTAATACAAGTATATAGCTAAGTGCACTGGATGCATTGATTTTATAAGATTGCCTGTTATAGATGAAATGAGCAAGTAAATACATATATTTTAATCTTCTGAAGTTTCTGTTTTACATTGTTCTTGTCTATCACATTTGTTTAAGGCAAGGATGGACTGGAAGCACAGATTCTCAACCCATCTTACTGTCAAACACATGGCTATAAACTGGTCCCTCAACCTCCATTATAAATCTCTGTGATCCTCTTTTGGAGTCAGGGATTCTCCAGTGTTGCTTTGAAATGTGATATCATAAAAACAGCATTGTTTGTCTTTTATACAACTATGGGATAGCAAGTGGACACAATTAAAAACAAAACAAAACAGGTTCTTATCTTTAAGGAAGAAAAAAGTCAGTTATATATTCAGCTAATACTTAAATGGCAACTTTATGCTGGGCTGCTGGAAGCTTACATACAATATGGTAGGAACATAAGATGCAATTAAGCAAATTGTTACAAAATAAGGCAGCACATATGATATGCCATTTGGTAGAAATAGTAAGTATTATAGGAATTCAGGGGAGGGAGAGATCACTTTGAATTGGAGTGTTTCGTCTACTTATCACCTAGTTTGTACAACTGAGCATGTACCTATGCGTGGCTCATGAGTCTTTTTTTAGAAGGCTGCTTTCGCTGGCTTGGCTGCAGGGATGCTTGATTCTTTTCCCTCTCTGTTGCCGGCTGTTTCTAGCCCTTCCTGTCTCTTCATTGCCCCCATTACTACAGCTCCTGCTGCTGTCTAAAAGCCTTCTTCCCTTAGGCTTTTTTTCATCTTTTTAAAGTGCTGGTCCAAAATAATTATATGGAAATGGGATTGACAGTAGCAAGTAGGAAGGTGAAGAGAGGGAAACTGTTTTGGTGTAGGATCAGGAATCTCATCCCCTGTTACAGAACTTGCCCTTTAGATAGCAGCAAGGGGAGATAATGGAAAGGAGAATCCTTTTCTTGCCTCTGTCCCTATAAAAAATCCGTAAATGGTGTCCCCACACCCCCTCATCTCCTAGAGATTTGATACTGGTCGCCATCCTATCCCCACTCTCCCCTGTCCCACACGACTTCCTTCGCTCCAGAGCCCTGCTCTAGTTCTGAATCCCCTGACTCCTTGAAATCTTACCCTTCAGGCTGTTAGAGCCCCCTTTACAAGTCCTAGGAGTCAGTCCCATGATGAAGAACTGGCATAGCTCCATGGGGCTATTGTGTTACTACCTCCAGGCCTTCAGTAGGCCATGATGCTTACTTGATGTCTTTTGGTGGAATCCTGAATCCATTAACGCAATAGCGCATGCCAGATTACTCATATGTAATGTTTAACTCCTGAATCACTATTAGTACTATATGTCTGGAGCTTTTTTTCTATGAGAAAATGTTTTAAATTTTAAGGTTAAACGGTGAGCTCTTCTTTTAAATCTGGAGCCACCTGTATTGGCAGTGAACTTTGAGACAGAAGGTTAGAGTTCAGATTCTAGCTGTGTAACTACATTGTAATTACATGGTCTCTCTTGGCCAAGGTTCTCTGTATAGACTGTAAAGATAACAGCTGTCTCTCAGATGTGGTTTGGAGGTGTTAAATAAGCATGTATGTGAAAGTGTATAGTAAAAATATAAAATCCTATAATCAAAGGAATGTGGCATTATGGTGTTAATAATCACTGTGTTAGGTAAAAGAACAAGTTCCTGTCCTCTAGGAACTCATCTTCCAGAGGGTAACGCAGTCATGGACAATAACATTAGACTGTGTGATAAATCCTACGACAGGTATAGGTACATGTGATCAGGGGCTTAAGGAAGAGCAACTATAATCTGGAAATGGGTAGACAGGGAAAACGTTGTGGGGGAGTGAGTTCCTGATGCAAAGGCTACGGAAGAGCAAGCCTGCAAAGAAGGAAGGAGAAGGGAAAGCCATTCCAGGTTGAAGGAGTGGCATGGGGGAGTTCGGCAGATGTAGAAAGCTGCACATGTGGTTTCAAGTATGGAGCATAAACCGTCTCCTTGTAGTGCCTGATTTGATTATGAGGACCACTTACCTAACTCTAAAGGGGTAATGTTATTGTACAGTGGTAGACAATTCTAGAAACAGACTTGGTCTGAGACCTGGTTTAACCATTTAGTAATCTGCTTTATCTAATTAAGAACTTCACCTTCATAAACTTATACGTTCAGTGTGATGATGAGAGTACCTCCTTCAAAGGGTGATTGCAGTGGTTGGTTGAAGTAAGTTTTGCAAATTTCCTAGTGTTTAATAAACATGTAGTAAATGTTAGGAACAGTTTTGTTGCTGTCCTAAAGGTTCTTAGAGTTTCTTTTTCCCTCTCAGTATTCTATAATCTACTGTTCTAGGTTTACAGTTTAGCACTTTTAAACATCATCTCTTGTTCATTATAATGAAATCATAAAAACAGAAAATGAATGAATTTTAAAGATGGTCTAGCTCAGTTTCATTATTTCGTGTGTTGAGAAACTGAGTGACGGTTAAATAATCTGGCTGTGATATCACAGTGAGTTAGTGGCACATCTGGGACTAGAATCAGATCTGTGAGAGGTGAATAATAAGGAACTGGATAATTCTTTTTTTTTTTAATGTACTTTTAAAAATTATAATTGATTTATGGATAGTTCTTTTTTTTAAGCTCTTTATTGGAATATAATTGCTTTACACTATTGTGCCAGTTTTTGAAAAATATATATATATCCCCATATCCCCTCCCTCCCACCCTCCCTATCCCAGCCCTCTAAGTCATCACCCATCATCGAGTTGATCTCCCTGTGTTATGCAGCAGCTTCCCACTAGCTATCTGTTTTACATTTGGTAGTGTATATATGTCTAGGCTACTCTCTCACTTCATCCTGCCTTCCCCTTCGCTCCACCCCATGTCCTCAAGTCCGTTCTCTACATCTGCATCTTTATTCTTGCTGTGTCACTGGGTTCATCAGTACCATTTTTTAAGATTCTTTATATATGAGTTAGCATACGGTATTTGTTTTTCTCTTTCTGGCTTACTTCGCTCTGTATAACAGACTCTAGGTCTATCCACCTCAATACAGATAACTCAATTTCATTCCCTTTTATGGCCGAGTAATATTCCATTGTATATATGTGCCACATCTTCTTTATCCATTCATTTGTTGATGGGCATTTAGGTTGCTTCCATGTCCTGGCTATTGTAAATAGTGCTGCAGTGAACATTGTGGTACATGTTTCTTTTGGATTATGGTTTTCTCTGGGTGTATGCCCAGTAGTGGGATTTCTGGGTCATATGGTAGTTCCATTTTTAGTTATTTTAAGGAACCTCCAAACTGTTTCCATAGTGGCTGTACCAACTTACATTCCCACCAACAGTGCAGCAGGGTTCCCTTTTCTCTGCACCCTCTCCAGCATTAATTGTTTCTAGATTTTTTGATGATGGCCATTCTGACTGGTATGAGGTGATACCTCATTGTGGCTCTGAGTTGCATTTCTCTAATGATTAGTGATTTTGAGCATCTTTTCATGTGTTAGCCATCTGCATGTCTTCTTTGGAGAAATGTCTGTTTAAGTCTTCCACCCATGTGTGGATTGGGTTATTTGCTTTTTTGATATTAAGCTGCATGAGCTGCTTCTATATTTTGGAGATTAATCCTTTGTCTGTTACTTCGTTGGCAAGTGTTTTCTCCCATTCTGTGGGTGGTGTTCTTGTCTTGTTTATGGTTTCTTTCTCTGTGCAAAAGCTTTTAAGTTTCATTAGGTCCCATTTGTTTATTTTTTATTTTATTTCCATTATTCTAGGAGATGGGTCAAAAAGGATCTTGCTGTGATTTATGTCATTGGATAATTCTTAAATTAATAATTCCTTTGCCATCAAAATTTTTTTATGCAAATTCCTATTTCTCTTTGAGTCTCCTTTCTAAAATGTGAAAATAGATTTTCATAATACTTGTCAATACTCTGCTTCATTTATTCAGGCAGATCCAACAGACAATTTGTTGAGTGAGTTTTGTGTACCAAGTGCTAGGAACTTATGCTTTAGTGGTATAAACAGATGTTGAAATAATAATCATACAAATAAGTAATTGTAATCAGTTAAGTGTTATGCCTAAAAGTACAGAGTGATATGTGATCGGATAGCAGTGTTTGAGAAAGCTCCCCAGAGGAATTAAAGTTTTAACTGCAGTATGAAGGCTCAATAAAGTAAATATGCAAAGATGAGTCAGAGGAATGGAGAAAAGGAAAGAGGAAACAAGCATGTGCAAAGGCCCTGAGAAAGGACATAGTATTATCTGTCCTAAGAACTGAAAGACAGTTATTGTATTTGAAGCAGAGACAGCTAATATAAAATACAGGTTCTGCTGATGAGAAGTGAAGATATTTACTAGGCATCACTGAAGAAACCAGACAGCACAAGAAGAAGAAATGAATCCTGCCTCCCCCCCACCAAAGTAAACTGTGTGCTCTGTTAGAATTTTGTAGTTTTACAGATTCATTGTAAAGAAAATTACTTTGGAACCACTATAATATTCTGTTTATTAGATGGAGTAATACTAGGATTTGGGTACTTTAAACATGTATTCTTTTTCATTGGATTTTTCTTCTTTTCTATCTTGGTTTATTGGGAATTGAGGGACTGTTTTGATGTACTGGAGTGTTTAGATCAGGGACTTTTGCTTTTGATCAGCTGAACAGCCATAGAAATGACAGAGAGAATCTTACCCTGTTTTCTTGGCTGAGGTTTTTGTGTGGGTGTGTGAGGTGCAGCTGCACTGTGGGTTTCTTGGCAGTCAAGACAAGGCAATTCTCAATGCAGTTCCTCTTGAATAGGAAGAAACTTAAGAGTAAAAAGGCTGCTTTTCATGTATTAAATTCAGTGGAAAGCACCCAGGGCCTGAACCTTTGGCTGATATTTATTCTAAGTTATTTGGCTAAACGGATACAGCAGCCTCAGGCACATGCCCAAGCTTACGGCATGGAGGAACACATGAAGGAGAGATCATTAAAAAAATAGTCAAAGCTTTGTCTCAGTATAAAATTACCAAATATCGTGTGGAACTTAAAAGTCAATTTTTGTTAATTTCTGTTTATGGTTTATTTAAGTGTTCTAAAGAACACAATGAAAAGGCAAATTGCTAACATCCAGCTTTGCTTGCAAAAGTGAATCGTAGTCAGAAAGATCTTATCTCAGATTTATCACAGATGTATTCCCATATCTGCTTTTATTTCTCATTTGTTTTCTTCACTCTCCTTTGGCCTTTTCTGTGATCTATAAGCATTTTGTTTTTCCACATCCTCAGGTTAAATGCATATGAATATAGAGCTCTTCTTTTTTCAAGCACACTTGCATCCTTTCTTTGGATAAGCTTATCGTTCTTCATACTCTTCAAGTATCAATAAAAATGTCTGAGTTGCTGCCAGTGTTTAACTGCTTGATTATATCGCTACTATTACTTAATGTCATTGCTCTCAGAGTAGTGTAGAATCAGGTCCTGAGGTCAGTTACCCTGGGTTCAGATCCAGTCCAGCTACTGCCTATCTTGGTCCCATTAACTTCTCAGTTTCTCATCTGCAGAATGGAGATAATCATGTTCAGTGCCTCATAAGGTTTTTTTGTTTGCTTGTTTTTTGGTTTTTTTGTTTGTTTGTTTTGGTTTTTTTTTTAAGGCTTAAAGGGAAAAATGCATATAAAGGACTTGATTCAAAATAAGTATCTAGGAGAAGGATGTTAGCTATTCTTTTCTTCATGATTTAGAGCCAGTCTCCTAGAATCCGTTAATAGCTATCTTCAGCTCTTCTGGGTGATCTCATTCAGTCTAAAGACCATCTGTATGCTCATGACTCCTAATTTATATCTCTGTTCCTTACCTCACTCTTCCCCAAGCTTGAGATTTGTCTGTCTGACTGCTACGTATATCTGCACTTAAATATCTAATACGTACTTCAGGCATAACATGTCTAAAAATAGAACTTTCGATCTCTCTCACCTGCCCCTACTTGCTTCCGCAGTTTGTTCCTCCTCATTCTTTCCTGTCTCAGTTAGTGGCAGCACTCTCTGTACTTCTTAGGGGGGCTTTCTTCTAGCTACCAGACCCCATCCATTTTATCAGAACATCTAAAAGCATTTTCCCCAGAACATGTCCTGAATCTGACCGTTTGTCACCATATCCTCTACTAGCACCTTAGTCCAAGGGAATAACCCCTTTTGCTTGGACAGTTACAGAAGGAAGGGTCTCCTTATTTCTCTCTGTTTTCAGTCTTGTCTCCCACAATTTATTCTTCACATTGGAGAGTGATATTTTAAAGACAGAGATTATTTACCCCTTCTTCTTATGAAATTAAAAGAATATCCAGAATTTTTAAAAGTCTTTTTTGACTTGGCCCCCCTGACTACTTTCTGTCCCTCAAACACAGCTAGTTCATTCCTTATCTTAAGGTTTTTACATGAGCTTTCCCCTGTATTTGGATTATTTTTTCTCCTAGATCATCACAATGTTGACTCCTTGCAATTTTTAGGTCTCAATTCAGATAACAACTCCTCAGAGAGGCTTACCCTGACATCTTTCCTTTTTTTCTTAATAGCTGATCACTATCAGAAATTTCCTCCTCTTTTCTTCCTTCTTTTATTAATTGCTCCTCCCCAGTCCCAAAAGAATTTGTTTTATGAGGGCAAGGGCTTATCCATCTTCTTTACTGCCGTACTCGCAGTGCTTAGAATGGAACCTGATACTCAGAAGGTTTACAGTATTATATGGATGGATGGCTAAATGAAAGAATGAAGGAATGAATATATATCTAGTAAGTTTACAAGCAGGGAAATAGTTGTTCAAATATTTCATCCTTTTCAAACTTTGCATAGATACTTACTTTAGAATTAACCATGCTAATATTTTGTTCTTGTTTCCTTTATGTGTCTTCTCTGCTTTAGATTGTAAGCCCTTAAGGGTAGGAGGTATGTCTCCATTGTTTTTAGCTTTTCTTAGAATGCTAAGTGTTATTAGAGTACTTATTATTGATTGAATTGAATTGAAAACTCAGTCTAACATCTTTATTTCCTCTGAAGTTACAGTATTGTTATATATGTGTGTACGTATATAAATATACATATATAATTTAGTATAAATTCTGAAAGCAGATGTGTTTACAATATTCCTTCTCTTTTTATCTTTTGCAGTTCATAATTGGACCCTTGAGGACACGCTTCAGTGGTTGATAGAATTTGTTGAACTACCCCAATATGAGAAGAATTTTAGAGACAATAATGTCAAAGGAACAACGCTTCCCAGGTGGGTCTTTATTATTCAAATATATTTTTTCTACTCCTGGAGAGTAATGTTACTTTTCAATGCAAAATCTACAAGTTTCTTCTGTGGCTAAGGGCTCAAAGAAAATATTATAAATGTATCCATTCTTTGATATTTGTAAGGTATGGATTTCCAGGTTTTAATCAGTTTTTCTTGCCTAAATAATCTGGCCTTTTAAAAAATTTATTCCCAAGGAAAGTAATTTTGAAAATTAGAAAATGAGTCAACTACACCTTTTTTAGATAACATCAAAGGGCCAACCTCTGACCCCATTGTAAATGTAACAAAAACTTACTCATTTGATATGGATCCACCCTTATGAAAAGATTGGATTTGAATGGATTAATGTGCAGATTGCTAGTCTTAATTGGTATTCGTTTAATAACAACAAAAACCCACTTAATATTGGTGACCGTAAGTTAAACCTCAAAAAAGATGAAGTGTAATAAATAAAATGTAAAGAGTAGCAACCATTTTTGAATGTATATTACGTAGAGGCGCCCTGTGCTGTCTCACGTAAGCGCATGGTTAGAATGAAGTACAGTAGGCATCCTTATCCCCGTCTTGCAGGTTGAAAAAACCACGTCAGAGAGACGTTAAATATTTTGCCCTGGGTAGCATTTGAACCCAGATAGATCCAGTACCAAAGTGCAGGATGACAGTTTGTCCCTTAGATGTCTGAAATGAATTGTCACTACTTTTCTAAATTATGTTCTAAAAATTCTATTAGTTAATCTAATAATTGTTAAAGATTTAAAGGTTAAAATTTGCAATAATTCCACTGAAACTTGACCCTTACAAGATTGCTTATGTTCCATTCCAACCTAGATTGCTTCTTGTGTCAAAAAAGTCTCTAATAATGCTATCTAATTATTTTATGCATATTATATTTCTAATCAATTTGCTTACATATCCTATTTAAATAAGGGGCTTTTGTTGCTTTGAAGTTTATATTTTGGATCAAGTTGAAAGTTTTCATATCTCCTTAAATGTATTCTGAACATCAGCATCAGTATTTCTGATTTTATTGTGCACATGACTATAATGATGAAATTATGGAGTTAAGAGTCAAATCAACAAGTGCATATTAAGTATCTTTTATGTTCATGGTGCAACTAGATGCTGGAAAGAAGGAAAAAATAAAATAGAGCTCTTACTTTTAAATAAGACAAGTTTCTAAGTTAAAACAAAACGGGATAGTAGAACATTAAGATGAAATTAGGGTTTTTCAAGTTGTTTATGGTACCCTGGAACGTATAGAAGTTTTTTTTTATGTTGTCCTTTGGGAAGTTCCTTTGTATAGCAACGATGTGAAATAAAATAGGCCGCTCGATGTTTTGACCATAAATGTTATAGCCACTTTTTTCTTTCAAGTAAAGGTTATCAGAGATAACCTTAAGTTCTGGTAGAATTGTTGAGATAACATCACGCACTTAATCAAGATCAGTTTTTTAAAAATAGTGCACATATTAGTATAGAAGAAACGTTTATAAATGTAGAAGTTCAGCTTTCAGGTCAGCCCCCTGGAGGCTTTTCGAGTGGAGGGGAAAGGAAAACTGGAATAGCCTTCATCAAGCCCCTTTTATATGGTAATAGAAGTTAACAACTTTTAAACTTTTTTGTAGGGTAACTGTAGATACAAGAGCTATTTATAAGAATGTATAAGAAAATGTGTCACACATTCCAGATGTGTACACATACCTACAATAATTCATCAGTTTGTTTCCTTTCTGTGACATTAAAATATTGTTACATCTTCAGTAGGTAGGTAAAATTATATTAGTTTTATGTCATGGTTATCTTTAAGCCTTTTACTGTATTTTCTATATTCTGTAATTCTTGTTACCGGAGCTTATACTAAGGCTCTCTTCACCTGACACATGCCTCCTCATTCCTTTCAGACCTGTGTGAACTTCCCTGACATCCTCACCCACTCAGGTAGAATTGCTTCCACCTCTGGGCTCATATTGAACTTTGCATAAAATTCTGTTTTTTAGTGTCCTTTTTACTACATCTCATTAACTTTCTTAAATTTAGTCTACTGAGAGTATTGCTCTTCATTCATGCATCCATCCATGCATTCATTCATCTGTTATATAAACATTTATCAAGCATCTACTTTTGCCAAGCACCATGCTAGGTTTGGGGATAAAGAGATAAGGCATAGTTTGCCTTCAAGCACTTTGATAAGTGTCATATTAAAGATGTAACAGGAGCATACGCAAAAGGTTACCTGCAGAGATGATGAAGGAAAGCATTTTCTGTAGGGAAAGCTACTTTACTCTCTGAAGTTTTATAGAAACCTCATAGGGGTTCTGTAACCTGAAATCTTCCTGAATAAAATGTAGTGGTTCAGAGTACAGTCATTGGAATCATACACATTTGAGTTTGGATCCCTGTCTTACTTCTTACTAATTAGTAACCTTGGGCAAGTTACTCAGCCTCTCGCTACCTTAGTTTTCTCGTCTATAAAATGGCAATTTTACATGTATTGTAGGTTTTTTTGAATTTTAAAAGCCCTTAGCACAGTACCCGGCACGTAGTACATGCTTGTTTTTAATTGTCATTGTTATTAACAGTTTTATTACTGTTACTACACTTTGTATCATAAGATCCTTCTTGGCATCATACTTGGTTGATAAGAAGTCTTGACTACTGGGATACTTAGATTTGAAGTCGAAAACATTGTGATTTTGTTTCCTTATTTCACCTTTGCCTCTTGGCACCCTGCATACTTTCTTCATTCCTGATGAAATGGTTCAATACTCCTTACTACATCAGTCCCTCGATTTAGTCCCCCAACCAGCGATTACTTTTTACTTTCCATTTATGACTTCAGTGGACTTTAATTTTTAAATACTCTAATATTAGAATGTAAAGGTATAGGTTTTTAAAAAGATGTTTATTAAGAAAAGTAATATGGTCTAAATTGAGGATGGTTTTTAAAAGTCTGCTATGTTAAGTAAATTACTTACAATTTTCTTGTTTATGAAATAATAGTAAAACGCCAGAGGTAATTGATGATAAAATATTTTGAATATGATAAATTTCTAAATCATATTGAGTATAAAGTAACCTTAGAAAACAGAAGCATCAATATAGCAACTAAATTATTAACATACAGGAGTGTTTGCACTGATAAGTATGTACTGAAAAGGTTTTTGATACATGTAATAAAGTATTAAATTGCACATGGATGAGCGCTTAAAGTAATCATCACTAATATGTAAAGTGTTAAATATGTTGCTGAAACATTTGAATTTACATACTAATAATATTTTTAATATATATGTATTTTTTCAATGAACAGGATAGCAGTGCATGAACCTTCTTTTATGATCTCTCAGTTGAAAATCAGTGACCGGAGTCACAGGCAGAAACTTCAGCTCAAGGCTCTGGATGTGGTTTTGTTCGGACCTCTAACACGTTAGTATTCTCTCTCACAAAATATGATGTGAAAGAATAATCAGATCATCTGTTGTTTTTTAAAGAAGAAAAAAATAAGAAAGGTAGTAGACCAAGAAAAATCCTCTGTTAGCTATAAAAGAAATATAATACTATCTAAAACAAAAGATTTATAGGATGAGATTTTCTGTCATTGAAATACGGAGTGTGGAATTTGCAAAGCTGGTTACTGACGTAGAAAACTATATGCCGATAATTTAGAATTAAATCTAGATTTAAAACTCTTTACAGCAATTTTAATGTTGATGTTATTATAGCTGGATATTCACTGAAGAGTCCTTTAAAAAAAGGTACAATCTAACCATCTTGGTAACATGAAGTAATAAATCCTAATTTGACTTTATTAATTACCAGGAAAAGGATTTTTAAGATATAGATCAAGAGCAGAGGCCCTAGAGGCAGGACTTGAAACTTTGCAATGTAACAGACTATTCTGGCAGAAGTACAGGGTGGAGAATGTTATTTGATTGTTCTAAAAAAGAACATTTAAGAAATTGCTTTGTCATATTTGTAAGGAAAATAAACCTTATTCTTCTTTACCTTGACAGGAATACTTTCTTCCCAGGAGGAAAGTTTAACATATTTACTTCATTTAATTTCAAATTTCAGAAAGCTTTGGGGGAAAAATATTTGAAGAGAACACATTTTAAAGGAATTATTTTATTTTTCAGAAGCTAAAAAGGAATAGCAAAATTAACCCAAGAAAAATTTTCTTTCACAAATTATAAATTAAGGAACTAATCTTTATTTTACCTCAGTTCTTGAAGTTGAGACTTATAGATTTCTATGATACCATGTTGGGAGTGCCCCTGCTAAAAAAGGGTTACTGGAGTGGTTGGATGGATTCCATGACTTTACTGGTGGTTCTTTTTGGCTCAGGCTAAAAGAGCAGCTGGTGAAACAGCTGGAGCTCCCCTTTGTGAGAGTTGGTAGAAATGCACTGTTGGTGGAAATTACAAACCCTAGGAAATAGAACACTATTGAAATGCTAGGCATTCCACGGAGATGATACCCTTTCTAACCTTTTCATTGTCCTAAGTTTTCAACTGGGTCTTTTGGGGGTTGTCTTCTGTGAGATTTGATCTTGTTTTTTTCATGTGAATGATTGGTCAAAATAGAAATTAAACTACAGAATTTGTCTCTATATACAAATTGGTTGGGAATATTTATATTGTATTAATCCAAAAACAAACCACTCTCTAAGCCAAATAGTATTATCATTTGAAAAGAAACCAAACTAGTCTCAAAGAATGTTGAAAACAAATGTTTTAATAACAGACCAGTTTAGAAGTTAATGATGCATTACCTTTTAAATGTGTTTGTCTTAGAATTATTGAGTGAATGAGCCCTACATTTGGAACACCCACGCTAGATTTATAAAAAAACTAGCAGTGTCAAGTGAACAGAGATAAATTTTAAAGGAGTTTTCACTGAAATCTTTTCCAGTTTGTGACTTGTCCATCTGTTTATTGTTATTTCTGGTGATTATAGTTCAGCCTGAGCAAGGCTCATATTTGAACTAGAGCCCGAGCTAAACCTTTCAGTCTGAGGCAGAATAAAAATAAACCCTTTTCAGACTTTGGCCTTCTGCTAAAGAGTGAAGAGTGAATCTCTTTCACTATAGGTGAGGGCGTGCACTCTTGAAATATGCAGTGCTGAGGGTCTCTGGAGTAGAACACACTGTTTATCACACTAGGTAAACATATATGAACCCTAGATTTGTAAGCATGAAAACTTTTCATTTCTGTAGAACTCTTCATCTCATCAAACATGCAAAATATCTTGTTTCTGGAGGTCTGGGCAGTTAGGCAGTTTTTCACTGAAAAACTATATCTCTGTGCAACAAATAATACATTGTATTGTAATAGTTATCGTGTCTCCCTGCATTGAGCCCCCACACTCAGAAATAAACTAGGAAATTATTTGACTGGTCATTTCTCTGTTTTGTGTTACTGAAGACAGTAGGCCCTGGCTCATTGCTTCTTACTTTAGAAAAAATGGTGAGGGGTTGCTCTCATGCTTGGTGCTGCAGCGGAGGGCGACCCTGATGTTTTTTCCTCTAGTAACCCAGATCTCTTTGGCAAATAACCACCTAAAACATTCCTTGTTATGATCATTTAACCCGTGGTTTCTCAGCCTTGCCACTATTCACATTCCGGGCCGGATAATTCCTAGATAATTCTTTGTTACTGCCAGAGTAGAGGCAGGAAAGAGACTGTCTTGTGCATTATTGGATGTTTGGCTTCTACCTATTAGATACCAGTAACAAACACCCCTTCTTCCACCTTCCGAATTATGACAAGCAAAAATTGTCAAATGTCAGCTGGAGGGAATATCACCTTTGGTTGAAAATTACTAACTAATCTAGATATGTGGCGATATGCTTGGGAAAAACACTTTTTGGTGAATGGTTAGGATTTCAGTTTGTGTATCAGAGCATGACCTCTACCTAACTTGTCTGAAGGAAGGGACTTGGAATGGTGATTGTGATACTATTTCTGACTCCTTTCACCCCACAGAGCACCATTCTCTCTTCCTGATTGGAGATGATTTTGCCACTTCAGAGGTCCCCAGGAATTCTGTCACTAGCTCCTGTAGCAGCAGGGGCATGGTGCATCCATGTGGGTTTATCTCTACCCTCCCGTAGGTCCAGTATATCAGGTAGTTATAATAAGCACATTGATTATTTGAAGAAAGAGTTAAAAGGTTGGAGGTTGTATATGGAAGGGACATCTTCATATTTTGTTTTGTTTTTATATATCTACTACTTTTTAAAATAAGTGGCTGTGTGTATTGAGATTCTGTGATACTCAAAGAGTAATTTAACCATCTGTAATTCTCTTCATAGGCCCTTCTCATAACTGGATGAAGGATTTTATCCTCACAGTTTCTATAGTAATTGGTGTTGGAGGGTGCTGGTTTGCTTACACACAGAATAAGACATCAAAAGAACATGTTGCAAAAATGATGAAAGACTTAGAGAGTCTGCAAACTGCAGAGCAAAGTCTAATGGACTTACAAGAGAGGTGAGTAGGTAAAAAAAGATATGTCTTGTTATTTATGTGGGAAGATACAGTTTGTGAATATGTAATATGGGCATGTGCTTATACCATTTATATTTAGGTTGGTACATACATCAGGAGTTCATTTCATATTTTTAGAAAAGTATCATGTTGTCATAATTGCAAATTTATTATTAAGGTATGCACTAGGGAATAAATGGGTAGAAGACCAGTGGAAATAAATCAGGTATAGGTAGAATTATATGTGTAGTTAAATTTTTTTTAACATGATTTAAATAATTATGAATTTCTTCAAAGCTTCTTCCTGAAGAGTGTTGTCCTTATATATCCTGTATTTTTAGCTCAGGATAAACCAAAATAGCTATATAGGAGGCTACCTGATGTTTTTGTTGTCCAAATTTAATATTAATAGAAAATGCTGTGAATTCTGATTGAAACATGTATCCTATTGCTTGATACACATTTATTCATTAAAATAATGAAATTTTGGAAACTTTTGTGAGGAATTTTCATTTTTATTGTTCTGTAAGGCTTGAAAAGGCACAGGAAGAAAACAGAAATGTTGCTGTAGAAAAGCAAAATCTAGAGCGCAAAATGATGGATGAGATCAATTACGCAAAGGAAGAGGCTTGTCGGCTGAGAGAGCTAAGGGAGGGAGCTGAATGTGAATTGAGTAGACGCCAATATGCAGAGCAGGAATTGGAACAGGTATTTATGTTTTAAAAAAGTATTTGTGAGGATATTTGTATTGCTACTCTGAGGAGTTTTTGGGTTTTGTTTAGTTTCCTACATTTAGTTCCATCATATACTCTTCCTTAGTTATTAAAGTCATCTGTCCATATTGTTAGCATTGCTCGAAGTTCATACAGCAAAAAACAAAGTACCAACTAAAAGATAAAGTTACCCTCATGTTCACTCATTCATGAAGTCCTATCCCATCATGTTAGTTGTCTTAAGTAAATCTGTTTAACAACTGTAGCATATCTCAGTTTCTGACTGTAACCTAGTATATCTAATGTTAAACTTCTCTGCAAATGTTAAGAATCTCTGTTAAACATCCATTTGAATCCTGTTACATGGTTTCAGAACATAATCTGCTACAAATTCTGAAGTTGTCTAAAAGATGTCCTTTCCAGTATCTGCTTCTACTATGCATTTACTCAGGATGGCGTTCAGGCATTGCACAATTCTTCAGAAAAGGCGGGGAGGTCCTGGCAGGATTTAATTTATAGGTGGATGTGTTAGTTTTATAATTCTATTAAAAAATACCACAAACTTAGTGGCTTAAAACAACACACATTTATTATCTTAGAGTTCTCAAGTCAGAGTCTAAAATAGATCTACAGGGCTACGTTCCTTCTGGAGGCTCTAGGGGAGGATCTGTTTCCTTGCCTTTTCCAACTTCTAGAGGCTGCCTGCATTTCTTGGTTCATGGCCCCTTCCTTCATCTTCAAAGCATGTCACTCCAACCTCTGCTTCCATGGTCTTATCTCCTTCTTCTGACTCTGACCCTTTCTTTACTAATAAAGAAATTGAGGAACAAAATGAGGACGAGAAGACTTGTTCAAGTTTAGAGAGTGACTCAGTTGTAAAGCAGAGCTGAGAACCTAGGTATTCCACTTCCCACTTTGCTCGATGCACTGTTGACTTCTCAGTCAGGTGCTAAACAAGAAGTAAGAATTATGTAATGGATGAGTTTCAGTTTCAACTCATGAGACAATGTTCAGGATACTTTACTAATTCCTTCAAGATTGTCATTTTTGGTAGGAGATGTCTGACTGAACGCAGCTCTCTTTTTTTAACAGTTAACTATTCATTTTCTCATACTCCGGACATCTGTCTTTTGGGTCTTTTCCCTGTAAGGAGTTTTTCCTCTAACTTGACTGCTTAGACTTACGTTACAGTCGGGTCCAATTTACTTGACAGACCTTGTCTATACAGAATGTAGTAAAGAACCAGGGAGTTAACAGAAAAGGCTTAGCCAAATTATACTGTGTCTAAGAATTAGATATTATGTCCTTTTCTCCTGTGAGAACTCCATGCCTGTTCCCACTGAGACTTCAACTCTTGGTATGTTCCCAGTGCTAAACTAAAAAGCTTGTTAGCTGTTTTTCTGAATTTGGCAGATAAGAAAGAGCAAATCAGAAAGCAATAGTGGGAATTCTTCTATAGAGACATAAACTGATAGCAGTATTTTACAGGAGACTGCCTCACAGTGAGGGAAAAAGACACAATATAAAGAAGGACCCCAAAATCAGAAATATTCTAGTCTGGGGTTTGGGCATAGAGACCTTGCACACTTTCGTAGACCCTAAGATTACTATGATACTACATCCCAGCACAAGCATAATAATCCTGATGAGATCCTCAGTCAGTAAGAGGTGGTTTAAAGGAGAGAACTGGGTATTTAAAAAATTCTGTCCTACATGATTACAGTAATGAGAGACACAACTTTATGAGTGCTTACTGTATGCCAAAACTTTATGCTGTGCACATCATTGCAAAATGTAATCCTCACTATACAAAGACATTATTCTCATATATTCTCATATTATCATCTTACAGATGAGATGTGTAGAGGTTAAATAACTTGCCTTAGGTCACCTAGCTGTTATGTGGCGAAGGCAAGATTATGTGTGTTTTATTCCAAAGTCCATGGTTTCGCATACTGCTATTAAAAGCTTTGTTTATAGAAGTAAGTTTAACTGGGAAATTAATTTACATATAATGCCACATAAGCCACAATTCCACATAGTTTGAAGCATTACTGTAGCTTGTCTGATGGGTAATCAACTTCTTAAAATTAGAAGGCAGGAAAATTTGGTACATATTCTGTATAGTGTTATTTTCTGTAAAACAAAAGCCTTTGGGTGAATAATAGTACTGCTTTACATTTTGTGTGGTTTAAATACTTTTCACATAAATTATTTTGTTCTTAAAGTCTCAAGAAGCCCAAAGTTAGGACAAGTCATAGTACCCCTGTTGCACATGAAACAATAAGCCTTTGAAAGTAAAGAACTTGCTGAAGGTCACAGAGGTAATAAATCATAAAGTCGGTCCAGAAACCAGGTTTTCAGATATTTAGGCTGTTTCCTGTGTGATACCATGTTTTTACTTATTGCTGTTTTATGCCTAAGACACAAAAAGTATATAAATAATTACTATATTTTTAAACAACTTAATAATACATCATTTGTAAAAGCTATTAATTACTCATTTTTTACTGCATATGTTTCCCTGTAAATAACAATGTAATTCAGGCTGAGGGTTTGGATTCTGGTTAAATGATAAACTTATGAATAATAGCAGAGAAAATAGTTGCTGTTATCAGAAGGTCAGAATTTCCAAAATTTTGAGGCATTATTTGACAGTCAATCAAAATGTTGGTCAGGTCTCAGTTTATACTAGAAATATATCAATTCTGTGTTAAATGTGTTTTATTGAGCTCATTTTGGGGAAATGAATTTTTGGCCATAACATTAAGGAAAATCTTTATGGTTAAAGAGAAAAATGAGTGAATTTGTTCATATTCTCTGTATACTTCCTTGGCAATGAAAACTGTATAGAAATTTTAGCTTTAAAATCTTTTGTGAGAAGAAGGGCCTGTGAGCTACACTTTGTAGTGTTATATACAACTCCATGTCACAGGACCTGAGCTCAGATTCTCTCTTGAGAGATTAGCAGGGACCCGCACAGCTCTGCCAGCCGTCTTATTAAGCACAGTATTGTCCCAAGCACATTGCACAGGGAGTCGTGTCAGGCAAGTGTTCCTATGATTTGTCTTAAGTGAGTAAGTGCTGTTTTACCCTTCCTGTTAAAATCTGTATTTTGAATTGTTTACTTCCTGTCTGACGGTTTTAAAGTTTTAAAAAGTTTTAGAGTTTTAAAAAATATATTTTCTACATTTTTTTTCCTGTGGTATCTGACAGCTGTTCTCATTATCAGGAATTTGTGTCTAGTACTCTAATTTAGTTTATTCTGGCACATGATAAGGTTTGTTTACATAAATTGGGTTTGATCAAACCAAATGTTCTTCCTTACGTTAGTTTAGGAATGAAGTTTCAGTTACTTTTACTTAACTTTGGGGAAAATTAATTTGCGGTTATAGTGCTCTGAAAGCAGAATGCTCCAGAGTTCATTTGTCACTTTGAAGGTCTTGAGTGTGAGTACATAATTTCGTAAATTCCATCATGTATCTTCATACATCCTTAACTTGAGCTCTTGATAGTTTTTAAGTGAATCATTCCTAGAATGAGTTGTCTCTTTCTTCTGTGTCATTTTCTTAGACTTTCCTTAAGAGTTTTTTCCTTAGCACTTAATACCACCCCACAACTCACTAGGCATTTTAGTTTTCTATTTATTGTCTGGCTCCCCTAAAGGGCAGCTAGAAGAACTTCCACATTCTGACACTGAAGCTATATGTAGTTTCCCATGGAAAAATCAAGAAGACTCTCACTCAGAGTCTATCTTCTAAAAATTTACACTTAGTCTGCAAATGCTAATTTATCAACTTTTTGGTTTGTGAGAAGCAGGAAAAAATTAAATAGAGGTGATAAACCAGACTATAATAGGCAGATATGCTTATAACACTGAGAAATAACTGGCCATAAAGAAGATGTCTGAAAAACTTTTAAAAAATGGTATAATTACTTTAAAAAATGAGTGTGTAGTTAGGTAGCTACAGCAGGGTCTTCTGGGAATATTAGAAGGGGTAGTAGAACCAGGTATGCCCCCTATTTTGGATACTTCTTCATATCCTGTCCACAAACAAAAAAATACATTATGAGAAAAACATAATCCATTTCAGTTCATACATGCCCGGGGTTTTTGTTTCTCAGTGAGTCTGGCTGTTATAAAATATAAAAATGCAATATTGCAACCTAAGATATATGTAAGCTCCCTCTCACCCTCTGGCTTTGCAACCTTGCTTAGTGAGTTTAAGATGTACTTAAAACTTCAGCTTTAGTTTTAGTGTTAGAAGTTATTGTTTTAGACTGTGATTTAAAAAGATGTTTATAAAGAGTGTAATTCAAATTGCTTTTTCTCTTTGGTACTAAAAAACCTTAGCTTAAATATCTCTTAAAAAGAGAAATTTCTCTTTCTCTCTCTAACCTTTCCCACTTTCCTCTACCCCTCTTCCTCCCTCCCTCGCTCCCTCCCTCCCTTACCTTCTCTCCCATTCCTGCTCCTCTTCTTTCCTACCTCCCTCCCAGGTTCGAATGGCTCTAAAAAAAGCTGAAAAAGAATTTGAACTCAGAAGCAGCTGGTCTGTTCCAGATGCACTTCAAAAATGGCTTCAGCTGACGCATGAAGTAGAAGTACAGTACTACAATATTAAAAGACAGAATGCTGAAATGCAATTAGCTATTGCTAAGGATGAGGTACTCGATTATATTGCAAAACTTAGTACGTTTCTAAAGGGATTAACCAGTTGGTATACAAAGATCGGAACAAAATTTTAGTATTGCAGATTTTTTTCACCAGTTGGAACTTATTGCATAGATTGACTCTCATAATCATAGGCTGTAAAGTAAAATTATTTAGAGAAGCATATACCTTTCAGAATGACCTTAGTACAATTTAAAAATCATACCTACTATCATTATCATAAATGTTTTATACGGAGCTTTTCTCCTCTAGGTTGCTGCTTCATATCTGATTCAGGTTAGTAGTTATTAGAAATTAATGTCTGACTCTTAATAATTGTGTGAAATTATTGAGTCTTAATCTGGTTTCTAGTGAAACAACAGAAAACTCAGTTCACTCACTAACACCTCCATTGCGGTAGGATGTAGTTTATGTTATTCTCCTAGTTTAAATAGAAGATTCCGGTCTTTCTGATTCATAGAAATTAGAGAAAAAATTCTCCAGAACAAAGTTTGGCTTAGGAAAGCATGCTTTCTCCCTCATCTGTTTTCTTTTTTGGAAAATAGGGCTATATCTTGGCTAATAATTCTCCACTGATTTTATAATTAATAAATTCAAAACAAAATAAACCCCATTAGTATATGTGTATTTTTTCCCAAACCCAGTCTCACTGTTCTCTCTTTGGGTTTCTAGGCAGAGAAAATTAAAAAGAAGAGAAGCACAGTCTTTGGGACTCTGCATGTTGCACATAGCTCCTCCCTAGATGAGGTAGACCACAAAATTCTGGAAGCAAAGTAAGAATGTTACTGTTGCTATATGTCTGTTTTTATTGTGTTGAGATTTGTAATCTATAGACAATTTATGTTTTAATTTGTCATTTAATCGTGTACTATTATATCATTTATACTAATTCTGAGAGGGGGTAATTTCTTCTTGAAATTGGTTAATTGCCTCGGTCTGTTCCTGTGCTGTATTAAAGACTCTCTGATGCAACAAGTAATTCCTATATTGGCTTTTCCAGGAAAGCTCTCTCTGAGTTGACAACGTGTTTACGAGAACGACTTTTTCGCTGGCAACAGATAGAGAAGATCTGTGGCTTTCAGATAGCCCATAACTCGGGACTCCCCAGCCTCACCTCTTCCCTTTATTCTGATCACAGCTGGGTGGTGATGCCCAGAGTCTCCATTCCACCCTATCCCATTGCTGGGGGAGTTGATGATTTAGATGAAGATACACCCCCAATAGTGTCACAGTTTCCCGGTAAGTGGTGAGTTCAAACAAGAGAGTTGGTATGTTTTAAGAGTAACTTTCTGCCATGCCTTTTATGAATCATTTGCTTTGAAATCTATGGTGACAATTGTTGATTCTTCATTTTCTCTCTTTGCTGTTCATTGCGTTTACTGTTTGAGAATACTGTGAGGTGTGTGTTACACATATGTGTACGCACACATACATAATAACACATCATATGTGCTGAGTCACTGTATGATGAAGTGCTGAGCTTTGAGGGAAAACATCCTTTCACATGGCAGCTTAATCTATAGAGGAATTAAAAATTAGAGGAAGACCTTGGAAACCTGAGTTCTAATCCTAGCTCGGCCACTAACTAACCAACTGCGTGACATTGAACCAGTCGGTTTATTCTAAATTGTTGCCTTCCCAATAGGTATGTTTCATAGTATTTCGTTTTGCTTTTCCAGCTCTACCCTTTTATTGAAAGACTATTATGCTGATGTGTTTAACTCATAAAGCACTAAATCCATTCCCCTTTAAACAAAATTAAATTGTGTTTAAATTTAGAAAACATTTTTTTTTTGTTTCTAGAAAGTGCAGCTTCTCCCAAAAGTGGTTTTAACATGTACAGTTTTCATTATAATTGCTTTCTTTTGCTGTATCCTTTGACGATGTTTATAGTGTAAAGAATACCTTTTGGTAGGAAGGTGAAATTTTAATATTTTAGATTTTATTAATAAATTGTAGAATTTATTAATAAATATTTGGAATTTCTGCACAGTTATAGAGAGTTTAAATTTAAAATGGTGCATTTCTTGTATTAGAAATCATTTGAAAAACTGTTTATCATTATTATTGCTTGCCTGACTCATTTTCCAAATCTTTACAACCTTTTTGACACAGTATAGCTAGAACAAGATTCCAAAAACTAGAGAGCAAAATTTAATCATTAATCAGCTGAAAACTTACACAGAAATGTGAATCTTTGAGACACAAATCATGATATATGAGTGTTTTGCAGTTTGAATTTTTCTGTCCAATTGTTAGAGCTTTCCTGAAGTTATAACTTAGAAAGGGTTCTAATGTTAAAACAGTTTTGTGGAATAAAGCCCTAAATTTACAAATAATTAATCAGTGACTGTGTGCTTGTGTTCATTTCTGTGATTTTAATTATCTGGTTTAATGGCAAATAGATAATGCAAGCAGATTGGGGAGACACTAAACTCTTACAAGAGGAAGGGGAAGAGAACAGATTGTAAATGCAGTGAATACTGAGAAGTATGTGACCTCAGTCATTCACTTGCCCCATGCTGCAAGATAGTGATGGTTGCAAAGTTTTATCAAGATCTGGGCCAGCTCTGCAGTTTGAATACTGTCAGCTTGTTTATTTGAATTATGTGCACTTAAGCTTGCCATATGCAACACTGATTTATAAGTGTATGATTTTGTTTGAAATGATTGCCTTTTAAAGATGTGCTTCCTCCTTAGAAACCGTAATTATTCAGTATCAGAAGTGTGCATATATGTATTGCCTAAAATTAACTAGTTTTTTTTTAAAGCTCTTTTTTGGAATATAATTGCTTTACACTCTTGTACTAGCTTTTGAGGTACACCAAAGTAAATCAGCTGTATTTATACATATATCCCCATGTCCCCTCCCTCCCACGACTCCCTCCTGCTCTCCCTGTCCTGGCCCTCTAAGGCATCACCCATCATCGAGTTGATCTCCCTTTGTTATACAGCAACTTCCCACTAGCTATCTGTTTTACAGTTGGTAGTGTATATATGTCTATGTTACTCTCTCACTTCGTCCCAGCTTCCCCTTCACCTCCCCCACACCCCCAACCCCGTGTCCTCTAGTCCATTCTCTGTATCTGCATCCGTATTCTTGCCCTGTCACTGGGTTCGTCAGGATCTTTCTTTTCTTTTCTTTTTTTTTTTTGGAGATTCCATATATATGAGTTAGCATACAGTACTTGTTTTTCTCTTTCTGGCTTACTTCGCTCTGTATGACAGTCTCTAGGTCTATCCACCTCATTACGTATAGCTCCATTTCATTCCTTTTTATGGCTGAGTAATATTCCATTTTATATATATATATATATATATATATATATATATATATATATATATGTGCCACGTCTTCTTTATCCATTCATCTGTTGATGGGCATTTAGGTTGCTTCCATGTCCTGGCTGTTGTAAATAGTGCTGCAGTGAACATTATGGTACATGTTTCATTTTGGATTATGGTTTTCTCTGGGTATATGCCCAGGAGTAGGATTACTGGATCATATGGTAGTTCCATTTTTAGTTTTTTAAGGAACCTCCAAACTGTTTTCCATAATGGCTGTACCAACTTCCATTCCCACCAACAGTGCAGGAAAGTTCCCTTTTCTCCACACCCTCTCCAACATTGATTGTTTCTAGACTTTGTGATGATGGCCATTCTGACTGGTGTGAGGTGATACCTCACTGTGGCTTTGACTTGCATTTCTCTGATGATGAGTGATGTTGAGCATCTTTTCATGTGTTTGCTGGCCATCCGTATGTCTTCTTTGGCGAAATATCTATTTAGGTCTTCTGCCCATGTGTGGATTGGGTTTTTTCTTTTTTGATATTAAACTGCATGATCTGCTTTTCTATTTTGGAGATGAATCCTTTGTCTGTTGCTTCATTGGCAAGTATTTTCTCCCATCCCGAGGGCTGTCTTCTTGTCTTGTTTATGGTTTCTTTCTCTGTGCAAAAGCTTTTAAGTTTCATTAGGTCCCATTTGTTTATTTTTGATTTTATTTCCATGATTCTAGGAGGTGGGTCAAAAAGGATCTTGCTTTGATGGATGTCATAGAGGGTTCTGCCTATGTTTTCCTTGAGGAGTTTTATAGTGTCTGGACTTACATTTAGGTCTTGAATCCATTTGGAGTTTATTTTTGTGTGTGGTGTTAGGAAGTGTTCTAATTTCATTCTTTGACATGTCGCTGTCCAATTTTCCCAGCACCACTTACTGAAGAGGCTGTCTTTTTTCCATTGTATATTCATGCCTCCTTTGTCAAAGATAAGCTGCCCACATGTGCTTGGGTTTACCTCTGAGTTCTCTATTCTATTCCATTGATCTTCCTTTCTATTTTTGTGCCAGTACCATACTGTCTTGATCACTGTGGCCTTGTAGTATAGTTTGAAATCAGGAAGCCCAATTCCACCAACTGCGTCTTTCCTTCTCAAGATTGCTTTGGCTATTCGGGGTCTTTTCCATTTCCATACAAGTCGTAAGATTTCTTGTTCTATTTCTGTGAAAAATGCCGTTGGTCATTTGATAGGGATTGTGTTGAATCTGTAAATTGCTTAGGGTAGTCGAGTCATTTTCACAATGTTGATTCTTCCAATCCAAGAACATGGTATGTCCCTCCATCTGTTTTTGTTGTCTTTGATTTCTTTCATCAGTGTCTTATAGTTTTCTGCATGCAGATCTTTTGCCTCCTTAGGCAGGTTTATTCCTAGGTATTTTATTCTTTTTGTTGCAATGGTAAATGGGAGAGTTTCCTTAATTTCTCTTTCTGCTTTTTCGTTGTTAGTGTATAGGAATGCAAGAGATTTCTGTGCATTAATTTTGTATTCTGCTACTTTACTAAATTCATTAATTAGTGCTAGCAGTTTTCTGGTCGAGTCTTTAGGGTTTCCTATGTATAATATCATGTCATCTGCAGAGAGTGACAATGTTACTTCTTTTCCAATTTGGATTCCTTTTGTTTCATTTTCTTCTCAGATTGCTGTGACTAAAACTTCCAAAACTGTTGAATAATAATGGTGAGAATGGGCACCCTTGTCTTTTTCCTGTTCTTAGAGGGAATGCTTTGTTTTTCACCATTTAGAACAATGTTGGCTTTCGGTTTCTCATGGCTTTTATTCTGTTGAGGTAATTTCCTTCTATGCCCATTTTCTGGAGAGTTTTTATCATAAATAGATGTTGAATTTTGTCAAAAGCTTTTTCCACATCTATTGAGATGATCATATGGTTTTTATCCTTCGATTTGTTGATATGATGTATCACGTTGATTGATTTGCATATATTGAAGAATCCATGTTTTTCAGGGATAAACTCCACTTGATCGTGGTGTATGAACTTTTTAATGTGCTGTTGGATTCTCTTAGCTAGTATTTTGTTGAGGATTTTTCCTTCTATATTCATCAGTGATATTGATCTGTAATTTTCTTTTTGTGTGACATCTTTGCCTGGTTTTGGTATCAGGGTGATGGTGGCCTCGTAGAATGAGTTTGGGAGTGTTCCTCCTTCTGCAATATTTTGGAAGAGTTTGAGAAGGATAAGGTTAGCTCTTTTCTAAATATTTAATAGAATTTGCCTGTGAAGCCACCTGGCCCTGGGCTTTTGTGTGTTGGGAGATTTTTCATCACTGCCTCAATTTCCGTACTTGTGATTGGTCTGTTCATAGTTTCTATTTCTTCCTGGTTCAGTCTTGGAAGGTTGTACTTTCTAAGAATTTATCCATTTCTTCCAGGTTATCCAATTTATTGGCATATAGTTGCTTGTAGTAGTCTCTCATGATCTTTTGTATTTCTGTGGTGTCAGTAGTTATTTCTCCTTTTTCGTTTCTAATTCTGTTGATTTGCATCTTTGCCCTTTGTTTCCTGATGAGTCTGGCGAATGGCTTATCAATTTTGTTTATCTTCTCAAAGAACCAGCTTTTAGTTTCATTGATCTTTGCTATTGTTTGCTTCCTTTCTTTTTCATTTATTTCTGATCTGATCTTTATGATTTCTTTCCTTCTGCTCACTTTGGGGTTTTCATTGTTCTTCTTTCTCTAATTGTTTTAGGTGTAAGGTTAGATTGTTTATTTGATATTTTTCTTGTTTCTTGAGGTAGGACTGTATTGCTATAAACGTCCCTCTTAGAACTGCTTTTGTTCTGTCCCATAGGTTTTGGGTAGTTGTGTTTTCATTGTCATTTGTTCCTAGGTATTTTTTGATTTCCTCTTTGATTTCTTTAGTGATTTCTTGGTTGTTTAATAGTGAATTGTTTAGCCTCCATGTATTTATATTTTTTATAGTTTTTTTTCCTGTAATTGATATCTAGTCTTATGGCGTTATAGTCAGAGAAGAAGATGCTTGATATGATTTCAGTTTTCTTGAATTTACCAAGGCTTGATTTGTGACCCAAGATGAGATCTATCCTGGAAAATGTTCCATGTGCACTTGAGACGAAAGTGTATTCTGTAATTTTTGTATGGAATGTCCTATAACTGGTTTTTTCTTTACCTTTTTTAAAGTACTTTTTGATGGGACAGGATATGCATATGTTCATTAAAAGAAAACACTTATTACTAAATGTGAATAATTTTTTAGTGATTGTGATATGCAGAGAAATTTGAACTTTTAAATATTAAAAAGTACAAGAGCTGATTTAAAATTCAGTATGGTGTTTCAAAACTACTGAAATTTATTATCTCTGAAAAATAACTCATATCAAAAATTATACTTTGAGAGCTCTGTCTCCACCCAGTGGCACAAAAGTTAATACTCCACTCTATTTAGTTATTATAAAAGCATAATTTCTGGACCTGATGAATAAACTCTTGGCAGTAGTACCAGGGTATAGGGTAGGATAAAGGCTCTTCATTATATACTCTTTTAACCAGTTTTAAATCTGCACCATGGATATGTGTAAATTGTCTAAGTGTGAAGTAATGACATGGAAACCTGCCTGTGGTACGTTAAGAGCAAAGTGAAAGATTGTAAAACCATATACAGAATAATATTGTCTATATTTAGCTATGTGTAAGTAAAAAAGATAAAATATTATCAGAGGTTGGCTCTGTGTGGGTAGGAGAAGAGATGATAGTTGTTTTCCTATTACCTTTATAGTATCTACTAAATATTCATAGTGGGATTGTAACAATTTATTTAAAATTTCTTACTATAAAATAGCTGTTCGGATATGCCTAAAAATACTGAAAACAAATTGCTCATTTACTACACAGGTTAACAGATTTTAACATTTTGCTTTATTCGTCTTTCTTTTTCTCTTAAAAACGCATCTCCTCCCCTTGCTACTGAAGTTGTATATTTTCTAAAGTCTATTGTACTTTTATTGCATGCAGCTATATCTATAAGCAATAGATACAATTGTTGTTTGTTTAAAAATGTACATAAATTATCAAACTGTAAGCATCATTTTGCAACTCTTTTTGGTCAAAAGTATGTTTTAGAAAACTTCCACATTTATATGCAGATTAAATTCACTAAAACTGTTTAATATGAGTTAACCACATATATCTATTTATTGATTGTAATAATAAACCACAGTTTATCCATTTGTCTACTGAGATAGGTTCTTTCTACTTTTTTGCCCTGGCAAACTATGCTGAAATAAGCATGCTTATCTCTATCTCCTCGTTCCTAACTTTGAGAGTTTCTCTGGGGGACACCTAGAAATGGATTGCTAAGTCGTTGGGAAGGCACCTCTTTTAGTCATTGCCAAGTTGCTTTCAAAGTGGTTCTATCAGTTTACACACTCATTGTTTATAAGAATGCCTGTCTGCCTGTATCCTCACCATACTTGGAATGATCTAATTTATTTGTTTTGTAACTTGAATGGGTGTGATATGATACCTTAGTGTTATTAAAATTTTAATTTCTTTGCTGACTACTGAGGTTGAGTACTATTTCATATTTATTGGTATTTGTCATTCAGATTTCTTCCTTTCTGAGTTGCTTATTCCTGCTGTGGAATCCCTCCAAGATTCCTTACTTATCTGGAAGAATTTTTTATTATTATTATTTTCTGGTTTTTTGAGGGCTGTAGATGTCTTTTCCTAGGCTTCGGCTTTTCTTTTTTACTGTGCTATGTTATTTATTTTCTTTTTTAATCAAATTGTTTTTTTAAAGAACGTTTTTAATGGCAAATTTACAAATCTGGTTTGTGTTTTTATGTCTGTTTTAGAAGGCGATAGATTGTTGTTTGCTCTACTAAAAGTTTTAAACTTTCGCTTTAATCCTTTAGTCTTTTAATCTACCTGGCAGTTATTTTTGTTCCTGTTGTGAGGTTGAAATCCAAATATATCTCTTGATGTATGGATAAACAGTTGTCCTAGTCTCATTCCTGCTCTATCCTTGCTTATTTGTAATACAGCTTCTCTCCACAGATACATAAATGCTTCCAGGCTTTCTATTTTTGTTCCATTGATCCCATTCTGCTTTAGTTGCTATGTGTAGCTTTATAGTATGTATTAATGGTTCAATAGGTTTAAATTTTTCTCTATTAAATTCAGAATTGCTACTCTTGGCAAATTATTGTTATGAATTTTAGGATCAGTTTATGAAACTCTATGAAAAGTTCCATGGGGCTTTTACTGGAATTTCCTTAAATTTAAAGATTAATGTTTAGATACCTTATAGGTTGTTTTTTTATAGTTACACGTACTACCTTGCTTTAAAAAGTTACACTTCAGATTCCTTGTTGCTGATGTGTAGGGAAAAGCTGTTGATTTTGGTAAGCTAATTTTGTATACAGAAACATTGAATTTTTCTATAAGAGTCTTTCTATTTTTTTGTGTGTGGACTGTAATAATGAATGTTTTTCCCTTTCCATTTATTCCTTGTGCCTTTTTCTCAAGACAATCTAAGACCTCCAGTAAAATGTTGAATAAAAGTGCTGAAGCTATTGCAGGCATATAGTGATTGCCATTTCTAACTTTAAAGAGAATGCTTCCAGTATTTCATCATGAAGTGTGTTGTTTTGTTTTGTTTTTTGCTTTGTGTTTAATGGGTTGCCTTATTTTTGTTTTTTTTTTTGTTTGTTTATTTGTTTGTTCGTTTGTTTTGGGTTGAGCTGCGAGGCATGTAGGATCTTAGTTACCTGACTAGGAACTGAACCTGTGTCCCCTGCATTGAGAGCACAGAGTCTTAACCACTAGACCACCAGGGAAGTCCCTGATGGATTACTTTTTTTTTTTTTAAGCTCTTCATTGGAATATAATTGCTTTATACTCTTGTACCAATTTTTGAGGTACACCAAAGTGAATCAGCTGTATTTATACATCTATCCCCATATCCCCTCCATCCCGCAGCTCCCTCCCACCCTCCCTGTTCTGGCCCTCTAAAAGCATGACGCATCATTGAGTTGATCTCCCCTTGTTACGCAGCAACTTCTCACTAGCTATTTTACATTTGGTAGTGTATCTATGTCTTTGCTACTCTCTCACTTCATCCCAGCTTACCCTTCGCCCCCCACCCCCCCACCCAGCCCCATGTCCTCAAGTCCGTTCTCTATATCTGCATCTCCACTCTTGCCCTGTCACTGGGTTTATCGTACCATTTCTTCAGATTCCATGTATATGAGTTAGCATACGGTATTTTTTTTTCTCTTTCTGGCTTACTTCGCTCTGTATGACAGTCTCTAGGTCTATCCACCTCATTACGTATAGCTCCATTTCATTCCTTTTTATGGCTGAGTAATATTCTATTATATATATATATATATATATATGCCACATCTTCTTTATCCATTCATCTGTTGATGGGCATTTAGGTTGCTTCCATGTCCTGGCTATTGTAAATAGTGCTGCAATAAACATTATGGTACATGTTTCATTTTGGATTATGGTTTTCTCTGGGTATATGCCCAGTAGTGGGATTACCGGATCATGTGGTAGTTCCATTTTTAGTTTTTTAAGGAACCTCCAAACTGTTTTCCATAGTGGCTGTATCAACTTACATTCCCACCAACAGTGCTATTCTGTTGAATTTTAATCTGTTTAAATAAATTCCTTTAAATGTCAGTGAAACTATTTTTGTCACAATATTCTGTTTTTATAATAATTAGATTTGGTTTGCTACATTATTTTATTTAGGGTTTTTATGTTTTTAATCATAGATTAGTCAATAATTTTCCTTCCTGAAACTTTGTTTGATTTTGGTATCAAGCTTATATTAGCATCATAAAATAAGGCAAAGAATACTCCTTGTTCTTTTACTTCATTTTTTTTTTTTTTTACTCTTATAGAGACAGTGAAGTAGTTAAGAATTTGGACTCTAGAACAAGATTGCTAGAGTTTGAATCGTTACTCCTTCATTTTACTTACATGTATGTGATGTTGTCTACTATTTTATTTTGTTTTGTTTTGAATGTCCCACAAGACATTAATTTTTATTTGTCTAACTTTGTTGGAGGTACTCTCTCTGACTCTCAGCTTCCTTGTCTGTAAAATGTAACCTACCTTGTGAGGTTATTTTGTAATTTAAATTACATAATATTCATAAAACAATTTGAACATACCCCAGCCTATTATAATCCTCAATAAATGTTTTGAATATTATTCTGTATTCTGAAATAACATATAGATGATTCTATGAAGATTTTGAAGAAATTGCCTATAGGCACTTTGAGTTTGGTGTGTATGTATGCTGGCAGAAGGGAAGGAGACAGATTTTTTAGTTATTGATTCAGTTTCTTATAATGGTCATAAGTCTAGATTTGTTTAGTTATATATTTCTAAAATAGTATTTGTTTTATCTGAGTTATAAAATTTGTTGGCTTAAAGTTGTCCATAGTATTTTATGATTTTAATAATGTCACATCTTTAAATTTTTTTTAATTTCTCCTGCCTTGATTAATCTGGCATGATTTATCTATTTTATTTCTCTACTTCATTCTTCAAAGAGCTAACTGTTGGTTTTGTCGATATTCTCCATTTAGCTCTGCTCTAATCTTTTATTTCCTTTCTTGAAACTTACGCATTTGTTTGTTTTTAATATTTAGATACCTAGCTCATGAATTTTCAGTCCTCCTGTTTTCCTTAATGTATGATTTTATGGCTATTAGTTTCCCTCTAAGAACCACTTTAACTGAATCTATAAGTTCTGATACTTATGGTTTGGTTATCATCTAGTTTTAAAATGTTTCCAACTTTTAATATGTCTCTTCCTTGAAATGTGAATTATCTGGAAGTATATGTTTAAGTTTCCAAATGTATTATGTTTGTTTTGTTGTTTATTTGGTTGTTAGTTTTTTAAAATATTTTTACTTATCAATTTCTAATTGTATTGTGCTTAGAGAGTAGCATCTGTATAACAGTTATCCTTTGATATCTCCTGAGACTTGCTTCATGACCTGGTATTTTTTTGATCAAATATTTTAAGTTTTCCACACATATCTGAAAAGTACATTTTCTTAATTGTTAGTTATAGGATACTATATTGTTGGTTAAATCATATATTAGTTATGAAAAATCTTCTATATACCTACATTTTTGTCTACATTTCAATCAGTTGCAGAAAGATGTTTGTTAAAATCTCTAATATTTATAAATTTTTTCTTGTAATTCTGCTCACTTCTATTTTATGTAGTTTAAACCAAGTTGTTTGATGAATACAAGTCCAGATGTATCTTTTTAAAAGATTATTCTTTTTTGATTATGCAGAGACTGCTTTATAGCTAACAGTACTTTTTGCCATTGTTTGTATTATCTGATATTAAAATAGCTATAGGAGCTTTCTTTTGGTTAATATTTGCCAGCATAACCTTTTCTCTTTCTTTACTTAAAATTTTTTCCATCATCAGGCTCTGGATATGTCTGCATAAGAAATAGCAATAACTTACTATTTTGCATTCTATATGAGGATCTCTGTTGCCACTTAAGGCCAATTTAACCCAATTTCATTTAATCTGCTTGCTGACCCATTTGGATTTATCTCTGGCATATTATTTTGTGGTTTCTATTTTCTGTACCTCTTTTCAGCTTCTCTGTCATTCTCCTAAAGGATCTTCAGATGCTTTAATTTTAGACACTCCCTCCCCATCTTATATATTAATGTTGTCTAGTATTTTGTTTTATTTTGAATACCCTGCAAAAGTCATTTTTTATTGTTTTATTCAGTCATTGTTCAGAAATACATATATGTTTCTCTGTTCATCATTGTATTTTGCTTTTTATTCTTTCTTTTTCTTTTTTTTCTTCTTCCTTGAAAATATATTCTTTGGTAAGAGTTCTTTCAGTTAGCAACTGGGAATGGTAAATTCTCTGTCTTTGTCTGAAAATGTCTTTATTTTCACTCTTACTTGAGAATAATAGTTTAACTGGATATCAAATTCTAGATTAACAGTTATTCTCTGATAGCATTTTGATAACATTTGTTATTTTCAGGCCACTTATTGTTGCTGTTGAAAAGTTTTAGTAAGGCAGATTGTTCTAGTTCTTTTTAGTTAATTTCTTGTTTCTCTCATTGCATAGAAAATGTTTTCATTCTCTTTTGCTGTACAGTTTTACTGTCATGTAATGAGGTGTAGATTTTTTTCCCTGATACTTGGTGTGCTTTTGAATGTGAAGATGATTATCTTTTTTCAGTTACAGAAAAATTATTAATCATTTTCTCTTTTAATATTGTTTGTCTTTTCTCTGTTCACTCCTACTGAAATATTAGTTGTATAGAAATGTAAGACTAACATTAGCCTATATATGTTGGATCTTATTTTATCTTCCACATCTGTTAACCTTTCTTTTTATCTAATTATGCTGCATTCAGAGAAATTTCCTTAGATCTGTTTTCTAGATTACTTAATCTTTCTTCAGCTCTAATTTTGTTTAACTCATTCTTTGAATTTTTAATTTCAGTGACTGTTTTCATTTCTATTAGTTCTCCTTGATTTTTCATAAAATCTACTTGTTTTTTAATGCCTCATCCTTTTCTCATATTTTTAATTTTTATTTTATAGTTTAATGATCTTAAACATCCTATTTTTTAGTGTTCTTTGGTAATTGTATTCTTTGATGTTCTTGATTGATTATTGCAGCTATTTCTTGAGTTTACATAGTACATTGACTGCTGCTTTGTAGCGTTTTACTGAACTATCTTAAAGAGATTTGTTTTTTTTCCTTCCCTCCAGGGAAACACTGTGAGGAGTAGGAGTGCTCCTCAGTATGATTTCTTTTGCTCCTGGCGGTAGTTTCAAGGGCTTTACCTATTCAGGACCATCTTTTTTTTGTTAACCTTTTGGATTTGAGCTTCATAGACCCTTCTGGTAGTGTAAACTTGAACTCTAAGGTAATATGAGTTAGCTTGTATTGAGTTTGAGTGTTGAACACCCAGAGTATTGAGTTTCTCACAATAACCTTTTTAAATCCCTGTATCCAGAGAATATGCATTGAAGGAAGTTCTGTTGTTCATTGGTCAGATTTTTCTCTAGGATACCCTCCCACTGAGGAGTGTAGCCCATCTAGGCCCAAGCTTTTATCCAGAACACTCACAATTCCTATTTCTCACCTTGTGTGGGCTTAAGACATCATTTATATCCCCAAATTAAGCCCAAACCCTTAAATTACTGAGACCGAGAACCTCCCACAGCAGTTCCAACCTCATTCACAGGCCTATTAGCTCTGACTTTTAGTCTTTCTGTTTTGGCATCCGAGAATTTTCTCTTCTTCCTTGCAAACTCAGCTATGCATTTAAAACTATTGTTGTAGTTTATTCAGTATATTGAAGTACTTGAGGCTATTTTAAAGTGTGTGGTTGGGGGTTGGGAATGGTGGTCAGGTTATCTTTGTCTGCCATATTGATAGAACCAGAAGTCCCTATATTACTTATTATTTTGGTGGCGGGGGGACCCCCTTATTCAAAACCAAATTTTATCTTCTTTGCCATAAGAAAATACAGTTTGCACACTAGTGTCATATTAAATCACTATGGTTCTATATGTAATTATTGATATTAGAATGAAAAATTATCTCAGAAATAGATTTCTGTATCGTGAACTTCAGTGTTTCATTTAACTACTCTTATGAATCACAGGTAGGGATGGCTGTCGGCTTTCATTGAGAATTAATAATGGCCTTAAGGTATTAAACATATTCACCTTTAGCATAGGAGAGCTTCTTACAAGGTCAAGTGAACTGCTTTTTAATCTTATATGAGTTTTATGGTGTTATAACTGTGTGCAACTCTCTGTAGACCTCTTTTAAGCCACAAGGAGAAACGACCATCAACTCCAAGTGTACATAACTCTAATGGAGGGATTTGTGCATTTCTCTAGGTGAAAGAGAAGGCGATATATGTAAGAAGAAAGTTTTTCAAAAAGATTGTAGTGCTGTAAACAGTTTCTAGATGTGACCCATTTACTGATTCTCATCTTTGTTATCTTTATTGGATTACTTAGAATTTTCCTCATATAAACTATTTACTTTTTTTCTTAAATCTCCTGCATGCAATATCTTTCCATCTTTGTGAGTAATACTCATTTTTCCAAGCAGGGAATCCTTATTCTTCTCAGCCCTTCTCATCACACCTAGTCATGGCTGAATGTGGCTACATTTTAGGGTAGATACCAAATAACCAGTGATTGATGAGAATGGCTGCATTATATGCCACGCGTTGTAGAACTTAATTATCTGTGTCAGACTAGACACATTCTTTCAGTATTTGTAGGATATTGTTTCTTCTTTGGCAGTGAGAACATCAGACTAAAAATTCCCAGGGTTTCTTCCAGTTCTGTAATCTATGAATCATTATAAGTAAGAGAAAATTCTAGTGTTTGTCTAGTAAATTATAAATATTTTCATATTATGTAATTTGTGTTTGGAAAAAGCCTTGTATGATATTTATGGAGGTAATCAAATATTCTGAAAACATTCCGTTTATTTTCTTTTCTTTTTTTCCAATCCATCAAGTTATTTCAGTGGCTATTTCTGTTTGAATTATTCATTGGTTCACTCAGTAAATACTTATTATACATCTGCTTTTTGCTTGGCATTGTGCTAGTTGTTGTGATGCAGTGTTGAACATGGTACACAGCTATTTACTCCAGAGTCTAATGGAGGACAGACAAGAGCAATGTGTTGAGATAAGTCATGTCATAGGGAAATACACTTTGGTATTGCCATGTGAGTAGAAGAGGGCAAACACTGACCTTAAATTTGGAGGGGCTGGGAAACTTCCTGGAGGAACTACTCTTTAAGCGAAATATGAGGTCAAGGGAGAGCTGAGATGAGGAAAGGAGGTGTGGAGGCACGAGTTACTATGATACTTCTGGGAGCTGACTGAAGTATATTGTTCCTAGTATTCCTGTAACAGAGAAAGGGGACACCAGTTCCAAAGTAGAGGCGAGATAAATCAGGCATTCTAAGCCATGTTAAGGAGTTAGACTTTACCCTAATCCTAGAAGTAATGAGAGCCACCTAAGGGCTTTAAGCAATAAAATGTCAGGTTCCTTTTCCATTTTAAGATGATCATGTAGGCTGCGGTATGGAGAATAAGTTGGAGGAGAAAGATCACTTATTATTCTGGTGCAGTAGTCCAGCATAATGCAACAGTGGTGGTGGGGAGAGGGGGAAGTAGAGAGATGTGAGAGATATCCAGTAGGTAGAGTTGGAATCACTTTATGATGAACTAAATGTGGATTATGATGGAGGAAGAAGAGTCAAGAATGCCTTTGATTCCAACACAGATAACTAGGTGAGTGGTGGCATATTTTTACCAAGGTAAGGAACACAGAAGAAGGAGTGGGTTTGGGGAGGAAAATGTTGAATTCAGTGTGGGCACCCGTGGAACACCCGAATGTCCAATAGGCAGTTGATTGTGAAGTTCTAAAGTTGAGGAAAAACACTGAAGCTGGAGTCACAATTTGGGCTTCTGTTGACTGCAAAGGAAACTTTAAGTATTGGGAGTGACGTTGAGAAGAATAAGTGGAGCAGGAATAGAACAAGGCCTAGTACAGAACTTTGAAGACAGACAATTAGGGGTCAGTAAAGGAAGAGGTAAGAATGTGGTTGGAGACATCAAGGAAAGGACAAAGTAATAATGTCACGTGCTGGTCCAATGTCAAGGAAGGATGGAGATACTCATTGAATTTAGCAATGAGGAAGTTTATCATAACTTTGTTCATGGTAGTTGCAGCGAAAATGTATGGAAGCACTTTACCATTCTTTGATGAATGAGTGAAGATAAAGTCGTGGAGAAAGCAACATAGATGATTCATTTACGTAGAAGGGGAGAGAGATGTCAGCTGAAAGTCTGAGGGTAGAGGAGGTTTTCTTGTTGCGGTTGTTGGTTATCTGTTTGTTTTTCAGGTTTGTTTCTTCAGCTTTTATTTTTAAGTGCTGATGGGAAATAGACAGGGAGAGATGAAAATAAAGACAGTAGAAGGGATACTCGGTAGAGTAAGGTCCTTGAATTTAGGGTAGAGAATGGGACAGATCGTGAAAGGAACAGAATGTATGAACTAGAAAGGTAGAAATGTAGTCAGCATCTAAATTATCTGATGTCTTAAGCTTATTATTTCAAAAATGGAGCAATTCTGAATGATGGCAAGACCAAGGGGTGAGAGTGGGTGGTGGAGTAGAACAGAGGTGAATGTCTGGTGAGAAGAGAGAAAAACCATGATAGGTTAAGGCATTGATCTTATAGATGAGATGGCTCAAGCTGATGAGAGGTGGGATGGACTGGTAAGAGGGAGACTAAGCAGGAAATGACGAGTAAAGTGGAGCGAGAGATTCACGTGCTTAATAGTGTAAGTGTCAAAGGAACACAAAGGAGTGAGGGTTTGCAGGCAATACTGGGGGGTGAGAAGGCCGTCAATCTGATGTTCTGATGCTGCGGCACGTGAGGTATGTAAGAATGAACGGCTTCAGCCTGAGAAAAGGGTATTCTTAGGAGAGCTGTGTTTCCATTAAGGCAAAGAAATGAAGTGCCCATTCAGTGAAGGTTTAAGCACATGGGGAGGTTTGTCTACTCTCTGCGTGGGTCTGCACTGAGACTGGGAGCAGAAACAAGGTAATCTAAGACTTGTGGTTAATTCCACAATAGTCACTGTTCAAAAAACAAGTTTTTTTCTGACCTTTTGCCTAAAAAGTAGTGAGACTATATGTACAGTATTTAAATGATCCTTGATTTAAAATTTCTCAAAGTTCAAACAAGTTGTGCTGTCTCAAGAGAGATATTTGTTGAAAAATCCAGCCTGTGTTCACTGAATAGTTTTCTCCTTTTAATGTTAAAATTCATTACAAGGTTTTCAATAAAGTACAGACTCCTTATAAGTACACTATATTGATTTTTAAATGTAAGAATTTGTTATCTTGGGTAAATTTTTAAGCCTTTACGATTAGTAATGTCAGATTTTATATTTAAAACCTCATGTGTTTATGTTCACTTCCATTTATTTTTCAGACCTGTTTTTGTTTTTGTTACATTTTTTTACTTCTTAACTTCCCTGAGAAGCAGTTTTATAGGTTATAGAGGATGGTGATAATTGTACAGTTACTTCAATAAAGGTAGATTCAGTGGTGACAGATTGGTAACATCCGTTCTCTTTGATGTGTCTTTGTAGTGTGCATGAAGGGAACATTGGACTTTGTCAGCGTTCTCATTTATTTCCGCTTGGCTTTCAGGGACCATGGCCAAACCTGCTGGATCACTGGCCAGAAGCAGCAGCTTGTGTCGCTCCCGCCGCAGCATCGTGCCATCCTCGCCGCAGTCTCAGCGAGCTCAGCTTCCTATACACGCTCCTCACCCATCACACCCTTGGCATCCCCACCACCCCCAGCACACACAGCACTCCTTACCGTCCCCTGATCCAGATATCCTCTCAGTGTCAAGTTGCCCTGCTCTCTATCGAAATGAAGAGGAGGAGGAGGTCATTTACTTCTCTGCTGAAAAGCAATGGTATTTGGCAGTGAATGAACTACAATGTGTGTTGGCTGGGTGGGTTGGAGGTGGCAGGTGGGTGGGAGCGGTGTGTTATATGAATTTTCTTCTGCTGCATAACAAGTTATCACAAACTTAGTGGCTTCTAACAATACCCATTTATTAGCTCTCAGTTCTGTACGCCAGAGTCCAGGCTTGGTGTGGCCGGGTTTTCTGCTCCGGGTCTCACAAAGCTAAAATCAAAGTGTTGGCTGGGCTTTGTTCTTATCTGGAGCTTGGGGGCCTCGTCAAAGCTCACTTGGTTGTGGCAGAATTCAGTTCCTCATGGTTATAGCACTGCGGTCCTGGTTTCTGTGCTTGCTTTCATCTGGGAGCTGCTCTCAGATTCTAGAGGCTGCCTGCTATTCCTTGCCATGTGTGGCCTCTATCTTGAAAGCTAGCAACAGAGAATTTCCCTTCTGTCAGATCCCTCTTTTGCTTTTTGAATCTCTGCCTTCCTTTATCTCTGATCTCTAGATCCAAATTTAAAAGGCTTACCTGGATAATAATCTCTCTATATATTAAGATTGACTGGTTTGGGCCTTAATTACACCTGCAAAATCCCTTCACAGCAGCACCTATGTTAGTGTTTGATTAAATAACCAACTGGGAGAAGATGTGTGTACACCAGGGCTGGGAATTGGGGGACTATCTTAGAATTCTGCCTGTCACAGACATAGGATATTTTGAGATATAATTGCTTAGAGGGCGTTGCATACAGTTGACTCAAGTTTTAGAATATAAACTTGTTTAGTGAACAATTTTATGTGTAAAATATAAAGGCATAGCTTAAATATACTTGAGCACAAGGAAACATTAAATATGACTGAGGTTTTAAAATATTTGTTGCCACTTGATTTGTTCTCTTATATGCTAGTACTTGCTGGCAAACAAGCAGTATCAGATGCGAAAGGTTTAAGAAAATGTCAGGGACTTAAAGAAGGAAATGATATTCATAATAGTTTTTTTTCCTATAAAATGGATATAGCAGCAATGTATTCTAGTCCAGTGAGACCAGTTGCTATTGGGGAGCTCTCTAAACCATATTGCTCTTTTGGAGCAGTATGGTATTAAGTGACAGAAAAACTGGTATTGGTTTCTGATTTTGCCACTTAGTAGCCACGTGGCCCTGAATTATTGTTCTCGTAAGAGAAAACTGAAAGGAATGGTCTGGACACTCTCCTGAGCCCTGGTGGCACTCTGTCATGTGATTCATCACACATAATTGTTTCGTCTACTAGTGAAAGTAAATTTTATGATTAGCAAGTGATCATTATAGCATATTTCTAAGGAGATAGTATGAGTTTTGTATTCTCATTGTAACTGGAGAATCTGATGCAGCTTTGCTTGGTGAGCACTTTATGATTAGCTTTTTTGTCTAACTTTTGCACCAGTAAGATGGCTTTACTGACAAAACTAATTTCGTGTGGCTTATGGAAATTAGTGGGAAAACTCTAGAGCTCTGCTGTCCAGTAGAATTTTTGTGTTGATGTAAATGTGCAGTCCTCATTTCAAAGAGCACTGTCAAAAAGTCACAGCTAAGTCATAAATATGGAAAGAATTCGGATTCAGAAAACTTCCTCCTCTCCATTTTAGTGTTTTAAGTGTTGAACCACCAGAATCCTTACAAAATAATAATAATAATAATAAAATAATAATAAAAACCTTTACTGTTTACCACGTTTATGTTCTATGCATCATTGCATGTATATGCTCATTTAAACCTTACCTTGAGTTAAGTCTTAATGTATATACGTTAAACTTACATAAGTTCAACCATGTGTCACTGTGGGAAAAAATGAAAGCAGAAAAATGACATAAATGGTACATACAATTAAGTTCAATATTCCAAAGAATATATACGCTAGAAAAAATGGAACATTTTAAGGTGTACCAGACCTGTATTCCAAATCTGACTAGTTATGCAGAAGAAGCAACACTTCAGATTATTATTTGTTTTGGAATTAAGATGTTAGAATGAGAAGTAATATTAGAGATTAATCAAATTCTCAGACAAGAAAATTGAGATCTGGTTAAATTAAGTGATTTGCCTAAGATTGTACAGCTGATTAATGGCAGGACCAGGACAGGAATCTAGGTCTCCTAACTTAGATCAGTATTCTTTTCACACATTATTTAGATTTTAGAAGCTACTTTTTAAAATATTTTTAACCTAGTTTAGAATTTCACACACAAAGCAGCCAAACCACATAACAGAATAGAAAGTAAATTCATAAAATTTTGACTGAATCAGCTTCTGGCTCTGGGAGCTGAAGAGCTTCAGGGAATAGTGATATATACTATTCGATTAATGGACATCTACTCCAAAAAGAAGGCTTGCAGAAAAGTCCCTACCAGTGATTGATTTCTGAGTCCTTTCTTCCTATCTGAACTGACTCTTGCCTCTGTTAGCGCTATCCATTATCAAATTGTAGGAGCATTTGAAAAATTATGCAGTACATGGAACTGTATAAAATGAAAGGCATTGTTTGAGTCTTTATTTGCCCAGGAGCCTCCTGAGAGCTTGTAGTGTAATAAAGACAATCTTCACATACATGTGTGAGTAAAGTTGATAGAAAAGACTAAATACATTTAGTAGAAGTCTAATATATATCTAAAGTATGGTATTAACAAAATACATGTCAAAATCAATAAACGTGCATATCATCACATGAATAACAATAGTAATCATAGGTCATCCAGGGTGAGAGATCAGTCAGTTCATTCGCTCTATAAATATGAATTTAGTCCTTGCCATGTGCTGGGTACTTGCTAGTATCTGGAGCTGCCAAGACTGGAGAGACAAGGCCCTGGCCTCGTTCCAGCTGGTAGAGTGTGAGCGTGTGTGCTCCTGCCTTTCTGTCTGCAGTTCTCTTTCTTCTCTCACCTTATTTCTTTTGCCAGTTACTTTTTACCTTGGCTGTGCTCTTCATTTTGTAATCATTCCTTTCATAGAGTGAACACTATTCAGGTATGGTACATTCAAAAAGGAATAAACCATTATCCCTCTTCTTCAAAATCTTCCTCCCTCCCTCCCTTCCTTCCTTCCATAATTATCCACTATGAACTAGTCACTATTCCAGAAAATACAGAAGTTAATAAGACTCCCTGTCCTCGTTGTCTCCTTCCTTCTGGGGAAACTGATTATAAACAAGTTAATATAAAATATTTTAGGTAGTGGTAAGTTCTGGGATGCTGAACGATACAGGTAAAAGGAAGGAGAGTGCTGCTTTGCATAGGGTGGTTAGGAGAGGCGTCTCTGGAGAGAGAGCATTTGAGCAGTGACCTGAGTGACAGGGAGGAGAAAAAAAGATGAGGCAGAGGGAACAAACAGCAAGTGAGATTGGCATGTGGCAGGAACAAGGAAGAGGCAGAAAATGGTACGGTGTGCAGCTGGAGGGATAGCCATGGGCCTGACTGTGCAAGGCTTTGTGGACTTTGGCGTGGACTTTGGAGTTTAGCCCGAGTGTGTGAGGAAGCATTGGAAAGCTTTGAGCAAGGGGACGATGTGCTCTAACTGAGTTTTTAAAACCATTTTAAGGGCTTGTGCAGAGAAGTAACTCAGAGGGAAGAGCAAGAATGGAAGCAGGGAGGTGAGTTAGGAAGCTATCGCAGTCATTGAAGTGACTTCCTGGTGGGGCAGGAAGAAGGACGGCAGTGGGACAGGAAGAAAGGGTGGGTTTGAGGTATATTATGAAGGAATAGCTGATAGCATTTACTGTATGTTGGCTTTAGGGTTGTAAACTTTATTTTTTCCAGTCTTCTTTATTTCTCTTTCCACTGCGGAAAAGGGGGAAAAATCACAAAAAAATAAACTGGTGAGAGTGTTTTGAAAGTCTGCTTAAAAAAATAGCTCAGTATCGTTACCTTTCACCCGCCCTCCACGCCCCACCCCGATGTACCTCCGCTCTCTTCCCTTCCTTTTTAAACTTGGGAGAACTTAATATTTTAGCTTAGTATATTCTTTTCTTCCTTCCTTAGGAAACTGTATTTAATCAGTTTAATGACTAAAACAGGAAGGGAGAAGGATGTGACTAAAATTCATCTTTTCAGCTATATGTCAACTATGTGACTTAGAAAGAAAGATTTTCAGTATTGAAACAAAACAAAAAAGTAGCTGAAATGATAAAAACCTATACAAATTTAAACATTTTCATTTCTTTGACAGTTGAAGAAGGTGTAACTTTAAGTTACACTGTTTTCTAGATTGGGAGGTATCATTGTCATAGTTTATGTTAAAAATTAAACATTGAGTTTTGATAAGTTATTCAAATTAGTGATTGTCTAATTTTGTTGAAATGTGTATAGAATTTTAACGTCTCTCCCTTTTATATTTTGATAGCTTAAACTGTGGAAGTTTGTCTTGGTTGGATTTAGCTAGAACGTCTGCTGGTACCTTTAAGAACACATTGATTTAAAGTTTTACCTCTGCCTTTATCTCATCCAGGGAAGTGCCAGACACAGCTTCAGAATGTGACTCCTTAAATTCTTCCACTGGAAGGAAACAGTCTCCTCCTTCAAGCCTTGAGATATACCAGACATTGTCTCCTCGGAAAATATCAAGAGATGAGCTGTCTCTAGGGGATTCCTCCAGAGGAGATTCGCCCATAACTGCAGATATCTCCCGGGGCTCTCCTGATTGCGTGGGTCTGACAGAGACCAAGAGCATGATCTTCAGTCCTGCAAGCAAAGTGTACAACGGCATCCTGGAGAAGTCCTGCAGCATGAACCAGCTCTCCAGTGGCATCCCGGTGCCTAAGCCTCGCCACACGTCCTGTTCCTCAGCTGGCAATGACAGCAGAGCCATTCAGGAGGCCCCGGGCGTTGCCAGGATAAGCAGCATCCCACACGACCTTTGCCATAATGGAGAGAAAAGCAAAAAGCCATCGAAAATTAAAAGCCTTTTTAAGAAGAAATCTAAGTGAACTGGCTGACTTGGTGGAATTCCATTCAAGTGGCATCTTTAAACTTTTATATCCCATCCTTCACGCCTCTTTGTTTTAATTTTAGGAATGTAACTCCATTGGGGCTTTCCAGACTGGATGCCATAGTGGAATGTCCTTAAGGGCAACTGTCTACTGTCTGCTTATTTAAATGACTATATAATCAATTTGTCAAGCCAGTTATTACTGAAAAATCATTAAGAGATGAGACAGTTTACAGTCATTTTTGCCTATTTATTTCTGCTTTATTATTAGTGATGTATATACAACGTTTTGTTGAAAGCCACTGTGGACTTACAAGCTTTAATGGACTAGTAAGCCAGCATGGGCTTGCAAAAATTTCTTGTTTACCAGAGCATCTTCTTATCTTTCCACAGAGCTATTTACATCCTGGACTAAAATAACTTAAAAGGAGTAAAACTAATTGCACTACTGTTTTCCAGACTGGAAAAATGTCTCTGCAAGTGAAACTGTATAGAGTTTATAAAATGACTATGGCTAGGGGACTGTTTTCACTTTTAGTTCAAAATGGGTTTTTAAGTAGAACCTAGGGTTTCTAATTGACTTGATTTCTGGAAATGAAAACCCACGCGTTTATTATGGGAAGCTTCTTTAAATGCATTTAACATTATAAAGTTTCAGGTCCTGCTGTAAAGATCATGTTGTTTTGTTTTTCCCAGGGCTTTCACTGTGATTTTCTGCACTGCAGGCTGTATGATAAAATATAAATAATTTAAAGAGAGAAGGCTTTTGATCCCTTACACAAAGTGGAAGAGTTAAAACTTGATTGAAGGACTTAACACATTCACAAGCATATACTGAAGTGGGGCGGGGGGGGGGGGGGATGTGGGGATTCAGGCACTTGTTTACAGACTCCATAACTGCAAAGGATTTATGGTTTGTGACAAACTTGTACTGTGGAAAAGATAATAAATTGAAGACATTATTGTGTGGGACTGTGCTGATTTTTGTTGGTGACACTCCACTGAGAACACTGTATGTGTCCTGGAGAGCGGTATAAGCTCTCTTCCTGCTCAACTGCAGTGTAAGGAATAGTGATGTTTTGGAAGTAAGTTGTCAACAAATTTCTTTCTATTTTATATTGTTTGTCATATTTTTATGTAGTTTGAAATGTTTAAATGTTCTAATATCAAGATTAACAAATATAAGTTTATGGTGCATTTAGATTGTGTTGTATTAATTTATAAAGTTGGGGGTTTGTTAAACTGATAGCTTATGATAGAGGTAACTTTTACTGTGAAGATTGTCACCTGGAGCAGCAATTGTTTGAAACGAACATAGTGTTTTGGACTAATTATAAGGTGTTAACCTGAAAGGTCAAGAGTTGAGGAACATAGGCCCTAAAGCTATTTAGGAAGGGGAAAAATTGTACATTAAAAAATTGAAAAGCATTCTGGAAAGGTTCTTCAGAGTGAAGGGAATATCTTATCTTTTTTCTCTTCCTTACAACCAGGCAGGAGTTCTTCCCTTTGAAAATTGCAAAAGGGATGAGAAGCTTTTAGTTTGATGAATAAAGAAGGTAAAAGCCACAGAGCGTCGAGTGGGGCTGGGAAAAGGAAGGTCTCTCGGAGCGCCCAGCCAGGCCCCCCCACTTGTTCAGGGTTAGAAGGGATCCTGGATCAGAACCACCTGGACGCTAGAACTTGTGGTTGGGGTGGGAGAGGCCAACCTAAGTAAAATGTGGGCCGTCTTAAGTCAGGGGATGCATTGTTTGTTCTAAAGTTCACACAATTATAAACAAATTCAACCAAGGGATACTTGCTGCTTTATGTTGCTTGTGACATTTGCTTTGCATTAGTACAATGCTCTGTATTTGTAAATTCAAGACTTTTGAATTACTCAGAAAATAATTGAGTTTTGGAAAGACAATTTCTGTATCACATAATTTACACTTGCAGATTTACACGTTAATATAAAATTTTAAAACTACCCATTTGTTACTTTATTTTACCCTTATCAAACTATGGTAGTTTCCTGATTTTAAAAGTATTACCTTCCTTATTGTAAAAAACAATTCATGATAGAAAAGTATGAAGAAGAAAAACAACAGCAAGCAGATCAACTTATACTGCCCAAAGTAATTGCTTTTAATATTTTGGTATGTTTTCTGCTGGATCATTTTCTATATGCTGATATGTATTTTATGTAATTAAAATCATACTATATAGCTTTATATTGTGCTTTTTCACTTAATATAGTATAAGCATTTCTCCAACATTATTTAAAACTCTTCATGAACAATGTTTTAATGATTGTATGGTATGCTATTGTATTTATTTACCATAATCTTTTTAATCATTCTTTTATTATTAAACATTAGGCTGTTTCCAAATTTCTAACATGTAGAATAGTGGCATTTAACATTTATCGAGCACCCTATATGCCAGACACTGTTCTAAACTCTAATATGTATTCTCATTTAACCTCGCAAGGTAGGTAAATTTTTTTTCCTTTTTTAAAATCGCCATTTTACTGATGCAGAAACTGAGCCCATAAAATTAATAATTTGCTGAAGATCACATAGCTGATACGTGGTAGAACCATGCTAACTTCTAAGTCATACTGCATAAATTCTAATGAACATTCTGATTCCTTAGAATATATATTTTTAGAAAAACATCAAGATTTTTAGTTTATTTGCACATATGTTTGTATGTATATATACACAGTCTCACATATATACTTTGAGGGTGACTTTTTAAAGTTCTTTCTCCATATAACTATGTATTCTCAATACTTGAGGGTACAAGTACCTTTTTACTTTAGACCATCATTTCAGAATTACCATTTGGTTAAAACTTTGCTATTTTAATAATTATTTTTTAATTGGTAAATATTGTCTAGTATGGATGGAAGGGTTTTTGTTTTTAGTGCTATATGTATTTTTCATTTCAGTGAATTGTCTCTTCATGTCCTTTGCCCATTAAGTTCTTGGGGTTCTAGTGTTTTTTTCAATCTTTCACACAATCTTTCACACAATCTTTCAAATGTAGCTAGCTATTCTTGTATTCATTTACTAACTAAAACAGTAATTTTTAAAAAATCAAATAGTATTTTTCACGTTTATTTTTAAAAGTAAGCTGAAGAAAACCTACATTTACCTTTTAGTCTTACTGCTCTCCTGTTGTAGGTCTTGGATCAGAGAGTAGATTAAACCTTCCCCCCCCACCAAATTACAGGTAAGAGACAATCAGAATCTGCTTAACTCATTCAACAAGTATTTAATAGCTTACTGTGTACCAAGCATCACGATACGCTCTGGAGGTATACAGACTAATGTGACAGGTACCTTCCCTAAAGGAACTTGGTATCTAACATTGAAGACAGGTCATCAACCCTTAAAATAAGGGCAGTAATAGAAAAGTAAACCAAGTGTTGGGGAGAGGGGTTATGTAACTCAAAAGTATTTATTAAATCAAGGATAATTTAGTGATGCTGATTTGCTGAGGACGTGGAGAGACTTACTGTGGCTGAAACATAGGGCACGTGAGTTTTAGGGCTTCTACTAACTAGTAGTCTAGTTCCGGCCATAAGCTTGCAGTTGCTGAGTTCCAGCAAAACACTTGGTAATAGTTGTGAGGGTGTTCATTCTGGGGTAAATGGTTTACTGGAGAGAAACAGTGTTTGAGCAACCCCACATAAGCCCTGATAGTACTGATAAAAGACTCTCCCTCCCCACATCCCCAGCCCTAAAACAAGATGGTCTGTTGAAAGAGACTCTCCTTTAGATTTACTCAGGCCTGATCCGATCTTATGGCAACTGTATTTTTAGTTTTTTGAGGAACCTCCATAATCTTTTCTATGGTGTCTGTACCAATTTACCTTCCCACTAACAGCATAAGAGGGTCCCCCTTTCTCCACACCCTCTCCAGCATTTGTTATTTGTAGACTTTTTTAAATGATGGTCATTCTGACTGAGGAGATACCTCATTGTATTTTTGATTTGCATTTCTCAACTGGTGTCAAGTGGGCTTCAGGCCAATTTTCAGATTTTGCCTCAGTCCCATGATTGGGCTTTCCTGAGGTTATCTACAGGTTTCTCGAGTAGCCCTCAGAGAGTCCTCTCCATCGTGATGTTTGTTGTAGGTCCAGGTAGGACATTTGTAGGGAGGCCTGTCTGGATCTTGATTTCCTATCAGTGAGAAAACATTGAACGGTGCCCAGGATCCCTTTGTGAGCTAGAGTTTTGACTGCCAGGATCTGTGTTATCCTGATCTAGTTTTTACTGTTTGTGTCGCAATGTCTTCATCAGCTTCCAAAAGTGAGAGAGCAAGCAGGGAGCTCCAGGTAAGGCTGGCAGTTGGCCCCCACTGGGTGAGAGAAGTTCTGAAGCGTGCCGGGGGCGGGCGGGCAGGCGGGCAGTGTCACAGTGGCTCAGCCACGCCAGATCCTCAGTCCTTAAAGCAGAGGCAGAGCTGCTGCTTCCCCTTCCCGCATCCTGCCTGGTTGGCCCTGGCAGGTTCTAGTTTCCTGTAAAGAAGGGCTCTAAGAAATGTTATCTGGGTCAAGCCTGTTCTTCATCTCTTGCTTCAGAATGCCACATTTTAGTTTCAAATAGTTGTGTAACATAGCAGCCAGCCCACCGTTGCAGTTCTGTTAAGAATACCTTGTGTCTATTCCTTAAGTACCGCCTCTTTAATTGCAGCATCTTAGTTCTAAAACACCAGGTGGGCTAATTTCCCACATGTGAGAATGTTAACTTGAGATACTCTCACAGACCTCAGGTCCCTGGGACATGATGACATTAGATCAGAGGGAAATTTCAGGGCGACATCACTTAGGAACTGGAAAAGTTTTATAGAATAAGAATGTGGCTTTTTTGTTTTTGAAATACCAGCTATTCAAGTTTGGTGCTTCTTGAAAAAGCTTTCTGTTAGCACATGAGATGTATATCTCGTCAAAAAGTACAATGACAAGAAATTGAAGGAAGGGGGGCTGGATGCTGGGGGGACGGGGCGGGTGGTGAAGCGTGGGTGCAGTAATGAACCAGAGGTTGCTTTTGACCTGTAATTAAAGGTAAGAACATGAACCTGAAAACAGGACCGAGGCCTTGGGACCTTGAGAAAGGAGAGGTGGTAGGGAGGGAAAAGATACATTTATTGTCAAGTCACAAATCTTGTCCATTTAATCCCTGAACATCTGAGCTAATGCTCTACTGCCGTGGGGCCTTGCTTTCTTCATTTCTCATCTTATTAACTTTAAAGAGCTAACTGAACCCAGCCTTACCATCTTTCATCCACTTGGTGAGCTTTCTAAGCCATAAGATGGATTTTCTCTGATTAAGATCTTTCTATGCCTTTCCATCGCCTGTAGGATAAAATATAAACAAACTAGCAAAAGAGCTTGGTGTACTGGGCCTGCTTACTTCTCTAGCCTCATGGCTTCACATTATGGACATAACCGAACCAGTTACACAGAACTTCATACATGTTTCTGAATAAGCCAGGCTGCTGCTTTTGCCTGGAACGTCTTCTCCAGTCTTGGGCCACAAACTCTAAATAAACCTTTAACTCAGCTCAGGAAGTGTTGCATACAAGCCCCTGATCTGAGTGAGATACCACTTCTGTGAACGTCCAGAACTTGGTGTTCATTACATCACTGTCGCATCATATTACAAGGACCTGGTTACTTGTTTGCCCAATAAACTGAACTGCTTAAGAGCAGGGACTCTGCCTTACCTTGCTTTGACGTCCCAAGGACTGGAACTTCAGGCACTGAATACATCACACGCCTGATGAGTGAATAAATGGATAACAGACGTTATTGCTGCCTTCAAGTTTCAGACTGTTAAGGGCATTCACAAGTTTAATGATTAGAAGACAGTTCAAGACTGTTACCCAATACAAATGAGCATTGTGTGGCTGTTTCCATTGTCTTATAATGCAAATTCCGAGGAAGGAACAGATCAAGATGGCGTGGAGTAACTAGTCTGTTTTCTTTGTGGAACATGTTAGATCTGGACTCTGAATGACAAGTGCTGTTTGACTAGGCCTCACAGAAATGGCGTCCGAATGCTTAGATTCTTTGCTCTCAGGCTCCGTTTAGGTGTTTGCTCGTGCAGTTAGCCTAGCCAGTCCTGCTGCTCTACCCCCTCTCCTGACCTCAGCTTTTGATGACTATTCTACATATCTGGTAATTAATGAGATTTCTTGTCTTATTAGATCTTATTCTTTTAATAATTATATAGTGAGAGCCTATAATATGCTGAGCGCTGGGCACAGGACAGTAACTAAGATAAACATAGTCCTTACCTTGCTTGAACAAATCCGTAAATAATTGTTTAAATCACCATGCTTGTTATTAGCGCTATGAAGAAAAAGGTTGCGGGGCTATGCGAGTATTTAATGGAGATCTAACTAGAAGGGCAGGAAGGGTCTTGCCAAAGAAGTGACATTTGGGCTTAACCCTGCAGAGTCAGGAGGAAACAGACAAGGAGGAGAGCAGGTTTCCGAGTGGCCCAGGTGGCGGCAACAGCATGTATGGCAAGCCTCGGGAGGAAGAGAATTGGTGTGTTCAAGAAACTGAAAGAAGGCCGGATCATAGAGAGGGAGTGAGAGAAGGGGGCCGGACGGTGCAGTGCCGTGCAGGCCGCATTTAAGACTGTAGACTAACTCCTGAGATCAGTGGGAAATCACTGAAAAGTTTAAATGTGGGGAAAATGATTCTTTTTTTTAATTTGAGGCAGTTGATTTATAATGTTGTGCCAATCTCTGCTGTACAGCCAAGTGACTCAGTTATACATATAGATACACTCTTTTTCCATATTCTTTGCCATTATGGTTTATTCCAGGAGATTGGACATCGTTCCCTGTGCTCTGCAGTAGGACCTTGTTGTTTATCCATCCGAAATGTAATAGTTTGCATCTACCAACCCCAAATTCCCAGTCCATCTTTCTCTCTTCCCTCCTCCCCGTTGGCAGCCACAAATCTGATCTCTCTGTCTGTGAGTCTGTTTCTGTTTTGTAGATAGGAAAGTGATTCTTCTTAAATTTATTTTTCATTTCTATTGCTTCCAGATAGCTTGAGGGGTAAACAGGTTGGTTTATATATCCTTGCATTCCCTCTTAGCATCTGTCACTAAATCAGATACACAGTAACTATTTAGCAACTTGGTTTCCAGGTGGAGGGAAACGAGCTTAAGGGTGAGAATGAGTAGGGTATTTCAGGAGACTAGTAAGGACCCTAGAGAGAACATGGGGGAGCCATGGGAAGGAGGGTGGTCACCTCCTTCGGTTAGAGACTTTGCATTAGCTGGGGCCACCGTGGCAAAATACCATAGATGAGGGGGCTTTAACGGCAGAAACGTATCTTCTCACAGTTCTGGAGTCTGGAAGTTCGAGATCAAGGTGCCAGCGTGGTCGGGTTCTGGGGAGAGCCCTCTCCCTGGCTTGCAGACAGCATAGCTGCCTTCTTGCTGTGTCCTCACATGGCAGAGAGAGGCAGAGGGAGAGGGGGAATGCTTAGGTCCCACTGTATGGTTTCATTGAACCTTAATTACCTCCTTGGTAGGCGTTGTCTCCAAATACAGTCACATTGGGGGTTAGACCTTCGACATAGGAATTTCAAGGGGACACAATTCAATCCATCCCAGGTTTTATACCGCGAAACCAGCCAATCAGCATGTAAGTCAACAGCACGAGGGGAGCTCTCTGGAAATTGATGTTTAGGACACCTCTCCTGGGTGTTTCTATTTCGTTTAATTCTAGGCTAGAGACTCAATCTACATTTTAAAAATATCTCCCGGGGACGATCCTGATTGCATCAGGGAACAAGGACTGTATCTCTGCATGTTATCCTTAGCCTGTAAACGAAGGGACTTCACATTTGGGAAACCTTTCATCCTCTCTTCCCCTTTCTCTGAAATTTTTTTCCTGATTAGAGAAATTTGAGAGCACTCAACATTTGCTAGGTCTGCACAGGAAAAGCACCGGCCTTTCCCTCTCTTGTGCTCAGTATTATTTGTCCTGCCAAGATTGACCAGGTTGTTAAACAAGCCGTAATCCCTGTGTAGCTGGCTGAGTGGGTCCCAAGCACACCTAACGTTCCCACACGTGGGTGGCAAGGCCTAGGTTTGAAGGAGGGAAAGTGGGAAGCACAATTTGGACCCTGAGGGCTTTAACGGGATCACATCCAGCTGCAAGTCACGGAAAACACAGCTAAGTGATGGCTCAAAAGATTGGGGCTTTATTTTCCCTCATAGGACTGGATGTCCAGAGGAAGGCGGTCCAGGGTAGCGTAGTGGCTCCTCCCCCTTTCCGCTTCACCCATCCTGAGCTGCCGAACTGCCCGGGATAACTGCACACCACGTGCACATGCCAGGCAGGAAGACGGGCAAAAGCAAAACAGTGTGTGCCGTTGACACCACAGGAAGCCTCGCCCATGAACCTCCTTTTTCAGCTCATCAGCCAGGACGATGCCTCACAGCCATCGTCTGCTAGAGCAGCTGGGAAATAGAATGGTTGGATATGTTTCTGCTCTCAAACACAATTCCACTGATAAGAAAGAAGAGGGAGTGGATTTTAAGTAAAGAATTAGAAATGTCTGCCACAGGTCATTGTGCGCTTGCCTGACCTTGAGATACATTTTAAAATATTTGAGTTTCTACCACGTACCAGGAACCATCCTAGATATTGGGAATACGATAGTAAAACAAACAAACAAAAAACCAAAAACAACAACCAAAAACAGACAAAGCAGACAAAGTCCCCCTCTCGTGGTGCTTACATTCTAGCGGGAGATACAATAAACAAATGGAATATGGAATACGTTAGATGAATGGAGTGTCCGAGTCGTGAGGGTTGAGGTGGTGGGTTGTACTTTTCAGCTGGTTGCTCAGGAAGACCAGCGTTACGAAGCTGGCCTATGAGTAGTGACATGAAGGACGTGAGGCATGTAAATTCCTTGGTAGGTAAATACCTTGAAAGGCGCCTCTGAGGCAGAGCAACCAGGAACAAGAAGTACAAAGGCCCTGTGTCTTCTTTGTGCTTCCAGTATATGTGTGTTTTATGGAGTCTCAATATTTTTTAATCTTAATTTCTTCATAGGCACATTGATACAGTTGTGCTCTATACAGCAATTCTAGGGGTGCTCTCTCCCCCTTTGGAAAAAACAAGGTTCTTGAATGTGCATTTCAGAAATTATGAAGGGCCTTTCCCCACTTCTCTCCCCCTCCTGAATCCTGCCCCCTTATTTTCTTATTTTCCTGGAGACGATGCTGTAGTAATTATGGAAGTGGACTCTGGTAGCTCTGAGTATGAGCCCGGACATTTCCTGCCTGGGATGTTGAGCGAATAGCTGATCCTCCCGGAGCCTCTTCTCTCATCTAAGAAGGTGGGAAGCTAATGCCTCTTCCACTGTTGCTGGACTGAATGAGAAGATGTGTGTGAAGGGCTCACCGCGGCGCTGGGTACCCATCGGGTATCTCTACTCTCCCCCCCTTCCTTGTGGTCTTCAGCCTCTGGGTCACATGGAATATCTGGGGTAGGTCAAGCGTTGCCCTGGGAAGAACGTCTCTTTACCAGCGTGTGAGAGCCTGCGACGCGTACACATTCTTCAGTGAAGTTGTATTTACCAGCCTGTCCCTACACCCCACCCTAACGTCTTCTGAGAGGTTGACGTGAGACCCATACTCACTTGAATGCCAGATGCCAGTGCTGCTCACACCGGAACCTCTTCACCATCTGGAACCGTCCACCTGCAGGCTGCATCCCCAGCCTTGCCGTGTGCCTCTTTTGCTCCATTTTGCCTCACCAACCTTGTCAGGGTGCCCAGTCTCCGGATACCATCCACCTCCTCTCATCCATCAGCCACATCTTGGCCTTCTCTCCTGTGTTCTCCTCCCTGAATTCCACAGTACATGACTGCAGTCACCTGGAACTTCCTGCAACACCCTCCTGATTCCTCACCAAAAATCCCACATTGAGATTAGTACAGCCAACTAGCTCCCTTTTCACTTCAGCAAGGTTGTTTCAAATTGGCTCACTTCTCAGTTCTACCAGTGACTGTTCAAACCCTTACCATGCCTTCCCATCACCTACCACACCACCAAACCCTCAGTCCCAGCAACAGAGAGCTCGGGTGGAATAAACATCTTCAATTTCTTGCTTCTTAACTTACAAAGTGATCTACGTATACAACTGTCCTCCCTATCTTTACCATCAGAGGAAAAGTTGGTTATTTTTCCAACCAAGAGTCATCCAGCTATTCACATTTTGAATTTTGTGCTCTCCTGCCTTTTCTGGGATTTGACTCACTGTCTCCCCTTTACTGTATCTTTAGTATTCCTCTTTTCATGTCTTTCTTTTTTATGACAGTGAGTCAAAAATTATCTGTACTCTGGTTATATTAAAACTTCTGTTGGCCGCAATGTCTTATCAGTGCTTTCCGTTCAAGGCTACTGTCTCCCCAGTCACTGCTGTGCAGGTGTGAATGTGTTACATCAGTTCATTTGTAACTGTGGTGCGAGCAAAAATGGATGCTCCACTTGTGATTTGCGTGAAAGAAGAGCAGTGTGCAGTGATTTGTTTTTGTGGTCTGACGGTGTGCACATCCACACACTTCTGTCCACACTGTTGAGACGCTGCAAAAACTTCATTTTGAGGTGTCAAAGCATCCTCCCTATAGTCCTGATCTTGCTCCATCGGACTTTCACCTGTTTGGTCCCCTGAAAGCAGCCCTACGAGGATGAAGATTCACTTCTGATGAAGAAGTGAAGACAGCAGTGCATTTGTGGCTCGCAGCTCAGCCTAAAACATTTTTAAATGAGGGAATATGAAAGCTTGTTGACAGATGGACAAAACATTGAAAAGTGAGGAGATTATGTCGAAAAATGATGTATTTGTCTTTTCTAAAAGTTAATTAGAATAAATTCTACAACCAGAGTGTGGCTAATTGTTGACTCACCCTTGTACATTGGGAAACAGACAAATATTTATTATCTTAAAAAAAAATCCTTAACTCTCCCACTTTCATATCTTACCCAAGCATCTAGGAATGCAGTCAATGATTATATATCTAATTTTGTTTTAAAGTTAGTCTCTGTCAAGGATTTATTAAACTCATTGATGAAGGACTCAGCAGAATGGGGAGGCTGGTTCAGAGAAAATTTGAGAGACATAGGTATATAAAGTCATTGAAAGGATGCTGGAATAAGATTGCTAAGTTATATATAAAATAAACCATAACTTTTGGGTTATGATATTTCCATTTGCGTCTCTCCAGAGACAAATTTCTCTGCCAGATCAACAGCCCCACTCTCCTCTTCAACCTCCCAAATACGCCAGGGTCCAAAGAAGTGAACAAGGTTTGGAGAACATTGCTTTAAGCCAAGTAAGAATTATAGGAATCTAGTTATTTAGAATTCCAAGTCTCCTTTTCTTGTCCTTATCGAATATACCAGCAAACCTTTTAATTTTACCTTATTTTACATCTCCGGAATAAAGCAAATCTGAAACATTTTTTAAAGCTGTAGTTTCCCATAGTTGCCTCCGGATGGCAGTATTGGACTAATATTCTCTCCGCTATGCCCCATTCTGGCTGCCTTCAAAATGTTATCTAATTTTTCAGTGGGAATAATTTTTGTTTCTAAACTTATTTCAGTATTTTTTCAATAATGTCAAATTTATCAGTAAGCAGGTAGAGTCCACAAGCTGCAATATTTAAAAGAACAAAACGACACTCTTTTTTTTTTTTTTCCCCTCCTTGGAGCTTCCTGAGTTGATTAGTAGAAACAGAACATATTGCAAGGTATAATTGTCACGATTACGCAGGCTGTTCATTTAGAATTTGTGTGTGCACATGCATTCAGTTGCCCCATCTGCAACGCATGTTGGAAAAATAGCCCCTTCTCTGTGCACTTTGAAACATCAAATGTTTCTCATTTGGAGCAATTTCTCTATTTTGTTTTGGGGATAATGAATGTTACCCACAAATATGGGAGGCAAGGGAGCAGAAAATACTCTGTACTACAAGGAGGAGGCTCTTAGAGATACACACATACATAAGTAGACAAATGTGAGCTGTGTGTCGGCCTCATGCATAAACAAGGCAAGTGCTGCAAAAGGGAAGTTGTGTGTGTTAATTAGATTAATGGTTTGAGAATAAATTCATTTCAGAGCAGCTGCTTAAATATTTCATTTTGAGTTATTTTGTGTAATTTGCTTTGGTATGCAATGGACAAATATTAAGTACTTAATTTTATCTTCAAGTACATCCCACCGATATTTCACTGATTTAATTCTTTGATTTTGGTGCTTTGGGTTTTCAGAGTGCCATCTTTTTAGTTCTGGTTAATCCACTTGACAGCTGAGTGTGACACAGGGACCTTGCAGTTCCCTTTTGTAAAAGTTTGGTCAATTACACCTTGGACCAACCTGTTTGGTCATCACGTTGATTACATCCTAAAAGGTTAGAGTTGGAAGAACTCCATGAGGACTTTTCTCACCCAGTGTTCAAGTGTTGCAATTTCCCTGAGAACGGGTCCTCCAGTCCCTGCATGAGCTCCCTCAAGGGTGGGACTGTCTCGGGCAGCACTGTGTCAATATTGGTCCCGCTGAGAGGCAGAGGTGACTCTGGGGATGTTTTTCCTCACAGTGAGCCAAGGGAAAGGCAGCGGCAGGAAGGAAATGCAGGCAGACAGGTGAGCAGGGTTGCTGCCCGGAGAGTTCTGCAGGCTACAGTGAGGAGTGTGGGTCCTTGGCTACACAACCCTCCAGGCAGGTAGCATGATTTCATCAGAAGTGGCACATGGGATGGAACCCGGCTGACTTCCCAGGCTTATTCTACATGCAGCGTGCAGAGGCCGCTGTGACCTCCATCTGTTATGAGAGAGACTGCCTTACTTCTATGGCTCCAGACTACTCCTCACCCCTGAACGGAATGCCTTGAACCTTAGATCCAAGTGATGGATTTCACCTTTGCTCCACTACTGGGCAACCCCTCTTTCCACATCCTGCTTGGAGTCTGGCTTTTGGGTCAAACCTGGTAGCACCCATGTACGATGTCTAGAAAAAAGGTCATCAGTAGCCTTTGTTTGCAGGCCAAAGCACCCCTGTTAGCCTGGGCTGGGTCTTACCCTGCAAAGTCGGAGCAGCAGCCCGACCTCCTCATGCACAGCTCCTACCCTGCCTGACCACCCATCAGTCCTGACCAAGGCTATTCTAGCCCCTCCCAAACACCCTTCCTGACTCCTCTCTGCCTCTTTCTCCCTTTCTGTCCTTCGGGACCTAAGTTAAGACTGTACATCTTTCACTAGCCTTCCTGGACACATCTGTCTCCACAACAGAATTTTCCCTCTCTTTAACTTCTTCCAGATCCTTAATCCACCCCATGAGAGGGAGTTTGAGAGATCCTCAGAGAGGTATGTGGCCTATCTTTTTGTGAAGGTTTTCAGTGGCTCTAACCTCTGGGTAAACGGAATCTGAACTAGAGCACATAAAATCACCTTCTCTGGAGCATTTAAAATTATGACAACCTTTCTAGTTTCAAGAAAAATTTCAAGACAAGTCACTTTTTATAAGTAGCATGTATTTTCAACACCATAGCCTTTGGCTAATGGGATCTTATTATAGAAAGCATGAGGTCTGCACTTCCACCTTGGACGATCTCATCTTGCCCCAGGTCTGGAAGTCCTGTGTTCAATCCAGCTCTCTGTCAAAATGCTCACTGTGTAACTGACAGAATTTGCAAAGACCAAATGACTTGAGGGAACCGGAAGGAAAGAGGTGGGCTGAGAGATGGGGCCGGTGGGAAGATGCGCTGACTTTAGACTTTGAGACTCTTCAAGGAAAAATAGGTGTTTTGAGAGAAGATGAGACGAAGAGTGGGTTCCAGGTAGAGGGCATAGTAGATGCAGAGATGTGGAAACAGGAAAGAGCTATCTACCTGCCCCCTTTGCTTCAAGGCTCAGCTAAACTCCTGCTTCTTCAGAAATCTTTTCCCAATAATCTCCGACCACAGAGACATTCACTGTGGTTGCCTGTCTCATTCCTACAAAGTGAGACCGGAAGCCCCTGGAGACCAGAAGCCTCAGGAGACTGGCAGCTTCTGGAAACCGAAAGACCAGTTCCATCCTTTTCTATATCTGACCCAGTCCCCAGAACTGTGCTCCCTAACTGCTCAGACACTGCCATCATGTAGGGGGAGTCCAGGATGAATGCCGTACAAATTTCCAGGTTGCCAGCTTCTTACTGATTCTGCAACAAAGGAAAAGATCTTCTTTCATCGAGTGTAAAAGGTGAAAAAAAAAATGCTTGAGTTTCTCTTGGTGGAAAACAAAGGGAAGTTTGCTTAACTATGATGCTGCCTCTCCAGCGTGTAAAGTGTTGTTTTTCTGCACAATAGAGTTTTTAATATTTCATAAGTTTCTGAGAACACTGCACAGTATCAACTCTGAATGGTTGGGCTCAATTCAAAGGCTTGTATAAATATTGCTAAACAAGAGCCTGTATTAAAGAGTCCAGTTTCCCTGATTTGATCTTTAACTTTATTTACACATAAATCTTCAGAAGAGTTCCTCTTCTCTACCTCAGGTTCCTCCAGACTCTAACACTGGCCTTTTCATGGACCAGAAATCTGGCCATTTTGTATTCCTCCAGTAGCTGCAACAATAAAGCCGCCCTTGTTACGGAATAAAATGGAAAACTGTCTCCCAGTCGTGCAGTTGATTTGAGTGAAATCTGTTCTGTTTGTCTTACTACGTTGTAATCAGGGATAGATGTCGAGGGGAGTTTGGGGGCTTCTGTGGATGTGGACACTGGGCCTGATAACGAGAGCTGTAACCACACCACCATCCATCATTCTAGGAAGCAGGAAGGTCTTCTCACCGGCAGCTGGCGCACCGCTTAGCAGGATGGGGTGTGGGCTTCATCTGATTTGTCACACGATGTCTTCAATGCAGAAGGTCAGAGAGGTTCAAATTTGCTGAGAAAAATCATAGTTTTTCATTTCTGGACTTCTCTTTAAAGAAAATATTTTCTGATGAGAGAGAGAGAAGTGTGTGTGTGTGTGTGTGTGTGTGTCCATCATCACACCAACAAAGACATCCCGTTTCGGTTCCCGCTGCCTACGTCATGTATTGCTTGTGTGCACACATTTGTAATCTGAGTAGCCCTGACTCCTTGGTCAAATATGAACACAGCTCTGTGGACCCACAGCTGGTGCTTCATGCTTTTTCTGCTTTTTAAAATTGGAGAGGAGTCACCTTCCCCGGGTGTGGTGAGGGCTTGCTTGTCCTCCGTTTTTCCTGATTCCTGCCTGGTGAGGGAACGTGCCAGGCTGGGGCTGGCTTAGAATTCGAACATGTTTTCTGTCCCCAGAGTCATGACTGTCTTAATTAGGCCATAAGACATTGCTGAGGGATGGTAGGGAGTGGGGAGTAGTCATGTCTTTTGGATTTGCCCAAAGTGCCTTTGGCTCAAAGTAAAATGCAGGTGAAGGTACATTTCCTTCCCTAAGAGCATGGAATTATAGAAATACTGTGCTGAGCGGGGCTCAGAGCTGGAGGATGTTTAAAGATTTGCTTCTGGTTTTACTCTGACTGGTCCCAGGAAGAGGGTGATGGACTATTTAGGGGCTGGCCAGTCCTTCTCTGGGGCTTTTGTGACTGAGGTGTCTGGTGGGGATACAGACTTTTCTGGTAAAGAGCTAGAATTTTTCTTGGCTTCTTATAGGATCTTCTTTTGTATTCTTCATTTACAAATAGGTCAGAAAAAATGGGGTTTTCTCCCGAGCCTGTGTTAACTCATCCACTGCTGCTACTTCACAGGTGTCTGCCAAACTTTGCACTTTATGTGGTACACGTTTTATTAGCCTGCATGTAGACGGATGTTGGCAGTTACTCAAGGAGCTACTCAGAGCAAGCAAATCCTTTACCAACATCACATGTTTGTTCTCTTGGGTTCTTTTGTCTCATATTTGTAATCCCTTTTTGGTAGCAACGTGTTTTATCATCAACTGTCACTTCCTTTTGTCTCCTTAGAGTGACTTTCTTGCTTGGTAAATGTCTTCTAAAATATGGTTGTGTTGATTTGATAAATATTTTGTAAATATTTTCATAAAACAAACATTTTATAAATTGTAGAGTTTGATAATACATAATGACTGTCTCTGACTTCCTGCTGACTGCGCATATGCAAATCAGTTACGATTCCTGTCTTATGCCCACTTCCCCGGGACCCCAAGGTTATGCCTCTTGTTTCTGTCTTTGTTACCTTTGTTAGTCAGTGTTGATTCCTCTTGCCTTTTCTTTAAGTTATTCACCATCAGTTTAAAGGGCTAGTTGTCACCAACTTTTATACAAAGCAGCCCATCACCTAAGTCAAACAGAGTTGCCTGAGCAAACTGCCCCTGAACGTGGGGAAGAGGTTGGAAGGGGGAGTGAAAAGAACTAACATTTACTTACTGTCGACTCTGTGCCAACTGCTTTACATGAGTTATTTTCTTTCTTTCTCACGGTGACCCTGTAAAACAGAGATCAGATGCAAGGGCCGAGACTCAGAAGTGAGATCTTTCCCCCAGGGCCATGCAGTGGTAGAGATGAGGTCAGAGCCAGCCAAACATGGCTTTGGAATGTAATCAAGAGAATTTAGTAGGTGAGGGCAGGTGGGAGGGAAGGGGATGAGTTGAAGATAATAAATTTCACGCGGTAATGAACAATTAGTTAAAACACATGTAAGGACATACAGTCACCTGTGATACACATGCACCCAAGGTTAATCTCAGGACCCAGGGATAAAAAAGAAGAGAGAAATGAGAGAAAGTATGAAAGTGTGCTGGACTCGTACAGCAGGAACCTCTTGATGGGAGCCCACAGCTGTAAGTGCAGGCCAGTCCCCTGACGTGATGACACGCCCTCTGGTCCTGGGCTCTGCTCTGTGTGTGATCCGGGCAGCTGAGGTGCTCCTAGCACGACCTGGACTCACGGGTAATACCACTTCTGTCCCACAAAGGGCAACCCTGCTAACTGGAACGCCACCATCACAGCCTCCTTCCTTTGAGACCTGGAGAATTTGGGTCTTCCTGGAAGTATTATATCCTTTCCTAGGACAGAGTTCTGCTTTACATCCTTATCCACCAGGAATGGGACTCAGACCCAGGCAGAGCAAAAGGGCACACAGTCCTGAAGGGGCAGGAGTGGGAGTGGGAGAGAGTTCAAGAAAATTAGGTCATTGAATGGTCACTGAGGCTGCAGGCTTTGGGGACATCCCTCCAGAGTCCCAGAACAGGGCTTTCAACAAAGGAAATGCTCAACAAACATTTGATGAAAGAGGGGAGGAAGGAGGAGGGAGGGAGGAGTTCTATTAGTTTTGGCATAACTTTGTGTCCTATCCAACGTGTATTCCTCAACATTCCAGACATTAGCTTTCTTCCACTGAACTGACCCTGGATGTCATCATGCTCAGTGACTCCTTTGTGGCCCCTGGGTTTTGATGTCATCCAAGCTGTCTATTCTCACGTGCCAGCAGGGACTGCAGCTGGTCTTGTACAGCTCAGAGGACCAGTCCTGGCCTTTGCTGCCTCATCAGTGGGGTGCTTGCCTCACTGTTTCTGAGTTTTCAACCTACCGTGCAGCTTTTCTTTCTATGTGACAGGTTCTTGCTTCCCTGTACAAAAACAAACCCACTCTGGCTGGTTTCATTTGTATGTGTGGAGAAATACATACTCAAGTAAGAGATACTTTTGAAAATAAGTTGGAAAGGATGTCTGAAAGTAATCTCAAAGACCCTTCTGTAGCTGGTAGCTTTCTCCGCGGATGTGTTCATCTGCTGAGGGAAGTGGACTCCACAGTTTTCTGAGTGTTGGTGTAAGTGCAGTCTGTTTACAAAAGCAAAACTGCTTTTATCTCCTAATTGGACGTTGCTGTAAAAATATGATGCCCTGGTAGAGGCAATGCATGCTTCCCCCCTTCTCTCTCAGGCCCCCTTTCACACTCAGTGAGCTGTTATGCTTCCTCTTTCAGCTGGGAGAATGCACGCTCGCCCTGCGTAAGTGACATGTCTGAACAGAATGCAAAAATAATGCACTTAGAACCAACTCTTCTCCGACACCTAAGTGGTAGACCTAAAGCTGTGCACATCAACATCAACACCAAAACCAAAAACAGGAGAGTAAAAAAATGAAGCCCCCCCGCCCCACCCCTGCAACAGGCAAAATGGAACAGCAAAGCCCTCATGTTTGATCTGAAAAGCTCAGACTTTTCTGAAATGGCTGGAACCAGCCCTGAGGAATTTCAGTGCTCTGTGGGAGTGGCTTGGGAAATGAACGGTGAGGCTGGCAGAGCTGGGACGGTGTCCAGTGAATCTGACAACGCAATGACCTTGGGCAGAAGCTTAATGTCACTTGGTCTCCCTCTGGCCACTTCACACATCTGTCAAAGACACGTAATAACCCATCCCCATCTCATGTGAGGGCTGAGGATTAATTAATAAGTGATTGTAAATTACTTGGCACTCCTCGGAGGAAACGCAGCCTATAGGTGCAAAGAATCGTTATTAGGCAGCCGTTCAGCTGGCTCTGAAGCGCTCATGACTTCAGGCAGGCTGCGGGAACACACACTGTGGTCTTTCCAGTTTGGAAACCGAAAGTTGAGGTACCATATGGGGCTTTATTTCCCTGTCAACCCTGCTATAAAACCCTACTATACTTACCCACAAAAATGTCTGCCCTGTTATGGCATTTTCTCCCCTAAATTATGAAAACAGATCCTTCCTTGATTCTGGCTGGGAATTCACAGCGGGAGAGTGATGTTTTCCAAGGTTAATTCTCAGTGCACCAAGCTCACGTGACACACAAAATCGAAAGGGCTCGGTTGGGACACCACACATAACGTACTTTAGTGCATTAACAGCCTGCAAGGACGTGTTGAGCTTTATACATACTACTCCCAAGATTATTGGATGAAGTCTTGTAGGTTTCTGCAAAGACTGTACATTCCACACTGCGTGCATCCCCAATTGGAACGTGACTTTGAGGCTTCTCTCATGAGTGGACGGGGCAGTTTCTGTACCTTTGAGTCTGGGCAGGCTTAATGATGTGTTGTGGTCAATAGGGTGTGGCTGAAATGATGTCGTATCAGTTCTGAGCCTGAGCATCAAGAGGTTTTGCATCTTCTCTTCCCACTGGGGGAACCCTGCCAGTCTCCATAGGAAGGAGACGGGACCCGTCTGCTGGGGGATGAGAGAGATATGGCCCCAGACAACAACCAGAGCCATCCGACCTATTGGAAGGAAGCTGACACAGACATGTGACAGCGACCAGCTGCCCACGGCTCAGATTGTAAACCCAGAGACTGGTGAGGCAGGTAAATGGTGGTTGTTTTAAACCACTAAGTTTGGGGTGGTTTGTATGCAGCAGTGGATTCGTAATACAATAAAGGTATCCATTAAAAAACTTTTAATAGCCCCAGGGGTATAAATCGGAGTTACAAATTGGTGACGCAGAGACGACTTGGCATTTGGCCCGATTGGCTGTGATCAGCTCAATCTCATTGCTGCCTCTTTGTCCGTTTTCTTCTGTGTTTTGGGGACGAAGAAGGGACTTACATGCCTCACAGGTCCTGTCCTCAGATGGTTCCGGGTTGTATTCAGCCGATCAGAGTCACTTGAGTGAGATCTGGAACGTGCAAGAGAAGAGGAAGCTATCATCCTTGGGTAACTGTGGGCACACATGTGGGCAGATGCTGGTGTGAAGTTTGTAACAGCTTCTGGGTGAGCCCCTAGGAATCCCCCCCATGGCCCTGGCACTTCTGGGTTTATGAACTCAAGCAGTTGCTTCCCCAGACCTTCCAAGGGTGTGTAAACCTCTGATGGGAGAGATTTCCAATGACATCAGAAATTAGACTGTGATGACTGTTATAAGGGAGTTTCTAGGGCATAGCATGTGCCTGTGGCTGGTGGTCCTGCAGAACCAGAGTCCAGGTGAAAGCTTTACTTTGCTACCTTTTAAAAATAACGCATTATAAAGGTTGCAATTCAGGAACAGCCAACGGGAGAGATGTGTATGGGAAGAGGGTGCTTCCAGGAGCTCCCGGGACAGGCCACCCTCCCAGCACCAGGATGTGTTCACCAACCTGGAAGCTCCTTTTTAGCTCAGTGACCAAGTGACCTTCCCAGACATTTTGCCTCATTTTGCCCACGTGTAAAATGGGAATGACAATTTTTACCCCAAAGAGTTGTCGTGAGGAACAGCTGTGGTCCCCATGAGCAGATTTGTGGCACATAGCTGCTCTCTGAATGGCAGCTGTCTGTAAGTTCAGGCTGAGTCCAAATTTCCCGTGAACGGAGCCTAATTACTGAGTTGTGCTCTTCAGATGGCCCCATGACGCTCCCTTCACTTTTCTCTTAAGTATGACATGGTAGGACATCTCAGGCATCATCAGTAACATCCTGGCATCTCTATTGGCCCCCCCCCGCCTCCTCATCTCTACATCTTTCGCGCGGCTTGCTCCTGTTGCAAAGATTGTTTTTAATAAGCAAAAACATTGACTCAGGTGAATTAGAACACAACTGCTGTGGTATTTCCCAGGGATTTGCCTTTGAAATCAACAAACAAATCAAAACATCTCATTTCCCTGTAAGGGTCTCACAGGATTGCGTCAGAACGCAAAGGCAAGGTGGGGTGGCACAGGAATGAAAAAAGCTGCCATCCGTTTTCCCTGGTACAGTAGTTGCTGTGTCAAGAGGGTCCCAGAAGGAATCAAGACTGTATTAAAAAAAAACTCAAAACACTTCATCTGGTGTCTTGCTGTTCTTAGCTTGTTGTTTGCTTCCTTGTAGGGAGGTGGGTGTTAGGCTTCTTGAACTTTTTCATGGAGGAAACTTCAAGTGTAACCAAGAGGAAACCCATCTCCCCAGAGATCTCCCTGTGTGGTCCAAACCCACAGACCAAAAATCATGGCATTTATTTGATCTTAACCATGCATATTAATTTTCCTATATGTAATAATTTATTTTAACATGAAAATTGTATCTCCCCCTAAATCTTTGTAGATAATGGATACTCCAGAAAGATGTGTGTACTGGGTTTACTCCTTGAATGGTAATACTGTAAAGAGAATGGATTCAGACTCAGAGAGATATGGGTTTGAATTCTGGACTCTGCATTTTATAGCTGTGTGACCTGTGGAAAATGAATTAATTTCTCTGAGCCGTTTATCTCATCTGAAAAAAAAAAGAGATAATATTTCTTTGGCAGGTTTGCTGCGAGGATGAGAATTAAATGAGACAATGCATGTAAAGTGTTTAACAAAGTAAGTGATAATATATGCATAGGAAACAGTAGCTGTTATTTTTATTGCTACTTTTTTTAAAAAAAATGCTTTTGTGTTTTTCTTTTTGAAGTATAGTTGAATTACAATATTGTGTTGGTTTCAGGTGTACAGCAAAGTGATTCAGTCATATATATATAATTTTTTTCATTTCTTTTCCATTATGGTTTATTATAAGATATTGAATATAGTTCCCTGTGCTATACAGTAAATCCTTGTTGTTTATTTTATATATAGTAGGGTGCATCTGTTAATCCCCTACTCCCAGTTTATCTCTCCCCCACTTCCCCTTTGGTAACCATAGGTTTGTTTTCTACGTCTGTGAGTCTCTTTCTGTTTTGCAAATAAATTCATTTGTACTATGTTTTACATTCCTTGTATAAGTGATATTGTATAATATTTGTCTTCCTCTGTCTGACTTCACTTAATATGATCATCTCCAGGTCCATCCATGTTGCTGCAAAAGGCATTATTTCATTCTTTTCTATGGCTAATATTCCATGGCATATTCCTGCCATATCTTCTTTACCCACTTATCTGTTGACGGACACTTAGGTTGTTTCTGTGTCTTGGCTATTGTACGTAGTGCCACTGTGATCACTGGGGTGCAGTTCTCTTTTCAAATTAGAGCTTCATCTTTTCTGGATATATGCCCAGGAGTGGAATTGCTGGATCATATGGTAACTCTATTTTTAGTGTTTTAAGGAACCTCCATACAATTGTTACTTATTCTTAGACGGAGGAAAATGAAGAAATGTTTCTCATCTTCCTGTTGCTGGAAGACCACTTAACTTTAGTCTTAGCCAAGGCTGAGATCTCACAGAGGATGTTGTGAAACGTTTGCTGATAGGGCGCTGAGTAAGGAGCCTGGACTAGGCAGAGAAGGAAATACGCCTGTGTAAAGAATGGACTCCATTTGAACAGTGACTTTGATTTCCTTCAGCTGGTGGTTGCCAATGATCTGTTCCTGATAGACTTGCACATGTTCGTGTGGATCTAAACGTTTACTCAAATAGTCATGTGCTTGGGACCTCGGAGTATTTACGGGACGTTGAGCTGCTTATCCCCATTCACTGGGTTCCTTTTATTTGCTTGATTTCTTTGCCTGAACAGACAGATTTCAGGCATTCAAAATGCCTTGTCAAGTAAATATGGTAGGATAAAGTTGGAAGATAATAACTAAGGTTTTGCCTCCTGGTTCCTTTTCTGGTTTTCGCTATTTCAATTTCCCCCCTCTTTCTCTCTTTTTTGTCTCAAAGTATTTATTGCCTCCAAGGGAGGAGTGGGGTGAAGGGGAACATGAAGGCATCTCTGAATGGCTTTCAAACAAGTTTCTGAATGGAATTTGAGAGATAGTGGTAGACACAGTTGTCTTGATAGCCCAGGCTACCAAGTGCTTTGTTTTTCGGTTTTATTTTTGACAAAAGGTATTTTGCAGCCAGAGTTTATCATAAGCCTTAGAGTGACGTGGTAGTTTTAAGGCCATATCTTTAAATGGAATATAGCACATTAGATCGAATGGAATAGAATACGGCAGAAGTGATGAGATGTCACTTCGAGAACAGTGGCTTTCACCTTGGGATGTGTCCCTCACTCTCTCCTGGTGTGCTGGCTCAAGGGGAAGCCAGCTGCCATGTCGTGAGGCAGCCCCGTGGAGAGGCCCACGTAAGTGAGCTGGAAGCAGAACTTTTGAGGCCTGCCACATCACATGGGGGAGCTTGGAAGAAAATCCTCCCTCAATCCAGCCTTGAGATGACTGCAGCCAGGCTGATGACAGGCTGACTGCAATTGTAGGAGAGACCTTGAGGCAGAGACACTCACTTACACTCATGTTCCTGACCCATAGAACCTGTGAGATCATCAATGTTTGTTCTGCTGAGCTGTTGAGTTTTGGGATTATTTGTTATACAGCAATAGATAACTAATACACATGGCCAATACCTGATGGTATAAAATCAGTTTTTCTTCCAAAGAGGTGTAAAGATTTGATGACTTATTAATGGTAAAGGATGAGCAGACAGAATGTTACCAGGGTGAAGACAAGGATGGATTTCCATCTGGGGACATGGACAAATGCCCCATCCTGCTAAAGGGATGGATGGAAACCCTGGGTAAGTTTGAGGGGTCCTGTAAAGTAGAGAGGAATTAAGCCTTGCTTCCTGAGGAGGCAGCAAACTTCCTACAGGAGAAAAGAATATCCATTGTGTTGAAATAACAGAAAGTAGAAGTAACAGCCAGTGTGTTTAGGCCAGGGGTTGGCAAAATTTTTCTGTAAAGAGTCAGTTGATAAGTATTTTTGGCTGTGGGCTGTTCATTCTCTGTTACAAATTCTTAATTCTGCCCTTTAGCATGAAAGCAGGCAGTCGCCTGGACCTGGAAGGGCTTCTCTGTGAGCATGAAGAGATGCAGGAGGAGCTGTGTGGATGGGAGGATGGAGAGGGCCCCGCATTGCAGCTACATCTGCAGAAGGATGGTGACCGAAGGGTAAAGACAAAGGGGAATTGTACATCTCAGTCAATGTGGATGACTGCTAGTGACAGAGCCAGGAATTTCTTCCCAGATTTTAATCTCTTCCTGGAGAGGTGTGTGTGTGTGTTTGTGTGTGAATTTACAGGGACAGTATCCTGAAATGATTGACTTCAAACCTCAAAGTCACTGACTTTCCTTGAATTGGCAATTTTTTTTCCTCCATCAGTGGTAAATGGAGTCTCAGGAACTAAGTCCGTATCAGTTATGGAGAAATGAAAAAGGTGACATTTCTGCACACCTAAGCACTATGATTATGTAAAATCTGTGTGAGGGATATGCATATAAATCACTATAAGAAATAATATCAGGGGGATCCAGATTTTGGAGTTGGGGAAAAGCCAAAAGTTCAGAGCACCTGAGTAGAAATATCATTTCCTGCCTTTCCTGGCTGATTCCGGAATTGGGCCAGCTACATCATTTGCAGGGCCCAGTGCAAAATGAAAATGCTGGTCCTTTCCTTCAAAAGGCAGGAAAAAAGTGCCGTTAAAGGTGGTACATTATAAAACTTTTTCCTTTCTTCCGTGGTCTCTTTTTCAACTTGTGATGGTGTTGCATATTTGCTCTTTAATGTTGTTCTAAGGAAAGAAAAATTAAAATTTTAATTATTAAAAAGACTTTTACTGTTCATGTTTCTATTTTGCAATGACTTTTAAATGTAAACATAAGAGTATTTAACTAATATAATCACCCAAATTACATAACTCAAAAAAACCCCAAATGCATATATATATATATATATATATATATATATATATATACACATTTTTTTTTCTCACTGAAACAGTAGAAATGCTGAACAAAATGAACTCAGCCGTTTTGAAGCCATTTTAAATTTCACTTCTTGGTAGATGCACATTCCACCAACACTCTCTATCTTTGGCTGACGATGAGTCAGGAAAGACGGAAAGGAAAAGGGATTACGAATTGCCTCTCTTTCCTTTTCCTCCTGAGTCATCATTTTCAGCGCCTGTGGTTGACTAACAAAGGCAAGTACTGTGAGGAAGAGAGGATGTAGCAGGGTCTGATTTACTGCGCCGGAGCTGCTGTAACAGAGTACCACAAACCCAGGGCCTTAAACAGAAATTCATCATCTCAGCTCTGGAGGGAGAAGTCTGAGATGAAGGTGTTGGCAGGGCCATCTCTCTGAGACTCTAGGGAAGACTCTTCCAGACCCTCTCCAGCTTCTGGGGGTCCCTTGGCTTGTGGCAGCATAACCTCAACCTTCACATGCCGTCCTCCCTGTGTGCATGTCAGCGTCTGCATCTCCCCTTTATATAAAGATACCAGCCATATGGGATTAGGGCCCGCCCTCCACCAGTATGGCCCCGTTTTAACTAACTACAGCTGCAAGGACCCTACTTTCAAATAAGGTCACATTCTGAGGTACGAATTTGGGGTCCAGGTCCACAGTTCAACCCATAGCAGTTTCCTTGGTGCTTCATGTTTCTCAGAGCTCATTGCCTCATTTGGAGCAAGTTCTGGTTTGAGCAGAAGGCATGACCTCTTGGGGCTGACGGTGCCAACCCGCCCCCCCCTCCGGTCATAGACGTGAGTCTTGCTAAAGTCCCCACGTCATGGGCCCCCGGCTTTCCGTGCTCATGGGAAGCTATGAACACAATCTGGGGATGTGGTGGCAAAGGGACAGAGGCAGACCCACAGTGCCTACCTCCTCTGGGCACCTGCGTATTCCACTGTCCCATCGGCCTTTGCTTACAAAACCAGGTTCAGAGAGAAAATTATCAAGCATCTAAAGATGGCCACCGTTGAGCTTAAGTCACACATGGGGCTCTGAACCCAGGGCCCCGTGGACTGCGTGGGTTGCACCCCCACAAAGCCAGCCCTCTCCGAACTGTGGCCCAGATCTCTTACCTGAGCTCCATCCCCTGTTCTACAGATCATTAGCACCTTGTGGGTGATCATATCCAGCCATTGAATTCCTGGGGTGCAAGGAGGTAAGTGCTTACCCAAGATTCCCAATGAGAACAGGCAGGGCTGGAGCCCTGTTGCCAGGTCCCTAGGCCAGTGCTTCCTGTTCTCCATCCATCACTCGGCCACCTGCTTCTCAGCTACCTGTTTGCTAAGAGTTAGCTCAGTGCGAGTGCCCGGAGCACAGAGAGTCCTCCAGGGTTCAGGTACCCCGAGACGTGGCAGGATGCTCCTTAGACGTGTGTGGATAGGGGACTGAGCCCCTTCGCCTCCTTAGATGGCAATGGAGGCAACTGGTGAAAGGGCAGGTGCTCCCCATCTAAATGGAATTCAGGGCACTGGGACAGCGAGCAAAGCAGAGATGTTAGGAGGGTCTGAATTTTCCTGTTCACTGCTCAGCGAAAAGCTCTGGATTTTCCTTGGGGGGTGGGGAGTGAGGAAGCCAGAAGGTGGCCTGATCACACAGCAGGGGCACAGGACTTAGATCTGACCTAAGGCAAAACGCTCCAACGATGGAATTGATTTTTAGGATTCCCTGGACACTTCCTGGTCTCCTTCGTGACTCAGTTAACTTTTGCTATGTAACAAACCTCCCCAGACTTCGTGCCTTAACACAACGCCATTCATCTGGCTCAGCGTTCTGCAGGGAATGTAAGCTGGGCTCGGCAGGACAGTGCTGGTCCGGCCCGTCTTGCTCAGGCATCTGTGGTCTGCAGCAGGGGCTTGCTGGCTTGTGAAGATTAGAGTAGCTTTTGACCGGGTCATGCCACCTTCTAGACACATTCTACCTCATTCTGTTGATCAAAGCAGGTCACAGGCCAGCTCAGATTCAAGAAGTGAGAAGCAATAGATTCTACTTCTTTGTGGAAGGCGCTATAAAGTATTGTGGCCATTTTGCAATCTACTCCGTGCCCCTGGACCCCCTCAGCATCTCATGCCTTCCACCCAGGCCTACTAAACTTCACCTGTCCTTGGCCTCACTCCTTTTCTTAATCTGTCCCTTGTACTCTGGGGCTCTTTATTTGAGATCTTTTATGGGAAAGAGGCAGTTTGTTTTAGAATATTTGTGCCGGATAACAAGTAACAGGAATGGGAACCCTCGTGGGTTACGCTGAGACCTTCCTTGTGGTAGAAGTTCTGGACGTTTTGGAAAACCAGGCCTTACGTCAAGTCTGTCCTCAACTTTCATGATCATAAGAAATACCTGGGGAACTTGTTGAAAAATGCAGATTCCTGGATCCCGTCAGAGATGTACTACTTCCCTATTTTCTGGGAGGAGCCTAGGAGTCTGCATATTTTCAAGCTTCCTGGGTGGTTTTGTTTGTTTGTTTGTTTGTTTTTGAATAAACTGGGTTTTGGAAACACCACCTTATTTCAAGAGCATAAGAAGCATCTTGGCAGGAGGCAGGGAAGGTGTTAGATTCCCAGGCCCCTGAAGGGAGAGACCATGTCTTTCTTATTTCTTCATCCCCACGGTGCCTGGCACCTATGATATATTTGCAAGCCTTTCCGTGTGTAATTGACTTGAGTGGAGCCATGGCTCTCACATGAGGTTCTTGTTCTAGAAGCATTGCTTTTTTGGGAACACTTTAGGAATGGGAATTCCTGGGCCCCACTCCAAGTCCACTGAACCGGAGACTCTGGGGTCAGGGCCACGATCTGCTTTAATGAGCCCTCCAGGTGGTTCTTTTTTTTTTTTTTGGCTGCACCACGTGGCATGTGGAACCTTATCTCCCTCACCAGGGATCGAGCCTGCTCCTGCTGCATTGCAAGTGTGGTGCCTTAACCAGTGGATCACAGGGAAGTCCTCCAGGTGGTTCTGATGCTCACTCAGGTGTGAGAGCTACCGGGTCAGAGCCTGTGAGCAGGGCCTCCTGGGCATCTGCCCGCAAGTAAGAAGGTCCCATCCAGGCCTTGGTCCCCATCAGGTCCTCCCGCAGAGTCTTCCTGCGGCTCCCAAGCTCTTCGAGCCAGTCCTCGGGCCAGTCCTCACCTGTGCTCACAAAGTCCCAGTTTGCTGAAACTCCTTCTTCTGTCTTCTGGACAGGGCCTCTGGCCCTGCTTCTTAGGCAAGGTCTCTGTGCTGATAGAAAAATGATGGTTCTTGCTGAGTGAATAGAGCTTTTAAGTTGGTGTCAAGATTTTTCCCCCCTTTCTTGGGCAGCTTTTAAAACTCTGTACCTTAGGGAGACCGCTGAGGGTTTAGGAATTAAAAAGGAATTGGCACGAGGGGGCCACCATCCCTGCAGAGTTTCAGATGCACACAGTTATTAAAGTGGGTACACACAGCACCCCCCCCACACACACAGCCTGGATATCAAGTTCCTTGAAGCCAAGTGGTTTCCTGGACAGCCCTTAGCAAGAAAGTCCTCGTCAGCCCGACTGGCCACTGCAGATCTTGTTCTGTGAGCCGGAAGGTCCCTGGGAGAGGTGGGGAGACTGCAGAAGAGAAGGACATTGGTGTGGACATTAGGAGTCTAATTTCTAGCCCAGACACGCCACAAATTCTTGGACACATTGCTTCATCTCCCTGAGGTACAGCTCCTTCTCTGTAAAATAGGACATATATTTAGATTTCACCTTTCCCTAAAACATTTTTGAAGGTACTTACAAATATAAATGCATGTAAAACAGCACTTAGAAATACGTAATCAAAAATGAGCAATTCCATAGGAGATGTGAACAGAGATTGGTGGTAAGAACTGAACAGAAAATCTGAACATTCAATTTGATTCTGAGAGCTTGGACAGTCCAGGAATCCTGGAAGCGGTAGCATCGAAAGTTCTTTCTTGCTCTCTCAGCTGAAAGAAGGAGGCGGGTGAGCGTGGGTAGGGAGTGCAGGTGGGCTTAGGGGTGGCCCATGAAGAGAGGAGGAGGAGGAAACAGGAGTCAGCTTAAAACACCTGCACTCCAACCCCTTCCCTTCTGGCTTTTTCTCTGACATCGGCTTTCCTGGAGCACGTGCACACTGGTTTTCTTTGGCTCTGGTGTGGCTGACGCTTTACTGGGGGGTAGGGTGGAGGTTGGGGGCTGTGTACCAGTCAAGCAGACCGGCCCTTCCTTTTACCCCCTCTCACTCACTCATGCGGTCAGGTGGTGTTCAGTTACGACACTGGAATTGTCCTCTGAATGCCATTCGGCTAATGGGGTGTCTGTTTTCAGATGGGGCTTCAAATGGGAAGCAAGTCTTTCAGCTCCAAGGAGTATAAAATGTCACACCCTTTGCTGAATGTGCAGACTGAAAGGGGAGAGGTGCTATTAGTGGGTTACGGAGGCAGGTAAGAAGCCAGTGTTATGTAGATGGGCTGCAGGGAGCTGGATGGGGATGGGATGACCCCCCATGTCATGCTCTGCTAACAGACACCTCTGAGACGGAAGAACAAGGTGGGAGACTCTCCCTGCCAGCTCTCGAGACAGATCGTGAAGCTATAGGGAGGACAATGTGGTATTGGCACAGGCAAGTGGATCACTGGCAAAGGATGGAGAGCCCAGACACACTCCATGCATAACTGGCCGGCACTGCAGCTCAGTGAAAAAAATGACACTGTTCAATCAACATTATTTATTTATTGGCAATTGGTTATTACTATGGAGAAAAATACAGTGGCATCCCTAGTATCACATGGGTTAAAACTCTATTTGTAGAAAGACTGAAAAATAAAAGTCTAAAATCTTTTACAATAAAATAAAACATCTTTATGAACTTGATGGGAAAAAGAATTTTTCATGTTCCAAACTCACAAACCATAGCAAAAATTGAAAAATTCAATTTGCTTTAAAACAATTTTTTTTTGTCCGTCAAAAGATACCTTTAAGAAAAGTTAGGAAGAAATAAAGAATTAATAGCCAGAATACATAAAGAACTCCTCTAAATCAAAGAGGAAAAGAAAAACAGGTTAGTAAAAGCAGGCAAAAGAGTTATATAATTTACGGAAGTGGAAGCAGCAATTGCCAATAAACACATGAAAAGATGCTTAACTTAATTATTAATAAAGGAGATGCAAATTAAAACTAAAATTAGGTGCTGTTTCACACCATCAGATTGGCAAAAATGAAAAGTCTGACAGGACCAAGTTTTGTTAGGGTGTGGAGTGATGGGACCTTTTATCTACTGCTGTTGGAAATAGGCAACAGTAAAGTTGAAGATACGCATACAATATTGCTCAGAAGTATACCACTAGAGGCACTTCCCTGGTGGTGCAGTGGTTAAGAATCCGCCTGCCAAAGCAGGGGACACGGGTTAGATCCCTGGTCCGGGAAGCTCCCACATGCCAGGGAGCAACTAAGCTTGTGAGCCACGACTATTGAGTCCACGTGCCACAGCTACTGAACAGCTACTGAAGCCTGAGTGCCTAGAGCCCATGCTCCACAGCAAGAGAAGCCACCACAATGACAAGCCTGGGTACTGCAACGAAGAGTAGGCCCTGCTCACAGCAACTGGAGAAAGTCCGCACACAGCAACGAAGACCCAACACAGCCAAAAAAAAAAACGTAGTATACCGCTAGATACATATCGTAGATGAAATAACATACACACATATACGCAGGCGTGTATACGCACATATACACGTGTATACCTATGTATGCACACACAGGTACATACACATATATGTTAGGAGACATGAAAAATAATCATAGAAGTATTGTTTATAATAGTAAATATTGGCCACTTCCCAGTGTCTGTCCAAAGGAAAAATAAATTGTCATATCTGTAATGGAATTCACATAGCAGTGAAAAGGAATGAACTAGAGCTACATGAATCAATATGGATTAATTCCACAAACATAATATTGATCAAAAGAAAGCAATTTGCTAATGAATTTTTGCAGTATGATATCTACAAGACAGTTCAATACATACAGCAATTCTATTAATTGAACAGGGAGAAATATATATGGAAAGGAAAAAAGAAATGCAAATAAATGAAAAACCTCCAAAATCTGGACAGAGTTTCCTCCTGGGTAGAAAGAAGGAAGAGAAGGAAACTTGGAGGGCACTGTATGTTGCCAATGAGTTATTTTTTTGAGCTGGGTGATGAGTTATTCTTTACGTTGTTTTTTGTGTCTCAAGCACTAACAATAAAAAGGTGTAGCCCTGTTAGTTACTGACCTGACCATGCGTCCGTCCTCAGAGATGAATCAGGGCTGATCTAATCCAGGCATGGCCATTCCATTTTCCTTTGCCAGAGACTTTTCCCTAAATCCTCAGATTCTCCCCTATGCATGGGACTGGGCACATAACCTATTTTCCGACCTAAGACGAAGTCGGCTGGGGGGCTCGGTTCTGGAAAGCTTTTATTTTCTGATAAAAGAATCCCTTTGGCCCTGCCTCTTTCTTCCCTCTTGTGACACCAGATAAGGATGTGATGTCTGCTACTGTGGCAGCCGCCACTGTGGGGTGACAAGCACCAGGGCGGAAGGCCAATGTTCTGAGGATGGGAGAAGAGTAGAATAGTCATACCTGGAGTATCAAGCCACGGAATGACCCCTGGAACCATCCAGAACCCACAGGTTTTTGTCCAGTAAACAATAATTGTCTTCATGGTTCAAGCTACTGGTGGTCTGTCTTTCTGGTACTTGCGGAAAAATCTTCCTAATGTAAAACCCAACAAATCATTTTTCTTTTAACCTTAATGTTGGGCTTGCCATTCTATGAAAACACTAAGCACTTTCTCGCCTTCAAATCTCTACCTTTTTTTCTCACATACAAGGCCCCTTATGTCCTGGTGAACACCTCAGCTCTAAAAGCTCTTCTGAAACATGTTGTCTGTAATTCTTTCCCAGTGACCCCAAGACAGCAGCACTCTTCCTTCTCTGTGACCCCCACATCCCCTCTCTCTGTGTTACAGCCCTTAGCTTGTGAGGTTGTGCATTCCACCATGAGACCCTTTAAGGCAGGACCATGGCATCTTCATCACTATGTCTCCAGTGGTTGACACAGTTCCGGGTACAGCAGAGGGACCCAGTAGAAGCTGGGTAGAATGAAGGATTCTGCCTGTATCTATATCTTAGAGGGGAAACAAATCAAGTACTGAAGTGGGTAATTGATGAGGAGAGGTGTGGGGAAACAGTGTGAATGGCTTTCCCAGAAAAGAATACTACCAAGCGAACCCTTTTTGTAACAGCTCTTGGTGCAGTATTCTATCAGTCACATTCACATCTGCTAATGATTTTGTGTGTTCTATAGAATCACATTTAAACTCACCAGCCTATTAAAATCCTGGTTTCCTTTCATCTTCCCATTCTAATCAGGTTTAAGTGACAATTGCTAAGGACTTATTTTCTAGGAGATAAATGAACGTGCAGGTGAGGCTGGGCACTTATGAAAGGATTGTTATCCCAGGACTTGAACTGCAAAAGTGTGGGCAACCTTTATTATCAGCCAGAGACCCCTGTGTGCTAGGTAATACAGAGACATGCAATGCATTATTTAATTTTAATGGGTTTAAACATTTGCTCCGGTACTCTTCTCTGTATCAGTAATCATGAGACTAGGACAGGGATTACATTAAATATTTCTTACTGTCTTCTGAAAGCCTTTTTCTTTTTTAAGTAGCTGGTGTGTATGTGTGAATGTGGAGAGGAGTCAGAGAGAAATGAAAGACAAGGAGCATCAATATGCAGAATGACCTCGAGGCATCAATGCATTGAGAGCTCGGCATTAGCTCTTTGTGTAGCCAGGGCGCTGCGACCGTTAACTGGTGCATATGTAGAGGAGAGCAGGCTTGGTGGAGAGAGGATTCCCACTGCAGCAGGAGCGGACTGAGGTTGAAAGACTGTTTATGCAGCTCTCCATTTTGCAGGGGTCATTTGAAAAGCCTTGTTTTTGCACATGTAGGTGAATGATAACATTAGCGTCATCTTGTTTAAATTAATAAAAATTATATGAGTTTGGTACTACTGTTATTTTCATCTTGCAGAAAAGAGAAAACTTGTCCTGGGAATCACAGAACGAGTAAAGCAAGGAGCGTCCCATCTCCCTGGGAAGAGGGTGTAACACTTGTTCAGTGAGTCTGGCAAATGTTGCCTCTCCTTTTGAGTTCTTAAGGGAGGGGACCAGTACGAATAAGGGCCCAGAAACATTCAGGGCATGAAAGAACCCATGCGTCAACCTCTAAGGCACGGAAGCTGACATTAGGACAGGGCGATTCCAACCAAGGCTGGGGTTGTGAGGGCAGAGTCCTCGAAACATACACCATCAGACTGGAGACCTGGGACAAGCGGGCTGGGCTGCCTCACAGTCAGAAAGGAAGAAGCTGGCGTCGTGGTCCTGGACCGTGGCTGCCGGAACTTGACCCAGAGTTTTTACAGCACTTACAAGCATCTCCTGTTTTTTGATTGTGGATGGCAAGAAAGTGAAAGTGCCTTCCCCTTGTCAAAACAGGACCTTGAGCACCTGGAATCAATGAGATTGCAAACTATAAAGCTCCTCTAATACCATTTTCAGTCTGTAAAGTGGGGATGACAGTAGCCCTCTTGCTGGACTGCAGGAAAAAACAGAATGAGGGAATGTATGGAAATCACCAGGCAGAATCCGCTCTTGCCATGGTGCCCTGTCATGGAGAAATTTCCAGTAATTCTCATACTGTATGTATCTCTTCCACTGGAGGCGGTCCTTCCAGGGGCACCAGATGGGATCAACACAGAACAGAAGAGGACTCCTGACACCCAGAATCTTCCATCTGCCTTGGGGTGGACGCATGACATCACTTCCTCAGCCCTGTCTTCTTCCACTCTTCGTGGGCTCCCCCTCTCCCCTGGCTGCTGGCCTCCTCTCTCTGGCCCTTCTTCTCTTTGTCTATCAAGATACATCTGTTTTGTTTCTTTCCCTCAGGGTCCTCTCTCTTTCAGTGTTAAGAACCTTCCTGATATGCTTCCGTGCTTTAATGAAAAAAGCTGTCAATGGGAGGGGTCCCAGGAATTAAGGAGCAAGATATCAGAGCCAGATGGCTCTTTGCAGGGCGCCTTACAGAACGCTGACAGCAATTTCCTGTTTTGTGCACTTAAAGCCCAACGGTGCTGATATCTGTGCAAAGTGAGGCAGGACAGGACAGGACCCGATGGTGCGAGTCTCCTTGTTGTCTCCACACTTGCAGACTTGGTTGCCAGACATGCAAAATGTGGTGATTGGGCACATGAGGTTAGCTTGTACTGTGTTTAGGTTTTGGAGAAGAAAATTTTGAAGTTCTACCCACACCAAGCTTCTCCCAGTGGAAGTTAATAGGAAGAGAAGTGAAGGTAAGTTGGTTAGAGGACAGTGGACTCAAGCCCCAAGAGGATTTGGGGACTGGAGGTGACAGTCCTAACTTTTCGTTGGCAGAAAAAGAATATACAGTGGTCTGTTGGCATCCAAGGGCCCCTCTCTCCTCCCCACTGATAACAAAATCTTTGGACAATCAAAGACCCTTCAATAAAATGACGTGGTACAGTTGCCCCCCCACCTCATCCATAGGTTCCCATGTGCTGTTCAGACCTTGCAGATCCAGAGCGCGACTATATTAAATTTCATGGACATATTTTCTAGTTCATGTCTAGCTCTGGCCAGTGCAGCTCACCGATTAGCTCAACTTGACTGAACAACCCATGATTCCAGGGGCTCCAACCAGCTGGAACGAGCTTGAGGATTTGTCCCTGTTTTAATTCAGCTAAAGTGGAGCAGCTGTCCCTTCACACTGCAGACCCTGCCGAAACGTCCCTGGGAAGGTCACTGCAGTTCTATCCTCAATTCCAGTGTGTGCTTTTTTCCTTTTTTTTTTTTTTTTCACATCAAGCAATTCTCAGATACCAGCTGGGTGTCCTACAATTCAACTAAATTCTAACACTGTGAAGAGATGGCATCAGATCCCACAGGTTAAGGGCTCAGTCCCACAAGACTGCACCCCCCCACAGATGCCAATGTCACCTAACCTTCTGAGGTCCAGATATAGATGGAGCTTCTCACATCCCCCTCCTTGGGTTCAATTAATTTGCTAGAGCAGCTCAGAAAACTCAGAGAAACATTTTACTTGCTAGATCACCATTTTATTATACAAGGAATTTGAGACCCAGCAGGTTGGAATGGATGCCCAGGGCAAGGCATGGGGAGAGGGCGCTGAGCTTTCATGTCCTGTCCAGGTGTGCCATGCTCCCCAGATCTCCACGTGCTCACCAACCCAGGGGCTCTCTGCGCCCCATCCTTCTGGGCTTTTATGGAGGCTTCATTACGTAGGCATGATGGTTTAAATTGCTGCCGCTGGCGACTGAACCATTCTCCAGCTCCTCCACCCTCCCCAGAGGTCTGGGTAGGAACTGAAAGTTCCAGCCCTCTGATTAGTGGTTGGTTCCTCTGACAACCAGCTCCCCGTCTAGGTGATTTCCAAAGTCACCTCATTCAAATAATAACATACCTGTATTTCTCTCATCACAGGGAATTCCAAAGGTTTTGGGAGCTCTGTGCCAGGAACAAGGATATAGGCCAAATACATATTTCTCATTAAAAAAAAATCACAATATCACCAAAATTGAAGTTTCAGGGTCTGTGGGGGAGACTCAGGAACTCTTCTTTCCAGGCCCACATAGGGCTGCATGTTGAAGACTGAAGATCTTGGCAAAGAAATCATAAACTTCTCACAGGTACTCTTCCTAAATCACTATGGATTCCAGAACTGTATGGGGATTAGGAATAAAAATCTCACCTCTCTCCCCATCAAGAGCTGGTTAATCTTCATCTTCATACACAAAAGAACACAACTGTTTTGTGAAAGAAGCAGTGAGCAAATAACCTTATGGGATATTCTTGTAACTGGCTGCTGTCTTTCGAGAGAGACTTTACTGTTTGTGAATGATGAGCTTGGCTGTATACCAGCAATTAGCAATCGGTTAACTGCGATTCACTGAGCATGTACTATACCCCAGGCTGGTTTCAGAGAGAACAGCCGTGTTGCTCTTTCACGACGATGTTCTGATTTGTTTGGTTGAGTCTATTTGCCTTTCCCTTTGCTTCTGTCTTTTCTTTTCCCTGGCCTGCTTTAATTACCCCCTCTCTTGGCTTTACTTACTGTTGCAGGAAGAGAGAGAGCCAATAGTACCACTAACCAGGGACTTGGGAGAGCTAATTCTAACCAGGGTTTCCTCACTAGCTAATAGTGAGATGGAGGCAAGGCCCTTCTCCCCTTGAGGCTGGTTCACCATCAGTCAAGTGAGCTTGTTGAATTAGGCGACTGTTACGTCTCCTTTCAGTGCTGACATTCCTGGCCTTCCTCTGCCAATTGGAGCTTTTTATCTGCAGAAGTTCTTTCAAGAGGACATTTATTTGTTGTAATTTAATGTAGCTTCATTATGGTAAGTGCTCTAAGTAGTTTTGTTCTTATTGTGGGATTTCTTTTTTTCTAATGTGGCTTTTCCCTGTGGTATAATCATATCAGCGAGAGCCTGAATCTCTGGCATGTACTCGTGGGACTGACGTCTCTCTTAGTACTTTTCAAGGGGAACACATATAAATCTGGGTGTATTAGGACTGAACAGGGCAAACCTTCAAAATCCACTCTCACGCCCTGACTGGTTGTCCATTCACAAGGCTGGCAGCCGGAGAGGATGTAATGGCTCCAGAGATGCTGGGTCACCCAGATGCTTTAGATAGTACAAGACAAGCTCAGGGTGGCTCTAGGGGGTACCCTCTGGGTTATCTGCTCAGGCCTCTGCTTTAAGAACTGCAAAGCTGACTCTTGACAGCCATGTTTGCCCCCTGCCTCTGGCTGACAGAGGAGGGCATTTGATTCAAGCCTGGCTCATCAGAGAGCCTTCCCTGAGAATACAGAGTTAGAGAAAGAGATCACTCCCGAAGATAGCTGGACCACGCTAATGGAGATATGTTCTGGGTGGATTCCTCCAGGTGGAAACAGAGAAAACTGTGCTGCAAGAGGGAAGGATGAAGCAGCCGTGTGGGTGGGGCTGCAATGAGACATGGTGGTGACGAGTTCCCAGTTCCTCCTCCTGCATCTTCCGGTGCCTGGCTGCGTGTCTGTCCTTCAGACACGGCCACATAGCCTTGGTTAGTCTCCATCACTAGCAAAGGAGCCCTTTCCAGGGGGGTACCTAGATAGGTATAAGCTGGAGGCTCATATCGAAGAAAAACTGTTCTTCTTATAAGTTGTGCCCTTCATCACTTGTTCATTTATTAATTCATTCACTCAATCATTTGATAAGCATTTAAAAATATTTTATTTATTTATTTATTTATTTAATTAATTTATTTAGGCTGTGCTGGGTTTTCGTTGTGGCACGTGGGATCTTTTAGTTACGATACGCGGACTCTTAATTGCGGCATGTGGACTTCTAGCTGCGCCTGTGGGATCTAGTTCCCCAACCAGGGATGCACCCAAGCCCTTGCATTGGGAGCGTGGAGTCTTAGCCACTGGACCCCCAGGGACGTCCCCAAAAGGCATACATTGAGCTCTCCACGCGCTAGAGGGACTGCCGAGCTATGCAGATACAGGCTGACCTGTGACCTCGCGGGGTTTACGGTCTGTCCCTGTGGCTGTTGTGACACATTACTTCAAACACAGTCACTCAAATCAATAGGAATTTATCCTCTGATGGTTCTGGAGGCCAAAAAGTGTTGTCAGAGGCTGCACTCCCTCCAAAGGCTCGAGGGGAGAATGCTTCCATGCTGTTGCCAGCTTCTGGCGGCTCCAGACATTCCTTGGACTATGGCCGCATCCCTCTGCCTCTGCCTGCACGTGGCCTCTCCTCTTCTCCCTGTGTGTCTCTTTTCTCTTTCTTTTTTTTATTTGTTGGCTGCACTGGGTCTTGGTTGCTCTGCGCAGGCTTTCTCTAGTTGTGGAGAGCGGGGGCTACTCTTCATTGTAGTGTGTGGGCTTCTCATTGCAGTGGCTTCTCTTGCTGCGGAGCACGGGCTCTAGGTGCTTGGGCTTCAGCAGTTGTGGCACATGGGCTCAATAGTTGTGGCTCATGGACTCTAGAGCACAGGCTCAGTAGCTGGTGCACATGGGCTTAGTAGCTCTGTGGCATGTGGGATCTTCTCCGGCCAGGGCTTGAACCCATGTCCCCCTGCATTGGCAGGCAGATTCTTAACCACTGCACTACCAGGGAAGCCCCTGGGTGTATCTTCTAAGGACACCTGTCTTTGGGTTTAGGGCCCATCTGGATAATCCAGGATAATCTTATCTCCAGTTCCTTAACTAATTAAACCTGCAAAGACCCTTCTTCTAAATGAGGTCACATTCACAGGTCCCAGAGGTTAGGACATGAACACATTTTTGGGGGGGGGCCACCATTCAGCCCACTGCAGACGGTGTACACGTTAGGAGCGCAAAGCATGTTACAAAGAAAATGGTGAGTCAAGGAAGGGAGGGAATACGGGGATATGTGTATAAAAACAGATGATTGAACCTGGTGTACCCCCCCAAAAAAATAAAAAAAAAAAAAAGAAAATGGTGCAACAACTTTTTGGAGGGATCAGGGAAGGCTTTTCAGAGGAAGTGACATCATCTGAACCTGGAAGGGACAGCAAGCGCATCAGAGAGGTGGAGCCTTGCAAGGGAAGGAACACATCAAAAGCCCTTTATTAGCATCTAATTTGCAACCCCCCAGCCCCATCTGCCTTAATTTTAGTTTTGCAAATTGTAAGTCAGTAAAATATTACCTCAAGGCCTAAGATACCAAAGGCAGTTTACTATTGTGAAAAATAAGAGGCGTCTTTGCTGTTCTGACATTTATCCTTACAGGGCTCGTGATTTTTGCCTAATGAACATTTCCTTCTCGCCTTGCGCTTATCTGTTTTAACATGTGCCGTTTACCACCTCCGACCTGCGGATTAGGGGGCTGGGCACCGGCTTACATCCCTGTCGGGGAAGGAGAGGAAAAATGGCAAAATAAACGGCAAGATGCTGCCGCGACAGCGAGCGGAACAATCTGCAGCGCTTAGGGGAACGTGGCACCCAGATGCAGTTCGGAGGCTGGGGGCGGGCGGGGCGCGGCGGAGTCCCTGCGAGGGGCGCGGGCGCCACGTGACTGATGATTCAAATGGGCCGGTGATTAACTCGGTTTATATTGATGCAAATAATCCTGCCGGAGCCGGCAACGGCTAATGCATTTTGGAACTGTGTTTTTCCATTGATAGCACAAAATAGTGTGGAGGAAAGCCATTTTCATGATATTCATAATGGAATTACAGAATCAGGTCACTTAAAGGAAGGGCGCTGACTCAGCGAAAGCAGCGCCTCCTTGAATGTGGAGATTAATACTGAGCAAAACGAAACACAGACCTTCTGCAGCTGTCTCGTGGCATGAAACACACGTTCCTTACTGTTTTCTTTTTAAAAGGGAATGAGCTTTAAAAATGGCTCGGGCTAAGTACAACTCTCAGATGAATTTATTGCAAAGGAAAGAACTGTGCAGCGTGCAGAGGGAGCTTCCCCTGAGGTACTTGCCTCCTTTTTCTTTGATTAAATATTGGGTTTACCTTCCTTGCCCATGCCCTGGTTCAATGCCCACGTCCTAGAACGATGTCTGTAAATGCTTTCTGAACGAATGCTTAGGATTGCAAATGAAGATCCGTAAAAGCCCTCTAAAGAAATGAATATATTTGCCAATGAAGATCTGGTCAGATTGGGGGGAAATTCTGGGGAGATCTCTCAGGGTCTTCTGGTGGGTGGAGTGAGTCAAGGTGAGCTCCTGGGAGCCTTGGAGGGCCGCGCTTGGGGACGGAGTGGTGGGGACCAAGGAGGTGGCTCTCTCCATGAACTCTTAAAAAAACCTTGAAAATATTTAGAGGCGGGCATAGAGGTGTACACATGATGAGGTTCACTGGCAGTGCTTTTATGAAGGTGAACCAGCCGGAAGCAGAATATTATGCACATGTTGAGAATCATGTTGAAGGGATAGGAAAACTGTTCATGGTATATTAAAGCAAGAAGCAGGTTACAAATATTTTTAAAAGAAAGGTGGGGGGGGGACTTCTGTAATGACCTTTTATCCACACTGCTAGAGGCTTGATGACTTCTTAAGATAGTGTAGGAGCCACCTGGATAAGAAGCCAACTGCTTCTCTTTCAGAAATACCTCTTCTCAGGAAAGAAGGGGACTGGGGAAGAATTGCAGGGCAAAAAGGAACTTGGAAGGGAATTGAAAGCTGTTAGAAATTAATGCTTGTCATTTTTTGGAACAAAGAAAAATTGTGGCAAAAGATACATAATAGAAAATTTAACATGTTAACAAAAATGTACAATTAGTGGCATTTTTACATTCACCGTGTGTAAGCATCAACAGTCTCTCCCAGTTTTGCGGTTCCCTGCAAACTGAGAAACTTTCCTTTGATAGCTGCATTCAAGGAATTGGAACAGGACTGAAGGCCTTTTAAGCACAGGTTAGACATTGTCTGCTAGTCTAGGCTGATCTCCGTACATCAGCCAATAGCTGGGTTATCACACTGTGAGGCCACTTGCCGCCAGTAGCAAAGCCATGCTGTAGCAGGATCCTGGGATGGAGAGCCAGATTAGTCTTGGTCGTGTCTGTCTCTTTCTGTCACTTTCCCGGGGTGTTACCTTATGGGTCACTTATGGAGTGTTGGAGGATGTCATCAGGAGAACATAATTGCAGGTTGACCCTAGGAGCTGGACCCGTCCTTGGAATGTACTTTCTGTCCATCCTTCCCACAGTGGAAGCCCTTTGCAAAGACGCAACCTTGGGAGAGCAAAGTGTTGTTGAGACCATCTTTATGGGCCATGTGGCTGAACCTTGTTAAGTCCTCTAGATAAACTTTTAAGATTCTGATCTATTCATCTTGCGGCATCCAAGACACGTCTCTTACATAAGTCCCCTTGCTTATTAAAACTGCCACTTACCAGTCTGGAGTGGTTGCCACTTTCTCTGGTCTCTTCTCGTGCTCCGTGAATGGGGCCAGTGGGCCAGGCTCTGAGCTGGGTGCAGTGCTCCTCCTGGACATGGAGGGGGAGAGGAAGTGGTAGTGAGTGTGTCTCTGGGATTCTCTTTTCAAGATATGTATTGAGCAGAGAAAATGGAGAATCCTACCCATCAGGATTGCATGGGGAGCAGAGGGAAAGGACTGGGTGAGGGGATAATCCAAAGGTTAAAAGAGGAGGTTCAACCTCCTGGAAATATTGCTTTTGTTGTCCCGCACAGAGGGAAATTTTTACCTTGAGGATGCTTTTATTTTTTAAAAACCACTGGTATCTTCCTCTTTTGTTATTGTGATTTATGGTTGTTGTTTTGTTTTTGTTCAGGTCCCCTTTGGGGGCGCTGTATGAACATTTCAGCTGGTGGTGCTTCTGGTACACTCTTGGGTGCTACCCAGTCCCCTGGCAGCTTTGTTAATGCAAGTTTAACCACCTTCAGGATAATGGGAACCTTATTTTTACCAACCAGAGTGGAATGCGGTCAGCAAAGGATGATAAATAGCCCTTTATACTAAATGTTTCACAATAATGAAAAAAACAACCTCTGCCTTAAAATTGGACATTCTTTTCAATGTAAATTTTTTTTTCTTTTTTTTTCTGAGTAGGCAAATTGGCTAAGTCGGGATGGGCAGATGTAGCTCTCATCAGCCCTGGATAGATTTCCTGGTGGCTCGCCCAAGGGGACGTGCAGAATTTCCGCCTGTGGTCCTCTGCACACGTTCATCAGGGAGCGGGCTTGGGGAATGTTGCTGGCGGAAGCAGCCCAGGAGAAAGGATTCACCTTTGTGAGGAAATAATTCCCAGCCCAGGGAGCAGCTGGAATGTAAAATCAAAGTCCCCACCAGGATCTCCAGTGGGCTGGTTCGTTTACACTTGGATATGAGATTTTAGGGAGAGTAGGAAGCTCACTGAGATTAAGGAGGGTCCCCAGGTGCTCTGATGGCAGGGGTCGGGTGCTGGCAGCTCCGCCTTGGGGGTTTTGTACTTAGGGGTGGTGGCCTGGTTGTGGGACCACCATGCTGGGGCCTGGGAAGTGCAGGGGTGATTAGATTTCCCAGGCTGACATTTGAACTGATGATTCTCATTGTGATGGGTAAGGCCATACGTTTTATCATTTCAAGGGAGGTTCACAGGGTGTGTCTTTTTTTTTTTTTTAATTAATAGACTTTATTTTTTAGAGCAGTTTTAGGTTTACAGAAATACTGTACAGAAAGTACAGCGAGTTCTCACAGACTCCACTCCCTGCCCCATCACCCCCGTTAGTGTCCCCTTTTATTAATTTCTTGCATTAATGTGGTACATTTGTTACAACTGGTGAACCAATGTTGATATATTGTTATTAACTAAAGTCCATATTTTACGTTAGGGTCACTGCGTTGTACCGTCTTACAGGTTTTTACAGCATCTAATGGGAGCGAACGCCTTTTCCCAGTGCAGCAGTGCCCTCCTGGGAGCCCTCGCTTCCTCCTCCAAGCAGTGCCCAGGCTCTGGTGGAGCCCTTGTGGGCTGGGCAAAGGAGACACGAGGGTCATGCTGTCTGAGGACAGTGCTGCTTGTCCCTGTCTAATGGGGCAAGAAGAGCTGGTCTCAGACATAAGGAGGGGTGTCACTAACCCCTAAGAGAGGCCGCTCGGAGGGGTGTTAGGTTTACTCTGCAACAGCTGAGGAGGCTGCCTGTGTCCCCATGTCCCAGCTGGGTGTCTCTGCCCATCAGCCTTTGGGTGCACATTTTTCTGGGCTATTGGGAGGGGTGTATGTATTCACATGGGGCCGTTGGGTGATGTCAAGCCGTCACGTGACCCCCAGGACCACTGGTTTCCATGGTCTCTGGTTATATCACTGCATTTGGTGGCTTCTTGTGGCTGACTGGGATCAGAGGAGGTGGGATGTCCATTAGGCCTTAAAACGGGGGTTAATGACATGAGCAAAGATACAGAAGCTGGACATAATAAAAGGAGCCAGCGTTTGCTGAGCACTTACTCTATGCCAGGAGAGTTCTAAGCGTCTGCTCTCCACGAACTGACTCATGTAATCCTCAAAAGAATTATGTTATTGTTTATTATTATTATTATCACCCCTATTTTATGAGGAGAAGAGAGCTTCAGAGAAGTTGAGTAGCTCTGCCCAGGTGAGTGGGTCTAGAGCCTTATTCTGCATTGCTGGAAGCCTGGTTCGCGCGGACGCTTCACAACGTACATTGCTGTTGATTGAACCCTGCTGCACGTGGGGCCAGACACCTACACACACTCTTAAATTGAAGTCTCACCCCAACTCTATGAGGAAATGCATATGTCTTTGGAAGACAGAGAAACTGAGTCTCAGAGAGACGCAGGACTTAGGCTCAGCCCCACAGCTGGTACGTTGCAGAACTGGGGCTTGAACTCAGATCTGCCTGAATGAAAACGCAGGCTCTTTTTTCTCATATGTGGGTGGCTTTCATCCCTGGAAACACATCTGAATAACCCAGGGAGCAGCTAATGAAATCACCCTGATAATCTGAGGTGACGTGGGGATCCGCATTGCCCTGTGAGCCGCTCATCTGGGAAGCCAGTTCTTAAGCAGATGCCACGTTATTGACTGGCCACAGGGTCCAGGGGACAGGGCACACCTGACACCTGCACGCCCATCCCTTCTGCATGGCGAGTCTCGCCTCCTGCCCACAGGGGGACGCGGAGGGAACCCAGGTCACCAGCCAGACCGTGCCTTGGTGAGATCTGGAGTCCGAGCAACGGCCATCATCTCGGTCAGCGCTCCTCAGCCCTGGCTGCACCCTGCCCTGATGTGGGGGAGCTTTTGAAAGAAGGCTGTAAGGTCTGCTCCACCCCAAACCAAGCAATGCCAACCTCTGAGGGTGGCGACAGGGAGTGCCTCGTTTTAAAAGCCCCTGTAGGTGACTCTGACGCAGGGGCCAGGCTGCCCGTTGGATGAAGCTGATGCCTGTTGCCTCTCTGAGATTTCGTTCCTTTGAGTGATTTCTTTGCTTTGTCAAGTGCTGTGGGTGAAAAGGTTGTTTTTAAAAATTTAACGAATAGATTCTATTTTTTTATTGCAGACAGTCCCCTATACCCCACCTCCACACATGCACAGCCCCATCAAATGATGTGTTTCATACAAATTTGCACGACTTAAGACACCCAAAGGACAATTCTCGATTTCCTTTCCCGGGAAGATGCTCCCTAAAATCACTCGGGCACACACCTAGTGTTGGCAGAAGTTTCGCGGCACCTGCTTGAGTGACTGGCGGAATCCCGGGCTTCTCTGTGGCCACAGAATCAGGCTGGACTGGCTGTTCCCTCTGTCTGGCCGCAAGCAGGCTTGCAGGGTTTCTGTGGTGGATGCTCTGTGGGTGAAAACTTCCTGTCTCAGGCATGAGCACGCCGCCAGGCTTTCTGCAGGCGTGAGCCTATAGAAAAAGGCCTCGAGATAGATTTTAAAAGGCTTCATGTCCAAATCCCCTTGGAACAAGGGAGCAATTCCCCTCACCCCCACAGTTGCCCCCATTTCTTTCTAAAATTCTCTTCAGCTCTTTGAAAATCTTTTCAGCTTATTTCTCCACTTCTTAAATACGAAAACATTTCACTAGGGGGCACTTCGAGACTGAGTAAGGAAAAACCCCCAGCAACTCGGTGGCAATAGATTTCACTTCGTCATTAACTAGGTAAACAGTTCTGCACAAAACAAAATATAAAAAATGTATAAGAAATCAAATATGTATTTAGCTGAAACTGTGATTCAAGTTCTGTAGGTTGTTTATTGAAACTGGACATGGGAGGAAAGTGGCATTCTTGGACTTACTGGTAATTTTGACTTGAATATTAGAATAATAATAAGGGTAATATAACAATAACAGTCTCTTCATCTGGTTTAAGGCGGACCCCTTGCCTGCTGCAGTGTTTCAGTGCAACTGAGTGATAAAGCTTCTATTCAAATTTGTTTAAGAGACGTCTCCTTTGTCGATATTCACAGAGAGCATTAATGTGGTTACTAGCAAGTCCCTGCTGCAGGACTGATGGAGGATTACCTGTGGAGGAGAGGAAAAGGTCTGCAGGTGCATCGGGACCTGAGTTCTGGACCCGGAGTCTTTCTATAAGCAGTGTGACCTTGGATCAATAACTGCCTCTCTTTGGACCTCAGTATCCTCATTTGTAAAATGGATTTCTTTGTGATTGAACATGTTATAAGAATCTCCCAGGCTGTCTCCTTGTGGTTGGATCGTTCACACTGCCTTTCTCCTGAACTCTGGCATGAGCGGTTAACCAAAGCCAGCTTTTGGGAGAAAGAGAAAGAGACAGAAGATAGGGGTGCGAATCCCGGTTCTATATTTGCTAGCCATCCTTGGGAGGTGAATAGGTTGAACTGCGTTGCCCCACAAGATGTTGAAGTCCTAATCACCAGGACCTGTGAATGAAGGGCAGTGCTGTGAGTGTAACCTTACTTGGAAATAGGGTCTATGCCAGCGATCAAGTTAAGATGAAATCGTTAGGGTGGGCTTTATATTCGTGTTCTTATGAAAAGGGGAAATTTGGACACAGAGACAGACACAGAGAGGGAGAACACTGTGTGAAGATGAAGGCAGCAATGGGGTGATGCTTCTACACGCTGAGGAACAGGAAAGAATGCCAGCAAACCCCCAGAGGCGAGGAGCGAGGCCTGGGACAGATTCTCCCTCCAGTCCTCAAAAGGGAACAAACCTGCCCATACCTTGATCTTGGATTTCTAGCCTCCAGAATTGTACTTCACTATGATATTGTTAAAATGTATTTACCAGTAAATACTTTTCTGCTTTTTAAGCCACCCAGTCTATAATACTTTGTTACGGTGGCAGCCCTAGCACACCAATACAAGAGGATAGTTAACCTGTAAGGACAAGAATAAAGGAGATGATGGGAAAGCCCCTAGCACACAGGGCCTGGCACTTAGTGGGCGTTCCTCAAATGTTAGTTACTATAAGAAAGGAATAAAGGAGGAAGGAAGTGGAGGATGGAGGGATAAGGAAGAAAACGCCTGGAATTAAGTACCTGTTAGGTGTTAGGAACTTTACATATTTCTCTTCACTTCTTGCTAATAACGATCTTGCTGGTGAGGGAAAGGGGACTCCCAGAGGTTGTCATTTGCCGAAGGTCACAGCTAGAAAGCGGTGACAGCAAACTGGCTTGCCTGACTCCCAAGTCTGTTCTCTTTGGTGCTATGCTTGTCGTCGGGGACAGGTGTTATTTACCCTGCCAAGATAAGTCTCAGTCATCATTCCTTCATTCACTCATTCATCTGTTTAAGAGACAGAAGGAGATGGAACTGGGTCCATCCCAGCGAGTCAATGGCAGATTCAGCTCCACACAGTCATGGAATTTCTAGAATGGTTGAAGTTAATTGTCCAGAGGCGTCTTCACTGATGCACGCCAGGGTGAGGCTATTTGGGGAAAGCAGATCTCAGAATCCAAACTATGACTACATGGGGGTGAAGCACTCCGTATTCATACTTTCCAGCTTTTCCCCTAAATAACCTTGCCCGCACCCTTCTAAAGGTCGTTGACAGATGACTCAAAACCAGACTCCTTCCAGCCTCATCCCTGAAGAGCCAAAATCAGTCCTGATCTGGTACGTCCCCTCTTTGAGTCCCCCCCAGTGCTCATCCTCATCCCCACCCTTCTCTCCTCTCCCCCCGCTCCATCCCCACTCCAGTCCAGCTCAACATTCACCTGGCGTTTATCTGGAGCAGTCCTTCATTCATTCAGTCTTGGACAAACATCTACAGGCTGCCTCCTCTCTCTAGGACCCAGCCCAGTGATGGGGAGTGCTTTATGTGCTCCTCCTTCTAGGTCAGGCATTTAAAGATCAACCAAAGATTGAGGGGGGCTGGGGAGCACTACCTGGGGACAGTCAGCCACGCCCCGTGGGGGCTGACCGCAACGTGGCAGGACTGCCCAAGCACACTAGCGCCAGCCTCCTCCTGGACCGTGACGCCCTCCGCTTGTCTCAGTCCCTTTGGTGCCTTGATGATGCTCTTGGAGATGCCTTTGTAAAAGTTGACATTTCCCGGACATTGCAGAAGGACAGGTGTGCCCTGACCACATTCTGCCCAGGTGGGGTTCTGTTGGCAGCTTCAGTGCATCCCTGAGCCGAAACCTCTTTGGGGCCAGGTGTGGATACCCCCAGTCTCACTGCAGGGCTCCTGCCAGCACTGGTCTCCAAGAGTCCCCTTGCTCATCCCTCAGCTACCACCACGTGCCCTGGGGTATATTAGTTTCCTAGGGCTGCTGCAGAAATGACCACAAACTGGGTAGATTCGAACAACAGAGATGTATTTCCTCACAGTTCTGGAGGCCAGAAGTCTGAAATCAAGGTGTGGGCAGGCCACAATTTGCTGAAGACTCTAGGGGAGAATGTTTCGTCTCCTCTCCCAGCCTCTGGTGGATCTCACAGCCCTGGGTGTTCTTCAGCTTCTGATAGCATAATGACAACTCTGCCTCTCTCTTCATGTGGTCTTCCTCTCTGTGGGTCTCCAGATCTTTCTGTCTTTATGAGGACACCAGTCATTGGAATGAGGCCCACTCTAATCCAGGAGGACCTCATCTTAGCTTGATTACATCTGCAAAGACCCTATTTCCAAATAAGGTTACAGTCACAGCACCGCCCTTCATTCACAGGTGCTGAGGGTTAGGACTTCAACATCATTTGGGGAGACATCATTCGACATTCTCACCTCCCAAGGGTGGCCAGCAAGTACAGAACCGGGACTCACACCCTCATCCTCTGTCTCTCTTGTCTTTTCTCCCAGGAGCTGCCTTTGGTGTTAAGTTTTAATGCCAAAATTCAGGAGAAAGGCAGCGTGAACAATGCAAACAAAGGAGACACCTTGGGAGATTCTTATAGCATGTCTGATCAGAAAGAGATCTTCAGTGCCTCCTAGTGCAATACTGCCATTTTACGAATTAGGATATTGAGGTCCAAAGAGGGGCAGGGACATTCTCAAGGTCACATCACTGGATAGAATGAGGCCAAGTGCAGAACTGAGGCCTTGAAGCACCTGCAGGCCTTCGCCTCTCCTCTGCAGAAAATCTCCCATTAATCCTGCTGCAGGGAATGGCGAGCTCCACATTAATGCTCTCCAATATGTTCTTAACGTCTTCTTGAGAAAAGATGTTTCTTCAACGTAAATTTCTGAGCATAAGCTTCAAATACTCAGTTGCACTAAAACACTGCAGTAAGCAGAGTGTCCATGTTAAAACAGGTGAAGAGACTATTATTACTGTCATTAACATATGATTCTAATGCTCAAGTCAAATCGTCAGTAAGTCCAAGTACCAGGGACTCGAGCTTCAACGTATCTTTTCCGGGGACACAGTTGAACCCACAATACGGACTGTGACAAGCAAAGCTTCTTTGGGAGGGTCTTAAGCCGGGCTCCCTCTCTCAGCATAAGAAGGCAAGCTCCAAGGGTCTCCCAGCATGTCTCAAGTTATTAAGACCCCTGCGTCCTCTCTGCACGCTTGATCCTTGACTTCAGAGATACTGTGATGGCCCCGCAGTCTGGACAGAAATGAAAATGGGTCTGCTGACTGCCAGGATGTGGAGGTGAGGGAGAATGAGAGTCTCTCTCTGCTGTCCACACTCCTTTCATGCAGATTCTGAGTTTGCAGAGCAGTTAGCGGAGAGGTGGGTGCCCGATGCTGGGTTTGAGTGTAAATTCCCACTCCCGGGTGCTCAGCTCTGTTCTCTGCACCTGCCCTTTCTCATTTCATTCTTTGGTTCCAAGTGGTATATCTGGATGAAGAGTAACTCAGAGGCACGTGGTGAGGCTGAGGGTTGGTCGGCAGGGTTAGGAGATGTTTTCTGACTGCAGATCAGCTTAGGGGAACAAGGTATTTCTCTGCACTGACCTGAGGCCCAAAGCAAAACATAACAGCTTCCAAGTGCAGACTCTCTGATGTGTATAGCCTGCTGCCTGGCGGCCTAGGAAAGCGATGGGTCAGATTGATCGGTGTGCTCTTTCTAGAAATTTCTGGGAAATATCTGGGATGGTACAAGTGGTCTGAAGCCAGAAAGTACTTTTGCTTCTCTGAGTTGAATGTTTATCAGATTTTTTTTTCCCCCCACAAAAACAAACTTTGTTGATTTGGATGCGGTGATCTTTCCTTAAAGAGTGTCAGGTCGTTATAGATTCAGTTCTGAGAACATCCACTTCGCAGCCTTTCTCCTGGGCAGGGCGAGCCGTGGGTGAAAGTTTGAGTCTAACTCGCATCAGCAGCGAGCGAGCACGTTTCCTCTTAGGGAAGCAAATCTTTAATGTGTCTGCACGAGATGTTGCTCTGAACGCCTCCTCCCAGGCACTCAGGCGCCGCGCTGAGATGTTAAGTAGGGAGGACTGTGGGATGTTTTTGTTGCTGTGCTCGGCAAAGCTGACTGCTTTTTACAAACACATTAAACATTGATATCTACAGAATGGGCAGTTTTAGAGTGCACAACCATGAGTTTCCTGGACGCGGATTTATTTATTTTTTATTCATGTAACCTTAGCATGCCACATATTTCTCGCAGAGCTCCGGATCTGAAAGGCCTTGGCTGGACGCAATGAATACTTCATGATTCCATTTAAGACCAAGGGAGCCAATAAACTCACCCCTATTTACATCTCAGTGGAGTCTTACAAGTCCTGCATGCCGCCCGCCTCCCAGCTGTCTCCTGGCTGGCCTGACATCTCAGCACATACGTGGCCTTTTCGGGAGACAGAGAACAGAGCAGTATTCTCTTTGAACTGCTTTCTGTTTCCTTCTTCAGCTCCTTGAATCCCCCTCTGTGGTCGTGACTAGGTGATGGGAAAGAGCTGGCGGCCAGAGTGTGCTGCGGGCTCTGTCCTCTCGCCCTTGGTCAGCCCCTCGCGCCATGACTTCAGCCCTCCCACCTGAGCCACACCTTCCTGACGGCGGTGCAGCCCGGACTCTCCTACTCCTTTGATTCAAGACGGTTGAATGGTTTTCATCTCGGACCTGACTTTCCTAGAACAGGAGCCCCTTTTTGCTTTCTTCTTTTCTGTCCCATGGCTGATGCCTCCTGCGGAGCACAGGTTGCCCTGCAAGGTTCCCCTGGGTCCCCTCCCTCCAGACCGCTGACCTGGGAAGCTGCAAACTCTGGGTGGCCTTTCCTCCAGCCTGCGCCCTCTGGTGCCGGCTCTTCACTGTGTGAGTCAGAGCACACCATCCTGTGCAGAATCTTCCAGGGGTTTCCAACCGTTTAACACCGGTCTGAGTTTCCAGCTACCTGCTGCCCTGTGGATTTCAGACATGCCACTTTCCAAAGTTGGCAGAATTGGCACAGTTGCATGTGCCAATCCTTGAAATAAGTATCTCTTCATCTGTATGTGTATGTGTGTGTGTGTGTGTGTGTGTGTATGTGTATATAATATCAATGTATATAATATATATAAAAATTTAAAAAAATATACAATCTCCTCTTGGTTCTGTTTGTCTGGAGAACCCTGACTGGTGATTCTGGAGCCCCCTTAACTGACCATCTAGTGTAAGAGACTTTCCTCCCACATCATTCTCTGCGATGCCTACACATGCTTTGATGTTCCTCTCATAGAAAGGTAGAGACAAATTCCTCTCCCCTTGAGTCCTGGCCAGCCTTAGTGACTCACTTCTGTGAATAGAATGCATGAGCTCTGAGGCCAGGTTAGAAAAGGTAACACAGCGTCAGCCCCACCTCTCTTTCTCTCTCTCCCTCAGAACCCTTGCTCTTGGAACCCTCCCACCACTTTGTGAGAGAGCCCAGGTCACGAGGAGAAGCCCCGTGAAGTTGTTGCAGCCAACCAGCCCGGCCAAGGTGCCAGGTGCTAGCCGGCGTCCTCTCCAGATGCGGGAGAGCAGCGCCCCTGGGGGGTTCCGGCCGCCCACCGGTGAGCTGGCCCAGTGATGCTGCGTGGAGCAGCGATGGGCTGTCCCCGCGGAGCCCTGCCCAAGCTGGAAATTCACGTGCAAAACCGAAAGAGCATGACTCTGTAAAGATATTGTCTGGTTGGTTTTTATACAGCCAGAGATAACTGGAACATGCTCTCTCTGCTTATGCTGGTAGCCTCTTCGTTTAGTTACTGCTCACAATTTGGAATAAAATTATTTCTTCACTTGTTTATTTTCTGTCTCCTCCATTAAACAGAAGTTCCACGAAGGAGGGAACCTTTTCTATCTTATCTATGTTTTCATCCTACGGCCTGGAAGAGTGCTTGGCATGTAACAGACACCCAGTAAATATTTCTAGAATGAATACTACTCCTGAATCTACTAAATTATATTCCTTTTTAAAAATTTCCCTTCTTTCCTCTCTTCTTCCCTTTCCTTCTCTGCCTCAATCTTTCTCTTTCTTTCATCTTTTCTTTTTTTTTAATTTCTTTTCTCTCTTCCTTCTGCCTTCTCCCCTGTCTTTCCAATAATTTTATTACCTCATCACTCAAGTACTACATAAATAATTTTCCTTGTAAAAAATAAAAATATTTCAGATAAAGCTAAATGGTCTTTCGCTCACAATCCAGCCCCAGCCCTGGCCTCTTCCCCCGCTCCTGCCCCCATCTTCTTTTCATGTGTCTCCACCGCCCTGACCCTTGGAAGAGAGGAGAGGTCACCTCCCCTCGCCCGCCTGGCACTACAGCTGCCTGGCTTGCTCCTCTGCCTTACAGCCCCGTGCTCCCAGCACCGCCTTCATGTCACCAGATTACTGTCCCCGAGCTCTGCTCTGAGGGGAGCTTGTGCCTAAAGTTTTCAAAGGTCCCTGTTACCTAGAAGTCAGGGTTCAAATTCTACAACCTGGAGCTCAGATGTCTGCAGTCTGAGCCCTTCCCGGGCTTCCGGTTCTTCTCCTCTTTCTGAATCAATCACCCACTCCAGTTGCTGTGGTTTCCTCCCTGCCTCCAAGGGTCCTTCTGGTTTTCCCACTTCTGCCTTTCTGCCGATTCTCTTCTCCATGTCTTCAACACCTTCCTAATTCTACCCATCTACTCAGACGCTACCTGCTTTCTAAGTCCTCTGGGGGATGGTCCCTGCTGTCCTCTGAAGGGTCCTCTCCTCCGTGGGCTTTCACCGCTCGCTGCCTTCCCTCTGCTGTCCTCTTCCATGGTTGCACCTCGGCCCTCTGTGGTGTCCAGTCTCCTGGGCTGGAGTTGAGGCTCACTGAAAACGGGGACCGTGACGGTGTTTCTGTTTCATGTGTTCAGAGATCCAGGACATCTGAGAGTCTTCTAGAAGGTCCTGCTCCTGCCTCTGTGGTCACCCAGGGAGAGGACATGTCTGATGCCTGCAGGATCCATGTATGTGTTTTCTGGACATCGTAACAGTGGCCAGGTGGACTGTAGGAGGCGGCGAACCGGTAGGATTCTTCGCAGCGTCCCTTTCCCCAGTCTCACGTGCCTGGGGTCGGGATCTTCGACTCTATGGGCAGGTGTGCTGCTCCTTGGAGGCTACTATCAGGCGCGTCACAGAGTCACCTGATGACAGAGCCATGGCTGCAGGCTCTACACGCCTTCGATGCGGAGCAGCAGGAGGGTGTGGGACTAGTGGCGGAGAGCACCCATCTGGAGTGCTTAGGCTGGGACTGAATTGGCCGCAAGTGGTTTTCCCGGAGCCTTATTCAGTCAATCATTTATTCAACACATTCAGCAGATGTTTATTGAGCACCTGCTACGAGATGGGCCCTGTACTCTGTGCTAGGGATGCAGTGGTGAATGAAGCAGACACTGAGTTTCTGGTCTAGTGGGAGAGACAGGCAGACAAGTGGCAAGTAGACAATCCTAATTCAACATGACTAGGGTGATGCGTGAGATAAGTCAGGAGATCATTGTCACATAAAAGCACATGTATGTAGTGTCGGAGGCTCGGGGGGCCTCCCTGGAAAAAGGAACATGGAAGGTGAGATCTGAAGGCTAAAGGGGAGCTTGCCAGACAAAGGTGGGCGGTGGTGGGGAGGAAGCACAGGGCTGTGGTCTGGAGGAGGGAGGAAGAGGACAGAGAGCGGCTATGACCTCGGGCCAGAAAAACCAGCAAAGTGACAGGAGTTTACAAGGGCTAGACTTAACCAAATGGAATTGTTAGAACGTTGACTTGTCCCCTTAAGGAGCAGGGAGGGAAGGCCGGCGGTCCTCCCCTTGGGCACCAGCGCTGGTGTCCTGCTGGGCTCCCCGCAGGTGCGGACTGAGGCCTGGCCTGCGGGTGATTTCCCATGTGGGCGCTGGGACCCCAGGCCAGATGTTGCCCCCTTGCCCAGGCGGTCAGACTCGTCACATGCCCCACTCTGACCTTGACACAAAATCTCTTTCCTTGCAGGCTTCTCCAGGAAGGCCGCCCCTGTGAGTAAATAGAAACTGCTGCTGTTTGTAAAAGGATGTGTGGAGTCGGGGCTGGGGTGGTGCTCACATAGCAGAGCCCAGGGCACCGCGCACCCTTAGACACACGTCTCTTTTCTTCCCAGGCTTCTTTGAACGTGCCATTGACTTGGGGTCTCCTCTCTCTGCTCCTCCCTTCCCACTTCTCTTCCTCCCCTCTTCCCCTCCTTCTTCTCCTTCCTCCTCCCCTCCCTCTCTGGAGCAGAGCAGTCACTGTGCTTATCTCAAGCAGAGCAGCCGCACCTGCTTCTCTAATCCCAGCACCAGCTGACCTGAGCCCCTGAGTGGTTTATCAAAGCATTTGCCTGACGAAAGTGGGTCTCTCCCTGGAGGAGAGATTCTCATGCCAGCTGCTAAAAGAAAAAAAAAAAATTGCAGGGGAAGATAAAATAAGCCTGGAAACACTGGTAGCTCAAGCACCTTGTCGGTGTGGTCAGAGCTCTGCAGCAGCTGAGAGTCAGCTGAGGGTAAAGGCGTCTGCACTTCTAAACACATACCAGTGACTTTCCCTTGGGCTCTCAATATGCTTTTGTAGGTAGTGAGCTCGCCTGCAGGGAAGATATATCACTTTGAACTGGAATCATGGCCAGCCTAGCCTTTCGTCTCTTCTGTTCACTTAGCTTTCTTTTTCTTCCCTTTTTTTCACCCTTGACATTCATAACTATTTACTGAAGGCCTGTCATGTGCTAAGAATTAAACTAGGCATTCACTAAGGAGAGGAATACTTTCTAGATGGCTGTAGGGAGCCTCAAGAGGACGGCTGCTCACCGTCCCCTTCTCCGAGGAAGTGCTTGCCTCCTGTCACCATGGCTACCACTGGCACCTCGTGTCCATCACAAATGGTCTTCTTGCTGGGATTTTTGGTCTTGAGATAAAAAACATTAGTCAGCTCCTCTCTTGATCTAGAAGCTACAGATTGTTAAGCTCAAGTGCCTTGGGGAGGGCCACATTTCCCCTCCAATATGGAGAAAAGCAGGGGTGCTGTGAAGAAGAATGAACCAACACCCAGAGAGAAAGAGACAAACTTTAGGAAGATAATCCTGGTGATAATCGTTCTCCAAGCTCCAGCTGTCATAAAACTGGGCTGCATCTCCGCCCACCCCACAATCTGGTTTCTCAGTTTTTCTTTGGAGTTGAGCCAATAAATCTCTGATTTTGCTGAAACTGGTTTGAATTGTGATTCTGTCACTTGCAGCCAAACTAATAAAAGAGTAGTTAAAGTTGGGTAAATAAGGTACTTTGCAGCGAATGGGCGTCTCTGAAAATTAAGAGAAAAAAGCAAGAGGACTGATGATTTCACATCATTATGACCCAGCCTAAGCAAGAAGCTCTGTGAAGTGCCTGGCATAGCTTCTGAGGCGTGGTGGGTCCGCCACCAATGTTAATTTCCTCCCTCCCTCCCGTGGCCTTATCTTTTCTTCCTGGAAGCCTATTTCAAGTTAGATGCCGGAAAGCAAAAGACATTTTAAAGCAGGTTTTGTGTGCCCTTTTAGATTGCTAATCTTCTAAGTGGTACGAGGTAGCCTGGGTGATCTAATGCGTCTCTGATGTCCTACTTTTCCATGGGCTCAAGCCGAGTCTGTACTTAATATATAATCAAAATGATATTGAGAAAATCTGAATCATGGAGGCATACAGATGGGGAGCTCTGTTACTGGGAAATCATGATTTTAAGAGAATAGCTTTTACGGAGAATCCCAATCCTGGGGTACCTAGCATCTTAGTTTGATTCCTCACGCGAATCAGAAACTGTTGGATTTAACGTGCATCAGCTTCACAGGCACTTTATCTTTATCCAAAGTGACTCCTTGGCCAGTTTCTAGAATATTCTAGCCGCCTACCTTTTAAAATGATTTCTTTGTTCCTATGCGGTTTGCCATTTGTTAATTCCTGACTTCTACTAACACTGTATGTTTCAGATAAGTTTTCACACAAGACCCAGGTTTGTCTATGAACTAGATCTCCATCTTGCTGGATTGTTACTAAGTTACAGACTTTACACTGTAACTATTTACATTTGGAACAGAAACATTTATAAGAGAACGGTTAACTGGTAAAGGAACCAAGAACACTGTGCATGATAAGAAAGAACTTGGAATTTATGTATGCAAAATCAAGGCCCTTCCTGCCAGTTCTGAGTGACAACTGTCACCAGAAATCCAAGGGCTCTGATGACTGCATTGAAACTCCCACGAATGTCCCGGTTTAAGCTGTGCAGTGGTTCTAATTGCTATGCATGGCTTGCACGTGACATAAATAGTTGTAACCTTTCTGCAAAGTGCCAAGTCAGGAGATGTTAACCCACAGGGAAGCCATGCTGAGGCCGAGGCGCCAACCTGAGCGGTAATTCCTGTTCTTGTTCTCTGATTTAAAAATAAATTAAAAAAATAAAAAAATAAAATAAAAAGAGAGAGATTCCTCTCTCTCCAGTAGCCCAGCCTCTGTTATGCTGTGTGTGCATTAGTAAAATTGATCTCCTCAAGAGTTCTTCTAAGTGAATTACTTAACAGCATCATTTAGGGCTGCTGCAGAGGGAGAGAAGTTAGCGGGACCAGGACTTGAGGAAGTCGCTGACGGTAAGGCTGATTAAGGCTTCCGCACTTTGCAAAACAGGCCTGGCTGTTGCTTAGGAAAGCCGGCTGCACGTTACACCTGGAAAACAGGCCCTTTGGGCACAGGCTCTTCTTGCATTAAGACTACTTATTTGGAGGTGATGTGAATTTTCTGTATTCGTTTCAATTCACTCCTCTGGTTCCTCAGGGTAATGACACAATTCGGGCTGATTTTCAAATGGAGAGCGCTCAGCCTTCCAATTCGGAAGTTTTCTTTTTCTTTCTTTTTTCTTTTTTTTTTTTTTTATAAAAATAAAATTCACAATAAGGCAGGCAAAAAAGAAAGAAAAAAAAAGAAAAAAAAAAAGAAAGAAATCAGGTGAAGTCAGATATCACCTAGCCAGGAGCTGTGTTTTGTTTAGAATCTTAGGGTCTCAAGACCTCAAGGCGAAAGTTGGAACCACGAGGGCTGCTTGTGTGGGGCTCCCCATGGAAAGCTGCAGGAACGGCCTGGGAGAGGGAAAGGAACAATCTGCTCTGGGCACCACATTTAAGAAGGTGTTAACAAGCTCAGGAATCAAGATACATAATATAGTAATGCATTTTTTTTAAATAAAAATTAAGGCAAAAAGATCTATGATGAACAAAATACCGAAATTTTAAATACAGGATCTGACCCTGCACTTTATGACCTCATTCCCCTTACCCATGTCCCAGCCCTGGTCCCTTGTACAAACATCTGTGCTTTCTGCCAGTGGCTACCAGCCCCAGCACTGCCACGTTGCCCTGGTGATAAGAGTAGGTCAAACTTACTCACCTCAGTGGAGTTTCCACCTTTTGTGATAATCATGGCATCATTGTTCAACATTATATATTGTGGACTAATCTTCTCTTCCAGACACTGAGCTAAGTGCTCTACACCAGTAATTCATTTAATTCTAGCAAGTGAGGCAGGTGTTAGGGTCCACAGGTGTACAGTCCGAGGCTCAGAGAGGTTCAGTAACTTGCCGTGCTCACAGTCAAGAGCCAGGGTCCCACCGGCTGGTCTGATTTTAAGGCCACACCTCCACCATTGCACCACACTCCAATTCTAACGTGAGCCGAGCTTGAGTGGGGAACACCTTAGGGACAACTAAGGAGGAGTCTAGGCAGAATTTAAAATGATTGTTCTCTTGTCGATGGAGGGTTGTGTATGCTCTGCTCAGACTGCTCCAGCAATGGAGAATTTTTGCTTTCTGGGGCAATATTCTATTTCAGGGCTGTTTATGCTTTATTGAACCAAATCTGCCCCCTCATCACTTCCACATATTGTTCCCATATTTGTTTTTTGGAATGACTGTTTCTTGGCCTCTAATACCATTTCTTGCCATCATCTGCTGTCTGGACTCCTAGTCATCCCTCGAAACCCAGATCAGATATCCCCTTATTTATGTATCTTTGTCAGATTCTCTAGACCAATTGTTCCTCTTCCATCTCTGATCTTATGGCATTTTATACTTGTTTATGTTTTCATCCTTACTACACTTTTGGGTATAGTTATTTATTTTCACATTTACCCCCCACTAGACTGTGGGCTCCTCAGTCTTGTTTATCTTTGGATTCCAAACACTCAGCCTATTATTTGGCACATACTAAGGCCTATTAAAAGTGCTTTTGTGAAAATCACTAGAGTTAAACAGATCAGCTGAGAACTCTCTTTCCTGAGGGTGCCCTCCATGTGCTGGGAGCTAACTGTGACCCCTCTCCAACTCTGTTATTAAAGAAAGGAGTTTGGAGTCAAATAGAACCGGGTTTGAACCTAAGTTCTGCCTCTACAGCTTCCTAGATGAGTGACCACGGACCAATCATTTAAATCCTTGCTTTATTCCCTGCCCTCTTCTCCTTCCTTGCCTCTCCCATATTTCTAGTCTCTCTCTCTCTCCACCTTTGCTTGTTACCTGTCTGCAGGTAGCCACTAGCAGGGCCATCACAGAGCCCAGCACCTGGCTAGTTCCTGTAGACAGCTCTTCCAGACCTTATGTCTAGGGCTATTTCTGAAGTCTGAGGGTGGGCTCTGCAAAGAGAAACCTTTGAGATTCTAAGTTGCTGCCATGGGTTTTCTTGGGCGCGCCGAGCTGGCCCTGTAAAACTCCTCCCAGAATTCAGCACTGATCTTTGATTTTGCTGATGCAAATTGCAGAAAAGAGGAATCCTTCTATGGGGGCGATCCACCATGGGGAAAAGTCTCCAATGATGCGGGGAAAGCTGGCAGCAAATGACAACTCCTGGATGCCTGCAACTTTGGGGGCCAGGTTTGCTTGGTGCTGCCACTTGCTGGAGCACATTGAAGGTTGAAGATGAAGTTTTTTCCCTCTCTTCCCCTCTACCCCAAGTTTCCATTATATTAAGAAAAGGCTTTTATGCACTGGCTACATTTAAAGTTTTATTAGATAATACTTGATTGTGCCTGTGATATGAAGCCTGGGGCAAAGCACTGAATTATATGTCAAAGAAACAAATACACAGAAAACTTCAATAACTTGTTGAGACATTTGCACCCACATCTGAGGGCTCTGTGCTAAAAAAGTGGACACCCAAATCTGTGGGGAAAACACAGAGCAGCCTAAATCCTTTAGAAAAGTCTGAGCCTGAGTCGTGTCATTTCCAAGGTCAGCATTTCAGGAATTCTGCATTTTCAAAACTTGCAGCCCAAGTGATCGAGGGCATGAAATTCACATCTCTTGTTCTACCATCTCCTGCTGCGTTTGAGCTCAGTAAGAATTTCAGAATGCCATTCTTTTTTATGCCTCCAGTTTATTTTGCACCACAACCCGAGGCAGTACCGACTTGTAAAGGATGATTCCACAGATTGTAGCCACCATGCTGTTGTCAAACAAGCCAAGGGCAGTGAGACGCTGTGGAGGGGAGGGCAGGGGGAGGGTCCTGGGAAGAAAGGGAAGGCAAGACTCCAAAGGGGCCAGAGGGAGGTTATGGGAAACAAGACTCTCTTTTTTGTAAATCTGTGCTCACAGTGGAAATGTGTTGTTTCTGTTTGTCCTTTGTCACTTTGGTGAATCACTGCCCCGCTCCTGTATGGTTCTGAGGGTGTGGAAAAGAAAACCATGCACAGGTAACTTCCCTTTGCTCCCTCAGATCCACGCTCCACCCTTCTCTGCCTCTCTGCCTGGGAGGCTGAGCTGTAGGACCCTGGTCACCCGGGGCTCCCTTCCCCGTGGCTTCTGGTTGGAGTCACCCATTGAGAGGCGCTGAGAGGAGATGGGAGCTGGGAGAATGAGGTGAATCCTCGGGCTACCTCCCTCCAGGGGCCATTCCCGGAGGAATGCCCGGCTCTGCTTCTGCAGTGCCCTCGCCTGACTCTGGTAAGACAGCCTGGTAGTGTCTCTCCTGATGCTATTTTTGCCTGGGAAAGGAACAGCTTCAGGCTGCACCTGGGGTCTGTCGCCATCCCTTGTCAATTTCCCCGCTCTGCCCACATCTTCATACACAGGCCCTTTATTTGACTCTCCTCAATGGTCCCACTGAGTGCGCTGTTTTTATCATCATCTTACAGGTACACAGTGTATCTCATTCCCCCTCAGAATCCCTCTAAAAGTAAAACCAAGCACCACGGACAGGCAGATGACGCAGGTCGGCCCCTTCACTTCTTTAGAGATGGTTATTGATGATTTCTTATGAGCCAATACTGCTCTGGGCCTTAGGAACTCAGGATGAATGACAGACCCTCCCTCTATCCTCATGGCTTTTATATCCTAATGGGAGAGACGAAAAGGAGACGTACCTGAGATCATCTCGTACTTTAAAGAAAAGGAAGGAATGTGTTAGCACCTAGCTGGGTGGGTGTAGGTGGGTAACAGCAGATGGGGTTGTCAGGGAAAGCACTTCTGGGAAGATGACCACTGAGAGGTGTCCTGAGTGACAAGAAAAACGGTGAAAAGCACAAATTACATGGAAGGGAGGGCAAAGCGCACACGTCTAGGAACAAGAAGGAGCTTGTTCTGGTTCCAGATGAGAAAGAGGTCAGTGCAGCTGAAGATCAGGAAGCCAGGAGGTGGGGGCAGGCGCTGAGGTCAGAGAGGTGCTGGGCCTGATTCTGTGGGTGAGAAAATCAGGGGCTTAGACCTTCTTCTGAGTGGAATGGGGCCATTTCAAGATTTAAGATTTTAAGGTAGAAACGATGTAATCTTTCTCACATTTATAAAAAATCCTTCTGGCTGACATCTCAGGAGGGGTGTGTGGCTGCATAACCTCTAGCGCCCTTTGGGTATGTCACTGCCTGTCATCCTTCACATCTGGCTGCCCTGGCATGGGGAATGGTTTTCCGTGCACCACGTGATCAAGTAGAAACCTGCCTGTCCTCCTAGACTGTCCTCCTAGACTGCCCCATCTCCTTTATCCTCATCCGTTCAGCTGCCACAGACATCCTTTCTGCCTCTTCTGTAACCCCTCTGCTGGCTTTCCTCTTCTCTGTCCCTACTTACGTTGGGATCCTCATCTTCTCACCCCGGATTCCGGCACCAGCATCTCTGCTTCCATCCTCCTGCCTCTAAGATCTGCTTCCCATTTCATTGAAAGGGTGATTTTCCCAAAGGCACTCCCCAGCTTCCTGTTCATCCTCGAGGCCTCATTGCATCCCAACCCAGCCAACACTTAGCTTCTGCCCATTTTTCCAGTCTCCTTGCCCACAACTCTAAGTGCTCTGTGATCTCGCTTTTCCTCAGAGGATGCTCCTTCTGCCCTGTGCCTTGCTGCTGATGTGCCCTCTGCCTGGGATGCTGTATTTCTGCTTGTCCCAGTCAAAGCTGGTTTCAGCATCACCTCTTCAGTAAAGCCGGTTGTGATGCCCCATCCACGAGGTGGAGTTGGCCCTGCACTCCTCATTTCTGGGAGGAGCGCTATTTTGGTTCTTGTAACACTGTCTGGCAACTCATTGTTTGCTTGTTCATTTTCTCTACCAGCCTGTGCAGGGTGAACCTGGGGGGTGTTTTCAAAAGTCTAACAACTGGCAGGGCAGGGGTACCAGCCCTTCAGAATGGGAGCCCTGGAGTGGGTCCAGAGGTCCTGGAGGCTCCAGCTCTGCCAGGGGAAGCCCCTTTAGTGGCTGGACTGGGGGGACACCCCAGGATTCTGCAGAAGCCCTAGAACAGGGGTGGCAGGGACACTTGCCTGGAGCCTTGGGTAGCAGTTATTGCGTGTTCTCTAGCTGTTGTTAGAATACTGACTGTCCTGCACTTTAGCAGCTGTTCAATAAATCTCTGTGGAATGATTGAATGATGAATAATACTCTGCCTCCCCATGAAGCATCCTCCAGTCCTTCTTGCTCAACAGCTCTTTTCCTGTTAGAATGTAAGTCTTCCAGAGGACAGCCCTGGCCTGCCTGGTATTCTCATACAGCCTTGCCTGGGGTCGGGTGGAAAGAACATAGTAGCTACTACTTACTGAGCATTTGCTGTGTACACAGGGCACAGTGCTAAATGCATTTTCTCCTTTAAACATCGTAACACTTCAGTGAGGAAATACGAACAACATCGAGCACTTCTGTGTGCTAGACCTGGTTCCAAACATATTTTAACTCATCTATTCCTTATATCAGCTCTAAGAGGTAGGTATTATTGTTGTCCTCCATTGACAGATATTGAAACGGAGGCCCAGAGAAGTTAAGCAGGTTGCTTAAGGCCACACAGCTGTTGGTTGGTAGTGTTGGTGTTCAACCTCATGTCTGATTCTAAAGGGCGTGCCTTTAGCCACTGAACTATCTTGCTCCCACCTGATCTCAGTGATGGATGGATGGGATAAAATGTGGAGGTACCCCTGCAACTTAAGATTTCTGGCCTTCTTGTTAACCTGTTATGCACCTCACACTCCCCTGAGAGGGGCAGGGACAGTGCAAGGTCTTCCCGGATGTGTACCGGGTAAAGGAATGAATGAAGTGGGGGAGGTGTGTGTGCAGAGGTGGGGGTGGGGCTTGGTTTCCTGTCAGCTGTGGGGTTTCTGCTTCGTCTACCTTCTTCCCTGAGAATTCTTGCTCCTCACTTTGGATTTTTTTGCTCGGCAGGGAACACGCGGGGACAGTGAACTCTACCAGGCTACGTCTGTCAGGCAAGTTTCTGAGCAATTATATAGCCCTAAATCTATACCCAAGGTTGTCCCCTTGTTTTACATACAGTGACTCATTTAATCTTCACGACCACTCTGTGATAGAGGGGCTCTTCTCATCCCCACTTCACAGATGATGAAATGGAGGCGCAGGGAGGGAAGTTCCTGCCCCAGACCTCTCAGCTTGTGGGGCCAGAGCTGGGATTCGAGCCCAGGCAGGCCGGCCCCAGGGTGCCCTCTCAGCCGAGGCTGCAGGGCAAAGGGGAGCCTCCGTGCACAGCCCGCGCAGCGGCCAGGGCGGCCCTCGCTGCTGTTGCTGCTGCCTCTTCCTGTCCTACAGAGTGATTGGGAACGTGGGGAGACTGAACACTCAACATGGCATTTGCTGTTGTCTACCACATCATTTTTTTTTTAATTAGTTGAGCTCTCTTAAAGACAGTGCAGGTGGGTAACACCATCAGAGATGCCTGGGAGGGTGTCCTTGGGCAAGCTACCTAACATCTCTGTGCCTCCGTTTTCCTATCTATCAAATGGGGACAGTGACAGTACGTGTTTCACAGAGTTATAAGGATGAAATGAGTTAATACATGCTAAAGGTTTACAACAGTGCTGTGCATATAAGTGCTCAATAACCCCCTCTTTTTTCACCTCCTCCTCTTCCTACGTTTTCCTTCTTCAATTCCTCAGGGAAACCTTCTTTAAACCCTAGATCAGATTAGGTCTAAGCATTTTAATAGTGCTGTCCTTCCTATTTCGTAACCCTCTTCGCAATTGTGTGTGTATATTTAAATACATACACGTACATATTTTATAGATATATGTAGGTATATACCTACATATATATGTATACACACACACACGTACATAATCATTTCTCTAGATCTTCAGCTCTGCAAGTGCAAGGTCTGGTCTGTCCTGTTCTTTACTGCGCCCATTGTGGTTCTTGGCATGGAGCAGACACTCAGTGAGTATTCTAGAATGGATACTGCAAGAGAAGTTTCAGCACACCCAGGACGGGGTGCTGGCCCCCTAGTCCCCAGTCGGTTTTCTTTTCCCTATGGCCCACACTGCTGTATCCACACCCCCGCCAGCCTCCCTGGAAGGAATCTGCAGAAGGGGTTTGTACCACGAGCTGGGCTCAGGGCACCTCCCCAATCAGCTTTCTCGAATGTTCTGTCCGCTTCCAACAGGCCCATCCTCCTCCAGCCCATGGAACTTCTTGGTCTCGTTTTGTTCCACGTGCCTTCTCTCGGTTTTCTTTCTAGTTTCATCTCTCAGTTCCTCACTCGTATCTTCTTCTTTCTACACTGCATTTTGGGGCACATCTTCAGGTGAGTTCTGGAATTTTCTATCGTCAGAAGGGCTGAACATAAAACACCTCTCTACATCCATTGGACACACGAGAATGGATTTTTCCCTTTGGTTCTTATCAGACTTATTCACCTGGCAGGCCCCGCTGTGCCTCCTCAAGTTTCTGCAGGCTGGAACTGAGCAGCAAGGGCATTTAACAGGAGCTGCGCTGGAGGCCCCAGAGGCCCACGTGGCAGCAGGCAAGGCTTGGTTGCTCTGTGAATTGAAAACTTTGCCAGTCCCTCGTTCCCTGACCTCCCCTCTTCCAACATGTCCTTGACTCAGAGCAGTTCTATGTTCTCAGGACTGGTAAGAAATAATGTTTGAAAACATCTCGTTTCACTTTTCAATACATTTGCTTTGAAATTCCCCCTCACTCGCCACCCTCACACACCCACCCCCCTCCCCGCCACGTCCCTGCGTTCCCACAACCCTCCCTTGTCTATATGGCACCAAAGTTTAATTTTTTTTCTCTCCTTGATGGGCACAAGCTCTCTACTGACAGGATGGTAGATGGATTCATGCCGGTAATAAGAGGAAAGAACAGAAGGGAATTTCTTTGGCTTGTGAGGAAACTCATGCCTCCTGGGAGCCCGCCGAGACCCTGGAATCCCAGCTCCCCGGCTGCCATCAGGATGGAGTCAGGGAGGCGGCAGGCTCCTTCCTGGGGCTTAATCCTAGCTTGACTCTTCCCCTGGCAAACTCCTGAGGACACCAGAATGTGGGACAAGAAGAGAAATAAAATAAAAGGAAATATAGGCTTCACAGGACACTCAAATTTGATCCTGAACTCCCAGATATCCCAGCTTTGGGCTCTGTGTGTGCTCCGTCTAGTACACACGGCCCTTCCAGAAGCACTTCTCTGTGCTCTGTTTATCTCTGTTTATCAAATACTGTTTTGGTGAAGCTTAAAGGAGCAGGAGGGCAGAGGGAACAGACCAGGGTGTTTTCTTCACACAGTCTCAGACAGGCTTGCAAAAGGAGATGACAAACCCACTCCAGCTTTTATATTTCCTCTCCTCTTACTCATTTTTCTCCTGTCCACATTTAAGAACAAATAACAAAAACATTCTTGTGACTCTGAGAACTGGAGTTGCCGGTACAGGTTAAATTTGGGAGAAGCGTGGGCATGCTTAGTTTCGTAGTCAATCTGGAACAATTTTCAGGATGCCAGGCCCTGTCTGCACTTTCAGCTTCTTTCAAATGAAAGGAGCTTTATTGTTTTCACTGATCAGAAAGGTAAGCAATCTGCCTGGTTAACGGGCTTAGAATTCAGACTGAGGTCAAATCTCTCTTTATATTTGAGTAAAATGGCTTGCCATCAGCTTGCTATTGCAGGCATGTGTCGACCTTCCCGGGGTCGATTTCTTTTCCTGTGTCAAGTCCAAGAACTCCCGGAACGTACTGGGTCTGAGCAGTCAGTATGGGTTCCCGCTGCCTGGCGCAGGGAGACGTGGGCCGCCTGTCAGTCGAGTCTGTGGATGGCGGCCCCCAGACCAGACCCAGGCTGCGACCAGCGCGCTGGCCTCCGTCCCGGCAGCGGTGGCGGCCAGCGCGGGCGTCCTAAAGGTGTCTCCTTCCTCAGGAGTTTCTTGAGTTGCTCTGTAGGCAACCTGCCCACTGTTAGGAGGTCTGCTAGAACCAGAGCTGCTTTATTTTTCACTTGTCTGATCCTACTGAGTCACAAACGGATCACACAGATACACACACACAGAGACACACACACAGACATATACACAGACGCACACCCCCCCCCCCACACAGACACACACCACACACACACCATACACACACACACACACACACACACACAGACACAGAGACACAGACACACACACAGACACACACCACACACACACACACAGGCACACAGACACAGAGACACAGACACACACAGACACACATACAGACACACACCACACACACACACACACAGACACACAGACACAGAGACACAGACACAGAGACACAGACACACACACGGACACACAGAAACACACACACACACACACAGACATGCACCCCGCCGTAGCTTCCTCGTTACCCCCACAGGGCTCCGCTTCCTCACCCTGGGTGCCACCTCCTGGTGGAACCACACTTATTCAAAGTGTGGTCAAGTGCCCAGCAGCCTCCATGCTTGTTAGAAATGTAGACTCCTAGGCAACCCCCCCCCCCACCCCAGACCAGCTGACTTGGAATCTGTATTTGAACGTGATCCCTACTGATTCACAAGTGCTGCTCTCTCCGTGTTGGGAAACCTTCCCTTTCCCACCCACAGGGGCTCTTGGATGCTGGCTGTCTTGCATCTGGGCCAATACCCAGGGTCTGTAATGTTGTTTCAGCCTTACTGGCAGCCTCCTCACCTGCTCGTGGTCCCGGCTCTGAGGGTCTTTTGGACCCTGGAGGGTGGGTCTTGCTCTGGCTTCCGGACTTTCTTTGGTCTCTGATGCGTAGCAGCTGATGGAAGTGGTTTGTGGTTAGGGTCCTGCTCTGGAGCTTGCGCTCGGGGACTTCTCTAGTTGCTCCCAGGACACGTGAATTTAAGGGATGGGCTCCAGGCATCCAGAACGAACCCCTCTGGGGCGCTGAGTTCTTGGGCTTTGGCCCAATGTTCTTATTCCGCTAGCACATCTGCCTGTGCGTGCTGTAGACTAGCAATCGCCCCTCAAAAGTCAAGAGTGTGTATCCCTGAAACCTCTTACGTGGTAGTGACTTACCTGTCCCCCACACCCCGATTCTCCCTTTGTTTTAGGGCCAATACACTTGGAACTAAAGCCTCCTTTTGCTGCGGGTGAACGAATTCCCCGATATCCTTGCTTTTGTGAGGACCTGTGTTCCACGGCTTTCAATAGAAATCCAACAACAGTGGCGTAATCAAACAGAGGTTTATTTCCTCGGCTGCCAACAATCTCAGAAGCGGGCTATCCAGGGATGCTCTGGGGGCTCAAAGGTGCCATCAGGAGCCAGGCCCCGTCCAGCTCCATGCCCCACCATCCTTCACGTGTGGTTCTACCCCCAGGCATGGTGTGTGTACCGCAGGCAAAACCCGGGCAAAGATCGGACGCCAGCTGAGTCTGTTATTGTTTGTATTGGAAAAGCAATGGCTTTCTGGGAAGCCACACCCTGTGCATCTCATTAACCCGAATTGGGTCACGGGGGATGTGGGAATAAAGGCGAAGCAAGCCTGGGGTTGGATAGATATGGAGCAGTGTCTTCACAGCTGCAATTCAGGATGTATTACCAGGTGGTGTTCAGAGCTGATTTGGTGTGGGAGTGACTGGGGAGTGCAGAGGAAGGATTCAGAGGCTGCGGTGATAGGCTGGGCAAAAGTGAGGACGGTGTCCTTGAGGGTGGGTGAAGGCAGCGTGGGTGAACTACAGGTGTCAGCTTCATGGTGACACCCCCCAAGCCCCCACCTCCTCTCATCTGGACCCCATGGCTGCCTCCAGACAGGTCTCTGCTTTCGTTGGTGCCCTCTACACAGCAGCCATAGCGAGCTTTAAAAATACATCTATCCAACTCAGAACAAATGACGCTTTTTGCTTTGAACCTTTGAGTGCCTTCCCATTTCATATATAAACCCTAAATCCTCACCAGAGCCAGGGAGACCCTAGCACATCTGGGGCCTGAGGAACTTCTCTGACCTCATCCCCTACTAATCTCCCCTTTCCCTCTGCTCCAGCCACACAAGTACCCTCTGCTTTTTGCATGCAGCTCGATGCCGCCCCAGGGCCTTTGGACTGACTTTTCTCCCCGACTCTGCCATTCTCATTCTCTTCTCCCACACTGCTGCCTGCTTGGCTCTCTCATCTTTCAAATATCACCTCTTCTGAGAGGTCTTCCTTGACCACCTGTCTTAAGTTGTCAGGCACCCCATCACCCACCTCTCTCCTATGGACATGTCTACAGTTTATAGCACGTGTGCTTCCTGAGAGAGGAAACCTTCTCCATCTTGTGCTCCTGTGTCCCTGGTGCTCAGAATAGTGTGGGACACACATAGGGACATTGCACCTAGTTGTTACCTGTTACCTGTGATGAAATAAATTAAGGACTCGGTATTACTGCAGGGGGAGGAGTGGGTGTACCTTTCTCAAAGTGAGACATAAGGAGACTGAAAGCAGGGGTCAGTACCAGAAATGCATCCAGGGGGCTTGGCCCCTGGTTGAGAAGTCAAAGGTCACATAAAGCAGGTATCCACATCAGATGGGAAGATGGGGGCTTAGAGCAGGCTCTGGAGAACAGATGAGGTGACTGCAGCCAGGAGCAAACTCTGGGCCGGAAACTGCCTTCCGGGAGCCTGGCACCATCTGGCTCTGCTACTTTCTGGGTGGAGCAGTCCTGTTTGCCCAGTTATGGGGTGATTTTTGAAGCCCTGCCTTGTGCATCACCAGATACCTTATTTAGTGGCTGATCAGATTCTGAGGGGACAGGGAGAATCAAGGATGCCACTCAAGTTCTTAGCAAGGTGACAGTGACATGGGTGGCTCTGTTGATTGAAAGGGGTCACAGAGGAGAAGTACTTGGTTTAATACATACGGAGATGAGCTGCTTGAGGTTTCATGGGCGCTTCTCCAGGCCTCCCGTTCCTGGGAATGTGAATGTAATGAAGGCTGGTTGCCTAATCCCGCTGTGGCCCCACTTTCGCTTCCCCTCTTGTGGCCTGGCTGAATCACTTCTTCCTTTTCATGCTGTCTCAGTAGCAACCCTCCACCCTCACTGGACTCCTTCTGGCTCCTTCTGGCTTCCTTTGGGATAGATCTGTGGGCCATATGTTTCTGGACTATACCGAAGTAAAATCAGGAATTTTTTTTCTCCAGTTGTGAATTCTGGTGTGATGAAATTGCTGCTGTAGCAAAAAATAAAGAGAGCTGATGTAGAAATGGAAAGCGGCCCTCTGCCTGCTGGTGAAGGCTTAGTCTAGTATTTACAGGAAGCTATGCTTGGAGGAATTCACTAAGCTTTACAGGTGACATTTAATCAACCTCTTAGGGTGCTGGAAAGCTGGAGGAGGGCACAAGCTATTGGTCTGGATACAATGGACGGAGAAACTGAGGCTGTGCTTATTCTTGCAAAGAATCAGTGGAGCAAAGCAAGGCCTGAGGACTTCCTTGGCAGCGCAGTGGTTAAGAATCCACCTGCCAATGTAGGGGACACAGGTTCGATCCCTGGTCCTGGAAGATCCCACATGCTGCGGAGCAGCTAAGCCCGTGTGCCACAGCTACTGAGCCTGTGCTCTAGAGCCCGCGAGCCACAGCTACTGAAGCCTGCGTGCCTAGAGCCCGTGCTCCACAATAAGAGAAGCCACCGCGGTGAGGAGCCCACACATTGCAACCAAGAGTAGCCCCGTTGCTGCAACTAGAGGAAAGCCTGCATGCAGCAACGAAGACCAAACACAGCCAATAAATAAATAAACTAAAAAAATAAAAGAAAAAGCAAGGCCCAACCCCTTGCCCTGTAAGAACCCAGAAAGGAGGGCAGGCATCCTTAGCGAGTTGCTCAGTACCTCCTCGGGGGCCTGCCAGCCAGGTCTGAGGTTTGCCTACCTCCTTACCTTCCATCAAGACCTCAGGCCAATCAAGCATGTAGAAAAAAGCCAAAGCCTTAACCGTGGTGCCTGGCTGGGCCAGCTTTTAATAGGAGCAGCTGATCAGAGAGAGCTTTTCTGGGTGAAATGTCTGTGCAGAAAGACAGCTCAAACTAAACAAAGATGAGGCAAAAAACCTGGAGAGTTCATGGGTATAGGAACCTAGTGGCACAGAACCAAGATTACTTGGTGGCTAGATCATTCTAAGTACTTGGAGCCCCAAAATGAACTGTTCCTTTTTCCTGGCTCTGCGCTCTGCCCGCATCTGCCCTTGGCCACGATACTCTCCGTCTCCATTTCCATCTGGCGACTCATTCATTCTTGAAGTCTGCGCGTGCTTCACCTTCCTGAAATTTTTCCTGGGTCCTAGTTGGAGGGAAATGTACATTTCCATTGCAGGGTTTGTGTACTTGCTGTTCACTCTGCCTGGAAGCTTTTGCAGAAGTATTTGTCTAACATGTTCCCTCACTTCTTCCAGGTCTCAGCTCCAATTGGACCTCTTCAGAGAGGCTTTCTCTGATCACCCTGTTTATACTAACACCTGCACTGATTCTGGCCCCTGCTGCATTTTTCCTAGAGCCACTAATATTACCTGTTTCTTTCTTTCTTTCTTCTTCCTTTCTCTTTCTTTCTCTTTTTCTTTCTTTCTTTCTTTTTCTTTCTTTCTTTCTTTCTTTCTTTCTTTCTTTCTTTCTTTCTTTCTTTCTTTCTTTCTTTCTTTCTTTCTTTCTTTCTTTCTTTCTTTCTTTCTTTCTTTCTTTCTTCTTTCTTTCTTTCTTCTTTCTTTCTTTCTTTCTTTCTCTTTCTCTTTCTTCTTTCTTTCTTTCTTTCTTTCTTTCTTTCTTTCTTTCTTTCTTTCTTTCTTTCTTTCTGTCTCTCTCTCTCTCTCTCTCTCACACACACACACATACACGCACAGATACTCACATCTATCTACCTGCGTACTTATCATCTACCTCACTGTCTATCATCTATGCAAATTTTGGTCTGTCACCTCCATGAAAATATAAGCTTCATGAGTAGACTAAACCTAATGGTCTTGATCACAGCTGCTCTCCTGCTGCACTGGCCTAATGCCGGGCACATAGTTTGTTCAATGTTAAAACATTTGTCAATGAACGAATTAATGGATACCTGGACTCTGCAACACTGACTTCTATTGTATCATTTTCATACACTGTAGTTTTTCTATCTCTCCCTTAAGACTATAAGTTGTTTGCTTTTTGTTGTTGTTGTTTATTTGTTTGTTTGTTTTTACAGCAGGGAATACTCCTGTAATTTCTTTTACAGAATCGTTTAGTCCCCTTGCTCAGAATCTGGCACAATGCAATGCTCAAAAATAGAATGGATTGGTAACTGACTGCCTGCCTGAGTGTCCTGGTGAGAGACAAGGATGGACCAAGGTCATGGCTGTGAGGACAGAGAGGAGGTGCCACATTCTGGGGCAGGCTCAGTAGCAATTAATGACAACTCGTATAGGAGGGGAAGGAGAAGAGGGGATGCTCTTGACTCTGGCAATTTTAGCAAGAGGAATTGTGTAGGTGGTGATGTTAACTGAGATATCAAACACTGGAGAAGGTACAGGTTGTTAGGGGAAGATGAGGGATAACTCGTCTTAAGAAATTTGCATCATCTGACCTCCAAGAAAAGATAATCTCTCTGTATTCTTTTTTCCTACCTCTGAAATAAAAATAATTTTCCTCCTACCTTTCTCATGAGGATGTCATTTAAAAAATTTATTACATAAATAATTTTGTCAAACAAATGTTGAGTGCTTACGATGTGCTGAACTTTATGCCAAGATGACGGGTAGAAAAGACGCTTACATGCTTTGGCCTCTCTGTCTCTGAGTGCCTTTTCTCTTATCTCACTTTATTAAGTGAAGTTATCACTTTCAAGGTACCACTGGGCATGTTCTCTTACACAGAAACTTGTCCAAGGGTTTCTTTTAAGCCCACACGGGACTGATAGGAATCTGGGCTGGGCAAGTCTGACTTGGTATGTAAAACTGCAGTTGTCTGAAGTGGGCCACTCCAGAGCTGAAATGAAATGAAAATAGAGTTCTCACCTTCTCAACAAGAGCAAATGTGCGTGGTTGCTTTCTATCCCAACAAATAACTCTTCAGCAATGGTAAAACTTCCCTTTGGGAATCTTAACTGAATCAGTCTTTTTCTTCCCCTGAATATATTTTTTTATCTTAGGGTATATTCCGATTTAGAGGCCAAATGAGTGTTGTTGGGTGACCTGCTCAGGTCAAGGTCATTCTATATTCTAATGCCATTAATCATTTTTACTCAGAGTCCCTTTCACTCAGGTTTCTTTTGCCAGTGAAATGTCCCATTTAAAGTTCCTTGGGGAAAGTCCATCATAGAAAATGCAAAAGAGGAGACACTGTTTGACTTAGTGCTTTGGTAACCTTGGAGAATTTATTATTCCTTGTTCACACTCTAATATTTGCTTTATTTCCTTTCCCTGCACTCATTCAAAAAGGAAATAATGGCAGAAGTGAAATGTAAGAGCATGAAAAGAATGTTAAGCAAATAGGATATGAATGTGGGCTCAATAATGAAATGAACATCTGATTTGTCAAAGAGCTTCCTGGTCACCAAAGTAAAGAGGGAAAAAAAAGTAAATGTACATTTTCATTATCACAGAGAAGCACTCTGGCTCCTTAGAGAGGACTTAATTTTTCTTGGCATAAAACTTTTAGGGAAAAAAAAGTCAGAGAGATTTTATGTATATAAGAATTCTATGATGAGTTTAAAAGTAGTTTTCAATAGCTGTTTCACTTGCAATGACCAAGAGTGTCACGTTAGAGTCTAAGTCAGCAAATTGCTTGTGCCAGAGAGGAACCATTATGAGGTAATCATGTCAGCTTGGGTCGTTTTGATTGGTCTCATGGATCCCTGAAACAATCTGTCTTCAAGGGTAATCCAGGAACCACCTGCATTTGAATGATGGGGGTGCTTGTTAAAATGTAGATCCTCAGGCCCCACGCAGAACTATGTATCAATATTAGTGTAGAATCCCCCCAAACTGAGGTTGAAAAGGGATTTGAGTAAAGTAGGCATGGTGAAGTAAACACCGGAGGAGAGCAGGAAAGGAAACAGGGAAGATATGACAGCCAACAATTATTGTGCTAATAAGGGACCTACCACTCCGAGCAACTGGAGGTTAATACCAGGAAAAGACTCTGTGTCCAGGGTGAACTTATCACCCCTGAAGTGTGAGGGACCTGTAGTATTTACTAACTAACTTCTATTACTTCTTAGATAAAGGTATTGGGTTGGCCAAAAACTTCATTTGGGGTTTTCTGTGGATAAGTTCTGTGGAACTTATCACCCCTGAAGTGTGAGGGACCTGTAGTATTTACTAACTAACTTCTATTACTTCTTAGATAAAGGTATTGGGTTGGCCAAAAACTTCATTTGGGGTTTTCTGTGGAAAACACAATGAAGTTTTTGGCCAACCCAGCTAGTTTCTGGGGGGCATTAATATACCAGCGCTTCTGCCAGCACTTCTGTCCTGATTCACAGGTGAACAAAGTAAGCCTTGGCAGCCAGGAAAGCTGATGCAGGCAAAGCCAGACAAAAAAATGCAGCACTGATCATCCAAACAAAAAATAAATAAGGACACGCAAGCTTTAAATGACACATTAGACCATCTCGACTTAATTGATATTTATAGGACATTCCATCCCCAAACTACAGAATACACTTTCTTCTCAAGTGCACGTGGAACATTTTCCAGGATAGATCACATTTTGGGTCACAAATCAAGCCTCAGTAAATTCAAGAAAATTGAAATCATATCAAGCATCTTCTTCTTTGACTATAATGCCATGAGACTAGATATCAATTACAGGGAAAAAACTATAAAAAATACATGCATATGGAGGCCAAACAATATGCTATTAAACAACAAAGAAATCACTAAGGAAATCAAAGAGGAAATCAAAAAATATCTAGAAACAAATGACAATGAAAACACAACAACCCAAAACCTATGGGACGCAGCAAAAGCAGTTCTAAGAGGGAGGTTTATACCAATACAGTCCTACCTCAAGAAACAAGAAAAATATCAAATAAACAACATACCTTACACCTAAACCAATTAGAGAAAGAAGAACAAAAAAACCCCCAAAGTGATCAGAAGGAAAGAAATCATAAAGATCAGATTGGAAAGAAATCATAAATATCAGATCAGAAATAAATGAAAAAGAAAGGAAGGAAACAATAGCAAAGATCAATGAAACTAAAAGCTGGTTCTTTGAGAAGATTAACAAAATTGATTAACCATTAGCCAGACTCATCAGGAAAAAAAGGGAGAAGACGCAAATCAACAGAATTAGAAATGAGAAAGGAGAAGTAACAACTGACACCGCAGAAATACAAAAGATCATGAGAGACCACTACAAGCAACTATATGCCAATCAATTGGATAACCTGGAAGAAATGGATAAATTCTTAGAAAAGTACACTTGTCCAAACTGAACCAGGAAGAAATAGAAAATATGAACAGACCAATCACAAGTACGGAAATTGAGACTGTGATTAAAAATCTCCCAACAGAATGAATTGGGAGATTGGGATGTGAAATTGTACACTCTAAATATATGTAGTTTATTGTATGTTAACTTTATCTCAATAAAAGTTCTTAAAAAAAAAAAGAAAAACTCCCAACAAACAAAAGCCCAGGGCCAGATGGCTTCCCATGCGAATTCTATCAAACATTTTGAGAAGAGCTAACACCTATCCTTCTCAAACTCTTCCAAAATATAGTAGAAGGAGGAACACTCCCAAACTCATTCTACGAGGCCACCATCACCCTGATACCAAAACCAGGCAAAGAATATTACAGGCCAATATCACTGATGAATATAGATGCAAAAATCCTCAACAAAATACTAGCTAACAGAATCCAACAGCACATTAAAAAGATCATACACCATGATCAAGTGAGGTTTATCCCTGAAATGCACGTATTCCTCAACATATGCAAATCAATCAATGCGATCCATCATATCAACAAACTGAAGGATAAAAACTATATGATCATCTCAATAGATGCAGATAAAGCTTTAGACAAAATTCAACATCCATTTATGATAAAAGCTCTCCAGAAAATGGGCACAGAAGGAAATTACCTCAACATGATAAAAGCCATATATGAGAAACCAAAAGCCAACACTGTTCTAAGTGGTGAAAAACTGAAAGCATGCCCTCTAAGAACAGGAACCAGACAAGGGTGCCCACTCTCACCATTATTATTCAACATAGTTATGGAAGTTTTAGCCATAGCAATCAGAGAAGAAAAAGAAATAAAAGGAATCCAAATTGGAAAAGAAGAAGTAACATTGTCATGCTTTGCAGAAGACATGATATTATACATAGGAAACCCTAAAGACTCTACCAGAAAACTGCTAGCACTAATTGATGAATTTAGTAAAGTAGCAGGATACAAAATTAATGCACAGAAATCTCTTGTATTCCTATACACTAACAACAAAAAAGCAGAAAGAGAAATTAAGGAAACTCTTCCATTTACCATTGCAACAAAAAGAATAAAATACTTAGGCATAAACCTGCCTAAGGAGGCAAAAGACCTGTATGCAGAAAACTATAAGACACTGATGAAAGACATTAAAGATGATACAAACAGATGGAGAGACATACCATGTTCTTGGATTGGAAGAATCAACATTGTAAGAATGACTTGACTACCCAAAGCAATTTACAGATTCAACACAATCCCTATCCAATGACCAATGGCATTTTTCATAGAACTAGAACATGAAATCTTACAATTTGTATGGAAACGCAAAAGACCCCGAATAGCCAGAGCAATCTTGAGAAGGAAAGATGGAGTTGGTGGAATTAGGCTTCCTGACTTCCAACTATACTACAAGGCCACAGTGATCAAGACAGTATGGTACTGGCACAAAAATAGAAAGGAAGATCAATGGAATAGAATAGAGAACTCAGAGGTAAACCCAAGCACATATGGTCAGCTTATCTTTGACAAAGGAGGCACGAATATACAATGGAAAAAAGACAGCCTCTTCAAGAAGTGGTGCTGGGAAAATTGGACAGCGACATGTCAAAGAATGAAATTAGAACACTTCCTAACACCATACACAAAAAGAAACTCCAAATGGATTAAAGACCTACATGTAAGGCCAGACACTATAAAACTCCTAGAGGAAAACATAGGCAGAACCCTCCATGACATATATCAAAGCAAGATCCTTTCTGACCCACCTCCTAGAATCAAGGAAATAAAATTAAGAATAAACAAATGGGACCTAATGAAACTTAAAAGCTTTTGCACAGAGAAAGAAACCATAAACAAGACAAGAAGACAGCCCTCAAAATGGAAGAAAATACTTGCCAACAAAGAAACGGACAAAGGATTAATCTCCAAAATATACAAGCAGCTCATGCAGCTTAATACCAAAAAAGGAAATAACCCAATCCACACATAGGCGGAAGACCTAAATAGACTTTTCTCCAAAGAAGACAGGCAGATGGCCAACAAACACATGAAAAGATGCTCAACATCACTAATCATCAGAGAAATGCAAGTCAAAGCCACAATGAGGTATCACCTCATACTAGTCAAAATGGCCATCATCAACAAATCTAGAAACAATAAATGTTGGAGAGGGTGTGGAGAAAAGGGAACTCTCCTGCTGTTGGTGGGAATATAAGCTGGTACAGCCACTATGGATAACAGTCTGGAGGATCCTTAAAAAACTTCGAATAGAATTACCATATGATCCAGTAATCCCACTCCTGGGCACATACCCAGAGAAAACCATAACCCAAAAAGAAACATGTACCATAATGTTCATTGCAGCACTATTTACAATAGCCAGGACATGGAAGCAACCTAAATGCCCATCAACAGATGAATGGATAAAGACGATGTGGTATATATATACAATGGAATATTACTCAGATATAAAAAGGAATGAAATGGAGCTATACGTAATGAGGTGGATAGACCTAGAGTGAGTCATACAGAGTGAAATAAGCCGGAAAGAGAAAAATAAATACTGTATGCTAACTCATATATATGGAATCTAAAAAAACAAACAAACAAAAATGGTACTGATGAACCCAGTGACAAGACAGGAATAAGGATGCAGATGCAGAGAATGGACTGGAGGACATGGGGTTGAAGGGTGTGGCGGGTGGAAGGGGAAGCTGGGATGAAGTGAGAGAGTAGTATATACATATACACACTACCAACTGTAAAATAGATAGCTAGTGGGAAGTTGCTGTATAACAAAGGGAGATCAACTCGATGATGGGTGATGCCTTAGAGGGCTGGTACAGGGAGAGCGGGAGGGAGTTGCAGGAGGGAGGGGATATGGGGATATATGTATAAACACAGCTGATTCATTTTGATGTACCTCAAAAGCTGGTGCAAGAGTGTAAAGCAATTATATCCCAATAAAGAGGAAAAAATAAAAAAAGAAATGCAGCAGTGAAATTGGACTCACGGCAGCATTCACTGTGGAGGCAGAGAGGAGTGTGTTCATTTTGTAGGGCTGCCATGACAATGTACCATGACCGGATGGTCTAAACAATAGAAATTTATTGTCTCAGTTCTGGAGGTTAGATGTCCAAGAGCAAGGTATTGCAAGTGTTGGTTCCTTCTGAGGGCTCTGAGGGAGCCCTCTTTCACACCTCACCCCTGGTTTCTGGTGGTTTGCTGAGTCTTCGGTAGACCTTGGATTTTGCTGTATTACCATCGTCTTCATGTGGCATTGTCCCCGTGTGCCTTTGTGTCCAAATCACACCTTTTTCAGGGTTAATTGTATCCTCCCTAAATTTAAATGTAGAAGCTCTAACCTCTGGTATCTCAGAATGTGACTGTAATTGGAGATAGGGCTTTTAAAGGGATGATTACATTCAAATGAGGTTGGTAGGGTGGGCCCTAATCCAGTCTGACTGGTGTCCTTATAAGAAGAAATTTGGACAATAGAGAGATACCCAGGGATGTGTGTGTGACAGAGGAAAGGCCATGTGAGGACACAGTGAGAAGGTGGCCATCTACAAGTCAAAGAGAGAGGTTTCAGAAGAAACCAACCCCGCTGACCCCTTTATCTTGGACTTTCCGCCTCCAGAGCTGTGACAAAATATAATTCTGTTGTTTAAGCCCCCCAGTCTATGGTATTTGTAATGGCAGCCCAAGCAGACTAATTAATGAGAATAATGGTCATGTTGCATTAGGGGTCACTCTACTTCAGTATGATCTCACTTTAACTTGAGTAATTGCCGAGACCAGCTCAGCGACTCGAGGTGAGTAACGGGTGCCGCAAGCTTAAAGAAAACACAGACACAGATTTAAGAGAAAGATGGGACCGGGGGACTCAAGACCTCTAGGATCAAGAGCCTTGCTGATTGATCCCACGTTGCTTTTATTGAGTTCTTGCATAGCCTAAGGGTCTAACACTTCCAGTTTAGTCCCATAAACAAGGCTATCTTTGAAATAAACACACAAAGGCCTTACATGACTGGGGCAATGATCTTTGTTTGCCTCCTGGGTCCGATTTGAGCAGGGTGTGGATCTGAGCAGGGTGCAGATTTGAACTGGGCTTGGAGCAAAGCAGTCCTGGGGGCAGGAGACCTCTCTCAGAAGGATTAAGGGTCTGTGCCCCACCCCTGTTGGCCCCTCTGCGACTGTGCCCGTCTTAAATTGTTCCTCCCCTGAGGAATCTTACCCGTCTCTGGCTAACCAGCCATCCTCCAGGGCCAAACAGGGTGATATGAGGTGTGCAAGTGAGAAAGGGGCTGCGCCCCCAGAGAGGGTCAATATTCTGTTTCCAAGGTAGCCTATGCCCCCATAGTCTCCACGCCCAGCACCCTTAGCTCCTCCACTGCTCAAGCAGGACATTCTGCATCCAGTCACTCGGCCCACATATTTTAATTACTTTTAGTAACATTTTCAAGGTTTCAGAAAGACTTCTGAATGTCTTCCCACAAGTAATGATCTCTGCAATGGCCCTATTTCCAAGTAAGGTCACATACTGAGATACTGGGGGTTAGGACTTCAACATACAAAATTGTGGGGTATGATAAAACCCATAATAGGCAGAATTTATGGGTGGATCTTTGATAGGATGGCCTGTACCAATTGAATCAGAACATTTGAGGTTAGGCCCTGGGTATCTGCATTGCTAACAGGGTTTCTAGGTAATTGTGCTACACATCAAAATTTCAGAATCAACTACCTAGAAAACAGGATTCTTTTATCTTACCCAAGTATCTATTTCTCCATTTTGCTTTTGGTAAGAGTGGGAGGGCAGACAATCTGAGGCTTTTCATGGGTATGAAAAGTCAGTTTTGCTACTAATAGAGAATTCCTGATCTTCAAACACCACCACTACATTATAACTGATTGATTGCATTCCTGTCATCCTCCACTGATCTGTGTTGTCTTTTTATGGTAGAGTTGGGTATAGTTCATCTTTGCATTTCTTGTTTCTAGTACATTATAGGTGCTAATACATGTTTGTAGGACTGAATATGTCAGTAGACTACCAATGATTGCTTGTTAGATGAGTGAAAATGATCTGTGCTTGTTGGCCAGTAACTGTTTGTTGAATGAAGGAATAGATATTAAGAATGACACAGTCTCCTATGACAAAGGAGGCAAGGATATACAATGAAGAAAAGACAGTCTCTTCAATAAGTGGTGCTGAGAAAACTGGACAGCTACATGTCAAAGAATGAAATTAGAAAACTCCCTAACACCATACATAAAAATAAACTCAAAATGGATTAAAGACCTAAATGTAAGACCAGGCACTACAAAACTCTTAGAGGAAAACATAGGAAGAACACTCTGGCATAAATCACAGCAAGATCTTTTTTGACCCATCTCCTAGAGTAATGGAAATAAAAACAAAAATAAACAAATGGGACCTAATGAAACTTAAAAGCTTTTACACAGCAAAGGAAACTATAAACAAGATGAAAAGACAGCCCTCAAAATAGGAGAAAATATTTGCAAATGAATCAACAGACAAAAGATTAATCTCCAAAATATATAAACGGTTCACACAGCTCAATATTAAAAAAACAACCCAAACAAAAAATGGGCAGAAGACCTAAATAGGCATTTCTCCAAAGAAGACATACAAATGGCTAAGAGGTACGTGAAAAGCTGCTCAACATCACTAATTATTAGAGAAATACAAATCAAAATTACAATGCAGTATCACCTCACACTGGTTAGAATGGACATCATCAGAAAATCTACAAACAATAAATGCTGGAGAGGGTGTGGAGAAAAGGGAATCCTCTTACACTGTTGGTGGGAATGTGAATTGATGCTGCCACTATGGAGAACAGTACGGAGCTTCCTTAAAAAACTAAAAACAGAATTACCATATGACCCAGCAATCCACTACTGCACATATACCCAGAGGAAACCATAATTCAAAAAGACACATGCACCCCAATGTTCATTGCAGCACTATTTACAATAGCCAGTCATGGAAGTAACCCAGATGTCCATCAACAGATGAATGGATAAAAAATGTTGTGGCACATATATACAATGAAATATTACTCAGCCATAAAAAGGAATGAAACTGGGTCATTTGTAGAGACATGGATGGACCTAGAGAATGCCACACAGAGTGAAGTAAGTTAGAAAGAGAAAAACAAATAGCATATATTAATGCATATATGTGGAATCTAGAAAAATGGTACAGATGAACCAGTTTGCAAGGCAGAAATAGAGACACAGATATAGAGAACAAACATATGGACCCCAAGGGGGAAAAGTGGGGTGGGCGGGTTGGGGTGGGATGAATTGGGACAGTGAGATTTCCACCTATACATTAATATGTATAAAATAGATGACTAATAAGAAAAAAATCAAATTGCACACTTTAAAAAAAAGAATGACACAGTCTTTGCTTCTTAACCCCTTTTTACCAAGTGATAGTGTAGGTCACAGTATCCCCAGGGTTTCATCATTGTCAACTCTAAAAGAGGAACCCATAATTCTCCTACTGAAATTTATTTTACTAGAATTTCTTTAGGAAAATAAATCTAACAATGACTAGAATTTAATACATTCCCAGGTGTATTTTCCTGTATTTGCTTGTTAAGCAGACTTCTGAAAATTGACATGTTTATTTCATTCTCAATAGTCTTTATTAAATTAAGAATGATAATAATAAAGAGTAAATAATAAGACCAAATGCAGAAGACATTCTAGCTGTTCACAAATATTTTGGCTCTTCTCTCTTTCATGTGTGTGATAGGATTATACCTCTCAGACCTCTTCAGAGTTAGGCATGGCTTTGTTACTTGGTTTAGTCAATGAAATCGGAGCATAAGTGTTACTGCTTCTGGGTAGAAACTTTAAGAGCCAATGGGAGATTTATTTTCCCATGTGGTATTGATCATGAAATCACCTGTCAAGATGGAGCTTCCATCAGCCTCAATCACTGTGTGATGGCTAGATATCCCCCCACCTCACCCCAGTATTGGATATGTAGTGTGAGTGAGATTAAGGTTAAGCCATTGAGATTTTGTTTTTATTATTATGTTGTAAACATATCTCTTTTATTGCTTGATAGAATCATATCTGTGAAATGTTATATGAGGTGACACCTGAATATTTGGCCCATCACTAAAGATGATAAAAAATTAGAAATGTTAAAGTAAGCAAATAATGGTAACCATACACGAATACTTATCTATTTCTATTATGTTTTAAGTTATATGACTTCTATACTCTGGTTTCTCTTCAGATCATATAAATCTTTCGCGTTTTACTAAAGTTATATGACTTCTATTATTTTTCTATTTAATTATATATTATTTATTTCTATAATTTTATTTTCAACTTAAGAGAAACTTGCATTGTACAACTGTCTCTCAGATCTAAGTTTGGGAATGGCAGAGTAACAGCCTCTGAAAATCTGCTCCTCTGTGAAAGCAATGAGAACACTGGGAATACTGTTAAAATCAATTTTCAAAACTCTGGAAATTAAGTGCTTGCAACAATCTAAGGCATGTTTGTTCAAGAAAAACAGCTGAATCTTGGTAAAAACCATGATACTTGTGGTGTTTTTCACTTGCCCTAATTCCATCCCCTTTGCCCATCCTTGAGATAGCTTAAAAAACAAACACTCTTGCAAGCATGACTGTTGTGAAAACCAGCAGCTTAGCAGACACTGGAGAAGGTAGAATGGAATTGGAGTTCCCTAAAGTCTCATTGTCAGTATTCAATTTATCTGGCAGATTGTTGAATGCTTCATTCTCAGAGCATTATTTAACTTGACTTAGAATTCGCTCTGCAAACAAGCCCTACCTGTAACACATTTGTTGAAAACAGGCAGTGAGAACTGTTTAACATCATAGCTGCCTGAAGTGGAGATGTTATCAACTGGGGCTAACAGGAGGCTGATCACAAAACTTAACAACAAAAACTGGTGAATGAGATGCCCACTGGGAGCTTTGGAAAGCTCTGAAACATCCATGGGGATCTAGAAGGCCTGCTCAAGAAAGACCTGAGGGAACTCTAAGCTGCTTTAATTTATGGCTGAGCTTGAGGCTCTGCACAAACAGCATATGAAGGCTTAGGTAGAATTTTATGCTTTTCCAACATACATAGAGAGCCCTTAGGCAAAGACTGGGAGACTTACTGGTTCTAAGAAATTAAGGAAATAATTAGCTGACCACTATGCAACCAAGCAGAAACATCAGTGACTGCATAGAACAAAGAACACAGATTTCACAGAATTAGTCCAGGGAAGTTACTAAGTCAATAAACAACAGCAGCAGCAACAACAACAAACCTAGAAGAGGGGAATCTGATTACCAGAGTTGACACACTATATTATTTAAAATTTGCAATTTTCGACAAAATGTGATGAAGCGCACAAAGAAACAGGAAAGTATGGCCCATACACAGGAAATAAGCAGTGACTAGGAACTGTCCCCAGGTATTCAACTTACTAGAAAAATACTTTAAATCAGCTATTGCACATATGTTCAAGGAAGTAAAGGAAATCATGTCTAAAGAACTAAAGGAAAGTAGGAGAATGAAGAATATCAGTAAAGTGATAGAAATGGTAAAAAAAGAACCAAATAAAAATTCTAGTTGAGGGACTTCCCTGGTGGTGCAGTGGTTAAGAATCCGCCTGCCAATGCAGGGACTACAGGTTCAATCCCTGGTGCGGGAAGATCCCACATGCCACAGAGCAACTAAACCTGCATTCTAGAGCCCATGAGCCACAATTACTGAGCCCGTGTGCTGCAACTACTGAAGCCCACATGCCTAGAGCCTGTGATCTTCAACAAGAGAAGCTACTTCACTGAGAAGCCCATGCACCACAACAAACAGTAGCCCCCACTTGCCACAACTAGAGAAAGCCCATGCACAGCAACGAAGACCCAACACAGCCAAAAAAAAAAAAAAAAAAAAGCTAGTTGAGAAGTAAAGTAATTGAAATAAATTTATTAGAGGGGCTAGATTTGAATTGGATGAAAAAAGAATGAGTGAACTTGAAGACAGGTAAATTGAGATTATCTAGTATGAGGCACAATATGAAAAAAGAAAAGGGACAGAGCCTCAGACCCATGGTAGATCATTAAGTGTGTCAACACATTAATAAAGAGAAACCCTAAAAGGAGAGGGGAGAGAGAAAGGAGCAAAAGAGTATTGGAAGTAATAATGTCCCAAACCCCCACATTTGGTAACATTAATTTGTACACACAAGAAACTTAATGAACTCCAAGAAGATTAGCTCAAAGAGGTCTACACCAAACATATGATAATCTCACTGTCTAAAGATAAAGACAAAGAATCTTGAAAACAGCAAGAGAGAAGTGATTCATCATGTACAAGGGGTCCTCTATAAGATTAACTGACTTTTCATCACAGAGTTCAGATGATATGACATAATAAAAATATTGAAAGAAAAGATTTGTCAACCAAGAATTCTATACCCAGCAGAACTACCCTTTACAAATGAAGGTGATACTAAGACATAGCCAGAAAAACAAAAACTGAGGAAATTCATCACCAGGAGACTTGCTCTACAAGAAACATTAATGGAAGTCCTTTGAGCTAAGATAAAAGGACATTATACATTTATTTGAATCCACATGAAAAGATAAAAAAAGAACACTGGTAAAGGTAATTATTTAGGTAAATATAAAAGACAGTTAAATGTATTTTCATTTGTAACAATTTTCTGCTTTTACTTGATTTAAAAGGCAATAGCATAAAACAATAATTATAAAGCTGTGTTGGTAAGCTCATAATGTATAAAGATGCAATTTGTGTGACAATAATAGTACAAAGTAGGGCAGGGGAATGGAACTGTATTGGAGTAGAGTCATTACATACTATTGAAATTTAATTGGTATTCGTGAAACCAGACTGTATTAAGTTGTTAATTATAATCCTCATGGCAACTACTAAGGAAATAATTCACAACATGTAGTATAAAAAATGAATTAAAATAGTATAAAAGAAAATATCTATTAACACAAAAGAAGGGACTAGAGGGACAAAAAAGACATAAGATACACGGTTAAAAACCCCAGCAAAATGGTGGATATATCCTACCTTATCGGTAATTACATTAAATGTAAATAGATTACATTCTCCCATTAAAAGACAAATTTGCAAAATGGACCTAAAAAAACTATGATTCAACTATATGCTGTGTACAAGAGATACACTCAGGCTCAAAGACAGAAATACATTGAAAGTAAAAGGGTGGAAATTTTATACCATTCCCACAGTGCTTAAACAAGAGCTAGAGTAGCTATACTATCAGACAAAATGAACTTTATGACAAAAATTGTTACTAGAGAAAAAGAAGAACATTTTATAATGATAAAAGGGTAAATCCACCAGGAAGACATAATAATTATACATATGTATGTAGCTAAGAACAAAGCCCCCAAATACATGAGGGGAACACTGACAGAACTGAAAGAAGAAATAGACCATCTAACAATAACAATGTCGATAGTGGCTAGAACAATCAGGCTTAAGATCAACAGAGAAATAAAAGACTTGATAAACACTATAAACCAACTAGACCTAACAGACATTTATAAAATGCTGCCCCCAACAATAGCAGAATACACACTCATCTCAAGTGTACACGGAGCAGTCTCCAGAATAGACTATGTGTTAGGTCACAGAACAAATCTCAATAAAGGATTTAAATCACAAAATATTTGTTCTCTGACCAGAGTGGAATGGAATTAGAAATCCATAAAGGAAAGAAATTTGGGAGGTTTACAAATAAGTGGTAATTAAACAACATACTCCTAAATAACCAATAGGCCAAAGAAGAAGCCACAAGGAAAACTGGAAAATACTTTGAGATGAATGAAAATCAAAATACACAAGAGCAAAACTTATGAGACTCAGCTCAATTAGAAATTAGCTTTATAGCTTTAACCATCTATATTAAACCACTTATATTAAACCAGCTGTATTAAAAATGAAGAAAGCCCTCAAATCAATTTCCTAATCTTAAGGACCTAGCAGAATGAGAGCAACTAACCCAAAGCCAACAGAAGGAAGGAAATAATAAGGACTGGGAAATAAATAAATAAAAGAAAGAATACAAGAATATTAGAGAAAATCTTGAAACAATAAGTTTATTCTTTGAAAAATCCTGCCAAATTGACAAAACTTGGTTTAGAGCTGACAGAGTGAAAAAAAGAGAGAAGACTCAAATTATTAAAATCGGGAACAATAGAGAGAAAATCACTACTGACTTACAGAAATAACAAAGTTTATGAGGGAATACTATGAACACTTGCCTGCTAACAAATCAGATAATTGAATTGGACAAAGTACTAATGTCTTCACAGATTTTCTTGAAGTTTCAGTAGTTCGTGAATGAAATGTAAACTGCTGAGTTGTACACTTTAATGTGTGAACTTTAATCACATGTGAATTATATTTCAACAAAGCTGCTGTCAAAAAAAGTCAGATCACAGCTTTTCCTTCTTGCTTTCTTAAATGCCACCAAAAGGGAGTGGTAACTTGGACATTTTATAGGGTAAAGGTAACTGCCCTTTGAGTATCTGTATTATGGGTCATTTCAATCTCTCTCTCTCTCTCTCTCTCTCTCTCTCTCTCGGCTGGGGGAAGTACAGGGAGAAAATGGAGACAGCTTTAGAGGAGAGCAAAATCAATTGATTTGTCTATACCTCCCATTTGTTTGTCTTTTGTACATATCTCTTATGATCTTGTCTTTTCTTGTACCATTTTCTGTCAAACTTTGAAATGTAACATGACTTCTTTGTCATTTCATATTTTTTTCTGAAACACAACATCAAAACTCTGAATACTTTTCAAAATGTTGTAGAGTATTTATCTTGTTAGTTTATATGCCAGTTTTCTAAATACATGTACAGAACATAGAAGAAATGGCTCCATGAAAAGATTTGGGCTTTTAATCTGAAGATTAGTTTCTATATAGTTTACAAAAATAAGTACAAGGTATTTTTCTGCTGAGGGAGAATGATCCAGATCATAAAATTTCTATTTCCATTCCTAGATTTATCATAACATATTAGAAACAAATTTTAACTCACCAATTTTACCACTCTTATGTAGTACAAATTGTTTCCCAGATTGTCTAGTTTCAGTTTGAAATATTATGTTCATAAAACTCCGAGGAGCACAATTTCTTTGTAATGCCTTTCCTCTCATCACTGCTGCTGTGTGTAATTTATATAGCATCTCTGACATTCTTTGTGTTTTGTGTAGCTGATATTCCAGTGTTAGGTCTTCACCCTGAAGAGCTTAGAATTCAGAATCTAAAGCTCTATGCACTATGAACAATAATGCAAGAAATGATGGTGGTGGGTGGAAGTTTCGAGGTCTCTAAATCTGCTCTAATGAGATTCTCAAGTCACCACTGAAATGGGTCCTTTTTGTACTCAGTAGCCAGAATTAAACATGGGATCTTGGGTAACCCCAGTTTTTTTTCTACGGAACTATGATAACTGGTCAGGCTCTATTTTCCTAATTTTCGTGAAAACTTATCAGAGTGGCAGGTTGTTTAATTTATAACAATGAATGTCTACTCCTGGGTACCATATGTACTGTTTTATCTAGCATATAAAATTCTTGGGGGGAATAGCCTGTGTTTTGTATTTTAATACTTTCACCATGTTAGAAACATAATTGTGTAAATCTTATTTCGGTATGGAGTAAGGAAAAAATCCCTAACAAAACATTTAAACAAACAAACAAAAAAGAGAATTTATTGACTTAAGTACCTGAAATATTAAGGGGTTGTCTCCTTCAGGTGTGGCTGGCTTCAGGCTCAGATGCTGTCATAAATGATTGTCAGGTCTTGGTGTTTCTCTATATTTTAATTCTACTTCCCATGGTTTGCTTTAATGGTTGTTGGCTCAGGTCTCTCCTCTTGGTGGCAACCTGGTTCCAACTAACCCAGGCTAGAAGATGAGACGATAAGAGAGCCTCTCTGTTTCTCTGTCTGTCTCTCTCTGTGTTTCAAACAAAAGTCATTGGTTTTAATTGTTTATCCATCCCTGACCCATAATGGTAGCTGAAGATGTAATGTTTTTATTAGCCAGGCCAGGTGTGGCATTAATATAATCTAAACATCATCAAATGAGAGGGAAAGAAGGAGTATTTCACTGAACAAAATTGGGCTGCTGTTTCTGTATAAGAGTGAGGGATGCTGGCTAGTCTATTGGAAGAGACAGTTGGCAATCATTTACTGACAGATGAATCCGGATCATTTAAATTTGGGCTGTCATTTGGATTTCTCAAACCCTCATCAGAAACTGCCGAGGAGACAAAGCAACACATTAATTTTCATTAAGTCAATATCCACTAAGAATGCTTGCTAATGCAGTGCTGTTCAGAACCTTTAGTATGAACAACATTGTTTTCAAGTCTAAATTAATCATGAGAAAGTTACCCACTGATGCATGCAGTATTCATGGCTCTGCTTAATCAGTTGCCTAGATCAGTGTCACCTGTTTAGCCAGGCTTTCTGAATCTGGTTTCCTCTGCTTTGTGCAGTAGTATTTGGAACCTGGATCATGGTGGGGTCAAATGATGCTATTGAATGAGGGTAGTTAAGCAGAGGTCTCTAGAGTCCCTGTTTTCAAATGGGTAACAGAACAGCTCAAGACTGGTGACAGGACACGACGTTTCTTCTAATATGTTCCACCACTTTGGGATGGTTTTCTATAAATTAACTGAGATCTCCTTTGCTCTTCCTTTAGGCCAATTCCCTTGCAAGGGAAGACATTTATTTCTGACTTTAAGGCATCGTCACAAGGAACTGACAGTGCCTTCTGGGGAGACCTAGCTTCCCTCCTTTGTGTAGCAGACTCTGAGGTCCCAATTCCCCATTCACCAGTTAAATCCCAACTCCAGGTTAACTGTGCCTATTAATTCATAGACAAAAATAACAGGTAGCAAGAAGGAAGTTTGCCCTTAAGGGAATACCCAAATGCTATACTGGAGTCTCACCAGGACCACTTGCATCAATTTGAAAACAGTTTTTACCAGCACAGGAAAAAATTTCTGCAAATGTTTGTGTGTGTGTAGCTTGTTTACCTCAGCTGGAAACTGCCGCAGATCACAATTGGACGTGTTTACTTTTTTCCTCTAAATCATACTCAGTGGTGATTATTATCCAGATTTTGTTGTTCTTGCTTGAAAATGGTGGGAAGTAAACTTGGATTGGGTTCAGGCTCTTGAGACCTGGATGAAGTAGGAAAGGTGAGATTCCAAATGATTTCTGGAAGGAGAGGACCGATCTGGAAGAGTTCCTGTAGTTTGAGCCTCTCAAAATAAAATCTTTCCCTCTTGCTTTGGGAGGGGTCATTCCCTCTCTGCACAGTATATCTAAAGAAGGATGACCCTTAGGTACTACATAATTCAGAATATCAAAGATTATTTTATGCTTATTTGACTCCATTTAGTAGGTCACAATGGTCTCTAGATACTTTATAAAGAATTTGTATTACATTTTTGGCATAAGAAATTTTTTGGTCTTGGTCCTGCAATTGACAAGAATTTCAGCATCCCGGAATCCCTTCTTTCTTGAGAATCCCAGGGAATCCAAATTTTATAGTGCCTGGCAGGAGTTGGGGGGTGGGACGGCTTGTGCACACGCACCAGGGCACCAGAAGCTATAGGATGTTTGGAATTAAATCTTGAAAATAACAGTTATGAAAACCACAGAATGCTAGATTTGGCATGAATCTTGCGGAGCTTCTTTAGTATTTTTGCACTGTGGAAATTAAAAATATTTTAAAAATATTTTCTTTGCACATAGTGCTGAAATTGTAGGATGGTATGTGGCCAGAGAAAGCCACATGGTATACCTCTAAGAAGCATAAGAGAAATTTGCTACGATTTAAGAACTAACCTTCGATCTTGTAAACTTAGTAGCTTCCCTTTTTGAGTCTACTAAGAGAAGAGTCTTTCTTTTACCGGTGTGGATTCACATTAAAAAAGTGGTGTGGCTGTAAGAATAATATTCACAAAATATTTCATTTATTTGCCTACATGTTCCATTGTGCTTGCAGTAAGGTAAGGCCATATGACTAGTTTTTGCTGGTGGGCTCTGAACAAAAATTGTATTTCCTCTTCTGGGTTAAGACATAGAAGAGTAGGTGTGGAATTCCTGCACAATTTCTTTCTCTGCTGCAATTCAGGAGGCCTTGTGTTCCACATGGTACAGCTCAACAGGGTGGATTTTTAGCTCTTGAGTGAATATCTAAGAGCCCTATCCACCCCCCACCCCCACCCTCCTCCCTTGATGGACTTGTAGCATGTTAAGGCACTTAGACTTTGGGGGTGTTTATCACTACAGCATAATTCTGCCTAATATACTAAGTAGATGAGATTGCTGTACAGAAACCAAATGCTAATTCTAAAATATGGCAATGGTAAATGTAAGTGTTAAAGGGCTGCACATCTAAGTCCTTAGGTCAGTGCTTTCTTTCCTTGAAGCAGATCAGGTGTTAGTTTCCTAGGGCTGCTGCAACGAATTAGCACGAGACTGATGACTTAAAACAACAGAAGTTTCTTCTCTCACAGTTCTGGAGGCCAGAAGTCCAAAATCAAAGTCTTGGCTGAACCAAGAGGCTTTGTTGCCTCTGAAGGCTCTAGGGGAGATCACTTCTTGTCTCTTCCAGCTTTTGGTGGCTTCTGGTGTTTCTTGGTTCACGGAAGCATGGCTTTGATCTCTGCCCCCATCTTTATATAGCCTTCTTTTTTGTGTCTCAATGTCTCAAATTTCTCTCTCTCTCTCCTTTCCATTATAAATCCAATGACATTAGTTACTGGAATCCAGAATTCTAAGCACTAAATCCGTTGACTGTAAATCCAGAATGATTTCACCTTGAGCTCTTTAATTACAACTGCAAAAACCCTATTTCCAAATAAGGTCACATTTACAGGTACTGGCTGTTAGGACTAGGACATATCTTTTTGGGGGGCACAATTCAGCCCACGAGAGATGACATGGGAAATCAAATCACAGTCAAGATATTGCCTGTTCAACAGGGACTCTGAATAAAGGGAATTAGTTGCACGAGTTATCCTGTTTCCTTAGGTTGACTCTGCTTATCTTGTCTCGGATCCCTTCTTACTAGTCTTAAAGTCGTCACTCCAGTCTTATTTTCCTTATTTCTAAATCCTTTGATGGTTCCTCACCAGAAGCCCAAGTACTAAATGTATCGAGAATTCACCTCAATTGTGAGGCAAACTCCTTCAACCTTTAGCTGCTTCCTTCACCACTTTATTCCTAGCTCGCTTTCCACTGTGTAGATTTAATTTTTTTCACGTCCAAAAACCTTGAGATTCTTAACAAGGTATTGATATATGCTAGAAGTACTGGAGAACACATGCTTTCTTCACTTTTTCATCTCCTCTGTTTCTACCTGAGAGTTTTTAATAAAATGTAGGATAACTTTTGCCTTTTGCTCTCTACTGCTAATTGTTTCCTTATTTCTTACCATCTTTTTGATATAGTTGCCTCTGGCATTAAAGCATACGAAGACGACTGTTTTCTCCTACTTCATACTGTGTAGGAGCCAGACTTAGGAGCAGAAGCCTGCACTAGAAATAGGTTCCTTGGCTTTTATTTTAGGCTCACTGTGAGAATATTTGCATTTAAAATCCTGAATATTTGTTGATAGAGTGAAATCACTTGTCCTTTTTTTAATCAACAAAATTGTGAACAGTTTAGATCTTGAACACGTAATTTTTTCAGTCAGGAGATTAATTTGTAGTGGACTCCATTTGAGTTTGCAAACAAGGGACCTTCTATTGATAAGACCTTATTCAGAAGCTGGAGGGCTAGATGACCCCAGAAGCTGCCTGGTATCAGCCATTTCAACCTGATTGTGTTAAAGAAAGCTCTCACAACAGCATCTCCAACATATCCATGCAACAGGGGACAGATATAAGCATCATGTGGACAAATACAAGTTTTCTTTAAGAAGATCTGCTTTTTGTTTTCAAGTAGAAAAGTGATGGAAAAGGCCAAGAGCGAATTAGAAAAGTGGATGAGTCCTCAGTCTAGAAACCTGGTGTCATACAGGTTGCTCCATGTTTGCTAGAGCTGGTTTCTCCTACAGAATAAATAAATGCTGCTTGGCTCAGCCAACCAGGAAAGAAGTGCCTTTTCTTATTTGCTGACTCTGGGTTGGTGTTATGGTTATTATGCAATTAAAGTTGGGATTGGTAAATATGTCTGTAGATGATGGTGATGAGCTGCCCACACCCATGGCAGACATTGCTAACTGATCTCTGTATTCTTTCCCACTGAACCTGGACCAGCCGCAGGTTCCTCACATCAGGGCCAGAGTTCCCTTGCCACGCTGCGGTGAATGAGTTAGAATTATTAACACTCTAATGGGTGGACTTCCATAAGGCAATTCCTTCATGTGCATAGGTGGCAAGATAGAGAATGACTCAACAAAATCTTGCCAGGATGCACTGAGAGCAGGTAAAGGCAAGGGCGATATCCCTCGTTAGATCTCAGTGGGTGCCAGTTACCGCTGCCATGAATAGTTTTTGGTATTGGATGTGTGGCTAAGTTCTGAAATCCAGGAGGAGGACCCTGGGTGGGGGTGGGGAAAGAGGAAAAGAGAGTTGGAATTTGAACTTAGACTAGATCCCGGGGTTAGGATGACAAAAGTCACTTGAAGTCACTCTCTGAGAGTTGAGAAGGGAGCCAGCAGAGCCTCCTATTGGTTTTGCTGGTCCACACAGGACTGGGGGTGGGGGTGGGGTAGTTAATTGAGAGTGAGCGATGTTGAGGTTCATTATTCTTAGTTGTGATTTTCTGGGACGCTTAGAATCACAGACCTGTGCTTTGGAGACCCAACTGTTTCAACACCATGTGCGTTTCTGCAATTATTTCTTTTTTCCTCTGTTATTATTATTATTTTTTTTATTTATCCTACTAGGTTATAATTATTTATTTGTCTGCTTCCCCACTCATTAATAAGAGCAAACATTTACTTTGCCAGGCACTGAGCTAAGAACTTTACATTCATATCTTACATAGTGTTATTAGCTCTCTTATTACGTCTGTTTTTTAAAATTTATTTATTTTAATTAATTAACTTGGCTGTGTTGGGTATTCTTTGCTGCACGCGGGTTTTCTCTAGTCCTCTGTTATATTTTAATAAAGCTCTTTATGAAAGTGTCAGGTTGTCTCAGGAATGATGTGTGTGTATGTTTTCAGGTCACAATTTTAAAGGGAGAGCCATGGGGGCCTCTTCTGTGGGAACAGAGTCAAAGTGAGAAAACTGGAAGGAAAAAAAAATCCAATTTTGGCAATTGAGAATGTTTGTTTCTATAATTCCACTTTGTACCTGCTTTCAGGCATTATCACGCCAAACATATATGGGGGAAGATTAGATTCCATGCGATTCAAGTGTTCTTTTGGGAGAGGAAAGAAAAGTAACAGAAATGCTTGCTTCCTTCCTGAGGGTGAACAGAGGAATATAAGGACCAACCAACCAAGTTCCTGATGCCCCAGTGGCCTCCTCTTGGGACCTTATCTTTGTCCACAGGACCTGAAGGAAACTTTGATAATGGAAAGTGGTAGGCAGGGGAAGTAATTCTCCTCCATCTGGGTAGAGTTTCAGTCTAATATAATAGATGGGGAAAGAAAACACCTGGAAAACATGCTGTCACCCCCATAGTCCATGTTCTGGTAGATACTGCTAATTAGTCTTGGTACTTTCTCACTGACTTTAGACCAAGCTTTATAATTCTCAACATAGCACTCAGCACAACCACCATCGGTCAATAGGATTTGACACGCAGGGGAAATGTAATTACGATTCCTGAAATAGACTGCCTATCTTTCAGTCTCTAGAAGGCGGAAACTGAGTCTTGCCCTTATTGGTTTCTGCTCTAGCACTTAGCTTAATTGAGGCACGGTGTTGCTCAGTGATTTGATGTGACTGGGGCTGCGCTGGGAGAGGGCTGCGGATGGCTTCCTAATTGCCTAGTGCAGCCGGTCACAGCCAGTTCACAGACAGCTGTGAGGATGTCCCTGCAGATCCTGATGGTTCCATTTTGGTTGATTTCTCTTGCGAAGGACTTCCCGATTGTACCTTGTGTCTATGCTATTCTGTTTCATTGTTAGGAACTATGGTAAATTATTACATATGGGATGGATAAACAATAAGGTCCTACTGTGCAGCACAGGCAACTACATTCTATATCCTGTGATAAACCATAATGAAAAAGAATATTAAAACAAGAATGCTAAGAGAATAGATTTTAAGTGTTCTCATCACAAAAATAAAGTAACTTTGAAGAGATGGGTGTGGTAACTAACTCTATTGGAGTAATCATTTATATATAATCTTAGAGTTTTACAACTTAAATTTACACAGTTATCTTTCAATTATACCTCAATAAATCTGAAGAAAAAAAAAGAATGTCTATATATGTATAACTGAGTCACTTTGCTGTACAGCAGAGATTGGCACAACATTGTAAGTCAATGATACTTCAATAAGAAAAGGAACTATGGAATACATTTCTTTTCCAGAAATATTATTTGAAAACACTGGTATTTTATTATTACTAAAAAATAATTTTTTACTTTCCAGCCAATAGACTTGTTCACCTTTATACTCCCAACGCTAAGTAGATTTTCAGTCATAGATGCGGTGCTCAGAAAAGTGAATTTATGTGTTGGATCGCCATGTTTTCAAAAGGCTCTTGAACTTAGAATACTGGGAGCTAAATATCTCTTGTTTCCCTGAGGACAAAATATGAGGAAAATAAATTAACTGCAATGAGACAGCCTTCGATTAAACGAAAACAGAGTTCCTTTCTGGGGAGAGTGGATGCAAATTGGAAAGCATTACTGAGTGAAGTTCAAATTTCTTTGTCTTCGGTACAGCTTTTAAGTACACTCCAGCCTGAAGGCCAGAAGAGACTAAACGACCTCTCTAAGTCCCTCTGAACCTGGAGACACAATCTTTCTAGAGAAGAAAGAAACCCTGGAGGGCAATGACTGTTGTGAGCAATTACTTATATCACAGAGCATTGTTATCCCATGACCAATGGCTAAGTGGGAACCGAATAAGGACTCTCAGGGGCATCTTGAAAAATATAAGTAAAACCTTAAAGGTCAGGGAGTTATATCCATTAAGTGTGGTCTCCTGGAGGTGAGTGAGCGTCCTTACAGCACCACTAATATTTTATCAAGACTTAAGGACCCATTAGCATTTCCATTTGCAACAGCAGGTTTGCTTAGATCCTGGTACACAAATCTGATCTCTTTGGCTAATATTGTGTGTGTGTGTGTGTGTATGTGTGTGTGTGTTTCTTGGGCTTTTATTCCCCTCCCTTATTCTTAGCTTCAATTTGTTAAGCTATAGTTACAGAGTTTCAAAATATACCACTGATCTTTTCTTAATTGACTGCGATTCCTTATATGAGAAATCTTACTTGGGTAGAGGATTGACTAGGAGAAGGATTTGTAATTTCAATTTATAAATCTCTCTCTTTCGATTTCCTGGTTCCTTGGTTACCTGGATGGGATGCTAGTAATTTTTTTTTTAAGGAGGCCTATGGAAGAGACTGTCCAGCTGTCCACCAAACCCATTTTGTCCTCTTTCTTAGCATGGATTTAGACCATATTTATCATCCTCTCTCACAGTTAAGTGTAGCTACGTTTCTGAGTTCTAGCCAATAAAACATCAGCAGAGGTGATACATGCCAGTGCTACTCAATGTGTGGTCCAAAGACCAGCAAGGTCAGCATCACTTGGGAGCTTGTTGGAAATGCAGATGCTTGATCCCAGACTTACTGAATCAGGATCTCTGGGGGTGGGGCCCAGAAATCTGCAAAGCTGCTCTCCAAGTATGTTACAGTTTGAGAAGCTCTGCTATAAACCGCATCCAGATCTGCTCCTTAAAGACTTCCCATGTGAACTTCGGGTTTTTCTCTTCCCTGGCTTGACGCCGATGGATTGCTGTATCATCATTTGCAGAAAAGTTTTCTCGTCAATTAGGAACACCATTTTGGATTTCACAAGAATAAAAAATAAACACCTTTTGAGTAAAATCACTAAGATTTTGGCATTTAATTTGAGAGTAGCTCATGTTAACCTAAACTGTTACAATGATGGATGGGAAAATGACTTATTCAGGTAACTTGAGTGAGTCACTTTTTATGCAGGAATGTCTTAGTTTTGAGTTGTATTTTAAGCCAATTACTTAGAATTTACTGACCATACTCCTTTCTCTTCACCTCTACTGAGTATTAAAATATCCATGATTACAGATTTTCATATTTCAGTTTTGTTAAATTGTGAACAATTTAACACTCACGCAAGCATGTAGGGGTCCATGCATCAGGTCAAATGTCGGAGAAGGGGCACTAGTGAAGTGACCAGTGTGTGAATCCTGGTTTTGTTATTATCTAGATGTGTGATGCTAGGCAAATAATATAATTTCCCTGAGACCTGGATTTCCATTCCTCAAATTGAATGGTGTGAACAAGAGAGATATGGTCTCAGACTATGCATCTTACTGTCTAGGGGAGCGAGAGGGAAAAAATCAAATCAATAAATTATTCAGTAATTATAAATTATTTTTATTGCTGAGAGAGCATACTCACAGGGTGCGTGGGGGGGAGTGTATATTTCACATTCAGTGACCTCCTCTTTGAAGATGTTTTATTTAAATTGTGACAGGAGAGAGAAGAAGGCAACAGGCACTATGATGGTGCTAGGGTGGGTCGTGGTGGTGGGATGGCAGAAGGGAGAAGAAGTGAAAATGTCCCTTTCCTTCTAACTTGCTGAGATGACTTCATTTTTATAAGATGAAGATGGTGATGGGGATCAGATTTTCTTACATCATCAGCGGTCTTTCAATTTTTGATTGTATGCTCATTATTGTATGCAGGAGACAGTAGATGCTGAAGTAAATGACATTTGTCTGCAGAAAAAGGATCTCTGTTTCCTTCTTTCAGGTTGATGGTGTATCATGCTGACTCAGTCACATTTGTGGTTGGGCTGGGTCTCATGCTTGCTCCAGTTTCCTTTAGAGCCGGTCCACCCTGGGTTCGAATATTTTGAGGATGTCCCTTCAGCAGGACTTAGGATGTTAGCACCAGACCGACTCTGGGAATCTTCCTGATGCTTTACAGCTCAGCCATCAGCTTTCTGAACAATGGGGAGGCTCTCTCTGCTTTACAACTTGGCTGCCAACTTTTCTGAGTCACTAGGGAGTTCTCTTTGCTTTCTAATCCTGCCCTCTGGCTCTATCCATCTAGAAAAATCTCTCTCCCCCACTGCTGCCCTGTCCCCAGTCTTTATTGGGCAGCTGCAGTGCAGTCGATGAACCCTGCCTGCAGCCTTCCTTGCATTCTCCGAAGACTCATTGTACCTACAACGGATGTCTCCTGCTCTGCTCTGTGATTTTGGTGTGTCCCTTCGCTCACTCAGAGAAGGCCCTTGAGGAAGTTTTGGCAAATGGGTGCAGACATTCCATTACTGGGGCCCCTCAGGGTTTTGATCTATCACCCTGGCTCATGGGTGACCATTGAAAGTTTGTAGAAAGTTCATCTGGTTTCTCTTTATCTCCATCTATTGCCAACACCCCCCTACTCTCGTTACTCTAACAGGGACGGAAGCAACCGTGGTGTCTTTTCTCCAAGGAAGGACTCTCCACGTTGTGAAATTTAATTCCTTTAGGTTTCTTAGAATCTTCAGGTCTTAGAATTTTTTAAAAGAATATTTTGTATGTAGCTTATTTTGCCCCCTTCTTTTGCTTAGAGTGGGCATGATACTCTCTTGCAACTTTCTACACCCTAACAGGAAGCAGTAGTCTTTTGAATGAGTTTTCCGTATGAGAATCACCACTGTGAATTGCCTGGGTATTCCCAAGCTCCCCAGCCTGTTGGGTTAACATGGCCCTTTTCCATTAAGTTAAATTATTCTGGATCCCAATAGCCCAGAGGATGGGATGGGATGCAAATTATGCCAACACAATCTTGGGAAGCTTACCTTTTTCTCCACTCACCTCTTGCTCTCATTCATGTTTCTGCTGAATTCTCTCCGGCCTTTACATCTCACTTCCTGCGGCTGTTCCCTTTGCTTTGACTTATATCAACCTCACCTGGATGAAAGCAGGAACCTTCAATAGGAGAGAAAGAGCTAAAAGGGTAGAGGGAGCAGGAAAAGGGATAAGGAAATATGAGGTCGGGGAGGGGTCTGTAATGGCTGGTGTAGAGAATGACCAAGTGGGGACATTCTAAAACACAGGTATGAGAGCCTGAGTTCCTTGTCTTTTTAATCATGTAAGAGAGATGAATTTCGATTTCCACTGCTGTCTCTCTCTATTCTTAGAATTATGATTTTATTATTGAATAAAGAGCTGCTTGAACTTTCTGAGTGGTCGCCCCTCGGGGGTAATGATCAAGATGGTAATTGGTGAGAAGAATGGCTTGATCCACAGCCAACAGCCCTATAAGTCCATCTTCCACCTACAGATGGGTGAGTGGACACACTTGGGGAGAATATCTAGTTGGGAAAATGGCATGGCTCATTCCCTCTCCTCCCCTCCTTGCGTCCTGGATAAGTCTTTTCCAAGAGTCTATTCCTCCGGTGTCACCATCCATAACTGGTTCTTGTGGCAAAGAACTTAAACAGCAAACCTTGCAAGAGAATAACCTTTTGAAGTAATTCAGAAAAATCCTTCAACTTAGGGCATAACCGTACTGTCATTTAAATACAAACACACTGTGGGTTTGAAAACATTAAATGTGACTAGAAGGTAAGAGTTAATCTTGGAGGGTAAATTTCACACGGGCGCCTTCATTGGAAGAAATAAAAATGCAGATCACAATGACGCAGTAAAACAAGACAGAGAAAAAAGGAGACTACAAAGGTTTCTCAAGGACAACTTTTGTCTGCAGCTCTTTTAATGGACTTGAAACTGAGGCTAAAAGAAAGGATAGTGTGTGTGGCTGGTGGCAGGTGGCTGTGTTGCATCACATACCCACTCCAGCCTCCAGCTTACCCATCCTTGTGCGTACAGATGTGGTTGTGCCAGGAGTTTCTTTCCTAAGAGAAGGGGCAGCTGCCACACGCAGCCAATGACTCGGCGTTCTCTCAGAGCTGAGTGGGGACAGACATCGTCTTTTCCTTCGTGGCTTTTTGCCAGGTATGCTGCTATTTGCACATTTCCCTCCAGCTACCAGAGAAACAACCCATCTCCTCCGGGATACCACAGTCTCTTTGTTCATATATTTATCCTAGTGTTTGGCACTTTGCACTGTGTTATCTTTCTCCCTCCTTTGCCTCTCCCACTAAATCTGTATTTTTTAGAGGAAGGGACCCTGTCTTGTTTGTGAAACATCCCCAGAGCCTAGCACAGTTCTTGGCAGGCTACAGAAGCTCAATAAATAGTTGCTGGTGGAATGAGTGAATAAAGGTATGAATGAAATCATTAATATACACGTAACAGGTTGAGCATAATTTGGGGAATTAAAAATATGACAGTCCCTGAACATCCAAAACCCCAAAACCAACATGCAAAACAATACTTTGATTTCTGACATTTTTGTAAGTTTGCATTTAAAAATTCCTTAAGTAGCTCATCAATTGCGTTATGTAGGAATTTTGTTTGATCGCTAGCAACTGAGAGCCGATGGTAGGAGCTTAAGTGAATTGGGAGTTAGTTTTCTCTTGTAAGATAACATCTAAAGCTAGGGAATTCATGAGCAGCTGGGGCAGCGTCATGAAGTTGTCAGCGACCCAAACTTTTCCTCTTTTTCTGTCCAATCCCTCTTAGTGTGTGGCTTCCATTGTCAAGGTTACCGGAGGGCTGCTGGAGATCTGGCTGGTACGTCTGCATCAAATCCAAAATGCATATTGTCAGCTTCTTATTCTGCTCAGTTTTACTTAGAGGAGTTTTAAATGCCTAGGTAGAGCAGAGTTGAGTTTCAACTTGGGTTTCAAAAGTTATATAGAATCAAGACCAGATCTTCAGGAAGATACGTCTCATCCTCATAGAATTATGAGTGGTAGCTTTCATACTCACGCTGGGGAGTATGATTACCCATCATTCTTGCCTTGAGCCAGGACAAACTCTGTTGGATAATTTATACTCTAGAACAGCACTGAGGGTTCAGACCGAGGCTGAGACTAGACGTGAAATGGCATCTTTGCTTGGCTCCTCCTCTCTCCTAAGCCCTTATCCGTTTCTCCTGGAAGCACTTTCTTAATAAATTGCTTGCACGTGAATCCTTGTGTTTGGGTTTGCTTCTGGGGAACCTGACCTGAGATAATGCCTGCTTACGAAAAGCTGAGGCGAGGTTCAAGTTCAAGCATGAGTAACCTGCATCCTAAGGCGGTCTCTATGCCTGAGGAGGACAGAGGCATTTGCGGAGGGGAGAAGGGCGGGATTCTCTTTTCCTAAAGCCTGTGTGGCCTGTGCTGGGTGAGGCTCCCCTCCTGGCTGGATCCCTCTGGTCTCTGCCTTTGCTGAGGCCCTTGGCTCCCAGTCCTTTGATGAGACCCAGAAGCCTTTGCTTTAGACTTTCATGTAGAATCTGCCACGAGGAAGGAGAAACTGCTCTGAGCAAAGTGATCTACACTGCGGCCAAGATGCTTAATGCCTCTTGGTCTGGCCTCAGTGGCTGAAGCCTACTGCTCATCTGTAAAAAAGAATTGTATGGATCAAAGTAAACGTTTAGGAACCAACAAGACCATAACACCCTATCCACACACTCACATCTAAGGCTCCAAATTGGGTGCCCTGGTACGTCAGAAGCTTCAACAAGTCCATGAAGACTTTGTTGCTGCATAGCTCGTACCTTGTCTATTTCCCAATATTCCTGACGCATGTGCCAGAGGTTAACTGTCCCCTGAATTGAATGTATCTTCTCACCAAAATATAGGACTTTCCTGCATGGGGTCCTGCTGCTGTCAGATGTAGACTAGGAAGGTGTGGAGGAGACTGCATGCTTCTCAAATCACAAGGAGAGGTTGGCAGAAGGGATGTTGGAATCTGTTGCCCAGTTTATCCTCCTAAACTTACCAGTCGGATACATCATCTCATTCCCCTTCCTATCATTTTGAATTGAATAGATTTGAGGGTAGAGAGGACCCAGGAGATTTATACTAAAGATTTATACCCTACAACATGGAAGGAAACGTGAGGAATGGGAAGCAAATATTCCTCCTTATATTTTCAAACAGCACTTCGAATTTTCAGTCTCTCCTCTCCTCTATGACCAGGAGCTTCAGGAGAGGCTAGCTCAGCTTTCCTCCCAGCCCAGGGTGGAGAATCAGTTTGGTCTAAGCCCATCTTATTGGGGCGATTCTAGTTGGTGATGATTGGATTAGGAAGATGGAGATGGATGAAGATAATCCCCCCATCATCCACCGTCGCCACTGCGAGGACTGAATCCTGATCTGGATATATGTTTCCAGGCATGTATACTTATTTTTCCATTTCTGTTGCTATTATAATATTTTGTTAGCTCAAACTTGTATACTTTTTGCACGAACAGTTATTAAACCAGATTACTTCTTCCATGCTAGTGCCTGTGTTTTTTTTTTTTTTTGAACTTAATTCAAGTGCGATAATTTTTCTCCAACTTCAAAATACACTGAAGTGGAATGAAATCTATTTCTGTACATCTGTTTGGTAACCAGTGGAATTCTGGTTCCAGCAAAACAGAATTGTGTGGATTGGAATAATCAGAAAGAGAGGAAAGTGGGAGCTGGGAATCAACAGTGGAGGTAAAGCAGATGGCAGAGGAAGGATAGAGATTTTTGCAGGGAATCCTTGGGGAAGACAAAGTAAAATGAAGCACAGCAAACTCAGGAGGATGTTCAGGTGACATCTGTGAGGAGGAGTTGAGAAGTCGGGAGCTGAGATGTGAGAGAAGATTTGATAGGCATATGACTCAGGGAGGGAATATAAAGCATCTTCTGAGTCATGTAATCAGGAAGGCATTGATCATTTGAATGGAGAACCAGGCAAAGAAAAAAAATTCCAACTTCACTGAAATTTTAAGAAGCTCAGATATTTCAAGGAAGTTAGATGGAAATTATTATTATAGCATCCATTATTACTAATTGAATGTCTTTATTCTTTTATTTTCATGAATGCAAAATATATTTTAAAGGACTTTCATAGGTTCAATTCTGATTTCAGTTTCTTGAGTTCTATTTTTTTATATTATCTTAATTTCCCAACCTCAAAATCTCTGACAATGGGGATTTTCTGATTTTCAATTGGGAGTTTGATAAGAGATGATGATATTTACATTTATCTCCCCTAAATTTCACCTCATGAGTTCATAAAAGAAAGATTGATAGATTTGATCACTCAAAATCACAAACTTCTGCATAGAAAAATGCATCACGAATGAAGTAAAAAGTCAAACGATGGACTGGGAGAGAATATTTGAAGCACATATGAATGACCAGGATTAATATCCCTAATCTACAAAAACCTCTCTCAAATTGATCAGGAAATGACATACAACTCAACTGAAAACTAGGTAAAAGGCATGAATGAGCAACTCAGAAAAGCAATGATATGTAGACAGTACATATGAAAAGCTGTCCAGCTTCTCTAGTTATCAAGGAAATGCAAATGAAAAGAATGAGAGACCATTCTCTCATGGGCATAGAAGGAAATTACCTCAACATAATAAAAGCCATATATGACAAACCAACAGCCAACATTGTTCTAAATGGTGAAAAACTGAAAGCATTCCCTCTAAGGACAGGAACAAGACAGGGCTGTCCACTCTCACCATTATTATTCAACATAGTTTTGGAAGTTTTAGCCACAGCAATCAGAAAAGAAAATGAAATAAAAGGAATCCAAATTGGAAAAGAAGTAAAATTGTCACTATTTGCAGATGACATGATATTATACACAGAAAACCCTAAAGACTTGACCAGAAAACTGCTAGCACTAACTGATGAATTTAGTAAAGTAGCAGAATACAAAATTAATGCGCAGAAATCTCTTGCATTCCTATACACTAACAATGAAAGAGCAGAAAGAGAAATTAAGGAATCTCTTCCATTTACCATTGCAACAAAAAGAATAAAATACCTAGGCATAAACCTGCCTAAGGAGGCAAAAGACCTGTATGCAGAAAACTATAAGACACTGATGAAAGAAATCAAAGACGATACAAACAGATGGAGGGACATTCCTTGTTCTTGGTTTGGAAGAATCAACATTGTGAAAATGACTATGCAACCCAAAGCAATTTACAGATTCAACACAATCCCTATCAAATGACCAATTTCATTTTTCAGAGAACTAGAACATGAAATCTTAAGATTTGTATGGAAACGCAGAAGACCCCGAATAGCCAAAGAATTCTTGAGAAGGAAAAATGGAGTTGGTGGAACTAGGCTTCCTGACTTCCAACTATACTACAAGGCCACAGTGATCAAGACAGTATGGTACTGGCACAAAAATAGAAAGGAAGATCAATGGAACAGAATAGAGAACTCAGAGATAAACCTAAGCACATATGGGCAGTTTATCTTTGACAAAGGAAGCAAGAAAATACAATGGAAAAAAGACAGCCTCTTCAATAAGTGGTGCTGGGAAAATTGGACAGCACCATGTAAAAGAATGAAATTAGAACACTTCCAAACACCATACACAAAAATAAACTCAAAATGGATTAAAGACCTAAATGGAAGACCAGACACTATAAAACTCCTCAAGGAAAACATAGGCAGAACGCTCTATGACATACATCCAAGCAAGATTCTTTTTGACCCCCCTCCTAGAATCATGGAAATAAAATCAAGAATAAACAAATGGGACCTCATGAAACTTAAAAGCTTTTGCACAGCAAAGGAAACCATAAACAAGACAAGAAGGCAACCCTCTGAATGGGAGAAAATACTTGCCAACGAAGACACGGACAAAGGATTAATCTCCAAAATATAGAAGCAGCTCATGCAGCTTATTGCCAAAAAAGCAAATAACCCAATCCACAAATGGGCAGAAGGCCTACATAGACATTTCTCCAAAGAAGACATACAGATGGCTAACAAACACATGAAAAGATGCTCAGCATAACTAATCATTAGAGAAATGAAAGTCGAAGCCACAATGAGGCATCACCTCACACCGGTCAGAATGGCCATCATCAACAAATCTAGAAACAATAAATGTTGGAGAGGGTGTGGAGAAAAGGAAACTCTCCTGCACTATTGGTGGGAATATAAGCTGGTACAGCCGCTATGGAAAACAGTTTGGAGGTTCCTTAAAAAACTAAAAATGGAACTACCATATGACCCAGTAATCTCACTACTGGGCATATACCCAGAAAAAACCATAATCCAAAAAGAAACATGTACCATAATGTTCATTGCAGCACTATTTACAATAGCCAGGACATGGAAGCAACCTAAATGCCCATCAACAAATGAATGGATACAGAAGATGTGGCATATATATACAATGGAATATTACTTAGCTATAAAAAGAAATGAAATGGAGCTATGTGTAATGAGGTGGATAGACCTAGAGTGAGTCATACAGAGTGAAGTAAGCCAGAAAGAGAAAAACAAATACCATATGCTAACACATATATATGGAATCTGAAGAAATGGTACTGATGAACCCAGTGATAGGGCAAGAGAGGAGATACAGAAGTAGAGAATGGACTTAAAAACATGGAACTGGGGTAGGGGGCGAAGCGGAAGCTGGGACGAAGTGAGAGAGTAGCATAGACATATATATACTACCAACTGTAAATAGATAGTTAGAGGGAAGTTGCTGTATAACAAAAGGAGATCAGCTTGATGATGGGAGAGGCCTTAGAGGGCCAGGACAGGGAGGGTGGGAGGGAGTCGTGGGAGGGAGGGCATATGGGGATATGTGTATAAATACAGCTGATTCACTTTGGTGTACCTCAAAAACTGGTACGAGAGTGTAAAGCAAATATATTCCAATAAAGAGCTTAAAAAAAAAAAGAAAAGAATGAGAGACGATATTGGTCAGCAGATTGGCAGAAATTTAAAAAGTTGGTAACAATCTGTGCTGGTGAGGATGCTGGGAAATGGGACATCTTATATATTGCTAGTGGGATTATTAATTTTTATATACTGTTGAAAAAGTATTTATTTAATAAACAAGTATATCCTTTGACCCAGAAATCTTTCCCCATCTTCTGGTAATTCATCCCACCAAAATAAAAGTAAACTAGCTAAGGATACCCTTAGTAAATAAACAAAGATGTTTATTGCAACATATTTGCAATGGAAAAACTTGGAAGCATCCTGAACACTCATCACTTGGGGCGTAGATGAATGAATTATGGGGTAACCATATTACAGAGCCTCAGTGAGTTATTAAAAATAACTGTGTTTCTCTGTGTTGTGTAATAGAAATTAACATAGTGTTGTAGGTCAATTATACTTCACGAACAAACAAGCGAAAAAACTCATTGAAAAAGAGATCAGATTTGCAGTTACCAGAGGTGGGGGATGGGGGAGCAGGAATTGGATGAAGGCAGTCAAAAGGTACAAACTTCCGGTTATAAAATAAATAAGTACTAGGGATGTAATGTACAATGTGATAAACATAATTAACACTACTTATATATGAAAATCGTTGAGAGTAAATTCTGGGTTCTCATCACAAGGAAAACATTTTGCTTCTGTTTCTTTAATTTTGTATCTATGTGAGATGCTGGATGTCCACTAAACTTACTGTGGTCATCATTTCATGATGTATGTAAGTGAAATCATCGTGCTGTCTGTACACCTTAAACCCATACAGTGCTGTGCATCAATGACGTCTCGATAAAAATGGAAGAAAAGAAAATAAAATATCTTAAAAGACAAAAAAAAAAAAAACAAACTCATGTGTTTCCGAACCATATTTTGCGTGTTGTCCTCAGAATAATTGAGTGGCTCACTCTCTCACTTCCTTCAAGTCTTTACTCAATTATTACCCTGTCAGAGTGGCCTTTCTTGATCATTTCATCTAAAATCACTGTCTGTACCATTCTATCCCCTAGTCTTGCTTTATGTTTCTGATCCTGTGTTACGCGTCTGTGTGTGTTTGCTTATCGTCGTTCTCCCTTGCTAGAATGAAAGCTCCATGAGAACAAAGACTTAGGAGACTTTGTTCACTTTTGCATCCTTGGTGACTAGTCCCTGGCACATAAGAGGTCTTCAGTGATTTTCTTCCCATGGGTGAATCTATAATATTGGCCTCGGAAGCAATGTTTCCTTCCCTTTCCTTGACCCCATGTTGTCCCTGAGAGCACTCCCCAGTGAAATTCCTGCCTGCTCACCCCATCTCAGAGTTTGCTTTCCTGGGAACTTGCTCTGAAAAAACATGCACACACATATATGAAGAATCTTTTTAAAACACAAAAATGCACTAATTTTCTCCCCCTCTATTTGCTAATCTGAGGACCATCTCAGCCTCAAACTTCCCTGTGGGGTTGGCTGAGACTCTGGTTGAGACGTTATCATAAACCAGCTTTTTTTCTGTGCTAAATTCTCTTTTCTTTCTTCCCTTCCATAGATACTCACTTCTCTGGAATATATTCTTTTATTCCACATCCCCTTTGCTCATTAGCTTTGGAGAAGTCAGGAGGCAGAAGCTTTTTTCCATTCTTAGCTTTCTGGCCTTTACCTACGAATATTAATCATAAGTCACTATCAGCCTTATTCTCTCTTTCCAGCTTAATCCTTGCAAAGGGTCCCCTTTCTTGCATGAAATTAGAGTCAGAAGCCATGGGAAAATTGAACCAAATCTGAGATAGGTTTAATAAAGAGATCACACTGAATTTCTACTCTCCCTGATTTTCCTCTTCTTTCTCCACGATGCGTGAGTCTTAGATCAAATTAAGCTGCTGGGATATAGAGAAAGTGAAATGTAGAGGAAAGATTGGGAATTGGGGAGTGCTAAAGGAAGGCCAAGGCTGAACACAACATGGGTGGAAGGGACGGGTGGTCATTCATTCCTACAGGTGCCTCTATTTCATTTCCTCCTTAAACATGGATGAGGAAATGTATTATCTGCACCATCTATGACATCTAACTCAACTCTGGACAATGATGAGGTTTCAGCTCTTAATATCTGGTAGGGGAAGGTGAATAATTGCACTTTAAGATTTTCTAACTCTGATATTTTCCTGGCCACACTCTTTTTGTTTGTTTGTTTGTTTTTTAATGATATCCTAAGAAGTGGAGCCACATATTCTGCTACTACTCGACAGTATAAGACTACCCGCCAAGATGAAGGGGAAGAAAGGTCAAAGGACAGAAAATTTTTTGACAGATCAGCATACTATCCATTAGCATGGCTGCCTGATAAACAGTCATATTGTGGTCTTGCAAATGGCGTTAAAGCTGTATTTACACTTACAAGGAGAACACTGCTTCAGCATATTGTTAATTAGGACACTACCCGAGGCTAGTGCAGATTAATCTCCTCAAATATGCTTACTGTATGGAGTAATCATGATTAATTAGCATGTAAGATTGGTTCAAAATGAGAGGATTTGAGGGGAATCTTGGTTTGTCTCCTCTTGGAGAAGCAGCAGCAAAGCTCCTAGCTGAGTGCCTTTAGCAGAGTCCACTAGCTCATCCTAATAGGTACCATGGTGTTAGGTGATCAAGAGATGATAAATAGACATTCAGTAATACCCTTTCAATTACCCTTGTAAAACTGCTGCTTAGAGACCTCAGGGGTATTGGATCGAGACACTGACAGGCTAATGGGTAAGATGCCTTTGGAGAGAGCTTGGCGCTCGGGAGGTGAAGAACTTAAATTTGCTTTAATGTCTGATCGCCGCTTGGTATCCCTGACATTTCTCCCTCAATTTTTAGAGTGCTTGCCTAGAGGTGACCCACTGTGTGTTTCCTGGGGATCAGTGGAATTATTGTTAGTACGAGGCTGATTTTCTTTTACTTTAAAATACTCCTGCAGGCTGCCGTGTGGCTGTCTTGGGCACTGCCCTATTGTAATAGTATGGACTGAACCTGCACGAGGCTCAGCTTTGTGGACTTGTGCCTTCTCCAGCTTTGTTTTACTGTGTCCTTCTGGGGATCATACAACCATCTCAGGTGTCATTCTACAGCTAAATGTTGAAGCTCCTGCATGGACTGTGCTAGGTGTTCTTTGAAATATGGCAATGAACGGGACTTAGTTCTAGCCACAGGCAACTCCAACGGTAACTTTGGGGAAGTGGCTTTATTGTCCCCCTAATTCTCACGACTGTGCTAAAACCATCCAAACCAAACATAGGGTGTGTATTAGTCAGGATTCTCTAGAGAAATGGAACTGATAGGAAAATTATCCCTTTCTTTCTCTCTTTCTCTCTCTCTCCCATGTATCAAAAAAAGATTTATTACGAGAAATTGGCTCATGGGATTGTGGAGGCTGAGAAGTCCTGTGATTTTCTATCTACAGGCTGGAGACCCAGGGAAGTAAGAGGTATAGTTCAGTCTGAGTCTGAAGGCCTGAGAACTTGGTCTGGAGGCTGAGAAGATGAGAGGAGCTGTCCCAGCTCAAGCAGGCAGGAAGGAAGCAAAAAAGGGTGAATTCCTCTGTCCTCTATGTTTCGCTGTGTTCAGGCCCTCAGCGGGATGGATGATGCTTTACCTGCATGCGGGGGTGGGGAGGGATCTGCTTTACTGAATCCAGATTCCACTGCTAATCTCATCTGGAAACACCCTCGCAGTCACATTCAGAAGTAATGTGTTATATACGGGCATCCCATGGCCCGCTAAGTTGACACGTAAAATAACCATCACAGAGTGTTTGTAAAAACTGGGAGCTTGCAATGGAATCAGCTTCATACAGCTCCAAAGAAATATATGGAATTGAAGGAGAACCAGTGTGCTTGCTACACAAATGGAACTTCACGGTAAATCCCCAGCCGCTCTTTCTAATCATATTATCACCCCTTAGTCCCCGCTGCCCCTGAAATTCAGGAGCCTCCACGGGACCCATATAGGAAGAACAGTCTGATGGAGGGGACAGGGAGTTCCCGAACAGCCTCAGTCAAAGGCAGAGTGTGGAAGGGACTGTCAGTGAGGTATGAGCTAAGTGCTTGGAGAGAAGAGACATTGGGCAGAGAGTTCTGACTTTTGTAATAGATAATATTCAAGAGTGGGTGTGTCTATTGATCCAAAGTAGGGCTTCCTTCTGGAACAAGAGAAGGGATATATAATAGAGGACCATATTTTGCTGACTCAGGAAAAGAGCAGCACAGACACTCACAGAAGTGAGCTTTAAGCAAGCTGCAAGGAACCCGAACTGCATTTCATCTTAGAGCCCTGGGGGAGGGGCTCAGCCATCTGGGTCCCTTGAAACCAGGGGTGAAGGACTTAAGCCTGAGGTTGAGGCTGCAGACTCATTAGCTGGGAAGTAAAGGCTGAACACTAAGCTGTCTGTGTTTGGTCTGAAGCCCTGGCTTGCCACAGTGAGCTAATAGGTTCTCCCCAGGCCTCTCTCAAGAAGGGCCTTTCCTTCTGTGAAAATGGGGGATTATGTCCCTGGGAGGTTATAGAGCTTCTCTCAGGGCGGGAAGTCAGTCGATACTGATGCTAACAACAGAATCACATAATTCTGCCGACTTGCAGTGGTGTCTCAAATATTACCCTCAGAGCCATGGAGACATCCCAGGTGAAGTGTCGTGTGTGTGTGTGTGTGTGGGCATGCCTATGCACACACAGAATATAAAAGAGCTCACTTTTGACCTTTCCTTTGACTCCCAGAGCATTCTGTGTGTTTGTTACCCCATCACGCCCTTTACTGGGGTCGTGTGTGTACTCTCCACGCCCTCACTGGGTCGCGAGCACCACAGGAACAAGAAAAAAGCTCTCGACTTGTTTTATCACGCTCACTGTGCCAAGCACGTGGCTATGCGTGGAATGGGCACATGGAGTTACAACATCCTCCTGTAACGGGGCAGAAAGCGAGGGGGTTGGGGGAACACCCAGAGAACAGCCCACAACCCTCAGGTTTTCTATGCCCTGCCAGCAGGAGGGGGCCACAGGGATATCATGTTCATAGCTGTGGTCATTACACACTATTTGGAGCTCTATTTTCCAAACGGTGCTCCACGGAGCACTGGTTAGCAAGATGTTCTTAGCATTTCTGCAAATAAATGAAACAATTGAGTAAAATTTTAAAATGATCTGTATTCGAGTAAATCGATGATACGCTATAGTACTGCTGGTGACTTGTGACTTCATGTGTTTTTCTTTGTGTTGTGCTAGTTTTTTTGTTTTTTAACCCAACTAGGTATAACTCTTATTATTTATTTATTGTATTGGAATGTAGTTGACGTATGATATTACGTTAGTTTCAGCTGTTCTACAAAATGATTTGACATTTGCATACATTATGAAACGATCACCACAATAAGGCTAGTAACCATCTGTCCTCATTCAAAGTTATTACAGTATTATTGGCAATATTTCTTATGCTGTATGTTACATGCTTACGCTTTATTTATTATAGAACTGGAGGTTTTTACCTCTTAATCCCCTTTATCTACTTTGCCCACTCCTCACATCCCTCCCTTCTGGCAACTTCTCAGTTTTTCTCTGTATCTGTGAGTCTGTTTTCATTTTATTTTGTTTATTTTGATTTTTAGTTTCCATAGATAATTGAGACCATGTGGTATTTGTCTTTCTTTGTCGACCTATTTCACTTAGCATAATACCCTCTAGATCCATCCATGTTGTCGCAAATGGCAAGATATCTTTTTAAAGGCTGAGTAATATTCCACTGTGTGTGTGGAATATCTATCTATCTATCATCTATCATCTAATCTATCTATCTATCTATCGATCTATCTATCTATCTATCTATCATCTATCTTTCTATATCTATCTATCTAATCTGTCTTGATACTTTGAGTTTTGGTTCTCCTTACAGATCTAGAAAGGTGTATTCTATGTGGTGCAGGGAGTCAGACTTTAGCATCAGCTGGGCCTCTGCCTTCCTTCTCTGCTGTATGCTCTCAGACCTCAGTTTTCTAATCATTACACCAGTGATAATCACATTTGTCACATAGGATTAGCGTATATGTTTGATGAAATCATTTAAACTCTCAGCCACATATAAGGGATTTAGAGGTAAGATTATCTTTTGTCTTAGTTATAATGCTTAGCACTGTGCTTTAGAAATGGCTTATATTCAACAGATATTGAATATTTGGTAAATGAATAAAGGAGTTGTTAGTATGTAATTTTCTAAAGTTTTTTCGAATAGGTGAACTTAAGTCTGTTCCCTGATTAAACTTCTAATTTCATCAATTTGAAAATAAACCTGCTATATTAATGTCAAGCACAGTAGCTGACATATAATTTGTGTTTTAATAAATATTTAGTAACTGAATGAACAAATAAGCCACTGAGTCTGAAATCTACCACAGCTGGATCCGGTACGTAGGCTAGGTGGCATGATTAAGAAAAACATTTTAATTTCATGAAAATTTACTCTTTTAAAAAAATACTGATTTATCGAGGTATAATTAATATATACATAACTGCCTATATTTAATGTGTACAATCTGACGTTTGGACATACGAAATACCTGTGATACATCACTGCAATCAAGGTAAGAGACAAATCTCACACCTCCCAAAGCTTTCTGTGTACTTTTTTCTCTTGAGTAATTTTTTTTTGCTGGTGGTAAGAATATTTAACATGAGATCTACTTTTGGAGTGCACAATGCTGCGTTGTTAACTGTAGGCCCTGTGTTGTAGAGCAGACCTCTAGAACTCATTCATCTAGCGTGACTGAGACTTTATGTGCACTAAACCACAATTCTCCATTTCTGCCAAGCTTATATCCTCCATTTGTGAAAATCTATTCTTGATCCCACAGCACCTGCTAAGCTGTCTGATCTCATAAACCATCTCTGTTCAACTTCTGTTTGAAGTGTGTGGTTTGCCAGCTTGACTCCTTGGGGGGTCCCTCCTGAAGCCCCATCATGGGTGCAAGTGAGACTGGGTTGTTCATGCATGAGAGAGAGAAAGTGTGTGTGTGTGTGTGTGTGTGCGCGCCTGTGTGTGTGTTTGTGTAGCAGACCTGGGAGGAGAGCAGTGGGGGACAAAAAAGTAAGGGGTGTGCTTGATGAAAAATACCTGCTTTCCCTACTGTTCTCCTTTTCTAGGTTCCTATTTCAGCACTTCACCCTCTCCTTTTCAACATTCTAAACGTATTTTTGTCCCATTCCCCAGCCTGCACCATCCTATCTCTGGAGATACTACCCATCTTCCCACTCATTTTGAATGCAATGTAAAGCATGATAACTCATACACATATGGTGCTTTCTTCTTTATGTGTTATTGTCGTGTATATTATTCTATTTAGTTATCTCCTTATTCCCATTTTTCAGATAAAAATTATTCCCATTTTTCAGATGAAAAAGCAAATATAGAGAGGTAAAGGTGATCAGCTGGGAGTCTCAGGCCAGGAAAGAGTGGTTGTATTTGGAATTAAATCTTTTGTTCTGAGTCAATTATAATCGCCTGCAAGTTGCATTATTACATTAAAGATATGGGGTTGCAGGCTTCTCTCTCTCTCTCTCGCTTTTTCCCTCTCTCTTCCTTCCAGTTCTGGCTATCTGACCCCGTCGATCTTGGTTGTTATTCTTGATATTTGCATTTTTTTCCTTTTTGATTTTTCTTTTAAAGCATCTTTCAATTTCTCTCCCAGAACTGGCTAGTTTCCTGGAGGACTGCTTAGGTGGCCAAACTTCCCTCTCCAGCCCACATTCTTTTTCTCTCTGTAGTTTTGGTCTTCACCTTAGTTAACTGGTACACCAGCCAGGTGGTTGTTCAAGCCAGAATCCTCAAAGTCATATTTAAGTTCACAAGAAGAACTTGATTTGTTGTGTTGAATGATGTTAAACCATTGCCAGAAAGGGAACCAACTGTGTACTTTCTATGGACCAGGCTCTGTGCGAGGTGTTTAAGTGATATAATGAGATTCTGTGGAACAGACTGCCGCTGTGCCTGGCACCCATCCTGGAGGAGGTGGCATTTGAGATTAACCTGCAAGGAGGGGGATTTAAGTAGGTGAACAGAGAGATGAGGAAACCTGGAAAAATGCTAAACAAGGAGTTAAGTCACGTAGCATTAATGGTTGAATTTCTTGTGTATTCACAGCACAGGTTTTGAGATTAATTCCTATAATAGAGAGGGCAATACTAAGCTTCTGCAACAGAGACCTGACAATACCATGACCTAATGAACGAAGAAGTTTATTTCTCTCTTATGAAACAGTCCTGACGTGAACAGTCAGTCCAGTTGGTCTGCCGTGCCCTGGGGCGCGGCCATTGTCTGCACGGTTGAAGCTGGTGTGACACCACCTCCAGGTTCCAGCCATCAGCAAGGGGTGTGGGGAATGTGGAGAAGGCACATCCCATGTCCCACAGCCCAGGTCAGAGGGACAAAACGAGGCTGGGCATGTGGCCTAGCGAGGCTGCCACGTGCTCACCTTCAATCCCATTCCATTCCATCTCGCTGCCTTGCCAGTGATTTCCTCCACTCCTTTTAAAGTTTGTTGGGAGTGACCGTGGGCTTTCTGGGAGCAGGGAGGAGTGTGTGGTGGGCAAGAGGAGGAAAGACCCTTTACAGAATCGAAAGCTGGGGTGTGACGCTCACACTGACCACACCGGACAGAGCCGTTTTACTTCTGGAATCAAATGACGCATGGAGACTTTTTCTAATTTGTAGAAACAACAAAGTTAGCAGTTAGATTGGAATGTTTACAACTTAAAATTGTCTTCCAGTAATTTTTCATTAAAACTTTGGCACCTGCTAAGTCTTATAAATTTATTTATTTATTTATTTTATTGGCTGTGTTGGGTCTTTTTTGCTGTGCGCCAGCTTTCTTTTTTAGTTGCGGTGAGTGGGAGCTACTCTTCGTTTTGGTGTGCGGGCTCCTCACTGCTGTGGCTTCTCTTGTTGCGGAGCACAGGCTCTAGGCCCGTGGGCTTCAGTAGTTGCAGCACATGGACTCAATAGTTGTGGCTCACGGGCTCTAAAGCACAGGCTCAATAGTTGTGGCACACGGGCTTAGTTGCTCTGCGGCATGTGGGATCTTCCTGGAGCAGGGATCGAACCCATGTCCCCTGCGTTGGCAGGAAGATTCTTAACCACTGTGCCACCTAGGAAGCCCCCACCTGCTAAGTCTTAAATGCAGGTAATGTGAAGAGATGAGAAAGTAAACGAACATGTGACGTATCAGGAGGAAGTTGATGTGAAAAGTTTTCCTAGCAGCACACAAGCCTTTCAGTTCACATTTTATTCCAGGGGCCTGTGTGTTTCTGGTTGGGATTTCACTCCACATACGTATCATGCAGTCATGTTTCCTGCCAGGGGAAGCATTTCCTATCTTGTAAGCTGGAACGCAGCACATCATTATTTTGCGTGTGTGGCAAAACCCCAGTGGCTCCCAGGCACTCCTCCACCTGAGTGTGTCTGAGAATTGTTTGTTTAGGAGACAGGAACGACCTACGGTTTCATTTGTTTAGAATAATCCTGCCACCTGCCTCTGATGGCAGGTGATGTGGGGTGCAAGGTGAGGGGCCTCCCTTACAAGGATATATCCTGAGAAACACTGCTAGAATCTGTTCTCAAGTGGAAGAGAGGGCACGTGCACACACACACACGTACAAACATGTGCTTTAGTACCTACAACACAATCCAAACTGGAGGCAGGGTGGGCTTGGGCACCAGATGTTTTGCTCCTGTTTTCTTCCCTGAAGCACAGGCCAGTTGGTGGCAGTTTAAAAGTTTGTACTAAAGAAGCTTAAATTTTTTTTTTCCCCAAAGAGCAACACTCTTCTGGGCTGTCATCTTCTTCAAATGCAGCCTGGTGGGAATGAATCCTGTAAAAATGAGAACCAGACCATCTCTTATGGTGCCTGAGAGGGTCAGGGAAGGGACACTTCACTGCTCTGCCTTGCTATGTGTTTCCCTCAGGGTCCCATCTGCCTCATCAAATTCTGCCGCTGACTCTCCTTGGGAGTTGTTCTCGAAGTCTGAAACCAATAAGCAGAGCTGTCAATCACCGCAGGCCTCCTGAGCTGCGAGGGGCTGCCTTTCTTGAGTGAGGGTTTTGGGAGATGCCCGGAATTCCATCTTTACAGCAGTTCATTTGGTCCTCAATGGAGCTGGCTAATTCTCAGGATTAATTGCTTCATTAATGAGGGAGAGTCACATAGCATAAATGCTTTTAGCCAGGTTGTCAGATACCTTTGAAAGGGTTTAATGTCGATAAAAGTTTCAACGTTGCCATTAGCTTAGTTAAGTAAGCATTTAACAACTCCACTTGGGCGATCATTGCTCTGGGAAAAGACCCAGGCAGGCTATCTGCTGAATTCAGGGCTCCACAGGGACAAGAACTTGGATCCAAGTGTAGGGAGGTTGCTCTGTGAGGCCGGGGAAAGTGGGGGAGGAAATAGAAAAATGAAAATGAATAAAAGCTAGATCGAACTTGAACATCGCTCATGTATGACAGAGCATGAAATTAAGCATGCCATCCAGCTTGCCAAACACTTGGTTCAAGTTTGAAAGCTTCAACGTTACAGTTTACTGACATTCTTTTGAAACTTATTATATCCTTCCTGCCCCAGGACATTTGTATCGGCTTTTCTTTCTACAATGATGTTTTTCTTCAGGTGTTTGCAGTCGGTCCCTCCTGAATTTCTTTTGATTCTTGATTTAAATGTTCCCACCGTGGGGAGGGTCTTTCATTACCCTCTTAAAAATAGCTCTACCTGTCATCACTCTATCATCTTTTTCTTCAATACTGACATGGAAATAGGTGCTTATTTGTTCATTGTCTGTCTCCCCTTGGAGCAGAAGAAGGACCAGGTTTGTTCTGTTCACTGCTGCGTCCCCAAAGCTAGAAACAATTCTTGAAATATTGTAAGTGCTCAATAAATATATAACAATTGAATAAATGAAATGTTAATAATAGAAATAATATTAAGAAAAACTTCCCAAATACTCTCATCCAGAAATAAATACCATTCACATGAGGAACCCACCTCATTTCAGATGTTGTTCTATACATACTTCTATTAAAATGGGATACAACTATCAGTGTTCTTTTAAGAGAGTTTTAACTTTAATTTCATTTGAATTGAACAGAAAAAAAATGAAGATAAAAGGTGGAATTTTAAATGGATTTTTTTTTTACTGTAAGAGACATTGTTTCCTAAAATATTCTGCTAAAGAGATTATGTAAAATATTAAGAAGTTGGAATCACTATCATTTAAAAAAAAATCACATTTGGAGTTTGAGTTTCTGCCATAAAAGATTAGTATTCTCACATTTCCTCTTTCCCAATTTTTAAGATTATATTATTTCTTTTATAAGGTTCACAGTTTACTTTTTCTTTTGGATCTGTAGTTCATGCATTGTCAAGTATTTGTTTTTAAATGGAGTCCCTACCTACCATCAGTCCTTTCTAACCTGTTCTTCCATCCTTGAGGTTTACATTTGGTGAAACTCATACTTGACTGGATTTTGTTGGCAAGTGGATTTTCCCAGCATGCCCATGGGGTGGCACTGTAGCATTGCTCTTAAGAGGGACGTTTCCAGAGTCACCACCCAGGGCTGACTTCTCAGCTCCCCCATTTCCTAGCTGTGTGACCTTGGGTAAGTTGCTTACTTTCTCTGTATCTTAGTTTCTTTATTTGAAACACGGGGATAATAAGAGAACCTACTCCACAGGGCCGTGGTATGGATTCAATGAAATAATGCTCTTCATACAGTGCTTGAGACCCAGGAAGCCTGCCCCACAAACTCCCTTTGAGAGAGATCTCATTCCTTTCAGAGATGTCTGCCCAAAATATTTCTCACCGTGCCTAACTGTGGAGACCACTAGATCAAAAATTCTTTCCTCCCTAGACCTCACTCTTAAATTATACAAATACTGTCATTTCCTATGCCCTGTTCCCTCCAATGAGGACTTGCAAGCTCAAACGTTAGGATCTCTGACATCTATAGCCATGAAACTGACAGACAGGGAGTCAAGGCATCCAGCGGAGTGAAGCCCTAGGTGGCCACAGGAGGTTGGCCCATGCTGTTGAACCACTTTGGAATTGTTCTCAGAAGCCAGGCAGCCCAGGAGAAGATCTGTAGGCTGCGTTGCAGCCGCAGCTGCATCTGACAAGTTTATTTCCACAGTTGGATGTGATGTGCCTTAATGCTGGTATCCCTCCTGCCAAGGTGCATGCTGTTTGCTCAGATGTTGGTCACATTTTGATAATCATTTAATCTTTATTTATTCTGCGCACCCTGTGGTGTAGATAATCATCTCTGGTTGCCAGAGGAGGAGACCTGCTAGAGTCAATATGGAACCTGAGGACCCCTTCCCGACGGGATTCTTCTCAAGAGATGGATGTATCGATTTAAATGGAAAGTTTTGCGAGGGCAAAACTGATGTGTAGCAAGACAGGCAAATGAGAAAATGGGAAATTTTCTTTATCTTTTCACTTAAGGAATTCTGATTAAGACTTTTTTTTTTTTTTTGGCTTACTATTATGCCTATATTTTGGTCATTTCTCTATCACCTAACCCTTGACATAAATATACTTAAACTCATCTATTTTTTCAACTGGACTGGAGAGATGAGGGAATTGAGAAGAGTAAAATAGTTTAAAAGGATTTTCAAATTTCATTGGTGAATCCCTGATCATAAAAGAAACTGGCATTTTAAATTAAATTTAATTTGTGTTATTTTTTAATCTAAGAAATTCTTTTTTTAGGCTTTGTTATAAGGGTTATGGTGGTTTGACAAAAATAAATGAGGATACTTTCTATATTCTTTTCTGTTTAAACAGTACTTAGTATTAGGATTACATATTTCTGTTTGATCCATGAACTTTTAAAAAGTAATCTTTTTAATTCTCAAAAGTACCTTATATATTTTGTTTTCAGATGTACTTACTGATTTTTCACCATGGTACTTTCAAACCATATGGATTATTCTTTTTTAAAAATTTTACTTATTTATTAAAAAAATATGTATTATTCTTAATCAAGAAAAATATTACTTGGGATTTCCTTGGTGGTCCTGTGGTTAGGACTTGGCATTTTTACTGCAGTGGCCCCGGGTTTAGTTCCTGGTCAGGGAACTAAGATCCTGCAAGCCATGGGGAGTGGCCAAAAAGAAAAAAAAGTACTTAAAAATAAAGAAAAATGTTACTTGAACTTTAGACTCTTGCCTATGAATATTAGCTTCTTTAGTCTGCAAATCAAAAATTCAGTCAAGGGGGTAATGTAGACAGAGTAGACGGAAGGGCATTTGAGAGGTCCTTTCATTCCAAATCGTCAGAGAGCAGGGTTCCTGGACCTCATAGCCTCGACTTTCTCCTTGACCCTGAGTTGGACTTTGTGCCTTCAGCTTACATTGAGGGGTGTCCTGAAGAATTCAAAGTTTTGTAGGGGGGTTGCTGAAGGCATTGGACTCTATGTTACTCCCTATCCTCTAGGTAGACCTAGATAAGCTCTTTCATTTAGACCTGAGCTGTCCGCAAGTGGCTATTGAGCACCTGAAATATCACTAGTGCAACTGAGGAAGTAGATTTTATTTAATTTTTATGTAATTTAAATTTAAAATTGAATACTCAGCGATTGGAAAATTTTTAAGTATATTGGAAAAATTTGGCTACATGAATCTACTTTTTCAACTGTACATTTTGTGGAATCTAGATATAGATCAAGTATCTCCGATGAAAATTTGGTGCCTCGGAGAAGTGCTGTGAGTATAAGATGTACATAATGTCTTGAAGACTTGGCATTTAAAAAAAAACCTCATGATTAATTTGTATATTGATCGTATATTGAAATGATAATATTTTGGATATATTAGGTTAAATAAAATGTTATCAAAATTAATGTCATTTTTCTTTACTTTTTTAAATTCAGTTATTAGAAAATTTTAAATTGCATATGTGAGTCAGTCATATGCAGGAAAAAACTTTGTTTCTTCTAAGGAAATTGTATGTATTTTTTTCTTTTCTCAAAGAAAATATGGCTATCATACTCAAATTAATTTATCTGGAAAGGTAATTCCTGGCCATCGGGATCTCACACCTCCATTTTGGCTCAGTATTATTTCCTCTAAGATCTTGTCACTTTCGTGGCTTCATTTAATTTTTCCTCCTGGTCGTATTTTCCTGCTCTGTCGGTATTTTCTCTTGCTGTGATTTAATTTGGTTTACATGTGTCTACTTTATCATGTTGGATGCATTCTTGTGAGCAGCACAAAATCATGCTATAGAGAGCCCATCTTCCTCACATGCTTCCCTGTGAACCTGTCCAGGTGACAAACATGGCAGGACACGAAGGGTGGTCTGATGCAAAGGGATTGGCCTTTTGAAAGCCCAAAGCTCCATAGAAATCAACACGTTTATTTTTGAAAGCCACTCAGGTTTGTGGTCGGTTTCTGGAGATCTAGAAGTCATTCCTGGAGTATTTTTTTGTTTTGTTTTGTTTTTTTTCCCCACCATGCAGCAAGGCTTGTGAAATCTTAGTTCACCCACCAGGGATTGAACTCGATCTCTGCAGTGAAAGCACGGAGTCCTAACTAATGGATCACCAGGGAATTCCCTGGAGTGTTTTGTTTTTGTTTTTTTTTTAAGCTCTTTATTGGAATATAATTGCTTTACACTTTTGTACCAGCTTTTGAGGTATACCAAAGTGAATCAGCTGTATTTATACATATATCCCCATATCTCCTCCCCTCCCTCCCACCCTCCCTGTCCTGGCCCTCTAAGGCATCAACCATCATTGAGTTGATCCCTGGAGTGTTTTTAACAAAGGAACCCAGCATTTCACTAATTGAATGTTGCCATTTAACTGATAATGTCAGCGTTGCTGAATGTTATCATGAGGAAATAATTTTCTGTTGCTGGAAAATGCTGGGGGAAGCTTAGATAGAGGAGTGCAACATGAAAGACTGATAATATGGCCACATAATGCTACCATGATTGATTGACCATTATATGGAATTTATAGTACTTCAATCTTTTTGCCTAGTGAAACCCAGCTGAGTGGTTCCCTATAATGGTTGTATTTTGGGCTCTGCTAAAAGATCAGCTAGTCTTATAAACCAGGCTACGACACTAAAATGAGCCTTGATTTTGAAGTTGCAAAGCCATAGGTTTGAATTCCAACTTTTCCCCTTCCCTGGTAAGTGACTTTTGGTAAATGACATAAAACTTTCCTGGGCCTCATTTTCTCATCTTTGAAATGGAGATGAAGTCAGCGATCTGCTGTGAGGTCACCTGCGAATAGATTTCCGGATGTGCCTGGCACACACAGGTGCTCAAAATCACGTGCTTCTCTTGGCTTCCCTCCTTGTCCCCCAGTGTCCTCCAGGCCACCATTTGTTATGTGCGAACACGTGTATTTCCTGACCACTTCCCCCTCACCGCTACCTCCACCATCGTTTACCTGGTAGCTAACATCTATTGAGCGTTTACAGTACCAGATACTGTGCTCCTATCTCCTCACACAATCTGTTGGGCAAATCAGGACATCAGGGTTTAGAGAGGTTAAATAACTTGCCTAGAAAAATGATCATTCCTTCATATAATTAGAAAGAAAGAGAATGGAAATGCACAAGTTCATCCGTCTGACTCCAAAGCATACGAACCTTTCGTCAAACATGTTAGTAGCAATAATCCATTGACTTCAGTGCTCTGAAACAGTGATGACTGAACAGTTTCTGAAATTACAGGGCAGTTTCTCTAAAGAATTTTGCCTGCCTGAGTTTGGCTGGGGCCGGTGTGCCTGGGGGCTCAGGAGAGTTCTTTCTGGTGAGAACTACAGAAAGAGGAAAGGGTGTGTCATTTTATGGGATTAAATTTTTTTTTTGTTGAGAAAGTGGCACATAAATTAACTGTTATAAACATAAAATACCTCAATTAGGATGAGAGTTAAAATTACAATATATTGAAGCCTGGCTTTAGGACTTAGTTTATAAAGTAACCAGCATGAGCTCTTCTCTTTAAATATTACTTTAAAAGGTAAGGATAAAAGGCTGTGCTAGGGGATGTCCCTGGTGATCCATTGGTAAAGAATCCGTCCTGCAAAGCAGGGGACTCGGGTTCGATCCCTGGTCGGGGAACTAAGATCCCATATGCCTTGGGGCAACTAAGCCCATGTGCCACAACTACTGAGTTCGCCCCTCAATTAGAGAAGAAAAAACCTACATGCCACAACTAGAGAAAAGCCCGTGTGCCGCAATGAAAGATCCTGCTTGCTGCAATGAAGACCTGATACAGCCGAAAATAAATAAATAAATAAAAAATATTAAAAAAAAAAAGGCTGTACTGGATTCTTCCCTGTTTAGTGAGTGTATGATTGTTGGTTTGCAAACTGGCTTCCTGATCGGGAATCAAGGAAAGACAGAAGAAGAGGCAGCCTCTCCAGATTTGTAGGTGGCAGGTTTAATAAGCCAGGGAACTGACATATAGGCTGGTCTTGGGCAAGACAAGTAGATCTCCACACCCACCCTCCATAATCTTAAATGTTTACGTAGAGGCCTTAAGCGGGACCAGTCCCTTATCCCATCCAGATGGTCTTAACAACACATGAACTCTCAAGCCTGCATCCTTGAAAATGCCTCCCACTGTGGAGCGGTGAGCAGTGTCGGGGAGGAAGACATTTTCCTCTACCCTCCTAGGTTCTTATGGCTGGTCTAAGAATTAAGTTGACATAAGACAGGTTAGCAGGAGAAAAATCTAACAAAATTTTTATAACGTGTCCATGGGAGAGACCCAGGAAAACTGAGTAACTCACCAAAATGGCCAAAGCCCTCACCTTAAATACCATCTTCAGCTAAAGACAGAAGAGGATGTTGGGGGCAGTGGTTTGAGACGTCAAAGGGGAGGAAGGTAATTCACATGGCGATGGAAAAGCAAAGGTTTGGTAAATAAATGTTTACTTGGCTAAGCACAGACAATGGACACGGAGTGGTCTCGGATCTCCACCACCCCATCCAGCCCATATTCTATCTCCGGTGATGGCTCTATTGTGGGAACAGGACTTTTATCTAAATTCCTTAGATAGCTAAGGGGGAGGCATTGTAAAAAGAAAGACTTTCTGAGTCTTCTGATTCTTAAAAATAATCAGCCTAAATTCATGCTCAAGCCAAAGAGACACATTTTGGGTGACAAATTTTGTTCCTCTGCAACAGAAAGTACATTCTAAGGACAGAGGAAAGGGTGAGGGACTTCTGATTGCCAGGGTCCAGCTTGCAAGTCAACTGGTGGTCACATTCTCCCAATGACCTTTTCCAACAATGATGCTATCATCTATTATAAGCAAGAATGTTATACAGTAATTACTTCTTCCAATGCACATCTTCCAGCTTTTAGTAGATGAAATTTAAATGGCCAAAGCAAAGCAAAGCAAACCACGACAAACCAAAAATTGATGCGAGAAACATAATTTTGTTTGGCTCTGGATTTTCTTATCTCACTCCCTCAAAATCTCTCCATCGTCATGTATGACTCCTTTCTAAAGAGGAAAGACCCTATTCTTGGTAGTTATTTTGAGAACATATGGACAGGATAAAATTTACTTGTTTAGTCAAATATACATAGTAAAGTTCATTCATTCGTTTATTTACTCACTCATCAGAAAATATGTATTGATCATTCTCTTTGAATAAATAAATTATAAACTTTGTAACTGTGAGCCCGCCATGTTCTAGGCATTGGAGATAGAGTGAAGAATGTGTGGAGATTAGAGTTCTTCTTGAAATCAAGTTTTGAGGGGGAAGACTGTAAGTGACCATGATGAGGTTAAGGGAAGGACATGGAGAGCTTGATGAGGGGATGGTGTTGTAGAGAAAGGGCACATGTTGCAGGGGAAGATGGAGATGCCAAAATACACTCTTTCCTTCAAACTGCCTCACATATAACAGACATTCAAAAATTATTTGTTGAATAAACAAATGAATTTTGTCAAGAATTGGTCCCTCTCCAAAAATGTGCCCCGCAAGACTCATCATTGCACTGTTTCCCAATCACATTGAAGGTATGGTGCACAGGTAATGGTATTAGCGGAGGAGAGCCTGGAGACTCTTCCTCCCGTGGGCCTTGGTTCTTGGTAAGGACGCAAAGAAGAATCTGAGGTCTTACTCGTTGCAAACGAGTTTATTGAAGTGGGAAAACAGAGAGAACACCTCAAGAGAGAGGTGGGTCAGGCCAAGTGAGGCAATGGCTCAGGAGGGCTGGGGTGTAGAGTTTTTAAGGCAAGGTTGTTGATTGACAGTCTTGATTGAAAGCTCTTATATGACAAGAGACTCTACGTGCATGTCCTTCCCATAATTCAGTCATAATTATAATCAGATGTCTGTATTCATAGGGCATTTATGAACATTTAACAAGCCTCGTGCCGCCAAAGGTTACCTCTGGACATGATCGCGGGAGATGTGCGCATGTGCCAGAGTGGGGACAGTCCCTCCAGTCTGCCAGTGGGGGATTTTTCCAGTCCCCTGACCATTTTGGAGCACTGATGGGGATGAGTTCAGGGAGGGGTTGGCAAAAATAGCTTGGTGGGATTAGGCAGCTCCTGGGCGTTCCGCCAGTGGGGCCGCCTGTCATTGCTCATGGCTCACTTCCAGCCTGACAGTGGTGGCAATGAGAACTCTTATTAAAGATTCTCTCTCCTGAGAGCCTTTAAAAACCATGGTCAAGGATAAATGAAAAGTGAGGTCAAGAAAGATTCTCAAAGTGCTTCTTTGTAACAACTGCAAACAAATACCAGTTTGGCTTGCCTGTTGTCGTCAATCTTGTTTTTTGTTTTAAAATGTGGGTTTTGAGATCTATGTGTGAAGTTCACTTATCAGAAGGAAGTCTTACTGACTCACTGTTCTTTGTGTAAGGGATGCTGCTCACCCAGTCTGGGGCAGGAGAATCAAAGTCCTTGCTTCCTCTAGCATGTTCTGCAGAACGTTTGCCAACATCTACGTATACTCTGTTGTTTTCAGGGTTTAACTTTATAGCCATTTCTTGTTCACTGACATGTGGGATGTGTAAGGTAAAATGTTGGGTACAAAAGTCTCATCATGGATGACAAACCATTTTTAATCACTCACTATATTCTTGTAAGGAAGTCAACATTTTGAGAAGATACTTGAGTCTAAATATAAGCTTTTACTTATTATAGTTGCCTCTTTATTACTTGGGGAAAGTTTATGTAAGATATTTAAAGAAAAACAGCAGAGTCATCCCCAAGAGGAAAATAACATTTTGATATAAATCGTTTTCACTGCAAACCTTGGGGTGATTTTTTTTTACCCCTTAGGTTCTTGAATGAATTTAGACTATACTCATTATAACTTGGCTTTTGTCATTTTGTGAGATAATCCCATTTGAGCTAAGTCGTATGCCCTTTCTTTGTTGAGAAAATGTATGACAGTAAGTGATTTCTGGCTGAGTGCCATGATGCTGTGTCTTACATGGGTCAGGGGGAAGTGGAGTGATGAAGAGGGTGTACGTAAGACCACAGGGATTCATGGGGGTCCCACAGCACATGCATTACCATGGCGATATGCTTCCACTGTTAGAGAAAGTTGACTCAAAGAGCTGTTAGAGTTGGAGAGGGCAACACTTACTGATTAAAAAAAATTTTTTTAAATTGCGCTAAAACATAACATAAAATTTACCATTTTAAGTGCACAATTTCATGACGTTAATTACATTCACAATGTTGTGCAACCATCACTACCACTTCCAAAACTTTTTCATCAAACTCCCTCCCCCACCTGCCACAGATACTCTGTAACTGTTAAGCAATAATTTCCCCATTTTCCCCTCTGTAGACCGTGGTAACCTCTAATATGCTTCCTGTCTCCATGAATTTGCCTGTTCTACGTATTTCGTATAAGTAGATTCATACAATATTTGTCCTTCTGGACTGACTTATTTCACGTAGCATTGTTTTCAGGTTTCATCCAGTCATAAAATGTGTTAGAACTACATTCCATTTGATGGCTGAATAATATCCCATTGTGTCTATAGAGCACATCTTGTTTATTCATTTGTTGATGAGTATTTGTGTTGTTTCTACCTTTTGGTTATTGAAAATAAATGCTGCAGTGAACATTAGTGAATAACTGTGATTGGGTTTCTCTTTTCAATTCTTTTGGGTATATAACTGGGAGTGGAATTGCTAAATCATATAATTCTATGTTTAGCTTTTTGAGGAAATGCCACAAAAGTTCCTACCAGCAATGTACAAGGATTCTGATCTCTTCACATGGTCATCGATGCTTGTTACTTTCTTTTTTTTGTTTGTTTGTTTGTTTTGTTTTGTTTTTGATTATAGACATCATAGTAGGTGTGAAATGATATCTCATGTGGTTTTGGGTTTTGATTCACATTTCTCAAATGACTAATCATGCTGAACATTGTTTCTTGTGCTTATTGGCCATTTGTATATCTTCTTCTTTGGAGAAATGTCTGTTGAAGTATTTTGCCATTTTTAAGTAGGTTATTTGTGGTTTTGTTCTTGAGTTGTAGGAGTTCTTTACATATTCTGGAATTAAACCTTTATGAAGTGTATGACTTGCAAATACATTCCCTCATTCGGTATATTTTCTTTTCACTTCTTTGATAATGTTGTTTGATGCACAGAAGTTTTTTATTCTTGTGAAGTCCACTTTATTTTCTTTTTCTTTTGTTGCTCTTACTTTTGTTTTTCTATCTAAGAATTCATTTCCAAATCCAAGGTCAGGCAGGTTTAACCACATATTGTTTTCTAAGAGTTTTATAGTTTTGGCTTCTATATTTAGGTCTTCAATCCATTTTGAATTAATTTTTGTATATGATGTGAGGTAGGGGTTCAACTTAATTCATTGCATGTGGAAATCTAGTTATCCCTATCACTGATTCTTTACTCCTCCCACAAATGTTTTTCCTTTCTTTAAAACTTTAAGAATTCCTCTTAACCATCACATAAAAATAAGACAAAATAAACTTTCTTATTACCTCACATTTTAAGGGCTTAACTCCATTTCTGACATTTATTGTTTAGAGAGGAGCAATGTCCACAAACTGCTTTTTCTCAGTAGGACCTGAAAATTGCAATTTCATTTTCTGAGGGGACTAATGTGTGACAGACAGCTTGTTATGGAACTATCAACTTTTATGGATAACTTGAAATAGAGGTTTTCCAAGGTCCTTTAGGGTTAGATAGTCACCCATACAGTTCCTTCAGATGTCAGAAATAAGGTTGACCTAGCTGTTTGGAAGCCACTGATATCATGAGGTTATTTTAGCATCCAGAAGATAATCAATAAGTATATACTGATTGATGGGCTTGAGGGGAGATGCCTCTGGCAGAATCTCAGTCCCATTTTGATTCTGACAGCTCAGGGCCCACAGCTGTGTTTATTCATCTTTCAACAATTTTCTTTGCTCAAGGAAATTTGTAGCCTTTCTTTTTCAGTAAAACTTTTTCCTTAAAGAAGGGTTACAGTTCCTATAGGGAAGCTGCAACTTTCCAAACTTATTTTATTTCAAGAAAATGTAATGAGCATCTATTATGGGTTAAGAGTTATGCTAGACATTGGGAATCCCAAGAAGAATAAGAAACAATGCTTGCCCCAGGGTAACTCAATAATGCAGTGAGGGAGATAGATATGTACGTACTTGGGTGTACTAAATTATTGAAGACCGAAGATAGTACTTTCCAGAAGTACAAGAGTTGTGATATTTTATAGGGGCTGGGTTTGGACCCCAAATGCATGGTTCAGATACTACCTCTACTACTTACTAACTGTGTGTCTGGGAGCTGGTTACTTAACCTCTATGAACCTTAGTTTCCCACTTGTAAAATGGAGGTAATCGAATTTGACTCAGAGGGTTTTTACTATAGAGATACTGAAACACAATAGGTGAATGTTTCTAGCTGGCATACAGGAATTGCTCAAGAGCTAATGTTTATAGAGTGGCCATGCAATTCCAGTCTCTCTACATGATTATCTCAAGTAGTCTCTGGCACAGATACTACCCTCCTTTCATGGATGAAAATGACTTATGGCAGTTTGTTCCAGCTCCATAGCTAGTGAGCAGGGGCATTGGAATTTGAAGCCAAGTGGTCTATTCATAGAACTTATACTCTTAATCACTGTTATATACTGCCTTTTACTGGACAAATCATGTTTCATGGTCCCATACTTGAAGGAGCAATTATTTAGAGTTGTGATAATCATGGAAGTTCCTGGAGGAATTAGACCTTGAGCCTGGCCTTAAGGTATACTTAAGGTATACTAGGAAAACTTTAGTTATTTTTTCTCTCTAAACTCTAGTTTAAACACAACATGGTGTTGTGTTAATGCTATGAGGACAGTGAACAGTAGTTTGATTTTTAAAAAATGGCCCGGGGTTAAAACTTATCTGAACAACTTCCTCCTGATATTTATTAAACTCGACGATGCTGCATTTCTCTAGCCATCACATTTCACTATTCAGTACTGGGATTGACAGCATTTCCCATAAGAGCTGTGGTGTGAAGGAGGAGATAAGGCTACAGTCCAGAGTCTGTCACTCAGGGTTAGTGCTTTCACCACCTTCAGCGGGATGTGAAAATCATAGGTTAAAAGAGGGTAGAAGTTGAATTTGCTTCTTCACGGCCATGCCTATTTATCCAGTAAATACTCTTGATACTGGATAAATGTCAAAAAAGCCCCCTAAACTTGGCAATCTGATAAAAACGACACCTTACACTACTCAGGTAAGAACTCTGCCAAGCTATAAGTTCATCTGTTTCCTTGTGAATAATAGGCACAGCTCATGATTATGGGAATTCGCCCAGTTCGTCCCCACTGCGATTGTAGGGACATATTCTTCTAAGTGATTGACAGCACACAATATATTGAGATCTTTTCCTTCCCTGTATTAATATAATATGAACTGTGAGAAGATGAAAGCCTCATTTACATAACCTGAGATAAAAGGAGGTGAAATATTGTAATTATCCTTTCAAGCTAAATTTTCACTGCTATTTAAATTAACCTAGGTGAAGAGCAAGTTAACCTCAAGGAGAGCTCTTGCCCCGTGAAATCTACCTGTGAAATCAGGAGTGTTTCTAAACTGGTCAATCAATTAGCTATTTACTGTTGAGATGCAGACTTCAAGTTGAAAATGATGACAGTGAACCAGGGATCGCTGTGCTGCTGGGGGGCATTTAAATTTTTCTCCAATGATGTTCCACTTTTATTTGGGTAAAATGGACATGGTTATTAGAGCTGGCAGTGCTTTCTTGGTTTTTCAAAGTAGTGAGATGGAGAGAGCAATGATCTGGGGTCAGAGAATGTGGATTTCGGTTTGCCAGTTCTGTGACCGCATGAAAGTCACTACCCATTTCAGGTCAGTTTGCTTAAATTTCAACTTGTCTAGATGCTATCTATATACTTTACAATGCTGGGATTCTCAAAGAAAACTTATGAGTGCCTATCAGAGAGATAGATAGTTAAACTGACATTTTAAAATCCACTGCATCACCTAATCCTTAAAATCTAATATTAATTTCAAAAAAATCCCTGAAGTTTCTGTTATAAAAACCAGAATGTTCACATGCTTGTTTTCATTTTAGCGTAAGAAGAAGTATCAGGGGACAAGGAACCTATAGCTTGTCTGATGCTTTGAATCCCATTAAAAATCAAATAAAATATTAAAATAAAATTGGTTATTTTTTTATTATTCTGAAAGCCTCCATTAAATTCTTTGGAGCTTTACAAGAAGAGGAGTTCAAAAGATACTTGCTTTTTTTATTTTAAATTTTTAAATTTTTATTAGAGTATAGTTGATTTACAATGTTGTGTTAGTTTCAGGTGTAACAGAAAGGTGAATCAATTATACATACACATATATCAACTCTTTTTTAGATTCTTTTCCCATATAGGCCATTACAGAGTATTGAGTAGAGGTCTGTCTGCTTCACAGTAGGTCCTTATTAGTAAAAGATACTTGGTTTGATTATGTATTCTTGTGTAACAAATCAACCCACAACTTAGTGGCTTAAAATACAAACATTGATTATTTCACAATTGGAATGGATCAGGAATCTGGATGAGACTTAGCTGAGTGTCTCTGGTTCAGGGTTGTGTGATTGCAGTCATGCTGCCTCCTGGAGCTGCAGTCTCATCTGAAGGTTCAACGAGGAGAAGCTTCACATCTAGGAACTCTTACGTGTAGGTTGAAGGATTTAGTACCTTGCAACCTGTTGCAATGAGGGCCTCAATTTCCTGCTGACTCGAAGTCTCCCCTCTCAATTCTTTGCATTGTGACCTTCATAGGGCACCTCAAAACGTGGCAGCTGAATTCCTCCAGGTGAGTGAGGGAGTGAAGGAAAATGAACAGCCAGGACAGCAGCTACACTTTTCCTATAACTTGATCTCAAAAGGGACATCCGATTACTTTTCTACATTAATTAGAAACATGTCAATAGTTTCAATTTGCCCTTGAGGGGAGAGGCTGATGAAAGGCTGTTAAAGCAGGAGACTGGGATGCCTGGGGTCGTCTTAGAGGCTGTCTGCCACAACATTAAGCATTCTTCCACCTTGTTTACTTCAGGACAATGCTTGTGATTGTTCTGTGTCTCCCCCAGGAGGAAAACGATAATCTTTACAACTAGACGCCATTTATTTAGAGAAGGTAAATTCCAGCCCTACCTTGAAATATGTGAAATATTGGTAATTTCAAAGACTTTTAGAGGACTGTGGATGTATGAAAGTTAGTTACCAAATAATATCAAGGGTATAAAGGAGAAGCAAAGATGGGCCACCTTAAGTCCTCTTGCTTGGCTACAGATAGCTTGTCATCATAGTTTATCAATCTTCTCTTTCTTCGGAGGTCACATAAAAACTCCCATCTTTCAGCTTATTTCTGTAGCTTTTTCATAGACTAGCCATGGTGACAAATGCTCTTATTTTGGGCCAAATAGCTAAGTGGACACAATTGTCTCTGTGCCCTCTTTCTCTTTCTGGTATTCTCATCATCTCTGCCAACTCCTACTGGCAAGAAAAGATATGAAACCAGTAACTTGGGGTCACATCAAAGTATTAGCTCATCCAATGGTATTTGCATTTTAAGCCTGGCTTTGTGGAATGAAAAGATTTGTCCTCTGATGAAGGAATTTCAGTAAACAGGTGGGAAAGATGTTTTCTCTCCAGAGGGAGCCTGCAAAGGGAAAAAGCCTCAATTCACCTTTAGTAGGAGTTACCTGCCCTTCTTAAAGGTAAAATCCTATTTCTGGTTCCAACCGAGTGTCATGGAGCAGTGTGCCGAGTTGAAGGTCATTACGTTTCGGGGGCACAGCAGATACAATCTTTGTTTACTGGTGTTTAGCTCTTATGTATTGTGAAGGAGACAAGGAAGGGACAATAAATATTGAATTACTTGGAGAAGAGCTCTATTCTTCCTTTTATTCGACTGAGTGTAGATTCCTGAGAGACAGAAATTAGTGAATAAGGTGAGTTTGGTGATGGGGCTAAAAAAGAAGGAATTTGACATAAATTGTGTGCTGTGCATTTCATAACTTTCTTTATTTTTTATTCTTGAGAAGTAAATATTATTATTTCCAGTTTTTAAATGAGAAGACTTGTACTTAGAAAAACTGTGATTTTTTGCATCCTTAAAATGGGGATAATGCTAGGCTTTCCCTCATATGGTTGTTGTGAGGATTAATTGGATGAACACCTAAAAGTACTGGATAAATGCTGTTCTCATTACTATTATTTCTGTTTGACAAAGTCACATAGGAATTAGCAAGGTAAGAATATGAGCCAGTATACCTTATTCAACCTTTTCTGCTTCCTCTAAAAAAAGTAATTTTGATTGTTCGTGATGGGAGGTTGATTCAGGTGAGTAAGAGAGCAGGGAAGGAGGGGAAAGAATTGCAGAATTGCAAGTAGTAGAGGAAAGAGGCTGAGAGATGGTTTATGTGACAAGAGCAGCTGAAGAGAGTGGGAGTTGATGTAGGCAGACATGAATTGCTGGAGGGTTTTAAAGTCAACTGTGATTTATTTGAATTTGATATGATATTGAATGCCAAGGGAGGATGTTGGGAGGGTGCATTATTTGGTCAAAGTAGGGGCGGGAAAAAAGTTTTTGCAGGTGACATTCTCAGCTATTAATAAAGAAGGGAAGGCAGAGGACAAGAGGCTTCTTTTAAAAATAAACCGAGATGCAGAATAGGAAGGAATAGCCGGCAGATGATAATTTAGAATGGACTGAATAAACACTAGGCTGCAGAAAGCTGCCTCAGTTCTTGGCCATTTTTATCCCTAGACTTAGAGTTCATGATGGGTTCCATTGAGATAATGTGGTTGGCACCTGGAGATGATACCCAAGCACTGTGGGAATGAGTGGTTTTTCATGGAGCCAGAAATCTGGCAAGACTTGCCAACACATCTTCTGGGTTTTATATTTGCCGGTAGTGAGGACCAAATGAGGTGCAGTTTCCTGCCAAAGGCTGCACAGATGAGGTTTGCAAAATTAGAAAAGTAGAATTACCCACAGAGGCAGGGTGATTGCCAGTGTGAAAGTGGTGAAAATCTCTGGGATTCATGGCTTCATGACTCACACTGGGGCCAAGATGGATTCATGTAGAATAGAGGCAGTGGACAGCACTGTGACGGAGAGGAGGATGCCTGTAGCAACAGAGGATTCTAGTCTTGAAGGGACCTTCAAACGAGGCTACATGTTTGGGCTTTGTTTAGTGGAAGAGAGAGATACATGCTATGCTTCTGTTCTCTGTGTGGTGGAGAAATGCCCACCCCTGTGGGAAGAGAAGAGGTGGTCCCTTGTGTGAGTGTATTAATTGTGTTACTTTCAAGGAAGATACGAGCTTCTTTCAGCAGGGCCACAATTTTCAAGATGCTGGCCCACAGGAAGAAGTATTATGTTCACCCGTGCCTTCCTGAGAGTCTACTCAGTTTATAGTTTTGGGGCTATGAGAGTCTCTCTCTGTTATGATCACCACTGCCTACTTTGTTTTAACCAGACTTGCTTAGTTCATTCTTCTTCCTCTCACTTCTTTAATTCCCGTTCTCTCCTTCAGTCAACTCCTCAATTCAGTAGACTATCTCCCTCCCTGACCCTCCGTCCCACTCAGTTTCTGAGCTCCTCCAGACCTGGGTAGGAAATGCATCAGCAACCTCAGTTTCTCTATCTGGTGGGGTCTGGAACTCAACTTGCTGCTTTGGACACAGAATCGTAAGCATCAAGGATGAGCCCTTCCTCCCTTGCTCTGAGGAACCTGTTTGGTGTATTGCTAGCCTCTGACTGGGTGTCCTGGGAATCAGCAGATCATCAGCAACCTGCTATTACCATCAACATTATTTTTAGTGGACGCATTTGTTTTGTTACTTGCTCCCCTGTTGAATCCTTTCAGATATTGGCAGTTGCTTGAGCCATCTTATTTCATGTATATTTTCTCAGTTCTTGACGCTCCAACTTAGGCTTTCTTGCCAGCTGCAGGGTTCAGATTGTAGAAGTCCTACACTCTGAAGGCAGCAGAGCCCACTGGAGGTAGGAAGAAAATGGCAAGTGATGGGAATAGCCTACCTCGAGCTTCCCAATCTCTTCCACATCATGATAATACTTTCACTGCTCAGGCTCACTGGGATAAATGAACTAATCTTGCTGGAGGTTCTGCTCTCCCAGGCTCCATCCCTGAGGACCAGAGGGATTAAGATTGTGCTAGGTTTCACACAGGGTAAGAAGTTATAAAACTAATATAATGTTATATGTCAATTATAAAAAAAAGTTGTGGTCTATCTGATCAGGGACAATATTATACTTACTTGAAGGATGTGGCCTAAGGCATGCAACAATTTTCTCTTCGTGAACCTTTACAATTATGGGGCTATGATAGTCTCTCTCTGTTACAATCACCATTGCCTGCTTTGTCTTAACCAATCTTGTTTAGTTCATTTTTCTTCCTCTTGCTTCTTTAATTCCTCATTCTCTCCCTCAGCCAACTCCTCACCTGTACTCCAAGTTTTAGTCCATTTCCCCCAGTTTCCCTCACCTGGAGGGATCTCTGTAAGCACATCTTGATCTCCTAGGGGAGCAGCATGGGGTGTGGTTTGGCCCGTTTGAAAGAGCAAAGGATTTTAAGTCAGACTAACCAAAATTTGAATCTCAGTTCTGCCACTTATTAGCTTGATGACTTTGGGCAAATTGCCTGTAAAATGAAATAATACTATGTCTAAAATAGATAATATAGTTAAAATGACAGACATAGCTCAATAAACATTCGGTATTGTTAATTACTTATCTTTCTGCCACTAGTTAGCATTGTGTTAGACTGTAGTTATTATGCAACCTCTGACAGTGCTTCTTTACTTACCTCAGGGATCTGGAGTGTATTTACACTTATGTAATTCTAACAACTGCAGTGACCTAGTATTATGTGCCAATCACAGCACAAGAGAAGCCATACAACAGGAGAGCAACAAAAATGGGCCTAAAGATATCAGCAATGACCCGAAAGGTGGGAGGAATTGGAAAATCTCTAATAAAGCTATGTGAGAACTTTTATAACTGTCTTTTTTTAAAGAACTTTTATTGAGCTATAATTAACATACTATAGATTGCATATATTTAAAATGTACAATTTGATATTTTTTTTCTTATTAGTAATGTATATATGGCAATCCCAATCTCCCATTTCATCCCACCCAAACCCCCCACCCCCATTTCCCCACTTGGTGTCCATGTGTTTGTTCTCTACATCTGTGTCTCTATTTCTGCCTTGCAAACCAGTTGATCTGTACCATTTTTCTAGATTCCACATATATGCATTAATATATGATATTTGTTTTTCTCTGTATGACTCACTTTACTCTGTATGACAGCCTCTAGGTCCATCCATGTCTCTACAAATGACCCAATTTCATTCTTTCTATGGCTGAGTAATATTCCACTGTATATATGTACCACTACTTCCTTATCCACTCATCTGTTGATGAACATTTAGGTTAGTTGGATGACCTGGCTATTGTAAATAGTGCTGCAATGAACATTGGGGTACATGTTTTTTCGAACCATTGTTTTCTCTGGGTATATGCCCAGTAGTGGGATTGCTGGTTCACATGGTAATTCTATTTTTAGTTTTTCAAAGAACATCCATACTGTTCTCCATAGTGGCTGTATCAATTTACATTCCCACCAACAGTTCAAAAGGGTTCCCTTTTCTCCACACCCTCTCCAGCATTTACTGTTTGTAGATTTATAACTGTGTCTTATTCTGTTTGGGCTGCTATAACAGGACACCATAGTCTGGGTGGCTTAAACAACAGAAACTTATTTTTCACAGGTTTGGAGGCCAAGAAGTCTGAGATCAAGGCAATGATAGATATGGTGCCTGACGAGAACCCTCTTCCTAGTTTGCAGACAGCCATCTTCTCACTGTGTTCTCACAGAGTGGAGAGGAAGAGAGAGATCATCTTTCTCATGTTTCTTTATATAAGGGCACCAATCTCATTCATGAGAGCTCTACCCTTATAACCTAATTATGTCCTCAAGGCCCCATTTCCAAATACCCTTAATTGGGAGTTTAGGCTTCAATGTATGATTTTTTTTTGAAGGGGTGGGGAACACGCATTCAATCCATAGCAAACTAAAATGCTAGCTTCAGCTTTAAACCATTCTGGGAACTCAGTAGCAGATAGCCCAGAAAGAAGAAGTTGGGACCAGGTAGGATAAGGGCTAGTGAAAATTTGTCAATATCTATGCAGTGTGGAAACACAACTGATTTTTGTATATTGGTTTCACATCCTGTAACTTTACTGAAGTTTGTTTATTAGTTCTAATAGCTTTTTTCAGTAGAGTCTTTAGGGTTTTCTATATAGACTATCGTGTCATCTATGAATAAAGACAGTTTTATTTCTTTCTTTCTTATTTGGATGCCTTTTATTTCTCTTTCTTGCCTAATTGCTCTGGGTAGGACTTCTGGCAATATGTTGGATAAAAGTGGTGAGTGAGCATCCTTTTCTTATTCCTAATCTTAGAGGCCCATTGAGCATGATATTAGTTGTGGGCCTGTCATATACAGCCTTTATCACGTTAAAGTATGCTCCCTTTATACCCAGTTCGTTGAGAGCTTTCATCATGAGTGAATGTTGTCACATGATCAGTTAATTTACAACAAAGGAGCCACCAATATACAATGGGGAAAAGATAGTCTCTTCAATGAATGGTGCTGGGAAAATGGGACAGTCACATGCAAAAGAATGAACCTGGACCACTCTCTTACACCACACACAAAAATCAACTCAAAATGGATTAAAGGCTTGTGCATAAGATCTGGAAACCATAAAACTAGAAGAAAACATATGGGCTAAGCTCCTTGACATTGATCTTGGCAATGATGTTTTGGATTTGACACCAAAAGCAAACGTGACAAAAGCAAAAATAAACAAGTGGGACTACATCAAACTAAAAAGCTTCTGCACAGTGGAGAAAACCATCAAGAAAATGAAAAGAAAACCTGTGGCATGGGAGAAAATATTTGCAAGTAACATATCTGATAAGAGGTTAATATCCGAAATATAAAAAGAACTCATACAAGTCAATAGCAAAAAAAGCCAAACAATCCAGCTAAAAACGGGCAGAGGAAATAAACATTTTTCCAAAGAAGACAGGTACATGAAAAGGTGCTCAGCATTATTAATCACCAGGGAAATGCAAATTAAAACCACACTGAGATATCTCCTCACACTTGTCAGAATGGCTACCATCAAAAAGACAAGAGATAACAAGTGTTAGTGAGATTTTGGAGAAAATGGAGCCCTTGTGCACTGTCAATGAGAATGTAAATTGGTGCAGCTACTATGAAAAACACCATGGAGGTTTCTCAAAAAGTTAAAAATTGTACTACCACATATGATCCAGAACTCCCACTTCTGGGTCTATATCCAGAGGAAACGAAAACAGGATCTCGAAGAGATATCTGCACCCCCATGTTCACTGCAGCACTATTCACAATAGCCAAGATATGGAAACAACCTAAGTATCTGTCAGTGGATGAATGGATAAGAAAGATGTATATATACAGTGGAATTTATTCAGCCATAAAAAAGAAGGAAACACTGTCATTTATGACAACATGGATGAACTTTGAGGGCATATTGCTAAACGAAATAAGCCAGACAAAGAAAGACAATTACTGCATGGTATCACTCATATGTATAATCTTAAAAGAAAAAAAAGTCAAAAACTCATAGAAACAGAGGGTAAAAAGTGGTTGCCAGAGGCTAGGGGGTGAGGGAAATAGGTGAAGATTGGTAAAAGGGTGCAAATATCTCACTATAAAATGAATAAGGCCTGAGGCTTTAATATATAACATGGTGACTATAGTTGGTAACACTGTATATCTATGTGACATATTACATGTTACTATGTAACTTATTACATGATATTTTATTATACGTAAATTGTATTATATAATTAAAATTTTCTAAGAGAGTAGAACTTAAATGTTCTCAGCAAAAAAAACCCCCAAAAAACCCAAGATGAATGTGTTAATTACTTAGATGACATTAGATGGTAGAATCCTTTCACAATGTATATTTATATCATATTTATGTATATCATATCACCGTGATGTATACTTTAAACATATTACAATTTTATTTGTCAACTATACGTTAATAAAGCTGGAAAAAGCCCAATTCCTTATTGCTACACTAAACTGTCTCTTTGGCAGCAACTGAGCCATCAGAAATAAGTTAAATTATATCCAATGAACTCTGCTTGAAAATGTGGGTGAGGAGGTAATTCACTTTAGGCATATTTAAACAAAAAGCTGACACTTAATGATGTGAGCTTTAGTTATCTGGATAAATCACTTAGGTGGACTAGACAGACAGAAAAAAGGAGCCACGGTGATGCTGTGTCATATCAAGTGCACTCTAAGCAATTACATCAAATATTGAATAGTCACTTTTAATTTTGTCCTTAGAGTGGTGACATCAGCCTTCTGCTTCTCTTTCAAAGTAGAGATCTGTTCATGATGTCCTGGATCTTTGCAGAATCTCTCAGCTTGTGGTTCAGACCCAAAATTTACTTTATTTCCCCAGTTTGTGGGCTTTGAGGTCATGGTGCTTTTTCTTAAAACAATGTCAAGGACGTTAAGATTATAGTAACTGAAGTTTCACAGGTCTAGATATGGGTTTTCTGTAGCACGATGAGAATGCCTTTAAAATCAATCTGTGAGGGTTGATCAACTGTGTCAATTACAAGTTTATAGATACTTATTCTGAATTTTTTATCTGATATCAGAAGTTGGTCACTTGTCTTCTCTCAACCTCCTTTCCCCCCTTAAGTTGTGTACTTTTTCCCTGGCATAACATCAATTTCTTCAGCATTGCAATTTTGATTTGTCCGTGAAATAAAGGTCTGTGCTCCTCTACGTAATCCTCTGAATATTTTTTTCCTTTTGTATAAAATGCTTTGATTCTGAAATAATTCTGAGGATCTTTAATTTGTCCATTCCATTTGCCCATGGACACTTAGATAATTTTCTGAAAACACAAAAAGCAAGCATGGTTACAAACCTGCAATTCAATCTTAAAGCCAGTATCAGAATCCAAATTCTGCTGAGACATATTCTAAAGAGTATTTCTAAAATAACAGAGCATATTATTTAAAAAACAACCACTTTGCTTTTGAATGCATTTTGTGTTTGTGTTTGAACCATTTTCCAATTCCTCCCTTCCTTCTTTCCTTCTTTCCTTTTCCTTCCTTCCTTCCTTCTACAAATAGTTATCAAATACCCATGTGTGGCAAATCCTGTTCTAGGGGCTGGTGTGTTTCAGTAAGAGCAAGGACATCAGTGTGGCTGGAGCAGAGTGAGTAAGGAAGTGATGGTAGGAGATGAGGCTAGAGAGGTGGAGAGGTGACAGGGATCTAGATCCTGCAGGGCCTTAGAGGCCATTGTAAAAATGTCACCTTTTTTCTGATGAGATGGGGGCCATGGGAGGGTTTGAGCAGCCGAGTGACATCATCTAGTTTACAGGATCACTCTGTTAGTGTGTTGAGAATAGACTGTAGAGGGAGGAAAGATAGAAGAAGGAAGGCTAGCTAGGGAATTTTGTAATAATCTAAGCCAAAAGTGATGCTTCGTGGACCATGGTGGAGGTAGTGAGAAGTGGTCAGATGCTGGATGTATTTTGAAGGTAGAATCAACAGGATTTGCAGGTAGAATAGACATGATGAAGAGAAGAGATGAAGAGAAGACAGGAGTCAGGGATGATTCCAAGGAGTTTGATCTGAATAACCACAAAAAAAAAAAAAAAAAAAAAGGAAAAGGGTTGCTATTATGAGGCAGGAAGAATGAAGTTCAGTTTTGGACAGTTTGAGTCAGAGGTGCTTATTAGGTGTCTAGCTGGAGATGTTTTATTCTACATAGTTTGATTTAAAACTCTAGAACTGATGGGTGAGTTTGGATTGAAGATATACATTTGAGAGACTTCCATATATAGTTGGTATTTAAAACCATGAGAATAAATGTGATTTCTAAAGTGACTGATGACGGGGAAAAGTTTCGAGGACTGGGCTCTGGGCACCTGTGTTTGGAGAGTAGGGATATGAGGAGAAACCAGCCAAAAAGAAGTGACAAAGTGAAGAAGATGTTTCACGGAGGAGAAAGTAATGAACTATGCCACATCCTGCCCTCAGATACATTAAGGTGAGAATGGAGAACTGCCTATTGGACATGGAAATGTGGAGAATTTGTAGGATCAGCAAGAAAAGACAGTTTTACTGAGTTGTTTTGCTGGAAAGAGGTGCATAGTGTGCAGTAGTTGGAGGAAGATAATTTAAGGTAAATGGATATTTAACTCATGTCATCAAAATGAACTGCAAGAGAAGGTGACAATCTGAGTGACCCAGAATATCTTAACTGCCTTTCACTTTGTTGGAGAGAACTGAATATCCTGTACACGCTTTAATCTTCTGAGAACTACTGACCATCAAACTTGGACTTTCAGATCCAGAAGCTTTGTGATGAAGGGATTTTGCTAAGAGAACATCTCTGTGGTTAATTAGATTATTAGGGCACAATCTCATTAGAACCCTGATAAGTAGCATTAAATATGTTTCAGCTGTTTTGATTGATTTTTAATTAAATTATTAATTCATTTTTTCAAAATATTTATTAAGCACCCACTATGCATGTGTGAGTCAGTTGCAAAGGACAGAAGGATGAGCATGGAGTAATCTTGAAGGGATAAATACATAAACCAATAATGACAGTACAAACTGATTTAGGCTATAATGGAGGGACTTTCAAAGTGCTGTACTAACAGTAAACAGCAGAACACAGCAGAAGGATGAGCTAAAAGATTTATAAGGCAACTAAAAGAAGAAAGGGGATTTAGACCTCCGGTAGGGGGTTGGGGTAGATAATGTTGAGAGGTGCTTGAAAATTTGAACGTCATGAAAACAGTGAATGCAGTCCTCTCTCCAGGCAAGAAGAGCCATGCTCTCAAGTCTACGGGAAAATATTTATCAGGATATGAGGTGAGAGAGGTTGTGCCCCTCTGTGTGCGTTAACATGGCTGGAGGAAGGTCAACTGATGCCCTAAGACCAGCTCAGCAATGGTTTCCCCTCAGTCCTTCCATCGCTTACAATAAGGGGCTTAAATGTCTGTTATACAAATCAGCTCATGAGTTAAATGCCAGCCAGATTCAGCCAGCTGTGTTTATACTCGAAGGGGAGTGGAAACTCTCATTTCATGAAATGCAAACAAATGTTATGTCTAAGGACACCTTCAAGCCAAAATTTTAATTTTAATCACTCATCATGTCCCCAAAACATTTTTTTAAAGCAAGGGAGATCAAAGTTAAACATGACAGATAAAGACAATGATAAAAAAATCCATTAAAGTTGTGATCGATTGTGAAAGGCTTAAGGACATGCTAACTAGAGAGAGAAACTCCGAGGTGCCTCCTTTCCCTTCTCTTCGTGCCCTAAGCACGCACTTATTTTGTTTAATGGTGAATTCAGGGCTCCTGTTTAATTCTGGTTGACAGCAACATGAATCAGATTTGAAGTAGAGTTTAAGGAGACATTATACATGGCTGAGCCCAGAGGGAAAGCCAGGATAACCATGGTGATTTGAAAGGATGCAGATCTGAGTAATGATTAAGCATTTTTTCCCTGTGGTATGCCAAGAGCTGAGGACCTGGCCATTACTTCTGTGGACAACCACAGTCCCAGCAGCACTACAATTATGGGGTGAAGGAGAATCAACTTTTTGTAGTGAACCTAATATATACCTGACATCAAGCTACATACTTATCATGGATTATCTCACTGAATCCTCATAAAATTTCAATGTAAGTAATATTGCTAGTCATGCTTTATAGATGAGGAAATTGAGCACCAGAGAGGTCAAATGTAGCAGGGATTTGAATCCAGGTGTGTTTGGCTCAGTCGCTATGCTACAAAGTTGTCTGTGTCCATGATACATCTTGCTTGTTACTCTGTAAATTCCTCTCAGTGGAATTGCATGCAGTTGACCCTCATAACCTTCCTGATGCCAACTGTAGTGTCTTGCAGGTAGTAAGCTTGTCGGGTGAATGAATGAATGAATAAGTGAATGAATGAGCCTGAATCAACAATTATACTTTCCCTTAAGAACTAGTATCTTGTAATTCCTAACGTAGCATTTTATTTGTAACAAAACTCTTGGAAAAGGGCAATAGTAAAGTAATAAACAACCAACTATCTAAAATATTAGTTTTGACATCATCTTATTTACTTTCAATATTGCTCTAGGATTCCGCATTTAAAAAGGAAAAAGTCTCATTAAGCAAGAATCTTAGAACAAGCAGTGTGCAATGTATTTCTATACATATATATATATTTTTCTTTCATATGGTGACGCTTTGTGCACTTAACTTTTATCTCTCACACAGAATTAAATTGTTTAGCGACCTGAAAATTGAAAATTTTCTCTGTATCCAGGCAAAAAAGGATGATTTCTGGACTGAGTGTGGATAAGTGTTCCCTGATTAGCACTTTAGTTCTTCACCAGTCGAATGTCAGAGATTTGTATTTTCCGGATTAATTATTAGTCTAGGCGAAGACTGTGTGCTGTCATGCTTCACAATTAATACTCAGACTGTTTTGAAAGAAAGATAATTTGGTGTTTTGAAAGGGAGATAATTTCATGTTTTCTGGCTCATTCTTCAGGGATAAAAATAAAGTGGAAAATATGCACTTTTCGTCTTTATTGCAGTGGAGACAACAGTTGATTAATTAAGTTGTCACCCAACTGTAAACAACCCATGTCAGTTATTTCTCAACTTTAATAAAGTTTTTAGAAATTTACATCAAAATTTTAATCAACATTACATGTATTATTTATAATACCCAGGTAGTATCTGTGTGGTGTATCTAGAAGTGCCGGGCTTGGTACAGAATTTCAAACTTGATTCTTTACTAAATTTTAATTTCCAAGCTTAACACCTCTAAGTGAGCACAGAGAGGAAATAACAAAGTCCTCGTCCATCTTGGAAATGAAAGCGCTCCCCAGACCTGTCAGGGCCTCTTGGAGCCCAGTGGGAATGCCTTATGGGAGTCCCCCAGATCCTCCACGACTTTGACACTTGCTTTCTATTTTTGCCCGTTGAATTGCTGAGTTTACCAATATTCCTATATATTCAGCACTGTCCCAGCTAACTAGGGGTAAAAGTACTTTACAAAACCCACCAAATACCTTGGAGGAGATAGATTATCCAAAGTCAAAGGATGATAGGGGAGAAACGCAGAGAATAGCAGGAAGGGATTGAGGAGGTGGAGGAAGATACTTGACACATAAAAAATGCATGCTGAACCTTCCTAAGCTGCTCGAATGAAGAGTGATTAAGGCAAAGCTAACGTCTTCGTGTCATTTAGAGGAGGGAAGATGTACTTTTCAGGGCAAACTTTACTTTTATTCTTAGAATATATGTGAAGGGAAGGGAACAAAGGAAATGCAATTAAAATAAAATTTTTGTTCAACATGTGCTGTTTAGATTGGCACACATTCATTCAAAGAACGGGAAGATTATCATCAAATATTTAGCGTCCTTTTGTGTAATATAACAGCTTCAGTCAACAATCTCTAACTTTTTGGAGTTCTCTTTCTAAGGCAGAATTAAGATATGGTAGGCATAAATCTGACCATTTAAAGACAGGGACAGTATTCTCTGTGGCTTGAGATAAGCAGCATAAACAAATCTCTTCTTATGCAGGAGCTGGGTTTGCTAGCTTGAAAAGCAGAACTTTCAAACCCTGAATGTATCACAGGCATGCTTCCCATAGGATAATTGTTCTGTTCATTTTAAAATAGCTTTGGAATGACTAAGGCCCCTTTGCAAAGGATTATTGACACCTTGGTAAATATTGAAGAGCCAGGAAAATGTTTCTCAAATTTGCCAATGGGCAAATGGTTTTACTTTTGGATTAAAGAGTGAACATTTTTCTTTAAAGAGTGCCACATGAATAATGCTTTGGATCTTTGTCTAATTTAACTGATTAGTAACCACCAAATGCTCTAAGGATATAACCATTCCTTCAAATTTCCCCTGAGGATGTTGACTGTGCACTGGCAGCTGGCAGGCCACATGGGCCTGGAGATGTATTTTGTTTGGCTTACAAAGGGCTCTTGTTGATTTTTTTCTTAAAACAAACCACCATTTAAAAATAGGGAAATGGTATCTAAATATCTAGATTTATGCTCTGTCTTGAAAAATATGGCCATACCATATTTTCGCACAGGCACAACTTAGCTGGAACTAAGAAATGGCTGCCTTTTTTGATAACCAAGTTTTTCAGTTTCCTGACATTTTTAACATTTTCATCATTTTGCTCTTCTAGGAATCCTTTGGAGACATTTTTTCCCTCCCAATTCCTTCCCCATCTCCGTAAAATTTTAATACCATGGATATGCTATGTATCTATGTACTGTGGCCCTTTGGAGGACCACAAACCACTGTAATGTCTAAGGATTTTGTGTTCTTAAGAACTAATTTTTGCCCCCTTGGGAATGATATCACCCCATGGAACACACACGTCGCTCTAAACCCTATGGTTCTTCAACACAGAGCCTCAATGTGTTTAGTAGGACTGAAAATAAAATATATATGACAAAATTGGAACACCATAAATCCTATACCGCCTCTACTCTACTCCTTTATGTTCCTGGCCCATGTTTGCTGTCTCTGATCTATTTGGAATAAAAAAAAAATCTCTTAGACCTCTAAGGGCTTTGAAGGCAGGCCACTTGTCTGAGATGCCTGAGCTAGATGGCTATGGGCTTCTATGTTGAGTTGTGGAGTGGCCATTATCTTCAATGATTTCCTTAGGTGAATGCAAGATGGGTGATTTTTTTCCTTATATAAATTTATTTATTTGTTTATTGATTGATTGATTATTTATTTTATTTTTGGCTGCGTTGGGTCTTTGTTGCTGTGCACGGGCTTTCTCTGTTGTGGTGAGTGGGGGCTATTCTTCATTACGGTGCACGGACTTCTCATTGCAGTAGCTTCTCTTGTTGCAGAGCTCGGGCTCCAGGTGCACAGGCTTCAGTAGTTGTGGCATGTGGGCTCAATAGTTGTCTCTCACGGGCTCTAGAGCACAGGCTCAGTAGTTGTGGCGCATGGGATTAGTTGCTCTGCTGCACGTGGGATCTTCCCAGACCAGGGATCAAACCCGTGTCCCCTGCATTGGCAGGCAGATTCTTAACCACTGTGCCACCAGGGAAGCCCAAGATGGGTGACTTTTAATTCAGGAAAGAAATAGTTGAGAATGTGTTCTGGTCTTGATCTAGTGAATTTCTTTACTTAATTGGTAGGTGTTTGTGCTGAACAAATTTTTACTAAAACTTACTCTAATGCTAGATCAGGACACCAATGAAACTGCATTGTAAACAATGCACAGCGATGAATTTGATCTTGAGAGTCTTCTTCTGGTTCTCTAGTCTGACCGTTGGGTGTTTGGTAAAAGTTATTAATGAGTGACGTAAAATAAGCAACATTTAAATGCTGAAAATAGAAGTATTAGTAAAAGTCGGAGGCATCTACTAATTCACTGATCACTGGTGATGATTAGTAGGCTGATGCAATTTGTCTGTGATATGTTCTTTCTTGCAAACGAAGCTTGCAAGTTTGTTGGACAGAACGAGAAGATACATAACAGTAAAATGCTAATAGTAGGAATTTAGATGTTAGGAAGAATTATCTTTTGGCTTCATGAAAGCAAGGTTAGAGTTCAGCTGTTGGGTTTATTTGGTAATTAGGAGATAGGCTAGATCAGAAGACTAGTGCCAAACTGTGCATCATGCCCTCCAGCATATTTTGATGCTTCATGTATGTAAAAAGCAGTGAGCGATACTATTTGGGGAGGAAGGGTTTTTTTCTCTGTGTGTATTGTATGTTACAGAAGTATAAGTGGCATGAACAATTCTCAGCTTTGAGTAAAATAAGTATAGGTCAACTTCTATTACAATTAATACTATATAAGGACTTGTTTAGTTACTAGTGACAAAGTAATTCCAATGACTTACTCAAAAAGGGGCGAAAATGTAAACTAGTTCGTTCACATTTTTGAAAAGGAGAGATTTGGATTCAGGTATCACACACAGATTATTTTTCTATTTTTCAGTCCTGTTTTCCTTAGCAATGGCTTTGTCCTCAGGCTGGGTCCTCCAAAGGTGGAGAAAGATTGCCTCTCACAGCTCTGGTCTGACAAACCTACTGACTTAGCAACCCCCTGGTACAGAGAGTTTCCCCTTCTCTAGAAGGCCAACAAAAGGACCAGAGCAGGTTCTCAGTGGCCTGCTTGGGTCATGTGATAGATTCAGAGAAAATCACTATAGCCAGAGGAATCTGACATTGGCCTGGCAAGAGTCATACATCCATTCTTGTGTTGTGGCTTGTGTCGGCTCAACTAGAAATGCATGGGCTTAGAACAGAGATTGTTCTTCAACTGAAAATAGGGCACAGTTGCCAAAATTAGGGGAAATTATTGCTAGGAAAACACATCCCATAGTTTTTCACCATGGATACCTTAAAATAGTAGTAAATATCATCAACTGTGAATTTTCTGAGATAATAAAATCTGCCTTTAATTCTAAGGGAATGTATTAATATATAGGTCGGTAAGACTGGTCTTAATCTCCTTTTATTGTCATTAGTGAAAGATAATTTCAGAATCATGGCTTTACCCAAGGAAAACAAAATTTTTCTATTCCAAAACAATGATTGAACTTACCCTAGGAAACTGAGTTTGTGTCTGAAAATATTTTTATCATCTTCTTGTTGCTGATTCCTGAGTTAGAACGAGAAGAGGATCTTTCTCCTCTTGCAAGATAAAATTTGAGAGGCCTGAAACTTAAAGCAAATCAGGACCTGAGAGGTGAAGAATGTCACATCTTAGACGATACCTGATTAATCCAAGAAGGGATGAACTGGACACATATTAAAAACTCTGGAAAGATAAATAGTAAATTAAGAGATAGTCATCTATTTAAAGGGAGAAGGGCAGGAACAATAGTGAGAAAGTTTTTTTGAATACCGTTTTATATTTTTCAGGTTTTAGTCATTCTTAACTATTTAAAATTTATAAATAAAAATTTGAAAGTTATTGGCCTATGACAAAAAAATCTTTTAAGTCATCATGTTACCTGCAAGGCAGGCCAATAAATCAAGAGACGAGTTGTTGAGGCAAGGAATATTGACTTTATTAAGAAAGCCAGGGACTTTGGGGGCTCAGTGGTTAAGAATCCACCTGCCAATGCAAGGGACATGGGTTTGATCCCTGGCCTGGGAAGATCCCCCTTGCGGCGCAGAGTAACTAAGCCCGCGTGACACAACTACTGAAGCCTGAGCTCCTAGAGCTCATGCTCTGCAACAAGAGAAGCCACTGCACTGATAAGCCCGCACACCACAACGTAGAGCAGCTCCCACCCCCCACAACTAAAGAAAAACCATGTGCAACAAAGAAGACCCAATGCAGACACACAAAAAAAAAAAAAAGAAAGAAAGAAAGAAAGCAAGCAAGCAAGCAAGCAAGCAAGCAAGCCAGCAGACTGAGAAGATGGTGGGACAATGTCCTAAAGAAACATCTTCCTTGGGTTTGGATGCTAGTTTCTTTTATAGAACAAAGAGGTAGGAGGTAAAGTGAAAAGGTGATAAGTTACTGCAAATATTTCCTGGCTCCAGGCAGACTCCTGAGAGGATGTGTTAATTTCTTCTTTCTGACAGCCCTTCATCGGTGGGCCTGGTCAGGACATTTTCTGTGAGCTAAACAAATGGATTTTAGCTTAATACTCAGGCATGGGAAGAGGGTTCCCAGAGGTGCACCGTTATGTACACTTTAAGCTGTAGGCCATATCCCTTTAGTGATCAACTTGTAGCAAAATCGATAGACAAAGATTGTAGTAAAAGAAGCAGATCCAATATGGAGTCAGGTTTGCTCTCCCCTATTACAGTCATGTGAGCAAAACATGACCTTGTGTCTCTGCCGCGTCGATCCTGCTCGTGCCTCTGTCTGCTTCATGGGCGAGCTGTAGGTTTCCTGAGGCTTCAGGCTGTGCCTTCTCTGCCTGGAGTACACCAGAGATTTCCAGGTCAGCCTTTCTAGGTGTAAATTTCCAACCCCTTTTAATGATGATGCTTTTCTCAAGGACAGTAGCCTCCATGGCAAGCCAGTGACATACTCTAAGCACAGAAGAGAAAAATGACATTGCCTAGTGGGAAGATCATAAAACCCTGGGCTCAGAAGTTCTGTCAAAAATCTGAGGAATTTCTCAGCTTACAGCCACCCATGCTTTCACTTATGCAAGAAATTCTTTCTCTTCCACATGAATTTCTCCGAAAGAATGCTAATTCAAGTAGACAAAAGCCCCAGAGCATTGGTCCGTATATTCTAAATGGGGAAATGCTGTTTTAAAAGAGATTTTTGGAAAACCTAGGCTGTAGGAGAGTCGGTACACTGAAAGGGCTAGCTTTCAGTTAGCCAGAAACTTGGCCAAACAGAAGGATTCATCTGGAAGGATTACAGGAAACAGAGACTTTGCTAACAGAGGTGGTGGTGCCTGTGGTTTCTTGGGCTTCTTTAGATGTCTTCTGCATTTGAATCATGGGCATTTTAACGCTGGGGGTCCTTTCCTGATGGCATGCTCTCCTTCCCTTTTCCCTGATATCCCATATTCAACATCAATAATGCAAAATGACGAATAAAACGAAATCAATTTGGTGGAAGAAGCAAGATAAACCTGTACCCAAATTAAATCCATCTTTGAGAACGATGCTTTGTAGAGGAAGGACCTGCCGACTCCGAAATCTTCTTGGAGCTGTGCTGACAAAGGATCGCGTTCACCTTGCTTTACCTTTTCGAGGCCTGAAGAAGGCCTCATGGCTGAGAAGTCATATCTAATTTTATTTTCTATTCAGAGCTGATACCGCCTTCTCTCTGTCTTTATTTTGTAGGTTCTCTGTTGATCTGGCACAAGTGTGCAGGTTTTGTTTTTTTTTTTTTAAATGATGATGTTATCTGTTTACTATTCCAATGCAATTTTAAATGCTTTGGCTCAGCACATTTAAATCAAAAATCCTATTAAAGATGCAATATTCCTCTGCTACCTTTTTGCCCAGTGCACTCACATGGCATTTCTTTCTCAATCAGAATATAATACTGTATACCTGCTCGGAGTGATGTGATTTCCAGCATTGGATCTGCAGTCCTTAAATGGTCTGTTCACCTTCCTATCATGGAAATTTGGTATTCATGCATAATTTTCTCCCTTACATTTACAAAATACATTAGCATCCATGTGATCTTGCCCTTGCTCTGTTCTGTAGCCTTTTCATTTGAAATCTTCCAACTGATTATTTTTGCTTCTACCATCTGAGAGAAATCATGAAATTGCTGAGTTAAGATAAACACCCTCTGTTTCTTTCTTCCTTTTTTTTTTTTTTTCTCCTAAGCATGACTGGAGATGGTAGGAATGAAAGAAAGTGGATAAAGAAAGAACAAACTGATCATTTACCTTAAAGCAAAAAGTTCCGACCAGTGGATTGATGAGAAGCATGTTGAATTCTAAATATTTTGCATCTGCTTAGCTGCCTAATTGCATGGGTAAATGAGCTGTAAGAGAAAGAATGCAGCTGAAACCTCAGATCCATTTCAGCTAGTTCTAAAACACTGATGGTAACATGAGAGGCTGCGTTTCTCCTCTGATACATTTTAAACTTCTTCAGAGGGCACTGTTTATTAAACAAGGCAGACTTTCTGCTTGGGCGGCCTTTTCCAATTACAGAGCCTTCCCTGTAGTATCTGGAGATGGAATCAGAGCCCACACATGCGTTCCGGGGTGTACCGGGCAGTCCAATGCCCGTGAGTCCAAGGCCCAGCCTCTCTTTCAGAGTGCTGCAGCCTCGGGTGGCTTCCAAGAGCATTTGATGTGTTTTCTGTGTGGTGAATACGTGGGAGCAGGTTGCCTGCAATAATTGGCCGGCTGGGATTGCCCATGTAAAGCTCCCGGAACTCACCAACATCAGTTGCATCAATTAAAATCTTCCATTGCTGTTGTTCACAGAGTGTGTGTGTGTGTGTGTGTGTGTACACATGTGGGCGTGTGTGCTGGTATTCATGCACATGCATCTGTAGCGACTCAGGACATTGGTTTTTTACAGAGTCAGTAATTATGTAGAAATCTGGGACTAAATTATAATGGTATATTCATTAGGGCAAGAAAATCCACCTAGGTTGCCTTGGAAGGTGGCTAATGGGGGATAGACTATTGGTGGTCAACATACTTTAGCTAGTAGCTGGGCAATCCCAGCTGTGATAATTATGAGAAAAACAAACATAGTAATTCAATATAACACTAACAGTAATAATAACAGCAGCAGCTTAATGCAATGTGTAAATGTGTATAATCTGTGCCAAGCTCTACTGGGCTAAGTCTTTCATAAGCACAATTTCATGCAATGGCAACAAGCATGGGTTCTAGAGCCAGACTCTGGATTTGACCGTTGACTCTATCACTTACTCATGAGTTTTGTGATTTGGGACAAATCACTTAACCTCTTCGTGCCTCTGTTGCATCAACTGTAAAATGGGAATCATAATTATACCTAACTCCACCACAGTACCTGTCATTAGCTTGCTGCATCTGTACCACCTTCGGAGTCTCCTGCGCACTGTGAAGAAACCAGGAACTGTTGTTCCTGGAATATTCTTTCACGTACAGCTTTGGGTATCTCACACTGAGGAGAGGCACTGGTGTGAGATTTTCCTGGCAGAAGAGATGTGGCCATTGTCTCCCAAAGGTGGTAGCTACAGGAAGATGTGGTGGCAGGAAGATGTGAGGTTCAAAGTGGCTTTCAGGTGGGGCTATCGAGAATTGTCTGTCTTAGAGCCGCCAGCCAAGATAGACAGTGAGAGCTTCCCAGAGGCCCTTAGGATGTGCAGTGGTCTCAGGATGGGTGTTGAGCCCATTTGCATAGATGCATCAGGTCTTAGTGGTTTTCTTAAAATCCATTGCCCAGGCTTTCCAAAAGACTGTGTAAGCCCCTAAAATCTCCTGTGTTGGAATTATTGATACTTGGAACATTCAAGGTAGCTTTTGTTTTCTTGACCAAATGCTAACCAGCTAACACACTATCTCATAGGATTGTTGTAAAAGTTTTATGGGTTAAAACAAGTGCATGAGCTGGTGCTTTCCATTGTGAATCATAGTCCATAGTAAGTGCTTGCTGTTTGGTCCTCGCTTCAACCCCAAGAGATGGTGGTGGGTAGGAAGTGGTTAAGAGTATATAAGTTCTAGAGCAAGTGTACCAGGTTTGGAATGCCTGGTTCATTCAGATATGGGCTTCAAGATACTGGACAAGTTTAGATATATATTGGGGAGAGGAATAGCAGTTGATCCATAGCATTGTTGAGAAGATCAAGAGAGTTAATAACAGATAAACAAAAGTGTTTGCCACAGGGTAAGCCCTTATTAGTAGCAGCGTGTCTTGGCAACCTAGCAGGAAGATTGGGTTCTAGCAGATTAGGCTCTATCCATCTCCCTTGAGTCATCTAGGAGACCAGGGGCTAGCTTTTGTAGACCATGCCTGGGCTTCCTACAAGTGTGCCCACATTTGCTGTGTGAGCTTTGCCTTCCCTGTTAGGCCAGCCTCTAGTCTCCCCTTGTCACCTTATCCTCCTTGCTCAGCCTCCTTGCCGTTGAATGGCCTGTCTGGAGTGCCTTCCTGATCTGCCAGGTCATGGCCCAAATTCCTCGCTCCAATGGCCCCTGAACTTCCTTCAGGTCATCTATGGTATGCTAAGATTGGCCAGAGGATCAGAAAATACTTGTTATCTCCCATTGACCAGTCACTGTCCCATGCAAGCCCTTTAGGGAAAATAGTTGTACTGAACAAAGCAAGTTAAGTGAATTTTTTCCCTTGCTTCCCTTTGGGCCCCAGGCCCAGGTGAACAGCTCCAGTGAGTCTGCGTGGGCCATGAGGCGGATGCCTTTTTTCTTAAACTGGATCAGCTTATGTGGCCTGGCACCAAGACGGGCCCAATTTGCAGACCACTCCAGAATTCTGGATCATTCTAGTCCAATCTGGGGAAAAGACAAGCACACTTCCTATCTCCTTCGTAATGAATCTGGGCAAAGTGAATCACCACCAAGGCTGATATAAAAAGATGACTGACCTATAACCAACAAGATGTTATACCAGTCCAAAGACTGAGTGCAAACTTCAAAGAATTTTTTACAGTAACCTAGAGTATCATCAGATCTCCTTCTAAAAGCAGAGGTAGCGATTAACATCGCGGGACACTGAGAAGTGGGACATTTGGAATCGGATAGATATGGGTTAAAATGCTGGCTTAGCGACCTCACTGAGTCTGTAAACCTTTTGATACTCCAGCTTTCTTATCTATGAATATGCAGATAGTTATATTTATCTTCCAGAACCATGCTCAACGCTTGAAAGACAGTGTCTGCAAAAAAGCCGAGCATATAGTATGTGTTGAATAAATTTGATTTCCCCTTCTATTTAAATAATTTGTCCAAACATCCTCTTTGACAGTCATGAGGAACGTAGGTTTGATTTAAGGATTAACATATGTGAGTATGTATGCTTAGAACAGATTGTGGAATATCAGAAATGCTACATGGCTGTTAGCTAAAATAAGCATTTCAAGTTTACCATTAAAAGAGATAGACATTTAACAATAAGGTGTGGACAACTCATAATTATAAACTATAGAGGCTTAAGGATAAACCTTGCACCTTGACTTGTGTGACAATGTCAATAATGGCGGTAGTGTTTCTAAATTACATTTTTTTCTAAAAATCGAGAATTAAATACATCCTCCTCAAAAATGGAAACTTTGCAATTAAATTAGAAGGATTTTAGCAAGTGTCATACTCCTGCCCTAAGCCTTCCTTTGAACCAGGTCAGTGGTTTGAAAGATTCATGGGTAGCTGTGGAATTTACATCCCAGTATGAAAATTCAAAATGGTGGCTGGGGCAGAGATGATTCTGTGCAAACCTCTGAATTTTTGTCATTTGCAATGGTGACATTTTTCAAGTGACATCCCTGTAAATACTGAATAATAATATATCCCAGACAGAGCCCTCAGGGGACAGGAGAAGAGAATGAGGACGGAGCAGAATGAAAACTGACAAGAGTGAGAGACGGCATGTAAGATAAACAGCAAGTGCGGTCCTGTCAGAGGAGCGCGAGCTGCAGAACCGCTCAGATGATTGCATGATGGATGGACTCGGCGGTGGAGGAAATGTCCAGTAATGTAGCAGCAGATCAGTATTGAGAGATAAATCATCCTGCTATCTTCACCCCTAATGGGGTTGAAAAACAGCGCAGCTTTGAGGGAGGTCCTGAGATAATTGTTTTCTAACAACCTGTTCCCGTGTATCGGTAAAGAAGTTAAATCAAACTCAGGACAGCACTGCGATGCCACTGGTATAAGGACTGGGAGAGCGATAGCACTTCACCACTGAATGGGAATTTCATCAGGTCTTGGACTATTTGCCAGTCTAAAGGTGAGAGAGCCTCTTCTGGTTGCAAATGGAATGCATATCCCCACACCCAACTGCCGTCTCCCTCGCCCATCTTCCTCGTGAATTTTCACTGGTAATTCCCAGAGGAACATCCTCTGGCCGTCAGCCCAGAGCACGTCTTCAGGGACAATGGGGCAAACTGTTTTTTCAAGAATGCTAATCATGACCTAACTTGAGCTAGCAGGTATATGGAAGTAGAAAGAGTAAGGGAGGAAGGACACTCACAGTCATTTATTGCGTGCCTACTGTGTGTGTGGTAATAATAAGAGAGGAGAGGGTTAGCTCCTACTAATTTCAGGAATCCCAAAGGATGCAATCAGGTGGATCAATAGGAGCTGAATCTGTGAAGATGCACTAAGTAAAGGCAAAAAGGACTGTGTTCACAGCATATGATTCTCAGCTCCTGACCGTGCTCAAGCAGGGTCTCCTCGAACAAGGGACTCCTGAGACTTTTTAAAGCGTGGCGTTCTATGGATTATGGGATATTCTTACATTGCATTTTGTTCACAATCATTTAAGTGTTAATGCTGCTCAGAGACAGAGAGGTGATCTCATTGACAACTTACTTCCTATTTTAATCTGGCTGACTGTGTTGGGTGAGCCAAAAACGTGATATGATAGGATTTGAAGGAGCTAAAGAGAATGGTTCTGAAACTCACTTTTTGACAACATATATTCCTCTAGATTTGCCTAGCATTTATGATGTTTGAAATGCTTTTTATATCTATGAATGTGACAGGCACATAATAGGTATATATATGTATTATATATATTATATTGATATATATGTATAGGTTTTTATATATAAATATATACATTATATATAAAGTATAAGGATGGATTTATAAAATAAAATCCATTCATATATAAATCCACATATATAAACTATAAGGATGGATGAATATAAGATTATATACACACACACACAATTTTAATAAAAGAGAACAAGTTTATCTTCACATGACCCTGAGATGTATGTCGTCTACCCATTTTACAGATGAGGCTATTAAAGTAAAGCTACTTCTCCAAGCTAGTCTTAAAATTGGGGTCATGCTTCCTCTAACCCTTATATTTTTACTTACAATTCTTCCAAAGAAGTGAATGTTCATGTGGTGTGTGCTCCTTTGTTACTCTGCAGTCTTAAGAAACCAAGGCACCTAATAGCAACAAAGGTCTATTTCACCTTAAATACTTTAAGGTCATGACTCTGTCTAATTGCTAAAGTAACCCAGCTACATATAATTCTGAACTGTATATTTCCAAAGCAGACTCTAAAGTTTTCTGCCAGTTTCTGAACAGAACTTTCTCTGTTCTGAGCTAAGTTTACCCAGGCACTGAGGCAAAGAACGCTAATGCTTAAATTAGAGGAGTGGCTTGAGTTAGTTTAGATCCTTGTAATTGTTGGGAATTTAACAGGATTTCAACTTGCTGTTGTTGTTACTTGTGGACAGAGATTTGCAGGGAGCTCTCTATAGCTTTGTAGCACCTTGAGATCCATTTTAATCCTAAAAAGATGTCAAATTTACTCTTAGAATATTAAAGCTGGAAGGTAATCCTTAGAAACAATCTAGTCTTGCAACTTTATTCTACAGAAGTGGAAAGTGAGGTCTAAAGATTTTTAAAAAATCATCGAAGCTCACACAAAGGTTGTCAAAGGTCAAATTTAGGCACTAACAGGAGATTTGAAACTCAGTCTTAGGTCTCGTTCTGGGTTGCCTGCTAGAGTGGCAAACTTCTGTTTGCCCAGGACTTTCCCAGTTTAAAATAGGAAGTCTTATGCACTAGAACCCCTGTAGTTTTGGGCTAATGAGGATAGCTGATCACCCTACCTCGAGCTCTCTCTAAGGTGTCAGTTACTTATTTCACTGGCATTAATACAAAATGGACAGAGCTGGAGGGGAATTACACATTGCAGTTATTGTTGATATTCTAGAAACTGGATAGACAGATCCCAGGAGCTCTGTTCGAACTATCTGGCATGGAGCACTCAAGAAACATTTGTCAAATCAATGAATGAGTGGATGCAAGCCCCTTGAAGTAGAAGCATCACTGGTCCTTTTTTTCCATTGTTACTCTAATTCCCATCAAGCGCTATCAATGATTTGTTGTTTTTTAACTTGCCCGGATTTTGATCTTGAGTTACTGGGTAAGAGGAAGCCGTGTGTAACCTACAGGGCTGCTGTTTTGCAGATGGTTCTTCCCTAGGTGTTTTTCACAATGTTTTTGAATCATCTTGCCGATATTTCAGGAAAAGTGGCAAAAAGAAGGCAAAGAAAAGCTATCATAATGAGACGTGAAAGGAAGGCAACTCCCTCATAGAGGTTGTCAGGGGGAGAACTGTTGAATAATATAACAGAGTTACTTATTTCTAAGCCATTTCCCATCCCAGCTTTGGAGACATCTGTGGAACCGTTCTGGACGAGGACCTGATATCATCGCTGCCTGGGGAGGGATCAGTTGAAGGGACAAGTTCCTTCAGGTGGCTTGGGGAAATTGCCGTGGTTTGAGGTCACTAATGGAATTTTCTGGGTTGGCGGGCCCTGGTTGCTTCTTGCTTGCCCTGGGAAAGTGTAGCCAGGGCCAGCACCTCATAGGTCTCTGGGAACAAAGTGTACTGAGCTCTCAGGGAGATCAGCAGTTTTTATGGCAGCGGCTCCAGTATTTCCACTGGCCGTTCTTTGCTTTTCGCAGTTGTTTCTGGGTGTGGATAGAGGTAGGAGCTCGCGGTGAAACTTACATAGGTTATGAGTCTAGGTTAAAGTAATTTGGCTCCTTTTAAGGAATTTCTGCAAAAGTTTAGAGGTCGTAAATGGTGAAAGTTACATTTTTGGATCATCTGTGAAATCCGTTTATCCATATTATCCCTGGCCTTGTTATCACAGGTCACTGAGGGTTGGCTATACTTGTTCCTTATCTGCCCCAAGAGGACTCGGGGAGGATTTATTATCTCTTCCCACTAAATCCCTGACCATATGTGTATCAATTTGCCAAGCAGCCTCACATCTGCTTGGGGACATCCCTGAGAGATGGTCCTGTCATAAGTGTGTTGCCGTAAGTTCTCACTATTACAAATACCACCTCACATTTGATAAGCTTTTACCTTTTTTTCAGGGTAATTTCACAGGTATTATATTTTTATCCACAGAACTCTTCAAGGAAGGTGAAAGTGGTATTAATATCCCCATCTTCGACAGATAAGAAAGTGGAGCAACAGAGAAATGAGGTGATTTTTCAGAACTTATTCATGTCAGAGCTTGTTCTAGAACCCAGGCCTTGCATCACTCAGCCCTTGTTTACCAAGTCTTATCTGAGGACCAGGAATTTCAACATTCACCTTTTCTGCTCGTGCTTGCAAGCTCCTCTAATATTACTAATTGAATGGTAACCATTTGATGAGATGGATCTGAAGACAATTCTTGCTTTGTTGGAAATTCTTATTGGAGAAGTCCGTCAGACTTAAACAAATACTAGCTTATTATCAATCTGAAAAATGAAGGACTGCTCAAATTAAGCTGAAGAGGAGTTTGTGTTGATTAAGTACTTTTTCGATGCGAGTCACTGTGGCAAGTGCTTCCTGTACATTATCTGTGATAATGCTTGTGAGGTGTTTATGCTAGTGTCTGTTTTCTTTTAAGATAGATAGGGGCACATAGGGGATGTTTAGGGCAGTGTATGGCTTCTAAATTACAAGGTTTTGTAAGCTACTTGGTTTGGGTACAAATACATGCAAATACATATATAGCCAAGCAATAAGCCACTTCAGTTTAAATAAAATTCAATAGATATCAGCTGGGACTCACTTGTTATGCTGGACCAAATGAAACATAACCCCCTCCTCAAGGAGTCTGTGATCCAATGAAAGAAATAGAACACTAATTAAAATAGGGGTCAAAAAACAATGGGCTGGCGTACAAGTGGTAGAAACAGGCCACAAGAAGGTAGACTTCATGGGCAGGAAGCATGATTATAGTATTTATGGCCATATGCCCAGAACTTAGTTGTTAGATTCGGTGAATGAGAAAAAATGAACGAATGATAAATCATTATTCTAGAGAAGCATGTTAGAAAGAACTCTTCTAAAATGGTTAGGGAAGGTTTCATAGGAAGTGATGGTTGAACTTCATATTAAACGATGAGTAGGATGTCAGTGTATAAAGTTGGGAGGTCATGGAAGAGAAGAGAGCTAACAAGAGGAATGTTTGCGAGAGCGTGGAGCATTTGGGGTTTTAGAGGCTGACACATAATAGGCCTTGGAGTGAGGTCTAGAAGGCTGGAAGGGATGAGAGGAAAGTCTGAGAGATGAACTTAATAAGGTAGGAATTACCAAGCTAAGGCTTTAAATTATCTTGTGCTACAGGGATCCATAATGTTTTTTAAAGTAATAGAGCAGACTCCAATTTGTGCTTTGGTAAAACCATCTTTTGTGTCTCTGTGGAGGAGAGTTTGGAGGTGGGGAAGGCCTGGGGTCAAGCCAACCGCTTACCCACTTAAGAAGCAATGAGGTCCTCAATTGCCTTTCCAGCAGTAATGGGGGTGGGAGGCAGGGGAGTAGATTTCAAAATCGTAGAGAAGTAAAGGGTAGAGTTTGTTGACTCACTGGATGTGGGTGGGGACGAGAAGGCGGAAGGTAAAGATGACTAAGGTTTCTAGTCAGGCACTTGGGTGAATATACTCAAATTGCACATTTACATAGTCTGTGGGTTTCTGAAAAACCCAATGATTTTAAACCTTGCTAACTAGATGGAAAACTCTTAAATTAGAAGTGCAATTTCCATTCCAAATTCACAGTGCTTTCTCTTGCAGCTTTGCTATCTTTGGTTTCTATCAGTATATATTAAAAAGGGTCAAAAAGATGCCTCTTTTCATTTTGTGAAGAAATCAAGGATGATAATAATTTTTGTTTTGACATTTGCACAGCTTAGGCATGCCTCATAACCAGCTTGTCGGGCTTCGCTAACTAACGCAGTGACCAGAAGCTCCAAAATGGGATTTAGAAATTTCCAAATGATACCCAATTAAAAAGTGTTCCAGGCAAAAAAGCAGCAAACCTTGCTTTGAAACGTACTCACGGTTCCATTTCCCTAAGAGAGGGAGGGAGCTTGACAACTCCCGGCTGATGTTAATGTGAAAGCATTTGACTGCAGCTGTAATTGTGGACAAGCAACTATGAACCAGTATTAGGATTATCGGCAATTACATCAAATGACTCAGGGCATGATAGGTTCATGGGTTTCTGTCAACCATTTTGCTTGAGGCACATATAAAGTGCCAAACTTCCAAAATTCAGCACAGAAGGATAGGTTAGGAAAGACATTGCCTCCATGAGCTTCTTGAAAATATGAAATTAGTTAATTGATCACTGTGGCTTTTTATCATTAAGATCACATTGGGTAAATGAGAAAATCAGAATCCTAGGACTTTTAAGTTGGGATTAACTTTATTATAATTTTTAAAATTGAAGTATACTTGATTTACAATGTCACATTAGTTTCAGGTGTACAACACAGTGATTCAGTTATATATATACGTGCATGTATATATATACATATTCTTTTTCAGATTCTTTTCTCTTATAGAGTACAGTTCCCTATGCTATAGAGTAGGACCTTGTTGGTTATCTATTTTATATTTATAGTGTGTCTATGTTAATCCCCAACTCCTAATTTATCCCCACCCCTTCCCCCTTTGGTACCCATAGACCCAAAGACACAGGATGAACTTTAGAGTTAATTTATTTTAATCATTGTCCTGAGGAAACTGAGGCTCAGAGAAGCTAAGAGACTTGCTCATGGTTATGAAAGTCATCAATTATAAAACTAGGAGAAAGGAATAGGCATTACAGATTGAAGGTGCAAGCGTCATCCAAAATGATTTATCCAACTTTATAAAGTGTATTTCATGCATATGTGTTTGTGACTGCTGCTGGCATTTTTGTTTTTTTGTTTTGGTTTGTATTTTTAATTGTGTTGAAAAACACACAGCATAATATCTACCTTCTTATAAAAATTTTCAGTGTATAGTGCTGTTAACTGTATGAATATTGCTGGACAGCAGATCTCCAGAGCTTTTTCATCTTGCATGATTAAAACCCTATGCCTATTGAACACCAACTCCCCAGTCCCCCCTCCCTCTAGTCCCCTGTGACCACCATTCTACTTTCTGCTTCTATGAGTTTGACGACTTTAGATACCTCATATAAATAGAATCATAAAGTATTTGTCCTTCTGTGGCTGACATTTCACTGAGCATAGCATCCTCAAGGTTCATCTGTGTTGTAACATGTGTCAAAATTTCCTCCCTTTTTCAGACTGAGTAACATTCCATAGTATGTATATACAGTTTCTTTACCCATTCAACTGTCAATGGACATTTAGGTTGTTGCTAAGTCTTGGCTATTGTGATTAATGCTACACTGAACGTGGGAGTACAAATACCTCTTCTAGATCCTGGTTTCAATCCTTTTGGATAAATACCCAGAAGTGGGATTGCTGGGTCATATGGTTGTCCTATTTTTAATTTTTTAAGGATCATCCATATTGTTTTCCATGGCAACCGCATCATTTTAACATTCCCACTGCCTGAGTGAATGAAATGGATAAGTGATCAGATCAAAGAGAGGGGAAAAGTATCTCGTCCCCCTTCCCTTCTCTCCCCACCATTCACAACTCGAGGTCTGATTCTCCACATTTCAGAAGAACTCCAAAAACACATTCACCAGGATGACCCAAGAAATTCGCAAGGAGGAGGGAACACCTGAACCAGGGCCCGTCTGGCAGAGAATAAACTTTTCAAACTGTCACCCAATCAACAAAGCCCCAGTTGATAAGGGAGCCCAGGCAGTTGGGCAGCCTCGGAAGCCAAAACATTCATTCCCTCTCCAGGCGAAAAGGACCCCCACGTTTTTACCTTTGTGTTCGTTGAAGCCTGTTCCCACTCCTCAAATGAGGCAAAGTAATGTTTGAGAGCACAGTCCAAAAATTGGGTCCAATTTCTTCACATCCTTGCTGACACACACATATATATATATGTATATATAACAGCCATCCTAAAAGATGAGAGGTGATATCTCATTGTGGTTTTGATTTATACTTCCCTGATAACTAGTGATGTTGAGCATCTTTACATATACCTGTTGGCCCTTTGTATGTCTTTTGGAGAAATGTCTATTGGAGCTTTTTGCAAACTTCTTATTTGGGTTATTTGATTTTTTTTTCTGTTGGTTGCAAGAGTTCCTAATAAATTTTGGAGATTAACTCCTTATCAGGTATATTGTTTGCAAACATTTTCACCTATTCTGTAGATTGCCTTTTTGTTCTGTTGATTGTTTTCCTTTGCTGCACAGAAGTTTTTAGTTTGAGGTAGTCCCATTTATCTATATTTGCTTTTACTGCCATGCTTTTGGTGTTATACCCAAGAAATTATTGCCAAGGCCAAAGTTATGAAGCTTTTTTCTGTGTTTTCTTCTAGGGTTATTGTAGTTTCAAGTCTTATGTTTCAATCTTTAATCATTTTGAGTTGATTCTGTATATGATGTAACATGAAGGACCAATTTGGCTTTTTTGCTTGTGGATACCCAGCTTTGTCAACATCAATTGCTGAACACTGTCCTTTCCTCATTGTATATTCTTGGCACCCTTGTCAAACATCAGTTGACCATATATGTGTGGGTTCATTTCTTGATTCTATGCTGTTTCATTGCTCTATACATTTGTCTTTATGTCAGTACCATACTTCTTTGATTACTGTAGCTTTGTTGTCTTTGTATCTACTTTGTTAAATTTATTAGTTTTACATGGACTCAGATTTCTGCATGTGAATTCACGTCATCTGTGAATATGGACAATTTTACTTCTTCCTTTCTGACTAGGATATCTTTTATTTCCTTTTCTTGTTCTATTTCTTTATCTATGATTTTCAGTACTATATTGAATACAAGTTATGAGAGTGGGCATCCCTGCCCTGTTCCTGATCTTAGAGGAAAATCTTTCAATTTTTCACCATTGAGAATTGATATTAGCTGTGGGAATCTCATATATGGCCTTTATTATGTTAAGGTACATTCCTTCTTACCCAATTTGTTGAATTTTCTTTCTTTATTACGAAAGTGTGTTGAATTTTCTCAAATGCTTTTTTGCATTTATTGAGACGATCATGTAATTTTTATTCTTTATTCCATTAATGTGGTGTATCACATTGATTTTCGTATGAAACATCTTTGTATCTCAGGATTAAATCCCACTTGGCCATGATGTGTAACCCTTTTATTGTGCTGTTGAATTTAGTTTGCTAGTTTTTTGTTGAGAATTTTTGCACCTAAATTCATATGATTAGATATTTAAAAAGCCCATTCATCCACTCTACTTATTTTAATAGGTAAAGACTTAATATTGTCATTTTATTAATTATTTTCTGGCTTCTTACAGCTTTTTTTGTCACTCTTTTCCTCTTTTGCTGTCTTACTTTGTGTTTTGTTGATTTTTTTTTTATAGTGTTGTGCTTCTCTGATTCCCTTCTTATTTTCTTTCCTGTCTTCTATAGGTATTTTATTTGTGGTTTCCATGGAGTTTGCATAAAACGTCTCATGATTATAACAATCTATTTTAAGCTGATAACTTCAATGGCTGACAAAAACTTTATTCATTTACTCCCCCTCCCACCACCTTAAAAGATTATTTGCTGAGACTTTTGCTCAAAGTCTGACCATTGCCACTGTCATCTGATCCATTATCTTTCTTCTGGGGTATTGCCATATCCTCTGAGGTTCTCCCTGTTTTCTTGTGTGCTCTTCTATCCCTGACTGGCCTCCTCAACTTGCCCAGTTATTCTCTAAACAGCAGCTGGGAGGGGGGGGCCCATCTAATGCTGAATCAGATTATGTCATTCATTTGCTTATAACCTACCACTGGCTTTCTATTGCAAAGGAAAAAACCCAAAGTCTGTTCAATGTTTGTAGGTCTCTGTAATCAGCCCCTGACTCTGCACCTTTGTGGTCACTCAATTCCAGCCATACTGGCTATTTTGCTGTTCCATGACCACACCAAGTGTGCTCCCCTCCTCAGAAGTTTGTGCTTGCTGTTTCTTCTCTCTGGGAATGCTCTTCCATAACCATATGGTTTACTTTCTCACTTCCTTTTGGTCTCTGCTCAAATATTGGCTTTTCTGTCTACCCTGTATAAAATAGCAGTTCTCCATCCCTCCTACACAGCTTTAGTTTTTTCCATAGCAATTATCATTGCTTAGTTTAACATATTATTCCCTAGTCTAACATTTTACTATTATTGTTGTTGTTATATTATTTGGCTATATAACAGTATATTGTTATATTCTCTCCCACAGCTAGAATGTAAGCTCCATGAGGGCGACAATTTTGTTGATTACATTCACTACTGTATCTCTAGTGCCTAGAACAGTGCCTAGCTGCCAATAAGCATGCACTCACTCGATAAATATTTGCTGAATAAATGAATGAAAGTGTTAACACATGGATAACACTGTTGGATATAAACTGAGGTGTGCTCAGGGGAAAGTAGTCAGATCAGAGAATTGCAAACCATAGGAAATTATTGTTGATTCTAACTGTAGTCAATTTTCCCTTACAATTTATAACATATGTGGATGCTGAATCCTCAGAAGACAAGGCATAGTAAGTGGCTTCAGATATTTGAAGGACTATTTTGTGGAAGTAGGAGGTGAAGTTACTCATGGATTCCAAAGACTAGAACACCAACTCACAGGAAAGGAGCTTTAGAGAGACATACTTATTAAGCAAGGAAGAAGGTGGTCTCTAACCATTCACACTTTCATATAATTGAACAGGTCACCTTGCTTAGGTAATGAGCACCCCATCATCAAAGGTGCTCAAGCAAAGACTGGATGAGTACTTAGTGAGAGGTGCAAGTAAGATCCAGAAGACCTATGAGGTCTCCTTCAACCCTGAAATTCTAGAATTCTACAAACATGAGAGGAAGCAAGAGTGTCTCTAACAAAGTATCTTACTACAGTATGATGACCATTTATTTCATATCATCTACTATAATATTTTTTCATAGATGAAGAGTATTCCAATTACATGGGAGAACCCAAAAAATTTTTAGCGAATACCTAATGTCGGACATTTAAATTTTCTACGTTAAAAAATTATTAGACCTGAGTTGGTCCCTTTCCTGGGAGGGACATGCTAGCAACAGTGGACTGGTGGACCCTCAAGGACAGCTTCTCAGAGCAGTATATGTTCAGGCAAAACTGAGCGTGAGTATCTTCATTTTTGGGTCAAATCCTTTCTCTGTTGAATATTGCAGTCCAGTGGCTAGGCCACCAATCTATGGTGATGGAATAACAAAGGGGGAAAGATATTTGGGGCTGTAAGTTTTTCCTATGTCTTCTAGGTCAGAACTTCTCAAATTCAGTGTGTATGCAATCACTGGGGTTTTTTGTTAAAGATTCTGATATAGTGGGTCCAGTATGGGGTCTGAGTTTCTGTATTTCTAGCAAGTTCTTGAGGGAAGCTGACCACTTTGTGAATAGCAAGATCCTACTTCATATTCCTCAAGGGGCTCTCTATGAAACTGCCTTTCTTTGGAGTCAGAGGCAACAAATCTCATTTTGTTCCTAAAAACATTTGCAATCATTATGATGTTTACTTTGCATCAAGAAAAACAATGACAAGTGCTTACTAGTGAAAATAAGCTGTTGAAAGGAACTGCCAATTAGATAGAAACAATTCAGCTTACATCTCACTATCAAGGACAAAATTAATCATGCATGGTATTTCCAGGGGAAAAAAGTGCTTTAAGTAAATTATTTAGTATTTATATTTGGTAGCGGTGCATGCCTAATAAAAGCAGTGGTGAAAGCAAATAATTATAGAGTGTTATTGGCATCACCTAGAGTCTAGATCTGCTGTCCTATTGTGGGACTTGGTGGATGAAAAATCCTGATTTCCTGGGAATGGGGCAGAGAATTTAAGTACATTTGTTTGTGGCTTCCCAAAGTGTGGCCTGGCTATGTGTGATTGGTTGAGTCAGTCTTTTTGCTTGATAAAAGTACCTGCTTTCAGGAAGTCATGTGCTCACCTATACTGCAGCAGTTGATCACAGTATGTAGCAATTGCCTCTTTGTCTGTTTCTCCCACTCTGTCTTGGAAATGACAGGGACAGTATCCTGTCCACTGTACAGGCTAATATTAGGGAACTAAATAAATGTCTTTCAGACTGAAAGAATTAAACCTCATTTGGAAAGAAGAAGCTCTATGTGATATCTCTGATCATGCCATCAGCTGCCCTGCAGAACTTGTCTAAAACTTCCTCCACTGACAGTTCTTGCATCTACTTTGGGGCTGTCCCTAACGTAAAAGCCCTAAGTCTTTGTTTTCACACCTAATGTAAGCATCAAAAGAGGAGAATAGATAGTAAAACACTCTGAAGAACTGAAAGATGAATTTGAGAAAGAAAAATAATGACTGTACTTGGGGTGTATGCGTGTGTATGTATGCATTTTTAGATGTTAAGAAAATACTACAAAAGTGTCAGTAATTAAAATACTATATAACCCATACAAGCCAAGAAACAGATCTACCGATATAGAGAGTATGGATAGTTTATTTCATAGATTCCTTAGAAAAAAGTGGCTATTTATTAAAACAAGTAAGTTAAATCTATCTTTCACATTCTACACTAAAAACAAACAAACAAAAAAACACATGAAAGCCAAACCAAAACCCAGCGGGCTTATCGAAAGAATTTTCTTTTTTTTGAGGTGCCATTTAATTTATTTATTTTTCCATTTACTTTTATTTTTATTTTTTATTTTTTTACACTCTTTATTGGTATATAATTGCTTTACACTCTTTTATCAGCTTATGAGGTACACCAAAGTCAATCAGCTGTATTTATATACATATCCCCATATCCCCTCCCTCCCGTGACTCCCTTCCACCCTTCCCATCCTGGCCCTTCAAGGCAGCACCCATCATTGAGTTGATCTCCCTTTGCTATGCAGCAACTTCCAACTAGCTATCTATTTTACAGTTGATAGTGTATATATGTCTATGCTACTCTCTCACTTTGTCCCAGCTTCCCCTTCGCCCCCCGCCCCACCAATCCAGTGTCCTCCAGTCCATTCTCTGCATCTGCATCCTTATTCTTGCCCTGTCACTTGCTTCATCAGGACCTTTTTTTTTTTTTTTTTTTGAGATTCCATATATATGAGTTAGCATACAATATTTGCTTTTCTCTTTCTGGCTTACTTCACTCTGTATGATTCACTCTAGGTCTATCCACCTCATTACATACAGCTCCATTTCATTCCTTTTTATAGCTGAGTAATATTCCATTGTATATATATGCCACATCTTCTTTATCCATTCATCTGTTGATGACATTTAGGTTGCCTCCATGTCCTGGCTATTGTAAATAGTGCTGCAATGAATATTACGGTACATGTTTCTTTTTGGATTATGGTTTTCTCTGGGTATATGCCCAGGAGTGGGATTACTGGATCATATGGTAGTTCTAGTTTTAGTTTTTTAAGGAACCTCCAAGCTATTTTCCACAGTGGCTGTACCAACTTACATTCCCACCAACAGTGCAGGAGAGTTCCCTTTTCTCCACACCCTCTCCAACATTCATTGTTTCTAGTTTTGTTGATAATGGCCATTCTGACCAGTGTGAGGTGATACCTCATTGTGGCTTTGACTTGCATTTCTCTAATGATTAGTGATGTTGAGCATGTCTTCTTTGGAGAAATGTCTATTTAGGTCTTCTGCTCATGTGTGGAATGGGTTATTTGCTTTTTTGGTATTAAGCTGCATAAGCTGCTTGTATATTTTGGAGATTAATCCTTTGTCCATTGCTTCATTGGCAAGTATTTTCTTCCATTCTGAGGGTGGTCTTCCTGTCTTGTTTATGGTTTCTTTCATTTTGCAAAAGCGTGTAAGTTTCATGAGGTCCCATTTGTTTATTCTTGATTTGATTTCCATGATTCTAGGAGGTGGGTCAAAAAGGATCTTGCTTTGATGTATGTCGTAGAGGGTTCTGCCTATGTTTTCCTCTAGGAGTTTTATAGTGTCTGGCCTTACATTTACTTTTTTAATCCATTTTGAGTTTATTTTTGTGTATCATGTTAGAAAGTGTTCTAATTTCATTCTTTTACATGTTGCTGTCCAATTTTCCCAGCACCACTTATTGAAGAGGCTGTCTTTTTTCCATTGTATATTCTTGCCTCCTTTGTCAAAGATAAGCTGCCCATATGTGCTTGGGTTTACCTCTGAGTTCTCTATTCTGTTCCATTGATCTTCCTTTCTATTTTTGTGCCAGTACCATACTGTCTTGATCACTGTGGCCTTGTAGTATAGTTTGAAGTCAGGAAGCCTGATTCCACTAACTCCATCTTTCCTTCTCAAGATTGCTTTGGCTATGCAGGGTCTTTTGCATTTCCATACAAATTGTAAGATTTTTTGTTCTAGTTCTCTGAAAAATGCCGTTGGTCATTTGATAGGGATTGTGTTGAATCTGTAAATTGCTTTGGGTAGTCGAGTCATTCTCACAATGTTGATTCTTCCAATCCAAGAACATGGTATGTCTCTCCATCTGTTTGTATCATCTTTAATGTCTTTCAACAGTGTCTTATAGTTTTCTGCATACAGGTCTTTTGCCTCCTTAGGCAGGTTTATTCCTAGGTATTTTATTCTTTTTGTTGCAATGGTAAATGGGAGAGATTCCTTAATTTCTCCTTCTGCTTTTTCATTGTTAGTGTATAGGAGTGTAAGAGATTTCTGCACATTAATTTTGTATCCTGCTACTTTACTAAATTCATCGATTAGTGCTAGCAGTTTTCTGGTCGAGTCTTTAGGGTTTCCTATGTATAATATCACGCCATCTGCAAAGAGTGACAATTTTACTTCTTTTCCATTTTGGATTCCTTTGATTTCTTTTTCTTCTCTGATTGCTGTGGCTAAAACTTCCAAATCTATGTTGAATAATAATGGCGAGAGTGGGCACCCTTGTCTTGTTCCTGTCCTTAGAGGGCATGCTTTCAGTTTTTCACCATTTAGAACGATGTTGGCGTTTGGTTTGTCATATATGGCTTTTATTCTGTTGAGGTAATTTCCTTGTATGCCCATTTTCTGGAGAGTTTTTATCATAAATGGATGTCGAATTTTGTCAAAAGCTTTTTCTGCATCTATTGAGATGATCATATGGTTTTTATCCTTCAATTTGTTGATATGATGTGTCACATTGATTGATTTGCATATATTGAAGAATCCTTGCATCCCAGGGATAAACCCCACTTGATCATGGTATATGCACTTTTTAATGTGCTGTTGGATTCTGTTAGCTAGTATTTTGTTGAGGATTTTTGCATCTATATTCATCAGTGATATTGGTCTGTAATTTTCTTTTTTGTGACATCTTTGCCTGGTTTTGGTATCAGGGTGATGGTGGCCTCGTACAATGAGAGTCTGGGAGTGTTCCTCCTTCTGCTATGTTTTGGAAGAGTTTGAGAAGGATAGGTGTTAGCTCTTCTCTAAATGTTTGATAGAATTCGCCTGTGAAGCCATCTGGCCCTGGGCTTTTGTTTGTTGGGAGATTTTTAATCACAGTCTCAATTTCCGTACTTGTGATTGGTCTGTTCTTATTTGCTGTTTCTTCCTGTTTCAGTCTTGGAAGATGTACTTTTCTAAGAATTTATCCATTTCTTCCAGCTTATCCAATTTATTGGCATATAGTTGCTTGTAGTAGTCTCTCATGATGTTTTGTATTTCTGCAGTGTCCATTGTTACTTCTCCTTTTTCATTTCTAATTCTGTTGATTTGCATCTTCTCCCTTTTTTTTTGATGAGTCTGGCTAATGGTTTATCAATTTTGTTTATCTTCTCAAAGAACCAGCTTTTAGTTTCATTAATTTTTGCTATTGTTTCTTTCCTTTCTTTTTCATTTATTTCTGCTCTGATCTTTATGATTTCTTTCCTTCTGCTCACTTTGGGGTTTCTTTGTTCTTCTTTTTCTAATTGTTTTAGGTGTAAGTTTAGGTTGTTTATTCGATAATTTTCTTGTTTCTTGAGGTAGGACTGTATTGCTGTAAACTTCCCTCTTAGAACTGCTTTTGCTGCTTCCCATAGGTTTTGGGTTGTTGTGTTTTCATTGTCATTTGTTTCTAGATATTTTTTGATTTCCTCTTTGATTTCTTTAATGATTTCTTGGTTGTCTAATAGTGTATTGCTTAGCCTCCATGTGTTTGTATTTTTTACAGTTTTTCCCCTGTAATTGATATCTAGTCTCATGGCATTGTGGTCAGAGAAGAAGCTTGATATGATTTCAATTTTCTTGAATTTACCAAGGCTTGGTTTGTGACCGAAGATGTGATCTATCCTGGAAAATGTTCCATGTGCACTTGAGAAGAAAGTGTATTCTGTCGTTTTTGGATGGAATATCCTATAAATATCAGTTAAGTCGAGATGGTCTAATGTGTCATTTAAAGCTTGTGTGTCCTCATTTATTTTCTGTTTGGATGATCTGTCCCTTGATGTAAGTGGGGTGTTCAAGTCTCCCACTATTATTGTGTTACTGTTGATTTCCCCTTTTATGGCTGTTAGCATTTGCCTTATGTATTGAGGTGCTCCTATGTTGGGGGCATAGATATTTACCATTGTGATATGTTCTTTTTGGATGGATCCCTTGATCATTATGTAGTGTCCTTCCTTATCTCTTTTAATAGTCTTTATTTAAAGTCTAATGTGTCTGATATGAGTATTGCTACTCTAGCTTTCTTTTGACTTCCATTTGCATGGAATATCTTTTTCCATCCCTTTGCTTTCAGTCTATAGGTATCCCTTGGTCTGAAGTGGGTTTCTTGTAGGCAGCATATAGAAAGGTCTTGTTTTTTATCCATTCAGCCAGTCTGTGTCTTTTGATTGGGGCATTTAATCCATTTACATTTAAGGTGATTATTGACATGTGTGTTCCTATTACCCTTTTCTTAATTGTTTTGGGTTTGTTTTTGTAGGTCTTTTCCTTCTCTTGTGTTTCCTACTTAGAAAAATTCCTTTAGCAATTGTTGTAAGGCTGGTTTGGTGATGCTGAATTCTCTTAACTTTTGCTTGTCTATAAAGCTTTTGATTTCTCCATAGAATCTGAATGAGATTCTTGCTGGGTAGAGTATTCTTAGCTGTAGGTTTCTCTCTTTCAGGACTTTCAGTATATCTTGCCATTCCCTTCTGGCCTGCAGAGTTTCTGTAGAAAGATCAGCTGTTATCCTTATGGGTTTTCCCTTATATGTTATTTGTTGCTTTTCTCTTGCTGCTTTTAATATGTTTTCTTTGTGTTTAATTTTTGTTAGTTTGATTAATATGTGCCTTGGAGTATTTCTCCTTGGGTTTATTCTGTATGGGACTCTCTGTGCTTCTTGGACTTCATCAATTATTTCCTTTCCCATGTTGGGGAATTTTTCCACTATAACCTCTTGAAATATTTTCTCAGACCCTTTCTTTTTTTTCTTCTTCTTCTGGGATGCCTATGATTCAAATGTTGGTGTGCTTAATGTTGTCACCAAGGTCTCTGAGACTGTCTTCCATTCTTTTTATTCTTTTTTCTCTTTCCTGCTCTGTGGCAGTTATTTCCCCCATTCTGTCTTCCAACTCACTTAATTCATTCTTCTATCTCAGTGCTTCTGCTGTTCATACCATCTAGAGTATTTTTAATTTCAATTATTTTGTTGTCCATTACTGTTTGTTTGCTCTTTAATTCTTCTGAGTCCTTATTAACTGTTTCTTGTATTTTCTGTATTTTGTTATTGAGATTTTGTATCATTTTTACTATCATTACCCTGAATTCTTTTTCAGGCAATTTTCCTATTTCCTCTTCATTTAATTGTTCTTGTGCATTTTTTTCCTGCTCCTTTGCCTGCATGGTGTTTCTTTGTTTTCTCATAGTAGTCCAAACTTCAGAGGTTGCTTGTCCCAGCAATAAAGGGGTTTAAAGAATACTGTCCAAGTTCCAGAGTAATGGCAGAGTGTTGTCAAACAAATACTAAGTCAAGGAAACACATACATGTATAAGACACACAAATACTGAATCCAATAGAACATAAGGTACTAGAAAGACCTGACAGAAGAACCCCAGTATGCCATCACACAATCAAAGAGAAAAACCAACAGAAATTCAAAACCAAAATAGAACAAAACAAAAACAAACAAACATAAAACAACACACACACACAAACACAAATCCAGGGAGATTTTGAAAGCTCGGATCAAATATAATAAAGAGCAAGAGTACCACCAGATAGACTGAAGATTCTCAGAATGAAATCAGACAGTTATAGTTAGAACTAAGATAAAGACAAAACCTAGTAATAAATACCAAAGCAGTGTGTCATCTGGAGAATAAAGCAAGGAAACAGAGCAGACCGATAATATTGATTATAAGTATATTAAGATAAAATAAACTAAATAAAGGATAGAGGACAGGGCAACAGAAGAGCGTAGTGTGACTGGAAATATGAAAAGAAAAAGAAAGAAATTGAAATGTATAAAAGATAGAGATGAAAAGAAGATAGGAGAGATACAGTCAGCACTCCAAAAAACTTAGCTAGCAATAGAAATATATAAAAAGGCTAAAATTAAAATAGAATAAAAAATAGAATAAAAAATATGTTATAGAATGTGTAGATCTCTTAGGACTAAGATTGTAATTAATAAAAAAAGAAAACAAAAAAACAAAAAAACCTCACAAGAACTAGAACTGATCCCAGAATGGACCAGATCAATAGAATTAATACTAATATTTCTGTTTCCTTGGGGTCTCAGCTGTAAGTGTCCTTCTACTCGCCTTGGGCTTTTCATATTATTCTGTGACCAGCAGAGCTTCCTTTATTGTTCGCCTGTAAGTGCTGGTGTGTGGAGAGAGAGAGGGTACTATAGTGGCTCTTTCCCCTGGGAGTGAGTGAGCAGTGGTGCCCTGCCTGGGTGATGGCAGCTTGGGTGGCTCAGGCAGTGAGAGCGACTCCAACTGTGGCTCCTCCCCCCTGCTAAGACTCCGCTGGGGCGCCCTTCCTGGGTCACGGTAGCTTAGTCAGCCATGGCGGTGCATGTTGCAGAGGGATGCTGGCAGCTCAGGTGTAAACAGAATGTCTCCAGAGCTGGGCCACTCTGTGGGCTCTTGGCTCTTGGCTGCAGGCACTCCAGGCCAGCCCTTCCTGGCTGCCTTTGTTATCCCTGAGTGCGTCAGGTGGGCCCACACGGGTCCTTCCTTTGTCTGTCACAGGTGGTGAGACAGAAGCTACACCTGTGGCTCCTCCTCCCTGCTTGAGTCAGCAGTATTGAGCCGCCACCATGGTCATGCAGCTTTCTGCTGTAGGCACTCTCTGCTGTGGATTTCTTCCCTCCTGTCCTCTCAGTCCATCTCACAATTGCCAACAATGTTTCTCACCTGGAACCAGTTCTCCAGTTCCCACGTTCCAGCTCCCAGACCCCCTGTTCAGCTGTGAATCGACGTCTCAGTCTAGACACGCTGAGCCATGGTTTCAACCCTCCATGTGTTTCTCCCTCTTTCACATCTGCCACAGCTCAGCTGCTTCACCCTCTTTGAACAGTCCCAAATGCCTCCCTTCTGACCCAGGGAATTTCCCCCTTGGAGAGGGGGTTTCACCTTCTCAGGTAAGGGACATTTCCTTGAATTCGGCAATCTCCCCTCTGTTTCAGATCACCCTGCCCTAGGGTGTGGGACCCATGCCTTTCCTTTCTTCTCTTCCTTTCACCTTTTTTTCCCCCTCTGTCCTACCCAGTTATGTCAGGATCTTTGCAGTCCTTTCTGGTGTCTGAGGTTGTTTTCTGGTGTTCAGCTGGTTCTCTGTGGAAATTATGGCATCTTTTGGTGTATTCCTGAAGCAACTGTGGAGAGGGATGCATTCCACGTCCTTCTACTTCACCACCATCTTTCTTCTCCCTAAAGAAATATTAACAAAAGAAACAATAAACGTCTAGAAGAAAATATAGGTAAATATATTTTTGATAGTGGGGTAGGAAAGGCATTTAACACTTAATGAAAGAAATTTGAAACATTTTCACATTTGAGACAATGTTGGTGAATTACTAGTTTGATGAGCATGTAAGAAATAGATACTCATATATTGCTGGCTGGATTGTGAAATGTACTTAGATTGCTAAAGTGCAGTTTGGCAAAAATAGATCAAAGGTCTCAAATTTTACATACTATTTGGTGTAGTTGTTTGATTTCTAGAAACTGGTCTTAAGAAAATTATTATAGATATAGGAAAATGTTGATTTTGTGGAAAATGATGAGAAGCAATTCAACAATAAGGGGTCAATCAAACAACTTCTTATGCAGCCAAGTGATAGAATACTATATTCAGCCATGAAAATGATGGAGAATATTTAAATGATAAGGAGAAGTGTGGACAATACATTGTTAGGTAAAGTAGAAGATCAGAAAGCTAAACACAAAATGTGGTTCCTATTTCAAAGACAGGAAAGATATACGTGCAAAACTAATAGTGGTTATCTCTGAGTTTGGGGATTATGAATGACTTAGAATTTCTATTTATGCTTTTTGTATTTTCATATTTTCTTCAATAAACATATTTTACTTTTGGAATCAGAAAAGAGTGTTAATAAGAGAACAAAATCCTCTTATAGATGAAAGTAGCATTGTTGCAATTATTAAAAATGAACAGATGCTAATATCAACAATTGAACAAATTAAGGTCATGCTTACAGTACTGTTGTCAACTGTTTTTTTCTCTGTTAAATTAGGTTTAAAATTTTTTTTTTACAAAAGTGAACAAAGAAACATGTTGACCAATACTTGAGTAGTCCAGAAAAAATGGTTCTTTTTATTGGTGGGCTAGACCACGTTTGCTGTGGTAACATTCCCCAAAACTCAGTGTCTTAAAATATATAAAAGGTTATTTCTCATTCAGGGTACATGTCTATTGTGGATTTGGGGATGGGAGGGAAAGTGGGAGATTTGCCCATCTTGGTCTCTTAAGAGATTACTATCTCGTATAGTGTCAGAAACTGGCAGTTAAGCAGAATGCAGGAGAATCTCACACTGGCTCAGCTATGACATACATTTTTGCTTACAACTTATTGACCAGAACTAGTCCTGTGACCGCACCAATCACAAGTGGCCAGGAAGACAGAGGGTCAGAAATAGTTAATGAACAGTGCAGCATTCATGACTTCTGCCCCCTCTTCTTTCCTTCTCTGGGCAGGGGGCTCTAGAACTAAAATCTGAGGGCTATCAGGGTTATGATCTGGCAATGACCACGCTCAAGGTTGAAAGGATTAACATGAGCAAAAGAACAAAGCTGAGACTGAGAAAATATTGAACACATTTCTAGGGAAGTTTGATAAATGTCCTACATTTCTCTTTCCCTACTATGATTAATTCTATATGTTGTTCTTCATCTCTAAAGTAAGGGGTTTTGACTTTTGGGCCTCTAAGCCCTTCTTAGCTTAAAAATTAGCATATGCTGGAAAGAACACTAATAAGAGCTAACTTGGATTCTGTGCCTTTTATGGGTTTCCTACTTTTCCAAGTTATTTCTTTGGATTATCCACTTGTTATGAGCCAATTTGTGTCCCCCTCCAACCCCAAAATCATATGTTAAAGCCCTAACCCCCAGTAACTCAGAATGTGACTATATTTCAAGAGAAGGCCTTTAAAAAGGAAATTAGTTAAAATTGGTATGTTGGGGTGAACATAATCCAATATGACTAGTGTCCTTATAACAAGAGATTAGGGTAGAGAGAAGAAGAGAGAGGAGAGATGCTAGACACTTACAGAGGTGGCCACCTTCTCACTGGACACAGTGAGAGGATGGTCACCTGGAAGTCAAGAAGAGAGGCCTCAGGAAGAAACCAAACCTGCCGACACCTTAATCTTGGACCTCTATCCCCCCAAACTGTGAGAAAATATATTTATGTTGTTTAATAAGACACTCAATCTATGGTATATTGTTAATGATAGACCTAGCAAACTAATGCATCATGTAATACCTTTGAAAATCCTGTGATTTTGGTACTATTTTATTTTCCACATTTATAGGTAAGAATACTGATTTCAGTGAGGTGAAGTGACTTGCCAAATTGATACATTTAAATATTTATTTCATTTATTTATTTATTTGACTGTAGTGGGTCTTAGTTGCAGCACATGGGATCTTCGTTTCTGTGTGTGTGATCTTCATTGTGGCATGCGGGATCTTTAGTTGTGGCATGCAGACTCTTAGTTGTGGCATGTGGGATCTAGTTCCCCGACCAGGGATATAATTTGGGCCCCCTGCATTGGGAGCGTGGAGTCTTAGCCACTGGACCACCAGGGAAGTCCCCAAACTGATACATTTATTTAACTCAGGGTCCTAACTACTATACTTTAATTGAAGCAATCAAAGTAGAAATGAAGTAAGAAAACAAGGCTTTCACCTAATAATAGGTAACATTTGTAGGACCTCTGACAGGCACAATTGCGTACACTTTGTATATATGCATTTATTTAACAGTAGTTGTCAGCTATTGCTGTGTAACAAATTATCATGAAACATCGTTGCTTACAACAACAAAACATTAAATATCTCACAGTTTTTGTGGTCCAGGAATCCAGTCATATTGTGGCTGGGGACCTCTGGCTCAGGGTCTCTTACAAAGCTGCATTTAAGGTGCCAGCTGTAACTGTGATTATTGCAGGGCCTGACTGAGTCCAAGTTTCAGGTAAGAGATAGATGGGCCCCTGTGCGGGACAGCTGGTGTTTATCAAGTGGAGTAAAATTGAAGCTTTTTTTCTCCCAGATATTCAAAAGACATAGCTAGTGGCAGAAGTTGAGCTCTGCTGAGGTAAAGGGACAAGATGACCACTCCTGAGGTCAAGGAAAACTTCCCTGTCCGCACACATGCAGGAAGGCTCCTTGGGGGTCAAAAAGAAGGGGGCACCGTCCATAGTAGGTGATGCCAAGACCCCCACAGTTCTCCGTGGTAGAATCCACCTTAGCAAAAAGTTGCACATGCATGTTGGGGAGGGTCCTAGGACAGGTCAGATGTGGAAAAAGAAACAAGATAATTGGCCAAAGGTAAACAAAGACCCAGAAGGACTGTCTTGTATAAGTGATTTAAATCACCTTTTTACTGCACTCCTCCTCATTAGAAAGGATGCCCACACCCTTTCTCTCCTGGTGTGTGTTTCTGGCTTGTTTCAATCTTAAATAAACAAACTGTTTCTTTGTGTGCTCTCCTACTTGTTGTGCTATCTCTCTGGTAATAAAATTTGTACCTGTTTTTACAGTTTTTGCCTTCTTTAAACATCCTTGCTTTCAAACAGGGGCAAGAGCCAGGGCCACTTTGCTTCTGGGGTCTAGTCCCTGGTGGTCAATGGCTAGGATCCTTGGTTTTCATCCAGGCTACCTGGGTTCAATTCCTGGGCAGGGAATTAAGACCTCTCTTCCGGACCGCTCATGCTCTCTCTCTGAGATCAGACTCACTCAAATGGCTCCTGGGAGGATTTAGCTTTTTGTAGATTATTGTACTGAGGGTCTCAGGTCCTTATTAGCTGTTGGCCAGAGGCCTCCCTCAGTTCCTTGCCATGCACGGCTCTCATGTGGCATCTCTTCACCTGGCAGCTGACTCCCATCAGAGCAAACAAGAGCGAAGAGAGGGAAGAGCAAGACAGAAGTCTCAGTCTTTGTAACCCAGTTTCAGAGGTGACATCCCATCACTTTGCCGTGTTCTATTCATTAGATGTGAATCACTAGGTCTGGCCCATACTCGACAGGAAGGGATTACAGAAGAGTATGAATACCAGAAGGTGAGAGTAGTGGCTGTCTACCACGGACGAGCACACAGAAACGTGGAAAACTAGACAACTTTCCCAAAGCCATATAGCCAGTAGGTGGCAGAGTCAGGATTAGAACATGGCTAGTTATCCCCATGGCCTGTGCTTTTAAGATTTATGCTACCATGCTCACTACGCATAGCAGATAAAATGTTATCAGCAACTATGTCTTAAAACCTCTTTGGACTTGAGGTGAAGGGCCAAATCTAGAGTTCACACTGCCCTCTTCAAAAGTCAGTTACAGTGCTTTGGGGCATAGGGGTCTGCTATCTATACTGGGGTCAGCAGAATACTTTCTGTAAGAAGCCATGGAGTATTTTAAGCATTGTGGGCCTCATGGTTTCTGTTCCAGCGATTCAACTCTGCTGCTATAGCATAAAAGCAGCCACAGGTAACAGTGAAATGAATGGGCGTGGCTGTGCTCTAATACAATTTTGTTTACAAAAACAGGCAGTAGGCTGGATTTAGCCTGCGTGCTATTGTGTGCTAACTCCTGCGGGCACACGGATGTACCAAGGAATTCTTAATTTTATAAAAGTTAAGTTACTTGCTTTTTTGGCATCTCATGAGTCCTTGAACCAAAACATGGAGCAAAAGCCATTTTGAAGTTTTACAAGCAGCAAAGGCTGACATATTTTTCCAGGGTCCCCATGCCCCCAAGATACCTCTTGAATGTGTTCAGCCATCAGCACTCCTTGTGCCTTGGACAACTCGTTTACACTTGATGGAAGGAATGCTTCGTTGCGTTTCCCTTTGGACTTTTATCCTATTGTATACGGCTTTGAAGTTTCTTTTTCCTGCCTGAGTCCTTTCCCATTCTTATCAACTTCCTTGCCCTAGGCCCAGCATTTTTCATGTTGTTGACAACTTTGCATCATATCCATTATGTTCTCTTAGATGGAAGGGGCCCATGGTGCCTGGGAATTCCATAAATTTGTTAAGTTCCCCCATTTCTGAACAGAGTGCATGCAAATTCCAGGAAACACCCTGGGCAGGAGATCATCACGAAACTTTTCTAAAATTAAGAGTGAGCCCTGGACCCTAGTGAGCTCTCATTTTGGAAGATGTCTTTATTGATACAGACAGGATTTAGGAAACAAGGTGGGTAGAGTGCTTGGCCCCATTAGGAGAACAGACCCAAGAATGTGAAGTTTCCTGAAGCCAGCAGCCACCTGGTGACCATGTAGAGACTTACAGATGATCCCCACGAGACGATAGTTTAAAAAATTAAGTACTTATTTCAGGATCTCAGCAAATAGCCAATGAGCAATTCTATTTTCAGTGTGTTTTCCTCCTCACTGGAGAAAATTACCTGCTAGGAAAAATAATATTTGCAGCCTCTGTCTCAGTCTTTATAGTCTAGTGCTGGGAAAGGCTTCAAATAATGATATGATCAACAGTTTCCTAGCTCTTTGCCTAGGGCATTGCTAGTCTTTTATACATATTTATTTTATTTTATTTTGTGTCTTGGACCTTCTGACACTTAATAATATAATTTACGTTGATTACACTGCAGATGGGGCTCTTCCTGACTCAATTTAAAAAATTAATGCATTTAATTTTAGTAGAAGTGTGCAGTAAGACACGAGGTGACTCAGCTAAGTAAAAGAAGGGTTCCTAATTACACTTCTAAATCAAATTGTACTGTGAGTGCCCTTCTGGGGTTAAATCCTGCAGAAATTTGGGGCCATTGAGGATTGCTGACTCAGTTTTCCCAAGCTGATAATGGAGGGGAGGGGGAGATCTGTATTCAACATACCCTGAGTTTCTAAATATTTAAAATTAATATTCACTACTCTTTCTAAAGTATAATGTTCAGGGATGCTTAGCAATGAATGAATCTCTTCTTTTTTCTCCCCTTAGGCAGTTTTCTGAATTCCATTTGGTATCACCTGCTGTTTTATTACCCATTTTCTCATAATTGCTTTTGTGTAATCAGGGTTTGTGGGATAAAGAAAAAAAAATGACTAATCATATCTCAAGACGTGGACTCCAGAGTACACCTCAGCGTTATTTTAGGATTATTTAAAAATGTATTAACTGCATGATTTTCTTCTTTCTCATAACAGTATTTGTCATTAGAATGGATTTATTTCTCACATTTTTCTTAATGTTGTAGCTTGTGATATGAGAATGAATTATAGACCTTTCGGAGCGACTTTTTATTTTTAAAAAATTTTTAATTTTTTTAATTTTTTATTTTTTTAAAGCTCTTTATTGGAATATAATTGCTTTACATTGTTGTGCCAATTTTTGAGGTACACCAAAGTGAATCAGCTGTATTTATACATATATCCTCATATACCCTCCCTCCTGCGACTCCCTCCCACCCTCCCTGTCCTGGCCCTCTAAGGCATCACTCATCATCGAGTTTATCTCCTTATGACATGCTGGAACTTCTTGGTGGGATTTTTAAAATGACTAGATGATGATTTCTCCCCTGTGCCATTTGTTAGTGTCACAGGGATGAAGAAAGCAACTTTAAAATGATTTTTCTGGATAAGAAACTGAGATATATTCTTGGAAAGGGTGTGGATTATGCTTTCAAGGGGCCACAGCTAACTACCAAATTTCAAGGAGGAAGTAGTTGGAAACAAAGCCTCAAATTGGCATATTTTGATAGAGAAGGTGATTTGGAGGGCGTTGACTTTGTTGATGAACACATTTCAAAAAATTTCTGGTCACTTGTTTGGAACTAGTTTCATTGGAACTAGGTTGGAATCCTTTAATTCTGGAGTTCCAAGCAGGGAAATAGGAGTGAATGGACTCAGAGATGGGTGTGAGTTGATCACAGGGTACCAAACTAACAGAGTCAAAAGGCTTTCACCTAAAAATCTCAAAATATACTTTTGACTTAAAAAGCGCCCTAAGTAAGTGATTAACATTCTTTTGTAGAGACTTGAAAATGAAAAACAGAGATTAAATGGAATTAGAGTGGTGGAAATAGGAATTTAAGAGAGGAAGACGATAATGGATTTCAAAACACTAGGGGTTCATTATGACCCCGAAGAAACGATGAAAGTCGAGAAGGTATGAGAAGAGGGTCTTGATATTCAAAGAGTGATCCATGGAGCAGCACTGTTGGCATCACCTGGGAGCTGGTTAAAAATTCATGGTCTTGGGCCTCACCTGAGGCCAACTGCATTTTAACAAAATTCTGGGTGATTTCGTGCAAACTCAGGTTTGAGAAGCATTGCTTTAAAGTAAGACACTAACAAGATTTTCCCTTTACCCACAGTGCTGCGGTAGCATAGGGTTACATTTCCTTCTCTGTGCTTGGAACCACACTGCATGATTCTACATTAAATAATATGTAAGCAGAGTAGTGAAAATGTTGTTTTATAATTTTCAGTTTGTGCATTAATGTATAGGTAAAAGCGGGTACACTTGATATTAGAATTATAGAACCGAATATAAAAGTCATAAACCTTGATAACTTAAAATAACAACTAAAGAAAAGGAATAGAGAAGAAAAAGTGAGGTTTAAAAAAAAGTAAAGAGAGTAATTTTCTTGTATTTCATAACAAGGAGTCAACAGATACTGGTTGAACTTGAAAATCCAAGAAACAGAGTTTATTTGTCACATTTCAAGTCATAAAAGAAACAAATATAACAATATAACCAACAAAATTTGAAGAGCGAGGCAGCGAGGGGAGGCGGAAGGCAGTGTAGACAAACCAAGTTCTTCATCCTTCACAGCAAGGAGCCAACAGGTACTTTCCAGGGTCCAGGGTTGATAAACCACAACATAAAGGCAGTAACATGTACCAAATGTGAGTCATATTGCAAAAATCCACGTGTGTGAGAAATGTCCCATTTCTTTCTTCAAATCTAATGGAATCAAACTACAGTATCTATGCTGCCAATTTGGTAAGAATTCAATCACCGTTAGGATTAGAGCTTTCCCTCCTCACCTCCACCCGTGTCATTAAAGGTTGGGCCAAGCCTGCTTCCACTTCCTCTGGCAAGCAGAATTTCCCAGGCTCCCTGGCAAGGGGTCATGGCTGAGTCACCGAGTTTTGGCTTTTGGAACATGAGCGGATGTGATGCATGCTGCGTCCAGGTCAGGCTCTCCCACTCCTCTTCCCTCTTTGCTGTTTGAATCAAGAGGCCACTGAGGTCTGAGAGAAGAGTGGAGCTGTAAGATGGAAGGAACTTGGGTTGGGGGAAGGCTGATTGGGACCATCCAGACATACTTTATTTGAGCAAGCAACAAACCTTTTTTCTGGTCTCAAATATCATATATACATTTTTTTAATCGTTAGATTAGGCTTTTTGAATGGCACAGAGATCATGGGGGTTTTACACAAAGCTGATTTCTGAGGATTCCCCTCTTGCTTTAGTCCACAAATCAGTCCATTGTGGTCTCCTGATGTGAGGCGTTTCATCATTTTTATGTCATGTGAGGACATGGACGTTTTTGCTGAGGCTGAGAAACACAGGGACTGGGGTCTAATCTACTAAAGGAAGAACTGAAAACTGAAAGTGATACCCTGGGAGGTCTGCCTTAAAAATAGAGGAAGAATTTACCCTTTACTCTGTGCTCCTTTTATTGGTTGCATTTGTAAAAATCAAGTGCATGTGGTATTTTATAAGATTATTGTTAAAAATACTTCTACTCTCTAGTCATTGTAATGCTTTCAAGCTTAAAGTAACCCAACAATGAGTTAGATAAATGAGATATAAATGGAAATGATACATTAAGATTCTGATCTGGCTTAATGTTTTCTCCTGGAAGAAGTTCAATGACAAGGGAGGAATAAACAAATTGCAACTCGTATAAGAATTATCTAAGCAGAGACCTTGCATAAAAAGTCCTTTCACTTCTGTGAGTCTCAGTTTCCTTACCAGTCTGATAGTCATGCTACTATTTGCCTTGCCTTTCCCAAGTTGCTATGAGGATCAAATTCAATTAAAGGCATAGAAGATCTGCTTAGGACTTAACGATAAATAGATACAAAAATATTTCGAGACACAGAAATAAACACTCCCATGTTCCTCCTCACATGGAGCAGAAACTCTAGTGGATGGGGGCAGGAAGACATGGACAAAAGCAAATGAGTCTATGGATGTGGGAGATTTTCAAAAACTATGAAATATGGCTCTAACGTGTTATTAATTTTCCCCAACTTCATATAGCTGCAGACTTTCTACTTGTTAAGGAGATAGAAATATATGCTTAATCATGGGTCTGTGTAAACCTCTTAGTTCATAATCAGAAGTGAAAAAAATTGCTGCAACTCCTAGAATGAATGAATAGCTCAGGAATGAATTTCTCTTGAGGAAAAAAGGAGAAACGTATTGGTCACATCTTAAAAATCCGTGTGTTCAAAATGTCTGCAAACTTGGTCCCCCTACATTTCCTTCCATTAAGCAGAAAAAAATGCAATCTTGAAATTGTGTTTTTTTTTAATCGCTGAAGGAGACAGGAAAAAAAAAAGATATTCTTTCATCCTTTTAGCATCTTAGCTTCTTCTTCAGGTTAGTATCAATTGGACACTTTTTTTTTTTTTAAATGTGCCATGTCTGTGCTGGGTCCTGAGAGCATTAACTCATTCATTGTCACTCCAAATGAGTCTGGGAATGCAGGATGACACACGATGGGACTGTACAGTGAAGGGCCCTTTGTGCTGTATTGAGTAACCGGCACTTTATGTTCTAGGCATTGAAGAGCTGTGGAGAGTTTTGGGGATGGGCAAGCGTATTAGGGCAGATGCAAAGTTCCATCCCAAATAGGTCATGAGAGCAGTGACTTAGTTTATAGGAGTTGATTTCTTCTTGTTTTTCACATCTAGGTGGGCAGCTTGTTCTATGTGATCATTTAGGCTCTCAACTCTTGCTAATCATTTCTTTTTTATCCCTTGAGCATTGTCTTTTGCAACCTCAAAACTGCATCACTGGGTTCCAGGGAAGAGGAAGAGGGAAGAGAATGTGGAGAAAGTACACCTGTTGACTAAAGTCTGAGACACAGAAGTGGCACAAGTCACTGCTACTCACTTTCCTTTGACAATAACATAGTCTTGTGGCCTCTGCCAACTGCAGTCTAGCTGGATAGCCAAGACCTGGCTGCAGTCTATCATTAGGGTGACGTTGGTGGACACCTCGTCATGTCTACCACAACAGGAAAATAATCAGATATATGTTTTAGAAAGAAAATTCTGATTTTCTTTTTAATATTCTCTGTAGCATCTGGCACAGAGCTATCTATGTGGTAGGCGTTCCATCAATAATTGTCGGCTCATTAATTGTCTAATAGATTGATATACGCAGGATGAGGCTTGAGGGCCGTCTCATTTACTTATGGTGACGTGTAGAGATCCACGGACAGCACCTGCCCAGTGATGCCTGCCTCAACACGACACAGGAAGGAGGCTGCTAAAGGTCTGTTCTATTCTGCTAGAGTCGTGTCTGGGGAATTTATAGCCCTCATGAGACAAAAGGGAATGATTCAAGACCTCAAATCAAGAGGTTGGGAAATGATCCAATGTGCCATTGTACCTGTTGCCAGGAAGTGGCTAACAACTGTTGTCATGCTGCATTTCATCCGCTAACCACGATTTAGAGAGAGGGATTTTACGTGGAAGTCAAAATAAGGTTTTTTAAAAAGCACTCTTATGAATAGGTAAATAAGATGTGGCACATATATACAATGGAATATTACTCAGACATAAAAAGGAACGAAACTGGGACATTTGTAGAGACATAGATGGACCTAGAGCCTGTCATATAGAGTGAACTAAATCAGAAAGAGAAAAACCAATATTGTATATTAACGCACATTGCATATATGCAGAATATAGAAAGATGGTACAGATCAACCAGTTTGCAAGGCAGAAATAGAGACACAGGTAGAGAACAAACATATGGACACCAAGGAGGGAAAGTGGGGTCGGGGGGAGGTTGCGGTGGGATGGATTGGGAGATTGGGATTGCCATATATACATTACTAATAAGAAAAAAATATCAAATTGTACACTTTAAATATATGCAGTTTATTGTATGTCAATTATATCTCAATAAAAGTTCTTAAAAAAGAGTAATACAAAAAAGTAATAATAAGTAGGAGTATTTTATGCTGATATTGTTTACAGCACCTGTCCTATGGTAATAATACAAAGCAGACTAACTTTTAGTCAGTTTAAAAAATTGTTTCAAAATTCTCTGTAGATAATGAACCACCTTATTGCTTGCACCAAGGTGGGCTTTTCCCATGTCCCCTACTCCTTGGTATGCCACTCATTCTCTTCCTCTTTCTTTCTTCTTTTCCCATTCTTCTTCCTTTACAGTATTTGTCTATTCTCACTGTCTCCTTTGTCTCTCTTGCCTTTCTCTCTGAAGGCTCCATCAGCTGGACTTCATCCAATGAGCTCTTGTCACGGTCACCTCGCAGCTGCTAGTTCTGAGTGTTGATTGTCAGTTCTTGTTTTACTTGACCTATCAGCAACATTTATCACTCCTGCTCACTTCTTCCTCCTGGAAACTCTTGCTTCTCTTGGCTTCTGGGTACCGTCCCAACTTGGAAGGACCTCACTGTGCTCTCTTCAACAAAATCTTTTCTTCTTGATTTCCAAATGTTGAAGCACGCCAGGACTCAGTTCTTTGTCCTCTTCTCTACTCCATCTATACCCACTTCCTTGATAATCTTATCCAGTCTCAGGACTTTGAATATCACATATAACTGGTGACTTCTAAGTTTCTATCTCTAACTCAGACTTCTTCCTTGTGCTCTGTATTGGTACATCCAACTCCACCACTTTAGATCGCCATTGACTAGACACCTCAAACATTACATGTCTATCCCTGACTCCTCATCTTCCCTCCACAGTTGGTCCATTGCCAGTCTTCCCATCTGAGTTGATGATAAGTATAATTGCTTAGGCCAATAATATAAAGAATCATCTGTGACTCCTTTTTGTTTTCATACCCATATCCAGCTGCTTGGGAAATTCTTGAGGCATTTTTTCGGGAAATGCACCAAGAATATGACAATTATTATTATGTGCAATGACATCACCAAACCAACATCGTCTTTCGCCTTTCAACAATAAGTTACAGTAGTCTTCTAGATGGACTCTAGATCCCATCCTTTTCTCCCACCTCATGTCTGGACATAGAAGTAAGGGTATGGAAATCAGATCATACCAATCTTCTGCTCAAAACCCTCCCTTGGTTTTCCTCTTTACTGAGTATAATTGCTGAAGCCCTATGATCTGGCCCTCTATCGTAACCTTTCCAACCTCATTTCCCAAATATTTCTGCCTCTGTCACTGTTTCAAACATGCTTGCCCCCTCTTTGTTCCTGCATGCTGCAGGCCTTTACACAGCTCTTCTCTTTGATATTAGTTATCTTCCTCCAATATCTGCATGACTTGGTCCCTCAACTTTTCCAGACTTGGCTCAAATATCATTTCAGCAAAGCCTGTTGTTACCATACTCTATAAAATTACAACTTTTCTGATCTTGCCTGCTTGTCTTTGCTTCCGTAGCAATGTACTCTATTTACTAGTTTTTTGTGTTATATTATTACCATATTTCAGGCACTAGAATATAAGCTCCATGAGGGCAGAGATTTTTGATGCTGTGCCCTCAACACCTAGACTGCCTGGCATATGGTAGGAGCATAGTAAAAATTTTTAATTGACGTACAGTTGATTCTATATTTGTTGCGTGAATGAATGGTGTTCCTGCTTCCTGTCCTCTTGCCAGTCCACCCCCTCCCCTATTTCTTGCTTTCCTCCAACACATTCCGTCCAACTACGACATTTGGTAATTTTTCTCCTACTGAAAGTTTCATAATTTCTCTTCAACATCCATTCATTTACCCACCTCTCCAACAAATAGTTTCTGAATGTATCTTTGTGTACTGAACTGTGCTAAGTGTCTAAAGTGAGTAAGAAACAGTTTCCTTCTTCAAGCTCATTTTCTGTGGATGCCTTGGATCTAGCCTTGACCGCTAATGAGTGTGTCTGTGAGATAATGGACTGAATCCACCATCTCTCTATAGCTTTCTGGAAGTCATTGTCACTAATGGGGTGTGCAGTAGCTTTTGGCTGGGTGGGGAGAGAGGGCTGAGGAACATTTGTTTGTAGCAGTGATGCTCCTTCAGGAAACGCATGACCTGCTGACTTGGAGCCTCACATCCATCGCTTGTTATCTTGGCCCGAGTGGGAAAGATGAGAGGGGCTCCCTCACCTTTTGTGGTCAGGCGAGGCGATCACATGTGTGCCCCTGCTGGATGTGGGGCTGGGGGAGGCGGGGAGCCACACGAAGAGGCTCTTGTTTGTTGCAAGAAGACATTGCTACTCCCTGAGCCTCCCTGCTGTGGTGTTAAGTCCATGCTAAAAATGAGGACTCTTCTGCTCAGGATCCAAGGTACCGGTCCTGCCTTCCCACCTGCCCAGCTCTGACGAATCCCTGGAGGCCGAGGAGCCTGTAATATGTGGACTGGAATAGGGACCTTGATTCACTCAGGATGAACCAGCCCCATCAGTGGAACCTCCCCACCTGAAAGCCAGTCTTCATTCCTAGGGGAAGCAGCCCAAACTTCAGGCTCAAAATAAACTTCAAATTGCATTTAGGGCTTTGCCACTTTCTAGCTGTTTGGCCTTGAGCAAGTTCATCTGTCCTCTTTGAGCCTCGGTTTCTCCACGTATAAATTGGGGATAATAACAATTACTTTACTGTATTGCTGAGAGGACGCAATGATTTAATGCTGGCAAAGCACTTGCTTCAGAGCCTGGCAGGTAGTAATCATGAACTGTATGATGGTTATTATTATTATTTAAGAAGTTATTATCTTACTTGTATGGAAGGTTAATTGTTTTTGTTGTGCTAGTTGTCAAGTATTTTTGTAGAGTGTCTCAGAGGCACAGGTTTGAAAATATTATCATTGGTGCAAAACAAAACAAAACAAAACAACAAAACAAAACAGCAAACCATCCCAATAGGCTCCCAATGCTGATACTTATTTTCAATCACTGTGGCTGTGAAAAGGAGAGAGAGGCGCCAGCAGAACCCTTATTCTCTTGTGGTTCCTGGTGCATTGGAACTGTTTCAAATCGCCTCCTGTGACAGGAGTCGCAGGTGGCTCCCCCACCCTTAAGAGCAGGCAGCTTCTCTCATCTGACAAAAGAAAGGAGCAGGCTTCCTGGCCTCTGTTCCCCCTGCACTACCTCTGTCCTCCCCGGACACCTTCAGCTACTTTGCACACTCAGGGGATGGTTTCTGAACATCCTGCTCTATTTTTAATGCCAGCTCCAAAAATGGGCCCAGACATCTGCTTAGAGGCCAATCACTGCAAAAACAGCCTTTTTTTTTTCATTGCAAAGCTGGATCTCTGGAGTGGAGTGAAGAGAAGCATAATTTTTGTAGCAGAGGAGCAAGTCTGCCCTCCCCGTGCTTTTCCCCAGACCAGGCCGGTGAGTGCCCAGGCCCCAGACAGCAAGGAGGAGCAGGACCTTGGGAACAATCCCATCTCTTCACCTTACTCCCACACCTACCCTTCTCTCCAGTGCCCAGAATCTTCCATTCTAGCTTGTAGCGACATTGCTTTGAAATGACGCTGTTATTTGCCAGAGACTACAAATTTTTGTGTTTTGTTTTACTCGCCCTGAAAAAATTACTCACGCCAGTGGCTCTGGAGGAATGCTTAGTATCGTAGCATGCTTTGGCGTTGGGTCAAATCCCAGCCCTGTTTCTTTCTAGCTGTGTTTCCTTGGGCAAGATACTCAACATCTCAGAGCTCCAGTGATAATATGTGCCTTTAGGATTGTTTAAGGATTAAATAACACGGTTTATGCAAGATCTCAAGAAATATTACTTTCTGCTATTTCTCTTCTATACAACCAAATTCCTTAGAAAAGGAGGGAACACAGGAGGCTAGAATAATGACAGTGGGGAAGTGAGCACAGCACATCTCAGAGAGACTGCAGGTTCGGCTCCAGATCATGGCAATAAAGTAAATATTGCAATAAAGCAAGTCATGTAATTTTTTTCGTTTCTCAGTGCATATAAAAGTTATTAAGTAGTTTATTAAGTGTGCAAATGTTGTGTCTGAAGAACAATGCACATACTTTAAAAAATACATTGTAGCTAAAAAATGCTAACCATCATCTGAAACCTCAGGATTGCTACAAAGCTTCAATTTGTAACAAAAAAAGCAATATTTGAAAAGCACAATAAAGTGAAGTATGTTTGTGCAGAATCAAGATAGGTGTTGTATTAGTTTGCTAGGGCTGCTGTAACAAAGTACCACAAACTGGGTAAACAGCAGACTGATTTTTTCACAGTTCTGGAGGTTAAAAGTCCAAGATCAAGGTGTCCGCAGGGCCATGCTGTCTCTGAAGGCTCTAAAGGAGAATCTTCCCTTGCTTATTCTAGTTTTTGGTGTTTGTTGACAATCCTCGGTGTTCCTTAGCTTGCAGATACATCACTCCAGTCATGTGGCCGTCTGCTCTCCATGTGTCTTTACATCATCTCCCCTCTGTGCATGTCTATCTCTGTGTCAAAATTTCCCTTTTCTATAAGGATGCCAGTCATCTTGGATCAGGACCCACTCTAATGACCTTATCATAGTTTGACCATCTGCAAAGATTCTATGTTCAGATAAGGTCATGTTTATAGGTACTGAGAGTTAGAACTTCACTATATCTTTTCAGGGGACACAATCAACACTTACCAGGAATTAATATAGTATTATATTTTATTTCCTTAGTTTTGTTTTCAGAGTAATGCAACCTTCTTTTCTTTTTTATTTAGCTTCCCAGAAGAAGCAAATAAGAACCACTGCCAAGGTTAGGAAAGTAGGCTATTTAACTACTGTTTCATAGTGTCTAAGATCTGTCTGTCTTATCATCTTACCTTATCTCAGTCTTATCTATCATCTATCTATCTATGTTTATGTATGTATGTAGGTGTCTATTATCTATCTAAACATGCATTTCTTTTTTTCACTTGGAACTTTTCTTCACTGGTAACATATATATGCATGAACTCTATGAAAGATTAACCTGTATTCAATTCTTCACTTATTGGAGGGTGAAAAGACACTAGAAGTCATAATGTTAGTTAATTCCGTTGAAGAAAAATATACTTTCTTAAAATAGTGAAAGTTTCTTTTCATTTAAAATCTTTATTTCTTAGTGAAAGAAACAGCTCTATCTGTTGAAACAATGCATTTGTGAGCAAATGATTCAGCAACATTTCCTGGGCCAGCCGATAACATTGGTATACATACAGCAAATCATTTCAATTTACCAACTGTTCTGAAATTATCTGACCAAGCAGAAAGCATTAATCCGAATCCTGTTACAAATGGACATTGAAATAGGGTCATGAACTTTGGAGAAGATGAGGAAGAATCATCTCTCTGATTTGGAATGGCCTCTTTTATCATTGTTCGGTGTTTTTCCTCTTTTTATTTGTAACTAATGGCATACCGCAGTTCAGGTCTGCTGGCCTTAATCTACAAACTAGGCCATTAGCAGCCCCAGTCGGCGTGATGGCATACCAATTAAAATTAGGAGATTAAAGAGTAATGTTCCTTGCCTGAGACTAGTCTGCATACCAATGACAATTTCCTCAGCTAGTGAATGAAGAAAGACTTAAATGGCAGTGAACTTGATATCATTAAATTTAGGGGACATTGAATAGTGTGTGTGTGTGGGGGGGGGGGCAGTCTGCTAGAAGACTGGGAATTAAAAGCAGAGGCAGAATTTTAATACTTGTTTTACTATTTAACATTTATCCATCTATTTTTGTTTTCAACAAGTATTAAAACTCCATCTAAATTAAAAGGCAATCAGGCTGATGGAAAAGATAGCCAAATTTCATATTTCTCTGTTCCAAAGAGAACTTCAGAGCTCCATTTTTTCTCTCTATAATGAGAACAAGGACATCCAGCCCTGTACTACAGCAAAGGGTGGAGAGATGGTTCGACAAATGAGATAGGTTTGGGATTCAATCTTAAAATTTTTAAGAAGATACCTAAAGAATGATTCAGAAACAAGAAATGGGACTTCACTCAATTTAGCTTAAAAGACAGAAAATTTAACATAGGCTCAACCCATATAAATCTAGGACCTCATATGCTGTGTCTCAGTATCCAGACATTTCTGTACCAGCATAGTCTAGCATCCAAAATATATTAAATAGGAATATTATTTTCTTGGGTCATTTGAAGATGATTTAAAATAAACTAATTAGTAAACTGTAGCAATGTCTTCACAAATCTGTTTTCTATATCCTTTGACTCCCAGACTTCTCCAGAATCTTTCACTTCAACAAACTACTTCTAGAACTCTTCTTGATATTCTGTGCTCCCATATTTTTTTTCTGTCTTCCTCCATGTTTTCTGACTTCTCCCCTTTCTGATTCAAGCAATAATTCTTCTCAGTTTTCTTCCACCTTTCCAGAATTTTTCCTATGCTTTCAATTAATAAAAAACAGACAAATCCATTCTCTACATCTGCATTTCTATTCCTACCCTGCCACTAGGTTCATCAGTACTATTTTTCTAGATTCCATATATATATGTGTTAGCATACGGTATTTGTTTTTCTCTTTCTGATTTACTTCACTCTGTATGACAGACTCTAGGTCCATCTACCTCATAACAAATAGCTCAATTTCATTCCTTTTTATGGCTGAGTAATATTCCATTGTATATATGTGCCACATCTTCTTTATCCATTCTTCTGTCAATGGGCATTTAGGTTGCTTCCATGTCCTGGCTATTGTAAATAAAGACACTGGGGGAGGGGAGGGGAAGCTGGGGTGTAGCATTGACATATACACAAACCAAATGTAAAACAGATGGCTAGTGGGAAGCTACTGCAGAGCACAGGAAGATCAGCTTGGTGCTTTGTGAAGACCTAAAGGGGTGGGATAGGGAGGGTGGGAGGGAGGCTCAAGAGGGAGGGGATATGGGGATATATGTGTGCATGTGGCTGATTCACTTTGTTGTACAGTAGAAACTGACACAATACTGCGAAGCAATTATACTCCAATAAAGATTAAAAAAAAATAAAGTAAAATAAAATCACACACAAAAATACTAAAAAACAAACAACTAGGTAGCAAACAGATAAATTTCCTTGAAGTACAAAGGAGGTAAGATGATTGGAAGTGTTAACCAAAATGTCAGAAGTGGAGACGTGATTGAAATGAAAGGTGTTTATTTGGCGTTTGTTAGGACTGCATCCCAGGAGACACAAATTCAAGGAGCACTTGAATTGTGTTCCCCCAGACGTCAAAATGGGGGAGGCTGATAAAAGGCAAAAACCGCCAGGTTACAGTTAGTTACATGACTTGTTTATCGAGAATTATAGTTGGAGCTGGAAAGAAGTAAGGGTGCTTGTTAAGCAAGGATTGGTTGGGATCAGACATGGCTGCATGGTTACAAGGGGAGCCCTTGAGATACAAAGTTCAGCTAGCTGGTGTTGTTTTAACAACTGCTGGTGTCCTTGGCTAGGTACAGTCCACAAAAAGTTCACGTTCTCAGTGGAGCAAAGATGTGTCTGAGACCAGATGCTTAATGGCTGCCTACTCCATTTTTGTACTCCTGAACTGTGATACACTGTTAAAATTGCAATTTGTCATCAGAAGAGATGGGGGAGAGGAAGGGGAGGGCTAGGAGCATCCACACATTAATACTTCTTGTCCCTGGTGCCCTTGGGTCACTGGGAAGCTCTCTGGAACTAGAACAATGTCAGACAACTATTGCTTCATCTCTCTTGTTCTTGGGCAGACGGTCTATCATTTGTGCTATAGATCTGCTTGGCTTTTCTCTGATGAAAGTCCAGTTTCTCTGTCATTCATCTGCCTGGATTTGATTCTTCACAATGGACCACTTAAAAAGGACAGCCTCAACCCTTGAGTTTTTATGATCTTTTAGAATGAACTGCCTTAATTAAGTGATTCCCAGCAGAGAGAATCTAATCACCCTTACTTCTGGTCCTATAAGGTATAGTCAAAGGGGGCAGGTCACGTGGCAGGTATATTAGGACATAATATAGCTGATAGGCTTGGCAAGGTGAAGGAGGGTGGGGGTGGGGTGGGGAAGTAAATAATGTGGTATATCCAGTCCAGAGGATGTATTTAAACTTCTGTAAAGTAAAAGAGTTATTTCAAACTCATTTTAGACACCAGTGCCTTAGGCTTTGTACAAGGTCCTGAGTCTATGCTGGCTACCTTTGGACACAGACCTCTGGTTTACTTGGATTTGACTTAAAATCCTGTTTGGAAGCTTCCCTGTCTCAGGAATCAATGACTTGATAACACCCTCCAAGATTATGAAAACTCCTTGCGATAGTTGCAGGGAATTCATCCTTGGAGGAAACTCTTGGAGGGACAAGATGAGGTTAGTGCAGTTGGTTAGTACCTAAAACCAGGGGAAGCTCCAAGCCTTTAGTGGTATGTACTCTGGAGAAGCTGACAGTTTGGTGTCTCTTGGTCTGGAAAACATTTCCATTAAGATCAGTAGGAAAGCATAATTTTCAAACTGTAATTATCAATCTACTGAGCTAACCTTAATTTAGTTATGATACAGGTACTTCAAATTCCACAGGCCACAAGTAGTACTATGAATTCCCTTCCACACCCAAACCAAAACAGGATATATTTCCTATTCTGCATTTACCAATGTGACTAATACTATCTAATTATTCAAGATAGAAAGTAATGAAGGCAATTATAAAGTAATTACACAAGATCAAGTGATGATGATGGTGATGTAGATGATAATGGGTTTTGTTTCGACTATTGCAATTGCCCCTTAACTCTTTTGTCTATTGCAAGAGTAGATGGATTAGACTGTTATCTCTTTCTAATCTATTTCTAATAGGAACCAGAATTATTTTCTGACATTAAAAAAATAAAAATTTTATAACTCCTTATTTTGTAAAGGACAATGTCAAAACTGCTTTTAAAAAGCCCTTCATTGATTTTTATTCTAACTGACCTTCAGACTCTCATGTCTCATCACCTACCATGTCTTTTCTCCTTGTATTTATTATTCACTGCAAAATCTTCAGCCCTTAGAAAAATGTCTGGGACATGGTAGGCACTCAATAAATTTTGTTTACTAAATTCCTTCATACCATTGCCCTTCTTATTCCCTTTCCTTCTGAAGTTGATCTTCCTTATTTTTCTTACATCAGTCTCTAAGTCCTTTTATCCTTTTCTTAATCCTAAATATGTTCAGGTTCATGTATGTTTTTCCAGTTTTTCAAATCTACGTGTGTGTCAGCTTTAACTCTCACATCATGCTAGAACCCTGATAAGAAAATATCTGAATAACACAATAATAGTAGGAGACTTTAACACCCCACTTACATCAATGGACAGATCATCCAAACAGAAAATAAATAAGGACACACAAGCTTTAAATGACACATTAGACCATCTCAACTTAATTGATATTTATAGGACATTCCATCCCAAAACTACAGAATACACTTTCTTCTCAAGTGCACATGGAACATTTTCCAGGATAGATCACATCTTGGGTCACAAATCAAGCCTCAGTAAATTCAAGAAAATTGAAATTATATCAAGCATTTCTGACCATGATGCCATGAGCCTAGATATCAATTACAGGAAAAAAACTGTAAGAAATACAAACACATGGAGGCTAAACAATATGTTATCAAACAACCAAGAGATCACTAAAGAAATCAAGGGGAAATAAAAAAATACCTAGAAACAAATGACAACAAAAACACAAGAACCCAAAACCTATGGGATGCAGCAAACGCATTTCTAAGAGGGAAGTTTATAGCAATACAGTCCTACCTCAAGAAACAAGAAAAACATCAAATAAACAACCTAAACCTTACACCTAAAACAACTAGAGAAAGAAGAACAAAGAAACCCCAAAGTGATCAGAAGGAAAGAAATCATAAAGATCAGAGCAGAAATAAATGAAAAAGAAAGGAAAGAAACAATAGCAAAAGTTAATAAAACTAAAAGCTGGTTCTTTGAGAAGATAAACAAAATTGATAAGCCATTAGCCAGACTCATCAGGAAACAAAGGGAGAAGTCACAAATCAACAGAATTAGAAATGAAAAAGGAGAAGTAACAACGGACACCTCAGAAATACAAAAGATCATGAGAGACTACTACAAGCAACTATATGCCAATCAATTGGATAACCTGGAAGAAAGGGATACATTCTTAGAAAAGTACAATCTTCCAAGACTGAACCAGGAAGAAATAGAAAATAGGAACAGACCAATGACAAGTACGGAAATTGAGACTGTGATTAAAAATCTTCCAACAAACAAAAGCCCAGGGCCGGATGCCTTCACAAGTGAATTCTATTAAACATTTAGAGAAGAGCTAACACCTATCCTTCTTAAACTCTTCCAAAATATAGCAGAAGGAGGAACTCTCCCAAGCTCATTCTACATGGCCACCATCACCCTGATACCAAAACCAGGCAAAGATATCACAAAAAAAGAAAATTACAGGCCAATATTACTGATGAGTATAGATGGAAGAATCCTCAACAAAATACTAGCTAACAGAATCCAACAGCACATTAAAAAAATCATACACCATGATCAAGTGGGGTTTATCCCTTGGATGCAAGGATTCTTCAATATATGCAAATCAATCAATGTGATACATCATATTAACAAACTGAAGGATAAAAACCACACGATAATTTCAACAGATGCAGAAAAAGCTTTTCACAAAATTCAACATCCATTTATGATAAAAAAAACTCTCCAGAAAATGGGCATAGAAGGAAATTACCTCAACATAATAAAAGCCATATATGACAAACCAAAAGCCAACATTGTTCTAAATGGTGAAAAACTGAAAGAATTCCCTCTAAGAACAGGAACAAGACAAGGGTGCCCACTCTCACCATTATTATTCAACATAGATTTGGAAGTTTTAGCCATAGCAATCAGAAAAGAAAATGAAATAAAAGGAATCCAAATTGGAAAAGAAGAAGTAAAATTGTCACTCTTTGCAGATGACATGATATTATACACAGAAAACCCTAAAGATGCTAGCAGAAAACTGCTAGCACTAATCAATGAATTTAGCAAAGTAGCAGGATACAAAATTAATGCACAGAAATCTCTTACATTCCTATACACTAACAACAAAAAAGCAGAAGGAGAAATTAAGGAAACTCTCCCATTTACCATTGCAGCAAAAAGAATAAAATACCTAGGAATAAACCTGCCTAAGGAGGCAAGAGACCTGTATGCAGAAAACTATAAAACACTGATGAAAGAAGTCAAAGATGATACAAACAGATGGAGAGACATACCATGTTCTTGGATTGGAAGAATCAACATTGTGAAAATGACTCGACTACCCAAAGCAATTTACAGATTCAACGCAATCCCTATCAAATTATGTATGGCATTTTTCACAGAACTAGAGCAAGAAATCTTATGATTTGTATGGAAACACAAAAGACCCCGAACAGCCAAAGCAATCTTGAGAAGGAAAGATGGAGTTAGTGGAATTAGGCTTCCTGACTTCCAACTATACTACAAGGCCACAGTGATCAAGACAGTATGGTACTGGCACAAAAACAGAAAGGAAGATCAATGGAATACAATAGAGAACCCAGAGGTAAACCCAAGCACATATGGGCAGCTTATCTTTGATAAAGGAGGCAAGAATATACAATGGAAAAAAGATTGCCTCTTCAAGAAGTGGTGCTGGGAAAATTGGACAGCAACATGTAAAAGAATGAAATTAGAACACTTCCTAACACCATACACAAAAATAAACTCCAAATGGATTTAAGACCTAAATGTAAGTCCAGACACTATAAAACTCCTAGAGGAAAACATAGACAGAACCCTCTATGACATCCATCAAAGCAAGATCCTTTTTGACCCACCTCCTAGAATTATGGAAATAAAATCAAGAATAAACAAATGGGACCTCATGAACCTTAAAAGCTTTTGCACAGTGAAAGAAACCAAAAACAAGACGAGAAGATCACCCTCAGAATGGGAGAAAATACTTGCCAATAAGCAACAGACGAAAGATTCATCTCCAAAATATACAAGCAGCTCATGCAGCTTAATACCAAAAAAGCGAATAACCCAATCCACACATGGGTGGAAGACCTAAATAGACATTTCTCCAAAGAAGACATGCAGATGGCCAACAAACACATGAAAAGATGCTCAACATCACTAATCATCAGAGAAATGCAAGTCAAAGCCACAATGAGGTATCACCTCACACCGGTCAGGATGGTCATCATCACAAAATCTGGAAACAATGCTGGAGAGGGTGTGGAGAAAAGGGAACTCTCCTGCACTTTTGGTAGGAATGTAAGTTGGTACAGCCACTATGGAAAACAGCTTGGAGGTTCCTTAAAAAACTAAAGATAGAACTACCATATGATCGACTAATCCCACTACTGGGCATATACCCAGAGAAAATCATAATCGTAAAAGAAACATGTACCATAGTATTCATTGCAGCACTGTCTACTATAGCCAGGACATGGAAGCAACCTAAATGCCCATCAACAGATGAATGGATAAAGAAGATGTGACATATATATACAATGGAATATTACTCAGCTATAAAAAGGAATGAAATGGAGCTATATGTAATGAGGCAGATAGACCTAGAGAGTGTCATACAGAGTGAAGTAAGCCAGAAAGAGAAAAACAAATACTGTATGCTAACTCATATATATGGAATCTCAAAAAAAAAAAAAAAAAAGGTCCCAATGAACCCAGTGACAGGGCAAGAATGAGGATGCAGATGCAGAGAATGGACTGGAGGACGCAGGGTTAGGGGGGCGGGGGGCGAAGGGGAAGCTGGGATGAAGTGAGAGATTAGTATAGACATGTATATGCTACCAACTGTAAAATAGGTAGCTAGTGGGAAGTTGCTGTATAACAAAGGGCGATCAACTCGATGATGGGTGATGCCTTAGAGGGCCGGGACAGGGAGAGCAGGAGGGAGTTATGGGAGGGAGGAGATATGGGGATGTATGTATAAATACAGCTAATTCACTTTGGTGTACCTCAAAACCTGGTACAAGATTGTAAAGCAATTCTATTCCAATAAAGAGTTAAAAAAAAAAAAAGAAGGTATCTGATTGAATCCTCCTTCAGATTTGTGTTAATTTTGTCTAGGAAAATAAAGAGAATGTGTTCACCTGCAAGGTCCAAAATATGGCATCACTGGTATTGGCAGGAATGACCCTGAGGCTCCGCCTAGGGCTGGGCTGCACTGTGGATTGCTGAGAGAGTAGGCATTTTGCCTACTTATTCTGAGTGTCTCGTGCTCTGACCTCTACTAAGTTCACCTGCTGCAGTTACTGTGCCTAATCTCCATTCACTTATCTAGTTTTTAATCTGTCTCTATGGTTTCTCTGCCTGCTAAAGTCGTTCTCAACATGGTGGTCATCTTGATGGTTCAAGGGGATTTTTTTTTCTCATCAATGTTAATTTTATTCTCTCAGTTTCTTGTAGGTCTCAAAGTATGACAATCATTTTGCTTAACTACCAGAAGATTGGGCTTACTCTTTCATTTCCTTAGAACCCCAACTATAAGAATCGAGGTCTGTACCTTTTGGGCTAGAGTAGAGGTGACACCAAACTTTAGTCTGATTCCTCTGAATCCTCTAATTAACTAGGCCTTGACCTTTGAACTTATGTCCATCTTTGCATCATCTAATTTTAGCAAAAATCCTGCTATATCAGTTTAGAGAGAATCCTCCACCCTCAATCTTTGATCATCTGACCAAATTCCTCATCTTACATGTTCCCTTGGTTTGCCTTCAGCAAGAATCCTATTAAGCCAGGACATGGAAGCAACCTAAATGTCCATCAACAGATGAATGGATAAAGAAGATGTGGTACATATATACAATGGAATATTACTCAGCTGTAGAAAGGAACGAAATTGGGACATTTGTAGAGACATGAATGGACCTAGAGACTGTCATACAGAGTGAAGTGAGTCATACAGAGAAAAACAGATATCATATATTAACACATACATGTGGAATATAGAAAAATGGTACAAATCAACTGGTTTGCAAGACAGAAATAGAGACACAGATGTCGAGAACAAACATATGGACACCAAGTGGGGAAAGAGGGGAAGGGGGTTGTGGTGGGATGAAATGGGAGATTGGGATTGCCATATATACATGACTAATAAGAAAAAAATATCAAATTGTACACTTAGAAAAAAAATAATTGTATTAAATCTGTTTAACCAGAATCCCCCTTATCCCTGATATTTCCTGTTAGTATTTCATCATCCACTGACACCCCACCCTGCTCTTTGGCTATATATCTCTACTTTTCCTTGTTATATTCAGAATTGAGGCTGATTCTATACTTAGGTTTCTTTTCACTTATTGCTATAGTTCCTGAATAGAATCTGTTCTTACCACGTCAAATATTGTCTAGCTGTTTTTTCCTTTAACGGAAGATATTTTATGGTTGTATCCAAAGGTTCCTCTGTGTTTAGTCAACTAGAACAGAGAATAAACTTGTTGGTTCCCTCCCAGTGATTTTCTAGTTCCTGGGAGACACTTCTTGACTGTTCATCTTTCTTTCTCCTCTAGATTTTGATTGGTACACTGAATCTTATTGATCTGGGCCCAAAGACTCTTTCAGTTGCAGGAAATAGAAACTACTGTGGCTACTTTTAGGAGAATGAGGTTTAATATAAGGCTCTAGTGCTTACAAAATCTTTGGAAGCCCTATAGGTTTCAGATGTGGGTCAGGCCCCTGTGAAAGACCTTCAGAACAAGCCCACTAGACCTGCTGGCAGAGAAGCTGCTCCTTTTGCCTGGAATGTGGGGAATCAGGGGGCTGTCACTGGAGCAGTGTCCTCAGGAACACATCACCTTGCCTGTGATTCAAGGCCAGCTTCCTGACTTTCTCTACCCCACTCACACGAAGCTAAGAGCTGGACATCAAAATGCTGCGACATGCAGTAAACCCCAATATTTTCATGACCATGTTTGCAACGGCAAAAACCAAAGCAGAGGGAAGACCTCTGTCTCACGATCACCTTCTAAAAATCTCATAACAGTACTTCTAATTTAGTGGAAACTGATTTATATCCAAAACCTCTCAAGGGAGTCTGGGAAATGTAGTTCTTAGCCGTCTGCTGCTTAAGAAGGAAGCTGGAAGAGATGGTGAATGAGCTGACCTACCAGGACCCATTACAAGCCCATATCAAACATCAGGATTATACTGCTAGTTCTCACCTGGATTTCAGAATCTCAAACGTGTGGCGGGGGGGTAGGCTATTTTCTTTTTTAGTGGAAGTATTATGTCCCACGGGACCCCATCTCACAGCTCTGGCTTACTGGGTCAGGGAAGAATCCCCATCCCAAGGCCAGTGAATCCATTGTTTCACCAGTAGCTAGTAAGAATCTTTCTTCTGGGATTTGAGCTAAGTACATGCAAGATGGTTTGACGAATAAGACCAATCTGAAAAATCAGAGGCTGACGTCCGCATCATGGGCAAAGTACAGAGAAACTCAAGAAGAGGAGTAAAAAGAACAGAGCACATGTCATCCGAGATAGAGTAGGCCCCTGAGAAACAGAAAGAGAAGACTTAGTTTCTGAATTTACAATTTCCAGGAAATCCCAGCTTTATTTAATTTCCTGCCTTTGAAAGGCCAAATGCCTATTGTATCCTTGTAGGGACACCCTCACTTCCCTTCCCATGCCCTATTTTTCTTGAGCTAGTTTGAGTTTCTGTTTCTCACAATAGAAAGTTGATTGCAGTAAAAACTTCACAACTTTAGGATGACATTTATTTAAATATTAGCATTCTGTTAGAGAAAAAACTCTTCACATGTATTATGATCCTCAATTTTCCTGCTTCTTCTCTCTCTACTCCTAACAAGAAGGAAGATTATTGTTGGCTGAGAGAGATCTTAGGCCAATCTGCATTAGTGATGTATGTAGAAGCCACAGAGGCTATGTGAGGGAGAGAGTCTTTGGCCATTTGAAAAAAAAAATCACTGTTGGCTGCAGATGCAGGTGAGAGAAAAGTGTAGAGAAAGGGAGAGATTGTGATGGATTACAAATGGGTTTGAAGACCTTTTTAACTACTTTGGTAGTGTGGAGTGTTCTGATTGAACCACATAAAGGCTGTGGATTTACAGGGGCTACATCTGCAAAGATCGCATGTTTTTATAGAAAAACTTCTGGTATATTTTGGCTACAGGTTGAAATACGTATGTATATTCCAGCAATACTGGGATGTTATATAGTATTCATACCCATGCGTGCACACACACACGTCTCAGAGAATCAAAATATTTGGGAAGACCCCCTAGCTCTCCCTTTCGTTCATAGAACATTGAGTTCACCTAGCTTTGGGGACAGATTGTGGGGCGCATTCATCTAGAAGGTATTTTGTTGTCTGTCCATGATGATGTGGACTGTTCTGCAAGAGATGCTTGGTTCGAATGACTAAACTGGCTTTGTCCATAAATATGATTAAGTTCCGTAATAATCATGAAACCAAATTTTCAATAGGATTTAATTGGGGCTTCATTAATGAGTGGAAGAGATGAGTATATCCTTTTAAGATAAATGCTTGTACGAACAATGAACAAGTACATCTAAAAGCCATTTCATGGGGAATTTTTTTCACTGACTCATTGCCTGGTTTTAAATACATGCAGAAAAATACTTTAACCCTGCACCTTACACATAGTCATTGGGAATGGTTCATTGTCCTTTGCTTGGCAGAGAGACAATATGCTTTGAAGTAAAAAAAGTCTGATCCCTGTCTCTTCTGTGTGGAGCACACTGTATTTCAAAAAATGCAAACCCTTCTTTGTTTTCACAGCAAATAACATACTTAAGCCCAACTATGGTGTTAATTGCAAAGAAATGTCTGCTGGGAGGAGGGCTTTAAGAGTTTCCGGAAGGCTAAAGGTAGAGGTATTGTTCACTCCCTGGTTAAAGATGTAGCCTTTCCCAATCTGAGGAGCTGTTCCCAATCTTTAATTCAAGGCCAAGAAAGCCCAGTGTTTATTAATAATCCCTTGTAAGGATAGTTGGTTCTTTTGAAATGGCAATGGAAGCAGCACAACAAGGTGTTTTTTTTTAATTATTATGATTATTTTCTAACATAAAGAAGGTCATTGGCAGTTAACAGGGGAAGAGCTCATGCCAAATAGTCTGCATCTGAACACTTGCTTCCACTAAGATTTGTATCTGGTGTGGTGAATTACAGATGGCTTTGAACTACTTTTTAATCACTAGTAGTTGTGCTGTTTTTTCCTTGGATGGAGTGTGGTGACTGAACCACGAAGTCTCCAGGTTTATAATGGCTAAATCCTCAAAGACTGTGGTACTTCCATTGTTTCTTTTCTTCCTTCCTTCCTTCCTTCCCTCCTTCCTTCCTTTCTTCCTTCTTTCCTTCCTTCCTTCCTTTCTCTCTCTCTCTCTTTCTTTCATTAGTCAAGTTCTTGGCAGGGCACAAAACAGGTCTCAATTTGTACTTTAATGATGATTTAATGACAGGTTATTTCTAGACGTGTGGGCAGGGTTAAGGGTCCTAACAAGAAGGACTGAAGTCTCTCCGAACTCACCAGGAGGAGCCGTTGTGGCCCTGGGCCTCGACGTCCAGGCTGGAGTTCCCAAAGCCTGGACCAGCTGAAGAGCAAGTCCTGGGCTGGCCCACATGCTGTGGAGCCTGGAGCCCAAGAAGACCTAAAGGGAAGTGTTTCTGGGAGAAGCTGAAATCCAGAGCCAGGCAGAGCCCAAAGCATCAAGATAGTCTGCAGAGAATTAGAAGAGAGTGGAAAACAAGGTAAGCCTTGTCTACGAGGGATGGAAAGTGGACATTTGACTTCAACTGTTAAGTTGAGAGGAATGCTGCGGAGACTTTCTTAATCTCTGTAGAATAAAACAGTCCATGTGGGTGAGAGGTCTGCCACCTGTCCTGTTGTTACTGAAAAATCAAGCAGGTTTAGACCTGAACTAACCCTTATTGTCAACAATTCGGTGGAATACTGTGTCTCACATCTTGCTTTGCAGTGTCCTGACTATATCACATATCCCTATAATATTTTCTTCTGGATTGTTTTTATGGCTTGCTTCATTTAAATTAAAAATAATTTCACTTTTAGCTATCATTTTGAATGAATATAGATTAAGAAAGTTACTCACTTTGTGCTCTCAAAGTCTTCGACTACCTCACCTAAGGGCCTGGGTGTCTGGAGGTAGAATAAGGAAGTAGGTGCTAACATCACTGCTGTGTTAAGAAAGGCTTGCGTAGGGGTTGAACACTATTAAGTTTATTTCTTTCTTAAACTACACTCTAATGTAGGGTGGCTTTTCTCTATCTTTTAGCTATATTTTCTGGAACAGGTGGCCACCAACATAACCACAGAGAGATACGGGGTATCGTGTGAGAGGTTTTTAAGCACCAGGATTATAGCACTCCCATCACACTGGCGGGAACTCGAAAAGCCTCAACCCAACTGCAAAGAAGATTGGAAAGTGTAATTTTTCTGGGTGTTCTGGAAGAGGAAAGACTGGGTCACTGCCATAATCATGGAAAAAGAACACTCAGGAATCTAGGAAACACTCAGGAAGAAGACAGCCCTCTTGGACAGCTAGTGTGTGGCTCTGATGTCTTTCTGTAAGTCCTAATCCATTGACTGGGACCCTTTGGAAGTCAGGGGTTAGAGGCCAGAAGTAGTAGTAGAAATAATTTGGGTTTAATATAATAATAGTTAGGACTACATTGCTGGCTAAGTACTGAGAAAGAAGTGGATTAAGAACAACTACGTTGCTGAAAGTCTGCAGTATTTGGAGACTAATCTGTAAACAAAATAGTTGGGTAAATGAAAAATTATTTTTAAGAATGCCAACCTGGATAGACATGAAGATGGTGATTTCTATGTCAGTGGTCGGAAAATTGAGAAGAGCTGGATTTATTGGAATCCATGAGGATGAGACTGATTTTTGATATGTTGGCTTGAATTCCAAGCAGAACAGTCCTGGGGATGCTTGGAGAAGTGTCTGGAAACCATATCCGTGGTAATTTAAGCTATGGAAGCAAGTGAATACCATAGAAGCAGATGAAGGCGTAACTATAGAGGCAGAAAGAAAGAGTTTTAGAACCAAGTTTTGGAGAATATTCTTGGACAATGTAAGCACATATGGCAGGTCTTAGGTTCTGCTATAGGAAAATCATAAATGAGATGAGAATGATTTTAATAAATTAAGATTTTAAAATTTATTTATTTATTTTTGTCATTTTAGTCCTTCCTTTTTATTGATATCTTTTTTTTTTTTTTTCACATTTGGGACACAGGATACGCGACACCTGTCATTTTTCAGGGAAAAGAAGTTGCCATTTAATTTGATATATTCAATAAAGTAAAATGATGATTTGCTTATTCTTTTACCCTAGTGTAAATGGTTATTTTATAGAGCCTTGATCTATAACCTCTGCCTTTGTCTACATATCTACATAGAACAATAGATATCTGATACTACTAAGGAAATCACATTTCTTATACTTACTTAACACAGTATTAAAGGAACTATTTTTAATTTGTCCCAAAGTTACATGGTTCTTTCTAGCCAGTTTTTAGAATAACTGTCATTTTATTGAAAATAATTGGGTGAGTTATGACAGTGAATCAGGCCTGTGAAATCTATTTCCTGCCTTGAGTTGTTCATTTGCTTTCATGACTCTAACCTGTCTTGAAGGCAGATTAACAACAATTAACAACCCCAGAGGAAAAGTAAAATAATTAATTATGAGTTTTAACAGATGGCACTGTAGCTAAAATGTGTATGGTAGGAAGCAGAAGGGACTGGTACTCAGAGGAGATAATTCTGACGCATTTTATTTTTCTTGGTGTGTTGCATAACTGAAAGACTCTTTCATGATGGACTTTGAAGAAATCCTCTTAGTTTAAAACCTCTGATAGGAACGCACAAGTGGGCTTCTTTAACCGCAGACTCTGAACTATATCTCTTGGTTTTTCTATAGGAAAATATCGGTAAGGATTTAAAAAAAAAGATTAGAAAAAAGCATTTTCTGACACAAGTTGTTTTAAGAGAATGTGGAGAAACTGGGTTCAGTCTGAGGAAGACCAATCTCTTATCACTCTCACAAACTTGACAAGTTTCCTGAGGTACCCGGAGCCTGAGTAGAACGACTGTATTTTTGCTTATCAGTCACTGTTCAGTAATGAAAGTAGATGAGTTTGAATATGTTGTGATACTTATTAGCTGGAAATTTTTCCTGGAAGGTTGTCTGGTGTGTATGTGTGTGTGTGTGTGTGTGTGTGTGTGTGTGTGTGTATGAAAAACTCTGGAATTTAGGCACCATCATTGAATTAAAAATTATCAAAAAGATAAGAGATTTTGCTTAGAGGTAAAGACAATATAGTCTCTTCTTTTGATTCTTTGTACACCCAAAATATAAGAGAGAATTGGGGGAGGCTCAGGGAACGTGGCTGGAAACGCAGAATGCAATATGCACAGAATTTTATTTTATTTTATTTTATTTTAATTTTTGTCAATCCCAAACTCCCTAACTATCCCTACCCCCCAGAATATTATTTTATGATTTGCTTTTTAACTCAACAAATATTTAACAAATTCTGAGTGTGACTCCAGCTCTCATTCTGAGACTCCAAAACTTACACGAGTCCTTGTTTACTGACCCTGAAAGCAAGAGAGTTGAAAACATTTGTATAAACTGATTTTAAGAGTGTGCTTTGTAATGTCTTCCCATAATGAGTTAAAAGGGAACAGAGTACCCTGGCCTTCAGGTTTAAACAGTTTAGGTTTCTTACTTCTTTTTCTGTTTCTTTCTTTCTGTCCCTAGAAACATCCAGAGAGTTAATAGAGAAACCCATCAATCTTCTCTGAATGTGACAGAGTTTGTGTCTCAGTTGATTAGAAAGTTGAGCTGTGCTAATAATGTGGGCAACCTTGGTTGGGGGGGGGGGGGATTTGTGCAAAGGTCTCTGGAGGTTAATACAAGTCTCAGGGCGGGGACCCATTCACCTCTGTGGAAACTGCTTCTAAGACATCTCTGAGGAAAGGAGAATGAAAGATCCAGGCAGAGCCAGTATCTGGATCAAGAGAGCACAGGCAGAGGGCGAACTGGGATTTTGGATCTTGTGCCTGTTGCTGAGGGAACTGGCATCTGGTTTCAGAAGTACCTAAAGAATCAGAGATTAAAAAAAAACTAGGAAAAGCTGCATGTGCCTTGATATTGTATATTACACTTACAGAGTTTAGGGTGGCTTTGGAGAGCATCTCAGAACATCTATATCATTACTTTACAGGTCAGGAAACTAAGGATAAAATTAGAGTTAGGGCTAGAACCTAGATCTAAGGGAAGATTTCGCTTTGCAATGCAGAATTAGGATTAAAGGAGTGGAACATTCAATAAAGTGTTTCTGCATACATTGCACCTGGTTAAGATTGGCAATTATGTTCTAACTAAAACCAACGGAAGAAAAATAAACAAGTTCAGCATTTGAAAATCTTATATGTGGGAGTTTAAATGATAACAAGATCTCTAGAGAACAAGAGGCCATAGAAGAACAAGGAGTAAGCGGGTTGTCTGAACTTCTTATATTGTTCAAATTCAGGCTGATGCTTGATTGCTGGATGCAAGCCGGAATTCTGGGAGTTCTGGCTGAGTGTGGGTGTGGAGTCAGGCTTAACACAGGTCTGTAAAATGAGGAGCTGAGAGAGGTCAGGAGTTTAATATCCTTGGGTGATGCTGAGTTTGAGAGCCCATGCAGACAGAATACACTAAAGCAACTAACTGACGATATTGGTCTGAGCAGTAGAAATTGAATATGAGGCAACTGATTGAAAACTTGGCACAGAAGAACAAGAAAGGCTATGTTAGCTGGAAGATTATGAGGTGATTATGGGTTGACATTCTAGGGACTTTCAAAGAAGAGCCTAATGCCACAGCTGAAGGTGGGGAGGGAAATCTTAAGGGTGCTAAGCGAGCTTGGATCCCTTTGTCTGTGACTGTTTAGAGGAAGCTGAGTCATGAGACGGAGAATATGGAAAGGAATAGTTGTCTTGGGGTTTACTTTGATGTCTGACTTAGCAAAATGCCCCCTGAACCCCGTGCAGGTGAGGGTCAGGGTGGTTAGAGTACACTATGCTGACTGGGAAGAACTGTTGACTGTACCTTTTTCATTCAGACAAGAAATATTTATCAAGCACCAATTTAGTACCAGCCACCAGGGATGCAACTGTGAGCATGGCAGATAGGCTCTGTGTCTTTGTAATGCTTATTACATTTAGAAAAGGGCAATAAGCAAGTAGATAACAGGAATAAAACTAAGTCCAAATGTGCTATGAAAGAAATAAACAGTAAGGTATCACATAATGGAAGAGATTTTTAAAGTAGATGGTTTAGGAAGACCTATTTGATAAGGGGATGTTTAAACTGATGAGAAACTGATGAAAAGTTTCTATTCAGAGCACTGATGAAAAGTATTCTAGGCATAGGAAAGAGTGAAAGAAAAAAAGGAACCGAGGAAGGAAATTTCAAGAAACTCTCTAGGAACAGTCAAAAGGCTGTGCTACTAGAGCAGAGTTTGCATGGGGGAGAATGGCATGAGGTGAATTTGGGGGCATAGGCAGAGAGGGACCATGTTGGGCACTATGGGTCTTGGTAAGTGTGGAAGCCAAGATGGCACCCAGCGATCCTCTCGTGTGGTCCTTTCACACATTGTACTAGGATTGGTCTGTGTGATCAATAGAATATGGTGACATCTAAGATTAGGTTATGAAGAATACCATGAGTTGCATTTTGGGTGTGTGTTCTCCCTCTCATTCCCTTTTTTCTTATTCTCTCTTGGATCATCTGCTCTGGGGGAAACCAGCTGCCACCTTGTGAACAATCTTGTGAAGAGGCTCACATAGAAAGAAAACGTAGCCTCTTGGCTACAGCCATATCAGTAAGCATGAAAGGGGATCCTCTAGTCCCAGTCAAGCCATCAGATCACTGCAGCTCCAGCCAACAGTTCGACTGCAACCTCCTGGGCTTACCCTGTGCTGGAACCACTGAGCAAACCACTTCCAGATTTCTGACCCTTAGAAACTGTGTGAGATAATAAATTGTTGTTTAAAACTGCTAAATTTGACATCATTTGTTATGTAGCAATAAGATCTTATATAATAAGCAATTTGATTTTATTTAAATACAATGCCTTTTGGAGCCAAGGGAAAGAGGGGGTCCTGGCAACTATCACTGGTTTGGAGGTTGACCAGTTAACCTCTTAAGATTGCTGTTTAGTGACTATTTACTGGACTCCTTCCATGTAGACAATGATATATTCAGTCTCCTTGTGTTTAGGACTCAGATACCAACAGAATGAAGTCATCCTGTTTGCAGTTGTCTTGAAAATCAAGTTAGAAGTATATTTAGAGCTTTAATGAAATAGTGTTCCTCTCTAATTCAATCCAGTGAACATTTGTAGAGTAAATTTGAGGAACAGTTCTGTGTTGAGCATTGTAAGGCAAGAGCTATGACCAGAGTAACAGTTCCTGTATTCTAGTTACTCACTATCTAGGGTAGAGATAGATTATTTTAGGCTTTGTGCAAATTGGTGGCACCTCTCTTCTCTTGACCAGATGGTACTTGATTCCTACTGATGACAGGGAGACTAAAATTTCAGCACACCAAAAGACTAGTCTAAGGGTTTCCCCTTCTTTATTTTCTAGTAAATGCAAGTACTATTTGTATTATTTCCTGACCTATATTGAAACTGGAACTTTTTTCTGTATGAAGAGTGTTGGGCCAGGAGTTGATAAGGCTTTCCTGTTGTTAAAATGGGTGCTGAAGGCATTAATCTGAAGCTTTTAACCAAGTCCATGTGGAGGTAACTGGTGACTTATCTAAGACCAGGGATATTCTTACCCTCTTTCCTGCTTCATTCAAGGCACAGAAACTTTGAGTTTATCCTGACATCCAATCACTGTCTTATACTCTCATATTTAGGACATTGAGAGAGGCACGCTTTCCCCTAAGTTTACATATCTGTAAAGAGCAAGCAATCATAGTTTAAAAACAAAGAAGCCTTGAGCATCTGCATGTATCTCTCTATGTTGCAGATACTCTATGTCTTAATGGTATACAGAGGTCTTTGCATTTCTTCCTTCAGAAAAATGGATGATAGACTTGTCCTTTAATTCCTGTGACCTCCAGGAGAAGCAAAACCCTTTACCTGGCAGTGACAGGGAGGCATCAGGCTGATCGTAGGAATTTTTTCCCAAGGGCCTCCTAAAATATAGACACACCCAGAACAAACACTACTACAAGATAAACTTGATAGGTGTGCCATTGAAGGAAAATATTTCAAGGTGATTGTGAGATTAGGGCACCTCGTTTTGGAGTTCTGAGCAGTCTTAATAAGCAGGTCTGTCATCTCAGTAAAGAAGGAGGTCAGCTGGGTGCACCAAGGCGGAACTGATTGGCTAAATTGCCAATGGCCACAGAATGATCCAGCAACAGCCTGATGCTGGGAGGACAGAAACAGCTGTATCCAAGCTGCACTGAAATCTGTCTCTAATTACATCCACCCAATAAAAGCTTGGTTATTTACCATTGGAGAAGGGTTCATAATGGCGCTTACATCTTTCATCCTTCTAAATAATTTCACCAGGTTTTTTTCTTCCCCTAGGTTTGAGGTGCCAAATGTTGAGAGAGCCCATTTCCAGAACGTCCTATTTCTTGCCTGGCAACAATGTAAAATCATCTAGTAATTGCAAATGCTAAGGGGATGTTTACTTCTTGAAAAAGAGAGCCAGTCTGTTCACCAGGGCATTACTGTTATCTGTGGTGTTGTCCTAGGAAGATAAAGCAGCCAAAGTTCTTCATTTATCTGATGGCAGGCAGCCCAGGTTAACTGTATGTTTCTGAGTTAGTCCTAGTGATTGCCATTGGATACATGTTTCCACAGTTCCATTGTGGATAATGTATTACTCCATTAGCACTGGAAGTGACATTAACAGGTCAATAAAGGCCTCATAAAGTGCTTTATATGCCAATGTCAGCCCACCCATAGCAGGACACTGGTAGCCATTAAGCAGGTTGTGTCTGCAGCACTGAGCTCATTTTCAGTCTTGTCAGTGTTATGATCCTAAACAGAAGTGTTACCACGACACATGGGGACTGTACTGTTTTCTGAAGTCTCAGTCTCAGCCCAACTAACTGCCTGGCTGTAATTTGAAAAATCACATTTAGCAGTTTCTGTATAACAGAGTGGTTACTCTGATTAGCTTTGGGATCAGACAGACTTTGTTATTTATATGGTGTGAGCATGAGTTCCTTAACTTTACTGAGCCTTGGTTTCTGTCATGCCTTTTCACCATTCCTGGTTCCAAGAGAGAGAGGCTTCTGGCTTTGATAATATATGCAAAATGCTTAGAATGTCTAGTATACATTAGATATTCAATAAGTGGTTGTAATCATTACTGGAAGAAATTCTGAGCCCCTTTTCACTAATAGAGACATTGAAGGGTGGCTGATATCTCTGGCCACTGTATGAATTCATTGTGAGAGCAGGGATAAATGTTCTAGTTCTTGATTTCCTGTCCGATGTGGTTTTTGTAACCCTTATTTGTCTTAGATGTTTTATACTAAAAAGATCTGTGTAGGAGGCATTTTTACAGATTTTATGTTAGCAAAATAAATAGAACACATTTCCTTTTTCTCTCAAAATAAGCACTCTGCATAGCCCAACCCACTCACTCTATCCTTCCCATCCTTCTCAACCCACATAGGCCTACCCTACATTGTTCGTCCTCTTGAGACTGAAGACTTGTCAGCAGGCATCCTGTGATCTCAAATGCTCTAGTTTTCCTCCATTAGGAAAGAATCCCAAGAAATATAATTAAAAGGAACATAGGAACAAAATACAGAATATAGTCCTTTCTTTTTCAGTTTGCTGCTTGATTGCTTTTAAACTCATTAAACGTACTGGTGAGTCTGAGAAATAGGCGACTGAGTTCCATTTCCCTTGCCAAGTTGGACCAATTGGCAGTGGCTTTCTGGAGTGCTGTCTTCTGAAGGCTTCTTTCTGATGTTGTGTTTAGGTTCAACAGAGAAAAATTACAGTGGTCAACTTAAAGTGACTCCTATGAGTGCTTAAAATGAAGGGGGTATTTGCTATCCGTGTCTTTAGATTTCAGGTTAATGGCAATGATAGAAAATCTTCTAGAGCAAGAGTCATTGTTGACTCATCTTGATTCATCCTAACATATATTTGGTGCTTTGTATTTTGTTTCTTGAACTCATTTATTCAGCCAATATTTGTTGAATGCCTCCAACATTCTAGGAATCTGACTATTCAACCAGAAAAGTGAGTTCCGCTGACAATACACAGGGTGTACCAAGTTCTGTAGCTTACCACCCACTTGTTCTGTCTCTTCCTCCTCCTTTCATTTGCCATTGTCTCAGTTCAGGCCCTCATTATCATGACTTGAACTGTTATCATCATGGTTTTCTAGGGAAAGAAGAAACCACACCACTCTACCTACTGCACAACTGCCCAAGGTCTTGAAACACACTTACGAGTTCTCCCAAGGGAGGGATGAAGCAATGGTGAGAGGAGAGAGAAAGAGGAGAGAGATAGTGAGAGTGCAAGGAGAGACTAAAGGTAGAAATAAATGGATAAGTACTGTCACTGAGAAATTACTGGGAGAGAAAAGATACTTATTTGAAGATATTTTTCAATTAAGCACAGACACCAAGAAAGACAAATTTTCTCTCTCTTGAAATTTGACATATAAACACATGCCTTTTTTTGTCTTCCTTTGTAAGCTGTAACAACTTATGACTGATATCAGTCTCCTAAATGATGTCCTAGCCATCATCTTGCTCCATTCATTCCATCCATCCCATGTTTCTAGAAAATTTTCTCTAAAATGTACACCTCCAGTTGTGTTACCCCTCTGCTTAAAAATCCTTTGATGGCTTCCATTACCCACAGTAGAAGTTCTTTGCAAGGACCTATCGGTGCATGAGGATAGTTTGTGAAGTGTAAACTGAACGTCTGCTACTAATAATTTAATTTTTAATGTGAATTTTGCAGTTTTGAACTCCAATATGTTTCCTGAATGGAACAGAAAGAGAGGAGGTTGTGTGTTATCTTTCTCTATGTTGTGGGACACATCATGTGGCAACTGCCAGAGACAATTGTGATGGTGTTGTTATTTCACTCAAATTCTGGGATTGTCCAGGCATATGTGTCTTGAATTTCACCACCCATTGTCATAGATTTTACAGTAGAAAAGTCTCTAACCAACCAACCAAAGTCCAAATTCCATGAAGACTGTGTAAGAAATTCCCTGATGTTTTGTTTATCTCTTTAGACAAATCTTTGAGTGTACCACTGCCCCCATTTACTTATTCAAAGTGCTCTCTCTTTCTGGAATATTTTTCACCCTCCCTCTCAATCAATTTGGTAAACTCCTCAAATATTTTAAGATCAAAATTCATTCCAAGCATTACTTCCTCTATGAAGTCTACCTTGATACTCCCTCCCCGCCTCTGGTAGAATTGAGTGCTTATACAATTGCACAACAACTGGAAGAATGAGGTCTTTTTCTTGTGCATCTCCCTTTTCATTTCTCCTTCATTTCATCAGGTTCCAGTAGGGAATATCTATTATATGAGTCAGGATACCTCAGGGCCTGCTATGGGAACAAACAACAGCAAAGTCTCAGTGGGCTGCAATGGACAAAGATTTGTTTATAGCCCATATTACGCATCTATCATGGATTGGCTGGAGTCTCTTTCTACACCATCATTCAGAGACTCAGGATGAGTGAGCAGCCACTGTCTTAAAAATAACTGGTGATTGTGCCAGAGAGAAATGAGAAGATTGCACATAAGCCATTAAATCCCCATGTTACTTGTATTCCTGATCTATTACTATAACTATTGAAATGAGTCCATCCAAACACAAGAAAGCCGGGAAGCGCAAGACTACCTTGTGCATGTGGGGCAGAGAGACAGAAATACTTGGTGAATAGCACTGCTTATACCCACATATGCCCCAAATAAAACCACTTATGGTTATCCCCTAGAGTTTTGAGAGAAGCCTGTTTTCCTGGGCGTGTTTATATGACATATCTAGATACAACTGATGTGTCCTTATCAAGGAGATGGGAGGAGTGGTGGTTGGATAGGTAACCAACAGTGTCTCTCATATTTTATTCCTTCAACTCCTGCAGCTAACTTCTGGGGTTGGAAGGGTCTAGGAGCTCCACAGAGCACACCATATTTTCAGTTCCATGGAGAACCATGTTACCCTGAAACAGACTGCCAGATATTTCTCCAGCTAAGATGGGTTTGTTCGTGATTGTCAGAGAACTGCAATTCAGGGTCTGCAACCATGGTGAACCATGTGTGAATCTCCCCATCGCCAGGAAAGGAGAACGATTTTATAAAAGGGAAAAGGAGTTTGGAGGAGTTAGGAGGGCTCTAGTAAACAGTGTCTGTGGCTTTTCATTGCTGTGGCTGAATTCTTGCCAGGAAAGAAGTCTTTCTTCTTCCTGTTGGGTACTGCTATCGTTGTAGGGCATGAGAGCTCCCCCTTCTGGTCTCCCAACTCTGTTTCATTGAGATTTCTGTTTATAAAATTTTTACAGTCGTGTTAAGCTTTGCATAGCTGAAACCTCTTTGTGAACCATTGCTTTGGGAACTTCCTATATAACATCTACCTATAGTCCAACAACTCTATGAGCTAGGCATTATTTTCCAGGTGGGTAAACAGAAGACGAGAGAGGTTAAATAGCTTGCTCAACGTGACAGAGCTAAAATGTGGTGGAACCAAATTTAATACCAGCCTGACTCCTGGCTCTGGAACCCTTGCTCTTTTCTTTATTTCCACAGCATCTTACACGAACCCCCTGGGTTATATTAACCTCTTTTAAAATTAGACATATTTTTAATCTGTACCCACTATCACCTGACAGTACTCTAATTTTGTCTTCTGCTATGTAAACCACATTTCTTTTTGTTTCAAACATTTCTCTATCTACAGTGTTAAGTGAGGGTATCAAGGGTTTATCTTCTTACACAGTCCTATTCTGACAACATGAGGCCGTTTTGCAGTGACAGTGTGCTTTAATTCAGAAAAATGGATGGCACAGTGATTCTTCTGCAGTAGGAGATTTATACTTATTTTCTCCTCTCTGTTAACAGGATTTATTCATAGGCCCTGAACAACACATGCCAAAGGCTGCATTTTTCCCTCGCCCCATCCTCCAAAAGAGTCATTAATATTTAATAAATAATCATTGTTATGACTTGAAATGCTTGCTATAACCAGATCAAACAAGGCAATCCGTTTTTATTTCTTAAAGCAATGAAAGGTAGTTAGTTTACTGTGTCTCTTTCAGAGAGTTTGGGTGGGGGTTTCAGCCCAATGATGCCACTTTATGATGAATATTAGTTGAATAGACTGAAATTAACATTTGATGACTTCTGCATTGATATCTGACTTTTTTTTCATAGGCAGACTCTAATAAAGCAGTCACTTAGAGCTATTGGACATATTTTAGGAGAATTTTTTGATGCTTATCTTCACTTAGATTATGAAATTTAAATCATTGCTGCTCTCAGTGTGAATACTAATGATATAGCCTGCCAGATGGAAACCTGTCATAAATTTTCACTTTTCTCTTACAGTCAGTTGTAAATCTTAAGTAAATGACTTCTCGGGTGAACTATGTTGGTGTCAGCTTTAATGCCTTATGTCCACACTGATTTCAATGTCATAAGTACCTGGAAGGCAGGCAACTCTTAATTAAATGTCATTTTCTTTTTCCATATTGAACTAGAGTGGAGTGCAGACTCTGCTGGCATTATCTGTGGCTTACTGGAGAATAGCTCAGCTCTTGCTTTCTCACAAGTGGGTTCTTTGGAGCTGTTTTAAATGCTTTGGTGTCATGCAGTTTCTCCTCTCTTAACTAAAACTGTCTCCCTTAATGTGTCTTTCATATAGGAAAACACTGTTTCCTTAGTCCTTTGTTCTCCATTTTGACAAAACACCATCTGCAGATTCTTGCCTCATTTTAACAATTTTTTTTTTTTTGCTTCAGAAATTGATGTTTTGGTTCTCTTCAGCAGTGCTAATGTCCATATGAGAACTACACTGCATAACACTTCCTTTTTGCCTATGGAGATATGTCAGTATTTAGATCAAATCTTCCAAAAGGCTTTTCTTACCAATTACGAAGAGCTTTTGGTAACTTGTGGTTACTTACCACTTACATTTCTTGTGGAGTCTTTTCCTTTTATTTGCTTTTTCAAACAGAGCCAAACTTTGAAAGGTAGTATTCCTTATTATTATTTTTTTTAAAACAAAACAGGGGACAAGACAAAATAAAATTAAATGAAAGATGGTTCAAACATTCTTGTCTTTGGAAACCCAAAGGAGAAAGATAATAATAAAAAAAAAACTCAACAAAAATATTTAGATGAGTCAATAAATTTTCCTGGTAGAATTCTTAGATATCCTGCAGGTGAGACAAATTTTACAGTTATTGAGTTATTTTCTCACCAGTTGTTTATTTATTGATTTGTTTTACCATTAAACCTCCAAACCCAGTGATAAATGTGCTTCCTTTGTTGTTACAATGTAATGCACTGAGCTTTCCTTGAAGCTTCATTAAAATTATATCTAAAGCACTGATTATAAGAAAATGATTAATAATACAATAACATAGAGAAACTGCTCTATGGAGCTGTTTGGAGTTGTGGGCTTTTTTTTATCAGCCCATAATCTGTTTTGTTCTCTGCTTCCATCCGCCCAGGGAAGCAAATGCCCGTCATCATTTTTTTTTCATCAAGCAACAAGAACCATTTTTCTGTAGAAACAAAGGCACCGACAAAACATTCTACACCATTAAAATAATTTTCTGACATGGTTTCAATAATTAGTGTATTTCAGTTTCAACAACTGTAATTAAACCTGACCTTTAAGCTAATTATGTCTTGACATTTATGATTTTAAACTGGCTTTCCCTGTGGTGATGGTGTGTTATATTCAGGTTCTAATGAATGGTTTTGTAGTATTTACCTGTTGTTAGAGGGTCTCTGTTGTGGCTTAGAGGGAACCACTTCACTCAGCATCCTGTCGCTGGAAACATAATGATGCCACTCTGAAAGAATATTATCTGCTACTATATTAGGCTGATACTGAATTTCTGTAAGAGTCTTTTGATATAATTACAGGTACAACAAAATCCTTGCTAGAAATTTTCAAAGAATAGGTCAAAAATTAACTCAGAGTTTGAGTGTTGATAAAGTGGGCCTTCTTGGGATCTAATAATTGGTGGCAGGTGAGTAGGATGAAGCTTCCTAGCTGCCACGAGAGAAATATTATATCAAAGAATCTGGGAGGGAGGAGAAACCAAGATGGCAGACTTGTCTTCTTGGCTGTCAATTGAGATTGAGCAGTGGTGGAATTTTTCCCTGATTTTTATCCTCTCCTAGGGTACTTTCAGCTCATTTTTTTTTTCCATCTTGCTAATAAAACATAGCTAACATTTATTAAGTACTTACTATGTGCCAGGTACTGTGTTAAATACTCTACATATATTATCTTAGCATTTTAACAGCCCTATGAGGAAGAAGATACTCTAGCATCTAGCACAGTTGACCCAAAGTCCTTCGATTTTCTCTGTGTTTTTTTTTCCTTGTTGTTGTTGTTTTGTTTTGCTTTTTGGCTATAGGGTTTGACTCAAAGTGTTTAAAGTCTTTTTTTAAAAAAAATTTATTGGAGTATAGTTGCTTTACAATATTGTGTTATATTGTACAGTAAAGTGAATCAGCTATACATATACATATATCCCCTCTTTTTTGGATTTCATTCTCATTTAGGTCACCATAGAGCACTGAGTAGATGTCCCTGTGCTATACAGTAGGTTCTCATTAGTTATCTATTTTATACATAGTATCAATAGTGTATATATGTTAATCTTAATCTCCCAATTCATTCCACCCCACCCTTCCTCTTTGGTATCCATACATTTGTTCCCTACATCTGTGTCTCTATTTCTGTTTTGTAAATAAGATCACCTATACCAATTTTTTCAGATTCCACACATATATGATATTTGTTTTTCTCTTTCTGACTTACTTTCCTCGATATGACAGTCTCTGGGTCCACTCACATCTCTACAAGTGACCCAATCTCGTTCTTTTTATGCCTGCGTAATATTCCATTGTATATGTGTATCACATCTTCTTTATCCATTTCTCTATTGATGAACATTTAGCTTTTTAGTTTTTTGGCTGTGCTGCGTGATTTGTGGGATCTTCTCTGGCCAGGGGTTGAAACTGTGCCCCTGCAGTGGAAGCTTGTAGTCCTAACCATTGGATCACCAAGGAATTTCCTCTTCAATATTTGGTGAAGCCAGATAATATTTTGAAGTATTAATGTCTGCGTTTCTTTTATTCCCACTTTATGTGATTACCTCCTCCCACTTCCCCACCTCACCCTGTAATCAGAGGCACCCACATTGCTTTTAGGAACCACAAGAAACAGTCACGTTTGGTTTTCTGACCTTGAAAGTGGGTCCTAAGAAAATAAGGCTATAACCAGAAAACTGGAGAGAGGATAGAGTAAGAATCAGAGTCAGGCTGCTCCTCTCCTCACCTCAGTAAAGGCAGGTCTCTGCATGAAGAAGAAGAGCAGGGAAAATGAGTGACCTTAGTGGAGGGGAAGTAGGAGGGAGATGAGTGAGTAGGGGAAGATGGTGTAAACCAGGTAAAGAGGTGGTGTGGGGTAAATAATAGGAATAGCAAAGCAGAGCACAGGGGATGCCTTGGAAACCCAGCTGTCATAGGCAGACCACTTACTGCCAATGGAGAGTATGGTTGGCCTTTCATATCCATTGGTTCTGTGTCTGCAGTCAACCAACCTCAGATCAAAAATATTCAGAAAAAAAATTCCAGAAAGTTCCCCAAAACAAAACTTGGATTTACTGCATGCTGGCAAGTATTTACATAGCATTTCCATTGTATTTACAACTACTTACATAACATTTACACTGTATTAGGTAGTATAAGTAATCCAGAGATGATTTAAAGCAGCAGTCCCCAATCTTTTTGGCACCAGGGACTGGTTTCGTGGAAGACAATTTTTCCATGGATGGGGGGGATGGTTCAGGCAGTAATGCGAGGGATGGGGAGTGATGGGGAGCTCCAGGTGAAGCTTCACTCGCTCACCTGCTACTCACTTCCTGCTGTGCAGGCCATGGACCGATATCGGGGTTGGGGTTGGGGACTCCTGATTTAAAGTATATGGGAGGATGTTAGTGAGGTTATATGCAAATACTTTCTGCCCCGCTCAGTAGCATCTGTTGGTAGCTGCCAAGATAGAGTTGTTAAGGACTTGCTGCCTTTAACCTGGTGTCTTTCTGGATCACAAAGGCTCTATCAAGCCATAAAGTGTTGAGGCATGCCCTGGCCCTGGGAGGAGAGGGAAGGGTGAGAACACAATCCAAAATAGCGTGGGCACAGCACTGCTTTAGGCTTGAGGAAAGACTTAGACATATGGGCCGTTTAAAACCAGCTGCCTGAAGTGAAGCGCTGCTTTGTCAACTCAAAATATTTCGCCCAGGGACTTGCTTGGCAGTCCAGCGGTTAAGACTCCACGCATCCTCTGCAAGGGGTGTGGGTTTGATCCCTGGCCAAGGAAGTAAGATCCCTCATGTCGCACAGCGCAGCCAAAAAAAAAAAAATTGCCCAACAAGATACTGGTCAAAGAAGTTAGTAACGAAGTTGCTAGAACATTGGGTGAAGAGGTCTTGGCCTTTGCCTCGCTTGGGTAGGTTTCAGTCAATACCATTTAGCTTCATTGTACTCAGTTCATCTGCATTGGAGGGAACTGATGGACGGCTGATGACTCTAAACTACTGGCAGTGAGAAAGGAAGAGAACAGTGATTAGAAGAATATTAAAGAGTTCAAATCAACAGCAGTTGGAATTTGAGATCAGCTCCAGGGCTTGTCTTAGCCCAGTGGTTAGTGGTGGTGTTAGGCATCACTTATGGCTTGCCTAGCTCACTAGAGGGTAAGTGCTTTGAAGTCAAGGTTGATTGTTAGTTTTATTTGGGTTTGTTTTGTTTTGTTTTTGTTTTTGTTTTCATTTGCAGTGCCTGGAACCAGTCATGAATGCTTCTGGTTGAGTAAGTTCAACTTTTGGAAAATATCTGCCCTTTCATGAAACGGCACGGATGGTCAGTCGCTCCATTGTTCTAGTCACCATCTCTCTGTTCCAGGGCCTGAGAGGAGTCCATTTAATGAGTTTGGAGGTTGTTATGACTCCAAGAGAGTCAACTCCTTGGTGTTTGGGAATCTCCTGCTCCCATGAGCATGTGGATAAGGTGGTGTTAGCTGGCTGATGACTCCTGGGGAACCTACTATGACAGAGGACCCCAGACCATCCCTGCTGTTGGCTTACAGAGGAACTAGGTGGATGGACTGGTGGCTAATTTGTTCTCCCTCTGGGACAGCCTCTGTAGAAATGGGTCTGCTCTGCAATAGCACCTCACAGAAGACAAATAGACAAATCCTATCAGCACACATGTGTTTTATGGGTCAGATATCGTGGCTCTGACCCCTGGTGGATATATTATCTGGGTCTTATAGTCCCTTGGTGTCTTGAAGACTATAGTCTGTAAAATGTGTGTTGGGTAAGACAGCTAGCAAGATTGCCATTCCTGATGTGCTGTTGGCCTGAAACTCTGCCGAGAAGGTTCAGAAAGCTGTAAATCTGATGTGAATTTATAGTGGCAGGCTGAAGTATAGCCAATGACAAGATGTCTTCATCACTTACTAACAGGGGATCGCTGACATACCTAGACCCACAAAGCTGGTCTATCGTGAGTTAAAAGTAGCATCCAGTTTACATTGCTCTTAACCCAGGTTAGCTCTAAATATTCACCACGTATTTATTCACCTCTGTAGCTTAGAGCCTTTCCTGACCCACATCTTTGCATTTCTGTGCCAGCAGTTCATTCTTTATCAGTAATGATCTTTCCAGAGCCATTTGATTTGTCTGTGCAGTGACACATGATATTTGGATAAAGTGCTATTTATTTCCTCTCTGGCTTTGCACATGGAGCTTAGTGACATGTTTCACAGGAGATCACCTGTGATGAGGACAAAGGTCAGTGGAAAGCTGTTCAAACAGAGAGGTTTGGCCTCGAGGAGTCCGTCTGAACCTCAACTCTCGACCTGTCCATTGACTGCGTTTGCTAATTGGGTCTTCAGTGCAAAACAAGGAACAATGCTCAGCATTGCTAACTATTTGTTTAGCCAGAAGATGAAAATCAATCTACCCATGACCAAAAGGGCATAGTAAACAACATCCCTGTGGAGTTGGGTGGTTTTGGCCGTGGCATTCAACAGATGTGGTCTGAGTGCTCCCACAACCTGCGTGCAGATACAGGTCACATAATTAATGTGATGTTTGCTTCCTGCATGAAGATTTTCTTCGCGATATATAGGGTTGGTGAGAGATGGATAGGGAAAGCAAGGGAGCCTGAGTTTAGTAGAAATAAGTGACCTCGAAGGTTGTTTGGGTCCAATTGAAATGATGGTGTACATTCTGATGTCTTGCGATGTATTCTTTTCTTTAAAAAGTGAGATGTAAGGATTTTACAGCTTGAGATGGAAGATAACGCAAACACGAAACAAAAAACCTTTTTCTGAGTAAATTCCTCTATTAAATTCTAGCTTGTCTGGCTGGCCGGGAACAAGGTCAGAGGAACCTAGTGGCTTCTGGGTCCCTGTTTCCCTTGCTATACTTCTGCTGATAGCCTTTCAGAGAAATTAAATAATTGATCTTATCCGAAAATCACATGGAAATGAGGAATGTTTTTACCACACAGAAAATGAAAAAATAAGCTCTTGACTTTTCTCAACTTAATGCTGTCAGAGCCAAAGGAAATTAAAGAAGCATATGTTTGGCTTTAGGAATCCGATTAAGGAAATACCTTGGAAATTAGCCCCTAGCACTGGACCTTCCGAGGTAGAATTTATTAGAAGGATCCTGAGTGGCAGGCATCTTTTATTTTCTTTTTCCCATTTAAGGTGGGAAGCTCTTTGCTCCATTCTCAGGTGCTTGATGCTAAAGCAAGCACAAAACAGGAAAGCATATTTTAATTGGGGGAATATTTTCAAAGCTTGCAACAGTAAGTTACATTGGATTGCTCCAGGAAGACATTTTTCTTAATAACAGCACCTCCTTTTCCTGCTGTAAACTTTGAAATTTATCCCTAACCAGTTCAACTTCACATACTTTCTTTTTTAAAAAGGGAGGAAAGAAGAGAGAAAGAAAAGAAGGAATAAATCCAGTGCAATGTGGCAGATGCTTTTCTGGCTGCTGCTAATCGTGTAAAGAAACAATATGATGCACGAAAACTCTGCGGATTTTATTTGGTTTATTAGCTCTGACTGCACCTCAAGCTGTCTCCCTGCTCCAATTTTAGACAACACATGACATCATAATTGCTTCTGGCATTTTACAGTAATAGATACTGGTGAGAGTTGTATGAGTTGTACAAGCTCCCCTCCCCACCCCCCACCCCCCGCCCGCCACCGCCGTGAATACTTCTTTGGAAAACAGCAACCTCTCATTTGCAGAGGACACACATTTTGACTACGGTAGTTTTCCACTATGTTGCCTGCAAGGATAGTCTGCCCTATTTAAGTTCGAAGGCAGCTTCCTACAATCCACCAAATAAATTCTCTTTTTCACATTGCACTTACCGATTTATTCAGTGTGGTATACCTGTCCAAGGTCCTGAGCAATTAGCAAAAGTTAGCCAAGACTAGGACAGCAATTAATCTATTCTCACAAAATCCAGATCCCCAAGGTGACATGTTGGACCACTTTGTAGTAGTCCTGAAATAGTATTTAGATTCTCAAAATATATGGAGAGATTTGCTTTCCTTCTACACGGGTAACCTCTGTTGTGTGCTGAAGACCCAGCTAAGGAACCGGTGGCAGGGAGATGGCTAAATGAAGTCACCAGTGCAAATCTGAGTCTATGGCTGACCCAAGCACTGGATGATAAGGACATCTTCATAAATATGTGAAGCTAAAGCTGATGCAGACTTTGACTGCCACGCAGCAGATTAGCATTCTTAAACTGTGTCACAGTCCAAACAGTGCCGGCTTGAATATTTATTATGTTCTTTAATCTTGCTGAGTAAACAGACTAGACTTATGAGCAAAGGAAAGGAGCTTCCTTTTCAAGGAACAGTGTGTCCAGAAAGGCTTCATAAAGACATTTATTGTTAGAGATGGCAGGGTTGGTGGAGATCATCGAAACCCCTCCTTTACACGTGGGGAAAGAGAACCAGAGATGGTAAGTGACGTCAAAGGTCACCTAGCTACTGTGTAGTGGTGTTGAGACTGGTTTTCTCGTCTTCTGATTTCTAGGGAATGTTCCTTCTCATTGCAAGCACCCTTGCAGCTGGGGAACAGCCTACGAACCTGCAAACATTTTTCTGCTATCCTGCAAAATCACATAGAGATAGTGGTCCTGAGCTGCTTTATATGTTTTTTCTCGGACATCCCTTCACACTGGCCTCTGGGAGGAATAGTAGGAATTTCTCCAGCCCTCCTGCTGCATGAACCACAGCTGGAATGTGTGGCCTGGCTTCTCTCTGCCTCATCACAGTCTATTTATGGCTCATTCCTTCAAGATGCTCCCCTCACTTATGGCTGTAAATAGTGTGAGCATAAATAGTCATATATTACAATGTGAGGCCTGAGCCAATTCGAAGTAAACACCCTTCTGTGTGTCCAGAACCCTATGAATCTCTTGTATGGTTCTTAACACTTTCTACTTTGAATTATCATCTTTTATCTCATATAATACTGCTTTTTACTATATTGCAAGTGTCCAAGATTGGTATTATTACCTCAATTTTATAGGTAAGTAAGAATTTAAGAGACTTACCCAAAATAAATGAAAACTAACTAACTAACTAATTGACTGGCTGCCTGACCAGTGTTGAAACCAAGATGTCTAGTTCCTAGTCTATTCTTTTTTCCAGCCCCACATTACGCCATCTCCCTACAATGCCTGGCACAAAGACAATAGTTAATATATTTGTTTTGAATAAATGAGGCAAAATTTGACTTCCATATACCTCCATTTTGATATTCAGAGATACCTGAATCTCAGAGTCCTGGAATGAATTTATCACCTTCCCTTACAAATCTGCTTTCCAACTTTTGTTCCTTATTTTACAAGAAGATGCCCTGCTTATTTATCTGCCCAAAGCAAAAACCTGCAAGTCACCCACAATCCAGGGAATCTTCCCCAAACCTGGCTAATTCTTTCCTCTGTGTCTTGGTTCCCGTCTTCTCTCTCTGCTGTTGCTATCCTAGATCAGGTCCTCAATATCTCTGGGCTGCACTAAGACAGTAATCTTAGAGGACTCTCTCCCTCCGGGCTCACCTCTCTTCTGCTTGTTCCTTACAGAGCTGCCAGTTCTAATTCACGAATGTGATGATGGCACTCTCTTCCATCACGGAGCCCCCTTTGCAAGGATCAGAATCTTAAGCATGTCATCTCTTAATGAACTGGCCACTGCTTGCTTTTATAGAGTTATCTCTTGCCAGTCTGGCCTTCTCACTCTGAAGTCTAGCATCATTGAACGGTTGTCATTGGTCCCACAGGCTCTTTCATACTTCTAAGTCTCAGCAGTGCTGTTCCCTAGAATGCCCCCTTGTTTGACAGAGTTGTACCTACAAAAATGATATTTTGAAGACATGTAACCAGTTCTTCTATCAATAATGTCCATGTTCTTTTCACAATGTCAAAGTGGCATTTTGAAAGCTTCTGGGATTTTTGCTTCGGGCCAATGAGATACCATATATGTTTACTAAAATGGTTAAAATTAAAAAGACCAGCTATAGGAAGTGTTTGGGAGGATACAGAGGAAATGGAACTGTCATACATTGCTGGTGGGAATGCAAAGTGATACACTTCCTTTGATACTTTCTGTAAAAGTTAAGCATATTCCTACCTATAACTCAGCCCTTATAGTCTTTGTTATTTACCAAAGAGAAACAAAAACATATGTCCATACCAAGGCTTGTATACCAATGTTCATAATGGTTTTATTTGTTATAGCTCCAAACTGAGAGCAACTCAAATGTGCATCAACAGGTGATGGGTAAACACATCATGGTCTATCCATGTAACAGAGGACAACTCTGTAATAAAAAGGAATAGACTATAGATATACTCTACAATATAAAGAATATCCAAATACTTATGGTGAATGATAGAAGCCAGGGAAAACCCAATAAATATTGTGTGGTTCCAGTTTCATAAAAACCTAGGAAGTACACCCTAATGCATAATGACAGAAAGCTGATCAGTTGTTACCTGGAGAAAGGGATACCATGAGGAGAGGATGGGGAAGAAAAGGAGAAATAGATTTAAAAAGGCCATGAAGAAGCTGTTGGGGATGATGCATTTGTTTATTATTTTCACTGTGGTAATGCTTTAACAGGTGTTGACACATGGAAAAACACTGCATTTATACATTTTAGGTATGTGTAGCTTACTGTGTGTCCATTAGCCTCAATAAAACTCTTTTAAAAATTAGGTTATAAAATCTAAAAGTAATGAATTTTCAGTTGTGAGAATTTCAGGCATTTTGGTGAGTGGCACGGTCCTGGTCAGAGAATCCTGCTTTGCCCTGGTGTATGTGTACCATCTAGGAGTAAGTCTTGTCTCAGCTATAGCGATTGACTATTCCAAGTAAAGTATTTTCTAGGAGTAAATTTCATGTTTGGAAATGAAAAAAGAAGTGGAATATCTTGCTGAAAAGGATGAAGAAATACCAGATAGTTTTATCTGGGATTTTCTTCGTGTGTTAGGGTAGGCAAAATGCTTTAACAAAAGGACCCAAAACACGAGTGGCTCAGGAATGTAGGAACTTGTTTCCCATTCTTTGCAGGTCCTTGGATGGCAGTGCTTCACACAGTGATTCAGAAACCTTTATCTTTCCATCTGATGGCTCCACCATCCCTCAAGACCTTGGTGTCTTCTCTTGCATCTTGTCAGCAGGCAGAGGATGTGCGGGTGGATGGTGGCGTTGGAGGTGTTACGTGGCCCAGGGTTGGAAGTGGTGGACCTCACTTTTACCCATACACCCATACATCCCATTGACCAGAACCCACCCTCAAGACTGCACTCATCACCAACAGGTCCAGCTGTGTATCCAGGAGAAAAGGGAAATGTCTACCAGTCTCAATCACACTCCTTAATACTACCCTCACCTTAACATTTCTTAAGAACCCATCACCACCATGTGACAAATACACCCATTCATTATTTAATAAATATTTTTGGTGCACTTCCCATGTGAGAATACACCACAGACTGGGTCCCCAACCTCATTATATTTACAGTAGCACAAAGGGATATGGTGTACACAAGGGGAAAGGAATATTAAAAAGATACATTTATAAGCTATTCATTATAATTGAGGTAAGTGTTACAAGAAGAAAGATGACAGAGCACTCATAGTCTCCTTATGAACATGATGAACACTTCACTCATCCAGTTCTTTCTTATTGAACATTAAGTGTGGGGCATTGAATTGTCCTGGTACAAAACACCCAGTCCCATAAGTTGCAGGCATCCCTGCCCTTGTGGAGTTTACAGTGAGTTAAAGAAATAAAACACCTACACAAGGAACTCTAATAAAAGCCCTTTTAGATGTGTTATAAGAATTTGGAGTGGTGACAACTTGTTACCCAAAAGGGCTATTAACCCTTTCTTCTGGTAAGAAACTGCATTTCCCAGCTGTGATGATTTATTTTATGTGTCAGCTTAACTGGGCTAAGGGATCTCGAGACAGCTGGTAAATCATTATTTCTGGTTGTGTCTGAGAGGGTGTTTCCAGAATAGATTAGCATTTGAATAGGTAGACTGAGGAAAGAAGATCACCTTCACCAATGCAGGTGGGTATCATTCAATTCGCTGATGACTTGAATGGAACAAAAAGGCAGAGGAAGTGTGAATTTTCTCTTTGTGCTTGAGCGGAAACATCCATCTTCTCCTGCTCTAGAGCGTCGACTCCCTGGTCCCAGGACTTTGACCTTGAGCTGAATTATACCACTGGCTTGCCTGGTTCTCCAATTTGCAGATGGCAGATTATGGGATTTCTCAGCCTGCACACTTGTGTCGGGCAATTCCTGTAATGAATCCCTCACCCCCCTTTTTGTCTCTCTCTCATTGATTCTGTTTCTCTAGAGAACCCTGACTAGTACACAATCTCTCCATGCAGCTGGGTGTGACCTTGAGACAATTTTTATCAGTAAAATGTGAGCAGAAATGATGTATTCAAATTTTATCTCTCTTGCTTAAAAGAACATCATTGCCCCTGCATTCCTGCTATTTCTCCTTTCTCTGAGCTTTTAGGATATAGCTGTGACTCAACTTCAACTATGTAGACAAGGACAATGACCAAAAAAAAAATGGCAGAACCAAGGACAGAAGGTGTCTGGGTCTCCAAATGATGGGGGCACACCTGGACTACTCATTTCAGGAATCTTATGTCAGAAACCCATACACATTCATCATATTCAAGCCACAGTATTTCTGGGTCTTTTCATTACAAGAGCTCAGTCTTTACCCCAAAGTCATTCTGTGAAATGTAAGAAAATAGAGTGACTTTCAGAGGAGACAGATCCTTTCCTGCTGCAGTGATCAGGGGATGCTTCATAGTGAAGGCAACATTTAGCTTCAACATTTTTTAATGGGTCAAGGAAAGGGGACTTCAACAGAGGGATGAAACTAAGCAAAGGTTTGGGACTAGGAAAGCATCAATTAACCACAAATTCACATCATCGCACACAGCTACAGACAAACTCATCCCCTTCTCCCTCCCACCATGCAGGCTGTAGCATTCTCTAATTTTAGAAGTGCCTTTTTTTGTTCATTCTAGTTTAAAGATATTTAATAACCTTTATGGTTGGCAACATACTTGAAATTATTTTTAGACCTTTTTGGTGACATTTACCATTATAATTAGTCTTCTTTCATAGTACTACTCATAAACCCTGAACTACCACTGCAGTGAAATGAGGATAATGGAGAAATTTGGTTCTATGACTCAGCTTCGAGTCTCCTGATAGCCTGGAGAGTCTGGGTTGTTTAGAATTTGGGGCATTAATCCTCTTAACATCTCTCCATCATCTACTTGTACCCATTTTTGTGGATCAATGTGTGCAGCTTACGCTTGCCTTTAAAGGGATTTTCTTTGTTTCAGGCTGAATTGTTTCCCCCATCTACAGTCATATGTTGAAACCCTAACCCCAGTACCTCAGGATGTGACTGTATTTGAAGATGGGGTGTTTAAAGAAGTGATTAAGTTTAAATGAGGCCTTAGGGTGGTCCCTAATCCCATGTGACTAGTATCCTGATAAGAAGAGGAAATTTGAATGCAAGAAGAAACACCAGGAATGCATGTACACAGGAGAAAAACCATGTGAGAACACAGGGAGATGGAGGCCATCTGGAAACCAAGGAAGGAGGTGTCAGGTGACACCAAACCTCAGACAGTTTGATCTTGGACTTGCCAAGCTCTGGAACTGTGAAAAAATAAGTTTCTGATGTGTAAGCCACCCAGTCTGTGATATTTTGTTATAACAGCCCTCGTAAACTGGTATATCATCCTCTTACCCTCTTTTCTAAACATAAACCTTGAGATTCTGTTACCTTTGAGCTCATTGTCAGGACAGTCTGCTTTAAGGTTTAGAAAATGTTTGTTACATACAAGATCTCATTCTACTTTAGATAACTGTGAAGTAGTCTTCAGGCTATTATTGTCCCTGTTTACAGATGAGGAAAACTGAAGTCCAGGAAAGGTGTTGGCTTGTTTGCTTGAAGTTTTGCCAACAGATCATTATGGAACCAGGAATCAAGCCCAGGTCCCCTGATTCTAACACTGGTGCTTTAAGAGGTCAAGCCTCCTCTCCTGGTGGTATTTGTTTCTACAAGACTTAGCTGGCAATGTCACCATTGCAATATAGAGAGACGTGTGTCGGTTCTGGAGCTGTATTGCATGGGACTGAATCCTGGTGTGTCATATCCTAGCTGTGTGACCCTAGGCGAGTTAATCATTTTATGCCATAGTTTCCTCATTTACAAAATAGGGGTAAGAATAATGCCAGCCTTACGATATTTTGGGAAGATTAGCTGATATATGTAACATGCTTACTATGTGTCAGTTTCAATCATTATTATTATTCTCTGCTTTATTTTGATAATCCAGGTCCTGAAAATTCAAGGCAAATCTTCTCAAATTTCAAATGAGAACCCTCTGGAGAATTCCATATTCTCTAAATTCCAATGTTTCCTCTTGAAAGGGGAGCTTCTAATATAGAGATATCAATACTTGTAAAGACTTTAAGTAGTTGGAATCCAATGACACAGAGCCCTAAGTTGACCAAAATTCCTTTTTTAAATTTTACTTTTAGGGGGAAGAAACAAACCAGGAGAGATACTTGATATTTATTCATACTGTTATTAATAGTAATAACCATCAATAATTAATTCAGATGGTAAACATGGTGTTTAATGAGCACCTACTTTGTGTAACAGATTATGCTGGGTGCTGTGAGGGACACAAACATTAAACCAAATGTTTAATCTGTCCTCAAGCCATTTACAGTTTAATAGCGAAGAGAGGACATAAGTTTAATGTAAGGCATAGATAATAAAAGAAATGAGAGGGATATAAGTATTTTTCCAAATTGCAAGAAATCTGGAATTAAGGGGAAAAATCTGTTTTTCAGTCAAGGCAGATCACAGACCCAGTGGATTTGGGTTCTGTCTCCTACTGTCTGTACAATGAAACTAATATTAAGAGGGTGATCTCTGGGGACCTGCAAGAACCTCGTTTATTACAGCAAGATTCACTGTGGTTTACTGAACCACAGTGTAGGAAAGGTCTGTGAGCAAAGAAATGAAACAAAAGATTTTGATTCTTGCACCACCCAGGATTATATCACCAGGATATTCTGCTCCCACTAGCTTTGAGCCTCCCTGACCTCACCTGGAGCACAAAAACACACTTTTTAGTGGCTTCAAAAGTTCTGTGTTTTGGGAATTTTGAGAGGGTAGTTGCAAAAGCTCTTACTGTTTGACTAGACAGATTGGCAAATATAGAGAAAAAGAGAAGTGGTAAATAACAAGGACAGTTATCTCGATCTTATGATAATTATAGATGGAGCTTATCACCCCATTTTATAGATTAAGAAACTGAGGCATAGAAAAACCAAGTACTATGCACTATATCACGCAACTAGTAAGTACTGGGGCCAGATTCCTAGCTAATTCCAACAGGGTGCAGAGAAAGTATGCTTAACCCTGCATTATACTCCTAACAATAGTGCAAACATGAGCAAAGCAAATGAAGAGGCAATTCACAGGTAAGAAAATGTAATGGACAATAAACACATCAAAGGCTATTCAGTCTTTCTAGTAATTAGAGAAATAAAAACAAAAACAAAAAACAATGAGTGTCATTGAGTGTCATACAACTCTGTTGTTAAAGCAGGAAAGCAGTCATCGAGAAAATACAAAAAATGAACATAGCTGAGTGCCAATAAAACTTCATTTTCAGAAACAGGTGGCAGGCCAGATTTGGCCAGTGGGCTATAGCTTGCTGACCTCTACGTTGTGATATTCTATAGAGTGTGATATAAATACAAAAAGGAACAGATAGACGAAAAGGAATATCCCAGATACAATATTAAGAAAGAATGCAAGTTTCAAGGTAACATGTCTGGTAGAATGCAGTTGTTGTGAAGAATTGTAGAGCAAAATGCACATGATTAAAGTATGGGTACCTGCCCCGATTAATATATGGGCATAGTGCACTGGACTACAACGTGGGCTATGGAGACAGACTGGGTTTTGACCTTGTTTCTACTCCCCGTGTGGCCTTGGGCAAGTTACTTGCCCTTGCTGAGATGTCTCCTTACCTACAAAACAGAGATAATGGTGTACCTGCGCCTGTGGTTATGAGAAAACGTGAGTGCCTGCCCAGAGTTAGCACCCTATGTGCATGTGGTCGGCATCCACAAGAAGTGCTTTTACTATAGCTGATCTACATGCCCTCCCGTTCCCATTGGTTCTTTGGTTGCTCGTGTGCTCTTCGTGGCTGTTAAAATTCTCCTGCTTCTGTTCCCACTAGTGACAGGCTTCTTTTTTCCCTGGAGTTGTATGCCATCATCTTTTTTTTTTCCTGTTGCTGCACCTTCTCTGCTCTCAGCTTGGCTGCTCTGTCCCATCTGAGTCTCTAGCTAGTTACTGCATCTCTTATAGAGAACCAATACCTTTGGTGCATATTTCCTGCTGTCCAGGTACTTGGAACAAACCTCACCACCCTCAAAAAGTGTCTCTCACTGATGGCCCTGAAACTCCATGACTCTAGGCAGACTCTGGGTACCTGGATGCTCCCCTCCTTAGGGTGAACTCTGTCATACATCATCTCTAACCCCCACATCCTTTCATATACTTTTTGACCTCATTTTTTTCCTTCACAAGAGTGTTTTATCTTGATGTCCGAGGATCTCACCATCTTCCCTAAGTTCTCGTCCCATTTCTGCCTAAAGTTCTGCAAAAGGAACTCTTAGTAAACTGTCCTACTATGCTAGAATTTGGGGAAGCCCTAGCATGTCTCCACTTCATCTGAAGTAGTCAGACCTTTGCTATGTGCTGCACTTAGAATTTTCTTGGAAATATGATTGGGGTGGGGGTGGGGACAGGTAAGCAATCCTTGAAAATGAATGTGTTCTTTTCCTTTAATTTTTAGTATTTTCGCTGGTGGCGACAGACATATCAATTAGAAATAACTGGGGTCTAAGGTTCAGGAAAACTTCTCCAGGTAAGAGTCATAAAATAACAATCCCTTCTGCTATCTCAGCTGCCTCAGGTGGCCTTCCCTGCATGTGAGATGAGTTGCAACATTCATGTGTGCCTGGCTTCATAAACATTTACTATCCTCTACTCATTTCACCAGAAAACAGAAGGTTAAAGCTTGTACTTACACCTTCTAACCTCTCTGAAGAAGTTTGGCTTTTCTTTTGTTGAACAGGAGGCTTCCCTGGGGGTGAATGATGCTAGTTGACCCTCACAGGAATGCACATCCAGAGATCACAGAACAGACTGCACAAGAGCAAGACATTGAAAATTCATGCTGTGCCCAAGGAAAAAGCAAGCTTAAGGACCAAAATCCTAAACAGATTTTGTTTGGTACACATTCATCTAAACAGCTCTTTGTTTCTTCGCAACTATTCACCCTCATTCTTCCCATTGGAAGTGTTTGGGCTCAGAGTTCAGATGGTTTGGTTGACCTTTTTTATGTAAGTTGGGAAAATTATCTCACCTTTCTGAGCTTTCCTTTTTTTTTTTTTTTTTTTTTTTTTTGCAAAATGGCATAACTAACTGTGTCATAAGGAAGTTACAGACAATTGACATTTATTGAGTTTTGACATGTACCATATATTTTATACAGTAGTGGACTTCCTTCATCTTGGGTGATACGTAGCATGTATTCTCTTTCCCTCTGACAGCATTCTATTTCCTGTGGGAGATTTACCTCTCCCCAAGTATGTGTATTCTTAGTGGGAGTATAGATCCAGGGGTCTCCTTTCTTAACCTTGGAATTGATGGTGTCCCTTTCGCCAAAGCTTTCTTTACTTCACCCAGTATACCCAAAGGAATGTCACATAACTCAAATACAGTTAATCAGAACTTCTGGTTTGGGGACCTTAAGTATTGAGCAAAGTGACTGGAAGATACAGCTAGAATCCATTCACTACCGGAGCCTCCACTGTGGGACGGCAGTGTGCTTCCTGCCATGAACACTTTCTGGGAGTCTCTATCTGGTGAGAGCCCTGTCCTTTAGCTTTCTCCTTAATCTTTTTACTTCTTCCATTTTTTTCTCCAAATCTTTTTTTTTTTTTGAGTCTTCTTTTCATTTGTTTGCAACAACAACAAAAATCCTTATTTATATACATGACCATTATTTTATTTGATTCTGACAATAATCCTCTGAGGTAGGTACAATAGCTATTCCCATTGTCCCTATGAGGAGACTGAGACTCCCAAATGTCAAATAACTTACCTGCATCATGTAGTGAGAGGAGAAAATTAAATTAAGGAGTGAAAGATTAAAGAAGATAGAAGCATTTGAAAGGAACTTGCACAGAGTAGGCACTTATCAACACGAATTAGTCAATTCTAAAATTAATTCTGAACCTTTGAACTCAGTGAAAAGTGACTACCTATTGTGAGGGGGAAAAAAATAATATACCCGGTATGAGAAAATATAAAATAAAGTGGTGATTCAATGGTTTATAGTTTTACACAAGTATTGTTCATCTCTCGAAACCAGGGCTTTTTGAGGGCATGTTATCTGCTCTGGGATTTTACTGTGTTTCTGAAGAACATTAGAAAATTTGTGTACTCAGGTTGTAATGAACAATGCATATTAGAAACAAGCCACAGGGTTTGGATTCAGATCCTTTTCTTGTGGTGGTCCGGACCTTGACATAGCCATTGTCACAGCTTAAAGATCCCGCTGACGCCTTTGTTCTGCAATAAGCAAGAACAATCACTGAGCCCTCCCAGTCATCCCTGGAAGAGCATATATGACAGCCATCAGGGGAACGTTTCCAAGACAATTATTTAACAGAAATTTCACAATATAGCAGCGACTACTCACCAGGTGCTTGAGACTGGTAAAAGTCTAACAGCATGGCAACCGTTTCAATAAACCCTGTTATTAAGTTTATCTGGACTTCTGTATATCTCAAGAGGCCAGTTTGATTTATTTTCGGTGTATTTTCATTTAAGCAGCTTCGGTTTTTGATTCATTTATTGCATATACTTGATGCTCTACTGATATACAATAAAATCCCAGGCCCTTGAATGTTGATTGTACATGGAAACATTTTTTAATGGAATAAATTCTGAGGGGAAAGGTGAACAGTGTCTGTTCTTTTCCTTCCTTTCTTTAGGTGTTTTCTACTTTTTCTTTCTTTTTTCCTTTTCTTTCTTTAAATTTTTTTGAATCCAAGGCTAACATAGAATGGACTGCAGGCTCCCTGTGGGCGATTGTGTTAAATTAAATCTGACCTTTTCCAAATGGTCATTTTGGTCATTTGGAAATGATGAAGGATCAACACTTGATTAGTATAATCAGCAACATGCTCTCCAGCTTGCTTGCAAGACTATTTTCCATTGAAATAAAGTGGTGTGGACTTGGAGGACTCAGGAATGGCCTGACTTTCTGACTGTTCTGCTCGGTCAATATGTCAATAACCAGGGGCTGGGGGGAGCCTGTCCCGTCTAACTTAACCCCTGGCCTTTGCACACACTCACTCTTCGGCTGAGTTCCTGATCATGCTGGGGCTGGTTTTCACATGCACCTCTTGTTAAGGTTGTGGCTTTGTTTTAAAATAATGAGGCCAGCCTGAACAACATGCTCTGGGGAAGGAGCAGGCTTCTTCTGTGCTCAATAATACTTGGGTTTGGGCTCTCGTATTCTCATATAAAGCTCTACTTGAAGAATTTCCTTGCAGCCTGGCCTGCCATAAGTGCTGAGTGTCTCCTCTGATGGGGGAAAGTTTTCTTTATTGGATGGGTATCCTCAAATGTGGTTTCAGGGGTCCTTCTGGTGGGTCTGCTGACAGAATCAGAATATACATTTGTCCTCTGATTAAAGGACACTCCTTTGGGGACGATTTATTGTACAGAATAATTGTGCAGAGGAATTTGGGAAAGGGACTTGAGGCAGTTGTGTTTATTCTCCACATAAAGAATAAGTAACATTCCCTGATAATGACCAGGGTACTGAAAACATGTCTTAAACCAAAATAACATTACTGTCACAGAGCTCTGAAGAAATGTTTACAGACTTTCTTTATGTGGAGAATTGCAAACATATATTTTGCTAGTTTTCTTGAATGTTAACTTACTACTGTGAGTTTAAGGCACAGCTATAAGGGTTAAAGAGGATGATAATTATACTTATGACATAGGGATACAGAATACGTTTAAGGCATTTAGCATAGCAATCACACAATGAATGTTAATATTATTGTTATTACTCTCTTGAAAGAGAAAATATTTGTAGAAATGCAGCTGAATTCATTGCTGTTTTACATTTGACTTTTAGACATCAAAAATACATATTTTCATAATTTATTGAATCATAAAGCCCTAGCTGTTAAGTGACTTGACCAAAGCCGATGTGGTGGTTCCAAAAATCACATAAATTCTTTGACTTTCCTCCCATAAAGAAGTGGCACTTAGTTCCTTTCTCCTTGAATACGGACAGGCCATAGTGGCTTGCTTCTACTAAACATTTAGGAGTGCAGGGATATGAAAATATATGACTTCCCAGTTTATAAAAGGCAGCACTTCTAGTTCCCCCTATCTCTTGAAATGCTCCCTCTTAGAGTCTAGCTGCCATGGCTCAAGGAAGTGCAGGCTACACACAGGTATTTTGGGCAACATCGCCTGTGGAAATCCCAGCTGACTGCCAGTGTCAAGAGCCAGACATGCAAGGGAGGAAGACTTTGGGATGACTCCAGCCCCAAGGCACCGTTAGACTCCAACCGCATGGGAAATCCTAAGCCGCACCCTCCTCCGAGCCCTGAAACTTCCCAAACTGTGAGAGGGAATACTAATAACTGATGACTGCAGTGTATGGCATTACATTTGATGTGGTTTTTTTTTTTTATTCTGCAATAGCTAACCAAGATAATCGAAGTACCGTAATTAGAACTCAGTTCCTCTGACGTTTGTCGATTGTTTTGACTGCTTCCTTGAAGTGATTTCTTGGCTTTCATTTGGTTTAGATTAGAACTTACAAAATGCTTTTATTTCAGGTATACTGAGGGTCTTAGACTATTTTTAGAAAATGAGATAGCTGGGAAGGATATCAGAGCTTATTTAATTGAACCTCCTCGTTATACAGATGAATAAATTAAGCCTCAGAGAATTCATTCTTTAGGAGCATTGTAAGTGGTGAGATGCAATGGTCATCTAGAACTTGCTAAGTGTCTAAATGCTGCATGGTGGCTGGCAATGATAACAGTTATAAGCAATGGCACTCAACCAAGTTGTTCCCACACGCAATTGACCACAATGCATAGTTCGTTACTATCAGGTCTGCTTGATCAAATAATTTGGGCTTCTGCTTGATTTTGGAAGGCTTGAATTGTGCCTGAGGAATGAATGAATTTATTGTCTGGTATCCACTTCATTTTCTGCTTTGTCGACAGAATCAAAATACTCACTTAAATGCATATAGGCGTGCACACGCATACCGTTATTCATTTGTATACGTTTACATTAGAGTTTGAAAGCATTTTTCCCCTTTCTCTTTGAAGCTGTTGGAAGAAATGGATTAGAAAATTGAAAACTATAAAAGACAGAATCAAGGTGTGTGAAAAACAAGGAGTTTGCTGAAGAAGCCAGTCTTCTGTGGTTGGGTGAGGGGATACTTTTGCTATTGTTGACAGCACAGTGGTCTCGCAGAATCCTGGGGGAAGATTGCAAGAAGGTGATGGGGAATTTCTATTTTTTGCTTTTGCCCACTCTGCATATATGTGCCTGAGGGATAGAAAGTTAATCTCAAGTTACCCAGGTTTTTTTTTTTTTTCTTTTTTCTTTTTTCTGCTGCTGCCAGTGCTTTTTAGTGGCTTCTGCTCCTCTAGTTCCCTGAGGCTGAAATGAAAGAGGAGGCCTTGAGAGGCCCAGTGCCACCACGTAGAGCACTCAATACATTAAACATTGAGCCAGTTCTTCTCTGCTGAGTGCTCAGCAGTCTGGGTGGTGCTCAAATACCTCTTTCTTAATAACACTTTCTTACATGTCTAAACCTTTCACACCTTGAAGGCTAGGTAAACTATTATGGGTTTTTAAATATCTTTTGCTGTGATTTTGGTCAGCAGGTTGATGGGCTGTTGTGTGACCTCCATAGATTGTATGTGCTTTTCCACCAGCTGTTAAGGAGGAAGAGTTACGCCTGAAAGAGAGGACACTATAACTTTTGGATTTGTCTGAGGTCTTAGCATAGCTAGACGTGGCCAAGGAGAAGGGGGCCTGTGGGTGTTTTATTCTTTACTTTCTTGGTCAGTGGCCCAGGATATAGTTGACGTATCTCTGATTACAAAAAGAGAGTAAAATTAGCTACCTTTGTTCTGGTCCTATGGTTCAGAGATGTGAGTCATATGAGAAAAAGCCACTTTGGTGTAAAGAGACCTACCTAGGTTCAATCCAAGCTCCATCATTTATGAGATGCTAGTATGTTACTAACTTCCTCAGGTTCCTCATCTGTAAAATGAGAATAATACTAATAACTTTATTGATTAAAAAAGATGCAATTCAGGAGCTATCCATCAAGCACCTGGGATTTTTTTTTTCTTTTTTGCTTTGCATTTCTACTTGATAACATAATCTAGGCCAAAATTTGAATTGAATGTATTGATAATCAGGCTGAGAAAGAGAAAATAGGATAATTCCATTTTTATTTTATATATAAAATAAGACTTCAAGTTTAAGAAATTTTAACTCTAATGAAAACAGAGATTTTATCTGTCTGAATCTCCTCTGTGTTAAAAGCTCTGTTTCAAAAGTTTCAAATGTGTCTCCTCTCCCCTCCTCACTCACACAATTTCCAGGGAGAAGTAATACTTTAACCCATTTGATATAAATTAGTTTCAGATAAAGTTAAAGAAAATCCTCCTGACAGTGGTATTACTTTCATAGAGGAAGATGAAAGCGTATTATTACAGTTATGCTACATTTTTTTTTTCAAAGAAATGACTCCTGCTGAGTTTCATTATTGCAAACCCTACATTTCATCTCAGGAATACGGCCAAAGCCCAGTGGCTGAAGGGGTACTGCACTATTACTTGTACAGGATGAAGCATAATTGTTAGGATGGGTGAAGCAATGATGAATATCCCTGTTCTTTTTCTTTCACAAGATTGCAATTCTGTAAATCATCAAAATGCAATCCAATTAAATGTATGGTGTGAACTTACAAGGCCTGATCCCTTGCATTACAGAAGGAGGGCTGACGTTTCTTTCTTCTAGGGTACACTAAAGATGCAGAGAGGAGGCACTGTTGTATACATTCTAGGTGTAGAGAACGATGGAGTTGCATCTAAGGTGAAAATCTCCTGTTGTTAAGATTACCCTTGAAAATCCTCAGGAAGGCGACTCACTGGAGGTTGACATCTGTGTCAGGAAATCCACCGCAGCCTATTTTTCCTCCAGTGCTGGAGCACACAGATCGTGCTTTGGTCGGGCCACAGGGGAAGACGTTGGCTTGCCTTTGGGATAGGTTGTGCAGAAAGCGGCTCCCCTTTAGCCCAAATTCACACTGTGGTGAGGTGAGCGCTTACACTGGAGAGACACACGAGTCTACTGAGGGGTGGCCCAGACACAGCCCGGTCTCTCTCATTCCCAGGCACAGGAGCCGGGAGTGGGATTTTGCTTGGAAATAATTACATTGCTTGTGTGGTTATTTCCATATCTTCCTGTCTCTCTGACGTTCTCTCTCTCTCTCTCTCTCTTTTTTTTTTTTACCTAAGAGCATATCTTTAAAGTTTAAAAAATTAAATGTGCATATAATAGAACTCTGCTGAATATGCACTGAACTCTGTCATTATTTTTAAATCCCTCTGTTTTCAGACTCAAGATTTATTAGCGTTTTGGATTGATGTCTCCTTTTATCCCAAGAGCTCAGAGTCCCGGAGGCTGATGGAGGAGGATGCAAGCTTGCTGAATGGCTTACGGATGGTCTAGGCTCTCTAAGACATTGATCCACACCAGTGTCTGCTCAACTCAGCAGGGGACCGTGGAGCTTCTTAGGTGGTCTGAGGCTGTCTCTTTTTTTGAAAAATGTTCAGCCTTTTCCTCTGTTGTAGTGAATAATTTATTTAATACAGACAACTACAGTCAGGAACACACACACAAAAATCATTTGTGTTTCATCAAAGCAAAAACAAACTCTCAAAAAAAAACAAAAAAACAAACTCTCTATTTATTCTGGTAAAGATTTTTTTTAAACAGTGCCAATTAAGAGGAGTTATGTGCTTTGGTTTGCAAACTGGATATTTGGTGTACTGAAGTTGAACCTGGGAGCTCTAAAGCTTTGAAGTAGCATGAAGCAGTGAAAGAGTCGAGGACTTGTAGCCAATTGAATGTTACTTATATGCAAAGTTTTAGGTAATGAGAGATGATACTTACTATAAGCCAGATCCTGTTATAGGAGCTTTTCATATATTAGCTCATCCTTAATCTTCCCCCAAATCCTATGATGTAAGGCTATTATCTTTATCTTCATTTTAAAGTAGTGGAAACAGAGGCAGAGAAGTTAAACAACTTGCCCCAGGCCACTCAGCTAGGAAGTAGCAGAACTGGGATTTGAACCTAGGCAATCTGGCTCCATTCCTATGTATTTAATCGCTGCCTCTCTGTTTCCCCTTCACTCTATCTCACCTAATCCTCATGACAACTGTGCAATGAAACTACTATTATCTACAGTTCAAATATGAAATTGCCAAATGAGCTCAAATTCATCTGCTTCTAAGAGAAAGATTCAAGGTTTGGGTCCAGGCTTCTCAAAAAAGTAATAGTTGTCCAAATACCTTTTTAAAGAGGGACCTGAGTTGAAGTTGTAGCTGTGCCTTATGCAAGCTCTGTGACCTCGTGTCTGTCACTTATTCTTCTGCAGCCTCAGTTTCCTTATCTATAAAGTGGTGATGATGATTCAGCTCTGCCCACCTCATGGTGTGAGGATACAAGCAGGTGAAATGATAGCATACTGAAAACTTCTTTCTTTCCAGTGCCCTTGCAGTTAGTAAGGGAGTCTGTTTGGGTCATTCCCCTCTTTCATTTTCCAAGAGATGATATAGTGAACTGCAACCTGGAAAGGCCCTTTCCTAAGCATGGAAGTTACTTCCCAGGAGGGACTTGGGTGCTGAAGTACTTGGATCTGCCCCATTAATCTATGTGGTAGAGAAGTTTCTAATTTTCCTGACTTTGCTTGGGACCCCAGGCTCAGGTACCACCTGGAGGATAAAAGGAAGCTACTTAAAATAACACCAGCTATTTTTGTAAAAATGATAAAATATTTTGGGGAAGAGAAGCGGCTCCTAAAACAAGCTACTATGACACTTCCTCTTGATGAAAAAGGTTTACTCTCATGACACAAAACTGTACTCTGGGCTATTAGAAAACAGAAGGCCCAAGGACGCATTTATGACATCATGTAAGGGCTGATATTATTTTAAAACCTCATAAAACTATTGACAGATATTCTTCAAAATCTAAAAGTATGATTCTGGGAGTCAGTGTGAAGGCGAGTGAGGCCAAGAGTTCAACTACGATTGTGAGGGATGGGATTTATGAGTGATAATCTGGTATCCATGGAGGCAATGGTCCCAGTGGTCGGTTGATTCATAGAGTAGGTGGGGAGGTAGGCTGGGTCCAGATACGAGAAAAGAGCACTTAAAGTAGAAGTTAACTTCCTTTGTTCTCAATAGCTCCTGGGGCCATGTTCATAATAAATTTCTACATCCGTTATCTATGGCTGTGAACTTCTGTTGGTTGGCTGTGTGGCCTTCTGTTGGTTTTTCCTGTGCACATTCATATGACTGCATTGAGCTGGAGGGCTGGCTGAAGATTGGACTCATCTGAACAGCTGAGATTGCTGGGTCTCTTTCTTGATGTGGTCCTTCAGCCTCAAGGAGGCAAGACTGAGCCACAGTGGGGGTAGCATTACGAGAGGACAAGCCCCAAACGTGTAAGCTCCTCTCAACTCTCTATTTCTGTCATGTTTGCTGATGTCTTATGGGCCAAAGGAATTCATGTAGCCAAGCTCAGAGTCAATGCAAGGAGACTCCACAAGGGTGTGGATACTGGGAGGTCATATTCATTCGGGAGGTTAATTTAACCATCTGTGATGGTCTGCTCTCTGTTCTCTCCCATATGCAAATACACTCATCCCTTTTAAGACCTTCTGAGTCTCACCTAATTATGACATCATGGGAGAAACTTATGAATTCATGATTTGAATCAGGTCTTGATGTGGATGAGGCCTTTTGGGTGCTGTTCCTCTTAATCTGGAGAACTGTGAACTAAAAAGAGACATCACCTGCCTGCTTTACCCAATATACAATGGGGAGACAGATGATAGAGTTAAGATAACCACAGCAAAAAATCTCATTCAAAAAGGAGGGAGAGGTAGAATGTGAAGGCGATATGGCTGTGACATCTGTCAACCAGGGTTGATTTGGCTGATCTGGCTGGCTAGGCGGGTGGCTTCTTCCTCTCTAACTGCTCTGTGTGCATCCATCCCCAAACTGTGTGCCCAGTGGACGAGGTTGAACTTCCCTGAGAGAGGAGGATCGTTATTCTGTCAAGGGCATATGAGTAGCTGAGCTCCCATGCTATACCCTCTAGACGAGCTCTCAAGGTCTATGTATAGGGGGACTAGTGCCGTCCAGCTTCCAAGACTCCAGACACATCCAAGTGAGGTGCTGCCTGTGGCAGTCTGCCCTTCTTTAGAAAAACAAAGCAATGTAAAATGAAGCAAAATACAAAGAGTAGGAGGGGCTCAGAACAGTCATGGGTCCATAAAAAATCTGAACTGCAGCCAGACACACAGTGTCAGGGCTCCTTACTCCAGAGAAGGGAATGTGGCTTGCTGAGAGCCCAGTTCGGCCCCTGGGAGTGTCTTCCTAATCCATTGTTCTCTGTGGCTTCTGCCTCTACCCCCTGGTCTTTCTTTTTCCAAAAGAAATGGCCTGTGTTTGCAGCTAAGCAGCTTCTCAACCCACTTCCTGCTTATAGAGCCCAGAGCCTATATTCGTTTTGAACGGTCTCTGCCCCTGTTAGTCCAAGCTGATACGCAGCTTTTACATTTGCCCACTCAGTGGGAATTCTGTGAATCTGACTGGGTTCACCTCATGGCCCTAAAGCCACATACATAATTCTTTTTGAGACAGACCTCTTTCTATTTTGGGCTGAGTGTCAGGGTGCTGTGGGACATTGCCTTTAAAATTTTTAGAAATTCTTTATTCTAGTTGAGAGGATCTAACTAGACACTCTGCTAAATCCTTCTGAGGTCTTAACAAAAGGTCTTATAAATAAACTTCTGATTTGATCTCAACCCTGAGGTCATTTCTCACTTTTTGTATCTTTTACTGAGTAAAGATGGTGAAAATGTGAAACGGCTTTGTTTTGCAACCCATTACAACCTGCTTCTTCTATATTTCCTTGAAATTCTGCTTGCAAACCGAACAGTTCTCTCTCTTCCTTACACAAGAGACCCAGTCGGCACTTTTAACATTCTGCCTGGAAATCTCCTTAGTGAGATGCACAAGTCCATGTCCTATCTTCCATATTAATACGGGCAATAGTTTTTCCAGTTGACTTTACTACAAACCATGAGCTACTATCTTCCCAGCCTCCAAAGGCAGCCTTCCACCCCCACCATGGTATGTTTTATTTTTATTTTTTAAGCTCTTTATTGGAATATAATTGCTTTACACTCTTGTACCAGCTTATGAGGTACACCAGAGTGAATCAGCTGTATTTATATACATATCCCCATATCCCCTCCCTCCCGCAACTCCCCCCCACCCTCCCTGTCCCGGCCCTCTAAGGCATCACCCATCATGAGTTGATCTCCCTTTGTTATACAGCAACTTCCCACTAGCTTTTAAAGTGTGGTAAACAGAATAGTGACTCCTTTAAGAGATTCATGTTCTAATCCTCAAAAACTGTGAATATATTACTTTACATGACAAAAGGAACTTTGCAGTTGTGATTAAGTTAAGGATCTTGAGATAGGGGAAACTGTCCTAGATTATCTGGGTGGACCAAATGTCCTCATAGTGTCCTTATAAGGGGAAGGGAAGAGGAAGACCGGATAGACAGAGGGAAGGAGAGAGAGAGAGGAAGAGAGAGAGATATTGATTTAAAGATGATACCCTAATGGATTTGAAAATGGTTGAAGGGGTCACAAGCTAAAGAATGCAGACAGCCTCTAAAAGTTGAAAAAAGTTAAAAAAAAAAAAAAAAAGTATTTTTCCCCCTAGAGCTCCCTGAAGGAATGGAGCTGTGGCCACATCTTGCTCTCAGCTCTGTAAGACCCATTTTGGACTTCTGAGATTCAGAACTGTAAGATCATAAATTTGTGCTGTTTTAAGCCACTAAGTATGTGGCAATTTGTTACAATAGGTGATTGGATCCATCCCATTGAGGAGTTCAAGTAGTCAGAAGTCTGAGTTCAGAGATCCCCCAAAGCATCTGGACTCAGAGAAAAAAAGGTGGCATTGCCTTTTTCTTTTTCTTTCTTTCTTTTTCTTTCTTCTTTCTTTCTTTCTCTTTCTTTCTTTTTCTTTCTTTCTTTCTTTCTTTCTTTCTTTCTTTCTTTCTTTCTTTCTTTCTCTTCCTTCCTTCCTTCCTCCTCCTTCCTTCCTTCCTTCCTTCCTTCCTTCCTTCCTTCCTTCCTTCCTTCCTTCCTTCCTTCTTTCTTTCTTTCTTTCTTTCTTTCTTTCTTTCTTTCTTTCTTTCTTTCTTTCTTCCTTTCTTTCTTTTTCCTTCCTTCCTTCCTTCCTTCCTTCCTTCCTTCCTTCCTTCCTTCCTTCCTTCCTTCCTTCCTTCCCTTCTTTCTTTCTTTTTTGAGCCCTAGCAGCTGGTTGGAGTTTCCAAGTTTTTACTCGAATGCATGGTCAGCATGGAGAGCAGTTTAGTATTCTACTAAAGCTTCTGTGAGCTATTGGTCTTTCGTGGGCTATTTTAAGCATTTTCTACATATCTTGGTCCCTTTTCAATCCTTCTTTTCCACTAAAAAAAATTTAAAAATTCAAAAAGGATATTGTTTGGTAATGCAGCCTGGCAGAGAAAGAATTAAGATCTATGTACGTTATCATAGCTAAAATTTGTATTATCTTAACCATGAAATTTTAATGTCAGTGAATAAATGAAATTGGTGTGATAAAGTCATAACCTGCAAATCCTTTGTCTGTCAGTTTCATGCCTGGGTGATTATTGATGATGGCTATTAATGCATTCATGTGGCAAGATGCTAATTCAAGTACAGAAGTAGCAGCTCTCACTTATCATCCAACTCTGGGGCTTGTGGAATATGAGCCAATCAATGTGCTTGAATACTAACTGTTTACTGGGGCAGGCGTCAGGGACCTGCTCGCCTGTGTACTTTGCGCACTGACCAGAACAACCCAGCAAAGAGTCACGGCCACTCTGAAAACTTTAATGCTTGACAAATGGATGTATGAGCAATTAATAATAAGCTGCTCAAGAGTTCCTAATTTAATTTCTTATTTTAACTGCTGTGAAAGTTCAAGGAGTCAATGTGTCATGGGAATATTAAAGTGGAGATGAGAATTATCAAGTTTCGGTCTTTTCTGAGGGTAGAAGAAAATGCCCATTATTCATGAGTCTAAGATTAGTCTTTTATTAATTAATAAAGAAATACTTCTTGAATATTCCAAAGAGTATGTGTGTGGTCAGCCAGAGGCTCACCTCTGCATTGGCTATGCTTGGTCAGAGGAGACGGATTGTTGGGCTGTAGGCAACCGCAGGAAGCAGTGAGGTGCTGGTAAATGTTTAACAACTGGCTCTCAGGGGGAGAAAAAAAGCCCCGATTAGCAGCATTTGCTAATTTCCATGGTAAAAACTCTCACTATGACCAGTTTCAAGTTACCTAATGACTGTCAGTTAATACGAAGTTGGGAAGGGATGTATCCCGTTGGCTCCCATCAGCTGGTACAATGTGGCACCGTCGGTTACATCCCTGCAAAGAGATTTCAGGGACAGAAGCTACACAGAGTCGTTTCCATTTGGGGCTCTTCTAAACATCTGCATTTGGACTTTAAAACCTTGTAAATACAATGTTTTAAGAATTTCTCTTCCTTAAAGAGAGCTATTTAAGGATTTCCCTTCCTTTCCTCTGTTTTTTGATTTTTTTTTCAAATGAAAAATAAATTAAGACTCCACTGATAACATCAAGGACAATACCATTAATATCCTCCTAGATATGTCTTACATTAAAGACCATTGAGACCAAGTCCTGAGCTGCTTCAAACGTGGGATGCTTAACGAAGCCACCACACCAAATGACAAATCCATCGAGGTGATAGGATCCCTTGGTGGATTTTTCTTTTATTGAACTGTGATTCCAGTTTTAATTTTTTAGAGATGTGTTATATGAGAGATTAAAGGCCTTTTTTCCAGTGATTCGTTTAAGTCAATTATGAATAAGTTGACATCCTTGGGAAGCCTTTGAATATTTTATGATGTGTACGGATGGCACTGTTAATTGGAGACAGATATATGCACCTACTCTTTCCCCAGTGCAGCCTCCCAATCCCATCCATCTTAGAGCTGCTATGTTTAAAAATTATTCTAAACCCTTCCAAACAGAGTGAGAATAAAGGAACCATATGATACGCTTTCATTGTTCTGAGTCCCTTAAGGTGGATGTTGAAAGTGTCAGTTCTGACCTACATTCTTTGTAGGTTGGGGTGGAATTTATCTTATCAGGTGGCCCCCCAGGCTGTGCTTAGCAGGGCTGAATTAGCTGATCTGTCTGAGAAACATGTGCTCTGTGTGTTCCCCACAAAGCAACAGTTCAGTCACAATTTGAGGATGATGGTGGTGTCAGAACCTCTGAGGAGGCCTAAAACAACCCGGTTCCTGTCAGTTCTTTGGATGGAGTGTGTGGTGCTGTGCTTTCCTTTACTGCAGGCTACAGCTCAGGCCTACATCATCTATCATAATCCAGGAACTGAAACTAGGGACGGGATGGGAGGGATGATTAAGCCACATGCCCACCAGGATGTTTAGAACAATGTGCAGTACTGTGTGTTCAAGGAAGCTTTTTTTGGTTGCTTATAATAGTTAAAAAATTGAAAACAATGTGAATGTCCGCAATCAGGAAAATAAAAATTTAAATTATGCTTCAGTAGTACAATGAAATTCTATGCAACCACTAAAAATATTAAGATAAATGTATGTTTACATATTAGGGTTCTCTCTCTCTCTCTCTCTCTCTCTCTCTATATATATATATATATATATATATATATTCTGCAAGCTGGAGACTCAGGAAAGCCAGTGGTGTAATTCCAGTTGCAGTTTGAAGACCTGAAAACCAGGGGAGCTGATGGTACAGGAGAAGACCAATGTTCCAGCTTAAAGAGTTCAGCAGCGAGAGTGAATTTGGGGACTGGATGATGTCCACTCACACTGGGAAGGGCCATCTGCTTTGCTCCACCTACTAATTCAAATGCTAATCTCATCTGGAAATGCCCTCCCAGACACACCCAGAAACAACATTTAGCCAAATATCTTGGAATCTGGTGGTTGGTCAAGTTGACATATAAAATTCATCATCATAATTTATTAGCCCAAAATGAATGAATGGTGTATAATTAAGTAAACAATTATAGTATATCTCCTTTGTACAAAAGATGTGTATATACATCTATATGCTTATAAATGACTGGAAGGATTAAGGAACTTGGGAATTATGAATATTGTTTTCTCTATTTTATCTATCTACATTTGTACATTGAACAGACACCATGTAATAATGAAATAATGGCAAAAGCTTAAAAATAAGAAAGGAAAGATGTTATCAATACTCAGTTCAAGAGAGATCTCCATGAGGCTCTGGTCATGCCTCTGCCTTCCTAGACTTAGTCCCTCCTCCCTCCTCTCCCTTAGGTCTCCCCTGCCCCCCACCCCCTCAGCCTCCCTTAGTGCGCACGCAACAGGAAGCCCATGTGCTAGACTGAATGGTTTTGCTGCCTACCCCTAAGGATTCCCCAGGACCATATTGTGAAGGTGGAGACCAGGATGCCAGAGTTTTCTCATGAAAGTCAGGGAAGCTGGAACTATTTAAAAATCCCAGCAGGGAAGAAGGTCACTGAGGGAATCTAGTGGCTGCCGTGCAGGTGATGGGCCACCCTGGTCAGCACTGTCACTGCCTCAGACACCCAGACCTTGCTCTTCCCCTAACTTCTCTCCCTTCCTACATGTGCTTCTGCCACAAGAGTGCAGAGCCTGGAGAAATTGTCAAGTAGCCAATCAGGATGCAGCTGCCGGTGGACTCAATCCTACTTAATGTCATCAGCACATCCCTTGCCTCCTCTAAGTCTCAGTCCGAGAGCTGTGTGTTTAGCTTTTTGAAATGGAAGCACCTCTCAAGAGGAGGATTAGCCAATTGGCCAAAGAACAAAGAATCAATTTAGTTTAAAGCAGTTGCTTTAATGGTGGTATTTTGCATGCACAGGAACTTTCTGAGGCACTGTGTGCTTTTGTCCAGAGTCCTCAGGGAGCCAGAGTGGGCTTGCTTTCTGCCCTGAGGCAGGGAGGGGTTGCCCGGGACTCCCTGCTCTCTGTTTGATGAGAGACTGAGCCAGATAAAGATAAAACTTTTAAAGTATCTGAAATGCAACGGTAACTACTTAGGGTGTTTCTTAGGTGTTTTATCTTCAGTAAAAAGAAGAAAGAAAATTATCAAAACCTATAGGGAGAGGATAGTTAAAGAATTTATAACCTTGCCTATACGCCAACTAATTGATTACAAGAAATGATCTAACAAGGTCCCCTGGCACTGAAATATATTCCTAGCAACACAGGGATTCACAACTGATACTTTAAAGTAAAAAGTCTCTTATTGCATGGTTAGCCAAATAATTAGGACATGTATCTCATTTGAAGTAGAAAACTGGATTTGGGCAACACTGTCTAATAACCAAAGTCAGGAATAATGCCAAACTTTGAGTTACCTGAAGAAAGCACTGATTAATTTTTTAACACTGTCACGACAAATTTCCTCCCCTGCCCAAGATTAAATGACACATGTGATTCTAGCCTTTTTTTCTTGGTTTGTTTTGCACTCCAAGAGTTTAAAATGTAAAGCAATACACACGTTGAAAATGATGAAAAAATACATATACTATAATTTTCTGAACAGCTACTAAATGCCAAACGTCAGGTATCAGTTACTTCTTTTCTGTACAATAATTGTGTAATGTAGATGTGAGGCAGGGATGGGCCCCAGGCTGAGCAGCTGGAATCTGTTCCCTGTGGACAGATACTCAAGATGAAGACAATAGCAGGGCAAAGAGGACAACAGCAGAGCTGAGCCCTGCCCAGATAAAAGATAGAGACCACATATTCTTCATCCTGAAGTCAAGGAAACCTCCCTGACTACACATTCTCAGAAAGGCTCCTTGGAGGTCAAAGAGAAAGGGCGCGCCACCCCATAGTAGGTGATGTCCGCCTACCCATAGGCCTCTTCTCTAGAGTCCATCTTGTCTACGAGATGTGCACGCACACAGGGAAGACCCTGAGATAAACCAAATACTGTCTCAGAACCAGGCAAAGCAAGACGATTGGCCACAGGAAACCCAGAGGAAATGCCCCACATAAGTGATTCAAGCTACAATGAGGGCGTGACTCTTTCTCTGAGCCCGCCTGTGTCTCTATCCACACGTACTCTTTTTCCTCCTAATAAACACTCTACTTGTTTCACTACTTTCCATCTCCTTTGGGGAATTCATTTCTATAAAGCCAATGGGCCAGGGCCTCGTCACTGGCCACTGGCCCTGGTGGTTTTGTGGCTGGGATTCAGGCTCTCACTGCTGCAGCCTGACTCCAATCTTTGGCTGAGGGACTGAAATTCTACTTCAAGTCACTGCAGACCAAGACTACCTGAGATCAGACATGATTATTACTTCCACTTATCAGATCCAAAAACCAAAGCCAATGACTTTCATCTTCCCTAAGACCTTCTAGCCAGGAAGTGATTGAGCCAAGTTTTGAACTTTCCAGCTCTAAAGATGCCTGGCTTCTGAGAAGCCACATGACCTTCCAGATATGTAAACAGCATCCATGTGTAAAGACAGAGTTGTGTTTTGGAAAACCTAGAGGTGAGAGTGAAATTATCTAAAAAGGATGTTTTCCAGCAGGCAACTGTGAGGTGAATCAAGCATGTAGACTGGAGAAAGGAAGCATTAGGGTAAAGGAGTATATTGTCAACCCTTCCAAATGCTAAAGCATCCTGCTACCCACGGAGAAAGGGGTTGATGGGCAGAAATCTCAAGGTGAGAACCAACACAAGGCGTTCAGGCATGAGTTCTTTGGAGACTGGGTCCTGCCGGAGCCCAGCTCAGATCCTTGATGTTCCACGTTTTCCAAATGAGGGAGTAGAGTACTTCAGGACCTGGAAGTTGAGGACCTAGACTAAGGCTGAAATGACCAGGATGTAGAGCCCAGGTTTTCATGTCCCAAGTAGTTCTTATACTACATGGCACCTGGCTTTATTTAACCTAGAAAAAAGCCAACCTAGGACGTGTCCGTGCAGGAGTTCCGCAGCAGAGTTTCATGAGTTGGCTTGGTTGGACAAGGAAGTTCTATACGGGGTGGGGGGGGGGTCAACATTTTTTTTTCCTTTTAAGAATGCTGAATTTTATTTTGTTTTATTTTTAGGACAGCATTTTTTTTTTGTCCCATTTTTTTTTATTGTGGTAAAATATACATAACATAAAATTTACCATTTTGGGCATACTTTTCCACATAATGTTGGCTCTGTGCCCCATGTTGTACAATACACCCTTAGAGCCTATTTTACACACAAGAGTTTGTACCTCCTATTCCCCCATCCCTATATTGTCCCTCCCCCATCTCCAAACTGGTAACTAGTTTGTGCTCTACATCTGTGAGTCTGTTTCTTTTGTTATGTTCAGTAGTTTGTTGTATTTTTTAAATTCCACACATAAGTGATGACAGAGTATATGTACATTTTAATGAGGAAAGAGAACCCATAGCCTTTATCAGATTCTGAAGGAGTGCTCTGAATTATTTAAAAAAACATAGATAATAATAAGATGAAGTAATGGGAAAACAAAGACTATTCAGAGACTGGCTTTTCCAGTCTACTCATTTCCTTCTTTTCATCCTCAAAAATACCAAATTTATTTTTGACCACGTTCCTTTTTTTATGCTGTCCTCTTTCCTTAGATGCTGTCACCTAGACATTTTGTTCAAGTAACTCCTTTCATTCTTCAGAGCCCAGAACTTTCATCAAGTCTTTCCTGACTACTTCAGGTGCCATGGATTTAATTTCTTCCTGCTCTGAATTCCTATAGAACTCTTAGTGTATTCTACACAGCTTGCCATTGAATTATATATTGTCTGTCCTTGTCATATCATAAGTGGATGTTTTCATGCTAATAGATTAACAGATCCTTGGGCACAGGGACCACATTGTAGATGAGTGGCTCAGAGCCACACGTGGCTGAGTCTTTTTCCCTTATCATATGCCCTTGGGCAAGTTATTAAACCTTCTTTTCTCTTGGTTATCTCTTCTGTAGACTGATGATAATCACAGAAACTGCACCTTCAGTTGATGGAAGGATAAATGAGGTAACACATAAAAGGTGCTTAGCATGGTCTCTGTAAAACAATACCTTGATTTTAACTGTTACAGCATATTCATTATTACCTCCTACTTCTACCTTCTACCACTGGGGCTTCTCTGCTCTCACTCTTGAATTCCGAGACAATGGGGAAGCCACTTAAGCCTGTTTAGTCTCAGTTTCCTCACCTTTGAAACAAGGTAATAACATTCTTAGATAGGTTTCTTGTAGAGTTCAAATGAGATGATAAAGGTAGTGTGGCTTTGGAACCCTAACCTCACAACAACCCCAGCCAGGAGGTCAGAGTCCTTCCCTAGATTTTCAAATGGAAACACTACTCTCAGTTGTGATATGTAAAGGGTCTGAGATAAGAACTTCCAGGAACAAAGTCACCAAACTTTCTTACTGGAGTTAGGAGAAAACACAGCTGATACCCAGAATGAAGCTGATCTGGGAGAGGGAGAGAGGGTTGGATGCAGTGAGCCCCTGGGTCCCCTGAACCCAGGCTCTTTCCCTGCCTTCGTGTTTACCTAATGACCTCAATGCCCTCCATTGACCTCTATGCCCTGCGCTTCCAAAAAAGCTAGTTAGAGCCAGGTACCTTTCTGGGCTTCTGGAGGAGCCTTTGACAAACACAGAAGGGCAAGAACAAAGCTAGTAATTCGTCAAGAGAAAGAATGGCAGGGCACAAGTGAATTTTTCTCTCTTCATGTTTTGCTTCCAATCAAAAGAGAAATGGAAGAAATCATGTAAACTTTAGAGAGAAGGCAGACAGCATCCCTGCCACTGTCCAGAGAGAGCAGAGGAGGGACCAACGCCCTTCTCTGCTTTGAATTTGAGGTACACACATTCCTTCCTACTGTGCAGCATCCCCAGACGTTTGGGACAAGTGCTCCAATGCAGTGCAGTGTTTCGGCAAAAGCTTGCTTCAGTGGGCTTGAATTCTTTCAGATGGCAGCAGCAACCCCAACCCTTCCAGTCTGGTAAAAAAACTAAAGTTTTGGGGGTTGAGGAAAACTGGGGCTTCATCAATCATGCGGATAGGGCTTTTGTTAAGACATATTTCTTTTTGTGGCCAAAAAACCAAACAGAAAGAAGGTTACACACATCTCTAGAGTCCAGGGCTTAGATTACTTTCCCAGCCAGGAAACAAATGTTACCTAAATGCCTACACTGAAACCCTCGTGCTGTAGTCAGAGCTTTCGCACACATGCATGTACATGCACATCCATATATGAGGTACGTGATGTATGTAGGCAGTATCTATATATCACTGTATCCTGGTAGCTACAGAGATGTATAAGACTTGGTTCCATATAGATTTTTGCTCTCTCTATCCATGTGATCATTTCATAAAGCTAAGGTTGTAGGGGTCATGGTGAAGCCTGCATTTTATGTACTCTTCAGAATAGAAATTTACCCTCTTAGAGGCAGGGTCTTAGGGGCTTCTGAAGACTCTTCAATTTTTATACAACTGATTTTCAAGTAAGTGATTATGAGAGCAATAAATGTTTGTGTCAGAGAATCTGAAAAAAGCATATAAAAGGCCAAGGAGAAAATGAAAATCACCCACCAGGAGACCTTTTTGAGAGGAAAGGGATCCTTTGGCTATTTCAATATAAACTCCTTTGCATTCAATTCAATTGGAAAAGCATTCACTGTGCCCCAAAGACCTCTGTGCAGGCTGTTGCTGGGAATGCATATTGGAGTAGTACTCAGTCCTCTTCAAGGACCTAGTGATGGAGGAGGGGCTGTAACGTTGTCCTGACTGTCCTCATATGAAATTGGGCACTACCTCGAGGATGGCTGTTAGAATAAGGTTCCAGCCTAATCACACCTGTCATATTTGCCAAGCCACTGAGGGCTTTGGTGAAGAACAGAAGCCTTTCAAACTCCAATAACAGGCTAGATAAAATGTGAAAACAGCCCTTTATCCTTCTTTTCTAACATCAGGCTCCAAATGATGAAGTTTAGCTAAGACAAGACGACACTGCAGTAAACAGCTAATGGCAAAGGTGTACTCACTTGCCTTTTCATTTGGATGACTTGGGGAGGAGGCCGATGCCAGAAAGATCTGATGCACATTGGCGCAGACTATTAACCAACTGGGTGTCTCCCATGGGTGGGCTGAAATCACCTTACCAAATTGCCTGAGACAGGTTGTACAAAAGCTATCAGCTGCTACTAGCTTTTGACTTGCCACCGGTTTCTTCTAGTCTTTTCTTATTATTGTCTTCAAGCATAAATGCTTCTGTAAAACAACTGCATTTATTTCTTGGGTAACACATGCTTGGGAGGAACTTATATTTTCAGGGGACAATCTGGCATAGAAGAGAAGCGGTGGGGGTTCGTGGTGGCAATGTGGAGGCTACAAACGAGTTTGGCGGTTATCGTGTGCACGAGGCAACCTTGTTTCCAAACGATTCCAGGAAGCCATGCAGCATCTGTGCCTCCCTGAGGTGGTTTTAGTGCCTCTGTAGTAGGATCTCTGCTTGTAGGTGACGGTGCTGTAGGTGAGACAGATGCAGTGTGAATGTTTCCATGTGTACCCACCGCACCCACCTGCATACCTTACATCAAGCTTGGGTAGAGCAATCAGAGAAGAGGAAAAAAGCACAACGTAATGAAAACAAAACAAAAAAACTGCACGCAGTAATGAAGGAAATACACAAGCTAGAGAGGGTTAGTAAGCAACTGTAATGATGGTTTTTGGGGTCAGCTCTGTGTTTTAAATTAAAATCTGAAAATAAATTCTCGTTGGTCAGGAAAAACTAAGCATCTCCTTGTGAATTGTCCGCAGCTGCTCAGATGCTGATTGTCTTTCTTTTCCGCAGGCATTTTGGGGAAATAAGCAAGGAAAGGAAATAAGCCCCCACTGTTTGAAATACTTCCTTTCATACACGCCACCTTGTCTGCGGGCCATTATCACCTCGGGCGGCTGGCGGTTTATGGTAGTCATTTTGTCGTGTGAAGGTGGAAGGCCAGGGACTTTGGAAGACTAAGGGCATTTTTCTCCTCTAAGGAGGCAGGAGACTCCATGGCTTCCCATGTTCCTTTGGGCCACTGGAGTAAGTGTGATCTTGTCAGGGTGTTGTGTGGCTTCACTTCTAACAGGGCCACTCCTGACACTAGCATCTCATCCCTGCATCCATTCCAGAATTAAATCCTCCTTTTTAAGAATTTCATCTCTCCCAGCTTCATTAAGGGTCATTGACTTTGGAGTATGTTGAGGTTGTGATATGTTTTTCACAGCTCCTGGCTTCTGTGTTTCTCTCCCCAGTCAACGTATTTGCAAGTTTGGCTCCTCTGATATATACCCTTCTGCTTGGGTGCATCCTGGTTTTTGATAGTGCATGATGAGACCTCAGCAAGTAGGAATGAGTGATGCTCCAGGAATCCGGACAGAAGAATTGGGTTCTTGTCACAAGTATACTACAACTTTATCTCCTTGGGCAATCTCTTTTAATTCAGAGGTTATTTATTTATTCATATTTTTAACTTATCTGTAAAATGGGGCTTAATTTCTCCATGACAGGGGTGTTGTGAGGATCAAATACAATAATAGATCATTAAAAAACCTATGAAGATAGGAGTCCTCTGTGCAATTGAAGTAATACGTCTCTACGGTCCCTGTTTTGACTCAGTTTGGTTTTAGAAAGAATGTGGGTTTCTATTCGAGATAGATCTGAACTGCTAGGATTTTAGCTTCTGGATTCAGGTTTGAACACAATTAAAATAGAGGCTGCCACTAACCACAAGTTTCCATACAGCTCTCTTGGATGTGTATTTCTGTGGTACCTTCCACTTTTCCCCCATTATTTGAGTCTGGTAAAAAGAAAGCCATGGACTGAGGGTAATTTTTTATAGCGTGTACTTCATACAACTCAAAATCAATAGTTGTCTTTGTTGAAGGCACCCAGGAAAGTAGAACATAAAGAATTGTAGGGCTTTACTATTGCTTTTTGAGGCCAATGGTAAAACTTTATGATATCCTCATAAAATACATGGTTGAGTACAACTGAAATTGTATTTCATTATAGTTTATCATTGTCTGATGATGGATAATACTGCCTTTTGTAAAACTTGACATTTAGTATATCTGTGGTCAAAGAATTGGACTCTGTTTCTCTCCTCCTAGTGGCTTAGGATTTATAAGGCAGCTAGAGGACCTGAGGGTAGGCTTGATGGCGGGGATGACAGATGATGAAGGCAGCTGTGGCTTTTCAGAGACCCAAGGGATCTAGAAAAATTTTTTTTAATGATAACATCTTGCTTAGAAGGCCTTTGGCATAAAATGGGTAGTGGTAATACCAGTAATAATAGTAAGAATAGTAGGTAATAATCAAAATCATAATCACAACTAATGCATATTTACAAAGCTCAGAGAATAGCCCAGCCTTTGAGCTTATCATTTTACATGCATTATCTCATCTGAGCCTCATCTCACAACCTCCCTGTGAGTAAAAACCATTATATTTTACTGGTAAGAAAACTGGGTCTGAGAGAGACTAACTTGCCCAAGCTTGCCCTGCTAGTAGGAGGAAATTTTGTTTCAGTGAAGTGGCAGGTTACTAACCACTCATCAAACCCGTTTTTGCTTCTTCTTTGGCACACAGCTATGCTGTGTCTCCCAGCTTCCATATGAATAGGTGTAGCCATGGACAAGGTTCTAGCCAATGGGATAAGAGGGAAGTGATGTGCAGAAAGATCACCAGGACTGGCCATATAGCCTCCCATAATCTATCCTCCAGGCTCTTTTCCTGTGTGCTGTCTAGGCTTAGAGGACTCTGAACTCAAGGAAATGGCAGAGATACTAGCCCCAAAGAGTCTGAGACCCTAAATGACCACATCAAGGAAAGCAGCCTGCCAATGACAAACACTTACCTTCTATTTTTTTTAAGTGATGCATAAGGAATAAACTTTATTTTTTAAAACGTTTTTTTGGAGTAGAGTTGCTTTACAATGTTGTGTTAGTTTCTACTGTACAGCAAAGTGAATCAGCTATACGTATACATATATCTCCTCTTTTTTGGATTTCCTTCCATTTAGGTTACTACAGAGCATTGAGTAGAGTTCCCTGTGCTATACAGTAGGTTCTCATTAGTTATTTATTTTATGCATAGTATCGATAGTGTATATATGTCAATCCCAATCTCCCAATTCATTGCCCCCCCCCCACCTTGGTATCCATGTTTGTTCTCTAAGTCTGTGTCTCTATTTCTGCTTTGTAAATAAGGTTGTCCATACCAATTTTTTTCAGATTCCGCATATATCCATTAATATACTATAATCATTTTTCTCTTTCTGAGTTACTTCACTCTGTATGACAGTCTCTAGGTCTATCCACATCTCTACAAATGACCCAATTTCCTTCCTTTTTATGGCTGAGTAGTATTCCATTGTATCTAAACTCAACTCTACCTAAGTGAGAAATAAGCTTCTATTATTGCTTATTTGTTACAGCAGGTTTTTAGCATTTGTCCTTAGTCTCCAATCAATATATTCCTGGAAAAGATATCCTATTGAATAGTACATTGCTCTCTACTTTCATGTGTTGTTATAGAAAGAAGTCCAGTCATGAAGAAAAACTAAATCAACAGATATTCCATATTTAAAAAGCATGATGACTGAAAACCCATGATATCTTTGTCTGCTGGAGTCCAACAGTGTGTTTTACTGTAACATATCTTTGATGTTTTGTTCCTTCTTTTGTTCCATCCTTCTTCTCTCCCTCCTTTCTTTTATTCCTTTCTACTAAGTGCCTATTGTGTTCTAAGAAGAAAATAAATGAATGTAGTCCCTGCCCTTAAGGAGCTCAGGACCAAAGGGTGGGTCAAGATAAATAAATATATAATTATACTAAAGTGTGGTGATGACAGAACACCTGCTCTCTGGGAGCATGGAGGAGGCATACTGACCTGACCAGTGAGGGGCCAGGAAGGCTTAGAGAAGGTGGGGACCAAGGGGAATTTCCTGGGATGTAGGAGTTTCAGTGTAAACTCTAGAAATTTCCATACAAGTTTGGACAAGTTATTTACTGTATGTGGAGGTTAGATCATTATCTCTTCCCAAAGGATGAGCAGGAGTTTTTGGAGAGGCTTCTAGACCAAGGGCCAGCATGCATGCATGCTGCAGGAAAAAGAGCAAGACTTCACTGGGGACAATGAGGCTGGAGCATGAGGTAAGAGACACATGGTGAAAGGCATGTTTGGAAACCATGTTAGGGAGCTGAGGGGCTGACGGCAGAGACTGAAGGCAACAAGATAAGGAAGGAAGCCACTGCAGAGTCCAACCCACGTCAGGTAGAGATGAGAGGCTATTTATTTAGAAGGAGGAATCTTTAATATTTGGTTGTTGATGAAACTAAAGGAGCTAGAGAGAGAAAGAGAGCAGATCCAGGGTTACTTGCAGGTTTTTAGAAGAGTAATTTCCCAGTGACTGGAATTCTGGCAGAGAGCCTTCCTTTCTCCAGGCCTGTGTGCTGTGCTACATGCCTCGTCTATGCCACATGGTCAGCGGGTCACCTTCCCCCTGAACCCTGCCACCTGGGGAGAGCAGCTCTTCCTTCAAGGGCTTAGCAGGGTGCCTTCTGCACACCTGGCATAGTAACCGGTTACTGAGGTCACCCAATGAAGGAGTTAAAGAGCTGCCTTAGAAAGGCAGACCAGTGCTAAGAGAATTGGTATTTAGAGTTGAAATTCACTGAAAGTTTTGCTTCAAGGAAAGGAAATTATGTTGGCTTTTGCTTTATCCTCTCAAAGTCTCCATGTGGAAAAGGACACCCCTAGAACCTCCCCTCTCCAGAGTCCATTACATTCGCAGTCACCCATCATATTACCATCTCCGCCCATCGCTCAGGGAAAGTGGCTCTTTGGGTACTCCCAGTGTCTGCACCCAGGGGCACTGATTCCATGGTCTTCCGCCAGGGCTTGTGGGGCACTTGCACAGTCCCAGGCTTCAGCTCACAGCCTCCCTGTGAGGTCAGTGCTATTCACAGGCAATTGGAATCAGAAATATTAATGTAATACTTACAGTTAAAGGTTTTCTTTACTTAACTATGAGCTACTCAAGGTCAGGGACTGTATTTATTATTCACTTTCCCATCCAGCCTGGCCACTGTTTGATGCCTGAGGAACTTTTGTAGGGTCAGTGGATGGATTTGTTCCTCCAGGGAAAATAAAACGAATGGTGGGAAGAGAATGCAACCTTGACAGCTAGTTGCCTAAAATCCTCTTAAGCACTCTGGGGGTGGGGAAGCCAAAGGACTCTCGTCCCAAGTTTCCCTATTTTTTAATATTTGACAAGAAAACTATTGTAATCTATCACATTCTCTGTTTAGGTAAAATAGCATATTTGTACAGGAAAGTGTTGTTGTAAGGTCTAGCTCAGTGCAGAAAAGACAAAAGAATTCAGTGTAAAGAAAACGGAATAGAAATTGCTGGAAGTTATGCATCCCATTAGACAACCAAATTAGACCCAGAGCTTGGGTTATTGGGCTGTTATTTGTTTCCTATGGCGGGAGCTCTGTCCTGATTCACTGTTGTACATTCTAATTGAGTCTGGAACTTAAATGTCAACCTGCTGCTTGACTTCAGTCAATCAATTATTTAATAAAAATTTATGGAGTGCCTATTGTATTTATAGAGATATGTTAAGAAGGAATCAGAGAAACAAGACAAATATAGATGTGGATACTGACCTTGGTGAATATGCATTTTAGTCTGGATTTTAAAGAAGTCAGTGCATTTATTTGAACAGTTATCCCTCTTCATTTGGCTTTTATTTTGAAATAAACCTTATTGGACAATTCATGTATTTCATGGATATTTATTTTGCTATATCAATAAATTATATAATCATGTTAATTAAAGATACTTTTAAGCGTACCAAATATTGATGAGGAGATTGAAATATGGAAAAAATTGATGATTTATCAAAAAACATATGTTGTATTTATAGGACTTCTTTTGTTCAAATGTAAATTTTTCTCCAAGTCCAGGCATAGGAAATCATGACTAATGTTGAAAGTAATGGGCCATCTTCTGGAGCCTGGTAAAAAGTTTGTAATCAAGAAATGTATATTACTATCAAGTCTGCTGTATTATTATTAGTTCCTGCACAGTCTTAGAAGTGAAAACAAAAAATCTATTTTTATGCATTTCAGATTATGTGGGACTTAAAAACAAGCACACTTTAGTTTTCATAGCCATTTTGAGGATATACCCTGCTTTGAAATACAAAAGCTAAAATAATAATAAAACAACCCTACACTATCAGGTCTGAAAAACAAAATAAAAAAATCAAGCTAATAATATATCATTATGACTTTTGTCAATTGTAGCTTCTTCCCCTAGATATATATAATGTTGGAGTAATCTCATTTGTTCAGTATTGGTTATATCTTTTAAAGATGTAAATTAATCAGTAGGACAAATTTAAAACCAGAAGTTTTTCTAAATGTGGTTGGTTGCAAAGGTGTAAATTACTAATTTTTTGTTTGTTTGTTTCTTAATCTTAGTATTAATTCTTTTTTTTAAAATTTATTTATTTATTATTGTTTTGGGGGTACACCAAGTTCAATCATCTGTTTTTATACACATATCCCCGTATTCCCTCTCTTTCTTGAGGGATTTATAACGACTAAGAAAATAATGGGATCAGGGAGAAAATCAACAACAGAAAATTCTGCAGCTGAATTAGTTGATACATTTGTTGGTTTAAGAGGGAACCTTGCAGCCCGTGAAATGAAAATATCCTGCCTGCACAGGAAGGTGGTACGGTGTCATACCCTAGTTGCTAGCAGTTACGGGCATAGTACCATTCCCCACATCCTAATTACCTCAAACTTGGTTTCTCTCTCTCCAAAGGAGTAGCAGTCCATGAAGAAGTGGAAATGTGGTTTGTGTAAAATCAGTTGCCGTTTGTGCCTTTGAAAAACATTCTTCAGGTCCTGATGATTTGCACAAAGTATGCCGTTAGACCAAGGCTTAACATGGACCAGGAGAACCCAAGACGGAGGACATGTGAGAGTAACTGGAAACAGACTTTCACAGAAGAAGGGAGAGGATGGCTCAAATAGTAGAGGGCAGTTAACTCCTACTGTAGCATCAATAAGACACTGCGGGACTTTTAAATTTACAGGGGTCATGGTCCACCGTAATTGTAGGGTCAACATTACACTATGTAATATTTCTTTATGGTTCTGTGCCACATTCCACATGATTATGACTGTTTTTTTTAACCATCCCCTTCCCTCTCAAAGCATACCAGCCTTCCGAGATCCCAATCTCCCATTTTTCCTTTCTATAAATCCAACCTCATAGCTATCAGGGATGATCTTTTTAAAAATGTAGACTCGAATATACCACATCCCTACACAATATGCCTCAGCATCCAACTCCCTGGCCGGTACAGGAAGTGCTTCACAACATGCTCCTTACTTCAGCGGTCTCCTCTTTCACCATTTCCTTTCTCTCCCACGTGATCTGGCCGTTCCAACTACCTCTGCGTGGATCAGAACATTTTGTCAACACGAGTCCTTGCGTTGGTCATTCTCTTCTTGCACATCTTCTGGGAAACTGAACAGACCGAACACTTCTTCTCACAGATCTCGTGCCTTATGAGGCTGACCCTCTCCAGGGTGGGGATGGCTTCTGGACAGGAAGTTTGAGACCGTCTGCATTGTGCTGACAAGCAATCTGAAGGGACAGGTTAGAAAATCACACCCTGCGGGAGCTGGAGCTTTCACTGTTTCGCTAATCATGCAGAAAAATCAGCCTTCCTGGTACTAGTAAGCGCCCGGCGGGGCCTCTCCTTCTCACTGTCGTTGTGGTCACAAAGATGATTACCATCCTCACCGCTTGCTTGCTGGGCACCTGGTGCTGTGCTCAGCGCTTGTACGTGGACCATCTCCTTTCCTCTTCACAACACCTTCATTATCTCGCATCAGTATACCCCCCATTTTATAGATGACGGAAGTGGGGTTTAGAGAACTTAAATGACTTAAACGACCTGTGCAAGGTTACGTAGCTAGTAGGTAGGCAAGTAAGAGCTGACCCCCAGTTGTCCAACTGTCTTATTAATAAAACACAATATAGCTTTTTATTTGGATCCTTCGGCAGGAAAGGATGAAAGGACAGCTTGAGTTCCTTGTAAAGGTTAATATCTACCTTCTCTGTTTCAATAGATGGACTATGTCTCCTTCAAACTTGTATCTGCAGCACCTATCATTGTCCCTAACGCATATGAGTAAATGCTTAATTGAATTCTGAATGAATACTGGCCAACAGGGCCATTCTGCCATTGTAGAGTAGACTAAGGATGTGTTGCACAGTTATCCTAAACAGAATTTTTTTTTTAAATCTTAGCACAGGAAATCTGAGCAGGATAATGTAGAGCCCAGAGGATTTATATTTATTTGATCCTAATTTGATTTTTGGTTTAAATTTTTTTTTTTGAGACTTGTCAAAAGAATCAACAGCTAAACAAAACCAATGTTCACAGGTATCCTCAATATCCACCAAGAACTTTTAGAAAGTAAATAATTTTTTTTTCTTATAAGGCCTAAGACTTTACTTTTAGACTTAAAACTGCACCTAAGCTTGCCGGAGAGATTTAGTTGAAGAACATGTCACACTATGGTTCCATCTACTGAATTACTTGCTAGTATTGAGGCCCAGGTAACAAGGTGGACTTGACATTGAGGGGAAAAAAGTCTCACCAAGATCCTAGAGATTTTTAGTGGCAGTAGGACTCCTTCAAGGAGAGTGGCTTTGAGTGCTCTGTTCTTCAGTATAAAACATCACTCAGCAAGCTGCACTCTCTGATAATTTTTATAGCAAAACATAACATGTTTTTCCAGCAAGGTCAGAAATGTCAATAAAAAGGGACAAATGGACTTGCCCGTGATTCTCAATTTTGAAAACAGTCTGATCTCTTTAGCGCCTTGGTGCTGAGGCTTGAAAAGCAAGTATATTTTCAAAGAGACTCTTGAGGCTGCCCTATACTTTTAACCAGGGCATCTGCCTGTGCGGCCAGGGTGTCCTTTGGGGGATAATGTAGTACTCTGACCTTGGGTCAGGGGATGTTGGCACCCAGGAAAAACGGTGTTACATGGCTGCCCCTGCATCTACCTTTGATTTGGGTTTGACAGTGGTTAAATGAGGTTTGGAGTAAAAAAAAAAAAAAAAAACTCCCCATGTAACTAATGGACTGTGTTAGTTTTTATTGATACATAATAAATGACCACAAATGTAATGGCTCAACAGGACCCTCATTTATTATCTCACAGTTCTGTAGGTCAGAAGCTAGTGAGGGTAGGGTGGGATTGGCTGACTTCTTACAGTCTTATAGGCTGAAATCAAACTGTGCTGTCATCTGTAGGATGTGGGGAAGAGTCTACTTCAATTCTCATTTGGATTGTTGAGAGAATTCGGTTCTTTGGAGTGTAGGTTCCTTGAGATATAGGAAGGATTTCTTGCTGACTGTGGCCTGAGGTCACCCTCAACTCCAGGAGGCTGCTCTCGTGTCCTTCCGTGTGGCCCCCTTCATCGTCAGACACTAACTGCAAATTGAATCCTCCTCACTTTTAGATCCTCGCTGACTTTCTCTTCTTCAACCAGCAGAGAAAATTTTTGCTTTTAAAAGACATGTGTGATTAGATTATGTCTATCCAGTTATCTTTGTATTTTAAGGTTAACTGATTTGGGACTTTAATTACATTTTCAAAATTCCTTTATAAGCAGTACCTATCAAGTATTATAGATTATAGGTTACAGGTTATAGATTAGTGTTTAAGTGAATAACTTGGTACCAGAAACCTTAAAGACCATTTTAGAATTCTGCCCACCACAGGACCAACGTCAATGATTTGCTTTGCATGTACTAAGTAAAATGACAGGAGGTAGTTTTACAGCTTGGAGCAAGGTGCCTGCCAGAGTTAGGCTCCCTACCCTCCCAGAGAAACTGAGAGATAGGGGCATCTTCTTCCTCCAAGATTACATTTCCAATGCATGGCTCCTAGGTCCTTGAGAGAGACCTTCTTGGTCCCTAAAACTGGCAAGAAACCTTTAAAGAGATTTACATCTCAAAAGAGCAAAGAAAGAATTTACCAGTTTTTCTAAAGTAAATGCTTTAAAGGGAGGTCAGAGCTTAGAGTCAGGAAAAAATCTGTCTAAAGTCTAGTGAGGGGAGGAGAATGGTGAGGCCATCTTGGTCAACTGCAAAGACTAACCTCATAATGTATGCTATTGTGCCTTCTAATCTGAAAAGTAATATTCAAGTGTCACTTCCTCCAGGAAGCTCTCTTTGACTCTTTACGTCTAGATTCTGGGCTCCTCCTCTGCTGTTGCAGAGCTCCTGATCTGTCACATGTAATATTAGTAGCCTAAGTGCCCATCAACAGCACTATAAACAGACATGTAAATAAATAGCATACACATATACTATAAATAGACGTATGTATAAACAGACTATGGTATCTGTATGTGTACGAACAGTATAACCATTAAAGATTACATTGAGGAAGAAATTGAGTAACTTGGAAAAGTATTCAGAGTAGATTGTTATGTTACATAAAGGCAAATTATAAAACATTATGAAAATATGATCCCAATTAAGTAACACAACAAAGAAACAAACCCCCCTGGAAGCATATACCCCAAAATGACAGCATTTATCTGTGGGCAGTGGCGTTATGGATGATTTTTATTTTCTTCTTTGTGCTTTACCATGTTTTTGGATTTTCTACAATGAAAATATATTACTTCTGTCACCAGAATAAAAAACACAATTTTACACAAAGAACTATGAACAAAAAAAAAGCCACAAAGGCAATTTTTATGACTCCCCAGCTCTAATCTAATGGAGGCAGACACAGTGTTTTATACTGTTTCCTGAGTAATTTCTTGTCTTTCTTTTGATACCATCCTTCTGGTGGTCCAAATCTGGACAGAGACCAAAGTGATAAAAAGAGCTTCATTCTTCCTGAGCCATTGTTTAGTACATGGGCCTGTAGGAAAGAGGGTTTGGGGGAAGGATATGTGATAGGATTGTGATTAGCCTTTCTTGCTCTGGCTGTATCTGCATCCTTAGCCTTGACTTAATGTTATTAGTTGACTAATTAATTGATGAAAATGTTTATTTGCACCAATTGCCCCCTATTTACCTGGGTAAGAAGAGCTGCTCAGAACTGGCATGAGCTACATTGGTAGATAATGAGATTGCCGTCACAAGAGGTATTTAAGCAGAGTCTGAATGGCTACTTATCAGGAATGTGATGGAGAGACTTCTAGCATCATATAAACCAGCTAATTAACTTTGGGAGAATTGAGACCCTCCCTCAAATGAGGAGGGTCTCAGGAGAAGGGGGTTAATTAGCAGATTCCCTCTCCTGCATTTCTGGACAGAACAGGAAGCACAACGAGGCTTCTAGGAACTGAGATGAGGGAACTGGGAAAGCCTTTGAGAGCCAAGGCCATCTCAGCAGTTGCGAGGTATCTCTGTTCTCCGCTTTCCTCTGCAGTTGCGTCTTGCATGACCTTTGCTAACCCAGCCTCTAAGCCACAAATTCTTTCGTCCAGCAAGCTACCAATGTCCTTAGGTAAAAAAGAGAGGCATGAAGAGAGAGACATAAAGAGAGAAAAACAGAGAGAAACGCACAGACAGAGAGATTTCAATTCCGTCGTGCACCTGTGGTCAGGAGAGAAACTACTATCACAACTTAAAGTAATGACAAATATACCAGTTGGTAAATATACTAAAATCTTCCCCCCAAAAGTGTCTATACATGGGGCAAATTTTCACAGTAGTTTCTGTTTTCCAGAATCTACTTCATCACCTCTCCTCTCTTCACTAGATTGTTTGACACTGCAGTGATAACTTGAGAATTCTATCCAGGGTCCCTGTGTAGCTGATTAGAAAAGCATTTTGAAGCTGGCTCTTTGAATTGTTATTTGAAATATACTATCTAGAATCCAAATGGCTTACAAAATATTTCAGCTCAATTATTCAGATTATAGGCATAAACTTGTGTTTTTATGTTACTCTGAAGTCATTTCCTCTATTTACTCAGTGAGCAGAGCCAGCTAACCAGGGAATTGAAAACATCTTTGAAAATATAGAAACCACTAACAAATAAGAAAACATGGGGAGTAAAATTCCCTCCTTTGTGTCACAGTGAGGCCCCAGGTTGCACTTGCTGGATCATTCTATAACCTTTAACGATACCCAGCATCCTTCATTGGTTATCTTTGCCTGGAGCTGCAAAGATTTCCTTAATAATTTATGCTACATTTTTCATTTCCATTCACTTTATCATTTAATCAGCAGAGTTGTAATTCCTCTTCCCCTAATACATCTTCATTTTCGACCCCATTACCTGTGCAGGCTCCAAAGCCTCACCCGTTCTTGGCATGGCATTTCTGTTTTCTAGGTGCTTTCCTGAGTCTCTGGCAATCTGCTCCCTTCTAATCGGTGCACATGGGAGTAGGAGGAAGAGCAGAGCACATGAGGGAGGAAGCAGGTTCTCCTGGTAAGTAAGGGATCCTCGGGGACCAAGGCACTTTGGGGAAGCTGCTTTTACACTGTCAGTCACAGTGAAAGAGCATTTTATGGAGTCCTGTTCCATGACGTTTTTCTTACCCTTCACAGGGGTATTTTCAAAGCCTATGCTGGTGTTGGCTTGCCTTCTTGAGGTCTACACGTAAGCAAGCTCAGAATTATAATGATAAATATCATTTACTGATCCTGACATGTGCTAAGCACTTTGCACATATTAATTCATCTATTTATCACAAGATATCTCTGAGGTTTGTATTACTACCCTTGCTTCACAGATGAAGAATCTAAACCTCTGAGAACAGAAGTAACTAGCCTGGTGTCTTAGTCCATTTGGGCTGCTGTAAACGAAAACTGCAGACTGGCTGGCTCACAGATAACGTAAACAACAGAAATATCTTGCTCGCAGCTCTGGAGGGTGGGAAGTCTTTAGATCAAGGTGCCAGATATTCCTCATCTGGTGAAGGCCTGCTTCCTGGTTCATAGATTGCTGTCTTCTCGCTGTATCCTCACATGGTAGGAGGCGCAAGGGAGTTCTCTGGGGTCTCTTTTATAGGGGCACTAATCCCACTCATGAAGGCTCCCACTCATGACCTAGTCACCTCCCAAACTCCACGTCCAAATACCACCCCACTGGGGATTAGGTTTTGATGTACAAATTTTGAGAAGACACAGGCATTCAGCCTGTTGTGATAGAGACAAACTGGTGTGCGGGTTATGCTTTTTTTGGCAGAATGGTCAGCAAAAGTCTTTCCGAAGCAGTGAGAATTGCTGAGAAAGGAGTGATTCAGTGGAGTCTCCGAAGGAGCAGACCCAGCAGGAGCTGTAGCAGCACTTTTACACAGACATTCCTCTGCTGTTAGTCACGTCTTGACTCTTCAAATTCAATAACAACACAACGAAGTTTGTAGTGGGACCTCGATATAGACAGTCTGTGACCTGGGTATCACTTTTTTCATCCTCTGGAAGCTGATTTCCAGCTAGGTTCAGGGTAGCTCATGGGAGGTGAAAAGAAGGAGGTAGAAAGAGCTGCGTCTGTGAGCCAGAAAAAGGCACAGCCAGCTTACTGAGCAGTTTCTTACTGAACCATGTTTAAGGATCTCAGATTTCTTACCTGTTAATTTGTAGAGTGGGCTGGAAGGGGTATGGGCACTGGAAGGAAAACATGCTATTTCATCTCTATGGTACATCTGTGAGTCGTCAGCTTTGATTTATCCATTAAAGTTATTCCAGAACTACTTACGTTTGCAAAAATAACTAAAGCTGTTATGTATTAACCTCCAGCCCCTGTACATTTTATATACCCTTGTAGCCCTCACAACTTTACAACGTAGCTGCTTTTATTATCTCCATTTTATAAATAAGGAAACTTAGGCACAGAGAATTTAGGAAAAGGAAAAAAGTCAAACGTTTAGTGAACACTCACTCTTACCTGGGGTTGCATGTGGTGACTTTAAGAGGTGACCATGTTTTATAATCTTACTAACTGCCTGTTGGATCTCTTAAAGCCTTCATTTTACAAACTGGGAAACTGAAGCTCAGGGACCTTATACGATTCATTCAAAGGATGCCAACACAAAGGGCAGAACCAGGGTTTGACTCCACCTCTGTGCTGCTGCAGCTGTCCCTTCTTTTGCCACACATCATGTGTAGCTGACAGGTGGTGATGGTTCTTTACCGGCAGTGAGGATGGTGGACTTGTCTCTGCTCTAGCGGGTACATCACTCCTAGAGGACTCTTGGTGTTTTTCCAATTACAGTGCTGGGCTTTGTAAATGTCATGTCAGTTATAAGTCTCCGATGCCTAACTGTACCTATTAGTATCACCAGTGAGGAACTAGTACCAACCTCGCAGATTTTTTTATGAGGACTGAATGACATGATAGATCTAAAGTGCCTCGTCCACGGATACAAGTACCCTCGTCCACGGGTACTTGATGAAGGGTCTCCATTATCATTTTGGGGGAATATTCTCTTCTTCTTTTGTCTCCAAACCTGAGCTCAGCACTTTACACTGGATTAAATACAAAATTACATGCTCGATGAATAAATAAATGAATAAGTGTAAACAGTAATAAGTTAAAAACTTGGAGTTTGGGGGCCTGAATAAGTAGTCTAGGCTCTGCCCATGACTACTGTGAGACCGTTCAGAAGTTACTTACTGTTTCTGAGTTTTCTCCCTTGTATTAATATCATGGGGGAGTAGTCCTGGCTGATCTCTATGACCCTTTCTAACTAGAGATTCTTAAATTATTTAATTTGAAGTCAATAAAACCTAAGTTAATTTTCTGACTCTTGTCACTACTTAGAGACTCTGGCTGATGCTTTATCTGATACCAAAAATACCTGCTTTCTTGCTATCCATGTGGGTTTCTGTTTGTGTAGACTAGGTTTCACATTTTGGGCTTTAGGACAAGAGGGGATATCTCTCCTCTCCTTTCGTTTTATTTTATGTTACCGGTTCTCACCTAAGGCCAGTTTGGGCTCTGAGGGGATATTGGACAATGTCTGTAGACCCTTTGGGTGTCATACTGGGGCTGGGATGCTACTGGCATCCAGTGTGTAGAGGTCTGGAACGCTGTAAACGTTCTACGATATACAGGATAGTGCTCCGCCCCCAACAAAAAATTATTTGGCTCAAAATGTCAATAGCGCCAAGGATGAATGCAATCTATATTGCAAACATATCCTCCAATGTTTCGTGTGTGGAGGCTATATTTGTGATGAATGAGACTCTCCTAACACAGAGCTTGAAAGCACCGCTTCCCGTCATCTGCCCTGATGGCAGGATGCTCACAAGCAGACGTCTGCGCTTAGTCATTAAACGTGCACATAAAAATCCCCTGGGGCTTTAAAAGACCCAAAGGCACAATGAGGGAGGCTATTCCCATGCATCAGACTCCTGTCCAGAGCAAACACATTACCTACCTGTAATGAAGGATTTCTGAGTAGATAAGGGTTGCAGCCTCTACAGGGGAGTGTTTTAGCTGAGGGCATGAGGAATTTTAGCTGCATGAATTATATCATCATTAATGGGAATCATTATGCCGCCCTGCACTGGAAATTTACCCCTGAATGGGTAGCAATATCCCACAGATGGAGGCCATTGAAAACCTGTTTCACTGGCAGGATACGTGGAGAAGGACTGCGTGGGAAGCAGTGTCGGCTGCCAGCTCATGAATGGCTTGCGGCCAACCGGTCTGTGTAGGGACAGAGTAGGGCCATTAGGGCGACGTTATCTAATAACTCGTGTGAGCTGGGGTGACATTGGGACAGGTCATTGGTCTCTGGTGCCCCCCTCCCTTTTTGGAGGCTTTTCTGTTCATGTCATAGCGCAACAGCTCTGTCTCCTGTCACTTGCCTAGGATAGCAGACTTCCTGACATCTCCTTGGAAAAGAGGCTAATAAATTCATTCTAAGGTGTTAAGGACTCAAGTAGGACCTTCTGCAAGATAATTTGTGATTTAGAGGAACGCGATCGATAAGGCACCCACCCACCGCGGCACAGATGTTTGTTTTTCTAGAGGGTCTGCAAGGGCGTCTCCAAGGGTATCATCTGCCTTTGCATAGATCCCTCAGGTCTTGAGTTACGTTGCTGTGGAGTCATTGCTTGTGCATTACAATTTCTAGATGTTCACTGTGTAAAGCAGTGAAGAAGTGGAGGTGCTGTGTTGGAAGTGGGGGGTGGGGGTCCCGGAGAGTCAGGTACCTGGGTTCCTGCCATGCCACGGGGTCCTGGGGCACCTGCTTGGAATCACGTGGGCTCTCTGGAGCAGTGCTTCTCAAGCTCTTCCTCATCGAGGCCCACACAGAAAGAGGTCCTGTGTGTTTGGAATCCACAGTATGGGGAGAACTCTGCTCTAGGCTGGAGGCCGAGGCCCTGAGGGCTGAACGGGTCAGGAACTGTGCAAGGTCTGGCCTGGGACGCTGTGCCAGGGGGTGTAGCAGTAAATCACGGTCTCCGTGCGACCTTGACAAAGCCACTCTCACACTTTGGGACTGAAGTAAGTGGAGGATTTCAGCCACGGTGTTAACTGGTACCACACCAGAGTCAACAAGATGGAATTAATTCTCTAATGCATTAAATAAATATTCATGGAGCACCTACCATGCACCAGCTGCTCCTCTAGCAGCAGGGGGAGACGAGGCTTAATAAATCCTTGTCTTCAAGGAGTTTATATTCCAGTGAAGTGGGGATGGGATACGGGCAGGAACAAATAGACCACAAATAAGTGCATCGTATATGTAATCAGTGGGCTTCATAAAATAATGCAGGATAAGGGAGTAGCCTGTGTGTGTGTGAGAGTGTGAGTGTGTGTGTGTGTGTGTGTGTGTTGGTTAAGTAAGATAGAGTGGTCAGGGAAGACCCTTCTAAAGAAGTAGTCTTTGGTCTTTGAGCTGGAGCCAACCGTAGAAAGTGCTGGTGGAAGAGAATTCCAGACATAGAGTGCAGCGGGGGTGAAGTCTGAGGTGAGAATATGATCAACATGCTGAAGAAACAGCAAGAAGCTCAATTTCTGTCTTGGAAAGCTTTTAGTCATCCCTGCCAATTTTTAGTCATTTTTGACAATTTCTATATTTTTTGCATTTGCTCCTTACCTCAAGCCTGTGAGGCTTATTGTAATCTATCATTTGCTATTCACACACACGTGGAAATGAGGTTTGGGGAAGTGGAGTAACTTGGCCATGCCGTGATGCTCAGGAGTTTGGAAGCACTGGGCTAACCACAAAATTTTAACTCGTGTTTACCTAGAAGCCAAAATATGTATCGATATTTGTAGACAGACATCATTTTGAGTTACATTCAGGACTTTTTTTTTTTTGGTTGCATTGGGTCTTCCTTGCTGTGTACAGCCTTTCTCTAGTTGTGGAGAGTGGGGGCTACTCTTCGTTGTGGTGCGCAGGCATCTCATTGCGGTGGCTTTTCTTGTTGCAGAGCACGGGCTCTAGGCTCTTGGGCTTCAGTAGTTGCGGCACTCAGGTTCAGTAGCCGTGGCGCACAGGCTTAGTTGCTTCACAGCATATGGGATCTTCCTGGACCAGGGCTCGAACACGGGTCCCCTGCATTGGCAGGCAGATTCTTAACCACTGTGCCACCAGGGAAGTTCCATATTCAGGACTTTTAAAGAAAGGATTTCATTTATTCATCATAACCATCCTCTGTGGTAGGTCCTGTTATAATTCCCATTTTACAGATGAGGAAAGTGAGACACATAAAAAGCAAAATACTTGGGCAAAAGTTATGAGTAGCAGAGGCAGAGTTGGAACCCAAGCCAACTGAATCTGAAGCCCGTGTTCAGAAGATGATCAGGATGTCCAGGCCGGTGTGGGTGGGGTGGGGTGAATCAGCCTTTCCCACTTGAAAATCAAGGGCCTCTCTGGAGCCACTGGTGGGTCATGTTTACTTCTGGCAGCGATCTGTCAGGGCCTGCAGGAAACTTTGCAGTGTTCTTTGTATTTAAACACAAGAACTGGTACCTATTTTCATTATGAAGCAGACTTCTCTGCCAGCTGGTAGGGAAGTCCCATTCATCACTACTTGGAGTGTCACTCAAGCCACTTTCTACCCAACAAGTCTATTGAGATGTGTGAACAATGAAAGATAGGAAGACATGAACTTCAAAACATTGGATTCCTTGAGCCTCCTTTGAGTATGGCCCCACTAAGCACCTTGTACAAATAAGGAGCATTTTATGAACACAAAAATGACAACTGCACATTCTGCAATGGCTTTTCTTCCTTGCTCCTTCCTTGTGTCAGAAAAGGGACAAATCCCAACCTTGTGACACCCAGCCTCCGTTTGGAAAAGCTGCAGAGCCCCCAAGTTTTCCTGTGCTGAGGCATAAAGGAAGAAACTTCTCTCCTCCATCCCCCCCTTCCTCCCCCTCCATGCCCCCCCCCTTCCTCCCCCTTGTTGTGGAGCTCAGATGAAGCTTTCTGCATCTCTTGTGGTTAAACTCTGTACAAGGGCCCCAGGTTGATGGCTTCACAAGACTGACATAGCAATGTCAATATCAAAACCTACAGTATTACATGAGAAGTTCACCTCTACTTGGGAGAGTCAGAGTGCTTTTTCAGAAGAGACAGCGTATGAACTTGGTCTTCTAAAATAAGTCAATTTTCTTAACAATTCAACCTTGCAAACTGCAACTCCAGAGAAGGAGCCATTAGGTAACTGTCTCCCTGGGTAACTTTCATCAGATGATGGCAATGCTTAGACAGGCTTTAGGTACCACTATGTAGTTCTTATCAGGGCATAGAGAGAATCTATTGTCCATAATTCGGTCACTGATGCATTGTTCCTTACAAGCTGCATGACCTTGAAAAAGATCACTAGATATCTCAAAGCCTCCATTATCTTGGTTCTATAATAGAGATAATAATACTCATGCCAAAGGATAGATTGCTGTAAGGTGGAGCAGTCTGGGTTCTGAGTTGCAAGCCACAGAAACCAAATCTGGCTGAGTTAAGCAGAAATAGGATTTATTGAAAGAATCACCTGAAGTGATGGGGAACCAGGCATGGAGGCAGGAAGAAAAACAGCCAAAGCCAAGCCACAGGCTGGTCTGGAAGGGACGCTATTACAGATAATGGAATTGCTGCCTCTTTCCCTCACGGGTCCCTTGTTCAAACTCTAGGGCAGGAACAACTGGTTGCTTGAAACTGGAGTATGTTCTTGATTTTGGCTGCAAGAGATGCAACTTCCCAAGTAAGAGGCAGGCTCAACCTCCCAGCAAGACTCATTAGGGGGAGAATTACTTAAATGCAGGAAAGGAAATAAGATGCTGGGAAGCCAAAAGTAAATACAAATGTTTACTGTCTGAAGATTAATGGGATTATATTCCCAAACAGCACCCAGCACACAATTGGCCCTGAACAAATGTGAGTTCCGTTTTTACCTTCCTTTGGGTCAATATGTTTACTGTTGATGGTAGAATTAATGGAATTTATAAAGCACATTCAAATGATTTGTAGCACTGACTTGCTCGTTTGTTATTTCTTTGCTTTTTTATAGCTGTTTTAGGGGAATTGTGCCTCAGGCCCCTGAAATCAGTAAATATTTGAAAGACTAAGAAAACAGCTTCATGTGAAACTTGAAAAATATCAGTTTATTTCATTTGCTTGTTTTGTAAACTTCGCTCTAACTTCAGAAACTCTTTATTTTTCCCTGTTCACTATAGAAAGTCAACTTATACTTTCAGCATTTTGAATATGACAGGGCTTTAAACATGAGCCTCAGTGCCCATCAGTGGACAAGAATACTTTGGAATGTGATTTGTGTGTCTAGAACTACTCTGCTTGTTTTCTTCCTTAGTGACTAAGTCACTCCCTGGAAATAAAAACAATCATTTACAGAGACGCATGCAGACTCTCAGGCCTTTGGGGCACTCTTTTAGTGACTGGAGAAAAATAGACTAAATGTTGAGTCCAGCCCAATTCATCTCCTCCGAGTTTCCCTTTGGCTATTCAACTTGCTTAGGAAGCAGGATAACTTATTATTACAAGAACAGAACTGAGTTCAAACTCTTTTATCATCACTCGCTAGCTATGTGACCTCAGGCACGTTATTTAACCTCTCTGAATCCTAGTTCTCTTATCAGAGGGTAAGTCTGAGAATTTCGTAAAACACTGTCTATAAAGTGGCTTGTAGAGTGCCCGGTTCATGATTTATTCTCAATCAGTGGGTGACAGAGGTGCCATGGAGGATACATTTTTGTTCTGTTCTGCTAGATCTATTGTATTTTCTCTCTTTCCCACTAAAGATACAGAATAATAGCATCATGATGACAAAAACCAAACCCTTTGACGACAGAGATAGCGTTTAATTAATTTGCCCTCCTGGGATTGGTAGAGTTCTTTGCACAGAGAATGAAATCTGAGCCTATTTTGTGATAGATGATGTAACCAGAACATACAGATGGATCTTTAGGGTTCATTGAAAAAAAATTCTGGGTTTTAGGTAGTTTTGCAATAGGCTCCAGACTAATTCCACAATATCAGAGGTGTAGTTAAGGAACAGGTTTTGGGGGACATTTACAAAATAAGGGTTAGCAAGAAGAGAAAGTATACAGTCTTGAAATCTTGCATGATCCCCAAGGAAAGGTGATCTAGGGCCAGGTTACTCTGTCGAACAAACCATGGGGATAAATTTCAGGGCTGGGAACATGTCCCCTACTACTATGTTTTCTTATAATGTGCTATGTCTGAGGGTTTGTGTCCCCCCAAAATTCCCATGTTGAAATCCTAATGCCTAGTGTGCTAAGGTTGGGAGTTAGAATTTTGGGAGGCGCTTTGGTCATGTAGATGGAGCCCTCATGAATGCGATTAGTGCTCTCATAAAGAGACCACACAGAGATCCCTAACTCCTTCTACCATGTGAAAACACCTAGGTATCAAGGAGGGGGCTCCTCCAGAACCTGAGCATGCTGGTGCCTTCATCTTGGACTTCCAGTATCCAGCCTGGGAGAAATAAATTTCTGTTGCTTGTAATCTACCCTGTCTGGGGTATTTTGTTACAGCAGCTCAAACAGACTAAGGCAGAAAATCTAGCTTGGGAAATGGTCCTTGTCAAGTGGGTGTGGTGTGGAGGGAAAAAACAAACACGCTACTTGGAATCCAGATACTCTGGATTTTGGTGCTGCTGTTACAGGGGTCGTGTGGGAAAACTAGCTTCCCAGGACCCATAGACTTTGGGACCTGTGCATCATTGCAGGTCCTCCTGCTGGGGAAGGAAGCCCCCAGTCCCACGGGCAGTTGAGTTAAGGAGAAGCTCTTCTTGCTGGGGGAAGGAGTAAGCCCCAGTGCTAGCTAGCTCCTTGTTCAGACAATTCAGAGAGAACCCCTGGAGTCCTTTTTAGATAATATAATATCACACAAGATTAGTTTAATAATAACAATAGCACTATTGCTACTTTGAGACCATTAATATTTTATGTTTCTTCTTTTTTCTTTAGTTTTTTAACTGAAGCATAGTTAATTTAAATGTTGTGTTTGTTTCAAGTGTACAGCACAGTGATTCAGTTATTATATATATACATACAATATATTTCTGTTTCTTAAGTTTTACTTTCTCTGAAATTGTTGCCAAGAACTACTATTTCCTACTTTTTATCTGTCACTTGACATCGGATTCTCCCAGGAACCTTGAAAGGTAGACATCAAGTCCATTTTGCAGATGGGGAAATGAGTAGCACAGAATTGAAACAATTTGCTAAAGTCCTCAGCGCTAGTACCTGGTCAGGTTGGAACTGAAGCCTACGTCTCTGCTTCCAGAGGTTGAGCTCTGTCAGCTAGATGCTTCCCTAGAGATATTGAAGAGGGAGGAAGGGTTGTGCCTTTGTTGTCTTTTCCTTTTGCCAAGAAAGCAACAGAATGCACTGGTTTTCTCCTACCTCTGTAAGGCTCAGAGGGATAGGGATGCTTGATGCACTGGGCAGTCAACACCAGGAAGGCTAGTGCGCTGCCATGACCACAGTGGAAGCAGTTATGTCCGCTCTGCCCTCATGCCACACAGACTAGCAGGAGTGTGGATTGGATGTTATGGGTATCAGCCAAAATTATTCATGCACACCTACAGCACCGCTAGTAATTCACTAACAGTTCATTTGATTCAGTTGGTCAACCAAATTCGCCTGAGCATGCTACCTGCCATATTGATTTCCACAGTCATTAATGAATGAGGAAAAAATTGAAAAAAAAAATTGGATACATGGAAAGCATGCCAAAAAAAGTGAGCATCACCATTTTAACTTAGCTCGAGTGTTGTCATAAAGAATATCTACTGTTTTAGCCCAATATATTTTTCCTGTGGAACTTTGAACTGTACCCTTCACTGAACATTTATCATGTCTTATGATATCGGACACTGTACCTGAGATCTTGCAATTACTGCAAAGCCTTATTATTAAAAATGCCTGTCACTTAAATGGGAACCTTTAGCTGGTAGTTAGATGGAAAAGCAAGGTGACCAAAAGACACATGTGGGGCTGAAAAAGAAGTACACATTGGCAAAATTCCACTCTTTTCTAATTATTGTGATATACAGCAGAGAGAGAGACAAAGAGAGAAAGAAGAGAGAGAGAGAGACAGACAGACAGACAGAGACAGAGACAGGGACAGAGAGAAGAATTTAGTTTCATTAATATATCTGGACACTTGAACATGCAAAGGCAGAGATAAGAAACTTTGTCTCTCTGTCCTTCATCGGTAACTTGTCGATTGCATGAGCTGTCCTCTAATGAGCCACCTTCGAGTTGGCCAGCACCAAAAAGTTTCTATCCCTAGATGTGCTGACATTTAAAATGGAACGTGTATTTGCAAGAACACCTGCGTGTGAAACTGGGGATAAAACTCTTTGGAACCTTTGACTTATTTCTTGGGCTCACGGTCATATATTATTCATGTTGATAATTAATTGCAGGGTCTATTCACATCACCAACATGGAAGAGGCAGAGTTCAAAAGAATGCTGGAAGTTCATTGCCACAAGTGAGTGCTTTTCTAAGGGAAGAAGTTTGTTACTCAGTTTTTCTGACTTGTGCTCTGCCTGGAAATGAGATGGGCAAGGGATTTCCTCAAAACCTAAGAACTTGGCAAGATCATTGTGCTAAAATTATGCAAGAGACAAGACATCGTCTTTTTGGACCATGGGTTGAAGAGTTAAATTGGCAGCATTATGACTGCAGCTGCCGCAGCTTAAAATAACATCTCGATTCCTCCAGAATGTAAAAAGTAAAGCTAAAACGTACACACAAATACACACATTAATGAAGCACTCACATGACAGGGTCGCTTTTGGAATCTGTGTGTGATTCTCAGAGCTGAGGAAGTGAGCCCTTTTGTTAACCCCAGCTATCTGGGGTTCCCCTAGTTTCCTTGGGTGCTGGGCCAGGAGTAACGAGTCTCCCAACTTGAGTGTAGCCCAAGTGAAGTTTGCCATAAATTACACTTTAACTTTCATTTCTAACTAATATCTAATATAAAAGGCACACTATTATACAGATATTAAAGTGCCAGGCACTGATCTAATCATTTTACATTTATAAACTAATTTAATTCTTACAATAGCGCTGTGAGGGAGGTACTGTCTCTGTCTTACAGACTGAGAAAACTGGATTCTAGAGAAGACACTTGTTTCCTTCCCAAATCACAGTTCCGGCTCAAGGCTTCCTGGAATGCTCAGCCTACTTTTTATACTTTATTCTGCAATTCTTACTTCAGAAGCTTATAATTGACCATCACTTTCACCGAAGCTGCATGAAAATTCCATTATTGTATTGGGTCTTTTTCTGGTTTCCAGTGAGAGAGACATAACTCAAAATACTTTAAGTAAAGACGAGACTTTTTTCCTTCAATTCATAGAACTGCAATATTCAGGTGTGGAGCTGGGCCTAGCTTTAGACTTAGTCCCTGCTTCCATGTGTCCCAGAGGCGTTGTCAGGATGCTGTCACCAGCTCTCAGAATCACCTTCCTCTGTGCTGGCTTCATTCTCAGGCAGCATAAGTTTTGTAGGTAATGGATAATGTCTTACATTCTCCCAGCAATGCTAGCAGAACTTGCTGCAAATTAATATTGTCTTAGTAGTTCCTTCCCTCTACAATTTCAGTTGAAATAGGGATAGGAACCTGATACCGGAAGTCTTGTTGAGGTGGTTGTATTCTGAAAGTCCATGTGTAACAATCCCCTTAAATTCAATCCATTCATTTGCTGCTAATGAAATTAAGACAGGAAGAAGAAGCCTGGTGGAATGGAAAAAAAATCTGGATTTGGGGGTCAGCATAGTTTTAAGTCTCATTTCTTATATGTGTGACTTTGGAAAAGTCTTGCTAAGAAAATGGAGTCGTAATAGATTGGGTCAGACTAGTGATCCCTCAAGTCCTTTCCAGCTATTAAGATCCATGAGCAGATGGCTTTCCTAGAGGATCATGGCCATTTGATGAAAGCATTTCAAACTGTCCCTTAGATCATTGGGTCTCCAATCCCATATGAGATACAAAACCTTAGGTATTTTTTTCAGTTAAAAATAACAGGAAGATTGCTGGTTGGTTTCAGTAGGGACTAAAGTCAGAAGATTTCTCTCTGGGATTGAGAGAAAGTATTTTGGCCAAGTCTGAGAGAAAGGCAAAGAAGAAAAAATAACAAAAGGGTCAAGGAGCATTGGGATTTCATTCTAATTTGTTACCTTTGCCTAAAGGCTGAGTGCTGCGTTACCTGATCTATTCTTCTTATTGGATTAGAGTGGGGAATTGTCCTGAATGGGACACAGACATCAGAGGTCGAGATCATAATTGTGTGCTGGAGATCTAAAACTTCTGAGCTGGAGAAGTGAGAATTAGGTAAGCCAGTTGGACGGTCTGAAGCTGCAGGGGTCAACTGGAGGGGTTAGGTAGAGAGTGGGCACCGAGGTGTGATGGAGGCAGACCAACAGCTGGAAATCAGTGACTCTCGGGGACAGATACAGCACAAGAGGGGAAAATGGAAAAGGAGCCTTAGGCAGTTGCAGGCCTAAACTCTGAAGATATATTTTATCTTTTGCAGTTGTTTCTATAAACTAGTTTCAGATAAACAAACTCACGAGGGAGGAAGTATCAACTGGAATGCCAATTTGAGTGACTTACCAAGATAAATTTAACTACCCATATAACTAGACTGGAATGCTGGCAAATCTATTCTGGAATTGAGTTGAGAATTAGAAGGTTGCACTACAACAAAGGGAATTAGTATTAGGACGTGAATATTTAATGACAGTGGGCTAAAGTAGCCCTGCGTATGTTCTCCACAAGAGGGACAGTCAGGGACCGGAGGTCTCAAGGCCATGAGCCAAAGCCCCTCTCTTCTGCCAACACTAGGCTCTCTGACTCGGTTTTCCTCAACTCCAAGGGGCCCCCTCTCCATCCCTTGCCTCTGACCCACTCATTCTTCTGATAAGCTTGTACCTTTCATTATGTAACATCCATTTTGATTTACTTACTTTTTACACCAAATCATTGTGTCTTTCAGGCATCTGTTGCATATTTTACATCTCTTAGTGTTGACTTTATTGTTGAATTCTCAGAGTTTGTACTATATGTTGCTATCATCCCTGTCTATTTCTGTTATTTGTAAAGAGATTTTGATCCTCCCTTTCCTCAAAGAATTCATGATTGATTCACAGCGAGAGAGAAAAAATTCACCTGTGTGTGTTGTGGAACTGTTCCTCTCTGCCGCCATTTTGCTGAAGAGAATTTTACTTCCCATGTTTACCCATGTGGGTTCTGCTGTTGCTAGATTTGTTCCTTAGGTTGCTATGGTGTTAAAATCACCTATGCACTCACAACATCCTGGTTAGATTTTGCTTTTTGATTGAAAAAGTGAGAACTTGGAGATGAGAGCTCTGAAAGCTTTTTTTCTCCTCGTCTCAAGAAATAACGTTTCTGTGGTTCTTCTCCTTGGACTGGGTTTCGTGACGTCATGGGGATGGGACTTTGTAATAGAAGGTTTTACAATGATATTTTAATGAGACATTTAAAGAATGAGAGGGACTCATTCTTGTGATCAGTTACCAAATGCTTTTAAAAAATGTCTGGAGCTGAAATTACACTGAAGATGAGTGCGTGTGTGTGTGTGCGTGCGCACACGCGTGTGTGTGTGTGTAGGAGGTGTGTGTTGAGGGGTACAAAACATGCCATGAACTGAGAGTTCATGGGAGTTGCTTCTCTTTTTTCTGACTAGTTTCATTTAGTAGTCATGCTCCAATAAACTTCGATCTCATAAATAGAATGGCAGTGATTTTATTGAAGTGAATTTTTTCATTCTCAGAGACCCCCAAAGAATAACACTAAAGTGATGGCAAAAGAATTGTTTTAACTGTTAATTAAAACAAAACAAATTAAAAAACTTCTCTTACATGGGAAGATTTACTGGCATTGGTATTTCTTTTCTGTGGAAGGATTTTTATAAATTGTGCATTCAGAAAATTAGCAAGGTTTATAAGAATGTATTGCAATCCTACAGTAACAGATATGGCCAAAAAGCCACTATATTAGCACTATTTTAAAACAATGCTGGAAGAATATTAGGTTAATTTCATAATGGCTGTAGCATCCTCTGTCCAGAAGAGAAAATGCCAGCTACAAAAATTACTGCTGTAACACAGAAGAAGCTTGTTAAAACTATCAAGTGACAAGAAAACTGTACATCAATGTGGTATCAGAAGCAAACCTTGACAGTGATACGTAAAAGCACATTCATTCAAAAGAACACATACAACTTCTTTCCTGTGTTGATAACATAAGAAGTAGGAGAACTCAATGACAAATCCAAGAGCTGCTAAGGCAGTCCGTGTTTAATGAAGGGCCAGGCAAGCTCAACCTGCTTGAGGCCAGCATATGACTTTGCACCATGGCTGGGAAGTACCATGCAACTGGCTTTCTCTCCCTGCCCCTCAGGTCCCCTGCTTATTGGACTGGACCAGCAGTCTTCTCCTGGTGTTGAGAAGCTGTGAGACTTACTTGATGTTTCCAGAGCCCTGTGACACCTTTAGGTGTAAGACAGCATCATCAGTAGTCAATATTCTTACTTTAGGTGTGCACCTTGAATGGTCCTGAAACTCAGGATGCTTTGCAGAGTTGTGTGCTGACAGGTAGCCCTTTCCTGATAGGGGAGCAAGTAAAGTGCAGAGTGGTTTGGGAGACCACAGTGAGGTAGGCAGTGCCAATATGTTCATCCTCCCGACGGACGCCAGAATGAGAGAGGATACATTTAGATTTTATTCTCTGTAGGCTGCTCTTAGACTGCATTTTAGAGGGAATCAGCAAGTTGCCTTTAGGTAAATATTTTGAAGGTTTACTATTGTTGCTTAAAATTTTTTGGTTGAAAGTGAGCATAGCGTTTAATGAAATTCACCTTGTATCTCAATAGTTCATTAAAGGATGGGGAATTAACATTCCACAGAGACCCATTAAGAGAATTAATTTTATTAAAATCTTAATTATTATTTTAAGGCAAATAAATTAATATTCTTATTTGTGAAGTGTTCCCTCTCCATGCTTAGGATGCTGCGTTGACAATTAAAATATAATAAAGATGATTAATAATGAATAAACATAAAATTAAAATATCATAAAATATGCAATTAAAAAACACTAAAAATCCTGGCTGAGCAGAATCATTAGAAAAGGCTACTCATGAATGGAAGAGAAGTGCTTCTGAAAGATGATGTCGCTAAGCGTTATTTAGCCATGGAGAGTTTTTAAAACATGCCTAATTCATGACTTAGGGATAATGATGTGAATCTTGTTAGACCCTTGATGCCCAAAATGAGAAAACCAAAGGGACAAGGATCATGCTTTGACCTTCTAGTTACTTCTGTGTCATAAAAAAAGCCCATCTCAAACCCAAAAGAAACCGGCGAGGTGTGTTGTCAAGCATGTACCACAGATAATCATAAATTTCCATATTACTTTAGTAAATTTAGTGCTGTTTATGTGAGTATTGATATGCATGCAGTATTCAAAACAGCTCTCTAAAAGCTGGACTAGGTAAACTTTAAAGTCCTTTTCTGCTTCAAAATTCTACCCCATTCTGGGAAGTAGGAGGCTGTGGTGTAACACAAGAGGGTTGAACAATGACTTAAGACATCCGGGTCTGATGGTTTTGCTTCCCAGGACCTCAGTTTTCTTATCTGTAAAATGCGGAGGGTAATCTCTCCTTCACTGGATTGCTGAGAGGAAAAAATAAAACATGTATGTGAAGATGCTTTAAAGGTACACATTCCTAGAAACAGCACAAATACTTTGCTTTAGCTGATAAGACACTCAGATCAATGTCTGATGTTTCTAGGCCCCATCGCTTTGGATGAGCTTTTGGAAGAGCAAGTTGATTCCATCTCCTTTCCTGATTTCTGATTTTCTGTTTCTTTTTGTAATAACCGATATTTCACAAAATATATTGCCTTAATTTCTTGACCATCTCACATCTTTTCTGAAAAGGGACAGGCTGGAAATAAATAAGTTAAAATGCTGTTTTCATTGTTTTAGGAGGAGGATTTGACCCATGGAAAATCTTAATCAGGAAAATCTTAATAATAACACGTCATGGTGGGAAATTTTAAACAGTTCTATTGGAAATGGATTCTTTTGTGTCTTCAAAGGTGCTTGGATTTTCAAGATGCTGCTAGTAAAATGCCCAGGGAAGGGAAAACATTTAAATTCTTGCCTATACTTTTTACGTGTCATAGGAGAAGTTCGCTTTCTAACTGAACAGGTAGCTGAGAGTGAGGCTGTGAGGTCAGGAAAAATAACAGCCACTGTGCTGGGGTCATGTGAAGCGCTGTCTGTAACTTGTTCCCTGTCATTGTTACGATACTGACGTGTTAGCATTGTTTGCCTTCTGTTACACATGTGGAAACGGAGGCACAGAGGAATTAAGGTACTCAGTTTACATGGATGTAAGATTACAAGGCTGGTCAGCCTAGAAGCTGGGATCCAGAGTAGACATTAAAGAGGTGGGCTTTCCACCAACAAGGAGAAAGAGGCACTGGCCGGACCTCCATCACAAGTTTGCCTGGGAGATTGCTGTCCTCATCTGGTGTAGAAGGGGAAACCCTGTGGGCTGGGGACACACATGCTTTTCTAGATAGTGTTTCAAGGGGTGTTAGGTGGTGTTAGTACTCCTCTCTCATGATGGTGACTTTTGCTGCTTTGTTCAAGAGATAGGATAAAATAGCTTGTTACTCCTTTAGCTGTTATCGCTACTCAATACATACAGTAAGAACACAGGATTTTTATGTCAGTTTTCTAATCCGTGAAATAGAAATAACAGTAGCAGCTATCTACTTAGGAGGATTAAATTGGCAATCCCTGTAAATGTGTAACCTAACACCTGCCAAAATCAAGGCTTCAGTAATATTAGCTGCTGCTGCTGCTGAAATTTTCTCAACTCCTGGGAAAAACTAGAGTGCACAAAACTTGGGTTTCCTGTGATTGAACTCACTCTAGCCCATGAATCCTTTCATGGCCTCTTATAACATATTATGGACTGAATGTTTATGTCCCCTCAAACCATATGTTGAAACCCTAACCCCTAATGGGATGGGGTTAGGAAGTGGGACCTTTGGGAAGTGATTAGCTCCTGAGTGTGGAGCCTCTAAGAATGGAACTAGTGGGACTTCGCTGGTGGCACAGTAGTTAAGAATCTGCCTGCCAATGCAGGGGACATGGGTTCAATTCCTTGCCTGGGAAGATCCAACAAACTGTGGAGCAACTAAGCCTGCGTGCCACAACTACTGAGCCTGCGTGCTGCAACTACTGAAGCCCATGTGCCTAGACCCCATGCTCCACAACAAGAGAAGCCACTGCACTGCAACAAAAGGTAGCCTCCACTCGCCACAACTAGATAAAGCCCGCATACAGCAACGAAGACCACTCCCCCATCGCAAAAAAAATGGAACTAGTGCCCTTGTAAGAAGAGACAGCAGCTCTCTACAAGCCAGGATGTTGGCCTTTACCAGACACTGGATCATTGGCACCTTTGGTCTTAGACTTCCCAACCTCCAGAACTGTGAGAAATAAATGTTTGTTATTTATAAGTTACTCAGTCTATGGTACTCTGTGACAGCAGCCTGAACAGACTAAGACGTGGCAGAAAACATAATCCCAAAGTTCTACAGCTTTAAAGCTTAGTGTCCTTGGAGTTGATGTTCAGTGAGATTCCTCTTCTCCTCCTCCCTGGGATGGCATCTGAGTTAGTGGGAAGGAGGTTTGCTGAATGTTTCCTTTCCTGAGTTTCTGCGGGCGACTACTTTCCGTGTCATCACTGGGTTGGTCCTCCCGGTGGGAGCTGTTCAAGGCTGGTGGCAGCAAGATCCAGGATCTGGCGGGCGACTGGGAGGCATACACTCTCCCCACCTGGGCTGGTTTCCTGTTGGGATGCATAGCTGGAATGGTGGTCTTGGTTATGTGGGGCACACACATCCCCATCCCCAGCCATGCTCCGTAAGCGTTCAGCTTTACTTCTGCTTCCTGGGGAGGAGGGGCTGTCACTTCCTTCTTTGGGATCTGCTTGCCAGTGTGCCCACCTTCTGGGCTGCTGTGGAGGGCGGTGTGCCAGCATGATGCCCCTGCCAGCCTCTGTGCCTCCCATGCAGTGGCCCAGAATCATCCGGAGGGCCCTTCAGTGCCTCCAAGGCACAAGGAATGGGGTGGGATCCCTTCTTTTGACAACAAACACCTCAATCTGGTTCCCTCGCACCCTGCGGAGGGGGATTAATTTGCAAGCCTCCCATTTTCAGCCATCTTCAAATGAAACAGGAATGCCAGTCTCCTTATTTTGAAATCACCCATACCTCAGGGGAGGTTCTCTTGGGGTCCCCCACCACGTCCAGGAATCACGTAATACAGCTTATAATCCTCTTCCTCTTCCTCTGTCATCTCCACTCTGCTCTTCCCCAGACTCACCCTGCATTTTTCCCAGAGTGGTTACAGAAAGGAGGTACACTGGGCTGTTTCTACATTTGGGGCCACAGTCTCTCTGTCTAAACCACCTTGTCTACCTGAAGGGGCATGTCTGGCACCTGAGAGAGGTGTTTGTTTGAATGTCAAGACTGAAGAATGGAATCTTTTTCTCATTTTTCTTGGCCTGCTACCACTTATTGGATGCTTGCCACACGCCAAGCGTGGTGCTCTGTGCCTCCTGGATAGCCTGGCTGTAAATCCTGAAGCTCCTCCTGAGAAGTAGGCGTGGGGACTCTGTCACTTTTACAGAGGATGGGGATGAGGCTCAGAAAAGAGAAGTTACAGGGTCAGACCAGTAAGTGAGGGGCAAAGGACTCTCATCCTGAGGAATTTGGCTCCAGTATCTCAGAGAATAATTGGGAAGCTGAGTGTTTCATTCTGGAAAGCATTGGATTGTATGTGTATCTGGCTCTCTCTCTCTGTCTCTTCATCTTTCTCTGTCTTTGTCTCGCTGCCTCTTCCTCTCTTGCCTTAATGAGGAAGATTCTGCCCTGAAGCCACTGTTGCTTCCCACCCCATGTTATCGTGTTATTTTTTTCTCCCTAGATTCTCTCTATCCAGAAAGCTCAGCTCCTTTTCCAGTGCTTGTATTTAAAATGCTACCTTCTCCATCTCATCACCCCCACCCGCCCTCCTTGGAGAACGAGTTGCTCACTCGTTTTTCTCCCTTATTATAGACCCTGTGCTGTGGTTAGTGGATTGCTCCTCTTCTCCTAGTCTTTCCCCCAGGTTAGAACAATTCTGAAACTTGTACGTAGTTTACAATTAATTTGTGCATTTAACGTTGCATTTTCCCTCCCTTTTCCTTTCTCAGTGTGGTTGCATGTTTTCCAGTTGATGACGTTTTAGGATTAGGAAATATGGTCAATGCTTACCTTTGACACTTGCCTGGTGTGTGAACTTAGGATTTCCCACAGAGGTGGAATATTTTTTATCTTTTTAGTCCCAAGTACTTGGCAATTTCTCTTGCACATAAGAAGCCATTGAATAAATGAACACATAAATGAATAAATGATATACCACAAGAAGGTTATTGTGATCAATGAAATGCATTTAACGTATGGCTTCATAGGGTATCAGCCATTTGCTTGGAAGTTTTCTTTCCAAACTCTGTGACTTGGAATTTTTATTTCTCAGAACCAGACACATTTTCACTAAATGCTTGACTCCCCATATGCAGCTGGCACTTCCTGACTATATAACTCAGTATGTCAGTCAGTTGAACCTTGCTTTCCTTATCTGAAAAGATGGGATAATAGTATTATCTACTTCAGAGATTTGGGAAGATTTTAATAAACGAAGTACCTTGCCTGTGTGAGATATTTCTTTGGGAACTGCTGTAATCTTCGCATGTCACAGAGCTAACCTGGGTTGCTAATTAATCTTTGATGCTCTCACTCTGGAATACTAACAATTGCTGACACAGCAGTTCCCTTTTCTTCTCCTCTCTAGCATAACTTTTTTTTAGGTATTCACCCCTCCCCATGCAGCCATAGGCTTTAGCCTAAGCTGATCACAGCCCCTGTAAGAGCAGCAAGGGGATAGCCATTTGCTTTGTGAGGAATGTGCTAGCAAAAGATGTGGAATCTAATCAATGGGGTGTGAGGGGAAAATACCCTGAGAGCTTCTTGGAAAAGTTTCCTTGCTGGTAAAGAAGAGTGGCAGACTCTGACTCTAAGAATTATGTTTGCTCTGGTTCCAGGAGAAAACCATAGTCAGGGGATTACAAGCCTCATTAATAGTAATAAAGAGCATGCATTCTTCAGAAATAAATGAACAACACATACATAAATAAAAGAGAACGAGCCACAGGGAGTGCTTGCCTCTCTTCTTCCTGCGGGCAATCACTACCTAGACTTGACCATGGCCTCAGTCGTGGTGCTGCATTCAGAGTTCACATCGATAGTGAGGACTCTGCGAAGCCAAGGGTCAGAGGGAAACATGGATGACATTTTGAGCCTCTGAATTACGCAACCCAAAAGCCTACCTACCGTGGGTTACCAATTATGTCACAAAATATATTATGGGATTATTTAAGCCAGAGTGAGTTCCTATTTCTGTTGCCTATGGTCACCAGCACCCGTCTTCCCTCTTATAACCCTGAATTGCTATTATCCTCCCCAATTAGCAACTTACTACTTGCGTTTTTTTTTGTTTGTTTGTTTTTGTTTTTTTGCTATTTCTCTGCAATGCTAATAATTCCATCCAGGGAGGACTCTCTTCTTTTTGCAGTGTTAATAACTTTTCTGCAAACCTTTTCTTAATTAGTTTTGCTTGGCTTTGTTTCTAAGGAATTTGTCAGTTTTTTCCAGGCACTTGGTGGTTCCTCAACTGGATGGAGTCCTGGCAGTGAGGAGGACACATGGCTGCTTATTGTCCAGAAGACTCGTTTTGGCTGCTTGCTACCTGGTGAGTTTCATCATTTCTCCATTAACTTGTTAATTTACAAACATGTATAGAACAGTGATGGGGTAGACACTAGGTCAGGCTCTGGGGATACAAGAGTGAACAAGTGGACAGATCCTTCTGTGGAGGGCTGTGAGAATTTTTGTGGCCGATACGGAAAAGGATGGGATCCGAAAAAGTTTAAGAGAAGAGGAAGCATGTCATTTGCTCTTGCCTGATGTTATCTCAAGAGGAACCAAAAGTTTTAAAATTATTCCTAAAATTAAAAAGAATGTCTTAGGTGAGCAGTCGTCTTTCTCTAGCTGAATGCTAAACTCATGTTCTCTTTCCTAAATCTTCTAGAGAAAGAAACAATTCTCCAGTATTAATGCTTCCAAACAAGTGACGGACCTGGAAATCAGCAGGAGGCGTGTTGAGATGACTTGGATATAGGATGTAGGAACACCAGGGGAGGAGTGAGAGACTGGGAGAGTCCTCGCAGGCTTCCAATAAGCTAATGCTTTGAGGTAAGCCTTTGGTTCTCTCTGGGTATTATATCGTGAAGCGTATAGAACTGGATGTTGCCCAAGCTCCCTCTGACCTCTCGCTCTGTGAAATTTCATCATTATGATTAGTAAAGTTTAGAATCAGTCATGAGGCAATTAACAAATACCCCCCAAGATTCACCCTTGGCAAATATAAGTAAAGGATTTAATTGATAAATAGCTAGAGACATGATTTTTACTGATCAAAATGAGGAACACTGCATCTTTACAAGTGTGGACAAGTTATTTTGGGTGCCAAAGCCCAGGTTTTTAGCAATGGTGATCCAAGCTCATAACAGATTCTCAAATAACAATTCACCTCCTCTTTTGGGTGGCAGCAGATCACAAATCATTGCTGACTGGCCATTTTTTTGTTGTGGAGGAGCTTTCTGGCCAGGTTTCAGGGAAGGAAATGCCTACAACCAGTAAGACCTTTAGTTGTGGCCCCATGGATCCCGTTACTTTCTCTGTGCTGAGTTATTTGTGCATTTCGATGTTGTCAGCCTCTGGGGCATGCCTATTAAGAGGTAGCATGAGTGCCGTCTTTCCGAGTTCTGCCCATCAAGCCATGAACACATATCCATTGACAGCCTGTCCACATAATGAATTGTCCAACCTGGGGACACTGGACAGTGAATGAGGACACTTTTATTAATATTATGCTGGAGAATAAGGGTTAAACTCAGACTGGCTGGAACAAACTGGGTCTCACGCATACCCTATCCGTTGAACGCCAGCTATTTAGAAGTGGGGAGACATAGACGCCCACCCAGGTCACCACTCTTCACCGGGCACCATCATCCCCACGAGCCAACACACTGATCAGCAAATGCCTCTGCACTCCGTCTCCTACAGTCTGTGAGATCGTCATAAACCCGTTTAAATGCCTGCCTCACTCGCTTTGTTGGAAATAGCAAAGGTTGGATGGCTCATTGCCTCATAGGAAGTCCCTTCAATTTGCCACTTTGCTAAAAATTAAATAAATAAATGAATCATCCCCGCTTTATCCTGTATTCAGTATAATTAATTCTAATCTTTTGCATTTTCATTTTCTCCATGTTTCATTCTATCATTTAAAAGACACAAACAGAAGAGAACTCTTAAAATTAGTGGAATAATTGTGCTGCTCACGCTACTTTGTGAAAAGGCTGTTGAAAAAAATGCCATGACCGGATGTCAAACATTAAACGGTTTAGAAGTGAGACCTTCAAAATCTGACTGAAGGGATCACACTGCGAATTGTTTTTATCTTGGCTTATATGCTTTCTGATGTGTCCTATCTCCCCAGCACAGGGCTTTACTCTCGGAGAATATTAAGCACGGATTTTTAGTTAATTAGTAAATACTATGGGTAGCTCCATTTTTATATTTCCAACTCATTGTTTCTGGCTTTGAAGGATATCATAAATAAACTTCAATTTTATAGCAAATAACCTGACCACTGAGATAATCTGGAAAGTGCTTCAGTAATTGCTTCTATGCGTACAAAACTTGTTCCTACCATGGAGGAAGAAGAAATTTCAGGGCATTTCAAGGCACCCAAGTTGGAGGAAAGGGATCTGATTGCCCTGTCTCAGAAAACATAATTTTTAGAGTCTGCTTGATCCAAAAATTTCAAGTGTCTCTTATATCCATAAATTCTCTTCTTTCCGGGGGTTGGGGGGGCTACCACTCCCTGGTGGTAAAGTATTCATAAAGACATTACATATAGGAATTATAATAAAAATTACACTCTGCTTGCATAGCAGATTATAATTTACAAAGTAGTTTTGCATACTTATTATCTCATATAACCCTCTCCACAACCACTGAAAAAGGTGTTTTAGGCAGAGAATGTTATGAGTTCAAAACATTCTATTTTCTTTTCCTCCTGGGCAAGCACAAGTTATTTTCCAGGCTTCCCTTGAGTTACCTATGCCCAATCTTGGGCCAATGGAATGGAGAGAAGTGACACATGTCATTTTTAAGCCTGGCTGATTAAAAACTCCTGGTCATGCCTCATACTTTGATTTTCCCCCACTAACTAGTTGGTTACAAGGAATCCATAAGAGGACTTCAGTAACCTGGTGCAGGGGTCAGAAAACCGTGGCCAGTGGGTTAAATCTGGTCTGACACCTGTTTATATATATAAAGTTTTATTGAGGCTCAACTAAGTTGATTTATTTATCTATTGTCAATGGCTGCTTTTATACTACAAGGGCAGAGTTGTGTAGTTGTAACACATGGCCTGTAATGCTTAAAATAGTTGCTCTCTGGCCCTTTACAGATAGTAAAGGGGATGACAAATCTATAAGACGGAAGGAGCCTGGATTCCCGAATCACTGTGTGGAGGGCTGTGCTAAAGCCCATATTGAACACGATGTGAGTAAGAACATCTTGTTGTATTAAGCCACTAAAGTTTTAATGTGTTTATTTTAGTCATTTCCTATATTTATTAACATAATTTTCTTACAGTCAATTTATTGATGAAGTAAGGAGGCCCCAAGAAGTAAAGTTACCTATTTAAGCTCACAGAGTCAGAAATAAATAGTGGTAGACAATCTAGAAATTGAACCAACTTAGGTTTTTAATTCCAATGCCAGTGTACTTGTCAACGCATTTCAGATGTCACTACTGAACATATTATATCAAAAGTGTATAACATAATACCATAAATTACACTAAATACCTAAAAAGTAGTAAGTCTTTCCTGATCAGGAGTACTTAATGTGCCTCTCAAACCATCCAAAAGGGCGTTAAAAATCATATTGGAAAAAGGAAAGCTGCAACACCTCATTTTACAGACTGGTAAAGCTGAGGCTTAGTGAAGTCCAAAAAGCAGTAATACCGTCTGTGATGAGCAAGTGGTATAAGGTGATATAAGGTCTTGTGAAGAATTAAAATGAAGTCTTCAAACTATCTTCAGTGCCTTTCTTTCAGGCCATGTAGGCAGAAAACAAACAAATGAAAAAACACACCAAAAAAGAAGTCACCGAAGAGACCTTTCTTAGTGTTCTCTTTGTTAACAAGGCTGTGAAGAAAACCACTTGGCATTCGACTACTGAATGTCTGGATTTCATCATCTTTGAGGAGGGAACTCTTGGATTTGGGGTTTAGTGAGCTTCTTGGTGGTTTGCAGACTTGTTGAGGTCCTGTTGTATGGTGAGAACATTCTGTTGTGTAAATTCCCACTAAAAGTCTAATCTCAAGTGTTATTTCACTCTGTCAATCTGGGGCCTACAACCTCCCCCCCCCCCTTTTTTTTCAGAGAAACTCAGAATTGATACTGTGAGGAGATTTTTCAGGTGAGGAATATTTGCGGTAAGAGTATACTGGAGCAGTAGAGACACTGGTTGTCAGAATGCCATGTAGAGCTGGCAATAAAAATTATGGACCAAATAATGCAAGAAATCCTAGGGCCCTAGCAGAAATAGGGCAGGCTTATTCTATGCAAAACAACGTATGTTACCAGCCCTTTATATTGTACCTCATGTTAGTGTAACCCGACTAAATCCTGGGGCTCCACAGAGTTCAGGCTGACTGCAGGGTCACAGTTAAGTGGCTGCAGTTCAGCATTCTGAAAGAATTAAGTAGTTATAATTTTATTTCATTGTGTTCAATAATGTCAAAGGGGCTCCATTTCACCACCCGTGACAGTATTTCTTAAATTCTTTCCCCGCACGTCTCTCTTTCTCCTACATGTTTGCCTCAGCATCTGTCCATGCATCAATTTTTGTTTTCTTTCCTGTATTTCAGTTGTGCATGAAATGCTCCTCCACACCCATTTCTGTAGGCCCCAGTTTCCGTCTCTATCCCCCTTTCCTTTGACAACTCTGCAAAATGTTTCCTTACTGGGTAGATGGGCCTGGGTCGAGCAAAGGAAGGAGGTTATATATACTCAGATATTAATTACATTTGCCCGGCTATGTTAGAAAGGAAGGAACGGAGAGAAAATATTTTGAAACAAAGTATAACTAAGTTAGAAAATCTTTGCTTAAAACCAACTAGCCTTTGATTGCATATTAAGCAGATGTCATTAGCTTTATGGGAATGAGACCCAATAAGCCTTGATCATCTTTACTTTCAGGTATATGGCCTTTGCAAGGCCCATTGAAGTTACATCAGGGTTGCTTGAGAGCCATCATTAAACACCCAATGCTTTTCATTTTTGTAAGATAATAAGATGCTTGACTCATTATTAGATACATAGTAAAATATCTACCCACCCACCACCTATTCCTGATCACCCATCAACCTCATGCATTTACTCTGGCATGGAGACTTATTCCAGCCAAATGAACCAACTGAGAAAGGACGTTTATTCAAGCCAGCCATGAACAAAGTGGCCCTGAACAAATGATGTTGGACTTGCTTTGCCAGTGCCTACTGTCGCAGAATACTTGTGGGATAAATAAGACCAACACAGTCTGGAAGTGACATTTAGGAACTTTTGCCTTGACAGGCACATAGGTGTATACCAGGAAGTTGCATCTTTGGAGGCAATCGGTTTAATGAATTGATGTCTGCAGTAGCTAAGACACCAGAAAAACTTGTGGCAAATGGTATATAACAAAAGCTACTTCTTCCTCTTATCACCCTTCAAGGATCACATAAAAGGACATGGATCTAGTCTTGGAGGCTGGGGGACGCCTGCCCGGAAAATGGAACATGGAAGGTGAGATCTGAACGCTGAAGAGGAGCTTGCCAGACAAAGGTGGGGGTTAGTGGGGGGGAAGCACAGCGTTACGGTCTGGAGGAGGGAGGAAGAGGACAGAGAGCGGACATGACCTCGGGCCAGAAAAACCAGCAAAGTGACAGGAACTTGGGACCTGTTTACAGGGCTAGACTTAACCAAGTAGAATTGTTAGAACGTTGATTTGTCCCCTTAAGGAGCAGGGAGGGAAGGCCAGCGGTCCTCCCCTCGGGCACCAGCGCTGGTGTCCTGCTGGGCTCCCCGCAGGTGCGGACTAAGGCCTGGCATGCAGGTCATTTCCCACGTGGGCGCTGGGAACCCAGGCCAGATGTTGCCCCCTTGCCCAGATGGTCAGACTCATCACGTGCCCCACTCTGACCTTGACAGAAAATCTCTTCCCTTGCAGGCTTCTCCAGGAAGGCCGCCCCTGTGAGTAAATAGAAACTGCTGCTGTTTGTAAAAGGATGCGTGGGGTCGGGGCTGGGGTGGTGCTCACATAGCAGAGCCCAGGGCACCGCGCACCCTTAGACACACGTCTCTTTTCTTCCCAGGCTTCTTTGAACGTCACTTCCCACGTGGTGAATGACATGTAAGTGCTCTTTTTGTGGATCAAAAATGGTAGAATATCAAGAGTTTCATGTGGTTCAGCCTAATGTGCATTTCCCTTTGGTTGAAATAGTTTGTAAGGTATTTGGTAGCCATATTTAAATGCTCTATTTGAAATTCCACTTATTGGAGGAAGCACAGTGCTTGCGGCTGGAGTGTGATGTGGATTTGAAACTCTGCTTATACATTTCTTATTGTGTTACTTTGAAGAGGCCATTCCACTCTCTTTGCCTCAGTCTTCTTATGCATAAAATAGGAATTAAGGTATTTATAGGAATCAGAGATTTGGGGGAAAGGATTCAATGCAGTAACCTGTGGGAAAAGTGCCTAGCACAAGGTCATCACACAAGTAACCCTCCCCAGAAATGTGCTATTTAGGTCAACACAGACTATTGCAATCACATCACCCACAGTACGTTAGAAATGATGGACCACACATTGTCCATCAACACCATTTGGAAGCTACTGAGTTCAGTTCAGTAAAATTCGTACGTAGCCGTGACCTCTGTCTGCTTAGCGTTGTGCTGAGGCCTGTGGGTGAAGGCAAGGTCTTGCAAAGTGTGTCACTTTTTGGTTTTTCTCTTTAGCTTTACAGGGCACTTGCTGAAATTCTTACATGCACACAATTGAGATGTAGGAACCAGAACTTAGAAAACACATTCAAAAAATATTAACAAATCCTGCTTGATTTGGTTTTAGAAAGAGGCAGTGATTTAAACAGGGACACTTTTTCTCTCAAGGTTATGTTTGTGAAATATTAGGCTACAAAGCATGGTGCAATGTCATACATTTTACTCATTTACACGTTCCCCAGATGCAGGACCATGTGTGACCTTGCTCATCTATCCAAACTGTAAAATAAAAGATTCCCCAAACATTATCGGGAATGTATAAGAAATTACATTGTGAGCCATAGCTGATTTTTCAGTTCTTGTTTTTCTCTTCCAGCTGAGCAAATTTTTTTTTTTTTGGTCTGAAATCCCCTAGATGGCACTAGAGAATCCTGTATTTAAGTGGTTTATATAATACCCCTAAGTAGATGAGGGGAAGTAATTTTTATTTTTCTGCAAATAAACGTTAACAAGACGTTGAACAGGATGGGATGTAATGTGCAAGGTTAGCGTTTAAGCATTCTGTATTTAAAAGATATACTAGGTGCTCCTCGAACGTAAAAATTGGCAATTTTTCACTGTAAATGTCTCAGAATTGGGTTTTAGTATTTGAATTGGCATGAACTTCATTTGGCGCAGACACAAAGACTTGTAGAAACAGCGGAGATGCTGAGGCTGATTCTTGACCCAAATGACATTCATATTAGAGCTGTATAACACAGCATCAACATCTCCTAGGATGCGAGGCAGTGGGGTGTTTTTTGGTTTTTGTTTGTTTCCTAAATTTTATTCAACAACTCATAGAGGACTTCCCTGGTGGCGCCGTGGTTAAGAATCCTCCTGCCAATGTAGGGGACATGAGTTTGAGCCCTGGGCAGGGAAGATCCCACATGCCGTGGAGCAACTAAGCCCTTAGGTCACTCCTGAGCCTGTGCTCTGGAGCCTATGAGCCACAACTATTGAGCCCACGTGCTGCAACCACAGAAGCCCGTGCTCCTAGAGCCTGTGCTCTGCAACAAGAGAAGCCACCACAATGAGAAGCCTGCGCACCGCAACAAAGAGTAGCCCCTGCTCACTGCAACTAAAGAAAGCCCGTGCACAGCAATGAAGGTCCAACTCAGCCAATAAATAAATAAATAAATAAATTTATTTAAAAAAAACTCATAGAAAATATTCCAGATAATTGAGTTTTAGTCCTCCTCTTCCTCCTCTTCTTCATCTTGATTAATCTGGAAGTAATACAGTTCATAACTTTCTTTGCTGTTATCAATTATGCTTAACCAATCATGTAGATTATCCTCTTCAAATATTTTTTGGTGAGATATTTCAAATACCTTTTGGAAAAAGGCACCTCAGAAGTCACGGTAATCTTGCTTTTGCTTCTTTTGATTGTGACAGCAAACAGCTCCACCAAGATTCCCAGCTTTTCCATTCACTTTGATTCTCCTGAAGAAACTGCTCAAAATTGGTAGCATCCATGATTCCATCTTCTACAGGACAGGTACAGTCAAGAGTAACCTCAGGACCTGCTTCTTTTTTTTGCCCTCCTTCGCCACAAGTTTTTTCACCGGTGCCATGGAGGCAGTGGAGGCAGAAAAGGAGTTAGGTCGAGGGAGTGGGTTTAAGTGGGGGCCCTGAACTCAAGGGGCTCAGGAAGTGGCAGGTGAGATGAGTGAAGAGGCCTGGCTGTAAGGCAGTGGGGCTTGGTGGCCAATGTGGCAGAACCACACAGCTACCAGGCACATGTACTAGTAAAAAACAGGGGCCCACCTAGGTCCAGGGTGGCCCGTGGGTGTGAGCTGACAACTTTTGTGAATCTCATCCTGAGAGTTTTCAGGTCAGAAATCTAAGGCTGAGATCATGATTGACCTTACCCAAGGTCGCAAATTTACTCAGCGATAGAGTTAGGCTTCCAATTCTGTGTCTCTGACTCTGCCCTCTCCCTCTGCCCCCTGTAATTGTGCCTTCACGTGCCAAAGTTGTCTTCGCACTGCACAACCCTCCCGTCGTTCTTTCCTTATCCTCCCTTCAGGTGTCTGGTGTCCTTGGATCATGTGACAGTTGGGTGCTCTGAGCTGCAAGTGGCTTGAGTGCCCCCCATTCAAGAGCTTTAAACAAGGATAGGACACTTGAAGTTGGGCAGCTCCAGGTTTTGCTAATTTGCAGCTCAGTGATGTCATCATGGGCCCAGGATTTTTCCATTTGTGCACTCTGTCCTTTTTCCATTCTTACATTTGCCCCCATGGGTGAAAAATTGCTGTGGCAGCTCCACACATCACATACAGACACGAGCACACGCAGTGGTGGAAGAGGAACTCTTCCTTCCTCGGGTCTCTTTCATAGTGTGAGCAAACCTTTCTCAGAAGTTCCCAGTGGACCTCCCCTCATGTCTACCTTGGCCAGAACTGGGTGATTCTGGCCACCAAACTGTGACTCCCAAGCCGGAGAGACAATCAGATTGCCTGGTGGAGGTGCCGCTCCCCCAGCAGAAGGATCTGGAAGTGTGCAGGGCTGTCCTTGGTTTACAAAGTGACTAAACGCCATTTTCAGTACTTAGAACCCAGGACACAGGAGAAAATATGTTCTATGATATTCAAGGCGATCTCTTGGGATGAAGAATCATCTCACCCAAATGCCAACATTACCCTTGCTGAGAAACCCTGGTGTCCAAACAGGATTTGCTACTGAGTCACAAGAAAGGGAATGGACACTGAATCAATGAGGAGCCTGGCAACAGGAAAGAAGGGAGGTGTGGCTACTGACTTAGCAGTCAACAGCCTACTTCTCGTTCCTGCTCGAGTCGTGTGTTACCACTTTCAGAATTCCATACAGATGTATAAGGTCAGGTGCTCAAAGAAGGCCAGCCTCTTCAGGTCTTTCGGTAACAGACTATAATCAAATCAAAGAGAATGTAATAATTATCAGGAATTTACCTGGATAACATGCATGGGGAAAGAGCTGTTAGTCCTCTTGAAGATAAAAATGAAAGCAAATAGTGCTTTAGTGTCACCGGGGTGGGATAGGAGAAAGGAGATATTGATGCAGCTAGATGGGTTTGCTTGCTGGTTTGTTTTGTTTCAGGGTTGGGGAGTTGGGAGGCCACCAGGAGCTGGAGAAGGGCACTGACTTTCTGCCAGGAGCCCTAAGTGTCATGGGAGAGAATTAACAACGGTGAGGCAGCAGCATCATTTTATGGAAAGAACTCAGTCTCTGAAGCCACGGAGACCTTGGTCACCAAATCCAGGCTTGCTGTGAACTATATGGGGAAAGTCACCAAAGGTCTCTGAACCACAATTATGCCTCTTTGAAATATGGCTAACAATGGTATCTACCTGATAAATGATTGCTGTGATTACATGGGCAGTGGAAGGCAAGTCCCTAACACAGTACCCAGTAAATGTCAAGTCCCATCTCTGTTGCCTGGACATGCAATTGTTATTTATTTACTCACCCTGTCTCCCCATATAGAGTTGACAGATTTAGCAAATAAAAATACATGATTCCCAGTTAAATGTGACGTTCAGATAAACAACCAATAATTTATTAGTGTAAGTATGTCCCAGGCACTTTGGGATACACCTATCCTAACAAATTACCGGTTGTTTATCTGAACTTCAGATTTAACTGGGTGTCCTGCATTTCATTTGGCACCCCTGTCCCTACATTCCCTCTCTTCCTTGGGTTCTCTCCAGCCAGAGAGTAAATAAATGAAGCCTATATTAAATATCACTCTCTCACTCATGTGTTTCAACTTTAGCAGGAACCTGGCAGACCAATGACATCACCTTCAACTCCTTTTGGTGAGCAAACATCCTCTAAGCTCGGGAGGAGAGGACCCTGCCTTGGCTGAGACAGGATCATGTCTCAAAAGCCATCTTGGTCTTATGAATTTGTGGTTAATCTTCTTGCAGAGTGTTTTCTTTCACAGTTGGCTGTTCCATGTCTGCATAGATCTGCAGTAAATACTGTACTGCACTGCTGAGAAGGGAGGAAAAACATTACCATCTGCATCTACAGCTTGCAAATTACAGCTTGCAATCACCTGCTATTAAATAAAGACACTTTAACAATATTTGGGGTTTTAAATTAGCAATTTACATCACAAGACTCTGAAAATACTAGTCTTTTAATACTGCAATTTTCTTTCCTTTTAACCAGGCATCAACATGTATTGAATTTTTTAAAAACGCAATACAAAGTAATGTTTATTTAAACAATAGCCACCAATGGTATGAGACACACAGATGGAAATCCAATAGTTCCTCACTCAGCAGGCAGCTTCATTGGAGGACCCTGATGGGGCTGCAGCTCTCTAATTTACATCATAGGGGGATTCTAGGCATCGCCTTTTTTTTTTTTTTTTAACTGCCTGGCCACACCAGGCTATGTGTCATGTAAGAAAGTGGTCTCAAGCCGGGAATTAGAAGGCAGTCTTTGTTTGAAGGAGACTTCAGCAAAAAGGCTGAAAGGGAGAGAGTTCAAGTGGGAGTATTTCCCTTTGTCACTTGACATCAGGGCTGAATTGGAGGGAATTGGCATCTGTGCAAAGCACACTGGATGCAAAAAGAGATGGGATTTGGAAGCATACAAAGAGAGAAAGATTAAGCGGCTTTGTGTCTCACGGACACTACTTATATAGACAGAGGGTTATATCTCTATCTAAATATAGTGGTTTGTCTTCCAGTTCTTATTATTGAACCTTTATTCCCCCCTTTCTCTTGACATCTGAGTTAGGGAACGGAACACTCCAGGAGCTGGCGCGTTGCAAAGAGATAAGTATAAGCTTTGTGGTGGTGATTGCTGGGTTGTAAATTCCTTCACACAAACACAAAGCATTTTGGAGCCTTATACCTATTAGCGGGCAGCCTGCTTTCCTGCCTGTCCCGAGCTCTTCCCTGAGTTCAGCCGCTGTTGAGGCACAGTTGCTTCTCAGAGCTCGCCCAGATCCAGGGCTGCTTTCAGTACTGTTTTTCCTTTACTCGTAAAAAAAAAAAAAAAGATAGTACTCTTGTCTTTGTTTTTCATGCCTTGCTTTTGTGCTTTTTATAACCCAAGACACCTGCCTCAGTCTTGAATTCTTTCCTTTTCATGGTCTGCTGAATGTTGACTCCTACACATGCTATGTGCTCAATAAATGTTAGATATTATTATGACTTTTATTTGCAGTAAAGGTTTAATGCTGTGTCATACAAAATTCTATTTGAAAGGGAATCTTGAGAAAAACATAGAGTTTAGATTTCAGCTCATTCCATGGACATGCAGTGGCGGTTGGTCTAGAGGTGGGGCCAGTGTTAGATCCTTTCTACCTTTCTATGTTCCATTAATGACGTCGTTCAGCCTCCCAGGTTCGGTCATAAGTCACACCCAACACAGCTCCTGTAGAGCCAGCTTGTGGCTGTTAGTAATTTACTTGGAAAAGCAGCAAATTGAATGACTCTTAGACTTTTCCAGTCCTCTTAGGCTTATTGGTCACCTCATGTCATTTATCACCGTATCTTGTTATCTCTGGTAAGGTCTAATGTTAGTCCCTCTGTTTAAGGATTAAATTGGTTTCAATCTAATCTCCTAAATAGAATTTAGATGATTTGGGGCCCAGCTCAACTGTTTCCTGGCCAGAGGGCTTTGTTCTGGTCCTTTTATTAGCTGCTATTTATAGTACCATTTGCTGATAGAATCAGGGCATAATGGATAGATTTTTATTTCTTTTTGATTGCATATACTTTCTTTTTAAAGGCGTTTAGAAACTAAATGTACAACTTATCACAAAAGGTTAACACTGCAGTCATTCTCATTTGCTTAAACAGAATCTGCAAAAAATAAAATTCTCCCTTCAAAAATATATACACATTCTTGAGTGACAGAAAAGTTCTTGAATGTCTGTTGCTAGATGTTCTGGACTCATGACCTATCTCAGGACTTTTAATGAATATTCTAAAAGCGAATAGCACTTAGATAATGATCACTGTCTGAAAGAAAAAAATCATCAGCATCTTTGGATGATTAGACTTTGAATGTTTTCTGAGTGGTGCATGTTGTTTCATGTATGTGTGTTCGTCACAGATGCCATGTATGATGTGAAGAATACAGTTGATTCTCAAAGTTTGCCCTACCTGATTCAATAAGGGCTGGAGTGAGAAGAAAGTAAGATAGCTGTGAAAGCCCTTCGCAAACTGTGTAATGTTGTTTTTCAAAAGCAATTGGAATTACATAGTGAAAGCCCAACTTAGCATTCACGTCAGACCCTAAGACCAACACCTAACTTTGTAACTATTACAGAAGGATATTAGTCTATGAGTCTGTAATGTGTGTGTATGTGTGTGTGTGTCTGTGTAGGTACATGTATATACATGTATAATCAGGTTTGTTTTAAATGCTTCTATTGAATTTTCCTTATAAATAATGTTGTCCAAAGTACCTACCATAATTTCTTTTCAATTATGCACTTGCTAATTTCTTGCTTCTATGAGAAGTTCTTGAGTCAATTTGAGAAAGAGAGAGAAAAAGCCAGAGACAGTGATTTAGTGAGAGAGCAACATGCCAGTCTTTATTAAGACTTCAAAACCCTTGGATGTACACTTCCTTAAAACTCAAGAGTTCACTGGGCCTGACATTTCACAAATCCGTGGGTACTTGTTAACACTCTTCATATCCATTTTCATGATCTCTTAGCTGGAGAAAAAGATGGTTTATGTGTTTTAACTACATTTAAGCCTTTAGCTAGTTAAGTAAACATAATTTCATGTAAAGGGCTTTGCCAGTGAGTTTACATTTTAAAGAGTCTCTCACAATCTATCCATTCACTCAGGTTTTACATAATGCATTTGGCGTTACAGCTGAGAAAAGCACATGTAAGAGCCATGGTAAGTGGGAAGATGCAGAATGTTTCAATCCCCAATCTAAGTTTTACTAATGCTGTCAACATTTTTTAGCCCATCTGTCTCTCTCAAGAGTTGCTTGCAGATAGACAAATTGACTGGTTTTTCTTTCACCTTTAAAAACTTTCCTCCTGCCTCTTCTTTTGGGGCTGGTAATAATCACAGAATCATAGAATTCCAATCTTAGAAGGTATTTTAAATGTCATAAAAAATCCAATAGTTCATCCTGTGCTTGAATCTTTTATATTACATTCCCACCAAAGGGCTAGCTAGGCTTCTCTTGAACTCCTTTAGCCATGGGACACTCATTACCTCTCAAGGGAGTCCACTGTATTGCTATAAAGCTCTAGTAGTCAAAAAATTATTTGTTAAGCTGAGAAGAAATCCCCCTATTGAATGTTGCTCTGTTCTTGGTAAATAGACAAAATATATATATAATCCTTTTTTCTTCATATATTTGAAGACAATTATTCTGTCTCCTGTATGTTTCTTAATGCCAGATATTTCTGATAATTTTATGATGTGATTTTGTGCCTAGTCATCCTAGACCCCTCAGCTCTGAACCTGTCAAAGTTCACTGACAAGAATAACAATGAAAATAAAACCTACCGTATTAAGCTTTTAATGGTTGCCCTGTATCTTACAAACATTACCTTTGATAACCACAATGATGTGAGTTAGGTATTGCCATCCTCATTCTACAGATTTCGATATGCATCTGTATCTCTCCATGTCTATAGTTAAGGGAACCAAAGTAAGGAGAAGTTGAGTAGTTTTCCCAAACCTGCATATCTAGCACTAGTAGTTGGCAGAGCCTGGATCTGAAATGGTGTCTCTACTGATTCTAGGGTGGATGTTCTTACCTCTAAATGATAATCCCTTTGTGGGATGTGATAACAACCCCCTCACCCATCCCAGAGAGTAAGCTGAATGCTGCAGGTCCGGTTTACGCAGTTCAGAGTGGAGAAAAGTGGTCATGTACCTTGTTCTGGAAGTGATGTCAAACTAAAGGACTGAACAGGATGAGTCCAGTGGGAGAAAGAAGGGGGGACACAAAGGAACTAGATGATTAATAGGATGGTGTATGAGTCTCAGAATAATTGAAAATGGTACATCTGGCAAGCCCGATCTATGTCATGGCCTCCTTTGGAAGGACGGTATGGCTGTAAAGAAATAGTCATTGAAACTAGCCATATTCTGGGTTTACATGTGTCTCCCTTTGAGAAGATATAATTTTCCTAGGAATATAGGGACCTGAAAATGGAAAAGGAAACCTTACACTCACAAACGTCCGTAGGAAACATAGTTGATTAGAGACGGAAAGGAAAAAAAAAAGGAATTCCGAGTGCCTTTTGCTTGTTTTTCAATAGACTCAAGTGGACTGTTAGAGGATGTTATTGCTGAAAGTACTCAAGAGATTGTTTAGTTAAAAACTCTCACTTTACATGTGAGGAAACAGGTGCAGGGATGAAAAGCATCTTGCCCAGTGCTAGACATCCAGGCAGCGGCTCGAAAGAGCGTGTGATCAAGGTCTACCGATTGCAGGACCGAGGTTCTTTTTACTATATCCCCTTACACCTACTATTTCTTTGGGGAATCAAATAATAACTCTTCTATTGCAATGCACTGACACAATAAACAACTGCAAGATGGAAGCCTACACTGGAAGCTTGCTGTGTAACACAATGCAGAATTCAGCGTTTGATGTATCTTTCTTAGGGATGTTTGCTGAAAGTACTGGGGTGGGGGGGGCGGGGGGGGCAGGATTTGTGGCAATGTTATTCCAGCTATCATCATGGTTTCCTGTATTTTATGAGATTATCTATGGTGAATCTGGTTGCATCTGGTTTTGGAAAATTGGAATCAGAATCACGGGGATCGGAGGAAGTATTCATTAAAAATGCAGGTTCTTCGACTAACCAGCAGACAACCTCCATCAGAATTTTGGGGAGTGGAGTCTGGAAATGAATATTTGACAAACATACTAGATGACGCTTATGCACATCAAAGTTGAAGAAATACGAGTACTTGTGTTGGTTCATCCGTGTGTTAGTTTCCTATTGCTGCTGTAACAAATTACTACAAATTCAGTGACGATACATATTTATCATCTTACAGCTGGGAGGGTCAGAAGTCCAGAGTGGACATCAGAAATACAAAACGGGTTTCGTCGGACTAAACTCAAGGTGTCAGCAGGGCTGCATCCCTTCTGGAGGCTCTTGGGGAGATCTGTTTCCTTGGCTCTGCCCACATTCTTGGGCTGGTACCCCCTTCCGCCGCTCGGCTGTCTGCTTCTGCTGTCCCATCTCCTTCTCTGACTCTGACTTTCCTTCTTCCTTTTTTTTTCTTCTAAGGACCTTCATGATTACATTATCCAAGATACTCTTTTGGTCCCCAAATCCTTAAATTAATCACATCAGCAACGTCCTTTTTGCCGTGTAAGGTAACATATGCTAAGGATCTGGGGATTAGAAGATGGACATCTTTGGGAAGGCATGAAATACCTACCGTAATTGGTTTTAAAACATTTCAAAGGAATAGAAAGGGGATGAGGAGGGGAAAATTAAGTACCAGCAGGATCTCCATTGCCCTCCAGGAGTCCCCTGATATGTCTCAAGGAAACCCAAGGACTCTGAGGAGCACAATTTGAGAAAAGCAGTCCTAGTGTCTGTGCTAACTTAAGAGCCTATGCAGGGGAATCTGACCACCAGGTTTCATTTAGTGCATCTTGCATAACTTTCCAACAGTTGACTTTGCAACTATCATTCAGCCTTCCCGGTCTCAATTTTCTAAGAAACTCCATTCAAACGTACTGCAGAAAACAAATAAAATATAACTTTGATTTATTAGAGATAAAAGCACTGCTTTAACTGATGGTAAGAGAAAATGTCTGTTAGATAGTGGGTTTCCAGTCAACTTGTCGTTCTTTGTTATTATTTTCCAACATTTTTCCTATTAAAAAGAAAATAAACAGGCAGTTAGTGGAATTTTTAAAGGTGTCCTTTTCTTCTATCTATAGCTCTGTCTCTTGTCCATTATCTGCCCCTCAAAAATATTTCTTTTGAGATACTATTTGAGTTCTGACAGAACTTTGTAATGTTTCTGAATTAACCTAAGAAAAATGGCCCTGAGTTAAATATTTTAACTAAAATATAATAACTGTAAAACTTATCTAATGGGAAATTAACCAAAGGAGAGAATTGTTTTGTCTTTAAAAGGTATCTTTGTACATCACTGTATCAGGAGACCCTTGGCCATGTGCCCTATGATAATATTTGGAAAGAGATACACTTAATAATTGTCCTTAATGTCTGTATTAGTCAGCTTAAAATTATACGGGGTGGCTTAAACAACAAAAATTTATTTCACATAATTCTGGAGGTTGGGAAGTCCAAGATTAAAGTGCCAACAAGGTATGTTTCATTCTGAAGCATCTGCTCTTGGCTTGTAGGTGGCTATCTTCTTGCTTTGTCTTCACATGGTAGAGAAAGCACAAGAGGTCTCATATCTTTTCCTCTTCTTATAAGGGCACTGACCCTATCAGATTAAAGCCCCACCCTTATGACCTCATTTAAACTTTTACATCTTTAAAGGTTCCAATACAGTCATATGGAGGTTTAAGGCTTTAACATGTGAATTTTTGAAGGTAATGAATTGGTGCGTGGTCTGTCCATGGAGTATCACAAGTGTTTCCTGATTCCTGCAAGAGCTTGGCCGTTTTATTACAAAAGATGGTTTATATAAGGATGACAAGGGGATGAAGCAGAAGCATGAACAGGGTTTTGAAACTTACATCTTGTTCTTTGTTTAAAGAGATGAGTCATCCTTGCTCCTTTGCAACATTTGTATTACACAACAGAAAAAAAAAAAATCTCAAGCCTTCAGGATTCCCCCAATTTAAGGAAAGCTGTAACTCAATGCAATTCCTGTCCACTACACAGATACCTCCCCTCTCAGGAAGCAGTAATATCACATCCACAGGGCTTGGCTGTAGATGATTTTCTCTCCTCTTCTCTCCTAAGATGGGTGGGCTAGGGATGGGGTTCTTTGTTGCTCAGAATTTTGAAATTAAAAAGAGAACTTTGAAGAAAGTTCTCAGAAACTAGCAAGGGGGATATTGACCACTATCAATATTATCTTTGTGTGAAAGATCCTTTGATTAGTATTTATTTCCTAGAGTTCTGCCTCTGAAAATGGGGCCGATGGGCAGGTACAGGCACAGGAGACTCTCACCCATGGTGCCAGCATGACTCTTCTGAAAGGAGAGAGGGAAGGATGGACGGTTAGGAAGAAGGGGTCTCAGGTTGCCATGCAGCTCTCAGAGTCTCCGCCAGGCTGATGAGAGTCTTGGAGCAGAGACAAACTGCCCATCAGAGAAGCTGTGTTGGACAGGAGCTGTCCAGCTCTAGTCCCCTGCAGTGCTCAGTTAGTAACAGGGGAGAACATGGCTGAGATGTAACTGCTGTGGCATGTGCAGCTGGGGGCTGTCAGCTACCCACGCTCCTCAGAGCAGGTTCACCTGAAGAGACATCTGAGAGGTGGACCTTCATGGACACTGTAGAAATCTGTCATACATTGTTAAAAGAACCAATTGATTAATTGGAGCATGGCAAAGGGGAAGGCATCCACCTGGATGTCTGGCCAGAAATGTCTGAAACAATTATACCTATGTCTATGTCTATGTCTCTATCTCTCTCTCCTATCTATCTATCTATCTATCTATCTATCTATCTATCTATCTATCTATCATCTATCTATCTATCTATCATCTGTCTATCTACCTATCATCTATCATCTATCTAATCTATCATCTATCTATCTAATTTTTCTTCTGTTTAAGTAGTTATATAGTTCAAGGCGGAGACCACATGCTATGCTTGAAATAGAAGAAAATTTTTTTTTATCAATCTAAAATCTGTTTCTCAGCCTGAATTTTGCCAGTCTCCAAGGAAACTCTTATCATTACAAAGAAGTAGCAGAATTTACCTGACAGGCAACAAATTAAACTATTTGTACATCACTTGCATTGAAGAAATAAAAGATTTTTTTGGGTAAAATTCCTGTTAAAACTTTCCTATTTTAAAATCTCCTTTCCTTTTTCTATTTGCGTAGGCCTATAAACTTGTCCATATCACTGCTAAAAACATAACATAAAAGGGATAAAACCAAATCTCTTAGTGACCTCCTCCCCTCACACCAAGCAAACAAAAATGCAAGCATCTCGGCTTTCATCTCTGTGCTTTTAGTGCTTATATTAGTGCTTGTGAATATAAATGAATGAATGCATGAATAAATAAAAAATAAATAAAATAATGAGTGACTAAACGAATGGATAAATGAATAAGAGAATATATGTTTGATGGTATGCTTTTAGTATGGGTGGAAGGAAGTGAGTTGGAGAGAGAAATAATTTATAAATTCAAGAAAATGTCATAACTCCAAAATTGAAGAAATCATGGATTGATTTGCAGGGGTAATATGATTGGTTTCATAATCTACACATTAATTAGGTGGAATTAATCGCTTAATACTTTGAGAAAGAGTCAAAAGAATCATCCCATAGAGCTGGCAACGAAAATAAGCCTTGTCTGCCTTGGTCGGATCCTACAAGAAATGTAGGCATCTTTTTGTATGTTGTGGGAAGAACACTCACCTCTGAATCAGAAAACAAGGCTTGCAGCCTGGTTCTGCCACTAACCAGCCTTATCCCCTGAACATCTCACCTCACTTCCTTTGATTCAGTTTTCTCTTCCTTTTGGTGAGATTAAATAGCCTCCAAATCCCTCAGCAGTCTAGAAATTTCATATAAGTAAATTGATGAGCTTAGGCTCTTCTTGGGGTGGGCTGTGGGACAGCCCAGGAAATTACAGCTGGGGCATGCTTTAAAGAGAGAAGCCGGCTAAGGATAACGTGAACAAAGACAACCGAAGACCTGCTTGGGGAAATATTGCAAAAAGCTGCCTAGAGAATCTCAAAGTGATTTTCAAATAACACCCAAGTATTCACAGGGATGCTTGGGACAAGACAATGCGCTGTTATTTCAGAAAAGAAAATACGTACTGTGTTCTGTGAACTTGAATATAGTCAAGGACATACATCACAATTGTGTGCCAAACCAGCCTGTCAGGATAAGGCATTTTCTGGGAATAATTCTTTTCTGGAACAAAGCTCTGTGAAGTATGCAGGAACATGTAGTACTGTGAATATTATCTCTATGCTAATGTAAACTTTTTTTTGGTACAAGTCTTAACAGAATTAAATTCAGATATTATGAATATTATGTGTGGTAATGGAAATCTTTGAAAATTATATGATAAATTGTGTTTTGGGTATTATGATGACTTCACCAATTTATTACAAACATCTTTTATTCACCAATGCTGTCAGGAAAGAAATCTTCCTGACCCACTGTGTTCCCACCATTGATTGGTGTTGGAAATACAAAGTTCAGTAAGACAGGTCCACAGGTATATTTGTGTAGGTCTAAAGCAGTTGCATTTAAATAACAGGTATCTGGTCATTTGAAAGTTTGTATGCACATGGGAGAAGTAGGGTGATCAACTAGAGCTTTTTAACTCTTTGGCAGCCGCACTTCATGCCACAGGAATCTCAGGGAATGAAGACAATCAATACCCTTTTTAGCCTCCAAAGAATAGTATTTGAAGTGCTTTTAAAATAAACTTTTTAACCTATTAGGGTACATATTCATGCAACATAAAGTCAGAAGGAAGATGGAAACCACATTTCATGCCTTTGCTTTTTCTGTGGATGTTTCCTCTTGATTTAAATTAAAGTCAAATCATCCATTGCAAATTACGAACTCATTTACAGAATGCCAGTCCACTGGGCACAGGCTTTGTTTCCTTCTGGTTTAATCCTTCAAAGAGTCTGTTCGCAGACTTGAAGATTCGCTTTGGCGGAGGCTACCAGTCCAATATTACTTGATGTCTTACAGTTATCAGCTTGGATCATTTCTTCTAGGGGTTCTTTTCTCCTTTGGTTCTATGACTTCTTCTGATTCCTCTTTACCTCTCTAATCCTTTCTTTACAATCTCTCTGGACGTTCTCCTTCTTTTGCCTCCCTCTTCCCACTGGAGAATTATCTAGACTTTTTAAATTTTTTTTTTTGTCTTCAAATCTCTATTAGTTTTCTACTGTTGCCATAACAAGTTACCACAAACTTAGTGGCTTCAAGAACATAAATTTATTTTTTTATAGTTCTTTAGGTTAGAAGTTTGACATGGACCTCTGTAGATCTCACCAAACTAAAATCAAGATGTCAGCAGGACTATGTTTCTTTCTGAAGCCCCTGGAAGAGGATCTGTTTCCTTGCTCATTCATTTTCTGGACAGAATTTAATTTTGTGGTTATAGGACTGAGATTCCTGCTTCCTTGCTGGCTACAAGTTGAGGCCCATTCCCAGAGTCTGGAAGTCACCTGATCCCCTTCCTCCATCTTTAAAGCCAGAAGTGGCGGTTTGCATCCCTCTCACGCTTTGAATCTCTCCTCCTTCCATTTCATCTCTCTCTGACCATAGCTGGGAAGCTAAGAAAGTTTCTATGCTTTTAAAGACTCATGGGATTAGATTGGGCCCACCTAAATAGTCCTGTTATACTCCCTCCATTTTAATGTCCATAACCTTATTAATATCTGCAAAGTCCCTTTTGCCATGTAAGATAATATGTTCACAGTTTATGGAGATTAAAGCAAAGACATATTTGGGGAGCCATTCTCCTACCTACCACAAAGTCCAAAATCTAATTTGTTATCATATTCTTTACCTCCTCCTTGCTTTTATATCAAATCTCTACTCTGCATACCAAGGTCTATAGTTTCTAATCAAAAACTTCAGGCATCATTTAGCTTTGTCCCATCTCCCCAACTTATCTCGAATCCTTTCTGAGTGAAGGTTCTAGAAAATGTTAATTGGCTTCTACTGCCCACAGAATAAAATTTAAAATCCTTATCAATGCCTAAAGATTCTGATCTTTTTTTTCCCTATTCTTTCCTGTGGTTCTCCCTGACTCCACCCCTTTCTTCTCCCACATCCTTCATCTAGGTAGTGTCAAGTCTTAGTGCCTTGATTTACACTTTTCTTTCCATCTAGAACATATCTCACCTTCAACTGTTCAATGAGTGTCTTCCAAGATAAAATACTTTATAAACTGACTTCTCCCTTGTCTATGACTACCATCTCCATGCTACTGGTCTCCTACAGAACAGAGATTGCTGCCATACATCTTTCTCACTCTGTTGTCCTCACTTTTCTTTTTGTCTGTAAAGTCACAGAGCATAATGACTTGGAAGTATTCATTTTTGTATTCCCATTGTCTGACAGAGTGCCTGGAAAGTGTTTGATGCTCAGTATATACTTTTGAATAAGTGAATAAATGGAAGAGTGAATAAAAACAATTTGTCCCTTGAGTAACTACACATTTTTCATGAAAATCAATTAAAAAGTACTTTACTACACATTGATACTCATTAAGTATGTGATCTGTATATGACAATTGGGTCATCATTTTTGTGAACTATAGGTAAACCAACACATTTAACTGTATTTTCTTCCAAATGCCTAACACTGAGTTTTGTACCTAAAAGGTGTTCACTATATCCCTATTAAATTGAATTTCTGGTCTCCTTCTCTGATAGGACACGTTAGTTGTTGGGACTGGAAGTGTGGAACTCCTCATCGCATGCATCCACGTCATCCCGAGTATATACTTGGCTGAGTTCTTGGAACACAAAAACCCTGGATTTGCATGCATTTGATTCATGGATTCTGGTCCTGCCTTAAGCTCCTGTTAGTTAAGCATGTGACTTCAGACATTATGTTTCATTTTTCTGAAAATGTTTTATTTTTAAAGTAAGGGTTTTCATTATATGATTTTTAAAACCCCATCATATTTTCTACCCATTAATAAAAGTTTCTTGATTATTACTCTGTGACTTGCATTGAGTTGAGAATCCTGCAAAGAAGTATCAATCATAGTCTTTGCCCTCAAGGAATAATCTAGCTCAGGGGCCAGGGTGGTTCGGTAGAAATAAAGGTGGTTTGATGACAATGGTAGGTTTGATGCACAGCCTGAAATGTAAAAAGTATACTTATATTTATTCTTGTTTTTTTCTCTTGCCCTTTACCACCTGAGAAGGCAAGATACTTGGCTTTTAGCTCTTCCTTCATATACAAGTGTGCAATCTTGAGTTAGGAGGGTGGACGTGTGTGTTTACAGCGGTGGGTGAGAGGTGTCAGCTCTGTGTACATGGTGTGGGTGTGTAGCTGAGTGGCCTGGTCTCTAGCAGAGAGATCAGCAGGGATGGTGGTGAATCAGTGCTCTGAAAATAGTCCTAGGAGAGCAAGGACCAGGCACTATCTTCCACTACGTTTGAAAAGGCTGTGGCCAAAATATATTTCAGAAACTAAAAAACAAAATGAAAAACAAGGTTTCTTATTGGTAGCAAGAGAAAAGGAGAGAATATTTATAATGGTTTAGAATGCAAAGTAAAAAAAAAAGGAAAGCTCTGTTCTCACTGAATTACTTAGACAGATTGAGATCTTTGTCATCTCCATTTTCATAATATTGATTTTGTTGTTTCTCATGGTTGATGGTGTGATTAGCCTGAATTAGTTTGGATTGAAAGGAGTACTGCTGACATAAATGGTCGGGTGGCTGAAACAGTGCTTGACAGATAGGATTTCATAACAAATCCTACTCCTGAAATTAAGTTCTCAATTAAAAAAGCACCTTTCTGAAAGGATGATGCCCAGGTTGATCTTAAAAGCACCTTTTCTTCTAGAAAAGAAGTAAAGTAGAACAGAGTAGGCAGCTTGAGAGTGTACACAAGCAGAGAGGAGGAAACCATCATCATTAGGAGAAAATAGCATTTTTCTTACAATTTTTGATTCAGCGAAGGAAACTGTAAATGACTCTCTTCTCTTGGTGGTGTCAGAATGGCAACAGGAAAAGAGAAAGACTCAAAGTGATGATAATATTGCTTCCCAGAGGGAAGGAAATCCAAGACTTTGATCTGGGTATGTGCCTTTTCTATTTTAAATGATCTGTGCCAGGCTTCTCCTGTTGGAACAGGTAATTGAGACCTAACTGGCTTCATGAGATCTATGATGTAAAGCTTCATCAATTCTACAGCAGTGTCTAGACCAGGAAGACTCGATAAACAAAGTAGTTTGACTTAATAATGCTTTTGGAGTGGGTACCACATTTTCTCCGGTCAACTTTTCTTTTTGACGTAGATAACTTTTAGCTCCTATGGACACACAGAGTACGCATTTACTTAAGAGTTTGGGCATGTTGGAAAGTATTATTGGGGAGTCACTGTTCTTCTCAAAGTCAAATCAGTTGTCCAGTTTTAGAGATAAGAATTGTTCCTCCCAGTCAATGGCTCCTTTACCGCATCTCTGTGCTCCATCAAGCAGGCATTGAACCCCATCTGCTATTAAAAAAGTGTTACTCACCCTAACCCAAGGCACTAAGGTTACTTATGTTTCCAACAGCAGCTCCAAGCTTGAAGAAAAGCAGAGAATGATGATTATTGCATTGCTCTCTGCTTGGGCTGGAGATAATGAGCCACTCCTGCTGCCCTTGTTCATGCATAATGCCTATTGATGTCAATGAGAGCCTCGTGGTGTGCAAAAGCTGTTAGATCACATGTATCATCTAGAAAATAATAAGGACAAAGGGACACCTATTTTTTTTTAAACTTGGCAAAGAGAGCCTCTGTGGTTCCAAGTCTCTCTAGATGGTCCCAATTAAGAAGAAATAATTTTCCTAGAATAGAGTGTCTGCCTCTGTTTCAAGGTGAGCTTTTTATGAGGAAAGGGTAGAGCAGTTCCCAAGACTGTTTTAGGTTTCCAAAGTCACTTCTCCAGGGAGACATGATTACAAAGTGTTAGCAGTCCTCTCAGAGATTGATCAAAAACATGTAACTTCTATCTATTGCAAGGGGAATGAGGAAAGTTAAAAGAAGATAGCAAAAAAGTAAAATTCTTTCTCAGTTGCAGGAGGTGAACTGTTCCTTTTAGAAATTACTTACCTCCTTTGGGCTTTTCGTTTTCTCTTGTAATGAGGGTTTGGGTGTCGATAAGTGTTTTCCAAATTTAACTAATCATTGATATAACTTGGGGGGAACTTGTTAAAAAAGAAAACTAATAGGTTAATAGTTTCCTCTCTGGATCGGAATTTGATATCTCCCGCAGAGATCTTCCAACACCTTGCATAAGTCCTGAAATCTGTATTGCTAAAAAGTTATTGTGATAATTATATAAGTTTGGAAAACATTGGTAGATGGTTTCCAGTGTTCTGAACACTAGAATTCTTTCTTGTTTTAATGTTCTTTCTATGTTAGATTATGGACTGGTCTAGTGTAGATAATGACTGGGCACATTTGGAGACAGTAACTATATCTAGTTACTGGCCACACTGGGAACTAAGAGGACAAGTTCCCGAGGTTGGGAAGACATCTAATCTGGCAGACAGGGCATGATATTACATGATATTACATGTTATAGCCACAGGTAGCAGACACTGATTCTAGCAAGGTGATGGACCTGTCCAGAGGGTTAGGTAGAGAGGGAAGTGTTGGTCACTCATGTTCAGGTCATTGGTAGGTATTTGACTTCACAGAGATCTTCCAGCACCTTGTATAACACAAACCACTGTCCCTACATCATTGCTTCAAACAAAATCCTATGGTTATTCTTGATTCCTCTCATGCTCTTACTTCTGAGCCTGATTAAGCCTTTGCAAGGGGGCTGTATCTCCCCTATGTGTGATATACATCTTGAATCTGACTACTCCTCACCATCTTCAGAGTCACAATTCTAGTCTAAGGCCCCTCTCTTCTGTGCATGAACTACTGCAGTAGCTTCCTAACTGGTGTCCTTGTCTCAGATCTCGCTTCCTTGCTCTTCTATACAAAGGAACCAGTGTAATCTTTTAAAAACATAAAGCAGGTAATATCACTCCCCTACTTAAACTTCGATCAGATATCTTCCCCCGATTCTTTTGGATGCATGTTTATGGGTAGAAAATCTATTTCATTTCCTTTGAGAATGCTTAAGGTCACTCCATGACTAAATGACACCAAGAAGTGTCCCTTAACTCATAAAAATGTTTTTTTTTAAAAATTCTTTGCACCGTATTGCCTTTGCTGATGTGTAATTAACTGAAACTTCTGCACATATGAAATCTTCATCTCTCTTAATCACACCCAGTGAACTTGGGAATCTAATTACACTTGCAGCTTTTCATAAATGCAGTCGATGTTCTGTGGTTTTCTCAATCAATTATTTATAATGACTTTTTTTTTCTTTCCCATAGTCCCTTTTTTTCACTAAATACTGAATTAAGTGATCTCTAGTAAAAGTCAGTCAGGTGAAGTGCTGGAGAAAGGCGTTATGGAAAGAGGAACAGTAGGTCTGAAGGCACAGACTTGCAAAGTAGCAAGAAGTGTTCAGGACAGTGCAAATCATTCAGTGTCCTTTGACTGAAGTAAACAGTCAAATCCATCCCTCTTGGAGGGATAGAGGTAGGTAAGGTATGGATATGGACAGATGCCAGGTAATAAAAGGTCTTGTGAGCTATATTAAGGAATTTATATTGTGAAATTTATGGAGAACCATGGAATGTAAGTCAGGGAGGTAGGATGATGATATATGACGTGTAGAAGGACCTCTCTCATCAGTATAGCAGGAGAGATGGCAGTTGAGGGTGTGAAGCAAGACAGAACAGAGACAGTGGATTGACAAGACACAGGGAAGAATTTGACTTCAATATCCAGAACACTTATTGACTCTACCTTCAAATTATAAACAGAGTGTGACCAATTCTTACCATATACACTGGTACCATCTTGGGACCAGACACTATCATTGCTCTCCTGGATTACTGAAGTGGTTGCCTCTCAGGTCTCCCTGTTTCTGTTCTTGCCTTACCTCCTTCTATAGTGTATTGTCAATATAGTAGCCAGGTGGTGCTTTTAGAACATAACTTATATGGTTTCCTCTTTCCTCAAAATTCTCCAATGGCTTCTCATCTCAGCATAAAAGTCAAAGTCATTGTAATAACCACAAGGCTCTACACAAAATAATACCTACTGTGATCTCATCTGGTGAGTTTCCCCTGCTTACTCCGCTTCATCTGTACTAAACTCCTTGCTCTTCTTTCAAAACCCTAGGCATGTACCTTTCTTAGAGCCTTTGCGATGGCTGTTCCTTCTGCCTAGAATGCTCTTCCCACTGATTCCCACTGATATCAAATTCTTTGATCTCCTTTAACTCTACTCAAATATCAACCTCTTTAAAATTGTAACTTGCTTCAACTTCTGACTCCAGACACTCTAGATTTCCTCTTATCTTGCTCTATTATTTCCCCCAACACGTACCACATTGCAACATACTGCATGATTTACCTGCCTATTATTTTATCATTAATTTGTTTATATATTTTGGTTTATAATGTAAGCTCCCCTGGCAGAAATCTTTTTCAATTTTATCCACAGATAGATCCCAAGAGGCTTGTGAGAACATTGGACTTGAGAAAAACTGTAGAAACATAAGGGATTTTTTTTATTCCAGAATTTGGAGAGAAGCATTAAAGGAACAGATATTATTTGCAGTTTCTCTCTTAGGGTGTTAGACTTTGGGGTAATTCAACTCTAGTGTCAGTGGAGCACTTTCAAAAGAGATTGAAACCCTAAGTACTCTAGCCCCAGGGTCTTGGAATTCCTCTCTGGCTCTATTTCTTTACTATCCATCCAAATGGAGTGGCTATGCCAGGAATGAGTCCCACTTAATTGTGTGATATAGCTCAGCGGGAAAATGTCTAGAGGCGGCATTTATTGAGTGCTTGTTATGCCTCAATCACTTAATTAATCCTCACAAAAATCCCGTAAGATAAATGTTAATTATTATTGTCCACCTCTTTTTTTGCGCATGGGGAAAACTGAGACACAGAGAGGTAGCACTTGGAGGTAGAGGAACCGGAATTTGAACTGGAATCCATAATAATAACCACTATGATTTACTTCCATCTCTTAAAACAGCAGTTCTGAAAGTTGTTCATGGGGTAAAACTCATAGGCATTATGAGAAAAATACTGTAACTATTGACATTTAGTTTTTATGTAAATCAAGGAACTTGGTTACAAGCAACAGAAGTTGTCTGGTTGTTTGAAATAGGTCATCCATAATCTTCTGGACAGGTGGAGAATCAAGCTTGAAGCTTCCACAGCCAGCAACACTGCCTGAGCTACGCCACAGAACAGCAGGACCTCTGGGCACCGCCACTGAGCACTGCTCCTGGGTGTAGATGTCCAACCTGGCACCGCCAGTTCTCAGATGCTGAACATTAGTCCTTCTAGCTAGAACCACTGCTGCCTCCGCTGCCTCTGCAAGAGGGATCTCTACAAGCTGGTCACTCTGGCCCTCTCACCAGAAAGGATTTTGCACAGACCCTACTACTTTGTGTTCCTAACTTGGGTTTCAAAGTCTGGACTGGTGCATCTAATTAGGGAAGCACAGGAAAGTGAGAATTTGGTATTTTCAACGTCTACTGGTGCACAGGAGTCATTCTTTTAATTTCCTAGTAAGAGAACCCCTTTCCTTTGTCAGGTGAAGTTGAGGTTTCAGAAGACGAAGGAAGACAGATTTTCTTACTGGGTAGCTAAAAAGAATGACGAATGTCCACTGAAATCTGTGTATTAGCAAAAAGTATGCCTACATTTTGTGTATTGATGTAAAATCACAAACTCCAATAAACACGGTGCAGATAGCTAAAGCTGTCAATCTATACATAATCAAGTCTCCTGTCAGTGGTAAAAGATGTGAGCTGGTTTATGAAAGAAAATTTTCAGATTGAAAGTCTTCTATCCAAAAATTAATTTTTCTTCTACACATCAGGCAACAATCGTCAAGACTTAATTTCATTAGTTGGTAACCTGGGTTCAGCTTTTCAAATTCTGTTTGAGGAAGAGCATAGTTTGAGAGCCAGAACTTAATCACTGGGAGAGGAGGAGAAGAGGATGAGGAGAAAAAGGAAGAGGCGGTGATAAGAGGAAAGGAGGAGGGGAAGTAAATCTTTCCAAAGGGAAAACTATGCATTCAAATGTTTGTTCTGGTGGTCTCAAGGATAGCAATTAGTGGCCTATAACTTTATTCAGTTCACGGTTGAATTTTATTTGGCTTTCACTAAACAACACTTTTTATATATTTTTTTAAAATCTGGAGATTTCTCATAAAAATCTGGGTTTGTGGTCTCTCTTGAAAAATCAGAACTGGATTTCTGGTTTCTCTTGAAAAATCCTACCTGGACATCCTGCATTCAAGACTGCCCTTGTGGGCTCTGCTGGCACTAATTGGTTAAAGCGGGGTGATTGGTGGTCCTCATTTGGATGGGTCCCCCATGATTCCCCACTATCTACCCGCAACTGAAGTTGCATGTCAGCCACTGTATGTCATGATGCTTTTACTGTCATTTGTCTTTGAGTGGAGAAATGTTTTTCTACCTCTGTCTCCATTGAGTGTGTTTCAAGAAAATTGAGAGAAAGCATCATTCTTCATGGAAATTAAAAGTATTTCTACATTTCCAACAAAGTGTCTCTGTCAAAAATTCAATGCAAGATTCCTATGTAAAACAAAACATCATGAGAATTATAAAAATTGTATGGAAAAACACTTATAGAAAATGTACATGGTGAAAAAATTTCATGATTTAAAAAAGGAGATGGGGACTAAACTTTCAATAAAGGCTGTCTTTTTTAAGTGAATAAAATAAGTAACTCAGCTGAAATTAACCAGTCCAGTGCACTCGCTAGTGTTACCTTCTTAGCCTATGAGGCATGTGAGTTTGTTGCTGGTCTTTGCTGTTGCCGATTTATTAATTCCCAGAACGTTTAAGCAGATGGTTAGTTCCCAGAATAAAAGGGCAGGGAAGGAGCTTCAGTTTTTTACCATAAAAAAACTTTCTCCCCACCTTTCCCACTGATCAGTGTTGTGGGTTGAATTTTTTTCCTAAAAATTTTTATGTTAGAGAGCCTGTGAATGTGAGCTTATTTGGAAATAGTATCTTTGCGGAAGTAATCGAGTAAAGATGAGACCATGCTTGATGAGGGTGGACCCTCAGCTAGTACGCCTGGTGTCTTATAAGAAGAGGAGAAGAGATCTACAGGCAGACACATTAGGAGAACAATGTGATGAGACCAGGGGAAAGCTCCATGAAAAAGTGGAGAGAGAATGGAGTCATGAACTACCAGCCAAGATGCGCCAAGGATTGCCAACAACCATCAGAAGTTAGGAGAGGGATTTCCCTGGCGGTCTAGTGGTTAAGACTCAGCACTTCCACTGCAGGGGGCACGGGTTCTATCCTGGTGGGGGAACTGAGATCTTGCATTCTGTGCATGGTGCAGCCAAAAAAAAAAAAAAAAAAAAGCTAGGAGAGAAGAAGCATGGAGCAAATTCTTCTTCAGAGTCTCCAGTAGAAACAACCCTGATGACAGTTTGATTCGGTACTTATGGCCTCCAGAACTGTGAGAGAATAAATTTCTGCTGTTTCAAGTCACTGAATTTGTGGCAATTTGTGATGGCAGCCCTAGGAAACTAATACAATCACCTTAGGGATATATTTGGATGGCTGGTCTTGACTCAAATCATCCTATTTATTCTTCTGACTCTTCACTGTCAATGACACCAATTTACAGCCATAGGTATCATGCTTCCATATCAGACTCGATTCCTTGATTTTTCTCTGCAGATACTTAGGGAGTTACTTTTGCTATCTGTACGGAGTGGTTTAAAGCTATTAATTTGTGTCTCACGCCCAAGATGAATCTCTGAGCATTCTCCACTGAACGCAAACTAACATGTTATGTGCTGTTTGCTAATTTGAAAGTCCGTTTAAACGTATCTTTTATCAGTATGCTGTAATTAAAGGAGGCTCTCGATGACTTGCCGACCCTGCTAAGTAGGTTCACTTTACCACTGAAATAATACTCCTCCTTCCTCTAAACCTGCTGCTTTTACTCTTGTTGTGTTACCAGTTCATTCCCTTGGAGAAGATAACATGGTGGGTTGACTCATCTGAAGTAAATTGGCTAGGATTATTTTCTTGGTGACAGCTTTATTGTCATTCTGCAACACATTCTTAGATGCCAATGAATTTGATAAACAGGGATGTTTTCCTCTGTCTGTAAGAAAAAAGAAATGTCTTGAAAAATGCAGTTTTACTTTCTGTTTAATATCAGCCTTCTATTCAGGAGCCAACCTATTTGCCCCAGAAGAGAATTTCACTGAGGTCTTAGCTTAACCTCTCTAATTTCGCTTTCTAAAATGCAGACTCATTAATAGAAAACTAAGAAGGGGTGTAGGCATCTTAATTCATCAGCTAGACTTCGTTCACCCCCATGGTGTCAGGTATTATTTCTCAGATTATTTTATTATGCTTATGCAACGTTAAAAATGATTTAAGATGCCTTCAAATTTTCATGCTTTGCTTTACTTTTTGCGTATAAATTATTTAAACTGTCACAAACTGGGACCCTTCAAAGTACATGTAGCAACTGAGGGGCTGCTGCACCCAGGGAGAACTTTTAAGGCAGACATTGAAATTGTTTTGGAACAGATCTAGATCACGATTAATGATCTGTGCTTGTTATTTGCTGCACTGTTCCAACCCTGGCTGTTTACGCGGTATTATAAAGGAGAGTTTCTACTGCGTATTTAGGACAAGCACATACAGTTTTCTTTCTTTTTTCTTTCGTTATCCTTTGATACACTTTTCACTATGGTCCATGTATGCCCCACATTTATTTATATATTTACTAAGCTGTTTTTAATAATGTCATAAGGGGAAAGGGGGATAAATTAGGAGGTTGGAATTAACATACACACACTACTATATATAAAATAAACAGTAACATAATAAGCATCTGTGACCTTGCCATGCAAAACTGAAGCTAAGTTCTTGAAAATAATCTACATCCAGCTGTATGGTCAACCCCTTTCATTCTATCCTCCAGCCAGCCCCCTCCTCCTGACTCCTGTGTTCATCCGCTTGCTTTCATTTTCATTGCCTCTATAACAGTTTCTAAAACACTATGTCTTCTTTGGTTATTTTCAGCTTTTAAAATAGGGTATAATGCTTCATGTAATCATCTGAGACTTAGAATTTCACTTAATATATGACTAAGATTCATTTAGCTTGTTGCATGACACTGTAGTTAATTCACTTTAACTGCAACGCAATGTTCTATTACATGAATATAGCACATTTTGTTTATACAGTCTCCAGTGGGCTATTGGGTTAGTCCCAAGTTTTTGCTGTCATGGACAGCACTGCTATGAATATTCTGAATAAATCTGCTATTAGAACTCTGCAAGAGATTCTATTGTATATAAAATAGGAGTTGAATTGGTGAGCCTTCAGATGTAAGAGAAGTCAATAATAGACTATAAAAAGTAAACTATTTCCCAAAGTGTTTGTGCTTATTTATATCTCCACAAGAAAAATATTAGAGATCCTGTGGATCCTTCCCAACACTGGGAATGTTCAGGCATCTTAGTTTTTGTGAATTGAAAGGATATAAAATGGTACCTTATTATGGTCTTAATTTTAACCTCTCTGATATAATGAGCATCTCTTCATGTTTATTGGTCGTATGTTTTCTATTGTGTAACTCTAACATTTCTTTTCCCACTAGTCTATATTTGTATTTGTTCTGTACACTAATTTAAATTGTATTATATCTTCTTGATATTAATCTTTTGTCCATGGTGTGTAATATAAATATATTGTGCAAGTATGGAACCTGTATTTTCACTTTCCTAAAAAGCCTTAAGTTTTTTTTGTTTTGCTAAACAAAATTAATTTTAATGAAGCATAATTTATCAATTTTTAAATTTTTTACAGTAAACATATAAGGAAAATTTTCATATCTCAAAGACTAGAGTTTTCATTTTTATTTTTGATATTTAAGGTGTAATTCACATGGAATAGATTTTGCATTTTTGTGTGAGGTAGGGATCTAATTTCTTCTTTTTTCTGTATGGATAATCCTTTCCCCCCTTATTTTCTTATTGACTAATCTTTTCTTTCTTCTTCTTACACAATATATCTGTCACGCCAAAGATCCATGGTCATCTTATCCATCCACACATACTATAGTTCATAATCAATCCTGATATATAGTAAGAAGAATAGTTCCCTGTTGCTCTTCTTCAATTGTCCTGGCTATGCTTGGTCCCTTATTTGTCATACACATTTATATAATAATCTTTATAAGGTTCAATTAAAAAAACATTTTGGGGAAGCTGTTTGAAATTTTATTGACCTTATAGATCAATTTTTGGAAAATTAACATTTTGATGATATTGTGTCTTCCTATCCATAAATGTAGTTTATATCTTTTTATTTAGGTGCTTGAATACTGCTTCATAGAGTTTTAGAATTTTTCCTTACAGATATTGGGCTTCATTTTTTGGATCATTTTTATTCTTATGCACTTAATATTTATGTGATACAATTGTAAATGGAATCCTATCTTTAATTATGTTTTCTATATTTTTGCTGCTGGAGAATAAAAACACATCTGACTTCTGTGTTAAGCTTATATCCATTCACATTATTAAATGCTGCTATTATTTCTAATTATTTTTTTTGTGCATTTTCTGGGGTTTGTAGGTGAATGATAATATATCCAACTATATGGCAGTTTTATATCATCCTTTCTAATTCTTGTGATTAATTTCTTCCATTTGCTTAATTCAGTAGCTCGAACCTTCAATACACTGTTGATTAGAAGTAATAATTGTGCTTCCTGTCTTGTTCTTGATTTCAGAGCTAATGCTTTAGAATAATGTATAGTTTTGGGTGACATATATATATATTTTAAATCGGGTTAAGGATGTTCCTTTCCATTCCTAATTTACTACTAATTTACTTATTATCATGAATGAATTTTGCATTTTATCAAATTTTTTCATCTATTGAGATGATTACATAATTTTCTCTTTTAGCCCATTACTGTGGAAAATTACATTACTGGATTTTATAAATTATTCTTGCATACCTGAAATCAACCAGTTTGGTCATAGTATATTATCTTCTTAATGCACAATGATTAATTTTTAACATTTTTTTGTTTTTTAGGAATCTTGGTTCTATATTTATGAGTGAAATAGACCCATAATGATTTGTCTGGTTTTGATATCATACTTTGAATTGAGGAATAATTCTCCATTTCTATTGATCAGGAGAATAGGTGCAGAAATTTGTTGAAAGTTTGGTAGAACTTGTCTCTTAAAACTGGCAGGACCAGGCTTCCCTGGTGGCGCAGTGCTTAAGAATCCACATGCCAATGCAGGGGACACATGTTTGATCCCTGGGCTGGGAAGATCCCACATGCCGTGGAGCAACTAAGCCATGTGTCACGACTACTGAACCTGTGCTCTACAGCTCGCAAGCCACATCTACTGAGCCCACGCACCGCAACTACTGAAGCCTGCATGCCTAGAGCCTGCGCTCCGAAATAAGAGAAGCCACCACAACGAGAAACCTGTGCACTGCAACAAAGAGCATCCCCCGTTTGCCACAATTAGAGAAAGCCAGTTTGTAGCAACGAAAACCCAATGCAGCCAAAAATAAAATAAATAAATAAATAATAAAATAAATATTAAAAAAAAAACATGATAGGGCCTGGTATTATGTTTATAGATTTTTTTGATCACTGCTTCAATATCATTAATGGCTTTACAACTATTCAAGATTTTAATTTCTTCCTAGTAAATTACATTTTTTTCCTGAGGAATCACAAAAAGTTGTTAATACTGCTTTCTCATCTTTTTATTCTTTGTATTATCTTTTTTTTTATTATCTTTGTATTTTATTCTTTGTATTTGTGGTTATATTCATTTACAACATTGCCTCCACTCTCTTCTTTTCTCAAAGAGTTGACAGGGGAAGTTTATTTTGTTACAATTTTTATTAAATGAACCTACTTTTGCTTTGTTGATCTTTTAAAAAATTTTTAATGAATTTATGTTAATATATTTATATTTCTTTTCTTCTATTTTATTTGGGTTTACTTATGGTTTTGAGTGGACCACCTAACTTCTTAGTGTAAATAGTTAGCTCATTCATTTTGAGGCTTTAAAAATTTCTAAAGTAAGTATTTAAGGTAATAAATTCCTTTAAACAACCGTGTTTGATACATACCACATATTTTGATATGTAGTGTTTGCCATTATTGTTAAAAAATGTCTCATGATTTCTTCTTTAACTAGTGAATGATTTAGCAGGATTTTTTAAAAAAATTTATTTATGTATTGTTTTTTATACATGTTTATTGGAGTATAATTGCTTTACAATGTTGTGTTAGTCTCAGCTGTACAACAAAGTGACTGAGCTATATGTGTTGCAGAAATCAGTCTGCCGAGAAACCAAGCACCACACTCGAAGGGTAGGAGAACTCAGGTTTATTAAGCCAGTGGCCCCAGATGAGCTAATGCTCCAAAGTTCTGGGCCCCTAGCTCAGGGTGAGCTTTACTTTTATAGGGATCTGTGCACATATTTACAGTCAGCACTGGTAGATTGGTACTTGGTTTACAGAGCGTGGAAGTTTCCAAACAGAAACTTATAAGAGCAGGTGCGGAACCTTCCATATTTAGCTAAACACCCTATGGTTACATTTGATTGCTAGGTCATCCTGTTTTTGTTTTTCTTTTTTTGGCACAGCAAGCACACTTTACAAAAGCAGAACGAGCATGGAGTTATTTTTAGCTGAGTGCAAGTTTCTAATTTTCCTCTTCATATGTATACATATATCCCCATATTCCCTCCCTCTTGAGCCTCCCTTCCACCCTCCCTATCCCATCCCTCTAGGTAGTCACAAAGCATCTTCCTATGCTATGCAGCATCTTCCCACTAGCCATCTATTTTACATTTGGTAGTATATGCATGCCAATACTACTCTCTCACTATGTCCCAGCCTCCCCCCCGCACCGTGTCCTCAAGTTCATTCTTTATGTCTGTGTCCTTATTCCTAGAAGGATGTTTTTAAAAATTTCTGCTGTAAACACTTAGAATAGTTTTTATTTGTTTCCTTTGAGGAACCCTGATAGATACAAACTCTAAACTCTATTTCCTGATCTATAAAAGTAAGATCTTAATAACAGGTACTTTGTAGCTTTGTTTTAAGGATTCAGTGAGTTAAAGCATGTAAACCACTTAACACAGTTCTTCACAAATAATTGTCTATTCAAAATAATAGGTTTTTTAAAAAATAATATATTTAAGAATCATTATATTTATCCAAAATTGGAGAATTTAGGGTTTGTAGAGACATTCCCAGCATGCTTAAAGATAACATGTCTGGCAAATTCTATATGAGGAGATATTTTTCATTTAATTCCATATTAATGAAAAATAAGAATTTGGAAAAGAGTGCTACATGGTCATATTATTATATTTTCCCATAGCTTAATACATCTCTTTTTATATATCAGAAAAAAATCTCTTGCTTCACTAATACAAAAGATAATTCAAATTCAACAGCTATACCCAAGAGAAAATAAAAATCATACCACACCATGCCTTACATGAACATAAAATATTTCTGAACAATATGCATTTATACATTTATCTTAATTGAATAGCTGCAATCCAGAATAAGTGAGCGGAAAATCAGAGAACAAAATCCTGGTAGGAATTTAACACAACTTTACTTGCATAGGTTTAAATTGCAGTTTCTATAATAAAAATAGAAAGGTTACCCTTTCACTTTTGCAGATAGCTAATTAGTATCCTTCCTCTAGTGTGAAAATGCTCTTGCTATAAACAAGACCCCATTCTGAAGGAATGCAAATGTCTTGCTATAAAAACAATGCATTTGCTTTGTGAGTTTAGTTTTCTATATTTGGGCACAAACTGTAATTTTTTTCAAAAACATAATTTGTATTTACATTGTGCCTCATAGTTTTCAAGGCATCTTTCTATTCACAATCTTTTTTGAGCCTCACAATTTTTGCTGAGGTAAGAGTGCAAATATTATGATACCCATTTCACAGATGAAGAAACTGAAGCCCCAATAAGTAAAATGACTTACTCAGGATTGGCGAGTCTGTATGTAGCAGAACCAACGCAAAAGCCCAGCTTTCCTAACTTTCAGTCAATGCCCTTTTCAGTACTCCCTGTTCTCGAATGTATTGTCTACTCCTTCCCTACATGCATTTTAATCTTAATCAAATTAGCCAGCCTGCTTTATACATGCCCAGGTATTGTGTTCCTAAAGGCAAGGGATTTTAGAGGATACATCTACCTATTTATCTTCAACAAGAATGACTCTGTCTTGCTTATTTGCATAAATGCTATGAACTACATTGAAACTGAAAATTATAATGCCCTGTTTAAAAAGATGATTTTATTTAACTCTCAGATAGCAACATTTTGATGAGGAATCGGACTCAGTGGTATTAAGTAACTTGTCACACAGTGCATAAATATTGGAGCCAGGATCCAGGAATCATCCCTGGTCTGTCTGATCCCAAAGCTATGCTTTAATCACTGATTACAATATAGCAAAGGAATAAAGATGAAGGAATGGATGAAGTGAATTTGGCAGCAATGACATTTTCATGCACATTAGAGAAAAAATAAAACAATTCTGACCTCAAAGCATTTTTTTGGTCAAAGAATAAAAATGATTTTCTCAAGCATTTACTTCTTGCTCAATGTTTTACACATATTATTTTTAATTTCAATATCATTACCATTACACTTGACTTTGAGATTGGTGATGGTTAAAGAAGGTCTTGAGGAACTTGTTAGTGGAAACCTGAAAGGCCTCAAGGAAGCCGTTGGTGAGGGCTTAAAGGGGATTGAGCAAAAGTTATTAAACCTGAAGGAATGAAGATCCTTATAAGATGGAAATTCAAAACTTTTAAATTTTGTCACCCATAAGAATGTGAAAAATAAATAACGTTCTTAATGAGCTGATGGATCTGGCTAAGGATATTTTCAGAAATAATGTTTAAAGTGTTAGCTGGTTTCCGTTAGCTGCATGTTATAAGATTAAAATCTAGAGAAGTGAGTTAAAAGGAGTTATTTAGTTTTCAAATAGTATCTAGAAGAACAATGAAATATCCAAGACTTTCTGTGTTTGAAAATTCAAATATTTTCCAGTCTCTTGGAGGGCAGATGAAATCCAGGGCACTATCAGGAAAATGTGGTTTTAGTGTGAATAAGTCAAGGGTGGGACTATAACACTTTTTGTTAGGACCTCAGAAATATTTAAAGGTGGTGCTTTATAATTCTTCTCATTCAAAAAGCAATCTTTACTGTTATAGCTCATAGCCCCTTTCTGTTCAACAGTTGAGTTTCCAGGAATCTTAAGAAATTTGTCCACAGTAGCCTCATACCAGATCCTGAGTTGAGCAGATCTTAGGAAGAGATTTGTGCATATGACTTTTATTCAATGGAGTGGATTTATAACTGATACATAAGAAACTGACAAAATTTGTAAGATAACTATATTGGCAGAAACACCACCAGCTCGAACTAAAAGTGAGAGAGCAAAATAAAAAGAGGCTCTTGGACCTCCATATTTTAATGCACGGAAAAGAGACTGAGAAAAGTGCTCAACAAACGTAGAGCCATTTTTATGGAAAGGGAAAAGTGACTAAAAGGTAGAGTCCAGAGCCTAGAGGCTAGAGCTAAGATCAATAGAGAAAAACTTTCATAAACTAGGCTAGGACTATAATCTAGGAACTGGCAACATGTGCCTATCTGGATTTCAGAATTATTGTGAGCCAGGATAGCTACGTGCCTCCCAGTACCCCTTTATAGCACAAGTATCTATAGGTTTATTCTATGCCCATCCTATCATTGCATGCTGGTGGTTGTAAGGACACATATGTCCATTTATCTTCAATAAAAACAACACAGAGTCTTGCTAATTTGCCAATAAATCTTATGAGCTACTGAAAAATTATAATGTTCTGTTTAAAAAGATAATTTTATTTAACCCTCACATAACAACACTTTGATGAGGAATCTTACTCAGAGGCATTAAGTAACTTGTCACACAATCTATGAATATTGAGCCAGGAGCCAGGCGTCATCCCTGGTCAGTCTGATCCCAAAGCTATGCTTTAATCACTGATTACAATATAGCAAAGTAATAAAGACAAAGGAATGGATAAAGTGAATTTTGCAGCAAAAACTGAGTTAACTGGTGTCTCTAGTTCACTAGTTTTCAGATAAGAGGAATCACGCTGATGACTCTTCTCCACACTTGAACTTAGTTTAAGTGACAAAATCCTGAATTTGAGCCAGAGACTGATACTATAATGGAATGATTCTTTGAGTACTATTAAGGAGAATTTAAAATGGATAACCAATAAGGACCTACTGTATAGCACAGGGAACTCTGCTCAATATTATGTAATAGCCTAAGTGGGAAAAGAATTTGAAAAAGAATACACACATATAAATATAACTGAATCACTTTGCTGTACACCTGAAACTAATACAACATTGTTAATCAACTATACTCCAGTATAAAAGAAAAAGTTAAAAATAAAAAAGAATGAGGATATTATATATGTGGAAGGAATGCAAATAATTTGTGATTAGAAGACAGAGTGTGGAGGTTTGGAAATATGCTACACAAAATCTTTGACAGTACTTCCTTCAATAGATGGTGAGTATGTCCCCTCCCTCTGAATCTGGGCAGTCTGGTGACTTCCATGGAGAGGTCACACAAAGGGCTTTCAACTTCTTTTAGGTTCTCTTAGACATTCCCTCTCAGGATGCTGTCTCTTGGAAACAGCTGTAATGCTTTGAGTAGCCTACGCCACATGGAGAGGTGGTGGGTAATAACCTCTGTCAACATTCTCAGCTGATACCAGCCTTCATATCATCTCAGCTGGATGCCAGATGTTTGAGTGAAGAAGTCATCTTGGAAGTGGATCTTCTGGTCTCACTTGTTCTAGTTCCCATCCCTTGGAGTCAACCCCAACTATTTGATTCCTCCTCGCTGAGGTCCCAGTCACTGTAGAACTGAAGACAAATCATTCCTGCTGTTCTCTGTGCAACTTCCTGACTGCCAGAATTCATGAGCATAACAAAATGATTGTCTATGCCACTGACTCCCATATATACATATATTTGGAGTTTCATAGTTGCTGCCAGATGTGCTATAAGTAACAGGGACTGCTCTAAGCATGATTGATCTTTCTTGTAAGTATTGTACTTCTAACACCACTAGTAAAAAAGAAACTATTTGTAGATATTGTGTAGGTTGTATTTGTTATGTATATATCAGTCTGCCAGGGGTTGCCATAACAAGTACCACAAACTGGTAGCATAAACAATAGGAATTAATTTTTTTACAATTCTGGAGGGTAGAAGTTTGAGATCAAGTTGTTAAGCAAAGTTTATTTCTTCTGTTTTTCTCTCCTTGGCTTGCAGATGGCTGTTTTCTCCCTGTGTCTTCATTTGCTCTTTCCTCTGTGTTTGTCTGTGTCTTATAGTGTCCTCTTCTTAGAAGGATACCAGTAATATCCAGTAATATTGGATTAGGGGCCACCCTAATGGCCTCACTTAACCTTAATTAGCTCTGTAAAAGTCTTATGTCAAAATGAGGTCTTATGTTCATATTCTGATGGACTAAGGGTTAGGACTTCAACATAAGAATTTTGATAGGAAACATTTCAGCACATAGCTCTCTCTCTCTCGTGTGTATGTATATATGTATATATATATTTATAGATAATCTATAGCTATTATCTATCACCTATCTATCTATCTATCCATCTATCTATCTATCATCTATCTATCTATCATCCTTTGTCTATCATCTATCTAACCTCTACCTAGGAGAGGATCAAGCAACTTAACAGGCTGACTTTAACCTCATAAACATGTTTTGCGATGTCTCTTCTTGCCTTCTCTGAGGCACTTGCATTTCATCTAGGAGTGATTTCATGTCTTTGTTGAGAGTATCATTCCTAAAAGAATCTCACTGATGATGCTTCTTCTAGTTTTACCCTTGAGGAAGGAAACAGGGGGAAATACCTAGCATTCTTCCTTTCCATTACAGATGAATATTAGACACCATGGTACCCTCTTAAGAAACAGATTTTGTAAATACTAGTTGAGTTTTGATCACTCGGGGCCCAAGATCAGACATTCTGATTTATGTATCTCAACATTATGAAACACATCAAGTTCAGAGAATCCTTGGTGAAAAGAATACACAGGCTTCATAGAAAATTACTTGTGCCGTGTTTTCCATTTGATTGTGAGAGTAGAAGCACAGAATAGTCAGAGAAAAAAAATTAAAGAAGATAAAAAAATTCCTTAGAAGTGTTTCTTTTTCCACCTTAGATCTAATAAAAGAGAAAGAAACATTTCTCTTTGTTAGAGAAAAATGCCTCTACACTGTAAATATGAATTGTTTAGATGATAATGCAGTGTGCTAGATATCAAAGCTCTTTTTATATTAGTTGAGAAAGTTTCAGAGTCTCCTGAAGATGTAGAATTATTTTGTGGAGCAAACCAAGGCTCTATCTGTTTGACGAATATGTTGTACTCTTGGATGGAACACTATTAAAAATAATAAACCACATCAGTGATAAAGGCCAAAATAAACTTCAGCCAGAGAGAATGGAGTGAAATTGGAACAGTTCATGTCCCATGACTCCAGGTTAGCCAGATTGAAGTCTACAGGACCAAAGTCTCTGGATCTCTGGACATTTTCCCTGTTGTGGGCTGGGCTCTGTTGCCCACTAGGAATGATTTTATTTTATATATGAAAGTGTGTAGGCACAAGCAGTCTTAGACAGCTCCTGGTGATACTGACATTCATGGTACTCCTGCTGAGAAACACTGACTGAGACCAACTTGGGGTTTCACCTGCAGTATTTTATGAATCTGCTCTTATGTTCTTGTCTTCTCGCCTCCGTTTCCAAAGACAGAGAAATAAGCAAATTAAGTAGCAGACCTCACTCCTGTCAGTGTGCCCTCTCACCTGCTTTAATGAGTGATTTGCATGTGAGGTGGCCTGAGTGGTTTGTAGGGCTGGCTTAATTTCTCTCTGGATACCCTGTACTTCCTTGCATAGACCTTCCTAGATCACTTCTTTTTTTTTGTTTTTGTTTTTGTTTATTTATTTATTTATCTATTTATTTTTGTTTTTTTTGTTTTTTTTGTTTTTTTTATTTTATTTATTTATTTATTTATTTATTTTTTGGGGGGTACACCAGGTTCAATCATCCGTTTTTATACACATATCCCCATCTTCCCTCCCTTCCTTGACGCCCCCCCCCAAGGCCCCCCACCCTCCCCGCCCCAGTCCTCAAAGGCATCCTCCATCCTCGAGTTGGACTCCCTTTGTTATACAACAACTTCCCACTGACTATTTTACAGTTGGTAGTATATATATGTCTGTGTTACTCTCTCGCTTCGTCTCAGTTTCCCCTTCACCCCCCGCCCCCTCCCATACCTCGAGTTCTCCAGTCCATTCTCTGTATCTGCATCCTTGTTCTGGTCACTGAGTCCAACAGTACCATTTTTAGATTCCGTATATGTGAGTTAGCATACAATATTTGTCCTTCTCTTTCTGACTTACTTCACTCTGTATGACAGACTGTAGTTCTATCCACCTCATTACATATAGCTCCATCTCATCCCTTTTTATAGTTGAGTAATATTCCATTGTATATATATGCCACATCTTCTGTATCCATTCATTTGTTGATGGGCATTTAGGTTGCTTCCATGTCCTGGCTATTGTAAAGAGTGCTGCAATAAACATTATGGTACAAGTTTCTTTTGGGATTATGGTTTTCTTTGGGTATATGCCCAGGAGTGGGATTACTGGATCATATGGTAGTTCTATTTGTAGTTTTTTAAGGAACCTCCAAATTGTTTTCCATAGTGGCTGTACCAATTTACAGTCCCACCAACAGTGCAGGAGAGTTCCTTTTTCTCCACACCCTCTCCAACATTTGTGGTTTCCAGACTTTGTGATGATGGCCATTCTGACTGGTGTGAGGTGATACCTCATTGTGGCTTTGACTTGCATTTCTCTGATGATTAGTGATGTGGAGCATCTTTTCATGTGTTTGTTGGCCATCTGTATGTCTTCTTTGGAGAAATGTCTATTTAGGTCTTCTGCCCATTTGTGGATTGGGTTATTTGCTTTTTTGGTATTAAGCTTCATGAGCTGCTTGTATATTTTGGAGGTTAATCCTTTGTCCGTTGTTTCATAGGCAATTATTTTTTCCCACTCTGAGGGTTGCCTTTTAGTCTTGTTTATGGTTTCTTTTGCTGTGCAAAAGCTTTTAAGTTTCATGAGGTCCCATTCATTTATTCTTGATTTTATTTCCATGATTCTAGGAGGTGGGTCAAAAAGGATGGCGCTTTGATGGATGTCATAGAGTGTTCTGCCTATGTTTTCCTCTAGGAGTTTGATAGTGTCTGGCCTTACATGTAGGTCTTTAATCCATTTGGAGTTTACTTTTGTGTATGGTGTTAGGAAGTGTTCTAATTTCATTCTTTTGCATGTTGCTGCCCAGTTCTCCCAGCACCACTTATGGAAGAGGCTGTCTTTTTTCCATTGTATATTCTTGCCTCCTTTGTCAAAGATAAGGTGCCCATATGTGTTTGGGCTTACTTCTGAGTTCTCTATTCTATTCCATTGATCTTCCTTTCTATTTTTGTGCCAGTACCATACTGTCTTGATCACTATGGCCTTGTAGTATAGTTTGAAGTCAGGAAGCCTGATTCCACCAACTCCATTTTTCCTTCTCAAGATTGCTTTGGCTATTCGGGGTCTTTTGCGTTTCCATACAAATCGTAAGATTTCTTGCTCTAGTTCTGTGAAAAATGCCATTGGTAATTTGATCGGGATTGCATTGAATCTGTAAATTGCTTTGGGTAGTACAGACATTTTCACGATGTTGATTCTTCCAATCCAGGAACATGGTATGTCCCTCCATCTGTTTGTGTCGTCTTTGATTTCTTTCATCAATGTCTTAAAGTTTTCTGCATACAGATCTTTTGCCTCCTTAGGCAGGTTTATTCCTAGGTATTTTATTCTTTTGGTTGCAATGGTGAATGGGAGAGTTTCCTTAATTTCTCTTTCTGCTCTTCCGTTGTTAGTGTATAGGAATGCAAGAGATTTCTGTGCATTAATTTTGTATCCTGCTACTTTAATAAACTCATCAATGAGTGCTAGCAGTTTTCTGGTAGAGTCTTTAGGGTTTTCTATATATAATATCATGTCATCTGCAAAGAGTGACAATTTTACTTCTTCTTTTCCAATTTGGATTCCTTTTATTTCTTTTTCTTCTCTGATTGCTGTGGCTAAAACTTCCAAAACTATGTTGAATAATAGTGGTGAGAGTGGACACCCTTGTCTTGTTCCTGTTTTTAGGGGGAATTCTTCCAGTTTTTCCCCACTGAGAACAATGTTGGCTTTTGGTTTTTCATATATGGCTTTTATTATGTTGAGGTAATTTCCTTCTATGCCCATTTTCTGGAGAGCTTTTATCATAAATGGATGTTGAACTTTGTCAAAAGCTTTTTCTGCATCTATTGAAATGATCATATGGTTTTTATCCTTCAATTTGTTGATATGATGTATCACATTGATTGATTTGCGTATATTGAAGAATCCTTGCATCCCAGGGATAAACCCCACTTGATCATGGTGTATGATTTTTTTAATGCGCTGTTGCAGTCTGTTAGCTAGTATTTTGTTGAGGATTTTTGCATCTATATTCATCAGTGATATTGGTCTATAGTTTTCTTTTTTTGTGACATCTTTGCCTGGTTTTGGTATCAGGGTGATGGTAGCCTCGTAGAATGAGTTTGGGAGTGCTCCGCCTTCTGCAATATTTTGGAAGAGTTTGAGAAGGATAGGTGTTAACTCTTCTCGAAATGTTTGATAGAATTCGCCTGTGAACCCATCTGGTCCTGGGCTTTTGTGTGTTGGGAGATTTTTAATCACTGCCTCAATTTCCGTACTTGTGATTGGTCTGTTCATGGTTTCTATTTCTTCCTGGTTCAGCCTAGATCACTTCTTATCATCTGAAGTTTGATGATGATAATATCAGCCTGGCCTCTTTCTTCCCTGTCAAAACACTTTCTCTACTTCATTCTGCTCATTATAACATGCAATTATTATTTTTTCTGGTCTATGGATTGACCCATTTATCCCACTGCAATAGAAGTTCCATGAAAGTTCAGGATCATGCTTTGCTTGTTCACCTTTATAGTGCCAGAGTATACATTAAATGTATATATTAAATCAATATTTATTTATTAAGTAATGAAGGATTATGGGAAAGCAGCTGCAATGTGGAGTTTCTTAATGTGTTTGTTATATTTTTCTGATCTACCGCATTTAGTCCTTAACAAAGATTCTGACTTATAACAGAATTCAAAGCCATAATATCCAACTTTGGATTCCAGGGAGAACTTATAAGAATCATTTTCTTTTGGATATATACCAAGGAGTGGAATTGCTGCGTCATATGGTAGTTTTTTAACTAAACTATTTAAACTAAAACTATTTTTAGTTTTTTGAGAAATCTCCATACTGTTTTCCACAGTGGCTGCACCAATTTACATTCCCACCAACAGTGTAGGAGGGTTCCCTTTTCTCCACATCCTCGCCAACATTTGTTATTTGTGTCCTTTCTTGATGATAGCCATTCTAACAGGTGTGAGGTGATATCTCCTGTGATTTTGATTTGTATTTCCCTGATGATGTTGAGCACATTTTCATGTGTTTATTGACCATCTGCCTTTCCTCTTTGGAGAAACATCTATTCAGGTTTTCTGCTCATTTTTTAATTGTTTTTTTTCAATGTTGGATTGTTTATATATTTTGGATATTAATCCCTTATCATTCATATCATTTGCAAATGTTTTGTCCCATTCTGTAGATTGTCTTTTCATTTTGTCAATGGATTCCTTTGCTGTGCAAAAGCTTTTAAGTTTAATTAGGTCCCATTTGTTTCTTTTTGCTTTTATTTCTTTTGCTTTAGGAGACAGATCCAAAAAAATATTGCTATGATTTACTTCAAAGAGTGTTCTGCCTAAGCTTTCTTCCATGGGATTTATAGTTTCTGGTCTTACATTTAGGTCTTTAATCCATTTTGCATTTATTTTTGTATATGGTGTTAGAGAATGTTCTAATTTCATTCTTTTACATGTAGCTGCCTACTTATGGGAGAGACTAATTTGAAAAGATATATGCATCTCAATGTTCATGGCAGCATTATTTACAATTGCTTAGATATGGAAGCTACTTAAGTGTCCATAAACAGATGAATGGATAAAGAAGAGGTGATATATACAGACAATGGAATACTACTCAGCCATAAAAAAGAATGACATTTTGCCATTTGCAACAACATGGATGAACTTGGAGAGTATTATGCGAAGTGAAATAAGTCAGGCAGAGAAAGACAGATACTATATGGTATCACTTATATGTGGAATCTAAAAAATACAACAAACTAGTGAATATAATAAAAAATAAATGGACTCACAGATATTGAAAACAAATTAGTGGTTCCCCAGGGGCAGAGAGGAGGGGGGAGGGGCAATATAAAGGTAGAGGATTAAGAGGTACAAACTATTATGTATAAAATAAGCTACAATGATATATTGTACAACACATGGAATATAGCTATTATTTTATAATAACTATAAATGGACCATAGCTTTTAAAAATTGTGAACCACAATATTGCACACCTGTAACATAATATTGTACATCAATTATACTTCAATAAAAAAAAAATCACTTTCCACTTTAGATGGCTGGATAGATCTCAGGTTCTCTAATGAAAAATGACTTTGCCTTCTAATCCATTAACATGATTATTACCTTGGTAGTTTTCTTAGACACTAACAAAGCAATTTAGGAAGATTTTCCAAAGTCTGTCTCATTACAGTTAAGGGACCACCATTGTGTGACTATTTTGTCATAAATAGCATAAAGTGAATGAGATACATAATTGTTGACTATGCAAAATTGTTAGTATATTGAAAAAAGTATATAGATTTTGCATTTATACAGCACTTTGTCTAAAAACAAACGTTTTGAAACAAGAAACAAAACAAAACCTTGATTTCATGTTGACAATTACATTAAGGAATCCAAAAGGAACTTTTAAGAAAGAGCCAGGTTTAAGCTAGGTAGTTTAGTTTTCTCAGCTTATCTGAATCCTAAATTTAAGTGGCGTTGGCTTCATTGTCATAAGTGTATTTGTGGAGTTTGTTCTGAATTGCCCGCATAAATTGTTATTATAAAATTTTAAAACTTGGCTTCTACTAGCCATCAGAACTTCACAATCTATTACGATATACACTAATCCAGGAAGGGATTGTTCATTTGCATTGCAAGTATAAGCAAGAAAGTTTTGGTGGTATTGTGGACTATATTTGACATCATCCACAAATATTAATTCAATGTGAATCACAGACTATACCTGAAAAATAAGATAATAAAGCTTTCAGAAAAAAGCAAAAGAATATCCTTATAGCATTGAGATTGGTGACAATTTCTGAACACAAAGAACTAACAATAAAAGCAAAAAATGATAAATTGGCCTTCTGTTTATCCAAAGACATTATTAAGAAAGATAAAAGGCAAGTCACAGATTGGGAGGAAATATTAAAATATTTATCTGACAGAGGACTCATATTCAGAATAGATAAAGAAATTCTACAAATCAAATAAGAAAAAACAGAGAATTCAATGTGAAAAATGGCAAAAGTCTTGAAGAGGTACCAACAAGCATATGTAAAAGTGTTCAACATCATTTCTTCTCAGGGAAATGGAAATTAAAACCATGATTGAAAACCACGATATAAACACTAGCATGGTAAAACTTAAAAGGCTGTTAATTATAAATATTGTCAAGAAATGTTAATAGAAGTTCTCACACATTGTTGATGGGTTGGTTAATTGTTTTAACCACTTTTGAAATATTTTTGGCAGTATTCCCCTCAAATTAGAGCTAACACCAACCTAAGATTCAGCAATTCCATTCCTTGGTATATACCCAAGAGGAATGAGTGCAAATGCCCATGAAAAACATGTACAAGACTATTTATTCATGGTGACCGAATTGTTAGAGAATGGCTAAATATGTTTCAATGTATTCATATTAGGAATTTTACACAATAATAAAAGGTAACAAATTCTGATAAGTACAACCATGTGGATGAATCTCAGGAAGATAATGTTGAATGAAGGAAGACAGATAAAAAAGGTTCATAATGTACAAGTCTACTTTTATGGCATTCAAGATCAGGCAATTCCAGCTCATGGTAATAGAAGTCACTAATGCTTTCCTTATTGGGAAAGGCAGATATTAATTAGAAAGGGACTCAATACAATCTTTTGGAGTAACGGCAATGTTTTAACATTGCTCTGGGTGGGATTACATGGGTATATACAAATATAAATAATTTATTGTACTGAGTACTGAAGATTTGTGTATTTTACCACATATAAGTTATAACTCAATACAACATATATTATGCGTTAACTATATTTTCTTATTTTCTATATTCTTGATGCTCTGGCATCTGAGCCCTCACTGACTTGGGAGAAACTGCCCTGATTCTTAGAGATAGCAAAAGATTTGCCCAGAAGCATTACTATAATATGCAACTAACAAGAAAAGAAAAGAAAGAAAGAAAGAAAGGCAGGAAGGAAGGCAGGAAGGAGGAGAGAGAGAGAAAGAAAGAAAGAAAGAAGAAAAAGAAAGAAAGAAAGAAAGAAAGAAAGAAAGAAAGAAAGAAAGAAAGAAAGAAAGAAAGAAAGAAAGAAAGAAAGAAAGAAAAAGAAAGAGAAAAGAAGGAGGGAAGAAAGCAAGGAAAGAAGGAAGAAGGATGGAAGGAAGGACATTTTCTGGCTGACAAAACTGAGCCAGCATAAGGGATTCAACATTCCAAAATGACATGGGAAGCATTGTTGCACACCTGATGTCAACTAAGCCATTTACCAAGAGAAGAAGTAAAGGAATTGAGGTGGTGGGGGTGGGAATGAGGGTTGAGGAACTACTTAATACAACAAAATGTATCTTACAAAGTTGTGCTTAGAATATCTCTTTCTCTTTTCCCTGTCTCTTCAGATATTATTACTTATTTAAAAATCTGAAATGTGTAGAACTACCATATGACCCAACAATCCCACTACTGGGTATATACCCTGAGAAAACCATAATTCAAAAAGATACATGTACTGCAATGTTCATTGCAGCACTATTTACAATAGCCAGGACATGGAAGCAACCTAAATGTCCATCAACAGATGAATGGATAAAGAAGATGTGGCACATATATACAATGGAATATTACTCAGCCGTAAAAAGGAATGAAATTGAGTTATTTGTAGTGAGGCAGATGGACTTAGAGTCTGTCATATAGAGTGAAGTAAGCCAGAAACAGAAAAACAAATACTGCATGCTAACGCATATATATGGAATCTAAAAAAATGGTACTGATGAACACAGTGGCAGACAGGAATAAAGACGCAGATGCAGAGAACAGACTTGAGGACACAGGGTTGGGGGGGGTGGAAGGGGAAGCTGGGACAAAGTGAGAGAGTAGCATTAACATATATATACTACCAAATATAAAATAGATAGCTAGTGGGAAGCTGCTGCATAGCACAGGGAGATCAACTCTATGATTGGTGATGACTTAGAGGGGTGGGATAGGGAGGGTGAGAGGGAGGCTCAAGAGGGAGGGGATATGGGGATATGTGTATAAATACAGCTGATTCACTTTGTTGTACAGCAGAAACTGGCACAACAGTGTAAAGCAATTATACTCCAATAAAGAGCTGGAAAAAAAATCTGAAACGTGAATCAGAAAATCTCACTACATTCTTTGTTTTGTCTTACTAATCATGTTTTAATTACTTGGCTTATGGCTTTCTATATACAAACCCTTATTACTTGTCCTTTTAGTCCAGCAAAACCAGGGCAATTCTGAAGCTTACAATTTAGTTTCAGCTATTAGTCTTTTAAAGGTTTTTGATGATTTAAGAATATACATATATATGACAAAATCATTTGTTTGATTTTAGATAAAATTGTGGTCTTATTTGTTTTTGACATGCTAGTTTAAAGTGCCTGAAAGTGTAATAAATTTTCCACACATGCTTCCTTAGTAGCTTGTCCTTCTGTATTCCCATCATGGTTACTGAGGTTTATCCACTTAAGCATAAGGAGAGATTGCAGCTGACAGTTTGGTATAGTTGGGAAGGACTGACTATCAATTCCACAAAAGACCACCAGGATAACCTGTTATTAAAACAAAGCTAAGTTCATTAAACCTATCACAATAAGGGAAAGTAGCACTTTGATAGTCTCAGCAGTGCCTCAAAAAGGAGAAGTCGGGGTAGATATCAGTAGGAGTTTGGGCTCTGAGATCAACTACTTTAAGACAGGTCCTTCAAGGCACATGATCTATTTGGGATTGGGTAAAGTTCATGATGTAGGATTTTTGGTTTGGTGGACACAGGGAAGCAAGAGTCTTAAATGGAGTTTTGATAAATAAACAGCTGTTTGATAAGTGAGCTGTTTGGCCAAGTCAACAACTCATTCCGAGAGCAGGGATTGTTTGCCCAGATGAACAAACTATTCATTCAAACATAGTGGCTTTTAGGAAATTCCTGGAACCAATAGTGAAGTTATTTATTGGTTTACAACCTTATCTTCCTGGCCAAGAATCTCCTGGAACAAATAAGACAGAGTCATGTTCACACAAGTGGCTTCCGATCCCAATCCCGATAGTTAAAGCTGTGTGGATGCAGGTGGTGAGGGTTCTCAAATTAAATGCAGAGGATGGAGAATGCCATTTTTTTGTAAGGGCGCTGAAACCATTGGGATGGTATGTGGGTTTGAGAGGGGTCAATCAGAAAGATTTAAAACAAGTCTAAGATTCAAAACAAGTCTAGAACTTCCTTGAATGTGAGATGTATTTTTAACCCAAGTGCATATATTGTAACAGTCTGTGTTTTATTTCATGAAATCCAAGACCTCCATTGTCTCAGGATGTTAAGAATGGAAGCCTTCCATATTCCCATTCAAATGTATGACCATGCGTGAAGTCATTGTCACTTGGTATTCTGGCTTCTGAGGTCAATTATTTATATGGTTCTGTTTTCTTGTTTGCTTGCTTGTTTTCTTGTTTGTTTTGCTCCTATCCTCACTCCACATGTATAAGAGTTGAACAGTATGAACCATCTTTCCTTCAAGACAATAGGTTTTCGGGGATATGTGTATAAAAACAGATGATTGAACTTGGTGTACCCCCCAAAAAATAATAAATAAATAAATAAAACTTAAAAAAAAAAAAGACAATAGGTTTTATGATCCCAGCAAATCACCACTGAGTGGCTGGCCCCTCATCACAGTTCCTCCTTCTATGACTTACATCAGTTTAATCACCATTGGCCTTTGCTCCTACATAGACTAGTTGATGTAAAAGTAAATTCTGGAGATTTGACAGAGGAGATTAAGTGGCCTCAACCTGTGCCTCTCTATCACACCACGGTCACACACATGCCCTAGTGCTGAGCTGAGTTGAATCATGGTTAAAGGATAAACAGTTTTTGAGTGAGTGAAGGGCTACTGTTGTAGATGGGGACGAGTAAATACCTTCCATTCATAAGAAGTTTCAAAGTGATAGGTGCATAAAACCAGAGAATAAATGAAAGGAAATATTTAACCAACCGTGGCAATCCCTGGATTTGGTTAGTTTTTCTGGGGATCTCTTACTCTAATGCATGAAATCTATATGACATCATTCAATATTTTTGCTGGTTAGCATTTGGAATTGACCTTTCTGAGACTGCCTTGAGAATTGCTACAGGAAGTTAGGAATTATTCAACCAAATGTTTTGAATGAGGCATGACCAGAGGAATAAATCAAATATTTTCCAGTTAGAAAGCAAACCTCTTGTCCAGAAGGTCTCCTCATGGACGAGAAAATGTGCGGAAAGAGTAGTTCATACTTGTATTCCCAGAGCTTTCCAGATGTGTGAGAGTAAGTATTTATGCCTTGGAGAATAAACTGGAATTTTAAGCTGTTCTCTGGAAGACAGATTCTGCAGCTAGGTCCAAGCTGCATTCCAGCCCTACTTATTCTCTCACTCAAAGGCATTATAGAAAGCTTCAACTTTTATTGCTCCCTCCTAGAAGAGCACATCTTACTTTTCTTGTGTCACTTAGAGGAGTACTCCATAATATATCTGGCTTCTATTATGGTTTTATATTTTTTCTCATTGTATGCAATATTACGAAGCTCACAGACTTGATGTACTCATGCAATTTTTAGTGGGTGTCAACTACATGACAGTTCTGTGATAGTTATTAGGGAAACAAAAAGGAAGACATCATGCCTGTCCTCAAATAGCCTATTTAACAATTATTTTACTTACGCATTTTAATTCTTAAGTCCTTCACATCTTATCTTACATGCTATACACATTCCACAAATACATCGGCTCCTTAGTTAAATCGACGTTTGTTGTTTAAGAACAAGGACTTTGGCGACGCTGCGAGGCTTCCTGGGTGCGGCGGGGGCCCGCGAAGGGGCGCGGACCCTCGGCAGCCCAGAGATGTCACGTTTCAGCGCATTGGTGTTAAACATATGCATTAATACAAAGAAGTACATCGTGCGTAAAACACTGCGATTTTAATTTGAATCGTTTGAGTGTTATTTTGCTAAGGACAGCAACCGCCACATCCGCACAGCGCAGCGGTGGCCGTGGAGCCCCCTCCTGTGTCCCTGGTTGTCCCAGACGCTGAGCACACACACCCGAAAATTCTCCACATCCCTGGTTCGCAGGACACTGGATCCCTCGTTCTCCTGCTACAGCCTTCCTCTGTGTCCAGCTGAGGACGTGATCTCCTGCCACTTTGAACTTGCTCCTTTTCATTGTCGCGTCTCGTCTGACCTTCATTTATGGCTACCCAAGCCGGAAACCCGTGTGTCGTTGCATCCTCCCGAACGCCACAGCCAGTCACAAGCCCGTGGACATCTCCCAGCTGTCTCCCCGTTTTTGTCCCTGTCACCACTGCCCAAGTTCCAGGCCTCATCAGTTTGCGCCTGGCCTGCGAATCCTCCCAGTTGCCTCCGTGTCCCCAGGCTTGCCCTTTCCCCGCATGTATCTGGGGTCTCACGGCACCCGGTGCTTCTCTGTCTTCACCATACGCAAAATTAAGGGTGAAGCTGACTGTCTTTTGACTGGGAACTCCCTCAGCACATCTTTATACCTGCACCACATAGCACAGGGCCGGGCATTAGCGCTGAATGTCTCTCCAGCTGATCTGAGCTCTGTTGTAGTCTTACACCGTTTCATTTTATCTTCTTTTAAGGCTTTTAAATATTTAAATATTTTTCCTTTTTTAAAAAAATGAGATCAGTTTTTGGTCAAGGTCTTATGTCCCAAGTGTCCTAAAATTACACAGTGCTTTTCAGAAACATACCATCCCCCCACCCTCAACTAACTAGGGGGTCTCTTCAATATGGTAAATCATTTGTCCATTATATTTACTATTTTAAAGATGGTGTCATTAGTATTTCGTTAAAAGCATTCCCTTAAAAAAAAAAAAAAAAGAACAAGGACTTTAAGGTCATCATACCTGAACTAGGATCAGTTCCGACTAGAGTTTAGGACTCATTTATATGTTTTTACAAATATAAGTGAAGTAAAGCATATAAATTTGTTAGTATAGTGTGTGGAATATAGTAGGCACTCCACAAATGTGAAATCTTATTAATCATCGTCTAATTCAGGGTTTATAAACTTTTGTAAATATTTTTGGCTTTATGGCCACATACGGCCCAGTGGCAACGACTCAACTTTGACGTCATGGACAAAAGCAGCCCCAAACAGTATGTCAACAAATGGTGTGACTGTTTCCAATAAACCTTTATATGTGAATGCTGGGGCATAAGCCATCATTTTCTGCTCTAGTTCAACTTTCCAAATTTATAAAAGAGAAAATGAAAACCACAGCAGAAAAATGAATTATCCTGTATGCCGTATACATGCTTGTCTTGTTAAAAGCATTACATTTGCACCATCTTCCCTGTCAGTTGAAGTGCTGATGGTAAGTTTACATAAATTGGGCGGAAATTTCCTGCCAATCCCCTTAATGGGATTCCCAATTCTTGCTTTTATTGCAATAATTGAGTCTAAAGTCTAAGGTAATAACAATAATGCCATTATTTACCTCTCAGATGAAATTGCCTTTTATTTCAAAACTGAAAAGACTAAGAAAACTAGATTGTGCCAAGCAGAAAAGAATGAAATTCAGTTTTCATTGACCACCGTCTTCAATGTAGGAGAGTTCATGATCTGCCAATTTTTTCAGCGTAAATATTGTTATGCTTCATTTTATATTCTGTTTCCAATATTGCAAGTTTCCTTCTCTTTGGTGTAAACATGATTTTTTGGTATCCTTTCTCCTTTGGCTGCAAGCAACAGTGTTATAATTAACCAAAGGAGTTCTTATGGGAATTATAATAAGAAAGAGACAGAAAATAACTTCTTGTTTTGAGAGAAGTTATTTTCAGTTCTGCCTCTCATATCCATATCTAGCCTCATATTCATGACTAAAACATCATAGGCATATTGGCAATGGTACTTTGCTTTTGTTGTGTTGAAAACTCCTAAAGTATATTTTGGTGTTTCTGGTATTTTAAGGGCAGTCATTCGAGCATGATGATCTTTTCTCCAATACTTGGCATAAAGGAGTGGTCTCAATATTGACACACTTCGTCCAGATGACTTTTATTTTTTCCTGAGAATATAAAAAAATCTCAAGTTCTATTAAGTGAAAAAGCAAAACAGTGTGTATGTAGGATGAACTTTTTAAAAAGAGATGTGTGTGTGTCTGTGTCTGTGTGCCCAGAAAGATTAAAAAACTTGTAAAAGTGGCTGCTTCTGAGAAGGCAGATGAAAGAACAGATGAGAAGAACTTTGATTACTTTTTTTATAATTTTAAAATTTTACATTATAGGTATAAGTGATGTATTCAAAAATTATATTAAAATTGTACACATACCCCAATGCTCAAGAATCAGCTCAGTCTGATCAATCAGAGCACAGTTTTGGGGGTTAGGCACAGGCTTTTTGAAATTCAAACTATTCAGATGATTCTAACGATCAGTCACTTTAGGAGCCACTTAATCATTCCGCTCATGTGGTGCTTATTGTCTTGCACCAAGGCGTACATGTGAGAATGTCACTTTTATCCCCCTAATTAGAGAAGCATATGGGGGACATCTTTTAACCGCCTAACGAGAGAAGCATATAAGGGAATATTTTATATTTTGTTTTCTCTAAAGTTTCAAGCTCAGAGAGGGTATTCGATGAATATTTGTTGATGACAATAGTACAGAAAAATAAGTCCCATTCCTCTGCTATATTTTATTCCAGGATAAAAGAGTTTTCAGAAACACTTTAAACACAACGGTATTATGAGAATTAAAAATTACCACTTACGATATACGAAGAGCCAAATATCAACAAATGCCAACAATAAGAAACTCTCAACAAAGGCCATTCATATGGCTAGTGTGTTAAGAGCAAGTGTTGACGTTCAAAGCTAAGACGATAGGACTTAGGGCTGAGTCAGACTTTATATTCTACATGAATGAGTAGAAGCAGCATCCCCTAAAAAAACCTGTGTGGTTACCAGACTCCAAGAAGCTCTATTTTATTCCCGAGAGCATACAAAGCCCTCTCCTCATAAGGGAAAGTACTGCCCCCCTTCTTCAGAGTGATACATGTGACACCCCATAGTTCCCAACTTTCTCTTCCACTGTGAACCCTATGTTAGTGTTTGTAGAGACAGCTGATGTGATGGTTGAGGCTGTGTGGTCCCCAGTGAACATCTGATTTCCATCAATTTTCTTCATTCAGATGCAACACAGCCATTTATTCCTATTTCAGCTTCAGAGCTGGCTGGAACCCTAAGAAATTCGTTGATGTGCTTTCCAACTTCCCCAGGATCCCGATGCTGTCATACACCCTGATCATGGCCTTCTTTTCATTCCAATGCTCACCACTTTTGTGGGGAAGGGATGTGGGCCTCACCAGGGACAATCCAAGGAAGCTCTTTCTTGTTTCTTTGGGTGTTCCTGAACTGTGAGGGACATGAAAGCCCAGAACCTGGAACACAGGGCTTTGGGATGTTCAAAGCACAACAATCTTGTGCTGTGCCTGTTTTCATGACCCCCATTTTACAGAGGGCGGAATTTGAAGCTCATAGAGTGAAGTGATTTACTAGATGTCACATACCATAGGAGGTAATAGGACCCGGATCAGAGCCCAAGTCCCCCTGTACTGGGGAATGACTGAGTGGGTCACTTCCCTGGGGCATTGGCAGTGTCCAGATAGAAACAACATCTCCAACAAGCATTGCCAGGGACCCTCCCTAACTTCTGTGGAAAAGGTGATGCTACCGGGAAGAAGGTAGTTACAAGGAGGAGGAGTGAAGGAGTAGAGACAGTAGCCCAGATGATTTTTATAAGCATGATGCATCCCTGTGCAGTAATGGAGCCTTTTGTTACAATAAGGCACATGATAGCCAGCTTTATTTATGCCCCATGCTTTTTGGAAGGACAGCCTAAGATGGTCCAGACATACACTACCATGAAATACATAAAAGGGTCAAAATCTTTGGCTACTGTGGTTTTAAAATCATCAAGTATCATCAATGAACACACAGATCTAAACTGTATTAAAGATTGCAGTGTGTGAACATTTACCCTTTCCAGTGGACCTTTTCCTTTTAACATTTCTATGCATCCATCTGACAGCATTTTTCTCGAGCCTAAGAAATTCTCTTTATTGTTAATCTTAGTTCAGGCATTTAGATGACAATTTCTCTGTGGTTCTGTTTGTTTGAAAATGTTTAGTTCAACTTTATGTTTTAATGGGCATTTTTATAGGATATAAGATTCTACTATGACAATTATTTTTCTTTCATAACCTTAACAATGCCATTACTTTGTCAATTGGCTTTTGTAGTTTCTGCTAAGAAATACCAATTTTATCTTGCTCCTTTTAAAGATGATGCGTCTATTACCTTTGCTCATTTAACACTAAAAATGTATGATTTTTAACAGTCTGAAAATGCACCTACTTGCTATTTTTTAAATTTTATTTTATTTTATTTTATTTTGCATTTATCCTGCTTAGGGTTTCCTGGGGTTTTGAATCTGTGGGATAGTGTCTTTTATCAGTCCTGGAAAAGTCTCAGGCATTAAACATGGAATATTGCTTCTAGCACACTCCCTGTTTCATTTTCTTCTGAGAATCCATCCACTTATGTTAGAGTTTTTTTATCCTTTCTCTTAAGTTATCTTAAATTCTACTTTTTTGTTTTGTTTTATTGGAATATAATTGCTTTACACTGTTGTGCCAATTTTTGCTGCACAACAAAGTGAATCAGCTGTATTTATACATATATCTCCATATCCCCTCCCTCCTGCGACTCCTTCCCACCTTCCCTATCCCAGCCCTCTAAGTCATCACCCATCATTCAGTTGACCTCTGTGTGTTTGCAGCAGCTTCCCACTAGCTATTTTACATTTGGTAGTGTATATATGTCAATGCTACTGTTTTGTTTTTATAAATTATTTCCGTGGAAGAGTCCTTCTTCTAAGAAGACAGTCTTGAGCATAGGGCTTCCCCTGATGAGAAAGAAAGCTGTCAATCTACCTGTAAGGAAACCTGAGGCTCCAGGGGCATTAACTTTATTTCTATTGTTTGCACAAATTCTTTGTGTTAGAAGATAAAATCAAGGAAGATTAATCAAAAGTAGATAAATTATATGGGCTTTGGGGGAGAATGTTATAAAAATTGTGAATTCATCCAGAAAGAGCAGTATGAGAATAACTATTATTTCATAAGTGTAGAACAGATTAAAAGAGGGTAGTTTAAACCAAAGAAATAGTACAAAATTTTCCAGAATTGAAGGACATGGATGTCCGTAGTGGAAGGGCCCAGTGACGGCCACAATAGATAAAAATGACTTGCACTTAGGCAAATCATTATGAAATTTCAGAATCCCAGCACTGAAGGGATGAGGCTAACAGCTCCCAGAGAGAAGGCCAGCTGTGAAGGACCGAGGATAAGAATGGCATTGAAATTCTCATGATCAACACTGGGAAAGACAAGGCAGCAGATAAATGACTCAATTTTTGAGAAAGCACCAAAACCCAGTTTTGACATACCAGTGAGGCGTTTTTCTTTCACATCCTTTGGCTGGTGTCTGGAAATCCCATTTTCAGATGACAATAGTTCAAAGAGTTGCTATATCAGGCACAAAAATAGTTTGAAATAATAAAACAGAGTAGCAAAGCAAATTCACATAATCAGGTTTCACATTTCAGAGAAACCATCAATATTCCCTAGGATATGTGTAGGTCCAAACACCCTGATGCAAAATCTCACCAGTAGATACAGAGTTATCAATGATACTGGCCAAGTGAGTGTTGAACATCCCTGCAACCTCAGTTCTTTGCAGTGGAGATTTTTCTTAAACAACTTTTACATCTCTAAAGGTAGAATAAATACCATAACAGTCTGCTACTCACATATATTTGAAATATCCAAAATAATACTTTATAGTGCTTATAAAACATTTTACATACAAAGTATACAACTACATATTTTAATATGTATTATACTATTTTATAATTTTCCTCCAATACAAAATGTTAACCTACCTTTTTATATTTTGTTATGGAGTAGTTTTGGATTTACTGCAAAATTTCTAAAAGCGTGTAATTCTTCTGTAAAATTTTTGCTTTTGTTATTTTTCATCTGGACAAATAATCTTCACGCATACTTCATTAGGTAGCAGTCAGAGTTCAATTTCTCATTCATTCTTATTCAAATGAGTTATAAATTCATAATTGCTTCATAGCCCAAGTTTTCCTCATTCAAAATGAAAACCATTGAGCCACGTAGTATACTGATATACAGAGCCATATGTAGGACTCTGCAAGTAGTAGCTTTATTTTCAATGTACCATTTGAACTTTTAATCACAATGAAAGCAGTGGGGGTAAACATCACTTTGTTCAGTGTTTCCTATTGGCCCCAAGTTGAAACTAATAATTTCTTTGTTTTAAAAAAATAATACGTATTGGAGTGTATTTTGCATGCCATAAAGTGAATGGATTCGGAGGTTTAGTAAGTGTGAATACTCATGAAATTACCCAGTAAGTTAAAATATAGATCATTTTCATCAACCCCAAAGTTTTCTGTGTACTTTGCAAACTATACCATCACCCACCCACTTCCAGCTCCAGGCACACACTGATAGGTTTTCTGTTACCCTGCCTTTGTTTCTCCTGTTTTAGAACTTCAAATAAATAGTCATACATTATGAACTCTATTTTGTCTTGCTTTCTGCTTTTTTTCACTCAACATAATCTTTTTTATATTTGTGTTATTGTATGCGTCTGTAGTTAAAACTGCTGTGGTCTCTTTTGTACAAGTCTTCATGTGGACATATATTTTCACACACACATGAACACACACACAATATCAAAAGATTTGAACAGGTACTTCATAAAAGAAAACATGTGAATGGCCAATAAGCACTTGAAGGGATGCCGAACATCATTAATAATTAAAGAAATGCAAATTTAAACTTAAATGAGATGTTACTAGGTATCCACTAGAATGAACAGAAGTAAAAAAATACCAGCTCACATCACATATTCATTAGTATGGGGAGCAGTCAGAACTCTGTGCGTTGTAATGTCTAAAATTATATCGTAATGGAAATTAGAATGAATAATTGGGCAATACGGGAAAAAATAAGGACTTTTTTGAGTGGAATTTCTAGAATCTCTAAGCTTGAATGATAGGAGAAGCTGCAGACATTGGGGATGACAGTCGTGGTAATAACTGGAGGCTGGATTGGGATGGAGGAAAAGATTGTAAATGAGAAAGTTAAGAAATAGAGAGAGCAGAGCCATGAGTGGATTATCCAAGAGTATCTCAAGTGTTTTCAAGGGCACGTTTGGTCAGAGACGAGGTGAAGACAGATATTGTGAGCACCTTAACATTTTAAAAGAAATGAGAGGAATGCCACAGAGAGGTCAGGAAATGACATTTACTGAAGAGGGGAGGGGTAGTGGTTGATAGTTACAATGATTAAAACTAGAACCTATGATCTACCATTGTTTTTTTTTTTTTTCTTGTGGGACAAGGATAAAAAATATCTTGGAAGTGAAAATGGGACAAGGAGGACTCTGCCTATTTCTTTACCTTGAGGTGTTTGGGGCGTAGGAGAAAAAAAGCCACTCTCCACTTGAGAGGGCTCAGGGGATGTGGTATCCTTATGGAAAGACCACATTCAAACAAGTGGGGGAAAAAGTTTACTAGAAACTTCAAAGTTAAGGATATCAAGGTTTTTAATTTTTATTTTTGTTTTTTAACAAGACGGTCTGTGCATTTCAGAGGATACAGTGGAAGGATGTGGGAGGAGGGGGAGATTAGGTTAGTGAAATGTGCAGAGGAGTGTGGGGATTAGGGTAAGGGTGATGTAAAGAACTGGATGGGGTGCTGGGGCTTCCTATACTCACAGGAATAACAGAGTTGGCAGCTTTAATGTCAGATGGTAACTTCTCTTTCCGCAGCTGAGAAAAGCAATGACCTCCTTCTGGGAGCCCTTATATGACTGTTCTATTCTTTTCCAAATGGGACATCATCAAAATACCTTGGAGAACGACCAATAAACTTGTTCAATATTCTATCTCATGAAGGTGTTTTAGGGTCCTAATAATGTTATCAGAATTTTTGATATGTTATCGCAGCTGCAACACATAAACTAAACTATTGGTTCTGGGAAGTAAATAACATTAAACTATATTAAAACATTTATTGGAGTTCGGATTTCAGGTTGGATGTAAGATGGAGAAGTAAATTCAGAAAGCAGTAATGTTGGTGATACTGTTAAGCAAGAAAGGATTAAACATGTTTTATTTGTTTTTATGATACTGTATCAGAGCATCCATCCTTTGAGAAAAAGATTACAATTTAAAAAATGAAGGAAATAAGTAAACTTTGTAAATTTTAAGATTTTCACTGCTGTTTTAAATCTGTCTTCCTAATAACATTCCTAATAGATTACCCTGTATTCACCATATGGACCTCATGTGTAGGCACTGACACTGATGAAAGAAAAACATAGGTAAACTTTGCTTTCCTTAATCACATAAGAAAACTGGTGAAATGAAAAAGACTCAGTAACCATGGCCTTTTTACAGCATGAATATAGAAGTTTGCCTCTATCCTTCATTTGCTGTTTGGCTGTTTTGCTTAATATGTCAGCCTATGTGTCTCTATTGAACTTGGTTGGGGAATAGCATCTGGGTCAGTCTGTTCTCCTTACACCATACAGTGGCCTCTTGAAAGAAGGGGAATGTAGCTAACATTTCTTGGAAGGGTCCTATGAGCTACTTCCCACATTATTACTTGTAATCCTCACAGTCCTCCAAGGGAGATATTACTGTGACCAACCTCACAGTTAAAGAAATTGTGGTTCAGAAAGGTTAAGTGAATCGCACAAGGGTGTGCAACTCATAATGTTGGAGTTGAGACTTGAAAAGAAAAGGCAATATTTCATCCCTGTATTCTGGGGCTCCCAGAAAACATTTTGAGTACCTAAAATCTATGTTCTCAGGGCAGAGACACCAGCAAACAGAGTCTATAAGTGGGAGGTGTGCCCCAGCATTTTATCTAGGGGTCTAAATTCCTTTACACAGTTGATGGATTGATACACAAATCATTTGTATCATCAAATCCCTAGGGGAGACTGCAAATGCCCTACATGTTTTATAGGATTGCTTTGAGGTTCAAGGAAGATCATTTATATTAAAGTGCTTTGAAGGGATGGGGCCACACGGATAAGGGTGCCCTTGATGGTGGTGGTTTATCATTGCTGGCCATTTCAGGGAAGAGTTGAGTGAGCAAGGTGTAGCATATTCTTGTACGGATTTGGTATTTTTATGAAAAGTTGAAGGTACTGTTTGAGATTTCATTGGGTTCACTACGCATGCGTGTGTGAGAGAATGCTAGAGGCGGGATCAGTACCTTGTTGGTTATCAGCTGGCCATTGCAGAGGTTCAGGTCAGCAGGCACCACAGCTAAACTAAGTTGCTGTTCTCTGAGGCATCTAGCATCAGGAATAAGGCAAAGATATAAAGACCGATGGTTTTTGGATAATTAATCAGATGTTTCTCAAGGAAAGGCCACATAGAGTTGTTCTAAATTTCAGTTGATAATAAGAACAAGAAGAGCAAATACTTATCAGATTCTTAATGTGTGAGTTGGTATGCTAAAATATTTTTATGCAATTATTCTCCTATCTCCTAAAACAGCTCTATGTGGTAGGTATATTATTATCACTACCTTTTTTCAGAAAGGGAGATGAGTGCAATGCATATGTCCCTCCCAAATTCATATGTTAATATCCTTACCCCAAATGTAAAGGCATTAGATGTGGGGCCTTTGGGAAGTGATTAGGTCACGAGGGAGGAGCCCAGAGCACTCCCTTCCCCCTTCAATCATGTAAGGACACAGTTAGATGACAGCAGGCTGTTAACCAGGAAGCAGCCTCTTACCAGACACTGAATCTGTCAGCACCTTGGTCTTCCACTTCCAGCCTCCATAGATGTGAGAAATAAATGTTTGTTGACTAAGCCACCCAGTCCATCATGTTCCTGTTATAGCAGCCCAAACAGATTAAAGCAGGAGACTAAAACTTAAAAGTATTAGATGACTTGCCCTGAGCCTCACTGTTAGTGAGAGACAGAACTCAATCTTAGGTCTCTCTGACTCTAACACCGGAAGGCTTAATCCTTAGAGGATATTTACTAATAACAGTTAATTAATTAAATTAGGCAAATCCATACTGAGTGTGCTATGTGACAGGTGTTCTCCAAGCAAGGAGGCTATTATCTATTAGGTTTCCAAAAAGTAGTTACAGTCGAGACAATTATAATAGGAGAGTAATAAGTGTTGTGTTAGAAATAACTTAACCCAGAGGCATCTGTATCAGTCAAGGTTCAACCAAAGCAGCATTAATATTCATTAATTCATTGATTGTTGCACTCTTTGATGCAGTCATTGATTCAGTGATGTATGTATGTATGCACGTGTTCATGTACGTATGTACGTATGCATTGCAAGGAACTGGCATACACGATCGTCAAGGCCAATCTGAAATCTGTAGAGCAGGCCATCAGAAGGGCTGGTTGGAACTCTCAGGCATAGGCTGACACAGCTGTTCACAAGTGGGATTTCCTGTTTCACAGGGAAGCCCCAGCTCTGCTGTTAAGGCCTTTCAGTTGATTGAAGCAGGCCCACCCAGATTATCTCCGATAATCTTCCTTGCTTAAGGTTAATTGATTATGGACTCAAATCACATCTACAAAATATCTTCACGGCAACACTTAAAATAGTGTTTGATCGAGTAACTGAGGACGATAGCCAAGCCAAATTGACACATGAAACTGACCATCACAACACCTAACTCGGAACCGGAAAGGGGAAATAAGGCATCAAAAAAAGTTTTGTGGAAGAATTTGTTCCTAAGATGATTCTTAAACGATAAGTAGAAATTAATCAGAATCAGAATGGAGTAGAGCACTCCAGCTGGCAAAAGAAGATACACGCTTTTGAGATTACTAGATTGTAAACTCTGAGGGAAGTGAGGGCCTATGGCTTTTTCCTTCACCTCTGCTTAACTACCTCCTGGTAGAGAGTACGAAACAAGACAGTACCATTGACCTGTGAGCAACAGGGGTGTCGGGGGCAGGGGCAACTCCCTTGCAGTGGAAGATCTGTGTATAACTTTTGACTCCCCCAAAACTTAACTACTATTAGCCTACTGTTGACCAGAAGCCTAACATAAACAATTGATTAACTTACATTTTATATGTTACAGGTATTATATACTATATGCTTACAATAAAGCAAGCAACAGAGAAGGAAATGATGTTAAGAAAATCAGAAGGCAGAGAAAATACATGTACAGTATATATATATATTTATTTAAAAAGTTTCAAGTGTAAGTGGACCTGTGCTGTTCAAACACGTGTTCTTAAAGGGCCAACTCTATTTTCTTGGGAAAAAATAAATGAAGTTAAAAAGAACTATATTCATCCTGGAGGCTATAAGAAATAGATGGCTTGAAGTTGGGCTTTGAAAAAAATAATTTAGAAGAGCAGAGACGTGGCATTTGGGTGGCATTTCAGAGAGGACGCCGAGGCACTACCTGCGGGCTGTGGTTCCACATCCACCAGCCTCCCCTGCACTCCTGGCCCCTCCATAGCTTCCTACCTAAGTGCCCCTGCTTCCCGTTTCCATGAGTATGCATGGTGCCTGTTACTGTTAACTGTTTCTGTCAATGCTGCCCTTAAAAGATAGGCTATTTCATTGCCTACCATGTTCTAGGTCCTGTGCTAGGATTCTAGATGCTAACATAGATCTTTACAATGAACATTTGAAAGGGTATTATCTCTATTTTACAAGTGTGAATTTTGAGGTTCAGAGTGGTTAAGGGATGCTTCCAAGATTACATATGTGTGTATGTGTACCTAAGTATTTTTTAACTATGCTGTTAGAAATCATAAGAATTTTTAATTTCTCTTGCCATTAGAAACAGGCCTCAACCAATAAGACATGAATTCATCAAGCCCAAGTCACCTAATGCAAGTGAACTTTGTGTCCTTTAACTTTTTCTGTCTTGGGTGTCAATCAGCACACCTGGTTTAAAGCTTTGCAGGTCTACCCACCAAATAGTAGGGTTGTGGTTGTAGGCACATAACCTTATGTTCCTGGAGTTTCCTTCCCAATTCTATTAGAGAGGCGTAGTAATGCCGTGTCTACTTTACTAAATAAAAGAGATGGGATCACAACAATTGCTACACCACCACCACTACTGTCATTGCTATTCCATGATTCTTGGCAACGAAACAAAATTCCTTGAGCTTTCTATGAGCCAGGAATCTGCAAGGTGCTTTATCTCCCACACTGACATTTGAGGTAAGCCTTATGATTCCCGTTTTATAGATGATGAAACCAGAGCAGAGAGAAATTAAATAAATAAATTGCCAAAGGGCACACAAATTTTAAGTCCCGAGTCAGGATTCCAGGGCTCTTAGTTAAAGATCCTGCCTCTTCTCCTCAACCCATGGAAGCTTTCCCCAGAAGGTACATTTTTTTTCCCCTGAGGTGAGCGCCATGCCGTAATAAGCCAATGATATTTTTCTCTACACATTTGCATTTTGTTTTCAAGAACAAAAATTCAGCTACATGCCCTCAGAAGAAAAAACACAGTCATTTTGCACAGTTTGGATGCCTGCATTTTAACCTTTGGCCTCAAGTCGATAAAACGGCTATTTGAATTTACTGGCAACAACTTATACTGGTGATTCAGCGGGAACATGGTAATACTTCTCAAGAAGGTGAAAATTGGAACTTGCAAAATTTATCAGGGATATTCTTCAAAGACTCCAGGATCCTTCTTTTTGTTATGTGTTTTCCACAGTGGCTGGCAAAACAGGGGTAGTTTATCTCTAATGTGCTCATTTCGAGAAATATACTCTGATTTGTGAGATACCAGATATGACTTTTCAGTCTTTTCACCCAAGGATATTATACAGATACCCATGAATGCCAAAGACCAGGTGAAAAATACAAATATATATTAGAACAAATCAAAGTTTTCTGAAAAGAGAAATGAATCTATTTTAAGATTCCATAGCAAAGGCAGCCACCTTCTCAAGGTGCAGAGAAAAGAGTTGGAGTTGGGAAAGTAGAAAGTAAAACTTTTTTAAAGATTTCACCAAGTTTCACTAAGATTCTTATTCTCCAATGATAGTCATTAACTGAAGGTTTATTCATCTCTAACTAGGCAGGTTTTTTCTTTTTTTTTCATATCGGTTTCTTCATTTTGAACTGCAGGAAGGATTGCTTGGTAAAATCTCTGTGTATATTAAGAATGTGCATATGCTTTGATCTAGTTCCTTCTAGGATTTTACCCTACTAGCAAGCACGTATGTATGTTTGAGAATTTAGGTACAAGAATATTCAGTACAGCATGATTTGTCATCGAAAATGTTTAGAAACAGCCCAAGTCTTTATCTTTAGGATCTTAGAAGATAGTTTCAACACATGGCAAACAAAAATCAACAGAATTTCAATGAGGAACTGACTAATCAACAAGTATTTTTTAAAAATTTAACATACTTCCCTCAATAAAAAATGATTGAGCAGTCAGCACCCTGAGCAGGGACTCAGGCGCTAGATGATCTGAATAATAGTGAAATCCTGCTCTAATAATCACACATGAAACATCACACTCAATGTTAGTGAACACAATCTTTTCAAGCACAGACGGAACCTTTGCAAAAATAGACTCTGTACCGTAGTGCAAGATGTAACTAACTAGATACTGAAGAACCACAGTCAACCAAAGACTTTCTCTAACTACAATGTACTAACATCAGAAATCAACAAAAACGTTGGAACTGAAAAATCCAACAAAGAATTACTGTCTGGACTATATAAAAAATTTATATAATGAACAACAAAAATAATAAACTAGCTTAATACATATATGGACAAAGAATATAAGCATGAAATTCTCAGAAAAGGAACTGAAAATCTCAATAATTGTGTGAATGAGCAGCTTGGCCATATTAATTAATTATAAGAAAAATTAAAATTAAAATATTAACAAGACAGCATTTGAAAGATTGACACACTTTAGTAAACCTGGTAAGGCTCAGTGTTTGCAAAGATGGTGCGGCCATTGGGGGAAGGACGTATTCACTGCTGATGGATGTCAGTTGGTACAATAAGAAGGCCACGGTCTTTTTCAGGCAGCAATACTACATGAAGTTTGTACCCTAGAAAATTGTTGGCTCTTTTACGAGTTCCATGTGGAAACATGCTTACCACGATGCTACTAATAATTGTAAACACATGGAAACAACCCAACTATCCCACAGAAGGGGACTCATATTCACACAATGGAGGACATTTAAAGACGACTTGGACATGATAGGGAGGGTGGGAGGAAGTTGCAGGAGGGAGGGGATATGGGGATATATGTATAAATACAGATGATTCACTTTGTTGTGCAGCAAAAACTAGCACAACAGTGTAAAGCAATTATATTCCAATAAAGAGCGTAAAAAAAAAACCCAGAAAATTACATAGTTCTAAAAAAAAAAAAAGCCTTCAAAAGTGAATTGGATGTTTACATGCATTGAAAAAAATCTCCAAATATAATATTGTGGAGAAAGGGAGATTACAAAAGATAGGTAGAGTATGATACCATTTTTGTGAGGTTTAAAACAAGAAGTTATTCTTATCCAGTAAGAAGTTATTCCTATTAGCACATATAGTTAGTAGAAGTTTAAAAAAGAAGGGGGAATAATACGTATCAACGTGAGGAAAATAGTCACATCTGGAGAGGAAATGAGGAATGGATGATGAGTTTGTGTAGATGTAAAGTTTTTCATTCTTCCTTCCTTCCCTCCCTTCCACCCTTCCTCTCTCCCTCCCTCCTTCTTGTTCTTCCTTCCTTTCCAGAAGAATTCTTCAGCAAATGTAACACAATTTTGATGCTTAATTTTTTTTTTTTTTGGTGGTGGTGGACATACAGATTTTGGTTATGTTCCTTTCCATAGTTTTTCTGAATGTTTTCATTATTTCATTATTAAGAGTAAAACATTTTAAAAAGTGTCACCTGACTCTAAGGCTCTTTTCTGTTCACATTTTTCCAGCCCTGAACCAGATCCTTATTACTGCAAGCTCTGTCAATGCTGGACTACCTTACCAAGACCCCTAGTCTCCCATGCAATCTAGCTGGCATATTGCTTCCAGGGTGTTCCTAAAAATATGATGAAGCTGGTAGAGCGAGCATCAGTGAGTTATCGAATTTAAAGATGAGGAGAGAGAGCCCTTTTGGCCAAGGCTTTATAAACAGAAATGACTTAAATCACTGGCTTTCTGGTCTAGTGCTCATTTTGTTGTTATACATCGCCTTAAATTATTTCATGTGTTTTTTGCCTTAAGAGATAGTTCAGCATCATTGTATATCATATACAAATATTATGAAGGGTAGCAGAGCAAAGAGATTTCACCCCTTACATCAAACCAAATTAATTAGTACTTATAGTCTACATTATGAGTTTCTGGCATTCATTGGGCATCAGTAGAAATTGGGTTCTGATGCTAGCTCAAGAGTTGGAAATATATTGCTCATGCCTTAGGTTTACATTCAGGGCAGTAGTAGCCACATAAAGGTACTTATTTAATGATGAATCTTAACTACTTAAATGTAAGATATATTTGTGTTTCCTCTTCCACATATACAGAAACATGCACATGACTGGCATGACTTTTACCTCTTGTCTAATCTGTTTCAGACTTTGGACTGTGATGTTTTAGGCTGACGTTCGTAACAGTTATCCCACTGAAGAGCTCATAGCCTTGCTATGTTGGGTGACTCGCCCCATGTCATACAGTCTAGTGGGATCTTTTATGGGTTCCACTGCAATTTCTTCAAATCCAAGAGTGCCATTCTCTCTCTGAGAAGTGTTTACGTGATTCACATCAGGCTGAAAATCTGTAGGTGACTCACAGTGTTTCTGAGTGGTTTGAAACCTTAATCCACGCCACACCAGCCACTTTAAGCAGGGCAACAGCAGGCTGCCAAATTAAGCCATCAGACCATTTCAGTTCCATTTTTCAACTAATTGCAATTTATCTTTTCCCCCTTAATATCCAAGAGTACTAAGAGCCAGTCGGAGCTTTCTGATCATGTTTTCTTTTAAAGGTTGTATATGGAGAGGCTCTTAAAGTCTCAGCCTCAGCCAGTCATCGGAGTGGTATGCCTTTGTCAGAGAGAATTCTGGACCCCACTTTCTTCTTAATCTCTGAGAGATAAAGCCAAGGCAGGTGATGAGGCTGGCCCTGGGGCCTTCCCAGTGAGGAGAGTGCCTCTTTAAGTACTGTCAGGAGGTGCTTTTCCTCCTAACATCTCAGCATAAAATCTGGGGTGTGAAGTCTTTCTTTGTTGTCATATCCATCCAGTCTCCCGCCATCTATTTCCATGATCACTGGTTAGCACAGCTGGGCTTAGTGATCTCTTGCAGCAAAATGAATAGAGATGGAGGACCATACAAAGTGAGTAAGGAGAGATTAGGATGTCTTTCTCTCTATGGAAAACACCTCCTGAGGGAGAAAAAGTGGAAATTTCTTTTTCATTCTTATCATGAAAATCAAAGTAATAAACCACAGGTCCTTGATTATACAGAAAAATAAGAAATGACAGTAATTCCTTATATTTAGAACATTCCCTCATTCAAAGTGGCTCAAAGCTTTTAACAAACGTTTTCTCAGTCTCAAATCCCCCATGCCTTAATGAAGTCTTCTTGAACCATGTGTTAAGAGATTATATTCTCTTATTGGTTATTTCCTTATTCTCATACTCCCGAAACTTACTGGCCTACAGACGGTAAACCTTTCAGAGTGGAAATTTTTTTTTCTGTTTATTCATGAGTATTGATCTTTCTGTTCTCTTGGCCTTTAGGATTCTTCCCATATGGTTTATTTCTAATATTCTTCTCTAAGAACATCCTACTGATGCTTGCCTTAGAAGAAAGTTCAGAAAAATGGAGAGGAATAGCCTTATTATTTACAATCCAAAGGCCTAGGCTTGAGTACCTTATTTGACCATAAGTCAGTTAATTTATCTGTCTGGACCCTAGTTTCCTTACCTGTAAATGAAGTACCTATGCCCTTCCCAATGACACTATTTTATGACATGATAGCACAGAAGACTCAATGAACCCCATCTCAGTCTATATCTTTCTACACTAATTCTGATTCCTTTGTTCTCATGGGGGTTCCTCTTCATTGTCCATCAACCCAACTTTCTTATTTGCCCTCCATCTAGAATCAGTTGTTTCAAGAGTTTAAAAAAATTTAAATTATTTACTTTTTCCTAGTACAGATTGGATAAAATAATATTTTTTTTCTCAGTGAATTGAATAGAAATGATTTAATTTGACTACTTGGCTGTGTTGCTACTGACTAGCATTTAAATTCTTTTAACTCCCTTGGGATGGAGGATAATTTAGCATTACCATATGGTACTCACTCCATCTCCCCCCTAATTAGTCCTGCAAAGGTGCAATGGAGCTTAGTGTTCTGTATCTATGTTCTGAGATATTTTTATAACTGAAGTTAGGACTGAAGACTTCCTTATTGTCTTTAGGATATAACTATTAAAAATAGCTGAATAAAACAATGAAGGTTTAAATCTATTTTTAAATTTGCTTTGTTTTTGTGAGTCCTATTTTCCCTATAAATCACTCTCATACTTTTAAAATCAGCTGTGCTCTTTCTGGAAGGCCAATTGACTTCTTATCATTTTATAAAATATGTTCTTGTTGGCTTTGAAGCATGTGAAGGACACTTATCTTTGTAGAAGGGAATATGGTTGGCTTTTACTTTTTCTCTCCTTTTTCCTTCTTCTCTCTTGCCTCGCTCTGAGTGGGGATTGGAGCTTGGGAGAGAGAAGAGTGAAGGTGCCCTGACATTTTTGCTGACTTGGCACTCTGATAAAATGGCTTGTGCATTTGGGGCCTGGCAAGTATAAACAGTACCCTCTGCAAGTGCTTTCACGAGGTGTTTAGAGGCTTCCCTCCTGGTCCTTTGGACAAAATGTTTTCATCCGGATGCTGACTGCCTTTAGAAGTCTGGGTCACACAGACTTCACTCTGTGTGACCCAGATTTGGAGGGCCAGACTGGCCCTCCAAGCAGTCCTCTTGAAAACAAGACAACTAGCTGAACACTGGCTCTTTTTGTTGCAGTTGGTCCATGGGAAATGCTCACATACCTTCTGCCTTGAAACTTGGGGAGTGTGGGACTACTGGCCCAAGCTGCTTCTCCTTCACTAAGGTCCCATTAAAGCCCCTCAGTTTTATGCTTGAGTGGAAGGCGTTTGAGCCCCCCACCCCTCCCTCAGGTGCAGGTGTGTGTGTGTGTGTGTGTGTGTGTGTGTGTGTGTGTGTGTGTGTGGAGAGTGTGGGGGAGGCTCTCAGCAAGTGACTGAGCACTTCTCTGCAAAGAAACCCTCCTCACAAATCCCTCCCATGCCCCTTTTATATCCTCAATACGAGATGACAGATCCAAGGTACCGGCAGCTAGTTCTCAAATAGCGGCTTTGAAGATTTTTACAAGAGAAGCTGTCTTACTCTAACTCACAGAGATATCTGCTCTATTTCGGCCTCTCAGCAGAAACTTTGAATTTAATGTCATATTACAAATGTGTTCATAAATTTGACAAGAAATCATATTTTAAAATATACATCTCTCCTCACAGTCAATCTTTCAAAAAGATTACACATCCTGCAATTACTTACTCTTTTCAAGAACTGTTTCCTAAATAATACCTGATCCCCATAAAATAAAATGAGAAATTCTTTCATTTATTAATATTTTCTTACAATACACTAGAATTCATTTTACAGCTATCTCGAGCACCTACTCTAAGACTCTTTGCTGTGTTCTTGTTCAAAGGTGAGTAAGACCAAAACATTTTTCTCAGAAAGTTTGTAAACTAATGTGGGAAATACGTAATTACAACACTCTTATGAAGTGCTACGTTAGCAAGTATACACAGACTATCACAAAGACACATAAGAGAAGTATCCAACTCCATCTGTGGGATGTCATGGAAGGCATCCTGGAAAAAATGGTGGAAAGAATGAGCCTGAAGGTTGAGTAGGATATAACCAAGAAAACAGAAATTAGGAGGGTTCTTGGCACAGGGACGAACATATGCAAATACCCTAAGGTGTTAGAAGATCAGTTCATGAACTCAGAATGGTAGAACCACTACAGTTATAGAATATGATAAAAAAGGGTAAGAATAATGCAAGAGATATGACTGAGAGATAGATAATAATGGACTTTTAAAAAACAATATGAAGAAATCTGGATTTTAGGGAGATGGTTCAAGATGGCAGATTAGAAGGACATGCGCTCACTCCTCTTGCAAGAGCGCCAGAATCACAACTAACTGCTGAACAATCATAGACAGGAAGACACTGGAACTCACCAAAAAAGGCACCCCATATCCAGAGACAAAGGAGAAGCTGCAATGAGATGGCAGGAGGGGCGCAATCGTGATAAAATCAAATCCTATAACCACTAGGTGGGCAACAGAAACTGGAGAACAGTTACACCACAGAAGTCCACCCACTGGAGTGAGGGTTCTGAGCCCCACATCAGGCTTCCCAACCTGGGGGCCTGGCAATACGAGGAGGAATCCCCAGAGAATCAGACTTTGAAGGCCTGTGGGATTTGATTGCAGGACTTCCTCAGGACTGGGGGAAATAGACTCCACTCTTGGAGGGCACACAAAAAAGTGTGCTCACCAGGACCCAGGGGGAAGGAGCAGTGACCCCATAGGAAACTGAACCAGACCTACATGCTGGTGTTTGAGGGTCATCTGCAGAGGTGGTGGGTGGCTGTTGCTCACTGCAGGGATGGGGACATTGGCAGCGGGGGCTCTGGGAAGTGCTCCTTGGCATAAGCCCTCCTGGAGATCTCTATTAGCCCCACCAAAGAGCTTATAAGCTCCAGTGCTGGGTAGCCTCAAGCCAAACAACCAACAGGGTGGAAACTCAGCCCCACCCATTGGCAGACAAGCAGATTAAAATTTTACTGAACTCGGTCCACCAAAGTAAAACCCAGCCCTACCCACCACCAGTCCCTCCCATCAGGAAGCTTGCACAAGCCTCTTAGCCTCTTCCACAAGCTGGCAGACAGCAGTATCAGCAGCATTTCATTCTGTGGAACCGAAAACCACAGTCACAGAAAGATAGAGAATATGAAAAGGCAGAGGACTTTGTACCAGATGCAGGAACAAGATAAAACCCCAGAAAAACACCTAAATGAAGTAGAGATGAAAAATACACTAGAAGGAACCAGTGCAGAATAACTGAGGCCAAAGAATGGATAAGTAACCTGGAAGACAGAATAGAGAAAATCACTGATGCAGAAAAGAATAAAGAAAAAAGGATGAAAAGAACTGAAGACAGTCTAAGAGACCTCTAGGATGACATTAAATGCACCAACATTTGCATTATAGGGGTGCCACAAGGAGAAGAGAGAGAGAAAGGACCCGAGAAAATATTGGAAGAGATTATAGTTGAAAACTTCCCTGACATGGGAAAGGAAATAGCCACCCAAGTCCAGGAAGTGCAGGGAGTCCCAGGCAGGATAAACTCAAGGAAAAACATGCCAAGACACATAGTAGCCAAAATGACAAAAAATAAGACAAAGAAAAATTATTAAATGCAACAAGGGAAAACTGACAAATAACACACAAGGGAACTCCCATAAGGTTAACAGCTGATTTCTCAGCAGAAACTCTGCAAGCCAGAAGGGAATGGTATGATATATTTCAAGTGATGAAATGGAAGAACCTACAACAAAGAATACTCTATCCAGCAAGGATCTCATTCAGATTTGATGGAGAAATCAAAAGCTTTACAGACAAGCAACAGCTAAGAGAATTCAGCACCAGCAAACCAGCCCTACAACAAATACTAAAGGGACTTCTTTAAGTGGGAAACACAAGAGAAGAGAAGGACCTACAGAAACAAACCCAAAACAACTAGGAAAATGATAATAGGAACATACATATCGACAATTACCTTGAATGTAAATGGATTAAATGCTCCAACCAACAGACACAGACTGGCTGAATGGATAACGAAAACAAGACCCATATATATGCTGTCTACAAGAGACCCACTTCAGACCTAGGGACACATACAGACTGAAATTGAGGGGATTGGAAAAAAAAAGATATTCCATGCAAATAGAAATCAAAAGAAAGCTGGAATAGTAATACTCATATCAGATAAAATAGACTTTAAAATAAAAATTGTTGCAAGAGACAAGAAAGGACACTACATAATGATCAAGGGATCAATCCAAGAATAAGAGATAACAATTATAAATATATATGCACCCAATATAGGAGCACCTCAATAAGGTAAATGGTAACAACTATGAAAGATGAAATTGACAGTAACACAATAATAGTGGGGGACTTCAACACCCCACTTATGTCAATGGACAGATCATCCAGGCAGAAAATTAATAAGGAAACACAAGCTTTAAATGACACAATAGGCCAGTTAGATTTAATTGATATTTATAGGACTTTCCATCCAAAAACAGCAGATTACACTTTCTTCTCAAGTGCACATGGAACATTGTCCAGGATAGATCACATTTGGGGTCACAAATCAAGCCTTGGTAAATTTAAGAAAATTGAAATCATATCAAGCATCTTTTCTGACCACAATGCTGTGAGATTAGAAATCAATTACAGGAAAAAAACTTTAAAAAACAGAAACACATGGAAGCTAAACAATATGCTACTAAATAACCAAGAGATCACTAAAGAAATCAAAGACGAAATCAAAAAATTCCTATAGACAAATGACAATGAAAACCCAACAATCCAAAATCTATGGGATGCAGCAAAAGCAGGTCTAAGAGGGAAGTTTATAGCAATACAATCCTACTTCAAGAAACAATAAAAATCTCACATAAACAATCTAACCTTACACCTAAAGAAACTAGAGAATGAAGAACAAACAAAATCCAAAGTTAATAGACGGAGAGAAATCATAAAGATCAGAGCAGAAATAAATGAAATAGAAACAAAGAAGGCAATAGCAAAAATCAATAAAACTAAAAGCTGGTTCTTTGAGAAGATAAACAAAATTGATAAACATTTAGCAAGACTCATCAAGAAAAAGAGGGAGAGGACTCAAATCAATAAAATTAGAAAGGAAACAGGAGAAGTTACAATGGACACCACAGAAATAAAAAGCACCATAAGAGACTACTACAAGCAACTATATGCCAATAAAATGGACAACCTGGAAGAAACGGACAAATTCTTAGAAATGTATAATCTTCCAAGACTGAATCAGGAAGACATAGAAAATATGAACAGACCAATCACAAGTAATGAACTTGAAACTGTGATTAAAAATCTTCCAAAAAACAAAAGTCCAGGACCATATGGCTTCATAGATGAATTCTATCAAACATTTAGAGAAGAGCTAACACCCATCCTTCTCAAACTCTTCCAAAAAATTGCAGAGGAACGAATACTCCCAAACTCATTCTGTGGGGCCACCACCACCCTGATACCAAAAGCAGGCAAAGATACTATAAAAAAAAGAAAATTGCAGACCAATATCACTGATGAATTTAGATGTAAAAATCCTCAACAAAATACTAGCAAACAGAATCCAACAACACATTAAAAGTATCATACACTGTGATCAAGTGGGGTTTATCTCTGGAATGCAAGGATTCTTCAATATATGCAAATCAATCAATGTGATACACCATATTAACAAATTGAAGGATAAAAACCACATGATCATCTTAATAGATGCAGAAAAAGCTTTTGACAAAATTCAACATCCATTTATGATAAGAACTCCCCAGAATGTGGGCTTAGAGGGAACCTACCTCAACATAATAAAGACCATATATGACAAACCCACAGCAAACATCATTCTCAATGATTGAAAAACTGAAAGCATTCCCTCTAAGATCAGGAATAAGACAAGGATGTCCACTCTCACCACTACTATTAAACATAGTTTTGGAAGTCCTTGTCACAACAATTAGAGAAGAGAAACAAATAAAAGGAATCCAAATTGGAAAAGAAGAAATAAAACTGTCACTGTTCGAAGATGACATGATACTATACATAGAAAATCCTAAAGATGCCACCAGAAAACTACTTGAGCTAATCAATGAACTTGGTAAAGTTGCAGGATACAAAAGTAACACACAGAAATTTCTTGCATTTCTTTTCTTTTTTTAATAGTCTCAAAGTCCATTTTATTCAATTAAAGGTAATTTAAATTTTTTTTTAAATTATTTTTTTGGGGGTACACCAGGTTCAATCATCTGTTTTTATACACATATCCCCGTATTCCCTCCCTTCCTTGACTCCCCCCCCTCAAGTCCCCCCACCCTCCCCTTCCCAGTCCTCTAAGGCATCTTCCATCCTCGGGTTGGACTCCCTTTGTTATACAACAACTTCCCACTGACTATCTATTTTACAGTTGGTAGTATATATATGTCTGTGCTACTCTCTCGCTTCGTCTCAGTTTCCCCTTCACCCCCTGCCCCCTATACACTAACAATGAAAGATCATAGAGGAGAAGTTAAGGAAACAATCCCATTCACCATTGCAACAAAAAGAATAAAATACCTAGGAATAAACCTAACTAAGCAGGTAAAAGACCTGTACTTAGAAAACTATAAGACACTAATGAAAGAAATCAAAGATGACACAAACAGATGGAGAGATATACCATATTCTTGGACTGGAAGAATAAACATTGTGAAAATGACTATACTACCCAAAGAAATCTACAGATTCAATGCAATCCCAATGGAATTACCAATGACATTTTTCACAGAACTAGAATAAAAAATCCTAAAATTTGTATGGAGACACAAAAGACCCTGAGTAGCTAAAGCATTCTTGAGGGAAAAAAATGGAGCTGGAGGAATCAGGCTCCCTGACTTCAAACCATAGTACAAAGCTACAGTCATCAAGACAATATGGTACTGGCACAAACACAGAAATATAGACCAATGGAACAGGATGGACAGCCCAGAGATAAACTATGGTCAACTAATCTATGACAAAGGAGGCAAGGATATACAATGGAGAAAAGGCAGCCTCTTCAATAAGTAGTGCTGGGAAAATTGGTCAGCTACATGTAAAAGAATGAAATTAGAACACTCCCTAACACCATACACAAAAATAAACTCAAAATGGATTAAAGACCTAAATGTAAGGCCAGAGACTATAAAACTCCTAGAGGAAAACATAGGCAGAATGCTCTTTGACATAAATCACAGCAAGATCTTTTTTGACCTACCTCCTAGAGTAATGGAAATAAACATAAAAGTAAATAAGGGCGACCTAATGAAGCTTCAAAGCTTCTGCACAGCAAAGGAAACTATAAGCAAGATGAAAAGACAACCCTCAGAATGGGAGAAAATATTTGCAAAAGAATCAACAGACAAAGGATTAATCTCCAAAACATATAAACAGTTCATCCAGCTCAATATTAAAAAAACAAACAACCCAATCAAAAAATGGGCAGAAGACCTAAATAGGCATTTCTCCAAAGAAGACATACAGATGGCCAAGAGGCGCATGAAAAGCTGCTCAACATCGCTAATTATTAGAGAAATGCAAATCAAAACTACGAGGTACCACCTCACACTGGTTAGAATGGGCATCATCAGAAAATCTACAAACAATAAACGCTGGAGAGGCTGTGGAGAAAAGGGAACCCTCTTACACTGCTGGTGGGAGTGTACTATGGGGAACAGTATGGAGGTTCCTTGAAAAACTAAAATTAGGATTACCATATGACCCAACAACCCCACTACAGGGCACATACCCAGAGAAAACCATAACTCAAAAAGACACATGCACTCCAATGTTCATTACAGCACTATTTACAATAGGCAGGCCATAGAAGCAACCTAAATGTCCAACAACAGATGAATGAATGAAAAAGATGTGGTACATATATACAATGGAATATTACTCAGCCATAAAAAGGGTCAAAATTGGGACATTTTTAGAGACATGGATGGACCTAGAGACTGTCATACAGAGTGAAGTAAGTCAGAAAGGGAAAAACGAATATCTTATAGTAATGTATATATGTGGGATATAGAAAAATGGCATAGATCAACCGGTTTGCAAGGCAGAAATAGAGACACAGATGTAGAGAATAAACATATGGACACCAAGTGGGGAAAGTGTGGCGGGGGGGGGGCGTTGGGGTGGGATGAATTGGGAGATTGGGATTGCCATACATACATTACTAATAAGAAACATAAATCAAATTGTACACTTTAAATGCATGACGTTTATTGTATGTCAATTATATCTCAATAAAAGTTCTTAAGAAAAAGAAATTTGAATTTTACTTATTGGAAAATCAAGAACATTATGTTAGGTGTTGAGAACACAAAGATAAAGAAGACAGAGTGCATGACTATTAAAGACTCAGAGTATAGTGGTTATCTTCATTTGCATATGAACTTAGCTATTATAATAAAACTATGATAAAGGTATTATTCTCTTATTGATCTTATAAAGATGACTAAAATGGGCTTATTGTTTTTAAGAGAACTGCTCAAAGTCACACAATAGTTGTGGTAGAGCTTGATTTTGAAGCTATATCTTTTAAACTCAATTCTCCATTATTTTCATGTGCTATAGGTTTATGGATATTTCAAGAACTCTAGATAATTTCATGTTTTAACCAATGATTATTTATACATAAACACCACTAGAAGTACAATCCTGAGAAGATTTCATAAAAACTGAGATGAGTGTATTTTCAACATATGCATTTTATTCCCTTCTTTACTAGCTACATGCAGATTTTTCAACAAGTTTATCCTATACTTATACTAAAATATCTCCCCACAAGGAAGTCCGTGAAGTTACTCTAGTTCCATATCCACTCCTTGGCATCTACCTTAATCCATATCTACCTGTTTAATAGGGGGAGCAAGTAACCCCACTTGATAGGTGGATGGGTAGATAATGATAGATAGATGATAGATAGATAGATAGATGATAGATAGATAGATAGATAGATGATAGATAGATAGATGATAGATAGATAGATAGATGATAGATAGATAGATAGATATAGATAGACTTTATTAAATTCTTTCTTGAAGATCGATAAGCCCAGTTTCCCTGTTCCTTTTGAACTTAAAATACATTTTGTTACTAAAAAGAAAAAAAAATGAAATCAAAGACAAATGCCTTCTAAAATGGAATTTAAGACCTAGAGGCTGAGAGAGAATGGATTCTAGACAAAGATTTAAAATTTTCTGGGTAAAGAGAAAAATCATGACTTTGATTTTACCTTGAAGGTGTGGTGTCTTTCTACCATGCATTAACATTTGTTATCTTCTCATAATATTATTAGTTTATTTCTGGAAAGTAAGGACTGAATTTTCTTATTCTGCTCCAGTTATTTACTTGTCTATAGCTGGCTACCACACTGTAAGCTCAGACAGAGTTATGGCAGGACAATACAAATAGCAAAAGCCGGGCCAGAGGGTGTTATGCATGGGTCAATCCGAGGTAGACACAGAATCACTGAAGAATAGAATGGCAGGGTTGCTACCCACCTGGTTTGTTATCTAATTTGGTTTCCATTTTTTTGTTTTAAGCAAAAAGGAAAATCTACTGGAAGAGCAGAGATGCCTCTTGTTTCATGGCTAACTAGAAATGGACTCAAAGGCCCAGAGACCTTCTCTATCCATCACCTAGATCTGCTTCCAACAAATCCATGACCAATGAAGATTTGATTGAGAGTAATCATAATGTTCATGTTATCTAATTTTTAAAACAGTTTTTTAAAAATTAGAGATGATTTTTTGGGGGGGGAGCAATTTTAGGTTCATAGCAAAGTTGAGGAGAAGCTGCACAGATTTACCACATATATGCCCTGCTTCCAAACATGCGCAGCCTCCCACATTATCAACATCCCCATCAGAGTGGGACATGCGTTACAGTCCATGAACTCTACATCCACACATCAAAATCATCCCAAATCCATAATTTACATTACAGTTCACCCTTGGTGTTGTACATTCTATGGGTTTAGACAAAGGTATAATGACATAGATCCATCGTGTTAGTATCATACAGAGTACTTTCACTGCCCTAAAAATCCTCTGTTCTACATCTCTCTGATTATCCTCAACTTGTAGGTGGAGGAATTGATTTGAACATGGGGACTCTGGTTTGACAGCCTAAAATCTTCATTTCAATTCCCTAGTTTTTCTCTCATATCTAGTTTGAAAAATATCAAGAAAATTCCCTGATCATCCCTTTCGACTTATATGCCTATTACGAGGCCAATAATTTGCATCCAGAGTCAAATAAAAACATGAATGTTTCTATTGGAAACCTGTTTGTAATGTCGAGAAATGATCTTACAGTCAAAATGGGGAGGAATGCTGGGGAAACAAAACAGTGGAGGTCACAATGTTCCCTGCATTCTTCTGGGATAGTGTCTGACATCTGCTTAAATGCTTTAATGAAGGGAAAACCATTACCTGCAGGTACAAACATTCTGTATATTAATTCTTAAAGTTTCCCTTTGTGCTTGATGTCAGATAGAAGATGCTGTTTCATTAACTGAAACACATATCAAGCTTAGGATCCTTTGCTTTCTTAAGATTTTTAAAATGGCAAATCAAACTCTAAAAGCAGCAGGACTGAGGTATTTGGAGACCCCTTACAGTGTATTTGTTGCCAGAGGAACTGGAAATGAAAAGACCAACAGTGTAGTATATTCAAACACTTGAATCCAAAGAATTTTGTTTGTGAGAACTTTGTTTTTATCATTTTTTTTCTAAATAAAGACTTAAGGTCAAGTAATTGAACTACCTTGTTTTAAACAAACAGAGGAAAAAAATAGAATTGATTTGATTCTTCGTGAATGTTAGGTAGCATCTTGTGAAGGCAGCAAAGGGTTCTGAGTACCATTGTGTCCTGGAAATTGGCATTGTTTCCCCTTCTGCATGTGGGGCAGATGGCATGGGAAGAATGTGCGTGAGGAAACAGCCACCCACGAGTGGTGAGGAGAGAAGTGGGTGGGATGGAGTGACATCTTGGATTTGTCCTTCTGAACATGTCTGTGGTCTTAATTCCCTGATATTTCATCAAAAGCATGAGGTTTCTCTGTGTAATTAAGCAGGGTCAGGAATAGGAAAAATGGGAAAGTGAGATTTTTTTAGCTGTAGCCTTAGGAAAGCACTAGACCAGGGTTAAAAGACCTGGATTTAAGCCCTGATTTTGGTTGTTTCCAAGGTGGCATTCTTTCTCTTTTTATTAAGTGATTATGATCTGCTAGACATTGTTCTAAATATAATTATGTAATTATATAATCAATTACATATAATAACAAATTTAACCCATCTTCAGAACGACCTTCGAACATACTGTTATTATTTTTCTCCAGTTTACAGATGAGGAAACGGACATAGGGAGAGAGATACTCGCCAAAATCACCAATCTAGTAAGTGACAGCGTCAGTGTTCGTACTCCACAAGTGTGACTCTAGCCACCAATGCTCAGTGCTATGCTGTCTTTCAATAGTTTGTTTTTATTGAGAACTTACTACATAAAAGATATTGTTTTATGTGCTCTGCATGCTATTTAATTTTTATCATAATCCTGATTAAATCATGGCTTAAACTGTGAGGATTCAATGAAATAACACAATTCATCAGGGTAAAAAAGAAGTGAATGCAAGACTGTTATAATTATTAATTTTTTCTAAATTTAGAGAAAATTTATAGCATAATATTTATATTCCTAATTTATACAATTGATATTTTCTATTGTATATTTTATACAAAATTATGAAATTTTGTGATATAAAATATTTTAAAGTATTATATGTAAAATACAAAATTATATAATAACAATAATAACACTGTTAGGTTCTATTATTACTTGTTTTAACCAATTTTTAATTGAAGTATAGTTAATTTACAATACTCTGTATTATTACTCTTTTGTATCTAGTATTCATATAGTCCTAAAAGCTACCTGTGAGATAATGCTATTATTTTTCCTTATTCAAGAATCAAAGAACAGATGTTCAGAAAATAGTCAGGGTTACTCATTTGTGATTCCTAACCTGAGCTTTAACTGCTCTAAGAGTCTGGCTCTGACAGCCCTAATTTTCTAACCTTTTCTTAGTCTCTTTTAACCTATCAAAATTGTACTTTTTACTCATAAGTGACAGAGAGCTAAACCACACTAAAGTTTTCAGCTAGTTCTAGTGGATTCTGATGCCTTCCTCAGACTGCTGTCATTCTTAAGAGTGGCTGTAATTTACTACACACTAATTACGCACCACGCAGGATGCTGAATGCCTTATACCCATCATCATAAAAGGCTATGAGGGAATATCCTCTTTCCACTTCTATTTCAAGGACCCAAAGTTCAAAAAGTAGAGGTATTTCTTCAGGTCACCCAACCAGTAAGTGCAGAGTCAGCAATCAGATGGGAATTCCACATCTTTTTGTCATTAAATTCATTTGTTCCCATATTTTTTCCTCCCTTATGTAACTATGAAAGTATTTTCCCTACTAATAAAGTGACTCCTCCACCTATGCACTGTATTGCATCTTCTCTCACCTACTGAAGGATTTACTTACACAGTTACCCACCCTCCACTCCTTTCTCCTGCATCAACAATTCCTCCTACATTATGTAACCTGATTAGTACACAGTTATGATCTAGGGTCCTTCATAGCTTAAAAAAAAAAAAAAGTCCTCCTTTGACCCCATGCCATCTCTACCTCCGTGTCTCTTCTTGCCTGTAACGGTAGAAATTTTAGAAAGTTTTAATAAAGACCGTCTACTCCTTCGACTCTCATTCTCTCTTCATCTCACTTCCAACAAGTATTTATTTAAACTGCTCATTAAAATTGCCATGAACTGCTATTTTCAAAGCAACCGTCATTTTGTATGTTTCTTTTATTTGATATATCAATGAATCTGTAATGTAACCTCCATGAAATACCAAGCTGCCATTTGTACTTCGGTCAGATTTTATACTTATTAATCTATTTTTAACCTGTATCAGTATTCTCTTTTAATTTTTATAAGATTGTAGAAATTCTGGAGAGCTGATGGAAAGAGTATTTCTTTCTCTTAATCTCCTGCTTTTTTTCTTTCTTTACTGTTTCCTCTTTTTCTTCTACCTCTTCCTCCTCATTCCTCTTGAAATACTATTTTATCAAATTTTAACTCTGTTTCCAGAATAATTTTAGGATGGGTTTTTCAAGTTTGGTGAAAACCCTTTTTAGAATTTTTGTTTGAATCACATCAAATATAGAGATTAATATGGAGAGCATTTCCACCTTTGTGACTGTGCCGTCACAGAAAGATACTACTAGCTGAGTGATATTAAATTCCTGATATCAAATCTCTGTATCTTCTCTTTTGTCCTCGATCAATCATACCAGAAGATTATGTGTTTCATTACTCTGTTAAAATAACAAATTATGCTTACAGCGATTTTTCATTTCACTAATTTTTCCTCTTTTCATTACATTCATTTCTTTTCCCTACTTTTATTTTTTGCTATGTTATTCTTTATCTAACTGTATCAGTTGAATGATAATCTTATTAACTTTCAGTTATCCTTTTTTCTAAAGTATACAATTAATATTACACATTTCTGTCTTGATATTTTGTTATCTATATCCCACAAAACTTGGTATGTATTGTTTAAACTTTATTTCAGTTCTAAATATTTTCTAGTATTGTCACAGTATTTGAGTAATAAATTATTTAAGAGTATGAAATACATATATTTTTAAGCACATAAGTTCCTAATTATTAATATTTTATCCTTATTTTCTAATGTTATCATATTGTCAGAGAATATGATCCTGGGATACAATTTTTGCGTGCAAATTCCCAGTCAGATAAGTCATTTTTCCCTGGGAAAGAAAAAGTTGTAAAGAGATGCCATGAATATTACAATAACAGTAGATCTGTGCAGGGAAGGGATCCTTTGGAACGGGGAAGAAGCATTCCCCGAGACTCAAGTTGGCCAGGCTATCTAAATGAACAATTCTGCAACTGTGATGAAATCTACGCTCTTCCATTGCCTTCTGTTTCTTTAGAGGGGGAGGAATGGGTGAAGACAGAGGTTAAGCAGGCAAAGTATCACCATTCAGAGTTTTACAGTTCTCAGTGTGTGGATATGAAACCATGTGTGTGACATGTGTGACCAGAAATTTCTCTTAAGGGGCATTTCTTTTTCTCCCCACTATCTCCCTACAAGAATTCAACACTGTGACCTGCAGGAAAACCAGAGCTGATGAGAATTGCATTAACACCTTGAGGAAGGAGAATTTCCAGCCCCCCCAAAAAAAAAGATTAAAGTGAATAAAATTCTGAACTTTCTGGAAAAGATAGCTTGCTGCCATGTATTGTTTACACATCAGCTTATTATTGAAATATAACCTACCAGTCGGCCCCTAAATATGCTGTCTTTTCCTAATCAACACTGTGGTGCAGAGGTATGAGTGGTACTACCACAAGGGTAGACAGTGGCTTCCTTACATTTACCTAAGGCCAGGTGGACCCCATGCTTTCAGAGGCACCTTTGCACTCCTGTCTTTCACCTCCTAGAACATAACGTAAGTGGGACAAGGTCATGTGCGTGAGTAAATACATTTGGGGTTATTGGATGTTACAGCACTGAGTTCTAAAGAGTGGTGCGGTGGACATCTTGCTTCAGCCTCACAATACCTGGGTAAACTGGAGCAACAGACACAACTTTCTTTGTTTTGGTTTCCTATCTTTACAGTGGGAATGATGATAGTAGTACACGACTTATATAGTTGTTGTGAAGTTCACATGAATTACTCTATTAAAAAAAACTTAACAAAGCTCTTGACACATACTATTTAAGCATCATTAATATTATTAGTAATATCTTTATTTATAATCTCAGTGGTATGAAGGACTCAGGATCCTGGACTCTTGCTTATTGAGAAAAGGAATTTATATATATATTATCCATATATATATATTTTTTTCTGTGTGCTAGGCTGAAATATGAGCACATGGTTGGGTAGCATGTACAGAATGTTTTTTGGACACGTCCACTGTTCTGCCATCATCACTCCCTTTGCCCAAGGGTAGCCATCAGGAGATAACACTCATGTCTTTTTCCAGGCTCAGTTCTCCATAGGCATTCTTTGGCATCTCAGGTAATGAATTTTGTCACCCAAGCCAATGGTCCTTTGGAACCACAATTATTCAAATATATAGATTGCTGAACAAACCTGCCCAGACTTTTAACTTATGTCTCACAGAATTTGAAAGCTACAAGAGATCACATTACCTCTTTGCATATGAAGAAATTGATGCACAGAGAATAATCTTTGAAAATGTATTTTTAATGACACCATCTTTCTTAATGAAATCACTCAGTATTCTAACTCAGCATAAAACACTCTCTAACAAGAGTTACATGACCTTAAATGGTTTGGTCTGAGTTCATCTTACAGCCTGTTTCCATGTTCCCTATCTTTTATTATATTCAACTCAACTTCCCTCTCATCCTGCTAAAATATTTTTCCAATTGCCCAGAATTGATTACCTTCTTCCCTCAACTGCTCCCCCAAGCCCTTTCATCTAGCTAAATCCCACTCACTTTTAACATCTCAATTTAAGCATTACCATGGCAGAGAAGACTTCCTTGATATCCGAGGCAAGATTGGGTCCCTGTTGATATTTACTCCGTTAGCTGTTATAAAACTAGCACTTTGCCTCTGCTTTATTGTCTTTCTCACTACATATCCTGTGTAAGACGAGAAACTGTGAGAAATCTGAAACTGTGACTAATTTGATTAACATTGCATTTCCATTGCTTACCGCAGTGCCTGGAGCATGATAGGCATTTAATAAAGAGTAGCTGAACAGACATGAAAATAATTCCATAATTATGATTTTGTTAATGGCTCAAATCATGTTATTGATACCAGAGAAGTGACACCGGTATTAGAACTAGTTTCTAAACAACTACCAGCAAAGAAATAGCCTATAGGAAAGAAGTACATATTGTAAATGGAATATCATTAAGAAAATATACTTCAGGAACATCCTCGAACATACAGTTGTAACTTGTGGTTTTGATTCCACCAGTCGCAGGAATTTATGGGGATTTTAATTTTGGTTTTGGTCCATACTGATAGCAACAAAGACAAGGACACAAAAGAAGTCTTTGCAAAGATAATTTGCAGGTGCTGCATGTGGGGAAATAGCCAGCAGTGAACGTTCACTAAAGTATTTCTTTACACTTTTTATAATATAAATTTTCCTAATGATTTATATCAGGCATTAGAAAGCAACTTATTAATTAATCAGTCTTCCTTATAATACTGTCCCACTGCTACTAATATGTGTGCTGTAGAATTAGGTATTGGAATGAATTAAAGCAGAGGTTAGTGACCAAAGGATGATTGTATATAACAATGTTTATATACCTTTAACCTATTTTCCTTAAAAGTTTATTATTTTCTATTCTTAAATGAACTAATCTAAAATTTTGCTATCGCTGTACATATATGAGTTTCAGCATCCCAGGAATTGCAATTATTCAACATAAACTTTATGATTCTATTTTTTATTAAGGTATTATGTGTTTAAAAACTCCAAAGTAATAGTGATAATAAAAAAGAATGACAAAGAGAGTAGCTAGAGAATTGATAATTGGCATAACTATATAACATGATTTTTCTCAGTTTTGACACATTTTATTTCTGTATCTTTCACATATCTCAATAGAATGGTCTTGGAATACACAGAAAAAAAGAAAACAAGCTTAGAAAGTTGCTTTTATCATTAAACTGTCAAGCATAATAAGATTTATAATAGGATGGGCATTAATATATAAAAAGCCATTGTATGTTCTAAAAGTTTTAATTGCTTTCCTTTTTTTGAAAGTTATATTTTTTCCACCAAGATTTGTTTTATGTGAGTAATTTAGAAGCTTGTGGTCTTGAAGTACCAACAATTAGAGTAAAATATCTGAAGCTGATTAATGTTAAACCAAAAACACAATGTAAAAAAGACAGGGATTTTTCTTTCCTCTAAAGGAAAAAAAAAGGACTTTCCCCCCTTCTTTATTCTTTCCTGGAAATATGTATTTTCATTTTCTGCCTTCACAGTCAGGGTGAAAAAGGCATGTCTGTAAATTTGTCTATTTCTACAGTATGTCCTTCATAAATCAGTACTTATTTGTTCTACTATTTGCATCCAATAGCCAAATAAAAAATTCAGGCTTCCTTTTTTTGGGTTCTGCTACCATTTTTCTCCAGTGTCAGATAATAAAATATATCAACCTGGCCCTAAAACTACCTCTCTATTCTTCGTCTTTGGGTTTCAGTCATTTAACCATCTATCTTATCTCTGCTGCTGGAGATTCAGGAACTGAATACTCTTCATGTGCCTGTATTGGATGGAGTAGATCTGACTCCCTCCACCAATAAATAAATGCAAATTCAACAATCAATCCAGTCTCTTGATTATAAGGACAGGCCTTGTTAACAGCTTGCTTTCTCTATTACAACTGTGGTATTTTCTCTGTGGCATGGGCTGCCATTATGAATTGAGGTACAAGAAGCAAATCACAGAATTTTACATTTAAGAGCTTGTGCAGCATTTGTCTTTCTCTGTCTGACTGATTTCACTAAGTAACTAAGTATCATATTCTCCAGGTCCATCCAAGTTGCTACAAATGGCAGAATTTCATTCTTCTTTCTGGTTGAGTAACATTCCATTGCATGTATGTATATATACATACACACATACATATGTGTGTACATACACACATACATACATAAACAAAGAATAGAGAGGCAGTTTTTAGGGCCAGGTTGATTATATATATATATATATATATATATATATATATATATATATATATATATATATTTATGTATATGTATTTTTATATATATATAAAACCTCTTCTTTATCCATTCATCTGTTAATGAACACTTAAGTTACTTCTATATCTCAGCAATCGTAAGCAGTGCTGCTATGAATGCTGAGGTGTGTGTATCTTTTTGAATTAGTGTTTTCATTTTTTTGGATATATACCCAGGAATGGAATTGCTGGATCATATGGTAGCTCTATTTTTAGCTTTTTGGAGAATCTCCATACTGTTTTCCACGGCTGCACCAATTTACCATTTTACCAACATTGTACAAGGGTTCCCTTTTCTCCACATTCTTTCCAAAAATTAGTTATTTGTAGACTTTTTGATGATAGCTATTCTGACAAGTGTGAGGTGATATCCCACTGCTGTTTTGATTTGCATTTCTCTAATACAAACTACTAGTGTAAAATATATAAGCACTAAGGATATATTGTATAGCACAGGGAATTATAGCCATTATCTTATAATAACTCTTAATGGAGTATAATCTGTAAAACACTGACTCACTATGCTGTACACCTGAAACTAATATAATATTGTAAATTATATCTTTGTCAATAAAAAATGAATAATTAAAGGAGCGTGTGCAGCTCATTCAATCTAACCACCCTCCCACTTATAATACAAGAACATCTGTAACATTCCTTGGTATCTTGTTTTGTTTTATTGACTTCCCACAGGACTTCAAATGAAACAAAGACGACTGATAACATTAACAAAAATATATCTTCTTTGTTGAGAAGCAAGATATAGTTAATGCCAGAAATATAAGTTGAGCTTGCATTTAGGGTTGACATGAATATCCCAGTGATAGATGAAACTATATTATTGTAGCATCTCTACTGGTGGTTAGAAGTCAGTACCAGGCATAGCAAAGAACTGGATAGCAGAAGTTAAGCAAAACCCATCATTTACCACCAAAGCTTTCATCTGTAAATAATACTTGGCTTAACACATGTCATGTGCTGAGAACTCTGGTAGATTTAAGGTTTATAAAGCAAAGCAAACTTCTAATATCAAGAAAATTACAGTCTTTGTGAAAAGACAATGCCCCTGAAATAATAAATGAATAAGTGCTTAATTATGGGGCATAGGCATGTTAATTGCAAGTATTTACATGAGTTAGAGACAGTTAATAAATTTAAGCAAATAAACAATACCTAAAGGCAGTAAATATCTGATAGAAAAATTAGGCATTCAAGTCATCAATTTATTCCCAACTATTTGGTTTACCGTTGCAGCAAAATCAAAGAATATAAAAAGGACATTGAATTGTTTTAATTCTTTTATTGGTTGCCTTAGGATTTATAATGTATGTCTCTAATTAAGCAGAGTGTATGTTCAAATAATATTATATACTTCACATGTAGTGTTAACCATTAGAACAGTGTATACCGAATTGTCTCTTCTCATCCTTTGTGCTATTGTTGTGTTTTACATTTACGTATGCTGTACATGCACAGCACTTTGCTGTTCTTTTTGCTTTCAACGGTCAGTTAAATTTTAATATAATTCAAATGAACAAAAAGTTTTATTTTACTTCATCTATTGCAATCCTGTGTTTGCTTAGATCCAGATTTCTGTGTGCTATCAGATTTCTTCTTCCTAAAGATTACTATCAGTTCTTGTAATGCAGATCTAGTGACAGTGTTCTCCATCTTGTTTACATGAGAGAGTCTTGATATTTCCTTCAGTTTTGAAAGGTGTTTTCACCAAGTTTAAATTTTGGTTTAAGAGTTTCTTTTAGCATTTTAAAGATGTCCTTCCATTGTCTGACTTTTTTGAAGAGTCTTTTATGTTTTCCACCTTTATTCTTCTATGTATAATATAGAATATTTTTGCTATGAGTATCTTTAATATTTTGTTTTTGTTTTTTAGCAATTTGAATAATATATCCACCCGAGTTTTTCTAAGCTGGTCTATAGTTTGCTTTATTACTTAAAAATGTAGACATTTCTCATTAATAGGTGCTGATCAACTTCATTCTTTTTTTATTGAAGTGTAGTTGCTTCACAACTTTGTGTTAGTTTCAGGTATACAGCAAAATGATTGTTATATATGTACATATATATTATAGTATAAATATTCTTTTTCAGATTCTTTTCTCTCATAGGTTATTACGAAATACTGAGTATAGTTCTCTGTGCTATACAATAGCACCTTGATGGTTACCTATTTTATCAGTAGTACTGTGTATATTTTAATCCCAAACTTCTAGTTTATCCCTCCCCACCTTTCCCCTTTAGTAACCATAAGTTTGTTTTCTATACCTGTAGGCCTATTTTTGTTTTGTATATAAGTTTATTTGCATCATTTTTTTAAGATTCCACATATAAATGATATCATATGATACTCATCTTTGTCTGGCTTATTTCATTTGGTATGATAATCTCTAGGTCCATCCATGTTGCTGCAAATGGCATTATTTCTTTTTTTAAAAAATAAAGTTTTTAATAGATTAAATGTGGTAAGTGTTGAAGGAAACAAAAGTAGAACAGGATGGGGAGCTGGAAGTGCTGAGGGTTGGTATGAGGGCACATCACAAAGCTAAATAGGGGTGCAAAGGCTTGAAGGTATAGGGCTTAGCAAATGACCTTATTTCATCCCTTTTTATGGGTGAGTTGTATTCCATTATATATATACCACATCTTCTTTATCCATTCATCTGTCAACGGACATGTAGGTTGCTTCCATGTCCTGGCTGTTGTAAATAGTGCTGCAATGAATGTTGGGGTACACGAAACCATGTTTGTAAGTTACATTGATGACAATATGCTGATTGGACCTAGTGAGCAAATAGAAACTACTCTAGACTTATTAGCAAGAGATGTGCATGTTAGAGGGGGGCAAATAAATATGACAAAGATTCAGAGGCTTTCTAACTTGGTGAAATTTCTAGGGGTCCAGTAGTGTGGTGCGTGCAGAGATAACCTTTTTAAGGAGAAGGATAATTTGTTGCAACTGGCTCCTCCTACCACCACAAAAGAGGTACTGTGCCTTGTTGGGTTTGGCAGGCAACATACTATTTCAGCCCATTTACTGAGTGATCCAAAATGCTGCTAGTTTTGATGGGGCCCAGAACAAGAGAAGATTCTGGAACAGGTCCACGCCACTGTGCAACTGCTCTGCCATTTGGGCCATTGGCTCAAGCAGATCCAATGGTGCCTGAAGTGGCAGCGGCCAGTAGGGAAGCTGTTCGGACACTCTGGCAGGTACTCATGGGTGACTTGGCAGCATAGGCTCTTAGGATTTGGGACTACAGCTCTACTATCCTCTATGAGTAACTACTGCCCTTTTGAGAAACAGCTCTCGGCCTTCTACAGGTCTTAGTAGAGATCGAACACTTGACCGTGGGCCACCAAGTTACCATTTGGCTTAAGCTGCTCACCATGAACCAGTGTCATCTGAAACACCAAGCTATAAAGTCAGTCATGCAAAGCAACACTTCTTCAGTCAGTTGGGACGATATATATGTGATTGGGTCCAAGCAGGCCCTGAAGGCACAAATAAGTTACATGAATAAGTGGACCAAATAGCCATGGTGCCCACTCCTGTTACACTGCCTTCTCTCTCTCAGCCTGCACCTTTGGCTTGATAAGGAGTTCCCTACAGTCTGTTGATAGAGGAAGAGAACACATGGATCTGGTTTACAGATGGCTTTTCATGGAGTGCAAGCACCACCTGAAAGTGGACAGCTGTGCAGACCCTTTCTGGGACATCCCTGAAAGGCAATTGTGAAGGGAAATTCTCCCAGGGAGCAGAACTCCGATCAATGCACCTGGTTGTTCATTTTGCTTGGAAGGGAAAAAAGATATGTCATTATATGCCAATTCAAAGGCTGTGGCTAACTATCTGGCTGTATGGTCAGAGATTTGGAAGGAAAAAGATTTGAAAATTGGTTTCAAGGACATTTGGGGAAGAGGTTATATAGATAGACCGCTATGAATGGGAAGAAAATTGAATATATTTTTGTCTCATGTGAATGCTCACCACAGGGTAATCTCAACAGAGGAGGATTTTAATAATCAAGTGGATAGGATGACCTGCCTTGTGGATGCTAATCAGCCTCTTTCTCTAGCCATCTCTATCGTCACCCAATGGGCTCATAAACCAAGTAGCCATGGTTGCAAGAACGAAATGCATGGGCTCAGCAACATGGACTTCCAGTCACTAAAACCAATCTGGCTGCAGACACTGCTGAGAGCCCAGTGTGCCAGCAGCAGAGACCAATGCTGAGTCCCTGATATGGCACCATTCCCCAGGTGATCAGCCAGCAGCTATCAGGTGGCAAGTTGATTACATTGGACTGTTTCCATCATGGAAGGGGCAGCATTTTGCTCTCACTGGACACTTATTCTGGATACAGATTTGCCTTTTTCTGCATGCAATGCTTCTGCTAAAACATTTCTGGACTTACAGAATGCATTATCCATCATTATGGTGTTCCAAGGAATTCTGATCAAAGAATTCACTTCATAGCAAATGAAGTGCAGCCATGGGTCTATGATCAGGGAATTCACTGGTCTTACCAAATTCCCCATAATCTTGAAACAAGCTGGCTTAGTGAAATGGTCGAATGGCATTTTGAAGACTCAGATACAGTTCCAACTAAGTGATAATATCTACCAGGGCTGGACAAGTTTCTCCAGAAGAAACCTGACTCAGTGTCCAATCTATGGTTCTCTTTCTCCCATAGCTACAATTCATGGGTTCAGGAATAGAGTGGAGGAAATAGGAGTGACACCACTCACCTCTAGTAATCCTCTAGCAAAATTTTTGCTTCCCATTCCCATGAGCTTAGATTCTGCTGGCCTAGAACCTTAGTACCAAAGGAAGGAGTGCTTCCACCAGGAGACACAGCAATGATCTATTGAAATAGAAGATAACCACATTAGAATCTTCATGCTTCTGAATGAACAGTAAAGAAGGGAGTTACATTGCTAGCTGGGGTGAATAATCCTGACTACCGAGGAGACGTTGGACCACTGCTCTACAATGGAGGGAAGGAGTGTCTGCATAAAGAAGATCCCTTAGAGTTTCTCTTAGTATTACCATGCTCTGTGGTTAAAGTCAATGGAAAGCTACAAAATCTAATCTAGGCAAGCCTGCAGATGGCCCAGAACCTGAGGAAATGAAGGTTTGGGTTCCCCAACCAGATAAAGAACAAGCTGAGGTGCTTGCTGAAGGCAAAGGAAATACAGAAGAAAGTAATTATGAATACCAGTTATAACCATGTGACTAGTTACAGAATCAAGCACTCTAATTGTCATGAGTATTTCCCCCTTAGATAGTAATGAATGTTTGTGTATGTGTATTTATATATATACATATTAAGCAAATACCTTTGTTTTCTTCCCTCTCTTATTCTCTTATCATGTAACATAGGATGTACTAAATTTACAGCATAGTATTTAAGTTACAAAAAATCAAAAATAAAATTGAATATCTCTCAGGGACTTTACCTCCTCTTCTGGGGAAGGACTTAGTGCCTTTTTGATTGTCTGTATAGTTGTGTCATGTTAGGCAGAATTATGACCTTTTTATTGCCTGCATTTGGAGATAAAGTATGATTTAAGGAGATGTCTATAGGAACCAAGTTGACCAGGGTTGGACTTGTGAAGTCTGATTTCATGCGTCAACTTGACTGGTCCACAGGCGTTCAGATATTTGGTCAAGCATCACTCTAAGCATTTCTGTGAGGTTGGTTTTTGACGAGACCAACATTGAAATCAGTAGACTGAGTAATGCAGATTGCCCTCCTTAATGTGGGAGGGCCTCATGCCATCAGCTGAAATCTTGATTAGAACAAAATGCTGAGCCTCCCATGAGTAGGAGATAATTCCTCCTGCCTGACTGCCTTGAACTGGGACATTGGGTTTTTCTTGCCTTTGAGCTTGAACTGAAATATCAGCTCTTCCTGTGTCTTGAGGCTGCCTGTCTCTGAATTGGAACTACATCATTGGCTTTCGTGGGTCTCCAGCTTACAGACTCACCTGCTGATATTAGGACTTTTCATCCTCCATAATTGCGTGACCTAATTCCTTATACTAAATCTCTCTCCCTCTCTTTATATATATATGTATATGTGTGTGTGTGTGTATGTATATACACACACACCTCCTATTGGTTCTGTTTCTCTGGAGACCCCTGAGTAATACAGGCAGACGTCTTGTGCAGGATAATAGATGCTGAGGTAAATAGATTTCATGCCTTGAAATGAGCATGCCTTTTCCTCTTCTAGGCCTTTAGTTATGGAAGTATGAGTCAACTTAGAAGTTAATCAGTATTTGGGCTGTTTTGTTGATCAGCATTTGGTTGGTTTTGTTGTTATGGTTACCCTCAGTGCATCACAGCCATCAAATTCCTAAGTGCTTCCTTATTTTCTGAGTGGTGGTAGGATATCCAGAAGGTTTTCCTCAATGTCGGCTGTACCCTCAGCTTTAAGTCTCCCCTTACTGCTGCACCTTTTCTTCTGTTCTTGTAACACTCCCAGTGGCATTCACCTGCTTTTTGATACTTAATGCTTATCAGCCTCGTTATGGCTGGTGGGGACTTTCTTGGCGCTAATGAAGCCTCAGTCTGGGGCAGGCACTGTGTCCTTGGATCTTGGGGATGTGATCAGATCAATGCTCCGATGCCTTCCCTGGCTATAGTTCTGGATTACTCGTCCCTCTCCCAGGCACTGAAGGGGTTTTCTGTTCCTTTCCCTCTTGCGGTGGGTCTTCACCATTGTCCTCAAGAGACAGTAATTTTTGCCCCTCTTGCAGAAGTTTAAGGCTCTTGTTCCACGGGGACACCAGAGAAGAAGAAGTTGGGTCGGATTTTTATTCCATACTGGTTGTTGTTTCCTTACATCTAGCTTGTACCATGGGGGACACTTTCTCAGGTTTCTTGTTTAATATGTTTGTAAAAACCTATTGAATGGGAGGATGGAAGGGGAAGGGTCTTCAAGAAGCTGAAAATTCCATTTATGTCTGCAGCCCCCACAGTTCAATATTCATTTGTTAACTAACATTTTGTCTTTACCAATTTATTAACAATTTTAGCTGAATTTTTTTTATTGGTGTCTCAGGTAAGCAAGTGCCTTGTCTCTTCCTGCTGGCGTCTGTGTATTCTAAAATTTTGGACGAGCTGTTTTCTCTGTGAACTCAGCTCTCAGGTGGGTTCAAGAAAAGCTATGATTCAGATATCCAGCCTCCTTTTTTGGTAAAGATGTAAGAGGTGTTCTTTCCAGCTTTTTACATTTCAGGCAGAAATTGGAACAATCTGCAGAATTGTTTTAGTCTTGTAAACACTCCTGACAGTGCTATGAGTTTCACTGTTTGAATTTAGTGCAGTGAAACAGTATAGTATAGAGCACAGAGCCCTGAGGTGGCACTTGTGTCTGGCCCCAAGACTGAGAGTAATATACAATATGTTCTCAAGCAAATCTTGTATTCTCTTTGGGTATCAGCTTACCTGATGTAGACTAGATATCTCTAAAGTCCTTTTTAGACTAATAAGAGTAATGAAATTTTTTTTGCCTAGGATATAAGTCAGTGTAGAAATGATCATTAGCAGATTGGTTAATGAGTATCTAGTTCCCAATTTAGAATTCTTCTAAAAAATCCTTTTTTTTTCCCCAAAAGTTCTTTCTTAGTCTATCATAATGTTTGATACTTCTAGTATTAAATTTTAATTTACCTGATTTACTACTTTAGGATAGTTTCGATTGTGGACAAGAGTAAAATACAAAATAACAGTAGGAGGAATTTAGCTATAATGTTAATAATGATTATAAAACAATATGCATCATATTTCATGCTTTTGCTGTATACTAAGTACCTTTTAAAGCATGCACTATATATTAGCTCATTTAATTCTCAAAGTAAATCTTATGTAGCAGACACTATCATTATTAATACCATTGTACAAAAGAAAAGACTGAGATTTTTCAAAGTGAAGTGACTGAAGGTATGTATTCTTTGACATCAGGATAATATTGTGGATTTTAAAACTACACAAGCAGATGAAATTTTCTGAACAATAAATAGAAAAAGGGAAGTGAATAGATTTAAAGTAAAACCCTTTCAAGACACTAACTTGATCAGATAAGAAGAAAGACTTTGTGCCAGTTATCTATTCATCCCAAAACATAGTGACTTAAGACAGCAATTTTAATTTGCTCACAGCTCTGTGGGCTTGCACTGAGCTGGGCTCAGGTGGGATGGCTTCTCTGCTTCGTGCCGTGCTGGCTGTGCTCTTCATAGTCTGGGGCATCAACTAGGATGTCTGAGATAATTTGGGCAGCGGGTCCTCTTTTCACACAAACTCTCTTCTTCTCAAGAGAGTCAAGCTTATTCACAAGATGGTATCATTGCAAGAAGTGTATGCTCTACGTGATGCCTCTTGAGGTCTATGGTAAAAAATTGTTCAGTTTCACATCTGCCAATGCTAGTAGTCAAAGCAAAACACAAATTAAGCCAGTAATCGAGGTAGAAAGGCAGACTTCTGTCTTAACATGAGGAGAGGCAGAGTCACATTTCAAAGGGGTATGCATGCAGAAATAAGAGCATTTTGGGTCATTTATTAGTCTACCATCATGTGTCCCATGTCCACAAATTACACATACTCCTCTCACGTGCTAAATATGCTTATGCCCATCTTGGAACCCCCAAATTCTCATCTAAATTTGTTATGAAAATGTCAAAGTTCAAAGTCCATAATCACATAAGCTGTATCAGATCTAGATGAAAATGAGACTCTTCGTGTGTGTCCCCCTGTGTGTAGACCTGTAAACAGAAATGAAAAGTTATCTGCTCCACACACATTCAGCATACAATACAGACATATGATGATGCAGTGATAATTCCCATTTATAAAAGGAAGACTGGAAAGGAGATAACACTCTAGACTATAGAAATTCTGAAACCTGGCAGAGTGCAAGTTACCCAGTTCTCTAACTTGAGGACAGTGGGCATTTCTTGATTAAGGTCCATTCTACTCCCTTGGCTTAGTCCCCTAGTTTAATAATTCTTTGAGGCTCTTGGCTCTGCCTATTTGCTGCTTGGATCTGTCCCCTGAGATGCCCTTCCTTTTATGTAAGAAATGGCCTGTGTTTGTCACTGAGTAGCTTTTTTAGCAGTTTCTTAGCCATAGAAACCTGGAAACCCAGAGGACCCTTTTCATGTTTAACTGTCTCAGTCTCTTTCGGTTCATGCTGCTACAGCTCCTTTAAATACTTTGTGGGTTTCCTGTGCATTATATTATAAAAGCAACTTCATTAGATAAAGGTCACAGAAAAAAAATTCTGATATAGTTCTCTCTATTTTGACATGCTGAAGACCCTTAAGAAGTACTTTTGTCTAAATGGGAAGATCTACTATACACCATCTTAAATCTTTCTGAGGTATTAGCAAAAGGTCCTACAGCCACATCCTCACTCTGATCTTTAGACTGAGGCTCTATCTTACTTTTAGAACCTTTTGTCTGTTTGAGACTAGAATTAAGTTAGAGCTTTATCTTCCAACCCAGAATGTCCTGGGCCTTTTATATGTTGTTAAAATTCAGCTTGTGGATTAGAACAGTTCCTTCTTTGCTCATTTCTCTCTTCTTGTCATGTGTTGCTAAGAGTGGCCAGTTAATACTTTTAACACTCTGCTTGCTAATATTCTAGCCAAATCCATAACTTCTTTAGGTACATATTCTTTTTTTCAAGTTTCTACAGGTGATAGTTTGATAATGGTTTGTCTACCCCATAAGAGACGTCACCCTTTTTCTAACCTGTTATAGAAGTTTTTCCACCATTTTTTATCTTTTCAATGAGTTTGTTAATGCTTTTCTCGCTGCCTTTTCAGCCTTCACCTACCTACTTGTTCTAAAACCGATGCCACCTGTATTATTAGAGCTTTGTTACAGCAGCATCCTACTTCTGGATGTAAATTGCTATATCAGTTAACTTTTACTACATAATAAATTACCACAAAACTTGGTGGTTTGAAACAGCAATCATTTATTTGCTCACAGATCTGTGGGTCAGCAACTCAGCTTGGGCTCTGTTGGGATAGCTCATCTGTGCTCCACACGATGCACCTGGGCCCACTCTTCTGTCTGGGACCTCAGCTGGGATGGCTGAGATGTTTGTAATGTCTGGAATAACTGGGCCTTCCTAACTAGAGCCTGGCTTGGGCTTTCTCTCATGTTGGCAGCATTCTATTAGTCAAAGCCATTTGCAAGGACATCCAGATTTAAAGGGTGGAGGGATAGACTCCAACTATTGTTAGGAGAAATGTCAAACTTCCATGGCAAAATGGTGTTCATACAGGAACGGAAAAAATTTGTAGCCAATTCTACAATTTACCAGACATTTATAACTGGAAGGCAGAGGAGTTTTAAGGGAGAGGCTTTTTTTTCCCTTGTTTTGTTTTTTGTTTTTTATTTTAAGGGAGGACTTTTTTTTAATAATGGAAGAAATTATTTAAAAGTATTCTTAGAGATTCAGCAAGGGGCCGAGAGTTTGGCAGAGTTAGAAAGTTCAGGCAATAGAGTAGATTAACTGTTGGAGCAAGTTTCTACAGGTTATTGTGGAAAATGGGATCCAAAGCATAGAACTGATTATCCTCTTTGGACAAAGGGAAGAGACTTCTTATATGAATCAGAAGGGAAAGAACAAAAATATGTATGTATGCAGCTAAATTTGGATGGGGAATTGATAGTTGAAGTAATTCTCCCCTGAACATGATTGGCTTTCTTGATGAGGTAAATGGTAATATAATTTGCTCATAGTTATGGAAATAGTGTCCTGAAGATGAGAGATAGAATAAACCTTGAGAAAGTGAGAGAGTTCATTGACTAGGGAAGAATTAAAGGGTTGTTGATTCATGTTGAGGGCCCAGGTGAGGGTGGAGACAAAAAATATGCAGTGGCAGCAATGAGGAGCTGCTAAAGGAAAGCCCTACAGGAAACAGCATGGTTAAGGTTCAGTTTTGAAAGATGATACTAGCAACTTTGTGGGAAATAAGCCACAGGGAGACCAGATCAGAAGTAGAAGCTCCTGGGTCTTAGTTTATAGAGCTATAACAAATTACCATAGACTCGTTGGCTTATAAACAATAGGAACTTATTTCTCACAGTTCTAGAGGTTGGAAGTTCAAGATCAGGATGCCAGCAGGTCAGGTTCTAGTGAGAATCCTCTCCCAGGTTGCAGACTACCAACTTCTTGTATCCACCCACGGTGCAAAGAGGGTGAGAAAGTTCTCTGGGACCCCTTTTATAAGGGCACTAACCCATCTATCTATCTGTCTATCTATCTATCTATCTATCTATCTATCTATCTATCTATCTATCATCTATCTATCTTCTTCCCTCATGATGTAATCACCTCCCAAAGGGCCCACCTCCTAACACCATCACTTTGGGAGTTAGTATTTCAACATATGGATTTTGAGGGGAAACAACCCTTCAGTCCTTTGCATCCTATCATGAGGCTGTTCCAGTTACTATTCCTGTATAATCAATTTCTCTCAAATGCAGTAGCCTAAAACAACCGTGGTAAAATATTCATGGATTCTGTGGGTCAGGAATGCATGAGGCATACAAAAGGGACAGCTTATTTATGTGTCATGGTGTCTCAGGTCTCAAGCTTTGAAAGCTGCAGGTGCTGCAGGTGCTGCAGGTGAACTGATGGCAGGGGGCTGAGATCACATGAAAGCTTGCTGACTCACGTGGCTGCTCCCCGCTGGGAGGAACAGAAGACTAGGACTGCCGACTCAAGCACCTATTTGTGGCTGTTCCGTGTGGTTTCTTTTCCTTGCAGTGTGGCTGCCTGAGGGTAGTTTGATTTCTAACATGGTGGCTTAGGGTTCCAAGTATGGTGTGTTTTAGGGAACAGGTGGGAGCTGAATCACACTTGATGATCCAGCTCTGGAAGTTGCATAGAGTTACTTCCACAGCATCCTATTGCTTATAAGCAAGTCACACAACCACACAAGTTCAGGCAAAGGGGAAAGAGTCTGCCCCTCTTGATGAGGAAGCCGCAAGATTCTAGAAGAGCATGTGAGATGGAGCTCTTGCAGCCATCTTTGGAAAATACAATCAGTCATAGAAGCTTTATTGTCATCTGAGTAAACAGAGTCAAATCTTGGAATTGAAATAATAATTTCAGAGATGGAGAGAGAGAGGCTTGGGTTTGTAAAATGAGCTATCTATGTAATCAACAGAACTGACTCTATCTCCTAAATCTTCTTCCTCACTACGAACGTTGCAGGACACAGATGTAAGGCCAAAAATGCTTACTCGCTAAAACGATGTCTCAATATCTTCACTTCTCTACTTAACCAAGACTTATAGTATTGGTTTCCACTCACTGTGTATAGCATTGTAGAGGCTTACAAAGAAAGAGAAGTTATGGTCCCTTTACCAGGGATACACAGAAGCTATTAAGATATATGGGGCTCAAGTACCTGAGAGAAAAAATCTTACATATATACAAACTCATTTTTAAAATGGATTGTAATTACAATCTTTTATAATGATGTACATAAAGCATTGCTAAAGGAAAAGAAAATTTGAGTATTTGAAGAGAAAACTAACACACCAGGTTGGGGAAATGCAAAATATTTGGGTAAAATGTATTTTTCTGGTTTTGAAAAACTTGTAGTAATGGTGTAATATCAAATAAAGCACATCAATCACATTGCCATAGTAAACACCAGTCATCCAATTTGAATGTACCAGAACTGAACAATATAAACATGTCAAGATCACAACAAGTTAATCACTTCACCAGTAATGATGTAGACATGGAAACAGATCACCACTCCAGTGGAGTTGGAGAAACTTCATCCAATGGTTTCCTAAATGGTAGCTCTAAACGTGACCATGGAATGGAGGATTGTGACACCAAAATGGAAGTTGATTCAAGCCAGTTAAGACCCCAGCTGTGTGGAGGAAGTCAAGCCACCATAAGAAGAATGATTCACTTTGTAAGAGAGCTATAAGCAATGAGTGAACAGCTGAGAGAACGTGGCAAGAACACATAAATTAAAAAAATGTTGGAGGATGCATTCAGTTTACTAGCCTATTCAGATCCTTGGAACAGCCCAGTTGGAAATCAACTTGACCCAATTCAGAGAGAACCTGTGCTCTTAACAGTGCAATATTTGAAACCCACAATCTGACAAAGCAACCTCCGCTTGCCCTAGCCATGGGACAGGCCACACAGTGTCTAGGACTGATGGCTCGATCAGGAATTGGATCCTGTGCTTTTGCCACAGTGGACGACTACCTATATTAGCTACGCATTGATGAAGCTCACACTTATATCGTGGCATATAGAAAACATGGAAGTAGACCAGCTCTGCTGATTTGAAATTTAGATTTTTTAAATTATGTACCAGGGACAGGTTTTTATCGCTTTACATTGCTTCCTAGTTTATGGTATGATGCAAATGATTTTCTAACTTAGTGTTAGGAGAAATTATTTTCCATCTTTAACCTCTTAGTTGCCTAAGAGTTAAATATTACTGAATTTCAGACATTCAAATTGATCATCACAAATCCTTGAAAACAATTACCTAAAAGAAACCAGAAACTCCTGCCTTCTTTGTTTGGGGGAGTGGGGGGAAGGAAATGGAACAAGTGGTGCTTGTGTTAGCATGTGGGTGATGTAAACTTCAAACTGGGAGGTGTTCTGACTCTTTCTCCCATATAAGCATTCAATCAGTATAACTTGCAAGATGCATAAACATCTGACAGTTTGAATTTATAGTGTTGATGGAAGAAATCATTTTTAACGTGTACTGTAAAACTTGAAATACTCAGGAGCTGAGCGAATATGTTTGTTGCTACTTACAATACTGACCTGTTAGTCCCAGTAGTTTTGTTGTAACATGGTCTTTTTCCACTTTGTCCTGTTTAACTACAGATGACTTCTGTGTAGGCTCACAAATTTAACTGTTGTATTATAACAATATTACTGTTATACTATAAAACAATATAACGGTATTACACAGTGTGGCTATGACCTTTACATAAAAACCAAATATTTAGTCAATTTGCCATGTCTTAATCTTCGTACACCTTCCATTTTTAAGTGCTTAAATGAGTGCTATATTGCAATAAAAATGTAATGATATAATTAACCAGCCATTAAAAATTTACTTCTACAAAAAAAAAAGAGAGAGAGAGAGAGAGATGGGGCTCAAATATCTGGGAGAAAAAATGTTACATATGTACAAATTCATTTTAAAAATGGAATTAATTACAATCTTTTATAATGACATACATAAAGTATTGCTAAAGGAAAAGAAAATTTGAACATTTGAAGAGATAACTAACACACTAGGTTGGGGAAATGCAAAATATTTGGGTGAAACATACAACTACTTGGTGTAAAGCAAAACTCAGGTTTTTCGTTTCATTTTGAGGTTGTCAAAGACAGTTTTTTGAATACTCTTCATACATTCAGATATCCTGACAAGCATACCTTTGGTTATATTTTTAACTGATTAAACACATATATTTAGCAATTTATTTTCGGTTTCCATGGATCTCCTTGATGCAAGGTAACGTGTTGAGTGAGCCTCCCTGCTGGAAGACAGGAATTCCTAACTCCCCCTGAATGTTTTTAGCACTGGGGTGTATTTGTTCATTCTTTACCTCAGTTTTATCACATGAAATGGAAGAATGAGCCAAAGACCATCATAACTTGAAAGACCTTCATAAAGATTATAGTACAATAATGCAAAATGTTCCTACACTCATTCAAAAAACTTGCTAACTCAGGTGCAGCCAAAGGATTTGTCCTCAAGATGGAAATTCAGAACCAGAGCTGAGATCTGGCAAATAAAAGTGCATGTTATAAAAGCCAGGAAGGAGCCTTTTCTCACAAATATTTACACAGAGATCTCATGTGGCTGCAAATCTCTAAATGTCAAATACTAATGGCCGAGTGGGCTTTATTTCTTACCCTCAAAATAATCAACTCTTCACACTAATATCATTTCAAAGGGAATTTTGAAAATGAAATGAATAAAGTAGCAACTTCAAAATTAGGAACTAAGGTAGCTGTTTAATGTTCTGATATTTATGAAAAGAACTGCTCTGTTTGCTTAGCTTATAAATCTTAGCTTGTTTCTAGGAGTTTTCAATTTTGGTCTTGTTTTGTTTTCTGAAAATATATTTTTTTCAAAATAAGAACATTTTAGTAAAGACTATTTTGTGCCTTAAAAATATGCTAATGCAGGACTTCCTAGGTGGCGCAGTGGTTAAGAATCCCCCTGCCAATGCAGGGGACACGGGTTTGAGCCCTGCCGCAGGAAGATCCCACATGCCGCGGAGCAGCTAGGTCCATGCGCCACAACTATTGAGCCTGTGCTCTAGAGCCCCTGAGCCACAACTGTTGAGCCCATGTACCACAACTACTGAAACCTGCACCCCTAGAGCCCGGGCTCCACAGCAAGAGAAGCCACTACAATGAGGAGCCTGCGCACCACAATGAAGAGTAGCCCCCACTCACAGCAACTGGAGAAAGCCCGTGTGCAGCAACAAAGACCCAACACAGCCAATAACAAAATAAATCCAATAAATAAATAAATAAATTTATATAAAAAAATATGCTGATGCAAGTGGGTTGCCAACTTTGATCCTAAAGACTACCTTTGAGGGTAAAATTCACCACTCGATTTCTTTCCTCATTCACCTTGAGACCCACTGTCCCAATTTTAATATCAAGAAAGTTATCATTTTACTTTTAATAATGAACAAAATAATAATAAATATTGATGTTTTGTGTATAGTTGAAGGATCAGTTGAAACTAAAGTGTAGGGATATTGGAAAGATATTTATTTACTAGTTGCATGACCTTGGGAAGTTTATTTAACCTTCAGTTTCCTTGTTGTAAAATGGGGATAATAATACTTATTTACTTTATATGTTTCTTGTTAGTGTCAATTGACGTACTTTAATTCAACTATCATTTTTGAATACTTTGTACTCTGGGGATGGGCAGATGGATAGAATGTAGCCCCTGTGTTCCAGGAACATTCTGTTTTGGGGCAAAACAGTTGATTATTTTCCCACATTGGACAACTGACAGTTGTAATGTCACACACACAGAATCTTTGCCATTTATTCTTTTAACATGAACAAACATTATTCAATGGTTCATCACCAGAGGTTTCCCTGTTGCCTTCAAAGAAGCATAAAATGCTATTCTTTCTTCAATGTAGAGTTTTAGCTATAGGATAAGCTTGATACACTTGATAGTTGAACATATATACATTTACATATACATACAGAGTTTTTAGAGTAAATACTTTGTGTTTGCTGTTATTTATGTTAACACATTAATATATCTGTTCTTCCAAGTCCAGCAAACAATACCCCTCATTTGTGATTCTTCCTCCTTAGGCCCTCTGGAGTTTGTAACTTCCTTCTCCCTGCAGATTTGAAATATGACACTTATTGCATAGTATTTTATTTATTTCTCTTTCTGTCTGAATTCTCAGACAGTTTGGGATCTCAAGATCCAAGAGGAAAAAGTGTTTGAAGAAGAAGGTAGTGAATTAAAGAGTCACATATTGCGGAGAAATGTAGTACATTAAGAAAGGAGAAAGCATCTTGTTATGGCCAAATTAGGGGATCTGGTGATGTTGGCAAGAGGAGTTGTGAGGGTGAGAGTTCAGTGGGGTGTGAGAACCAGAAGCCTGAATGAAGGGAGTTAAAGAGAAAACTGGAGATAAGGAATCAGGAAAGAAGTACAGAGAAGCAGTCTTGGAGTTTTTTTATTAAAGCATTATGGATAATTCCAGAGGAAATATAAAGATTCTGGAGCCAGAGGATTTCTGGTTATTGCTAAGGTGGGACTTAGCTGCTACGTTGTGCCGGTCAGAGTGATCTGGTAGAGAAGAACGCATGAACTTTGACCTCTGGGAGAAGCCAGTGGATTTCACGCATTGACAAATGAAGATGAGCAGATGACATAAATACAGATGCTGAGGGCAGGTAGATCTAGCGAGAGGACAATTAAGTCATCTCTTCTCCCGCTTCTATTCTATTAGAAAATAAGATGTAGGGTCAATGTCTGTGATGGTTAATTTTGTGTGTCAAATTGACTGGCCACAGGGTGTGCAGATTAAACATTATTTCTGGGTGTGTCTGTAAGAGTGTTTCTGGATGAGATTAGCATTTGATTGGTGGACTCAGTAGGCTGCCTTCCCCAGTGTGGGTGGGTATCATCCAATCCACTGAGGGGCTGAGTAGAATAAAAGGCAGAAGAAAGAGGAATTTGCAAACAGGTTCATCTGTACCATTTTTCTAGATTCCACATATATGTGTTAATGTATGATACTTGTTTTTCTCTTTCTGACTTACTTCAGATGAACCTGTTTGCAAGGCAAAGATAGAGATGTAGGGAACAAACGTATGTACACCAAGGGGGGGAAGGGGAGGTGTGGGATAAATTGGGAGATTGGGATTGACATATATACACTAATATGTATAAAACAGGTAACTAATGAGAGCCTGCTGTATAGCAAAGGGAACTCTATTTCTACTGCTGTACAGTAGAAATTAATACAACATTGTAAAACAACTATACCCCAATTAAGAAAAAATAAATAAAAAAGAATTTTCCTTTTTTGTTTCTTGCCTGCATGGTTTGGGACATCCCATTTTATATCGCCTGATCCTGTTACTGGGATTTAAACCATAGGCTTCTCTGATTCTCAGACCTTCTGAACTGAATTGAATTACATCACTAGCTTTCTTAGGTTTCCATCTTACAGATGGCAGAAATTATAGAGGAATAAGCCTTCAGAATTGTGTGAGCCAATTTGCCACAATAAATAAATAAATAGACAAATAAATAAATAGATAAATGAATAAATACATAAATAAATATTATTAAAATCTGCCTGTCTATCTATCTACTTATCTATCTCCTACTGGTTCTGTTTTTCTGGAAAACCTTGACTAATACAATATCTGAGAGTCAGAAAGGAGAAGGCACATTGGAAAGAAGGGAAGAGAGTATAAGAAATACAACTGTCTTTTTTGGGGAGGAAGGCGGTGAATCGAGTATGGGATGTATTAGGGCTTCCAGATGTCAAGTGACAAAAAAATGCACAACATGAAAGTTGTGACTTAAGTTTCATTCGGGGCAAAATGAGGACTACAGCCTGAGGGACAGCCTCTCAGCTCTGATGAAGTGCTCCAAAGAGGTAGGGGAGGAAATCAGAATATCTGTGCTTTTGGTGAAGGGGGATTCATGCAGTCAAGCACGCCCGCCGTTTTGCAGAGGGCTGCTGCTAGTCAGGAGGAGCAGATATCTCCATTAATGATTTTAGTTTTTTTCTAGATATGAGACAATGCAAGAAATTAGGCTCATAAAATCTTCTCCTAGAAATATCTGTCTGAAGGCCTCTTCTGTCAGCTTTTCCAAGAGCAGAGAGTGCCTCACTCCTAATCTCCATCCTGAACTCCTTTCAAGGTGCTTTGAAGGTCCGTGACTATAGTGGCTAGTGACTTCATCTTTGTGGAGGCAGATGGCAAGTGACAATTTTTAGCTGGCATAGACGAGGCTAAAAAGTTCCTTATTGTTTGTGACGCTTGATGAAAAGTTGTGCGCTTTTTCTTTTATCACTGTTGGCTGTTCAGACTTAGGCTCATAGAAGACTCCTGTCTGAATTTAACCAGGGATTGGGGTTTCCTTTTAAAGTAAATGATGGAAGAAGACAAGGAACTGAAAGCATGTGAAAGGACGTGGAATAGTCTCTCTTCTATCCTTGATGATACTATCCAGTTTCAAGGCCTCAAATATCATTCATACATTAATATCTTCAAAATACTGTCATCCTGCCAACTTTGTCTCTAAATTCCATATGCACATTTCTGATTTTGCACTTGGATGTCTAATATGTATCTCAAACTTACCAGGTCTTAAACCAAAGTCCATAACTTCTTTGCAAAACTTACTCCCTCTCACATTCTTCCTCATCTCAACAAATGACAACTCTAATTCTCCTGCACAATATAAAATCTCAGAGCCACGGTTAAGTGTTAGCTTGCTCTCACACCTCACATCCTCTCCATTGGTTAATCTTGTTAGCTCTTCCCTCAGAATATATCAGAACAGGTCGCATCTCATTTCCTCTTCATTGCTACCAGCTTGCCCAAGCCATCACCATATCTTGTCTGCCTTTGTGCTCTCTGCTTCTAGCCTTACACACTGTACTCTAACACCAAGTCCATAGAAGAGTGGTTCCTGCCTTTGTTTGTGTTTCCTTTGATTGTGTGAAAACAACACAAAGCAGTCTCCATCATTACTCAGCTCAAAGTATGCTAATGGTTACTCATCTCACTTAGAAAAATAGTGAAGTCTTCAGACCAATAGGGGTGATCTTTCTAGCCCTTTCCTCTCTGACCTTATCTTCTACCACTCTCCTAGTGGCTCACACTCTACTGCAGGCACACTGGCCTGGTTGCTGGCCCTGGAATGTAGCAGTTAGTCTTTGTTTTGTTTTTCTGCAGTGACATTCCACCATGAAATTCTGTTTTCTTAGATATCTGCATGGCTGGCTCCCTGGTGAGGCTGACCCTGACTCTGCCACTAAACATAACACCCACTGCTCTTAACTTCTGTCACTTCCTAGCCTTTTACTTCTTTGTGTGTGATGCACAAAATTCACATTTTGGCCAAATGTCCTCATGTGTAAGGCAATGATTGACTAAAGCTGAGTGTCACTGTTATATGCAAATATTGAATTATATGCAAATATTATTTACTTTTTCATTTAAAATTTTTATTAATAAAAACATAGACATCAGTTTTACAAATCTTGACCTTACAGAACTGAAACAACACCTTCTCAGCATTGCCAGGTGCTAGATTGTTCCAGAGATACCATATTGTGTCTTTGTGATACTGAATAGATGCTTACTTTCAAGGACTACAATTTTTTTTCTAGCTCTGCTAACATAATGTAATTGTGTTGGTGATAGTCCCAGTAAGTTTTTAAGGTTTCACTCCTCAACATGAGAAAGTAGGTAAAGATATTTCATTTTTAGCTCCTAGATTAGAAGAATTTGTCTACATTGATGATGTAGTTTCATTGAAACTATTCCATAAATTGCAACTTTTATACTGCTAGATAAAAGACGCTTGCTGAATACTTTCAGAACCAAATTTGAGATTGTTTGTCTCACTTATCATATTTTGTTTCTGATATTTTTGCTCTACACAGTGCCTTAAGCAAAATGTTATTTTGTTCATACATCACAAGAAAACATGGATCTGGAAATACGGAAATGGATTGAAAACGTGGTTTAAAGATAACTAGATTCTCTCTCAACTTCTATTGGTGGCTCAGCTTGCATTGCATGGACACTAATTTTAGCCCTTCCCTGGTGTAGAATTCTGTAGAAATTGTTAAGTGAGAAATACACACACTATCAAGGTTTATCAAGTTTATTTGTAGTTTCCAGCTAATTGTTTTCTCTGCAAACAGAAGTCCATCCCCTTTGGTATTATATGTGAAGTACAGCATAAGACATTCTTTTGCTCTAGAATCTGCTTTTAAGCATATAATTGCTGCCATTCTGTTCTGTTAGAACTTATTGTATAAGAGCATAGCAAAACAATGACAAAATCTGTTGTGTGTTAGGATTTTGTCTTTGGCTGAAAAAGAACGCGGTCAACTGTCTCTCTGATAATGGCCAATGGTTCATTTATATTACACAGGGCTAGAATCACTTTATGAACACTCAACTAAAGGGTGTTATTTTCTATTCTGTAAATCTTTCTTCTAGCAGAATCATCATGTTGTTATCTGTGTAGAACTCAGAAATCTCTTTGCCAGCTGACAAAGAAAAAGATGCATTGCTGAGCTCATCATGAATCCATACGCTGTCAAACATCTTTTGAAAAAGCATCTGTTTCTGCATCTCCAAACACCTGATTGACCAGACTGAAAGGAATATATTTAATATTTCCACAGATTTTTGTGCGTATAGAAAAGTATAATGAAGAAAGAAAAGATGATTTTGATAATTTGTTTTCCAAAAGGAATTTTGAACCTGAGATTAATAAATTTTATAAATCTCCAAAATTCTTTCTCTTTCAGGGACTAAAAAAATTTGTCAGTTTGTGCTAATCAAATTGCATAAGATTTTTGTTTAATGTTTTAGCATCCTTAATGTCAAAACATTAAAAGATTTCTCTTCCAAAAGCATGTTTGGAGTCTTTCATTTTCTTGTTTGATTAGTGAGAACAAATGGTATTTTTTATACCTTATTTTTGTCTTATTCTTATATTCTGTATAATGTATACTCAAAAAGGATTTGTCACGCAAGCTGCTGTCTATGATTTTGGTGTCTATTCTACTTGTGAGATTTTGAGCTGACAGATAGATCCTTTGCTTTTAGATCCTCTTTCCAAATGATGAATAATATGCAAATGCATGTGTACTTGAAAGACGAATGGCAAAAATGGGGTTAAATAATTAAAAACTAAATACTGTTTTCAAAGGTTAATATTTAATTTTAAGAAAACTTTTAATATTAGAGTTCTTCCTTTTATTATTTAATCTTAATGTACTGTTGACAAACTGGATCTAATATTATTTTTAAAATTTTATAACTAATGCACTCTTCCAATCTTGTAAAAACTACAAATATAAGTACCTATTTATTTAACTAGCTAGAAGTTCTTAAAATTTGCTTTTGTTTGTAAAAGTAGTAGCTAGTACAACCACATTTAAATGCTACAATATGTTTTACTTCAATAATAGACAAATATATATCAAATGTCTGAGAACTGCAATAAATATATGAAATGAATCTTACCCCAACTTGAATATAGAATGTAAACCTATGGTTAAAGTTAAATATTAAGATATTAGCAGCAAATTTGAATTATAGTCTCTTTTCACCCTTGTGCACACTGGATATGATGGTAACCTATGTAATTATGTAATAATTATCCATGTGAATTTCAGAAACACCAGAATTTATACTGAAGGAATTATTCAGTCACTTAATTTTTAAAACCTCAAAGCTCAAGATGAAATGCCAGATTCAGCTCATATGCTAGAGCTGAGGATGAAATTAGATGCATTCTTACTTAAAACCATTAAGATACAATATACAATAGATAAAGATATATCTTTATATAGTATGAAGTAATAAAAGATATATTTTTACTGTTTACGTCTGTATTTTTGCCTGCCGAAAGTAAGCAAGCTTCATGTGAGCAAGTATTTTTTTTTCTGGTTTGTTCACTTCTTCATCCCTAATGCCCAGAACAACACCTGACATATTGATCTTTCTCAAAAAATATGTGTTGAACAAAGCAATGATGAATGAATTGTTTATAATAATCAGCCACCATTGAACCTAAGGAGGAATGTGCAGACACAAGACTAAAGAGAAGAACATGAAAAAATGGTCGGATCAAAATCCTAGAAGTCTTTGTGAAGTTCAAATATTTTTGGAGAAGGGTTAACAGAGGTAGAAAGTTAGAAGGATAGGAGGTGATGATGTTAAAAGTAGCACGATTAATGGTAATGACAAAGTATAGGGTGTGACATGAGGGTGGATGTTTGGGGCAGAGTAAGGGGCAAAGATAATTCTCAGTGAAGAGATTCAGAAGCTGAGAAGCCAGCATCCTAGATGAATGCTGTGAGCTCTGAGGGTATACTAGGCTCTCAATTTTGTCTCAACAGGTTTTTGAGATTTACTAGGAAAGCACATATGTCTGATGTTACTCACTGTGCACTGCTACAACTCCAGACTACACCAGACTTCTGCTTCCTCTGTACCTAGAATTACTTTCCCCATGTTCTGAGTCTTGTTAGAATAAATTTATGATGAAGAGACATAGAGGAGTATTAGTTAGAATATAGATTTCTTTGCTCTAAAAATACTCAGATAAAGTGCTTAAACAAGATAGAAATTTCTTTCTCATGAGACAGTTCAGAGGTAGGCAATTCAGGACTGGTAGAATGCCTCTATTCCTTGAGGTTTTCTGGGAACCCAAACTTTTTTGGTCTCATTGCTCCTGCATTGTGTCATTCAAAATGGTATGCAACCATATTTGATAGATCTACCCAATACCCAGGAGAGGAAACGGGGTTCATGATTGCATACTTTCTAGTGTCACCTGAAAGTATAATACTACACTTTTGTTCATGTGTCATTGGCCAGAAAGGCCATTAACTACTTGAAAGGGAGACGGGCTGTGGCCTATAGCTTGATAGCTAAGTTCCTAGCTAAAGTTTGGGGATTCTATTTCTAAAATAAGGGGAAAATGGATCTTAAGCACTTTTAGTTTTGAGTTTGTTGATGGCTATGGCGATGATGAAGCCACAAAAGCGATAGACCCCAACTGGTGATGTTTAACTTTTAGGAGGCCAGAGAGCCACTATTACTGTAACAAATGGCAAGATAGAGGGGCAGCTAAGTAGGACTGAGCTTTAGTGATGGTAAATAGACCCTTGTCTTTCGAGGGGAAAAATTGATGGGCAGTCAAGCAAGATATCATAAATGATGTCCTTTGTATTAAATCTAGGAATTCTTCAAAGGTTCTCTTTAATGTCTAAAACTGCTTTGTATGGAAACTGTATAAGCAGAAAAGGTCTAAAACTGAGCTGTATAAAGGGGAAGTTGGAGATGGTGACAATTGGATTGGAAATGGTATTTAGCTTTGTCTAGGACATCTATGAAATGAGCACAGGTGGCATGATGACTTGGAGAAAGAATCTGACAATGATAATTCTCAGAATTTTAAGATTTAATTAGAGAACAATAGTTCAAGTTTGTTATCAAGAAACTAAGATGGAATGGGTTTATGAGATGTTGTTATGATCTGTAACATAATATGAAGATAGTTATATTATTTATTAATAACACATGGCTTTAGAGCATGTCCATAATCAAATGTTACTATTAATTATAAAACACATTTTGGGTGCAAAAAGTAATTGATGTATTGGATTAAAAGAAAGCATATATTGCCACATAATTTATACATTTAAATAGAAGTGGCTATTTACTGCCAATTTTCTGTGTATTGCTCTGTTAACATCATGACTTCAGACTTGCCTTCATTCTACCATGATTATAGCAGGGTAACAATTTAGCCTTTTCCAAATATTCAAAGATTTTCCAATAGCTTTCAAAATGAAGAAAGTTAAAATGAAGATGAAAATAGATTCTAGACCATTTACATGAGGCTGCTGTCATTATAATTGAAATCAAAGATGAAAAATAGACTTTACTCCATTAGATTTAGCTCTGGACTTACTGTTCATAGAGATAGAAATAGAAACTATTTCATAAGATTCTCACTGATTATTAATTACAAATATACAAAGTTTCTAAAGATTTTTCTCCCTTTCTCACAATCCTTATTTAATTCATAAACTATGAAGAATAGCCCTTTCTCTCTGACATTTTGTGTTTCTCCTTAAAAATTTGTATTAAAATCTATTTTATTCTGATGACCATCCCAGTATTTGTGCATAATAATATCACAGAGTGAGTTTAAGTGAGAGGATGGAAGAGTCCTTCCAATGGTGACATTCCAACTAGGCCACATCCATGAGAATCAGACATTCTTTATGTTTATATTGTTTAAAAAGGCAGGACTAAATATCCTACCTTTGAACACTATGTTTTATCTTTACAAATATTGGTATATTATTTGACTTCTTTGAGGTACCATTTCCACATTTGAAAGGTGATGTTAATAATATGTACCTTGAAGTTTCGTTCTCAGAATTACAACATAACAAGCTACTTAAAAAATACTTGGTGAATCAATGAATTCCTGAAAAACATATGTAAAAGTTTTAGCACACAGACTACTTTCAATAACTGTTATTTCCTGCTAAGACAAATTTGTAAATGTTTAGAAAAAATATTGACCTGTTGCACTAACAGAAACTGTATTTGGTGGAAGAACAAGTCTTACGTGAATTTCATTTAGTTTTCTGCACTTAACGATATCGTACCATTGGACCTGTACACTCAAGAAGAGGACAGCCTGTGATCCTGAGCCACAAACACTGCAACACTGAGGAATCAAATAGCTTCCTTGGTTTGTGATGCCATTTTCTCTAACTGCTTAAGTAATATCAAAAGACCTTCCTTACACCGTCTATTTCATAAAAAGATTATGGAATATCGGAGAGAAACTGTGGAAGAACATTCATAAGCCACCCATAAATGTAGTTCTTCAAACTTTGTTTTCTACACTGTTTTGTATCCTCCCAATACTATAGTGTTTTTTGAAACTTTTTTTTCTCTTAGAGGGTAAGTGCTCTATGTTCAAGGAATGACATCCTGGGTCTAGCGCCACGCACACACCTCTGTATATAATGTAATTCTCACTTTAATTTCTTGTTCTCCATTATGCTTATGTTTGCAGGTAACTATGCTTCCAAGACTCCATTTAGTTTGTTCAATGGAAAGATTTCTTGGGGAATCAAATATTTCATTCCAATTTCTACTAAAGCTACAATTTAAATGAAATACCAAAACATAAACTATAGCATCATTCAGGGATTCACTTGTTCCCAGAGCCTTTAAATGGGCCATTATCAAGGTCACTGAGCTTGGATGAACTTTATCTTGTTGCATCTGAGCCTTGCATGTCTATAATAATCTCGAAGTATCGCTGAGGAGAACGTGAGTGTCTCTAAACCCAGCATTCGGTCAGATTTATTCCTAATGCAGGGATACATTTCTGTAACTTTTATTTTTTATTCTACTTATACCTAAAATCTTTTTTGAAAAAAATTGAAAAAGCTATAAACCTTTATTTGTTATCATGCTGTCTCAAATGTCTAATATTTCTCCCTATTTCATTAATTGCTTTAAAACTCAAGCTCAGAGTAGTGATCCTGTGTATATAGCTTTATTAATCCTAGTTTTGCTTTTGTCTTGTTTCCTCTCATGGGATAACCTCAAATCTTGATTAGTTATTTAAAAATCAATGTCTTATAAAGGGAAAATTGCTTTTATATCTTACTTTACAGTGTTTTGCTATACACAGCATTATTGGTTTAAATGAAGAAATGTTAACTGTTTAAATCACAAGTAAACCTTATGCATGGCTTATGTACAGCAGACTCAGCAGGCGTGGGCTACTGCATGGCAAAAATAAAAAAAATACACACATTAATAAAGTAATTTATCACCTACTTACTCTCCCAAATTCACTTAAAATTGGGCTCAATTCTGCTTATTGGCAGCTACTGTCCTATTCATTTGTTTTGTGCTTTTTTTTTTCTTTATTCTTTTTTTTTTTTAATAACATGATTTTAAAAGGCTGGTATTCAGAAACTTTAAAATTTCCAATTGGAGGTTAGTTATTCCACAATTCAAACAGTGGCCAGCTGTCCACTTATACTGATTAATGTGGATTTACTTTATTTACACCTTCAGTCTTCTAAAAGGAGTTGAAGTCAGGGACTTAAAAGTCTCCTTTTCCTTTCTAGCGCGTCTTACCTGAGCAATGTGGATTTGCCAGTTTTCTTGTTGTTCTCTATGCAAACTGTGTCTCCAGGCCTAGCCTTCCAGTGAAGCACAGTCAGAATGCCTAGGGTTACTATATAGGGTTTTGTTTAAGGTGAAAATGCCCTTCCAGTGTTATACTCTCTTGGAAGAAAGTGGAGCCAACTCACAGTTAGGGTTCCTTCCTATGTCATATGTTCACTGGTTAAGAAGATGCTGAACCTGAGGAGGGCCCAGTCATTTAGTACCAACAATTTGGGCACTGGGATGGTGTTATAATACCATATCCCAAAACTTTTGGAAAAGCAGGCAGGATACAGCACAATGAAGCTAACTAATGAAAGCAACATTGAGAGTGTAAAAATAAGCCAAACAAAGAAAGTAACTTCTGTAAAGTGGAAAGCAACCAAAGACATATCCTGTTTTTCACAAACTGAACATATTTTAAAGCTTTAAGGTAGATGTAATGCTTCCAAAATAAAGGCACAAAGGAACTGCTGATGGTTGTTTCTGTGAAATAATTCATAATTATTCTGCTAAATGGTGTAATTACATAATTATATGTAAGCAGTGTTAGTTTTTTTGTTGTTGTTTTTTACTTAATGTGTGGTGCCGTTTCAAGCACTACTGAAAAGAGCTTTGGGTTTATAGAGTCAGATGTAGATTTAAAACTCAGCTTCATTCTTAGCAGCTGTGTGAATTTGAGCCTCATAGGAATGAACTTTTTTTTCTACACCTGTATTGGAGTATAATTGCTTTACAGTATTGTGTTAGTTTCTGCTGGACAACCAAGTGAATCAGCTATATATATACATATATCCCCATATCGCCTCCCTCTTGGGCCTCCCTCCCACCATCCCTATTCCACCCTTCTAGGTCATCACAAAGGACTGAACTGATGTCCCTGTGTTATGCAGCAGCTTCCCACTAGTTATCTGTTTTACATTCGGTAGTGTATATATGTCAATGCTACTCTTTCACTACATCCCAGCTGCCCTATTCCCTCTGTGTTCTCTAGTCCATTCTCTACACCTGCGTCTTTAAGCAATGAACTTTCTTCCTTGTGTTATTGAGAAGACTTAAAGGAGACAAATTCATCTCAGGAACCTGGCACAGAGTCAGAGTTCGATGGATATTAATTGTCCCTTTTATCTCTTCTCTTCTCTATTAGGAAAAAAAATGCATCTGATTCACTCTCTCAGGATGGAAACTGATGGAGAACGGCTGAGGTTTAACTGGAGCAAACTAGAGGGCTCATAGTTTATGCTGCTCCAGACAGAAGCTGGTCCGCTGAACTGGCTTAACCAAGCAGAAACTGGATGCTCTGAGAAGCCAAGAAATCATGGTCATTCAAGAAATAGTAATGTTTAAAGAGTAATAATTTGCAAAAGAATATCAACATGGAATTTAGATATAGCCGAAAACTTAGAACAACTGAGGGAGAGGAAACAAAGTGAGTGTTAAGGCAGTTGGGATATAAAAATAGATTCTTGATTTTTAATATTTGAAGACTTTTTTCTCTCTATTTACTACTTAATATGATGTAATTTATTTATGTCTGAAAAAGTGAATGTGTTTTAACGCTTTGGGAGTCTAATATTTGATTGTTTGTTTTAAAATCAGCTTTATGTGATGGTTATCCTGGCTTTCTGGAAATTTTATGAGTTTTCTAGGCTCTTCTAATAAGAAGCACTGCATGGATTAAAGATAAGGGCATGGTACGAAATGAGAATTTTAAAAATAAGATCAAGAAGTAAAAGTAATTTCCTAACAATAATGGTGATAATGTTATACTTTTCAGTAACAATAATTCTGCTATAGAGTATTGTAATTACCACACTTTACTGGAGAAATGGGATTAGGGTTATTAAAACATGAGTAAATAGCTGTATGTAAAATGTATGAGTGCTGGAATCACAGGATGTGGCAGAAATAGGAACAACTCAGAGGCTTTTGTAACACAGTGGAGAGAAAAACAAATGTGGAATCCCTAGATTACTGTTTAAATCCTAACCCTGCTACTTACTCATGTAACTTCTCAGAGATATTCCAATTATAAAAAAATATAAAAATGCATACTTCATCTTATGGCTTCCAACCATGACAGAATAACCGGTATCAGACTTGCATTCCTATTGTAAACAGCTATAAAGCTGAACAAAATATAACTGCTTGCACGTATTGAACAATGGGGGCACAATATTGTGCTCCCCGAGAGAAGAAAAAACATGAATTATTCCACTCCGTGTTACTTCTAGGTGCACTTTCCGGATGTCAGTACTGGGCAGTGAAACTTAAACAAGTCTAGTTGAATTGACAAGGTGGAGTTCTGAGTCTGGGGCTGCTTCAGCAGATAGAATTGTCAAGACGCTGGTCCTGGAGAGGAGGGAGCAGCAACGACAGGGATCTGAAAAGTCCCAGTGGGGATTTCTCACGTGAACTTGGGCTGATGGTTGGACTAAACCAAAAACAACAATAGATCCAGACCCAAACTGTCTTATATTCATGTAATGGAATTCTACAGAGTAATCTTTTTAAAGATTTCACTACAAATACACTGAAGAACATGGATGGATCTCAAAAACACTGTGTTGAGTGAAAGAAACCAGACACAAGAAAGTACATATTGCCTGATTCTATGATATGCATTTCATTCAAGAAGAGACAAAACTATGTTGTAGAAATCAGAACAGTAGTTACCTATGAGGGGTGGAATAACTGTAAGGGGACAGTGGAATTTTCTAGGGTATTGGAAATTTTCTATATCTTAATGGAGTGTTGATTATACCCGCAAATATACCAAAACTCATTCCATTGTACACTTATTATCTGAACATTTCATTCCATGTAAGTTGTACCTCAATAAAAAATACATTCCTCACATAGATTTAGAACTTAGAGACAGAGAGAAACAGGCAGCAAATAGCACTTAGTAGAAATTTGAATGTTTTCAAGTTTAATGTTTTATAGTATAAAATGTTTTATATTTTATCTTAATTCAAAAGCTATTTACACTATAGCCAATCATAACAGAGGATTGGAGAGTATCTAATTTCGTCTCTACCATTAATATTACATGATGAATGGAATACCTCTAATATAGTCAAATTAGTTTAACAATAGTATATTTTATGATCACTGTGACATTTTAAAAATTCTATTCAATGAGATACATCCTAAGTAAACAACATCAGAAACATCTCTGAGTTTCATGCATTGAAAACATATATACAGACAATTTTGCCAAGCTGTAATATAAAATTGATTGAAAAGTAAAAATACAGAATTCTGTATATATAGTATGATACAAGCAGTATGAATCTTTGTGTAATTTATATGATAAGTACAGTTAGGGGAAATGGAGAAATTACATCACTACCTCTGGTTGGTGAGATGAATTTAATTTTCTTTTCTATGCTTTTTGGTACTTTTCTAATATTTCATAAGAAGCATACATGATTTTTATTATAAGAAAAACATACAGTATTGAACTATTTTTCAAATGTTATAGCAGTGCCCAATTTTAAACCTTCCCTGTATACATGAACTTATTTGATTTTCACAACTGTTGTTGCAGGGGGGATAAGTGCAGATATTCCCATTTTACAAATAAGAAATTTTATAAATGTATCTCACAAAGGTGAAGAGTAAACCTAGTTCAGGTCATCTAAGAAATGGCGGGGCAGGGAGTAGAACATATGTGTTGCAATTTCTGATTTTTGTTTAGTTTAGCTTAGTTTAGTTTTTACTATACTTTGCTGCTTCTCCGCATCGATGAGGCAGATGCTCTTATAAGATGTGTTAGTATTGAAGCCTTCCTAAGAGAATTTAATAAAGCCTTAGTTGAATATTGTAGTGGCAAAAAAAGAGGAGGCAGCAGTTTAATAACAGAAAAAGAGGCTGGCTTGTAAAGGTATTGGTGAATTTTCCATGTGTGGGAGATAGTTGCAGGAGTAATCACTGAAATTTTAAAGACCCCCTCTGGGAGTACTAGGATGCCAAAAAAAAAGCTGTTAACTGATTTTATTTTTTACTTCTTAGCTGCACCCTCTGCTTTGTTTCTAGCAGGGCTTTGCAGTGCCTGAGATTAATGACATATTGTTATTTCGCCAAAAATTTTATTTCATATTTTTCCAAGCATACTTGCTGCCAGGTGTTTTGGGGAAGCTATGGGAAATACTAAGCTTCAATTAGTAGCCATCTTAAATTCAATTTTGCCAGAACATAGTGTTCACTAATAGAACTCAGAAGAACAATTTTATCTTTGCTCAATGTATCTTTGTGACAAAAGAACACTTATTGTCCCAGAATTCAATTATCTCAACACAGCAGTCTTCTAAGACCAGCTTTCCTCCAGACTTTCTGTCTTGGTATCATAGCTCTTCTTAAAACCAGTATATGTTGTACATGTTTTTGGAAAGGTATATGGCATCAAGAAGAGGTCAATTCTCCCACAATTCATTTTGTAAATTTAACATGGTTTCAATAAACTTACTAGCAGGATGTTTTATTCCTCAAGCTATAGAAGTTGTCTATAAATTGCATATGGAAACCTATGGAAGGAAGCGACTGTAAGAGGGGATCCAAAATAGAAGGACGTTAGAGTGGGGGACTAGCCCTACCAAATATTAAAATGTACTATTGTATCTAAAATATACTACATAACTAGAAGTGTAGTGTGGTATTTGGGTATGAATGGACAGAAGGACCAATGGAATTCATTACACTATTTAGAAAGAGATTCAAGTATATTTGGAAATTAATACTTGATATAGAGAAAGATAGATTTTAAAAAATGGTGTTGGGACAACTGGATCACCATTTGGAAAAATTAAAACTAGGTTTATACCTCGCATTATGTGCATTAAGACAATTACCAACTGAATCAAATAACTAAATGTAAAAAACATAAAACATTTAACTTTTAGGAAATTTTATTGATGAATTACATTATAATTTAGGATTGAAAAAACCTTCCTATCTGTTTTCCAAATTTCGAAACAATAAAAATGACGAATTCATTAAAAAATACTTTTTCATGCATTAAAAAGAAGAGCAGAAACAAAATCAAGAGACAACACAAAACGGAATACTAATATTGACAACTCATATTACAAGCAAAGTGCTAATTTCCAAATATGTAAAGAGTGTCTAAATGTGGAAATGTTCCAAAAAAAGTGAATGGAATGAGAGGGAAAAGTGATCAGCGATTTAACAAATAAAAGAAATATAAATGACCCTTAACCATAAAGTATTCATCCTGACTCTTAAAAAGAAAAATGCAAATTAATTTTTATTGAGACAGCATTTCCAAATTATTCTATTGTCAAAACCCCAAAAGTTGACAAAATACTCTGTTGACAGGTCTGCGGGAAAACAATGTCATATATTCCAAGTGCGAATGCAAAAAGGTTTCGACGCGTATGGAGGGGAATTCGGCATTAACTTGTTAAATTATATCTCATTTGTCTCAGAAATCCTACTTCAAGAAAACTATCTCAAAGCAATACAAAGTTACACATTATAGCACTTTAATAGCAAAAAGACTAGAAGCAATCCAAATATACATTAATAGAGAATTATTGTCTCACCCCACAATGAAGTAGTATGCAGTTGCAAAAGGGAAGAGTTAGAATGCTATTCATTGCTATGGATTGAATTAAATTTTTACATTTTGATATGGCACAATCTCTAGCATACATCATTAAATGAAAATAGGAAACTGCTAGAGGCATAAGTAGGTGTGCTCCCTTTTGTGAAAGCAGTTGACTATATGCTTACATTTGCAGAAAGAAAAAAGCTGTAACCTAAATTCAGCTGTTAATGCTATTCTGGAAGATCAATATTATACAATCCTCCCCCCACCCCACCAAAAAAAAAAATACTGCATCAGTCAAGAGGGACTGATTTCCTTATCAGGCTGTTCTCTTGGAATCTAGACCCAGTTGTGGCATCCCAGGCTAACCCCATAAGAAGTTCTTTGGGGCATATGGTCAACCCCACAGGAGAGCAGAAAGACAGAGATCTTCTTGAAAGCAGTAAAAAAGTGCTGTGATACTGCTGAGCCCCAGTCCCAGACATTGGAGGGGGAGTTAGAACATTCTAGGAAGGCATTGCCTCCTGACATAAAGGACCCAGGCCTACAGGCAGTAATGAGATATAAGTGAGAATTCTATATACTTTTTAGTTTGGAACCTTTTAAACCTTTACAAAATTGAAAGACAAAAAGTAAACTTTTTTTTAATTTTTAATTTTTTTTCTAGCTCTGTATTGGAGTATAATTGCTTTACACTGTTGTGCCAGCTTCTGCTGTACAATGAAGTGAATCAGCCGTATTTATACATATATCCCCATATCCCCTCCCTCTTGAGGCTCCCTCCCACCCTCTCTATCCCACCCCTCTAGGTCATCACCTATCATCACTAGCTATTTATTTTACATTTGGTAGTGTATATATGTCAGTGCTACTTAAATATAAAGCACTAAAAAGTTCAGTTTTGAACCTAAAGTTCAAAATACATGGAAACAATGAACTTTACCATATTAGGTTGGTAAGATAAACATACAAGGAAATAAAATATTTCAACTGACCTTATAACATGGTGTTTTGTGATACCTGTTAAGGACAAATACCTGCAAAGCAATCTTAAGCTTCATTCAGCAGTCTCAATGTTAGTAATAATATTGGTATTATTATCTGGAAACTGACATTTATAGTCAGTGCTTCTATAACATCACATATATTAAAGTCACCCTGCTTTGCCAAATTCTGCAGCAAAAACCACAGAGCTTGTGGGAAAAAATGGAATTGGGAACACAAAGCTAAAATACTTTGCAAATAATGCTTTTTGTCACACAGAGTGAGGTAAGTCAGAAAGAGAAAAACAAATATAGTATAATATTGCTTATAGGTGCGATCTAGAAAAATGGCACGGATGAACTTATTTGCATGGCAGAAATAGAGTCACAGATGTAGAAAACAAACTCATAGTTACCAAGGGGGCAAGGGGGCTGGGATGCATTTAGGAGATTGGGATAGACATATATACACTACTATGTATAGAATAGATTACTAATGAGAACCTACTGTATAGCACAGGGAACTCTGCTCAATGCTCTGAGGTGAGCTAAATGAGAAGGAAATATAAAAAAAAGTGGATATATGTATATGTATAACTGATTCACTTTCCTGTACAGCAGAAACTAACACAACATTGTAAAGCAACTATACTCCAATAAAAAATAAATAAATGATATAATAAATAATCATAAGGCAAAGCATATGGAACCACCCCAGGAAATTTATTTTCATATAACCCTTATTACCATCTGACTTCTGCATTTTCTCTCTTTCCTTCTTTCTTTCTTTCTTTCTTTTGTTTTTCTGTCATTCTCTTTCCTCACTCCTTACTATGAACTCCGTGAAAGCAGCACTTTTACTATTTTAGGCATTGCTATATGTCCAATACAGAGAATGGAATTAGGCAGGCACTCAATAATTTGTGTGTGGAAGAAATCAAGAAATATATTTTATTATTTTTCAAATGTATACTCTTTTGTTAGGAATAAAAATAATACAGATATATCACAGTAGCTTTTGTCTAATATTTGCAATTTCCAGTGTGGGGTCTTTATTAGCCAGGGCTCACCCAAAGAAGCAAAATCAGGAGATTACCTAGAGGGACAGATGGATTAGATAGATAGATAGATAGATAGATAGATAGATAGATAGATGATAGAAGATAGATAGATAAATGGAGAGGGAGGAATAGAGAAATATAGAGAGATTCATTATGCCATGGTGGGGAAACTGGCTAAGCAAGTCCAAAATTTGTAAGGCAAGAAGAAGGGAAGATCATGGCCAGGCCAGGCTAGAACACACAGGCTTGAGCTGAAACTGTAGTCTCTTCACAGGCAGTCACAGCAGTCACTAGTGCTTGATTGAATAACTGGGAGAAGTTGTGCATAGGCTGCAAAATGTCCCCTTGCCCTCCATCCCATCTTGGTAGTGTAGTTAACCTGGCCGAGTCAATGCATCACAAGCCCATCACCGGGTCTGAAAGTTTTAATAAATGAAAACATCAGTAATAATGATTTTACATCATTATGATAATGTCTCGTTGAGGGTCTCCAGTATATGAGAGCTGAGTCTACCCTGACAATTTTTGCCCAGAGTACAGAAGAATCTCTCAGGTGAAACAATTGCAAAGATGCATTGCTACTGGTCTAATCTTTACAGAGTGGAAATGAATGAAGAGCCAATTTCTCAGGCTATGTTTCCAGGTGCCAAGACTACAGGGTACAAAGAGAGACAACTGGCCATTCTAAATAAGATTGATACTTTTTATTGGTAGCCTGAACACTTCAAAATCATTCATAGAATCACAGTTTTTCACAGTCTGCTGACAAAGTATCTTGAACTTGACATCGATGGAACCCATTTAAAAGAGAGTTTGTCACATCTCATGGACATTTTATTCTTGGTCTATCTTCTGATATTGCTATCATAGTGACAACAAATGCCAATTGAAATCGGACAGGACATTTGAAAGCCAAGTATATCCTTTTGAGGTTAAATTTCCATAATGTCTTGGTTGCTGAATTATGTACTGTACTTCAACTAATTTTCTGAAAGCTAGGCATTGCTGGCCTACCCAAGATAAGTTGCAGGCAATTGGTCAATTAAACAGAAACCCAATGATTGCATGTAATGATGGCTTCCTTTAAAATCTGATGGCTTAAGGTAGTTAGAACAGGATGAAATTACCTTCCTTGCTCAGTAACTTAGACCATTCTCTTCCCTCAGTGACACAAATCAGGAGCAATTTGGTCATAAGAATTACTTAAGTGAGAGAAGAGTTGAAAATCAGCAAGTCCATGTAAAGTGAGTTGGATTTTGTGGCTCCCCTACAGGGTAGAAAGAAGCAAGGAAGACTCTAAAGTGTAGTTATTTAGAGTCTGACTTTCAGAGGAATTCTTTTATTAGTGAACTCCTATTCACCCAGCTTTCAGTTGAAAATGTCATTATTTTCAAAGGAGAGCATAGCATTGCATGCTTATTCTTTATCAGCGGTGATCTTGAGGGCGACTATGCATTCTATTACATAGCCAGGGATCCATGCCTGGAAGGCACTTAGAATGCTTAGAGTCAATTGGATTATAAACCTTCAAGCACATATATTTTCTTCGCAGAAAGGCGATTTTTTTCTAACACTACTTGGGAAATAAAAGCTAGATTTTCAGGGTCAGAATGCAAAATTTAAAGCTAAGTTAGCAGCTTAATTTTTAATTTTTATTTTTGAATGAGAATAGAATAAAACATGTCAAGAGTATTGGAAACGATTGATCTTGACATCTGAATAATGTGAAATCAAGAATACATATATATTCTTTTCTTTTTAACATTGGTTTAATTGTAAGTAACTTTATAATCTTATTTGCACAAAAAGATGTATGAAGTAGCCGTTGGTTTAGCTTAAATATCCACTCCTTTAAAACAGTCCTACTTACTTGAGAATTAGCAGTGGCATATAAACATAAAAGTAGTGAAAGAAAATAATGCACTGATGTTAAAAATGCTGAAAATAAACACTCTGACTCATAAGATACAGCCTTTCCCCATCAATAACTCCTTAATGTTTTAAATTTATGCTTCTAAAAGGGAAAGGTAATGTTGGAAACTGATTATCACCATCAGGAAATTTTTGGAATCTTTTTAATTAATGCACTTTTACAATTTTTCTTGAGAAAAAAACCCAGCAGAGGTGCAGAAAATAACAAAGTCTGTCATAATAGTTTCCTCATAGCAGAATTATTCTTAAATATCTTCCATGAATATCTTTTTGACTCCCTCTCCCCCTACCTTTTTTTCTGGCAAAGTAATCCTATGGGATCTAGGAAATCACTAAGCCCATCAATGATTGATAACAGTGAAGCAGACTCTCAATTATCTCCTAGACCAATCATTTTCTTCCTTCCTCGTTTATCCCTTGTTTTATTTGAGTAGTTCAAGTGTGGATTAAGATTTAGTACTTCACAGAGGTCTGTGATTGATTCTTTTTGCTTGCAAATTTGGAGCATTGTCTCTTTTTTTTTTAAGCAAGCATTGGACTAGTAATGTAAAAAGATCCATTTTACTGCATTTTTGTTTGTCCCTTTGAAGAGTTCCTGCAAACGTAAACAACTCCAGTAAGTCATTGTAACGAAATCCAGTGTTTGTCCAAGGAAAAGTCCACCAGTCTGGCGGAAGAGTCTTCACATGCTGGCAGTGGTTACCCTCTGAATTTTCCACAGTCCCATGCCTGGCAGTCCCCTACTGCAGTCTTGAAAACTTGAGTTGTCAGTTCCCCAATGATGTAGGTACGGATTCATGTTAACCATATCCAAGGACTGATACACAATGACAGAACCCTGTGAAAGTCATTACTGAACACATTTGCTTCCTGAAGGTAGGCCCACGGGGGAAGCCAGCTTATAGAAAGAAGTTTGCTGTTGAATATGGACTCGAAATTAAGCATATATTGTGTCAAGTTTCTGCATCAGGCAAAAATTACCAGAACATTCAGAGTCAATTGACTGCAACTGCATACACCCATGGTCACACTGGGAATTTCCTTGCCCAAGGAGAGGGAGAGTTGATTTCCAGCGAGGCTCTTTCCTTTTGCAGTTGGACAGGCCCTGCCAAACTTGCTCTATGATGTTACTTTTTCTAGGGATCAGGAATGATCAATAGCCATCCTTATTGTCAACTGCCTTTAAATTTCTGTGTATTTAGTCAGATTACAAGGCATGTCTGGTTTAGAAGCCATACCATCTCTTGAAGATAACTTGTGTCTCTGCTCTGCTCGATTTGTGTATGCCTTTTAAATTTTACAGCAAAAATTTTGCAACGAAAAAGACAATCATTTCCACAAATGGGGAAGGCCCACCTCCTCATGGTATATCTGCTTTTCTGACCACTTTTCCACTTTGAATCACTGAGATATAGGGGTAGAGATTGGAGGCTTTTAGGCTTTGTGCTTTCCTTCATTCATAAGTTTAGTTATTACATCAATTCTTTCTATGCTTTTTCTCTGTTGGTAGTCAACAATTTAGGTGAATGCCTTGAAGTTTCTACTATTTTTTGCTGATTACTTGTGTCTCAGACACGTGTACAAAGAGCTTCAAAAAAATAGAGAAAATATCAGAAAGATCTGCTGCTTTGGAACTTCCGAGGCTGTTGTGAAAATATTTCTGATGATACTTCTAACCCCTCAATAAGAAAATGAACTTGTTAGCTATTTCCTCTTTTTTAAACATGTGAAAACATACTAGATTTCATTACTATGCAAGTAAATCAGTTTAAAATTATTATGTTGTTCTTTTTATATAAAAAGATATCTTTTTATATATAGTCTCCATATAGTGAATTCTGAGTGTGAAGTTGGGAGATAAACAAAGTATCATCATCTGAATTGTGGGATAACCTCTCATCTTTTGGTTAATGTTTACTTCTAGGAAGACTCTAACAGCTATTTGAACAACAATGAGAGTGTTGTTTTTCACGGAAGACAGTTGGCCAGAGACATTATACAGAGTGAGATATGAAAGTTATTTTTATTCATTTATTTATTCATTTATTGAATATATATTGAGTGCCTCCTCTGTACCAGGTACTATGCTAGATTCTAGAGCTACACTGCCTGATATGGGAGCAGCTAGCTGCATGTGACTATCTAGCACCTGAAATGTGGTAGTGTGACTAAGAAAATAAATTTTTAATTTTATTTAACTTTAATTAATAAAAATAAAAATACTTAAAGCTGTATAAAAATTTTAATTGTATGTTGAAATAACAATGTTTTGGATATATTAGTTTAAATATATTATTAAAATAAATTTTATCTGATTTTTTTTACATTTTCCATGTGTCTACTAGAATATTGAAAACCTATGACTCATTATATTTCTATAGAACAGCGTTGTTCTGGAGCTTCTGTGGTGAATAAAATAGATATTGTCCTTACTATCACGAAATTTTGTTTTATTATAAACATTAGATATGGAAGATTCCTTTTGATTACTAACTTTAGCAATGAAAATTACACCAAAAATGAATAGCTGATGAAATAAATTGTTATAAGTGGTAAATAATAAATGTTTAAATGCTGTACTAAAAAAGAAAATCCTTTAAGAACCTAAGGAATCCTAAATTTGTAGATGAATGAGGTTTTACTCTTCCAAGTGGTTCTATTATAACCCATTTTATGATGACATATTAGTCATGTTTTTGATTTTGGACAGAAAGTCCATTACTTTATAGAAGTGTTTGTTTAAGTATTATAATAATCCTGTGAGATAAGTATTACTTCTACTTTACAAAAAAAGAAAGATAGTCTTCTAGTGATTATTCAACGTTTAAAAATTTATACGAAAATGATGAACAGAGCAAGGATGCAAACTCATTTTCTCATTTTAAACTTCGAATCTCTGTCTTCTACCAAGGATCAGGTCCCTTGAAGCTGAAGAAGAGGCCTTTGCAATGCTTTTTCCAGAAAATAATACTCTACTTGGAGCTCTGGTCCAGGGCACTCATACAACAGAGGAAAAAAATTTGGCTTTTCCAGGAAAAGGAGTTCACTCCATTCTGGGATTGTTAGTTATCATAACCAGTTAGCTACTGCCAGTCCTCCCCTAATAGGAGTTTTCTCATTTTTCTTTCTCCTGTTCACAGGCCCCTGCTACAAGCTGCATTAAGGACAGTACAAGGTACTCTTAGGTTTAGATACTGGAAAAAATAAATTAATGGAAGCATTTTTCCCAGTGTAATCTGAAATTGCCACTAGGAAAAGCATCTAAAGCAAGGAAGTGAGTCACAAGTTCCAGGATGCTGATAGTGCAGGTGCAGATGGCCTCATGAAAGCAGACTCCTTCAATCCAAATCAGCAAAACAAACTTCAATGACCTGACACTAAAATAAGTGATGGGTGAAGGTGGTCAAAAGGCACAAACTTTCAGTTACAAGATAAATGTATCCTTAAAAAATAAATAAAAGCATAAAATAAGTGACTCTACTTAATTCTTAAATGAATTTCTGAAAGACAGTTTCTAATCCTAATTTAAAATTTCTAGTATTGATTCCTCAATTTAAAGCCTGTACTTGTATAAACTAAAATTAAATCCCTCAGAAGTCAGAAAAAATATTTTAGGAAAGATCTTAATATAAACTTTAATATAAACTAAAAGCAAATAAATCATTAGAAAGACATAAAATAATGTTTTGCAAAAGAAAATAATGTCATTTATTTATTAGTCTAACAAACTCTTTAAAACAGTAGTTAATTTTTATGAAAATTGCCCTTATTAGGCACCTTTATCTTTCATAGCTGTATTATTATTTTTGTAGATTCATCAAAGAACCACCCTCCTTTTCACCAGGACATACTTGAATAAATCAGTGTCGTAAACTAGACCTTGCCACAAATCTATTTATTTATGTATGTATGTATGTATGTATTTATTTATGTATAACAAGTCCTTTATTGAGGAGCAGATACTATTCTTCCCACATAGTCAAACAGAGCAAAACATCAAATTTATGATATAGAATTGGAAAAAAATTAATTAACAAAATTATGTGTGCATTAGGGAAGACTCGAACACAAGTCACAATTATAGCTGAACAGCCTGAAACAAAATGTCTCCTACCCTAAGATACACTAATAATAAATGGTGTCACCCTGCCTCATCTCCTCACCAAAGTAAGTGAACAGTGAACAATTCGCCAATCCCCTAACAAAATCATTATTCTTGATTTTGCAGTATTAATGTTGGATTTTATGGTGCAAATTTTGTAAACCCATTTTCTTTTTCAAATGCTTTTATTCCTGAGGCTTCTTTTTACAACACTTAACTCGGAGAAAACAAGGCTTATCAAAGTCTGTGAGTTGAGATAAATCATAAAAACTAATTTCTGTTCTAGTTTGGGTCTGTGGATTAGTCTCCCTGGAGGAAAAAGTGGATATTTTCACAATCACGTTAAAAGAAGATAGGCATTTAACATACGACAAAGATAAGGGAAAGGATCTCCTTTTACCTTTCTAAAAGAAGGCTTTTCAAACCAGCACAGGATTCACAGCAGGAAGGTAAATACAGTTGCATTCTTAAACTGCATCCATCTTTCACGAATGAAAAAACCACTTCTTTATATGTACAACTCAATCACTTCGTTATACACCTGAAATTAACACAACATTGTTAATCAACTATATTCCAATATAAAATAAAAATTTTAAAAATTAAAAAATAAAAAAATGAAAACCAAAGCAAAACAAACAAAAAAAGAAAAAAGGAAAAACTGCTTCTCATTGGTCTCAATATGGGGACACTATAGATAACCATCTGAAAATAGCCTCCCTGTCCTGGCCCTCTAAGGCATCACCCATCGTGGAGTTGATCTCCCTTTGTTATACAGCAACTTCCCACTAGCTATCTATTTTATAGTTGGTAGTGTATATATGTCTATGCTGCTCTCTCACTTCGTCCCAGCTTCCCCTTTGCCCCCCTGCCCCCCAACCCCATGTCCTCCAGTCCATTCTCTGCATCTGCGGCCTTATTCTTGCCCTGTCACTGGGTTCGTCAGGACCATTTTTTTAGATTCCATATATATGAGTTAGCATACAGTATTTGTTTTTCTCTTTCTGGATTACTTTGCTCTGTATGACATTCTCTGGGTCTATCCACCTCATTACATATAGCTCAATTTCATTCCTTTTTATGGCTGAGTAATATTCCATTGTATATATGTGCCACATCTTCTTTATCCATTCATCTGTTGATGGGCATTTCGGTTGCTTCCATGTCCTGGCTATTGTAAATAGTTGAGCATAGATCTTAATGTGTCTTTCTGAACTGTTGTTGCACTCAAACCCTTTTATTAAACATAGTGAGTTGCAACTAATTCAATAAGTTAAAATCCTTTTCATGTAGTAGATACTAATGAAAGATACAATTTTTTCAGGCTATTTTATGATTATGTATAGCCAATACAGAAATATATTACATTTTGCCTGGTTTTCAGCTGGAAAAGTTTTTATTTATTTTTTTAGTATGCAACATAAGGCATCTCAGATGACTACTTTCATGTAATTCCCCAAGTGAAAATTTTTTAGTGTTTTGCCCCTTTAGAGGTGTGATTGCAAGTTTCTTACCTTTATTACTAACGGTAAGAGATGGTGATTGTTCTGCCTAATTGCAGATATTTGTGGTGAGTAGGAAAAGATATGCTGAGGACATCAACTCTCTGTTGCTTTTTTACTGTGTAAATAGCATTGCAGTGTAATTTCTTTTCAATGATAGAGATGGTTTTCTTTTTATATTCTCATATTAATCAAACTTAAAAATACACATATGTGGGGACTTCCTAGGTGACACAGTGGTTAAGAATCCGCCTGCCAATGCAGGGGACGTGAGTTCCAGCCCTGCTCCAGGAAGATCCCACGTGCCATGGAGCAGCTAAGCCCATGCACCACAACTATCGAGCCTGCGCTCTAAAGCCCATGAACCACCACTATCAATAGTTGCAGCCCATGTGCTGCAACTACTGAAGCCCATGAACCTAGAGCCTGTGCTCCACAACAAGAGAAGCCACCGCAATGAAGAGCCTGCTCACCGCAAGGAGACCCCACTAGCCACAACTAGAGAAAGCCCGTGTGCAACAGTGAAGACCCAATGCAGCCAGTAAATAAATAAATTTATAAAAATACACTTATGTGAATCAATAAAAGCTTCAAGTGAATGTCACATTTCTGAGAGATTTTCATGGTGTTGGAGGGAGACTAGATGGCAGTGGAACCAGAATGCCTAAGGAGTAGAACAAGAAGAAAACAAAAAGGAGCACTTTTTAGAAATTTACATTTATAAACAACCATGACTCAGAAAACCAAATAAAAATAATGGTTAATAAACTTTCCAATTTTAAATATGCAAATTGTTCTCAGATTATACTGAAATATAAATATAGCAAATATTTTTATTCCAGTTTGCTGTTACTACTGCCAAATATCCAATTAAGTATCCAAATTAACTTGAAAACTAATTAAGAAGAATAGTAATACTGCTTATATATTTTCAAGAAATGTTCCAGATTTCCTCTTCAGTCTGGGACTCCACCCTCCTTTACAGTCATTCATTCTTTTTCTCTTTCTCTCAATTATTCCACAATATTTTTAGGCTGTCTACTACCTGCTAGTCACTGTTTTGTGTGCTAGGGTAGAGTCAGGGACAAGAGAGAAGAGGTCAATTCTCTCAATGGTCTCCTGGAGCTTGCCTTCCAGTAAAGGAATGAGAAAATAGAGAAGATGGCTTCAGTTATTGATAAACGTTATACAAAATAACAAAGTACCAGAAGCCAAGTGGCTTAAACAATAGAAATACATTGTCACAGTTCTGGAAGGTAGAAGTCCAGGTCAAGGTGTTGGCAGCTTCGATTCCCCCTGGCGGCTGCGCAGAAGCATCCTTTCCATGATTCTTCCCTAGCTTCTGGTGGTTTGGTGGCAATCTTTGGTATCCTTTAGTTTGTGGAAGCATCACCCCAATTTTGATCTTCACATGTTGTTCTCCCATGTGTGCAGGAGTAGTACATAAGAAGATCAAAGAATAGGCAGGGCCCAGATTTTAGGGCTCTCTGGAGACCATAGGAAAGAATCTGGAGTTATCCTGATTTCAAAAGTCTCACCCAGACAGTTTTGAAGAGAGAGCTGATATATATTTTGAAAGACCACTCTGGCTGACATTTCTCTTTTCTTTCTGTGTAGGCCGTCTAATTATCTAAACTCTTTGTGATTTCACTTTTTCTCAACACCTAGATCAACTATTGTCATTTTCATTCCATGGATATGTTAGCAGAAGTAGGAGAATCAAACACTGTCGGGCACAGTATTGACTTAGAAAGCTCAACTGCCATCTTTATAAAAGATCCTCTTTCAAAGCATGGTGCTAATTGATTGCTACACTTAGTATTATTTCACTTTACATTCAGTCCTCCCTTGGTATCCACTGGGGATTTGTTTCAGGACCCCCACAAATGCCAAAATTTGCAGACTCTCAAGTCCCTATTTAAGATGGCATAGAGCGTCAACCCTCTCTATCTGTGGGTTACTTGTCCACAGTACAGTTTCAATCCACAATTGGTTGAATCTGCAGATACAGAACCCATGGATATGGAGGGCCAACTGTACGTTTAAAAACGTTTAGAGGTTACAGTCTTCATGGATTTTTTTCTTAAACAGAGAAGTGAAAGCTCATCCTTCTAGATCTAGGCTAAACCTTACCTCCTCTTGAATGCTTCCCTCAAAGCCTCTATGTCACTATTGCTTCCTTCGTTTTCAAACCTGAAATTTAACACTTTTCATATTTTATTGCAACTATTTGTTATTTCATGCACCAGACAGTCTGTGAGCTTCTTTAGTTCAAAAACTTTTTGCTTTTTAAAATTTTTCATCTGTTTATAACCAGCATGTTTCACAATCGCTGCCAACGGGGAAAAAATAAAGGCGTTTTGATGATTACAATACTTCTCTTAGGACTATTCTCTAAAAGAACTTTATTTCCCATCATCCAACAGAGATAAAGATACTCCAAAACGAGATTTTAATAACCTTGTAGTCGTTTCATCATATCCACTTTAGACTTTTATAGATGAATTGTTGTCATTCCAAAAGTAACTTGTTTTTGTTGAAGCTGGGCCTTGTTCTTAGTACTAACTGGAAACCGAATTCTTCAGCAGTGAGTGCGTCTCTAATTTTATGCTTCTTGTAACAACTTTCACTAGAGAATTTCCTTCCCTTTATCTCCCAGGGGAGAAAGGAGACAATATTCATTATTAAGTTATTCGTTAATGACTTTTTCAGATCTTCTGTTTATTATGCGTGTTGAATTTCAAATTTGTGATTGTAACCATGTCAACCTGTAAAACTTGTAAGTTGCAATGCCCTCACTAAGACGAAAAGGATGGAATTGTGTTTTAAGCATCCGTGCTGTCACTATGTTGTTCTTTGTGGTATGTTGATATGCATAAGGGTGACTCTGGTGACAGATGATTCCAGCAGTGTTGTTTTTGAATCACATGGACTTTGCATGCATTGCAGATTGTGTATCCCAGTCTTTCATACCTCTTTTTATATCCATAGAGCTGTATTTAATGTAAAAAATTAGAGTGGCTTATTAACGATGACTTAAATGAAGTTGAAGATTACTTTATCCCAAATTCATTGAGTTTCTATGGTGTACTAAGCACCAGGAAGGCAGGAGTGAAGACTGTGGTGGCCAGATCATCCAGGTTTGTCCAGGACAGTCCCAGTTTTAGCACAGAAAGTCCTGAACCCTGGGGACTTCCTCAGTACCAGTCAAATTAATTATCCTACATTTGACAGACTTGTATTTAATTATAAAGGTTAAATTTTAGTCCTATTTTTTGTCTTTTTTTTTTCCCCAAAACAGATAGTATTTAGAAGACAATAAAATAAAATTTCTAAAATACGTATGAACAAAATAAGGATGAGAGTTATTTAGATGAAATTTGTTTGGTGAAATGACTGCTGCGATGTCTCATACCTTTCCTTGAAGAGGGTAGCAAGTCTGTCACTGAGTGTTATCAGGCAATTGACTCATTGCACTTTGTGTACTACTATATATAAAATAGATAATCAACAAGGCCCTACTGTATAGTACAGGAAACTATCCTCTATATTTTGTCATAACCTATAAGGGAAAAGAATCTGAAAAAATATATATATGTATACCTGAATCACTTTGCTGTATACCTCAAACTAACATAACATTGTAAATCAACTGTACTTCAATTAAAAAAAGAAAGAAGGGTACACTGCCTGATGTCCCCTTCCAAGTCAGTGATTCAGTGATGGGAAGATGGTTGAAAACCAAGTGAGAGTTCTTTACTTCCCTCTCACTTAAACTTAAGTTATACCTTCTTCAATTTAGGTCAAACCTTCTGCCTGTGAATTATGAGTATTCCCTTTTATAAAGAATAATTGCCTATAGACCTAAGTAAAGGGAGCACTAGACAGGGGCCTGTGGTTGAGCTATGCTTTGTTTGGGTTGGCTGTTTGATAAGGGGGATGCTGACTAAACTTTTCATCCATTTCTTCTCAAGGAGAGAGAAGAATTCCCACCTCAGAGGATTGTTAAAGAAATGAAACAATAATACGTATAGAACAGAAAATGCAATTTCTCCATCTCTGGGAATTTAGTTATTCCTGAGGAGAATTTTTTTTCCAGTTTACCACCAAAACCTTCTTTTGGATAGAAAATATTAACTCTTGAGCACATTTTTTGTGTTTATTTCTTGAAGAAGCTGAGCTTGTTTCTTGCGATTTTAAGACATTCTGGTCTTTTTGTTTGCCATTTACATGTGTCATATGTATAAGTAAATACTAACCCTTTCTGAACTTGTCACATTAAGGTATATGGGTTCATTTTTCAGTATCTCAAAGCCAGTGATGACTCAGATAATAAAACCTGCTCAAACCGTTGTGATAGTCAAACAATGGTGGCTGACTACTTGGAGAACCATGTGGAGATTCAAAGATGCCTCGTCCATTATTAGAACAAAGGGGCAGGAAATAAAAATCTTGAAAGATAACTGAAATAATGCCAGACTATATACAAAAAATTCTCCAGCACACAGAAGTCCCATTGTTAGAATGACACAGAAACTATGGGATGTAGACACATAAGACAGACTTTCTAAGCTCAGGAAGACAGAATGAGACAATAAACAGCAATTTCAAATATTATTAACATTCTCTGACCATAACAAAACCAAAGATACAAAGGACGTGGTTAATAATAGCAATGATAACAGAAATAAGTATATGATTAGCTACCATAAGTCAACATTATGGAAAATATAAGAAGAGGGAGAAGAAGTTGCTTTTCTCTGGTGTGAGTAAATAGTTATCACCCGGCTTGGGCCTTGCACAATTCCTAGACTTCTCTAGGAAGCTGATCTCAGATTACCTGTCACAACACTACTTCCATGGACATGACTGAGTTAAGATGAAGGAGGGATGATGTATTCTAGAGGCTAATTGTCATTCTTGTTTACTGTGCAAAGCTTGAAGTGGTACTGGACTTGGCTTGGGGGTAGCTTTGAGTTGTAATGGGAATAACAAAAAAGACAGGTGGAAAACCAAGGCGGTGGCTTTTCTATGTCAAGGTGAATCCTTACACACTGGGACTTCATCCCCTATAAGCATTCACTTCCTTTGGGTGAGTTGGGCATGGTGGAGTGGGGGGGAGAAGTTGTGTCTGTGTAGCTGCTGAATCTCCCAAGGAGATAATGTGCTAAATTGCTTGTCCTGTATTCTTTTGTAAAGCTCAGTCAATATGCTTGTGAATTAGAAGCCCATTGTGTCTCATGAGTGCTATCGGTGGCGTGAAATTCGTGGTGCTTTGGTGAGGTTTTATGACCCGTGTGGATCTGGAGATCATGAGAAGCAGATGGCAGCTTTTCATGTAGGTACAATAGTATGAATTTTATACTATAAGATGGTGAAGGTAGAGATGCATGAGCATGTTTGAGAAAGAGTTTGAGTGGGGTAGAACCGTCATGAAATTGCATCACAGCTATCCAAATGGGAAAATGACAGGTGGAGGCGAGGGAGGGGGCTGAAGGAGTGGGTGGAGGATGGGATATGTGTGGGAGAGTATAGAAAGAGGGCCAAGCATGACAGAGCCATGAAAATGTATGGTGAGTTTGATGAGTGATACAAGAAAATTGATTGTGTTTAAATGACAAAGTCTTTTTATTGGAAGTTTTGGGTGTCTGTTCTGAGATCATTAAGTGGGAAATTTTTTCTGGTTATCTTTTGAAATTGTGAGTAAATAAAAATGTCTTTTTTCCTCTATGATTTCTAGATTTCAACTTGAATGATTCTGCAGCTTTTCAGGTATGGATAAATCAAGAGAAATGAGCGAGGGTTTTTATCTTTGTTCTTTAATCCAGAAATGACAATTTTATGCAATACTAGGATTTCACTCAAAATACTCCACTTTCACTTCAATGTCTATAACTCCTATCTTAATTACTTGTGAAATATTGAAGGATAAAGGAGGGTTTTAAGATTCTAATGAATAATTGAAAGTAAGGGAAACCCTGGGTTATGAGTGGGGTTTATCCCAGTGACTACCACACACAAGCTTACAAATCATTAGAGACTGCTGCTCTGAGTTTCCCTCTTTGATGATAAATAGATGTGTTATTCATCTTGTTATAGCTACTCTAACATTTGGATTAGTTCCCACAAATCTTTCGGGCCATTGGGACATGAAACAGAAGCAAGATTTTAGTCCATCATCCATAATTAATTAGCTGTCTTTTAGAGGAAGTTCTTTCAACTCTCTGGGATTCTTTTTGTTCATCTGAAAAGCAGTGGTAGAATAAACCCTTAAAGTGAGATAATGGATGTAGAAGCTCAAATTGCCTCTGCGAGGATAATGTATTATATAAATATGATGCCTTTAGAACAATAGTTATATCACATTCCATCTTAAAATCAACTCCACACTTTTAACCAGTGACCTACATACATGCAAATACACACATATATTATTTTGACTAATTCAATTTGATGCTTTTTTATGTTAAATATACTAATTGGTTGATTTTTAAAAATTTTACATTGTATATTAAAAAATAAACTTTTTCCTTCTTTCCTATATATGAATTAGAGGCTTTTCTCTAGGGAAACTGACAAATACTTTAGCTGTAAATATGCAAGGCAATCATTTTCAGATTGAGGCATAAGGTTGGTTTAGTAACCTACATGTAGATTTTGAGCTGGTTTATTACATGTTGTATGTATTTCGTTGTAACAATCAAATAAAAATTGTAATAAGGCATTATGTAATGGCATGACTTTAAGAAATTATGAAACTTATGGTCAATATGAATTTTAATTTTTATACTAACATCTTATTTTTATACCAACATTTTAAATTTGTAATCTGTTCATTCTGTATTATGATCAAGAAAAGATGCTTTCTCTCAAGGCTTATCAGTTTAAGCAAATACTTACTTGGCCTGTGTCTAGAATAAGGGTCCTGAAGTACCTTACCAGTCTCTGTATGTGAGGTGTTCTAGCCAATTTTCAGCTTTCCTCACTATCTCTGAATGCAAAGATTTCTGGCAGTCTCTCAGGGACTATGCAACTAGAAAGTAAATACAGTGGACCTGGGCATGATTCGGGGTAAATCAGTTGTGTATATTGTTTAGTTGTTTCAAAGACAGGACAAACTCTGTGAATTGGATGGATTTTTGTAAGAATCAGGCTATATAACAGGAAGCTAGTGTTTCTTGCCCAGGACAAAGAAATTACAATTAAAATAATTATTTTAATATCTGTGAAGGGACAAGGACAAGGTACTGCTTGGCTATAAGAGAATAAGCTTATGAAAGGATTATTTTTATATGAATAGAAGTCATAAATAAAGATTTAAAGCAACAATTGATTGTCCAGAGGTCCAGCAGAACCACATTTAGGGTCAGGATTTTTAAGCAAAAATTAGGAAAAAATCAAATCAACTTTTACTCAGGTTTTAACTATTTCATGGGTGCCTAGATAGCATAATTCTGGATTTTTATATACTTGTATTTGAAAGATGAAGGGAGACTACATTCTTTGGTTTTGATATTCCTCAGCAGATAATTCTGCAGGTAGTTTACCACTTTTCACTTCAACATTTGCTCTGTTTGGGTTGAATAGAATTAAAAATATTTCTTGAAGACATATGGAAAGGAGGTGTGAGGCAATTCTCACTCTATTAACACATTTCTTGACAGATTCTCAGATTGGTCAAGAAATGCTAACAATTTTCAGGGAACTGAGAAGTGTGTAACATGGAGGTGATGCGTGTCCTTGAGATGGCTCAGGAAAAGCCCAAGAGTTAAATAAGCTTCTCTTTAAATAACTTGAATTGCTGTCGAAAGATTTTGAAGAGAATGATTGGAAGTAGATGATTTTAGGCCTATTTATGTTCAGTTAAAAAAAACGTTTCCCACCACGAATTAATGCAAATATGAAGATGCTGAACGGAAAGGATGAATTTTTCAAAAATAGAATTTGGTAAAAATGTTTGTCTCTGATGTGATGAGCATCTTTACTGTAACACAGTGCAATGTAAATATCTTACTCAGGAAAATAGATTCTTTTGGCCTCTGCTTCTCCTACTGTCACCTTTGTTGTACATCTGAGACTGTGGCTTACAAAGACAGAAGGCAGAAAAGACCATTCCCATCCAACGGAGTATTCCGCTGCTGGATATTTTTTTAAATCTGTCTTTCTTTTTCATGAACTCTCAAATATTTATCTGGAGCCAAATTATATGGAGGTAACAGGAGGCGGCTTGTACAAGTATATGGGATATATTTTCTCATCAAATCTATAAATATTTTGAAATGAGAGCTTTCTCTGAAGAGTTTCATAGCACTTTTTTTCTCTGGGATCAGCTTTGGTAAAATATAAAACAGCTGTAGATTGGTAATTTTGCACATAAAGTGGCTGCAGGTTGGTAAAAATAGAAAGTGGAAAAAGTGAACCATTTTCAAAAGGCCCCTTTTATTGTTCTCCTTCTTGCTACCTGGTGGGTATTGTCGCTGATTTGGTAGGAAAAACCTCAGTACTCTTAGGTGATGCATCCCTCCTGCTGACCCATGTCTGTGAGACTAAATCTTTTGCCCACCAGTTCCTGTAACCACCCCTGCGTCAAAAATAAAATCTTGCGTTCCTCCTGGTAGCTTTGTATTAGTAGCTTGGAGTAAACGGCATCCTGGGCCCATAAGCTTAAACACAGCTGGATAATCTAGGTTGTTTTACTTATTTTTAGTGAAGAGGAGAGAGGCTGGGCAAGTGCCTGGCACGTGTACTTTCCAGCTTCAGGCATTGGGAAGGGGTTAGCAAAGGACACGTTGACAGAGTCTGTACGAGGCTGACCGACAGTGAAGGAAAACAGAATCTGCTTTTACACGAACTTAGCACATTGCAGGAGAAATAGACCAAGTGTGTACACAAGATAAAAAGAAGTTCCTAAAGGGTAGCTTTCTTTGGATTTTACCAGAAAAAGCGACCTGCTATGTGAGATGTCACAGGAATTTATCAAACTGGAATTTACCTTGGATTTTGAATTGTTTTTTTTTCCTTTGCCTTGGTTTTGCCATTGAGATAGTGGATGAAATTTTCATTTAAACTCCCTTTGTATCTTAATAATTGGTACTAAACGTGTTTGGATTCCTAACCTGTCCCAGAATCATGACTCTGGGATGAGAAAGATGAATAGTAAAGAAAAGAAGGCTAGTGACTAGAAAGAACTTCTTTTTCACTCCTAAAAAATTTCCCCTTTATCTCTAATAGCTTATTCTTAAGTGATGTTCTACCTGATACATGTAGGTTAACAATAACAGCTGTGTACCTGATAATAAATAGTTTTATTCTGATCTTCAAATCCCAGTACTTTCCTTTGATTGATATTTTTGGTTGAAACTTTATTTTTTTCAAATAATGACATTTTAAAATTATGGTAATATAAAAATGTACAAAAAAGAAAGTGTCAATCGTTCAATAATTTGCTATCCATAAATAAACATAATTTACGTTAAAATGAATATTTTTCTTCTTTGCTTTAATTTAGACAATTGTTTTTTTTTCAAACTGTGGTTTCTAACTTATTAGGGACAATAAATTAAACTTGTGGACAACCATATTAAAACAACAAAATAGAACAGAATAGAAATTTCATTTCATATAACATGGGTACATGTATTAATGAAGATTTTGTTTTAATTGCTTGTGTGTGTGTGTGTGTGAGTGTGTATTTGTGTATGTACTGCTTGATGTAAATTTTATTTCTTCCTGTAGTTAACAGTCAAATAAGTTTGTAAGCTAATGACTTAGACAATGGATGGAAGTCAATCTGAATCTGAAAAAACAGAACTGGAGACACAGTTTAAAATTAGAGTTGAAAATGAGACAAGATGGAGGGCCAGAAAGGAAAGAGAGAGCAAGAGTGAGACAGAGAATGGGAAGAAAAAAGGAAAGGAATAGAGATAATGGAGTTCTACTTGAGGCCTATTGGCGTCTTTTGCCTTAGACTTGTTTCTCACACTAGAAAGCTTCTTCCGATGAGCATTTGAGACATGAGATGGGTGATGAAACTGTGATGTACTGCAGGAGTAGGGACCGCCTTTAAAACAGGAGAGATGGGACATGATCTGAGATGTATGATTTTAGCATGCTCTTCCCTGCCAAGAGTCCTCTCCTGGAAGATGGCACAGTGAAATTCACTCTAAGCTTCATTCCCTTTTTAAAACCTTATGAAGCACACATACTTCCTGGTCAGGCCCCAGTTAAAGTCAATAGCAGTCATCTGGCTCCCTGCTTGAGCAATTTCACCTACCTGGGACTCAGGTTTTCCTTAATGAAACTAAGATGTTGTGTGAGATAATGTCAGAATTCCCTTCTAATCCAGATATTATATGATTTATATGTGGGATGACCAAAGGAACCGAAAAAGAGATTTTGATAGGCATAAAGTGATAGAAAGTTGGAAGTGAAAACACATGCTTAGCTGGGAAGGTACTGGAGCTAAGTTCAAAACCAGTTTCCAAATTCAAGAACTTTCCAAGGACTGACTGAAGAGAAGGGAATTACAATACTAGCACTACTTACTATTTGCTATTTGCTAGATGCCATACTTAGCTCTTCACTGTGTTTTTCATCCCATCCCAACAATAATATCTATAGTGTAGGTCCTATTAGATTTGTACCTGAGATACAAGGTAACTCAGTGATTAATTAATAGAATCAGAAACCACATCTAGCTTTGTCTGTTATAAATCCCTTACTTTTCATTGATATAATCTGCCAAGTAGGCTTTTGAAACCTAATTAGGATTAAATTTTATATTGTTGAAAATCTGTGCTGATAGTCTCAATATTCAGATTTTTAAAGCTTATGCTGTATAATGGGAATATGCAATGATTAGTATGAAATGAAGCATAGAGTGTACAGAGACAGAAAGTACGGGCTTTAACATCAGGGGCATCTTCTGCCAGTGATAGCTTTGTCAAGCTGTATGAACCCCTGAAGTATAGCTTCTTTATCTTTGAAAGACGTTAAAAACATTTCTAGTAACCTGTCCTGTGTGCCTCAGTGTCGTAACTAGGATAAAACAAATAAATCTTCTTGAAAACATTTTGTAAATTTTAAAACAGTGAATAAATGAATAACATATTACTTAAATTTATTCTTCAATTTACCCATTGCCTGAATAGGAGAGGGACTTTATAAGATGAGGCTGTGTAAACTATTAAGTTTTGTAATTATAAATTTTACATCTGCATAAAGAAACAGTGAAAACAATATTAATTATTAAAATCGAAAAACAGCTACATCACAAACATCCAAGTGAGAAACATGGGTCTTAGGAGGGTTGCGTGATTGGATGTACTATGAGGTTAAAAGTACAAACACAGTGAGAAACAGTACCCCCTGATATGGGAAGAGTGAGATCAGGTGACTTGGATAACTGATGGCAGAGGCAGTTTGATAAAAGACAAGCAAGATGAAAGATCACCAAATCAAAGCAAGAACTATTTATTCTCAAAGATGAGGTGCAATGGCATTTTGAGCACGAAAGACGTGGTTGTTGTTATATGAAAAAAAAAAAAAATCCATAAAGGCCTTTAAGCCAACAGTGATGTTGTAGGACAAGAGTGAAACAAGCTCACAAGTTTTACTGTAAGAGGTTTGGAAAAGAAAATCAATGTTTTCTTTATCAAGTGCTGGTTCTCCTTTCTTTGAATTCTGTGTGAAGTGTTGGTCGTATGTATAAACTCTTCCCAGGGCTGTAAGAAAGAGATCAGGCTTCAAGTACCTGTGCTGGTGAAAAGCTGGGCAAGTTTCAGCTTTATCAAACTCAGAGTCAACCTCCCCTTGACTAGACTGAATTTTGAAAAGCAACTCTCCAAGGTTGAATTAGTCCACATTTAGTAACTTTGAAAATAAGATTCAGAATGTGAAAAGCCATGAAGTGTTTAAGAAGTTTTGATGTAAAATGCTTTGGAAATTAAAAATGGGTATTCATAAGCAAATGGAAAGATGACTTTATTCATATTTTAATGGTTAAGGAAGAAGTATTCATTGGTAAATACTTGATCTACTTAGAAGCATGACATTGGCCATAATTCAGCTAAGGCCATCTTATGCAAGACACAGTAGCAGAGCAGAAGAAAAGCATTCAAAAAGGCGTTGCTTTCAAAGAATAATTTTAGTAACTACTATAAGCCACCTCAATTACTAATAGAAATAATTGTAATAATATATTAAAGTAGGTCATGTATTGAGTATCATCTTCTATATATATAATTTTCCAAAAAATACTTTCTATATGCTAATCCTCTCTATCAGAACAACTCTGATTCATTGATATTACAGTTGTTTTACAAATGAGAGACTTGGGGCTTGATGCAGGAGGAGGGTTGTGGTTTGCTCATTTACACAACTGGATTCTAGAAATGTCCAAGCAAGTAATCAAAACTTCTTTATGTCCAAAGATTATTTTTTCCTTCCTCTTTGCCACCTCCTCTTTCCTCTCCCCTTCCTCTCCCTCTTTATTCCCCTCCTCCACCCTCTCCAACTCTTCCTCCCCCTCCCCCTTCCACGTCTTCTTAATTTGCTTTCAGAGGCAGAAACCCATGGCCTCATAAAGAAAGGAGCAGTCAAGCAGCATATGGAAAAGGCACAGGACTGAGATACAGGAACCCAGAACACTAGCTGGGCTTCTTTTCTTCAGCTAATGTTTAACTTGGACCAGCTATGTAATTGCTCTGTAAGAGTGACGAACATGAGAGCCTCTGCCTCTGAGCAGTGTAAGCACGTAGTTCTGAGCGAAGCCTATTTGAATCATCACATGAAGAAACTCACATTCTTGAAATAGGTCTTAGGGATGAAAATAATGGTCCTGATTTTCAAGGCTTAAAGTTAAAATAGTGAAGAACTTCTGGTTCCAGGATGAGGAAAGATAATAAAAACTGACAACCCTCCAGAATTAAATCTGCCAATACTTAGAATGATGCATGAAATGAATGTAACTTTTTAAAAAGTGTACGTCATACATTTACTACCAACAATCCTCTCAACTCCAAGATTGGGCACATGAATTAAAAATAAAAATTCATTGCACCTACTCAGTAATGCATGCTAGTAATTTTCATAGAAAGGTACAAACTTTGTTAAAAATTGATCAAGTTTGCAAATGATTTGGCTACAGATATTTATAATACATATATTTAAAACTATATGATAATTGATACAGTTGAATATGATTTGAGGAAATGACAAATGATTCCAGAAAACACTCCTGTAAACTTGCACAATCTGAAAGAAATGACAAAAATGAGCTAACCAAGTGTACTAACTGGGGAACCAGCTTTATAATGAAGGTCTAAAAATATATTTGTGAAAAATAAGCTTATAAGAGAGTTGGTAGGCTTCATTCAAAATTTATAAGAAGCTCAAGTTTAAGAAGCTTAACAAATCAGTTAAATATTACCTGGCTATCTAGAAAGGAAGAAAGAAGAAAAGGAGGGAAAGAAAAAAAGGAAGGAAGGAAGGGAAGGAGAGAGAGAAAGAGAGAGATGAAAAAACAAACAAACAAAAAAAAAGCACCTCTTCAAGTGCCAAAAACCAAGAGAGAAATGCAAACCAGAGCACCTATGACTTGAGCTCAAACCACAGGTGACTCTGTGGTGGGGATGGGTATATGGGGCTATTTGTCTCTTTCTCCAGTATTCTTGCTTTTAATGTCCATTTGGAGAATCAGGAAACTAAGTCACAGACTTGAACCAGGAAAGGGGATAAAACCAACATCTTCAAATGTCTGCACTTTCAGTAAAATGTAGACTAAAAATCTACCCTCCAGCTGATGAAAAACAACAGCTAAAACCCATATAAATTTTTGAAAAAGTCTACGTTTATCTGCTTTGTCAGTTAGTCAAATTTAAAAAAATAATCTAATTTGACAGTTGGAAAGCCAAAGTTTATACCTCTTTTAAATGTGTGGTTTCATTTTGTGCTACTTGCATATTTTAAAAACTCTCAGAACAAGGAAACAGAGAGAGAGAGTGTGAGAGAGAGAGGAGAGATAGAGAGAGAAGAGAGAAAGAGGAGAGAGAAGATAGCTAGCCTCTCAAAGCAGTGAAACTTAAAACTTGTGGGAAGCCATCAGAAGTAAATAAATGTACAATTTCTCTTGTCAGGCATTCCCACACTTGAACAACAAGGGATTCTCAGCCTCAAGAGCTTAATATAATAGAAATACATTCAGAAAGAGAATATAGTAATATAATAAGCATGCCCACAATTATAAATGAAGGAGTTGAAACCCCAACATAAAAAGGATACAATGGTACAGCTACTATGGAGAACAGTATGGAGGTTCCTTAAAAAACTAAAAATGGAACTACCATATGACCCAGCAATCCCACTACTGGGCATATACCCAGAGAAAAACATAATCCAAAAAGACACATGTACCACAATGTTCATTGCAGCACTGTTTACAATAGCCAGGTCATGGAAGCAACCTAAATGCCCATCAACAGATGAATGGATAAAGAAGATGTGGCACATACATACAATGGAATATTACTCAGCCATAAAAAGAAATGAAAGTGCGATATTTGTAGTGATGTGGATGGACCTAGAGACTGTCATATAGAGTGAAGTAAGCCAGAAGGAGAAAAACAGAATCTAAAAAAATGGTACTGATGAACCCAGTGACAGGGCAAGAATAAAGATGCAGATGTAGAGAATGGACTGGAGGACATGGGCGGGGGCGCAAAGGGGAAGCTGGGATGAAGTGAGAGAGTAGCATTGACATATATATACTACCAAATGTAAAATAGATAGCTAGTGGGAAGTTGCTGCATAACACAGGGAGATCAACTTGATGGGTGATGACTTAGAGGGCCAGGATAGGGAGGGTGGGAGGCAGTCGCGGGAGGGAGGGGATATGGATATATATGTATAAATACAGTTGATTCACTTTGGTGTAACTCAAAAACTGGCATAATAGTGTAAAGCAATTATATTCCAATAAAGAGCTTAAAAATAAAAGGATACGACGAATAAAGCATAAGATCTTAAAAATACTTGACTAAACTTTACACAAATAAAAAAAATCACAATTTAAAATTTTAAAAATAGTTGAAGAGGGTTAATGAAATTGAAGTAGATATGAGGCAGTTATATAAAATGAAAAATATAAAAAGATGGAAAATGTAAAAGACTAAAAGCCAAGGAGTGAAGACTTAGAAGATGTAACATATTTCTGACTGGTCCAGAGGGAGATATTATACTTAGAATATATTTTAGTAGAAAATGGTAAAGAAAGTCATGGTTGAGAATTTTCCAGAGCTAACAAAACACAGGTATTCTTCATTTTGACAATGAGTCCTGAGCAGAACTGATGAAAATAATCCATTCCTAGACACATAAATTTGATCCTGCAAAACACCAAAGTCAATGAAAACATTGTAAAAGCAACCAAAAAGAAAATGCAGTCTATCTATAAGAATCACACCTTAAACTAAAGGCAGAAATTTCCTGACCATAACATAACAAATACTTTTAACTAGAAATAAATAACAAAATAAACCAGTTAGTTTAAGCATGTATAATATACTATCATATGAGGTAGGTTTTAAAAAAAAGATATACATAACTGCATAAAAATGCAATGAGAGAAAGATGTGGGAATTGGTGGGTCTTAAGAACATATGGGTGGGTTTTTATTTTCCTCACTGCTTTTATGTGCATGCATTTTTATGTATATGCAGCACATAGTTGGTAAAAATTCATTAAATATACCAATTTTTTGTTAAAAAAAAAAAGAATCATTTAGACTAACAGCAGGTATATCAAGACCATTAACTTAGGACAGAGAGGCAGTGCTGTAATATCCTCAAAAGTTCAAGAAGACAAAATAAATCTGTCTACAACATCCAGCAGAGCTATTATTGTTCAGGAACAAGGGCTGTCTTAGGTTGGTTTCTGAAAAAGAAAATCCTAGAACAATGATTCATTTGAAAGTGATTCATTAGGAATTGCTGTCTGGAAAAAATTGATAGGACTGGTAATGACATTCAGTGTATATGTCTAATAAATGATATGCAAAACTCTCCAAAAGTTTTTTAATAAAATAGATTTTCTTCTGGGAATTTCTTTAGCATGGGACATTCATAATTTTTTTTTTTTTTTTTGGCTGCATTGCATGGCTTGCATGGTCTTAATTCCCCGACCAGAGATTGAACTCAGACCCTCAGCAGTGAAAACTTAAAGTCCTAACCACTGGACAACCAGGGAATTCCCATGGGATATTCATCTTTATCATCTCCTGATGCACCCTTTAATTTTATATCTTATTTGCTAGAATTTTGTCAGATGATCATACACAGCTCTAAGGGCAGGTAAGAAGACCACTATTTTATTTGTTTATGTGTCCAGATAAAATTTAAGATTTTCTTACTAAGTAGGTGAGGAAATGTGTATTGAATTAGGCAAATAGTAAACCTTGCAATACAATTTTTATGTACATGGTATGACTATAATATCATTCAACAAATTTATTAAAGATGACTTTTATGCTGTATTTTTTTTTCCAAGTTGTGGATTTGGGAGGAGGCTTAGAAATTACAGCTAAATAATATGTTGTCTCTGTCCTCAAGGAGTTGATAGCCTAGGAGAAGGAGATAACAATAACATATTTTTTTCATTAAGATATATTGATATTTGAGTTCAAAGGTGGAAAAGACTGCTTCCACAAGAATCTTGAGTAAATTAAGAAAGATATTTTAAGGCAGAGAAAAATCATGGACAGGGTCAGAGAGCTGAATTAATATTAGGTAGCTATGAGAAAAACTAGGTTTGCCTGGAGTTCTCTGAATGTAGTAGGCCTGAATTGTCAGGTTTTGGCTCATATGGTTTAAGGAATACGAACCCATCAAAATTTCTGAGCCATGTTGCTTAATTTTTTGTTTGTGGCATGTTGCATTTGCTGTGACTTTGTGTTACATCTCATTCCTGAAGTTACATCTCATTCCTGAAGTTACATGTTAAAGAAAAACAACAAAAAACTTTTAGGATTACTGCTGTGATACACATATGGTGCAAACGAATGTGGTCTTTCAGCTTCTAATGATAGTTGTTGGCTAGGCTTACAGTTTTTTTTAATAACCATTGTTAACCATCTTTATATCAACTTCTCTTCTTGTGAAACATATCATCTAAAGTTTCAAGAAGACCCTCCCTGTAAATATGGCATACTATTTTTACAAATCAACTTTCGTTTCCTCCTGAAACTGCATTAAGTTCATGGCAGTGAGATTATGTAGAAATAAACCTGCAAGTATGAGAGAATGGGAGAAGAAATAATAGAAAAGGATCATGGAAGTTAGAGAACATGTAGATGAGTAGAAAACAACATGGCAGACTTTCACACACTGACTCCTAAATCAGCAGTGGGGAAAGCTGAGAACGAACTGGACTTACACTGCAGAATTACCAGAAGGCTTGGGAATTCACAACACCAGATACCTTTCACAAGTGGGGTAAAAGATAAAGGCAGTAAGATAAGTCAAACATTGGCTAAAGAAGTTGGATCCCCATATGACTGTCACTATTCTCTGTAGCTCAGTGCCTGTGCCCTCTCTTCCTTTCAAAGGAGTGTAGGTTTAGTTTTCGGAGAAGGTAAAATAGAATGTGTCTAGACTGGTTAGCAGACCAGGTATGAACAGCATGCTGGATGCTAATAACCAAAATTCTAGTTGGTTCTTTCGGGGCACAGCATTTCTTAAGAAACTGGTGGATGTTAGAATAAAACTCAAAAAAAAAAAAAATTCACAGAGGAACCAAAAGTAAACAACCCCACTCATGTACTTGTTGCTCTGAAGCATCTTTGTAATCTCCCATTTCTAAGGATGAGAATCCAGCCCACGATTAGCATGCAAGTAAGGAAGGCCTCTCTATAAAAGATAAAATCCACAAACAGGAAAAACAAATCAATTTGGAGAAAAAAATCTATTCATAGAGCTAAAAGTTTAAAAAGAACTATTATTAATAACTTCAGAGAAGGAGCAGAAAATATTATAAACATGTAACAAGAAAATGAAATAGAGAATGACAAAGAACTCTTGGGGAAAAATATAGCAAAAATGAAAAGCTTAGTATAAAGGCTAGAATATAAAGTTGTAGAATACACCAGAAAGTTGAGCTCCACAATATTGATTGATCAATAGATCGATTGATCGGTCAAGTGGTAGACAGATAAATAGAAAGGAAATGAGAAAGAAAAGTCAAGAATATTATGAAACCAGCCCAGGAGATTCAATATGAATAAATACATTTCAAGGAAAAAAATAAGGGCGAGAGGAGAAAGAATACTCAGCAAAACAAGAAAAAAATGTCAAGGGATACATATTTTCAGATTGAAACGGGCCAAGTGCTCAAAACAAAATTACAAATTAGATTCACACCAAGTACATTATGATGAAATTTCAAAACTTTGAAGCAAAGAGAAGATCTTATGAGCTGGGAATGGAGAAAGAGGATAAAACAACCATAACCACAGCAATGAAACAATTCACACAAAAATTGTGTCAAGCTGAAAGCTTGAAGGTGATGAACTCTTCACAGTCTGGAGGAAGAAGCTATCCATTCTAGCATTCTCTACCCAGTGAAACTATTAATCAAACATGAGAGCAGAAAATTATTTTCAGACACATAAATTAAATATCTCTATCTCTGTATCTATCTCCCAGTTATCCTTCATTAGGAAACTATTGTAGAATGTATTAAACCAAAACAAAAAAGGAAAACAATAAAGAGGGAGTAATAAACACAGGAAATTGGTCTTTTAACACAGAAAGCAAGTGCAAGAAATCCCCAGAAAAAAGGTGAAGGAAGATGCATGGATTACAGCTGTGAACCATCCTTAGTGAGCAAAGTATCAACATCGTGCACATCAGATAATGCCATCTTTTTCTTCTTCTTTAAGAAGGTGCAATGAGTAGAATACCTGATAGATCTCAGTGTCGTTAGAGAAGACAATTGGATGATAGAGGATTTGGAGCTGACTTAGTGATTATGTAGACAAGTAAAGCAACCGATGCAGTTCAGTTATGTATAGCTTTACATAGTCATCACGATATTAATACTAGTAAATATGAAAATCATGGTATAGCTCTGTTGTGAGCTTGGGGTATAGGAAGGATGTGCATGTGTGATGTAGGATGGGAAAAGAAAATAAGTGAGAATATCATCCTTGATTGTGGAACATCAGTAGATAATGTCTAAAACAAAATCATTAAAGAACAATATAAGCATGTTACATAGGGAAATAAAGACAAATATCAAAGGAATTATCTAGTAGAATCAAAATGGTTGTCTTTGGGGAGGGGAGATCAGGATGTGAGATGGCCATTACTATTTCTCAAAATAAACATTGTAAAACTATTTTACTCTAAATAATATGCATGCATAGCATTGATACAAAATAAAAATTAAAACAGAAATAAGACATCTCAGAAAGGACTTGAATAATGCATGGTAATTATCAAGAGTTGGCATACCATGGGAGAAAGTACACTAGCTTACCAACAAGATACCACTGAGTTAAAAAACCACTTCCACCACTACCTACCTATGCAGCAGTAACAAAAATGGCATCATTTAGCCAGTGCCTTCTACATACTAGACAATTTACAAAGCTATTCTTTTTATCACCTCTAGTCTTCAAAAGAACACTATGAAATAAGCACTATTTTTACCCATTTGTTTCAGAGGAAAATATGGACCTTTAGAAGACTGATTATGTTATCCATATATATAAAGCTAGAAAGGGAGAGTTCAGGCCAAATTGGACTCGTGTTTCTGGATATAGAACTCTTTATGACAGTCTGGAAAGGTTAAATACTTGCATTAATTTGGGTTTTTCTCAAAGCAGAGCCAGACAAGGATATGTGTATAGATGGTCTGGGGGAGGAGCAAGAATAGGAGACAGGGAAGGGAGGGCAGGTAGCCAGCAAAGGGTGTTATTCAGCCAGGAGCCACAGTGGGTCACTGGAGCTTAATCCTGCTGGAGAAATTCTGGAATCTAGGGAAGAAGACTTGCTTCAAAGGTATCCTACAAGAGGGTCCAAGGAGCAGGAAAATTTTGCACAAAATCCCAGCAGTCATTGTTTGATGTCTTCTGGGGAAGGACAGAAGTTAATTCCTTATAATTTCTGAACAGACAAGTGTTTTGGTGGCCAAACAGCTTTTAGGCCAAAAAAAAAAAAAAAAAGTGTTCTGGTTCTGGCAATAGGAAGTCAGACTGGAAATCTCTGAAGTGGTAAGAGTTTGGAGGCATGGGCAATGTACTAACAGCATTTTCTAGGAGCCACTAGCAAATAACTTCCAAATATTGGTCGATGAACAAGATAAAAGTTTATTTCTTGTTTCCATCATGACTTAAGGCAGTAGGGAGGAGGGGATGCACATGGTTTCTAAGCCACAGTCACTCATAGCCTAGGTTTCTTTCATCTAAGTGCTCTGTAGTCTTCCAGAGTTTCACAGTCTTCTGGATCCAGTGCATCTAGCCAGCCCATGAGCCAAGAGAGGGTGGTGGACTTGTGCTGGAATTTTATGGGTGAACTCTCTAAGTACCACAACACTTCTGCCTACACACCACTGGCCAAAACCTGATCACAAAACTGCATCTTATTGTCAGGAGACATGGGCAATGTAGTCAATGTTTGTCCTGCAAGAAAAAAGAAAACTCACATTTGGTAAGAATCACTCACAGCCATTCAATAATTATTATACTGTAGTAGTTCTCATAAGCTTATTTTGATGTGCTTAATAAATGTATGTATATATATCTATATATATTTACACATACATATATCATATCACATATCCATTGCTTTGCCTGGTAATTGCAAACTATTCAATAAAAACTTACCCTCATAGAAACCATTTTTACACAGCGACTCACCAGTTCTTTTCATTTCAAATTAGAAATAAACGCATTTTATTTAAATATCACCAGATCGCATTTACCGTAGGGTAAAGTAACTCCTGGATTGTACTTACCTTAATTTGCTCTGCAAATGAAGCTACAGGATTCTATAAAGGGATTTCTCTTCCATATTACTTAAAATTTTATTTGACATTTTAACTCAAGAAATCAACAAAATATTATTGTACACATTTGTTTCCCCTAAACATTAAAGAACAATTAAAAATATGTGCTGACTTTAATTTTTTTTTTTGAAATGAATGGTCCTGTGAACATTTTAAAATGCTATCTAAGTATCAGCAGAAACATATTTCCCTGTCCTGCAAGGTTCCCCTTACAGCAGGTCATTTTCACATTACATAGAATGTATATTGACTGTTGCTATTGGATTCACTATGTTGTGCTGAAAGCTTCATGTGTTTGTGTATAAAAATAATTGAATTTCATTGAACTAGAGTATTGACCTTTTTTTTTTTCCAGCAAGTTAGGGATATCATGAAAAAGTGTATGTAGAGACTATAACAGACTCTTGAAATCTTACAATTGTAAAGTTAAATTACAAGAGCAGGAAGGTGGTACAAATTTTAGAAAAATTACATGATATTAACTTCCTCATTTGCCTACCAGGTAGGCAAGTTGCACAAATGGAACTGTGATTTATACTGAATTTTCCCTTTTCCTTCAACATGGAGAGAGAGAGAGAGGTCCAAAAGAGGACAGAAGACAGAAATATAGAAATTTGAGCCTGTATCATACCTCAGAGAACTATCTTCCTTCTCCCTTATAAAAGAAGAGGCCAAATGGAGTGAATATATGACTAACTTTCTCCTGGGAGCAAATCTATTTCACTCGCCACCTATGGAATTCTAGCTCTGGGAATGAGTACATATGCTAACTCACTATTTCTCTAGCTTAATGAGACATCAGGCCAATACCTGAATCCTAGTAGGGTAAATAATATTATTATGCCCTGACTTGATATAGCCAGGCAATTTGATTGTGGTTGAAATATATTCATTTATTTGGATGATCTAGACTAGTGTTTCTGAACCATGGGTGATTTTCCCCCCAGGAGAAATTTCTGGAGACATTTGTGGTTGCTAAGATTAGAGCAGGCTGCTTCTGGAGTACAGTGGGTTGAGGCCAGGGATACTGTAATCCTACAATACACAGGACAGTTCGTCACAGTGAAGAATTATTTGGTTCCAAATGTACATATGCCAAGGTTGAAAAACTGTGATTTATAACTCTAGTCTTTTATATATATAATATATGAAAAGAGTCCCTATTTCATGCAAGGAAGGTTAAAAATCAGAGTATCAATTTATCAGCTCCTATTTTGTCATAAAATAGTGAAGTGATTATGCATTGGAACTGGACCTCATTTCTCTCCTGCTCTGATCCCTACCACAGAGAACACATTATCATTAAACTCTTTCGTTTGGCTCTGTTTGTTTTGGGCTGTAGAGTTCTGCGTACTCCCTATGCTTGACCCTCCTGGCCCTACTCTCTCTCACAGGTGTGCTGGCCTCAAACATTACTAACTGAATCATCAGCCCTTCAAGGCAGGATATACATTTATCAGTAGAGTGAAAGCTCCACGTGGTGAATGTGAACTTTCATTTCTCGAAGTTTCCTCCCCAAAGTTCTCCCATCTTACTTCACTCCATCGAGCAGCCACAGTCATGGGAAGATGGGGGAGACATCAGATAGGCCAGATGGCAATGCCTGTGCCTCTGGTTAAGGTTGTCACTTCCTACTCTTTTCCCTACTGCTTCATCACTTGGCTTGACACATCTCACCGGGGTTCTGGTTTGGTTGGCTGTGTAACCCTTCAGTTCATTTATGAACGGTGAACTTGTTATTCAGTATTAATGCTTCCTATGAGCAACCTTGCCTTGTAAAGGCTTGTAAAGAGGAACAGGGTGTGGGCTTTGGAGTCAGACAATGTTGACTTCAAATCATATCTCTGCTACTACCTCTGCATCTGTAATCTAGGGAAGGCTATTCAACCTCTCTGAGTTTCAGGTTCTGCATCTGTAAATCAGTAAGAGTAACTCCAAACTCATAGAGTTGCAAGGACTACAGTGTTATAAGGATTACAGTATACATACCTACTGCTATAATATTCAGGTATACACTTACACATGTATATGTGTGTATATATATAAACATGTACATAATGTTTATTAACATTTGGATACACACATGTATGTATGTATACATAAGTAATAAGCCTTATCTCAGACTTGGTCCTATTCACAGATAAGGCTTGGTTAGTATTATCATTCTTACTTGTCCCCAGAGTTGTATATGGTACATGGTAGTACAATAGCTGCAACATACCTAAATGCTGGGAATGACCTCATCTTTAGAAGCTTAGGGACAATGTTTCTGGTATAATTCAAGCCAATTACTATCTATAAAAGTCATACAGGGTCATGCACATAGAATTCCTTTGAAAAGTCAGATTCTCTGTGCTTGTGCATGTGTATGCATTTGCTTTTGTTATTTTTCACTCCCTCTATCCCTATGTTTTCCTGTCGTTAATAACATGCTTCTGCTAAATTGCAAAAAACAAAATGAAACACATTGGGCTCTGTTATGAGCTGAATGAATTATACCCTCTAAAATTAGTGTTTAACCCCCAGAACCTTAAAATGTGGCTATATTTGGAAATAGGACTTTTAAGAGGTGACTAAGTTAAAGTACAGCCTGTAGGGTGGTCCCTAATTTAATCTAACTGGTGTCCTTAGAAGAAAAGAAAATTTGGCCACACAGAAAAAGATACCAGGGTTGTCTGTGCACAGAGAAAGAAGCATATGAGGACACAAGAGAAAGTGGCTATCGGGAAGCTAAGGAGAAATGTCTCAGAAGAAATGAACCCTGCTTACACCTTGATCTTGAACTTCTAGCTTCCAGAACACTGAGAAATAAATTTCTGTTCTCTAAGGCATCAATTCTGTGGTATTTTTTTTTTTTATTGCATCCCTAGCAAACTCAAATAGGTTTCATGTGCCACTTCAAATACTACCTTAAAGTATCCAGAGTGATATATTTTTTTGGTCTGTCCTCTTTTTTTTTTTTTTTTTTTTGGCTCTTTATTGGAATACAATTGCTTTACACTCTTGTACCAGCTTATGGGTTACACCAAAGTGAAGCAGCTGTATTTATACACATATCCCCATATCCCCTCCCTCCCACGACTCCCTCCTGCTCTCCCTGTCCTGGCCCTCTAAGGCATCACCCATCATCGAGTTGATCTCCCTTTGTTATACAGCAACTTCCCACTAGCTCTCTATTTTACAGTTCGTAGTATACATATGTCTATGCTACTCTCTCACTTCGTCCCAGCTTCCCTTTCGCCCCCCGCCCCCCCCGAGTAATGATTTCTGGTTTGAGTTCTTAGACATAAAATCAGAACTTAAAATTTAGAAGAGATTATGATTGCATCAATTAGCATATTGTTTTCTCCACGTCACTGTGTTTATTTTCACTGTAGCTCTCCATCACAATCTGAAATTTGAGTCTTCCTTTATTTTCTATAACTCCATCAAGCTAGAGAATAATCTTAATGAAGGGAGGGTATGTGTCATTGAATACTTTCATCAGTAACAGTCAGGCGAGCACCTGGAGTAAAAGAAGAGGGCAATAAAAACTGTTAAATTATCAGATGAAATCATAGAGCTTTGAATAATTGATCATCATTGGGTGGGAGGGATGATGATTTACTCCATCACGAAGCAACTAAGCATCAAAACAAGCCAAACACAACCACCAGAAGTCATCAGTTATTTGTGATGGTGGATATTCAGCTATGATATTCAGCCTTATACAGACTAGGAAAGATTTGGAAGGGTTAACAATGGTAGAAATGCGCTTTGATATTCTTTTAAAATGCAATATGTTTACCACACATTTGTGAAGTGTGATTCAAGGCCACTGCCTGAAAACCCAAAAGCACTTTAGAGCTTTTATAAAGATGTCGGAGTTTGGGTAAACACTTTCCTGCAGTCTCTAGAGACATTATTTAACTTAAGTTCTAAATGACCTTTAAACCCAGCAAACATCTATTGCAAAGTGTATTTTAGTTTATTTGAAGTGGGAAGTAAATGAGTGATAAATTTTGTTTGTTTTTCAGCTACAAAAGAGATACAAGTTCCTAGCACGATGCTGTTAATTGGCTGGTAAAATTTAGACTGGGTGTTCAAAGAATGAATGTTTCAGCAAGCGTTCAATATATCAAAATGAGACTATTTTGGAGAAGCTGAGTTTAAAAACTTCCAAGTACATAAATTACTGGTAAAAGCAATTATGAACTTCTGCTTTTGTCTTTGTAAAACAATTTTGTGACAAATTCTGAAAAATAATTTGTAAACTTCGCAAACCTAATTGTATTTACAAGTGTGCATTGCATTCTTCGTATTGCATAGTTAGCATATGTAGTTTATTTTTATTGCATTCCTCTTTCTTATTGAAATTCCTGCATAATATTTAAAAGCATGGTTCCAAATTTAGGCAGGCTACAGCTGTAATCCCAACTCTGTCATGCGCCAATGATATGATCTTTCTAACCTTGTTTTCTTATAGGTACACATTACTGGTACTAGTTCATATATCTCATAGGTACCCTGAGAAATAAATTATATAATGTATGTAACAATCTTGGATGATATTGCCTGAAACATTATGTATTCAATAAATTTTAACTATTTTTATTTTTGTAGGGATTTTATATCTGTGTATGTGTGTGTACGAGATGCTTAAAGGCTTAGACTAGATTTCTGGATAACCATAGTTCTAGCACTAGTAGATGCTGAATTAATGTGTACATTTGCTTTAAATCCGAGAATTTGATAATTTACTCCCCATGAAACTAACACAGTATTTTAGATAATACTTTACAAGTTATTATTTTATTTATGAAAGATTACATGGTCTTTTTCAAATCTGCTAAAAGAATAGTTCATCTAGATCCGTGGGCAAGTGCCACAACAAAGATATTAGCTAATTTTTTTTTAATAAAGCAATTTTTACTTTATTTTAAATTGTTAAGACTCTTTTTTGAAACCATGATCACAATCTATGCCATGAAGAAATCCATCACCTCCAAATGTTTCTTCATGTGTTCTTTCTTTATTATCATTATTACTTTTTTTGTGTTAATAAAACATAAGATCTCTTTTTGAGGCTAAGTGAACAGTTTGCTTTTATCTGAAAGTAAACTACACTGTTTAGTATAATCTGCTGTAGCAGATTGAGTTTTCCAGCAGGCAGATTATCAAATAGAAATGTACAGGCAGCAATGTTATTGAGTGTTACTCTTGGGATCAACAATGGTGAAAAAAGGAGTGAATAAAGCAAGACTGGGCAAAGGGAGGTGTTGGACTGTGAGGAGTAACAATGAAGGTTTTAGCCAACCCATGGGTCTTTATATGCCTACATCGACTGGTTGCTGAACGGAGGCTGCCCCAAGAAAGGGGTATGACCTTGAACAGCGTGGTTCTCTTCAGATGAGGGCGATCACCAGGAAGATGGCAGTTTTAAAGTGGTACAGCATGTGATTGGAACCTAGATTTCATGTCGATATGTCCATATGAGCACCTCTTTTGTTATAAAGGGGCTTTCATGCAAAGTTATTTTGCATCCTGTGTCAGTAAAGCAAACATCTCCTTAGTCTTTAAATAGTGGTACTAGATAGGCCCTTCTGGGAGGAAAGGCAAAACCATACCCGGTGTATGTATCAACGTCAATTGAAGAGTTGCTGCTCCTTTCAGAGTAGGAAGTATCTAGTGGAGTTAATCTTCCACCAAGTGGCTATTTGGACTCTGGCAGGAATGGTGCCATATTGAGGAACTAGCATCAGTCTTGGTTGCTGGCAGTTGTACTTTTCAGCAACAGCAGTGATGAGAGGGGACCCATGTTCTTGGACCCAAACATCCTTGGTAGCCATGATCACCTAGTTCATGGGTCTGTTGTGCCAGTACTGAGGTGGCCGCTGGACAAATTCTGAATGATGCCAACTGACCTAGCCAATCTATTTAGTTGTTTACTGCCTCTTCTAGGGTGGATGTTTTCTAATGGGTGTTGACATGCGATGCAAAGATCCTCACAGTTCATGCCTATTTTTCAGTATACCTATCCCACAGACTTCATTGTCCTCTCATCTGAATCTTTCCAAGTCCCTTATTCCCCAGCCAAGCCATTCACCAGTGTTTATAAGTTTATGTACATTCTATAGAATGTACACTTTTCTTCCTACACAAAGTGGATGGCCAGGTTAACCACCAAATACCTAACCATTGAGAGAATTTCCCTTCATTGTTGTTTTTTAGGGCCACTTCTGAATGGGACTAAAGGGTAGCCAAGTCCATTCAATGGTGAGTCACTGATAAGATAGCGGTAGATGACACAGAGGTCCTGGCCATCTGCTCATGCCTTCCCACCCTGCTCTTGTGTAATCTTGAATGAATCCCTTCTATACTACAATAGATTTCTGCTAGACACACTTGTCCTTATAAGGCAGCGGGCATGGAAAAAGCTGTGTGATGGTCAGTTTGTTCCCTTTGGACTAAGCCACGGTCCCAAGTTATTCAATCAAATACTAATCTAGCTGTTGCTTTGGAAGTATTTCATAAAGGTAATTAGCAGCTATAATCAGCTGACTTTAAGGAGATTATCCTAGACAGTCTGGGTGGGCTGGATCTAATGAATCCAAGGCTTTAAGAGCAAATCTGAGATTTCCCTGAGGAAGAAGAAATTCTCCCTGTGGACCAAAGCCTCAGCTCCTGCCTGAAAGTTTTGAGCTACTCTTCCTGATGGCCTAGTCTATGGATTTCTGACTCGCCTAGCCAGCCCCCCAAACCATATAAGCTAGTTTCTTGCAATAAACCTCTCTCTCTCTCTCTGTTTTTCAAAAGGTACATAATTCTCTGCTACACATTGCATGATCTTTACCCAGAATTTTAGCAGTCTGTGCTAGTGATTCTCTTTTTAGTACTTGTCATTAACTGCACACCATCTCTTTTCCCAAAAGCAGATACCTCAATAGTGCTGTACTGGTCATATGGTCATACTGGCATGCACCACAGTCTGCAAGCACATTCCTCCTAGGTGCGACTTAATGTTGGGAGCATTTTTGTCCCCTGATATATGGATCAAAACAGTATTCCCAGGGATGGAATATCCTACCCTAAAACTCAAGAGGCTAAACAGGTATTACTCTTAATTCTTATTAGTGGGAGTTGCAAAATGCAAAAATTTATCTTTTACATTGGAGAGGATGCCCTGGCATGAACCAGAATTCCAGACTTGCTTCAAACCTCACAGATATAGTCAGCCTCCAAATATTTGTAGGGATCAGCTCATATCCTCTACAGTGTACTTGTCTTCCCAGGATTCCAACTTCCTTGCCACTTTTTGCTCACCTGGTCTCATAAGGATGAAGTCATCTATCTGTGGGACTTTCACTCAGTCCAGTTTCCCTTGGACTATTTGTTACAGGACAGTGGTGTTATCATAGGCCTATGGCAAGAAAGGTATACTATAATCTGTTTTAAATGAATACTTGGAAAGACTATTTCTAATCTTCATTTTTTTTTTTTTTACAATTTTTTTTTTCTTATTAGCAATGCATATATGGCAATCCCAATCTCCCAATTCATCCCCCCCCAACCCTCCCTGGTTTCTAATCTTCATTCTTGATAGGGAGGGAAAAGAATATATTTGCAAGATCACTGATTGCATACTATTTACTGAAGCTGTGTTAAGATGATCTAGCAAAGATTCCTCATTTCAGACACTACGTGGTTGAGATGGCAGGGGTCAATGCCATCCTCCAAAAGCCATCTGGCATTTTTAGAGACATGAATAAAGTGGAGATATAATGGGCATCACCACCCCAAGAATAACATTAACCTCTTCCATTCCCTCCAAGATAAGATATTGTTTTTAATTTTTCTATTTTGGCCGTGGAAGGGGTGCTTTAGAAGTCTACCTACCCCTTGACCTTCCCACTGTGTTAGTTCTTACCTCACAGGATAACGAGTAAAGGCAGGGCCTGCAAACTACGAAGTATATCCATTAGATTTTCTATTTGGGGACATATATTTGGGTAGGAAAATTACTATTAAGTGGGTTCATGAATGAAGTGGATCTACTGTGAGCCAGACTTGGCCAAGATTTCATTTATTGCCTGGCCTCCATAAACCCCACTCTAACAAATCGCTTGGTGTTGTTTTGGGTCCCTGGTTGTCAATGCCAGTTTGGACCTTGAGTCTCCAATATCTTGTGGGCGTTCTGCTTTCCCTACTGTATGTTCCTGAATTCAATGGCTATGGGTTCCTTTGAAGAAGGAATGGGGGAATAATGGCCACATAGCCTTGCCATAGTGTTGCGAGGTTCTTCTTTCTGGAAACTTGTCAGCTGCAGTACATGGGTTGTGGGTCTGAAAATTGGCTTGAATTCAGAAATTAGGCAAGGTGTTGCAAGTTTTTATTGGGGTGACCGCTCTGAGATTCCTGATCATCAATCCTTATTTTATTCTGCTTGTATAGATTGAGAAGTACTCTCAATACCTCGGTTTTGCTAATAGAGACAACATGTTCTATTACACAATTCCATATTTTATATGGAAACCCTACTGGTACAGCAAATCTGTTGAGGATAAAAATTCAACTCTCTTAATCTTCTTTGAGTTTCTGCTACTTTTATGGTTAAATTTGATTTTCCTGTTCCTTGGCTGTATAAGATCAGTCTCTTTTATATACTGTCAAGGAGGACCTCTTAGAATTTAATTGTTTAGTCTTTCAATTTTTTCTCCAAACCATCAATTTCTCTCAAGACAGTAAGCTGTTTCCTCTGCCTTTATAAATACTATTTTGATGTGCTTCTTAACTGCCTGATACATTACTTCCATCAGTGCATCCCCTCCAGCACATGCCAGTTCCTAACAGTAAAAGTTTTAACAAATTTCACTATTGCTGCATTCTGAGACATCAGTGCTGTCAGTCTGCTTCCTTGGATCACCTGTAGCATTAACTATTGCAGATTATGTTTTCCAGCTTCTGAGGCAGAGATTTGTGTGCAGCAAGCTTATCGGGTAGTACCCTTAGGATCAATATCTGTGACAAAGCGAGGTGTACAGGAATGGGTGGAAGCAGAACTTGGGCTATGCTGGAGTAAGCTATGATGAGCTCTGGAGCCGGGGGGGGGGGGGGGGGGCCTGCAGCGTTGTCTCCTCACTCGCCATGAGGTGCCTCTGTAAAAGGGGGTGTTACCTTAGGACGCTGGCTCTTAACAGAATGGTCTTTACCAAGGGGGAGGGGGTGGGGGAAGGGGGGGTGGTGAGGGATGTTGGGGTTAGCAGATATAGGTTTTTATATATAGAATGGATAAACAACAATGTCCTACTGTGTAGCACAGAGAACTATATTCAATATCCTATGATAAATCATAATGAAAAAGAATTAAAAAAGGAAAGTATACATATGTATAACTGAATCATTTTGTGGTACAGCGGTAATTAACACAACATTGTAAATCAACTATACTTCAAAAAAAGTTTGCTTCTTCCTAGGGCAGTTATTGGGAAACAGGACTCGCCTAAGAACTGTCAGCAATCAAATTCCCAGAAGCCAAGAAGAGAGATGCTTAGTCTCAAAGCGTGGACATATGCCTGTGTGTGTATCTGCATCCCTCTGTGGGCGGGTTTGTGTGTGGTGCGTGCGTGTGTGCGTCGTGCGTGCGTGAGTACGTAGTGCGTGCGTGAGTACATAGAGCTTGCGTGCATGCGTAAGGGAGGCGCGTGCTTCGTTGAGCATCTGGCTACGGCTGGCCTCTGTCAGTAAGTAAGTCTGTAATGATAAAGCTGTTTGTTACTTTTTACTCTGCCTTGCTTCCTTTGCTAAAAACGAACCCTCCTACTTACCTTAAGACAAACTAGGTAGTTGTAGAAAGAGTTTTAGAGAATTAAGGGTAATTCAGTTTATCTGAGAATTTGCACACTTTTTTGAGGTAGTGATATCCATCCTCATTTGAATACGTCAGTAAGTAGAGAAGAACAAAAATAAGGAAGATGAGTTTCTCTCTTGACAAGTTGTCTTTTTTTTTTTCCCTCGTGAATTTGCTTTTATTTCTGTTGGGCTGGAGGGGATGGCTTGGGAAATATCTCTGCATGTTATGCCCCATCAGGGAAATGTCCATTCTCATTTTCCTGGGAGAGCTTTTGGAGGTTTTTCTTTTTCTTGGAGCCCTGGGTCTTCCTGGCAGCAGCCGCTTCAGGTCCACTGCTGAGTGGCTCCTCCTGGGAAGAGAATTTCCTCTTTTTTGGGGGGTCACTCTCGTTTCCTGACTCTTCAGGGTCACTAGCTGGTTCCTCCTTGGAGAAAGATTTCTCCCTCTTGGGAAGACTCCCACTGCCAGCTGTCTCTCCAGGATCACTACCAACCAGCTCCTCCTTGGAATAAAGCTTTCTTTTTCTTGGGTTTGGAGGAGACAGATGGGCCTTCCATTCTGTTTTCCTAAGGAGCCTCCTGGGGCTTTTGCTTTTGCTTCTTTTTGGGTCTTTTCACTTGTCTCCTCACCCTCATCTGGAGTACTCCAGCTGTTTTCTGAAGATGCCAAGATAAAAATTGCAGCCAGCTGTTTCTTTTCCTTCTTCAAGCATTTCTTCTGTTTCTCCAGCTTTCTGGTAATGTCAGCAGCCGCTTCTTCTGCCTGAAGCATTGTCTTTTTCATGACACCCATGTTCTTTGGTGGAATGTCTCCAGTCTCATAGAAAGACAGCCGCTTCTCAACTTGCCTCAAAGCTTCACCCCAAATACAGTGGTGGGTACCTCAGAGAAGCAGTCAGTTTGTGAGGCAATACTGCATTTATTTGCTGGATATCAGGAGACGCGGCCTTTGTTCTTGGTAGCTGCTGGGCCACTGAAGGTAGAGTGGAAAATGAGTCCATATTCTGGGGTGTTATTCCTTGTCTTCAGGGCTCTGAAACTTGGTGGCTTTGCTGGGCCTGGGGAATCACTCAGACATCAGGACTGGTCATTACTAGGGTTTCTTTTAAAATATAACTCCATAAAATATTTTATTTGAAACTTTGTGAATCTCTAGAATATGACAAACATTTATATTTAAATGTAAGTACAGATGCTCATTCTAAATTAATCTAGAAACATTCTTAGCTCTCATGTCTCAGTTCCTTTCATTTAGTAGGGACTCCTAAGCTCTGACTGAGTGTAGACTAAGGTACTGGCAATGGAGTGGGGAGGAGGTTTAAAAATCATTAATGCTATCCTCTGTTACCTTTATTCTGTAAACAACATGAGATTTTAAGGTGACTCCTTTTTAAAGGTATTTGTTGAAGTAACAGGAGGGCATTATACCCACCCCCTCTGAGTACTTTTCTGATGCTTGGAGTTTGTGGATATAGGACAGCACGTATGGCATTATCCTTAGAAATAGTGTAGATAACACGGGTGAAAGTGGCTCTAGCCCTTATTTGAACCAGGTTTGTGTTAAAAGAAGTAAAAGGAAGAATTTATTCTTTTTTTCTCTTAATGCAGTTAACTGCCAAACTAGCCAAGTTCGATATGAAAATTCACTTGCATTCGCTCACCGTGGGAAGTGACACTGACTGCTTCCCAACTTCCGTATGTGGGATTTGAGTAGGTGAACACTTTCATCTCAAGTTCTCTCATATGTATTTGCCCCTGTGAACATCTTTTAGGTTCTGCCATCAAATCAGCAAGTTGCCATCAATGCCAGTGGTGATATTTTATCATTTTGCTTCCCCACAGTAAATTCCAATCCTTCCCTGGCTTGGCTGTGACCACCTGTTCTCCCACACCTGTTTCAATTTATAAACCATATGCTGTAGTCACAGCTGAGAACTGCTGTAGACGTGATGTGATTTCTCATAAATACTTCATAATTTCAAAGTTTCCTGCACTTCAAAACAATTTAAAGGCACTGATTTCACTGAAAACCTCACAGAGACTGGCATATACTCTTTATTATCATTATTTAAGCAAAGAAAGATGAAGTTTACAGCCTTATAAAATAACCTGCATCAGTACTAGAATAGCGCTACCTTGGTATTTATGCTTTTAAACAAACACAACTGCAGCCTCTGGTAAAATAATTCAAGTACAGTAATTGGTCTGAAATGTACATATGCTCAGGAAATCCAGGGAAACAGATGTTTTCACATTGCATTTCCTACATGGAATAAGAGACACACTTCACAAAACAATAAAATACTCACCAAAAATCCATGTATACTGATGGGCACAATGTTGTCATTAGTATTTTGAGAATGTAAATTAAGTGGATTTTTACAAGTCATATTTTGTAAGTAACAGAAACCTAAAATTAAGCTTGCTTAAATAATAAAGAAAATTGCCTGGCTTCTTAACTGAACAGATAAGAGATCTGTTGAATTTCAGGCTTGGACTGATTCAAGAATAAAATAATTGTGTCCAGGACTCTGCTTTTCTATCTTCTCAGCGTTGTTTCTATAAGAGAGTCCTACCTTTATTTTTAGAGAACATGTGCTATTATTTCCTCAGCCTTCATTCTTTCCTGTTTAAGTCAAGTGCAAGAGTTTCGTATGGTAGCACAATAAAACAAACAAACAACAGTACAAACCAAGACAACAATGAAGAAGAAAACTCCTTTCTCTCCAGAAGTCTCAATAAACATTTTCTCCCATTTCACTGATTATAATCTAAATGACCATTTATGAAAGAAATATTTTGAACTGAGGCATGAGGTATGCTAAACCAATCAGGATCTAACCCTAGGAATTCATTCCTCTGAGACCACTTTCTTGATAATAGGAAAGAAGTCAGTTTCCCAGTAGAGAATCAAGGTACTTTTGTAGGGAGAGGGAGGATGCATGTGAAAGAAGTCAATTAGTCTCTGCATCTGTCTGTACATATACCTATAGAAGTATACATACACACACAAATTTGCGATGATGCTATATTGTTCTATCTTGTTATTTAGACTTGGAATTGAATCACGGATTTTTTTTTTTCCCATTTTAATACATAGTCTACAAAAATGTTAGACTTTCAAAAGAAGTGAAGACCGGGGATTATTGCTAAGTTGATCACTCTTGCATCGATGGATAAATAATATAGAACATTTTGATCCCATTTGCCTAGAAATTTTTGAAGAGACATGATGGTAACCAGTTCAGCCAACCAGTTTTGATGTACAGACATATTTCTTAATGAAAAAAGACTCGACCAGAATAAATGTGATAGCAGTAAAGGACTTAAATTTTTTGTTCATTGTGTTGTATCTTTAGTGGATTAATTTCTCGTTTGTGGCAGGAATACAGTTCATATTATTCCTTTCTGATTTAATTCTTTACTTGCTTAATTTATTTGGCCACAATTCTTTTATTCTTGAACTATCCTGGGCTGAAATTAGACAGATCTACCTCTTGTCTGTTCCGTCAAGTACTTTTCTTTATTATTTAAGCCCTTTATTTTAGATTTCTGTTACTTGCAAAGCATGATTTGTAAATGATTTCAGTTCATTTAAATTCTTATAAATGAAAAACTGTCCTCTGAGTAATGCTTATCACTGTGGCTGTGTTGGGTCAACAGAGGCCCTTTATGCAAGTTTGTGTCTTTTAGCAGGTAGGCATCATCACGGAATATTGGTTTGGGAAAGTTTCCTCAGAGATCATCCGGGGATGGGGACCCACATCTAGCTCCTTGTCAGCCACATCTGGCCTTGCTAATTCCTTCCCATGTCTCACTCACATATTACCCATGGCTGCTTTCACACTGCAAAGGCAGACGTGACTATTTCTCACTGCAAATTCAAAAATATTTACTAACTGGCTCTTTTCAGAAAATGTTTGCCAACACTTGATCAAGGCTATGGGTGGCAAATAGGTTTTCTATTGCTTGATATCTTGGGTAAACGGACAGGAATTTCCTTTAGGGCTATTTGGAGGATTGGGGGAGAGCATGAGGAGGGACGGCTGAGGGGATTTCTGAGAGGCCAGCGTTTGTACATACGTTGGTACTTAGCAATCACCCTTGGTATAAAAATAAAGGAGAAAAATGGTTGTATTCGAGGAGTGCTGTTCTAAGAGATGGGGAATTAGTTTCTACTTATTACTAACTGTGTCTTTGGGTAGACTCTGTGTCTTTGGGTAAACTCTGTGTCTTAGTCAAAGTACAAAACAATGTGTAACCTAATTATGTCTTGGAGTGGCTGGCACATGTGAAAACAAATGTGGGAATGCTTTTTATATAACTGGACTAAGATCAAGGAATACTAATAATTACCTCATCATAAAGCTTTGTTGGAATTGGCCATAAATAATGTCTGTATACCAGGGCACTTCTGACTATGTGTTATTTATGGGATTTGTAATCTTTGTTTTAGAATTATTGTATCTATCTATATATAATCTTTGTTCTAGAATTATTATACAATATTATACAATATATACAATATATACAAATGTATTCTTATACTATGTATACACACACACACACACACACACATACACACGCACATTCAGTATCATTATACTATATATATTCTCAATTGGTGTATTTAAACCCAAGTCATCTGGTACTGAAGTCTCAGTTCTCCATTGTTCCACACCACCTTTTGAAGTGTGGTACCATAGCCTGGGGACCTTAGGATGAGACATGTGCGTAAAAGAAATAGGCACAGAAATATCAAACCCTGGACTTGAGACAGACCCAGGCCCAAGTGCTTTAACTGGCACCGTGATGAAGCTGCTCCGATATTGCCATGAGGAGTTTTGACTTACACTGAAGTGATGAGTTGGGAATGCTGGCAGTGAGCCTAATGGGCTACTCTTCACCTGGGTGGTGGGGACGGAACATGGGAGGCCCATTGTCAGCAGGATTGTGAGAAACGGTGGCAAAAATTTTAGAAAATATATCACAGTTGCAGTTTCAAATATTTCATTTCTTCTTTTCTATTTGTGATATTCCCATTCCACAGTTGGTCACCATGTTGTACCAAAAATGTTTCGTTTATCCCAGCTTCCTCCTGTAGTCCATACTATTATATTCCCTCAAGAGTCTGCTCGTTTGTCTTAAGCACTGCTTACCTTGACTTTAATAATACTTTCCCCCCAACTTTTAAAAGTATATATACACGTTATGGAAAACTGAGATGCACAAGAAGCCAAAAGCACAAAATCATCCACGATTATAAGCAGTCTATGTTTTGATGTATTTGTCCAGTCCCTAATGCTATCTCCATGTTCGCATGTGGTGCTTGGGTATGTATACATAATACACAGTGAAGCATACGTTTTTTAACGTGATAGTGCAGTATGTACCATGAATTTTTCATGTGATGAATATTTGCCAACTCAGAGTTCCAAAGCCATAAGTAGTTTGATTATCAAGAATACACTACACTATAACAATCAGAAAGGAAATATAATCCAGCCTTTTTGGGAGAAAATTTGCTTAAAAGACAAAATGATAACAGACCTCTGGATAGATTTTGGCTAACTTACAGTTAAAATACCATATTCTCTTAATGTGCAATTTAAAATGAGAGCCAGAGCAATGTAGTCCAGTAAGCATAATGATTCTAGATGATTCTAAAATGCGTACTATTCAAATACTAGTGAGAGATCTGTTGCCATTTAATTATTTAAAAATCTATTCATATGATATGGCCAAAAGGAATTCACACACACCAGTGGTTACAATCAAAATGTAAACACGTACACAGCTGCATACATCCCTTTCCTCGCACTCCCTTCTGCCTTCTGCCACCATCACAATAAAAGAGTCTTGATTCATATTGCTTCAGAGATGATTTAACAATTCCATATTTAATATGCTTCTTTTCTGTTACATATAACAAGGATATTCATAAGTTGGTTAGTTCACTAGTTCTACTTATTGTTATACAGTGTCTCTTCAAAGCATTTAAAAAGTTTAGGTTTTGTAAAATAAAGACACAAATTTGTCCACAATAACTCAGGTACTTCCTGAAAAATGGACATGTGGAACTGTGATTATAATCTGAAACTGTCTTCTAGATATAGAGATACTATCACAGGGTCCTCCTTTTCATCCTTTCTCTTCTCTTTGCCCCTCAGGTCTAAGGATGGTAAATCATCTCTGTTATTACTATGCCTGTGGTACTATATTATTTCTTGATCACTATTCTAAAACCTGCCTTAAAACTTTTTAAATTGTTCTATTATTAAACTTTCCTCATATTACTCAATTGGAGTGTGCCAATTTACTATTTACTAGTGCAAACTTGACTGATATCAGCTAAAGATTTCAGGTGATAGCAAATGTCCTGAAGAACAATAACACTGTCACTCAAGTAGACTGTCAACCTCCTGAGAGCAGACACCATCTCATCCTGTTAATTAATGTGTCTCCATTAATTAGCACAACCTATGTAATATAGAAACAGACAATATATTTTTTTTAAATAAAAGAACAACTATTTGAATGAAAGAGTGAGGGTTGAAAAGGCATATAAGAGGATCACTCAGATATTTTCATCCTTTGCCAGGATTTTTAATAATGTTAAGACATAGCATCCAAGTTATATTCTGAAGTTATTATGATATGAATTGAAAATTTTTAATCTTTGTGATTTGATACAATTGTAGTTGTACTGAGTTGAATTATGACCCATCTCTCCCACCAAATTCAGGTTCACTCAGAACTTCGGAATTTGGGTCTTATTTAGAAATAGAATTTTTGCAGATATAATTAAGATGAGGCCATACAGGATTAGGATGTGGTTTAATCCGATGATTGATGTACTTATAAGGGGAAAATTGGTCAAAGCTACATGCATAGGGGAAGAGAATATGAGGAAACTCAGAGAACACCATATGAAGGTAGAGGGAGAGATTGGAGAGATACATCTACAGGACAAGGAGCATCAGGGAGTGACTGACAACCACCAGAAGCCAGGAAAACACTGTGAGACAGATGAACCCTCCAGAGTGAACCAGCCCTGTGTACACCATTATTTCAAGTTTCTGGCTTCCTGAATGATGAGAATAAATTTCTGTTATCTCAAGCCATTAAGTTTATGGTAAGTTTTATTAGTCCTAAGAAACTGATACAATAGTTCATTTATTCCACAAATATTTATGAACACTGAACATGTGCCAGGCACTAGCCTATGTTGTGGTGATACAGTGGTGTACAAGACAAAGTGCCTCTCTTCATGGAGTACCTAGTTTGTTGGACTGACAGTAAACAAATATATAAATAAGCAGGAGACACCATGCCAGGGATTGATGACAGCTGTGAAGGAGTAAAGCAGAGTATGGTCGAGCATTACCGAAGTGTACTCTTTCGTGTGAAATAAGCCCAGAGCTCGCCAAGGTAGTGATATCTGATGAGAGACTTAATTCAAACGAAGAATCAAAATATGTGAAGATCTGGAATGAAAGTGTTCTAGACCAAGAAAACACAAGTACAGAAGCCCTGAGGTGTGACCAAGCTTGGTGTATTTGAAAACAGCAAGTAGACTAGTGTGCCCGTAGTGTGATGAACAGGGCAGAGGAAATGATTTAGGTGAAACAGCATAGTAATGCCCTCTTAAGGCTTAGTCAGGAATCTTTATTTTATTCTGAGTATAATTGAAAGCCTCTGTAGTTTGTTTGTTTATAGGGGAGAGTATAAATTTTTTGATCCATATTTAAAAAATAACACTCTTGCTTCTGTGCGAATAGTAAGCATAACAGGCAAGGGCGGAGGTGGGGAGATCGGTTAGGAAGCTGTTGCAGTAGTACATTTAGAAGGGATATCATGATAGCTAGGTCTAGGATTTTGACAGTGAAGGTGATGAAGAGAATTCTGTCAAGACAAATATTGATGGAAGAGAAAAAAGAATTTGCTGCAGGGTATGAAGATATAACATGAGGTGTGAAAGAAAGACCAGTGACAAAGATGAATCTTAATTTATGGCCAAAGTAATTAGTAAATGATGGTGCAATTTACTGAAATAATGAAACAAAAACCAAGAGTTTAGTGGCCAAGTTGAGTCTGGAATACCTATAGCATATTACTGGGAAAGACAAGCAGATAGTTGATATTGGAGTCTGGAACTTGGGAGTAGTTTTTCTATGAACACAAGCAAGAAAAATGGGACAGTCATTCCAGGGCAAAGTGGTATTCCAGTAAGTTAATCGTGTTTATATTTTCAACCTGGGAGAGAGCACAGCATGTTTGTCTGGTGATAGAAATAGTCCAGAACACAGGACTAAAGTTATGATTTGGGAGGGATGGAAAAATTGTGGGGGCATGGTCACTGAGGCGGGTGGAAAGGATTCAGTGTGCAAATAGAAGAGTTAGAAGCATCAGACTCAGTTTAGCAGAAGGAGAGGGCAGAATACAAGGATATAGATCTAGGCTGTTTAGTATACTTGATGGTGCTAACTTAACGTGGTTTTCTTCTAATTTTTCTTAGAGACAAGGAAGCTTAGAATGAGGTGTAGGGGAGAGGGATTAGAGTCTTGAGAAGAAAAAAGTTATTAAAAAATCATGTCAGAGAATATAAAGAATGAAATTAACACAAGATGATTTCATAGCTGGACAATGCTGAGGGCCCACTTAGGATCTCTTGTTGTAAATTTAAAGTGAGACCAGCCAGCAGGGTTCTTTGATTTTCTCTAGTTATGTACAACTGCTTAAGCGCAGATGAGAAGGAGGTAGAGTTGGGTTTAGCTGGGTTCAGATTTTGTGAAGTCAATATAATACAGAGTCAAAGAATTATATATGTGTGCAAAGTGGATGGGCTTTGGAATTTAAACTATTTGGGGAATGAGGACATAAAAGTAATGAAGGACACTTAAAATATGGTAATAAAAATGGTATGGTTATTGGAGGTCCCAGTGGATTAAAAAGTATGTTAGACTCATAGATACTAAAGTGAATAAGCTAGGTTAAAATAATGCGTTTAAAATCTGCAAAATAAATATTAAGTGAACTAAACTGAACTCAAGAACACAGATTTTGATTAATTAATCAATTAGGGAAAATTCAGATACTATTAAAATTTCTCCTTTAAAATCTGTAGAATAGAAGTTGGTTTAAAATGAATGTTGTTTTCCTGAGGTTTGATTCATTACATTTTCTTGTTCCTTCTTAATTTAAAATTGTAGAGTATTGGAGAAAAACCATTCAACAGTATGAAATATTGTTTATATAATACTCATAAGAAATATCCACATCTTCACGTGAAAGTGGGCTGTGCTTTTTCTAGAATTAGGAGTCTATATAGTTTTTGATAAATCCCTTGATTTATTTTTTGTTTACTTGTTACAGTGCAGCAGGAGGATTTATTTTATTTGTTATGCAACAATGCTGTTTATAGCACAGATCAAAGTAGGTAAGAAATAACTCTTCTATTCCCAGAAATAAGCCTTGATCTTACTTCGGTTCAGATCTTTTGGAAATTTTTTCTTTTATATTTTCATACTTATTCTCTAGGTATCTTAAGAGGAAATTTAAATCTGAAGCCCTAGGATTTAGTAAGTATTAAAATAAATATTTCTCAACAGGGAGGGAAGTTTATTTTTATTGTTTGACACATAGGGTATCACAAAATGCTAAGAGAAATCACTGTGTTTTGTTTTATCTGTGTACCGTAAATTTTTGTCGGAGTTAAAGATCAGTTCATTATCGGGGCAGCAAATTGGTAGGTTATATGTTTTATCCCTTCTCTTAAACTAATGGTTTATTCCTTTCATTAGTGGTTGTTTTCTTGACAATTGGAATATCAATATGTCTTTAAAATTCCCTTCTTCACAGTAATATTTTACTTTACTCATTCAATTTTTTAATTTGAAAATTAAAATGTTACTAATTTATTTTTTTCAATAATGTAGCTAATTTTTAAAAGGATGCTGTTGAAAGTTCCACTCCTGCTTAGGATGTACAAAACTGCAGAAACAAAAAACAGAACCCCCGCCCCCCCAAAACAAAACAAAACAAAAAACCCAACACATTGCTCCCATAGCAATGAGGAAAAGATGGATAATCTACAAAATCAAATGTGTTCTTGAGTCCATCAGAGAACTCAGATTGCAAGGAAATCAAAGGAAAAAGAGGGATTAGCCTCTCCATGAGAGATGGGAGTAGTCTCATCTTTGGCAGATGACACAGAAAGATGTGTCCACCACACAAAGGCATAACAAGAAATCAACTAAAATTTTTAATGAATTCTTAAAGGCCAAGTGTGAGCCTTTAGTGTTAATTTTAAACAGCAGAGGGGAAACTCATACTTACTTTTAAGCTTTTCCCCACAGACCTCCCCTGGGAAATTGTTACACATCAGGATTCTTGGACTCCTTAATCAATAGAAATTGATAAGATGCCAGATAAGAGATTCAGGTAAGGCATTATTGAGTATCCTGCTGCAGCATGAGGGAGTGAAAACAAGTAACAGGTTCTGTTGCTCTCTCCTTGCTCCCTGAGGGGGGCAAGTTGATCCCTTAAAGGGGGTGAGGGTAGGGGCGGGTCCAGGGGTTGTGCCAGAGAGTGGTTTAGGTGGTTTGCCCAACCCCTTGGGGGTGCTGTGTGCAGGGATCATGAGAAGTACCCTGTTTTGCTCTTGACACCTCAGAAGTGGCACTTGAGTTTTTGTTCTTTTTGTATCTTGTTGTTCATAATTTGCCCATCTGCGCTCACAGTTAATTTTAGTTCCTCATAGTTTCTTTGTATTCTGTTGCTCCAGGAGATGAGACTTTTGTCCAGGTGTAAGTACTGCAGCAAAGGGTCCCAGGTACCAGGTACCAGCCTGTCTCAAAACCACATTAAAGACTAGGGACAGAGCAGAGAGAGTGTTTCTCCATGGAGTGGGCATGAAAGAAGTGATTGGTGCCTGAGAGAGGAGGGGAGCAGAAAAAGAAGCCCACCTACATCCGGATCCCTTCCTTTCTTGTATAAAATAAAAGCTGTACGCCACTGGGGAAAGAATAGAAATCTATTTTCCTCTGTCTACCTGCTTCTGGAGGAGGGATCAAAAACTCTGTCCCAAGACTCCAAAATCCATTGCCATTGGGGAAAAGATAGAAGCCAAAAAACAAAACAAAAACATGTAACACTGAGGGAGAGTCAGACAACTGTGTGGCTAATTTCTATGATACTATGTAGAAGTCGGTATACAGAGAGAGAGAGAGACTCTCAATAGGTGCATTAAAAGAATTGGATAAGATCCAACATCTATATGAATTAAAAACTGTTAGCAAACTACGAATAGAAGAAAATGTCTTCAATTTGATAAATAGCATCTATGCAGAAAACTGTAGTTAATACTTAACAGAGAGTGACTGACTACTTCCCCACCTTAGATGGGAAACAAGGTAGGAATCTTTGCTCTTGTAACTCCAGGATTGAACTGGAGGTCTTTAATAATGAAATGATGCAAGATAAAGAAGTAAGAGGCATACAAATTATAAAAGAAATGAAATGATTTTCATTCACTGATGGCATGATTTCTACATAAGAAATCCCAAAGAATTTGTATGCGGGTGAGTCAAAAATTATCTGCACTCTGGCTGTAGAATTTATTTTAATTAACTTTTAGAAAAGGCAAATACATCATTTTTCAACATAATATCCTTGCTTTTCAATACACTTTGTCCATCTGTCAACAAGCTCTCGTATTCCCTCATTAAAAAGTGTTTTAGGCAGAGCTGCGAGCCATGAATGCACTATTGTCTTCACTTCTTCATCAGAAGTGAATCTTCATCCTTGTGTTTGGTTCCCTTGCTTTCAGGGAACCAAACAGGTGAAAGTCCAACGGATCAGGATCAGGACTATAGGGAGGATGTTTTAACACCTCAAAACGAAGTTTTTGCAGAGTGTTGACAGTGTGGGCAGAAGTGTGTGGACGTGCATTGTCATGCAAGATCACAACACCCTTGGATAGCAGTCCTCTGTGTTTAATCCAAAGTTTAGGCTTCAGCTCTTCAATAAGCATCTCACTGTAATGAGCACTGTTGATTGTTGAACTTTGTTTTAAATTTTAGAATAGTTTTGTTTTTTAAAGCTCTTTATTGGAATATAATTTCTTTACATTGTTGTGCCAGTTTTTGCTGTACAACGTGAATCATCTGTGTTTATACATATATTCTCATATCCCCTCCCTCCCGTGACTCCTTCCCGTGCTCCCTATCACATCCCTCTGAGTCACCACCCATCATCAAGTTGATCTCACTGTTTTATGGAGCAGTCTCCTCCTAACTATCAGTTTTGCATTTGGTAGTGTATATATGTTAACACTGTTCTCTCACTTCATCCCAGCTTCCCCTTCAGCCCCCACCCCATGTCTTCAAGTCCGTTCTCTACACCTGCATCTTTATTCTTGCCCTGTCACTGGGTTCATTAGTGCCATTTCTTAAAGATTCCATATATGTGAGTTAGCATATGGTATTTGTTTTTCTCTTTCTGGCTTACTTCACTCTGTATGACATACTCTAAGTCCATCCACCTCACTACGAATAACTCAGTATCATTCCTTTTTATGGCTAATATTCCATTGTATGTATGTGACACATCTTCTTTATCCATTCATCTGTTGATGGGCATTTAGGTTCCATGTCCTGGCTATTATAAATAGTGCTGCAGTGAACGCTGTGGTACATGTTTCTTTTGGGATTATGGTTTTTCTGTGGGTATATGCCCAGTAGTGGGATTGTTGGGTCATATGGTAGTTCTACTTTTAGTTTTTTAAGGAACCTCCATACTGTTTTCCATAGTGGCTGTATGCGTTTACATTCCCACCAACAGTGCAGGAGGATTCCCTTTTCTCGGCACCCTCTCCAGCATTTATTGTTTCTAGATTTTTTGATAATGGCCATTGTGATCGCAGTGAGGTGATACCTCATTGTGGCTTTTACTTGCATTTCTCTGATTAGCAATGTTGAGCATCTTTTCATGTGTTCGTTAGCCATCTGCATGTCTTCTTTGGAGATATGTCTATTTAGGTCTTCTGCCTATTTTTGGATTGGGTTATTTGCTTTTTTCGTATTAAGCTGCATAAGCTGCTCGTATATTTTGGAAATTAATCCTTTGTCCATTGCTTCATTGGCAAATATTTTCTTCCATTCTGAGGGCTGTCTTCTTGTCTTGTTTATGGTTTCTTTTGCTATGCAAAAGCTTTTAAGTTTCATAAGGTCCCATTTGTTTATTCTTGATTTTATTTCCATGATTCTAGGAGGTGGGTCAAAAAGGATCTTGCTTTGATGGATGTCATAGAGTGTTCTGCCTATGTTTTCCTCTAGGAATTTTATAGTGTCTGGCCTTAGATTTAGGTCTTTAATCCATTTTGAGTTTATTTTTGTGTATGGTGTTAAGAAGTGTTCTAATTTCATTCTTTTACATGTAGCTGTCCAATTTTCCCAGCACCACTTATTGAAGAGGGTGTCTTTTTTCCATTGTATATTCTTGCCTCCTTTGTCAAAGATAAGGTGCCCATATGTGCGTAGGTTTATCTCTGGGCTCTCTATTCTGTTCCATTGATCTATATTTCTGTTTTTGTGCCAGTACCGTACTGTCTTGATCACTGTAGCCTTATAGTATAGTTTGAAGTCAAGGAGCCTGATTCCTCCAGCTCCATCTTTCCTTCTCAAGATTGCTTTAGCTATGTGAGGTCTTTTGTGTTGCCATACAAATTGTAAGGTTTCTTGTTCTAGTTCTGTGAAAAATGCCATGCGTGATTTGATTGGGATTGAGTTGAATCTGTAAATTGCTTTGGGCAGTATAGTCATTTTCATAATGCTGATTCTTTCAATCCAAGAACATGGTATGTCCCTCCATCTGTTTGTGTCTGCTTTGATTTCTTTCATCAATGTCTTATAGTTTTCTACATACAAGTCTTTTGCTTCCTTAGGCAGGTTTATTCCTAGCTATTTTATTCTTTTTGTTGCAATGATAAATGGGATTGTTCCCTTAATTTCTCTTTCTGATCATTCATTGTTAGTGTATAGCAATGCTAGATATTTCTGGGCATTAATTTTGTATCCTGCTACTTTACTAAATTCATCGATTAGTGCTAGCAATTTTCTGGAAGCTTCTTTAAGGTTTTCTATATGTAATATCATGTCATCTGCAAAGAGTGACAATTTTACTTCTTCATTTCCAATGTGGATTCCTTCTATTTGTTTTTCTTCTCTGATTGCTATGGCTAAAACTTCTAAAACTATGTTGAGTAATAGTGGTGAAAGTGGGCACCCTTGTCTTGTTCCTGTTCTTAGAGGGAATGCTTTCAGTTTTTCACCATTTAGAATGATGTTGGCTATTGGTTTGTCATATATGGCTTTTGTTATGTTGAGGTAACTTCCTTCTATGCCCATTTTCTGGAGAGTTTTTATCATAAATGGATGTTGAATTTTGTCAAAAGCTGTTTCTGCATCTGTTGAGATGATCATATGGTTTTTATCCTTCAGTTTGTTAATATGATGTATCACATTGATTGATTTGCATATACTGAAGAATCCTTGCATCCCAGGGATAAACCCCACTTGATCATGGTGTATGATCTTTTTAAGGTGCTATTGGATTCTGTTAGCTAGTATTTTGTTGAGGATTTGTGCATCTATATTCATCAGTGATATTGGCCTGTAATTTTCTTTTTTTGTGTGTGACATCTTTGCCTGGTTTGGTATCAGAGTGATGGTGGCCTCATAGAATGAGTTTGGGAGTGTTCCTCCTTCTGCTATATTTCGGAAGAGTTTGAGAAGGATAGGTGTTAGCTCTTCTCTAAATGTTTGATAGAATTCACCTGTGAAGCCATCTGGCCCTGGGCTTTTGTTTGTTGGGAGATTTTTAATCACAGTCTCAATTTCCATGCTTGTGATTGGTCTGTTCATAGTTTCTATTTCTTCCTGGTTCAGTCTTGGAAGATTGTACTTTTCTAAGAATTTATCCATTTCTTCCAGGTAATCCAGTTTATTGGCATATGGTTGCTTGTAGTAGTCTCTCATGATCTTTTGTATTTCTGCAGTGTCGGTTGTCACTTCTTTTTCATTTCTAATTTTGTTTATTTGCATCTTCTCCCTCTTTTTCCTGATGAGTCTGGCTAATGGCTTATCAATTTTATTTATCTTCTCAAAGAACCAGCTTTTAGTTTTATAGATCTTTGCTATTGTTTCCTTCCTTTCTTTTTCATTTATTTCTTTTTTTTTTTTTTGGTATAAATGTTTACAATTTAGTCATGATTGTAAAATATAAGGAAGAATCCAAATGGTCAGTAATGAGAGAATCAAAGTAAATCACAGGCATTTAGACAATGGCAATTATGTGAATTACATTATCACCGAGAAACATATATGTGAAATGTGAGCTAAAAAAACAGAATATATACATTAATAACAACTATGTAAAAGACATGTCTGACCACTGAGTCAAAAACAGTGATTTAAGCGTGGATTTTTTCCCCTTAAAAATTACGTGTTATATGGTAGAGATTTAAAAGAATGAACATATAAAAATAAAAAATGAAAGCCTAGTGATAAAGAATATTATTTACTTATGGAAGAGACTTATCTAAGCCACTTGGCTGAAAGGCAGGCTGGGGAACTTATATACTGTATTGCAGTGTTGCATCATCTGTCTCTCCCAGCAGACTACAAGCCTCTGGAGGGCAAAGACTGTATCATCTGTTTTGACAGGGAGCTTTTGGAGCCTCAGATACACTCTTTTGCAAATATCCTCAACTGTGAAAAATATTTTGAAGGTGAAATATAAGCTGCGAGTATAAAGCAGTAAAACACGGGGCAATACAGCACAGTTGTTGAGACTACAGCCTGACTGCCAGGGCATGAGTCTCAGTTCTGCCAGTTATAATCTGTGACCTCCAGCAAGTTACTGAATCCCTATGTGCTCCAGTTTCCTGATCTGTAAGATGGAAATAACACCTCATAGGTTACTGTAGGATTCAAGGAGTTATTACATATAAAATCCTTAGAACAATGCCTCGCACATATATTTGCTACTATTGGTATTTCTGATATTCCACTGTAAACTGGATTTCAAAGCCATTTTAGAAAATGCATTTCAAAGTTCTTTAGGCCAATGCTATTTGAAATGGGGTCTGCAGACTGGTAGCCATTCTGTTTGTTACTGATTTGTGACAAGATAAGCAGCTTCTCCCAGGATATAAATCAACTATTTAATTGACTTTTTTTCCCAAAGCAAGACTATTTCAATGAAGGAAGTAGTATGTTGATTTACATTCTAGCGTTATTTCTTTTCTACTGTAAACAGCCACTGTTTGCATTATACATATAGTTGTAACATATAATACATACATACATATACAAATAAGTTAGAGCTGTACCTTACATATAACTATATACAATTTTGTCTGCATTATAAAAAGAAGATGCAGTACTACCAATTCTGGAGTAAAGTCTCTTTCTCCAAACCAGTTACCCAGATATTCCAAGACACTAGTTACTGTTGCCTGATTCATTCTGCTAACAATACTAAGCAAGGGAGGAAAACCAATTTGTACATAATCGATTCCAGGACTTTCACTTGTAGCTGGTCCAACAGCCCCTTCAGCATATAACCTTTCACCAAGACAAAATTTTTTCCAGCCTTCTTCATCTTCAGATTTTGGCATGGTCACATTACTATCCAATTGTTGTGATTTCCAGTGACTTCTATGTCTGTTCACACTCTGCCGGATAGCTGAAAAATGTGCCACTTGTTGCTGCTGCCACTGAAGAGTGGGGGAATATCCCTCAGGGGCAGGTTGGCAACCTGAAAGAGAAACATTCACACTTTGCTTCCTTTTCAACTTCTTTGGGTCAATTTGAGCTACCACAACATCTGGACATTGAGCTGCTTCGATCTGGACCCGCCTCAGGTATTCCTGGGGAGTTCTCGGAGGTACGCTGGGATCGAAACTTTCTGTCAAGTCGCAGGGCTCCACTGGCAAGAGCCGGGGCATCAACTCTTCCACTGCAGACTCTGCAGGTACCCACGCCATGGTTTTCAGTCGGGTCAGTCTCCTTCATTTATTTCTGATATGATCTTTATGATTTCTTTCCTTCTGTTCACTTTGGGGTTTTTTGTTGTTGTTGTTGTTCTTCTTTCTCTAATTGTTTTAGGTGTAAGGTTAGGTTGTTTATTCGAAATTTTTCTTGTTTCTTGAGGTAGGACTGTATTACTATAAACTTCCCTCTTAGAACTGCTTTTGCTGCATCCCATAGGTTTTGGGTCATCGTGTTTTCGTTCTCATTTGTTTCTAGGTATTTTTTGATTTCCTCTTTGATTTCTGCAGTGACTTCTTGGTTGTTTAATAGCGTAGTGTTTAGCCTCCATGTGTTTGTACTTTTTGCAGGTTTTTTTTTCCTGATATTGATATCTAATCTCATGGCTTTGTGGTCAGAGAAGATGCTTGATATGATTTCAGTTTTCTTGAATTTACCAAGGTTTGATTTGTGACCCAAGATGTGATCTATCCTAGAGAATGTTCCGTATGCACTTGAGAAGAAAGTGTTTTCTGTAGTTTTTGGATAGCATGTTGTATAAACATTGATTAAGTCAAGGTGGTCTGATATTTCATTTAAAGCTTGTGTTTCCTTATTTCTTTTCTGTTTGGATGATCTGTCCATTGGTGTAAGTGGGGTGTTAAAGTCTCCTACTATTATCGTGTTACTGTTGATTTCCCCTTTTATAGCTATTAGCATTTGCCTTATGTGTTGAGGGGCTCCTATGTTGGGTGCATAGATATTTACAATTGTTATATGTTCTTCTTGGACTGATCCCTTGATCATTATGTAGTGTCCTTCCTTGTCTCTTGAAACAGTCTTTACTTTAAAGTCTAATGTGTCTGATATCAGTATTGCTACTGCAGCTTTCTTTTGACTTCCATTTGCATGGAATATCTTTCTCCATCCCCTCAATTTCAGTCTGTATGTGTCCCTAGGTTTGAAGTGGGTTTCTTGTAGATAGCATATAGAAGGGTCTTGTTTTTGTATCCATTTAGCCAGTCTGTGTCTTTTGGTTGGAGCATTTAATCCATTTACATTTAAGGTAATTATTGATATGTATATTCCTATTACCATTTTCTTAGTTGTTTTGGGTTTGTTTTTGTAGATCTTTTCCTTCTCTTGTGTTTACTGCCTAGAGAAGTTCCTTTAGCAGTTGCTGTAAGGCTGGTTTTGTGGTGCTGAATTCTCTTAACTTTTGCTTCTTTGTAAAGCTTTTGATTTATTTCTCTGTCAAATCTGAATGAGATTCTTGCTGGGTAGAATATTCTTGGCTGTAGGTTTTTCGCTTTCAAGACTTGAAGTATATCCTGCCACTCCCTTCTGACCTGCAGAGTTTTTGCAGAGAGATCAGCTGTTATCCTTATGGGTTTTCCCTTATATGTTATTTGTTGCTTTTCTCTTGCTGCTTTTAATATTTTTTCTTTGTGTTTAATTTTTGTTAGTTTGATTAATATGTGCCTTGGTGTGTTTCTTCTTGGGTTTATTCTGTATAGCACTCTCTACACTTCTTGGACTTGGTTTACTGTTTCCTTTCCCATGTGGGCGAAGTTTTCCACCATAATCTCCTCAGATATTTTCTCAGACCATTTCTTTTTTCCTTCTTCTTTTGGGATGCCTATGATTTGAGTGTTGGTATGCTTAATGTTATCCCTGAAGTCTCTCAGACTGTCTTCCATTCTTTTTATTTTTTTTTTCTTTTTCCTGCTCTGTGGCAGTTGATTCCCCTATTCTATCTTCCAACTTACTTACTCGTTCTTCTACCTCAGTTTTTCTGCTATTTATGCCATCTAGAGTATTTTTAATTTCAGTTATTGTGTTGCTCATTACTGTTTGTTTGCTCCTTAGTTCTTCTAGGTTCTTATTAAATGTTTCTTGTATTTTCTCTATTTTGTTTTTGAGATTTTGGATCATCTTTATTGTCATTACTCTGGATTCTTTTTCAGGCAATTTTCCAATTTCTTCTTCATTTATTTGTTCTTGTGGGTTTTTATCTTGCTCCTTTGCCTGCATGGTGTTTCTTTGTTGTCTCATTTTGTCTAATTTATTGTATTTGCTGTCTCCTTTTCCTGTGCTGCCTAGTAGTAATTCCTCTTGTCTATGTTCTGTTTGGCTTGAGATATGAAGCACTGAAGCTTTCTGGCCTTTGTTTGTATTTGGAGCTTGGTCTTGAGAATGAGACCTCTGGGGGATTACTTGCTGATTAATATTCCATGGGGTCAGGAGTTCTCTGGTGGTCCAACGTCCTGGACTCTGCTCTGCTGTCTCAGACGTCCAGGTTTGACCCCCGGCACCAAGACCCTGGAAGCTGTACAGCATGGAGAAAAAGGAGGTAGAGGGAGAGCAAAGAAAAAAAAAAAAAAAAGGAAGAGAAAAGGGAAGAAGGGAAAAGGACAGACAGATCCCCAAGACTGGTGGTAAAAGCAACTCTAATCAGTCAAAATCACACAAGGAGACGCACACACTTGAACTTGCAAAAAGAGAAGAGGAAAACAGACCAAAGAGAAGAGAAAAAGAGAGAGCAAAAAAAGAAAGAAGGGAGTACTCATACCAATTACAAGCAAATCCACATGCGAATATATACAGTAAAGATTAAACTAACAAATACCTAAGACCAGAAACAAGACAAACATACCAAGAAGTCCTCCAATTCTATGTAGGGCTCTGCACCTGCTGTGGAGAGGACTCTGGAGAGCTCAGACTGTGATCTCGTATTTGTCCTGTGTATATTTGTCCCCGCAGTCCCCAGTTGCCCCCTGTGTCTACAGTCTCTATTGTAGAAACACTTGTCTATTTAGGTGATCCACATATGCAGGGTCTATCAAGCCTCTTGTGGGTATTAAATCTGCTCCTCCTGTGGCTGTTTTCCTTTCTCTTCTTCGGTCCTGTAGTCCTAGGGGATCAGTTTTGGTTTTGGTCCCTTCTTTGTGTGTGGGTTGCTTTCAGGAGTCAGTTCCCCACCCAGGCAAGAGGGGGCAAAAGAGGGTGATTGAGGCTCACTTGCAACTTCAGGTCAGGAGGAGGGAGGGATATGGCAGTCTCATTGAAATCTGCGGAGTGCTTGTAGCAGCAGAGGTCTGCGTGAGCCTGAGGTGTGCCGTGTGTTCTTCCAGGGAAGTGGGTCCTGAATGCGGGACCCTTGGTGTTGGTGGGCTTCCCCTGCTGCTGGGAGGGTTTGGCCAATGGCTTGCCTTACACACATGACCCTTGGCAGCAGCGGGTGGGTGAGTGGTGGGGCGCGGTGGTGCATGGCATGGTGGGGGAGCGGGGCAGCGGGTAGGCGGGCAGGTGGTCGGCGGGGCCTGGCGGCGCGCGGGGCTGGTGGTCAGCAGGGGCCGGCGGTTGGCGGGACCCGGTGGCGCACGACAGTGTGGAGGCGCGGGGCGGCAGGAGGACTCTTCGAGCCAGCAGCCGTGGGTCGCGCCGCTTCACAGCCTGTGAGTTCGCGGAGAGGGAAGTTCCTCCCAAGCACTCTGAAACAAAGGTCCCCTCTCTCTCCGTCGGGGCCAGGATTTTCCGCAAACTCCCTCCTAGCTTGCTGGCGCAGCTGCCCCCCAGGCTGTTCTCATGCAGCCAGCCCCAGCTCTCTCCCTGGTGTCTGTTCTCCAAAGCCCAAGCCTCAGCCCCCAGCCCCCAGCGCCGCTGCAGATGAGCAGAGTGCTGGCTGAATCCTCCGTGCGGGGATGTCTCCACTCTGCCCTCCACACACTGCCGTTGCTCTCTCCTCCGGGGGCTCTGAGGCGCCTCCTGTCCTTCCCCACCAGTGAGGGAGCTCCCCAGGGTGTGGGAGCCTCCCCCGCCTCACAGCTCCCTCCCAGAGGGGCCAGTCTCCTCAGGATTCCTTGTCTCTTTTTTTCCCTTCTTTCCTTTGCACTACCCAATTATGTAGGAATTCTCTTGCCTTTTTGGAGGTCTGGGGTCTCCTGCCAGCATTTGGAAGGTATTCTGTAGGTGCCACTGCACAAGTAGATGTATTTTTGATGTATTTCTGGGGAGGAAGGTGATCTCCACGTCCTACTCCTCTGCCGTCTTTTTCGAGGTCTCTCTAATTGTTGAACTTTTTTCATGATGATGTTCCAGTACTGGCCCTTGAGAATCCCAGAAAACTGTAAGCATCAATTTTCCAGCTGATGATTGACTTTTGAAATTTTTCTTGGTGGGCGATTTGTGGATATTTCCATTCCATACTCTGCCCTATACTGTCAGGCTTGTAGTGATGACTCATCATCAGTAATGATTCTCTTTAAGAAACTTTCACCTTCCTTAGAGTATCAGTCCAAATTTTGCTTGCAGATATCCAAACGCTTCTGTTTATGCTCTTCCATGAGTTGTTTCGGTACCCACCTCATACAAACTTTTCGAAACCTAAGTCTGTCGTGGATTACTTCATTTTGAGGTGTTAAAGCATCCTTCCTATAATCCTGATCTTGCTCCATCAGACTTTCACCTGTTCGGTTCCCTGAAAGCAGCCCCACAAGGACAAAGATTCACTTCTGATGAAGAAGTGAAGACAGCAGTGCATTCGTGGCTCACAGCTCAGCCTAAAATATTTTTTAATGAGGGAATACAAAAGCTTGTTGACAGATGGACAAAGTGTATTTGAAAGCAAGGAGATTATGTCAAAAAATGATTTATTTTGTCTTTTCTAAAAGTTAATTAAAATAAATTCTATAGCCAGAGTGCGGATAATTTTTACTCACCCTCATAAATAAACCTACAGCACCTGTAAGTGATTTTTATCATGGTGTCAGTACATGAGGTCAACAGAAATCCATCATGTTTCTATATACTACTAGAAATGAAGAAGTGGGCACTGAAGTTAAAAAAAAATCAATGTTGATTACAATAACATCAAAACTGTGAAATACTTAGGGATACATCAAACACAATACATGCAATAATTGCATGCTAAAAACTAGAAAATACTGGTGATAGAAAACAAAGGAGACACAAAAAATTGCATAGATATAACATGCGCATGTTTCAAAATACTCGATACTATTATGATACTCATCCTTCTAAAATGGATCTACTTATTAAATGCAATGCCAATGAAAATTCCAGCAGGCTTTTTTCTTATAGAATTGGCAAGCTGATTCCGCAGTTTATATATTAATGCAAAACACCTAAAACAATCAAACAATTTTGAAAAATAGGGACACAGTTGGAAGACCTGCTACTTGATTTTCAAAGCTTAATGTAAAACTACACTAATTAAGACAATGTGTTATTGGAGAAAGGATAGACATGTAAATCAATGTAACATAGGAAATCAAGACATAGACTCACAAATGTTAGTTAATTGGTTTTGACCAAGTTGTCAAAATAATTCAGTAGAAAGATAGTCTTCAACAGATGAACAACTGGACATCCATTTGTAGAGTATGGACTTCAGGTTGTAAAAAATAAACTCAGAATGAACCATAGATTTACATGTAAAATGTAAAATTATAAAACCTATAAAACTTTTCAAAGAAAGTGTAAAAGAAAAAATTTTGTGACTAAATAAAGGTTTACAGATAAAATCATAAGCTATAAAAACATTATCTATAAAAGAAAAAATGATAAACAGAACTTCATGAAAATTAAGAATTCTGTTCATTGGACAATAATGTAAAAATTATGAATAAACAAGCCATTGATACCAGTAAATTTTTTGCAAAACACGTGTCTGACCAGGTACTTCTATCAAGAATACATAAAGAACTCTCACAGATCAATAATAAGAAAATCAAAACATCAGTACAACTAGTTATTAAGGATTTGAATACCCATTTCACTAAAAAATTGCCGTGGGTAGCATGCAGGCACTTGAAAAGATGCTCAACAACAGTATCCATCAGGAAACCATGATATGAGTATCTGTTATGAGCTGAATTATGCCCTCAAATTCATGCTGGAGCTCTAACCCCTAATTCTAAAAATGTGACTGTATTTGGAGGTAGAACTGTTAAAGAGATGATTAAGTTAAAATGAAGTTAAAATGAGGCTGTTAGGGTAGGCCCTAACCGAGTCTAACTTGTGTCCTTATAAGAAGACATTTGGACATACACAGAGACACTTGCGGGTGCATGCACAGAGGAAAGACCTTATGAGGTCACAACAAGAAGGCACCTATCTGCAAGCCGAGGAGAGAGGCCTCACAAGAAAGTGTACTTGATGATTCGTCCATCTTGTGATTCCTGCCTCTAGAACCGTGAGAAAATACATTTCTGTTGTTTAAGCCTGCCAACTGGTATTTTGTTATGGCAGCACTAGCAAGTTGTTACAAATATGCATCTATTAGAATGGTTAACATTTTTTCAAAATAACAAAGCCAAGCTTTTATGAGGGTGTAGAGTAACTGGGAGTCAGGTACAATGCTAGCAGGAAAGCAGAATAGTACATCCAACTTGGAAACCTGTTTGTCAGTTTCTTGTAAGAGTAAGTGTACACTTTTTGAATCAACAATCCCATTTCTAGGTGTTTATTCAATGGAAATGAAAATATATGGCTACACAAAGACCTGTACCTGAATTTTAATGATTCAAAATCAGAAATAATTTAGATGTCTGTTGACTGGTGAACAGATAAAATTGTGGTGCATCCAAACGGTGGAGTATGATTGAGCAATCAAAGATGTGAACTTCTGATACATGCAGAAGGACAAATCTTAAAGTATTATTTCAAGTGAAAGAAGCCTGACAAGAAAAACTACATACTGCATAATTTTCCTTGTATGACATTCTTGCAGTGCAACACTAATTTTAGAAATATAATAGATGTTTTCAGTTGCTTGGTTTGGGTTGAGGACAAACGGGGTACAAGGGAAATTTTGCCTGTGTGGTGGTGATTAGCATTGTACACACTTTTCAACATTCCTAAAACTGTACATCTGAAAAAGAATAATTTTTTGCTATGTGTAAGTTATACCTCAACAAACCTGATATTTAAAAAAAAAAACAAAATCTAGAGAATAAAATGAGCTAAAGGCCAACCATGAACACTGACACCTTGAGTAAAACAATAGTTTAATGAGAACTAATGTAATGATAGCATTAAAAGAATGGTTGTGTACTTACTAAAATTCAAGTAATATGTATTACATAAATAATTTGACCTAAGACTTCTATTAATAACCTCATAGACTGTAGAAAAAATGAAAATTAATTAGAGCCTTCCGCTTGTAACCATCTACTGAGAGAAGCATTCATGACTACAAATAGCTACACCAACATGCCACGTTTGATTTTTCTCTAAGTGCTATAAATCATCAAGGATAGAGCATTTAGTTCTGATTGAAGATACTGGGGTCAGTGAGGAGGTGACAATTGGATTAAACTCTGTAGTTTTCTGTTGTTTACCAATCTTTTGATAGTTGTAGATATGTATTTACATGATGCAAAATCCCAAAATATCTCCATATGATTTTATACACACATAAGGTGTTTAGGGATGTTGTGTACATTTGCAGTTTGCACTGTACTTGTGGGTACCATTAAACTCTGTTTTCCAAAGGTCATATTGTTTCTATAGTAACAAGTGCATTTCAAAGTGAACATCAACACTAGGATCATTTGATTCTTGCTCTGAAGACTCTGGGTTGACACCTTAGCAGTAATAGATTCTGCTAAGAAAAATGTTAATCTCTATTTCTTTTTTAAGTCTCTGTCTGTCTTTCTATTCTTTTATGTAAGAATATATTCAAGAGAAGTTACTCAATCTATGTTGTTACATAGATTAATGAGCAATGAAAACATACTTGTTTCCTCAGGTATTAGGCAGGCACGGTGGTTCTTCATCTATGTCATCTGCACTCCATTATTTCATCTATTAATTAATTTAACACAGTTAGTGAGAACCTACCAAGATCAATTGATTGATCGATCTATCATCTATCTATCTATAGTTACAATTGCCTTTGAAGTAGGTGCTATGAATTGTATTTTATAGATGATAGACTCAGGTAGCTTACATCATTACTGTGATTCCATAAATAGAGAAGTTCTTTTGATCAAAAATGCAGTATGCATTTCTCTCACCTTGACAATTGCTCCACTGGAATATGATTTCTGACACCTGAAGATTTGTCTTTTATTTTTAGCTAGATGCCAATCTATTTTGGCTAGGGTCTCCAAGTTCAATATGAATACGTGCTACACTTACAGCTATCATGAAATTGGGAGAAGCATTTAGCCATTAAGCTGAAACTAGCTTTTAAACATGAGAAAAAATTTAGGGAAAAATTTTGTCTTTGACTTGCTAGTTATTGAGAGTGATATTCTCCAGGGATCAATGCTCGGGCTCTGCAGACTTATTTAACTACTTTTTAATATAAAAGCTCTGGAAGAAAGAACACTTAATGAGATGATCAAGTTTACAGATGAAAGTATGGCCTCCTGGGTTGAGAAGTGCCAAGCTAATGGGAATAAACTTCAGCAGTTGCTCATGAGGCTGTGAATGCCCAGAGCCGGGGTAGGTGAATTTAGAGAGCCAGCAAGCACAGTCTTACTTTTAGTCAAAAATAATTCAGACCAAACAGATGAAATTAAGACCTCTAAGTAGTGGATATGAGTTGGGAAAAGATCTTTTTATTTACTATTGGCCCAGGATATTTTCTCTGAATAAAAGAATAACACTCTCTTGAGTATCCTTAGGGAAAAAAGCAAGAAAATGAAAGGGAAATGAATTTACTCCTTTGCTCTTGACTTCTGCATGCAGTTTTGGGTTTCGCACTTCAAGAAAGGGAGGCCTTGCTGAAGGCAACTGAAACAATCAAAGAATTAGATGATTTTTTTTTTTTACTAGGCTGTAGGGGCATCCTTTTGGTCTAAGAAAATAATTAAAAAGTAGGAAAGTATCATCACTCTAGCAAAATTTAGCTCCTTAATTTTGAATTGAACACAGATTTTGAAACTTATGAATTTTATGTTTAAGAAAAGTTTAAGAGAAAAACAGTTGATTCCTAGCATCTTCTATCAGCAAAAGAGCCCATGCAGTGGAAAAAGGGCATCCATCCAACCTAGGCCTTTCACCCCGTTCTCACTTAATTCTCTTAAAACTCTGAAGGGATGCAGGGAATCTTACTCCCTTTTGGGAGTTAGGATGCTAATTTCCAAAGAGGTTAGTTGAATTTCTTCTCACCAAATAGATATTCGGGGATATAACAGAGATTTAAACTCCTTCTGTTTCCAAGTCCAACATTTGTTCTTCTGCACCATGGACATTGCTTTGAAAACTCCTCATTTTCTCTATGCTTAATTGATTATTCATTCAGCAATCACACCTGGACTTAAGAGGAAACCTATGGGTTGTTTAGATAATAGAAAGGGACAGAGTCTCACATAGATTTTATCCATATTTTCATCACTGTGTTGATGATAAAAGCTTTCATATTCAAAGATTAATATACTTTACATATTATTAGTATTATTAAACTATGCCTATGCCTGATTAAATAATAGTAATACTGATATTTATATTTATTCTACAGAATGGTTCAAATCGATGGTTTTCTTTAATATTCACAGTAATCCTATGAAGAAGATATTTTTATTAACCAAAAACCTGGGAGAATTCTTGTTTGTCATTACTTCTTCTCTAAAATCTCTCAGATCTGTATTCTTTTTGCACCCTCCATGCTAATACTCTGTTAAAGGCTCATCCTTGAACTTCTTCCCTATAATACAGCATGGCTCCTGCCTGCAGTCATGCCCCATCCAACCTTCCTCCGCATTCTGTTCAGCCGTTTTTCTAAAACGCAACTCTGCACTTACTAGAATACCCTTTGCCATGATATTAAATCAGCTTTCTTTATTATGAACTCCTCTTCTGCTCTGCTCACTCGTGTCTTAATGGAGTCAGTGAATATACACAGTTATTTCAATTAGATAGACTGGGAGAGGAAAGATAATAATTTAACCTTGGATTGATGGGAACATAGGACTAATAAAACACATTTTTGTTTTTCCTGTATGTATTGTTATGGATTCAGGATTAAGAATCAACAGAAAGAAAGAAAAGACGATGAAAATAATTGGAGGAATGATGTTTCAGAGGATGGAAGCACTAATGTCAATGGATACATGTAGATGCAGGTAAATTTGGATAAGATTGAGTGTGTGTGTGTATGTTTGTGTGTGCGTGAGCTTGCACAGGCGCACATGTGCCTTGGAGTGGAGGGAGAACTGTTGAATCAGTATTTAGAATCTACATCATTATGGATATCTAAATATTGCTCATTGCTGAGGTGTATAATTTTGTTTCTCTTCAGTTAATCATTGTTATTTGTTTAATTAAAAATAATTTTCTTATTTTTAAGTCATAACCAAACTTTATAAATAGAATTTACTCTCAGTTTTTTCAGCTACATTGAAGGATCTATCAATGTTATCTTACTTAACATGGTCCTCTGTTATCTTGCTTAACATGGACTTGTTTTACCTTAGATTTAATTTGTAATTTTTGTGTCCTTACATTTACCATGTTTGTGGGGATTTTATTGGGCTATTCTCTGTGAGAAATCATTTACTTCCTGGATCCAGGTTCTTCTACTTTTTTGGTAAAATTACCTGTTTAGGTGGAGCACATCCTTTGGGAAGTTTCTGAGAAAGAGGTTATGAATGTTAAGTTTTAAGACCATGTGCTTTGGGGGTAGGGGAGGATACCACCTGTGGTTTTTGGTGATTCCCTAAAAGGGCATATAGGATTCAGAGGCAATTGTACTTACAATTATGGTTTATTACATTGAAAGTGTGCACAGCAAGCATAGCAGAGGTCAGGAAAACGAGGCATCAGGTAATTCCTGAAGGGGTCCAGGAGCAGACTTCCAAAATTCTCCCACACAGAGTGACGGGGGAAGGGAGGTCTTGCACTGAACATGTTTCTTCCTTCAGCACAGGAAATGTGTTACACACATCTAATGTTTCTGCCTAAGGAAACCTGCCTAAAACTGAGAGTCCGGAGATTTTACTGAAGGCGGGTCACATAGGTACTCTTTGCTTGAACAACTAGGTACTATTATGAAAATTCCAGATTCCAAGAAGTAAAGTAGTTGTTCACCATGAATCACATTGTTTGCACAGACAATATAGAAGAATAGTATAATAGAATCCAGTGACCCAGTCACACAAAATAACCAGTCAATACAGAGTCCAGAACATTCCACAGGCCAAGTTCCCAGGAGTCTTCCCAAGGGTCAATCTCAAGCAGAGCTTCTGGAGATAACAGTATCAGGCCAGCTGTGTTAACTCTTTCCTGAACAACATGAATACCTAACAACATCCTTTTCCTACTTTTACACTTTACAGACATGTTGTCTGGGCATTCAGAGTACTAGATATTTATTCATTTCCTTATGGAACTTGGAAGGCATGTGTCTATTCTTCCAGATTCTAGAGTTGCAGTTGTGAAAGCTTGTTCCACCCTCATTCCTGATGCTTTGTGTGTTACCTTCTTTATTTGTTTTTCCTTCCTTTATGGCACATTCCCTATTCCAGATTCTTTATTATCTCCCTGTTGCCAGAGAATAAGTTTCTCTGTAGTCCTCCAATCTTTCACCAAGGGTGCCGCCCTTCAAACATGCCAGTTTCTGCATGTAGTTCTATTTTCTCATTGTACACTTGCACAAGACTATACTAACTACAAGCTTTAAAATTTTGGCACTTAAATGGCAAAAACCAACACCTGTTCTCCTGCCCTCCTAGGCTGGGGTGACTGTCACATCAGCTAAAATCATACCTGGTTGTAGTTTGCTTTTTGTTTCTGACTCCAGGAAATTTTCCTATCCTTTCTAAAAGTTAGTTAGGCCTAGCGCTTAAAGAGATATTTGTTATTTTTCATCCTAAGTTTCGATGTATTTGACCAAGAAGATTTTCAGGTAATTTAAGCTGACATATTAACAGAACTCAGTATTTCTTATTGTCCATTAGGGTTTTCAGTATATGTATGAGCGATACATATAAAAACTACCAAGATAGATTGCAAGGTTTCTATACCTCATATGCGGTGGTGTGATGTGAAATAGAAGCTTGCCTGGAAAAGTTAGATTTGTATTTTGTAATCCTTAGAGTCGTCTCTCTCTCTCTCCCTCTCTCTGTCTTTCTCTTTCTTTCTCTGATGAATATAACCAAATAATCAATAAGCCAATAGATAAATTAAAATAGGATACTCAATAAACTCAATTTAAAAAAACTGGAAATGAAAAATCCAAAAGGGAGAAATAAAAAAAAATAATTAAATGGTAAACAAATGCAATTAGCTAATCACATTAATATTAATCATCTAAACACTCAAAAGGGCAGAGATTATCAGAATACATTAATGAAAAAGTATAACCAACCAAATGCTGCGTATAAGAGACATACTTAACAGCTACAGACACAGACAGATTGTAATTAAGTAACTGGAAAAAGAAATACCAGGTAAATAGTAAGTACAAAAAGTAGTGGACTGAGTATACTAATCTGATAAAATAAACTTAAAGCGAAGAGTATTAGAAGAGACAAAGATGTGAATTACATAATGGTAAAGGGAGGAATTCATCAAGAAAATATAAACATTATAATTATTTCTATGTCTGATAATAAAGCCTCAAAATAGATAAAGCAAAATTTGAAAGAACTGAAAACAAAATTAGACAGTGCCACAATTATAATAGGAGAGGTTAACACTTTTTCTGAGCATTTAATAGTAAATTAGACAGAAAATAAATTTTTAAAAAATGTAGAATCTAAACAACACTACCTACCAACTTGATCTCATTGACATTATTAGAACATGACATGCATTAAATGCAGAATACACATTATTTTTGGTTGCACATGATACATCCACCAAGATGTACCATACACTGTATTATTAGGCATTTCAATAATTTAAAAGAATCAAAATTGTGTGAAGTGTGTTCTTTGACCAGAATGGAATTAAATTAGATAGCAATAGCAATGTAATACCAGGGAAAACCCCAAATGTCTGGGGATAAAACAATATACTTCTGAATAGGTCATGGCCCAGAGATAAGGAAATATTTTGAACTGAATGATGTTAAAAATAAAACATATCAAAAATTGTGACATTTAGCTAACGTTGTGCATAAAGGGAGATATGTAGATTTAAATGGTTATGTCTTAGAAAAAGAAAGTTCTTAAATCACTGGCCTAATGTTCTGCCTTTAAAAAATAGACTAAGAAAAAGAAACAATGTAAGTAGAAGAATAAAAATAATAAATATAAAAGCAGGAATGAACAGCATATTTTAAAGTTAGGGAAAAAAGTTAATAATATGAAAAGATCAACAAAATTGCCATACCCCTATCTCGAGTAATCAAGAAAATAAAAGAGATGAAACAAATTAGCAATTTTAAGAATGTATGAGTGGTGCTTATAACAGATCCTACAAACATTAAAGAGGTAAAAAAGAGAATATTATGAACAACTTGAGGCAATTAAATATGGAATTTAGATGAAATGGCTAATTCTGCCTTATAAAATAACTTACCACAATTGACAATAGAAGAAACAGAAAACTTAAAATAGTCTTTTATCTATTAAACAAATTGGACTTATCAAAAACTTCTCATAAATAAGAAATGCAAGCCCAGATGGTTTCATACATGTGTTTACTCAAACATGAAGGAATAAATTAATACCAAAATTATACATACTTTTTCAGAAAACAGAGGAGAAACACTATACCCAATCATTCATGAGGCCAACATAACTCTAATACTAAGTTCTGACAAAATTACAAAAATAGAAAATTACAAACCATTATTCCTCATGAACATAGATTCAAAGCCCTTAACAAAATGTTGACAAATAAAAATCAATAATGTGTGAAATGGATACATATCATGTTAAAGTTAGGATTATCTCAGTAATGCCAGGTTAAAAATCAGCCAGTGTATTTAAATACACTATGATCATAAAAATATAAGAACTTATGGTATCATTAATAAACGCAGATAAAAAGCCCCTGACAACATCGATTTTAACTAAAAACTTAGCAAACTAAGCAGGGAACCTCATTGATTTTATGATGAGCATCTTGTAAAAGCTATAGCTACTATTGTATTTAATACTGAAAGACAACTCTTTTCCCCTAAGACTGGGAACAAGGGAAAAATGCTTGCTATTTCCTTTTCTATTTAAGATTGTACTGGATGTCCTTAACACTGCTATAAGGCAAATAAGATAAATAAAATCCATAAGATAGGCAAGGAAGAAGTGAAAACTCTCCCTCTTGGTATATGATATATTGGTTAACATTGAAAATCCCAATGAATGTAGCAACTAACTACTGGAATTACTAAGAAAGTATAACAGTGCCACAAAATACAAGGGTAACAGATAGAAATCCATTGTATTGCTATATACTAGCAGCACATTATCTGGGAAATGAAATTTTTAAAATTCCATTTTAAATAGTTCCAAAAATTATAAAATATTTAAGAACAGATCTAAGAAAATATGTACAACTACAGTGAAAAAATAAAAACATTGCTGGGAAAAAATAAAGAGAAAATAAGTATAGAGACATACCATGGTCTTAGGTTGGAGGAATACACCAGAAAAAACCGCACCAAGCTTTGCCATGCTTCCAGAGATAATGAGTGCATTACTTTCAAAGGAAGGGACTACTGCCAGGAGTTAGCTTCTCAGTGGTAACAAAGCAAGGTGGGAAACACTGGTATGATATCTGCAGACTAGTTACATGGAAGAAAAACAATCCTACTTTCCATAGACAGGCAAAACATTAATTACCTGTCATGGGGGAAAATGTGTTTCTGTAAGAATTCAGAGGCCATATCACTCAAATACCTCATCTAAAGGTATTACCAAAGATAGAACACTAACACTAATTGTATAACAGACTAAAATGCAGACTTCAGAATAATGTTAAAGAGTAGGGAAAAGACTTGTGAGAAATGAGCTGCGGCATGTGTGAATTTGATGCTAATCCACTCTTAGAATCTATCTTCTTGAAATAAACGTACCAGAAGATAAGAGCAGATAAACAAGAATGTTCATAGTGTGGTCGAACTGGCAATAGTGAATTCCTGTGCATGAGATAATGCTTGTAAAGATTGCGGCACATTCATATCATGAACTTTTATGCAACCATTGCTAAAAGAAAGAATTCGATCTATAAGATGCAATTGGGAAGGATTTCTACAATACATACACTTATCTGGTAACATCACAAGAAAGATGTAATTTAAAATGTATAAGACTATTGCATTTTTATAAAACACCACAAAAATAAATAACCCAATGATTACGTATACACAATTACAAGAGAATTGAGAGGAGTATAGAATGGTGCATACCACTTTGTTAGCACAAGTTAAATTTAATGCAATAGGGGGATTTAGTGGCTTAAAGCAAGAATCATTTATTATCTCACCATTCTGTGGGCTGGTAATTTGAGCATTGCTCAGCTGGGTAGCTGAAAGATGCCCCAAAACACTAGTAGTCAGGGAAATACAAATTAATACAACTCAGAGATACTATTTTTACCCATCTTATTGGAAAGAATGAAATGCCACAGGATGGCTAGATTTGGCTAACACATGGTAACACTGACTTCTCATTCACTTTAGATGAAAGGGTAAATTGATAATTCACTTTAATAGCAATTGGGAAATATCTAATAAATCTGACAATGTGTAGTCATCCAACCATGGGTGTCTGACAAATATCAGGGAAATAGAAAAAAAATAAAGCACTCCTAAGTGCCTATGACATTGCCTAAATGTGTTCAACACTCCAGAACCTCTCTAACTCTTACTGCTGCAATAGCTAACTTGATATAGGGTGCATATATTGTTTGGCCTGGTCAGAATCCATCCTCCCTGCTAGTACAGGAGGCTCAGTTTCTGATGGGGTTGCTAAACTGGTAGAATGTAAGTCTAGAACTGCTTATAGCCTTTTGGCTCCCAGACGAGGAGAGTCTGCATGGGAATGAAACCATCACAAAAGAAAGTATTTGCCCAAATTTAAACTTGTGTCCAAACCAAAATTAGATCCCATTAAAATATTTTCCTTATTCTTGTAACTTACATCGGTTTAAAGAATATACTTTTTTTCTCACTTTATTTATAACCTCAAAGAAAACCACAGGGCTGGGAAGCATACAGTTCCAAATAATTTATAATGTAATATAAATGAAAATGTATATTTTTATATTTATATTCATAGTCTTCTTTTGGAGTGCACTGCAGTAGTTCTTCTATCTAATAGCACTGCTATTGTTTTATTCAGGATGGAATAGCTTATGCCACGGTGAAGAACAACCTCAAAAATCTTGGTGTTACATAACAAAGGTTCTTTTCTCATGTTAGTTTCACTGTAACTGAGCAACTCTTCAGGGCAAGTTATGTCCATGTGGTCCAGAATGAAGAAGTCTCCACCATCCTGTAGATATACCATCTCATTGGTTCCTCTTGGTCATTGTAGCAGAAGAAAGGGAAACACTAGCAATTAAATTCTTCAATCTGTGAATAACAAGCATCACTTCTGCTTAAAACTCATTGGCCAAAACTGGAAGAAGGGGGTTTGGGAAATAGAGTCTTTAATGTGTCTAGAGAAGTTGAAATTGGGTACGGGGACTGTCTTCCACAACCATCATCAATACAGGATTTCCGAAGTCACTCTGCATGTCTGCTATCAAGCTGGCAGAGAGTGAAGAAATAGGAAGGATCGTGCATGAGCAACTGATTTGTCCCAGGCTTAGAATGCAGCCAGAATTCAATCATACCAAGCTTCAAGAGCATCCAGGAAATGTAATCTAGATGTGTAGCTGGGAAAAAAAGGAAATGGGTTTGGAAATGGGCTAGTGTTCTCTATTGCATGGCTTGGCCAGTATTGTTCCCTCATTTGGGAACACTCTTCATCCAAATCTTTTCTTTTAATTTGAGGTATAATGGACATATAACGTTATACTATTTTGAGGTGTACAGCATAATGATTCGATATATGTTATATGTTGCAAAATGATCACCACGATAGGTCTAGTTAACATCTATCAGCATATAGTTACAAACATTTCTTCCTTGTGATGAGAATTTTTAAGATATACTTTTAGCAAGTTTCAAATATGCAACATGGTGTAATTAACTATAATCACTGTGCTGTACATTATATCCCTATCCGTGACTTAAGTATTTTATAACTGGAAGTTTGTACCCAAATCTTAATTTTAGTTCTTTTTCTCTCCAAGTCAACGTCCATGTATAGCCCAGATACCTCACCCAAATTCCACCACATATATCAAATTGAATATTTCAAAATCATGTCTAAAACTGAATACTTGATTTCTTTTCCCACACTAAACTACTCCACTCACAGCTCAGGTCATATCCAATCAGCTCATTCTCTTAGATATACCTTCAAATTATATGCAGAATTGGAGTAATTCTCATCACTTTCACTGCCGGTGCCTAATCCAAATCATCATCTCTTACTGAGATGATTGCAAAAGTGTCTTTACTGGTCAACCTGTTTCTACCCTTGCCGCTGCATTCACTTCTCATCACTGAAGCAAGAATAACCTATGTCAAGCATGAGTTGGATTTTGCCATACTGCATTTTCATACTTAGGCTGATGATATCCCTTTTCATGAATCGTTCCCTGTCCCGCAGTAATAAAGACATCTGCTGTTTTGGAAGGGAATAATTAAAATGTGCTCAACCACAGTCAAGATTTGTAGACCCAACTTGATCACTCCTTTTCTCCCTGTGACATTCTGTGTTTCCCACTTCTCACGTAATCGATGGTGATTACATAGAAAAAGAACTCTTTCTTTTTCCTTTGTGTCATTGGGAATTAGCTGTCTTCTATTCTCTAATAGGAATGTTATAAATTATAAGGTATGAAATATTCTTAACACATTGAATAACATAAAGATTGAGAAACACCTCACACTTTTGTTCTCACCTTTATTGAAACTTACAGAAGTCAAATATTGAGAATGCAACAGCTCAAGCCTTACAACACTATGTTTTCCTAATGGCACCCTATGAGGAGAGAGAAGATGTCACAGGCAAAGTGGCTACAAGTCTGTTTTATGTCTTCTCCCTTTGCACTTAGGCACACACACAAACATACACATACACACATATATAAAAGCTTCCTCCTCATTTACATTATATGTGTGTGCATCTCTAAAAAGTTTTTTATTACATGATATTGCTGACTTGTAATATTTCCTGTGATACACATATTATTTTAATATCTTCAGATATTGTTACACCATCTTCCTTACAAATAATTTTAATCATGTAGTAAGATATTCTTGTGTGTGTGTGTATATTTTGCTGTATTTTTGCATTTTCAGTTTCCTTTTTCCCTTTTTTACATTTCTCAAAGTGAAGTTTCAATGCCTGTAAGGCTCTACTACAGTGGTGGAGAAATCAAATACAATTCTTTGCAAATATCAAATATTGTTTACATTTATTATTTCAACTTTTAAAGTTGCCAATATATTTTTATATTTGCCATTTTTGTTTGATATTTGCTACTTCATATAAAGTAGGACTGATTTTTCCACTTATTTTCTACTTTTTTTCCCTTTAAAAGTCAAAATAAGCCTTGTGCATGATTTAAAAAACCACAGTCTGCGAGAGGCTGTGACACTATTGTTTAACTTTGCCCAGTTTGGAAGATAGCTGTAGGCGGGTTAGTCAAGTGTCAATTTGATCATCATTTTCTTGAGACGTGGTAAGGAATACTTTTTCTAATTATGGAGCAGTTTTCTTTTCATACTCATAGAACTGTGTTGAAGAGTATGTAATATATATTGAAAAATTGTGTTTCTAGCAAAGCAATTGTAGTTGCATGCAAATCGTATTTACTTTCCAGTATAAGCAGTTATTTAGCAGATATGTAGAGTGTCTAGCATCAGTAAAACTTTGTATAGAGATTTGCTGAAGGATAAAATGACAATTCTGACTTGGAGTTTGTCCTCAATGGGTTGTAGTCTAGAAGGGAAACAATAAAGGAAGTAAAATCCATACACGAAATCTTGCCCAATCCACCTTTTCCCATCAGCTGCTCTCTTTCATTTGTTTGTTTCGCATTTTGTCTCTTCCTCTTGAAAAACAATGATCCGTATCTCATTATCATTTTGGCACCCTTTACAAAACTTAACACCTGAGGTTAGTTAGGGGTTATATTTGATTATATTCAATAATATCTGTCACTCACTGAATACTCAGTAACCATTTGTGAAATCAATGAATGGTGCATGTTCAAAAGATTTGTATGTACTTATTTACAAAGATCTTGATAATGTGCAGTGGTGTTCTGAATAATGGAGGAATCTAACATTATTGGTATCTTGGTAAGAAGAGATAAAATAAAATACAATATTTCTTTCATTTGATAAAATTTTTGTATTTTTCATTCATTAGATAGCAGTAAGTAATGCTAATCTACTTTCTCTATGGAAAATTTTCTCTAAGAATCCTCTTTCTTTCTTGCTCTCTCTCTCTTTGCTTGTTGGTAGCCTCCTTTGAGATGGTTTAGTGGTCAGCTAGAGCCACGTGTGCATTCAAACTTTTCTACTGGCCACCCTTATGGATAATATTTTGCTACATAAAAGCCTATAAATACAGATTCCTCATTTATTATGGTCTTTATGAATCAAATTTATGGACATGAAGATCTCTTAATCCAGTTTAATCTAAATAATTTTGAAGATGTACTAAGGACCATATGTATTAATTGACAGATCAATTTGTTTCTGAGTTTTTCTTCTGAGACTGACAAGAATTTTTGTTGAATCTGTATTTTTGTGAATGGAAATTATATCCATCAAACAGTTAAAGGGATTCAGTGATTGAAGAGGCCAGATGTATTGTCTTCCAAAACCAGACAGTTTCATTGTTAGGCTATGAAGTATATTTTATCAATCTACAAATATTTGCCCATGAATAGGGTGGAAATATTTTCCTGTTATTTGCTATAGCAATTATATGGTACTTGGTACTATTTTCAAAACAAAATGTCATCTCCCACAGGAAGATAAAAGCTGAAACTTCAGATGTCATAATTGTTAGGAGAGTCATAACACATTATTTAAAAATTAATAGATGTGCTGGAAGATAAAGGAAATATGACACTAATTATCTTGCGAGGAATTCAATTTACTGGCACATAATGCATGTCTATTGGACTAATGGCTGGTTCAGTCTCCTTTATGTCACCTGCCAAGCATAGTTTCCTTTAGCTAAGGACACTAAAGAGCTATTTTGAAATTTTCAATAGAACTTAATCAGATTTAGATTAAATCATTCTTTATGATCAGATATATAATATCAAGGACTGATAATGAAGAACCAGTTCAGAAAAAAGATGCATTTTACATTTTGCCTTTTAGTTTTCAGTGATTATTACTGATAATGTGAGTACTCTTTCTTTTACACAGAAATTACACGGTTCTTATTTAATACTTTCTAAGTTTTGAAGAATGTACAAGCAAACTGAATGTAAGTTACTTTTTTTTTCTCTACAAATGAAAAGCTATAGTTTTGAAAAAAAATTGAAAATACTCTCACATTGAGCACATCTGTATAGAACTAGAATAAATAATGGGCAATTAAAATATGCTAATTTATAAACGTTTATTCCTTGAGAAGAATATTACAGCAGAATTGAGGTAGTTATAAAAGACAATGGTTCTCTCACTTTCCAGTTTGGCTGGGACAGTCCTGGTTAAAAGTTATTATTCTATGATCATTAATGACACATTGTTCCTGCTTCAAATGGTTTTGCTTTGAATGATATATGAGTGATCTACTTAAAGGAAACAAAATCTGAGCTGCTTTCTGAAAGATGAGTAAAAGTTAGATGAAGGTTGCATAGCTGGGAAGAATACACAAGAAGAGGGAATCACATGTTCTAAGACCTACTAAAATGAACATTTCTGAGGAGCTATAATTTCAGTGTGAGTGGAGTGTGGCATTTGAGGGGTATGTAGTGTAAGTATAAATGTGAAGTCAAGAGTCATTCCAATTCTTCTTGCAGAAGACTTTAGTTGTTTGATTTTACTTTATTTTAAAAATTATTTTATTTTATTTGAAATTTAGACTTGCCCCAGATCGTCCGGCATCATAGTCCTGATCACAGCTGTTTGCCAACAAGAGACATATTGTAAAGACCCTGATTCTGTCATAGAACAGGTTTCCTGCCTGGTTCTCCATTCTTTGTCCATGACTTCTGTATAACCGTGACGATGCTCCTTTCTATAGACTGAATGTTTATGTCCCCTTAAAATTCATATGTTGAAATCCTAAACTCCAATGTGATGGTGTTTGGAACTAGGGGCCTGTGGTTGGTAATCAGGTCGTGAGAGTGGAGCCTTTGTGAGTGGGATTAGTGCCTTTATAAAAGATAAAGCTCCCTTACCCCCTCTACCAGACACCAAATTAGTGGGTACCTTGATCTTGGACTTCCCTGCCTCCAGAACTGTGAGAAATAAGTATTTGTAATAGTAGCCAGAATGGACTAAAACACACCTGAAGTGCAGTTTTTGAGCGTTTTTCCTGCAACACCTATTACTCTATTACTAATGAATTTATTCCTCCAGCAGACCTTTCAGGAAGTACAGATGTCCCATGGTCCCCTGGCATGATCTCCTTAGTATTTGAAATCCACTTTTAACAAGAATGTGTTTATGTTAGTTGCTGGGTGCCCTAGAAGGAATTGTGAAGATGAAAGAGAATGAGTTAGAAGTTAAATAGAGTTTATGATTCTTTTGTTATTTTATGGATTCATTGCTTAGAAGCTATGCTCATGTGTCACACCATCTCCATAAAAATAACCTTCCTCTTTAAATGGGGCTGTATTGCAAGGCATTTTGAAAGGAGGAGTCAGGAATTAAGAAGGTTCTACTCAAAGCTTTGTCCATGTGCCCTGAGCTAACACTAACCCTTTCTTAGCTGCAAGTCTCTTTTCCATGATAAGTAGTTGAGTATATAGTGACTTATGCCCTCTGGGCTCTAAATTTCTACAAGATTCAAAAATCTCTTAAAATGTCCTTGTGCCCTGGGAAGAGCTTCAAGTGTGCAGACTGTGTTTGGCCTGCTGAACCAAGCACAAATCATTGCCTAAGGCTTTTGGGCCTGGACCTAGTGTGCTTCTCTGACAGCATTCAGATGAATCGTGGTGGTCTCAAAGCCCAGGTGACAGTGCTGACCTGTACTATAGATAAGGAATTTGTCCTGTTTAGCCTCACAAGGTGACAACTGCTGCTCCTGCATTAAATTCGTAGTTTGAAGCCCGATTCACACAGGGCAATCAGTGCAAATGACTTAGGATTTGAGACTCTTACATGGAAAAATACCAGCACCAGATAGGCAATAACCTTATCAATATTGAGTCAAGTTCTTCAAGCATTGATTGCAGAAATCGAAAAAAGCTTATGAAATTATTTTTGTTCCTGAGAATAAAATTAGTAAGAAAATTCTTAAAATTCCAAGAGACTTTAATAATACCTTTTTGGGGGTATTTTGTGAATTGTTACTTATGTAACCAATGTGTAAACTCGTTGGTGAGCATATTTTTCATATAACTTGTTAATTCCTAACATAACACAGATATTTTAAAGAAGGAAAAATCAAGGGCAGACCTTTTGTTTCCTGACTCAAGCTGTTCAGCAAATGGAATAGAAAGAAAATATTCTGTGTAGTATTGAATATATTCTTTACTTCTTTTTAAAACCTCTAATCTTGGAGGTTTTGTTTTTAACAGTTTTTGAGGAATTGTTTTAAGCCAGGACTTTTATGAATAAGTTCATTAAGAATATTTTCCAGGATTTAAATCTAAGTCTCAAAAAGCTTATAATGCCTCATTGATATGTAATAGATAGTGAGAAACAGGAATTCTTTGTAGCAAGTTTAAATTTAATGTTAAAGAGTATCATAATGTCAATGATAAAGGTATTGGCACATTTAACAAGTGATTTAAATTTTTGTTTCCTCAAAAATAAGAATTATATGTGTTTATACAACAGAAGGAATCATTAGGCTACGATATTGATCCTAAAAGACATGGGGTGTGGCTGAAAATTAAGAAGCATAGGTAAAAGTCTGTCATAAAAAGTCTGCTTTGTACTCATAAAAACTTCCATCTCATTCCTGACAACAGCCTCTGTTTCCAAAGAGATTGCAACTGTTGGAAAATAGACTTTTTTCCTTTGCCGTTGTCCTGTAAAAGTCAGGTCCAAAGTTCTGTCCCATACATTGCTTCACCTCCAATAATTTCTCTTAAAGCCGCTTTATTTGACAACTTATGGAATTTCTCAGTCATATCAAAACATTAGAAATAAACACAATAGGCCATATTCATTCATTCATTCATTCATTCATTTATCCAAAAACGATTCATTCCACACCAGCCAAATGACACTAGAGACGTTGTGCAGGGCCCCGGGAATGCCTGGCTCCATCTAGCAGGGCACACGCACCCACGGAGCTCGCAGTGTAGTTTATACTTTTTCTGTCGCCCATTCGGCATGTTTGCAGCCCCAGATTTTAGGATAGTGCCTGGCACATAATATGCATCCAGTACTCACCTGTTAAAGTTGAATCATGCTGACTGTTCTCTGATACCCAGCTTCACCAAAATAACAAAATGCTGAAGTTAAAAAGGACTTCATTGTTCATTTACCCAGATGCCCTAATTCTATAGAAGAGAAAGCTCTCTATGGAATGAATAAACACAGAGAAATGTGTTATATCCAAGGTCACAAAGATTTAGAGCAGAGTTGGGACAGATATATTCATTCTTTTGTCCAGTGCCTGTTACCTTAGCTTCCTTGCAATACAGTCTGCTTTCTAAAATAAAGATTAAGTGCAGTGTAAAATTAGTAATGGTAAATGTTTATACTTCAAAGTACCTTATGAATTCTATTTACTAAAAAGCTGATGTAATCTAATGCTAGGCTTTCATACCATAAGATTTCATTTGATGCCTATAACAGGTATGACATAGGCAGAACCTCAGTTATAATTCTGTAGGTGTCAACTCACATTCGTCACCATGTCTCAGCAAAATGACTGTCACTGGTTATTGATACAAAAATGAGTTTCACAGTGAATCTCTTTACCAACAGTAGGATAAATGACTCCTTCTTATACCTGCTTTGAAAATGTAGCCTGGGGATATATTCACATTTTGGATCAAAATGAAGCATTTAGGGAAAAGAGGAGTATTATTTTCTTGAGGCAAGAGCAGAACACTCATGTTCTGAGTGAAATATATTAGAATTAGTGAGATTGAAAAATAATGATGATAACTGTGTTCTTAGAAGTTTACAGTTATGGCTACATACTGTTTCGTTTTGTCTTGTTTTGTTTTGGTTGTTTTTTGGTTAAGTGGTCTTGTCTATCCTGTATAGTATTTCCCTGTCCCTGTGGGTTAAGATAGTATGTTATTCAGTGAAGATTCCCTGTGACATTTCTGTGTCAGAATCTGACCCTGGGCATGGTTTTTTCTCACACAGTAAAAACCACCCGTGGGTTATTTCTGAGTACAAATGGCTGTAGAAAGCTCTTTTCAATCTGTATTTCAATGAAAAATAGAGTACACTGTATTTTCATGATGATATTAATAAAGTAAAATCTCACATTTATTAGGGATTTACTCTGTTCCAGATTTTATGCTAAAAACTTAATGTCAATTTGTATATTTAATCCTCACAACTCTGTAAGACAGATCATGTCATCATCTGCACATGCAAGGAAAATTATGTTTAAAAAATACCTTATTCACTTGGACAACCAGAAATTTGAAATAATAACTAACCTTTGTTGTATGCACTGTTTTACACATTCAACCAAAATGGCTCTATGGATTAGGCTCTATTATTATCTCAATCATATTAAATTGAGAAATAATGCAGCTTGCCTAAAATCTAACAGCTAGTTAGTAGGGCAGCTGGAACGTTGAGATTTTGACCTGTGCCATCTACTATTTCATATTATTTCACTTGACATAATGCAGGTACTGGCTAAATATGGTATCATTCCAAAGATTGTGTGAAGTGCTACATAAATTACCTACAATATAGTAGATAAAATATAAATAGATATAATGTATACTGAAGCTTTATCATGAAGTATTACCTAGTTTTTTAATTTAAAATCTGGATTATAGATATAAAAAAGAAGTTAGTTGTAATTGTTACTCAGATTCTAAGTTAATTTTCTTCAGTCACTAGTGGATATTAGTATATACTTTTATAAAATTATTTACAATCATTTAATTATCATGTTAGAGTGTAAATATATGATTTGATGATTTTAAATTTGACTTTAATTTGCTTTCAAATAATTTTTGAAATTTTTAATAAATAGTCATTTGATAGAAATACTACATAAATGATACATGACTTAGTAATAATCTCTGTGTTTATATAACGGATGTTTCTAGATCTTGACAGTCATCTATTCCTGGAAATCAGATATTCTGGATTAAGACTCTAACAGGAAGCCCATTTCCCTTTATTTCAGGTGGGAAAATATATAATACATTTAAATATCAGCTGAAGCCTCCAATCAACATTCTAAAATGTAGCTAAAATACAGGAAACCAGTGCTTATATAATAAGTAGCAAACTGTTAAATCTGAAGGTACACATTCTTAAAATATCCTTTTTTGATCACCAATTAATCATTTGTTAATTTTTTTCATACTTCTTTTGTTTCCTTCTTACAATTTGGTTTAGTACTTTCTCGACTTTTTCGGGATCCATGAAACACTAGGCTAAAACAGGGTTATGTAAGAAAGGCCCTGCCAAAATACACTCAAGATGAGCATGTGTTGCCTGAGAATTGTTTTCATGAAGTTTGAAACTGTGGTGCCTCAGAGATTCTAATATCCAGGAGACATGTACTTTTTTTAGACACTCAGTGATCTTTTAAAACGTCTGGATATAATTGTATCTTTTGACCAATAGTGTTTGGACTTTAACTTGAGGTTTTACCACAATAATTCTGTGATAAATATTTTGCTGAATTTGGGGAATAAAAATACAGACGTCCTTATGTGAACAATAGCTGAATAAAGTTTTGTATAGATGTAGGAATGTTCTGGAAGACTGGGTATTAAATGCTAAAAGGCCTTGTACTAGGAAGATGTTAACTTGGAAGAAGTTCCCAGAACATGCCTGCATTTCATTTTGAAAATTGGTTGGCATATATTAACATATGTTTTATGCAGAGTGTTTGTATTTCTATCCATCTAGCTGTTTGTCAGTAAAATAGAACCAGAGAATGTGGCAGTCGTACATTAGCTGTTGTGTTCTCTTAGCTTTTTGTCCCTATAGAGGAACGTTTTCTCCATGCACACTAAATCCTGGAATTGCTTTGAGAATTTTTCAGTTGCTGCATCACAGTTTTGTACAAAACTCTCTTTGCCCTTATGTGAGTTCAGATGAGGAAGATAGTCTAAGTGGGCAGTGTTTATTTCTGAGCCTAAAAATGAGAATGCCACATTTCCTCATGCTTAATGAGGTCACAGGTTACACATTTTGAGGACTGTGGATATTTAGAACTGAGGAATGATGTGTGGTAAAAGGTGGAATAAACTAGATTTTCAAGGTGACTCACCTTTGTTTATATAATCTTTGCACTGTGCAGTCTTACAGCAAGGAACTCGTATACCCTTTAATATCAGCAAAGAAGCAAGCCTCATAGTAAAAGAAGTACAGTGATTATAATTGACCTTGCTTTTAAGGAGTCCAAGAAATATTGCTGTACCATAGGAGAAAAATATTATCATCACATGTATGCAAATTTTACTTTAGTTACAGATTTGTCTGATGCTCAGATTGAAGCAAATTAACAGTGAGCAGGTACTTAATAACAGCAGGGATAGAGATGTGTCCGTTTTCTGCTTTCTACTATGGACCCTGCAATGGGTCATGGGATCTCGATTGTCATCCCATGACTGGAGTATGGATTGATGGCTTCAGAACCAGTGTTTCTTCACAGTCATTCCTAGCTGTAATGACTGCATGTTGGGAAAGTTCTGATTCTTTTTTCTTAATCTCAAAAGGTGGTGTTAGTGAGCAGTGATCATTGTGAAATAGGATTGAAACAGGATGTTGACTTGTTATTTATATATTTCGTTATGTAGACTTGTTATTTATATATTTTGTTATGTATTTTGGGTTCACTAAGTATAATTATATAGATAACCAGTTATTAAATTTAAATTTAGAAATGATTCTGGGCATTTTTCTTGTCATTTATAGAAATATTTTTCTGAATATTTTCTGGCTGTTGCTCTTATAATTATTAGAAATAATCTGCTTTTATGCTAACTACAACTTATACTTCAAATCTCAGGTTTACAAATTTTGTGGAATGAAGCAGGCTATTATCAACAGCTCTATTCATAACTCTCTGTTTGGTAAGGCTAAAGATAATAGCCTCAAAAGTAGTGACCACTAAATCTAAACATAAGAAAATGTTGTAGACTCATACGTTCCTTATTACTTCATGAACTGTGCTCCTTAAATAAAGTTACCAGAGTAGATGATTGGGGATTTAAGCTTTTAAAAATAACACAAGGAGGGCGATCTGGGAGGCGTGCAGCGTGGAGCTTCTGTGAGGATGCCAAGGCGGAGCCGCCTGAGCTGGCTTGTGGTCACTTATTCTGGGAAAGACAGATGCCATGTCACTGAAGACATTCAAGCAGCTTCACAGAGAGGTCCACATGGGACCAGTGACATCTTCTACCTGAATGACAGATACATTTGAGAACTGCTGTGAACTTCTTAAATCCCTTCCTACTCTCAGATAAGACTTAATATTCGTTTAATCCAATACTTGGACATTAGTCTGAGGCTTGGACAGTCTTCTATAAACACCTCTATCGCCAGGACAAGCAGCCCCAAAAGTTTGGACAACCATGAGGAAACAAAGAAACACCATGCAGGCAAAGGAGCAGGAAAAAACCCCACAAGACCAAATAAATGAAGAGGAAATAGGAAAAATGCCTGAAAAAGAATTTAGAGTAATGATAGTAAAAATGATACAAAATCTCAATAACAAAATAGAGAAGGTACAAGAAACAGTTCATAAGAACTCAGAAAAACAAACAGCAATGGATAACAAAATAACTGAAATTAAAAATACTCTAGATGCTATAACCAGCAGAATGACTGAGGCAGAAGAACGAATAAGTGAGTTGGAAGATAGAATGGGGGAAATAACTGCCACAGAGCAGGAAAAAGAAAAAAGAATAAAAAGACTAGAAGACAGTCTCAGAGACCTCAGTGATAACCTTAAACGTACCAACATTCGAATTATAGGTATCCCAGAAGAAGAAGAAAACAAGAAAGGGTCTGAGAAAATATTTGAAGAGGTTCTAGTGGAAAACTTCCCCAACATGGGAAAGGAAATAATTCACCAAGTCCAAGAAGCACAGAGAGTCCCATACAGAATAAACCCAAGGAGAAATACACCAAGACACATATTAATCAAACTAACGACAATTCAACACAAAGAAAAAATATTAAAAGCAGCAAGAGAAAAGCAACAAACAACATATAAGGGAAAACCCATAAGGATAACAGCTGACCTTTCTGCAGAAACTCTGCAGGCCAGAAGGGAATGGCAGGATATCCTGAAAGTCCTGAAAGAGAGAAACCTACAGCCAAGAATACTCTACCCAGCAAGAATCTCGTTCAGATTTGAGGGAGAAATCAAAAGCTTTCCAGACAAGCAAAAGTTAAGAGAATTCAGCACCACCAAACCAGCCTTACAACAAGTGCTAAAGGAACTTCTCTAAGTAGGACACACAAGAAAAGGAAAATACCTACAAATACAAACCCAAAACAATTAAGAGAATGGTAATTGGAACACACATGTCAATAATCACTTTAAATGTCAATGGATTAAATGCTCCAACCAAAAGACACAGACTGGCTGAATGGATACAAAAACAAGACCCTTCTATATGCTGCCTACAAGAAACCCACTTCAGACCAAGGGATACATATAGACTGAAAGTAAAGGGATGGAAAAAGATATTCCATGCAAATGGAAGTCAAAAGAAAGCTGGAGTAGCAATCCTCATATCAGACAAATTAGACTTGAAAGTAAAGACTATTAAAAGAGACAAGGAAGGACACTACCTAATGATCAAGGGATCCATTCAAGAAGAACATATCACAATGGTAAATATCTATGCCCCCAATATAGGAGCACCTCAATACATAAGGCAAATGCTAACAGCTATAAAAGGGGACATCGACAGGAACACAATTATAGTGGGAGACTTGAACACCCCACTGACATCAATGGACAGATCATCCAAACAGAAAATAAATAAAGACACACAAGCTTTAAATGACACATTAGACCATCTCGACTTCATTGATATTTATAGGACATTCCATCCAAAAACGACAGACTACACTTTCTTCTCAAGTGCACACGGAACATTTTCCAGGATAGATCACATCTTGGGTCACAAATCAAACCTCAGCAAATTCAAGAAAATTGAAATCATATCAAGCATCTTCTCAGACCACAACGCCATGAGACTAGATATCAATTACAGGAAAAAAACTGCAAAAAATACAAACACATGGAGGCTAAACAATTCACTCTTAAACAACCAAGGAATCACTACAGAAATCAAAGAGGAAATCAAAAAATATCTAGAAACAAATGACAACGAAAACACAACAACCCAAAACCTATGGGATGCAGCAAAAGCAGTTCTAAGAGGGAAGTTTATAGCAATACAGTCCTACCTTAAGAAACATGAAAATGATCGAATAAACAACCTAACCTTACACCTCAAACAACTAGAGAAAGAAGAACAAAGAAACCCCAAAGTGAGCAGAAGGAAAGAAATCATAAAGATCAGAGCAGAAATAAATGAAAAAGAAAGGAAAGAAACCATAAGAAAAATAAAAAAAACTAAAAGCTGGTTCTTTGCGAAGATTAACAAAATAGATAAACCATTAGCCAGACTCATCAAGAAAAAAAGGGAGAAGATGCAAATCAACAGAATTAGAAATGAAAAAGGAGAAGTCACAACGGACACCTCAGAAATACAAAACATCATGAGAGACTACTACAAGCAACTATATGCCAATCAATTGGATAACCTGGAAGAAATGGATACATTCTTAGAAAAATACAATCTTCCAAGACTGAACCAGGAAGAAATAGAAACCATGAACAGACCAATCACAAGTACAGAAATTGAGGCAGTGATTAAAAATCTCCCAACACACAAAAGCCCAGGACCAGATGGGTTCACGGGCGAATTCTATCAAACATTTCGAGAAGCGTTAACACCTATCCTTCTCAAACTCTTCCAAAATATTGCAGAAGGCGGAGCACTCCCAAACTCATTCTACAAGGCTACCATCACCCTGATACCAAAACCAGGCAAAGATGTCACAAAAAAAGAAAACTACAGACCAATATCACTGATGAATATAGATGCAAAAATCCTCAACAAAATACTAGCTAACAGACTGCAACAGCACATTAAAAAAATCATACACCATGATCAAGTGGGGTTTATCCCCGGGATGCAAGGATTCTTCAATATACGCGAGTCAATCAATGTGATACATCATATCAACAAATTGAAGGATAAAAACCATATGATCATCTCAATAGATGCAGAAAAAGCTTTTGACAAAGTTCAACATCCATTTATGATAAAAGCTCTCCAGAAAATGGGCATAGAAGGAAATTACCTCAACATAATAAAAGCCATATATGAAAACCCAAAAGCCAACATCGTTCTCAATGGGGAAAAACTGGAAGAATTCCCTCTAAGAACAGGAACAAGACAAGGGTGTCCACTCTCACCACTATTATTCAACATAGTTTTGGAAGTTTTAGCCACAGCAATCAGAGAAGAAAAAGAAATCAAAGGAATCCAAATTGGAAAAGAAGAAGTCAAATTGTCACTCTTTGCAGATGACATGATATTATATATAGAAAACCCTAAAGACTCTACCAGAAAACTGCTAGCACTCATTGATGAGTTTAGTAAAGTAGCAGGATACAAAATTAATGCACAGAAATCTCTTGCATTCCTATACACGAACAACGGAAGAGCAGAAAGAGAAATGAAGGAAACTCTCCCATTCACCATTGCAACCAGAAGAATAAAATACCTAGGAATAAACCTGCCTAAGGAGGCAAAAGATCTGTATGCAGAAAACTTTAAGACATTGATGAAAGAAATCAAAGACGACACAAACAGATGGAGGGACATACCATGTTCCTGGATTGGAAGAATCAACATCGTGAAAATGTCTGTACTACCCAAAGCAATTTACAGATTCAATGCAATCCCGATCAAATTACCAATGGCATTTTTCACAGAACTAGAGCAAGAAATCTTACGATTTGTATGGAAACGCAAAAGACCCCGAATAGCCAAAGCAATCTTGAGAAGGAAAAATGGAGTTGGTGGAATCAGGCTTCCTGACTTCAAACTATACTACAAGGCCATAGTGATCAAGACAGTATGGTACTGGCACAAAAATAGAAAGGACGATCAATGGAATAGAATAGAGAACTCAGAAGTAAGCCCAAACACATATGGGCACCTTATCTTGACAAAGGAGGCACGCGTATACAATGGAAAAAAGACAGCCTCTTCAGTAAGTGGTGCTGGGAAAATTGGACAGCAACATATAAAAGAATGAAATGAGAACACTTCCTAACACCATACACAAAAATAAACTCCAAATGGATTAAAGACCTACATGTAAGGCCAGACACTATAAAACTCCTAGAGGAAAACATAGGCAGAACACTCTATGACATCCATCAAAGCAACATCCTTTTTGACCCACCTCCTAGAATCATGGAAATAAAATCAAGAATAAACGAATGGGACCTCATGAAACTTAAAAGCTTTTGCACAGCAAAAGAAACCATAAACAAGACTAAAAGGCAACCCTCAGAATGGGAAAAAATAATTGCCTATGAAACAACAGACAAAGGATTAATTTCCAGAATATACAAGCAGCTCATGAAGCTTCATACCAAAAAAGCAAATAACCCAATCCACAAATGGGCAGAAGACCTAAATAGACATTTCTCCAAAGAAGACATACAGATGGCCAACAAACACATGAAAAGATGCTCAACATCACTCATCATCAGAGAAATGCAAGTCAAAGCCACAATGAGGTATCACCTCACACCAATCAGAATGGCCATCATCACAAAGTCTGGAAACCACAAATGTTGGAGAGGGTGTAGAGAAAAGGGAACTGTCCTGCACTGTTGGTGGGAATGTAAGTTGGTACAGCCACTATGGAAAACAATTTGGAGGTTCCTTAAAAAACTACAAATAGAACTACCATATGATCCAGCAATCCCACTCCTGGGCATATACCCAAAGAAAACCATAATCCCAAAAGAAACTTGTACCATCATGTTTATTGCAGCACTATTTACAATAGCCAGGACATGGAAGCAACCTAAATGTCCATCAACAAATGAATGGATACAGAAGATGTGGCATATATATACAATGGAATATTACTCAGCTATAAAAAGGGATGAGATGGAGCTATATGTAATGAGGTGGATAGAACTACAATCTGTCATACAGAGTGAAGTAAGTCAGAAAGAGAAGGACAAATATTGTATGCTAACTCACATATACGGAATCTAAAAATGGTACTGATGAACTCAGTGACAAGAATAAGGATGCAGATACAGAGAATGGACTGGAGAACTCGAGGTATGGGAGGGGGCGGGGGGTGAAGGGGAAACTGAGAAGAAGCGAGAGAGTAGCACAGACATATATATACTACCAACTGTAAAACAGTCAGTGGGAAGTTGCTGTATAACAAAGGGAGTCCAACTCGAGGATGGAAGATGCCTTAGAGGACTGAGGCAGGGAGGGTGGGGGGGACTTGATGGGGGGGAGTCAAGGAAGGGAGGGAATATGGGGATATGTGTATAAAAACAGATGATTGAACCTGGTGTACCCCCCAAAGAATAAAAAAATTAAAAAAAAATAAAATAAATAAAAAAAAAAGAATTTCCATGGATTAATTTGATGGGCCTACCTTTTAACTAAGATATTATGACTGCGTAAAAGAAAAATACCCTAAGGCCTTGTCCAAGTTACACATTTTCCCTGTAACTGTAGTGTTTGTTATATGCCCCCCACCCCAAATTTATATTTTGAAACTCAATCCAGTATCTCAGAATTGACTGTATTTGGACGTTGGACCCTTAAGGAGGTAATTAAGTTAAAATGGGGTTGTTAGGATGGACCCTAATCCGGTAGGACTGATGTCCTAACAAGAAGAGATTAGGACACAGAGGGAGGACCTGTGAAGACAGGGAGAAGGTCACAACCCATAAGTGAAAGACAGAGGCCTCAGAAGAAACAACCATGCAGACAACTTGATCTTAGACTTCTAGCCTCCAGAATTGTGACAAAATAAATTTCTGTTGTTTAAGCCAAAAAAAAAATAACACAAGGAAGCAAAGACTAATAGATAATGTTAATGAAGTCTTTTGATGACCAAGTGTTGTTTCAATTTCATACAAGCCAAATTCTTAGGCACCTGACTTTGAGTTAGTTCATCACTTTGGTCGTGTTAAGTAGTATAACAGTTCTAAAATATGATATTAAGGCACAAAGGTGGGTTGAGAAGGAAATAAGTTAGAATTACCATTAGGTTCCTGGGAATTTTACATAACAGGACGGTTGTCTTATGAGTGTGGCACCCCATAGTGACAAGTGGTGAATGTAGGTCACACAGGTGAATGTGATCTCTGAGGTATATCGCATGAGGGAAAACAAGTTTGAGAACCACTTGTGTAGTAGAAAGCTCCCTTCTCCAAAGAGTCTTGTTTTTCTTCGTCTACCCTTTTATCGTAAATATTTATTACAGAGTAGCAGGACAGAAGTTAATACAGCATTGTAAATAAACTATACTTCAATAAAAAACTAAACTTTATGCTGTATTACATAGGAGCTATCATTTGCATGGATCACATTACAGTTCTAATGCTGCATTAAACTAACTATGAGATCCTTAATGCCTCATAATCTCTCTGGATCCTTTTTCCACATCTGTGTAATAAGACAGTGCCCTCAGGTGATCAAGATTCTCTGGTTAGAAGGACCTTCACTGTTTACGTGGCCCAAATCAACTGCTTCAGCATTTTGAGACCCTCCTTTATTTTCCTATTCTTGCTATTATAAGTCATTTGTTGCCCTGAAAAAAAGCTGGGTTGACAGTTTTCACTGAAAAATTAACTCTTGCGCTTACTGCCCAACAGCACTTCTCATCTTAGTAAATGTGTGTTCTGTGAGCTTAAAAGAAAGTCATCCTTGGACACATAGACAACAAGGTTGGAAAGGCAGCAGAAGTTCCCATATATCACATTTTTATGTTGATGCTAATAAACGAGCAGGGTATATTCAAAGTAGTAAACCACCAGAAGCATAGGCATTGGCCAATCAGGATGGAAACCTAACCAATTCAAGCACTGGTGGGCCAGTGTGCTGTTTGGGTGCCTAATGACCAGGAACCAGCCCTAATTTCAAAAAATCTAATATTAATCTTTTAAAAAATGCAAAGGATCTGGATGATTATGTTTACAGTGTAGCTTTTATATCCTGCTAAACATTTATATATTGTTCATTCTCAGTTTGTATTAGGCAGAAACTCTATGGCAATGAAGTTATCTGCAGATATAGCCCTCATTGTTTTACACAGCAATTTTTTGGTTGTGGGCATGGCTTTACCCAAGGGTGCCTTCATCTAGGGCAAGGTGCCAAACAGAAAACTAAACAGAAAAACTGCCCTGAACTTTGCAAACATCATCAAAGGCAATTTGATGAGTTTTTGAAATAGAACATACTACATGTATGTTCCCAGAATATTTATTTTATAAATTGAATGTCCAGCTACATTAGAGAAATAACTAAAGCTTTTAAGGACTTTGTGCTTCACTGTTAATAAGTTAATAATTATTTGAAACATTTGAATAATATGGGATAGTTACTGTTCTTAGGTTCCAGAGAAGATAGGCACTAATATATTTTACTATAAATTGCTATGTTTTTTAATTTTATTTGATTATTTTTCACTTTTTGTTTTAAAATTTATGTCCTTTGTGATGGTATCCATCAGATACAGAGCCTTATTTTATGTTGTATAAAAACCAATACACAATTTAGAAATTGTCTTTTAATTTATTCACCAAGCTCTCATGCACACTGAAAGCATATTACCACACATCGAGAGGAAGGGAAAAAGGATTTTCCCCTCTGCATTGATTCATATTTTCACATTTCATAATGATATTCAGCCTCTTAAGAAGCTAATTCAGATGTGGGGAAATAAAGTTCATCACAGTAGCCAAGACATAAGAGAAAAATCCTAATGAAGCTTGAATCAGAAGGTGTTTGAGGGTGAATGCTTAAAATGATTTAAAGTTTTCAAATATAAACTTCAATTGATGCTGCAATTTTCAAACATGCTACATTTTACAGATTTTTCACAACTTGAGCAGTTTGAGCAAATGACCAATTCAGAGACTTAAAGTATTGAATTCCTATTATGAGCAATGAAGCCAAACCGTGTACAAAGTGGGTCTCTGTACTTTTCCAGGGATTATTTACTAGGTCATCTAGGCCACTTGTTTTCAGAAGCCAGCCCTCAAGCTGGAGGCATGAGAATCATTTGGGTTATTTATTAAAGATGTGGATTCCTGGACCCCACTCAAAAGTGACTGGCTTAAAATCATCCAGGGTAGGTTGTAGATATGAATATTTTTAAGAAGCTTTCCAGGTATGCCGTTCTAGATGCCCTGCAACATGATTTTTACAAAGTCTCTCATCATGTATTCCAGCCTTGTTTAGATATTTGATAAGAGAGAAAGCAAAAGGCAGAGAGTGACAAAATTGCTTTCTCCTAATGGATACGCAATGCATAGACATAACACACAAAGCTTCCTGCCAAACGTGCATCCCTCAGAGCTCTGCACCATTTGTTTCTGTGCCATTACTCTTTCTAGCCATCATTTGTTACCTTTTGGTGAACTCATTCTGTGATCTGAGGGGACATAGATGCCCCAAACTTGTGTGAATAACAGCTTTAGAAGTTTTTAGCTGTTTTTCTATTTGTTGAAGAAGCAGAATTTCTCAGACCCCTTGACTACTCTTTTCTTGACAATATGACACAATAAAGAAGATTGATATCAAGGTCTTTTAGATAATTGTGCAGGGAGAAGCTTCAGGAGCTATACATTAGCTCAACTATATTTGTCAACAGTTGAGTTAAGTGCTCTACAAGAAGTCATTTAAAACAAATGACACTAAAATTCACTTTAACACCAGTGTAGATAATAGCATTAAGTACTGGCTTAGCTTAGCACCATGAATAGACAAACTCTTACATAGTACATGGGTGTTAATCAACAGCAAAGAAATTTGAAAAAGAGCTAAAGAATAAAAGATTCAATTTATTTTGACTCTAATGTATGCATACCCAGAGTCGGAGAATAGAATAATTTGTTATAAAATAAAATAAACACACAATCAAAAGCCTTCAATCCAGCTCTACTGAACTCCTCACAAACTACAAATCCATTTTCTTCTGGAGATCCCATCTAAAATATTTGCCATTTTCTTTCTTGTATGCCTTAGCTTTGCAGGCCAGTACCTTACATGAGGAATAGGTGGAATTAAAGCAAGCTTTTGCACTTGTGACTGTTGCTTTACTTTTAAAAACCCTGGAATATAATTAGTTAGGAAAAAAGCAAAATGGTTTCACTTTCAAATTAATTTTTTTTATCTCAAGTCTGTGGAATAGAATTTGACTTCAACCTTAATTATATTTTTAGGGCTACAACTGTAAATTGTACACATTTGAAAGTGTACATTTCACCAAGATTACGGTAAGAAAGCTCAAAGAGATGATTGGATGATTACTTTCCCCCCTCTGTGGATTACTTGTTTTGACATAACGCATAAGATATCTTTTAAAGTGCAAGCATCAGTTTGACTACTGTCAGGAAACATAGACTGGAAAATATAATGAAATAATTACCTTTTGAGAATTTATATATCATAATACTGTTATTTGAGCAATTCAAATTACATTTTTAGATCTCCTATGGTTCAGGCACTCTGTTAATTCCTGGAGTTATAAAATACTAATAAGACTGACTACAGCTTAAAAAGATCTCATGATATAATACCACTTCATCTTTTGCATTCATTGTTTACAGTTTCCAAAAGATTGCATGATTAGGCTTGCCCTTAACATTTGAGAAGTAGGAGTAGGGCAAATATAAATAAAATATTTTAAATATTTTAAAGTTATGTCATGTTTAAAAAGTGTTTGGATATATTTACTTCTTTCCTCTTGAAAAAAAATCTTTATAATAACCTGTAGTTTAGGTGTGAATTTAGTTTATTTCTCTGACTTTATGGAGCTTATGATAAGAAATATGGCCTAGGGAGAGCTGGCCCTTGGGTTCTGGGGCACACTCACCATCTTCCCAACTCTGACTTTCTCCTAGGACTTCAGGCATTGACAAAAGATCTACCCATGAGCCTTGGGAAATAATATGTGTGTGTGTGTGTGTGTGTGTGATGTTAAATTAACAAAAAAAAAAAAAAGATAAAGAAGGACAGAAACCAAGTTCTTAATTTCAGTTTACTATCCAATAAGAAAGATGAGGTAATAAAGAATGTCAATACAAAATGAGTGATTAAATATAAACTGCCTGTGACAGAAAATCAAAAAGCGTGATATAATTGACTTATTTAAAATTATTTAGAGGAAATTCCCAAGATGGTGGAGTAGAAAGACCCTGAGCTCACCTCCTCTCACAGGCACACCAAAATTACAACTATTTACAGAAAAGCTGTCAGTGAAAAAGAGAAGAGTCTACCAGGAAAGATCTTCTACAACTAAAGATATAAAGAAGGAACCATGCTGAGATGGGTAGGAGAGGAAGAGTAGCAGTTTGGTCAACACCATACACTTGAGTGAATGATCCACAAATGGGAGAATAATTATAATTGCAGAGATTCTCCCTAAGGCAAGGCATCTGAGTCCCATATCAGGATCTCCAACCCGGGCATCCTGCATGAGGAAGACGAGCCTACAGAATGTTTGTCTTTGAGGGTCAGCAGGTCTTACTTTGGGGAGACCCAGAAGGCTGTGGGAAATTCACTCTTCAAGGCTACAAACAAAATTTCACACACTCCAGATCCAAGGCAAAAGCAGTAATTTGCAAGGAGCCAGGGTGAGACCTACCTGCTGACCTTGGAATCTCCCAGTGAGGCAGAAGGTAACTAAAACTCACCCAGGGGATATAGACAATGGCAGCAGCCATTGTGGGGAGTTCACTCTACCACCTGGACACTAGTGCCAACAAGTGCCATTTTGGAATCTTCCATCAAAATTATGAGTCTCGGGCCCAAGCCCTACCCCTGCCTACCAGCCTGAAGGCAACAGTACCAGGACACCTCAAACCAAGCAAAGAAACTGGACAGAAACACAGCCCACCCCTACCAATAGGCAGGCTGCCTTAAGACTCTGAACCCATAGCCACCTGTGCACACAGCTCTGCCACCCCCACTCCCCAGAGGGCCTAAGACCCATCCCATATACCAGGGCATAGGCACTAGGGCCAGGACCCCTAGGATGGGCAGGCAGCACCCCTAGAATCACCTGGGCCCAGGATCTGTCCACCATCAAGCCTAATCTAGCCTTGGGACCAGCCTCAGCCACCAGCAGGCAGACACCAGCCCCAGGACAACTACATTCCTTAAGTCTGCTATGGCAGGACCCAGCCCATCCACCAGTGGGCTGGTACCAGCCCTGGGACCAGCTGGATCTTAGCCCCTTCCACCAGCAGGCCAGCAAACTTTGGGACATCCTGGACCCCACAGCCAGCTGTGTCAGGAATGGGGTCTACCCACCAGTGGTCTCATAGCAGTGTGGACCTCTGGACCCTGCAGCCAGACCCTAAAACCTGGCTTTGCCCACCAGTGAGCCAGCACTAGCCCTAAGACCTGACTTCACTTACCATGAATTTGCAGGATACAAAATTAATATACAGAAATCTGTTGCATTTCTGTACACTAACAATGAACTACTAGAAAGAGAAATTAAGGAAATGCATCTGCAAGTGCATCAAAAAGAATAAAATACTTAAGAATAAATCTGTCTAAGGAGGTGAAAGACCTGTACTCTGAAAACTGTAAGACACTGATGAAAGAAATTGAAGATCACACAAACAGATAGAAAGATATACCATATTTACTGTGTTTTTGGACTGGAAGAATTAATATTGTTAAAATTATCATATCATCCAGGGCAATCTACAGATTCAATGCAATCCCTATCAAAATACCAATGGCATTTTTCACATAACTAGGACAAATAATTTTAAAATTTGTGTGGAAACACAAAAGACCCTGAATAGCCAAAGCAATTTTGAGAAAGAAGAACAGAGCTGAAGATACAATGCTCCTTGACTTCAGACTATACAACAAAGCTGCAGTACTCAAAACAGTATGGTACCAGCTCAAAAACACACATAGATCACTGAAACAGAATAGGGAGCATAGAAATAAACCCATGCACTTATGGTCAATTCATCTATGACAAAGGAGGCAAGAATATAGAATGGGGAAAAAATAGTGTCTTCAATAAGTGGTGCTGGGAAAACTGGATGGCTACATGTGAAATAATGAAATTAGAATATTTTTTAACACCACATACAAAAATAAACTCAAAATGGATGAAAGAAATAAATTAAGACTGGAAACCATAAAACTCCTAGAAGAAAACAGGCCGAATGTTCTTTTACGTAAATTGTAACAGTACATTTTTTTGGATCTTTCTCCTAAGGCAAAAGAAATAGAAGCAAAAATATGCACATGAGAACTAATTAAACTTGAAGGCTTTTGCACAGCAAAGGAAACCTTTGACAAAATGAAAAGACAGTCTGCTGAATGGAGAAAATATTTGCAAATGATGTGACTGATAAGGGTTTAATATCCAAATATATATAAATAGCTCATGCAATTCAATATAAAAAAAATAACCTGATTGAAAACTGGGCAGAAGACCTGGATATACATTTTTCCAAAGAAGATATACAGATGGCCAATAGGCACATGAAAAGATTCTCAACATTGCTAATCATCAGAGAAATGCAAATCAAAATTACAGTGAGGATATCATTTCACACCTGTCAGAACTGCTGTCATCAAAAAGAGCACAAATAACAAATATTGGTGAGGATGTGAAGAAAAGGGAACACTTGTACACTGTTGGTGGGAATGTAAATTGGTACAGCCACTGTTGAAGACATTATGCACGTTCCTCATAAAACTAAAAATAGAACTACCACATAATCCAGCAATACCACACCTGGATGCATATCTGAGGAAAATGAAAACACTAATTCAAAAAAATACATACACCCCAATGTTCATAGCAGCATTATTTACAATAGGCAAGATATAGAAGCAACCTAAGTGTTCATCAATAGATGAATGGATAAAGAAGATGTGGTATATATATACAATGTAATATTACTCAGCCATAAAAAAAAAAAAGAATGTACTGCTGCCATTGCAACAATGTGGATACAACTGGAGGGTATTATGCTCAGTGAAATAAGTCAGACAGAGAAAGACCAATACTGTATGATATCACTTATATGCGGAATCTAAAAAGTAAACCAAATGAATGAATATAACAAAACAAAAACAGACTCTCAGATATAAAAAACAAACTAGTGATTACCAGTGGAGAGTGGGAAGGAGGAAGGGGCATGATAAGGGTAGGGGATTAAGAGGTAAATCTACTATGTATAAAATAAGCTACAAAGATATATTGTATAGCATAGGGAATATAACCAATATTTTGTGATAACTATAATGGAGTATAATCTATAAAAACTTTGAATCACTGTGTTTATAACCTAAAAATAATGACTGTAAATCAACCATACTTCAATAAAGTAGTAATCAAAAAAACTATTTTAATTCATTTAAATGCATAAGGAAAAGCATAAGAGGAGGTTATTAAAATATTTTTGGGGACTATTTAGGGTTGAGAATTTAGTTTTTTTTTTAACTTCCTTCCATATACAAATATAATTTTGATTTTAATGTAACGGGCATAAGTAATAAATTTTCATTGTTGGAAAACACGGTATTTTTTTAGAATAAAATATATGTGGGTCCTATGCTTATTAATGCTAGAATTAGGTCAATTATTAAACCTTTCTTACTTAGCCTTTCGTATCTCTTGTGTAGCATGGATGTACCATTCCTACCTTTCTCACAGAACTGTATAAAGTTAGCTAAGCAAGCGCATATCACAGAATCTGGCATATGATAACCAGCAATTACAAGTGTGCTGCTGTCATCATCAACAGTATCATCACCACCATCATCATCATATCAATTAAACGATGAGAGTTTCAATTCTATCACTTATGTCAATATACGTTAGATATATTAGTGGTGGCAGACCAGGTAGTTTTCCTGTTTGAATCTATTTTCCAGAAGTTAAGCCTGAATTGGGAACCTGATGAGCAGAGCCATAGTTCTGCCATGAACTAATTTTGTGATCTTGGCCATGACATCAACTCTCTAGGCTTCCATTTCCACATAGGTAAAATGCAAGAATTTGAATTTAATCCCAAGCCTTTATCAATTATGATGCCAATTTAAGTTGTTCTGTATGTGTTCTAAATGTGACTTCTATAGCCACCTTGAACAACACCTCCAGGTCAGTATCATTTCTTCCCTGAAGTCTTGCAGAAGCTTCCTGCCTAAGGTCCCTGCTTCCCCCTTGGTGTTTTATTAACCTATATGGCAGCCCAACTGGTAATTTGAAAATGGAAATCTTAATATGCTATTCTACTGCTTACACCCACCCTTGCACTTGGAATAAAAGTGTTTTATCACTGCCTACATGTTCTGACAAACCTAAGCTCTTAACTTTCACTACCATCTTGTCTGGAATCACTGCCCCATTGTTATCCCTGGTCCAGCTACGTGGCTCTTCTCCCCCTTACCCAAATAGTCCAGGTTATTTTCCGGTTATTTTCCAACTTTGAATAACCCAGTTCTTTTAACAACAATGTACTTTTACTGATTCATGTTCAACTGGTTCTTCTTCACTCATCCGGTTCTCATCTTAAATCCTGTCTCCCTAAAGGGGCATCCCCAACTACTTTATCTAAAGAACTGCCCTCTGCTGCTGCTGGCTGCCACAGTTTGTTTGAATTTTAGTCCCCTATTAGGTGGAGTAAAACTAATTTTAAAACTCTGAAAAAAAAAAAAACTCTAACCGATTTTAGATATTTTATTGGTTTGTTCATTGATTTTAATTTCCCTGAATCTAGATTTTTTAGTATCAAGAGAGGAGGGATCATTTTAGTCCAGATATCTTTTCTATTCCCAGTATCTAGAATGGTGACTGGTGATAGAAAATGTTGAGTAATTACTTGCTGATTATGTGAGTGCAAGTAAAATATGGATGAGTACCTGGGTAAACAAGTGAATAGTGAATAAATTAGTGCACATGTGCACATGTGTGCATACTCTGAAATTCAGTCATACCCATCACTTTCATTTAATTTGGTTCTGGCTGGCTTTTTCCTTCAACATAAACGCATATTTCTAAGGTATATGTGAAGGCTGGGGATAGGAAAGAGGCTACAACTGCACTGCATTTTCCAGAGAGTGGATGTCAGTAGTATCATAATTGTTTATTACTCAAATGGGAATTTTCCAATAAATACTACCATCATGGGGGAAGAAAAGACTGGTGACCTTATCAGTTTTCGGATTCATGAAACATATCAATCTCAAAAGTTTGGGACTGATGTAACACTGAATGTATTTTGCCAGCTATTGTCAACTTTCATTTAAAAATTCATTTCAGATCAGAAACTTTATCGTGCCCTTTCCTTTCGGGTCAGCTGGACACACAGGTGCCATTTTTTGTGTGTAGCTGTAGCTGCCCTTCCCTCACTGCCCTGTTGCCTACTGCTTCCCTCTGTTGTGAATAGTTTTACTGGTAGAGTTAAACTTTTACCTAATTTTGTATATGAGACAGAAGTTCCAAACTATGATTGATCTTTATGAGCCTTTTGCTCATGAAGAAGGCATTATTTGTGCTCTTCAAAAACATGTCCTGTCAGGTGGTAAAGGACTATTGGCTGTGTTAAGACTTTATAATGTTTCCTAACATGTCTTTCATGTCCCTAAAGAGAAGCATATATATCTATTTGTTCCTTTTAAATTTTAAAACTGAAATTGAAAGCATGCCTTAATTACTGAATCACTTGTTTACTATGAAATCACCTACCAGTTTTGCTTAAAAGAAACAGTATTTAGAGCAAATGGTGACTAATATCTCATCTGGCCTCTGTCTCTCTCTCTCTCTCTCATGTATATTTATGGATAAATATATATATATATATATATATATATATATATACACACAGCTGTATATGCATAAATATGCAAAATATATGAACTTTTTTCTCCTTGCCATTTGGAGCTGTGATACACTTTTTATTTTGAGGCATAGAAGCTTTACTTTTGATTTGCATTTCTCTAATAATTAGTGATGTTGAGCATCTTTTCATGTATTTGTTGGCAATCTGTATGTCTTCCTTGGAGAAATGTCTGTTTAGGTCTTCTGCCCATTTTTGGATTGGGTTTGTTTGTTTTTTTTGATTTTGAGCTGCATGAGCTGCTTGTGTATTTTGGAGATTAATCCTTTGTCAGTTGTTTCATTTATAAATATTATCTCCCATTCTGAAGGTTGTCTCTTCGTCTTGTTTGTGGTTTCCTTTGCTGTGCAAAAGCTTTTAAGTTTCATTAGGTCCCATTTGTTTATTTTTGTTTTTATTTCCATTATTCTGGGGGGTGCGTCAAAAAGGATCTTGCTATGATTTATGTCATAGGGTGTTCTGCCTATGTTTTCCCCTAAGAGTTTTATAGCGTCCAGGGTTACATTTAGGTCTTTAACCTCTGGATTCTTTGGTAAAATTTAAAGTTTAATGAATTCATAAGTTATTTGAAATAATTAGGAAACTAAAAATAACTTCACAGACTTGTTAAACAAATCTTTTTTATTGTTGAAATCCCAAAACTGTATATTTATATTTCACACAAAAATGACCTTTGTTAATGATAGGATTACAATATAAATATATTTTTAGTTGGAAAAAATTTTAAAATAATCATTTTGCATATTTGTACATTTAAACTAGAAAAAATTAATATTGTTTTTCAGTGATATTGTATTGTATTTTCTCTTTCTGCTGATCAAAACATCCAAAGCACATCAGGACCACTCTTTGGAAATCAGAGGGTATGTGTATTGTTATTGGTCATTTTTGCTGTTGTAGGCTTTTTGTTGTTATTATTTTGTATTTTACATAGTATTGATTAACAGATAAATCTGTTGTGTGTTTGCAGCATCTGACTTTTCAGTGAAGATAATTTCTTAATGTTTTACCATCTCCTCTTTCTATCTTTTACTTCTATCAGAATAATTTGGGAACCCTAGTTTTCTTCCTCAAGTTCAATCTTTTTGTTGATAATTCCAGCATTTTATACGTTACTTCCAGAGGAAGATCTCTGATACCAATGCACAACAGGCTTCTTAAAGTAATTCTGATGGACAGAGTTAGTGCTATTTTTTTCCTTACAAACTCAGTTCTTGTCTTACCCATGAAATTGCTTTGCTCTGCATTTTATTAGGCTCGAAGTCTTAATACTCCTTCTGCTGCAAAATGAAGAGGATATAGGTCCCTGGATAAACTTATCTGTTGGGAAAGGAACATAGAAATGTAATCTCCTAACTGGCCTCATATCTTTTGGCTGTGCTCTGCTCAAATGCATCTGAAGACATTTATCTGACTCTAAAGCTGAGATCTTCATGAAAGCAGGTTTAACTCTCCTGGATTCAAATAACTGGATTTAAATCCTGTGACCTAAGGGTGCCTTTTGAGTATTAAACCAGACCTGTGGGTGAAAAGAGAAGTGGCCTTAAAATAGTTTAGATTTACTGTGAATGGCAAAGAGGTGAGCAGTGCAGGGGAAGAGAAATGGCTGTACAACACTTCCTGCTGTAAAAGAGCCTACCTTGAACTTGCTGATTGAGAAGAAATAATACAGTGCCTTGCAAATAAACCATGCTGATGGATGTCTTCTGCTAGAATGGAGCTCACTGTATTTACTCTCTTTCTGTTTGATGTCAGCATCTTAGCACTCAGCGTGAACTCTAGTACAGCTAACTGTCAAAATAAGTTATTTCTAGTCGATAATGAATACTTTCCTAACATGTTATTATTGAAAATAACAGGTTCCAAATGTGTGACCGTATGGTATACAATTCATTTTCTTCCACTGAAAGAATTGGATTTCTTGTCTTTAGAACTGAGTTGTGTGTCGACACTATACTAAGTTAGACCATCCAGAATCCAGACCAAAGGCGAAAAGTTACAATGAAAGATTATAATAACAATTGCAATTGAACAGTGGCTTACAATGTGCAATGAGCTTTCATAGTATTTTCTTTGGAATGTCTTGTCACTCTCAAAGGGAGATAACATATGTATTTTTACTCCCGTTTTAGTAAAAAGTGGATTGAAGCATGGGGAATTTAAATAACTTGCCCAACATCATTGCAAAACTAGTAACTGAGGGCACTGAGGCTCAAACCCTGAGTATCTGCTTCCAGATCTAATGCTCTTTCTCTTTCCTTCCTCTAAAAGTAAATACAATTATCTGAATGTACTTGGCTATTTTTTTAAGCTCTTTATTGGAATATAATTGCTTTACACGCTTGTACCAGCTTTTGAGGTACACCAAAGTGAATCAGGTGTATTTATACATATATCCCCATATCCCCTCCCTCCCACGACTCCCTTCCATCCTCCCTGTCCTGGCCCTCTAAGGCATCACCCATCATGGAGTTGATCTATTTTTAACAGTAGAAAAAGAGAAGCACCAAGGCCCATGATGTGAGAGTAAGTGAAAGCAGCTGAGAAGGAATGTTGGCTACTACGTGCTGGTTGTTCCGTTAGGTCACACAGATAGTTACAGAGTGGCATAGACAGGGTTTAAACAAATTTCTGACACGTTCAAAATCACATTTCAAGGTATATACATTTAAGAATCCAAAAAATTTTGAAGACCTCTTTTTCATCTTTCCTTGTTTTCCTCTTTATCCTTAAATATCATATTAAATGATTATTAGAACTAAACAGGCTTAGTAGAATCTTGTAGGCATATACACAAGTTTTACTGTTTTAGGAACTCAGATGCATATAGAGAAATGTATAATTTTTCTCTCCTTCTCTCCCTTCCTTACTCCCTCCCTCCCTCCCTTCCTCTCTTCCTTTCTTCCTTCCTTCCATCATTCTTTATTGATATGCACCTAGGTATGGTAAACTGTAGTCACTGTTTTTGACTCTTAGTTGCCTGTTTGAGATTATTCCACCGTATCATCTAAGGAATTCCTTCCCCTGCTTGAGTTTAATAGGATATTGAAGAAATTATTTTTCCCGAAATGTTGTTATGCCTGCCACCCAGCTAGGAATGAGTGATAGCAAGAAGCTCTCATTCTTACCTGCATCAGACTCACCTCCTATGAGTGTTTGTATTTGGCATAACACTGGGTTTCCATTCGACTCTGAAGATCAAAATAGCATCACACAACGGGTAAAGTACGGTGATGAAAAATGACAGGATCATTACAGTGAATCTGCATTTCCATCCCACTAACTGGTTGCACTCAATTTAGCAAGAAAATTATATGTTCGCTTTTGCAGAATAGATGCTCTTAGAAATAGAAAGATGTTTGTAGATAGAATACTCTTACCTCCAAAGTAAGGAAGTTTGCTCTTTTAGGTAATGCTTTGCTCCAAAAAAATCTGGAAAGTATAGAACTATCTCTAATAATTAATATTTTATAACAAATCTTTATTTTAAAGGCCTTGATAATTTATGGAAGAAAGTAAGCTACATTTATCCATTATTATCTTGTTTAATCTTCACCATGAGGCAGGAATCAGGTCTATTATTATTGCCATGTATTCATGGTGCCCTTTGAGGATTTTCTTACCCCTCAGGATTTCTGTACTTTCTGGCTTTGGCGATTCCATCACTAGCACTTAGTGTTGGACTAGATCATTGTTCACTAGTCTTCCCTCTTTATTATAGAAACAGTGCATCTGTTCACTTTGCTATGTGACTCAACTATGCCTCCGTATATGGTGAGCTGAGTACCTTTTCCTGCCCAGTGATGTTGGGTTTGATCAGTGATGTGCTTTGGACACTAAATGTTAGCAAATATAATTCTAGCAGATGCTTTAAATATTTTTGAGTGTTTCAACTTGGCCTCTTGTCTTTCTGGCATCTACCATGAAAAGAGCATGCTCCTCCTTGCTATTGGTCTCAGAACAGAAAGACACGTGGGAAGACCTGAATTAAATCTGTGACCAAAGGCAAGGCCTGGCGGAGGCCAGCCAAGCTCAGCAGAGCCAACATTTAACTTACAGATTTGTGAGTGAGGGGGAAAAAAGATATTTACTCCTTTAAGCCATTAAGGCATTTTGGTATCTTGTTATGTAGCATTGCTAATTAATTATATAGCAAATCTAATTAATAAATTCCCTGAAGAGTTTCCTTCCATGTTCTATTGGAAATATCATTTTATTTTATTTTCCTAGGTCTTCCTATGCCATTTAAAATTAAAACACCTCCACACACCGCGTGCTCATTACCAAGGACAGTCTGCCCATTCTCTATTTAAGTTAAACTTTGCTACAGGTATTTCCAGCCATTGTTGTACTGGTGAGTATTCAGAAGCCATATAACTATTTGAAAAATAGACATAACAATATTTATTTTGAAGAAAAGATGAGAAGTGACTAGGTTGAAGCTGACTGTAGGGATCTTCCACAGATTACTGATCAGTGCTTGGGCAGAAGTGCTAGCATTGAAGATTTATCTGCAGAAATATTTGTAAAGAAATAAATCTCATGTTTTCTTTTTTCCAAATACCAGTAAATGTTAGTCTAGCCTCTGAGAGGATTCACATATTTTCTACCTACTTACGCTCAAATATATGACCCAGTGTCTTATTCATTTTACTTTCTAGTAAAACTGTTTTATGTTCTGAATAAAATATATTATATATCAATTCTTTCCCTGTAATGATCCCACACGTCTTGAACGTGCAAGGAGCATTTTGCTTTCTGTCTGTCAGCACCAGTGCCTTGTAGGTTATTTTCTGGACACCCTAGAATTCTCTGCTTTCTTGTTTTACTGGCTTTCCTGTTGAATGTAGGGTGAGCACAGTGACTTTTACAGAAGAATTAATATTCATGTAATCAGTTCTGCTAAATTTTGTTTTCTTAGTTTCTATCCCTTATGAAATGTTTTAAAATCACCTAAGTTAATAACCGTTAAAACATTTTTATTTTTTTACAAGTTTCTCTGATCTCCAAGTAAGGTAGTTAGTAAATTGGTTTTACTTCTTTTTTTGCTAAAATGTATAAACAGTACTCAAAGAGTTTTCACTTGTGTATCCAAGAAAGAAGGGAAATAGAAATGGAATAGAGACACCTTATATTTTATGACTCTACTGTTCTATGGCCTATGCAATTTGCCTTTTAAGTACATGAAGCAAAGGTCAAAGAAGTAAATCAGATTACTCTTTTGTGTGTCTACTCCATTTTAAAATTGCTGGCAGTCTGCAGACTTCTGAAGTAAGTTGCATATCACACAAATAATAAATGGATATCATAAAGGCATAACATGCCAACATTTTGGACATTTGATTCTGATATTGTAGGAAAATGGTTAGGCAATATTGGAGTTAAAAGCTGCTGTAGATGTTTACCCGTTTAAGTACATATTCAGAATACTATTTGGTTTGCCCTCTTTTAGTTCCAAATGAAAACCTTAGGGTGGATGTTGAAATCACTAGTCTTTGCTGCTTCTTTCTGAGGAACAGATTCACTTGAAAGATTTATCCAGCTAAAGCTCAATTACAGAGGAAGCCTTTTATACATGGTGATGATGACACAGACTTTAACACCACATGGCTCTATTATGATCACACAGAGACAGATAATGATTAATTTGGGGAGCTATGATTTTAGTTGCATCAATTTACTGATATTACTTTTTGCTGGGCTTTTAAAGACTAGCGTCACATAGGAATAGTAATAAAATGTTCACAATCTAGGTATTTAAACTTCTCTACAGTGGTCAGTCATTTTCATATCAAACTTATTTGTTGAATGAATTGGAACCGAAAAGACAGAATTTGCTTTTAATAAGACATCTAGATTTTCCTCGTTGCCATGGTTTTATATTTATATCAGAAGATAGAAATCATTATTCAAATTTGTAGTTATTTATTACTACTATTTTTTCAAATATATTACATCAGTCTTGTTTACAAAAGAGGTTATTCAAAATAAAAACAAAACTAGAATCATTAATGCAGCATTTTTTGAGAATCATTTTTAGGTTAATTCATCATAACAATGCTTTTCAGATCCCTTCCTGAGTAGACTAAGGTTTTTTTACATCTTATCTCTTCCAGTCTCCTTTGGTAGCCTTGGCACTCTGATGACACTATTAGTGTGTCAGTTATAATTAGGCTGAAAATTCTTTGAGGACAAATGGCTTGCACAAAGCAGGTGGGGAGCCTTATGATAATATTTCTTGAGGCAGACTTCATAGTAGTCCCTATTAAGGTGCTTTGGAAAATTCTATTATCTATGCCTAGGCAAACAGGCAGATCCTTTGGTGCCCTCTGGGGTAGTTCTACTTTAAATCGGCAAAAGTCAAAAATGTGCAGTAAATTTCTTCCTTTTAGAGTTATATATGTGTATGTGACAATGTACACCTTGCATATGTGACATGTGAAACAGGAAGAATGTATTTACCATATGTGTACCACTTAAATATAATAGTATAATCACCCAAGCCAGGTTAACAAATGAATGAGTACAAATATCACTGCAACCCTCTCTTAATCCCTTCATTCTATAGACTCCTGGAGAACACAGTAGGGGTAGCACTGGAACCCAGATTTTAAGGAACAAAAACTGCCACTATAACCTAGCTGATTCTTATAGCTTCTACCTAGAAAGAAAAAAAGAGACCTAAGATTTGTACAGAAAAGATAAGAGGCAGTCACATATTGGGTTAAAGAAGAAATCAGAGAAGAGAAATAAAGGATTGATAGTCAAGTATCAAAGTGTAAAATAAAGAGCATTTTGGTCAGATCGAATTGGTGTGTGTGAGAGAGTAAAAAAAAATATTTGAGACATCCTTTTGTTCTAAATGTTAGAAATTTCTTCAACTTTTCATCACTACTAATTCCAAACACTGGCTTATTAAGTTTTCCTTCTGTTATGCAGTTGTCCTTTTTTTCTTAACCTTCCAAATGTCTGCTAATCAATGAAAGAGATAGTATTTTACCGTAGCATATTGTTAACCTCCTGTACATGCCTTTATTTATTGTGTTGTAGCACCTTATTTAGTCCTTTCATTGCGCTAATGTGGTTTGATGATAAAAGCAAAGAAAATACATGCAAAGATAATGAGCTTCTGGCCAAAGGTGAAAAATGCACGTTGTGTTCTTCTGCCTACCTGATATAGCAGTTATCAGCTTTGTATTAATTGGATCTTATTATAAGATCAGACTGTATTGTTTACATCAAAACAAGATTATATGAGACATCTAAAACTTTGGCACATCTTTGCACTTGTGTGCCATAGGACATTTTTTCTTTAGAAATCCAGTTCCTAACACAGTCTGCAAGATGCTCAGTTTACTGATTTCAAAGCAGGCTGCAAGTAACTACTTGTTCACTTAAGAGATGACCATTCACTTGGATATGTTCAAAGATATTTTCTTCCTGTGCCAGGGAGCTTTTAGCGCCCAACATTTTATCAGCATGTTTTAAAGGGGAAACTTATTTCACACTTTCTCATAACAACACCTCAATAGCCCACACATCTGCAATTTGATAGGTCAGAATGTGCTGCCTGTGTGCTGCTATGATAAGGGGAAAATTCCAAAATGCCAGTTTGGATTTTTTCATTCTGGTGTACCAAAGGCAGCATTTTTCCCTATCATCATTTATTGGTTGTTATAAGTTGAATTGTAGAATAAAGTTTAGCAAGAGGATATTCACGTCAATCAGATCCTCAGAGCTATTCTACGCTGGCCGTAAAACTATTTAATTAACTAAATAATAAAAATTAAGATTGTTAAATCCTACAGCAAAAGGAGCTTAGTTTTCAGAAAATGTTGAGATTAAATTAAAATTAATATGGTTCATTGCTGCTGGGTTAGTGATAAGAAGGCTTGGGCTCTGGTCCAGGGTGCTGCTATTCATTAGCTGTTTGATTTTCATCAAGTCATTTAACTTCCCTAAGCTTCATTTCCTTCATGCAAAATAGTGCTACTAAACCCTGCGTTAGGTAATTCTATAATTTTATGATTCAAAGAGGTGGTATTTACTTGAAAGTCAGGTAGCATATATTGCTTCAACTTCGTCACATCCAAAAATCAGGTAAGTTATATGTTTTATTTTATTTAATCCTTAAACTGGAGCTATAGCTGGTAAATGACAAAATAAGGATTCAAGTTTGATTGCCTATACTCTTTCCTGTCTTTGTGACTCGAGTTAGAATTTAATGCCAAAAACTGAAATGAAGAAAAAGTATCTCTAAGATCATTAGGAAGAAAAGGATTCTGGAAAAATGTCAACTGACTCTTATTCTCAACTCCAATTCATCTTTCACTTCTGAGCCAAAGGGCTAAACAAACATCTAAATCAATCAATCTATCTATCTATCTATCTATCTATCTATCTATCTACCCACCTACTTACCTACCTATCATCTATCATCTATCTAAATACAAAAGGATATATTTTATAAATAATATAGGCATGTTTATTATGAAACAAAATTCAAAAGTTCATATTGATTCCTACAATTCCAACTCACAGCCTCAGGTTTCTTTCTAGTCTTCTCCCTTTTCATGCTTCTATAATGCTTTTCTAACATTGAAAAACCTGACTCACATTATAATCAATACTTGTTCATATTATTTGGTCATTTTACTTATTTGTTCTGTGTTCCTAATCTCCCAGTGAAGCCAGCCACCTTGTTCCATGGTCTCTGCACTCATTCTAAGCTGCTTCCTAGGCTATCAGAGTCCTCTTTCATGGGTACCTCTCTCTGTATTCACCTCCCACTTGCTTCCTTGGTCACTGTCCACACTGATGAATCCTCATGGCCCATCTTCCACCGTCCCAGTCCTTTGCTACTAGGCACATTGTTGCATCTTCACCAGCCCCTGCCCTTACCACCCTGCTTTCTTGGTCACCAAGGACACTGATACCTCAAGATGACATCTCCTTCCCCATCTCCTGCTTCCTCGCCTGCCTGCCATCCTGATCTCCTGCCTTCCCACTCTGCTTTGTAGTCTCTGTCACACATATCCCTCCAGGAAGGGGAGGACGGCAAAGGATGAAGGAAAGGAAGAGAGAGGGAGCATGGAAGTGAAGAGAGAAGAACAGGGAAGAGGGAAGGGAAGAAGAATGGGAAGAGAAGAGCAGGAAGGAAAGAATTCAGAAGTGGGGAAAACTGTAGGAAAGGGAAGGGAATGGGGAAGAGAAGAAGAAAAGGAAAGTTACAGACTCTGAAAAAACAACAAAGCCAGAAGAGAAAATTCCAGATGAGGAACATAAATATTCAAGCAAAGGCCCTGCTATAAATGTAGAAATATCTGTTTATTCATGTAAACTTTCCCATGGCTTTTCATCACATTTAGGCTGAGAACTAAAGCCCTTATTTGGGCTTATGACAGTTTCCAGAGAACTTATAAACTCTAACATCACTTTAAAATAATACTTCAATAGCACTTTAAAACTCTAATATCATTTGATTCAACTTTCAAAGAAGAAAATACTTCCAGTGATTACACTTGGAATTGCTTTAAACACACACACCACGTTTTGGAAAATGGACATTTTTCTAAGTAGTTTTAAAATATAGAATAACTATTGATTTTGAATACTTATTATAATTTGAGTCATTTAATAATCTTAGCAGTAGTATCTTAGGCCTGCTATCTTTTACTGACCTAATTATACAAACGTATCTTCATTAAAATTTTTTTAAATTAAAAACAACATATTTTAAATTGCCTGTGTTTAATTAATATTAGTTAAAGATTGGTTGGATTCACCTAGCCTAAATTTTCATGTAAATTATATAGACTAGAAAAAGAAAAACATAATAAATTCTGGTTATGTAGTATATCATATATTATAAAGCATGGTATAGTAGAGTATAATTTATAGTATATATTAAAATATCTTTTACATGCTACCTGAGACTTTTTATTTCAGAAGCTAATTTAGAATTATAAAGGGGATAGGGAGGGCATCAAAGGCTTTTTATGGCAATTTAGTCATAATGGAGGCCTAGAAAATTGTATCAGGGACTAAGGTGGCCTAGAGTACAAGTCTCCTGATTTGAATTTTGATTCTTAGTTCATTGTGACAGCTCATTCTAACTTGTAGTGAGATCACTGTTTGACCATTTGAAAGTCTAAAGTGGAATTTATGTACATAACTTACATTTATCTACAGAAATATGACCACCAGAATCACCCTCACCAGCACCACTCCGATGCATATGTATAACTATGGGAACTAAAGCTGAAAAAAATGTAAAACAAGAGACACAAGATGCCTGAGCGTCAGATGATTCACTGCCTGACTATAGAGTTCTACAATCTGCAGCCAATCTGTGAGGACATTTGCTATGCCTAATGTTTACCACTATTTGTGTAGGTGCTGAGGAAGCAGGATGAATATGGCTTGTCCTCTCTTATTAGTATTTCAGTGTATCTGGAAGACTACCAAAAATAATACAGAAGCAGCTGGTGTATGACTAGATGCTTGGACTTTGTTTCTAAACACTTTGCTTTCTGGTTTTGCCTCTGTCACTTCAGGCCAAGTACCAATGGTAAAATCACCTACATTCTCCAAGTCCCAGCTTTGTCATCTTCAAAATTAGAACAATAATGTTCATACTGATGACTCACAATAAATTAATGAGAATAAAATAAGTAATGTGGGTAATCATGAGAGAAAAGTAAGATCATTTTACAAGGTGATTTCAGATAGTTTTGGGTTTTAAATTTTGTTTTCAGAAGATAACACCTTAGCTTACATAGCACTTTGGATTTTGCAAACAACTTCAGCGTGGGTCATCTCATTTAATATTCCAAAAAACTTTTGTGGTAAAATAGGTCTCATTTTCTGAAACGCTTGGGTTGGAACATCCAAAGATTAATTATGTAGTCAACAAGAGAACTGGGCAAGACTTAGGTTTTCTTACTCCAAACCAACACTCTTTTCTGCATTTCTGTTCAGAGAATCAGTCTTTTATAGTGTAGATCTTAATACCACAGAAATAAAAAGTCACTTAACCTAACTATAGTGATTTTCTTTATTCCTTCAGGGAAAACTGATTATTCTGTAAGTACACAATTATATAATGTTAATAACCCTAAAGTACTTCTTGCAATTTCCAAAAGAGTTAACTCATTGGCATTTTCACAACTCAAATACAAAAATGTAATAGCTTAATAATTCAGAATAATATATCCTACACTGCTCTATTTCTAATAACCTTCTGAATGTGCTTTCTATTTGCAAATTCATGTTCCATTTCATCTCTCTTCAAACCCTCTTCTAAAGCTTTGATTTGAATGCTTATTTGTCTGATTCTGCAATGTTTTTTATTCTTTGAAGAGAGGAAACATGTCTTATTCGTTAATGGAGTTGAAAGCAGTGAGGTCTCCCTGATCTCTTATTTGTAAACACTCTTTTAGTTTTACACCTAGGGTAATATTTGCACATATGAAAAAAAAAAGGTACTATTCATTGAGCAATCATACATGTAAAGATATATTTCATAAATGAACTCATAACATAGTTATGAGGGTTAAGTGAGGGAGATATTATGAGGGAGATATTATTCCTATTGCATCGATAAGAACTATGCGGGAGATATTATTCTTATTGTATAGATAAGAACATTGAGGCTCAGAAAGTTTAAGTAATATCCCCATGTTCAAAGTGCTTGTAAGCTTAAAACAGGATTTTAGCCAAGGCCACTTAACTCCAAAGTCTTTGCTTTTAGCTGCCATGCTACCTTACTCTCTATGTAGGCAATTATTACTTATTTATCAGATGTAAGAAATATTGTTTAAAATTGAAACTGCTCAAACCAAAGCCATGCCTGGTTGATTGGTTTCTGCATTTGTTTGATCTAAAAATTCAAGTAGAGAAATAACTGAGAGGTAAAATGAATAGGAGAATTTGGATACTTTGTATCAGATTCAATAGAGAGTGTACACATTATACCTTAGGAGTTGATAAAATATATTTCTAACCTAATGTAATAAGAAAAGTGCCTGAATCACAGTATCACATTTTGAAGTCCTCCATGTTTCCATAGATGTTATTTATTACCTTAAATAAAGAATACAACATCAGCACCCCACACCCACATCTCTTAAAAGGAGATTATCATTTACATTTATTTTTGTTCTGTGTGTAAGGTGCTTACCCATCCTTCTGATAAACAGATGTACAAAAAGGATTTTGAGTACCCTTCCTCCAATTATAATACTGTTGTTTCTCTGAGTTTCCTTTGCCACAGTTCTCACCCTGGCCTCAGAAGGCAGAAGAATTTATTTTATTCTGACTGTGGGATTCTGACAAAGTGCTCAGGTACACAAATGGGAAGTGATGCCCTACCTGAGCATTTCAATGGAAGAACTAAAGAAATATGCCTGTTTCTTCATGGTGTTTCTCACCTTGCATTTGGGGCCTTTTGATTTGCTCTGGGTTGTTCTTGATTTTCTTTTTCCTTCAGTACGGTTGGGGTTGAAGAACGACTCATGGTCTTTCTCCTCCTCCAGAGCAGGTACCCTTCATACAGAAATTCTAAAATGTAAGTTGGAATGAGGGAAGAAAAGGAAAGACGCATTTGATGCTCTGCCTCTTTGTATAGTTAGAGAGACCTGGTACTAATGCTTCCTGGCTCTCCTTTTCTTCTTGTGCTTGTGAGAAGGTCAAGATTCAGAAAAATCATAGTTCAACCCCAGCTCTAGTCCTTGCTATTTTAACACTATGGGAAGGTTACTTTTAAAGAGGTGTTAAGTGAAATAAGTCAGAAAGAGAAAAACAAATATTGTATAATCTTGCTTATATGTGGAATCCAGAAAAATGATATGGGGGAACTTATTTGCAAAGCAGAAATAGAGACACAGATGTAGAGAACAAATGAATGGATACCAGGGGTGGAAGGGAGGGGTGGGATGAATTGAGAGATTGGGATTGACATATACACACTACTATGCATAAAATAGATCACTAATAAGAACCTACTGTATAGCACAGGGAACTCTACTTAATGCTCTGTGGTGACATAAGAAAAAAAAAAAGAGGTGATATATGTATACGTATAACTGGATTCGCTTTGCCATACAGCAGAAACTAACACAACATAGTAAAGCAACTATACTCCAATAAAAATTGATTAAGAAAAGGTGTTATAAGACCCACATTCCTTGATATTTTTAAAGGTAGTAGACTAAACTGCCAGAAATGGTCCATTCTTGACAGCGCACAGTTGATTATGATAGCCTATGTTGATATCTTCCAAGTTTCCAAGTTTGTGATAGACAGAATCCTGTTGTTAATTTTCTGTCTAAGAATAGGTTCACCCACCAGTGACTCTACATAGCAAAAACCACTTTTTCATAAAAACAAATTACACATATAAAATATGCTGTAGTGAAAGAGCATGGAGGAACATACATTAAATCTCAACTTACTGGCCAGGTAATCACCTCCTCCTCTTTTTACACAAATTAAATCACACAATTTTTGAGTTCTCTAGCAGTGCTTCTGCTCTTTTCCTAAATCAGGAACTACTTACACTTGCACATTCTAGGAAAATGGTGCGATCTGTGTCACACCTCTAATGTATGTCAGTGCATTTGCATGAAATGCCTTTATGTGCCGATTTAACAATCATAACTTGTTCAGAGCTTGCCTTTTAATGCTCTTTATTATGGTTTTATACAACATTTAACTCTATGTTGTTCAGCTTTTTCTGTTCGTCAGTTCTGCAGTTTGCTCACGTCACTCCCTCTAGCAGGATTGTTTCCGTTATCAAGGAGACTTTATGGGCAGCCTACAAACTATTATGTGGTTTGGCACAAACTCTTAGGTTAACGAGATAAATTTGATTTCCCTAGGTCTTCTTATATCTAAAATGCCTTTTCTGAGAGTCATATTTGTGAAAATGATTCGGCTCAGAAAATCTGTTCAAAAACATGATGGTAACATGTCCCTCAGGTGAGGATTGTTAGGAATATAGGGCTCATGCAATTAAGTTTAATTGGATTAAGTGGAGCAGACTGACTTTCATAATTAATTTAGTCTCATGATTGGTCTTTGGGGGGACTATCCCAGATGAAAAAGATGATTATGGTAAAAGAGCATGAAATACTTAAAGATATAAACCAAACCACAAATGATCCAGGTATCAGAAAGAATAAGTGATTATTGCAAGAGCATAAGATATAAGATCAATATACAAGTGTGGATTATTTTCTTATATACCAGCAATAATTTTAAATTTTAAACTTTAAAATCTAGTGGCATTTACATTAGAATCAAAAAATGATATACTTAGGCATAAATCTAAAAAAATATTTATACTAAATCTATGTAGAAAATTATAAAACTCTGATGAAAGAAATCAAAGAACAGAAATGGGATATTTTGTATTCATGGATTGCAAGACTCAATATTCCTAATGTGTCAGTTTTTCCCAAGTTGATCTATAGATTCAATGCAATCTCAAAATCAAAATCAGTTTGTGGATATCAACAAATTGTTTCCAAAGTTATATGGAGAAGCAAAAAGGACCCACAATAGCCAACATAATATTGAAGAAGAACCAAGATGGAAGACTGACACTATTGCACTTCAAGACTTAATATAAAGCTACAGTAACCAGGGCCGCATAGTGTTGGCAAAAGATTAGACGTATGGATCAATGGAATAGAATAGACATCAGACACCCCAGAAATAGACCCATACAAATACAGTCAATTTATTTTTGGAAAAAGAGTAAAAGGAAATTCAATGGAGAAAGGATTTGGTGTCCAAACAACTGGGTACTGACATGCCAAAAAAAAAAAAGAAGGATCTAGACAAAGATGTTATAATTGTCACAAAAGTTAACTCAAAATGAATCAGACCTAAATGTAAAATGCAACACTATAAGACAATGAGAAATAGCATAGTAGAAAATCTCAGTGACTTTGAGTTTAGCAATAACTTTTTAGATTCAACACCAAAAACTCCATCTGTGAAAGAAAACAGTAATGTTGGATATAATTAAAATTAAAATCTTTTTCTCTGCCAAAGCCACTGTTAAGAAAATGAAAAGACGAGCTACAGAGTAAACATTTGCAAAACACATATCTGAAAAAGGACTTGTTTCCAAAATATACCAAGGACTCTTAAAACTAAACAATAAGAAAACAAACGACCCACTTGAAAAATGGACAAAACTCTGAACAGACACCTCCCCAAAGAAGGTATACAAATGATAAGTAAGCATATAAAATGATGCTCAACACTGTTTGTCGTTATAGACTTGTAGATTAAAATAACAATGAGGTACCATTACACAACTATTGTAATGGCAAAAATCCAGAAAGCTGATAATACCAAATGCTGGTGAACATGTGGAGAAACAATTACTCCCATTCATTGCTGTGGGGATGCAAAACAGTACAGCCACTTTGGAAAATAGTTTGGAAGCTTTATATAAAGTGAAATGCAGTCTTACTATACAATTCAGCAATCACTTTTAAGTATTTGGCTAATTGAATTGAAACCTTTTATCCACATAAAAAGTGTAGAGTACATCAATGTTTTTAGTGGCTTATTGATATTTCCCCAAACTGGAAGCAACTAAGATGTCTTCCAATAGGTGAATGGATAAACAAACTGTGATATATCCATGCAGTAGACTACTATTCAACAATTTTAAAAAATAGAGCTATCAAGCCAAGAAAAAACACAGAGAAAGCTTAAAGGCATGTTGTTAAGTGAAGGAAGTCCAGCCAGTCTAAAAAGTCTACATAACTATTATTCCAGTTATATGACTTTCTGGTAAAAGCAGAATTATAGATAGTGAGACTATAAGGGTTGCTAATTGTTCAAGGGGAAGTGGAAGGGACGAATATGTGAAGCACAGGAAATTTTTAGGACAAACTATTCTGTGTGAAACTGTAATAAGGGATTCATGACATTATGAATTTGTCAAATCCCATAGAACTTTACATCACAAAATCAAGCTTTAATGTATGCAAATTAAAAAGAAATCATTTAGGAAGTTGGGCATCCCGGGAAAGAATGAAACTATTAGAAGAGAATCTAAATGTATTAAAAATACACAAAAAAAACCCTCATTGAAGGGGGCAGGGAATAAAGTATGACCTAAGTGACTTGGGAAATGAAGGGAGTCTGTAAGATATAAGGCAGAAGGGACTGCACATAACCACTCTAGTCTGGCTGATGTGTTTCCCGGGGAGTCTGGGTTAACCATTCTGATACTGCTATATGCGTATACTGGAAGCAAACAGTTAAGTAAATGAGTGGCAGAAGCCAGGTTTTCTACTTTTGGTGCGGAAGGTTACAGATCAAGGAGAGGTAGGCTAGAATAATCCATGTGGTAATAGAAAATGGGGAATTCAGCAAGAACTCATGCTTAATATAAATACAAACACAATAATATTTATAGATATGAGTATATGCAGAGCTTAGTATACAAACATATATTTCTTTGCTCCACCATCTGAGAGGGCCTAAAATATCATACCCCAGTAGCAAAGAGGATACCTAGCATTCAGAACTTGGTTTCCAATACCATTCCCCAGTAGAAAGAACCAAGAATTCTTCAAGAAATGGCTGATTCTAGAATTGGGGCAGAAGATATACAAGATAAGCCTGGAACATCTTGTAGCATCTGGAGTATCTTATAGTGCCAGAAATAAAGAATTTCTAAACAAATAGGCAAACAACAGAATAGCAACAATGATGAGGTTATGTCAAAAGGACACATGAGCCAACTGAAAGAGTTCTGTTATGGGTTAAATTGTACCTCCCCAAAATTCATATGTGGAATTCCTAACACCCAATACCTCATAAAATTTGACCTTATTAGAAATACGGTTGTGGCAGATGTAGTTAGTTAAGAAGTCATACTGGAGTGAAATCGGCCCATAATTCAGTGTGACTGTTGTCCTTATAAAAAGGAGATGCTTGGATAGCTGTAAGGCAGCAAACACATGCTACCTTAAAGGAAAGGGAAGTTTGTTCAGTTTTAGTTGGCCTAATGGCAAGACCAAAGAAAATACATACCTTTTTTCACCAACAATTCATACTTCCTCAAAAGAGGATTTAATTTGCTCAAAAAGAGCACGCCTACTGTAGAGAGTTTCAGCCAAGCCAGGTGGAAGCAGAGGTCTTCTCATATCACACCCATCCTTATTTGCTCTCATCATCTGCATGAATCTTCAGTTGAATAAGCTGTGGCCAAAGATACATGTTTTATTTTGGATAATTAGCCATCTAAAGCCTGGCAGTTTTTGCAAGGAAGAACCACTTTCTTGAGGTTTCTTGAGGATTCAGGGACTCTTCCTGGACTCCAACAGCACTGTTCAAGCCAAGGAAACACTAATGCAGTCGTTTTAATTCCTATTAAACTCTCTAATGAAGAAAATATTATCACTCAATTTGATTACTATCAACTCAATAAACATGCTTTATGGGTTCTTGTATATTAATCAAAGCTTTAGGTCCTGTGGGAGGTCAGAATCTCGCTTGGGAGGTATAAAGTTTGTTAAAAAAAACCAACAACTGTTACACAAAGCAGTTGTGAAGAGAGCAGGGTGGGAATGAAAATTCTCCGTAGAGAAGTATAGTCTTACTGAAAATAGGGTGTAAGCTCTCATAGGATCATAGAGATATATGAGGTCCCTGTGTAAATTTACTGGAATTTCTTGGAGTATAATTTTCTAATTGAGTATAAACCTGAATTCATTTTATTGTGACAAGCCTTCCAGAAATTAATGTTAAATAAGTATCTGTTGAGAATGAGTTTATGTTTCCAAGGGAATCTAGAGCAGCATTCTTTTTTTCTCAGGGAAATGCAAGAATGTCCTTTTTTCCTGTGGCTTGCTAGAAGCTGTTTCTAGCAAGTAATGTCTGCTTATTCCTGATTCTGTCTTCTATTTTTCTATAATTAACCCTACCTTTGCTTTTGTTATGTGTCTCAGAAAATTTGGGGGAAAACAGTCTCTCTCTCTTGCTCTCTTAGTAACCCTTTTAAAACAGGTGCACTAAAGAGCTAAATAATGTCAGAAAAGTTTCATATAATTGAATTTACCTGCTGGACAATGAGAGACTATATGAATATCAGGAGGTGAAATCCAATAACATGTGGCAGTCTAGCTATAAATAGGTATGCTTCACATATATTTGAGAGTGATTATAGGTATACATAGAGAGGTTATAGATACACATAGTGATGCAGAATATGTTAGTTTACTCATTCATTAATCCATTTATTCATTTGCTAAATCTTTCTTAAGCTACTTAGACTGTGTAAGTATCAAGCTAAGTCTAACAAGGATGAATAACAAGATATTGTTCTTATTCAGGGTATTCAGTCTAGTTAAAAAAACAAAAAATATCACAGTGATTGAAGTGTGATAAATGTTTGAGAGAACTTTCTACATAGGCAGTGCTATAGACTAAACGTTTGTTTCTCCTCGAAAATTCATGTTAAATCCTAACACTCAATGTGATGGTATTTGGAGGTGGGGCTTTTAGGAAGTAATTAGGTCATAAGATTGAGCCCTCAGCAGTGGGATTGGTAACCTTATAAAAGACACCACAAAGAGTCCTTGCCCATTCATGTGAGGACACAGGGAAGAGTCAGCTGTCTGTAAACTAACAAGCCAGCCCTCACCAGACAACAAATGTACCAGGCGTCTTGGTCTTGGACTTCCCAGCCTCCAGAACTCAATGAGAAATAAATGTTTGTTGTTTATAAAACACACAATATATGCTATTTTTGTTTTAGCAGTCTGAATGGACTAAGATGGTTGGCTTTAGAAGATAGAAGATACAGGAGGAGGCTGAGTTGGTGATTAGAGAGATTCTCCAGAAAGGAATAATGCTTTAGATTGAGTGTTGAAAGAAAAGTGTGAGTTGTTCAGGCTGGAGATGAGATGTGGGTGGTGAGGCTTTTGTGGGGCAAAGAATCAGTTGTGTAAAACAGCCTGATGGAGAAAACTTGCAAGCAATATGGACTGGCACTCTCTCAGAGCACTCCTCATATTGTTCGCATGATTTACATCACTATCCTGCCTGATACCTGTTTCACCTGACTGGTACTGATTTAGCGGTAGGATAGCAGATGCTGCTGGTGGTGGGGTGGGGTGGTGTAGCTTATTCTGTTCCCCTGAGACCTTTCTGCCGTTGTGATTGATGTGGTCAGTACACTACCTCGCCTCCTTGGTTAAGGGCTTACACCTGCAGTCTTCTTCAGACACTCTTTCATGGGTGACTGAAGATTCTGACTGCCTCACTAGGCAAGGTACAATGTCCTAACACTTCTACCTTAACGCAGGGCCTACTGTGTTGCAGTCCATACCTCAGAGATCCCCCTGGGATGAGCCTACAGCTAGGCTTTCTCTAAAAGGTGTTTTTTTTTTTTTTTTGCATAGCTTCTTCCCTCTCCTGGCTTATGCCCCTTCTACTCATATAATTTTTTCCTAAAAGCATTCTTTAATAAATCACTTTCTTAAATTTCCATCTCTGGCTCTGCTTCTGTGGAATAAAGCCAAATGAGTGGGGTCTGTGTTTCATTCATCTTTATGTCAAAGTGCCAAAAAGTGGAGACATGTTCTAAGCACTGAAAAATGAATTGTTAAGTAAATGGATCTGAAAATTATATTTGGTAGGATGCAAGCGTACATAATAATTTGAAATCAGATAATAGTTAACATTTATTGAATATTTACTATGCTCTAGGCATCTTGTTAACTTGTTACATGTACAATCTCATTTAAGCCGCAAAAGACCCCATAAGGCAGATTGAATTTTATCTACATTTTACTGATGAAGATTCCAGGGGCTGGAAAAATTGATTCTTTTGCCTAAGACTACCCAGCAAGAATGACATATACAATTCCGTTTAAGGTTTTTAGTATGTGTATGCTGGTGGAAATCTGATAATCTGAAATTCATTAATTGAAATTTAATTAATTTTAGTAAAGAGTTCAAAAGCCCTGGATGTAAAGTGTGTAACATTTTTTAAGACTCTGACAAAGGAGCTGGATGTACTATTTGAGTTATTAAAAAGACTATTAATATTTTACATGGAAATAGTTAACTTTTGCTCTAAGATTCATACTAAAAAATGAATCTTCTTCTCCCCACCTCCTCTCCCAAACATGGGGTAAAAACACATTGTTCATAGGCAGAACCCTGAGTGTCAGTTTGGCATCTGGATTATGTAAGGCATAATTGGATTTACTCTATGCAATTAGAATTGGGATTTTTTGCTGCCGAAGCACTACCTTGCAGTTTTTGCCTGGAAACGAATGTTAAGCATTTTGTTTGGTACTTGGAAAATCTGCCTTGACAGTGCTTCATAATAGAACCAATTATCAGGTGTGCTGTTACACATAGCCTTCCAGACCTCAATTTAAATAGAAAGTAGTAACAATTTCTTTTGTAAAATAGTCTCCGTAACACTTAAAATCAACCATAATGTGAAGACCTATATGCTTATCAAGGTGACAACAAGGGACCAAGTATACTTGTTATATAAACATGTACTTCGAGGTTGAGATGATTGAATTGCCAACTAAAGAGAATGACAGATATTAGCATCCTTTTCCAAAGCCAATTCTTGTGAATTTCTTTAATAGCTATTGCCACAGTTAAACTTATACTATGCCTATATTATTTCTCTAAATGAGAAAAATAATTTTATTGATAGAAGGCTATCATACTTCTACATTCTGAAACAAAACATATTTTGATCTTCTTTTGTACATTGACTTGTCAGCATTTAAAGAAAAACTGCCCATTTACTAGAGAAGCAAGTAGAAATGCATGTGAAATTATGTGAAATTAAACACAATAATGAAATGTACTTCTAATTTGTCTATATCATATGCAGGCATCATCCCCCTGAAAATTACTCTACAATTTGTGCATATGATTACTTATATATCACAAGGGACTATAGCATTGAGGAAAAATTCTCAAATGCATATAAACAGGCCAGTGCTTAAAGAATTATCTGGCCTCACTCTCTGAGATTTTGATTCAGTGGATTTGAAGTGAGAACCAGAAACCTGTATTTTTGTTTTTATTTTTTAACTCTCTAGGTGACTCACAAGCATAGCTATATTAAAAACCAATGCTTAGTGCTTAATATGTGAATTTATAAATATTTTCAGATATGTTAATAATTATACTACATACTCTGAATACTAAAATATACAATATCAACATATCTGAAAGTATTTATGAATATATTCATAGACTATACTCTTCATCTTTGAATTCTATGAAAGTCTTTCTTGTTTTTATTTATATATTGAACAGATTCTGAATATTGATCTTCAGGCATTTTTTAAATAGTATCTTATGGCTGGAAAGATTCCAAAATCTTGACATGCCAATTCTGATTCTATCACCTCAAGACAAAACTATGTTGAGGTTTCAGATAGATCCAATTAATCCCATGCTGACCATAAGATCCTGATTATTTTAGTGAGCTAAAGTGAGATGGCTAAGGAAAGCAGGAGAAAATTCAGTTTATCTTAGTGCAATGGGCATAAAACTAGCATATGTTTACACCTGGGAGGACATGACAACATTCCAAGAGTTTCAGGGATACGAATAGTAGTGAGGAATTCAATGCCCAAATTCTCATCTTCTATATGTACTTTTGCCTACAACATATCTGTCCGTGCCTACATCATTATGCAGATACGCATTTTCCATCTCCTCTTTAAAAATCACCCTTCTCACACTTCACACCACAATGAAAAACCTCTAATCTGCTTCTCATTTATTACAATAGATTGTGCTGGGATGTAAAAATCTCAGAGGCACCAAAGGAACAATTCACAATATTGATGTAGGTGTTGAGGACATGAATGATTTGAATAACTGTGTAACAAATCCTTTTACAAAATCAGTTGTTTTTCAGTTTTTTATTTGAACAATATTAATGGAAGATCAAATTGATTTGTCAGTGGAGAGTTCATTAATGATAATTTTTGATAATAGGTGACCATGTAATTTGGGATATAACAGAGGTGGTTCAAACAATTGAACAACAAATTTTTTTCTATCCATCTACTTGTTAATGTGAACAAGGAATATCATCATTTATGTCAAAAAAAAAAAAAAGACTGCACAGACTTAGTTATAAGTAATATTTCTTACATATTTTAAAACAAGAGTCCATCTATTTGAATTCCAATGCTAGATTAATTTCATAGTCTGTCACCATGCTGAAATATAAGATCAAATGAGTTAGACCTCAAAATATTCATTTATAAATATTTATTTGGGAATATTTGTATCTTTACAATATCTAGTTTTCCAGTTTGTTCAAGTGTTTCTTTATTGATTTATTAGGATCTAATTTAATTCCTCTCAATCATGTGTTCTGCTTTTCAGATTTATTTCCAGCTATTTAATAAGTTTAGGTGTTATCATAAGAATTATCTTCTTTTAAATTAAGACGATTTTTTAGAGCAGTGTAAGGTTCACAGCAAAATTAAATGGAAGGTATAGATATTTCCCATATATCCCTCACCCCCATACATGCATAGCCTCCCAAATATTAACATTCCCCACTGGAGTGGTACAACTGTTACAAATGAACCTAAACTGAGACATCATAATCACCCAAAGCCCAGTTTACATTATGGTTAGTTCTTGGTGTTGTGTGGTCTATGGGTATGAACAAGTGTATGATGACATGTATCCATCATTATGGTACCATACAAAATATTTTTGTTGCTCTAAAATTCCTCTGGGGACTTCCCCAGTGGTGCAGCGGTTAAGAGTCCACCTGCCAATGCAGGGGAAACGGGTTCGAGCCCTGGTCCGGGAAGATCTCACATGCCGCAGAGCAACTAAGCCCATGAGCCACAACTACTGAACCTGTGCTCCAGAGCCCTCGAGCTGCAACTGTTGAGCCCTCAAGCCAGAACTACTGAAGCCCGTGCACCTAGAGCCAGTGCTCCACAACAAGAGAAGCCCTTGCAATGAGAAGCCTGTGCTCCTCAATGAAGAGTAGCCCCTGCTCTCTGCAACTAGAGGAAGCCCACGCGCAGCAACAAAGACCCAATTCAGCCAATAAATAAATAAATAAATAAATGTCCTCTGGCCTTTACCTATTCATTCCATGTCCCCTCCCCCACCCCAACAACTGATCTTTTTTCTGTCTCCATAGTTTTACGTTTTCTAGAATGTCATTTACTGGGAATTAAACAGTAGGTTGTCTTTTGAGATTGACTTCTTTCACTCAGTATCATATATTTAGGTTTTCCCCATGTCTTTTCATGGCTTAATGTCTCATTTCTTTTTTGTTGCTGTTGACGTGTAGTTGATTTATCTCATTTCTTTTTAGAGCTGAATAATATTCCATTGTCTAGATGTACCACAGTTTATTATCCATTCACCTATTGAAGGACATCTTAGTGCTTCCAAGTTTGGCAATTATAAAGCTGCTATGAGCATCTGTGTGCTGATTTTTCTGTGGATATGAATTTTCAGTTTCTTTGGGTAAATACCAAGGGGCATGATTGCTGGATCTTATGGTAAAAGTGTGTTTTGATTTATAGGAAACCACCAGAATGTCTTCCTACAGTTTGATGGAAAGTTTGCTGTACCATTTTGTATTCTCACCAGCAATGAATGAGTTCCTGTTGCTCCACAACCTCACCAGCATTTGATGTTGTTAGCATTCTAGATTTTGGCTATTCTAATAGCTGTGTGGTGGTATCTTATTTTTGCTTTAATTTGCATTTCCCTTATAACATTTTGTGGAGCATCTTTCATATACTTATTTGTCATCTGTATATTTTCTTTGAGGAAGTGTCAGTTAAAGTCTCTGGCCTATGTGTTGTAGTGGGTTGTTGACTTTCTTATTATTGATTTTTAAGAGTGCTTTGTATATTTTGGATAACAGTACCTTATCAAATGTCTTTTGCAAAAGTTTTCTTCTGTGGCTTGTCTTCTCATTCTATTGACATTGTATTTTGCAGTGCAGAAGTTTTAAATTTTAATGAAGTCTAGCTTATCAGTTGTTCCTTTCACAGATTGTGCCTTTGCTGTTTTATCTAAAAAGGTATTGCCATGCCCAAGGTCATCTAAGTTTTCTCCTATATTATCTTCTAGGCGTTTTATAGTTTTGCATTTATGTCCATGGTCCATTTTATGTTAATTTTTGTGAGAGTGTAAATTCTGTATTTAAATTCTTTCTTTCTTTCTTTTTTGCATGTGGGTGTCTAGCTGTTCCAGCACCATTTGTTAAAAAGATATCTTGGATCTATTGTATGCTTTTTCTCCTTTGTAAAAGATCAGTGGATTATACTTATGGGGGTCTATTTCTGCTCTATTCTATTCCATTATTATATTTGCTTATTCTTTCACCAGTACCACCGTGTCTTGATTCCAGTAGCTTTATAGTAAGTCTTGAAGTCAGGAAGTATCAGTCCACCAACTTTGTTTTTCTCCTTCAATATTGTGTTGGCTATTCTGCCTCTTTGCATAAAGTTTAGAATCAGTAAGTCAGTATTCACAAAATAACTTGCTGGGATTTTGACTGGAATCGCACTGAATGTATATATCAATTTGGGAAGTACTGATATCTTGACAATATAGTGTCTTTCTATTTATAAAAATGGAATATCTATTTAGTTTTTCTTTGATTTCATTTATCACAATTTTGTAATTTTTGTCACAGAGATGTTGGATATATTTTGTTAGATTTATATTTCACTTTTTGAGGTGCGAATATAAATGGTACTCTATTCTTAATTTCAAATTCCACTTATTATTGCAGGTATATAGGAATGTAATTGACTTTTGTGTATTAACCTTCTATCTTGCAACATTATTATAATCACTTATTAGTTCTAGGAGTGCTTTTGCTGATTCATTCAGATCATCTACAGAGAAGATCATGTCATCTGTGAACAAAGACAGTTTTATTTCTTCTTCCCCAATTTTTATACTTTTTTTTGTCTTTTATTGTTTTATCACATTAGCTAGAACTTCCAGTATGGTGCTGAAAGGGGTAATGAGAGTGGACATCCTTGCCTCATGCCTGATCTTAGTGGGGAAGTGTCAAGTTTCTCACCATTAAGTGTAATATTAGCTGTAGATATTTTGTAGATATTTTTACCAAGTTGAGGAAGTTCCCCTTCATTCATAGTTTACTAAGAATTTATGTTATAAATTTACACTGGGTTTTAGGTTGATAGAATTCCCCAGTCAACCCCCCTGGGCCTGGTGCTTTCTGTTTTGGAAGGTTCTTAATCATTAATTCAACTCCTTTAATAGATATAGGCCTATTCAGATAACCTGTTTCTTCTTCTTTTTTTTTTTTTTTGAAGCTCTTTATTGATATATAATTGCTTTACGCTCTTGTACCAGCTTTTGAGGTACACCAAAGTGAATTAGCTGTATTTATACATATATCCCCATATCCCCTCCCTCCCGCGACTCCCTCCCACCCTCCCTGTCCTGGCCCTCTAAGGCATCACCCATCATCGAGTTGATCTCCCTTTGTTATACAGCAACTTCCCACTAGCTATCTATTTTACAGTTGGTAGTGTATATATGTCTATGCTACTCTCTCACTTCATCCTAGCTTCCCCTTCGCCCCCTGCCCCCCCAACCCCGTGTCCTCCAGTCCATTCTCTGTATCTGCATCCTTATTCTTGCCCTGTCACTGGGTTCATCAGGACCATTTTTTTTTTTTTTTTAAGATTCCGTATATATGAGTTAGCATACAGTATTTGTTTTTCTCTTTCTGGCTTACTTCGCTCTGTATGACAGACTCTAGGTTTATCCACCTCATTACATATAGCTCCATTTCATTCCTTCTTATAGCTGAGTAATATTCCATTGTATATATGTGCCACATCTTCTTTATCCATTCATCTGTTGATGGGCATTTAGGTTGCTTCCATGTCCTGGCTATTGTAAATAGTGCTTCATTGAACATTATGGTACATGTTTCTTTTGGGATTATGGTTTTCTCTGGGTATATGCCCAGGAGTGGGATTACTGGATCATATGGTAGTTCTGTTTTTAGTTTTTTAAGGAACCTCCAAACTGTTTTCCATAGTGGCTGTACCAACTTACATTCCCACCAACAGTGCAGCAGTGTTCCCTTTTCTCCACACCCTCTCCAACATTTATTGTTTCTAGATTTTGTGATGATGGCCATTCTGACCGGTGTGAGGTGATACCTCATTGTGGCTTTGACTTGCATTTCTCTGATAATTAGTGATGCTGAGCATCTTTTCATGTGTCTGTTGGCCATCTGTATGTCTTCTTTGGAGAAATGTCTATTTAGGTCTTCCGCCCATTTGTGGATTGGGTTATTTGCTTTTTTGGTATTAAGCTGCATGTGCTGCTTGTTTATTTTGGAAATTAATCCTTTGTCCGTTGCTTCATTGGCAAGTATTTTCTTCCATTCTGAGGGTTGTCTTCTCGTCTTGTTTATGGTTTCTTTCACTGTACAAAAGCTTTTAAGTTTCATTAGGTCCCATTTGTTTATTCTTGATTTTATTTCCATGATTCTAGGAGGTGGGTCCAAAAGGATCTTGCTTTGATGGATGTCATAGAGTGTTCTGCCTGTGTTTTCCTCTAGGAGTTTTATAGTGTCTGGCCTTCCATTTAGGTCTTGAATCCATTTGGAGTTTATTTTTGTGTATGGTGTTAGGAAGTGTTCTAATTTCATTCTTTTACATGTTGCGGTCCGATTTTCCTAGCACCACTTATTGCAGAGGCTGTCTTTTTTCCATTGTATATTCTTGCCTCCTTTGTCAAAGATAAGGTGCCCATATGTGCTTGGGTTTACTACACTGTAAGCCCACAGTGACCAAGACAGTATGGTACTGGCACAAAAATAGAAAGGAAGATCAATGGAACAGAATAGAAAACCTGTTTCTTCTTGTGTGAGCTAAGGCAGGTTGTGTCTTTCAAGAAATTGGTTGATTTTGCCTAGCTTATCAGATTGTGGGCATAGAGTTGTTCATAGCATTCTTTATTACATTTTTAGTATCCATGGCATCTGTAGTCATGTCACCACTTTCATTTCTGATATTAGTAATTTGTGTCCTCTCTTTTTTTTTCCTCTTAGCCTGGCTAGAGACTTACTGATTTTATTAATCTTTCCAAAGGACTGGTTTTGGTTTCATTGATTTATTCTATTAATTTTTAATTTCATTTATTTCTCCTCTGATTTTTATTATTCTTTTTGTCTACTTACTTTGCATTTAATTTGCTCTTCTTTTGCTAGTTTTCTAATGTGAAAGCAGATGATTGATTTTAGCTCTTTATTGTTTTCTATGTTTTCATTCTATATATTTCCCTCTAAGCACTGCTTTCACTGCATCCCACAGATTTCAATGTTGTTTCATTGTTTTTTCAAATTTTTAAAATCTCTTGAGATTTCTTCTTTGATCCATGTGTTATTTAGAAGTGTGTTGTTTAATCTTCATGTATTTGGGGATTTTCCAGTTATTTTTTTTATTATTGATTTAATTCCATTGTGGTCTGAGAGTGTACACTGCATGATTTCTATTCTTTTGAATTTGATAAAGTATGTTTTATGGTAGATTGTGGCCTATCTTGATGAATATCCCAAGTGATTTTTAGAAGAATATGTATTCTGCTGTTGTTGCATGATATAGTATTTAGAATTATCATTTTAAAAATTTCAATTATGTTGTTGGTATGTAGACATGTTTTTAAAGCTGTTTTTGTAAGAGTAATATTTTGAAATTCACTAATTAATACTAATAGGTTTTTTATGTTCTATACATACAATTGTCATCTATAAATGAAGACAATTTTATTTTACTTTTCAAAACATAAATTTATTTCATTTTCTGCCTTATTTTACTTTCCATTTTTTCCAGTAACATGTGGAATGCAATGCTTTCAATACATGGTCAGGGAAAAGGCTTGCAATATTTTTTTTCCCCCAGATCTTTATTGGAGTAGAATTGTTTTACACTGTTGAGCTAGCTTCTGCTGTACCACAAAGTGAATCAGCTGTATTTATACATATACCCTCATATCCCCTCCCTCTTGAACCTCCCTCCCACTCTCCCTATCCCACCCCTCTAGGTCATTAGCAATCATCGATTTGATCTCCCTGTGCTATGCAGTTGCTTCCTACTAGCCATCTGTTTTATATTTGATAGTGTATAAATGTCAGTGCTACATTCTCATTTTGTTCTGGCTTCTCCTTCCCTGCCTCCCTGTGTCCTTAAGTCTGTTCTCTACATCTGTGTCTGTATTCTTCCCCTGCCACTGACTTCATCAGTACCATTTTTTTAGATTCCATATATATGTGTTAGCATACAGTATTTGTTTTTCTTTCTGACTTACTTCACTGTGTATGACAGTCTCTAAGTCCATCTACCTCACTACAAATAATTTCATTCCTTTTTATAGCTGAGTAATGTTCTGTTGTATATATGTGCCACATCTTCTTTATCCATTCATCTGTTGAAGGACATTTAGGTTGCTTCCATGACCTGGCTATTGTAAGCAGTGCTGCCATGAACATTGGGGTGCATGTGTCTCTTTGAATTATGGTTTTCTCAGGGTATATGCCCAGGAGTGGGATTGCTGGGTTATATGGTAGTTCTATTTTTAGTTTTTTAAGGAAACTTCATACGGTTTTCCATAGTGGCTGTATCACTTTACATTCCCACCAACAGTGCAGGAGGGTTCGCTTTTCTCCATAGCCTGTCCAGCATTTATGGTTCCTAGATTTTTTGATGATGGCCATTCTGACTGGTGTGAGGTGATACCTCATTGTGGTTTTGATTTGCATTTCTCTAATGATGAGTGATGTTGAGCATCTTTTCATCTGTCTGTTGGCCATCTGTATGTCTTCTTTGGAGAAATGTCTATTTAGCCTTCCACCCATTTTTGGATGGGGTTGTTTTTTTCATAATGAGCTGCATGAGCTGCTTGTATATTTTGGAGATTAATCAAACAGTGATGAACAACACAATAACTGAAATTAAAGAAAATAGTTTAGAAGGAGTGAAGAGCAGAATAACTGAGACAGAAGAACAGATAAGTGGCTTGGAAGATAGAATGGTGGAACTAACTGCCACAGAGCAGAATAAAGAAAAAAGAATGAAAAGAACTGAGGATAGTCTCAGAGACCTCTTGGACAACATTAGAGGCTAGGAATATTTTACTCCATCAAGGATTTATTTTTGCTGTCAGCTTTTGGTAGATATTTTAATCGGGATAAAAGATTTTATTTTATCTCATTTCTGATTTCCAATCGTTGTTCCAGTAGCTTAATAGTTGTTGTTCATGGTGATATTTTTAAGCAAATATGGATTCTGCATATTGTCTAATTTTGTCCTGCATCTATCAAATGATCACACAGTGGTTCTTCTTTTTTTTAATCCTAATATGGTAAAATACATTGATTGATACTTTGAATTATAGACAAAACTTCCAGGCAACAAATGAAACTATTTAGTCTTGATGCATTAGTCTATTTAACTATATTACTTTTTAATATATTTTAGTATATTTCATGTAATGTCTTGTGTAATATTTGTCTTGTTTCTTTTTAAAAAGTTTGAAAGAATTCATTGTTGAAGCCATCAGCGTCTGAATATGTGATCCCATTTATATGACATTCTGTAAAAGAAAAAACTATGAAAAAGTAAATTATATCACTGGGTGACAGAGACCAGGAAGTAGGGAATGGAATTGACTATTAAGAAGAATCTTGTTGGAATGATGGGAATATTCTATATTTTGGTTGATGTGGTGGTTATATGGCTGTGTAGATTTAGTCAGAACTGTACAATCTACACTATACACTTAAAAATGAATTTTACTCTGTAAATTATCACTACATGTGATTTATAAAAATGTTCTATGCAGTTATACTTCAATATCATACTTTAGTTAATTTAAATTTTAAGAAGTACATTCAACTTGAAGAGAAGTCGGGTAGAAAAAAATGTTTTGGAAATGTTGAATTTGAATTAAAAAATAAATTTAATCTTAGCTTTGCTTATCAGCCATGTGAACTTGGGCGAGTCATTTAACCTCCCACAGCAATATAATTTGTTCAAGGAAACATGTCACTATCATCTAACTCTCTTAAGGATTGCATTAAATACTATTTTAGAATATCAAAAAAAAGACAAAGTAGGAACACAACAAATGTCCATCAAGCTCACATATGGCATGTTGCTAAGTATATTCATTACCTTTTAATTTTATCTTGGATAAGGATGTTAAAAAAGTTCTTCATTGAGATTACCTTTTCAATTTGTAATACGTACCCGTATAAAAGGAGAAACTCCCTTTTTTTGTTTGTTACAGTTAGCTGGATTTAAGTTATAAGATGGAATATGGCTTCTTAATTTAAAAAGAATTTCTGAAGAGCAATGAAATAGGGCTTTATATTCTTTCACTATTTTTCTATTCAGTATGTATAAACTGCCTACCTAGCACCAAACTTAATTCTTTTATGTTAGTAAGCTGAGCTATGTAAAATTTGAGTAGGAGAATATTCTTAGCACATTTTTGCCCTGAATATTCCCACTTGAGAAGCCATTCTAGCCAGGTCCTTGCTCTTTTGTTTCTCCTACAACCACAGTAATGTTATATAAACAACCCTGGATATGGACCTACAGCCTAGCCTTCAGATTTCCCTTGATTTCTGCTAAGTATCCAATCCTTTTATTGATTCTAGGTGCCACAGATTTTTTACTAAATTTTCTCTTTTTATTTTATACTGTCAAGTTAGTTTATGTTGCCCGCAATAATAACCTTGATATATGCCACAGTGAACAAGAAACATGATTGCCCTCAAAGAGATTACTGTTTTAGTTAGAAAATTAGACAATCTGCTTCACAAAGTGTAATTGATGATCATCTGTCAAGTAAGCCAATATATTGAAAGAAAGATGAGTAAAAAAGACTTCCACTTTATCATGATGATGTTTCAAAAACCAGATTTACCCTCAAGACTCAAAAACGAAAAAAACCAAAATGACAATATATATGAAATAATAGTTTTCAGACATTGGACAATTGGCACAGGAAGACGGTGACCCCAGCAAAAGAGAAACAAATGAGGTGGGCTCTACGTATGCCCGATGCTGACACACAGGGAAGGCATAACTAAGTAGAACCCATATGTCTCCTTGCACGAGGGTGTGAGAGGCAGAATTTGTGGAAGTCAGGTTTTCTGGAAGTAATGGAGCAGCGTGCCAGAGAGAGAGAGCTGCAGACAGAGCGAGTACCGTAGAACCAAAGAGGATTACTCTGAAGTCTTAACCTGTGTATTGACAAGTGCATGTGTGTGAGGAAACATGAATCCAGGGAAAGACACACAGGAAGAATAAGGCAGCACAATCTTTGGTGTTCATGTGGCACCAGGAATCATTTGTGTTCCAGCAAAAGTGGAGAGACCTCCTAAAACAAGGGACATTGATAAGAGTTCTTAGAAGGATATTTCTTCAGTAGTGGGGCATAATTTGCTCTTAATTAAATGCTTTTTTTGAACTACCTTAAGAAAGCTTAAGATAAGCTTGGAAATAATGAATCAAATTATTCCCAAGTAACTTAATTGTACAACAAATGAAGCCTCAAAATATTTATAGGAATCAACACACACACACACGCACACACACACACACACAGCTCCAATGCCCAAAACAAAATTCTGTTTCATTCAATAAAATTAACAAGCATGAAAAATAAGAAAATATGACCCATGATGAGAATAAAAATCAGTTAACAGAAGTAGAACTAGATTTGATACAGATAATAGAATTAGAAAATAGGAATGATAAAAAGGCTATTACAAATATATTCCACATGTCCAAGTAAATAGTGGGAAAGCATGTGCATGCTAAGGGGAGAAATGAAAGATAAAAATATCCAGATCAAACTGCTAGAGATGAAAAATAAAATACCTGAGATGAACAATATATAAGATCAAGAGACTAGACACTGCACAACATTAAAGACATGGAAACAAAACATATCCAAAATGACAAATAGAAAAAAAGCTTGAAGAATAAAATAAACAGAGAATCAGTGAGCTGTGACAAAATATTAAACAACCTAATGTACATGTACTTAGAGTCTCACATAATTGTAAAGTCGGCTGGGTGGTAAGCTGAAGGTTGGCGGGTGTAGAATTATTTCAGATGAGATGACTCATCTCTGGTTTACAGGGGCTTTCATTCTCCAGCAAGATAGTCCAAGCTTGCTCAAATAATGGCTCCAAGAAAGTGAACAGAAATGTGCAGCACCTTTTCATGCCTACATTTAGACCAAAGTTGCTGTCACTTAGGCTTCACTATTTTTGCTCAAACAAGTCCAACTCATTCTGGACTGAATGAGCTGGGGGAATGGACTCCAGCTTGTGATGACATCTCATTCCAGGAACTGTTGGTACAACAGCAGATTTGGGACATTTTAAAATAATGTATCATATATGTTTTAATAATAATAATCACCAAACCTATGTTATGATGGGCGGCACTTTGTGGTCCCAATGTTATTCTCCAGCTTCTCTTTGAAAAAATAAATAGGTGGTTCAGACATACAGAAAGCCCTGGTGTCAGTAATACTTTCATTTTGAGACTTTATCCCGTGAATACATTTCCACTTTGAGTGGGAACTCCTCTCTCCACATTTTCCCTAATATTTCATATTTCTCTCTACTTAGAGTGTTGTTGTACACTGAGATACTTTCTAATTTTCATATTGTCTAGTTATTTTATAAACCGAAATTGTGTATCTCTCAAACAACCACGCAGCCAATATTTGACTTGGGAATAATTAGATGACATTTTAGTTTCTTTCCTAAGCAAAACCACTTTGGGTTTAAAATAGTATAGAAATGAATTGTTTGAACAGTGTTATATATAACATTCCAATGGAATGCTTCAGTGAGCTGATAGCTCGTGACTGCAATCTCTGAATACCAAAACCCTCTAGGCTTGCTTTGAAAAGCTCCATATATACTATCATTCATGCACTGTAGAAAGATAAAATGGAAGAGCCCAAGAGTTTCCTATAATTATATAATTTATTCTCTTTATCTAAAAATAAAACCATTTAGAAAAGGAGTTTGAACATTTGGGAGAAATAACACATTTAAAGACTTAATTGGTTCTTTATTAGGACATTATTTTCAGTGCGCTAGTATAATATTTCTTCATTGAGATTCTAAAATGGAGAGAACTGACAATCCACAAATGCTGAATAATTTGCCAGTGTGGGCGAATTAGCAAAGAGATATTTTAATTATTATTTGAATATGAATTACTTATTGTTTAACTTTAAAATATTTGAGCTCCAAATATTTCACTGTGATGAAATCTAACAGCACCTAATGAACTAATGGATCTAGACTTACATTTCCATCACCCAGCTGCAGAGTGTCATGGACATTCATTTGTTTATCTACCCATTACCTGTGAATATCCTCCCTATTTTCTTTAATTGCCCAGTTTGTGAATTGTGTCTTTCCAAGACAGAAGATAGGAAGCTCACATTGCCAGGCTCCTATCAAACTGGGATTCACACATGTGACTTATGTTTTACCATCAGATGAACTGACAAAACATTTAACAGCGAGCAAATACGAGAGAATAAATCTTCTAACAAATGTATTGTAAAATGCACCGGATTCTTTAAGGGAGATAAGTCTATTGTTTATCTGAAATGAAGTTTTAGTTGGTGTTCTATATTTTTATTTACTAAATCTGGCAACCCTGTTGCTTGGGCATTTCTGGGTTTTTTTAATTTATTTTGTTGGCTGTGTTCTGTCTTCATTGCTGCACACGGGCTTTCTCTAGTTGTGTCAAACGGGGGCTACTCTTCATGGTGGTGCGCGGGCTTCTCATTGCGGTGGCCTCTCGTTGCAGAGCACGGGCTCTAGGCGCATGGGCTTCAGTAGTTGTGGCACATGGGCTCAATAGTTGTGGCTCATGGGCTCTAGAGTGCAGGCTCAATAGTTGTGGCGCACGGGCTTAGTTGCTCTGCGACATGTGGTATCTTTCTGGGGCAGGGATCGAACCCGTGTCCCCTGCATTGGCAGGCAGATTCTCACCCATTGCGCCACCTAGGAAGTCCCGCTTGGGCATGTCTGACCACTTAGCCTTAAAGTGGTTTATAGTCTGTCTGTGAGCTACCTAAAATAAGTTTACAAAATTGCTTTTGGTTAAAACTAGCTAGAGTTAATTTTACTACTTACTAAATAAAGTTGTGATGACAAAGACTCTTTGATATAGTACAGAAAGAACCTAAAGAGTTACAGAAATAGGAATACTTGAGTAAACTTTGCAAGTGCAACCCACATCCTCTCTTCATCTAGGCAATAGTAATTACATTGTTTAGTGATGGCTAGCATCATTGAGAAGGGCTATAGTTTCTCTCCTTTGTAAGCTAAGAATACAGTTGGCAGGTGGTGCCTTGAAACTGACTTTATGATTTTAACGGAGATGATGGACCTTGAGGTGGCAGAGGGCTCTTTGTCACTGTGGCTCTGAAATCTACTTGAGTAATTATACTCACTGGGCTGCTAGCCACTAGCGTTGTGCTACAAAGGGGGTGTAGTTATGCACACAGGGTTCAGAGCCACCAGAATGACCCAGTCCACAGGGATCTTTGGCTGTGGCTGATTTATCATTGGTCCCTAGCACCAAAGGAAATGGGACATAAGAAAAATAAATTTTTAAAAAATTTCTTTCTGCAAGATCTCACTGGACTCATTATTAAAGAGAAAATTTTGATATTTTCTAAAAGGCAGTTTGGAAAATGGCAGTTTGAATAACCTTAAGGAAGGAGTCTAGAATATTATTGCACAAACATTTTATAAACTTTTCAGCTAGATTTGTCCAAGGGGACCCATGCCTATTTCCTAGGGTAATTGTGCTTAGAGAGAGTCAAGTCCACAGAATACTCAGTAATCAACACTGATTCTGAACTAATACTTTTTCCAGGTTTAACTGGGTGAAACTGGCTTACAGGTTTCTGGGGGTCAGGTGGTAAATGGAGTTTGGCCAAAGTCTCCCTCAAAGTGTCTCAGTTCATCTATAAATAAATTCTGTGGTTATATCTCAATTTATAATGTATGGTTAGAAGAAATATAATCAGCAACTGACAGTATCTACATTCGTTCTTTGACTTATGGGATGGTATAACCAACCAAATAGAAACTTCTGGACTATATTTTTTCAGATCAAAATAGTAAACCAAAATTAAGACTGCATCCCTAATAAATGTAAAAAGTGGTGCCAGCATCAAAAACTTGAAAGGTACAGTGTTCATGATTCTGTTCATTTTCAAGCCTCCATAACTCTGGGATCTGCTAGTTTATAGTACCCAAGGATACAACATATTTCCAGTTAATTGGCAGCCTAAACTTCTGCCTGGTTATTTCAGACTTCCTGGCATTGGAATAAAAAGGAATAAAAAGATTATCGTGTTGGATGGGTAATTGATTTTGATTATCAAAGGGATATAGGCTTTTTGTTAACCCAGTCTGGGAAGAAAGTAAATCCAGAGAATCCTCTGAGTTACCTTCAAGTACTGTCATGTCTTGTGGAAAATTTAATGGATAGTAAGAGCTTCATAATAAATGTAAAATAGCTAAGGACTTCCATAGGAAATTGAGTTTTATGTCACATTTCCAGGTAAATGACATTGACCAACTGAGCCACTAGCTGAGAGCAAAATGAACGTGAAATACATATTGGAAAAGGTAGTCTCAGTACCAACTATGGTCTTTAAAAATTTATTAAAGTAGAAATATTACAATATTATATTAGTTTCAAGTGTACAACATAGTAATTTGATATTTTTATAGTACACACCAGTTATAATTATGTATATTAAATTACAATTAAAAGTATTGACTGTCTTTCTTGTGCTCTACATTACATCCCTCCATTCATCTATTTAAGTGTTTCAATTTTCCCTTTTTTCTTCCCCTTCTATTTATATAGTATCCATTGGGTAGAGGTTAACTTTATTTTGCCTGTGAGTTAAAATATGTCAAGACTCAGTTATGACTGCTCTATAGGAGGAGAGACTCAGAAATCTTGGACTTGTACATTCAGTAACTGAATTGACTTCTTTATAGCAAAGGGTGATCACTTTTATCTGTATAGAGAATGTTTATGTTTGTTATGTTTCACATTTAGGTCCTGTATAATTGTACAATTAAAACTAAAACATTTTTTAAAAATACAAAATTAATCACTTTACTGAGTACTCAAGCTGTGGTATTGGGCCCAGGTGGGGAAATGCAAATTTTTTTCTGTTAAATGTTCTCTTATAAAGGCATAAGAGGTTCTTGAAACCATAAAACATTCTGCAAATTACTTAGAAGATAATAAATAAAACACATACACAGATTAAAACCAAAATAAATATAATTTTAGATGAAAGTAAATTAATTGTATATACTTAGAAAATTCATTAAACTGTGCTTTGAAATAAGATTAAATTAAAACCAAAGACGTATAATTTTTAAAGGAATTTGACTTCTTTCAAAATTTTAGTTTTGAGATGCTCTACTGCCTATGTCATTGTATTGAACAGTATAATGTAAATAGATTCCAGGTATTCCTAAATGTGGTTGTATTTGTAAATTTTTCCCACTGGTGTATTACAGTAATTCTTCAGTGTACTATAGTTGCATAACTATTTGAGGAGTTGAGAAGAAATACAATGGTGTGTTGGCCATTTAGTAATTTAAATTTAACTCTATAATTTAAGTTTATGGCTACCTGAGAGGCTTTGGTTTCAAAAATTTACTGCATTGTTAGGACCCTCAAGCATCTTCTGTTTGCAAGATTGACTTCCTCTGCCTGCTCAAAAAACAATGAACCCCAGAAAGTGCTATTATTTTTGAAGAGGACAATAAAACAAACGCTTGCATTTGAGTTGGCATCATTTCTGTCCCTGATAAATTCCAAAGGCTCCTGGTTATTAGACCCTTTAGAACTTTCCAGGATCCCATTTCCCAGGCCAAATTGCAAAGAAAACTCATAAAAATGGAAATTCATAGAAGAATAACGTTGTGCTTCCAGTGTTCAATGGGAAAGAATTGCTTGACCAGCAGTCAGAACACAGGAATGAGCATTTCACAATATTGTATCTATACTGTCCCCATCAATTCATATTGAGGACAGCGGAGGAGAAAAAAATTCTAGCCACAACAGCAGAGATGTAGGAATCTAAACATTCAGAACATGCTTTAAAGAGCTGAGTTGACTTTAAAAGTGTATTTGAAGGACTTTAAATAGTGGCTTATTTAGTTAGCTAATATTTTAGAATTTTAATTAAATCAGTGTGGCTCAGGGTTGAAATCTTCCCCAAGGATCCAAATTGGACACAGATAGCTCATCAAATTGACACTCTCTGATTCTTTTTCATTAATGAAAGCCTGTATATATGCTTTAACTGTCATCTGATATTCCTTCTGGGAAAGAGCAATTAGGAGGGCAAAGCAGCATATTTAGCACTTAAAGGTCTGCCATGTAAAAGAGTGTCTTAATATTTCCTGCATGACTCTAGAGAACAGATCTAGGACCAATGAATTGCACTGAGAGGGCAATCATGTTTGGCTTAATATAGAAAACACCCTTGGAATTTCTCATTAGCTGCAATAATATGTCTTTCAAGGTCATAAGCGCCTGTCAAAGAGACGCTTAATATGTGTAAAATTTTTATATTTTTGAATTATGTGGGGACACTGTAAAATTGTAAGTCAAAATTTCAGAGATGTACTTTATTTTTAGTAGGATTAAGTTAAACACGTGCAGTTTTGATGGGTGCCACATAACGGTCTGATTTCATAAGCATCAAATATTCTTTTATTTGTATTATTAAGCAGATTAGTTTTAATGCAATGTCCTTGAATTTATACTGAACAGGGGATAAAACTTTGGAAAACATTAAGTTATTTTCATGTATTGACCCAATTTATAATTAGGGCGAGATGGAAACCAATATGTTAAATAAATTTGGTTTTATATGCTTAATAAATTGACATACATTCCCAATCGCACTTATACACATATGGAGTCTCCACATTCGTAAAATAATTTGTCATGAAGACCTTTAAGAAGAGAGGCTAAGGTAAGCTAAAAAGAATAATTCGAATGATAACAAGGCAATTATTAAAGGTTATTTTTTTTCCCCTTGGACTTCGGATTTTTTTTTCAATAAGAAGTTATTCCCTTAGAGCTCAGTTTCTCCTTTAACTTGGTGATCCTTTGATATCTTAGAACTGGATTTCATTTTTATGTGACTCTTCATAGCGTCTCATAAGATGAGAGAAGGATACATTTGATTTGTCTGTGAACTGGTTTTCATCAAAGGAGAATGACCGATGCATTTACTAAAAAATAGTCAGAACAAACTTTGATCAGAAGACCAAAGAAATAGGAAAGATTAAGTGTAGACAGACTTGCCTCTGGAGGCAAAATTCTGACAGAAACAGCAGAATTCTCACACTGTTGTAGATACTTCACCCTGATCAAGTGATTCATTTTTTTGTGTTAAAATCAGTAAAGATGGAAAAATAAAATACTTGATATGGTTAGATTTCTTTTTGGTGAATCAAAGTGAAGTCAAAGGCCGTGAAAACTGGCCTGTTCATCAGGGAATACAATTTAAGAAAGGGAGGAATTCAGTCTCTTTGTGACTTCTCCACACTTCCATCATTGCAGTCATTGCTAACTTCAAAACAAATTACCAGTGATTCTACAAAATGTCAAATTTGACTTCGTAACTTCATAGTGACACACATTTCACATTAACAGATGTGATATTGGCTGATTTGCACAAGATAAAACTTAAAGATAGGAAGAATACCTTTTTTGGGTCATAGAATTGTTGCAGATAATATTTATTTGTTCATTAATTTGTTTACTCATTTAACAAACACTTACAGAATATTCACTCTCATACATTTTCAGCATGCCTTCACAAAGTCTGGTTTTATAATTGTGGAAGCAAAGGTATCAAATGGTCAGTAACTTGCTCAAATTCACAGGCTAGTAAGTGGCGAAGTTGGGGTTCAAATGCAAGCAGCCTAATTCTAGTTTTACCTCTTGATCACCACACTGTACTCTTTTATGATATTTAAGCATGCATTGAATTTTATTGAAGCCCATTAATAATCAAAAATAATGTTTACTCACCACAATTAGTTTCAGAAACTTCAGACTAATTCACTAATTAAATTTACCTCCTCTTGATGCCCTAATGTGTTGCAGATAAGGGTAGAAATCTATCATTTCTTTCAAAGATTATTGTTAGACAAAACACTGGGACAAAAGTGCCAAATTTTAAGGTGGAAACAGGGATCAGAGTTTGATTTAAAAAAACAAAAAAGATATTCCTTGGAGACTCACTTCCAGTAAGCTACCAGGATTATTCATTCTTTCCACAGATTCTAGAGTACTTATAGTGTGTATATTTCTGATTTTGCTGTGGGTGATACAAGAAGTAATTCTTGAAGAGACCGAATTTAAATGCTTGGACAGTTAAAAAATAATACAAGCAATGGAAACATACAGAATTATTTACAAAATTTATGCCTGATTGAATTTTCATGAATTTCCTATTGATCTATAGAATTAAGACCTTATATGCTATATCCTGTGATGTGATATTTAGATGTATTTGAGTCATGCCTTATGTTTGCATTAAATTCATCATGTACATAAAGAAGAAAGTCAAATGATTGGAATCGCTTTTCAGGGAAAATTCATTAATTTGAGAATGTTACTGGGAAATGTTATTGCAGTGCACAGATGCTGAAGCTGTAACTTTGAGATTAAATTAGCAATATAGGTAACTACTTTTAGTTATCAATTCAGTTTGAGGCTCAGTTTATAACATACTCAATTTTTGAACTTGCAGTAAATTAAAGAGGAAATATACGCATTCAGGGAAGATAAAAGTCTAATGCATGAAGAAAAGCTGAACATGAATATGTATATTTTATTATTTCACTTTATATATAAAAAATTTCACATTAGGTTTTTATCAAAGAATATGCATTAATTACTGTATTTTTGTGCAGTTTTCTAATTTACCAGGGACGCAATAACAATATATTACAGATTGGATGATTTACACAACAAAATTTATGTTTTCATAGTTCTGGCAGCTGGATGCCCAAGGTCAAGGTATCGGCAGCTGTGGTTTCTTCTGAGGTCGCTCTCCTTACCTTGCAGATAACCACATTCTGGCTGTGTCCTCACATGGTCTTTCCAATGTATTTGAACATCCCTGGTATTTCTTTCTGTATCCAGATTTGTCATTGAGACATCAGTCAAATCATCAAATCAGTCACATCATCAAATCAGTTAGATTTGATTAGGACTCCCCTCGCTCAACCTCATTTTCACTTAGTCACACCTTTAAAGGCCCTATGTGCAAATACAGTCACATTCCGAGATGTTGGGAGTTAGGGCTTCAACATGTGAATTTAGTGGATAACAGCTTATTTATACTCAAGTCTGTATTAGATTCTGCTTGTCAATAACACAAATGAGAAAGAGACATGAATCAAGGTTTTAAAGATGCATATAACATAAAGTAAACACATATGAAGCATGAATCACATATGGGTAATGACTGAAAGGATTTGTGGGACATGTTAGTACCTTGTGGGTCTGGGCCATCATTTCAGCCATGGAGTATAATTGCATGTGGTTTTATGGGAAGTTATCTGCCATTTTGTCTCATGGCCATAGAAACCTAAAGAAAAGAAAGGGACCTAAATTAAAGCAGAAGAGTTTTTAGCTATGTATAAAAAAGATTGACTTCGGTGACAAAACACTGAAAGAATTACTAGAGAAGTTGTGGAATTTTCATCTTAGATTTCTAAGATTACAACAAAACATCTACCCAGGAGGCTGTATATGTTTATGAATTCCACAGATTATCTCTATTACACACTCTTTTGGACACTCTGAACATTTGATTATGTGAATATTAATGTCTACTGGAAGCACTATAGACTTGGGCATTATCAAGTCAAAGTTTGATTAATGCAGAAATATGCCAGCTGATATGTTATTCGTGCTTCTTCGGATCCATTCTGTTCTCCATTTTGTCACTAAAATAAATGTTCACCAAACTGCTTGGGAAATTGCAAAGACTCTCACATTTTCCATGACTGGGGCTAAGCTTTACCAGGCACTTTGTAACATGTTGCTACTTTATTTTATTTCCCATTAACTGCAAAATCTAATGCCAGCTTCTATCAAACCAGCAACTTCACTGTTCCTGAAGCAAATCATATTTACTTTGCCTTTTGTGTTTCTTTTCTGGCCGCTCCTCCACATTTTAATGTACTCTTTATTATTTATACCGATTCTGCTGCATTTTATGGTACAGTGCAAACTCTATCTCTTTTAGAACATTTTTCTTGAATTTTATTGCTATATGGTCCTATCTTCCTCATTTTATAATATATTATTTTGCTGCACAAATTAACATATTTTGTACAATTTTGCATTACTTAACAACTCATTAAGTATTATTAAAAGAGTTTGAAAGCTTAAAAGACATAATTTAAAATCACACAGACATAATTTTACTATCCCTGTCAATGATGAGTAATTTTGGCATATTTACTTAATATCCCCAAAGCACAGTATCCTCATAGCTACAATTTAGAAACAGATATCTGCTTCATATTGTTGATTGACTATATATGATCACACAATGCCTGACATCATGTAGTGGTGTTCGTCCCTGTTCTATTTCTTCCTCTCTTTAACTTCCTTCCCATTCCCAAGACTTTTTTTAAACCCACATGTAGCAGACACTCCAAAAATGTTTTCTTTGATATCCTATTTGTATCAGTCAGATGCTATATGGGAAATAGTGTAAAAATTTCAATTTGAAAGGGATTTAATGCAGGAAATTTGTTATAGAAGTGTTAGAAATTAAAAGGACTGGAAGAACAACAATAAATAAGAGGAAAGTGATGTTACCCAGAGCATATTAAGAGAAAGAGTTGTTACTACCTCCTAGGCATGCAAGAGAAAAATGAGAAAAAGACAATGTTATCTGTGGATCACTAGCTGGAGGAACGATGGTGCTGAAGGTATGGATGAGAGAAGGGGGTATTCCTGGGAAACTTAGAACCCACATTTCTTATGATGATGAAGTAATGTAGGAGCCACAACTGCTGATGCTCTTTCCAGATGTAGAAAACTGTATTTTTATCTTCTTTATATTTTCTAATTTCATGCAAGTACCTCTAACTGGCAGTAATTAATCAGAACCCAGCCGGAAGTGTATTAGGTGAAATGTAAGTTTTTTAGAATCTCAGTCTGGCAGGCATAGAACTAGGTTTGTCATTTTTTACGGTTATGCTATAGTAACAAACACCCCCAAGATATCAGTGGTTTACAACAACTATGGTATATTCCTATCTCTGTTACATGTTGGCAGCTTTGAGGTAGTTAAAGCTGTGTTCCATGTGTCTTCTATCTCAGGCTGCAGGAGTAGCATATATTTGTGGTATACCATTTTTGGTACAGGGTGGAAGGACAAGATTGCTGGTGGGACCACACAATGGCTTTAAAAACTGCTTTGAACTGACCGCTGTCATTTAAACTCACTGTTCAACCCTGTCATGTGGGCAAGATTCACAACATGATTGGTGGCTTTATCCTCCCCCAAAGAAAGACACTGAAACTTACATGGTATGGGAAAGAATGTATGCTCCTTTCATAGGTAAGCAGAAGAGAGCATACTAGGAAACCACAAGTCCATGTACCACTGTCAACCTTCTTCGTCACTAATACTCACTTTCATCCTTTCTCCCTCTTTGTGAAAAGTGAATGCAAGACTGTTCCACAGGAGACAGTGTAAAAGCCTCATTCGACCTCAGCAATGGGCTGAAGAACCAAGGTCTTGTAATGGTCTGCACATCAGCTACATCTTGATTAAGAAACCTAAAATTTTTAAAGGAAAAAAAATTCTGTCCCAATAATCTGGGATACTTTGATAAAGCAGAGATAAAATGGCAATAAGGATTGCATTTGGGATATATAGCATTTACTTGTCTATAGAAATTATTAAATCTTGCTCTTGAAACAGCCCACAATCTTGGGAGTAGGGAATGTTTCTTGATTAGGTCTTAGTTCTAGTCCATGAGAACAGCTTCCCTCTTGGTTCTTAGCACTTGACTTCATTCTCAGAGAAGTACTTTCTTTAAGACTAAAGGTTATTTAATACTAAACTGTAGGTTATTATTTAGGACCTGAGAGATTTTCTTCAGCTTTCATTCTGCCATGAAAACTTGGCAGCCCAAAGGTTATTTTACATCCTGAACCATCACAGGATCTATTAATTGAGGCTGGTAGGTTTTTTTGGAAGTACAACTCACTCAGCCTTATCAGCTTCAAACATATCTGATTCTGATCAGGCTAATTGTCCTAATACATTGATCTACAGTTCTTTTTGAGACATACTTCTCTCTAAACTTAAGGTACGGGTGATTTGAGTTTATCAGTCTTCACGGGGAGTACCATGCTCTGTCTCTTTTCCCTGAGGCATTTTGCCATCTAAAAGGATTTTAAAGGTGAATTAAGGGTGCCATTTTTCCTTCCTTCCTCCCTCTCTTCCTCCCTTCCTCCCTTCCTTCCTTCCTTCCTTCCTTCCTTCCTTCCTTCCTTCCTTCCTTCCTTCCTTTTTTCTTTAAACAAAGTCCTGGATTTGGTCTTTGCCCTGTGACTGAAACTTAATTTCTCTTTTACCTATTTCATCTCTCACTTTCAAGCCCTGAAATTTCTGGATCCTCCATGTTGCCCTTTCTTATACACCAGTCAACTCTTTTTCTAAGCCAATATGTTTCTTGTAGTAGCCTGTCAACCTAACAATAACAGCAAAGTTTCATCTGTAACATTACTTACACCAACCTCTTTAATAAAAACTCATACAGAAATTATCTGCCTTAATTGTCACAGGAGAGAGTTTCACAAACTATTTTATAATCTTTGTGACAGGGTAGGACTGATTTTTAAACATTCGATAACAGTTTTGGCCTAATCCTCCCCCTAATACTACAAGCCAGTGCCACATGGCTTATTTAACCTTATCTTGTGAAAGCATCCCATTTCCAGTACCACTTTTATTAGGTTTTTCTTCATTGACAAATTCCCGTGGCTTACAAACATACTGATGTATTTCTCATTTATATTGCATATTCTTAGGTGTGAGTTTTGTGTATTTTCGTTTCATATATCTCCTCATTCTGGAACTTCATATGAAAGAACAGGCCATATTTGAGACATGCTGTTCCTCTGGCAGAGGGAGAGAGCAAGAGGGTTAGCAGAAATACAAAATGGCTGCTTGAATTTCTACTTGGAATGGATTTGCATCACTTCTGCCTGCGTTTGTATTCACCAAAGAAAGTCAAAGGACCACACCTGACAATGGAGTCATAAATTACTGTCTTCCCACAGGAAGGCCTCATAAGTCACGTGGCCAAGTGAAGGATGCATATTTCTCTTACAAAGAAGGAGAGGTAAAATTTTCAGGGCAAAAATATAAACTTTTATTAGAGCATACTGTAGGAAGGGGCTTTAGGTCCTGAGAACCTACAAGCCAATAACCAGAATTTGATTTTTAAAATTTTGTATCAGAATTTAAAGTCTTACCAATACTGATTGTTTTGCAGAATGCTTCCTCAAAACTCCATGTGATTTTTGTAATTGGAAAACATTTGGGAAATCAATTTTTCAGTGAGTAGTTTAATGTGTAAGTTCATTTGAATAAGGTCTTGGTCAAGTGGCAGTCAGTTGAATGAACTGGAAAAGATCACAGAATAGTGTTTGGCTCAAGCCAATTTATTTTATTTTACTGCTTCCATCTCTGGGTTCATAAATATTCATGACATCTGAACATAGAAAGGAAATAGGTTCTGTAGAGCTAGTGTTATAAAGTAAGTACTTCCTGCCATATTTATTCAAATAAAAACAGACAAAACATGTGATTCTGTTTAGATTCAATTCAATTATTCTAACAACAACAACAAAAAAGCAAAAGGTAAGATTATGCCGCACTTAAGGGTAAAAAATAAGGGGAAAATTACTTCTCTATGGTGCTAATTCCAAGTTACTTTCACCCAAATTTCAATGTCAAAATTGGGTTAAGCTTCTCCACTGGTTTAGTGGAGTTGTGGCAGATTCTATTTGATGATGAGGTCCTCTTCAAGGTTCAAGGATAAGGGGCTCACTCTTCATTCTGTAGCTAGAGTTACAGAATATTTTTTCCAATAAATACATCTACAATACTACATGATTCATGATTGGTTGAATCTGCAAATATGGAACCGCAGATACAGAGGGAGGGCTGACTGTAAAGTTATATGCAGATTTTCCACTACCAAGGTGGTGCCCCTAACCCTCAAGTTGTTAAAGAGTCAATTGAATATCAATTTTACAGAGTTAATACAAATTCATTGAATTGCATGCATGCAAATGACACATTGAAGTGGAAAACATACATAACCTTTCAGCTTTATAACATATGCAACTACTAAAATGCTATTCACATTTTGGGGTCTATTTTAGCATAGCAGGGCACATATTTAGCCTGTTTCCATCCATATAGGGTATGGATGGTTTTTAAAGTATGAATACGTTTTTAAAGTATCAAAATATTATTATCCTAGTTGGTAGTCATTATCCTGAGTTCTTTGAGTATCCTTGTTCTGGACTGAATGTTTGTGTCCACCCAAAATTTACATGTTGAAGCCCTAACCCATAATGTGATGGTATTTGGTGGTGGGGCCTTTGGAAGGTAATTAAGTTTAGGTGAGCTCATGAGGGTGGGGGACTCATGGTAAGATCAAGTGCCCTTATAAGAAGAGCCTAGAGAGCTTGCACTTATTCTCTTTCCACCATGTGAGGGTACATCAAGGAGGCAGCCATCTGCAAATCAGGAAGAGAATCCTTATCAAGAATAGAATCTGCCAGCATCTTGAAGTTGGACTTCTTAGCCTCCAGAACATTGAAAAATAAATGTTTGCTGTTTACACCACCCAGTCTATGGTATTTTGTTGCAGCAACCCAAGCTGACTAAAACAGTTTCTTACTTTCAGACTTCTGAACCCTTTCCCTTAGGTTTCCTTGTCATCAGCGTGATAAAGTGTGTAAAGAATGACTGTTTGTCCTGGGGCAGGAGGTGGGGCATCCAAGCTTTAGCTACAGAGCTATGGCAAATTGTTATTATTACATTATCAGTCTCTTCTGATGATGTCTGTGAAGTACTGTGTTGGCTGCTAAGTGAAGTCCCTTCAAATTATGTCAGATTATTCTGTCTTCATGCTCACATATCACATTTATTAAAAATTAAAAGCACTGTAAGAGTGCCCCTCATATTTATATACATTTTACAAATATCTCAACCTTCTAAGACTGTCAGTTTTTTGAGGGCAGGGTCTGTTATTTAGTTACCTTTTCGTTCTCTCATGGTTAATACAACATTTGTCACTTGCTTGCTTACTAAATCTTTTCTGATTGAGGAAATCCCCAATATTGATAATCAATGACATTGTTGCTTTGGCTGCTGAGCTGAAAGTGTGCTCGCAATATAGTGAATGTAAGTGGGGCATTGTAAGTCATCCAAAAAAAGGGAGAATCATCAAAAGTACGAAAATAACAAAACCCATTGTTTCTACTTGGATCTTTTTCCAGTTAGACTAGGAAGAACTGTGATAAGTTGATCATAGTTCTTTGGAGAAGACAAGTGGCAGTGACTTGGTTAAAAAGGGAAAATTGTGTATGTGGAGAACTCCTGACTCAAATATTCTATTGTTTGAAAAATATAAAGGGTTTTTTACTGCTTATTGAGAGGATTTTAATTTTTTTAGAAGTGGAGACAAAATTCTTGTATTATTTCATGAGATATATTTGTCATTCTGTATAAGCTTTAAAATTCTAACTGCATATTGTTATTATTAGTAGTATTACTCATTATAATGATAGTAGGACTATTTCTGTAAAGCATATAGCTGTGTATATATAAATTCTGCAGGTGGTAAAATTAAGCATATTAATACAAAAGTGATATTTCGCTTCTTGTAAATAAGCTCTATCAAATAATATTTACATTTGTTACTATTAGAATTGCAAAGTCAGCAGTTCCTTTAGTGAAGAACTATCCTGGAAGAAACTGTTAAGCATTCACATCCTGCGTTTGCTAGTTGGTGATGGTTAGGAAGTCATTCTTCTTGGCAGAGAGGGTAGAGTCAAATACAAGATCAGTTTGTTGACTATCTTAACATGACCCAAAACTCCTCTGCTTTCTCTCTCTCCTCCTCCCATCCCTTCCTTCCCTCACTCTTACATATATATGTTGTAAAAGATTAATTAAAAACAAAACAAACAAAAACCTTGTTTGCGCACACCTGGGAACAATAAAGAAGATGGCTATCAGAGGAATTCTCAGCCACGATGTTTGTGTTCTGGCCAGTGATTTCATCTCAATTTTCTTCCTTCTGAAATATTTGGGATTTAAGCTATTTGTTCATTTAGTATCAGATGCAGTTGGGAGCACAATATAGCTATTTTGTTCTTATTTATTTTTTGTTTAATTTTGTTTTGTTCTTATTTCCTTTAGCCTACAGACAGAGAGGTAATTTAAATTTCCTGGACTCATACAAATGCACCTATAGCTTAAAGCAGATTAGTATCCTTATAGTTTATCAATAATGATCATGTTAGAAATTATAATAGGAAATGTTTATCTAGAGCTTACTAAACACCCAGTACTGTTCTGAGGGTGGATAAATATTGATATATTTTATTCTCACAATAATCCTATCACAATGAGCTATAATCATTCTCAGTTTACAGATGAGAAACTAAAGGAGAAAGTTTCGTAATTTGCCCAAGGTCACATGGCTGATAAGTGGCAGAGCTGTGTTTTGAACCCAGGCATTTTTGCTCTAGTAGCTGTAATATACTGTTTTGTTTTGTTTTGTTTTGTTTTTTTCATGAATGAGCTATTTGTATTCTGGACTCCTAGTGTCCTGCTTGCCCAGAAAGCTGTCTTTTTGTTGTCTTGGTATCTGAGCAGCAGCCAGAGTTGAGCTCCGGGTCTCCCTGCCTTCTTCAGTCTCATTTGCTCTGCGTCTGCTGCTGCCTGCTGAAACTGAACTCTGTACTGCCAGAGATAGACAGCACTGCACAGTTTCTTATGCCATAATATAATATGATTGTTGATTCGTGAGAATCGGTCTTTTTTTCCCTTACTTAATTGCTGACTCTTTGAAGAAAAAAAAAAAAGATGCACTTCTTTACTCACCATGGCTTCTATTAAAGTGCAAACAGTATGTTTAATACTGAATATATACTTATTTACTACATGATTGGGGAAGCATGGATTCCTACACATAATTATAGCATCCAGGGTACAAAGCCTAAAATATTTACCGTCTGGTCCTTTGCAGAAAAATTGCTGACCTGATGCTGAAATGTAGGCTGAATCCTGTGCATTAGTTGAATTTTCTCAAATTATCACCTAACACATGCTCTCCTTCTCTTCGTTCCAGACTAAATCTAGACGTCTGCCTTTCTATTTACTGCCTTTTCTCCCATTATCCACTTGTTTGTTTTATCCTGAGGTATCATTAGCTCAAAAAATAAGCCTATCTAATAAAATTCAGCTTTACTTGGAGAAGGGAGTGGATGCATTAGAACCATTAGAGAAGGGCTGGAACAAGTGGGAAATACTAAGTGAAAGATTCCAGGCTGTGCTTTCTGGGAAAAAGAGTTTCAGGGTCTATGCTTGCCTTTTAAAGAGAAAAGCAGAAATATTGTAAAATGTGCAAAACCGAAATTTATGTTTCTATTGCCTGGTAGTGAATCCAGAATTTTCCTATAAAATTTCAGTGTGCTGTACTAAAAAGCAAATAGACTATCAAATGGTTATTTCAAAGATTTCAGTAATCCTGAATAAACTTATATTGACTGAATATCAAAAGAACTTTGAGCCTTGACATGTATCTGACTAATACTCTAAATAGAGCTTAACACTGATCTTTAATTGAACATTTTCCCTAAATATAACTATAGATGATGACATTTAGTAATTGGGACTTAGAGGCAATTATTATAGTAAAAATACATGGTCACCTAAAAAGGAAAGTCTGGATAAAGGAAATAATGTCACCTTTAAAGAGTTTGCATCCAAACCTTCACAGTATATATTGGGGACTCAGTTTAATGTCAAAATTATACCTTTATTTATATCAGTGTGAATTGTTATATAAGTTCTAAATAAAATAGGTAGATGAAATTAGAAACATCCAAAATCTTTGTCTTTGATATGTACAGAGCTGAAAATCTACTTTTTAAACCATATTAAATGTTTGTAGATTTAAGATGGTTTAATCAGAGAGCCATGGCCTTCTTTTTGGTATTTTTCTTTCAATGTGTTGTCAAAATATACAAACGTATGTATTTTTTCAGAATTCTTTAACATGTGACATTATTATACATTATTTTTATTATTGTGTTTTTCATTGGTAGGATGGCCAGTTCTTCTGTTTTTCTGGGATGAGGTTCATTTTTCAAATTAATATCTCATGACTTCTTTTTCATAACACTTGGCTCATTTGCTTTTCCCCTTCCATTTCTATGCCTACATATGAGATAACTCAGGACAGAGGAAAAGGAATAATGAGTCTTTAAATGGCACACTTGACCCAAATGTTAAAGTCCAAATGTTAATGACAGAAACAAAGAATATATACTGTCCATCTTCCACCAGTGGTACACAAAATTTTGTATCACATATATTATAAACTATTTTGCTATAAAAAACTTACATGAATGTATTGTTCCATGAAAATTACTCCCATCCCCTCAAAATAAATTTGCATATAATTCTTATTCATTAGAATGTAAAATGTGTTATACTTGTTCACGGGCATTATATTTTTCTCTTCCTTGGAATTGATAATAATTTGAGTAACTTATTCACTATTGATCAAGTTGTTAATTATTATGCTACCGTTATAGAAATATATTTTACCTACAGCACTCATATATTTTGTAACATTCGACCAAGGGGAAATAAAGGTGGAAGGCACTTATCATTCTGAAAGATGACCATATAATAAAAGGATTCATATATTACTATTTTAACGAATGTTTTTATTAAATCATGAATTGCAGAAACATTGTCTTCTCTCAGTCCTCCATGAGTTCTGTATATGGAATCCTGCATTCACTGTTTTGATTATTATTGTATAAAACAAATTGGAAAAATTACAACTATTAAGAGATTATCTAACATACTTTGTTGTCAGGATATTCCATGAGCCACAGGTTCATTAATGATAATGCAGTATCCTCAGAGATGGTTTGGGATGGCTTCTAGGAATTTCGTCTGCTGATCCGTACTCAAAACAACAAAAAATTGTGCTTGTATTAGGAAGGCATAGGATATTGATGAAAACATTGAAAGTTATTTAACTTCATGTCTCTAATTTTAAAATTCATTTTAACAAGTTGTCACTAGAGTTTCAACTGTAATTTATACAAATCAATTTATATAAATGAAATTTTTTATTAAACATCTAAGTATTGGCCAAGAAACTGATTATGTTAATACAGGTTGAACCATGTAGGCCTCGAACTTTGGGTTCCTCATGATCTGGTCTCCACCTACATGGGCATCTTCAGTGCCCTCGTCCACTACTCCCCACCAAGTACACATATAGCAACACTATAAACTCCATGAGTTTCTTGAAATCACAGACTGTTAAATGATTCTATCTCTGCATGATTTGATTCGTTTTTTTCTTCCCCTTTGGGTGAACTTGTTTGCATGTACAGCCACTGTCAGCTTTCTTATTCTGCCTTACATGTCAACACCTTCACAGACTTTCAGATTTGCCCCCTTCCTCCTCCAGAAAACCATTACTAGATGCCATCACTCTCCCTCCTGAGCCACTTGTTTCTGCTTTCTCACTAATTATATGCGTAATAATCTGTTTGAGTGTGTTTACTCTTAGATTTCGAGCTTCCTAGGGCATTGTTGGGTCACATTCTTCCACCCAGGTAGACCACACAAAGTTTTCACTGTATTTCATAAAGAGCTGAGGTAAAAGTGATTTAAAACAATGATTGAGAAAAAAATAAGTGAAAGCAACAGGTTGATATTGGTATGAAATTTTATTCTAAGGAATAGAAAATAAAATAAAACAATTTCTAAAGCAACATTTAAGTCATCATTGCAACAACACTGCAAAGTAAACCCTGCCCCCATATGCTTTTTCTTCTATTTCTAACATGTAATATTTGATGTTGGAAACACATAGTGTCAAATATTCAATTAGTCAATCCTGCAGTTATATTTGAACACTTACAGTGTTGTTAATCCCATGGAATTATGTGCAATGGATATAAAAAATGTGTGTCTTTGAGGAAATTAATGTGAAGTGGGAAGAGATGACTGTGTAGCAGAAGTGAAATGAGAGACATATGGACACAGCCATTAGATAGGAGTAACAAGTTCCTTAGGCAAGGCACAGAGAGGAGGAATGACTCGTGTCCCACTAAGAGGTCGGGGAAACGCTCTGTAGTGGAGTGGTTATCACTAAACCTCTCTGTGCCTCAGTTCCTCATCTGTAAAATGAGAATAGTAATAGTACCTTCCTCAGTGTTTGAGTGTTAAATGAACTGATAAACTGATAAACTGTGGAGCTTTTAGAAGAGTACTTGGTACATAGTATGTCCTCAACCAAGGTTAACTGACATCATCATTACTACTGCTAGTAGTATTACTCAAGAGTGAACTTGACAGGTACAGTCCAAATTTAGAGAGAAACTGGAAAAATTTAAAAATGCAAGAAATCAAGTGTATTTCAAGAAATGGTGAAGAGTATAGTTGATAGAAACATAAACTGGGGGAGCAGAAGAAAAAGTCTGAATTGAGAAATTTGGTTTGACGGGAATGCAAGTTTTTTAAAAATGTATTTATTTTAGGTAGCAGAGACCTATGAATGTTTATAAATTTTGGTTGAGGCCCTTAATTTCCTCTTGTGTAGTATTTCTCAAGGTTCCTTGTGCATACACATCACTAGGGGATCCGATCAGATTCTGATTCAGGAAATCTGTGGTAGGGCCAGAGATTCTGCATTTCTAGCATCCTCCAAAAGGACGTCAGTGCTGCCATTCCAAACACCACACTTTGAACTTGCTTATTGACTTGTCCATAGACTGCCCCCACCCACTAGAACGTAAAGTCGATGTGAGCAGAGACTGTATCCATCCTGTTCATCATCGTATCTCTAGTGCCTGACACTGTGCTCAGCAAGTAGTAAGTGGTCAAAAGATATGCAATGAATGAGCGAATAAATGGCTGGAAAAATAAATATAAAAACATGAAAATTTTAGATATAGTTGAGAAAGGATTAGTTAGTGGAATATCTTTCCAGGGGATGAAGGAGTGGAGTAGCATTGAGAATATAGATGGTACAGATTTAGTTTTGGCCAGGAAAAGAAAAATCTAACTTATGTATAGAAAAAAGGAGAAAAAAATAGCAGGGAACTCTTTTGAAGTAGAAAGGAGGGAAAAGAATGGAAGTCTCATTGAACATTAACATAGAAAATAAGATTCAAGATTCTTATGCAAAAAAGGCAGACTTATGCTGAGTTGTGTGGTGTGAGTCCAGGAAGCTTATCACAACTTAGTCAATAACTAGGGTTGGGTTTGTTTTGGTTTTAAGTGCTTATTCTCAAGCCCACTTCGAATCTATGTAATCAAACTGACAGCTTTAGATGGAAGCCCCTGGAATATTTATTTACATAACTTTACAGTGATAGTATTAGCTAGTCTTTAGCAGAGCAGAAATTCAAAGTTATTATAAATGAACCTTTTAATTCTTTTACATTTTGCCTCATTGCCTTATGAAGTATTTTAATTTAACCAGTACTACTGCTAACACACTACTGATATAGCTCCAAAAATTCAATGTTCAAACCTAGTAACATTAATCCAGGAAAAAAAAAATTAACGAGGAAGGAAAGTTGTATTTTACAAAATAATGCATTTTACAAAATTCACTCTAAAGCAGAGATGCCTTCTGTTTGAGTTTGCTTGTTCATGAACATTATAAGGCATTACAGACATTGTAAGCCATTTGATAGGGGAATGGATGCCATGTTGAAACAAATAATTTGTCCTGTTAGAACAATATCTCTGTTGCATAAAATCAGCCTGATATTTGAACTTAAATTCTTCTAAAGTTAGAAAAAATAACCTAATCAGTGGAAATTTAGATATCTGAGAATGACTGTGATGTGATATTGAGTATTGGATTGATTGACATATTCCTATTTCTGAAGGTCTTTTATGGCATTCATCTAGCACTGCTTGAAATGAACCTAGAGGAAAATTAGGAAGTTGTAATACTGATATATTTCTTGTTGGTTTAGCTGAATTAACAAATTCCTATTCTCTAGAAAATGCCAGGATAGTATATAGATATTGGTTCAATTAAAATGCTTTAAAGAAAAGGAATTGAGGAATAATGTAGGCAGTGAAATTAAAAGTTGTGATGTTTGAAATAATTGATTTAATGTTTTATCTTTTTAGCTTTGTCCTAAAAATAAAAAGTTATTTCATAAAATGCAGGTGCTATATTAGATTACATGTGTTTTACTTAGTTTCCTGGGAGAATTAAATTCATACCACAATTTAGGATCCTTTCTTCATTTGCAACATAAGGACATTAAATTAAGAAAATCCAATTAATGAAAACACTGGCCTTGCCAATGGAGTCATCAGGGTAGATAACTTCCTTTTCCACAGTTTTCTATCCTTTTTTTTCATATCTAAAATATACCAGTTTTTCACTTATTACTCAATGAAAAAATTTTGAAGTGTGAATAATGCTGTTTCTGATACTTCATTGATTAAGTTCTCACATACTGCAGCAGTAAAAATAAAATTTTGTAATAGAGACCATTTCCAAATGTCCTTTGTTTAGAGAGTGCTGTATCAAATTTAACTCCAGAGAATTAAATTCAGAAAACAAATTAACAAGTTCCTCAATCACTGCAAGTATGAAGAATATTTTTTTAAATCAGTAGATTAAATTGATGATGAATTATTTTAATACATCCAACAAGTTATTCAGTTTTATCCCTGTTTATTATTCTTATATGTTTCATAAAACTACATGATTCCATGTTTTGTGAGTTTGGTTAAATGAATAAGTATTGTTTCACAGTGATCTGTGTTCCTGTTATGTTTTAAAACCTTTTTTGATATTTTTAACAAACTTCTCAAAATCTAACTAAACCTCCGTTAGCCTCCAGATAACTCTGGAATGTTTCAAAGGAGCATCCTAAAACATCTCAGAGATGAATATTAAACTTAGTTTATTTGGTATATTTAATTACTTCAGAAACATTGTCAAGTGATTGGAGAAGAAACTTGGGTTATAATGTATAAACACGTATTATGAGATGTCTTGATATAATGTCGTAATTTTAGTTATGCTAAAATATTATATGTCACAGAAATATCCAATTTCCTACTAATTACATTGTACTCAAATCTTTAACCATGCTATTTTAAGTTTTGTCCAGATGCTCTTACATAAATAAGATTTTCAAGAAGACTCATAAAAGGAACTTTTTGAACAAATATAAGTGTCTGGTGGCCTTTAGATGATACACTGAACTATGTAACAAATGACAGAAAACCTGATTACTTAATCCAAATCAACACGAATCAATTACATGGGATTAAATGAACTGATGAATATGATTTATAAATTTATGACTTTGGGAAATATACTAGCCTACTGAATTCTTACACCTCTATGAGAAAAACAAACAAAAAACAAAAAACCCCACAGAAAACAGTGCTACAAAAAAAAAAAAAACAAAACCCAACTACATGAGTCCAGTAGTTTATGCTGTTGATTTTATTCAGGCAAATTTTTTCTTACCAAAATTCCTGTTCACATTATTTACATATTTTATTTAAATTTGTTGAGTGCTATTTTGGACTTAATATTTTTCCAATGAGAATTACTTGATCCTTTAGTGAAGTGATTTATGTTGACAGTGAACCTTAAAATATGTTTCATGTTTTAAAGAATATTTTGCATTTAATTAATATTTAGTATTTTTTTTCCTCATTATTTTCTCTGTGCATTTAGCTTTGATTGATGATGCACAAGACCAGGTTTTAAGTCATTGTCAATGCTTTCCTAATAAAGATGGTCCCCAACTTAATAATGGTTTGGCTTGAGATTACTCAACACTATGATGGTGTAAAAGTGTAGAAACTGTACATGTACACTAAATTTTAAATATTTCTGGGCTAGTGACATGCAGTCTCTACTCTCTTTTGATGCTGGGTAGTGGCAGCAAGCCTCAGCTCCCAGTCAACCATGTGATCACGAGGGTAAAGCACTGATACACCTACAACCATTCTGTACCCATACAACCATTCTGTTTTGCACTTTCAGTACAGCAATCAATACATTCCATGAGATATTCAACACTTTATTCTAAAGTAGGCTTTGTGTCAGATGATTTTCCTCTGTTGTAGGCTAGTGTAAGTGTTCTGAGCAGGTTTGTTTTTAACATCCCCTGTTAACAGGGGCCTGTCCAGGGCATTACAGGATATTCAGCAATATCCTTGACCTCTACTGCACTCGATGCCAGTAAGCACCCCTAAAATTTGACAATTGAAGATGTCAAATTGCCAAATGTCTTGGGTTGGGGGAATGGTGAATTGAGAGCCACCAGTCTAACCTCACCACAAAAGGAAAAATTTGCATATAGTTAACCTAACTCTTGTAAATATCTTAAGTAATGTAGATATTTTGTTGAAGACCAACACACTTAACTCCAAAATAGCCATTTTTTTTCTTTCAGCGTTAATTAGATTTCATGTTTTCTTTTCTTAAAAAAATTAACTGCTGCATGGTTTTAGATTGAGTAGTAGATGAAAATTGATTTGTATTTATAAGCTTGTTATGTATATACATATGCATATACACATGTATGAGGGTGAGTCAAAAATTGTCAAGAATTAGTCAAAAATTAGCCAAGAATTTCTACAGCCAAAGTGCAGATAATTTTTGACTCACCCTCGTATATATGTATATACACATTTATATGTACACACACACCTAAAAACATATATACTACTGTTTAATATGCCTTATAATCACATATAACCACATATTTTATGATGTGATATAATATGATTTGCAAAGGGTACAACAAATACTTTTCTAATCACTTCTCGCTCTAGAGTTGTGTTGTCCAATACAGTAGTTACCACATTTTGGCCACTTGAAATGTATCTAGTTTGAATTAAGATATGTTGTTCATGTAAAATAAATGCCAGTTTTGAAGATGTAGTATGAAAATATAATGTAAATTACCTCAGTCATGTCTATATTAATTATATATTGACATGATGACATCTTGGTAATTTTAGTAAATAAGATATATAATTGTACACCTGAAACTGATACAATATTGTAAGTCAACTATACTTCAATTTGAAAAAAAGATATGCAATTCATTTGAACTCTTTCACTTTTGTTAATGTGACTATCTGAAAATTTAAACTTATATATGAAGCTTGCATTTGTGTCTTACTTAATATTTTTGTTGGACAGCACTGCTATATAATATACATTCTTTGATTAGAATGTTGGAATTTATCATCTTTTGCCCTTATATGAATGTTTTTCTTTCTCTTTTTTTCTTTTTAATTCTGTATGGTTATGTGTTATGAGTTAAAGTCAAAGGCGTATATGACAAGACTTCCAGGGTGAGATTTTCTTATACGAACACAGACATGCTGCAGAGAAAATAATAAGATCAGTAAAGATTAATTGTTGTTATTATTACTATTGCTGTAATATAGTAAGGATTGCAGTTCTTCAATAAATTAAACAGTGAAAAGAAAGAGGAAAACTTTTCTGATTTAAAATTCGTTTTATGTACATGTTAATAAGCCAGCTGGGCGTATCTTTCATTTCTGAACAAGATGAGGACTGAAAACCTGAATACAGAATCCGTGAGTTTGCAGCGAGGTCTGTGCATTTGTGTCCCCTTTACCCTTGTCTCCCTAGCCCTACAGACTGCATGTGAGGGTGCTTGGTGTATTTCTATTACTTTACTAAGGAAAGAAATATAAAATTAGAAAATTGATGACCTCCTCTGAATTCTTTAAATTAATTTTTTCAAACATTTTGTATTAATGGTTATGGCATTTGTGAAAAAAAAAATCAGTAGAAAGAATTTTTCAACCCAGTTGTGTGTATAAAAAAAATAGATGAAGACATTTCTTTGCGTATTGAGCACATTGACTGAAATGATTACGAGGGATATGTGCAACAGGATAAGAATGGTTTTATTGCATTTATGCATTTCTTTTTAACCCTGGGATTAAAAAGATGTACTAATAAAAACAAGAAATGTAATCTTTTTCAACCAAGATTCCTTGTGAGAAAATTAAAATGGAGGCTAATGCCCTAACCACTCATCATCTGTAATTAATTAGCTTCCTTCCTATGCATCTAGAATAGTTCAAGTTATGTAACCACTTTGGGGAATAGAAAAAATAGTAACTCCATCATTTTCTGTGTTATCATTCATTGCTCAGATGAGGAACTTTGGATATGTTTCTGTAGGAATTCTCTACTTTTTCTGTATTTGAACACTTGTCTTTCTTTATGTAATCAAACTTGAAGAGATAAGCCCCTTAAAATTACCAAGAACCAAAGACAATGTGATTGATAGGTTTATTAATCAGAAGAAATGAACACTCCATTTTAATTGTGATTACTATAAAATCAATCTCCAAAAACAGAAACAGAATCCAAATATTCAAGAAAAAGGTAAAAACAGTAGAGGCAGCAGACATCAGAAGTATTTAGCATCAAACTGAGGTTGCAAAGAAGAAATAGAGTAGGAGAAAACAGCAAAAATGCAAAAATACAGTAACAGTAGAAAGCAGAGATAATCTCTGGGGGATATTTTAAATACCACATTAACATTTAAGGTAACTGCATGTATGAATAAAAGTGCTGTAGCCTATGGGGACAATTAGTGTAAGAGCAAGCTGAGTTTGACTCTTCTCGACTCTGTAAAGGTATTATTTTGCCATCAGTGGTGTCACATTAAAAGGAATACCAAACAATAGCTTGTATCCACTTGAGAAAAGTTGTTCTGTAATTTTAGAACATGGCAAGTTAGGCTGTGATAGTGTGAATTTCCACAATGTGAACATTGATCAATACAGAAGTAGACCCCAAAACTAGACACCGTGGAAGGCATGTATTTAAATATGAATCCTAAGAAAAAGAATATGAACAAGATAAGAACATTAAAGAGGAAAGTAGAGACTTATAGATAATTTAAATAATAAATTCAAGGACAATAAAGCTTAGAAAGAACAGCTGATTTTGTATTTATTTTTAAACAAAATTGAAATTATCGGATTCTATGTAATGTTGGTATATATGATTAAATCATAGCATAATGCATTTGTTTATGTTAATGGGAAAGATATGAAGATATTAGCTCATGCATTCATTCAAAATATTTATTGAGCTTCTGTTACATTCCAGACATCTGGGTAGGCATTTGAGTGGAGGTCAAGCTAGGAAATGGACCTCATAATCAAGTGTGTTGTGGATAATGAACAAATAAAAGAATAAACCTTTACTCTCATTCAGGTAGTTTAAAGATAAAAGAGAATAAGGACATAGTATAAAGGGACAGAAAATAATGCAGATGTATTTAGATTGTTAGAGTAAGGAGAACTTCAAGGAGGTAATGATTCACCTAAGTGAAATATCTAAAATGATATCTGAGAACTATTTCAAAAACATATTAATATAAAGCATAAGAAAGCCTAGGATAAGATTGTTTTAGTAAGAAGAAACTAGAAATGCAAAGCCTTTGAGGAGGAAATAAAGTTGTGGCATTTGATGAATAGCAAAAAAATCAGAGTGGCTGGGCTGGTCTGAGTAAGGGATCTGAGGCTGGAGGTTATTTAAACTATCTGGGTAACCTAAGCATGATCCATGAAAAATATTGCAAGGCCAGCCTTCCTTAAAATGAAAAATTTTATCCTGTGAAAGACATTATCAAGGGATGAAAAGACAAGCCACAGACTAGGGAAAAGTATTTGCAAAACACTTTTCTAATAGGAGACAATGATCCAAAATTTACAAAGAATTCTTAAAAATCAGCTCTAAGAAAACAAACAACCAGATGAAAAAATGGGCCAAAGACCTTAACAGACACCTCACTGAAGAAGACAGACAGATAGCAAATAAGCATGGGAGAAGGTGCTCCACATCATATACCATTAGGCAAATGCAAATTAAAACATTGGGTTATCATTACACATATATTAAAATGGCAACACTTCACAACACGGACACCACCAAATGCTGGGAGGACGCAGAGCCAAAGGAACTCTTAGTCATTGCTGGAGGGAATGCAAAATGGTGTATCCATTTTGGAACACAGTTTGACAGTTTCTTACAAAATTAAACATACTCTTGCCATACAATCCAGTAAACATACTCTTTGGTATTTATCCAAAGGAGTTGAAAACTTAACGTCTTCATAAAAATCTGCACACAAATGTTTGTAGCAGCTCTACTTGTAATTGCCAGAACTTGAAAGCAATCAAAATACCTTTCAATAGGTGAATGATAAATAATCGGTGGTACGTCCAGAGAATAGAATATTATTCAGCAATTTAAAAATGAGCTATCAAACCATGAAAAGATATGGAGTAACATTAAATGCATATTACTAAGTGAAACAAGCCAATCTGAAAAGACTCATTCCAAGCATGCGACATTCTGGAAAAGGCAAAACTATGGAGATAGTAAGATCAGTGGTTGCCAGAGATTGGGAGGGGAGAGAGAAGAATAGGTGGATCAGAGGGGTTTTTAGGGCAATAAAATTATTCTATATGATGCCATAATGATGAATACATAGCATTATAGATTTGTCGAAATCCATGGAATGAACAGCACGAAGAGTGAACCCTAATATAAACTATGGACTTTGAGTGATTATGATGTGTCATCACAGGTTCTTCAGTTGCAACAAATGTACCACTGTGGGGGGCATGTTGATAATGGGGGGAGCTAAGTGTATGTGAGGGCAGGGGCCATATGGGAAATCTCTGTACTTTTCTCTCATTTTTGCTGTAGCCTAAAACTGCTCCAAAAATAAACCCTTTAGAAAACATGCAAGCAGAAGTCAGATCTAATAGTCAGGTCTTATAAGCCAGGACAAGGATCTTCATTATTTTTCTAAATGTGAAAGAAAGTCTCTGGAGGGCTATGAACACAAAAGTAGTATAATCAGTATTGGGAACAGAAAGAAAGGGAAAGACTGGAAGGGAGAGGGACTTATTAAAAAGCTGTGGCATAGGACTTCCTAGGTGGCGCAGTGGTTAAGAGTCTGCCTGCCAATGCAGGGGACACAGGTTCGACCCCTGCCTCAGGAAGATACCACATGCCGCGGAGCAAATAAGCCTGTGCACCACAACTATTGAACCTGCGCTCTAGAGCCCGTGAGCCATAACTTTTGAGCCCATGTGCCGCAACTACAGAGGCCCAAGTGCCTAGAGCCCATGCTCCACAACAAGAGAAGCCACCACAATGAGAAACCCACGCACCACAATGAAGAGTAGCCCCCACTCGCTGCAACTAGAGAAAGCCCGTGTGCATCAATGAAGACTCAATGCAGCCAATTAATTAATTAATTAATTAATATTAAAAAAAAAAGCTGTGGCATATACCCAACTAACTGGTGATGGTTATTTGACTAAGGCTGCTTTTGGTGGAAGTAGCAAGAAGTGGTTGGTGGTAACATGATTTACTCATGGACTGGATAAAATGATAAAGGAATCAAGGATACCTTATAAATTCTTGGTTTGTAACAACTATATGAATGTCATTTACATTATTGAGATAAGGGAGACTTTAGAAGAGTCGGAATCAAAGATGGTTTAGGACAAGTTACGTTAGATATTCCTAATGAAGTTGTTGAAGAGAGAGTTGTGTATATGAATCAATCTCAGGAGAAAAGTCGGTTTGAGATAAGAATTGGGAATCTTCAGAACAGAGATACACTTCATACCATTGGTCCGGATGAGATCATTCAGAGATATAATGCAGAAAGGGAGGAGAAGAATGGAAAAGTTAAACTGTAGGATACTCCAATATTTGAAGATCAGGGAAGGAAGGCAAAGCCAGCAGAAGTTACTTTACTACACTGAAATAGAAAGTTAGGAAAATGTGGCATCCTGAAAGCCTAGTGAAGTTAGTGATTCAAAAAGGAAGAGGAATCAGCTGAGTTGAACTCTGCTGAGAAAGTTTGAGTTCTGATAATTGACCACTGGATTTTTCAAGGCAGAAGTTGCTTCAGATCTTGAACATTTTTGGAGGTTTGATGGGAATAAAAGTCTGAAAAAAGAAGCTGAAAACGCAATACAAGGGAGGAAGTAGAGAGCTCAATAGTCGATAACATTGGGTAACTGAAAAAGCTGGAAGGGATCAAGGGAAATTTCATTTTCAAAACAAAAAATGGAGCAAAACCTGTATTACGAGTGGAGGGGAAATTGATTATTTAGGAGAGGGAGTATATGACTATATTTGAAAAATCTTAATATTGCAAAACAGGGAAGAAATTTGGAACACCATTGTTAGGTTTGAACTTAGACAGTAATAGGGACAATTCATCAATTCACTTCAAAAGTCAGAAGCCAGAGTGTGTAAGAATAGATGGAAGCAGGCTTGTGTCTTCTCAGTGGAGAGTCAGAGACAGAGGGTGATGTTGATAGTTCGAGACAAAAAGTAGAAAATGTGAAATTTTTCTTTCTGAGAATGAGAGAGCAAACTGTTTAGGGAACCTTTGGGTATTCTGAGCGCCCAGCTGATACTTGGAGTCATAAACATATGTTGTGTTATTTGAAATAACTTATTTTCATGGACCCAAGAAGTTGAACGAGATTTTCGTACTTTCAAATGCCTGACTTTGACTTTGTTTAAAACTTAGATAAAATATTCATTATTTATTTCAAAAAATGATTTGACCTGGGGAGAACTATTTATCTTTTCCAAGCCTCATCTGTATATTGGGGGTAAGGTTACCTGTCTTACAGGGCAATTGTGAGAATTAAATGATGTAAAATGTTTAGCACAGGACTTGGCAATAGTAAGCATACATCTATTGTAAGTTACTGGTATTGTTATTGTTTCTGTTATAAAAGCATCAATAACCAGCTAACTTCTGTGGACTAGATACTTGAGATTCAATGAGGGTATTGTTGTTAGGGATGCAACTGGCATTAATAAACAGAAAACTTGCTTATGATGTTTCAACCAGATAGGGGTTTATTTTTCTAATCACCATGATGAGAATCAAGGACTGGATCAACTGTTCAAGGATGCAGTCTTTTCTGTTGCCACCTTCACATATAGCTATTGCCCCAGGTTGCAAGATGGCTACTATCTATATAGGCTCTATGTCAAAGTTCCAAGTAAGAGGGTGAGGGAAACATTAAGTATGAGTGGCCAATGTGGTGGCAATTGAGAGTCTGTGTGTGTGTGTGTGTGTGTGTGAATTAGGTAAAGCAATACTTTCCTGAAAGAACCATGCTGTTGACCTTCTTTTCCTTCTCACTGGCTTGGACTTCACAAGATACAAGGTAGCCTACAGAGGTATTTTATCAGCATAGATTGAATAAAATGGGAGATCTCTTTTTAAAGTCATATAGAATGCGTACTTGTTAGGCAGTCTAAAATGAGTGCAGTGGATTGAATGGCAAAGTATAGAGCACATGTCACAACCAAAAATAGCAAGAATTACTTGGCTCTAATAGACTACCGTCACATGATCTGTGGACTCAAAATATTTAGCTCTTTCAACAGCAACCCGGATCTCAGTTTTATGTTAATTCTTCTTTTTTAAAAAGTTATAAACTAGATCATTTTTTAAATATGTGACTAAACAAAAATGTCTATGGCCTGGATTCAATACAACTCACTTGTACATTTTGATAAATTAAGATAAAGGCTTCAGTGGGGGACTTGGAAAATGCAACGGGAATCTCATAGACAAAGGAATTCAAAGAAGGACTTTTTGTTTTCCTTTAACGTTGCAGGAGATGCAGTGTACCATAGCATCATAAATCTTTACAATGAAAGGAACACAGGTAATTGTCTAATTCAAACTCTTTATTTTATACATGAAGAAATTGAGAAATAAAGGTACTTTCAAGGCTACAGAACAAAGCTGTAGAATCCAGGTCTCCGTTTCCTAGACTGGAGCTCTTTCTACCTCAGCACACATCTTCCTACAAGTCAGACAGAGGAGGGAGTTGAAACTGACAAGGCGATTGACCTAGTCCACCAGGCTTGTGATGCAGAAATAATAGATAATGTTTTAAATACTCTTGTCAATTCACCACGGTGATAATGCCAGGGAAGAAGAAGAGTTTCTAGAGATTGTGAAAATAACTCAGTTGAAGGCTATTTCACAGCCTTTGAGTCAATAATTAATTCTGTCAACAGGTAGTCGTGTTATCCTTCTCTGAAGGTCATGCAATTGCTCATCTTTTGTTAAGATTTTATAAGAAAGAAACACATGAGCCCAAATAAGCTCACATCAAGGACCTTTTAAATATAGTGAACATTTGCACTGGGTTCTTTCCAAATGACCCCATCTCTGAGTGAAACTGTATTTGAATCTGTAGAAAAATGCAATATTAGAGGTCTTTATGTCATTGAAAAATTTTTTTAAATCTCAGTTTTCCCAGTATCTACTATAAACATAGGATAAATTAAGCTTATCTTATTGGGTTTGTTCAAGCAGGGAAGGCTGCAATAAGTTTTAGGAATACTTTCATCACAGTGTCTTATATTTAGAAAATAATAGAATAACTGCTTTCAGGAGTTCATTATAAAACAAAAGTATCAATTCAGAATACCTCATTTTTTTACAATATTCTGGGTTACTATTATTCATAGCTTTCTGTGATTAACCAACCCACTAGGTCTCAATAATTCTCAGTGTAGTTCCATGCCTTCCCATCCCCTTTGGTGGTTATTTTTTTATTTTTAAAATTTTATTGGAGTATAGTTGATTTACAATATTGTGTTAGTTTCAACAAGACAGAAACGGACTTACAGATATCGAAAACAAACTTATGGTTACCAAAGGGGAAACATGGGGTGGGAGGAATAAATCAGAAGCTTGGAATGAATACACACACACTACTGTATATGAGATAGATAATGAATAAGGACCTATTATATAGCACAGGGAGCACAGGGAACTCTTCTCAATATTCTGTGATAACCTATATGAGAAAAGAATCTAAAAAAAGAATGAATATATGCCCATGCCTTTTTTTAACACGCAAATTTTGCCCTTAAACATATTCAGAATGCTTCAGAACAAAACAGATGGCAGATACCTGGCAATTAGTTAAATAGATATTCATCTGTTTAAGCTGAATAGTTCTTCATCTCCCAATTCCTAACTCAGTGGGAGCTTATGCTCTTTCTGTTTTTCAGTTTGTTTATTTGGTTCATCTCTTTTCAACCTTGTTCTTTACATGACACTAATGCTGGTATAATTTGAGACTTCATTTGGTTTTTCCCTCTATAACTCTCCCAATTTGTGCTAGGCTCAGCACCACCTAAACAGTCCTAGGCAGATGTATATTTAGCTATGTGTGTGGGGTTTTTTTTTTTCTTTAAGCTCTTCAGGGAAGAAGACTTCATAAACTCCCTTGGTAACCAATTCTAGTGTTTAATCGAACATGTCCATTCATCTATAATAATATTTGTAATTATACAGCACATTTCTTCTGAGTAGCTCTTGGCACTTTAAAATAGTATTTCAATCCCAGAGACATTCCTAGAAGTAGGTGGTAAGCTTCATTATGCTCCTACAGGGCACAAACAATGTCTTTATGCGTGTTATATTCAGTGCTCAGGACATTGGGAAGACTTTAAAAATGTTTAATAATCAGAACAGCAATTTTACAGATGGATGAATTGAGAGAAAGTGAATTTAACTCCTCTCCCAGTGCCCACGATGGAGGAAAAACTGAAAATTTCTGACTCACACACACTGAGGGCTGCAGTATTCTTCTACAAGCTTCTGCTGCTTTTTTTGCTGCTTTGATTTTTTTGGATCTTAAAAAAAGCAAATACTCCTGTCCAGGCAACTTCTACACAAGCCTGTTATCATTCAGTGAGTTATGAGTTTAAACATGCTAGAGACCAATAAAGTGTGAATGAGATACATTTCATCATTAGAACTTATCATTTTGGTGTCCCTTTTCTCAAGGGACCTACCAACTACATTTGGTTCCCCATTACATATTCCATGTTGCATATTGGGTGAGCTCGCTCTGAATACAGTGCTGAAACTTTCAAACTTTTGCCAATTAAAATATTCCTGATTTATGTCTCATGTCATTTGGGTCCTGGTGACTTTCCATAATGCTATTAAATAAATGCATTAGAAATTCCCAGTATATCTTGCATCGTGAAATATATTTGCATTTTAACAGGGACCTTTGGAGAGCATAGTGGTTTAGCCCAAAGAGTAACAGAAGAAATTTCGGGAAAATATCATGGGTCAGTGGGAGGAAATATTTTGGGGCATATAATTTCCTTACGGCCATGTAGTTATATTGTATATAGATGGCTGTCTATTAAATCTTTGAGTAGAAACAGACATGGGCGGCTGTATTCATTTGTTTGAAAGACTTTATTTTCATTAGAGATGAAGTTTTACTGCATTACAGAGATCAGTAAAATGGAAGACGTGCTTAGAGGAATTAGTGGGTCTAAATTTTATATTCTGTGGGACTTGGATGACTCAAATCATGTGACTGGCTAATTTTTTTACACTTGAATATCATGTTTTCAAAAGCAAATGTTCTAAGCAGATTCTGAAAATCAGTCTGAATCTGGGATGTTCATAGTTAACCTGTTTTTCCTCAGCAGTTTGAAAATTTAAGACTAAATCTGTCTGACTTGTTGGTTAGTGAATGTATTTCAATGAAATAAAAATAGAGGGGGCAGAAAGAGAGAGAGAGAGAGAATGTTTGTGTGTCCATGTGTGTGGTTGGGGAAGAAAGAAAAAGAGACAGAGACAGCGAGAACAGAACGATAGGGAAAAAGAGAGAGAGCGAGAGAACATGTACGAGTTGGGTGCTCAATCCAAAAGGCTGCATTGTTAGACCATTGTGGACAGGGATGTAAACAAAACTACTTTTACCGCCTCTCTGGGGAGCAGGTACTATAAAGCTCTTACGTATCCTTTTGAAGGAGATTCTGCTACTGAATGGGAAATATTATTTCTCTTAGACCTATAGCCCCACACGATGAAGTATCAGAGATTCTTATAGAGAAACGGGGAGGGAAGAGTTTCATAGAAATATTGTTGAAAGAAAACATTCCTGATCTTCATCCAGCTGCAGCTGTATGAAGTAGGTCGTCCTTGGGTGCCTGCTGCACTGGGAGTCTGCTGCTAGTAAAAACACTGTACAATGTCAGGAATCACTCTGAAGAAAGAATGAGGAAAAGAACAATCCAATACATTATTTTTCAAAAACAGAATTAATTTCTTTTGAAATATAAAATGGTGATTGTGGGCATGTCCCACATTTAAGGTCAGTGCTAGCATGAATCTATCAGTGAATTTATAAGTGAAATGGTAAAGAGCCTTTATTGTCCTGTCACTGAGCAAGAGTGCTAAGCCTGACATGTAAACAAAGTTTGTCATCCAGACTTCTTTTCTAATCATAAGGTTTTGGGGGGTAAAAAGCATGTTGTGTGGCACGTCAAAATTCATGCTGTGACAAATTCTTCATTTTTTTAAAACCTACTCTTAAATTGGTCATCGAATATCCATTCCGCACAAAATATTCTACATATTATCAGAACACAATTTAAAATATAAGTTACAGCACCTGTATGTTTCAGAAGTAAACTATATTCTATTTTCCTAATTATATTTCTCCCTTGAAATACCTGAACCACCTACACACATCAGTGACATGGTACGAGCTTCTGTAAATTGAAATGGTAGGCGTTGAACTTGCATGGATATTATTCAAATAATGGGATGCAGGTGTGAATGGAAGCATGCCATCTGATTGAAAGTCTTGGCACTGTGAGGAGAAAGGTGAGCTGTCAGCTATGACACTAATGAACTATTTGGCTGAGTAAATAGGTGTTCTGTGTGCAATATAAATCATGTTGTTTTTAAGATTATATTCATAATAAGATGCTGCTAATAGCACAGGGCAATTTGATATACATTACCTAAGGCACGTGAAAGAAAAAAGGAGTTCAGAGCAATGGTTCAAGTATCAGACTGCGACTTTCATCACAAATATTGGTCTGTTACTTTCAACCTGATGACCTTGGCTTGATAATTTAACACGATTAAACTTCAGTTTATTATCTAAAAAATGGGAATTAAAAATTCTTTCCTTATAGGGTAGTTGTAACATGATTCAGATCGTGTTAAGGATGTACATAGCTTATGTCTGTAGTGTGGTAAGGGTTTTTTCAGTGGTAATTATTTATTAGTAACACTCAGAAAAAATATCTAAGATACAGCGCTGCAAATTTTTCCCTAAACTGTAAACACTGTGTACTAATAGTAAGTTTTGTAAAATAAAACTTCCTCCACTGAAGAAGTGATGAGTCAGAGTTTGTATATTTGTAATTATTTTGCATAATACCTTAGAATAATAATAGTAGGGATTGCAGATAAAAATCCAGTGGCTCCAAATTCTCATTAAAAATCCTACAAAGACTGAAATCTTGAAAATTTGGGACAGGTCTAAAGAATTCCTATAAATATGATGACGATAATGGTAAAATGAATTATGCCTTCCTATGAATATTGTTTTATATTTCTGAAGGCCTTTTAAGTACCCTAAACTTATCTTTCTTTAGTGTATGTGGGTTAGAATACTCACAAGGAAAGATTTTAAAGAAGGTGGTTAATATAACAAGCAGCCAATATAACAGCAATGACCAGAGGCCTTGTGTTATGTAGAACTTAGTGAAATTAATAAATTTATTGATACACCGATTTTTTAAACTTTAGTTGATATATTGGCTAATTCAATAATTCAACAAACATATATTGGATGACTTCTTTGTTCAAGGTATGATCTAGGTAAATGAGGAAAGTGATGGGTGTAATTGAAAAAATAAAGGGAAGGACAAGGTCACTGTAGGAGCCCATACTGAAGCATATGGAGGAGGGACTTTCTTTTCTTTTATTGAGAGTATGCTTCAGGTACAATGTGAATATTAAAATTTGGAGCCACTATCTCATGTTTCTAAGTTCTGGCTTTATTTCACAATCTTTTATTCTGCCTCAAGAGACTGTTTTCCTTAGGGCTATGTTTTATTTTTAAATTTCATTCTATCCTGGTCACTCCATGGAGGAACTCTGAAATGCTTCGTTTCCTAATCATTCTACTCCCTGAACAATTTGAGGTTCAGGCCTCCTCCTCCACATTTTCTGTAGCATGCGGAGTACTGCTATTGCAGCACTGTGGGGTCTGGTGCCTCCACTAGAATGCAGACTTCTGCAAGTCAAGACCAGTGAATTCGAGATCTTATTCATTGCTGCATTCACAGGGTCTGTCACACTGGGAATTTTCTCCCATTCAGCAGGAATAGGAAACAGCAAACTCATTAATTAGCAAACACAGGTCTTCACATTTCTACACCTACTTCCCATCTTTGTTTCCTTGGATAAGTTAAACTATTTTCAGAAAATCTGCCTCTTATATTCATTTCTTTTCATAGGCTTTTCTAATATTTTATTACATTTGTTGAGTGGAAAAACAGTTGGCTGAAAGGAGTGAGTACATTTCGTACTTCCACATGTAAAATGGAGAGACCATTGCAAAAATCAAAACCAAAACCAAACAACAAACAACCAAATAAACATACAAACCTAAACATGCAAAAATTTTATGTATGTGTAAATGGAAGGAGCTGCCAGTTGGCTCTTAGAATGGTTGGGAGCTAGCCATTAGACTTTTTTGCTTTTTCATGCTAGCACCCGTTGGTTCTCCCTTGTTTTTTTGCCTGTTTTTCTTATGGTAATTTTTGTTGTGTGTGTGTGTGTGTGTGTGTGTGTGTGTGTGTGTGTGTATGTTCCCTGGGTGCCTGGCTCTTGGGATTCTCCGCATATGAAGATTGGGTTGGGGAAGTCATACTTGTATCTCTTGTCTTTCAATTGATGTCACTGTTTCAAAGCCCATATCTTACTATTAGTTAGTAAGGTACATGGTGTTTCAGTATCACACCTCTCCAGGGCGCCACAGAGCTCACAAGCTTCCTTTGCATTAGGTGCCTCTGATCTTTAACTTTTATTAACCGGCTGCGTTAGTGATCAGTATTCTACCCTCTTTGTCTTCAATAAATTTTAATTTCTTAAAATCTCTTGGACATGGATCCTCCTACACTTTTAGTTCCTTCTGCATGGATAGTTTTGTACTTTTTATTGTTAGTGGCATTAGTTTGTTATCATTTTAATGGGTCTTGGGAGTGAGACAAGTCAAACATCTATTTTGCTCAATCTTACATATTATTCTAGACTCTCCACCCCTTCTCAATATTGTTTAAGTAGCTGTTCAACCTTTAGAATGTGTGGGGGGATTATACTAAAAAATCATAAACATTAGATTGAATATACAACATGGAATTTACCAGTATTCTGATAATAACTGAGAATCTTATTTTATTTAGAACTTTTCTCAAAGCTATTCTGCTGCTAAAACCTACATATCAGTAGTCATGCATAGTAGACATGGAGGTAATGTGCATGGAGAGAGTACAAGTGAAGTTATTTTCTAGTTACTTTTACTATCTTCCTTCTTGATTAAATTGGTCCCAAGTCTCTGTGTTCTTGCTTCAGTTTTCTTTTATAGTTTTCCTAACTACACATATTCTTGGAAGGTATATTTAAGAGCATTAAATGTAAATAATGAAAAAATTCGATGACCCTGCCATACGTAATTTGTTTCCAGAATTTCAAAAGACTTGGACTGTTTTCAGATCCACATTGCTGACTTCAAGACTGGAGATTAAGCTGTGGCTGGAAAGTGAAAGGTGTCCTTCTACCCCACAGAGATTGGTTGTGCCCAGCCAATCTGTTCAAAATGTTCATGGGGTTGTTTGTTTTTAATTGACCACCAAAGGCACAGTCTACTTCCCTGGGAAGCAGACCAGTTTACATTTCACGTAGCTATAAATTATATTCTGTGTGAATCAGATGTAGAAAGCTAAGCTACTTATGCTTTAGTTCGGATTTACTCCAGTGATGTTTTTCTGCTACTTTTCATATCATCTTCCTGGTAGCCGATGGCTGTTTTTCTTTTTAACCTTCCGGCACAAGGAAAGGATATTAGCTCTGGCCCTTCAGTATATTTCTGATGCTCCAATTCTGATGGAAGTGACAAAATACCTATTTCCACTATTTGTCAGTTTATTTTATCTCCTCCACGATCTCCCTTTTCTTTTGAAACCATGGCTTTCAAAAGAGCTTTCACATTTCTTTGTTAATTGTAAAACAAGTACAATTTCAGGGCCACTGTACATTTACTCATATGGTCCTATCCAACTGGACACCTTTTCATTCTGGCTCTTATTTGCACCTATGAAGAGCATTCTTACTGCTTAATATCCAGTCAAAATGTTATCCATTCATAAAACAGCTTCTAGTATTCCAAGCCAGAGATAAATACTTTGTTTACAAGGGCCGTGGGAATTTCTGGTATTATAACCAATGGAAGGATATCCAATATCCCCTCCCAGATGGCAAGTCTCTCAAATTGCAAGATGTCTCATTATTTTTTATACTATATGTATACTATACCATAATAGTAATAATAATACCAACAATTACATTAGCAAAACATACTTCGAATGATTTCTGTATGTAGACATTTTCCAAGGGCTCAATACTCATTCTCTAGCTCAATTCTCATAACCTTGTGAGTTAGGAACATTATCCTTTTTTACTTCTGAGAAAATTGAGGCCTAGAGAGGTTACATAATTTGCAAAGTGTCTTATGGCTGCTAGAACTTAAAGCTATTTTCAAACCCAGATCTACCTTAATTCAACTGACCTTTTGTCCCTCCTCAAATATAGAGACAAACATAAGGCTTGCACATAGTAGATGATTAATAAAAACCTTTTGCATGAAGCTATGAGTTAATAGCTTTTTAATGAGCAAATGGAATCAAAGGTTTTCCAGAGAACCAAGCACAATGCATTTTACCTAGTTTCTGTAATATTTCCTCTTTGCATTGAGTGGCCCAGGGTACATATTCGTATCACAGAAAGTGTCATTATGTAGCATCCTAGAATAGGCTCCTTGTCTGTTCATTCCACATATTCTAGTGTTATGACCCATCTGTTACACTTTGTAAGGTAAACCCCTTTTGACGGCACTCCTATAAACAAAATTGGGGGCAGATATATCTTTGCTTGCACAAATAGACATTGTATTCTTAGGGTATAAAGTTGCCATCTGAAGGAGAGACCCACAAAAAATCACATGAACAAGGCAGCAGTTCACTTCGCACTCACATGAAAGTTGAGCTGGTGTAATGGCTCAGCATTATGGAGCCTTCCAAGACCTGGGATCTTCCTATCTTGTTGCTCTGCTATTTCTAAGAGTTTGCACTTATCTGCATAACTCAGGATGCTTCACTATCACTTATTCATAGCAGCCAGTAATGGGTTGTGAAGGCAGGACTACACACTTTATCTAAAAGGGCACCATCTGGACTGTTCACCTGCCACTTCCCTTATACCCCGTTGCCCAGAACTTAGTCATGCGGCTATACCTTGCTACCAGAGATGCCAGGAAATGTAGTCTTTAATCTAAGTGACCATATGCTGAGCTAAACATTCTATAACAATGAAAAGAGAGGCAGGGGATGTATATTATAGGAAAAATAGCAGTATCTCACAGATTTGATCATATTTTACTTGCTTTTATATACTAAAGAAACTTGCTAGAATCTCTACCATTTAGTTTTCCTTTAATATGTATAATGGCCAACTTCAGGTGTAGCATAGAACATAAAATCACTTGAAAATGTATATTATTCATTCATAAGTACATCTTAGGTATTTATAAGTTGGATTTGTAATTGGTGTCTGATGTGGGATCAAAAAAAGTGATATGTTACCTAAGAAATGTTTCCATGCCAGTGAGTCCTGCCTCCAACTGTCCCTTTTTTGAGGGGCCATTTCAGTTCATATGCGTAAACTTTAATTATATTAATGGAGATTAAAAATTCCAAAAACCATCAAGAATGGCATGCAGTATTTTGGGCATAGGATAAAATTTTGTCAGCACTGTAAAATGTGCTGTATGAATAAAATAACTCTGACATATAAAATAAAAGATTTTGTTAAAGCTATTAAACTCTTTTCTCTGTTTCAGTAAGAAGGATCAAATGAACAGCCTCCTTTTGTGTAGGAGAAAAGAAGAAAAAAATGAAATTTGTGCTATGATCTGTGGAATCAAGGTTTGACGGACAGGTAGAAGAGAGTTCAGAAAGAAGAAGGAAAAGTGGATGTATTATCCAGGGATAGTAAAAAAGATTGTGAAGGGCAAAGTGAAATGTCTAGAACTGTATGTGACTTTACCAAAAGTAAATGGATAATGTGATGAAATTAGAACTCGATGAATTGCCTCATACCTGTTTGTTATGAGAGTTTACTTCTGTGCACACCAACCTTCCTATTTCTAAATGATTTTATTCAGTCAGTGCACCCCACAGCACCTCTTGTCATTCCATCTGTATATATTTGGCAAGTGAATTAATGAAAGGTCATCATCAGGCTTTTTCAATACACTGCTGGGGAAATATTCAGTTAATATATGATTATAGAAGTGAAATAATATTACTCATCCACTCCCATTCATTTTTATTGTCTCAACATTTGATTTGAAAGTTCCAGTATAAATGTATTTTACCAGGGAGAATCAAACTTGGACACTTAAACCATATTCCTAATGGTGATTTTAAGGAATTTCTTTTGGAATTTATTTTCATTTCTGCTTCTTAAGTCATTTCTTCCTATAAGTCTGGTTACTTGGCAACAACATTCTTTCTTCTTAAATCTTAGAAAACACTTTTAAAGATAACATGATTGCGAACACTGTAATCTGGAAAATAAATGGACTAAGTTTTAATAAGGTGGCCTAGTTACAAAGAAATACATGGTCTATTTTAGTTACGCACCGTCACAGAATCGAAGGTCAGAGCAGGGGGCCTTGGAGATTTGGGGTCAAGTTCTCTCATTGAACAGATGAGGAGAGAGTCAATCGTGTTAGTTTCATTTCCATTTCAGTTTTTCATGTCAGAATCAGAGCATGCACAGCATAGGAAGAATCCGGAGATGGCAGAGGGGTTTCTGACATTGCTTTCACATGAATTATACCACTGAGGGAAGAGTTTACATAGTTTTTCTCAACCTGCCATAAAAGAAACTGATGGTTTCACTTTTTAAATTTAGTTTTTTGTTTCAGATATAGCATATTTGTCTACAGCTCAAATCATACATAAGATAAAGGTAGAACAACCTAATTCATAGTCCTACCTGAACTGCACGTGGAAAGAAAGGGTAATTGCCCAAAAGGACATCAGCATGACGAACAGGCTCCTATCATCAGTCAGCTCTATATCAGTGTTGATTAGGAATCTCAAATTCTTTTAAAATGTCTAAAACAGAAGTCTTAGTTTCCTCCTTAAATTGGTTGTTCAGGACGAAAATCAAGATGTTGTCTTTGAGTCTTCCCTTTCTCTCTTACATCAAATCCGATGTATCAGCAATGTTTATTACCCCTACCTTCAAAATATGTCCCAGATCCTGCCACTTCTCACCGCCTCTGTCAGCATTGCACTAGTTGAAGACACAGTCATCACTCATCCGAATTCCCACAACAACCTCCTAACTTCCCTCCCTCCTTACACACTTCCCCTTTGTTCCTTCTCTACTTTGAGGCCAAAGTGATCTTTTCTAAAAATATATCTTTTCTTAGTATCCTCTCGCTCAAATGGGAGAAATTCAGACACAGTTAAATGATAGATGCTGGGGCAGTGGAGAGGAGGTGGGAGAACACACAGCAAATGTCCGCTACAGGGTGGAGGGAATAAAGCCTGTATCACTTATAATTTTAATGATGTCTCACTATGGAGTCTAGAAATGCTGAATTTATTTGAGGGGAAAATATTTAAATCCTCAGAATGTTTGATAAGCTGGTGGACTTCCATAAAGAAAGTTACATGTAAAGGCAGAGAAAGAGAAATAAATACATTGTTATTTAATTATTTTTAAAACAAAGAACTGCTTTGAGTTCAAGATAGGATTAAACCCAGTGTTTAGATTCTGTAGTGTGATAAAACAAATTGTCAGCTATCAGTATTTTGGCCCCAGAGTAGTTCCAAGTTATTTGTGACAAAAATAACTGAAAGAAGGATGAGCACTCATCTTTGAAAAGCCAAAGGCTTTTAAAACAAATTCCTGTTAGTTCATAAGAAGGAGCAGACACAAGCTCCGGATGCAAGCTTTGAGGGAGGCTGCCATTCTGCCCGGTGACAGTAGATGGCGGTGGTGTGCCAGAAGAGAGCCCGGCAGGCTGTGACTGAGGCTTGCGGGAGGTGGTTTATGCAGGTGCAGGCTAAAAAAGACACTGTTTTGTCTGAGGAACTGTAAATTGTATTCATGATTCACACATCATTATTAATTCATTTTGTACTCATTATCATACGGCAGCCTCATTTGGCATTTAGGCAGATGTCAGAGTGTAGGCACTTCCGGGAGCTATCCGTGCAGGTTCAGACCAGGCTGGCTGTGCACAGGTTTTCATGGGTGCATACGTGCAGAGAAGAAATGCTTTTTAAAAAAACCACGGCACAATTTGGCTGTAGACTGTACCAGGGATTGCCCAGCTCATGACTTTCAGTATCTAATTCTGTGACTACTGTGTGTCATGACTTCCCTCTGCATATTTTTGGCAGATTAAGTCTGGCGGATGAGAATCTCCCAGGTTGGAGAGCTCTGAATGCGATAAAAATGTAATAATCTTATTGCTGACCCAGCCACTAAGGGTAGAACAGATAATCCTTTAATAATGCACTTCAGAAGCCTGGTTTGCATAGTCAGAGAGTGAAGACAGCCTGGCATAGTGGAAAGAGAGCCTTTGAGACAGAAAAAAAGATGGGCTCTGGTGTTGGTTTGCCACTAACTAGCTCTGGGACTTTGGGAAAATCAATTAACCTTCCTAGGTCTCAGGTTCTTAATCCATAAAGTTAAGGGATTGCATGAGATCATCCCAAAAGTCCCCTCCCATGCTAAAAATAGCAAAATTTCCTGATGGAAGAAAAAGCACGTACCAGATAGAGTTTTGAAACTCTTAACACTTCTTTGTGACCTACTTCAAATCAGATGAGTTGTAAAGCTAGCCATGAATTGTAAAATATATATCATCTGTGAGCATATACACCTCAAGCTGTTACCAGTGTGATTTATTGACGGGCTCTGGTACAGTATCACATAGAAGTGACAGTACTTGATCTTGAAACCTTTCTTAAATCTTAGAAATGACAAAAGAAAAACTTCAGAGAAGAGGGTCTGACTTCAGGACTGCTTTCTTACAGATGAACATAATTTGACAAATTGTACGACATGCCATGGCACACACTTCCCAAATGTGCAAAGAGATGGTCCACCTTGAAATATCACCAAATTCGAAGCCAGGTTTTTCTCAGTGCTGAAGTCACTCTAGAAATGAAGCCAATGCTCAGAGTAGCTAATGAACTCTTTGAAGACAGCAGGCACTTCTCTCCACTGTAATATGGAAATTGAGTTCTCTGCTAGGGTTTATACATGCTCATATGCTCTCTGATTAACACAGGAAATGGTGGGTCAATTGGTGAATTCCCAAATAAAGAGCACTGACATTGAACAGTTAAACAGATCTAGTAGGTAAAGATGAGCAGGTTCATTAGGGGAAAACTATGTTTGACTAATCTGTTTTTCAAAAGAGATGGTCAATAAACATGATAAGTGTACTTTATAGTTTCAAAACCTTGGACAGGGCTTCAAAGGAGGAGTATTTCCTTTAAAAGCAACTGTCAGAAAGCAAAGATGTTCTGTCATAGATCTCACATGTCCATCTCTTTGGTAATGAACGGTTGAGTGAAGCGTGAAAAGAGCAGTCCCTCAGGCGTCAAAGTTGAGACTCATTGTTTGGTGTGATTATCCAAGATCAGGTAGAGGGAGTCCCAGTGTTCCTTCCTGTCTGCAGGTGATTCTAAGCTCTTCAGTGCTATTAAATGCTGGATCAGTTGCGATAAGTTGCATGAGTATTTCATTAGATCAAAAGAGCTGAAAAAATGAGAAGGGGCTTCATTCTACAAACACTAAGCAATTACTACATGCTCAGAACTCTGTTAATACAGGAAATACGGAGATGTTCAGATACAGTTGAGAGCAGGTAAACATATAATCAGAAACTTACCGTGTGCCACTGTGATAAGTGATATCCTAAGAGATCTTGGCAGTAAAAAGGGAGGGAGCTTATCTGGAGGCATCGCAGAGGACATCTAGAATAAAACAAGACCAGAGCTGGTGACTAGCTGAAGGGTGTAGAAGTAATGTAAGTTAAAAGGCGAGAAACAGGGTGTGGGAAAGCACGGGGAACTAAGAGAACATAGGGTATTTAGTGAACATTAATTAGCATAGTATGACAGAAGGAAAAAAGATTCATGAGGTTGAGTTGTGGGAGATGTGGTTAGGGAGGGAGACAAGAGCCAGTTCCTGTGAGATGATATACACGGGAGCTGCAGATGCTTTTCAGTGAATCGGATCCCGTTTTGAATTTTCTTGCCGTTTACTGTGTGTCTCTGGGAAGGCTTCTTAATTCTGAGTAACAGTTTCCTAACATTTAATGTGAGGCTAGTGATGTCTGCCTCAGAGGCTCACATTGCAGTTTTGAACTGGGTCTCTTCTGATGGTCTGTCAAATGGAGATCAACACCTCAGCTTAAGGGCAGGAGCATGAGATTGGGGAAACAGCATTGGATCTCTGTTAGCAATCCTCAGCTCTCTATCCACCAGCTGCAGCGAGGAGGTTCATCCAAGCATGGCTATGGGCTTAGTTTCCTGCTCTCTTTCTCACCAGCCTTTGAATGAGTAAAGGTGGTTGATAGCATCACTAGATGTATGACTTTAGAGGAAGCATGCCTGAGAAATGTAATGACAGAGGAAATTCCTCCTAAGTTTTCCAGATTGTGTCCTCTTAGCTCTTTAGGTTTCAAAATAAAGGTTCTGGTCCCCTAAAGATGTGGCTGTCCTCTCTAAAAATGCCAACAGTCTATCAAAACATCTCTGCTCCTACTTCATGAGAACCTTCCCACAGCCCCAACTACATTCACCTTCTTGGACCTCCGGCATACAGTTAACTCAGGCCCCAGAACGCTAAGAAATGCAGAGTTTACAAATTAAAACAACTTCTAGCCCAAACTGCAACCTTCTAAGTTTACTTCCTGTTCTACATTATATCTCAAATGTGACCAGTCAGGTTGTCCAATATACTGTGAAGGAAACACCGCAAAGAATGTGAATGATAGCACACAATTATTCCAAGGATTATAATTGTTTAAAATGTTATCAATTAAAAACTTGAATACTATCTGCCATCATCAGATTCATAAGAAGAAATCAATGCCCCAAATTAGAAATCAAAGCCCCAAATTTTAAGTTAAAATTGAATAAAAAGATTTTAGTTAAACCCCAAAGAAATTAGAGCCTAAATGTGTGGGGGGTTTTTCCTCTTCAATTTCTTTCTCTACTGATTCTCAGTCAGGTAGATCTTGGTCAAATGCTTGTGGGAATAGAGGCTCCCTTGATGGCTATAGCTTGGGCCCATTTACTGAAGAGACCGAAGTTCATTTAGGGTCTCTAAGATTCAAATACTTTTACTGAAAGTTTCTCACATGCCCTAGTTTTTGAAAGTTCCAAAAATTAATAGGCCATGTAAGATTTTCACAGCATTGTTTCCAAACCCCCAACATTTAGAGAACACTCAGCTTCAGTATCTATAAGACTTATCACATGTAAATAGTATTCTTATAACCCAGTACAGTTGACCCTTGAACAATGTGGGGGTTAGGGGCCAACCTTCCATGCAATAAAAAATCCAAGTATGATTTATAGTTGGTTCTCCATATACTCAGTCTGCTGATTCAACCAACCATAAATCATGTAATACCAGAGTATTTGCTATTGAAAATAGTCTAATGTAAGTGGACCCACACAGTTCAAATCTGTGTTGTGCAAGGGTCTATTGTATTTGGTTCAGTTCAGACCCAACTTACTGTTAAAGACCAAAAACAGAGAGAAGAGTAAATCTCCTCAACTGTGTCCTTCCCAGGATCTCAGCCGAGTCTGGTTGTTCACAGTCTAAGAACTGGGAGCTTGACATCTGCTCTCCAGCAAGCTGGTGTTAGTTATAGCACTAGGCTTATCAGATAGGGTGGGGAGGACCCAGCCAAGCAGACTGACTCCCACCTCTCAGAATATTTGACACATTTGAGCCTTCTTGAAGGGTTTGCAAATTTGTACCAGTGGTTCTTCAACGAGTTCCTTTTTTCTCCATCCTCCGTGATGTGAAGGCTGTTAAACTCCCCCTTGGATCCCATGCAATGCTCTCCCCCCATTTGTTTCATCTGCAGAATCAGCAGCAGTAGACTTCTGCCCTCAGCTGCTGCTGAGACTTCAGAAGGTGTTGCCCCAGGAGACCAGTGAATGCTAAGATCTTGTTACATGTGCTCACCCTAAAAGTTGCCTTTCCTCTGCTTTGCTTTTAGACTTTTCAAAATTGAAATAACTTGCTCTTTTTTACTGGCAAAACACATCTTTTCTGCTGTTTCATCTTTTTCTGCTGTAGTGCGCTAGTCCTCAGAGACTTTGGTCCTCTCCTGTTTCTCCTTTCCAGAAGGCACTGCTAATTTTATTATTAGTGTTATTATTATTGATTCTTTGTCCTTAATAATATACCCATGATTGTTGCAAATTTTTGATTGTTTGAGTTTTTTTTTTTTTAATTCTTATTAAGACCTTTTTTTAGAGCAGTTGTATGTTCGGAGCAAAATTAGGAGAAAGATACAGGGATTTCCTATATATACCCTGCCACCACACATGGATAGCTTCTCCCTTTATCGACATCCCTCACCAGAGTGGTAGGTTTATTACAACTGATGAACCTACGTTGACATGTCCTAATCACCCATGGTCTGTCTGTACTTTACATTAGGGTTCACTCTTGGTGGTGTACGTTCCATGAATTTGGACGAATGTATAATGATGTGTATCCATCATTTTAATATCATACAGAATAATTTCATCACCCTAAAATTTTTCTGTGTCCCACATATTTGTTCTCTGCCCCAGCCCCGGCAATCACTGACTTTTTTTTTTTCGACCGTCTCTATAGTTTTGGCTTTTCCAGAGTGTCACGTAGTTGGAATCATAACGTATACAGCCTTTTCAGATTGGAGTTTTTCACTTAGTAATATGCATTTAAGGTTCCTCCATGTCTTTTCCTAACTTGGTAGATCATTCTTTGTTAAACAAAGAGATAACATTTCATTGTATGTATATACCACATTTTATCCATTCATGTCCTGAAGGACATCTTGATTACTTCCAAGTTTGGGCAATTATGAATAAAGCTGCTTATCTATCTATCTATCTATCTATCTATCTATCTATCTATCATCTATCTATCTATCTATTATCTATCTGTCTATCTATCTATCTATTCGTGTGTCTTTGTGTGTAACATTTTCAGTTCCTTTGGATAAATGCCAAGGAGCACGATTGCTGGATCATATGGTAAAGCTATGTTTAGTTTTGTAAGAAATAAACAAACTTTCTTCCAAAGTGGCTATATCATTTCACATTCCCACCAGCAAAGAATGAGAGTTTCTGTTACTCCACATTCTTGCTACCATTTGCTGTTATCAGTGTTCTGGATTTTAGTCATTCTGATAGGTGTGTAGTGATATCAGTAACATCTTGTGGTTTTAATTTGCATTTTCCTGATGATATATGATATGGATCATCTTTCAATATACTTACGCCACGTGTGTGCCTTTGGTGGGAAGGTTATCTGTTAAGATGTTTGACCCATTTTTTAATACAGTTGTTTTTTCTTATTGTTAAGTTTCAAGAGTTTTTGATATATTTTGAATAAGAATCCTGTATTAGATATGTCTTTTGCAAATGTTTTCTCTGTTTCCTGCGGCTTGTCTTTTCATTCGCTTGGCATTGCCTTTCACAGAGCAGACATTCTTAATTTTAATGAAGTCCAGCTTATCATTCATGGATTTTGCCTTTGGTGTTGTGTCTGGTTGAGTTTTGAATGTTCTTGTCTGCTCCTTAAACTGATTTCTTTCCTTTTACATCACATGTGGGGTGAATGCTTCTTGTAGTGTTTCATTCATTCTCTTTTTAACTTTCTCTCCTCTTTGAGGTCTGGACTTTCCTTTCCTTTATTCTCATCTGTGTTTTATGTGGTCTGTCCCCCTAGTAAGAGATATGATGCCAGACCTGGGTTCGAATCTGTTATTTTTGTCTCTGGTTCTCCCCACTACCCCCCTTTTTTGTATACTCCCTGCTTCTCTTTGCATCTCATTCCCATTAATAAGAACTTCCTTGGTCACCAATTCTTCCCACAGGGGACACTTCCTGTTTCTTCCCTCCTCTTTTGTTTTCTTTATAACTTGCCACTCTCTCTCATGCTACATACTCCCTATTTATCTGGATTATTTTCTGTCTCTTCCTGTAAGATCTATGCTCCATGGGTATAGGAATCGGTGGTCTCTTGCTCCCTTTATATCCACACAGGCAAAAGCATTGCCTAGCAAATAGTAAATGTTCAAAAATTACACTGAATCAACTTTTTTGGGGGGAGGGGGCAACATTTGTATTTTTAACTACCACAATGATCTTGAAGCAAACCTGAAAAGCCTAAATGTATCCTGTGATCTATAAAACTGTCCCCTCTTAAGTGTTCAAGTAGTCTGTACTGCTTTGTATAGCTGTCCCAGTCTTCATGAAATGGTTTGCTAACTGCTGCTGCTGCAGGCTTCCCATCTGCTATTATAAGATGATGCTTCTCAGTGCTTTTTTGGATATGAGCTTTTTCTAGGGAAGTCACTTGAGCTCACTGCTGAGAAATTTTGCCGTTTTCAGAGGAAGAGCATTTGGTATAAATGTAGCTCATTTTTCCTTTCATTCAGTTCTAATTTGATGGTAAAGACCTCAAGGTACCTCTTAAGTAGGTCCCTTTCTTTCTTGTTCCCTTGAAAATCTGCCTTCTGCTCTTCCCAAAGGTAAAACCATTGCCTGATCCATAGTCATTTAAAACATATAAATTTCTTTACATTTTATGCAGATTATCTAGAAATCTTATTTCTAAGACAAATGTAGGTATAACATTTCTTTGCTAAATTTCGAGTTTTGAATTTTGAATTTTAACTTTGTGATGATCTCCTCCAATCGCCCTTAAACTAGGTTCAAGTAAAAGTCATTTCCAACATAACATGCTTCTCTCCCCTGTTCTTCATTGTCTGTTGGTTAATAAAATCCACCATTCTTTTGTGGATCAATCCAGTCTCATCCTTGGAGATCTTATGCCTGGTCACAGCACATTCAGTGACCAAGTAAGAGTCAATTTGAAACTACATGGTAGGCAGTGGCTCTCAGAGACTGTGAATGTGTCACAGAGTCCGAGAGATTAGTTACTTGGCGTGTCTCATCTTTACTCTTTTTGGAATTGGATGCCTTTCAAGTATGTCAAGAGAAAGGAATTTGAAATAGCTAAACTAATAGTCTCTATTAATGTCAAACACAATTCAAAGACTAAAACCTCACCCAGTCGTATTATAGCCCACGTGGATATTATCTGTCTTTGCAGATTGACGCCTCAGCCAGTTGACAGTGAGAAACACTACAAGAAACAAAAATCATTTCACTCCTCAGTGCCTAAGGAGCTTCTATTAAGTGAGCCTTGACTGGAACTAAGAGACTCCCTTGCCCTTGATAATCCCTATCTCATTCATGCCTGCTTGGGTCAAAGCTGCACCTGCATCATTCAAGGTCAGCTACGAAAGTCAGTGTGAGATGTGCTTACTAAACCCTAGGCTACTTATAAAATAGCTGCTAAATGCCATAAACATCTGCTGCAATAAGCTGCTGTGACAAGTGCTGCAGTCCTGGAAGGTCAAGGACCCCAGCCACACTGGGAGCATTGATGTACTCATGCCGCATTGTGTTTCTCATAACACCAACTTGTTGCTGGCTCTTTCAAGACTCCTGGCCAGTGTACAAGTATATTGAAATTTTAAGTCCTTAACAAATAACAAATAGGTCTTTCCTTCATCCTGTGCTCCACTCAAAGTTGAAAACAGTAGACACATATGTTGCCAGGTGAACATTAAAAGGTCAGGTTTATTGTTGAAAGAGCAAGGCTGGAGGAGACTTCAGTTGTATGCTCATTGTAGCCCTTTAAATTTCTATCTTTGTTAACTGAATTTACCTACCTCAAAACAGTAGACCGCCTTGCAAAACAACAGAGCTTGTCTAAATGCACTGCGGGAAGGAGCAGAGACCATGTGCATAAGAAAGAGACCCCCAGCTTAGGCAAACGTGGGAGGCTGAAGCACCTAACCAGCAACCAAGCAAGGGAGTGTGTAAGAAAGCTCAGGGTGTCCCCGTACTCTGCCCCTTCAAGGCTTGGCTGTGGAGCTGTGCTGGTGAGCAAAACTAAGGCAATACGTATCACCATGGAGTTGAAAGTCTAGTGGGAGAAATTGATACCAAAAATTTTAACAAAAATTTCCAGATAGTAATGATGTATAAGGAGATAACAGTTGTGTTTGAGACAATGATATTTCAGATGCTATTTTAAGTGTGGCTAGAAAGAGATGTTCTATTTAACATAGAAATCAGAGCAGAGGAAATATTAACGTCAGATTGTAGATGGAAACAATACGCTAGGAAGTAAACGGAGTCAAAATTTTTCAAAAACTGACTTAAAAACACTGCATAAAAATTGAATTTACAAAGTTAATTTGGTGATATCACCAACGCTTCTTAAGACTGGTTCCAGAAAGGCATCATCACTAATAAGAACCAGTGCATTCATTGGTTTTACACAGGTAAAGGAATGACACAACAATTCAAGCCTGGGAAAATGACAGTGGATAAAATCAATACACATGATCTATGTATTTTCATTCAGAAAGAATAGATTACAGGTTTTCATGTCTATGGACCAGGCTGCTTGTAATTTTGTTCTTTATTGAGTGATAGGTGCAAAGCTTCTCCAAGTTCTGCTGGCTGGATAAATGTGGCATTGTGGAAATAACAATATTCCAAAAAACAAATGTGCAGCGTTCAGATTCTGGCTAACCACCTATCACGTGTGTTATAATGATCAGATATTCAAACATTCTGAGCTATCTTTTTAAAATTTAATGTGAGGTTAGTAATGCCCACTTGGATTTCATTTATTCCTTCAGTACTCAGATGTCATCTCTGACCTCAAGAAGATTTTAATCCAATGAATGATAACAAAGACAGTTGATGCACGGCATAAGCCCAGGGCCTGCCCAAGTAGGTTCCAAGACTTCTGGCCTTGACTGTAATCATTTAGCATCTGTATTATATTTCATGTCATTAAGGTGATTTTCAATCATTTTACCATGAAGGAAATTGAAACTGAAGGAAATTCGGGAAACTGCGTTTACATGAAGGAAAGAATAATTTTGTTGATAAATTAATAGGCAATAGAAAGACATTTGTAGCAACAAGAATAAAACTCATCAAATTAAACTAAAGACAAGAGTATGTAGGGCTATATACGGCAGGAAAGATAAAATGATATTAGCATTACACTGACAATGTTTGCAATCAGATTGTGTGATCATTACTTATTATTTGTGTTTACATCAAAGTTTGACAAGTACTACAACGTGGCAGAACAACAGAGGCAAGGAGTTTGGAGACAGACTTGCAAGCTCTGTGACCTTGGGTAAGATACAGATCTCTTTGCCCCCATTTCCTCATCTATAAAATGAGGATGGTAGCAATACTAATCTCACAGGATTTTATGAGAGTTAAAAGATTTAGCGTTATGAAACACCCCAATCATTATCTAGCACATTGTAAGCACCATTTGTTTACTTAATTGGTATTATTTTTATGGTGTCTGGGTTTATATTTAAAATCAGGTTATAATCATAAACTTGGCAGATGTAAGTGATCTCAGATACTGAGGAATATTCTACCTTTGACATCTGAAGATATTGAAATATTTCAAGGTCGTGTGTACTTTTCAAGGTCAGATAGTATTAGAACAGGGGTCTTTCCATTCCCAGCTTAGCTCTTTACCCATTTCACTGGTCCTCTTCATTATGTAAATAGCAGACTCTGCTTCTCATCAGTGTGTTGAATGTATCACTTGAACAGTGCTTTAAGGGACAAAAGTGAGAATAGAATGACCTACAATTTTTTACATCTTAAGAGCACATTGGCACCTTTTCTTAGAGTGACATTGACATAAATGGGCTCAAATAAATTAATGTTCTCAACTCTACTGATTCATTAGGCAGAATCAAGTTTGCCTGTCATTTGAAACAGAGATAGGAGGAGAATGGCCTTATCAAGCTGACACATACAATTAACCATCACAGGTGCTTAGGGGAGAAAAAGCATCTTCAAATGTGCCAAACTCAGAGTTGGTTAAGATAAACAAACAAGACAAACAAACAAGACTAAACATGGCAAATATTCTTTCCACTGGTAGCAGGTCTTCACATTTTTTTATTTTTATTTTTTTATTATTTTTTTGGGGGTACACCAAGTTCAATCGTCTGTTTTTATACACATATCCCCGTATTCCCTCCCTTCCTTGACTCCCCCCCCCACCTCGAGTCCCCCCCCACCCTCCCCGTCCCAGTCCTCTAAGGCATCTTCCATCCTGGAGTTGGACTCCCTTTGTTATACAACAACTTCCCACTGACTATCTATCTCATGCTTAAGTTAGTCCCCTTAATATTTTATTTGTGGAGTTTTTTGCAATTTCAGAAAGAAATATTTCCTTCATGTCTGTTAAATTTTTATCTGGTTTTCCAACATAAAATGTGCTTAAATATTTTAAATTCTTCAGCTTCTAAAACATTAATAAATATTTATTGAATAAAAGTTGATTAAATTCAGAATAAGTCTTAGGGCTTTAAAAAATGCAAATTCTAGGACACTCTGTCTGTCCCAACTCTGATGTATCACACCAAAATCCCCACATTTCTTAAGATTTGGCCAAATTCAGTTAAACAAATAGAGGAACAAATGAAATCCACAAACAAGCAGAACCTGCCTAGTCAGGTGATTGTGAATAGAACTACTGTAGTGAATTCACATACTTGTGAATTTCTAGAAGTCTCTGAATGTAAAGGGTTTGTCATCCTGTTGGTATATACAGTAGACTGAATAAGGACCCCAAAGATGTCAATATTTGAATTCCCATAACCTGTGAATGTGTTATCTTATCTGATACAAGGACTTGCAGGCATGATTAAATAAAGGATCTTGAGATAGAGATATTATCCAGGATTATCTGGGTGGGCCCCACAAGGGTTCTTATAAGAGCCTGGCAAAAAGATGGAGGTATTATGATGATGGAAGTGGAGATTAGAGTGATGCAGATAGAAGCCATAGAATGCAACAGCTTCCAGAAGAAGCTGCAAAATGTTCAGGAACAGATTCTCTTCCCTGGAGCCTCCAGAAGGAAGAAGCCTGGCAGGCAACTTAAATCATCCCTTTAAGACTTGTTTTGAATTTCTGATCTCCAGAACTGTAAGATGGATAAAAAAAATTTATGTTATTTTAAGCCACTGAGTTTGTAGTGCTTTGTTACAGCAGCGGTAGGGAACTAATACAGTGGAGCGGTATCAATGAGAGTTAACACGCGATGAGTGCTCACTTCTGGCATCAGGCACTCTGTTAAGCCCTTTACATAGAGATGATAAAATTTAATTTTGAAAATTATATGAGATAGATCTTATTCTCTTTATTTGTACAGGGGTAAACTGTAGCTTATAGAGGTTAAGTCATCCATTGACATGGTTAGTAAAATATGACCCAGTATTCAACCCAAGCAGTCTGGTTCCCATAACACCTCCCACCTCTAGTCCTTCCCTCTTTATCCATGTTTATCTCTGAAATTCCTGGTCAAAGGCTGTGGGTGGAATCTGTGGCCACAGGACGTAATTTGTTCACATAAAGTTATAAACTGCAATTAATTTGAAAATAATTGGGCAAATACTTAGTAAGTACCCAATATATAGCAGGCATTTTACTAGACAGTGGATGATACAGGTAAGTAAGATAAACATGGCTCAAAACATTGGAAAACTTATAATCATAGCAAAAATGTGATTCTAACATGGCTTGTGACGTTTCCAATCTGCATTCTGCACTTTTTTTTTTTTTGGCCTGCTTTTTAGCTGTTTTTAAAATCTTATTAAATGCATTGCCAATGCTGGGTCACCACAAATGCAGTTTTTAGAATATTGCTATTTGAAGCAGATAAGGAGAGGTGTTTTAGAAAGATGAACAGAAAACATGTAAATACAATTTTTCTTGTAATATTGCCAGCGAAATCTCTGCATTGAAGCATCCTTTACCAGTGGTGAAGCCACTTTTAATTTTCATTTCCTTTACTCCCTGGAAAGCAAAATGAATTAAGCAGCATCTCCATTTGTTTTTAAATGCTAAGGGAAGTTTCAAGTAAGGCATTTGGGAGCGTAGAAAAAATTTTAAATGAGACAGCAGTGAGTTCAGGGGACAGATTCACAACCAGAGAGAAAAACAAAAGAATGCTTTTAAAAAACAACGGGTTTCTTTTTCACTTCCTCTCATTTCCTCATCTTAATGCTTTTATGAGCCAAATATTTTACAACCTATGTTAAACAGAAACAAAAGGCTTCATTGCATATTATTAAATGTAGAATTATAACAGTAAGTACATAAAAATATATTGCATTTGGATTTCCCCCAGCTCTATTTTTCCAGTGCATTTGAGCTCATTATATTCAGCTAGCTCTATTGATTCTATTTCTACAGATTCTAAGTGATTTCTTGCAGTTTATCCATTGTTCCCCTTTTAATTAACAGCGGATATGTGATACAGCAGTAGGCAGTATTTATTCCATAATATTAATTCTCCACCTGCACAGAGGCATAGAGTTTTATGCTAAACAAACATACAAGCTAAGCTGCATGCATGCTCTACAAGGTAAAGTTCTGTAGGGTGCACTGTGGTGTGATTTCCCCAGAGGAAAAAGTGGGTTCTACTTCTCTCTGAATTAAGTGAGTCTCTTTAACTATGTGGGCCTCAAACCCTGCATCCGTAAAATAAAAGTCTCTAGCATCCCTTTCAGCACCTTTGCATCAGATTTCCGTGGATGCTTTCTGGCTCGTGTTGTATTCTCTGGTGCACTCTGGAGGGAGCCAGCTTTGGACTCTTTCAGATACATAGGAAAATCTGCTTTCCATATGGAAGGGACACTGAAACTTTGGCCTCAGGAGTCTTTCGGGAGTAAAGGAGTGACATGTTTGCTCACAAGCCCAGTCTTGTCCCTTATCTTGCTTTCTTTTGCTCTGTTGGATAGCAAGTGTCTCGAGCCACCAGATGGCAGAGTGGCTTTGGGTAATTCCCCAAGGGGATTTACACACATCATCAGTTTCCATTTTCTTCATTCCACTCTAGAGCTTTGAGTTTTAGAACTCCTTTTCAGTGTTTTCACAAAGTCATCAGCACTACGACTTCTAGATGGAGGAGACAGTCTTCCTCCTAAGTGGGTCTCCAAAACAGTATATCCTGTTCCAGAGCTTTCTTCATTGGCAGGGAGACAAGAATGTGGGGCATTGTACAGGTAATTTTAGGACTGGATGGAAATAAAGAGTCAGCGAAAGACTGATCTTTATTGACTTGAGGAACAAAGGAAAAAAAGAATTCTAGATTCCATGTAGTTAAGAATGCAACCTTTGATGTGAAAGAGGTTAGACAGTTTTGCACTGTCTGAATGCCAGCTTTCCTTTAGAGCTGTGACCAAGTAAGAGGAAACAAATAATAATAAGAATAATGGCAATAATCATTTTAAATGTTGGTACATTCTCAAATATCCTTCAGAGTCCTCGGGCTTAATGCCTAGTACCTAATCTGGTGCCATTGACAGTGGTTGAAGTCAAGAAACCCCATATGCTTCTTCTTTTTTTTTTTTTTTTTTTATGAATACCAGAAAAGTGATTTATTGGAAGGATATCGATAATTCACAGAACGGACAAGAAGACTAAAACAATGCAAGAACCAAGGCAGCCCACAGTAACATCGCAGCAACAGTTAGTACAGGAGACACCACGTGTACAACTGCTTGGCATCCTGTACTGAACTCCACTGCAGCATGAGAATGACCTCTGAGTCCTTCAACCCTGTACCACTGACCATCGAGCTGGAGCATCCAACTGGCCAAGCCTTGGTTTCGTGCTGGGGCCCCGGCTGCCAGGGAGTTAAGAAAGAAACCCATATGCTTCTTGAAAAACAGGGAACATTCTCCTTCCCTTTCCCAACACAAGTTACCTTTTCTGATGTGAGAACCAGGAAAGATTATTTCTACTTATAAGTATTCATGAAAAAGTACAGATAATTATATTATACCTTTCTTCCAGTATTGTTGTGGGTACCAAAAAGAGGAGAAACATAAATGCTTAGCCTGGCATGTGGCAAGCACTCACAGAATAGCAGCTGTTATTTTTCTCTTGTAAAATGAACTAAAATGATTGAGGTTGCTTCCAAGCAAAGATCTGTGTGACTTTTGAGTTTTTTCTAAGCTAGCTCATCTAGCCTCAAAGAGAAAAGTGGAAAGAACTGCAGATTGACCCCTTTCTACTCGGAGAGCAATGCCATGAGATAAGGGACCATACTGCTGGACTTCCAAAAAACAGTTATGAGACAAAAGATAGAATTCAAAAAAAAAATAATTAAGGATAACCATGCTAAATGTAGCCTTTTAAATGTAGAACATAGAGATGCTTTCCTTATTTTACTTTTGGGTTAGAGGTGAAAGGCATCCTCTTTCGTGTGGATTTATATTCTAAAATATAAATACCACGTTGTATAATTTCCTATATGTAGCCTATGATATATACTTTAACTGATTAAAGAGATGCATCTTGAAAAAAATTGTATAACCTAAATTTGGTAAGTGAAAAATGATCAAATAATAAAATATTAATAAAGAAAAATTTTGCTATAAGAAAACTACCCTTAAATTGGGGAATATTTCAGTAACTTAATACTGGAATCCAGTATCCATTTAATAATATCAATTTCATAAAACAAAAATAATTTTGTCAATATCAGTAACGAACTACAGTAACACGCTTTATAAGGGAATATATTTTCGAACTAAACATCATATCTACAGTGATATTTTTCAATTCTCAGAAGCAGATTAACCATGAAGCTAAAAGAGTTTAGCTTTAGGGTCTGTCGTTTCCTGTACCCTGTAAAGGCTGGAAGCTGTTGGGAGTTGTAGGGAATTGCAGGTGAGGAGAAAAGTTCAAGTTTATCAGAAGTATTTCTATGAAAGCATCACTTATAAATTGCTGAAAAGACAAAATCACAGATAAAGAACTTGAATCTTAAAACAGTCAGGTTATGATGTGATTTTTTCCTTCATTCTAAATATTCACTGTATACTGCTAGAGGCAGAATAATAGCCTCCAAATCCAAAAGAGGCCCACATCCTAATACTTGGATTCTGTGAATATGTTGCATGGGAAGAGGGATTTAAGGTTGCAGATGGAATTAAGGTTGCTAATCAACTGATCTTAAAATAGAGAGATTACCTGGGTGGATCCAATGAAATCTGAAGTCCTTAGTGAAAACGGGAATGAGAAGAGTTAGTGTCAGACTGATGAGATGTTAGGACTCAACCAGCCATTGCTGGCTTTGGAGATGAGGAAACAGGCTTCAAGCCAAGGAATGTGGACAGCCTTCTAGAACCTGGAAAAAGCAGGAAAATGGAGTATCTCCAAAGCCTCCAGAAAGGAAAATAGTTCTGCTGACATCTTGATTTTATCCCAGTGATAAATACATTTTGGGCTCTGACCTCCAGAATTAAGATAATAATTAAATGTTGTGTTAAGCCACTAAGTTGGTGGTAATGCGTTACAGTAACAATAGGAAACTAATACAAATATCTGCTTTTTCTTTTTTAATCAGTTTATTTATTTATTTATTTATTGGCTGTGTTGGGTCTTGTGTGGGCTTTCTCTAATTGCAGTGAGTGGGGGCTACTGTTTATTGTGGTGCGAGGGCTTCTCATTGAGGTGGCTTCTCTTGTGGAACACAGGCTTCAGTAGTTGCAGCACGTGGGCTCAGTAGTTGCAGTGCATGGGCTTAGTTGCTCCGTGGCATGTGGGATCTTCCTGGCCCAGGACTTGAACCGGTGTTTCCTGCATTGGCAGGCGGATTCTTAACCACTGTGCAACCAGGGAAGCCCCACGTAGCCTCTTCTTGATTCACTTCTTCTTCTAGTTCCGGAACATCTCCTCTTGAATCTTGCTTGACACTCTCCCCTGATTAGGCTAGGTGCTCTCCTAAAATACCCCACAATCCCCATGCCTACCTTTCTCATAGTAACCATGCCAAAGGATAGGTGCCCGTTCTCTCCTTTGTCTTCTTTGCTAGACTCCTTGAGAAGAGCCATGTGGAATAAACCCTTTGAAGTCCTAGGAACGTCTAGGGCGTAGTCTATGCTCAGTCAGTATTTGTTGAGTTAATAAATATGTTTCCTGACTTTGATGTTTCTGTAAAATACTTTCCTAGAAACAGAAGATGTGAGGATTGTCCTGTGTTGGGATTATGAAAATTAAGGGGCTTCCCTGGTAGCATAGTGGTTAAGAACCCACCTGCCAATGCAGGGGACACGGGTTTGATCCCTGGGCCAGGAAGATCCCACATGCCACGGAGCAACTAAGCTCTTGCGCCACAACTACTTAGCCTGTGCTCTAGATCCTGAGAGCCACAACTAATGAGCCCACGCTCCACAACTACTAAAGCCTGCATGCCTAGAGCCTGTGCTCTGCAACTAGAGAAGGCACCGCAATGAGAAGCCCCAGCACCACAATGAAGAGTAGCCCCCGCTCGCCACAACTAGAGAAAAGCCTGCACTAAGCAACAAAGATCCAATACAGCCAATAAATAAAAATTAATTAATTTAAAAAAAGGAAATTAAGGACATTAGCAGCTTTTTATGCATATTACATGAGTCTCTTTTGCTCATGTTATCACATTACTCCCCAGAATAACTGTGTAACTTGGGATAGTTTTATCCTCATTTCACAGAAGAGCAAACTAAGGCCAAGAGCTTAATAATTTGCACTCAGTTTGTACTGGTTCAGGTGATATTGCAGCAGAGAATTAGTCATTATGATTATCATTGATGTTATTATTTTTATTATTCGTTGAAGGCATTCTTGAGGATGACACACCGTGGAGCGGGCTGATCTCCTCTGAGCCTATGGACAGAGGCAGACACTTCAGAATACTTAGGTGTCCACATCCTGCTCCATGTGAGGGGGCTCCTGCCCTCCTGAAATCTGGCTTTTGAAATATTCTACCAGAGCCTGGCAAAGGTTGGGAAACCCGATTAGAGTTACGTATCTCTAGCTCCCTAAACCATCACCCACTAGTGCCTTCCCTGGCCTGTTCAGGTGCTGGTCCCCATGAAGGCAGGTCACAGATAGGGAATCCTCAAACACATCGAATGATAGCACTTTAAAAAATGCACAGAATTATGACCCAATAATTATAGTCTACAAGTGGAAACAGTCCAGGTGGACAAAATCCATAGGAGCTTGTGGATAAGATGGAATGAAAAGACACAAGCATACATAAAATTACATGGATGAACCTCAGAAACCTTATATCAAGTTAAAAAAGTGTATTGGTTTCAGATTGCTGCTGTAGCAAATTACTAGAAACTTAGTGGCACAGAGCAAGGCAGATGTGTTATCTTACAATTCTGGGGCTAGGAAGTCCAAAATGGATCTCACTCAGCTAAAATCAATGGTGTTGACAGCTGTATTCCTGCCTACGTGCTCTAGGGAATAATTCACTTTCCTACCTTTTTCAGCTTTTAGAGACTTCCTACATTCCTTGCCTCTTGGTCCCCTTCGAAGCCAGCGATGTCCAGTCAGCACTTTCTTATGATGCCGTTTCTCCGGTTGTGACCTTTCTGCCTCCCTCTTCCACATGTAAGGATCCTTGTGACTACACTGTGCCCACGCAGATAGTCCAGCATAATTTCCTTGCTTTAAGCTCGGCTGACTAGCAGGCACGACCCCATGTACTACTTTAATCACCACTTGCCATCTTGCTATGCAGCGTGACATGTGCACAGATTTTAGGGTTTATGAGGTGGGCATTTTGGGAAGCCATTACCCGGTAGCAGTCCTACACAGAGGAGCACATATTTATGACTTCATTTCAATAAAATTCTAGAACAGGCAAAACTAATCTTTGTAGAAAAACAAAATAAAAAAAAAATAAAAACGTTAACAGTGGTTGCTTTTCGGCTTAGAGGCAAAGATTGATTGGCAAGAGGCACAAGACAACATTCTGCAATGATGTTTATGTTCTTTATTTTGATAGAGATTTTTGTTACATAAGTATATAAATTTGCCAAAATTCAATGTCATACATATATATGTATATATATATACAAACACATATATAATTTTTATTATATGTAAATTTTACCTCAAAAAGGAAATAAAGGACCCAAAGCAAATATCAAGCTCTTGTAAATGGTGTCCATACATAAAAATTTAGGGGAATTTTTATGATGTCTGCAACTTGCTAAGAAATAGGTTGACAGTTGGATTAATGGGCAAGTAGAGAAATGAATAGATAAATGGATATGTGGTAAATCAAATAGAATAAAATGTTAGTTATAGGTGGTAGTAGGTTAGTTTTAGGTCTGTATGTTTAGCACAAAATCATTTCAATATTCCGTATGTTTAAAAATTATCATAATAAAATATGGGGGGAAGCATGCAGGATTGGGGTGACGAGGCTGTGTAGCAGTTCTGGGCCATGTTCCTGTTCCCTCTGAGGCTGGACAGCATTGCAACACTCAGATGAAAGGACAGATTGATCCTTACCAAGTTTAGCTGCTATTTTCCAAACTTGGATTTTGGGGAAAGATTTAATCCTACTTCACATTGCGCCTCATTCAAACTCTTCCGGGCAAAAATAATCCTTTCAACTCTCAGCCCTGGCAAGGTGGCGTGTGTGCGTGAGGGCGGAGCTGGGTGCTGGGGTCGTGTGGGTGGGTGTCAGATGCAGATGGGTAGTCAGGAATTTATTCCAGAGAACCCAGCACACATCCCTACCACGGAAGAATCTCAAAACGGATGCTGCAGCTGTGCTCTGATGAAAGGAAGCGATAGCAAAGCTGATTCCTATCACTCTCCAGCAGAGTCTCGTATCCAGAAGGAGAAAACAGAGACCCGTTGTCTCTCCCATGATAGAAAGCCCTGTCATTTTTTTCCACCCGGCCTCTTTGAGGCCTGCATGCAAACCCATTCATTTGTCACATTAGGCTCCAGTGGAGCGTGTGGACAGCCCATTACGCTCTCATGAAGAATACCGATCTCTTACCCTATCACAGCCAGCCGTGCACTTGGATATGCCCTTTGGAAAATTCTAAAATGTGCCCTCAGCTTCAGAGCACCTCGAGTGATTTCTCCAAAGGCCAACACTCCCCTCCTCTAGTGGATGTACACAGGCTTCTATACACACCAGGCTTCTCATCATATGTTTATAGGTGTTCCTCTCTATATGCTGTCAGTGGGACTACATTCCAATCTGATTTTTTTAAAAAAGAACAGAGTTGTACCATTAATATGTATATTTTTGTTTTAAAACACATTTACCTTTGTGAGAATTCAAGATGTGATCTCTGGGGCCTCAAAAATCTCTGGTCTAAATTAGGCCTTCTATGTCAAAACTACAAGGTCAGTGACATGGGAGTCCTTGAAACCACATTCTCATTTGTCTGCAACTACAGCAATGTGCATCTCCCTCCCTCCTCCTCCAGATGACGACAGACTGCAATAACTAAGATAACATCACTACTAATAAGATGGGCCTTTTCCTTTGACACTGAGCTTAGCAACTGTCTGCAGTCCAGATAAATTCAGTATTTTTATGTGAAAACCCAGGCCCGGTAAAGACACAGTATCGGCGTGTCCCTGGTCATGCTCTGGTTGGCAGTTGTTCATGGATGATAAATTGCTTTGATTCCAGAGAGTGGCAAAGGCTGCTGCTTAAGTTGAAACTTATGAAAATACCAGAACCTACTTTGCTCACATGCAGTTAACATCTAATTATTCTTTGCTGGCTTCTTTTTCCCTTTGCCCCTCCCTGTTTCAAGCAACAGGTTGGTTTTTCTACTGCTAAATTGCAAATCGAGCAATGGTGATATTCTTGTCAACTTCAACTTACCTTTCATAAATGACTGATTACATTGTTTACATTTCTCCTCAAATTCCTCATTTCCCTTTGTTATTTCTTTGGCTGGAGCTTATTGCTAATGAAACGTACTTTTTTTCTTGCAGTTTACTTCATTTGTAACAAGCTGAGAATAATCTAATGATTGTATTTAAGCAGACATACCTGACTTTTCCTTGATACAAAAATGTGTATTCAATTTAAGTTACTGACTCATTTATTCTTTTATTGATTCAGCATTTGCTGTAGGCTTTATATATGTACTTGCTGAGTATTTTCAGATACTTACAATTCCTTTCAATCATGTTAACAATAAACCTAAACATAAGTAACTGTAATACTTAATAGAATATAATAGGTCATAAGTTTGTGTATATAAGAAAGAAAAGGCATAAAGGAAAAGGGTAAGAGAAGACCCTATATAAATAGCCTCCAGTGATGATGGAGGCAGAGAAATCCCAAGACCTACGGTAGGCAAGCTGGAGACTCAGGGGAGTCCATGATGTAGTTGCAGCCCAAAAGTTGGCAGAATTGATATCCAAGATCTGATGTTTCAATTTGCATTTGAAAGCAGGAAAATACTTATGTCCCAGCTCATGCTGTCAGGTGGGAGGATTTCCCTCATGCTTGCAAGAGATAGTCTTTTTATTCTATTCGGGCCTTCAGCTGATTGCATGAGGATCACCCACATTAGGGAGCATCACCTGCTTTACTCAGTCTACCGACTCCAATGTTCATCTCATGCAAAAACATCCTCATAGACACACCACACCCAGAGTGATGTTTTGCCAAATACCTAGGCACCTTGTGGTCCTATCATATTAACACATAAAGTTAACCATCACACTATCTTTGACATTCTTCTAACTAAATAATCTTTTCCAAGAGAAATCTCCTCACTTACTTTATATTATATAGATCTAAAATTGATTTCTTATATTCGCTCCTTTAAATTTTTTCTTCTCCCCATGTTCCTTATCTAGACTAGTAGTTCTACCATGCCACTAGTCACAATCCCTCATTCATTCCAAATCCTCCTCACCTCCTGTACAACCACTCCCATCAGTTCTGCTCCTTTGTGTGCTTACTGCTTACCCATTAGATCAGCATGTCATTACCTTTTACCTCAGCTATCACTGAAATAGCTTTTTAATTATTGTCCTTGACTCATTCATGATCCCTTTGCTTCCAGAATTATGTTATAAAAATAGTTTGACACTTTCTTGATGCTACTCAAGGTTCCAGAGACAACAAAGCAAGAATCATCTATTTCAGGAATTATGCTGAGCAGAGTTGCCTGGGGCCTTGGAGAAGCATAGATACCCTTTCCATGGTGGCCCAAGATAATCAAAAGCGAAAGGGACTCCCCGTCATGTTTCAGGAAAGAATACCTAGAAGTGGTTATAAGCCATTGGTCAAAAGTGTGTAAAGAAGTTTTACTTGAGAAAGCAAATCATGCATTCACATGCTGGGGTGATAACACGTACGTGAGGAATTAATACACGTGTATTAGAGTTAGTGCTGTGAACAATGTGGGGTACAAGGCACTCGGTTGTAGGTAAATGGGAGGGTACAGCAAGGTAGAACATATAAGGCTCAGATGAGTCGACAAAATCGTGTCTCATCTGCCATACCAGCCATGCTAATTCATTGCTAAAAACATATCCCATGCTTGTATCATGATAAACACATACATTTGCATTTATATACAGTTATCTTCGAATCTCATCCTGCATATACCATTTAGTAACAGACACCTGGAGAAGTTGCTTTAGGTCTCTAGGTCTATTACTTTATCTATAAAACTGGAATAATAATGTCATCCAGGCAATTCATTAAAATTCATCAAAGTAGCTCACATGAATACCACTACACACCCATTAGAATGTCTATTATACAACAAACAAAGAGACAACACATGTTGGTGAGGATGTGGAGAACTTGTGCACTGCTGGTGGGAATGTAAAATAGTGCTGCCACTATGGAAAAGAGTATAGTATTTTCTCAAAAAAATTAAAAATAGAGTTACCATATGATCCAGCAGTTTCACTGCTGGGTATTTAACTAAAGTAAGTGAATGCAAGGATTGGACCAGATATTTGTAAACTCACGTTTATAGCAGCATTATTTACAGTAGCCAAAAGGAAGAAGCAACCTAAGTGTCCATTGACAGATGAATAGATAAACAAAACATAGCATATACATTCAATGAAATATTATTTAGTCTTAAAAAGGAATGGAATTCTGACAGATGCTACAACATAAATGAGACTTGAAGATATTATTGTAAGTGAAATAAGCTAGCCACATAAAGACAAATATTGTATGATTCCATTTATATGAGGTACCTAGATTAGTCAAATTCATAGACACAGAAAGTAGAATGATAGTTTTAAGGACTGGGGAAATGGGAGATTAGCAAGTTTCTGTTTACTGGCATGGAGTTTCACTTCGGGGAGATGAAAAATATTCTGGAGGGATGGTGCTGATAGTTGCCAAACAAGGTATATACATTTAATGCCACCGAATTGTGCACTTAAAAATGGTTAAATAGGTAAATTTTATTATATATATCTTACTAAGATAAAAAGTATAGGCTCTATGTAACATATAAATCTCTCTGAATTAAGACCCTCATGGGTTAGCTGTTGTTCTTACACAACCTACTCATATCCTTGGCTTCTGTCATTCTGCTCTACACCCCATTCCCTCAATGGGCCATGTATGTTCATAGCTGTGTACATTCCCTCAAGGTTGTTTTTTTCTTATTCTGCTATGTTTGTGATCTCGTTTCTCATGCTGAAATCTTAGCTTACTTTAAGGTCCCATGTCCTCAATGAATCATTTCCAAATATCCCCATTAGTATCCATTACTCCTTAATTTGTACCCGTGTCATGCTTACTTGTACCTTGATTTATACTGCATTTATTTTTCTCTTGTTGTAGATGGTTGTTGGCACTTGGTGTCTGCCATCAGATGATAAGCTCCTGGAATGCAAGGTGTCTGATTTCTCTATCATTCTCTTTCTGTGCCTAGTTATGCAGTAAATATTCCACTTGAAATGGGAGTCTCATTGAATAACCCTTGAGATTGGTTCTTGCTTCCCCTTGCTTTGTAAAAGACAGATTAAACTCAACAATAATTAAAGGGAATTTTCTCTGTTTGAATATAGTTTTGAAAAGGTTTTGCACTTTATGTGAAGATTTTTGTTATTCCCTACTTTCTCCTTTCTTTAGGCCCTAGACTTTGATACTATTTACATTAGTGCCACTTAAAGGAATAAAGGATTATCTTGTATTTTCAATTCGGAAAAATACGAAGACTAATGTCTTAGTTTTTGTATTTGTAAGAATTCACAGATAGAACAGTTTCTCTCAAGTGTATTAGCCAACGTTGATGGAGTAAGTGGCTGTTATAGAACAGGCAAGCTATTAAAACATCAAATATTTAGGGTGAACAACACCACTTAACTGGTCCCATTGTTATATAAATTGGAAATCCTATACAGCTAATGACGCACAACAGAGACACAGGCTTCTTCTCATATCGCTCTGCACACTCTTAATTATCCTCTCCAAGTTAACTGTGCCCTGAAGGAGTAACTACACTATCTTTTACAACGTTGACTCTTGAATCTCACACCTGGAAGCATTTTGGTTCTAGACATACAGAACCACCGGGTTATTTCAATAGGAGGTGCTTTGAAGAAGCTGTATCAACTAAAAGAAAGGTTACTGTGTACATTTGGGTATTTCTTTACCCCTTTCTGAACTCAAAGGTCTGGAGAACTTTAACTCAGCCGTGGTAGCTTCCTTTTAACAAACAAAAGAACCAGTCAGAACACTGGGAACTGCCAATTCCATAATGTCCTCTTCTCGAAACAGGAATAAATGCAGAATCTTCTTTCTCTCTCTCTGTCTCTTGATTTCATTGCTGTAATAACCACTCATGCTCTAAAATCCACTTTGTCACATTCTCTTTTCTCAGCTCTGTTTCTGGTGTCTTCTGATCCTCTGGAAGAGGTCCACATATTGGAAGAAATGCCGCCTGTATGTACCCAATAGTGAGTCAGTAGTTCTATATAGCATTAGTGATGAGGTACAGTAGAGCCTCTAAGTCTCATACCCCAGACTGGCACAGACTGTTAAAGACCCTTCACAATGCACTTGAGCCACTAAGGGAAAAGAATGACTCTTTTTCAGGCAATCCATGGTTCAATATTGACAGCAGCATTAGAAGAAATTTCAGATCGCCTATTTCTGCTAGCTAGAAAGTCCTGTAATTGTGGCAGGCAGGGGGCAGAACGCCTTTGGTGGCTGACAGTGAAAATACTTGATCCGAGCTCTCAAAGCTTTTGTAGATATTTCTATCCAGAGAAGAGCACCAGGGCTGCATTAGCTGAGTCCTTGAGATGCAATTGAAGAGGCAATGCTATTTTCCTTCTGGCTGAGAGTAATGGCAGAACCTCTTTGCAACAAATGATCATAAATTGCCCGAGTGTCTCTGAGGCAGTGAAAGGGCTTGCATGTTACAGCTAATGCAAGCTGCTCTCATACTTTTGAGCAGTGCTTGCTCTTGGGAAGAAATAAGGGCCTGAGGATACAGCTACCAGGACATGTCTGTATGCCTCAAGTAAATGCGATCAAGAGTAAAAGTCTTTCAGCTCTTAAGTTACTTTAAAAACAGATTCTCAAAGCTCAATAATCAAATCAAGAGGGGACCGAAGTCAGAAACTAAAGTGAAATCTGGAAATAAGGAAGTGAGAGAATAAACAAGATCCCCAGCCAGTGTTAAACCTGTCAACCCTGTCTTATATCCATGTTTTATATTTTTGTTTTTGTTTAAAATTCTGTATAAGGACAAGTGAATAATGTTACAGTAAAGTGGAATCAAAAGGCTTGCATATATTTCAAATTTAAATTCAGAGAAAAGTTCTTGTTCAGTGCTGCTTAAGGCCATCTTGGCCAATTTTGTGATGATTATGGTACACAATCTAGGTCATCTTTAAAATTCCTGAGCTGCAGAATTCCCTAGTTCTTTGCAAATCATTGTATAATTAAACTTCAAATGTACAGACTTACAGTAAGTGACTTCTGATGGGCTTAAATTATGCTCATACCTGTGGTTAAAAGTTTTCCTTAGAAACCCTGGAATATATCATATGTGTTTCTAGAATGCATCTATGAGAACTGGGTCAGCAAAACGCAGACAGGATTTTCCTACCTGGTCATCTTGTGCTTTATTTTATTTTATTTTTTGAAAGCCTAATTGTGTTTATTTATTGAAATGATTCACACATAGAAATATAATAACCCAAGTTTTAAACTAAAACTATTCAGTCAGAGGGAACTATTCAAACATATATATGTATAGATCATTTTTGCTAAGCTATTTTTTGACATACTGGTAATAATGCTGATGCTGATGGTTGCCCATGGCACCTGGGAGGTGTTGACTAGTTGCAAGATACTCTGTTAGTCACTTACCACAGATTATCTCATTTAATTTCCTCAACATCTCTATCATGATGATTACTCATATTCTTTGAAGAAATTGAGTCTTGGAGAGGATAATTAGGGTCATACAAAGAGTATGTGCAAGACAACGGCCTTTAATTCATATTATCAAAACATCAGCAAGGAAGCAGAAATGCTATGACAGAAAAGGCACTAGCAGTGCTGTGAAGAGATTTAGAGTAAAGCTTGCACTCTTGTTTCCCAGCTTCATTTGCTTTTGAGATCCAGCATGTGGTCTTCCTTATTCTAGAAGGAATATCCTAATCTTGTGTAGCTAAAACACCACTTTTCATCATCAGCCATGTAGACTGAGTGCTGTTGACTCAACTCCCAGCTGCAGGTATTAGGCCCTAATTGGCTTAGGTAACCATTTTCCTGGCTCGAAGGATGGGTCAGATATTTGCCAGAACTTCATGTTAAGGAGTCAATCTCTCTCTTTCTTCTTCTGCAAGAACTATCAGAGTATTCATTGTTATTCATTGGGTGGTGTGGTGTTGTGTGAAAATATGAGGAAAATAAAGCAACTACTTGGACATTGTGGAAGAATGAATCTAAACTCCCTGTGGCCTGTTCCCTTAGGGTGTGTGTTTTCCACACCTCTCATCAAGAGATGGAAGCTTCTCCCCCACCTACTGAATCTAGGCTGGTTTTCTAACTTACTTGGACCAATAGAAGATGAAAGAAATGACACTGCAACTCTGAGACTGAGCCTTTGCAGCTTCCGTGTTCCCTTTTTTGGAACTCTGCCTAAGACTACCACGTGAGGAAGCCAGTTTAGTCCCTAGAGAGTGGTTAAACAAGGAAGAGATCCATGGTGTTCAATAAGGCAACCAACTTCAACTGTCAGACCTGTGAGTCAGGCCACCTTGGACCTTCCAAGTCAGCAGACCTTCATTTTAGTGAAGATACATGAGTGAGTGCAGTAGAGGAGCCATAGCCATCCAATATTATTGTGAGAAATAGGAGATCTTGGTCTTTTACACCACTTAGTTTCTTGGTGGTATTAAACTACAATTAAATGATTCACTCACCATGGCTAGGGATTTGGATAGTGTAGGGAAGAGTGATTACAAGGAAAAAAAATAGACTTTTGGTGTTCTCACATGAGGTAAGGCAAGTCTTACGTGAAGTCTCCCTACATCTATACTTAGCATTTATGAGTGCTTACTCCTCTCCCAGAATCACCTCCCTACCAATTTTTATTTTGCAGGAGTTGAGATGGGGGATGGTTGAAGCCGATTGTATTTCATTAAGCTGCAATATAGAGTAATACATTACCCTAGTAAACATACACTGTTGTTGTCTAATTCTTATCATCTCTGGGTCTATTCACCAACTAAACAGAAAGATTATTATGAAAAGTAAAATTCTGAAGCCAAGATTATTCAAAGTTTGAATAGGATAAAACTCTAGTGGCCTTAATAAAATTTTTCCTTTGTTCATTTTTGAAATGAAGAAGCCCTTAATTGACTCAACTAAAATTGGCCCTGTAGCAGAGACCTAAGTTATTTTTTAAAATAACCTTGTTAACAAAATTTTCTGCTTAAGAAGCTAGAATTTTGAAATAGGTGATCTCATTTGCTCTTTGTCTGAGTGAGAAGGAGGGACATAGTTTTCAACCTGAGGTTAATCAGTACATCACCCACATAATGGGGCAAGTCCAATATCAGGTAAGAGGAGGGGACATGCACTTTTTAAAACAACCAATTGTATTACACTGTAGATGTATATATTTCTGCAATATGATTAAAATGATTTTTGGAAATCTCTCAGCCCCTAGGCTTCATTATTTAGATTGTCATTGACACCGAATTCTAGCTTTCAACCAGTCCTTGTTTCTGGACATGGGCTTCTAAAATACCCCATTTGCAAAAATATCTCCTTAACTGTGACATTGATTATAAGGATAATATAACCTGGGTATTAAAAATGCTGATTCCATAACTAAACTGAATGAAATGATGTTATAAAGACCTAAAGTTTAGTTGTGTTTGTAAGAGATAATCAAAACTGAGTGTAGTATAAATCTTGTTTAGCTCTCTGATTAAAAGATTCTAAGAACCATTCATTTACTTATTAAATTTATTGAGTACCTATAATATGTCAGGCCCTGTGCTGAAAGGAATGAGAAATGGTAAATTTTCTCAGGGAGCTCATAATCTCAGGGATGAGCCAGGCAGTTTTTCAGACTGTACCATGAAGTGACTCAGGATAATGAGAAGTGGTCGACAGTGCCGGACAAAGACACACAGTTAATTGGGTGTTCTCTTCAAAAGAAAATGCCAACCATGTTGCCCAGACCTGCCACCTTAGTTAGGGGAGCACTTCATTCATGCTGTCTCTATTCCTGCACTGCTGCAAAGACCTAGTCATGGGCTAGAAGTAATTATGAGAGGGAGTCACCAATGCTAAGTACTGAGAACTGGATCTTCTCTCCTTCCAGTCATTTGGTGGTATCATATTTGCCCCCCTTCTGTTGGGCAGGTATGACAGAGTGATGGCTTCCAGACCATAAATTATGGATGGTAATATCTGATACCACTCTGGTGCGGGGCTTTTAACTTAGAGAACAAGTCTCTACAGAGCTTTCTTCCTTCTCTCTGGCACGGTAACCAGCAATATTCAAGATGGCGGCCGCTCTGATTCATAGTGATAAGGTGTGCAGAGCTCCCCCTGCTGATACACAATGGACATATAGAAGGAGCAAGGTAGCTACATTTCTTGCTGTGTCACTGAGTTTTTGGTGTTGTTTCCTACTAGAATGACTGAATGAAATGTTTTTTGCATACTTTCATAATAGTTTACTTATGTGAATTGACTAACCAAGCAAAATAAAAAAAGTAGTTGTGGAGTGCCTACTCTGAATACCTGTCCCTCTTTTTTCAGACTTACCTCAATACCAATCCCTGCACTGTGACTTTCTTCTGAATAGGCCTCCAAAGTGATAGACTGCACATATATGCATGGCTTGTATGTACATACATACATATATACAAGCACACATACACATAATTTACCTTCTTTTTATTTATATACAGTTGTTCAAATGATGGACTCTGAGATATTTATGAGGTGTTTGCTGGTTGGACCACACTTGGTGTTGTGACTATTTTAAAAACAGATAGTGAACAAAGTTTATTTTAGGACTGCAACAAATTCATTTTGCCTCACTTAAGGCCTATATGCTAACAGAAGTAAATACGTGTAGATCTTACAAAGAAAATGAAAGAATTGGAGAACTGATGCATAAGAGACTCATTGAACCAAAAAAGTTGAGGATGGGTATGCCAGCTTCCTTTCAAACATATTGAATAGTTTTCTAGAAGGTGCGTGACTGTGCACCCCAAAAAATTTTTTCTAGAGACTTTTTTTTTTCATCTTTATTGGAGTATAATTGCTTTACAATATTGTGTCAGTTTCTGGTGTACAAAAAAGTAAATCAGCTATATGTGTATATATATCCCCAATCCCCTCCCTCCTGGTCAGAAAACCTAAATAGACATTCCTCCAAGGAAGACATACAGATGGCCAACAAACATATGAAAAGATGCTCAGCATCACTAATCATTAGAGAAAGGAAAATCAAAACCACAATGAGGTATCACCTCATACCAGTCAGAATGGCCATCATCAAAAAATCTAGAGACTTTCTATGGAGGAAGATTTTATTCCTAATGTAAGCTCCAATATGAGAGCTTCTCTTTTTGTTTCTGAAAGTTCATGGCATTCTGTTTACGTAAAGATGTTTTAGTGATGTTATAAAATGCTATAGCTTCACATTATACTTATCTGTGATTAATCCTTCTTGGGCTGGAGATGGGATGAGATTCTTTCCCTGAGGGTGCAACTTGCAGTTTCTGCAGTGTTCATGTAAAATACGATTTGACAAGGAAATGTAGCTTAGAGAATAAAAAAAAATGATGACTATTCTGAAGATCTCTTTAGCTAAAGAAACTAAAATAAGCATTCCATGTGTAGAAAAATTAAGTCTTAAGAAGCTAAACTCCCACAACATAAGCTACTTCTTGAGAATATATAAGGCACTTCAGAAGCTATATTAATTCTTTCAAGATAAATTATTATCTCTTAGCATTAAATAGTTCCCTAAGAGGCCACATTTTTTCCTAGTTATTTCAAACTAAATATATGGTTAGTTGAAAAAGTTGTGAGAATAGATCCGAAGGACACCTAGAATGTGGTTTTTCTACCATTTATTTTCCTTTTTGAATGTAGACACTGAAGTATTTGTGGTTGTAATTTCACTAAATATCTGTGTAATTCACTTGTAGTGCTTAATGCACTTTAATGGTATGCAGCAAACTTAACCTTTCAGTAGTGTTTGGCTCACATGTATTAAACAGCTGCCTTGAGGCGGCCCTTCACTTGAGGAATGCAGTCTGGATGGGCACAATTACGTGAACAGGTGGTTTTGGTGCAATGCAGAAAAGCAGTAGTTGTGTCACATTAATTTTCCATGTATTTTTCTGAAAAGGCATTATTTCCTCTTCATTTTGAGCTTGAGGTATGTGCATATTTTTTATTACTCTTGCATAGAATGAATTGGAATTTCACATGCTGTAGAGACCAAAGGAAAAAGAAACAAACACAAAAACACAGAGGACTCAGCTATAGCACAGAGTAATTCCATTAGAATTTATGGCTAAATACATCTCTCATTTTAGATGGGTTTAAGCTGATTGGCACCTGACCTTTTCTGAAAATGTTAATAACCAAAACAGTATATGATGAAATAGTAGCAACTTATAGTCATTCTTATATTCAAAATATTAATCTGTATGGCTGACATGACATAGATATCATTAAATGAGTGACTCTGAAATGCTGAAATATAAAGTTTTGGGGCTCCTGTGCTTGTCTAAATTTTTTAAGTCTCTGATTTGAACAAATTGTCATTTATATCTTCCAAAGAACATACTACCTCTGCTACGTGAAAACCCATGTGATCTGCACTGTCAGATTTTATTATTATTGTGACAGATACTTTAGCATATAAATCTTAAACTAATGAAAAAATGTCATCTTCTTTTTGGAGCTAAGTGTTCAAAGTGCGTCAGCTATTCAGTTTGATAGACATTTCTTCAGAAAGCTTGGGAGGAATTACATATTAAAAATACGTTGTATGTGAAACTCATCATTTGTATCCACCTCCACATTGGATAAAGTAATTGTAAACCACTTTTGAGAACTAGACTTCCAAAAGAAGAAAAAAATAAAAAAAAAAATAGACAACTTTTATCTGTGAGAATGGCACTCTAGAAATGCCAAATGATATTTCTGTGACTTTTACAGTACACTGAGGAATTTCTTTTTATTTACTGGTTTAATATAAAAAACAGAAGAGTCGCATGTGATCTTTGAAAGCTGAGGCAATACCTAATAAATGTCTGAAGTCAATACAATGGAAGTGGATAGTGTGTGGTCAACTAAACTAATGAATCACTATGTCTTTGCTTGGCTTGTCCTTTGGGCATTTCTTAAACGAGTGATAATCATGCATCCTTAGGATGAGGAAAGCCTAGTGTAGTGTTTCCCAAAACACTGTGTGCATAAGATTACATGGGCACTTACTAAAAGTTCAGATTCTCAGGCCACATCTTTAGCTAGTCTGATTTAGGAGGTCTCTGGTGGAGTTTCCACAAATAATTCTGATGTCCAGGTAATTCAAGGAACACACTGGATAAAGAGTGATGCTGATTGTTCAGATTTATCATTACATGATTAAAAAGTCTCAGCTGTGGCCTGGACTTCTCAAGTTATCTGAAATTGAATTTGCAATTGATTAAGACAACAAAGAGTAGAAGAATGCATATTTAATAACTACATTCTCCTTTAAAAGTTTACTATTATTATTATTACAATTGTTTCTAAAGGGAAGAGTTGATCAAAGTTAAATGTCCAGAGATCAATAACATTCTTCAAAGTCATTTTCTTAAAACTGTCCTGCCAAATAATATAGCAGGATATTAGGGTATTGCAGCTCTGTATCATTCCTACTCAATGTCCTCTGTGTGTGTAAACATAGATTATTCTGAATTTTTATTTCCATGGCCTTAGTGTCAGTGTAGTTTACACTTTTCTCTGTTAAGGTACAGGCCCAGTTCTTTGATAATACAGTAAGTAGTATAATTTTCTCATCTGGAGAACTCGTGGCATGTGTGTAGTTCCTTTCGGAAGGCAAAAGTCACAAACCCAATCTCCTGGCCTTCGCTCAGCATATGTCCAGAAGGATGAGCATTTGAGCCATTATCCTAAAAGAAGATGAGAGCCCTTTTCACTGTTTTAATCATTCCTAGTCATTTTAATATGGTGTAATGTGTATTTTCTGATTCTAGTTGAATTACCTCACTCTAAAGTGAAATATCCTAAATGATATTCACCATGGAGATAGCATTTTGATCCTAAGAAAACTCTATGTTTAACAGAATTTCACATTTCATTTCAAACAATATTAGTCCATACAAGTTGCCGTCTAAAAAGTGGTTTCATGCTTATCTGGGAGACTACATACCACACTGCTGCTTTTAAAGATTCACACAAAACATTATTAAAGATCTACAATTGCCTTGGAGATAAAGTTCTCTAAAATTTCTTACATCATCATTTTCCAAATTAATTTGTCTATATAATTTGTCAAAGTCCAAATTAATTTGTCATTTAATATGTGTAGTATAGCTTTCTCCTCTGTCCAACCATGACATATGCTTTTTTCTATCGGAATGTGAAGCCCCAGCCCACCCTCCTAGCCTTCACTCAGTGAGGCCTCAAAAGAATGAGCATTTGTACTATAACAATGAAAGAAGACAGACATTTTCATTTTTAAAAATCACTCTGTGCCATGTTAGTACCGTATAAATGTGAGAATGTTATTTTTGGAGAATTAATTGTTCACATTCACTTATTCAGTCTCTCTATTCCTCTTACACAAATTTAAACACCAAATCCAGTTGACTCAATTTCGCACTAGACTCCTCCTTCTCAAGTCTTAATGCCACATCTCTAAACCATCACTTCTCATCTGAAACCTCGTGGTCTCTTTCCTGGAGGTCCCTGTGTCTGTAATTTGCTTCCATATGATTCTACTTATAGGTGCTACTAGCAGTGTGTCATATCCCTATTTGAATATATTTAATGTCTCCTCCTTGCATAAAGAAAAATTCTAATTTCTTGAAATTTTACTAAAAGTCCTTATGATGTCACCTCAACTAACTTACCTACTTTTTTCACCTTTTATACTTCTACATTCATACTTTAGTACATCTAAAATGTCAAATGTTCAAATATTCACCACCTAAGTTGGCACTTTTAGGGAAGTTATTCCTGATGTCTCCTTTTTAATAGGAACTGGAGCTTTTTGTCCTGCCCTGTTCGTCTGCTTGCACCCGTGGAACTTAAGAGGCCCTCTTTGTTAAATGTTCCTTTAAAGCTTTAGAAAAATTGCTTGGATTATGGATGAGACCTTAAGCAAAACGGACCAATGGATATTTTCCATTGGGAATTTGGAATTGAGGCTGAGATTCTAGCCCCAGTTAATGAAAGAGAAATAAATCCAAGAGCTCTGGAAATCCACGCAGACAGGAAAACAAGGAAAGTTAGTCTTCAGCAAAACATACGTTGAAGCTTGCATACAGAAAGAAACAGAAATATGAGGCAGAAGAATAAACCTTGCAGTATTCAGCCACCTGATTCCAGTTTATTCCTGAAATTTTACATACGATAACTGTATCTCCAAAATGTAATGTTTGTCCTTTAAGCAAGCTTATGTCAGCCTCAATACCATTGCAACCAAAAGATCAAGGACTACTATAAAGTGAAAACCCATGCACATCAACACATATGCACACCCCACATTATATTTCCTGTGCTGGGAATGTTCACCTCTCTGCACTCCTGCTCGTCAAAATCCTACCTATCATTTAAAACCTACCTCTTGCTTAAAGCCCATCCTAACCTGCCATGTATAGACACTCACTCTATGTCTGTGGTATTCAAAATAATTTTACAACACATATCCTTGCATTATATATATTTGAGTGTAAGACTATGTCAGGGTTATCTTGTATAAACTAATGCTTACACCTAAACGCTTGTTTTAAACAAGTATTAATAATAATGTTTTTGAATTGAATTGAAGAAGAAATAAGACTCTATATATTTACCTATTTACAGATATAAACCTCTTGATGGAAATTCTAGCTCCAAATAAACTTTATATCAGCCATAATGATCATTTCCTGGAGACCATACTTGTTTTCCTATTGTTATCACAGTGAATGCCTCAGTCCCAAAGATGATGAAGTTTTGATTGTCTATTTGTAACTCCCTAGGAAGGGTTAGAAATCACATCCAGATTGTTGGTATAAATATGAGAAATATCAAAGGCAGGTTTTTGCAAAAATCCCAGAGAACAGTGAGGGAGGGTGTCTCATGGCTGAACAGAGTTCCCAGCTGTGTTTGAAATACACTTCCAATGCATAAGGGATAAACTGCTTTTATATAACACCTTTAAAATGTATGCATAATGTAAAAGGGCAAAATCCAGTAGACATTGGCAAGTTGATAGGTGAATAATTGTTAAATATGCTTTCAAAACCTAAAGGTCATCTGAAATTATCATAAATGGTATTTAACCTCCGAATTGATTTTTGACAGTTTAAGCAATACACAAACCAAAAATGTGACTCATTTGAAGAAATAAAATTGTTTACACAGAACCTAACATAGAGACACAGCTTCTTACCTCCGCCCCTGCAATAGCACTTGCTGAGTTGGGGACCAAAGTCCACTCCAAGAGGGTAAGTCTTGACAAGAGGGAAAAAGACCTGAACTGGAAGGATATGCAAAACTTGTTTCTTGCAGTGGACTTTAAGAAGAATCCAGTGAGTCAATATGTGTATTTTGTAGCAGGCATTATTCTAAGGAAGTGGAAGGAAAGGCAAGGAAGGATAGGAAATGGGAAAGACAAACCATTTTTGACTCTCAATGAGGTGCCAAGCAATGCATTAATTGCTTTCCTAGTGTCTTTAACATTTTCAGTGTAATCCTTCTGAAGTTTATCTGAAATTGAATTTACAATTGGAACCTATGTGGCGTTTCATTATATTCGAGATGCTGATGTTGACTGTCTGATGAATTAGATTGCCTCAGTTTTGCCCCACTGTTAGCAATGGCTCCAAGATTTATACTGAAGTCCACGTTTTTTGAATTACGCAACCCTGTGCCTAAATCCTGTTTTCCTGACTTTTACTTTATCTATCTACATCCAAGACCTTGGGTGCTCCTGTTACACACTGTGTGATAGTTTTGGGCTTGAGTAATATTTTTATCTAACTAAGAAGGAGATAGCAAGAGAGTAGCACAGACATATATATACTACCAACTGTAAAATAGATAGTCAGCGGGAAGTTGTTGTATAACAAAGGGAGTCCAACTCGAGGATGGAAGATGCCTTAGAGGACTGGGGCGGGGAGGGTGGGGGGGACTCGAGGGGGGGGAGTCAAGGAAGGGAGGGAATACGGGGATATGTGTATAAAAACAGATGATTGAACTTGGTGTACCCCCAAAAAAATAATAAAAAAAAAAAAAAAGGAGACAGAGGGTTTTCTCCCACCTGTATACAAGATATGAAGTAAACAACATTATGCAATCAATTCCTACTTACATAATTCCAGTTTGGAAGTTCTTTGACAAATAACAGAATTGACAGTGTTCCTCACATGATAATTATGATTATTCCATGATAGAATTTAAGATTATGGTATTAAGGTGTCCAAGAAGAATAAAGAACCTGGAAATGCCCTAAATACAGGGGCTCAGACTACTGTATTTTATGTTCCCTAGGTTCCTGAGATACTGTGAAATGATAGACTGGAGCGCTCTTTAAAATTAGCAGAACTACAGCAATAAAAAAAAAATAGGAGGTGGGTCTTTAAGAGATGTTTGAATTAATTTTCTGAAAATAGGAAGTGAGTAGAGGAATGATGGATCAGATTAAGAAAAGTTTAGGTATGCCATAAAGCAGAGCAGACTACATTTATGCCCTAGGGAGCTGATGTTCACGGATGCATCTCAGAGAGGCCCAGAGCCTAAGATTTCAGGTAAAAGAGAGCACAGTAGTGAAACATGGGGACTGAACATGGGGTGTTAATTGAAAATATACACACACATTTTGATACACACACATCATCACAATCCCATTCTTGCCATAACACCACTTTTCAATACACAGCAGCCCAGCATTTGCCAAATTAAGAATAATAATAAATAAAATAGTAGGGATTCCTTTTTTTGGCAGCTTGTTTGTCTACACACACGTAATTCCTCAAAGCAACATACCTAACAATATAAGACAAAACATGTTCACAAAAGACTTTATGTGAAGAGCTGACATGGCAAAAATAGCAAGGCTAATTTTCTGTGCCAAGTAGAGGAGAGTGATAATGCTTGTAGATAAGCAGGTTCTGAGGTTCTGAATCTGGCCTCTGTCCTGGGAGTCTCTGCTGGCCCGTTACCCCGATGGCCCATGCTTGGGGTGCTGGAAACAAGGCAGAGGGCCCGAACCCTGTGGGAAGTGGTCCTCGACGTCCCACAGGCTGCCAAGCGCCACAAGGGGATAAGCTATCCATGAGTGAATTAGGAGGGAAGAAATCCAGTTACTGAGGAAGACTGAGGAATTGTGCTGACTCCAAATTTCCTTGGAAGAGGTAAAACAGAACAGCTCGAAAACTCATAATAACAAGCCCATCCTCCTAAAAATTTGGCACTCCCTGTGTAGACTGAAACTCTGAAGGCAGGAATATTGTTGAAAGTGAACGGTTCCTGTGTTCCCGGATGTCTGGCAGAAAGAATAAAAGCAAATGACCTACAGTTCTATATATCACGTAAAAAGTATGTTCTATGAAAAATAATTGTCACAAAAGAGTACACACACTATATCTCCACTTACAGGAAGCTTACAAACATGTAAAACCTGAGAGAGAGAGAGAGAGACTTTTGGTAACCTCTGGAGAGCAGCATGGGTTGTGATGCTACTATCTCAGTCACTGGGGGCATCAGAAATATTTAAACATTCTAGTTTTTTAATCAGGTTGGTGCTGACATGTGTGTTCTTTTTATTATCCTATTTTGTCTACAGGATATGCTGTAAGTAATTAAAAATTGATTACCCAAGAGTTAAGGATATTAAAAAAACCCTGCTGCCTCCATAGCTACCTGCCATAAAATTGGACCTGCCCGTCAAATACCCTCCCCCACACACACAGAGCCCTGAACTCAGCATGCCTCTTGCTTTATTTGTAATCATGATCAAACTACAAAGGTTGTCCAGATAATTGATAAAATGCTACAACCTGAAAAAATTTGGCCTAGAAAAATAAAAAATGGGGAGGGGGGGAGAGGCAGGAGAAAAAGGCAATTAAATTTAATCAAAATAAAACACTTAAAGACTAGACTGTATTAACATCTTCAAAAATTAATAATAAAAATAATCTATAAAATGAGATTGTCCTGAAAAATTAGGCCGCGTTACAAATTAACACTGTCATTGTTGAAATTAAATAAATGTGCTATACTAATGGTTGTGGCACAAATTTGATATAATCTCCTAGAAATTAAAGCATACCAACAAGAAAAAAATATAAAGGTTAAAAGGCAAAAAAGACCATTCCAGATCCATCATTTTATTACTATTAATTAATCAGAAAGAAAAAAGATAAGAGGAACCAAAGAAAATTATCACAAAAACAATAAAAGAGAAGTTCTCAGAACTAAAGGATATTATCTTCAAGCAGGAAAGACCCATCCAGGATTCAGAAAAAAAAAATCAAAAGAATGATCAATAAGAACCACACTTAGATGTAACATTTTGAAATTTCATATGATATAGATAAATTACCATAAATCCCTTGAACAGAAAACATAAACTCACCAAAAACAGAAGAGAGAAAATCAGACTGGAATCAAAACGTCTTGAACCAAACTAAAAGTAGGGAAACAATATCTTTAATGTTCTCAGATGAAAGGGTTTTTAACTTAGAATTCTATACTAGTTCAGTGGGATACTATTCGGACAGTGTATCGCTTTCATATTCTTTTTTAGGGAATTATAAAGACTGTGCTCCAGAAAAAACAGGGAGGAAATCATGAAACAAAAAGACGGGATCTAAACAACAATGAAGTACACTCAGGAGATTAGTGATGTGAAGTCTTGGGAAAACAGGTGTGAATCTGTCCCAGAGAGTGATCAATGTAAATGAAAGATGAAAGCTGAGAGACATGAGTTTTTTGAGGCAAATGTATGGCAAACAGAGGAGAATCTACAGTTTTGATAATGTCTGTAAGTATGTGATAATGGTAGAAGGTGTGAGGGAACTCAACAATGGAAGAAACATAGAGCCATACAGGCAAATAAATGTAATTACAGTATGACACTTGTTTCTGTAGTAAAGGTCCTAATAAAATCCTAACAATGTAAACATTAGTTCCAAGTTTTCCAATATAAACCACAGAACAGAAGATAAGTATTACCAATTTGGTGCTATAAAAGTAAAAGGGCATGCGATGTGGAACATTTTTTCACCGATATTAATTTCAAGGATTTCACCTCACATCATTGATTCTTGTTACCTTCTTCAACGAGGACAGCAAGCTTGACCAGAATGAATGCTTCTTCCATAAAGTATAGAAAATATCAGTGCAATAATATGTATCAATGAAGCTAGCGTTGGAAGGAAAGCCTATATGACTAGAGAAAGTCAAAGGAAAGTTTCTACCTAATTTTGGTCATGGGGAGTTAACATATTGGAAGAAGCAAGAGTAGACCCAGAGAGGAAGGAAGGAAAATCAAATATTCACAATTATTCATCATTCATTTAACACATATTGATTGAATGCATATTATGTTTTAGACAGGTGCTGATGTACAAGCACCAAATAAAACGGACAGAAATCTCTCCTCTCAAGGAGTTTAATTCTAGAGACTAGTAACTGTTAACATTTATTACTTTTACTATGCGTGAGCCATTATTCACAGCACGTTACATATGCCAACTTGTTTGATACTGACTTTCCACTCTCTAGAACAGAACCAGGATGGAGTGATGTGAGTATAAGATACATTGGAGGTAATGCTGAAGGCAGGATCTCTCCCCACTCCCCATCCAGGAGGAGAGGGATATGTGAACATTCCCAAAATAATCCCTCACTCCTCTACCGATCCAATGCATGGCCATACAGGCATGGCTGGCAAAAGAAGGCAGTTAAGTTCTCCCAGTCCAACCTCACTTTCCTTGTGACATTGTGTATTCATCTGGAGAGACTAAAGTACATTCAGAAGCAATCACCATGTCTTAGTGGTTCAGCACAGCAAAAATGTATTTCTCATTGTTTGCTTTGCTGCATTAAGGGCTCTAAGGTGTACAGTCACCCAGAGACTATGGATGGAGCTTTAACTCGTGTGTGATCCTACCTGCCATCAACTCCCTTTCTCACAGGTCCTCAGCAGTCCACTCTCCACTGCTGCCCAGCTGCTGCTGCCCTTGGTTCCTGCTGGGGACCTGGTACCTATGCCTGGGCTGGGTGCAGGGAGGGTAGGGGATAAGGGTCTGCTCTCACCTGACAAATATCCTTGTGCCTGAGGGAAGGCACATTATATAGCAAATAAAATACACCATGACACATTGAGAGATTGCTAGAGACAGGCAAATGCTATTTTCCCTGCATTTTGAATAAATGGACTTACATTTTCATTTTGTACTTGGCCCCACAGATTATGAAGACTCTGTGTTCGGATATTTACTCACATAAGTGTGCATTAGGAAAACAGGAATGCCCAAACATTTTGAGAATTATTGGACACAGTGCCTGAATTGCCATTGATACTGAGATACCTGAAGTGTCATCATAGTATCATTGTTAGTGTGGGGACATATAAGGACCAGGAAGTAAGTGGAGTTCTGGATTACGGGCAACATATACTTGGTTTACGGAGTCTGTGGCCCCACTTGGTGGTCATTTCTCGAGCTCCCTGAATGTATAATTGGAATTACCATTCTTTTATTTTTATTTAATTTTATTTATTTATTTATTTATTATTTTTGGGGGGGTACACCAAGTTCAATCATCTGTTTTTATACACATATCCTCGTATTCCCTCCCTCCCTCGACTCCCTCCCCACCCTCCCTCGAGTCCCCCCCACCCTCCCCATCCCAGTCCTCTAAGGCATCTTCCATCCTCGATTTGACCTCCCTTTGTATACAATAACTTCCCACTGGCTATCTATTTTACAGTTGGTAGTATATATATGCCTGTGCTACTCTCTCGCTTCGTCTCAGCTTCCCTTTCACCCCCCGCCCCCGCCAAATCTCGAATTCTCCAGTCCATTCTCTGCATCTGCGTTCTTGTTCTTGTCTTGTCACTGAGTTCATCAGTACCATTTTTAGATTCTGTATATGTGAGTTAGCATACAATATTTGTCTTTCTCTTTTTGACTTACTTCACTCTGTATGACAGACTCTAGGTCTATCCACCTCATTACATATAGCTCCATCTCATCCCTTTTTATAGCTGAGTAATATTCCATTGTGTATATATGCCACATCTTCTTTATCCATTCATTTGTTGATGGACATTTAGGTTGCTTCCATGTCCTGGCTATTGTAAATAGTGCTGCAATAAACATTATGGTACATGTTTCTTTTGGGATTATGGTTTTCTTTGGGTGTATGCCCAGGAGTGGGATTACTGGATCATATGGTAGTTCTATTTGTAGTTTTTTAAGGAAGCTCCAAATTGTTTTCCATAGTGGCTGTACCAACTTACAGTCCCACCAACAGTTCAGGAGAGTTCCCTTTTCTCCACACCCTCTCCAACATTTGTTGTTTGCAGATTTTGTGATGATGGCCGTTCTGACCGGTGTGAGGTGATACCTCATTGTGGCTTTGACTTGCATTTCTCTGATGATTAGTGATGCTGAGCATCTTTTCATGTGTTTGTTGGCCATCTGTATGTCTTCTTTGGAGAAATGTCTATTTAGGTCTTCTGCCCATTTGTGGATTGGGTTATTTGCTTTTTTGGTATTAAGCTGCATGAGCTGCTTGTATATTTTGGAGGTTAATCCTTTGTCCGTTGTTTCATAGGCAATTATTTTTTCCCATTCTGAGGGTTGCCTTCTAGTCTTGTTTATGGTTTCTTTCGCTGTGCAAAGGCTTTTAAGTTTCATGAGGTCCCATTTGTTTATTCTTGATTTGATTTCCATGATTCTAGGAGGCAGGTCAAAAAGGATCTTGCTTTGATGGATGTCATGGAGTGTTCTGCCTGTGTTTTCCTCTAGGAGTTTTGGAATTACCATTCTTAACAGTAACCTCCACAATTACATCCTTTGTCTATGAGGTTAGAAATATGGTGGAGACGGCCAAGTGGAAGCTGCAGAAATGTCTCTTCCTTCTGGCCAAGAGTGTTAATCAGAAACAATATCTCATGAGTTGGTGCACGTCTGTGTGGAGGTCGGAGACCGAGACCGGCACCATCTCAAAGGGTCCAAAGGATGCAAATGCACAGTTCCTTAACCTATCTCCTTTAATTCACCAGATCAGTCTCTGACTCACTACTACAAATCATATAGTGCTGCAGGATGATGTACCACTACTGCAAAACAACCAAGGAAAGTCTCAATTGCAGCTTCTGTGCCTGCAAGTTAGTATGACATCAGGTGGGTAATTTAGCAGCAATGCTGTAACTGCATGCTTCTCTATTCTCATGGGAAAAGAGGATCAGAAACAGTTAGTATTCATATGGAATAGATAGCAATGGATATTTCCAGTTTTGCTCTAAGGATATTATAATTCTCCTCCACTCTGTCTAGTCTGGACCAAGTTGGACCTCCAGCAGAGCACCATGAAGATCCACAACAGCAGGCTGAATCAGGAAAGGGTAGTTACTAAGTTACAAGCCTTGATAGCACACACATACTCTTGAGTGTGGGAGGTAAACCCTACAGAAAGTCAGGGGCTTGACAATCATTAAACATTTTAGGATTCTGTTAATGAGGTATAAAAGGACACTGTCTCCAAAGTAAATGATGAAATATTGCATCTTGCATGTGCGGAGCAATTAATGTTTAAGGATATTCTGGAGGTGGTATTTTCCAGCTGGGAAACTGATCTGACCCATATACTGGGGGACATGAAAATATGCCATGTTTGAATGAGTCACAGAGCAGGACAAGGCTCTGAAGCACATCCAGGCTATTGTTCAGCCCTGATGCTTGGGCCATACAATCTGGAATACTCTATGGCTTTGGAACTACCAGTGGATAAAAAATGTCATGTGGAGCTTCAAGTAGGCCCCAGTGGGAGAATCACAAGGGTCAAGTTCTGGAGAGGGGCCATGCCACATGCACAGAAAATGATATGGGCCCTGGGAGGGGCAGAACACTTGATCGTGTAAAAGCAAAGGGCTATGTATCTGGAACTTCCCAATGTGATTTGGGTTCTGTCAGATCCAGGAAGATCAGGTGGGCCTAGGAGCCATCTATCACATGATGGAATTGGTGCATCAGAACTGATCAAACAACACACACAAGCTGTGTGAGTAAGCATCTGAGATTCCCACTACCAAAGCACAAGTATACCCTCCTTCAGCTTATACCTATATACGGGGAATCTTAGCATCTGCTAGAGGTGGAGAAAAATGATGCCAGAGCATGATTTGCACATGGATCAGCTTGGTATGTTTTGGTGGCAGCCAAAAACAGATGGAGGCTGCATTGCAGGCTCTCACACTTGGGAAACAGCAGGAAAGGAAAATCCTCTCAACCTGACCCAGCCACACTTTGTGTGAAAGGAGAAGGGGCATCTCTGGACTAGCAATTTGACGTCAAGCTAATATAAAGATGTGCATGTAATTGAGAAAAACTAAAAAAAAAAAAGAAAGAAATATGATTGTTTCTTGTGGTTACAAACTGGTTTGTATCAAGACGCAATGATAAATCATTATCTCTGCAAATCATTATTATTGAAATATTTTACTACTGCATGCATTAGGCTGATTAAACACATACACAGGCGCGCACGCGCGCACACACACACACACACACACACACACACGGGCATAGCACTCGCCAGTCACCTTTGATGTTTACCTTACCTTCCTCATGCCTTTCCTATTCTCCCATTGTGTCACAAACTCTCCTTTGATTCTTACTCCATAATATATGATATCAATATTGTTCACTATTGAAACAGCTTTCTAACTAGTTCCCCTGTATAAGGTGCTTCTCCATTTTATAAATGCTCTGAACATCCAGTCTCCTCATTTTAGCTAGAGTCATTTTCCAAAACTACTTTTGACCACAGTGCCTCCTTGTTTATTACCTCCAGAGCTTTCTCTTACAAATAAAGTCCAAACACAGAATATACAGCCCACACTCTGCTTCTTTTTCGATCTCCAGCCTTTGCTCCCAATCTTCAGACTGATCTCTCCTCTCCAGTCATATTGAACTGCTTTTAATTCTTGGAATGTGTCATTTAATTTTCACCTCTCTGTCCTTGAATACACCGTTTCTTCAGCCTGGAATATGTTCCTCATTCCCTCCGATTCCATTTAATTAGGTCCTCAGTTAAAAGTGACTTTGATCCAGGACCTTCTTTTCTCTGCAGGACTCGGTTGAAGTGCCCTGCAGTAGGTCCCTGAGCATCCTGTACATTCCAGTGAGTGACGTGCCATGCCCTGTAACTACTTGTTAAATACATATCTCACTTCTTAACAGTAAGCTTCCTGAGGACAGAAGCAACTATGCTCATATATATGTATTATATATCCTTATACATATTGTATATATTTACATATGTATACACATGTGTTCATATATATTTATTTTGCATGTGCTTGGGTGCTGAGAATAAATAATAATTCAGACCAGGTTTTGATTTAAATAGTTACATAGGAGCAGTTGAATCCTTAAAAGAAGACTTGACATTACAAGCAGAGCTGCGATAGACATAAAAGGATCGCATTTTAGAAGAATTATAATGCTTTCCAAATCTGTTTAATAAGTTCTAGAATAAAATATATTAATCATGAAAAAAATGGTGTGCTTAGTAAACTTTTGGTATTTAAGAACTCCACAGTTTAATAGTTAAATTCTCCTGGTGGAAAAGTATCCATATGGAGAAACCCATTTTCTAAGTAAAGTAAAACCTTTTTAGTAATATTATGCTATATATAAATTACCCATAATGACAAGCAATGAGTGAACCACGTATTTTTATAATGTTCTTCAAAATAAAAACAGTTTTACCTTCCTGGAGGATGCAACTGGTAGGTATAATCATTTAATTTTCTTACTTCTTGGAGAAACACACAAACACACAAAAAAAAAGGAAAGAAAGAAAAATCAGCAAAGTTGGCCTTAGTTTCCTCACACCAGGTGTCCTCAATTATTTAAATGGATATTTTCAGGATGCAGTACTTTCTCTCCACCAGAACTGCCCCAGCTCACAGGCAACAAGCAACAGCAGCACTTTTATTTACTTTGATTCTATTACGTGGCTCATGTCAATCTGTATAAAAAGCCTTAGAGAAGTGCAGAGGCATCATCACTAACGCTCATTATTAGAGCTTCCACTTCTCTTTTGTTTGGTAAAACGGCTCATATTTATTTTCCTTGTCACATTGCACACATAGATATTATTAGACATATCACATGGCAAGATTTATATTTTGTCTTTTCTTCAAGTTGGTTTTTAAAATCTTGCATCCATTTGAGGTCTGCAATCTTACCTTGTCTGTTTGGGCCTGTGCTGACTCCTCCAGAGTGCAGCACCCTAAGATATGTCAGAATAGTCTTCAGTGAAGGTCCCCTTCAATGGAAATTTTAGCCCTGTCTTGCTTTGTTTCTACTTTTCTTACTTAACATATTTGCAAGATTTTTTAATTGAAATTTGTGTTTTTAGGGAGTTAGAATATCCCTAGTGATTATACTGAGCTCTGGATCCAGCCTCACGAGTCTGACGTAAGCTGTGTAAAGCAAAACAAGTTCTAATACATTTCTCTAAAAGTATATTTTTCATAGCTAAGGCAAAATTAAAGTCTGAGCAGCCAATTCAATTTCAGGGAGGATGGAGACAAAGGAAACTCTGGCCATTTATGAATTTCTTGAGTGCTTATTATGTTCCCAGCACTTTGCTAACAATAACTTTTGATAGGATTTAAGCAAGGCTGATGGTCATTCTGCAAATGTCAAGACCCCAAAGTGAATGAATATGCTGATTTGTATTTTTGGAATAGGCTGCTGAAATATGTCTAGAACAGAAGGTAATTGGTGTCTCAACTTCAATTTGTGTTATATAGAGATGGCTTCGGGGACATTTAACATTTAAAAAACTCCAGCTGTTTAAAAAGAAGTCACACAAATTAAAATAGTTACTCTGAAAGAACTCTAAGGGAACACATTTTGGGGTCTTAAGATATCCTATCTACTCGGAGAATCAATAAACTTTATGATGCCACAGTCATAACACTATATGGGCATTTCATGAAATATAATGAAAGAGTATGATTGTGAAAGGGAAACTGATGGAGTAGAATCAACAAAATGTCACTATGAAGCCTGGCTCATTCACTTAACAGGTCTTAGGGTCATGCGATGATTAAAGGTCATTGAGCCTTAGTGCCTCCTTATATTAAATGGGGATATTATCACCTAACTCCTAGGGCACTTGTGAGCATAACTGAAATGAAATAATTGTGTCAGGCTCCTGCTTAATAATAAGGTGTTCAATAAACATTAATCCTCCTCACCAAGATTCATTGGTTGCATTCTTCTGGAAGTCATACAAAGGAATTCTAGTGATTTGGTGATTTTCTCTGAAATTGATTTTTGTCTTCATGTAGCTCTTTAATGACTTCCTTAGGCTGCTTCCTGCTGGAATAATGTATTGCTTTATGCATTCTCATGTGCTTCATCCAAATACTGACATATTAGGTGTAAAATAACTTTAAACTCTTTCCAGCTGGGTTAGGATCACACTCCCCTAGGAACTCAGCTTGTAGCAATCCATTCGTCATTACAGGTAGCAGGCCAAGTGACTCCAGAATTTATAAAATGGCTTTCTACATGCAAGCATCAATTTTATGTAACTATTACTTATTTTATTTATCATGTGTTTCAGAAAATTCTTCATATGAATATTAGAGTTATATTTTATATGTTACTCAGATGTGCCATGCATTCACCTATTTCCTTATCTCAGTTTCTTACAGGAATGGAGGAAGGCTGAAAGAGTGAAAACACCTGAGTGACAAAAGTTAATAGTAAGTCCATCTTATGTCTTTATGTTCCTATGAGCAGTTGTAATATTAAACTCCTCATTTAAATAAACTCCACTTTTCATTAAAGCACTTTTTCATTATACAAATACTGTAACAGAAAATAAGTGGTTAATAAGTATCAAATATCTAAGTGAGTTCAGCAAACACCAGAGGGATTGACAATGACAAAGGGTAAGTATGTGACTAAGGTTAGGACAAGCATTCTCCTAGGATTATGTACATATGTATGTATGGATGCATGCATGTTTATATGTAGTGTGTGTCTGTGTGTGTTTGCATACATATCTACATACATGTATATATTCAGGATATCCATTGAATAAACTTTACATTTTGTTAGTTTGTGCTGCTCAAGGAATTTGTTGACTCCATCTATGTTGTTAAATTTATAGACATAAATTTGTTGAGTGTCACCTTTTAGTATGTGATGTCTGTAGGATCTGAAGTGATGCCCTTTATATTTCATTTGTTATATTGGTAGTTTATATCTTCTCTTTTTATTTTACTTTGCTTTCTTCTCATTTATTGCCCAATCTTGCTAGAGGTGTATCCATTTTATTGTTGTTTTCAAAGAGCCAAATTTTATTTCACTGATTTTTCTCTAACATTTTTCTATTCTTAAGGTTATTGTTCTCTTCAGTTATCTTTATTGTATACTTTTGTCCACTTAGTATGAGTTTCATATGCTTTCACTCTTTATTTAGAGATAAATTTAGATTGTTAATATAAGAATTTTCCTATTTTCTAGTAAAAGCACTTATTGCTCTAAAATTTCCTCTAACTACTGCTTTACCCACATCAAACAAATTCTTCCTGTTGTATTTTTATATTTATTTAATTAAAAATATTTCTAGTTTCCTTTGCAAGTTCCCCTTTTATTCCTGATTATTTAGAAGTGTGTTGTTTACTTCTCAAATATTTGACATTTTTCCAGATATATTTCTGTTATTGATTTTAATTATAATTTTGTGGTCAGTCAATATACTTAATATTATTTGAGTTCTTGAAGTATGTTAATATTTGTTTTTTGGTTCAGAATGTGGTAGATTTTGGTGAATGTTCAAGCACTGAAAAGAATCTGTATTCTGGTCTTGTTGAGTGGAATAGTCTATAAATATCACTTAGTTACTGTTGGTTTGATAGTGTTATTTAGAACTTCCATATATTTATTGATTTTATATCTACTCGTTCTAGCAATTACTTAGAGAGGATTGTTGAAATCTCCAAATATAAGTATGGATTTTTTCATTTCTTCTTGCAGTGATATGTTTTGCTTTATGTGTTTTACATTTCTGATTTTGGTTACATTCATATTTAGAATTGTTATGTTTTCTTGGTCAGTTGTCCCTCTTCTTATTATATAAAGTCTTTCTCTATCATTGTGATATTTATTCTTCTGATGTGTACTTTTGTGTTATTAACATAGCTCAAAACTTCACTTGATGAATTAAATTCAATATTGTAAACACTAAATATTTTTGCATGGATATAAATAATAAAACAACAGTGGAAATAAAATTAAACCATAAAAAGTATTTGATCCATAAGTAGATAGATAAAGAAGGAAAAAAAAACATATATGTAGTACAGCAAAATGACTATCAAGTTCATAGATTTCAAGCCAAACATATCCATAATTATATAGAGTAGAACTGACATAAATATATCAAATAAAGAACTAAAATTATCAGATTAGATAAAAATGTCAAAGTCTAACAAACTGTGCCTATAACAAATCCACTTTAAATGTAAAAACAGAGATAAATAAAAATAACCAGAGAGAAAGAGTAACAAGGTATGATATGCCATGTAAACATCAATCAAAATGAAGCTGAACTTACTATTTCCATTTTATTCTTATAGTTCCTAATTCTTTTATAATTTCTTATTTGTTTATGTTGTCTAACTTTTTCATGAGAGATGTTAAAGTATTAATTGTAGTTAATTCAAATTCCCCTTCTACTAATTCTAACATCTGCGTCATCTCTGAGTCTCATTCTGTTGAATAAGTCGTCTCTTGGACAGTTAACTGTATTTTCCTCTTCCTTGCTTTGTGTGTGTGTTGATAGTTTTCACTAATTGCTAGACATAGTCTGTAGAACAGCAGATACTGAAGTACATAGTATTTATGCCTGGAAATGGGCCAATTCTCCTTCTGCTATGTTGTTAGCATGGCAATTGAGTTGATCTAGACAGGAATTGAGCTAGTCCTGTATTTTGTTGGCAATATTTTTACCTTCAGTACACGGCAATTTCAAATTCCTCTCTTTTGTTTCTTAGGGTGGAGATGGTTTGTCAGTTGTTTTTTTCTTTTTTTTTTTCCACTGACTTCCCTGCTCCCTTTGCCTTAGTCCTTTCCTGTGTATCTGTACTGCAGACGGGATCTCTCTCTACCTTCTTGTCCTTCTCCAGCAGTAGTGTCCTCTTGTTTGTTACTTGGTACTTGCTATCCTGGTGAAGGGTGGTCTGAGAGCTTTCTTTGTCATCTTGGGTCAGCCTTATTCTTAGACTGGACCTTTGTACCTATGCCCAGTGGGTGGTAATTCCTCTGTGACTCAGCCCTGTCCCCAGCAGCGGGCAATCTCTAATGGCCTGGGTCCAGGAGGATTTTCTATCCCTCTTCCAGATTGGATGGCTTTTCTTTTTATTTTTTTTCGGGTTGCAGTAGGTCCTCCCTGTGCTCTTGGGCTGGCAGGCTTTGCCCCTTTTCTTTAGTGGCTTAAGTCTTTTGTCCCTCAGGGCCTCTTTGGGACTTCATTCCTTTCTGTATTGGTGGCTGTTCTCCTCATCTAGACCTGCACTGTCAAAGAAGGCATTCTTCAGTCTCCTTCCCAACACGATTCTTTCTGGTGAGTGCCTAATGGAAGTCCATGAAGAAGAACCTATGAGAGGGTACAATTTCCCCTGAATCTATATGACCCAGAGTTTTTCTACACTCTCACTGGCCCACACTCACCCTTTAGTAACTTATTAAAAAAATTTAACTAATTTTTCTTACCTGCTTGAGTGGAGGCACTGTCTTTCTCCTGATGTCACAGGTGAACCAGTACTTATATTCCACTGCTTCTTAGAGAACCTCATCACATCCTGGACTTTCGCCTATTTCATTATAGCTCTCTGAAGAGTTCAAGAAAATGAGTACGTATTTTTAGTGTTTTGTATATCATTCTGTTATATTAGTTTGCATATTTATAACTTTCATAACTTCATTTTGAGTTAGAGCCTTTAGTTTTAAAATTAAAGCAAATACACTAGTGATTTTATCTAGTTCACTTGTATTTTCTAGAGCAAATTAAGTAAACCAGATTAATTCTTCATCAATTTTTAATGCATAACTATTAAACTGTTTCCATGTTTTAAAGGTTCTTTTATTTTTACTGATATAATCTGTATAATTATTTTCCCATTTAAATCTTACAAAATATTTGATTCATCTAAAATTTTCAAACTTTTGCCGTTGTTAGATTTTATTGTGGATATTACTTTCACAAAATTCAAAATTTCCAGGTCAGAACTTTTAAATCTATGTCTTGTAAAGAATACTATATTGTCCTTTAAAAAATGTAGGCAATAATAATTTTCTTTTGTACTCTATATTAAGTATAATCGGTACCATTCTGTGTTGATTATTTTTACTTAGTCTAATGTTTTCTGGGATAGTTTTTGTAAATTTAAATTGCAATGAATGGATATAGATCTATTTATGTTTACATGCATAGTATATTTTATACATTTTAGCTATTGTGATTTTTCTGTTATTTATTTTTACAGTAATGTTTACTAGGCATTGGCTAGAAGCTTATACTTTAATTGTTGGAACATACAGCAACAAACATAAACAGGACAAAGGCATTCAATATGGAGATATGGTAGGGTCAAAATACATTGCTATAGGACAGATATGTAGAGACATCATTTCAGGTTATAGGAAGGGCAGGATGAAGTCTAATAGAGGGCAAGAACCATCAAACCAATGACAAGAGAAAGGGTGAGTAGCTAATGAGACAAACACAAAAGAAGTAATGAGGTTATATTGGAAAAATAGGGGACAAGCTCTATTGGAGACAGGATTATTAAACATTTCCAGGTGGCTTATAGAGCTTGTGAATAGTAGTAGCAACATAGGCCCCGTTGAGGAACAGCCTGTGTTGGTAACTTAGCAAACCCTTCCCTCCTTCATAGAAAACTAGAAGACGTTTGTAAGCGGTATTTTTGGAGTACAAAATTTCCATGGAAATACAGTCCTTCTATAAATATGAATCAGTAAAATAAAGTGTTTGCTGTGCATCTTGTGTGGGAACTACTCACTTCTGCCTGCTTCTTGATTTATTAGTAGTGCTATGTCCACACAGACTAAATAAATCATATGCAATCCTTAAACACGCTTTGGAAGGGTTTGTAGAATTTGTACATAGAAAAAAAAGTAAATCTACTATTCACACACAAAATTTAACAAAGGTGAAAGCAAGGATTTTTAAATTTCACATTTCCTAATATAATTAGTTGCGTGTGTATACATGCGTATGTGTGTGTATGTGCATGCAGTTTGGTAACAAGAATTGCTGAGCAGCAACTTAGATGATTAAATGTACTGCTTCCTCTTAAATTCTTGATTTCTTCAATGAATTTTTACATGTTCAGCAAAGCTTATAGTTATGTGTATTTTTATTATATTTTAAATACCCAAATCACCCCTGATGCTCTCTAGCATCGAAAGAATAGGCTCAGCTCTAGCTTAAGCTGGACTCAGAGAAAAGTATTTCTCAAAGATTTGCAGCTCAGCTTCACTCATTATTGATTTTTTTTCCATAATCACCCCTAAATTTTTACTCCTTTTCATTATGCTACTGTTGTTAACAATTTTCAATAAAGAACAGTATAATCTGTTATAAAAATAAGTAGAAGGAAAATAATCTGATGTTCATTTGGCATGTAGGAGTTTTATCTTCATAATTCATTTCATCCATTCATTTCTTCATTTGAAAATATTTCTTACACACCAAAAACTCTTCTCGGCACTGAGGAGATGGCAGTGAATTAAGGTGACTGAATCCCTGGCTTCGTGAATGTCAAGTCCTACTTGGATGAGACAGAATATAAACAAGCAAAGTAAATATATTAGTTGATGATAAATGCATTGGTGTGAAAAAGAAAAGAGAAGAGCATAGGGAGTAAGTTTTAGGAGGGGACATTTTATTTGTCACCAAAGGATTAACTGAGAAGGTAGAATTTTAGCGATATCCTAATGGAGATCTGGGAGCAAACCACTCATATTTCAAGAAAGAATGTAAAGGCAGTGGAGAAAACAAAAAATAATTTTGGTCCAGAAACATGCCTGATCTGTCTGATAAAACAGCTGTTGTAAGAATCTTGGAATTTACTGTGACTGGGATGGGAAGACGTTAGGCGTCTGCACAAAGGGATAAGGGGACGTGACTATTTCAGTAGCCTCGCTCTGGTCGCTTTATGGCGCACAGTGTGTTGACAAACAAGAGCAAAAGCAGGTAATTTAGCCAGCTGAGGAGCCACGGTAATGGCCTCTTTCAGTGTGCTTGTGTGGGGGCAGTGAGAACTGGTCGCAATCTAAATATATTATGAAGATAGAGGCAGCAGGTTATGTTGATTGGTAGAATGAGAGAAAAAGCAAAGATGATTTGAAGTTTTTTGTTTTTTGTTTTCCTTTCCTCCTGAGCAACTGGAAGGATAGAGTTCCCATTTATCTAGAGCGGAAAGCCTATGTAACAGCAGGTTTGGAGAGAAAGATCAGCATTTCAATTTTGGACACATTAATTTCGGATGCTCAAGATGAGATAAATAGAGGAAATAGGTAACGATGTCACATAGGCAGCTGAATATACGACTCTGAAATTTCAAGGGGAATCCAGGCTGAAGGTATAAAGTTTGGGGTCATTATTTTCATCATCATATATTTAGCATCAAAGTTATTATATTGGATAAAGTTTTCAAGTTAGTGCAAATAAACTTTCAAGTGAGCAGAAATCATCTAAAGAGGACTCATCTGAGAATCAGGAGACAAAGAATAACCATCAAAAATAATGAAAAGAAAGAAAGAATCCTACTCCACTCATAGGCATTGGTTACTTTTAAATTTCCAGGCATTTTTAATATGTGATTTAATTTATATTTTACGTAGTAGATATTGTATTTGGATTCTGATGTTGGGATGTCAAGTCAAGCAAATTTTGGACTATTCAACTAACTCATGGTCCCTTCAACATTTGTGTCTTTGGGTTCACTAGCTGAAAATATCAACTCTAAACCATGGCTTAAATATTGCGAAAGGGATACAGTTAGCGTTGGCCACAACCATTTAGTAAACATCATTTCAGCCTAACCTGAGGTGATACACAAAACCAGTAAGTTTGGAAAGAGTTTGGGGTGTGTAAGGAGGATGGGAGAATTTGAAACAAGGAAAGGACATTAGGTAAGAAAGAAGGAAAAATTGAGGCTCTGTGTGTTAAAAGTAGGCTTGGATGAGTTGCTCAGTAGAATTCCTGTGCTGTCAAAGATGAGGTGCTAAATTCCTGACATATACAATATGAATATAATCCTATGATGTGGATACATCTCTTGTTTTTATGTTTCCTATTAATCCTCAAGTACGATATATTTCTCCTTGCAGGAATTTCAGAATCGCCATTTTATCCATTTTAGAGCTTCCTCATCACTCTATTTCATGTCAATTTTCATAGATATATCAGTGAACTAAGAAGAAAAAAAAGAAAATAACCTTTCATTTAACCTTTTCCTATTCATTTCTAAGGATCTCTTCTAGTCAGAATAACTTTGAATGCTAATAATTTCCATCATGGATATATTTTTTGAATAGAATTATTATACATCTTGCAAATGTACATGTGTCTAGAACTTAGACACAAATGGATCCCTGTGTGAAAAGGAGGAGTTGGCAAAGTTATAAAATATCTTATTTTCCCTCCTTCATTTGATACCCATGTATAATACTACCATGTTTTATAATATCAATCTTCAGATATGTGTGGCTTATGATGTCTGGTAAGCTCCGTTTATCAATATTTATGAATAGATTCTATGGGTCATAAAACTTGCTGAAAGCTCACAGGTACTAAATACAGTAAAAACATTTCAGGATAAAAGGGAAATCACGGAGGTAAGCTGTGTTATTGAAAAATTCCAGGGCTGATTGAGAAGTAAATATGATTCTGGATTTCTTAAAATCCTAGTGAAAGTATCCGTGAGTCATGGTGGACCCACAGCATAGTCGAACCCATGCGATTGGAAGCTCCATGAGGAAAATGCTTGCCAACTCTGATTCTGCTTGACAACGGTCTCCACCAGAAATTATATTATTTGGCCCTACTTATTTGCATCAGTACAAAATTCTGGGAAGATCATTTGACTTCCAGGATCAAGAAGGGAGATTCTGGAATCCTATCTGTCTGCTGTTACCCTTGCTTTTCATGAGTACTTTTTTGTTTTAAGCCAATAGTTCATTACTGTAATTCGTGAATACCTGGGGGTCCCTGAGATAGTTTCAGGTTATTTGAAGATCAAAATTTTTTTTTCTATAGTGATAAGAAAACATCATTTTCCCTTTTAGAATGTTGACATTTGCACTGATGGTACAGAAGCAATGGTGGGTAAAAATCTGCTGTATTTTACTTTATTACTTGAAAAAATGCCTGAAAAACTATGGTTACTCAAACTTGGGATTTTGATACACATTTTCTCCAAATGAATGAAGTGAGCTTCTCAATCTGCAATAATTATCGATAGAATTTGAGCTTTCCAGTGAAAATAAGAACCTTGGAAAATTTGACTCAACCCCTGTGAGCTTGACAGCTTTTCAGTACATGTACCAGTATTTTATGTTGCAACAAATTACCACAAACTTAGTGGATTCAAATCATAATCATTTATTAGCTCTCAGGTCTGTAGAGCAGAAGTCTGGGCATGGCACTGCTGAGAGCTGTCTTACAAAGCTGAAATTAAGATGTCAGCCAGGCTGCATTTGTCTCTGGAACCTCAGGTGCTTGTTTGTAGCATTCAGTGGTTATAAGACAGACTCCACTTTCTTACTGGCTCTTGTCCAGAGGTCACTGCTAATTCCTAGAGGCCACTCTCAAGTCCATTCCATATTCCCTTCCCCTCCAACTTCCAGTCCAGCAATGGACAATCTCCCTCCTGTCAAATCTCAGTCTTTAGAAAGAGATTAGTCTCTTTTAAGCGTTGACCTAATTAGGTCAGTCTCACCTAAGAAAAAAACCTCCGTTTCTCAAGGTCCACTGTGCCATGTAGCATAACATAATCATGGTGGTGAATCTCATCCTATTTATAGGCGTAGCCCATACTCAAGGGGAAGGAAGTGCACAGGGTGTATACTGATGATTAGTTATCCACCACCTCACAAGCTCAGAACCACATCATTCCTGAGTGTAGAGTGAATTTATATCTTTAGGTCTGATCACAATTTCCTTTCAACCTTCAAAATACAAATGACCTTACTGTACCACATCTTCTCACACAATTGGGTTGTTCTCCATTCTTTTTGAAAAAAATTACTCTGTGTCTCATGAAAGCTCATTTCCACCCTTCTGTGGTGACTGCCTACCTAATGATGAAGCTAAAGACTCCGAAGTCCACAATGCTCAATCTTACCCTGCCTTTGAGATAGGGTTCTTTTCAGGAACTTCAAGATAATTTTCTGAGATCTGTATTGCTATGAAAAGGGAAAGGACAATGAAAAATAAGTGCTCTTGCTGCTGGAATTCTTGAACACAGAAACGTATCTGAAGCAGTCCCTGCCTCCCCCAGGAATCTTACAATATAGTAAAAGGCAGAACTTTAAACCTAATTCTATTGTTAAATTATCCCTGCTCTAATTGCCTTACTGGTTCCCAGAGTTCCTATATTATATGGAAATGATCTGTCCATGCACTGGGGAGACCATTTATTGAGCACTCCCACTTTGTTGGCTGCTTAATAGTGACCATGAGGATGTGATAATATGAACCACATAATATCACTTACTTTCCTCAGCATTATATCCTAGTACAGTATTACTGTGGTACCAATATTATTCCAATTTTATAAACAGGGAAACTGAGGCACAGAGAAGTTGCGTACAGCATACAACATCTTATGGTCTTGCAGATAGTAAGGGACAAAGCCAAGTTTACAAGTAAGGTAGTCTAGTTCCTGAGACTGAACGCTTAATCTTTACACCTTGCCACCTCTCTTAAATCTCTGAAAATTATTCAAAAATATAAACTTCAATATGATAAACATTATACAACTGTTAATTACATCAAATGTCCAGTAAAGGACATAAAGAATCTTCCTGTAACAATTCTCAGGCATCCTTGGGAGTTTGACTTTGGTGGGAAGAAAAATGACAGGATAAACATATTTAGCTATAACCATTTCCTGTGAACCTAGCTGGGCACTTTTATATGCATTTTCTAGAACAGCTAATATTCATTCTTTCATGAACAACATTATCTGTTAATCACCTTGAAGGTAGTGGAAGGCTAAGGGTCCAGATTTGTTTTTCTCTCTCCATCCCAGAAGTGAATCAGATAATCTCTTCCCAGGACTTCAAAGACAGATCATTTCCTATACAAATCATTCCTTTTTATATCACCCGCAGCAGCACTTTTCACTACTAGTCTCTTTTCTCAGGTAAGTGTCTATTGTAGCAGAATTAAAGTCCTGGATGTTAACATGTTAACTGGCCATCTTCAGAAAATGAAAACACCTCTCTCTCTCTCTCTCTCTCTCTCCCCCACTCTCTCCCTCTTTCTGTCTTTCTGCATGAAAGAAGAATAATTTAGTTTTGATTATTCAGCATTGTTAAATGTCATTAAAAGAGGCTCTGACAGCCATGCGTTCAGCATGACTTAATAGATAGAGACACTGAGTCTGAGAGAGTTTAGATGAGTTGTTAAAGTTCACATAGCTGATTAATTACGTAACATGGATTAGAACACAGAGCTCCTGATTCAAAGTCTAGCGGTCTTCATCAGGATTACGTGATATCAAACAAAGCCAGTATGTATTAACATAAGTACATTTCATGACCTATCTCCATGCTGGTATCTGACAATAGGGACTATATTTTAAAATGTGTTCTCCTTTCCCTTTAAGTTTCTTAACAAAGAGTTGGAGTAAAAGAAAATCATATTCTTTTTTTTTTACTATGAAGCTTTTGTTGAATAACAATCATAAAGCAGTGAAAACGGAAGCTCTTCTTAAACTTAATTATAGATACACTAGTAGTTCTTTGTAGTCAGCTCTTCATTTGCATGTCTAATGTCTTGCATTATCTTTTCACATTTAAATTTATTAAGCAAAGGAAAAATGATTGTTAAACAAGTCTCCATACATTAAGCAAAGCTTTCTTCACCCTCTGCTTTGAAAAATACCCTGCTCCGTATTGGGGTTTAAATAAATGGCAATATTTGTTAATTCACAAAGTCTTATATAGCTTTGTGATTATGAACAAGGGAAAATATGAGAAAAGGTAAAGTTAGCAAAAAAAAATCTTTAAGGAAAAATTCCACGTCAGTCAAAAACATTAAAGCTTGATGCTTTGAAACTCCAATCGCTAAGCCTTGGGCATAAAACAAGAAAGCGACAAGGTTGACTGAATAAAACACACACATTCACCAACAGTTGGCAGGTTTTGAAAGTGCTAAGATATGGATGTTGCGCTTTATATATTTATAAATATGTATTAATGCTTGTCTATAGGTATTTAAAATTATTTAGAGGTACAATTCTTCAGGAAAATAGGAACATAAAAATATTCATAGATTGAAAATGCAGTAAAAGAAACACAGAATGCAATATGTGGCACAAAATATTGACATGTGGTGGCCATTAAATACCTAAAAAATGTTAAAAAGTACTTTCTTAACATCGAGTATTTAGGTAGAGTTTGAAATTTAACTTTTGTTCTCATATTAAATGCAGAAAGGCATTTCCTTTTTCTTAATTAAATGCGGTGTTATGCCTACCAAGCAATGCTCAGACAAGGCAGAGCTGTCATCAGAAAGTCAGTTCAAGATGGGGAGGATGAATTTCTACTTACAAAGAGAGGCCAAAGGCAGGATCCTGCAGCCAGGGTTTTAGAGTTGGACCTTGAGTGAAAGGGTCATTAGAACTATTATCAATTCAGTGTCACTTTGGAAGATGTCAATTAGGACGGCTATTCTGGAGGGATCTTTTATTTATTTATGCCATTTATTAAACTAAAAAAAATCCACTAGCCCTATTGTGATTAGTTTGCAATATATAAAAATATCAAATCATTATGTTACACACCCAAAACTATTATGTTATGTCAATCAGACCTTAATTAAAAAATGTCAAGACAGCTCTAGAAAAGTACTCTTAATTGCTTTCCCTCCAAAGGCAAAAGTTTTTTTTGGACCAAATCAAGAACGCTGTAAAAGGCTTTGTTATGTGAGAGTCTCAATGTGCATTGGACTGATTCGTCTTGATTCCACTGTTCTTAATTGTTCCTGCTTTACTCTTAGCTTCCTTCTTAAATGTACACGTATCCACTATAATTTTTTAATCCACTATAACCTTATCGCTTCTGAGATAGTCTCTTATTTGAACTAATCCTCTCCTTTCACTGTCCTTAAACAATGCTATTAGGACCATATTCCCAGATATTCAATGGAGTGAATTAGTGTAAGTTAAAAACAAACAAACGAACACATCATAGATGCCCCCTAAACCCTAAAAGGTTGCAAGCAGACTCAGATGAATGTGCACAATGTCAAGCAGCCTTTAGTGCTTTTATACATTTTACTTCACATAATTTCCTGTTCAGCACTGGTGTTTAACAATTTACAGATTAATTAAAAGGGGGATTTCTAGATGTAAACAATAACAATAACAAAATACTTCTATCTTTGAATCATATCCTCACATAAGTGGAAAAGACATGTCATCTAACATCTCTGAGGCAGAAATCCTTAATTATCTCCTGAAGTGTCAACAACATTTTCTTTTTTTTTTAAGAACTTTTATTGAGATATAATTGACATATAATAAAGTGCATATGTTTAAAGTGTACAATTTGATACTTTTTTTCTTATTAGTAATGTATATATGGCAATCCCAACAGCCTTTTCTTGAAGGGTAAAAATTATGGAGAGTTTAGTACTTCTCGAGACAACCCATTCTGGTTTGGGGTCAATATCATTATTAGAGGATTATTCCTTTTATTGGTTTAGTTCTAGAATTTCTGTTTATGATTATACTTCTATCAAATAAAACCAGATGCAACTGGAACACTTTTACATTGATTATAGTTAGAATGCCTCTATTCCCCTAAATTAACATTACCTGATGCCTCTATTGTTTTTGGTATAAAGATGTAGTGATAGTGTTATTATTTTATAATTATTTTAACAATTGGCACAGTTCCTCTCCATTAGGGAACTTTCTTTACTTGACAAAAAAAAGTACCTTGAGCTAGGAAGGACCTCAAAGGCTATGTTGACTGGGGGCCAGTTGAAAAACAAAATATGTGTGGCTGCTTTGCACACGAGAGAAATGTGTTTTACCCAAAGAAAGAAGTTTTTGTTGGGTGGAAGAGGAAGCAAAATTGGGGGAAGCTGAAAAAAACTTTCCTTTCCTTCCCACTGGATGCACTGAATGAAAAAGCCAAGAGACATTTTAAGAATCATGATGACTTTGTTACCAGAGAGTAACAAAGCGGGGAAGGGATTTTTGTCCTTATTCAGCTCTGATGGTCCGTGCATGATGGGAACTTCTTACCTGCAAGGCTAATTTTATTGTAATGAGGACACAATGAGCAAAAGGTTACATTCAGATGCCAGAGATTTCTGCTTTTTCCCAACTTCCTTTGCCTCCAGGACCCTCGTCACCCCAAAATGTGTGGTTTCCTGTCAGTCTGGAGGTTCCTGCTTTTCTTTCTCTGCCAAAGGAGCCTCGTTGTTCATAAGATATATGTTCACAAATGTGCCATTTGGCACATTCCCCCTTTTCTCTACTCATATCTAGCTAGCTGCCTTCGCTAACCAGTTCAGTTCCCATTTCAAGATATTTGCAGGTACCAAGGAAGCCTGCCTCCCTTTGCTACTTGAGGTCTTCTTTAAATTCTGCCATTCGTTGCCATGTAGTGTAGGCATCGATGTTTTGTGGAATATGAAGTGGGTGTTGCATTTCACATCTGGGTATATTCTATGCAGCAGGCACAACATACTCATATCACAAAGCTTGAGAAAACTGTGTGAATATGAGTGCACTGGGAAGTTATAGAAATGTTATGAGAATGCTAAATTTTTATATTCCATGGAATTACACCTAGATTTTTTTTTTAATGTAAGGATTATACCCAAATGCTATTTTAAAAATCCCTATTTTCCTTTTCTGCATGTAACGTAAAATGTAGTCCCCAGAAAATAATGCAAAAGTGAAAAAAATGAGCCAACTGTTTCAGAGTTCTCATTTGCTCTGTAGTTAATTTATCTCATTTATATTTCCAGATATTGAACTCTAAAAAATCAAAATATACTCCCCCCCAAAAAAAAGTCTAACAAGTACACATAAATGCCCTCTTTCTATTTTGAAAAGTTCTAATTTACCATTTTCAGCTTCAAAATAACTTAGCATCTCTCACCGCATAATTTAAATGAACAGTGGGTAAGTTATGCTTTGAGAAATTTAAATTATCCGTTTACTCATTCGACAAATATTTATTGATTGCCTACTACATGCCAAACACTGTTGTAAGAGTTAAGTTTGCAAAAATGGAAAAGATATATTCTACATGCTGCATATACTCAATAACTAGTGGAATGACAAGTGAACAAATTTATTTTTTATTTTTAAGCAAATTAAACCAAGTTTCAAAACAATATATACAGTACAAACTGATTAAATATTTTAAAAGACATATAAATCCTTGTATGAAAATGTTGGAGATAAACAAAACACTAAATAGTGAGAATAGAGGAAGGGCGGGAGGGGATGAAATCTATTACTTTTCTCTTTATACACTTTATATCTTTTTGTACTGCTTGGATTTATTCTATTTATTTTTGCAGTAATTTCATAATTTTAATATGTATTATCTGCAGTAGCACTGTGATAGCTCCACACTGTGGATTGACACACAATACTTAGAAGAGATTTATCATATTTGTCTTTAGATAAATAATACATGTTTTAAAATTGCCTAAATATACCATTCTGAGTCATTTTATTCCACCAGGAAAATAAAGGGCTTTTTCCTCTCTTTAAAAACATTAAATACCAAAGTAACTACCTTTAAATAAATAATGTTATGATGATTATATTTAAAAATTCACAATAAGGCCAAAGCTCTCTTTCTATTAGCATGGCTGCTCAGTCTTGATCCCCGGAACACTCTGGAAAGGTGAGTGGTTTCCGGAGGAGCATGGGCTGAGGCCAGGTGGGGCCACCTACTTTTCAATCCCAGTTTTGTTTCCTTTTCCTCTGCTTTTTATTTTTTGTAGGAGAGAAGTCAGCCTTAGTCCTGGATTCAGTTCTGAAAGGTTGAGGGGAATTTCCTGTTACAAGTCAGGAAATGACCTAGGTGTTTCCAGTGCTTACCCAAAGGGTGACTGCTTTTCCAAGATCCTTGTAGCAACAGGCAGCTTCTGCTCCACTGCTCCTTCTGCTGCGAGTGTGGCAAACTGAAACATCATCCCGCAGCATCATCCCGCACATCCTGCAGTCAGCTGGTCAGAGGATGCCTAGAGCTGGTGACGCCTGGCACCTAAAACACGAATGTGCCAAGGAGAGATCTGTGACATTTGTCTGATTAGAGTGTGTGATAAAAGATTGACTCTTTTTTTCCCCAAATGAAGTAGTATTAGTTCTGTCCTTTTAAACATACACAATGCATAGGAGACTTGTTTTACTTAGAGTGGACAGTGATGCCAGGGACAAGGTCAACACCAAGAAACAAACAACAAAGAGCAAGAAAGAGAAGCAGGTAAGTGCAGCTCAGGGAGTCCGGCAGCTCTTTCTGTCAGGGTTACACGCAGCTCGCGGGTGTCTGTCTGTCTGACTCTTCTGTACCCAGAAGTGGAAGTGGACTAAATTCATCAGACAACTGCTCTAACCGGAAAATTTGCAGATTTCACCAAATAGCTCCATCTGATTTTATCTGGACAGACAGACAGAAGTAAATCATTCCACAGGCTGAAAACAAACAGATTTGGTTGTTCCTTCTCTCCAGCTATAATCCACACAAAAGGTTCCTTATGATTCTGAAATTTCCAGAGTAGAAATGGAGTGACCCGAAATGTCAAAGACCCCACTGTTTTGTAAAGAAAGTACACCTCCCGCTTTAAAACAGGAGTGAAAGAAAGGTCGCTTCATTGGGGGTCATGTGCATTCCTAGAATAATGTGGGAGAAACATGTAGTCTACACATGAACGAGTGAGTGTAGCTTCATCTCCTGTCTTGTCCACGACACTCCACTGAAGGAACAAACAGAAGCTGAAAGTGCCAGCAGATGACCGGATGCTAAGGAAGGGCTTAGTAACCAGCCAGCCGGCCAAGGGCAATCAGAGGTGCATCTGCCCTCTCATTGGAGCTAAAATTGAGAGCAAGAGACTCCCGGCAACGAGAAGAAGAGAGGCAAAGGGCCCCAGGGTCTCTGAGGAACCCATAAAGGTGCCCCTAAAAGACTCAGCCTTAAACACCTGCCAGACCTAGAGACATGGATACCAGATCACCAAACAACGGCAGGCAAGCAAGAATATTCTTATCCTCTTTACCCTCTGCCTCTTCTAGCTCTAAACCTAAAGATGTCTGAAACTTCCTTGGGGAAAGAGGGGTTAACATGCAAGAGAAAAAGAAAGAACAAACCACCCAATGGCAACAAACCTGCAGCAAGCGAACTAGAAGAAAAGAGAAGCTTTATTTTCAAATGGAAAGTAATATTTTGACCGGACAAATTCATTACTGACGAAGGATTGTTTTAATACCTAAAAGTGGACATCAAAATCATGGGACTTCCCTTACATTTTATCAAAGGCTAATGAAAGAACCAGCCCCACAGAATAAAGTTAAAGAGATATTGGGAGACAAAAATAAAGTTGCTTTATAATTACAAAAAAAGAAAGAAAGAAAGAAAATACACCTCAAAATATTCTAATTCCACGTGGGAGCAACAAAGTACTGTCTCGCCTCTGCGCCGGTTGGCGGGATCTCCGGGAGCCCAGCGGGTCTCCCCGGGAGGACCAGGAGGCTTCACTCCTACGGGAACCTGAGCGCTGGGCCGGGAGACCCTGTCGGAGCCTGGGCCTGGCTTTGCCGCGGGTAGTTTTGCACAAGGGTGTGACTTCTGTCTTTAAATTAAGGAGTTCAAAGGCCACCAGGGTTTTGTGTCTTCTGTGCCGAGGGGACGTGCAACCGCAGGGCCCTCTACCCGCCAAGAGGATGCGCCCCAAGCATCGCGAGAGGCAGTGTCTCCTGTGGGTACCACGGAGTCGCTACTCAAGAGGAGCTCTCCAGGCCGCTGGTTCTGGCCGCCCTGCGCCCACGCGGTGCCGGCCTGTGTCCACCCTCAGGGCAGTGACCACGCTCGCGCCATCTGCGGGCTCGACAGCTTCAGCTCCCAGAGCTGCTGCAGCGGGTCGCGGTTCCGGCGCTTGGCGGGCAGGGAGGCGGCCGAAAGGCGGAGGACTGGCCGCTGCAGTGTTCACCGGCGGGGCCTAGCACTATGTGCATCCCGCTTCGCCTTCCAGTTTTTATTAGAAGCTGGTGCTGACCTAGGGGTGCCTGTTGCACTATGGTGATGCTCCTGGCAAGAAATAGGTTCTTCTTTCCCTCTATGATCTCTCTGTGGTCTCCGTTCTCTGGCAGTTCAGCCTTAGGAGGACCTACCACGGCCTGCCCGGTGACCGTCCTTTAGATTTATTTTTAATGGGTGTGTATGTGTGTAGGTGCACACATCTATATATTTATTACTTATCATATGTAACATATATATATGAAGAGTAATGTGTATAATAATATATGATATTTAAATCTATAGAGAATCTAGATTAAGTATCAAGCAAGCAATTTAAAAAAATGAATTAAAGTCTATATTTTACTCTCATTTCCTTAATTTTTCTCCATTGTTCGTTTTCTGTTCCAGAATGTCATTCAGGATATAATATTGCGTTTAGTCATTGTGTCTTCTTAGGCTCCTCTTGGCTGTGATATTTTCTCAGATTTAGTCTGTTTTCAGTGATTTCGATAGTTTTGAGGATTCCTGGTCAGAAATTTTATAGAATGTCCCTCAACTGGTATTTGTCTGTCTATTTTTTTTTTTTTTCATGATTAGACTCAGATTATGGATTTTTGGGAGAAAGCCACCCAGGTAAAATGCCATTCCACCATGACGTGTCAAAGGTGTATATTATCAACATGGCATCACTGTTGATGTTAATTATCTTGCTGAGATCATTTTGTCAAGTTTCTTTACTGTACAGTGACTCCTTTTTGCCCTTTCCACAGCGTACTCTTTGGAAGGAAGCCAGTTTCCTCAGCCTACACTTGAAAACCTGGGCAGTTTCTGACTGTGAAACCCAGGAAAATGTGTGTTTGGGGAGTTAAGTGTGTGTGTGGCAAGAGGGCTAAGACTGTGGCTCTCAAGAGTTTCTCATTGTCACTGTAGGTCACACTAAGCCTCAGGCAATTTGGCAAAATTGCCTTTTCAGTGTTTCTACTAGTTTAGGGCTCTGACAGTTTCTGCTCCTTGTAAGCAGATCTCAGCTCTGACTCTGGAGTCCTCTAGCTTTCCAGATTTTAGGTTGCAGTTTTCCCTACAATCTCAATTTTTTTTTTTTTTTTGATAGGTCTGAGAAAAGCCATTGAGTTTCAGTTTGTCCAGCTTCCTCGTACTGTAAGGATGGTGCATTGATTTGCTAGGGCAGCCATAACAAAGCACCACAGGCTGGGTGGCTTAAACAACAAAAATGTATTTTCCCACAGTTCTGGAGGCTAGAAGTCAAGATATCAGCAGGTTTGGTTTCTTCTGAAGCCTCCCTCCTCAGATTATAGGTGGCCATCTCGGTCTTTTCCCTGTGTCTTCACATGGTCTTTCCTCTGTTTTTATCTGTGATCTCCTTTTCTTATAAGGATATCAGCCAGTCATATTGGGTTAGGGTGATTTCAGTGATTTCATTTTGACCTATTACAGTATCTCCAACTACAGTCATGTTTTGAGGTACTGGGAGTTAGAATTTCAGCATATGAATCTTGAAGGGATACAGTTCAGCTCATAACAGATGGTAATAACAATTTTCAGCTTTTTACTTATTGGAGCTGAAACAGGGAACTGTCAGTAAGCAAACTTTTAATGTCAATGTTTAATGTGAAGTGCTTGGGTGTACTAAATATTATTAGCAAAAGGTCTATGTTAGTCAGGGTTTTCCAAGGAAACACAACCAATAGGAGATCTCTATCTCTATCTTCTATCATCTGTTTATCTGAAGAGATTTATTATACGATATTGGCTCACTTGACTACAGAGGCTGAAAAGTCTCACCATCTGCCCACTGCTAGCTGGGGATTCAGAAAAACCTATGATGTAGTTTGAAGGCCCGAGAGCCAGAGAGCCAATGATGCAGATTTCAATCAGTGTTTGAAGGCCTGAGAACCAGGAGTACCCAGGGCAGGAGAAAATCGATGTCCTAGAATTAGAGCCAAATAATTGGTACTTATTATTAACAAAGCCAAAGAGGACGATCTCTTATAAAAAGGAGTATGACTCTGTACTGTCAGGAGCTCAGCTGATCAGAGAAAGAACTGAGCTTCCAGGTGTCAGAGTCGCCAATTAAAGCAACAAGCCATAAATGAAAGGATTAAGCCTTTCATTACTTACTATGATGGTATAAGCAAGAGTTATAAAAAACTGGAAGAAACGCCGATTCCATTGTCCCCTATTGAATGGCACAGGTAGATTAGAGCAGACGTGGTGGGTGGTAGTCATCTTACTTTTGAGGGAACGCTCAACAAAAGGCTCCAGCAGTTTTATGGACTACAGGAAGTTGGCAGGGGGAAGTGGTAGGAGTGGAAAAGTACTGGGTGCTGAGTCAGAGTGAGGGAAAGTTTGTTTCTGCCTTCTCCCCATTTATGAGGCCTCAGGAAGCCAAGGCCAAGAAGACCTTTGCCTGTGGCTTCAGATATAGAGACCTGGGAATGTAGGTGCCTGGGCTAGAAACTGAAATATGTAAGAGTGACAGGCTGGGGGCCTGTTTCCTTGACTGCAACTTAGAGACTGCTATGCACCGCTGTGCGCCAAGCCTGGTGTGGGGAAGGCAACTTTTCCCCATGTGGCCTGGCAGATAATTGCCTATGATTAGGCCTGAAAAAAATTACGTGTAGGTTTTTAACCATGAGTTAGATTCCTCATATACCAAATTATCTCTAAAGAAATTGTAACTTCAGAATAAAAGCAATTATAATCTTCAATATTATGACAGTTAAAGATAAGAAAGCAGAGATTTTAAAACAGTTTTTATATTGTTTGAAAATCTTGGTTATACTGCATAGGATACCCTAATCAATGGCATGTAATATGCATTCAACTATGGCAAATTTACTAAGAATTTCAGAATAGTTATCTTTAAATCAATGAATATACAAGCTGATTTTCATTTGAAATTGTGAAAGGAAATTTGGGATAATTGTAGAATCACTGAGAAAATGAAGTGAATTCAAACAGGGATCTTTTTATTGCTGTACAATGAGTAAACAAGTAAATGATTTATATTTCAAAAGGCAGTAGTTCTTAAATCTTACCTACAAAAAGCTTACAAACATGCTTATTATGGTAATAGTTTCAGACTTTCAGATTTAGTATTTTACAGGTAAAGCCTAAGACTGTTTTTAACAAGCTGGGTGAGGTAATTCTCATATACATGGAGGTTAGACTTGAGAGACATTTCTATATGTCTTGAGATTAGACTTTGAGAGACATTTCTATATGATTAATTTGAAGGGAAAATTTTTATTGTAAAATGAAGGGAAATATTTTGATATGGTGAAAAAAAAAAAGTCAGGGAGTTTTTAGTAGTGTCAGATCTGAGGTCTGCCAATGAGTCTTGCTGAAAATTACATAGGTAATCTCCCTAGTTCTTAGTTTTCTCATCGTAAGAATATGTGCATTTAATTGCACAACTTCAAATGTATTAAAGTTCCAAAATTCCATGTGGGTAACTAAATTATATAATGTTATGGGAAAGTTCTTTTACAACTTTTGGAATCACTCACCCTCTCACAAAAAAAAAAAAAAAAAAAAAGTGAATTCTTTCAAATTTTGAATGGGTCAGCTTTGTTTAAACTATGTGTTTTTCTGTTTTGAGGAACATTCGCAACCTTATGTACACAAGGATGCATTTCAGGAAATGGAAGTGCTCACCACTCTATGGAATCCCTCTGTTTATGTCAGGGTGGCTTTTGTGCTTCATTTTTGTAGCTAAAAGCGATGACAGATTTTCCATGAAAGAGCTTGAAATTGAGAGAGTTATTCATTGATAGCATTTGGGAGTGAGGACTATCTTAGGTTTCAATTTTATTTTTACTTCTTACTAACAAGTGAATTGCAACCAATTGTTTCCTTATATATAGTGAATCTTGAATTCCCATAAGAAAAAAAAATAAGCATCTTTTACAATATTTTGATTTTTATCCAATTGGCTCTCACTTTTTTAGAAACAACATAGAGATGTGGTTTGGCATGAAGTGTTTTCAGATGTCATATAGCCCTATGAAGGTCCAAACTCTACAACATACCTGCTGAGAAATCTTGGGCAAACACAACCATCTACAACTTAGTTTTTCAGAATCTGTAAAATAGGTATGTTAATAATAGTGGCTATCTTGTTCTCTTATAATTTGGTCATAGTGCTTTCCATTTGCAGCTCACCTTCAGCTTATGCAACATATACTAAAGCATATTTTGCGGAAATTGATTAAATTCATACATCAACAAGCAAGTGTAGAGAGCATCATGCTGAAGTACACCAATTTTCTAAAAGGTACACTTGAACCCAGATAAGTTGACAGTCTTATTCAAGGTCACACAAGTGTATTAGGACACAGGAAGCCAGCTTTACTCCATTTCTAAATATTGACCACTATAGACTAAATTGTATCATTTTCAATAAAAGTAGAGCACTGAAAGAGTCCTGACATTTTTATGTGAATTGACTGTGGTACTAAGGGTCAGGTTAATTTCTCAAGGTGCATCATTAACTCATGCTTGTGGAAAAACCTGCCTCAGAGAGCTCAGTTATCACCCATAGTTTTCTTCATGCACAGAAACCACAGTGAAACAAGAACAAGGGTGCATATCACAAAACTGAGATTATGATGGCACACCACTGTAACCCAGTGTCTCACAGAATCTCCATAAACACAAGGAAGGATTTGTCAATATGAGTTTCCTCACAGGTAACCTGTGGGTCCCCAATATCACCTTCCCTGGTCCCTAAGACCGTGAATGTGATGAGCTACCACTTTGGTGATTTATGTCACTTTAAATGGCAAAAGAGATCTTGCACATGTAATTAAGGTTATTAGTTGACTGCGTGTTTAATCAAAAGGGAGAGTATCAGGGTACAACTAATCACATAAGCCCTTTAGAAGAAGAGTTTTCTCTGGCTGATGGCCAAAGAGAAATTCAGAGAGATTCAAAACAGAAGGACCTGAAGTACCACGGCTGACTTGAAGGAATGTAATGATCTCTAGAAGTTGAGAATAGCTCCTGGCTGCCAACATTCACGAAATCAGAGACGTTAGACCTACCCCTTTAAGAACTGGATTCTGCCAACACCTGGGATGACCTTGGGAACAGATTCTTCCCAAGATCCTTCAGAAAAGAGCCCTGCCCAGCAAATACCTTGATTTGGCCTTGTGAGGCCCGAGAGCAAAGAACCCCTTTAAGCCTGCCTGGACTTCTGACCTACATATCTGTGAGCTAATGTCTGGGTGTGTTTTAAGCTGCTAATGTGTAGCAATTTGTTAGTCCGCAATAGGAAACCAATACAGAATGCTTGAACACTCAGGCTTGTGGGAAGAGGTCACCCAGAGGATGTGGCTGCTGGTTGACCGCCGAGTTGGACCTGGGCAATCAGAGCGTTCTCGCCTCCTCCTGTCTTTCGAATGTAAGTTCTGTTCACCATTCCCATAGCCAGAGCTTTTTCAAGGATGCAGCCTTGAGAGAGCATGTGTTGTTGAGACCATCTGGACTGTGTACATGACTGAACCCCTTTAAGGCCTCGATATAAACTTTTAAGATTCTGGCGCGTGGATGCAAAGACCTAGTTATCTTGCAGCTAAGACAAGCCTTGTATGTGACTTCCCTTGCTTATTAACCCTGTCACCTGCCAATCTGGGGTGATCTGCTTCCTTCTGTCTCCCCCTTTTCTCTCTGTATGGAGGCCCATTTTGAATTTTACCAGGGAAACTCCAGAAGTTGCAAACCAACAAGGCTTTCTGTATGTTTTTGCTGTTACACCTCATAAAGAATTGATGCTGTGATCACATGGTGCCCATGCTGCGGGTATAATGAGTTCCACTTTGTTGTGATGCCCGTGTGCATTGTCCAGAGCTTTTCTTATGCAGTCAAAGCTTGGAGAGAATTCTTGGGTACCTGGTGTCCTAGCAAGAAAACTCGAGGATTCCCTCTTTTTGTAGTAGGCACATATGCATTGGCCCACAAGTTCCTCAGGCCAAATAAACAACTCTACTGTCATCTACTCTTTTTTTCTTTTAAGGTGAACTTGGAGAAGTTGGTTCACCACTTTGAGACACTTTACTCTTTTACACAATGTGGCAAATAATATCTATGTCATAATATTTTCTTGAGAATGCACTGAAATGTGACACGCAGATCTAGCAAAATCTTAACTGTAGAAACTAGGAGATGGGTATTAGGCTATTCAATGCATAATTAGTTCAGCCGCTCTGTATGTTAGAAAATGTTCATCATTAAATTGCTTAAAATAAAGCTATTGCAAAGTGTAACAAGAGATGATAGGTGCTTGGGCCTAGATGGCACTGGTGGAGATGGGGCACTTGAGCTGAACGAAAAGATGTTGTGAAAGTCAGTTTGCCTGAATTTTAGTTATAATTTGTGTACTAGAATCAGGAAGATGGCAAGGATTGTTCATATGTTCTGGACCTGTGCAATTGCTGTCTTAAAAGTACTATTCATTTGTCTTCTTCGCAGAAGGAGGACTTCTTTGGGGTGTGTTTTGGTTTTGGTTGCAGAAATGTTAAATGTTACTTTAGAATCTAAGAGTTAAAATCATCAAACAAAAAATCCACCATTATTAACGATGTTCAGTTAAATATTTAGGTCTCTTGTAACTCAGATGGGCAAGAAAACCATACATAACTAAATATTGATAAACTTTATAACTGACCACTAAAAAATTGATGTGCATTATATAGTAGTTTTCTTTTTCTTTTTTTCTTTTTTTTTTTTCATTCAGTGTCAGAGAGCTCATCCTGAGGGACCTGAGTATATAGTAGCTTTAAACAAAGCTACACGAAACAGCAACAGCCTTTCTTCTTCACTTCTTCTAAATAAAATTAATTGGCATACACTTAGCACTCCAAATAGTGTCAGAGAATAAAACAACAAATAATAGATGGGGGCCCAGAATAGCAATAGGGTGGGAAGTATTTGAAAGTTGCAGATGTTTTAGACAATTATGAAGTTGGAGCCACAGTCCACACAAGATTGCTCTGACTTATGATACAAATTTCAGGCTCAGGGTGGTTTCCCTAAACCACCCTCAGTTTCAATAATTTGCTAGAAAGATTTGCAGAACTCACTGAGAATTGTTACATTTGTCAGAATGTTGTGTAAAGGATACAGAAGAAAATTAGCGGAGGGGAGAAGTGCATAGAGTAGACACCAGACGTGGAGCTTCCTTTGTTGTCCCTCCATGGAGTCGTGACTGCGTTACTCACAAGGCATCAGCGTGAGACAATACATGGAGAGCTGCCAACCAGGGAAGCTCCACTTAGCCTCGACTGTAGAGGTGTTACTGGGGCTCCATCAAATGTGCATGATTCATTGATTTATTGCCCACTTGGTTGATCTTTGTCTCCAGGTCAGCTGATGCTGTGTGATCCACAGCCTCCACCCTAAATCATATTGTTGGTTTTCCTAGCATGACCAGCCCCAACCAGCCCCAACCCTGAACACAGACACTACCGTCAGGCATGACATTCTAAGAGTTTAGAGATTTAATGCCTAGAATCTGAGGGCAAAGGCCAGATCTCTTTTTGGGCAAAACTAAGTTCTTTCTTACACAGAGGTTTTTTTGAAGAAAGAAGTATGGGCACCTCATTATTTTACAAAATTGGCTGACATCTTGCTCTAGTATGCTACGGTATAAGTGTGACAGTGTTGTTTAAAAATCCCAAGTCAATGCTTTTACAATTTCTGGCCAACATAAGGTAGGCATTACCTCAGAAGGAGTAAGTGCGTACGTTATAGACAAGATGACAGTGGCTTAAATTATCTATCAAGTTAAGTGATCTCACTGTGTAATTCATCTCCATTGAATTCAAGCTGCCTTAATCAGTTGGCTGGTAGTATTGTGAAACAGTTTGCAGTTGCTAAGTTGTTTTAAAAGTGTTTCGATGCTGTTTATCAGGCAATACTCATAGTTAAATGAGAAGTAAACCAGAAACTTCTGTTCAAATATTAGAGAATTTCCCTTACATGCCCCTAACCCCCATTTTTAACTCTGGTTGAGCAAGATTAAGGTCCAGTACAGAATCATTACTTAGGAAGAGAATTTCATCTGGATTACTATTGATGTATCCTTCTCTGACATCTCATATTATTCAGATTCATACTTCCTTCAGTTTTCTCAAAGACTTTCAGCTGATACACCAGATAGATCTCCCTAGTTTTCATCAATCTTTCTCTACGTCACAGTAAATTCATTCATTCCTTCTTTTATTTAACAAATATTTATTAGATGGCAACTATATGTGATATGCTAAGGTTACAAAGATGCATGAGTCACAGCTACCGTTAGAGTCGGTAAAGGAAACACTGTGTGAACACATTATACGGTCAAATAAGTACTATGAGATTCAAATGCAGACTTTTAGGAGTCCAAAAGGAAGGAGGGACCAACATATTTGGGACTGGCATTGGAAATGTGTACAGGTGTCTTTAGCCCAGGATGATAAGAGGAGATTTATATTTATCAATACACATTTTGGGAGAATTGGGGGCTGAAGACTAGAGGTAAGAGGAAATAGGCATTAAGGATGAGGTGATGGGGCACTCTACCAAAGAAATCACGTGGATCTGCAAACAGATATTCTGTTTGTGGAATTTCAAAATGTCTAGATTTAATGTTTAAATCAAAAGTGGTAGGAGATAATAAATAAATAAAAACATTAAGCTGTTGCTGCAGAAGATGGGGAATCATTGAAGATTTTAAATGGAAGACTGGCATGATCAGAATTGTGTTAGAAAGATCAACTGCAAAGATTTCCATTTTCATAGGATAAAAAAGGAGTGGTGTTGCTTCCTGGTATAAAATCCTTCAGTATCTAATATTTTTGCTCAGGGTAAAATTCATAAACTTTATAATTGCTTCACATTCTTGTACATGTTGGCTTACACAGCTTCATCTTTCACTATCTTTTGGCTCATAGGTTGTGTTCAAGCATACTGAATTTTAGCTTAGTTATATCTTCTACCATTTGGTTCTGAAAACAGAACCAGTTTTAGAGTAGACTGCTGTATCTTTCATTGAGCACCAGATCAGTCAAAAATAACATTGAATCAACAAATATGAACAAGCCCATTAACTGGAATTTTGCTTGTGTTTTATATTTAGAAGAATAATAAATCCCTTTTCGGGGGGAAAGGAGTAACTATCAAAGTTTCTGTTCACATTCCTGGAATCAGTAAAAATTCAGCCTGATTCCTCTACGTAAGGACCTGTGTCGTGGTAATTCATGTTTATTGATACCTTCATTACCTGCAAGATACTTATTCATAAAAAAATAACAAACATGGATTGTTTTTGTTTGTTTTGATAAGGAAAGGAGTAGATAATGATGGCAAAAATAAGACGTTTTGGCTAATTCCTATATAGCAAACACTATATACTATATACATATTTACTATATACTATATCTACTATCTATCTACTATATACATACTATACTATATATATACTATTACCATATATAGTATGTATATATAGTATACATATATATGTATGTAGTATATGTATACTATATATTGTACATACTGTATATGTACTATGTTTTATATATATGTGATGTTATTGGTACACTCACATTCACACATAATGCCATAAGGCTGCATTCTAGGTTATTCTGGTTAATGGAGGTATGAATTTGATTTTGATTATCGTTAGTTGGTAAGAAACCATCAATACTCTAAGAAGGGTTCAACCAATGGGCTAGTACAAGCAACACCATTTTATAATGAAAATAGTATCAGTCTGGCATGCAGAAGGCCCCAATTCTGGTCTCAACATTGGACACTAAAGTCTGTGTGACTTGAGTCAGACAAGTCACTTCTCTGTGGTTCAGTTTTCTTATTCATAAATTAAGGTTCTTGGAAATGTGTGGTTCAAAGTAGATTTTTTTCTTAGGTCTTTTTCAGCTCATATTGTCTAAAATGTACTTCTATAATTTTAACAGTTTCAAAGCAGGCTGTAAAGTTTAAAGTTTATTAAAGTTTTTTCAGGTTAGATGTAGAACAATGCTTAGCGTGTGGGAGTTATAAAGACGTCTATGGTTGACTTGAATATTTTAAAACAAAGAGCAGGAGTTTGAAAAGGCAGCAGAAATTTCAACAGATGACATTAACATGGGAGAAAGAGTAAATAATAAAGAAAAAAACAACAAGCTACACAGGACTTAGATCATTTAAGTGCTAAAAGATGAAAGCTAGTTCAAAATAGCTCTAACTCAGAACAGTGACACATCTCTGCAGAAAGGAATATCAAACAATTGTATATCATTAAGTCTAAGGTATCAAAGTAAAAGAATAAAGGTAATTTTGTGTATATTATTAAGTATGAGTGATTGGTAATAATAAGTAATGAGATTTTTTAAAAGCCGAACATTAAAAAGAAAGAGCAACTATAATTAAGAAGGGCATGCAGAGTCTAAAGAATCACTGAACAATGATAATCTCAATTATAGGAAAAAATATGAAGAAACTAGGAGAAAGAATGTCAGAAGTTCTACTACGAATAAAATCATAAATGGTTTCCATTAGGTATACTTTATTTAAACAAAAGTAAAAGAAAACTTTGTCTATTTGCCAAAATTTAGGAAACTTTCTAGAAACTATTGTCCATGTTCTTGTTGAATCTCAGACCCATTGAGAAGGTGAATATAGCAAGAAAGGCCTGGCTCTCCTGTGTTCTGAAGCTAGATTCCTGTATTTGTTCATCTTTCACCAGTATGACTTATGAAAGACTAATTGCTGGAAGTTAATCAGCTGGAGGCTGTGCCTTGACCAAGTACTAACATTCATTCATGCAGTCTTGGACCCGAGATCCTTCTTAGGATAATTCTCTGTGTCAACAGAGTGCAGGGATCAGACCCTACCAGAGTGATATGCACTTGCTCAAGCTGCCCTACAACTTTCCTTTCCTATGAATGTTGCTCTTGATAGTAACTTAATCTCATTTAATAAATGAGCAGGCATGTTTTACTGTATGCATGAGTGTATGTTTGGGAAACTGTAATAAAAATTAAAAATAGGTGCATTCACCCACTTATTATGTGCAGGTTGGAGACTAATGATTTGTCTCCCTCTTACGTCACTCGAGAGCTTTGAACCAACTGACAGATTAGTCATGAGGAGCAGATACATAGACATCCGTGTATGGATTTCATTAAGAATAAAACTAGTTAAAGACGGAGACTTGGACCAGTGGGCAAATGTGCTTCTGAATCACCGCTCTCCCCCACCTTCACTCTCACTGTCTTTGGCAGAACTGCTTCCTGCAAAAGTCGTTGGACAATTCAGAGAGACTGAACAATGTACGTTCTTTCCTTTGCTCAACCAGACAAACAAAGACCAGTTGTGGGTTATAATTGGCTGGGAGTGCTCTTCTGGGCAATGGAATAGAAGTTCCTTCCCACCCATGAGGAACAGGAGATAAGTTCCTACCCCTACTCCCCCCAGTTTAGGACCAGTCTATCTCAGGACCCCAAGACAGCATAGTAACGGCTTTGTCATTTGAGTGCCTCTGATTCCACTTCTTTGGCATTCTTGCTTCCTTTTTGACTTTTTAGTCATTTTACTTTAACCTTTACTTTACTTTAACCTTGTCATCTGTCAAGTGTGACTCTTGTAAGGAACATTTCTTTTTAATCATGTCTGACAGTCTTTTCAGTTAATTTTAATAGTCCATTTACTATCAGTGTAATCAGTGTTATATTGGGTTTTGATCTACCATCTTTATTTTCATTTTTTTTGTCTCATATGTATTATGTCCCTTATTCTCATCTTTCTTATCTTGTTTTGGATTAATTAATTGAAGTTATGTTTGTTGTTATTATTTCATTATTCTTCTCAATTACCTTGTTAGACTTACGTTATTTAACCATTGTTTTTAAGGGTTAGCCTAAAGACTGCAGCATATATCCTTGGCATATTTTGTCTTAATATAAAATAGTACTTTTACCACTTTGTAAATAATTCTAGGAACTTATAATACTTAACTCCACTTGCACCTACAATACTTAACTCCACCTGCTTTTTGCTTATTGTAGTCATGATTTTAATCTCACATATATTTTACTTCATTTTTAGAGACATTATCATCATTTTTATAGTCAATGTTCAGTTATATTCATCCACATATTAACCTTTTATTTTTGCTTTTTATTTTTTCCTACATTTTCATGTTTCTAACTAGAGTCATTTTGCTTCTGCCTGAACAGATCCTTAAGTAATTCTATTTGGGTAGATCTGCTGGTAACAAATTATATCAGATTTTTATTCATCTAGAATCACCTGTATTTTGCCATCAATCTATATACTGTTATCCCTAGAAAGATTCCTAACTTAGCAGTTTTTTCCCAGCACTTTAAAAATGTAATGCAGTTTTTTCCTGGATTTCATTGTTTTTGTGGAGAAATCAGATCTTTTTTTTTTTTTTTAAATATACAGTGACAGGTATCCACAATTATGGTAGTGTACAGAATAGTTTCACTGCCCTACACATGCTTTGTGCTCCACTTGTTCATCCCTCCCTCTCCCCTAGCTCCTGGCAACCACTTGTCTTTTTACTGTCTCCGTAGTTTTGCCTTTTCCAGACTGTCATATGAGAAGCACATAGTATGTAGCGTTTTCACATTGGCTTCTTTAACTTAGAAATATAACTCCTCCATGTATTTTCATGGCTTGATAGCTCAGTTATTTTCAGTGCTGAATAATATTCTGTTGTCTGGATGTACCACAATTCATTTATTCATTCACTCACTGATGGGTATCTTGGTTGCTTTCAAGCTTTGGCTATTATGAGTAAAGCTTCTTTCTATGAACATGTGTGTGTAGGTTTTGTAAGGACATAAGTTTTCAAATACTTTAGATAAATACTACTTAGCAAAATTCTCTTTTTAAAGAAATTCATTTCTCTCTGTGTATGTGTAATATTTCATCTTAGTCATGAGTTGTCAGCCATTTTACAAACAACCAAAACAACAAAAATGCCCTTTTTGTGTGTTTTTTGTATTTCTTGAATTCTCAGTTTGTGAGGGAAATTTTCATCTATTGCTTCTTCCCTATTTTCTCTCAATATTCCTTTCTGGGACTAAATCAAACGTGGTTTAGTCCCAAATGTTATTCACATTTTCCATCCCTTCCTCTCTCCAATCCATACCCTGCTTATTTTCTACTTATCTGTTTGTCATATTACTAACATTTTCTTCTGCTGTGTCAAATCTGCACCTAAACCCATCTGTTTAGTTAGTTTCAATTACAGACTTGTTTTCCTTTTAGATATTCCATTTAATTGACTTAATTTTTTAAAGATGATGGTTAGTGGAATTTCCATCTTGTCATTTATTCTCTGGAACATATTTATTACTGTTTTATTTTTTTTTTAAGAACTATGTTTTCTAAACCCAATACCTGTGTCACTTGTAGGTCTGCTTCTGTTTTTAATTTTTTTTGTTCTTTTTTGTAATATAAATGATAAATTTTATTTGACTATCTTACATGGTATATAAAACACTATTTAGTCTCTACATGTATAATAACTCTCAAGAGAGAGTTTATTCTGCCTTTTAATAGACAGGTTGAGTGGATGAAGGCACCTTAAATCTAATAAGAGACTCAATGGACTTGTGAGTTGGGTTAAATTGTTTATAAGGCTTGATCCATTTCTATATCCTTTAATCTGCATTGTTTTTAGCTCACTGTCTTCAAACAAAAGAAATCATACAATTATAGAATCAAGGATATGGGAAGTACCTTCGAGATCATTAACCAAGTGCTTTCATTTTTACTGTAGAAAGAATGCAACAAGAATGTGTATTACTTGGCATGAGTTTGCACAGATACTAAGTAGAAATTCCAAAACTAGAGCCCAAATACCTTGTACTGCAACTTGCTGTTCTTACATCTACTGAAGTGGTCAGTTTTGTGCTCTCCTCGTGTACTGGTCAGGATCTTCTAACCTAATTCAGAAATCAACCCCTCTTAACGTAAGCTGATATACAATTTACTAGAGTTTCATGTTCTAGCTCATAACATTGCTGGAAGTCTAGAGAGCAAGGCTCAGAAAATGCTCAGGGTCTAAGATCGGCAGCAGAGAGTATGGGCCACATCACCGACAGGAACAGTGTGCTGAGGGCTCCCTGCTGGCGCCTCCAGCAGTGGTCCTCCTGGATCCTGCCAAATGTTCACACAGTGAACAAACTTGAAATTCTTCATTTGTCTTTGCCTCAGTCACTCACAGTTCAGAATTCTGGGGAAAAGCACCTTATTAGCCAAGCTTTGATCACATGATGTTTCCATAGCAGTCTAGGGTGCAGAGTAAAACGTTATAAGGGCACATTAAAATATGTGTGTGTGTATCTATATATATCTGAATCACTATTTTAGTGTGGTGTACAGAGATCTTTCAATGAAGAGACTTGATTTTTCATTTAGAACCCAAAGTATTAAAACATTTAGACAATTAATAGGAACTCTGATTGTCTTTCTTTTCTTATCTGTAAAATAAGAATAGTAATCCTTGCCTTTTCCTAACTTGCAGAGATATTACAAAGATCTTAGAAGTCATACAAAGTAAATGGGATATATAAACATCATTTTTGACATAAGATACCACAAGATAATAATCATTTTACTAAAATGAACAAAGACATCATAAATTTCCTTTTTTTCCCTTATAGCTATCTTACCTGTAAATTAAAAGTGAACTCTTTGGCAAAATCAGCAAAACTTTCATGAGAATTGGAGTAATAGTTTTAAGCTACCATAAGTTGATCTTTAAATATTTTCAATACACGCAAAAACCATAATGTATGGTTAAACTGAACATTATTTGTAGCCAAATGAGGTCCATATTTTTAGTTTCATTTGAAGCCCAGTGTCCTAAATCATTTTCATTATTAAAGAGGCCATATATCAATTTCTGCATTTCATTTTGCTCTAGCAGTCGCTTGTAAGACATTTTAGTTTCTAGGCCGTCATTCTTAAATCCTCGGTACGTTGTTGATTATATATATCCATGTGACCAATTACACAGCAGAGCAGATGATCTCTGTGGCAGTCGAATATGTATGAGAGACTTTATTCATCCGGTAGACAGTCTCAGCAGAGAGGTCAATAAGAAACTGAGTATGAGACTGTAGTTTTTTTTTTCTCCATCTGGTGTTTGCTCTCTGTCAAGACTAAGGCTCATTAGCATTGCTATGAAACAAAATTGCAGTGCCATTAGTATAAGTTGATTGATAGTTACTTTTCAGATTCTTTGATAGAAACCTATCTAAACAAAACATTCACATATGTAAACACTAACACATAGTTCTATTCTGGGTCAAAATTTTCCTCTGTATTTAATCAATCTATTATGACCATTGAAATGATAATATATCTATCTCCTAAAAATATATTAGGTAATAAAATAGAAGCTGATTTTACGATGAACATTTTTTAATTTTTTTTAATATTTATTTATTTATTGGCTGCCATTGGGTCTTTGTTGCTATGGGAGGGCTTTCTCTAGCTACAAGGAGCAGGGGCTACTCTTCGTTGCAATGTGTGGGCAGGCTTCTCATTGCTGTGGCTTCTCTTGTTGCAGAGCACGTACTCTAGGTGCATGGGTTTCAGTAGTTGTGGCATGTGGGCTCAATAGTTGTGGCTCACGGGATCTAGAGCGCAGGCTCAGTAGTTGTGGTGCACGGGCTTAGTTGGCCTGCAGCATGTGGGATCTTCCCAGACCAGGGCTCAAACCAGTGTCCCCTGCATTGGCAGGCAGATGCTTAAACACTGTGCCACCAGGGAAGCCCAGGATGAACATTTTTTTTAAATCAGCAACTCCAAAAGTAACAGTTGAATTTATAAATTCTGCAAGAAAAGTTGTACTGTATTCTAAGAAGTTAATTTGAGTATTGTGACAGTTAATTTATGTTTCAAATTTACTGGATCACAGGATGTCCAGATATTGGTTTAAAGATTATTTCTGTGTGTATCTGTGAGGGTGTTTCTGGAAGAGAGAGAATTTGAATCAACAGACTGAGCAAAGTGGATTGCCCTCTCCAATGTGGAAAAGCATCTTTCAATCCGTTGAGGGCCTGAAGAGAAGAAAAGGTTGGAGGAAGGGAGAATTTGCCCTTTCTCTGCCAGACTGCTTGAGTTGGGACATTGATCTTCTTCCCTCAGCACTCCTGGTTCTCAGGCCTTCAGACTCTATCTGCAATCTACACTATATGCTCTCTGGCTCTCAGGCCTTCAAACTACACCACTGGCCTTCCTTGGTTTGCAGCTTGTAGATGTGACTTCTCAGGCTCCATAATTATATGAGCCAGTACTTTAAACTAAATCTCTTTCTGTAAATTCTTATATCCTATTGCCTTTGTTTCTCTGGAGGAGGCTGCAGTCTATAGCTGTGGTAGGAAGTCACAGATGATAAACAGAAAAAATGGCTGAATTTTATCCTTTTTAACCTTATCTTCTAATATTATGTTACAGAAAATAGAAGTAATTTAATGATAATTTACTGACTTTCACAGGCGATGAAAGTTTAGAAAGTTTTTCTGTGTAAAAAAATTTCAAGAACAAACAAAGCTGTCACCTCAAAATTATCCTAAAATGATAAACAAATAATTAGTGACTTTTCTCTTTGCATAATAAATCATTAAAGTGACAGAAAGACAGTGATATAATAAAATCTGTATTGTATTAACAATCCTTGTTTAATATTTGACATTGTCAGCAGATTAATATATTTATGTCTACTAAAATATTCGAAAAATTTCTACTGCCTTTCCTGAACAACATGGATAAAATCATTGATGTATTTTATTTATTATAATCAAAATTTGGCAATATCTTGATTTTATAAAAAAATATCACTATCAAACAGAATTATTGGAAAACCTGGTTGAAAATGAAAGCATGTTTTTGGAAGTGTGGAGGCTGCTTTACTTAAATGTTTGGTGGTAATATAATGACATATCTGATATATAGTGTATATGTCAGAATACATAGCATAAAATGTAGATTTAGAGTTTAGAGGCTAGAAATATATTTACAAAACAACACAAACCAAACACATAAACTGAAGGCATTATTATGATTAATGTCCTGATTAAGCACACATAAGCTAAGAATTTGTCTTCTAAGCCTCATTGCATCAAATTGACCAGGTCCTACACTTGTCTGGTCATTTGAAGCTACATTTATACTTTCTAAGTATGCAAAACCAGTTTGAGGAAAATAATTCTCAAAATTATGCAAAATTCAAAGGTTTAGATTATTTAGGTAGATGGGTAATTGAAGAATCCTAATCAGAAAATGCTACTTTGTATTAAAGGCTAAATGGAATTCACACTCTTCATAGAAAAAACTAACTGAATTTTAAGATGAAAAGCCGCAGAATTCTGAAATATATGCCTGACGCTTTACATAGAATGCCAAGAAAACCTCTTCTTTCATCACATATGAAATGATTTTTTGAGTAAACATAACTGAGAATTTTCTAGAGAGCCTTGGACTGAAAATGGTCACTGTACATCACTGAGTCATTTCAGGCAACATTAAAAAGTATTTTTGGCCATACCTGTCGAGCAGCAGATCACACCCTCCTCAGTGGGAGGGCCTGCCTTAGTCCCCGCCTTTAATCCGTACTTGCATAGTGCAGCATTTGGGGGTTATGTTCTAAGCCTTGTCTGAAACCTCATACATTTATGAGATAAGGAGACTTCAGTACGGTCTCATGAAATTTTCCGGGTCGGACTTTCTGTGTCTGAAGTGAGGAATGGAGTTGTGCTGAGTTTTCCTGGGGGGCACATTGTTGCCCAGGATTACCTTCTGGGGTTCAGCGATCCTCAGAAAATGGAGAATTATGAAAGCAACTTGCCTGGAGATCAAGCAGTACATGTGCAGGATTTAATGAAACATGGTTGATCTGGTAGAGAATCTACCTTCTTTTTTTTTTAACTCTGATACTTTTATTATTTTTTTTATTTTATTTTTATTAATTTTATTTATTTATTTATTTTTGGGGATACACCAAGTCCAATCATCTGTTTCCATACACATATCCCCACAATCCCCCCTCCCTTGAGTCCCCCCCCACCCTCCCTCGAGTCCCCCCCCACCCTCCCCGTCCCAGTCCTCTAAGGCATCTTCCATCCTCGAGTTGAACTCCCTTTGTTATACAACAACTTCTCACTGGCTATCTGTTTTACAGTTGGTAGTATATATATGTCTGTGCTACTCTCTCACTTCGTCTCAGCTTCCCCCTCACCTTCCCCCGCCCCCTCCCATACCTCAAGTTCTCCAGTCCATTCTCTGTATCTGCTTCCTTGTTCTTGTCACTGAGTTCATCAGTACCATTTTTAGATTCCGTATATGTGAGTTAGCATACAATATTTGTCTTTCTCTTTCTGACTTACTTCACTCTGTATGACAGACTCTAGGTCTATCCACCTCATTACATATAGCTCCATCTCATCCCTTTTTATAGCTGAGTAATAGTCCATTGTGTATATATGCCACATCTTCTTTATCCATTCATTTGTTGATGGGCATTTAGGTTGCTTCCATGTCCTGGCTATTGTAAATAGTGCTGCAATAAACATTATGGTACAAGTTTCTTTTGGGATTATGGTTTTCTTTAGGTATATCCCCAGGAGTGGGATGACTGGATCATATGGTAGTTCTATTTGTAGTTTTTTAAGGAAGCTCCAAATTGTTTTTCATAGTGGCTGTACCAACTTACAGTCCCACCAACAGTGCAGGAGAGTTCCCTTTTCTCCACACCCTCTCCAACATTTGTTGTTTCCAGATTTTGTGATGATGGCCCTACCTTCCTTTTTAAGGGGTTTCCTGTCTTTTATACTTTTTAACTTAATAGCTGGGGAAAAAACTGGAATTTCCAAACCCTTCACAAAAACAAAGATGACATTTTGTTGTTGTTGTTCTGGTCTCTGACTTTTGTATGCATGGAACGTTCATGGGTGGGTGAGAAAAGAATATAATTCCGAAGTTATTCTCATATTAGGGATATGAGAATAACTGGGAATTGAGAATTGTGAAGATACTCATTAGAGATGGTGTGATTCACAGCATTGGAAATAAATATTCAAAGTGCAGTGTTTTGGGGGGTGTGTAAGGCACAAATTTGAAATATTCCCATCTTATGTTTTTATTTGAGGTATAAGAGTGCGTAATCATAAATACAAGAAACGTAATCATTGCATCACTTGGCTATAACAGAATTAGCAACATATGTATATTTCTCAAGCATCAATTTCTCAAGTTACATATCTATTATACCAAAATTCTGAGAAAGGAAACGAATATAATTGACTAGCGGTCAGGGTTGGGATAGTGGTTGCAGTTTGGCATAGGTGCGAAAACCTGAGATTCAGAGATTAAGTTAAATTTCTAGATCTGTTATTTATTAGCTTTGTTTTGGAGAAATCCCTTAGCCACTGTGAGCTTTGGTTTTGTCTTTTGTCCAGAGGAGATAACTTTCTACCTCTTGGGGCTAATACGAATATCATGTAAGTTGACATACATTTTTAATGAAGAACATCATATAATTTTTACTTACAGAGCCATGAAAAATGAACCTTGAATACACCATAGTTATATGGGTATCAGCACTGTTCAGCTTTTTTGATTCAATCATCAGTGGAATTAAAATTTACTTAAAATCCATTGTTAACCTCCTGAAATATTCTGATTATCAGCACTGGTGATTTTGGTTTTTTGAGGCTTGGGAACATTCTTATTCAGTTCAATTAAACATATTTATTGAGCACTTTTTAAGTATAAAGACTGAACTAAATATGGGAAGAGAAAGGGAAAGAGAGAGTGAGAGGACAGGAGAGAGAAAGGTTTCCTGGCATAAAGATATCTGGAGATACACCACCCAAACAGATAAATTTCAATAAAATAAAAAGGGTAGTATGATAATATTACCAGTTTGTATTTATTGTGTACTTTGGGCCTGAAAAAGACCTAACTGTACTTTATTTTCATTACGACACTGTTTCCTCACAGTAAATCTATGCTGAAGATACAAATATCGCCACATTTTTTTTAATTGGGGTATCGTTGTTTTACAATGTTGTGTTAGTTTCTACTGTACAATGAAGTAGAGTTCCCTGTGCTATACAGCAGGTTCTCATTAGTTATCTATTTTCTACATTAGTGTATATATGTCAATCCCAATCTCCCAATGCATCCCAGCCCCCTTCCCCCCTTGATGTCCAAACATTTGTTCTGGACGTTAGTGTCTCTATTTCTGCCTTGCAAACCGGTTCATCTGTACCATTTTTCTAGATTCCACATAAATGTGTTAATATACAATATTTGTTTTTCTTTCTGACTTACTCTGCTCTGTATGACAGCCTCTAAGTCCATCCACACCTCTGCAAAGGATCCATTTTCGTACCTTTTTATGGCTGTATCTCCACATTCTTTAAGAAGAAAACTAAAGCACAGGTATGATTAGTTAAATTGTTAGAGATTGCACAGCTAGCCTGATTAATTAAATTGTAATGGGTTGCACAGCTAGCAAGCATAAAACCTTGGTGCAATCTCCAATGTAACTGTTTGGCTCTTTCAGTAATTTTGGTTTGAAAATTCAGAAGTCAGGGTTTCAAAACCAAGTCAGAGAATATTTGTGAAGGAGTTGATATTCAAATATGATTCAAAGAAATAAACACAAAGTAGGCAAATGTGTTAAAGTGGGGCTTTACGTTTGAAAAGTGTGTGAGCAGAGGCACTGACTAAAGGACAACCTTATATATGCAAAAAAACACAAGATGCTTGGTGCTGGTGCTGATAAAATGGGAAGGCTTGAGGGGTAAAAAGGATTGCAAATGCCAGTTTATAAAGGCAGGGTGTGTCCTATTTGGAAGCTTTGGGTTTAGCTCAAGGACAATGATAAGCTTAACGGAACTTTATGTGAGAAAAGGGACAGTTGAATTTGAATATTTATTGCTCTCTGGCTATTTTAGGGAGGGTGAATTCAAAGATGATGAGATTAGCCTTAGGGAGACCAGTTAGAAGGATTTTGAAGTTATCCAGTGGAGAAATGATTGGGGTCACAGCTAAAGCAATGAGAGTCGAAATGGAAAGAAGGAAATGAACTTGAGAAATAGAAAGGCACATCAGCCGGGCTGGGTGATTGTGTTAGGGGGTGTAGTGTGTGCAGCCTGGGAGGGGAAAGGTATGTGATAACTCCCAGTTTCATACTCGCATTATTGAGAGTCGTGCCCTCAAAAAAGCCAGGAAGTACTGTGAAGATAATGAGCTTGTGGGGCCTATAAACCACTAATGAGACGTTTCACAGGTGTTTAGATGTAACAGTTTGAAGCCAGAGGAGTCACCTGAGCAGAGATTTGGGCGTCACTGGCATACAGATAGTCATTAAAACCGTGATAGTGGATGAGGGTGCTCACGGGCAATTTGGGATAATGAAACGGAGAAGCCCTTTCTTTCCAAGGATGGTGGCATCAAAGTGACCTGAATACCTAACAAGTTAGTACACCGGAACCTATCCCCCTTCCCGCACCCAAGACTAATGAAGCCTTAAAGCTGGTGCACTGTCAAAGGGGACCCTGGCCAACAAGTACTTAGGAATCACCTGGGCCACTTGTTGAAAATGTTAACTTCTTTGCCCTGCCCAGACATAATTAAAGTCCTCTGAAGGTAGAACCCAGAAACACGCATGTTCAGACAGTTCTCCAGGTGATTCTATTCATTTCAAACCTAAGAAAGAGCAACTTTAGTCGGTGCTTCCAAAATAAGATCGAGCATACAAATCACCTGGGCATTATGTTAAAAAGTAGATTCAAATTCTGTTTATCTGGAATGAAGCCTGATGGGCTTTATTTTTAATAAACTTTTCAGTTGGGATGCTGCTTCTATTCCAGGCACACACTGAGAAGAAAGGCCTGGGAGCGCATAATGCCCTCTCAAATCAGAGCTGACCAGCTGTAAATTATCACTATATTTTGGTTGTTTTTATTATTATTATTATTTTATTGGTACTGTTATTATCTAAAAGTAGCTTATGGTTTCTGCTGCATTGATTTACTTTGGAATGCCATTCGTATTCTTTTGAGTCTGTTTCTAATTTTGGAGCCACAATTGAAAAGAACAATCTCATTAATAGTACTGGCTTGAGAAATTTAATCACTTTTACTTACTTAATGCTTTTTAAAAAGAACTCCTCAAAACTCGAAATATGCAATATGAGTACCCAAGAGGGGAAGCGAGAGGCTATTTTACAAGTGTATTTGATGACAAGACCTTTCTGCCTGGAATGCTTATTAAGATCTCAAGGGAACACAGTTTGGGAACATTGCCTGAAGCCACACAAGAGTTGACTTGAGAATTATTTTTGCATGTCATTTTCAGTTTGCTGTAATATATCTATAGTTAGGCTCTTGAAAGCAAAGTTTTCCCAGTGTTGTGGGTACTTATGTGCAAGGCTCATAGGTACCTGGTTTCAAATCCTGTCTTCATCTCTAGTCTGGATGTAGTTAAGCGAGTTTCTTAGCTCTTCTGAATTTCACTTTACTCTTCTGTGAAAGTGGCATATTAATAGTTTGTATCCCAGAACAAAGTAATAAAACATTCAGCATGTTGCCTAGTGTATAGTAAGCATTCAGTAACTTCTACCTTATAGCTATTGTGAATTTAGTCCTTCTTAATTAACCCTATTTTTTTATACATGGAGTTCAAAGTTTATGTTTTCAGTTATATATACATATATATATATATACACATATACATATGTATATGGTATACTTTACCTAAGTATTATATTGGAGCTTCTTATAATTAGAAAAGAAATATAAAAAAAACAAGTGAAAAAATAAGTGACACCTCTTCCAGAACCCTTCTTGAGTATATAGTACTGGGATTTGACCCAACTGCCTCTTCATTCCATTCCACATGGTACTTTCAGCCCTAAGCACTTATATAGGTTCTCAACTCTGGTGATTTTGTTTTTACTTCCCTACATTCATTTGTTGTTGTTTGGTTATTGCTTAAAGTTACTTTTTAAAACTTAAAGTGTATATCCTTTCCATTAAATTATAAACACCATGAGCCTGAGAATAATGTCACTTTATACTTCAGTATTTACTCATAACTTAAAAGGTCATTAACAAAGGTAAATGATTAAATACTTTTCCACATTAGCAAAATAAACATCTAAACTTTGTAAAGGAAACTCTCACATTGAATTTATCTTAGAAGATGTTTTGTGTAACTCTACATTTTCTAATTTTTAGTGTGTCCGATGCAAAATGTACGTGAATTATTGATTAAACTTGAGTCCGCTCTTAACCATTGTACTATAATAGGGGGGAACCATAAGAATAAAATTACAGTGAGATATGATATGGCTTAGATAAGGGTCTCAGAAGTGAAGATGGATACAATTTGGATTTTAGGTCCTTAAAGGTTTTTTTATTTCTGATAAATTTAAGAGAAGGAAAAGAGGGAATCCAGGATTTTTCAAGGTATTATACTTGACTAACTCAGCGGACTCTTGTACCCCTTACTGAGATGGGAATGACTAGAGAAGCATTTTGAGATGCAGGTGAATCAAGAGTTCTTTCTGATATTGTTAACTTTGAATTGCCTGTTGATGTAAAGAAACATGCACTGCATGAGAGATGCGAGTTTAAGTTTTATTGAGGGTCTTACTGAGGACTATAGCCTGGGAGACAGTCACTTAGTATCTCTGAGTAAATTCCTGCACAGAGGCAGGGGAGAAGTCAGTGTATATATGATTTTTGCGTGCTAGGAAATCCATGTAGTCAAGCATACATATTGGTAAAAGTATACTGCTAATCACAAAGAACAGATATCTCAAGTTAATGACTTCAGAGCTTTTCAATGTATTGGAAGATGTAGGAATCTGAGGACATCGAAATTTTTCCTGATACATGCATCCAAAGCACAGAGGGCCTCATTCTGTTTTTCATACTGATTCGTCTCTGGGTGCAACGTCAGTGGGCCACTGCAGTGAATTTCGACTTAACCCTTGTAGAATTGTCTAATGAGCTGAACTTTTTTCTTTACATGTTCACATGTCTAATAAACACCCACCTGGGTATGTCAAGTAAAATGAGTGTGCTGGAGTCTGGAATTCTAGGCAAAGTTAGGGCCTGAAATTCAGCTCTTGGACTCGTTGGCATCTACCTGACATTACGTGTCACAATTCTGAGCAGAGTCGCTTAAAGAGACTTTATTCATGAAAGATATAAGGGGTCCAATAACAAAGTCCTATGTGAATATTCTCTGAAAACAGAGGCTGAACAGCAGGAAGGAAACGGAAATGAAACAGGAAAAATCACAGTCAGTAAAATGGGTAGAACAAATGAAAAATTGGAGAGTGTGTTTCCACAAAGGTTAGACAGCAAATGTGTCATGGAGGAGAATGTGGCATCATGTGTTGAGTGCTGCAGACTCAATAAAATCTGAATAGAAAGGTGACACCTGGATTTGACCATGTTCATGTCATTGGTGGTCTCGAGAAAAGTGGTTTCATTGGAATGTTTGACAATGAGGTCTATTTGGAGAGGTTTGCAGAGAAAATGCGAGGTGAAGGAGTGGAGATAACAGTAAAATACCTTTCTTTCTTTCTTTCTTTCTTTCTTTCTTTCTTTCTTTCTTTCTTTCTTTCCCTCCTTCCTTTCTTTCTCTCTCTCTCTCTTTCTTTTCTTTCTTTCTTTCTTCCTTTCTTCCTTTCTTTCCTTCTTTCTTTCTTTCTTTCTTTTTCTTTCTTTCTTTCTTTCTTTCTTTCTTTCTTTCTTTCTTTCTTTCTTTCTTTCTTTCTTTCTTTCTTTCTTTCTTCTTCCTTCCTTCCTTCCTTCCTTTCTTTCTCTTTCTTTCTTTCTTCCTTCCTTTCTTTCTTTCTTTCCTTCCTTCTCTTTCTTTCTTTCTTTCTTTCTTTCTTTCTTTCTTCTTTCCTTCCTTCCTTCTCTTTCTTTCTTTCTTTTTCTTTCTTTCTTTCTTTCTTTCCTTCTTCCTTTCTTCCTTCCTTCCTTTCTTTCTTTCTCTTTCTTTCTTTCTTCCTTCCTTTCTTTCTTTCCTTCCTTCTCTTTCTTTCTTTCTTCCTTCCTTCCTTTCTTTCTTTCTCTTTCTTTCTTTCTTCCTTCCTTTCTTTCTTTCCTTCCTTCCTTCTCTTTCTTTCTTTCTTTCTTCCTTCTTTCCTTCCTTCCTTCTTCTTTCTTTCTTTCTTTCTTTCTTTCTTTCTTTCTTTCTTTCTTTCCTTCTTTCTTTCTTCCTTCCTTTCTTTCTTTCCTTCCTTCCTTCTCTTTCTTTCTTTCTTTCTTCCTTCCTTCCTTCCTTCCTTCCTTCCTTCCTTCCTTCCTTCCCTTTCTTCCTTCCTTCCTTCCTTCCTTCCTTCCTTCCTTCCTTCCTTCCTTTCTTTTCCTTCCTTCCTTCCTTCCTTCCTTCCTTTCTCTCTCTCTCCCTTTCTTTCTTTCTTTCTTTCTTTCTTTCTCTCTCTCTCTCTCTCTTTCTTTCTTTCTTTCTTTCTTTCTCCCCCGAGAAGGTTTACTGTGTTGTGTGCCAGATTCAGGCTACTGATAACCAATGCTGTGGCTGGACCGGCCCTTGTGGTTCTTATTATGATGGCAAGACACCCTTCAGCAATAACTATCAGGAAACTTTGGAAAAACAAGGTTTATTACTTACTTACAGGTCCTGGAAATTACATGGCACCCTTGAGGCCACACAGTGAGATGGAGGGGTGGGGAGAGTGGGGGGGGGGAGTAGGGGAGGAGGAGAGAACTCTAACAAGAGTGTTGGCCCGGAGTTCTGCATTTATTGGGGTTGAGGGTTCCCAGGCTCACTCTTTATTGGTGAATTTAAAACACAAGAGGGGAGGGAGAAAAGATGGCGGCGAAGTAGAAGGACATGGAGTGCATCCCTCTCCACAGATGCATTGGGAATGCACGGAAGGACGCGGTAATTCCCACAGAGAACCAGGTGAACACCAGCAGATGGCCTTGGACACCAGAAAGGACCGCGGGGAGCCCGACATAGCCGGTAGGGAGGCATCTACGAAGGCTCAAAGAGGGTGAAGCGGCGGAGCTGTGGCAGATGGGAGGGAGTGAGAAACATACGGAGGGTCCGCAGCGCAGCTCAGCGTTCCCGGACCGAGACGTCGATCCGCGGCTGAACAGAGGGTCCGGGAGCGGGAGCGCGAGAACCGGAGAGCCAGTTCAGGGTGAGAAACATTGTTGCCGGTAGGGTGACCGACCGAGAGGACAGGAGGGAGGAGGTCCACGGCGAGGAGTGCCTGCCCATGAGAGCTGCCCGGCCATGATGGCCGTTGGAGGCTGCAGGCTAACGGGCGGGGGGGAGGAGCCCCATGCATAGCCTCTTTCTCTCTTCTGGCGCCTCTGCAACAGGCAGTGGAGAGTCGCCCCTGGGCCACCTAAGGCGCTCAAGGATAACAAGCACCCTCAGGCACTCGGGCGGGGCTAGATTAAAACCCCTTGCAACCCCAGCAGCAGGGAGGCTGCCGAGAGAAAAAAAAAAAAACAACAGCAACAACAAAAAAAAACCCCAGAGAGGCCCAACTCTAAGACTTTCTGTTTACGCCTGAGCCACCGGCGTCCCTCTGCAAAAGGCACCTCCAAGCCTGACTGAAACAACAGTGCGCCACTGCTCACTCACTCCCAGGAGAAGGAGCCACTATTGTACCCTCTCCCTCCCCACACACCGACGCTTACAGACGAACAATAAAGGAAGCTCTGCTGGTCACAGAATAACGCAAAAAAACCCAAGGCGAGTAGAAGGACACTTACAGCTGAGACTCTAAGGAAACAGAAATATTAGTATCGATCCTATTGAACTGGTCCATTCTGGGATCAGTTCTGGATTTTTTTTTTTTTCTTTTTCTCTCTCTTTTTTTTTGTTTTTTTCTTTATTAAATATGATCTTAGCCCTAAGGGATCTATAAGTTTTATAACATAATTTTTTAATGATATTTTTTATTTTTTATTTTATATTTTTTTTTATTTTTTTTGCCTTTTTATATACTTCTATATCTAGCTAAGTTTTTGGTAGTACGGACAAAATATCTTTCATACTTTCCTTTCATCCCTATCTTTTATACATTTCTATTCCTTTCCTTTATTTGCATATTTCCAACCACACTACGCTCTTCTGTTCCTCTTTCTTCCAGCCATTTTAAGTCTATTTTATCTTAACATACTTATAAGCCACACTATTGGTCTGCTCAGACTCCTTCCTCTATTCTCCAGATGACGCACTGCCTTGGTATTTAATATTAGGCTTTTGTCTTTATCTTAGTTCTTAGTACAGTTGTCTAATTACATTCTGAGAATCTCCATTCTCTCTGGTGGTACTCTGGCTCTTTTCTATATTTGATCCTAGCTTACAAAATCTCCCTGGATTAATGTTTGTATGTGTAAGGTGTTATTTGTTTGTTTGTTTGCTTTTGCTTTTGTCTCTGATTTGTTCTGTTTCAGTTGTCAATTTCTGTTGGGTTTCTCTTTGAATATCTGATAGCACACTGGGGTTCTGTCAGGTCTTTCTAAAGCCTTATGTCCTAATGGATTCAGTAATTGTGTGTCTTATATATGTATGTGTTTCCTAGACTTAATATTTGTTTAATCCAATACTTGGACATTAGTCTGAGGCTTGGACAGTCTTCTATAAACACCTCTATCTCCAGGACAAGCAGCCCCAAAAGTTTGGACAACCATGAGGAAACAAAGAAACACCATGCAGGCAAAGGAGCAGGAAAAAAACCCACAAGACCAAATAAATGAGGAGGAAATAGGAAAAATGGCTGAAAAAGAATTTAGAGTAATGATAGTAAAAATGATACAAAATCTCGATAACAAAATAGAGAAAATACAAGAAATAGTTCATAAGAACTCAGAAAAACAAACAGCAATGGATAACAAAATAACTGAAATTAAAAATACTCTAGATGCTATAACCAGCAGAATGACTGAGGCAGAAGAACGAATAAGTGAGTTGGAAGATAGAATGGGGGAAATAAATGCCACAGAGCAGGAAAAAGATAAAAAAATAAAAAGACTAGAAGACAGCCTCACAGACCTCAGTGATAACCTTAAACGTACCAACATTCGAATTATAGGCATCCCAGAAGAAGAAGAAAACAAGAAAGGGTCTGAGAAAATATTTGAAGAGGTTCTAGTGGAAAACTTCCCCAACATGGGAAAGGAAATAATGAACCAAGTCCAAGAAGCACAGAGAGTCCCATACAGAATAAACCCAAGGAGAAATACACCAAGACACATATTAATCAAACTAATGACAATTAAACACAAAGAAAAAATATTAAAAGCAGCAAGAGAAAAGCAACAAACAACATATAAGGGAAAACCCATCAGGATAACAGCTGACCTTTCTACAGAAACTCTGCAGGCCAGAAGGGAATGGCAGGATATCCTGAAAGTCCTGAAAGAGAGAAACCTACAGCCAAGAATACTCTACCCAGCAAGAATCTCATTCAGATTTGAGGGAGAAATCAAAAGCTTTCCAGACAAGCAAAAGTTAAGAGAATTCAGCACCACCAAACCAGCCTTACAACAAGTGCTAAAGGAACCTCTCTAAGTAGGAAACACAAGAAAAGGAAAACACCTACAAATACAAACCCAAAACAATTAAGAAAATGGTAATTGGAACACACATGTCAATAATCACTTTAAATGTCAATGGATTAAATGCTCCAAGCAAAAGACACAGACTGGCTGAATGGATACAAAAACAAGACCCTTCTATATGCTGCCTACAAGAAACCCACTTCAGACCAAGGGATACATATAGACTGAAAGTAAAGGGATGGAAAAAGATATTCCATGCAAATGGAAGTCAAAAGAAAGCTGGAGTAGCAATACTCATATCAGACAAATTAGACTTGAAAGTAAAGACTATTAAAAGAGACAAGGAAGGACACTACATAATGATCAAGGGATCCATCCAAGAAGAACATATCACACTGGTAAATATCTATGCCCCCAATATAGGAGCACCTCAATACATAAGGCAAATGCTAACAGCTATAAAAGGGGACATCGACAGGAACACAATAATAGTGGGAGACTTGAACACCCCACTTACATCAATGGACAGATCATCCAAACAGAAAATCAATAAAGACACACAAGCTTTAAATGACACATTAGACCATCTCGACTTAATTGATATTTATAGGACATTCCATCCAAAAACGACAGACTACACTTTCTTCTCAAGTGCACACGGAACATTTTCCAGGATAGATCACATCTTGGGTCACAAATCAAACCTCAGCAAATTCAAGAAAATTGAAATCATATCAAGCATCTTCTCAGACCACAACACCATGAGACTAGATATCAATTACAGGAAAAAAACTGCAAAAAAGACAAACACATGGAGGCTAAACAATTCACTCTTAAACAACCAAGGAATCACTACAGAAATCAAAGAGGAAATCGAAAAATATCTAGAAGCAAATGACACCAAAAACACAACAACGCAAAACGTATGGGATGCAGCAAAAGCAGTTCTAAGAGGGAAGTTTATAGCAATACAGTCCTACCTTAAGAAACAAGAAAATGATCGAATAAACAACCTCACCTTACACCTAAAACAACTAGAGAAAGAAGAGCAAAGAAACCCCAAAGTGAGCAGAAGGAAAGAAATCATAAAGATCAGAGTAGAAATAAATGAAAAAGAAAGGAAAGAAACCATAAGAAAAATAAAAAAAACTAAAAGCTGGTTCTTTGAGAAGATTAACAAAATTGATAAACTATTAGCCAGACTCATCAAGAAAAAAAGGGAGAAGATGCAAATCAACAGAATTAGAAATGAAAAAGGAGAAGTAACAACGGACACCTCAGAAATACAAAACATCATGAGAGACTACTACAAGCAACTATATGCCAATCAATTGGATAACCTGGAAGAAATGGATACATTCTTAGAAAAATACAATCTTCCAAGACTGAACCAGGAAGAAATAGAAACCATGAACAGACCAATCACAAGTATGGAAATTGAGGCAGTGATTAAAAATCTCCCAACACACAAAAGCCCAGGACCAGATGGGTTCACGGGCAAATTCTATCAAACATTTCGAGAAGAGCTAACACCTATCCTTCTCAAACTCTTCCAAAATATTGCAGAAGGCGGAACACTCCCAAACTCATTCTACGAGGCTACCATCACCCTGATACCAAAACCAGGCAAAGATGTCACAAGAAAAGAAAACTACAGACCAATATCACTGATGAATATAGATGCAAAAATCCTCAACAAAATACTAGCTAACAGACTCCAACAGCACATTAAAAAAATCATACGCCATGATCAAGTGGGGTTTATCCCTGGGATGCAAGGATTCTTCAATATACGCAAATCAATCAACGTGATACATCATATCAACAACTTGAAGGATAAAAACCATATGATCATTTCAATAGATGCAGAAAAAGCTTTTGACAAAGTTCAACATCCATTTATGATAAAAGTTCTCCAGAAAATGGGCATAGAAGGAAATTACCTCAACATAATAAAAGCCATATATGAAAACCCAAAAGCCAACATCGTTCTCAATGGGGAAAAACTGGAAGAATTCCCTCTAAGAACAGGAACAAGACAAGGGTGTCCACTCTCACCACTATTATTCAACATAGTTTTGGAAGTTTTAGCCACAGCCATCAGAGAAGAAAAAGAAATCAAAGGAATCCAAATTGGAAAAGAAGAAGTAAAATTGTCACTCTTTGCAGATGACATGATATTATATATAGAAAACCCTAAAGACTCTACCAGAAAACTGCTAGCACTCATTGATGAGTTTAGTAAAGTAGCAGGATACAAAATTAATGCACAGAAATCTCTTGCATTCTTATACAGGAACAACGGAAGAGCAGAAAGAGAAATGAAGGAAACTCTCCCATTCACCATTGCAACCAGAAGAATAAAATACCTAGGAATAAACCTGCCTAAGGAGGCAAAAGATCTGTATGCAGAAAACTTTAAGATATTGATGAAAGAAATCAAAGACGACACAAACAGATGGAGGGACATACCATGTTCCTGGATTGGAAGAATCAACATTGTGAAAATGACTGTACTACCCAAAGCAATTTACAGATTCAATGCCATCCCTATCAAATTACCAATGGCATTTTTCACAGAACTAGAGCAAGAAATCTTACGATTTGTATGGAAACGCAAAAGACCCCGACTAGCCAAAGCAATCTTGAGAAGGAAAAATGGAGTTGGTGGAATCAGGCTTCCTGACTTCAAACTATACTACAAGGCCATAGTGATCGAGACAGTATGGTACTGGCACAAAAATAGAAAGGACGATCAATGGAATAGAATAGAGAACTCAGAAGTAAGCCCAAACACATATGGGCACCTTATCTTTGACAAAGGAGGCACGAATATGCAATGGAAAAAAGACAGCCTCTTCAATAAGTGGTGCTGGGAAAATTGGACAGCTACATGTCAAAGAATGAAATTAGAACACTTCCTAACACCATACACAAAAATACACTCCAAATGGATTAAAGACCTACATGTAAGGCCAGACACTATAAAACTCCTAGAGGAAAACATAGGCAGAACACTCCATGACATCCATCAAAGCAAGATCCTTTTGGACCCACCTCCTAGAATCATGGAAATAAAATCAAGAATAAACGAATGGGACCTCATGAAACTTAAAAGTTTTTGCACAGTGAAAGAAACCATAAACAAGACTAAAAGGCAACCCTCAGAATGGGAAAAAATAATTGTCTATGAAACAACAGACAAAGGATTAACCTCCAAAATATACAAACAGCTCATGCAGCTTAATACCAAAAAAGCAAATAACCCAATCCACAAATGGGCAGAAGACCTAAATAGACATTTCTCCAAAGAAGACATACAGATGGCCAACAAACACATGAAAAGATGCTCAACATCACTCATCATCAGAGAAATGCAAGTCAAAGCCACAATGAGGTATCACCTCACACCAATCAGAATGGCCATCATCACAAAGTCTGGAAACCACAAATGTTGGAGAGGGTGTGGAGAAAAGGGAACTCTCCTGCACTGTTGGTGGGACTGTAAGTTGGTACAGCCACTATGGAAAACAATTTGGAGGTTCCTTAAAAAACTACAAATAGAACTACCATATGATCCAGTCATCCCACTACTGGGCATATACCCAAAGAAAACCATAATCCCAAAAGAAACTTGTACCATAATGTTTATTGCAGCACTCTTTACAATAGCCAGGACATGGAAGCAACCTAAATGCCCATCAACAAATGAATGGATAAAGTAGATGTGGCATATATGCACAATGGAATATTACTCAGCTATAAAAAGGGATGAGATGGAGCTATATGTAATGAGGTGGATAGAACTACAATCTGTCATACAGAGTGAAGTAAGTCAAAAAGAGAAAGACAAATATTGTATGCTAACTCACATATACGGAATCTAAAAATGGTACTGATGAACTCAGTGACAAGAATAAGGATGCAGATACAGAGAATGGACTGGAGAACTCGAGGTATGGGAGGGGGTGGGGGGTGAAGGGGAAGTTGCGACGAAGCGAGAGAGTAGCACAGACATATATATACTACCAACTGTAAAACAGATAGTCAGTGGGAAGTTGTTGTATAACAAAGGAAGTCGAACTCGAGGATGGAAGATGCCTTAGAGGACTGGGGCAGGGAGGGTGGGGGGAACTCGAGAGGAGGGAGTCAAGGAAGGGAGGGAATACGGGGATATGTGTATAAAAACAGATGATTGAACTTGGTGTACCCCCAAAAAAATAAAAAAAAAAAATAAGAGGGGAATTTAAAGCAGGGGAAGAGGAAAACAACAAGTAGGTGGGAGGGTCGGTTATGGAGACCAACCAAAACCTCTAAAATAAAGGAGCCTGGTGGGATAGGCAGCCTGCCTCTTTACCTGGCAATGTGTTTGCTGGAGATCACCATCTTTGAAGTGGATGCCCCAGCCATCAAAGTCAGGTACGTGTATTACAAAAGTGAAAACCCAACTGCATTAACCTTGCACTAAGCACTGTGAATGGCAGTTAGAAGCATTACCATGTAAAGTATAGGATGACAAGTTTAAATTTGAATTTCAAATAAACAATTTTTTGAGAAAAACTATGGGGCACACTGTCTCTTAAGTATTTACTCTCTGTTCCTTATTTATTTATTTAGCATGTCCCATACATTATTGCTCTATTTCTATTTGCTACATCTGGCAATCTTAAGTTAAAGGTGACTGTGTTTTTTTAAGTTAGGAAATAATAAAATGTGTATTGGATTAGAAGATCCTATAGAAAGAGAGAATGATGAAAAAGCAGATATAATTATAGAAAACTGGATCTTCTAGATACACAATTAGATGGAATAAAATGTGTATTGGATTAGAAGATCCTATAGAAAGAGAGAATGATGAAAAAGCAGATATAATTATAGAAAACTGGATCTTCTAGATACACAATTAGATGGAATGAGGCCCAGAACATAAGAAATGAGTTTTCTTTGAGAAGAAATGGGGCATTTCTCACTTAGTAACCCAAAGTAAAACCAAATATGGGCCTAGATGCAGAAAGACAAGTACTTTGGGTGGTGAGAAGATAAAGAGCTTGTCTATGTACATTATTTTTAATTGAAATATTATGACCAAGGTCATAATAACATTATGAAAAAACATCCATGAAGTCAACAGTGTGTTATGTTAGTTTATATAAATGAAACATATTAAAATAAATGTATATCTGAATTAATTGGTATTATAAGATAATGGTTATTTGGCTCATTGGCTTGGTACAGCCTGACAGTACAATGGCACCAAAAGACACTATACCTTGTAAGTCCAGCTCTTTAAACTCTTGCCAATGTTTACTGGATTTGTTTCACTAGTGATGTTTTTCATATTGTTTCATTAGTCATATTTAAATTGTACTCAAATATTTAAGAGTTTTATAATTACATATTTATTTTAATGCATTTTAATCATGTATATCAGCATAACATTGGTTACTCCATGAATAATAAACATACTATTCATATATATTATGATATACATAATTTTTCACTGTATATAAAAATGCAGTATTTATAGGCATCAATAAAATCACCAGCTAGTGTTTGTTATCGTATTATTATATATTTATAGGTAAAACAATATGGTAACCACTTAAGTCTTCAGAGGCTAAAGAAAAGAGATTCTAGTAGATTGTATTCATTGCAGGGAAGCAAATATGTTTGCTCTGGCTAAATTTGGAGCGTACCTTGTTTTCCCACATGACTAGTACCTTCTTTTTAGATGAAATTAATTCCATTGTAACTTGTATGATGTTAAACAGACCTGAGTTTGAAGGCTGACTCCATTTTTTTTTAATATAACTTTAGTGATGTGATTTCTCTGAACTTCAGTTTTCTAATCTGTAAAACAGGTACAAAAACATTTATATAGGCTCAGTTTGAGGATTCTAGAGATAAAGAGCTAAGCAGAGTGGTACCTAAATTGACTTTCAGTATAATAACTTCAGTCATTACTAGTGAGAGCCTGCTAGGGGGCAGGTATTACATTAAGTAGCACATATATATATGTGTATATATATATATATGTGTACCTATATATACATATATATATACATTTAGAAATATATATATAAATTCAATCCTTTTACTAAAAATTACTAAATCTAGTACTAAATTACTAGAGTAGTTCTATATGGACAGAGACTGACCATTGGCACATAATAAATAAATAACTTGTTGAATGTGTGATTGAAATGAACAAGACTGTGAAGGAGGCACTGTTATTATACGGAACAGACAAGGAAACCAAGCACAGTAAGGGTGAGTAAGTTTAATCAGCCATAGAGTGATGACACAAAAATCTGACAACAGGGTTAGCTCACTGCAAGTCCACGGAGTTCACCACCATGCTAATAGCTCCACAATTACTAGATTAATAGAAGTTATAGTTTCTTAAAGAAGAAATACTTGAAGGTATCTATTAGGAACATATGGTAATTTACCTCTGCTGAGACAATGAAGATGAGATAAACATAGCTCTGTGGAAATGCAGGCTTTCATGCTCCATGCCTGTACAGTGTCCTCATTTCAACCAATGATGTTCTCAAAAAGGATCCTCCCAGGCTGGAAATATTTTTTGCGGGGTGTTTAGGTGGGAGGTGAAAGGCTGGGAAAAATTGGTGTTGATGAACTTGACCATCCTGTTCCCAATTTAGACAGGTATGGTGGTAAATTGAGGCTTTTTGTTCTTTATTCTCTGTGACATTTTTGAATTATACTAAAAATTGTACACTGCCCAGGAACAGTCAGAAAGCATGTTTAGAGGTGCAGAAAGGGATGTTCATTTAGTTTAGTTCTGAGTAACAAGAATAGAAGTAGCTGACTCTGGGAACCCTGTTTGTGTTTCAGGTACCTGATTATTGCACTGTTTATAAATTATATGCAGGTAGGAGCTTGAAGTCCCAAGGCCATATATCCACTTACTCAGTGTTCCCACGGGCTTTTTATTTATTTATTTATTTATTTGGTCCCAACTTTCCATGAGATCATGAGAGACAGTGTGGTATAGGAAGAAGCTTACAAACTGAGGGGTAATACAGATGGAGATGCAACACTTATGGTTATTTTCTTGATAATAGGAAGGAGAGTTTCTTGTTTTCATACACATCCAACCACAAGGTAGAAAACCAGAGTTCATTTGTTTGGCTATCTACCTATTGATCCATTTACTTGGGCATTAGAAAAGATAAATTTAGAGTATACTAGAATTTGGCCTTTATTCCTAAATATGTTTCGTAAGCTCTTAAGAGAAATTGCAAGAGCAAAGTCATAGAGAGCATACACTGTGATTACATAAATTAATTGGTCATTGATCAGCAATGCCTTTCCCCAGATATGTCAGGTAGAATTATTTCTGTTATGTTTATAAGACATTATAATATGTCATAAAGATGCAAACCAATCAAGGAGATATAAGGCATGCTGACTTCTGCACAGATATACATATTCACATGCAACCATATGTATACACACACAGCAGAATAAGAGGAGAAAATTAATGAGTTTGTTTAACTGATGGGTTATTTAGATATCAGTGGGTTACTAACTGATGGTTCAGTTATTCGGTTGAGTTTAACTAGTTGTCTTCAAAGTAAATACTTAAAGGTCAATCTCCTTTTTTTTTAACCATGTTGATTTGTGTGTCGAGACAAAACTAGAGTGCAGAATTCATCACTGAACTTGACTGAATCGGCTACTCGATTACTCTGCTCTGTGACTTTGGATCATCTTTAACCTTCCTATTAATTAATGTACTTCAATATTGTAACAAAGCGATTAAGTAACATAGTCATTTTGTCAGGGTGAATGGGTCAATAAATCAATCAAATAATGAATATTTACTGACTGATTGATTTAAGCTTAACACCATGCATGAGATATCGTTCTTTAAAATTCTTCACACAGATCACCAGAGAAGGAAAAAGCAGTGGCCCTGAGATTTGGGGCCAACTTTTCCACCAACTAACTGTGTGATGTTGCTCTAGTCATTTATCTTTGCATGTTCTCAGTTTTGTGAATAAACATCACCTGTGACAAGATAATCAGTTTTTTTTTAATGTTCTGATATTCTAAGTGATTCTATACACGATAATCATAATTATGGAAAGGTGATAATGGCAAGTAACGCATACTGAAGGGTTGTTATGTTCTAGCAGTGTAATAAGTCTTTTACATGTATTGTACTATTTAATCTGCACAAAAAATCATAGGATATAAGAATAGTTAGTTTTCTCATACTATAGATAAGGAAACTGAATTTGAAAACCGTTAATAATTTAACACATGTTCACCTAAGTGCTGAAACACAGCTAAATCGGTTTCTGCTCACACAAATTCTGTGATCCTCTCTGTTCTACAGCCCCTCCTCACACGTACCATCCACTAATTTTCTCTTGTTCTAGGCATGAATAAAACATAGGTCCCTGTCTCAAACCTTAGCAAGGAAAATAAGCCTACCATGACTCCATTAACCCGACCGCAAGGATGGTGACTTTACAATCAGAATTAGACAAGTGGGGAAGCTTTCTCATGTGAGGTAGGAATTGCCTCTGTGCCCAGCTCTTACCACATGGGCATTATTCAAAAAAGACAGTTGGTACAGGCTTGGAAAACTTTAGAAACCCAGACACAACCACAGACATGAAATTCCTTAAGCCTAACTACTTTAATCAAGTGGTTTGACAGCAGCTCCTTTTTGAAACTCAGAATCATTAGGCAGGAGATGAGACTTCTTTATAAAGAAGGCTCTCTCTGCTGTTCACTGCTGACCTAGAATTTGAAAGCTGCTTCAACACATATTGGCTCTTCAGAGCGCGCTCGGTTCCACTGATGTATTTCCCCCCTTTGCACAGGGGAGAGCAGCATAAAACCCAGCACTTTTGCTAATTCCCAATGGAGCACAGACACCTGGAAGAAAGAAATAATTTTTACCACCTACAGGTTTCCATCGGTGAGCAGGGACGAGAAAGAGAACCACTGAGACCAGGAGGAGGAAAAGATTAATAAGGGCTGCCATCAATGCAGGAAAAAGGATTTTTTAAAACAACAATAATAAAAAGTGCCTCTAGGACAGCTGTGCAATATTCTTTTCTTCTACTAAAAAGGAAAAACATGCCAAAACAGAGAAGCAAAAGAGGACTGGAAAAAGAGATAAACGAAGCAAGAGGTCAAACTCCTGGAGTTGTTAAAAAAAAAGTATAAAAGCAAAAATAGGAGAAAGTGAGAGGAGAAGCAAATTTAATTTCTTATTTTTTCATGTATTATACATATGCAGGTATTTTTGACTGGGGCCATGTGGGTATCATGTATCCGTGTAGAAAACAGCTCTGGTTATAAAAATAGATTATGCACATAGGAGTTTATGTACTCCAGACATTTGTGTGCTCCAGACTGTCAAGTGCAGGCTCTCTAAAAGACAGATTCCAAAGCAAGACTTTGAAAAGAAAACAGTAACAAGTAATTGATTTAGAAAAACAAAAAACAAAAACAAAAGGTGATTCTAACTACTCCCTACTAATGATCTATTATTTATATGCTTTTCCTTGGCAGGTTTTTCTCTCAAAATATGATTGGACGTACACACACAGTCCCTCTCTCTCTCTCTCTCTCTCTCTCTCTCTCTCTCTCTGTTGCAGTCTCAAAATTGGAGACCACTAATTCTGTATATTTTTCTGGAGGATTCTACCATGTTAAAATGTCCCTCTAATTGTTATATTCATTTTAATATAAACACTGGGATGTGTTTTCCTTCTATACATATTTTTTCCATTTTAAAAGATATTCTAAAATTGTTATTAGAGATTTTGTGTATACCTCTCAGAATATAGGTTTTAAAAAACACACACTCATATCGATATATTTAAAATAAGGATTCCATATTTAACCTAATATCTCCAACCTCTTTTTCTGTCATCAACCCATAGTAACAGTATCTTTACTGATGAAAACTAGGCTGCCCATCTCTGATGCCATTTTAAAAATTAGAGAACTGTGGTGCTTCAGGTTGTGTACTTTCTAGTTTTACACATTTTAATTTCTAGAAAAATTTTTTTTATTTATTAAGAAAAATATGAAATGGCTTAAGTAATAGCCCTAGATGCTGCAAATCATTATCTCGGAAGGAAAAAATAAATAAGCTGCCTGGAGCCTCAGAACAGACTTTTCTTGCGTCTTTGCCCACAGAAACAATGTTACAGGGAGAAAAGTGACACTCCAGTGATTTAATTATTGTTCCGCTCCTCATTACATATGTAGCTTAATATAGCATACAGAGCAGCAGAGATGACAGTATAGGTAGTCATCTTCCTCCTATTGAAACCTACAGCATACTCACACTCATAAATAAAGCTTTCAATTTATTGTTGTTGCTGCAGAAATGCCCACATTTTCCCTGGAAGGAGAAAGCGCTGAGATGCGATATTGCCAGGTTTGCTAGCATGCGGTACGCTGAGGGAATGCCCACACATTTCAGTGGTATTTTAAGTATTAGCATAATAAGTCATGTTACTGACGTGTGTCCTTAGGAATCATCAGAGCTCTCTAGGATTGTATATTTGCAAAGGACATGAGATGTTATCAAATCCCTTCTTTTTCTGCATTATTAAGTAAAAGGGGTTGTGAATATAAACTTAGGAATGGATACCGGTTGCTAAGCACCCTTCTTGTTTATAATCTAACTTCTCACATTGCTGCTTACAACTTATTTCTTGACGTCTGATGTTTGCAGATGATTTGCCAGTCTGTCCCAGCTTCCTCTGCTACATTCACCTTCCTAACGAAAAGTTCTTATACTACTAGTACATTATATTGAAAAGGAAACTGTATTCTTTTTCAATGCGTATTAAGTGAAGGATGCACTCTTTTGGGTCTGCTTGCAAACCATAGCTGACTCTTTCTGGGCCCTCTCTCACTGTCCTTGCACCATGACATGTATCAAATTGCCCCTTATTCTTTACAGGCTCCATACATACTTCCCTCTGGTTTATGATGATTTTGATGTTTCACTAGCCTAGAGTTTTCAAGTTGTCTGCTTCCATCACTCTTCAAGTAAGCAAATCCAGCCTTTCAAGATTCTTCCAAAATGCAACAGTATTGGTTTCTTTATTCTATTAGTTTAGCCCTTGTTCATAGGCATCTATCATGTAACAGGTATAACAGTTACAGTGGTGAATCTGATGGATTCAGCTGTTGTTTCCATGTACTTACAGGCTAGGAATATTTCCTCTCCCAGTAGCAATTTCTTCTTTTTCTGTATCTTCTTTAGCATTGCAGTTTTACTCCTATGACCCTTTCTTTCTATGGTCCATTTTGCTTTTTACCTCATATGAGCATGTGTAACACACACATGCATATTTATATGAAATTTGTATTTATATTGTAATGCATCTTTTCCACTTATCTATTGCTATCTAAAAGGCTACTCCAAAGCTAAGTGTCTTAAAGTTTCATTTTCTGTCTTATAATTCTGTGAAACGGGAATTCGGTTTGGACATGGCAGTGATAGCTTATCTCTTTTCTGTGATGCCTGATGACTCAGCTGAGGTGGCTCACATGCCAAGGAGCTGGAAAATCCAGGGACTAGCCAAGCATCTTTCTCTGTCTTTCTCCACATAGTCTCTCTATGAGGAAGCTAGCTTGAGCTTTCTCATAGCATGATGGGCTCAGGGAAGTTGGAGTTCTCATATAGCTGTTCAGGACTCGAAAGATGAAACTTCCGAAAAGCCCAAGTAGAAAGAGAAGCTTTCTAGAGATTGGGCATCAGAAGGCACTCATTCCTTATTTTATTTTTGAGGCAAGTCAAGGAAGCTAGCCCAGATTTAGGATGAGTTTAACATCTTAAAACATTAGTCAAGGATTCTGGTTGCCCTTGTAAGGAGTTTGGAAGTTGCCACTCTGTCCTAACAAGTAAAAAGCTGTACAGAAAATATACTTTCAAACTATTAAAAAAATCAAAGATACAGAAAAATTCCTCGAAGAGGTCAGAAAAAAATCACGTATTGATAGAGGAACAAAGATAAGAATTCTATCCTACTTCTCAGAAACCATGCAAACGAGGAGAAGGTACAGTGAAATATTTAAAGTGTTGAGGGGAAAAGTCACCAACCAGAATTCCTGCAAAATTATCCTTTAAAAGTGAAGGAGGAGTAGACTTTCTCAAACAAAAATTCAGAGAATTTGTTTCCAGTAGACCTGCCTTGAAAAAAAATGTTAAAAGAAGTTCTCTAGAGACCAACTTCAACACAAAATGCGATATTTTCCACATCTGGGATATTTGTCATGACACAAAGATCAAAATTATAGGATAGGACAAAATTATAGGGTAGGACAATCCTTTGTGCTTAAGGTTTATTTTAAGAATAAAATCTTCTAATATTAAAAAAAAAAGAAGTTCTCTAGAGAGAAGGAAAATAATGTAGGTCAGAAATTCAGATTTATATAAGTTAAAGAAGAGAAACAAAGAAGGAATAAATGAAAGTAAAATAAAAACTTATTGTCCTATTAACTTATCTAACAGATGTTTGTTCAAAATAATGACAGCAACAATATATTTGAGTATGCATGCTTAATGACCTGGCTATTGTTAATAGAGCTGCATGAACCATTTATATATTTTGTTTATTTATTCATTTGCAAATATTTTCTCCCATTCTGAGGTTTGTGTTTTCATCTTGCTTATAGTTTCCTTGACTGTGCAAAAGCTTTTAAGTTTCATTAGGTCCCACTTATTTATTTTGGTTTTATTTCCATTAATCTAAGAGGTAGGTCAAAAAAGATCTTGCTGTGATTTATGTCAAAGAGTATTCTGCCTATGTTTTTCTCTAAAAGTTTTGTAGTGTTTGGCCTTACATTTAGGTCGTTAATCCATTTTGAGTTTATTTTTGTGTATGGTGTTAGGGAGTGTTCTAATTTCATTCTTTTACATGTAGCTGTCCACTTTTCCGAGCACCACTTATTGAAGAGACTGTGTTTTCTACATTGTATATCCTTGCCTCCTTTGTCATAGATTAGTTGACCATAGTTTATCTCTGGGCTTTCTATCCTGTTCCATTGATCTATATTTCTGTTTTTCTGCCAGTACCATACTGTCTTGATCACTGTAGCCTTGTAGTATAGCCTGAAGTCAGGAAGCCTGATACCCCCAACTCCGTCTTTCTTTCTCAAGATTGCTTTGGCTATTCGGGGTCTTTTACATTTCCACACAAATCGTAAAATGTCTTGTTCTAGTTCTGTGAAGAAAGCCATTGGTAATTTGATCGGGATTGCACTGAATCTGTAGATTGCTTTGGGTAGTATAGTCATTTTCACAATGTTGATTCTTCCAAACCTAAAGCATGGTATATCTCTCCATCTGTTTGTGTCATCTTTGATTTCTTTCATTAGTGTCTTATAGTTTTCTGAGTACAGGTCTTTTACCTCCTTGGTTAGGTTTATTCCTAGTATTTTATTCTTTTTGTTGCAATGGTGAATGGGATTGTTTAATTTCTCTTTCTGATCTTTCATTGTTACTGTATAGAAATGCAAGATATTTCTGTGTGTTAATTTTGTATCCTGCAACTTTACCAAATTCATTGATTAGCTCAAGTAGTTTTCTGGTGGCATCTTTAGGATTTTCTATGTATATTATTTTTATGTCATCTGCAAACAGTGACAGTTTTACTTCCTCTTTTCCAATTTGGATTCCTTGCATTTCTTTTTCTTCTCTGATTGCTGTGGCAAGGACTTCCAAAACTCTGTTGAATAGTAGTGGTGAGAGTGGACATCCTTGTCTTGTTCCTGATCTTAGAGGGAATGCTTTCAGTTTTTTACCATTGAGAATGATGTTTGCTGTGGGTTTGTCATACATGGCCTTTGTTATGTTGAGGTAGGTTCCCTCTATGCCCACCTTCTGGAGAGTTTTTATCATAAATGGGTGTTGAATTTTGTCAAAAGCTTTTTCTGCATCTATTGAGATGCTCATGTGGTTTTTATCCTTCAATTTGTTAATATGGTGTATCACACTGATTGATTTGCATACATTGAAGAATCCTTGCATTCCAGGGATAAATCCCACTTGATCATGGTGTATGATCCTTTTATTGTGTTATTGGCTTCTGTTGACTAGTATTTTGTTGAGGATTTTTGCATCTAAATTCATCAGTGATATTCGCCTGTAATTTTCTTTTTTTGTAGTATCTTTGTCTCATTTTGGTATCAGGATGATGGTGGCCTTGTAGAATGAGTTTGGGAGTGTTCCTCTGCAATTTTTTGGAAGAGTTTGAGAAGGATGGGTGTTAGCTCTTCTCTAAATGTTTGATAGAATTCACCTGTGAAGCTATCTGGTCCTGGAATTTTGTTTGCTGGAAGATTTTTAATCCCAGTTTCAATTTGATTACTTGTGATTGGTCTGCTCATTTTTTCTATGTCTTCCTGATTCAGTCTTGGAAGGTTAGTAAATGTATATTTCAAACTTTAGGCAACTACTGAAAAGAGTAATAAAAAATGCTAGGAAAGGAGAGAAAATAGAATAAAAAATACCCAATTAAAACCACAAAAGGCGGGAAAAAAGTAAAAGACAATAAAAGGAAAAAAAAACATGGTTAATAAAGAAAACAATAAAAATATGGTAGATATGATCTATGCCAATAATCACTTTGAACATCAGTGGTCTAAATGCACCAATTAAAAGACACAGAGCTGATCAAAAAACGAGACCCAACTATGTGTTATCTACAAGAGACCCACTTTATTTATTTATTTATTTATTTGTTTTAATATGCCTGTGTATTTTTTTTAAGAACTTTTATTGAGATACAGTTAACAGACAATAAACAGCATATATTTAGAGTGTACAATTTGGTGTCCCAATCTCCCAATTCATTTCCCCTCAGCCCTCCCAGCTTTCCCCACTTGGTGTCCATGTGTTTGTGCTCTACACCTGTGTCTCTATTTCTGCCTTGCATTTCCTCTTTCATAGTTGTTACCATTTGCCTTATGTATTGAGGTGCTCCTATATTGGGTACATAGATATTTATAATTGTTATCTCCTCTTCTTGGATGGATCCCTTGATCTTTACATAATGTCCTTTCTTGTCTCTTATAACATTTTTTATTTTAAAGTCTATTTTATCTGATATGACTATTGCTACTCCAGCTTTCTTTTGATTTTCATTTGCATGGAATATCCTTTTCCATCCCCTCACTTTCAGTCTGTATGTGTCCCTAGGTCTGAAGCGGGTCTCTTGTAGACAGCATATATATGGGTCTTGTTTTTGTATCCATTCAGCCAGTCTGTGTCTTCTGGTTGGTGCATTTAGTCCATTTACATTCAAGGTAATTGTCAATATGTATGTTCCTATTACCATTTTCTTAATTGTTTTGTTGTTGTTTTTGTAGGTCCTTTTTTTCTCTTATGTTTCCCACTTAGAGAAGGTCCTTTAGCATTTGTTGTAGGGCTGGTTTGGTGGTGCTGAATTCTCTTAGCTGTTGCTTGTCTGTAAAACTTTTGATTTCTCCATCGAATCTGAATGAGATCCTTGCTGGGTAGAGTATTCTTGGTTGTAGGTTCTTCCCTTTCATCCCTTGAAATATATCCTGCCATTCCCTTCTGGCTTGCAGAGTTTCTGCTGAGAAATCAGCTGTTACCCTGATGGGAGTTCCCTTGTATGCTATTTGTTGTTTTTCCCTTGTTGCTTTTAATAACTTTTCTCTGTCTTTAATTTTTGTCCATTTGACTACTATATGTCTTGGTGTGTTTCTCCTTGGATTTATCCTGCCTGGGACTCTCTGTGCTTCTTGGACTTGGGTAGCTATTTCCTTTCCCATGTTAGGGAAGTTTTCAACTATAATCTCTTCCAGTATTTTCTCGGGTCCTTTCTCTCTCTCTTCTCCTTCTGGGACCCCTATGATGCTAATGTTGGTGCATTTAAGATTGTCCCAGAGGTCTCTTAGGCTGTCTTCAGTTCTTTTCATTCTTTTTTCCTTATTCTTTTCTGCATCAGTGATGATCACCATTCTGTCTTCTAGGTCACATATTCGCCCTTCTGCCTCAGTTAATCTGCTATTGGTTCCTTCTAGTGTATTGTTTATTTCCGTTATTGTGTTGCATATCTCTGTTTGTTTGCTCTTTAATTCTTCTAGGTCTTTGGTAAACTTTTCAATCTTTGTATCCAGTCTCTTTTCAAAGTCCTGGATCATCTTCACCATCATTATTCTGAATTCTTTTTCTGTAAGAGTGTGTTTCTCCTCTTCATTTAGTTGTTTTTCTGGGGCTTTATCCTGTCCCTTCATCTGGTACAAAGTCCTCTGCTTTTTCATTTTCTCTATCTTTCTGTGGCTGTGGTTTTCAGTTCCACAAGACGAAATACTGCTGATACTGCTTGATACTGCTGTCTGCCCTATTGTGGAGGAAGCTATCTTGGAGCCTCCTGTGTGCTTCCTGATGGGAGGGACTGAGAGACCCACTTTAAATATAAAGATACCTATAGATTCGAATTAAGTGGAGAAAAATATAACATACTAGCACTAATAAGTAGAAAGCAAAAGTAGCAGTGTTAATTTTGGATGGAGCAGACTGAAATGCAAAGAAAGTTATGTAAAATGTGAAAGTATAAAATTCCTGGAAGATAATACAGGAGAAAACCTAGGTGACACTGTGGATTGTGATGACTTACTAGATATAATACAAAACACATGATCCATGAAAAAATAATTAATAACCTAGACATCATTAAAATTAAAAACCTGTTCTCTGTGAAAGACAATGTGAAGAAGAATGAGAAGACAAGCCCCAGAATGGGAGAAAATATTTGCCATAGCACATCTGATAAAGGAGAGGTAATCCAAAATATACAAAAAACTCTTTAAACTCAAAAATAAGGAAGCAAACAACTCAACAATGAACCAAGACCTTAACAAACACCTCAGTAAAGAAGATACACAGATGGCAAATAAACATATGAAAAGATACTCCACATCACATGTCACCAGGGAAATGCAGATTAAAACAGTGGAGAAATGACAACACATCTATTAGAATAGTCAAAATTGAGAACACTGACAACACCAAATGCTGGTGAGGATGTGGAGCCATAGGAACTTTCATTCACTGCTGGTGGAAGTGCAAAAGTATACAGCCGCTTTGGAAGACAGTTTTATGTTGTGCCAATGTCGATTCCTCAGTTATAACAAATGAACCACTCTAGTGGGAGATGTTGAAAATGGGTGATGCTGTGAGTGTGTAAAGGGCAGAGGATGTAGGGGAAATCTCTGTACCCACTCCCCAAGTGTGCTGTATACCTTTAGTTGCTCTAAAAAAATGAAGTGCTAAAAAAATCAATCATTTTGTGCCTCATGATTTTGTGAAACAGGAATTTGATTAGGGCATAGCAGTGATGATTTATCTCAATGATATGAGTACTAAAGCACTGTTAGCCATCCTTAAACTACCATAGTATATATCTTATGTTTTCCAGTAGAAAAAAATATCTTTGAGTGCAGGATGTCTGAATTATCTTTGTTTCACCTCAAGATGAATATTAACGTGGTAATTAACATTAACTCCCACAGCAGAGTCCACAGTCCCCGCAACTTCATATTGCAGATTTCAACTTTCATTTACATTAAATTCCAGTGCTTGTTATGAGCTTTCATTATATATGTCACATATTGTTGCTCTCCTCTAAGTAGTGTCTCAAATGTGGGCTGCTTCAATCTTGTAGTTAAGCCACTGAGAGCAGTGGCTTCTGTGTAACCACAACAGGGAAGCAGAGAGCTAGAGGATTTGTGGGGCTTTATGGGGCACAAATGGATGTAGCTTACCTCACTTTTACCAGCATCCCATTGGCCAAATTTACTTACATGTTTCCATCTCAGCGAATAGGAGACTAGAAAACATCAAGAAGCACTTGAATATTTGAAGTAGCAGTTTTTGTTATGGACCTTTTTTTTAGTGTAAATACACATAACTTTGTTTCTTTTTTTTATTAAGTACCATGTCTAATCTAATATCAAGAATGTCTGGGTGATTTACAATCCTTTCCATGAGCATAATCTGCTTGTGAAAATTTGTGGGTTTTATCTTGCTCATACCCCCAAGGATAATCACTGTGCTGATTTATAATACTATAGATTAGTATTGCTGAATTTTGAAATTTATTTAAATGGAATCCAGCTGTATATATTCTCTTGTGTCTGGCTTCTTTGATTCAAAATTATGTTTGTGTAGTTCAGCTGTATTTTTTATGTATTATGCTGGATAATGTTCCATTTTGTGAATATTCCACAATGTATTTATGCATTCTAATGTTGACGTGCTTTTGGGTGTTTTCTAGTTTTTGACTGCTATGCAGGGGGCTGCTGTGAACATTCATGTACATGTATTTTGGTGAACATATATACATATTTCTGTTTGGTGAATACTTGAGAGTGGAAATGCTGAGTCATAAATGTATGGATATTTGGCTGCATAAAATGTTGCCAGTTTCCTAAGGTGGTTGTACTAAATTGTACTCCTTCTAGCCATGTATGGGAGCTCTCTTTTCTTCAGGGCCCTAGATCTCTGTTTCCAATTATCTCTTTATTTCCTTCTATTTCTGCTTGTACTCAAGACAGCATTTCCTGATCTTAGGTGTTTCCTTCAATGTCTGGCCAAATGCCGCCAAAACACAGTACAACATTCTGTTATTTGATACCCTTCCCCTAGATCTCCTGTCTCAAAAAGCCCATGGCTTGTCTCCTCAGAACAGTCAATGGGTTTTCCAAATATCTGTCCAGAGCTCCCCACAGACAACCGTTTTCTAGCTGCCAATATCCGTTACCCTACTGCCCAGTAGCCTAAGCACTCATTCAATGCTACGTGTTTTAGTTTTTAAAGCAGCACTGATCTTCAAGGACTGATTTCAGTACTCAGAGCAAACTATCATTTGGTACTGTAATAAAGGAAACCTGAAATCTTAATTGATTAACAAAACAAAGGTTTACTTCTTTCTTACATCTGATTGCAAAACAGTTGGATCTCTGTCTTGGAGCCACGTGTCCTCTATGGCTATGGTCCCCAACCTTTTTACACCAGAGACCAGTTTTGTGGAAGACAATCAATTTTTCCATGGATGAGGGGAGGGTTGGGTGGGTTCAGGCGGTAATGCGAGTAATGGGGAGTGATGGGGAGTGGCAGATGAAGCTTCCCTCCTTGCTTGCCGCTCACCTCCTGCTGTGCAGCTTGGTTCCTAACAGGCCATGGACCACGACCAGTCCCGGCCCAGGGGTTGGGGACCCCTGCTCTATGATCACCACAACAAGAAAAGAGAAAACTTCAGGTTCATATGATATATCTTTGGATTTTTTATAGAGTGGCTTTCATCACTTTCATCTAAACCCTGTTTTTGAGGACTAAATCCCATTGATTTCAACCAAAGTGCGTTAACTGAGAAATTAAGGAACACACAGATACTTGGTAGCAATAACAATCCTTGCACAAGGGAGCCTGTCAGAACTTCATAAGCATAAGTTGAATGAATGAACGTGAAGGCATAAATGTATCCTCTGTGTGTACCTCATTACAGTGGTGAGGTATTAAGAAGTGATTTCTCAAACTACTTTCAAACTACTCTCTAATTATTTTCCACTTCTAATAGAGATTATATATATATATATATATAGACAGAGCTATCTATCTATAAATATTTGTTGTGGATATATATAATATAATTTATATATATATGAAATAGAGAACACATCTCAGGGTCAAGCAGTCAACAACATGATAGAAGTATCTAAGCTTTAGATGATGACCTCAAGTTGACTTTATTGTTTTTCTACAGAAACCCATTAATGTTCATAATTTTGAGAACTAAATAAATGAAATCAAGGAATCTTCTGGCCAATTATTACTCCTAAATCTAAGAGGAAGTCAATGTGAGCTGATCCCAAATTAATAAGATTATTTCTTCTGAATACTTTTCTTCATGTCCTATCTCTAGGAATTAATCCTTACTCTCCAACTCTCTACCTAATCAGAGCTAGCCAAAGTTGATTGCTTTCCTGAGAGCACGTTTATAATTTATTAAACATGTTTTAATGACTGTTTGCCAAAACTCAGACAATTTCTTTAAAATAAATCACTTAAAATAGCTGCTCTTTATGATTTCTACCACTTTTACTGGGGAGGTCTTCATATCATTGCCATTCTTCAGTACGGCTATATTTTAATTAATAACTAGCTATTTTCACCTTCCAAGAATTGCTCCTTTCTATAATGAGCTAATGCTTTTCCCTATTTCCTAGAGTCTCAGTGACAGTGCTGCTTACCCAGTGGTTCTTCAATGAATGTTTAGTGAATTGAAATGGATACAAACTCACTGTTTTTCATATATTTTTCATGTATTACCAGTTTGTAATAGTACTGTATGATTTAAACTAAGTTCAGTTGCATATAATTAAAAGAAAAAAATAGTGAACACACATCTTTGTTCTCGTTTCTAAAAGATGGCAGGGGGAGGCAGTCCAGGTTTGCCTTGGGAGTACGACACTTGTTTCCAGGTCTCAGGCCATTTTCTTCTTTCTACTGCATTATTCCTAAAGTGTGTAAGGTGTGGCACTTGCTCCTGTTTTGTTTTTTGTTTTTCTTTTTTTTTCTTTTTTGGAAGGAAACTCTTTGCTTATTTTTTTTTAATAGAAGTACAGTTGATTTACAATGTTATACTAATTTCTGTTGTACAGCAAAGTGAATCAGTTAGGCACATATATGCATTCTTTTTTAAAAAATATTCTTTTCCATTATGATTTATCCTAGGAGATTGGATGTAGTTCCCTGTGCTATACAGTAGGACTTTGTTGTTTATCCATTCTAAATGTAATAGTTTTCATCTACTAACCTCAAACTCCCAGACCATTCCTCTTCCTCCCTCACTTCCTTTTGGCAACAAGAAATCTGTTCTCTATGTCTGTGAACCTGTTTTTGTTTTGTAGATAGGTTCATTTGTGCCACATTTTATATTCCACATATGTGATATCATATGGTATTTGTCTTTCTCTCTCTAACTTGTTCCTGTGTTTTAAGATGGTTGGTGGAATGTCAGCCATCACATCTGCATTCTCGGTACCAACATGGAGGAAGATACAAAGGAAAAATAGATAAAGGACTCATACAGACTTTCTTTTGAGGGTGTCCAGAAAAGGCCACACACATTCTACTTACAGCTTTCTGGAATAAGCATAATGCCTAATTCCAAGGGAGTTTGGAATATGTAGCCTTATTTCAGAAGGTCAATGCTGGGCAAAAATGTGGGACTTTATAGCTGTGGAGGGAAATTTTGCACAGATATAAATCTAGGGAAGCTTCAGTCTTCACCAAAATCAGAAGTGGAAAAGCCAGAATCCTGCAGTAAAACGTGAGGTTCAGAGTAGTAGTTTATGATCACTGGCTTGGTAGTCAGGATGACTTAGATTTGAAATCAGGCTTGACTGATTTTTAGCTGTGTGAACTTGAATAGTTAACTCCTACTTAAGCTTTTGTTTTCATATTTGTGTAATGAGAATAATATTTCTCCTTTAATTTTTTTTGTGTTTGTGAGGTTTTAATGAGATTATTTAAGGTATAACAGGTTCAACTAAATTTTCTTCTCAGTATCATTATTATTTTCTATTTTTTTCCAGCAGTTGCTTTAATTAATAGGAAAAAAATGGATTTGTAGTTGGAAGACATGGTGAGATTCCAGCATATACCAATCATATAACCTTCCTGAGGATCAGTCTTCTTATGTGTAAAATAGGTCTATCGACACTCTAATTACTGTGTTGAGAATTAAATAGAATATCATTTATGAGATTTTCCTCTACAGGATATGATACAGAATACAGCCTTAGTAAATGTTGATTCAATATTTTTCCTTTATTCAAAATCATGTATTTTATCCTTTTATGTAAACAGATGTATTGAATTCTCTAAAACTAGAAATAGATATTTTGAATCCCCCAAGCCCAGAATATGCTGAGACACTGGTGGTGGCTGCTGATCTGAGTGGTGTGCAAATATTTAGAGTATGGATTCAGTCTATCAAAAATATACTGTTCAGTTGGGGTTTTCCTATGAAATTCAGTAGCGTGAGTTTTAGAATAGAGTACGAATCACTTCTTGTCTTGCCTTTGCAATAATTGCTGATTAGAAATCAAGAAATGACCTTTACTGCACTACATTAATATAAATGTACAAGCATATGCAGAGAAAAGTGCCTGATATAGCACATAGTAGGGACTCAATAATATTCGAGTGAATTAGTTAATGCTGGGGTGGATGAATGCATATATTTATGTCCTCTCCATAACTTCATCCCATGGGTCTTTCCTACCAAGAAATTTTAAAGAACTGATGAGCTGGCCTCTGCATGGTTGCAGTTATGTTTCTTGTGTTTATTAGACTCTAAGTCATACTGGCAGCTCTCCTCTTTACTGTTAGGTTTGGTGAATGTTACAGATTCGACTAAATGAACCATAGCAAATGTAAAATAAATCTTTGCCAAGGGGGTGGTATAAATTGAGACAATTACTTCTTAGCCACATCCGTTTCTCGGTAAAAACCACCTAGCATTGGCGAATAGCATTGCAATAAAAAGGCTTGTTTTCCTGAAGACTGTCAAAGTAACCTGACAATCATTAGATGGTTGATAAAACTGACTTGAGAAATCTGTATTGTTTCTTTCAGTTCAATAAGTTATTAACAACTTTTCTAAGTTCTGCTTCATGATATTAGGTAGATAAATTAACTTCTATGTTCTAGTTTCTTATCTTTAAATGAGAGGAAAGAAGTATATTATCCAGGGTTTCTTTCATCTCTAACATTCTCTGATTTTGTAATTCTAACAACTTGCTTGGGTAACCCTCCCGGGAGCCCCCAAATCAAATCTTCCACTTCTGCAAAGCAACAACACCCCCCTTTTAAAATCTTTGCCAGAGGGTCATGCAGTTGTGGTTTTTTTTTTTTTTTTTTTGAAGATAGTAACAAATATGGCTGATTTTATCCCAGTGCATTAATAATCACTTTGAATGTCAATGGTCTAAATGCCCCAATTTACAGATCAATGGAACAAAATACAAAGCGCAGAAACAAACCCAATGCATACATGGTCAATTAATTTACAATAAAGGAGCCAAGAATATACAATGGGGAAAGCACAGTCCCCCCAACAAATGGTGCTGGGAAAACTGGACAGCCACTTACAAAAGAATTAAACCAGACCACTAACTTAAACCAGGTCATGCAGTTTTAGCTTGAAAAATCTCCTATATTATAGAATAACTTTTAGGTAAGACAACTCCATTGTCAGATTCTTCTAATTATGACAGTTCGTCATTTTGAGACACAGCTTCTTTCTAGGTAATTTCTACCCATTTTCCTCAAGGAAGCAAAACCTATAATACCACTTTACTCTGACTTTCTATCAAATGTCCACAGCTATCCTGTCTACCCTAGGCTTCTCCGAACCAAGTTCATTCCATTTCTGTAGTCATAACCTAGCATGACAAGATTTCCAGTCCTCTAAGATGTACCACCTCTTCTAAATCTAGAATTAATGAGCTTCAATAGCTTCATCACAAATCTGTGCCCCCTCAAACAAACAAAATCATGGCTCCATGGTATGGACAATAAAAATGGATTATTTATATGTTGTCTTTTTATTTTACCAAGAAAATATATTGTGATTTTGAAGTTAGAAAACTTGATCTTAATTTCACTTTATACAATATTGCTTGTAAACTTTTCCAAGTCACTTAAACTCTCTGAGAATGCTTTTTCAACTATAAGATCTTGGTTATCATGATCTCATTGCCATGTATATCATATCTGTGATTCTGCTATAATGTAAAATGCTCTGAAATTTTAAAGTATTATACATCTGTAACTGTATAGCTTTAACAACCATTTTTGTTTTTGTGCATAATATCCTTGCCATATAATTTTCTGTTAAAAACACAGTTAAAAATAATAGAAATACTAGAAAAATGGTACTGATCAACCAGTTTTCAAGGCAGAAATAGAGACACAAATGTAAGAGTACAAACGTGTGGACACCAAGGGGAAAGCAGCGGTGGGGGGGGGGGGAGGTTGCGGTGGGATGAATTGGGAGATTGGGATTGCCATATATACATTAATATGTATACAATACATGACTAATAAGAAAAAAATATCAAATTGTACACCTTAAATATATGCAGTTTATTGTATGTCAATTATACCTCAATAAAACTCTTTTTAAAAGAAAAAAAAGTAGAAATAGAAATTGTCAGATCAAGGAATGTTCCTAAGAAGAGAAAGAGAGTATCACCAACTGGGCTGTAAATGAGCTGACCAGTTTGCTTTAATGCTCCAAATAAACTCTACCACACATAGTTTTGCTATTTAAAACTTGCACCATTTAGAGCAGTTTTGCTGTTTTGCAGTCTGGTCAGTATGAGAGATTGCTGTACTAAGAGCAACAAACGAATCCCTCTCTTCCAGGCAAAAATGTAAAATAGTCAGTGGGAAGTTGTTGTATAACAAAGGGAGTCCAACTCGAGGATGGAAGATGCCTTAGAGGACTGGGGCAGGGAGGGTGGGGGGGAATCGAGGGGGGGGCGTCAAGGAAGGGAGGGAATATGGGGATATGTGTATAAAAACAGTTGATTGAACCTGGTGTACCCCCCAAAAAAATAAAATAAAATAAAATAAAAAAAAAAAATGAATCAGTTCTATGAGAAGAGTTCAAAAGAAACTTGGGACAGCAACTGATTCATGAGTTCAGAAAATAGGGACTCCATTATCATTTTAAGGCAATCAGCCTTTTTTAAGATGTTAGCAACTGACATTCAGTACATTATAAATCCATACTCTTGTTCATCTTTTATCAAATGACATCATCTAGCAATCATCTTCCAGCACACTTTGGTACCTAACACCATTTCATCTCAGCTCCTGGCCACAGAAAGCATTTTCTTTCCTTCTCCCAGGAGTCCACAAGCTGTAAGTATATCTGGTTTGGAGATGTCATCCAATTGTTTTACAGAAGTTTAACAATCCCAGCACTGTATGGTTTTTCTCTTGGGGTAACTGGAGAAAGTTTATGCTGCTGGTCACTGACGTTAATGTGTATAGCATCTTGCCGGGTGTGAAAGAGGTATGGAAGTGGGTCCACATATTAGGATCCATTGGTCGTGTTGCATAATGCACCATCTAAGAGGTGCCAGTCTGATACGATGTTAGAATGGCCTGTTAAAGCCACTGTAGCCAATCGGAGGAAATATTCTGTGAATAGGATGCAGTACACACACTGAACAGAGACCTTTAAATCATTGTGTCCCCAAACAGAAGACAAAGGTCCAGAAGCCAAGAACTGGACCTAGAAGTAGCCTCCCTCACCAATACTTCAGTGACATCCTTGAGGTCTTTGTGCTTCCTATCCACAGGTCTGGGCTCTGCAGTAGAGCACTGTGGCCAGTTTCCACAGCACAAGGGTCTCATTGCAGTACAAGCTACTTACTCTCTTTAGTTCTTATTAAATAAGAAACTAACTCTTTCTACCTGAGTTTGTTGTGAGGATTAAAGTAGATCAAGTGTGTAAATAAGATACAGGTCACTGTTCAATAAATATTCGTTTTCATATTTTATTTGAAATTGTATTTAATAAAAATTTTGAAAACATACTGTTGAGACCTTTTGATTTTATTGTACTTAAAATCTGTTATTTGGATCATAACCCAGAAATGTTTAAAAGAGAGAAGTTTGAATTCAGTCTCTTGTCTTAATGTTTTCAATGACATCTTGAGTAAAGTATAAAATTTGGGAATTCAAGATTGACTTTTCTAGACCTGCTATAAAAAAAATGTCTATTTTATAAAGGTGATTCTTTTTGAGTTACTGAAGACCATAAATAATCTGTGTTCATATATATATAAAAATGCACTTTATATATATATAAAACACTTGTATTTGACTGCAAAATACCACTAAGATATTATGCATGTATTGGAGTTCTGATTTGGCTTAGAAAAGCTGAATGAGTGTGTGATTATTTTTACTATTTTACTTTATACTGTCTTTTCTTATAATCATAAAAAACAAGGATTTCTTTCTCATTTTTCTGGGGAAAACCATTAGAGCAGGAAAAATGAAGGAAATCTAGAGTTTGAGTGAAAGAGGAACTATTTAGCATTACCACTAAATGTGCATAACAAACAACCATTTCTTCCTCCTGGACACCAATATCTGTGGTGGACATCGGTTCATTCCAGTACAGTGTTTCCCTTGGGATATCATCACCTCCTCCACTCTCCCTTTTCTTTTCAATTTAGCAAATAATAAATACGTTGTATGCCTACAAGGGCAAAACACTGAAATCTCTGTATGAGATTATAAAGATGTGTAGGCAATGAGCCCTGCCTTCAAAGAGTTTATAATCTGAGCAGTTGGTCACACGTCTGAGTCGTGGCATTATTGCTTTAAGTGACTTAAACAGCATTCATTAAAATGTTCACATCCTTTGAATACTTCTGTTTTCAAATCTGTAAAGAATCTTTTCAATTAGAAAGCTAAGCAGTGGGGAAAAGACCTTTTTTTGGAATAAATAGGTGACCTTGGCTTTGCTTATTTTTTAAATTGTGACTATTTTATTATTTTTTTCTTTAGATCTTTATTGGAATATAATTGCTTTACAATGTTGTGCCAGTTTCCACTGTACAACAGAGTGAATCAGCTGTATTTATGAGCATCTTTCTGTTGCTGTAACTTTCTCTGTTGTATCATTCTCAGCATAATTACTAACCAGAACTTTGTTTGGAGAGAATCTCTGTGTTTCCTGAGCCTTTACCAGGGTTTCTCGGTTGTTTGTGAATGGCTCAGTTGCAGTCTGGTCTTGGAATGAATTGCAGTTCATTTTTTCCTTTAACAAATCAATATTTTGATTTTAGTTGATGCAAGAATGATACACTTTGCGATATGTGATTTTTAGGGTGGGAGTGAGATTCAATAAAAATGAACATAGGGCAGACTTTTCCCATGTTCTAAACATTTAGTAGTATACTTACACCTTATATTCTGTGAAGATATAGTGCAGGTTGTAAAATTCTTCCTATTTGAAAAGTTAGAGTGTATTCATGTAAAGTATATGCACAGTAGAAAAAAGAAAGTCTTGAAGTACAATACTCAAAAGAGTAATTAGGTATAAATACAAGTGTGTGTGTATATACATATATGAGTATACATATAGGTATATATGTAATTTTATTTTTATTTTACTTTACTTATTTTATGTTATTTATTTAATTGGGGTATAGTTGTTCTCAATGTTGTGTTAGTTTCTACTGTACAGTGGAGTTCCCTGTGATATAAAGCAGGTTCTCATTAGTTATCTATTTTATACATATTAGTGTATATATGTCATTTCTAATCACCCAATTCATCCCATCCCACCCCCCCCACCCCCACCTTTTTGGTGTCCATACATTTGTTCTCTACATCTGTGTCTCTATTTCTACCTTGCAAACAGGTTCATCTCTACCATTTTTCTAGATTCCACATATATGCATTAATATATGATATTTGTCTTTCTCTTTCTAACTTCACTCTGTATGACAGTCTCTAGGTCCATTCACATCTTTACAAATGACCCAATTTCATTCCTTTTTATGGCTGAGTAATATTCCATTGTATATATATATATATATACCATATCTTCTTTATCTATTCATCTGTCTATGGGCATTTAGGTTGCTTCCATGACCTGCCTGTTGTAAATAGTGTTGCAGTGAACATTGGGGTGCATGTGTCTTTTTGAATTATGGTTTTCTCAGGGTATATGCCCAGTAGTGGGATTGCTGGATCATACAGTAACTCTATTTTTAGTTTTTTAAGGAACCTCCATACTGTTCTCCATACTGGCTGTATCAGTTTACATTCCCAACAACAGTGCAAGAGGGTTCCCTTTTCTCCACACCCTTTCCAGTGTAATTTTAAGACTTTATTTTTCAGAGCAGTTTTAGATTCACAGCAAAATTGAGAGAAATGTACAAAGATTTCCCATGTACCCCCTGGCCCCACATATACATAGCCTCACCTATTATCAACATCCACCTCCAGCATGGTACATTTATTACAATTAAGGAACCTATCTTGACATATCATAATCACCTAAAGTCCGTAGATTACATTATGGTTCAATCTTGGTGCTGCACATTCAATAACCAGATACCAGGCCTCCCCCTGGTTCGCCACAACTAGAGAAAGCCTGTGTGCAGTAACGAAGACTCAACACAACCAAAAATTAAAAATAAATAAATAAACAATAAAATAATAAAATTAATCTTTAAAAAAAATAGCCAGATACCTAGGCAAGGGCATTAACCCTCACATCTGCCACAGATGCCCTGTTGTGATCCATGGAGCTGAGTAAAGGAGCACACAATTCCCTGGGTCAATTAGACCTCAAGTTCTCAAAATAGTGTAGTCCTGAGCAAGATGAGGAGCCCTGTTATTTTGAATATACTGAAAAATTACATTTTGTCCAGGATTTCAAACACTTTTGAATCCAACAAGCCTAAATCTTAGAGATTTTGCTCTTTAAGGAGGTACTTTAAGATTCCCTCAGACAGTAAGGTCTTTGATGATGGACCACCAAAGCCTTAGATGGGGGCCTTCACTCATCTTCGCATAGAACAGTTCCGCCTACTCAGAAGTGGAGTAGCTGACCCAGCCTAGGCATTTCTTTTTGACCCCTATAAGCAGATTGTCCACACAGTCCTGGAGGAAGTGGTAATGACTAGTTAACTTGTCATTACTTAGATGTTCTAATGCCTCCAGAGTGAGGGGCTTCATCCCTTATTCAGTATAGAACAAATTCCAACATCGGCTCATTTCCTCAGGTAACTTGAGAAACTTCTTGCTCTCAACAATCACATTGGCAGTCCCTTAAGTCATGGCTAGGTTTACATCCAAATCTTTCTGACCTGATTTGCCCAAACTTTGTTTTCTTTGCATTACCCTTGGAGAAGAATTCTCTCTCTTTAGAGTGTGGGTTAAAAGTAAGGTTGGTTGGAACCATCTCATTTTCTTTTATACCTGCTGTGATATTACCCAAGAAATAAAAAGCATCTGTAGAACCTCTAGGTTCTCAGCAGGCAGGAGGATAAAAATAGCCTTGATTGACTGGAGGTATGAATACCTGGTAGATCTGTAGGAAGGTTTCTGAGTCTGTTCATCATAAATACTTCAAGAAGTTCTCCAAAGCACTTCTTTAATCTGTCTGCTACATTATAAGCAGACTGCCCCTCATAATTCAAGACACTTTTATTTATCTGGCACAAAGCCTGAGTCCAGGATTTTATCACCTGCCGTTTTTTAGTCCATGTGGTTGAGATATGGATAAAACCAGAAGGATGCCAAGAGAGGAGATGCACCTCAGGTCTGGATATTATTGCATACCCTTGACTCAAATTTGTGTCTGGGAAACACACGTGCCTGAAATAGTTCAGTCTAACTCAATAAGTCCTGATACTTTAACTGGAACAGGAAAAAAATACTCCCTCTTTGGGGGTTGTTTAAACAATTAAAATGATGCAATGCACACAGGAGGTTGTCGATTTGGCCACCATTGGAGAAGAAAGTGCCTTAAGTTAAAGAGTAGAACATTACATCATCACATCATTGTGTTCTGTCACATCACAGCTAAAATATGGACAAAGACAGAGGACTGACCGTATCATCTGAACACTTGTATTAAGTCATGCTTGATGCCATCACTGTATGCAAACATTCTAGTAATGTGAGCCAAAAAATACATTCAGATTTAGGCTAGTTTGAGTGGTTGTCTTGATGATTTGCAACTAAGACTATCCCAAATTTTAGCATGTTTACATGTACAAAAACAAGATTTGGCCTCTTCACTGTTGTTTCCTATTTGTTCTAAAAGTATACACTTTTTTTTTGCATAGTTGCATGTAGTACATAAAATACATTGGAGGTAACTAAAGTAGTTTGAGTCATAAGCTCATTCCCTTTGACCAAGCTTATATTTCTCAAGGAACTTCAACCTGAAGGAAGAAGACAAGTCACAAAACATAAAGCAATTTGAAAAAAAATTACCAGGGACCATACAAATAAACATATGAAATGAGTAGACAATGTGGATATTAAAGAAGGCAAAGTGGATTATAGAGTAAATAGATTAAACATACACACATTTTCATTAAGGGGTTATTTGCAACTAGCCTTTGAGGAGTATCATCACTTATGCCAGTAGGCAGTTACTGTGCTTTCAAAGTTTTAAAAAGAACTCATTTCTGTGGGGAAAAAATGTGCAAATGAATGTTTTGTGCATTTAAGCTACTTGGAGTCTAGAGGGCAAAGTAAGATACATATGGTAATATGGCTTAATAGTTTTTGCCTGCACATCTTTGCATTACATGGCTTTGAGTCAGATTTATTTGGCATTTAATCCTAGTTTGCCAATTCAGTGGGTATGTATCATTGTACCAATTACTTAACCCTTCTAAGCTTCTGCTTTCATTTATAAAAATAGCAATAACATGTTTTCATTCTTCAAAGTATTGTTGTACAGACAATACAATATATATAAAATGTTGCTTTCCTTTAAATATTAGTACTCAGGCTGCTATGCCTTGTATCTTAGAGTTATGTCTAAATTAAATGATGAAACAGTTCTATACATTCGTGCAAGATAGCAGAAATATTTTTTTAATTTTTTTATTGGAGTATATTTGATTTAGTGTTGTGTTAATTTTTGCTGTACAGCAAACTGAGTCAGTTATACATGTACATACATCCACTCCTTTTTAGATTCTGTTCCCATGTGGGTCATGACAGAGTCTTGAATAGGGTTCCCTGTGCTATTCATTGGGTTCTTATTAGTTATCTGTTCTATATGTGGTTGTGTTTACATGTCAGTACCAATTTCCCACTTTATCCCTCCCTTACCCTTTCCCCCCACCATCAGCAACCACAAGTTTATTTTCTACATCTGTGTCTCAACTTCTGTTTTGTAAATAGGTTCATTTGTACCATTTCTTTAGATTCCACATATAAGCAATATCATATGATATTTGTCTTTCTCTGTCTGACTTATTTCACTCAGTATGACAGTCTCTAGGTCCATCCATGTCACTGGCATTATTTTGTTCCTTTTGTGGCTGAGTAATATTCCGCTGTATATATGTATCACAACTTCTTCATCCATTCCTCCATCGATGGACATTTAGGTTGCTTCCGTGTCCTGGCTTTTGTAATTTGTACAGATCTTTAAGAACGATCATCAGATGAGAGTTTAAGCCGAGGCAAATGAACTCAATTTGCATATGGAATAATGTTTGAAAAATTAAGTAACCCTAATATAAATGTGAATAATATGAATATTTATTGAGTAAATTAAAATTTAACCAAATTAATACCAATTAATGTTACAATTAATATATATGTGTATTTAAACATATATATGTTATATATAATGATAAAGAAAATCAGATAAATAAGTGAGACACATATAAAATATGTTGCAATTCATGTATTCTTTTTCTTTGGGTTACTCATTTTTGTACCTCAGGGCCTGGCTGTCAAACACAGCCACAGACTGTTTTGAGGCTTCTGGGTCAGTGATTCTGCTTTCCACATGAATATAAGCCAGAAAACGGCACATTCTTCTTTATAAAGGTATCATTCTCAACATGGAGCAGGAAAGGGGTGATTGTTGGGGTGAGGAGAGCATACTCATACATCTTGATAAATATATAAAAAGGCAGAACTATTTTATAAGTTTTACTAAAATAAGGGCCACCATCTGTTCATGTGTTTCTGACCTCTCACTTATTAAATAGCTCTTGGGTTCAACAGAGAGTAGCAGCTCTAAGTGCTTTCCTTTAGTCTCTTAAAACTATCCTAGGTTAATGGAGTGTTGGTTCACAACCGCTGGGTTTCCCCTATGGAGGGCAAAGAGAGACAGAAGAGAGAGGCAGCCACTCCAGATTGGTACTTTCCGGATTTAATAAGCAATGGAACTTACATGCGAGGCTTGTCATGGGTAGCACAAGATGAGTAGACCTCCATGCCCTCTAGCCAGAATCGTAGAAGTTTATATAGAGGCCTTAATGGGGTTCAGTCACACATATTGTCCGGATGGTCTCAACAACACCTTGCTCTTTCAAGGCTGCAGCCTTGACACAACTCCAGCTGTGGGAACAATAGGCAGATTTTAAATTCCAAGGACAGGGGAAGGGTATGAGGAGTCTCCAGTTGCCTGGGTCCAGCTCAAGGGTCAACCAGCAACCACATCCTCTCCATGACCAAGGCATCATTATTTTGGTATAATGGGGACAACAGAGTTTTAAATAACTCTTTAAGGAAATGAGAGAATCTTGTTCAGAATCCTAAAATATTATAACAAAACACTTTTATTTATATAAATGTTTATATTTATATTCATGTATTTAGTAAATCTATTTATTCCAAGGGATCACTTGGAATTGCTTCATTGGACTTCTTTTACTGTGCTGAGAGTTAGAGGTAAGGATTTGCTCAGGTAGGTTCCAGAAGCAATGTAAAGACTGTCACTTTCAGTTAGCTATTTTCCAACTCATATACTTAATAATTTTTTTTTTTTAAAAGCAAACTTTTTTTTTTTTTAACTCAGTGTCAATAGGAATAGTTTTGTATAGACAGTCCCAAGGATTCATAAATAAATATGATTCAATAGCCAAATCTTTTATAAAATACCTATGCCTACATGTCGCTTGGAAAATTTGAGTTCCAATTCATTATACAGTTGAGCTTTTAACAACGTGGTGATTAGGAGTGCTGACCCTGCACATGATCCCAAATCCACACATAATTTATAGTCTGCCCTGCACATCCTCCATTCCCCTGCATCTGTGGGTTCCACCAACATGGACCTTGTAGGACTATAGTATTTACTATTGGAAAATATCTGCATATAAGTGGGCCTGCATAGTTCAAACCCATTTATTCAAGGCTCAGATGTACATAGTAACACTCTTCAAATCCCCTTTCCTTTCCTTCGTAATTCACTGATGGCATAAAATTGTTCCAGGGCACCTCCTTTATCAAGTCTTTTAAATTTTCCCAATAACTAATTCAGGAAGCTTTTCAGCATCTCTTCCTCAGTTCAGATTTCCCATCTCCTTTACTCCTAGCTCTTTATTGTGGAGGTAAATCAGTCTTCTCCACCTAAACATGTTCTTCTCTCCTTCACTTGTTCTACCCTGTCTCTGTCCGAGTAAGTGAAATTCTAATGAGATGGAAATACGGGGAAGGGATCAGAGCAGGGAAAGAGAAAAGGCAATAGAGAGGAGTACTCAGACAGAAATAGTGTCCTGATCAGATGTATTTTAAATAGTTTTAAAACAAGAAATGTTCAAGATGAATGGAAATAATGTCAAGGAAGCTAAATATTTCCCAATAAAATTGATGTTTTATTGTTTATAAGATGTTCTACACCATCAATATAAAATGCACTTAATTCAAAATAGAGATATTCTTGGTGATTTTTTTTTTGTATGTGAAAAAAAAAATCACTGCAAAATGTCTACTGTAGTTTTGCTTTGAAAATTCAAGAATCAAACCTTAATGAGTGTCAAAATGAGAAGCATCTCTTTGAAGCACCATGAATCTTTTAATGTTTCTATTACACTATTTTTCAGTGATAATCAGTATCTATAAGAAGAAGCTCATCTCAAAGCCTCTGTCTTAGCTAGGTACATTTCACCTCCTCCACAAGATACTGTTGCACTCTAAAAGGTCAATCTTAAACATAGTAGTTCTATGTTTTTCTCCTGTTTTGTCAATTTGAGTTTAATTTATTTGAAATTAGTAGACTTTTTTTCCATCAGTAAGGGACTTTATAATGATGATAATTCTAGTTGTGGAAAAAAAAAGTTTGAAATATTACATTTGTTACGTGCTTTTGTTTTTGAAGGCAATGATCCTTGAGAAGGAAAGAAATGATCCATTCTTAGCAAGGAGAACTTCTTGAAAATACGTTCCAAATTCCAAAGGACAGATTACAAAGCTTAAAATATTAGAATGAATGGTGTATAATAGTCAATGACTATGAGTTTTGAAGTCAAGAACACATTAGTTTAGTTGGAATTATAGCTCATATAATAATATTTTTATTGTGCAGTTACTGGGATATACATGGTCCTTTTGTGCATTAAATCATTTAATATGTATCTCAATTCTATGAATTTGCTCTTACTATTTTTCCAAGTACATGACTGAGTCTTAGAGACGTAGAGGTTAGTTACCTATAAATATACACCGAAGGAATGGAAGAGAAAGGGTTCAAGCACAAGTTGAAATTCCAAAGCCCTTGCTTCTAGTTACTAGACTATACTGCCACTTTATTCTTGTGAGTTGATATCAGCTGTAGGAAATAGAATGGTCTTTACTTCATTTAAGCAGAAGAACAATAAAGTGTATTGGAAAGTTCACAGACTCTCCAGAAAGGACAGAGAGTCAGGCTTGGAGGCTAGTCTTCAAGGACAAGTTAACCACACTATGGGGAAGTCCAGATAGGACCCACCACGGCATCTGTTGGGCACAGATACAGAGGGTCACATGACTCAGTTCTTCACTGCCACTGCTGCCAGTCCAAGGTGTGGATTCTCAGTGTGCTGCTTCCTCACATTGTTGTCTGATTAAATTCCCACTCAAGTGTCCAAGGGGATCTAGCTGCAAGGGAGACTGGGAATGAAAGTTCAGGGAAAACCCTTCCCAAGGCCTCCTCAGCAGCATTCTTTTCTTTAGTCCCCCAGGGTTCTTTGTACTTTTGTAACTGAGCAGAACCATGCGGAGTCTTCCTGGGACGGACACCCACCCACCCCCACCCCACCACCACCATGTCCTCCACTTGCCTTTTGTCTGTAAAAAAAAACTTTAGCCGAAGAATACATTTAATCAGAGAAATAAAATGCAGAAGCAAAGAAAACAGTCAAGCAAGACAAAATAATAAGTTTAGTCATTAAGCAAAGTCAAGGACCTTTAGTTTCTCCTCAAGGGCTATAGATTATATTCTGAGCTTTATCCTTTGAGCTGTTTGGCAGATACTGAAACCCCCACCAGGTGGAAGACGTTAACTACATGGTGACCAGACTGTAGCCATGACATAAGCTGCTCCATCTTAAATAATTCCAAGAGCTGGCCTCAGGGAAATTGGAACAAACTAACCCTGCAGTTAAAGATGAACTGTACTTAAAACAATCAAGATGACACTGATCAGACCAACATGACCAATTTCAAGATGACTGTTGGAGTGAACTGTGCTGTTCTGCATGTAGCTCCCTTCCCCCACCTCCTGCCATACCTATGTACCCCCGAAACTCCCTTTTAAAAGCTCTTTTCCCTTGGTCAGCAGTGGAGAATTGATTCTTTGGGACGTGAGTCTGCCTTCCCCTCAGGATCGCTGGCTTCCTCAGTAAAATTATCTTTCGTGTCATCCAACTCTTGTTTCTTAGTTTTGGATTCTTGAGCAACAAACAGGTGAACCAGAGTTCAGTAGCATTTTGTGTTATTTGTATTATACCTAATCTTGTGTGTATTCGCATTTCCCAGTGCGTTATGAAATCTTTAGCTCAGGACTAGATCTGACCATTTTTGCCTCTCCCAGGGATCCTAGCACAGTACCTTACATATAATTTACTTATCATTTCTCTCAGTGGATTGAACTGAATGCTGCTCTTGGAATAAGGATGAAACAAGGACAGGACTGCTGAAATAATTCCTGCCAAGGGAAATGGTGAGTCATTGTCTCTTGGTTCCTGTTCCAGAATGCTTTAATCGTGCAATGCTAAATTATTCTGCTTAAATACAGTGTCCTCTACCTTCCTATTCATAGGCAGAAGCTCTTAAGATTTTTAGCAGTATCCTTCTAATTATGTGGTTAGAGAAATGGGTACATTGTCTTTACTTACAGTCATTGAAAGTAGTGATAGTAGCATTTCATTTGATACACTTTAAAAAAAATAAAATTACAGACTCCTCAGCCTAAGGGCTAAAAATCATTTATTATAATGTTTCTTATTTAGAAAATTGGAGAAAAAAAAGAAACGCTGAGCCAAGAGATTATGAAATGACCTCTGCCTCCAATACTGAATTAAGCTGGAATGTTGTGGGTTCCTATTGTACTTTGTACTTACAGCATAAAAGCCCTTTTCTGCTGCCCATTGCATTTATCTGGTTAGTAATTATAACATGCACTAGACTCAGAATTTACTTAATTAATTAATTAATTCTGTTTTGAGGGATTTTCAATTTTTTATACAATTTTTAAAGGTTACTTTCCATTTACAGCTATTACAAAATATTGTATACAGTCCCCGTGTTGTATAGCACATCCTTTAGCATACCTTGCGAGGTACGAATTGTTGGGTGTAAGATAGACTCAGGACTTTTTGAGATCCAGGTCTGTGTAATGTTTATGGCTAAAGACTCATCACCTAGGATCATTCTTAACACATAGTAGGTATTTAGTAAATCAGTGTTAATTGTGGATAAAAACAAAACCTCTTTTTTATGATGTTCTTTAGGGGACTAGGACAGATACCCATTATCTGTCCCTTAATTGTAAATAATTCAAATGTTAAAAAACACCAAAATATAAGGGATTTGATCTTAAAGATAATTGTATAGTCTTAGACATTCTTGCTCTGGATGAAATTACTCAAGCTAAAAGACCTCTCTCAAATCTTATAAGGTAACAGCAGGGAGACCTTTTTGGTTATAGTTGTAAATATAAGGGTGATTCAAACCGAGCTCATTGCAGTAGCAGTGGTGAGACATTTGGGATTATGAATATATTTTGAGACCAAAGCTAATTGCATTTTCTGACTAATTAATGAAGATTATGAGAAAGAAAGAGGAATCAGGGATGACTTCAAGGTTTTTGGTCTGAGTCACTAGAAACGAGGTGAAAACTTCTTGGGCTGGTGAAAACTGTGAAGGAGATAAGATCTGATGAGAAAATTAGAAGCTCAGCATCAAACATGCTAAGTTTTCTCCTGTTAATCTGTTTTTGTCAGTTTAATTTTTAGACCCAGCCAGGGACTTTAAGAGGGTAAAGGAAATTGTTTTCCTCCCCTGCAACACTGTTTGATAGTGGGGATGCTGGGAGGTAGGAGATGTGGAAGTTAACTCTGGATGTTGTGTTAATCTTTGCAGAGAAGTAGGAGAAAAAGATATGACACAGTTATGTGGGAGACGTGAGTGGGTCAGATAAATAGAGTGTTAGGGGGTATGAGGACCCACTTGACCTTATTGTTGTGAATTTAGTGAAACCAGTCATGATGGACATACAGCTATATGTAGTGGCATGAGAACCATCTGTGCAGAGGTAGACAAGCGGATTTTACTGCAGTACGATTGCCAAATAAACACAGTGAAACAGAAGAGAAGCATGTGTTTGGACAGTTTAGGCAGTTGAGTAATTATAATAATAGACAGTGGAATTAAACTGCCTAAAGTCGGGAATGGAGGTGTTATACACAATAATTTAATAGAGGTATCCATTCAGGTACAGAATCCGGTGTGGTGGAATGCTTGGGAATTTTGGTGTTATATCAAAAAAATATAAAACAAGACAGACTTGCTATAACTTTTAAATACTAAGTTGGTCCAAAAGCAAGCAAAACACATGCACGCACGCGCCCAGACGCGCACACACACACACAACATTATAGCATCTTTTTTTCATTCCGTCTCAAGATATTTGTTTGGAAGATTGAAACTGTGGATAGTCCTATTCATGGAGAATATCTCACATCTTTTTTAACCAGAAAGAATGATGAGACACACTGTCATCATCACATCAAGATGGACTGAGGGGTGGAATGTGATTGCTAACAAAGAAAAGTACAAATAAACATGTCCTTTCAAAGAAAAAGAAATCCCAGAGAATCAAATGTTCAGCGCTGCATTCCTTTCATTTATCATTTCAAGCTGCGTTATTTGGATGGCTTTTCAGCTCTGAGACTACTGGTGCTGATGCAGAGATAATGAAATACCAAAAGCCCCAAACAACAGAAATGTCTGTAACTGGTAATGGGCATCCTCCTTCAGTTTATTAACTCCAGCTGTGCTGTTTGACTGTTTTTGTGAAGAGGTGCCACACAAGGTGAGTGTTGGATGGGAAATAAAGGATCTGATGACAGAAGCAACTGGATCACATGAAGCCTGTATTTCAAGATAGACAGGTTGAGGAAATGGCCCCCGCCACTCATCCACTTGAAACACAGCTGAGCTTTCATCAGGATAAAATGTGACCAATGTAAGTTTCTTTCTGTGGAGATGTGTCAATCTCAGTGTTCACAATGGCATTTAATAATAAACCTACTGATTATGTACCCAGACAATACTCTGAGCAATATCGCAGAATAGTCAAGGTATCTATTTGTGACTGAATATTTTCTCATATCGAGATCTCCTGATACAATAAAACTTAAATAATTTCACTTAGAGTAAGATTAAGAGTGCTTGCTACTTTATTCTTCACCTTTCTCTTTAAGTTGATTCTTACATTCTAATGTCATGGGCCATTTTAATTGCATAAAAACTAAAAACTAAAAAGAAAGAAGTAACTTAGGGAATGGAAAGAGTGTTACTCTCAAAATTACAATAAAATAACTGAACGAAGAGCAAATTTACAAGAGCTGAGATTGCAACCAACTGGCCCAAAATCTAAGGAGAGGAAGGAGCCAGCAGGGAGAGACAAGACATGAACTTGGCTTACTTGGGCAAAATGCAGCAGGACACTGGGAGAAGAGTTCATCCAGGGTGATTGACAACTGTTGGGAGGCCAGCCAAGTAGGTACTATGGAAAGAGAATCCTGAGAAACTCTCTCTGATAGTACAGACCTTGGGAAAGGGAGCAATAGCCAGTGCAGAAAGGATTTAAATCTCCCCTGGGACTCTCCTCCCCTTAATCTGTGGGAGGAAATGCTACAAACATTGTCACCTTCAAAGCACTAGGAGGGGAACACTAAAAAAAATTAATAAAACCACCTCTCCACTCCTGGGACAGAGTCATGAATACATGCTGGGCTCAGACCTGAATGGGGTAGGGAGGATTGAGAGCATCAAGAACACGCCTCTGAAACCCGATGACCTGGTGCCCACGTGCGTCTAAGAATTAATCAGAATAACGATGCTATCCTCCCTCATGCACATATACACACACTTCACATCTAATCCCATCAGGCTATAAAGTATTGAGCCATTAGTAACTACAAGGGTGAATCAAAAATTCTCTGCGCTCTGGTTATATTAAAACTTCTGTTGGCAGTAATCTCTTGTCAGTGCTTTCTGTTCAAGGCTACTGTCTCCCCAGTCACTGCTGTGCAGATGTGAACCTGTTACATCGGTTCACTTGTAACCGTGGTGAGAGGAAAAATGGATGCCCCACTTGTGATCTGCACGAAACAAGAGCAACGTGCAGTGATTTGTTTTTTGTGGTCCGAGGGTGTGCACGTCTGCACACTTCTGCCCGCACTGTTGATACTCTGCAAAAACTCAGTTTTGAGGTGCTAAAGCATCCTCCTTATAGTCCTGATCTTGTTCCATTGGACTTTCACCTGTTTGGTCCCCTGAAAGCAGCCCTATGAGGATGAAGATTGACTTCTGATGAAGAAGTGAAGACAGCAGTGCATTCATGGCTTGCAGCTCAGCCTAAAAAATTTTTAATGAGGGAATATGAAAGCTTGTTGACAGATGGACAACGTATATTGAAAAGCAAGGAGATTATGTAGAAAAATGATATATTTGTCTTTTCTGAAAGATAATTAAAATAAATTCTACAGCCAGAGTGCAGATAATTTTTGTCTCACCCTTGTAGTAAGATAGAATCACTCTCTGAAGTTTAACTCAAAGGGAGAACCTAAAGGGGAGGATGGGTGCAAAATAGAACACACACACACACACACACACAAACATTTACACAACATAAAAATTAAAATTAAAATAAACCCTTTGACACATCAGCCTCTCCTCTCTCCCTTAAAAAAATGTTAAATATTAAAGAATATTCTTTAGGCAAAAAGAATATAATACCATTCAGAACCTTGTACCTACATAAAGAAATGAAGGCAAAGATAATGTAATACATGAGGAAAAATAAAATTATTTTTGTCTTAGTTTCTTATTGCTGTATGACAAGTTACCACAGATTTCGTGGCTTGAAATGCCACCCATTTATTACCACACACTTCTGTAGGTCACAAGTCTGGGAATGACATGACTGAGTTCTCTGCTTAGGATCTTCCAAGGCCAGCACCAAGATCTCATCTAAGGCCCAGAATCCTCTTCCAGACTCAACCATTATTGCCAGAATTCAGTGTCCTGAAGTTGAAACATTTAAGTCCCCGTCTTCTTGCTGGTTGTCAACCAGGGTCTGCTCTGAGCTGTTAGAGGCCAATGTCAGATTCGCATTGCGTGGTCCTTCCACATGTAGTTTACAACATGGCTATAGCTGTTCACAGGCCAGTCGGAGCCTCTCACAGAAATTTCACCCTCTTTCAATAACCTAGTCATTAGGTTTCGTCCACCCAGAATAATCTCCCTTTTGATTAACACAAAGTCAGATGATTAGGAAACTTACATCTGAAAAATTTTTCTGTTATATAGTGTAACTCAGTCTTGGGAATGATCTCTTCGTTTACGTAGGTCTTCCCCAACTCAAGAGGTGTGGATTATACAGTGTATATATATCAGGGTCCTGGATTCTTGGAGGTCATTTTAGAATTCTGCCCACCATAATTTGTATTTATTTTTAATTGCTCTAAAAAGTAACTGATTATCTAAAGCAAAAATGGTAGTGATATATTGTGTGTTTATAGCCTATAGAAAAATAAGATGAATAACAATAGCAGCACAAAGTGTGGAAAAGAGGAATTGGCATTTCACAAGTTTCTTACATAATACATGGAATAGCATAATATTATCTGAATGTAAATATGAACACTGAAAACTCTTGGGAACAACTATAAAAGTAAAAAACAAAAATAGGTATAAAAAGACAACAGAAGAAATGAGGTAGAATGATGTAAAAAATGCTCAGTTAACTCAAGAGGAGGCAGTAAAACATAATCCAAACATGAAAAAATATAAAACATATAGCAACTTGGTAGATTTTAATCTAAAAGTATCAATAATTATATGTAAATGCTTTAAGATACCAGTTAAAAGACTGAAATTGTAAAGTTGCTTAAAAATCTAAGACGTCACTATATGCTGTCTGCAAGAAGCCTGCTGTAGATATAAAAACAGAGAGATGAAAGTTAAAGGATGATGAAAGATATATCATGTAAACACTAAACAAAGTAAAGCTGGAGTATATGCAAAAAATAAGGCAAAGTGGACTTCAGAATAAGGATTATTACTAGGGGGTTAAAAAGACATTACACAATGAGAAAAAGTTGTTGCTTTTCTCCAAGACATAGCACCCTAAATGTATATGTGTCTAAGAATATTTCTTCAAAATATATGTAGGAAAATTGACAAAACTCAAGGAAGAAATAAGGAAATCCAAAAGTTTAGCTGGAGACTTTAACACTCCTCTTTCACTAATTGATAAAGAAGTAGGCAGTAAACCAGTGAGTGTACAGACGACCTGAGCAATACTATGAACCCACTGGATCTAGTTGATGTCGACTCCTTTACACCAAAACAGTGGAATATACATTCATCACAAGGACATGTAGAAAATTAACAATGATAACAATATACTGCATCATAAGATGAACAGTAATAAATTTAAAAGAATACAAATCAAACAAAAATTATTCCTGTGCCATAACAGAACCAAACTGGAAGTCAATAACCAAAAGATATCCAGAAAAATCCTCAAATATTTGGAAGTGTAAAATGTAAATAACCTATGAATCAAAGAGGAGGTCTCAAGAAAGAATTAGAAATGTTTTGAACTCAATGAACATAAATTTGTAAGATGTAGCTAAAACAGACTAGGAAATTTATAGCAATAAATACTTATAATTTAAAGGAAGAAAGAGTTCAAATTTGTAACTTCAGAGCCCATCCTATGAAACTAAAGAAGGAGAAATTATACTGGAAGCAGCAGAGTGAAGGAAATAATGAAAAGCAGAAGACAATGATACAGAGAATAGAAAAACAAGAAAATAAATGAAACTAAAATCTGGCTCTTTGAAAAAGCAAATCAGTAGAATTAATAAACTGTTATCGAATCTATCCAGAGTGAAAGAGAAAGAACAAACCCCAGTTAACAATATCAGAAATAAGAAACATCACTGCAGACCACACAGGCATTAAAGAATAAAGAGGGAATACTATAAACAAATTTATGCCCATTACTTGGAAAAAATAGGCCACTTCTTAGAAGTTCAAAAACTTTTAAAATCAAGGTTGAAAAAAAAAATTCCCGTATATATTGAAAAAAGTTGAACTTGCAGTTGGAATCTTCCAACAAAGAAAACTTGAAGTCCAGACGTTTTCACTACCAAACATTTAAAGAAAAAATGATATACGTTTTATACAAATTCTTCCAGGAAGTAGAAGAGGAAACACTTTCCAAATCATTTTATGATCCTAGCACTTATGCCAGAAGTGAAAGACTGGTTCAATATTTGAAAATCAATCAATGCATCGTAATAACAGATTAAAGAAGGAAACTCATTTGTTCATGTCAATAGATATAGAAAAACATTAGGAAAAAATATCCATTTATGATAACAATTCTTGACAAATTAGTAATAGGAGGGGACTTCATAATCTGATAAAGAGTATCTGTTAGAAGCTTACAACTGACATTAGTTTTAATAATGAAAAACTGAATTTTTTTTTTGACAATCAGTAACATCAAGGAAGTCTTCTTTTACTACTACCGTTCATCATCATATTGAAAATCCCAGTGTTTCATTAACTTCTTCTTCACAGTATTGGTGATGGAGAGATTCCTATCCTAAAATTTTGGGGAGTGTGAGATACAGGACACCAGACACTGGACAGATGAAATGGACTGTAGTTCATTAGTGATATAAATTACAGCCCAGGGTCAGGAGGACACTGCATGTCTTGCAGGGCCACAGAGGGGTTGCATTTGGGAAGTAAATAATTAAAGGAGAGGTTGTAAGAGGCAGATTTTGTATTAACAAGAGGATGGAGTGACCACTGATTTTTCTGGAAGAATGTGATTGTATTGTTTGAATAATGTCACAAGCTGGCAGGGAACTAGAACCCATTTCTCAAGGCTAAGTAGGCACTATGCCTGATCCCCATGATAAAGAGTGTAATTTGGCTAGGGAACCTTATTCACAGGAAAAGAAGCAGAGGGGAATTTGTGATCAGGTTATCTGAGGACTTCCCAATTTTATCAGCTATTATGGATTGAATTGTATCCCTCCACAAAAAAATATATTGACATCCTAATCACAGAATCTCAGAATGTGAACTTACTTGGAAATAGGGCCCTTTGAGATGTAATTAGTTAAAATAAGTTTGTACTAGAATAGTGTGAGCTATCATCCAATATGGCTGATGTCTTAATAAGAAAAGGAGAAAACACGCATAGAGACATATAAGGAGAAGATAGTTATTTGATGGTGGAGACAGAGATTAGAGTGGTGTGTCTATAAGCCAGAGGATGCCAAGAATTTTCAACAGATACCAGAAACTAGACTAGGCACGGAAAGCTTCTCACCTAAAAATTTCAGAGGGAGCATGGCTGTGCCAACACCTTGATTTTAGATTTCTAGCCTCCAGAACTATGAGATAGTAAATTTCTGTTTTAAGCCACCTAGTTGGTAAATGCTTTTTTATGGCAGCCCTAGGAACTAATACATTGGATGTCAAGGTAGCACTTAATACTGAATCTTAAATTCAGACCTCATACCCCACATAGCCAGTGCAATATAGTAAGAATAAGAAATAAATAAAATACAAATTGGAAAAAAAAAGACATAAAATTGTCTGTATTCACAAATGACATACTTTTGGGAGGGAAATACCAAAATGGTCTACCAAAAAATCTTCTAGAACTAGCAAGTACATTTAATGAGTTTGCAGGATACAAAGATAAATGTACAAAAATAAACATTCCCTATTAAAATTCCAATGGCATTTTTCACAGAAATAGAAAAAAAAATGTAGAATTCATATCGAACCGCAAAAGACCCTGAATGGCTAAAGCAATCTTGAACAGTAAGTACAAGGCTGGAGGCATCATACTTCCTGATTTCAAATTATATTACAAAGTTTTAGTAATCAAAACAGTATGATATTGGCATAAAAACAGACACATAGGCCAATGTAACAGAATAGAGAGCCCAGAAATTAACCCACACATAGGCAGTCAACTAGTTTTCAGCAACATGGATGAACTGGGAGGAAATTAGATTAAGCGAAATAAGCCAGACACAGATAAATATTCCATAATCTTCCTTTTATATGAAATCTAAAGAAGTAAAACACATAACAGAGAGCAGAAGAGTGATTAGAGTGGAGGAAATGTGATATTAGTTAAAAGGTACAAACTTAAAGGTGTAAGGTGAATAATGTACAACATGGTCACTGTAGTTAATGATAATGTACACTTAAAATTAACTAATTGCTGAGATATTAGGTCTCAGATTTTCACAATACACACACATACACACATACATGCAGAGAAGTAAAGAGATGAGGTGATGGAAATGTTAATTACCTTGCTTGTGGTAATAATTTCAAAATGTATACAAATATCAAAATGTTGCACACCTTAGATATGTACAATTTCTATTTGTCAATCATACTTCAGTGAGGCTGGAAAAATAAAATTAAAATAAATCTTATTTCTATATACTAAACATAAAAAATTGAAACAAAATTTTTCAGTAGAACTAAAAATGAAATACTGAGCAATAAATGCACCCAAATATGTTTGGAATTTCCATCGGTATATTGAAAATTACAAGACACTTTGAGATAAATCAATGAGCCTAAAGAAATGGAGCAACATACCATGTCCTTGGATTAGAAGACTCAATATTATTAAAAAATCAGTCTCCCCTCTTTAATCTCTAAATTTGATGCAATCCCAATAAAAATCCCAGACTTTTTTTAGATGTCAGCAAGATGACTCTCAAATTTGTATGAAAAGGGCAAAGGAACTGGAATATACAAAACAATTTTAAAAAATAAAAATAAATTGGAAACGATTCATAATATCTACTCTCAAGACACTATAAATCTACAAGCTGGTTTGGAATTTTTGCTAGTATAGATAGAAATCAAGTTGGTTTGGAATTTTTGCTAGTATAGATGAAAAGATCAATGGAATATAGTGGAGTCCCCAGAAATACATCCATTCATATATGGATTACTTATAAAAAGGCAATCCCACATATAACCAGAATTTGAACTGGGCAATTGAATAGTCACTTGGGAGGAACACAAAACCCAGCTAACCCTAGCGGGTAATAAAACTCTCCCTATCTGCCACTTTGCAATGTACGTGAGAATTAGTCCCACTATGGAGCTCCTCTGTACTCTGTGAATGGGAAATCTCTCCTTTAAACCCTCTAAGAACATTACTTGAACAAGAGTCCTGAGGTTTCCTAAATCACCCGCATGCCACTGGAAATTCTCTGAAATGACTGATATATTTGATCACCACAGTCATTTGAGAGAAAGTATGGGAGATTTTCTGAGGGCTTTCAAGTCATGTTGACATAATTCTTTTTCTGTGCTATGCTTCTGCCTAGCTTTCTAAGACCCATATTTAATAGAAAAAAAAAAAAAAAAAAAAAGCTACCCTGGACCTGCAACTGATATCCTTAGCAATATTTACAATGACAGCTACATTTTTTTCTTTACAAGTGTTACTTATTCAGGGATGTTTTCTGAAAGTGGGAGGTGAAAGATGGGGCATATTTTATTTCCTTTTTCTATGAAGAGGCTTAATAGTTCCATTTTTCTTTTTTTATCCCCCCACACTAAAACATAGTTTATCTTGCACGTATCTGCAATGTTTTGACTTCATTTTCAATATATCCCACACTCCACATAAGTGTAACTTCCTCCACTAAAACTTTTTGCCTCAGTGGGCAGTTTTATCTTCCAAATGATGTGGATTCTCTTCTTTGTGTTATAGGTATTTATATACAAAAATCATGATTCCCAATTGGATTATAAATTCCTTAGTTGTAACTGGCCATATTATATGCACCACAGCACCGTATATGACGCCGTGAATATTATTATAGGTCAGAAGATTTTTTATTGAAAATAATGAAAGAAATGTACTAGATATAGATTTCTTCTTAATAAAAATCCTTCAGTAAAGAGGGTATACCTCTTTTTCTTTTTCTTTTGGCAATAGTTCCTACAATCTTCCACCCCTTGCTCTATATTCATATCTTTTGCAAATGTGGCCTTACACTTCTCTCACCAAGAGGTAGCTTATATTTTTCTACCCCTTGAATCTGAATGGATCTTGTGATATACTTTAAAAAATAAAATGCAGTGGAGGTGATAGTGTTCCAGTTGCTAGACCATAAGAGGACTTGTGCTCTTCCGTTTTCTCTCTCTTGGGACCCTTCCGCTGCCTTGTGAACAAACCCTAGCTAGCCTGCTGGAGGAGAAAATACCATGTGCATCAAGAAAAGCCACACCAGCTGAGGCAATCCCAAACTAGTTAGCATCCACCAACTCACTGGCTGACTATACTTGCATGAATTCAGGAAGGCTAGATTAGCCAAGCCCAGCCGAGATAACCAGATAGTCCCAATTGGCTAACTGACATGGAACAAACACAAATACTGTTGTGTGCCACTGAGGTTTGGTGGTTGTTTGTTTTATAGTATTATTGTGGTAATAGATAATAAATACTGATATAGAAGCTGTTACTAATTTTGTTACATACTGTATTTCCTATTATATCTACTAATTAATGGCTTTAATTTAATAATAGCTGACTTCCTTCTCATACACTCTTCTTGTTATAATTCCCCAATCAGTAAATCACTACCATATACTAGAACTATCATCATGCCTTACTCAAAATGGTAAACAAATATTCCCACTTACAGGTTTAAGTTTTGGCACCAAAGTTTGTGTGTAATACATTAAATTCTCAGAATTTACCCCCTTTTTTACTGTTTTCTCCAGGGTCCTTAGCTAAGTTGTCCATCCCATGTGCTTTTAGCACACCATGGACCAAAAGATGATGATAACATGAATGTAAACTTCTTTACACAAAGGTCATCCCAAAAGTCATGGTAATTGATTAGGTGGCATCTGCTGGCTCAGTGGTACAAGATTGCTTTCATTCATACCCTGCAGGTTTATGTCACCAGCTTTCCCAGCAAGGCACTTTATGGGCTGCCCTCCTGTCTGAAAATTCATTTGAAATTCTTCACCTGACTACAGTCTGTCAAATGAAGTCAGATAACCCTAGCCTAGTTTTAAAGAAGAATAAAAAATCTGACAAAGATGAGGACACAGGGAAATAGCTCGGAAGGAACGTTCAGAAAGTGTCGCTCATTGTGCCACTTAGAAGGAACTGCATTCAGTGGGCGAACAATGCTATTAGGTAGAGATGTACAATATTGAAAGTGACTTAATAAGGTAAATGACAGTTTGCCTTCTGTCCTTTCCCTGTATGGCTGTCAAGATTCAGGTAGTGCTGTTTCTCCTTGTTTTGTCAAGTATCCAGATGATTTAGTGAGATTAGATCATTAATGACTCTGGCCCTAGAACAATGAGAGGGTGTTATTCACTACTCCATCTGTACAGACTGTTATGTGTATAAAGTATGTGAACAGCCTTGAATATCAGAGGTTACAAAGACCTCGGCATTGTTATAATTTTAGGAAGTGCGGCATTGGACTAACATTTTATAGTTGTCATTTTTTTCCCCAGCACTGTTATCTTCCTTGGTTCACAGAGAAATCTGATGGGATAGGAGGTCAGGGAATAAGATGAGAGACATAAGAATGTGCTTAAATTTGTTGCATGGCTCCCCTCCCCATGTCCCCGTCCTCTGAGCATTGTAGTCTGGTCAGTGTGAACTGCTTGACCCACCTGGTGACAGAGGTAAAATGGAACTAGTCCATTAAGACTTGAATCTGTCTTCTAGGCATTTAAGTTTTATTAAGACGCTAGTATGCACCAGATAACATATTGGACACTTTCATATTCCATCTTGACAATGACTCTGCAAATCTGGTATTATCAGCAGTATATGAGTAAGCAGATAGAAAGTAAACCTTTTTAAACAAATTAAATACCATGCAATAGATTAATAGTATTGTAACTCTACTTTGTCTATTAAACTCATGAAGATATTGGGCACAAAATATTAAATAATTTGGCCAGGGTTAAATTAGTTTTCCCTTGTTTTATGTAGACTGGCCAAAGTCTTTAAGTTACACCTTATCTCCCCTTGGAACTAGATGGCCTCTAAGTGGGCCTCTATTATATAGTGACTGAGATGTGGCTCTATTGTCATTTACCGCATTCCGTATAATCACTTGATGTCTATTTTCAATTAGAGTTGAAAAAAAAAAAACTTGCTTGAGTATTTGATATGTCAGAATCTTTACCCTTGGAGGAAGCAAGCACACTGACCATGGCTCTGTGACTAAAGAGATCGACTAGAGGACTCTGAACACCACCAAACATTTCTAACTACCCACCCCTCTTACTCTGCTGTGATGTCCAACAGTCTACATCTTCTCCCTCATTCCTACCCCAGTTCCTCTGTATTTGTTCCCATTCTAAGTTTGCCGTATATTGGTGTCTCAACATATCTCTGAATTTTGCCTATATTATGTTTTCATTCTTGTAACATCCTTCCAGCTCTTAGCCAGCACACAGCCTCCCTCAGGTCCATGAGCTCTTGTCAGCAGCCCATTCTCAGCACTCTGACAGTACTTTCTCCTACTTCCATGGCACCCAGCTGTATGCTACCTGGTGCCATTTTTTAAATTTTATGCCTGACTTGTGTTGACATGTCGTATCTTGATAATAATAATAAAACTCACATTCAGTGAGTCTCTGGCATGTAATGAAAACTCTGTAAATAGTACTTAACTACTAATATTGCTAAACATATTGTGTATATTATTTCATTTAATCCCAGAAGGATTAAATTATTTCCAATTTAAATATGAGAAGCAGAATACCAGAAAGATTAAATGACTTACCCAACATACCACAGCTAAAGGAGTTAATATTAAAAACCAAATTTATTTAATCTCAAACTATCTTGCTAGCTATCTTATTATACTTCCTCAAATGTAGAGAGAGTGTCTTATACATTTTTGAGTACACACTGGCTGGCATAGTAATCCACGCTTAATCAATACTCAATAATTATAAAAATTTTAAATATGTATTTTGTTTATTCCACTGACAAAGAAAGTTTCACTATGTTCAATATCTCATTTTCTCAACACATAAATATTTAAGAAAGCAACATAATAATGGTGGAAAAAATGAGTGAGTTAATAGCTGTGTAGCATACCCAGGAATTTTTCATTTGGTAATCTATTCCAAGAAAGCAATCCTAATTAAGAAAAAAAATTATAGTGAAAAAAAAGTGTTCATCATAGCACTATTTAACTTTAAAATCTGAAAATATTCCATTCAATACATTAGTTTCTAAGTATTAAAGTTCCATTTACAAAATGGAAACAACATGAAAAATAGGATAATTCTGGTAACTTTACCACTGAGAAAATATATTTTAAAGGTTTAGTAATAAAATAAGTTAAAACCAAAGCCTTCCACATCTGTCATAGACTTCCAATACACATGTTTTGTCATGAACCCTAGTACCATTCATGTTTATTTATTGACTTTGAGGTTCATCAGCTAACAGGGACCCAACTCCAGGGCTTCCCTACATTAGGCTGCACATTCACAACCAATCTACTTCCTCCTCTAGACACTAAAAGCTTAGCTATGCTCCTTTGGCAGTACCCTTTTGTTGGCAGCATGCCATATCTCATTGATTCCTCTGGATGACCCTAGAAGGGTCTATGCAAAAGGAACTTCCAATTTCCTTCTGGGAACACAGGAAATCTGCATTTCTAAGCCTGCTATGCAATTAAGTGGAACAATGTGACTGAGTTTTAGTCAACGGGAAGGTAACGAGGGGTGATGTATATCACTTCTTAATTTGGCCATAAAACATCTTCTGCAGTCTTCTATGCTATCTTTCCTCCAGCCATGGAGGCTGAAATCAAAGGACTCCAAGAAAGCATAGTCACAAGGAGAAAGGAGGGCAAATGCCTGGAAGCAGCACTTAGAGGAAAGCCACATAGGAGAGCTATCCACTGAGGATAGCTGAATCGACTTTTGTGTGAAATGAATTTAACATTCAGAGTTTTAAGATTGCAGAGTTTACTCTACCATCAGAGCCTAGCCTTCCATAGCCAATGCATTATCATTGTCTACATTCTTCACGCGAAGAAACTAAGGTGTAGAGATGTGAAGAACTTGTGCGAGGACACGTAGCAACCATAAAGCTAGAATAAGTGCAGAATCAGTCTGACACCAAAGCTTGTGTCATCCATTATAAAAATCAGTACCGTCACTTTAATTACAAACATGTACATATTATTAGCTATAATAATGACTTGGTAAAAATTTAAAGCTCAGTTAATGGGATGAGGAATGTATGTTGTTATAACTGAAAAATAACATCTCAGGAAATTGTGAAAATCAGGTTTTAAAGAATGTTTTGTAAAAATAATGTTCATAGGAGGAAAGGAAAACATAATTATGTACATATATATGTGTGTGTATGTGTGTGTGTGTGTGTGTGTGTGTGTTCTGAGTTCAGTTTGAATACATGTGATATAGAAAATGACTTGAAATCAAATCTATTAATGTATTCATAGGGGTTTCCTCTAAAAATTGGGAGCATTTAACAATTTTACTTTTTTCCTTTATTATGTATTCTTTGATTTGCCTGAAGAAATTATGTTTACTTTTTAATCCAAAAATTATGTATTAGATGGAAGACATAGACAATTTATAACCCTTTGACCTCAAGGCAGCACTTTAATCACAGGTCCATTCATAATCCTGTGTGTTTCGGAAACACCTGAGCATATAAACAGCAGCCCCTCTTGTTGTCCCCAGTCGCCGTGTTTGCAGGTGGTGAGAGTTTTCTATAGAGAATTCTTAATATTTTTTCTGTCCTAAGACACCTTTCTAAGTGGTTTGTGATGTGTGTCATGAACATCTTTTATTGCTGTGCCTTCATTGAATCAAAATGGATTGCTATTAGTTTAATGTGGTCAATATGTACAATTTTTTTTGCCAAATGATTGTGACGTTATCAGCATATATATTATTTGCGTAGTTTTAATTTTCAGTACTGTCTGGAATGTTATATAAGCCTTCTGCAAACTCTTGGGATGATTTAATTCCTATATAAAACATTGTGGGCAACTTTAGTGCTGACAAACTATCCCAGCCCAAAGCTCAACAGCAAATCAGTCAAAACTAATCCAAGGTTCATTAATCACTTAATATGCAGAACGAGCATTCCCATTACTGCATTCTACAGAAGACGGTTAAAACGACAGTTCTGCTGTTCTCAGTGCCTGATCCTTGACACTAAGGACAAAAGACAAAACCAAAAATAATGATATTTAGAAAGGATTATTCTATTTTCTCTTACTCATTTTAATATTCTGATGATCTAAGTTAATTTCTTTTTAATAATATGAAGCCAATCTTTGTTTTTATTTTATTGTCTTCAGAAATTTTTGCTTTTGAAAACAGAGAGGCAGTAGTAAATGTCAAACATGAAATTTTATCCTCCAAAGTCCTCTCTGGAGGCATGGGGGCGTTTGTGAATTAAAGTCAACCAAGAACAATTTTAGGACTTTTGGAGAGCATTCCTTGATCCTTTGAATGAAATGCTGGACACATACTGAAAAATTAGAGACCTAAACTAAAAGTATAGAACCTCCATTCTATTCCTCATTCTAATTCTATTAGCATTATATATCTATTAACTTATTAGTTCTATGTTTGGCCGCTGATGCTTTAAGCAGAAATTATTTCTTCAATGATTTTTTTTTGTCAGGTAAATATAATTTTTTAAAGTTACTAACCAGACATGTTACATTCATCTTAGTGAGAATTTTGGGAAAGTATCAAGGTTTTGACTTCATTAATTAAATTAAAAATAGGCAGTGTAAAGGAGACAAAACTTTTCTTCCACACTCTTTAGGGTCTTCAAATGGGTCTGAGACATAAGACATTAACGGGAGAAAAACATAGACATTTATTTAATATATGTTTTACATGACATGGAGCCTTTATAAGGAAATGAAGATCCAGAGGCGTAGCAAAACCTAAATGTTTCTATATGAGGTTGAACAAAGGAGACAATTGTGGAAAAGTAACTAAAATATATGAGGAAGCTAAAGGATAAGAGCCATTTTAACTCTGTACAGAATTCTCTTGGCCTCAAGTCTCTGTCTCTGCCATTAAGAACGTTTCTTTTCCTCCTGGTATCTTACACATGGAAGTTTTATCTTCTGCTTGCAGGAAGAAAAGGGGAGGTCAAAATGTTCTCCTTGCACCTGCTATTTTTTAAAACTGCCTTTAGCTCAAAATAACTCCTGTGCCAAAGTGGGATATCTTGGGGTGACATATTCTGCCATCCTTCAGTAGTGAACCCAATGCTTTGATACTTTGAGGTTGTCTTTTCTTGTCTCTTTTCTCCCTTAATATCTTTTCAAGATTCACCCTTATTCATAATCTTTGTGTGCTCGCAGTCAATTGCTTCTTGACTTTTTCGGGCAGATTTCTTTCCTGTCCATATGTTAAAATCACGTGTGTGGAGATAGTTTTTGGCTCCTTTCATTAGAAGCCAGACTTGTTTTGACCAGTGGAAAACTACTCATAAAATGATGGCCAGCCATGGAACATAAGTGTCTAGGAGTCCATACTTTAGAATATGAAAAACTGTGCTATGTCTTGCCCATAGCATATTATAACAAAATGAGATCTAGTGGTTTTTTAACTTCTCAGGTTCTTTATTTTTAAACTGAGGATGATAAAAATACCCATGTTATGACAGAAACCTTATGAGTCATTGACATAAAAAATAAAATAACTCATAGAAAGTGCTTCTTTGCCACATTTATAGTACTATAATATACACACTAATTTTTTAGTATTTTCTTCTGGTTCTTTCGTGAGCATACCACTTCATACACTATGGCAAACACACCATTGTCAGTTCCTCCTCTGAATACTACATTCTTTTGACTCTACCAGTAGAACTTTTAGCAATTTGAGACTTCATAAGTGATATCTGATAGAGTTATCATGACTGTGCGTAGTGAGTTTGGCAATGTGATAATTAATAGAGATTTGGGGTTGATGAATTTCAAGTTGACTGGATTTTGCTGCCCCAGTAATCCTACTAAATTCCATTCTTGAGACCAAGTATGCAGCCCAGAATATATTGTTTCAGGCAAAGCATGAGGAGGATTAAATTCAATTAAAAACTTTGCCACATGACATCTTAGGTGAATAAAACAGCTTACTTGTCTTCTCTTTGTAATAATTAATCTCTTCTAGGTTTCAAGAAAGCGGAATACCAAGGTTACCTCACTTTAGCAATGAACAAAAAGGAAAAAAATACTAATTATGTAGGAATAAGTATTTCACAAAATAGAGTACTGTTTAAAAACAAGTGTGAGACCTGCTGGCTAAAAAAAAAAAAAAAAAGTTGAATAGAGTTTTGTTTTAAACATAGGGCTATTCAACATCTGTAATTTATTAAATTGAACCGTGACCTGAATTATGAATTTATCATTCACCTTTTGCACATTTCTACTTTATATTTTCCAGGAATAGTGTTTGTAGGAAGCACTCTGAAATACCCGGGATTATTCAGTCATTGAAAATGTGTATTGACGTCTATCTATATGGAATATGCTATTTTCAGTGCTGTGATTTCAGTGATGAGCAAGAAAGAGAAGATTTCTGCTCACAAAACCTTATAAACTAGTGAGGGAGAAAGGCAGTTAACCTGTATTATTACAACAGATGAACAAAATCAGTCAAAATGGTGCTGAGTTCTGGGAAGTAAATGCAATAATAAAAAGGAATCTCCTTGAACAGAGACTTTGAAAAGAATAATTGTTACATTTTGGGGAAAAAAATGGAATCCAGGGTGACTGGAGTCAGGCAGCCTTGCATTGGTTGATTAGAGAAGGATAGAATATTCTAGGCTGAACCTAAGTGGGTTCAGTGAGGAAAAGAAGTCTATCATGTTATGATCTATATGAAAAGTATTCCAGGCAGAAAAGTTCAGCAAATTCAAAAGTATTGATGCTTTAGAAGTTTATTATAAGGATATACAAGATAGCTAGAGAGCATAGGGATTTTTCTTTCCAGCAATGCAGACACTCTGGGCCTACAGTAAAAATACTTATCTTTGAATGCTCCTCACTGATAGCTCCTTATAAAATTATGTACCTTGAGAGCAATTTTTATACTCTTTGGTCCTAGTTGATTATACACGTAATAAACACCTGACCAAAATGGACTTTTCAAGTATGGAGTTTACATTTTATTTCCACTGGAAGACCAAGAGCTCTAGGCAGATGGTAGTAACCCCATGAACCGAAAGGCTAAGTATGGACAGTGCGGGCGGCCCCATGTGCCTCCTAGATGACGACAAGCTATTCTTCCAGGTCTTTATGAAGCTTACTGAACACTTAAAGCCTGAAGCACTGGTACTCTAAGTGAAAGATCTTTATATTTTCAATTGCAATAGGCAGTTGGATCTAATTTAAGTAAAGAGATCTCAACATACATACTTAACAAGTTCACAGAAACCTAGAAACTGAACTGCAACAGTCTTAAAACACAGAACTTCAACATCAAAAGATGTCTCGAGCTTTCATAAAACTACATAGGATTTTTTTCAGCAAATCTCATGTCCTGTTGGAGACATATATGGATGTATATGGTTCTGGTGATCTTGATCAAATCTTCTGACACAGAATTGGGGATCCATTACTTCCAACCAATCTTTGCCATTTTCTCTTTATGCACATGATTTTTTTTTGGTCATTAGTTATCCCAATATTTATTAAACTCTTTTGGGTATGCTATGCTAGACAGTGGGAACAGAAAGATGCATTTGATTTGCCCTGAGTTGAAGAAGCTTGCTACTTTCAAGGAGAGTGGTGAGACAGGAGAGAATCATAACCTCATGTGATAGCATGCCACCATGAGTGCTGATGTGTTGAAATACAGAGACGGCAACACTCATTTCTTCCAACATAAGGGAAAATGGGAATCAGAAATGAATATTGTCTCAGACATGGTTTAGAAGAAGCTAGATTAGAAGATTTAGAGCCTGAAACCTAGGTTTTATTTTTGCCTATATTTTTTAAGCTCTTAATTGGAATATAATTGCTGTACACTGTAGTGCCAGTTTTTGCTGTGCAACAAAGTGAATCAGCTGTATTTATATATATAGTCCCATATCCCCTCCATCCCATGACTCCTTCCCACCTTCCTTATCTCAGCCCTCTATGTCATCACCCATCACCGAGTTGATCTCCCTGTGTTATGCAGCAGCTTCCCACTAGCTATCTATGTTACATTTGGTAGTGTACATATGTCAATGATACTCTCTCACTCTGTCCGAGCTTCCTCTTCGCCCCCCACTTCATGTCCTCAGGTCCGTTCTCTACATCTGCATCCTTATTCTTGCCCTGTCACTGGGTTCATCGGTACCGCTTTTTTAGATTCCATATATATGAGTTAGCATATGGTATTTGTTTTTCTCTTTCTGGCTTACTTCACTCTGTATGACAGTCTCTAGGTCCATCCACCTCACTACAAATAACTCAATTTCATTCCTTTTTATGGCAGAGTAATATTCCATTGTATATATGTGCCACATCTTCTTTATCCATTCATCTGTTGCTGGGCATTTAGGTTGCTTCCATGTCCAGGCTATTGTAAATAGTGCTGCAGTGAACATTGTGGTACATGTATCTTTTTGGATTATGGTTTTCTCAGGGTATATGCCCAGTAGTGGGATTGCTGGGCCATATGGTAGTTCTATTTTCAGTTTTTTAAGAAACCTCCATACTTTTTTCCATAATGGCTGTGTCAGTTCACATTCCCACCAACAGTGCAAAAGGGTTCCCTTTTCTCTGCACCCTTTCCAGCATCTATTGTTTCTGGATATTTTTATGATGGCCATTCTGACTGGTATGCACATGATTTTTAAAAAATTGTTGTGCGGGCTTCCTAGATGGCACAGTGGTTAAGAATCCACCTGCCAACGCAGGGGACACGGGTTCGATCCTTGCTTCAGGAAGATCCTACATGCCACGGAGCAACTAAGCCCGTGAGCCACAACTATTGAGCCCATGTGCTGCAACTACTGAAGCCCATGCTCCTAGAGCCCGTGCTCCGCAACAAGAGAAGCCATGGCAGTGAGGAGCCCAGACACCACAACAAAGAGCAGCCCCTGCTCGCCATAACTAGAGAAAGCCTGCGTGCAGTAACAAAGACCCAACACAGCCAATAAATTAATTAATTTAAAAAAATGTTTTGTAAAGGACACTTAATATGAGATCTGCCCTTTCAATACATTTTTTAAGCGTACAGTGTATTATCATTGACTATAGGTGCAACCACCATTCTACTCTTTGAGTCAGACTTATAAAATCAAAGAGTGAAATGGTGCTTGCACATGAATGTTGTATTCTAATATAAAGAGTAGCTATTGGGTGATACCTTAAGCCATGTAACACAGAGATGACCTCTCTTACGCCTATCCTGTCCTTATTTGCCTTTTGGCTCATGCACTCATCCCTGGGACAAGAGGTTTTGTTAGCTCATCAAAATCACATTGAAGAAGGCAAAACATTTTAGGAGAAGGCCTACGGCCTCCTTTTCAGGGAAGAATGTGAATTTGATAAGCCCTTCGTATCTCAGGAATGTATCATTATTGCATGCCTCCACAGTGTGATTGGAACGTGTACTAGATATCCAGACAATAAAAACCAAAACTAATTTTCATTAATCATACAACTTAGACCCAACAGTACTTTTCTAATTTGGAATAGCTAATGTACTAACTTGGTTCTTCACTTTGCCTAGTATGTATAAGCATTTATCCAATTCCTTATCTTTAAACTCCCAATAAGAACTTCATTCACTTTCTCTCTCAGGATATTTTTAAAAATAGATGACAGGATGTAAGAATATGTATTTCTTTTTTCTATTTGGACAAGTTTTTACATATTCAAACAGAGGCATATCTCATCTGGCTGAATAGATATGTTTCTGAATAGTTGCCTATAAATCAAATTCCTGTGTATTAAAATTGATTGTTTTATTGGCTTTTATTGTAAACTTAGATATGCCTGGAGAGATATTCCTCTAGGGAATTAAAAATCAACTGGCTCTAAAATGTAAATGAATGACATCTAAAACTGCTGCAAAGATATTAAGACTCAGACATTTAAAGAAACAATGTTTTTAATTTTAATATTATTTAAAATTATAACGCAGAGAGAAATCTTACTTATTGCATAATTTCTGATATTCCATATCTTGAAAATTGGAAGGTAAAAACAAGATAAGCTACCTTGGGAAAATATGAAATAAAAAATCCTTTCCATCTTTTGCCAGCTTTCCTCTTCTTTGTTCTATAATCAGAAAGGAAAGTGCAACCAATTTGATTCCAAAGACTCCGTACAAACTAGTAAAGTCTGTTGAGCTGGAATAAATGGAGACTCAGAAAGAGTCCATTCAAAGTGCAGCGATAAGTGAACAGAAACACGTTCAGGATGATGTGTAATTACTGTCAAATGATGTTTGACAACTTATGTTTTGGAGAGAATGAGGAGCCCACAATGCAAGTGCCAGTCATTGCAATTAGTTCCTAACTGTTGGTAAATCAAAGGGATCCCTTCATTGGGCCTCCGTATCTTGTCATTGAAGACAGAGTTTGGGGGTTAGGGAAGGGAAATAGGTGGAGGAGGGAGAAGGAGTAACATCTACATGAAGAACAGAGCCAGAAACTTTAATTCTACTTCACATAACTCCCACCACAGACCTGTTAGGGAGTTATAATTTTCCCACTTATTGTTGAGAAAACCAAAGTGATCTGGCGAAGATCAAATAGCCAGGATATAAATTCAGTACTGTTAGACTGCATATTCTATATTCTTTCCGTAATAGAGACTTTGATGCAATCAATACTTCCTATGTGCAAATTGCCAGGCTAAGTATTAAGCAGGCATTAGTTCCATATCTTTACATTGTGAGGAAATTGAGACCAGGGAGGGTAACGAAATGTTTCTATGACCACAAAGCTAGACAGTTCAAAAATGTCTCCCTGGTGTGCAGTCCTGTGTCATGTATAGGATTTTTCTTCAACAGCCACTTTACATTATAATGTGATAGGCAAAGACTAAAGAGAAATTAGCCTGTTCTCACCTGAAAGATTGACTTGGCTTCTGATCTTGCATCATGATTGATATGCTACTGAGTATACACGTTTTATTTCTGTCATCTAAAAATGGAATGCTTGAGGAATTAAATTATATGACATGGGTCCATGGAAAAACTAGAGCAACCAAAAACAATAAAACCAAACATCAAAAGAACTCAATGTTCCTACTAAGTAAACAGGTCTTTTCTCTGCTACACCTTGGTACCCCAGAGGTTATTTATTAGTTTACCTTCTATTTCTCTCTCCCTTTTGGGGGAGAAACATACCCTGTCATCATTATACATTTTAGGAGTCTTGAGAAATTGCTTATTTGACATCATTTGAGCTTATTCCCATTATCCTCATAATGTGCTTATTAGAAATGGGAAACGTAAGATTTAAATTTTATGTTATTTCCAAAATAAATATTTTTATTTCACTAGTGATAATGAAGAATCATACAAGTTTAAAGTGGCACAATTAGTTGGGGCACCTTAGCAATAATACCAAACGTGTATATGTTCTGAGACTAAACAGTTGTTATTGGCTAAAATGTCAGAGAGACTTTTTATCTTGCCCTGTATGTTTTGATAGCATGGCGTGGCAAGGAAACCAGAAGTCCCTCCAGATCAAAACAGCTAATATTCTGAGTAATTAAGAAAATAATAAAAATGTGTCCCTGAACTGGCATGGAAATCAGAATCAAAGCAAAGGTGAAACTAATCATTTTATGAGATAGCTAGTGCCAAAATGATTTTACCACTGAAAGTTTATGCCAGATCTTGAGTCAAAAAATGTATGCCCTGAATTTAGGATCTGTAGATAAGAGACAAAGTCTTTAGATGCAACCAATGTGAAGAATTTCATAGAAAATTCACAGTCTCCAGCTGCAATGTAAAGGGTGATAAAGAAATAAATCCTGCTGGGAAGAATGCAACACTAAGAGACTTTCCTATCTCAACGTTGGCACTAGAGGAGGAGGAAAAGTTATGTATTTTCACTGAGAATTCATAACCATGGGCATCCCATGCTTTTGCAATGAAATTCAAGCTTCTCCTGTTTTCAAGAAACCCCAAAAAGGATATTTTAATTTAAAGCAATGCCAAGATGGTGCAGCCCACAGGTAACTGGCAGAAGCCAACATGCATTTCTCTGAAAAAATTCATTTTTGATAATGTTTCTCTACTTTCTTATATTTTTGGAGTAATCGAATATTTATTTTAGACCTTATCTTTTCTATTAACTAAAAAGTTGTTAATAACTTTCCCTATTATTTCAATTATTATCCAGAGCCTTGCTATACATTATGGTAGCCACTAATTACACAGGTCTGATTAAAATTTAATTTGTTAAAATTAAAAAAAAAATTGGCACACAGGCTACATTTTAAGCGCTTACCGAGGCCGGCCAACAGTGCAAATCTGTAACGTTGGCATCATCACAAAACGTTATATTGTGGACTACCACTCTAGAGATTCAGACATGTCTCCTTGTCACAGTACAGATTATTTCTCTTCCCATTCCTCTGGTCATGGCAGAGAATTAGGTATTTTTAACTGCAGTATATTTTCTGTATTTTGCGTTATTTTTTCATGCTTTTAAAATTCTACATATACTTTAACTGCATAAGTCAACACGAGTACTATTATGTATAGTAAATATGCATATCCATTTACGCCTCCTCAAATGCTGTTTTCCTTCCTCTGCTTCTTTGATTATATCTGGGATCATTTTCCTTCTGCCTTTGATTTTCTTTGAGGATATGCTGAGGAGTAATCTGTTTCTGTTTGCCATCATTATTGAATGCTCTACTAGCTGGGCATGTAAAATAAACTTTACAAGGTAAACACTACACAAAGAAAGCTGGAAGAACTGCATTAATATAAGAAAAAACAGAGATTAAAGCCATTATTAGTGAGGATAAAATATAAGGTAGGACCTACTATTCTCTTCCTGAGCATACAAAACATTTCTTACAAGCATTCATAGCAGTACAAATATGTAAAAAATACTAATGTTTATCTATTAGCTAATGGAGTAAAGACTCTGAGGTTTATTTATATAATGGAATAAATACTACAGCATATTGAAAATAGGTCAGCTATAGCTAACATATCGAGTTGTATGCATTAAAGCATATTTATTTATTTATTTATTTATTTTTAAGAACTTTTATTGAGATACAGTTAATAGACAATGAACAGCATATATTTAGAGTGTACAATTTGGTATCCCAATCTCCCAATTCATTCTCCCCTAACCCTCCCTGCTTTTGCTGTCCATATGTTTGTTCTCTACATCTGTGTCTCTATTTCTGCCTTGCAAACTGGTTGATTTGTACCCTTTTTCTATAGTCCACATATATGTGTTAGTATACGATGTTTGTTTTTCTCTTTCTGACTATTTCACTCTGTATGACAGTCTCTAGGTCCATCCACGTCTCTGCAAACGTCCCAGTTTGCCTACTAACTTTGGGCTTTGTTTTGCTCTTCTTTCTCTAGTTTCTTTAGGTGTAAGCTTAGATTGTTTATTAGCTTTTTTTTTGTTTCTTGAGATAGGATTGTATGCTATAAACTTCCCTCTTAGAACTGCCTTTGCTGCATCCCATAGGTTTTGGATCGTTGTGTTTTCATTGTCATTTGTCTCTTGGTACTTTTTGATTTCCTCTTTGATTTCTTCAGTGATCTCTTGGTTATTTAGTAGTGTATTGTTTAGCCTGCATGTGTTTGTGTTTTTTACAGTTTTTTTCCGGTAATTGATTTCTCACCTCATATCGTTGTGGTCAGAAAAGATGCTTGATACGATTTCAATTTTCTTGAATTTACCAAAGCTTGATTTATGACCCAAAATGTGACCTATCCTGGAGAATGTTCCATGTGCACTTGAGAGGAACATGTAATCTGCTGTTTTGGGATGTAATGTCCTATAGATATCTATTAAATCAAACTGATTTATTGTATCATGTGTTTCCTTATTAATTTTCTGTGTGGATGATCTGTCCATTGGTGTAAGTGGGGTGTTAAAGTCCCCCACTATTATTGTGTGACTGTTGATTTCCTCTTTCATAGTTGTTAGCATTTGCCTTATGTATTGAGGTGCTCCTATATTGGGTGCATATATATTTATAATTGTTATTTCCTCTTCTTGGATGGATCCCTTGATCTTTATGTAATGTCCTTTCTTGTCTCTTGTAACAGTCTTTATTTTAAAGTCTATTTGATCTGATACGACTATTGCTACTCCAGCTTTCTTTTGATTTCCATTTGCATGGAATATCTCATTCCATCTCCTCACTTTCAGTCTGTATGTGTCCCTAGGTCTGAAGTGGGTCTCTTGTAGACAGCATATATATGGGTCTTGTTTTTGTATCCATTCAGCCAGTCTGTGTCTTTTGGTTGATGAATTTAGTCCATTTACATTCAAGGTAATTATCGATATGTATGTTCCTAGTACCATTTTCTTAATTGTTTTGTTGTTGTTTTTGTAGGTCCTTTTCTTCTCTTATATTTCCCACTTAGAGAAGTTCCTTTAGCATTTCTTGTAGGGCTGGTTTGGTGGTGCTGAATTCTCTTAGCTGTTGCTTGTCTGTAAAGCTTTTGATTTCTGCATGGAATCTGAATGAGATCCTTGCTGGGTAGAGTATTCTTGGTTGTAGGTTCTTCCCTGTCATCACTTGAAATATATCATGCCACTCCCTTCTGGCTTGCAGAGTTTCTGCTGAGAAATCAGCTTTTACCCTTATGGGCGTTCCCTTGTATGCTATTTGTCGTTTTTCCCTTGTTGCTTTTAATAACTTTTCTCTGTCTTTAATTTTTGTAAATTTGACTACTATATGTCTTGGCATGTTTCTCCTTGGATTTATCCCCCCTGGGACTCTCTTTGCTTCCTGGACTTGGGTAGCTATTTCCTTTCCCATGTTAGGGAAGTTTTCAACTATAATCTCTTCCAGTATTTTCTCAGGTCCTTTCTCTCTCTCTTCTCCTTCTGGGACCCCTATAATGAGAATGTTGGTGTGTTTAACATTGTCCCAGAGGTCTCTTAGGCTGTCTTCAGTTCTTTTCATTCTTTTTTATTTATTCTTTTCCACATCAGTGATGATCACCATTCTGTCTTCCAACTCACTTATTTGCCCTTCTGCCTCAGTTAATCTGCAATTGGTTCCTTCTAGTGTATTGTTCATTTCAGGTATTGTGTTGCATATCTCTATTTGTTTTCTCTTTAATTCTTCCAGGTCTTTGGTAAACTTTTCGATCTTTGTATCCAGTCTTTTTTCAAAGTCCTGAATCATCTTCACTATCATTATTCTGAATTCTTTTTCTGTAAGGGTGCCTATCTCCTCTTCATTTAGTTGTTCTTCTGGCATTTTATCTTGTCCCTTCATCTGGTACAAAGTCTTTTGCCTTTTCATTTTCTCTATCTTTCTGTGGCTGTGGTTTTCAGTTTCACAAGATGAAATACTGCTGATACTGCTTGATTCTGCTGTCTGCCCTCTTGTGGAGGAAGCTATCTAGGAGGCTCATGGGTGCTTCCTGATGGGAGGGGCTGATGGTGGGTTGGGCTCAGTGGGCAGAGCTCAGTGACACTTTAATCTGCTTGTCTGCCAATAGGTGGGTCTGTGTTCCCACCTTGTTGGCTGTTTGGCCTGAGGCTACCCAGCACTGGAGCTTACAGGCTCTTTGGTGGGGCTAATGCTGGACTCTGGGAGGGCTCACACCAATGAGCACTCTCCAGCACCCCTGCCGCCAGTGCCCCTGTCTCCTCGGTTAGCCACAGCTGCCCCCCCACCTCTGCAGGCAACCCTCCAACACCAGCAGGTAGGTCTGGTTCAGTCTCCTATGGGGTCACTGCTCCTTCCCCCTGGGTCCTGTGAGTGCACTTTTTTGTGTGCCCTCCAAGAGTTGAGTCTCCGTTTGCCTCAGTGCTGTGGAGGTCCTGCAATCAAATCCCGCTGGCTTTCTAAGTCTGATTCTCTGGGGATTCCTTCTCCCATTGCTGGGCTCCCAGGTTGGGAAGCCTGATGTGGGGTTCAAAACCCTCACTTTAGTGGGTGGACTTCTGCGGTATAACTGTTCTCCAGTTTGTGAGTCACCCAGCCAGCATTTATGGGATTTGATTTAACCCGATTGAGCCCCCCCCCCCACCATCTCACTGTGGCTTCTCCTTTGTCTCTGGATGTGGGGTGTCTTTTCTGGTGAGTTCCAGTGTCTTTCTGTCAATGATTGTTCAGCAGTTAGTTGTAATTCCAGTGCTCTTGCAAGAGAGAGTGAGCGCACATCCTCCTACTCCACCATCTTGATCCTATCTCCAAAACATATTTAAATATAATTGTGAAGAAAAGAAAAATGCAGAAGAATGCACACAGTGAAATTCAATTTATATAAATTTTATAACAGGCAAATATACATATTAGATGGTGATATAATCAGGTCAGGAGAACTATTCAACATACTGGAAAAGTCTTTCTTTATTATTTGAGTGGCATTTCTATTCAGTAGTCCATTTTATTACTAATCTGATTTTCTGTATACACGATGTTTTGGTATATTCATTTTAAGATGTATTTACTGATTAAAATATACAAATATATCAACCCCTATGTTTTCTACCTTATCCTTAAAAGGCAAGCAATCATCTTTTTTTTTCCATCTAAGTAGATACTCTGAAGGTTTCTCTGAACTCTGGTTTGGATCATTTCCCCTTATAGCATTTGCTTCTCAACAGGAACTGAGAGTGGGGTCCTGTACAGTAACTGTGTCCAGTAACTGCTGCTTGGGAAATTATATCAGTAGTTCCGACTTCATTAAAGTCAAACATGAGGATGAAGTTGTCTCCAGGTTTGAGGCTTCAGATACTTGTGTCCTGTGTTTTTTTTTATTTCATGCTTTTTAAATTTTTTATTTGATAGCTAATAATTATCTCCTTTTCAGATTTCTACAAATTTTATTTAACCTCTTAAGAACGTACACTGGAAAGTTTAAGAGCCTTTCTTTTGGAGAAAATAATCTCTCCAAATATTGCTTTTTCATCTTCAATCTCTGCATGTGATTGTCTTACCATGCTGTGTACAGTTATGTATGGTTTCATTCAAAATTAGAATAACAGCTCCATAGGAAAACTGCGGGATAAAAAAAATTACATGCATTTAGAATTATACTAATTAGCAGTAAAAAAAAATCAAGATTCAAAAGACCATTTTTATATGACAAACAACATTTCCTGACTAGAATTTCAGCCTGAGATCTAGTACCTTGTCTGTATTTTTCATTGTCATATTCATGGCATATACTAGCCATTTGTAGGTGATATCTAAATCCATATCTATATCCATATATAGGTATATAGCTTATGTATTTATTAATGACTTTTTTATAATACATTCAACCAATTTAAAATCCAAACAGTAGAAAAAGAAACACGTAGAAAAGTCTTATTCTGTCTTTGTTTTTGTCCATCCTCAGTCGTGCTTTTTTATTTTCTTCCACTTTAAATTGATAATATCTCCTAGAAGTATTCTTATATCCATGGAAGAGATTATCCCAACCCCATTGTATGCCATTGTGTGGATATACCCAATTATTTAACCTAGTAGGGTATGGTCGTTTTCAACCTTTTTTAACCACTACTCCAATGAGCAGCATACACACATGGTATTTTGTATGTATGCAAGAAGACCAATAGGATAGAGCCCCAGAAATGAAACTATTGGATCAAAAGTAAATTTATTTCCAATCTTAATAGATATTAGGTTGCCCTCCCTAGAAGTTATTACTTTTTTGCATTCCCAGAAGCAACGTAGAAGAGGGCCTATTTTCCAATAGCCTCTGAAATAGAAGCATGCAGTGATTTTCAGATTTTGGCTCCTCTGTGCTTTTAAAGTGTATCTTAGAACACTTTGAATTTGTATGCCTCTAATAATGAATGATACTAAACATTTTGTATATTTGTAACACTTATAGTTCTTACATTTAAGAACTTTTGTATTTTTGTTATCATGGATACTTTTGTACAAAACTTCTATGTAATATACTCCATCTTCATTTTTAGACAAATTCTAATGGCTCTCTGACATGAGCAAGAAGAAACACAACAGATAAGGTTGTGTCCTCTTTTCCTAAATTTAGTTAATAGGATTAACTTTTTAAAATTTCATTTGACATAAATATGGTTAAATATCTTTTGACATGTCTGCTACTGTAATTATCTCTTGCACCTTTTTTCCCTCTTCTGAAATGTCTTTTCTCTAACTTGTTGAAATAAAACTCCCGGGGGAGGAAATTACACTAATATATTATAACAGACTCTGGTTGTGTGAATCTTTCAGAACTTGTTTCAGTGCATTGGTATTTGAACTTTGGACCCTGGGTGTGGGTACTCGGGTAGGTGTAGTTGAATGATAGTAAAAGGGTTGAACTGATCTTATTCATTGCTCTTAGTATGATTGTTCCAAGGATAGAATTTGCATGTGTACTTTTGGGAAAGGATATGTACTCTTTCTACATCATGGCATCAGTGGTATAACTGCATGAGAAAATAAATATATAATCACGTCAAAGGTAAGGATAATGCTAATAGAATTGAGTGTTTTGATCATGCTGAGCAGGGGACTAATATGCAGACTGGTATCAAACATATTTTATAACAGTTTAAAAGTATTATCTATATTAGCTCTAACTGGACAGTGCTTAGGGACAGAATTCTGTTCTAGGCATTTATGACGTGTTCTCTCAGGCCTAAGCCTGACAGGAAAGATCATTTTCAATGCATATTTAATATGAGTCAAATCTTCTTGGCCAAAAGAGCCTTTTTATAAAACCTAATAATACTGCCTTTGGTGAACAGACTTTTTGCCTATGGCATGTGTCATAAACCTGAAAGTTTCTTCACACTAGAAAGAGGCCAAAGCAAAAGAAAATAGAATCAAACCTAGGGAACATCAAATATTAGCTTTATGAAAAAAATAATATCATAGGAAGAAATTAAGCTATACTAATTCCAAGGAAGAGCTAATCCCACTGAACTTTATTTTTTATTAGTAATTATAAAGGCCAAACCCATTATTGGATAATACAAATATCATTAAAACTATATAACAGAAACTCATTATTTCTGCCTTTAAATACACCTGTGCTAATATGGCCTTTTCACCAAGCTTTTCATTTTCCTTCCCCAAATCACAATACATTAAAATTTTTTTTCACATTTTAGAGTGACTCAAATCCATAACTTTTTATCATAATGAATACTTTAATTCTGAGTAAATTTAATTTTGAATAAACTAAGACTATTGCTCTTCTAATTCAAACACAAGGCACACATTCAACCCTATCTCCATCCATTCTCCTCTTTCAGAGCATAGTTCGTAACACAGGTATCAGTTCAGTTATCACTGTCTTAGAGAGATCAGAGAAATTCTGCCTGGCCAGCCTGAATTCAGGCCCTATCAGCACAGTTCCCATAGAGAGTGTTTATCCTGTTTCTCATCCTACTTCTCTTATAAATTTGAGAGATATGTTGAGGTGGTTTTACAAATAGTTAAAACTCAAAGCAGAAATATTTTTAGCTAAAAGCATAGTTGTGAGCTTGAACATATGCCAGATTATCACATTAGATGTTGCAACTTAGTTTAAATTAACCATAGCACTAAGAAGTTGATCCCAAAATTAGTTGATATGCAAAAGCATTTCCTCCATCTTTATTGTAATCAATAATAATAAAATAAAACTTTTTTTTTCTGGTGATGTACAGTAGAAGACCTCTTATTCTACTTTATCTGGACTAATAACTACTTAGTCAAATAGTAACTAAGTAAAAGAATCATAAAAAATTAATGTGTATAGTTTGAATATTTTTACTTGAAATGTATTAAAATACAATGAAATCAGTATGAACTGGAAAAAAAAGACATGAGTATCTTAAACATTTCAACTTACAACATATCATAACATACATATCATAACATCTCTCTTCACTGATCTCATGATTTACTCACCAATGTTCTAAGTCCTTTTTCTAAAACATGATGATACATTCATCATGGCTAAGTAAGATACTCTTGAATGTTTCCACCAGACAAGTTAAATAGAGAGTCAGTTGTGTTTATTTTCATATCTGTTTTTGAGCACTTGACTTTATTATTGTAATTACATAATAAAGCTAACTCAGGGCTGCCATGTAGTAAGACTCCAGAGAGATACTCACATCATGATGAAGTCCTGAATACTGATAAAATATGAGAGAAGTGTTGATAATATACTTTGAAAATACCTGATAAAGTCAGGTAGCTTAAGAAATATTGCCAAATTAAGATTAGGTGAAATTATTATACAAATTCAGAAACTATTTAGAAGGTAGTATTATCTTTCCACTTGAAAGAAACTGGAACGAAAGTGCTAGTCCATTATGAATGGAAGTTTTCTAATAGAATGAATTCCAAACTGATAATGTGGTATATACTTTTACTATTTCTTCAGAAACAGATGGGAATGGAATTATTTTAAGTTTAAAGGGGCATTATTTCTCCAAGTGACTCTCACAAAATTTGTGTGCCTATGTGTGTAAAAGAGAGAGAGAGCACGCGCGTGAGAGAGAAGATGTTGGAGTAATTGGGTCAAAATGGAAAACAGTGTATTCGTGCCACGTTGTCTGCCTAGACATCTTACTCTCTTTGCCTTGCTCATGCCTGCATTCTGCCATACCAAGATTAAAAGTTAGCTTCCATGGTCCCCTGAATACCTCATTAGATATGCTTACAGGACACTATTTTACCTGTGTAGCTTTCAGGTTGTAAGTACAGATGGCCCCAAACTTATGATGGTTCACTTATAATTTTTCAACTTTACGATGGTGCAAAAGTGATATGCTTTCAGTAGAAACCATACTTTGAATGCTGACCTTTTTCTGGGCTTGTGATATGTGGTACCTAGCTTCCTCATGGGCAGTGGCGAGGAGCCTCAGCTTCCGGTCAGCCAACAGAAGCCGGAGGGTGAACTGCGGATACACTTCCAGCCATTCTGTACCAGTACAACCATCTTATTTTCCACTTGCAGTACAAAAGTCAATGAATTATATGAGATGTTCAAAACTTTATTACAAAATAGATTTTGTGTTAGATGATTTTTGCCCATCTGTAGGCTAATATAAGTGTTCCGAGCACTTTTAAGGTAAGCTAGGCTAAGCTATGAGGTTTAGTAGGTTAGTTAAATGCATTTTTGACTGAGATACTTTCAACTTATCATGGGTTTATTGGAACTAACCCCATGGTTTGAGAAAGATCTGTAAATTGACATGTTTTTAAAATCATTGGTCTATTATCTTTCTCTTTGCTAGATAGATGGTAAGTTCTATGAAAAGAGAGTTCATGGCTTTTAATTATTTCTCTACCCCTAAAACCTAATGCATTGTCAGTGCATTAACAAATTGGATTAAATAAATTAACGAAGATGGTCAATAGCTCTTTCTCATTCTTTGTAACATCTCAGGCTCAGGAATTCGATAGGCTATCCTAACAAAGGATAAAATGCCTTCCTCACCCTCCTGTATTCCTCCATCTTAAAACATATATAAACCTGCATCTCTCCATTAGATATTCAAAAAGTGTTGTTAACAAAAGGTGAAACTGATGGCTAACACGTGTTTTTGGGTCACCCCATGAGCAAAGGTACATGGTCAAGATTGAGCTTATCTTCTATCCAGGGCTACATTGTTGAATGACACAGCTGGGTTTGAGGGTTTTATTCACAGAGAATGAATATAGTGGAGCCAGGTCTTATTGATGAAGGAATGGAGATGATTGCGAAGAGGAAAAACAGAAGGCAAAACATATTTTCCTGCTGTGATACAAGACAAAAGTTGACAATTGTTTGACTGTGTAACTGATTTGTTTGGGCTGCTTAATGATTAAAAATAATTAGATTTGTTGTGAACATTTTTTTTTTTATTTTATTTTTTTTGGGGGGGGTACATCAGGTTCAATCATCTGTTTTTATACACATATCCCCGTATTCCCTCCCTTCCTTGACTCCCCCCCGTCGAGTCCCCGCCACCCTCCCTGCCCCAGTCCTCTAAGGCATCTTCCATCCTCAAGTTGGACTCCCTTTGTTATACAACAACTTCCCACTGACTATTTTACAGTTGGTAGTATATATATGTCTGTGCTACTCTCTCGCTTCGTCTCAGCTTCCCCTTCACCCCCCCGCCCCCTCCCATACCTCGAGTTCTGCAGTCCATTCTCTGTATCTGCATCCTTATTCTTGTCACTGAGTTCATCAGTACCATTTTTAGATTCCGTATATGTGAGTTAGCATACAATATTTGTCCTTCTCTTTCTGACTTACTTCACTATGTATGACAGATTGTTGTGAACATTTTATAGTCAAGAAGGTTAACATAAAAATCTTGTTCTTTGTCTTTTCTTAAAAAAAACTAATCTAAAATATTGAATTCAGTAACAATTAGCAGAACTAAGGAGCTGCCTCTCACATTTTAAAAGAACCCGTTTTCCAGTTTGTCAGGTTCCTGACTCTGCTGCTTTTACTCCTTTTACTTGTCCAGCCCCTGTTGACATTTGAGTTTGTAAATCCCATGATATAGGAATTTTAAAGAGCTATGAAAATAGGAATATTTTGTGAGGTTAAATTTAGGTTGATCAACTTAATATTTCACTGTTATAGATTTTGGAAATAGTCTACATTTTTATTTTATATATAATTACATTTTAAAGTAATCATCTATGTTTATGATCAGTGATACTTGTAATTAAAAATAGCTCCTTTCTTGCTTTCTCTCCTTCTTTCTCTACTCTCTTCCTTCCTTGCTCTCTTCCTTCCTCTCTCCTTCTTTCTTTTTTTCTTTCTTTCTTTCTTTCTTTCTTTCTTTCTTTCTTTCTTTCTTTCTTTCTTTCTTTCTTTCTTTTGCTTTACTTCTGTCTTCAGTTTGAAATCTATATATGAATATATATATTTAATCCTGATACAGTATTCTGGGATTTAGAATGTTCACATTTATTCACCTTGCTAAAAATGAACTATTGATTACAGAGTATTACTACAGTTCATTTTGTGTTGTTTGGGTACTCAGGGAAATTGTATATCACCTTGAGAAAAGATGTAATTAAAATTTGGTTGCTGACTGCATTATTAAATAAATTATTGTCTCTTTGGGAAGCAGAATTCTGGAACTGTATCAGAAACAGATATCTACAGGGAAATATAAATTTTGAACATTTTAGTAACAATCTTTGGTCTTAATTTAAGTTAATAATTTCTTATATTTTGATTGACATTCATATCTTTCAAAATGTTTTCATGTTTATGATAACATCTGATCCTTTCAACAACTTGGGTGTGTTATAAAAAAATCTCATTGTTAATATCAATTCACAGGTAGGAAAGAAGCACAAAGTTAAACAGTACGTCCAGGATGCAAGATAATGTATTTGTGGAGCCAAGAATAGAATCTAGTTATATCTAAAACCCTTTCAACCTAAATGAATTGTCTTTGCCATTTCTATGGAGACAAATTTTAAAATGTCCAGTAAGAATTATATATAAGCCACATCTCAAAACATTATAAGTTAATAAAACAGGGTACTTGAAAATTAAGAAAACACAAGTAGGAGAAAAATAGATGTAATATCTATCAGAATGTTTTGATTATCATAAGTGAATAATACATTTGGTTTTTATATTCATAACAACCAAGATAAAAAGAAGAAAAATATAGGTTATATATTTCTTACTTTCATTTAAAAGGAAGAATATAATTTCATCCAGAGAAACAATAATTTTTCTCTGGAAATTGAACACTAAATGGAGTTAATGTATAAATGGTCTGAATTTAATATGTAATCTATGTAATGCAAAATTTCATACAAAATATAACTTGTGTATTTCAACATGTTTAAAATATAAACATTTCAACATATTTAAAATGCTATTAAAATGTTATTCTTTTTTTAGCATTAAATGAAATTTTATGCCCATTTCTAGTATCAGCGTTAACATTCATTGAACTTTCGCCATCTAGTTTTGCTTAAAGTACTTTACATGCACTAAATCAATCTTCATTACAATCTGTAATATAGGTACTATATTTTACATTTTATAGAAGGAGAAACTAAAGTGCAAATGTTAAGTAACTTACCCAAGGTCACAGAAGTAGTGTATTAGTTAGCTGTATATAATGCAGTAGAACAAACAACTCAAATGTATGAGTGGTTTACACCCACAATGGTTTCATGCTCATGACTGTAGGTTGGCTGCAGTTCATGTGAGCTTTGCTCAGCTAAACTTAGCCAGCTGGACTCCAAGCTTTGGATTTGGTTCAGATCTGCTCCACATATTTCTTATTTGCAGACCAGGTCAAAAGGGGCACTGACTCGAGCATGCTCTTCTCTTGGTGAAGGGCTGGTCCTCTCAGGAGTGATGGTACCAAACTGCCATACCTCTAAATGCCTCAGCTCATAACTGGCATCTGTGTTCCATGCGCAAACCACCTGTCCAAGCTCAGTGTCAGAGGAGCAAGTGAGTATACCCTCCTAAAGTAAGGCTATGAGACACTTAGTGAGGAAAAAGTGAATTTTGAACAATATGGCAAAGCAAGGATATGAATCCAGGTAACCTGGTTTCAGAGCCAATATACCTTCTACTGCAGTCTGTTGTTTTTCTACGCTAAGTAATATTTTATGTTTTACCTTTAATATATTGCTGAATTCTATGCTAATACTTTCATACTTCCATATTTATATTCATGAGAGAGATTGGCCTATGGTTTTGTTTTCTCTGTTTTTTTAAATTAGATTTTAGTATCATCAGGGTCATGTTTGCTGTGTAGAATAAATTAGATGGCTCCACATCTTTTTATACTATTCCAGAAAAAACAAAAATGATAAGATTGCCTGAGGGAGAAAATGTATGTGAAAGTGTTATGTAAATTGTGTATGGCATTAAAATAGCATTGAATGTATAAGCAGTTTAAGATTATATTAGATATGGAATACACTGTCATTGTTTCCTCTTTTCTAATTTAAATAATTCTTCTCTTTTAGTTATCTTGCCTCTTCAATTAACTTATAACTTTATTCTTATAAATTACCTTTTATGTTCTAATTCCTGATAAATTCTCTTAAAGTGTCTGTGATTATCTTTTACTTGTTTTCCTTTTCTGTCTATAAAATTGAAAATTTGAATAATTAAAAATTGAGCACCATCATAGGCAACATATAGAAAACATTTTTTTTTCAACTTCATCATTTTTGTATTATGACCAGTCTTCTCAAATATTAATACATAAAATACAGTTAGCCATAGCAAGGATATTTTCCTCAAGAGTTTTGGAAAAAGACATTAAGGAGAAAATTATCAAATTCACCCAATTATTTTTAGTTTTTAAAAAAAGGCAGAATTGGTGTGCTGGAGCTGGGTCATACCACCTCATGAGAGACTCTTCATACATCAATTCCTAACACTGCAACTAGTGACATCGTGTTGGTAGCTTGAAATTGGACTGGTGGGAGTATTTACATCATAAAAATTGCAAACACTGTAAGTTGATGGACCTCCTGGCCTTCTTTGAGCTACACTTGTCTGTGTCTGCGTGCATATTTATGTACTTGTGAGTTGTGTAGTATTTCCCTAGTTCTGTATGGTGTTACCAAATTAGATTATATACTCTCTTAAGGGAGCTCTATTCTGATTGGCTTTGAGATAAATATTTATACTAATTGAATAGTACTAAAATTCCCCCAAGTTCAGAGAATTCAATTTCTAATATTTTCAATGTGAAAAATGTATTCCTTTAGAAACTAACTCAAGTATTTTAAGAATGAAGCTTCACATAATTTGGGGAACTTTTTGGCAAACCAGACTTTTTTAATATTGGTATAATATAAACAGTTGTCTTCTGACTTATCACCATCAATAAAAAATAAATATACATTCATTCCACTTATATATGTTATTTCTAAACTTATGGAGTTTTATTCTTGAATAAGCAGGATTTGAAAATTGTAAATTTATATTTAACCAAATTAAAACATGATTCTGCAAATTTCTTTCAATCATCATATTTTTTAGTATGTCAGCTTGGAGATAGTTTCTGAGATCTTTGGGTAATTTAAAATCTCAAACTTAAGCTAATTTAAGTAAGTTAATGAGTATTCATTGGCTATCTAGATGATTTCTAAGTAAAAGAGAATAACGTTATTTACATCTGCGTCTATTAATGAATGTGCTCATTTCTGCCACTGTGAGAAGTTCAATACAAAAGACGTATATGGCTGTAAAAAGTTCTGAGGTGTATATCCATAAGCTATGCTAGTCTGCTACAAAATGCTGGTATATGACAAACAGTGCACAGTTATCCCACTTTTAGTTTTCTCTATGCAGTAAAAGTTACTGTGGTTGATATTTACGATCAATACATGTTGAGTAGGAGTGTGGTAGGAATACTAATACTGAGTGGAACAGCTTTGCGTGGAAAGTATGAAGGGTGTATTAAGGACAAAGAAAGTCGTATTGCCCTAAAGTAAAATAACCCATTGTTCTGGAAAGACAAAGAAGTATAAGATAAAAGCTGAATGCATATAGAAAGTTGTAGAAAGGTTGAGGAAAAGGGATTTTGTCATTGCCAATATCATCCATGATTTGATGGGTTTAGCTTTAGTATCAAACGTTATGCTGATGTAATACTAAATTCAGTTTTCTCTCTGTTAAAATAATAAAACTTTCTTGGATATTTTTGGCCTGCTCTTAGTGAAAGATAGTAAAATATTTTTCTTTTTCTTCTGAGAAATCTGACTATAGGCAAAAATTCTATGCCTTATCAGAAGAATATCAGATGAGAGAACAGTACCCTCTCACTTTTAAAAGAGTTAAAATTATTCACAAACATGGTACCTCCTGTAAGTTTGCTTTTATTTTACTACCACTTTAATTAAATGGGTAGCCAAGTATTTTTTTTTCTCAGTAACCCATGATTCTATTAAATTAAGTGTTCAAAGCTCCTGAAAACATTTGTTATTTTGCCATCCCCAAATCAAATCATAAATGAGGAGAGGGCTTCTGAAAAATCACAAATGATTTGTTTTCATTGTATGAGGAGTCATGGTAAAATAAATTTCTTTGATATATTACTATTAATGAGTTTAATTGGAAGCACTATCAAATCAGAAGAAAAAAATAGCCTTCCCTAGGTTAAAGTTGTGTGGGTAAATGCTATTTACATATATATTTCTGAAATGGTGTGAGGTTTTTAGTGAACTGTCATTGCCCTTGCTGTCAATGACATCCTTCTGTTTATGAGTCCTGATAATGCTTTGTGTGAAATTAAACAGTATAATGTTATTCTAATTTCAGTTTTTTTTAATGTTGATTTGATTGCAACTTTGTTTCTTTAATTTGAATCTAGTATATTCTAGGCCAGTGATTTTTGATTGGGGATTCATATCATTTGCCTATAGAGTTTTATTAATATACAGATGTTTAGGACCTATTCCATCGATTCGGGATTCATATCATTTGCCTATAGAGTTTTATTAATATACAGATGTTTAGGACCTATTCCATCATTACTGAATATTTTTAGTTGATACTTTTGATATATTCTTGGTATATTCTACCTATGTGCTGTGTATATTCATAGTGTATAATGCCTCAAGTCAGACAAGCATCAAAGCCAGACCTCTTTCTCCATTATCAAATGTGTTTCATTCAGCTCCCCAAATCTCATGGGTTCCAATATATAGTAACCATAATCCACATGTTTTCAGGGTGGCTAGAAGCTTTTCCTTGAAAGCAGGCTGTTGCTACCACTATAACTGAGATTCACGACTTAGGGCGTTCCTTTTATTCTTCTCTTACAATATAGGCTTTCACTTCACTGGTAAGGTTTTTCAGAATATTCAATAAGTATTTCCATTTTCACAAAAACTAGTGTCCTTACCACAGTCAGTTTTTTTGAAAAACAGAATGGGCCAATAGCACTCTTAAAGTCAAATTACCCAAACTCTCTGAGGCATTTAACCTGTGTTGGCCCAAAGTCTTGCCTTTAGCTCTCATTACCTCTTGATTCCCTGATCCCCTCCACCCCCGACTATGTAGATAATCCCTTTTAAACACTGCAGAAAGGCCCTCTTGGACCTTGGGAGATCTAATCTTATCCAGCTGGATATCCTTGAATAATGCCAAGGTTTTATTAAATACCCTAACGCTTAACATAAATATGCCAGTTATGCCTTTTCTACATACATCCCACACAGCCCTTACATAATCTTCAGTTTGGAGACCTAGTTTTCTGGAAAAGACATAACAGAAAAACCAACCTTGAGTCCAAGTGGAAGGGTCCTAACGCTGTCTCCTAACCTTCAATCATTCTGCAAAACTACGAGGATTACAGCTTTGGGTTCATGTTTCACGTTCAAAACCACGAGTCTAACTCTGAATGGAAGTCCGCCAAAACAGGGAACTTTAAATAGAGGTCCTTTTGAGAGTCCCCGGAACCAGACAACAATGTGAAATAGGCTGCTTTTCAAAGACCCATAAAACAAGCAGATGGCACCACGGAATAATCTGCTTCCGCCCCAGAAGCTGGAACAAGATTCCCCAGGACTCCCCTACGCCATCATTGGCAGCTTCCCTCTTTGCTCTTTGTCACATTTCTTCTTTTTCATCAACCTCTAACCCAGACTGCCCCTTATTGTTACAGTATCCTAAGATGCTTTTCCCCTCCCTCTCTCTTTACTTCTCCACAAAATGGGGAACAAAACTCCCTTATTCAATTTTCTCAAACCATTGCTCCCACTCTCAGTTTCCCTGATATGTCCCCCCAGCATGATTCTTGGGAACAACACTTAATGGCCTTCCTCTCAGCACATACCAGAGAGATTCTTCCTCTCAGTGGTCCATATGGGTATATAAACTTACCCCCACATCTTCAACCTTAACTTCTTGCCAGGTACTAACTAGACCTTAGCTCTTCACATAATGGATGCTTCCCTTGAAATCTCCAAATTCCATAACTCTCCTTCCCCAAGATCAGGTATTGGGAAAAAAAACATAGAAGTACTTTCATTTCTGATAGCACCATTTTCTCCACCACTTTTCAATCAAACTTACAGCCTTTGCTCAGTTCTGTGCAAAGACTCTGGCCTCCTGAGGTTAATCCCAAACATTACAAATGATACCTATTCATAAATCATTGCCTGTGGCCCCTGAGGATACTACTTTTTTTGGGGTCAACAAACATATACCTGCCTTTCCTGTGTCTTTGGAATCCTTGTCCAGTATTTCCAAATATTCAACTACCATACCTATTGATCATGTGTCCCTCTGGAGACTTAATTGATTACTTCAAAAGGAAGCAACACTAGGGCCATTAGGAGAAATCCCTGGAGGGAATCACTGACTGCCTATTAATGTGCACTTTAAGAGCCATTATACCATTACGAAAATTACGTCACCGAGCCAAACTTGGGTCTGCTTGCCCGCATGCAGTAAAGCCAATCTACTGACATCGGGTTGTGGTGAAGGAAAGTTTAGCATTTATTGCAGGGCACCAAGCAAGGAGTCCAGGGCACCTAGTGCTTAAAAGACTCAAACTCCTTGAAGATTTTCAGCGAAAGGTTTTTAAAGACAGGGTGAGGGAGTGGAGTTGTGGAGTATGTGATTATCTTGTGGACATTCTTCTGATTGGTTGGTGATGGGGTAATTGAGAGTCAACAACATCAACCTTCTGGTTGCAACAGGTCTGAAGTCTGCGTGCCTGTGGGCAGCACACAGTTGACTCCTTCCACCTGGTGGGGATTTCAGTATCTGCAAAACAGTTCAAAGGACATGGCTCAGAATATTATCTATAGTCCTTGAGGAGGAACTAAAGGTCCTTGACTGTGTTTAAAGGCTAAACTATTATTATTTTGTCTTGCTTGACTGTTTTCCTTTCTTTCTGCATTTTCTCACTTTTCTGATTAAATTTGTTCTTTGACTAAAGTTTTTCTACAGACAAAACGCAAGGCAGAGGACATGGGGCGGGGAATCCTGTTCTGGGAAGGCCCCATAGGGTCCTGCCCTGTTACAATTAGATGATTAGAAAATGTGGTTAAAAACTTCCTTACCTGTTTGAGTTGAGCCTTTGACTCTGCCAAAGGATACTGATATTGTCTTCCCATTAATGAATTGAACTCAATCCAGGAATGAAGATTTTATCATAACACTTTATTAATAAATGAATAAAAACAAATACTTCACCTAGATCAAATCAAATTACTCTGTTAGAATAGTACTCTGGGGCAGTATTTCTGACAGAAGAAACAGGATCCATTTTTCAAAGGTTTTTTGGATAAGTAAGATGATCTCACAAGAGTGTGACCTTCCGAGAGCAGTTTTCATATCGTTTAGGATTAATTTTATTATTAATATTCAGTTGTCCTAAATTACAGCAGTTTGAATGTAAAGCTTATCTCTAAAATTGCATTATTGTAATTGGACACTGCTTTTTCAGAAACAAAATTGGGCTTACTGGCCCAAGATGAGAAGTATTCAGGGCAACATTGCTTGGATTTTGTTAAGCAAACATCCACTTGATAAAGAATACAGTTATTTCTTTATTTCTGTTTTGTATGACGTGTCTATTAAATTTATGTTGATAAATATGGCACAGAGAACATCTTCAACAAATAATAAAACCTTGAGAGGCAGCATTTTATAGTTTTGAGGACCTTAGTCACAGTAGATAATACTTATAGTTTATGATTTTTGAGAGTTTACCTGCTTATAGTTCAGCAGAGGTTAGGATATATATATATTTGGTATTTCTGTGTATGTTGTAAAACCTTAAGCCATTTACCCTTTGATGTAGGTGTTTATAAAAGCTTTCAAGCAGAACTGAAGTACCTGTAATGTCAGCTTCCTTTCTTCTACTATTTAGGAACAGTGGTAATTCATGGGGAGGCAGTTTTGTTGTAACACACAAGTGAGTGCTTGAGATTAACATCCATTTGTAAATTGGAACTGAGAACTTTAGGATATTTTTTATCAAGCATCTTTGCAAATCCTATACAACTAGTCAAGTTATAAGTGTTTTGCGCACTGAGAAACTTGAAGCTTTATAAGAATGTATAGCGTCTGTTCTCTAGCACCTGGGACCCCATCTTCATCATCATCCGGTCCTTCTCATTTTCTCTCTCTGCCACATACTCACACCCACACACTTGTAAAGGCCCCTTTTTCTCTTTTTTTCTTCCTTCTTTAACTTCTTTTTTCTCTCTTTTTCTATAGTTTTCCACTAAGGTTTTTATAGATATATTAAGATAACATTTTCTTTTAAGCAAATAAAAGCATTCAAAATATTTCATGATTGATGGAAGTATGTGTCATAAAAAAATTTAGGAACAAAGCAAAATAACTTATTTTTACCAGTCCCAGTTTCCAGATTTCTACCCTCATATGACCACCCGCACCAAAACCTATGTACTAAGGGCAGTATATTTGGGGCTTATTTGCTCATTAGCTTCTAGGGTAAGTTCAAGTCTTCCCAGTTCATTAAAACCCAAGGAAAAACTGCCCTTAACCATGGTCTATAATTGTCCCATGAGGAGGAAAAGCCCTGCATGTAACATGTTATTTCATTTAAACGGTTCAAAATTTTATTAGGGACTTCAGCTAGCAATAATCAGGCTATAGAAATCACACCAGTAATTTGAACAGGAAGACATAGTGAAAGATGAATAATGTTAAATGGGAGGATTCTGCGGGGTGCAAAGTAGGAACTGACAAAGCACCTATTATTCCCAGGCTGCGGGAGAATAAACAGGGAAGGAGTTTAGGAAATTGAAAGAGAGCCAAGCCCCCCAAACTGATAAGCAGACCTCTGGGAAGATGAATGGCTGCTGTAGAAGCATGTAACCTTATGGTGGAAAAGAAACTCAGTGGAGGGCTCAGAACTGAATTAAATGTCAGAGGGCATGGGCTGCAGCTGGAATACAAGAGCAGCTAGATGCTTGGTGGCGGAACGAAGGGGCTGCAGCTGAAGTCTAATAGTGGCCACTGTGGTCTTGGGAAACTTGCAGAAGGGACAAAGGCCATGGGCCACACACACACACAGGGATACTCTGGTTACTGTGCCAAAAAACACACACCGGAGGAAGGAAGGAAAGTCCTGCCCTCTGTTCTGGCCTGGGCATCCCTCTACACACATTCGCACTCTCATGAGCACATTTGTACTGTCAAACAGCAAGAAAACAACTGTATGTGTCCACCTAAGAGGAAACTGTTCTTCGTGTTTGGAAGCATTCACTTGCTCCCTCAAGTAGTGATACACGTGCCCCAATGTCATTGTACCCATTGCTAGTTCTGTTCGTGTCTGTTCAAATTCATTCACCTTCTCACTGGATAGCCCATTACCTAAAGAGTAAATTATAACGTTGATATCAAACAGCTTCAATAACAAAAGAAAGAAGGAAAAAAGGAAAAACGTAGTTAATAAACAAAAATGAATATATACACCAGTGAGCAAAATGAAAATATACAAACCTACCACTGTCACTTTTTGTAATTTATCACAATGGCATTGTGATATCTATGACTTGCTTTTTCCACTACCCATTGCATATTTATTCTGTTGTTGGCAGAATCTCAGGTTGTTGGAGTTTTTTTTGGTGGGGTAACCCACAATTTTTTCTTGAAAGTCTAAGGTCTTAATAGACCCCTCTTTTTTTTGGGGGGGGGTGCTGTCATTTTTCATTAACCTTTGTATTGAATATGGAAGAAAGAAGGAATGCTCCAGAAAACCATCTGTGTTCCAAGTGGAGTGTGCCCTGCTCTCACTGTGTAGCAGCAATCCATCATCCCCTGTGTGAGCAGCATCTGTTTTTCCAGCTGGGAGAGTGCCACCCTTCAGAATGTTTGTTTCCTATCTAAATACCTTTGAGTTCTGATATTTCAGAGTTCTTAGTTCCCATAGGGTTTATGCTTCTATCAGAGTACAAACAATGGTTTCATTGAATTAGAAGGTGAGACACCATTGCCTGGAACTTATGACTTCAGAATGTCACTGAAGCAACGCAGAAAGGGTGGTACTGTTTAGTTAGGAACTTTAGCAAAGACAGAAATTGCTAATATATAGCTTCCACTTGATGCTTCAGTAGGTAATGAAAGTGTTTTAGAAAGTAGTTTTAACAACTTTCACTGTAAGCAATGCTCAATATCACCACTTATGTTTGTATACGCAAATATTCTTATTATACATCTGTTGTATTTATATAACAATTTCTTATGTGCACATAAATTATAATCTTGTATAGATGTTTTCATTTTGGATTTCCATGGCCATTAGTGGGGTTGCACATCGTTTTATATACTTCTGATTCATTGTTGTTTCCAGTTGTTTGAAATCACTATTCATTTCCTTTTTCCTTTAAAAAACTTTCTTATTGATTTGTGGAAATTCTTTATGCCTTTTGACAAAACTCTCCTTATTGGTTATGTGCCACATATAATTCCATTGGAACTTGTCTTTGTGCTTTTATTTATATGACTGTTGCTAACCTTTTGATGGTACTTAATTTCAATGTATTTGAATTGATCTATTTTTCTCTTTACGGTTTATAGTTTTGTGTCTGGTTAAATAAATGTTTTCCTATACTGAGTTTTAAAAAATTCTATACATTCAAGTGGATATTAGTTTGATGATTTATATTCACTTTTTTCAAAGAATCGGCTTTTTGATAAAACATTTTTTCTACCTTATTATCTAATTTTTTAAATTTTTATTACTTTATTCAGTTTTTCACCTCTTTTTCTTATATTGTTTCTCAAGCCTTTTGTTTACTGATGTAAGTCTTTAGTGCCATGAATTTTCTTCTGAGCATTTCCTCAGCTTTTGCCTAAAAATTCTCTTGGGTTAGAATTCCTTTTGAAGAGGAAAATTAGAAACTTGCACTCAGCTGAAAATAACTCCATGCTTGTTCTGCTTTTGTGAAATGTGCTTGCTGCACTGAGAAAAACAAAAAAAAAAACAAGGTGACCTAGCAATCCAATGTAACTTTAAGATGTTTTACTAAAAAATGGAATGTTCTGCATCTGCTCTTGTAAGTTTCTGTTTGGAAACTTCCATGCTCTGTAAACATGTGTACTATAAAAGTAAAGCTCACCCTGAGTTCGGGGCCCAGAACTTTGGAGTGTTAGCTCCTCTGGGGCCGCCGGCTTAATAAACCTGAGTTCTCCAACCCTCCGAGTGTGGTGCTTGGTTTCTCGACGGACCAATTTCTGCAACATTTCTGGAGGTGCCAGCGAGATTCTAACCACGCTGGCCCCTTGAGCCGCTGGACTGGTGGCTTGGCTGAGTCGGAGCAAAGGAGCTCTGAGACAAACGAGGAGGCACGCCACCTGACGGTATTCCGGGTTCTCTTTCAGACCAGTGCTCTAACTCTCCAGACAGCCAGGCCCTGGTCAGACTCATTGGAGGGATGGACCAACTCACCAGGAATGGCCACAGGATCAGGTTAGGCCCCGGGGCACTGAACCCAGTCAGGTCCTGTCTCTGGATGGAAGAGGAGCTTGATCACCTCCTACGGTCTTCAGTAAGAAGAACACTAGTTAGGGACCTTCCCAGAGTGGGGAGGCACTGTGATAAACTCTAGTCTGAATGTATGTGTGAGTGAGTGCCCTAGTCTGTCCTTGTTCCAGGGCAATTGTGTGGCTCCACGGCCTTCGTGGCTATGGAGTCTGAGTGGGCCCTAACCTGCAGTTCTGTGGTGACCTCATATGGCTCAGGGCGGTGTCTGTCTCTGGGGCACCCCTTCCCTCCCTGACCCAGTCAGATCAAGGCCAGGAGTTTACACTGGTCCGCCAAAGCTAAGAGGCACCTAAGTTCCCCAAAGGGATGTGGCCAGGTAGGCACCTGAATGGTCTCCTCTTTTGAGAGGGCACCAACCCTTGTTTGTTTTTGTGACACCAACACAGGATGGGATAGACGGGGGGGGGGAGGGAGACAATTGATTACTGATTTGATTTAGAAATTGTGTATGTCCAAATGGCCCTTTTGCCCAAGGGCCCTCTGCCAAGATTATTTTCTTAAAATTTTAAGGCTCACTTTCCCCTTCCATCAGCTGACTCCTCGAGCCGACTTATTAAGAAATTAGGTTTTCTCCGAAGACTTGCCCCATTTGCCAGATAGCTCTGTACCTCCCTCCCTCTGGTCCCCTGGACCAGTCTGTGCAGAGTGGCACACTATGACGTGTTCTTGTACACTTTCAGATTCTCATTACGAGGCTGCCTTCCTCTGTCACCTTTCCTTCATAATCCCCTGATTCCCCAAGGATTTCAGGCTCTTCACTTAGTTGAGGAGTATGCATACTTGCTCCCTCTGCCTGTTCAGTGCCCATAAGAGGGTCAATTATCCCAGGCCCCCTCCAGAGCCTCACCTGAAGTTATTCCTCCGCAAACCCCATTAGAAAAGACCAGCTCCTTTCAGCCCTGTCTCCCTGAGACATTTAATGATCAGGGGCATCTTCAAGGAAGCACGTACTTGTGATGTCTAGGCAGAAAAGGGGCCCCCAGGTTTGGCCAAAACCTATACACCCATCTTGGTGGACCTGAGGCCGGGGCCACTCCTGTCAGGCAGAGGCAATATTCAGTACTGCGAGAGGCATGTCTGGGAATTCAGGACCACATCCATTGCCTGCGTGATGCTGGAATTCTGCTTGCGTGTCAGTCTCCCTGGAAGACTCCAATCCTACCAGTCAAGAAGCCTGGAGGGAATGGCTATCACCCCATCCAGGACCTCTGCACCGTCAACAACACATTGATCACCATCCATCCAGTAGTCCTAAACACTTACACCCTCCTGAGCCTCTTACCCACTCAAGTGAGATGGTTCACCTGCCTTGATCGCAAGGACGCCTTCTTTTGACTCTGGCTAGCACCAGCTAGCCAGCCCTTGTTTGCCTTTGAATGGGAAGACCCACACACCAGGAGACAGACACAGCTGACTTGGACCGGACTGCCACAAGGCTTCAAAAACTCACCTACCTTGTTTGGTGAAGCACTGGCTGCGGTTCTTGCTGCCTTCCCCAGAGAAGCTTTGCAGTGCACCCTACTCCAGTATGTAGATGACCTGTTGCTAGCCAGTCCCACCCAAGAGGACTGCTGGAAAGGCACCAAAGCCCTATTGGCCCTACTCTCCACCACGGGGTACAAGGTGTCATGGAAAAGGCTCAGATATGCAGACAGGAGGTCAAGTACCTTGGGCTTGTCATATCGAGAGGGCATCGGGCACTCAGACATGAAAGGAAGCAAACCATCTGTTCAATACCTTGGCCAAGCACCAAGAAAGAGGTTCGTGAGTTCCTCGGGGCTGCCGGATTCTGCCGGATCTGGATACCGGCTTTCTCTGAAACTGCCAAGCCATTGTATGAGGCCACAGCAGGGTCTGGTAAGGACCCCCTAGATCGGGGGCCTAAACAAGAAAAAGCCTTCAAGGAGATAAAGAGACTCTTAACCAGTGCTCTAGCATTAGGGCTGCCAGATGTGACGTGGGACTTTAACCTCTTTGTGCATGAGAAAAATCATACTGCACTGGGGGTCCACACACAAACAGTTGGGCTATGGCAGCACCAGGTCGCATATCTGTCCAAACAACTGGATCCTGTGGCCGCGGGCTGGCCACCATGTCTCCAGGCATTAGCTGCTACAGTGGTCCTGGTCAGAGAAGCAGACAAGTTTACACTGGGACAGAATATAAATGAAAAAGTTCCTCATGCTGTTACCACACTGATGAACAGTCAGGGACATAAATGGCTGACCAACACCAGAATGACTCATTATCAAGGACTGCTCTGTGAAAACCCACGGGTCCACCTCAAGATTGTGCGGATGCTGAATCCTGCCACCTTTTTACTTATGGAGGCGGGAACCCCCAATCACGACTGTGAAAAGGTCCTAGATGAAATCTACTTGAGCAGGCCAGACCTGACGGATGCTCCCGTCCAGAACCCAGAACTGGAACTGTTCACTGACGGAAGCAGTTTCATCCAGAAAAGACAATGCAAAGCAGGCTATGCCATAACAACAACAGATGAGATAATAAAGGCTGAGGCCTTGCCACAGGGGTGGTCGGCACAACGGGCTGAGCTGCGGGCACTCATCCAGGTGCTAAGGCATGCTGAAGGGAAGTGAGTCAACATCTACACAGACTCAAGTTACAGGAGTCACCCCGTGGATCCACCACACCCAGATGAAGAGAGCAGCACCTCTAGAAGGGCAAGGGACCTGGACTGCCAAGGCTCATCCAAATCAGCCGCTTCGGGTCTTTCTATGGAGACAACCAAGTCCCGTCTGAAATCTTCATCCCTGCTCCAGTCACTCCAGGGCTGACTGGTCTACATACGGCAGAAGCTTGAGGAATTCAACGAAGGACATCTGAGAGTCAAGGTTACGATGACACCCTGCCTTGTTGGCACCACTGGCCTTGATGTTTTCTATATGCTAAACACAAGGGGTTGTGCTGGCTATAACCTACCCGAAGGTAATGAAATTATTAAGTGGGATCAAATGTTTTGTGTAGTAACGATTTATATCCTACTGAGCTGTAGTACACTGGAAAGCAAAATCGACCCCTCGTGTACTCCATGCATCTGCATGACTAGATCAGGTCGGGGGTCACTTGGACCTTGCTTTACCATACTCATTTCTCCTGCCAAGGGGAGGCCCAAGGAACCTGTGTACATAAAAAAATGACCTATTCTATTTGTCAACAAGCAGCCAGTATATCTGTTTTGACCCCCAGTTCCCCCCCAGTGAAGACTGGCCAGAGGTTCGACACCAAGAAGGAGGGCTTCTGATCAATCGGACACAAATTACAAATCTAAAGCGTCCAGAGTCAGTGCACTTTGATGTGTGTGCTGCTATTAACAAGAACCCCCGGGCAACTATAAAATGTGGGTGCTTGTCCTGGGAGCAAGAGTATAGACTCAGTGACCAATATATGTGTGAATAGGCCCCAGCCCCATCCACCTGCTATGGCTGCCCTTACTGGAGTTGTGTCACATGGGCACCCTGGGTGAAGCAAAGCAAGAGAGCTCTCCTTCAAAAAGAAATTGTTGACCCCAATTGCAAACTAGGGACATGTAATCCTGTCAATTTCACCATCTTCAACCCCAGAGACTCAAAATGGAAAAACGGTCTCAAAATCGGTATTTATATTAATGGGTGGGGTATTGACCCAGGAGCTGTGTTGGGTTTCCGGAGTATTTCTGTTCCACTCTGGGCTTCTACACACAAGCTCTTCCATTCTTTTTATGAAGAGGTAGAAAGTGGTCCTCCATCTCCTTCAGTCGGAACTAGAAACCTATTCATAGCCCTAGCAGAAACCACAGCCCAGACACTGATGATTACTTCTTGCTATGTGTGTGGAGGAACTAATATGGGAGACCAATGGCTCTGGGAAACTAAAGAATTAGATCCCCAGAGGCCCTTCAACAACTCAGTGGTATTCAAGACAACCAGGGTTGGGGTTTGGCATTTAAAGACTTCCATAATAGGCAGGAACTGCCTGGCACGGTGGGGCCCATTATTCAATATTCCAGTAAGTAACCTCACTTGCCTAGGCCAAAAACATTGTAATACAACTACCCATACTTCTGACTGGTGGGGAAGGCCAAACTATACAGAGCCTAATCCTCACCCTCTAGCGAGCTTCCCCAATTGAAAGACCAGATGGAATGACTTGTCCACCAAAGGCCAGTGGCCTGCTCCAGAAGGATTATATTGGATTTGTGGGGCTAACTTGTATTCAGTCTTGCCAGCCAATTGGACAGGGGCATGCATATTGGAGACTATCCGCCCCTCCTTTTTCCTACTTCCCTTAGCCCAAGGTGAATCATCAGGGGTCCCAGTTTATGAAGGCAGAGGCCTCACCAGGAAGCACAGGTCTCTACAGATTGGAAACTGGAAAGATGATGAGTGGCCTTCTGAACGCGTAATCCAATATTATGGGCCAGCCACTGGGTAGAAGATGGGTCCTGGGGCTACCGAACCCCAATTGACATGCTTAACAGAATTATCCGTCTCCAGGCAGTGGTTGAAATCATTACTAATGAAACGGCCAAGGCTCTTAATTTGTTGTCAGGACAACAAACCAAGCTGTGTAATGCTAGTTATCAGAATTGCCTGGCCCTAGATTACTTACTGGCTGCAGAGGGGGGTGTCTGTGGGAAGTTCAATCTCAGTAACTGCTGCCTACAGATAGATGATAAAGGCAAGGTTATAGAATAAATAACTGACAAGATGACTAAAATAGCTCATGTCCCAGTCCAGACTTGGAGGGGATGGAATCCCGGAGAGTTATTTGGGGGTTGGTTTTCTTACCTAGGGGGATTCAAAACTCTTGTGGGAATAGTCCTACTTCTCCTTGGGACCTGTCTCCTCTTACCTTGCCACTTGCCATTATTCATGAGGATAGTTTCCAGCCTAGCTGAGGCCACCACAGATAGGAGGGCCACCGCACACCTCCTAGCCCTAAGAGGTTATCATCCCCTGGGCTTAGAAGATCAAGAGGTTGATGCCTTATAAGATTTAAGGGGCATCAAGAGGGGGGATTGAAGAGGAAAATTAGAAACTTGCACTCAGCTAAAAATAACTCCATGCTTTTTCTGCTTTTGTGAAATGTGCTTGCTGTGCCAAGGAAAACAAACAAACAAAAAAAACAGGATGACCTAGCAATCCAAAGTAACTTTAAGATGTTTTACTAAAAAATGGAATGTTCTGCACCTGCTCTTGTAAGTTTCTGTTTGGAAACTTCTGTGCTCTGTAAACATGTGCACTATAAAAGTAAAGCTCACCCTGAGTTTGGGGCCCAGAACTTTGGAGTGTTAGCTCATCTGGGGCTGCTGGTTTAATAAACCTGAGTTCTCCAACCCTCCAAGTGTGGTGCTTGGTTTCTCGACGGCTCTCGACGGACTGATTTCTGCAACACTTTATCCTTGTATTCTAGGACTTCACAATTTCCTTTTATATTTTATCTTAGACCCCAAAGTTGTTTAATAAGAAATCTATCTATCTATCATCTACCATCTTGCAAAAAGAAATTCTTAATTGTTTAACAGCTTATTGCAGTGTGTTCAGAAAATACTGAATGTTATTATTTCTATTTTCAAAATTTAATTGTCTTTGCCTTTCTGTCCCAATATATCTGCTTAGATAAGTTTGGTAAATATTCCATGTGCTCCTGAAAAGAAGGTGCTTTCTCTATTATATCAGTGTATAGTCTATGACAGATATATCAGAGTTTGAGAATATAGGGATATATGTATATATTTATTACATTTACCTTATTGATTATGCTATTTAGGTTCTTTATATGTTCATGCTTTTTAAGTCTACTTGAATTATCTAAGACAAGTAACTGTTATTGGTGTGTGTCTTTTTGTCTGTTTTCCTGTTATCTCCTGTAGTTTCTGCTGCATGAAATTCGCAGCTAAGCTGTTTCAAAAATCTATCCTGCCACTGTGATTCTGGCTGGAGATATTTTTATATTGATTTTTGTGTTTGGTAGGAAATAGTATACATTTTTAAATTTTTTTCATATTTATAACCACATATTTTAAGCTCTATTTTATTGAAAATGTTTTTCCTTTCTACAGTGATCTGAAATATCTTCTCTCATATGTTAAAAGTTTATATTTGTATTAAGTAAGCTGTAGGTAGTCTTTTGTACTTAATTGTCAGTTTATCTGTTCCTCTGCCAGAGACCACAGTGTTAATTAAGTCCCATAGCATATAAAAATTTATTGCTACTTTATTATAAATATCATCTCTCTCAGGCTTATCTTTTTTACATTTTCTACAGTAACATTTTATGAGTTTTCAAGAGACAGAGGCTAATTCTCCACCTTTTGAATCTGCAGAGACTTTGGCTTGTTTTGGCCAAAATAATATGTTGGAAGCAACATTGTGCCTTTTCTGAGCCTAGGCCTCAAGAAAGCTCATCTGTTTTCTCTCTCAGAAAACTGCCACTGAAATGTGTACACATCCATGCTCACCTGCTGGATAAGGGGAAATACAAGGCACTGACAGCATCATTGCCCCAGCCAATGGTCAGCTATCTAGCCATTAATTCAGCAGTTGACCCAGGATATATTAGTAAGCTCAGCTTAGATCAACTGCACATGCCAGATCAGCTAAACTTCTTAGTTGACCCATAGACTCACAATTAATAAGACATATTTGTTGTTTTAAGCCATTAAGTGTTGAGGTGGGTTTAATTCTGCAATAAATTACTGACATAATATGGTACAATTTAATTAGTATTATCTACCAATATTTTGCTTGTTACCTCGCAAACTTTGTATATTTTCAAAAATTTGTTTTACTATCTAAAAATGTCATAAAGCATTCATGTTTTCTAAAAGTTTTGTCACGTGCGTCTCATTAAAGATTTAAACTGGAATTGATTTTTCATGTAAGATGTGAAATAGGTCACCAGTTTAATTTTTCCAATATGGAGAGTCAATTGTTCCAGCAAAATTCAGTGAGGATTTCTTTACTCAAGTATAATGCTACCTCTTTTATATGTTAAATGTCTATGTAAGTTTTGGGCTTTTTGGCCTCTCCATTATGTTCTACTTATCCTTTATTTTCCTGTCCCTGTGACAATAACACCACCCACCATCACCCTATTGTTTTTGCCTATTTTGAGCCACTTTAATTTATACATAAATATAGAATTAGTTTATCAAGTTCTTCCAACAATCTTGGTGTCATTTTGATTGAAAATGAATCACATTGAATATGAAAATGACGATATTGTTCCAACTGCTTTTTAGTTTCTAGAAACATATGTTTGATATTTCTTTCTGGATCAATTTTTAAAGATTTTTTCTTATCTGTATTTCATGTGTGCTTAAAATAAATTATATACAGAACACTTTTTTATTTATCATTCATCTTACTAATCCTAACTTTTTCTTAAAAATACAATTCATCACATATTCCAAGAAGTGTTTTTGTCATCTACTTTTTTATTTACATATCCTCTACTTAATGCTCCTGACACTAGAAATTTGCCTGTTTGTTTTTGTATTCATTCTTTATTTCTCCATGCTGCTCATCTGCATTTTAGAGAACCCCATTTCAGATAGGATTAAGATAGCAGAGTAGGAGGACGTGAACTCACTCCCTCTTGCAAGAGCACTGGAATTACAACTAACTGCTGAACAATCATCGACAGAAAGACACTGGAACTCACCAAAAAGGACACCCCACATCCAGAGACAAAGGAGAAGCCGCAATGAGATGGTAGGAGGGGCGCAATCGCATTACAATCAAATCCCATAAATGCTGGGTGGGTGACTCAAAAACTGGAGAACAGTTATACTGCAGAAGTCTATCCACTAAAGTGAGGGTTCTGAGCCCCACATCAGGCTTCCCAACCTGGGAGTCCAGCAACGGGAGGAGGAATTCCCAGAGAATCAGACTTTGAAAGCCAGCGGGATTTGATTGCAGGACCTCGACAGGACTGGGGGAAACAGACTCCACTCTTGGAGGGCACACAAAAAAGTGTGCTCACCAGGACCCAGGGGGAAGGAGCAGTGACCCCATAGGAGACTGAACCAGACCTACCTGCTGGTGTTGGAGGGTTGCCTGCGGGGGTGGGGGGTGGCTGTGGCTCACCCAGGAGACAGGGGCACTGGCAGCAGGGCTTCTGGGAAGTGCTCATTGGTATCAGCCCTCCCAGAGTCTGCCATTAGCCCTACCAAAGAGCCTGTGGACTCCAGTACTAGGTAGCCTCAGGCCAAACAACCAACAAGGTGTGAACACAGCCCCACTCATTAGCAGACAAGGAAATTAAAGTTTTACTGAGCTCTGCCCACCAAATCAGATTAAAACCTCACTGAGCTCCGCCCACCCAGCCCTACTCACCATCAGTCCCTCCCATCAGGAAGCACCCACCAGCTTCCTAGATAGCTTCCTCCACAAGGGGGCAGACAGCAGAATCAAGCAGTATCAGCAGTATTTCATCTTGTGAAACTGAAAACCACAGCCACAGAAAGATAGAGAAAATGAAGAAGCAGAGGACTTTGTACCAGATGAAGGGACAGGATAAAGCCCCAGAAAAACAACTAAATGAAGAGGAGATAGACACCCTTCCAGAAAAAGAATTCAGAATAATGATGGTGAAGATGATCCAGGACTTTGAAAAGAGACTGGATACAAAGATTGAAAAATTTACCAAAGACCTGGAAGAATTAAAGAGCAAACAAACAGAGATATGCAACACAATAAGGGAAATGAAAAATACACTAGAAGGAACCAATAGCAGATTAAGTGAGGCAGATGGGCGAATAAGTGACCTGGAAGACAGAATGGTGATAATCACTGATGTGGAAAAGAATAAGGAAAAAAGAATGAAAAGAACTGAAGACAGCCTAAGAGACCTCTGGGACAATGTTAAACGCACCAACATTCTCATTATAGGGGTCCCAGAAGGAGAAGAGAGAGAGAAAGGACCTGAGAAAATACTGGAAGAGATTATAGTTGAAAATTTCCCTAACATGGGAAAGGAAATAGCTACCCAAGTCCAGGAAGCGCAGAGAGTCCCAGGCAGGATAAACCCAAGGAGAAACACGCCAAGACATATAGTAGTCAAATTGACAAAAATTAAAGACAGGGACATGTTATTAAAAGCAACAAGGGAAAAACAACAAATAATATATAAGGGAACTCCCATCAGGGTAACAGCTGATTTCTCAGCAGAAACTCTGCAAGCCAGAAGGGAGTGGCAGGATATATTTCAAGGGATGAAAGGGAAGAACCTACAACCAAGAATACTCTACCCAGCAAGGATCTCATTCAGATTCGATGGAGAAATCAAAAGCTTTACAGACAAGCAACAGCTAAGAGAATTCAGCACCACCAAACCAGCCCTACAACAAATGCTAAAAGAACTTCTCTAAGCAGGAAACATAAGAGAAGAAAAGGGCCTACAAAAACAACAACAAAATAATTAAGAAAATGGTAATAGGAACATACATATCGATAATTACCTTGAATGTAAATGGACTAAATGCACCAACCAAAAGACACAGACTGGTTGAATGGATACAAAAACAAGACCCATGTATATGCTGTCTACAAGAGACCCACTTCAGACCTAGGGACACATCCAGGCTGAAAGTGAGGGGATGGAAGAAGATATGCCATGCAAATGGAAATCAAAAGAAAGCTGGAGTAGCAATAGTCATATCAGATACAATAGACTTTAAAATAAAAAAACGTTACAAGAGACAAGAAAGGACATTACATAAAGATCAAGGGATCCATCTATGAAGAGGAGATAACAATTATAAATATATATGCACCCAGTATAGGAGGTCAATACATAAGGCAAATGGTAACAACTATAAAAGAGGAAATGCAAGGCAGAAATAGAGACACAGGTGTAGAGAACAAACACATGGACACCAAGTGGGGAAAGCGGGGAGGGTTGGGGGGGAATGAACTGAGAGATTGGGATACCAAATTGTACCTTCTAAATATATGCTGTTTATTGTCTGTTAACTGTATCTCAATAAAAGGTCTTAAAAAAGAAAAAAAATAGAGAACCCCATTTCAAAGGATAGATTTACAGTTGACTTCCAAGAAGTTCCAGCCAATGAGAAGAGAGAAGCAGGATATATTTTTCATCTCTTCTTCTGTCTCAGCTAGTAATTCTGATGTGGGCTCTCCCTGTTGCTTCTGTAACTCTAGTTATCTTTCTCCACACTCTCAAATCCCATCGGGTCATTCTCTCTCTCCCCAAATGTGATCTAGATCTTCCATTTGGCCCTGGTTCCTGGGGTCTAGCAACACTATCTCCATTATCCTTCTAGCCCTCTTATGGATGTGGCTTTGTGATTCTTTTAATAGCAAGGCTATCTCACTGAAACTCTTGCTTAATCAATGTAGTAACCAACTGACTGCATTAAAATCTCTCTGTTTGAAACACTTAAAGATTTCTGTTTTTCTGACCTCTCTCTTAGCACTTTGGGTATACCTCTCACATCTTTTACTCTAATAAATGGCTCACTATTTTTTCCTCTCACTAGACTATCACTGCTTAATAGAAAGAATCTCATCTTGATAATTTTTTAAAAATAGTACTTAACAAAAATATTTTTCTGTTCAAATTTACTAAGTAAATTAGAAGAATATTTGAAATTACAAAGTCTGTGAATTTCATTTAAAGTGTATCATATGTTACTTTTGAAGTTCTATTTCTTACCCCCTCAAATCTACTCAAAATTTATACTTGAATTATGCCACATTCTTTCTGTTTTCCCAAATAACTCTCCATGCTATATCTTGTTCCTGTTTTTCCTTCTGAGTGGACTTTTTCCTTTATTTACTGATTATGTTTTATCCTCAATTAGTGATACCCTTTGTCTTTAATCAGACTTTTCACCTGGGAGTCTATACTAATAATCACAGTCAATCCAATGTTGTTCTTCTAATATTTGTCAAGACATTATTTTCTCCCTTGCTTTCAGTTATTCTGTGTACTAATATTTCAGTTTTTCTTTTGAAAATGGCATTTGGCTGGATTCTATTACATTTTAGTAACATGCAAACTTTCCACTTACTTTTTGCTATTTACCATGCATTCTCTTTACTCTTGTATGATTTCTATTGGATTCATCAAGGTGTCTTTATTTTCTAATCACTATAAGGAATTTATGCATTTTATTTTTATTACTTTTGAAGTTTTTCTTGATATTTAACCTGCACACATGACTTAGTATTTCGTAGTTAACTTTATCTCTCTTTTTATACATGAAGCATATATATGTAAATGTGCTGATGAATCACTTTCTCTGCAAATACTTGCCTAATATTCAGTTGGCAGGTAGGCATTGATATAAAACCAGTGCCTGAAAATATCTGACCTGTAAATAATTAAAGCCTGATCCTGATCTTATTATGATTAGCAATAATTTGTATAACAGAGCTTATCTGCCATATTACTAAAATAATTTTTTTCTTCTTCTTCAAATGCTAGTTTCCTTAGGTAGCATAATTTCCATTATTTTTATGCACAGAGATTGGCTCCGTAATGTGTTTGGCTTCCTGGATAGCCGTCTTTTACAACAAAGGCCTTATTACAGGTTAAGAAAGAGAGGAAAAACAGTATAATTCAAAGCAATAAAGAACAAGTGATATTTAATGTTCTTTTCTCTGAAATTAAGAATAAGCGTGTTGATTGTTTTAAAGGCAGTATTTAAATCACAGGGCTTAAATGATTTGAGATTTTAAACATTATAGCAAAAGTGCTTCTGGCAAGACACCACATATTTTGATCATTCATCTTGACTATTGATCTGTTGGCTTTATACCTCATCGTTCACATATTTGCATCAGGCTGAGAAATTATTTCATCTTTCATCAGCCGAGAGTAAATTCATGGAGATCTCTCCATTCAGCACAAAAACCTTGCAGTAGTACACCCATCAAATACTTTTTAATAGTAACCAAATCCTTTGAATTTGTTGTAAAGAGAGCCTGGCCTACCTCAGTTCCATCATATAGCACCCTTGACTTCTAACTAAGATTGTAATGTCTCAGGAGTTTTGTTAATTACGTAGAAAACTATGCTCAGAACTGGAATATTAATTGAAAAAAACTAAAGGTAGACAATAGTAAATTATTTTTAAATACTACAATTGTAAAGTGTTTGAGTTAAGTATCAATGACTGAATCTTATTATTCTAGTGGGCCTGTGTTCCTGGGCTGTGCCTTTAACAAGTATTCTTAGCTCCCTCTTTTGATGAGACAGGAAAGCTGTTTGGGACTAGAGCTGGAGAAATGCCTTTCCCCTAGGTTGGACAAAGCTTAGGTAAAGCCTTTTCTCCTAGAGAGTAGGTCTTTGTTATAAAGGACACTGGTTAAATTTCACATTGCTTACTTTTCTTCTCTCCCTGCTAGATACTGGAAAGACTTGTTCTTTGCTGTCACTCTGAGAACCTAGTGGGGTTCTTGGAAGTAAAACCCACATACTGTTGGTACCTCCCTAAGACTCTGGCTCCTAAGAATTCCCACTCCCATGCAAGTTCATACGCAGCTTCCAGGGATTTTTCAAAATTGCTGTTTAAATGTTCCTACCAGTGTATGGCTCCAGTGATTTCTGCTCCAGGCGAGGAGACCTCAGCTGTAACTCTGGATCTTCCTGTCTCTCCAGATTTCAGGATGGCAGTTTGTCTAGTGACCTCAAAAATGACAGGTATATATGTCAACTCTGTATCACTGGGTGGAATAAAGAGTGTTATAAAAAATTAGTAAACAGAAACCGCAATTAAGAAACCATAACAGGGAGCTCACACCCTGTGTTAATGGGAAAGCCCAACAGGAGGACGGAAGACTCTTCTTTCCTGGCAAGGACTCAGCCAATGAAAAGCCATGGACTCTATTTACTATAGCTCTCCCCACTTCCTTTCTCCCTCTATAAAAACATTTTCTTTCCCTTGCACATGGCTCACCATGGTTGCAGACCCAGAATTGCAATTCTTTGCTGATCCTGAATAAACCCATCTTTGTAGGAGACATATCTAGCAGGCTATTGTTTTAGGTTAACCATGTCTTGTACCAGTGGGTGTTATGCAAGGACACTACCCTTTATATAGAACTGCTTCTTCAACGTGGTGTCTTGTCAATCCAGCAGCACAGCTATATCAGTGTTATGCATGCTCCGGAAAGACTCTGTGGCATGCTATTATGTTGAGCATGAGAGCCGCATCCTTTGAGAATGCCTGTGGGCTCAATACTATCACTGGTATTAGAGAATTTGATGGCCCTAAGACTTAGATTATGCAACTCACCATCGTGGCAACTGCAGTGGGCCAGTGCCCAAGAACCACACATTTTCAGGTAAGATTTCTCTAAGTTTAACACTTACACAGTGTGTGCTACAGAGAAATTATGGAATCAGAGATTAAAAGCAGTACCTTTACAATCCAGTTCCACCCCCTGCTAGCTGGAATATTGTTAAACATGTAGTAGTGCCTTGTTGATTTCACCTTCTAAATTCAACCTCTCTGTAGCATTTACCTCTTTCTTTTAAAAGAGATCCTTCTTGGCTTTGTGTGACCCCAATACCTTTTTGTATCAAAGTCTAATCTGAAAAGAGAAACCACTCTTAGGATTTGAAATAAAGGGATTTTACTGCAGGGAATGGATTAAAATGTTAATAGAAAAACTGAAAGTCAACAGGACCTGGAGAGGCAACCCAGATATCAAGAAAAGCCAGAAGACAACCAGCACAGGGATAAAGAAACAAAAGATTTTGTGGTGGTTCAGAAGCTTGAAATGTAACAGCTAGTAGGGGCAGGTGGAACCCCACAGGGACATGGAGTTGAATGTAGCTGGTAGTGTACAGTTTACCTAAGGCTTGAGAGGATGGGAAATCTTCTTGAAAGGGGTCAGACTAAACATGTAAGGAGAGCCAAACCAAGGGGCATAAGTGATTGATTTGAAGACAAAGATGCCCAAGAACACTACCCTTTCAGCTCTGACTTTACTATGTCTTTGGTTGGTTCCTTTTTTTTTTTAACTATGTCAATTGTCATCTAATGAGTACCTGTATCATTTTTTTTTAAGAACTATTATTGAGATACAGTTAACAGACAATAAACGGTATATATTTAGAATGTACAATTTGGTGTTCCAATCTCCCAATTCATCCCCCCCAACCCTCCCCACTTTCCCCACTTGGTGTCCATGTGTTTGTTCTCTACATCTGTGTCTCTATTTCTGCCTTGTATTTCCTCTTTCATAGTTGTTAGCATTTGCCTTATGTATTGAGGTGCTCCTATATTGGGTGCATATATATTTATAATTGTTATCTCCTCTTCATAGATGGATCCCTTGATCTTTATGTAATGTCCTTTCTTGTCTCTTGTAACAGTCTTTATTTTAAAGTCTATTTTACCTGATATGACTATTGCTACTCCAGCTTTCTTTTGATTTCCATTTGCATGGAATATCTTCTTCCATCCCCTCACTTTCAGCCTGGATGTGTCCCTAGGTCTGAAGTGGGTCTCTTGTAGACAGCATATACATGGGTCTTGTTTTTGTATCCATTCAACCAGTCTGTGTCTTTTGGTTGGTGCATTTAGTCCATTTACATTCAAGGTAATTATTGATATGTATGTACCTATTACCATTTTCTTAATTGTTTTGTTGTTGTTTTTGTAGGTCCTTTTCTTCTCTTATGTTTCCTGCTTAGAGAAGTTCTTTTAGCATTTGTTGTAGGGCTGGTTTGGTGGTGCTGAATTCTCTTAGGTGTTGCTTGTCTGCAAAGCTTTTGATTTCTCCGTCAAATCTCAATGAGATCCTTGCTGGGTAGAGTATTCTTGGTTGTAGGTTCTTCCCTGTCACCCCTTTAAATATATCCTGCCACTCCCTTCTGGCTTGCAGAGTTTCTGCTGAGAAATCAGCTGTTACCCTGACGGGCATTCCCTTGTATGCTATTTGTCGTTTTTCCCTTGTTGCTTTTAATAACATGTCTCTGTCTTTAATTTTTGTCAATTTGACTACTATTTGTCTTGGCATGTTTCTCCTTGTCTTTATCCTCCCTGGGACTCTCTGCGCTTCCTGGACTTGGATAGCTATTTCCTTTCCCATGTTAGGGAAGTTTTCAACTATAATCTCTTCCAGTATTTTCTCAGGTCCTTTCTCTCTCTTGTCTCCTTCTGGGACCCCTATAATGCGAATGTTGGTGCGTTTAACATTGTCCCAGAAGTCTCTTAGGCTGTCTTCAGTTCTTTTCATTCTTTTTTCTTTATTCTTTTCTACATCAGTGATTATCACCATTCTGTCTTCCAGGTCACTTATTCGCCCTTCTGCCTCACTTAATCTGCTATTGGTTCCTTCTAGTGTATTTTTCATTTCCGTTATTGTGTTGCATATCTCTGTTTGTTTGCTCTTTAATTCTTCTAGGTCTTTTGTAAACTTTTTGATCTTTGCATCCAGTCCTTTTTCAAAGTCCTGGATCATCTTCACCATCATTATTCTGAATTCTTTTTCTGGAAGGGTGCCTATCTCCTCTTCACTTAATTGTTTTTCTGGGGTTTTATCCTGTCCCTTCATCTGGTACAAAGTCCTCTGCTTCTTCATTTTCTCTATCTGTGGCTGTGGTTTTCAGTTTCACAAGATAAAATACTGCTGATACTGCTTGATACAGCTATCTGCCCTCTTGTGGAGGAGGCTATCTAGGAGGCTTGTGGGTGCTTACTGATGGGAGGGACTCATTGGTTCCTTTTTAATTTATCATTCCTTTCAATCTTAATTCTTCATAGACACTCAGTCTCAGTCATCTTCTTGTCTCCCTCTACACACTATATTGACTATATTGACATCTCACTTGCTCCCATTGTTTTCACTACTTCCAAGTGCTAATCCCTCCCCCAAATTGTGTCTTGACTGAAAAGCCCATTGCCAAATCTTCAATGTCCTGCAAAGACCTCAAAATTAATACATTCAAAACTGAGCTCTTATTTTTTATCTCAACCTGATATTACTCCCAAACTCAATTAAATGCCTCTTCTGTATCTCCATTCTTTTTTCTCACTGCTTTTGCTGGAGTCTAAGACACACTGTTTTCCCTTTGGATCAGTCTTCTAGTCTCTTAACCTCCAGTTTGTTGACCTTGAAAGCTATCTTTCATGTTGTCTGACTAATCTATAGAATCCTCATTCTGATTAGGCTGGTCTATTAGATACCATGTTTTTGTGACTTTCCATTGTGCCAATGTGGCTGTGGCCTTACTGATTCTTTGTCTTTAGATTTTCATTAATACTCTTATCAAAAACCATATTAAAATATTTAAATTTCTCTGAGAACATTGTTTTTATAAATCCCATATTTTTGTACATCACATCTTCAAGAAAGGGTTTTCTATCTGTATGTTATTATTTACATATACTCTATTTCACACTCCCGGTGTTGGTTATTTTCCTTCAAACTTTCATTTTATAGGTAATGTTCTTTATTTTTCTCTGTCTCTGATCAGTATTCCAGGAAATCACATCTCTCTCTCTGTTAACATCTCACTTGCTCCCCTATCTCTCTTGTTCATCAAGAGGTATCTCTAGCATTGATTTCCATGGTAGCTCTGATTCCAACTGAATTATTCCACCTTCAGTGGTTTCAAATTCCATAATTCCACCTGCCACTGTGGTATTGACTCTCACCTTATGGTCCTGGAGTCCAGGCACTGGAATTACCATGGCTTCCCCTGACCCCTGCAGCCCTATTTTTGTAGTGGGCCTTTTGTGCTTTAATATTTGTTTAGCCTCTTAGCGCTTTAACCACTGGCATAAGCATTTACCTATATTAAACTTCCCCTATTTCAATGACATATATTATTTTCTGTTTTTCTAAATACTTGCATAGCTCTTTAAACATATCTCTCACATTCTGCTTGTTCACTGGTTTGTCTTCCTCTCTTGGCTGTCAGCTTCATGATGGAGAGAAGTTCATCTTATTTATTTTTCTATCTCAAGTCTAGCTTTTATATCTACCATGCCTATCAAAACTTTTGCTTTTAAAAATTGTATAGGTGTTATCTAAGGTTTTACTCATGGACAACTTCTAAATTCTTAAATTATTTTTTTTTCAAATTACAGCACCAAATTTGTAAGCCCTCTTTCCTCTCTCTCTACCACTCCCTATCACCACTTCCCATAAAAGTTTATGGCTTGGCCATGCCACTTTATTCCATTATTCTAGCTCACACTCTGTAGTCCAGTACCTGTGACCTTTGCTCCTGATCATTCATCTAGAATTTCTCTCTTTTTAATGCTGATGAAATCCTCCTCCCCGTATGCAGATCGGATGTCGGATGTCACATATTCTCTAAAACTTCCCTAGCATAAGTTTATTCCTCTTTCTGTGTTGAGGTACCATTGTATAATTATAAAACTAATCAAAATATTCAATTATCAGTCATATTTGAATCACTATACAAGGTCAACACAGATAACAAACTTTGTTCATGAAGAATTAAATTTCAAAATTATAAATATAAGTTGGCTTTGGCATTTTCATCTCCTGCTTCTCATGAAATTTTATTCTCTTAAAAAAAGTAAGGATCCCCTATTATCTTTCATTAGATTCCTCCACAGTGTTTAGCAATATTTTGTTATCCTTATTTGGTTAATAAATATTTCTTGAAATATTTGACCACCTTGTGGATAAATGCACTAGGCTAAATACAGGTCATAAATTGCTAAGTGGTAAATGAATTATATCTTCAAGAGCCTGATTATATATCTGGCAAGGCAATATTTTATAATATCATAATGGTACATTCTTATACATGCAACATGTTCTGCAAATGTAACAATTTAAAAGAGGAAGTTATATGTGAAAGAGAGCACTGGTGACTATAATGGTCTTTTGCTGTGAAGGAGTGATGTGCAGTACTGATGATTGCAAAAGATGACTTCAAGTTAAAAGAGAGAAGGAGAGAAGGTGTTTTTCTATCATTTAGTCATCTATTTACTCATTCAACAACACTAAGCACTCCTTGTATATCAAGGATTTATGTAGGCAGTTATTGAAATAATCAAAATAAAGAGTAAAGAGAACCTAAATTAAGGATGACCCATAAATAATTGTTATGCTTCAAGAATCAATTATGTTCAAATTATGATTAATGTAGCATGTATAATGCATGTTTAAATACAACTTCTGCTTATTAACAAGAAAGATAATTTTGTTTTTCTTTAGCACTTTTTTTCCCCAAAGTTACCTTTTTTGTTTTTGTTTTTATGCCATGAATTTTGTCAGTAATATTCATTCATGTATTAAGAGGTGGATTTCAGCAGTGTTGGTCATTTTGAAAACACCAACCCATTCCAGGGCATATCTTATGCTTTATTATTGATCCTTGTGGAGCCCTGAGAAGCACTCTGAATTCAACCTTAGTGAGATTGGGTCCATTATATTGTAATACGCACCCTGGAAAGAATTATATTGCAGTTAATTCTCGACCTTCTTTAGCGTATAGCATAGGGTAGCATATAAAAATGAGGGAACCAAGGCGCTTACCCCTGGAACTTAAACTTTGACTCCAAAGCTGTGCATTCAATCACTGGAACTGGATCCAATTCATATTTATGTCATCTTAACCTAATTACCCAGCCATTACATAGCCAGGTAAATTCTTCAACTTTATTGAGATTAAAAATTAATCAATTTCAAAATGTATGATCTGAAGGAAACAAGAATATCTTGCTATCGGAAGAAGCCATGGCTAAATTATTTCGCTGAATTTTAGATCTTTTAATACAACTTCTCGAAAGGAATGTATCATCACAGAAAGTGTATTGAGCCAAGAGGAAGGATATAGTACCTTGATTTTTGGAAAGATGCCTGAGAGTAGATATACATAATAAGATTCCAGAGGAACTTCAATAAATAAAGCAGACTGATATGCTCTCCTAATACTACTCAGTTAGCTTGACATTTTTCTCTAGCCTTTTATTGGAGTGACACAGAGTGGGCAAGGGAGACGTTTCTCCATATTTAAAGTTTACCTACAATCTCTTCTCTTCCTTCCTTCCTCCTTTCCTCCCACCTCTTCCTCCCTCCCTCCCTTCCTTTCTTCTTTCTCTCTTTCACTTATTGAAAAATAAGTTATTGAAATATTAGAATATGAGATCAAATAAAATAACATTTTTCACTGATAAGCCTCCAGTGTAGAGAAATGCATGATGAAGTGAGTGTAATTGTAGAACTATGTACAGGATGCCATGAAGCTCACTGCCCAGTAGAGGAGCTGCAAATGTCAGACATCCACTTTCCTAGCCTCCTCTGGGTTTGTGGCACAGTCATATTTACCCCCCTGGTCAATGACACTGGAGGAAATGGCTATTGAGGAGCTATTGAAAGTATTTTTCTCTCAAACAAACAGAAAGTGGAACAAAACGTGAAGACTGGTGTTATCAGTGTTAGCTCAATATAAGTAAGTAAATAAATAAATAATAAAACAGCAAATGCTCCTCTTTGCTCAAATATTGTAGAACCTATGTAAAATACCAGGAGCTGTGACAACAATCGTATCTCCTAATGGATCACATCTAAGAACTAAGGCAAAATACTACTGAGCATATTTGAAGGATAAGATGGAAAGAGCCAGGTCATTAATTGCATTTACTGAGGGCTTGAACTAACCCAGTGACACCTGCCCCAGGGTTCTTATTGTGTGATAAAATGCATTTTAGTCATTTCAAATCAATTTTAGTTGAATTTATTGCAGGTAAAACCATCTGAACTGGTACATTTTCCCTGTCTTCATGAAGTTCCAAATTCCTGTCATCTATGGTGTGCTTCCTCTTAATATGTAATTGTTTGTAGAAGGAATCTTAAGATATAAATTGCAATGTAAAGAATATGATTTTTCCTTAATTCCTTAAATTTTAAATTCTTTAAATTTCCTTAAATTTCCATAAATTCCTTAAATTTTCTTAAATTTTAAAATATTATAGATTGAAAGTGATTCTGTTCTATTTACACACTAAATTGTCCTTTTACTATATGCTGTGGAAATCATATGCTTTCATATTACAGCTATTAACTTAAAATTTGATTTTCACTAATAGGCCTAAAGTAAATAAAGCACAAAATTAAGTTCCTGATTTCATTTCAGATTCTATAGCTCATTGAATATTGCAGTAAATTCTATTATATTTACTGTATTGGGTGGATATTAGTCTTGTTCTTAGGGGATGAAGCACATAGGGTTCTGGCCCCAATTTTTATTACTAATTATCCCCTTATTTATAATGATAAATGTCAAGAAGTTTGTACTATGAATCTGAGTCCTAGTTAATCACCTTCTAAATATTTTTGAAATATTCTAGTTCTTTTAATTGGTGTGGTTGACAACCTATTAGCCTGATTTATTTGAATTTTAATCACAGGCTTCATGTTAATTTTATGTGTGACTCTGGGTAGTCTTCTAGATGTCTGCACTTTTGTCTGTAAAATTAAGCAATTAAAGCACCTACAGAGAACCAGGAACTTATTATCCTAAATATTTGGCCTATATAAACATAGAAGGTATAGTCCCTTCCCTCATATAATTTACCATATTGGCTATAGATCATCAAGGAACCAAAATATGATGAATTAAAATATAATTAAAAGTTAATTTGATGAAGCACTTAAAAAAATCATTCCATCTGGAGTAATTGAAGAATTAAAAGCTCATACTTAAAGAGTAAATAAGATTTTTCTGGGCATATCAGTTATAGCTAGAGAAGCAGTATATATGTAGATGCATATATAAGTGACAGGTGTGAGCATTTTAAGACAAAAATATGATTTTATTATGATAGAGTATAGGGTACTTGAGAAAATATTGGAAAGATAAATTCAGGATACATTAAGGAGAACTTGCCTGTCAAGGAGTTTGATCTTCATTCTGAAAGTAATCAGGACCATTTAGAAAAATTATTCTTTAGAGTTAGGGAGAGGGCTTTGGTGATGATTATATTTTAGAAAATAAGGTAGGCAAAATATCCAAATGTGATCCACTGACATATTCCAAGCAGGAGAAAATAAGAGGTTTAATTGCAACAGGATTATTTCATTCAAGATGAATGAAAGTAAAAGAGGCAATTCAAAACTAGGAATGTAGTAGTGAAAAATTTTTAAAGTCCTATTCCAGATCAATCAAGGTGCTAAAATCAGCAAGATTCATTAAGGAAATGTTGGAGTTGCATTGGTTAGGCCAAGTTTAAGCTGCTGTAACAGAGAGACTCCAGAATATAGAGGAGTAAATAAATTTATTTCACAGTGTTATATTCAAGCTAGTCCATGGTAGCAGAATGGCTTTGTTCTATGAAGTTTTTTGTGGACTCAGATTTCTTCCATCTTGTTGTTTCATTATTCTCTATAGGTAATTGTCATCATTTGCATATTTGATGCTGAGTTGCTCAGATGTCTGCATTCTAACCTTCAGGAAGGATAGAGAAAAAATATATAAGGCAGCAAAACTTTATGCAAGTCAGGCAGATATCATTGTATCTATCACTGATACTGTACATATCACTTACTGCTCAAATCCCAATGGTTAGAACTTTGTCCCCTGGGCAGTGACTAGTTGCAAAGAAGCCTGAGACGTACAGTCTCCAGTTGGGTGGTCAGAGTTTTAGCTATAACTGTGTTACTATGAAAGGGTGAGAGAACAGAATTGATTGGCAGCTACCTATTGCATATGAGTCAAGCATGTATGCTAGGTTTATGATCTGGGAAGTTGAGTAGATGAGGATGTCATTCCTCGAGACAAGTATTTTAGGGTAAGTAAAGTTGGCAGTTGTGTGAGTGGGGGGGTGCGAAAGTTAAAGATGAAAGGTAATATTTTGAGCTCATTGAATTAGAAGAAACTGTGGGGACTCCAGCTTAAGATATCCAGAATAAATTTCTGTTATATAGATATAGATATATTTGAATTATTGGTGAATCTACGAGAGTTAAAGCCATGGAAATAGAGGTGTTGATTGCAGGAGAATGGATAGGGTTTGAAGAGAAAAGAATTGAGTATGTAACTGAAGTCTCTGTGACTGAGAAAGCACTGTCCAGGAGGTTAATATACCCACATAAGGAGGGAATGTGATTGCTGTAGTGTAATGACATAAGCTTTGTAGGATGGGGGGTTTATATGTAAGGTGGATGAAGCACTAGGAAATAAAGGAGAATGTCAGCTGTATCTTGCATTTCTCTGATTAAAGAGTATTGAATATTGCTGTTCCTCTAGTTAGGATGGATGCAGAGAAAGAGAACCCTCAAGTGTGAGCTACTCTTTTTAATTGAAGTGAGCAAATAGACGATGCGTTCTTGAAAGAATTAGTTGGAGTGTGTCTTTCAGAGAGTGATATGGAAAGGAAGAGGAAAGCTGCAAGTAGACAGTTGGGTCAAGAAGCAGCTCTTAAGACTATGTGAAAAGGAATATAAGGAAAAAAAGATAACTGGAGGGAATTATATTTTTTTGTGGAAAAGCCTGAATGGTGAAGGCATAATATAATGGACATGATACCGTTCCTTAGCAGTTCCGGATAGTTTCAAACACTTTGTGTCCAAAAGCTAGTTAATAGCAATTTGAAGACTAGAATCCAAGTCTTCTGACTCCATATCTAGAGCTTTTATATATTTATAGCTTCTAATAAAAACTACTCTTCAGGTGTGTAGCCTATGGACAATTTGTCCCCCATTAAAATTAAATCTGGAGACCTAGAAATGATACTGTTCAGGAGAGTTTGAAGACCTTTCAATAGAGTTGTCTCAGTTCTGAACTGTCTCTAACTGCAGATGTGGTCATATGACCATAGGACCAGATCCCTGAAGGATATGAAGGCTGTAAAAGATCTCTGATCCATGATTAGCCATAATATGCTCTTTACCTTTCTCCTTTTCTCCTCCTGTCTGGGTACTTTCAAACTTTATTTTTACCTCCCACTCTCTCTCCCTCCCTCCCTCCCCCCTTTCCTCCCTCTCTCCTTTCCTCCCTCCCTCCTTTCCTCCCTCCTCCCCGCCCTGCTTCCTCCCTCCCTCCCTCCCTCCCTCCATTCCTTCCTTCCTTCCTTCTTTCCATGGGGAGGCTGGAGAACTGGCTGTTGCAGGGAGGAGCATATTTGCAAACAGAGGAGTAAAGTGAGTGTGCTTTAGATGTTTTTAAGAAAGTATTCCTCTTGTGCCTGTGTTAAATATGCACATACAATAAATAATCTCACATTTTTTTAAATAATATATTGTGATAAATTAAGTAAAATTAAAGTTACATAAACATGTTCATCCTTTCACTGCATGTTTACACTAGAAATATAGTGTGGAAATGGCTCTCCCTCAGAGACATTTCCAGGAAATCATGAATTGTGACCAGTGTAGCTTTCAGCTCCTGGAAGATGACCCACCTGCTAAGATACCACCCTGGACTTTTCCCATTTTTAACATTTGGAACATCCTCCATCTCCACCCACTGCCTTCACTGCTCGTGACATCATTTTGTTCTTCCTGATTTATAGCTAAATTTTGTAACTCTTGTTGATTATGCTCTACTCCTCTGCCTAACATTTTTATCTTTTCATTGGACTCAATCATTTGATAGTTTCATTTGTTTGCATTTACAGGTCTAGTATCTCTTTACAGAGCAGCAAAAATACTTTAGAAATGAGAAAAATTTCTTATAAACAAAGTGATCTGACTTTAAACATATAGTCATATGTCTATTTTGATCTCCATTTTCCCCAATCCCACTGATACTGTGATAATAATTTACTCTGAGAAAAGTTAACTATAGGCAAAGAAAGACAAGTATCTGACTAGCATTCTGGTGTTTCCTACTTCAGAACTTAAGCAGCCCTAGCAAATTTACCGTTGTCCTACTTTCTTTGGGGCTCTAAGTAAAGCCTAAGACGAATTTTAGTATACCTCCAATGGAACAACTGATTAAAATTGTTGGTGAGATATAACCTCTTTGATATCCTTTGTATCTAAGTTTATCTTTTATGTAAGGGTTACCAGTAAACTATTTTATGACCTGTGTATTGCAAACCAGTTAATTTTCTCTGTATTGATATATCTCAAACAATCTCTGTCTTTCTATTCCAGTGTCCTACAGCTTTTTGGCTTTTTAATATTTGTGCAAAAATGCTAATTCTGTTGACTTGTGTGTGGTTTGATAGGTTTTTGTTAGCATTTAGTCCGAGATTGAGAGTGCATTTGGTAGCTTTTCTAATTTTTTTGCTGTATGGGCTAATATTGTCCTTATAACTGTGTAGATATACCTTTCACGCTCTGTCATCTAGCTCCTCCAACAGTGTCAGTGCAGAATTCAGCTTGTAGAAAGGTAAACTGAAGTCAAAAACTGATTTTTAATTATAATTTGTCATTTCAAAACCAGATTTTTTTGAATAAGCTTCATTTCCTTTATTTTGAGGCAGAGAATTATAAATAGTCTTACATTATGGAATTAATAGGTGAAATGAAGTGAGCAAGAAATTGAATATAAAGTCTACATTAGAGAAATACTGATTACTGACAAATATAGGCAAAAGGAAATTAGACTCCTCTTAGTGCCAATACTCCTACACAGATAAGAAAAAGAAAACATTTAGAACCATGCTAAACCATATATGTTAAAAGTTATGCTGCATTTTCTTAACCAATAGGCAAACACTTAACAAATATTTTACCCAGCACATACACATGTGGATTCACCTAATGAAATGGCCAGTGATTTGATGAAATTGTTGTCCCAGTTATTACATTATAAACTTAGATACAATAAACTATATTTGTCATTTTCTTAGGGCCAGTTGGATGATAAAACCTCTTTCGGATAGTAATCTTTCTGGAGTTAAGTATTGCAGCTTCAAAAGAAGACAGTATTTAGAGTTTTCCCACATGAATATTGTGAGTAATGTAAAGCACAAGTTAGAGTAAAATTCAAGGTTTTAAAAGTGCATATGTCTTATCTTTTAGGTAAAGCTGCACATCTTTAAGGATGGCTATCACAAAAAAAAAAAAAATGGAAAATAACAAATGTTGGCCAGGATGTGGAGAAATGGGAAACCTTGTGCATTGTTGGTGGGAATGTAGAATGGTGCATCTATTGAGAAAAACAGTTTGTTACTCAAAAAATTAAAAATGGAATTACCATACAATCCAGTAATTCTATTTTTATCTTCACATGAGCAAAATAATTGAAAATAGAGACACAAACAGATACTTGTACACCAGTGTTTATAGAAATGTTATTCACACCAGTCAAAAGGTGAAAATAACCCAAATGACCTATGAATGGATAAACAAAATGTGGTGTGTACATGCACGAGGATATCATTCAGCCTTATCAAGAATGATGTTCTGACTCGTGCTACAACATGGCTGAAACTTGAAAGCATACTAAGTGAAATAAGCCAGTTACAAAAGGACAAATATCATATGATTCTGCTTACAAGAGGCACCTAGAATAGGCAAATTCATAGACCCAGAAAGTATAATGAAATTTACCAGGACTGCAGGAAAGGGAAATGTGGAGTTAATTTTTAATGACTACAGAGTTTCCATTTGGGATGATTAAAAAAAAAAGATCTGAAAATGGATAATAACGATGGTTATACAACATTATGAATGTGCGTAAACCACTGAATTGTACACCTAAAAATACTTAAAATGGTAAGTCATATATATTTTGCCATAATAAAATATTAACCATACATATATCTCTTTAAACGGGATATTTACTATAAGATGCAAATAAAATGAAGAATATAGTAGTCTGTCATCACTCTAAATCAATTAAAATATCTGAATACTACCTATCATATAATGTTACTTAAAATTCTCTTTAATGATAAAACACATTTATAGATTTTATTTATTGGTCCTTGCACTAAAAATTAGCATTTAAATACATACTCATTTCCTTAGAGCTGTCCAAATATAAATTACAAAATTTACCAACAGTATTCTTCAAGAAATATTTATTGATTTTGATGCGATGAAAACATTTGTCAAGATATCTTAATATTTTGTTATACTTATTTTCAAATATTTCTTGTGGCCTGTAGCGTTTCCTTCTCAGTATTAATTATTTTAGTTTCCTGAAATGTTGACGATTTTAACATTATGAAATAGCTTCCAGTAGAGTCCTTGTGATGCCTTTTTGTGATTTGCATCACCTTGTCCATTCTGGGTTACATCATCAACTAGTCATTGAGTGCCTGGAAGAATGCATCATCACCACAATTGTGTTGTCTGGATGGTTCTGGGAATTGCTATGCCAGATAAACCATTTTCTGCTTTTGAGTGCTGTGCTCATAAAGGGTTATAATCACAGAGAGGAGCAAACATGATGAAGTACTCTAACCAAAGGGCTTTTGGAGGGGAGTCCTGAGTTGGATCAATTAGAGTAATAGTGATGTACAAAACTAGAGCAGAAAAACTATTGGCTAAGAAATGTCATAAGACAGAAAAATGTACCAGTTAGGATACTCAACCAGAAATCTGTAGCAGGAAGAAATGAGAGTTGTCAGAAGTGGTCATCAGTCAATGGTCAGTACACATTTGGTAGAAGTGATAGTGATGTGAGGGTAGATCAAGTCATGGCTTAACTTTCTTCTCAAGACCAGGTCAGTAATAGACCCTCTCTTGACCCATTAAGTTCGCTCTGCTGGTGGTAGAGCCAGATTCAGCCACCACAAGAAAGCAGTATGGATACAAATAGCAAGAGTCATACATTTAGGTCTAGGTCTATGCTAGGCAATGTATTCTGGGAAGATTATTTGAGACAAGGGAAATCAAATCTTTGTTTAAAATTATGTTCATGTCAGAATCAATAAGAGGGAAAGAAAATGAAAAACAAGAAAATATTTTAGTAAATTTTGCAACTTCAGCAGAATTGGGATATTATTTTGGAAATAAAAGCATCATTATGGAAACCATGTAGAAGCATAGAAAATGTTTGAGGTCATATTAAGTGAATACAAGTATATGAAAATGGCATTTTTGTCATTTAAGGTATATACTGGTATGTTGCTAAGAACTGGATTTTATTATATTAAACTAAGAAAAAGGTATCTGGCAGTGGTGGGATATCTTTACAAATATGTTTTATGTCTCTGTGAATATATATGTGCATATATGCATGTTAGTATATGTGTATGTGTGTATAATCACCAAAATTATTTTGCTATGAAGTCCACACTAACAAGTACAATAGATACCTTTTAATGTGATTTAGAATTAGGATCCCTTACTTTTAAAATTTCCATACCTACCATAAACAATCAACCTAATTACTTGCAGTGAAAAGGAATTTGTTAAAAATAGATGAGTAGTTTTCAGCAATTATTGATGAAATGCTACAAATGGAACAGACCACGTCATGGCCTTGGATCAAACGGTAGAATAGATTCCCCTCTTCTATAGCCAGGCCCTCTCTACTATGTTCTAGACAATTTTTCCTCCCTCTGACTGACCGCATCTGAGGAACAAAGGCATCTTCAGTTTTTAGTGATCAGTCTTCCAAAGAGCCTCTCAAAGAAAAAAGGAAGTGTGCTGCTAAATTGCTAACATCACCAGAAAATGTCAATTTTAATTGGATAGGAATTAAGCAGCCAGGTGTGACAAGGAGGAAGGGGTTATCATGAGCTAATAATTTGACAGAAATGCAGCCTCATGCTTCTAATCCCTCCAGAGTGTTATCTCATGATTACCAAACACCCTGCTTAGATATGCCTTATTAGTTTCTCTTTTGGATATCTTCATTCTTAGGAAAACCATACTGCTGTGTGCTAGAATGTGATGATGTTAGCAGTTTAAAATATGAGCAGCTGCTTCAGCTGAACTAGTGGTTCACAAAAATTAATCTACCCTTTACAGTAATCTGTGCACCAATCAGAATGCTTCTTTAATCCAAGGAGTTTTATAATGCAGTCTGAATCACTCTGGTCCAGGTGCCTTGTGCTGCTTAAAGAAAAAGTAACGAGAAAATTTAATCTGAAGGTTATTAAGTATTTTAGGCGAGTGCTGGCTGGTATCACCTAGCAACTATAGAATGTACTGAGCCAATCTAACAAATGGCAACTCATCCTTTCTGTCACTGCAGATCAAATAATTAGGAGAGAGTAAGGATGCTTGCTGATGGCAATAAGGAAGATCATGATAAGACACAAGAATTTTAAGAAGACAAAAAGTGGTTTGAGATAGAGCTTGTGGCCACTGCCATTATTAGGATGACGATTAGCTGAATAGCATTCATGAAATCAGTTTATAAGGTGACTTGGAGGTTTTACAGGTACACACTTACAGAAACTGAAGGAACGTGACATAGGCCAGAAACAAATGAACTCAGTTACATAATCTATTGCCAAGGAGTTGTTATTAGTCAAGTTTATAGAGAAAAAAATCAAAGAGCTTAAAATTTCACCAGATAAAAGTGTTTCTGCTTCCTGCCACTTTTTCCTTATGTATTTATGTTTATTATTTCTCTAATTTATTTTGTTCAGATTTCAGGTTGAAACGGAGTTAACCATGAGGGTTCAGCCCACCAATTGTAACAAAGGCTTCAACCACTCTTATTTTTATTGAAGTATAGTTGATTTACAATGTTATGTTAATTTCTGGTGTACAACAGTGATTTTATATACATATATATATATATATATATACACATACACATATATATATTCTTTTTTCATATTCTTTTCCATTATGGTTTATTACAGGATATTGAATATAGTTCCCTGTGCTATACAGTAGTACCTTGTTGTTTATCTATTTTATATATAGTAGGTTGTAGCTGCTAATCCCAAACTCCTAATTTATCTCTCCCCCACCCCCTTTTCTCTTTGGTAACCATAAGTTTTCTGTATCTATGAGTCTGTTTCACTTTTGTCACATCTTAGATTCCATGTATAAGTGATATCATATGGTATTCATTTTTCTCTTTCTACCTTCACTTAGTATGATAATCTCTAGGTTCTTCCATATTCCTGCAAATGGCATTATTTCATTCTTTTTCATGGCTGAGTAGTATTCCATTGTGTATATATGTCATATCTTCTTTATCCATTTTTCTGTCAATAGATATTTAGGTTGTTTCCATGTCTTGGCTATTGTAAATAGTGATGCTGTGAACATTGGGGTGCATGTATCTTTTCAATTTAGAGTTTTCTTCAGATATATGCTCAGTAATGGGATTGCTGGATCATATGGCAACGATACTATTAGTTTTTTAAGGAAACTCCATACTGTTTTCCACAGTGGCTGCACCAATTTACATTCCCACCAACAGTGTAAGAGGGCTGTCTTTTCACCACACCCTCTCCAGCCTTTGGCCATTATGACCAGTGTGAGGTAATACCTCATGGTAGTTTTGATTTGCATTTCTCTAATAATTAGAAATCTCAACCATTCTTTGTCTTCCCCACCTAAACTGCTTGAGTAGGACACTGTGATCTACCCAGCAGAAAGCAGGTGTCGTCCAGTGTAAAGCCACAGAGGGTTCTGATACCCTTTTTATCTTTCCTGCTTTTGTAACTAAATATTAATATCTATTAATATCTTAGGCATTCAAGTTTTTCATACTAAAGATTTCACTAGTCATAAAGGAAAGCAGCATGAACCCTTATAAGATGATGCCAGTATTAATTTGATTTTGCATCCTTTAAAAAAGAAAACATGTTTGAAGCACCAAAATATGCAGGTGGTATTGCGTTCAATGCTTAGAACACTAAGAATAGCAATAATAATGACGGTGATTACAATAATAATGACAGTTACAACAACAACTATAAAAAGATGTGTTCACTGCCTACACAAAATGTAGCCCAGTGAGGGATATGGGAATAAAACACTATTTCAAATCAATATACCATGAGCTATTATAGAAGAACAGCTGATCTAGGGAATAGATTTGCCTGTGATAATCGTAGAGAGCCTCATATTGAGGGATGAATAGAATTTTGACACTCAGAACATGAAGGGTGCTCCTGCTAAAAGACAAAAATGCATACAAAGCATCAAGTTAGTCTCAAAGAATTAGAACGTAAAGTTCCACCGCTGTTCATCTGTGTGACACCAAGTTATTTTTCTTCTTCAGTCTCCATTTTTTCATCTGTCAGATGAAGATCATATTAATACTTTCTTCATAGATTGCTCCAATGATTATTCCAAATGATTCACTTGACATTTAACAGAATTTCTGGCACGTAAAAAATGCTCAGCAAAATGTAATTAGTCATGTTATTATAAATATCCATTTCTTTGTAAAGAGGGAGTACTGCTGTTTCAGCCAAAAGAATAAATCTACAATAATATTTCAAACACAATGATAGCTGTTGATAAGAGATATTTTGAAAAGGAGTGACCTTTTAATCATCCTTCAAGTTACAGAATATAGACAATTACGTTTTCCCAATAGCTGTGAATGGGCCTGATAAAGGATGATTCACAATTTGACTTTATTGGTTTAGAATCAGGATCACATGAGTTCATGTTCATCCAAATTATTTTCACAACTTTCTTAAAAATCAATAATCTAGCTACTTATAATTTGTATCTATTTTTGCTAGACAGATCTTTTCTAGCAATTAGTGTAGTTTCACCCGAAGAACATATATCAGTGTATTTTCTCTAGTTGCTACTACAACTTATGTTTTCTTTCATTTTGCTTTGGTTTTATTTTGAGAGGAAAACACTTAGTGATATCATACGGAATTAGTTGTTAAAGAAACTGCTACATTTATTGATCTAAGGAGATCTAGATTTTTAAAACTGACATAATTTGGTACACTGTTGATTTAATTTTTTTCATATTCTATCTCATTACCTTTTTATAAAAATAGACATTGTGACTCGAGATCTGGCATATTTCTAGAGTTTAGTGTGTTGTTTAGAACTAAGATATTCCAGCTTAATAAGGACAGTGAGTGGTTCTATTTTGGTCTCTTTAATAGTCCACTGGAAGCATGCACAAGTGATTTTTCAGGACCTACAGAAGCAATCAGCAGGCTTGTATGATTGCAGTGTTTCTATTTTTGCACTTGGGGTGTCCATGTCTTATATAAGCTCAAATTATGCTTCGTAGTGTACCCCTTGACCTAAACATTTGTAGAAATTTTTTTAAAGAATCCCCTGTGTAAGGTATCAGAATTGCACAGTTAGATAATTTCCTTTTCGGAATCCTTGTGACAAGTGCTTTTCTAAGCTTCTTAATCTCTGCACATGGCGCAGCATTTTACCCATATTTAAGAAGAAATCGCTTTCCATTTTGTATTAGAGAAGTTTTAAGCCAATGGAAAGACTCCAAACTGAGCAGATATTTAAAGAGACTTAGTGTCAGTCATTGGAATGTAAACCATTGAAGGAAAATGTTCTCTTGGCTTCTGTACATGTCATTTTGGCAACAGACTCTGGGGCAAAGCGTGCGGGGGCTGCAGCATCATCAGTCTCGAAGGATAAAAAGGACCAGGAATGCACAGGATTGGGGCTGGGAAAACAGACCTCGTTTCAGAGGCTGGTCCTCATGAGAGCAGCTTAGACGCCTAACGCAGGGGGCTGATGAGCTTGGCACGCTCACGCTCAGCAGGGTGTTCAAGGGAACCAGGTCATGTCCGTTTGGCATTCACAGCGTGGCCTGGAGGAAGTCTGCATGGTGATTGAAACAGTATAAAGTCATAGGTGTGTTTAAAATATTCACTTTCTTTAGACTCACATTACCTCAGGAAGCTCTGTTTCTGCTTCGTGTTGGGAAAATTGATCTTGCTAATTCAAGGTAGCTTAGTTCAATGCAGCAGTTTTTGTTTTTTTCACTTAAATTTGTGATTTATATTCAGCTCTATTCCAATTTAAATTTTCAAGCTTCGTCTACCCTTGGGTGGACTCTTTTGCAATAAAAAGAGCCTGGAAACTCATGCATGGCAGCATACTTAAGGGAAAGAGGTCATGTACCTTCAGTAATTATGACAGCCTTGAGGAAGTCCCTTAGTGACTCTAAAGCAACAAAAGCATTCTCTGGTGTCACAGAGCCAGTGGGTTAGAGTGTGTGTGTGTGTGTGTGTGTGTGTGTGTGTGTGTGTGTGTGTTGAGGGTATTCTTGACCTTGATCTCATTTATCAATCCTGCAACAATACAAAAAGCAGGTGACTTCCAAATAATCCGCTCCTTCAGCCTTGGCAGGTTTGGATGGCTCTCCCGGATTTGTCTCTCATCCATATCCATGGCATTGGGGACCCCTAGCTGTCAATCTCTCACTCAAAAAAAAAAAATAATGGATGTTGGGACTTCCCTGGTGGTCCAGTGGTTAAGACTCCACGCTTCCAATGCAGTGAGTGCGGGTTTGATCCTTGGTTGGGGAGCTAACACCCCATATGCTGCATGGCATGGCCAAAAAAAATGTGTGTCACCTGTACCCTCTACTGCTATGTTCTTACTCTGCCAGTCATGGCCTGGTGACTGTGCTGTATCATCTTTGTTATACTTAAAACTGCATCAACCAGAATGCCCTTCCCTGTAATTTACCAAATTAGAATTGGCCACAAGAGAAATGTACACAAGGTTTGGAAGACAAAAGTGAGTCTGTAACCATTGCTTCTCAAGGTGTTTTTGCAGCCAGGTGCAGCAAAAGAAACTCAGAGGTGATGGGTGGATTTCAGTTTGTTTTCTCTCTCCTCTGCTGTATGTGCAATTTTTCTTCCCCGATGCTGGCTCTGCTGGCAGAGAACAGCATCAGTCCCACCAGCACACATGCTCAGCCCTGGACCCACAGAGGCTGGTCCGCACAGAGAGAACACGTTTCCACAGAGAACACGTTCCTTTGCACAAGCTGCCCCTTCATGGTCTGACTTCTGGCTCTGGAAATGCTTGGCTTCTCAGGTTAACTAATTAATTACTCTTTCCCTCATCTTCCAACCCCTGCCACTTCCTCACACTTTTAGACTTTCACTTCCCGTCTCTTCCCCAAATTGATCTAATTCCTATAATAATTCTATATCCCACAGCATTGGTAGTGATTCTGCTTGAGATAGATCAAATGCTGATTGAGACGGGTGAAAACATTTGCTCCTCTGTTTATTAACATGGTGTGAGTTTACCTGAGTTCAGGGGAAACATGGATTTCTTCACATCATTCTTTGCTTCCTTACCTTCATGTTTGGAAGCAGAAATCACCCTAAGATTACCGAGTCCTGAATTTCTTGATGAGTCAGACACGGGTGAGGGTTCAGACCATTGTCCTTCCCAGCACCACCTCAAACATCCAGAGGAGTCACTGCACATCCTACCGTTCTCATGGTTGTTGGGGTGGGGGAGGCAGGAAGCAGAAACCCTGCTGGTCCACATTCTACATTTCATCTCATCTCTATAGCAGTTCATAATATCTGTGCATCTTTCCTTTTGTATTCCCATTCCTTTTGTATTATACCTGTTGTGATGTCTTTTGAATTCTAAGACAAGATTTAGCATTTTTCTTCTGGCTGTCCTTATGAACACTTCAGGAAAATAAAATTAAAATTAACCCCGACGAAGTGAGAGAGTAGCATTGACATATATACACTAGCAAATGTAAAACAGACAGCTAGTGGGAAGCTGCTGCATAACACAGGGAGATCAACTTGGTGATGGGTGATGACTTAGAGGAGTGGGATAGGAGGGTGGGAAGGAGTCACGGGATGGAGGGATTATGGGGATATATGTATAAATGCAGCTGAATCACACTTTTGTACAGCAAAAACTGGCACAACAGTGTAAAGTAATTATACTCCAATAAAGAGCTAAAAAAAATTAACCCTGCTGTGACATCTTCATGCTTTTAACATTTAATCAGCTACAGTTAGCCATTTACCTGCTCTAAAGCAGGTGAGGAGTATTGCTAAGTATGGGCTCTGGCTTGTGATTTCATTCCCTTAGGGACTGCAATAGCTTCCTCAGGGAGGGGAAGCAGATTCCAAGGAAACAGTAGAAAACTGGCAAGATGTCAGGATACCAGGTTGGTATGCTGGGTTTCAGGTTCAGCTGAAATTTTTTGAGGAGCAGAAATGTGTCGATGCAATCAGATCAACACCATTTCCGTTTTAAAAGCCTGGGTGATAAGGTAGGGAATCCTGAGTGTCTGAGAGTCCAGGAATGCCCAGGATTCATCCACAGTAAGCTGGACAGCAGGTGTATGGGCAACAGCTTCAGGTTATAGCGTTAGAAGAATTGCTGCTCCTGCTAGTCCTGCCCTACAGAAGACATCAACTCAAGAAACAGAGTGAGCCTTAGGCTGCAGGGTCCTTCTTGAACAGGTAGAAAGCCAAGAAGCTGAGAAATGTGACAGAAGTGGTTCCTTCCCACTGGCTTGCTTTTGCTTTAGTTAGTGAGGAAAAGGTATCGTGAGCAGAAAGTACACGTTGGAGGCAAAGGACTTTGATCTCTGAAGATTTCTGTTGACTGTGGGCTGCTGTCTGGATTTTGACATTTAAAATGTCTATTTATAAATCTGTCAGTCAACAATAATGAATAGCAAATGACAGAATGTCCTGCTTTTTCTTCTTCAGATTGAGTTTTGCTAATCTCTTTCCTATTTGCATTTTGCTATCCTAATCCTTTGCAACTACTTAGATATTGATTTCACTTCTTAATCTTTTACATTTAAGTGTATCCATTTTTTCATAATTTTTCATATGTTTGAAATGTTCATCATGTTACAGAACCAAACTTGGGTCCTCTCGTCCACATACAGTAAAGCCAATCTACTGAAACTGGGCTATGGTGAAGGAAAGTATAGCATTTATTGCAAGGCATCCAACATGGGGCCAAGCAAGGAGAATGGGTAGCCCATGCTCATAAGACCCTAACTCCCTGATGGCTTTCAGGGAAGCATTTTTAAAGGCAAAGAGAGAGTCCTGGGGTGCATGATCAGCACGTGGACATCCTTCTGATTGGTTAGTGGGGAGGTAACTGGGTGGTGTTTCAGAAGTTTCAATCATCAACCTTCTGGTTCCAACTGGTCTGGGGTCAACCTGCAGATGGTCAGCATACAGTTAACGTCTTCCACCCAGTGAAGGTTTTAGTATCTGGAAAGTAACTCAAGAATATGGCTCAGAATACTATCTATAGCCCTTGAGTAGGAACTAAGGGTCCTTGACTTTTGTTTTACTGCTAAATTATTATTATTTTGTCTTGCTTGACTATTTTCCTTTGTTTCTGCATTTCCTCATTTCTCTGATCAAATTTGGTCTTTGGGACAAAGGGAAAGCCTAGGAAGCTAAAAGTTTTCTACAAACAAGAGGCAGGGAGGGGACACAGGGTTGGGGGGAGGGAAGTCTGTCCCCAGGAAGGCCCCACAGGGTCCTGCTTGATTTCAATCATAAGTTCCTTCTATGGTACTCCAGAAATAGTTCAAACTTACCTGGTATCCCATCTCTATCTGCGTCCTAAGCCAAAAAAGGAGGTAAAAACCATTCCTCAATCTTTCCCAAAAGCATATGAAAAGAATATTCTGTACAGATTTCTTCCATCTGTTGTCCAAGAAGCTGTACGTGCATGGCCAGCCAAGGAGAGAAGTTTGTGTAGGTAGCTTGGCATTTTCCAGGAGTCATAGTCATGGTCTTTATCTCTGATGCTTAGTCCATGCTCACTTGGCCTGTGATAAACTTTTAACACTATGAGAAAAAAGTGGCTACTGAATCCTCTTGGTTGGGTTATTCCAAATTCAACCATACTGCCTGGAATCCTCAAACCAAAGAAAACCAGGATGATGGCATCATGAGCAAGCCTGTCTGTTCTATAGTCTAAGATGTGAGTTTCTACTCCCTAGTGAAAATAAATGTGTAAGGATGTTCTACGTAATAAAAATAGGTTAACAGTAATTGTCAGGCACTTTACATGTATTGTTTTATTGAAGCGGTCTGAAATATGCAAAGTACATCTATGAGGAAATTTACTATGTGTGAGGTTAACTAACACATGAATTGTTAGATAACTGTTTCATGATGGATCCAGGATGGGAACCTTAAGCTGTACAGCTCCAGAGCCTATCTCCTAACTCTACATGCTACGGCATTGTTCAGAGCATTCTTTTTGCCAAATTCCACCTAGATAACTTGCTACTGATTTGTCAAGGCAAGTGCTCTCTAGAAGCCATTGGATAATGACTCAGTCTCCTCAAACCTCTTTTTGCTAGTAGATCTTTGGAATGCAACATCCACATGCTAACTCTCTGGACTCCCAGCCTTGTAATATCTAGTTCATGTCCTCTACCCCAGTAAGAATGCAGCAAAGTGCCGCTATTTGAAGATAAGAATGAGGTCAGGGAACATGTATAAATAACACTGGTCACAAACAATTGATTTTTTAAAACCCTTCATTATGTATTTCTACTAAATTTCTCATTCAGGATAAAGAGAAATGGATACCCTGTGATATAAGGAAATCATTACTTAGTAGACCATGAGCAAAAACATGGGAAATATCACTTCTAATTTTCTCCCATCCTATGATATCAGTCTCCATCAAAAGCAGCTCATGCCCTTCCTGTGGCATAAAGCCTTCTGTGACATTATCAGGCCAAAGCAGTTACTTTAATGTTAAATGTAATAGGAGGATTACTTACCCCACTCAATCAGATACGTAATAAATGCTGGGAGGATCAGCTAAGCTTTGCAAGAATATGTGAGCTGCAGTGTTTTGGTGATATCTGTTTGTCATAGTCTATTGGTTTCTACAAATAGTACAATTTCTAAAAGGAGAAGAAATATGTGAGCAAATCCTTTAAAATGAAAATAAGTCCAGTGATGAGAAGGTATTTGATGAAGTGGATTTCTCCCTCATCCTGGGTGTCTCTAAGAGATCCAACCTGTTCATTCAAATAATGGTAATGATACAAATGTTGATGACATCTGAAAATTTGTTTTTCAGATTTATGTTATAAATGTTCTGAGTACTTTACAGATATTATCATATTTATTCTAACAATCTCATGAGGCAGATATTATTACATTTCCTATTTTACATATAAGGGAAACATGCTTCAGACAGGTGCCCAATATCACAGTGCTATTAAGTCTACTAGAATTTAAAATCATATCTGCCTGATCCCAGAGACTGCACTCTTAAATACTGTTTCTGCACTAGAAACTTCAATAGGTGAAAGTTTCACTCTGTGCATTGGCTATTGTCTCTGTGAATTTATTTGGACTAACATCTGTGTAATTCCCTTCCATTACTCTTTTCTATTGTCTCAGCTGGTTTTTCAACTATCCCCATGTGTGATGATTAATTTTGTGTGTCAACTTGTTTGGGCTATAAAGTGCCAAGATATTGAGTCAATATTATTTTGGGTGTGTCTATGAGAGTTCTTTGGATGAGATTAACATTTAAATTGATAGACTGAGTAAAGCAAATTGCCCTCATCCAATCAGGTGAAATCCTGAGTATAACAAAAAGTATGACCTTCCCCCAAGTAAGAGAATTCTTCCTGTCTGATTGCCTTTGAACTAGGACATTGGATTTTTTCTTGCCTTTGGACCCAAATTGAAGAATTTTCTCTTCTGGAGTATCAAGCTGCTGCCCTTTGGACTGGAACGACACCATTTCTCAGGCCTTTGTTGAGCTCAGACTTGGGTGTCCAACTTGCCTATTCATCTTACAGATCTTGAGAGTCACAAGCTTCCATATTCACATTGGCCAGTTTCTTATAATAAATCTCTGTGTGTGTGTGTGTGTGTGTGTGTGTATTTTTTTTTTCTCCTTTTGATCTTATTTCTCTGGAGAAACATGATTTATACTCCAGGTGATCTAGAACCTCAATCACAGTAACATTGCCAACCCTTCTATCTTATTTGGACACATTATTATGGCTCCATGTTGGCACTCAGATACAAAGGAATTTTGAACATCTTTTCATGTGCTTATTGGCCATCTGTATGTCTTCTTTGGAAAAATGTCTATTCCAGTCCTCTGTCCATTTTTTTTAAATCAGATTTTTTGTTTTACTGATACTGAGTTGTGTAGATTCTTTTTATTTTGGATATTAACCCTTAACAGTAATATCATTTGCAAATACTTTCTCCCATTCAGTAGGTTGTATTTTCATTTCATTGATGGTTTCCTTCAATGTGCAAATCTTTTAAGCTTTAATAGGTCCAGTTTTTTCATTTTTGCTCTTGTTTGAGGAGACAGAGTCCCCAAAATATTGCTGAGACCTGTGTCAAAGGGTGTATTGTTTTGTTTTCATATAGGAGCTTAATTGTTAGAAGTATTATATTTAGGTCTTTAATCAGTTGTGAGTTTGTTTTTGTATATGGTGTAAGAAGATGTTTCAATTTCATTCTTTCACATGCAGCTGCTCAGTTTTCCCAATGCCACTACTGAAGAGACTGTCTTTTCTACATTATGTATTCTTACCTCCTGGGTCATATATCAATTGACCATATGTGTGTGGGTTTATTTCTGAACTATTTGGTGCCATTGATCTCTGTGTCTGCTTTTGTGCCATTACCCTACTGTTTTGATTACTGTAGTTTTGTAATTTAGTCTGAAGTCCAGGAGCATGATATTTACAGCTTTGTTCTTTTCTTCTCAAGATTACTTTGTCTATTCAGGGTCTTCTGTGGCTCTATAAATAATTATTAGGGACATGCAAATAAAAACCAGAATGAGATATAACCTCACAACTGTCAGAATGGCTATCCTCAGAAAGACAGGAAATAACAAGTGTTGGCAAGGATGTGGAGAAAAAGGAACATTAGTACACTGTTGGTGGGAATGTAAACTGGTACAACCACCATGAAAAAAAGTTTGGAGATTCCTCAAAAAATTAAAAGTAGAACTACCATATGATATAGCAGTTCTGCTACTGGGTACATGTTCAAAGAAAATGAAAACACTAATTTGAGAAAAGATATGCAGCCCAGTGTTCATAGCAGCATTATGTATAATAACCAAGATATGGAAACAACCCCAGAGTCCATCAACAGATGAATGAAGAAGATGTGAAATATATATATAATAGAATATTACTCAGCCATAAAAAAAGAATGACATTTTGTCATTTGCAACAACATGGATGGACCTGGAGGGTATTACACTTAGTGAGATAAGACAGACAGGGAAAGATAAATGCTGTATGTTATCACTTATATTTGGGATCTAAAATATAAAACAAATGAGTGACTATAACAAAACAGAAACAGGCTCACAAATGAGAAAACAAACTAGTGGTTACCAGTGCAGAGAGGGATTGGAGCAAGGGCAAGATAGATGAACAAGGATTAAAAGATACAAACTACTTGGTAAAAAATAAACAAGATACAAGAATATAATGTAGGGAATATAGCCAATATTTTATAATAACTTTATATGGAGTATAATCTATAAAAATATTCAATCACTATGTTGTATGCTTGGAATTAACATAATATTGCTAGTCAGCTGTAGTTCGATAAAAATATATGTTTTGTCTATAATATATAATGCATATATATTATATTATAAATTAAAAATACAAAAGAATTTTACAATCACTTTATGTATTTGAAATAAATAAGGAGAGGCTGAAATGATGTCTGTGTTCTGGATGCAAAACGTCATGTTGAGGAATTCAGAGACAATCCCAGAAACCAAGACTGCAATAACAGAGTAAAGCACAGGCAAGGTTAATCCATGGCAAAATCTCAAGATCAGACATCTTCTCTTGGGAGTCTCATCATTTTATTTCTTAGTCCATTCTATATTACCATATAGGAAGGCAGTCTTACATTAAAGATGTTGAGAGTCCTAGGCCAATGTTTCATGGAATATCTCTCTGACTTATTGATATTATTTGCATCCAGAACTTTTTCCTCTTGTTTCTATTTTACTGCCTAATTCTCACGTTTCAATTTGCTTAATCTCTTTGAATTAATACATTTTATAAATTGCTCATTCTGCTATTAAAGGTTCTGTCACATGCCCCCTTATTTCATACAGTGCATCCCTTCCGAACTTCTTTATACTCACTTTCAGTCTAGACTTTCAAATCTGCAACCAGAATACCAAGTCCATTTGTCTAAAACAAGGGCTCAGACCATGCCTCCTTCAAGACTGTCCTCATGATTCTACCTTTAAAGTTGTGGAATTTCCACCAACAAAGAAAAGCAAAGACTTAAGTGAATACCCTATTAAACCTCTCAGTTTATCTTTGTGTATTCCAGGAGAAGAAGGAATAGAGATAATCGGTGGGTGTTTAGAAGACTTGAACTCAAAAGATAATATGGAAAAATCATAGTATTACAAGCTTTGGAAATCTAGACAGCCATATGTGTTAATCCCATCTCATCATTCCACTAACTGAAGACATGTTAGTACTCAGGAATCCAACGAAGAGTTCCAGTAGTCTCTCCCATATGTGATTTAATTCAGTACCATGTCACAAATGTATCTTTAGGAAGATTACTAGCACATTTATTTTTATTGCTCTAATCTCTGTCCTAAATTCAAAATATTTATATCTGCAATACACATCTCAAAGTTAATACATCTAAATTTTTCACTTAAATTCTTCCCTCTGTTGTCTTAGATCAGAATACAGTTCCCTCATTCCTCCAAATGTTTCATTCCAAAGTCTAGTGTCAATGTTGTTATTTTTCCTTATAAAACTCCATTTCCTCAAAACGTGTTGAGTTTTATTTCAAAAATCTGTCTGAAGGTATTTTTTTTCTTTTTTCCTTTAGTGGTTCTACCCATTATATCTACATTATCTTACATCTAGTCTACTGCAGTAACCTCCTAACTGTCCTTTCTACTTTTGCATTCTTATAATTTATTTTTCAAGGAGCAGTCAGAATGACATGTTAACATTTAAATAACATTAAGCTTCTCCTTGACTTAAAATTTCCCATTGGCTTTATATTAGCTTCATGTTGCTTCTGTAACAAAATTGGTGATTTAAAGTAACACAAATTTATTATTATGTTATAGTTCTGGAACTCAGAAGTTTAAAATGAGTCTTACTGGGCTAAAATCCAGGTGTCAGCCAAACTGTCTCCTTTCTGGAAACTCTAGGGGACAATCTGTTTCCTTGCTTTTTCCAGCTTCTAGAGGCTGCCTGCATTCCTTGGATCTTGGACTCTTTGCATCTTCAAAATCAGCAATATCAAGTCTTTGTCAAACTCCATCACTCTGGCACTGACTCTTCTGCCTTCTACTTCTACTTTTAACGTACCTCATGGTTACTTGGGTCCACCTATGTACTGCAGGTTAAACTCCCTATTTCAAGGTCAGCTGATTAGTAACCTTAATTTCCTTTTGTCCTGTAAAATAACACATTCACAGGTGCAAGGGATTAAGCCATAGACATCCTCCAGCCATTATTCTGCCCACCACAGGTTAACAAAGTAATTTTTAAAAACATACAAAGCACTTTTCACATTCTAAACCCCCTTGTTGTTTCACTCTCAGTCTCCACTTCAGATAGCCATCTCCTTTGCTCATTGGACTCTGTCACACTGGCCTTGAATGGACTTCTGATCTAACCAGTGTCACCTGCCTTAGGACCTTTGCACTTGCCGTTCCTTTGTGTAAAATGTTCTGTCTCCAGATGTTCATGGGCTCATTCTTGTCATTCTTAGACCAGTTCCCCAGAGAGGCTTTTCTGACCACTCCATATAAAATAGTTCCTAATGTTACACTCTTTTATTTCCTTTATAGAACTTACCACCTCCTGAAATTGCCTTATTCATTTATTTTTCTGTGTAATGGCTTTTCACCCTCTGGAAACAAAAATACATGTGAATAGGAGTCTTGTCTGTGTTTTAACAACTTTACCTCCAGAATTTACAACATTGCCTTGCTTGCAAGTTCTCAATATATATTTGTTGAATAAATGATTGAATAATTTCATGAATAAATTTTAAATGAATGACACCAGACCAGTCATGCACTTACATTTCTTTTCTTCCAGCAGGAAAAAAGATTTGTCAGTCTGTTTTCCATCTCCACAGTGTTACCCATTATTTCAAGAGGAAGAAAGCTTCAATTCCTTGCTTCCTCTTGGGTGCCATGCATCATACCTTTGAGGGCATTTTTAGCTCACAACAAAGTTGTCTTTTTTCTGCAGTTCCTTAATCCCCTTTTCATCTGATGCTCTGGGAAACAAAAAAGTAGCTGCTCTCAGAGGAATGGACTAAAGCATTATATTAATTTAGAAAACAAGAGAATTTGCCATGCGGTTCTGTAATCTAAATAGAATGTGAAGGTCACTCTGTGCCTCCCCATGCCTCTCTTTAAATTGCATAATATGCTTCTCGCATTCTTACTTGCATTTCATGCAAATTCTTACTTGTGCTCTTTAGCTACAAATTTAGAAACGTAGTCAATCAAATACTGCTCCAGATAACTCTGAAACAAAAGCTACTGAGTTAGCTCTAATAGAGCATCTTTGCAAGCTTGATCTAACCCTTTCAGGATCTGTTCTGATTAAATTTTAAATTATTTTATGTCTCTTCTCGTACATTTCTCTTGTGTGAGCTTTAAAGTTTAGGAGAACTTGCTCATCCCAAGATCCTGGTGGACTCATTCCTATTATGTGTATACCCTTTAAGGTGCTCAGATTATAAGGAAAAAAAAAAACCTTATTCTCATTTCCCACTTGACTACAAGTGTTATATGGTTTAAGAACTCAGTATGGGCAGAGGCCATCTATTTCTTGTTTAGCAGGGCATGCTTAGTAAGTAACAGGAACCTATACTCAATTAATATTTGCTTAATTAATGAATTTGTGTTTTTAATATATAGCATCTTGTGAGACTTTGGAATAGATAAAATTGATTAACTTTTGCTTATTGTTTTAAAAGGATAAAACCCACTTGGACTGATTACTAGTCACATTATTTTACTCCAAACTGTATATAAAGAATCATTTTAATTTTGTTTTCTATTAAAAATAGAGGGCTTCCTAGGTGGCGCAGTGGTTAAGAGTCCACCTGCCAATGCAGAGGATATGGGTTAAATCCCTGCTCTAGGAAGATCCCACATGCCGCAGAGCAACTAAGTCCGTGCGCCAAAAGAGTAAAAATAAAAAAATAAAAATAAAAAAAATAAAAAAATAGATATACTAGTGACCTAATCTCATAAGACAGACTTACAAAGGCACTTCTATTCACTTCTGCTTGTAAAAAAGAATGTGTATATAAAAGCCATGATTTATTGGGGCAGATAGAACCTAGCTATGACAAGCTACAAACTTTCCAATAACACTTATTTTTCATTAATCTCAATTTCACTGAGACAGATTCCATTAAGTGGGTAACTCCCTGAAGAATTTGAAGTCTGGGGCAATTCTCTTCTATATACTTGAGTACAGTATATGATATTTACATAGTCCTACTTTCCAAGCAGCTCAAAGTACTTCATAAGTATCATCCCTTTGATTCTATCCACTTTTCTGGACAGTAGATGGCAAGAATTGGTATCACCATTTAGCAGTGAGAGAAAACTCTGGGAATGAAAATGAAAAAAGACCAGTAAGGGGGATGAAAGTATCTTGGTCGCGGACTTTAAGTAACAGCTCTCCTGAGTCCCCAAAGTTTATCTTTCCTCTCAATATATGATTTGTTTTTAGCTGTAATACTTAAAGAAAAAGTTATTTTTACCTTATCTGCTTTGACTTTTAAAAAATATAAACCTTGATTTTAAGTCATCTTGTTGATTACAAGTCTGGAAAAAGTGTAATTCTTCCTCTTGCTATGCAACTTGTCTCTGAAATCCATTTAGTTCTGTCCTTCTTTCTTATGTTTAATTAAGAATCACAGTTAAGTAACTTGAAATAACTTGAGACGTCATTGCCCAAACTCCTAATGTTACAATTCCAAAAAGAAAAGTCTAAAGTAAGAATAAGATTTGCCTGAAGTCACATGGTTTGAGAAGAGCAAAGGAGATACTGGAATCAAGACTTTCTGACTCTAGTGAATTTTGTTATTACTGTACAATAATTCAGAAACAGGAAGGAGTGATATTTAAAGGCCATTAGTGTAACCACATGGCAGGGAAAAGATATCTCAGAATGCCTCCTGTTTAGGCAGGCTTTATTGTGATTGATGTGTTCTTTTTCCATAATTGTATCCCTGTTACTTAGCATAAATCTTGGATGCCTGAATAACATGTTGTTCTTATGGCAGTGGTTGTTGAGGTAGATGCACGGGATCAATATCTTAGACGGCTTGATGGCTTTTGACATCCTAAAATGGACACGATAATGTTTAGATTAGCCAAAATAATTTCAGCTCTGATAGAGTTTTGTTGAAATGTGCTCATTTTTCCTCAACTTCTCAAGATTAGCTTGAGTAATTCCAAGTTGGAAGGCGGGGAATACTGAGCACACTTAAGCAGGGCAAATAATTCAACTATCTCATCAACATATTTTAATTCAGATGAAAGAAGATTACAGAATACATTTGTAGTGTCTTTGAAAAATTAAAAAAATAAATAAATAAAAAGGCATAGACCAGTGAGTACTTCTTTGTGTCCACGTATATGGTAAGGTAGGCCCTTTGCTTTTAATCAATTCTTATCTGAGGGAAAGATGATTCAGAATCAAACAGCTTTTCTTGTGTGTTGCCATTGAAACCAACAATAAAGATCATTCTCCTGTTTGACTCACCATAAACATTGCCAAATTCCTCTTGGTGAATGGGATCCAATGCTAAAACAAAGGCCATAAACCGTCTCTACTAGAAGGTAGGCTTCGTGAAGGAAGTTCCCTCTCTCAGTGTGTCTCTCTGTCTCTCTTTCTCTTTAATATTTATTCATGGATTTCCAGCACCACAGTGAGTGCTCTCTAGTTAGAACCTTAATTCTATCTATTCTATTGTTATGTTTCATTCCAAGTATCATCTAAAACACAATCCCTTTAGCTCACCTGTGCTCTAAAGGAATTTCAAGTCCATAATGTTCTGTTCTCCTAAGAAGTGTAGGAAATCCCAGAGGGCAAAATTATACTATGTAAAGTTTATCACCTGGTTTTCAAAGTGCTCTTAATAAATCTTATGTGTCATTATTTCTCCAAATCCTTATTTTACTTCCTCTCTGAGTCAAGCACCTTAATACAGGGCTTATTATGTACTTTAATTGCTGCACTAGCACACTTGGCTGTAGATAGAGATAGAAATATATAGATGTAGAACATTCTCCTTTATTAGCATATGAGATTCTGGAACATAAAGCCTGTCACATAGTAACCTATATAATACTAGGACATAACTCAAGTGTTTGACAGCTAACAGGAGCCCAGGAAATGGTTATTAAATAAACCAAATTAATAAATATTGGCTAAGTTAAATTAGTATATATGACAGAATTTCATAAATATGGTAATTTCGGTACATTTCTACACATGATAATAAAGATTTAATGCCATTTTAGTACTAAATCTAAACAAATGCAAAGTTCACAATTCACAGTGAATAAGAAATGCCTTCACATTGGGTTCCTACAGCTTCTGCCTCTGAGTGATCCTTTATTAGTGATGGATTATGCCAATCTCAAATGAGACTTTGCCCTGGGTCCTAGAGGAATTAGATACTTTGTAGAGTATGCTATAAGTGCCTAACTTCAGTTTATGTTTCCAGAATGTATCAGTTGGTTGCCCTTAAGAAAAGAAAATCTGTCCTACCGGATTGTATTCAAACATGATAGGTGGAAAAACCAACTTTCTCTTATTACTATTTTTGTCAGTATCAATAGGTTTTCTAACTACTGTCGTATATTCTAATTTAGAACCACATGTCCTCACAAAAATGAGAACTAAGAATGAAAGGCAAGCTTTAAATGCAGAATGCTTTACTTTTAGAATTACTGCTGAGTACATAGAAAATGAAAATGCTATTTAAAAGTTCAGGAAGTGTCTGATAAGAAATAAAGAGGTCAGAAAATAGTTTCTTCTGATAAGCCTACATTTCAAATATATTTTATAGAACAGTAAATTGCCTGGATATTAAAAAAAATAACTAAAACGCATTACTCAAAATTTGTTTCCCATAATTGTTGGCTTTGCAGAGTTTAACTGGTTGATTTCCCTGTTCCTGAACAAAATTAGCAAAATCCCTAAAATAAGAAAAGCAAAAAGAAATAAAGATAGTGATGTTCTCTCCTTTTCTCCCTTCATATATACGTGTGTGTGTGTGTGTGTGTGTGTGTGTGTGTGTGTGTGTGTTATCAGTATCTTTAAAAAATGTATTGGGCTAGAAGGTAGCTTACAAAATGTAGATTATTCTAATTTTGTCTTTGCTTAAGTTTGATAAAAGTTGAGGGAAAATACATGGATATGTTTACAAGCTTACTAAGAAAATATGAATTTTGGATTTGTTAATTCATGTCTTTCTCTTTCAGAGTGATTTATTCCATGGGAAGGAGCAGGAAAGTGATGATTGATGCTTAATCCAGGCTAGTCAAGCAAGGGAAAGCCACTGTGAAAGAAGTCAGTGTACAGAAAGACATGGAGTAGAGAGATGTTTGCTTGTTCAGGAAATCCTTTTTAGTTTAAAGCCACAGAAGAATCTAGTATCTGTAGGACTATGGTAGAAGACAGAGATAGAATGGAAACCAATTAGGTAAAGAATGCTATTTCAATAGTGTGGTAGGCACTGGTGGGTAGTGGTGGATGAAGCAGTCCTAAGGCATGGGAAGCTTTGTATGCCATGACAACTTCTTTCAGATTATCCTATAAATGAAGACAGTCATGAAAGCATAATTAAGCTAAAGAATGGCATGGTCAGCTTTATATTTTTGCAGTATCATTAAATAGCTATATGGGAATTGAATTTAACAGAGAACACAATACCAGGGTCAGGGAAACTAATTTGGAAACGATTGCACTGGTCCTGGCAGGAGAATGCCAGGACTTGAGAGTGACAATGACAAAAAAAGAGTAAATTTGTCATGCATGTAGCGAGCAGTGTACACAGAAATTTGTGTGTGTGTGTGTGTGTGTGTGTAGATGAAGAGGAAAGATTTGCAGATATATTTTTCTTGGTTTGTGAATTTATCAACTGGGTAGAAAAGAGGGTTACAAATGTAGTAGGAATAGTGAGTTTAAGAGAATTATAAATGCTTTCATTTATTCATTTACTCACTTATAAATGCTTTGAGTATTTTTCTTTGAGGGTCTATAAAACTGCTATTCTGGTTAGAGTGCTGTCTTTTGGTACATATTTAGGAGGTATGAGTATGTTCGTTAAAACCACAGAAGCACTAAAATATCCCAGAAGAGGATTTAAGCAAGGTTATTAATTTTTGATTGTTATTATAGATAACAGCTTTGAGAATCAGAGTAAATCTATGGCTCCTACATCTCAAATTTGGCATTCATCATCAGGGGATTCATTTTCCTCTAAGAGTATTCATTGGCCCTAGGTTAAGAACCTCTTGAGTCACATGAAGAAAGAGGAGGAATAGTAATAAAACCCTCAGGGAAACTACTCAGTAAACCATTAAAAACATTGACTTCAGTTTTGACTGAAAATGTTTTTTTGTGATGAGCTCATCTCTGTTGGATATTTCTCTTAGAGACTAAATCAACCATTGACTCCATGTATTAATGAATTAGTTCATACATCATGATCTTGCAGTCTATAAAATATAATTTTAAAGAGAAAACAGTGAAAAATTATTTTGCAAGTCAGGAGACTGTTTTTATTTTGTCATAAATTCTAAATTATTCAAGAAAATTCATAGTGTTGCTTGCCTGAAGCCTGAACTACATTTTTTAAGCTTTTATAAATAATATTGCTCTTTGATGCTTAATTAAGACTTTTGGCATGACCACCACCACCATGCTGCCTGCCAATGTAAAACAATTTACTCCCTAGCTAAAAATAGCTCTAACTAAATTGAAATTGACAGACAACGAACCAGTGGTTGGGAATGTTTATTGAATACCATGCCCCCATTTTGTTAATGAAGGTATACATCATACTCCAGTTGGTACATTATTTGTGAAGCCAGGAATTATTCCAGTTTCTATAGCTTGTGCCAGGATCTATAATTTAGTCAGTAAAGAGAAGACGTGTGGTGCAGACATGTTCCATCCTAACAGTGCAGAATCCTGAGCCCTGGGATAGAACTGGTCCAGGCTGAATGTCTGCTGGTTTCTATTGGATTGGCCAAAAAGGTCATTTGTTTTTTCCTTAAGATGGCTCTAGTAGTGCTTGGTTGTCTTTAATGTAATTCGAAACAATTTTGTATGACAGTATTGTGCATTAAACAAAAAAACTTATCAAAATTGGTGAATTTTTGTGTAGTCATTTTAATATTGAAGATGAAATAAAAAACATTTTCATCACATTATGCTTTAGTATTTCAAGAAAGGTAAAAACACAGCTGAAACGCAAAAAAAGAAAAGATTTGTGCAGTGTATGGAGAAGGTGCTATGACTTATTGAATGTGTCAAAAGTGGTTTGCAAAGTTTCGTGCTGGAGATTTCTCACTGGACGATGGTCCATGGTCGGGCAGACTAGCTGCAGTTGATAGTGATCAACTCAAGACATTAATTGAGAACAATCAATGTTATACCACATGGGAAATAGCTGACATACTCAAAATATCCAAATCAAGCATTGAAAATCATTTGCACCAGCTTGGTTATGTTAATCACGTTGATGTTTGGGTTCCACATAAGTTAAGTGAAAAAAGCATTCTTAACGTTATTTCCCCATGTGATTCACTACTAAAACGTAACAAGAACGTTCTGGTTTTAAAACAAATTGTGACGGGTGATGAAAAGTGGATACTGTACAATAATGTGGGACAGACGAGATCATGGGGCAAGCAAAATGAACGACCACTAACCACACCAAAGGCCAGTCTTCATCCAAAGAAGGTGATGTTGTGTATATGGTGGGATTGGAAAGGAGTCCTCTATTTATGAGCTCCTTCTGAAAAAGCAAACAATTAATTCCAAAAAGTACTACTCCCAGTTAGACCAACTGAAAGCAGCACTTGACAAAAAGCGTCTGGAATACATCCACAGAAAATGCATAATCTTCCATCAGGATAAAGTAAGACCACATGTTTCTCTGTTGACCAGGCAAAAAGTGTTACAGCTTGGCTGGGAAGTTCTGATTCGTCCTCCATGTTCACTAGACATTGCAACTTCGGATTTCCATTTATTTTGGTCTTTACAAAATTCTCCTAATGGAAAAAAATTCAATTCCCTGGAAGGCTATAAAAGGCACCTGGAACAGTTCATTACTCAAAAAGATAAGTTTTGGGAAAATGGAATTATGAAGTTGCCTGAAAAATGGCAGAAAGTAGTGGAACAAAATGGTGAATACATTGTTCAATAAAGTTCTTGGTGAAAATGAAAAATGCGTCCTTTATTTTTACTTAAAAACCAAAGGAACTTTTTGGCCAACACAATAGATTGCCCCACCTCACAACCTCCTACCCATTACATTCTAATTTTTTAAATTAAAATAACATTTTCCAAATAGCCCATGTCAGATGTAACACTAAGTGAGGAAGAAGGTAGAAAAGCTGGAAGTGGCAATATTCAGGTGACATTCTCACTACTATTTTGTTCATTTAACACAGAGAATTGTCTTTTTCCAAAGCTATGTTATTGCTGTTCTCCAGTTTAAAGATTCTAATATTTCAGTACATCTTTTTTGTACAATATCTCTGCCATTTAAAAAGCAAAAAAAAAAAAAAAAACAGAGAAAACCTGATTAACAATGAAAAAGTAAGTACATTTAATTTTAGTCATGGAAAGTCCTGAGAAATGAGATTTCAGAGATATTCAAGAGCTTGAAGACATCACCAATTTGGGAGCTTCTCACAGCATTGCTCCACCATGTTTATTATGTTGACTTCTTTCCAGAAGTGTTGTGCCCTGATCATAGGGGAAATAAGGGCCCTACTAGACCAGGAGGGAGGATGAATTTAAAAGGACACATCATAGTCTCAACATCTAAATATTCATCATATGAATAAAAATAACACTATAAACAAACTAATTAAATTAAAATTAATGTATATACATACAATTGTGTATAGCATTTATTGCTCTGATAAATTTTGTTGATTGAAACATCCAATCATGTAATAGAGTATACACTGAAGCAATAGTTTACAGATCTACATAATTTTTCTTTCTTTTTTCTTTTTAATAAATTTATTTATTTATTTATTTATTTATTTATTTATTTATTTATTGTCTGTGTTGGGTCTTCATTGCTACACATGGGTTTCTTCTAGTTGTGTGAGCGGTGGCTACTCTTTGTTGTGGTGCGCGGGCTTCTCATTGCGGTGGCTTCTCTTGCTGCAGAGCACAGGCTCTAGGTGTGCGGGCTTCAGTAGTTGTGGCACGTGGGCTCCATAGTCATGGCTCATGGGCTGTAGAGCACAGGCGTAGTTGTGGTGCACAGGCTTAGTTGCTCCACGGCATGTGGGATCTTCCTGGCCCAGGGATCGAACCCTTGTTCCCTGCATTGGCAGGTGGATTCTTAACCACTGCGCCACCAGGGAAGCCCTAGATCCACATAATTTTTCAATTGAGGAGCATTTATTGAACAAATAGAGAATATTCCAGTAGATAGAAAAGAAACCCTTATTTTTCATTGAGTGAAATGAAACAGTATATGCTAATTCAAGCTAACAAACAGTGGGGCATATAACTTCATAGTACATACTTCCTCTGAAAATAAAGTAGTGTGTACTTAGGAAAGATTGCTCTGCTTTTTTGTCTAGGAGGTTTAGTGAGACTATTTATACGTAGTCCACCATTTGTATTCGAGGACCTTTAAGGGTATCATGCTTAGCCATGATAGTATATCACTTTATGTGAATATTCATTTATTGTCTATGATTAAAAACCTGTAATTTCTGAATGAAAAATTCCATGCATAGTACTAAGCACTTAATAACCGTGATGTTTTAGCAAGTTCATCTAATGGTGGTTACTATACACATTGATTGTGACTCCCATATCATACTGTTGCAGAAGGAAGAATAAATCTTGCCAGTCAGTTTCTGTGTAGAAATTTTGTATTGCTGAGGAAATATCCAGTGTAGTGTGTTCAATCCAGAAGAGAGCAATGACCATGAATTTAAGGTCTAGAATCAAGTAGCTCTGAACTGTACTTGCTATTCGAACGCAGGGAAATTAATTTTTCTGTGCCACAGCTTCCTCTTCAGATAATTGGGAGTAAATCCTCATTACTCTTTTAGTAAGAATTAAAGGAGGTAATAAACATGAGATGCTTAACACAGAGCCTGGCACTGAGCAGGCCCAAGGTAACTCTTAGCCATTGCTCACTAGTTCATTAACTATATCATTTTGTCATTGGCATTAAGAAGACTTTGACATTCTACATGAATTCTTAAAATTTTTATTGAGCTATAATTAACATAGTACATTGTAATAGTATCAGGTGTACAGCATAATGATTTGATGTAGGTATATATTGTGAGATGACCACCACAATAAGTCTGATTAATAGCCATACTACACATAGTTGCACATTTTTTTTTCTTGTGATGAGAACTTTTAAGATCTACTCTCCTAGCAACTTTCCAATATGCAATATTGTGTTGTTAACTAGAGTCACTATGATGTACGTTACCACCCAGGAATTTTTTATTTTATAACTAGAAGTTTTAGCCACCCTCATCCATTTCTTTTAGAATCCAAGTTTCAGTGTGCAAAAAATTAAAAAAAAGGTGAATAATAATTGCTGCTTTTTCCACTCCACAGGTTAACTTTGAAAAGTGAATACAATAATGGATGCTGGAGGCGTTGAGTAGTAATGAAAAGGCTAGAGCTAGACAGACCTGGCCTCACATCCTTGTTCCTCGATTATTTCCCCAGGGAACGTTTTGAAAACAGTTCTTAAAGTACAGAGCTGATCTTACCATTTGTCCACTAAAACTTTTCATTCTCTTTCTATTATCCTTCTAACACAATCAATAATCCTTAGGGTGTAGGTAAAGCCCTCTTTGAAGTGGACCCTCCCTATATCTTCAATTCCACCTCATACCATTTTCCCATCATTTGCCAGACTCCAGCCCCACTGCCTTGTTTTGATGTCCTCATCTTTGCCAGAAAATTCCTTACATTGAGGATTTTAAATTAGCTAGTTTCTCTATCAGGATTATTTTCCCCCTATACAGTTCATCTTCCTGACTTTTACTTATATTCAACTGTCACTTTCTAAGTTATACCTTCTTTAATCCCCTAACTTGAATATTGTTTTGATTTCTCATGACACTATGTATTATGCTTTATAATATATCACAATATGTAATTATATATTGCTTGAATGAATATTTGTCTCTTCTGCTCACTCCATGAAGACAAAGATTATATCCATTTATATCACAGCTGTGTCATCAGTTTCTAGCATGCAATAGACTTTCAATTTAGAATACAGAAAGAATTAACATACTTCCTTGACACTCATAGTCCTCACTGGAAAAGATAGATGTTAATAACACTTATCTTGCAAGATTGTTTTCATATTGAAAGTGGTGTGTTTGCAATGTCTTTCCTATAGCAGCTGTCAAAAAATGTAATATCATCTATCAACATAGATGATATTACTAAGTTAGTAGTAGTAGTAGTAGTAAGTCATAGTATAGAGTACAGTGCATTTTAAAATAGTAAGTTATTTTTGTTCTGTTGAAATGGGTGGGATCATACAAAAGGAACACAAACAAATATAATTGGTCTTCTGTAGCACAGATTTAAAATATATTTTATTTGGGGGTAAAATATAAGGAGAGTTGGAATAGAATGCAATGATCCCCTGAGCTATTATTGTCTTGAAGAGGAGTGCTCAGGCTGAACTGGACACACCATGGAGAAGGTGTTAGTAGAAAACTCTCGTGGGAGGTCAGGAGTCATCTAGATAACTACACATCAATGGAAGCTTCTTAGCCAAGAAAGCACCCTTGTTAGAAATAAGGAGCCTTTAGAACCCATTATTTTTCTTCAGTCTTTTCTTCCATTGAATTAACTCAGTCCTGACTCTTCACAAAACTACAAAAGGTGAGGAGAAAATTAGCCATCAGTGCCTATGCCAATTATTCTTTCATGAATGGGAAAATATTTCAGAATTCTTGGTGGGGAAGGTTCTGGATTATCATTCATGGTGTCTTACTTTCCTTTTCTCTCCCTAACTTGGTCATCTGGAGTTCTTTCTCCAAATCACTGTCTTAATATATTTTTTAAATCACTGACAACACTAAATATCATACTTACTATCACAGAAATGCACCGTGCATGTTTCCTGACTGCAGTAAGTGTGGATCATTCAGGGAGGCAATGGTGTAAAGGTTCCACTTTGGAGTAGGACAGCCCAGAGCTCGAGCACCAGCTTCTGTTTTCCAGCTTCTTGACCATGGAAAATTGAGCTTCTATTTTCTTCATTTATAATGTTGACAATAATACCCAATTCTTAGGATTAAAGGCAAATTAAAATAGGAAAAGTATTTTTAGTGGTTAATAATGTAAATGGCATATGATAAGTAAAAATAAATGGAGGTGCTCACTATTAGTTTTTACTCTGCTGTTATCAGTTTTTAGATGTTAGTATAATTCAGGAATCTGAGTGTAGTATTTGGAAGATGAGTTAGAATGTAGTCAGGTCTATTACACTAGGAATTTCAGTGAGGAAGGGGAGCGTATTGGAAAGGAAAAGTGTAGAGAGAGAACCCAGACAGAGGTAACAGAAGCAGGAGGTTTGGAATTGATTTAGTAATTGGGGCATAGCATGGAGTTTGTGAACTCTGAAAATATGTAGCTAAAACGATGTGCGTTAATATAGCAGAAATGTCTCTTCTCAGCTATTAATGACAAGTTACCCTGTGGAAAGATTGTGAAATTTAATGATGACCTTTAGTTCAATTTTTTGTTAGCTTAAACAGCAATCATGATTATATTTCTCAGATTATTTTCCCAATTTTTTCTCTCCAGGATGTATGCGAAAACCAATTTAACTGTTTATTGTTATGTTAAATTCACTTAAAAAGAAAAGGCACCACCACTCATTTTTGTTCTCAAGAGCTAACTTATACTTTGATGAAATAATTCAAGCAGGTCTATAGTCTTCCAGCTTCATGTTGTTGTAGCTTAAATAGTTAACACTCAGAGAAATAGTGAATACAATATGGTCTGCTGTTCAGCATGTGATGAAAAAGAATCTGTGTCAATAATTTTTTTGTATTAAGATGGTTAAAAGTGTGATTTCTAGAGTTAGTGTCCTTATTTACCATAAAGGAAAGTACTTGACCTGTCTATACATCACTTTACTCATTTGTAAATAGAATGATAAAAGCATCATTGCATTGGTTTGTAGTGACACTCAAAATAAAAAATGTATGTAAAGTGCCTGGCATTCAGCACATAAATAATTTTTGGCCGTATGACCCACAAGATTCTTTCACATCAATCATTCATTAAGATAATACTTTGAAGCTAACATAACTCATATCCCTATTTATAGAAAAGGAAACTGAGGTTTAGAAATTATATCTTGGACTTCCTAGGTGGTGCAGTGGTTAAGAATCTGCCTGCCAATGCAGGGGACACAGGTTCGAGCCCTGCTCTGGGAAGATACCACATGCCACAGAGCAACTAAGCACGTGAGCGACAACTCTTGAGCCCGTGGGCCGCAACTATTGAAGGCCACGTGCCTAGAGCCCGTGCTCCACAAGAGAAATCATTACAATGAGGAGCCCACACACCACAATGAAGAGTAGCCCCTGCTCGCTGTAGAGAAAGCCCGTGTTGCAGCAATGAAGACCCAACACAGCCAATAAATAAATAAAATAAATAAATCTATTAAAAAAATTATATCTTATCATTGGTCTTATTTATAGGAGGTGGCCAAAACAAGAATTGACTCAAGTATAAAAAATCAAGACCCCATAATTTTTCCACTTTAATACCAACGTGTGTGTGTGTGTGTTTTGCTTTCTTTGTGTACCTAAAACAGTGAATCAGTAATTGAGAAGTCAGTGGGAAGAGTAAAGGAGGGGAATATATTAATCATTTAGTCAGTTCAACTTTTATTGAGTACATATTATAAGGAATGGAATAAATATCTGAATCACGTAACATCCTTGACCAAAAAAATCCCATAGTCCATTGTGAGAGAGAGACATTTATAGCATAGAATATGTGTGCCCCAGCCAGAACTGGCAAATGGAAACAAGTTCCCTCCATCAGGGGAGGGATAGTTGGGAGGATGGAGCATGTGTATTCTGAGGAGAGTCATGGGGAGGGTGATGCTAAAGCCATGTTTAAAGGATGAACAGTTTCCCACATGAAGGTTCATCCCAGATGGTGGGAAAAAATGCCAAGAAATAGAGAAACATGATGATTTCGAAAAAAACAAGAAGCTCAATATTACCAGAATTGATATTTTGAAATTTGGCAGAAGTGGTAAAAAGGAATAAGACTCAAAGGCCAATAGGGAACAGAATTTAAAAGACCCTTTGCAGAAATACAACTAAGATCCACTGAGAGAATGTGGATATTCCTAATGGAGAAAAGCGTGAATTTTCTTTCTCTGCCTCAGAAATTTTCAAGCAAGAAAGAAGTCCTCATCATGGACTCGGGCCACTCTGTCACTGATGTTGGAAAATTTCAGGAGTATAATATTAGAGTTCATTGTGCCTCATGATGAGAAAGTCTGTCTCTTTTATTTGCCACCTAAGATTAACCTACCTTGTTTTACCTCCTGAGCGTCATTCAGGGAATTTATGCTGCAAGGCTGGGCATATGGATGCTGATGACAGAGACATATCCCACCTGTGAGAGAGCTCTCGCAAGATCGAGTTAAATGGAATGTATATGGTCTCAATTCTAACCAGCATAATCTAGGGAGGTTATGAAATCCCTTTTAGAGCACCAATTTAATAGAAGTCATCTAATTAAAAATCCACTAAATAATACTTGTTGTAGCTATTTCCTTAGCTTAATTGAATGTATGCCATTTACTTTTCAAGGACTTTTAACCACTGTCCCAGTTGAGACTTTAGAAAACAGCTGTTATTGTGACACAAGCTGGTAAGAGATCAGACATATTTCTGTTTATTGAGCAAATTAAACATGTAGGGCATTTAAAAAGAAAAGCTTTTATCTGTACTGAGACTAATTATCATACAATATTTCATAGCAGCACTTGAAACTAAGCAAAGTTGAGACAGAGACTCTGTCGTTGGGGATTTTGCATCTGATAGGGTCCCATTTGGAAGATGAAAATTCAAGTTCTGCATCTCCAAGGGCTTTAGGCATACATCTGTTCCTTCACACCACTTAATGAATGTATCTGACTTCATAAGTAGGTGCTTCTGAGACAAAGCATTCCTTGCCCAGCAAGCAGTGCTGCACCTACATTCATTAGTATAATTCTTTATGTTTGTACAGGGATTACTGGCATGACAACAGGCTCATTATTTTCAGAGATGTGTGGGTGGGTATGTGGGGAGAGAGTTAAATTTTAACTTCTCAACATGTGATAAAGAAACTGATACAGTCTTTTTAGAAATCATGCACCAACAAAAGACCATCAGATGAGCCCAGCCTTCGTGAAGCAACAAATTTGAGCTCTGAATACAACTGATGGATTATTATCTACAAGGAATGGTACCAGTACCTATGCTAAAAATTCTGACTAAATTAACTAAAAGACAGTCTCAGTGTGTATTTTTCACTATATCAAATATGTAACATTATTCACAAGCACATAATATGAAATTGTATTAATGAAGAACTGGATGTGCTCTAAGATCATTTTTGTTTTATGCCAAGTTTGTAGGAAACTTGTTGAGACTAAAATCACCATTCATTGGACTGAATTGAAAATCTTTTCTAAATATAACAGGTCATTTAATGAAAACTAGTTATACACAGGCAACAACATATTCGATGAGTTTTACATCTCATGCATCTTGGTTATTTTCTCAGCTCATCTTGAAACCACTCTTGTACCAGACTGAGCCATTAGGCATAAGTTGTATTGATGGCCAGTTGGTGAATTACAGAAACAAAATAGATGTAAACACTGCTTTCAGAGGCAAATCCTCTAAGACATATGATGATATGGGTTAAGGCATTTAAAGTGCATTAAAGAAATGTTTATCTCCTGTCCAGGTTTCAGCACGTGTCCCTAGGTCTTCATTCAGCTTACCTATCTGGATTCCTGCTTTAGTTTTGGGACCCTGAAAAATTTCTCAGTCTCTCTCTTTCTCTTTTTGTTCTAGTCATGTATTTCTAAAACGTGCCATAAACATATTATATTCAGCACCCTTATGTATTTTGTAGTTTATTTTGCAGTAATAAGATTTTTACATGATAATAGTCTTCATTCTTTCATGAGTTGAATGGCCACCTATTTTCAACTTATGAATGATTTTTAGGTCTCAAAATGTAATAGGAGATCATGTGTGAGTACAGAATGGCTTTCCAACATATATATTATAAATACTATGTTCTCATATATAAGCCACTAATTTTAAAAATAAACACAGTATCTCACTAAAATCAATATAACAAATATCACAATGTAGCTTATATTGCCTGCATGTGACCTACTAAATTTATAATTTTCAGAAGAAATGTTTTAAAAAAATCTGTGAAGAATTGAAAAATCTCTTTAGTAAAATGAACAGAGCACTTACATTATAAACACAAATAAAAGGTGTGTTTGTGGATAGATTTAAGAATAGTCAGCTGGGAATACAGAAAGAAAAATCTACTGGGGCCTTATGTTATTTACTGATGTTTCTTAAAGGTTTAGGGTTTTTTAAAGATATTAGAATTATTTTTTCAAGATTTGCTATACTACCAATCACAGTAATGCACTTAGTAGCAGTTTATTTTTTAATCATATGACTATTTCAACAGATATTTTTGAGAAATGTCAATAATCATTCATGATGAAGATTTGTAGCAAATTAAGGCTAGAAAGAAACTTCTTATTCTGATAAATATATACATATATATATATATATATATACACACATATATATTCTAGCAAATTAAGACTGGAAAGAAACTTCTTATTCTGATAAATATATATATATATACACACATATATATATTAAAACTACAACCAACCTCACATTCAATTTTTAAATGTTGAAAGGTGTTCTTTAAATTCACCAACAAGAAAAAGTTGTCCCATATCTCTACTTCTATTTCTCTTTGTACTGGAAGCCCTGACCTTCTCAGTAAGGCAACAAAAGTAAAGAAATTTATAAGGACTGGTAAAGAAGAATCAAAGTTGCTAAAATTTTCACGTTATATGGTGTATAGAAAATTAAAAAAATCAACACATATTACAAAAGTTACAAGAATTTTGCAAACTTGCTAAATACAAACTAACACAGAATAATCAATTGACTATATACATCAACCAAAAAACCCAGTAGAAAAATTTCTTCCAAAATATACATATATTGTAAAAATAAAATATATATAGTAATAAATACATAATGGGCAAGAACTCCTAGAACATTGTTATAATTAAAGCAGATGTGTTAGAGTGTTGAATAAACCTATTGGTATACCACATATGAATAGGAAGACTCAATATTGTAAATACGTCGTTTCTTCAAATTGATTTATAACTTTAATGTAATCCCAACCCAATGCAACACTTATTTTAGGAGAAAGCTGATTCTCACTTTTATATACAATCAACTACAAAAAGTCAATACTTGCCAAGATAGTTTTGAAGGGGAAGAATATGGATGGAAGACTCGTTCTACAAAATATCATTATATAGTATAAAGCTATGTAAATTCTGCAGAGCAGTATTGGGTGCAGAGATAGACCATAGAGAGCCTGTAACTAGATCACACATATACAGATGCTTGATATTTGGCAAGGGTCACTGAAGAGCAGCTAGGATAAAAGGGTGTTTTCAGTAATTGATGCTGCAGTAATTGGGCATCCAAAAGGGGAAACAGGAGACATTTGATTCCCACTCAAATTTATCCCAGGTAAACTAACTACCTAATTAAGAAAGGCAATAAAAAAAAGGGTTAGAAGATAATATATGAGAGTATCTTTGAGACCTCAAGCTAGGGAAAGTTTTCTTAGAACACAAAACATGCTACCAATGAATAAAACTAGCTACATTAAAATTGAGGATAACTGTTTGTTAAAAGACTCCATATGTTTGTTTATTAAGGGCAACTGTCTTGAAGAGCTTATGTGTAAAACATATTAGATACAAAGATATGACAAATTAATAGGAGGTATCCAAAAAATCCAAACAAAAATATTGGGCAAACTATTTAAAGAATTACTTCAGATAGGTAGATATCCAAATGATTAATTTATGCCTAGAAAAATGGTGAACTCATTGCTAATTGGGGAAATACATATTAAAATGACAAAAATGTACCACTTTAAGCCTCCAACAGATTGGCAAAACAAAACACTGTATTTGAAAGTACTACGTGTTGGCAAATGTGGCGATATGGAAACCCTCCACTCTCCCATCCTTTACTGATGACACAGAAATTAATTAATTCAAGCACTTTAGGAAAGAGATGAGCATTACCTAGTGAAGTTAAAGACATGTATCCTCTGTTAAACATAGTTCAGGCTCCTGGGTACACACTCAAGAGAAAACTGTGCTTGTGTACAAGAATGGTATCAAGCAGTCAATAAAAGTTTTAAAAAAATTCAAATATCAACTGACAGGGAAATAGAAAAATAAATTGTCATATATTTACACATTTGAATACTATCCATCATTGAAAATGAATGAAATATATCTATCAATACATATCAATGTTAATTAATCTCTAAAACATTTTGAGAAAAAATGGTAATCACAAAAGGATATATAAATTTATAGTCTCTTTATATACATATATACAAATATATAGTCTATATTTATAGTCCATTTATATACAGAAGGATATATAAATTTGTTAGAAACATAATTTACTGAAGACTTTATAGTTGTGGATACATATTTTTTGGTGAAAAAGAAAAGGAAGTAAATTCACTGCTGAATTCACAAGATGTTTCAAATATTGATAACAATTTTTCTTAAGTTGCATGTGAATATTTTAGTATATTTTATCGATATATTATATAATATATATTTGTTTTATGACTGAAAATTCAAAACTGTTTTTAAAAATTGTGTTGGAAAAAATAAGCTCACGAAATGGTATTAGGTACAGTAGGAGCATTATAACTATTATTAAATCTACCAATGCTAATATCTCAGTAAAAGCTCAATAACAATCTCCTTTAGTTATTTCAAAAGTCTGGAAAACTGAAGTTGTTGTTTGGTCATTGTAGTTTTGTTCTGTTTTTCTTTACTGCTTATTTATTTTCAGGAAAACATATTTAGAGTATATGTATCCCAGTTTTTTGTTTGTTTGTTTTATCCATCTCTCATAACACTCCCTCCTACATTTGTTTTAAAAGTATTGTAGCTTTATGTTTTCCAAAGCAATTTTCCACTGCATTTTTAAAAAGTTGTCACTGGCCTTTAGAAGGATTCTTCTTGCCTTTTCCGTTGTGAATGACAACATCATGCTTTCTTATTTTATCATGAACAAAGTTATTTGGAGCTACCAAACTTCTACTTCAACAAAATTTCTCAGGTCACCTTTTTTGATTCTGTGTGCAATATTGAGAATACAGTTGCTACAGTCTAACAATTAGGATACATATTTTCATACTGAATTCAGCCAAAGATCTCTCCCAAAATACTTTTGGTTCTTAAAAATGTCTTCACTTTTCATTTACCTTCTTACCCTTTTTTGTTCAAAAAGAGAATACTTAATTAAACGGAGGTGGGCCTTGGTGACCCTAAACTGGTTGCCAAGTTTATGGTGAGAGGCTGCATCAGTGTGCTTTTATCTTCCTGACCATTTTCTGTACCTTCTAAAGAGTGCTTAGAGCCTGAGTATGCAACCCTACATTTTCTGCCTCTTAATCTCTTTCTAATACTGGGTTGTTGTTAAATAACCAGAAATGGAATTATTTTGCTAAATAGATTTTTTTTCTAATAATGCTAATTTTATATATAACTCAAAGTTCAGAATAGAATTACTGGTGCCAGCAGGTTTGAAGCACTTCTTGAAGATGGACATTTTTAAGTGTTATTTTGTTGCTCTATATCAGGGGCCCATAAAATCCTCAGATATCTTGAAAATAAATTGTTCCCTGAAGACAGACATGAATTGAACTTGAGAGGGAATGGAGACAAGTTTGCACTTCCTCTTATAATTCAGAGGCTTGTGTTCTATAATCTAGAGAGTTGTGGCCATTATGTAGATAGAAAAGACTAAATCCAATCTTTTTTTTTAAGAACTTTTATTGAGATGTAATTGACTTACAATAAACTGCACATAATTAAAGTGTATAATTTGATATACTTTTCTTATTAGTAATGTGTATATGGCAATCCCAATCTCTCAGTTCATCCCAACCCAACCCCCCCAACCACTTGCTTTCCCCCCTTGGTGTACATATGTTTGTTCTCTACATCTGTGTCTCTGTTTCTGCCTTGCAAACAGATTCATCTGTACTGTTTTTCTAGATTCCGTATATATGTGTTAATATACGATATTTGCTTTTCTCTTTCTGACTTACTTCACTCTGTATGACAGTCTCTAGGTTCATCCATGTCTCTACAAATGTCCCAATTTCATTCCTTTTTATGGTTAATATTCCATTGTATATATGTACCAAATCTTCTTTATCCATTCATCTGTTGATGGGCATTTAGGTTGCTTCCATGACCTGGCTATTGTAAATAGTGCTGAACATTGGGGTGCATATGTCTTTTTGAATTGTGGTGTTCTCTGGGTATATGCCCAGCAGTGGGATTGCTGGGTCATATGTAACTCTATTTTTAGTTTTTCAAGGAGCCTCCATACTGTTCTCCATAGTGGCTATATCAATTTATATTCCCACCAACAGTGCAAGAGGGTTCCCTTTTCTCCACACCCTCTCCATCATTTACTGTTTGTAGATTTTCTGATGATGCCCATGCTAACTGGTGTGAGGTGATACCTCATTGTAGTTTTGATTTGCATTTCTCTAATAATTAGTGATGTTGAGCAGCTTTTCATGTGCTTCTTGGCCATCTGTATGTCTTCTTTGGAGAAATGTCTATTTAAGCCTTCTGACCATTTTTTCATTAGGTTGTTTGTTTTTTTTGATATTGAGCTGTATGAACTGTTTATATATTTTGGAGATTAATCCTTTTTTCTGTTGATTTTGTTGCAGATATTTTCTACCATTCTGAGGGTTGTCTTTTCATCTTGTTCATAGTTTCCTTTGCTGTGCAAAAGCTTTTAAGTTTCATTAGGGCCCATTGTTTATTTTTGTTTTTATTTCCATTACTCTAGGAAGTGGGTCAAAAAAGATCTGGTTATGATTCATGTCAAGGAGTGTTCTTCATATGTTTTCCTCTAAGAGTTTTATAGTGTTTGACCTTACCTTTAGGTCTTTAATCCATTTTGAGTTTATTTTTGTGTGTGGTGTTAGGGATTGTTCTAATTTCATTCTTTTACATGTAGCTGTCCAGTTTTCCAGCACCACTTATTGAAGAGGCTGTCTTTTCTCCACTGTATATCCTTGCCTCCTTTGTCATAGATTTGTTGACCATAGTTTATCTCTGGGCTGTCTATCTTGTTCCATTGATCTACATTTCTGTTTTTGTGCCAGTACCATATTGTCTTGATTACTATAGCTTTGTAGTATAGTTTGGAGTCAGGGAGTCTGATTCCTCCAGCTCTGTTTTTTCCTTCAAGATTGCTTTGGCTGTTTGGGGTCTTTGTGTCTCCATACAAATTCTAGTATTTTTTGTTCTAGTTCTGTAAAAAATGCTGTTGATGATTTGATAGGGATTGCATTCAATCTGTAGATTGCTTTGGTAGTATAATCATTTTCACAATGTTAAAATCCAAGAACATGGTATATCTCTCCATCTGTTTGTGTTGTCTTTGATTTCTTTCATTAGTGTCTTATAGTTTTCTGAGTACAAGTCTTTTACCTCCTTAGTTAGGTTTATTCCTAGGTATTTTATTCTTTTTGTTGCAATGGTGAATGGGATTGTTTCCTTAATTTCTTTTTCTGATCTTTCATTGTTAATGTGTAGGAATGCAAGAGATTTCTGTGTGTTAATCTTGTATCCTGCAACTTTACCGAATTCATTGATTAGCCCAAGTAATTTTCTGGTGGCATCTTTAGGATTTTCAGTGTATAATATCATGTCATCTGCAAACAGTGACAGTTTTACTTCTTTTTCAATTTGGATTCCTTTTACTTCTTTTTCTTCCTTGCTAAATCCAGTCTTTTAATGTTGGGAGAAAGCAGTCTATATCAGCTGACCTTAAACTGGGGTCTGGGGAGTCCTGGGGGTCTCTGAGACACGTTCAAGCAATCTGCAAGGTCAAAACCATTTTCATAATGATATTATAATGTCATTTGCTCTTTTCATCCCCATTTTCTCATGAGTGTAAAATAGAATTTTTCAGAGGTTAATGGCATGTAATAGCAGAACAGATCAAATGTGGAAGCAGAGATGAAAATCAGCTTTCTCCTGTTTAAGTCAGACATTAAAGAGATTTATAAAAAGAGAAAACAATGCCATTGTCTTACTTTTTTTGTTTTGGAAAATACACTTATTTTCATGAAAAGGAATCTGTATATTAAGTAATAGATATTTTATTTGCTTATTTTCAATGAATTATTAAAGAAATATATTAACTCCTTTCTCATTTTTAATTAAACATAGAGTAGATAATAACATGTAATTCACTTAAACTAAAACTCTTTAGGGTCCTTAGGACCTTTTTAGAGAGCAAATGGGTGCTGGCACCAAAAAGTTTGAGAATTATTTGTCTTGAATTACTTTGAGGTTTTACTTCTTGAGATTATATTGTTATACAATTATCTAGGCCAATTATGCAGCTTGTAGTTTTTCTAAGTTTCTGTGAATGCTCTTCTTTTCTAGCTTCCCTGAGAACACAAGGAATTAAGGGTAATGGCAATAGCTTTTTTAAAAATTTGAACACAATAGAATGGTTACTTTTTTCCATAGTATACTCTCATTGATTTGTGGTATTTGTTTAAATTTGATTTTTGGTCCCAGAAAGAACTTGAAATAGGTAATCGATTTTAACATTTTCAGTTCTTTGCAGTATTCTTTTTAATGTTAATTCTTTAAAGAGGAAATTGATTTTTTAGCAAAATATCCAAATTTATATCTTTTAATTGGAAGCAGAGTTTATATCCACAAAATACAAACTTGATGAGATCAACAACAGTGATTTTTTTTTTCCTTTAAATTATATGGGCATTTTCTCTATCAAAATGTTTATATTCATGTTAAAGGGAAAAAAGTATCCTGCTAAATGTATAGTTTTAAATCTCAATAAATCTTACATGTGTGTATACCCATATAACCAGCACTCAGATCAAATTCTTTATTTCCAAATATACCACATTTGACAATTCTTAAGCAACAATCTTCCCACAGATAACTTTTACTTTAAAAGTATAGATAAGTTTTGCCTATTCTTAAATTTCACAGAATTGGAACCCAGCATTATATGTCTTTTGTAGGTAATTCCGTTTGCTCAATATTAAGTCAATGATGCTCATCCTTATTGTTGAGAGTGTAGTCGTTCTCTTTTTACTGTGACATATTTTTACATTGTATGAATATAGTACAGTGTACTTACCCATTCTACTGTTGGGCTTTGGATCATCTCAAATTTCAAGCTAATCTGAATAAAGCTGTTATGAACTCTTGTATCCTTTGGTGTGAAAATGCACTCATTTTTCTTGGAATAAAATTTGGGAGTGTAATTCCTTGGTCAGATGATAGTTTTAGCAGACACTGGCAAGCTCTTTTTGAAAGTGATTTAACTAATTTATATTTCCATCAGCAATCTAGTTGTTCTATGTCTTTGGCCACCCTTGACATTGTCTAGCTTTTAAATTTTGGTCATCCTGTTGTGAGTGTGTCATGGTATCTTGTAGTCATTTTAATTTGCACTTTTATAATGACAAAAGCTCTTTAGCACCTTTTCATATGATTATTGACCATTTGAATATCTTGTGAAATGCTCCTTCAGTTTACTCATCTGTTTATCAATTGTACTCTCTATATTATGTGTAGAATTTATTTGTAGTCTCTCTATATTACAGATTTCCTTTCCTGGTCGCTGGCTCTGCTTTTTACTCTCTTAATATTGCCTTCCTTAAACAGAACTTTTTAGTTTCATTACTAATGTTTACTTTGATGATTAGTGATTTTTGTGTCCTTTAGGAAGACTTTGACTACTCAAACATAACAAATATATTTTACTAAGTTTTCTTATAGAAACACCATCGCTTTATATTTTATGTTAATTCTATAATCAATCTAAAATAAATTATCTTGTATTCTGTAAGTAAGAAAATGAGACTCATTTATGTTTTTCTTTACTGATATGCGGTTGACATGGTATCATTTATTTTTTAAACACCATTGTCTCCAGAGTGGCCCCCATTGGTAAATCAGGTGGCCATAATACATGGTTTTGTTTCTGAACTTGTTCTGCTTCTTTGATACTCCTGTTTTTTAAGAGTTCTCAAGAAATTCTACCTTTGAATTGCAGTTTTAAAAATTTACATTTAAATGCACATAATGAACATATCAGTTGGGTTTAAATCTACCAGTTTTTTCTCTCTGTTCCTTCCCCCTTTTTATATTTTCAATGTTCTTTTGAATTTATTGACAATTTTTCAAAATTTGATTTTAATTCCACTATTGGCTTATTAGACATGCTTGATTGTTTGCATTTGTTGCTCTAGGGTTTACAGATGCATATTTAATTTATCATAGTTTTTTTCAAATAACATTATAACAAATTATACACATTTAATGTAAATATCTTAACATAGTCTCTCTCTGTCTTTGTGCTATTGTCATATTTGGGCTTTAAATAATTATATATAATTTACATTTTAAAGCAAGATAAACAGCTTTATATATTTTAAAACAAGATAAACAGCTTTATATACCACTTACATATTTACTTACATAGTTTCCATTTATGGTATTCTTTATTCTTTTGCAAATATCTGTTTCTGTCAACTTGAAGAACGTTTTTATACATTCTTGTAGGAAACAGAAGCTAACATCAAATTCTCTCAGATTTTACTTCTCTGAAAGTCTTTATTTTGCCTTAATTTTTGAAACACATTCCCTTGGATACAAAAATATGAATTATCTCAGGTTCCTATAGAATCATTTACTGCATTTCATTTTCTTGTCCTCTATCTTTTAGAAAATATCTGGTAATCCTTGGTTCTCTCTTCATACCTAAGTGTGAGATAAATAATTAACCTGCCATGTTGGGCTAAGAACCTCAGTAATATAACGTATAATCTTTGTTAATTTGCTACACACAGGTATAATTGTATCATATTTTGATTTTCATTTTTGGTTATCGTAAAGGTAAACATTTAATATCTTATTAAAGTAATAAATTCTTTATGAAAATATATAGGACATTATTGAAATTTAGCTTAATAAATTATCATTGAATATGAGTATACTTTATATAATCCATAACATGTACCCTTCAAAATTATTACATAGAATTTTATAGACTACCATATATAATGTTGGGGAAATATATTTTTCACTTATCCTACTTGTGTAGTTATTAAAAATATTATTTATTGTTTAATTTGCCAAAGAATGATAACAAATAGCTGATTGTGTCTGTACTAATGCCATCAGCCAACATATGAAATAAATATTGAAGCTTTGTAGAAATAAATCAACTCAACGAACAATAATACATGCTATTATTACATGTTCAAAGGAATTTTATTCTTTTGTTGAGTGTATATACATATATATATACACACATATAGACATATAACCATTATTAATGTTAGTAAAACTTATATGCGCTGAAAGCATATACCCAGAAGGAAAAAATTCAAATTCAAATAAAACTACCCCTTATGTTTCTTTTTCTATTTGCCAGAGTGAATATTTGAAATTATATCACTTAAGGGAATAAATACTTTATAATTGATATAAAAATGTAAATAGTGGGGGGTAAATAAAGTTTTCTGGTCAACTTCACTATTTAGATTTTTTTTTCAAGTTCTCAATTTATAGTAAAACTCTGTATAAACTGATTTTCATATCTAATTTAATTATGTATTATCGATGTTTCATCTTGCTAATTAGGTTGAGTTTTATTATTTTACTTGCAATAAAATGTGAAATGTTGCCATGTGAATAACAGTGGCTCTGAGTGATAATTAGTAACAAATAAATTTAAATAAATTCATATAGCTATCTATAGGATGTCCTACAAAATAACTTAAAATTATTTATTTACATATTTGAGAACAAAGTGCTCTCACTGAGGCTCCAAACAGAGTGTCTTTGAAGATTGGATTTGCACTGTGGAGTCTGTTATGTTTGTCCCTAAGAAGTCCAAGTTCTTTAAATGTAAAATTAGAACAAAACAAACAAAAAAACACCAGTCAAGGGACAAGGTTGTTGTTATACTTTAAAATGAAAAATTTTAATGTGATATTTTGTACATCACTTTAAATATCTGGAATTCAATTTGCTCATTGACAAATGAGCAGATTGAATCTGATGATCTGTAGGATCTTCTGGCTCTCACTCTCCTGGAGTCTAATTGGTAAGAACCAGACTTAGACCTGGATTTGCCCTGTCTCTTCCATGGAGTAGCACTGCTCTTGTGCTTTTCAAGTACTTTTACCAACCTTTCAAAGCTTTTCTCATTGCAGCTACTGGCAGCTAAAGTGCCATTTCTTATTTCTACATAGCTGAGGGTAGGGTGGTCCAGAGAGGCACATGTTGTACTGACTAAAAATATAGGCATTTTAATGCAATGTAATTCTCTCCTCCTTCTACTTATTAATAGACACCCAACATATGCATGCCCATCTCATAAAAACATACATGCTGTGCAGTTCTTTAAAGTGATATTAGTAGAAATACTCAAATTGCAGTTTAATTATGTCAATAAATGAATGTCAAAAAAACTAGGGAAAATCTACTTAGAAGACAAACGTGTAAGATCTTTTGTTTATATTTTCCCTGAGCTATCCTATTGCCTCAGTTCCAATAATATGGTTCTTAAGTACATTATCTCCTATGTTACACACCACTGTACATGGATGAAAACTGCCTACCTTACTTCCACTACTGGAATGGAAAGGGAGGTATAAAGAAAATCTTTATTTAAAATCATGTATATTTTGATGCTCTGCTCCAAGATCTATGTAATAAAAAAAAAGAAAAGTTTCCCTGGTTGGAAATATTCAAAATATGGAAAATATAAGAGGATAGAACAGTAAAGAAAGAAATATCAACTCTCTTGTTATGCAATTATAAATTAGTAACTGTGAAAACAATATAGAAAGCTACAAAATGACATTTTTATAATGTTGAATGAAATAAATGAACTGCAAAATTGTATGTGCTGTGAATTTTATTAGATAAATATATAAGATTTTTAATAAAATTTAATAAATTTTAATTAATTTAATGAAAGAGCACAGTAAAATAACAGCAGTTGATTCTTGAAAGAAAGGCATTGTGAGTGAAGTATTTCTCTATTAAATTTTAAAAATTATTTTATTATACTGTAGTGAGAGGTAAAAACTATAAAGTATTTATGAGCCAAAGTATGAAATTTTTTCATGAAAAATAAAATTTTATTAAGACTATATATCCAGGAGAGTTTCAGAGATAAGATTCAAACTAAATATTGCCTAATTCACAAGAATGCACACTATGACACTAAAATACCCTTTATTATTTTGATTTCCCCTACACCAGTGATAAGAGACTTAAAAAATCATGCATTCTTATCCTACATTATGATCTTTAACATGGGCTTCACACTTAAATATGTGCAGCTTATAGTGGTTATAAATAATAGGCATTGTAATTATTAAAATAAATAATTATATTTTATTCCATGATCACCATAAAATCCACATAAATACCACAAAGATAGAGATGGCATGTTAACCACATAGGAAAATAACATAAATTTAGAAAATATATAAATTAGGAAAATGTAAAATTAGAATTTAAAATTTTCTGGTCAAGGCAGAAACTCAAGATAATTTTTAACAGTAAAACTTAACAGAAATATTTATTTGGAATACGAAATATTCCTGAAATAAAAGTACATAGCAACCTAGGTTTACAAGCAAAAAATATTCCAAATTATTATATGGACATTAAAATAAATGGCAAACTAAAACATAATTAGTAAAACTACAGTAGTCTAATGCAGTGCTTCCCTACTGGAATTTGTAGCCCAGCTCTACTTTTGGAGACCTATGTCAGAAGCACTACTCTTCCCTTGGAAATACACAACCTAGGAATTCACATCTTCCTTGCTGAGATTCATTTAATTTTCTTACTAAACCATTGTTATTGACAAAAGCAAATAATTTCCCTCAGTTTGATGAAAACAAATTAAAAACAACAAAAATAATTTATTTGGAGTATAGTTCCTATGTTATAGAATATAGTCACTATAGTCAGACAATCTATAGACTATTATGTTCAACTTATATTGATACAAATTCAAAAGATGCATTTTTAAATTGAAGTTAAGACAAAAACAATCAGAAGTTGTTAAATCATGCCATAAAATTTTTCTTTGAAAAATATCAAAGGATTTGTTCAAGATGGTAGAGTAGAAGGATGTGCACTCACTCTCTCTTGCAAGAAAACCATAACCACAATTAATTTCTTGGACAACCATCGACAGGAGCACACTGGAACTCACCAATGGGGACACCCCACACCCAAAGACAAAGGAGAAGCCACAATGAGATGGTAGGAAGGGCACAATCATGATAAAATCAACTCCCATAACTGCTGGGTGGGCGACTCACGAACTGGAGAACAATTATATCACAGAAGTTCACCCACTATAGTGAAGGTTCTAAACCCCACATAAGGCTTCCCATCCTGGGGGTCTGGCAACAAGAGGAGGAATTCCCAGAGAATCAGACTTTGAAGGCCAGTGGGATTTGATTATAGGACTTCAACAGGTCTAGTGGAAACAGAGACTCCACTCTAATCCTGCAGCCTGCGGAAAGAAAACCACAATCACAGAAAGATAGATGAAATGAAAAGGCAGGGGACTACATACCAGATGAAGGGACAAGATAAAACCCCAGAAAAACAACTAAATGTAGTGGAGATAGGCAACTTTCCAGAAAAAGAATTCAGAATAATGATAGTGAAGACGATCCAGGACCTTGGAAAAAGAATGGAGAAGATGCAAGAAATGTTTAAGAAAGACCTAGAAGAATTAAGGAACAAACAAACAGAGATGAACAACACAATAACTGAAATAAAAAATACCCTAGAAGAAAGAAATAGCAGAATAACTGAGGCAGAAGAATGGATAAGTGACCTGGAAGATAGAATTGTGGAAATCATTGCCACAGAACAAAATACAGGGAAAAGAACAAAGAGAAAGACAGCCTAAGAGACCTCTGGGACAACATTAAATGCACCAACATTTGCATTATAGGGGACCCAGAAGGAGAAGAGGGAAATGACCTGAGAAAATACTTGAAGAGGTTATAGTAAAAAATTTCCCTAACATGGTAAGGGAAATAGCCACCCAAGTCCAAGAAGCACAGATAGTCTCAGGCAGGATAAACCTAAGCAGAAACATGCTGAAACACATAGTAATCAAGTTGACAAAAATTAAACACAAAGAAAAATTATTAAAAGCAACAAGGGAAAAACAACAAAAAACATACAAGGGAATTCCCATAAGGTTAACAGCTGATTTCTCAGCAGACTCTGCAAGCCAGAATGGAGGGGCATGGTATATTTAAAGTGATAAAAGAACCTGCAACCAAGAATACTCTACACAGCAAGGATCTCATTCAGATTCAACAGAGAAATCAAAAGCGTTATTCACAAGCAGAAGCTAAGAGAATTCAGCACCACCAAAGCAGCTCTACAACAAATGCTAAAGGAACTTCTCTAAGTGGGAAACACAAGAGAAGAAAAGGAGGTACAAAACAAAACAAAACAAAACAAAACCAGAACAATTAAGAAAATGGTAATATTAACATACATATCGATAATTACCTTGAATGTAAATGGACTAAATGCACCAACCAAAAGAAATAGACAGGCTGAATGGATAAAAAAACAAGACCCATATGTACTCTGTCTACAAGAGACTCACTCAGATCTAGGGCCACATACAGACGGAAAGTGAGGGGATGGAAAAAGATATTCCATGCAAACGAAAGTCAAAAGGAAGCTGGAGTAGCAATACTCATATCAGATAAAACAGACTTTAAAATAAAGACCGTTACAAGAGACAAGAAAGGACATTACATAAAGATCAAGGGATCAAACCAAGAAGAAGATATAACAATTGTAAATATTTATGTACCCAACATAGGAGCACCTCAATACATAAGGCAAATGCTATCAGCCATAAAAGGGGAAATCAACAGTAACACAATAATAGTGGGGGACTTTAACACCCCACTTACACCAATGGACAGATCATCCACACAGAAAATTAATAAGGAAACACAAGCTTTACATGACTCATTAGACCAGATGGACTTGATATTTATAAGGTATTCCATCTAAAAACAACAGAATACACTTTCTTCTCAAGTGCACATGGAACATTCTCCAGGATAGATCATATCTTGGGTTACAAATCAAGCCTTGGTAAATTTAAGAAAATTGAAATCATATCAAGCATCTTTTCTGACCACAACACTATTAGATTAGAAATAAATTATAGGAGAAAAACCTTAAAAAAAATAAACACATGGAGGCTAAATAATATGCTACTAAATAAGCAAGAGATCACTGAAGAAATCAACGAGGAAATCAAAAAATACCTAGAGAGAAATGACAAGGAAAACACAGCGATCCAAGTCCTATGAGATGCAGCAAAAGCAGTTCTAAGAGGGAAGTTTATAGCAATACAATCCTATGTCAAGAAACAAGAAAAATCTCAAATAAACAATCTAACCTCACACCTAAAGGAACTAGAGAATGAAGAGCAAACAAAATCCAAATTTAGTAGAAGAAAAGAAATCATAAAGATCAGAGCAGAAATAAATGAAATAGAAACAAAATAATAGCAAAGATCAATAAAACTAAAAGCTGGTTCTTTGAGAAGATAAACAAAATTGATAAACATTTAGCAAGACTCATCAAGAAAAAGAGGGAGAGGACTCAAATCAATAAAATTAGAAATGAAAAAGGAGAAGTTACAACAGACACCACAGAAACACAAAACATCGTAAGAGACTACTACAAGAAACTATAGGCCAATAAAATGGACAACCTGGAAGAAATGGACAAATTCTTAGAAATGTATAACCTTCCAAGACTGAATCAGGAAAAATAGGAAATATGAACAGACCAATCACAAGTAGTGAAATTGAAACCGTGATTAAAAATCTTCCAACAAACAAAAGTCCAGGACCAGACAGCTTCACAGGTAAATTCTATCAAACATTTAGATAAGAGCTAACATCCATCCTTCTCAAACTCTCACAAAAAATTGCAGAGGAAGGAACACTCCCAAACTCATTCTATGCAGCCACCATCACCCTGATACCAAAACCAGACAAAGATAATACAAAAAAAGAAAATTACAGACTAATATCACTGATGAGTATAGATGCAAAAATCCTCAAGAAAGTACTAGAAAACAGAATCCAACAACACATTAAAAGGATCATACACCATGTTCAAGTGGGATTTATCCCAGGGATGCAAGGATTCTTCAATATATGTTGTCAATCAATGTGATACACCATATTAACAAATTGAAGAATAAAAACCATATGATCATCTCAATAGATGCAGAAAAAGCTTTTGACAAAATTCAACACCCATTTATAATAAAAGCTGTCCAGAAAGTGGGCATTGAAGCAACCCACCTCAACATAATAAAGGCCATATATGACAAAACCACAGCAAACATCATTCTCAATGGTGAGAAACTGAAAACATTTCCTCAAAGATCAGGAACGAGACAAGGATGTCCACTCTCACCACCATTATTCAAAATAGTTTTGGAAGTCCTAGCCATGGCAATCATAGAAGAAAAAGAAACAACGGAAAGACAAATTGGAAAAGAAGAAGAAGTAAAACTGTCACTGTTTGCAGATGACATGATACTTTACATAGATAATCCTAAAGATGCCACGAGAAAACTACTTGAGCTAATCAACAAATTTGGTAAAGTTGCAGGATAAAAAATTAATGCACAGAAAGCTCTAGCATTCCTATATACTAACAATGAAAAATCAGAAAGAGAAATTGAGGAAACAATCCCATTCACCATTGCAACAAAAAGAAAAAAAATACCTAGGAATAAACCTAACTAAGTAGGTAAAAGACCTGTGTTTATAAGACCGTGATGAAAAAAATCAAAATTGATACAGAGAGATATACCATGTTCTGGGATTGGAAGAATCAACATGGTGAAAATGATTATATTACCCAAAGCAATCTACAGATTCAGTGCAATCCCTATCAAATTACCAATGGTATTTTTTACAGAACTAGAACAAAAAACCTTAAAATTTGTATGGAGATACAAAAGATCCCGAATAGCGAAAGCAATGCTGAAAAAAAAAGAAAGTGGAGCCAGAGGAATCAGACTCCCTGGCTTCACACTATACTACAAAGCTACAGTAATCAAGACAATATGGTACTGGCCCAAAAACAGAAATATAGATCAATGAAACAGGATAGAAAGCCTCGAGATAAACCCATGCATCTATGGTCAACTAATCCATGACAAAGGAGGCAAGGATATACAATGGAGAAAATACAGTCTCTTCAATAAGTGTTTCTGGGAAAATGGGACAGCTACATGTAAAAGATTTAATTTAGAACACAAAACCATACACAAAAATAAACTCAAAATGGATTAAAGACCCAAATGTAAGGACGGACAACATAAAACTCTTAGAGGAAAACATAGGAAGAACACTCCTTAACATGAATCATAACCAGATCTTTTTTGACCCACTTCCTAGAGTAATGGAAATAAAAAAAAAAAAAAATAAATGGGACCTAATGAAACTTAAAAGCTTTTGCACAGCAAAGGAAACTATACATAAGACCAAAAGCAACCCTCAGAATGGTAGAAAATATTTGCAAATGAATTAATAGACAAATGATTAATCTCCAAAATATATAAATATCTCATGCAGCTCAATATCCAAAAGACAAACAACCCAATAAAAAATGGGCAGAAGACCTAAATAGACATTTCTCTAAAGAAGACATATGGATGGCCAACAAACACGTGAAAAGCTGCTCAACATCACTAATTATTAGAGAAATGTGAATCAAAACTACAATGAGGTATCACCTCACACCGGTTAGCGTGGGCATCATCAGAAAATCTGCAAACAGTAAATGCTGGAGAGGGTGTAGAGAAAAGGGAACCCTCTTGCACTGTTGGTGGGAATGTAAATTGATACAGCCACTATGGAGAACAGTATGAAGGTTCCTTGAAAAACTAAAACTAGAGTTATCATATGACCCAGCAATCCCACTCCTGGGCATATACCCAGAGAACACCATAATTCAAAAAGACACATGCACCCCAATGTCCATTGCAGCACTATTTACAATAGCCAGGTCATGGAAGCAACCTAAATGCCCATCAACAGATGAACAGATAAAGAAGATGTGGTACATATATACAATGGAATATTACTCAGCCATAAAAAGGAATGAAATGGAGCTATATGTAATGAGGTAGATAGACCTAGAGTCTGTCATACAGAGTGAAGTAAACCAGAAAGAGAAAAACAAATACCGTATGCTAACTCATATATATGGAATCTAAAAAAAAAATGGTACTGATGAACCCAGTGACAGGGCAAGAATAAGGATGCAGATGCAGAGAATGGACTGGAGGACACAGGGTTGGCGGGGAAAGGGGGGCAAAGGGGAAGCTGGGACGAAGTGAGAGAGTAGCATAGACGTATTTACACTATCAACTGTAAAATAGATAGCTAGTGGGAAGTTGCTGTAAAACAAAGGGAGATCAACTCGATGATGGGTGATGCCTTAGAGGGCCAGGACAGGGAGAGTGGGAGGGAGTTGTGGAAGGGAGGGGATATGGGGATATATGTATAAATACAGCTGATTGATTTTGATGTACCTCAAAAGCTCGTACAAGAGTGTAAAGCAATTATATTCCAATAAAGAGCTTAAAAAAATGTCTAGAAGCTCTCATTTGATTTTGATATATCTGCCACATGACTTAAGTGTAAACTACACTTCCATCCAGGTTGAATACTAAAAATATATGGAAAAATCAGTCTCAATTTCATTTTCAATCTTTTGAGTAGTGTTTCAAAGCTTCTAATTATTATTGCTTTTTGGCACAAATGCATAGAATTTTAGGTATATTTTGGTGTAGCCTGGGAACTTACCTACCAATAATTGTTCTGTTTATCTGATAAAAATTTATTCAGAATTTCAAAATGTGCAATTTAAGAATTACCTTGAAGGCACTACTTTTATTTATTTTTTATTTTTTGAGTTCCCTGCAAGCAATATAACATATTTCAGATTTATACTCTGAATTTTTGCTAAGGTATTGCCGCTAGCATTCTGTATGTGTCAGAGGACATTGGAGTAACCTTAGAAAAAGCTAAATGAGAATGGAACAAGGTAGCAGTAACTGGATGTGTTAGCAGAGCACAATGTCATACAAATGGAAGGCATAAGTCATGTTTCATGAAAGTTGGCTGTTTTGCAGGGATTGTCTGTCTCTTAGTTCACCATACTGGGCTCTTTTACTTGTAGTAAGTATGGTTGCATGCTGTCAAGGCATAGTCAAGTGGGTGGATTAAAAGTAGTTTGGATTAGACCAGCATTGAGATTTGAGAATTAATTGTTAAGTGATTTTTAAGAATGGCAGAAGAAGGTTAATAGTTGGAAGAAGTAAAGAAAAATGAACAAGTGCTATTTTTACATTTGTCAGTCTATTTTCTTACATTTTCCTCTTAAGATTGCTGAGTCAAGAGGATCTCAATTTTTTTTTGCAAAAATACAAGATTTTATATAAGGAAGTGTTAAAATAAGTTTAAATCAACAAGGTTTTAAAAATCAAATTGACTCATTTTTAAAGTGAGATAAAATCAAAACGAGTTACCAACAAAAGGAGGCTGAAATTGGGTCATGTTAATAAAATGGAAAAAGCGTGAACAACCTGATGAAGCTTGGCAGTTTCATGATCACAAACATTCCCTGCTAAGATAATGAGCTTGACAATAACTCTTCTCATTCTTAAGACATGATAGCAAAAGTCATTGTACAAAATCTCAGAATGAGGGCAATTCATGCTGACTACAGAATCATTCCATAGTGACGAAAAGAGTGTATGATTGATGCATTATTATAGAGTGAGCTCCTGCATTTTCATACAGGAAGGACAAGAATAAAAATGACATTATTTTTCTCATAATATATGGGTGATGCAGCCAGAGAGCTCAAGTAATGGTGGATGATTTGCAAAAGGTGATTCTTTGGATTAATTTACCCAGGTGTTGAAAATGACAATGAAAATTCCAACAGGAAAGATTTGTTTCAAAATGCCTAGTTCAGCAAGACCACATTTATGCAACTTCTAAGCAGCACTCAGGTTTATCCAATATTTTTGATGCATAAATAATTATTTTATATCATATCCATCACCTCCATCTCCCATCACTAGCTTAAGAAGATATTCCAACATATAAACATATTAGATGGAATCTCCTGTGTTAGTTGATACCCTAAGCTGCTTCTTCATCTGCTTTTTGTAATAGTAAGAAAAGGCCCAAGTCTATCAAGAATATCTATATTTTAAATACATAACATAAATCATGATAATCTCAAAGAGAGTTAAGTATATGTTATCCAACCTCCTAAAAGAAATATTAGTTATCATTGGTCAAATATTCTGGTTGTCAGATTTAACTATCAAATTTTATTTAAACCCAACTATTTAGGGGCTTTTAGGGACTTTAGGGGAAATGACAGGATCCCAAAAGGTCCATCTACCTGTGAAAATAGGCAGGGTTGGAGAGTCATGACTAATGATCCCGGTTATATGCTTATGCTCCTCAGTGATCTTCTGTAGGTACAAGAGATTGATTTAAAGGAATGGGAAATCCATATAAGATATGATTAATTGCCCTAGTATATGACTATGGTTGACAGATATCTGTGTTATGCACTTTGCTTAACAAGGGTTCAGAGCAGGACTAAAACTGGCAATTTTCTCCAGCTATGCCCTTTGGGAGTCCTACTTTGATAAAATGTAGCTTCCAGGTTTTTTTGTGTGTTTTTTTTTTCATTTTTTTTTTGTTTTTAGCTTCCAGGTTTGAAGTACCCTACAATAGCTTGACAGACTACTACAGTCTCTCAAATGACAAATCATAGCAACTGTGAGTTAGTATTTCTCATGTAGAAAGAAAGTAGGAACTAGAAACCTTCCAATGGGTGCTGTGCCAAATTCCAAAATAGATATGGAGAAAAATGTCTGTATCCTCAGTTCTTTACCTGATTTTTCTCTTTCTTTTTTCCCAAATTTGCACCCTCCTTCCAGCATTCCTTTTGTAGTTTTAGAATGTTGCTAGTAGGCTGGGATACTGCAGAAGATAATTGATTGAGAGGGGGAGTAAGGATAACAAATCCATCCCTTACTTGAATTCCCAGACCATGCCACCTAACACAGTGTCCTCTAAGGAAATGGTACTATTTTCTGATCTACAAAACATATAATAAGCAAGGAGATGCCCTACTAGTAGATGCAAGTTATTTTCCTTGAGCAGTGAGAAAAGCAGCTTCTGAGAAATGTTTTTTCAGTGTTTAGTGGAAGATTCCAATCTCTCGTCCATATCTTCCTGAACACAGGGCTGAGCCTCTGATCCACAATGACCCTAATGTGGTGTCTGTTCTCTCAGCCATATATGTTGCTCTGGGAAAATCAGAGGAGCTAAGCTAGGCTGTGCCAAGTCTTTCCTGGGATTTTTAAAAATTTCAATTGGTGGACATGATCCTTATGTGAATTCAGCATCAGTGATGGTTATCCCTATCCAGCCATGAACTCCATCATCTCCTCAACCATCCATTTCAATAAGTGATTCCATTGCATATATAGGTACTGGTGTATAATGTTTAAATGTGGACACTGGCATTTGAAAAGTCTTCATTTAAATACCAGTAACACTCTTGTTATGGGGTTAGCCACTTTAGGTGAGCTATGTAAGTTACCAGTCTAGGGTCTGATATGTATGGAAATAATAGTTTTTCATCAGCGGCATGCCATGTTGTTGTGATTATACCATCCCTGGACTACTGTATGTGTTCAATACATATTACAAACTTTTATTATTTATGAGTTTTGTAAGGCATTATAAATATGTGTTTGGTTGAAGAACACAATTCCTCTTTGCCCTTGTTCCTTTGAACCCTGAATCGAGATATGCATTATTATTAATGTCATTTTGTTGTTTTCAACTTGCTGGCACAGATGCATTTTAAACTTCAAAATGGCTTGTATAATGCAGGCATTTAAAAAATAGCATTAATAATTATTTACCTGCCATTACTGAGAACTATTTCTACCATATTTTCTATGCCATTTATATACATCATACCATTTTAAGCTACCAAAAAGCTGTGCAATGTGTATTTTATTGTCCCCACAGAGAGACTAAATAAATTGCCCAAAGTAATACATATTGTACTAGACTAAGCACTTTAACTCAAGCTTTTTAAATCCAGAAGTCATTTTCTCTACCATCGTGGTCTATTGCTTATTATTACCAATATCTATATATTCCATTAATTAAATAACCCTCTTCTGCATCAATCCTATTCTCTCAAATGAATTAAAATATTTTCCAAGTTTTGTTTAGACATAGTTTAATCATGATAAGAAAAATTAAATATATTATTATCATTCACATTTATGCTCTTCTCGACATAATTAGATCTTGAAGTGGTAGAATTTTCCCAGGATGGATGGAACACTATAAAGGAACTTCAAATTTGGATTTCAGCCCAAATGCAAACACTGGTTTAAATAGACATTAAATATTAGTGTTAAACATTAGAAACGCACTAAGACCAGCAATAAAATCTCATAGGAAACCTAGCTTTGAGTTATAATCAGATACAAACTCTTCACATACATAATTAAAAGTGTGATAGATTGTGGGGGTTTTTTTTTATTATTATTAAATAGGGTGATTACAGCCAAATACATTGGTTTAGTGTGGTCATTAAAGTGATGGCATAGATATTACATTTCCTAAATTAAGTGTAATTGCATATATAATTACAGATACATAAGAAAACAAAAATAAGCAAATCAGTTTGCTAAAGCCAGACATTCTTTAAAACACAGCTACCCAAACCTATTTTGCCTCTTTCTTATCTTTCAAGGGGAGATTTTTAACTGGTAAGAACAGAAAAAAAAAATCAATATTAGAGAATTGAAAACTATGATTTGTGAGATTATAGGAAAGTCTCATTGCTTAAAATCAACTCAGATCTCTAGGTCTTGAAAATTCAGCTTTCAGAATTGACTAATATATTAAGCACATTCTGGAAGACTGACAATTGATAAATATTGCCTTCCTTGTTTTATTTGTTTGTTTTTAAACAGAGCATTAGCTATTCAAATTTTTTAATTTTTTTTGAAAAATGCAAATTGGTGAAATTTGCATCTTTCCCATGCAGAATAACTACATAAACTATTGATGTGATGATTTAGGTAAATTATAAAGAAAAAATGATGATCACTGGGAGCCACCAAAAGTTTACGAAAAGAAGCAAAATTGTTTTTGTTTTTCTTCAATACAGTTGCTCAGCTGGTGGCTTAGAAAATGTTTTATAACACATCAGTTGTTCTCATCTTTTTAACTATGTTTGCATAATGTGCATTATTATTTCCTTATATGTATATTTTTAATGAACTCACTTTTGTTTTTACTCAAATACAAGTATTTGGAAAGGGAACTTGTTGGTAAAAGGAAGTGGAAAAGATGTGTGTTGAAGGGAAGAAAAAACATGGCTTCGAAGAGAAAGCTGCAGTCAGATTTAGGGGGTAGACTGAAAATTCCAGAGGCAGCTGGAGAGAAATAAGTCTGAATATGATAGAGGCCCCAAGGAACCTAGAGCAAGATCTGTTGGGTAGATAAAGAACATGGGTTGAAAGCAAGTACTGAGATATCTGGTAGACATATAAGAGAGAGTACAGTCATGGACAGAAAAGTTGGAACAAGAATAGGAGTAATTAGGGACTTTCTTGGCCGTACAGTAGTTGGGACTCCAAGTTTACAGTGCAGAGGGCACGGGTTTGGTCCCTAGTTCAGGAACTAGGGTCCTGCATGCTACATGGTGCAGCCAAGAAAACAAACAAAAAAGCCAAAACAAAACAAAAGGAAACAATAAACAAGAGTAATTCGGGCAGGAATCTTCAGATATTGGGTTGCAAGAATAGTGGAGCAAAAGTCTACTCAAGAGAGTCACAGGTAACTATTGTTCCCCAAAGAATATTTTATAAAATTGAAGTGTTCTTTTAGAGTTAATATTTGGGTGTGATGATTGTTAAACTATGAAGAAAGATATTAAAGGAAGTGGTGTGAAGGTAGGACTCTGAGCTAGATCCAGTTTGCTTCTACTCTGAGGGTGACAGCTTTTTAAATCTTTTTGATCCTTCATCAACCCAAGAAATAGACTTTATCCCACCTTTTTCTACATGACCTTAGAACCTGGCTCAATGTCTAGTGATGAATTAATGATACCAAGGGGAAAAGAGGTCATTGTTGGCTGAGAGATGCACCCAACTAGAGAAAAAGGTGCACAGATGAGAGCTGACCTGTTGGAAAATTTTTAGGAGCTATAGCATGAGGACTAAGATCAAAGCCAACAGGTAATCCATATAAGGGGTTTAGGATGTAGAAGGGGAACCCATGGAGCTGAGACCCATGTGCCGTCACTAAGAAGATGAAGGAAAAGTGAGATTAAGGGGATCCGGGTATGAGAGATGGATAATGAATTGAGGCTCAAAAGTTGGTGCCATGGGAAAGGTGGGGACTCAGGAACTTACTTTTGGAGAGAGAATCTGGGAAATAGGTGTCACTGAGCTCAGACCTTATAGATCACCTAAGGAGAGAGAATCAGATGGTTGGAGAGAGAAGCAGTTAGGGTAGCCCCACTTCAACAGGATGCGTAGATTGTCCTCCTGGACTGGAGGCTTCTCAAGCACTATGTAAAAGCACAAGATAAAAAATACTAGGTTAAAAACTTCAGTTAGGTCTCTAATAGTCCATCATTATCCTTCTAAGAATAAAGAAACCTAGGCTTTATAATAAGACAGAGAAATTCCAAACTAATGTTCCCAGAAAAATTGGACTGATGTTTTAGTTTTCAATAGGAAAGAAAAAGGAAAGAAAGCACTCGTTATTTTACCAGAAATTATTTAATACAAGAAACTGGTTGAATGAATATTGGAGAAATTACAATGCAAAAGGGGAACACTGAAGTATCACATTCCTAGGGCTGTTAGCAGGAAGCAGCTATCATTCCTCAGAATGTCAAATAAAGTGACCATTTTCATGTTATTAGAAAGTAGAAGTTTGGAGAAGAGACCCTGTGGAATAGGCACCATAGTTTTGAGGATGTGATGCTACAAAACAGGTGTTAATGACTCAGAAACATGGAAAAGGAGAACTTCTAGAACTAGAAGTTTTGAGGAGGGATTGACAGTGGCTGACACTGGCACCTCTGAGGCCAGTTTTGAGAGTGTTGAAAGAAGCTTCTGATTGCGGCTGTCAAGGTGAAATCCCCTTGTTGGGATGAGATAGAATTCAAATAAAAAGAAACAAAAGAAACAAGTCAATTCTTTGTCATCTCCAGACTTCCAGTTTTCTCTCGCTCTATCTATTGGCACAAACTAACAGTACACCAGCTGGCGAAGGAGAAAGGTAATTTCCAGAGTCTCAGCTCCAGCTTCATACACACATGCACCCACAAAGGATGGACTTGGAGCTGAGAGGCAAAACCTTAATAACATATAAATGTCAACTTTGAGACGCTTCACGATTGCTTTCCTGAGATATCTGTTCTTAGTTATTTCCTCTTCAATTTTTTCATAAATAGCTTATATAACATAGTTGACATTATAACTGTATATGACTGAAACATGGAAGTTTTTCCTGTCATGATAATTAACAGAAAGAATCCTTAGCATTCTCAAGGGGGTGACATAACTTAAAATTTTATTAATGAAAGATTAAAGAACAAATATAAAATCCAAAACTGGTCTGAAATCAGAAAGGAAATTTCTGACTGTTAATTGAATGAGTCAGTAGAGTAAAATGACAGTCAGATAAACTTATATAATCCTACATTTTACTAGTGTTTCCCTTAGTGGTATCATTATGGTAGCTAATATATGTTGAGTGTATTCTATATCAAGTGCTTTACAGGCATTATTTTATTAATAACACACCCACAAACTCTCAGAGGTAGATTCAATTAGTATCTCCATTTTATCTATGAGGGAATGGAGGCTTAAAATGCATAAGTATTTGCCTAAGCTTACACAGTAAGTGGTGAAAGGATGCAAATCTAACCTAATCCCGAACACTTAACTAGCATGTTATATATCTGTGGTAGACAGAATAATAGCCCTCCAAATATGTCCAAGTCCTAATTCCTAGAACCTCTGAGTATGTCACCCCCCATCGTGATAAGGATTTTGACCACCTGATTAAGGATCTTGAGATGCGGTTTTTAACCTGGATTATCTGAGTGGACACAGTGTAATCACAGGGACCCTTACAAGTGAAACAGGGAGGCAGAAAAGTCAGCATTAGAGGAAGAGATATGAAGACTGAAGCAGAGTCAGAGTGATGTGATATGAGGAAGACTCAACCAGCCTTTGCTGGCTTTGAAGCTGGAAGTGGTTACTACCTATGGAATGCAGGCAGCCTTTAGAAGCTGGAAAAGGCAAAGACTCAGATTTTCCTGAAGACTGTCCAGAAGAAATGCAGCCCTGCTCACTGACACGTTGATTTGGGTCCAGGGAGACCCACGTCAGATGTCTGACCTCCAGAATTATAAGATAATATACTTGTGTTTTTTAAGCCACTGAGTTTGGTGTGATTTGTTAGAGCTGCAATAGGAAGCTGAACAATATATTTTTACTACAAGACAAAGGGCTATCTCATTTTCTTGCTCCCAGTTAATGAGACATCTGTTCTCTAATCTGCATGTCTCTCTTAAAAAACAAAAAAAGACAAACTAATGAACACTCAAAGAGACACAAAATAAGCTGTTGCTGGTTTGCTTAAGCTGACCGATTTCTCTCTCTAACACCCCAGATATGATGGGAAATTCTTTCAGCTCTGATTTTCAGATGTATCTGGGATCTACTTCTCAACACTTCTCCCTCATCCATCTGACACCTGCATTTTCCCATGGATCATCACAGTAGCTTCTCAGATATTTACTCTGAATCCTACATTGGCCTCTCCAGCTCCTTTTCAATTCAGTAGCTAAAGTTATCTTTTTGAAACCAATATCGTAGACTGTTTCCACTTAAGTACACTTTTATATTTTCTGTGAGTGTTAATTTATATGAGACCTATTATTTTTGTAGATTTATTTATTAAATTGCCATTTTACTAAAATTACTATCATTGTCGTATTGATTGTTTTGAGTTCCCAGAAATTTAATCATATTAACTTCAGAGATAGTTTATCTTTCACTTTCAGTTCTTATACTCTAAGGTCTTGATCTTGTCTAATTGGAATGGCTAATACCTCCATTACATTATTAAATAGTGGTGTAGAGAGTTTGATTACTTGTCTTACTTTTACCTCTGTGAGAAAGTCTCATATTTCCCTCGTTAACTAAAATACTCTGTCAGACCAAAGTGTATCTTTCAACCCAAATGCCAACCAGGGTTCAGTATATTTATATGATCATGTATACAAGATCATGTTAAGAATTCTGGTACCCAACAAGTCCTATTTTATTGAGTATTTTAAATATGAAAAGGCATTGACATTGTGACATATCTTCTTAATATCTATTGAGATGAAAAAGTGTAATTTTTCTCCTTAGTTCTTTTCATAAAATTATGTGATATTATTGGAGTTTCTATTATTTAACTATCCCTGCGTTCCTGGAATAAGTTGCACTTATTTATGACATATTATACTTTTAATGCACTTTTGGGTTCTATCTGCTAACATTATAATTAAGATTTTGCATTTATTTTTATTAGTAAGATTGGTCTATAGCTTTTTTTGCTTTTGGTTGTAATCTTTATCAGGTTTCAATATTAAAGTTTTACTCATTTCATAAGAGAAAGTTAGAACTTTATCTTTTTTATGCTGTAGAAGAATTTAAGTATCACTGGGACTGTTGTTTTAAGTTTGTATCTAGTATCCTTTCTGTAGGATTCCTTAATTTCTCTTTTTCCTTTTATGGCATTTGGTCAATTAGACACTATCCATCCTGATTAATTTTGATAAATTATAATTTTCTAGAAAATTATCTGCTTCATCCACTTTTCCAAATTTATTTGTAGGAACATAACAAAAACATCTTTAAGTTAATTTATTGTCTCTATTTCAACATTGTTATTCATTATTTCTAAGCGTGGGTATTTGAAATTTTTCTTTTGTTAAGATTAGTGTTCTAAATTATTGATTTTTCAAAAATGGTTCTTGAAAAAAAACTTTTATTGCTGCTTTACTACCTTACATCAATGTGTAATTTTTTTTGCACTCATTTTTCTTTAGCTTCTTTTTGTTTAAATTATTTTAGTTCTTTTTAGGAAAGTACATAATTTATTTTTATGATAATTATTAACGACTACTGTTACTATCATTTTAAAAGTCTGCAATTCTCCTTTGACCCATGAGTTGCTTAGTAACATTTTTTTCCTTGGATGGAAATGTTGTTTTGGTTTTCTTTTTTCTGTTCATACATTATTTTATTGCAGTGTGGTCTGGAAGGTCCGCTTTTATTATTTGTCTTCTCTAGAACCTATTGGAGCTAACTTTGTGGCTAAGATATGGTCAAATTTCATAAATAATTGTATGTATTTATATGTGTCAGACTTCTAAACATATTTATGAATTATAAAAGGAGAGGTAGATTCATGTACAGAGAAAACAAGATGAGCTTAAGCATTTTATTCATAAAGTTTTGTCCTTAATTCAAAGACTGAAAATCAACAATTCTCTTAAACTTTCTGGTAATTAATTACTTCAATTGTTACATGAATTTATGACCAGGTAATCTTTTTCAATGACTTTTGTGACATTGTGCAAAAATCTGAACATCCAGAGCTAACTACAGGTGATGTTTTGAAAGATAACTTTTTAAACGTTTATTGATTGTGCATGTTTGTAATTATTCCTTCATTTATAATGTTGTATACCAGGCTTATGGTCCTGGTTTGCTAAATTGCTCTCTTTTTTTACTCAAAATGCATAAAATTATGTTGCAGATAACTTCTTATTTAGTATCAGATATTTACCCAAAAAAAAAACCTCAATTTTTTTCCATTTTTATCTAAGAAATGTGCATAGCATAGACACACATTATATGTGGACACTTTGCAATTCTCAATTCTAAGGCTAACCCCTCTGAAACATGTTTTCCTATTTTTTCTCTGAAGCAGAGATCAGGAGAGTGTATTATCTACTCTGAGATAAATAGATTATTTTTGTGGCTTCGGAAATGTCTAATTCAGATATATACTTCTAAATCCAATCGAAACTTTAACTCAAGGAAATACTTTTGAGGTTTTTGGATGCTTACCACACAATAAGGCTAGCACACAAATAACTACTTCTGCAACTTTAAATTACTTTATATTTTTATTGAAAAACTTGGCAGGGTTCATAGATAAATTTTCAGTCTTCATTTTGAAATTCCCTAGTCTGAGAGCAGACAGTGCTCCCAGACTAGGAAATTTCAGTAAAAGCTATTGGGCCCTATATCTTTGTTGGAAGTGTCGTTGCTTAATTACTTCTACTTATTAAGACACTCATCCTGGATAACTAAAGTTATAATCCAGAGTCAGTGTTGCAAGGACAGTAGAATGTCCATTTCAACTTGACTGCAAATTGATTCAGGATAGGCAAGCTTAGACTTGATGGTCAACAATTGTGACTTTCTCTTATCCATGTTTAATTTCGTGATAACAACAAAATCTATAAACTAATATGTTTAACATCTTTATGTTTTTATATCTTAGAATTTAAGAAACTGATTTTTTAAATAGCATCTTCTAGCACTGGTGTGTGCGTGTGTGTGTGCTCAAGTTATATGTACAAAGGAGAGACATGCTTAGATATGTCACGTGACATTAGCCTTTTTAACTTCAGTGAATGTGCAAGGAAAAAAAACTATGATTTTACTCTTAGAAAGCATTAGTTGAAGAGTCTAGTGTACTAACCACAGTAGAGAGATATCCATTAACTTAGAGTTTAATTTTAACAATTATGCATTCTTTAATTTAGATTTCAGAAAGCATATTTAACCTTCCATGTGTTCAGTTGTGCCATTTTAATGTTTAACCTCTGAATAGAGATTACATTTACCAACCTTATCTTTGAACAGTTTCACCTTTTTGCTTAATTAGAAACAAACAGACAAAAACAAAAATGTTAAATTGAGTGGTAAGTCAAAAAAAATAACTACATATATGAAATATCAGGGTAACTTTCCTAGCATTGTGAAGTAGTGGACATATTGAAAATTAAAGGTAGCCTTAATGAGAATTAATAAATGGAGTAGGAAGCCAGCACAATCCTTCCCTCATGGCTGCAAGCTGCCACTAGTAGTTTAGCAATGTTACTAATAATAAAATAATGCAAACTGATATTTCTGAATATGTAATGAATGCTGTATGAATTTGTTTCTATTAATGTTTTTATGTATCATTTTGTAAGTAACATTCATATATTGAGAAAAAATTTGTCCTCATTACTAGCCTAACTTCTCATCCTGTATCTTTCCCTTGTATGAATTAGGATGCTTCTGGAAGTATGTAGTATAATACCTGAGAAAGCGTTAGTTTGATGGTTAAGCATCTCAGTTATTTTATGTTTTATACATTTTCTGACATTCCCTTGACCTTCCTCGTATTCAGCAAATGGCATGTGCAGATCCAAAAATGACATCTTTCTGAACAGCATCTAAAGACCAGAAGGGAAGGGAATAAAGAAGCATATTCCTCTTGAATCTTTTTTATCAAGAAAATATCTATCCCCAAGTCTTCATCCCACCTCCCAGGGAACTCCCCCACCTTCCTGTTATATGTCATAGGCTGACATAATTTTTGCTCCTAAATTCTTGTTCTCACTATATCTATCTATTCTGTACTTCAAGAAACAGACATCAATCAGGATAGACCCTGTAAGTGATTTATTAGAAACAAAACATGTGAAGGATAAATGGTGAGGGAATAAGAGTAGGTAGGGAAAGTCTTAAGACACCGTGTGGATAGACTCCTTTAAAAATGAGAGAGAAAAAAGATGAGGCATTTCTCAGATAACTCTGATAAAGTTTCAACCCTGTCGATGAGGAGCCCCTAAGCAAAGGTTGCCTATTGCAGGAGTCCTGCGTCACGCAGGGTTGAGCCATCTCTAGTACCCGAACACTCAGTCACTGATGGGAGGAGAAAGAGGAGCATCGAGGTTTAACATAAACACCAGAGTGGACTCAAAGGGGAAGAAGCTGATGGAACTACCAGTCCACTCTGTTTCCCTAGAAGTTCTCTTGAATGGGCCCCGAGCAGTACACCTTCATGGCCACCACAGTTCATCCTTTGGTCTGCATAGATCCATTTCTCCACCCATATTCTGAAGCAGCAACTGCATGGATCCCTACAGGAAAACCTTTGAAAGGGAAGTTAGCGAGATGGACCATGGTCACTGTCACTGAAGTTGTTCTTGGGAACACACCTGTTTTCTCATTCTTTTTGTTTCTCATTATACATTTGAAATTTTCTATGCATCTAAATTTTCAACTTTAGTTATCGCCTTCACAGGGTTTGATGGCTTATGTGGTTGTGTGAACTACTCCTATACCTCCTTTACTGTGAAGGACATTCCTGGCCAGAAGCTATGTCATGTGGAATTTTATGCTAATGAATCAGGTATATTGTAAATCTCCAGATAGGAGACTGGCTGAGGTTCTTTGAGCAGAAAATGTAAATCCATATGTTAAATACTCACACAGCTATGAGGATGAAGTGTTGGCCTTTCTTAAATGGAAGGGACGTAATAGGATCTACTCGCCACCAAATGCCTGGTTGCGCTCTTTGAGATATAATTCAATATGAGGGATTCATTATCCACAGCCATGTGGATGACATGGAGAACTGGGCTCCTTGTTCATGAAACGTACATGTGCCCTCAGTTCTGTTTAAGCTCAATGCCTCTGGTGGTGTAATGGGTTGAATTATGTCCTCCTACAATATACATTGAAGCTGAATTCCCAGAACTTGTGAATGTGACTGTATTTGAAATAGTGTCTTTGCAGATGTAATCAAGTTAAGAGGTTATTAGGGTAGGACCTAATCCAATATGACTGGTATCTTTAAAAAAGAACACCTTGTGAAAACAAAGATATAGGGAGGATGCCATGTAACGCCAGAGAGAAAAATTGGAGTGAGGCAGATGTAAGAAACACTGAGGACGGATGGCCACCACCAGAAGCCAGGAAGAAGCAAGAAAACGTTTTCCTTACAGTTTTCAGAGGAAGCATGGCACTCTAATACTTTGATTTTTCACTTCTAGCCTCAGAACTGTGAGACAGAACATTTCTGTTGTTGTAAGCCAACCAATCTGTGGTACTTTGTCATGGCATCCCTAGGAAACTAACACAGCTGGCTTTGTAGAGTAGCAGTTTGGCTTAGTTGAATTGTATTTCTCAGAATAGCCTTTCCTGTATATTTCAAGTTGGTGGGCCACAGGAGATGTTACTGTACAGGCTTTGTAAGATGAAAGTGGGGCAGCAGCCGTTTCGTTCTTTAAATCTCAGAAGATCAGGGCAGACAATTTTGTAATATACATGCTATGTCATTTTTCTGCTGGGTCACCTCATTGGTTAGCCAGGCATCAATGAAGCCTGCACCTACTACACGTTTCCTGGATGCTCCTTCAACTTCTTTGACCCTTGGACCAATTGTTTGTTTAGCTCTGGGACAAAGGATGCCAAGTTCTCCTGGAGCACAGCAATTTTATCGAGATTGAAGACCGTAAGAGAAGACGTGAGTTCCAGACTGTCTTGTGAGTCACAGCTCATCTTGCAGTTATCAGCTCAGGCTTCTGGACTCCAGCTTGTTCTTGCAGGAGGGAGACAGCCCCACCACAGTGCTCTGTTAAATTGTTTCCACATAGACCATGCAGGCAAGGTTTACAGCTGATCTCAGACTTGTCAAAACACTTTGTGCTAGTCCTGGAACAGGAGAACGTGGGAAGCTTGTGAGGAACAACTACAAGATCATCTCCCATACACCTCCTCTCTACCAGGGAGTTGCTGGTTCTCCTTGCCACTCAGATACTGATGAAGTGTGAGACTTTCTGTGTCACCATCCTTAAAGTGCAGCTGTAGAACTTAAAGCTGCTTAGCTATAGCATGACATGGTCTTTTCAGCAATGTGGCACCCTACATCCATGTTGCTTTGTCATATGTTCTTTTGGTTTGGGTGTCATACTGTAAGACAAAACTGGCATCTTTGGCTATTCTTGCTTTCAAATCTATATAAGTAATAAAGTCTCTGAATCTAAAAAGTATTTGTATTTAATGGCAGAATCTGTCAGCTTTGTCTGACACTTGCTGTCCTCAAGCTTATATTCATTTTTTCTATTTGCCTGTCCTATGAACTATATATGATCGATGAAAAGAAAACAATTTGACCTTTATTTAAGGTCAAATTCATATTTAAAAAACTATATATATCTACATATATCAATGTACATTTATATACACACACAGACACACACACACGTAAGCATATTTACGTATGAAGGGGAAAGGAAAATATTCCAATTTTGGGGGGATTACTGGACATTGGCACTGAATTACCATGAAACACTGGAGACCCACAACACCACTGCTGGTCCACCATTCAGATTAGGGATTTATGGAGATTGGATAATCAACAGAATTTTGGCTCAAATTGTTCTCACAGTGAGACCAGTGGATCCTCAAGCCCACCCTGTGATTATTTTCTGCGTTCTGGACTACAAAATTTGAATAAACTTCCTCAGCAGCTGGCATTGCTATAGGGTTTCTTGAACCATAGAATGGAGCTATCATTGTAGGAAAAGCATGTGAAAGCTGTTCGAACTATTACTACGTACCAAAACAGTGACCCAAAAGCAGCACTGCAGTCCTTGAGAAACTGCAGTTAATTGAGCCATGAACATGTGACTTGAAAGATGATACATGGTGATTCCTACCAATCTCCATTCAGTTCTCCTATGTAGCCTGGGATGGAGACAGCTAATCTTGGAGAATGAGAATGGATTATCGTGCATTTCATCAGTGGAGACTCTCACTGCAGCTCCTCTTCTAGATGTACTTTAATTGCCAGAGCAAATCGACACATCACTTGGCGCCCAGTATGTAGGAACTGAGCTGACCACTGCATTTTTCGCTCTATCTGTTAGCAATGGTCAACAGAGGCAGTTTTATTTCAGCTGGCAGGGTCAACCTCAGGCTCTCCTGTCCTACCCTAGGATTATATTAACTCTCTGGCCCTATGTCATATCCTGGACCACGGGGACCTTGATCGACTTTCCCTTATACTAGCCCAAGAACGAAAGAATCTGAAACAGATCTAGGCTTTCATGCAAGCTGATCTGCCAGTTGGGCCCTGTGAGTTAGCAGGTCTGCTGTTGCTTGGGGTATCAGTTGTAAATAGGGATCCTTTCTGGAGGCTTTGATGGCCTTATGGATGAAGCACAGGACAGACCCTTAGGATTTTTTGAGCAAATTTATGTTATCTTCTGTAGATAACACCTCTCCTTTTGAGAGAAAGCTTTTGGGTTGTTAGCACACCTTAGTAGAGACTGAATGTTTCACCATGGGCTCTCAAGTTAACATGTGATCCAAACTGCCCATCATGACTTCGATATATAGAGTTGGGCATGTACAGCAGCATTTTACAAAATGTAAGTAGTACATCCTGGATGCACAGATGAAATGCAAGCGGAAGTAGCCCAACTGTCCATTGTCTGTCCTCCTACTGCAATGACTTCTCTTTCTCAACCAACACATATGTGTTGATTTTGGAGGAGGTCAAACCGCTGGTTGACCTGAAAGCCAGACCTGGGCAATGGAAGGCTCCGACCCACTCCCTGTCCTTGGAATGTGCATTCTGCTTGCCTTCCCTGAGCTAGGAGCTGCCCCAAGGACACAACCTTGAGAGGGCAATGTGTTATTGAGATCATCTAGATGGTATATAAGACTGAATCCATTTAAGGCCTCTACATAAACTTGTAAGATTCTGGCGGGTGGGTGTGGAGATCTGCCCATGTTGCAACCACCCAAGACAAGCTGCATATTTAAGTTTCCTTGCTTATTAAACCTGGCACCTACCAATATGGCGTGGCTTACCTCTTTATTTGGTCACTCTTTGCCCTCTGTGAACCAGTTTTTGAACCAAGAGTTGAATAGGTGACTTAGAAATAAAACTCAGCCTTGTTTCCTGATGGTTCTGTGCAATATACAGACGTTACCCAAAAGTGGGCAGCTGAAGCAGTACTGTACCAGTCCAGGATGGCCCTAAAAGACAATGCTGATTGGATATCTTCCCAGTGGGCAGAACTGCAGGCAGCACAACTTGTTATTTATTTTGCCTGGAAGGAGAGATGACCAGAGACATGGCTCTTCCAAGCTTATGGACTGCGGCTCTGCAGCTCCAACCGTCTGACAAAGGACTCTGAAACGACAAACGTTAGTCTCTAGTTAGTAAAATTTAATAGGATCATTAAGCATGGTATTTCCCCATGTTTATTATTTAATTATCTTCTATTTATTATTCTGTTGTGATTAACAGTTAAATACTTAAAATAGGAAGCTTATAAGTAATTTAAGAATTGAGTACAAAATCCTATTTCATAGTCAGATTTGGGATGGAGTAAAAGAACCTCAAGAAACATCTTAGGTGTGAATAAATGAACTGAAAATCAGACTAAGAATAAAAACAAGAATAAGAATTAATAGCAACATAACCAATTTGATTGCAGAATATCAGTCCATTAGGGTATAAGTATGTATAGATTTTTGTTGTCCAGTTGCTTTCAACTGTGCTCTATTGAATCTCCCATCTGTACTGGTTTATAGAGACTCTTCATACTTGAGATGGTTTTCACAACTTTGCTGCTCCTTCTGGCTTTGAAAATTTAGTTCATCCAATTTTTAAAACTTTAATCTCCCATCAGATCCAAGGTTCTCTTCCCCCTCCCTCACGGGCAAGTCTAATGTGTCAAAACAAATTGTCCTCTCTTACACCTCTTTTTTTTTTTCCTATTCCATCTTCTCTGAGCTTCAGTGTTTTTAAAGGACTTAGCACTAGCACATGGCTGCAATTGAAAGTGGAAAAAAATGGAAAAAATAGGGAAAAACTCGTCTCTGAATATACTCCAATCTTCACCTATAGAATGCATATGCACAACTTACTTTCCCCTATTCACTGGCTGTCTTTCTATCTGTCTATCATCTATCTGTCTATCTATCTATCTATCTATCTATCTATCATCTGTCATCTATCATCTAATCTATCATCTATATATTTATCTATATAGGTGTGCATAGAAAACTGGGATTATAACTAAGGCAAGGACTTCCCTGGTGGTGCAGTGGTTAAGAATCCGCCTGCCAATGCAGGCGACACGGGTTTGAGCCCTGGTCCGGGAAGATCCCCCATGCCATGGAGCAACTAAGCCCGTGTGCCACAACTACTGAGCCTGTGGTCTAGAGCCCAGGAGCCACAACTATTGAGCCCTGCAACAAGAGAAGCCACTGCAATAAGAAGCCTGTGCACTACAATGAAGAGGAGCCGCTGCTCTCTGCAACCACAGAAAGCCCCCACACAGCAACAAAGACCCAACACAGCCAAAAATAAATAAATAAATTGAAAATAAATAAGTAAACAAATAAGGCGATAAAAAATTTTACAACGCTTATGCAGTTATACTCAGAACAACATTTTATGATCTTCTTTGGAATCCTAATCCATTTGTACTTGTATCACTCTATAAATACCAGTGTGCTATGACTGTTTTAAAAAGAATGATGCCAATTAATCCTTTTATATTGGACCACTGTAGATTTAGCACTGTGCATAAAGAAATATCTATTGATAAGGCTGCAGTAGACCTTAAAGATAATTTAGGGAAGAGAAATAATGTGAGACACCCAGATTCATCAGGACCTGCAACTGGAATCCTCCTCTCCTATTTTCTGCAGCAGCTTGTAAAATGTGAATTAATCAGTGGTGGGAAAGTATTAACTTTATTATTCACAGTTACAAAATACATGGATATAGAGCTTGGCTGTTTCATGTGGTATGTGTAAGAAAGGAAATAAGAATGAATAAAATGCCTCCTAGCATCCGTACCATAGACATTCTAAAGCTAAACCATCACTAAGTCATCAGAAGAGGTGGAAGGCTTAGCACCATTAGAGACTGTTGAGCTATATTAAAGCAATACTCCTTGGTCACAACTTAGTAAAGTGTAATTCTGATAAACATTAGCAAAGAGAGTGGGGGTTGGGAATTTATTTGGCAATTATCGGAAAGGTACCAAGAATTGGAAAAAGTGATGGAAGGCAAAGTCTGGAGAGAAAGCCTTAGCAACTGGAAAAATAGAGGCTTAACACCAACTCTCTCTCTCTCTGTCTTTCTCTCTCTCTCTCTCTCTCTCTCTCTCTCGACACCCTCTCCCTTCCTCTTTAACTCTGAACTTTATTCCTGTTCACTTTGGAGGGACTTCTTTACAGAGAGTGGCCTGCACTCACATTTTTAGAGCCCCACAGTCAGAATGAGAAGAAACTGTTGGGGCAAGCTGCAGTACAATAAAATGAAGAGAAAGGACACAACTAGGTTTACGGTGGGAGGATTCCTGCCAATTAACTGTTTCCTATGGCTGTGTAGGTGGAGTGAGGCAATCAGAAGGCAGCTTGCTTTCAGGCCTCTTCACTTTTCTGAGAAATGAAGAATACTTTCTAAAAGTGGCTGGTGTTTATAACCTATGGTCCCTGGAAGAATCACTGTGAACTAGATAGACACTCCTCCCCAACCACCATCATCATCACCATTTGAGTTTACTAATCTATTGAAAATAATGCCTTGGATAAAAGCATGCTCAAGATAATCAGTAAGAGTAGGCTTCCAACACAATAGACCACTCCTTCTTTCTTTCTTTTATTTATTTATTTATTGGCTGTGTTGGGTCTTCGTTGCTGCATAGGGGATTTAGAGTTGTGTAAATGGTTTTAAATATTCCTGCAGAGCATAACAACATAGCTGACAGAGAACCCTCAGGCCCCCTTCTAGGCACAACCACAGCATATACTATTACATGCCACATTAGAGATGAAATAGCAAGCTTGGCATTAGATTGGAAAAAAAAATGAAGAATCAGCTTCCCTCTCATATATTGCTGTACATTGTTTAAAACTTTTTTGGCATGACTTTATTTTTTTTAAACCAAGTTAAGATTCAAAGCACAGTTGAGGAAAAAGTACGGGGACTTCCCATATGCCCCCTGCTCCCACGTACACATAGCCTCCCCCGTTATCAGCATGCGCCCCCCCCCAACAGTGGTACATTGGTTACAACTGATGGACCTATGTTGACACACCATAACTGCCCAAAGTTCATAGTTTGCCTTGGGGTTTACTCTTGCTGTCATACATTCTGTGGATTTGGACAAATTTGTAACGACATGTGTCCATCATGAGGGATCATACATAGTATTTCACTGCCTAAAACTCCTCTGCACTCTGTTTATTCATTCCAACCCCTGGCAACAGTGATCTTCTAGCTGTCTCCATACTTTTGCCCTTTCCAGGATGTGGTATATTTGGAATCATACAGTATGTAGCCTTTTCAGACTGGCTTATTTCACTTAGTAATAGGCATTTCAGTTTCTTCCATGTCTTTTCAGGACCCAATAGTTCATTTTTGGAAATGCTGAATACTATTCCTTTGTCTGGATGTACTACTGTTTATTTATGCATTCACCTACTGTAAGATATCTTGGTGGCTTCCAAGTTTGGCAATTATGAGTAAAACTGCTATAAACATCTGTGTACAGCTATTTGTGTGGACATGTTTTCAACTCCTTTGGGTAAATATGGAAGAGGACAATTGCTGTATCATATGGTAAGAGTATATTTAATTTTGTAAGAAACTGCCAAAATCTTCCAAAGTGTCTGTACCGTTTTGCATTCCCACCAACAATTAATGAGAGTTTCTGTTGTTCCACATCTTTGTCAGCATTTGGTATTGTCCGTGTTCTGGCTTTTGGTCATCCTAGTAGGTGTGTAGTGATGTTTAACTTTTGTTATAATTTCACTTTCCTGATGACATACGATGTGAGCATCTTTTCACATGCTTATTTGCCATCTGCATGCCATGTTGTATCTGTTAAGGATTTTGGCCCATTTTAAAATTTTGTTAATTTCTTATGGTTGAATTTTAAGAGTTCTTTGTATATTTTTGATAATAGTCCTTTACCAGGTGTGTCTTGCGAATGTTCTCTCCCAGATTGTGGATTCTTGTCTTATTTTCTTGGCATCGTCTTTTTCAGAGCACAAGTTTTAATTTTAATGATGTTCAAATTATCAATTATTTATCTTATTGAGCATGGCTTTGGTGTTGTATCTAAAAAGTCATCTTCACACCCAATGTCATCTAGTTTCTCTCCTATGTTATCTTCTAGGAATTTCATAGTTTTACATTTTACATTTAGGCCTATGATTCATTTTGAATTAATTTTTGTGAAAGGTATAAGGTCTCTGTCATTTTTTTGGCATGTGGATGTTCAGTTGTCCCAGCACCATCTGTTGAAAAAACTATCTTTGCTCCATTGTGTTGCCTTTTCTCCTTTGTCAAAGATAAGTTGGCTATATTTTATGTGGGTCTACTTCTGGACTCTCTGCTGTGTTCCATTGATCTATTTGTTTATTCTTTCACCAATACCACACTATCTTGATTTCTCTAGCTTTATAGTAAATCCTGAAGTTGGATACTGCCAGTCCTCCAACTCGGTTCTCCTTCAATATTGTGTTGGCTATTCTGGATCTTTTCTCTTTCCATATAACTGATCTTAATGGAGAAGCTTTGATTTTCTCATCATTAAGTATGATGTTAGATGTGGATTTCTTGTGGAAATCTTTATCAAATTGAAGAAGTTCCCTTCTATTCCTAGTCTACTGAAAGTTTTGTAATCATGAATAGATGTTGGATTTCACCAGATGCTTTTTCCAAATTTAGTGATAGAATCATGGGACTTTTGTTTTTTAGGCTGTTGATGTGATAGATTATATTGATTTTCAAATGTTGAACCAGCTTTGCATGCCTGGGATCATCCTGCTTGGTTGTTGCACATTTTAGCTCACATGTCTTTGTAAATATGTGCTCAGTTCTCTCTAAGATAAGCATGTTATTATTTTGGCAAGTAATTAAAATATTTAATAAAATAAATAAATAAAATTTAGCTTTATATTCATGATTTTAAGATAAGCAAATTAAAGATGGCATAAGAGTCATGTAAATTTTAAAATGCATTGATGATTTTTAGCCATTATTATATGTGTGGCTTCCAAAGACATATTTTAGCCTAATTTAATTTTAACCACCTGCCCTGATATCTCTCATTTAAGCCACCATCATCTGTCACCTGTGTTACTGCAATAACTCCGAAAAGGCTGCTGCCTTTACTCTTGCTACCCTGTAGTGTACCTTTAATAGCGTAGCTAGAATGGCCCTATATGAATATATGTCAGATTATGTCATTTTCATGCTCAAAATCTCCAGTGATGACCCATCTCAATCAGAGTAAATGACAGAGACTGCAAAGTGGTTTTGAAAACCTTGCATGATCTTGATTCCTTTCTCTCTCTGAACTTGTCTCAAATTACTCTCCCTGTCACAGACTCTATTGCAATCACACTGGTTTCCTTGATATTCATGGAACATCCCAGGCTAACTCCTGCTTCAGAGTCTTTTCTCTTACTGTTTCTTGTACGTGGATGTTCTAATGGATACACTTATGGCTTGCTCTCTTACCGCTATCCACTTTCTGATCTGTATTCAAACAACGCTTTCTCTGTAAGGCATTCCATGTCAATCACACTCAAATAAGCAGCTGTCTACAACAGATCCAGGATTTCCGATCTCCATCTCCTGCTTGGTTATTTTCCATAGCACTTGAAATTTTCTCACATTATGGACAAATGTGTAGACAGTGTGATGGCTGATTTTATGTTTCAACTTGATACTTGGTCAAACATTGCCCTGTGTTATGTCTGTGTGGGTGTTTTTGGACAAGATTAACATTTAAATTGACAGATTGAGTAACGTAGACTGCCCTCCTTAAAATGGATTGGACTCACCCAGTTCGTTGAAGGCATAATAGAACAAAAAGGATGGCCCTTTCGCGAGTAAGAGAGAATTTTTCCTGCCAGACTGCCTTCAAATTGGGACCCTGGCCTTTTCCTGTATATATATATTCAGCATAGGTATAAATTATATTCAGAATATACACATATTCTGCATTTACAAGTCTGTTTCTACACAATGATAAAATAAATTTTTAAACAATCTGCAATCTCCCATCATTTTTCACTGAATCCCACCAAACCAGAACGTGTGAGAGAGTTATGTCTGTTAGTGGAAATTTCTGGATATAGTCACTTCAGTAATTTTGATCATGTTTGTCACTAATCTCCCTCAACATGGCTTATGTAATTAATTGCCTAGAGCTGGGTTTCTGAAGCAGTTAAAAAAATTAAATGTCATAAGCAATTCTAATGATCACACAGTCATGGCCAAAGGGAAGGGAAGCAAATACAGTTATTTTTGCTTTGATGATGTAAATAGTCAGTATTTCAGACTTGAATTAATTATTTTCAGCAGCAGCATTGCTATAATTCATGAAGAATCTATCTAATCGTGTGGAGCTGCTGCAAACCGTTAAATCATTATTAGTCTTCAAGATTTCTCTTGCCTCAACAAATAGATTATGCATTCTTGGGGGTGTGACTTGGGGGTCATCACTTTGCATGTAGTAGACCCTCAACAAGCTTCTATTAAAAATGATAATGAGATTGATAATAAATGTAAGCCCTCTGCCAATAATCATGTCAGACTTACTGCCTGTGTGAAATCCTCCAAAGATTTTTCTACCAAAGAAAAATACAAATTACTCAACCTTGTGGCCAATGCTGTCTTCAGTTCTTCCTCACTTACATTTCATGACATATCTCTCACTACCCCTTTTTTTTTCCTAATGCACCAGCCAAATAAAATGCTTCTTGTTTCCTAAACATGATCCTTTTTTTGCCATCTCTGTATTGTTATCCATACTGTCCCTTCCAACCTAGACAAAACAAAACAAAACAAAAACTCTTCTGCACTACTCCTACTGAAATAATTTCTTGATAATTGAGGCTATATTGAAAGCTGTGTCCTCAGTCCTCACTCATCCTCTGAACAAGACTGTACTCCTTCTTAATAATCCCCAAATTTGTACCACTCTTAAAGCTGATTTCGGTATGGATGTAAGAAATAGCCACTTAATTGAGGCTTCAATTTCTTAAAAATAGAATCTATAGTTTGAATCTTCAGTGTCAAATTGGCTGCCCAGAGATATCTGTTGAATTGAATTAAAGAAATTATAAACAGAGTTATCTCAAGACATAAGGAAAGTTTTTCAAATGATTTAAAGAAAAATTGCTTTCCACCAGCTCTGACGGACATTTTCACCTTCCATATCAGGAGATTCTCAAAGAAAATCCATGTTTACAAATGAATGAATAATAAACAAGAGTGCAAGCAGGACTTTGATAATGTTTCTAATGCATCCTTTTTTCTATTCTTTTTGTTTCTAACAAGGCTCTTATTTTCTAATATTGTAACATGTACCACAGTGAACTAAACTGTTCGTGCTTCTGGCTGTTTCAGTAGATGATAAGCTAGTTGGTGGCAAGCACTCTGTTTATACTCCTCATTGTGTATCCATCATCTATCTGGCGTGGTACACAGCATCTAGCAGTTTCCTGAGGTAGAAATCCATGGTGTAGTGGATAAGGGCACTGGTTTTGGAATGAGACAGATATGTCACTGAATTCTGTTTCCCTTGCTTCACATCTGTGTTAATTTACTCAAATGCCAATTTGATTAATCATTTTATTAGTTTTTAAAATTAGTTTTATTGGTTACTTTGCTAGACACTAACTTGCAATTTCTTCATATGTAAAATGGGGAAAATAAAAGCAACCAGCTCAGAGGACTGTTGTGAGAATTCCAGTGCTTATTGCAGTGTTTGACTCATGGGACCTTCACTGTTAGCACGGTACAGGGGTGGAAAGCAAATGATCTATATTCAAACAATGCCCCGTCAGGCTAGCTGGGTGACCCTGGGAAAGTTGCTTAACCGCTGGCACTCATATGCTTATCTGTAAAGGTTGAGATTATAATAGTTTATAACTTACAGAGTTATTCTAAGAATTATTTGTGTTATACAAGGATATACTTGAAATAGTTCTTGGTTCCTATAATAAGCACTTTATAAACATTTATTGTTATTTATTTTAGTATTGTGTTTGTGGGCTTTATTTACACCTGTCCTTTCAAATCAATGACAATAGATGTTGTTTACATTTTTGTTAGAGTATAATTGATTTACAATGTTGTGTTAGTTTCAGATGTGCAGCACAGTGAGTTGGTTATACATATACATATATCCACTCTTTTTTAGATTCTTTTTGCTTATAAGCCATTTCAGAGTATTGAGTATTCCCTGTGCTGTACAGTAGGTCCTTATTCATGATCTATTTTATATATACTAGTGTGTATGTGTCAATCCCAATCTCCCAATTTGTCCCTCCCCCGCCTTTACCCCCTCATAACCATGTGTTTGTTTTCTACATCTGTAGCTCTACTTCTGTTTTGTAGATAAGTTCATTTATACCCTTTTTAAAGATTCCACATAGAAGCAATATCATATGATATTTGTCTTTCTTTTATTTTGATATATACTTTACAATCCACTGCAAAATCCTGAAATGTAAGTATACATCTACCTCAACCTTATTCCAGTCTCTTATCATCGGGTCTGGACTATTGCCACCATCTGCTAACTGGCCTCCTAGCTTCCTATTTTCTTTCTCTCCAGTCCATCCTCTACCTTTCTTTGAGGAGGTCTCCCTGATTTATGCCATCCCCATCCTTCAAGTGCCTCAGGGACCTTCTCTTGCATAAGTAGATTTCTGGACTTAGGATATCGAACTCTATTACTTGCTTCCTCTTTTCCTTTTTAATAATTTCCCAATCACAGTATGCCCACTCCATTCCCTACCTATTATTCTTACACCTTGGGACTTTTTCATATGCTGTTTCTTCTGCTTGGAATTCTTTTCTCGTCTCTCAGATTTTGCCTGCTCAACTGTGATCTAGCCTACAAGACTCAGCAAAAATGACATTTTTCCTATCACTCCTTCCCCAGCATAAGCCCAGTTAAGCAATCTGACCCTGTGGTCTAAGAACAGGCCACTGATATTTGTGTTCATGTCTGTTTTATTGCCTTTCTTTCTAATCTGCGAGCTTCTCAACAGCAAGTGTGGAGTCTTACTTTTCTTCGCATCTGAAGTACTTTCCAAAATGCTAGTTGTGAATAGGTTTTCATTGAAGAAAGACTTGTCTCTGAAGTTATGCAACACATTAAATAATACTGACTACCTGTTTCTAAAATTTTGTAGCAGTTGTCTTAAATCCATTGTGAAACACATAGATGCACTATTCCAGTTAACTTCCCTGTAGGTCCTGAGGGATGCACTTTACATAGATTATAAGATTTGATACAAATTTAAATAGACTCTCTGGTGTAAGGAAATTATGTGTGAATGGTATTTTAATATGAAACTAAATGTTCACATAACATTATGGAAATAAGAACACAAATCAAGTTCTGTAAATAAGACCCATATGAATGAAAGGAGCTCTGAGGCTATTTCTCTCTCCAATGCCAGAAACATCAGGTCAATTCATGAATCTGATGAAAAGTCAAATAAACCATTTCCCTTTCAAAGTGTCAATAGCCTGTGATACAGAGAGAAATAAATGACCAGTCTCAAATCAGAGAACCTGGCCATAATCCATGTCTTTAAGCTAGTAATTATTTAATGCAATCCAAGACCATGCCACAGAAGGAAGTTCCATGCTATAGAATATAGGTACTTTTTTAAAGGTGTCCAACACTTTCCAAAATTATATTTAAATTATGGCTGCCATTTTATTTGTAGAAGATCTTCCAGAAAGCAATGGATCATTATGATAATTACCTGCCTTTCTCTTAATTAATCATGCAACATGCAACCAGCTTTGAAACTAAATGGGCCTGTGTTGAAGTGAAACTCTTACTGGAACTGATTATGTAACCTTGGATAAACTATTTACTCTCCCAGCCTCAGTTCCTCTGTGCCCCATGAGTAAAATGAATATAATAATAAACCTTCAAGGAACTGTGGGAAAATGAGTGAAGCTATTGCTCTACTAAAAACAAAAACCTTTCAGTTGCATTAATAGAAAATCTCAGTATAGAGGGTAAAAGAGTGTTAATTAACCATGAGTTACTGAAATGAAATTGAACAAATTGAGTTGAGCACTGATCCCTGAGCAAATTGTCCTGGTAACCAGCAGAATGGACTGGACTTATTGGCTGCAGCCTGGCTTACATGTCCTTCTGTATCATTCAGGGTTCAATCATGGAAGCATCACTGCATATCCAATGGGCTATAACATGTCAGGGATGAGGGATTTGGCCTTGCACGCCATTGTTGGAGTGGGTCAACAGTCTCTGGAAAGCTGTTGTTTTCACATCTGGTGATGATGAGCTCGAAGTCAAAGGGCAAGCAGTGAGGAAGATAAGCTGAATGTACAGAGCAGGCTGGAATACACAAACACAAACTGAAAGCCCGAGAGGAGAGACCAAGTCCTGTGTCAGTCCTTCCTGCCCCTGCTGTTTGGTTGGAGGAAATTACTGAGGGGACCTAATGGCCAGTTGACCTATAAGCTGGATTCAGGCAATCGGAAGCTCCTCCCCGCCAACCCCTTGTTCAATATACACCCTACCGACGGTTATCACAGCTGTAGCCCTTTGCAGAGACACAGCCCTGAGAGAGCATGTGTTGTTGAAACCTTCTGGTTGTTACACATGACTGAACCCAGCTGAGGTCTCTATATCAACATTTAAGACACTAACAGGTGGGTGTGGAGATTTACTCTTGTGGTTGCCCAAGAAAAGCCCCATACGTAACGGCCCTTGCTTTTGAAACCCCCTACCTACAAAACTGGACTGACCTGCCTTTCTTCAGTCTCTCCTTGACCTGCGTGTACAGGGGCCATTTTCAGATTTCACCTGAGATGCTCCTGGGGTTTCAAACCAACAATTGGCCAGCAAAACAGGAGAACGGAGAAATGGGCCATGGGAAAGAGGCATCCACTGGGGAAACTGTGGGTTAGCCATTGACCTCTAAGTGGGGGAAGGGTGGCCAATTGGTTAGATGTGTATGGACTGACACATAAGTACAGGGATGCCTCCAACGTGCCAGCTGATATGATGCAATTGTCTGAGGGAACTGCCCACAACACACTGCGGCACAGATAGGAAACGAATGGCTGTGAGGTGGGCAGGCTTCTACCATGGGCAGGCCGGCTGGACACTGATGCCCAGCCAGAGCTGGAGCGCTAGTCAGACAGGTGGAAGAAGAGCTGTGATTAGAGGAGGATGTGTAGGCCTTCACGGGCTCTGCTGGCTTTGGGGCTGGCTGACAAGTGGGAGAGCAGGATAATACATTAAAGACCTTAGGTGCCATTTTGTGAAGTTAGGATGGATCAAACTGCTGCAGATTATGGTTTGAGCACTTGTGACAAAGCCTGATTGGGACATGAAGAGGTGGAATCCATGGGAAAGTGAGGAGAGCTAAGAGGAGGATGTTGTGGTGATTGACAGTGAAAGGAACAAAATTCCCTGTGTTGTTCAACCCCAAATACAGAGGAAAGCAAAAGCACAGCAACAAAAACCCCAGCCCCACTAAATATTTGTGTTTTCGACTGTAGACTTCAGCTTCTCCTGTGGTGCCCAGTCATGGGATGGGCACTTGATGGAAATGCCTTTCTACAGTGGGCCAACTTGTGTGCCAGGCATACCAACTGTTTGATGCATAGATATACTGTAGAAGCCAGGGATCTTCTTCAATAAGAAACACACACACACACACACACACAGACACACACACACACACACACACACACACACACACGCACCCCACCTGACCCAGGAGTCAGAAACACTGTGGAAGAATCCAGCAAAAGTTTGAGCGGTTGCAAACCCAGTGCTATTTCAATCTCAAGAGCTGAGTCAGCCGACCCACAACAAGATGTATGAGCTACAGAATGGCTGCTGCCTCCTTTCTGCCTTCCAAATCTTCCAAGAATCTTCCATGTGGCTACAATGACTAGAAACACACACTAAAGAGCATTCTGGGAAATGTAGTTCAGCTTAGCCAAGTGAACACATTACAAAGGCACCACACAGCTTTAGACCTAGGGCGGGGATCAGCCTGCTAAAAGCACAGGAGTGAGACCTAGAGAGGTTTATATTGTTACTGAAAGAATGGACAACATGGATGTGGTGGCGAGACAGTAAGACAACTCCAGTGGATCTGTTTAAATTGTCCAAGGCTGAGCCTACCACATGACAAACGCTCACTGTTGGTAAAGTGAACAAAAAAAAGCCAACAAACAAACCTTTGATTTGAAAACATTTACAAAATCTAAAATGTATGCAGTGAATACTTTCTGTGTACTTATGGGCTTGTCTGCCACAAAAACACTGGTTCTTTTTTAATTTTTATTGAAATATAGTTGATTTACAATGTTGTGATATTTTCAGATGTACAGCAAAGTGATTCAATTATACATATATAAATATTCATATTTTTACATTCTCTTCCATTATAGGTTATTATAAGATATTGAGTATAGTTCCCTTTGCTATATAGTATGTCCTTATTGATTACCTACTTTATATATAGTAGTAGTATGTATCTGTTAATCCCCTAAATATAACTTATCCCTCCCCCTGTCTTTCCCCTTTGGGTAATCATTAAAAAAAAAACAAAAAAAAAACCACCACAATGGTTCTTAAAAATCCAGAAATGATTGTATCTTTACCATATTTTTTTTCACTTTTCTACCCTAACCCTTATTTTATTTTTGTGGCTCATCATGGTGTGATCTCCCTCATTAATGTGACACAAATCTTAGTTCATTGGAATGAAAAATAAAGGATGGAATAAAGGATAACACTGTGGTTATTTCCCTCAAATCTCCTGGGTACTTTGGTTAAGCAAAGACAATAAGCAATATTCCTAAATTGTTCTGCTCTTTAAAGTCTTGCAAGAAAATGGGCATTTCATTTAATGGAAATCTTCTTCATAACCAACCTCTCTGCATGTAAACAGTCATTTGACACATTAGCGCAAGTATAGGTCCATTATAAAACCTAAACACTTCCATTAGATAAAAGACCTAAAATGATTATGAAAAATGTTCTTTTTCTTCCAAAGTGTTCGAAATCAAACACTCAGTAGTACAATATGTTTTAGGTTAATTATTTTAATCTAGTTTTAATTAAGTTCATGTTTCCATGCCAACAAATGGTTTTTAAATTGTTGAAATCTTGATGTTTCAGAATATGACTAAAATTAATTACCTAAGAGCATTTGACTCAATTTTTTGGAACCATATAGTGCAATTTTAGCATTACCGTACCAGTAATTTTAATATTAACAAGTTTGAAAAAAACTGCACTGCATTATAAGGTTTACTCCTATATTCCTAATTTTGTGCATTTTTTTCTAATGCACACTCACCTGATCATATATGTTTTTGCAAAAATAACATTAGATATGCAAGGAGACACAAACACAGGCACACACTTGCCAACTAGCTATCAGGCCCAAATGATCCCCATTTCCAAACATTCAAAGTATGTTTGCTGGGAATATTATACTATTCCTATGAATCCAAATGGAAGATTAAAACCAACAACCAAACAGGAGGCTTTGGCCTAATTTATAAGTTCCAGTTCTCTTACTGACATGCTTAAAAAAGGGGATATATTATCATTCTGAGATGATGACAAATTTGACTCAAAAATGCCTAGAAATAGGGGTATACAAAGTGAGGAAAATTTTTTTACACCACCAAATTATATGTTTATATTTGCATTGGCATTTCTTAAAATAGCCTAGTTTTTGTCAGGATCTTATAGGCAAATGAAAACCATTATTCAACAGAGTTATTTCAACAGAGATAATTGAATGCAGGGAACTTGTCACACGTGTATAAGAGAACACTGAGTAACTCAGAGATAATAACTGCATTGCAAAGCTATCATCACTAGTGACAGAGAAGAAAGGGATTAGAATGGGATTAACCAAACATAGCAGCTCAGAAGAGGGGCTCCTCATAGCTGGGGCTCAGAATTGATGAGGAATTGTTATCTGGTTGCTGCTGGTACCTCTGAGTGGATGTCACATGACTGATTCTAGACGTACAAAGGATGCCAGAGGTTGGAACCAAGTGATAAGGCTTTGGCAAATTGCTGCTGCTGGGATGATGTGTTGCTGCTCCTAAGGGATTCTGCCAGGAAGAGCTTACAAAATAAGAGAAATCCTTCACCTTCTTTTTAATCTCCTCTATGTCACCTAATGGCTGGATATAATGAGGTGGCAGCTAAAGAAGAACCCTAGTTTGAATGATGTCAGCCACAGAATCACATAGTAATGGCAAATGTAATTAAAAGGTGAATTTGAAGCTGTAAGAAAATAGGTAGCATCCTGCAGTTATAATTTTTTTTTCTTAGCAGGTCTGTTAGTTTCACTCTGACATTAAAAGCTTCTCTATTCCTCCTAGAGTTTTCCAGGTTGCTTTAAACCCCTCCCTCCCTCCTAATTTCCACCTTACATTGAAGTTCTTGGTCTTTTTCATCCAGTCAATGTCTAATGGCCCCACTCCTCCATTTCATCAGTATTTTTATGCATAACTGTATTCAAATTTTTCCCATCTTGAAAGCTCTGCCCACCTAAACTTCTCAAACACTGCTAGAAGAATCCATTACCCCTGTCCTCTTCTTTTTTTTTTTTAGGTTTTCAACTCATTTAATATTTTAAGTTATCTTATTTCCTTATATATCACCACAGTTGTGTAATTTATGATTAACCAACACATTATGTCTATGGCTTATTGTCTTCTGGCATATAAGCTTCACAAGGGTAAGGATCTTTGTCAGAGTTGTTCACTGATGTATCTCAACACCTAGAACAGGGCCTGCATATAGTAAATCCTCAAATGTTTGTTGAATCTAATTTTATTTTAACACAAATACATAAATGTAATTTCACGCATTTTTAGTACATTTTATTTTCTTTGCTTGGTTTTCCCCAGTTGCCTACCCCCTCACTCTCTCATAAAGCCCCACCATACAGGCCTGGTAATCACACTATCCTTACATGGTATACCTATAGTAAATATAGCCAGAAGATAGATACGTATCTACATACGATATGCACACATGTGCAAATGTACATTTAGAGTTTAAAAAATGATTGTTTTTAACAAATGCCATATTGTTGGAATAAATTTCCTTGTCCATATTTGCTTTAAGACAGGGAACCTACCTGACTCAATTATTTAGCTACCATCTTGCACAATGGGAGAAAAGACAAATGAGTTCTAAGACTTCTAACAAATTAAAATGTTACCTTACATGCCATCTGGACTCACAGATGTCATTTGAGTTCTGTTGTCCATAATAACCAATCAGCATAATAGACCCCTGTCCTCTTCTAATTTAAATAATAAGAGGGGGAAAGCAGATTTACAGAGGGAAAAAACTGTTAAATTTGTAGTTAAATCAAGATTAAAAACAAAATTATTAAATGCAAACTATGGGTGAGCTTGAGGCTAGGTTTTCTCTCCAATTTAACTGGGTATGTGACAGTGATAGAACATTTAAATTTCTTGATTTTAAAAATGGGGTCATAATTCATTAACTGATTTGCTCATGGACTGTTATGAGGGCTGAAAAAACAAAGCTTTAGAAGTGTGTTATAAACATTAGGACAGTAGAAATGATAGGTGCATGGAGGATTCTGTAGATTTGTTTCAAAGGATGATGATGTAAAACTTTACTGGTATTCACTCTGGAACAATCAACATTGAGTTACTCGCCTAGGGGCTGAAAAACAGCTTGTTGACAAATCAGTGCCTGAAATTTAGTGTATCTGCTCTTGTGACTTTCAATTTGGGCTTCCTATTTAATATCACAATAACCTTGATGTATGGCCAATTTCATCAATACAAAGCCACATAGCCTCACACTATAGCTTGGTTTCAATTCAGATGATTATTACCTACTCTTGGAGGTGTTGTCCAGGAAATCCTAAAGTGAATTTTGCATATACTGCAAGAATTTACATTAACTTAGATTAATTACTCCAAGCATACAATGACAATTTGATGGTAGTTCAGCTAGGCATTTTTACCTGATGTAGGAATAAACATTCTAATTTATTAGTGTTGATAATTTTAAAGAAAAAAGATATTAAGTTGTAAAGCATAAGGGATTAATGGGTGAAGAAATAAAATAATGTAGCTTAATAATAGAATCCTTCCTTGATATTTCTTTTTAAAGCGGATACAGATGGCACCTACCACAAGAAATTCTGAGACTATTTTTAGTAAGTCTGATGAAAAATATATTAGTTGTTTGGGGAGAAAGATAAATTTCAACATGTACACAAGATACATACTTGTTCCCAAATTCTGTGCCATGTCAATATGTTAACTAGTACATGTGTGATGACTGAATGTTCAGGGTAAAGAACCAACAGAGATCCCTTGATTTGGGGGTGAAAAAGAACATTTTGTCTCTGCATTGCAACTTTGAGCCCTGAAACAGAGAGCCACATGAAAGCACTTGGCTTGGGTCACTGGGAAAATGTGCTCATAAGAAAAGATAAGATTAATGTGCTTACTTAAGGGAAGCCTCTCATCTGCAGCAGGCTTGAATAGTAATGAAACTTCTGCCTTGCTCTTTTTATGGGAATGTGTTTGCTGGGATAGTTTATCCCACTAGAAATGTAACTTACATCCTGTCTGGTGAGACACCTAAAGAGCTAAGTCAGGGCCACTGCTCTCAATGGAAGCGTTGCCTGAAAAGAGACCACAAACTAGGACAGTGAATATTTGAGAGGAGCTTATATAACCACTTCAGGAATAAGCTGACACACGCCTGCAATAAAATTCAGTCAAAAATAGAGGCCAATCAGCATTATGCTAAGTCAAATCACTGCAGTGAAATGAGAATAAATAACTATGTGCTGGGAACAGGATGACCTCAGGGAATCACGGCTTTAGTGAATTTCTCCAGCTCACAAAGGCATTTTAACATCATGAATTTTCAAATCTAAATAAGAATATAAGAGCATGCAGAAGTAGAAAAATCATACCTCATACATAGAACACTGTGAGTTACCCTTTTCAGGATTTTGTTAAAAATAAAATTATATTTGAATTTAATTGTTGACCTACATATTATCATGTCAAAAATCCAACTAAGTACTGTATCTATTTATTGAGAGGAGAAATAAATTAAAATGTACTTATAAATTTCTTGTACAGGATTTTTTTTGAATTTCGCAGCTCAGGTTTATTTTTTTCCATGATTTTTTTTCTGTAGGTTTTCATAAAACAAACATATAAGAAAGAACAACTGCAGATATTTTATATATCTGGCAAAAAGTAAAGGCAATTGTTTGCATAGTTGAAGTATAATGTATGGGGAAAGTAAGAGACTATGCTAGTCAGCTCTGATATAAACCAGCCCTTGCAAAAATACATTCCAAAGAATACCAGTCCTAAAAAAAGTGCTGCATGAACACACACACACACACACACACACACACAGAATTTTTTAGGTCTTATATGTTATCTCTTCTTCTTAGGGACTTATAAATGATTGAACACTAAATTTAGTCTCTGTAAATGCCTGGATTAAAGAAATCTTAACTTTTAGTAACTCAGCATCCAATTGTACAATGAAAAAGTTCTTCTCGTAACACATTTATATCTTGTATTATTAGTATTCCATTTCACATTTGTTAAGAAATACTAATTTAACCAACTTAGGAGAGACAATTCTCTAGGCTCTACTGGCAGACCTTATAGATAGAGGTCTTATATGATACCTGCTAGCTCATCTTATGAATTTACATCCACTCCCTCACTTTAAATTAACTCCTTTGCTTAGTCTTCTACAGGCTAAGGAGTAATATAGTTACATAACTTCATATTTCTCCATAGTCAGAACTTCATATCACTTCATAATCAGAAGTGCTATAATAAAAATGCTCATGGAAACCATCTTGAAAACTTGTAATTACTTGATGTTTAATAGAAAGTTTTACTGAGATAATGGTACATTCACATGCAATAGTAAAAATAATACAGAATAATCTCATATATACTTTACCAACACACACTTTGTAAAACCCTTGCATAATACCACAACCACGATATTGTCATTGATTCAATCCACTAATGTATTCTTAATTCATCAGTTTTTCTTGTTCTTATTGGTGTGTATGTTTAGTTCTATACAATTGTATTAAATGTGTAGGTTCACATATCTGCTGTGACGGTCATGATACTGGCCAGTTTCATCATCACAAGTATCCATCCTCTTGCTGATTCATAATCACATTCACCTCTCTTCCTGGAAACTCATCCAAATTGCTATTATAAAAAATATGTGTTTTTTATGGCTGAGTAGTATTCCATGGTGTGCATGTACCACAGCATTTTTAATCATTCATCTGTTGAAGGTTATCTGGGCCGATTCCAGATTTGGGCTATTACGAATAAAACTTCTATACACAATGCCATATTGAATTTTGTATAAATGTAAATTTCCATTTCTCCAGAGTGCAATTTCTGGATTTTATGATAATTGCTCCTTCCTTCCTTCCTTCCTTCCCTCCTTCCTTGCTTCCTTTATTTTTTCTTTCTTCTTTTATTTATTTTTTTAATAAACTACTAACAGTTTTTTTAGAGTAGCTGTACAGTTTTACATTCCCACCAGCACTGCATGAGTCATCTAGTTTCTCCAGCTCCTCATCAGAATTTTTTATTGTGACTATTTTTCAAAATTTTTGCCATTCTAATAATGTGTAGCAATATCTCATCATGTTATTAATTTGTATTTTCCTAATGGCTAATGATGTTGAACGCCTCTTCATGTGATTATTTGATATCCTTATTTTATTTTCAGTAAAATGTCTGTTCATGTCATTTGCTTATTTTTTAATTTGGAGTGTTTGATATATTTACTATGAAGATTTGAAGTTCTTTATATATTCCGGATATAGTCTTAGGACGTATATGTGATTCACAAATATTTTCTCCCTGTCTGTAGCTTGTCTTTCATCCTTTTTGTATGGCCTTTTACAGACAGGAGATTTTACTTTTGCTAAATCCAGTTTATGAACTTTTCTTTTTTTATGGGTCATGCTTTTCATGTCAAGTTTAACAATTCTTTGCTATTTCTAGATTCTAAAGATTGTCTCCTGTGTTTTTTATAAAGTTTCATAAATTTATAGTTTTGATTTAACTCTATGATCCACTTTGACTTTATTTTTGGATAAAGTGTGATGTTCAAGTCATTGTTAATTTTTGTCTATGGATGTCCAATTACTCCAGCATCATATGATGAAAAGTCTATCATCCCTCCTTTGAATTGTTTTTTCCCCTCTGTCAAAAATCAGTTGTGGGTATTTCTGTCAATCCATTTCTGTATCTTCCACTTTTTTCATTGATATGTGTCTATTCTGGTAATACCATACTCTTTTGATTACTGTAGCTCTTTAGTAAGCCTTCAGATCGGGTAGAATAATATTCTAAGGCTTGTGCCTGTCCAAGTAAATTTTAGAATAAGCTTTTCTATGTTTACAAAATTGTCTGGGATATTGATAGGAGTTGCTTTAAATCATAAACTGGTTTTCAGAGAATTGATATTTTTTTATGTTGGGTTCTCCCATCCATGACCACACTATGTCTTTAAGTTTACTTAGTTTTTGTTATTGTTGTTGTTGTTTTTATTTCTTTCACAGGCATAGTCTAATTTTCAACACATAGATTCTGTACATGTTTTGTTATGTGCATACCTGTGTATTTCATTTTCTTTAGAGTGATTGTAAATGATTTTGTGTTTTAATTTCATTTTCCACACATTCCTTGTTACTACATAGGAGTGCAATAAATTTTAGTGTAGTGACATTGTATCCTGAAAACTTTCTGTGTTCATTATTATTTTTGGAATTTTTGTTTGTTGAATCATCTTTATATTTCCAGAATAAACCTCAGTTGGTCATGGTATAAAATTCATTTTATTTATTGTTAAATTGTATTTGCTAATATTTTGATGGTAATTGTATTTAAATTCTTGAAAAGTATTGGTCTGTACTTGGTTTTCTTGTTTGTTTGTTTTTATACCTATTTGACTTATATCAATGTAATCCAAGCTTCATACAATGAGTTGGGGAATCATCTTTTCCATTCTATTTTCTGGAAGAGTTTGTGTAGAATTGGTGTCAATTCTCTATTATTTATTAGGTAGAGCTCTCCAGTAAAGCCATCAGAGTATGGAGATTTGTTCTGCTGTAACTTTTAAAATACATATGCAATTATTTTAATGATTGTAAGAATTCAGACCATTGATTTCATCTTGATTGAGTTTGGGGATTTTATAGTTTTGAAAGACTTTTTTCTTCTAGGTTGAATTTATGAGCATACATGTATTCATAGTATATCCTCATTATTTGTTCCTTTATTATTTTTTTAATGGCTGCAGGACCTGTAGTAAATATCTCATATCATTTCTGATATTGGTGATTTATGTATTAGTGTTTTCCCCATTTTTCAATATTTTTTATCAGTCTTCATAGAGTTTTATCAATTTTATTGAATTTTTTAAAGCAATAAGCTTTGTTGAATTGGTTTTCCTGCTATTTTACTATTTTTAATTGCATTGATTTTTGCCTGCCTGTGGTATTTCCTTTATTCTGCTTGCTTTGGTTTGTTTTACTCTTCTTTTCTAGTTTCTTTGAGTATGACTTAGGTTATTGCTTTGAGTCTTTTCTTCATTTCTAGTTTAAGTATTTCATGGTATAAATTTCTTTATTTTCTTCGCAGAACTTATATAGTTGTATTTTACCTATTTTGATATGTTGTGTTTTCAGTTTCATTTCAATTCTATATATTTTGAAAATTTCCTCTGAGACTTTTCTTTAAGCAGTGGATCATTTTGAAGTTTGTTTGATTTCCACATGTTTAAAAATTTTCCTTTTCTTTATATCTTACTGACTTTTACTTTGATTACATTATGGTCAGAGAACACACTCTGTATGATTTCAATTCTTTTATATTTTGCTTGTTTTATGGCCCAGGATATGATTTATATTAGCAGATGTTCCATGAATACTTAGAAAAATCAAGTATTTTGAGTGGAAATTCTATATATGTCAATTGATCCCATTTGTTGTTTGTGTTGTGCAGTTCTTGTTTATTCTAATTTTCTGTTTTTTCAGTTGCTAAGAAATGGATGTTGAAGTCCTCAGCCATAATTGTGTATATGTCTATTTTTCTTTTCACCACTTCTTTCAGATTTTACTGCCTCTATTTTGAGGCTCTGTGGTTATTATGTGTAAACATTTAGGATCATTATATTTTCCTCATGGACTGATCTTTTATTAAGCAATGTCTCTCTTTATCTCTAGTCATTGTCTTTACTGGGTCTTCTAGTTCATCACACATTACGTATAGCACTTGTACTGCTCTTGGACTAATGTTTGCATGGTGTATTTTTCTCATACTTTACTTTCAACCTATTTACATCATTGAATTTGAAGTTTCTTTTAAGCAACATATAGCCCCCCCTTTTTTATTCACTCTCACAATCTCTGTCTTTTGAGTGATGTGTTTACAGGATTTACATTTAAGATAATTTTTGATATGTTAGCACTGAAGTATGCCATTTTATCATTTTTCTGTTTCATTCCCCAAGTTCTAATTCTTCTGTTTCTTATTTCTTGTCTTCCTATAGTCTCCTTGAATGCTTTAAAGATTCCATAAAGATTCTACATATATTTAATGTATTTGTGACTGTGTGTCTTTGAACTATTTGGTATTTGTTGCTTTGAGCATTACAGGAAATGTATATGACCTAATCTACTGGTATCAACATTTTTCTACTTTGAGGAAAGTGTGGAAACCACATGCCCTTTTGTGTGCCTTTACTTTACCCATTTTAAGTATTGTTTTCTTTTGTATCAGATGGTGTTAAAATTTTTGTTTCAGTCATAAAGTATGAATAACAAAACTCATGATGGTAAGGATAGACTACAGTACTGTATGTATTCATATTTCTGCTCTTTTCCCTAGTCCTTCTTCCCCCTGACACTCTAAGCTTTTAATAAGTATTATAAATTATAATTTGGAGACATTCTTGCCCATAAATAAATGATTTGATTATTATCTCATTATTCCTATAGTACTACTGTTCTGAATGAATATATGTGAAGCACTTAAAATTGTAACTATCACATAGAAAGAGTTCAGTAAATGTCTTATGTTATTAGATTTAGCTTCTGTTCACTCTTTAACCTTCTCTATCACATTTTATTACTGTACATTACATGTCACCAACATTAAGCAATGTTCTATTTTCCATTTATGTCAGGCTTCTTTATGCTATGTTTATATAGCTTGTTTCTTTAATCTACAAATATTTCCCAATCTCTCAACTTGTTATTCATCTTTCAAGATTATTTCAAGTATCACACTATTTGTATTAATTAACATTGGTAGTACCTCCCAGAGCAATCTACATCAGGTGATTGAGTGAAGCAGATGTACAGAGGACTAGCTATTTCATTTTACTGCAAGACAACTATGATGGACAATACCAAAGTTTCCCATTGGTTCGACTGAGGCTTTGCTGGTTCTACATAGAAGTTTGATTTCTTCATCTCACAAGTCTTGCTTATTTTCCTTAACATTTTAGAAGTTTAATCCCTAATAATCATCTTGTAACTCAAACTCTCTCTCTCAGTTCTTAGTCCCAGAGAACCCAAACTATGACAATGCATAATATGACTCTAGTCAAGTGATTTGTATTTTAGGCAGTAAAACAACATGAACAAACAATTAGAATATCAGGATATTAGATGAACCAGAATTCCAGTTATTCAGAAGAAGCCAATAGCATAGCAGGAACCAGGAAGGCATGGTGAGCACATAAGGGCTCAGGAATCAAAACAGTTTTTAAAATCTGAACATGATTTATAGGACCTTCCAGATAGTAAAATTCTAATGTGTTTGATCTATTCCCTGATTATAAAGAAATTGTACAACAAAGATAGGGAAAAGCATTTGGATTTAGCTTAAAAAAAAAAAACAGTTAAACAAATAATATGCTTAACTATGAACTGACTGGCAAAAAACAAACAAAACAAGTAAGCCATTGATAATTGACTTCTTAACTTGACTGATCAGTCTGTTTATGGTGATCATGCCTGTCTAGCTGAGAATAGAAAAATATGGGGTCAGAGAGGAATGGACGGTAAGCAACAGTAAATATCATTTTTTTCATCCTGTTTGAAAATAAAAATTTAAATAAATGTTAATGATCATATTTTTCACATGTAGAAGGAAGAGAAATAGGATACAATCCCAATAACAATGTGTAGAGGTAGTATTTTGAATAAAGAGGAAGACAAAGGAGCGTGTGTCTAAAATACATTCAAGAAAGGAAGATGAACTAGAATTCGGTATTTTTTTGGATATAGATACAAAAAGAGAGAAGAGTCATTTGTTGGGGTCATAAAACATAAATGGGAAAGTTAATGATGAGAATTGACATAAAATAGGGAGGTAGGTGAAATCAGTTTGGTGTACATTTTTGAGAATATATGTTATTCGTAAGTCATCTCCTCTAAAGAATACATCCTAGAATTTAGTGAGTGCTTAACAGGTAAATATATGAGTTTGAAGAACAGTGATGTATTCAAAAGGAGATATTTTGTTGGAGATTTAATGTGCAGTTGTTAATAACATAAAGGCTCCTGTTAGCAGTTCAGACTAGAAGTAGGCAGAGGCAGTCATTCACGACATTGTATAGGTAACTTCTCCTTCTCCTTCCCCTTCGCCTTCCCCTCCCTCTCTCCTCCCCTTCCTTCCCCCTCCCTCTCCCTCTCCTTTTCCTTCCTCTCCTCCTCCTCCTCCACCTGCTCCTCCTCCTCTTTCTCCTTCTTCTTTTCCTCCTTCTTTTCTTTTCATGAGAAAACTACAATACAGAAGGCCAGGGCAAGTTAGCAAGACCTATTCATTCCTCTGTGATAGGGAAAGAACCTGTGCTTAAGACAATGATACAACAGAGAGAACGAGCACAAAATGACGGATCCAATTGAAAAAATTCCTGATAAAATCAATCTCCAAAAATGTTTGTGTTACAGAGAAGAACAAAAATAATAAGACTTTGATGTTTAAAAATGACGATTCCTCTTAAATGATCGTATTAACCATGCAAGAGAATTTTCTTTGAAATTAAAGTACGGGAAAATTCAAGTAGCCTAAATAGGTCCAATGCTAATGTTTGTGGATCTAAGAGAAAGATTATAAATGGGGTCCAAATACCATAAGTCTAAATTATTTAAAGTTATAAATCAAGGTAAGCAGCTATTAAAACATATGTTTCATCTTCTTATCCTGACAAATATATGCCAAGAACAATCTCAAAACCCAGGTTCAAGTTCCGATGGATTTCCACACACAAAATGGCAATGCAAGGAGAGCTGGCCCCAATCTTCTGATTCGAGATTCCACCTTTCTTCTCTAACCCTTCTTAGTTCCTGTACTATGTAGGGTGTTGTATGCGCCCTTAGATACTGAAGCCTATGCACCCAAGTTTCAGCCACAACCTCAGAGAAACAGCCACCAGACACCATGTGGCTACCAGGTACATGATGCACCCTTGGGAGGATGGAGCTGGGGAAGATGCCCACAGATTACTGGAAGAAAGTTTAAGACTTTTAGACAGGACACGCAAGGTCCTGGGTATCTGAGACAAGAAAGGGAGGCCTGTAGGCTCTGAGTGGGTATGGCCTCTTGGTTCCATGTTTGGCTCTGTGGTGAGCACGGGTCATTGCTAGAATAGGTCCAGAGTGAGTTCCTCTGAAAGTCTCCCAGAGAAAGATTTTCTTCTCTTAGTCTATGGGTAGCCTGAATCTGTTTGCCAGCACTCAGTTAAGATCTATACTGGTGTTTGTCTCTGCTTTCCTAAGAACAGAATTTAGTCAGTGAATAGAATCTTTCTTCTCCTCTATTCAAGAGCTTTAAATAAGACTAGAACATAGAGTACGGTTTTTTTTAAGAAGTAAATGTGTTGGTGCCCAGCTCCTTCAGTGGAATTTTGGGCCAGTTTAGCCCCTGTTCCCAGTGGGAACAGCATAGCTCTATTGAGAAAGTTCTTTAAACCATCTGGAGTGTTACGGTGACATTTATTTTTCTCTAATTTGCTCTCAGTGTGCCATTCAACTTTCTCTGTTCTCAAAGGACAACCCTGAGTTTCAAATTGGCTGTTTTCTTTGTTCATTATGAAGACTAACACTAAGACAACACAAAAAATAATGTTGCATTTCACAGCAACCGCTGTGCTGTCTTAGACAGTGCTTTATTAAAAATCTCTAAGTTGTATACCACATTGAGTTTTTAACTTTACAGAGAATGACACCACTTTATCTACTTCCCCAGATTTCTAATGAGCAGTTTTTCCCCTGATGTCTGTGTCAGAGGGTGGAGAGGTACGGTTTTTGGTTTCCGGCTGTTTCAATTAAGGAGATGATCATTATTTTGCGTACTCTAACATCTCTAATAAATCCGATTAGAGGAAATTCTGACACAGAAAGTGGTTTAGTTGACATTGATTTTTAAAAGGCATTGGTAATTACTCCAGATTGATAAACCTCGTCTGTTTCCACGATAGATGCCTTTCCACAAGAAGGCCTACGCCATAATTTATCTTCCTTTTTCCTCCCGTATTTTCTACCCATCATCCCACGTACTCCAGAGTGTGCAGGAATAAGTAATCTTCGACAGAACAAAGGGAGTAACAGCAGATTCAAATCTGGATCAAGTCGTCAAAGCCCCTCACATTGCACAGTGATGCAAAGTTGTACAAATCATCTTTCTATATCTTTCAACACTTCCATGCTGTTTCCTCAATAGGAATAATTGGATGATTTATATTTCCTGCTGACTTTTAAACATGACTGTCAGTGCATAAAACAAATTAGTTTTAATAAGAACTTTCACATGAGCACACAGAAATGGAGTGATGGGAACAATAAATGGAGGTTCTCAATAATTGTATTGACAGAGCTTCACCGAAAGAATATTCAGGTAATTAGGATGATTAAGCAGTGATGAGCATTCCACTTATTACTTTTATCCTATTTCAAAATGTCTAATGAACTAATTAATGAAAAGCATACTGTCTTTAAAATAATGAGTCCCTTTTCTCATCAGTAGTGAAATGTTATACTAATGAACTTTAACGCTAGTCAGACTTGAAATAATGATAAAATGCAGACCCCACAGATTCATCTGAAATGTATGTTTCTTCATGAAGCAAGTCTCAAATGAGTTGCCCTTTACTAAAATAGTTGGCTTTTATTATAAAAAAATATTTTATTTTAGAAAGTATTTTTTTAAAAATAACAAAGTAAAATATTGATAAAGCTAATTATTAAGTTGAGGGTGGTTTGATAGAATTATATTATTACTTTGTTATTCTATACAAGTTATGAATGATGACAGAGTTAACTTGATAAATGGAATTTATAAATATTGTTTTTTTTAAATGCATAACATTGTCATGAAGCAAATAGATTGTGGTCACATGCATAGAGCCTGGTCTGTGATTTAGAGTGAGTGGTTGAAGTGGTCAGGTAATTAAAGCTGGGAGAAATAGTTGGAATCAAATAGCAGATTTCTTTGAAAGCCAGATAATGCTGAAGAGCTTCATTCTATGCAAAATAGTATGTTATTCAATACTGGGAAATATGTGGAGAGAAATGTTATCTTTCCCATACTACTAAGGCAAGATTGTCATGGTGAGGTTAAATCACTGAAGTGTCCATACGATGAACTTCATTTTCTGGAATCTTTTATTGTTAAACAGTTTAGTTACTATATGATTAATTTATCTTCATTATTTGAAAACTCAGGCTATTAGTATATAAAACAGCTTATAATGGGTTTCAGAAGTTTGATGATTTTTATAACATATTATTAGAAAACATATATAAATATACATATCACTAAATCATTTGCCAAATAAATTTTATACATTTATGTTAAGTACATTACACATTATTATATAAATGTATTGTTTCCCTGTTGCAACATTTGTACATTTCAACTGAAAAATTCAATTTGTCAATTGAATCCCGTGAGCAAAGGCTCACCTATAAAACTTTGACTACGTCTCAGTTTAAATTGAGGAATAAAGGGGAAAACAACCTCTTATTTATTACAGGAAGCCTTTCATTTCTGAAAATAAAATTATAAACTTAATAACAGCCTCATACCTCCGTCTTAAAAGGTGCTCAACATACAATGAGGTAAAGTCTTCACTGCACCTGCTACCTCTGTCTACTGTGCTGCAACCAAAGTAAAGGCAAGAGGCTCTTGTCATACCCAGAGTGTACAACCTGGAATAGAAAGACTTGAAATGATTCCTGGGACAGAATAGGAGCTGGCTTACCTGCCTGCAGAACACTCAAACCAGCCAACAGTTTTTAACCACACTGTCATTGAAACTATTCATTGTCCTCACCAGGAACTATGCCAGTTAGAAGGAGACACTATTAAGCTGAACAAGGTTCAAATGGTCAAAAAATAGATGAACACTAACATGCAAGATAATACTTCATATTTCAGATCTATATCTGTATCTCTCTCTATGTACACACACACACACACACACATATATATACATATTATGCATATATGTATATATAACATGTATGTATTTGTATACATGTATATGTATAACATATTTGTATATATGTATATGTATTACATGTGTGTGTATATATACACACACACACATGTATTTGTATCTGGAAGGATACAAAGTAAACAAATAAAATGATTACTTGTCAAGAAGGTGAGGAGGGAAATAGTATTTCAAGTTGTCACCAAATCAGACCTTAGCTATTATAACTTTCTACCAGAATATATAGTCGTGTTCTGTTTTTATAACAAGGTATTTTTAACAATAGCTCTGTCTCATGAGCACAAGGGTCTTAATTGTCAGGTGAGTCTCCAGCAGGTACAATTACAGTGGTTCCTTCTTTTGATATGATGGTAAAGCCAAGAAAAATAGAAGCATATACTTCTCTCTACCATTTGCGCCATGGCCCCGTGATCACCCACATTTTTCTTTGGGGGAAGATCTTCCAGTTCCACAGGATCAGCATCTGTAGTGCAATTCATTCTTGGAGTTACCACTGCTTCCTCACTGTTCTTCCTGGCCTCTAGCAGGAAATGTGGATACACTCCAGTAAAGTTAACAAGTGTTTTAGTCACATTTTGCATCCTAATTATTGTTCTGAACTCACACAGAATCCATAGGAAGTGGGGCCCAGAAAATTGAAACATAAATAAAACATTCATCAAATAAGGCAAAGCTGTTTCAACCTTAAAGAAAAAAATGCATCATTTTGTCTTAATATGAAGACAAGAAATATATATAATTTTATTCCTTTTATGTATTTGTCTGATTTTTATTTTTTAATCTATTTATTATTTCTATGCAGTAAAATGTACTAACTAGCAAGATCTTTATCAAGTACTTATAGTATACTGTGTACCGTGAAGGAATTTAAAGCTAAATTAGTAGGTTCCTGTCTTTAAGGAGCATATTACTAAGTTAGAGAAATAAGATAAATGCAGGGAGAAATTTGAAGATGAAATAAAAGAGATTGTGAGAACTCAGAGAGAAAGATGCAGTCGAGAGTAATAAACTCTTGATTAAACTGAGCCTAAAATATATCAGATATCAAAATTTCTTTGTGCTAGATTTCCTTATATTAGGTAATGTGTAGTTGTATGCATGTATATATGTTTTATACATTTATATATAAATATGAATGTTGAAGCTATTCATATATATGTACACCTTATACATATGTGTGTATATATATTTACATATATACTGTACATTTATATACATTGAATATCTTCAATGTTCTATGACATGAGACAGTTTCACTTTGTATGTTTGTAGTTTAGGATCACATCATTTATCAATGAATAAGTTTAGGGCCTCCATTTAGTATAAACATTTTTGGTCACTATTCTGTGAATTAAATTCTTGCTAAACATGATGTGATTTTAAAAAGAGAAAAGAAGAAAAGAATGATATTGGTATCCTTGGCTAAATAAATTCAACAAATAAATACACTCACAAGTAAGAACAAAACAAAAGGTAATAATGGAGATGAAAGTTAAAAGATGTCTAACAGAGTGATTTTTAAGGCAAAATTTACATTTTTTAAAAATAAATCTGAAGAAAGATTTTGTGAAGGCTAAGATATTAGAAGGGAACAAGACGTCCATGCACTGTATGACATTAAGAAACAGTAATTAGTGAAGGTAGTTTAAGAAAAGCCTCAGCTGGGTCAAAATTTTCTCATCAAATTAGAAAATGTTAGTGAAATTTGAAAAGGCTTAAGGTGTAATATAATCCATTTGTATGCCACTAGGCAGAAATAAGATTTGAAAGAGAATTTGGAGTTCAGGAAAATATACAAAGACCTCCAAATATGCCTTCATGAATATCAAGAACTGATGACAGCTAAGAGTGAGAAATAGAAAGTGTACATCCAGAGAGTAGAGAGTCTTAAAAATCAAGAAGATTATGGGAGGAATCTGGAATTCTGTCATGGTTATAAACTTACAGGTTAGACTGAATTAGAACCTTTACGTAAGAGTTAAGGTATTAGATTGTATTGACCGGGTTTTAAATGCCATCACATATTCTTGCTCTCTAATTATCATTTTGACAATCATATTCATAGTTTTCATGTTGCCTGATAATTGTGATAAATATCAAATTATAAAGAGGCCAGTTTGTGAATATCTGAGTTCCTGAAAGTACATGCAGCTTGCACAGTGGTGGGACAAGCAACCATGATGCGTGGCTAGGGATGAGAGGAGTTTGCAACACAAGCTGGAAACACAAGGCAGCTGCTGGGATTGAACGTGACCGTAAACTGACCCTAGACATGCCTTGTTTCCCCTCAGGGCTCCTTGGTGAGATAGAACTAGCATCATCACAAATTTGAACTTGTATGCCTTACAAGCCTTAAATATTAATAAAGTTCACGGAAAACTTCTGACAATTGAAATATTGAAGACTTGGGCTTAAGTACAAAGCGTGTGTATACTCAAGCTTTTAGGAGGTTCCCCAACCTCCCTCTTTAAAAGTAGAAATATAGTTTTGGTATCAATGGTCTTGGTTGGAAAGCTGTCCTGAGAGGTATTCTTCAGAGAATGAAATGATGAGGGCTTGAATGGAGAGAGGGAGCTAAGGAGATATTATTTTTCTGTACAGGAATTAGGGCAAGTTAGATCCTGTATCGTGTAATAATTCTCATTTTTAAACAACTGAACACCAGTAATAATGGCTTTTGGTTGTATAGGTGCTTTAAATATATATCTTTTATTTTTATAATATAAATTGTCAGATTTGACCTAATTTTGTTCAGTCCAATGGGGATACAGTTATGAGATACCCTAAATGAATTTATGAGTAAGAGAATTAAAGATATCCTGTGAAAACTAAACCAATAAAGTCCATACAAAATAAGCAAGCAGATCATCTGTAATAGGAAAATAAAAATTAGTTCTCATTTCTCAGTGTCAATGTAAACATCATTTCTTTCTAGAGAAATTTTCCGATGTTTCAATAGTCCCAGGAACTTTTCGAATCATACTATTTAGTGTACTTTACTTTAATAGTGTTTCCCTTTTAGACTTTGAAGTTTATGAAGACAAAGACTGTTTGTATATTACCTAGAGATAACATTGTCCTCCAAGGGACTAAAATAGTTATTTTCACGTAACAAATACTTAGTAAATACTTCTTGAATGAAAATATGCTGAATGAACGATCAGCAATTGTATAACCAAATAGCTATAAAACAAAAGAGCTACAGAATCCCAGAGTTCTAACTAAGATGACTCAGGAATAGTCTAAGTGTTGAAGGAGCAGATGGTATGGTAATTTGATCAGTAGTTATGTTCATCTTGCTAGGATAAACATTGTATAAACAGAAGACAATAGTCAGGCTAGGTGAAATAGAAAAAGGTAATTCCAAATACCAAAGGTGGCATTGCTAAGCTGAGTGCACTGTTGTTGTGTTGGTGTGACTGTCTGCCCACCAACCCCATCTATGGGGTGAGAAGGCCGCATCAGGCTATTAGAATTTAGCATTGTGATATTTGAATCATGAAATTAACTCCTCTGGTCAGTTAATCAATAAACCTTCTGATAATTTAGATTCCTACATACTTTTCTTGCGTAGAGAAAATATGCTAATCAGATTGCTGCACATGTCCATTCCATTTGACATTTTGATTCTTCCTCTAATTTCATAAATTAAGATTTCTGATTTTTTTCAGTCTTATGAGTTTTGTTAAAATGACATATCCCTGAAAGAGACCTGCCAACAAAATCAAGTTCCTAACTTGCAGGGCTGAGACTCCAAGTCTAGTTCCTTGAGGTTTATGCAGGTGAGATATCACTCCTGAGACTTGCTGCTCTCACCTGTGATATAAGGAACTGTCACTTAACCTCACTTCTAGTCTTAATCACATGCAAAGCATCAAGATGCAAAATCATCACATCACAAAGATGTTTCTAGGAAGCCAAAACTACTAATAAGAATGTGAGTAGATTTGATGCGTAAGTCAGTGAAATCAAGACATTTGGCTTTTGTTTTTTCATTGGAGGAACTTGAAATTTTCAGTAGAGGAGAAGGCTTAAAATATTTTTAAGGTATTTTAGACACATTTTTGAGTTACACAAACCTAAACAGATATCAAACTTTGAAAGAAATAAAAGTAAAAGTAGCTTTAGACTATTAAGTTTTGTAAACCCCACTTTTTTGTCAAAAGGATGTTATATTCACCTATAACAAAATCAAAATTCTATGGGTGGGGCAAAAAAGATATTTATCTTGAGCACATTTTTCTGTTGATTTTCTTACTGTGCCTATTTGGTTTTGCCCTTAGGCAAGAACGAATTTCTTGGAAGAGGAGCTATAAGAATAATGCCAGTTTCTGACCTAATCATCACTTCTGTTCTTCTGCAAATTGGGAAGGTGAGTTATTATTTCCTCTTGCAAGAGAGACTTAACCTTGTGTATTATATGGGGTGCTTTCATTAGTAGAAGCTTCAGCCTTGTGTTATTTGTGGAATGCTGATGATTCATTTCATTTTTCATAGTGAATACCTTTTGAAATAGTATATCAGATGTCGCTTGGTGTCTCTTGGTAATGCTGACTGTTAGCCATTTAAGGAGGGCTTATTGACCTAGCACCTGTGTGTTTTGCAAAGCATGGCAGCAGGTGAAAAGGCAAATGAAATGAAGGCATATTTTAGATGATGACACCTGGTCCCCAAATGAACTGATTTACAGGCCAATAACTATTCAGTGATAAAATGGGTGATTAGGTAAGCCAATTCAGTATTTAGAAGATGGAAATGACTAGTTTGTTTCCCAACGGGCCTGGCTAAACAGATATTTGGTGAGCTAGGATTCAAAATTACACAATTGATTAGCACTTAGGGCTTTTTGTCTGGGACTGGCATAAGACTGTTGAGAGACGATTAACACAGAACTGGCAGTTATGAAGTTCAAGTGAAACGTGCTCCTCTTGCTGTGTTAGCTTGTCCCCGGGCTGCTGAGCATGTGCCTAGCTGTGAGTTGGCCATTCCTCATCCCCATGGCAGGTCAGTGGGTCTCCTCCTCTGTTTTACCAGATAAATTACTTATCTCCATTTCAGTAAGGTTTTTTTTTTTTATCTTGTTCTTTCACTTGGAATATATCCCTCTGTTTCTTCACTTTATGTCACTCTCTGTATTGGTTCCTATACATTAGATGAAACAGCTGCCTCTCCCGGTCTTGAAGGAATAGTAGCCTGTATAAGAAAGGAACCTTACTGTTCAACTGTTTCCTAGCTCCTGGTTGTCTTTCAAACCTTTGTGATTGTCTAATCAACCTATTTTATTTGTAATAATGTCTAGTAGTTGAGAGTGTACCAAGACCTGCCAGGGTCCCAAAGAAAAGGACCTCAGCCAGCACCTAGATTTAGGCTGTTGGAAGCCAGTCCCTCAGGCAGCAGCTTTTAAAGAACTCGAATACATACAGTCCTGTGGAACCACAAGCATAAGCCCCACTGACCTACAGAGTCAGGCAATCTGGAGGTGTCCCCTGAGCACAGACACAGAAATCAGGTGGCAGACAAGGGTATAAACCCCTTTCTGGAAGACGCCAGCAAGCTGGAGCAAAGCAGAAAGAGAACTCAAAGACTGCACGCACCAGCTTTAGAACACCTCCTTTGGCTCCTTGAAGTGTGCCAAACTGGAAGCCTGCCTCACAGGCAAAAGCTCCTGGACATGCAGACAGGCTTCTTTCTCAGAAAGACTGAGGGTTTCAGCCTTCTGCCTATACAAATACCCTGGAGGTGGTAACCTGCCAACAACTGTATCACCAACTGTTAAAATTCCATGGGACCCAGGAATGCAAGTCCCCTGGCCTTCAAGGCCAAGGGATGAAAAGGTGTCCCCTGGGCTACAGCCGCAAAAACTGGGTCACCATAAGTGAAAACTGGGACACCAGATGTTTATAGAAGGTTCCTTCTGGGAGATACTGACACTCTGCAGTGAGGCAAAAGGGGGGATGCAAAGATGGCTGGCACCTGCCACGAAAAGAAAAATAAAGAACAAAGACAAAAACAGAACACTAAAAAAAGATATCTTGAGAAAAAGATGGCGGCGAAGTAGAGAGACGTGGAGTGCATCCCTCTCCACAGATGCATTGGGAATGCACGGAAGGACGCAGTCATTCCCACAGAGAACCAGCTGAACACCAGCAGACGGCCTCGGACACCAGAGAGGGCTGTGGGGAGCCCGACATAGTCGGTAGGGAGGCATCTACGAGGGCTCAAAGAGGGGGAAGCGGCAGAGCTGTGGCAGACGGGAGGGAGTGAGAAACATATGGAGGGTCCGCAGCGCAGCTCAGCGTTCCCGGACCGAGACATCGATCCGCGGCTGAATGGAGGGTCCAGGAGTGGGAGCGTGGGAACCGGAGAGCTGGTTCAGGGGGAGAAACATTGGTGCCGGTAGGGTGACGGACCGAGAGCGCAGGAGGGAGGAGGTCCGCGGAGAGGAGTGCCCGTCCCTGAGAGCTGCCCGGCCATGATGGCGGCTGGAGGCTGCAGGCTCCCGGGCGGGGGGGAGGAGCCGCGCGTAACCTCTCCCTCTCTTTCGGTGCCTCTGCAACAGGCAGTGGAGAGATGCCCTGCGGGCCACCTGAGGCGCTCAGGGAAAACAAGCACCCTCAGGCACTCGGGCAGGGCTCGATGAAAACCCCTTGCAATGCCAGCAGCAGGGAGGCTGCCGAGAGAAAAAAAAAAAAAAAAAAACAGCATCAAAAAGAAAAAAACCCCGAGAGAGGCCCAACTCTAAGACTTTCTGTGTACGCCTGAGCCACCAGCGCCCTCTGCAACAGGCACCTCCAAGCCTGACTTAAACAACAGTGCGCCACTGCTCACTCACTCCCAGGAGAAGGAGTCACTATTGTACCCTCTCCCTCCCCACACACCGAGGCTTACAAAAGAACAATAAAGGAACCTCTGCTGGTCACAGAATAACGCAAAAAAAAAAAAAAAACCCAAGGCAAGGAGAAAGACACTTACAGCTGAGATGCTAAGGAAACAGAAATAGTAGTATCAATACCTATTGAACTGGTCCATTCTGGGATCAGTTCTGGATTTTTTTTTTTTTTCTTTCTCTCTCTCTCTTTTTTTTTTTTTTGGATTTATTAAATACGATCTTAGCCCTAAGGGATCTACAAGTTTTATAACATAATTTTTTAATGATTTTTTTATTCTTTTTTTTTTTTTTTTTTGCCTTTTTCTATACTTCTATATCTAGCTAAGTTTTTGGTAGTACGGACAAAATATCTCTCATACTTTCCTTTCATCCCTATTTTTTATACATTTCTATTCCTTTCTTTTTATTTGCATATTTCCAACCACATTACACTCTTCTGTTCCCCCTTTCTTCCAGCCTTTTTAAGTTTATTTTATCTTAACATACTTATAAGCAACACTATCGCTCTGCTCAGACTCCTTGCTCTATTCTCCAGATGACGCACTGCCTTGGTATTTAATATTAGGCTTTTGTCTTTATCTTAGTTCTTAGTACAGTTGTCTAATTACATTCTGAGAATCTCCATTCTCTCTGGTGGTACTCCAGCTCTTTTCTATATTTGATCCTAGCTTACAAAATCTCCCTGGATTGATGTTTGTAGGTGTAGGGTGTTATTTGTTGTTTGTTTGCTTTTGCTTTTGTCTCTGATTTGTTATGTTTCAGTTGTCAATTTCTGTCGGGTTTCTCTTTGAATATCTGATAGCACACTGGGGTTCTGTCAGGTCTTTCTAGAGCCTTATGTCCTAACGGATTCAGTAACTGTGTGTCTTATATATGTATGTGTTTCCTAGACTGAATATTCGTTTAATCCAATACTTGGACATTAGTATGAGGCTTGGACAGTCTTCTATAAACATCTCTATCGCCAGGACAAGTAACCCCAAAAGTTTGGACAACCATGAGGAAACAAAGAAACACCATGCAGGCAAAGGAGCAGGAAAAAAACCCACAAGACCAAATAAATGAGGAGGAAATAGGAAAAATGCCTGAAAAAGAATTTAGAGTCATGATAGTAAAAATGATACAAAATCTCGATAACAAAATAGAGAAAGTACAAAAAACAGTTCATAAGAACTCAGAAAAACAAACAGCAATGGATAACAAAATAACTGAAATTAAAAATACTCTAGATGCTATAACCAGCAGAATGACTGAGGCAGAAGAACGAATAAGTGAGTTGGAAGATAGAATGGGGGAAATAAACGCCACAGAGCAGGAAAAAGAAAAAACAATAAAAAGATTAGGAGACAGTCTCAGAGACCTCAGTGATAACATTAAGCATACCAACATTCAAATTATAGGCATCCCAGAAGAAGAAGAAAACAAGAAAGGGTCTGAGAAAATATTTGAAGAGGTTATAGTGGAAAACTTCCCCAACATGGGAAAGGAAATAATTCACCAAGTCCAAGAAGCACAGAGAGTCCCATACAGAATAAACCCAAGGAGAAATACACCAAGACATATATTAATCAAACTAATGACAATTAAACACAAAGAAAAAATATTAAAAGCAGCAAGAGAAAAGCAACAAACAACATATAAGGGAAAACCCATCAGGATAACAGCTGACCTTTCTACAGAAACTCTGCAGGCCAGAAGGGAATGGCAGGATATCCTGAAAGTCCTGAAAGAGAGAAACCTACAGCCAAGAATACTCTACCCAGCAAGAATCTCATTCCGATTTGAGGGAGAAATCAAAAGCTTTCCAGACAAGCAAAAGTTAAGAGAATTCAGCACCACCAAACCAGCCTTACAACAAGTGCTAAAGGAACTTCTCTAAGTAGGAAACACAAGAAAAGGAAAACACCTACAAATACAAACCCAAAACAATGAAGAAAATGGTCATTGGAACACACCTGTCAATAATCACTTTAAATGTCAATGGATTAAATGCTCCAACCAAAAGACACAGACTGGCTGAATGGATACAAAAACAAGACCCTTCTATATGCTGCCTACAAGAAACCCACTTCAGACCAAGGGATACATATAGACTGAAAGTGAAGGGATGGAAAAAGATATTCCATGCAAATGGAAGTCAAAAGAAAGCTGGAGTAGCAATCCTCATATCAGACAAATTAGACTTGAAAGTAAAGACTATTAAAAGAGACAAGGAAGGACACTACATAATGATCAAGGGATCCATTCAAGAAGAACATATCACAATGGTAAATATCTATGCCCCCAACATAGGAGCACCTCAATACATAAGGCAAATGCTAACAGCTATAAAAGGGGACATCGACAGTAACACAATTATAGTGGGAGACTTGAACACCCCACTTACATCAATGGACAGATCATCCAAACAAAAAATAAACAAAGACACACAAGCTTTAAATGACACATTAGACCATCTCAATTTAATTGATATTTATAGGACATTCCATCCAAAAACGACAGACTACACTTTCTTCTCAAGTGCACACGGAACATTTTCCAGGATAGGTCACATCTTGGGTCACAAATCAAACCTCAGCAAATTCAAGAAAATTGAAATCATATCAAGCATCTTCTCAGACCACAACGCCATGAGACTAGATATCAATTACAGGAAAAAAACTGCAAAAAATACAAACACATGGAGGCTAAACAATTCACTCTTAAACAACCAAGGAATCACTAAAGAAATCAAAGAGGAAATCAAAAAATATCTAGAAACAAATGACAATGAAAACACAACAACCCAAAACCTATGGGATGCAGCAAAAGCAGTTCTAAGAGGGAAGTTTATAGCAATACAGTCCTACCTTAAGAAACAAGAAAATGATCGAATAAGCAACCTAACCTTACACCTAAAACAACTAGAGAAAGAAGAACAAAGAAACCCCAAAGGGAGCAGAAGGAAAGAAATCATAAAGATCAGAGCAGAAATAAATGAAAAAGAAAGGAAAGAAACCATAAGAAAAATAAATAAAACTAAAAATTGGTTCTTTGAGAAGATTAACAAAATTGATAAACCATTAGCCAGACTCATCAAGAAAAAAAGGGAGAAGATGCAAATCAACAGAATTAGAAATGAAAAAGGAGAAGTCACAACAGACACCTCAGAAATACAAAACATCATGAGAGACTACTACAAGCAACTCTATGCCAATCAATTGGATAACCTGGAAGAAATGGATACATTCTTAGAAAAATACAATCTTGCAAGACTGAACCAGGAAGAAATAGAAACCATGAACAGACCAATCACAAGTATGGAAATTCAGGCAGTGATTAAAAATCTCCCAACACACAAAAACCCAGGACCAGATGGGTTCACAGGCGAATTCTATCAAACATTTCGAGAAGAGTTAACACCTATCCTTCTCAAACTCTTCCAAAATATTGCAGAAGGCGGAGCACTCCCAAGCTCATTCTACGAGGCCACCATCACCCTGATACCAAAACCAGGCAAAGATGTCACAAAAAAAGAAAACTACAGACCAATATCACTGATGAATATAGATGCAAAAATCCTCAACAAAATACTAGCTAACAGACTGCAACAGCACATTAAAAAAATCATACACCATGATCAAGTGGGGTTTATCCCTGGGATGCAAGGATTCTTCAATATATGCAAATCAATCAATGTGATACATCATATCAACAAATTGAAGGATAAAAACCATATGATCATTTCAATAGATGCAGAAAAAGCTTTTGACAAAGTTCAACACCCATTTATGATAAAAGCTCTCCAGAAAATGGGCATAGAAGGAAATTACCTCAACATAATAAAAGCCATATATGAAAACCCAAAAGCCAACATCGTTCTCATTGGGGAAAAACTGGAAGAATTCCCTCTAAGAACAGGAACAAGACAAGGGTGTCCACTCTCACCACTATTATTCAACATAGTTTTGGAAGTTTTAGCCACAGCAATCTGAGAAGAAAAAGAAATCAAAGGAATCCAAATTGGAAAAGAAGAAGTAAAATTGTCACTCTTTGCAGATGACATGATATTATATATAGAAAACCCTAAAGACTCTACCAGAAAACTGCTAGCACTAATTAATGAGTTTAGTAAAGTAGCAGGATACAAAATTAATGCACAGAAATCTCTTGCATTCCTATACACTAACAACGGAAGAGCAGAAAGAGAAATTAAGGAAACTCTCCCATTCACCATTGCAACAAAAAGAATAAAATACCTAGGAATAAACCTGCCTAAGGAGGCCAAAGATCTGTATGCAGAAAACTTTAAGACATTGATGAAAGAAATCAAAGACGACACAAACAGATGGAGGGACATACCATGTTCCTGGATTGGAAGAATCAACATCGTGAAAATGTCTGTACTACCCAAGGCAATTTACAGATTCAATGCATTCCCGATCAAATTACCAATGGCATTTTTCACAGAACTAGAGCAAGAAATCTTACGATTTGTATGGAAACGCAAAAGACCCCGAATAGCCAAAGCAATCTTGAGAAGGAAAAATGGAGTTGGTGGAATCAGGCTTCCTGACTTCAAACTATACTACAAGGCCATAGTGATCAAGACAGTATGGTACTGGCACAAAAATAGAAAGGACGATCAATGGAATAGTATAGAGAACTCACAAGTAAGCCCAAACACATATGGGCACCTTATCTTTGACAAAGGAGGCACGAGTATACAATGGAAAAAAGACAGCCTCTTCAATAAGTGGTGCTGGGAAAATTGGACAGCAACATGTAAAAGTATGAAATTAGAATACTTCCTAACACCATACACAAAAATAAACTCCAAATGGATTAAAGACCTACATGTAAGGCCAGACACTATAAAACTCCTAGAGGAAAACATAGGCAGAACCCTCTGACATACATCAAAGCAACATCCTTTTTTACCCACATCCTAGAATCATGGAAATAAAATCAAGAATAAACAAATGGGGCCTCATAAAACTTAAAGCAAGACTAAAAGGCAACCCTCAGAATGGGAAAAAATAATTGCCTATGAAACAACGGACAAAGGATTAACCTCCAAAATATACAAGCAGCTCATGAAGCTTAACACCAAAAAAGCAAATAACCCAATCCACAAATGGGCAGAAGACCTAAATAGACATTTCTCCAAAGAAGACACACAGATGGCCAACAAACACATGAAAAGATGCTCAACATCACTCATCATCAGAGAAATGCAAGTCAAAGCCACAATGAGGTATCACCTCACACCAATCAGAATGGCCATCATCACAAAGTCTGGAAACCACAAATGTTGGAGAGGGTGTGGAGAAAAGGGAACTCTCCTGCACTGTTGGTGGGACTGTAAGTTGGTACAGCCACTATGGAAAACTATTTGGAGGTTCCTTAAAAAACTACAAATAGAACTACCATATGATCCAGTAATCCCACTCCTGGGCATATACCCAAAGAAAACCATAATCCCAAAAGAAACATGTACCATAATGTTTATTGCAGCACTCTTTACAATAGCCAGGACATGGAAGCAACCGAAATGCCCATCAACAAATGAATGGATACAGAAGATGTGGCATATATATACAATGGAATATTACTCAGCTCTAAAAAGGGATGAGATGGAGCTATATGTAATGAGGTGGATAGAACTACAATCTGTCATACATAGTGAAGTAAGTCAGAAAGAGAAGGACAAATATTGTATGCTAACTCACATATACGGAATCTAAAAATGGTACTGATGAACTCAGTGACAAGAATAAGGATGCAGATACAGAGAATGGACTGGAGAACTCGAGGTATGGGAGGGGGCGGGGGGTGAAGGGGAAGCTGAGACGAAGCGAGAGAGTAGCACAGACATATATATACTACCAACTGTAAAATAGTCAGTGGGAAGTTGTTGTATAACAAAGGGAGTCCAACTCGAGGATGGAAGATGCCTTAGAGGACTGGGGCAGGGAGGGTGGCGGGGACTCGAGGTGGGGGGAGTCAAGGAAGGGAGGGAATACGGGGATATGTGTATAAAAACAGATGATTGAACCTGGTGTACCCCCCCCCCAAAAAAAAAAAAAAGATATCTTACTGGGGGGAAGAGGTCTACAGATTAATCAGTAAATTAATTAAAAGCCTAGAGTTAAAAAACATGGTGCCCACTAGACTCTGTGCTCTGATGATACCCCAGCATGCCCTTGCTCCTCATTCTGATGCTTTAAAATTGGCAGATAAGCCTCCTCCACCTGAAGCCTGAGCACTGTTTGAAGGCTGCTTCTGTGCTGGGCCATGGGGTGAGTGAGTTTGCTTGTGAGCCCTGCAAAAGCTGTTTCTCAGTTCACCACAGCCCCATGGGTCTCGTGGCTATGAGTCTAGTTGGTTTTCAAAGCTAGGAAATTGGGGGACTCATCTCTCAGGTGTAGGTCTTAAAAGTTGGGGCTCCCAATATGGGGTATGAACCCTTTTCTCCTCAGGGAGGAGAGCCAGGTTTTGAATTCCTTCCCAATTGTGGGTCACCATGTGGGGTAGGGGGGTAGGGGGTGGGGGTGGGAGGTGGGGTTTATGATGAGATTGTATCTCAGCCTTTCTTGCTTACTTTGATGTATTTTGTTTCCCTTCTCTGCCTGATGTAAGGAAGCTGTTCTGCTAGTTTTCAGGTCTTTTTTAGAAGGAATTGTTCCATATGTAGCTTTAGATTTGGTGTATCCGCAGAAGGAGGTGAGTTTAGCATATTCCTATTTTACCATCTTGAACCAGAACTCACCTCTTCTTTTTTAATAGCTGTAGATTTGTAGTAGAGGTTATTGCTCATTATTTGAATTTCTTTTAACCACCAGCCACTTTCAAGTTGGATGTTTATGTTACAGAAAGCCTAAGCCAAAAAACTTTGTGTCAGTTACATCATCTGTAAAATGGAGAAAGCAATCCGTAAACTAGGCAGTGATACCTACCATATAAAGCTGTGAAAGGATTAAGCAAGTCAGTACACATGGAGAATTGAGAATAATTTATGTTGTATAGCAAATTCTTTGTAAGTGTTAGCTGTGACCACAAAAACAAGCATGATGATGGAGAAGATTAGGGTGATGAAATGACAGATGTTTTATGTAATCTTTAATGTTCAGGTCTCTGCTGGTTTTTAATAATTCAAAACACTACCAGACTCTTTCCACATTAAAACATAATTTTCAACTTCTCACTAATTAAGAAGAAAATATAGAGTCTTCAAGGAGCCTCAGGTGGATATAACACTTCATTGGATCTTATGCAGGTAGGCAGAGGGGGCAAAAATCACATAGCTTACCTGGCCATCTGGAGAGTAGATCTAATAATAGGCTTAGGAACATTTTACTAAAGAGAAAATCAGGAGGAAGAAATTCCCTATTGAGTAATTAAAATAAACACAGGCACCGTTTCAAAGAAGAATTTATTAGTTTAACAGTTATTTATTGGGAACAAAGGTCTAGTGGGAGGAAAATCACAAGCTACAAAAATCTGCACACATGGTATTTCTCATGCAGATAAGTGGTACTGAGAAAAATGCGGATCGCCACCTTTTGTTGGGTCTTAAAGAAGGAATCACTGAGAAGAGACTAGACAACCAGATAATTGGAGGAAGGGAGAAGTGAGTGACATAGCATCGTCAGGAAGAGCATTCCAGGTAGAGACAACAGCAAGTCAAATGTTCTAAGGCAGTTAAAATGTGGTGACAATTGAGGGTATTTCAGAAATAATAATAAACCAGTGTGGGTCAAGCTGAATGAACAAGTTAAAGCAATAGGAGATAATGTCAGTTTATGAACGAACTTTCATGAATGAAATGAAAAACTGCTGACAGATTTTGGGCAAAGGAAAGAAATCTTAAAAGGAGCACTCTGGTGCTATGTTAAGAATTGACTATTAGGAAGGAGAATAAGGACACTATGAGAAAACCTTTAGAAATCTGTTATACAAACCTAAGCAAAAGCACCACGGAACTACTGCAGAGAGACTGGATTCTGAGTGTATTTTCATAAAGGGATTTGTTTATGAATTGACAATATTGTAGGAGTGGAAGTATCGCAGAGAGACTAGATCCTGAGTGTATTTTCATAAAGGGACTTGTTTATGAATTGATGATATCATAGAAGGGAGAGATAAATGCCAAGTGCTTTGGGTGGAGAAATGAAGAAGGTTGCAACTGCTTTGGGGAAAAGTGAGGGCAGAGCAAATTGGTAATGGTGGAGCTGGGACTGGTGAATCGGTAAAAGATATTATGAAGGAACAGCAACCAAGAGAGCATGATGTTCCAGATGCCACATGAGAAAAATATTTCAAGCATAAAAGTGTCAACTCTGCCAAATAATGCTGCTAAGTCAGGGAAGGTGTAGAATAAGGCATGACCATTTTCTTAAGCAACACAAAATCTCTGGTAACCCTATGCAGAGTAGCGAGAATGAAAGTCTCTTCGAAAGGGATGGGGTCAATACAAGAATTGCTTTTCTTTTCTAGAATACCTTTTCACAGACACTGCAGGGTTATAACTTTGCCACTTCAAGGTCACTAAACTCAGAGAGAGGTCGTGGCTATTACTAGCTCGACCTGGTTCTTTTTCTTGATCAACGTAGATTCCACTAGATCACAAAATCTCTCCCAGAATCTGAGTGAGTGCTGGGCATGATTCCTTCTATTTTTTATTTTTCTGGTGAATTAGGCCTAGTGCATGATAAGAAACTAACAGATATGATTGAATTTAATAAAGCGGCATATGGCATTTGTTTGGGTACTCGTTACAACTGCCAGCATTTAGTCACCCGTTTATTACTGTTTAAGCCATGCACATGCAGCTTGAAGCTACAAATGTGGTAACAAATTTCACATCCACTAACCTAGTACATGCTGTGAGTGAAACATCATAATCATCTTCTTTAGAAACCTGTTGTTATAATCCAACAAAATTAACTTACATCAGAGTATCTCTGAGAGCTATTAGGTGTGAAATATGTTATTTGACAACTGGCTTCTCAATATTTCCATTTGGATGTTAGGAGACTTCAAACTTAACATGACCTAAATTTAACTCCTGCTTTTCTCTGCTAAGCCAGCTTCTTCCAGAGTTTCCCCACTTCCATTTGATGACAACTCTATCCTTCTAGTTATTAAGGGAAATACTTGAAGTCATCTCTGAATGCTTGCTTTCTTCAACACCTCAAATTCAATTCATCAGCATATCCTGTTTTCTTGACCTTTAAATTGTATCCAAATCCAGTGACTTCCAACCACTTCCACTGGCAATATCCTGCCTGAGGCACCATCAATTCTAATCTAAAATTTACTGCAGTAGCTTCCTAATTAGTTTTGTGTTTCTATGCTTGTTCTGCACCTACGTGCTATTATCTAGACAGCAGCCAAAGGAATCTTGTAAAATGTAAATCTGGTGATGTCACTCCTCCAGTCTGAGTCCTGCAGTGGTTCCTGGGTTCCTTCAGTGTTCTACAAAGACTTACTTTATCCTTCCTCCCTGTTCTCCTTATTTCTATAGCCTAATCTTCTACAGCTTTATCCTTCACTCACTGTATTCTGGCCAACTGCCCTCCTCGTTCTCCTTTTTCTATTGTGTTTGTTCTTATTGTAACATACTATGTAATTTACAGATTTATTTTATTATTTTTTTGTAAATTTTTCTGTACCTCCTTGCTAGAATTTAAGCTCCATGAGAGAAAAAAACAAAAACAAAAACCAACCCCCCCCCCCAAGAAAACCTTTGACACCTTTGTTCAGTGAAGAATCAGAAGTGCCTTGATCTATCTGGCATCTAGAAGGGGCTTAGTGAATATTTGTTGAATAAATTGAATAAATGAATTAACCATTTAATCTCAAAATAATCTTATGATGTCTATGTATTGTTATTATTGCAATTTCATAGATAAGGAAACCTAGACACAAAGAGCTTAAAATATTTACACTAATACAGGTGGTAAGTGACTGAGCTTGAATTTGAGTATAAAAAGCCTGCTTCTAGAATCAGCGATGAAGTACTCAAGTTAGCACTCTTGAGAACCATACTGCAGCTGTCCCATTGTGTCTGAATAATATAGAATAATATTTATTTTGAAATTAAAAAGAATAAGGTGGCTTTATGTGAATAGATATGAAGAGATATCCTTGTCATGTTATGAAGTTTAAAAAACTTCAGAACAAGTTCTATGGCGTGATATTAATTTAAAAATTCATTATTATATACATATATATACACACACACACATGCATATTTGTGGTCCATTGTTCATTTCCTTACTTATGAATATATACAAAGAGGAAATTACCCTAGAAGTAGGTATAGTATGGAGAAAGGGAATTTTTGAATAACCTTTTTGTTTTTGAATATTTTCAAACAGCGGTACTTACCTTTTAATTTAAATAATTTAAAAATAAACTGTATAACAACAGAATTCCCTTAAATATCCAACTTGAGTTCATATAAATGTCAATGAAGTTTCTTTCCCCCAATGAAGTTCATAACATTTTTGTTTACCTCAAAGCAAAGATACATCCTTTAGCATGGTAATTGGATTAGCTAATCTGGTCCTCAATGGGAATAGGATGCTGCAGGAATCTTTACTACTCCTTATGTACATCATTACATTTCAGTTTCATACCATTTTGTTCAGTAATATCTCCCAAAGCCCATGGAAGATGTCGACAATGTTTCTTTCTTTCAAATGTGATTTAGATTGAGTGGTTCTACACTTAATCCCATCACTTCCTCAAGTATGGCCTTCTGAACACATGGGATTCTCCCAACAGTAGTAGCAGTGATCTCCAATAGAGGAATAGAGGATGGTCAGGGAGCAGCATATTTGAATTCTTTATGGGTCATAATTTTTTGATAAATCCTTGAGGGATTGAGAATAGCTGTTCTGATATGTTAAATGTTAGGAAAATTAATATGTTCCTAATTTATCCATTTATTCATCCTCAAACACAAGACTAACTGTATTTCCATATAGTTATAATATAAGGTAGTCTTTTAAAGTGTTGAACTAGCTTCCTATATACATAGGAACTAATTGATGGCCTCCAGATACATTTGTGAAATACATATGTTTAATCCTTAGGAGTGGCAAACAAGGAAAATGAATCATTTCATTTTCTTTTCTGAAATGAATCAATTTTTTCTTCTTATTGATTCTATTCATATTTGTTAACGTGCATGTACATGTTTTATCAATACACTATTAATGTAATCAATTTATCTGTATTTACAATCAATTTAATTGTATTACTTTTATCATAGTGTGCATTTTTAAAAATTATAATATTGACTGAGTGGTAAAGTGAAAGTAGTGGACTGACTGAAGGGGAGCAAATGTACCATCCAGGGTGCCTTCTGGGGTAGACAGGCATGTGGAGGAGTGAGCCCATGCTGTCTATGTGCCTGTGATGTAGAGGATAGGAGAGAGGAGGAGATACATACAGTTTGATTGGATCAAATGAAACATAAAGATCATATAAAAGTTGAAATAGCATACGAGTTCTGGATTGTCATCCTATGTTACATTTTGGTTTAACATGCTGAAAACTTTAGATTCCATTTATCAATCTATAATTACTCATGTTCATGCTCAAAACCAACTAATGACTTACTCTCTCTTTTAATGCCATCAGCTCCTGCTTGAATTGGCCATCTAAGAGCATTTCAGGGCCAAGGTTATTAAAGTATTTCTAAACAAGAAGTAATTTCCCATGAAGTCTCCAAGGTGTTGAATTTTAAGCCAATACATATATTATGGTATTTGGGGCTCTCTGATTTACATTTATGCATATCCCAATCAGCATATGATCACAGCTGGAAAAATGAGCTTGAGTAATGAAATAAATGAGATGCCAAAGCAATAGTTTTTCTTAGAATGGAGGCCATTAGTTTAATTGCCACAAATGGATGATAATCAGGTCTCAAAGCCCTGGTACTTGGAGTCTTTTAAACCACAAATATGAATTTAACACTTTTTATATTCTTTGAATGGTCACCTGAGTGGAGTAAAAAAATATCCCCATGCTAAAAAGTGGTAAATTTACAATTACCTGAGGAAATATTCCAGGGATGCTGAGTTTTAGAGTGATCCCTCAAATGCTTAGTTAAGTTCAGTATGCAGGGTGTAGTGGGTGGAGCTGTCTACCCGAGCTCCTCACCTGTAAAATGGATATTATCATATTCTTCACCATCATCATCACGACCATCACCATCACCACCACCACCATCACCATCACCACCACCATCACCATCACCACCATCATCACCATCATTTTCATCACCATCATCATCACCACCATCATCATCTTCATCATCACCGTCATCTTCATCATCACCATCACCATCATCACCATCACCATCATGTTCATCACCGTCATCATCATCACCATCATCATCATCTTCATCTTCATCATCGCCATCACCCCTATCAGTAGTGTTGGGTGTATTGAGGTAACAGTTGTGAACCATTAAGCGTATCCCCTGCTAGGTAATAACCACACACAAACATACTTCATGGATTCTTAAGCGAAAGTTGTATAATGTTGCTGAGTCTCAGATTCTCCGTTTGTAAAATACGGATTACAATGCCTATTTCTAGGCTTTCAACAGTATTAAATTTGAATAATGTCTGTGTTGTATAGTACTTAAACACTACTTGACATGTAGTACCAGCTATAAAATTGAGTCCAACTTATCAAATTCCAAGTTGAGTCACAAAGCAAATGGTCAAGGCTATGGAGAGTTTGCTTTCAAGGAACATTCATTTTTTGAAACTAAGTTGGCATATATGTGTTCTTGTTTCTCCTATCACCTACATTGCACTGAATCCTCCCTACAAGCCCATTATAGACAAATACATTTATTTTTATAAGAAACATCTCAAACAGTAAATCCTTAATTTTTAAAAAATCCAATGAATGAAAGAAGAATTGAGCGTAATTTAAAATATATTTTTATGTATTTTCAACCTTTCATCTGCAACACCCATCCGTCTTAGTTCTTTCCCATGTTAGTACTCAACTTTGCTTTAAGAAGACAGCTTTTCATCTCAGAGAGGGAGAACAGACAGAGCAAGGATTTTGGAGTCAAGCAAGTCATGTTTATAATTCCAGCACTGCCATATAAATATGTAAAACACGGGCAATTCATGTGACGTTTCAGTTTTCTTTTCTAGAAAATGTGGGTAAAAGCACCACTACTGTAAAGTTCTATAAGGATTACATATAATAAATGTGAAACTCCTAACAGATACTAATTAAATTATAGCTCTGGTAGCTCTAATTTCATGTTAAAATATACCCTGGTCTCCATTTGTTACTCAGCTTTTTCCATGAGTAAAATCCCTTAGGAGCAATTACTAAGACACTTCTTGCATAGACTGCTTTCAAGGTAAATTCCCTTGTCAGTTTCAGTTCCGCTTCGCTCAGCTCCTTCCCTTCCTCTTACACTCTCCCTCCAGGATGGGAGACTGAAAAAAGAGAGTCGGTGACTTTACACAGGCTGGTTTTAGAAACTTGAAGGAGAGTTTCATAAAACTTCTATCTACTAAACTGAATGTAGAAAATAATCTACTGACTTTCTAAAAATATAAGATCTAAGCCTCAGTATCCAGAATATTCTGAATTCCAGAAACAATGATGAATTTTACTTCTCAGGAAAATCTGAACTCCCTTTCTCTCCAGGCTTTACTTTCTGCAAATTTACTCTGTCCTTGGAATATTTTCTCTTTTCACCAACCTGTTTCCCATCTAGACAAGAGGTTTTCTTCCTTCAGGTCCAGGTTCAACTCAGAAAAATGCTTCCTTATTTTCTAAATTTGAAAAATTCACTTCTATTTTATGTTAGGTTTCTGTTTGATGATAATGATCACAGATGTAATTATTTTCTTCACATTTTTTCTCCCTCATGATATGTCCATGAGAGCCAGAGAGAATTTTGTTTTCCCCTTTATAACGCCAGCACAGAAATAGAGAAAGGGTGAGCTAGGAATGTCAGTGATGTAACTATTTCTTATGTGTTGTGTGATCCTTTCATTTATTTACCCACTTATCTTAGTGATACAGTTACATTGCTATCATTTTTCTCTTCTCATAAAATAAAACCAAACAATAAGAGAAAAGCTTAAGATGATATTCTAGTGAAAATTATTTCAACTAAAATATAATAGAGTAAATGTAAAATAAAATTTACTTATATAGGTCATAGAATTTTAGATTTATCTCCAAAGGTCAATTTCTTAATCTCTTTGGAAATTTGATTTTTACTTTTATTAAAAGAAGTAAAGAAAATGACATCTGCAAAGGCCAATTTAATTACTTTTAACTTTTGTTATATTTCCAGCTTAGCCTCTACTGTTTGATTTGGGGCAAGTAATTAATTTCTCTGTGACCAAGCCCTTGTATATAAAATGGAAGAAGGATAGAACCTACCTCATTGAGTTTTTAAGAGCTTAAAATGATTCAATATACGTAAAGTACTTAGACTATTATAATTGGTGTTAAAAAAAAATCCTAAAATATTTGACGCTATACCTCTTCAATTTCTTAGATATGACACTTGTACCATCAAGGAACCCATGTGTCTCATTATTTCACCTCTCTGTTTAGTAAAAATACATATTAAATGAGTTAGCATTCACTTTTTAGTAACTTATTTGCTCATGGTAGTTTCAAGGTTGCACATACCTAGTTTGCTTGAAATATAGTTAAATTTAAAACTCAGCAAAAGTTTGGCCCTTTATTTACTGTAGATGAAACTATATAAAATAGCCTGGTTGGTTTCATTGGCTAGGACAGCAAATACTAAACTTTATTCTTTATAGCGTGAATAAGTTAGTCCCTTAATGGGCTTTCAGTAAGAGTTCAGTTTACCAAATAGCAACCTAATAGGTGGACAACCTCCTCCCGTGGTATCTGAAAATCACACTGGATTGTGGAAGATTCTGAAACAACAGCTGTACCAAACAGCAGGACGTGTAACCAAAATATTAATTCAAGAAAGTCTAATAAAATGTTAATGTAAGGTCTGTTTACCTAGACAGAGACAGATCCTTTTATCCTTTTATGGGATAAAAGATCCCATAAAAGGATCCAGCAAAGGATGTTGAAGCATCCTGGCACCAGCAAATGGTGGATGACCTTACTACCTGTTTGCACAAAGGAGCAATGTGATATAGGGGAATGAAGGGAACCTAGCACTTGGTGAGAACGGGAGCTGTGGGAATTTGATCCCTGAGGCAGAGGAAATCAATCAGGGTAAAAATACACAGCCTGACAATAGGAGAGGAAGGATTCAATCTCTGTCTCTCTCTACCTTTCCTCTTGGTATTCTCTCTCTCTGTCTCTCCAGCACACCAATTCTTTGCTGCTGCCTCTGTTGGCCAAACCAAAACTGAGGATGGAGGAGCTGGGATACTGGGGATGATGCAGCCCATGGAAGTCAACCCTCTGTAGCACAGAGCAAGGTGTAGAGGAGAGCCCGGAGGAAGCATCTGATGGGAAAATGGAGCTAAGTCAGCCCAACAACCTTCTGGACAATTTTGTAATTTTAAGGTACCTCTATCTTATGTTAAATCAATTCAGTTATTTCTCTGCTTGTAATAAATTTTGTATAATCAATCCATATGAATAGGAAGAAAGCATATCTACATGTGTACAACACAATTTCTATGGCTCATCTTTTGTGAATAAAAATAACACAGGAATAATTTTATTTCCTGGTAAACTAAAACTACTTACAAATGGAATTCAATTATTTTCTAGTCACCTTAAGATTTTTAAACACAGTTTCTATATTACCTTGGCAGGCCGCTATCTTTGAGTGTTTATGTTTTCCTTATGCTGATAAGCATTTTCTTCCCTGGTCTTCTGGTTTGAGCATAGTGGTACTTACTACAGAAGCTGATGCTATGGTTATGTACAGTATTGTCCTTTATTGTTCAGGCCTGCAAACAGTTTCATTATTGATGGAGACTCAGGACTATAGATGTTTAGGTCCAGAACAGTTAGGGCAGCAGGTAGCAAATACCAACACATTTTCATGGCTATCTTGCATAGTTCTAGTGGTACTAGAAGATCATCAAATTCACATAATTTTCCTTTGGATTCCATGGCAAAGCCAATTTTGGGTCATAAAAATGTAGAATTCTAATAAATAAGGGAATGCTGTTATCCAAATAGTGATTCATTTATTGTATTATATATATGTCTATACATATTCTATATATATATATATATATATATATATATATATATATATATATAAAATACATGTGTATATATTCAACCTGAATTTTATTTCCTAAGAAAAGAGATGATAGCATGAGCTTATCTTTTATGTTTGTGGTAAATGCCAAGGAGTAACTGCTTAGGTCTTCAGTGCTTTTTGGTCACAGCACCCTTTACACTCCTAAAAATTATTGAACATCCCAGAGTGGTTTTGTTTATGCAGGTTACAGCTATTAATATCCTACATTAGAAATTAAACTTGAGAACATTTTAAAACATTCATTTATTTACTTATTTTAAAATGATGATAAACCTATATATTAATACCTATACATTTTCCGGAAAATGTATTTCACAAAAGAAGAAGAAAATAAATTAATGAGATCAGTGACATTCCTTTACATTTTTGCAAATCTTTTTGATCTCTGACTTGATAAAAGACACTTGAACTCTCATACATACTTCTCCATTCAATCTGCAGTGTACATGCTATTTAGTTGAACTATGTGAAGAAAATCTGACCTTACACAGATAATGGAATTGGAAATGCAGAACCTTGTAGACCTTAAAGGATCCTGAGGACCCCCAAGGGCTCCAGGGACCACACTGAATTTTAGAGCAATTTTCTCAATAGAAGTAGGCAATGGAGAACAGTGGACTGATTTCCTTGAACCCTATCCCTTGATAATTGGTTCAGAAAAAAGAAGAACAGTGTTATAAGAAATGTATATGTATTTTATTACTTCATAATCACCCTACCCTATAAATAAGATGGGTATGATAATGCCCAGATTTTAGCTGCTGAGCTGGAGACAGACAAAGGAACATATCTAAAACCACAATTTATGTGAGGAGAAGCAGAGATTTGGATCAAGTCTGTTTGATTTCAAAGACCAAGCTCTTTCCACTATACCATCCTAAGGGAAATTCTGTTCATTAGCAGCATTGACTGGTGGGAATTGAGAGGGGAATAGTTTCAATATATGACTTTCACATATGACTTTTCTTACGTAATATTTGAGTTCCATTGCCTATATGCTTTATATCTTTTACCATTGTTGTTGTTGTTTGTTGTAAGCTTTTTCAATATTAATTTCAAAAGAATACTTAAGCTACACTATATGAATAATAAGTTTGTTATTATTAAAACCTCATTTCTAACTTCTGTATGCATGTAGAAGTTAGAAATGAGCTTTTCTTCTTCCTTATGGACAAGCAATATCATCAGTATCTCTCTCTATTTGCATCCCTAATCTCCCACAGGATTGATTATTACAAAATCCTGATTTTTCCTAATACCGTGCCTTAGAAGATACTGTTACAGGGCTATATTTTTCTCAATTCAAAAGACTGGCTAACTCCCTTTTTCATGGTCATGAAAATAGTGAACATCCATTTTAGGAAACAATACCTGGTCGTATCTCTTAGTTTCAGTGATAGTCTTCCTCAAAATATCTTCCTTTGTGACTGGTTACACAAACTTTCAGTGTCACCACTGGATATCAATCCCTGACTACTGGAGCGTTTGCCCATTAAAATACAGACATCCATGTGGTGGAGTTTGAAGGAGTTAATAATTATTAGTCATAATTTACTTTTATGAATTCAGAAATATCATCAAACACTTGATGTAATCTGACTCTGTTTATGTTACTTTTCTTCTACCTGTGGTGTGTGACTGTTATCCCTAAAGTCACAGGATAACTGCTTAAGCTTCACATTTCACTTTCTTATCCCAGGCAAGGAAAAAGTCAGACATTTCAAAGGCAATTTCTCTAAGAAGGCTTATCTTTTATTTGCAAAGGATTCTCTTGTCACCAAACATCCATTCCTGTCTCACTGCCCAGAAACACATGATAAGACCACATCTCACTGGAAGGTAGCAGGGAGAACAGCATATTCATTGTCTAGTTCCTCTGGTAGAAGAAAGCAAAAGAGAAAGTAATTGAGCAGACAACTCCTTTTCATTCATTTATTCTTTCTTATGCATGGAGTGCCTATTGTGTTTGAGGCACAAAATCATCTCATCATTATGAAGCTTACATTATAATTCTGTGAGACAGGCTATTAAGGAAACAGGTAAAATAGTTAAACATAGGACTGAGATGACCAAGAGGAAGGATGCCACTTTAAAGACTATGGTGAAAGTAGACCTCAGTAATAAGAAAGCATCTGGTTGGAGACATAGAAGTGTTGGATTTCTGAGTTAGTAGTGTTTCAGTTAAAGGAAATGGTAAGTCAAAATTCTGAGGCAAAGTGTCCCTGGTGATCCTCATGTCCAGTGACGTCCACTGATCATCACGGGGTAAAGGTGAGCAAAGAGGAGTGAGCTAGAGTTACAATAATGAGACATTCTCAGAGACATAAAGCAGGGCTTTTTAAGCCGTTCTAAATTTGTCCATTCCTATAAAAGGGTAAATTATTGAGGTGGGCAGAAGGGGTTGGAGGAGGTTGAAGAGAGTCTCTGCCAGACTGTGCCATATAATCTTAAAAACTATATTTGAAATAATTTATTCATGTGGTATTATTACGTATGTTGTTTTATTTAAAATTCACAATAAAAGATGAAATATGTCAATAAGGCAGATATCATTCCCTTTATTAGGAAGAGGAGGTAAAGCTCAGGAAACATGCTACTTATGAAAATTAAACACCTGCTGCCATATTTGTTTTTCCAATGTGGATAATGTCATTATATCTTTATATTTACTGTCTTGAAATTAAGTAAATTTTCTTTTTATTTTTGACTCATATGTTTGTTAAAAGATAAAATGAGTCATACTGAAATTTTTTGAGTTTATCTGAGCAAAAGTTGATTCCAGTTGGCCAGCACCAGACCAGAAGTAGCAGTGAGTATTCTACCACCAGGGACTGGGGGAGACAGTTCTATAGAGAAAAGGGACAAGCAAAGTAAGGAAATTATTGATTGGCTATAGTTTAAACCCTAGTTGGCTGTTTGTGATTGGTCATCCTTAGGTTTCAATTTCATAATTTTGAGGCATTTAAAGGCTTAGATTTTGGTTTGCTTGCACAGGCTACCATGGCATTAGAGACCCCTGAGTCTAATGGCCTCCTTGTTTAATTAATTTACAGATTGAAAGCTTTGCTTTCTGGAAATTCTTATGCATTGAGTTAGCAGCTATTAAGGCTGATGAAATTTTGTTGAGTTTCAACTTTATCTTTTTTTTTCAATATAAAAATTCTGTGTAAGTAAAACAAATAACAGTCTCTCTAATTGTCTTGAGTTCAATGGAAAATAACATTTAAGGATCCTGTCTAAACCAGATAGATTAAAAAAACAATTTCTTTTTGGATTATGGTTTTCTCTGGGTTTATGCCCAGTAATGGGATTACTGGGTAATATGGTAGTTCCATTTTTAGTTTTTTAAGGAATCTCCAAACTGTTTTCCATAGTGGCTGTACCAACTTATATTCCCACCAACCTAGTGACAGGGCAAGAGTGGAGATACAGATGTAGAGAATGGACTTGAGGACATGGGGCTGGGGTGAGGGGCGAAGGGGAATTTGGGATGAAGTGAGAGAGTAGCATAGACATATTTACACTACCAACTGTAAAATAGATAGCTAGTGGGAAGTTGCTGTATAACAAAGGGAGATCAACTTGATGATGGGTGATGCCTTAGAGGGCCAGGACAGGGAGGGAGGGAGGTAGTCACGGGAGGGAGGGGATATGGGGATATATGTATAAATACAGCTGATTGACTTTGGTGTACCTCAAAAACTGGTACAGGTGTGTAAAGCAAATATATTCCAATAAAGAGCTTAAAAAACAAACAAACAAAAAATAAACAACACTTTCTATTCACCCTTGTTTTCATAGCTCCTGACTTCAGAATACAGGAAGTCGGCCTCATAACACACCCTTGATCCTGGGCCCCAGGCTCAAGTGGGCCATACCTGCCACTCACATGGACATGTTCCGACATTCTTGCACAGCTGGAGGTTTTTTTGTTCCCTTCTTGGAATGTTTGGTGAACTGACTGCTTCAACGTTAGACTTATTTTCTCTGACAGCTTTTAAGAGATGCTTCGATTGAATATCTAATGAGTTTAGAGTGTAGGTTTTTAAAAATTTTACGAGAGCCATGTATTATTATTAGCAACTATTTGAAATATTCAGAAATATAAAGATAAAATTTTCTCCCATCGCCATTAAAGTGATTACATTAGAATGTTCACATAATGCAAGTGCATGTGCACACACACAAATACACACATGATATCTTAATAGTTTTTCTGCATTTTGGTTTTTTCCACAAAATAATATATCATAAGTATTGTTCTAAGCAATTTATTAGTTTTTGAAAACCTTATTTTTTTTAACATTAGAATAATATCTCATAGTTTGGATGTACAGTGATTTAAGGATAATATTATTATTGGAAATTTTGCAAAGATATTAATAGTAAGCAAAATATTTTGAATATTATATATTTATTCACAAATTGCTTTAAAATATAGTTTACAACTACTCACACTCCTGAATAAAGTCTATGAGAATTCTTCTCTCGCTATATCCTTGCCTCTAGTATCGAATATCATCATTACAGCTGGCTTTGATCCTCATATTTGATGGCTGCAAGAAAGCTGCTTCATTTTTAAAATCCTATTTATATTTTGGGCAGTTAGAAGGAGAAAGGTAAAGAGAAAATATATGTATTATATTTTCTATGACCATAGTGTATATATATATTTTTCTAGTAGGTACCTTCTTATGCCCAACAACATTCTGTTTCTGTTCATAAAGAAAAAAAGGAGACTGGGTGTTGAGTTAGCAAGTAGCAGTTTCTACTGTGAAGGTCAGTATTGGATAGCCACCAGACAAAACAAGTTCATGCCTCGGCTCTGGCATTTAACATCTGTTTATTTTTGCACAAGTGGCTTTATCTCTTTAATCTCAGCTCTTTATCCATCAAATGGGGCAAATAATAGCACCACAATCACATGATTTTAAAGAGGATTAAACAAATTATTGTAAAAAAAAAAATCAATCACGTCTAAAATTTTGTATGCATTTTATTAAAGGTTAGAAATTGTCATAAAAACTATTATCACTATTCCAATAATAAGACTTTTAGATTTAATGATCTTTTAAAGATAGGGATATTAATAATTTATACATTATATATTTTGTCACTATTAATAGAAATATTCATCGTATCTTCTAAATGGTTATAGAAGGAAATATAGGAAGATTATTGACTTTTGTATATCTCTTAATAAATTTCCAATTCAAAATTAATTAAATTTTCTACATATTTAGTCTTAACAGTTTATTTCTTCTTTCTCCAAAGTTTATAGCTCAATTTTCTTTATCATGTATTATTACTGTGGCTAATTTTTCCAGGACAATATTATGAAATAATGATGCAGATCCAAATATGACAAAAACAAGAGAAAAATACAACTATAAAATTGGCAAATATTATGCTACATGATAAGCATATTCATTATGAGACAACTTAAATGTACCAGAATAATATACATATAAATTGGCACTAATTAATTTGAATATTTTTATAAATAATTACATTTTGGAAATTTTACATAAAGTGACATAAGAAGGGACAGTTAGCTAGAATAAAACAACAGTGAGTTAATTTTTATAGTAACCAGATTTCAAGATGTAAAAATGAGTATGGGACTGAATAGATTTTGTGGATAAATTCTATAAAACTGAGGATATATGCAATAATTATGTTAGAAGAAAAGCTTCTAAATCACTTTATAAAGCCAACATTATCCTAATACAATTACGTGACAAAATCCCTGTCGAGTCAATCTCAAAAAAAAAGTTAATAGTATATGGTAGAACTTAATATTGAAAATTATTTTGTAAGTTATTAATGATACAATTGACACATGAACAACATGGAGTTAGTGGTGTTACCTCTCATGCAGCTGAAAATCCGCATATAACTTAACAGTCAGCCCTCCTGCGTATCAGTGGATCCAAATCCACAGATTCAACCAACAGTAAATGGTGTGGTTTGTACTATGTGTTTATTAAAACAAAATCCTTATACAAGTGAACCTATGCAGTTCAAACCTGTCTTGTTCAAGGACCAACTGTACTTAAAAGCAATTCTTGGCAATTGAAAAGCAAAAGCTTTTAAATATAAGTTAGTAAAAAGCATCAACATAGTTTCTTTGGAAGTTCTTATTTTATCTGGAAAAACACAGGAATTTAGTAAAACATTTTTGACCCCATCAAAGGAAAAGTTGCATTGAACAAAGTAAAACAGGCAGGGAAGACTTTATTCATGACTATTGCAATTGGGGAGAAAGGCCAATATTCAGTCTAATCTCAACTCTGCTGTAAAGAAAGGGATGGAGAATTTTTCAGAGCTGTGATGGGGGGATCTTAGACAATCTGTGTTTGAAAATTGGCCTTATCCAAAGGAAAAGTAAATTTTCTCCTGTTGTTTTACAACTTAGAGTGGCGGCGGGGAGGAGGGCTTCTATCTTTCCACAGAAACTAGACGATGGGGCCATAGGGGGATACTATCTTGCTTGATGGTTATATTTCTAAGGGATGGTTTCCAGGTCCTTTAGTAAGACATTCCTGGGTTGCAACACTGGCAAGAAGTTTTTAAAAACGTATCTCAAAGGGGAAGGAACAAAGAATTCACAAGTCTCCCAAGGAAAATGTTTTCAGAAAAGGCAGGTCAGGACATAGAGTCAGCAATAAGTCTAGTCAGGCTGGGGGAAGTGCTAAAGCCATCTTTGTTACTTCATATAGGAATGTATAGACTATGAATATAAATGAAGTACCTATTTGATAAAGTAGAAAATACAATAATACACTAGAAAAACAGTTTTCTTTCATAACAGAAGTCAAGACTTAAGAATAAATCAAAGAGAACTGTATAGAAACTAAAGAATTACAAATTAGACTTCCATAAAATAATTTCTCCTAAGTCCATGGATGAGAAGACTCAACATCATGTAGATTTCACAAAATACAAAACTAAAAAAATTAATAAGTAATAGAATCAAAATTAAAAATTCAGTGGGATTTTAGCTTGGTATTTGACTTAATCATTCAAATGTTTATTTGAAAAAATAAAGGGGTAAAATGAACAAAGCTTATTTTGAACAAGAGGATAATTGAAATTTAATTTCTTCTCTCAGTTTTGAAATAAAGTTTCAGTGATTATAATATTTCTGTAAACATGGAGACATAAATGCAATGGAGCAAAAAATGTCAATATTTCGGTAGGAATTTTGCGTGCAATAAAGATGGCATTAAAATTTGTTAGAAAACAGATCAATTATTACATGAATGGCATTGTGATAGCTGGTGATATACATTACATTTTCTCAGGATTTTCAGATTCATAAAGGTATTAAACAAAGTGTTATACATAAAAGCTCTGAAGTCATGTTGAAGTATGAGATTCTTAGTTCTCACTACATAACTTTGAGAAGTTGTTTTTCCAACCGTATGCTCAGTCTCTTTTAAAAAATAGGCATTATAAGTCATTTAACTCATTATATTATTTTAAAGATTATATTAACTATATAGTATTCAGCATTTACCACAATGACCAGCACATATGTTCCTTAAATATAAACTATTAGTATATCATAAGTTACAAATGAACAGCACTTAGTTGTTCCAATATTCTTGGTCCCAATGTTTTATTATCAAGTACTTTTAGATGTTACTGCACTGCCAATTAGAGTATAGCATCAGTATAGCAATCAACCAGGCATTTGTTCATTAAGCAACTGTTTGTAGATTGCCTAGCAATTTTCTAGGCATTTTGAGAGACAACAGTGTGTCAGGCAAGGATAACTTAAGTGGGTTAACAAAGACAACAAAGTTGTAAGTAAACAAATATTATCCAGAAGTATATTCAACTCTGAGAATTAAATAGGTTGCTGGAATATTGAGGAACTCCCATTAAAATAATGGGAGTAAGGCCAACATTGTTGCAGTTCACTAGGTGAGGAGATAGGCAAGTGCTGGATACTGGCTTCAAGGGCCAGGACAAGGAGTTAGAATTGTATGCTCATATGATGGCAAACTATTAGGATGTTTAGAGTAAGAGGGTATTATGATCTGATTTATAATATAAAGGATTATTGTGTGGAGAATGAATTATTAGGGGGTACATTAGAAGCCATTAAGAAAGGATGGTGTTTGGAACTAAGGTGGTAATGAGAGTTCCAGGGGCTGACTTGGCAGGGGGAGGGGTGGAAGAACTGGAAAAACGTGACTTAACCTCACTCATTCTTTAAGACTGATTCTTATGACTCTAGGTTGGGAGTTACCTGGGATGTCACAAGATCACTGAGTAACGGAATTCTTTGAATATCACGAACGTTTCTGTAGAAACAATCAGTTCTAAGGTGGGGACTGTAATTAACTCTGCTCTGAAGGTATATAACATGCTCATGTAAGACCCCTTCTCAGGTCTCTCCACCCCCTTCTGGTGTCAGTGCCAGAAGCTGTCATCCTTGCTTCCTAATAAACTGTTATTCTGTAACTTAAACCTGAGCAGCGGCTTGTTATTCATCCCGAGGAGAAAGTCTTTCCCTTCGGAGATCACGAATCTACTCCCTAGACGGATTTCACAGCATCAGTAATAATAGGAATGGAGAAAGTTTCATGAGGATGTCTGAGACTGGCTTGATTTTCTTGTGGGAGGCCTCTTTTAATGTTGTTTTTTGTTTATTTCTGGTTGTTGTTATTTTTATTTATTTGTGGAATTTTTCTTCCTGGATACCTCTATGGAATTGGGAAGTGCTTGGCTTGGAGTACTGAAGTACTTCAAGTACTTAAAGTACTGAAGTCTGAAGAAATGAAACAATGTATAAAATTGGATAGAACGACAATGGGCACCAGAAAGCTGAAGATTTGAGAAGTTGGAGAATACAATAGAGACAGAAAAGGAAGTGGGTTTATGTGGCACAAAGAAAAGACACCAACTCTCTAATGGGAATGTCAGGTTTCTAGATCTTAAAACAGCTATATCTACGTATTTAAGAGATTTATGATAAAACTGTTTCATTGATTATCTATGTGGACTGAAAAAATAAGTGATACAAGGGAAGAAGTTGAAAGGAATGTAAAACTACTCACACATGAAAATGGGAACAGATACTTAATTCACTGAAAAAGCCAATTCTGTAGGTAGGTATATATTTAATATGTACCGTTTACAAATCATTCTGCTGGGGATTATGAAATAGATGCTTTTTTTTTCTAATTTAATGCATTGAATTTGTGTACAATTGTAGAATAAGGAATACCTAATGTAATCGTCCCTATACCACAAATAGGAAGAAGGTTGTATAAATTTCAGAACAGTTTATTAAATGCAAACATAATGCCAGCCTGGATGTAGCAGTGGTCATCAGGAGTGCACAAAAGTATCAAAAGGTGCTTTTGGTCCTCCTTGAGTATGGTATAAGAAAAGGACAAATATCAACAATGCTTTAAAAGCTGGGATAGTTAGTATATTGATTTAGATTTTTCTTCTTTTAATAAAAAGAAAAGATGATTCATGTCTTGAATCACCAAGAGGCAAATAATACTGTGAATCTAAATTAGAATTTTTTTAAGTTGGTTAAATCTAGTTCCAGAGGCACAAGTTGATATTGATGCAGAGCATAAATGAATTACTCTCAGGCCCTGGCAATTGAGTGTGCAATAATTATAGCGTAATGAGATAATGAAGAGACTCTGTCAGCCTCTTTTTAGGCAGAGAGGCTTGAGGATACAAATATTTGAAAACGGAGAATACCAATTAGTTTTCACACTGCCCTGTTAGTAGGACAGAGAGTTACATTTTGTCAATTCTGCAGTGAAATGAAGGCAGGAGGGAAACAAAATGCAGCTCATGTGGTGGTGTTCCTGTTGAACAAGTCCTGGTGTTTGTGTTGAACAAGTCATGGCCATTATATGCTGGAAACAACACACTAATTAAAAATCAGATTTCTTGCCAGCAAAAGCCACCTCTGAACTACCATGACACAAGCGATGCATAGGACGATGAAGCTGCCTGATTCCTATATTCTTTCCATTTGCTTGAAATTAGGATCCCAAATGTGATATTTATTAGTACTTATGTAAAAAAAAATCCTAACAGCCATTTATGTTAATTACCATTATATTTATGTCCTAGCTATTTGATCTCAACCAGGCCTGGAAGGGTCGATTAAACTGTATTTAAATTTATTCTGCTTCATAGGTGTCCAGTAAAATGAACATTGTAAGTAGCTCTATTATAGGGTTAATTTGTTCTATAAAAGTACACATATTTCTCCAGAGTATTCATTAGTGGAATAAAACAGAGAACTAATCTAGACACTAAAGGATTATCATTATTGCCATACAGATATCTTTGATAAAATTCCAGTTGGGATTACCTCCCAGGGCCTGAGTAAACAAAGTAGAATACCTCAAATCTCAGCTTGCACATATATCTTGCAAAAAAAAAACACAGATGAAATTGGTGAGAATTTCAGGCCAATCAAAACATTAGAAAGCTACTTGCTGCAGTAATTTATTGAAGAGTTTTTCAGTGACATTTTGATGCTCGACAGATAACTCTAGTGTTATTAAGACGTAAATTAAACCTAAAATTCCACTGTAACACTCAGCACATTTCAGTAATTCTAATGCATTTTCAAGCATCCTTTGGCCTTTTGAGACTGAAAATAACATAGAAGTTGATAGTTCCTACTGGAAACAAAATATGTTATGTCTTTAAAACATACACACAGACGCACACAGATGCATACAGGAAGGTAAAGGAAAATTAAAATTGCATTAATATATATTACCTTTTGAAAATAGACATATCATACATTTTGCTATAAGTTCCTATTTTTTTTTAAATTTTTGTTGCTCTTTGTATTTTCATTAGCTGTATTACAAAATACTCAAGCTGTAGAGATGTGTACAAACTAAAACATGAAAGATCCCAGCTCCTTTCTATACTCCACCTGCTCCAAATTAGTGAAGTTGTGGCTTGCTGTGAATTTGTTCACTTCTTGTTCTATTCATTGTGTTGACCTAAAAAAATGCACAATGTGCGAGTTGTGAGTTTAGTTTTATTTGGGGCAAAATGAGGACTGCAGCCCAGGAGAGAGCATTTCAAGTAGCTCTGAGAAACTGCTCTGGAGAGGTCGGGGGAAGGACAGTATATATGTGATCTCGGTGGAGGAGGAGTACATGCAATCAAACACACATTTTTGTAGAAGGTTTCTGCTAGTCATGAGGAGCAGACATCACCATGAAGGGATTTAGTGCTTTTGTAGATATGAGGAGATGCAAGGATTGGCTCACAAAATTAGCTCCTGAAAACATCTAACTATCTGTAGACCTGTTCTGCCTGGTTTTCCAAAGCACAAAGTGCCTCATTCCTGATCTCTACCCTGAATTCCCTTCAGGGGATACAGCAGCAGCATGTGTGATTTAATCCTTATAGAGGTAGGTGGCAAGTGCCCATGGCAAGTGCCAATTTGTAGTTGACAATTGTCTTGCCTATTCATAAATAGATTTAGAATTTTTACTCAAATTCGATTAAGCAAGCTTTTTGTTTGTTTTTTATTTCTGCAATTTGATTTTTTAACTTAACATTTTGATTTGGAGCAATTTCTTGAAGGAGACCAGGTAACACAGGATGGAAAAAAGAGCTGAACCTTTGGGCAGTTCTTCTGTCAATACCAATAGCAGTAGTTCATTGATTATCCAAGGTCCTAACATCATGTAAGAGATCCCTAAATTTTTCTATGTTAATTAAATTTTAAAATGCTAAAAATTATATAACTATTTATAAATATTTTTAAACAGCCTTTCTGTTCAACATTGTATCACCAGTTTTTCCCCATACCATGACACTGTAATTTTAAAGGTTTCATGGTTGTTCATTTTATGTAGTCATCATAATTTACCTATTGCATCATTCTGCCTTTAACATTGGAGATGTCTCCTTTTTTTCTGCCAATAAATCATGCTGTAATTAATATTATTGAGGATAAATCTTTTTTCCCAGTTGAGTTCAATTTCTTATCGTGGATTCCCATGAGTGAAATTTTATTTTAAAACTATTAACACTTTCAGATCATTTATAGCTTTTCATTTAAATTGAGGTTAAAGAGAGAACTCTTTTCTTTAAAGTCCCAAAATGATATTAAGAGCAATTGTGGTTGCCTAATGAAATGAAAGCCTCTTAATTGTTTTGTTTTAAATGCTCCAGCTGATAAGATTTTCATGATTACTGTTCATTAATGCTGATTTTCTCTCGTGGCTACCAAACTTATTATGTCCATGGAACTGCTCTGCCTCTGTACACACTGGTAATTACATTTTCTTTAGAAGATCTATTTATTTAGAATTCCTATTGCCTATTCAACTACATTGAAAGAAGCAATATCTCAAAAACATTACAGGGAAAATTAAATTAGCTAACGCTTTGCTGACAATGTTGAGAACCTTACTTGATCTACCACTAATAAGAAAAAGAAAGGCTCATATTTATATCATTTTTCCCACCGCACCAAATCTTATATTGTGTCTAATTGGTGTTTCTGTGTTAGTTACGGTTCAGTAACAGATTGAATTCGTAAGGACGAGATGGAGTAACTCAGAGAAGTGAAGAAAGAGCTGAACAATTTTGAGAAGTCTGTTGACCTCTTCAGACAGCTGCCATTAACACAACTCAGTTCCAGTGATTCCCAGTTTTTGCTGTTTCCCAGTCCAAATATTACATACCCAATAATGAATATCCAATCAGGCTATCTGTGATCCAGGTAGAAAAACATTAATGCACACTAGTCATTGGGGACTGTAGGGGATCAACATTTGCCACCCGAAATGTCCCTTTGGCATGCAGATCATTTGAAACTGAAAACAACCAAAGCCCAAAAGACTCAGGAAGAAACTTTGACCTTCTGCATCACTGCCTATAAGAATTTAGGCAGAGGCCCTGTTACTGGAATAGAGCTATCATTGGATTTATCTGAAGAGAATATGGGCTAGGGGTGGTGCGAGAAACTCAGCAGAGATCAGGGTCCACTCTCTGTCCCATTGTCTGTGCTTGGCCCAGCAAACATTCATTTACAAAACATTTATTGTTCCATCTTCATGTGAATTGCCTTCCTCCCCTTTAAAACCCCAAACCACTACCCCCAACTTCCTCTTTTGTCTTTAGCTGAAGGTGGTTTTGAAGGTGAGGGTTTTGGCCATTTTGGTGAGTTACTCAGTTTCCTGGGTCTCTCCCATGTATCCATGTTATTAAACTTTGTTTGATTTTCTCCTGTTAATCTGTTTCATATCAATTTAATTTTTAGACCAGCCAGAAGAACCTAGAAGGACACAAGAAAATTTCTTCCTCCCTGATAGGACACAACTCTGTAAGTTGGGTAGGGTGAAGGAGTTACCATGAGCAGGTCACAATCGAACTGGCTTAATCCGTATCATTTACAATTTCCAAGAGTCTTGAAAGTGATTAGGAAATTTCTTTTAATGTTTTTCCCTTGTTTTGGCCATGCTGCATGGCTTGAAGAATCTTAGTTCCCCAATCAGGGATCCAACCCGTGCCCCCTGCGGTGGAAGCACAGAGTCCTAACTACTGGACCACCAGGGAATTCCGGAAAGTATTTTTATCATGTCCACCGTGTAAGTGAGAAAACAGGTTCAGAGACTGGTGGTAGGGAATTTATCAGATTTGCCTCTTGAAAGCAATTGGCACATTAGGTAGCCTCCAGGAGTTTTCTTGTTTTGGTCTTGGTTTCCAGGAAGCTTAGAGTCAAATGAAAGAATAACCTTTACTATTAACAACTTTGTTTTTTCTTATGAGCTCTGGTCTTGATTTTTCAATTATCTCATTCATTTATCATGCATGTCACTATAAACTGTTATAAATCTGTTCTACATGTCAGAAATATAAATAAATAATATAAATTATCTTTTTCATAAGGTTGTATAAATTGGGACTGATATTCAACTCCAAGTTCTGTGTACCAAAATATACCCTCGTAGGTTTATTTCTGTTTAACCATCACCCTGTTGAAACTCAAAAGCATCCTCAAATCATTTTAAATTTCTACCTCACCGTTATTTCCATAGTTTTATTTTCTTTCCATTTCTCAGATTATTTTAGTAACTAATAATGGTATTTTTTTGCTAATACACTTTAATTTTCCACTTATTTATTCTATTTTTACTTGACTCCCTAAGCAAAGATTGTTAATCCCAAATGCAGTTGAGCATTTGCCTAGAATTGGGACAAATGTGATCTATAAATCATAACCTATGTTGGCAATAAGGCACAGTTGGCTGCGTTTTAACAGCAGTTTTTATTCTAAAAAGTAAATGTCAGCTTGAGTTAGGGAGTTTTTTTAAAAGATGGTAATTAAGAAACTTACCATATAATTTATACATATTCACACAGATATATATTCACATACATTTGTACATTCATATATACATATGGAAAAATGTATGCTATTCACTGAAAGATACACAAAGAGCAAGTCTTACAATTAAGAAATCATTGGTCATCACTGATAAAGGACTTAAGAGAGAAGCTCAAATAAATAATTTTAATTTTTTAAACTTCACAAATATATTGCTGTCTCACCTGGCATCAAAATTTTCTTAGGTAAGGGACAGTCTCTTTAATTTAGTAAAATGTCTTGCCAGACCACTCTGAATCTAGACACTGAGATCCAGAAGATGTTATTTGGAAAGAAATAGTAAAATAAAAAGGTAGCCTAAGGACTACGAATATGAGGTTGGAGGATATGGAGAAAGGAGGGAAGGAAATCGGTTTGGACAAATTGAAACCATAGGATGAGACTGGATTTTGGAGGCTGGAGTGGTGGGGGAACACGGTCAAGAAAGGAATCTCCTGTGACAAGGGGGCAAATGACTTTATACATAGCAAGTTTCTTAATATTTTAAACTGTTTTGCTGTGGTATAAACTTGCCCTTCCTCCAGCTTCCCCCAAATATATTTTAAGTTCTGTGTACACAAATTTCATGGGTCTGCATTTTTATCTTATTTAGAAAAAATTTTTAGTGGGGGAAGATGAAGCAAAGTAGGCTATATTCCACCTCTGAAATGGCACTGAATAAAGAGACAAGTACATCTGCAGACTTTGAGACATATGAAATTAAGTATTTGGTGGTTACAATTGGAAAAGACATGATTGTTCCAGTAGGATGATTTGAGTAGATTATCTTTAAATACAAAAGAATAAACTCACCTTGCATTGTGGATTCATTAGTGAAAGTGAGGAACAATGTAAGTACCATCAAAGAGATAAAAAAATTGTATGGGATCCAGAGGGCAGAAGATTCTATTCAGGAATAGTTCAAGCACTTGGTTGTTTTCAAGAGGGTATTTGAAGATGATTTAGAATTCTTCAAAGTGAAGGAAAACATATTCCACAAAGGGTTACATGTATTGAATACCTTTGGCTTTAATACACTTATACCACGTCTCTGAGAGAAGTAATCTTAACGCCACACTAATAAGATGGAGGGTGGTTCGAATAGAGATATTCAATAGAGAACATCCATGTGAAAGACAAAATGGATCCTGAAATTGTGGGAGAAATATGCACCTTATAGATATATCATCTTTATCAAAGCTTGATAGGGCTTTGAACTGAGAGGTCTTTTTATTTATCTCTATTGTCTAGATGATTGGTTGAATTGATAGTATATTTTTGACAAAGGAATAGTAGCTAGTTTATAAAACCTATTCATCTCTCTTATCAAAATGGGACCATTGAGATATTTGTAGAGCTGTGTGTGATTTTTGCCAGAAATATACATTTGAGCGTGTCCAGTCTGTATATGTTATTAAAGTCTGTGTGGATTGAGGAGACCACATAGATCATAGTGGTGCAGATAGAAACAAGCCTAAATCACTTCAAAATTTAAAGATAAGAAAGGAGAAGATATTTCAGAAAAGACAATGGCAATTCATTCCAGTGAGTTATATAGTTATTTAACCCTACTGAGATTCAAATTTCTCATGTATGAAATAGAAACTACTTCAAAGAGATATTAAGAAATTGAATTAGTCAGCTTTTGAAAAAGTGGCTATAGTATAGTAAGCACTCAATAAATGCACTTTAACTTGAGCAAAGTCTTGTGTTCTTATATTTTTATAAAGTTTCCTTAGTGATTCTGATAAATAGCTAGCCATGTGTCCTACCAAACATGGCTATCTTTAGGGGGAAAAAATGTATTTTGAGCCATATTTTGAGTTACGTGCGTAATTGGTTTTTCATCCTGGTGTTCTGGAAGCATGAATGTGGAATAGTGTTTCACAAGGATCATCTCAATCTATTTTATATCAAATACGTAGGTGTTATATGTTTTTTCATTTATATTTTGCCATCTCTGCCACCCTGCTTTTTGTGTATTCTCCTAATTCTGGTATAAACCTAAGTACTCTACTCACTATCCAACCCAGTTTACTCAATTTTGTGGAGATTTTCCTTAATGTGTATACATCTATAAGTTTTCCAGAAAGCAAAATGGTTAGGACAGCCTGAAGTTGACTTTGTGTGGAGTGGTGAGTGAGGTGTTTGCAAATTTTTCTTCAAGTTCAAACTTGCTTCTATAGAACAGAACTTTAAGTATTATGAACATTGCTGTGGACAATACTGATCGCTTATGTTTCTTTGGATAAGGAAAGTTTTAAATAAATCACAGAAAAAAATCTATACATCAACTAGCAAATTATAGATTTTTAAAATTCTGCTGTAGCATGTCTGGGCCTTTGGTATATATGGCAACAAATTGTTCTTATGTGTGTTTTTAAACTTCAAATCAAATATAAATTTGACCTAACTTCTGATGGCTGTATGTAGGAAGGTAATTTTGTAATAGAAAGTACTGACGTGAATGTGCACAGTGGTATTGAAATTGCTGACATTAAAATTCATTATTTTCTTATGCAAATTAGTTAAATCTAGTTGCAGAATTTTCACACAGATATCATGGTGAACGTCTTCACTTTCACTACTTATAGAAACAAACTGGTGTGGGACTAAGATTGCGCATGCCATGCAGCAAGGCCAAAAAATAAAATGGAAAAAGCATAGTCTTGACTATTCAGAGCATATTACTTAGCAGAAAACAAGGCAGGTGGAAATTTATAAAGTAACCAGATTCATCCCAGATTATTTAAAACCAGATGAACTTACAATGATATGACCATAGATGTAACCCCAAGAATAATGGTTAGAAAATCTTTTAATGATAAAAGGAGTAAAATCAAAGGACTGAGTTAACAGAAAGACAAGGTCACTTTTCTGGGAAGAGTCGTTGAAACGGAAGATTTCTGTTAAGTGTGAAAGTTAAACGAGCTCTTTAATGATGGCTATTGTGCATAGTTGAAAGAGAGAAAGCATTCTAGGCAGAGTTCAGCTGGAAAAATCATAATGGTAAAATAGCACTTGCTGAGTTTGAAGGCTGGCAATCTAGTCTGGAGATGTTAAATTTCCTGAGCTGGGAAAGCACATTAGCAGTTATTTTGGTTTTGTTTCTCTTTTTCCTGACCCAGTAGAGATATGGGAAAGGACTAAACCATATCTCAAATTCAGCACTTAAACTGCAACTTTTGCTTCATTTCACTGGTTTCTTTTGTGATTATTTCTAAATTTCTTTCTGAAATTTCTAAGTATTTATAATGGTAGATCCTTTGGATTATCTGTTTAGTTTTGTTTTGTTTTTCCTTTAATTCTAAAAGAGTACATCCCATTACCTCCTTGGCCCCAAGCATCACAGTCCTTCAGGCCTTTGTGACTTCATGCCCCATCCAGCCTTAAAGTTAGTATAATCAGGAAGAGGGTGAAAACTGAGACTGCTGTTGGAAATATATATCTGATTTACTTGCCCCATAATTGCAGTGGTAATCATAATTTCAATATCTCTCAGTTGTTCAAATCATTTATGAAAATATTCAGGGAAATCTAATCTCTGAGCCCTAGAATACATATTTTGAATTATTTCCCATATCCCAATATAGCATAGCATTTATTAAACAGCAATAGGCAGTCGCTGAATATTTTTTTAGAAGGAGTGCAATAAGTCAATTGTGATGTCGTACAATAGTGAGATTGTCAATCGTAAATGTTTTTTATAAAAATAACTCTGGCAATAAAATGTAAACTTAATAATATGATTTTATTTAATGCAGAAACTTGGCATTTTGCTAGAAAATAAAGTTCTTTGCTCAATATTGAAATTAAGGGCTTTTTTGATTTCTATATACACATATATACTTGGTGAGCTCCGTCAAATTTTGTCTAACATGTCTATAAAATATTTGGGTTTTAAAATGCAGAAGACAAGGAAGAATGTTTCAAAAGATAACCAGATATATATATATATATATATATATATATTTGAAATGACTCAATTCAAAGTTTGGAACTGAAAACCCAATAAATAAAATTAAGAATTCAATGACTGGATTTAACAGCTGATTAGATAAGACTGAAGAGATTAGTTGTGATCTGAAAGAGAAACAACCACCTGGTCAAATAAAAAACTTCTAAGATTGGAGTCCCAGTAGAGAGAGTAGAAGAGAGACATTTGAAGAGAGATACTGACAAAGATTTTTCAAAACTGAGTATTCAGCCACACATTCAAGAGGATTATTTGCCCTATGTAAGATAAAAACAAACACACCATAGCATACTGTAAAAGAATAACTGATCACTACTGCTCCAAGAGAAAAATTTAAAAAGGAAAAAAAGGAAAGAAAAATTAAATATAGCCAGAGAAAATAACTGATTACTTTCGAAACAGTGATAATATACTGACAGAAGGCTTATTAAAATAAAACCTAGAGGCCAGTAGGAAATGAAATGATTCCTTCAAGAAGCTGAGGAGGAAAAAACAAAAAGAAAAAAGCAATTGCTGCCAACTCAGAATTCTACCCAGATAAAATATTCTTCAAATATAATGGTACAAGTATAACACGTTCAGAAAAAAAGAGGGGATTTTTTTTACCACCACTAAAGAAAATAATAAATGATTTTATTTTATGAGAAATAAAGTAATCCCAGATGGAAGGTCATAGAAGTAGAAATGAAAAAAAAGGAAGGAAATATGTAATTATGTATTGGTCCTCAAAGGTAATATTGACTGAATTAAAATGGCAATAATAATGCTGTGTGGGTGTATAACATATATAGAAGTAAATATCCAGCAGCTGTTGCATTAAGGTACAAGGTAAATGAAGTTAAAGTATTTTAACAGGAAGTATTCAAATTATTAATTTATGGTAAATTTTGATAAGTGAAGGATACTGTTGGATGCTCTAGATTAACATTAAAATAATAGTTAATAGAGAGGAAATAATAAAAATATAATTCAGGCAGTAAGGACAGAAAAAAATGAACATAGATATTTGTGTGTAAGTAAAAGCTCTCTACAGAAACAGAACCAATAGCAGATATAGCTATAGATACAGGTACTGATATAGATATGATATGGATATGTTATTTTCTATATGCAGCAGAGAGAGAGAGAGGGACAGAGGTGGTCATGTTATAGATTATAGAGAATTAGCTTATGTGATGACAGAGACACAGAGACTAAGGAACTGCACAAGCTGTTATCTGCAAGCTGGAATCGAGCAGGAAAGCCTATAGTATATGGTATGTACTATAGCTCTAGTCTGAGTCTTAAGACCTGAGAACAAGGGCAGCCAATGGTGTACTTCCCAGCCTGAGTTTAGGATAAGACTGATGTCTGAGCTCAAGGAGTCAGGTGTAAAGTGAATTCATTCTGCCTCTACCTTTGTGTTCTCTTCAGGCCCTCAGCAGTTTGGATAATGCCCACCTACATTGGGGAGGGCCAGCTACTTTACTCAGTTTGCTGATTCAAATGCTAGTCTCTTCCTGAAACACCCTGTCAAACACACCCAGGAATACTATTTAAGTAAATATCTGTACATCCTGCGGCTCAATTAACTTGACACATAAACTTAATCATCACAATTTTAAACAAAAGAAATTTTGATGACATGTGGAAAAACCATTGACTGAAGAGTCAGTGAAAGGTGACAGAGCAGTGTCCAAAAGGATGGAAGTTCATTTTTCTTTTCTTCTCTTTCTCTCTCTCTTTTCTCTTTCTTTCTTTCTTTCTTTCTTTCTTTCTTTCTTTCTTTCTTTCTTTCTTTCTTTCTTTCTTTCTTTCTTTCTTTCTTTCTTTTTCTTTCTTTCTTTCTTTCTTTTCGGCTGTATTTGGTCTTTGTTGCTGAGTGCAGGCTTTCTCTAGTTGTGGCAAGCAGGGGCTACTCTTCGTTGCTGTGAGCCGGCTTCTCAGTGTGGTGACTTCTCTTGTTGCAGAGCACGGGCTCTAGGTACGCGGGCACAGTAGTGTGGCACTCAGGCCCTAGAGATCACGGGCTTTAATAGTTGCAGCACTCAGACTCGGTAATTGTGGTTTGCGGGCTCTAGATTGCACTCTTAGTAGTTGTGTCCCATGAGCTTAGCTGCTCCACGGCATGTGGGATCTTCCCGGACCAGGGATTGAACCCGTGTCCCCTGCATTGGCAGGCGGATTCTTAACCACTGCACCACCTGGGAAGTCCCCCAAGTTCATTTCTTTATTTTGAGGAAACTATGGTTGTGTATTGATCCATTTTTTATGAAAATTCATGTAAATATCCTACCCTGCTTCTGCCAAGGTGAGAGTCGTCTGAAGGGAATTGTGTGGATCTTGGATCTAGGCATGGGAATGGCATCACCAAATCATTTGAAATCACTCATAGGGGATGGTTGGAGGAAGGTTTGTGTACCTTCTTGCACTGTCATTGATGCTTTGAATTATTTCCTTAAGTCTTTGAAGATATGAATCCATTTCTTCCCCTTGATGTTTCACTGGTATTTTAAAAGGGAGAGAGGTGGGTGGGTATAAGATTTAGCTTTCATCTATTGTACCTTCCAGATAGTTTGTTGCTTGATGTAATGATATAGTGTTATGCAGACACGTGACATGTAATAAAGTGTGCACATTTATGCATGTCTGTTGGAATGGTTAACTTGTAGAAGCCTTTGGAAAAATGTTAGCATTATGCAAAAAGAAACTTAGCTGTGTTTACAGTCACCTGAAATGGTGGATTTTATAAACTTCTTTTAAGAAAACAGTTACAATTTTGGGAAAAAAAAGTGTTCTATTATTAACAGATTTATAATAGAGAGCATGTTATAATAACCTAAATGCCTAACTATTCTTGAATACTTACTGCTTTAATAAAGTATTATGAAGTTTTTATTATGATTTTTAAAAGATGGCATAATAATATGAAAAATGCTTATGTTATGTGAAATTAAGGAAAGCATATGAAATTTCACAGGAATAATGTTCACAGTTATGCAGATATTGTATGAGATTAGGAAGAAACCAACAATGTGTAATAGTGTTTTATATATAAAAATTGGTCATTTAATTTCTCTTTCTGCTGTTATGTATTTTTATACTAAGTGTTCATTCTTCTTTTATGGACAATGTGCATTAAATGTTATTCAACCTTATATCCTCTTAGGAGAAATGTAAATTAAAAAACATTTTGTTAGACATTTTGATAAATGAGTAAGAATGAGTGCTCTTATGTGAGGTCTGAGTTTGAACCTGGCTTCTCACTTCAAACACCCTGAGGCTTTGGGTAAATTATTTTACCTGCTGAATGTTAGTTTCCTTATATGAAAATGCCTATTATAATAATGTCTAATTTACAGGATTTTTGAAAGTTCTAAATGAGGTAATGAGGTAAAGCACAGAGTGCAGTGTTAAATTGTATCAAAACAAAAAAACTTGGCAGTAAAGGAGTTGATAAGTCAATGATGCTAATAAATAATCATAACTGTGCTTTCAACAGGCTGAAAAACATGAACTTCCTGAATCCAATTTTTAACCTATAGGGAAACAAATACACAACTCCTTACATTTTAGACTTAATGAAAAGTGAGTAAATAGACGAGCCAATGTTATTAGAAAATCTAAGTATCCATCTTAGTTAAGAAAATGAGTGATGGAATAATAATAATTCAAAATAACTCAGAGTTCACCATTCTAGATCAAATAACCAACTGTAATGCATTCTACCATGAAATGTAGCTCAACAAAACATACGACAATTCTTTTCCATAAATTTCTAAGCTGATGGTTACCGTTAAGAAAAATTCTGGTTTAAGAATTTCAGGTTGTAAGAGGTACAAACTACCAGCTACAAAACACATGAGTCACAGGGATGAAATGTACAGCGTGGGGAATATAGTCCGTAATATTGTAATAATTTCGCATGGTGGTAGGTGGTATCCGTACTAATTGTGGTGATCATTTGGTAATTATAGAAATATCAAATCACTAGTTTGTGCACCTGGAACTGACATAGTGTAGGTCAATTATACTTCAATAAAAAAAAATTCCAAGTAGGATTTAACAGAGAAATTCGAGTTCTTTGAACTCTATGTTTAAAGTTGTAACTCCATATCTAGTCATTTAAACATTTATGCTTTAGAAGGAGTCCTTTGATCTGATTTTGCCTACGTGGATAAATTCTCTCATAAATCATTGAAGTTGGTTCAATGCTCATCCCGTAGTGTGCAAAGAGGAACTCAGGGGAGGAGACAGGAGGGGCGGTGTACAATGGAGAGGGGCAGGTGAACTGGTCAGAAATCTGAAAATCCAGGCAGAGCAGCTTAGCTCCATTTGTTGAGTACATTGACCTCTTAAGTGAGAATTTCCTTTGAAGAATTGTTCGTGCACCAGAATTGCTTTAAAACCACTCTTTTAAACCAACGGTCCCCATCCTATGCACCAAGACACCTAGGAACAACAATTTATTTTTAGAAGTGTTAAATCTGTGTGCACACTGAGGATTACCTGAAGACTAAAAGAAAAATCATTGGTCTACGTAAGTGTAGTATACTTTTTTTCTTTTAAAAAGAGTTTTATTGATCTATAAATGACATACAATAAACTGCATATATTTAAAGGGTTCAATTTGATATTTTTTCTTATTAATCATCTATTTTATACGTATTAACATATATATGCCAATCCAATCTCCCAATTCATCCCACCCCCAACCCCCCACGCCCACCCTCTGCTTTCTCACCTTGGTGTCCATATGTTTGTTCTCTGTGTCTGTGTCTCTAGTTCTGCCTTGCAACCTGGTTGATCTGTACCTTTTTTCTAGATTTCACATATATGTGTTAATATACAATTTTTTTTTTCTCTTTCTGACTTACTTCACTCTGTATGACAGTCTCTAGGTCCATCCATGTCTATACAAATGACCCAGTTTCATTCCTTTTTATGGCTGAGTAATATTCCATTCCATATATGTACCACCTCTTCTTTATCCATTCATCTGTCGATGGACATTTAGGTGCCATGTCCTGGCTATTGTAAATAGTGCTGCAATGAACATTGGAGTGCATGTGTCTTTTTGAAGTTTGGTGTTCTCTGGGTATATGCCCAGCAGTGGGATTGCTGGGTCATATGTTAACTCTATTTTTAGTTTTTTAAGGAGCTTCCATACTGTTCTACACAGTGGCTGTATCACTTTACATTCCCACCAGCAGTGCAGGAGGGTTCCCTTTTCTCCACACCCTCTCCAGCATTTATTATTTGTAGATTTTCTGATGATGCCCATTGTAACCGATGGGCATCATTAGTGATGTGGAGAAGGTTTTCATGTGCCTCTTGGCCATCTGTATGCCTTCTTTGGAGAAATGCCTGTTTAGGTCTTCTGCCCATTTTTTGATTGGGTTGTTTAGTTTTTTGATATTGAGCTGGATGAACTGTTTATGTATTTTAGTCCATTTTGTGTTTATTTTTGTGAATGGTGTTAGGGGGTGTTCTAATTTAAATCTTTTACATGTAGCTGTCCCATTTTCCCAGCAACACTTATTGAAGAGACTGTCTTTTCTTCACTGTATATATCCTTGCCTCCTTTGTCATACATTAGTTGACCATAGGTGTATGGGTTTATTTCTAGGCTTTCTATACTGTTCCACTGATCTATATCTCTGTTTTTGTGCGAGTACTATATTGTCTTGATTACTATGGCTTTGTAGTATAGTCTGAAGTCAGGGAGCCTGATTCCTCCAGCTCTGCTTTCTTTTTTTCTGAAGATTGCTTTGGCTATTTGGGGTCCTTTGTGTCGCCATACAAATTTTAGGATTTTTTTTTTCTAGTTCTGTAAAAAATGCCATTGGTAATTTAATGGGTATTTCATTGAATCTGCAGATTGCTTGGGGTAATATAATCATTTTCACAATATTGATTCTTCCAATCCAAGAACATGGTATATCTCACCAACTCTTTGTGTCATCTTTGATTTCTTTCATCAGTGTCTTATAGTTTTCTGAGTACAGGTCTTTTACTTCCTTAGGTAGGTTTATTCCTAGGTATTTTATTCTTTTTGTTGCGATGGTGAATGGGATTGTTTCCTTAATTTCTCTTTTTGATCTTTAGTTGTTAGTGTATAGGAATGCAAGAGATTTCTGTGTGTTAATTTTGTATCCTGCAACTTTACCAAATTCACTAATTAACTCAAGTAGTTTTCTGGTGGCATCTTTAGGATTTTCTATATATAGCATATGTGTAATATACTTTTCATCTTTATTGAAGTATGATTGACAAATAAAATTGTAAGATATTTAAAGTATACATCATGAGAATTTGATATACATATACATAGTGAAATGATTTCTCCCATCTAGTTAATTAACACACCCACCTCCATGTGAAAATATATTTTTCAAAATTTTGTAGATATTATGTTTAGTAAAAATATTTATTTATGGAGATTTTCATCAATGGATATTTTCCCAATTAGCAAAAACAAAAGCATAACCATTGTAAAGTGAAGGTTTACAATTTTAATTATTTTCTAAGGAAGAAGATTATCTATATATTAAAAAGATTGAGAACCTACTATTACAAAATCAGTACAGTATAATATGTTCTTCTCTGAATATAGTCTTCTCTGATAAGTAAATTTTACCTTGGTGATAAGAGGAGGGTAAAGAGTTGGTATGTGTCTGTGAGTGATACAATTGTGAGAAGTGACTGTTTTTTAGTTTGCCAGGTTTCCAATTATTGATTTATATTAGTGTATATTCCCACTCATCTGTCTTCTATCACATACACAAAATCATAGACATATTCACACACCAAAGTCTCCCACCAATTTTAGTACCTATCAATCTGCCCCATGGTCACAGATGTATTAACATAGAAGAGAGGTTTTAGAAAATATTGATGAAGGCATGCAAACTAGTTATAAAACTAAGATATTAAAATTTTTAAATTGAATGGAAAGGGAATAAAGGAAGAACTTTTGATCTGATTTGGTTTAAAATTAAAGTTATGAGAAACGGACATCAAGATAGGAACCAAAGTAAAATTTAGTCTTATTATTCAGAAGGCTCACTTCCACTCTCTTGCCTCTTAATGCTTTCTTGAGTACCTGGTCTTCTCATTATACTCCTACTGCAGTCTCCTTTCATCTGGGTCAAATGCCAATCTGGGCCATAGCTTCTAAGTTAATGCCCCCTGTTAAAGACAATGGAAGGTTTCCTGGCATTGGATAATCTCTCACAAATTGACTGCAGGATGCATTGAAAGTGGGCAAATGGCTAAAACAATTTCTAAGACTTAGGTGAATCCTATATGTACGTGTTCTGTGATCCAGATTTTAGTAAATCCTGCCAGGGGATACTTCCTTGGCATCTTAGAGTTTGGAGACAGGCAAACAATTTAGTCAGTTTCTCTCTTGTGGGTAATTTAAAGACATGAAACTTGGTGGAAGCCTGTACTTTTGTTTTCCTGCCTGGCATAATTACTTTAAAAGCAACAACCATAACTGATATTTTGTTTAACTATGAAAAAGTCCATTATTCATTAGTGGCAATACTAGAAATCCTCATAGACTTCTAGCTCTTTCAAATTAAGAATATAAATGATACTAGGTTGATTTTTCTGCCTTTTAAAATTTTAACCTGAATATACTTTGAGCATGTTTTATTAAAAAGCTAACTTTAGGGAGGGTGGGGGGGACTCGAGGGGGGGGAGTCAAGGAAGGGAGGGAATACGGGGATATGTGTATAAAAACAGATGATTGAACCTGGTGTACCCCCAAAAAAATTAAAAAAAAAAAAAAGCTAACTTTAAGCAAAGTAATCAGTTTTAGCTCACATTTCTCAAAAAAATCTATAATTAATTCCATTAAATTCTTTTAAACAGTTCTTCTAAAAGTGACTATTGAAAAGCATTAGGAAACAAAATAATGATTTTAAAATAGATGAAAAGTGCTACTAATTTATACACTAATTGATTGTACTGGTATACAATGTAAAAAACTTTATTTTTCTTTCAGGGAAGCAATTATTTTATCAACCATAATTTCTGTTATTTTATCTAATTATAACTCATCAGTAAAATATTGCTTAGTCCTAAATCAGCTGAAATAATAACATTTTGGAAAGTATATTTTGAAGAGCACTGGCATTTAGAGGCAAACATATGTGATGGCTCTGTAAAAATAATTGACATACTCAATTTTCAAATTATTATTATTCGTAGTTGCGTACTCTGGTTCTTTAACGAACACTTTGAAAGTAATTATTACATGTTTGCTTTTAAGAAGAATTAGTTTTCATAAGTAACATTTTTATCTCTACTTTCTGATACATGTGAAAATATATTAAATATATTATACTATTAATTAAAATGCAAAAGTAGATAGATAAGGAATATTGTTAATAAAATCCATTTATTTCTTAAAGTTAAATAAAGTAAAAGGAAATCCTTAATTTTCAAATATATTAAATATGTAAGAATGGAGGAAAGTCAGAATCATTTAGGAATTAAATTGCTCGGCAGATAATGAAGTATTTGAATAGGCAACACTGTCTTAAAGTATGTAAATTTTTAGGTAAATCCAACTTTCTGCAGAACTTAAAAATGATCTTTTGAGGATTTACTTACAGAATGGTGTTGTGAAGAGTTCCTCAGTAAACAAAAATAACTTTTAAAAAATTATTTAAGAAAAACCATTCAAAGTTTCTGGAACTTATTCTAAGAACATACAGGAAATAAACATTCGTTAAAGGAAATCTACTCAACCTCAGTAAGCACAGTGAGAGTCTACAGCATTTGAGCCACAACCCACTCCCTGATTCCTCCCCTTCAGCTCAGCATGATGGAACATTCCTTTGGCATGGGTAATAGCCAATAGGACAGGATTTCTCTTCCTCTAGCCCCTGAGATGGCGAGTCACCAGCATTTTTCATACTTTCCCCAACCCTAGCTCAGTAGAACAGAAGCTAAATTTCAGGCAAATATCTCAAGATATCAGGAGCTCCCTCTTTTACCCAGTCCACAGTTATAGTATAGAGGTTTCATCCCAGGGATGGCAAGCCAAGCACACTGGGGACCCTATTGCCCTTACCACACTCACTCATAGGGAGAATGACCTACATAGGGATATAAAAGCCAAGAAAACCAGCGACCAGTGCCCCTGCTCAGTGCTCTGCTCATAAAGCAAGTGTCCCTCTGAGGTAAGCAAGCCACTGTCTCAGCCACCAGCTCCAGAGATGCTGCCAAGGGAAAGAGACAGGCCATCTGAATAGAGATCTCTAAAGCTCTCCCCATAGAAACGGACTTTATTTGGAACTGAGTGTGAAGAAATTCAAGAGTAAGGGAGTTCTCAAAAACAGTGGAGATTTGGGTGGTAAACTATCGAGATGAGGCTAGTAGCTCCATAACAGCTATAAAAAAGCCATAAGCTTGGTAGTTTACCAGAGAAAACCAGGGATAGAGACAGGTGAAAAATGCCCTTCTTGGGTCCTAACAAATTTCAAAGCTTGTCCTTGAAAGCTACTCCTGCAAAAAAAAAAAAAAAATTAGTATCAGACTGTGTATTGGACTGTGGATGAACTTATGTCCCAAGATATTTTTGAAGCCAGTAGAGCAATCAGCAGAAAAGTATTGGAGGCTAACAGCTGGATGTAATACCTGATGAGGTAGGCATCTTGAGAGATTAGAGAGTCGAAAAGAGCCTTGCCAAAGCCATTGTCATCCCACAGTGGTTGAATGCATACCCAAGGCTGCACCCTCCAAGGAGCAATGATAGAGGATTTATATTGCAAGGGAGATAGATTTCAATAAAATAGTCCAGCCAAATCACTAAAGAAATAAATAAGCAAACAACAATAAGAATCCCAGGAAGGGGCTGTGGGTCATCCAGAGTTGAAATAGTATGTTATCTAAAATATTAGTTTTTTTCATGGAAAATAACAAGACAGTCAAAGAAACAAGAAAATGTGACACATTCACAGAAAAATAAGGAGCCAACAGAACTGGCCTGTGATGCAGGTGTTTGGCTTAACAAACAAACAAACAAACAAATCCTTAAAAGTAGCCATGAGAAATATCTTCAAAGAATGAAAATAAAGCACGCATAATGAAGGAAAGGAAAATATAGTGACAAAGTCTGATCCAAATACAGGATATTAACAAAGAGACAGAAATTATCATAAAGAACCAAATGGAAATTCTTGACTTTACAAGTATAGTTGAACCTTGAACAACTCAGGGGTTGGGATGCTGACCCTCTCCCTAGTCAAAAATCCATGTATAACTTTACAGTTAGCCATCCATATTCACGCTTCCACATCTACAGATCCAGACAACCATGGATCAGGTAGTACTGTGATACATATTTAGTGAAAAAAATCCACGTATAAGTGGATTCTCACAGTTCAAACCCATGTTGTTTAAGGGTCAACTGTACAATCATTAAAACTGAAAAATTCCCCATGGAGACTCAATAGTAGATTTCACTATCAGCAGAAAGAATTAGCATAGTTTAAGACAAATTAATAGAGAATATACAATCCAAAGAAGGGAGAGGTAAAAAAATGAAGGAAAATCAGTGGAGTCTCAGAGAAACGTGGGCACCATTAAGCAGACTAATGTACACATAATAGGAGAACTTATAAGGGAGGAGAGAGAAAAATGGACTGTATAAGTTTTCTAATGCAGCTGTAAGAAATCACCACCTTAGTGATTTTCAAATATGTGGATAAATGTATAATTTTACATTTCTGAATGTTAGAAGTCCAAAATGGCTCTGTGGGGACAAAAGTCAACATGTTAGCTGGGCTGAAGGAACTACAAGGGAATCTGTTTCCTTGTCTTTTCCAGATTCTAGAGAATCCTGCTAGTTTCTGAGGGACAATCATATCCCTCCGACCTCTGCTTTCATCATCACGTCTTTTTATCTGACTATGTCTTTCTCTGCTTTCTCTTATGAGAATCCCCAGGAATACACTGACATCACTCAGATAGCCCAGAGTAATGTATCCACGTTAAAATCTTTAGCTTAACCATATCTGCAAAGTCTCTTGCCATGTTATTGTTATATTGTATTTACAACTATTTACATAGCAATCACATTGTGTTAGGTATAATAAGTAATCTAGAGATGATTTGAAGCATACTGGAGGATGTGAGTAAGTTATATGCAAACACTACAATATTGTATAGAAGAAACTTGAGCATTTGCAGATTTTGGTATCTGAGGTGCACCCTGGAACCAGCCCCTCAGGGATACCTGTGCATGAATCCTTCTCCAGGTTAGACCACATGCAAGGCCATGAGCACTTTTCAATAAATTTAAAATTATTAAAATCATACAAAGTATGTCCTTTGAACAGAATGAAAATGAAAGTAGAAATCAATACAGAAATATGGGAAATGAGCAAATATGTGGAAATAAACAACCCACACATAAATAGCTAATGAGTCATAGAAGAAATTGCTAAGGAAATTAGAAACTACTTTGAGATGAATAAAAAGTAGACAAATATAAGGGATGCAACAAAAGATGCCGAGACCAGCTCGGCGACTCGAGGTGAGTGACGGGTGCCGCAAGCTTGAAGAAGACACAGACACAGACTGAAGAGAAAAGTGGGACCGGGAGGCTCAAGACCTCTCAGATCAAGAGCCCTGCTGACTCATCCTAGGTTGCTTTTATTGAGTTCGTGGGCTAACATTCTCAGGTTACACTCATAAACAATCAAAGGCCTCACATGACTGAGGCAATTATCTTTGTTTGCTTCCTGGGTCCGAGTTGAGCAGGTGTGGATTTGAGCTGGGCCTGGAGAGCAAAACAGCCCTGGGGGCAGGAGACCTCTCTCAGATATTGGGGGTCTGTGCCCCACCCCTGTTGGCCCCTCTGCGACTGTGCCTGTCTTAGGTTGTTCCTCCCTTGAGGAATCTTACCCGTCTCTGGCTAACCAGTCATCCTCCAGGGCCAAACAGGGTGATATAAGGAAGGCTCTACGCACCACCCCTGTTGGCCCCTCTGCGGCTGTGCCTGTCTTAGGTTGTTCCTCCTCTGAGGAATCTTACCCGTCTTTGGCTAACCAGCCATCCTTCAGGGCCAAACAGCGTGATATTGGTCTCCACGCCCCACACCCTCAGCTCCTCCACTGCTCAAGCAGGACATTCTGAATCCCATCGCTCGGCCCACATACTTTAACATTTTCAAGGTTTCAGAAAGGTTCCCGAATGTCTTCCCACAAAAAGAGTGCTTAGAAGGAAATTTACAGTTGAAAGAGCTATATTAAATGTGTGGAATCATCTTAAATAAATAAGTTTTCACCTTAATTCACTGGAAAAATCACTCTAAAGTAAGCAGAAGATAGGAAATAATCACAATTTGAGTGGAAATCAATGAAATAAAGAATAAAAAATAGTGAAAATTAACAAAACCAAGACAGATTAGAATGTTTCTAAAATAGAAGAAAAAATGGAATGGCAAATTCAAACAACTATTCACAGAAATCCACTGAAAATTTGGGGCAGATAAATTACATAATGCTACTTTCCTCTTCCCCCCAAAAATGTAAAGTATTTGAGTTCTCATTTTACAGATGAGAAGACTGAGATTTAGGCAAATTAAATTATTCAATTTCTTGAAAGAATATGTCTACAGGATTGATTATTCATTAAACATGATTTTAAATATTATGTATTTCTAGACAAAAATGTATGCAGATTGCAGTTTCATTGCTGCCATTTCATTTATAAACTTCTTTATGTTACTCTTTTCCTCTGATTTTCTATGACTTTCCTTTAATGGAAACTCTAAAAACTGGAATCAGTAAAGTTGTAAAGGAGTGTGGGGCAGAGTATTTAATTACAACTAAGTAACTTATACTTGTATATAATCAATTATTGATTAATCATTCATTAATTCTTACATATATTCACTTATGTTATGGTTTATGTAGAAAATTTGTATGCCTTATCTTATTTCACTCTAAAACAAATTACACCAGAAATTTTGTGTTTCTCCTCTTCTGTGTATAACATCAAAAGAATTACTTTAGACATTTTATATATTTGTGTAATTAATTGCTTACTATTGCAATAACCATAACACATTCATGAGATTATGGTTAGCCTCAAAAACAAGGACAAGCATTCCAAACAAGTCTTCAAGTGCTAAGCCACAGAGCAAGTTGGAAATAGCAGTCTACCTAAGGTTTGAGGACAAGGAAACTACATCATCTCTAATAAGAAATTGATGGGCTGCAATCCACAAATGGAGGGAAGAGCTAAATAGACATTTCCCCAAAGAAGATATGCACATGGCTAACAAACACATGAAAAGATGCTCAACATCACTAATCATTAGAGAAATTCAAGTCAAAGCCACAATGAGGTATCACCTCATACCAGTCAAAATGGCCATCATCAACAAATCTAGAAACAATAAATGTTGGAGAGGGTGTGGAGAAAAGGGAACTCTCCTGCACTGTTGGTGGGAATATAAGCTGGTACAGCCACTATGGATAACAGTTTGGAGGTTCCTTAAAAAACTAAAAATGGAACTACCATATGACGCAGTAATCCCACTACTGGGCATATACCCAGAGAAAACCATAATCCAAAAAGAAACATGTACCATAATATTCATTGCAGCACTATTTACAATAGCCAGGATAGGGAAGCAACCTAAATGCCCATCAACAGATGAATGGATAAAGAAGATATGGTACATATCTACAATGGAATATTACTCAGCCATAAAAAGGAATGAAATTGAACTATATGTAATTAGGTGGATAGACCTAGAAACTGTCATACAGAGTGGAGTAAGCCAGAAAGAGAAAAACAAATACTGTATGCTAACTCATATATATGGAATCTGAAGAAATGGTACTGATGAACCCAGTGACAAGGCAAGAGTGGAGATGCAGATGTAGAGAATGGACTTGAGGACACGGGGCTGGGGTGGGGGGTGGGCGGCGAATGGGAAGCGGGGATGAAGTGAGAGAGTAGCATAAACATAGATACACTACCAAATGTAAAATAGATAGCTAGTGGGCAGTTGCTGTATAACAAAGGGAGATCAACTCAATGATGGGTGATGTCTTAGAGGGCCAGGACAGGGAGAGTGGGAGGGAGTCGCGGGAGGGAGGGGATATGAGGATATATGTATAAATACAGCTTATTCACTTTGGTGTACCTCAAAAACAGTTATGAGTGTAAAGCAATTATATTCCAATAAAGAGCTTAAAAAAAAAAGAAAAGAAATTGATGGGTTGAAAGAGCCCTTATTGTGATTATTCATATTTTAGGTAAATTCATGATTAATAGAAAATTTTTTTAAAATATTGGAAATCTTCCTGACTTGTAGTGGAATACTCTTCTATCTAAATATTTATGCATTCATTCAGCAAATATTTATTGTGCTCCTATGACTCATATATTCTTTCATTTGGCAAATATTTATTGATCTCCTACTATGTGCTAAGCGTTGTGTTAGGCATGAAAGAGAAAGCAATTAAAAAACAGTCTCTGCCACTGCAGAGTTTAAAACCACGGTGAAGAAAAGAGGCATTGAAGAAGTAGCAGGTTACAGAACAAGAATGATGAAGTTCAGTGAAGCAAATTGATGTTTAGTGCACTCATTGCATTGAGTTCTGTTTTTTGTTTGTTTGCTCTTAGGTATATTATTCCAGGGAACCTAGAATAAGTAGGTGAAAGTGAAGAGAATTCACAATCAGTGTCCATTGATAAATTGAAAGAGTGAACGATCTGGCCTTGTGTTTGCTTTCTGTAAAACTTTCACTCTCTCAGGGCTGATTCAACAGCAGGTGTGAAATTGGGCATGATTTGAACTTAGCTTTTTTTCATTTATCATTTGTCGCAGGTCCATTTGGAAGCATCTGCTTGCTTGTCTGCAAGTAATTTGCTATTTGTCAAAAGCATTAAGCATAGTTGACACTAATCATGTGTTGCTTGTGAAGTGCCTTTGCATTTACTGGAAGCATAGTTCATTCTGTACGTTTTTATTTTAAATAAATCTGTGGAGTCAGGCAAGAAGGTCAAGATCGGTGTAGACAGAATTGATCTGAATTAACTAAAGTAACTAAATTGAACTTTAGGGAGATAAATGGATTCATATAAATATACACTCAATAGTTGACCTGATAGCATATCACGCCATACATTGCATTAAGGACTTAATTCTGGAGTCAGACTGTATGGGATTACATACCAACTCTATCACTCACTAGGCATGATCTGGGGCATACTATTTAACCACTGTGTCACTCACTTTCTTCTCCTTCAAGCGTATTAGTAATATCATCTACTTATCAGGTTGTTATAAGCACCAAATGTGATGACATATATATATATATAGTGCCTAAAAGATAGTTGCTGTTGTTTTTCTTCTGCATTATCTTTAAAGCAGGCAGTTTTAATGACTTCACCACCGCTCTTTCTTGGGAGTAGACATTTTCAGTCCCAAGGCATATTTATTTCTTCTACTAGCTCCTGCTGCAGAATTGTTTAGGCTTGCAAAACCCATCTCCTGGGAAAGTACCATCTCTTTTTTTCTAAGTGGAGAATTGTCCTGGACAGGTTTCCAAACTTAGTCTATTATTGATGACCCTGCGCCCGGTGACCCTCCTGGCTGGGTGATGTCCAACATACCTGTCATTTGCCCTCCAAACATTGATTGTCTTCCCTCAGATATTAAAGGTTCCAGATACTGAGAGGCATTTGTTTCTGCTATATGTGTGTGTGTATATATATATATATATATATGTGTGTATATATATATATATATATATATATTTGTAACAGGATACACCTCTAATATTTAATTTGTCTCTGGTGTTACCCTTTACTTTCAGGAAGGTTGAGTTGATTTTTTTAAACAACTATACCTTTGTTTCAAGTTGAGTCCCTTCCATCTCTACTGCAAGTAGGTCCAGTATTGTTTGCTGGAACTGTTTGCCTAAAATTTTTCTTTCCCTTCTTTCTAAGCCATTTATTTGTCTAACAATCTGCTCTGGATTTCGTGCAGATGATTCTCTCTTACTGAGTTATATGGAATCTATGATTTTGGAACCATGTGAACCCATTCAGTTCTTAAAAAAATACTGAGGCAAGACAGTTAGACACATGAAATTAAATATAATGACAATATTTTAAGATAAAAGCCTGAGAATGCAAGGAAGTGAAATATAACCTCAGCTGACTAGAATGAAACACAAATTGAACTTAAAAGGTGATAAACTTAACACAAAAGGAGGAAAGACAAAGTTTTCAGCTGTACAAACAAGAGAGTTGGAATTAAGCCCTGTTATTAAACCAGACTAAGGTTCTATCCTTTCAGTCAAAGTATGAAACAGAAAAAAATAAAATAAAAATTGTCCATTCACAAAATGAGACAGTGAGGAACCTTGTCTTCCCCATCCTGAGCCCTGGATGGAACTCTCTTTTTCTAGGATTGAATGTGTTCAAGCGTTTCTGATCTCTGCTTCATTTCTGCCTCAGTTACTTTTGGTCACATGGACATGCAATTTAGACTTGATGTTTTTATTGTCTCCTGGCTTAGTTCTAGAGATTGCATTCTCCTTATCCTTCTGAGTATATTCCTGCAGGAACAGTGAGAAGAATCAGAACTAGGCTACTGATATGTATCTACCCGAATAGGAAGACCTCAAATCAGGATCTTCCAAGAAAACTAGCCAAGCCCTAATGGATACCCAGAAATCAAATTCCTCCCTAATCTCATTTTCCTTACTGCCCTTTAACACTGTCTCCTTCTTCAGACTGTCTGCATTTTTTTTTTTTTTTTTTGGCCTGGCTTTATTTTCCCCCAGACACATTTTGAGGTTTCTTTTGGCTTCTCATTCAGAGCCTTGGACGGGGTTACAGTATCACAACTGATGGCAGAAGCTGTGGGCCCCATTTATCAAAGAAAAGATTTGGGGGACTAACTACTTTTAAAATGATCAAAAGGTGACTGCTTGGAGTATCTAAGAACAACCAATGTTAGATGTACCTCATTTCATTTCTTCATTAGGGTAGTAGAATGTCATTTACCAGTGCTTCCTAACCTTTTCAACTCAAGGAAAAACGACAATCGTTGTGCAGCTGTGCCAGGATGTACTTAGGGTTGAGGTGACAGCATCTAACAGACATATGTTCTTTTGAAGTTCATGGAATGTCCACAAAAATATTTTTGGGAACCTTTGCCACAGACTCTGCAGTCCAGCAAGGAGTTTGCATATTAGTAATGCAATCGACTGTTATAATTTTAGTATATTAAAGTGTTTTGAATAAGTGACTTAAGACCATGTTTTAAAAAATTTAATTTTAACCTGACTATTTCATTTCTATGAACAAGCAGTTCATAAAGGAGAAAATAGATGTTTCATATGAAATTGGAGTTTAGGGTGAGAGGGTCTCACAAAACAAATAAAAAATCTCTAATAATGAAACTAAAAAATACTTTGTACTGAGAATAAAGCAAGTTAGCATACGTATATGGAAATGATGCCATTTAATATAACTTTGCTAATCACTAAAAGTCTGGCAGGTTCACAGACTCATAGAATTTCCACACAATGAGGGAGAATAGAAAAATGTTCAAATAGTGAGATAATATATGGAAAATATCAAGTAATGTTAGCGACTCTGCACATATTCTTCAAAAATTGTTTTGTGATGTTTGACAGCACTTTCTATTTTCAGTATTAATAATGTTTTATCAATTACTTTTCTCATTTGTTTTTAATTTTGGTCTTTTTAGCACTGTATTTTGAATTGCTACCTGAGTTAATTTGACTTTGACAACACTTGGAATAAGAGAAATTTTATTTCTAGCTTATATCCAAAGTAGTTCTTTTTTGTTCTGTAAGATCTTTTGTTTTCTTTCTGTTCCTTTTTATTCATTTCTCTTTTTTAAAAATTAGTTTTAGGTGTTCAAGTGCTATTTTTTGAATCTGTTTGCTAGGTATAACTATGTTATCTTCTGTATAGGTAATTTAAGCAAAGAATCAATTTCCAGAGGTTTTTCCTGGAAAAACTTGAATTGACTCTTGAAAAATTCATCTAATAAGTTCCAGCTTGAGAGAGAGAGAGAGAGAGAGAGAGAGAGAGAGAGAGTGTTGTATGCAACCAACTCTTACAACATTTTCTAACTAGTCACATACAAATATGGACATAGGATTCATAATGATTTGTTGTTTGTCGTGGAACTTGGCCATACAGAGGTAGTCATGAAATGCAGACTACATGTTGCCTTCACCTTTTAGAAGCAGAGAAGGCCCCATGTCACATGTTCTCAAATCCAGCCATATTTCCATATAAAAGAAAAATATGTCTAACTTATATCTTTAATGATGTAGTAATTATTAAAAGACTTACCAAAAACTCAGAGAACAGCTGTTATAAGGACCTCCTTGCTGGTTTGCAGACTATAGAATGATTCCCAATAAACATGGAAGCTGGACATTGATTCTGAAGTGCAGTTCCTGCCTTCAGCAGCAATTCATCTGAGGTGTACACACACACACACACACATACACCCCTACACACACACAGAGGCATGAATGCATGCTGAAATAAATATTGTATAAAGGAATGAAAAGAAAAAAAGTAATGAAAGTCCAGATTTGCTTGCTGAGAGAAGAAAAGCAGGTATCTCAAAGTTATCATTGATTTTAATATTTTAAATGGACTTTTAATGTTTTCTGGTCATAAAACTGGTATACATGCGCGATAGAAATTCAAATAATGCAGGAAACCTCACAGAAAACATTAAAATCAGCCTTTAATCCAAATGTGAGGTGTGTCTCTGGTATGTACATGTGCACATGAATATGAATGTAAATTAGAAATTGCCAAATTTACCAACATATTATAGGTATTCTTTTCAGGTTCAATATCAGATTTCCCCAGCATTTTACATTTACGTTTAGTAATTTACCTTATAAACGAGCCTTTTTTTTTTTAGCAGTTTTCTACTTCTGAGGTTTAAATTGTCTCTAATACTTGTCCTATCTAAAATAACTTTATAGTAATTATGTTTGTATATTTACTGTTACCATAAGAGAGAAAGTCCTAAATGTACTATAGCTGGAACAAAGAATCTTATTTTTAATTGTGCTTGATGTAAACTGCTAAGTTTATTTCAAGGAATTCAGAAATATTATACCATTCTGCACTTGCAGCAGTAGCGTAGGGGATTGCTGATTTCTTCTTGCACCTGCTATTATTGGAACTTATGATTGTTTTCATTTTTGTAAATTGGATTGGAGAAATATCACTTGGCATCTCTACATCTACTTTACAAATTGCCCAAATTTATTGGTTTCTTTGTCTTTTTCATTTTGATTTATAATTCTCTTTATTATTAGGTGTGTTAAGCAAGATATGTATATATGAAATAAATGCTCAGTTTATGCTTGCTTTTACCTTTTATCTCTGAAGAATGAAAATACACTGTATTTTAATATGCACATTAGAATATTGACATGATCAAATATTGTAAAATCTTCTTTTAAGCATCATGCAAGATACCTTCCTAATCATATAAGATAAATGCACACCTATATTTTTGGTTAATTTTCCAGTTATGACATTGTTCTTTTACATTTAAAACATTTGTTTCTAAAAGATAAATTTATTTTATTTTATTTTATTTTATTTAAAACAGCAAACAAAATGTTCACATATCATTTGGCCAATGTTCTACCTTTCCATACAATCTTGCAACACCATCATTTTGTGTACAGGTAAATAAATATAAACAAAGTATGTAGATACACATGCACACACTCTTGCACACAGAGTCTTTTAACAAGTTTTTCACTGTATTTAAAAATCAACTTATGTATTTTCACAATGTAATATAGTTTTATATTCAGATAATACAAATCCCTCTTCATTACTATTCACTTTTACAATTTTCATGACAATTCTGATAGAAAATTTTTCTCACATGGATTCAAATATCATTTGGCCTGCTTACAGCAAGATATTGGGATATTTAATTAAAACATGTGAATTTAAATATTAATCTGTGGACAGTATCCTAGAACAGTTTACTACAATGACTTACAAATTACAAAATATGTATTAAATACCATCAAAGACTTTTTAGCATATGTAAAGATGATCTGTTTTTTGCTCTTTTACATTGACTTATTGATATAATAAATATTAATATAAATATTTCCTAATATACATATAGTACATGTGTAATATACATATATTAGACAGTACAATATTTTGAGAAATAATGAACAAGAACAACCATCTTAAAATAAGGAAAGATTGATCTCATATTTCTCCTCTGATAGAATTTAGGTTTCATTTTTGTTCCTTGCAATATTTGTCTGACCATAGCCCTCCCCAAACAGGTTTTAATCCCCACAGCTCCACAAAAATGGCTTTCATGATCATAAGAATGATACCAAGGGCGAGATCTTTCGGAACACAAATGTCAATTTTATGTGCTCCTTGTAACCTCTTAGCAGCATTCCAGATGACAAGATCTCATATAGAGAAAATCCTAAAGACTTCATAGAAAAACTGTTAGAACTAATCAATAAATACAGCAAAACTGCATAATACAAAATCAATATACAGGAGCCACCGCTCTTCCTTTTCCAGCAAGTGGCCTAAGGTGACCTCTAAAAATGATTCGCTGTTCACTTGACCCAGAAAACCCCACAAAATCATGCAAATCAAGAGGTTCAAATCTTTGTGTTCTCATTAAGAACACTCTTGAAACTGCCCAGGCCATTAAGGGTATGCATACCCGAAAAGCCACCAAGTATCTGAAGGATTTCCCTTTAAAGAAGCAAAGTGTGCCATTCCGTCCTTACAACAGTGGAGTTGGTGGGGGTGCCCAGGCCAAACAGTGGGGCTGGACACAGGGTCGGTGGCCCAAAAAGAGTGCTGAATTTTTACTGCACATGCTCAAAAATGCAGAGAGTAATGCTGAACATAAGGGCTTAGATGTAGATTCTCTGGTCATTGAGCACATCCAAGTGACAAAGCCCTCAAGATGTGGCTCAGGACTTACAGAGCTCATGGTTGGATCAACCTATACACGAGCTCTCCTTGCCACATTGAGATAATCCTCACTGAAAAAGAGCAGATTGTTCCTAATCCAGAAGAGGAGCTTGCACAGAAGAAAATGATATCTTAGAAGAAACTGAAGAAACAAAAACTTATGGCCTGGGAATAAATGCCACAAAAAATAAATGCAAATGTAAAAGCAAAAAAAAAAGAAAAGTCAATATACAAAAATCGGTTGTGTTTCTGTATATTAACAACAAACTACTTGAAAAGAAAATTAGGAAAACAATCTCATTTATAATATCACCCCAAAGAGTAAACTATTGAGGAATAAACTTCACTATGGAGATGAAAACTACCAAACTGTGTTTTGAAAACTGCAAAACATTGATGAAAAAAGTGAAAGAAGACCCAAACAAATGGAAAGACATGCCATGTTCATGGATTGGAAGACATTATATTGCTAAAATGTACAAAATTCCCAAAGTAATCTACAGATTCAATGCAATCCCTATCAAAATCCCAATGAAATTTTTTCCAGAAATAGAAAATACAATTCACAATTCATAAGAAACCACAAAAGACCAGGAATAATCAAAGCAATGGGGAGAAAGAAGAACAAAGCTGGAGGCATTACACTTCCTGGTTTCAAATTAGACTGTAAAGCTACAGTAATCAAACAAGTATGGCATTGGCATAAAGACAAATTTATAGGCCAATGTAATGGAATAGAGAGTCCATGAATAAATCCATGCGTACATGGTAAACTGATCTTGGCAATGATTTTATGGCTATGAAACCAAAGGCACGGAACAAAAACAAACAGAAACAAGGGAGACTACATCACACTAAAAGCTTCTGCATAGCAAAAAAAATAATCAACAGAGTGACAAGGCAGTCTACAGAATAGGAGAAAGTACTGATGAATCATATATCTGATTAGGGGTTAATCTCCAAAATATTAAGAACTCCTACAGCTCAGCAGCAAAAATCAAATATCCCAATGAAAAATTGGATAAGGATTTGAATAGACATTCTCCAAGTAAGACATACAAATAGCCAGCAGGAATATGAGAAAATGCTCAACTCCACCCATCAAGGAAATACAAATAAAAACCAGAATGAGATTTCACCTTGTACCTGTAAAGATGGCTAGTAGCCAAAAAACAAAAGCCACCACTAAGTATTGGCAAAGATGTGTGGATCCGATGATCTCCAAATTGGAATGCTTGCACACTGTTAGTGGTATTGTGAACTGGTGTAGCCACTATTCAAAACAGTATGGAGATTCTTCCAAAAACTAAAAATAGAGTAACCATAAGTTCCAGCAATCCCTCTCCTGAATATTTATCCAAAGGAATAAAAATCAGGATCTCAGAGAAATTTTAGCATTCCCATATTCATAGCAGCACTGTCCCCAATAGCCAAGATGCGGAAACAACCTAAATGTTCACTGACAGATTAATGAATAAATAAAATAAGATCTATATATTTATATATTGATATGAACACACATACAATGGACTGTATTTCAATTCTAAAAAAAGGAAATTCTGCAGTTTACAGCAATGTAGATGAACCTTGAGGACATTATGCTAAGTGAAATAAGCCAGTCAAATACTGCTGGGTTTATCTAAAATAATGAGATTCAAAGTGGAATGGTGGTTTCCAGAAGTCGTGGAGGTGAGGAAATGGGGAGTCACTGATTTACAAGTATAAAGTTTCAGTTAAGCAAAATGAGTAAATTCCAGAGATATTCTTTACAACACTGTTCCTACAGTCAACAATAATGTATTGTATTCTTAAAAGTTTAGTAAGCGGATAGATACCATATTAAGTGTTCTTACCACAATGAAATAGTGAAAGAAAGTAATAAAGTAAAATATAATAAACTGACAAAAAAAAGCAAGTGACCATGTAATACCAGCTAACAAATATTTCGCCTAGTGTTACACAAGAGCGTAGTATAATATATCAATTTAAGACTATGGATTGTCAGAGATGACCTCTTTCATGAAAGGACTAGATGTGAAAAGACAAGGTAATTATTGACATGTCCTGGAAGAAGGTTATTGGATATATGATACAAACAGAAAGGGAGAGATATTTTTAAGAGTTATTTTAGGAACAGAAGCAACAGGTCTTGGACATTTATTATAATGATTATGTCCAAATAACTTGAGACATAATTAAAAATTAACAAGCCTATTAGAAAAAGAAAAGAATACAAGAAGAAGAAAAAAGAAAGAAAGAAGAAATGACATTGGGGATAGGAAACCATTGTAAAAATTTCTTTCCAAAATCTTGGTTGTTAAAAAAGCAAGCAAGTTAGTGGAACGGTTTGAAGGGACCAGGTATCATGGAAAAAACTTTGGTTCATTTATGTCTATGTTTCATTTGTTTTAAAAGAAAACAGAAAAATATTTTTAAGGGTCAGTTCACCAACTGATTTTACGAGCAGGAGCCAGTGATATTTTAAGTACTTGTGTCTAAAGTCACTTTATTGTCCCTTCTGGTTGATACATTATTCTTTGTAGCATATTTCTCAGAGTCATAATAGGCTGGGTTGGTTTTTAACTGCTCTCAAATTATTTACAATATCTCTCTGTCTCTCTCTGTCTCTGTCTCTCTCTGTCTCTGTATCACTCTCTTTCACACACATACATACACAAACACAAACACATAGCAACAACAAAAAAAACAAACGAGGAAAAAGCCATCACGTAGTATTTCACATATGAATTTATGTACTAAATTGCTGACTAGATTGATTCATTCATTCATTGTTTTTTTCATTGTAAGTTTTCATTGTAAGTATTCATTGAGTCCCTAGGGTGCCTGAACTAATATTGGTGCCAAGAATACAGCTGTGAGCAAGAAACCCAAAACTCTACCCTCCTGCCCTTTTTCAAAAAACAAAACAGGTTTATTCTTGCTTACACAAACATAAACACAAAATGAAAATACTCTCTTGTTTTCAAATTCATGGAGAAATACATGGGTGCACAGGTATATACAGAATCATGTGTCAAATAAATATCCTGGAACGTGAACTCATGTGAAAATCTGTTTAGATACTGCTTAGCTTAAACTGCACAATCTCTCCTTGTTGGGGATTTTACAAGAAACCAGGAAGCAAAGGGCGTAAGAGAATAGCCAACTTTGGCCAAGGAAATGCTCATGCTATTAAAGGAACTAAAAACTAATGAAACACCTGAAAGCGTAAAAGAAAAAGCTAGTGGGAGAACAGACAATAAAGAAATATATAGATAAAGATAGAGCAAGCATTTATAAGTAATTATAGGGGCCATGAAGAAAGTGTAAGAGGGTCAGGGGATTTAGAATAAGGGGATACTTTACTGAGTGTTTAAAAGTAGGTGATTACAGGCATGGAAGCTTGTTCTTGTCAATGAAAGGTCACCAAGGGCAAGAATCAGAGGGGTTCAGAGAGAAGACTGGGATGAGTGTGGCTGGAGTGTATGAAAGCACCAAGGATTTGTGAGTCTTGAGACTAGAGGTTAGCCAGGGACCACTCCATGCGGGGCCTCACAGAGGAGAGACTATAATTAAGTATCTTATCTGATTCTGTGGATTTGATAGATGTATATTAGATATCTGAATATTTAATAGGTATAGTTTTGCATTCTTGTAAATGAGAATAGTAACAAGAAGTGCTATCAGATCAAATAATAATTTAAAACCTGATTTATTTTTTGTTAACTTATGGAAATTGAAATGGAGCTGTATTAATTTGAGTGGAAACATGGAGCTCTCCTATTTCATATATTTACCACTTTGCTGCCACATCAGCCATTTAAATCATCTAAGTATAAGACTGGGGTCAACGCCTAACAAAATTAGAGTCATCTACAGCACACCTAGAGCTCAGACAATCCTTTAAATACTGTCACTGGATTTTTTTTAAAGAAGAATATTCAAAGAAATAAGCAGAGTTACTTTGCTGTCTTAATTTCCTTTAATGTTCATAAGACCCTGTAATAACTAAAAATAGCACCACATTTAGAATAAATAAAAGAGAATATTGGATTTAACAAGGTGAAAGACTCCCCTAGGCTCCAAAATCTTGAAAAGATTTCCTTAGTCTTTACGTTTATTGTGATTCTATTAGGATGCAGAACTGCTCAGTATTGCTTTCTTATCTCAGTACAAACTTTCTCTTTTTTCTTTTTGCTTATGACTAACACTCTTCACAAGCATTTTGCTTTGTGCATAGTTTGTGTTGCCACAAAAAAATTACATTTCATCATAGACACTTTTCCTTTTGATATGTTATATGGAGTTTCCAAGATGTTCTGATAATTAGCAAGTGAGGTATGTCTCATAACAAGTAGGTTAGGACATAGTCTCTCCTTGAACTAAATGCATAATCCTTGTTAATGTGAGTTCTGTTTGCAATGTAAATTTTTAAAATATATCAGTCACTTAAAATATTATGAAAGAAAAATTAGCATTTGATAGAAGAGTATTTGACATAATACAGGAGATAAACAATGAGAATAGACTCCTGTAGTTATTTCATTCCAAAATCTTTGTAGTAGCTTTTTTTGAGCAAAGCTTTCCCTTAAACCCCTTGTTAGAAGGTAAAAGTAAGAATTTGTGCATGTGTGTGTGTGTGCATGTGTCTGTTCTAAAGAGCTGAAGTTAGAACTGAATTATTTTATTCAAAGAATAGAAGAAACCATGTTAATAATTTATTCTTCTCTCCAATTTATCTCAAATATACCACTCATGTAAATAGCTTTGAACAGATTTGGGACTTAACAGATGTTATAATGTACTTTAACTTCTCAGAAAGATGTAAGTAACTCTTTTTTTCCACTAAAATCATCTGATGTACTTTTCATGCCAGAGACAGATTCTTACTGATGGGTTATTGAAATGCCCTCTGCACCAATTTATTTTCTCTACTGGTTTACCATATTACCTGAAATTCTATTCATTAAAAATCTCTTTTTTTTAATCAAAGCACTGTACCTCTAGAAGTCTCCTTTAATGTAAAGTTAATGTAAAATTTTCTCATATTTAATGTTATATGCATATAAAATGCATATATGAATTTTATACACATATATTCATATAAAATTGAGAATAAAAAGTTAAACTGCTCCCAACCAGACAATGGGACTCAGAAAAATTGCATTATAGTATGAGAAGAAGAAAGGTTGTATTCATAAAGATGAAAGCAGGGGAAGGAAAGAAGTACAGGTGTGGGAAGGGGTAGATCCAGGTGAGACATTGCAATTCCATTTTGGGCACTGAAGAACTACTATTTTGTTTTAATATCTCCCATTTAGGCAAAGCATGATTACTCTCATTATGTATAACATTTAGTATATTTGCAGGTGTATGTGTAGGTGTGTATGTTTGGTGTCAAACTTTGCCCATCTTGTATCATTCTGTATTTTCCATCTGAAGAAATGGTGTTTGTCAATTCAAGTATTTATCCTTGACCCCCAAATAGAAGTCAGTTAACTGGTTTTATTTATTTATTTATTTATTTATATGTTTATTTTTGGCTGTGTTCTGTCTTTGTTGCTGCACACGGGCTTTCTCTAGTTGCAGCGAGTGGGGGCAATTCTTCATTGTGGTGCACAGGCTCCTCATTGTGGTGGCTTCTCTTGTTGCAGAGTATGGGCTTTAGGCTCAAGGGCTTCAGTAGTTGTGACTCATGGGCTCTAGAACACAGGCTCAGTAGTTGTGGTGCACCAGCTTAGTTTCTCTGCAGCATGTGGGATCTTCCTGGACTGGGACTCAAACCTGTGTCCCCTCATTGGCAGGTGGATTCTTAACCACTGTGCCACCAACTGTTGAAAATAAAAATGGTAGAATGGCCCCAGCTAAGGCTTCAAATAAGGTTTATAGACCCTGAATATACATGAAAACTTCTCAATGGCAAAATTGTTTTAGAACAGGGCTTTTTGATCTCAGCCCTATGGACATTTTGGGCTGCATTATTCTTTGTTGAAAGGGAATGTCTTGTACACTGAATGTTCAGCAAGTCTGTGGTATCTATCCACTAGACTCCAGAAGTACTGTTCCTCAAACTGTGACACCCCAAAATATCTCCCTGTATCTCCAAATGTCCCCTGGGCGAGAGACAAAATAGTCTCCCATCTAGAACCACTGGTTTAGAAAAAACAACTTCTAGATGCTCCACTTCTACATGAACTCTTCCTTATAACAGATATACCTGAGAATTTGGGGTTCTAATAGAGCATTCTTTACCCGGGTAACACAAACCCACAGTGGAACTTCATGACTCACACATATTTCTAACGAGGCTGAAGCTTAATGTTAAGAACTGTGTATTTTGATCTGTGTTGAGACTTTCTGAATTGTGAGAAATAATGACAAGTTTTATTTAACAAAGTCACATTTTTCTTTTGGCCTTACTAAGAAATAAAAGAAGGAAGGAAGAAAGGAAGGGAGGGAAGGAGGGGAGAAGGGAAACAAGACTTTGTTCCTCTGATAGCAAAGCAAAGAAACTGATATCAAATATATTGAATGTGGTGGCACATTGTTTTATCAAGAAGATAAAAAAGCAGAAAAACTGATATTAAATATATTGAAGGTAGCTAAATAGTAAAAGAAGCCACACATAATGTATTTAGTCATTTTTGAATTATATTTCTGAAATGATTTTAAGAATTACAGTGAAGCAAACAACATTTCAAAATTGCTTTACAAGATCTTAAAGGAAAATTTAAAGATAATTAGAGCCATTATTTTCAATCTTTCCAATTACAGATCTCAGCTATTTTGAATAAGAAATAAATACACATGAGATTATAGAAAACTAATCTTTATGCAGTCAAATTAGATAACACAAGTTACAAATTTTAGTACCTAAACTTCATTCCAAAAATTCTTTCTATAGCTGATTCATGGGAAACTAGAAAATTTCTGTAGTCTAAATTTACTTATTCTTAGATTATACAAAATATATGCCAGTCTATATAACATCTCTGTTGATAAACAGTATCAATAGAAGTCTAAGATGGAGGAGTAGGAGGACATGTGCTCACTCCCTCTTGCAAGAGCACCAGAATTACAACAAACTGCTGAACAGTCATTGACAGAAAGACACTGGAACTCACCAAAAAAGACACCCCACATCCAGAGACAAAGGAGAAGCTGCAATGAGATGGTAGGAGGGGCACAATCACGTTAAAATCAAATCCCATAAATGCTGGGTGGGTGACTCACAAACTGGAGAACAGTTATACTGCAGAAGTCCACCCACTAAAGTAAGGGTTCTGAGCCCCACATCAGGCTTCCCAACCTGGAAGTCCAGCAATGGGAGGAGGAATCCCCACAGAATAAGACTTTGAAAGCCAGCGGGATTTGATTGCAGGACCTCCACAGGACTGGTGGAAAGAGAGACTCCACTCTTGGAGGGCACACACAAAGGTGTGCTCACCAGGACCCAGGGGGAAGGAGCAGTGACCCCATAGGAGACTGAACCAGACCTACCTGCTCGTGTTGGAGGGTTGCCTGCAGTGGTGGGGGGCAACTGTGGCTCACTAAGGAGACAGGGGCACTGGCGGCAGGCGTTCTGAGAAGTGCTCATTGGCATGAGCCCTCCCAGAGTCTGCCATTAGCCCCACCAAAGAACCTGTAAGCTCCAGTGCTAGGTAGCCTCAAGCCAAACAACCAACAAGGTGGGAACACAGCCCCACCCATTGCCAGACAAGCAGATTAAAGTTTTACTGAGCTCCATCTACCAAATTGGATTAAATTCTTACTGAGCCCTGCCCACCCAGCCCTACCCACCATCAGTCCCTCCCATCAGGAAGCACACAGGAGGCTCCTAGATAGCTTCCTCCACAAGAGGGCAGACAGTAGTATCAGCAGTATTTCGTCTTGTGGAACTGAAAACCATAGTCACAGAAAGATAGAGAAAATGAAAAAGCAGAGGACTTTGTACCAGATGAAGGGACAGGATAAAGCCCCTGAAAAACAACTAAATGAAGAGGAGATAGGCACCCTTCCAGAAAAAGAATTCAGAATAATGATAGTGAAGATGATCCAGGACTTTGAAAAAAGACTGGAGGCAAAGATCAAAAAGTTTACCAAAGACCTAGAAGAATTAAAGAACAAACAGACAGAGATATTCAGCACAATAACTGAAATGAAAAATACACTAGAAGGAACCAATAGCAGATTAACTGAAGCAGCAGGGTGAGTAAGTGAGCTGCAAGACAGAATGGTGACAATCACTGATGCAGAAAAGAATAAGGAAAAAAGAATGAAAAGAACTGAAGACAGCCTAAGAGACCTCTGGGACAATGTTAAATGCACCAACAGTCACATGATAGGGGTCCCAGAAGGAGATGAGAGAGAGAAAGGACCTGAGAAAATATTGGAAGAGATTATAGTTGAAAATTTCCCTAACATGGGAAAGGAAATAGCTACCCAAGTCCAGGAAGCACAGAGAGTCCCAGGCAGGATAAAATCCAAGGAGAAACATGCCAAGACATATAGTAGTCAAGCTGACAAAAATTAAAGACAGAGAAATGTTATTAAAAGCAACAAGGGGAAAACAACAAATAACATACATGGGAACTCCCATAAGGGTAACAGCTGATTTCTCAGCAGAAACTCTGCAAGCCAGAAGGGACTGGCATGATATATTTCAAGTGATGAAAGGGAAGAACCTACAACCAAGAATACTCTACCCAGCAAGGATCTCATTCAGATTCGATGGAGAAATCAAAAGCTTTACAGACAAGCAACAGCTAAGAGAATTCAGCACCACCAAACCAGCCCTACAACAAATGCTAAAGGAACTTCTCTAAGTGGGAAACATAAGAGAAGAAAAGGACCTACAAAAACAAGAACCAAACAATTAAGAAAATGGTACTAGGAACATACATATCGATAATTACCTTGAATGTAAATGGACTAAATGCACCAACCAAAAGACACAGACTGGTTGAATGGATACAAAAACAAGACCTGTGTATATGCTGTCTACAAGAGGCACACTTCAGACCTAGGGACACATACAGATGGAAAGGAGGGGATGGAAAAGGATATTCCATGCAAATGGAAATCAAAAGAAAGCTGCAGTAGCAATATTCGTATCAGATAATATAGATTTTAAAATAAAAAATGTTACAAGAGGCATGAAAGGACATTACATAAAGACCAAGGGATCCATCCAAGTTCTAAATATATATGTACCCAATATAGGAGCACCTCAATACATAAGGGAAATGCTAACAACTATGAAAGAGGAAATGCAAGGCAGAAATAGAGACACAGATGTAGAGAACAAACATATGGACACCAAGTGGGGAAAGCAGGGAGGGTTGGGGGGGGGATGAATTCAGAGATTGGGATACCAAATTGTACACTCTAAATATATGCTGTTTATTGTCTGTTAACTGTATCTCAATAAAATTTCTTAAAAGAAAATCAATAGAAGTCATTTCCACATACATGTTACCCATTCTCTAAAGAAAGAATATATACTCCTGAAAATAAATTCAAGGATTAACAGTTATGGGCTAACATACTTTGAGGCACTGAATGCCAAAAAAAAAAAATTTCATTGCTACTTTTATCACGAAAAGTATAACTAGCATTGTCAAGCTTTGAAATGGGAAGTTTTCTATCTTCATTGATGTGTAAGTTACCTATACTAAGAAATTTTGATAATATCTTAAAAATGGGAAATCCCATTATTTTATCCCTCAGAATACCAGTTTCTGGTCATTAGGCAGAAAAGTTTATAGTAATTAAATGCAGTAGTTTTTTAGGACTACATATTTAGAGTCCTAAATAAATTTTAGTTTATCATATATCATAATCCTAAATTTGTAATCAAAAGAGGCAAATAAGAATCCATGTGTATTCTTGTATATATGTACTGGATCTTAAAATCTCAAAAATCTCATTGTTATGATAAATTTTTACTAGATCATGAACTTTTCTTTCTGAACTAAAATGATTACCCTTTTGCAACCAGGCTTCAAGAGTTGTATTCCCTTTTGTTCTGTCATGAGGAAAGCTTTCTCCTTTTTTAGAGAAGAAAATAATAGAATTCCTGGAGGAAATTGTATTTGGTAGGACTTGACTATTAATAATAATTTGAGAATTTTCTAGCACCAGTAGCTGCATAATTTTGACTGCTAGCTCACTGTGAATGAGAAGCATACATTTCTGAACAATAAGCCTGTATGAAATTCTGATGTCACTTACAACCGATGCTACCATTTACGTTTCCCTTTGTGACACAAATCATTGATCCTTTTGGGGTCTGCTAATGGCCCAGTTTGAGCTTTTGGTTCCTGTATGATTGTGAATTTAATGATAAATCAGACCTGTGTTTGCTGTCAAGGAACTTTCCATCTGTTTAGTAAACCTGAAAGGTCAACACCAGGTCTTGGTTAAGCGTTGTAAGAATTATGACAAAATAGCTTTTTGAGAAATCACATAAATAAGAAATTATTTTTAGCTTATAGGAAAAAAAGAATTGGGCAGAAAAAAACACATTTGGAGTAGGCTGAATTTAAACTGGATATAGAGGTGAATGAGGTATCTAATGAAAGACAGAAAAAAAGGTAAGTTCTACACCAAGCAATGAAATGAACACCTAAATGGTAAGAAGAAATTACCATCATACACATCAAAGAAGAAACAGATCAAGAAAAATGCTATTAAAATATGTATATATTAAAATTATAGTACTATGGGGCAAAGTTATAATTAGCCAAATAAATAATAGTGGATATTGCCTAATTGAGAACAACTTATTATCTACATATTCTTATTTTCCATTTATGGAAAAATATAAAAGAGTCATATTTTTATTGATAATTTTTGGTTGGGCTGTATGAGAAAGTCTTATTGGATATCAGATTTAATTTCTGTGTGAATATATAGAAACATTTGTCTGGCATATATAATTTAACACATTGAAGAATAAAACAGCTTACCATTACTACCTCAAATTGTCTTCTGTCCTTTAAGTGCCTATTTTTTACTTGTTAGACTAAAGAACAGAAAATGAACAAGTAGTGGGATTATTAAGAATTTATCAATGTTTAGAGTGTATCAATTTTAATGAGTTGGTCTTAAGGATTTTTTCTTTTTTTAATAACTTCATATAAAAATTCTTGGACAGTTATTCAGTCTTTCATTTGCTGTTTTAGCATGTAGTTGCATGCCATGGTTTTTCATAAATAATACATTTTAATAAATTCTTCATAAAAAGGGTATTTCTTTTTGTATGAATATGTGAGCTCAGGAAGAAGCCTTGTTTTTATACCTATTTATTGTTGAAAAGGCACCAACTCTTAGAATGCATTTCTTTGACACATAGTAATAGATAGGACTTCTGTTTTATCTTGGCTATGTAAGTAACTAGTGAGCTCTCTTTCTCATAATAGGTCCCTGTAAGAATCTACCAGTCCTGGGAAAAAGACAAAACATGTAAGAGATCTTATATTATTTGTAATGAGAGCTCTGAGAAGTTTCTTTTCCTTTGCTAATATCACTGTTTACTAATTTGAGAGACCTTTCAGATTAACTGGTAAAAAAAAAATCACATAAATAATTCTGTTTTTATGGCCTTGTGTGTGTCCATTGAGATGAGACAAGCTCTTTATTATTATGCATGTGTATGTACAAGATCACATTTTTTATATTTCCACACTGTGAGCAAGATTTGAATACTTCACAAATCAAAGAGGGAATAATAAATGCAAGATTAAAGTATTAAAATCTAATACAATAAATCTTTTCACGTTTTGTATACACACAGAAGATTTTTGAATATTTAAAGTCTAAGTACACTAAACTAACCAGGATGGGTTTCCACATCAGTTTATATTTTTGAATATTGATGTTGAATTCAGTGGCACTGTATTACTGAAATACAATATCATATGTCCCACATAAAATAAATTGACAATCAAATGGCAATATATACTAGTAATCTTTATGATCCCCACTATATGACATAGCTTGATGGCAGATGGCATATATCTATAGTCTCATTTATTTTCTCGTTTAGTCTTTCAAATATACATATACAGCCCAAATGTGCAGATTAATTTTTGTGTATCATTTTATTAAACTCTAGACTCTTGGAAAAAATAGACCATGGCTTTCACCCTTATATCAAGACTCTCATCATAGTGCTGTGACATAGCAAGTACTAAGTAAAAGAGTTGCTCTAATAATTTATATCAAAGAATAGATGGAAGAGCAAAATGTAATATTATAATAAAGCTGCCTATTTCTCCATGTGAAATTTACCAGGTAGATACATTTTCAAAACAGTGGTCCCCCACCTTTTTGGCACCCGGGACCAGTTTCATGGAAGACAGTTTTTCCACAGATGGGGGTGGGGATGGTTTTGAGATGATTCAAGCGCATTACATTTACTATGCACTTTATTTCTATTATTATTACATTCTAATATATAATGAAATAATTATACAACTCACCATAATGCAGAATCAGTGAAGCCCTGAGCTTGTTTTCCTGCAACTAGATGAGGGTGATGGGAGACAGTGACACCCAAAGTGTGTTGCTATGTCCAGTCTATTCTGTAATCTCATTTTGGTTGCTCTCACTGCAGAAAACCCTGATTCACAAAGACAGGGTGTTGGAAATGGAAGCAGGCTTTTCAGTGCTTTTGTGGCAATCTCAGGATATTCCACCTTCACTTCAATCCAGAACATATGGAGATTTGAAGTTGTCTTAAAAGTTGTTACTTTAAGTTGTTACCATAATTTGTGATCTCTAGCGGTTGATCCTTTTCTAGCATGAACAATGTCTATTCACCTGGCTTATTCAAAATGGGCTGCAGATCCTTTCCTTCCCATTTTGGGGGTCTTTTGTGGTTGGGAAGTAATGCTCAAACTCTTTTGAAAGCTGCAATAGGTGATCATGCACCAGCTGGGAGAAAGAAGGCCCTGGCTCAGTTTCTTTCAAAATCTCTGCTAATTTTTGAAACATGTCAAAAATCCCAATGTTCACTTATCACCCCCACAATTCCGGTTTGGCTTAAATGCAGCCACTTTATCTGCCAACTTGAACACAGTTGTCATTCTTCCCTGAAGTGACAGATTGAGTTCATTGAGCAGGTTGAATATGTCACACAATTAAGCAAGTTTTGTGACCCATTCTGAGTCACTGAAATGTGCTGCCAGTGGTGACTTTTTCTAAAAGAAATCTCTGGAGCATCTCTCATAACTCAAAAATTCTGGCTAGTGATCTACTTTTAGGAAGCCATCTCACTTCTGTGTATAAGAGAAGACGTGTGTGCTCTGTGTCCCTCTCCTCACAGAGCTGCGTGAACAGATGTGAGTTATGGGCATGTACTTTAATGTGGTTGATAATTTTAATCACATCCTGCAAAACATGTTAAGTTCAGGTGAAGCTTTTAGGCTAGACAGCATTTCTCTATGGATGACACAGTGCGTGGACTCACATTCAGAAGCGACCTCCTCGACCCTAGTAATGAAACCAGAAAGCCGTCCAGTCATGGCAGCTGCTCTGTCCGTGCATATACTGACACAAAATGACCAATTCAGTTTTCCTGATATGTAATCATTCAAAGACTTGAATAGTTCTGCAGCTGTGGCATTGGCTGGCAACAAAAGTTCACATGACATATCCTCATGCACATCCTCCTGAAAATACATCGTACAAAAACAAGCATCGTTACCTTGTTGTCAACATCAGTAGATTTGCGAACTATGGTGACTCATTAATCCTAACAATTGTGCCTCAATATCCTCTGCTATTTCATCAATTTGTCTAGTTATGGTGCCTAGCTGAGAGAGGAACACGTGCCATCATTTGAACTGCCGCCTCTCCGGAAAGTTCATGACAAATGTCCTTAGCATCAGGCAGGACCAACTCTTCACCAATAGTAAAGGTCTTCTTAACTTCAGCAATGTGGTTGGCCGCTAAGAATGATGCTCTCAGTGCAGACACATCTGATGAAGTGGTGCCCTTCAATAATTGCTTCTGTTGTTTGTTTGTTTGTTTTTTTCTTTTGAGAAACTCCAAGACTTGTCTTTTAATGCAGGGTGCTTGGCCTTCATGTGGCGAAGCAGTTTTGAAGGTTTCACAGTTTCATTGGGTAGCAGTTGCCACATATTATACAAAACAGGCTTGGAGAATGTGAATCACCTGTTGCAATGAATTTGTAATTTAAGTAGGACTCTGTATTTTCTTTTAAATGCAGTTTTCTTTTTATTGGCAGTCTTAGAGTCTTCTGATGCCTTGTCATTGGGTCTTGCCCCCTTTTCAAAGAAGCTCTCTGGTGACATTTGTTTTTTACGCATTTTGGCTAGGGTTAGCTTGTGGGCTTACCAAAACTGTGACTGAGATAAGTGTGCAGTGCGGGAAAGAGGCACGGATGGAAGTGGTAGATAAAATAATGCGCAGACTAAAATAAGTGTCAGATTCCGACTTAAAGCCTGTCACCATATGCAGCTGTATAATTGAAGTACATCAGTTCACTTGCCACTATAAAGCCTGTGACCAGATGCAGCTTAATTGTCACTTGCCACTCAGATCATCAGGCATTAGATTCTCATAAGGAGCATGCAACCTAGATCCCTCGCATGTGCATTTCACAGTAGAGTTTGTGCTCCTGTGAGAATCTAACGCCACCACTGATCTGACAGGAGATGGAGATCATGCGGTAACGTGAGCGATGGGGAGCGGCTATAAACACCAATGAAGTTTCACTTGCTTGCCCACTGCTCACCTCCTGCTGTGCAGCCTGGTTCCTAACAGGTCACAGACTGGTACTTGGCATCGGGAACCCCTGTACTAAAAAATATGTATATAAAATTGTTACAAAAAGAGAGTGGCAAATCAATAGATATAGTGGAAGATGATCAACTCTTAGTAATTGATAAATCAACCAGATTTTTAAAAAGTTTTTATTGGAGTATAGTCACTTTACAATATTGTGTTAGTTTACAATGTACAGCAAAGTGAATCAGCTGTATGTATACATATATCCCCTCTTTTTTGGATTTCCTTCTCATTTAGGTCACCAGAGAACATTGAGTAGAGTTGCCTGTGCTATATAGTAGGTTTTCATTAGTTATCTATTTTATACACAGTATCAATAGTGTATATATGTCAATCCCAATCTCCCAATTGATCCCACCCAACTCCTTTCCCCCTTGGCATTCATACATTTGTTCTCTACATCTGTGTTTCTATTTCTGCTTTGTAAATAAGATCATCTATACCAATTTTTTCAGATTCCATATATATGCATTAATATCTGATATTTGTTTTTCTCTTTCTGACTTACTTCACTCCATATAACAGTCTCTAGGTCCATCCATGTCTCTGCAAATGACCCAGTTTCATTCCTTTTCATGGCTGAGTAATATTTCATTGTATACATATACCATATCTTCTTTATTCATTTCTCTGTTGATGGACATTTAGGTTACTTACATGTCCTGGCTGTTGTAAATAGTGCCGCAATGAATATTGAGGTGCATGTGTCTTTTTGAATTATGGTTTTCTCAGGGTATATGCCCAGGGGCATGTAGTAGTTCTATTCTTAGTTTTCTTTTTTAATTAATTAATTTTATTTATTGGCTGCATTGGGTTTTCGTTGCTGCATGAGCTTTCTTGGGCTTTCTCCAGTTGGGGTGAGTGGGGGCTACTCTTCCTTGCAGTGTGTAGGCTTCTCATTGAGGTGGCTTCTCCTGTTGCAAAGAATGGGCTCTAGGTGCGTGGGCTTCAGTAGTTGTGGCACATGTACTTAGTTGCTCTGCAGCATGTGGGATATTCCTAGACCAGGGATTAAACCCATGTCCCCTGCATTGGCAGGCAGATTCCTAGCCACTGCGCCACCAGGGAAGTCCCTTATTTTTTTTTAAGGAATCTCCATACTGTTCTCCATAGTGGCTGTATCAATTTGCATTCCCACCAACAATGCATGAAAGTTCCCTTTTCTCCACATTATAACCAGATTTATTGTTTGTACGAGAGTGAGTCAAAAACTATCCACACTCTGGTTATATTAAAACCTCTGTAAATTCTGCGACCAGAGTGTGGATAATTTTTGACTCACCATGGCAGATTTTTTGATGATGAGCATTCTGACCGGTGTGAGGTGATACCTCACTGTAGTTTTGATTTGTATTTCTCTAATAATTAGTGACACTGAACATCTTTTCATATGTTTGTTGGCCATCTGTATGTCTTCTTTGGAGAAATGTCTATTTAGGTCTTCTGCCCATTTTTTTATTGGGTTGTTTGTTTTTTTGATATTGAGCTGCATGAGCTGTTTGTATATTTTGGAGATTAATCCTTTGTCAGTTGCTTCATTTGCAAATATTTTCTCCCATCCTGAGAGTTGTCTTTTTGTCTTGTTTATACTTTCCTTTGCTGTGCGAAAGCTTTTAAGTTTAATTAGATCCCATTTGTTTATTTTTGTTTTTATTCTTGTGACTCTAGGAGGTGGGTCTAAAAAAGATCTTGCTGCAATTTATGTCAAAGAGTGTTATACCTATGTTTTCCTCTAAGAGTTTTATAGTGTCTGGCCTTACATTTAAGTCTTTAATTCATTTTGAGTTTATTTTTGTGTATGGTGTTAGGGGGTGTTCTAATTTCATTCTTTTACATGTAGCTGTCCAGTTTTCCCAGCACCACTTATTGAAGAGGCTATCTTTGCTCCATTGTATATTCTGGCCGCCTTTGTCATAGATTAGGTGACCATAGGTGCATGGGTTTATCTCTGGGCTTTCTCTCCTGCTCCACTGATCAGCTTTAATAAAACCTGTGACATCCACCAAGTATAGGAATTGAAAAACAATTGATATGCAATAAATGCTAATTATCAGTTCCAATCCAAGAACTGGGAATCAAGTGACATCTTTTTTTCTCTTTACTGTATAACTTCCAATCTTCTAGTTTGTGACTCACTGGATTCTTCCCACCTTTGTTCATATCTGAAGATAAATCCATCACATTAGGTTCTTACCCTTCACAATGGAATCTCTTCAAAAGAGCAGCAAACTATCCAAGATGCAATCACTAGGAAAACACAGGAATGCCACATTTCCCATCAGGCACCATCTCTGAACTTCATCAACTACAAGGAATGATTAAAAAAGCCATTAGTTGATTGGAAAAAGTGAATTTTGTAATTTACTCCTGGGACTTTCCAAATCAGCATATCGTTTTTAAATGTGGACTTCTCAAAAGCAAAATATTCATCCAGGAATTTTAATTCCAACTGCTATACTTTTCTTTCTTCACGGTTTTCCATTGTAGTAAATTGTTACAGAGTTCCTGTAAACCTGACTGAGGTCAAGCCAGCCAGCCGTGCAAATCCTCAGGTTTGCGATACTGAACCACTTGATCAGGTTGCTATGGAGATAGCTTTAAGGAGGAGATGGGAAAAAGCCACCAACCAGGCACATCCTAGTCACCTCCCAAGGAAACTGCCAGGGCCGCCAAGGGCAAGCGGGGGACCTGGTGCAGCGCCTCTCCCTGCCAGTCTTGCTCTTTCTTCCATCTTCGGCCAGGCGGTGCCTCCCCGCCCAACCAGATTTTTAAAGTGGTTTGAGCATAGATGTTTTGAAATACACAGTTATCACATCAGATCTAAAAATTGATACCCAATAATCAAAGAACACCCATGTTATAAAGGTCTTGGAATTCTTATATATTTCTTTAAATACTAGACTCCAATGAGGTCTAAAAAAATATCAAACATTTGAAATTAAAAACTCTGTTCCAAATGTAATTAAATGTAAAGGCATCCATAAAAAATTTTCCAAAATGTAGTGGAGGAAATATTTGGAGACATAATGGAGATACATTTACTAGAAATAAAGGTGAAAGATCTTAATCTGAAATGGCACACAGTGTGCTAAATAGGAGATGAAGAAAAACTTAGACCTAGATATGTTATCATGATATTTTAAAATATACAAGAAAAGAGCAAAATAATTTTAATATAAAATTTCTCAGGGACACATAATATCAATTTCAAAGGAACAAGGATCAGATCTACATCAGATTTTTTAAACCACGTTGCTAGCAATAAGAAGATAATAGAGTAATATTTTTTCAAATATTAAGATACTTAGACTTCATAATGTTTTATATCTAGCTATACAATCAAATCCAGTAATATTTAAAATGATAAAATACCATTACTGAATTTATTTTATCCTATGTATGCAAAAAGTTTCATACTTAAAAATGTATAAATTTTAAATTCTCAAAATACAAATTAGAAGAAAACACTACAGGAGATAGGATTAAGATGGCGGAGTAGGAGGACTTGCGCTCACTCCCTCTTGCAAGAGCACCGGAATTACAACTAACTGCTGAACAGTCATCGACAGAAAGACACTGGAACTCACCAAAAAAGACACCCCACATCCAGAGACAAAGGAGAAGCTGCAATGAGATGGTAGGAGGGGCGCAATCGCGTTAAAATCAAATCCCATAAATGCTGGGTGGGTGACTCACAAACTGGAGAACAATTATACTGCAGAAGTCCACCTGCTAAAGTGAGGGTTCTGAGCCCCACATCAGGCTTCCCAACCTAGGAGTCCAGCAACGGGAGGAGGAATCCCCAGAGATTCAGAATCTGAAAGCCAGCAGAATTTGACTGCAGGACCTCCACAGGACTGGGGGAAACGGAGACTCCACTCTTGGAGGGCACACAAAAAAATGTGCTCACCAGGACCCAGAGGGAAGGAGCAGTGACCCCATAGGAGACTGAACCAGACTTATCTGCTGGTGTTGGGGCGTTGCCTGCAGAGGTGGGGGGGGCAGCTGTGGCTCACCTAGGAGGCAGGGGCACTGGCAGCAGGGGTTTTGGGAAGTGCTTATTGGTGTGAGCCCTCCCAGAGTCCACCATTAGCCCCACCAAAGAGCCTGTGGGCTCCAGCACTAGGTGGCCTCAGGCCAAACAGCCAACAAGGTGGGAACACAGCCCCACACATTGGCAGACAAGCAGATTAAAGTTTTACTGAGCTCCACCCACCAAATTGGATTAAAGCTTTACTGAGCTCCGCCCACCCAACCCTACCCACCATCAGTCCCTCCCATCAGGAAGCACACAGGAGGCTCCTAGATAGCTTCCTCCATAAGAGGGCAGACAGCAGTATCAAGCAGTATCAGCAGTATTTCATCTTGTGGAACTGAAAACCACAGCCACAGAAAGAGAAAATGAAGAAGCAGAGGACTTTGTACCAGATGAAGGGACAGGATAAAGCCCCTGAAAAACAACTAAATGAAGAGGAGATAGACACCCTTCCAGAAAAAGAATTCAGAATAATGATAGTGAAGATGATCCAGGACTTTGAAAAAAGACTGGATGCAAAGATCAAAAAGTTTACAAAAGACCTAGAAGAATTAAAGAGCAAACAAATAGAGATATGCAACACAAAAACTGAAATGAAAAATACACTAGAAGGACCCAATAGCAGATTAACTGAGGCAGAAGGGTGAATAAGTGAGCTGGAAGACAGAATGGTGATAATCACTGACGTAGAAAAGAATAAGGAAAAAAGAATGAAAAGAACTGAAGACAGCCTAAGAGACCTCTGGGACAATGTTTAATACACCAACATTCGCATTATAGGGGCCCCAGTAGGAGACAAGAGAGAGAAAGTACCTAAGAAAATACTGGAAGAGATTATAGTTGAAAACTTCCCTAACATGGGAAAGGAAATAGCTACCCAAGTCCGGGAAGCACGGAGAGTCCCAGGCAAGATAAATCCAAGGAGAAACATGCCAAGACATATAGTAGTCAAGCTGACAAAAATTAAAGACAGAGAAAAGTTATTAAAAGCAACAAGGGAAAAAACAACAAATAACATACAAGGGAACTCCCATAAGATTAACAGCTGATTTCTCAGCAGAAACTCTGCAAGCCAGAAGGGAGTGGCAGGATATATTTCAAGTGATGAAAGGGAAGAACCTACAACCAAGAATACTCTACCCAGCAAGGATCTCATTCAGATTCGATGGAGAAATCAAAAGCTTTACAGACAAGCAACAGCTAAGAGAATTCAGCACCACCAAACCAGCCCTACAACAAATGCTAAAGGAACTTCTCTAAGTGGGAAACATAAGAGAAGAAAAGGACCTACAAAAACAAGAACCAAACAATTAAGAAAATGGTACTAGGAACATACATATCGATAATTACCTTGAATGTAAATGGACTAAATGCACCAACCAGAAGACACAGACTGGCTGAATGGATACAAAAACAAGACCCATATATATGCTGTCTACAAGAGGCACACTTCAGACCTAGGGACACATACAGATGGAAAGTGAGGGGATGGAAAAAGATATTCCATGCAAATGAAAATCAAAAGAAAGCTGGAGTAGCAATACTCATATCAGATAAAATAGACTTTAAAATAAAAAATGTTACAAGAGACAAGAAAGGACATTACATAAAGATCAAGGGATCCATCCAAAAAGAGGAAATAACAATTATAAATATATATGTACCCAATATAGGAGCACCTCAATACATAAGGGAAATGCTAACAACTATGAAAGAGGAAATGCAAGGCAGAAATAGAGACACCGATGTAGAGAACAAACACATGGACACCAAGTGGGGAAAGCGGGGAGGGTTGGGGGGGGAGTGAGTTGGGAGATTGGGACACCAAATTGTACACTCTAAATATATGCTGTTTATTGTCTGTTAACTGTATCTCAATAAATGTTCTTAAAAAAAGAAGAAAACACTACATGATTTTTTTAAAGGCAAAAACATATTCAGTACATTTTCTGGTAAATTTATTATAAAAATCATCAGTATATTAGAAATAAGCAGGAACATACTTATGTAATAAATATTATCTTTAAATATCAACAAATATTCTAAATGAGTAAATGTAGAAAGCTTGCCATTTAAAGTTAAGAAGTAAATAATGAAGCATATTCTCACAGCTTTAAGTCACAAATAATTTGATGGCCCTAGCCTGAAGAATAATATGAAAAAAAGGAATTAGATGCCTGAAGATTTGAAAGGAAGGAATGAAATTATTGTTGCTTGTATAATATAGGACCACTTACTTAGAAGTTAAATTCATTATTATACATAATTGTAGAGTTTATCTAGGTAACAGAACACAATAATATAAAATATTCAAATGACTTTATATTTGCAACATAAAACTGAAAATAATTTAAGTGACTGTTTAAAGTAATATCAGAGAATATCAAATAACTAAGGGTAAGTCTAACCAAAGGTGTACTAGACTTTATAAAAAATGCAATAAAGGTTTATTAAAATACATAACACCTAAAATTAATGGAGAATATCTTTTCAGGTATAAGACTAACATGACATCATGAGAATATTAATTCTTGTGAAATTTAGCTATAAATTATAAAGAGAAAGGAGGAGAACACTTACCAGTTTGTTTTATAAGGCTAGTATTTCCCTGCTGTCACAATCCAACAAATACATTGAAAGAAAAGAAAATGATAAACTGCTCTTCCTCATAAATACAGACATCATAAATTTAATTTAGCAATATATCTCAAGAATTCAAAGCTAATGTAACATTTAAGAAGTTATATTAATTAGCTATATTAACAGAATAAAGGAGTAAACCATACAATAACTCAACCCAATGGTCATCCATTTGTGATAAAATTTATATTAGCTAAATAAAAATAAATTAGTACTCCTCAATATAATAACATCTATGATGAATCCTACAAATAACATCAGATTTAACTGTGAAAGATAGAATGCTTTCCCTCTAGATTAAGAAAATTGCATGGATGTAATCTTTCACAACTTCCATTCAACATTGCATTGGATGTCCTAGCTAGTACAAGAAAGCAAGAAAAAGAAATAAAACATATGAAGGCTGGAAAGAAATAAATCAAGGTGTCAACATTAATAATATTTTTTTTAATGTAGAAAAGTCCTAAAGCATCTACCAAAACAAACCAAACTTCTAGTAGTTCTAAGAAGCAAGCTTCCAGGACATATTTTTTATGTACTAGCACTAAACAACTAGAAAATGAAATGAAAATGTCCATTTTCAATAACATCGACAAAAGTGAAATAGGAATAATTTTAACAGTTAAGGAAAGATATCTATTCTGAAAAGTACAGAATGTGTCTGAGGCTAATTGAAGATCAAATAAATGAAGAAATATGATCATCTAGAAAGACTGGAACCCTCAATGTTGTTAAAAAATAATTTTCCCAAATTGATCTGTGGAGTCAACAAAATCGAAATCAATTTATTATCAGGCTTTCGTAGAAAATCATAAGATTATTCTAAAATTAATAAATGCAAAAGATGATAGTCAAAAGTCTTGAAAAAGTAGAACATAATTGGAAGATTTCACGTCTTACCCTGATGCTACAGACAGTGTGGTAGTGGAATAAATATAGACAAACAGATCAATGGAACAGAATGTAGATGTAAACTAACACTTATAAGTTCAATTGATTTTTCAATAAAAGTTTCAAAGCAATTTAATGGGAAAAGCAAAGACTTTTCAATAAACTTTCCTGAAGAAGTGGCTGTTCATATGGAAAAATTCAACCTTGATTTATATTTAACATCTCACACAAGCAATTCAAAATGAATCATGACCTGACCTAACTATAAAAATTAAAACTACAAAGTTTAAATGACAAGAAATGACCTAAAGTCAGCCTGTGGATGAAGAATCCCCAGGCAGAATAAAACAACTACTACAACATATTACAAATTATATATCATCAACATTAGAAACATCTGATCATCAAAAGACACCATTAAGAAGATTAGTAATGCAAACCACAGATGGGAAACATAGATCTGATAACAGACATATTCAAAATATGTTTTTAAAATTTTCTACAACTGAAGAGCTAAAGTTCAAAAATGCAATAAGTAAATGGACGAAAATCTTGAACAAGCATATCTGTATCTAAATCTATCTGTCTATCTATACATATATATGTGTACATGAAAATAAGGTTAATGAAAAGGTGTTTAATATCATTAGTCAACAGAAGAATGTAAATTTGAATTATGAGATACCACTATATTTTCACTTTAATGACCAAATTTTTAAAAAGAATGTTAATACCAAATATTGGCATGGATGTTGAATAACCTAAATTCTCATTGATTGCTGGTGGTAGTGGAAAATAGCACAACTATTCTGTGAGAAGTTTTGCAGTTTCCTATAAAGTTGAACTACAGCTGCCCTTTGACCTAGCAGTTATGCTCTTTAGGACTTGGGCAAGAAAAATAAAAATATATGTCTACAAAAGGAAGATGTATTCATAAATGTTTATTTATAATATCTCAAAACTGAAATAAAATGAAATTGTATCAACGAGAATGGATGCGTGCTGTGCTCTATATTCATTACAATGAAGTACTTAGCTGTAAAAAGGAACAAACTGATTTCTTTAACAAAGGAACAAACTGATTTCTTTAACAACATGTATAAATCTCAGATATATTTTGATGAACAGTTAAGGAGTATATGTGGCATGATTTCCCTCATGTGAACTTTTAAAGTAGGCAAAACCAATCTATGTTGAAAAAAGATATGCAGTTGTTTCTTGCTTGAGGGATATAGAGGGTTGTGATTGACTGCTAAGGGACATGAGGAACGCCTTAGCGTGAGGGAAATTTTCTTTATCTTGTTATCACATTTATTAAATGGGTATATCCCCTTGTTAAAACTTACTAAATCACAGTCTCAGTTTGTGAATCTCATTATATGTAAATTTTACCCTGTAAAAGAGGTAAACAAATAGTAAACTCTAGTTAATATATTGAGGATAGTGGAACCCATGTTTCTCATTATTTAAAGAGTATCAAAATTAGGAAAGTAGAAAACTATTATGTACCAAGTGACTTTACATGGGGATTGAAAGTATCAATATGTATTCATATTATATATATATATATATATATATATATATATATATGTGAGCAAGGGAGACACCGAGAGAGAATGAGAGAGGAAGAAGAAAGTGAAAATAAGAGTGAGAGCAGAGGTAAGAAAGAAAAAGAAGAAATAAGCACACTTTTCAGATTTTGATTTCTGAATACCATCTCCCATCAAAGGGATCCAAGGCTTATTAGAGAAATGGTTATTATTTCCAGGACTGGAAATGAGCAATATAAGCCCGGAACAAGCTATTGCGTTGCACAATAAGAGCTCAAAAAATAGTGGAAATATGTCAAAATGACACAAGCCAGTTTGACAGAACTCCCTTTGGGCTGTATTTGGAACTATTTGAGCATCTAAGTAAGTAATAAAAGGAATGGATTATGAATGGATTCAGTATTGAATGAATTGGATTCAGTATTGAATAAAATAATAATAAATACTAATAATCCATGAGTCCATGTATATAAACAAATGGATAAATAATATCTCTTAGAGTATAATGCCAAGAGGTATAAATCACAAATGGATACTAAACCTAGAGGGTAAATATTTGACCAGGAAGATGATGCTTACAGAATTTCAAAATACATCCCCACAAGTTACTTATTAGCCTCAAAGGATAAATAGTAATGTCAGCATTGAGAAATGTGTGGAGTACCACCTGAACCAAGACACCAAACTTAGCTGAAATCACTGAAATTGGGCCAGACAGCATCATGCATCACATAAGATACTTAGAGAAAGAAAGAACCTCATCCCAGTGATCTAATCATGAAGATGAATCAGAGAGACCTAAACTGGGGGTCATTCTACAATATAACTGACCTCTTGTCTTTAAAAATGTTACAAGATAAATTGATACAGCCATTATGGAAGACAATATGGAGGTTCCTCAAAAATTAAAAGTAGAACTACCATATAACCCAGCAATTCCACTTTTGGGTATACATCCAAAGAAAACAAAAACACTAATTTGAAACAGTATAGTATCCCAGGGTTCATAGTGGCATATTTACAATTGCCAAGATATAGAAAGCAACCTAAGTGTCCATCAACAGATGAATGGATAAAGAAGATGTGGTACATATATACACAATGGAACATTACTCAGTCATAAAAAAGAATGATATTTCGCCACTTGCAACAAGATGGATGGACCTAAAGGTTTTATGCTAAGTGAAATAAGTAAGACAAAGAAAAGTACTGTATTTTTTCACTTATATATTGAATCTATAAAGTAAAACAGAAGAAGGAATATAACAAAACAGAAACACACTCAGAGATACAGAGAAAAAACTCATGGTTACCAGAGGCAACAGTGGTGGGGAGAGGGGCAAGATATGTGAAGGGGATTAAGAGGTACAAACTATTAGGTATAATAAATAAGTTACAAGGATATAATGTAAAGCACAGTAAATATAGCCAGTATCTTACAAATAATTTTGTATGGTGTGTAATCTATAAAAATGTCAAATTACTATGTTATACATCTGAACCTTATATAATATTGTAAATCAACTATACTTCAATTTTTAAAAAATGTTAAACTCAGTAAACATAAAGAAAGACTGTCACTAAAGGGACATGACAACTTAATGCAATATGTGATTCTGTATTTGATCCTAGAAAAGGAAAACAAATAGCTATGAATGACATTATTGTGAAAATTAATTAAATCTGAATATTGCCTGTGGATGAGATAATTTCCTGATTTTTTCCTAATTTTTTAAACAATTGTGCTTTGGTGAGAATATGTGCTTTTTGCAACATACATGGACCTGAAGAGTATCATACTAAGTGAAGTAAGTCAGACAGAGAAAGACAAATATCAAATTATATCTCATATGTAGAATCTAAAAAAAAGTGATACAAGTGAACATATTTACAAAACAGAAACAGACTCACAGATTTAGAGAATGAACTATGGTTACCAGGGGGTAAGGGGGCGCAGATTGGGAGTTTGGGATTGACCTGTACACACTGCTATATTTAGAACAGATAACCAACAACTGCCTGTTGTATAGCGCAGGGAACTCTGCTGAATATTCTGTAATAAACTAAATGGGAAAAGAATTTGAAAAAGAATAGATACATGTATATGTGTAACCCAATCACTTTGCTGTACACCTGAAACTAACACAGCATTGTTAATCAACTCTACTCCAATATAAAATAGAAATTTTTTAAAAAGAATATGTGCTTTTCCCTAAGAAATAAACATTAAATTATTTTGGGTTACGAAGGCATGATGCTTCAAACTTTATAAGATTCAGGAAAAAAAAGTCATATATGTATAAAATTAATATACAAAGATAGTGGTAAAATGAATGGGCATAAATGGAAAAATTCTTGAATCCAAAAAGGTTGTATAAAGGGTATATAAGACTTCCTGGGACAATTCTAGCAACTTTACTATAAGTTTGAAATTATTTCAAAATATAACCTACTACAAAAAGAATCTGGTATAATCTCACATCCCCTTCCCATCCCCACCCCACAGATTCAAGAGAGTGCTCTCCCTACCTCCTACCTCCTTACACACATACATGCTGGACAGGGTGCTTGAGATTTAGTCCCTTGCCTAGATAAAACAAAGTATCCTCACATTGGGAAATGTAAGATGTCATTTATCATGAGCTCCATACTGTAAACCTAGGAATTAAAAAAGCTTATATCATAAAGGCTGCAACTCCATGATTATCCCTTCCATATCATCCCCCTTCTTTACTTTGCTTTCAAAATAGTAGTATCCAGGTGGAAATGTAAATCTAGCCCTTCCCCAGAAGCAAAATAAGAATGGTTAGTATAGCAGTCTCTGCGATAACCCAAGTGGTTTGTTTTTTGTTTGTTTTGTTTTTTGAGCACTATAATGATAGATAAGTTTTTCACCACCTTTTTCCATCTCGATTAATAGCAATTGCATTCTTAAAACTTCTCAGGTCAAAACCTTCAGTGGATCTGTGACTCCTCTTTTCTTTCCCTACCTCACATCAAATCCATTGGTAATCCTATGAGTTTCGGGCTTTTGTAATTGTCCACTTGGACTTTGTCTTTTTTCCCTACTTCTTTCTTACTTCATTCAAGATTTTGCAACACTTTCTCTCTCTCTCTCTCTCTCGTAATACTTACCTGTTCTATTAAAATTGCAACTTGTTTTCACTTTCAAAAAATGACTGTACCTTGTCCTATTCTTTCTCCCTTGGTAATTTTTACCTTATAAAATGTAATGTAATGTATATATAATGTTATCTATTTCTTATGTGTAGAGTCTGTCCCTCTCACTCAAATTTAAGGTCCAAAGAGACAGAGATTTTTATTTACTCTGGTAACTGATATATCCATGTATGTAGAATAATCCTGTCCACATACTACTTTCTTAGTAAGTGTTTGCGGAGTAAATGTTTCTTTCTTGACTACACAATTCTCAGTTAAATGACATCTATTTCATTTGAATCTAAACCATTAGATTTAAGGTTTTAAAAGATGTTCATAGCTAGAATAACCTTTAGGTTTTAAACTGTAGCTGCTATTTATTGAGCATTTTTGTATTTGCTAATGTTTGTGCCAAATACTTCATATTTAATTAATCCTCAAAACAGCTTTATGTTATCATTACAATTTTACACATCAAACAAATCTAGACTTACAGAGGTTAAACAACTCGCCCAAGAACACAAAGCCGATAAATGAAAAAACGAGAAAATCATAAATGTGAAGCTAAATTAATTGTTGCAAAATGAGCACACTCATGGAAGCACAATGTAGGACAAGAGAGAGAATCTGACAAGAATCTCCTATGATCCCCTTGTGTCTTTTGCAATCTCAACTTCTTCTCTCCACTTTAAAGACAAACACTGGCTTCTAACACCATAGGATAAGTTTCTCTAATTTTGACATTTATATAAATGTGATCATATTGTATATTATTTTATGCCTGGATTATTTCAGTTACCACTATGCTTTTATCACTGAGTAATATTTCACTATATGGATGTACCACAGGATTTTTTATCCATTCACCTATTGAAGAACATCCTGGATGCTTCCAGATTTTGGAAATTATAAATAGCACTATAAATATTTGCATGTAGCTTTTAGTGTGGACATACATTTTCAAATCATTGGGTAAATATCTAGGACCACAATGGTGGATCAAACAGTCTAGCTTTATAAGCAACTGCTATGCTGTCTTCCAGAGTGACTGTTCCATTTCGTATTCCTACCTGCAACCAATGTGAGTTCAAATTATCTTCAGAAATTGCTATGGTCAATTTTGGATTTTACTCATTCTGGTCTCATAGTATTCTCAATTTGCATTTTTCTAGAGACAGATGATGTTGAATATCTTTTCATATGTTTATTTGCCATCTGTACATCTTTTTTGGTGAGGTGTCTTTTCAAATCATTTGCCTGTATTTTAACTGGCCTGATGACTTCTGTTTTGAAATGCTATTCATTAGTGACTCAATTTCTTTAATAGATATTAAATTTCTTTATTAGATTATCCATCAAATTTTGTGTGAGTTTTGGTAGTTTTGTCTTTTGAGGAACTGCTACATTTCCTCTAATTTATGAAATTTGTGGACATGTATTTGTCCATAGTGTTCTTATATTAATGTTTTAATTTCTATAGGATTAATTTAATGTCTATGTTCTACTCTTTCATTTTTAATATGTGTAATTTGTGTATCCTCTCTTTTAATTCTGGCTTAGCCCTGCTAGAGGCTTATCAATTTTAGATCTTTTCAAAGAAACAGCTTTAGATTTCATTGAATTGCTCCTTGTTTTCCAACTTAATTGATTTCTAATCTAATTTTTATTATTTGTTTTCTTCTGCTTGCTTTAAGTTTCAGTTGCTTTTCTTATTTTTTTGATTCCTAAGTAAGAAGCTTAAGCTATTGAATTTAGATCTTTCTTCTTTTCTAAGGTAAACATTTAATGCTATTAATTTCCCAGTAAGTCTTCCATTGCAGCAGTAAATTTGATTGGTTGTAGTTTTATTCTTATTTAGTTAGAAATATTTTTAATTGGTCTTGAGACTTAATTGGCTAATGAGTTATTTAAATGTGTATTGTTTAATTTCTGAGTATGTGGGGATTTTCAGCTCTCAGCTATTGATCTCGCTTAATTCCACTGTGATCTGAAATAGACTTTGCATGATTTTTATTCTTTAATTTGATAATATATTTTATAGCCTGATTGTAATCTATCTCAGTGAATGTTCCATGTGAAACTGCAAAGAATATGGATTCAGCTGATAGGATGGAGTATTCTATAAATGTCAATTTGATCAAGTGGATCAGTAGTTTTATTCAGATCAATTATATTTTTACTAATTTTCTGCCTGAATTGTTCAATAATTATTAAAATAAGAATGTTTATCTACAACTATAGTACTGTATATCTATTTTTCTTTGTACTTGTTCAGTTTTTGTCTCATATATATTGCCATTCTGCTTTTATGTGTATACACGTCACGGATTGTTATGTCTTCCTGGAGAACTGGCCACGTTATCATTATGTAATACCACTTGTTTCTCCTGATGATATTCTTTATTCTAAGATCTGCTTTGTCTGAAATTAACATAGCTACTCTAGCTTTGTTTGTATTAGCATTGCATAATTTTCTCCATCCCATTTCATTTAACCTATCTGAATCTTTATGATTAAAGTGGGTTTCTTGCAGATAATAGATAGTTTAGGTCTTTATTTTTAAATTTGCTCTAACAATATCTGCCTTTTATTTGGTATATTTAGACTATTCCCATTTGAAATGATTATTTATATAGTTGGATTAATATGTACTATGTTTCTTCTTATTTTTTATTCATTACACTTATTCTTTATTTCTTTTTCTACTCTTTTTCTTTCTTCTCCAGTTCTAGTTTAAGATTTTATATGACTCCAATTTATCTCCTCTCATAGCAATTTTTTTCTTTTTGAAAAACAAACTTAGTGATTGCTCCAGAATTTGCACCATATAGTTACAACTAGTCTAGCTCACAGTCTTAGAATTTCAGCTTGTAGAGCATCTTCAACAAAGAACGTTAAATTTATATGGAAATGCCTAAACAAAGCAAAGCAGTTTTTGGCTTCCAAGAGTGGCAAACTGTCAGAAGGTAAAGTATGTAGGAGTAAGATTTGTTTGTAGAGTCTCTGGTGCCCTCTATGGGTTTGTCTCCAGTAAAAAGAGAATTTACATCCTGCCTTTAGGCAGAGAAGAAGGTAGATAGAAATTTTCCTGTATCTGCTTCTTCCTAATTGCCTTGAGTTCAAAGTAATTTTTATGTCAGAGTCATATTTTTAGGTAACATAATATGGTTTCCTTCAATTCCTTCTTTGATGTTCTTCCTTTCTTTATGTAGGTGCAAATTTCTGACATATTATTTTTCTTTTCCTAGAAGAACTTCTTTAACATTTCTTGCAGGGCATGTTTTCCAGTGATAAATTTCTTCAGTTGTTCTTTGTCTAAGAAAATCTTTATTTCTCCTTCACATTTGAAAGATAGTTTTTCTGGGTATAAAACTCTAGTTTGGTGAATTCTTTTTTCAAAACTCTAAATATTTCACTCCACTATCTTCTGCCATGTTTTCTGACAAGAAGTTCAACATAATCATTATTCTGTTTTCCTCATAGGTAGGATGCCCTGACATGCCAGATTTTTCATAATTTTCTCTTTATCTTTGGTTTTCTGCAACTTGAATATGATATGCTTAGTTTATTTTTTTGTTTGTTTTTGTTTTGAGGTGTGGTGTTTATTTTGCTTGGCATTCTCTGAGCTTCCTAGATCTTTGCTTTGGAGTCTGTTGGTTTAAGAATTTTCTAAGTCATTCTAAGTTCAAATAATTCTTTTGCTGTGTTCTGACTTTATCCTGTATCTGGTATTCCAATGATATGTGATAAAACTTGAAATTGTGACATAGTTTTTGGATGTTCTTTCCTTTTATTTTCTTTTTAGCTTTTGTTTTAGAATTTTCTATTGACCTATCATCAAGCTCATCAATTCTTCCCTCAAACATGTTAAGTCTAATAATGAACCGATCAAAAGCAGTCTTTATTTCTTTGTCAGTGTTTTTGATTTCTAGTATTTCCTTTTGATTCTTTCTTAGAGTTTCTATTTTCCAGTTTACATTGTCCATCTGTTTTTGCGTGTTGTCTACTTTTATCTTTAGATTCCTTATTATATTAATCACACTTGTTTTAAATTCTCTGATTATTACAACATTTCTGTTATATCCCAATCTGGTTTTGATGGTTGCTTTCTCTCTCCAGACTCCTTTACTTCTTGCCTTTTGTCTTGCCTTTAATTTTTGTAAAAGTCAGACATGTTGTATTGGGTAATAGAAACTGAGATAAATAGACCTTTTAATGTGAGGAATTATGTTAATTTGACTGTGGGTTGGAATGTTTAATGTTTGTAGTAGTTATAGGTACTAGGGACTTCAAATTCCTCTAGTGTCCTTGCCCTTTGAGCTTCCCTCAGTACTTTGAGAATGCTGTGCCTTGTAGCTCTTTCAGCTAATACCCACTGCAAATATCCTAGAACCCTGTTGGTATAGTGGTAAGATGTTGGAAAACAGGGAGCATCCTATAATTTTTTTAAAATTAAATCTCAGTTTGCCCATATCTCTAGGTTGTTACTTTCACAAGTGTTTTGCTAATGTTGTAGCTTTTTTCTTTCAGCCCCCTTGTGCCTTACCTTGCTCTACCATTCTGAATGTGTTTCCTTAATGTTCACATCCTTTATTACTACGCAGAAGGTACAGGGGGCTGGAATGGGAGAGAACTCTTCCTCCTGCTCAGATAAGCCTCATACAAAATGTTTTCTTCTGTAGAGTAGGCTTTTGTTATGGAAAATGCTTTGGATGTGTCTCATCTCCTGAGGAAAATCTCTGAGTCATTACTCTGGGCACTGGGTAGGGTAGTGGCCTCTGGTATTATTGGCTTGTGTCTCTGGGTGTGGGGTACCTGCCCTATATGTGACCTAGGATGAGGGCTATTGAGGCCCAAGTAGTCTCAGCCTGCCATGACAGGGGTAGAGCCTTCCCTCTTATAAATGGGGCTCAGTGAGAGAAGGAAGCTTCTGATCTCTTAGCTGCTCAAGAGGCATTTAGTCTGTTCAATTCTAAGTTTGAGGGGAAAAGAAATATTGATGGCCTACCCATCCTAGTGAGATAAGATAACCCTTGATTGGGAGCTGAGGGAAGATGAAATCTAGTTTTCTTGTCCATACTCTTCTGAAGTAGAGTTTAGTTCAAGTTGAACTGGGGTCAAGGAAAGTAAAAGTTGGTAGTTACTTGGTCAAATGCCAAAGACTCATGGTGTTCTTACCATGCTAGATTTTCTTGTATAAATTAGTCTTCATTTGCTGTACGCACTTAGCACAAATCCCAGAGTCTTGAAATTATTTTTTAAAGATAATTTTCACCAGTTTTCTTCTTTTGCTGCAGCGTGCTTTCAAGGATCTTCTCACATTGCTATCCTAGAAGTAGACCTCCTAAATTCATTTTCATACTACTCATATTGAGTAAAGTTTACTGTAGGTGGAAGACATGCTGACATGATACAGAATGATGAGCACTAGTCTTGAAGCCACACACACTTGGAGTTGATATGTAACACTGCTCTTTACCATTTGAGCAGCTTGGGGAAAATTACTTCATTAGGCCTAACTTTGCAAAACTAACACAGACAATTTAAAAAAAATTTTTGTCTAAGAGTGCCTTTTTAAAATGCTTGAATTATTGACATCTTAATATTCCTATATTGTATTTAAACCTTGCAAAGCTTTTAAGTGAAATAACAGAAATTAAAACGGAATAAAACAAAACACTGCACTCCATGCTTACCTTCTTTCAAATTCACTGACAAATTCTTCAAAATGAGGAATTGCTTACTAATTAAATGGCACTTGCACACACAGTGGATCTTTTCCTGGGATGTGCATTCAAGGAGAGGGTTGAAGGGAAGGAGGACATGGAGCAGAACAGAACATGATTACATATTTCAGAGCATTATTTCCTCAAACTTTTCCATGCATAAGAATCATTTAGGGAGCTTATTAAATAGCAGATTCTTTCATCCAACCACCAGAGCTGTTGACTTAGTAAATCTAGGGCGGGTTCCTGCAATTTGAATTTTTAATGAGCATCAGATGATTTTGATGCAGGTGCTATAGATAATGTAGTTCGAGAAGTGTAGATACATTGGCTTCTACTCACAGTGACTGAAATACTAGACAGGGTACTGAGAAGGAGTTTAAGGTATTTCATACAAGAGTTGAAAATAGAAGTGGTACTATCTGGTCATGATGGTTCAGTAATGCCGTACCCAAAATATTGTTAGTGCTTTAAATTTTTGTCAAATGTCCCTCTGTTTTTTTAAGGACTCTACTGCATTCTTCAGTTAGCAGTTGTAGTAAACAGGGTGTTAATTGTTTAGAAAAAGTAGAAAAGTGGTGGATGGAAAGGGGTATAGAATTTTTCTGCATTCAGTTTTAACATCTTATGGAAAAAAAACAAAGATAAAACAAATTAAAGTTTGGCGTTAGGTAGTTTTTTAAAACTTAGATATACTCTGTACAGTGTATAAATGCATAATTCAAGTTTATTAAAGTAGTGTTGCTCTTAAAATGTATCATTTTAAAGAACATTTTTAACTCAATAGTTTATGAAAAATATTCCACTTGATATACTTTATTTTTGGAATTTTAAATTTTAATGTGACATATTAATCTGCATTATAGAACCAATTATAATAAAACTCCATATGAAATATTTTATTTTATTATGCACTATTTTACAAGATAATTTCTTATATCCTCTGATATTTAAAGCACCATAAGTACAAAATGAATGCTAATCTAAAATTTATAAAAAGTATAGTATCTATCGCCATTGATGTCCCTGGTTTACAGTAGTGTCTCTCACGACAGAAATAAGAAATTACATGGCAGTTTGATGTTTAGTGGAATGTTTATGTCTGTAGATCTTAATTTCCCCACTGAGAAACATCCAAAGAATTGTAATGAAAAGATATGCTGAACCAGATAATTTCCAAGTTGTAGAGAAAAACATGCACGTACACATATGTACATGTGTATGCACAGACTTGCACAAACACACAAACACAACATGCCTTCATAGTCAGCAGAACTTTTTGCAGGTCTTATGTTGTTGTTTTTTTTTTTTTTTTTTTTTCAAAGATTAACTCATTCCAGTTTAAACTCAAAATATATTTTTTTTTTGATTGGGTGACAAATCAAGACAATTTGGAAGACATGAAAACTGAGCTGTGGATTAAACGAAGGGCAAGGTATGAAGGAGACCTGTAATATCAGGATGCTTTCCAGCCATTACAATCCAAGAGGATAATAGCAGTGTGACTTCCTAGGAATAGACAGTATAAAACCCCTCTCTGTTCTTGCTACTAATTCCTAACTCTTACTGCTTCAGATGTCAGTAGTAATGATGTTAATAACAGCCACTAAAATTTTGATTTAAAGTTCTACTTGCAAAACATTCCTATTTTGTTTCTTCTTTTGAATTAACTCTCCCTTTAGGTGTCTCTTACACACACACACACACACACACAAAACCACCCATGTCCCCAGTTGCTTAACTTGTACTCATTCTGCAGATATACTTTTTAGAAAGCTTCCATTTCCTATCTAAAACTAGGTTGGATCCTTAGTGGGGGCTTCAGTAACATTATTCACAATCCAATCATAGCATTTGTGTACCTTCTGTTTGTATGTCTTCTCTCCTAGATCACTAGCAACTTGGTACCAGAGGTTGTAGTAAATTGCCTGGCATATCAGAGATGTTCAGCATTTTATCTGTATTTTAATTTAACTCCATACAATAACTATGTACTGTGTATTTTACTTACCAATGATCACAGAAGCTAAAGTCACTAAACCAGTAGATAGTGGTGGAAGGCCCTGAAAACAGACCTGGTGATTCTAAATAATTCGTTCTTTACCAATAGAAAAAGAGGCTTTTTTCCTGTTCAGGCATGAATCTGTGCCCCGATATTTCATTAGACTAACCCTACGTTCACATTGAAATGCTCAGCCGTAGGGTTCCAATTCCCAGGAATTTTCACTCCATTCCCTTTCATTGATTGAAGATAAATTGATTTTTAATTTCCTGTATCCTTTATGAGAACTATCTGGTTCGTTTTTAAATTTTATGGAATTTTGATTTGAGCATGCAGGTGTCTAGGGCTGAGATCATCACAGTCCCAAGTTCATGGCACATGAGTTTAGCATCATTGATTCACACAACACCATCCCTCTTTATGCATGTATTCCCTTTAATTTCCCCCATTTCTTTTCTTCCTCTTTCCCCGTAAGCAATCATCTCAATTATTTGATATATTTGTGTTATTATAAATGTATATATTGTTTTGTGTTAATTTATTGTAGATAAATAAATTGTTCTATATTATAGGTCTCGTGTATTGCTTCCTTTTTTCACTCATCAGAATGTGTTTAAGATCTTTCCATTTAGGTCTTACACACCATTTTTCTGTTCCTTCCAACGGTGCATACATCTCCATGATGTGATTCCACCAAGTGTTGCTTGCTCTCTTCCTTCTTTCACACTCATGATTCATCAATGTTTGTGACACAAGACGATTGCCTCTGATTTCCTTCTATGGACAATAATCAAATATTTATTTATTCAGGATATGTTCCAGAGGCAAAAATTTTAGATCATAGAATTGCACGTATAGTAATAAATTTTACTAGATAGCAGCCAAGTTCCTGTTGAGAATGTCTACAGCATTTTACAATCCCAAGAATAGAATAACTACAATACATGCTGCCATTTTGAAAAAAAAAAACAGTGGGACACTGACCTACAGAAACTCAAATACCATGGGCAGAAGTTGCAAAACCCCTATTACACAGGGAAGGGAGATGCTTGGTTAGTCCCTGATTCTGCCTCCTGAGAGAAGCATCCATTCCATTGATATATTTAACCTGTTGCTCCATCTTCTGGAAAATTTTTCCATATCCATTGTCCTACTCAGATAATATTCAATTAAGACAACATTTGGGGATCCAAGGGTTATTTTCATTCTTAAATAGTGAGCTGTTTTAAGTCCACTCTCACCAATGTTTTATGCTTAGAGTTGTTATGATTTCCTTAGTAGAACAAATCTCTTATAAATTTAATTGGTTTCTATGTAATTGATTCCTATCAGTTCCACATGTAAATATCCAAATCTTCAGTTCTTTTCCAGACATTCTTCTTAGATTTGATGCATTTCTCTGTTTCCTTGCCTTCAGACCTCTGCTCTCTCCCAATTGAATCACAGGAAACTTGGGCCACTTATGTAGCAGAGGAGCCACATTCTTACTTTGCTTTTCCTGAGTTGTTTTGTCTAATTGGGAAGATCTACTGGACGCCAACAATTCATTAAAGGGTTTTATCAATAGTTGTAAAAGCTGTATAGCTCTAGAAATGCTTTACCATTTCTTTCTCATACAGTCTACTTTGAATCCACCAATTAAACCTATCAAGTCTGCCTTTGAAATAGACCCACTCTAACCATTGTCAGCTCTTCTTCTACTATCACCTTCATCCAAGCAACCATAATATTTTGCCTAAATTGTAATAGTCTGAACACAGCTTCTTACTGTGTAGTCTATTACCTGCCCAACAGAATTATCCTTCTGAAATGTGATTATCATGTCTAACACCTAAACGGCTTCCATGGATTTCCATCTTGCTCAGCGAAAACTCAAAGTCCTTAACTAGCTATAGTAGCCTAAATTATCTGGCTACTTGGTAGTTTTCTGAACATGTATCTTCCCACGTTTCCCTTGCTCATGTGGCTTTCACATAAATGTTGTTTGCATTTGCATAGAACACATCATCCATTCCCCACTTAGAGCCTTTGCACTTGGTGTTGTCTCTGCTCAACAGTCTTGTCCCAGCTGCCCTTACACCTTCTAAGTCTCCATCTCTTCCTTTATTGTACTTCAATATTCTTTACTTATTCTGGAAAAATTCTACCACATATTGAACATTGCATGTGTGTATGTTTAAAATTCCTCACTCTGAATAAAAATGTCATATTTGGATTTTTTAAAAATACAGTTAATTGACCCAAAAAATGTTTTTCAAATACATACTTGTTGAGTAGCACTGACATAAGTAAGACTGTTCTCTTTGTCATATTGAACTTTTCAATCTTGCATTTATTTTGATTATTTTACTATACTCTACTTGATTTTATTTTTGAAACAATAATTGTTTTGGAACATATATTTAAATTCTCAAGTAATGAGTTTAAATGCATTTAAAAATATGTACTTTTAGTGCATTGCTATCAGGGAATTCAAACTTTACAAATACATCCTTTTTTCAATTAATATATTAATATTAAACATATTTAACAGATGCTGGAAAATGTTTTATGGACACTTGAACAGTTGTATTTTTTTAAATATATAACTCAGTGTAGGATATGAATATCATTTTAGTCATACTTTTAAAACCATGGCCCTCTTACATGATTGAATAAATTTCACACTTTTGGTAGCTGATCATATTACAATTATAATTGTCAATTTCATCTACATTTCTAAAAATTTTGCTGTATGTAATTATTCATAAGTGAGTAATCAGTTTGTAATTTGTACTTTCTTCAATACAATAACAATAAGAATGGTTCATTCCACTTTGTACTATACTAACATCATATTCACATTTCATTTGTCTCAGAATGATAGTTCTTTTTGTTTAACATATCAGAAACTGGAAATATACAGACAGTTCTTTAATGTGTAGTGTCTTTCCTAACAGAATTAGTATAACTTTAATGCACAATTTTCATAAAGTTAAGAAATAACCAAAGGGAAAGAAAGGAATCATCCATAATCAGAGCACATGTTAATGTAAAATATTAAATTTTAGTGTATTGCCTTCTAGGAATATATGTGCATATATGGCTATGTGTATAGATATATAATTAAAGAAAATTATAACATTCATTTGACATTTTCTATTATGTATTTTCATTTTTATGTATTCTATAACATTTTTAGTATGTGAAAATTTGTTGTGAGAAATGCATACTATTGCATTATATTATTGGGTTCTCTTATTTTGTTGTAATTTACTCACTTATTCCTTTAGTATTGGTTACTGTGCCTTGTCCCGAGGCTTTGCTGACATATAAATACTGCTGCAATAAGCATTCTTATGTGTAATTCATTGTGTGCATCTATGATTATTTCCTCAGGATATATTCCTAACATGGAATAATTGGGTCAGAGTGTATAGGTGTTTTGATGATTTGGATAAATGTTGCCAAGCTGCCCTCCAGAAAGTTTCCATACATTTGTATTCCCACAAGCAGCATATTAGAATGCTCATTTGCATTTCTTTAATAATAAGTCATATTGAGTATTTTACTGTGTCCATTAACCGTTTGTAGTTTTTGAGATTGTTTGCATGGGTGGAGTTGCACCAACTGGTAATTTGCTCATTGTCTATTTTCTTTTTTATTAAGAATTTAATTTTCTGAGTGACAAATATAGCAAATTGTTTTCCAGTTTGCCATTTGACTGTTGGTATTATTTATATTCTTAATATCGACATAATTTGTAACGTATATGTACTGAAACTTTTCCATTTTCTCTTTTTTCTTTTAGTTTTCTATAATTAATACTTATTTTAATATCTTGAGATTGTATATCTGTGTGTTTTCTTCTTCTTACTTTCCATTTTATTATTTTGATTTCCATTTTATTTTGTTTTAATTTCCCTGTAACCTACTATTTATGAATTCTAATATCTTATTTATGATATCTATGGAGGCATTAAGGGTTTTGATATGGATCCTTACCAGAGTGTGGTATCTTCTCACATTTATGGCTGTGTTTGTATCAGAGAAGAAACAAGGGAAAAGCACAATATCTAAAATACAGCTTTATAAAGTCAAAGATATAACTTCCGTAGTTTGAACAAATACTTGTGTCAGCTGCCATTTTTGTCCAGTAAACTATTTCTTGGAAGTTAGACTGAGTATTGTTACCATTTTTAAAGTATTACTATTCTCTCAGAAGGCTACTGACTTTTCTTGGCAGATAAAATTGAGTCTGACAAAAAGTGAGCATGGTAAACATCTCTAATACAGAAGAAAAGACGTTCAATAACTTAAATACAGAATGATGTGATTTTACTCCATTGGTGGTATTTACCATATTGTTTCAATGTCTAAAGAAAATTTTCTTGCATTTTTCCCCCTCAGCAACTTTATATCAGCCTACAGCTTGCTTTTGACATTTTTTTATGCAGTCATATAGAAAAAATTTTGAGTATCACCAGTGCTAGCAATGGGTTTAATCTACAGTAATAACACAAAATGCTTTTGATTAACAAAACAAGTGTGAGATTAAGATAAGAGACACAATCACAATCAACTGGCCTTATTTTATGTTACTTAAAAAAGTTCTTTGAAAGCTTGACTTGTGAAAATGTTCATACTTTTAATCCATCATTTTCATTGATTTACCAAGGTCTATGAATTACCTAGTATTTGCAATTAATTCCCACATAATAACACTATTTTTCTTTTCAAAGGCACCCACATATTTACAAACTTATGGTAAGCCCATGATAATCTGTCCATGCCAGTGAGACAAAAGTTAAACAGAATTTATTAAAATAATCTCACCCCATTTCTTATAGTTTTCCTGATACCCTGATATTACTGCAAAATTCCAATCCTCTTTTTTTTAAGAACTTTTATTGAGATATAATTGACATACAATAAGCTGCATATATTTAAAGTGTACAATTTGATATTTTTTTCATATTAATAATGTATATATGGCAATCCCAATCTCCCAGTTCATCCCACCCCAATCCCCCCCACCCACTTTCCCCACTTGGTGTCCATACATTTGTTCTCTACATCTGTGTCTCTATTTATGCCTTGCAAACCAGTTGATCTGTACCATTTTTCTAGGTTCCACATATATTTGTTAATATACAATATTTGTTTTTCTCTTTCTGACTTACTTCACTCTGTATGACAGTATTTAGGTCCATCCAAGTCTCTACAAACGTCCCAATTTCATTCCTTTTTATGGCTGAGTAATATTCCATTGTATATATGTACTACATTTTCTTTATCCATTCATCTGTTGATGGGCATTTAGGTTGCTTCCATGACCTGGCTATTGTAAATAGTGCTGCAGTGAACATTGGGGTACATGTGTCTTTTTCTCTGGTATATGCCCAGTAGTGGGATTGCTGGGTCATATGGTAAATCTGTTTTTAGTTTTTCAAAGAACCTCCATACTGTTCTCCATAGTGGCTGTATCAATTTACCTTCCCACGAACAGTGCAAGAGCATTCCCTTTTCTCCACACCCTCTCCAACCTTCTTTTAATTTTGAATTTGAGGTTTCTTCCTGATCTATGTACAGGCACACCTTGTTTTATTCTGCTTCTCTTTATTGCATTTCACAGATATTTCATTTTTTACAATTTAAACGTTTGTGGAATCCTGTATTAAGTTTATGGGCGCCATTTTTTCAACATTTGCTCATTTCATGTCTCTGTGTCACATTTTAGTAATTCTCACAGTACTTCAAACTTTTCATTATTTTTATATTTGTTCTGATGGTCCGTGATCATGGGTCTCTGATGTTACCGTTGTAACTGTTTTGGGGGTGCCATGAACTGCATGCATGTAAGATGGCGCACTTAATAGATAAATATTGTGTGTGTTTTGACTGCACCACCAACTGGCTGTTTCCTCATCTTTCTCTCTCCCCAGATCCCCTATTATTCCTGAGACAATAAAATATTGAAGTTAGGCCAATTGACAACCCTATAATCGTGTCTAAGTGTTCAAGTGAAAGGAAGAGTCTCATGTCTCTCACTTTAAATCAAAAGCTAGACATGATTGTGTTTAGTGAGGAAGACATGTTAGAAGCTAAGTGAGGGGGAATGTGGCCTCTTGTATCAGTTAGCCAAATTGTAAATGCAAAGAAGAAGTCCTTGAAGGGAATTAAAAGTGCTACTCCAGTGAACACATGAATGATAAGAAAGTGAAACAGCCTTATTGCAGACGTGGAGAAAGTTTAGTGGTCTGGATAGAAGATCGAACCACCACAATAGTCCCTCAAGCCAAAGCCTAGTCCAGAGAAAGGCCCTAACTCTCTTCAATTCTCTGAAGGTTGAGGGAGGTGAGGAAGCTGCAGAAGAAAAGTTGGAAGCTAGCAGATGTTGGTTTATGAGGTTTGAGGAAAGAAGTCCTGTCCGTAACATAAAATGGCAAGATGAAGCAGCAAGTGCTAATGCAGAAGTTGCAATGAGTTATTCAGAAGATCTAGCTAAGATAATTAATGAATGTGGCTACAGTGTAGATGAAACAGCCTTCTATTGGAAGAATATGCCATTTAGGACATTCATAGCTAGAAAGGAGAAGCCAATTCCCGGCTTCAAAACTTCTAAGGACAGGCTGACTCTCAGTAGGAGCTAATGCAGCTGGTGACTTTAAGTTGAAACCAGTGCTCATTTATCACTGAAAATCCTAGGGTCTTTAAGAATTATGCTAATTTACTCTACCTGTGCTCTATAAATGGAACAACAAAGCCTGGATGACAGAACATCTGTTGACAACATGGTTCACTGAATATTTTAAGCCCACTGTTGACATCTACTGTTCAGAAGGAGATTCCTTTCAAAATATTACTGCTCATGGACAGGGTATCTGGTCCACCGGGAGCTCTGATGGAGAGATACAAGAAGATTAATGTTGTTTTCATGCCAGCTAACAAGACATCCATTCTGCAGTCTGTGAGTGAAATTAAAGACTAATTTTGACCTTCAAGTCATTATTTACATATTATGTTTTGTAAGGCTATAGCTGCCATAGTGATTCCTCCGATGGATTTTGGGCAAAGACAATTGCAAACCTTCTGGGACGGATTCAGCATTCTAGATGCCATAAAGAACATTTGTGATTCATGGGAAGAAGTCAAAATATCAACATTAACAGAGGTTTGGAAGAAGTTTATTCCAACCCTCATGGACAACTTTGGGGGATTCAAGAATTCAGTGGAGGAAGGAACTGCAGATGCAGTGGGAATAGCAAGAGAACTAGGATTAGAAGGGGAGCCTAAAGATGTGACTGAATTGCTGCAATCTCATGATGAAATTTTAACAGATGAGGAGTTCCATCTTATGGATAAGCAAAAAAAAGTGCTTTCTTGAGATGGAATCTACTCCTGGTGAAGATGCTATGAAGACTGTTAAAATGACAACAAAGGATTTAGACTATGACAAAATGAGTTGATATAGCAGTGACAGGGTTTGAGAGGACTGACTCCAATTTTGAAAAAAGTTTTACTGTGGGTAGAGTGCTATCAAACAGCCTTGCATGCTACAGAGAAATCATTCATAAAAGGAAGAATCAATCAATGTGGCAGACTTCATTGTTGTCTTATTTTAAGAAATTTCCACAGCCACCCGACCTTCAACAACCACCACCCTGGTCCATCAGAAGCCATCAACACAGAGGCCAGGCCCTCCACCAGCAAAAAGATTATGACTCACTGAAGACTCAGATGATGGTTAGCATATTTTAGCAATAAAGTCTTTTTTAATTAAGGCATGAACATCATTTTTTGAGACATAATGTTATTGCACTTAATAGACTACTGCATAGTGCAAACATAACATGCACTGGGAAACCAAAAAGTTCATGTGACTAGCTTTATTGCAATATTCACTTTATTAGGGTGATCTGGAACTGAACCTGCAATACCTCTGAGGTATGTCTATATTTGTTATGAAGCTTGCTGTCTGTTCAGCATTGTGTTTTCTAATTCTCAGGCATCTAATTCTTCATTGTGAAAATGTATGTATGTTTATGTGGTATGGCTCTGAATTTCAGTTTAAATCCTCTTATTCCAGGATGCTAGAAACACATCCTTACTAGTATCTATGGGATAAGAAATACAGTAAAACCATACCATTTTTAGGACCAACTTATACCAGAGGCATAATGCATTAGATGCTTTATTTAGTTGTTGGCTAAGAGCAGAGACTTGAGGTAATTCCCTACAGAGGATTAAATTTTGATAAATAAGTGAAAGAATAGAACAGAGTGTGTGGTCTTGTGTGCCTCTATCAGACACACCTTGCCTGTAATCACCAATAGGGCAGAGAATGATACAGAGAGGAAAGTGAAACTCCATGAGTTTAAGCTTTCTTCATCTTTAAAATGAAAAAGTTGAATGAATGATTCTGGAATAATTTCTGTCTAAGTAGCCTCTTAGTTTGGGAGGCTAAGACAGAGTCAGTGATAAACTATCCTTTACTTCACAGATAGGATTTTTCCACATCTCACTTTAAACACCGGCCTTGGTGGTCTTTAATTCAAGTGAAAGTTGCACTGGAGCCTAGAGCTTTAAATTCTTTTTTCATGTCTGTGCATCTTCAAAACCTAGAAAAATTGAGGTGATTTTTATTTAGTGGAAATTTAAAATATGTAGTATAAAGGCTTATGTTATACTATACAATCCAAAGGGAAGATTGATTTTCCTCCTGCATTGGTAAAGCAATCCATGTTGTAAGTGTCCACATTTGCCTCAGCATCTGGTATGTCACAAACTTTTGGATAGAGTTTGAACATTTTCCCATTCTCTCTCTTTTTTTTAATAATTTTATTTATTTATTTATTATTTTTTTGGGGGGGTACACCAAGTTCAATCATCTGTTTTTATACACATATCCCCATATTCCCTCCCTCCCTTGACTCCCCCCCCACCCTCCCTCGAGTCCCCCCCACCCTCCCCATCCCAGTCCTCTAAGGCATCTTCCATCCTCGAGTTGAACTCCCTTTGTTGTACAACTTCCCACTGGCTATCTATTTTACAATTGGTAGTATATATATGTCTGTGCTACTCTCTCGCTTCGTCTCAGCTTCCCCTTCACCCCCTGTCCCCTCCCAAACCTCGAGTTCTCAAGTCCATTCTCTGCATCTGCGTCCTTGTCCCATTCTCTTTTGAGATAGGAGATCTGCAACATGTCATCAAGGATTCCCTTCTTTACGAAGGGGTGTGATTTGGCAGTTAGCTCACTAATTGGTCTTTATGGAGATCATTGTCTTCAGGGCTACCAGGAGATTGTGCTGTTTCATTCTCAAATATGATGGGAATATCACAACATTTGAAATTACCTGCCAATTCTCAAATAATTCCATGGACTCTGAAATTGACATCTAAAGCAATCTGGACACAAACAGCTAATATTTTATGGAAACAGTACTCAAAAGCTTATCATTGTTTATTTTTAATAACTAGCAGTGATTAAAAAAATTCTACTTGCCTCCTAGGCATATTATGGAAATAGAGTAACTGTAGAAAGGCACATTGATCTCAGAAGAAGTTAATTAAATTTGGGTTTGCAAAATTATTTTACTGTCTAGATACCACCAGCTTCAACAATTTTCAAAGTTCACAAACTTTTATTAATAAGTGTAAGCTTCTTTGAATCAAGTATTTACTCTCGTTTCATAGGATTTGAAGGACTGTGAAACTTTATAAAAATTTCATGCTTCTGTGAGCATGCCACAAAAACTAGATATTTTTATGATGATTATGTTGAAAGTTATTTTTCTGCATGAAACATGGTTTCAGAGCTAGAGCTTTCTAAACTGCAATAAAGTCATCATAACAGGAGAATATTTATAATCAGTTTTATTGGTCTCATTTCCTCTTAAGAAATCATTAGGTAACAGAAGAGCTAAGATGTGCATTTCACCTTTTTTAAATGATGTATATTACTGATTTTAACAAGAATCACTTTATTAAGGCAGATGCAAATAATCCCATGAGCAGTAAAGACTGAATATACAGCAAAGAAGCCAAATATTAGAGCTGAAAATAAAACTGGAAAAATATTTGTTCACCCTCTCATTTTAGAAAGAAAGAAATTGAGGCCACCATATTACTTCTTTATCTTTGAAAAGAGGGGCATTAAACTTTCTCAGAAGCTGTTTTACATGGTGGTGAATGAAAATGCTGTTTTCAGTAAAATATAAACGCAACAGCAGTTCCAAGACTGAAGAGAAGAGTATTTGCCTTAAAATTTTCTAATGCAGAATGAATAAAATAATGTCCAAGTAAAAATAGGTCATATATGTGCTAAAAACACGTTGTGCCCCCCTTAAAAAATACAGTCATGTAAAACTGAATTCTCATCCAATTTCACAAGGTTCATGTACTCCCTCTTATGGTCCCCTGAATTCATGAACCCAAGCATTTTAATCTTTAATCATTATATTATTTATTGCCTTCTGCAAAAGAATTTAAACAGAAATTTAATACTATTCTAATGGAACGTGCTGTCTTGAAAATTATTTTTTCCACTATTACAGACTGATTGATCTGAGTAACAAAGTGATGAAAGGGAGACAAACAAACTGAATAAGGGGTAAGACATGATCTCAAAATAAAAATACTCCAAACAGGAATGTAAGATTAGCAAAACTATAGACCAGTGGAGCCCAATGGGGAACCCAGAAACCATCCAACATAGGAAAATTTTATTTATCATGTATGTCAGGCTACCAAATTAACGTTACTCCTCCAAATAAACATTGGTTAAAACTCTCTTCATTGAATGCATGTTCTTTTCTTAATGATATGTCACAGTACCTGGCATCTGTCAGATTTCTATTATGTGTGGGTCTGTTTCTTGTCTCTCTTTTCTGTTCCATCGGTCAGTTGTGTCATTTTACCTGTAACACATTATGGTACTTACTCTAACTTTTAAGAGGCAGCCTGATAACTTGGCGAAGCATCTCCACTTTTCTTGATCTTTTCTGGTCTATCTTAGTTGTATACTTTTTCTTATTATTTTATCATTCTTCATAAAAAAATTATTGCACATTACTTGCCAAATTTATTCCCAAATGAAATAGTTTTATTGCTATCGCAAATTATATCATATAATTTGTTGTTCAAATATTTGTTGCTGATGTTCAGAAATAAAATTGGCTTTTTAAATCATGTCCAGGGAGCCTTCTAATCATCTCAGTTATTTATAATGAATCATCTACATATCTGTTTGTGTTTCCAAGTAGAAAATCATTGATGACAAGTAATGACAGTTTTATTTTCTTCTTTCCGTTTTCTATATATTTATTTAATTTTATTTTCTTATTGGACTATGTAAAGCCTCCAGTGCAAATTTGAATAGAAAAGGAAATAGAGGGTATAAAGCTTTGAAAGTAGTGCTTCTAACATGTACCCGTTTAAGTTGTTGCTTATCAGTATTTTGAATTGGATGTGTACCACTCATCAAATTTTTTTATGACAAATACTTTATTGAGATATAATTGACATACAATAAACTGCATATATTTAAAGTGTACGCTTTGATTTTTTTTCTTATTAGTTGTGGGAAGACATTCGGGAACCTTTCTGAAACCTTGAAAATGTTGAAGTATGTGGGCCGAGCAATGGGATTCAGAATGTCCTGCTTGAGCAGTGGAGGAGCTGAGGGTGCAGGGCGTGGAGACTAATATCACCCTGTTTGGTCCTGAAGGATGGCTGGTTAGCCAAAGACGGGTAAGATTCCTCAGAGGAGGAACAACCTAAGACAGGCACAGCCGCAGAGGGGCCAACAGGGGTGGTGCATAGAGCCTTCCTTATATCACCCTGTTTGGCCCTAGAGGATGACTGGTTAGCCAGAGACGGGTAAGATTCCTCAAGGGAGGAACAACCTAAGACAGGCACAGTCGCAGAGGGGCCAACACGTGTGGGGCACAGACCCCCAATATCTGAGAGAGGTCTCCTGCCCCCAGGGCTGTTTTGCTCTCCAGGCCCAGCTCAAATCCACACCTGCTCAACTCGGACCCAAGAAGTAAACAAAGATAATTGCCTCAGTCACGTGAGGCCTTTGATTGTTTATGGGTGTAACCTGAGAATGTTAGCCGAAGAACTCAATAAAAGCAACCTAGGATGAGTCAGCAGGGCTCTTGATCCGAGAGGTCTTGAGCCCCCCGGTCCCACTTTTCTCTTCAGTCTGTGTCTGTGTCTTCTTCAAGCTTGCGGCACCTGTCACTCACCTTGAGTCGCCGAGCTGGTCTCGGCAATTAGTAATGTATATATGGCGATCCCAATCTCCCAATTCATCCCACCCCAACCCTCTCCTTCCTCTTCTTGGTGTCCATATGTTTGTTCTCTACATCGTGTCTCAATTTCTGCTTTGCAAATTGGTTGATCTGTACCATTTCTAGATTCTGCATGTATGTGTTAATATATGATATTTGTTTTTCTCTTTCTGACTTACTTCATTCTGTATGACTGTCTCTAGGTCCATCCATGTCTACAAATGACCCAGTTTTGTTCCTTTTTATGGCTGAGTAATATTCCATTGTGTATATGTACCACATCTTCTTTATCCATTCATCTGTTGATGGACATTTAGGTTGCTTCCATGTCCTGGCTATTGTAAATAGCCCTGCAATGAACATTGGGGTGCATGTGCTTTTTGAATTATGATTTTTTCCGGGTATATTCCCAGTAGTGGGATTGCTGGGTCATATTGTAGTTCTATTTTTAGTTTTTTAAGGAACCTCCATAGTGGCTGTATCAATTTACATTCCCACCAACAGCATTCATCAAATTAAAAATTTTTCTTTTATTCATTCAATCAAAAGTTAACATATTGTCTTCTATGTGCAAGGAGCTGTTCCTGGTGCCTGAGATGATAAATCAACAAACAGAATAGGCCAAGTGCCTTGTCTTCCTGAAACTTACATTCCAGAGGATCTAATTCACAAATAGTTTATGTTTGTTAATTTGGTTTGTTTTTCTTAATTATGAATACGTATTTAAAAGAACCTTTTTCTGTATCTACTGAGATGATCATGTCTATCTCCTCTAATATCTTAGTAGAGATATAATATTTAAATGTATAATATTTCAACATCCTTGCATAGCTAAGTAAATCCCAGTTTAGTAAATGTTGGCTTTTTAAAAACACATTGCAAAATTTGACTTGCTAATACAATGAGATTAAGAAAATGACAACAGTAGGCCTGGCAGAGTCACAGAAGGATTTTCCTGCATCATTTCAACACAAGCCCAAATTCACGGGTACTGCATGGTAGTTGTCTTATGAGCAGGCATAAATGTCTCTGTGTATGTGTGTGCATGTGTGTATAACTTCTGTCATTTAAAAATGACACATTCCTGGGCATCCAGGACAATATTGTAGGTGTCATGATTATTCTGATTCATTAAAGCCAGTATTATTGGCCCAATCAAGTGTTATTGACCTGGGAGAACGTTAAAAACACAAGAACCTAATCTCTACACCCCTGATCCTCAAAATAGGATTTCATGCCACTTCTCCAGCAGTCCATTAACCTCTCTTCATTGTCTTCCTTTTCTTTGCTAAGATATAATTTTAACCTTCTGTTATTCCAAACAAAGAGAGCTGACTATAGGATGGCATTAACTTGCCAATTGCCTTATTTTCTAATTTGTGTTACTGGAAATTTTACTGAATTTGTTTAGGGTGTATGCATCTATATTCATGGATCACCTAAGCCTATAATTATCATTTCTCACATTATTTTTCTAGTATTGATAATCATAATTGAGATGCTCTGCATCACATTCTTTTTCAGAAAAAGATGCAGAGCATTCACTCTTTTTCTGAAAAACATCAAACTGATATGAGCCTTGAAAATTTAATAGAAATATGCTTCAAAGCCTGGGATTGTTGTTTTCTTTGTAGAAAAGATGTTAAAATATGACTTCAATAAGTTTAATCAGTGTACCAATGTCATTCAGGCTCTCAATTTCATCCTGAGTCAGATTAGATGTTAGCAAGTTAGATTTTCTTATAACTATTTTTATTTTATCAAATTTATTGCCATAAAATTTTGATACTACTTCTTATTAGCCTTATAATGCCTGCTACACTGTAGTTAGGATGTCCTTTTTATTTATAATGTTACTGACTTGTGAATTCTTTTCTCTTTTTCCTGGCTGGTGATTTTAGAGGTTTCTCCACTGTTTTTAAGTCTTGCCCCCCAAAATCAGCTTTTGACTGGATTAGTTCTTTCTGTGCTGCTTAAATTTCATAATTTATTGATTTCCTGTTTTATTCTTTATTTCCTTTACAATTTTTGTATTTATTTTATTTCTTTTATGCTGCCACCACTATCCATTCAGTCCCACCATACACAAGTTTGAAATTATCTTTGACTCCTACTTATGACTCCTCCATATGCATATTCTACCCCGTAAACATCTCTCAAGTCCATGCTCTGCTGTCTCGCCTTCCAAAAGGAACTTTATAAATACTGGTTCTTCACACTGAATTCTCCTTTCCCCGTTCACTCCATTCACTTCTCTTCAATCGGTGAAGCTTCCCGTGGCATCTAAACTATTTCTTTTTAGCATTTATCACACTTGTAATTTCTCTTTCTTTTGTGAGTTATTTGATCAATGCTCTCTCACTAGAGTTAAATCTTCAGAGGAAATGGGAACCCAGTCTGTCCTGCTCATCAGTTTAAATCTTGGTGATCAATAATTATATTTTAAATGAATAAATAAAAACGTGGGCAAATGAACTTGGCTACTGGATAAAATTATAGAGACAGTCTTTGGCACTACAAAATACATTTTAATTCAGATAAGTAAAAAAAAAAACTGTATTTGGGAAGTAGTTTATCAGTCAGTTGGCAGAAATATTGCAGAGAGTTTTCCAGAAACAAATGAGGATTACACAGGTTTGTCTTATGATTATTCCAATTTGAATATACTAGGATTAGCATTAAGAAAAAAAAATTCTAAAGGAAAATGAAATAGAAACATTTACAGATTTAGGAGTGGTTCAATTTATTCCATGCAGATTATTTGATGTGGCATGTATATTGTCATCTTACTGAGAAACTATTTATACCCAGTTTATATATGTTGAGTGAAGTATGTAATCTCTCAGTGCAGCCTATTAATTTAAAAAGTTATTTTATTTTCTTTCTGATTCAAAACTCTTATCATTGGGTAGATAATAAGTTATAAACTGTTGGCATGACCTGTATGGTTTTGCATGCATTCTGAAAAAAAAAATTACCATTAGAAACATCAAAATCAATACATCCATAGAACTCGACACACCCTACTGATGAAAATAGTAGAGGGTATTCTATTTTATTCTACTGTTATTAAAATAAGTCTTATCTTTAAATCATTCTTAAGGTGGTTGAAAAATGAAGTCAAGAGAAAAGTCATAGTAGAGTGTGTAATGAACAGTGGAAGTGATGGATAATGTTTAGAAAAACTCAGGATGATTGTTTTGATTTCATGTTTTATGTCACAGCCTTTGGGAAGTCTATAAAACTCTCACAGGCATCATGATGCAAGTGAAATAAACTCCTATGCTTTAAAATGTTGTGAATGAAATTGTTAGTCAGGTTGCTTCTCTAAGAAAAATCAATAAACCCTTTTAATAATGTGGGTCAGGCTATTTCCACCCTAGTGTTTGAAAAAAAATTGTTACCTAAGGGAGTATTTTTTTCCTTTTCTTTCCTTTTTTTCTATAATAAAGCATTTGAAATAACATATACTGGATCTTCAAAGATCAATAAGCAGTCTCACCATATCAAATGTCTGTTCCTAGAGCTAGGGAAATTAAAACAGGCCAACACAGCAACACAATTTATTTATGAAAAAAAGTGAAGATTGTATTTCATATAATCAGATTACATGCAAATTGTGAACCAGTTGGCTCACTGAATAAACAATGACACTTTTTTAGCAGCAGAGAATGTGACTTTATTTTGTGACCATAACTCAAGTTTTCTTTCTAACACAGAAATTACTCTTTCAACAGGAGAAATTATCCTTGTATTTTGGACCCTAAGTCATGGATGAATCATGGTATCTCTATAATTCCATTTACTGAAACCATTTACTTTCTTAAAGTCCATGCCGCAGTTGATAATTCCATGAAACTAATTCCATGGGCTGCTGCCCTCAATGAAAATATGATCTAGAGAGAGGGAGACATGTAAATGATTACAAGATTTTTTTTTGAAGAATGGAGAAGGAAGTCAATAAAAGATGAATGTTATGAGGCCAGAATTGGAAGCTGTATTGTGGGAAAACATAAATGATTGACTCAGGAGAAAACTAAGAAGAGAAAGTGTAAAGATATTCTAGATGTCTTTTTCAGTCTAAGTCAAATCTTTGGGGTTTTCTTTATGTACAACATCGACCTCATCAGGAAAATCAAAACTGAACACCAAAATATATTTTTAAATTGTTTTAATGTTTTACTAATTCGTTAGATTGTAAGCTTAATGAGAAAATAGGTCAGGATATTATAGTTCCTGCCATAACCTCAGTTCTCACATACACTTTTGACAAATAAACATTGAAAAAAGAATGAAGCTCAAGTATCTAATATTTAACAGAAAATTACTGGTTAACAAGCTGTAATCAACACAAGCATAAAATTGTGCTATTACAAGTTTTGGTTTATTTCTTTACAAGTCACCCATATGCTGTATATTTGGTACATAGTGTGTGAATCAGTAAATAAATCTATAAATTATAGGAATACTTAGATGCTTTTCATGAAGAAAAATGACAGAAAAACTCATGACTGCAGTCTATTACAGTTGCTTCAAGAAGTTACCTTCTCTTATGTAATGGTGATAAAAACCAAATTCCATCATAATAAATCTAATAATAATAGCTTACATTTTTGGAGTATTTTGCTATGATTGTGGCATTATTCTAAGAATTTTACATCTATCATCTTAATTGAATAGTCAAACAACTATAGGAATTTGGTAGTATGATTCCCATGTTATAGATGAGGAAACTGAAATACAGATGACTCAATTAAATCTTAATAGTCACCAGCTGTTCAGTGACTAAACTAAGACCTGAACCACGAGTGGTAGATTCCAAAGTCTGTACTTTGCATAATTATATCATATAATTTTCTAATTAAAGTAATGATGATAATTGTGACGATGATCATGGTGACAGCAGTGATAAGTAAACAAGATTTATTGATCATTTATTTTTTATAAGGCATCACGCAAATTTTTTTTTTTGCATGCCTTGTCAAATTGAAAACACAAAAAACTTAAAATGGTGTTAATCTTACTATCCCCGCCTTACTAATGAAGAAACTAAAGTGTAGTGTGCTCACATTTATACATATAACAAGTGCCAAAACTCAAAAGGCTGGCCTGAGACTTACTCCGCGGAGTTCTCTTCTGCCGTCTTACGTCAAAACCAGCCTTCTCTGACCCCCAAAGGACTTGAAGAGATATCTGCCCACTTTCTGTAAGACAAAACTGAAGTTCTTCTTGAGCTGTATGAAAATTGCCTGGAAGTAGGAATTTTGTTCCAAGTATTTACTCAAGCGAAAAATGGAAAATCAGTCCCATCCCGAGAGCTGCAGTTTCAGCCGCGACAGCAAGAACGGCTGGGCCGGCGACCGCAGCGGCGGCGGAGGCAGGAGCAGCCTGGACGGGTCGCAGGGTCTCCCCGGGCGCAGGAAGGCGAGCAGAGGATTAAGTCCTTCAGGCCATTTTCATACATCTTAAGGAGAATAAAATATCATCCATATATATTTTTAAAAGGCATTAGTGGGAGGAAAAAGATGGTGGCGAGGTAGAGAGACGTGGAGTGCATCCCTCTCCACGGATGCATTGGGAATGCATGGAAGGACGCAGTCATTCCCACAGCGAACCAGCTGAACACCAGCAGACGGCCTCGGACACCAGAAAGGGCTGCGGGGAGCCTGACATAGCCGACTGAATATTCGTCTACTCCAATACTTGGACATTAGTCTGAGGCTTGGACAGTCTTCTATAAACACCTCTATCACCAGGACAAGCAACCCCAAAAGCTTGGACAACCATGAGGAAACAAAGAAACACCATGCAGGCAAAGGAGCAGGAAAAAAACCCACAAGACCAAATAAATGAGGAGGAAATAGGAAAAATGCCTGAAAAGGAATTTAGAGTAATGATAGTAAAAATGATACAAAATCTCGATAACAAAATAGAGAAAGTACAAGAAACAGTTCATAAGAACTCAGAAAAACAAACAGCAATGGATAACAAAATAACTGAAATTAAAAATACTCTAGATGCTCTAACCAGCAGAATGACTGAGGCAGAAGAACGAATAAGTGAGTTGGAAGATAGAATGGGGGAAATAAATGCCACAGAGCAGGAAAAAGATAAAAAAATAAAAAGACTAGAAGACAGCCTCAGAGACCTCAGTGATAACCTTAAATGTACCAACATTCGAATTATAGGCATCCCAGAAGAAGAAGAAAACAAGAAAGGGTCTGAGAAAATATTTGAAGAGGTTCTAGTGGAAAACTTCCCCAACATGGGAAAGGAAATAATTCACCAAGTCCAAGAAGCACAGAGAGTCCCATACAGAATAAACCCAAGGAGAAATACACCAAGACACATATTAATCAAACTAACGACAATTCAACACAAAGAAAAAATATTAAAAGCAGCAAGAGAAAAGCAACAAACAACATATAAGGGAAAACCCATCAGGATAACAGCTGACCTTTCTACAGAAACTCTGCAGGCCAGAAGGGAATGGCAGGATATACTGAAAGTCCTGAAAGAGAGAAACCTACAGCCAAGAATACTCTACCCAGCAAGAATCTCATTCAGATTTGAGGGAGAAATCAAAAGCTTTCCAGACAAGCAAAAGTTAAGAGAATTCAGCACCACCAAACCAGCCTTACAACAAGTGCTAAAGGAACTTCTTTAAGTAGGAAACACAAGAAAAGGAAAACACCTACAAATACAAACCCAAAACAATTAAGAAAATGGTAATTGGAACACACATGTCAATAATCACTTTAAATGTAAATGGATTAAATGCTCCAACCAAAAGACACAGACTGGCTGAATGGATACAAAAACAAGACCCTTCTATATGCTGCCTACAAGAAACCCACTTCAGACCAAGGGATACATATAGACTGAAAGTGAAGGGATGGAAAAAGATATTCCATGCAAATGGAAGTCAAAAGAAAGCTGGAGTAGCAATCCTCATATCAGACAAATTAGACTTGAAAGGAAAGACTATTAAAAGAGACAAGGAAGGGCACTACATAATGATCAAGGGATCCATCCAAGAAGAACATATCACAATAGTAAATATCTATGCCCCCAATATAGGAGCACCTCAATACATAAGGCAAATACTAACAGCTATAAAAGGGGACATCGACAGTAACACAATTATAGTGGGAGACTTGAACACCCCACTTACATCAATGGACAGATCATCCAAACAGAAAATAAATAAAGACACACAAGCTTTAAATGACACATTAGACCATCTCGACTTAATTGATATTTATAGGACATTCCATCCAAAAACGACAGACTACACTTTCTTCTCAAGTGCACACGGAACATTTTCCAGGATAGATCACATCTTGGGTCACAAATCAAACCTCAGCAAATTCAAGAAAATTGAAATCATATCAAGCATCTTCTCAGACCACAACGCCATGAGACTAGATATCAATTACAGGAAAAAAACTGCAAAAAATACAAACACATGGAGGCTAAACAATTCACTCTTAAACAACCAAGGAATCACTAAAGAAATCAAAGAGGAAATCAAAAAATATCTAGAAACAAATGACAACGAAAACACAACAACCCAAAACCTATGGGACGCAGCAAAAGCAGTTCTAAGAGGGAAGTTTATAGCAATACAGTCCTACCTTAAGAAACAAGAAAATGATCGAATAAACAACCTAACCTTACACCTCAAACAACTAGAGAAAGAAGAACAAAGAAACCCCAAAGCGAGCAGAAGGAAAGATCAGAGCAGAAATAAATGAAGAAGAAAGGAAAGAAACCATAAGAAAAATAAATAAAACTAAAAGCTGGTTCTTTGAGAAGATTAACAAAATTGATAAACCATTAGCCAGACTCATCAAGAAAAAAAGGGAGAAGATGCAAATCAACAGAATTAGAAATGAAAAAGGAGAAGTCACAACGGACACCTCAGAAATACAAAACATCATGAGAGACTACTACAAGCAACTCTATGCCAATCAATTGGATAACCTGGAAGAAATGGATACATTCTTAGAAAAATACAATCTTCCAAGACTGAACCAGGAAGAAATAGAAACCATGAACAGACCAATCACAAGTACAGAAATTGAGGCAGTGATTAAAAATCTCCCAACACACAAAAGCCCAGGACCAGATGGGTTCACGGGCGAATTCTATCAAACATTTCGAGAAGCGTTAACACCTATCCTTCTCAAACTCTTCCAAAATATTGCAGAAGGCGGAGCACTCCCAAACTCATTCTACGAGGCTACCATCACCCTGATACCAAAACCAGGCAAAGATGTCACAAAAAAAGAAAACTACAGACCAATATCACTGATGAATATAGATGCAAAAATCCTCAACAAAATACTAGCTAACAGACTGCAACAGCACATTAAAAAAATCATACACCACGATCAAGTGGGGTTTATCCCTGGGATGCAAGGATTCTTCAATATACGCAAATCAATCAACGTGATACATCATATCAACAACTTGAAGGATAAAAACCATATGATCATTTCAATAGATGCAGAAAAAGCTTTTGACAAAGTTCAACATCCATTTATGATAAAAGCTCTCCAGAAAATGGGCATAGAAGGAAATTACCTCAACATAATAAAAGCCATATATGACAAACCAAAAGCCAACATTGTTCTCAATGGAGAAAAACTGGAAGAATTCCCTCTAAGAACAGGAACAAGACAAGGGTGTCCACTCTCACCACTGTTATTCAACATAGTTTTGGAAGTGTTAGCCACAGCAATCAGAGAAGAAAAAGAAATTAAAGGAATCCAAATTGGAAAAGAAGAAGTAAAATTATCACTCTTTGCAGATGACATGATACTATATATAGAAAACCCTAAAGACTCTACCAGAAAACTGCTAGCACTCATTGATGAGTTTAGTAAAGTAGCAGGATACAAAATTAATGCACAGAAATCTCTTGCATTCCTATACACTAACAACGGAGGAGCAGAAAGAGAAATTAAGGAAACTCTCCCATTCACCATTGCAACAAAAAGAATCAAATACCTAGGAATAAACCTGCCTAAGGAGGCAAAAGATCTGTATGCAGAAAACTTTAAGACATTGATGAAAGAAATCAAAGATGACATAAACAGATGGAGGGACATACCATGTTCCTGGATTGGAAGAATCAACATTGTGAAAATGACTGTACTACCCAAAGCAATTTACAGATTTAATGCAATCCCGATCAGATTACCAATGGCATTTTTCACAGAACTAGAGCAAGAAATCTTACGATTTGTATGGAAACGCAAAAGACCCCGAATAGCCAAAGCAATCTTGAGAAGGAAAAATGGAGTAGGTGGAATCAGGCTTCCTGACTTCAAACTAAACTACAAGGCCATAGTGATCAAGACAGTATGGTACTGGCACAAAAATAGAAAGGAAGATCAATGGAATAGAATAGAGAACTCAGAAGTAAGCCCAAACACATATGGGCACCTTATCTTTGACAAAGGAGGCACGAGTATACAATGGAAAAAAGATAGCCTCTTCAATAAGTGGTGCTGGGAAAATTGGACAGCAACATGTTAAAGAATGAAATTAGAACACTTCCTAACACCATACACAAAAATAAACTCCAAATGGATGAAAGACCGACATGTAAGGCCAGACACTATCAAACTCCTAGAGGAAAACATAGGCAGAACACTCTTTGACATACATCAAAGCAACATCCTTTTTGACCCACCTCCTAGAATCATGGAAATAAAATCAAGAATAAATGAATGGGACCTCATGAAACTTAAAAGCTTTTGCACAGCAAAAGAAACCATAAACAAGACTAAAAGGCAACCCTCAGAATGGGAAAAAATAATTGCCTATGAAACAACGGACAAAGGATTGACCTCCAAAATATACAAGCAGCTCAGGCAGCTTCATACCAAAAAAGCAAATAACCCAATCCACAAATGGGCAGAAGACCTAAATAGACATTTCTCCAAAGAAGACATACAGATGGCCAACACACACATGAAAAGATGCTCAACATCACTCATCATCAGAGAAATGCAAGTCAAAGCCACAATGAGGTATCACCTCACACCAATCAGAATGGCCATCATCACAAAGTCTGGAAACAACAAATGTTGGAGAGGGTGTGGAGAAAAGGGAACTCTCCTGCACTGTTGGTGGGACTGTAAGTTGGTACAGCCACTATGGAAAACAATTTGGAGGTTCCTTAAAAAACTTCAAATAGAACTACCATATGATCCAGTCATCCCACTCCTGGGCATATACCCAAAGAAAACCATAATCCCAAAAGAAACTTGTACCATAATGTTTATTTCAGCACTCTTTACAATAGCCAGGACATGGAAGCAACCTAAATGCCCATCAACAAATGAATGGATACAGAAGATGTGGCATATATATACAATGGAATATTACTCAGCTATAAAAAGGGATGAGATGGAGCTATATGTAATGAGGTGGATAGAACTACAATCTGTCATACATAGTGAAGTAAGTCAGAAAGAGAAGGACAAATATTGTATGCTAACTCACATATACGGAATCTAAAAATGGTACTGATGAACTCAGTGACAAGAACAAGGATGCAGATACAGAGAATGGACTGGAGAACTCGAGGTATGGGAGGGGGCGGGGGGTGAAGGGGAAACTGAGACGAAGCGAGAGAGTAGCACAGACATATATATACTACCAACTGTAAAATAGTCAGTGGGAAGTTGTTGTATAACAAAGGGAGTCCAACTCGAGGATGGAAGATGCCTTAGAGGACTGGGGCAGGGAGGGTGGGGGGGACTCGAGGGGGGGGGCGTCAAGGAAGGGAGGGAATATGGGGATATGTGTATAAAAACAGTTGATTGAACCTGGTGTACCCCCAAAAAAATAAAATAAAATAATAAAAAAAAAATAAAAAAAAAATAAAAAAAAAAAACTCAAAAGGCTAATTTCACTTGAGTTAATGCTAACATAATTTTTAGTTAGTAAATATACGCTTCTAGGGAATAGAAAGGATTCTTAAAACTGCGCAAAATTACTGCACTTTATCTTGAAATCAAGTGCTAGACTAAATAAATCTAACTTGATAAGGTATTGCTTGATATGAATAGCAAAATCATAACCTTTTTAAAAAGGAATGCAGACAACGCGTTATGAGAATGAATATTCCACATTCCAGTTCCTCCCATCGTCTCATACTTTAACAGCCAGGTACATGCCCACGCACACAGGCTGGTGAGTGTGTTTCTAAATCAATAACATAACGTGAAACACAAGTTAGTTTTCTATTCCTTCCTACTAAAACAAAAATTCACTTACTTATATTTATATATTTTAATTTGTTTTGTTGGAGTAAGAAAAGCTCAATGAAAAAGTAGATTTAAAAAATGAAAGGACAGGACATAAAACCAAAGAATTTTGTGACTATAAAATATACTAAAATTTTTCTCATTTTAACATCTCTGATACTTCAGTCACTCTACATCTCCTTCCGTTTTTTATGAGTCAGTCAATTCTATTTTCAGAAGGTTGTAATTGTTACAAATATCTTCCAAATCACACATCTAAATCTTGATTTCTTAGCTTTCAGCTTTTTATATAATTCTTCCCCTAGGGATAGTACAGAATACAGTTATTCCTTCTTCTATAACTATTATCTTAAAACTAAATTTTTTCCTCTTGAAATAAATTTTAGCCAATTTGAGCCCTCACTTTTACTCCTCCTTTCTGTCTGGAGATTCTGTGACTTTACTCCTCTGTCCCCAGTGTTTAAATTCTACACTGTAGCACACCTTTGGTTACTAACATACTTTAACAGGTGAATAATACTTCAAACATGGCACAGCTGATCAGCAAGAAATACCAAAGAGGAAAGAGCAAATGATAGACCCCTGAATTGTGTCGTAAAACTACAGTCCCCAGAGTGACATTGTAGAATCTGTAACAATGTCCACAATTCATTACAGTTTCTCCATTATGTGGGTCTCTTTATCGTCTTCTTTAATCTAGGATGGTTGATACACCCAGACAGTGAAGGCAACATTAAGTGAGTTGGAAACCTGGATCGCAATCGTCTTTATGTGTTTCATTCTTGCCCTTTGAATCGCTATCTAGATCTCGGCTGAGCTGCAGAGAAATGAGTTGAGCTGTCAAATGTGGGACTAGCCAATTAAGACAATAAGCCAAAATGAGAGGACAGTCAAGGCTTTAATCGCTTTCTGAAATAATATAAGGAAGAAGCTGCACTAAGAAAGCCTGGACTTTTCTCGTTTCCTTGAAGGTCGAAGGCCAGGTGGACCAACACAGATATCAGGGATCATCTCACTGTTGGAGCCCCAGACAAAAGGTTCTTGCAGTTTTATGGACCTGGAGCTGAAGGAAGGGTGGGGGGAGGGAAGGAAAAATGTGTTAAGTACTGAGTCAAAGTGGAAAAATATGTCTTCCAAGTGGACATTTTTTGTCTCCCTCTAAATAGAGGTCTTGCCAGAGATCTCTGCTGATGGCTTTAGATACAGAGACCTGTGAATGGAGGCACCAGAGCCGGAAATGCAGATAAGTTAAAGAGTATGGTGGGGCCTGTGCCCTTGAGGGCAACTCCCTTCAGAGTCTGCAGTGCACTGACTGTGCACCAAGTCTGGCACAGGGAGGGCTACTTCTCCCTCAGGAGATGCCCATCAGGAAATGCCTTTATAACTGCCTATGAAAGGGCCTGAAAAATCACATGCAGACTTTTGGCAGGAACTGAACTCCTCAACTCCTGCATGTAAATAGGTCCAAGATAGCCCAGTAAAGGATGAGGGACTGACTCTATTGAGCATAAATGACCCATCCTCCAGCCAAACTGGCTGCAGACTAAACTGATGCTTGAGTGAGCGCACCTGGACTCAGCCTAGCCTGACTCAGGTCAGCAGAACATTCCACCTAAGCCAAGTTCAACTTACCAACCCAGAGAAGGATACATTACATAAGTGTTTGTAGTTTTAACCCTTTTTGTTTTGGTTTGGTTTGCTTCCTTACACACACACACACACACACACACACACACAACACAAGTTAACCAAAAATATTGAAATATAATCCACTAATGTATTTAAAACCACCTAATCATACTGTTATCCACGGCATATTTTCTTGGTTTTATATTTCCAAAGCTATTTCAAAATCAGTGTTCCATACCTGTCATATACTTTTTTCTTGAATTTCTATGGCTATTATTTACTTCAGTATCACTTTAGATACCCTCTTAATTTTGTTGTTTGCTTCTCATATTTAACTTCTACAACTTTTCCCACCAGTGAGCTTTTTCCACATCTTTATCTCCATGTCTCAGAGAAGGAGATAAGCTAAATAGTAAAACAGTATACAATATGTATTTCCAAAGTTATAGCACACCAGTCCAAATTTTCATAAATATATATTTTACACACTTGCATATCAAAGAATTTCAAAGATGAAAATGTAGCAACAACAAAAAAAACCTCAAGTGCTCTAAAAAAATAAAATTCTCTTTCTCTAAATGAGAAAACTGAGGTCCAGAAAGAAAAGAGAAATGATAAATCTTCAAAAATAGTAAATGGTGAAACTGTGACTTAAACCTTGGCCTTGTGAACCTGATATATTAGCACTCTTTCAAAACTTGCAATTCTGATGGTATTACATTTTGGGGGACAAATTGTCAGGTGTCCCTGCGCTATTGGGTGTGGGTTAGCCATGATAGAAATGAGATGGAATTCAGCAGAAATGAAAAGATCATACATGACTTTAAATTTGTTGGTGTGCCTAGTGTAATAATATCTATAGATCGTCTGGGCTTAATCCTTGTTTCAGTACTCATTTTCAGTTTAATCATAGGTAGGTTATTTACTTCTCTTCACTTTAGTTTAGTTTGTAAAGTGGAAGTGAATTAATACCAATCTCGGAGGATTATTGTGATGATAAGATGTGATGATACATTTGAGAGTTGATGCTACAAGAAGAACTTGATCCATCCTTCCTGTTTCTACTTGCACTATCCTCACTGGCTGTAAGATTCTTGAGGGCATGGGCTCCTCTGTTCAATTTAAAATCCCCAGGCCCCTGTCAAATGTTGAATAAACCTTAAATCTTTGTGGAAGGAAGTAAAGAAAAGAAATAGAGGAAGAAAAAAGATAGAGGGGAAGGGAAGGAAGGAATGGAAGAACAAAGGGGAAAGGGAGGGAAAAAAGAATTGTGAGTCCAGAATGATTTTGTGAGGAATGTGAGCATGTTTATTCAAGTGCTAAATGCATGAGTTAGCAAAAATTGTAAACTATTGATGAAGTAATTGAAGAGAAACAGAAAGAACTCTATATATTAGTAGATGCCTATAATTGCTATTAAATAATAACTTGGGATTATCAATGGGAGTGAGGACGCGTAGATATCCTCCTCCTAGCTCTTTGGTTTAGGACTAGGATATAAAGCTTTGTATATTGGAGAAATTTGCAAGAGTAGTGGGTAGGTCAGGGGAAAATACATCCTTCATTCCTCCCAATTTTCTTACTTTACTTGCTCAGTTTACATCCCACGCCCAATCATTGTAACTTCCTTTTGCCTACACAACAACAGCTGTTTTCAGTTTCGACAGGGATTATTTCACTAATTTTTTAAAGCACTCAAACTTTGGCTTGGAGAGTCTATTTTTTGTTTATTAATTTATGCTATTTATTGTCATTCTCTTTCGTTCAAATAATTTGCTATTATCGTATTACCTTCTTGCAATGGAAGATAACTGATTTTCAGTCTTTCTTCTCTTTAAATATATGTATTTGAAAGTAAATATTTTTTTCACTTCATGACCTTAATGCATTTCCACAATTATATTTTTATTTTCTTTCAGCTCAAAATACTTACTAATTTCAATTATGACTAAGTCTCCAATACAATTGTAACCCATTTGACTCATGGGTTATTTAGAAATGTATTACTTAATTTCCTAATATTTATGAAATAATTTTCAGATTATATGTTTATTATTGATTTTTTTTTTTTGGTTAAACCTTCTGGTGTTAGAGATCAAAACCTAATGATTTCAGTTTTTTAAAATTGTTTGAGACATGCTTTATGAGTCAATATGAGTGAAGCTTTAAAATGTTCTATATGCATTTTAAAATAACATATTTTAGCAATTATTGGGGGTAGTAATATTTTTTCTTTTTTGTTTTTTTGCTTTAAATTTTTATTTGATATTGGAGTACAGTTGATTTACAATGTTAGTTTCAGGTGCACAGCAGAGTGATTCAGTTATACATATATCATGTATCTATTCTTTTGGTATAGTCATTTAATCCTCCTGTCAATCTAATAAGAAGGGTATTACTGTAATTATCCTATTATTCACATTTTACAGGGAGAAAATTGAGACAGAGAGGTTAAATAATTTGCCCAAATTCATATAGCTTGTAAACAGTGAAACTCTCAGAGAATTAGGTCCAGAGTATGTCCTCCTAAACTATGTTCTTTTATTTGTTATATAATAGTAATATGAATATTTCATTAAAGAATGAAGGACAAACATATGAAAACTTTTAGGTTAGGCAATATGAAGACTCAGTGGTGAGATGATATGTAATCATGAGAAAGGAGAATTAGTTTTTTTCTCCCTGTGTGACACCCATGAGTGTGTAAGGAGTAAAAAGACAGTTTGCAAAGAAATAAAAAGAAATAACACTAAAATGAATTCCAAATAAAACCCAGAGAAAACAGACTTCTTTAAGAATCCTAAGACTCTCCTAGCCTAAGACTTTCAAATGAGCTGAAGGACCACTAAGTACAGTGAGTACTTAGAGAGTAATTGAGCTTATATGCCACGTATATTTTAGCCAGTATCAATAATATCTCCTATAGTCAGGAGATTCTGTGACTATGAAAACTGGCACTATGAATTAGCTAACATTTCATATTCTTACTGGTCCCTTGTATTGCCCTTGAAATATTGGTTTTCCTGGAGAAATAACACTTGAGTTGGTAGCTTTATGGTAGGTCATCAAACACTATATTTTTGTCAAATGTTAAGTACAAGAAATATTGTGTTTATGTGTTCTGCTTTTTAGTCAATAATGAAAGCCATAAAAATGATTAAACCTAGGAAAAATAGAGTCCCTGAAGAAAAATGAAAACAACATATATCTAAGAAAAAAGCAAGCTGAGGAGAAGCGTTAAATAAATATTAAAAAAATAAAACAAAAGCTCATAAAGAACTACTAAAATAATGCCTTATTCGGCCTATCCATCCCCTTCCCTGAGTCATAGATAACTCGGGTTGTAACTAGATTTGGAAATAAAGATCCAGTGTCTAAAAAGATTGGCAAATACCTGACAAGGGACAAATTCAAGGTGAATTATCATGTATCCCAATAACTAATACCAAGAGAAGACTAAGAACTTACGGGAAAACCAAACCAACATGCTTTGCAATAATGGGAAATATGTCTGTAACAGGTCACAAGTAGCTATTAACTCTCTGAAAAACTCATTAACTTGCCAGCATTATGTCTCAAAAGGGGTCAGGAGAAACTTCTTCTGTGTGTTTGTGTCTTAGAGGGCAAGATGGTTGTGGTGACTGAGACTCAGGAGGTTGTTAAAATTCATCCAGACTTGAGACATCATGGAGGTACAGAGTTAATCCACATACCCTCCACTATTCACCAGGCTCAGTCTCCTGAGATCTGGCCAATTACACCAGCTCAGTTGATCAGGAGATATCTGGGATCACTGACACTGTCATCAGTATCATAGCCAGCCACAGGATCCATGGTCTTACAGCAGGTGACTGCCAACCAGAAGTACCAAACTGCAGCCAAAAGCATGGCAGGACATGAATAGCGCAGATGGCCCTCTGGCTAGCCAGCTGTGCAGGCTTGACCTAGTCATTTTACTAAGTCCAAATATTTTTTAAAAATCCCCCAATTTTTGAAATTGAAACTTTAAAATTGAAATTGAAAACACCATTTGTCAAGCTGAGTTAAAGTTGTCCTGAACTAAAACTGGGTTTCTGGAACAAATGTCAAAAGCATGATCTTGCTTGTTTTAGTGGTCTTTCCCTCTTTAAATATACCATTTTAAAATTTGCTACTCAGATACCAAGGGGGACAGAGCAGTGAGGGAATATGAAAAATTACATTGCTAACAATACTTGTACTTTTTACCTTTTCATTTATTATATTAATTGTTGTTGTTGTTGTTCTAGGGCAAAGAGGTTACTTAACAGCTTTTCTTGTGAGGGGTTAAAAAAGCTGTATGATGATTTTGAATTACTGTTTATATTATTCAAGACTGTGCAACTTTATGCTAGATTATATTCTCACTATATTCTGAATGGTCTTTTGGTAAAGAGCATCCTACATCATGGAGGATTTTGACAAACTTAAGAATCTCTAGCAGGTTAATCAGCAAGGACAGGACCTAAGATATAATGGCTTATAATGAGATGCAGTAAAGGAATTTAAGGGACCTTAAGCTTAGAAACATTCTCAGTGATTTCAAATCAATGACGTTCCCTTCTACAGAGGAATCAATTTTGCATTGATTCTGATTGGAAAATCAATGATCAGTAGGTGATATTTTAGGGAGCCAGATTTTGGTTCAAAATAAGAAAGTACTAAATATTAGAAATTGAAAATACATGTCATCAGAAGCTGAAGTCTAATGCAGCTTTTTAGACGCAGTTATACTGCTGTGGGCTGCAAGTGGAACGAGTTTTCCACTGTTCTGTTCAACTCCATGTTCATGCTATTTTCTGAGGGACGTTTCATAATGGGACTAGAATCAAAGTAGCTAAATCTACTCAAAGTACAACTGGGAAATATATAAATTGCTTTCCCTGAAGTTAACACAAAAGTTTAAAAAAAAATTCTATGATAGCTGTATTTAAAAAAAAAAAAGCAATGTATGAAGTCATGAGATTTCTATTTCATTTTCATAAAATGAGGAAGTAAAATTTGATTCTTTCTAAGCCTCACAGAGCTGTAACAGTCCCTAAAATGCTGTTAATTAAGGTAACAATGTTAGCATTGGCTCAGTCCTTAGAAGAGGAATGTGAAGAAAACTGCATAAGGGCACAAATCATAGTTTTTGAGTGGAAAAGGAAAAAAAGCTCAACTTGTTAAAATGGCTTTTGAACTGTAGAGTTCAATTTGAATTTTAAGGGTCTTGAATTAGCATGTAGAAATTAGGACATATTTGTGCAGATAAAGAGATTTTATGAAGCTTAATTAATATCATGGTTGGTTATTCATCAGATACTTACTAGCTGCCCAGATGGCTCACTTGCTGCCACCATGTCAAGGGAAAATAATTTTTCAGTGAGTGATCAAAACAATTAGAGAGTCAAAGGAAATTGGTTCAAGCTGCAACTTCATCTCAATCCTACAAAGTATATTTGGGAAAATCAACTAAATCACTTTGTTTCATTTCTTACTTTAGAAAATGCATATAGTAATAGTTCCTGCCTACAATGAATTGTTGTAAATACTAAATGAGATAATTCAAATAAACACACAGTACTTATTATCTTCATTATCATTAAGGCAACTACTCTAAACTACTAGATGTTTATAAAATAAATCAGTATTGACTATAGCACAATGTACTTATGGTCTCATTTAAATGTCTAGTGTATCTATCAATATTCAAATAGCTCTAATTGTAAAAAGAGAACATGGAAAAACATTTATCTGGAATGGAAAACAGCAATCTTTAAGTTTACATTATATAGTTTTTTCTTCCCCCTTCTCTCTCTTTTTTTTTTTGTTTGAACCCACCAGAAACTGAACTACAGTAACCACAACAAATGTTTATTAAATGAGCATTGAATAAATGGATTCAGTTTTCTTTGCAGCTGGGTTTTAAGTAAATATAAGCGGATTGGGCAAATAATCTAAGAAAAAATAAGCTCAATTATATATTTTAAGTCAAATAACTCATTTTAGTCTTCACATAGCCCCATTATAAACTTCTAGGCCATACATTTTATTTTTTAATTTTTGTTTTGGACTGTGTTGGGTCTCTGTTGCTGCACACGGGCTTTCTCTAGTTGTGGCGCGCGGGAGCTACTCTTTGTTGTGATGCGTGGGCTTCTCATTACGGTGGCTTCTTTGTTGCGGAGCATGGGGAACGTGGGCTCTAGGCATGCAGGCTTCAGTAGTTGCAGCACGCGAACCCAGTAGTTGTGGCACGTGGGCCCTAGAGTGCGAGGGCTTCAGTATTTCTGGCGCACAGGCTTAGTTGCTCTGAGGTATGTGGGATCTTCCCGGACAAGGGATCAAATCCATGTGCCCTGCATTGTCAGGCAGATTCTTAACCACTGCACCACCAGGTAAGTCCAGGCCGTGTAATTTTCAATATAATTTTACAGTATTAATCGGTGTTCTGTGACCACTGAAAGGATGTTGTGGTTTTTCTATTTTATTTTGTTTTGCTCTTGTTTTAGTGTGAGATACTCTTTCATCAATTTTTGCTTAGATAACACTGCCAATATCTCAGTGGCTTACAACAGGCGTTCATCTCTCATCCTTAGACCTGTGGACCAGCTGCAGATGCTCTGCTCCAGGCACAGGCTTGCTCCAGGTCTATTCACACATCCTCATTCACCCACCCAGGCAGAGAAGGCAACTACTTCAGGGAGTGTGCTTTTTTTTTTTTACTGCAGATGAGAGCAGCCAAGAGGCTAAGTAATACTGAGCAAGAGCCCGCATGATATATATGTCATGCCTGCTGACATTTCACTTGCTCAAAGCAAGTCACAAGGCCAAGTACAAATCCATGAGATGGGAAAGCATATTCCCTCCATGGAGATCAGGAGGCAGGTGAATATTTACTTCCCAGTAATACCATCAATCAGAATCACATTTTATAGGCTCTCTGTGCTATCCCAATAATACAATATTTCACACATTTTGAAAAGATGTTTTTAAATGAAAGCAGTAGAAAAATATTCTTGGTATTAAGCTATTGTCACAATGGCACTTTCTCAAGTTTTTTTTTTTTTTTATGTAATATGTCATGCTACATGTGGTAAGTGGTGGGAATGAGAAAATAACATCATAGAATTAGTTTATGTATATTATAACATGAAATTTAAGTGTTCTTATTTTTATTTTTGTTTTCAGTCTTACCACGTGGCATTCAAGATCTTAGTTTCCCGACCAGGGATTGAAGCCAGGCCCCTTGCACTAGAAGTGCAGATTCCTAACCAGTGAGACGTTAGGGAAGTCCCTAAGTGGATTTATTTTTATCTCTCAGAGCCAGAAAACTGCAACATAAGCCTTTACTTTTCAAATTCAATTTTTAAAATTTAAATTAAATGATTGTGAGAGATTTTGATGATTAGTTTTGATTTTTTGTAGCACTTAATTCAGAATTAAAATGTTTTGGGTAGTGGAGTTGCATGGGGCTAAGACTATTAACTAAGAAGTTGACTGCTGACTGTGTCATATCATGTCTCCCCAAACCACCATGATGAATTCTAGGTGACATTTGTGCAACAAGAATAGTCAGACTCCATGAAATAACAAGTAGGAATACAAACACACCCACATTAACCATTTCTTTAATATCTTTGTTTTAAATATCTGAAAATACTTTAATATAAATGTTAGATTTATTTAGATCTTCAGTTTGTAAACTTTATAGTAATAGCATGTTCTAAACGAGTAGATTCAGTATACCAATACCATTTATAATGTCTTCCATCTACATAGCTAAATTATATACCTACCAGTAATACATTTAGCAGTTTAACTTAAAATGATTTATTTCAAATTCCATTGATGACAATATTCTAAATCATATTCAATGCTATATATTTACTTCTCATATATCTATGATTTTATATACATGTGTATATATATGTGGAGAGAGAGAGCATTATTTTTATATTCATGCTAAATGTTTTCTGAGGAAATGATGTTTAATTACCTTCTAAATTTAAAAAGACTCACATTTACAAATTTTTTGTTTGTTTGTTTCTTGGCTGTGCAGCTTATAGGATCATCGTTCCCCAACCAGGGATCAAACCCTCAGTGAAAGCACCTAGTCCTAACCACTGACCCTCCAGGGAATTCCCTACAAATTATTTTTACAAATGATTTTAGCAGTTTTAACTTGTCTAAAAATTGCATATCAAATCTGAGTTGCTTACAAATTCCTCAATGAACAACAAAGACTTATACCTCTTATATTTTGCAGACATATAATAATATTGCCGTGAATAGTTACAATTAGAGAGCATGGATTCACTATCTGCTTTCATCTATTAACATTAGATTATAGGCAAATTATTTATCTTTATTTCTTCTCAGAATTATGTAGATAGCCTCATCTACAAAATATCTAGTTAAGACATCCATTTCTTATAATATTGAGTTTAGAAACATCCCATATTTTCTGCTGCAAAAAAATAGAAAAAAGTTTCACTAATTATGCCCATATTGTATACATTAAATAAACTCTGCTTATAATCAAGTGATTGAAAACTTTCACTAGTTTGTTTAATCAATCACAAGTAATATTCATTTGATTCTTCCCAATGTTATGAGAACTCAAGTCAATTCCTTACTTGAAAACATGAGCATTATTGGTTTATTAAGTTTGTAATTAAGGTATTATCAATGTCATTTCCAGAGAAACCGATTGATGAAAATTAAAGAGGAGAGAGAGAGAAAGAAACTCTATGAAATAATTTAAGTAAATATTAAAAGGACATTTTAAAAACAAGTCAGTCACAATTCTGAAGATTTGCTTAAGAGATAGATTTAATGACTTTAGAATTTCCTCTAATGTAATCTTTTAGTACTTAATGTTTTGAAAGAGAAGTTGGCGAGGTTTGGTGATCTTGGGATCCAGATATATAAGGGGGTTCTCAGGTAAAATATTGCCTTTGGTAGAACTGACAAAATCCTCCCTTAACTTCTGATTGACATTTAACAGATGAGAGTGCATTCAGGGTACCAGAGTTACGGTATATGGATGGAAATAGCATTGATATAAAAATGTGGTCATGGTGGAGTTCAATATCAAGGCCATGCCTAGACAAGCGAAAATAATTGCACAAAAGCCTTGAATGTGCTGCTATTTCTACCATCTCAATAATCCATTTGACTTTCTGTAATAAGAAGGATTATTTAATAATCAAATAAAGCAATATCACAGTATGAATGGTATGTGCACTGACATAAATAACAACTGGGTTTGACTTTAAAATGTTGCTTATTAATTATGATGTTTACTTGTGTGATATTTAGCCTTCTCAATATGTTGTAAGTACCAAGACTGAAGAGGCCATGTTGCTTTTCTTTCTTATCTTAAATCCAACATATAGGACAGTATTTGGAATAAATAGGCACCAAATAAATACATGTGAAATAAGATAATAAATGGTTTCTACAATTTTATATATTTTAGTCACTATTAACTCATTTATTCTTTAAATAAATATTTATTGATCACTTGCTAGCCACTTAGAGCATATCACTAAGTAAGACACATAAAAAGTCCTGCCTTATTTTATTTACATTGTATAAGGGAAAATGGACCACTACAATAAGCAATAAATAAGTAATTATATAGTATGTCAGAAACCAATAAGTGATTCTGAAAAAAGAAAAGAATAGCAAATAGCTTACTATAATGGGGATTAGAAGTTTTGGGTCAAAGTCCAGGGCAGGTTCCTGTATTAACCTATAGAAATGCTAGGTTGATTCCTTGGCTGTGCTACTCGCTAGCTTCATGACCTCATTTTCTAAGACACCTCTGCAAAATCAGTTCTCTCAAAATTTACCCTGAGGTGCTTACAACTGTAACATTCTGTTACTCTGTGTCTAAGCTAAGCAACTCCAATCTATCACTGAGGATAAATCAGTGATGTAAATGATTGTTAGAATCCAAGGATTCAGATGGGGGAATCATATTAAATCCCAAAACCCTGATTTTGATAGTGTATGAACAAAACATATTTGTTATGCTTGAAACTTAGGACTAGTTTTATTCATCACACAGAATCTCTGCATATGAAAAGCTATTAATATTGTCATAGAATTTCTAAAGTTATTAAAAATGATACAATGGTAAGCACAAAATTACTTCACAGCAGAACATGAAGAAAGTGATGTTTTATAATGTTATATAATATAACACTGTGTTACGTTCATGATGTTATATAATGCCAAGTTTGCTTGGTTTTCTGGGATACACAATTGTGATATAAAAACTGTTAGATATTCATAGTCTGGGTTTAATGGGCTGGATGTACTGCCTGTCTACACTTTTCCAGGTGATTCTTCAAACTACAGCTTAACTACTTAAGAATTTCAAATATGACAGATAGCTTTTGAAGTTGACTTGTGTGTGTGTGTCAAAGAAACACAAGATGGAACATAAATAAAAACAGCTCACAGAAACGAGGTTTAAGATCCGACATTTCTAAGCAGCAGGTTTCTCCTGTCCTCAGGGAGATAAACAAAACTACTGAAAACCCCATTAGGTATATTTATAGCCCGGGTTTAATGTCCAGGATGTAAACTAAGATGCCAGACAGCCAGCTACCAACTTTGGGATGGAGGAAAACAGCTTCTCAGAGTGAACATTTTCATACTTTTCTCATCAATATTCCAAAAACATGACACCTTAATCTTTTATGCAGCGCAGGGGGAGACTTCTTTTAGATTACTTTCCATAAAAAGTTTTATTTTTTTGTAAAACATTGTCTGTGGAAAAGTCACTGAACTGTTTTCTGTTGTACTTACTTATTCTTGGGTATGGAGAGAGTGGGTTAGGGAAGCAGTGTTCAGAACTTTTCATGGCTCCTCAAATGGAAAAGAAACATGTGAATTAAAAACTAATGCTGTATGGGGGGGAGTCGAGGGAGGGAGGGAATACGGGGATATGTGTATAAAAACAGATGATTGAACTTGATGTACCCCCCAAAATTATAATAAGTAAATAAATAAAATGAAAAAAAACTAATGCTGTAGGAAATGTACCAATGAGATACTCCAGGAAGAACAATTGTAGCTACTGGGAGGTGTGTGAAAACCGAAGACTATCTCATGTTTCAAATAATTGTAGTAGTTACAGGGTATCTAAAACAGATTTTTCCCTATAGCTTCAAAAGGTCTGACTAGTATATGTTATGGACTGAGTGTTTGTGTCCCCTCCAAATTCATATGCTAATACCTTAATCCTCATTGTTGCTATATTTGGAGTAAGGAAGTAATTAAGGTTAAACAAGGTCCTAAGGATGAGGCCCTGATCCCATAGGACTGATGTCTTTATTATAAGAGGCACCAGAGAGCTCTCTCCCCCTTCTCTGTCTCTCATTCTTTCGTTCTCTCTCTCTGTACGTACACACAAAGAGGGTCAAGTGGGCTCACAGTGAGATGGTGGCCACCAAGAGGAGAAGCCAAGAGGAGAAGGCTGAGAATGAAACTTTCTTTGCCAGTGTCTTAACCTTGGACTTCCAGCCTTTAGAAGTGTGAATGCTAAATTTCTGTAGTTTAAGCCACTCAGTGTGTGGAATTTCATTATGGCAGCCCAAGTAAACACTAATACAGTATATAAAATTTAGGAAAAACAACTCTACTTCTATATAAGCAAAACTTTCTAAGTTCGTATTCTAAGGTGGAATTGACTGTTTTGAGGGAAACCCTGAGTTCACTGTCATTAGAGATCAAGAAATAGGCAAAGACTTCTTTGAGTGAGTTTTTGGTATGAATGGGATTCTGGCATCAACTACATAACTGGGTTAAATTGTAGAGTTCTAGTCCAAAATTGCTGAAAATTTCTAATTCTGTGAACTGAATTGGCAATGTTGACCAAGGAATACATTTATAAAAGCAATATTAGTTAATGTAATTGTGTGCTTTTAAAATGTGAGAAGAGGAGAAAAAACAGTAAAGGAGACTAAGAAAAAGTCATGAGTTCCAGTGTTGGTGAAAGAGATGGTATTAAGAGAGATTAAGAAGTAATGCTGTAATATGAAAAGAAATTGTAAGATATTTGGTAATAGAGGCAAGATGGTTCAAGTTTCCATGCGTTTACTAGTTAACAACTGACCGTAATTATAGCTAGGGGAAAAGTGATTACTATTACTTTTATTTTGCTATCTCATATAAATCTACATTTTTTCCTGTTTCTTTTTATTTTTTAAGGGTAAGGGCTCCATGTATGTCTTTAAAGGTACTCTTTGAGAAAGTGATCAAGTCCCATTAATAGATTACAAGCCACTGATACCAAATTAGGAATGGTTTTTAAACATTTCTAATAATCATTGAAGCAGAATAAATTTTAAAATATTTGGTCACTTCTAAAGACTGATTCTATAATTTATAACCTTAAACATGCCGAAGCGTTAAATTTTTAAAATGTTCTCCACATTCAGTAGAAATTTAACATTTTTTCTCTTCTATCCAAACTTATTTTTCTCTGGGACTTATTCCTTGAAATTATTATCTTTATGCTGAATTAGTATTTGTCTCAGGAACACTCTTAATATAGCAAGAATAATAGCCTAGAGAATTCTACTACCCTACGGATTAAACTAACAGTCCAGGAATCTTGATAAGTAAGCAAAATTCACATTCAGACAAAATTTACATATTTATTAGCCTTCCTACAAGCAGATACCTTTAAGTCTCAACTTTTTATGCGCAAGTTGCCAGTTACTTAAAATTTTTTGCAGCTATGTGACAACTTAAAAATAAAATATTTGACCTTTTGTTTAAAAAGCTGTGAATATGAATATGACATAACAAGACATTTTTCAGCTGAGATGTTTAACAGGCAAAGTTTGGTTCAAATGAATGTTTGCCAAAGGTTTTTACATTCGATCTTTGCATTGGCAAAGGAAGAAATCAGAGAACTGGTTTCCTCATATTCTATATGCCAAGCCCTCAGCAACTGAATGTCAGATCTGGTGTAGAAGACTATCAAGTGTACTTTTCCATCTAAAAGAACAAAATACTTTTTATTGCTGTGTTGCAATTGTCTAACAAAGCTAATTGAATTTTTGAATGTTTGGGTTTTCCCTCTTTGATATTTTTATGAACCGACTCAACAAGATTGTGGAAATCATCATCTGCAATTTTGATTTGCAACTTTACATCCCTCTAAGGCAGCTTCCAAGTGGCTGCCATGGAAGTCTTTCAAAAATGCAAGTTTAATCATTTTATTGCCAATTTAAAATGTCAGTATCACTCATTAGATAAAGCCCACACTCTTCAGTCCATGGTATAAATATCTGTGTGTGTGTGTTTGTGTGTGTGTGTAAAATCAGGCTTATGTCTATTTCTCCACTTCCTTTAAAAACTACTTTCTACTCACACCATACAACTTGAAGTTCTCAGAAAGTGTCACGTTGTTTCATCTATTTTTTTTTTTTCACCTCTGACAGCATGACTCCCACTTTCTAAATGCCTTCCTCTTCTTGACCATCAATAGCCTAGGGAAACAGGCTGGACTATTTTACTTACCTTTCAAATTTTATTTCAAAGGTCCATTCATTTATTTCAGGTATGTCAAACACCTTCCCTCTGCAAGATTAAATTATTCAAACCAACACTTGTGATGCTGTTGAACTTTGTAAACATTTCTCTTACAATACCTCTAGGATTTTATTGCATTTATTTACTTTTATTGTCTAGTTCCTGTTTCAAAATCAATGACTCCCAAGAGTTGAGTTATATAAGGATAAGTACTTAGTGGGAGGTGATAGACATGGGGGAGGGGCGTCAAACTCCATGGTTTCACTTTCTTTACCAGTTGCTTGCCTCTACAGTGAGATCCTGAGATTAACTTGAGCCAAGAACAAAGTCTTTTTTGTCTCTTTGTAACCAGTACTCAGCAAAGTGTCTGGCAAACACAAGCTGCACAGTAAATACTTAGCACACAAATGAATGGATGTTTTCTTATGAGATGGTTACAGATATACTGAGTGTGTGCAAGCATTTGATTTTTATTTCTTTTCTTCTGTCAAAAATTTTAGCTGTGAGATGGAGGATGGGCCTGTTTTATATGTATGGATATATTTGACACGTGTGCATGTTTATATGATGTATATTTGTAGATCCCATAGAGGCTGAACTCTGAACAAGTGGAGTCTTGCCTGTTTTACTTCTTTGTATCTTTGTATCTCCCAGGCTTTATCAGAATGTCAAGTAGGTAGGTGCTCAATAAACACTTGGTGATTAAATGAATGCATTTGCTGATATACAGTTGGATGGAAAAGAAATGATGTTGTAAAAGCTGCCTCTGTTTTCAACAGTTGCTCTAGGACTAGAGATAATATGCCTTTGGAAAGGCTGCTTCCATTATTAAAGACACAAAAGAAAGCATACACACATGTGCACACACACACACACACACACACACACACACAAGCACATAGGCACACAGGCACATAATCAAGTGTGCCTTTCGGATATACAGAGGTACAGCCCAGAGTCTAGATTTTATAGCTGGGAGAAAAGAGCTAAATTTTGCTCTGCATATTAAAGTAAAATGATTACTTCTATTTCACAACCAAGACTGTGAGTTCAATGGAATTTGGCTCATCTTTATAGACATGGTGCCAAGTGTAATTTTTGGCATTTGATGCTTGCTCCATAAATCTTAGTTGTCTGGAACTAAATGTAGTGACTTGAACTGATTTAGGGCCCAACAAACAGCAACATTGATCCCTTGTACAATATATAAGTTTATGTTTGCATTAGCATATAGTTTTAAAGAAAACAAGGAACACTTTGATATATCCCACCAAAAAGATTTGCATAGTAACAGAAAGTGTTTACTTAAAACCAAAATTATTTTTATACCTGGATTGAAATTGTTTGGAAAATGACATAGCAGTAACTTCCTGTCAATTACTATATGCCAAACATGGTCCTAAACCATTTGTAGACAGCATTACCTTTAATCCTAGATGTCACTGTTATTCCCATTTTACAGATAAGCAAATTGAGGCTGAAAGTTTAAGAGACTCTTGCAAGATGACACCACTAGCAGATTTGCCCACTTTCACACCATACTGCCAGATTGGTAAATATCTTGCAGCACAGGGCTGAAAATAAAAGCACACATTTAGTGCCTGTGGAGGAAGACATTCTCTCCTCTGCTACTGAAAATACACAATGCCTGTTCTAATTTCGATGTGAAGGGGAAAATGGAGCAGCAAACAGGATTTTTAAACCAATGATATACATTTATTTTTTTGTCTTTGAATATTTGTATTAAAATCTGAATAATAAAAACCCCATAATTGTGTTCTAAGTGCATTTTACACTTCTATAGGGCAATTGCTTCTTCATAATAAAATATGAAGGAGATGTTTCAAAAATTTTGATCACTATTCTTTTTCCAAGTAGTCATGGCCCAACACATGTTTTCAAAATGATAAAACTGGCTTCATCAACCTCATTAACATTAGTATTTGAGAAATTACTTGCCTATAATATATCTAAGGCTAGAGCATAGCTAACTGCTGTTTGATGCAAAATATCCAGGCACTACCAAAATCCTATTAGCTTTAGGAAAATAGGAGCAGTACACCCAGAAAACTGTCGAGGCATTTTTAAAGGCAAAATTTGCTCTTGTTTTTGTTGGTTTTTTTTTGCAATATTTAATATGAAGCACATAATCTTTCCCCTCAAATAACTAAATATCTTCTTTCTCAAATTCTCTCTTTCTCTGCCTCTCTCTCTTTTCCTTTCTCTGTCTCTCCCTCTCTCTCTGTCTGTCTTCATCTAGAAGTTGCTCAGTCATTTGTAAGTAAATGCATTTGATATTTTCTTTCTTTTTGATTCATACACCTAAATTCTGAGTTACAGAATACCAGTTAGCAAACTTAGTGTGGCTGATTGAAATTAGAGCCCTACACTCTGTCTTTTTTTTTTTAATAAATTTATTTATTTATTTTATTGGTTGTGTTGGGTCTTCTTTGCTGTGCACGGGCTTTCTTTTCAGTTGCGGTGAGTGGGGGCTACTCTTCGTTGTGGTGCGCGGGCTCCTCATTGCCGTGGCTTCTTTGTTGTGGAGCACAGGCTCTAGGCACGTGGGCTTCAGTAGTTGCAGCACATGGGCTCAATAGTTGTGGCGCATGGGCTTAGTTGCTCTGCGGCATGTGGGATCTTCCTGGAGCAGGGATCAAACCCGTGTCCCCTGCATTGGCAGGCAGATTCTCAACTGCTGCGCCACCTAGGAAGCCCCTACACTCTGTCTTAATGAATGATAATATTAATTCTGATAAGGGCAAAATCACACATTAAGCATAGTAATGTTAAGAGTTTTATTTGTCTTTTAATCAGTACAACTGTGTAAGCAAGGTAATGCTATCTACCAAAGTACTATCTCCAATTGGACAGGGTGCCTAAATTAACAATATCAGATATGACTATGTCAGCTCCATCTGTTTTCTTCATTCATTCATTCATCCATTAATTTATTCATAATAAATATATTATTGAGCACCTTCTATGGTCCAGGTACCATTCTAGGTTCTTTTGGGCGGTACAGTAAATACAAAAACAGATGAAGTATCTACCCTGCAGTTTACGTCCTCTTCTTTGATAGTAACATAAATAGGAACAAATTCCATCTCATTCCTTGCTTCTATCATTTATCCGTATCCCACAGTTGTTTTTCTCAGTGAATTAAAACAGACCTCAGCAGGCATTCTTGTTATTTCATTCATCTTAAATTGCACCTTAGCTCACCACAGAAGTTTTATCATGTGCATCCAAGACAAATGAGCCACAGGAGAGTCTATTTACATCTCAGTAGGCCACATGAAAATGCAGAAGTGCGTAAGGCATGCATCTCATGATCTGATCTGTGAGTATCTTTTGTCAGACTAAATATTTTGAGCCTGAACTGCTTTGGTGCTGAGTATGGTGTCAATAGCTTTCCAAGCAGGATCATACAACAGAAGGCTTTTTCATGGTCTGCTCTTAACAATCAAATGTATCTGCAAATGGATTAGCTAGAAACTTATGTTACATACTGAATAAAGTGCAACTAATTTAAACAACTCCACGTATGTCACTTTTTTTGTTTGTTTGCTTCAAGTATCTAACTGAAAGAGAAAGATTTGGCCTGAATAATCCTGATCATTAAATCAGTGTATCTTTAGCTCTTATATTTAACTCTTACTTTTTTTTTAAGCTCTTTATTGGAATATATTTGCTTTACACTCTTGTACCAGTTTTTGAGGTACACCAAAGTGTATCAGCTGTATTTATACATATATCCCCATATCCCCTCCCTCCCGCGACTCCCTCCCACCCTCCCTGTCCTGACCCTCTAAAAGAACCACATTTATTTTCTGTAGTTTTAAGAACTTTTTTTCTCAGAACTCCATCCTTGTACTCTTCAGATGAATACATAGACACTGTGGCATATTTTTAGTATTTTTTCATCAAAAACTTGTAGTTTCACACACAAACACACACACACAAAGTTGGTCTCAGGGGAAACTAGGCAATATCTGGAGACATTTTTTGGCTGTCACAGTGGAGCAGATGCTGCTGGCACCTGGTTGGTATAGAGGCTAGGAATACTGCTCTTTACAATGCACAGAACAACCAACCCCCAACAAAGAATTACCTGGCTCCAAATGTCAATAACATTAAGGTTGAGATACCCTGATCTGGATAGAGTGTGAAGGGAAAGTCAAAATTTTCATTTTTGATAGAATGTCACTCATTTGTCAACAGGGTTGCCAGATTTAGAAAATAAAAATGGAGGTTAGCAGTTAAATTTGTATTTCAAATAATACCTTTTTTTTTATAGCTGTGTCACATGCACAGCTTGTACTATTAGGGGTAGAGTTGGGGAGGTCATTAGGTGCTTATGTGTCCAACATCCTGCCTGAGAATAGACCCTCTGCCTCATGGAATATAGCTACTCCTATACATGTGGCCTTGGCTTGCCGTCATGTCCGTGCCACGGGATCCCTTCATCAGAGAAGCCTAAGTTTTAGCAACCTTACTTGTGTATGCTTTTGGTTTGCTCTGATTGAACTCTAAGATCCTATTATCTAAGGCAAGGATAATATTTAAATGCTCTCTGCCTTTAATGTAGTAGTCACTAAAGGCCTAGTGAAACAGAGGTAGGTCTTGAATAATAGGAGAAGTTCAGATAGTAGAGATCAGTAGACTAGGTGTTCGTGATGGCCAAATACATAAGTAGCTTTGACCTATACTGAAAGTGGTGTGGAAAATAATCTGATTTGATTCTGATTTCCTTTGAGGGAGGGAAAAAATAATTAGGAAACATGACCATATTTTAGTGGATTTTGATTGTCAGAAAGAGGGTTCGATGTGGTTTGGCAATGTAGAGCCAAACTAGTTACTGGACAGAGAAGCCACCTGATACAGGGGAACTTTAGGAAAAGCAATCATTGGTTTTTAAGTAAGATAAGAAAAGCGTTGGGAAATATTAGCATAGAACATCCAGATACTATGGTAACCATTTGTTATTTATGCAGAGCACATATTATAATATTGAAAAGGCACACAATTTTCTTATTATTTGGTATTAAATTCTAATTTCTGCATCATTCTTTTATAAAACTATAATTCAATTCTATGAGGTTGACTGCAATATTACAAAGAATATAAAATCTGCATAAAATAGAATATACCTCTGATTAATAAATCCTCAAATATAAATCAGAAGACCTGAGACATAGTTATCTAAGGTCCTGAAATACATCCAAGTTCTCTAAATTGTCAAGTATGCAGCTGCCCAATATTTTCTGATTTATGCACAGTTTTTCAAAAAGATGTATTTTTGCTTCATGGTTAAGAAAAGATAAATGGCTATGCATTTTCCAATGACGCCTATTAAAATTAGGCTTCAATGATGTCAGATAAAAGTCTCCTTTCATTTTTAGCAGAAAAGAGGCAGATCTGAGATGAAGGGTTTATTAAGTTTATGTGTCAAGGCAATTACATAACTGTTTATTTTAGTTAGCATAATATTTTGTTGCACAAATTTATACCATCTCTATATAATTTGGTTTTTTTCTTTTCAAATGTACCCTCCTACTTATCTGATGTGACTGTTCCACATTCATGTGTCTATAACAAGTGTTCAAAGTACTTCTCTCAAGGTGCTCTTTGCTCCACACACCTTAGGCAACTCTGTGGATAGATGTTTTCGTGAATTTTCTGAGTATAATCTCAGTATATCCTGCCATTCCCTTCTGGCCTGCAGAGTTTCTGTAGAAAGGTCAGCTGTTATCCTTATGGGTTTTCCCTTATATGTTGTTTGTTGCTTTTCTCTTGCTGCTTTTAATATTTTTTCTTTGTGTTTAATTGTCATTAGTTTGATTAATATATGTCTTGGTGTATTTCTCCTTGGGTTTATTCTGTATGGGACTCTCTGTGCTTCTTGGACTTGGTTAATTATTTCCTTTCCCATGTTGGGGAAGTTTTCCACTATAACCTCTTCAAATATTTTCTCAGACCCTTTCTTGTTTTCTTCTTCTTCTGGGATGCCTATAATTCGAATGTTGGTACGTTTAAGGTTATCACTGAGGTCTCTGAGACTGTCTTCTATTCTTTTTATTCTTTTTTCTTTTTCCTGCTCTGTGGCAGTTATTTCCCCCATTCTATCTTCCAACTCACTTATTCGTTCTTCTCTCTCAGTCATTCTGCTGGTTATAGCATCGAGTATTTTTAATTTCAGTTATTTTGTTATCTATTGCTGTTTGTTTTTCTGAGTTCTTATGAACTGTTTCTTGTACTTTATTTTGTTATCGAGATTTTGTATCATTTTTAATATCATCACTCTGAATTCTTTTTCAGGCATTTTTCGTATTTCCTCCTCATTGATTTGGTCTTGTGGGTTTTTTCCTGCTCCTTTGCCTGCATGGTGTGCCGCTGTTTCCTCATGGTTGTCCAAACTTTTGGGGTTGCTTGTCCTGGAGATAGAGGTGTTTATAGAATACTGTCCAAGCCTCAGACTAATGTTAATATTTCTGTTTCCTTAGAGTCTCAGCTGTAAGTGTCCTTCTACTCGCCTTGGGTTTTTTTGCATTATTCTGTGGCCAGCAGAGCTTCCTTTATTGTTTGCCTGTAAGCCTCCATGTGTGGGGAGGGAGAGGGTACAATAGTGGCTCCTTCTCCTGGGAGGGAGTGAGCAGTGGCGCCCTGTTGTTTCAGTCAGGCTTGGAGGTTCCTGTTGCAGAGGGACACCGGTGGCTCAGGTGTAAACAGAAAGTCTTAGAGTTGGGCCTCTCTCGGGTTTTTTTTTTTTTCTCTGCAGCCTCCGTGCTGCCAGCGTTCCAAGGGGTTTTAATCCAGCCCTGCCCGAGTGCCTGAGGGTACTTGTTATCCCTGAGCGCCTTAGGTGGCCCGCAGGGTGTCTCTCCACTGCCTGTTGCAGAGGCGCCGAAAGAGAGGGAGAGGCTACGCGCGGCTCCTCCCCCCGCCCGTGAGCCTGCAGCCTCCAGCCACCATCATGGCCGGGCAGCTCTCAGGGACGGGCACTCCTCTCCGCGGACCTCCTCCCTCCTGTCCTCTCGGTCGGTCACCCTACCGGCAACAATGTTTCTCCCCCGAACCAGCTCTCCGGTTCCCACGCTCCCGCTCCCTGACCCTCTGTTCAGCTGTGGATCGACGTCTCGGTCCGGGAACGCTGAGCTGCGCTGCGGATCCTCCATATGTTTCTCCCTCCCTCCTGTCTGCCACAGCTCCGCCGCTTCCCCCTCTTTGAGCCCTCGTAGATGCCTCCCTACCGGCTATGTCGGGCTCCTTGCGGTCCTTTCTGGTGTCCGAGGCCGTCTGCTGGTGTTCAGCTGGTTCTCTGTGGGAATGACTGCGTCCTTCCATGCATTCCCAATGCATCTGTGGAGAGGGATGCATTCCACGTCCCTCTACTTCGCCGCCATCTTTTTCTCCTTCTGAGTATAATCTCAACTCCCTTAAGTTTCCACTTGAGTTTGGCCATTGAAGAATGCCATCCACACCCTCTAATCTTTATCTTCCTGTCTACATTGACTTCCCTTCCACGCCATTATCAGAGTCTACCTGATCCAAGACACCTTCCCACATCACTTCCATCAGAATAAATTTCTCTCTTTTATCCCCATCACTCCTATAGCACTTTGTATGAATATTTATTACACTATTTATGCATCTGACATATTATTAACAATTTATAAGCACTTATCTTATTTACTAACTTAAGAATCCCTATGATATTACAGAAAGGGGAGATAGCAGTGGGGAAACATACACTATTGATTTTTAATTAAACAGAATGTATTAAGCATTTACCTTGAACATCCTAAACTTTCCGTAAATCTTTACTGAATTAAATAAAATGTCTGAAAGTCACTTTTAATAATTTTGCTTTGAAAAAATAGTGATTTTGACAGAAGAAAACTGAATATGCATATGAATTCAAGAAATATTATATGTGGTGAATGGCAAAAGATCAAAATATAATCCCTGTCATTTGATTTCTGACCTTGAAAAAATTACTATAGGGGCAAGAAATACTGACACATGATCCAGCATATTTTTGTTATTTTCCATCTTGATAATTGCGAGGTGTTTGAAAATGACTATATGTAGGTATTAGTTTTGCTATTTAAACAATTAGAAAAATATAGCTTCTGATTTTTCCTTCTTCATGGGATGAATGTGAGCACCACCTAAGACAAAATGAGTAGAACTATAAGGGCTATAAAAACAGAAATCATCGTTGGTACTACTTTCTATTTCATGATCTACCATGTTGGATTAATAAATACTCTCCTATTGCCTTATGCAGACTTTAATAAGATTAGTAAAACAATGGTTTTAGAGTGTTTTATAATTTGAAAACCATATTTGTGTCTGTTAACTCAACCCTCATAGTAGACTTGGAAATGGGCTTTATCTACCCACTGCTAAAAATAGGCTATAAAACAAAGTTTTAAAATCTTAGCTATGCTTTTGTGTGTGTGTGCGTGTGTATGTGTGTGTGTGAGAGAGAGAGAGACAGGAGAGAGACTTGTCTTTTCTTCCTTTTGCCCTAGAAAATTTACATAATCGCTTATTTTTAGTTTAGATTTGTCTTCATGATCCTTAAACATGGTGAAAATAGTATGAAGCATAATATCTAAGTAGAAAATATTTACCATATTATTGCTATTTCTAGCAAAAGGAAATACAATAAGTAGAATGACCTGGCATCTCAGCAGAAGAGCCACTGGTTATCATATTTAGGATGCTATTGAGGAACGTTTACTGGACATCTATTCTGTTTGAGTAACTGGAAGATCTCATATGTCTGAAAAAAAAATCTCAACACTGCTCTTCAATATCTGTAGAAAATGGCGCATTTGTATATCTTTCTAAAAATATTCATGTTAATTTTTTTTTCAAAACTGCAGAACAATTCCAAATCTTTAGGCCTATTTCATGTGACCTAACATAAACCAGTGAAGAAATTATGCAATTTGGTTAATCATAAAGTTTTCAAAGCCTTAAAGTCTCAAAACCAGCTGGAGGGATTCTTCTGTTTTCCAATATGGTATTATTGCTAATGGTGCTTTGACAAAGGTTTAGTACAATCCAAATGGTGTTCTTTATTTAGCAGAGTTGATCACTTGTTGTATAAAATCCTTAATTTTTGCAATAACTGATGCTCTTTTCCAACCCACTTTGCAAATCAATTCTTCAAATTCTCATTCCTGGCTTCTAAGCTCATTATAAACTTGTCATGTGTTCTAACTATTCTGATATTTTTCATACTTTTATCCCCAGCCTAGAAGTACTCATTTTTCAGAGCTTCTCTCTCCTTTTAATTTCTTCTGATCATATTCAGAATCTATTCCTACAGTTTATTTTCTCTGTGTATATATTATCAGATTCTATAATCTGAAATCTCTCTTAAAGTTTAGACTTGTAATTTCAGCTTTTGGCATCAGCACAAAGATGCCCCAATATAACCTTATCTTAATAGATCAAACAAATATATCATTTCTACCTCATAACTGTCACTCCTTTTTTCATCTTCTTGATTTCTGTTAATTACACAAGCATTACCCTAGATGTCTTCAACATTTCAAATAAACTCTTGACATCAACATCTGACTTTTCTCTCCTGTTGTGAAAACTGATCCAATTACATGGATTCTGCCCCCATACTACATCACGCATGTATTCATTCTTTCATTAACTTTTTCATCCATTCATCAATCCAGCAAACATTTCTCCTTTCTTTCCCATTTAACTAAATCTCATTAGCAGTATTCTGAGACAATCTTCTAGCCAGTCTCTATTTCTCCTTTTGGCCACCACTGGAAACCATTGCAACACACAAAACAATCATACACACACACACACACACACACACACACACACACACACACACACTATTAAATCCTGAACCATAGAACATAGTTCTGATAATATTGCTCTCTAATTAACAAACAATGATTTCTTATCATCTTCCAGCCTAAGCCTATGGTCCATGGCAGCCATGGTCTATAACACTGAGTCAATTTACCAGACCAAGCTTCCCAGTGCTCCATACATATGATCTGTGTTCAGACAAAACTAGATCATCCACTGTTTCCTGAACACCACTTATGCATCTATGATCACAATAGTCCTCTTCCTAGTTCATCACCACCACCCATCTGCATCTGTCAAGGCTTAGCTCAAATTCCATCTTCCTTAAAGATTACTTTTAGACTCCCCTTAACTCAGTGCTATCTCTTTTACTAGAAAGTCCAATAAGTATTTTTCCATTTCTCTCTGAATGTGTCTTAATTTAGGGTTTTCATACTGAAAGGCAGGGAGCTGAGAATTTCCTCAGAGGTGTTGCAGAAAAAAAAAATGTCTTTGAGGGCCAGGGAGGGGAGTAATTGAGTATAGGTTCAAATTTTAAAACCCAAGCTTGAATCAAACTCATTATATTTTTATTTTATTTTATATATAGTGTATTCCACCTGATATTTATTTAGAAGACAGAGTTTTATGTTTTCATCTCTTGGAAAGTAAAGACCTTATTTAATTAAGTTTTGTGCACTCGTTTAGCATGAATCCATTTCTACTGGAAGTTTGTTAAGTGTGAAGGTCATGTTGTACTCACTTTTGCTACCTACTCCCTTCGCTAGCATCAAGCAGAGCCCAGAAGGAGTAACATAATGGACTGCTAAATTAATCTGGCTGACAGTGGACATGACTGGCTGAAATAGCATATTTCTGAGTGTGGATCGTGGTCCATCTAGGAGAGCTGAACTGAGTCAAAAGCCCTGTGTTATTCACAGGCAGGGAGTTCCACATAGCAGTGGTTAAAGCGTGGGCTCCAGAGGCTCTCTGGCTTCAGGTCCTGTCTCTGCCACTTGCCAGCTAAGTCATGGCGGAAATTTTTACGTTATCTCTCTGGGTCTCAAGTTTCTCATCTGGAAAACGGTGAAGGATAATAAAAGTACCTACTTCACATAGTTGATGCAAAATATAAGTGAGTTCAAATACATAAGGCTCTGGGCTTCCTAGGTGGTGCAGTGGTTAAGAATCTGCCTGCCAGTGCAGGGGACACGGGTTCGATCCCTGCTCCAGGAAGATTCCACATGCCGCAGAGCAAGTAAGCCTGTGCGCCACAACTATTGAGCCTGTGTGCCGCAATTACTGAAGCCCGTACGCCTAGAGCCTGTGCTCCTCAACAAGAGAAGCCACTGCAGTGGGGAAACTGTGCACAACAATGAAGAGTAGCCCCCACTCATCGCAACTAGAGAAAGCCCACGTGCAGCAACAAAGGCCCAACACAGCCAATAAATAAATAAATAGATGAATAAATTTATTTTTAAAAAATTAAAAAAAATAAAATACATAAAACGCTTAGAACAATGTCTCGTCTTGTACATGGTAAGAAGTATATGTGTTACTTATTTTCATTTTAGTATATATTCATATTTATATACTGTATGTATTTATATGTTATATTTTATATTGATTTATTATTGTGTATTTGTCATCTTAATATGCCCAGTATTGAGTCCTTTTCCTGTGCTTGAAGGACTCTTGCCTGATAATGACCCAAATCTCACTCCTAATACAAGACAGGAAATGACTTTGTATTTACACTTCATGCTCAAGCAGGCATGTAATGTAAGCTTAACCAATTAGATGAGCCATCCCAGTGCTGTGACACAGGAGCTAATGATGCAAACAACAGAGAGAGTGGGGAGTCTCTCTGCGTGGTGGTACCAATGGCAGAAGTCCTTGCAATGTAATATCCAAGGAAAACTGGTAGTGGCAGGGCAGACTGTAGCGGCCAGGCTTTAATAACCTCAGATGTTATAAATTCATTCCAGCTGTGATTCCAGTAGTCTGGCTACCTTTTCTTCTTGATCCTTTCATAGCCTGTTTCTCCATTCATCCCAGCGATAACGGGAACCACCAAATATCTACTTAAATAATATATGCACAACAACTTTGTTGAGATACAATTCACCTACCATGCAATTCGCTTGTTTAACATTTACGATTCAGTGGTTTTTGGTGTATTCATAGAGTTGTACAATAATCACCACATCAATTTTAGAATATTTTCATCACCCCAAAAGGAAAGCCTGTACCTCACAGCTGTCATTCCACCCCAACCCTAATACCTTCAGTTCTAGGCAACCCCTGGTCTACTTTCTGTCTCTATAGATTTGTCTATTCTGGATATTTCATATAAATAGAAACATACAACCCTTGGTATTTTGTGGCTTGCTTGGGAGCTCAGGGTGGTGGCAACCTCTGCTTTTGTCTCCTTGCCTCTTGCAGCATGCAGCCTCCACCTTAGGAGTGCACTGGCTATTCTCCAGGTCCAGTATTCTAGACCCATGCCGGGTAAAGCCCCCCCCCCCTTATACCTTATAATCCCCTGACCTTTCAGAGGCACTCACCTGGAGTTCGGCTTCTACTATGCCAAGATGAAGGGGCATGAGAAATATGGTGTGCTGCAGCTTTCCAGTCATGGTAGCCCTTGGTTGGGAGCTGGGGGAAAAGAAAGCCTCCATCTTCTTGGCAACTCACACCCAGAGCCCAGGACCCAGAGCAGTGCTCCCGTCTGCTGAGCTGTGGTGGGAGAGGTGGTGGGATGTGGGGAACTGTGCTCAACTGCCACGGACTCTTGCTATTCTTACTAAGATTTAGTTTTTTCACTTATCACATGCCCTTGGGATCACTTATAGATACTTTAATTTTTTCATGATTTTCACCATGAGTGATTATTTCACTGGGCAACAGCTTTGTAGAACTCCTCAGGCTGCCGTTCTGAAGTCACACCCTTCAATGGTCTATCAGTAAATCCCCTTTCAACTTATATCATCTAAATATAGTTTCAGTTTATTTTTTGTGTCTTGGCACACCGGCTAGTATCATATTGAAACTCTGCCATCAGATCACCAGATAGCAAGATCTGCTGTGGGAGTGGCCTGTATTTCTCACTCTTGATAAATGTGGAAGTGGGACTTAAATGAAAGTAGAGAATAAAATGAAATCCCACCCTGAACTTGCAAGGTTTAAGCTATTCTTTGTGCCTTCTCCAATGGAATAGTTTATACTTCCAAATGTGGATATATTGAAGAAATACTCTCTTAGCCCTCCCTTTCACTCTGCAAGTGATTTTATGTAATCTATAGTTACTTGTATTGCACCTTTTTCACGAGGTCAAAATTCAAATAGAATCTTTTATCAATTTTAATGTAGAAAGAAACTTGCTTATAATTAAACTATTTTGAATTAATCTGCATTTAAAATTCTCAAATCTCTATTTAAATATCATTCCTATAGTTTGAGAAATAGTGTGTAGAAATATCTCAAATGATATGAGTCAATATTCATGAAGAACAAATAAAGTGTAATAATATGTGTGTATTTATTCCCACTTTACAACTCTCATTCTTTACAATGCCAGGTTTTTCCAAAGAGGAACTTTAGGATAAGGTATTTGAGAAGTGTTTGCTTGTTAACCCAAATTCAGACTGAATTGTGAGAAGAGTTTGAAATAGTCTGTGTTTCCTTCTGAGAAAGTTATCTTGCTCTGTGATTCCACACCCACTCTGAGTAATGGATCCCGCAGACTGTGGACCTCCTGGGCAGATACATCTGCTGACAGGCATCATAGCCAGACGCACCAGGCCCTTGTCAGACGTCTCAGGCACCACCCATTTCTAATGATTAGGAGACGATGTGATAGAATAAAGAGTCGCCAGGCTGAAGTCCTACATCTTAGATTGGTGTATTCTAGTTAGTTATTTCTGTATTTGTACTTTTTCTACTAATAAGCTATAAGCTCGCGGGCAGAGACCATGTTTTATTTGATTTCTTGCTTCTCACTAGGCACCATAGATCTTTTATTTCCAATTTTTTATTATTGTGGCAAAATACAGATAACATAAATGTACCACCTCAACCACATAAGTGTTTAATTCAGTCGTATTAAATATACTCATAATGTTGTGCAACCATCACCATTGTCCCGGCAATAACTCTTTCATCTGGTAACACTGAAACTCTATACCCATTAAATAATAACTCCCCCTCTCTCCTCCCAGTCCCTAACAACTAGCATTCTACTTTTGTCTCTGTGCTTCTGATGCCTCTAAATACCTCCCCTAAGGAGATTTATGCAGTATTTGGCTTTTTGTGATCAGCTTATTTTACTTAGCATAATGTCATCCATGTTCATCCATGTTGCAGCTTATGTCAGAATCCCCTTCCTTCTTAAGGCTGATTAATAGTCCCTTGTGTGTATGCACCACATTTTACTTACCCATTCACGTGTTGATGGAGCCTTGGGTTGCCTCCACGTTTCGGTTACTGTGAACAATGAATGCGGCTATAAATATACGTGTACAGGTATCTCTTTGAGACCCAGCTTTTGACTCCTTTGGGCATATACCCAGAAATGGAACTGCTGGATCATATGGTAATTCTATTTGTAATTTTTTGAGGAACTGCCATATTGTTTTCCACAGCAGCTGTACCATTTTACATTCCCACCAACAGTGTATAAGGGTTTTGATTTCTCCGCATCCTCACCAAAATTTGATACTTTCTGGGTTTTTTGTTTGTTTGTTTTTGTTATTGTTTTGATAGAAGCTATCCTAATGAACATAATATATTTTGGTTTTCATTTCCCTAATGACTAATTATATTGAGCATCTTTTCACATGCTCATTGGCCATTTGTCTATCTTCTTTGGATAAATGTCTATTTACACATTATAGGATCTTGTATGTGTATAACAGCTCTCTACAAATGAATAAATGACTGTTTAAAATTCTAGTTCTAATTCTGTGAACCACAGAGTTGTAGAAAAATTTTCCATTGCTAGTCTCTACATGCCAAGAGCAGAAGAAAAAAGCATTATTTAATATGGAATTCTAACATATAACCTATGTGGTGTTTACAGCCTGGGAAATTAGAAGAAGCATTCATTAGGAGGCAGAGGCTGGGAGTCTAGGTCCCTTCTTACACTGGAATTTTGGAAATGTCACACATCCTCTCAGCTTTGGCTTCATCATTTGCAAAACTAAATTACTTATTTTCAGCTATGTTTTTCAGACCAAATAACTGTAATTCTATTTTTTAATATTCCATTTACAGTTGATACTTATCAATCAACCACTTCTTAGTGATATATATATATATATAACATACATATGTACATGTATATAGATATATGTATATCTCCTAATCTCTTTCTCAATTTTTTGTGTACCTAATCTCTCTACTACCTATGTGAACAAGAAATGCATTTCTTAATTATTTGATCATCATCTTGAGAAGTTAAGCCTGGTGCAGACTACTGATAAAAACTCAACTTTAAATAAATTATCCTAAATTGACCAACCTTTTCTAGAAGGAATAGACTATGGATTTCTGCTAGAACATTATTCTATGCCTGTGATGATCTGAGAATATCTTTTACCAGTAATCAATTCACAAAATAGCAGTATGTATGAATATATCTCCTCTGCATCCTTTGTGCTATTACAGAAAAGACATTTCTTTAAAAAATATATTTAAGTTTTTTTATGAGTTTGTGCATATCTATTAGATTGTTGTTCATTTTATTTCATCTTTTTATAGAAAGATAAAATTATAGGACTCCTGCTTATCATATCAGTTTCTCTATAAGTTATTGTCCAAGGACTGTTTAAATATGCAGACAATATTAATACTAAGGAAAAGTTTTAAGGGAATTAACTTATATTTGTTAAAACAATCTGTTCAGATTGTGCATCATGCAGTATGGCATAAATATTTTGCATTTAAATATCATGTTGATTATAGTTATGTACATGCTCTTTACTTGCCTGGTCTTTTTTCAAAGTCTGTAGGAAGATGATTTTTAAATAATTATTGTGCAGAACATGTTCCATTACCAGGATCAAGGTGTTCTGATGCTATAATTGAATAATGAGTCTTTTCCAATTTGTAGAAAAACTACCTAATGAAGATAATTTTCTAAAAATTTTTTTTTCCAAATGTATTTGTCTTAGAACATCAGCTCTTATCAATCCCATATGTGTGTAACATGATATCTTATATGCCACAAAATTTAGTGTTTATAATTTAAAGCTGTCTCCTGGGTATTCCAGTATTTCAGTGGTGTTTCACAAAGAGCACTGTGACTTGCAGCTGCTAAACCAACTGAGTAATTTTGAGAAACCCTGATATAAGTAAGAACTTGAAGAAAACAGAAAGGAAACTATAAATGTAGAAAAGATGATCTTAATACCCCTTGCTAATAAAACTCTGAGTACTACAAGATATGCTAACCCATCTAGTGTAACTAAATGAAATCATTCATCAAGTGCCCTTAACAATTTTCCAATAGGAAACTGTTTGAGAGATTGCCAACCAGAGTGAATATTGAAGCTTAGTCTTTCCTTATTTGGATGAAAATGCTCCTCATGATAAATTATTTATAAAAGTTCATTTACCAACAGTAATGGCAATTCAAATACTGAAGCTAATTTTATTGGAACAATTACATTAAAAAAAAAAAGCCTTGTTTCGAAAGCCATGATGCTGCAGAAGAGTTAGAAAATGATAGGGATTGGAATCTCTGTTTCCAAGCAGAGAGAGAGCGAGAGAGAGATAGCAAAAGTAAGAGTGAGCATAAGAAAAGGAAAGAAGGCAGGAAAGCAGGAAGGCAGAAGAAGGGAAGGGAAGAGAGGAAAGAAAGTCAGATCTGAAGGATAGCCTATGAGGGGGGTACCACAATATGAGGCATTACTCTCCATATTATACAACAGTGTCTTTATACAGACAAGTGATTTTTTTCAGATTTTAAGCATTTATTCTTTACTTGCTTGATTTTGACCTATTATTGAAAAGAATATAAGAAGATAATGTCATTATTTGCATAATCAAGAAATAGAAGATTCTTTCCTCCCCCTTCAAGCCCTTGTGCATGACAAAAATATATACTATGAAAAGTACAGACATCTATGGAAAGTCACTCACAATAGGGAATGCCAAGTGCAGGAAATATATATCTGTATTCATTTAATGTTTAAAATAAAGTCTTCTTTTCAAATCTAATGTATGCATTTCTGTTAAAAGTAAACATTTTAATTTTGCCATTAGTTAATTTTACCATTTATTCAATTATGGTTTTTAAAAATAATTTGAGGTTAAATTGCTCTCCTCTCCTGAAGACTTTATGTGTATATTTTCTTAGATTTTACCTAAGTGTAGTCAAGTATACCTATTCTTGCTTTCCAAATGACACAATTCCTCTGTGAATAAGTCTTATCAAAATTTCCAAAGTCTTATGAGTAAAATCAGCCATTGTCCTGGGCTCTCAGTCAATATTAGAGGACACTAAGTATTAAACTGACTTCCGCTTTCAGAGATCTTCCTTTCAACCTTGTCCAGTCTGCATTTACTATTGCACTGCGTGCAGCTATAGAGTGGGAGGAATTTACAGCTGTCTCCTAAGATGTTATATTACCCTAATTAAGGAGAAACAAGAGCAACCTTGAAAAGGCTGAAATCTGCCTCAGAATAATGCCTGATTCCAAGGAAAAGCATCAATAAGGCTATATGACCATTCAGAGCTTTAGAAGGACCAAAATCAGTCATCACCTACTTAGTAATCCTTTACTGAAAGTTAGATTTTCTGCCCTAAAATCCTAATAGGGCCCAATTTGTCACTAGTTTAAATGAGGAACATTATAAAGTGCTACATGTATATTTAAAATGTGCAAATACTATCCACAAATGTAGACAAATTGTGTAAAATGCTGGACACAAAGTATGAAACTATCAGGTAAAAACAGAAGTTGCTTTAAACATTGCCACTCGGTATCCAACATATTAATACGGTTATTAACAAACAGTTGTCTTATATGCAGAGACATGGACTTTTCTCATCTGTTTGGCTTCATTCTGTACAATTTTCCTCAATACTTTGTCATCTTCTTTGGGACTCTTTTTATTGTAATAGACAAAATCAAGGACTAAATGCGAAGACATAGCAAAAGCATGCTCAGATGAGAACGATATGGCAGAGAAAGCCTCATACATGGTGGATTTTGCCAGAATGCATCTCTTAAGCCCACAATAAGCAAAACACACCTTCCAATTGCTGGGAATCCACAGGATTTTCAAATTTTCCATATGTAAATATGACATACTACAGAATATACTTGAAATGTAACTCAAGAATTTTGTCTCATATCCTTTTGTTAGAAATGTTTTATAACAGGAAATAAATGTGGGGGAAGCAAATACAAATTGTTGCTATTTAAGTACTGACAGAGTATCATTGTATTGAGAGAACTGTACATTAGACAAAATTTAGAGTTTAAAAACAAAGGAATGTTTTATAAGGGAAAATGTTAATATATGAGATCGTCTGTAGAGTTCTGCCCAAATTTATTTTTGAGTAACAGAAAATTAGCAGAATCGTCTCAGTTTAGATGAAATAGACCCCAGAAAATTTCCTGTACATTTTCTCTACAATGCAGAGGATTTGAACGTATTTATTTTGTAACCGAAATAGGGCAAGGACCCACTCTTAAAATATTTGTAACAGATTTCAGAATTCCAAGCAACTGTGCTTATGTTGTATTTGTTTAAATGTATTACCCACCTTCCAAGTCCAGCATTTGATAAAAAAAAATTAGTGGATACCACTGCTTCAAGTCTTTAATGAATACTGTTCCCACTTCACCAATTTTGACAGCACTAAGAACAGAAAGCTTCTCTATTCTAGGCTTTTAGCCTTGTCCCATGATTAATTTTCATGCCGTTGCAACACAATAGCCATTCAGTTTAATCAGCTATAAGGTTTTACAGACAGCTAAATCAAGACCTTCATTTTTCTATATGAGATTTCATGCCTTTAGAGAGGCAAGCTTTTTCCAGAAGAAAATTATCTCTGGCCATTCCAAGAAAAAGAAAATCTAGCAAAATAGAAACATAAAATATATATGTAAAACACTTAATAATTTAATCTCACACTATGAAATAGTGACTAAGTGAATGATGAAACTAGTTGCCTTAATTCAGCACTAGAGGTCTCAGCACCCAGCCCCTCAGAATTGAAGGCTGTCACCCTGTTTCTCTATACTGCGATGCATGAAAGTTTGATCAGTACCTGTCTTGTGCAAACTTTAAACTGCATAAAGTAAAAATCTTCCCCAAATGCTCCATTCAAGATTTATGATGAATTTTTTTAAGCAGAATTCCTCCATTTTATTTGCATAATATTGCTAACCCAGGTCACTCTGATTTTTCCTTGTTTGCTCAATTAATGTTCTTTCCTTGGTTACTGTTTTTAGGTATGTACTTGAGAACACTTAGCTTGTAAAGTTTTTTTTTTTTAATGCTTTGTCGTGTAGCTAATCTTTTGTCTTGCTCTAAAACACATTATTTTATTCTTTCAACTTATTCATTTCCCCTTGTCAGTTATTTGCATGGATTTAAAAGCATTTCAGCGTCTTGCCAAATCTCTTTTTATCTTAGTTTTTCTCAACCCTAACCTATTTTCCTGTACTAAGTCTGTAATTCTACCTCCACATTCTTTTATTCCCCATGAACTTATCTCTAATCACAGGCATTTTTTTTTCCTGCATAAAACCTGCGATACCCTGTGTTACTATTCATTCCATGTGGTTCTCACAGATTCAGGAGATCAGCATTTATATGAGCATTCTGGACCACACAGATCTATTTCCCCAGCTAGCAGCTCTTCCTACAGGCAGTTTAGCCATATGAAAGATTGTGTGTAGGTAAGCTTGTGTGATGACTAGCACTGTTAATTTTATATATTTTTTATATACAAATTTTATATATTTATGTTTTTCTCCTATATTTTTCATTTTTTGTCCAAGCAAGAAGTAAATACTTTAGAACTATTAAATATATGAATAAAGTGAATAAAGTTTAGTGTTCAAAAAAATTGCAAACAATACCATCAGTTGCCTGAGGAACCAAAAAAAAAAACAAATCCAACTAGAATGCAAGTATTTGCTACCTTTTTACCTGAACCACCTGATCCTAGATTTTGTAGTTTTCCCTTCTCAGTTGAAGACACTTGTTTCACACCTAGAGAGACAGCTCTAGCTAGCATCAACATCTGCCTTAAAGAGATGGTTTAAAAAAATACTTAAATCAATAGTCTGAACACACCTCAAGTAACCTACTCATCTAATTCTGACCTTGTTTCTTCATTCTGATTTTAACCAGCTTTGGAATTACCCACCTGACAGAATTCTCAAAGTAACAACAAACATAGTATCTTTTTTATTTCCAAGACTTTGGTCCTCACCTCATGGCCTCCCATCACTCTTTTCTCTGTCAGGGAGCAGATACAAAACCCAGCTTGTTAAAACTAGGACCACATCTCCTAATGGCAAGATTTCTCACAGATAATTCCTGCTCCTCTATTCACCAGAGCTTTGCAGTAAGATCTGTGGGGAGATCCTGTGATGTGGCATTGACCTTCCAGCTGCCATTGCTCTGCTACCTCGGCACACGTTGCCTCTTCCTCCATCACCTGTGAGTCCATGCATAGGCTGCTTATGAAGACCTCTCACACTTCCTTCAGCTGGTCCCCCAGAGCCTGTGCAGTCACAGGGAGGAGGATTAATTCCAAGCGCTCCTACTTCTCCCTGACATAATGCATTTAAATGGACTTCAACTGTAAACATGGTCATTTGGACACTAGCTATGTCTCCTTTTTTTTTTTTTTTTTCTATAATATATGTGATATCTGTCCTCTTTAATCATCCATCTTTTTTTTTTTCTCCTTTTGGAGTTAGCATCTCAGTTACTTTCTATTTCACTTTTATTCTCATGTGACTTTGGCTATAGTAAATCATTCATTCATTTGTTCAACAAACATTTTATAAACACACCTGCCTGCCCTATTTACAGTACTGGGGAAGCAAAGGTAAATAAAAGAGATTGTTCTCACTGATATGACAGACGATTAAAAGTAAATAAGTAAAAATTACAATAACTTATGCTTGCAATAAATGCCAAAAAGGAAATAAAATGGCATGAAGTGATAGAGACTAGCGAATGATGAGTGAAGAAAGGAGCTGCTTTTCAGTTTATGGTCAGGACCAGTCTCCCTAACAGAAGTCTTTGAATACAAACTTTGATTAAGCGAAGGGGTGAGACATTCAAATATGAAGAAGAGCAGTGTTCCAGGAAAGGTAAACGAGAACAAAGATCCTGTGGTAGAAAAGAGTTTATGTTAGAAAAACAAGAAAGGGACTTCCCTGGTGGGGCAGTGGTTGAGTCCGCCTGCCAATGCAGGGAACACAGGTTTGAGCCCTGGTCCAGGAAGATCCCACATGCCATGGTGCACCTAAGCCCATGTGCCAAAACTACTGAGCCTGTACTCTAGAACCCTTGAGCCACAACTACTGAGCCTATGTGATACAACTACTTAAGCTGCGTGCCTAGAGCCCGTGCTCTGCAACAAGAGAAGCCTACACGCTGCAAGGAAGAGTAGCCCCTGCTCGCCACAACTAGAGAAAGCCCGTATGCAGCAACAAAGACCCAATGCAGCCATAAATAAATAAATAAATAAGTAAATAAATAATAAATAAAGTCTAAAAATAAGAAAAGACAAACAAGAAAACCTGTATTGCTGAAGAAGAGTGACTACATAGAAATCATTGCAGTGAGTTTGAGGATGTTATAAAAACCTTGTGAGACATAAATAAAAGTTTCAATTTTATTTTCAATGAAATTAAGAGTTAAAGACAGTTTTAAACAGTGAAGTTCAGGTGGTTGGCTTATGTTTTAAAGTGATTATAGCTGGTGCAGTAGTCTAGGTGAGAAATGATGGGTCTTGCAGCTGGGTTTTATTAATTTTATTAATAAAAATAGACAGCTATTTGGGTATATTTATCTGTATAGCTGACGTATTATCCTGTGGCTTTTTGGGGAATAACATTCTTCTTTCTGTGATAGTTTATAGTTTTCAGATCTTCATAACATAACCAAAGGTTTTACTTCACATACAGAAAAATCCCAGAAGGATGTTTAAGGTGTCTTCAGAGACCAGTTATTGCCTGGGCAGAATACAATTTAGGAATGGAGAACAATATTCCCATACAGCTAACATGAACAGTGGGAGAATCCAGACTTCCCTGGTGGCACAGGGGTTAAGAATCCTCCTGCCAATGAAGGGGACATGGGTTGCATCCCTGCTGCAGGAAGATCCCACACGCTGTGGAGCAACGAAGCCCGTGCACCGCAACTACTGAGCCTGTGCTCTAGAGCCCGTGCTCCACAACAAAAGACAGCCTGTGCCCAGCAACAAAGGCCCAACACAGCCAGTTAATCAATTAATTTTAAAAAGTATTTATTTAATTAAAAACAAAAAAGCAATGGGAGAATCAAATTATAGACCAGTGGAAGTTTGGGTGTTGAAAAGGAATCATAGGGCTAGCAATAAAAATGGCAGGATTTATAGAGGAGTAAGTAGACATTGTACATAATGATGCATGACCTTGAAAATGCATATGAAGTATTTAGTTTTGATATAAAAGATGCTATTGGAAAAACACACTTTAAATACTTCCACCTTAAACCAAAATAAAGAAAGTATCAAACAGAAAGTAAATTCCCTTGTAACTCCTTATTGCTTATGGTATATAGGATGTAAAACATCAGCATAGTATTTGAGGCTCTTCAAAAATCTATCCTTTGAGGAGTGAAGACTGCCGCTCTGTCCTGCCCGCTATCAGCCCACAGGGTGGCATGTCCAGGACGTTGCTTCAGACAGACTGAATATTCGTCTAATCCAATACTTGGACATTAGTCTGAGGCTTGGACAGTCTTCTATAAACACCTCTATCACCAGGACAAGCAACCCCAAAAGCTTGGACAACCATGAGGAAACAAAGAAACACCATGCAGGCAAAGCAGCAGGAAAAAAACCCACAAGACCAAATAAATGAGGAGGAAATAGGAAAAATGCCTGAAAAAGAATTTAGAGTAATGATAGTAAAAATGATACAAAATCTCGATAACAAATTAGAGAAAGTACAAGAAACAGTTCATAAGAACTCAGAAAAACAAACAGCAATGGATAACAAAATAACTGAAATTAAAAATACTCTAGATGCTCTAACCAGCAGAATGACTGAGGCAGAAGAACGAATAAGTGAGTTGGAAGATAGAATGGGAGAAATAAACGCCACAGAGCAGGAAAAAGATAAAAAAATAAAAAGACTAGAAGACAGCCTCAGAGACCTCAGTGATAACCTTAAACGTACCAACATTCGAATTATAGGCATCCCAGAAGAAGAAGAAAACAAGAAAGGGTCTGAGAAAATATTTGAAGAGGTTCTAGTGGAAAACTTCCCCAACATGGGAAAGGAAATAATGAACCAAGTCCAAGAAGCACAGAGAGTCCCATACAGAATAAACCCAAGGAGAAATACACCAAGACACATATTAATCAAACTAACGACAATTCAACACAAAGAAAAAATATTAAAAGCAGCAAGAGAAAAGCAACAAACAACATATAAGGGAAAACCCATCAGGATAACAGCTGACCTTTCTACAGAAACTCTGCAGGCCAGAAGGGAATGGCAGGATATACTGAAAGTCCTGAAAGAGAGAAACCTACAGCCAAGAATACTCTACCCAGCAAGAATCTCATTCAGATTTGAGGGAGAAATCAAAAGCTTTCCAGACAAGCAAAAGTTAAGAGAATTCAGCACCACCAAACCAGCCTTACAACAAGTGCTAAAGGAACTTCTCTAAGTAGGAAACACAAGAAAAGGAAAACACCTACAAATACAAACCCAAAACAATTCAGAAAATGGTCATTGGAACACACATGTCAATAATCACTTTAAATGTAAATGGATTAAATGCTCCAACCAAAAGACACAGACTGGCTGAATGGATACAAAAACAAGACCCTTCTATATGCTGCCTACCAGAAACCCACTTCAGACCAAGGGATACATATAGACTGAAAGTGAAGGGATGGAAAAAGATATTCCATGCAAATGGAAGTCAAAAGAAAGCTGGAGTAGCAATACTCATATCAGACAAATTGGACTTGAAAGTAAAGACTATTAAAAGAGACAAGGAAGGGCACTACATAATGATCAAGGGATCCATCCAAGAAGAACATATCACAATGGTAAATATCTATGCCCCCAATATAGGAGCACCTCAATACATAAGGCAAATGCTAACAGCTATAAAAGGGGACATCGACAGTAACACAATTATAGTGGGAGACTTGAACACCCCACTTACATCAATGGACAGATCATCCAAACAGAAAATAAATAAAGACACACAAGCTTTAAATGACACATTAGACCATCTCGACTTAATTGATATTTATAGGACATTCCATCCAAAAACGACAGACTACACTTTCTTCTCAAGTGCACACGGAACATTTTCCAGGATAGATCACATCTTGGGTCACAAATCAAACCTCAGCAAATTCAAGAAAATTGAAATCATATCAAGCATCTTCTCAGACCACAACGCCATGAGACTAGATATCAATTACAGGAAAAAAACTGCAAAAAATACAAACACATGGAGGATAAACAATTCACTCTTAAACAACCAAGGAATCACTACAGAAATCAAAGAGGAAATCAAAAAGTATCTGGAAACAAATGACAACGAAAACACAACAACCCAAAACCTATGGGACGCAGCAAAAGCAGTTCTAAGAGGGAAGTTTATAGCAATACAGTCCTACCTTAAGAAACAAGAAAATGATCGAATAAACAACCTAACCTTACACCTCAAACAACTAGAGAAAGAAGAACAAAGAAACCCCAAAGTGAGCAGAAGGAAAGAAATCGTAAAGATCAGAGCAGAAATAAATGAAAAAGAAAGGAAAGAAACCATGAGAAAAATAAATAAAACTAAAAGCTGGTTCTTTGAGAAGATTAACAAAATTGATAAACCATTAGCCAGACTCATCAAGAAAAAAAGGGAGAAGATGCAAATCAACAGAATTAGAAATGAAAAAGGAGAAGTCACAATGGACACCTCTGAAATACAAAACATCATGAGAGACTACTACAAGCAACTATATGCCAATCAATTGGATAACCTGGAAGAAATGGATACATTCTTAGAAAAATACAATCTTCCAAGACTGAACCAGGAAGAAATAGAAACCATGAACAGAGCAATCACAAGTACAGAAATTGAGGCAGTGATTAAAAATCTCCTAACACACAAAAGCCCAGGACCAGATGGATTCACAGGCGAATTCTATCAAACATTTCGAGAAGAGTTAACACCTATCCTTCTCAAACTCTTCCAAAATATTGCAGATGGCGGAGCACTCCCAAACTCATTCTACGAGGCTACCATCACCCTGATACCAAAACCAGGCAAAGATGTCACAAAAAAAGAAAACTACAGACCAATATCACTGATGAATATAGATGCAAAAATCCTCAACAAAATACTAGCTAACAGACTGCAACAGCACATTAAAAAAATCATACACCACGATCAAGTGGGGTTTATCCCTGGGATGCAAGGATTCTTCAATATACGCAAATCAATCAACGTGATACATCATATCAACAAATTGAAGGATAAAAACCATATGATCATTTCAATAGATGCAGAAAAAGCTTTTGACAAAGTTCAACATCCATTTATGATAAAAGCTCTCCAGAAAATGGGCATAGAAGGAAATTACCTCAACATCATAAAAGCCATATATGACAAACCAAAAGCCAACATTGTTCTCAATGGAGAAAAACTGGAAGAATTCCCTCTAAGAACAGGAACAAGACAAGGGTGTCCACTCTCACCACTGTTATTCAACATAGTTTTGGAAGTGTTAGCCACAGCAATCAGAGAAGAAAAAGAAATTAAAGGAATCCAAATTGGAAAAGAAGAAGTAAAATTATCACTCTTTGCAGATGACATGATACTATATATAGAAAACCCTAAAGACTCTACCAGAAAACTGCTAGCACTCATTGATGAGTTTAGTAAAGTAGCAGGATACAAAATTAATGCACAGAAATCTCTTGCATTCCTATACACTAACAACGGAAGAGCAGAAAGAGAAATTAAGGAAACTCTCCCATTCACCATTGCAACAAAAAGAATCAAATACCTAGGAATAAACCTGCCTAAGGAGGCAAAAGATCTGTATGCAGAAAACTTTAAGACATTGATGAAAGAAATCAAAGATGACACAAACAGATGGAGGGACATACCATGTTCCTGGATTGGAAGAATCAACATCGTGAAAATGACTGTACTACCCAAAGCAATTTACAGATTTAATGCAATCCCGATCAGATTACCAATGGCATTTTTCACAGAACTAGAGCAAGAAATCTTACGATTTGTATGGAAACACAAAAGACCCCGAATAGCCAAAGCAATCTTGAGAAGGAAAAATGGAGTTGGTGGAATCAGGCTTCCTGACTTCAAACTATACTACAAGGCCATAGTGATCAAGACAGTATGGTACTGGCACAAAAATAGAAAGGAAGATCAATGGAATAGAATAGAGAACTCAGAAGTAAGCCCAAACACATATGGGCACCTTATCTTTGACAAAGGAGGCACGAATATACAATGGAAAAAAGAGAGCCTCTTCAATAAGTGGTGCTGGGAAAATTGGACAGCAACATGTAAAAGAATGAAATTCGAACACTTCCTAACACCATACACAAAAATAAACTCCAAATGGATTAAAGACCTACATGTAAGGCCAGACACTATAAAACTCCTAGAGGAAAACATAGGCAGAACACTCTTTGACATACATCAAAGCAACATCCTTTTTGACCCACCTCCTAGAATCATGGAAATCAAATCAAGAATAAACGAATGGGACCTCATGAAACTTAAAAGCTTTTGCACAGCAAAAGAAACCATAAACAAGACTAAAAGGCAACCCTCAGAATGGGAAAAAATAATTGCCTATGAAACAACGGACAAAGGATTAACCTCCAAAATATACAAGCAGCTCATGCAGCTTCATACCAAAAAAGCAAATAACCCAGTCCACAAATGGGCAGAAGACCTAAATAGACATTTCTCCAAAGAAGACATACAGATGGCCAACAAACACATGAAAAGATGCTCAACATCACTAATCATCAGAGAAATGCAAGTCAAAGCCACAATGAGGTATCACCTCACACCAATCAGAATGGCCATCATCACAAAGTCTGGAAACAACAAATGTTGGAGAGGGTGTGGAGAAAAGGGAACTCTCCTGCACTGTTGGTGGGAATGTAAGTTGGTACAGCCACTATGGAAAACAATTTGGAGGTTCCTTAAAAAACTACAAATAGAACTACCATATGATCCAGTCATCCCACTCCTGGGCATATACCCAAAGAAAACCATAATCCCAAAAGAAACTTGTACCATAATGTTTATTGCAGCACTCTTTACAATAGCCAGGACATGGAAGCAACCTAAATGCCCATCAACAAATGAATGGATACAGAAGATGTGGCATATATATACAATGGAATATTACTCAGCTATAAAAAGGGATGAGATGGAGCTATATGTAATGAGGTGGATAGAATTACAATCTGTCATACAGAGTGAAGTAAGTCAGAAAGAGAAAGACAAATATTGTATGCTAACTCACATATACGGAATCTAAAAATAGTACTGATGAACTCAGTGACAAGAACAGGGAAGCAGATACAGAGAATGGACTGGAGAACTCGAGGTATGGGAGGGGGCGGGGGGTGAAGGGGAAACTGAGACGAAGCGAGAGAGTAGCACAGACATATATATACTACCAACTGTAAAATAGTCAGTGGGAAGTTGTTGTATAACAAAGGGAGTCCAACTTGAGGATGGAAGATGCCTTAGAGGACTGGGGCAGGGAGGGTGGGGGGGAATCGAGGGGGGGGCATCAAGGAAGGGAGGGAATATGGGGATATGTGTATAAAAACAGTTGATTGAACCTGGTGTACCCCCAAAAAAAAAAAAAAAAAAAAAAAATCTATCCTTTTCACCTTTATTGGTAATTAGTCCTAACACATGGCTCATGTTTTTGCCACACTTATTTTTTTAATTATTCTTTAAACGCTTCATTTTTAAAAAGTACTTATCTTTGCTGTTATCCTTACTTGGAATATTTTCGTCTTGTTTATCCAACTCTAAAAATATTATTTCAAGTACCACTAGAAATATCATCTTCCCTATGACAGCTACTTTGAGGTTGCCAACAACTTTCTTCTCTATAATCTGATAGCACTTACTATACATCTTTAATTTAGCAGAGTCGAATTTATATGTAGGTGAGTTTACATATCTGTGTCTACTGCTGATTTAGGGGCTGCTTCTTGAAACCATTGATATTACTTATTTTTTTCTATACACAATGACTATACAGAATGTTAGGCTACTAATAGATATATGAAGAATTTAATTAAAATCTTATTTCACAAAAACCATATCTAACCCACAAACCACAGCTACCAAATTGGTGTTGTAAGGGAGAACAAAATATTTTCTCTACCCTTCTTGGTTCTTTGGCTGGTCCCATAATCAAATTAACATAAGACAGATTAACGGGAGAAGAACAGATTTGATTATGTATATACACAGGCCGCATAAGAGTATGAGACCCACAGACAAGCGACTGAGGCTTATATGCTAACTGAGCGGAGGAGAATCAGGTGAAGGTCTTGGACAAATTCTCAGGGAGACAGGAAGAGTAAATGTTTGGTAGGAAAATGTTTTCCGTGCCATGCAGTGGAGTCTTTCTGGTGTAAAAAGAAGTTATCTTTGGTAATAGCTCCCTTCCTGGCACAGGCTCCCTATCTAAATTATTTTAGAAATTAAGGAGGAGGTAAAAAGAAAAATTTCCTGAGTCTACTGTTTCTCAAAAATAACCAGCTCAAAACAACCCTCATGCCTAAGAGTCCCATTTTTGGGGTGGCAAATTTTGTTCCTCTACAATGTGTAATTCGGACTGAAAGCAGGGATCATCATGTGATATTGTTCCTAGAGTTACCCATCAAGGTAGACTATGTAAGTAATTTCATAGAGAAACCAGCGATATTTACCTGACATGCCCGCTTTTTCCTGTCTTACAAAATAGTGGGAGCATCATGAGCTTCATACGTTTTTATTACAGTTATTATGATCAAGGGGGCCAAGCCATGTCAGATGCTTTGCTAGTTGTTTTCCTACCTTGTCTCAATTAATCTTACAGCATCAGTTTAGGTAGGCAATTGCTAATTCCATTTTGGAGCGAGAAAATAAAGAAGCTGAGAGAGGTTAAGCCACTTCCCCAAGATCGTACAGCAGAGAGATACAATCTCGGATCTCCGACCCCAGGGTGCTTGCCCTTTCTTCTGTATTACCCAGCAGAGAGAAACAAAACATCATCTTGGAAAAGGGTGGGTGTGCACAGTAAGTCCCAGTTGCCTGCTCTAAGAAACAGAGAGGAGAGCCTGCATGCTCTATTTACCTATAAGCCTGTGATGTTCAGTAGGTGTTAAAAAGGTTTGCTATTGGCCAACCACTAAGGGGCAGTGATACACAGCGATCGGCTCATTAGGGCTCTGAGCAGTGAGTCATGGCAGCTCCAAGTCCATTGCAAGGAAAAGAATTGAATCCTCTTGGTTTTATTTCTCAGTAGAGAACTGGAGCAGAAACAAAGCAAAACACGTTGTCTCCCCCCAGGATGTAGTTATACCTTTTACTAAGACAAACACATCACATTCAGTTCTCCTCTCCCACTGCTGATGAGAGAGAAATACACTCAGAAAACCAACCAGAGCAGCCAGATTATTCTTACACAGCAATAAATGGTGGCTTTGTTTACAGATCTCTTTCTTGTCTTTACCCACTGTCCTGTGCTCATAGAAGCAAGCAAGTTAACATCTAGCATGAAAAGACGTTCTCTTTTTGTGGCTGAGGTTTAAAATATCAAATGTGCTCTACTTTCTCAATGCTTGGCCTCCAGCAATTAGTGTCCTGGTAGCTAATGTCCTCCTGGCTCTATTAGCTCCAGATCCTTTGCATAATACCTTCAGATATTGCTTTTATGCTAGGCAAGATTGGATGCAGGGAAATTGCTATTATAAAGGTTGGGGGAAAATCCTTGCACTCTAGTTGACATGCTGTATTGATCTAGTACGAAATCCAACCATTACTGAGACAGATGGGGGAGCTCTGAGACTCTCAATCCCAGGATTATATCTGCTCTTGCTGCTGCTGCTGCACATGCTGACAATAGCTACAGTCTGAAAAGCAGGGTTTACATGCCTGAAATAAATTGTTTTGATTAGAACCTTTAGGAGAGAAAGTCATACGGTACAGTTTTATTGACTACTTGCCAAACAGCACAGACCCATGCACTGTAAGCTTGTTTGGCTCATGTAAGTCAAGTACCAACTAGGATTTTCTTTTCTAAGGTTATGGACTTGGAGTATAGTATATTATCATCTACTTTGAATTATTGCACACATAGCATCCGAGGAGGCTGAATTAATTCTCAACTATTCCTGACCTCTGTGTATGGGTTTATTTGTTTGTTGGTTTGTTTCCTTGTGGCAAGTATATTCTAATTTTGTGTGATAAAAATGGCTTTGATTATTCAGTAATCTATTAAGTGTGTTACCAACAAAGTGAGTTCAAAAAGGTGTCACTGGGCACTAAACAAAACAAGTTATAAAGAGAATATTCATATAACTAGCCACATTAATAATGCCTTCTCTCCTTTTCTGCTCTTCTTCTTCCCTGAAGCATATTTTTTTCTCCCGCAGAGAGCTTTCTTTTAATCTGTTGCTGTTTTTCAAAAACAAGACAATTCAGTGCAATCAACCAAATAAAATTTGGACAAATTGATGTAAAATTGCAAAATGAGGAGCCAGCAGGCTTTTTTTTTTTTTTTCTTTCTTTTTTTTTTTTTTTTTTACTGAATCTGGACCTGTGTTACATTAGCTCCTAAGAAAACAATGCATTGTGATGCTTTTTTCCCAACAAAATACATGGAGATTATTCTTCTTTCTTGCTTCCTTAGCCTGCTTATATGGTTTTCAAAGTTGGCTATTACAGGCAGAATTGAGCAGAGACAAGGTTTATTATAAGTACTACCTGTAATGAAGCCATCCTGGTGTGTCTGTTGTCCCTACACAAAAACAAACATCTTGCTGAGAAAGAAAATTGTGTGTGCATGTTTTCTGTACTCACACTTTTATGGAAACATAAAGTTGAGGACGAGAATAAAAGGAAACCACATATATTACATCATCTATTTTATAAAGGGCACTGTATTGCATCTTTTACACATTACTTCAATTTATGTCAAATTTACCGTAAGAAATACAATAAACAAATATGTACAGCTATGCCTATTAAGTTTGAGCTTTGGTTCATCAATCTTCTGGTATTTACTAATCCTACTACTTTCTAACTTTGTGTCAGATTAATTAATCAATTAATAAAATGAATGTAGAACATAATGACGTCCCTCTAGGAGTTTATAATCCATTCTAGAGATATGAATCATTGCATTCCATTGTCAGCTAGGAAATGCTAAATGTCAAGTGATTATTAAGGCTATGTAATAAGATAGCAATAAGGCCAGATATTGCTAGATGAATAGAACAATAATTTACTTCATATAAAAAAATGCCTGTTTAAAAAAGGACATGTATTAATTAAAATGGCAACACCAGTGTGTTCTCATTTCATAAATTGTTCTTAATATGTGCTGACACTACCAGATTTTAAAGTGATGAGATGGAGGGTCTCAATTTTTAATAACTCATTTGAATGACAAGCTGCCTAGCTTTCAATTTATATGCTGTAGGAGAGCTAAAGGTAGAGTTAAATCAGCTAGAATCTGCACCTTGGATTTTGGGGTTAGCTCTGAAATAAAAGATCACAAATTATAATTTTCAATAAGCAAGATGCATTAGCAGACACTCACAAATGGTAATTGCAAAGTACCTCACATTATTCTAAATGACATAAACACAGTATTGCTGTAATTTATACCATGGAAATTGTTATCATTGTTATTATTACAAAGTAAATAAAAAGATTATTACATGAAATTAGCAAACATTTCTCCATATGCCAAAAATGGCAGATGTGATTGTGTGGGGTTCACTTATGTAGACACTTACCTCATCCGGTTATGCTGTGGGAATCTGAGGCTGTTGCAGGCAGCAGGAGTATGTAGTTCAACCGCACTGGAAGAGTTAAATGCTGTTCCTCTGCTCTTACGCAGCCAGGAGGGTCATAAGCATTGAGATAAATGCAGCATCATTTATTACTTCTGTCTCTTCCACTGTGTTTTTGAGGGAAGTATTGGCACTTACTTTGCAACAGATTTGATCTTATGTTCTCTGAGGAAATGCTGTCACTGGTATTATTTACTCTCTGAGCAACAAATCCTCATAAATTATCATGGTTCTCCAGACAGCCATTTACAAATTTAATCAGGGATGATTTCCTTGCCTTTTTCAATTATCCCCAAATTATATTCAGGCACTGTAATATAGTAAGTCCTGTCCCACATTTATTCCAGAAATAGGACTACAATAAGCTTCCAATCTAAAAGAAAGGATACAGATGAAGATATATCTAGCTTGTAGCCTATTAAGAAAAATACTATTCCTCATGCCTTAAACTATAATAAGTAAGGCAAGAGATTCTAGGTCACCCTGTGTGTCAGGATCCTTTATTACTTCCCATGGACAACACACACCACCCAAATAACCAGTGATCACAGAATGTTAACACCAACTAGAGCCTTCTGCCTATAGCACAGACTTTGCAGATAGACCTGAACTTGTGTTCTGCCACCACCATTTATTAGATATATACCCACAGGAATGTTTTACCTTCTCTAGGACTCTTCTTCAAATGTAAAACAGAACAATACCAATACACCTCTCACTCAATTATGATTAGAATTAAACGATATAATGGATATAAATAATAGAGAAGTCTAGACATAGTACTCAGTACATAATAGCCATTATAAAAAGCCCACCTCTCTGCTCTTTTTAAATAAACCAACTTAGCCTGAAATAATTTAAATAATTGCCAAGGATCATATTAAGAATTAGAATAGCCTCGGGGTTTGAACTTGTGTCTTCAGTTTTGGATCACTTTCTATTAAACTTCTGGTTGTAGCAGTTGTGTTATGTAAGACATTCAAATGTAGAGAATTCCCTCAGCGTTTTACTCATTGTTTAGTGGCAATCCTACCATTTTTGTGCCATTTTGTTCAAGTAAGGTTATAGAGGAGTAGTGGCCGATTAGCTCTGGTTATAGCCCTAGAGATTCCCGTGACATTTTAGACTTATCTCAGACTGCTTTTACACTTGGACATGGTGCTGTTGGACACTAATGCTGGATGAAGTTGAGCTGCCTCAAAAATCAATACTCAACAAGACTGAACTTGATGTTAATAAGCTAAGTAAAGGACCCTGGAACAAGGGCCAAGAGGAGTGTAGTTTCAACAAACTGAAAGAATAACATTTCTCTTCTAGAGGTGGAACATGAGGAGAAGGCTGCAAGCTGGAAGTTGTATTTGATTTATTTTTTCATTCTGCTTATAATGCTATCTGGGAGCTGATAATGGGAGATACCGAAGAAACATGTATACCGGTAGACTGAAAGCTAAGCTCATACAACTCCACAGATGCATTTCTTTTTAAACAATTAGGTGAACTACCAGCTGAAATTGCAACCAGTAGACATTTATAATTTTTAAAAATATAAAGACAATTTATAATTTGAGTATCAGTGATCATCTGAAATCTTCTGAATTTCAAAGTTTCAGAAGCCAAATAAGTAAGCTAAAAATAAAAAATAAAAATAAAATAAAAAATAAAAGTAAAAATAAGCCCAAATTCAGAAAGTACTAAGATGAAAAAATTTACGCCAAAAAAACATTAGTTTTAACACGCTACATTATGACATAGGTAAATTTGGGCAAAATAATAATCATATTCTACTCCTGGGTCATTAATTTTGGCTCTGAGATTACATTATATTTTTATCCCATTTCATTGATTAGGGGAAAAAGGTGACATTCAATTCTTTCTAATTAAGAAATGACTCAAAATATACAGTCTTTCAAGTTCTGAAGTTACTTTGTTAATCTATAAAAAATACATGTTTGTAAGTATGTATTTGGGTACATGTGTTGATGAATGTTTGTAGGTATTGAAAGTGGTTTATTGAAAGATAAATACATATATATATATAAAGAGCTGTTGTCTCTGCTGCATCTCAGTAAATAACACTTCTCTTCCTTACCCAGATGTTTTAAATTGATGTCTAAACCAAAGGAAAAGGGGATTGGAGGCCAAATGTCATCTCATCTACTGATAAAGACTAAGCTGAAAAAAGTCAGTGTTGGAGCTAAATGGTTCTGCTATGTAACCCCCAGAATAGAATAGATGCAAAATAGAAAAAATGTGTCATTCTATTACTGTGGAGTTCTGTGGTCTCATTACAACTCTTATGATTCTATATCACAGATTTCACTCTTTCTAAATCTTTATCTATGTTATAAACCTTGGAATGATTGATACACAATCAAGAACATGAAAATAAGTGTTTTTTTTTATAGGAAGGTGAAACAATATCTTAACTCAATCCAATAAGAGCTGGGATTTAGCCTCAAATATCTTGCCATCTCAAAGTCTATGGTACAGCAACATCACTTCTGACCAATGTTGTGTCCATTTTTCACTTAGATTAACAATTGTCTTGTATATGTGTTGCTCATACAGCATCTACTTGTGCACTGATAGTCTATCCAAGCAATATGGATATGTCGTATTTGTTTAGCTTTAATGAGCTTTATGTACAACACAAAAGATGATTTCTATATCTATCATGCTCTTGCAATTTAATAAGGCAACCACAAGATTAATAAACCTTAAATGTTTCACTTTTGTTTTCTGTTTTTTGTACTTTTCATAGTGTTGCATATTTGAAACGCATCCCTCCTACCACTCAAAAGAATATATATTAGGAGATAAGTGTCCTACCCTAGCATTGTTTTTAAAAGAATAATATATTGTTGCCTCTATTCAAAATCTCACCTGAGAAAAAAAATGGAGTTTTATTGCAGTTATTCTTAGTGAAGCAGAATAGACTTTCCTCATCACCTTCAACACCTTTGTCTTTCCTTTCCTCAACCCCTCAAACATATAAGAGAAGTAAAGGCCCATGGGGACAGACTATAAGGAAAACTTTTTTTAAAAAATATTCTTTTCCAATATGCTTTATCATGTGATATAGAATATAGTTCTCTGTGCTGTACAGTAGGACCTTGTTGTTTATCCATTCCATATACATCTGCTAACCCTAACCTCTCACTCCGTCCCTATCCTAACCCCCTCCTTCCCCTTGGAGAACAAGTCTGTTCTCTATGTCTGTAAGTCTGTTTCTGTTTCATAGAAAGGTTCATTTGTGTAGTATTTTAGATTCTGCGTATAAGTGATATCATATGGTATTTCTTTCTCTTTCTGACTTACTTCACTTAGTATGATAATCTCTAGTTGCATCCATGTTGCTGCAAATGGCATTATTTTGTTATTTTTTATGGCTGAGTAGTGTTCCATTGTACATGTATGTACCACATCTGCTTTATCCATTCATCTTTTGATGGACATTGAGGTTGTTTCCATGTCTTGGCTATTGTGAATAGTGCTACTATGAACACAGGGGTGCCTGTCTTTTTGGATGAGTTTTGTCTGGATGTATACCCAGGAGTGTGATTTCTGGATCATATGGTAATTCTATTTTCTGAGGAACCTCCATACTGTTTTCCATAGTGGCTATACCAACATTCCCACTGTGTAGGAGGATTCCCTTTTCTCCACACCCTCTCCAGCATTTGTTATTTGTAGAGTTTTTAAAGATGGCCATTCTGACTGGTGTGAGGTGGTCCCTCATTGTAGTTTTGATTTGCAGGGACAGCTTTTAAATGTACCACTTATGTTGTATATCTCAGTCCTTCTTCTGGGCCCATACTTAGTGAAGCAGACAAATGAATCTAGAGTTATATGATTAGCTGTTAAGCATTTAATAACAATGACTAAAACATGTATTAATTGCTGTCTCCTTTTGTGATACAGTTAAAGGAATGTTCATGTGAGAAGGTGATATGAAGCAGCTATTATCCTATCACTATTTACTCTAATAGTCAAACTGGGACCATGTGGTCAAAGCTGAAAATATTCAGATAGTTCATCTGCTTCATTCCAAAACTCAAACTTGTTAATGCTATTATTTTTTTTAATTCCAGTAAAAAAATAATTATTCCAATAGAGTAAAATATGGACCTCTCTCTGTCCTTAGGTTCACTTTTGACCACAGGCGGAAGAGTCACTGTTCTCATGGATGAGACTGAGAGAAGAGAATTAACAAGTGTGACCCATCCCCATTCTCTCTTTCTGATACACCTGCTAGAGGAAAGCACATGCTCTCTCCACCACCTTCTTTAAAATTTTACGAGGGCAGGACCCCATGGAGAAGTCTTGTATGTTCCCCAGTTGAAACTCCATGGGCAATTTCAATTTCAGGGTGTAGTCTGAGAAAGCCTACATGGCTAACAGACTGAAAGACAATTTCTCCAGTTTAGGCTTTATCAATATTCTTGGTGGTCTTTTGATCTCTGTCTGTCTGATCCCTGTGTCTCTCAATTGATTCCAACTTGAGCAGGGAAAAAGAAGGATGCTATTTATTGTTCTCTCCTCAAGTTGCAACACTTATTGATGTTTCATTTATTTGAATTTTATAAATTTATATTGCTCATAAACTCCACTGAATTATGATTCAATATTTCACCATCACTTAATTATTTACCTCTATAGCAAAGTTAGAGTTTTCATTATATTTATAATAGCTCTATTAACTTTTCATTACTTAGATGAAATTGAATACTAATAAAATCTCAAACAATGATCATAGATAGGAAACTTAAGTGACAACAAACTACAAGAGGTGCAGAAGAAATCAACTCAAGTAACATTGAAACTTACTGGAGGATTTAGAAGCCAGGAGTGTAAATTGCTTTTTTTTTCTTTTCTTTTTTTAACGTGTTCTATTTAGGTCCACTTCCAGGAACACAGTACTACCAGGTTTTTAGTGGAAAGAGTTACAAGTTTTTCAATCTTTGAATAAATTGGAAATTTTCCAATTTTTCCTTACTTTCCTTGAGCAGCTTAGGCTCGTTGTCCTATTTCCCTGATTTTGTGTAAATTCAGTCATATAGACAAAGTGTCTTCAACATAACATTTTAGAGCCAGAACTTATCTGGCTGCACAGCAGTTTCAAAGGCTCTTTACTATGTCTTTGTTTAATTCATTAATAAATGAATCATCAGGAAGTGAAATGATTTCCTTTACATATAGTCACTATTTGTTGTTCTTCCTCAAGAACATAGGTTTAGGGTATATATTTTGATTTCCCATTCTCTTAGCCTTTGTTCTGTATTCATTACATTTTATTTTACATTTAAACTAAACCTCAACACTATCTCCCCAAAAATCCAGGAGAAAATGAGAAAAAAAAAGGAATTTTCAGATTCCCTTGACTCCCTTTAATATTTTTTGTCCTTCAAATATAAAGGGACACATTATCTGTAGGCCAAGTGCTTTGAGTTCATTTTCCATTTATGAAAATCCAAGCATACAAATATCCCTGTGCTCTCAGAAATGCAAGCTCAATTTAAACTATGTCACTAAGGAACAAAGGCAATTAAATTAGCCTTTCCTGTTCTCCTTGATGCCTTTCTCCTGACCATACCACTTTACTGATAATTTGTTTCAAAAATCATGTCAAGAGAGCTCAAGATCAAACTCATATGGTACTCACCCTCATAAGTGAGTACCTCACTTCACCTCTGGAAGAAAAAGTCTTGGGTAAGACTGACTTATTTATGTTCCACTCTGATGAAAACTTGCCTCAGGAGCCCTGAATCTCTTCATTGACACTGATGTGCCCTCACCCCAAATTTACCCTTTCATTTCCACTTTAAATGTCACTATGGAAGTATAGTAATTAGAACAAATAAACGTGCTTAACATCACCTCCAGTTTACTTTTGCTGATGCTTTTCCTTGTCCAGCTTAGAAATTTAAACCCAGAAAGGATCTTAGCAAAAAAAGAGTAGATTAAAATTGCTGTGTCATTTCATGACTAACATGAAACCCTTTGGTTACTAGCACAGATTCAAAGAATGCCCTGAATGGGAAAGTTACAGTTAAGAAAGAATTTGGGAGTGGTATCCAAGCTATTTAATTAACGTAGTCAACAAGAGGAGGAATATAATTTTAAAATCCAGAGTGTTAATCATGAATAATTTTAAATTCTATTCTGAGTGCTTTGTTCTTAGAAAGGATAATAGTTCAGGTCTGTGTGGACTAGTCTATATAGCCAGCCCCTAGCAAAGTGCTTCATGCTTATCAGCATTTGTTGATTGACTTACTAACGTTTTTCAGGTGATTGATTTTTTTATCTTTCCTAAATATTTTGATGAAAGAACTTCACTCCATTTCTTAGTAGTCTGAGAGTGCTTGTCTTTAATGTCTAGGAAACAATCATAAAATATAGAAAACATAATCAAATCCATCAAGACATACCCCTTCCTCACAAAACCAGGCAAATGCACAAAGGTTAGATACGCATACTCCTGTCATTCTGGGGATTTATGTATGAGAAACTGGTTATTGTCATCACAGGGTTTTATGTGATTATTTTTTCTCTTTAAGAATAACAGATGTAATGTCCTTTGGATATTAATGGAAAACCATAGTTAATACTGAGAATCCACATTCGTACAATGGAAAAATGTGAATCAAATTCTAAGCATTGCTTTGCGTTGGATCAAGGAATGCGGAAATGTTTAACTGTCACTTTTTTTTTTAACCTTTTTGAGTCAACCTGTGAAAAATAACAGGAAGAAATGTCAACCCAGAGACACTGTCCATCAGTCTATGGCATAGTACAAGTGTCTGGTAAACATATTAGAACCCCATGGGGATTCACTTGGGGCACTGCCGTTTTATATTTTTGCACTTATGCAAAAAGCCAAATGCTAAGTTAAACTCATGCAATTATCCATATATTCCGTACAAAGACCTAAATTATTTGGGGAATGATGAAGCTGAATGACCAAGAGAACAGTGATAAGTATTTAATGATTCTTCTCCACATGATCACACTACAGTATTAGACCTGTTCTCCCTTTCTTGCTTTAAGGGTCTATTCCTAGTGATGCCAGGAATGGCTGACAGTTCTGCTAACTGTGCAAAGTTGGAAGAGGAACATAGCTAAATTCTTCTGCCCTGTCTTCTGGAGAGGTCATTCTTTCAAGCAGCGCCTTAGCAATTCACTTCAATTTTGAGGAAATGAGTTTTTGTTACTTGACTACCCCATTCTCAGAAATACCTTTAGCTTGTCAATAGGAAAGGTCCATTTGGGGTTCAGTCAATGTGTAAAGGAGGTTTTTCAGTCACGGGAGATTCTTACCTTTCAATAGAGCTACTTTCCCACCTCTCCTTTCCCAGGCAATTCCCAGGCTTTCTTTCACAGCTGTATTGTTGGAAAACCATTACCCCTCCGAAATGGTATGAGGATTGTGATCTAAAACTTGACTGTAACCATTTCAAAGTGCTAACGTTAGTGGTAATGCCCCCTCGGTGACTAAAGGAACACCAACTGAATTGAAATGTTCTCTTGTTAATGGAAAAAAAACCCTCCACAACTTCAGGGAAAGTGAACAACAATGACACTTACAATGGTGAGAACAGCAGGGAGCTCTCCTGTACATACCAGTTGAAAGAATCATGTCTTGGTCATATTGGGGATGACTTTCTATCAGGTGTGATTTGGGTCTCTAATGCTGTAGGCTTTTGGACTCTGAAGAGGAATGAAAATGCCTCCCTGGGAAACCTGAGTGCCATTAGATAAAGGATATTTAAATGGCCTGGGGTGCAAATATGACACATTTCCTAATATGTCAGAACAGAGTCAGAATTTGACAACCTCCAAATGGCACTAATTCAGAAACCCATTTTTTAATCAACTTGGCTATCTCCATATGTCTATTTTTATATTTTTTGCCTGTCACCCTAATTTAAAGTCATTTTGACAAGGGTGCTATTTTGGGTTTCCATTTCCAGTCCCTCTCTATGCCTTTGCATTTTCTGTCTTTTTAATTTCAATTGTAATCCAAACTAGATATGAGAATAATAAGTATATCAGATTGTGCCTTATGTACAGTTGGAATTCAGGAAATGCTGACAGTTTCTTGCAAATATATAATTCATATTATTCCTGTAATTAATTGTGATCTCACAATTACAATAGTAGCTTATTTGACTCTAGATCAAAAGTCAGTATTCAGGAGAGATCAGATCTCTTGCTAGAGTGACCTCAGTGCTCTAAGTATTCAATGAATATTAATTGATGGTGATAGAGATATTAATGAATGGTAAAAGATGATGCTGGCTAAAAAGGAGCAGATAATGTCTTTTAACTTAAATTTTAGATTTTTATATAGTAATAATTGATATGCTACTTTTATCTACTTGATATACTACTTATCTACTTTATGCTACTTTTATCTCCCTGCCCAATTCCTTTTCAAAAAAAAAAAATTCTCAGGCACAGAGAATCATCTAAAAACTGAGAGATCTATTCCTTACTGAAAAATCCCTTCCTATAATTTTTCCCAGTCTAATTCTGTAACAAGTCAGCTTTTAAATTGCACTGTCAAGAGGGTAAAATTTCTTCACGTATATTAAGTTGTAGCATTAAGTTCAATAACCATTCTTTTAAAATGAATAGTTTACTAGACTTGCACTGACTCTCCAATTTTCAAATAAAGTCTATAGGTAAACTTTCTCATTTTTATTTATGGGGTCTTGGAAGAAATAATTGTTGAGTTATAAGACTCACAATAGCTATGTTTCAGATTTATAGTGCATGCATATATCTTTCAGAATGCAGAACTCTTGCACAGTATGATATGCACTTTGGGCGTGCATCAAAAAGAATTTCCAAATTTTATATTGGCATGTGGAAGAAGAGGGTGGATTATCAGTGATATTGAGATATTAATTATTCAGTTTCACTGCCATGCGTTATGAATAATGTATGTGACATTCAGCGGTAGAACAGCAGTTCCCATCAGCATGCAATACTCTATAAACATGTATAGGAACACCGGGGCATTCCTGATGTAATTAACTGGTCCTGTATCTTAGTATGAAGACGTCATCTTCATCAAGATGGGTAGGACAGGCCTCTGTTATCATATGCCTCTGATGCTGGCCCAGCAGGTGGCATGAGATGGAACATAATCAGTAAGGCAAAGTGGATTCATTCTGTTGGGAGAGAGAGCTTAGAAAAGTTTGAAACTGCCATCTATGGCAAACTGAGGGAGAAAAGAGAAAATGAAACTTTCTTTCCTTGTTCTTTTTTCTTTCTCTTTTAGCTTCTTTTTTAATGTTCTTTCTTTTTAACAGTATATGTTTGCCAGCACTTAATTAGCATCAGAAAATAAGACTAGTCATTACAAGCTCAAATTCTGGGGCAATTCTCACAGCTTTTTCCAAATCAGTTCTGAGATCCACGAAACTTTATTTCTCTAATAATTTTTTCAATTGAAGAAATGGTGAAAATAACACCCAGACTAACATGTTGGTATGAGGATTAAATGAGATAATTCTTAAGAACAAAATAATGATCATAATTATTATTGTTATTGTTATTGAAGATGCACCTTATTTTACATAGCATGCCAGGTACTGTGAGAACAACTGTGGATAAAATCTTAGTTAAAAATAAGAAAAAAAAAAACACGGGGATTGAAAAATAAACTCAAAATGAAGTAAGAATGAATTTAAATTTATTAAAAGTTTGTGAATATATGGTGACATAAGCTATTTTTTTCTGCCTCGACTAGTTGGCATGAACATCATAAGAAAGATGACTAAGGAGAAAGTTCAAGTTTTATGCGAAGATGGCACAAAGCACTTTATGACTCTCTCCTCAAAAGTCAACTCTGGGAAAATTGAAGACAGAAGGGAAACATGGACGCCAAGAACTAATCAATCAAACAAACAATAACAATAAAATATGAATAACCAACAAAACAATCAAGACAGTAATACAATGACCAAGTGTTGCCTTAGACTAGGGTGTTTAGGCATGTGTGACTGCAATCTGGAAAAGAAGACACCTGGAGGGAGAAGATAGCTTGAAGAAATGTTCTAGGTTTTGTTCCTGCCTTGGCCCCTGGTAGTTTTATTTCTTTAGAATAAAACCCCACAACAATTGCTTAAGCCATCTGTAGTAGTTTCCTTAGGTTATATCTGTGCTTTGAAAAGCCTGGAGTTGACAAATACAGGTGAGAATTTAGTACCCCTTAGGCATTATTGCTTCAACGCTGACCATAAGATTTTCCTGATGGCCTGATGGAAAATGGGAATAATCAAACTGGCTAAAATTGTCACACACAAAAAGGAGGTCTGACTTTGAAGCCTTATTCAATCCATATTAGCAGACCGCACCTGACAACCTGAAGACCACATAAGTTCACAGACCAAACACTAGGTAACTGAGGAAGACAAACGCCATAAAAGTAATTGGTCCACAGAAAGATTTGCAGTAAAATTATTGCAACAGAGAGACAAACATTTTTTAAAGAAAATAAAGATGTTAGCAATAAAAATAAACAATTTGAGATGTTACATTTAAAAATGTTAGGATTGAAATAAAAACAAAGTAGATGGAGCTCATCATAATTAGGATACAGTAGAGAAGAAATTAGTAGATTGGAATGTCAGATTGAAAAACTCCCAGATAACTTAAGGAAAGGCTAGACTTGGAAAATATATAAGGAAAACTAAGACATATAATAACAAACTATAAAAATTAATAGCATTTTTCCATATCACAGATGAATAACTAAGACATAGCATAAAACCCTAGTAATAAAAAATAGTGTCGTTTGGTTGGGGGCATTGATTAAAGGACCTAGAGACAGAGCCATATGTATAGCGGCATAAAATACCATAAATATGTTGCTGCAAATCAAAAGGATGAGGGCAGGTTGTTCAGTCTATAAAAACTGGCTCACAGTATGAAAAAAAAAATCAACCCTAAAATTCTATCTTTATGTGACACCAGGTAGCTCCTATTGAATTGATTACCTAAAAGTGAAAGATAAAACTATAAAATTAGTAGAAGAAAATGTGAAAATGATTTCTTCCCTAGGGAGAAGGAATTCTTATGCAAAACTTCTCACCAAAAAAGCTTTTTTAAAAGGATTTATTGAATCACATCACAAATAATAACTTCTGTCGGTGAAGAACACTATAGACAAAATTATCAGAAGAATGCCAAAATGGGAGAAAATATTTGCATCTCCAAAATTCACAATCATTGAATATTCCTTCTGCCCCAATTAAGGAGATTTTTGTCAATCAGAAAGAATTATACAGCAGTTCCAAAGAACATATGAGCAAAGGTTATAAACTGTAATTTACAGGAGAGAAATTCTAAAGTTCTAATAAGATATGAAGATATGCACAATGTCTTTAGAAATCAGAAACATGGAAATGCAAGTAACAATGGGATATTAGCTTATACCTATTCCTCTGGCAAAACTTTAAAAACTGGACAATTCTGTGTATGGCTGTTAGAATATAGCAAGTCTCAAGCATGGATGGTGGCACTGTAGACTGTGAAATCTATTCTACACAACAACCTTCCAGGACACCGTCAAATTCCTCTAATGCATACATTTTATCCTAGCAAAATAGAGAGCATTTATTAGGCTGTACAATACAGTGTCCTGATCGGTGGTAAAGAATTACAAGCAATTGAGGTACCCATCACATGGAAAGTAGATTGGAGAAATGTAGTGGATGCACATCATACAGTAGAAGAATGAATAAACACACACATAACCGAGCATGGCTGGATCTTACAAATACAGCTCTGAGTTATATACATACATACATACATAAATAAGATACAAAGCACGATATCACATGTAATTTTAAAAAATACTTGCATATAATCAGCATGTGTTTTAAAAGAGCCCATAACAAAGATGCATTATAAACATATTAGAATTTTGTCTGTGGGGAGGAATGGAAGAAAAATATCTAGGAAATAAAGGAAGAGAGCAAGGAAGGAAGGGATGGAGGTAAGGAGGGAGAGAAGGAAGGAGGGAGAAAGGGAGAAAGAAAGGGACTAATTCAAGGAGAGTGGGAGGGAAGTTGGAGCAAAAGAAGAGAGGAAATGCGAATGGACCAATAATGATAAAGTACCATGAGTAGCATGATTAATTCATTCTCTTAATTTGAAGTTTTTAAAAAAAGTGACCAATAATTTGTAGGAGAGCATCTCTCTTATTAAGGAAAGATGCACACACACACAAATGTACGTCCTGTTTTGTACAAATACATCTCAGAGTTATGCGCAAACAAATGCAGTAGAAAAAGATGGAAATCATGAAACCCATGACTCAAAACATTTGGTATAATTTGTACATCTAATATCATAGTGTCTGACAAATAATAAATGTTCAGCATGGCATTCATTAATCAAATCATTTATACCATAATTGGTTTAAAAGGAAACTTTTATTCATTAATGCTCTTGAAAAGGAGTAACACATCAGGGTCTACAGCAGTGACCGACGTTTATATGCCTATTGCCCAAGGTCTGGATGGGTAAGGCTCCTCCCCGTCCCTTGGTGCATGGTGCTGGTGACAGAACCAAACCAAACAGGGGAGTAGCTGGGTCCTCAAGGGTACAGAGCTGTTTGCAGGTCCTATAACTGGGACCACAGTCAGAGAGTCTTTGATCTCAAAGAATCGGTTTTTAGCTTGATTTTGATTTTTTGGTTTCCTATTTCATGATCTGCAAAGAACAAACTCACAAATAATTCACCAAATTTAAAATTTCTGCTCTTTGTGAAACACTGATAAGAATGAAAGTACAATCCATATATAAAGAGGAAATATTTGGATATCATATATCTGATAAAGGCCTTATAACCGGTCAGAACTCAGCAATAACACAGCAGCAAAAATTATTTTTTCAATGGTGAAAGAAATGGATACTTTACCAAAAAAAAAATGTATGGCTGGCAAGCAAGCGCATGAGATGAGCACCATTAGTCATCACGGAAACGCACGTAAGATAACCCTACACACCTATTAGAATGGCTATAATTAGAAGGAAAAAAAAGATTACCCATACCAAGTTTTGGTGAAGATGGAGAGAAACTGGAATTCTCATATGTATAAAATATTCCCACTATTTTGAGAAAAATGTTTGCAGTTTCTTAAAATGCTAAACTTATACCCACCATATAACATAGCCTTTCTACTTCTAGGAGAGTTAAAGCATATACATATACTCAGCCTGAACATAAATGTTCATAACTTTTTTTATTTTCAATAAAAATTTAATTATTGCTACATACACTAAAATAGATACATTTCAAAATCAGCTGAGTGAAAGAAGTCCAACAACAACAGGAAAGAGTACATATGAACAGCCACATTTATATAAAATCCTAGACAATGCAAACTAATCTACCATGGCTGAAAGCAGGTTATTACCTGGGGAGGGGATGCGGGTGGGATGGTAAAGGGGCAGGAAGGACAGGAGGGAGGCATCACAAAGGGGAATGAGGACTCTTTGGGGAGTGATAGGTATGTTTATTATCCTGAGATTCATGTTGGGTTCATGGGGGCACACACATGTCAAATCTTATCAAATTGTACCTTTAAACGTGTAGTATATTGTATGTCAACTGTATCCCCAAAAAGCTGTGCTTTTTAAAAAAAGAAATCGGTAGGGATGATATAAAGGTACAGTAGAAGAAAATCACCCAATAGCATCATGAGGGATCTTTATTTAACTTGAACATATGCACCTGAGTGCTATGTCTAAAATTCAGGGCAGGCTTGCTAAGGTACCATTGCAGTCAGTATCACCAAAGCCTGGAGTGCCCCATTAGCTATTCCCCTGCGGAAAACAGCAGGACATCCAGCTCTTGACCTAAACTGATATTTTTCTTACCTGTAACTCTCACTTTCTAAAGCCCTCGAGTCACAAGCACAGACTCTGTATTTGATATAAATATATGAGATAAGGCTCACTTTCCACAAGCAAGTAATAGCTTTATTTCAACCAAATTATTTTAAAAACAATCAAATTTTAACTATGTTTCTCCCTCCTATTTAACATATAAAAATTCAACTTTGGCCATAGGCAGCAGCAAAAAAATTCTGGGAGGTCTCCTATACTTCTTGGTCATCAGTGTGCACTGGTTCCCTCTAAAAAAACTTCAGGTTTATTTCTAAGATTCCCTTAGTTCTCTCAGCCCTGCTAATTCTCTGACTCATCAATCTTTGCCAAGCAGGCTTGCCAACCACACCACTTTTCCACTTGGAATTCTGGATAGTTTCTTGGAAAATCTCTATTTCCCATCGATTGTCCTTACCATAGAATTGCACAACAGCATGCTTTCTCCAATCTCCTGATTGTGCCTTTAGCCTCAAAGAAATACTTTCTTTCTGTTCATGTTTCTTTGTGCCTTCTTCCTCTAGGGAACCTAGACTGATTGTTTCAGTGGATTTTGGTTTTAGGAAACAAATGCCAAGTAAGGGGAGTGTCATGCAGACCACGGCTTTTCCTTCCTGCCAAAAATGCCTCTTAAGAAAAGGCAGCTCAGAGTCTGTTATTTGCAGAACAGAAGAAAGGAGGGGAAAAATTACAAGGAGAAAGAGAAAATTGATGTCTCAAACATTTCTCAAGGACACAGAGTATTTGATTTCCAAACGATTTTGGTGACATTTGCTAAAATATTTTTGGAAGTCCAATCCAAGGAAAAAAACCTATTGAAGCCTGCAGTGCCTTACAGAGCATTGCACTTGCTCTACTTCATGAGTAAGACTAGTAGAGCCAGCATCTACCCTGGCAGAAGTTAAAATAGACCAGATAACAACTCTAAGATTAGGCTGTGAGAATTCACGTGTGTGAGTCTATGCGTGTGTGTGTGTGTGTGTTTGTGTGTGTGTGTAAGAAAGACAGACAGACATATGGACAGAAACATAAACTGCATTGTTCATGAAACAAGATGCTGTAGTTTACATCAGTTATTTTCTCAGATACTGTACTACTCTCTTCTCACTTCAGCCCCTGTGAGAAAATATTTTATTTGTAATCTCTATTTTAAAAATTAGGTTTAGAGAAGTTAAGTGACTTGCCAAAAATACGCAATTAATGTGACAGAGGTGAGATTTGAAATCAAATTTTCCTCTTTTAAATGTCTTAATATTCAAGTTTTATCAGCAGAACTGGATTCAGATTTTGCCTTGACAATTTAGCACACAATGTGTACTTTTCTATAAAATGGGGACAATTATGTAACCTCATGCTTCCTACTCCTAAAGGAACCATGCCCACAAATGCAACAGACTGATAAACCAGTTTGATGTTCTAAACAAGAGCAATTCCTCTGCTCTCCCTGAAGATACTATGAAAGTATTTCCAAATCATTTTGATGGTGTATATCCTTAAAACATTAAAATGTTTTGTCTCTTTGGTGCAAATCCAGGCTTCATATTAATGCATAAATAAATTCTAGGAAAACAAACTGTGACAAGCTTTCTAAAAGCAATTATTTACTCTGTTGGTGTTGTTAATTCTTTACTGGCAAACATTTGTTATGAGCAATTTTTAATAGGTAACCAAGAACTACAAATGTAGAGGGAAAAGCTAGTCACACTATAAGACACCTAGGGAAGCAAAGTTGGCAGTCATATAGCAGATTTCTTCCATGTTTCTCCACACCCTCTTGCCACCTCCTTCCCCTTCTCAGGTTCTCAGGATTGGTCTTGTTGGGTTTGATGTGTTGGGTCCCTGTCAGAGAAGGGAGGAAGAAGAGTGAGGCCAAGGTCTTTAGTCAACTTTCTGCCTCTCAGTGAGAGTGACTTCGGTTGTCTATATCCCTGAAAAGACAGCCTGTTCTATCAGACTTTTCCTCTGTAGGGGATTTGGAAGCCTCTCTTTCCCCTCATTCCTTCAGCCTGGGGGTAATAACATTCCTCCAGCAAATAGTCAAGAAATCTATCCCTTTCTTTCCGTTTTCTATAACCATCCACACCTTTGTAATTAATTTCTTTGTAAATAAACCTTCTGCAAATTACCTTACTTTGAGTGTGCCGTCTGTTTCTTGTTTGGACCCTGATTGATACAAATTATTATGTAAGCTTCCAGAAATGTGCTTACTTATGGAAGCTTTTATACATTTTCTTCCTGCACAATTAGTGGCATTCTCTGCACAACCTTGCTTTTTTAATTAATAATGTAGCTTGTAGACTTTTCCACTGTTAGCACAATAAAGGTTTACTGTGTTAAAATAAAGTAAGTTTTAAAGAGCGTAAAATTTGGAAGGCTATCAAAGAAAGGTAAATATTATGTATAATTACAGTGCTTATCAGCACCAGAAGAGCTTAACCCACATCATTTTTTTTTTTCATTTCCCACAACTTCAGCATCTATTTAATGAGAATTTAATGTCACCACAGGATTGAAACTTATTCCCCTTCCAGAAAGGAAAGTCATTCTTTTCTTCCAATCCAATATGTCAATGATTTCCTTTAAAGTAAATCCTTTCATAGCTGCCTAATAAAACAGGGCACATTGACCACCTCAGTAAAGAGTATGTATCTCTTGAAAGTAAAAATTATCAAGGATCAGGTGGGCCTTATTACCACTGGGATGAAGGCTGAACCATATCAGATCAGCACACTGTACACCTTAAACTTATACAACATTACATATGTCAATTATATCTCAATTTAAAAAATTAACAATTCTTAAAAATAGCTCATATTGGCGTCTACAAAACCACTGCTGATAATACTGATTATAAATTTTTTCTATAGACTAGTGTATCCTTTGAACAGATTTAGAACATTTGTAGGGGGTGGGGAGGGCATGAGGCCATCTTTTGACTCTGAGGAGGAGTTAGCAGGGTGTGTGTCTGCTTTGTTCAGCTTTCAGGCATCTGCAAGAATCATCTTCCTTGTGTAGCTACCCTTCACTTACATAAACTGTTTCATGAGACCTTTAAGTAAACCCACCCACATGTTTTCAGTCTCCTGACATCTTCTTAACTCTCATTGATATATTTATTATCAGAATGTTCTAATAAAATCATTGGAATGCCTTCCCAATTATATAAATATTCTAGAGAAGTGTTAAATAGCATTAACAAAAGAAATAAGCTGTTGAAATCTAAAAGGAATAACATAGCTCTGAGAAAAATTGTATTTTCACAGAAAATAAAACCATATGGCCAAGTGAGAACCACTTTTCCTTATTTACATCATCTTATTATTAAAAGTTCCGTATGCTATTTCTGGGAGACTGGAACCACATTATGTTTAAACAGATTCAATCCATTCATTTATTGAAAATGACAAAACAGGACAATTGTTTATTTCCCAAAAGAGCATATCATTTTCTCCGTGGTACTCCTTTTCTCTGTGGATTCCATCAGTTTTTGGCTAGGAAGTGAGTTTTCTCTGCCTTGGAGGAGTCTTCCTTCTTTTGGTTGGCAGTTATCCCTTTCTCAGAGTTTATTTCGGCACTAACAGTCAAGAGTCTTGTGGAACTCTGTCTCTAGGCTCGTGTAATTCCTTTTACCTTTTTAAAGCTAAATTAGTCTTTTTAAGCCAAAAAAGAATGGGGATTTTCTATGAATCTCAGTCTGAAAGTATGTTATTACAAAAAACACTGTAATTTCCTACAGAAGTACTTTAAAACACTGGATATCATCCTCACTTACAGACCTATGTAACTATTGAAAAACTTTAAGATATCTTTAAGATAAAGACGGGCATTGGTGTAATGTACACATTAATTCTACCAGAGGTCCCAATGTAATTCAGTGTTACACATGGTAAGTAAACTATAGACTCATACTATATCTTAGATCTGATCTAAATTTATGATGGTATGGTAAGCCTAAAAATGCTTCCCCAACGAAAAGTGTCTACCCTCTAATCTCTGGAATCTGGGAATATACAGTATATTCATGTTCAGATGTTATTAAGGTTACTGACATTGAAATGGAGAAATTATCCTGGTTTATCCAGGTGGACCCAAAACAGTCACATGGACCCTTAAAAGTAGAAGAGGGGGACAGAAGAAATTAGTCACAGATGCAGCTGAAAAGGGAGACAAAAGAAAGATTCGAAGTATGAGAAGAACTGGGCATCCTTGGTTGGCTTTGAAAATGGAGGAAGGAGGCCGCTGAGAAGCTGCAAAAGACTCCCAGCAGGAAATCAACAGAGAAACAGGGACCTCATTCTTACAAATACATGGACCTCAATGTGCCAATAACCTGAATGTCCCTGGAAACTGATGCTCCCCAAGAGGCTCCAGAAAGGAAGTAAGCCATGCAGACATCCTTATTTCAACCCTGTAACGTAACATAACTGACTTCTTATTGAATCTATTCCTTTAGCTATAACCCCTGTGCTCTGTTGCTTATGCTTAGTCATGCTGGTTTTTTACTTTTGTAAAAGAATATTGCGTATAGCCCGAAATATACAGGAGAGCCCATTCTCAACACTCTGACCTTTAAAGGTATAACACTTTGCCATTTATGCAGAGGTAAAAAGTTGCAGAACAGAGAAAAGCATTTGTCTTGCTGGGGATTTATAGGAACATTGTTAACACCCTTAGGTGGATAGCTGCAAGAACAAAGGATCCCTGCAACACGAAGTTTGCTACGACCAGCCAACACCCTTGCCCCAGCCTTTAGTATAAAAGAAGCCTGAACTCAGGGAAGATGGTTTTTTGGGACACTAGTCCATAATCTTCTCAGTCTGCTGACTTTCTGAATAAAGTCATTTTTCCTTGCCCCAGCACTTCTCTCAATTTATTAGCCTGTCCTGCAGTGACCAGAATGAGCTTGAACTCAGTAACAGTAAGACAAAGGCAGACAAGTCAAGTCCGCTGACATACAGAACTGTAAGTGAATAAATTGATGTTGCTTAGGCCACTGAGTTTGTGGTAATTTGCTAAGGCAGAAAAAAGAGCTAATACAGTAGGTAAGCTTTGCTTGCAATAATTTTGATGGTCTAGATCCTTTTAAATGATCTGATCAATGTTATTTTAAATTTTACTTATTTTTATTTTTATTTTTTTTTAAATTTTATTTTATTTTTCTAATTGTATCTATCTTCCTCAACAGGCAGAGGACGCCGTGAAGTAAGATGTATCACTACCCAAGTAAGACAAAGATGCCTTAAGACAATTGAGTGGTCTTCCACACTACATATAACTCTTTAGTTCATCTACATGGTTTCCTAAAGAGTCAAGATGTTAGCACAACCTAAGCCCTTTGTCCTTGTTTGTTTTAGTATAGATGGCTATGTAACAAATTTCAGCCAATCCAGCACCCTGTGCCTCTGACCATGTTCTTTGGGGTTATAGTGGGGAGATCTGCTTAAAGGTATGAAGGAAAAGAAAGGAAGCTGATACACATAGAAATGACACAGTCAGAGACGGAGAAAGCTTAAGGCATTTAAGTCTATGGTCCGGTTATGACATAGGCACCGTTCTAAACTGATATGGGGTAATATATTATTTTTTCTTGAGCTAGACAAAAATGTGTTTCTGTTACTTACAAATGAAAAGAATTGGTGGTGAGTATTGTGTTTATTATTGAGCCTGCAACTAATTATTGCAAATAGTAGCATAAAACAACACAAATTTATTATGTTACAGCTCTGTTGGTCAGAAGTCTGACAAAGTTTTCACTTGGCTAAAATCAAGGTCCAGCAGGGCTATATCCTTTCTGGGATGCTCTGAGGAAAAATATATTTCCATGTCCTTTTCAGCTATTGGAGGACATCCTCATTCCTTGACTTGTGGCCTCTTTCCTCTATCTTCAAAAGCCATCAACATTCCATCTCTCTGTGACGTTCTTCCATGGTCACACCTCCCTCTGATTTTCTTCTGCCTCCCTCTTTCACTTTTAAAATATCTTGTGATTACAATGGACCCAAAATAATCCAGAATAATCTCTCTATTTTAGGGTCAAATGATTAGCAAACTTAATACCAATTGCAATGTTAATTCTCCACTTGCCATATAACCTAACATATTCACATGTTCTGGAAATTAGGCCATGGAGAGCCTTGTCAGGCATTACTACATCTACCATAGGCACTAAGAGAAAGCAGAGTAATGGTCAAGAGAATTGGCTTTGAAGTACAGAAAAATGGGTCTCATATCCTGCTTCTTCCTTTTTGTATGACGGCAGGCATGTATCAATATATTCTGAGTCTCAGCTTTCCCAACTGTAACCAACTGTAAAATAGAGGCAATAGGGGCTACCTTCCAGGAGAGCTTTAAAAGTTAGATTTGTGAAGTATTTAGAAAAGCACATAGTAATAATATGATAAATGTTAATAAGAATTGAATTAGAAAAGAAAATGTCACTGGAATCCTTGCTCAGAGAAAAGGAAGACAGTGACCATGATAAAGCATAAAAACAATGATTCTTCTAACTTTTGGGTATATGTAGTACTGAAGAGAAGGGTCAAGAGAGAGAAATACCCTTTCATTGCCAATGTTATCATTTAAAAATATCTAATAGGTGAACTCTTCTAGGCCTAGTGATTTCTTTGGTGAGTTAAGTTGTCCCAAAAGGATATTGGGTAAAAAAAAAGGGACATCACTGCTCATAAAGTAAAAATTGATTTAAAGCGTATTTAGTAGTGTCTAGTACAGTTGAAAAAAGTACATATCTTATCTATTAGTTTTCTAGGGCTGCCATAAAGAAGCACTGCAAACTGTGTGCTTAAATAGAAATTTGTTGGCTCACAGTTCTCTGTTCCATTCCTCTTCCCTAGCTTCTAGTGGTTTGCTGGCAAGTTTTGGCATTCCTTGGCTTTTAAAAGCATCACCCCATCTCTGTCTTTATCTTTTTTGTGTGTGATGTCAGCCTAGTGCACATGTGTCTCTGTCTAAATTTTATAAGGACACCAGTCATATTGGATTAGGGTCCACCCTAATGACCTCATCTTAATTTTATTTCTCCCTGAAGACCCAATCTGCAGATAAGGTCACCTTCTAAGGTACACTTGGGTTTGGGAATTAAACATAAAATTTTGGAGGGCAGCAATTAAACCCACTAACACCTTATGGTAGAAATTCCATTTTAGGAAAGCTATTGCATAATTGTAACAGAACTTAAGTATAATGATATTCATTGCTATATTGCTTTTCAAAGTAAACTATTGAGGAAAAATATCCGTCAAGGTGGTAATAGATACTTATTTTTAAGTCTATTTGCACCACATACACAGCATTCAAAATTATCAAGTTTATGTGTTTCAAGGTGGATATATTGCCAAAACACAGTGTTGAATGGAAAAAAACAAGATACAGTAAAAGAGCTTAGATATAATTTTTAAGTGTACAAAGAAATGACATGCATTGTTTATGTAAGCATAAAGATTTTTTTTTTAAATTGATGAAACAGAAAACAATTTTATGAAAATCAAGTTGGATCTGGATGGAGGGGAAGTGGGCTGATGAGGGAAACAAAGATCTTTCTTTTACCTGTATTAACTTATTTCTTTGTTTTAAAAGGTGTGAACTATTTTTTAAAATTTTTATTGGAGTATAGTTGATTTACAATGTTGTATTAGTTTCAAGTGTGCAACGAAGTGAATCAGTTATACATATACATATACATATACCTACTCTTTTTTAGATTCTTTTCCCATATAGGTCATTACAGAGTATTGAGTAGAGTTCCCTGTGCTAGGTCCTTATTAGTTACGTATTTTATATATAGTAGTGTATATATGTCAATCCCAATATCCCAGTTTATCCCTCACACCCCTTTCCCCTCGTAACCATAGGTTTGTTTTCTACATATGTGACTCTATTTTTGTTTTGTAAATAAATTCATTTGTATAAAAGGTCTGAACTATTAAAAATATATACTGGTAATTCTAATGTAATCATATGGCATCTAAATTGTTATATTATTTACTTGCTTTTCTGACTTTTTTAACCTAAGAAAACTTTATTGGAGAAGAAAAAATTATATTGATAACTCCAAACTTGGAATTATTAGGTTAATGTTTCGCAATTGACATGGGACCCAAGGATAAACCACAGCAAATGAGCAGGCTCTTAATACCATCATTTCTATCTTAAAGCAACCAGATGTTTATGAAAGCACTAGGTAGACACATTTGCATTTTATGTTGCATAAATATACATATAGATTTGCTTGATTTGCATACTAATTTAAAGGAGTTTAACATCAAGTATGTAAGGTAAAATAAAATGCTACAACTTTAAAAACTGAATTAAAAGTTCAGTTTTCAAATCCAAAATTAAAAGAGAATTTTAGAAGAAGCCCATCACAATAGTGTTTTGAGGGATGATGTGGAAATAATTTCTCTGCTGGATAGCACAACTGGGAGGAAGAAAAAGAATGAATAGATTATTTGGGGGAAGTTAGGAGGAAGTATAGTGTAGTGGCTGAGCACAAGGTGTTAGAACTTCCTTCCATCTTCCTCCCATCTAACTGATGCTAAATCCATCAATTTTCTCATTGATTAAAAAAAGGCTAATAAAGATGGATATACCTTAAAGCTACAGACAGTACTATTGAAACAATTTGTGTTAAGAACCTGGCACAATGTTAACACTTTTCTCAAAAAATCAGATGTTGACGTGTTCATTTGTTATTCTGAGAAACCAGTGCATCATTTTCTGGACTGTGGCATGGAACTGACTAAGGAACACCCTGAAGACTGTCAAGTAAAAAGAAATCTGGATGTGGGTAAGGAGAGATATTACTCAAATAGACTATTGCAATAGGGAGAGCACTCCGTGGGTAAGACCTATACTCAGCTCAAAGGCTAGGTGGAAAGGACTTTTGCCCAGAGAGGAGTGAATTAGGCTGGAAAGAAATGGGTGTGGGGCAGTGGGATGAACAGATGGCATGATCTGATAGTTGATCCAGTAATGTTTTTCCCTGAAGCCAGTCAATTCTCAGGAGACCCCATTAAGGAGGAGCTGTTCCCAATTCCAATACTTTCTTAAATTCAAGGGCAAGCCAAGGTCTAAGGACCTGTGGGGAGGAAAGAAAACTGACTAAAATTGGCCAAGTTAAGTTAGAGGATACTTTGTCTAGATTGGTCAGGTAAGATAAAAGCAACTGAGTGAAAAAAAAAAAAAAAAAAAGGCAAGGAAAAAAAAAAAACAAAACCCTGTAGCAGAAGCTGATTGATCCAAATGTGAGTGTAATTGATTGCAATTTGGAAAACACTTTTCCTAAAAAATTATTTTCTGTGTACCCTTCTTAAAAGCAAGCAAATTTAATCAACACCGATTTGTTCATTAGCAAATAGCACTGGATTTATATTCCATTAAAGGTGTTAAAATGCAAAGAAAAATGAAGGTAATTTTTTTCTTAAATGTTGGTTCCAAATTGTTGGCTCAACATTTATTATAGTGATTTTAATTGAGACTCGATAAGGATGCATTTTGATCATTCTATGCCACTTCATTCCATTAAAAATCTTATTCACTTCCCATGTCAGACCTCTGTGTCAACCAGGTTTATCACTGGCATGTTTTATCTTGTAAATTATATATCATCCTTTGACATTACATTTTTATAGATGGCAGAAAGGAGAGAGAAAGCTGGTTTTGGAAAATGTAACCCTTTTTTTAAACATGGAGAAATTTAGTTCAGAAGGTAGGAAATACTAGAGTAGTCACAGAGGCATAGTTAAGGTAAATGGAGCTAAATGACTTTGAGGTTGTTCTCCTCTCTTTCCCTTTTATGCATGAACTCAAAATATTTAACTCAGTGAATGTATTTTATTTTTCTTTTACGTTTTACTTTCACAATTAAAAATAGTTTTAAATATTAATGAAAATAACCATTAATGTATTAGCCATATAGGTTATTGAATTTTGTAAAACATGTAAATAAACTGAATGCAAATATAATTTCCCAGTATAAACAAAATAGGATATAATCATTTATTGTCCTATTACAAAAAAGTTCCAGAGGTTGTAAAAAACTAAAATATAGTATACAAAGAAGAATAAAAAGCACTAGTAATATATATGTAATCCAAGAGTTCCTTTTGTTGACGAGAAAAACCTGGCCTCTGTTCATCAATACCGAATAGAAATATGGAGACAGAGCTTTGGAGGAGTAGAAAGGAATAGCTTTATTACTTTGCCAGGCAAAGGGGGAACACAGTAGCTAGTACCTCAAGAACTGTGCCCCCTCTGGGGAGTAGGGAGAGATCTTATAGTTGGGGTTTGTGGTCAGGGGTAGGCAATAAGGATCAAGGCAGTAACAGTCTTGCATTCTTCTGATGGGTTGGTGGTGAGCTAAGTAGGAGTCGGCATCAGCAACCTTCAGGTCCAACTGGTCTTAGGTCTACAAGCTTGTGGGCAGCACACCATCATTAATCTTAATCAATAACTTCTCACACCTGGAGGGGGTTTCAACTTCTGCAGAATAGCTCAAAGACATTGTTGTGTGTATTGTTGCTGGGGAAACAGGACCTGCCCCAAGGCTGCTCTTAACTGTTTCTCCCAGGTCTCAGACGTGCCATCCCTCCCTTCATTAATTAACAACTGCTTGAATCTGCCCGCTGGAACTCAGGGAAGATCATGGAAGCTGAATGAAGGCTGTTTTCCTATAATCAAAGAAATAGGGGACACAGAGGGCCCCACAGAGCCTGCTCGGTATCACTTTTAGTAAAAATTTCAGAAAGGTATTTTATTCATTTTATTAAATATAACCTGGATTTCTAACTATTTCCTATCTTGACCTTGACTTCTGAAATCTTAGCTCTATTTTAGGATTCTGAAATCCTAGCTCTATATTATTCATGTTTTCTATATCTTCCTTACTAATTTAGAATAGACCTTTGAGATTATGTAAATTTTTTGTTTTGTTTTGTTTTGTTTTGTTTTTGTGGGATCTTAGTTTCCCGGCCAGGGATCGTACCTTTGTCCCCTGCAGTGGAAGTGCAGATTCTTAACCACTGGACCACCAGGGAAGTCCCATGATTATGTAATTTTTAACAAGCTAAGTTATTGGCCCTTAATGTATGGTTGTAGCGAACTATTACATCACATTTGAATTACAAACTTGGAATTGCTAATATTTTATGCTGAAAGAAGTATGAAGCATAATTCTACCTTTCTCTATGAATGGCCTTCCTTTCACTAGTAATCTGGACTTTTCATTGGTCAGTTGGTTGATATGTTTGAAATAAAAGATGAAGTGATAGCAGTAATAGAATAAAAGCAAATGAACCCTAAGAAAAAAACACTCTATTGTCTAGATTTAGATCACTTGATGCACAACTTTCTTGTCCTCTTATCTAATTCTCCTTTAATGCAAAACCTTTGTAGCTTTGGGCTTTTTTGAATAAGCAAAATAGAACTGAAGTAGACTTAGAGGTTTTCTTCTAAGTGGGAAGTATTTGTAAGTATGACAGGCAATGATGTCTTTGAGCTCTCTTGATGACACTCTATAAATAATCTGGCTGAATAAAAGAATCTTGAATTAGTGGTAAAATGCTCAGTCTGGAAGCAGCCACCTGAAGAGTCCCAGATAAATCTCTTAGGGTCTCTTTACCTCAGGAGAGCCAAGGCAAGTTTCAGGGACTGGCAAAATGCCTTACCGATTTATTTCTATAGATCTATACATGATGAATAGCTTCACACAGCAAGTAGAAAACGGGTCATACTCACTTTTTAATGGTAGTTCAATTCAACCAATATTTGTTAAGCACCTTCTTTATGTCAGACATAATAGGTGCTTGGTATCCTAATATAGTTCAGTGTATTCAAATACAAGAGATAGCTGTACCAAAAGAGACTTCCAATTTACATTAAATTACACAATGTAAATACACAGAGGTTACTGGGGAAGGCCAGGACCAGGCTCCAGTTTAGCTTGAGAAGTCAGGGACAATTTCCCAGATGAGATGGTACTTGAGGAGACTCATAGAACAATACAGATGGGTAGCCTTTCAATTACTAGAATTAACTCACTTTATCACTTTCCTAATTATTTCCATGACTACCATTTTACAATAAACACCTGGCATTTGTAAATTTCTTATGTGTTAAGTCCAGCTCTTGAGGAGTGACCCTAAAGTTTTATGAAATATTTAATAATAAAGTTAAATTGCTTGCTGTTAGGAATAATTGAAAACTCAAGTGAAACCATTTTAAATAATAATGGAAACAATTTCAGACTGTCATGCATTCTTTAGGATTTTTGCTTTCATATTGCTTTATTTAGTGCTGTGCTCTTTGTCCTCTGGTGCTGCCTTTTTTTATATGAATATTTCAGACTCAGGTAGTTTTTCCTGGGGCAGTAAAATGATTTCAACTGCTCCAGTCCACCCATTTGTATAACCAACTGTCTAGAAGAAGAAAGAGCTTATCTTACTCCAACCATCAGATATAAATCCTGGACATCAAGATTAATGCTCCAAGTTGGGTCCACCTGGGAACTAATCTCTTTAGATGGAGAAATGCACAGAGAGATTTGATTAAGTTAGTGCCATCCCTGAAACAATCACAGGGACAAATGAATGGGTTTATGCAATTGGTTTAGAAGACGCATCAGCATTTGGCTCTAGAGCAGGATGTGGAGTGAGATGCAATCTGGGTGAATGGAGATTAGTGGGGGAGAGTGGGTGCCTCAGCTCCTGGAAGAGTTGAGATACCTTCCCAGCATCTTCATTTAAACTTCTCTTTACTGGCCTCTGCTGATCTTGTATTCAATACCTATCAGCATATATGTTCTAAGCTTTTGTATTTGGAAACTAAATATGGTGCTTTGGTATAGGTGAACTAGAAGATTTTGGAAGGTCTCCGGGTGTATCAGTATGTATCTATGAACTGCAATACTCAGATGTGTTTTTCAACACCACTAAGCAATTATCTAATTCTCAGGGGACACTATCAATTCCGACACTATCTACCCAAGAGATACCATCAGACCCCATAGGTTAAGGGCACAGCCCAACAAAATTACCCCACCCCAACCCCACCATTTCAGCCACCAAGTCCATATTGCCACATATGCTTCTGACCAACTATAAATCAGAAATTCCTATGATCCCTTCCTGGGTGCAATTAATTTGCAAGAGCAGCTCACAGAACTAAGAGAAACATTTACTTACATTTGCCAGTTTATTATAAAGAGTATTATCAAGAATACAGATGATAGCAAGATAAAGAGGTACATAGGGAGAGGTCTGCAGAACTTGGATGTGCCCCCCTCCCAGCATGTGGACACATTCGCCAATATGGAAGTTCATTAAAACTCCTTGTTCAAGAGTTTTCATTAGGCTTAATTTGTAGCCCCAACTCTCTCCTTCCCAGATGTCAGGATGGATCTGAAATTTCCAGCCACCTAGTCACTTGGTCTTTCTGGCAACCAGCCCCATCCTGAAGCTATCTAAGCACCCCACCCTTGGTTACCTTTATAGCATAAATTCAGGTGTGCTCAGAAAGCAATGAATAACATTCCTTTATAAATAACAAAAGATGTTCCTGTCTGTCAGGAAATTCAAAGGGTTTTAGTAGCTTTGTGCCAAGAAAAGGTAAAAAGACATTTTCTATTATTTCTTATGACTCAAATACTTTAATTTAGAAAACTGGCTTCTAAGATGAAAGTGGCATACATTCCAAGATTGACTCCTTCATTAGGTTTTCAATTGCTGCCACAATAAATTACTACAAACTTAGTGGCTTAAAATAACACATTAATTTTTTTAAACTTGTGTATGTAGTTTACAAGTAGAACATATGTGTAAAAAAGCTAAAATAAAGGTGTCAGCAGGGTTGTGCTTCTTTTTAGAGGCACTAAGGAAGAATCTATTTTCTGCTCATTTGGGTTGTTGGCAGAATTTAGTTCCTTGTAGTTGTAGGACTGATGTCCCCATTTTCTTGCTACCTGTAAACTAAAAGGTTGTTTCCAAATACTAGAGGCTGCCACATTCCTAGACGCAGCCCTCCTTTCTTTGTTTTCAAAGCCAGCAATAGAGGATCATATCTCATTCACTTTAAATCTTTGTGACCATCCTCCATCATGAAAGACTACTTTTAAGCAGAGATTAATATGATCTAATATGACTAGATTGGGCTCATCCAGATAATCCAGGATAATCGCCTCATCTAAAGGTTTCTAAACTTTATCACATCTGCTCCCTTTTACCATATTCACAGATTCATGAGATTAGGACAGGGATATCTTTGGGGACCTGTTATTCTGCCTACCATAATACCTAATCTCCACTTTATTACCAGAGTGATCTCTTTAAAATTATTACAGTTACTATATTAGTTACAGAGAAAAAAGCCAAAATGTTATGGTTGCTGGAGTGTCTTTGTTTGCCTAGGGCGGTTGATAGTCTAAGAGTGATTTACTGTGGGGACTTTGGGTCACGTGGTATCTTCTTGACAACTTGAGGGGCTTGAGTCTGAGATCAGTCATGTGGTCAGTCAACCATGCTTATGCAATGAAGCCCCAACAACAATCCCAAAGCTCAGGTGAGTTCCCTGATTGGCAACACTCTATGTATATAGTCACATCCTTAAAGGGAAAGTAACACTGTCCACAGTTCCACAGAGAGACAAGTTGCAGTTTCATAGCTGGAACTTTCCTGGACTCTGCTGTTTGCAGTTCTTCCCTTGGTAAATATAAGTTTGTATCCTTTATGGGTAATAAACCATAAACATAACAGCTTTCAGTGAGTTCTATGAGTCATCCTAGCAGATTAATGAGCCTCAATGTGGTCTTGGGAAACCTCCTAATTTGCAGTTGATATCAGAAATGAGGGCAGTCTTGTGGGCAGGGCTCCCTTAACTTTGCAGCTCTCCACGGATAATCGTTACATTTCTTAATCCAATATTTTACCATCTGGTTTCTATATCTAGTCCCAATCTAATTTCTAAGCTTCCCTAAACATGTACCCTCTATTCCAGACAAAAGGCTGCAAAGTGATCCTGGCATTTTCTCTGCTACGGTGAATGATTGCTGTACTATCCCATGTTGTTCCTATCTCTTTTTGTCCACACCTTGGGTAGCCCCTTCCCACAGTGACTTTGGATTTACCGTGTTATTTGGTTTGGCTAATGGGCAACAGACAATATGATACAAACAGAGACTTAAAAAGTACTAGCATTTCAGGACGTGCCCTGTTGCTGTTCTTAAAACCCCTGTACTGCCATGTGAATAAGCCTGGACTAGCCTGCTAGATGTTGAGAGGCATGTGGTGACCCTGTTGCTCCTGTGGGCCTCTGCCAACCAACAGACCTGTAAGTGAGTCCACATTAGGTTATATAGCAGTCAGCTGATCTGCCAGCTAAACACAGGTGCATAAACAAGCCCAGCTGATATCGTTACCCAAATGTCAAGAAGGGACTGGACTTAATTGGTTTTGATACATGAACAAGTGACTTATAATGGAAAAGGAGTATAAGGGAGATGCTCCATGTGTGGGTCATGTTGATACCAAGGAAGTAATGCAAGGAAATAGCTGACCTCAGCCCACTGAAGGAACAGAACTTGCGTTGACTGGAAGATATATGGCTCCTGAATAAAAGGAATACTGGTAAATGAGTTACTTATCCATTACAGTTGTTCATACATTTGGAGTTGGATTTGTAATTTGTTGGGTCCACCATAGTGCAACATTATCTTAAGCAGACACATATAAAAACTAGGTTGTTTAAAGAGGTTCAGCCATATTTCAATTAGATTCACAATCTAATCTACAAATTTTTATCATGGCTCCTCTAAATAGCCATCATGCTTACAACCCTTTAGAGAACAATAGAAGAGCAGTGGTTTCTTGCTAATGGACTATTGCATCAGTGAATACATTCGGAATAGTAAGGTAGATATTGCACATTAATGTGCAGATGAGTTTTATCTAGTGCAATCTGCAATATATATTAAGTTTGCACTTAAAATTATAATGCAAGTCTTTCTTAAACTTTAATATTCAAGACTACTGAGTGAGATCAAAGCTCCCTGTTATATACTGAACTGTGTCTCTTCAAAATTCATATGTTGAAGCTCTAAGCTCCAATGTGACTATATTTGAAAATAGTCCCTTTAGGTGGGTAATTAAAGTTAAATGAGGTCATAAGAGTGGGATCTAAACTAAATAGGACTGGTATCCTAAAAAGAAGAGGAAGAGACACCAGAGATATCTCTCTCTTTCTCTCACATGAGCACAGAGGGAATGCCATATGAGGACACAGCAAGAAGGCTGCCATCTACAATCCAAGGAGAGAGGTCTCACCAGCCACCAACTCTGCTGGTACCTTGATCTTGAACTTCCAGTCTCCAGAACTGTGAGAAAAATAATTTCTGTTGTTGAAGCCACCCAGGCTTTTGTACTTTATCACGGCAGCCTGAGCAGAGTCATACACCCTTCTCAGTTAAAACGGATCTTTACAGTTTCCTCTTCATGGGTTCTGGCTTTTTACACTTTTTTTCCATTTTACTTTCTTGTTGTTAGGAACTGCATGATGGTTGTCTTCCTGGAAACTAATTAGTGTTTGTAAATCATTTTAATTAGACCTTTTAATGAAATATTGAGTAATGGAAAATTCAGTATGGCCAAACCCTATAAAAATGATAATTAGGAGTTTACTAATCCTTCAATAATATTTATGCTTGTTTTATGTGCTTAAAATAAACTAAATGATAAATATTATTTTTTAAACTCCACATACATTCTGAACATTTGTGTCTAGACAGTAAAATTGAGAGAAAATTGAAATGAAGACATTTCTATGTAAGGTACATTAGGTCTGCACGGTTTTGCTTTGTATGTGCTTAAAAATTAACATTATTGCAAAGTGGCAAAGCAGTAGGACCCTAAGGTAACCTATGGACTTGGGGTGATTATGATATATCAGTGTAGGTTCATCAGTTGTAACCAATGTACCACTCTGCAGAGTGGTAGGCCATGCATCTGTAGGGCAGGAGATATAAGGAAAATCTCTATATCTTCCTCTCAATGATTTTCCTGTGAATCTAAAACAGCTCCAAAAAATTATGTATGTATGTATGTGTATATATATATACACCAACCTAATTTGTTAATTCAGTGATTTCACAAAAGCAACTAACAGTCTCATAATGACAATAGCATACATTGATAATGTTAAATTTTCACAGATCAAAATTAAAAATGCCATAAGCCACAGGGGGAAGAAAAGAGCAATACGTAGTATAGTTACTACCATGCAAATAATTGGATGAGCCACTATTCCTAAAGCTGTTTTTGTCATTGTAGTTATTCTAAAACATATATTAAGTACCAATGAAATTATAACTTCTGTCTCAAAGATGTAATTTTTGAGATGTCTGACTGTATCTTAGTGGCAAAGAAGATGAAATGGGTTAAAAAATGATTTCCTGCTCAGAGTAATTAGAAATGTTATAGATTAGTGAGAATGGTGCATAATTTGAACAAAGGACATAGGAATGTTAGGAATAAAAGGAATAGTTTACTCATGAATCACTGTGGTAAAGAGGCCTCTATGAGGGGAAGGAACCAGTCAATGTGTCAGGACAACAAATGTGATATGAAGAATTTATATTTAAAGCAACTTTCTTTTCAGAGGAGAGAAACTGATAAGGAGTGAAGTTATATATTCTAGAAGAAGAAGAGTAAAATTCTGCCTAAGGATTTTGCTGATTGAGTAATAGGAATTGGGTAGAAGTTGGACATAAAACCACACAGCTATTTTAACCCCAAGCTCCTGTTAACACTTAGACAAGGAAGGCTTACCATATTGGGATCCAATATTCCCTGTCTAGAGTATACTTTTCTTCACTTTTATAGCATCCTGTATATAAATTCTCACAGCTTTTACCCCATTGCATGAAAATAATTTTTCTCAATACCTATTGTTCATATAATGTCAAATTCCTCCAAACACCAATGAGTAAGATTTATTGTCTTTCCAGCACCAGCACACAATCTGACGGTCAGTAGGTGCCCAATCAGTGTTTAGAGTGGTAAACTGTAAATTCATCCTGTAATTAACTAAACAACTATTTCCCCGTCCCCCTTGGCCATAAAATAGAAAAATGGTATTTCTATAAAATTTCCAAGACCTTAGACTTAAAGAACATGAACACCCAAAATCCAAAAGGGTGCTAGAGATAAGTGGGCAATCCACTTTTTCCTCTTTTCAAATATGTTTATCCATGGTATTTTATAACTTTATACTTATCGATCTATTTATTAAATGAAATTTTTTGATTTTTGAATTTTTGAGCTTTTGCACTCATTGATTTAATTATTGGCTTTTTATATGTATGCTTGTCTGTAAACAAATATAAATCTCTACTTGTATTCTATGCTTTTAGCCTTCACTATACTGTTAATATGCTGAGTGAATCATTAACTAACTGGAGTACTTAAATGTCAGGATCAAGTACTTAAATGACATTAATTAAAAATTAAAAAAAGAAATCTCAGATCATGTAATTTGTTTTGCTTCCAATTTGCTCTGAGATGCAAACAAACCCACTTATTTTTCATAACCTAAATTATAAGTGAATAGAAAAATACATAATATGACTATATCTAAAAATTAAGAAGAAATTTGTTCGTGTGTAAAATTAAATATGCTATAAATAGAGAAAAGCCTTTATTCTGAAACAGAATATGCCACAGAATGTTTTAAAATGTTTTTTATTGCTGTTGGAGATTTTTAAATGACACTTAAGGAAGTTAAATATATTTTATTGCCAAAACAGCACTGCTATGATTCTGCTTCAGACTAAAGAGAAATTGTTTGGATGAGCCAAGTGTGCACTGGGTGGATTCTCACAGTTTTAGGAAAGCTTTTAATAGAGAGAGAGAGAACACACGTATACACACACACACACACACACACACACACACACACACACGTTAAAAACCTTTTAATTTGAATATTTTCTTTTGTATTATGGAATTATTGTTCTTGTAGAGAAAAAAATCTGTTTTTAAGGAAAAAGGTTGGTTTCCTTTAATTAATTCTCACTGTACTACTTTTCATAAAAAAATACATTAGATGAATTTGAAAAACAAACCATCAAATCATATACTTGGAAAAGGATATAGGTATATGTTCCTTCATCTATTACCTAGTAAATAAGCCCTACATGATACCAGGCAGGTTCCATTCAGTCTCTGTTTTAAAAAAAAAATTGACTACTTCTTAAGCCAGCCCTTTTTTGATTTATGAAATGTTCTGGGTTTTTAACACATGGTGATATCTGTTTTCTCTTTTCATTTCTTTTTATTCTTCAAATATTTGTTTGCTTGTATGATTTTACTTCTTTGTGAACTAGTTTTAAAATTTCCAATAAATATTTGAAATATAAAAATACTTACTACACAAGTCCTCTAATATTATTGTTTCAGATTATATAATATATAATATATATGTGTTTGTATTAATTGAAACTAAACCTACGGACAGGAGGAAATATCAGCTGGGTACTCTTTCATCAGATTATTACCTCATTCCATTTCTCCCCAGAGCTAACCATATCTTACATCAGTTTTTCATTCTTCCATCTGCCATAATTTATTTCTTCAGACAAATATTTGCTGAGTGCCTGTTATAGGCCAAACATTCTCTCAGACACTTTGTGGAGAGCAGAGTACAGAATTTACAAAATTTACAAAAATAACATAAACATATGTAATCATAAAAATGTATGTTTTTATGGTTTTGAAATATTTAAACGATGACAGAAACATATATATATTTCTATTTCTCTTATAATTTCATCAACTTTTAAAATTGTTTTCTAAATTTAAAGTTTTTGAGATGTTTACAGGTAAAAGACATTCCTATGAGAGGCTAACAAGAAAAGGAAAAGAGTGAATCTGGCCATTTATATTTGCTTAACTACATGTTTTGTCAGTGCTGGAGAAAAGATACATGAGTATGGAGGGAAATGCTGTGCTAGTCAGTTTTAACACATACATTCCTTAAGCCTCAATTCTGATATTACCTTTGTTTATATTTGTTTATTTCCACTTGTAAATTTTGTTATTTTATTATTTTATATTATCTTATAAGTGGCCTTAAATATTTCCTAAAACTCGATTGAAGAGAAAAACTAATAAATTAAGCATTAACACATATGTATGTATGTGCATATATGTATATATAATATGTATCATACACACACACACACATTTATTTTTCCCCTCCTTTTCTTTCCTTTAAAGGAACCATTTCTGCCATCGAAAGTCACACCACAAGGAATATATGTGGACCAGATAGGATCATATTACATCTAATTTTATCATTATCTTATTATTTTATAAATCTCATACTGAAATGCATATCATAATAGTGATCAAGATTTAGCTGCTAATCAGCAAGAGACAGATTAAATAATATCTAAAATATACAGGCTGTTTTCTAGCTCTACTAAAAACAATGACTTTCTGAATTTTTTTGTTTTTAAATTTCACAGGCTGCTTGATATAACATTTCAAAGATTATTTTATGATTTTGAAATTAAACCATTTACTAAAATGATTAAATTTAGATTGTTTTTTTCAGCTTTTAAACCTACCCTTTAAAACAGTACAAATCCATATGATTAAATAAGCAGGCTAAAAGGTGTGAGAAGAATACTGTTTACTGTATTCATATATTGGCAGTCTCTTAATTATACGACTGGTGAAACCGGAGGAATTGTTTGATCTTTTTCTCCTTTAGTAGACAAATTTTGAGACTCAAAAACAGTGATGGTCTTTGCAAAACAAAAACTGATTACATGTTTAGACAATAAATAAAGAATGGCTGGTTACATGTTATGTTTTGTTCATTTACTTCCCCAGCTGCATTTACAAGGTTTCCTTTGAAACTGCAGTAAAATGAGATGGTCTCTGGGTAGAGAATAGAGAATATAGTGTTTTCTCTTCTTCACAGTGGTCTAGCCCTGCAGCTCATGATGCACAAGCAGGCTCTGAGTTGCAAGGAGATGAGGACACAGTGGAAAGATTTCCTATGGTGGAGGTTATGATCTACTTTACGAAGGTTCTCAGATGAGAGGGTCTGGCCTGGGTGTGTGCACAGGGGCAGCCCGTGGGAGGTGTTGAAGGAAGGACTGCTAGGAAATGTGCAAATAAGAGAAAAAGAGGAAGAAGGACTATGACTTTCCTTTTTTTTTTTTTTCCTTTCTTAATGATTCCATCCAACATCCTCTTAACAAACATTTCTGCTAAAATTTCCAGGTTATTTACATAAGAAAACCAGCGTATGGACCTAGTCAGGAAAAGTGTCTGGCCTAGGACAGGACCTCACACCAACTCCCTAAGCCATTCATGACCAGAAGAGAGCTTCAGCCTGTCACCCTGACTTCATTTGAACTTGGATATCAGACTACGCATGTTGTAGAAGAAAATGTCTAGCTTATTTGCAGTAAAGTGAACTGTGTCTGAATATTGTGCTAGAAAATCTACTGATTTCCTGCTCTTGGCTGAGTTAAAGTTGCCCCATTAGCTCTCAATGAATCTTGTTATTTGAAGGTAGACTAAGGGGGAAAAGGATTATTTTACCAAATGGGCTTTGGTCCTACCACAAGTCTGTAGTTTCTGCGTGAAATACTGAGACTTAGCTCTGAAGCACGGTCTGCCCTAGAGAAAAGACCCAGGAAACGACCCTACTGTAACTGCCAGGGGGACTCAGCCTGCTTCTCTCTGGTTTAAGGGGAGGTGTCAAACAAACAAACAATGAAACAAGGTCTTCACAGCAAATAAATAAATAAATAAATAAATAAATAAATAAATAAAGATTAAACATGTTGACAGCTTGCTTGACTAAAAAAAAAACAAAACATGAATTAAGCTAAGCAAACTGTAAGCAATTAAGCAATCATGCACGCACACTCACACACACAAAGATAATTTCCTAATCAGAGAGATTGTAGCAGTAGTTTAATTACTAACATAGTTCCTTTTCTGTATTTTATGATTTATATTCAAGAGGTATTTTTCTGGGTGACTTAAAACTGAGAAAAGAGAAATACACATACATACCCAAGATAATAAAACATGGGCATATATTTTCAAGATTCTTCTCATCAGAAAATATGAGAAAATAACAATCATCTGAATCCTTTCTTCTCCGTTTCTTTTTTGTTTCTTTTTCTTGCCTTCCTCTGTTTTGGAGAGCAGACTTGCTCTTTTTGTACTATAGGTTCTACAAGGAGAATCCTACATATTTTTTTCAAGTGTAATCAAAAATTTTTTGGTAATATGCTATTAGATTTTTACATTTACACAAACACATATATGCATGTATGTGTGTGTGTATATATATATCTCCAGCTGTACATTGAATAGACATAATGATTAATTTGAAAAATTTAAAGGACTTGGGATTGTATTAGATATTTTGTATAGATGGTCCATTTAAAACTGATTTTTTGGAACAAATACCATTGTACCATAGAGGTTTAGTGAAGCTGAGATCTGGTTTCAAATAAATGCAATTTTTCTGCATTTTTGTGAGAATCAAAGACTTTCATTGTGATTCAAACAGGAATGACAAAGGTGACTTAAGGGTTTCATTTTTTGACTTTGTAGGGAGTGCTCTCTTTGTTACATAGCCTTAAAGATCTCCCTTTCTATAAATCTGACAGTAGATTATTTGCCTTAAATCTAAGAGGCCTAACCATTTGGAGTTTAAAAGTCCTCCATCAGTCTGACTTGACATCATACTGGGATGAGTCAAAAGGCCAGACACTATCTCATTGGGAAAGAAAAATTATCATGTCTGAGTACCAGGAATAACGATTCTAAATATGGACGGGTCTAACTCATTCAACATTTCAATGATGGTCAAGTGACACATGCAGGGCGGGCTCAGCCTCTTCAGCTAGAACCTTAGCTCTTTGGGAAGATGTAGATTTGAAGATAAATGACATATCACTTTTGGGGAATGAATGGAATTTCTAACTCAGACAGGAACATTTCAGAAATCTTAACTATTGCATCACTTTTTTTTCCTTAAGTGTTTTATTCTCTTCATCCAACAAAAGTCACTGCAACATGGCAACCCACTGCCCTCACACATATTTATTCTTGATATTAATTTTCATACATTTGCATTTAAAATGTCATTATAAATATCCATATTTTATCTCCTTTGATAATTACATTTGCAGTTTTTTATGAACTATTGAAAACAAGTGGAAAATAAGTTGTTTTAAGCAAAAATTAAATGAACATGTATAATAAATGGTTCTCAGAAGTGCATAAAATAAATGATGTAATACCTTCTATTTATAGCTCTTTACTAAGGCAATAGACTAAGGGCTAATGACAGTCAACAAAAGCAAAACAATATATTGCTATTGCCAATATCTTTGATGTTATGTAATTGGCTACCTTTTACACCATTCTGCACTGCTTTCTGTCCCAGAAGCCCTTGAATCAAAATTAAATAAGGAAAATTGATATTCAGAGCAAGGAAGGGTCTTTTGGATTGTTTACATGGTCAAGAAAATAGGATGATGTGTTGCTTATGTAGTGAATTTTGGTATCTCCTTGGTCAATCACAAAATAAATTGTCTAGCACTGTCCCTGATATCCTAAATTGTCCTGTCACAGTGATGAATACAAGTACAGGTACATGGACACAAGAGGTAAACACAAAGTGTTAAAATAAAAGTGGTAAATTTAAGAGATTAATAAAAGTGGCAATACCCTGGTTAATTATTTTAAGCCTTATTATTTTCTTAAATTTTGGGAAATAAAAAATATTCTAATTGCCTTGAGAATATATTTGTGTATTTTCTTTCAAATACAGGGATCAATTAGTGGCTGAGATCTAAAAAAGAAATGAAATACTAGCAGAAAAAAAAGTTTTCAGGAAAAATGCTAATTTTGTTTGATGGAAATATAGCTCACTAATGGGCTTTCATGAACGACATTCTTCAGATTTCATTACTAATTGAGACTACTTATCATAGCTTTCACTACGGGATATAGTTAGTACTTTCAACTTACTTTACATGTTTTTGTCCAGTATCAACTATGCATCTGGCAGAGTGAAAGAAACTGAGTATATAGCAATAAACAAAATATAATGGTTTGTTAAGATTTATTGGAATTAATTTTAACTTAATACTAATAAAATTTGCTAACATATGTAAATTTTTTCTATGACATATGAAATGCTTTTAGAAATATCTAATAGATCCTTTTTATGATCCATGAAAAAGTATAAATAGTTATTATCATTATTTCCATGTTATATGTGAAGGATTAAAACTCCAAGAGCTTCAGTAAATTTACAAGTATTTTTGGCTTCTAAGTAGTGGAGTTGAGATTTTAGTGTAATTCTATACTCACTGCCTCATGCTTTGCAGTTGCCCTCTGTAATGTAAAGGTTGCTTGTTCATTTTCTAGATCCTCTACACACTTTTTTCTCTCTATTTTGCCTTTCGCAGGAAGTCCCAGTAACGTCTTCCATTCTAACATGTGAAGAGTTATATTACTCATGCAATTTTAATTAATTAATATGCAAAATTATTCAGAGTCATAGAGTAAGGAGGGAGTGCGTTATGTCTGGTCTAACGTCTTCCAGATAAGTAAAAACATCCATATACTAAACAATTCATCCTTAACTTTTTTTAAGACTCTGGCATGCTATTTACTTGCATGTTCTAGATTTAGTCATCCTTGGAAAGAGAAATTACTTATTCTGAACATTTTCTCTGAATACAATTTAAATCCATTGTTTCCTGGCTTAATCTTGAGAATGTTTGATAAAATCCTATTAAAATGTTACCATCTCTCTAGAGCAAAATGTTTCACCTCTCACCACTTCAAATGTTAATAACCTATTTTTTAACACTGAATAGTTATAGTATTTCTTTAAAGTCTGTATTACCCAAATAGAGTAGCATATGTTGAATCCCATTTTATCTTCATCATTGGGGTTTTATGCACTTAAATTCCATAAATGGTAAACATAGTGAGGCTTTGTATTTTACCGTATGCATCTTCATCTCACTGAATGTTATTCACAGATGATGTTTTATTTGGATGGTTTCTCAAATAGATTATATAAAGACTGAAATCCAGATTTACATTTAATTTCCTATTATTTTGGCTTTAAGCTAAAGTCTGTTATATCCAATGGTTAATAAGGAAATCTTAAGGCAATGCCTAATTCCAGCGAATGAGCTCAGGTACAGATATGCTCTATAGTTCCCTTGATTAATACCATTCAATTACATAGACATATGCATTTCCAAAATCAGCATATTTTGTCTTAAAGTGGCACCTGTAACCATTATAACTATTCGGTAAATACCATTTTGTACATTATAGCAATTAGACAATAATCAAGAGAATATATGGCAGGAAGCTTTAAATCCCATAACGGCAGAAGTACAGAATTTTGAAAGGGAAAAATGCATACTTTTGCATTGATTAGAAAAAATTTCATGGAGGAGCTTTGAGGCAGACCTTGAAGGATAAGTTGGGCTTGGTTGGGTATTAATAGAGCCATAGGAATAGTGAGAAATCTACTGTATAGGAAATAATTGTCATTACCATTCACTGGTATAGACAGGATTGCATTCTTTTATTTCCATTAGTTTTCTCTTTTAGTCATTACAACACGATCCAAAAAATAGAAAGCTACTCTAGCTGTACATGTGGAGGGTCAGTGATGTAGAGGAGTGCATGATAGAAAGTCAAAAGAAATGTTTTGCCTGTGGTTTTATTTCTAATTAGACTTAGGTGTTTCTTAAATCTGTGTAGGCACTCCAAAATTCAGTTTTCACATCTGAAAAATAAATGAGTTAAAATTCATTAACATCTCACCAGAACAAATATTCGATGTTTACAATATTTTTTAAAAGATTGCAGGCATTTTAAAAAGATACATATGGAGATGGCGGCGAAGTAGAGAGACGTGGAGTGCATCCCTCTCCACAGATGCATTGGGAATGCACGGAAGGATGCAGTCATTCCCACAGAGAACCAGCTGAACACCAGCAGATGGCCTCGGACACCAGAAAGGGCTGCGGGGAGCCCGACATAGCCGGTAGGGAGGCATCTACGAGGGCTCAAAGAGGGTGAAGCGGCGGAGCTGTGGCAGACGGGAGGGAGTGAGAAACATACGGAGGGTCCGCAGCGCAGCTCAGCGTTCCCGGACCCAGACATCGATCCGCAGCTGAACGGAGGGTCCAGGAGCGGGAGCGTGGGAACCGGAGAGCTGGTTCAGGGTGAGAAACATTGTTGCCGGTAGGGTGACCGACCGAGAGCACAGGAGGGAGGAGGTCCCCGGAGAGGAGTGCCCGTCCCTGAGAGCTGCCCGGCCATGATGGCAGCTGGAGGCTGCAGGCTCACGGGCCGGGGGGAGGAGCCGCGCGTAGCCTCTCCCTCTCTTTCGGTGCCTCTGCAACAGGCAGTGGAGAGACACCCTGCGGGCCACCTAAGGCACTCAGGGATAACGAGCACCCTCAGGCACTCGGGTGGGGCTAGATTAAAACCCCTTGCAACGCCAGCAGCAGGGAGGCTGCCGAGAGAAAAAAAAAAAAAAAACACAACAGCATCAATAAGAAAAAACCCCCGAGAGGCCCAACTCTAAGACTTTCTGTGTACGCCTGAGCCACCAGCGCCCTCTGCAACAGGCACCTCCAAGCCTGACTGAAACAACAGTGCGCCACTGCTCACTCACTCCCAGGAGAAGGAGCCACTATTCTACCCTCTCCCTCCCCACACACCATCGCTTACAGACGAACAATAAAGGAACCTCTGCTGGTCACAGAATAACGCACAAAAAACCCAAGGCAAGGAGAAGGACACTTACAGCTGAGACGCTAAGGAAACAGAAATAGTAGTATCAATACCTATTGAACTGGTCCATTCTGGGATCAGTTCTGGATTTTTTTTTTTTTCTTTCTCTCTCTTTTTTTTTTTTTAATTTTATTTTATTTTATTTTTTGATTAATTAAATACGATCTTAGCCCTAAGGGATCTACAAGTTTTATAACATAATTTTTTAACGATATTCTTTTTTTTTTTTTTTTGCCTTTTTATATACTTCTATATCTAGATAAGTTTTTGGTAGTACGGACAAAATATCTCTCATACTTTCCTTTCATCCCTATTTTTTATACATTTCTATTCCTTTCTTTTTATTTGCATATTTCCAACCACAGTACGCTCTTCTGTTCCCCTTTCTTCCAGCCTGTTTAAGTTTATTTTATCTTAACATACTTATAAGCAACACTATCGGTCTGCTCAGACTCCTTGCTCTATTCTCCAGATGACACACTGCCTTGGTATTTAATATTAGGCTTTTGTCTTTATCTTAGTTCTTAGTACAGTTGTCTAATTACATTCTGAGAATCTCCATTCTCTCTGGTGGTACTCCAGCTCTTTTCTATATTTGATCCTAGCTTACAAAATCTCCCTGGATTGATGTTTGTAGGTGTAGGGTGTTATTTGTTGTTTGTTTGCTTTTGCTTTTGTCTCTGATTTGTTCTGGTTCAGTTGTCAATTTCTGTTGGGTTTCTCTTTGAATATCTGATAGCACACTGGGGTTCTGTCAGGTCTTTCTAGAGCCTTATGTCCTAACGGATTCAGTAATTGTGTGTCTTATATATGTATGTGTTTCCTAGACTTAATATTCGTTTAATCCAATACTTGGACATTAGTCTGAGGCTTGGACAGTCTTCTATAAACACCTCTATCGCCAGGACAAGCAACCCCAAAAGTCTGGACAACCATGAGGAAACAAAGAAACACCATGCAGGCAAAGGAGCAGGAAAAAAACCCACAAGACCAAATAAATGAAGAGGAAATAGGAAAAATGCCTGAAAAAGAATTTAGAGTAATGATAGTAAAAATGATACAAAATCTCGATAACAAAATAAAGTACAAGAAACAGTTCATAAGAACTCAGAAAAACAAACAGCAATGGATAACAAAATAACTGAAATTAAAAATACTCTAGATGCTCTAACCAGCAGAATGACTGAGGCAGAAGAACGAATAAGTGAGTTGGAAGATAGAATGGGGGAAATAATTGCCACAGAGCAGGAAAAAGAAAAAAGAATAAAAAGATTAGAAGACAGTCTCAGAGATCTCAGTGATAACCTTAAACGTACCAACATTCGAATTATAGGCATCCCAGAAGAAGAATAAAACAAGAAAGGGTCTGAGAAAATATTTGAAGAGGTTCTAGTGGAAAACTTCCCCAACATGGGAAAGGAAATAATTCACCAAGTCCAAGAAGCACAGAGAGTCCCATACAGAATAAACCCAAGGAGAAATACACCGAGGCACATATTAATCAAACTAATGACAATTAAACACAAAGAAAAAATATTAAAAGCAGCAAGAGAAAAGCAACAAACAATATATAAGGGAAAACCCATCAGGATAACAGCTGACCTCTCTACAGAAACTCTGCAGGCCAGAAGGGAATGGCAGGATATACTGAAAGTCCTGAAAGAGAGAAACCTACAGCCAAGAATACTCTACCCAGCAAGAATCTCATTCAGATTTGAGGGAGAAATCAAAAGCTTTCCAGACAAGCAAAAGTTAAGAGAATTCAGCACCACCAAACCAGCCTTACAACAAGTGCTAAAGGAACTTCTCTAAGTTGGAAACACAAGAAAAGGAAAACACCTACAAATACAAACTCAAAACAATTAAGAAAATGGTAACTGGAACACACATGTCAATAATCACTTTAAATGTAAATGGATTAAATGCTCCAACCAAAAGACACAGACTGGCTGAATGGATACAAAAACAAGACCCTTCTATATGCTGCCTACAAGAAACCCACTTCAGACCAAGGGATACATATAGACTGAAAGTCAAGGGATGGAAAAAGATATTCCATGCAAATGGAAGTCAAAAGAAAGCTGGAGTAGCAATCCTCATATCAGACAAATTAGACTTGAAAGGAAAGACTATTAAAAGAGACAAGGAAGGACACTACCTAATGATCAAGGGATCCATTCAAGAAGAACATATCACAATGGTAAATATCTATGCCCCCAATATAGGAGAACCTCAATACATAAGGCAAATGCTAACAGCCATAAAAGGGGACATTGACAGTAACACAATAATAGTGGGAGACTTGAACACCCCACTTACATCAATGGACAGATCATCCAAACAAAAAATAAACAAAGACACACAAGCTTTAAATGACACATTAGACCATCTCAACTTAATTGATATTTATAGGACATTCCATCCAAAAACAACAGACTACACTTTCTTCTCAAGTGCACACGGAACATTTTCCAGGATAGATCACATCTTGGGTCACAAATCAAACCTCAGCAAATTCAAGAAAATTGAAATCATATCAAGCATCTTCTCTGACCACAACACCATGAGACTAGATATCAGTTACAGGAAAAAAACTGCAAAAAATACAAACACATGGAGGCTAAACAATTCACTCCTAAACAACCAAGGAATCACTAAAGAAATCAAAGAGGAAATCCAAAAATATCTAGAAACAAATGACAACGAAAACACAACAACCCAAAACCTATGGGATCCAGCAAAAGCAGTTTTAAGAGGGAAGTTTATAGCAATACAGTCCTACCTTAAGAAACAAGAAAATGATTGAATAAACAACCTAAGCTTACACCTAAAACAACTAGAGAAAGAAGAACAAAGAAACCCCAAAGTGAGCAGAAGGAAAGAAATCATAAAGATCAGAGCAGAAATAAATGAAAAAGAAAGGAAAGAAACCATAAGAAAAATAAATAAAACTAAAAGTTGGTTCTTTGAGAAGATTAACAAAATTGATAAACCATTAGCCAGACTCATCAAGAAAAAAAGGGAGAAGATGCAAATCAACAGAATTAGAAATGAAAAAGGAGAAGTCACAACGGACACCTCAGAAATACAAAACATCATGAGAGACTACTACAAGCAACTATATGCCAATCAATTGGATAACCTGGAAGAAATGGATACATTCTTAGAAAAATACAATCTTCCAAGACTGAACCAGGAAGAAATAGAAACCATGAACAGACCAATCACAAGTACGGAAATTGAGGCAGTGATTAAAAATCTCCCAACACACAAAAGCCCAGGACCAGATGGGTTCACGGGCGAATTCTATCAAACATTTTGAGAAGAGTTAACACCTATCCTTCTCAAACTCTTCCAAAATATTGCAGAAGGCGGAACACTCCCAAACTCATTCTACGAGGCCACCATCACCCTGATACCAAAACCAGGCAAAGATGTCACAAAAAAAGAAAACTACAGACCAATATCACTGATGAATATAGATGCAAAAATCCTCAACAAAATACTAGCTAACAGACTCCAACAGCACATTAAAAAAATCATACACCATGATCAAGTGGGGTTTATCCCTGGGATGCAAGGATTCTTCAATATACGCAAATCAATCAACGTGATACATCATATCAACAACTTGAAGGATAAAAACCATATGATCATTTCAATAGATGCAGAAAAAGCTTTTGACAAAGTTCAACATCCATTTATGATAAAAGCTCTCCAGAATATGGGCATAGAAGGAAATTACCTCAACATAATAAAAGCCATATATGAAAAACCAAAAGCCAACATTGTTCTCAATGGGGAAAAACTGGAAGAATTCCCTCTAAGAACAGGAACAAGACAAGGGTGTCCACTCTCACCACTATTATTCAACATAGTTTTGGAAGTTTTAGCCACAGCCATCAGAGAAGAAAAAGAAATCAAAGGAATTCAAATTGGAAAAGAAGTAAAATTGTCACTCTTTGAAGATGACATGATATTATATATAGAAAACCCTAAAGACTCTACCAGAAAACTGCTAGCACTAATTGATGAGTTTAGTAAAGTAGCAGGATACAAAATTAATGCACAGAAATCTCTTGCATTCCTATACACTAACAACGGAAGAGCAGAAAGAGAAATTAAGGAAACTCTCCCATTCACCATTGCAACAAAAAGAATAAAATACCTAGGAATAACCCTGCCTAAGGAGGCAAAAGATCTGTATGCAGAAAACTTTAAGACATTGCTGAAAGAAATCAAAGACGACACAAACAGATGGAGGGACATACCATGTTCCTGGATTGGAAGAATCAACATCGTGAAAATGACTGTACTACCCAAAGCAATTTACAGATTCAATGCAATCCCGATCAAATGACCAATGGCATTTTTCACAGAACTAGAGCAAGAAATCTTACGATTTGTATGGAAACACAAAAGACCCCGAATAGCCAAAGCAATCTTGAGAAGGAAAAATGGAGTTGGGGGAATCAGGCTTCCTGACTTCAAACTATACTACAAGGCCATAGTGATCAAGACAGTATGGTACTGGCACAAAAATAGAAAGGACGATCAATGGAATAGAATAGAGAACTCAGAAGTAAGCCCAAACACATATGGGCACCTTATCTTTGACAAAGGAGGCACGAGTATACAATGGAAAAAAGACAGCCTCTTCAATAAGTGGTGCTGGGAAAATTGGACAGCAACATGTAAAAGAATGAAATTCGAACACTTCCTAACACCATACACAAAAATAAACTCCAAATGGATTAAAGACCTACATGTAAGGCCAGACACTATCAAACTCCTAGAGGAAAACATAGGCAGAACACTCTTTGACATACATCAAAGCAACATCCTTTTTGACCCACCTCCTAGAATCATGGAAATCAAATCAAGAATAAACGAATGGGACCTCATGAAACTTAAAAGGTTTTGCACAGCAAAAGAAACCATAAACAAGACTAAAAGTCAACCCTCAGAATGGGAAAAAATAATTGCCTATGAAACAACAGACAAAGGATTAACCTCCAAAATATACAAGCAACTCATGAAGCTTAACACCAAAAAAGCAAATAACCCAATCCACAAATGGGCAGAAGACCTAAATAGACATTTCTCCAAAGAAGACATACAGATGGCCAACAAACACATGAAAAGATGCTCAACATCACTCATCATCAGAGAAATGCAAGTCAAAGCCCCAATGAGGTATCACCTCACACCAATCAGAATGGCCATCATCACAAAGTCTGGAAACCACAAATGTTGGAGAGGGTGTGGAGAAAAGGGAACTCTCCTGCACTGTTGGTGGGAATGTAAGTTGGTACAGCCACTATGGAAAACAATTTGGAGGTTCCTTAAAAAACTACAAATAGAACTACCATATGATCCAGTAATCCCACTCCTGGGCATATACCCAAAGAAAACCATAATCCCAAAAGAAACATGTACCATAATGTTTATTGCAGCACTATTTACAATAGCCAGGACATGGAAGCAACCTAAATGCCCATCAACAAATGAATGGATACAGATGATGTGGCATATATATACAATGGAATATTACTCAGCTCTAAAAAGGGATGAGATGGAGCTATATGTAATGAGGTGGATAGAACTACAATCTGTCATACATAGTGAAGTAAGTCAGAAAGAGAAGGACAAATATTGTATGCTAACTCACATATACGGAATCTAAAAATGGTACTGATGAACTCAGTGACAAGAATAAGGATGCAGATACAGAGAATGGACTGGAGAACTGGAGGTATGGGAGGGGGCGGGGGGTGAAGGGGAAACTGAGACGAAGCAAGAGAGTAGCACTGACATATATATACTACCAACTGTAAAACAGTCAGTGGGAAGTTGTTGTATAACAAAGGGAGTCCAACTCGAGGATGGAAGATGCCTTAAAGGACTGGGGCAGGGAGGGTGGTGGGGACTCGAGGGGGGGGGAGTCAAGGAAGGGAGGGAATACGGGGATATGTGTATAAAAACAGATGATTGAACCTGATGTACCCCCCCCCAAAAAAAAATAAAAAAAATAAATTAAAAAAAAAAAGATTGCAATGATCTTTTCTGCTTTTCTCTTCTTTTTAATCTAATCTGGTATTTTAACATCAGGGTCTTTCTCACTTCTCTTTGCACATGTCTCTACATAAGCCTGAATTTCACAATAATTGATATTCACCCCACACTCTTCCAACTTGACCCATTGGGACTGTGGCAACAGGAAATAAGAAAAGCAAAAGGGCTAGAAATTCAGGGTGAGTTTAGGTAATTGGATATATTTGTGCGAGGCTGTTTTGTAAGAAGTTAGAGATGTACAAAAGCAGGACAAGCAGAGATATAACATGTCATGCTGAAGAGTTTGGATTTAATTGTCAAGAAATGGAAAACCACTGAAAGGTGCTAGGTGGGGGAAATGGCATGATAATGTTTGCATTTTAAAAAGCTAACATTGGACTTCCTGTTTCCCATCTGTCAAGTGAGGAGCTTGGAAGTCACCATTCCACTGTAACAAGTAAAAAGCTAAACAAACTGAAATATTAACAACTCTTCTTAGATCCTTGAGAGAAGTAGTTTCACGGGGCAAACCACTAACCCCAAAATGAAATAGACAGGCAGATATACAGAATCAAAATTTACCAGAGAAGAAACACAGCAGCAGAAACCTCAGCAAGGAGCCAGTGCCAAGGTAGGAAAACGTAAACCATCCTTGATAAATTGCTGGAGGCTGTGAGGACACGTCTGAGAGTCGGCAGCTCCAAGTAGATCCAGTCCTTTCTGGGTTTTACCTCCAGGAGCGCCTTCAGGTTCTCCAAGTGAACATCGGAGAGAAATTCCCTCATGCTTCTGGCAGAGAGAGAGTAGAAAAGTTACCATTTTGAAAAACACCAGAGTATACTGTTCTTAACAAGGTCTGCTCACCAGAGAAAGTATTCAACCAGAGACTAACCTGCTGTGGTTTTATCAGGGCTTAAGCGACATGGAGGAAAGGAAATACCCAATTCCAGCTTCCTCTAGCCATCCTGTCCCACCTAAGGGTGATGGTGGTGGTGGGGAACTGAGAAGCCCAGGTGAAGTTCAAGTCCAGAGACACAGGCACATGAAAATAGTGAGACCTAATCATAGGACTACAGAACACTTCCCCTCCCCCCACACCTTTCCACCTTGTTACTGAAGGCCTTTTTAGAGAAGTTTCTTTTACCTAGCATATGTCCAGCTATAAGGAAACAAATCACAAAGTATACTACATGGCAAAAAAGTTTGAAGAGACAAAAAAACCATTAAAACCATACTCAGATATGGCAGACATGTTGGAATCATCAGAATCAGAAACCTATCAACCCTTCCAGGTGATTCCGATGCACATTTAAGTTTAAGAACCACTGATCTGTAGGATTAACTTGAATACTAAATTTCCTATATGTGATTTCTACATTTTTTTGATCATTTCACTCACAATTCTTCTCAATATAGGCTTCAAGTAATTTCCGTTTGTTCTATTCTTGTTATCCTTATTTATACAAAGATACCACAAGTTCTTTGAATGGTGTACCATATATGTCTTTTATATCCTTCATGGCCTAGTACAGTGCTGTTAAAGAAATATTCAGTAAGTGTTCAGTGAAAGAAAAGTCAGTAACGACACAACTGCTAGCTAAGGCTGGTTTTGCAGAAAACTTTTCTTTTTTAAAAAAATTATTTTATTTATTTATTTTTGGCTATGGTGGGTCTTTGTTGCTATGCACAGGCTTTCTCTAGTTGTGGTGAGCAGAAGCTATGCTTTGTTGTGGTGCACAGGCTTCTCAGTGCGGTGGCTTCTTTTGTTGTAGAGCACAGGCTCTAGGTACATGGATTTCAGTAGTTGTATCATGTGGGCTCAGTAGTTGTGGCTTGTGGGCTCTAGAGCACAGGTTCAGTTGTGGTGCACTGCAGACAATTTTTCTGCAGACAGTCTGACCTGGATAGAGCACTGCTTTCTGGATGATGCTGAATGTCAATGTGAATACTTCTAAGTTCCATGAACCAGAGGTCACTCCCATTTATCCAGAGACATCATGTCCCATTTAAGATTATCTAAGCCAGGAACTCCTCTTCTGTTTCTGACTATTATACGGCAAGTATACAGAAGAGAGGAGAGAAAATAAATCTGATATATTGGAATGTTGCTGTTTAGTATAAGCTCTGGTAAAGGGTTTGATGGAGGATAAGCTGTGAGCGTTTGATAAAGACTAAGGGTCCTAAGCAGGTAGTACCTTTCATTTATCAGGGTTACTCCTGTCACCCATTGGAGTTGACTGAATATAATTTATCCTAGGGAAAAATAATTATAGTTCAGGTCAATCCTACTCTTATTCCAAATTACACAAATGAGAAGGTGCTTGGATTTTACCCAGAACTTGTTTATTTCTCTAATTCATTTTTGGCCATGGAAATCCTGAGTCATGTAAGAACCAAAGAAAGCTGCTTTCCAGTATAGGTGGTCCATTTATAATTATGAATACCTTCCAATTAAAAATGAAAACCTGTGTTCAGATCATGCTTTCTTCTTGTTGATCAACCATGAAAACAGACTCTTAACTTGATAATCCAGCCTCTGCAGAAGCAAACTACAATTTGTTAAGGTGTTGCTATGTTCACTGTTCTTAGAGATCTTCATGTATTTAATTTATATGATGAACTAGTGAGAGATCTCTAGTTACTGATTAATGGGAAACTGAGGCCCAGAGAGGTTAATTAACTTTTATCAGGTCACACAGCTAGTAAAGAACATAAACATTTTAAATTCATATCTCTTGTGAAAACCCAAGTGCTTAGCAATATCTTGGACCATATGTGCACATTTATTTCTTCAGAAATTTTAAAGGATATAGCCTCAGGTACCTTTATGTAATTTTTCAACTTAAAATTATCTTTTGGTGGAAACCTTGGTTTTTTGGCTTCCCAGTAGCAATTTTATTTAGTGTTCCTTTACTGGTCAAGTCTCCTGCGAATTTCCTATTTACTTCTCTGATGGTGGGGAGGAGAGAGGGATGTTTGCTAACCTGGTTGTACACCCAATGCATTGACCTTTTAGTATCCCTTCTGGTCTCGGTTGTTGGAAAATGTCCTCTTCCCACCTGCTTTTGTTTGTACTCTCTGAACCACTGTTTGCATTTAATTTTAAAATGTCTCCTTCCATTATCTTCTCTAGTTTTCAAATCATTTTTATGCCACTTTCTTTTGCACCTTTGATGCTTTCTAATTCATCTAAAACTTTTTAAAAAACATATTCTAGAGCATGAGAGAAGATGCCAACTGAAAGTGAACCCATGAAGGGGAAAAAAGAAGAAAAAAATTAAAGTGGACAGAAGCATCAAAAAGATTGAAATAAAAGTAATACTGAGTTTAGAAAGACTTTAGACCCTGAAAATGTTCTTAGACAGAAGTAAGGGCAATGAAGTGAAAGAGAAGAAAATAACATAATAAAGAGTTTGGAACAGCAATTACATAGATAAAGTTGCTATAGATTTGCCATTGAATCCTAGAAAACTAAATGAAGAATCAAACTGTCTTTACATAAATAAGAGAGAAGAATATGAACTGGTTTTCTGTTTAAGTGAGAAAACAAACAAATATGCACAGACACAGGCAACTTTTTTTTTTATTTCTTATAATTCTGTAAAATGGGAATTTGATCTAAAGAGTTCTACCTAATACTGTACATTCGAGGTGGACTCTTGATCAGAGAAGATATAATATGAGAAAAAGCATTTGTGAGATGATGGCGATAATTTCTCTCTCAGACTAGGTTAATTCAGAACAAAAACTGTTGACACAGTGAATGCTGAATATTTAGATTCTGAATATTTAGACTCTGGTTTCAAAGCCAGAGGTAGATTAAGGTTATGTGAAATCTGAAACTTACACAATTTGGTGAGGCTACTTTAAGAAAAACAATTCAAAATTATAAATGAGACAATTATGAAAGTATTTTTTGTAATAAGGACAAAAAGCAAAATGTGCATATTTTAATAAGCTGTGCAAATACAATAAGCATTACAAAATTGAGAAAAATAGCATTTTAATTAAATAACAGTCTCATTTACCTCCACAATATTTTTTTCTACATTTTTTAGCTCCATGTTTATGTTACAAAGACTTTATGTTACCATATTCTCTAGAGATAATGGAAAGGTTATTCAGTCTTTCCACTGTCAAGGTTGATCATATTTGTCCGCTTTAAAAGATTTTGCAAAAGTTTTTGAGCTTCACACCTCACTATTGGTGTATTAGTCTGCTAGATCTACCATAACAACATACTACAGATAGGGTAGCTTAACCACAGCAATTTATCTTCTTACAGGTCTGGAATCTGGAAGTCCAAGATCAAGTCGTTGGTTTCTCCTGAGGACTCTCCTTGCTTTGCAGTTGGCTGCCTTCTCACTGTGTCCTCACATGGCATTTCCTCTTTGTGCACACATTTCTGGTGTCTTTTCCTTTTCTTTAAGGAAATCTGTTCAATTGGATTACCACTCTACCCTTATGAACTCATTTAATCTCAATTAGCTCCTTAAAGGCCCTATCTTCAAATAGTCACGTTGACGGTTAAGCTTCAATCTATGGACTTGGGGGGGGGGGGCACAAGATTCAGCCCATAACAACTGATATTGTCATGAAACTATTTCAAGTTGTCATCAAATTTTGAGAAATGCTCTATCAAGCATTTTGCACATATGAGAAATACACAGTGATATGTTTTTCATAGTACTGCTAGTACATAGAAATTTGTACTCTATGATAACAGAAATTCTGAGGTCATATCTCCATAATTTCTATTAAAATATATTTGGCATGTTGTCAAATAGACTACAGGTAGAAGATATGCATAGCATATTATTAAAAATAACAAACCAGAATATTCATAAACTACCTAATCTAATCTTTCTGGGACAGTCATAAGTGCTCTAGAGTTTACTCATAGGAAAGCTATAACTTAATTTTAATTGTACATGGCCCACCTAACTTACTATATTTTTGGAACATTGTTTAATTTCATCTCATTCTCTTCTCATCCATTGTCTAACATTCTCCAGTCACACTACTTTTCACTTCTTCAAATATGTAAATTCCATATCTACCTCTGAACATTTTTGCTGGTTGGTTTTTCGTCTCCCAGATCTTCATTACAGCACATGACTCTTTCAAATGACCTCTGCTCCCAGGAAAACTGATGTAACAAGAACACAATTTACTTCCTGCCTGAAAGAAAACCAATACTTCATATAAAATATACAGATATTTTGGCTATTAAGACAGTGTAGGACAGTAACAATTCAGACATGGGGAAGAAATGAGGTGATCCCTAAAATTGCCTCAATTTGCTAATCAGAGAGATGTTCCCAGCAGTGGATGGGGGCGGGGGTGGGGTGGGGAGGGAAGAACTGATTAGAGCCTGAGAGTTTCCCTGTGCTGAGGATTTGGATATGGAAGTGTAGGGAAGGCAAGGCAGCTATACTTTATAGGGGAAGGCACCAGACAGGAAAAAGCTGCACAGAGAAAGAGTCTCAGAGATCTGTAGAGTCCACTTCAAGTCTTTAACTGAGTACTGATGAGTGCGTGTGTCTAAGGAAACTACCCAATGCCATGGAAAATCTACCAAAGTGGAGCAAAGATAAAATCATGGAGCATGCATAGGGCTGGAAATAATTTATGTTACTAAAAGCCAGAGTTGAAAATGTCATAATTCATGGGACATTGAGTAGAATTGTCAAAGGGTATTGCCTCAGTGTGAAAAAATCAGCTCAAGAACTAACGTCTGCTCCTGTCATATCTAACAAACTCTAAAAGCAAGTCTCAAAAGGATCAAACATGTTCTAAATGAATTATGGAGCAAAACTCCACAAATGTTTAGGAATACAAAAATATCTTCTTCCTAACATAGTAAAATTCATGGTGTTTTTAATCCAATCAATAATTAACAGGCATATAATAAAACAGGAAAATATATGCCATAATAAGGAGAAAAACAAATCAATATAAATATACAAATCAATAGAAATATACCCAGAAATTAAATATATGCTAGAATTAGTAGAAAAGCGTATTAAAACAGTTATAACTGTAACCCATATGTCAAGGAAAAAGAGCAAAGATTAAACATGTTAAGTAGAGATATGGAAAAAAAAATTACAAAAACAAATAGAACTCCTAAAAAGGAAAATCTTGCCTGAAAATTACAATGCTTGGATGAGATGGTCAGGAGATTAGACATTGTAAGGGAAAAGATTACTGAACTTGAAAACATAACAACAAAAAGTATCCAAAACAAAACACAGAGAGTAAAGAGACAAAAAAATAATGAACAAGCCGGAAAACAGCTTCATGTGTATTAATGCATGTTAAATTGAAGTTCTCAAAGGGGAGATTGGAACAAGATAAAAAAGGAATACAGTTTAGTAAATTTTTAGCCATTTTTTTTGTGAATTCTATATTCTTTGTCATATGGGACCACTGAAATCCCTGTTCTGTTACATTGGTGGTCATCTAGTGATTTGCCACAGATATGTTTAAACACCTGGGGCAAAAAACAAAGTAACATAAACCAAAAAAACAAACCAAATAACACCTCCTTTCCCTGTCTCAGTAGATGGCCTCTGGGTTGGGACACAACTTCACAGCTCATTTCCTGCATAACCCTCCAGATATCTCCTGCTCATTCTCTTTTCCCCAAGAAGTTTAATTTATTGCTTGCCCTGACTGCTATCCCTTTCCCTCGGTAGATATGGATAACACATTTGCTTCATTGCTTTTGACCATGAAAATACTCAGCTCAGCCTATTTGTTGCTTTGTGGAGTTCCCTACTCTGCCATTTTCAGAAATGTCCCTGTTGGTTTTATCATTTTCACTGAGTATAGTCTCCTTAAGATTTACCCATGTTATTTTGTATATCAATAGTTTATTACTTTTAACTGTTGAGTAATATTCTATGGAATGGATGTACCATACTTTTTTTTTAACCAATCACCCATCAAATGAACTTTGTATTGTTCCAGTTTGGGGCTATTTGAAATAAAGGTGCTGTGAACATTTGTGTATGGATTTTTAAATAAACCCAATTTTTTGTTATTCTGGGATAAATGTTCAAGATTGCAATTTCTGAATGGTGTGGTAATTGCAGGTTTACCTTTATAAGAAACTGCCAAACTCTTTTTCAGATTGGGTTTACCATATTACATTCACGCCAACATGAATAAGTGATCAAATTTCTTTACATCACCAGTATTTGGTGTTGTCACTGTCTTTCCTTTCAGTCGTTCTAATAGATGGGTAGTGATGTCTCATTTTCATTTAATTTACATTTCCATAATAGCTAATGATACTGAACATTTTTTCATGTATTTATTTGTCATATGTATATTCTGTTCAGCAAAATTTCAGTTTATGTCTGTGGCCCATTTCCTAATTGTATTGGTTTGTTTTTCTACAGTTGAAATTTGAGTGTTAAAAAATATACATTCTAGATATTAATCCTTTGTTGGAAACATGGTTTTCAAGTATACCCTCCTAGTCTTTAACTTTGTTTCTAATATTCTTACCAGGATATTTTGTAGAGCAAAATATTTTGATTAAAAAAGTCCAGCTTATCAACTTTTCCTTTTATGGATCATGCATTTGATGACAAGTTTAAGAACTCTTTGCTCAGCTCTAGATTCTGAAGATTTTCTCCTATGCAATTTCTCTAAAATGCAATATCTTTATATTTAAGACTGTGATCTATTTGGAGTTAATTTTTGTATCATACCCGAGGTTAGATTTGTTTTGTTTTGTTTTGTTAATAGATGTCCAATTTCTCCATCATCATTTTTTGAAAAGACTATTCCTTCTTCATTGAATTGCTTTTGTAATTGTGTCAAAAACCAGTAGAGCATGTTTGTATGGGTCTATTTTGGGGTTCTCTATTCTTCTCCGCTTATCTATGTATAGGTCTCTGTACTAATGCTACATTGTCTTGAAAACTTTAGCTGTGTAATAGAATTTAAATCTTAGAATGATTACTTCCATTTCATTCTCCTTTTTCAAGACTGTGTTAGCTATTCTAGGGTCTATACAATTCCATATAAATTTTAGAATAAAGTTGTCTATGTCTCCATAAAACCTTGCTGCTATTGTAATGAGTTGCGTTAAATGTATAGATCAATTTGGGAAGAACTGACATCTTTACTATGTTGAATCACATAGGTTATGATTTGTCTAATTTTTCACTGGTTTCCACAATTAGAAAACGTTTTCACATAGGTAGGTATTTGGCTTTTAATAGTAATTTAATCTTCAGCAAAAATTTATGCAAATTTATGCATAAGGAAATTATCTCAGGAATATAATTTTGGCAGTTTGAAAGGGGCAGATGTTCTCTTTTTAGAATTTGGCTTATTTAAATGAAAGAGATAATGGGACAAAAAGATCTTCTATGTCTAACATGAGGATCATTTAATTCTTCAGCTCACAGATCAGAAATATCCTCTATTTATACTTCAAATAACACTTTGTCTTCTTACAATGCTATCAAAATTTCCTTCAGCAATTAGGATTGATCTACTTCCTTGCTCCTCCATCTTGCTCTATTTTATTGTTCCAAAAAAAATAAAAAATTCTGGCTACACCCATATTCCACTGAAATTTTTAAATACTTGTTAGAGTCATCATTTTCTCACATGTAGCTACAATACAAATGATTTTAAATACATAAAACTGCTTCATATTTTTCTGCCAAAAATGATTATTCTCTCAAATTATAGTTTACTTTTCTAAATGGGTGGAAGAACAATACATGGCATATTCTGAGGTTGGTGTATGATCTAAAATGATCAAGTTGGGTGGAAGGAAGAACTTAAATATTTGAGGAGGGTTCTATCTCTGTTTTTTCTTCTCTGTCTCTATAGCGTTCTATCTTTCTCTCTTATTCTTTTCTGTTGAAGAAGAGACATCACAGTTGGTTCTGGAAGCCTTCTAAGTGATGGAAAAGACAAAAATAACACAGTAAGGAAGGAATCTAGAAATATGATGTGTTGAACAATCCCTGAATATGTCATACTCTGTATCTCGTTATGTGAAATTATAAATTTTCTAATTTTTACAGCTACTGACAGATTTCTATAACTTATTCCCAATGGACTCTAATGATTAAGAATTCTTAAGTACCATTGAGAAAAATATAAATATCCCAATAGAAAAAAAAAAGAGGACAAAGAAAACAGATAATACCCATAGGGAGAAGCCTAAATAGCTAGTAAATAAAATGTTAAAACTTGTCTTAAATAAATTTAAAATGTCAAAGATTACATTATTGTTTTCTCTATCAATTTTAAATAAAAGCTTTTATCATTTAACACCAATACTTAATTTAAAAAAATTAGGTGTCGGTGTGAATGAAAAAGTACTAAATTGAATTTTACAATTAAATTTGATGATATGTCTGGGGTTTCTTTTCTTCCTTTTGCATTTATACACTACATAAATATCTACCAAGTCCAAACAATGTTTTGTGAAAATAGATAAAACCTAAGTTGTTTTTGAAATGTAAATAAATATAACATAAAAAAATATTAAATGAGTGCATTGTAACAGTGCTGTTATTGGTCAATTGCTATGCCTCAGGACTTGCACTTGTCATGTCAAGAATTCTTAGCATTATCATCAATAAAATCTGCATGTTGTCATCAATAATTGACTTTTATCTACAAAAATTTTCCATGGAAGAATACTTTCCCCCTCAGTACAAAAGCTATATTTGCATAGTGAGTGCCATAACTTATAAACTCTATAGATATAGAAATAAAATATAAAAAGATATATATATATATAAAGCCTCAGATATATACTTAAGATTATTAATGAAATAATTTGAAAATTTACCTTATCCAAGCATGTCATAAATATTAAACAAACCTTTGAATGTGACAAACTGCATGACAACTTAGAAAAGTATAAAACCTTTGTATTCACGTATGTGAGTGCATCTGTTAATACACGTTTCAGTTGTGTGGGATCGATTTATAGCACCAGACATGTTACCATAATCCTATTTATATTTAATAAAAATTTGCTTTTAATCTCCTTGTTTTGATGTGTTTGCTATTTGTTATATGTACTCCATGAGTAATTTCCTCAAACAACGTAGATGTTTGATTTATCAAATCCTAGAACCTTTTACTATAATTTTTAATTTTGATGTAGTTCAAAATTTATACCAAAGATATAGTAGTAATAAAAGGAATTCTTATATTGTCTACCCAAATTCAACCACTGTTCATATTTTGTCAAATTTGTTTTATCACTCTCTCTCTCCATATATTTATATTCAAATTTCTTCAGCTGTCCTAATAATGCCCTTTATACCTGTTGTTTATTATTGTTTAGGATCTAATCCAGGGTCTTGCAGTGCATTCAGTTGTCATCTCTTGTTGGTTTTCCTCCATTTGGAACAGCTTCTCAGCCTTTCTCTGGGAACTTTGACCTTGACATTTTGACAGATAATAGACAATAATTTTGTGATGTCCCTTAATTTGAGTTTTCTATGGCTTCCTCATCCTGAAGTCTTTTTTATTTACCCATACAAACAACATATTAGATAGGTAAGAAGAGAATATACTGTGTATATTTTTTAAACACCTTGAAACACAATGGTAACTTATTAAAACCACAACTAGAGTGGACAAGTTTAAGTAACCTATTTTAGGTTTGACCTTTCAAGAAAACTAGCTATGTTGTCAATTGCTATGCAGTCAATATAACAAAGTTATATACATTAAATATTGAAACTCTTTTGTTTATTCTTGATTTTAGCTTTTGCACAGCAAAAGAAACCATAAACAAGACAAGGACAACCCTCAGAATGGGAGAAAATACTTGCCAGCAAAGCAATGGACAAAGGATTAATCTCCAAAATATACAAGCAGCTCATGCAGCTTAATACCAAAAAAGCAAATAACCCAATCCACACATAGGTGGAAGACCTAAATAGACATTTCTCCAAAGAAGACATACAGATAGCCAACAAACACATGAAAAGATGCTCAATATCACTAATCATTAGAGAAATGCAAGTCAAAACCACAATGAGGTATCATCTCACACTGGTCAGAATGGCCATCATCAAAAAATCTAGAAACAATAAATGTTGGAGAGGGTGTGGAGAAAAGGGAACTCTCCTGCACTGTTGGTGGGAATGTGAGTTGGTACAGCCACTGTGGAAAACAGTTTGGAGGTTCCTTAAAAAACTAAAAATAGAACTACTATATGATCCAGTAATCCCACTCCTGGACATATACCCAGAGAAAACCATAATCCAAAAAGATACATGTACCATAATGTTCATTGCAGAACTATTTACAATAGCCAGGACATGGAAGCAACCTAAATGCCTATCAACAGATGAATGGATAAAGAAGATGTGGCACATATGTACAATGGAGTATTACTCAGCCATAAAAAGAAATGAAATGGAGCTATATGTAATGAGGTGGATAGGCCTAGAGTCTGTCATACAAATGAAGTAAGCCAGAAAGAGAGAAACAAATACTGTATGCTAACTCATATATACGGAATCTAAAAAAAAAAAAAATGATCCTGATGAACCCAGTGAGAGGGCAAGAATAAGGATGCAGATGCAGGGAATGGACTGGAAGACACAGGGTTGGGGGGCTGGGGGGGTGAAGGGGAAGCTGGGACGAAGTGAGAGAGTAGCATAGACATATACACTACCAACTGTAAAATAGCTAGTGGGAAGTTGCTGTATAACAAAGGGAGATCAACTCGATGATGGGTGATGCCTTACAGGGCCAGAACAGGGAGAGCAGGAGGGAGTTGTGGGAGGGAGGGGATATGGGGATATATGTATAAATACAGCTGATTCACTTTGGTGTACCTCAAAAACTGATACAAGAGTGTAAAGCAATTATAGTCCAATAAAGAGCTTAAAAAAATATTGAATCTCTTAACAGATTTTAGGAATAGAGTGTGAAACTTCTCTCACCACTATTATTTAAAATTAGACAGTAAGAAAATTAAACAGTATGAAAATAAAAGTTTTTAAAAAGTCACCTATAATTGCATGATAAGAAAATCCAAGATATTTAACAACTAATAATCATCTTTTAATCCAAGATATTTAACAACAAATAATCATCTAATTTTAACTAAATAGAAGGAAAACAACAATGAATGACTTTTTATTAAAACATCTTGCTTGTTTATAAATGTAATCAGGAACATGTCCTATTATAATCAAACAACACTAAGCATGTAGAAGTAAACTCAAAAAGTAAACTAAGTTTCTTCTATGAATCACACTATTAAATTTTACCGAAAGACATAAAATTTAATCAGGAAGTGATGTACTAATTTTAGAGTGGAAGAAATACCAGAATACTTCAGCTTCCACAAATAGCTCTGTACATCAAATGCATTTCCAGTAAGAATTCCTTTATAACTGGGTAAAATAATTTAAAATTTTGTGTGGTTAAAACAAGTCATTTGAGAACTGTCAAGTATGTTTTGAAGAAAAGAAGACAAGGGAGAGAGCACTCAAGTAGAACATATTAAAGTATGCAACAATCTATTGCATGAATGGGAAGAACATTCAACTAGATTAGTGCAAAAGGATAAAGTACAGAAACAGATGGATATCTGTAACCATCTATATATACAAGACAAATATATATACACATATATATAAAATGTTAGATACATTATTTATTATATAAAGTGGAATATCTCTAACATTATCCAAACAAGCAAACAGAGAACCAAACAAGCAAACGAAGAGCTAAACAAAAAATGCAGATCGGGAAGGAGAGCAAACAATATCACCAATAACCCACAGCTACAGATAATTTAGAGGCAATGATTTCTAAACAAATTATTTTTCAGGTAAGTGTACCTTCTGAGACCAGCCATGCTAACTCTAGTGCCCACATAGAATGGCAGACTGAGATAGTGTGGAAAAGGAAAGAAAGGTACCAGTCAAGGTGGAAAATACTGAAAATAATTCCAATACCATTGGGTCAGGCTCCCAGACCCTGGAAATTTGAAAGAAAGAGACTTGAAAAGCACAGGAACCCGTGGTGGTTTTGCTGGAAAAGCTCCAGGAAGCACCTGATAATACAAAGTATCCCTTACAGAACTGATGGTGGAAAAAACAAAACAAAAAAAACAACAGAAGTAAGATAGTATGAATGAATCAAAAGGATGGATATATTAGTTTCTAAGAATCATTCCTCACTGAAAAATAAATCAAAGCTCCTGGAGAAATGACTACTTTCTAGACCAGGAAAGGAAAAATATTATGTAACATTGTGACATCTTATGACAGAAAGCAAGGAAGACTTTTAAGACTAAAAATGAAGGCATGCCAAAGAGGTCAACCTAAAGGGCCTCCTATGGGCTAAATCTGGCACATTTCAATAACAACATTAGTAACTTGTTATCATTTCTGTAATTGTAAACAGGTAAATAAAAATCCATAAATCCTTTGTGTATGTTTGTCTTTGTGTATGTAAGAGGGAACATAAAAGAGATATATAGAGAGAAATAGATGGTAAAACCAACGATTAAACTGTTTCAGAAAATAAAAATTTGAACAGTGCCAAAGGCACTCCATAGATTATCTGAGAATTGCAAAGAGGAAAAATAAATGGGCCTTTCCTTAAAAAGATCTGATTACCGTTTCTTTGAAATAATGTGATCAGATTTAACATCACTAATAGCTGAATTCTGATTCAGGAAAAAATAAAGCTATGAATTTTGAGAATAAAAGGAGAAATTTAACATAGATTGATAGAAGATGGTATTAGGGAAAAATTGTTGATGTTCTGAAGTGGAGCAACTGATTGAATGAACCACTGAAATTTTTCTTATTTTTAGGAGATGCATGTGAAGTATTTCGGGGTAAAGTGGCAAGATTTATGTAACAATTTTAAATGGTTCAGCAAATATAGTAAAGATGGATAAAGAAAATATAGTAAAATACTAGCAGTTATTGAATGTAGATCTTTTGTATAAGAGGGATCATTGCATTGTTATTATTTTTAAAGTGCACAGTTTTTTTTTTTCATAAATGTTGGAAAAATTAACAGGTAAATAGAAAATTAAGAAAAATGGTATACTCTTGAGCTGTAAAAACTAAATATTAGGAAACATCAAGGTAAAATATAAAATTATATAAAGTAAATTATTCATATACTAAACAAAGTGAAATACAGACATAATATGCCAGAAGTTAAATTTACAAACACAAAGAAAATTTCTGAAAATTTATAAAAAATATAGATTCCAATAAAAAATAAAAATAGTGGTTCACACATAAAAATTTAAAAATAGTCAAAAAATCATACTATAAAACAGGTCAAAATCACTAGTATTTAGAGAAATAAAAATTAAGACAGTAAAAATTACCTCCTTTTTTTTTAACCTCTTATATTAGTGACTATTTTAAAGACTGATATAATTGACTCCTTTTAGGTGTATGAGGGAAGAACACAGTTATCCATTGTTGGTAGAAGTATATATTGGAACAGACTTCGGGGAAAAGAATATGCCAGTATCCACTAAAAGTACATTTTGCTACAAAACAAACAAACAGTAACACTGTCAGAATAGTGTATATACACAAGGATATTTATTGAAGCATGTTATTTAACTGGAAATAACCTGAATGTCAAATGATATGGAATTGTTAAATAAGTTATGCTACATCTGTAGTTAGAAAGTGAAGCAGTTAGTTTATTTAAACTAATGAAATAAATTAGTTTGTTATTCATACATTGACCTAGAAATGTCTATAACACATTATTCATCAGTGGATAATTCTACTTTTGCAAAATATAAAAATTTAAAAAAAAGGAAAGCAAACCATATGTGTGTATCCATTGGGTGGGCCAAAAAAGTTCCTTCATTTTTTTCTTAAGATGGCTCTAGTAGCATTTAGTTGTCTTTAACTTCATTTGAAACACTTTTGTTAGATTGTATTGTGACAGCTGTCATATCAGTGTGCATTAAAAAAAAAAAAAGACATCAAAATTGGTGAATTTTTGTGTAGCCATTGTAATTGAAGATGGAAGAAGAAAAGCAAAATTTTCGGCATATTGTGCTTTATTATTTCAAGAAATGTAAAAACACAACAGGAAAGAAAAAGATTTGTGCAGTGAATGGAGAAGGTGTGTGACTGATCAAAGGTGTCAAAAGCGATTTGCGAAGTTTTGTGCTGGAGATTTCTCGCTGGAAGATCCTCCAAGGTCGTGTAGACCAGTTGAAGTTGATAGAGATTAAATCAAGACAATAATTGAGAACAGTCAATGCTATACCACGTGGGAGATAGCTGACATAATCAAAATATCCAAATCAAGTGTTGAAAATCATTTGCACCAGTTTGGTTATGTGAATCGCTTTGATGTTTGGGTTCCAGGTAAGTTAAACAACAAAAAAAACCTTCTTGACCATATTTCTGCATGCAATTCTCTACTGAAACGTAATGAAAATGTTCTGTTTTTAAAGCAAATTTTGATGGGTGATGAAAAGTGATACTGTACAACAATGTGGAATGGAAGAGATCATTGGGCAAGTGAAATGAACCACCACCAACCACACCAAAGGCTGGTCTTCATCCAAAGAAGGTGATACTGTGTATATGGTGGGATTAGAAGGAAGTCCTCTATTATGAGCTCCTCTGGAAAACCAAATGATTAATTCCAGCAAGTACTGCTCTCAATTAGAGAGCTGAAACTCTGAAAGCAGCGCTTGAAAAGCGTCCAGAATTAGTCAACCGAAAACACATAATCTTCCATCAGGATAATGCAAGACCAGGTGTTTCATTGATGACCAGGCAAAAACTGTTACAGTGTGGCTGGGAAGTTCTGATGCATCTGCTGTATTTACCAGACTTTGTACCTTTGGATTTCTATTAATTTTGGTCTTGACAAAATTCTATTTCAATTCCCTGGAAGACTATAAAAGGCATTTAGAACAGTTCTTTACTCAAAAAGATGGAATTGTGAAGTTGCCTGAAAAATGGCAGAAAGTAGTAGAAGAAAATGGTGAATACGTTGTTCAATAAGGTTGTTGGTGAAAATGCAAAATGTGTCTTTTATTTTTACTTAAAAAACTGAAGGCACTTTTTGCCCCCCCAATATATCTATATCTATATCTATATCATCTATATCTATAATCTATATCTTTATATCTGTATCTATATCTGTACCTGTACCTGTATCTATATCATCTATGTCATCTATATCTACCTCTATATCTATATCTATACAAGGTTACAAAAGAAGTTTGAAAGCGGAAATGGAAACTGCTAACAAGGCTCAGCATACCTGAAGGTAGAGGGAGAGGAAAGGAGGGGGAAGGTAAGACTATTGACACAATTTATAAATATCTGTATTCCATGAATTGTTACAAATGTGCTCTTTTTCTAATTAAAAATAACAATAAAGTTTTTTAAAAACCCCTCAACAATAGCAACAAAAGAAATTGCTGTTGAATGAATTATATCTATTCAGGGACAAATTATTTTCTAATGTGCAGAAGTTTGACTGCAGGCATATAGCAAAAAGAAAGGATTTATGAATCTTTTCATGTAAAATTAATGATGGGTTTTAATGTGTGGTCTTTTTACTTTAAAAGAAGGTATCACAATGTGATACTTTATTACTATGCCATTTTAATTGCTACATCTCTGTGTGCTTTCTTGTGAATATTTTTGGGTTTGAATTTTTGACCCTAGGCAACTTCATTATGAAGAAGGGTTCCCTTTCATAGATTAGAAAATGTTGCAAATCAAAAGGATAAATTATAAACACAATGAATTATAACTCAAACTCAAATTTTCTCATATTTTTCTCTTTCTCCTGGTGAAACAAAGTGAACACTCAATAAGTTAGTGTGAATGAATAAACGAAAGAAAGCACTGCAGTTTTTTTTAGAAGGAAGTTTTGGAGAAAGAAGTTTACTTCAATGAGTAAATTGGAAAAATTGGGAAGAAAATGATCTCTTTAAGGCTAAAACATAAAATGTTTTGAAAATGCCTAGAAAAAACTATGCTATAATATCTTATAAAAACTAAATGGTAAGTATAATTTATAGGATTAATAGCCCTCAAATCCCACAATGCAGACATTATAGTAGCCTTGTAAAGATAATAATTATATGAAAATCTCTTATCCAGGGCCAATTTATCCCCCTCCTATTCTTGTCCCTCGAGACCCTGCAAAGATGCAAATCTGTTCTATAAAGTTTCTCCTGCCCGTGAGGTTGGTAAACTGTTATTGGGTTTCCTTCTTCACCTGAGTGTAATACCCACAAGATACATGAATCTGTGGGGAGGCACAAACGTTCAATGTGTAGTACTGACTCTACTGCTTCCCTCTTATAAAGACTCTTGTGATTATATTGGGCCCACAAAGATAATCCAGACTTATCTCCCAAGAACCATAATTTATTCACTTCTGCAAAGTCCCTTATGTCATTTAAATAACATATTTACAGGGTGTTGTATTAGGTTCTCCAAAGAAATGGAACCAATAAGATGTGTATGGTGTATGGTGTGTGGTGTGTGTATGTGTCTGTGTGTATCTAGCTATCATCTATCTATCATCTGTCTATCATCTATCTATCTATCTATCATCTATCTATCTATCTATCTATCTATTATCTATCTATCTATCTACCTATCTATCATCTATCTATCATCTATCTATCACCTATCATCTATCTATCTATCTACCTATCATCTTTCTATCTATCATCTATCTATCTATCATCTATCAACATCATCTATCTATCTATGTATATGTATAAAAGGAATTGGCTCACATAATTGTGGAGGCTAAAAAGTCCCAAGATGTAGCAAGCTGGAGCCTGAGGAGAGCCAACGGTATAGTTCCAGTCAGTGTCTGAAAGGCCTGAAAACCAGGACAGCAGATGGTATAAGATCCAGTCTGAAACTGTATCTCAAGGCAGAAGAAGACCCATGACCCAGTTCAAAGACAGGCAGTAGAAGGAATTCTCCCTTAATCAATGTTTTGTTCTCTTCTGGCCTTCAGCAGTGTGGGATAAGGCTCTCCAACATTGGGAAGGACAATTCACTTTAGTTTTTTAGTCTCATTCAGAAACACCTCACAGACACATGCAGAATGATGCTTAAACAAATATCTGGTAACCCATGACTCAGTTAAGTCCACATAAAATTAATCATCACAGATGTGGACATCTTTGGGAAACCATTTCCAGCCTACCACAATTCCTATAAGCATAAAACATGCTCTAGCATAATTATCTTAAGTTTATTGGTGCCACATTCTCCTCCAGTTTACTCCATATTTCTGTACATCCATTCCCATTCAAATGTGAAAGAATTCTGTATTTTCTCTCAAGCCTTCTAAATCCATTCTTCACTAAACCCTTTTTAAGTGGAATTTGAGCCCCTCCATTTCACTTAGTCACCTTACATCAAGGAAAAAATGACTTTCAGGTTGCTGTATGTAATGACCACTTTTCTGTTCTGGTTTTATTACAGATCACAAAGTGCTGCTTCAAACTCTCCCGTCTTAATCTCTATAAGGATAACTTCTCATTGTTCCAGTTTCAGTTTGTAACATTGAAGAGACACCTTCTTTGTCCACTTAAATTAGAACCCCTCAGCTTTCAGTTTTATTTTCCAGCCCTTAACTTTATTTTTTTGACAATACTTATACTTCTGAAATTATCTTCGTTGTTCATTGGTTTACATAGTCATTAACTTCTGCCTTCTCCCCTAATAGAATGGAAGATGGGAGAGAAAGGAGCAATATAAGTCTTCATAATGCTTTATTCCAAGTGTGAGGAACAGTATCGGACAGACACATATATCTGAATGAATGAATGAATTAATTTTATTATAATTTGTATGATATCACTATCAAATTTTTATCTAATAGATATACTAAAATTAGAGTTTTGGTAATCAAAAGATACAGGTCTAATTTATGGTGATGTTGCCTTTTACTACAACCAAGACAAATTAAAAATTGGTTTCAGAAAAGAGTTTATGCCAGATTAAAAATAGATTCCAATGATGGAGTGGATGGAATAGTCAATAGAGAATGATTATAGATAAATAAGTAGATAGATAGATGATAGATAGATATAGATAGATATACACACATACACATATATAATACACATGCATATATGCTTATATGTAAATTTGTCTTGATATTTTATAAATAAAAATTTTTTAAATATAATCTATCATCATCTAAGAGTAATTTTCTAAGATTTCCTTAAATTTATTCAATTCTTAAAGACAATATTTGCTCCTGAAATAATATCCGTTAAGGGCTTAGGTTATAGTTACTTAAAATTTCAATTTAATTTAAATTTTTGGAAAGAATTAAGTCTTCTGACAGTTCAGGTTACAAAATGACCATACATTTTTTTTAATAGATGTTCAAACTGTCAAGAAGAATTTGTGTCTGATCTTCCATGGGTTAAAGTCCTAATGAGAATTTCTGCAGTTAACAAGGCCAAGAGTAAGAAGTTGAAGTTTTAAATTGTTACAGTACATAGTGATCATTTTAATTGGCCAAAAATAATATACGAAACTGAATCTTGTCAAGTAAAGACTTTCTAAGTGTTTTATATCTTGGAACGTCTAGGAAAAAGTTTTAATTTGTGCCTTTTCTTATTAGAATTTGAATGGGAGAATATTGAATGGGAGAAATAATTCAATTAAAGTTATTTGAAACAGCAGGAGAAAAGTAAAATATTTAGAGATATACTTTACAAATAGTAATTTTGATTTAAATCAAGGTATAGTTTAATATTGAACTGTATAAATACAAGCAGAAGATGTGGATTTTAATTTTATCTTCTCTAAGGGCTACTGCTCTATGCAGTGGTTCTCTAAATATGGATTGGCCTCTAGGGATGCCTGAGGCCCCTTTAATGGATACATAAGGTGACATCCAAACTATTTTCATAACTGTACTAATGTTATTTGCCTTTATCATTGTGTTGACATTTGCCCTGATGGTACAGAAACAATTAGTAGATATAACTTCTGTTCCATTAGCACATAATAAAGCAGTGACACTAAACTCTACCAGTAGTCACTATATTCTTTTTTTTTTAATTAATTTTTATTGGAGTATGGTTGCTTTACAATGTTGTGTTAGCCTCCACTGCACAACGAAATGAGTCAGCCATACACATCCAGATACCCCCTCCCTTTTGGACTATTATTTAGCCATAAAAAGGAATGAGATTGGGTCATGTGTAGAGATGGGATGGACCTAGGGTGTCATACAGAGTGAAGTAAGTCAGAAAGAGAAAAGCAAATGTCTTATAATAACGCATATATTGGAATCCAGAAAAATGGTATAGATGATCTTATTTGCAAAGCAAAAATAGTCACTATATTCTTTATTGCTGTGTTCTTGTAGAAATGCATCCTGGCAGGCACATGCACAAACACACACTCACCCAGTCACACACACACACGCACACACAGTGACACCAGTTACACTTAAGAATTTTCTTTATGAAACAGTAAAAGTTATTTCATAAGACCTCAACCCCTAAGGTATTTCTGTGTGATGAAATGGGAAGTACATAGGAAGCACTTCTGCTGCTGACCAAAGTACACTGTTTATTCAGTGAAAGTTACTATGTGATTGTACTGCAAGCTGTATGAGCCACATTTTCAAGGAATGCTATTCTTGAAAAACACAACTGATGGACAAAACGGCTATTTGGCTTTGGGTATTTGTCAAATATTATCTCATTGTCAGGAAGGGAGACATTTTTCCCTTCTACCCCTCTTGAGTCCTAATGGCTGACTAATAGTAAAATTGTCACAAAGCAGATTAATTGGAGAAAAAAATTATACTTTGTGCTCATGGAGGTGTCATAGAAATGGGACCTAAGAAGTGGCCCAAGCAGACAGCTTTTACGTGTTTCAGAAAAGAAACAATAAATTTGTGAGGAATTGATAAGACAAAGAAACTGAGGCTTTTGGTGCTCAATTAGAGAAGAATTTTTGGTGCTCAATTAGAGAAGAATCCAAATAGAGTTTGGAATTGGGGTAGTAAATTAAAGAAGTAACAAGGTGGGTTTATATAGGTTTCTTGTAACAAATTCCCTATCTTTGGCAATAAGGGTGTCCTTCTGCTTCTGGATGCAAGGACTGCACCTTTCACGTGATTTATTTCCTGCTTCCAGGGAAATGGAGAGGAAGGTCAGAGTGTCCCTCATGCATTTCTTAAGTAACTTTAATTCACGATCATCAATGTGGCATTGCGGCATATTTTGGGGTGTCTTCCCCCGAGGCCCAACATCATAAATAAGCACATTTGATCCTGTCACTTTGGGGAAAGACTGACAGGGTTTGTTGCTGAGAAGGGAAAACTCAGTTTTCCTGTGTTTTCCCCTTCACTCTCATACTTCTCCCACATTCACAACACTTCTGATACCAGATGTGTGGATTCTCTAGCCACACTAAGCAGTTCTCTGTGACTCCAGTTCGGTGCCCTACAATTTAACTCAATTCTGACACTATCTGCCTGGTGGCAGCCACAGATTCCACAGGTGAAGGGCTCAGTACCATGTGACTGCCCCCCAGTTGCAAGCGGTAAGTCCCCAGGTTACCCACAACTTCTGTCCAACTTGACTATAAATCAGAGGTTCCCATGACCTCCTCTCCCTTGACCTCGATTATCTGCAAGATCAGTTCACAGAACTCAGGGAAACACTCACGTTTAACAACTTATTGCATAATAAAGGCTATAATAAAGAATGCAGAGGAACAGCACGTTGAGGAGATACAAAGAGCGAGTGCTACGAAGGTCCTGAGCACTGGAGCTGCTGTCCCTGTGGAGTCAGGGGGATCACCCTCCTGGTAGGTACATGCATGAGTTTACCAACCTGGAAACTCTCCAAATCCCACAGTATTAAGAACTTTATGGAAGCTTCAGCAGATGCTCCTGATCAATTACTGAGTCCATTTCCAGTCCCTTTCCCTTCTCTGGAGTATGGGGGAGGGGCTGACAAGTTCGAGTTTCTAACCCCGGTTTGGTCTTTCTGGTGACCACTCAGAGTCACCTTGTTAGAACAAAAGACTCTCCTAATCACTCAGGAAATTCCAAAGGATTTAGGAGCCCTGTGTCAGGAACCTAGACCAAAGACTAAATATTAGAACAAAAGATGTTCCTAGTACTCTTATCACTTAGTAAATTACGAGGGTTTTTGGAGCTCTGTGCCTAAAACTGGTGTCAAAAATGAAATGTTAGAATGAAAGGTTCTGCTAACACCCCTATTTTTAAGGATTTTAGGAGCCTGTGTCAGAATATACATCTGTATCTATATCTAGATATATAGATATAGATATAGATATAGATATAGATATAATTTCTCATGGTTGCCACTGATAAAAATAAAAATTCAAAATTTTAAGGAAGAATTATAATCTTGGAAAAGTTGTATTTGCCAAGCTGAACTTGTCAACTTCCCAACACTTACAGATGTTTCTGATGGGGTCAATGATGACACGAATAATTTCTTCATTGTGTAATAAAATGTCTTCTTTTAGAAAATCTATATGTCAGTGACAAATGAATGATGTTATAAATTCATGCATGGGTAAAATATCCATTTTAAGTTGAAGATAAATCAATGAATTTTAATGTCACATAGTATGAAACTTTTTAAAATATGGTTTCAGATTTCACATTGCAAGTTACTTTAAGAAAATGTTGTTTTGGTGTAGTATCAAAGAAGAACATCCACGATTATTAAAAATTCTCTTTAAATATTCCTCTATTTTCAAAATATTTATATATGTGAGTCTTCACTTTCTTTATACACTTCAACCCAAACAACATTTTACTTCATATTAAATACAGGTGCAAATAAAAGAATACAGTGTTTTTCTGTTAAGCCAGAAATTAGGAAGATTTATTAAAACATAGGAAGTATCAATCTCATTTTTTTTACTTTAAAAATATAATTATATTTCATAAAAATATTATTTACATTAGCATTTACTGGATTTATTATTTGCAAATAATTGGCAAACATGTAAATTTTAAATCTTTTTAAAATTAAAAAATTCATTTTTATTTCCAATCTGCTAAATATCAGTAAATATAACACATGTAAGTAAAAGCTCTTTGGCATGCTCAATAATTTTACAGAATGTAAAAAATTCCTGAGAACAAAATGCTTGAGAGATACTTATCTATAGCAATAGTTTTAAGATTCTTTTGAAGTTTGATACCTTTTTCCCCCCAACACAATCTTTCTTGAAATTGCAACAAATCAAAGAGAGTGTGGAGCTCCTCGATTGGAAGTGAGAACATCCTGGCAGCTAAATGGCCCTCACTATTATATACATAATAACTACTAACTAAGGAGATATAAAGTAGATAGAAAGATGCTGCGTTATATGGATATGCCTCATATACCTGTGTTCAAAACTGGTTAAACTGGGGACTTCCCTGGTAGAGCAGTGGTTAAGAATCCATCTGCCAACGCAAGGCACATAGGCTCCACCCCTAATCCAGGAAGATCCCACATGCCACAGAACAGCTAAGACCAAGAGCCACAACTACTGAGCCCACACACCGCAACTACTGAAGTCCACGTGCTCTAGAGCCTGGGTGCTGCAACCACTGAGCCCACTTGCTGCAACCACTGAACCCCATGCGCCTAGAGCTCATGTTTTGCAACAAGAGAAGCCACCGCAATGAGAAGCCCATGCACCTCAACGAAGAGTAGCCCCCGTTCACTGAAACTAGAGAGAGTCTGTGCAGCAACGAACATCCAGTGCAGCCAAAAGCCACAAAAGCTTGAACTGCTTTGATGGCAAGGCTACTGCATGTAACTGTGCACAGATTCTAGGAACTAACATGCATGCTGCATGCATTTCATTGCTGGGTCACATTGATCTTTTGTTCCACTGTAAATAAGAAAAGACAATTATTCCACATCAGTCTGATCACAAATAGTTCAATCAAATTGTAAATAGGCAGAATGAAACTGTCTAAGCACAGACAACAAACTGATGCAGGATTTACATTATTATTATTTCAAACACAAATGCAACACTAAAGGTGTTGGTAAAATTATTCAATTTTAAAGCAATATGAAATTATTTATTTTACTTACTATCAACTTAATACTTATCTTTTAATGAAATCAATTTGGGGGGATTCAATTTTATTTTAACACTAGATTTTTAAGTTCTTAAGTCAGAATTTTCTCACCAGAGGCCTATAAATGTATAGCATTCTCAGCATGGATTATAAAGAATACTCACAGAGACATATAACGGGTGAAGTCTTGTACAATGTTGGCGCTATGCTTTCTGCTGGCTCGCAGAGGATTTCGCTCTCCTGATTGGATGGCAGGTTGTCCTAGGTCACATTTTAGCAAGTTTCATTTCTGCTAACAGACGTTTTATCATTCTCTAGAGCTTTCCTCTCTGCACAGCATTTTCCAGAGGATGTGTGTGCAAGTGAGTGAGTGTATGTGTGTATGAAAATGCCACTCTTTTACCAGGCTGAGTATTCAATAGGCAAGGTCACTTTTAAAAGCACTCCCTTTAGTATTGATAGAGCTCACTCCTCTGGCTTCCTTCTCTCAAAATATTGGCTAATGGATGTCTACAGGTAATTTTTAAAATAGGAGCATTAGTCAGGGATTAGAGGGTTAGAACCTTCCTTACTTGTGTGAGAAGATGCCAGTCTGATATGTGATGGATGGTCTTATAAAATATTAGGAGTCTCTCGCTTTCTTTGTATGCAATGTTGTTGACCACATGGGAAATAAAATCAATATATGAAGTGCTATTGTGCCTAGGTCGATCAGAATAGTCTGTTGACCCAAGAGTTTTAAATGGTTTCTATGTAATAAATCCACAAAGCACTAATAATAGTGTGATCTTCTAGTGTTTAGAATGGCAGCCATGTGACTGGTGATACTGTGTGGGTTGAGATTGGAATGGGAAGAGAGCTCTGCTAGTTCATCCTTCAGAGCAGCCATTGAGGGAGAGTCTGTCTTAACGGGGGATTAGAGGTTGAATTGTGCCCCGTCCCTGCCATTGCACATTAAAGACCTGATCACCGGCACCTCAGAGTGTGAACATAAACGGAAATAAGTCCATTTTAGATGTAATTAGTACAGTTAAGATGACTGTAGTAGGATGGGCCCCTGATCCAACATGACTAGTATCTGTATAAGAGAGGAAAGTGCTGCGTGCAGACACAGGAGGAAGGTAATGCAAGGAGATGTGAAGACAGAGCCAGAGTTTGCCGTGATGCTTCTCCAAGTCAAGGAACACCAAGGACTGCCAGCTGTCACCAGCAGCTACGAGAGAGCCGTGGAACAGATTCTCCCTCAGATTCTTCAGAAGGAATCAACCCTGCTGAACCTTTATTTCTCACTTCTAGCCTCTAGAGCTCTGAGAAAATAAATTTCTGTTGTTTTAAGTCACCCAGTTTGTGGTACTTTGCTATATCAGGCCTAGAAAATTAACACAGGGGGATTCTAAGGTGGTTGGTGTAGAAGGAGAAATGGGGCACACAATTTATCAAAATGATAGTCAATTAAGTTATAACTTCAACATAGTCTTTTCGTGTGGATGAGCAGAGGGTCTTATGGAGATATGTTCCTCTGAAGAACTCCCCGTACAATCTATATTAAAATTCACAAATATTGACCATTTTCAATTTTATTTACATATTTTTTGCATAACGTTAATATATTGTTTAAAATAATATGCAATCAGAGAAACTTATGTCATCTGCAAATTTATTAAGTGATGGAATATATATAATCTCCCAAGGCTGAGGGGGGAAATAAGTGCTAAGAAAAATAGCCCAAATTAACTTTGAATGGATAGTCATGAGGTCTTTTACGAGATGAACCAGAATAAAAGTGTGACATTAACATGCCATTATTCAAAAGCAGTAGATAATGAGAAACATCTTCACTTTTTCATAGGAAAGGTAATCTCACAATTGCATTCTCCAGAAGATCAGCAACCAGCACTGTGGCTTGGCGAGGAGAACCCTTTCTATGAACAGAGGCTTTGCTTTCACCCATTGAACCAGGCATTTTCTGACTGGTGCGCGCATGAGAGGGCACCACTTTGAAGGAACGGGGAAGACTGTGAAACATTCAGAAGCCAGAATTTTGTTTCCAGTTGAGAAGCTGCAAATGTAGAAAATGACTTTTGGACTGAGGAAAATTTTTGATTTTGTCATTACCATGGTGCTTGACTTATAGAGTTGTTGAAGAGAATAAACTCGTTCTTTGATTTAATTAATCTTTTTTATTATATAAGGCTGTACATTTGTTAATGTTTTGTGATTTAATTGTCTTAATGTTATTCTGAGAGGATGGCATTTGTTATGACTAATTATATAAATCACCAGTGCTCCTTTCTATTCTCTATAGTAGGGCTGGATTTTCATTCATTTTTATTTCCGGCACTTTGATGAAGAAAATCTCACAGTCCTCTGGGAATACACTACAGAGATAATTTTTTAAGACTGTACAGATCTTAGAGAAAATATGAACATCCCATTTTTTAAGGACCTTACATTCTAAATATTAGAAAAAATGCTGAAATAAAACTTGTGACTATAGATGGAGAGACACTTTGGAGATCCTCCAATCTAGCCTATTTCCTTCACATTCTAGTTAAGTGAACACTTAACTAGTGGGGCTTCAAGAAGAATTCATGCAAAATATTTCCTGGTTATCCAAGAAGTGGCAGGCTGTAGTCCAGGAAATTTACTACTATAATTCCAAGTAATTCTTAACAAAATTTAATTATCTGCAATTTATAAATGTGTGACCTGAAATTCAGAGACGTGAAGTGATACATCAAGGTCAAGTAGACGGTAAGGGCAAACCCAAAGTTTCCTGCTTCTTCATACTGTGATCATTAAAAACATTCTAAAAAGTTGAAAAGTAAAAAAAATCAAAGTGTCTAATGAAACAACCCTTTGTATAGTTTTCTTTAATCTAGACTCATTAATATTTAAATAGTTGTAAGTATAGCAATATTTCAGTTTCTGTTTTCTGCATTTCCTTTTTATCAACATACTATCATTTCTCTACCTATACTGCTAAAATGAGATAATCTATTTGAAATGTTTTTTTATTTAAATAGGTATTTAATATATCTATTTCTATATCTATATCTTCTAGTGTGTTTCTTTATAGTATTCATTTCTGGTTGAGATTATCATGTCAAAAATATGAATATACTTATGCTTTGTATTATTTCGATGATACCCAAAATGGTATCATCAATTTACAAAACTATGAGTTCTGAACTCATTTTGCTAAATATTAAAGAATCTTTCATATTGAGAGTTTATATGTATATATATTTCTAAATTCTAAGAACAAAATTATATTTTTAAATCTGTTTTGATTACCTATGGAGTTCTTTATAACTTTCATTTTCTCTAGCTAATTTTTTCTCTTTTTGTAGAAATACAAAAGCTTATCTTTTTTGTTCTTCCAATTTTATTGAGATATAATTTACATATAGCACTGTGCAAGGTTAAGTTGTACAGCATAATAATTTGACTTACATATATCACAAAATGATTATCACAGTAAGTTTTTCATATTGATACAAAATTAAAGAAATAGAAATATTTTCTCCTGTAAGGAGAACTCTTAGGATTTACTCTCTTAATAACATTCATATATGATATACAGCACTGTTAATACTTACTGTGTTGTACAGTACTTCCCTAGTACTTATTTATCTTGTAACTGGAAGTTCGCACCTTTTGACTACCTTCATTCAATTTACTTCCATCACCCCCTGTCTCAGCTAAACACAAAATGAATCTCTTTTCCTGAGTTTGTTTTGATTGTTTTTGAAGTATGACTGACTTACAGCACTCTATTAGATCCTCTTACACAACATAGTGATTTGCGATTTCTATACATTTCAAAATAGTCACCACAGTGCCTAGTTACAGTATGTCACCATACAAAGATATCCCATAATTGTTTACTCCCTTTCCCACACTGTGCATAGCAGTCTCTCTCTATATGTATACATGATTATTTTAAGTTGCAGATCTCTGAAGTTCCAACACATTTTAACCACCTTGCATTTTTATTCCCCTACACCCACCTTTAGTGTTTTTGACACCATATTTTACATCTATTTGTTTTGTGTAACTCTTAACTACTTATTGTAGATATAGATGATTGTACTTTTGTTTTTCTTCCTTCCTAGTAGCTTAACACATGGCTGATTTACTACCTGTACTGCATATTTGCCTTTACTAATGAGCTTTATTTTTCTTTCACTATTTTCGTGTGCCAAATTTCACTTCATAAATTTCATTTCTAATTGTGGCCTTTTTCATTTAGAGACGTTGCTTTAACATTTCTTGTAAACCTGGTTTAGTGGTGAACTGTTTTAGCTTTTGATTGTCTGTACAGTTTTGATCTCTCCTTCAAATCTGCACGATAGCCTTGACAGGTGGAATATTTTTGGTTATAGTTTCCTACCCACTCCCCTCCTTTCATCACTTTAAATATACTGTGCCCTTCCAGCCTGCAGAGCGTCTGTTGAAAACTCAGCTTATAACCATATGGGAGTTTCCTTGTATGTAACTTGCTGCTTTTCCCTTGATGCCTTTAATGTTCTCTTTCTATCTTTAATTTTTGCCATTTTAATTACAGTGTATCTTGGTGTTTTCCTCTTTGTGTTAATCCTGTTTGAGACTCTGTGTACTTTGTAGTCCTGGATGTCTGTTTCCTTTCCCAGGTTAGGGAAGTTTTCTGCTATTATGTCTTCAAGTACGTTCTCTACTCCTTTCTCTCCCTTTTTCCTTTCTGTGACCCCTATAATGTGAATGTTAGTGTGCTTGATACTGCCCTACAGGTCTCTTAAACTGTCCTCATTTCTTTTTATTCTTTTTTTCTTTTTCCTGTTCACTTTGGGTGACTTTCACTACTCTATCTTCCAGCTCCATTCTTCTGTACCATTTATCCTTCCTTCTGTATCATTTAATCTAGTGTGGATTTTTTTTAGTGTATTTTAAATTTCTATTATTGTATTCATCTCTGTTTTTTCTTTTTTAAAATTTTATTTATTTATTTGTTTGTTTGTTTGCTTATTGGCTGTGTTGGGTCTTCGTTGCTGTGCACAGGCTTTCTCTAGCTTCAGGGAGCAGGGGCGACTCTTCGTTGCAGTGCGCAGGCTTCTCATTCCGGTGGCTTCTCTTGTTGTGGAGCACGGGCTCTAGGCACGTGGGCTTCAATAGTTGTGGCATGTGGGCTCAATAGTTGTGGCTTGTGGGCTCTAAGGCACAGGTTCAGTAGTTGTGGTGCACGGGTTTATTTGCTCCACAACATGTGGGATCTTCCCAGACCAGGACTTGAACCCATGTCCCCGGCACTGGCAGGCAGATTTTTAACCACTGTGACACCAGGGAAACTCCCTGTTTGGTTTTTCTTTATATTTTCTAACTTTTTGTTAAAGCTCTCACTATGCTTGTCCATTCTTCTCCTGAGTTCTTTGAACACCTTTATGATCATTACCTTGAACGCTCTATCAAGTAAATTGCCTATCTATCTCCACTTCATTTAATTCTTCTTCTGGGGTTTTGTTTTGTTCATTTAGAAGATATTCCTCTGCCAAAGCATTTTGCATAATTTGCTGTTTTTATTTCTATGTACCATGTAGGTTGGTTACATCTCCTGACTTTGGTCAAGTGTCCTGTTGTAGACGATATTCTCTGCATCCCATCAGTACACTCCCCTCTGATCATCGGAACTAGAGGCTCTAAGATTGCCCCCTATTTGGGCTGTGTGGGCTTTTCTGCTGTGGGGGGTAATTATGTGGGCAGTTTGGTAGGTGTGGCTGGCCCCTGGTCTGGCTGGTTGCCAGGCCATGCCTTGTGCAGAGGCTGCCAGCCACTGGTTGGTGGGGACAGGTCCTGGAATGGGTGGATGTGGACCTGGGGATCCAGGATCTAGTGTTGGCCTGCTGGTGGGCAGGCCCAATTCCTGATGTAGCTGGTTGTGGGTTCCAGGTGGTTCCAAAGCTGGTGTTGGCCTGCTGGTGGGTGGGGCTGGAGCCTAAGAAGTCCAGGGTCTAGGCCCTGCTCCCTGGCAGGAGGAGCTGGGTTTCTGGATATCTGGGTGCCCGGCCCTAGAGTGCCAGAGCTAGTGTTGGCCTGCTGGTGGGCAGGGTTGGAGCCTAGTAGGTGCCAGGGCTGGTGCCAGCCTACTGATGGGTGGTCTTTGTCCTGGTGCAGGAGGTCTCAGGGCTCTGGTGGTACTTGGGCTATTGTCTGTCCACTAGTGGGTGATGTCAGGGCACACAGGGTCCCAGGGCTAGTTCTGGGGACTCATCTTCCTGGTGCTGATCCCCCAGGAGGCTGGGGAGCCCAATGTGGGACTCACACCAATTACTCCTCGAGGGGAAACTTTGCAACTGTAATTATCCTGCCCCTTGTGGGTCACCCACCTGGGGTATGGGTCTTGACTATACTGTTTCTCCACCCTCCTACCTATCCCACCTTTGGTTCCTTCTTTATATCTTTAGTTGTAGGTGATCTTTTCTGCTAGTCTTCCACTTATTCTCATCAATAGTTGCTTTGCACATCATTGTAATTTTGGTGTGCCTGTGGGAGGAGGTGAGCTCAGGGTCTTCTTGCTGTGCCATCTTGCTCATTTTCTAGTTAATTTTTTCAATGTATTTTATTTTCAATCTATTGGGCACTTAAAATTTTCCTAACAGCATAATATGTGCTAGTTGTGGTATAATTATTTCATATTACCTATCACACTGGTGTAATTATTAATACTACTTTATGAGCTAGGCACTGTTTTCTGTATATTTATATTTCAAATTGAGATGTATTGTCATAGTCAGCATTTGAATGCAACTTCGCGTGATATCAAATTTTGTTGTAATCCCTACCTCTAAAAAGCCTCTTTTCAATTTATACATGTAAATCAAGTGTCTAGGCTGGCCTAAAGGGTCTCCAAGATCCCTGAGATATTTAAACATACAGTTATCTATGCCTCAAACAGTTACTGAGGTCTATCAATAAATCTTCTAGGCTCAATGAAACATAAACATCAATAGTAATTTTAGATTGTAGTTTTATGGTAATACGGATCCTCTTTTGTTTCACTGGGAGTAGTTTTTGAAGTTAACATTAAGGAATTGTCTGAGGGGAAATAAAAATGCACTGCGCTCCTGACATATGAACTAGCAGCAGTGTGTGCACCACAGATTTGTAACTGACAGTACCTATGGCTCCATTTAGATCTGATTCATCAGTCATGTCATCTTCCGAAAGTACTAGAAATAGCGGCAAAGCTGCAGTGCCTTTTGAGATGTCCTTTTACACTTCCATAAGGTTATTGTACATCCATTAATACAGATGACAAAGGAAATGTCATCTGAGTTGGGTGAATGGATGCCAAGACACTAAAAGCCCCATTGTCTCAGGTGAAGGGGCAAATGTGCAGCCTTGGGAAATGGAAATTTCCAGTTCTCCATCTTATGTAGTCACACAGGATGCACGTTGTCCTTACAGATTTGTGAGAAAAAGGATCATCAACCTCTAGATAACATGACGTATATATCCAGACCTTGACGTTAGCCCACATTAGTCTTCATCTGTTTCCAACTGATGGTCTCTCTCATGTAATAAATATCCTTTGCCTAGGAGTGTGAAGCCACAACGTGCTTCCAGGGCCAAGACAGGCCCCAAATAAGGTCATGCTTAGAAGAACATGGGCGAGATGTCAGAATTTTGTATGTGATATTATAGCAGAATTGGTTTCACAAAAATGATGTGTTGATTAAGAGTAACGTTTGAGTCCAACCAACTCTGGCAGAATAAGAATAAAAATAAAACTGAGAAAATATAGGATATTTCATGTCAATGAACCTAATAAATAATCTCTAAAGCAGTTAGAAATAGAAATACATGAAATAGGTAGAGGTGTTGAAGGAGAAATACACGGAATATTTGTGGTTTCTATTTTCTGGGCAAAATGAACCAAAAGCCCACTGAGCTAAGGGAAGACTTTGGAAACCTAAGGGCCTATATTACTAGACCAGTTATTCTTTAAGGTCATTCATGGGTCACTTTGGAGACAGTTGAAAGTTCAGAATTCAGGGCCCTCTTCAGAATTCAGGGCCCTCTTCTGAATTATTAGGAATGAAGTCTAGAAATCTTGATTTGAAGCCAGCACATAGTGGAGTTTCACTGAAATCCAATGAGATGAACCAACAACTGGATGGATGGTCTCAAGCTCTTCTTGGTCCAGTCATTCCCTTCTGCCCCTACTTTCTTCTTCTGCCCCAGAACTCACCCTCTCCTCCATTCTACAATGTTCATAATAGGAGAAGTCGATGTATTCTCCTACAGGTATAGATAAAATTGAGAAGTTCCAGAGATCTGCAAACAAAGTTAAGTCATCTGGTGAAAATATGTGTAAATATAAAGTAGTATCTTAGAAAAGAGTGCATTTGTAAAGATTGTGTATGGCTCATATGTTCACCGCGTGATCATAGAGCAATGAAGAGATAGGACGCTGGCAAGTAGTTTCAGTAGGGATTGAGTTAAATGCAATTTCTAAGTAAAATGGAAGTAAATTTTCCTTCTGGTAATTCTGGAGTCAAAAAGCATTAATAGACAGGAGGTAAAATAGATGAAGTCCAAGAGTTTTGATTTTCATTGTTGGGATCCAGAAACAAGAATTTCAAATAATTTGTAAACAAAAATTTTCTCTTGATGGATAGGATTCAAGTTAAGTCCTTTGAATAAAATCTAACAATTTTGGTGGCAGCATAAAAAATTCTATCAATGTTGCTCTTCTACAATCTCTAACTTTATTTTTCAAACTAGCTTTAGGAAAGAATTTTATAGTCAGTTTCCAGTCTACATACTGAAAATAAAATGTAGAATAGTATTTTGTAGAAATGTAGGGTATAGCTTTTAGGTTAAGTTTATTTATTTTTTAAAAATTTTTATTTATGTATTTGTTTATTTATTGGCTGTGTTGGGTCTTCGTTGCTGCATGCAAGCTTTTCTCTAGTTGTGGAGAGCAGGAGACTACTCTCGTTGTGGTGTGCAGGCTTCTCATTGTGGTGGCTTCTCTTGTTGTGGAGCATGGGTTCTAGATGCACAGGCTTTGGTAGTTGTGGCATGAGGGCTTCAGCAGTTGTGACTCACAGGCTCTAGAGCACAGGTTCAGTAGTTGTGGCACATGGGTTTAGTTGCTCCACGGCAAGTAGGATCTTCCCGGCCTAGGGATGGAACTCGTGTCCCCTGCATTGGCAGGTGGATTCTTAATCACTGTGCCACCAGGGAAGTTCCTAGGTTAAATTTAGACTCTTGGTAGTCAGGCCTTAGTCTTTGGTTATCTTTTGCTAAAATACAAACTAGAGAAAAAAAAAAATAACTAAAATTTGAAAGTAAATATACACTGATTATTTACTTAAACTTTTAAATTGATAGGTAAGATCAATCAATTATATACTAATATTAATAACAATAAACATGTATGTATATATTTCCTATATTGTTTCTCCAAAAAGAAACAGAAGTATATATGTATTTCCATATTTATGTAATTTATTTATGTTACACATAACTCATAGTGTGGGTTGTAAGGATTAAATTAATAAGTGAAATTAAATTAATATAAATTATATCTATCTATCTATCTATCTATCTATCTATCTATCTATCTATCCAGCATTAAGCACTGTGCCAGGTAAAATATTTGCTCAATAAATATAAGCTGGACTAAACCTTTGTATATAAACCTACCTCAACCTCCAATTTAAACTCTATTCTTCAAGTTTCTTAACCAATGATTACAAATTCATTCTTCATGATTATTTGCTGCCATTTGAAAGTAATACATGATAACAAACTCTAAATATTTATAAGCTTTCACTGTCTTTATTCATATTATAATAGGAAAAAAATAAACAGAGGCTTTCAAATTATATAGACATAGGATGAAATCTTAGTCATTCACCTAGAGTAGTGTGACTTTGGGTTATTGCATTCCTAAGCCTTTGTTTTCTCATCTATAAAATGGTTATCATGACACACACCCCATGGTGGTATCATTGTGAGGCTGATTGGTCCACATTAGGCACTTAAAATTGAATGTATTATTATGTTCATTTTATTTATAAATTTTTAGATTATTCTAAATTGGCTTTCACCATCAGAGAGCAGTGAAATTAACTGTATGATTTTTTTACATCCAGATCCCTTCTTTGTGCTGGCTCTTAGCCAGAGAAAATTTCCAAGGAGCACTAGGTGCTATGGATAGATGTCAGAAAGTTTCTATTAATATTAGGTGATTTGGGAATTAGAAATAGTAGTTTTACATTATAAAAACAAAGCATGATTTTTAAAAAATCAATTTGGTCTTTGGTCAAATGACCTGCTTGATATTTTACCTGTCACTTTTAAATAGTTTTCTGCTACAAATGTCTCTCACACATGCTAGCTATACATAGAGGTACTCCACACTTTCATTCAAAAATCAGTGTACTTTACCATGGTTTCATTGATAGAACATCTTCAGTAAGTAATGTGAACTGATGTAATATTCAAGCATTTTAACAGAGCAGAGAAATATTCCATAAGACTTATTGCTTCATTTAGCATTTACACTTGGATAGCATTTTGCACCTATTAAGAGCATGACAATCATTTTTATTAGTTAACAGTGAGTAAGGTCAATATTGTTTCTCCCATTTTTCAGAGAAAATATTTAAGTGCAGAGAAATGGAGTGATTTCAGCCATGCAAGTAATGAACCGGTGATTTGTGACTTCCATTGTCAACTTTAAAGATATGGTTAGGTTCTTATACCCACTTAAATACAACACAATAATGGCTCATTCTCACAAGAGAATGGGGAAAATGTGCCCAAAGTCACACTTACAGGCTCTCTTTTTATAGACCTATATCTATTTAGAGAGAAGTAAAATTTAAAAACTAGAACTCAAACTATTAAATGTGCTAAAGTCATATCTCCTTTCTCTCCTACCACACAGATCATGTCTAAAATGTTCTAGCTTCAGTAGGAAATTAGGAATTACAAAGAGAAGCAGGGATATAGAAAGGTTGACTGAACTGTAGACTAAATTGTGCATGTGGTTAGATGCACAAGCTGAGCTTTTAAAAAAAATTGTAATTACTTAATTTCACCCTACTTTCTAACAAAATCTACTTTCTAAATAAAATATCCCAAGTTTGTGTTTGATAAGGTGTAAGAAAATGATTAACCTGAGATTGGTTTTGTTTGAGGACCATAACCAAGTATAGAATTTCAAAGACAATAATCCTAACAAATATTTTCTGGTTAAAAAAACTAATTAATTTAGGATAATGGAAGATAGCTATGGAGCTTAGAAGAAATAAGCATCACAAATATTATCAAAACTCAGAAACAGAATTTCTAGAAGTATTTAATACTCTGTGATGGTACTGTAGTCGTCTCTTATCTAAAATTATTTAAAGTCACTCATATACTTTGAGCATTTGCTACGCTGTCAGTCAAAAAACATGTAGGTAATAGATCAGTAAAATTATGGTTAAAAATGAATTGAGTTAATGTATGCAAAAGCTGTTGGAAACAGCCTTGCTGTAATCATGTTTTTCTTTCCTCACAATCTCATTTATTTAAGTATCCACTATTCGTCTTTTAAGTGTATGGCTAACACCTTGGGGCACCAGGTATACCGAAATGAAAACCTATAAGTAGGAATGGTGTGGTACAGAAAAAGCAAGAAATCCTTTAAGGTCAAATTATCCTCATAATTTCATTTTAGTCTACATGATTCCTCCTTTCCTTTATATCTAGATTGGATCTTCCAAGATGTATAAACTGGTAGTTTCTCTTCCCACTTTGACTTCTCCCAGACAAACTTTGCAGGAGAGTAGGAAAAAGATGTGACTAAAACTGAAAACTCCTACCTGTTCTCACAGAATAACTAACTGACTTTAGGTAAATCAATTAATGCACTGGAATTTCCATTTCCCCATCTTCACTATAGAAATAATGACACCTTCCATGGTGCCTCAAAGAGGGTTGTTATAAAATTAATAGAAATTTAGAAATGCACTAATATCCAGGGTCCATATCTGACACCAAAGAAAATAGATGGCAGACTCAGCCTGATGTCATAGAATCCACTGGGCTTTGGCCTATGGATTTTAAGATATCTACCTTTCCTGGTAGTTTGTTTTTCCTTCACAAAGAAGTAAGGAACTTTTAAAAAGACAAAAATATGTGTTTTTATCAAAATTTATTTTCTTAATACCACCAAAGCTATCAAAGATTTATATAATCCTCACTGCTCAAGGCCAATCTATTGATTTAGTGTCAACTTTGCTATTTAAAGATAAGGCTGCAAAGAAAAACAGGAGCAAAAAGTAATACATATATATATATATATATATATATATATATATATATATATGTAATGCTAGTATTTTTTACTGAAGACTAAAAGAAGCTGCTGAATGACTTAAAGTAGGAAAATGGTATAATCAGATTTTTGTGTATCACTTGGAGAGAAAGTTATAAAGGAGCAAGACTAAAGAGTCCAGAAAATATTGCCTTAACCACATGAAAGATAATAGTGGCTTAATCTAGGCCACTGACAAAGAATCTGGAGAGAAGGAAATACTAACTAAAGGATAGGGAAGAGGTCGATTGGACAGTACTTACAGAGTGGTTGTCTGTGGGAAGTAGAGATGGGGAATCAAAAGTATTGCTCGAATTTCTGGTAGTGCTTTTTATGGAGTAGGGGGCCAGAGGAAGATCAGGTTTGGAAGGAGGTATTTTTAATGTGTTCCATTTTGAACTTGTATAGGTTGAGGTGCTCATAGAATAGAAAGTGAAGTTTTCTAGTATAGGCATCACTTCTGAATGTATATCTGAAAAAATAAATATGTATATATACATAAATACACACATAATATGCATATTTGAATATATATATATGAAGATTAAAAGAGACATGTGCACTAGAGCTATAGCACTGGGAATTGTCATATGGAGAATATCTTCAGCCTTGATGGTGAAGGGAACCATTCAACAAATTTTCATCAATTATGGATGAGCCTTAACTAAAATGTTGGTTGCATCATAATAGAAAAGCAAAATATGAACATGGCCTTTACTCTTATGATTCCACCATATCACCTCGGATGGAAGTGTATAGCAAGAGAATAAGATTGGTAGCAGAGTTACTAGCAAGACAAAATTATGATATTATCTGGAAAAAACAATAGAATGTTGCCTGGCATACATTTTTTTTTTTTTTTACTCTGTATATTTTCCAGTTTCTGTCTTTCTGAATTAAATTACATTCTTTCTGAATTTAAAGTAATTCTTATTATTCCTTTAAATTGAAAGTTCAAAGATTCTGTTAATTTTCTACTTTAAAAAATTTACTCATTCATTCAATCTTTCTTTTTATTCCCCAACAAGCACTACTGAGTGCCTCTAAGTTTCATTGTAGGCATTGTTCTGGGTGCTTAGGACAGGAGGGTGAGTAAAACAGATTCTTTGAAGTTGAAATAGGCATAGATCCTTCTCTGTGGAAATTACATAATTTGTTGCAGAAGAAAAAATTGATCATGTGGGGTGATGTTTAAATGACAGGAGTAATGACAGTGGAGCAGAACATTTCTGAAAGTCAAGGAGAGATCTGAGATAGCCATTACTGCTACTCAACCTTATTTCTGATTCTCCTCCTATAGGGTAGGCCCGTGACAGGTTAGATGTCCCTCAATTCCCTAGAAGTGAGGCACAATACGTGATTCGATTTGCCCAAGAAATGAAGGCTTGAAGTGTTAGTCCACAATCTGATACACTCTCTCCCTCTGTTGGCAGTGTTCCAGATAGTGGAGACTCCATACTGGATCCCAAATGAAAATATGAAGACTCCTCTGCTTACTCAAGATGGATATGTAGCATGAGAAAAACAAGCCTTTGTTGCTTTAAACTTCTACGACTGTGAAGGCTGGTTCTTGTAGTAGTATATGCTAGTCTATCCTGATCCGTATAAGAACCAGAGTGCAAATACAAACAGCAAAGTTTAACTACCAAACTGACTTTTATTCTACAGTTTTGAAAAGTGATGGCTCTGTTAATGATGTGGGTGATGGAGAGGCACAAATAGGTAAAGAGGGGCAGAAATCTTCCTGCTTTTTGTACTCTACCACTTTGATGATTGACTTTTTTTTCTTCCTTTTATTTTAATTTTTAATTTTTTTTATTTTTTACAGTAAACTGCATATGTTTAGAGTGTAAAATTTGGTATCCCAATCTCCCAATTCATCCCCCCCCCCCCCAATCCTCCCCGCTGTCCCCGCTTGGTGTCCATATGTTTGTTCTCTACATCTGTGTCTCTGTTTCTGCCTTGCAAACTGGTTGATTTGTACCATTTTTCTATAGTCCACATATATGTGTTAATATACAATATTTGTTTTTCGCTTTCTGACTCACTTCACTCTGTATGACAGTCTCTAGGTCCATCCATGTCGCTAAAAATGTCCCAGTTTCATTGCTTTTTACAGCTGAGTAATATTCCATTGTATGTACGTACTACATCTTCTTTATCCATTCATCTGTTGATGGACATTTAGGTTGCTTCCACATCCTGACTATTGTAAATAGTGCTGTAATGAACATTGGAGTGCATGTAACTTTTTGAATTATGGTGTTCTCTGGGTACATGCCCAGCAGTGGGATTGCTGGGTCATATGGTAGTTCTATTTTTAGTATTGCAAGGAACCTCCATACTGTTCTCTGTAGTGGCTATATCAATTTACATTCCCAACAGCAGTGCAAGAGCGTTCCCTTTTATCCACACCCTCTCCAGCATTTACTGTTTGTAGATTTTCTAATGATGCCCATTCTGACTGGTGTGAGGTGATATCTCACTGTAGTTTTGATTTGCATTTCTCTAATAATTAGTGATGTTGAGCAGCTTTTCATGTGCCTCTTGGCCATCCATATGTCATCTTTGGAGAAATGCTTATTTAGGTCTTCTGCCAATTTTTTGATTGGGTTGTTTGTTTTTTTGATATTGAGCTGGATAAACTGTTTATATATATTGGAGATTAATCCTTTGTCTGTTGATTCATTTGCAAATACGTTCTCCCATTCTGAGGGTTGTCTTTTCATCTTGCTTATAGTTTCCTTTGCTGCGCAGAAGCTTTGAAATTTCATGAGGTCCCACATTTATTTTTGTTTTTATTTCCACGACTCTAGGGGGTGGATCAAAAAAGATCTTGCTGTTGTTTACGTGGAAGAGTGTTCTTCCTATGTTTTCCTCTAGGAGTTTTATAGTGTCTGGCCTTACATTTAGGTCTTTAATCCATTTGGAGTTTATTTTTGTGTATGATGTTAGGAAGTGTTCTAATTTCATTCTTTTACATGTAGCTGTCCAGTTTTCCCAGCACCACTTATTGAAGAGGCTGCCTTTTCTCCATTGTATATCCTTGGCTCCTTTGTTATAGATTAGGTGACCATAGTTTATGTCTGGGCTTTCTATCCTGTTCCATTGATCTATATTTCTGTTTTTGTGCCAGTACCATACTGTCTTGATCACTGTAGCCTTGTAGTATAGCCTGAAGTCAGGAAGCCTGATTCCACCAACTCCGTCTTTCCTTCTCAAGATTGCTTTGGCTATTCGGGATCTTTTGTGTTTCCATACAAATCGTAAAATTTCTTGTTCTAGTTCTGTGAAAAATGTCATTGGTAATTTGATGGGGATTGCATTGAATCTGTAAATTGCTTTTGGTAATGTAGTCATTTTCACAGTGTTGATTCTTCCAATCCAAGAACATGGTATGTCCCTCCATCTGTTTTTGTCGTCTTTGATTTCTTTCATTAGTGTCTTATAGTTTTCTGAGTACAGGTCTTTTACCTCCTTGGTTAGGTTTATTCCTAGTATTTTATTCTTTTTGTTGCAATGGTGAATGGGATTGTTTCCTTAATTTCTCTTTCTGATCTTTCATTGCTAGTGTATAGAAATGCAAGAGATTTGTGTGTTAATTTTGTATCCTGCAACTTTCCCAGATTCATTGATTAGCTCAAGTGGTTTTCCGGTGGCATCTTTAGGATTTTCTATGTATAGCATCATGTCATCTGTGAACAGTGACAGTTTTACTTCTTCTTTTCCAGTTGGATTCCTTTTATTTCTTTTTCTTCTCTGAGTGCTGTGGCAAGGACTTCCAAAACTCTGTTGAATAGTAGTGGCGAGAGTGGACATCCTTGTCTTGTTCCTGATCTTGAGGGAATGCTTCCAGTTTTTCACCATTGAGAATGGTGTTTGCTGTGGGTTTGTCATATGTGGCCTTTATTATGTTGAGGTAGGTTCCTTCTATGCCCACCTTCTGGAGAGTTTTTATCATAAGTGGGTTTTGAATTTTGTCAAAAGCTTTTTCTGCATCTATTGCGATGATCATGTGGTTTTTATCCTTCAGTTTGTTAATATGGTGTATCACATTGATAGATTTGCATATATTGAAGAATGCTTGCATTCCAGGGATAAATCCCACTTGATCATGGTGTATGATCCTTTTCATGTGTTGTTGGATTCTGTTGGCTAGTATTTTGTTGAGGATTTTTGCATCTAAATTCATCAGTGATATTGGTCTGTAGTTTTCTTTTTTGTAGTATCTTTGTCTGGTTTTGGTATCAGGGTGATGTTGGCTTCATAAAATGAGTTAGGGAGTGTTCCTTCCTCTGCAATGTTTTGGAAGAGTTTGAGAAGGATGGGTGTTAGCTCTTCTCTAAATGTTTGATAAAATTCACCTGTGAATCCATCTGGTCCTGGACTTCTGTTTGTTGGGAGATTTTTAATCACAGTTTCAATTTCATTACATGTGATTGCTTTGTTCATATTTTCTATGTCTTCCTGATTCAGTCTTGGAAGCTTATACCTTTCTAAGAATCTGTCCATTTCCTCCAGGTTGTCCATTTTATTGGCATATAGTTGCTTGTAGTAATCTCTTATGGTGCTTTTTATCTCTGCAGTGTCTGTTGTAACTTCTCCTGTTTCCTTTCTAATTTTCTTGATTTGAGTCCCCTCCCTCTTTTTCTTGATGAGTCTTGCTAGATGTTTATCCATTTATTTATCCTCTCAAAGAACCAGCTTTTAGTTTTATTGATTTTTGCTATTGTTTTCTTTGTCTCTATTTCATTTATTTCTGCCCTGATCTTTATGATTTCTCTCCATCTACTAACTTTGGTTTTTGTTTGCTCTTCTTTCTCTAGTTTCTTTAGGTGTAAGGTTAGATTGTTTATTTGGGATTTTTCTTGTTTCTTGAGGTAGGATTGTATTACTATAAACTTCCCTCTTAGAACTGCCTTTGCTGCATCCCATAGGTTTTGGATCATTGTGTTTTCATTGTCATTTGTCTCTAGGTATTTTTTGATTTCCTCTTTGATTTCTTCAGTGATTTGTTGGTTATTTAGTAGTGTATTGTTTAGCCTTCATGTGTTTGTGTTTTTTACAGTTTTTTTCCGGTAATTGATTTCTAATCTCATAGCATTGTGGTCAGAAAAGATGCTTGATACAATTTCAATTTTCTTGAATTTACCGAGGCTTGATTTATGACCCAAAATGTGATCTACCCTGGAGAATGTTCCATGTGCACTTGAGAAGAACGTGTAATCTGCTGTTTTTGGATGTAATGTCCTATAGATATCTATTAAATCAAGCTGATTTATTGTGTCATTTAAAGCTTGTGTTTCCTTATTAATTTTCAGTGTGGGTGATCTGTCCATTGGTGTCAGTGGGGTGTTAAAGTCCCTCAATATGATTGTGTTACTGTCAATTTCCTCTTTCATAGTTGTTAGCATTTCCCTTATGTATTGAGGTGCTCCTATATTGGGTGCATGTATATTTATAATTGTTATCTCTTCTTCTTGGATTGATCCCTTGATCTTTATGTAGTGTCCTTTCTTGTCTCTTTTAACAATTTTTATTTTAAAGTCTATTTTATCTGATATGACTATTGCTACTCCAGCTTTCTTTTGATTTTCATTTGCATGGAATATCTTTTTCCATCCCCTCACTTTCCATCTGTATGTGTCCCTAGGTCTGAAGTGGGTCTCTTGGAGACAGCATATATATGGGTCTTGTTTTTGTGTCCATTCAACCAGTCTGTGACTTTTGGTTGGTGCATTTAGTCCATTTACATTCAAGGAAATTATCAATATGTATATTCCTATTACCATTTTCTTAATTGTTTTGTTGTTGTTTCTGTAGGTGCTTTTCTTCTCTTATGTTTCCTGCTTAGAGAAGTTCCTTTAGCATTTGTTGTAGGGCTGGTTTGGTGGTGCTGAATTCTCTTAGCTGTTGCTTGTCTGTAAAGCTTATGATTTCTATGTCAAATCTGAATGAGATCCTTTCTGGGTAGAGTATTCTTGGTTGTAGGTTCTTCCCTGTCACCCCTTTAAATATATCATGCCACTCCCTTCTGGCTTGCAGAGTGTCTGCTGAAAAATCAGCTGTTACCCTGATGGGAGTTCCCTTATATGTTATTTGTCGTTTTTCCCTTGTTGCTTTTAATATCTTGTCTCTGTCTTTAATTTTTGTCAGTTTGACTCCTATATGTCTTGGTGTGTTTCTCCTTGGGTTTATCCTGCCTGGGACTCTCTGCGCTTCCTGGACTTGGGTAGCTATTTCCTTTCCCATGTTAGGGAAATTTTCAACTATAATCTCTTCCAGTATTTTCTCAGGTCATTTCTCTCTCTCTTCTCCTTCTGGGACCCCTATAATGAGAATGTTGGTGCATTTAATGTTGTCTCAGAGGTCTCTTAGGCTGTCTTCAGTTCTTTTCATTCTTTTTTCTTTATTCTTTTCCACATCAGTGATGATCGCCTTTCTGTCTTCCAGCTCACTTATTCACCCTTCTGCCTCACTTAATCTGCTATTGGTTCCTTCTAGTGTATTTTTCATTTCAGTTATTGTGTTGCATATCTCTGTTTGTTTGTTCTTTAATTCTTCTAAGTCTTTGGTAAACTTTTCTTGCAACTTTTTGATCTTTGCATCCAGTCTTTTTTCAAAGTCTTGGATCATCTTCACCATCATTATTCTGAATTCTTTTTCTGGAAGAGTGCCTGTCTCCTCTTCATTTAGTTGTTTTTCTGGGGTTTTATCTTTTTCTTTCATCTGGTACAAAGTCTTTTGCCTTTTCATTTTCTGTTTCTTTCTGTGGCTGTGATTTTCAGATCCACAAGACGAAATACTGCTGATACTGCTTGATTCTGCTGTCTGCCCTCTTGTGGAGGAAGCTGTCTAGGAGGCTCCTGGGTGCTTCCTGGTGGGAGGGACTGATGGTGGGTTGGGCTGGGTGGGTGGAGCTCAGTAAAACTTTAATCAGATTTGTTGGGTGGAGCTCAGTAGCACTTTAATCTGCTTGTCTGCCAATGGGTGGGGCTGTGTTCCCACCCTGGTGGTCATTTGGCCTGAGGCAACCCTGCCCTGGAGCTTACAGGCTCTTTGGTGGAGCTAATGGTGGACTCAGGAAGGTCTCACGCCAATGAGCACTTCTCAGAACCCCTGCCACCAGTGCCCCCATCTGCTCAATGAGTTACAGCTGCCCCCCACCTCTGCAGGCAACCCTCTAACACCAGCAGGTATGTCTCGTTCCGTCTCCTATGGGGTCACTGCTCCTTCCCCCTGAGTCTTGGTGAGCACCCTTTTTTGTGTGCCCTCCAAAAGTGGAGTCTCTGTTTCTCACAGTCCTGTGGAGGTGCTGCAATCAAATACTGCTGGCTTTCAAAGTCTGATTCTCTGGGGATTCCTCCTCCTGTTGTTGGACCTCCAAGTTAGGAAGCCTGATGTGGGGCTTAGAACTCTCAGGACTTCTGCAGCATAACAGTTCTCCAGCATGTGAGTCACCTACCCAGCATTTATGAGATTTGCTTTTAATGAGATTGCGCCCCTGCTGCTGTCTCATTGAGGCTTCTCCTTTGTCTCTGGATGTGGGGTGGTTTTTTTTTTTGGTGAGTTCCAGTATCTTTCTGTCCATGGTTGTTCAACAGTTAGTTGTAATTCCGGTGCTCTTGCAAGAGGGAGTGAGTGCACGTCCTCCTACTCCACCATCTTGATTCTTCTCGATGATTGACTTTTGAGAAGTGCAATGATCTCCATAGCTAGCACATATCAAATGGACAACGTTTCAATTTGCTTGTGACATAATGGAGACTTGTGGAACACTGACTTGAAATGTTTGCAGACTCATTTGACTAATGTTCTCCAGAGACTAAACTCCAGAGACTAAACTGAAGAACTGGTTTCAGGGTTTTTTCCTGATTAATTACATGAAGCATTATAAAAGAAATGATGGTAGTTGACAGAAATATTTTAAACATGTACTGTTTTATTCATTGGGTACAACATGTCTGACAAATGAGACATTATACTTATTTCTATTTCACAAATTTGAAGGACACCAAATGTTTGATGCTTTTGCTGTGGTATCTTGACAATTCTGTGTTTGTTTGACTCTGGGATAAGCTATTAGTCAAGAGTCTCTTGAGAACAGAATATCAGAGAAATCTAAGTGTTTATTTCATCAGCTGTTTGATACATATAAAAGTTTCCTGTTTCAACCTGTAGGCCAATTCATCTCAAAGTGCTTGACAGTTTAAATATCACCTCTGCACATATAATAAGAAAACAATATCCTTAATAGCGAGTGGTGACAGAGAAAATTTAAAAGGGGCAGTGAGTATAAAAACATTAAAGCTTTACTCATTAACTTTAAACTAGGGAAATGTTGAGCAACTCAATGATGTTTCATCTTTTCATTCTGCCATGTGGATGACAGCACATCTTTGGTGGTTGAAATCAAGATAGCAGGAGAGAGAAAAAGAAACCTGGATGATCCATTAGAATAGTTGATGAGAAGTTCAAAGTCTTGTTTTATAACATGTTAGACTCTTCTAGACCAGTGATTCTCAATGGTAGATTATTTTGTTCCCAAGGGACAGCTGGCAATGTCTGGTGACACTCTTGGTTGTAGCTACTGGAAGGTTGGGATGGGTGCTTCTGGCGTCTAGTGTGTAGCCCAATATGACAATTATGTCAACATTGAGAAGTTCTGTTCTGGACCAGCCTCTTCATTTTCCAGAGGCTATATCTAAGGCTTGTTCATCTGTACTAAAATATTTGCTAAGTGCCCACTATCATCCAAGGGCGTGTGCTGAGTATATGGACTACAGAAATGGACCAAAACAGTCAAAATCCTGCCTTCAGGATGTTTTGGGTTAGAGGATGAGGAAAGAGATGTTGTGATCCATAGAAATCTTTTCAGCAGAAACATCAAGGAAAAAAATACTTGAAATTTTTGAATCGTGAAAATTTCCTTTGGTCATTTTATAGTCCCCACTTATTCCACAAGGCCTGATATCCAATAGCCTAATACAGATTAAGTAAAAGAATAAGCAAAAGAAACCCATTATTATTCATTAAAATAAAAACCCAAAGTGCAATAATTCAATTACTATTTTATAGGACAATAATGGACTGTACGCACATCTTTAAATTTTAGACATATTGAAGTTAATAAAAGAGGTAAAATTCTCTCCTCTCATAAAACTTATGCTTTAGGAAGAAGCGGTGTAAAAATCAAATAAATAAGTAAATTATATAATATTTAGGGCATGTCGCAAGAAAAATAAGAGCTGAAGAGGAAGAAAGTGAAGTTATTTGCCTAAAGGAATGTTTTTAGTAAACAGTCCCACTAAAAATTACCGAGAACTTCCATGAAAATTATTAGGACAATTTTTATGCCTAACAAAATATTTAAGCTTAAGATAGAGGAAAATAGATAATGATGGTAGGGAGTTCGGGGGTGGAATCAGTGTTAAAATGCAAAAGTGTGCTTGGGAGATAACTCACTGGGAAGGTGATATCTTAGCAAAATCCAGAAGAGGAGAGGCAGTAAACCATGTAGATATAAGACCAGGGGTGGGGGTGGGGGTGGCATTCCACAAAGAAGGAATAATGAGCGGCATAATTGAGCTAATGTTCCTGGAGTGAAATAAACAGAAAAAGATTAGGAAATGGTTTCTTAGAGATAAAGGGACTGGGGGATTTGGAGGTGAAGGTAGAAACTCACAGCTCATATCGAAGTCTTTTGTTTCCACTCAGAATAATATGGGGAGCCACTGGCAGGTTTCAGTGGTGGACTGAAGGATCTGAGTTACCTGTAGCAGAATCCCTCTGTTTACTGTACTGGGACAGTCTGAGGCAGTGGGGATGGAGAAGGGGCGATGGAGGACCAGAGGGTTCAGTTGGGAGGCTATTTCCATAGTCCCAGTGACTGTTGATGGTGATTTAGACCAGAGTGGGAGATCCTGAGAAATGTTCATTTTCTGCATACATTCTGATCATTCTGAAGATGAGACTAAGAGAATCTGAAAGTGGATGTATTGTGAAGTATGAGAGAAAGAGAGGGTCATAGATGACTCTCAGGATTTGGTCCTGAACAATTGGGGGCCTGCAGTTTCCACTTACTGAGATGGTAAAGATTCTTGGAGTAGCAGGTTGAGCTGGGAGAGTAATAAGAGAAGCTCAGATTCAGAAAGTCATTGGTCTTAGGTTATTTACCTAAAAGGGAGCAGTGTAACTTGAAAGTCATCGAAAAAATATTCAACAAGTAGACAGGCAGGCTTCTCACAGCAGGTATCTAAAGTGTGTTTGCTTCACAGTTCTCCCTTTATCTTTTACTCATTTGACCCCACATGTCTCTTTTAAATTCTTTTCAGAATATACTAATTCTCATATATTGTATTTCTGATTGCGCATGTGTGCATCTCTCAAGATTGAGTTCTGGCATAGATTTCTTACAACATAATAACACAATCACTTCAAGTTTTGCCGCACAGCAAGGCTATAAATACTGATTAAACCGTGACCAAAACGCTTCACAAGATCTGGCAATGCATGTTCTTTAACAGTAGTCCCGGAGTTCATCAATTTTTGGGGTAAAATAATCTGACAGCTGGAATACTGTGTTTTTGTAAAAAATACAAAGAATTAGAAACATCTTTTTTCTCAATATCTGAAAACATCTCTAATGGCAAAATTAATCATTTCATGAATTTACAAATGTTAATCAATTAAAAGCAACATATTTTTATGAAGATAAGAAATGATATAAATTCAATACAAACAGTTTATGGTCCTGTGCTACTTTGAAAAGAGTTTACAAAGGCCATTGAGGTTATACATGTGTCTGTTTTTTGGTTTGTTTGTTTTTGTTTTTTGCCTTGTGTTTGTTTTGTTTTTTGCTTTTCTTTTGTCTGGGCTGCATGGATACTCAGGAAAACTGTAACTTAAGAATTCCTTGCATTCTTTGAATTTTTCTTCATCCACAGAGATATATAAAATTCATATCTGTCTTGTAACTTATATTTTGCTTATTGGTCCTCATGTTGTACATGATGCTTAGGGTTAATGGATTTATGCACAATTTGTACAACTTCCACTGAATATTCACGGTCCCTTTTCCTGAGCCCACTAAAGCAAATTTCCTTTGTAGTATCCTCCAACCAATGCTATGTGTGTAATTACACTGCCCAATTCACCTTTTTGGAATCAATGAGGATGGAAAGGGGAGAGGAATTAGCTTGGCATATAGACTTCATAAACTTTAAAGGATACAAATTGTCCCCCTGTAGATTGTAGAATTAAAATATACGATCTTGCATGCTTTGTTGGATTATTGATTCACTCTCTTTTATTTATCGACCTCATGTTTCACTAGCATAAAGCTGACCTGTGTATTAGAACCTTAATGACAATTTGACCCTCATGAAGAAATATGGAGAGAGCAGATGAGTTTTCCTAGAGGTTTACTGTGCGAAAATATGCTTCAACGGCAGCTCAGGGATGCACATTATATACCACAGTAGAGTTTTAAAAGCATTTTAGAAACCACAAGCATTATGCCCTGACATTTAGGTCAATATGAGTTTTCTTCTGAGTGCCTGGCCCTGCTAAAATCTTACAGAGAGCCAAGTTTGTATCCCTTGTTAGGGAAGGACAGACTTGGGGAAATTTGCAAGGTAGTAAAGACACTGCAAAGTGTGAACCTATCTTAACATTGAGATGGGAGAAACTTAAATCTCTTCAGCTTATTTTCCCTTTGCTCTCATATAAAGAGAAGTATGTGTGAGCTGTGTCCCTTCAGGGCAGTACATTTATTTTTCAGAAAATATTTTCAGTAATACCTTGGGGTTATAAACCCACTTTCTCAGAAACTGGGGCTGGTGGATCTTCATATTTAGAATTGTATCTGTTACTGAATGTATCTGTTACAAAATTACAAATGGGGTAGAGAAAGAGCAAAAGAGAGATTCAGAGAGACATAGAATGTTGGAATATTTTTATGGAAGAAATAGTGCATGAGTTATAAAGAGGCAGTTTGCTTACAATATTTACATACTCTTCAGTGCCCAAGTCATGCTTTGACAACAAATTAGAGGCTGAGATTTTTCCTGGCAAGGCCAAATCCTAATTGGTATTATTTTATGCTGTGTTCGGAGCTCTGAAGAATCTAACAGTGTGACAGTTACGTAGCAAACGACAATGAGTGGAAATCAGACCCCTTTGCTAGGTAGATTAGTGTACATACTTGAGCGTCTGGGAGTTTCAGAAGACTACTTCACTAGATTTTGCAATCACAGTACAAGTGGTGTAAGAATTCAATTCAATTCTTACTCTAAAACTGAGAAAAGCAGTATAGAATCCCTCACAGTGAACAGAAAGAAAATAAAACCAAGGTAGTGAAAGTTTGACAATCTCTGACAAATCAAAGAAAAAGAAAAATCTGCAAGAGCAGCAAAAGATTGTGAGTCAACAAAGCATTATTTGTTATAGGGCTTCTTCAGACTGGCGATGCTAATTTACAACTGGTCCTTAGTAATAGGTACTGATGATACAGTTTTAGAATATGTAAAGTTGGAAAGAAATGAGTGCTCGCTGAGGAAGAGAGATGGTTCATTAATGAGCTCTAAAACATGTAAAAAATATTTTTGACCATTAGATTGCAATATTTGATGCTAATGTGAACCAAAATAAATATATCATTTCCTTATTTATGGAAACCTGACAATAGTTTGACAAGACAGTTAGAATATAGCATGGTGATTAACATGATTAGGTTAAATTTTCACTAAAGATGTCTCAAAACCATCTTAGAAACTGGAACTTGTCCTTGTTCTTGTATCTCTGTGTACATATATTCTACAGTAAACCTCTTCTTTAGAACTGGAAAGATTCCATTCCAGTCACGTTATAGATCCATTCATATTTTCATCAGTGGAGTCAGCACTGTTAACATAGAGGAAAGAAGTATCTTGAGCCCAAATTCATTTATCTCCTAATTTACCAATAGCTAGCACACATGGCGTTTGGCACTTGCAGTCACACAGTATATTTCCAACAAGCAAAAGTGCACATATGCTTAATAACACGTATGATGTTCGTAACATTCGTGTTTGCTATGTGATGAAACTAGTCTTTACATCAGTGTTAACGTCACCAAACTGCTTCCTGTATTTACTTGGATAACCCTATAAAATGACACCGCCACTTATGTAAATTTTCATTCCTAACTTCAACCCATGGCATATTTAACCTAGCCAGTCAAATAAAAAACTTCAGTACTCATATCAAAACTTAAGTGTGAATACTGCTTTAAGCATTTATGACACCTTAAATCAAATTATGCTTAAAGTATTTTTAAATGTTTTACACTTAATCTATTATTATTACCATTAATATTAAATAAAATAATGATTTATATTTTACATGAACAAATATTTTTAATTTGGAGATAACCTAATCAGAAATTAAAAGCCACTATGAGCTCACAAATGCAAAGTGTCCTTCTTAGTTGTTCCATTCACAGTTCCAGGCTGGAGAACAAGATTGTCACAGATCTGGCCTCTGGTGAATTGTTGGCTATGTGAGGAGGATTTACTGTAATTACTCATGCTGTGATTTAGATTAAGCCACTTGCAGCTTCAATTTACAAGCACTTATGAAAATTCTCACTCAGATTTACTTAAAAGAGTCCCTTAAACTTCAGACTACTGTGTTGGATAATCACAGCAGCCCATTTACTTTACATGTCGCATAAAGTAAACTCTGATATAACCTTTACCAACTGCACAAGCGCAAAATAAAACTATTTTCCTGCTGATGTTGGGTAAACACCTGTTCCTATTTGACTTAGATGACATTGGGTTAGGCACGAATTATGTATGTATTAAAGCAAGTCTAAATGTTTACCGTATTACTCATCACATGGGAAAATAATTTAACCCCAATTCTTGTAAAAAAGAATTCTTCTGTGATTTGAGTCTTTTCGGCAACAATGAATTAATTAATACTCATACAATTCTGTGGGTTCACCAGGGGTTTTTCTCTGATGTCAGGTGCCATGTTTTCGTGCCATTTTCCTCCTTTCCTCTTTCAGCATACCGGGGTTAGTGAGAAGCCTAGATAGCTAATGCCCACAGGTGTGCCTATGCTTTGCCTCTAAGCTTGTTCTTTTCTCTCTCTGCCCTGAAATAAAGCCTAAGCATTTCACCAAATCACCTGGGTTGTCACTGTGACCAACAATGTACTGAAGACCTCTGTAGGACAAAACCTCTAACTTGTGCAGTTAAAGAGAATAGTAAACAGCTCTCCTGTGGTGCATTCTGCAGCATAGACTCCCCAAATTTTAATGCATGCTCCCTGGATCTCAAAAATTTACTGTAGATAGAGATCTTTTAGTTTCTAGGCTGTGGCATTGAGTGGCTAGGGGCTGGACTGGATGAAAAGATAGGGGTAGATACAATACTTTGTTCTTGCATGGCTATGTGCTTAGGGGCCTGTGTGTAGCTTATGACTTCTTTGCCCAACAGAAGGTGGATTTCCTTGGCAAGGGCATGAGTAAATATTCTCTCCCCACTATGAGGAGGCATGATAAGGACAGGGAGATCATAATTTTACAGGGAAGAAAGCAGATGACTGTATAAACCACTTTGAAATCCATGAAGCTTTGTATGTCAGGATGAAGAGTTTGACTTTCTTTTTAGTGAGACTGAAAATCATTGAACTGTTTTAAGTAGAGAAATGATTTAATCTATTGTATAGCCTTAAAGATCTGGTGGTGGCCATGTGAAGTTTAGATTGCATAGACTTTAGAGGGAATGTAAGAGGTCCAGTTAGAAAGTTATAGTTCTTCATGAAGGGGATGATACAGGATTGTTCTAGGCTGATAATGAGACAGAGAAAAATGAGTGAAATTGGGATACTGTTTGGAGGCAGGTCAATAGGAATTGCATGGGTGGTATGTGGTGAGTGAAGAAAAAAGAGGACACAGTGATCGTCTGCTTTCAGAGCTCCTTCTTAAGACAAAAAGGATCATTAGGACTTAAAGTAGGCTTTCTCATTCCCCCCACTCCCAAGAACAAAAGCTTGTCAAAATCTCTGTGTTTATGAAACCTGATAATTTTGAAGAAAGGGATGTCAATTCTAGGTCACTAAGTCATAGACAGCTTTTTTAAAAAAAATTTTCCAAAATATGACATGTTCTGGCCAGAAGGAGCTATTGGCCAAGAGAAAAAAAAATGACATAGAATATTTTGCATATATAGCTATACTGTTTCCTTTTGCAGTTTATCTTTTAAAAAATATATAAACAAAAGTACTTTGTTTCCCTGAAAGTTGTCTGTACTTAAACCTCTATTTCCATTATTGCTGACTTTTTCTCTGTCTGCTCTCCTTTCTCAAACTTTTTCTCCATTTTCTTACTTGAACTTCTAATCTGTCTGCACCTCAAGTTTTATAGACCATTCCTTCATTATCTCATTTCTGTCTCCTCTTCTTGCACCTGCCACAAAGCTTGCTTTTTGTCCTTTACTTCTTGTTTTCACATTCTTACTAGGTTGGGAGATACTTCTCTCAATTAAATACTCTGCTAACATAATAGGTTTTATGTTTAGTCCAATTTAAGAGAAATAGGACAAGGAAGTCCACCTAATTACATGCATTCTAGAGAAAATGAGAGTTTGCAAGTTTGCAGGGAAAAGTCAGTTCACCCCCTAAATTTGTGATGTGGCCCAGTCAATTTTTAGCCTGATAAGGTACAGAGGAGTAGTTTAAGTGGGAGGAAAGATTGTAGGCTGAACAGTCCCCTGTTCTCATCCATTTTTTATTATATTGCTTTCTATTCTCTGTTTCTACATGACCATACTTAAGTGTAAATGCTAAAATCAAAGAAGAGTGATTGTTTATAACAACTATGCCATTCTTTTCCCAGAATATATTAGTAAAGTATTTCTGCCTATATTATATATATGCATTTATCCCTCCATTTCTTCTGTTATCATGATTTTAGAAAAAAGAAAAGGAGTTAAGAGAGTCAATAAAATATTGCTTTAAACACACACATGCACACACACACAACCCCATATCACAGCACTGTATAAAATCCACCTTTTTCTAATATAAAACATCTGGGTAAAATATATTTCTTCATTCAACAACATTTTATTGAACTCACCATGAAAGGCAATGTACCGGGTGCTAGTGATTCAAAGATGAATGAGAGAGATGTGGTCCTGTTTGTACTGGTTCTTAGAATGGAGTGAAGTTTTTAAAAAAGCAAGTCACTACTCCCAGTATGCTGTTTGTAGTTTGGGAGGAATGAGAATGCATTCAGCCCATGAATCTCTCTTTTTGTGAGTTTCTAAATTTTGTCACAAGTCCAGAAGACATTCAGGTGCAAGATTTCCTCCCAGGACTGCCAAAGAGAACAGTCTTTGGTGAGTCTTAACTTACTATCTAGGAAGGTCTTAGATACTCATTTTTCTTTGAAGCCTGTCTCACTGAACACGTTCCACAATGAAGTCCTTTCACTTGTCTTTTGCCATCTGAACCTGATAAAATTTCCCTGCACACGTAATGTCTTTACATGAGCAATACCAAAAGGAAATCATAGCGTAAATAACCACTAGTGTAATTTCTTCATGTCCCCATAAAATATTGTCATAAAGGATTATATTCTATGTTATCTAAAAACTGGGTTATTTTCTTTCCTGCATATAACTCAAGCATTGGGAAAGGACACAGTTAAAATAATTCCACTTGGAATTTTCCTAACACTGAGGACAATAACGATTTGCTGTTTTCGAAAGAGTAATAACCAAAAGAGGATAAAAAACATTTTCCAGTGTTCTAGCGTTTAATTGCTTTTTTAAAGGAGGCTTTCCCTTAACTTTAATTAAACATCTAATAGAGATTGCAGACAGAAAATATATTTTCCCATTGAAATTAAATTACTTCCCCCAAAGAAAACAGTGCGGGTGTCTAACAGGGCAGGTTGGATCTTCCATAGAGTTCTATGTCTCCTTCCTTTTCAGAGTAATTACTGACCTGTTATTAACACTCCAGGGAAAAATCCTTTTGGTGATTTACATTTCTGGATCACTCCTTTGTGTGTGACTACACTAAACACAGGATTTATTCTTTGTTCTGAATGTGCAGGAACAGATGCTTCAGCTACTAATTCTTTGTCTCATTTGGAGCATTAACAAATGAGATGCTACTTCCTGCACAGATAAAAGCTGTCCCCTCAGCAGCAGGATCTTTTACATACTTTGGGGAGGTGTAACTTGAGAGCCTCTCTGTGTTCAGGAAGTTGAAGTGATGAGGTACAGATTTTTACCTTCTAATCTCAGTTCCTTCTACAGGTCTTTAAGTCTTTCTCGACTATCACTGCTCTCAGGGTCTCTAGCTTCCGTTGATTCATTAAATGCTGATTTAGATTTTTATGGCAACATTTGTCTTGGAGGAGAGTTACAGTAAAGCTCATCATTAAACCTTACAATTTTTAGTGCGATGTATAATTTATGCTTCCATTTAAAAATCAAATCCACCGTAATAAATTGTCTTAAGACTTTGAAGATCCATCATGCAGTTAGGTTTTTCTAAGTAGCATCAATTATAAAGACAGGATATGACTTTATGCTTGAAGAATGTATTTTATTTAGAAAACAACAATGCATTGATTGATTTGTCATAAATTATCTCAAAGGGTGAGTATCTCAGAAGAATAGTAGCATTCATAATGACCTACGTCCTCACGCAGTGGCAACGGCACCACTTTGGAAACATAACAGATATTCAGGAAAGATAATTGAAAAAAAAATTTTTCGTACTTAACTTGAATTGGATCAGTTACTATGTGAAAAGTCTTTCGTACAGTGGGTCTAATTTACCTCCTGTGTCTTCGCTCAAATTATGAAGCAGAATTCTTTCTTATGCACCTTGTACCACAGTTCTACTAAGGGACTCATCATTTCATCTCTAGACAACTATGTTTTCATGATTATTCACTTCTCTCCCATTATTACCCCCATGCCCAAGCCATCCTTTAACTTATTGTTAAAATTAGCCATGTAAAGTACAAATATGATTGTGAACCCCAGCGTATGTTGAAGTATTCCAGTGGCTTTCCATTTCATACAGGATGAAGCTCGAGTCTTTTTAATGAAACAAACAAGAACCTTTTTTTAATTGATACCATTATTCTCCTTGAAATCAAAATTCACCTCAGTATAGATTGTACTCAGTACTCTGACAATGTTATTTTGTGTCTTACCTCATTATTCTACGGATCTTGTCTTTTTCCAAGAATACTTGTTGTGCGTCAGCTGTCTTGAAATTCTTGTGCTCTGTATTGGGTGAATGAAATTGGACCTGGTCTCTGAACTTATGATTCTTACAGTCCGGTGGGGAAACAGATATTAATCAAATAATCACATAAATGCATGCAAAATGTTACTGTGACGATGGGTAAATGAGAGGAACACGGTGATATTTATAGCTGTTACAGAGGAATTTGATCAAGCCAGAGAAATCAGAGAAGTGTTTCCCAAGGAAGAATTTCACAGAAAAGGTCTAAGAGGATATAGACACTTTCTTTGCGAGGAGAGAAGGGGAAGAACATTTTAAACAGAAGGAGCACCATCTGCTCTTTTCCAGGTTCTCATTGATTTCCTTGTGCTTTTTTCACTGCCTGAAGTTGCTTTTCTTTTGCCGACTTCTGCACTTTCACCTGATTCAAAATTGATACCCCCCTAGGAAACTTCCCTTCATCTCTTTTTATCAGACGAATAAACTTCCTTTGTGCTCTTCCCAAAATAGCACATTATCCACTTTATATAGTTTCTGTATTGCGAGGAGAAGAGAGAGAGGACTAGTGAAGAGGAGAGGGGAGCAGAGACAGAAGTAACCCTGCTCCTCAAACAGACACTTTTGTTTTCTATTAAAAATTGACCCATTTGTTAAGATCAAATTAAAAAAATCTAATAGTCTTTATAAAGTCATTCTAGATTTTCTGAGTCAGATGTGTTTTCTTCCTTTGTGAAACTCCAAGTATTTAGACTTATTTTATGGGTTTATTCCATTCTACTTTATGGGTTTTGTTTTGTTTTTTTTACCCATCACAAAGTGATTTCAGAATGCTTGAGGTACATTCCAGGTTTCCTCATCATTTAATTCAGCATTTTATATATTTTTATTGAACTCCTGATAAAATTAAAATTATTTCTCTCCCTCTACTAATATATATATATATATTATATTTTAGACTGCTTTCCGTCAAAGTCTCTAATCTCTTTATTAATCTCTAAAACTTTTGCGTGTCTGCTTGAAATGAAACCATAAATACAAAGTGTAAGAATCACAGGACAAATTTCTTGGGCATGTTTCTTAATCAGAGGTTCTCAACCTTGACACTTCTCACATCATGGCCTGATCATTGTTTCTGGCGAGAAACCGTCTTACACATTGCATGGCGTTTAGCAGCATCTCACCTCTACCTACTGTATGCCAGTAGCACCATCCCCCAACCTCCAGTTGTGTCAACCAAAAATGTCTCTAGACTTATTTGTCAAATGTTCCCTGACTGAGAATCACCGTTTTCAACTATCAAAGAGTCCAACTTTCCTCAGGTGAAAACTAGGAATTCTAAGGATTTTCATGAGGATGTAATGTTCACAGAATACCTCCAAGGCTGACATGAAGTAGATGCTCAATGTCTGTTATTATGATCCTTATAATTCTGTGTATTTCCTATGCAGGCATACCTCAGAAACAGTGTGGGTTTGGATACAGACCACCACAATAAAACAAGTCACACATTTTTTTAGTTTCCCAATTCATATAAAAGTTATGTTTACACTATACTGTAGTCTATTAAGTGTGAAATAGCGTTATGTCTAAAAAAAATGTACATACTTTAATTAAAAATTTCTTTATTCCTAAAAAACACTAACCATCATTTGATCCTTCAGCAAGTCATAATCTTTTTACTGTTGGAAGGTCTTGCCCCCATGTGAATGGCTGCTGATTGATCAGGATGGTGAGTGCTGAAGTTTGGAGTGGCCACGGCAATTTCTTAAAACGAGATAACAGTGACGTTTGCCACATCAATTGACTCTCTTTTATGAACTATTTCTCCGTAGCATGTGATGATGATTGATAGCATTTTACCCACAATAGAACTTCTTTCAAAATTGCAGTCAATCCTCTTAAACTTTGCTGCTGCTTTATCAGCTAAGTTTATGTAATATTCCAAACACTTTGTTGTCATTTTAACACTCTTCACAGCATTGTCATCAGTAGTTTCCATCTCAAGAAACCATTTTCTTTGCTCATTGTAAGAAGCAATTCCTCATTTGTTAAAGTTTTATCATAAGATTGCAGGAATTCACTCACATCTTCAGGCTCCCCTTCTAATCCTAGTACTCTTCCTATTTCTAGCACATCCGCAGTTACTTCCTTAACTGAAGTCTTGAGCGCCTCAAAGTCTTCCATGAAGGTTGAAATCAGCTTCTTCCAAACCCCTATTAATGTGGATATTTTGACCTCTTCTCATGAATCTCAAATGTTCTTTAGGGTATCTAGTATGGTGATTCCTTTCCAGAAGATTTTCAATTTACGTTTCCCATTTCCATTAGAGGAAATTACTATGGCAGCTATAGCCTTATGAAATGTATTTCGTAAATAAGACTTGAAAGTTGAAGTTAGTCTTTGATCCATGGGCTGCAGAATGGATGTTGTGTTAGCAGGCATAAAAACAACATGAATTTTATTGTACATTTCCATTAGTGCTCTTGGGTGACCAAGTGCATTGTCAATTAGTAATATTTTAAAATATATCTTTTTTTTTTCTCAATAGTAGTTTTCAACAGGGGGCATAAAATATTCAGTAAGCCATGTTGCCAACAGATGTGATGTCATCCAGGCTTTGTTGTTCCACTTATAGACCACAATCTAAGTAGACTTAACATAATTCTTAATGGCCCTAGGATTTTCACAATGGTAAATGAGCACTGACTTCAACTTAAAGTCACCAGCTGTATTAATCTCTACCAAGAGAGTCAGCCTGTCCTTTGAAGTTCTGAAGCCAGGCATCGACTTCTCTCTAGTTATAAAAGTTTTAGATGGCATCTTCTTCCAATAGAGGGCTGTTTCATCTGCATCGACAATCTCTTGTTTAGCGTAAACACTTTCATTAATTATCTCAGCTAGACCTCTTAGATAACTTGCTGCAGCTTCTATATCAGCACTTGCTGCTCCACCTTGTACTTTCATGTTATGTAGACAGCTTCTTTCCTTAATCCTCATGAACCAGCCTTTGCTAGCTTCCAAATTTTCTTCTGATGCTTCCTCACCTCACTCAACCTTCACTGAACTGAAAAGAGTTAGGGCTGTGCTCTGGATTAGCCTTTGACTTAAGGGAAAGTTGTGGTCCCTCCAGACTACTAAAACTCTCCAAATCAGCAGTAAAGCTGTTTCACTTTCTTATTTGCATGTTCACTGGAGTAGCAGTGTTAATTTCTTTCAGGAACTTTACTTCTGCATTCACAACGTGGATAACTGGAGCAAGAGGATTAGTTTCAATCTATTTTGGCTTTTGATATGACTTCCTCACTAAGCTTATTCATTTCTACTTTTTAACTTAAAGAGAGAAATGTGTGACTCTTCCTTTTACTTGAACACTTAGAGGTCATTGTAGGGTTATCCATTGGCCTAATTTCAATGTTGTTGTGACAAGGAATATGGGGCCCCAACAGGAGGGAGAGAGATGGTAGGGTGGCTGGTCAGTGGAACAGTCAGAATACACACATTTGTTGGTTAAATTTACCATCTTACACGGGTGAGGTTCATGGCACCCCAAAGCACTTGCAATAGTAACATCAAAGATTACTGATCACAGATCACCATAGCAAATATAATAATAATGAAAAAGTTTGAAATATTGCGATAATAATTCCCAAAATGCGACACAGAGATACAGAGTGAGCAAATACCATTGGAAAAAATTGCGCTAATAGACTTGCTCAACGCAGGGTTACCACAAACCTGCTATTTGCGAAAAAACACAACATCTGAGAAGTGCAATTATGCAAAGCCTGTAACAAGGTATGCCTGTATTTTTCCCAGTGTGATCTATTATTATGTTCTGTTTTTAAGTCAAATGACCATATTGTTTCAATAATTTAAGGAGATTGTTTTTAAAGGCTTGAAAGTTTTTTGTCATATCAATAGTTGTTGGGGTGGGGAGGAGTGGGGAGCGTAAAATTAGTTCCCTCAGGTTTTATCCTGGTGTAACTGTGATTTCAATTATTTTCCTCAGAGTATGAATTTACATTTTCCCCTGTGGTCTGCCACATTCCTACCCACTCACACTGATAGATTTTGAAATGCATCCCTATTGACTTAACATCTTAACATTTCAGCACGTGGAAGAGATTAGAATCATTGGCAAGCTATATTCATCTTCTGTTTCTTCTGGACCATTTATAGAAATGTTTAAAAAGGCAAAACTTCCACCTAAGTACCAGTTTCAATTCCTAAACAATCTGTGGCCCAGAAACTTGTGCAACATTCTTTAAAGTAATAATTGATTCCCTCTGATCACATTTGTATAGAACTCTTCAGGGAACTACTGCAAGTATTCACTATTAAGGCAACATTATGCCTGTAAGATGTTTTCATTAAGAGAGTTTTTTTCCAATCTGAGAATTAAGTAATTCCCTCATCTTAAGCCAGTATACCTACTTCTGCTCTACAGTGCCTACTTAAAACCATAAAAAAATTGATTGATAAAGTCTGTAACTTTTTTATCTTCTGGAAATGTGTGTACTGTTTTTCAATTTCTTTAGTTAAAACATGGTTTATTGTAGATTTCCTAATATCTTTCTTCATAAAATCAATGCAATATTACTGATATAGTTTTCCTATTCTTTTGAAATATCACAATTAGCGCTAATGCTCTTGTTTAAATGTGAAGAATATAATTTTTAAAGCACATGTGCCCAAATTGGTGGTAAATATAATTTAATAAACTTAGATATTAGACAGATGTTCTACCAATGACTAACTATAGAATCATTTTAAATTGAATGCAAATAAGAGATTTTACTTTTATTGCAGAAATTTAATACTTTTAATTTGTATGCTAATAGTTCACTTTCATTCATATATATGATTAAACATTTTCAGCTTTATATATCTTTTCTAATTTGATTTTAGAATGCTTATCAAGGTAACATATCAATACGATTAAAGAAAAACAAAGATACACTATAGATAAAAGAAATAAAGACAAAAGCATAGGAATCTTAAGCTAGGAAAAATATTTCAGATCATTTAGATCCTATCTACTCCTAAGCAAACAAAACAACAAAGAGTGTGAAAAATATTTTTAAATGGTTACACAACTATTTCATGATTACTACTTGGATGCTGTCTTGGTCTTTGGATTTATAGTTCACTGATACTTATAACTCATCATTGGGTCAAACACTTTTGGAGGTGCAACAGACCAACTGGTACTCCAATTTAACTCTCTTTTATCTTTGGGTACTTTTTCGAGGACAAAGAGCTTCACCCTCTGAAGATGCAGAGTGTATCTCTCTATTTGTTCAATTTACCTTCCATATACTTCCAGTCCCTGCATAAATTTTACCACTGGTATTAGTTTTTTTCTCTAGTTTAATATAGCACTGTTCTTCAAATATTGAAAACAACCATCAGAATAAATATCTCAAGTTCCTTCTGTTGCATTAAATACACCAAATTCAATAATCCATCCAGATAATTTCTAAAAGGAATGTTCTAGTTTGCCATTATACCCTCTATTCCTCCCAAAGGGCTGTACATGTAATTAAACACAAATTTTCAGGCGTGATCAAACGTGAGACATTGCTGCCCTCGTTGTGAATATTGTAGCTGTATTCCTGAAGCCAACCTGAGATTTTTATCAACTTGGCAAAAAATCAATTCAGTTATTCAGTAATATTAATAGAAATTCTACAGCAACCATTGTACTAAGTGTAAGGTTAAAAGATGATTAAGACATGACTCTTGCTTTCGGGTATACAGTGGGATTAATATATTAATGTAAGTGAAAGCCAATGAGGAGGAAGAGAAGAATGATTCTTATTGGAAACTGGAGCAAGAATAAGGATTTACCATCTAATATAAATTTTTAAAGAAAATGTGATTTGTCACAAAGAAGTGAAACTATTTTATGCATGGAAATAAAGCATATGAAAGAAAAGATTATCATAAATTAATTAGTTATTTTGTGAAACCATAAGTAGTTATCAATTTTATGGTCATAGATTATAAGGGAATATAATTGTAGGAAAATAATGAAAGCAAATTTTTAAAAAATGTGTGCATTTTTAGGAATCTTTCTGTTAAAAGTGTCAGAAAATGCAACAGAGGCTATAGACTGCCTTAAGAAAAAAAAGATGGAAAAGATGAAAGAAAAATATTGGCAGTCCATTAGTTCCTTTAGCTATTTAGCTTGTAGTGCCACTTCATCAATTAATCTGCCAAGATCTGATCTCTCTACTTCTCTCAGTTCTGCCCTCCTTCATGTTGTTAGAACCGACTTCATAACAAGATGGCTAACAGTCTAGCCATGCATCTTCGCACTGGCAAGCCCAGCATGAAGGAAATTCACTGTCAGAGGTTTGAACAAAAATCTGGGCACTGACTCTCATTGGCCCACCCTGGATTAAATACCTCTTCTTAGGTCCATCACAGCTTTTGTGGACTAGCTTGTACTGTTTTGGCCAGGTCTGAGTTACATATCCATATCTAAAAGACATATATAAAAATTGAAGATTGGGATAAGTTTATCCATTGCTCCCCCCAAACCTAACATCAAGTTTCTGAGAGCAAAATAAAGAAGAATGGCTAAAGGAGTAGGAGGAGAGGAAATGTGCATTGTGAGGTGTAATCTTTTTCTAGGAATATGCCAAAATCATCTCTCATGTATGAGCAATATTCAGTAATTACATGGCAGGCATTACCCATTATGTATAATCGTCACAAGTTCTCTGTAAGGCATGTAGCTGCACCTCCATTTTATTTTCAAGGAAAATTAAACTTGTCAAAGAATAGGTGCAGAAGAGGCGGAATTTGATGCACTCAACTTTTAGACTAAAATTGCTACCTTTTCTATACATTACAATGTTCTCATGAAATAATTATAGTAATATTTATTTAAAGCAAACTTTAGTTCTACCTTCAAAGGAATAGTGTAGATCAGTGTTTATCAACCTTGGCTGCATTTTGGAAACACCTGAGAAGCTTTACAATATACTGAGTTCTGGTTCCCACCTTTAAGGATACTGATTTAAAGTGGTATGTAGTGAGGCTTGCACATCAGGATTTCTAAACCTTCTCATGCGATCCAAATAGGCACCCAAGTTTAAAAACCACTGGTATAAAGAACAAAAGGAAATCTGACATAGGAATTTCACTCTTTTGCATCTAATATTTATCAGGCTCTATATTAATAATAAAAATTTAAAGTCATGGTATCAAATTCAGATAGGGACCATATCTCCTTTTATGGACCTGTTTAGTCTTACAAAATGTCTCTTCATACATCATTGGCATCATTAAAATCTATACTTCTTTCTTTGCAAGGCTATTTTCTAAGAAAGTTGAATTAAATGGAGGAGACATAGTCACTGCCATATGATGATTTCTTTTCCTGAGCTTCAGAACAGTTCCCTCTCCCCTCCAAAACTATGACGATTGACTGTGACAAATCTGAGAAGGAAGTGAAAGTAGAGACAATGGCTTCTTTCCCTCCCCTCTGCTTTTCTCAGCCACATTGACCAGGTTCTGCTGCCTCCTGCATCCATGTCCTGCATGCAGAGAGCAAAGATCTGTCTTCTCAGCATTCCCATCAGCCCTTTAGCACGGTCTGTTAGTTTCTAGCATACCCAGTCCTTAGCTCCTTTGTAGAAGTTTGTTTTGAGAAGAGGGAGATGATCTCGCAACGTCTGAAGTGGTGTGGCACTGTATTTCCCACCTAAATTAAAAGGTAGAGGGACATAAACAAATACAGTGATGTAAAATCTAGTTGGTGAGGAGCTTAGCAATGAAATAAAGTCAGACTGGGAGATGAGTACACATTTTTTATCACGGATAAAGTAATGTGTGAAATTCCTTGAGTGAGTGCCTGAAAGCCATTTAAATTGTTGCTAAAGAAAAAAATAGGGCTTAGGTTAAAATGAGCTAGTTTTATTCTCAGAGCAGTGTCATACTTCACTACGATAGAGTTTCAGAATATGTTCTTTAAATGCATTAAAATGTATGATACTACATTGTATATTAAATGATATTCATAGTCTCATATAAATTCTTATAATAAACTACAATAAATGCTAAAGTTTAATGTATTTCCTCTTTTCCCTGTAGATGCTATTTCTACAAAGAAATCATTCAAGTCTTTTCTAAGCTGCATAGAGCATTTTTAAATATTTAGTAGTGTCACTTCTTTCTGAGTCTGATAAAAGTAAGACTTTTCTTTAGTTCTTTAAACATAAAAGAAGCAATATCACTGACATCATTCTCTCCCTTAGAAGAATGTTTTCAAATTATCAAAATAAAAAAAAAACCCAACAAACCTTTTTTCTCTAACTGAACTTGGTCTGCTGACCCTGAAAACAATGTTAACCACATGTATTTTTAATATTATAAAGTTGCTATGGACTGTAATTATTTTTACTCTCCAGCTGGAGGATGGAGTAGTCTAATTTACTGAGAAATACTTTCAACCCTTTAAACATCACATATCCATTGAAAATATTTCAGGAAATAGAATTCAAAATGAACGTTTTGGGGTACAATATAGAGAAGGCCAAGTCATTTAGAGGTTCCAGATTCCCTCCATGTTACTGACAGATATGTACTGAGATCTTTAGAATGAACTAGGACGTGAACCAGGCACCAAGGACCCAGCCTTGAAGCCTATGTAAGAGAGTTTGCATGATATTTCATGAACAAAGGGAGGCATTGAAGTTTTCTAAGCAGAGGAGTGACACTAACTTATCTCTACCTTAAAAGACCATTCTATTTTCCTGGTGTATAATAGCTTGAAGAAAGGCTAGTATGAAAATGAGAATTTCTGTTAAAATGGTTTGGACCTCCCAAGGGCATTGACCTCTCACAGGCTGTTAATTTTCCACATTATACAATTGCTTATTTTCTTAAATATTTTTTATAGAAAGTGTCCCCACCTATTCTCAGCATTTTTAATGTTAAACAACCTCAACCTATGGAGTATTTACATGGGGAAAAACCAGTGAGGTATAGTGGAAAAGTATAACCAAAAGTATTTTAAATATTAAATATTAAAATACTTTTTATATTTAAAGTTACCTTTCCAAATTGGAACTTATCCAGTCATATACTTCCTTGGATACGGAAAGATAGCTCGTGTGCTGTTTCTGGGAATCAGATCCAAATACACTTTATTAGAAAAAGAAGACAAAGGCAGTAATGCTTCTCAAGAATCACACCGTCAGGTCTGGATGTCACCTTATGAGAAGAACAGACACATTTCCATCTATAGGATCTGGATGGAGAAATGCCAATCATAGCAGTGGACCAAGTCCCATAAGGAACTGTGCATGGAGTAATTGTGAAAGGAACCTCATGGGGGAGGTAACTTAGAGAAAAGCTGTAAATTAATTAAATCATTCAACACATAACTAGTCCCTGATATATGCCTGGCCATGAGCTGGTTGCTGAGTATAAAGAAATGGAAGACAAAGAAATGTTGCTTTTGGAATTCATATCAAGAAGGGGAGCTCACAGTCTTATTTTCTAAGACAATTATTAATGTCAGGTCCAGGTGACATTGTGTACCCAGATAATATAAATATTATCCCTGCTGTAGAAACAGAAGTCCTGGTAAAATATTTTTTAAAAAAATTTAATACATCTCTCAGAGGAATATTTCTAAGTACAGATGATAAATAAGACATACATACACCTTTCTTCCTTGGATCCATTTCATATAAAAATGAAGTGATTTTTTAAAATGTTATAAAACTACAAGTCCAGAGATAAAGGGAGAGGTGAAAATAAGCAACACTAAGTATATGTATGTACATCTCTATATCGTAAAAGAAAAAATTCACTGATGGGGTTAAACAAGCAAAGAAGACTTCATTCAAGCATAGGAGCCAGATAGCACTCAACAAGTACGGGAGAATGGTAGTGGGGAGGTTGATCAATGTGATTAAGCCATCTTAATAAGTGTTTGCTCATTGGCACTTATTGAAGTCAGGCTCCCATCTTCATATACAAACTGAAAGATAAAGACCCTATCTCCTTCTAGGATTATATTTCAAAGAGATGGCCCCCTGGTCCCAGAGAAAAGCATTCCTGGGTTATAAAACTGGCAAAAGTTCAGGAGAAGATTTGCATTTCAAAGGAGTGATGAAAAGAAGTTATATTGAAAGTTTTCTGATGTAAATGTTCTCAGAAAAGGGAGGTCGGGGCCTATAGTCTGGAAGAAATCTGTCTCAAGTTTAGTTAAGCTGAGGGGAGAGTTAAGGCCATTTTAGTTAATATGTGCCTGTGTAGGTTTTTTTTTTTTTTCCTTTTGATACTAAAATAAGGCAAGGATAATGTAAGAAAGGGAATTATAGCCCAGTTTTATGAGTCCAAATAGAGGCAAAAATCCTAGATCACTACTTAGCAAACCAAGTTCAGCACTATATGAAAAAGGAAGGAAAGTATGACAGAATGAATTCAATATCTGCTTTGAAATGAGAAGTTAAGGAAACATTTTCTAATATAATAGAAGTTACATTAAGGTTGCTTGAGACTGTGAATAAATTGATGTTTTGGGGCCTCAGTTTTTCCTTTGTAAAATAGAAATATCTTTGCATTCCTTGAATGGCCATTACAAGGATTCAGCAATATATTTTATATATAGTGCCTAATGCAGTGTCTGGTTTAAAGAAACTCAGTAAGTAGTTATTACTATTAATTAGAATATGACTTCATGAAGAAAATATAAGCTTAACATTTATGCTCGTGTACAGGGATGCGAGGCAGTATAGTATATTTGGAGAATCACAAAATAATGTAGTCATACAATAGAGTAGGAACAAATATGGGGTCAACAAGACACGCATCTGAAAAAGTAAGACAGACCTCAACTGATGAAGGGTTGCCATTTCTGTACTTTGGACATTATGTCATTTATCATGCGGGTGTTAAAGAGATTCACTGAGGGATTTAAATAAGAGGGTGGCACAGTGAAGTTCAAATGGTAGGAAGAACCCTGAGAGTAGGCTGGAGGGTGAGAGGAGCGCAACTACACACTGGAACAGTGCATTGAACTTGACAGGCAATCAGTAGAATCCGCTGAATGAATGAATGGACAGTGAATGAAACTGTTATGAGGTAGTCACGTATTCATTAAAAAATTGTTGCAAGTCTGGTAGCTGCCAGAATTATTGAAAGAGCCTGGGAATAGCAGCAGAAATAAAATCCAGACTTGTCCTTAAGACATTTACATTTGTGATTCCCTGTTCAGAAAAAGCTATGATACAAAGACAGCAAAAATATGATGGCACATTCTAAAAATATGTAGTTCACATGTTTACTTGCTAAAACTGTATTTCATTTCTGGCCAAGTCTCCTTTCCCTTTTTCCCTTGGAAAAATCATTGTTGGAGCAGGAGGGTGATATGAGAGCGAATACTGAGAGCCTAGTGTAATATATTTCAAAATGCAACTGTTTCATTAACTGTTATGCATTTATCAATTTCAAGTTTTTGATGTGACTTTATTTTCTTGAAATGAAGTGGTCATATAAATCAAAGCAAATGCGAAAGAAGTGTTTATAGTATAAGCAAGTAGTCCACAGTCTTTCTCCAACGTCGTTTGTTATGTTTTTCACCCTATGACCTTGGATCTAACTGCATTCCCAACAAAGGCTATTGGGAGGTTAACATAGATGATCGCATATTTATACATTGAAAGTCTGTACATATATGTATACATAGTAATAGCAAAGAATATGACAATAGGTGTCTTCCTTAAAGGAATAAACAATATATTTCACACTGTCGATTCTTCTTGGGATATATGAGGCAGTATCAAAACATGGATGTAACATCATATGACCAGCAAAATAACAAATGTCTTTCTGTTAGTAATAGTGTAATAAAACTACTGTACCTACCAATTGTAAAATAACTAAATGGCTTGCTCAAGATCATCCTACTAGTAAGTGGTAGACTTGAAATTCAATCAAAATACAGGTGTCACTTTCTTCTAATTTTTAGAAGATTATTTTATTCACAAATAGGAAATCATTATTTGCTTACTTGGAGAATATTTTTAGGGGATCTATATAACTTAGTACTAGTATTGTAAGGCAGAATTAAGTTGTATGTAGGTAAAAATTATATCTTGAACAAAGTTTGCATGTTTTTTGTAAAACACACACATTTATAATAATTTCCATCTTGATGTTAGATGACTCATCACATTGCAGTATACTGTAAGGGAGAGTTTCTAATATGACGTAATTTTGTTAGCCATCATTAAATGTTAATGCTATGAAGGACTGTCATGTTTAAAAGAGGACACATTCTTACTACACAGGAATATAGAACTAGAAGTAATAGTTGGAAGTTACAAGGAAGCAGATTTCACCTCCACCTAAGGCACTGTCTAAAATAAGAATTTTAGAGCAAGTTGCCTGATAAAAAGATAAGCAGAGAAATTTCAAGCTGAGAGTTCTAGTATTTTTTTGTGAAGGTGAGAGAAGCAATTGGTGTTTGGGGAAGTATGGATCTGTTCCCATAAGGAGCACAGAGCTAAAACTGAAAAACACAAGTATATTCTGTTCATACTCAGTAACTGTTGGTTCACAGCAAGTTTATTCATTTTCTGCATTGCAGAGTTGCAGGATGTGAATTAGGACAATTAAAAAAGGTTGTGACAAGAGTCTCAGAGCAAGTAAACTACATCTTGAAAGCAGTTAGCTAGAGGGAGCAAAGAATGTGAGGAACCAGATGCAGACATCTGGATAATGTTGATTGGCAGTTTAATGGCTTTTGTCTTCCCCAAATTAGGCATCCGGTGACTGTTTCTATTCTTTCTTAATGTATTGGTACACACAGTGTGGCAAGTCTGAGGAGGAGAAATCTAGTGAAAAGACTGCAGAGGATGCTAAATATTGGAATTTAGAAATAATTGGAAGAATTTAGCATGGAAGCTGTACCAATCAATGTCCCAGCAAGGAACAAAAGGCCTACTCAAATGACATAATCACAGGAGAGTTTGATAAAGGAACTTTGAAAAAAGTATGGCCATAATGTCGGGAAACTGCAGGGATTATGTAGACCTCTGCTCTTCACATTAGAGCTGTTACTACCCTACATCCAAAAGGACTCAACTTAGAAAAAGTACAACGTCAAAACTTGGAAGGAGAGAATTATGCAGAGCAGAATCTGTAGTAGGGTTGCCAGAAAAAAATACATATATTTGGGACAGATTATGCTAAACCATTTAGTCATTGTTTTCCTGAAATTCAAAATTAATCGGTATCCTGTATTTTTAGTTGCTAATTCTGGCAACCTTATCTGTGGGGGAAGAACCAAATTTTTGTGTGTTTTTGTTTGTTTTGTTTTGTTTATGTTCTAATCCTTTGCAAACTGCTTTTCTTTTGTAAAATACAGTAAAAATAAATTACTAGGAAAGTGGGATAAAAAAGAAAATGCAAGCTCCACCTTTTAAAATTAAAACCCAATAGGCCTGAAATTTCCTTGTAATATAAGTTTTCAGATGCTTCTTTTCACCAGCATGGATCCATGGACCACACTTTGGGTAGGAGTAATGAAGAAAAGAGTACCTGGGAAGAATTGTAATGAGGTGTACAGCCTTCTGAGAAGATGCTAGGGAGGTAAGTCCTGCCCTCTCTTATGTTTCTCTTCCTCATCTTCTGCAATTTTTCATTGGTGAGAAGGCAAAAAGACCACCTAGTATAGCAACATAGGTCTCCATCATGGGATGGAAAGTAAGGTGCAGGATGGAGAATAAATTTGAAGGGAAAAATTGAAGCTATTCAACAGAGAAGTCCAAGGTTTTTTATCATAAATTACATACGTACCTGCCATACAGATACAATTCATTGTCAGATACTATTACAGTTAGTAGCTCAGACAGTCATTATTTAAATAAATTAGCTTTCACATATTCCAGGTCTTGCTGAAAAACAAGTTATAATAATAGTGATAATATTGATTATTATTTTAATATCTGGAGGGAATGCAAAGGGTTGGATTTTTTCCTTTACTGAGCAAATGAATAAACAATAGAAGATTTGATAGTTTTAGAATGTCCAAACTTGGGAACACTATCATATGCTAAATAATGCTATGGTCTTTAGATTCCTGGCCAGAGTGACATTCATAGAAGGAGTAGAAGTACACATTATTAACATGCATCTGAGCAGTCAATGGCCTACTACAACTTAACACTTAGAAGCATAATTGTGTATTTTATATGTTTCTATCCATTCACAAACTAATTATGATTGTATCAATAGTGGTGTTGAACATTAAGTTAAATCATCATTTTGAGTCTTCTTTATTTCACAGAAAATAATGAGAATGAGCTTGACCAAGAGCTTCAAAGTGATGGACTAGAAGCTGACACCAGCTCCAAGTTGTATTGCTTTTGTTGTAATTTTTAACTAGTTTTAAATGTAACATTTAAAAGTTATACAAATTTATAACACGGAACCTGCGTGCTAGCAAGGCAACAAACACCTGGAGCTGAATACCAACTGCCCTATTTAGTTGAAAAGAGACGTAGACCCAACTCTCCTGCACCTGACATGCTTTACTCATGAATGTTGTCTTCCTAGTCCCTGTAGATACTTCTTTCGTGATTCTTGAAATTGAGCAAAAAAGAACCCCCTGTTTTTCATTAGTTTGTGTTTCACATAATGTTTTAACATAATGAAATGGTAGGTGGGATCGTTTGGGGAGTGTAAGTACCTAGAGAGGAATTACATTTACTTAAGAATTATTGTTCCCAAACTAGGCTATGCTGATAAATTACTTAAGAAAATTGTTAAAAATGCAAAGGTCAGGGCCTCACCACCTGCACATTCTGATTGAATAAGTTCAACATAGAAAGCAAGAGGCTATTTTTAGTGTGTGTCCTAGATATTTAAATCCAAGTGTCTTGAACCATTGTCTGATCACAAGATGTCTCACAGTATGAAATATATTTATACTATTTTGACATGTGCTTTACTTATGCATGCAATTGTCCCAGTGGAAACTTCATTTTCCCTATCAAAGTGCTTAGTGACTCCCTCAGTTTCCAGCCCATCAATATCTGCACTTGGGCATTCAATCTGAATGTGTCTGAATCTGAAATTCAACCTGCGCCCACCAAGCACAAAACAAAACAAAGCAACTATTGTTCTATGTTCTGCAGTTCAACACCTGGTAATAATAGCTCCCATTTGTCCAAGCCAGAAGCACTTCATGCACCCTGATCTGTATCCTTTACCTAACTCTCAATGCTCCACCAATAACTAAATTTAACTTGGACTTATGCAGGTCCTGTGGAGTGAATAGTTTCAAGGTGAAAATTTTAAAATGAAAGTGTTTTTAATCTATTCTTAACTATTCATAGGATAAAGATTGAACTCCTAATTTCACACACAGATATAGTTTATAAACCATGTTTCAAGTTTTATGTTTTGTCATGACTGTTCATTATAGTGCACTTGATAGTTTTCTCTAAGTCAACTCATCATTTTAAATTTAAACACATATTTCAGCTTCACAACATATATTACAAACTTCAATGAAACATCTCTACCTCACTGATTCAGATTGGTTAATTAGATATAATTGTGCACATACCTGTGTATTAATATCAACCTCACTGTTTTCTTCTGTTTTTTTCATTTAAAGGTACATGAAAATATGTTTGTTGAAATTCAGTTGTGTGCTTTTCTTTCCTGTTTGAGGTCTACATCACTTGCTGAATCACATTCACATAGGTGTACTTTTTGTTGAAATTTTCACTCCACTACTTGAGTTCAAATGATCATAACATTCCAATAATCTAATGCTTGTCCTGCAAATGGCCCTGTCACTCTGAACTAATGAAGGTAAATTGTAAAAATAAATAAATAAGCAGCAATTACCCTTGGGTGATATAAATACTGCTTTTAATTACCTTAAAGCAAGCTTTTTAGAGCCAACAATATGAACTCATTGTTTGATAAGCACACTGGAAAAACAAGAGCTCTCATTTTGGCTTCTTATAAATTTATGAGGTTACATTAATGGGAGACCTTAGGCACACAAAGCCTGCTATAATGGAGATGTGCCATCCTGGGGGTAACTATATAATGAAAGCATTAGCTCAATGGAAATAAAATGTAGTTCTTCAACTTGCTTATCTTGATGTGAGAGAACATAAGATACAATAGGGACTTTGATGAATCTTGTATCTTGTAGATTCTGGTTCTGAATTTCACAGTTATGCAGTCTGTACAAATACAATTATAGAAACAAAGTTGATATGTAATGCATTTGCCTTAATGTAAATAGAAGAGCTCTTACGGCATCATTCAGTTTAGGTGATATGGGTCAAATACTGTATTCACTTTTGTGTTTACCAACATAATGCACAAAATTTCCCCAAACTGATGATGATGGTGATGCATGTATATCATATTCAGAGAAAGATGGCCAAATAAGCAACCAATTAAGAATGTTGCTTACCAGTTTTTTAAGGCTGAATGTTATTCCATTCTATAACTGGCCTTTTGAATCCGTGGATGCTAACTCGAGGATACAGAGGACTGACTGTACTATGTCCTTTTATACAAGTGACTTGAGCATCTTCAGAGTTTGGTACCTGCAGGGGTCCTGGAACCAATGTCCCCCAGATATGGAGGAAGACTATATAAACATATACTACATTTTCTTTATCCACTCATCTGCTGATGAACATTTCTAAAATGGTCAAACTCATAAAATCAAAGATTGGAATGGTGATTACCAGGGACTGGGGAGAGGGGGGAAAGTGGAGTTATTAATTAATAGGCATAAAGTTTCAATTAAGCAATATGGATAAACTCTGGAGATTTTCTGTACAGCATGATAGCTATTTTCAATGTAACATATTGCACAAAAATTTGTTAAAAGGATAGATCTCATGTTGTCTTCTTACCACAACAAAATAAAGAGGTTGAGGATGTTGCTTACCAGATGCACTTGCCATCTGATAGCTACAATTTTTTCCCAAGTAATATCCTGCAAAACCTTAGTCCATTGATTTATTCTTGGGTGGAAACATATACAACTTTTTATCCATGGAGAGCCAGTGCCCATTAATTAGTTAACAATTTTATAAAGTTCTATATTTATACTTTCATTTTTTCATTCAGTATATATTGATAGGTGCTGACTATGAGCCAGCAATGGAACAATAAAAAACAAACAAACAAACAAACAAGAAAAGATCTCCTTTACAGAAATTTTCTTATAAAGAAAGAAGAGAGACTTCCCTGGTGGTGCAGAGGTTAAGAATCCACCTGCCAACGCAGGGGACATGGGTTTGAGCCCTGGTCTGAGAAGATCCCATATGCCATGGAGCAAGTAAGCCTGTGCGCCACAACTGCCGAGCCTGTGCTCTGGAGGCCCCGAGCCACAACTACTGAGCTCTTGTGCTATAGCTACTGAAGCCTGTGCACCTAGTGCCCCTGCTCTGCAACAAGAGAAGCCACCAAAATGAGAAACTTGTGCACCGCAATGAAGAGTAGCCCCTACTCACACAACTAGAGAAAGCACGCACACAGCAATGAAGACCCAATGCAGCCAAAAATAAATAAATAAATAAATCTTTAAAAAAAAAGAAAAGAAAATAAGCAAATAAATATATCCTAGGTGGTAATAAGTGCTGTGTTAAAAGCAAAGTATTAAAAGGGGAGCAAATTCTTGGGAATAGTGTTTTATAAAGGAGGATTAGGGAAGACTTTAAGAAAAGGATACACGAGCAGAAATCTGGAAGATGTAAAGAAGCAAGACACAACTATATTAGGAAATGAGCATCTCAAGCAAGAGAAGGAGCTGGTACAAAATTAGTGTGACAGGAACATACTTAGAATGCTTACAAAATAATTTTGCCAGTCAGCCAGGAATGGTGTGAATAAAAAGAGATGAAACCAGAAAGTTAGCAGAGACCACATTCACTAAAGTAGGGAATTTGGCTTACACTGAGTATGTTGGCGCCCAGAGTAGGCTGCCCCCAAATGTACCCCCAGTGGCATATTAATTAATCTGAGTTAAAGTTACCTAAGAAATGACCACACAAGAGGAACACTCTGACCCTCCTTTCTGACTCCTTGAAAGCAGAAAATAAATCTCTCCTGTGAAAGGTGCACTCCCTGCCTCTGGAAGTAGAAGGACACCCTTATGTTCAGAGATAGGGAATTTGGGGAAGGCAATATAAATAACTGTTTATATTGTTATTTCTTTAATTTAGTAACCCAAGCCCAAACTCTGCTTAGATTCTTCACTAATTCAGCACGCAGAACCTAAGTTCTTTTTTTTGTCCTGTCAATTCCTCACAAATTTATTTTTCTTTTTGTTTTGTGTGTGAAAAAGTATAAAAGCTGCCTGCTTTGGCCATTTTTTAGGTCCCATGTCTATGAGACCTCCATGAGCAATAATTAAAATTTGTTTCTCTTTCCCTGCTAATATGCCTTGTGTCCATTTTATTATTAGTTCAGCCACAAGGACTCAAGAAGAGTAGAGTGTGTTTGAACATGTGTGACATTAATTTTTAAAGGATTTGTCTTATTGATGAAGGAAGAGTAGATTTTAGCAGAGCAAAGGTAGAAACTGGGGGAAAAATGAAGAAGATTTTGCAATAATCTAATGAGAAATAATGATGGATAGCACCTGGACAAGAGTGGATGATATGGTAGGACTGTGTATATAATTTGTAGATGTAGCCAATAAAAATGTTGTTGATAGGTTGCCTATGAAGTGTGCAAGAAATATTCCTTGGCCCAAGAAACTGGAAAAAAATGAATTGCCGACTGCTAAGATGAGGAAAACAATGGAAAGGGAAAAATTATTTATTTTCTGAAGCATCAAATGCTCTGTTTTGAAAATATAAAATTGGAGCTGCTTATTTTATGTATATACATTATATATATATATACAATATAAATACATGTGAGTAGGGATGTTGCAAAGATATAGAAATGAAGATTAGGCTACGTAAAGCAAGACACTAGATCAGATCACTTGAAGAGCAAAAGTAGATACTGAAAAAAAGTTCTATATTTGAGTTGGTGGAGACAAGGAGGAAGTTGTAAAGGATATTAACTTGTATGAACCACAGTTACAGAACTTGAAGTAAAAGATAATGATGCACTGGAAGTCAAAGGAAGAAAATGTTTCAGGAAGGATAGAGTTCATCTGTGTCAACTGATCTCAGTAAAAAGCTCAAGTTGATTATGGAAGACAATTGAAAGAAGGATTTGACAACAGGGGTGTCTTCAGTGACCTTGGCAAAGCCATTTTGGTGGAGTTGAGGGTTTGAAAGCCTGACTGGAGAGGGGAAGAGAAGAAGTGGAGAGGATGAGTGAAAACAAATTTCATTTAGAGCAAAGAGATGAGGATGGTGGATAACAGACTGGCTCCTGAGGGCAGAGTGGAATAATTGCGTCAGCTTGAAAACGAGCTGATTTAAGGTACTCAGTCACCAATTTTCAAGACTGAATGAATTTTCTTACATAATGACCTGTAATGTTATAGCATTCTGGTTGTGTTGTGTGGATTCTACTTCCGTATGTCACAGGTACAGAACATAAGTAAGCTTATATAACTGTACTAATTACCAACTTGTTTTATGTTAGCACTTTTTGGAAATTATTTTTACCTCAACTTATGAAGTAACTCAGAAAAACATCAGTTTATATTTTTCTTTATTTAATAGCAAGGGTACTTTATATCAATGGAAAATAATATATTTAATAAACTTTGAGATGCTATGTTAAGTAATGTATGTCAGCCCCAAATTACCAGCATTTATGCACTGTTCAGTACAATCTTTTTCTGAAGGTTCCCTTTATTCTTGCTCTCAATGAACCATCACTGTCTCCTATTAACACGGATTCCCCCTGAGATCTCTCAAGAGCATTCTATTTTTTCTACCACTCTATGTGTATGAGGTCTTTAGATGGTGAAGATCTACTCCTTGTCCACTAATACTGGTCAGACTCCTTCTTCTACCTCGTTCCAAAGCTCAAGCTCTACGAAACATATGCAATCAGATCTTTCCACTCTCTGTTCTTTTTTGCTGTTACTACTGACACCCAGGCCATTCCTTCTCATTTTTCCATCATTTGATTGATTCATTGTCTTCTTGCTTAGTATTCTAATTGTTGGCTGTTTTCAGAATGCGGATAAGTGTTACACACAACACTTTGATTTCTCAGTTTCTTCACTCTTTAGCTCTAACAAGTTTTTCTCTGTTTGTTGTTGTTTTTTTGCTTTATTTCTACCTCAATCATCCCTCGACCTCGTCATCACACACACACACACAAAAACATTTTCAAACATTCCACTCTGTTCACATATCCATTCTCAGCTCACTTAGCTGTTTTTCCTTTACCCAAAATTCTCTAATAATGTTTGTTTTTTTAAAAATACATTTATTTATTTATTTGTTTGTTTGTTTATTAGCTGCATTGGGTCTTTGTTGCTGCACAAGGACTTTAGTTGCAGAGAGCAGGGGCTACTCTTCATTGTGGTGTGTGGGCTACTCATCGTGGTGGCTTCTCTTGTTGCAGAGTGGGGGCTCTAGGCATGTGGGCTTCAGTAGTTGTGGCACACGGGCTCAATAGTTGTGGCTCACGGGTGCTAAAGCACAGGCTCAATAGTTGTGGTGTAGTTGCTCTGCGGCATGTGGGATCTTCCTGGAGCAGGGATTGAACCAGCGTCCCCTGCATTGGCAGGCAGATTCTTAACCACTGCACCCCCTAGGAAGTCCCTCTATTAATGTTAAAATGGAAGATATATCCCTTTCTCTACTGAGAGCTAACCTGTCCCCAATGAATAGTACCTACCCTTCATTCCTTCCATTCTTGATTTACCAATGACCTTTTTCTAGCAACGATATCTTTTTCCTCTATATTATTTTTTTTCTCTTTAAAGGATGAATGCTATGGGTCTGTAAATATGCATTAATTTCATCCATGGGAGGATGAAAATACACAAATGGTGACAATAAAAATAAAAAAGAAAGTCTGTTGATTCCCACACCCCATACAAATACTGTCCCATTTTTCTCTGGGCTATTTTACAGAGAAATTCCTCAAAATACAGGGTATCCACATAAATATACTACAAAGTGCCCCCAAAGCCTCTAAACACCAGAAAAAAATAGTATATCCTTTATACCTTTTTGAAATAAACAACAGGACTTTGGATTTTAGACTTAGACACAGCCTGTTTGAAAAAGATCTGGAGGTTAAAATATATTGAGCAGATTAGTGGAAAATGTAACATTTAAGAATAAGTTTATTCCAAGCTTTCTATCTTTCTGGGCCTCCTGTAGTATTCTAAACTCATTCATTTGTATCCATTTATTGACCCCTTTCTTTTACCATCTTATACTATTTGAGTATTTATCTCTACCACTCCAGCGTATTGTTCTTATTAAAGAAACTGGTGATTAATTAAATTGGTGATTAATTTTCTGTTTTCCTTTTACTTCACCTCCTAGTAACTTTAGCTATGACACACTGGACCTTCTTTTGCTTCAGGGAAATGACAGTTTCTAGAATTCCCCGTGACCTCACTGTATACTCCTTCTTAATCTTATTTACAGACTGCTTCTTTTTTACAGACTTTTTCTTTTTTAAAGATCAGAGAAGAGTATCCCAGGGATCTTACTTTGTCACTCTTCTGTTTTTATTCTCTGCTCTCTTCCTGTGTAATCTCATTCTGTTCTTTGTGTTTAATAATGCTATCTCCCAGATTCCTACTCCTGACTTCGACACCTTCCACAACCTACATCAATCTTTGCATCTGCAATTGGCCATCTTAAATGGGACAAATCCTAGCTTCCCAAAAACCTTTCTCATCTTAATATATGTCACCAAATCTACTCACTTGTATCGGTCAAAAACCTAAGAATTATGTTTAATTCCTCTCTTTCCTTCATATACCATATCTGATCCATTCATAAATATTCAACTTTATTGTCAAAATCTATTCTTAAGTTGAATATCAAATATATTCTGAAGAGTAATATCAAATTCATTCCCTTTTGTATCAAATTCTCTACGACCACCATCATAATCATCACCAGACTTCACTAGGACTGCTTCAAATTATAAATTTTATAATTTTTAAATTTTTGTGCCACTACAATTTATCCAGTATTAAGCTGTCAATGTGGCTATTCTCAGGTTCAAATTAGATAAGCCAGGCTCCTTCAATGGTTTATCAAGATGATAACAACAAAATTGAAAATTGAAATGAAGGCCTAGAATGTCTTGCATCTGTTCCATGTTTATTTGATCTATCTGTTTTCATCCTGTACTGCATATGCTACTTTTTTTTTTTGACTTTAAACATTCCAAGTTTATTCCTGTGTTGGGTTTTTTTTGTTTGTTTGTTTTTATCATTATTGGAGTATAATAGCTTTACAGTACTGTGTCAGTTTCTGCTGTACAACAAAGTGAATCAGCCACATATATACATATATCCCCATATCCCCTCCCTCTGGAGCCTCCCTCCCACCCTCCCTCTCCCACCCCTTTAGGTCTTCACAAAGCATCAAGCTGATCTCCCTATGTTCTGTAGTAGCTTCCCGCTAGCCTTCTATTTTACATTTGTTAGTGTGTACACGTCAATGCTACTCTCTCACTATGTCCCAACTCCCCGCCCCCCCCAGTGTCCTCAAGTCTGTTCTCTATGTCTGCATCTCTATTTCTACCCTGCCACAGGGTTAATCAGTACCATTCTTCTAGATTCAGTATATATGTGTTAGCATACCATATTTTTCTCTTTCTGATTTACTTCACTCTGTATGACATACTCTAGGTCCATCCACATCACTACAAATAACTCAATCTCATTCCTTTTATGGCTGAGTAATATTCCATTGTACATATATGCCACACCTTCTTTATCCATTCATCTGTCGATGGACATACTGCCATGTCCTGGCTATTGTAAATAATGCTACAATGAACATTGTGGTACATGTGTCTTTTTGAATTACAGTTTTCTCTGGGTATATGCATGTGTTAGGTTTTTAACCCTTGTTAATCCATAAGCTTTGAATGCTCTTTCCCTGATTCATGAATGCAGCCATATTTTCATCATTTTGATTTGATGTTGATACTTTCCCCAGTGTCACTTCTTCAGAAAGGCCTTCCCTAAAAATTTAAGGGTCTCCTCTGCAGTTTTTTGGAGCTTTCTGTGTACTGTCCTTTTCTGTAGTACTCTGCCCTACAAATGTTAACTGCCTCATCCTCCACAATCTCAGATGTCTCCTTAGTCCAGGGAGACCACAAAGCCCTGTTTGAGTTTCTATCATCATGCAAAGTGCCTCAAAGCCATAAGCATGGGCTTAACTTGTCTGATTACCGCCTCTCACCCCTCAGAGTACATATTCCTGCACTGCCTGTTATTACTATCTGTAATTTTTGTTTTATAAATTTTTCTAGTTTTCTGTTTGGTTAAATCCGTAGCGTAAATCTGCTCACTGTTATTCCGTTGGTCTAGAAACAGAAACTTCTTAATGGTTTTTAGACACATACGTCCTTAAGGACTTGTTATTTCACTGTTTCTTAATAGAAGAATAAATTATAAGGAAAATAACTTAGTAGATATGGGATTTGAATATTTTGAGATATATTAGTTGTTTTATGTTATTGTTTTATATTATTATATGTTTATATTAAACTTTCTTGTTCTTCCAGCTTTGTGTATGATTAAAAAATAGAGACTTTAACACTCAGTTATAGGGAATAAACAACACCTAATTACATGATTTATCAACTTTCTTCTTAGATGGGAAGATGTGGCCTAGGCAGAGATTCCCTCATTTCTCTTTGCTTTTTATGTTTCTCTCACTTTTCTTATTGACATGAAACATTATCAAGTGTTATGATCTTAAAATCCTGTCCTGGAGGTGAAAGCAACATTTTCATTAATTTTTTGAATAGAGAAATCTATCTGCAAATAATACAATTTTTTGTGTTTGTGGAGGAACTTTAATTTTTCTAAGTATATGTTTGTGTGTATAAAGTATATCCTGTAGTTGTTTCATATTCGTTCTCATATAACGATTTTAATTACAATCTCTTTTATCATAGAATTTGACGTGCATATGCCTATGTATGTATAGGTTTATAACTTATCAACGAGTTTTGGCTAATCACCATTCATGTGTCTAAATTTATAATTAGTGACATGTGGAAACCTATGCTTGTTGGAAACACATTTGGCCATGTTAAAGATCACAGAATGATTGAGTCTATCATTTTCTTTGCTTTTTCAAGATGTGTAGAATTTGAAGTGGTAGTATTACAGACACAGATGTATTATGAAGAATATTGTCACCTTTTGTTTAGCATCATGGTGATTTGGAAGAGGTAGCAAATAAGGTCTAGTTTCTAGTTACTGCTACTGAAGATTTTGAATTCATATTTTTTTAAATTAATTAATTAATTTTTATTTATTTATTTTTGGCTGTGTTGGGTCTTCATTGCTGTGCGCGGGCTTTCCCTAGTTGTGGCAAGTGGGGGCTATACTTTGTTGCAGTGTGCAGGCTTCTCATTGTGGTGGCTTCTCTTGTTGCAGAGCACAGGTTCTAGGCGCTCAGGCTTCAGGAGTTGCCTCATGCAGGCTCAGTAGTTGTGGCGCACAGGCTTAGTTGCTCCGTGGCATGCGGGATCTTCCCTGCCCAGTGATCGAACCTGTGTTCCCTGCATTCGTAGGCGAATTCTTAACCACTGTGCCACTAAGGAAGTCCAAATTCATTATTTTAACTCATACCATAAATGTGTATTGAGGAAGTCACAGGAATGAAATATTTTGTTTTCAATGTGGGGACTGCAAAAAAAAAAAATGCATCTTAATTTTCCAATGTTGGAAACCTAAGATATCTTTAGGATTCAAATGAGTCATAGCAATTCTGAACATCCTTTATATGGCTCGAGGAAAAGGATTTCTGTCATTTTTCACAACTGGTGTTTCTATATTATTGTCTGAGTCTAGTGGTGGTGATTCCTCCTGGCTCATGGTTACAGTCATCACCCAAGAATGCTTGTACTTCTGAGGGAATTCAGCCACTTCTTAGGAAAATCACAAAGCTGCTCTTCAATACTATGAATTTTTCTCTGAGCACTACTTTGGTTATATCCTGTAAAGTACAGTCGGTCAAGATATTATCCGCAATTTATAAAAATTTTTCAGTGTTTGATTATATTTCACCTTTGATTCAATAGATTTTTAAATAGAATTCTGTGGTTGTTTGTTTCCTTGTAGAAATGCCTTTTTTGAATATTGTTATTAATTTGTAACTTTATTACATGTGGCAAATTTACATTTGTGTATATTTACTGTTCGTTTGTTTGTTTGAATTGAGGTTGTCTGTGTTTTAGCGTCTGACAAGTTTATTGCTTTCTTGATCTACCAGAGTAAGACAGGCACGTTAAAAACTCATATTATCATATATTTCTACTTCCCCTTCTGTGTCTTATAAATTCTGAGATTGGTAAGAACCTGGTGAGTTGCAGGACCTTCAAGAAGAAGGATGTGAATAAAGCTTTCTGAATGAGAGGCATGTTTGAGTAATAGTCAGGGATCAGGCTAGGAGGGGCTTTAAAGTGCATGATTAAGGGATTTGGATTTTGTTCACAGGCCGGTGAGAAGTCAGTGAGGTATTTTTGGAGGCATTGAGGTATTTTCGGAGGTCAGCAATGGGATCCTGTGACTTGTGTGATTTTTGCTGCTATGTGGATGATGCACTGGGAGAGGAAGAGAAAGGAGAGCAGGTAGCTCAGTTAGGAGGCTGTGACAGTGATCTCGGCATGAGAAGATGATGGTCCCTACTAATGTGGTGGCATTAAAACTGGAGAGAAAAACAAGGATGCAAAGTGGATTTATGCTTAAATTTCTTTGAGCATAGTTTACAGGAACATGATACTAATAGAAATTTAGGGTTATTCTCAATAGAGATTGTATTGTCTCCAAGACTATATTTGATGACCCATTTTACTGGGACGGTACTGGACTTTTTCTTCATATAGTTATCAATTCTCAAAAGCGTCCCAGTTTGAATGACAAATTATATGGTTACATTACTCACATGGAAAGCCATTCTTGAGGGTAGGAGCCTAGGAGCCAGAGTTTATTGATAAATTTGAGGTATGGATGTCATGCTTGGTTTTAAGAGAGAATCACTGGCAGTTTAATGTTGATGGTTAGAATGTACAGTAAAAATTGTTTCATAGAAGGATACCACATACCCAATCCAAGGGTAGTTATTTCAAAGCAAAAAGCTATTTTCAGTAAAAGAAAAAAAGGATTAAAAAAAAAAGTAGGTATACTCTTGGAGCTTAAAACATGAATAGTTCTTTCGCAATAAAAATAATACATAAATAGTTTGCTTTTTAAAAGTTCACTTTGCTTAACTTTAGGGCAATAATGATGATAGCTAACACTTCTGTGGTGTTTCCATATGCCAGATCTGTTTCTAACTGATGTACATATATTAATTCACTTAATCCTTAAAAACCTTTGAGGCAATACAATTTTAAATAAATTAATATATTTTTAATAAGTAAGACTGCAGTATTAATGAAGAGATATGCTTATGATATTTAATGAAGCTGTGTGGTATAAATTAACAAACCTAATGTTATACAAATTAGACTTTTGCATATATTTGTTTTTGAATATATTTCCTATGTCTTTGTCTTAAATCATTCATTTCTTTTTATTTTTATTCTATAATTTAACAACATGAAATGTATATACATGATAAAATGTTTTAAATTTTAGTTCCACATTATTATTTATACACTAACTTGCATTGTATGTGCAAAGGGTTGAGTTACTCATACTCCTCTGTGTCACGCTGATGTCACTGGTACTTGAAGAACTTCTTTTTATTCATTGATTGAATTTTATCTCTACTTTTTCCCCCTGATTCGCTTACCCTCATGGGAAAACATGGCTATATTTTTCACTTACATGTTAGTATAAAATGTGTATTGTTATTTTGTTCATAAATAGAATTCACCTTTATACAATTTTGCTCCAGACTTAATTTTTTTTCACCTAGCAATATGTTTTTAAGATAAACCCATATTATCATGTGTATAGATCTTTAATTAAAATCATTCTACAATGGGCTTTCATCACTTTTTCCTTACTTATTCTCATGTGAGAATTTCCCAGTCTTACATATATATGTGTATATATAAACTTGCATAAATAGTACAGAAAAATGTAAAAAGTCTCAGCAATGGCATATCCTAATCTACGCTTACTTTATTATCTTATCTTTATGCTTATTTTGACCAAGCATGGCTGCATTGCTTTAATACATTCCCAGAAGTGCTAAACAGGCTCTACTGTCACCAGTGAGGTTACCTGGATTCTAATATTCCTGCCCAAACTTGGAAATATCCAGCTTTCTTTTTTTGCAAATTTCAGATGTGTAAATTGATAACTTTTTGCTGTTCACAACAATCTGGGAATTCTCCAAGGAGATTTATGTTTCTTCGACCATCCTCCTTCTTTCCCTCTGAGTCTTTGTTAAAATGGTTAACGTCCATATTTCTACTAACACTATATTCAAGGAAATCTAGGCTTTTTCAGTGACACTGCTAAAAATTCTTCCAACTCCTGCTTACCCCCTCAATTCCAAGATCACTTCCACATTTTTAGGCATTTGTTACGGTAACACTCCACTCCTTGTACCAAAATCTGTATTCTTTTTTTTCTGCTGTCCTAACAAATTACTATAAACAGTGGCATAAAATAACACAAATCTACTATCTTATAGTGTGGTAGGTCAGAAGTTTGATAAGGGTTTCACTGAGCTAAATTCAAGGGCTCAGCAAATCTGCATTCCAGTCTGGAGGCTCTAGAACATGGTCCCCAAACTTTTTGGCACCAGGGACTGGTTTCGTGGAAGACAATTTTTCCACGGACAGGGTGGGGGAGGGTGGTTTCAGGATGATTCAAGCACATTACATTTATTGTGAACTTTATTTCTATTATTATTATATTATAATTTATAACGAAATAATTATACAACTCACTATAATGCAGAATCAGTGGGACCCCTGAGCTTGTTTTCCTGCAACTAGATGGTCCCATCTGGGGGTAATGGGACAGCCTCAGCTACACCTCAGATCATCAGGTATGAGATTCTCATAAGGAGTGTGCAACCTAGACTCCTCACATGCGCAGTTCACAGAAGGGTTTGTGCTCTTATGAGAACCTAATGCTGCAGCTGATCTGGCAGAAGGCGGAGCTCAGGCGGTAATGCAATCGATGGGGAGTGGCTGTAAATACACATGAAGGTTTGCTTGCTGGCCCACCGCTCACCTCCTACTGTGCTGTACTGGTCTGTGGCCCGGGGATTGGGCACCCCTGCTCTAGAGGACAATCTGCTTTTCCACCTCATCCAGCTCCTAGAGGGTGCCTGCATTCCTTAGCTCCTGACCGTCTTTCTCCATCTTTCATGCAGCAGTGGTGTCACTGGCAAAGCCCATTCACAATTCCCTGGGGAATAAAAATAGACTTTTTTTTTTTCTTTTCCTTTGTGCTTAGTCTAGGTTCACCTGTTCATAGAGTGCTGCATGCTGAGGCCTTGCTCCGGGCACATCTGACCAGAGTTCCCAGTGCAGAATGGCTGTGGTGACACCTAGGCTTGGAGGGCCGTGTGCAGAAGCACTCGCACACACTCGATTCAAGGTGGCAGTGGCGGCCGTGTGCAGAGACCTATGCTGGGCGGGCACTGAGATCTGGAGTGTGAGTAGCACATGCCCTGTGAGAACTCCACCCCCTCCCTTCACCGCTGAGGAGACCTGGAAGCTCTCTATTCTTTGATTAAAGAATAAAGCTTTTCTTTGCTTTTGAACCAAACTTGGTCTCGTTCCATTGGCACAAGCGACACCAGGCAGAGGGACCCTTTTTAGGAAGCTGCTCCGGAGGATTGGTAACAACGGTGCATCTCATTAACTCTTTTTCTTCCATCATCACATGTCTTTCTGGACACAGCCTGGAAAGGGTCTCCACTTTTAAAGACTCAGGTGATTAGACTGGAGCTACTTGGATAATCCCGGATGACTCCACATCTCAAGTTCCATGATCTTAACAATATACACGAGATCTCGTTTTCTATGCAAGGTAACATATTTATAGGTTCTGGCAGTAGGACATGGGCATTATTCCACTTACCATAAGGCATCTGTCAGATTATAATAATTATAATGAGCGATTCCAGTTCCATGGTCACTCTGTGTGCTTTGTGTTCTATATCTACTAGGATCTGGTAATATAATAATAAAAATTGTTTTTTAAGAGGAATATAGTTTTTTAATGCAGATGGCATAGTCTTGCTCCACAAACTTGGGGGTATTCATTGTGATTCTCTCTCTTGGTCTTGATACAAATTTTCCACAACATCTTTTTGAACATATAACTCCAACACTAGGATGTACTGGTGGCAGGGCTACTTGCACCACAATTTTCTTTCTTCCAGTTTTATTGCAATATAATGGATGTGAAGCACTGTTTAAGATGTACAGCATAATGGTTTCACTTGTATACATTTTGAAATGATTATCAAAATAAGTTTAGCGAACATTTATCATCTCATATAGATACAAACTTTAAAAAATAGAAAAAATATTTTTCTTATAATGAGAATTCTTAATTTTTGTATATAACATACAGCAGTGTTAATTATATTTATCATATTGTACATTACATCTCTAATACTTATTTATTTTATAACTGGAGTTTGCGCCTTTTGTCTGACTTCATCCAATTCTCCCTGCCCTACCCCCAGCTCTGGTAACCACAAATCTGATCTCTCTTACTATGAATTTGTTTGTTTGATTTAGAACTTTAATTGACCTACAACACTATGACCTACAATACTATGACCTATAACACTTGCAACACAGTCTCAACCACAGAACCTTTTCCTACTCTGAGTCCCACTGAGAGTTGCCAGGAGTTGTATTTTGTTTTTCATGATAGGAGATGTAAGATGCAATAAGTTGCTTTAGCTTTGGGGCCACATATTGGTTTGTACCTGACTGCCACAATTAAAAGTATTTTATAGATGTAGTAGATCTCTGAATTTTCACGTGGTGTATCTTTCATACTTTAGAACACACATTTCTTAGTAAGGTCTCCTGACTGCAAGCCATCTAATGCTCATCAGTCCATTCGACACATAATTGATCCTTGTGATACGCTGTCCTGTGAGACGGCCACAGATAGCTTTGAACTATTTTATGATGAAGGATATGAAAGTTACCATTTCTCTGGGAAAAAAATGTAAATATATATTCTTGTCCATTCCATGTGAATACAATTTTTTTTTTTATTTTGCAAAAAAAATTCTCTTTTCTGAGGATATAGAAAAGAATGTTTTGTCAAATTAGTTGTCACAAACCACGTGCCTGAGGTACCTTACAAATCTACTTGAGCAAAGATACCATATCTGACCATCTGCCACTATAGCTAAAATTTGGCCTAATTCTTTTCTTTTTTTTTCAAGCTCTTTATTGAAGTATAATTGCTTTACACTGCTGTGCCAGTTTCTGCTAAACAACAAAGTGAATCCGCTGTATTTACACATATATCCCCATATCCCCTCTCTCTTGAACCTCCCTCCTACTCTCCCTATCCCATCACTCTAGGTCATCTCCAGTCATCGAGTTGATCTCCCTGTGTTATGCAGCAGCCTCCCACTAGTTATCTATTTTACATTTGGTAGTGTATATATGTTAATGTTACTCTCTCACTTTGTCCCAGCTTCCCCTTCCTGCCTGTGTCCTCAAGTCCATTCTCTACATATGCATCTTTTTTCTTATCCTGCCACTGGGTTCATTAGTACTGTTTTTTTTTTTTGTTTTTTTAGATTTCATATATATATATACATATATATGCACCAGCATATGGTATTTGCTTTTCTCTTTCTGGCTTACTTCATTCCATATGACAGACTCTAGGTCCATACATCTCAAGACAAATAATTCAATTTTATTCCCTTTTATGGCTGAGTAATATTCCACTGTATATAAATGCCCATCAGCAGATGAATGGATAAAGAAGATGTGGCATAATTCTTGAATAAATAAGTAGTAGCCTATTGTTGACTTCTAAATTCTAATTGGATCCTACAGGTGGCTTTCCAACTGGGGAAGAGGGTGTACAGACTGGTGTTTATGGTTCATGATGATGCTTTAGAGCTCTTGGCAACTATTTAACTCATATCCTCTGTTCAAAGGTCTTTGAAACATCTGGACATTCTTCTTTTGTCATGCATAGTCACCTGAGTAAATGACCAAAGGTCCCTTGTAAGTGCTGGGGAGCCATTACTATTTATACTTGACATGATTTTTCAGGGCTCTTGTCTCTGGATATATGGTCACCAATATACATGTTAGTTTCTGGATCTGAAAACTGCCTCAAATTTAAAAATTCTACATGGGATCATGCTTTTTGTTTGAGTGACTGGTCTCTGTCTCCCAGGTATTTATCTTTGATTTATTCTGCTGTTGCAGTTTGAGGGTTAACATTATTTTATGCCCATATCTTTTGCACTTCCACATGTTGTATTCTAATAACTATCTCTACAAATCTTTATATATTAGGCCACCTTGAAGGTAATTCCAATCTTGATGGCCATTGCAATAACTGTTACCCTGGCTTCTGGAGGTTAAATGTTGCTACCTCTCGTCATTGGATCCTACTATCCCCATAGCCGTAAGAAGGCCAAGTTCTTTAACAGAGTTTTATCTTACTCTCAGCCCTGGCTACAGCGAAACCACAACTGAATATCTTTGTGATATCCATATGACAGTGTTTTCCTCGTGGACTTGGAAAATGGTATGCCTTGGCCTTCTCATGAAACATAATCATTTGACGAGTGTTCTGGATGTGGATATCATGCCCATATCCCTGAAGCTTTGCATGTCTCTCTTCACCTTCTTCCATGAAAACTTTGCTATTTCAACTTTGCTCAGTGTGCCGATTGTTTTTTTCGCGATTTTAGCAGTCATTGTAGTTGTAGGTTTGAATCATCCATGGGACCCTTGTCAGGGTTTTATACCTAGTATTTTGGGTGAATGCTCCCACATGAATAAACTCTTGTCTATCCAAATTTATAATCTAGTCTTCCTGATCACTCTCAACATCCAGTTGCATGTGTACTTCTCATTCTGGGGCATTAAAGATACTTGTGGCATTTATTTTTTCATGACTATTCAATTTATTTATCCCTCCCAATGTTTTAATTGTGCATAGGAGTTATGATTGTTTATCTGATTTGAGATTTGGATTGCAACATAAACTTCAGACAACTCTCAAAATGTGTTTGAGAATCAGAACATAATTCAGGGCAAAGTGACTTGACCCAGGTGTTATGGGCTGAATTGTGCACCCTCCAAATTCATATATTAAAGTCCTAACTCCCAGTACCTCAAAATGTAACTGTATTTGAAGATAGGATTTTTAAAGATGCAATTAATTTAAAATAAGGTCATTATGATGGGCCCTAATTCAATATGACTTGTCCTTATAAGAAGAGGATATTTGGATACAGATGGCTACAAATGGAAGACCAGGTAAAGACAACATCTACAAACTGACAGGCTTCAGAGGAAATCAGAAGAAACCAAATTTGCCAAAACTTTGATCTTGGGCCGAGCCTCCAGAAGAGTGAGGAAATTAATTTTTGTTATTTAAACAATCTAGTGTATGGTACTTTGTTGGGGTAGCCCTAGAAAACGAATACTCCAGGAATGAAATATCCTAGTTTGCATAGAATCCATTTTAATTCATTCGAAACTTAATTTTTTTTCTTTTGTTTTTGAGCTGGAAGACATTTGTTGCTACACTTTCCTTGACTTAAGTAGCAGTTTGGAGAAGCAGATCTAAATAATGATTATTATTTTTAGGACCTGAAGTGAACTTTTGTTTTTTACTTTTTCTTATCCTTGCATTATTTCACTTAAAACATGCCCTTTTGAAATATGAAAGGGAAAAGATATAAATAAACACATTTGAAGAAAACAACACAGAAAATATGAACTTTGTGTTGTTACGAATTACTCTTTGGTCAACAATTTACCAGCCCTACACAACTCATACGAAGATGTAATTAGGCATCACTGAAGTCACGAGATGTAAAGAAATTGTTTAGTAACGGGACTTTAGTCTATGAATACTTAACATGGACATTTATTGAGTATATGTGTGTTTATCTCAGGATCATGAGATAGTCCTGTAAAGATAATGTACTAATGGAAATCAAATTCGAGCTTACCTAAAATGCTGAATTCTGAAACTCTACCGGAGCAATAAGACCTTTAGAGATTACCTCTTTTCTATAAGTTTTTTTAAAAAATGATTTTATATTTAAATCGCACACTCCAACTATGCCTTTTTCAGCTTTTCTAACCTCATTTTAGAATCACATTTAAAACTAGTTAGACTCTCCATTTTGCTTGTGAACCATGAAGCATAATTATATAAACCTCTGAGTCTAGCATGCGAGGGCTTGATGTACAGACCTGCCCATATGAGAAGCAGCTCTATCCCAAAACAGAATCTGTTCTTTGCAACATGGACTTTACAGCTCTTCAATTGCAGGGTTTTATCTGAAACCCCCTCCATGTGCTTTTAATAATGGCAGATGTCTCCTCATTTGCAGTCACAGAAGCCTCTTATAACTACCAAGTTCCCACTGCCTTGGTCACCGTCACCCTTTGAGGTTCCTCTTGGGTAACTGCCCAAATAATTGTGTACACTCCACAGATTACATGCCAGTTTAAGGTATCGAAAACATATGTTACAAATTTGATATAAATCTGTCCAACTCCTTTTTAGAAATGACTGTAACAAATGAAGAAAACCTAATTGTGTTGGTGTATATATCCACTTTCAACAGTATTCACAAAATGTCATTCTACGTGAACCACCTGATGATCAGAATCTATGTTAGAAGAACTGGCACTGAGCTACTGGGAGTACAGCGTGTATTGTGTTATCTGTGGGCGATTTATCGGATAACAGGGATGGAACAAGCACCAGAATGTATTTATGTAATCTATCCATTCATAAGTTAAACTTAAAGTCAAATTACACAGAAGCAAATAATGCCAATTTCATCTTTCAACATTGCTAAGAACCAGTAATTTTTCTTACAGTCAATCTTGAAAGATGTATAAAAGTGTCATGTGTGTTTCACTGGATATGGTAAATCAAGATAATTTGTTCTTGATTGTGATTTAAAAAATGGATATCTTTGTGTATAAGTAAAATTGGTTATACATTTGCAAATAACAAACATTGAAATGAATTTCAATTCTAATTGATGGTGTAATTTAATGTTATATAAGCCCTTATAATTGCACAGGCCACCTGAGATCCATTTACTTCTAACGAATTGTGTGATACTATGTCACTATTAGATTTGGACAAAAGAGATAGAGAGGTTTCTTTGTTTAAGTTGAAAGTTTAAGTAAAGTGACTTCCAGATCTTGTCTTTCAGTTTTAAGATCTTATCCCCAACAAGAGGAAGAAACAAAAGATAACTGTGCCATTGATTCTCTTAATTAAAATTTTTTTCCACTGAATACACTTTAACAAGAGAAACACAATAACAATTATAGTTGCTCACAAAGGATTATAGAAATGGTAAAAGGGCCAACTTGAAAATGCCTATTTTTAATCTTCCAGAGAGAAACTGTACTCTTTCATTTCTGTTGTACTAGGGTATAAGAAATCAATGACAGGTACATCTCTCTTTGGAATAACTTTTATAACCTTCTCTCAAAAAAAGTCTCTGTTCTCAGCATGCCACCCACAGTTCACTGACTTTGAACTAGTCATGTCCAATCCCCAGTGCAACTAGGTTGTTTCAGCTATCTCTGGTGGAAGAATCCCCTGAGACTTCTTTGCTGAGGTATTTCCAGTTGCTCTACTCATAATAAAGATGACTTTTTAGAAGCCAGCCATGTTACTCATCAAATGAACTGCAGAGTTTACTTATTTTCTTTTTTAACATTTTGAAGGTCATACCCGTTTACTAGTATACATGTAAAAAATGGAAAATACTGCCTAAAAATTTATTCTTTTTATCCCTATGTTTGGTTACTTCAGAATTCTTATGTAATTATGTCTCATATCCTTTCAATATACTGAAAATGAGTTTCTCCTTTAAGAAATAGCAGTACTTTCAGTCATGATTATTATTAGTAACACAATAGGCTTCTTTATTATTTGTCTTAAACAGTTAAAATACAATACCAAAAATCTGCTAAGGATGCAATTTTGCTGCCATAATAACAGCCATTTTATTGCCTTTCTAAAGATTAATTAATTAATTAACCCAGTAAATTTTATTGAGTCCCTAGTGTGTGCCAAACACTATATGGTAGATTGCATGTAGGAATAAGAACCAAGAGTGATCATGAATCTTGGAGTGTACTTATTAATGGGAAGAAAAAGAAGGTGAACATATAAATAAGTTCATTATATATACTGTAGAAGATGAGGCACGCTTGGGAAAAATAAAGTATGACACGTAGTCTGGGGAGCACATAATGGGTAGTGGGGAGGTACTTTTTCTTTCTAAGTTTTAAGAAATTAGGCTAAGAATCAAGGAGGAAGTGACATTTGGGAACAGTGTTTCAAGCCGAGGAAAATAACAGTGGTAACACCCTGAGACAGGAGTATATCTGGCATATGTGAGAAATGGCAAGGAGGATAGTAGGATAGTGTGGCACGTGAAAATAGGACTTGCGATGAGGTCAGAGTTTTGACAGACGTGGGTTGTGCAGAGCATGTCAACCCTTTGGGAAGCCACTTGCTTTACTCTGAATGTGATGAAGTGCCACTGGGGAGGGGGGGTGTTTAGCAAAGCGATGACTTGTTAGCACTGACCCATTGAAAGGATCACTTTGGTTGCTGTGATTCCAAGAGTCTCTGTAGGGACAAGAATGGAAGTAGGGATAGGAGATTACCAAGTAATCTGGGTGAGTGGTAATAGTGTCTTAGAGAAGTCTTGGGGGTGGGAGGAGGTGGTGGGCTGTCATTAGGTTCTATGCATATTTTGAATTAAAATCAATTTTTTTGATGTATTACTTGTGGGATGTAAATGAAATGTTTCAAAGATGACTCAAGATTTGTGTTGTTGTTGTTGTTTTTCTGACTAGACTAGAATGTTAGAGTCCAATGACAGGAAGAATGTGTGTGGGTGGAGCAGGTTCTAGAGGAAAAATCCATATTCTGTTTTGAACATTTCACATTTGAGATGTTCCAAGTGAAGATGGCAAGTACACCGTTATATATAGAGAGTTATAGAGTTTAGTGGAGAAGTCTGGACAAGCAATATAAATTTGGAGGTCATCATTACTTAGATGATAATGGAGATTGTGAACCAATAGAAATCACTGACAATTAAAAGGAAACTAAAAGAATCAAAAAATTATCCCCAGGGCATTCCAAATTTAAGAAGTTGGTAAGAATTGGGATTAATAGGAGAGACAAACTATGACCAGTGTCAAAGGAAGAAAAAATCAAAGAATGTGATGTCCAGAAGCCAAGAATAGAACACGTCTAGGATGATGTTATTAATTTTGGTAAATGATATGTCAAATAAGATCATGACTGAAAGTTGGTCATTGAATTAAACAATCTGCAAGTCAATAACTATCTTGAAAAGAATACTTTAGGTACTCCTTTGATTTCAATCCTCCTCCTTTTTTCTCACCATAAAGACTATTCATTCTTTTCTATATTTAAACATTTTTACTGCATTTGCATATATCTATACATAAAATACACTGCTGTTTTACATGTATTCAAACTCTATAAATGGGATACTTTTTCCTAATCCAGTCATTTTCTGTTTTTACTGAACAAATTATTTTTCGTATATATATATGAAATTGAATATATTTGGGTCTGGTTCATTCATTTGAACTGGCAGTAAAGTGAGACATATATGATGTTCCAAAATGTATTTATTATACCTAAAATATAATAAGCTGTTTCAATTTTTAGTGCTCTAAGCAATGCTATTATTAACAGTCCTATGTATATCCTTCTGCACATAAGGTAGGGATTTTTCTTTAGGAGTAGAACTACTAGCTTAAGTATATGTTTATCATTAACTTTATTAGATATTTATTTCTTTGGTCCTTGTTTACTGCATTGGCTGGGATCTTTTTTGTGCAATGTTGAAATGAAGTAATTGCTGTGGGCATCATGCATTTTTCATGACTTTAATGGAAATATGTTGAATAGAATACTTCATCATTAAAATATTTATTGAACACATGTATTTCCTTACTCTGTTATCTGATATGCCCTAGAATCAGCACATCTAGGAATAAACACATCTCATTCCCAGAGTTTTGTATTCTAATACCTTTCTACAATAAGTGGAACCAGGACTCCTTGAAGTAATTGCTGATTCTAGGACTGGAAATGAAATATATAAGTTGATCATGGACTATCTTTTCATGACAGAAAGGAAGGAAATACTCAAATATCCTGAAACCCCACAGCGATGGGAATACAGGAGTAAATTGAAAAAAAGCCCCCAAGGATCAAATATGAAGCAATTTGAACAATAAAATAACAAAGTATTGGTTCATAACCCAAAGTATAAAATAAATATCTATAACTTCATATTGATGTAAGCAAATAATTGAATAAGTAAATAGATGGTAGAAAAAAATGTCCCTTGCAGAAAAATGATCAATAATTTATGTAAACACTCTGCCCTGAAGAAGGAGGAACTTAATATCCACTCCTTAGGTATGCACTGATCTGGTGTCCTTCTTCCCAAGAGCACAATATGGGGGAATAAAGTAACTTAACTGACAAACACTTCCTTAGCCAGATGATCAAGGTTAGCATCACCAGAGATGTCATCTTGGTAGTATGTACACTTGATATGATGTCATGAAAATAGGACTTTATGTGGTGGCCTTCATCCCCCAAATATAAACCCCCGCCTATTATGAGAAAAATATGAGCCAGATTCCAACGAAGGAATAGTCTACAAAATATCTGATCAACACTCTTCAAAACTGTCAAGGCTAGGACTTCCTAGGTGGCGCAGTGGTTAAGAGGACTTGCAAGGGACACGGTTTCGAGCCCTGCTCTGGGAAGATTCCACATGCCGTGGAGCAACTAAGCCTGTGTGCCACAACTATTGAGCCCATGTGCCGCAACTATTGAAGCCCACGTGCCTAGAGCCCATGCTCCACAACAAGAGAAGCCACTACAATGAGGAGCCTCCACACCACAATGAAGAGTAGCCCCCCGCTCACAGCAACTAGAGAAAGCCCGTGTGCAGCAATGAAGACCCAATGCAGCCAATAAATAAATTAAGTAAATAAATAAATAAATAAATAAATAAAAAACTGTCAAGGCTATCAAAATCAAAGAAAATCTGAGAAAATGTCACAGTCAAGAGGAGATTAAGAAAATGTGATGACTAAATGTAACATAGCATTTAGAATGGGATTCTGGAATAGAAAAAATCATTAGGTAACCATGAAGGAAAGTTGAACTAAAAATGGACTTTACTTAATAAAAATTGCATTCAAGTTCTTCAGAGAAACAGAATCAATCAATTAGATATAGATATAGATAGATATAGATATAGATATAGATATAGATATAGATATAGATATAGATACAGATATCTGGAGACTTATTACAGAGACTGGCTTGTGTGTTTATGGAGCTGAGAAGTCCCATGAGCTGCACTCTGCAAGCTGCAGAACCGAGAAAGCAGTGGTATAACTAACTTGGTTTGAGACTGACGGCCTGAGAAATTGGGTAGGGGGAATGGGGTGGTGCAGATACTAGCTTGAGTCCAAAAGTCAGAGAATCAGGAGCACCAATTTCCATTTTTGAGGGCAAGCAAAGATGGACATTTCAGCTCAAAGAGAGAGAATTTGTCCTTCCTTCATTTTCTTGTTGTTGTTGTTCTATTTTGGCCCATGACAGATTGGATAATACCCACTTGTACTGATGAGGGTGATTATTTTTTACGGAGTCCACTGATTCAAATGCTAATCTCTTTCAGAGCCATCTTTACAGACATGCCTAAAAATAAGCAGCTCTCTGGCCATCTCTTAGCCCAGTCAGGATGACACATAAAATTAATGATCACAACAACATATCAATATTGGCTCCTTAATTGAACAAATACACCATACTGATGTGAGGTCGTCTTAATCTGGGAAACTGGGTGCTACTCTCTGTACTAGCTTTTCAATTTTTCAGAAAATGTAAAACTTGTAAAATGAAAATTTTATTTAAAATTTGTATTAAGAGCTTTTACTGGGAGCTTTCAAAATATTAACTTCCTCCTTCTGCTTCACTAAGATTTTTTACTATGAATTTGTGATGGATGTTATCAAATACTTTCATCATATAATAATACAATCATTCTATTTTCCTTTTACATCTGATAAGACAGGAGGTAAATTGAATTAATAGCTTTTCCAATATTAAAGCATCTTTATTAGTCAAAAGGTTATAGAATAAGCTGGAGTAAAAAAAAAAAAAAACAACTCCCTAATCTCAGTGACTTGAAAATCAAACATTTATATTTCTTTTGAACCACATGTTTATCTTGGTTCAGTGGGCACTGTGATCCATGTCATTGTCACACAGGAGACTCAAGTTAAGGAACCTTTATCATCTGGATGTCACTGGACACTGTGAAAACAGACAGAAATAAGATCAAACACACAGGAACACATTTTTGAAGGATTATTTTTTTGTTGATCATTTCTTTTGCCATATCTAGTCTATCATTTAGTCTCTCCCGTGAATTTGTAATTTCAGATACTGTATTATTGAATTCTAAAAGTTCCACTTGACTTTTTTCTCATTATGTTTATATTTTCCCCTTGATGCAGTTGCTGACTTTAAAAATGCTGTCTAAGAGGAATGAGAAAAGTGCTTGGTAGACTCATGAAACCAAAGGGAAAAGTAGTACAAAGTGAAGTTCAGTGCCTCCCAAGGAGGAGTCTGGAAAGAACTCAGGCCTTCAGCTGGGATTCATATGAGATATATACCAGGAGTAAATGTGAAGCGGAATTCCACTTTCCTTAGCAGCACCAAAGCTCATCCTTGAATCCTGTCATTTCCCTGATTAGAGCAAGATTACACAGAAATGCTGGTTCCCTTTGCTATCAGCCTTCTAGAGCAAAAGAATATAAATTCACTCAGAACCTTAAACTACAACTATAATTTTTATTTGCAATATCTGTTACTTAACTCATAATAATCAAGTATTTGAAAAGATAAGTCTTGACCATTAAAGACAAAAACAGAAAATAGACACAGGCCCATAGGAAATCTGGATAATAGTGTTACAGATACAGACTTTAAATTAACCTATTTAATAAGTCTAGGAATTGCAAAATATGCTGGAGAGAACTGTGGAGTATCAACAGGAATCAAATGAAAATTCTATAATTGAATTTTGTCTCTATCTTCATAATTTTTCCCAGAAGTATTTAATCTGCTGTTGAAGTGATCCATTAAGTTTTATTTTTAGTTATTACATTTTTTAAAGATCCGGAGCATAAATATGAAAAGAATATTTGGAATGATCTAGGTAGACAAAACATAGGATAAATGGCAGAGAAAAGTCTAAAAGAGAAGAGTGCCAACTTAATGTTAAGCTAAAGAGGCAAAGAATATACAAGAATATATGCCTTATGATTTTATTTATAAAAAGTTAAAAGGCAGGAAAACCTAATCTATAATGTTAGATGTCTGAACAGTTTTTAATTTGGGGAAGAGAGACGCGATGGTACTTGGGAGAGAGGGAAAGGGCTGGGTGTTCTTAAGTGCTGCAAATGTGCTGTATCTTGGCCAGATTGGTAGTTATACAGTGTGTCCATTTTGTGATATTTCTTCAGGCTATCCTATACTATACACACACTGATTTCTTTACCCTTTTATATTTATTGTATACATCAGAAAAAAAGTTTACTACAAAATAAAGCCCTTTACTACTCGTCAAACAGTTACCAATCCCCTCCCCATTCCCTAAAGTAAGATCACATCAATATTTACCAAATTGGATTTTGGAGACAAGTGATTTTTCTGTGATAACCTGTTAATTTCAGGTTTTCCTATTGACAATCATGTTAAATTTTAATTTAAGAAGAGTCTCAATCATCTAGATGTCTACTTACTGTTGCTATGTGATTTTGGCCCTTGGGTGTGTCAGGAGGTCAGCTGAGCTGGAGAGAGCTGAGCTGTCAGGGGCAGAGTAGTCATTAGAGTATCAAGACAACAAGGAAAGCAACAATCAAGCCTTTGATCACTTACTGTGGTAGAGTAAGCAAGAGACTGCTCCACTTTCCCCCACGGAACAGCAGGCTGGTTGGTGATAAGGGAACTCTGAAGGAAAGGTCCAGGCAATTTTGTACAGTCTCGGATCTGCTGGTTTTCTATGATTAGAGCTATTTGTGTCATATCTAAGAAGCGTGTTTCTAGCCCACAGTTGTGAAAACAGCTACTTTTATTTTTATACAGAACCTTTAAAACATTTCCATTTACATTTAATATATGATCTGTTGCAAATTGCTTTTTCTGTATGAGGTGGAGTAGATCAAGTGTTTTTGTTGTCTGCTTGTTTGTTTAGTTTTTTTTTTAAGTATGATTATTCTGACTGTCCTTTTCCCATTTCATTTCATTGACAACTTTGTTGAAAAATCAATTGATTATGTTTGTGCAAATCTATTTCTGGAGTTTATTCTGTTCCATTAATATGTGGGTTTTTTTTTTTTTTTTATCCTTATGTGAAAACTGCGTTCCCTTGATTACTATAGTACACATTGTTATTCAGAGAGTATAATTTCTCCAAATTTGTTTTAGGGATTACAGTGTATTATATTCTACTCAGACTTAATACTGTACTACTGCACATGAAACGTAAAACAAAACAAAACAAGATAATTCCATTTATTCCTCCAAGCGTTTGTGCCTCTGTTGTCATATAATTTACTGTTATTGTTTTTGCTTTACATAGTCAGTTGTCATTTAAATATACTAATAAAATAAAACAAAGGTAATCTTTAGATTTTCCCTTATAATTTCCATTTCCAATCCTTCCCATTTATTCATGTATATCTGAGTTTCTGAGTGTCTCTCTAGTACCATTTCCCTTTGGCATGAAGAATTTCCTAACCATTTCTTATAGGAGTTTTTGCTGGTAACTAATTCTCTCAGCTTTGCTTCATATGAAATTTCTTTATTTAAATTTCAGCTCCTTCTATGAAGGGTAATTTCTTTAGTTATGGAATTCTAGGTTGAGAACTTTTTCTATAATTTTATTTATTTTTTGTTTATTGGCTGCGCTGGGTCTTCGCTGCTGCACGTGGGCTTTCTGTGGTTCTGGCGAGTGGGGGGTTACTCTTCATTGAGGTGCGCTAGCTTCTTATTGTGGTGGCTTCTCTCATTATGGAGCACGGGCTCTAGGCACTTCAGTAGTTGCAGTGCATGGGCTCAGTAGTTGTGACTCGAGGGTTCTAGAGCATAGGCTCAGTAGTGTGGTTCATGGGCTTAGTTGCTCCGTGGTATGCGGGATCTTCCTCGACCAGGGCTTGAACCCGTGTCCCCTGCATTGGCAGGTGGATGCTTAACCACTGTGCCACCAGGGAAGCCCGACAACAGTTTTTAAACATATTAAAATGTTCACCTATTTTTATCCTGCACTCAGTATTTCTGATAAGTCTGCTGGAATTTTTAAAGTTGATAACATATCTAGGGTTTTTTTGTCCTTTGCCTATTCTCTTTATCTTAGGTTTTTAAAGGTTTGACTATGATATACCCACATGTGGGTCTTTATATTAATCTTCCTTTGGAGTTGCCAGGCTTCTTGGATCTGTAAATTCTAATTTTTCACCAAATTTAGGAAATTTGGAGGCCAATATTGCTTCAAGTTTTTCCTTCTCTCTCTTCTTTCCTTTGGAGAATCCAACTGCATGTATATCACACTAGATCCCTCATGTAACTGAGTGACTCCCTGTAGTTTTTTTTTCCAGTTTTTTTTCCCATTGACTCTGTTTGAATAATTTGGATTAATCTGAATTTGAATTTGCTGATCATTCTGCTTTTAAATTAATCCTGTAACTTTTTCATATCAGATATTTTATATTCAAATTTTTCAAAAGTCATTAGATTTCTTGTTCATAGTTTCCATATTTTTTTGAGGTTCTCAAATGTATTCCTTTTCTTTCAAATTCTTGATCATATTGATAATATTTGCTTTAAAGTCCTTATCTGCAAATTCTAACATCAGTTTCATTTTGGGGTCTGTTTCTATTAGCTCTTTTTTTTTTTTTTGGTGGTAGAATACATATTTCTGTTTCCTTTGGCTAGTAATTATGACCTTTTCCTATACTGTTAAATGTCTGGATTATGTTTCTTCCTCTAAAGTATTGTGTTTTGTTCTGGCAGACAGCTTAATGAAAATCGATAATTATGAGCTTTTGTTTTAGGCTTTGTTTGGGTGCCTCTATGTCAACGTTTGGCTTAATTCTAGTCTGTGATCCTACTTTGGAAACATGATTTTTCTGGAGTGTCATCTGCACACCTGGGGTACTCAGCAAGTCTCCACTTTGGCTGGGCCATACTGCAAAGTTTTCAGCACTGAGAAGCCTCGGGAGTCTTTACTCAGTTATTAGTCCCCAGCAGCTACTCTCTGACAGGCCTTAAAATCCCACTCTAAGCATTCATAGCCTGGCCTTCAGCCAAGGGACAGAGGGAATAACATGCTGGCATAAGTTTTTGCTCTGTACAGCTCGCCTTTCTACTCTCCTGCGTCACAAGTGGATTCCCACTAGGAAGCTCTGGACTCTTATTTCTGCTGCTTCATTCACTGAGACTGCAGCTTTTGGCTTGGGTTCCTCCTCTCTGTGCTGTGGTCTAAAAAAAATCTGCTAGGCAGAAAGTCAGAGTGAATGTAGAGCTCCCTTGTAAGAGCGTTTCTCTTTTTTCAAATAGAATAGACTTGCCATCTGTCTTCCATTACTTGAAAACAACTGCCTCATATAGTTTGTCTCTTTTAATACCTGTTTACAAAGGGTATGATAGTCTGATATAGTAATTGTGTCATGGCTAGAAGTGGAAATCCTAAATATATATTTTTTCCATTTAGATAAAGAAAACTTGAGGTATCAGGTTTGCTATATTTATTTCAAAGCAATACTTTTGAGGAAAGTGCATTCTTCCTTGTCTCAATCTAAAGAGGAACTAGCTTGATTTAAACGAATTTGTTAGAACCTGGTCTAGAATATTACCATGGAGACAATAGCATTTGAACATTCACCTTGGATTTATAAGCCTGCAAAACATCGTCATCAGCATCAGCATCATATCATCATTCACTGACTATTGAACGTTGAATATTGCACACCTTTACATATGGTACATTTTTGAATTCACTCATTTTTGAAGACTCGTGGCAAACTTGGGACTTCACACTATTTCATATGAAGAGACTTCGACAAAGAGAGATTAAGTAATTTGCTCAAAGTGACACAGAGAGGATGCATTGGAACCAGAAATCAAACAGAAGCTGCCCCAGGTCATACTCTTAACTGGTGTGTTTTACCACCGCAAAAGACCAGCCTTTTCCCTTGTGATTTCCAAAAACATGCTTTTCTTCACTTCCTGCTATACCACTCTATTCCACTCCACTGCCTCATAAAGCAGGAGTAAACTGAGGAGTGTAGAAAAGGTGGAAAACACAATCAGATTTAGAATTAAAGTTAGGTACAACGAAAATTTCTAGAAGAGAGCATCTTATGATCAGAATTATTCATTGAAGACATATCTGTTCTTCCCCTTCAAATTCCACATTAATGAAGAAATATAGTTGTTTATGTCTATGAAAACTTTACTAAGTACTCACTTTTATCTCACCTCTAAATTGGATGGCATGCCCCTTTCCTGGGTCTTGGACTCTTTACCACAGTACTCATGACACTATGCTGTAAATTCCCCTTTACTTATCTACTTCTGGGCTCCAGCTCCAAAAACTTGAATCTTGAAATCTGGGACTTGTATTATTTACTGCTTTATCTTAAGAATAGGACCACTGTGCCTAAAACACAGAGGGAGTTCAAACTTTAAAAATTATATATATGCATGCCTTGTACAACCAAAAAGGTTGATACACAGCTATACATGATACAGCCAAAATCTGTCTTCAAAAACGAGAGGATTTCCACCTTTGCCATCACTCTGATAGTGAAACCCAGCCCAATTATGCTGTGATTATTTTTAGCCTCTCTTCAGGAAATATTTGTCAGTGCTTGTACAGTGGAAGATAGGCTCATTTACCCCTTGAGATAGTCATAGAAAGACCGGCTTCTTCAAGTTAACTGCAACTGTGAAGTATTATTATTTACCAGGAGTATAATCTACTAAAATTTTCATATGCTAATTTATTATCTCAATTAATTATTCTAGGAAATAAATGACCGTTGAGATATTTGACAGAACGTAATGTAAAGGAATCATTTAACAGCATACATTTTTTAATGGAGGGCCCTTAATCAGTAAGAAAATACTTCCTTTTTCATACAGATGTATAATCAGGGTGTTAAGACAAGTCACTAAAATTGTTTTACAGGGTTATGTAACCTGTGTCACACAATTGGCAAAATATGAATACTTTCAGGAAAATAATCCTACAGAAACACCTAATTAACTTCTGGCTAAAAACAACAAGTTTTTCCCATTCTACCTTTTCCTTCTCTACAAGTGGGTCTCACTTAGTACACTGTTTAGGTTGCCTCAGGACATAAAAACTGTCAAGAACATTATTGAGACATGGGGGAAGGTTGGTAGAATCTTCTTGGTCAGAATAGATGACAACTGATTATAGTCCAGAAACTGGAAACCCTTAGGGAAGAAGTGAAGTCTGAGTCGGCCCAGGTAGGATTATTTGAGGCTATTTTTGATGGTGAGAGTATTTATGAGTTGTATTAATAATAGATGAACAAATGTTGTAGTGCTAAAATATGAAAACATTCTTCGTTGACCACTAGGAAGTTGCTTGCTTGGCAACAATAATAAAAACAAAATAAGCATTAAATAATAAATCACTTCTTTAAAAAAAAAGTTTTCATGGTGTTCTTTAATATTCATAATGTTGTTAACAAAGGTTTTTAAAGCTTTACAGTGTGTCATTCTAAGAGAGACGAGGGAATATGTTTTCCTTAATTTAAAAGATGCTTTGTGATTTCTTTCTATAATGACTGTGTATTCTCTATTATTAAGCAATGACTATTATTTATAATAAAATACCACTATTATTTTGCCTTTCTATGAGCTAAGATTTGATAATTAAATAATGACCCTTGAGATTGCATTCTCTTTCTTGACAGGGAGACAAAAAGACTTCTTGGTTTTTCTCTTGAACCTGCGTAAAGAGCTTTCTTCTGAGTCAGTGTGCAGACCTAGGGAGTACGCTGGAAAAGCAACACCAGTATGCTTTGATTTGATGTATTACTAAACTTCTAGAGTCTGAAGCCTCAGTCAGACTTTGAAGCTACAAGGCCTAAAATTTTCCCAGCTGTATCAGAGCATTTTTATTAAGCAGTGTCCCTTTGCTTCAGCCTTTAGTTGCAATATCAAATGTGTCCCTCCATAGGGGCGAGGACCAACAATGCTGCCAGTTCAGTGTGAATGAGTCTATTAGATCCTTTGTCACTACATCTTGAAGCATGTGTGCAACAGATGGTGGAAAAGATACCTGTGGAAAAGAAAAGACACACTTTATTTTCTCATTTGCCCACCCTACATGTAAAACTAAAAAGAGAGATAGAGAGAGATTAGATAGATTATAAATAATAAAACCCAAAGAGATAAATAATAGAATAAAATTAAAAAACAAATAATAAAAAATAAATAATAAAACTAAAAAGATACAGACACATAACTTCCTATTCCATGGACAACCTTACAAGTATAATTCTAACAACAAGTTTTACTGTCAAGATAGGAAGCAAAGCTAGAGAAAAGAGGATAATCCCTTTATTAATTTTCCATTTCACTTCTGGACTATGGTTTCGTTGTTATAATTGACTAGTAGGAACACAGAGAAATGGAAGATTGCCTTGGAAGCTTAGTAGATAAATAGAGAAAACCTATTTAGCATGTGAATGGGTTTAGAATTTTAGGGTTCCATACAGATTTTTAAACGCATATAAATTTTGTCTCTTTTTCCAAGTAACTTGAGAACTTTTGCAATAATAGCCTCAAATACTACAAAAGCAAAAAATTACTACAATATGAGTAATAGGAAAATGTCAAAATTCTAGAAGGACAGCAAGGGGAATAGATAAGAGAAAGAGTCAAAACTTAACTCTGAGTTTCTTCAAAAACTGAGAAAGAGGTGCAGCAGAAGAGAGCACAGTTATTCAAGAGGGAGACACTTCCTCATAGCTCCAGGCTCTGGGCTAATTTACTTAAGTGCACAATTATTTAAAAGATATTGCACTCCACTGAATGTTTTTCTTGAGAGCGGCTGTACAGAAAAAGTGGAGAAATTCTCTATAGGTGCATATGTGAAATTATGTTATGAAACCCCAAAGCACAATTTCAACTGTCATGCCCTATAAGTAGGTTCATAGGAATCAGAGTAATAGTGTCCATTTTCAGAAAACTTGGGAAAATGTAGCCTCATAAAAGGAGAAATCCTGGAGAATCTACAAAAAGATTCCAGGTCCCGGTGCTTACAGGTTCCTGAGGGATAACTGTAAATGAGCGAAAGGAGCTGATTCTATTAAGAGTTAACACCTATATACTGCTCACTATGTGCGAGGAAGTCTTACTAGCAAATTTAGCAAATAAAAGTACAAGGCGTTCAGTTAAATTTGAATTTCAGATAAACCATAAATGATTTACTTTTTAAATTTACATATGTCCCATGTAATATTTAGGACAAAATAGTGCAATATTAGGGACACCTTGCACTGCAAATTATTAATTTATCTGAAGTTCAAATTGAACGGCACGTTCTACATTTTATCTGGAAACCCTGTTCAGCTCATAAAACTATTAATTCCTTTGATCTTTAAAATAACCTGACTTAGTAGATATTTTCACTTTACAGGTGATAAAACTGAGGCAGAAAGAGGTTATATAACTTTCCAGTTTCCTGAGGATAGTGAGCTATGAAACTAAGGCTCAAAGCCAGAGGCTGCAGGGACCGCACACCTAATTGCTCTCTAAATAGCCTCTGCATCCGCCCAGGGATGTGGTGCAGACCAGGCCCAACTGGAGAAAAATGAAGGACTGATAGGCAGCAAGACCTCTGGTAAAGTATTAAACATAATAATAACTCTGTGTTAGAATCCCTGCTTCTAATATTGCCCCTCTATAATTGTCACCCTGCTGCCATATGATTTTTCTAAAGTTAAATATGGTCATGTTAATTACTGGTCCAGATTCTTCCGTGGCTCTTAGACCCTCATGATAAGATCATATGCTTTTGCATGATAGACTAAGCCTTCATAATTGGACCCCTGCCCATCTCCATTGCTTCACCTCTCTTCAACCTCTTTTATTTCCCTCCATTTACATGTATACCCATAGGAACTGTGCCTCAGAAAGAATGAATTATGTTAGCTCTCTGAATAAAAAGAATATCAGAGTATCATCAGATTATCTGGAATATAAACGGGCTCAATATAAAGCTGTTAAACAAATGCATAGGACGTACTTGTAGTAACAAGTTACTCATTATTTATCTTAAATTCAAATGTAAGTGAGAATTCTTTATTTTATCTGACAATCCTAAATATATAGCACTTGCCTAAATGCCATGTTACACCTTCAAATCAGTTACTGTTTGCTTGCTGGTTCACTTAAATTAGGTTTACTTAGTGTTATTCTGTGTTGGCAGCAGAGAGAAAGCAAATTTGGGAATTAGTAGTTAAGTAAATATCTAAACAGACATCCATTTTAGAGGCCTAGCTTTTTAAAATGTTTATTTACCCTGATGTGTTAATACTAAATCATCTTGTCTCCAGCTAGCAAATGCTTGAGACTTAACATTTGTGTGTACATCAATTGCTTGGGACTTCGCAATTATGCTTTTAAGGAAGAATATTCTACAAGATTGTTAGTTCCTCCAGCCATATCACAAAAGACTGTTTGACACATAATATAGTTGAGTTACTTGTTAAAACAATTTTTGAATTATGCTTTAGAACTCAAGACAAGTACACTTTTTATTCATTCTTCTGTGACACTGGGGAGGAGAGTTGGTGGCTTCTGGTACCATAAGGCTCACTGTTCCATGTTAGAAAGGATTGTGACCTTCCAGTAGAGCCCACTGTATAATTATGGGTTTTGCAAGTTTAGTATTAGTGTCGCAAGGTTGCTCACTATTCAAAGAGAATAAATTTTCACCTGATTCTCCTTTTATAAATGACCTCCTATTCTTCTCCTTTGAGTTATTACTTGCCTTAAAGCTTTCTCTGCTGATTTTTTACTACATTTTTCAACACTTAATGAGAGAATTGTATGGTTATGATGATAAGGAGGAGAAGGAGGAGGAGCAAAACACTAACAAACAGCACTGCCATTTCTTGAGCGCGTGTTAGGTACCAAGAACTGTGCTAAGCACCACTGACTGTGGGTTACAAGTATTACTTCTTACAGCAGCCCTGTGCATTAGGTGGTATTTCCATTTTGTAGAAGAGGAATATGTCACAGAACAGTTACCCAAATTTGCATAGCTGGTAAATGGTGGAGGTAGGATTTAAACTAATGTTTTTCTGACTTCAAAGCACCTGTGTTTTGGACAAGAAATCCCATATATGTGTAGCTGAGGACTACATATCATGGCATATCCAAGCAGTTAGTTGAAGTGGGCAGTTTGAGATAATTTGATTGAAAATATCTTACATAAAATAGCTCTGCCTATACAACGAATCAATGGAACACAAAAATGTCTTCCATTTGTCTAACATTCTTGGTTTCAGATTTTCATGTTTTTTCGTTTATTTTTAGTTATTCTTACACCAACACTTTCAACACCATTATTTCATATGGAGAATGAAAACTCCAAAAGATTAAATTCTACAAAAGGCAGGAAGTGTTAAAACAGATTCTCAAATATGTGTCTTATGACCCTGAGTTTATTACTTTCTCCAGTACACTATATTTTTCCAAAAAATATTGCGTCCACAGTATTTTATATTTGTCTTAAGACTTTTTAAATGATCTATTACATTTTAGATTATCTTAAAAATGGAAATTACGTAATTCTTTGAGATATTTCTTCTCCTGATCTGAAACACTGCAGAAAACTGCAACACTTTCTCAGTCATGCTGGGTGTGGCTGATATTTTATGGTGCTTGCCACATTGTGGAACCTCAGAATGGTAATAGTAAAAACACTGGATAAATATACAGCTAACGTGCTTTGAATGACCTCTATGTACCAGTGGCTCTGCTCAGACTTTTACATGAATTGTCCTGTTTAATCAGCCAAAATAAGAGAAGGTTAAAAACAGACTGGCTGGCTTTCCTGAACAAAGTATTGCACTAATCTTTTACATTTAATAGTTTCTTGGGTATAAGATTCTTTTTTCCTGCAAGTTTCAGACAATTGTGTAAAACAAATGAAATGTTGCCAAAAAGCAAAAATATGGAAGCACAATATCACAAATGATCTAAAACACACAGGAAGATAACAGAATAAATGAGGCATTAAATACAGAGTGACTGTCTCATTGGAACAAAAGAAAAAAAGTTTACCTCATTAATCCATTATTCACTCCCAAAATGACAGTCATAAACTTCTGAGAAATGTCATGGAAATTTTACAATGTCTATCCAACCTCTACCGATTTCTATTCATCCAATAGTATACTAATGCCATAGTCACTTTTTTTCAGAACCTCATCAAAAATAGCTCATTTTGTTACTAAGGGCAGAAAAGGAATTGAAACTACTAGATCTTCCCATGCCCTTCCAGGAGTCCCACAAAAGAACTTATTAAAGTTGAATCCAAACTCTTTTATGTTCACTCCCTGCCATGGAATTTATAACACACACTCATTTTTTATGTACTTTTTCAAAATTAATTCTCACTTACTTTTAATGTGTAATGCCTTTGTTTCAGGTAGAGAGATGCATGTAGCTGGTTTCCATGTTTCAATCAATGCCAAACACTGATAGGTTCAGTACTGGTCACAGTGGCTAAAAATCTCAGAAACAAGAACTCTGATGCAGCAGATAAAGCGCTCTGACTTTAGACAGTGTTCATATGTTTTCATATACAGATATTTGGTTCCTACACTCCATTCTGCTACCAAGCCTCTGCAAATAACATTTCTTCAGCTTGAAACACTATCCTTACATAATTAACCATTTCCTTACTTGCTTTGTGGTCATTTCTTCCAGGATGTCTTCCTTGGCACTTTACATCTTGAAGAGGAGGCCCCTCCTTTGCACTTCCATGGGGCCCTGAACTTATATCATCAGTGGGTTTCTCCTAGGCTGATTAACATTCTTATTTATCTGTGTCTACTCAGCTCTCTGTTTGATTCCCAATACCTATCATAGGGCCTGGAACAGAGTAGTTCCAGCAAATGGAGTTCCAGTTATTGTTGGACCTTGCTGGACATCCATAACTGGCAGTGCCATCTCCATCAGTAATCTCATCCCATCACTGCTGTGGCTGCACTGTACCATAATTCTGTTCTAAGAAGCATAGGGTCTCGCCAGTGATGTGGACATCCTTCCTCAGCTGTGGCCTCTTCCTTTACAGGTTGTCCCGTCTCTCCCTGTCTTCACTCTTGTTAGGTTAGAATGGATAATTTCAGAGAGCAATTGTGGCTTCTCTTCTTCTCTAAGCAGGAATTTCTCACGACTCAAAGTGGGACTAATGGAGTGGGGTGAACAAGAGTAGATCAACAGATTCATGAACTGCTCACGTGCCGATTTACAAAGCTTGGACTGTCCTAGAGTTTGTGGTAAGTCAATGGAGGGCTTAAATTAAGAGAGTGACAAGGCTAGATTTTCATTTTAGATAGATCACTCTACTAGCCCTGAAGAAGATGAATTTGAGGAGAAAAATATTAGGGAGCACAGAAATCAATGATAAGGGCATTCAGTATTACAGACCTGTATATTACGGGCCTAAACCAGGGATCAGCAAACTTGTTTTCTGTAAAGGGCCAGAGAGTACATATTCTAGGCTTTGTCACAACTACTCACTTGTACCTCAGTAGCTAAAAATATAGACAAAAAGTAAATGAATGAGCATGTCAGTGTTCCAATAAAACTTTCTTTATGGAAACTAAAGTTTAAATTTCATTTAATTTTCATTTGTCACATACTGTTTTGATTTAAAATTTGTTTTCAATCATTAAAAATGTAGAAAAAAATTCTCATTTGCTGAACAGGGCATAGGTGGGATTTGGGCCTGGTGTCATAATTTTCTGACAACTGGCCTATACTATTTGTTTGTAGAAAAGAGAAGGGATTTTAAAAATACTTAAAAGTTACAAGGTTTTGAGTCGCTGGTCCAAAAGTATGGATTTCATGAGCTCCTAGACTACTACATGTCACACAGTAAATATTCAAGTATTTTTTGATGGAAAATATATCAAAATTTGGAGATACCAGATTCTGGTGAGGAAGGAGGCAAGAAGAGATGTCATAGTTTAAGTTTTGGTGACAAAGTATTGTGAGGCAATTAACCATCATGGAGAATTCTGGAAAAGGAGACCTGGAAAGCAGAGGCAGAAGATGTTTGTCTTCTTTTCTGTTTGGCTGTGCTTCTACTCAGGACTAGACATTAGCTGGTTTTGAAATGATTAAAATTCTCTGCTTAACCTCCTTGGTATCCAGAGTTTCTGAGTAAACAGTTCTAGATCTCTCTCTGGGGCTGCATGATTCTCTTAGTGAAATACTTTCCATAGGCTCTTTATACCTTAATTAGCAAGTTCTGTGAGCTCCTTTTAGCTGGGAACTTTCCTTTGAAGATTTCTCTTGGAGAAAGGACACAAGATTGTCTTCACAGAGTTTTGTTTTATCAGCATCGCCATTATCATCGTCCTTTTGAGGTGTAGACGTGAGTAGTCATGGCCACCAGGTACAAAAGCACGTAGAACAATTACAGCGTTTATGATATTTTTACCTTTTCTAATTCAACTCCGTCTTAGGCTTCCCCAAAGCCAAAACGAAAATCACCATTAGAGTCCCTTCTCCGATATCCTCTGCTTTTGCTTCTAATCCCTTCACTAGGCTTGTGGATGTCTCTCCTCCTCCTCCACTCCTCCTCCTCCCCATCCTCTTCCACCTCCTCCTCCTTTGTATTCATGAGCATTTATACCATTGAGACCTGTGGCTAACATGATTAATATCTGGAGTGAGTGAAATTTAAGTATTTTATTTCTTAATGCATATATACTAATATGTTCTGAATGAAATAATCTGAAAAATAACAGCGCAGATGAAAGGAAGCATGGAGAAATTTATCTGCCAATTCTCATCCATGCAAATCATCTGTGAAAAAAAAATGGGGTGTCATTTTGGTGCAACCAAATAAAGAATCAACTTTAAGCAGTGGAGGAGCTGTATTTGGGGGCTGTCACATGACCTGGGTCTTACAGGCTATCACTTTTGTAAGATAAGCAGACTTTTATTGTATAAGAAATCTATGGAATCCAGAACTATAGAGAAGTTGAAAAACTTCTAATTAAAAAATGGCATAGGGGAATCCTACAGTCTGATTGGGTCAATTGCTTCCTGGCCTAGTTATGAATCAGAATTACTTCTGCTTACTAATGGCATTACATAAAATACTAAAATATTTCTACAAATCAAGGTTATGCAGGTTAATAAGAACAAGGTCTGCAAACATCAGTGAACACATTGTTTATAATATTTAAGCAACTATTCATGAACAAAAGTAGGATACATACAACATTATCATTACATTTCGTGCCTTGTACATGCATTATGTTGGAATGCTCTCTAGCATTATTTTCGTTTCTTTCATTCTCCTAGTTGTTTATTAAATGCTAATTTTATTCTGGAATGTTTTGTTGTTTTTCTTTTCTTTTTCCAAGTCATTTTTTTCTCTCTTTACTCTTACATACATGCAAGAAAGTTAAAGGATTTTTATTAATTGGAAAGCATGAGATCTGCTTTTGAGAGATCAAGAAAAGGTGAGTGATATGAGTACATTTATCTGTGCACATTTATATATGATGCATAGCAATAGAAAATGGAAATATGAATTCCTTAACAGACAAAAAAGTAAACATTGATCATAAAACCATGCAAATATTTGAGTAGATAACTCAGAATGGACTTTTGAGAGAAATGTCATTTTATTTTGACCTTCAAGGATAGAATTCATAAAGACAAGGATTAGAGGAGAGAGAGGAAAATATATTTATCTAGAATTCCTGGCAAGGAGAAGTTTATGTAAATGGATGAAGTTTGAGAAAATAGAACCAGTAAAGTAATATAAATTTATTTTTTTAGAGGTACAAACACAGTTTATGGAGGTTAATCTTGGAGCTGTGATATGGAGAGAGAAAACTCATAGCAATTGAGATATTAGAATGGTAAACTATATCAGTTCTATTTTCTCTCTGCCTCTAGCCAAGCGTAATGCTGATAATTATAATAATAATATTAACACAATAGCAACAATAAACATTTTTAGTGCTTACTATATGACAAATCCTGTTAATAAACTATAAATAAACCTCTAAATTAAGTACTATAACTGATTCTATTTGATAGATGAATAATTTGAAGCATAAAGATATGAACCAGGTTCCTCAAAGTATCATTGTGTCAAACAGGTAGAACCAGGAATTAAAATACCATGCTTCAGTCTCTTTGGTATCTGGGAAAAGAGGGAAATAGGTAAAGAAGAGTGGAATAATGATGCATATAACTGAAAACTGTGCCCAACAGTGTCCAAAATAGAAGCCATCAACTTTCCTTGTTCTCTTTGTGCATCTAATCTCAGCCAGAAACCTGATGGCAACCCTTTCCTCCTCCACCTCTCAATCCAATACTATCTATTCTACACTTGCATATTATTTATGAGAATTCCCTCATTCGGTGTTTACTGTGACAACTTCACATTAATCCCTGATTCTCTCTGGCTTGATTTACTATGAGAGGTATCTAACTAGTGTCCTGCCTCAAGTTTTCCTGATGTCTCCCCAACCAACCACCACTCGATGAAGCGTTCTTTCTAAAATGCAATTCAACATGACACTCCCCTGCAAAAAGACATCTCATGTCCCTCATAGCTGATAAAGTCGAAATTCTTTCCTCGGGCATAGAAGACCATCTTCTTTTTTGCTCAACTTTAATCTCCAGTCATATGTAGAGACTAACATTTGTTTTCCGGAAATGCTTTATTTTTTTTCTAATGAGAAAAGTCCTTTCATATCTAAAAATCTCACCATTCTCATGCTTTTGCCTGGATCCACCTGGTGAGCTATGACTTTCATTTAAAGACAAACCAAGCCTGACCTCCTTTATAAACCTCACCTGAACTCAGAGATCAAAGCCCATTTTTTCTATTTGCAAACTTAAACCCTATACTTTCTCTTAGTGGAGTATTTATAATACCCCAAAGATTCCTTCATTTAAATTCTGACTCTGCTTTTAAGATCTGTGAAGTCAGAAGCAATGTCTTATAGTTACCGGTACTCTCAGGGGTCTTGCACACAACCTGGCATCTACTGGGGGCTGAATAAATGAAACATGCATTAATGAGGAGGGTTGTAAATGTAATTAGGAGAGCCTGGCTCCAGCAGTTTACTTCCTCTACAAAGAAAGAAAAAAGAAATGTAATTGAAGGAAAAAAATAAAACAGAGGTCTCCCATCAAGCCTTTCCACTGTCCAATTTGTGGTATAATTTAATTATCTTCTGGACTAAAGAAGACATATAGGATAAGACAGAGAGTTTACATTGTGTTTGTGTCAATGCCTGAGCTTTCATCTAATACTTGGAAGATGAAAGTCTGAATTAAAGTAGTTGAGAACTGTCACACGAGGCTGTTCTGTGCTCCCCGAAGATGCCTGCAGAGCCAGATTTGAGGGGGTTGGGGGTAGGAGGCAGAGAGCAAGGCAAAGATAGAAGAGAGAGGGTGTGGGGGCGATGTGCGAGAAATCAGGAGGGCAGAAAAGAAAATGCAAGATAATTAGCTGCCGTGATTAAAAGGTTTCATTTTCCAAAGCACTTTTCAATCTAATTCATACCATGTGAAATGTTAAGATCTATTTCTAGTCTGAGTAATATGCTGTAGTACAAGATTTTGATAAATAATTATCTTCCTACATTATCCATAAAAATATTAAGACAGATTCTTGTAATTATCATAACCAAGCACGACAGGGTGCTGGTTGGGCCTTGATGAATTGCCTTTTCCTGCCTGACCTAAGTGTTTGGCCTTGAGCCTCATGTCTGAACACCTGGGGGCAGAAGCTGTCCCATCTCCTCATTTTCTGATGTGCAAGCTTCACTCTTCCCTTAGGGAATGGGATTCTGACAGGCACTTTATCTCCACACATTGAGTCTCCTATGAAATTGTCACTTTTTCTTGCCGCCTTGCTAGTTAGTTCAATACCATGACGAGATACACAGAGTGAGATTTTATACAGGAAGCAAGCTGGGAGACTGATGTTTTAGGGGAAGTGCACTGTTTTACACGCATTTCTGAAGAACAAGAAATCAAAGAGGACACAGGAAAGGCAGTGAAGCTGCGCCATTGCACAATAAGATGAAAGTGGTTTGTTTGTACAACTCTGTGTTCACACATATTATCTCAGTTAACCTTCACAAATTGTCAAAGAATGCTATCACACACCGCCCCTATTTTTATTATTAGAAAAATGAGGTTTTGGCAAAGCACTGAGAAAGAAGCATTAATTTCTAAGCAGACTCCTTTTTGTGCGGTATAGTAGCTTGTAAGTGAGTTTATGAAAGTGCCAACAGCCAAATGCTGGTGATAAACAAAAATAATACATTTAGAGGATGCATGCAGAACACCTAATCATTACCACGGGAGCTCCAATCCACACACTTGGGGAAATATTTCTTAATATGTATGTTGCTATTTGATGTTCAAACAAATATTTTATTTAATGGTCATTTCCTCCTGGCAACTGCTCTAGTCTGTACTACACGGGTTAGCATTCTATATAAATGGGACATTTTTACTTTTTGAAATGGAGCGTGAAGGGCATCTAGACACAAATCTTTGGGTACCGCCATTGTGGATGTGGCATTCATACCTTCTAATTTACATAATTATTTCTCTTTCTCTTATACTGGAAAATATTTATGATATTTTGTTACTGACCATTTCTGCTTACTCCTCCTGACTCCTATAAAAAATACTGTAAGTAGATAAAGGGATAAAGCCACAAGAACAAAGAAAATGGAAAGAATGACAGCAGTACAATATTTTTTAAATGGCTGAGTAGTATTCCATTGTATATATGTAGCACATCTTCTTTATCCATCCATCCCTTGATGGACATTTACGTTGTTTTGATATCTTGGCTACTGTAAGTAATGCTACAGTGAACATAGGAGTGCACATATCTTTTCTAATTGGTGTTTTCATATTCTTTAGATAAATATCCAGAAGTGGGATAGTTGGGTCATAAGGTAGTTCTATTTTTAATTTTTTGAGGACACTGCATACTGTTTCCCACAAGGGCTGCACCAATTTACATTCCTATCAATAGTGCACAAGGGTTTCCTTTTCCCACATCCTCTCCAGCATTTATTTCTCCTTTTCTTTTTTCTTTTTTTTTTTCCTCTCTTTTTTTGGATAATAGTCATTCTAACAGGTGTGAGGTGATATCTCATTGTGGTTTTTATTTGCGTTTCCCTAATAATTATGAAGTTGAACATCTTTTCTTGTGCCTGTTGGCTGTATGTACGCCTTCTTTGGAAAAATGTCTATTCAGATCCTCTGCCCATTTTTAATCAAGTTGTTTGTTTTTCTATTGTTGAGTTGTATGAGTTCTTTATATATTTTATATGTTAACCCCTTATTAGGTATATCATTTGTTAATATCTTTTCCCATTTGGTAGCTTGTCTTTTCATTTTGTTGACGGTTTCCTTCGAGTACCGTATTTTGAAAGCTGCAAAGCAGGCAGGTCAATAGCAAATGACTTTGTACAAGGAGATTTTATAAGCAGGCAGAATGGAGGCCCAGACGCAAGATAATCACAATCAACCAACTCCAGAAAGGCATGGGAACTGGGTATTTCACTTAATTCAGAAGTTGGTGGTACAAATGGAAATAAAAACAGGATTCTTCTCAAGTATCTGAGAAATAAGTATTTGATGCCCTCAAATCCTCCCCAAGTACCTTGATAACTCCCTGATCCCCACATCACCCCATACAACTGTACCGAACACTGGGTTTACTCACTGGCAACTTTGAACTAGCTATACTTTGTTTAGGATACCTGAACTATTTGAGGCTGAAAATATAACAAAAAAATCAGGGAAATAATGGAAATCTCTACCCTGAATAATGAAATCTTCCTCAACCACTTCTTCTACTGCAAGATCACTTTTAGGCAGGGGTGACTTCTCTCTGGTGAAATTCCCAAATCCAAATAAAATATTATTTATAGTAAAGTTTGGTGGACAGCCAGAAATAAAATTATCAAGCTTCCTCTAGACTGAAGTACACCAGTTAACAAACTACAAATGCACACAGAGACTCCAATTAGGCATTTTATTTCCTAGCTCTTTAATATGAGTTAATAGCCAAGAATCAAAGACATTGGATAAAGGGAAATAAAACAGACCACACATTTTTGAAAAAAATGCAAATTAAAACAAAACAATGTAAACACTAACATACCAAAGTGACCTGGATGAACCAAAAAACAAAGAAAAAAATTCTTAGATATCAGAAGAAAAAGAAACAACAGAGAAAGAAGAAAACTGAAAATTAACTACTCAGAACAGTCTTCAGAGAGACAAGAGGAGACTATTAGAACCATGAAGGAAAAGAAACAAATCAAAACATGCACGTATAAAAACCCATTCAGAGACCTAAACAGATCTTGGACACACAAAATAGAAAAAAAAGTTAAATGAATAAAAAAATTACAAGATAATAATAAAATTTAATGATATCTCCCAGAAGTTAAAAACAACAACAGCAAAGAAATGGGAAGATGGGGAAATAAAAATAAGATGCTTAGAGGATTAGTCCAGAAAACCTAATATCTCAATAACAGATGCTTTAGAATATCAAGGAGAGAAAACTGATTTGAATAAATTATAAAAGAATACAATAATTGTGATTGAATGTCATAAAATTATAGATTTTCATAAATCAAAAGGCATCCAGCCAAATAGATGATAAAAGACCTACCCCAAGGTCCACCAAACTTCTTTATATTTGTGGAAAGGTAAATTTGGTTGTCACAATGGCATCGGATTTCCCAATAACACTGATATCTTAAAGTCAGTGGAATTCTCCTTCAATTCAAATAATTTCAGATCATAAATCCTACAGCCAGAAAACTACTAATAAAGAGATTTTCATCTGTATAAGTTCTCAATGCTTTTATTTCTCAAGTCCTCTTTCTCAGGAAGATACAAAGAGATCATTTCCTTCCCTCTGAGAAACTGAGAAAAAAGAATGACACTTAGGAAAGAGAATTTCCAACGTATAGAAATTTCCAGCTTTATGTAACTGTAATATTGATTGAAAAATGTTCAGATATAATTTAAAAATAATATTTAGTGACATTAATGTTCCAAGTGTCAGCAGGTAAGTAAAAATGTTGAAAATAAAGTAATAATAGCTAAATATACTAAAATTCTTACCCTATATGCTAGATACTGTGTCAAATTTATACCTATCATCTCATTTTTAACACTCACAACTGTACTCTGAGATAAACATAACAACATCTGTTTTGTAAGCAAGTACATTGAGGTTTAGGGACGTTTGTCCATTTTCCACAGTTCAAACCTCTTCCAAGTGCCAGAACTGACATTCAGGCCATGTTAAACCTTCATATAAGTAAAAAATGAACTGATTATTACTGCTCTGTGGTGTTGAATGAATGGACATACAGCTTAGTAGTTCTTCCTAAAATTTACTTTTATCTTGACCTCCCACCTTGGGCCAAGATCTCATGATGCTGAAACATTACTAATGAGCAAATTGATCCTTGTAAATCAAAAGGGACAATAAAAAACTATTGATGAGTAATGACATTATTTTTATAGTTTTGTTAAACTAAATTCAGTCATTTGAATTCGTATCCAACCCACCCTCTGCTCTTTCATATCATAAACAAGTAACATACATCAACAAAAACAAATATGATTTTTAAGACCTCCTTTGCTGCTAGAGTTTTGACCATTATTTGTAAGTATAACAATCCTCGCTGTGTGAGTTAATTGTTTATAAGTGCACTTTAAAGGCATGCCTTATGAATAATTAGCTGGGCTAATTACGTTTCTTTTTTCACAGCTAAAGTAGAAAAATCATTGTAATGTATTGGATGCCATTAAATTAAACTACTTAAAACAGGAAAAAAAAAGTGTTTTAAGCTGCTTTACATGAAAATTTTCTACTCTTCAAGGAGGGCCATCTATGCTATGAAGTAATCATGCTAGAAAGAAGGTTGAAAACATCCATGCTATCCAACTACAGTGTATTCTACTAGCATGATTCTAGTTTAGTTTTTTTTTTTAATTTTTTTAGTTTATTTCATTGAAGTATAGTTGATTTACAATGATGTGTTAGTTTCTGGTGTATAGCAAAGTGAGTCATAAATATATATGTATAAAATATATATATTATTTTCTATTTGGGTTTATCCTAGTTTAGTATTGAAAGGAATTCAGTATGATAAGAATCAAAGCTGACTCTATTTTTAAAGATTTATTTATTTATTTATTTATTTTATTTTTAGCTGCTTTGGGTCTTCGTTGCTTCGTGCGGGCTTTCTCTAGTTGTGGCAATCGGGGGCTATTCTTTGTTGTGGTGCACAGGTTTCTCACTGCAGTGGCTTCTCTTGTTGTGGAGCACGGGCTCCAGGCATGTAGGCTTTTGTAGTTTGTGGTACGTGAGCTCAGTAGTTGTGGCGCACAGACTTAGTTGGTCCTTGGCATGTGGGATCTTCCCAGCCCAGGGATCAAACCCATGTCCCCTGCATTGGCAGGTGGATTCTTAACCACTACGCGACCAGCAAAGCCCAAAACTGACTCTTATATAGAGCAAGGGTGTGCCAGAAATGGCTTCAAGTGCTATCAATTCAATGTCTCATTTATTTTAACCTCACAACAACTCTATACGACGGGTATATTATTCCCATTCTCACATTACAGATGAGGACACTAAGGCACAAAGAGAACAAGCAACTTCCCTAAGGCTGCCCAACTGGTAAGTGGCCAGAGCCAGGGCTCATACCTTGCCACGCTGGCTGTAAAGTTTGTGCTCTCAAAGCGTCTCTTGGGGAAAACAGGAAATTGTGAAATAGGGCTTATACATTCATATTTTGGTATCATGTTTGTAAATTGAGTGACTTGAATAAAATACTTTGACTCTCTGGGGCTCCATCTCTTCATCTGTAATATTCAGATAATGATGACATACATGTGTGAGCAATTTGTAAACCCTTAAATCATACATAAAATACTGTTTCCGTTTAAGGGAAGCAAATTCACCTGACAGATGTTTTTTGAGACCCTGATTACAAACTAAAGTATAGACTGGCAGAAGCAGCCGAAACATGCTTATATGTTTTGACCCCTGTAATTCTGCAGAGCTGAACTTAAGACTCCTTTTAAATTAGGGACAATTGAGTGACAGTGTGCACTGCAGTGGGGACTAAAGAGTGTGGTAAGACACATCAATAAGCTCACCTATGAGCCATAGAAATTGAGAACTTGCAGAGTCAATGAGATTTTTAGACTTAATAGGACAAATGTAATTAACTGAATAGTAAGTCTTCTTTCCCACAGGACTGCAGTGAAAATTGGCCTTTGACAGAATAGCATAATTCAGTCAATAATCACATTGAAATGGTGAGTGTAATTCAAAATTGAAGGCTGTAGTGAGATGCATGGGAGAATGTATACTCCTGAATACTGCACTCATTTTGTTGGCATCAGAACTGCTAAGTAATATTTTTCATAATTCACAAAATTATTAAACTTGGGAATTACAGATTTTGAAGGTCTTAGGTGCCTATAAACCTCATAATGAAATGCAACTCTTTCAAGGTCAGGAAGGAAATCTATGTTCCAGGATGACCCGCTGCCAGCTGTATTTTAAATGAAAGAAAAAAATTAAAATAGCAAATATAACTTGAATAAAAGTTAGGACTTTTAATCACTGAAAACTCAAATTTTACTTAGTTAATTAGCAACTGGCACATCAAATGATATATGATGCCAATTCTGGTATAAAACAGAACATTAAAAATAACTTACGAGTAGGTAGGAAAAGCTTTTTAAGTAAATAAAGAGCAGTGAAATTCTGCAATTGGATTAAGGTTCAAAACATGTCAATTTAATCTAACTACAGCAGAGAATTATGTCAACTATTCAAGAATCATTGGCATCAATGGACATTTCTTGCACTTCTGCTACTAATGCCTCCAATTGGCAATTAAACAAAAAGGAAACAATTAGTGTGAAATGTAATATTTCACTGTTGACTCAATCTTTGTTGAGTTCACATCCATAAATAAAAAAATCTATTTCTTACAACTTTTTAACTTTGCACGCTTGATTTCTTGCTGTTTTTGTATGTGGTTGAAATTCCCAACAACTCAGAATATTTAAAAAAAAGAAAAGAAAAGGAAAAATCTTGCTAGATACAAAGTCAAAGATAATCTGGATTTTCTTAAGATCTTGTATACGCTGGTCTTGCCAGCCTTTTACCCACAATGCAATGCTGCATATGCAAAAATGAAAAAACAAAAAGAAAAAGAACAGATGGGAAACTTAAGTTGTGCTAAACTAGGCATTCAGGGGGAAGCTAGCAGCCGTAGTTATGCCAAAAGCTACAGAAAAAAACAAAAAGCCAACTTACAGAAATCGTGCCGGAGAACACATGGCACCTGCCTTCCTAGTCAAAACTGAAAGGGAAATTGAAAAGAGAATCTAAGTGTTCTCGGAATTTCCAAAAGCAGAATCACGGAGTCTCTCACTTTCACTTTTAACTAAAGGAATTACTTTACAAAGTCTTTCTATAACATTTCCAAAAAGCTCTGAAAACACTACCTTCTTGAACATGCAACCCAGTTTTTAAATGATCTTAATTTGGTAGTGTGAAGATACGAAATTTTTTTCCCCTGGTATTTCTTTGGATAATCCTCTGTGTATCTCAATTTCTTATCATTGTTTGATCAGTCGGGGGCTGCCGTAGCAGTTTTAATCATTTAAAACACAACAGAAAACAAACTTTCACTGAAGTTAAAAATTCCAGTCACACACACTCACTTATTCCTTTTTCTTAGCCCGCTGTTGGGTGTGCGTGTGCGTGTGTGTTCTGGTAGTGATGGTAGTGATGGATTCTGCTAGGTATTCTTCCTTTCCCCCCTTTTCTGTCTCAACCATCTAAGGGTAGAAGAGAATTCAGAGGTTACCTGATATACCCGATGGCCTGTCTAACATCCTTTTTTTTGGCTGCTGCTTGTCTTTTTGTGGACACTAATTATCATCAATGTCCTTTCTCTGTCAAACATCAAATGGTGGCTTTCTAGTGGGCAGCATGTTGAGTTCTTCAGAGTTCGGTTTGGCAGGGGATAACGCTCTTCCGTCATCTTAAATAGATTTACTCTGGCTTGACCTGCTCCAAACACAGCTGCCCTAGGAGCGCCCCCGTCTTCATTTCTAGCATCAGTGCTGGTTTTCATAGGGTGAGATTATATCAGGATATCTGCAGCCTTCCCAGCTTCTTTATTGTTCAATTTAATAGTGCAAGATGCATGCACATTTTAAGGCAATCATGAGGATGCTAGCTTTGTTTTATAGATCACTATTTATTGGCTGGGATAAGAGGTGTGTCTAGAATAATATTCACAGAATTCAACACTTTCATGACTGAAGCCAAAAAAGAAAATGAGGTATGTAAATCATAAAATTAAAGATGATTAGGGAAAGCAGAAATGGTAATAAAAACAAAGCTAGACATTAATAATTACATTGTTTAAAGTGAGATTATTAAAAAGTCGAAAACCCTTCTTTGAACAAACAAAAAATACGTATAAATTAATTAGATCATTGTGGTCAAAATACAGAAAGTAAGGCCTCAAGTGCACATTGGCACTGAAATAATCATAATTAAATTGATTTTTACAATATCATGCGAATAAATTTGAAACTTGTATTATTTTAAGGTAATATGTGTTTTAAAATTTAATTTCCAGAATTATTAGTCAAGAATAAGCAATCCATTAATGATTTTTCTATGTAAAATTTCAACTTTCAACATGGACTTATTTTCTCAATAATTTAATGTTATAAGTGAACAAAATGAGGGAAATATCCAGAACTTTTTGTTTCTGTAACACTGGTATCAATACCTGACAGAGTACAGCAGACAAAATAAAAACACCCAAAGCACAGAAATGTCATTTTATTTTACATCTGAAGTGTGATGTAAATCCTAAATTGTACTTTACAAAATAGAGGAATTAAAATAATACACAAAATAATAATATATTCTGATATATTAGGGTTCATTTAAACAACTTCATATGATGAATAATATAATTAATATAGTTATAATTCAAGGAAGGAAAAAAATTACCCAATAAGAGACAAAAATAATTTGTTAAATTCAATTTCTATTTTTATTTCAAGCACTCTAACTACAAACAATCCATAAAAAAAACAAAAAACAAGTCATCAGTAATAATAAAAAAAAACTTACCTACCTTTTCTACTAACCTGCATATTATTTCTGAAATTACTGTTAGTTAAAAATGTAATTAGGCAAGAAAAACTGCAAGAAAGCAAAGCTGAATTTCCACTTTGTCCCACATACTATATTTTTGTTGTTCCTTTTTACAGTATGAAGCCTAAAACTAACCATTTACACGTGATGCTCTCAACTCCTCTTTGTCCATGCTTTTTAAATTCTATTTTAGTTAGGATTTTGCGCCAGCTAGTACACAGAAATTGCTTTCCTCAAGGTCACCAATAAGCTTTCAGTTGTTGAACATAATGCTCAGTCATAAAGTGTTACTTAGATAAAACAGTTGACCATGCTCTCCTCCTTGATACACCATATCAACTGGCTTTCAGGACACCATGCAATTTTGGCTTTTGTTCCGTCTCACTGGCTGCTTCTTCTCAATTTACTTACTACCTTCTCAACTCTTCCAAACTTCTCAACACTGGAGAACTGCAGTTCAATTCTTGCATCTCAACTCATCTCTATCTGCCATTACTGCCTTAGTGAACATCTCTACTTGCATGCCATTAAACAATACATTTATATGCCCCCAAATCCAAAATTTATATCTCCAGCTCAGATTTTTTGCTGATATACATATGTGCATATCCAGCTGCTTACTTGACATTACTTGTCATCTCCAAATGGACATTTAGTAGACATATAAAAATGTGTACGACTAAAACTGAAATCTGAATGTTTCTCCCTGCCACTCAAAGGAAGTCTAATTTAAGTTGATGGCAATTCCGTAATTTTAGCTGCACAGGCCAAAAACCTTGAAGCCACATTCAATTCCTCATGAAAATCTATTGATTCTTTCAAATTTTAGTAAATCCAAAAGCTGACCACTGCTCATAACTTCTACTGCTAACACTTCCACCTGCGCCATCATTCATTTTCATTTGGCTTAGCGCAGTAATTTTCTGACAGATATTCTTCTCACTATAATTGACCCCACTGACTATAATTTGCTCCCCAAACAGCAGCCAGAGTTCATATCATAAATGAAAGTCAAATCATAGCCTCTGTTCAAAACTTTGCAACATAGGGATGGGGGAGTGGGAGGTACAAACTGTTTTGTGTAAGAGAGTCAATATTTTGTAGCCACTGCACATGGGAAGTAACTTTTAAAAATCGTATTAAAAAAAAAAAAACCACCTCTGCAATCATTCTCTACTTTACTCAGTCAACATCTTACAGAGGTATACCATGCCCTGCATGATGCAGTTGCTATTTTTCCTTTCTCTTTTTTGTCTGATATCATTTCATTATCTTTCACGCTATTCCAGCCATATTGATCCCTTCGCTGTTTCTCTGAAACACCAGGTGTATTCCAACATGCCCCCTCTACCTGGAAATATCCTTTTCTGGATAATGCCTTCAATCTCTTCATATCTTTGCTCCAATTTATTTCTATGTCTTTCCACAATAATGTGCCAATCATCAGTTCATTTCCTTGCAATTGCAAATTGGCCCTTTGTTGCTGGCTGTAAGAAAATGAGGATGAGCTCTTTAAATGTTTTCTCTTTGTCAGCTGGTATGTGTGAACCTGTGCAGGAGAGAGCATTGGAGAGACATTACAAGCGAGGTTTTTCTTCCTGCTTCCAGTGTGCTGTCTCAGCAGGCTCCTGCAGTTCACCCTGGACTGTTCCAGAGTTTGGCTCCTACCTCATGGGAGGCTTCTCCAGCTCCAAACTTCTGTATGATAATTTTCTCCTGCACCTGGGATCCTACAGAGTCAGCTCAGTAGTATCAGGAACTTCTACTGACACCACACACTCAGGAAATTACGTTTGTGAGCATCTTTCCCCCAAGCCCAAAATGGTAGATTCCAGCAAGTTCCACCATCACACACCTCATTGATTTCTCTGCTATTCAGTGCATCACAGCCATTTGTCCTCAAACAATGGCTGAATTGCCATCTCACCTTGTATGTTGTACATTTATGGTTGTTGTTCAGACTACATACAATCAAAGATAACAATATTATGCAATATTTTACAATATACCAGCAACATATTTCTATACATCTCTCAATGTGCTTAAATTTGCTGATTTATCTGCATCAGACAGGTGCAGCACTTTTGCTGTGCTTACAACTACTCTACGATCAGCCACTCTATGTACATCCGATAATAAGTGAAAATTTGAGATTCACACGTTTGCTATATCTCTGAAAAGTCTATTGCATTTTTATAGTTTATTATTTTGTACACCAATCAATAACTGAGTATTTAGCAACACGGCCAAATATAAGTTTAGCCAAAAAAATGCTTTATTTTTCTGTAAATTATATTGGAAATTAGTCAAGTCAGTAGAATAAATATATTTAAATGATGTAAAAATGAAAAAAATAATAAAATTCCAGCGATCTGGGAAAATGAAGTTATGGAAAGAGAAAGAAAGAGAGAGAAACAGACAGAGACAGACAGTCACAGAAAATGAGGCTATGGAGACAAATTTTACTGAGCATTCTCTGCTTTCTATTATTCTTCAGACAGTTCTTTCAGAAAGCAATGGCCCAGAGCTGAAAACTAGATTTTTGCTAACCCAGTTGCCTGATACTGCCAATGTCTTACGTTCTAGAAACACATTTAAATGATAATAAAGCAGCAGTACTGAAGAAGTTCCAGCTCATATTCATTTGACAGTGAGAAAGTAGAGTGTGCTTTGATTGTAATTGCTGTCAGACATTGCAATGGTTCCCCTTACACATGTTTATTCTAAATTTATTTTCTCTATAACTTGAAATGGTGTCACTAGCCAGTCAGCCACCAGGAAACAACAGGAAACACGTCAGGTAAATTGGAAATTTTTCCATGTTGGAAATGTTAGGCCTAAAAATAGAGTTCTGCCACAAGCTGATTTATAGTGGTGCTGTTGGTTGTTTACTGTGTTATCATGAAATAACTCTGTTGTATTTTTGTGATTTACCAAGTGCTTTATGTAAAATTCTGGGTGGTGATTTAACACAGCTCTCTAAATAATTCTTCTCCTCTCTGAGTTTCCTGATGCTCTCTCTGATTTATGTCAGACTGGAGATGAGAGGCTTCCATATAAAAAAGATTGTGAGCAGGAATCTTTCTCTCGCAGCCATGCTAGACATTGAAGGGGTCTCATTTAGTAGCTAAAATGTCAACAGGCATGGCCAGAGACTGCCTGCTAGACCATGGATCTCCACAGCTGTCAAAGTTCCACGTAATCTGCTGCAGCCAAGACCACCTCTAAAGCTTACTGAACTTCCCATTCATCCTTTTTTCTAAAAAATTAGTTTATTTATTGACTGCGTTGGGTCTTCGTTGCTGCACGTGGGCTTTCTCTAGTTGTGGTAAGTGGTGGCTACTCTTTGTTGCGGTGCACAGTCTTCTCAGTGCAGTGGCTTCTCTTGTTGTGGAGCACGGGCTCTAGGAACGTGGGCTTCCGTAGTTGTGGCACCTGGGTTCAGTGTGCCGGCTCAGTAGTTGTGGCACGCAGGCTTAGTTGCTCTGCAGCATGTGGGATCTTCAGGACGAGGTATCAAACCCGTGTCCCCTGCATTGACAGGCAGATTCTTAACCACTGAGCCACCAGGAAGTCCCCCATTCATCTTGAAAAGAGCTCTAACCAAATTTGGAAGAAAGAAATAGGCCTATGTTAGAGAATAAATCAGCTTAGTATTCTCTTTTTTTCTCCTTTTCTTCCAACAAATCTAAATGATCATATAGGTACATATCCTAGGTTTGAAAGAACAAGGTTATTTGGTGTCATACGTTCTATTCAATATTTGGAGGAATAGAGAAGGTAAATCAAGCCAGTTATTCCACCAACATACCTAGCAAACATCAGTAATTTATTATAAAGGCAATATTAAGTGAACAGTCAGCAATTATCCAGTTAATGTGATCAATCCAGGTAGGCGATGGGCCATGGCTGATTGAAACCTTACTAATGATTGATAATAATACTATTGTCAAATTGGCTGTGTGACATTAGTTATCTATCATTATGTTTGCCCAAATGAAGAGACTGATGCCATTTTGGATCTATTTATTTTTGCCTATTTTAAGACATGACCAACAATAATCAATTTGCATAATCAGATTAAAAATTTTAAATGATAGTAAGATAACTGTGAAATTATCCCAATTTGGGGTTTGTTTAAAAAGCCATTGAATCAACAAGCAGATTTTGTCAAGTATTTCATTTGTTGCTTTGGGAACCAGCATCCTAGTGTCTGTCCACTTGGAAATTATGAGGACTAATTTTTCTGTGACCCATGCTTCCTAGAAAATAAATGTACCCTGCAGCTTGACTTGATTGAAAGACCCAATCAGAATGAATCTCGAGGTTATTCTAGCTGCATGTTTTCAGATATAGATTAACTTGTATTCTTATTAAATTGTATAACACATCTACCAAGAAATCAATAATATTTTAGGAAATAATTTCTAAATATCTAGACTTATGATCAGAATAAACGAAGCTGTCTTTAAATATCTTTTATACAATTGCAGCCTTTTTAAAAATATAGATCTCTGTAAATTAAGGCATTCACTTTTGTATATTAGTAAAGGGCAAGGTTATATCAATAATTGAATATCAGTTCACGCATATAACTTTAGATAAACTATATTTTCTTCTCTCTGTAACTCTATTTCCTGTTTTGTATTTCTACTTATTTCACCCAAGTACTGGTCTCTGGTGTTTCTCAGCCTCTGTTTTAATGCTGGAAACAGATTTCCTACCTTGATGAATGAGCTCTGCCAGAGCTTATATACTTTGATGCCCTGGCACCTCTTGGAGTAATAATGAGAACTGCTGCTTCCTAATAGGTATTGCTGTTAACTCTAGTGAGAAAAGGGACTTTACAAGATGATTTATTGACTACACAAAATGACTCCAAAACTGATTTGCTGGCTGACAAGTAACAATAATATTACCAGTTGATATTAAACTTACATAAATGGAAAGTTAATATAAAAAGCTGATTTAAAAAATATTTCTGTGCTGACATATCTAAAATGAGAAGATCTGAGTCCTGTATCTTAATGGCTTGCAGGCTTGAAAATCAACTGCATGTAATATAAGTAGCCAAATACCTGATGGTTGTGATAGCTCATAGATAACCTTGAGAGAATAATTATCTATAGACCATATCCAATTCCTTGCCTTGATTTTTCTCATCCCAGCAGTCTCCAAAATTTGTGTTCCTATACCTGTGATAATGACATTTTTTATCAGAATACAACATGGAATGCCACGTACCCATCTATTAAATGTCCTGAACTAAACCCAGCCTTCAGAAATAAAATAAAATCTGATTATATTATGCATATTCTAAAAAAGATATTATCTCTTTGCTCTATAGAGGTGGAAGAAAAATAAGTTTAACTGCCCGCTGCATGATGGGTGGGTGGGTATGTCCTACTAAATTCTGGCAATAGAGTTATGGGGTGGGATCTCTCTATCTTTATCTCTACCTATCTGTCTATTGTAAATGTGGACCAAAATTCCAAGAGGAAAAACAATTTGTCCTGAATCCACAGAGCTATTAAATTTGGAATTAAAATCTAGGTCAGTCTAACTTTACAACCAATGTTCTTTACACTATATTAATACAGATATAAAAACTTTTGATTAATTACTGTGACTGTTACTGACATTGTGGAAAGAAAACATGCATGTTATGTAAAAGCATATAATAAAAATGTAAATCTGTTTGCTTATGACTTCTGTGGGATTCGCCAGAAAACCAAAAATAAAAACAAAAAAATCAAGCATCTTCTTTCTGCACCAGTAAAGAATACAAAAGCTTTCAAAGTATATTTTGTGAAGCAAAGTTCTTTGAAGATTTCTGAAAAGGAGAAGGTCTAGTGGTTTAGACACTACATTCGCTGCTTCACGGTACACTCTTGTACATTTCATCCAAAGATGTTGTTTGGTAAAAGACCTAACTCAAAATATGTTAAGATGGGATCACTGGTTACATATACACCTTTCATTTTAGAGATGAGGCATTTGAAGGGAATTATCTGAGCTTCCCTAGACAGATAGACGGAGAGCTGGGACTCAAAATTGCGCTCCTGATTCCCTTAACAGAGCTCTTTGCACTTTACCAAGCTGCTTTTCTGATATTTGACTAGCTTTGGAAATTGCAGATTCTAAAGGCTATGAATCCAAATGCTTGTACATTTGGCTTTTCCTTTGTACATTTTATAATAGCTCAGTGGCTGTGGAGAAGGTAATCTACTTCTCAGTGTGCATGTTCTTTTACTCCCAGCGATAATCTACTGAGTTCTGGAGTTCCCATAATATAAGCAACTCCCTTTGTGACTTTCAATTGCTGTAGGTCTGTAATGGTGCTTGGCACTTTAATAATTAGTCTACAGGGAGCTTTAATAGAGTAGGGCAACTGTTTTAATTAACTTAATCCCCAGAACATGAGTTGACCATTAGACATCAAATCACAGTTCAGCTCCAAGAGTATTTGAACTCGGAGGAAATCACATTTGTAACTACAGTGGGGATAACATTATCTTCTGTTATAAAACAATGCAGCTGCAGCTGATTCGGCTTCACTGGCCTCTGACACCGTGGAAATGGAAGTCATTATTTCTATTGGAATGAATGTATAATGGAAGCAGCTTAAGAGTTGGCTTTGGGTAGTGTAGAAATGATGTGTGCTGGCCTAATTCATGAGAAGCAAAAGACAAATAGAAAGGAAAGCCATTTTAAAACTTGCAGAGTGCGTATTTTCAGCTGAGTAAAGAAATGCATGTTGCAAAGTGACTTAGAAAGTTAATTTGGCTCAAAAAGAACAATATTGTAATAATGTGTTTTTATGCTCTGATAACTTACTTTATGTTATTTTTTTAAACTATAGGACTGACTATTTTAGTCACTCATTTATTTAGACACCTTTATTATACATAAACTATGTATAGGGAAAATGCTAGGTGCAGAGGACATGAAGAAAAGTATTTGCAACCTTACTGAAATCACAAGCTAGAGTTTACAAAATATGTTTTCTTCTACATAAAGGGATTTTGTTCTCACAACAAATTGAAGAAATTTTTTTCACTGGTTCATGTATTCCTTTCCGTATTCCACATACAGTTGAAACATCTATTATTTAGGTAGGATATTAGGCTCTGGGGGTGGTGGTGAAAAGGAGTAAGACACATAAGTTAACCTCCAAAAACTTAATGCAAAGTGGATAGAACAAGCAAGTAAAGGGGCAATTAAAAGCTGTGTGATTAATTTGGATAATAATGTTAATTACAGGGTGCTACAAGAGGACATAGGAAGGACACACACTCAGTCTTGAGGTGCCAGAAGTTTTCATAGATGACATGATATTTGGATTAAAAAGCTGAAGATCAAGAAGCTGTAGTCAGACCTCAAGTTGGGTAAAGTTGTTCTAGGAAAAATTAGTGAATATGCAAGGACATGGATTTGAGAGATATTTTGCCTGATTTTTAACCTTAAAGAGACTCTTGCTGCTGGTATAGTGTGTAATAACTCTAAAGATATATTGATTTTTTAAGAAGTGTTATACTGCTTCTCAGATTTGTTGAAAATATGCTTACTATGTGTATGCATGGTCCTAGGCAGTTTTCACATGCAGTATATTATTTTCTTCTCCAAACAAACCTCTGAATTAAGATGATTCTACTCTAACACTTTAAAGCATGCTTTCTATTGACAAGAAATACAGAATCATAGAGTCGTAGAAAATCAGATATGGGGGAACCTTCAAGTAACAGAATTCTTGAAGTCTTAATGGATTCTTAATGTCTCTGACAAGTCTTCATTTAATATAAATTAGAATATCTCTATTATGATGTTAAGAATATTCATTCCATTTTTGAGCACCTTCAACATTGTTAAAATTTTCTTTGGCTTTCCACCCATCCCCCAAACACTACTTCTGAAGTCACTTAAGTAAGTCTAAGCTCTCCTCAAGAGTAGTTACAGTCATTTCCCTTTATCAGTGAGGGATACTGCTCAAGACCCCCAGTGGATGTCTGAAACCTTGAATAGTACTGAACATTATATATACTATATTTTTTCTATACATACATACTTATAATAAAGTCTGGTTTATAAATTAGACACAGTAAGAGATTAACAATGATAGCATAACAAAATAGAAAAATTCTAACAATATATTGTAATAAAATATATATGATTGTGGTCTCTCTCTCAAAGTATCTTATTGTATTGTACTCACACTTCTTTTTCTTATGATGGTGTAAGATGATCAAATGCCTACATGATGAGGTGAAATGAGTTGAATAAGGCCGGCATTGTGATGTAGCATTAGGCTACTTCAGTTGGCAGTTCCACATCTGTGGACTTGATCCATGATTGGTTGAATCCACAGAGGCAGAACCTGCAATTACAAAGGGCTGACTGTACCACACTATTTTATATGAGACATGAGCATCCACGGGTTTTGTTATCCATGGGAAGTTCTGGAGCCAGCCCCCCACAGATACTGAGGGAGGACTGTTACTGACCTTCTGATGACACATGGTGATCCTGGGTCATCGACCCATGAAGATGTCAATGATTTGATGTCAGGAATAGATGATGTCTATGGTTGGGGGTCCCAGTAGGAAGGAAGTGGGACAGTGGGACATATCATCAAAGAACTCAGAATGGCATGCAAATTAGAACTTATACGTTGTTTATTTCTGGAATGTTCCATTTACTATTTTTGGTCCTTTGTTGATATCAGGTAACTGCAACTGTGGAAAGTAAAACTGAGAATGGGGGGTGGGGGTGGGGGGCTACTGGATTTGAATTTCTGAAGCTGTACCTCAGACTTCTTATAAAGCTTTTCATTTTAGGTCAACATAGAACCACAGGAAACTTGCTATAGTTAAAGCAGTTAGGTTATAAAATTAGGAAGCAGACTAATTTCGTTTTCAAGGGTTTTACTACCAGCAGGCGAGGCAAATCTGTAAAATGCTGACTCTAACACTAGGCAGAGTGATGTGTGTGCCCACAGTTAATGGAACCTGCCACCAGAACTCAGGACCAAGACCCAAATGTTCTCACCCAGATATTACAGATGTCAGAAAAGGAATAGCCTTACAGAATGGGAAGGCTAGGCCCAGAATGAGGTGAGTGGGAATCTAGGATAAGTATGTGCCCGGCCTGTTCAATGTTTATAATGACATGTTTGTTGCAGGCTGTTTATCATAATGCAGGAGGGGATAGGATTGGAGAAAGATTGCGAATGTAAAGTCATGAAAAAAATCGTGGGCTTCCAAAAAAAAAAAAAACCAGAGAGAGAGAGAATGATCTAATATATGATATCACTTGTATGTGAAATCTAAAAAATAATACAGGTGAATCTGTGTACAAAACAGAAACAGACTCACAGATATAGAAAACAAAATTATGGTTACCAAAGTTGGAGGAAAGGGACAAGTTAGGAGTATGGGATTAACAGATACAAATTTATACATAAAATATATAAGCAACAAGGATTTACTATATAGCGCAGGGAACTATATCCAATATGTTGTAGCAACCTATAATGGAATATAATCCAGAAGAATAACTGAATCACTCTACTGTACACCTGAAACTAATGCATTATTATAAATCATCTATACTTCAAAAAATTAAAAAGAAAAAAAACCTGAGAGAGCTACTGCACACAAGTGAATAAGCCACACACACCCTTCCCCCCTGGCACTTTGTAAAGACAGAATGACTGTGTGAACCAGTTAATCTCTTCCATTTTAATTCAATGCTTCTTTGCAAGTTGGTTTCCTGAAGTAAGATACAGACTGATTTTTCAGGGTAACCTCTGCAGTATTATCAATTTATCCTGTTGGAATTTTGGCTTCCTCACAAAATCCCAGAAGTTCTTTATATAGTGCCTTGAAGCATAGTCCCAAATCTCTCCATGAATGCTCCTGAAGTATGCTTAAAAACTGTTTAAATGTTAAACTGTTAAAATAACTGTTAAAATAAAGCATTTTTAAAATTTTGAAACATTCTTTTCAAATTTGGAGCGCTATGTTCCCAAACCCTGTTATCTAACACATAGCCATGCTTCCATAGAGTTTAGCTTCAGCTGGGAAAGCGTAATGATGTAATATTTCCAGCTGCATCCACCAGAGATGGGAAAGAGTAATCAAAACAGCCTTCTCCTCTGGCATCAGTGACCCTGTGGCCAGGAACCACATCTTCCCTTCTAACCTGGTCTGTTTTCAATTTGGACATTGCTACATGCGGCAATGTCCATGATTGCAAATCACTGAATCTGTTGGAATAATCTTTCTTGCAAGGACTCACAGGGACCTTTGCACTTCATTCAATATGTGTTCTCAATTAGGATTACACAGAATCATTAGAAAAAAAAGGCTAGACCTAGTCAAACTTGTATTTTTGCTCTACCTGAGCAAACTGGATAAGGAAAAAGATCATATTTATAATTCTAGTTTCTAGTACCATTCCCAGGTAAAACATAAAGTTGGCCAAACACTCTCTTCCTTTAGGAGACAATGCACAAGGTCTCGTTAACTATGCATTGACCCACCACTCTGGCGTCCCTTTATTCACAGTCTACTATCCCAGTCCCCACATTCATCTACTCCAATCACTTAATAAATATGTATTGAATGTCTGTTATGTGTCAGGAATTGTCCTAGGTTCTAGGGTTACCTCAGCAATAAAATCAGACAGTAATCTCTGTTTTGGGAGAGGCAAGTAGTAACCAATAGACAGGAGATAATAAAATATGTTATGTTAAGAGGTTATAATGCTGTGACAAAACAGATCTTGGAAGAGAATTAAAGAGTCTAGGGCAGAGGTACTGAGAAAGTGACATACTTTGCAGGAGGGAAGGGATGGACCTAAGGGAGTGTGAAGCCATGAGGCAGAGAGAGGATTCCAGGAGCGCTATAGTTCTAGCACATAGTGATCACAAAGGAGAGAAATAGGAGGTGACATTAGGGGGAAAAGAGGGGCCAGATTGTGTCCAGCTGTATAAGGCATCGTAAAGACTTGGGCTATTACTTTTGACACAAAAAGATTGGCATCCAAAGCTATGAAACAGATGAATGTCTTACTTTTTAAAAGAAACATTTTGAAGACTTCCTTGGTGGTACAGTGGTTTAGAATCTGCCTGCCAGCGCAGGGGACACCGGTTCAAGTCCTGGTCTGAGAAGATCGCACATGCTGTGGAGCAACTAAGCTCGTGCACCACAACTATTGAGACTGTGTGCCACAACTACTGAAGCGCTGGCGCACAGCAACCAAGACCCAACGCAGCCAATAAATAAATAAATAAATAAATAAATATATTGATTAATTAATTAAAAAAACATTTTGGCCTCTGTGTTGAGAAGGGCCAAGAGAGGAGAAAAGATACAAACTGGGAGACCTATTAGGAGGCTATATGATAATCCAGAGTGATAGTAATGGGATTAGAGAGGAGTGTTCTGAGTCTTTATTGAAGCAGAGAGGATGTGATTTCTTAACTGATTCATGTGGCATATGAGAGAAAAAAGGAGTCAAGGATGTCTCTAGAGTTTTGACTGAACATCTGGAAGGACAGCATTGGCATTAACTGAGTTGAGAAAGCCGGTGGGTACAGCAGGTTTTGGAAATGGACAGGAGCATACTCTAGATACCACTTCCCAGTTTTCCAGAGCCTCTGCACACTCACTCCCATGCCAAGCTGTAACGTCTGAACCCTGTTTCTTCTAAGGTCCCGGTTAGATCATTTGAAGAAACTAAAATTGCGAGCGCCACCAAAATAACAAGAAAATTCATCTTGAAAACTCTTATTGCCTCAGGCTGAATCATACCTTGACACTGTCCACAGGAGCTGCAGATCTCCATTCACATGACCAACGTAAGAAGTAAACATCTTAGACCAACTATCAAGTGAGATCTGTGCTAAAATAAGCTGGGCTCTTTTGGAAAGTCAGAATCTCGAAATGACATCTAAACTGTAATGTGTATGTAGATTCCTAACTTGACCTTGAACCAAGCCAGCTTACCCATTAGATTCAGTAGCCATAGCATCTCAGGACCCATGATAAGTTTAAAGGTACACAAGAATGCTTTAATTTATTGTAAAATCAGAAAAATAAATTAACATGACAAGCCTGGATTACATTCATCTTTATACCAAAATAATTGTAAAATGTAATTTACTGTTTAGTTGAAGAAAGGACCCATAAACACAAAAATCCTAGGACCCAGGAAAGTCATAATGTGACTCAGAGGTCCAGATCAAATTATGTCTCTACTCCATACTACAGTCATCTGGTATTATTGAGCTTATTCTTTTTCAGCGGAACACCCAACTCTATATCATCTGATATATATGTATTTCAGATCATAGATCTGAAACTCCACCTATCAAACTATTCCTTCAGATGGATATTTGTTTATAAAGATGACACAATTGCTTTCTGAATACTATTAACTCTTGATTGCAGTATAGTCTTTATTTCTTTGAAATTAAACATTAGGGAAGTACAGAGAAACATAATAGTAGTTTCTTTTTCCAAAGCCAAGGTGTTTTTCTTTTCCTAAGAAATGCTTCTTTGATATTCTCTGTGAAGAGTTGAGTTTTGGAAACATGATTCACTAATCATAGGAAATAATTACATAAACGTGCTGGACTAGGGCAGGTAAAACAGCAGGTAAATGTAATCACATATCCAATACTCCAGAAGGTTGGCAAAGCTGTATTTTGCTTACCTTGAGGAGTCTGAGAAGGATTGATGGACAATAGCACAAATGAAAAATAAAATGAAACAGCAGTGCCAAATCTGTTTCTGCAAAGTGAGCCAAAAAAGATTTTTGATTGATTAAAAAAAGGCTGGCCACTCTCAGTCACAGCTGTAATACTTAAGTAAAAACAATAATAAAATTAGGCAACTCTTCTGATTCACTGAGAACTATCTTTTGGGTTTAAATTTTTGTTTTTGTTTTGTTTGCTTGTTAGTGCATGGATGGCAACATCAAGGCTAAAGGCATGAGGTCATTTGATGAACTTTCTAGAAATATTTGCAGTGGACTGTCCAGTGATTGAATGCTCATTCTAGGCACACAGAAAGGCCTGGAACAATGTCCTGGGCTGAGCTTCTGGGAGCTGGGGCAAGAAGGTAAGAGTGTGCTGGCATTGCTGTGTAGTGGGGGAGGGGAGTGTGCTTGAAATGTTTATGAAACACCAGGGTTCAGAAACAAGGAGATGGACCAGAAAGAGAGTCATCATGAGGTCCAAAGTTAGTAGGCAAGAAATAGATGCCTTAAATACAAATTGCTCCCTGAACTGATAGAATTGAAGACAAAAAATATACCTCAAAGCCATGCATTTACCTAGACCATTTCTTTCTCCTCCTTTTTTCTCCCTCTTTTCCACTGTGGGAGGGAGTTTAACTTGATGAACAAAAAAGTTGCCTGAACAGTTTTAAATCCAAGTTCTGACACTTCCTAGCCTGTACAGTAACCTAACCAGTATGAACTTCCCACTATAGCCCATTCATTAAATAGGCATACGAAGCAACCACCTCATACGTTTGTTTTAAAGTTTAAATTTGACCTTTCATAAGCACAGAACTTGACATAGCTCAAATGCTAAGCAAATATTAATTATTTTTATTACTGTTACGCTTTTTGACAGGAAAACTGAAAACTGAGTTCGCAAACAAGATGCTTAAAAAAATTAAAGTTTACTTTCACTTGGGAGTTAATCGTTGGTTCCTTACCTCTCTTAAATTTCCCATTCCCATTTTTGAACCCACTAGCATTTATTGGAAATAATAATTTCTAATTCTAATGACTCCAGTTTTCTTAGTTACTCTCCAGGAAACAATATATAATTTTTGCTAATCTTCACTCACTCGATCTCTCTTTCTGTCATCCACTTTCATAGATTTAAAATCGTTTAACAACAGGTAGTTTAAACAATTGTTTTCCCAGAAACCATCATTATAATACATATCCCCAAATAGCTGAATTGCATTTCTTTCGTTAAAAAAATTATATTTAAAGATGAATACGAAGTAGACTAATAACCACATGACACAATCAGTGTGGTTAAATTTAACAATCTATCTTTCAAAAAATCACTCTGAAATTACTGTAGTACTGCTGTGGTGTATCTATTCTTCTTATAATTCAATTCTAATGATTCTATTCATAAAAACTTTAGAACTAAAATTTTTGATGAAAATAGGATAAAATACTCTGCTTCATTGCTTAATAGCACATAAAAGGAAGCTGAATTATGAAAAAATATGCACTCTGTCTTTCAAATATGAGCTGCAAAACAGAAAATGATGCTGGACCATAGAAGCTCTTGGATATTATTTCCTTTCCTTTAGCCAACACGTGGCATTTTATTTCTATGTCTGTGACAGTTATTTGACTTTAAAACTACTTCACTCAGCTCAGCATTCTTTCTTGCACATGCTACTCACTTTTTTCCCTCACAGTTCCTGGCACTAATGTGCCCTTAGGAAATATCTTGAATGCATGAGTTATTGCAATTCATTTGAGCTTATTTATGGAGTAAAAATTATGTGTATGCCCTGTGTTAAGAGCTGGGCATAAGACAAAGAACAAAAAACAGATCAAATTCCTTCCCTCAGTGTGCTTATATTGTCATAATGATACAGTCATAGCACGTGCGATGCTAAGTAGACTCCAGGCAGCAGAAGAGTGCACAGGCCTGCGTGTAAAGAGAGTCTGTCAAGAAACTCTGCGATCCTGGGGCCCATGAGGATTTTCTCTGGGATGGGCCAAAGAAACTGTTATTACACTGTTTCCCTTTCACACGTGGAGTCTTTTGGAGACAAAACCCACAAATGTCAAATAATTCAATTTCTTTGCCCAAGGGGAAAAAATTTCACATTGCAGAGCTTCTGCCCAGTTGGTGCAGAATGAAGAAGTGACTGCTTAAACTGGGGGTGGGGAGTGTTGATGGCTCCAAGTGTTTGAAAAAAGTATTACAAACAAATACTAAAATTAAAATTTCCAGTGCGCAGGCTGAAAATGAATATGGAAAAGGAGAGGGCTAAGGAATGGAACTACAGGTACTCTGTGGGGTAATGTGAAAGATATACTCTATTTGTGGCCCATAGGAATGTCTGTGGATTACATAACCTTTGGAAACATAGCTCTCTTCTTTATGTGGTTTCAGAGTGTTGACAGTATATACGTAAGTGCCAGTGTATGCCTTGCCCAATAATTCAAAGTTGCCAGGAGAAAGATTTTTAGAACCTACATACCTTCACCTCACACTGACTGAAATAATTCCAGTGGGATTGGACCCGGTGTTGGTGTTCTGCAGAGAAACAGAAGAGATGGGATAAGACTATCTCTATCATCTCTATCGCTATCTCTGTCTCTATCTATCTCTATCCCTTTATCTAGTTCTCTGACAGAGAGAGACAGAATCACAGACAGAAAAAGCAGAGAGGGAGAGAGAGAGGAGAGAGAGAGAGAAATTTGTTATAAGGAATTGGCCCATGTGAGTATGGAGGCTACGAAGTCTCTAAATCTGTAGTTCTGGTCTGAGTCCAAAGGCTTGAGAAGGAGGAGAAGCCAGAGGTTTAAGTTCCAGTCCAAGTCCACAGGTAATTCAAGGCCACTGTCCCAGCTCGAAGAGAGTCAGGCAGAGAAAGTGATTTCTCTTGCTTTGCCTGTTTTGTTCTACGTGGGCCTTCCATGGATCAGGTGAGGCCCAGCCACATCGCGGAGGGCAGTCTGCTTCACTCAGTCTACAGATTTAACTGTTAATTTCCTCTAGAGACACCCTCACAGACCCAGAATAATGTTTGGCCAAATGTCTGGGCACTCTGTGGCCCAGTCAAGTTGACACATAAAATTAAACATCACAGACCCACTCCTGCACGGCTCTGATAAAGCCCTATGGGGTATTCAAGAATAATCCCTCAGAGACCAGACAGTGTACTCTGGGGATTATTACGCATTGTCTGGTGGAGGGAGTGGTAGGGATTCTAGGGGGTTACCAAGTTCTGTGTGTAGATGTTGAGATGCTCCAAAGAGGGGAGGGATTGGCAATATCAAAAATTAAAGGTGGGATCTCTCTCTCTCTCTCTCTCTCTCTCTCTCTCTCTCGGCCTCTCACATGCACTGGTCATGTATTAGTGAAATGGCAGAACTTTTTGAGGATGAGACATAAGTAGGTGAGGCCTTTGCGTGTCACCTCTCTGCTAAGCCAAGTAATCATAGCCATATCTTGTCAAAGGAGGAGCCATGTTCTTAGAGAGGGTCTGGAATGGGCACAGGAAGCAAAACAGAGGTAAAAGAGAGATTTAAGCGAGCAAGGATGCTTGTAGCGCTATGAACTATCTCTGGAGCAGGTAAAATATAAATCTTTCTCCCCTAAAAATTAGAATGAGAACACAAAATGAGAATTTTAAGAATAGGTTTGTATGCGCAGGTTGGTGTTAGAAAAGATAGAGATTTGAACTCATTTGAAAAGTCCATTGGCTTGTTCTGAAAGATAATCAGTACTTGGGTCCTTGCCAAGACTTCTCTGACATCAAGCAAATGCACAGCTCATGTTTATCTAGATAAAAGCTGAATCTATGTCTGTAAGTTTAATATTACCTGGCAGTGAAGGTCCTCTTAAAATAGATACAAAAATAATGGACTATGTCTTGCTTCTTTTAAAAAGCCTAAATTCTTCTTGTGTCTTCTGCCCTCCTGTGTAGCCCCACCACCTAGGGCAGTACCTGGACCACTGCATACGTCTCTCTTAAAGAAACGCACAAAGATGCTGGGCCAGAGTCTTTGATGTTTTACATCTGCTCAAGGAATTTGCTCTTTTAAAGGAATTCTATTATCAATGCTTTTGCAAAGAAAAATGAAACTTTTGGGTCAGGAATTGTTTATTTAATCTATCTTTCATGATTATCTGGATATTTTAAAGGAAAGGAGGCCTGAAGGAAGAAGTAATGAGTATTTTCCTCTGAGCACAGGGCATATTTCATTCAAAATATACTTGGTTTTTAGCCAGGCTTTCCAGACTTTCATTTATCTTTACTTAAATTCAAGTGTGTGACTGAAGCTAAAGGTCACTTTATTTACCAAAACCAAAATGTCAATAAATAAGCATTCTCTCTCCTGCTTTCCTCAAATCAGCATGTACGGAACAGAGCACGATGCTCTAAGACCTTCTCCACAGAGATATTAAATGAAAGCATTAATCCATACAAAATATGTTAATTCCTGGTCTACTTAGCCCACAGGAACAGAAAGGATAACGTGTCAGGAATCAAAATCTTGCATTCTAAATAATCCTTTCATAAGTCTTACTGAGCAGGAATCCGCGGGAATAACTGTAGTGATTCTGGAAGATCTGGCCCAAGAAGTAGGACACAGGAGTTCTGAGGGCATCAGTGCTGTTAAGCGCCCATATAACTATAGACAAACTGCTTTGACCCTCTGGCCCTCACATTTAACCACCTGAAAACTGGTGATAAAACTTACCTTAAGAATGATTGCTGTAAAATAGAACAGGATACTGGAAATGGTGGGGATTTAATACCCTACAAAAGCTAAAAAATATTATCTACAGGTGAATTTTAAAGATAATGATTGTGATGATGTGATTATGCTAATCGTGAGTGTGGACACTTTTTTTTATTGGAATATAGTTGATTTGCAATGTTACGTTAGTTTCAGGTATACAGCAAAGTGAATCAGTTATACATATATATATATCCACTCTTGTTTAGATTCTTTTCCCATATAGCCATTACAGAGTATAGAGTAGAGTTCCCTGTGCTATACAGTAGGTCCTTATTAGTTACCTATTTTATATACAGTAGTGAGTGTGGACACTTTTGATGAAGCTTCTGTGTCCTTGCTGATGTACACATACTGAGACACATTCATGAATTCTGTCCTTCTGGAACTACTCTTTTGACCCCCTGTTATGTGCCAGGCACTTTGATAAATGCTGTGCGAGGTGGTGGTAATAAACTGTTACAACTGTTATAGAGAGAATCTATGTTTGAACTTGAGGAACCAATAGGAAATTATATTAGAAGGTAAGCAGTATTGTGATATAAAGCATGGCGGGGTGGATGGAGACCACCTAGGAGATGCCCTGAACCCAGGCCTCCAGGAGGAAAACATCCAGCAGAAGGGATTGACTGTTGCAGCGATGGTTCTTGTGTTGTTAGAAGTTGAGGTTCAGTTCTTAGAGAAGGACTGATAAGTAAAGAGCTGAAGTGTAACTTCCATTTTTCTGGCTTTTATTGCAGGTAATAACTAAATTTCTTCTATATTGTAACATAGCATCTTAAAAATTTTATATTCTGAAAAATTGTGCATAAAAATGGGGCTTATGGGAAAAATAGGACTGTTGCAGATCACTCCAAAATCTATTGTAAACAGAATGTTAATAAAACACAACTATAATCCAAATAAAAATGGCAGCTTAAAGAAGACATGTTAAATCCCACAGAAACAAAAAACTGCTGTGGAAAATATAGAACTTTACTTTAAAAAGAAATGAGCTAAGTAGTTTAAGAAAACTTGTTCAAAAAATTTCTGGGATTATTGTGTCATGAGGACAAGGTTAAAATGCATACAAATTGGGAAAACATCTCCCAAAACAGAACAGGTGGTCAACCTGAGCCCTGGGCGGACAGTGGGCAAGACATCAGTACAGGACCATTTCCTCAACTACTTGCTGGCTTAGCTGATATCACCCCAAAATTAACTGACTAGGAAGAATCCCTTTTGAATGAATATAACTTCTCCATTACGCTAACATCAGCCTCTTATTTATCAAGTACGTATGAGGTGTTTCACCTTATAAAAAACCCACTTGTTGCAGAAGAGACTGTTGAGACATTTATTAAAATGTGATGATGGATTCTGAGGAGCTCTTCTCTGGGGTACATTATCTTGCTTGCCATAGTTCCTGGCACATTGTGTGAGCTGAAGAAATATTTATTCATTCCATGAATTCCTCTAAAATCCAATACTCCTCATCAGTATCGTTCAGGAGAAGCTGGTCTCACTATGAATACATTTCCCGAGCCCCCCATGATTGACACTTCAATCATTTGTAATCCTTCACCCACTTCTTATTCCTTTATTAGGAAAAATGTGTAATTTATTTAATTTTAAGGGTCTACGCTAATTAAGAAGTTGGAGATCAAATGCTATTTATTAATTGGGCACTGTTTTATGCTTAAATATGCTATTTAATTTAATCTTAAAAGCCAAACTGTGTGCTAAATTTTATAGGTTCAACCAAAATATAGACAAAACAATTGAGGTTCATGAGGATTGGGTACTTTGTCCAAAGACACTCAGGTAGCAATTGTTGAAACTGTAATATAGATCCAGGTGTACCCTCCTCTGACATTTACACACTCTTCCCCATTTCACCCTAATGCTAAATGATAGTAATAGAAGGCTTATTCATATCAATGTAACTTATTTTCTTAAGAATTCTTATTAAGAATTCTTAATAAGAATTCCTTAAGAATTCAAAATCTTAACCTTAAGTTACAAGACTTGCATTAGAATGTTAATAACCATCTCCAATTAAATAAAAAGAAACAGTATTCTTATGATACTTCAGTTTTTTAAAATTTCACATCCATAGTTCACTTTAAACAATCTCTCAGAAACAGATGTTTAGAACCTTTGCTTTAAGTGGACTCTATTGCCACATAAGTCTTGGTTCAACTCATAAATAGAGCTGGTAAAACTTCTTATAGAAATAGAAATGGCTTATCTCAGTTTTTAAGAGCTTTAAGAAACAGTGAAGGGTCTTTGGATTTCTGCCTAGTTAAATATGTTTTTATAAACACCCTAGAAGTTTCTATAGTATTTTTTTCAGTCACAAGGAATATAATGGAAAGGATCAATTCTTTTTTAGTGTAGTATGTGTCTTAACTCATGAAGAGTCCAACAAAATGACCTCAGTTGTCTTGCCAGCAGAGACAAAAGAAATTCGCTCCATAGAGGCGGCTCTAACTCCAAGTGCTGTCAAACTTGTTGGCAAAACAGATTTTCTTCTTATCCATTGTCTGTAAAGGTCTGGCCTTACTTCTCTAATAACTCCCTTATTTGTTTGTAATCATAATTGATTTTGTTTCTAATTCAGTAATTCCTTCAACTGTTCTGTTTACTGGGAATACACTTGTTAAAAAAAAAAAAAAGCATACAGGTTCCTGTTCTCTTGGATCATGCATTCTGGTGAGGGGGGCAGTTTTAGGGAGAAATTATAAGCAATACATAAATTAACTCCAGATTTGTTTTATGAAACTGATAAAGAATCAATTTTCTGCAGTAGGATAGTTCAAATCCTTCACCATATCATCTGAAAGACTACATTTTCTTTTCCACATGTCAACAACTTAATGTGTTTTTAAAGTGTTATACACGTTCAGTGAATGTGTTCATCTCATTAGCCCTTCCTAGGACTTTTGTCCTGTAAGAGAACAGAGTCCACAAAAAATGAAGCACACAGTGACTGTTTTATAGGCTATAAAAGGTACAAAACATCAGTTGAAATGCTAGAGTCCACGGAATGGTGCTGAGAGGGAACAGCTTGCTCTAGCCATATGACAGGGCTATTGTCTTGGAGCATCTCTGGTTAACTGCATTTTACACAGCAACATATCTGGTGTTACATAATCTTTCATAACTTTGATACTCTTCCCAGCAAAAGGTGAATTCTGAATATTGTCCCCTCAAAAAGGAATCATGTATCGTGACATGCATCGTGTGGTAGAAGGATACTTCATGGATTCCATGGCTAACAAAAAGTGATGAAGCTTCTAGCTGGTTCTCCTTTTCTTCTGGGATCTGACTTTGAGATCCATGAGCTGACATATAGGTGTACATCTACTGTGAGGTTTCCATATTAAAGAAGCCACATGGCAATAGAAAGACGTGTCCAGGTAGCCCACCAAATTTCGGTACCAATCATTTGAGTCTTCTTAGTGTCAACCACTAGAAATATAAGTGAACAAATCATCCTCAGCTTTCTAGCTGACCCAGCTCATGCCATGGAACAGACATGAGCTATCTTCACAGAGTTTTGTCCAAATTACAGACGAGTGAGCAAAATATACGCCATTGTTTCAAACTATTCACATTTGTGGTAGTTTGTTACGCAGCACTGCAACTGAAACACTTACATACGTAGAAGTCAAGAGATAGGACTATATAACATGGTATAGAAACTTAATATGTCTGATGTAACTGAGTTATGAGACTTGCCTTGACTACTGAATGTCCTGGTTCTTACACACACAAAAAATGCACCCCAAACTGAGATTTCTAGAACACTTCTTTATTCCTCTAAGTAGTTCTCTTTCAAAATATTAGAAAAGTCAGAAGTAGGAATGCATTTCAGCTTTTAAGTCATTGTCTTTGTGTCATTTTCTGGGCAAAATTTAAGCAAAATGCTGACTGGTATTTTTACATCTGTGCTCTATACATCATAAACCGATTAAAAATATTGGGTTGGCCAAAAAGTTCATTTGGATCTTTTGTAACATTGCACAGAAAAACCTGAACGAACTTTTTGGCCAACCCAATAAAAAGGACAGTGAATGTGGAAAATTGAAGTATTTGGCTTTATTTTTGCCCTGCTTTAATCCATATTCTTTGTCATATAACTTTCCAGTGCCAAACCATTATGGACAAGATCTACCTCACCTCTTGAATTTGAACTTAGTGTTGTATCTCATGACCAGTGGGTATTAGTAGACTTGAAGCCATGAAAAGGCTTAAACACACCTTCATATAATCTGCTTATGCATTTGTGTTTCTACCATTTCCAAACATGCCTTAGGTTACATGTAGGAGATTGGAGACACGTGTAGCAGATCTGAAAATACCAATAGCCCAGACACCCAAGGAAGGACAGTATAAATAAATTGACAGCCAGCCAACCCAGGCATGGAACTGAGCCAGGCAGGGATTGAAAGCAACACCCAACCAAGGTCGATATAAATCTCTTGCTTTCAGACTTATGAGGTTATTAAAAACTTATTGTTGAAACCTGCTGAGTTTCAGCATGGTTGTTATGCAGCACTGACACAATTAATATAGTATGTATTAAATTTCAACAAATGGCTTTAACATTACCATGGGGAAGAAAGTCAGGCATGCATAACAATGGAATTTTTACATCACCAATAATAAAACAATGACTTTTTGGTGTATATATTTGTATTTCAGATACCTCAAAACATCTTGTAGTGTCATAAGAAGTACAGTGGTGTTAGAAAAACAGTAATTCACTCAGGATTACAATGTGAAGAAAATTACAGAAAAATATGAAACTTTACAGAATATGAAGTAATGGGAGCAACCACTAAAAAAACTAAAAAGCAAAGTATAACTGAGATGCTAAGCAAGGAGAGAAAATGGACTCATATGAAATTATCAGTTAATACCAAAAAATGAGGAAAGAAGAGGAAAACAAAAATAGGAACAAAGAACAAGGGCAACAAATAGAAAACAGTAACAAATGGTGGTTATCTAACTATGTCAATAATCACTTTGATTGTCAGTGATCTAATGAAAAGACAGATCATCAGAACAAATCAAAAAATAAGATGTAATTATATGTTTCTACAAGGAACTCACTTTAAATAAAAAGATACCTATAAACCAAATGAATGGAGAAAAATATACCATGCTAATACTAAGCAAATAAAACAGGAGAAGCTTTATTAATTTCAGACAGAGAAGACAGTAAAATAAGATTTATTAGGAATAAAGAAGGGCTTTACATAATGATGAAGGGGTCACTTTTCCAAGAATACATAACAATCCTTAACATGTATGTGCCTAACAATAGAATATGGAACCACATGAGGCAAAAACTGATAGAATCACAGGGAGAAATAGATGAATTCACTCTCATCGTTGGAGACTTCAGCACCTCTCTATCGGAAATGGACAGATCCAGCAAGCCCCAAATCAGTAAAGGCGTAGTCAAATTCAACACCACCATCAATCAACTGGTTATAATGAATATCTATCAACTACTTCATCCAACAACAGAAGAATAAACATTCTTTTCAAGCTCACATAAGACATTCACCAACATAGACCAAAATCTGGGCCTAAAACATACCTTAACAAATTTAAAAGAATAGAAATCAAACAATGTCTGCTCTTAGATCACAATGGAATTAAACTAGAAACAAATAATAGAGAATTAACTGGAAAAACTGGAAAATCCCATACTACATGGAGATTAAACAACATACATCTACATAATTCATGGGTCAAAGAAGAAATATCAAGAGAAATTTAAATTGTTTTCAAGTAAATGAAAATGAAAACACATCAAAATTTCTGTGATGCAGCAAAGACAGTACTTAGAGGGAAATTTATGCCATTGAAAGTATGTATAAGAAAAGAAGAAAGAGCTAAAATCAGTCATTTAAGTGAAGTAGAAAAAGAAGAGCAAATTATATCCAAAGTAAGAGAAGAAAATAAATAATAAGAATTAGAGCAGAAAGCAATTAAATTGAGCCCAGCAAATCAATAGAGAAAATCAACACCACAGAAAGCTGTTTCTTTGGAGAGATCAGTAAAATTGACAAGTCTATAGCCAATCTAAGACAAAAAGAAAGAGACACAAATGACTAATACCTGAAATGAAAGAGGGGACATCATCACAGATCGCATGAACACTAAAATGATAATAAAGGAATATTATAAACAACACTATGCCCATGAATTTGATAACCTAGGCGAAATGGATCAACTCCTTGAAAGATCCAAGATGTCAAAACTCACACAAGAAGAAACAGACATCTGAGTAGGCCTATAGCTATTAAAGAAATTGAATTTGGACAGCTCTGGGGGCAAGAAGAATGTCATTAAATGAGATCCCAGAGATGTTACCACAAGCATGGGCATTAAACAGATTTAGATTCCATTTTTTAATAGACCTTTTTTTTTTTAGAACAGCTTGAGGTTCACAGACATATTGAGTGGAAGATATGAAAAGTTCCCACCTTTACACACACACAATCCCCATGATTGACATCCTACACCAGAGTGGTACATTTGGTACAATTAATGAACCTACAATGAAACATCGTTATCATCCCAAATCCATCGTTTACATTAGGTTTCACTCTATCTTGTTGTATACTTTATGTGCTTGGACAAATGTATAATGAAATGTATTCCCCATTATAAGATCATACGGAGTATTTTCACTGTCCTAAAAATCCTCTGTGCTCTACCTATTCATCCCTCCATTTCCCTTAACCCTTGATAACCAGTAATGTTTTTACTCTTTCTATATTTTGCCTTTTCTAGAAGGTCATATAGTTGGAATCACACAGTATGTAGCCTTTCAGATTGGCTTCTTTCACTGAATAATACACATTTAAGATTCCTCCATATCTTTCTATGGCCAGGTCTCTTCTTTCTTCTATTGGTAAATCTGAATAACATTTCATTTGATGGATGCACTGCAGTGAATTCATCCATTTTTCTACTGAAGAACACTTAAATTGCATCCAAGTCTTGGTAATTATGAATAAGGTTGATATAAAACATGCATGTGCAGGTTTTTGTGTGGACATAATCTTTATTTCATGAAATACTGAGGACTGCTATTGCTGGATTATATAGTAAGGTTATGCTTAGTTTTATAAGAAACTACCAAATTGTGTTCCAAAGTGGCTGTACCATTTTGCATCTTGCCGGGAACCAGCAATAAATAAGAAATGCTATTTCTCCATATCTTCACCAGCATTTGGTGTTCTTAGTATTTTGCGTTTTGGCCACTCCAATGGATACATAGGGGTTTCTCGTTGTTTTTTGATTTGCAATTCTCTAATAACATACGATGTTGAGCATTTTTTCATATGCCTACTTATCAAAGGTATATCTTCTTTGGAAGGTATCTGTTCAGGTCTTTGTCTATTTTTTAATCAGGCTGTTAGTTTTTTATTGGTAGGTTCTGAGAGTTCTTTGTATATTTTGGATAACAGTTCTTTATCAGATATGTATGCACAAATGTTTTTTCTCCTCTCTGTGGCTTGTCTTCTAATTCTCTTGATATTGTCTTTCTCAGAGCAGATGCATTTTATTTTAATGAAGTCCAGTTTATCAATTATTTCTTTCATAAGTGGTGCTTTTAGCGTTGTGACTCCATATTTTTTAGCAAGGGTTTCTCAGCCTAGATTTAAGTGGAAAGCTGAAGCAATATGATTTAAATTCTTGTCATAAAAGTAACTTTTTATGTGGGAAAATGAGAACTAAAGAAGTTTCAAAAAAATAAGATGTATAACAAATATTTATTTAGTATACGTAAAGTTCCTGGAAAATACCTAAGACCTTTCGATTTAATATTTGATTTAATCCTCACCACAACTACATATACATGGTCCTATAACGTAAAAATCATTTTACAAATTAGGAATGTGAAACTAAGAGAGATTAATTGTATTCCCAAGGTCAGGTAGCTGGCTACTGTTAAAGCCAGGATTTGAACACAGAATGATTCAGGATTCCAGCCCAGTCAGGATTCTGTAACACCATCACAGTTATTCACTTCACTACCTCAAGAATGTTTCTAGAGTCAATGTGCAAGTGTTCAGGCTCACAAGATGAGGACATGGTTATAAATGCAAGAAAGGGTTTCAGTAGTTCGAGGAAATGAAGCAAAAGTCCTCTTCAGTTTATTTAGAGCCCAAGTTCCTTGGCGCCTCCCTCCTCTCATACCTTCTTATCATTTCATTATTAACAGCCTTGGATAATCATTAATTATGCACCATCAATTATGCTTGTATTATCACTTCAAACAGATACAATATCTGATTGATTTGACTAAAATAACTGCCTTGTTTAATTGTCAATTTGCATAAATTCACATGCAATGAGGTGTTGCACAGTGATTCATTAGGCGCCAAAAACAGCAGCAACAACCTGAACAACGGGAGGCTCAGGCTCACGAATTATTGCCATTTTCATCTGGAAAGGAATTGCATTAAAACTGACTTTCCTTTGTCTGAAATTGTGATGAGGAGTTTGCGAATTTATGCTACCATCGACTTTATGGGGAGACACTACCAGGGAACAGGTACCCATGACCACTGGCAAGACATCTGTCCTCCAAGTAATTGAAATCGCTTCTGTGCTGGTCCAGTGCTTTGATGGCAGGACAATGGGTTTCCATGCTGGTGCTCTGATTACAGGGATGGCTGTCTGAATGTGACCCCCGAGTTCAGGGAGTTGAATGAGTCACTTTCCCCATTTACTGCAAGTGAGGTTTCTGTGGAAGGTGAGTGAGGTGAACCAACATATTTACTCTAAGTCTGTTTTTCTTTGCTTCTTTGACAATAACATTTTCAAGTGCCTATTATGTGCTAGGCATGGATGAGGAACCATACACAATTTTATCCACACTGAATACTCACGGGCTTAAGAAGTTTATGATAATATCATATTTTCATAGGTACAAATTTGACAAATGGCAAAGCTGCAGTAGATCCTAAGTCTAATGGACTCAGATCCCTGCTATGTTATCTCCCAGTACCTATGCATAACTATTTAACCAGAACCTAGAAGAACCTAGAGATATTGCTATTCACATATGGGACATATATTTTTTAAAAGCATATTAAGATAATTTCTCCTATTTCTAGTGGGACTGCATTATTTAAGTCACTACTGGTCCTGAGATGGTTTTAAACAAAGCATGGTTACACAATATAGTTTGTGGATTTTTTTTTCTTGTTATACTTTAATACCATTTGATATTTTTATGGTTCTACAATTTTCAAAGAACATCAAAGCTAAGGTGAATAACAATTTCTATGATATTTTTGGAACTTAAGTAGTATTTTAATCCCTACTATACAGATGTGAAAATTCAGAAATAAACTTCCCCTTAATTGCAAAACTCAAATAAAGGACTTAAATAAAAACCTCTAATCTCAAGTGTGTCCTTTTTCTTCTACACATTCATGCTTTTATTGTTTGTTTGTTTGGTTTTTTATCCTCTTTCTCTCTTTTATTTCCGGTGATCAGTGTACTTACGATGGCTCCTGACTCTCCAGAATATTTACGCAGGAAACTTGAACACCTACAGAAGGCAGTGAGTATCACAAATTAAGATAATTTTCTATGAAGTCCCTTATCCTATTAGAACATACAATCCCTGAGTCCTGCTCTCTCAAGATCCAGAAAATGTTTTTTGTGTGTTATTTTTCTGTCTTTTCTACCTCAGAGCTCATGTGCCGCCATAAGCTTTGAAGGCTGGGAAACCTCTGGCATCTAGTCTCATCGACTAGCTATTATCTGGACAAGTGTCTTTTTCTGGACATTTTCACTTTACATCAGACTTAATTTCCCAACGTTAACCAAAGTACTACTTAGGCAACTGCCACAATAACTTAAAAGTTAACAAAGTTCACTAAATTTAGGGTCCTCAATACCTTTGAGAAATAACAGTATGCATTAAAAAAGAACAAGAAGTAGTAATAAAACAAAATAAATGCATATGTATCAAGAACTGATGGATATAAAAAATAACCAGCAGGATATTTAAGAAAGGAAACATGCACAATCATTAAAATAAAAAGTATACTCAATAGCTGTAATAACAACTAGCTTAAGCATAAGTACAGAGTATATTTGTAAACTGGAAAAAATGCTAGAGCAGTTATTAATAAAGAAAAACCTATATAAATAGAAAAACCAAGAAATGAAGAAGAAATTAACAAACCATGTGAAGAGGAACCAAACATAACAGAAGCTCTAAGGCAGAACTTTAAACTTCCTTTGACATTATTAGTTGGGGAATAGATGTGATCACTCTTTTATGCTGATGAGAGAAAAGGAAAATAATAGTCAATTTTAATAAAAAGTGAAAATTTGGAGTCAGTCAGAGCCTTTTTTTTTTAGTAGGGGCTTCTCTTGTCTTTTGGGCACACAGACAAGTCAATATGCTACTTTAATGTTTTGTAACCTTTATTTGGTTATTAAAACATCTTTACTCAAGCTGCTAATTTCGAATACAAGGCTGAATCAAACTCCAGAATTCTTGATGATGCCATAGTGGTTCCAGAAATAGACATCCTCTTCTTTGCTGGTTTTTGGAGGGGTGTCTATCATATAGCAATATGAAAAGAGGCTCTGGTTAATGAGACTTTTCTAATATGAAGAAAATACAAGTGACACAAGTTAAATAACAAACCCTCACTAGCTCAGGTGTCTGCTTTGGGGAATGAAATACTTTTCTTTGCCTAGGATATGTGCTCATATACAGCGTGAAACAACCGTACACTTGCTAATATAGGGTTTCATCAACTGTGAAGTAATGTTTCTTATATACTGGCTAATAGTTGCATCTTAATGAAGATATACCATTTTTAAATTTGGGGATGTGAAGGTAACCCCATTTTAAAACATAACAGATTTCTTTCTCACTTATGTTTTGTTCCTTTTTTTTTTTTGGAAATTATGTAATTTTAAAATCTCAAGTATTTAAACCACTATAATAAAGTCACTGCATGAAGCCTGTTTTAGTGTCAAAAGTAGCCATACCCTGCTATATTCTAGCTGATTTTACTTCTTGGTTAGGATTATTTAAATGTAGTAGAATGTGAGATAAATGGGAGAGTAGTTATATAACACCTTCAAAAATATTTAAATAGTAATGTGTTTTAAATATTTAATAGATATGAATTACCACTGTGCATTCTAAAATATTGTAATTGCACACAAAACCCTTGTTCTTCTTATTTTAAATGCATTCAGGGAAAAGTTATTAAATAAAAAAATGAAATTCCCAGGGTGAAAAATCATAGAATTATATGATTCTTATACCTCTACTTATTATGCAGTCTTAATAAGTAGTAGACTTTTATAAGAATGAAATAGTTATTGTTATTCATTCCAACCAATTGGACTTAAAGTACTGTCAGTTTTCAAAAGTACAGTGATGAGTTTGCACCAGTTCTGAAATAGCTCATACTTTTGTTAAAATACTGGTTTTTCTTACTGCAAGAAGCAATTGCATTCTGAAATAAATATTGCAGTTTACTCAGCAATGTTACAATGACATAAACATTCAGTAATATAAAGTACAGCATGTATCATGTATTGTCTCAGAAGCAATAAATGCCACCTGATTTCTGCTTCATTATATTTAAGATATGGTCACTGGAAAGATACTATCATTAGGTCAAATGTCTTTGATCCCTACCATAGAAATTGCTAATATTTTAGAAATTAGTTGAAGTTAAAGACTTATCTGCCCCCGATTTAGATAATGCTAGTCAGGGCAATGTCGTTTTGTACAATATTGAGACTCACTGTGAAATTATACTCACCATTCGAGGCCCAGACTAAATCACATCTCTGCTAGAGGCATTTTTTTTAATTCATGGCATACAAAGATTGCAATAAACCTTAGAACTCATTATGTCATACCCCTAGACCAGAATTTCAGAAATGCTTTCGTAAATATCAACCCTGTATCAGCAGCACATCTAAAAACCAACCATAAAATATTCTTTAAATGGTGAAATCCAGAAATCTGAATTTAGATTGGCACTCTAAGTGATATTATGCATTATAAAATTGTCAAACCACTACTCCAGCTGGGCTTGAAAACCTTCTTTGACAATTTTCTGATGGTTAAATAATTTGGAGAAAAAAATGCTACTACACTACATGCAAATGCTGCTCAAAATCTAGGCAGTTCTATTATAAATATAATTATTCCTTACCCCTTGTCAAAATTTGTTGCTTCCAAACATCTATTTCAGCTTCATGAAACAACAAGGAAACCTCTAATCCTGCAAACACATTTAACAATTTATGTAATGTTAGTTATATCCTCACATTATTAAGTTTAAATAGGCACTTTTATCACTTTCTTATGACATGGTTTCAGGCTTCCTAACTCTACCTACTTATTAATATCCTGATAAGCTTTTATTGGAATAAATTCCTCTTAATGTAGTGTATAGAGAATCAAATATAATTTTTTCCATGATAGGATGGGTCCCACAACTTAAAGGAATGAATGAATGAATGAAAGAATAAAATTTAAGTGGAAATGAACATCTTTGAAAATCTGCTGTGTCACTGGCACTACTTAAGTTCTTGATTTTCGTTGTTTTATGTAACCCTGACTTAAACATATGAGGCAGGACATTTACTATTAAGTGACTTTTAATGTTTTCCTTGATATCATACCCTTAACTATGGTCTGCACTAGTATTCAGAACCAGAGCTTGTGTTTGCTGTTTACATACTGTGCTTATAAACGAATATATTATCTTTAGCCTAAACAATGAAATTTCTATTGACCTCAAGATTATCCACAATTGTTCACAGAAGTGTGAGCAGTAGTACTTTTAAATGCATGAAAGAATGAAATCTCGTGATGTCTTGTTAAAATAAGCAACATCACAGTCATCAATTTTATTATCACGACAAGTTTAATGATCAAGATTAGCCAATTATTAAACTAAGAAATTTCTACCTATTATTTTATTTAATCCTCAAAATAATCTCATGTGGTAGGTACGAGACATCAAAGGTGAGGACAAGGTCCAAAAATCTTCCAGAGAGAATCAATAGATCATGTACAAAAAAGGAGAAATAGAATGTCACCAGGATTCTCAGCAGTAACATTGAGAATGGTATAGCTTCATATTTTGTTTGAAAATATAACGAAAGGAATAAAGACTCCTGGAATATTAAGGAGAAAAGTTTTGGAGCTGAGAAAAGAAGCAAATGTCTTATGACTACACCGAGAGAAATTTGTTGGATTTCTTTTTTTCTTTTTTCTTTTCTTTCTACTTACTTTCTTTCCTTCCTTCCCTCTTTCTTTTCTATTTTTTTCTTTTTGCTTTTAGCTTAGAAAAGTAAGCTACGGTAAAAGCATTTATTAACTTAACGGAAGACAACAAAAACAACAAAAGAAAATAAGTTTTTATAAACATGAAATCCATATTATATTATGTGGCTTAGCTATAAAAACAGTCAATTTCATAATATACTTGGTGTTTAATATTGATATAGACAAAATTTGCAGTGTAAATGTTTTTGGAAAGATGGGAGATTTGAGTGTGTGAGAGTGTGTGTGTGTGTTTGTGTGTGTGAGAGAGGGAGAGAAAGAGAGGAAGGTCAAGAGAAAAAGAATAAAACTCTTCTATAAGAGAAATTCACAGATAACTTTCTAAAAGAAAAAAGTAGGAAGTTGACATTTAGAAAGCATTTTTTGTTCAATTTCAGCTTTAACATGTAAAGTACTAAGTCATTGCTCCTATTCTTACATTTAAAAAAGCTAAAAAAAAAATAACAATCTATAATGATTATGGAATCCATGAAAGAACTGGGGTCTCAGGGCAAACTGCCACCCTAAAATCTGGAGAGACAGGCAAATGCAAAAAGTCACAGCTGTCTGCTGCTTATCTGGACCAGAAACATTAGAACCATAAACTGGTAAGAACACTTAAGTGGTAATTTTTACAAATTACTGGAGGCTGAATATAGACTAGTTTAAGACTAGGGAACTCCTGGTGGCTGCAGTTGTGTGTGTGTGTGTGTGTGTGCATGTGTGTGTGTGTGTGTGTTGGGGGTGTGGGGAGGCACACTTTCAAGAGTTTTAACTACAACACTAGTTTCTCAAGGGAAGGAATCAGGAAAGATTGCCTCAGGACTCTGCAAGATAAAGGGGAGGAGTAATTATTGTGATATACACATAGCACATTCTACATGCAAAATATCTTCCAGAAAATATTTTTCTAAATTATTCTATGAGGCTATCACCATAAAAGAGGCTAAGGAAGAAAAATTATACGATTGTACCAATTAATGCAGAAATATGTTTAACAAAATTGGACACTCTCTCATGATAAAAACATTCAGCAAAATTGGAAAGGATGGGCGCTTTCTCAGCTTCATGAAGCAACTCTACAGAAAAAAATAGCCTACTGCCAACAACATGCTTAGTGGTGAGAAACTGGACTCTTTCATCTTAAAATTTGGAAGAAGGCAATGATGTCCTTTCCCATCAATCATGTAGAGCATCATACTGGAATTCTTAACTAGTGCAATAAGCAAGAAAAAGAGATTTAGAATAAGCAATAAAGATATACATATTGGAAAGGAAGAAATAAAATCATCTTTGTTCACAAATGACATGAATGTCTATGTAAAAAAAACCCCAAACCATTAAAATAAACAAGTCAATTAATCATTAATTAGATAAATGGATAGATCGATAGATGATAGATAGGTTGATAGAAAGATAGATAAACAGAATAAGCTAGTATAGGAAAGATACAAGATACATGGCTAATGTAGTAAAGTCAATTACTTTCCTACATAGCAGCAATAAACAATTGGAAATTGTAATTTAAAATAATACTGTTTCTGGTAGCCCCCTTAAAAATACAAAATTAAATATCTAGCTGACAAAATACATATACAAGATTTATATGCAGATTCCCTCAAATTCAGTATCATCAAGATGTTGTTGACTGAAAAAAATGCACAACCTAGAAGTTGAGAATTATGTTTTATTTGGCGGACAAAACTGAGGACTTAAGCCTGAGATGCAGCCTCTCAGAGAGTTATGAGAGACTGCTCCGAAGAGGTAAGGGAGGAGCCAGGATATTTAAGAGTTTTTGCAACAAGGGCTAAGTAGTCAGAACTTCAAAAGATTACTGTTAATTAAAGAAAACCAGATATTTCTATGTACGGAAAGATGCAAGCCTCTGGTCTCTTTGAAATCATTCCTTTGATATGCACCTTAGCTATCTAGGACCAGTATCCTGCTTTTCTTCATCCTGAATCCCCTCTGAGTGCACAGTTGGTGGTGACTGCAGTGGCCGAAGGCTTGGCAGGAGGGCAGCCGGTTTGTCTCCATCCTGAGTTACCCCGGGACTCACGCTCTGGGGTAGCTGTAGTGGCTTGATGGATGCAACATCTTTTGTTTACTGATATAGCAGGCAAACTTTTTCATTTCACAACATCGATTCTTCACACCTTGATGAATTGCTTTAATGCAAACTCAGACAAATCCCAGGAAGCTATTCTATGGGTATCCATAAACTTATAAAATATAAAGTCAAAAAGCCTAGAATAGTCAACACAATAATGAAGAAGAGGAATTAAGTTGGAGGAGTCACACGACCCAATTTCAAGATTGATTATAAAGCTACAATAATGAAGACAACATAGAACTTGTGCAAGAATATACGTGTAGAACAGAAAAAAGAGTCCAGAAGTACACCCACATATAGTCAACTGAGATTTTACAAAGTGGCAAAGACAATTCAATGGAGACGGGACAGTCTTTTCAACAAATGGTGCTAAAACATATGCAAAAATGTGAACCCAGATACAGGCCTTACATCCTTCACAAAAGTAACTCAAGGTAGATCATAGATGCAAATGTGAAACAAAAATCTATAAAACTTCTGGAAGAAAACACAGAAAATCTCGGTGACTTTTGGTTTGGCAGTGAGATTTTAGATACAACACCAAAAGCATGATCAATGAAAAAAGTAATAAATTGAACTTCATTAAAATTAAAATTTATTTTTCTTACAGTGTAAGACATTACAAAAGAATGCAAAGACAAGTCACAGAAAGGAAAAAATATTTTCAAAGCACATATATGAACACATATGTTATTCAAAATATACAAATAACTAGTGAAATTCAGAAATAAACATACAACCTAATTAAAAAATGGGCAAAATAGCTGAATGGATACCTCACCAAAGAAGATAAACATAAAGACAATAAGCATATGAAAAGATTCTCAGCATCATATATCATTAGGGAATGTATAAATGAAACCAATAATGTGATACTCTCATAGCTATTAGAATGACTAATCCAAAAAACACTGGCAATAACAATTGTTGGGTAAGGATTCATAACACCATGAACTCTCATTCACTCCCAGCTGAAATGCAAATTCTCATAGTTGCTTTGAAATCAGTTTGGCATTTCATTAAAAAGCTAAGCATAGTCTCATCATATGATCCAGGAAATATACTCCAGGGTACTCACAAAACTTACTTGAAAACTTATGTCCACACAAAACTTCATGTGAATGTTTATGGTAGCTTTATTCATAGTCACTAAAAACTGGAAGCAACTAAGATGTTTTTCAATAGGTGAATGGCTAAATAAACTGATACAACTGTACAATGGAATATTAGTCAATGATTTAAAAAATGAGCTATCAAGCCATAAAGAACACTGATGAATATTAAATGCATATTGATGAGTGAAAGAAACTAGTCTGAAGAGGCTACATATTATACAATTTCAAATATATGATATTCTGGAAGAAGCAAAACTACAGCTTACAATAAAAAGACCAGTGGTTGCTAAGGGTTTGTGGAAAGAGAGAATGATTGAATAGATGAAGCACTGAGTTTCTGAAGGCAGCAAATCTAATTTGTGTGATTCTATAATGTGGATCTATGGCTCTATATATTTGTTAACATTCATAGAACTTTATCCAAATGAGAGAAGCTTCATGTATGCAAATTAAAAAAAAAAAAAACTTTAGGAGGTTGGAAATCTCAAGGTGGGATCAGAATGTGACACAAACATCTAACTGTACACGTGCATGAAACAACCTCACTAAAATGGAGGACAGTGAGCTGCAGACTTAGGTAACTTTGGGACTGGGTCGAGTATGAAAGACTAAAGGCAAAAGCAACTGTATTCTAGTTAATAAAGTTCTTTCCCACTGTGGTACACATTGGCAATTCGGATATTGTCAGAAATGTGTGCTGTAGTCGAATAGTTAAGTAAATGAATGGTGAGTATAGAGTTTTCTCATCCTTTGAGTGGGAGTTTACAGGTAAGCAAAGGGAAACAAAGGCTAGAATTATTCATTTTAATGGATTAGGGTTGGAGACATCAGTATGAACTTAATATAGATATAGATGGTTACCTGTACAGATATATATAGATATAAGTATATACAATTTAGTGTGTATACATGTTTCTTGTTTTATCAGTTGAGAGAGCCTATGAACAATAACAGCCCAGTAGCAGAGACCACACTTCGCGCACAGATATAGGTTTCTAACACTGTTCTCCAATAAAAAGACCCAGACCTACTTAAAAAAAAATGGCTGATTCTAGGACTGGGACAGGAAATCTGTAACACAATCCTGAAGCACCTTGTAGGGCCAGAAAGTACAGAAGCACTCAAAAATTAAACAAAGCAAAACAAACAACACCAAAATGCCCGCATTATTGAGGTTATGATCAAAGGGCATGTGAATCAACAGAAAGAAGATCCAATGGCCACAGCTGGAAATTTTGAATTGCACAATAAATGAAGTACTATTGAACTATACCACAAAGTACCAGATAAATGTCCATGAGTCACTCTGCTATAAATACTTGACCAAGTAAATACATGGGAAAGAAGAGAAATAACTGTGAAGGAAAATTCCAGTAGTTTACGTAGCTGTATCTCCCTCAAGAGATGGAGTGTAACTCCCTACATCTAAAGTGTGGATTGTGCATCGGGACCTCCTTCCAAAGAGGACAGTGTGGAATGGGCGGTGGGGAAGGAGTCACTTTCAGTGTAAAAACCTGACAAATGCACAGCAAAATGGTCCAGGTTAGCATCAGGTTGATAGTATGCATCCTTGATATGATGTGGTGAAACGGAACTTTATTTCCGTAGTGGTCCTCTCCCAAACCCATACCCAGTCTAATCATGAGAAAAACATCATATACGCTCTAATTGAAATAATCTTCTACAAAAATACCTAACCAGTGCTACTCAAAACAGTCAAGGTCATCAAAAACAAGGAAAAAGTCTGTGAAACTTGTTCAGCCCAGAGGAGGCTACAATAGTCTACAACTAAATGTGATGTAGTCTTCTGGACGGAATCCTGAGACAGAGAAAGGGCGTTAGACAATCATAATGTATGAACATCGGTTTATTAATTGTAATGACTCTAACATACTAATATAAGATGTTAACAATAAGGAAAAATTGGTGAGGAGCATATGGGAATTTTCTGTACTATTGCAATAGGGAAGAACAAATCTGATTCCATATCGGTACACTATTGCTTTTGGTACAAGTTAATCACTAAAGGAATATGCCTATATTAAAATATACATAATGGCCCATCTTCTGGGACCCTGGCTCCCATGTTTGAATGTTAAACTAAAATACTTTTGTTTAAGATTACAGGAAACATCCGGACCAGGGCGACCTATGAATGGCTGCAGGAAAGAAGACATTAACACATTCCCTCCCGAGTCTGGCTGGAACCAGGAGATACTTGCAACAACTTTTTCACTTCACTTTTTCAACAACCTTTTTCACTTTACCTCTTCACCTCCCCCTCTTTGCACTATGGAAGAAACTAGCAACCAAACCCAGGCAAGATGTTTTGTTGGAACACTAGATCTTCTCAGTCTGCTGACTTTCCACATAAAGTCACTATCCTTTGCCCCAACAACTTATTTCTGGATTTATTGGCCTGTTATCTGGTGAGCAATAAGAGCTTGGATTCAGTAACAATATCTTCTCATTTTTTCTGTAAAGTTAAAAGTGTTCCAAAAATAGTTTATTAGAAAATATTATTCTTTAGGGAAAATCCAAGTACGTAGAGAAGAAAGATCTCCAAGTGTTTGCTTTTTAGGAGCAGGAATCAAGCGTTGGACATGGCAGGATGGAATATGACGGCTTTCCTTTTAAAATTAGTATTTTTCAATAAAATTAATTGTAAATAGAATTTCTCTGCACAAAAAAAAGAGAAGAAAAGGGGGAAAGAGGAAAGAAGGAAAGAAGGAAGGAAGGAAAGAAGGAAGGGAGGAAGGAAAGAAAGAAGGGAGGTAGATAAAAGTTTTAGGTTAACCAGCTCTAAATTACCCAGGTAATAATAGGTAAAACAGGGACTTAAACTCAATTCTTTCTGATGCTAAATCCCACAGCATCAGTCACCTTTTTTGCCTTTCATAAAAAGAGGACAAAATGGCTAGGAGAACAGCAAGGTATCTCTTGCTTAACTAGTTAAAAGATAAGAAACTTCATTTCTCATCCCTTCAGCAAATTCATTGAAAATACATTCAGTGCCAGATGTTACGGAGTTGAATAACTTATTTTAGTCTAAAAGAGAAACTTGGACCTTGCTTCAAATGTTGCAAACAGTTAAATCAAATTTAACTGCTTTGACTTTTAATGTGTTTTAAGAGCTGATCTTCATAACCTCTCCTGTCATATATTTTCTGTGTTCTCGTTGATATTGATTGGTAGGGCCAGATTCTGGGGTGCACCTTTAGTTTCAGTTGATGGAGAAAGATTCAGCATCTTTATACAAAGTGAAATCTTGTTTGGGAAGGTTAGGAAAAAAAATAACCTCTGTTGGATTGGAGTGAGAATGTTCTTACTGCAATGTGTAAAAGCTGTTTTGCACATCATTTTATTCACTTCTTAGTCAGTGGAAAATAACATGATTTTTAGGTCAGGGCATAGTGTTTTTCTTCTGCAATGTTTTGTATTGCCCATGTAACTAATAGAAGGAGAATGGGTGAGGTCATTTCCCTCCCTCCCCTTTTTTAATAGCAGATCAGAGGGATGAGGCTAATTTTCTGTGTAATTATTTTAAGATTGAGTTAGAGAATTCTCTTTTTTCTTGATTCTTTTCGCCTGTTGTGTTTTCAGTTGAGAAGGAACACAATCTTTTTAATGAATTGTGACTGTCTAGACTGGAAACAGCTCTAAGATTCAGTCTTAACCCCTGGGGTGAGTTTGGTTGTGTTTTTTTACAGCCCAGTCTGGGTTTTCAGGAGGCCACGTGCATTTCCTCTGCAGTTACATTAGAAAGGGGAATTTTCTTTTATGAAGATTCACAAAAATGACTAGGAGAACAAAACACTAACTATTTATGAACAATAATTATTGTCTATAACATTGTCTAATTATTATGAACAATAATGAGAAAAATGGTTACTCGAATTTATTCCTGTTAACAACTAATGTAGGAAAACTACAAAAAGACTTTCTTTTAGTTAGCCTTTATTGTTTCAACTGATGTAAAATGATATAAAAGCCATTTTTCTCTTCCAAATCACATTTCAAATGTTAAAACAACACCCAGATTGCAGCATATAATCAAAGTTACCATTAAGTTACACATGGGTTGCCTTTTTAATTTTAATTGACACATTAAATATATATTATTATTTATCCCTTTTAAACTAAATTAATAGTCTGTGAACTTGAGGGATTCTTTATGTTAGGCCATAGTAATCGACATCATATTTTACTGCATTGTATTACATTATTTCACACGATTCTTTAATGTTATGGAGAAAGCACCAGAATGAGAGTCAAATCATTGCTAGTCTCCTAGCATTAGCCAAATCACTTGGATAAGTTACATGACCTTTCAGAGTTTCAATGCTCTGGAATCTAAAGTGGAAATAAGATATGCTCCCTGCAGCTTCTAGAGTCATCATCGGTGACAAAGAACATGTGAAAAATTTTTTGAAATTTGAAAATACCTATAACTTTTTAACAAAGATTATAATTAAACATTTGAATTACAGGCCATCACTTCATTATAAAAGATTAAACCTTTGCAAGCAGAGATTTAAATGTATTAATTTAAAGATATATAAAGTTTTACAGGTCAATAAATTCATATTTTATGTATTAAGGCAAACTGAAGAGGCTCTCAAAATTAAAGACAAATATGATTTTCTTAATTTAAAAGAAAACCAACATTTTGACTCAGTGTACCAAGTCCTGTAAACAGAACATGATTAACAAATGTATTATTCAGAAAAGATTTAACTTGAGAATCATTTAATAAATAAGTAAGGATACATTATCAACATATATCAATTATGAATATTCTTTTAATGTTCTTGAAGATACTTGAAAACAATTAGCATATTCTAGTATTTTAAATAACTTTTATATTTTTGTTTATATGATAATTTTTCTTATTTCTACTTAGTGTATTTGAAAACTTAAACAATTTAAACTTTTTTAAATTACCATAAATGACAATTAATACATTATATGTATCTCAGTGTGGAGAAGATTCACTACATAGATTCTGAATAAGTACTTCTAATACATTATTTATAAGCGTATTGCTGAAACAGCATTCTCGCATTAACTTTGCAGCAAAATCCTCAGGTATTAACTTCTTCCTCTGTGACGAGTATACTTTTTTCACTGAGATGTTACAGTTAAACTTGATTCATTTCAGATTACACAATTCCAAAACTATGAAAATTTAAATAAGAGCTTGTTAAAAGCTTAGCCTTACTTTTAAAACCACTTATAAGGTAAAGAAGTTTTACAAATGATATCCAGAATGATTATTTAAAATAGCTATCAAAATTAATTGTTTTGATTGACATAAAAGTAATTTGGAGGCAACTATGAACATGCTACAATATTGATATGCTAATTATGAATTATTACTTATCAAAATAAATTCCCTAAAGATGCACCACTGCTAAGTAACATGCAGCTTTAAAGGTAGTTACAAGTTAGACCAGCCTCCCTCCAAATAGTCAAATTCAGGAAGAGTTAATAATGTATCTTCCATCTGTGTTGTTAAGTTGTAAAATAGTCAAATCTTAAATATGCATCCTACATCTCATGTTTATTTCTATTATTTGCTTGATGTAACAATATGAGGTAATATTTGAAATACAGTAATAGTATATAATCTGATACACATCCTAGTCCATCCCTTAACTACGGCAAAAATGAAATTCTTTACTGATAGTCCTGGAATCAACCTCATAATTTTTTCTAAATATGAAGCTGTATCCAGCCTCTGTACCCTGACACTGAATTAAATCTCAGAAATAAAGTTTTGGGTAAAGCAGAAAAGAATGGCAAAGGGAGCCACAACAGGCTAATCCCCTGAAAACTGTGTGTCCTGCCCTGGAGTGGGAAGTGAGGAGTTTTACAGTAATGGTTCAAAGGGGAGGGTGTGATCAGCTCATGGACATTCTGATTGGTTGGTGGTGAGGTAATTGGGAGATGGTATCATCATCCAACCGGTCTGGGGTCTATCTGCTTGTGGGTAGCATGCAGTTAACTTCTCCCATCTGGTGGGGGTTTCTGTATCTGCAAAACAGTTCAAAGATATTACTATGTATATCCCTTGATGCTTGGGACCTTACCCCAAGGCTACACTGTTATTTCTCTTGACTGTTCCTCCCTTGTCTCTGCATCCCCTCTCTTCCTTAATTAGCAACTGTTTGAACCTACCCATTGGAACTCAGGGAAGATCTGGAGGCTGAACAGAGGCTATTTTCTGTAATCAAGAAATGGGGGACACACAAAAGCTTTTGTGCGCAGGAGACCCACAGGGTCCTTCACAGTTTCAAATACAATAAAACATTTTGTCATCCTTGCTTTATAACTGAACCCAATATTTTTTATTTACATTCTCTCATTGGAGTCTTCATTAAACTAGTGCTCATGGGAAAACAAGCTTTGAGAGGTTAGAGCTTTTAGAAGATCACCATGTTTTTCCACATAGATCCCTAAATATTTGACTGTTGTCAGATTATTCTATGTCTCAGTTTGGAAATTTTAAAATATTATTGTATATTCAGAAGTTATGTAGCCTAGAATGGCTGACTCCTTCTACTGAAATGCATAGAAAGCTATTGTATAAATAGCTTTAAAACCAGTAGATCTGTCAGGTATTTATTCGGGCCTAGAGAGATCATCATTTATTTCCCTCTCTATGCAAGCCAGTGTAAGTCAGATGACAGATGATTGCTCGGAAATGATGAAATCAGAAGAAAGAGGTATTATGTATAGTATTCAGATGTCTGACAACAACAAAATTATATACCTTGATGTAACCATTTTCAATACAGAGATCTAGCTGCCCTTAAAATGGGTCAGCTGGCCCACCAGGCATTCTTGGCCCTTAACAACACTGATGACACTGGTCTTGGTACTTTCTTTTTCTCCTCTTTTATTCATTCTTGGTTCATCAAATAACCTTTTAATTAATCATTTTTAATTGAAGTAATATAGTTACTATTAGTTAATATTTACTTTAAATGCTTATAATGTGCTAGAAACCATCCTGAGCACTTTACACATGAATGACTTCACTTAATCCTCTGAACAATTCTAAAATTCAAAATTTTACAAATTAGGAAACTAAATTTTAATCAGTAAAGTGACAAGATCGAAAGGACATAGCTGGTAAGCAATGGATTTAGTACTCAATCCCAGGTGTGTTCGAATGTAAACTGTAAAATTTGAATCTCAGTAGCTTTCTATCTGTTACGATAGGGCAATCTTGCTCTAATTTTCATCTACATTTTTGGGAGTGGGGACATTTCACAATAGTTTTTTAGTACAACCAACATTCTTATTACAGATGATGAAACTTAGTTTTTAAAATGTCAAATAACTTGCTGAAGTTGCTCAGCTAGTAGGGACTAGCAAGGGACTTGAATCTGAATCTTCCATGTTTAAAGCTCATAATTGTTACAGAGATGGTGTCCCTGTGTACACATACTGGTCCCCTATATGTGTACAAAATTCACTGAGTAACTAAGCAAGAGGTCTCTTTGGAGTAGTTATTTCTTTGGGGAGTAGTGCTGGTTAAGTTCTCTGTATACAATCTGAAGAGTCTCAACATCATCAAAAGCACATTGTAAGTCAGTTTAGGATATACATTTTTCTTCAGTTCATTGACGCCTTAGTTTCAAGTAGACATGGCCACAAATAAACCTATCAAAACTCTCATTTAACATTCTGGATATTCTTTTGTTTGGAATCAATTATTCCTGTAGCCTCTCAATTATCCCTGGGGCCACTGAAGAATTCCATTTTGGGAAAATTAACCTTTTTCCTCCCACCTCAGTTCTTTAAAGCCACTTGCTACTGTTGCAATCTAAATGAGTCAGGAGTGAAAAAATGCAGCCACTGTGCACAAAAAAGATTTTCTGGGACATTAAAGCCTTTCTTTCTCAGCTGTAGGAAAAAAAGGTAAGCATTGTCGAGTACAACTAAATATACCTTGAAAAAATGTTTAAGGCAATCATACAGTGGATTACAGCATGTTATATAAAGTGATCTCTGTATTTTTCTGTTTTTCAACAAAGATGAAAGAAAATTGCATGCATATATGTGTGTGTGTTTGTGCTATCTGTATAGTAACTGTAACATTAGATAAAACTACTTAGAGCAGTTATTCAGATTAAATTTATTGTGAAATCAAGGAGATTATAATCTGGGCAGAAGTGGAGGCAGCTGTACACCGTCAAGTCACTCTACTCAATTCCATTCAGGAAAACTAGTTAAAATCATATTACTTAGGCCCTAAAAAGCTAAGAAAATACATTGATTCTTTATTAACAAAAGTTCTTCAGCACCTAGCATCATGTTCCTAAGTAAGTGTAAAATGAATGCATGGATGAATGAAAAGGTCACAGAACAATTTGTCAACATCCTTTAAGAAACAGCACAATGAAGAAGAAACAATTGTCATCTAAAGTGTTAAACTTTATCCCTATTTTTTTTCCAATTCTAAGGACCCAAGTTATGTTAGAAAACAGCTGAGAGCAATTTCAAAAATAAAACCTTCATAAAATTGTTTTGAAGACACTAGGACTAGCTGTTTCTCTATTCCCACAATGTTGGTTAAATTACAAAGTATTTCCAGTTTTTAGATGGCTCTCCATTTTTTAAAAATACATGATTCAATAAAAGTTTTTGTTATAAACTAAAATAGTCACAGCCCCTTATAGTTCAAAGTAAGGGAGTTTGTCCTATCGTGTTTGCAGTACCTTTTTCTTACATGAGTAATGGAAAGATAAACAATTCCTATGTTGTGTATAAAAGGGGTTCTAGTGTGCCACATATCATTCCACAGGATATTGAGTATGTGAACTCATTTTGCCTTGATATCTCGTGTTTGCTACCAGTTAAGGCATTTTGTAAGTCTTAGAGATGCACTCATGCATTCCGCTTTTGAGTCTTCTCCAACTATAGGTGTGTAAAAGTTTAAAACAGGTGATTTATAACCAAACAGGGTTAAAAAATACTTTTTTTTTTTTTTTTACAAACAGGACCTCATAAATCTTCACAGCAATTTAAAAATAAGTTTATTTTCATTTTATAGATGAGGATACAGATAGAGCATAACTGCTCAATAAATCATTACTAAATGGATAAAGAAAGCTCAGAAAGTTAAGCCACTTTTCTAAGGTCACATAGAAAAAGAATTATTATTTCCATGTTATAGCTTGGGAACTGGCCCGTCCTATTGTTTGTGGTCTACCCTTGGAGTACTGGGAAAGCTTGCACTGAGTACTAGATATCTGCCTTGTGGAAGGTATGTTCTTGAATTTCACTTTTGAGTCAACAATTTTGCATAAGGGCTTGGGCATCTTTCATCTCACCCAGGCATTAATAAATGATTTTTATTTACCTAGACAGATCTATTGCATTTCATTTTTTTCTTTTTATATCATACTAAGTATCTGTATTTTTTTATATGTCTCTAATAAAACAGAATAGAAGAGGCCAGAAGAATTTCTGAATCACTTTAATCTGATCTATTCTCTTAGAATAAGGGTCCCAAGTAGCGGCGTCTCAATTTTAACATGGTATTTCATGAATCAACATCTACTCCGTTAGTTCCTCCTTACCTTTCTATCATTTATAAACTTAAAGATTTCTAGACATTTATAAGAGTTTTGAATTCTGTCTTAAATAATGGTATCTGAGATCTCTCTCTTCCTAAAGAAAGTTTATAGATAGCAGTGGACACTTCAGATTGTTTTCCCAGGACCAGTTCTCTCCTTCATGAACCTAGCCCTGTTCCATTTACCTAGTGCAGCTGCAGAAATGGACATGATAGGCTTAGTTTAGGCAAATACAGCTTTAGACTTTACACGACGACTCCTGCGGTAAGAACTGGGGTTATGTTGGTCCCATTACACTGAAGGTAAGGACTTATATTTCCTTATGCCCTAACAAATGTGACTGCTGTGATTATCTATTGCTATATCACAAATACTTCCCGAACCTAGTGGTTGAAACAACGATCATTTATTTTGTTCGTAATTCTGCAATGTGGGCAGGGCTAGATGGGGATAGCTAGTCTGTAGTCCATGTGGCATCAGCCAGGCAGCTGGAGTAGGGATGGAGGGTTCACTTCCAAGATAGTTTATTTACTTATGGGTCATCAGATGATGCTGGATGCTTCCTGGGAGCTCAGCTGGGAGTCTCATGCTCTTCATGGGGGTCTTTCCCAGGGCTGATTAGGCTTTTTCACAGTGTGGCCACTGGATTCCAAAAGTCAGAGCTCAAAGAGAGGAAGTTAAAACTATCAATACCAGCCTTTTAAGGTCTACGCCTGGAAGCACGTATGGTCACTTATACCATATTCTCTTGCTTAATTAGTCAGAGAGCCCACCTAGATTCAAGGGAAGGTTACATAGATTTCACCTTGAGATGGAAAGAGTTTCGAACTATTTGTGGCCATCTCTAATGTTACACAATAAATAAGAAAGCCCGTAGTACTGATGGGCTTCCATTTATGTGAAATAATGTGTTATCATTTTTAAAGCAAATTTTAATTGGATTATTTTTAGGTGCTATTTATACCATTTTAAACCAACCAGAGTTATAGCAGGATTTAGAAGACAATCTGAAAATTTTTGGTCTGGTTTACAGTCTAAAAATTAATAGTTGGAGAACGAAGAGTGAGAATCAGTAAAAGGAGTATGAAAACTATTTGATTTCTCTTTATATGCTATAATGTGGTTCATAACAAACTAGTTATTAAATGACAAAAGTGAATTAATACTAATTAATAATATGTCAATTGACTTGAGACAAATAAAAATTCCTTTATCATCATGGATGGTTAGTCATGAACTACTTGATTTGTTTTACAATCTGTGGCAGATGTTAACTACATCCTAATTAGTTTACTGATGGTATTCAAACATTAATTGATATCTTACAGTCTTTAGAATTATAAAAAATAAATGATGCTGTAAAAGTCTTGTCAGAAACTATTGATTTATCTGTCATTCTCTCAATCAAAACTTATTTTATCAAGAATGTCCAAACATGCCAGCAATAATAATTTGGACCTAGATTGTGGGTAAGTGATCCTAGATTCCACAAAATTAAAATTTATGTCTGTATTTTTTTTTCTGTTTGCTTGTTTTTTGATTTTTCATTTCCATCTGTCTTATGGTTAAAATAAAAATAATACCAGAGAAATAAAGGCACAATTTATTAAAAAATTTTTCTCTTTCTCTTTCTTCCTTCTTCCTTCTTTCCTCCCTCCCTACCTCCCCCATTCTTTTCTTTCCTTTTTTCTTTTCCTTTCTTTTCTTTTTTTTTTTTTTTTTTAATTCTTACCTCTTAGTGTAAATAACTGAATAACTGAATTGGTACCATTTATATCTAGTAAGAATGAGGTGTTAAATTTTTTTTTTCTGTAAAAGTATAATTGGAGGAACTTATATTAAAAATTCAAACACACTCCTAGAGATTATAGTCTAGTAAATGTAGATGAAATCTGCAAATTAACAAGTATCTCAGATAATTTTGTTCAAGGACTGCTCTTGGAGAAAAGACCTGATTAAAGGGATGAGGAGGATGAAAGGAATGAAAGGGAAAGGGCAAGAAAGGAACAAAATATGGATCTAATTATAACCAAATATAGATCAATTAATCCACAGCCTGCCATAAATATGGGTTTTAATTTCTAATAATGTCTCTGAGATTCTGCATTGTTTTAAATTGTGACATAAATAATTAGATAAATTTGATCAATATAATGCTATTGGAACTTCATTCAGGTATAATCAGAAATTCAAAAAATGCATAATTTTGATTGATTATTTAATACTAGAATACTTAATGTCTTAGAATGAATTAAGACATGATTTTTAAAATGCATATTTGGAAAAAACATTGCCTATGTAACATATCAAAGTAAAAAGATGGCTTAATAAAAATTATCCTAAAAAGTTTCTTAAATTGCCTATAAAATAAAGCATGTATACTTATAAAATCCTGACAGCAATAATGTACAGTCTATAATAAAGAGTAGTTATTCAAAGCACAATTTTACAACCACGCTTAAATATTCCACAGCTCGCAGCACCCCTCTCTTCCTTTCTTTCTCTTTATTTCCCTCCATCTCTCATTTTTTACTAAGTGGTCGCAGTCAAAATTGTACCAATTACATACAGGCAGTTATCAGGGGCCTTGGCCTAGTATTTTTACTTCCTCAGAGCCTGCATGTCTTCATTAAAAATATTGCCTTCTTTGAGATGATTGCTTAATGTTTTAAATGTTTCTCTTTTCTCCCTCTTCCCAAACCCTCTCTCCATGTGTATATACGTAGCTACAGATACACACAAGCATATACACGCTCATATTTGCATCCAGCTACTATACTTTGATGTTGACCTCACACATCCAGGTTTTTATACGTTTTTTATCATTTCAGTAGTGCACATATTAAGATAGTTTAATACTATAGATAATCATAATTATCCCTGTCAAGGCCATCATTTCCATTATCATGTGCAGGTATTTGTACACAACTGAACAACAAAATAAAGATTCTGATCTTGTATTTTATATACCTCAGAGAACAAAATCTACCAACTTAAGTTTAGGTTTGGTATTGCTGAATCTAATAACTGGAAAGATGAGATAATATTTCTGCATCCTTCCAGTCCAAAAATGTAATGCTTCTTTGAGAAACAGAGCAGCTCTGGTACCAGCACAAGTGTGTCTACTATATTTGAAAATTAATCTGGAAATAGTTTGTGTTAATAAGCTGCTTCTGTTTCCATTGGTAAAAGTTGAAAAAAATTATTGATATAACATTGACAGGAGAAACAGCCAAAAAATATAATAAATGTAAATCTGTTACATTAGCTACAGTGTTGAACAGGTATAGGATGCATAAAGTAATGTAAACTTCTTTTAATTTTGTTCTGTAGACTATGATGTATATAATTTTTACTCACCTAGACAAGACTCTAACTCCATCATATTTTTGAAAATAGCCTATGGCTTCTTTGGTGTTAAATATTGGCAACTTATCCAAATAGAATTTGACATTACCAGCTTACAAAAGTGTTATATTTTTGAATATAGTAAATTTTAGACAAAGATAATATATCACAAACTACAAGCTTGGTTGATGTTTTCCTGGGTGGTCTCCTATTCTGTACTCTGATCACATTAAGAGTATGTCTCTGCATAAATGGTGAACACTGAAGTCATTAAAAATTAAAGAGTGGAATTCTTGGGGGGGAACTAGAGAAAGAGAACTTAAAGGAAGGCTGGAGATGGAGCAGTTTAGGAAATTTTCTTCTTCTTTTTATTATTCCTTAATTTATTCTGTTTCATCTCCATCTTCAAAACCTACTTATTGAGTCTTGCTGCAGTAGAGTGAGGATCTGACTGAAGTACATGACTCTGAGGAATTAATACACTATGGAGCTGACTCCCTCTCAAGGTTTATTTACTAGTTAGAAGAGGTAATTTCTTTAATCCAGTGTCCTTGGGGCACAGTGTACCATGCAAAACTCTTCTGTCACTGGACCAATCCCTGCCTTACACAGACACACACACAGATTCATTATTATGGACAATATCAATTCTATTAACAAGTCACTAATGTGAACCACTACCAGTTCTGGTTCAGTGTTAACCACTACCAATACTGGTTCTAGTTCTGCTTAGGGATCTCAAAAGCTATGTAATCTTCCTAACTTCAAGGTTCAGTTAAACATAAAAATCTAACATTAAAGCATTAACTTGTTGAATGTTTAGGATGTTGTGTTAACATCCTTGTGTGAACTCGGCCTAAAAAACAGAACTGGATCTAAAATAGAATTCCCTACAAATCTATTCCAACAATTCAAAATGATCAGGCCTGTTCCTGAGAGAGCTAACCAATTCTAATGTCTCAATCTGGGAGAGGTACTTCTACATGGAAGCCTATATGATAGTATAATGTCAACCATAGAGTTCTTCCCAAGGAAATGTACTGTAGACAGCACCATGGTATTCTGAGGTCTTGTTGTGGCTAAATCTCTTGCACTAATCCTAACACCCTAAATACTCCCCGAAGTGTTTCTCATTAACGGAAAGCTCCTCCTTGTCTACAGTATGAATAAACATAGGTACCATAAAGAGCACCCTTTTCCACATCCTTTCTCTTCAGTGAATTGGTCTCAATGTTTCCTCAACTCACATTTCAAAATCAAGTGGTAATGATTATATCATCCGGGAAGAGAAAAGGAGGCAGAAAGCCTAGATTCTTTGAATATATCTGCCAATTATGAGATTTGTAAACTTGGGAAGTCACTTGACCTCACTGTATATTTTTCTTTCACTATAAAATAAGAAAAATCTTGTCAGTCTCACAGGGTTGTTGTGACAACAAATGAAAAAAAAAATTGAAACACAGTGTTGTGAAAAAACAGTTGTTTTCTGCTTCATTGTACCTAGTCAACTGTTCAATAAGCTGTATGCATATAAATTAAATAGATGATTATTTAATGGCTACAAAAATACATAAGTGAAAGAACCAGCTTTTTACTCATGACCTATGGATAATTTATGTAACACATTATTTATTGATAAGATACTGTTTTCGACATATTAATGGCCCCCAAAAATGTCATGTCTAATCCATCAGCTATGTGATTATGTTAGCTTACATGGTAGAAAGAACTTTGCAGATGTGACTAACTTAAGAATTTTGTGATGGGAAGATTATTCTGGTGGGCCCGATATAATCACAAGAAACCTAATAAGAGACAGACAGAAGGAACAGAGTTGAAGAAGGAAGTGTTATAAAGGAAGCAGATGTTGGAATGGTGAAAGGAAGGGACCAGGAACCAAGGAATATGGGCAAACTCTATAAACTGGGAAAGGCAAGGAAACAAATTCTCTCCTAAAGAAAAAGGGGAAAGTCTTCTCCCTCCGAAGAAACGCAGCCCTTGATTTAGGACTTCTGATCTCCGAAACTATTAGATAATAAATCTCTGTTGTTAGAAATGTAAGATAATAAATTTAGGTTGTTTGAAGCTACTTAATTCATCATAATTTGTTACTTTAGCAATAGGAAACTCATACAGATTCTATGTGCTGAGCCCTGTTCTAGCTGATGGATACACATAGATGAACAAAATGGAGAAATACGCTGAACATTGCGCTCTACATTTCACATGAAGTCATTTTTTTACAACAACCGTACAGGCAGGTGTAATAAGCCCCTTCTTCATAGATGAGGAGACTGGAAATCATAGTGTGTCCAGGGTCACACAACTAATAGGTGAGCTGCCTGTCTTCAGAGACTTTGTCCTTTACACTCATTGCATTACCTCCTCCAAATAACCTGAAGGTACGTGGCAGCGTAATGGAGGTTATGCACCAAAGATTCATTTGCTGGGATGTGACTTGTTTTGCCCCATGGGGGAGCAATGGAAGAAGAAAGAAAGTAAGGAGAAGAGGTTTACTTTGTATAGATTCCTTTGAAGAGTTGGAATTGAACTCACATAACGCAAGGTAAGTCTACATACCCAAGCCTACTAAAAAAATAAAAGTTTTTCTTTAACTCAAACTTTTTTTAGTTATTGCTCCATTGACATTAATTTCAGATTTTTATTTGTGTTTTTGTGAACCTTTTTATTTATATTTAAAAGGCCAAAATAAAACAGAAATGATGTCATTATATCATTTCCTTTAACATGTTTATTTACTAGTTAAGTATTTGGGAAATCATCATGTAAGTGAGAATTTTAGTAATTATTCAAGGGACTATTAAAAGCACTCTTTTCTCATCTCAAACACTTTTCTCTCCAACCATCTCTCCCTACTGTTTATCTCACTTTTCCATCTCCTATTTGTTCCTAGGTGAATGTTTCTACTATGAATGCCTATTTCTCCTTATCATCTTTGTCTACAAATAGAAGACTAATAGTAACTACTTTAATTCTACTTTAAAATTAATTCATGCATAAGTTTCATATTACTTGATGTTCAGTGATGAAAGTTCTCATACAAACTATGACGTTTTCATTATTCAAAAGGGATAGGAAGAACCTGGGAATATAAGGTCACATTCGTGGGCTCAAAACGTATTACAGAAACCCAATGAGAAAAATATAAGCTGGTTCGTTAAGTTTTAGAAGAAGACTCACATAAAATTTAACCCTTTTTGTTGAACAAGAGAAAGTAATATTTGAAGTGCAGTAAAATTATAGATACTGCTTTATATTAGGAGACAGAATTTTAAGTAATCTGACTTTTTGAATAATAGAATGGATTGAAGAGAAAGGCTAAAATATATTTTAACAAAGGTGTTTATGGATAAAATTTATTAACACATACCCACTTCCTGAATATTTTGAGAGTTTTGGTCAAAAGCAAGTTGAAGAACCCCGAGATCCACAGAAGTTACTTCTAGCCCTGACCTCATCTTATTTATTTATTTGTTTTCACTAACTGGAAAGCACATTTATTAGAAATGAAAAAAAAAAAAAGTATCCTTTTATAAAGAAGGCCTTGCCTGAAGATTTTTCAATGAGAGTGAAACAGTTGCAAGCCTAATAGTCTTTTTCCCTAAAATAATTTATTTTAAAAAGTCATTAGCTTACTAGAGAAAAAGCTGATGGAGGCCCTTTAAGATTTCTATTTTAAATTTTAGGGATTTACATTGTTCAAAATCGGTTGCAGATCCGAAAGCCTCATGTATGTGTGTACGTGTGAGGGAGGGAGAGGAAGGGCAGTATGGATGTAAAACCCTTGCCCATTTTTTAATTAAATATTTCTGAAAATAAAAGTCATCCTAAATGACATTAAGAAAAACTTCTTCCTTGAGATATTTACGTGTTTTCAAGTAGAAAATACAGTGTTAACTTCTGGACATGTCATTATTATGTCTCATAGCCAGTTTAGAAATTTCACTTTCTGATAATTTTCTTATAAATTAAGTCTTAAAATTGCCTCCATTATTTCTACTACTCTGCTGCAGATTTAACAGTGAGTGAGTTTAATAAATTGTAAACATTACCCAATAATGTATATGTCATGGAGAGAAAATAAATATATGCCGACTCTGTTAGTTTTTCATTCTAAGAAAAAGAAGAGTTGGCTGAAAATAGAAACCTAGGAATCTTGGAAAAGGAAGATAATAACATACTTAGCACTTTTCTAAGTAATTCTTTTTCCATTATCTTAAGCTATTTAAAAACCTTTGTGCTTGATAACCTGAATTCCATAAGAGGTACTATCTGGAGGATAGTGAAGGAGTTGATCTATTTGTTTCTTCCCTCGTGGGACACTTGATGAGCTGTGTTGCAATCAACTACTGTTACTTCCAAAGACTTCATATGTCAGAGGGCAATGACCATCGGGCCAGGGTCATCCTTGAAGTCAGGCACAAGAAATGGCCCCAATAATGTAATGATATGTACAATTATTTAAGGGGAACAAAGGTAAGGTGTGAGAATAATTTTGCCTTCTTTTGTAACTAGTGAAACAGTCTCTTCATTTATGAAAGGAGGGAATCTACTCAATATCTTAGAATACATGTCTTGGGCGTTGTCGTTGTTCCCTTCCTCTCTTGGCTATTTCTTCTGAACTTCTATTTTACCCACGGTCTTTCAGATTTGCAAGGTGCCATGAAAGAACTTCCTGTCTTCTTTATGTTCGAAAACAATAGTCAGGCTTGTAGTGCACACAAGAGTCAAAAATTTGTCATATATTCAAAGGCACTTGTAGAATCTCAGAGCTATAATTTTATTTTTTTATTTTTTATTTTATTTTTTTTTACTCCCCCCCACCCTCTCCGTCCCTGTCCTCTAAGGCATCATCCATCCTCGATTTGAACTCCCTTTGTTATACAGCAACTGCTATAATTTTAAAAGTAATGAAAATAATAAACGATGCTTCCATAATATTGGAGGGTCAGGCCTCCAAGGAACTTAGGCTATGGGGAGTAGATAGGATAGATAGATAGACAGATAGATAGATGATAGGTAGGTAGGTAGATAGATAGATAGATAGATAGATAGATAGATAGATGATAGATTAGAAAGGTAGATATTCTGACATAGCATTGTCCCAATAATGACTAAGAACATAGTCCATGATTTCTGAGACTTTCTTTGCTGCTTATATTGTTTGCAGATCCCTTCTAATTCAATGATCATTTTCAAAAAAACTACCCAAATAATCTAATATTAGGTGATTTCCAACAGGGTACCCAGGAATTCTTTCCACTAATTTTTAAAAACAACTTTTTGAAGTAATTACTTCATATATATGTATGCACACACACACACACACACACACACACATACACAGAGAAAACTAGGTAGTGTAAGTGACTTATCCAAATTTAGCTAGGAAGTGGAGAAATGGAAATGTCAACAAAGACCTTTTGATTTTATGGCAAAATGTCTTTACAGTGTTTCTTGTCTTTTTAATTATTTGAATGATTTTAACAAAAACAATGTAGCGGTAGGTGTTAAGTAAAAGTCCCATAAGTAGAAATAGAATGAGGCACCTTTAAAAGTTATAAATTTTTTTACAAATACATTATTATATGAGCTCTTATGAGGTGTACTATCCAATTATATTGTCTTTCGTGTTATATGTCAATGATGCTATTTTTTTTTCTACCTTAATCTGCAATGTGGGAATGCCCTGAATTTGAATGGGATAGGGGAAACTATATCTATCTTTTAAGTTATATGAGTGTATTCAGTTAAGAATACATTCCAATCTATTAGGATGTTATATTATTGCAGTATTGTCCTCACACAGAAACAGGGACATTCATGAAAAGAAAAATAATAGGTTCTGTGTTAATAAGATCACGGGATGGTACTGTCAAATATTCGTTCAAGATGTACCCCATACATAAAGTCCTAAGAAAGAACTTAGTCTCTGGCCCTAGCATTACAGTTGTACGGTCCTGCGGCTAACATGTGAGAAATGGGTTAAGATCCTACATCTTCTAAATCTATATTCCAGAAGCTGGCATCACTGGCACTCCAAGTAGGCTGTGACAAGGAAGTTTCCAAGGAATGTAGCAACAATTCGTAGTTACGTTAATGAGTCATCTCTGTTGAGGGAGTAGGTTGAAAAGGCCAAGAAAAACTCCTTTTGGAATTTTTGCTGAAAAGTTATCATTAATCAAATCAATGAAAGAAATCATTGAAAGTCCATATTATTTTCTAATAGGTAGAAAAATCCTATCAACTAATAAGAATATACCGAGTTCCTACTTTATGTTTAATATAGACATACGGATCGAGATATTTTCTGCCATTTTCACTTGTTCTTGAAACATATTGTGCTAATTCCTAAGAAGAATGGAATACTAAGTGATGAAATAAAAGTCAGGCAAATTTTGATTGGGGTTTAGGAAAGTTAAGAATTATGAGGCTCTGTGCAATCTTATCAAATAATTTTGTGGTAACTTCTAATTGTTATCCACGGCAATCTTTCTAGGTTCTGTGTGGATCAGATTCAGAGAGTTCTGAACAGCAATGTGAAGAAATAGGGAAGAGGCACAACAGTACATAAGTCAGAGAGAACAATGAATATAAAATAGCTAGTTCAAAAATTTCTTTACAGGTAGATTTTGTTTCTTTGGTTAAGAATCTTACATTTAATAGATGATCACTAAATTCACTCTTGAGACAAAAATATCCCTTTAAATGTGCAAATCATCCTTTCATTTTTAAAATGATGGAAATAATGCAATTTGTTTTCAGGCAGCTCTCAGTCCAAACAGGAGTGAGAAGAACTTGGAAGTTAGATTGTTTGTGTTTGGTTAATCTATGTGTGTAATATGTGAAAGAAATCTAATCTTGCTTCAATATTTGGAGAAAGATATGCCATTTATTAAAAACTCTGGGGCAGTCATTTTACTGCAAATGTTCTTTGCTTACCAAAATATTCATTCAGCAAATATTTATGGAGCATCTTCTGAGCTCCGGGCAATGAAATCGATACAAGAGATTCAGAAATGAATAGGATAAACTGCATTTTTTGAGGAACTCATAATCCTGTATGAGATGTATGCATTGGAAGCACTGCAGTACAAAAGCCACTCATGTCATAGAATTTAGTACAAAGTTTTATAGGTACACTGAAGAGGAAGTGATAAACTCTGACAGAAAAGGGTTGGAAAAAATCTTTACAAAGACATTTATATTTCTAGTGGGTGTAAAGGGACAAGTAGATCATTTAAACATAAAGAAGTAGCTGAAATTCCATTAAAAACTTATCCTGAAACAGGTCAAGTAAAGTCAGTCCATTGGATATTTACATGTGATTCCTTTTATAAAATAAAATACCAATATCAACACAAAATTTTATCTTAGTGATACTGTAAGTACGGTAAAAAAAGTACTGTGTTTAATAAAATTTTAGAAAATCATTATGTAACATTAGAGTTTACCTATGACCTATGTCTGTTTACACAACAATGTTTCAGAGTAAAGAAGGAAAGGATGGGAATGTGATATTCTGCTTCCCTTATGCCAGTGCTTTTCACTGGTGTGGTTCTTAACATTTTAGGAAAGAAAATTGTGTTTTGTAAGATATTTAATGTCCATGGGCCCTAGGCTCTACATACAGGTTATACATTCCAGTTATTTTAACAACTAAAATACTCTTTCACGTTTCCAAATACATCGGGTGAGCATGGAGTTGTGGAGGCTAATAGCACCTGGTTGAACAAAGGAGGCATCCATCAACATGACTTGATAAAAGCATGGGTTGGAAAAACAACTCCATGTTGCCTGGTCTTTGGAAGAAAAATTACTGAAATGGAAAATTTCAAGAAACTTCAAAATTCCAAAAAGTTCAATTTTTTGTTTGCCTAGTATATGTGTGGTAAGACTATACTTCTGAAGGCCCAAATATCATTTAGCATCCTTTCACCAGGAGTTGTCTAAGAGACAAAACATGAGCAGAAGAAGGCTATAGAGCAGGAGGAAAAGGAGGAGAAAGGGGAGAAACTGATCACCACTTATTTTTAGAAAATGATCAAAACTAATCTCATTGTACCTTCCATCCTAATTTATCTGAGTCAAAGCCATGAGTCATCAGTAGAGTTTATAAATAACCCTCTTTACACATAATTTTAATCCCATGTGGCTTTGTATCTATCCTAATCTCACCCATTGTCCCACCTCCCTGACCTCCTTGTAGGAATTTCATCCATGACTCTATCAAGTTTTCATTGCGTGTGGCTTCAGTGAATATATTGCATGCCTCCTCACATGACTTATATTTCACAGTCCATCTCTGTAAATATCCTTTTGCACATATTTTCAGCTCCTTTTCTCCTTTGTCATTCTCCATTATACTAGCTAAACCCCCCATTACACCTGGCAAGAGAATATAGCTGGAACAAATACAAACTTCTTCAGGAGAAATCACTACTAGGCCTCCATCATTACTTAAAAACCCTACTCATCTATTCTCAGAATGAACGATATCTCTCCTCCTGTCAAACTATTAATTCTTCTTTCTATTACTTGAGGAAAATAGAAAGGATCACATTAGAACAACTTCATCATATCAGTACCAAATCTCTCAGCTTGCATTAATCTCTAGAACTGTTTATTTTCTCCATGAAATGAATGTTTTTGCCTGCTTTAATCTAAGTCTAATACTTCTATTCATATCTTGGATCCCATTGTCTCTTAGCATTCAGCGGGTTGTATCTTCAATTATCATCTTTATTTCCTCCATCAAGTTCCCCCTTTTGTTAGATTATACCCATGAGAACACACATATACCTTGATATCTTCAATTTTAATGAAATGCTCTTTCTTCACCCATGTCACATCACCTCACCAACAAATATGTTTTTTTATCTAAGCCTCATTGTTATTTTTTCCAGTGGTTGCTCTTGTGATTATAATTTGCCTTTAATCTAGCAAGTCTACCTTCATGTAATTACACTCTGAGGAAAGTAGAGGCAAAATAGGGTAAATATTAGGAAAAATAATAGTTGAGAAATTTCAAAGTTTCTGCACAAACCATAATCCATAGGTCCAGGAAGCTTATAAAATCCTAAAGAGGGGGAAAACTACAAAGAAAAACTTACTTAGACACATTATAGTCAAACTTATGAAAACTAAAGATAAAAAGAAAATGTTAAGAGCAACCAGAAACAAAAACACATATCACATGCAGTCTTGCAAACAGTAATGCGTGTGATGGCTGTCTTCTCACCTGAAAGAATGGAGGCTGGATGACAATGGAATAACATCTTTAAAGTGCTAAAAGAAAAACCATAAGAAAACAAAACAAGAAACCACTAGTCAATCTAAAATTCTACATGCAAATAAAACACAATATCATTCAAAATGAAAGTCAGAGAAATACACTTTTGGATATATAAAGGCCAAGAGAATTCAATTCCCATAGATTTGCACAATAAGAAATGCTAAAAGACTTTTTTTTTCATTCTGAAAAATATGACTTCAATTACAAATACAGCAGACAACTTGATATTGTCCTACAGCTCTCATATGTTCTGTTCCTTTATGCAACTCTCTATTTTCTCTTCATGCTTCAGCTTAAATACTTTCTAATGATCTCTCTTCAAGATCACTCAATTTTCTCCCTCTTGCTCAGTTTGTTCATTAGTTTAATGAATTATTAATTTGTGATTATTGATCTACATATCATCTGTCTATATTCTCTTTATATATATATGTTTATATATCTACATCTCTGCATATGTATAGAACTATATCTACATACACATCTACATGTACTTACGTCAGTATTTTTCCTAGCATTCCCTTTGATTCTTTTTTGTAGATTCTATGTCTCTGTTAAAATGTCCCACCATTTTACACCTGTTCTCCATATTTTCCATGAAGCCCATAAGTTTCAATTTCCTGTCTGATAATTCAGCATCTTCACCTCTAGGTTTGTCTCTGTTAACCATTTCTTCTTTTGAATGTGGATTACATTTACTTGGTTGGTTGAGTGTCCTATAATTTTTTTTATAGAAGATCTCTCTCTGCTAAACAGTCTAACCACCCAGTTTTAGAATTGCTGTAGGTTTCTGTTTGCTCTTTAGAGTTGCCTAAATTTTTCTACAGCTCAGGAAATGTATTTCTATGCTGTTGACCTTCCTCTTGCATTCAGCATATGTGTAGCTTAATCTCTGTGGTGCCAGAGAGGACGTTTCTTACTTCTCAGACTTCTGCAGGTGAAAGCCAGCAACTTCTCAGATTTCCTTCAACTCTCCCACCCACTACCCTCTCAGTCTTTGGTTCCTAAGAGACCAAGGTGCTTTGTATCTCAGCTTTCCTTACCTGCTTTTGGTATATTGCACTCATGCATGTAAAGCAGATCTGTGGGAATAAGATAAAGAGTGGGTGAAATTTATACTGTGCCTGGGATATCTTGGAATTCTATTCTGCCATCCAAGTGTACATCCAAACATTAATGATTTGTTAACACTTAGTTTAACTTTTTCTTATTCCAGTCTTTAATATGTTCATTATGTTCTCTCCACTCTATCACTTTGCCAGGGATAAAAAAACAGCTCAGAGTCTCCTTCTTCTACAAATGTTTTCTTTCTCTGAAATTTAGTTTAGTTAGGTTTCCTCGAATCTTCAGCTTTCTGGTAAACTTAAAATATATTATTTTTTACCTTATGTGGTTGTTTTTGTTGTTAGTGTGAAGACTAAAGTCTCTAACAACATTTTAAGTTCCAACTAGAAGCAGACATTCTCTTATATGCTATTATTTTAGATTCAGACTCCCATCTCTTTTTACTGTAGATTGTATTTGAAAGTCTAACGTAAACAAGTTGGAGATGGTCTGTTTGCATATATCTCATCCAGAGAGAAAGTATGAGGATTTAAGGCTAGAATATCTGTATTAAATCCTATTAAATGTGGCTTAATCATTAAAAATTCTTGAGGTTCTTTCAATCAATGGGAATACTGATCAATACTACTTAATAAAACTAGTTTCAACAGACTTTCCCATGACTTAAAGATTAGAAGTGAAAATGAACTAGAGTTCATGAGAACGCCTTATAAACTTTACGATCTTTAAAGTTTTCTTTATGAAAACCTGCTGGTTTTCATACCCATTAATAATACTTTTTGAATCAATAACGGTTCTAAGATTGTAACTTAGATGCCTCCAATTTGTAAAAAAAAAAAAAAAAACATGCATTAACAACTGCCATCAGTTCTGGTGAATATTGCTGACAACTTCTCAAATTCTTCATCCACTGTGACAGGATATGATTTTTTTCCCTTGAGAAATACGCACAGTATAAGTGCAAGTCAGGTGATATTTCACATACCTAAGGGAATATCTCTATTAACAACTTATTACTAATTCATTAGTCATTCAGAATATCACACCTACTTCTTGACTAAAATATATATGTACATATTTAATGTCAACCCAAAGAAATTCTTTCAAAGTCTATAAATCTAAACCAAATATTTTTTAAATTATAAATTTACAGCTAGAAATATGATGGACATGAAATGGGCAGGAAATGGAAATGTAAGAGATAAATTTCATGTTAGTAGATTTAAAAAATGTGTTTGATTTCAAAGTATGAGTTTAAAATTTTTTTCTGTTTTAATATTTACCATAATTTATTTATAGTCCTAGTTCAAGTATCCTTTCTTTGCAACTTAGGACATTTAACATTTGTATGGTAATATTATTTCTTGGTAGGAACTGTATGAATTTTAGGTTACTTTAGATTGTTAATGAGATCTAATAATAATATTTCTGATGTCATCAATTTTCAACTATCCAAGTAAATGTTAACAAGGTTAACATGGGTAATTGGAATCCATACATATGTGCACAATTTCTCTTTTTTTCTTTGCTTGCTTGCTTGCTTGTTTCAAATAATAGCTTTGAGTGAAAGAGAAACGATTGACCTAAATTATGTCTCCTTTTTCTTCCACCTTCCTTAAAGGTGCTAATGAGAACCGTGGGGTCGGGGGAGCTAAAATAAAGTCAGGAAAGAAGCATGAGCCAACTAGAATGGCAGTTGGAAAAAGATATGAACAGAGACAAGTTTAAATAGAAACTGAATGAGGAAATTACAAAAATGTTTGTGAAACCCAATCTGTATAAAACATAAAGATCTTCTGAAACATGTAAAGTAAAAACAATAGAGGGTGTGAAATGCATGCAATGTATTTCAACATGCGTTTAGGGAGCATTATGCTACACCAAACACTGAGTTTAATATGAAGTCACAATGATAATATCAGGCCTCAGATCTGACCTATATGACTAATAAGTTACAATGATGTGTTATTATAGTTAAGAAAAAATTGTATAAAAATATTTATCAAAGTAATCAAGGTGTTAATAAATGTTTCATTACCAGTATGTCCAATGTTAACTGTGAAACAAATTGTTTTAGTAAAGATTACTAAGTGATTCCTCAGAAAGAAGAGATAATTAATGGCTAAGAGAACCAGAGAAGGAAGTATTTGCTACTTCAATTTTTTATACTGTAATTACAAAATATCATCAAAGGTAGGAAGCAAACGATAGGGGAAGAAACCCTCTCCCAAAGTATAAAAAATATAGCTAAAAATGACAATAAAACTCACTGTGTCCGTAAAGATGATGTAATAATGACAAAAAAACATATATACTTGGAAATAAAACACTTAGTAATGATATCTAATATTTTGCATTGTAACAAATTTTTAAAAACTATGTTTATTCTAAGTAATCAATTGTGGCTATCCTTTCTGAAAGGCATGCAGTCTAGAAGGGAACACATCAACAAGTCTGAGTGGATCTACTTTAATTTTATGCTTTGAATGACAACATACAATGTCAAGTATGCCTCCAACACAAGGAAACAGACACGACGTTTCAAGACAGAGCAGTTAGTCGTGATACCACAGTTAGTATTCTCTCCTTACCAAACTCCATTTGTCTTGGCTCCACTAGTTCATTATCCCACATCATCTGCAGCCCAAACCTCCTGACCTCTGAGTGTGTTGTTTGCATTTTCTCTGGTAGGCATTGTGTTCTCTGCCTTCATTTTTCTCTTTCTAAAACTGTAAGCTTTATAGTTAATTTTTAAATGTTAATGCCTCTGCTGGCTACTATTTCAGTTTCTGAACATCTGGATAAGGAATGAGAACATGGTTTTTCCTCTATAAAAGCAAAATGGTATTCTTAAATATCCCTTTCTTTTCAAATATCATGAGCTTCATCATATTTCCAATTCCCATCTACTCGAGTCCAAACTGCTGTAAGTATCCCCTTAAGACTTTCTTTTCATCCCCGCTATTCTAAGTCATCTCATAAATTACAATTTCTTCATAAATTTCTTTGATTATATTCCTTTCCTCCAATATCTCCACTGCCTGTCTCTAATTTCCTGTCATTTAGCATTTGAGTCCATCCCTAATCTGTGTAGAACATTTTCAGTCTTATCTTTTACTACTTTCTCATGTGATTAATACAAATTACTTGTATGTTGTGTTTCCTTTTTCCATAGTGTGTCCTGCTCCTTTCTCACCATTAGGAATATTTTTCTCTTGGTCTCTGTTTATTGATATCCCATCCACTCTTCTAAGTTTAGTTAAGTATAGCTCTCTATAGGCTCTATGCAACCTCACAGGTATTTAAAATGCAATATATCTGAAACTTAATTTATTATTTTTTTAATACCCAGACCTTTATGCTTCTATCTGTGATCTGTATACCATGGTTAATGGCATCATCAGAAAAATAGCCATCCAGGAAATAAATCTGAAAACATCCTTGCCTTCTTTCTCTTCTGTAAATCAATTCTGATGTGTCATTTATATCACTCGAACATGTCCTTTCCACTGCATTCTCTGCAAATACTGTCTTAAGTCAGGTGTTTACCAATTTTCACCAAGGTTTTATAATAATAGTCAGGGCTGGCTGCTCCCCACCAATTTCATCCACTCAATAACCACTAGCGTGGACATCTGTATCTGGAGGTCTCAGAACCAAATTATACTCAATATATTTCGAACTAAACTCAACTCACCTCTCTCTCAAATATGATGTCTTCTCAATTCCCTCCACTTTTAATGACATCCTAATCAAACTGGTTACACAAGCCAGTGACCCTGGCGAGCGGTGTGCTGGAACCAGCTCTTTCCTGCCTTGTGAGAGTCAATGGTGCACATTTCTCCCAACCCCAAATTGGTGACATCATGCTGATAGGTTGAAATTCACCTTCATGGGAATATTTTTATCATGGAAATTGGCAAATCACACAAGTCAGCATTTTCAATTTTTCATTTTTGTTGTTTATCAAGGAGCCAGTTTACCAGCACATCACTGGGGGCATTCACCATGATAGCTATTCTCCTTTTCCAATTCATCTCAAATACATCAGGGTTTTAAAGATGTTTAACTTATCTCATGTTGGATTATTGTTTTAATTCTGATATGTCTATTTATACTCAAAGTGTATCACTGAAATAATTTCCTCAAAATTTTTATGCTTTCTTCCTTGGAACACTCCTACAACACTGCTATTAAAATGATCTTTCTGTAAGGAAAATCTGATTATATAATTCTTCTATTTAACATTCACAGGAGCTCCAAAATACTAGAAAATAAAATACCAATTCCTACATATGTTTGTGGAGGCCATTTGTAGACTGTGTGGTCTTTACTTATCTCTCCAAAACAGTCTTCTCCTGCTTGGTGTCAGGTATCCAAATACTGTACCTGTGGAATTATTTTCAACTCTCTCAGATTCAAGCAGTCTTCTCATACATTTCAAATGTTATTCATTTTTATTTCAGTACCCATTTTGCAAGCTCAAAATGCCCTGCCTATCCAAAATCCAACTGTGAAATCTCATCTGGTAAACTATTCCAGATTTTTTCACTTACGCTCATTTCCATCTTGTCCTATAAATAAAACTTCTATTACTATTAATGTAATGCTTTGTAACATGAAAGCACACGCATTCACATTTTTAAATTCATTTTTGTATTCTTGGCTCCTGGCTTAACCTTGGTGACTATCCTACACATAGCAATAATCAACATGAAAAATGTCAGTCTCAGTGACAGAGATCTCTTTTGTTCCTTTTTTCATTTAAGTCAGGGGGCATTTACTGTATGCCGTCTGTATACCAAGAACTGTGCATATGGGTTTTAGATCCTTCATGATGTGTGTACTTGTAGTGTTGTCTTATGATTAAAAGGTTTAATGTTTGTCTTATGTGTGTGCAAGTAACTTTCCTCTAAGAATTATGGCAACAGGTTTGCCCTGTAGACAATATTATTTAGTTTTAAAGATACCATCTAGGTTTGATAGGGCACATACTGTGCCAATGAATTTAGGAATTATGGCTAACATATTCATTGCATTTATATGTATCTATCTATCATCTATCTATCCATCATCTATCATCCGTCATCTATTCATTCATCCACTTTATATTACAAAGGAGAATTTTAACTGCTAAATGTATATGTGTGTATTCATTTAGTTTCATAGTATTATCACTCACTTTCTATAAGTGAATTAACTAAACAGAAATTAAGCAAACTTTCACAACATCACACAGGAAATAAGTGGAGAAAATAGTATATAAACCTAGGCAGTTTGGCTCCAGAGTATATGATTTTAACTGCTATGTATTGACTCAGTTAGTAATTGATAAAATAACCCAGACACTTAGGAAAAAAGTGCAAAGATGGGTCTTCTTTTAAATTTTTAAATCACCTCAAACTTTGTTTTCTGTATTGTAAAAAAAACCAGTTTCTATAGGTGGGATTAAGGAAAGCATCATGGTGGCTGAATCAACTCTTTAGGATACTTCCTGATGGAAAAACAGGTGTCACCAAGGAGAAGCATGTGTGGGTAAGAGAGTATATTTATGGAACACACCAGAGATTAAAAATAATTATTTTATTTATCAGAAATTATATGAAGTTGTGGGGGGCATCAGACTTAAGTGAATGGTGTTTAACTATTTTAAAGTAAAATCTGTTGAACGAGACAAAAGGAAAAAAAGGAAAAAGATAATTTTAACATACAGCAATTATTTTCACTTTATGGAAGTCTAAATAAATTCAATTCTTTGCAGAAAAAAAGGTTTTTCTTTGTAGCTCGATGCAGCACATTCCTAAATCAGAAATATTTTGTTCGGAAAATAATGTTAGTAAGATATTTTAAATGCACTGTTTAAATATATGGATTTTGCTGATTTTACATTTGAAATAAGGCACAGCTCATGCAAAATATTAATTGATTTATAGCCAGCTGAGTTGACTGTGATTTCATGGAGTGCAAATGTACTTACAGTAAGTGTTATGACCTCTCAGGAGAGAGTCCACAATATTGAGCAAAGCAGCATTGAGCAAAACAGCTACTGGAAAAATCTGAACAAATTTCTGCCTAGCTTCTAATGTGTCTGAGGGGAGCTTTTGTTTGTAGATGGTCTTGCTGCTTTTGCTATCATGTCGGATTTTAGCCAGACTTATAATATTTTCCAATTATGGGCAGAAAAAAATGAATAAATGGGACTGTGAAATATTAAGATATGATCACAGACTAGAAAAGAGAGGCAGGAGGCCAACCAATTCCCATTTATATACCATATCAGTCTGCTCTTCTCCTATGTGGTTTACTACCAAATTCCTTCACTTTCTCTCTTCTCTGTTTACCATCCCTCAGCTGGCAGGGCTGAAAAGATAAGGACCCATCTCCCTAGGGGAATCAGTTCCTCTAACAGTTAATCAACCTGCTAAGTGCTGAAGCACCCAAGGTAAGGCGTCCAGGGAGTTGGAAAGGACAACCTGCCTTACAAGAAGCATGGCTTCCCAGAGACATTTGGAAGTTTATTGATTTTAAGAGAATTGAAAACTTGGACGTACGTGCTGTTTTCTCAGAGGAGTGTATCAGAGCACTATGACCTTTCTGGCTCTGTGTCTCTGCTTTGGGTAACAAGAGAGTCATTGTCATGGCTTAAACATTGTGCTGGGAAAACAAATATCACAGAAGGATTTTAAGAAATCTGAACTGTAGTTCTCTTATGGATACATTCCCATTATTATTAGTGACTAACTTACGCAGAGAAATATCTCTTTTATCCTGTTTCTTCTCTAGTTTTTGCGGCCCCAGAATGTGTCTAACTCATCTTTATGTTCCTTTAAGTCCTAAGAGTGTGTCCTTCCTTTTGTAGGTTCTCAATATGGAAAGAAGATAGTTATCTAAACTCCATGTGCCTTTTGAAATATTTCAATAAGAAGCACCAAAATATCAGCTTGGAAATGTACTTAAAATCAATGTTTTGATTTTGAATATTTATTTTTTAATTTGATTTTAAAACTAAGAAGAAGTCCACATAATGTCATAATGTGTCTAGCATTCTTATTTTCCTTAAAAAGTTATTTTTGCATTCAGCTTACCTTGAAATATTCTTGCCAGTCTCAATATCATTTTTTTTTTTTTTTTGGCCGCACCATGAAACTTCTGGGATCTTAGTTTCCTGGCCAGGAATCGAACCCAGGCCCGTGGCAGTGAAAGCACAGAGTCTTAACCACTGAACCGCCAAGGAATTCCCTCATTATCATTTTTAAAGTGAAGAAATAAAGTACCCAACAATTAAATATTTTTACTGTTGAACAACAGAATTAAAACCCAGCAAATTGGAACCCAAGATTAGAGTTTTCCCACTATACTATGCCTAGATCAGTTTTTTTCAAATGTTTAATTTTAAAAACCAACAAACAGCCATATGGAAGCAAGAATTTTGCTTTTTAAAATTTTCATTGTATACATATATATTTTAAATGTCAGAATAAGGAAAAAATATTTGTGTGACTAATACAAGTGATGACAGGGGTTATGGGACTTAAAATGGTTTGACATCATGTTTTAAAGAATTTGGGGGTTTGTAACTCATTCTAAAAGCCTACCAGATATAAGGCAGAAAACTATAGTGAAAATTATTATCAAAAGTCTACTACTATTAGAGAATTTATTGTGGGTATTACCTTGCAAGTTTAAAGGTAGCAAGCCAAATTCTGATTTAGAGTAAGAAATAAATGTTTGTTTACCTGTTTGATAATTGGTTAATTGAATCAAACTTTCTTGACTATCTTAACTTAGGAAGAGACATGCCACATTTTTTGAGAATCTTTTATGTTTATATTTTACAAATTTTAATTAACTTAAATCTGGTGAGTGGTTACATTTTTAATGTGCATCTTTATAGGTATTTCTAGACATTGTAATGATATTTTGGAAAAACTTAATAAACCAAGTTATTATTTGCATGTCTAGAGGATTATTGTGAATATATTCGTAAATTTAAGAAATTGTCTCTTAGGGGTCAATGCAACTGCAGTTATAAGAATGTGCTTAATTTTCAGAGCAAGCATGCAAGAGGAGTTTTTGTTGTTGTTGTTGTTTTTTCCAAACTATGGTTTATAGTGTCCGTTGGGTTGATCTTGACACAGATTCTCCAACATCTGCCTCCTCTATTGTCTCTTCAATAGACAATGAGATAGATGGACTAGTTTAAGATAAGATGGATAGGATAGGTAGAAAACAATAGGATAAACTAGACTGGAATAAAATAGAATAAAAATATAAAAGTAGAAGATATCTAGTAATGAAGGTTAGTATTATTTTGTGAAACATTCATATAAGTTGTATATTCATATCTTATACAGCAGAAGGAATTCTGCCTCACAAAGTAGAATCTGAGACAAACTTTAGTGTACAGGAGGAGGTTTATAAGTGAATTCACTTGGGGGAGGAATGTGAGAGGCCCCTAACAAAGGGAAAGAATACATTGAGCAGATGGAGAGGTTAAGAAAGTGATACAGCCACTATGGAAAACAGTATGGAGCTTCCTCAAAAAACTAAAAATAGAACTACCCTATAACCCAACAATCCCACTACCAGGCATATACCCTGAGAAAACCATAATTCAAAAAGATACATGTACTGCAATGTTTATTGCAGCATTATTTACAATAGCCAGGACACGGAAGTAACCTAAATGTCCATCGACAGGTGAATGAATAGAGAAGATGTGGCACATATATACAATGGAATATTACTCAGCCACAAAAAGGAATGAAATTGAGTTAATTGTAGTGAAGTGGATGGACCTATAGTCTGTCATACAGAGTGAAATAAGTTCAAAAAGAGAAAAACAAATACCGTATACTAACACATATATATGGAATCTAAAAAAATATTGCTGATGAACTCAGTGGCAGAGGAAGAATAAAGATACAGATGTAGAAAACAGACGTGAGGACATGGGGTAGGGGGAGCAGAAGCTGTGACAAAGTGAGAGAGTAGCGTTGACATTTATACACTACCAAATGTAAAATAGCTAGTGGGAAGCAACTGCATAACAAGAGAGATCACCTCAATGATTGGTGATGACCTAGAGGGCTGGGATAGGGAGGGTGGGAGCGAGTCTCAAGTGGAAGGGAATATAGGGATATATGTATAAATACAGCTGATTCACTTTGTTGTACAGCAGAAACTGGCACAACAATGTAAAGCTATTATACTCCAGTAAGGATCAAAAGAAAAAAAAAAAAAAAGATACAATGCAATTTCAGTGGATTCCTAGGCTGACCATGCACAGAGTGATGAAGACATGAAGTCCCTTTAGAGCTATATTGAGTACAGTGTGTTTTTATCCCCTTCTCCCCATGTTAATCTGTGATTGGTTGCAAGCTGCTCAGGGAATCTTGGGTAAAGTGACCTTTTTCAGCTAAGGTAATTCCCAAAGAGTTTTACTAACATTAGAGGATTGTCTACCAGCAGCACACCTGGTAGGTCGTGCACTCATGAAGGGAGATCGTAGTGGCATATCACAGCATCCATCATCTTGTAACAGTTCTAAAACGTTCACCTTTGGGATTAACCCACATGGTGTTCACTTCAAATTCATGTCCACCTGTGATCTCAGAATATGATCTTATATAGAAATAGAGTCTTTGCAGATATAATACAGGTAAGGATTGAGATGAGATCATACTGGCTTAGTATGAGTCCTGAGTCCAATGAGAATGACTTTATAAGAGACAGAAAAGGACACACAGAGACACGAGGAAGAAGGCCACATGATGATGAAGCCAGAGATTAGAGTTATGATGTCACAAGGCGAGGAAATGCCCACAACACCAGGAGTTACCAGAGGTAAGGAAAATTTCCTATCTACAGCCTTTAGGGCTTGATTTTGGACTTCTGCCTTCCTAACTTTTGAGAGAATGAATTTTTGTTGTTTTAAACCACCAAGTTTGTGGTAATTTGATATGGCAGCCTTAGGAAACTAATAAACATATTTACACCATTTTTTGGTTTCCTTGCCTCTAACCCTAACCAATTATCCCTAACTCTAAAACCAAAATTTTTGTGTAAACTACTGAATCTGATCATAAAAAGTAAAATGAGTTTGTTTCTCATTATTAAACTTATTAGATTATAGAAATCATATAATTTAAATATTTTAATTTTCAAAAGTACTTTTAGCAAGAAAATATAATCAAGCTGGTAGTTGTAAATTAATATTTTGGCTCTTGATCTTGAGGCAAATGAATTAAGTTTTGCACAAAGAAAGCTATTGAGCACAAATCCTTGGCATAGACAAACCTTCATTCTCATATCACAAATACTCAACAAAAACAATAGCATAGTAAATTACTTCTATAGTGTTTTGCATATACCACTACTTAAATGTTTGCTGAAGGAAGGAAGGAAGGGAGGAAGGAAGAGAAGTAAGTAAAAAGAAAGAAGGAAAGAAGAATAAAAGGAAGAAAGGATGTATTTTATAATCTATAAAAATACTTAGTGCATCTCCGCATAATAGGAAAATGATGCTGAGAGCTGGGCATAGAAAAGATATAAAAATAAACCTTATGGCAAGATTCTGCAGAGGTCTTTTCCTGATTCTTTACCTTCTTAATTCTTTTTATCTCACTAGTGGGTCACAAGAAGATTTCAGGGAAGGTAATCGATGTTTTTTGTTGTTCCTGGACTGACAATGTCCATCGTAGGAAAGGATTTCTGAAAGAGAAAAAATATGTATTTCAGATTGAAGTTGAAATATATAATAATAATAATAATAATAATATATTTATACAGCAGTTCATAATATCATTAGTGCCTTTATAGGCATACAAACATGAGATAACCTATGTAAAAATTTAGCACAATCTACTTGCTCAGGTGGCACATAGCTTTTTTATTGCCTCTTTCATGTCAATTCATTTCCTATTTTTGGAAGATACTTGGGTGTGATCTTCTGCCTTTACACTGTATTTTACTGAACTAACTCATATGGCTTAAACATGACTGAAGTCACAGCAAGTAAAGCTCTGTAGATAACACAGATTTTTCTTTGCATGTAGGAAATTTGCTCCTCTGGGACAAAATCACAGATGCACAAATGCTCAGAGCACTCCAATTTCTCCCAGGTGGTCTAGCTTACATTTGCAGAAGAACTTTCTCAGAGTGAAGGGCTTTTTGAAAGGATGCTTTAACCTCTGCTTTTGCTTACAATGCAGCTTTCAGCTCCAACTTTTCTCTGCCTCTTGTAGATGCTACTTGGCTAACCGTTGCCAGATAAACAATATTCCTATTGGTGGTTGCATAATTCTAAATCCTATTTACCAAAGAAAGTAATAGGATAAATGGAAGATTGTGGTCACTGTCTAGATGGACTATTGTCTCATGGTTACCCAGTAGTCAGATCACACCCACTGACTCATGTAATCCATTTTTCCTGAGTTAAAACTCTTGCCTCAAATCCTTTTTTTAATGATATGCTGGTATAACAATGGGTACTTGATACAAGTACTTCTTTTCACTCTTGTTTGGGGAAGGCAATATGTAGGCTGGTGAGATCACATGGTTTTGCACAAAAAAACAGGATGGAGAGATCGCCAAATGCCTATAGTCAGGAGCTAGAGGAAAGTTGTTGGGTTTTGTGAGTTAAACCAAAACTGTTATTGGAATACCAAAAATCCAGCACTGTGATTTCCACTGGGAATAAAAGACATGCCTACTTGTCCTCACTAAAAGGGTCAGAGACCTAGAATATTCATCTGAATTGTTCCTAAAACACGTCACTGAGGCCAGGAATCTTTTCAGTTGACTGAGATGCTATCCTCAACAACGCAGAGAAAATATGGCTTCCTCCTCCACTATTTTATTTTGTCAGGTCCACTGTGGTGATGTATTTCTTCCTTTTATAGTTGAAGCTGTGATATACTTCTTATGAGAGCCGCTGTAATGCTGCTAGAATATAATCTCCATGCGAGCAGATAAGTGGTCTATTTTATTTGCTGCTGTATTCCCAGGGCTTTGAACAGCACCTGGCATAACATAGGAAGTTAACACATGTATGATAGATGAAAAAATTCTGTCAGGACTAAAGCGTACTTATATAAAGGCTGCTCCAACTTTGGGGTAATCAATACTTATTCTAAAACACACACTTGACTCACCCTTTTGAACAGACTATAAAACATTCACAATACAATCTGAATAAAGAAGATGCTGTCATTTGAATTATTTTATCCATGATTCAGAAAGCAGTTATTTTCTTCATATTTCTTATTTGCTGAGCACTGTGTATGGTGCTGTGATGGCTGCAATAGAAATATTAAACTTGGTCCCTGCAGTGTGTAGCTTATATTTCGATTGCAAATACAAGAATAAATCTTGAAACGTATTGGTATAAAGACTTTAAATGAGTGCCTAATGTAAGGCATAGTTTAGTATGATACATTTGGGGCAAAAAAATCCAGATTTTCCCTCAAGGAAGGACTTGTCCCAGCTGCTGGGAATGCGATGGGGAGAGAGCCTTCAGTTCAGCTCCTTCGTTTGCTTGAGGGTTTGCCTCAACTGCAGAGAGATACCTCACTGGGGGTTATGCTATGGTTTTGACAGCCCAGATCTGGTAACTAGGTGAGTCAAGCATATAAATATTTGGCATTGGCACAACATGAGCCAATCCTGGTAGGCAGGCCTCACTTCTGATTCTCCCAGGAGGTTGGCCAAGGCTTTATTAGGCCTGCACTGCAATTCAATTTCCTCTCTTGCCCAATTCTTCTTCTTTCCCCTCCCTTACACAAGTGTTGATCCCTAAAAAAAATGCTCATTTCCATCTCTGTCTCCTGCTAGAAAACAACCTGTGACCTTCAGAATAGCTTGAGGCTATAATAAGAGGTTAAAAAAAAAACAACTTAATAGCATAAAAGGCCAATGGATTTGACCGTGAGAGCACTGCTGGGGAAAATATTCAGAAAATAAGGGTAAAAACTATGCATTGAATACAGACTCTGTGCCTTACCCTGTGCTAAATGGTTTATACAGTTTATACATGTTATTTCATTTAATATCCAAATCAACACAATAAATCAGGCATTAACATTCATGTTTTATGGATGAGGAAAGTTATACATAGAGAAGGCAACTAACTTTTCTATGTTAGTGAGTGGTGGAGTTGTTTTTAAAACCTGGTTTGATGAATTCAGACTTAATTCTTTTAACTGGTTTTAAATTCAAAATGCAAGAAATGACCAGATAATTTAAAGGGTAACAGTTGCTCATAGGATGTATAGAAAAGGGGACTAATAGAACACTCTCAGATGGGAGCTCATCGTTTTTCATATCCTCATTCCTCATCTCTTTATAGCATAGGATCTTGTTATTAGGTTAGCATCTTTTTTATGGGTCCTTCCTTTCTACTATTAGACTGCTTCCTGCAAAAACCTTTCAAACATTACATCTCCTAATAATAGTGACTGCATCCCATCCTTACCACTTTTCCCTCATCTCCTTTGGCACCTGGATCATAGGTTGGCTTCAACCCTTCACTTTAATGATTGGCAACATTAAGAGGTGCATAAAGGGACCATTTGAAAGTATGGGTTTCCTTAACCTTTTCTCTTCACCCACTTCTGCTCTTTCTTCTTAATCTATTCTTAGAATAACATCCTAAACTATCTCGCTATCTGAAGACATAACATCTTTCATATCTCAAAATCTGATATTCCTCTGACAGATTCTAAATAACTACTCTTTCAAAGTCCCCATACTTCTCCCACTAAAGTTGGTGTTCAGCTTAACATTACTGAAATGGCACTTTAATTTCCTGTCTTTAAAAATCCATCTGATTCATTTTCCTTCCAATTCAACCTAAAAACTTGGCTCAGTCATTTCAATAATAGTCACACTAGCATCCTTTATTCTTATACTTTTAAATGTATGTATTTCATATGTGCAGTGTCTAAATTGCTGGTGCTATGTCAACCAAACACACTTGTGTTCTGTAATGCAAGGAAGAGGCCTGTCTAAAAATAACCCTATTGCTCACTCAAGGTTTATTGGAGCAGTGAGCTATCAAGACTCCTTCTCCAAGTAAAAGAGCTGCACTGAAGCTGAATTTTCCAGGGACTCAATGTTTTTCTCCTCCTAGCAGGTAAGAGGAGAACTTTCTGTGTGACCTGGTCTCTACATACGAGATGCTTGGCCTCCTCAGATGACTACTAGAAGTAGTTGCTCCCAAAGCCACATTGCTGGTCACCACAATGATAGTTTCATTTCCAAGACTGACCAACAAATAGAAAAAGCAATAGCACATGGGTGTTATGTGATGTTTCTAATAACTATATTTATTCCTATTATTTTGAAAGTAGACCCAAGTTTTCTGGGGCAGAGAGAGTTATTACTGTTATAGCAATAACCACGTTGATTCCCTGTTGGCTCAATTTTTCTGTCTTTTAGACCAATGTGATGAGAGCCAGATATCATCCTACATATAATGAGGTCTGTATTGTAGAAGAAGAACCCTAAAAATATAAATCTGGCACATTAATTATATCTTATCTCCTTCACCTCTTAAAAGGAGAGAGTTTTCATCTGGGAAGAGAAGGGTAAAGACTCTGTGTTCTCAGCCTCTGGAATGAAAATCAATGTCTCCAGAGGGAAAATAGGACAAGTCTTCAGGTTTACAACCCTTGAAATTTCTCCATGGCTCCTGGGAAGATATGTTTTATTATCTTTTGAACAGGAATAGATGGCTCTAGATCTAACATGCTTGAAAATATGAGGAGCAAATAGGTCCAGGGTAAAGGAGACATTCTCTAACATGTCAATTCACTCTGCTGAAGAAGCCAAAATGCAGAAAAAATTCTTTAAAAATCTCTTGGGTTCCACAACACAAAGCAACATAAATACTTTCTAAGGGTCCAGATGCATCTGGTCCTACCCACATAATGAAACAGCAGCAGACTTATAATGTCCCTTGCTAATCTTAAAGTTCAGAGATTCTCTAATGAAATGTTTCATATCCCATTCCAGGTGATACAATGGAAGTTGTCCAGAGCCTGTTGCCCTCAATGTGATGACTGTGAAGAATCAATCTTGCACGCATTCCTTCCTGGGTTTCTCACTGCTTCATATCTGGTATTTTTCACTGGCTAGTCTCTCAGCTTTGCTCAGCAAATATTTTGCTCAGCTTTAACCCATTGTATTCTTGACTCCCTGAAATGTCTGCTTCATAGGTTTAAAATCCTCTAAATTGTAGCACTATTTCAGGCTTCATAAATTCCTTCCCTTTTTTATTACACACACACAAACACACACACACACACAGAGTTATCAATAAATACTCTTACATCTCCAACCCTTCATCATTACTCAGCTTCAACACCGAGTCTTCCACTGTCCCCTTGATCCTAGCTCCATCTCCCTACCCCATGAGCATTGTAATGAAGACCATGATTTATTTTGCTCTAACAAAAGTGTACTTAAATAAACTTTATGCACTGTTAGCTGTGTGATCTCGGTCATATAATAAATGTTTCAGTTTCCTCTTTGGAAAATGGAAAATATTAATAACTACTCTGGAGGAAGATTAAAAGAGATAAAATATGTAAAGTGCATGTCTTTCACGTACCTTAACCCCACCAAAAAAAAAAAAAAAAAGTCTTCTTATTCTTAATAGATGATTCTTTGCCTCACACCACTCTCCAATTGTATAATTCCTTCCTTTGCGTCTTTTCTTTCGTTGCTAAACCTTTGAAATCCTAGTATTTATTTACTAATTGTGCTCACTGCACTCATAGCCTCATCTCCAATGGTTTACTCCTTTGCCCATTGTTTTGTGCTCAGTCAAGACTTTCTAATGACTGAATTCCCATGACGTCATCTCAGTTCACATTCTATTTCACCATCCTGTAATATTTTCAAGCATTGACCACATTGTCTTAAAATGGTCCTTTCCCAAGTTTTCTAAGACCATTTTCTCTTCTAACTCTTCATCGACTTCTTTGACCTCTCTTTGCCATTCTTTTTTGTTAGCCACTTTCCCTTACATATGTGTGTCCCCTGGAAGCATTATCCTCCTCGTTTGTGCCTTGCTGAGGTCGATGTCTGTGAGCTAATCACTAAGGACAAGGCTTCTCTTTCTTTGACTTGAAACTGTCCCTGCACACACCTTGTTTTTTTTTTTTCTTTTTGGTTGGTTTGCTCATGTGGTAAACTATTGGTTTTACCATCTTTTTCAACCCTAACTAAATAACCCAAAATCAAATGTATAATCTAATAGAACTCTTTTATCAAAAGATTTCTTGTGTAATCCAGTTATATAAAGAAATAAAAAGGGAAGAAAAGAAAAAATAAACAGTAAAGGAGAAAACAAACATAATTCTATAGTTTACCCTCTGAATGCTCTGAATTGCTGTGTGTGTTGTTTGTTTTTTAAAATTTCGGGAAAAAGAGGCAGTACTCTTTATGATGTTCATAATATCTTAAACCCTTCATCCTCACAAATTCTTCTGAAAAGGCTCTGTGAGTTCTTGAGATGTTAAAATAACACTATACTATTTACTATAAGAGCCAAATGAGTATGTAGGAAAGAAAAGAAGGACATGGTTTTTATTTGACTTTTCCTGAATAAAAAAATTCTCTAAAATGTCCCAAGCACATAAATGCATGTCCCTAACTCTGCAGAGGTCTTATTCATTGTTCCCACAATTTGCATCTATTTGACTAGTTTTATGAATTCTTAATTAAGCCTTTGTTCACATAAAAAAGTAATATTTGGTGAATCTAATTATTTCTTGTTTCGATATGACCTTAAAAAAATTCTTGCCTCTGTTTTCTCTCTCCTTTTTCTCGCACCTGAACTTCCATCTTCGTATTACACAACCAGTATTACCTAAAAGCTCCCTCTGCTCCTAAAGCTGTCTTTTTCCGCATCAACATCTGATGCCTTACTTGCTGCCACTCTGCATATTATCCAGTGCTCTGCTCCCTGGTCCTTCAGTGACTCTGGCCTGCCTCTCCAACAGCTTCCACGGAGTAGCTTATAGCCTCTTCCTCTTCCCACACACAACCACCTTCTGGCACAATCTTCCTTCAAGTATTCAGAGCTGCTGCTTAGAAACAGAAACTTGTGCATGTGAATAAAAATTACAGTACAAATCCCACATCCATGAAGTAGGATATATTAGATATTCAAATGCAATAACATTCAATGTTTTTAAAAGCCCTCCAAAGAGATTAGACTTGTATCTGTAGCCAAGAATCAGATAAAGGGAGATATCACATTTGAGATGGCTTTACCACAGCTCTTTTTGTTACCGAAAGTGGGTTCAGTCTACTCACCACTCAAAAGCCAATAAAGAGGCAAGGTTGGTGGAAAGGAAAGTTTGCTTTATTTCAGGGGCCAGCAAGGGGGTGGAGGGAAGGTGTGGGGGGTGGGGAGTGGACTCATGTCCAAAGGACGACTCCCCACTCCATTGGCAACCAGTGGGCAAGAGCTTTCATAAATGGAGGGATGGAGGGAGGGGGCTACATGCAGAAACAGCACAGTCAGCTCTGACAGTCATCTTGAAATTGATCATGCAGTGGTCTGACCAGCATCACCTTGATTGTTTTAAGCATAGTTAGTGTTCAATTCCAGAGCTGCTTTGTTCCCATTTCTTTGAGGCTAGTTCTCAGAATTGTGGCAGCTTGTGTTGTGGCTACAGTCTGATCATCATATCATTAATGCAGTGAAATATTATAGATATTGGAATATTGCGTAATGGAAATGCTATGATAAATTTACACTCTAACCCATCCTAATTGCTTCTAGATAATACAGTGGCTGGGATTGTGGTGCTGTGTGAAGTGCAACAATAGAGGCAGGGAGACCAGCTAGGAGGCTCATGCAATAGTCAGGTTAAGGAAGATGTGTGCCTGAACTAGAGCAGTAATAATAATAGTATCAGGAAGAGAGGGATGGATTTCTGAAGTATTTAGGAGTTAAAATCAGAGGCACAGGGTGAATGATTAAGGATGAGAGATTTGCTGGTAGTAAGGCATGGATTTAAGAATAAACAAATTAAATCAATTCATCATTGTGGCAACCATGATTTAATACTGTTACATGAGAGTAGAAGTGATAAACACAATCCAGTGACCAGAGCAAAAACATCAGGAGACCCTGATACAGAGAAATCCCAATTTGGAATGTTCCTAGTGCTTCTAGCCACTGAAAGTCAAGCGATGTTATCAAAATCAGGCATTGGGGACTTCCCTGGTGGCGCAGTGGTTAAGAATCTGCCTGATAATCCAGGGGACATGGAATCGAGCCCTGCTCCAGGAAGATTCCACGTGCTGAAGAGCAACTAAGCCCATGCACCATAACTACTGAGCCTGTTCTCTAGAGCCCATGAGCCACAACGGCTGAGCCCATGTGCCACAACTACTGAAGCCTGTGCACCTGGAGCCCGTGCTCCAGAATAAGAGAAGCCACTGCAATGAGAAGCCAGGGAGCCTCAACAAAGGGTAGCCACCACTCGCTGCAACTAGAGAAAGCCTGCCTGCGAGCAGCAATGAACACCCAACTCAGCCAATAAGTAAGTAAGTAAATAAGTAAACAAATTTATGAAAAACAAAAACAAAAAAACAGACATTGGGAAAGAATGGGGGGAAGTGTCGTCAATAATTGCCTTGACAATAATTGTCATGACAATAATTGTCATCAATTATTCAATTTCATTTTTTATGTTTATGTATTTGATTTACTCTAAGACAAATTACTATTTTTTTTTAATTCACTGAGTGATAAGAAAGGAGCATATGCCAATTCAGCCCATTTTCCATGAGACCAAAGACCATGGGAAATAAGTTGAAAAAATATGCATGAGAATTGTTGCCTCTGTTTAAAACAAAAATGCCATTGAAAGGTTGAACACATTAACTTAACTGATTTAACACATATCTATTAGTGACATAGCACGTAATTCATCACTCCATGAGAACAGGCATATCACCATGTTTGCTTCTTTGCCCTAGTACCTAGCCCATGTCTTGGCAGTAATAGGATCTCAATAAATCTTCTTCTGATGGCTGAATACGTGAATGAATAGAAAGATTATTAACAACGTGGATTTTGGCATCAGAGAGAAATGTTTTAAATTCTAGAACTGCCAAATACGAGCTGAGAAAGCTACTTTATTTTCTGAGCTCAGTGTCCTCATACGTAAAATGGAAAAAATATTAACTCTGCTCACAGGGTTGCTGACATGTAAAAACAATAATCAATTATTATTTAAAACACTTAGCATAGTGGCTAGCATGTAGTGTGTGTTTAGTAAATGTTGGTAATTATTATAATGTTTCCGTTGGTGTGCCAGGTAGATTTTTAAGCCACCAATAAATTTGAATGTTTAAGGCAGCCTTCAAAAACGGTTACCGTTGTGTACTTAGGAAGCCACAGGGAAAATCCATTTAATAGAGTCTCTGTGAGGAAAACACATCTTCACCTCCTTTTCCTATAAATCCTCAGTTGCATTATTTCACCATTTCTTCTCTTTTTGACTTCTCTTAGTCAGGGATAAGAAATATGTCCTATAATGAAATGTTTAAAAATGAAATTATTTGCCTTAGCGTGGAAAGTGCTGAGAAGTGACTAAGTCATTTTTTAAAATATTCTATTCTTTTAGAGAATGTGGTTGAATTATGTTTATGTAAGAAATATATTCAATAACTTCTGCAAACTTAGAGGTGTCTTAGAAGTGTAACGCAAGTTTTACTGTCACCCCCAGAAATTGATGGGATTCCATAGAGCAAATGTTGTTGGTTTAATATTCCTAATGAAAGTTCCACAGTCATAATGAACCTAGAACACATTCTAGCTGTTAATGAGATGGGTAAAAACTGCATAATTAGGTGCCAGCTTCCTTTCAAAAACTCATACAATTTATTAACAGGGCAGGTCTGGAGGAGAACGTGAGAGAAACTAGTATTAGACCCCTGACCGCATGGTGGCTCAAGTACAAGATCTAGATCAAGAAATATGAGGTGCTAAAGAGCTCTGCGAAAGGGAATGAAGCCTGGCAACCAAAATGGACTAACAAGATCAAGTCCTATTTGTTTTATTCGTTCACCCATTCAGACACGGTTATTTGGTCAGTCATGCCACCATATGCCAAATAAGTGTCAGACATTTTGCTAGCTACTATCAATGGTAGGTAATAGTTGTGAGGTCTTCTAGCCAGAATGCAGTCATCCAGCTAACTTGACTCTTCTGTGAAGTTAATAATTAGAGCTACCTGATTCCTGGTGTTAACTACATGACCAAATTCTGAATCCTGATAACCAATGGTTTTGTTTTTGCCGAAAATGAATAAAAAAATACATGGTATACTGAGAACAGATATGCAAGAGGCAGGGAATTCCCTCTGAGTGCTATAGAAGTATATTCTAAATAAATAAAGTAAATGAATATAAATAAATAAAAGAATACATAAATAAATAAATAAATAAATAAATAAATAAATAAATAGAGCTGGGGAATGGTTTATGTTTAAGAGGTATTGCCTAAAGTTTCCTAAAAGACTTTCCTTAAAATTCCTTTTGCTACAATGGATTATTGATTAGAAAACTTGATACTAGCACTCCCGTAGAATATTTTTTAAGGTAGTGTTTTGCCAAGAATTCTAAGGAAGTTTACTAAGGCCCCCCCCATGCATGTTGCAACAATTTCACATTTATAATTCCCAGTCTTCAACTGTATGTAGGAAAGTTTATGTTATTGATATAATCCATCATTAATTTTGGTGATATCTCATCAAGGTAAATGAGCTTATATATTTAATATAGAGAACCATGTAAAATTCATTGTTTAATACTTAAAAAATTAATGCTAAATGCAATTTTTGGTTAATTGACTGCGTCAACAGTGTGTGTGTGTGTATTTAAGGTTAGAATGAATGTCAGAAGCAATAACTTTACTAAAATGTTTGTAATTTTTATATGAGCCATAAGTCTGTGGTTACTTGAAAAACATAAGAAAAATGACTTGGATAATATATGCAAATTCTCTTGCCCTTCTTGAAGAAAAGATAAAATGTAAAGCTTGGAATTAATTCTTTCAAGCATTATGCTTCCTACATAACTAACTTTTTAGTGCTAAAATGTATTTACTTCTATAAAATACTATTGTCTAAATGAAAGAATAATTCTTTAAAACATAAATCAAATACCAAATTTCTGTGATTAACATTCAGCAATTTCTCAGATGAATTTTGACGTCAGGTGGATGATAACCAGAAAACAAATCTATGATATAACTTAACTCTTGAAACCAATGAAATATTAGGAATTCAAGTTACATTTCAAAATGGAGATGGGGCGGGTACCACTCGTGTATAGTAAATTAACCAATCAACCAATGTGCATGTGTTACATAGATCTTGTCATGTTTATCAAAGTAGAGGCTATAAATTGTGAAAGCAGTGGCAAAAACTTGTAGAGAAGGGTCAGATTCACCTAGTTCATTCTCAGGTAGGCGATCTTAGAAGGATCAATATTCATAAAGTACTTATGTCTGATGTATAGTTTTGTTCTTTCTTGATAAATGCCTTTCAATTAGAAATTATAGCTATTTTAGTTACATTTACTGTAAACTCTAGCCATTTGAAAAACCTGCAGAGGGGTTATCAACTAGTGGGAGAAATGACAATACAAAGCTTGGAAGAATCTCTAGTTGTCTGTTTGGAGGTTCAGGTTTTGTAAGTCTGTGTTAGCTTAGATGAACATTAAAATAGAAGAATACAAGTATTAGATACAGGGAAAACTAGCTTAATAAGCAATTCCAGGTGAAGGTGCCTGATAATCTACATTTCTTATGTGTATCTGATGTAATGCTGATGAATAATCAACTCTGAGAAGCCCTGCTGTGACAAAACTTTGCTAAGAAGAACTGACCACTGAATAGAATGCTATTACCATCTAGTACTGTAAGACTTGGACAAAACCTACTTAACTGTTGCGGTCCTTTTTTTATTTATCTATTGAATAAGGATGTTGGGCTAAAAATGATCTTCAAATATCTGTCAATACTTAAACGGGTTATGAAAACAATTTCGTATATTAAGACAAACATTGTAACGAATAAGGTAGAGTAGACTAAAAGAGAAACTATCATAGGGCATCACACAAACTAAAGATAAATGCTGCATCATGAAACTATATTTTGGTTGTGTGTATGTGAGTATACTGGGATGTAATTTTGTTTACAGTGAGTTATGGTCAAAAATTTCAAAAACACTTGACTAGATGATTTCTAAAATTCCTTTTATTTGAAAATATTAAAAATATAGTATTTCTTACTCTGGGCAAGGGACTTCAAGTGCAGAATCGCAAAGCGTTTAAAGAGGAAAATCAATCTACATATCATTTCTATATCTGATATGTATTATAATAAATCAAGTAGAAAACTTGCAAAAATTAGTTATGATTTTTAAAAAATTGCCCAATTCAAGATCAATATATTTCTCTATGTTTGAAGTAACAATGAAAAAAATCTAGGGAATAAATAGTGTCTATTTTAATGGTAAATGAAATACGAAACATTCATGAATATATATGGCATTATATAGATATTATTTAAATTAAAATAACTGTTTTAAAAAGAAAATAAATACAAAAAAATAAAAATACTTAAGAAAATATGAGAATGTCTACTTCACATTATATTAGAATATGAATGAATCAACAATAATTCAAATATTATATCAGAAAAGAAATTAGTGGAACAAAAAGTCAAGAAATAAACACATAACACATATGCAAATACATACAAACACACACATACAATTTAATAAAGAAAATATGATACAACTCTGAAGCAGTGATTCTCAGCCTTAGCTGCATACTGTAATCACATGGGAAGCTTTAAAAAGTACTGAAGTCTGGATGCCAACCCCAGAGATTCCAATTTAATTGCTCTGGGGTGGTGCTTGGGTATGGGGATTTTTAAAAGCTCCCCAACTAAGTATATATAATATTCAACCAAAGTTGAGAACTATTGCTTAAGGGAATTGACGCCTTTATTTACAATCACACATCAAAATTTGAACTTTGACAATAAAACCTCCAGGTGCATAAAATGAACTAGATCGCATATTCTAATTCATCTTGATTGTCATGTTCATGGATGTTTCTCTCCCCAGTTGTCACTATCAAGTATAACTTCTAAGCATAATTGAGACAAATCAGAGTTAAAAAACATTTCATGACTTTGATATATAATGAAGAACAAGGAAAACCTTATAGTTTATAAAATATATGTATTTCAAGGAGAAATTTTTTGAGTCACCTATATTTTACTTGTAACTAAAGCCCATTGGCTTAGTCCTACTTCACTCTTTATTCCTCGTATCTCCTTGACACTTGACACTTTTCAATCAAGGCCAAGGGAATATATATCTTTGCCCACTGTGGGTCTTTTCACTCTGCTCAATTTTTCATTTCTCCTAATAGTCATGCTTCTTTTCAGGTGCATCACACATATCAGTGGAGATATTTTTATACATTAAACGTGTTTATTCTCATTAAGAGATCAGTAGCATAATATCATGCCCATCGGATTCTTATAAGCACACACACACATTTGGATTTTTAAAAGCTAAATGTAAGAATAGCTTAGAATGCTTTCAAAATGAGAGAGGTTAAGAAAAACTAGCTTTCCATAAAAACCATAAAAAGATTTTAAGAAAATGAGGGATAATAATCATTAGTATTGGTTATTGGAGATCAGTTAAGAAGGAAGTCAGGCATGATTCCTACTGTACACTAAAATAAATTACAACAATATTAAAGTTCAATGGGAAAAACGATGGAAATATCCAATATTAAACTAGGGGGAATTGCAGAAGGATTTAAGGTTACTAATCAACTGACCTTAAGATAGGGGGATAAACTGGATTGTACAAATCGGCCAATGTAGTCACTTGAGCCATTATAAATAGAAAAAGATGGCAGAAGAGCTGTGTAAAAAAGATGAGGCAGAAGTTTGAGTGTGAGAGGTAACTGATTAGCTGTTTCTGGCTTTGAAGGGGGCCATGAGCCAGGGGACATGGGTGAGACACTAGAAGCTGAGAGCAATCCCTGGCTGACATCCAACATGGAAGCAGGAACCTCAGCCTAACTGTGTGGAAGTGAATAGACTGATTCCAGCTTTGGAATCTAAGCATACAACCAACTGGGCCACACTGTGCACAGACTTTTGACTCATGTAAACCTTGAGATAATAAATAGGTGTTGTTTTAAATTGCTAGATGTGTGGTAATTTGTTATGACAGCAACAGAAAATACAACACGTCTCCACCTCATTCTAAAAGATGAAGTTATAGATGGCTCTGATTGTCTCCAAAGTTCCTCAAATGAATTATAAAACACTTCATGATCTGATCTTGCTTTCCTCTTCAGTTTATTCTTATTCACTACCACCTCCCAATGTCCAATCCACAATGTATTTTTTCTTCATATGGCTTATAACTCTCCTTTTTCCCAATTTCTCAACTCTTTCTTAATTTCCCAGCTTTGGATAAACTGCCAATCTTTTACATCGTGGTGTATACATTCTCTGGAAACTTAGGGACTGGGCTAGGTTTAACATTTTTATTAACTATTATATAATCTGCACTTAGCATTAGAGTACTTTCATCATTCAGAATTATATGTCTGTTTGCTTATGTATAGTTCTTGTAGACCTATCTCCAGTTCCTATCAACTGAAAGCTTTTTAACTTATTCACTTATTTATATTGTTTAAAAAACTAACATAATACTAGAGTGGATAATATTCTGGAAGGTAAGGAACTAAGGAAATGGAGTTACCAGAGATGATTTTTCTGCGGAAATGATATTTAAGAGGAGATTTAAAGTATTAGAAAGGACTAGCCGTTGGAATCATTGTGGAAATGGGAACAGGCAAAAGGGATGATACTCTACGTAGGTTGGGAAGCAAACATACCTAAGATTAATCTTGAATTCTTGTTGATTTCTAGAAAAAAACTTGTATTTTATTCTTGTTTTAATTAAAGTGACTAAAGGTAGCAATGGGCTATATAGAGAGTGGTTTGGAGGACACAGGATAGGACAGTTTGAATTTATTTCCTTCGTCTCAAAGAGGATACTAGTGAATAGGTCTAAAGTGTTGGTCATGGATAAAGAAAAAGAATTTGGATTAAATCAAAGGAACTTACTGATGTTTTGATGTGTGTGTAATGGAGAAGAGTAGATCATTGAGGGCTTGCTGTTATATACCCAACAAATAACATAATGCGCATCACATAGTAGGCACTCAATAAATGATTGTTGAATGAATGAATGAATGAATGGGGGAAACAGAACAAAATGCTTATGAGACTGAAAAGTGATTTTTTTGAGGAAAGGAAATATATGTCATCTACGCTGGCATAAATTACACAAAGCAGAGTCCCTGTCACATATTTGGTGGCCAATAAATGTCTATGAAAGGAATACATACATTTTCTGCAGAGCTCAATGTTACTTTAGTTCCAAGTATTTCTTCTCACTTTCTATGTCTATGTCTTTTGTCAAACTGGATACATAAAATGAAAATACATATATTAGCAAGCATTATCTAGTTTCTTTGACCTAATGGGTACTTAATAAAACATGATACAAAGCTGAACAATTTTGATGCAATGCCATTTTCTTTTTGATACCTGTTATATCAATTAATTTTCTCATTTGCTCTTTTAAAGTGTGAAAGTTGAAAAAATGCACTTTTTTTTCCATTTTATTTATTTATTTATTATTTTTTGGGGGTACACCAAGTTCAATCATCTGTTTTTATATACATATCCCCGTATTCCCTCCCTCCCTCTACTCCCCCCCAGCCTCCCCTTCCCAGTTCTCTTAGGCATCATCCATCCTCAAGTTGAACTCCTTTTGTTATACAGCAACTTCACACTGGCTATCTATTTTACAGTTGGTAGTATATATATGTCTATGCTACTCTCTCACTTCATCTCAGCTTCCCCTTCACCCCCCACCCCCCAAACCTCGAGTTCTCCAGTCCATTCTCTGCATTTGCGTCCTTGTTCTTGTCTTGTCACTGAGTTCATCTGTACCATTTTTAGATTCCATATATGTGAGTTAGCATACAGTATTTGTCTTTCTCTTTCTGACTTCACTCTGTATGACAGACTCTAGGTCTATCCACCTCATTACATATAGCTCCATCTCATTCCTTTTTATAGCTGAGTAATATTCCATTAAAATGCACATTTTAAGCATAATTTTTGTTTTGTTTCCAAATTTTGAAGTCAAAGACAGAATTCTAAGTAAATAGTTGAGCAATATTTGAATATTGCAATGACACAAATATTTATAATTAAAATCTAACTTATCTAATTTACTATTCTTAGAATAATGTTAACATTTCTAAAGAGATTGAGAACCATTTCTTCAATAATTTAATTAACATTTTTTAAAGACTATTTTTTACTTAAGTGGACTTAATTTTTCTTAATTTGTTTAGGATTTAAACAATAACTAATTTTTGCTTTTCAGGTAAAATGTCTGTTAATTTTTAGCAATTAATAGGCTGTAAATTTTTACTTATCAATATAAAATATCTAGTTTTGTTGTCACTTGGAAGTCTTTGGAATGCTATTATATCCTTTTCTTCCTTCATTAATTATGATCTATATAAAACTATTTTTTCTCACAATGTTAATGTAATATTCCTTGAATATTGTTAAATATGCTGTACAATTCTCTTTGAGCCATATAATAGATAATTTACCTAAAATATTAAAAAATGAATTATTGCATGAAATCAAGCATATCAAGTTGAGTTAAAAATAAATGTTTCATTACAGAATATTTTATGCTTTTGTTTAGGAAAAAACAAGTGCTTGATAAGACTACACTTAGGTCAAGCTTCATTTCTGTTTCTATTAGGTAACATGACAGTTTCCATTTCTCAGTGTAAATCCTCCATTTTTGAGCATTTATAAAGGAGAAACACTAACCTGGGCTCTTTCCAGAATATTAACTTTAGTAATGTGTTCCAAAAAGGTTATTCCCAAGACATGGGAGTAGCAAAACACGTTAATTAACAAATACAATGGGTTGATAAGCTTCTCTCACTATCTATCCATCCCTTATTTTCTTCAATAATCAATTCATTTATTTGTCCAACATACATATTGAATGTTGGTAATGTCCTTTGCACATGGATTTATGAGAGTGAGTTAAAACTATCCGCACTCTGGCTGTAGAATTACTTTTAGAAATGACAAATACATCATTTTTTGACATAATCTCCTTGCTTTTCAATACATTTTGTCCATCTGTCAAGAAGCTTTCATATTCCCTCATTAAAAAATATTTCAGGTTGAGCTGCAAGCCACAAATGCACCACTGTCTTCACTTCTTCATCAGAAGTGAATCTTCACTCTTGTAGGGCTGCTTTCAGGGGACCAAACGGGTGAAAGTCTGATGGAGCAAGGTCAGGACTATAGGGAGGATGCTTTAACACCTCAAAATGAAGTTTTTGCAGAGTGTCAACAGGGTGGGCAGAGGTATGTGGACATGTACTGTCATGAGTGATCACAACTCCCTTGGATAGCAGTCCTCTGTGTTTAATTCAAAGTTTAGTCTTCAGCTCTTGAATAAGCATCTCATTGTAATGAGCACTGTTGATTGTTAAACCTTTTTCCTGATAATGTTCTAGTACTGGCCGTTGAGAATCCCAGAAAACTGTAAGCTTCCATTTTCCAGCTGTTGGTTGACTTTTGAGCTTTTTCTTGGTTGGTGATTGAGGGTGTTTCCATTCCATACTCTGCCGTTTACTCTCAGGCTTGTAGTGATGAATCCATGTCTCGTCACCAGTAATGATTCTCTTTAGAAAACTTTCACCTTCCTCAGAATATCAGTCCAAATTTTGTTTGCAGATATCCAAACACTTCTGCTTCTCCTCTTCCATGAGTTGTTTCAGTACCCATCTTACACAAACTTTTCAAAACCTAATTCTGTCATGGATTACTTCATTTTGAGGTGTTAAAGCATCCTCCCTATAGTCCTGATCTTGCTCCATCAGACTTTCACCTGTTTGGTTCCCTGAAAGCAGCCCTACGAGGACGAATACTCACTTCTGATGAAGAAGTGAAGACAGCAGGGCATTCGTGGCTTGCAGCTCAGCCTAAAACATTTTTTAATGAGGGAATATGAAAGCTTGTTGACAGATAAAGTGTATTGAAAAGCAAGGAGATTATGTCAAAAAATGACGTATTTGTCTTTTCTCAAAGTTAATTAAAATAAACTCTACAGCCAGTGTGGATAATTTTTGACTCACCCTCGTATATTTAAATAGCATATTTCCATGGCTGAAAATGATATATATGGTACCTGCTCTCATAAGCTTATCATCTAGTCTGGGGCACAAACAAAATAATAGAAACACAAATTATAATAGATGCTAAAAAAGATGAAAAAATCTAATAAATTAATTTTTTCTTGAACTCCTTTACTCTGATTTCATGTCTACTATTGATATGGAATGAAAATTTTTTAATATGATACTTCCAGGCACTAAGAAGCCACCAAATGGTTTAACTGTAAACCTCATCCTCCCCACCCCCAAAAAAGTGTGTCCACAAAAAATCTATAATTGTGACTTTATTTGAAAAGAGGATCTTTCCAGATTTAAGCTTCTCAAGATAAGGACATCCTATAATTTGAGTGGCCCCTACATCTATTAACAGATGCCTTTATGAGAGGTGGGCAAAGAGGAATTTGAGACAAAATACACAAGGGAGAAAGCCAAGTGAATATGAAGGCAGAGACAGGAGTTATGCAGCTACAAGTCAGGAAACTTCTGAAGCCAACCAGAAGCTGAAAGAGGCAAGGAGGTATTCCTCCCTAGAATCTTAGCGGAAGTGCAGCCTTGCTAACACCTTGATTTAGGACTTCTGGCCTCCAGCACTGTGAGAAAATAAATTTCTATTGTTTTAAGCCACCAACTTCATAGCAATTTGTTATGAAAGCTCTAGGAAACTAATACAGAGGAACACAACATGACTTGTATTTCATTTTTAAAAGGTTATGGAAAGATAATTATGCAAGTGTGAAGGCCAAGTGGCAGCTATTTCAGTTACCCAAATAGGGAATTGTTATGGTCTGGACTAACACGTGAGTTGAGATGGAAGACGTGGATGCAATGTTGACCGATTTACGTGAGAGGGATGGGGAAAAGGGAGCAGTCAATAGGACTCTCAGATGTTTTCCGGAATAATTGGGTAGATGATGATACTGTTTACTTAGATATGAAAGACAGGAAGCATAGTGTCAGAGAGGGTAGTTTTCATTCAATTATGAAATAGGTAGATGATAAAGAAGAGAAAATGTCATGGTGGATTTTGACCGGTAAGATCAATCTATATACCCAAGATTTAAGGACACACACACACACTTAAATTTATGTTCTAAAACCCTATTTAAATTACATTTTTAATGTGGCTTGCAGGTTCAAATATTTGAAAGTCATTGTTTAAAGGATAAAAACATTAACACAAAAAGTTTCTTTACCTAAGGGAGGCAAAGGAAGAAACAAGCACAAAAAGAAAGGGTATTGATGTTGTGGAGAGTGGTGAGAACACATCTCCACCCATGGTGGGAGGTATAAAGGTCAGCAAGTTCCAAGATTTAAGTCATCAGTACAGATCGAACTATGTCATGTGGCCAAGGAAGAAGAAAATGCTTTCCAGTAGAACAAGGATAATATGCAAAACCAGTGATGTAGTAAAGCATGCTATGTTGAAAGTACTTTAGTAATAGATTGTTGCAGATGTACATGAGAGAGTATATGAAGAAGGAGGTAACCCATATGGAGGCAAGAAATAGGATCTAATGGCCCTAGTACGTCATTCAATAGATTCTGGCTTAGATCTTTGTAATTTGGGAAGCTGCTGAAGGATTTTAAAAGGTGGAGTTCAAGATCTGAACAGATTTTTAGGGATATTATCCTGGGGGTGTGAGGTAATACAGAGAAGCTATAATCTCTGTCTGCACAGAGTATATTACTCCCAGGAAGTATCTAAGAGTAAATGGTGACTTTAATTAGTGCAAAAGAATATGTTCCTGCTCTATTTGTTTGAGACAAATATACTGACAATAACTGAGACTGAAAGCAATGCCCTACCACTCCCTTCTGAGGATAACAGCAATGTTCTGTGATTCTCTTCTGTTCAAGACAATAAGTATTTATGAAGGTGGAAATACAAAGAACATTTTTAGAGTCAAATTGATGGGGCAAGGCTTAAAACTTGGAGGAAAGATCATCAATAAAAGCACCTAAATCCAGTTTTTTAGATACAGCTTCTCTCTTTTTCTCCCTCTTTTTCTGATAATTTGGATAGTGAGCTGTGTCCCACAGTGTAGAAAGACAGTCCCCTATGAGGATTTTAAAATGTTATTTTAAAAAAAGGAAGAAATGCTCATGTTGTTTTGTTTGGTAATAAAGTATTATTTAATTCAATAAAGTTTCATGAGTTCCTATAAGGTATTAATAGTCTTCTAAATTGTAAGGTACAGAGATGGTGGAGAATATACTTAATTTTCAGTAGTGCAAATCTGAGTCAGAAAAAATAACTAATGGCTCTTAATTACCAGACTATAATAGAACATAAGAAGGAGATTTAAATAATTTTCTTTCAGACTATATATATGTTTGTCAGGGAAAGGATGGTATACTAATTATGACCAATAGGTTCTGGGAAACTTTCTTAGAGGAAATAGACTTTTTGCAAAATACTTAAGACTGTGGATAATTGGGAGTGGGGTCACCGCATCTTTTGATGAAGTAATCTTGAAATGTCAAAGGGGTGATTGTGCGGAGAATCTGTCCCATGTTTTTTGAACGTCCAGGTGGCATTAACATTTTTCTCTTTCTGTGAAAGCATGCTCTTGATAGTGCTTAGACTCTGCTAGCAGGGGGATGCTGGAATAAAGCGTCCTGATTCACAACTTCTTTCACATCTGCGAGCTCCTCCTTTCACTTTTTTCTTTACCTATATCTTATTTAAAATTCACTCATGTATTCATCAGATTGAAGGGTTTTATTGCAAGTTATCATAACCACAGAGTTAAATAATTTAAAAGGATTTTTTGGTTTATATGACTAAAACATTCAGAGGCAAGGAAGACTTCAAGCTATGTTTAATCTCATCGTTCAAAGCATACGAATCTATTTTTTTCCTCATGTTTTAGCTCATTCTCTTTGATGTGAATCCTAATCTGATATAATTTTCTGTTCATGGTTTGAATTGTTTCCTAAGTTCTCAGCTGTAGATAGTGCCACATTCAATGGATACATCTATGTTTATATTCCATTGACAGAGCCTCATTTTCCCTAACTATCCAAACAAAACAAAACAAACAAAGAAAAAAACCCTTCCGACCTTTGGTCCTGTTAGATCAATTTCGATCAGGTGCGCTTCCCTGAACCGATTCCTAGGATTAGAAACATAACATTAAACCAGGGTTTTCAATATCTGTACTATTGACATGTTGGCCAGATAGTTCTTTCATGGAGAGCGGGACTGTGGTGTGCATCATAGATGTGTGGTAATATCCCTGGCCTCTACCCACGAGAAGCCAGCAGCAACTCCTGCCCTTACCTCCCATTCACACACATACACACAAGTCCCCAGGTATTTCTGAAGGTGTCTGGAGGGCAAAAATGCTCCTAGTGGAGAACCATTAAATTAGACTGGTAGAGTTAAGTCTAAATATTACGCTAAGAGTAGAGAGGGATTCCACTGAAGCCAGGTCCTGAAAAGATAATGGTACAGAAATTCTGTAATTTTTATTTGAGGATAAATAAGAGGGAGAAAGATTCTGGTAGTCAAATAGACAAATAATTCACTAAAAATTCATTTTCCATTCATTCGTTGAACAGATATGAATTACAAACCTATTATATATGTCATAATATGGTAGAAAAAGTGAAGAGTGAGATAAGCCTAGTTTAGCCTAATGGCCCACAGTCTACACTCCAACTCACAGGCCTTTTGGAATTAAAAAACAACAATAACCAACCAAACATTTGTCCCTATAGCTTTCTGTGCATAACTCTGGCATAACTCATTATACTTTTTAATCGATGATTTACTTCTCCGTTTTACCCCTAAATACATCGTAATCTCCTTGAGAGCAGTTATTATTTATCTCTGCGCTACATATCACCAGTGCCTAGAACAAAGTGGCCTCTCGTTAAATGTTTTATGAAAGAAGGAAGCTCTTTTTATGCAACAATTATCATTCTCACTAATGCTAAGGATTCTTGATATAGAACCTCTATATCTTAATAATCATCTTTGTTGCAAAATCTGATGATTAATAGTAACATACCCTATCTTATATTCTTATTTACAGTTTGATTTTACATAAGCTGTGATAAAATATGGAGGAGCAAAAAAAAAAAAAATATGGAGGAGCAAGAATTATGAGCTCCCATACAGCTACCATAACCTGATCTAGTAGTACTATACCAAAGCTTCATCTGACAGGGACATAATTTATATTAGCCAGCTACCATGGCTTTTATAACACTTGTGCATATTAAGGCCTGCTTTTGGGTATATATATTTTTCTTAGATGTAACTTACTAGTCTCTAAAATAAAGTATCACGTAGATGCTATAAAATTTCTATTGGGAGCTGTATTAATTGATAATAGCAGGTGGTAGATAAGAATGAAAAGAGTACTAGGGAGTTTGGTAATATATGAAGAGCATTAACTAAATCCTTAAGTGAGAAAAAGTAGTGGTTTATTTCAAGAATCTCAGGTGGAATTGGAGAGAAGCTGCATGCTGTGAATGTGACTAAACTAGCAATATGAAGACTATATGTCAATGAAGATAAGGTTGAGCCAGTTCCCCTGCCTTAAAATTTGGTCTAGCCCTTACCTAACGAACAACCGGCATCCATTATACAGAATCTGCAAGTTATGAAAATTAAAATTGTTCCCTGATAACAAATCTGGACCCTCATTGTGCAGCTCTGTCTTGTTCCTGTTCCGGGTTATTTGTCTCTGGATCTCTTATTTCCTGATTTAGTCTCCATGTTCATCCCTTAGACCTGAGAACAAGTATTTTTTTTTTTTTTTGTAGCTACCATGCATCAAGTGGTATATGCAATTAAGATACTAAAGTCATTACTTAGGATTATTACTCTTAATCCTCACAACTTTCTTACTCCTCATGTGGTAGGCAGAATTCTAAGATGGTGCCGAAGATTTCCTGTTCCTTGTGTAGATGCTCTGCATACTACCTGGGGCTGTGGATAGGAAGTATTTTATTCTTGTGATTGGGTTATGTTATGTTGCATTTATGTGACTCTAAGAAAGGGAGATTATCCAAGTGGGCCTAATCTAATCACAGACTGCGAGTCAGTTTTCCCTAAAATCTATATGGCTTTCCAATCTCTGTACTTACCCCTACTGAATTAATCTGACTGCCCTTAAACAGTCCTCTTGACATAGGATCTTGCCTGCTTGTCTTCAAGCTGTATGGGCATCTCACTTCTGTGGTAACTAACCTCTCCCATTAGGACATCTCACAAATCTAGGGGAGCTCTACATCAAAAAACATTAAAAATTCAGGTCCTTTCCATAATCTCTCATATCTTTAGAGCTCTAGATCTCTAATATAACAAATGATCCCTTGAAACATCCTCTGAAAAATGCAATGGGAATTCCCTGTTTTCTATATTTTTCTGCTGGGACTCTGGGGAAAAGTGCTGTTCTGTGTTCCTGACCCTTTTTCTTTGCCTTACTTGGTGGTCTCCCCTACCTTCAGGAAGTGTTAGCAATTAGAACCTTACCCTCAGCTATAAACAGTGCCTGCCTACAGCAGAACACGGGGAGCCTAACAGACCAGCGATCAGTGTACAGATCCCTGAGAAATAGCCACAATCCCATAACCAGTCCCGACCTGTAGTCACGTAGGAGAAATATTTTATTTATTCATCTAAAACAATTTAAATCCCTTTTCTATGGTAAATGAAGCCCTGAAGGGCTGGTGAAATGTTATTAGAAAAGAACATTACTAAGGAATTCAAGTTTTTACAATTTCATAAAGCAAAAGGAGTAACTCTAAAATGGAAATTGGGCCTCTACCAGCAGATTTTTCTCCCCAGTTTAAAGCCTGTGCTATGATGAAAATGTGGATAAATTGACTGGGTTAGAAGGATAATCGTCTGCTACAAAAGTAATTGCTAAAAGTTAACGAATTTAGAGTGCTCTAGTGGAGGAGAAATAGCTGCAGGCTACAAAAACTGGCTTCTGCAAGTTCTATTTCACACAAATAATTATTTCAGGAAACAAATGAAGTCTTATTTATTGGCAGTAGGACATGGATCCTTGGTGATCACCAGTGAAAAAGGAAACTGTGAAATTAATTTGTACTAAGCAAAACCGCACTCAATCCAGCAAAGCTGTCTTTTGAATTTCAGTTGGTATTTAGGCAAGTTATTATCACCTCAGGTCATTTGAAAACTGCAGCCAGTGCTCAATATTTTCACCACAGTTGTCCAGTTGGGTATTTTGTTTTTGCCATGCATTGATCTATAACATATGACAAGAGTTATTACCTGTGATGTGTAATGATGAGACCATCAGCTAAGGGGGAAATGCTTTAAAATTGCTTAATCTTGTATCAATGTTATCACTCAAATGAATTTATCTTATGTCTCAGGAAGAAAATCATTAGGAGCTTTGAATTATTTATTGCTTATTTGTTCTGGAAGGTCCTAGATAAGAGTAAAGGAGAAAAACAATCACTCTAAAACTATCATAAGCATGCAAACCATGCCTTCACAGATATGAAAAAATGTAAAATGTCAAGTTATTCTACCCAAACATATTTTTCTTTTCTTATCAACGATTTTCTTTTAGAATTATATACAGCAGTATATAAACATCACTGTATAAACCATTCTGAAAATGACCCAAGGTGTGGTGGTGAAAGAAAGCCTCGATTTATAATATTTGTTTATTTCTTTGGTGTAAATATCCCCCACCATGGACAATTTCAATTTACCAATATAACATCATGGCAAGAAGATTTAGGAAGAGATGCCTACAGTCAGCTCACCCGAGCCTATAGCAGCTAACTCCAGCACACCACTGATTGTATTTTTCTGTTAACCTAAGAGTTTAGGAGAAGATGCCCTGAGAAAAATGACTCAAACACCCCCTATCACGCATGGTACTTCCTTTGATTTATCATGTTATTATTATTTTTATCTACTAGTCTGCATTTCTCACTAGAATGAAAGAATTCTTTTGTTGGTTTACTCATAACCATGGTAGCTAGCGGAATCCTTAGACATAAATGCTCAATAAACATTATTAAAAGAATTTCCCCAAATCGTCTCATCATAGTGGTCAATACTTTAAGGAAAAATCTCAAATCTGACTTAGATCCTTCTCTCCTTTAATTCCCAGACTACCTTTCTATTTTATTGGATATTGAACACAAAACAGTTATTCTCAAGCATATGTAAAAGCATACTGAATTCAGTAGCAGTATTTTGCATGGCGCTTAGGATATATTCAACACTTTTCATCTTCAGAACAACTCAGAAAGTCTTATATCCTTTCACAAACTACAGCAAAGGGTTATTTTCCTGAGGTCATGTAGTTGGTTGACAGTGAACTTGAAAGTGGAAGAAAAGGCCTAATTTCCTCTTTCTCCCCTTGTACCATATTTTGATCACTTTATTTTTTAAGAGGAAGATAAGTCACATTGAATTCTACTATCAAATTTTTGGCCATCCTTGTGCTGAATGTTGAGACCACAAGGATGCATATAAGCTTCTGTTCTAACTCTTCAGACATGAGCCAAGGATAGACGCATGTGACTGAATAGTATACACTGTTATTTATGCTACAATAGAGTTATTAACATATTGTTATAAAACTAAGAATGGTGGGCGATTATTTTCACCTTGTGAATCAGAAGAGGTGTCATAAAGTAATTCTGTTCAGTGATGCACAGAATGAAAGCATCTAGGTTTAAATTGATTTTGAATACGAATTGAAATTACTAATGTCATTACATCATATCTTTATATTTTAGTTGAACACTTAACTTCTTCTTTAAAGATCTGCACTAAATATTGTCTGTTCCCTTGTTTGTAATGCTGTGATCTTTGGAGAAGCTGTTATCTTTCCCTGACACAATCCTTTTCTTTTTTCTTTTTAATTATTTTAGTGAAGCATAGTTGACTTACAATGTTGTGTTAATTTCTACTGTACAGCAAAGTGATTCAGTTTTTCTCTCTTTTTTTTAAGTTATTTTGCTGAAGTATAGTTGATTTAAAATAATGTGTTAATTTCTACTTTCCCTGTCCCAATCTTAATAAAAGTTAAGTGGTCAAGAAAAAGATGCTCAATTGATTTGTAAAGAACTTCATAAATGGAGTAAACAGTTTAAAAGATCTACTTTGAAGTACAAGATGCTTTTATAAATTTTTTATTTTTTCAAAATACTTTATCTAGCTCTTTGAATTAAACACTCTCACAATATACATGCATGTGTATAATAAAACCTTTTGTGAAAATGTCACAGAATACTGTCACATGAACATGAGTGAAAGTTCATTAAAAATAATTCAGTAATGATTGAATACATTTTTGTGTGCTATGGTGAATACGTCATCTCAAGAGTTTGGAGGGTTAGCAGACCTCATAATGCCATGTGACAAAACTAAAGACAGGCCTAGGGGTTCAGTGATATGCAGCTTTGTATATAGTATACATTTCCAAGAGAAGAATGAAATTTAAAATCTGAATACTATCTTCATTTCTATTTTTATGTCTTTTGAATAGACCTCACTCCTTCTCTCCTCCCCCATCCCCGTTTCCCTATCTCTTCCAACATCACATTTCTCTGCCCCCCAAAATATATTCCTCATCTCTATTGCTTTTATTTTAAAGAATAGAAAGGAAATAAACTTTTTCAAAAGGTTTCAAAGACTAGCGGTCATCCCACATTCAGGGCTGGGAGTTGGTTCTTATGACCATCTGGCTGCTCAGTATCCATTTCTTTTCCTTTGGGGAGCAGCCATCCTTCCATGGGTCAAAGTGAAAGTCACTGCCACAGATGGGAGATGTTCACATCATCAAAGCATAACCAGTCTCTCTCCCATGGGAACCACGGAGAAATGGGATTGGAAGCAGTGAGTCATTCACAGCAAAAGTGAATTTGGCTGCTGCCATGGTGGAAACCGTCAGAAGCCCCAGCCTATTCGTCTCTGTTAGGCCCCCTAAATTAAGGCAAGGCAACTTGGCCTACTCCTCAGGTCTTCCTCCCATGCAAAGCAGAAGCTTCTCACAATCAGTCTACACCCCACATCCTGCAAACACCCTGCGGGCAGCTGTCCCAGACCCAGGCTCTTTCTCCTTTTCCCTCTTCCTCTTGCTGCTGGTGGGACTCCGTCATCCAGGACTCCCTATGCTTGCGTATTCCTGAGTGATAACCCGCTTAATTACTTGCGACCCTGTCACTGGTATGATGCTTTTTGAAAATTGACACCTTTAAAGTGGGGAGAGTGGCAGACCCTGGCAGAAGACAGAAGTAGGATGAGCGGCAACCTCGACTCTTGAGGGGAAGCATGAAAAAACCAGTTGGAGTTTATCCATTCTGGCAGAGGCACCCAAGGGATCCTCTTGAGTAGCCCCTGCCACCATGACTGCTGGGTTTCTCAGCTCTGCACCTGGTTCTTTCCCCTTCCATGCACATCACGTGCATATCACCAAACTTCAGATAAACTTTCTTTATAAGTAATTAGCCAAAGTTAGACGGACCGCTGCTGAAGAATTATAAATAATTTAATGGATTTAATGAGACTAGTCTTTTCGTTGGAAAACAATGGAACAAAAATAAATCAGAGCTCTTTCTGAATACTTCCCCCCCACACACCCATCTTAACAGTGGGCCAAGCCAGAGGATGTTTGTATTAATCCATAAAGATGAGTTTGCTCATTGCTTTTGTGGCCACACATGTTTTCTACTTTTATTCAAGAGAGAAATTTTCTCCTTGCCCTTAGCACCCATGGCTCTGAACACAACCCTGTATTTAGACTCTGCTTTAAGGACAATAGTAAAATTAATCGATACTTATTTAATGGTTACTGTGTACCAGACATTCTTCTAAGAACATTATGGTTTTGCTCCTATTTCTTCCCCAGAGCAGGCATTATTATTACTATTCCATTATCCAAGTGAAGAAACCAAGTTCAAAGTGTAAGTAGCTTGCCCAGAGTTTCACAGCTAGCATGGCAAAACCAGAACACGATTCAGATGTTTCTCATTGTATCATTACTTATATTGCATGTAGCTTGTATTGTTACCCTTTTCTTTTGTGGTGTTCTCAGACTGTCTACTGTGGGACCAGGGAGTGTGCATTGGGCCTTATATTTGCCTAGTGCCCAGCACAGTACTTAGCACTTTTTAGGAAATCTCTAAATATCTGTTCCATAATTTTCTTGTAGTGCTCCAAAGAGATAACTTGAATTTTTCACTTTTCAATGAGCTATTTTGACATAATTTCAACATAGACTAAGTTTCTTTCAATGCAGGTGAAAAATTTAGCTAGCAATTGTCCAAGAGAGATTCTGGATAAAAAAACAGAAGTTACAGCACTGACAAGCATTCAGCGAATATATTACATAAACCTATAAATGAAGGAGCTTAGATATCTGCATGAGAGAGAAAAGGGCAAAGGGATTTGAAGATAATAAGCTGATAATCAGAGACAGCAAAGCTCTAGAGAGGGTATTATTGAAAAATATCAACCACCAACAAAATATGCCCCAAAGTGCATGTATAAAACAGAGCTAATTGTTCCATTTCTATCAGTAGCTAAGGAAATGTGATCTTGCATTTTCAGCTCAAGCCTTCAGACTTTATATACTTCTGGGGAAGTTAAAGTTCTATAGCTTAATATAGCATGACACGATGAAGATTTTTCTTAAAAAATAAATTGTATCTCAATGGTAGCAAAAGAATGTTGATGATAAAATAGACCCGTTATCTTAGAAAAGCAAAATGCCCCTCTAGGTACAACACAGCACCATGGGCTGCAGGAGACAAGATGATATGAACAGGGAGAGACTGGAAAATGTGACAGGCAGAGCTGGCTTTAGGCACTTGGGTTGCTAAGGAAGCCCACGTGGAAGGAAAGCTCCCCAAGGATCATTTTAAGTCACCCATTTAGCATAACCTGGGGTTGAAGTGTGATGTGTATCAACAAAATCCCAGCAACGTACCCATGGAAAAATGTTCATTTCTCTTTCACCCGAAGCAGCTCAGCCCCATGAGCTCTCACAGGGTCCTCTAAAAGCCAAAAAGAAGTAATGAAGTTCATAATGGAGGCAATTAAGAGGTGATAATGTGACTTACATCGGCCACAGTCCAGATATCAGGAACTATTTATATTTAAATATCTAGACACAGATTTGGGTTACCTATGGATAATGAGACTCCATGCTTTCGAGCCATTTTCACTCTCCAAATTATGTGCATTCCAGGCTTTGGGGGGTTGCAGTACATTTATGATGCTGAATATACTTTAGTGTGTTGAAGCCAGCTCATGACTGCAGAGTAAGAGAGCAAGAAAAAATGTTCAGAATAAGTAAGGTTATTAAATCTACAAACGAATCAGTGCACGTTGGCTTGAAAGGAAATATGTTTTATATTTGTAAATGTATAAGGAGTAAAAATATGCTACATTCACCCTCACCTATAACCAGTTGCTCATGTGTATACAAATGGGTCTAAGTGATGAATGCTAGTAAGGTTGTAACAGCACAAGAGACCACCACCCCCAACTCCCATCCCCCAAAGAAGTCCTTTTCTCTTTTGATACCCACTTTAAAGACTCTGTTCAGATTTGTTTTTTCTATTATCAAACTCAAATGACAGCGCAGATGCTGACCTTCATCCCACAGGTGTTTAACAGGACAGATTCTGCCTTGCTCATAAATTTATACGTATCTGCAACTGGCATGTGGATACCGTGAGTTGTGAGGCAGAAAGTAAAACCTATGCTGCTTAGTTGTGTGTGTGTGTGTGTGTGTGTGTGTGTGTGTTGACTTGTTTAGCGGTGATACTGCTGGTCCAACCTGTAGCAATATGCCCTATTGTTTCAGCGCAGTTTAACTATAGGATCAGCAAGGCTCCCTCCCCCTTCCCCCCACCTCAATTCTTAAACCTGCCTTTACTGCAACCGGAGGCTTAAGTACTGTTTATGAGAGAAAGACACTTATGTATTTCCGCTTTTTTCAGCCACTGTAATTTCGAGTCTCTCTGTTGCAGCATCTTACTTTTCACCTCTGATAAAAACAGTGTTTAGTTGAAGGGGTGGTCAAGATAAATAAGTTACCACACTTTCAGAAAAGATACGCTTTTCATGCACTCATGTCCTCTCAGGGAACCTAGGTCTTCTACCATCTTCCCTTCCGTTTGTGTATTTTTTTTTCACTTGTTTGTGTGTGTGGTTGGTGTGGGGGCTGCTGGTAGGGGTTGTAGACACACCAACTGTTGCTGCTTGGCAGGGCAAAGGAGGCAGGGAGTCCTTGCACTGATGCAGCTCACCCCCTGAAGACACCTGCTGTGCTCCTTGTTCTGCAATAGAGGAACCCAGCTCTCTCCTGATCCCAAATCATTCTCCCTCTTTATCTAATTTTAGTTACCAATTGACCTTCCCACTGCTCTTCTATCCAGACCCACTTTTGTTAGTCTCCTTAGGGAAAGGCCAGTACTGCAATCAATTAATATATTAAAAATACAAGTCTCTAACAAGCTAGTTTGAAGCATTTCATATCTTACTATGTTTAGTTCACTAAACACAGTGAATTATGGTAAACTCTGTGTGTGTGTAACTGCTCACTGTTATTACTGGCTAATACTATATAAACAGGAGAATGTAATTTGAGTCTGCCTAATATGAGAGCTACCTGGTCTCCAGTTGGTGGCTTGGCCTACCAGACCTGAAAAGCTATAGCACGCTTGGGTCCAAGTTGAGTCTGACACTGAAAAATCAGTGAAGAGAACTGTGAAGCAAGAAGCAGCATACACCATTCAGAAACAGGGCAAGAATTCAAGGAGATTTCATATGAGAAGTTTAACACAGCAAAATCTATTTGAAGTCTAGATTATCAACAATCTAAAGAGAATCAGAGAAGTTCATCCTGTGATAGACTTGTATGGGTATTCTTTTAAGGCTATTGATATACATTCCACATTCGGTACAAATCTAGGCCACTAGTTCAGGCAGGCATGAAGTGTGACTTTAATACTGTATGACAAAATCATTTCTATTTTAAACTCAGTTCTGATGGGTGGTGAAAAAAATGTCAGCCACAATGAAATTTATCTCCACCAATTGTTTGCTTTTCCCTAAAGTATGAAGGACTAGGGGTAGAGATGCTCACACATTGCCCCCAGAATTGTGGGTAGGACCATCTTGCCATTACTGGCCATCTGTCCGCTTTAATGTCCTCTGAGGCATACCTGGTGCTGCCCCATCCTTTGTTACATGATGGTTGCAACTAGGTTTACCCTTCTTCCCAAATACAAGGTTTCTCTAAGTGCGGCTCTAGTAAAGCTTCCTTGTGATTCCCTTGGGGACCATTCTGATACCTCTAGAAACTCTTTGATGGAACTTAGACCCTCTCTATCTAGAGACATTGATCTTAATTTCTAGCATTCCTTCTCCCATGCCTTTCTGGGCACAGGATTTTAATCTCTAAGGAATAAACTTCTGAAGTAAAGAATTAGCACCTTTTGGGACTTCCCTAGTGGTGCAATGGTTAAGAATCCACCTGCCAATGCAGGGGACACGGGTTGGAACCCTGGTCCAGGAAGATCCCACATGCTGTGGAGCCACTGGGCCCAATGTGCCACAACTACTGAGCCTGTGCTCTAGAGCCCTGAAGCCACAGCTACTGAAGCCCACATGCCTAGAACCCTTGCTCTGCAATAAGAGAAGTTACCGCAATGAGAAGCCCATGCACCACAACGAAGAGTAGCCCCCGCTCACCGCAACTAGAGAAAGCCTGTGCACAGCAATGAAGACCCAACACAGCCAAAACTAAAAATAAATAAATAAATAAATTACAAAAAATGTGTGCCCTTTACTTTCAGATTCCACAAAATCTACCTGAAGTTTCTCTTATTCTATTCCCTTGAGTTTAGATGAGACGTTTTAGGAACACTGCAGCACATGGGCACTTTGCTTCCCCCTCTCACCCCTGGCTCCAAGTGGGAACCATATTTCCTACTCCAGGGAGTGGGGAAAACTAGCTCAGCTTCATCACATATTCTTCCAAAACTTTTTAGTCTTATATCTGGTCCTCAGCTTTTAAAACCAAATGGATGTACGAGACAGTAAGAGAAATATCAAGGAAAACCTATGTTTTGTATTACTTGCATCCACCTTGTACCTTGTTATTTTATGTTTATTCAATTTTATCTTTAGAGTCGCCATACTGTATGGTCATGGTAAATGTTATTAACTCAATTTTGAAAATAAGGTAATAATATTCAGATAGTTTGAGTTGTCACCCAAACCTTGGGATAAGAACTAGACTAGAACTCAAGTCTAGTGACAGTTCAGGACTACAGCATGCATCCTAGAAAAAACAATATTTCAGATTATCTGCACATTTTCTTCCATATGACAACACTAAATGTGCATATGTTGGCATAAGAAAATAAGTTGTGTACTTAACCTGTAAGATAGTCATTGTGAAAGAGAATGTAAAGAATATTTAAATCTGGAGGGGGCCTCATTATATTGATCTGAAGTGTCTTGAGGCCAGTGGTCCTCTCATAATTGTTTATTACATCCATTCCTGGTGTCTGAGGTGCGGATGCTATTTATCACCATAACATGTTTACAAATTCAAATAACGTGATGAATATTCAACTCTATCAAAATACATCTCATCTTGTTCTACACATCCTTACACCATAGTTTTCCAACCTTTGTTCCATAGTATAATTATCTATGGAGATTATGTTTCCAGAAATTCTGATTTAATTGATCTAGATTGGGACCCAGGATTGGGTTAGTATAAATTAGGTCTTCTAGGTCATTCTAAAGTGCAGTCAGGGTTGAAAAGCCCTGTCTTAAAAGATTGTCTGCATATTATTCATAATTTATCTGTGTTGTACTTAAACTTCCACGAGCATGGACAACACCAGCTAATTTGCATTGAAAGACATTACATTTTGTTCCCAATGAATCTCTCTGTCTCTGTCTCTCTGTCTTTCTGTCTCTCTGTCTCTCTCTGTCAGCCTGCCTGTCTCTGTCTTTGTTTTTCTCTACCCCTCCTCCTTCCCTCCGTCAGTATCCCTAATGGGGAAAACAAACTGGGAAGACTGATGCCCGCCCCTGCAATTCAAATATTCCTAGTGCTGAGTCTTAACTTCTCTGTCACGTTATGCGTGCCACTGTCACTCTGATTCCTTTTTTCATATTGCAGTGGAGCACCTATAAGGAGTGAGTAAGGTGAAGGCTATTGTAAAATGAAATAAACGTTCTAACTTGATTTTCCTTTCAGGACTCAGAACATCCTGTCCACGCTCCAAACCTGTGGACCAAAGCTGACTGATACCCCCTTTTTTTTTAAAAGAACTTTTATTGAGATACAGTTAACAGAAAATAAACAGCATATATTTAGAGTGTACAATTTGGTTCTGACTGATACCCTTTCGAATCTCCCAAGTGGTGATATTGCCATGTTTGTTGGGAAGGGGTTCAGATGAACGTGTCAAAATTGACTTCAATGAGAGAGTGTATTTCTAAGCCTATGGGTTGAGTCATTCTATGGAATCTGCTTTGCTCTTATCTCATTGTCAGCCCTCCAAGAGCCCAGTAACCTGTGACAGCTAAGTTACTGTGTTCTTTATGAAGACTACTTCTATCATAGGCCCTTATTGCTGTTTTTCTGTGAGCCAATTCTCCTCAAAGAAATTTATCATCTTATCTACTGACACTGCTACATCTCTCATATCATTTCATTTATATGTTCCCTATGCAGCAGCCTCTAATGACCATTTAATAATATGGAAGAAGAGGCAGACCTGTACTCTGAGCAAAACCTTATTCTAAATAATGAAATAGCTGCTATAGAATTAGAAAAGAATTGAGCATTTCAGCCTCAACAGTCAAAAAATATCTCTTACTCAACTGAACTGATCATCTGTCTCTTTGCACACACATTCTTCAATTGTAGATACTTGTGTCTAGACTGGTCTCCACAGTTAAATAATCAGCACAGTGACAGCAGGAGTTGTGTCTTATACATCTCGCTCCTCATTGTAGAATTTGGAGGCAACGCTACTTGGGCAGAACTAAATCTATTGTACAGATAACCTCTGTTTAATATTTGCAACCACTGCATATTAGAATTGCATGCAAGGATACTCTACCAACACTAGAACAGGCTTGTGATTGCCAAGGGGGAGGGATGGATTAGGAGTTTGGGGTTAGTAGACACAAACTATTATATATAGAATGGATGCACAACAAGGTCCTCCTTTATAGCACAGGGAACTATATTCAATACCCTGTGATAAACCGTAATGGAAAAGAATATGGAAAAAATGTGTATGTATGTATAACTAAATCATTTTGCTATACCGTAGAAATTAACAAAACGTAAATCAACTGTACTTCAATAAAATAAATTAAAACAAACAGCAAAAAAGACAAAGAATGTTCTACCAACACAAAGTAAAATGGCTTGCCTTTTAAAAAATATTCTTAGATATCAAATATGCAAAAAAGAAAGTGGTAAATCAAGTAACATTCTTGTTTTAGTCGTTTATGACTAATGTGCTTTGACTTTTCGAGTAAGAACTCAAAGCACATCACTCAACAGATGCATACTGATCGATTCATTCAAGCAAATATGTAATAACATGTTTACTTTCTCTCAGTTCTTATTGTCATCAGGATGTAAGTGTCATCTCCCCCATGTCAAGTACACTTTAGAGAAACTTACCCGTTGTGCGATGTGCTTATAAGACTTTGTGTATATTTTCTTTCATGCACTTGAGGTTAAAAACTCAGAAATTTGCCTTCGTGAGAAAGTACTTGAGATTTACCATCAGAGTGAAGGATGAATTCAAAAGGCAAGAAGATCAGAAGACTCATGGGTAGTGTTTAAACTGGGGATATTTTTAAATAACAGCTTAGCAACTTTCTGTGAACTAGCTAGACAAAGGTGGTGTTGACACTGTCTCTTTTCATAACCTTCAATGAATATCGTCTGAAGTGTAAAAAAATAAACTCTCATTGAAGAATTTTGATTTTTGTGAACAATTTCATACAAAGTGGATGGATGTATAATTTCATTTTCTACTAATTAATTAGCTCTACTTCTTATTAACAATATTCATTACATCCTTCTCCCTTCAAGCAAGTAAATTCAACAAGGAACCACTTATAACTTCTGGGTACTATAAAGCTACATCAATCTACTCTGGTTAACAACAACAACAAAAACCATGCCAGATAATAGGTGAAATAATTCTTCCGTGACAGCATATGAGTATCTCTCACATGGTAATTTCAGGTTAAATTGCTCTCATCTATCCATCCTCCATAAAGAGAACTTCAAAATCCCTGGAATGTAGCAAAATAGACCAGCATGCATAAACATAATAAATGTTGAGTGAATATACATAGAAAAAACCTAATTAAGGCTATATAAACAGATATATGAACAAATAAATTCATGGAAACAAAATATGCTAACATTGAGACATACCGACTATAAAGAAATAGATTTTAAAGTTCAACCATTCCTGATATTGGATCATATTATCCACATTGGTTTGTGTATAGTCACAGTTTCCACCTCAAGATCTTTTAAGTAGGTTTCCAATCTTGATTACAATAAAAGTGCTATATATAGTTTCTCAATTCCAATGTTCTCTTCTTAAAAGCGGCAACTTTACATCTTTGCATGAAATTTTTCTTTTGTTGGTAAAAACAGGTTTTACTTTTTTTGCCTTCCCTATTTATAGAAACCCATACTTAACTCTGTCAAGAAAAGTTTTAAGACTTCTTCAAACTCCAGAACAGTTTTTACTGGGGTTGGCATTTTCTCGATGAACATTCAGCCAATTTTAATAACATGTTGGTAATGATTTTAGATTCGTTCATCCACATTCTGTATGATCAGTGATGCTAAGGGGTGTATTTTAGAAGACACGTGGGGTATATATCATGTGTATGATTCTGAAACCAGCCGTTCTATAAATACTTCATTTGGTTTGCAGTTTGAATATTGCCTGGATGCCTCCAGATGGATTTAGTGGACATTTTAAATCAATTCTCAATTATGGTCTATCATTGACTGGAGAGAAATCATGCAAAAGTTCATACAGTCAGAATCACTAACTTAAGATCTGAGAGAACATGCAGGCATCTTTTCCACCTGTGTTCTTGATGTTTGTCTTGTGTTTCCCTACTAAATCATTTATCATATAGTCCTGGACACTTTTGTTAACATGAATGTCTTCCTGTTTATCTTAGAAGCAGGGACTAGGTATCCCCAATTCTAAATGCATAAGAGATATACATAGGCTTGTGTGCATTGCTGCTGCTCTTGTTGTTGTTGTTGTTGAGTGAACTCCTTGTTACTTACTTGGTCCATATATGTCATAGCTCCTGGGATGCTAAGAAAGAAAAATGGAAAGAGACAGCAGGTGGCTTTTAGTATTGTACTTCTATGCAAAGTCAACACTGACCCTAAGTTCTGTGTTCTTTACTGATGTGGAACATTGCTTTAGTTAAGCTTGCTTACCTATGAATTAGATTTGATTTATAGATGTGTATTGATGGAATTCACAAATGTTTGCATATGTAAGTCAAGGTGCAAATGCCTTAGCTTGCTCTTGCCTCTATGACGACATCCTTCTTTCCAGCCAAAACACTTATTTTGGATATCCAAAAATATGCTTCTCATCTGTGAAGACTTCCTTGTCTTCCTCATGTAGAGCTGAACATCATAGTAGATGTTTGCACGTGACATCTACACAGCACCAGTCATACTAATTGGCATCTATTTGTTCCCTTGTTTTTTCCACTACTTGAGCCCTTTGAAACCTTGACTCAGCCTCCACTGTATATATCATGCCCAACAGAGTAACTGACCTATTATGGGCACTCTATAGATGACATTAGTACTGAAACCTATGTGTTTATTACATACAAGCAGTTGAGCAACTTATTTATCTGTGTCTTCTCCATAGGTTATTATTGATGTACTTAAGAAGACTCCTCCAAGAACGCTGAGATGCTAAGCTAGATGTTCCTTTATGTGGGGTTATATCCCTGCCCATAGGCAATTCATGCACAGGAAAGAGTAAATCCGTCCAGTTAAGTTCAGATATATTTCTATTGACAAATAAAGCAACTTTTAGTCCAGCTTCCTTAATTACAAATGTGTTCAGCAGAATCTATTATTATTGTGGCTATGAATACCAGGTTTTATGAGGGAGCTCAATAACTAACAAATGAAAGCATGAAATGAAAAGCAGATATAGAAAAATTAGATCAGAGTAAAACAGTCTCCACCTGTTTCAGCAATGGAGTATATAAATACACCACTTGATGCATTGTGCCCCTGCAAAAGTGTTTCAAACGGATCATTGGTATATTTTTTTCTAAGTATTCTCACAGCTGCAGTGAAGGTGGAATTACGGAAATGATTAGCCTTGGTCCTATTGTCATTCATCTTAAGCCCAGGATACCGGGAGTTCGCAGCTATTATTGTATCATATCCAGCAATTTGCTCCAATGAAATCTTGTGGAAATCCTATATAATGTTTGAAAGATGTGAATTTAAGCTGTATAACCATGCAGTGCACAGGATGAAAGGCATGATAAGCTGTGATCTAAAATAACTGGCATGATAACATGTGTGTTACTAGGTCTGTGTCAATGAAGAAATCCATTCATGACTAATGGTTTCAGTTCTGGCAAGTCATATTATCTACTGGTAATTTAGTTGGTGAATAAATGATTTATCATCAATGCAGGTGCAATATATATTGAATTTGAAAATACTGAACTATTCATAAATATAATGTGGGCATCAAAGCAAAAAGGAAATTTTTGCTAAATAGAGGTAAAAGAAAATTCTTGAATGGCATCAGTTTGGAAGTATTTAAACAGTGTCATGACAGACATATGATATATATATGTCATGTATTTGATGTATTTGTCTAGCATATCATGTTCACAAAAATCCACATTTGCTGAATAAAATAGAAGGAATAGAAATGTTGGGTGCATGAACTCTACAATATTAATGCATTAAATATTAATATGAAGCCATAGTGCAAAAAGGTTTTTTCTGCAAAAAGAAACTTTTTTTTTTTATTTACCTAATAACCTTGTGTGCAAGTGTTCTCAGTAAGGATGGTTAGCACTTCTGAGAGAATATTCATTCCGCCTGGCGATCTAAGTAATAGCAAATTGAGGGTACAGATCATAGAATCTTAGTCCTGGATGGAGCTCAGAAATAATTTAGTCTGCATAGATGAGGGCCCTTAGGTCCAGAGCTGCTGAATGATTCACATAAATTCACATAATTGCCTAGTGACAGAGCTGGGATTAAAACCCTTGTCAGCTGACACAGACTACAGGGCCCTGTGCTATCCCTTCTCACGAAGGCTAGAAAATGACTACTAACATATCAACATGACCTTGGTGACTTCAAATTCACTTCTCAGAATATACCATGAGTGTGGAAATAGTAATCCAGAGACTGCTATAAAATTATTTCAGTACAGTTAGAAATTTGGGGATATCTGGGGCTGTTCTTAGAAAAGGGAAATGTGAAGAAGCATTTGTGACTTTTTCCAAGGCCCTTAGGTGTCTGGGAGGGAATTTTTGGGAGAGACTGATGACTTTTGGGCTATAACATCCTTTTCTATCACCAGTGGGAGGTATGAGAGTTCACATGAACACGGAGCTCAGTTGGGTTACATCTGCTGCATGAAACAGCATGAGATATTGAGGAAATGCTGATGTGTAATGCTCTCCTGTCCCCAGACCTGGTCTCTTAAGGAAATCCTAGGGAGTTTGGACCTTTAAAAGATCAGCTCTTTCAAGTGGTTTATAACATCAAGGTTACCCTTGAAAACTCAATGGGGCCAGCTCACCAAGCTGCCTTCTCCAGATGTTGCTAAGAGAACAGCTGCACTGATCAGCTGGCTGAAGGCCTCAGGAGATTGATAGACTGTTCAGAGAAGATACCCAGTTGCTTATGGAAGCAACATCTAGATTTGGCACATTGGAATCGGTGTCGACATACCCAACAGAAATCTCAGATTTATCTGAGGAGATCTTATTTTCCTGAAGTTTTACTTTGTCAGTCATCCCCAGTAGGGGCACAGTTCTCATTTTCTACTGTGTCTTGTGACTATCAAAAGGGAGGGAAGACGATAATTTAGGTTATTTTCTACCTTTTCTGGTACTTCAGTTCACTTTATGCTAGATGACTTAGAGATGTAATCTCATTAAATCATCTCAGGGGTCTTAAGAAGTTTCTATCAATACCTTTGTTTTGAAAATGGGGAAACAGACTCAGATATGGAAGTGACTAGCCTGAATTCTTTCCAGTAGGATATGCAGGATTGAGATTAGAAACAGGTCTGGCCCACGCTAAAGTTCATGGTCTTTCTAGTGTACCATGCATTCTCTCTTATTCTTGTTGTTTTATTCTACATCTATCTGAGAAGGCTGAATTACAGTTTTATAAACTGTGAGGATATATCTCTGGGCTTTCAGATGATGTTCTCACTCAGTTACAAGAACACAGACACAATATTCCAGATGGGGAGATTTAAACCAAAGTATAGCTGATAATGTGTTGTCTTCCTAGGTCTCGTAGTTTCAAGTGCAAGAAGAATAATTAAGAATTTGAAAAAAATAACAAGACATGCTTCATTTACTGTAGCTGCAAATTATGGAATATCAAATAGTAGACAGGACACTTGGATAAGACAGATTCAGAGGCATCTTGTCTTGCTCCTTTATACATATAGGTTGCTATAGTTCAAGAGGTACTGAATTGAGAGGGGATTGAAAAATTTACTCTAATATTTTAGTTACTGAGATGGTAGTGACTATTTCTCTTTCTAAGAACAGGTGAAAGGGCAACACTTTCCTATGACATAGTAAACACAATTTGACTAATATTAATTTTGGGGTGAAATGTTTTTTCTTTTACTTTTTCCTTTATATTGCCCTCTAGTACAAAAGAACCAAAGCTGTGAAAGAGGAAGAAGTATCCTTGTATCTGTGACAATGTTACTCTCAAGATCACAGAGAATAGAGTTGAGCCCAGTGTCCTAATTATGTCCGCAAAGCACTTTCTCTACAATTTGCTGCCTCTTCTTTCCCTAAATAGAACCCATAATTAACTCCACATTGGGTTCATTAAAGCTGGACTTTATAAATAAGCTTTTGTTATTAAAGTATAATACATATATTTGTTATATATACCCCATTTGGGGATAGAAATCAGGCAGCTGTTTTATTTTTCTTCTTCTCCATACTGAAATCAAACTTCCCAATTTCCTATACAGTCAGAAAAATAACAGCTATAGTAGAATAATTTTTATTCTCTTTTAATTTTTATAAGTTACTCTAACCACTAGCATACAGATAACAGCAGTCAGAAAACAATAACATTTGACTTTATCATTATTAACGTCCCATTCAATGAAGAGGATTGATGCATTTCTTGTAAACATAAGGCACATGTCTATGGAAAGCAACAGTTTATTGTTTTGAAAACTAAAGGGCTATAAGACACTCTGTCACAAGATAAACTCCTTGTATGAACAGTAGAGATAGCTTCATTTAATTTAAACATCAACCAGATTTGCCTTTCAAAATAAACAAGAAAGACTTTTGGAAGAAAGCATCAAAACAGTTGTTGGGAAAAATAGCATTGTGGGAAAAATCTAAATTAGGTCGTTTCTGAAAAGTAAATGGGTCATTTGCTGCAATCTGAAATGAACATTTCACTTATCTGTATACATTTTTTTCGTACAATATATGGCTATTAGATTTCATAAAATGAAATTTTTTAAAATGATAATTGAAGGAAAATTTCATCCTTCCAACCCCAGCTAATTTGACAGCCCAATTAAAACTGATGTCTCTAAAGAACATTCTGGATAGACAAAATCAGAGCATGTTGAGTGTAAAATATTCCTGCCAGAATGTAACACATGTACTTCAGAAACTCAAGGTGTCCCTCTTGTTCACTCCAGTTCTAGCACCCAGGAGAGGGACTTTTGTTTTATCTGCCCAACACCCTCTCGGCCTTACTTTTCTTTAAAAGCTACTTCTTTCTTGGCTACACAGAATGGGAAAATTAATCTAACTCATCTCTTCTTGATCCAACCGATGGTCATATGACTCAAACCAGACCAACTAAACTTCTTCCCTATGATTTTAAATTCTGCAACAGGAAGACTAGATTTTCTTTGTAAGTGAAAGGCTCTTAGAATAAAAGAATAAGACACCTACTGGCATATGTTTGTTGTTCAGAAGTCCACACACATAAAGAGAACATGAAGCTGATGTGTGAAGTAAAGCAGAGACAGCCCTAAGTCAATTTGAGTCCTGACTCCCAGGTAACCCTCAGTGCTGTTCAACTGTCACTCATTTCTTGGGTGGCTTACATGACCTAAAAAATTTCCATTTTACCTTACACTCACTCAATTTAGGTTTTCTTTTCATTATGATAGAAATATTTCTTGACAAATTCCCTTAGCACAGTTGCCTACTTCTTCCAGTGAGGGGATGGGAGATCAAAGAAACATCGCCTCACCTTTTCCACACCTGATTTTCTCATCTGTAAAATGAGGGTGTGGCTCTAAATACTTTGTAGTGTCCATATAACTCTCATAATCTGATTCCCTCTCTAGCCATGGGTCTGTAGAACTTGTCACACCTGACGTTGCCGCAAGTGTGACTGATGCTGGCTAGGGTGTAAACAAAAATTTGTCTTTGCATTATCCCATTCTTTTTGCAGTCATTTTTTATTCTAATGCCTCTGCTTCTCAACTGTTTCTCTTATCATTGAAGAAGTAGTTACCAAAGTTTACTCAAAATGTGGAATTCAAAGCTAACCTCGGCTTTCTCCATTCGAAGCCTTAGCTTGATACAAGTGGCTCATGAGGTCATCTGAACAACTGTCCAACAAAGCCAAATCCCAGTCTATTTAGGCAGTCACTCTCGAACTTTTCTGCAGAAATATCCATAAGAGCAGAAGAGTTATATATGTTTTCTGTAGGATTCTAGAGCTCTGTGAACCTGAAATAAACTATCACAAGGACAAAATATATTTAGAGATTTTGCTCCAACATAAAACATCCAACATAAATCATATATTCTACTCAATAATACAAAAGCATGACCTAAATGGGAAGGAAATCCAAGGAAGAGGGGATATATGCACACATGTGGCTGATTCACTTGGCTGTACAGCAGAAACGAACACAAGATTATAAAGCAACTATACTTCAATAAGAAAAATACTTCTATCAGGCACTGTTCAGAATTTGAAGAGAATGAAAAGAATGTTGTAAGAGAATGGAAAGTCTGGACTTGAATAAAAATTATGCCAAAAGTAACATGAATTTTGGCTTGTATCTCTTTCTTTCCAATGCATGTGTTATTGACTGAAAAGAAAAGAGATGACTTTTGTATAAAATGGTTTTACTTTCTCAAATGCCAGATTTTTAAAATATACAATTTTGTAAAATTAAATTGATATAATTTCAAAAAATAATAATACAAAAACAGTGCTTTAATTTACTTAAAATGAAGTAAAATGCATTCTTCAGACAGATGGATCATATATAACTTTTGAAATCTTGAATATACTAATCAACAGGTGTTTGAGAGGTTTTCAGTATTGATGGCTCCTATTAAACACCGTATTTTCTGAAAGTAGAATCATATAAAGCCAGTAGTACGTACTAATACAAGCTCAAAGCATTTCAGCAGGATTTCTTTATTCCATTGTTAAGAGAATGGAAAACACAACAGATACATTTGAAGGAACAGAAGAGCTCAGGGAAAGTGCAAAGCACGAAGCAAATTAAAAAGGATACGTAAATATCTAGGGAGCAGCTTCAAAGCAGGGAGCACCTAAAGAGAATACAGCAGAAGTGGAAAGAATCGCTCATGGGATGTGGGGTTGCAGGTGTACCCAAAGCATCTCTGCTACTACCCCAGGAGAAGAAGAGTGGACAGTAGCTATGGTTAAAAAAAAAATGTGTGGTAACATCAGGGAAGACAGAAGCTTGGAGAAACAGACAGAGTGAGCCTGAGACAAATGGGGTTCCTGGGGCTTGATTTCAGAAAAACCTGCCTATGGAGAAGGAGAGCTACTGCTTTCTTTCAGAAACTTGCTATGTTTTACTGACCACGTGGCATTAACAGATTGTTGCCTAACTTTGGACATTTTAAAAGCAGAGGAGGGCTTCCTAGCTGGTGCAGTGGTTAAGAATCCGCCTGCCAATGCAGGGGACACAGATTCGATCCCTGCTCCAGGAAGATCCCACATGCTGCAGAGCAACTAAGCCCGTGAGCCACAACTATTGAGCCTGCACTTTAGAGCCCATGAGCCAAAACTATTGATCCCATGTGCTGCAACTACTGAAGCCCATGCGCCTAGAGCCCATGCTCTGCAACAAGAGAAGCCACGGCAATGAAATAAATAAATTTATAAAAAAAAGAATTTCATTCTTTACCAAAAAAAATAAATAAATAAAAGTAGAGGAAATTTTCTGTCAGTTCTGATATGATAATTACAGAAAACACATCCTTTAATTGAACATCCTTTGATTGAATCACTTGGCCAGGAATCCAAATAGCAAAATGTCTGTTATGCTCTTCTGCATGCAATAGAAGTTATGCAACATGTTTCTTCTCAGAAGAGAGAATAAAAAGTGAAGAAAAAAACATCCCCAGAAGACCACTTTTTGCACTTTTATTTTATCGGGAGAGGTGAGGAGCATGCATAAAATACATGTTCTTGAATTAGTCTCCACTGGGTGTAGAGAGAAAAGAGCTCATCATTCTTCTAACAGGCAAAATTTGATTTCATTGACACCCTTGCAGTATGTCAATTGCTTAGTGTATCTCCCTAGGTTGTAGTCTTACAGATTTCATTTTTTTTTCACTTAGCAATTCTATCTTATATTCCCATGGATGTCTCTTATACTATCTTACAATCCCCTTCTGAAATAATAACCATAATTTCAATGAAAATAATACATTCCATGCTCTGTTGACTACCTGAGCATGTCTACTTATTTGTAAGTGTACCACACCTTGTGCATATTAGGTGATAAGTACATGAATTCAATTAAAAAAAACTATATTGAACAATACAGTTTCAGGAGGGTAGGCATTTCTTTTTTAATTCATTTTGTGTCTCCATGGACTGGCTCTGTGTCTCATATCCAGCAAGTATAAAACAAATGCTTGTTGAATAATGAATGAATGAATAAATTAATGATTAGATGGATGAATTAATAGGTAAATAGTTGTATGTACTAACAAAAATGCTGGTGACACACAGATGTATAGAATTTAATTGCAGAGTGAGATTATCCTGTTCTCCCAAAACTTGACCAGGTAAACAGAATTATGGCCCCAAAGATGTTGAAGTCCTAATCCCCCGAACCTTAAGTATATTACCTTACATAGCAAATATACATCTTACAGAGCAAAAAGGACTTGGTACATGTGAGTAAGTTAAGGATTTGAGACAGAAAGGTTACCCTAAATTATTCAGGTGGGTCTAATATAATTGCAAAGGTCCTTAAAAGAGGGCGGCTGGAAGTTAGAATCAAAAAAGGCCATGTGACCATAGAAGCATAAAGAGAGCTTTGAAGATGCAGCCCTACTAGGTTTGAAGACTGAGGAAGGGGCTAAGATCCAGGGCATGCTGGGAGCCTTTAGAAGCTGGAGAAAAGAAGACAACATTGTTCCTACAGCTTCCAGAACAAAAACAGCCTTGCTGACACCTTGATGTTAGTCCAGTGAGACCTATTTTTGGACTCAGACCTCCAGAACTATAAGACAGTAAATCTGTCTTGTTTTAACTAAGTTTGTGGCAACTTGTTACAGCAGCAAAATGCATTGAGTAGTCCTACTCAGCAGATTTGGAATAAAGTCTGGAATCTGAAACTTACCAAGTACCCTCAGTATTTCTGAGGCAGTAATTATCTAGGACACCTTGATATATTGTATCACACCCATTTTGTACTTGACAAAAGCACAACATTAAGATCTCAACAACATTAGTATAGATGGGGAGTTCAATGTATCATGTTGCAAAATATGTTTGGAAAAACGAACCAGAAAAATCCCAAACTATTAAAAAATATTTCTGTAACTATATATTGATTTTCTCCTCTGGCTTTTACAAAGAGAACGACGGCTAGTGCATGCTTTCACAGAAGGTGATTTGGATAATCCCTTCTATGAATTGTTTCAAGTAGAAATTCTCCTCCATCTATCATTTCTGCTTGTATTATTTCACATCTTTCAAAGACGTTCACATTTCATTGCAGGGAGCCAAATTTTGCCTGTGCTACATCATTAACTGTAAACCACTGTGCTTACTTTCCTTTCTCTTGAGTATATTATAGGTGGTTTTCTCTTTCTCCTTGAAGAGTATGATAAATATGTGCTGTGAGCATATTTGTTTCTGTTTATTAAAATTATATTACTAAATTATACTAATGGTGGCTTTATTAAATACATATAACACATTCAGAGTTTTAACAATTTTAGAGTCATTCAATAGGCATGTTAGTACTTCTTTTTTTCTAAAAATATCACAATTAAGGATAGCATTCTAATCCTGCATTAGTAACTTAGCTCCAATTTAGGCTACTAACAGAAAAGGGAAAAATTATAATGCACCAAAGGAATTCTCATAGATTACTCTTCCAAAGCAATAGAATCTTAAACAAGTATTGGGAAGCTATGCTCAATTATAGATCAACAATTGGAATTGACATCCTATGTTTCTATATTCACTTTTTAGTACGATTTAACAATCAGCTTAATTCTTACTGTTTGGTTATTTTAAATTTGACATGATTCTTACATGTGCTCTCATACTAACATTTTCTTTGGTGCATCATCTCACACTATACGTAAACTCATCTAACATTGTTCATAATAAAGTAGTGCCTGTCAGGGCCACTATTAAGTCTCTTTCAGATACCCAAGAACTGGAAAACTTTCTGAAGACTGCAAGTGTGCTCTCTGAGAAACCACATCCTACAGAGACAGAGCCTGCCCCGAGTGCTGGTGTGCACCTTGCCCTCTGAAGCCCGATAAAAGACTCAAACCCCCACCCTTCGGTGCTGATGCCACTCTATGTGTCTGGACCCTTTCCTCAGCTGGAAAGTGAATAAAAACTTTCTTTTCTTCCCTTGTTAATAGTTCTGTGAGTTCTTTCACAGCCTGTCTCTAGGGGGACAAATTTCAGAATGGATGCCTGGTTTCTTCCTTTCAGAGTGATTATTCCACAGGTAAGATCTGAGACTGTTATTTTCATTTTGTATTCAGGAAAATAATGGACTGAGAGATGCACGGCTGTAAGGGGCTATGACTGTCATCTCTGGTCCTTCTCATTGAAGGCTCGAAGCCTTTATTTTAGTGACTATTTTGAAAATTGAAATGCCATTCATAGGATTACAAGGACCTCACTATTAGACTGAGATCCCGAGCTTTGCTGCTGGCATATGCTATTGTCTGAGACATTAAGCAGCTAGACCTCTGTTGGGGACCAACTGCACCTGCTTCAGAACCTGATACAAAGCACTAATAATGAGGAAGGAAAATCTTCCCTGTTTTTGCCAGTGAGGCTCTTGACTACTCTCTGTCTTTTCCTCGCGCCTGCTTTAGTGACTGCAGAGATTTTTTCTCGCCAGATGTACATGCAATAGCAAAAACTGAAGCATCTCTCTTAGCTAATGAGCTGCAAAATATAAAAGTTTGGGACCATCTCTATGGAAACTTTTGAATATGGTGACCGACAAGTGCTGAATGTGTATAAGGTGACAATTCCTCCTAGAAGGCACATTGTCACAAATGGGAGACGGTAAGATTGAGAGCCACTAAATTTATCTCTGCCTCAGTTGCCATCACTGGATCTAATTCACAGTTCTATCATCAGGATTAATGAGTAATCTTAATTATATTAAATTTCTCAGAGGTAGGCATTATAGAAATAGGAAGCACTCTATTAAATGGGTAAAAGCTCAAAAAAGAGAGGCTCAACTTGATATATAAAATGTGGTCTCAAATGTAAGTAATTGACCAGAAATCAGGGCGTTGGGCCAATTACTGGACATCCAATCTGTGTCATTTGAGAAAAATTGTACAGAACATCCTTTCTTCATTTCCAACATTGGCTTATTACACGAAGTAGATAATTTAGCACCAAATAAGGACATAGTTATATTCCCTCCATGTATCATTTCAGACTGCTAAAAAAAGAATTATATTAAATTGGTAGTCAGAATCTTTCCTCAAATGATGATAATTGGATCTCAGATTCAAAGAATACCCTTCAGTTGGAAAGAAATGGCCAGAAGAAATATAAAGGCTCTGTGCTCAGTATACAGTATTTCATATTTTTTAAAATATTATATCAAGCTCAGTTCACAAAAGGGAGAAAATATTGATCCAAAACATATATCTGAATACTAATCCCATTCATGAGGGCTCCACCCTCATGACTTAATTGACTCCTAAAGGCCCCACTTCCTATTACCATCACCTTTGGGGGTTAGGGTGCAATATACAAATTTTGAGGGGACACATTCAGACCATAGTAAAGGGTAAAATATTGATGTAATGTTTCCCATTAATATTGACAAAATATCTTGTTAAGTGTAATGACTAAAGAGTTGAGTCTAAGGATGAAGAAACTAAAATAAAGAGTGGTTAGCAAAATTTTTACATGTAAAATATTTTGAAACTCATTAAGAATGAAGCAAATATCACAGCCAGAAGATCTTAAGGAACTTTATCCCAGAACAGAAGGTACTAAGTGATAACATGTATTAAACTTCTCATTCTATTTAAATAATCAAAACTCCATTTAAATCTTGGAAGTGTAACTCTGCCCCTTAAATTAAAACCTGTATTGGTTTTATTTATTGCTTCTTAAGTAAAACATGTTCATCAGTAAACTGAATTTCTCAAGTTTTTCTTCCATAAGCCACTCTCAGGATTTGCTTCCCTCCACAAAGCAGCGTCTAGATACAGAAAAGGTCATATATCATTCAGGTGACCCTTTGGGCCATTGTATTTTGAAAGCTACAGTTTTTTGAACTAATGACTATGTTGTAATTATACAGAAGTAATGAAGTTAATATCCTCTAGATTGTAGAATTTTGGTAGAATATACAATAGCTAAAGCCAAAGGGTGATAAGAGTTGTGAAAGTTATTTTATATGTCTTAATTTATACATCAGCATTTCAAAAATGTCATATCCCAACTTGGTAATGTCTACATTTTTGTTGGCTTTGTATATGCATCCATCTAAATGTGCTAAGCCTCGGTTAAAAGTTCCCTTCTGTTTGCGGCAGCTGCCTTATTCCTCTCTCTAGGAAACAGTATTTTAAGAAGGACAAAAATTATTGCTTAATATCCATTTCTGCTTGAACGTTCACTTAAATATATAGACATATTTGATGTATATTTATGTAGATATGTGTGTATTATATTTATTTATTTCCAAATAAGTTTTCTAACAACCACAAAAATGTGAAATATAACATATCAGATGATATAACAACTCAAAAGTATTTTTCATAATGATTTGTCTCTTTTCATCTGATATGAAGAAGGTATAGAGAATTCTGCTTTCTTAAACATGTTCCTTTTTGACTCACAGTTATCAACTACTTGTAGTGAGAAGTAAATGTAGATTTCTTTATTTAGAATATTGACCCTTGGGGAAGGTATATTTCAAAAGCAAAGCTTTTGCAGGGTTGAATAGCTCAATTTTTAAATATATAATCCCAGAGACCATTTCTTCCAATTTTCTTTTTTCAGTTAGGGAGAATTACAATACAATTGCAAATTCAATTCAAGTCTCTGACCCCAATCTACTAGAACATAAATATATCCAATCCAATTATATCAGTGACCAAAGAACACTTTCTATTTCCTTGGGGATGTTTCTTTTCATTGTTTCCCAAAGATGAGAGAAACAGTGAGTGGAAGACAAGTTATATGGAAGAGTAATAGCTAACAGGACAGATTTTCCCCCAACTGCCATAGGAAGACATCATACTTTGATGAAGATGTGAAACAAGCATTTCAGTCCAGTTGTTTGATCCACTGCTCCTTTTAACACATTAAGCTTTTAATGTAATGGGGAAGCTTAGATGTTAACAATATTTTATTACTGATCAAATAAATCAATTTCCAAGTCAATCAATTACCTGGACAGTAATATTTCACATATTTTCATTATCTACTAAGCACTGAAATCCAGAGAGTTATCTTGTGACAGAAAATAAAAAACACATTAGAATAATTTTAAAGTCTTCATGTCCAAACCATGGAACAAATCAATTAAAAAAATACATCAGGAATGAGAGCAACGTGATTCATGGGTCTACTTTTTGTTTTGTTTTGTTTTTGTATTTTCAAAATATTTATTGATATGCGGAGATTGCTTTTAAATAAGCAGCATTTCTTTTACATTTTAGAATGCATTTCCTTCAAATGGTAATGTACAATGTTAAGTAAAGTCAGTAGTATAGTATGACCATTGAAATCCAAATGAGGGTTCCAGGAGAGTGAACCCTTTGAAGAGGCTCTTGTGACTGAATCAGGACAATCACAGGTATGGCAAGTAACATGTTCTGAGAAAAGATGGCCCTTGTGTCCAAATGTTTGGACTTATTGGGTGATCTCTTTTCCAGGAATAATGAAAGTAGCACATTCTTCTCTCATTTACTACCTATTTGACCTTGTTCCAATCACCAGGCCTCACTGTGCTATAATTCTTATCACCAAAAAATAAAATACTAAAAAGAATATATATATGTATATATAAATGAATCACTTTGCTGTACACCTGAAGCTAACACAATATTTGTAAGTAAACTATACTTCAGTAAAAAATGGAATTAAAAAAAGAAACAAAATACTAATCTTTTAATAAGAGACCAATGAGAAGAACAATGAATATTAACAAATTAAAATGTATTGCAGAAACATTGTTAAATTATGAATTATCTATATGTGAATATTAGGACCCTTGAACATCAACTCTAAACATATCTGCAATTTCTTTTAAAAGACATGGGCCTACTGCTTCTCCCTTGAGATTCAAAAATCAAATGCTCAGAAATAATATGAGAAAAAAGTTTTCTCTGAGAGCATACTTTTTCCCCCTTTTTATAGAGTTCTGAACGCGGTGGAAATTCCTGCTATAATTAAGCAGATTACTTATCTGTGACCTATTATACCTGTTCATTTGAAGGACAAAATCAGTAGGCGCTTTAGGTCCAACCAGATCAGTGATGACTTTGCATGTGCGTGGTTTTCGTTAACCAAGATTGTTTTTAGGAGAGTAATCTCCACACTTAGCTTTCAGTGGAATTTGACTTGTAAGAATGGATCAGTGTTTTGGAAATGTCATGTTCTTATTTTAATGAGTTTATAATTAAGCAGAACACAGGTTGTTTTCTTTACAGAATTCCACCCACAAGGATTCTATTGATTTACTGTTTCTTTATATGAAATAGCACGTCAGGGTGAAGGTGAAGCAGAAAACAAATTATGATCTAATCTAAGATGTAGATCTATATTGGAGTGAGACTGCTGACCTGTGAAATACATGCAAGGAGTATTTACAAAATCATTCCTATTGTCAAAATGATTAAAGGAGATCTTCTCTGGTGTGTAGTCGGGACTGCAAAGTCAGGACATTCCTAAAGGTACTCCTGAACTTAAAATGCTAAAATAATTTGGACATATTTGCATTGACGAGAGAGTTTTTTTTAAATTGTAAAAGGAATAATTTAGAATCCCTTTATGTGTTTTTATGTACTGAAAAAATAGGTTTGGGAAGAACAATGCTGTATGGAGAGAAACTCCTAAAATTAAATACATGTATGTTGAAAACTACAGTTTAGCTTTGTATATATTTTCAAATATCATTGTTGTCACTAAAATTACTTTGGAACTATTCTGTTGCCATGGACCTTACTCACATGGCAACCTTCCTAAAGCAAGGAATCTTCATCTTTATTAAATGAAATTGTCTACCTATAGACAAGGCATTTAAAACTGTAAAGCACAAAATTAGTTATCATTATTCTTTTATTTCTTTAATTATTTAGCCAACACCATGGTGTACTACTTTATATCAAGATACGTATAATTCCTGGTAGAAATTAGGATAAAGAAATTAACAAAACAGTCCCTGTCCTATAGAAGTTCATAAAAATTAACAATTTAAATATAATTTGACATCAAGCAGAGTATTAGGAGACTACTGAGGAAGATCACAAGAAAAAGAGTACAACTACTAGAAAGGCAACAACCTTAGGAGCCAAGAAAACTAGATCCTATCACAAGTAATGTGATTAAACAATTCTAAGAATATAGATCATTTTTCTCATTTATAAAATTAGTAGGTTGAAAGCACTATGTATAGGAATTTGAACTTTAAATATCCTGTAATTCAAGGATATTATACCTACATCATAAAATTACATTTGATAAAATAGTGTTTGAAGGTAAGCTTATATCTGAGATAGAACCATTGATATTTTGTTAGATTTACAAATGCATTTTACCTGCCAAAATGGATTTCTGATGTTATTTCTACTTCATTTAAAAGTGCTTTGATTAAATATATATGAACACATTCTCAAGGTAGTTCTTGTTTCTGAAACAAGATTTGGGATCTATCCACAAATCTATACTATTCCAAGAGGGTGCACTCTTGTCTTTAGTTGTTTGTATTTGAACTGGCACTCTGATCGATGTAGAATATGTGAATTAAAGATGTATTCATGGGGGAAAAAAGAAAGAGGAAAGAGAGATCAAGAGAGAAAGAAAGAAAGAGAAAGAGAAATCATAAATTTTGTGTGATCCTCAACTCAACTTATACAATCTATAGATTCCTAAAGAGATAAAATGCTCTTCCGTGATGTCATTGAAATTAAAGATTTAGCCTATACACAGTAATTGTCACGATAAACCAAATCACAAAATTTTATTTGCTATCTTCACAGAGAGATTATAAGTAAATAAGGGAGATATCACATACTTAGGATTGAGTTGGTAGAGTCTCACTTGAATTTTGAGAAAAAGCACCTGTATCAGGATATCTTTACCTTAAGTTTAATTTTGAAAGATTACTTGCAGTAGATATTTTTGATAAGACATCATGAGAATTCCACTTAAGTTTTATATCTGATAAATACAAAGAAATGCCAAAGAGAAATCAATTATTATTAACTTTCCCTCTTGTGGAATGCTGACTATAAATTTAATCTCAGATAAAAACACAGAGAATATTATTAGTTTTGAGGAATCTGGTACCTCATACATTTGCCACAGACAGTTATCACCCTGGGTTAAATCAGCTTTTCCACAGAGAATGTTAAACATGTAAATTAGTATGTATTATAATGATAATGTTTAGTTAAAAACCCAGTTTGAAAATCAGTTTTCTTTAAAAAATAAAAAGAATGATATTCTATTTGACATATCTTTAAGATAAAAACTGATGAATTCCTTCAGTTTAAAAATAATTATTATAATAAAGTATATCATTTACTAGGAACCTTTTAAGTGCCCAAAATAGTCATTCATTCATTCAAAAAAATATTTAGTACTTATTGTGTACTAGTTACTGTCCTAAGCAGTGAATAAAACAGTACCCAAGTTCAAGGAGATTACATTCTATTGGGAGAAAACAGATAAGTAAATGATAAATATATATTGAATATGTCAATCTAAGTTTTGTGTAGAAGAATAAAACAGGATATAGGGAGGGAGACTAAGTACATGAGGAAGGATGATATTTTAGATAAGGATAGCAACTTAGCTTGGGCTGCCACAACAAATTAACATAGACAGAGTAGCTTAAACAACAAATACTTATTTCTCACAATTCTGGAGAGGAAAGTCCAAGATCAAGATGCCAGCAGTTTTGGTTCTTGGTGAGGACCCTCTTTCTGGCATGGAGATGGCCATATCTTATGTCTTCACATGGCAGGTAGAGAACAAGCTTTCTCTCTTCCTCTTCTTATAAGGACATTAATCCCAGCATGGGGACTTCAACTTCATGATCGAATTGCCTACTAAAGGCCCCACTTCCAAATATTATCACCTTAGGGACTCAACATATGAGTTTTGGAGGGACACAATATTTCAGTCCATAGCAGATAGGCAAAAAATCTCTCTCTGATGAAGTGACATTTTTGCAGATATATGAAAGAAAGGAGGGAGTCAGGCCTACAGACAATTGGGGAAGATTGTCTGGAAAAGGTCCTGAAGCATGAGGTATTGAGCATGTTCAAGCTATGGGAAGAAAGTCAATGACTAAGGAAAATTGGCAGAGGGTAGTGTAGACAGATAGTGAGTTTGCCAAAATGCTGTGGTTTTGAAAGCCAGGGAAAAGGCCTTAGACAAAAAGGAGTTGAATTCTGGTTACATATTTAACTTAGAAAAGTCAACTTTAAAGACTGTGAATTGTGAGATATAAAATAGATTATCCAATGATACCTCCAAGGTTTTTGTTGTGAAGCAACTGGTCAAAGGCAGTTACCATATATACTCGGGTTGGAAGGGTTAGAAGGGAGGCTAATTGGAGATGTCACTGAATTCAGCTTTATAAATGTTGTTTTGAGATATCAATTAGCTCTCCAGGTAGAAATTTCAAGAGGGTAGTTGCACATGAGAAACTTGAGTTTAGAATAAGGTCAGAATTAAAAGTGTATATTCATGGATAAGGTCTCACAAAAATTATTAATAGAAATATTGTTCTCCCAATGTGTAGATGAAAACACTGAGGTCAACATAGGTTAATTTCTTTTCTAAGTCCACCTAGCTTGTAAATAATGGCACTATAAGTTGATGCAGCTCTGTCCAATGGCATACACCATGGCCTTTCTTTTAGAATGGTTTAAGTTACAAAGATTAACTATCCAGAATAATAAACCAACTCCAATATAATGTTGAGAAGATTAACTCCTTAAATATTCATTCTCCTTCTTTGTGGAATATCTGATCCAAAGGAACTTGAATTCATTGCATTAGTGAATAACAGTGTATATTGAGAACCACCATATGCCAGACATTATTCTAGATTGTAACAATACCATGATGAATACGACAGATTATATCTCTTCCTTCATGAAGCTTATGTTCTATAAATGCATAACGAATAGTATACACTTTTAGATTAAATTAAATGTTTTCATATCATTGAGAAAATGAATGAGGATGAGTGGTCAGAGAAAGCCTCTACTTAAGCAGATTACCAAGTATTGAGAAAAAACAAACATTTCTTGGTTCAGAAGTAGACGTGAGACAGTGGTTGAAAATGGGTATAAACAAGATATTGCAGGGCTTAGGGATGGAGTGGAGAGGGCAGGAGGACGTATCAAGCAGATGGAATAGCAAGTGAAAAGTTCCTAAATTAGAAGGTAGCTTCATCAGCTGAAATCCACATTTATTTGCTGCTAAACATTTTTTAAAAATTCAGCACCATTCACATCTTTCTGGTCTATAGTTTTTTTATTAAGGTTGCCTCCAATAGATGCACAGATGAATTCCCACACAAACCACACATGTACACTCCTAAGAAACATTACCACAACTTGCGATCTTCCTATGATGTTAATCTTCATTCCAGAAGTGTGAGATGGTTGGAAACACTAAGAATCAAGATGGGTATGTTGTAAGTCATGGAAATCGGAAAGCTGATAAAGCTCAGCAAAAGAAGAAAACCCAAATCTTGCCTCCTGCTGTGTTACATTAGGAGAGAAAATGTTTCTGTGACATATAAACTTTTGGGTCAAAATGCACTTCTTTGAAAAGACTATGATATGTCACATTGCTCTCTGTGGAGCCCCTCTGGTAAATGAGGGCAATGAAATTCTTCTAGTTCTCAGCAGCCAGACAGATGTTTGTCTTTTCCTAGGTGCCTTTTCCTTTGGCACCTAGGATTGCCCTACGTGTCAAAGACCTTCTAGGAGAAAGGGCATTGTACAGAAAATCCTTTTTGTTAGATTTGGGACCCTATCTAAATTTTTCTACCACTCAGATATTTTGGATCTGGAATCTATGCCTCTGACTACAGTGCCAACTGAAAAGGAGAGTCTGGGAGAAATTTTATAAAATAGTTAGTAATGGATAAACATATCTATATGTACAAGAAGGCACCTGAGAAATCCATGGAAAATACATATTGGGTTGGGAAAAATTCGCTTGGATTTTTCTATAACATCTTACGGAAAAACCCAAATGAACTTTTTGGCCAGCCCAGTATATTCTGGGTCACGCAGAAGGAAACAACAGAGGAAGACATCCATTATTTCAGACATTAATGTAAATAAATATATCTAAATGTCAGTTTAATTACCTCAAGTGCATTTACAGTCCACACTGCCAATAATTTTAAAATGAACTCTGCAATTTTTCCTTAGGTCACAATATAATTATTTTATATCTTATATAGAGAAAAAACAGAAGTAAACTTGAAGAAACCCAAATACAATCTACACTTAACAGAGAGCCTTCCAGTTAACAATGCATGTGTTCATATTTTATCTAAGTTTTATAATAACACTGGTAAGTTATTAGCCTCAATTTAAGATTCAGAGAGCAGAAGCAAGCTTCCAGATTTGAGAAAATAGTAAATGATAGATCCAAGATGCTTAATTGGATCCTAACGTAGAAGAACTCTAAATCTCACAATTCCTCCCAAATGGAAGAAAACCATTATTTGTTCATTGTACTCAGCATGCCACTTCACTATGTACTCTCTTCTTTTTCATGTTACATTAAGTGGGGGGGAGGGGAAGGAAAATAAAACATTGTAATGTTTATTTACAGTTACCTGTTACTTCCATTACTTTGCACATAATTTATAGAAATTAAAATATTATAAATTCAGTAAACTTTATCTTTCATATTACATAATGGCATCCAAATTCTTCAAGATTTGGGTCATATCTAGATAAATAGTTTTTTTCAGTTAATCTTAAGAAATAATTGATGATGCTTTTCTTGAAGAAACTATTCATACACCCACATTAAGAATGCCAAGGTCTTGCTCAAAAATAATATTTCAAAGTCAAATGAATCTTAGGTGTTTAGAGAAAAAGGCTATTCTCTTAGAAAAATACCTGGAATTGTACAGAAAAGCCTATAAAAACTAATAGAGAAACCAATTATATCCTAAATTTAAATTGGACTTTATAAGCTCTTCAGTGGGGAAAAACCAAAAACCAAAATCAAAAAAAGTGGAAAAAGAATCGGTCCTAGAAAATGACTTTTTTCTAATGGGAAGGAATCTTCCATAAAGATTTATTCTAGTCACATGCAGGGGTGGGGGTCGGGGATTCTATTATACTCTATCCTGATTCTTTCAAGAAAAAAGAAACACAAAACAGGTTCTCCTTTGTAGAAAGAGGAAATAAAAGAAGAAGACAGCTAGAAGAGAGCTGACCGCACTGCAGGGAAAGGTGGTATATGATGTTTTTTAATAGAACTGACGAAAACTGATTGCCTTTCTAGATTAGAGTAGGCTGAGTAGAAATTCTGCATAGCAAGAGCAATTGGTATATTCTAGTCTAATTTTCCTTAAAATTTGAGGGAAAAAAGTGTATTAGTATTTGGTTACTGTGGTAATTTTTCTTAAGTATATACATAGTATTAATTGTGTTTCTGTAAACTTATAAATGTGATGTTAAACCTTTTGAACTTTATGCTACTTAGGAACAAATAAGGCTGAATTACTTCTTTCCCTATGACACCAACACAGTTTATAACTATCTTTACCATTGCATTGTCCTACTGCACTGGCTGCCAGGTATTTTCTGAACTAGGTTTTTTAATTCAACCCCACTTGTAATTTTTTTTTAATTTCTTTTCAATCAGCCCATGTAAAATTCAAGAGATTAATAATGACATTGACCAGTTTTCTAAGACCCTGTCTACTCTGGTTTCAAACAGGTTATTCTCAGAATCCAGACATTCTTTTCTTCAGGAGGCATATGCCTGTTGGCCGGGTGAAGTTGGTGAATTCTCCTGGGCCAGGATTAGGTCCATGAATTCCTAACTTTCTCATCTGAGTGAAGTCAGAAAAGAATGAGCTGGACATTGCCTAAAGAAATTAAACTGAAAAATTTCTTCCTTAGTTCACACCTTGCTCCAGCCTTCAAGACAGGGCCAGCTCCTGACTGGCCCAACTCTATGCCAAGCTGTAATATAAGAAGTAGAGGCTCCTGAGTAATCATTTCATGTCCTTGTAAAACTAAACCAGAGGGGTGGGGGTCTAATTACTATCTAAGCTCAACTGCTTTATTTTACTGATCGAGACAAAAGATACCTAATACGAGAAAGAAAAAGACTTGATCTCTATAAAGTTACCTTAGAAACCTTTGTTTTTTCTTTTTTTTTACTTTAAAATAAACTATGCTCAATAGCTGACCCCAGATAGAGTATTAATTTTATTTCCTTTGACCTAAGTGGAAATAAAGAAAATAAAAACATGTAGTAAATTGTCAGTAAACAGCTTGTCAGTTTGAATTATTCTTCATCTCCCTTTCTCAAGCTGAAGAAAACAGAGACATCACACGGAAGAGGATTTCTTAATCTATCTCTGATAAAGGGCTATTTCTTGTATGTTTCTTTGCTTTTTTAATTCCCTGTTGATTACAGACCAGACCAATACTTGTGTAAATACCAAAACCAAAAAAGGCTTGAATTTTGCTCTTATACAAAATCAGTCTAGACATTTGTAAATGCTCCCTCTAAGAATCTGCACTCATTGCGTGGCAGACCAGTAAGAGTTCGCAAATTAGAGTGAGGTCATCGCCATCCTGTTAATTGCACTGCCCGGTGAACACCGTCATGATTCATTCTTGCGCTTCTCCCTCCCAAAGGACTATGGCACTTGGAGCCTCTTAGGGAGGGATTATATCTTATTTGTTGCATCCATAATAATAGACTAATGCTTGGAACACGGTAGGTAACCAGTAAACATTAGTACATTGATTGTATGAGTAAAATACTCAAAATCCTTTCAAAATACCCAAGAATTTCAGACTTCTCTGACTTGGGAAAGCCAGAAAAATAGAATCAAACACCACAGTATTTTAAAAACAAGAATAAAATTTACACATTTACCCCCTTACCCCAAATTCCATATGCTTCAAAAGCACTTGATTAGTACTTGATTAGAGCCATTCAGCTCTGAAAGAGCATTTGTAAATACCAACCCAGGCTGTGAAATCAGAAAGGCCCGGAACTGATCAAGCCTGGACTGGTCCTCATTACAGACACTTGTGGGGAATGTTGTAGACTGAGCTTTGAGAGGCTAATTCCTTTTTCTTTCAAGTAGTCACACTGACCCTTACCTTGTATATCAGTCAGCTAAGTGCACCATAACAAAACACCACAGGTGGTGTGGTTTAAACAGCAGAAATTTATTTTCTTACATTACTGGAGGCTGGAAGTCCAAAAAACAGTGTTGGCTGTCTTTTGTTTTTCCTGGGTCCTCTCTCCTCGGCTCGCAGATGGCCACCTTCTCCCTGTGTCCTCATGTGGCCTTTGTCTCTGAGTGCACACTCCTAGTGTGTCTCTTCATCTTCTGATAAGGACACTAGTCCCACGGGATTAAGGCCCTACCTCTGTGACCTCATTTAATCTGAACTACCTCCTTATAGGTCCTTTCTCCAAATGCAATAATATCAGCGGTTAGGGCTTCAACACATTAATATGGGGGGGGAGGGGCAGAGCACAATTCAGTTCACAATATTTTGTCACATTATTATGCAAAGTTAGCGATAATCTATAGGCAGCAAGTTGGATAGCATTCACCTCATGTTGAGCTCTCATTAAGTTATTATTAACAATGAAATTTATTGTTACACTATGTACTGGTTGTTCACCAATGGCAAAGTCATGTTCTATGTATTTTCAAACTCCTTTAAAAGCAATAACCGATGAAATGCATGCTTTAACAAGGAGGAAACAAGGATCACTTTCTATAAAGAAGAAATATCACAGTGACTGAAAGCATATGTGAGAGCTGTGACGCATTAGAAATGCCTGTGGATAATGATAAGAATATAATCATAATAAAAGCACTGGTTTAAATTGACAGACTTTGGAGGGGAAACTGATGGTCTCAGTCATCTGATCTCATAGCTAATGACATTGACATCTTAACCGTCCCTCCACCTGACGCATTAGCAGGCATCTGAACCCACCAGGGATCTCATTTTGACTAAGTTCTTTTTTTTTCTTTTTTTTTTTCCAGAGAAACCATGATGATTACTAATCAACAATCATATTTTAATAGTGTCTTCATAGTGGTTTTCTGATGCAGCATGAATAATTGCCAACCATCTGTATCACTCAACTTTCATAACAAACCTCAGCTACTGAGTTGAAAACTGAATGTGTTAATCTATTCACTGCACTGAGCTCATGCATGAAATGCAAGAGAATGTCAGAGAAGTTATCCATTTCTTTACATAGCCTTTAATTTTTTTCTTCCGTTCTCTCTTAAAGCTTTTCAGGATGTCAGTTCCATCACTAACTACCAACATGGTAAGTGACAGCCTAGGCTTCTAGCTGAGCCTATTTGTGGACCCTTGATTTCAATAGTTCTTGACTCACAAGCAGAAGTGAAAATTATTGGTTAGCCCCAATCTTTGCCCTGGAATAAATGTGTTTGCACCCTTCTGGCTAATTTGTATTTCTTCACTGGAAACAGGACAATAATTGTAAAGGTCAAGAAGCTAAGGCCAAGTGTCCCAGCAAAATGGTGAGTGAGTACGGAAAAATTACTTACCAATGCATTGGGTAGTTTCTTCAATTCAGAGCTATTAGTTTTTCCGTATTATGAGTGCTAAATTTGACATAACTTTCAGATTATGGCTGTGATTTTCTCCAAAATTGTTCATTTTTACACTTTGAAATGATAAAAGCTCCCTCTTTCCTGAGTATATATTTCCAGTGCATCTGTAGAGTCCTCAGAAAGTAGGGAGATGATCTTCAGAGTTAACAGTGTTTACGGATTTAAAAAACACTTTGAGCTGTAAAGCATAAAAAATGGGTATGTCGCAGAAGGGAGGGGATATGGGGATATATGTATAAATACAGCTGATTCACTTTGGTGTACCTCAAAAGCTGGTACAAGAGTGTAAAGCAATTATATTCCAATAAAGAGCTTTAAAAAAAATGCTATTAAGAAAAAAAATAGGTATTATGATCTAGTGATGAAAGCTTCAAATGCAGGGCTTCACCAAGGGGATTTGGGGCACAGAATTTATCAAGGACTAAACCAAAGGGCAGAGTCAAGTAGAATATTTGGCAGGGTGGGCTAATAATTGCAAACTCCCTGACAGAGCGTGTCTTCTGCTGATTTTTGCCCCCTCACTTTGCAGTTCCATCTTCTGCCTAGTTACTCCTCCATGCCCCCCACTCTCCACTTCAATAAAGACTCTTTTCCCCATGGTAGTTCCATTCAGTGATTTAGTGTGTTTCGGGTCAATCAGGTGTAAATCATAGCTATCTATGCCTACCTGGGTGATTTTGGCGAGCTTTTGTTGTTGTTATTGATCTTTCCAAGTTTGTTTCCTAACTTGGAAAATGTTGATAATTATAACTCCTTTATATGATGATAAATAGGATGAAATGGGTTACCGTATATGTAAGGTACTTACAAACCACTTGATACATAGTAGGTACCCAGTAAGTAGTGTCAATAAATACTTGACCTTTTCTTGTGGAGAGAAAAACAGAATTGTCTGTTGATGACCTCAGTACCTCTGGGGTAACCTGGCTCTAGGCTTTCTTGGTTCAGTGGCTTTTTTTCTCATGAGCAGGAGTCATGGACTATTCTATTTCCTATGGGATTAACAAGTAATACCAGCATTGGTTTACAATTTCCCTGGACAATTGAAATCAAGCCGTAAAATGTTTGTGTTTCTAACAGAAAACAAGGTCACTTTCATGGAAACAAAGGACCAGTTCAAACAAATGTCACCAGCACTTTTACAAATTTCCTATAAGAATAGGAAAAAGGGTAGGACCTCTCCCCTGGTGAACACTCTAAAGTGAATTCAGCTGTGCCTGGCCCCTGCGCATCTGTCCAGAGTTGACAGGACCCATCGTGTTACCTGCAACTGCACACTGTCTGAGATTACAAATGTGTACCCTTAGCAGTTACACCGTTGATCTAAGACGTTTGCCGACCTCATTTTGATCACCATTGCCATCACCATCAGCAGCAGCAGCAGCAGCAAAAAAAAAAAAAAAAAATCATTAGTATGGTGTTCAAAATGTTAAGTCTTGTGAAAAGAATAAAAATGTGTAGGCCCTTTGTTCCTGCTTTCCAGCTGCTTATACTTTAGGTGGCTATATAGTGATAAGAACAGAAATGTGTAACTCCAGACCAAACCAGCTCCCTATCTTCCAACTCCAATATGTGTTTGCCTATTCAGCAATGCCACCTGGCTCCCTCAAAGGTAATGCAGACTACACAGAGACAAAATCAAACTCTTAATCCTTTTCCATACCTCGTTCCTATTACCTTCTAGTTTTCCATGCCTCTCAGAGTGCCCAGGTCCAGAACCTTGGGCAATCTTTAATGTCTCTGTTTTCACTATAATACACACAGAATCTATCTGAAACTGCTATTAGTTCCAACCCCAAGGTATATTTTGCACACGTCTAATTCCCTCTATCTCCACTACCATTATCCCAGCGCAAGTCAACATTATCTCCTGGTCACACTCTCTGCTTTCATCCTTATACCTATTCATATATAATCCATTCTTTAACTACTAAAAATAACACTTTAAAAAATCTTTCCTGATTAAAACAGTGTAATAAATAGCTATTTACATCTAAAATAAAATCCAGACTCCTGATCTTGCATTATAATGCCACCTGACCTGGCTTTTCTTTCCATCGCCAAATCCATGTCTCAGTAGCCTCTCCATATCTTAAGAGTCTGGCCACGCTGGCTTCCTTTTCGCATCTCAGTCATATAAAGCTCATTCGTACCTCAGTGACATTGCATTTGCTATCACCCCTTTCATCTGGGATGCTTTTATCCCCAAATCAACCCGTTTGGTTCTTTCTCTTCCTGGTATTGTGAGCTCAGATACCACTTCAACAGGATAGGTTCTTCTGACCTTATCTCACTGTCTGACGCTTACCTGCTCTCTGGCACACACACCCCTTTCACATCAGTACTATGTGTAATTATCTTTTTATGTATTTGTTTCCTGCTTATGGTAGCGCCTTTACTAGATTGTGGACTCCGTGGGAAGAGGGAACTTGTTTGTCTTATTCAATGCTATATTTCCACTCCCAATAAAGAAGTGTGCAACAAGCAGGTGAGCAAAACAGAAACCAAATAATACTAATATAGGAAATCACTCTGTTGTCAATAAACATACTGTCACACAATATTTTGCAGGACAAGCAACTGGGATGTCTCCTCAGCAACCCTACCCTCTGACTATAGACTCTGTTACAGTAGGCCTGACTGGTTTTTTCCTACCTAATATTTTTTAATAATTACTTCAGTAACCTTTCTCAATCAATTCAAATCTGTCACTTAGATTTCAAGTTTCTCCATTAGCTATATTTTAATTTCACTCTTTTGTTTTGTTTTATCCTAATCATCACTTTAATAAAGAATTGGTTTCCATGCTCAGTGTTTTCATTCTAGTTGAAAGCAGTTTTGTGATATGATATGCTTTGTTAATATATGCCCTTCATAAAAACTCATTTCAATCTGCCAACATTTATCAATCATCTACTAAGAACAATCCAGTAGGTGAGATTCTCTGTGGGGCCCAATCTTAATTTTTTCAATGATTTTTGATTGATTGGTTTCTGGTATTAGAATAAGAATGCTCAAATGCCTGCTGTAGATTGTTGCAGCAACAGCCCCTAACTTATCCTAGCCACCCTCTAGCTACATCTTAAGGAAACTTTCTCATACTGATTCTGGGCTTCACAAGTGACTTTGTTTGATCAATAGGACAGTAGAAAAATTGATGAAAGCAGACACTTGAAAAGAGATTTCTTATTGGTGTTGTGGACAAGGCCAAACTAGATTTCTGGAATATGAGAGGCCACAGGGAGTAAAACCGAAGGCCACCCGCTAACTGTCAGATGGACCCCAGTGAACTGGCAACCACATGCAGATATAAGATTGAGATCCAGCCAAGATCAGCTGAGCCTGGCCCAAATCAGCAGAACTGCCCTGCTGGGTCCAGGCTAACATGCTAATTCTAAGCTATGAACTAAATAAATGTTATTTTCTTAAAACACTAAATTTTGAGGTGATTGATTACGCAACAAAAGCCAAATGATACAGAAACAAAGAATTTAAGGTAACAGTATACAATGCCAGCATCATAGAATTCTCCTGGAAATTAAATTACTACCAGGCTTACCACCTCTAGAGCCTTGAAGCTTTGAATATAATTTGATACAGCTCAGATTAACATAAAACAGACTGAATATTTTAATGCATAATTTTGTTTTCCTAAAATAAAGCCTGAATAAAATTTTTACAAAATTTAACCTTTTATAGCTTTGAAGTATTTTTCAGGTCTGAATGACATTTTTAGAAAGAGTTGTTTTTCATTATTTGTCTTTGTACTCTTAAGACATAGACTTTATAAGTAATGTTTAAATAGTTTATAGTTTAGCTTCTTTAAGACTTAAGATAGATTTTCCCCACAACTGTACATTAATTTATGTGTGTGTGCTTTATAATATAATTGGGAGGAGTTTGAAAAAGCTTAGAAATAAATCTCAGGATACCTTCAGCTCTTATATCTTCCAAATAAATCCCAAATAATATGAATATCTTAGAACTTTTGTTTTACGTTTCTATCTTAGATACTAACTAAGGAAAATTATAATCCTTTAACAACTTCCCATGTCCCTTGAAAATATGCTAATAAAAATAACTCTAGTCAATAAATTAAGAGTGAAATTTTGCATCTTGGACTCTCCAGAATAGGTTTTTACTCTTTCAAGTATACACAGGGCATATTAAAAAATGCAAATGCACAATAAAGGTCTGGATATTTGAAACAAAATACTATATTTTAGGATAGCTTTAAAATAAAATCTAGGTTTCTTTAACTTCCAAAATAAGTTTTCTTTAGGTTATTTAGTATTGGTATCCTATTATATGTAATAAATGTTGTGAGGTTTGTTTTTGAGAATTAATAAATTTCAAATAATAAGTAATGTATTTCATTTAAGGATAAACACATTCCAAAACACTACCAATCTAATGTTTTAATTATCTAGAACTCACTGTTATTGCAAACCCTTTGGCTATCTGCTAGAATTTTTAAAATTTACACCAGTTTTTGTGGCACTATATTATATAAATCTTGTGTGTTCTAACAATGGCTTTGCTTTTACTATCCTGCTTTTTTGAGAGTTTTTCTTAAACTTGAATTCAATAAACAAATACATACTTAAAATATTTTTATAAAAATAGTTTGAATTCATAACATTGAATGTGAGGTTTTAATAATTGCACTGGGTAATACACAGAGTAGAGTCCTACAGCATTTTTAAGTGATATGTCTTCCATGGAAAGGTACCAAAGGGTTTTCTTTTATAGAAAGCCATATAGGCTATGTTCTCTTGAAATATAATTGTAATTTCTTGGAAAAAAATAAGTTGGTTTGGTGAATCTGTTCACATCATAATCTATAAAAGCTGTTGGTAAGAAATTAGTTATAGAGACTGTGTTAGACAGCTTGTAGGAAGAGTTTAAGATTTATCTCTGCCCTGTAATAGTTTTCAGTTTGTTCATTTATATATGAAATAGTCAAAATGAATATGTTAATGCATTTATATGTAAGACATTCCACTTACTAATGGACTTTTCTATCTTTGGCCATAAAAGTAACAATTGACATTTAAGTATTACATGCCAACTAGTGTGCTAAGTGCTTTATACCTTATAAATTTCTCAGTCGTGCTATCGTTATTACCATTTTACAGTTTGGTGCTCAAGGCAACAAAGCTAGTACTGCTTGGATCAGGAGTCAAACGCTGGTTGTCTAACACCAGTCATACTCTTTGGAATTTGTAGAGATGCAGTAAAATATTCATCAAAAGCTTCCTATAGTGTCAGGCCCCTTGCTGTGTATGTATACTACTAGATATTAAACTGCATTTGACTTTAGATGCAGAAACAGAAAAAAAAGGGCAATGAACAAATAACAAGGATGTGATTTTGTCACATGTTAAAGCTAATCAATTATTTGTCACTCGAGTAAGCATTTTTTTTTAAATTGGCTTGGTATAAGAATGGGTATAAGGTCTAAATGTTTAAGTTCCCTAAATTGTACATCAAATCTGGTAGATTCAATCTGTCCTGTGTCCAGATAGGCCATCTACAAGCAGAAAAATTATTTGTTGTTACTCATTTTATAAAATAATTAGGTATGCCAAGAATAGAAAAATACATAATTTTAGTTCATTTTGTAAGAGAAGATTAAGAGGAAGGGTCCATAGGCATTTCAGGACTACTTGAGAGAGACAAGTCACAGATTGGATTTCTTTACTGGTAAGGCTTTTTAGATGAAATAGGATTTTAGAAACCTTTGGTGACATGATAGTGATGGTGACTGTTAAGGCAAAGTTAGGGAAAAGGAGACATTTCACAGATGGGGCAAAAATGATCAAGTTTGGTAGATCTGGCTAGAGTATCACTTTGTGTGATCCTTTGAAATTCAGCCTGTTTTTAGTTTTGTATTATAATCAAACAGAAAGCCATTGTTGATCTTTAATTAAAAGTGTGTCACAGAAAATTAACACAATGATGTAGCTCAAGTAACTTTTATACTAATATTAACCATAATTATTAATATGGAGAAAACTGCCAAAAGATGCTGAAATAAAAGGAGAAATCTTTTTTTTTGTCTTGTTTTTGTTTTCATGTAATAATCTTAACAAATTCTCTTTGTAATTTAAATATAAATAAAAGCTATAAAATGCCTTGAGGATGTTTTGGTTGAATCCTTCAAAGTCCTCCAAAAGCTGTTCTCTATAGCCAGTTATAGTTCAAAGAATCAGTTTTCTAGCTTGAAACATCTATGATAATACTGTGGATTATTTTTAGTCAATTCTAACCCGTTATTTTTGAGAACATAAAGAAAGTTTATTGTGTGATAAAATTGGAAATCACAAGATGTGTATTATGTCAGAAAGTGATGGCAGATAAATGTCTGATAAGAATATCTATTATAAAGAGAGATGGAACTGAAATATAATAGACAAGAACCATTTTAGAAAATAAATTACATCTTAGTCCACATTCTCATGTTCTTCCTCTTTGCCGCAGATATTATATGCTCTATTTCTGTTCATAAAATGTTATTTAATGCAGTATAAAGGTTCACATTTACCATTTCATATTCTTTTGCATCGTGGCACAATATTAACTGAAGGCTGCCTAGTGATAGGAGAGCATGTTCATTGAATTTTTCAAGCAATTTCATTTTCTTTCAGAGATGTGCAGAAAGAAGACAAAGATTTAGAAAGCCTTATTTGTCCTTAGTTCACTTGTCACTGATAAAAATGACTCTCTCCAGGAGTTATTGTAGATTATGGATCATGACTTACTTTGTGATTCCAATTTAACCCTTAGGGTGAACTGGTCAACTGATCAACTAGCATTTAAAAATCAAACAGATGAAACTGGGAGATCATTATGATAATTCCAGAAATATAGAGCTGGAAAATTCTGGAATGGATTTATAACTAAGCAACTGGATTCAGTCCCCTATCATTAATTTTGATAATGAACCTTGCAGATTCAGCTTAAAAAGATATGTATATATACTTTTCTGTTGTCACATCCTGATGCCTTAAGGTATAGGTTCCTTTTATAGATTCTCATAGTACCTTGTGCTGACCTAGATTACCTAGGTTGTACTGTTGTAGCCTGTTTACTTGTCTGTCTCCCCTACTAAACTGAAGTTCTTGGAGGAGACATTGTCAGTCACAAGTGTTGTGAAATGAAGGAAGGAGGGAGTGGAGGAAAATACAGAGGATGGAAAGGAGAGGCAATGAAAATAGAGATGAATGTGAAGAAGAGGAATGAATCAAAGTCTAGTTCTCAAAGTATGTAAAGAAAAGAAGCAGGCAACTTTTGATGAAGAAAACCAGTATTAATCATTTGGATACAGATGCTTATGAAGGTAAGTGTTTGGAGAAAGAAATATGTAATATTGGTAAATAAAAGCAGCAGTAAGGAAAGATGGAGTTGGTGATGGTTGATTGTTGACACAAAAATGGTGATGATGGTGGTGGTGATGAAAAAGAAGACATTTAAATAATAGTTTTGATTTTAGGGTAGTAACTTTTCTCTATCAGTAAATGTTTTATGAAATTTCCAAAACCTCTCTAAACTTTAAAAATATATTTTAAACTCAGCTAAGTATAATAAATTAATTCATACTAGGAGATCTTGGAGACAAAGACTCATGTTTCTGACTGTTTTAAAGTGCTACAATATGCTTTATATAGAGAGATAGATATAGAAGATTATCAAATCCAAAAATCAGAAAATAAAATATTTCAACAGCCTTTTAAAAATATTAAAACTGGGGAAAGCACCTTTTCTACTTATGCACACATCTTATGAACATACTTTTATATATTAGGTATATATTATTTTAAACAAATGTATATCAATGATATCTTTCTTCCCCATTTGAATGAAGCAGTAATTCTGTAGAATTATAAATTGTCAAGGCCACCAACTAAGTATAATGAGGGGAAAATATACTATTATCTCGTTAATGAGTGTGTCAAAACATACTCCGATGAGATGTTACAGTGCTATCAGGAAAGGGCTGTGAAAGAGTCACCTAATTTTCTGACTAACTTATAGCAGGTAGGGGCTTGTGATGACGGGCAATGGCAATGAAAATCAAGAAATTTTTTTAAATGCATGTAAATTCTCTGAAAATATATTTTCTTTATTTCCTTTTTCATAGTGTCCCCGCAATCCATTTCTTAGAAGAATTTGCAAACTCGTATGCTTTTCATGCATGTTTAAAGACAAAAAGGTCTTCACTAGATCAACTCCACGTAACAAACACAAACTTGCCCACATCTTCCATTATATGACAAAACAGTTTTTTTGTAATAACAAATTTTCATCATTACTTTTTGTTAAGGTCATCCACATTTAATTAAAAGGGTTATTTTGAATTTTAGACTTTTCTTTAAAGTAAGACTCCATTTCCAGTTGCATCACTTGGAATAAGAATCTCAAAGCATCACCTTCCTAGTAAGATGATGGTTACCCAAGGACTAGCAGCGTCTTTTGCCCTTCTTGACTTTCAAAACAATTCACGTCCACAATTCTTCTGATGTCTTGGCTAAACTCATCTTTTATTTTTTTGAAGTAGGTACAAAAATACCTGAAATGACCACAGTGTGCTCTCAACTCTGAGGAAAAATTTCTTTTATGGCAATACAATTTTGTCTGGGGCTAGAGAAACTCAACAAAGCAAAAATATAAATTGTTTTGCCTTCTGAACCTAGTATGCATATATGTATATTGACTCACATAAAACAGGGCAATATAAGAGATAATGGCATAGAGCGTGTGAGGACACACCCTGGGTATGATTCCTGACTCCACCACTACTAGCTGTGTGATCTTTTTTCTACCTCATTTTTTTCATCTAGTTCTTAGAGTTATTATGAGCATTAAGCAAATTAGTACACATTAGATGAGTTGATATTTGGAACAGTCACTGGCACGTAATAAGCTCTCAGTAACTGTTTGCTGTTATTATTTTTTTTTTTTTTTTGTGAATGTATCTGTTTATTTACAGCTTTCGGTGCTTAAAATTTCAAATAAAATGATCTGTCCAATTGCTTTAGTTTAAAATATAAATAAATCACTTTTCCATTCTCTTCTAGAAAAAGCTGCAGCACAAATTAACACAATAGAGAGTAGTGAAAACAGAATTACATTCAAAACATAGTTTACAAAACATATGCACCTCTTTTAGATTAGTAAGCATAAAATGTAATTGTTGGTAACAAAAGCCAACAAGAATGAAATACAGTCATTTATATCTTTTTATATTCACATGCATCGTAGAGACAAAAAACAGTGTTTTAAACTGTTACTAGATATGAATATAAACATATAAATAAGAAAAACACTCCTTTTATTTTTACCCCAAAGTTTTCTTCTATTTTTAGTAATTTTTTTTTTTTTTTACTTTTCAAAAGTATATGACAACTGTCAGTACAAATCTCTCACTTCTTTAACATGCACTTTTCACACTATGATACACAGTTTAGGCATTGTGATGCATTTTAAAATGGGACAGTTTAGTGCCAAAACCCGAGCTGCTTCAAAGAAAGGAGAGAGACTTACAGCTAGCACTATGTCATATGGAATCACAGCATACATACTGTATTGCCCCGTGCTAGTCTGATATATGCTAGTCGGTACTGCCATAGCAGCGATATTAGGTGGCGTTCCTTCTTCCTCTGATTTTTCTTCTTCAATCTTGGAAACACCAGGCACATCAGAGGAAAGTTCATTCAGTATTCTTCTGTAAGAGGGTCTTCGTGAAAGGATTTCTCTACGTTTATGAGAATCGATTACACCTTCTGACTCTGCAGACTCATCTGTCTCTACAATTGTTGCTACCTGAGCAGTCTGTATTTGTGGTGACTGGATCACCGATGGCTGTGGTGTCTGAATTACTCTCTGCACGTGTACAGTTTGGCCTGAAGGTAACTGTACTAGAGTTACAGCTGGGGAGCCTCTTCCGGTGCCTGATCCAGCGACAGAAACCTTAGATTTGTCTTGATATATTTTTTTCCTGCCACATTTGCTCATTATTAAGACATCTGTGATCAATGCTTGGCCCCTTCCTGTTTTCTTTATTTATCCCGCTGCGAAGCGATTTATGTAGCGGGCCTCGTCACAGTTTACGGACGCGAGGAGGTGGGACGACAAGCCCCATCGGGACCGGCGCCGGCCCACGTCGCTCCATGTCAGCGCTGATGCGGCCGCAGCGGCCTCTCAGCCGAGCGCGACCCCACGCAGCATCGCAGCCTCCCTCCTGCTCGCCCGCCCAGCTCCGCGCCCTGTTTGCTGTTATTTTAAATACAGAGATGTTTGTTAAACAGGGTTAGTGACAAACCATTTTTACAACTTTTAGTAATTAGCTGAATTTTGGTGCTGAATAACTATTAGTTCCTTTTCAGTCTTCTCCTCTTCTCCTCTGCTTAATAGCAAATATCAATTGAAAGTTAATGGACGTGAAATCTATTTTATAATGGTCTGTGTCTCTGAAATAACTGTATTACAATGATCCCTCAACAACTGATCAGACAGATTTAGAAATATTAACCATTATTTCTGTGCTAGATTTTAAAACATTAATATTTTCAATTTGTTTACATGGAGAGTTTTGGGGAATATAACAAATAATCTGCTTATGGATTTCTGTTCAGTTGGTATGTAAATATTTAATTCTGGGGGAATTAAGAATAAAATAAATACAAGTTTGCATACGCAGACATGCACATATGTAAGGTACCCTTAAGACTGTTACAAGCACAGCTAAGTTGTAATAAATCACTCCCAAAATGCTAAATTCCTCAGAGAGAGATTTCCTCCGTGTAAGTTGCTCTTTGCTCATGATTTAGAATTCCCAAAGAAGACTATTCTAGGGTCCAACTGGGGAAGGTCACATCCATAAATCATGGATTTCCAATTCAAACTCTCAGGAGACAAGATCATCTAACTTGGGAATAAAATTGCACCACAGTGATTTTCAGTTAATATTTTCTGCAGCTTCTATAGCATACAAAGACCAGACAAGACCTAAAGAGCAAAACATTTGATAATGAAAGTGAGAGATGCGTTGAAGGAGATGAAGAGCTAGAACAGGGGCAAAAGAAGGTCAAATACACCTTAATTTGCCCATTCAAATGGGCAAATTTCTTTCTTTCTTTCCTTTTCTTCTATCTTTTATAGCAGCTAAGATCGGTAACTCTTAATCATATTGTGATAATTTTCTTTTTTTTTTTTCTCTTTAATGATAACATTATAGGTACAATGGGCCTTCTGTGTCCTTGGGTTCACATCTCTGGATGTAGAGGTGCAACTGTACTACTCCATTTTATGTAAAGGACTTGAGTATATACTGATCTTAATAATAGGGGGTCCTTGAACTGTAACAGGGAAGAATAAATCTGAGCCTATATTGGATCCACTTATTTTACTTTAACCTTTCTATTCTATTGCTTTTGCTACAAGTTAGTCACTAAAGGGATGTTCCCTATAGTTTAAAATATAAGTAATGGCCCATCTCTGGGAACCCTGCCTCCTATGCTTGAATGTTAAACTAGAATACCTTTGTTTAAGCTCAAAGGGAACATCCTGACCAGGCCCACCTGTAAATGGTTGCAGAAAAGAAGAAATTAACATATCCCCTCCAGAGTCTGGTTGGAACCAGAAAATACTTGCAACAACTTACTGCCCTTTTTACTTTACCTTCTCACCTCTCCCTCTTTGTTCTATAAAGCATCCAAACCCGGACAAGATGGTTCTTTGGGACACTAGTCCATCACCTTCTCAGTCTACTGGCTTTCCAAATAAAATCACTATTCCTTGCCCCAACAACTTGTCTTTCGGTTTATTGGCCTATTGTGCAATGAGCAGTAGGAGCTTGGACTTTGGTAGCAGAACCATTGCTCACCTAGTTTTACTTATCTGCAACAATAAACACATGTATTTCCTTTTAATTAATTGTAAACCATATTAATCCTTTGACTTCTAAAATATCCTCAGAACAAACACTAAATAGCAGATTCCACATCGTGCTATGTCCTCTTTAAGCTGACCAATCAACCTATTATATTGTACTTAGGAATTAGGCCATCAGTGCAGTTCTTTGAACTTAGAATATAGTAAGAGGAGCTCACTTCACTAAAAGCAAATGTACGCTGAAAGTCTAGTGTTTTAAAGACTCTATAAATATTATTTACTTAGTAAGGTCTTACCAAGTCCTTACTATGTGGCAATCTAAGTAAGAAGTATATTATTAACATAACATATTCCTCATACAATCTTATTAAATTATTAAGGTCTTATCATCTTCATTTAATAAATGAGGAGAACAAAGCACTTGAAAATTAAGTATTTGGCCTAAGTCCTTGGCAGAGTTAAGATTCAAAATTGGGCAGTTTGACTCAGGTTTATACCCTTAAGGCACACTAGCTATGCTGCTTCTCTATCAGCCAATAGTAGAATTGCATCCTTGAAAATAATCTTGGTGGTAATTCTTTATTGTGATTATATATTCTTCTTGAGTAATTAGTGCTTAACCTGGTATCTGATAAATGGTTGGTGTTATATAATTGTTTATTAATTAAACTGATAATTTAAAAAAGAGAAATGAATGAATAATTCTGAAAAAGGTAGTTGTCCCATTTTCTGAAACATGATTTATGATGGGGAACTCATAATTCAATCAATTTCAAAAGATAATTAATACTGCTGACATGACAATATGGCCCTTTGTCTTTTAAGTTTGGCTACTTTTCTTGTTTCTCACTCTTCATCTCGTACTAATCAGATGATTTAGTTCATCTTCAAATAAATCTGCTCAAGACTACCTTATTTTTATTTTTATATCCAGTCTTTGCCCCATTAGAAATATTTGAAATGGATATTCAGGAAGGCAGAATGGGAGTAAGACATGGGAAAGCTGGAACTAGTGTTATTAGGCTGTTTCCTTTTCAAGCACCTAATCTAATCTTATGTTAAAATGTGTTCCCCACTGCTGTGGTCTGAATATGTCCCCCCAAAGTTCATATATTGACTCCTACCCCCAAAATGTGATGGTATTAGGAGGTGCGACCTTTGGGAGATTATTAGGTCATGAAGGTGGAGCCCCTGTGAATGGGGTGAGTGTTCTTCTGAGAGAGACCCCATAGAGTTCCCTAGCCCTTTACACCATGTTCAGACACAGGGAGAAATTAACAGTCTGCTAGCCAGGAGGGGACCATCACCAGAAGCTCACCACGCTAGCACCGTGACCTTGAAATTCCACTGCTCCAGAACTGTGAGAAGGCATTTTCCATTGTTTATAAGCTCCCTAGTCTGTAGTATTTTGTTATAGTAGCCTGAAAAGACTAAGACACTCACATATTATAATATATTAACTACAGGAGTATATGTTTACATGTCATTCATGCATTCATTTGACAATTTTTTTAAGTACTGTGATATGTTAGGCATATAATAGCAAGCACAAGTAAAATATCTGCCCTTGTAAAGCTCATGTAGAACATTAAAAAAAAAAAAAATCGTGATACCTGAAATGGCAATATGGTGATTTAAAAATACAAACTATGTATATCAACCTAAGACATAATTGAGTTCATTTTCTGGTTCTATTTATTGCTATGATAATAATAATGATAATAATAAACTAGTAAAGTTTTTAAATGTTCTTTATAAGATCATACCCCTTCTTCCTTATCTTTGATCACCTTGAACTACCCAGCCAAGTTCAGTTTGCTTCTTCCACCAGAATAGAACAGAGAAGAAACAATAAGTTCATCATACAAACTGGGTACATTTCTAAATCTACCACAGCCCAGATTAATGATATCTATTTGCTCTGGAGACATAATTGTTTTTACTGCCCTCCTGAGCCTCAGGTCCACCCCATAAATTTGTACAGATTATATCCTCTTCAAGGGCACCCAGCCAATTGCGTAGGAGTGGCGGCTAAATCCAGCTGCAGGCTTGCTTGGCAAACATGATCCTCAGCATGGGGCTGCACCAGCCTGGAAGAAGGGACTCTTTGTTGTAATTGATCATCTAAGAGGGAGGCTCTTTTTCTCAGCTGGTCTGCCTAGAGAAGACTCCTTTTAGGAAAGTATTCTCCTGGATTGAGCCCTTTTTCCTAACACAAACCCTGCTGGTAACCCTGCTGAGCCTATTACTGTCTCTTCCAGACACTAGCACAGTATTCCCATTATCTTTATCCCCACTTGAATGTTGTCCTACACGTTGACTTCTTCAGTAAACCCATCTGGAGGTCAGTGTTTAAATTAATTCTCATATATAAACGAGTGTGTTCTTGACTTTGCTCCTATTTACTTGCTCATGTGCTTGTGTTTGTTTTCCCTAACGAAGTGGTGGGTCTAAAAGTAAGAAATGATATAGTGAAGTTGGAAGGATAAAGAAACATTGGCCTGGACTGGAATCTATGCCAAATCATAATTTTCTGCATCTCTATTTACGCACTCAGTTCAGTGTAAAAAGAAGGGAAAAATTGTAGATTCTGAATAACCAAATTATTATTATAAATGTGGTGGACTTTTATCAACTGATAAACTTACTGGCTGAATAGGCTTCTTTACTTGAAATGATAGCAAAAATAATATAACAATTCATAAGTCTGCTGTTTTTATTAAATGAGATACTGAATATGGAATTCTTAGCAAGATCCCTGGCAGAATTCAAAGAAATTATCTGTTTTTAAACTCCTATATATAGGCTTTGTCCTAGTGGGAAAAGATGAGCCCACAGCTAAACAGTGACAGGCTGAGTCATTTATTATTCCCATTCCTCAGTTTACAGATCCTAAAATTAAGGAATGCACTTGAGCTCTTAGGTGCTCTTTCTGTAGCCAAATCCAGCCTCTGTACCCTGACACTGAATTAATTTTTGAAGATAGAGTTTTGGGTGAAGTAGAATAGTGTAGCTTTATTTCTTTGCCAGCAGGCTAATGCCCTCAGAACTGTGTGTCCTGACCGGAGGGGGTAGTGGGGAGTTTTACATAATGGTCCAAAGAAGAGGGCGTGATCAGCTCATGGACATTCTTCTGATTGGTTGGTGGTGAGGTAAGTGGGAGTCAGCATCATCAACCTTGTGGTTCCAACTAGTCTGTAGTCCACGGGCTTGTGGGCAACACAGCCTTAAATTTCTGCCCCCTGGTGGTAGTTCAGTTCTGCAAAACAGCTCAAAGATATTACTATGTATAACCCATGATGGGGAACCAGGACCTTGCCCCAAGGCTCCACTGTTTTTTCTCTTGACTTTTCCTCCCTTGTCTCCCCATCCCCTCCCTTCCCTAATTAGCAACTGTTTGAACCTACACCTAGGAACTCAGGGAAGGTCCTGGAGGCTGAATGAAGCCTATTTCCTGTAATCAAGAATGGGGGACCCAGAAAGGCTTTTGTGCCCAGGAACCTCACAGGGTCCTGTTCGGTTTCATTTCCAAACTTAAAATCGAGTCATTTTATAGTAAGAAATGGTAGGCGTGAGGACGAAAATAAAATTCAACACTAGCAAAAGAGTGACCAGGATTTTGACTGGCTGAGAAACTGTATAAAAACATCTTAAACTGAGAGTATAGAAGTAAAACCTGTTCAAAGATAAGCTGAAGCAACAAGAAAAAAAATACCCAATTGCACACTCTAAATATCTGCAGTTTATTGTATGTTAACTGTATCTCAATAAAAGTTCTTAAAAAAAAAAAGATAAGCTGAAGCAGATTAAAAATTTTCCGTTTGTTGCATTTGGGAAGCTCCAAACTGAAAGTGGTTAGGAGGTCTCTGCAGGCAGGAGCTGAATGCCGGCGAGGAGTGGGAAGAGATTTTATGGAAAAAAGACAGAAGCAAAGTAAGAAAACTATTGATTGGCTATAGCTTAAAGTCTAGTTGGGTGTTTGTGGTTGGCTGTACTTAAGTTTCAATTTTGTAACCTCAAGGCAATTTCAAGCTCACATTTTGATTGTCTTCTCCAGGTCACCATGGTATTAGAGCCACCTCAGTCTAACAACCTCCTGGTTTAATTGGCTTAACAACCTTTTATAATAGTAAGGAACATTGAGAAGCTTACTTTTATAAAATAGATTATCACTTTAAAAGGGAGCATCTGCTCATGTCACCAGGTAAAATGCAGATTACCTAGAATTATGAATAATTTTAATTTTAAAATATAACTCACACTGGGTATAAATTGAGCACCTTAAAATTAAAGTTAGTCCTGCACAATCTATGCTCACAGGTTTGAGAGTAATTGCTCTTGTCATTAAGTTTAGAAGAAATCCTGAAAGATACTTGGGGCCAATGACTTGCCACCATGATGACTAGGATTATTATTTTTACTTGTCTCATCAGCAGTAGAATGGACACACCTTAAAGAATGTGTGTTAGTTGAATTGCACTGAAATGAATTTGGAAAGCTGTCCCCTAAAATTTGCCTGCCTGGTTTTTTTCTTCCTTACTTGTTAATCCCTAGAAAGCTCTGCACATAATTATTCATGTGTAAAGGACAGAAGAGATGGGATTGCATGAGGAAGGACGTTGTGACTGCCTCTAAGTGTCTCATTTTGCATGCCTAAAATCTGCTTTGACCCATATCTCTCAGAGTCATCTAAAGAATAATTGAAATGTTTTAGAAACACCTACCCATTTCAAGTCACAAAAGCTTTATTACTTTTGCAAGTGCTCCTTTGGCTACAGCAAATCTAAAATGTGAATTGGAGAAATATGTTAGTGTTTGCAAAATCTGTCCAGCTAAATTGTTTCTTTAAATAAAATTGAAGTCAGCAAAAATGTGCTTCTGCAGCTGCTGTTTCATAGTGCATTCCACTACTTACCAGATTTGAAGAATTCTAAGCTTTTAAAGGAGAACTACCCTTGTTTTGTTAATGATTCCTTTCTTTCATATTCACAATGGGAAAAAAAAAGAAACTTAGTTTTTACAAATATTTGACTATCTTGGAAGTTGATGACACTGAAAAAAAAAAGAATAGTGTTTCTGTCTGGGATATCTATAAAGTCGTTTTAATTTTTTTGCATGGAATTTATGTGAAAATTCTATCAAGCTTTTTAAAAATGTGGTTGGCACTCAGTCTTTGGTTTATTATAAATTGGTTTCCACATGAAATGTTTTATATAGTATAATAAATTGAATGCCACTATATATTGGTTTGTGTTTATAATATACTGGATTGACTGAGTAATAAATCTTTCTTTTCAGCAATTATTTTTATTGGTGTGAGTAAATTATACTGGTTTCACAGTGAGCAAAAATGTTTTGCATATAAATTATACTGTCTTTGGTAAGGTGATGTTGAATTTAACATTTAATTTAAACATCAGGGAAATATATATATATATGTGTACATATATATACACACACACACGTGAATATTGCATTTCTTATGACAGTTACATCATTTTCTGCAGATAAAAATAGTTCACTCCAAAATCTCATATTAAACTTGAGGAGATTTCATTACATTACAATAAATCTGTTCATTCTCTATGCCAATTTGTGTTTCAATGTTTGATGTAAAAGCTGCACTGAATTTATTTTATTGTTATTCTGAACTCCCACCGAGGTGTGTAGTATATAGAAAATCACATTTCAGTCTAATATAAGGAAGAACAGTCTAAGAATTATAGCTTTGCAAAAATGATAGGAATTTCCTCAACTTTTGAGATAATGGATCTTTGATACAAAATGCCTATGTTTGAAAACAATATGATATTGTATTACAGCTCAGATACTTACACTTGTTAAAAGTTTGGTTTAGATGGCATTTTAAGTCCTTTAAAATGTGAAAATTCTATCATTTTCTGCAGTTTATATAATTCTGTAATTCCTAAACATCACTATGCATTCATTTCAACCAACAGTAATTAAGCAACTGCTTTGTGCCTACTATATTGGATATCACAGAGAATATTTCCATTGTTGCAAAAATTTCCATTGGACATCATTCATTAAAAACAAGGAATTTTAAAAAACAATAGATTTGTTTTATTATCTTATCCTAAATTCTAAGTCTGTATAGTACAAATTATTTTCCCATGGAAGAGACGTTCTATGGCATGTTACATGTGTTACATAAATGATTTTTTTTTTTTTGGTAATAGAATAATGGAATCTTTTTTTAAAAGACTATGCTAGACAAAGTTAAATAGTTTTATTAGAGCAGGACTCCTTAGAGCCCTAATAAGTTTCATGTGGCTCTTCAAGAGGGGGTATATTATATCATGTTCCCTAAATTTACATGACTATAGGAATATCACATCTTTTTTTCTTTTGAAGGGTCTCTTTTCGAATAGCATCTGTGAAATATGTTATTGTAACAACTATCAAAGAGAGATTTTTTTTTTCTATTTTGGAAAATATTTGCATCAAGACATTTATACTATGCCCATTTTAGGTGATTATGATATTATTTTATAAAATTCTTTATTGCATTAATGAAAATCTTCCTAACCACTGTAACATTTAGCAGATATCTTTATCAGATTAGAAAATGAATGGCATCAAATAGAAACTAACTTATTACAATGTGCTACTATTCGTTAAATAAACTATATTTATTTTTTATTGACGTATGGCTGATTTACAATGTTATATTAGTTTCACTTGTACAAAGTAGTGATTCAATATTTTTACAGATTTATCCATTGACTGTATTTCTAATGGAATATGATAATGATTTATTTCAATTTACAAAATCAATAAGAAGAATGCATTACTTACATATCTAACAAATTAATGCTTCTCTCTTTCTAAATTTCCTCACAGGTTACTTCCTCATGAAATCTAACTTTTCTTCTCAAATAACAGCTGAAAGAGTCTGTTGCTATCAGTAGCTAATATTTACAGAAACTTCACTATGTTTTAGGCAATGTACCAGTCTTTTTGTAATATGGTTGCTTTATCTTCAGAATATTCATTATAAAATTAAGTGTCCTTACCCATTTTATGAGCTGGTAATCTGGTACTTGAAATGATTAGTGTGTCTCTCTCTGTATGTATAATGTATATTATTATTATATGTTATATATTATACATACATACACAGCTAGTCAGTGGCAGTTATGGGTTTTGGACCTAGATCTTTCTGACTTCATTTACTTTCTAGCCTTATGTATTGCCCCAAGTCTTACACAATTATTTCCTTTTAGCTGATACATTTTTGTTTGGCTAGATGACATATTTCTGAATTATTTCAAAGTTTACATCATCTTTCCACTGCTCCTATGTATGCTTCATGCTTTGAGGCCTTGTGACTCTACTCTTGATCATTCTCCCAAAAAGTAAGACCACCATCCTCCATCTTAACCTTTTTCACACTATTCAGCCAGATGTGTGTAACTCCAAGACCTGGGCACTGCTTGCCTCAAGCCCCTCCCTCTCCATCTTCAAAGCCAGCAACAAAACTTTGGGGCCTTTTCTCATTGCATCATCCCAACCTCCATGTCTGCCGCCCTCGTCCACTACTGAAGAAATTTATGACTATGTTAGGCCTACTCAGATGAGCCAGGATAATCTTTCTATGGTAAAGTCAGTTAATTAGCAACGTTCATTACATGTGCAATCTTCGTTCTCTTAACATAGTAACAGGTTCCAGCAATTTGAACATGTACATCTTTAGGGCGCTATTATTCTGCTAACACAGCGTGGAGTGTATGTGTGTGTATTTTCTTTCTTCTTACTCTTTAATAAAATGTCTAGAATTTGGTGTATCTATTTAGTATACATCCTTTCCTTTTGTAGTAAACAAGACTGGACAAACTCAGGAAAACCTGAACATATGCCATACATTTTTTTTCAATTAGGCTTAAAGACTAGATTAGTGACAAGGAGTATGCAATCCATGAGTCATTTACTTTCCATCTGGCTTTGTATGAGTCCATGACATGACTGCATAGGGAATACTTATTTAAAAACCTCATATTGCGATTCCTTATTTATGTTTCAGTATTAACGTATGGCAAAATGCAGTATCTATTTTCTCATTGGAATGCTTCTGTTTGATAAATTAGGCAATCTAAGTTGGGAGAGTATTTTCCTCAGGAGGCAAAATAAGTCATTTTTATTTTGAAAGAAAAATATATTACATGTGTATTTATTTATAACAAACTGGAATTTGGCAAAAAAAGTGTAGTCTTTGCTCTCATTTTTCAAGCCCCTTTGGGAAGCGTTTTAAAATGTGCTAATGTACCTGAGATAAACTGGATTCTACATTTACAGAATCCCTTTCAATGTATGTTCCTGGGTTAGAACTGGCCAGAAGAATTTGTGCATGATTAAGGGATGGAAGCAAAAGAGTGGCTCTTGGTTTGGGGAATTTTTTGCTAATGATTCTTGGAAATAGAGTGCTGCCAGGAATTTTCAGTGGAAGCCTTTATCGTGGACGTTGAGAAGATTGCAATATGGGTACCTCATATTCTCTTTAACCCAAACACCCAACTTCTTAGTTGCTTTAATCTGTGGGAAAAGACCTTGGTGACTGCATGTTGAGCCCAAGCTGGGTAGGCCAGGGGAACTTTTCAGCCCGGTTCTGCCATGTACCATTCTTTAATAATCATTGAGAAGTTTATCACAGGCCCTCATACTGTCCTTGGTATTCATCACTTTTGAAACTGGAACATCCTAATAGATAAATAATATCTAATAATAAATACCTGACTCTTCAACAGATATTTGAGATTTGTTTTTGTTGAAAACATCTGCCTGCTTTGTATCTTTAAAGAATCTTCATTTTTCAGTATTTATTTAATTTTCCCTGAGAATATACTTTCTTGTGTTTTAAACTATTAGGATTTAAAAAAAAAAAAAAAAACCTTCTTTTATTTCCAGGCACTTTAAGAGAAACAAGAACTACTTTGTATGTGTCCTGTCTGCTGTTTTTATAAAGTTCAATTTCAGTATTTATTGGCAAAATACATTTTGTCTTTAAAAGTGGTTATAAGAGCTTTAGCATACGAGGTGCCCCACAGTCTGCTAAGAGTCCATTAAATTTATGGTCATTTCGGCAAGTGTTCAGTTTGCTTCTTTAACTTGACTATACTTATATCCAAAGTAACATATAGAAATCAAAGTGAAAAATGTTTTTAATAGTGATTTCTGAGATTTGACTCCATTTTGAATACTTGAGATAGTCATCTATTTATTATTTCCTCCTGATTTTCATTGACTTGAAGAATTTAAAACTGATTAAATCCCATGTGGAATGTTCTGTTTCAAACACCTACCTATATAAATTGTACCTCCAAAGACTGAAATTTTTATTGTAATCTTTTTTTTTTTTTGTGGTGATGTTACTTAATGCCAATGAAAGTTCACTTTATGTTGATTTTTGGGATCTGGATCTCCTTCATAGATTGATATCTCCACAAATGATTAGCTGTGAAGTCTTATTTAGACATTTAAATAAATTAGATTACCGTGTTCTATACCATGCTCAACTACTGACATTTATTGTGAATATATAGATCACATGCTGTAAAAATCAATATCAGAATCATCAATGGATATTTTAAAGACTATAGATACCAAAACAACTGCAGACTTACTAAATCTAGCTGTCATCATTTTCATCTTATCTGCTTATCATCTAATTTTCTGATCATTTACTGCTAAAGTTAGTGGCTCACTGTGGACTTTAGATGGATTGTATGGAAGTATAAACCTTCCTCAATATTCCCAGAATCGGGTGTGTGACTGTGTATCACATTATGACTGAAAAGAAGTGATGACATCTCTCATCCTTTCCTTTCTTTCCTTCCTTTATTCTTTCATGTCTGCCTTTTTTTTTTTTTTTAAAGAAAATGTCCTAGAAGTTTCCCTGCTGAATCTCCCTTAGGTTACATTAGCCACAACTGGGCCAAATACTCATTTCCAGCACTTAAAATGGAACAATGCTGATTGGCTTAAACTTAGGTTAAGCATGGTTTACTGGTGGACCAGAGACAGGGGTTACCTTTCCTGAGTTATACAGAGGAAAGCTGGACATACAAATGAGAACGACAGCAAAGAAGGCAGGCAAGTAGATGATGACCACAGCCAACGGTGTTGAATGTACATATTTTCATATTTGTATCATCAATATGTACAGCCATGCCTAGCATAGGTGGAAAGCTTATTAAATCTATCCTTCCTCAATCATAAAAACTTATGTTCAGGCTGCTCTGCCACCTTGCTACTATTGCAATAGAATAGAATTCACCATCATTTTTAAAGTAAATATTTAGTAAAGAGTGTTCAACAAAATACTAATGGTGAACTTAAAAATAAGGAAGTTATTTCACTATCTGCCCAATGTCGAAATACCTTCCTCAGTTCAGTCAGTTTGAGAGACGCTGAATTTAACATCGTAAAGGAGTTCTAGGACAGAAGGAGGTGAAGTTTTGTCAAACATTTTCAGTATGTACCAAACGGTGTGCTAAGATCTTTGACAAATGCTTAGGAATAAAAAGTCTATTTCTTTCCGAAACTCTAACTAATTGAATTGTTCATATTTTGGCAAATAAGATGCCATAGCAATTTCCAAGCCAAAACAAGAGAACCTTTAGTAATTTACAAATCTAGGACACAGAAGACAATTTCTTCTCTATATCTTTTATTGATTTCAATAATTAACAGAATAAACTTGTTCCTTTTCACTCAAATCCATGTGTTCTTTAGGAAGCCACATTTAAAAGGAAAATCTATTTTCATCCAAGAATTTCTTCTTAAGACTCTTAACTCTGCTTTTCTGACACCCAGTTTAACAATCTGAAGCAATATCACTGACAAAAAACAAACAAACAAACAGTGAAAGAATCTAAAAGCAGTTACATTTTGCTGATTTTAGATAAACATATTGAATGGCAGAAGCTAAAGTCTTATAGACATAAACTTTCTGTAGTGTTTGCAGGGGTGCGTGCCAGTATGTTTTAGTTTTTATTTGTTTTACTTGATTTTGTTTTATGTTCTGTTTTGCTTTTGAGGAAGAAAGAGCATAATAATCTCAGATATTTTACATACATCTGGCTGTAAACTGTAGTTCTGTATTCATGGGCAATTAATTTCTCTGTTGTCCAATTTCTTCATTTATAATATGTTTCCACTAATATCCAAAGAGTTTTACAAATTACCAATAATATGCATTGCATTGCCCGGGGCATAGAATATGCTCGACAAATGGTAGTTATTTGTGTTTTATTAATTGCAGTTTTCCTGACAAGAGACCAAACTGTTAATTCAGTCTGATATAGATTATTGAGGACTTATTTTGGCCCTTCCAAATATGAGTGATTTTGGACAACTACTTTACTCATATTGATTTCCCAGCAGATCACATCTTCCAGCTAAACTAATTTGTACTTCAAAAATATTTTGCTAAATTGCAAAACCTTTAACCTGAATCTCTAAGCCCATAGTACTAGTACTTATTTAAAGATAAGCTTTGATTGTAGGATTCCATTAAAAGTAGAATCAACTGGCACCTTCACTATATAGGATTAAAGGAAAATGAAAGGACAAAATGGCTTGTACATTTTCAAAATATTTTTCACTAATCAGTTATAGTTAGCATGAATTAATAGGATAGTTCTAGCTTTCCAGTTCTTTAAGAATAATTAATTTAAGACTGCCCACCCTACTAGCTTCTGACTTGGAGGGCTGAAATCATCAATTAAATCCACAGCAGATTAATTAGCCAGTAATTTGGGAAGTTAATCATCATTCAGTGGTACTTATTAAGTGTCTTTATGCTCATGAAACTTGTGTTGGGAGATTGGTTTGAGAGGATTGAAATGTTGCTTGAAGAGACATTTAAGTGGTTTGGATACCACAGTTTCAACCTAAATAATATCCTTATTGTTACTCATCCCTTTCATCACTGTTTAAGGGCAGTTATTGAATACAATACAAAAATGGGTAAGAAACGTATGATGTGTGTTACAGCTGGCATAACTTTTATGAGGGCTTGATTAAATTCTATCCCATGTTAAATATCCTGAATAAATTGTCAGCCTTATGCTCACAACCGACAATCTTTCTTTCCTTTCTCTGGGGAATTTTTCACATCCCGTCTCAGTTCACAGATGAATATCAATTTTGTGATTTCTCTGTAGAAGCCAATGGAAATTTGTTCAGATCACAAAGCTACCACAGAATTTGCCCAATTCAGCAGAAACACCCACCTTGGTTCAGTTAACGAGAAGCCTGATTTGGAATAGCAAGGGAGTTTGAATGAGGTAAATCTTCAAAGTTTGTAAAATATTTACATAAATTGTGGGGAACTCAAGCCAGCTTCTTAGTTCTTTATTTTTAATGCTGTGGTTTTCTTACAGATTTGTGTAACAGTCACTGCAAATCTAAAAATAAAATATACTTCTAATCACATATATGTATATACCCATGCAAGAAGAAGCATCTGCACATGTATCCTGAGTTGCCTTTTGAAAATTACATTTTTACATTGTGACTGCAGAGGTGGGAGTCACTGTTACCCAGATGTGAGAACACTTCTGGATTTCCCTGAGTTGCACTGTCTTATTTTCCTTTCCTTTTCTATATTTGTGAGAACTGATAAAAGAAATGCACCTCTGCATTTAGTTTGCCATTCTTAAGCTCTTTGAAATTAGGGACTTCTTTCAGTGAAGGTGCTAACTGTAAGATCTGTCCTATATGTAGGGAATTCTAGCAAAAGATTTTCCAGCACAGTTTTCATTGGTAAAACTTTACCCACTTTCAAGAAATGTTTTATTTTCTCCAACCTCCTTTGCACATGGTGCAGTGCAAGCATGCTCTTCCTTATGCTGGCTTTAGTGTAACTACAGAACAGCAGGCTCAGCGCCAACTTTAACCTCACGTACCCTCTTGTATAAAGTGAGTGATTACAATATATTTGCTCCTTGGGGTCATTCCATAGAAGAATTTCAGAACTGACAGCTTCAGAGACATAATCTCCTAGACCAGCTTGCTGCAATGCTTTGAGCAGAATATTCTGTGAGATTTACAATTATCTGATTGCCTTCAGGGGAGCCGGAGGAGCAGGGAGAGAGAAGTGCAGGCAATGTGACACGACATTTGGTACATTCTTACCAGCCATCAGAGCTAAGATTTCCAGCAACACTGATTAGTGCCACTGGTCAAGACATGAAACCATTCTAAATTTTATGCAAAGAAATCTACTATGACAATTTTACATGTGTTTTAAACAGTTCCTTTGTACTTAATAAATCCTATTATTCTTCTTCTAAAAATGTTAATAGGCTAAGACATAAGGCAACCTGAATCTTCTTTTGCTTCATACACAGAGCAGAAGTCCTCTTTACAGAATCCTATATTATTTTTTTACAAGTGAGTGTGCTTCCTGCACATTTTATTCTATGAGGCAAAATAAATTTTGTGAATATGTGGATAAATATTTTTTACTTCAGATACTTGCCAGATTCATACCAAAAAAACACTCAGTGTATGATTTTCATCTCAACAATCAAGGTTAAACAAATATGATATTTACAATTCGTCTTTCTTTTTGAAGGGTAAGAAAGGATCTTTAACATAGCAACATTTTAAAATAGCTATTTGTAAAGCCGTTATTAGTGAATTAGGGACAATGGACAGTTCTTTGGGAATAAAGTGTAAGATGTGGGTAGAAAAGGCTGTCTGCCCGATGTGCTAAGGTACTCAAGGTTGCACATGTGTGCCATTGACCAACAACCGTTGTTTGCTATCATTAAATACCCATCTACCTTAGGCTGCCCTTTTGTGAAGGTCTTTTCTTTTTGTGGTTGACCTTGATGTTCACATTAACCTGATCTTGTCAGTTTAAAAGCATCCAGTAAGGGAAAGGTTGAATCCGTGTTGTGATTTACCACCAGCCTAAATCCAAAGAGATACCCTTGGGTGGTGCACTCTATGTGTCCACATGTTTGTTGGAGAATTAAACTAGAACATGAAATTACTTCAGTTTTATCTGCCATGATTTATCTCTAACCATACTCCCTACTGAGGATACAGACATGGAGTTTTACTACTTACACTATTTTGATAGCCTAAGGTAAATTGGACATTTTTGTAATCCACCTCTAAATCAATTCAGATTTAACTTACAGAAAAAAATCTATTGTTGTGTATGTAAAGAAAAATAAGGTTTTATTTTGCAACTTCTAAAGTTTTATGAATGTGATTTCATAACATTCTCGAACGCACATCAATTCTTCTTGTTTCTCCCAGTGAAAAAACTTATCCATATGAGCCCCAAGGTTTTATTATATGTCTAGTTATAGGATTGCCACAAGGTTTCACAATAGCTGAAAGTATAAGTCGTTCTTTGCATATACTTTCTAGGGTGTGTAAAACGGTTGTTACAGATCCACACTGCCCCTACCACATCTCAACCAAAAGTTGGGCAATATTTATCATTCTTACTAGGGAGTAAAAATTATGTACACATTTCAAAGAATTTTGTGGGAGAAAAATAGCTTTTGCTTGGGATATGACTCTTTGAAAATATTGTAAGAATTTTTTGCGTGTGGTAAATTACATTTGTATTATTTCCTGACAGTGAAAAAAAAAATGCCTGATAGCCCCCTTTCTTTCTTATTTTTTTTCTTCCTTCCTTCTTTTTTTTTAGTGTCAGAGGAAAAATCAAAAATTATTTTGGTAAGGAGTGCAAACTAGTATGCAAATGAACACACACCCTAAATTTTCTAGAGATTCATGAATTATTTGAAAACAGAAATTTCAAATTATAGGTAGAAAAAAAGAGGGAATTTCCTGGCGGTCCAGTGGTTAGGATTCCAAACTTTCACTGTTGAAGGCACAGGTTTGATCCCTGGTCAGGGAACTAAGATCCTGCAAGCTGTATGGCACAACCAAAAAATAAAAATAAAAAATAAATAAATAAAATTGTAGGTAATTCAGAGATGTCATGAAGTTTGAAACATTTTCCTGTAATTACAAATTCAAAATAGCCTAATTCTTTACAAAATAAGCTTAATTAAATTAATTTCCTTCCTTTTCTTTCCTTCCTTCCTTCCTTCTTTCCTTTCCAGAATACTATACTCTAACTAGGTCATTTATATTTATTCTTCCTTTCAAAAACCCTGGGTGTGGCCCAAATAATAAACAGAAAACCTGAGGAAAAGCATGTGAAACCCTCCTACCAAGAAATTACTCCAGATTTATTTTATAAATTTATGTTTTGTTTTCCTTCTCTTTTTCCTGTGTTTAGTTAGTTGATTTGTCTTCTTTATCTTTAAAATCCTATAGATTGGGACTATTTCCTGCAGGCTAATTTTGGACTGGAATTTTTTTTAAGAATGATATGCTCTGCACTGGCTTCTTGACGCCATGGATCACACATCTATGATCTTGATGAGGTGTGCGAGACATTGACCCCACCTAGCCAGAAAATTACCAGACTTTTTTCCTTTTGTGCCAAGCCAGGAAATTCAAAGCTGGTGAGGCAAAATTAAAGTATGTAAAAGAAAAAGAAAAATTATGACCACGGGAAAGTTATATAACTCCTTTGGACCTCAGTTTACAGACTTGTAAATTGAGGAAGAGAGAACAATAGACTGGAATTACCATTTGTTAACTGGTTTCCCTGTCATCTTTTTTGTTCTTCATAATACCTATTTAAAAAGTTATTTTATCCTTATTTCATTGAAATGGACTAGGAGAAATATTTAATAACTTGTTCTAGATATAAACAACAAATTGTCTTCATATCTTCAAAATTTATGTTTTTCTCCATTTTTATATCATTATACAAAATAAGATTTCCTGGAATCCTACATATAAAGTAGGAGAAACAAAAACCCCTCCCTTTTATGACAGAAGTTAGGAAGTTAAAAACCCATGCTTAGGACTTCGTTCTACAGGGTTTTATAAATATCAATTTTTCTGTATCTCTAGACATATATAGAGACATCCAATGGTGAGATTTGATAAAGAATAGAAATCAATTTGAAGACAAGAGAAAGATGAGTAACACTTAGAGGAGGGCAGACAGAAAAAAAGACGGAGACAGTGAATCAAAGATGGACCCGATTTTGGAAATTATAGAGAAATTTTTAAATAACTGGAATAGCTAATATTTCAGTTTTTTAAATTGTTATGTCACCTTTGTCTTTACATCTTCCTGAACATTTAATAAACTTTATCACTTGGATGATTTTACTTCATTTAGAAAGTAAGGTGATTTTCTGTTTTCAATTTCTTGGTCACTGGACTTCAATTTACATAATAAACATACTTGGTAGCAAGTTTGATGGCCTTGGGTGCACTTAAGTGATTTGTGTTTTCCAGACCACTCATTTCTATGATTAAATATAAACAATAATAGTCACAAATAGTACTTCACTGGCTCTGTTTCCGTCTCCTGGAGGGATTCAATCCATCATCAAATTTGCGTAAAAAGTTTTGGAAATCTGCCAGAGAGTCTTATTTGTACAGTGTAGATGGAAAACCCTTAGCTATTCCTGGTACTTTCCACAGCTTTGCCCTATTTCAAAACCAAAACTGTCACTTTGATGCTGCTGACCAATGAGGGCATTGCTTCTGCTGGTGCCGGTTGAGGACAACAAAGCCAAATCAGATACCTTTGTCAGCCTGCTGCTATTGACTTTCTGACTGCCCATCAGTAATACTGGGTATGCAAGTCTCTATATTCATTACTAGTCCTACACAAATCCCTTCCATTCTTACAGGAACGTTTAACACTAAAATGATTAACACTTTACACATAGAGCTCCTATTACACCAAAAGCCTTCATAGCAAAACATAATTATTTCCAATTAAAAGCTTCCTACCCTGTCATCTTAGGACTCCATCAGGGGTTATGTGCCTGAGGACAATCTAAGACCCTCCATACTGTCCTCAAATTAATTAGTAGACACCCCTAAAAATTTTGACAAATCTAATTGGCATATTTTCCAACAAAATGTGTGCAGCTCACAGGCAATGCATAATTTCCCTGAAGAATCATTAATTACATATGTAAATAAGAACCATTGTGAATGTACCCACTAATAAATTCCCAGAGAGTACTGAATTTTGTGGATAACCTGAGATCCCTGAAAAAGGAAAAAAATGAAGCAGCAGTTCATGTCAAGGAGAAACCACAATGTCAAGAGCACCTAAAGCAACTTCATGACAGAAGGGAGGTGATGGTGTGAATAACTGGAGGTAGAAATTCTTTAATCCTCAAATGCTCTCCGCTGCCTTTTTCTATTACTCACCCACAACTCACTTTACCATTTTGATTAAAAAGCATTATATTTATTGTGATTTAAGTGAATTCATTCAGCTCTAATGAGTTATGATGATATAAAATAAAACCATATGAAATAGGCCATTTAATAAATTGTTCCTTGGAATTAATAAAGTATGTGAAATCAAGTGACTTGAAAAGATCAGAATCAAAGATCATGCTACTTAGTTTGTGTATGCTGTTGAAAAGTTTGTTGGATGAGCTATTGCAATTTTATATGCATCTTAAAATGATTAAGTACTCTTTCATAGGTTAGTTAAAGAAAATAAGATTATTTTGCAGGAACTTGGACACAGGAACTATGACTACAGACTCAGGGAGAGAAGGATGTTGTATTTCTTGCATCTTCTTTCAGATTATAGGTATTATTTTGGAAAGTATACTGCTCTTGTGTTATCATTTATTATAAATTTTCATTCCAAATGTAGCAGCAGGGTACTCAAAAACAAGCTTAATGAGTAAGAACTAGAAAATATTGAAGGTATAATACATATTAGGCAATATATCCTATTTGGCAAATTGTTAATTGAGCATAGAAAATTAGTAATTTTTGAGCACCAGAATGTTTTGGCACAGTATCTTTGTAATTATGAGGTCCTTATCAAAACTCTATATTAAACAAAAGGAAGCAGAGGCTCAGAGAGTTACTAGTAGAGCTGGCACTTGGATGCAACACAGCTTTGTTAATGTTGTCACCTTGCTCCAGAGCTGCCCCAGGATCGTTTACTGTGTGACCTGAGACAAGTTATCTAAAATCTAGGCCTTAATTTTCCTTTCTGTAAAGTGCAAATAAAAACACTGCTTATCTCATATAAAAGTTTTGAAGGTGAAATTAATATGCATAAAATACTTTAAAATAATGTATGGCACTTTGAAAGCACTCACGATCCGCTGTTGCTACTCTACAGTTATAATGCAAATTTAGCAAATATTTATAAAATAGCCTTAATTTCCCTCCTTCACTTCCTTTTTCTCCTTTCCTGCTTTCTTATTTTTTCAAATGTACTAATAGCCAACATATTTTATTAATAATAACTGAACTCCATTCCACACACTGGATTGCTACTTCGTGTATTTTGTATACTCCTCCCACCCCCCGTCCCTCCCCCACACAAAGATCTCATGTGGTTTTATCTTTGGCAAGTGTGCCTTGGAGCCCCTGCCTTCCAATATATTGTTATTATCTAACCTCAGTGACACTAAAGACTATATCCAAAATTATACCATTTATGAGTGATAGACCTAGGATCACTAAGAGAGAAAACTAAGTTAAATAAGCCAAGTAAATACACGCTTGTATGTTTCAAAGAGAGTTCTTGCTTGCTTGCTTGCTTAGATGGTAAATGTCTTGAAATTCAGGACAATTTTCTATGTCTTCAGAGTTAAAACACAAATTTAGTCCCGAAATGGAGTAAAATATGTTTTATGTATTTATATATATATGATCATGTATATTTGTACATGTTACATATAATATAGACTCATATATCTTTATATATTTTATATAAATCAGTAATACTGGTATCCTATCTATATCATGTGTACAGATAGATAAATGTGTATGTGTGCAGCCAGTATGTTTATATAAATAGTGTTAACAGTTAAGCAGTAGTCACTTTAAAAAGTCACAACTCAAATCCTGTCATTTCCCTGATCAAAATCCCGCAATCTTACCTAAAACTTCTTATCACACTTACGGAAAAACCCAAAGTCTTATACAGATGGCCAAGAGGCCCATGAAAAGCTGCTCAGCATCACTAATTATTAGAGAAATGAAAATCAAAACTATAATGAGGTATCACCTAACACCAGTTAGAATGGGCATCATCAGAAAATCTACCAACAGTAAATGCTGGAGAGTGTGTGGAGAAAAGGGAACGTTCTTGCACTGCTGGTGGGAATATAAATTGATACAGCCACTATGGAGAACAGTATGGAGGTTCCCTGCAAAACTAAAAATAGAGTTACCATATGACCCAGCAATCCCACTCCTGGGCATACACCCAGAGAACACCATATTTCAAAAAGACATATGCACTCCAATGTTCATTACAGCACTATTTACAATAGCCAGGACATGGAAGTAACCTAAATGTCCATCAATAGATGAACGGATAAAAAAGACATGGTACATATATACAATGGAATATTACTCAACTGTAAAAAGCAATGAAACTGGGACGTTTGTAGAGACATGGATGGACCTAGAGACTGTCATACAGAGTGAAGTGAGTCAGAAAGAGAAAAACAAATATCGCATATTAATACGTATATGCAGATAATAGAAAAATGGTACAGATCAATTGGTTTGCAAGGCAGAAATAGAGACACAGATGTAGAGAACAGATATATGGACACGAAGTGGGGAAAGTGGGGAGGGTTGTGGGGGAATGAATTGGGAGATTGGGATACCAAATTGTACACTCTAAATATATGCAGTTTATTGTCTGTTAACTGTATCTCAATAAAAGTTCTTAAAAAAAAAACAGCCCAAAGTCTTTACCATGGATTAAAATTTGTACATCGTCTGGCCCCTGAATAACACTCCAAATGTAATCTCTACTCTCATCTCTAAATCTGTCTTAACCATACTCTTCCTTATGATGCTACTTTAAAATGCCAAGTGTCCTTCTGCCTTAGGGCATTTGCACTTGCTGTTCTCTCTGCCTTGAACCCTGTACCCAGTTTTTCAGGTGGCTCACTCCCACGATTTATTTTGTCTTCACATTTATTGGGTATGCACCAGGTATTCTTCTAAACACTTTAAGTGAATTATCTTATTTAAAATAAGTTATTATCTGTTTGGTGACCTGGATTAAGAATAGTGAGAAAGACAAACACTGCATGGTATCATTTATATATGGAATCTAACAGAAAAAAAGAAGAAAGAAAAGAAAGGGAAAAAGAAAAAAGCCAACCTCATAGAAACAGAGAGTAGAAAGCTGATGCCAGGGGGTGGGGGTGGGGAAAATAGGGAGAGCTTGATAAAAGCAAAAAAACTTTCAGTTGTAAGATAAGCTACTGATTATTAGTTAAAGATTGAGAAATATGATGATTATTTGTTAATAACACTGCATCATATATTTAAAATTTGCTGAGAGTAGAACTTAAATGTTCCCACCAAAAACGAAAAAAAATAGTGGCAATGCTTAAGAATACAAGTTCAAAATGAAGATCTTATCCAGTGTTAACCCAAAATCAAAGCAAGTAATGAACTGGATTAAAAACAGAAATTTAGATGTGTTATTTAGTTAGCTTCCCATCCCTTTGTACACACACACACACACACACACACACACACACATCCCTCAAGCTGTGTTATTTGAAGAAATGTTTATTGACTTTTAGAGTAGAATGACAAAGACACCTCAAGGTCAGACACTCTCAATAGGAAAAGCAGTTCTAGGTAATAAAAATCAATTATATAAACTATCAATTGATTATGAATCCAAAGTAAATGTCAGTCCTGTTATATGCCTTTGACAAAGAGATGCTGAGATATAGAATAACAGCACGGTGGCTGGCCAAGTTCTCACAAACTCTGACAAAACAAATGCCCATAGTTAGCTCACTAATGTGCAGCAAAATGAGCCATAAAACAGTGAAATCAGGCATTTTGTTTTGAATAACCAAAGTCCTCATTAATTTGGAAGCATGTGTATGTAACCAGGATGGGGTCTTAAACTATAATAAAACTTTCCATTTTTCCACATCACCTTCCATACAATGCCACCAACTTCTTTGGTCACATCGAGGAAATTGGGGGGAAGATAGAGTGCCTTGGAGGGATTCAGTGGAATTAAAGGCTTGGCTAAAGCCAGTCCTTTCTGTTCTGTGGGTCTTTGTTTTAGCTATTTATAATCGAGGGAACGAATCAATCTGAGCAATTTAATTTTATGTGCTGGGGGCTGTTTTCATTTATTCCCATCTGCATAAGATTCAAGAGATGTTTTTAAAGTGAGCTCTGCACAAGCTTTTTAACCAGAGACACGTGGGTTTGAATCCTGACCCTGCAATGTTATCAGAAAATTTCCACATTTCTTGGTTTACTCCTCTCAGAAATGAAAATGATTACTTCATGGAGGTGATTAAATGGGATAATTATGAGAAACTTTGATTACAGGTCATGGCAGAGTAGATATTCAATGTACTTGCATTAGTTCCCTGCTCCTTCTTCCCTCCTGAAAGAATATAAAGTGGCCTCTTACCACTGTATAATTGTATGGAATATACCAGCATATTACATCATTCTATATACATTCCCTACACAGTGATTATGTCAAAATATTTATTATGGGGCTTCCAAGTACTTCCTTGATCTTAATGAGCAAAGTGCAAACTGCATCACTTTCTGTTTGTTATTCAGTTGATTCCATCTAGTTCTATGGCTTTCTACCCATCTCTCTTGAAGGCTCCTCTCTGTGTCCCCAGATCTGCTCAAATCCTTCAGCTCCAAACTTAACTGTAATGTCTAATTGAGTTTTTGGACAGTATCTCTGACGTTATCTAATCAAAGAGGACTATTGATCAGCCTGCACACCACACATCTGCCATCCCTCTGCAAACCTATTCATCCCTGTAGTGGACACTATTTCCACCCAGTTGCTCAGCCTAAAAGCTGAGAAGGCTGCATCATCTTGTTGGATTCCCTCCTCTCTGATGGTAAGTTCAGCCAGGTTTACCTTAAAAAGTATATCTCCAAACAACCATTTCTTCCCATTTTCTCTGCTAAAGCTACTATTATCTCTCATCTAGACTAACATAATAGTCTCCTGGTAAACTTCCCTGCGTTGACTCTTTAACCCCTTTAAAATACATTCTCTAGCCAAAGATTTTGACAGAGACTCTCTTCTTGGCCAAATTAGACAGTCTCCTCTGAGCCCTCTTTTGGACTAGGTCTCACATCCTTCAGTCCTATCCTTGGCCTACTGAAGCACATTTTAGCAAAGAATCTTGTCAGTTTGGCAAGAATCCCTCACACTTGGTATCTGATTCATCATCCCCCACCTTGATGTGTAAGACCTTCACCTATCTTTAGGAAGAATCTCCTTAGGTCAGTTCAGCAAGAATCTCCCTATTCTTGATGTCTTCTCTTAGTAATTGTTCATCCACTGACTTTCTCACTTGCCTTGTTGGCTATCAATCCCCAACTGTCTTTACTGAATTTGGAAGTGAGTTCAATTTTCTTACTGCAGAAGTCTCCTTTAACTGCAGCAGTTACTGAATGAAATCTGTCTTACTGCTTTAATTACTGTCCAGCTGTATTTCTCTTGAAGATTACTCACCTTTCTTTAGAAAGTAGTCAAACTTTCTAAAATATGACTCACCTCTTTGTTAATGCCTTTTATTATTTCCCAATGAAATCCCATATTCTTTGCCAGTCTTCAAGATTATTGCATAATCTGAACCTCTTTGATTTTTCTTCTACTTTTTCCCTTCTTTTCCTCTTATATTCTCACATGGCTGCCTCTTTCTCATCAATTAGGACTTTGTGTAAATGTCAGTTTTCTCAGAAAGCCTTCAGTGATTTCCCTACCTAAATTCATGCCCTCTCAGTGTCATCACTATCGTTATTATTCTATTTATTTTCTTTGATACTGTTCCCAGAATTTTAAATATTCTTCTTGTTAATTTCTGTGATTATTGCCTGAGTCCTTCCAGTGACAGTGCCTGGCTTTTGGTGGGTACTGAGTAAACATTTTTCACTAACTATCTGCCTGCCTGCTTGTTTGTTCTGTAGAACCAGGAGGAGAGAATCATAAAGGCAAAATAACATAAAGAAATGAAGAAAGAAAACACACTTACAACTTAGAAAAAAAATGGTTTGCTCTTCAATAATGAAAACAATTTTCCAAAGGTTTCCATCAGGAATCACCCCATTAGAAATGAATAAATAATATATAGAGCAGGATACACACATTCTTAATTCAAGAACAGATTTTTAGTTCAAAAGTTTGACAAACCTCTTAAAATCCTTAATGTTCTAGATGAAAAGTCACTTTGGGAGGCAATTAGAGGATATACTCATTAAGCCAATTGTACAAAGGCCATACAGCATGGGTATAAGAGGTTAGGCAGTACCATTAAGAAGTAACCTGGAAAACCAGTCATTTGAACGATTTTGCCTTTGAGATTACCTCACAGCAAGTAGACACCAGGCAACTGCATTTGGTTTCAAGTTCAAAGTTGCAAAGTACAAAGGATAAAGAAAGTCTGCCCTCCCTTTTTATTTAATTAGTTTTAATTTGAACTTTAATATGGAAGTTGGGTCACACAGAAATATGTCATAAAGACTTTACAAAATGCTAAGGTTATTCAAGTTGTATAAGGTATTATAAGCAGGTAAATAGCTTAAGAGCAAGGGTAAGAAGTCCTCCACCTCTCCCATCAATAACATCCGAAAGTGAACAAAAACATTGGTATTTAATAGCTAACGCTGAGCTCTTAAGTCATAAATTTGATGTCTCCTTTTATATAATTGTCTATTTTACATCTAGAGAAGAAAAATAAGGCTGAAGAAATTTTGTGAGATTTAGGCATGATAGGGACCTACAATAAAGACGAAGAATGATTTATCTTTTTATCTTGCGAACAAGATCTATGGCAAAGTAGAGACCCAAAACCTTATACGAAACAATCATGGAGATATATCAGACAAAGTCAGAAGAAAAATGTTCATACCTTTCTAACCTCTTCTACTAGTTTCAGAATTCAATTGCTCTCTCTTTCTCTCACTTTTTTTTTTTTTGAGTTAGTAATTTGTCTCTTTGATTTCTCAGTTATTGAAAAAACAACAAAATATCATGTCTCTGAAACAGGCAGAACTTCTTTCTTTTGTGAAGGAAAGGAGACACCTCCATGGAACAAGTCCTGAAAGCAGACCTGAGAAATAACACATTTAGTAATTCTCTGGGGCTAGATGACCCAATCAATAGCACTGAGAGTTTTTCCACTTATAAGCTTGAATTTTCCCACCTAGGACCTAGAGGCTTAATAAATCTATGGTGCAAACTTTGTTTCGAACAAGGCATCAATCGACAAAGGTAAGATTAAGTGGGATGGAGACAAATCATGATTCTTTTCTTTCAAAATTATTTCTTGTCACACCAGGTGTAAGATTTCAGTCTGTGTGTGTGTGTGTGTGTGTGTTAACAACTATGTCTGGTTAATATTTATGTTCTTCGAGAAGACGATGTTGTTTTAGGAGAATGAGATAGCAACATGAGTTATATCTCTGGCTATGTTCTTAAATCTTGAGAGTATGACTTTGGGCATTCCTAGTGACCGATGAGCCAATGCATTGACTAGCCAATGCAATTCACATCATTGCAGTCAATATAAATGGAAACTCCTGAAGTTATGCAGTCCTGGTTCTACGTACTTCTATTGAGTGGACCTGGTCATATGCCTCAATATCTACGATAGTCACTGATAGAATGAGGGTTTGGAACTCTTTAATTTCTAAGGTCCCACACAGTTCTAGAATCATGTGGTTCTTTATGTTTTTCAGCACTTTATAAAGTTATCAAGATTTTTCAGCAACGTGGTTAACCATTCCTAACAAAAGATTCCAGATTTTTAAGGATTCATCCCTTTAATTTTAGAAAAGAATCAGCCACTCTCCCTTCGAATATTATCTCCTCACTATGCTATTTTCTTTTGTCTAAAACCCTAATTATTTTTAGGTTGAAATTTTTTAGCTGTTCATGTTTCATATTCTGTATATTATGCCCCATCTCTGTACTATACTCTAGATTTTCTTTAGTTTGAATAACTGGTTTACCAGTTTTTTTTTAACGTGGATTTACACTGTGGTTTAGCATTCAAATGAGTAATTCAAATTATTTTATTTTTCTTTCTGAGGATTTGAGTTTATTTTTTGTTTTTGATTTTTAAATATTGCTCCATTTTTATATCTGTTACTAGTAAAATTTTAGTAGCCATTTTTATTTATTTAAACATAGATGTCATTATGTTATGTATTTGGATTCCAAATTAAAACAAAAATCACACACTGGAAAAATGTTTTCTGTACATTTCATGAAGGATAAGTATTGAGAAATTAGTCCTAAAATTCCTAAGAAAAAGGTAATAAGCAAGCCAATAAAAATAATAACAATAGCCATCACAGAGAAAGGGAATCATCATTAATGACAGAATATATTTTATATTTTAAATTAAAACTACAATGAGACAATTTAAAATCCAATAGATTGGTAAAAATTTTAATTTTCTAATAATACAAGATGTTTTCATATATGTGATGTAATAGCCGTGGTGATATCAATACTGGTAGAACTGAAATTATTAAAAACAAATTGTAAAATTACTTGGTATCCTTTGTAAAGTTCTATATTCCAGATTGCATAGCCTATCAGTCCACTTGATTGAAAATATACACTTTACAGGAACTCTTGCAAATGGACACTAGAAGGCAAACACAATAATGACTGAGTTTGTAAAAGCAAAACAAATAAAAATCTAACCCAAATGTCCAACTGTTACCTGAAACTAGGTGCTCCCTGATGCTGAAAACTCGGCCTCTGTGCACTGGTGTTGAATTGAATCTTGGAGACTGAGCTTGGGTGAAGTAGAAAAGAATAGCTTCATTGCTTTGCCAGGCAAGGGGAAAACAGTGGGCTTGTGCCTCAAAAACTGTGTCCTAACCCAGGGAGATTTGATGAGGAGTTTTACAGCAATGGTTCAAGGGCGGAGTTGTTGATAAGGATCAGGGTGTGTGCAGGGCCTGCATTGCTTTAATCTGGCCTCAGGTGGTCTCCTGATGAGCTTCTCTGATTCTCAAAGTTATCAAGCCATGACCTTCTCTGGAATGAAAACTGCTTCATCAAGTAGTTAACATGTTGCATTTGTTGGGGATTTTAGTACTGTAGAGGGGCTCAAAGATATTGTTATGTATATCCCTTGAGGTTGATCCAGGACTCTGCCCCAAGGCTGCACCATTGTGTTTTCACTGCTCCTCTCTTGTCTGTCTATCCCTTTCCTTCGCTAATCAACAGCTGTTCAAACCTGCCCTTTGGAACTCAGGGAATGTCAAGAAACAGGGGACACAGAAAGGCATTCATGCCCAGGAGCTTCATGGGGTCCCACTCTGTTTCAGCCTCTTGGTGGATGTTGACCCAAAAGACACAGCCAAGGCACAGAATGGGAGAAGGAAGGATTTATTACTTGTAGCAAGTAAGGAGAACACCAGGGATCTTTCCCAAAGCAAAGTTGCCCAACAGCAAAATTGAGTTATTTTTAAGCTAAGGGTACATGAATATTCATGAAGGAGCATGAGTGGTGTCATAGAATTTGGGCAAAGATTGACAGAGTCCAAGCTTTAGTTGATTGAAATCACAAGGGTCAGAACAGGTCAACATCATAATTCTTTGGGTTCCAGTTAATCTGGTGGTTGAGCACTTCAGGCTAATCTTTACCACTGAAACTGAACAGGAAGTCTTTACAACTGATATATTATCTTTGCTATTGTTACTTCTCTTGCCTGATAATAGTCATTTGTTCCTGCATTCTTTTGTTCCCTTAAGATCATCAATTACTGGGACCTATTCAAGGATAATCACTGTGGCCAGGCTTAGATCGCAAAATGACTTAGGTCAAAAATGGTTTCTCTTATGTCAAAAAAAGCCATTCCTGCTTCTCTTTCTCCAGGTACCCTCTACCCTCTCTGTTTACAGAACTAAAGAATGGATAAATACATTGCAGTATATTCAAAAAATTGAAAATTATGTGGTATTTAGAATGAATCAACAGCAGCCACACACATGATAGATGACTATTAGGATATGAATGAGTTAAAAAAGCAAGTCTCAGGAAAACAAATAGAAACTATATATTGTTTATGGATACATATATACCTGGTAAAAAAATATGTAAAAAACAAAAACCAAGAGAATGATTTAAAAAGTAAGCTAAAATCAGTATTCAGTGTTGTCTTTGGAGAATAGTTAAGACCATCAGGGGACAGGAAGGTGTTAAAAAACAAAATTCAACTGGATATATTTATAGATCCAATTGGCTTTATTCAATGGTTTATGAATTTGGAGCATTCCAACTAGCAAACAGAAAGAAGCTCCTAGAAGCTGTACAAAGTGGAAGACAGTTTTAGGTAGAAAGAGATAGGACTAGGAAGTTACCAGCAAAAAGTGGATTATTTTAGGCAAGGTCACCTTCCTTTCAGGGATGCAGCAGACTAACAGGCAGATTACCTCACTAGTGGTAGCCAGGTAATTCTGGATTGACTGGTCTAAGGTTCTACTCCTGGAAAAAGTTGAAATTGTAATTAATTTAGTTATTAGTTCTCTGTTTGATGATGTGGGCTTAGCACAAGTGACTTCATTCTGAGCCCATTTACTGTTTTTTAATACGTGGAACTTTACAAGTTTGTATAATTTTTCCTTTGATTTGTGAGGCTCCAGGTGTTAATTTTATTGTTATGCTCATTTATGTTACACATTTTATATGTGTTAACTTATTTAAGTTAGCTTATAGTTTTCAAGTCCAGTTTTAGATTAATATACACCAGTCTGTTAACTCAGTTTAATTCTGAGGATGGGGACTTGTTAGATTATAAAAGGCTTTTGTTTGCTGTATATTATCAATTGTCTTAACTTTTGCTCATATACGTGCTATTTGATTGCTGATTTACTCTCCAACAAAAAATCTCTTATTCATCATTCCATTATGTAGGAATGTAACCATGTAACCATTCCATTATGTAGCTATGTAACCATACCTATGTCTTCTTCCTTTACTGTGAGCAGTCTCAATAATCTCTTTCTATTCCTACAGTTTTAAACTAAGCATTGTGGACTCCTTTGGATATATAGCTTCATGTAGGTCGACTTTCCCTAAAGATGCATATTTACTGTCTGCTTCTTTCTCTCTGACTGTATTTCTACTTATTTCTTCAAGAATTACCCATAAATTACCCATTTCTTCCTTCAAATTATCTGTTTGCCTTGTACAACACCTAAAATTTCTAGTATTGTTCTTATGTACTAAACTGGGAATCCTACTGTAGACTTCAGAAGGGGAGATGCTTAGAAGGCCAGGAGTTCCACAATATGATAATTTGAGAGAGTATTGTCTATTATAACCATTCCTTAGAGAAAAAAGGATTGGAGGAACCATCCACACTATTTGCACCCCAAATATGTGTATTTAAATTTATCTAAAACTTGTTAAATTCCAGACTTTCCCTCAAGCCAAGTCCACACTTACATTTCAAAAATTCCCTCTTTGAATATATTGTGAGATTGTCCCCAGGTCTCAGGAGGAAAGTAAGATGCTTTGCTACTTTAGATATTTTGAAGCTAAAAAATAATGAAAGCATTTTTTGATCTAAAAGATGCCAACATTTTTCTGAAAAACAGTTACTAGAAAGTTGTCATAAGAATGGATGCTCCACAGGTCTGTAAAATTATTCAGTTACAATGTTGTTTCAAGTACATGATATTTTAAATTAAATAAAATCTTTTTTTTTTCCCTTAAGTGGAAATTTTTTTTGAATTTGTTTTTCAGAGCATCCAATAAATAAGGCAGGCACTTTGTAATTACTAAACTGTCTTATGAAAGGAGAGTGATCAGAGAAAAGAGGTTGTAGTTGGCTTTTACTGTTCTTTTGTTATTTCCTCCTCTGTTTCCTGCTGTGAAACAAATGATTCCCTTTAGCTTGCTGACAGTGGCATTTGCTTTGAGCAAAAAAATAAAATAAAATAAAATAAAATAAAATAAAATAAAATAAAATAAATAAAAAGTAAAACCACCTCAGAACACTAACTAGAAAACTGAATGTTCATTATTTCAACAAATTGCAACATCTCCAAAATTCAACATTTGTCATTATCCCACAGTTATAATAATATGAACAAATGTAGCCTAACCCTCTGTTATGGAATATTCATAATGCTGAGTTTCTATGAAGTCAAAGTTGTATTATCAAGAACACCATGGTTGTGAAGTTTGAAATGATTAAGTTAATTGGGGTTAAGCTAAAACACATAATAAAATAATAATTACTCCCCCTTTTGAAATCATTAAGCAATCCCTGGGTCACTCCTTATTCTTTAAAAATGTATCTCCTGACTTAATGTCACTATCTCTGACACTGCTTCAGTCAATCGGTCGTAATTCTAGCTTTTTTCAATGTCTAGACTTATCCTCATTCTTATAGTCTTGTCTCTCAGATTGCTTTTCTTATTATTCACTATACCTCAATTTAAGTAATACCGAGGTCGTGATCTAAACCTTGTCATTACAAATAATTGCACCTTTCCATAAGTTAAATTTCAACTCTTCCATTCTCCACTACCATCTCCTCTCTCTCTAGACTCCGCCTTTGAAACTTAACTCCCACAATGCTTTAACCCTATATCACTTGATTCTTATTATCATTCACTGTCCCACACTGATGTCCTTTCTTCCCCCTTATACAGTAAATTTAATGGTTAATCATTACGTCTTCCCATGCATACACTCAGCAGTATTGCCACCCTTGCTTCCTTTTCTTCTTTTTTTTTTTAACATACAATAAACTGCATATATTTAGAGTGTACAATTTGGTATCCCAATCTCCCAATTCATTCCCCACCAATCCTCCCTGCTTTCCCCACTTCGTGTCCATATGTTTGTTCTCTACATCTGTGTCTCTATTTCTGCCTTGCAAACCAGTTGATTTGTATCATTTTTCTATATTCCGCATATATATGTTAATATATGATATTTGTTTTACTTCACTCTGTATGACAGTCTCTAGGTCCATCCATGTCTCTACAAATGTCCCAGTTTCATTGCTTTTTACATCTGAGTATCATTCCATTGCAAATATGTACCACATCTTTTTTATCCATTCATCCGTTGATGGACATTTAGGTTACTTCCGTGCCCTGGCTATTGCAAATAGTGCTGCAATGAACATTGGAGTGCATGTGTCTTTTTGAATTATGGTGTTCTCTGGGTATATGCCCAGTAGTGGGATTGCTGGGTCATGTGGTAACTCTATTTTTAGTTTTGCAGGGAACCTCCATACTGTTCTCCATAGTGGCTGTATCAATTTATATTCCCACCAGCAGTGCAAGAGCATTCCCTTTTCTCCACACCCTCTCCAGCATTTACTGTTGGTAGATTTTCTGATGATGCCCATTCTAACTGGTGTTAGGTGATACCTCATTGTAGTTTTGATTTTCATTTCTCTAATAATTAGTGATGTTGAGCAGCTTTTCATGTGCCTCTTGGCCATCTGTATGTCTTCTTTGGAGAAATGCCTATTTAGGTCTTCTGCCCATGTTTTGATTGGGTTGTTTGTTTTTTGATATTGAACTGGGTGAACTGTTTATATATTTCAGAGATTAATCCTTTGTCTGTTGATTCGTTTGCAAATATGTTCTCCCATTCTGAAGGTTGTCTTTTCATCTTGCTCATGTTTCCTTTGCTGTGAAGAAGCTTTGAAGTTTCATTAGGTCCCACTTATTTATTTTTGTTTTTATTTCCATGACTCTAGGGGGTGGATCAAAAAAGATCTTGCTGTGATTTATGTCAAAGAGTGTTCTTCGTATGTTTTCTTCTGGGAGTTTTATAGTGTCTGGCCTTATATTTAGATCTTTAATCCATTTTGAGTTTCTGTGTATGGTGTTAGGGAGTGTTCTAATTTCATTCTTTTACATGTAGCTGTCCAGTTTTCCCAGCACCACTTGTTGAAGAGGCTGCCTTTTCTCCATTGTATATTCTTGGCTCCTTTGTCATAGGTTAGTTGACCATAGTTTATCTCTGGGCTTTTTATCCTGTTCCATTGATCTATATTTCTTTTTTTGTGCCAGTACTATATTGTCTTGATCACTGCACACTTGCTTTCTTGTAATGTCTTAACAAGACTCCAAATCTAGTTAAAATTAAACTCTTGTTTTAACTTGCATTCTCACTTGACTGTCAGCTAGGTTAAGCATAAACTGTTGGACAAAGAAACCTCCAAAATATAAAGACCTAAATAAAATAGAAATTTATTTTTTCTCAGCTAAAGATATCCAGGTGAGTGGTCCAGTTTAACAGGGACCCTGGACTCCATGATGACATTCAGGGACCTAGGTTTCCTTTCTCCTTTCCCATTGTTACAGCATTATCTTCACCTTCCTGATTAGAGTTGGATAATAGGCATGACCATGACTCAATTCGTATAATCTGGAAAGGATGTGTAGTTTCATAATGTTCTTTTAAACAAGCGAGGCAGGAGTTTTCCATATCACTTCTGCTCATACTCTCAGGCAAGATTTGCCACATTTTTACACCTAGGTAAAAGGAAATCTGTGAAAAAGAAATCTCTAGGCAGGATAGACATTTGCACAATGTAACTTGATTACTAGGAAAGGATCTTTGGTGAAAAGTTAACAGTCTTTTTATCTGAACAAAGCTGGAGGAAAACATATAACCATGTGGACACTTATTATGTCAAATTCACTGACCTCAAGTGGTTTTTTAATTCTGTTTGGCAATTATACTGTTTTTCTTGGGCTTTTACTTTCTAGACTCATTTTATATGTACCTATAACCTTTTCTTTTCTTTTATGTCACTGAGTAAATAAAAACAATCAGAATTTTAATCCAACACACTCAGAGTACTACACCTATCATCTCCCTACATTAGCTTCTTATATTATTTCTTCCCATTTCCTACTGTATATGAATTTTCTGTGATTGTAACCTAAACTCATCCATGAGTACATTAGATCTCATCTGATTTCACATATCTAAGTCCATCTTGTTAGGAATTTTCCCCTTCTCTCTTGCATTATCAATTCCTCTTTTTATTGGATCATTCCCATCACCATAGAAATATATTTATGGTATATATATGCTATATACTTATGATATATAAAATGGTATATTTATATATACAATCTTTAAAATAAATGAATCCCTTTTAATTTCATATGTGACACTAGTTGTGCTATTTAGTTCCTAATTACTGTTAAGCGTTTTTGGAATAGTGTTCAATAAATGTCTTTATTTCTTTTTCTCTCCGTCTCTTGATATACATACACATATATATCTTTGCTTGCCTCCAACATTCCACCAAAGTTATTATTTTCAGTGTTACAAATGGTATTTATCTTGCTAATCTAATGGCTGATTTTATTTTCAGTGCTCATCTTATGTGACCTTTCGGCATCATTTAACACACTCTACCTAGGAGTGTTACATTAGGTATGCATGGTATCACAATTCTCTTGTTTTCCTTCTACTTTACTAGCTAGATTTTCTTATTCTCATTTCTACTTTCTCCTTATTTCCCTGTTGCTAAATGTTGGAAGTACCCTTGGACTTCTTAGTGTTTTTGATCCATGCTGCTTCTTGTTAGTAATCACTTCCAGTTTCATGAATTTAAATATTATCTATGTACTGAATAATCCAGACTTGTGTATCTTACAATGCACTTAACATCCTCCTTTAGAAGTCTAATAGGGATCTGAAATATAAGATTTAAAATCAACCTCTTTACCTTCATTCCAAGATCTTGTCCTCTGCCTAATTAATGGCAATTCCATTCTCCTAGTTGTTGAAACAGAAAACAAAGTTATCTTTGAAAACATTACATCATACCACACAATCATTCTTTCAGCAAATATAATCAACTTTAATTTCACAATATGTACAGATTCTAAATATTTTTCACCGTTTTTTCACCATCACCATCACTCTGGTCTAAGCTACCACCCTTGCTCACTTTTATTACTATAAGTGCTGCATAACTATCTCCCCTGATTTTGTCCTTTTCCCCACAGTCATCCTTAACAAGACAGGCAGAGTGATCCTGTTAAGGTTAATCATGACACTACTCTACTCAAAATCTTTATGTGGCTTCTCATCTCAAATTAAAGTCTTACACGTTTATAAGGGTCTTTCTTCCCCTCCCCTTTCTATTTCCATCTCCTACAATGCAGTGGTTCAGTGCATGGGCTCAGAAACTTTACTTCTTAGGTTTAAATGATGGCCCATCACTTTCCAGGTGTTATTCAATCCCCATACTCCTCAATATCCTCTTCTGTATAATGGGGATAGTAATACCTACATCACTGGGGGTTTTCCAGTATTGAATAAGTTAAATATAAATGCCTAGAGCATTCCTGTGTTGACTTAAAAAAAATGCACAATGTGAGAGTTGTGAGTTAACTTTTATTTGGGGCAAAATGAGGACTATAGCCCGAGAGACAGCATCTCAGAAAGCTCTGAGAAACTGCTCCAATGAGGTAGAGGGGAAGGTAAGTATATGCATGATCTTGGTGAAGGGGGTATACATGTGATCAAGAACATATATTTTTGCAGAAAGTTACTGCTAGTCACGAGGTGCAGTTATCACATAAAGGATTTTAGTGCTTTTCTAGATATGAAGAGATACAAGAATTGGGCTCATAAAATTGGCTCCTGAAAATATCTAACTATCTGAAGACCTGTTCTACCAGTTTTCCCCAGAGCACAGAGTGCCTCACTTCTGCTCTCCACCCTGAACTTCTTTCAGGGGATGTTGAAGGTCATTGACTGCAGTGTCTAATGACTTCATTCTTATAGAACCAGATGGTGAGCAACATTTTTTAGTTGTCATATATATTTAAAAAGTTTTAAGTCTTATCTCAAAAGGAATTGACTGTTCTTAACGAATTATGCTGATAAAAAGTCACACACTACCATCATTAGAAATGTATTACTATACTATGCAATAAACATTTTTACTGTTAATACAAATACATTCCAGGTGGTGAAGAGCTACATAAAAAATTTTGAAATTCTAAGAGCACACAAAATTCTGTTGTGTGTTCCTCACAACTCACTTGTTTGAAAAATGATTAGATCCTCAACTCCCATTGCAAGTTAAACAACACAAGAACACAATAGCTTTCCGTCTAGTTTCTAGCTCCAAAGTTACCAAGTTACTAAGTAGGGATGCCTAATTCACTATTCTTTAAATAAATTATTTGTTTGATGACTATCCAAAGAATAACATTTCCCAGAATTTGAAAATAAGGACTATAAGCATAAGATCAAGGATGATGGTATCAAGTGTTTCTAGAAAGGAGATTTAGTTTAGTTTAAAATCAGATGTGTTAGTTTGAAACTGATCTAAGATTTTAAAAGGGTAAATATTTCTAGGTAGCTGACCTTTACTATTACTGAACTAAATAGATTGGTTCCCAGAAATATGACAGAAATCGAGAAGAATTGTAATTTTCTCATTAAGGAGATAATTACCCAAATAGGAATGCAATTACCCAATGATGAACAGTTGGAAAAGATAGATTCAATTTTACAAGTGAGAATTGAAAAGCTGTCAGAGAAAGTTCCAGAGGGAACAAAGGAAGCACTCACCATGGTCACAGATCTCTACTATTGTTAATGACAGCTGTGAACATTTTACTTTTGAAAAGATACCTGCTGAGCCACACAATGGAAAGAGATCTGGGAGGAACTGATGCTTTCACATATTCGGGGCATTTTAGTACTAGCTGATGGGATAGATAAAGTGAGAAATAAGAAAAATGGTTGGCTACTCCATCCTCAAATATATCATATTACCTCATAGAGAGGCATTTTTGCGCTTTACTGACTAATCTCTTGCCATTTATTTCCCCAGCCATTCTCAAGATTTCTGGTATTTCAGCAATTATTTTAGACGTTTTGTGTTCCTATTCAGGATCATTTTATATTTATATATTTATTATTCAAGGCTTAATAGCATAAAACTTATAAGGCTGGCTTATAATTTTGGAGAAGCCCATTTAGAAATACTGGGATTTTATCTATTTAGATATTGGTGTGAATACTGAATTCCCCAGGTAGTGTGTATCCACCAAAATACAAACAAATCTTGGGTGGGATATTTTGCAATGTAATATTACAATGAAATGTATCAGAATATGTCACCTCAAAATATACCTTCTTGGCATATGGATTTTTTTTATCTAAAGGCCATTTAGAACCAGCAGACCAGGACATTCTCAAAATATAAGGCAAAAGTTTTCTTTCTTTAAAGGTAATTCATATTTATAAAGAAAATTTCTATTTGTAAAGTTCTCTTCTTCTTCCATACCAAGAAGAGGAACACTTAACCATTCAACAACTTTTATTAATGCTAAGGCACTGGCATAAATCTGCAAAACAAAGTTTACTAAACAGCTCTTGTTCACTGTCTTTTTTTTGGTCACACATTCCTGTAAGTTGCCTTCCCTGCCAAGAATCCCAAAACCCCTTCTCCTTTGTTTAGCCTAAAATGGTATATAAGCTTAATTATTTGACCACTCCCTTGAGCCACATATTTCTTTGTGAATTCCAATTGGTAGGTATGTAATTAACACTTTTGTGTGTGTGTGTTTCTGTTTTTTGTTTTTGCCCTCTTGTTAATCTCTCTCCTATCAGTTTGCTTCACAGGCACAGCCAAGGAATCTAAGGTGAGTAGAGGGAAAAAGAATGTTTTTCATTCACTGTTGCCTCCCATCTGCCTTTAACTCACCTATCTCACTCCTCACTTCATTATGTCCAGGCTCAAATATCATGGGTAGTTCTCTTTCTAGCCTGCTTTCTCTTAAATAACAGTCCCGCCCTCTCCAAATCCGTCACTCTCTACCTTTTGCACTTACTTATTTTTCCTCCATACAACTCATCACTATATATCATTATATTATATACTTATGTGCTCATGCTTTGTCTCCTCTTCTAGAATGCAAATTTCATAAATTCAGGGTTAGGTTCACTGATTAGTCCCAACTACTAGGACATTGCTTAGACTATAGTAGGTGATTAATATGTACATGTTGAATAGATGAATGGCCCCCTTCTTCCCCATTAATTCTCATAAGCAGTTTGTTTTTCTATTAAAAATAAGTCTGTACCCATTCAGAATTTAAAAAAAAACCACCACTATGGAATATTACTAAAGTTTCAAGGACAAGAAAGGATAAAGAATTTAAAGGTAAAGGGATGAGTATATTTTGAGGACAAGAGTATTGTGCTAAAAAAGCAATTATCCATAATTAGCGTTTTTCTTAGTACAGGATAAGACCTCACCCAAGCAAAAGAATAAAAGGAGAGGGGAAGAGAAATGGGAGAATAAATCTGTATTTGGTACTATTATGAAATAGTACCATGCTTATGTGCTTTAGGCATCTTACTCTTTTAACCTGCAGAGTGGTGGTCCATAGAATATTTCTTAAATGAGAACCTTGACTCCTAACTTGCCCAGTCATAAATTTTAAAAAGTGTCAGAGACAGAATTAACACTAAACTCAGCTGACTCAAAAAGCTAAACCATTTTCACTAACTCTAATGCTATTTCATCCAACTCCAATTATCTTTAAGCAATTCTTAGATAGCATTTAGTCTATGTTTGAGAGGGAGGAAGAATAAAAGACTAAACAAAAAAATTTTTAAAATAATATTATATTATAGAAATAACTGAAATTGAAAATAAAAGTATACTTTACTTTCAGAAACAGAAACATGCAACACAGTCGAAACCTGGAAGGACTAAGAATTTTCCACTGTAACCCACACATGCTCTTTTCTCCAGTGCTTCTTTTTCTCCATCTCTTGTTACACATGATTTTATCTCCAAAATCTTCCTCCTCATACTACTTGATAAAAGCCAAATTGCCCAAGCTCTGGCTGCTGATTTACAAAAATATATTTCTCCTTTTTCCAGGATCTCTCTTTGATTAAACAGTTTCTGAAGTCAACTGAAATGTGACTGACAATTTCCTGGCCCCTAGATTAACTGAAAAATTTACACCCACTTTCTCCTAGATAGAATGCCCTTTCAGTGATGTCTCACATCTGGCATTTAAAAATAAGAGCTCATGTTAGCAATGTTCTGGCTGATTTTCAAACAGAGTATATTTTCCCGTGGGAGTTTATTGATACACTAGAACTTCCTCTTCCATGAAACATTGCCCTCAATTTTGTCCTGAGTGGATTACAGGTAACCCCAGATACGGACTTCCTTGGGTGTTCCTCAGTGTGGCCCTAGCCTATAGGGGTCTGAGGGCACTCCCAGCTGTCCTCAGGAAGGTGAGGATGAGGCAGGCAGGAAGGTAGACCAGAAGCTGTCCCAATAAGCAGGAAGAAGGATGAGCAATGTCTGTTCCACCAGGCTGTGCTGTACATTCCCCATTGGGGGATCTGTCTGCTCAGAAAGCCAGTCTCACTTTGTGCCTCTGTCCATCAGTGCACAAGGTCCCCAAGAAGCCTCTGGACAGTCCTTTGGTCCAGGTCTTGGGGAATCACTGACCAAAAATGCCTGCTTTGTCCAGGCATGATGATAACTGCTGGCCTGAGTTGTCTCACAACAGAGGTCCCCATAAAGAAGGAGGTGCTGCCGCTGAAAGCTAACCGGAAGAATTGAACAGGGGCCAAAAGGAGGAGGGAGGAGCGACATGCCCTGCCCTAACCTCCCAGAAACCCTCACACTGGAATCCATCTTGGCTGAGAGATGTGTCCCCCAGCAGGCAGGACTGTCAGTCAGACCAAATGTGGGCCAAGCAAGATGACTGGCCAGAGACCACCTGGAAGTTAACCACATTTCCATAAGACCTGAGACTGTGAGCCACATAGCACAGCAGTTCTGGGTTTCCTTCCCATGCTGCTCTCCACCCGGGCGCCCCTTCCCAATAAAGTCTTTTGCTCTGTCAGCACGTGTGTCTCCTCAGACAATCCATTTCTGAGTGTTAGACAAGAGCCCAAATAGGACCCTGAAGCGGGGGTCCCCCTTTCTGCAACCCAGGTGCTGGAGGGGGCATGATGTGTAAGATGAAAAGCAGAAAGTCGGAGTGGGGGGCATTCAAAGCTCCAGCCAGTTCACCTGAATGGCTGAATTCACACTTACTAGATGCTTCTGTCTCTGTCTCTAAGGCCCTTCTAGTGGCATCCAACCTAGAGGCCTAGTGACTACTTAACAATGCACTCTTACTCTGGATTTAGAGAGTCACCATTCCTTTGAAATGCTGATTTGTTTTCAATCTATTCTTCTAATCACCAGAAAGTGTAATATGACATCTGTCAGTGAAAGCAAAAGAATTATTACTATTAGATTATGTGAATAAAAATTCAAAAGTGTAAACTTTGAAATGATTTCAAAGATCTGTTTGAAAATTAAAATTGCTTTTGTAACTCGTTTTTGGTTTTCTATGTTTGATTTTTCTTTTCCTTTTATTGTCGTTAACAGTGTCTTTGAAAATTCTCAAGAATAATTATTAAAAATCTTAAGAGGGTATTATAGTTAACTACTTCAGTGATAAAAAAGTCATACTCACTAATGCAAGCGCATTTTTATTATTAAAATTTTAGGAGTCTTTTATTTTAAAACTTGCAGCAAATTAAATATTAATATATTTCTCGAAACTGGATTTATTTTATTAGAAAATGAAATGAGTCTTTTCTGCAAACCTCTTTTAAATAAAAGTTGCCAATTCAGTCTATCCCATTATGCCAAGTACATTTTATTATTTACTATGTGTGGCACAATGTAAACAACTTTGAGAAACCCTCGCTTAAGAATTTGTGGTGGCTCGTGGTCTCTGGGTTTGAGTATGTGATCACTCAAGGTTGTATGTCTCTTGGCTGGAATGATCCTGTGAAAAACACAGCCAACCCATGTTGGGGTAACATAGTAAGACTCACACAGTTCATGTGTATGCTGGAAAATTACATCTAAACTTATTTTAAATAGCTGATAGATGTATTGATAGATAGATAAATAGATAGTTGAATGGATAGATAGATGAATGGACAGATAGGTGAATTATAATAGATGATAGATATATGATAGATAGAGAGATAAAGAAAGAAAGAAAGAAAGAAAGAAAGAAAGAAAGAAAGAAAGAAAGAAAGAAAGGAAGAAAGGAAGAAAAAGAAAGATATATTTTCAATAAACATTCATATTCCTCAGATTCATTTTTCCACCTTCTAGAATTCAAGCTCAAATATTTGAGGACACGCAGCCCTCTGAACCAGCACCATCCCCCAAATTAAAACCCAACTAGCATGATTCACTTGTGATGGAGTCTATGAGCCAGTTATTTCACTTTATTTTATAATGTGGAAATTTGTAGATAATTGTATTGGGTCATCCTCTGTAGCCAAATAGACTCCATGTGGTCCATGGCCCCAATACTGCTCTGCAGTTGAAAGACAGAGAGAGAAAGAAATAAAAGGAAAATGAGGTTAAAAGAAGCTTAAACTGTATTTCTAGTAGCACAGCCCACTCCACTGTTTTCCAGTGGAGAAAAACCCAGGTCTCTATGTCAGAAATTCAATTTCTAAAAGAAGTAATTGTACTTGCAGAAATTTCTTTTGGTTTGTGTCCCCTGTGAAATGGAATATGGAATCTAGGATACAGGAGAATACGGCGACCAACCATAGAAACAATGACTATCAAGCAAAGTTATTAAATACCTGTTAAGCCGTTAACTAAATTAATTGAGGCTTGTGTTAGTAGCTGTTATAGTCCAGAAGTAATAAATATACAGTGGACTATGGATGTCATAATGTCTTAAGTAAAAGAAATAACCTTATGAAGAGATTTTAGGTATCTTGACTAGTTAGTAGCAGAGAGAATTTCAATAAATGCACCTCACCACTACAACCTTCCAATCATGCGATGTAAAAGCTGCCATTTCTATCCTCTATTTCAATCATAGCTCACTCACTTTCAGTGGTGGTTTTGGAACTGCTTATGTCCTGTATTGATGTGATTTTGTTGGTATCATTTCTAATTTATGTTGTTTGTTATGTTTTGTATTTTTATAATTTGACAAGGTTTACTTGCATGACAAATCAGATAAATAATAACTATGTAAAAATTATCAGTTATGGTGTGAGTATGGCAAGTGGTATAATGAGTAGGTAGCGCACAGACGATGTGGTCTGTTTAATATTATTTCTGAGAGGGAGTCAGCTTTCAAGTTCATCTCTAAGATAAGTTTAGTTACTTAAATCTTAAAATGCCTTATATATGGTTAAGGTGCCAATGTGATTAAGCATTTAGCTTTGAATAGCCTCCAAAAAGATGACAACAGAGGAATTATCAGTCCCTATGAGCAAGCAAAATCTTTGATAGTATTATCATCAATTCTATTTACAATTAATCTGAATGACAGCCTAGAGCTAATGGGAGATGGAGGACCGAGGGACTTCATTATTTTAAAGATTGTGAATGAATGCCCACAACATTTAAAGAAATGATGGTGATATATGAAAAGTGAAATACATTCTATAGTGAAATCAACATGATTTTTACAATGTGCATCATTTTAATCTTTGATTTATTTTGTTAGGCAAAGAAACTGAAATTAATAGTAAATGAAAAATCATGCCAGTTCATAGACTATATTTTTAAATTCTGAAAAAAGTAAGCCTAGATGAAAAGCAAGTATAAACAAGAAAATATCTTAAAATTCAAAAAGTAATTTTTTACTTTATAATGCTGCCAATTCTCACAGCCATTGGGTATATTATTACCATGATTGTGAAAAGCAAGAGAAGGTCTGCACAGGATCAGTTATGTGAAGCTTTCTTCACTAAAAGCTTTTTAGTTATCATCCAACAAAATATGAGGGAGTAACTTGGGCCACTTGGAAAAGAAAGTTCAGTAAATATCATTAACATATACTTTGAAAATAATAATTAAATTTAATGTTTATTCATTTTTTGAGCAAAACCCAACATAGAGAATTTGGCTCAGTTGTGTAATTTTACCTATGATGAGAATTTTCATTTTACTTGTTGAATCTCAGTGTAAATATTAACAAGTATCCATAGGATGTGATGAAGAATCATAGCGAGGAATGAGATATACTGATTAGAGAAAGAGAAAATACACTTGCTCGGTAATAGTCCTTAGCTTATCTTCCTTCAAATGTCCAGTTAACCTACTGTGGCAAATCTGACAAGGAGAGGTCTTGGCTGGGGAGTTGGCAATTATCGATACTTAAGACCTATAGAATTAGGAGCAATATATTTCGTGAACAAACACAACCAGAAATTATACCAAACCCCCTCTTGATGGTAGGATTGCAGAATAGAGTATAAACTCCGTAGCTCAAACACAAAATACATTTAGTCCAACAATAATCCATTGGTCTAGGAAATTTTACATAGAGGAGATTTAAGTGAGATGTAATAATTTATTATCACAGTAAATTTTTATTTGCCTGTCAAAGGCAAAACTAACCAACTAACCAATGTTGATTTTGCTTTGCCTTCACAATTTTTTGTCTCCATTATCTCACTTTCTCCTTCCTTTTCATATCCATCTTTTTTAACCTCCTTTTCCTATTTAAAAAAAATTTATATCCAATTCTGGGGAAAAAAAGAAGTGTATGAGATCAATAGGGAGTGCCTAGAAGTATATGGCTTCAAAATTTTGACCATTAAATGCCCTTTTGTTCAGTGAATTTAGAATTTAAAAAGAAAAAAGAAATAACTGTTTGAATAATTACATGTAACAACAGAAAGCACTCTACCCCCAACCCTTTTTGTTTCTTTCATATCCACACTTTAATATATTTTTATCCATATTTTATCTACTACTGACTGTAGGCTATCTATGAAGAGCTGATTAATAACAAACCTACTCAGGGACTTCCCTGGTGGCACAGTGGTTAAGAATCCACCTGCCGATGCAGGGGACATGGGTTCAATCCCTGGTCTGGGAAGATCCCACATGCCTTGGAGCAACTAAGCCTGTGCGCCAAAACTACTGAGCCTGCCCTCTAGAGCCCATGAGGCACAACTACTGAGCCCACGTGCTGCAACTACTGAAGCCTGAGCACCTAAAGCCTGTGCTCCACAAGAGAAGCCACTGCAATGAGAAGCCCATGCACCAAAAGGAAGAGTAGACCCGCTGGCCACAGCTAAAGAAAGCCCGTACGCAGCAACAAAGACACAACACAGCCAATAAATAAATAAATAATTAATTATAAAAAAAAGTTCTTAACTTCAAAATATCTGACTTTGTTTAAAAAAAAAAACCTACTCAAAATTTGAAGATAATTATTTTGATCATCACTACATTAGGAAACATCATTTTAATGCATTCATTTTCTAGTACTACAATAGAAGACAGAGCAATCTAGTCTGTCCTCCTTATTTCACACATAAAGACAGTGAAATCCAAGGAGGTTACATACCTTTCCCAAACACTAGTTTTCTAGTGAAATATCAAGTACTAAAATGCAGGTTTCCCATCATCACCTGCCTGTACTCTTTACCATACAACACTATTTTAAGGAAAACATGCTAAGTTCTTTCTCATATACTAGTATGTCATAGAAACATTATCTACATTTATTTAAAATATCAAACATATTTGAATATTTAATCCTTCATGGTAACTTCAGAATCAACAATTCAAATTACACCTCTTTATTGTCACCAAAAATCTACTAATCTTTTCTTTTTTCTCTCTCCTATTTTGATTAATTATAGAGCAATCATCCCAATTTTCCGAGCAAGAAATCTAGAAATCATTTGAGAAGAGAGATTCTTTTAAGTTGAGGTCTATATATGAGTGTGGTAGTCTTTTTGACAACTTGGGTAGGCTAAATCCCCAGTTATTTAATCCAACATTAATCTAGTGTTGCTATAAAGGTATCTTGTTGATGTGATTAAAGTCAATAATCAGATGACTTCAAGGAAAGGAGATTATCCTAGGTAAATCTGCAGCTTCAGCTATGCTTGAGAGTTCCTGTTGGCCCTTCTTGACAGCCTGTCATAGAGAATTGTGTTCGTTAATTCCTTGCAATAGACAAAGATATAGATGTAGACATAAATATAGATAATATAGAGAAATGTCAGGTTTAGAGACAGAAATAGAGATAAACTTCTGTTGGTTTTGCTTCTCTGGTTGAATTCTGATTGATACATTGAGTTTGAGTTTGAGAATATCTGAGAAAATTACCTGTATTTCTATGTAAAATTTGTGCTAAAATATATGTTTAATGAAAAAGGGGAAGATTTTAGAATCACTTGTGTAGATTTTCCTTTTCATTTAACCCCCACATCTAATTGGACAAAATGATACTTTCATGTCTAACTTCTTAAAATCCCATTAATCCAACCCCTTTACTTATTCTCCACTCATGTCTACCCGAATTTTCTCTTGAATCATTGTTAACAGTCTCGTTAATGGGTTATTTTGTTCTAGTTTCTTCTCTCTTGCACACTAGTCTCCACATTGGTGCTAGAGTGGTCTTTCTAAAAGCCAATCTCAGTCAGGTATTTCTAATCGCCCAAACTCCTTAAAGGTAAGAACAAGGCTATCCAAACCAGATAGTTCCAATTTTCTAATTTCAGTTATTGTAAAGTTCCCATATGGTCTGGGGATTCTGCTCCTCCGAGCTCATTTTCAATCCCTAAACTTGATGTACACTTTAAAATACTTATCCCCTCTGCCAGAAAGTCCACTTCTCTTGTACAACTTGTCTGAAAATTTTCCTTTCTTTTGACACTCAGGAATATAGGAACTCTTTAGGAAGTCTTCCCAGTCTTCTCCAAGCACAATCAAAAACACATTTCAGTCTGAGTCCCTGTATATATAAGTGTACCATATCTGTTTGCCTTTATCTTAATAATCTATCATCTGTCTATCTATCTATCTATCTATCTATCTATCTATCTATCTATCTACCTACCTACCTATCATCTATCATTTATCTATGTAATTTTGATGTTCTGATTGAAATATGAGCCTGTGAAGGACAGGAACTATCTTTTATTCCCCACAATATTTCTAGATACTGCTAGTTTAATTTGTAGAATATAATGCTATCATTTTATTTTGAATAAAAATAAATGATTACATCTTATCAATATTTACATCAAATATTTGGCGTGTTTTGTACATAAAATAATTTTTGAAACTGTGCTGCTCAGAGATTTGCTATAATCTACTGAGGCTCTTTCATGAATGCTGCTGTATTTTTAATGCTTTTGGTTAAATTGTTGGCTCATTGGCATTTAAAGTTTGTATACATACAATGTATACAATTTATGAATTAGCCCCTTCTTTTTTCCCAGATTTGGCTCATACCTTGAAAGGGTACCTACAATCCTACAGAAAATAAAGAAATATACAAGGCAAATAAACAAAAGATAACCAAAAAAATCTATCCTAAATTTCTGAATTTTGTGCCCTACTATTAAACCTGCCTTATTATTTATCACTGTTGTTCTGTAAACTCTCTCCCTTATCTTGAATCACTGGCAATATCACCTAATCATGACTAGATTATAAACTCTAAAAAGAGAAATCATTAATCTTACCCTGGTGTGTTGCCTGGCACATGGTAGTTAATAAATATTTGTTGGACTTTGAATTAATATGTTTTACTCTCTCACCATTTTTCTTACATCTTTTCATAAATCTCTATGACTTTATAGAATATTTGCTTTTAATTTTAATGTCATAACACAACTGATTTAGAGATGTTTAACATCCTTCTACTACATAATTTCTAAAATTTCTCTTAAAAATAATGTTTCTTAATCTAAAGTTTCACTTTAAAGAGTTGATGCAACTCGTTAGACACCAATCCAATTAGGCTAGCATATCTGACCATGGCTGTTTTTCATTCAGTTTTTCACTCTTCAAAGTGACTGTCTGATTTTCATTATTTAATAAAGACCTTTTCTATGGCTAAAGTAAAAACAAACTTTTGATAAATATGTTATTATAAATTTGGCACCAAAATCTCATATATTTTATTTTGGTTTAAATTTCTATTCCTGAAAAAAATCTCTGATAACAGAAACATCAATTATATCTGTAAATAGATGGATATTATTTATTTCCTTATCAGGTAGAAAGCAATTCATTCCTACCCTACATTTGATGGCAGACTGTGTATTTTTCCTTCTCAAAAGTTCTAACTGCTGGATAATTTCAACTCTGTCTTCTGATTGTTTGGTTGTTTTTTATTGTATGTTTTATGAGCTACATACCAACTCATTTCAAAATGGCCTTCAGCCAGGATGAAAATCAATGAAACTCCTTCTCTTAAAGTTTAAGGAGCTGCTTGTCCCTTTGATGCCATCTTGAGTCCCTTTTGCTGTGTGTGTTGAGATGTAACTGAAAGGTTCATTTCAGAAAATATTTTAAACTTCATATTTTAAAATGACAATTTCTAATTTCAACTCAATTATTATATGTTATAGCATAAAGATCTCTGTAGAAATCTGAAAATAAACATATTCGCTGTCAATGAAAGCAAAATCACATTTAGTCTATAAATTATACTTGACTTGGGCGTAAATCCTGGCTTCAACATTAAGTAAGCAATCTTGAAGAACTTAATGCTTCATCTTTCTGGATATCAAGATTCCTCAGCCCTAAAAAGGGGTAATAGTGATAACTACCTCTAAGATTCCTGTGGGGTTTCTATTAAACAAGGAAGTCAAAGACAGGCACATAGTAATTGACTAATAAATGTTATAGTTATTAAATTATTATTATATAAGCAATAATTCCCCCATGTTTTTAAGGAAATTTTTAAAAAATTGAAATCCCTTATTCATTTACATTATTTAGCATATTTTTTAAACGTGGTAGGCACTTCTACACTCTGATGATATAGTACCAGGGACAAACCCTCACCCTTTTGGCTCTTATCGTCTACTAGGAAACAAAACAAAACAAAACATGTACGAATGCAATTCATTAAGAGTAAATGTCAAAGCAATTTGGTTAATAATAGAATTACTATAATCTACAGTGTGCATTATATTCCCAGGCATTATTCTTAGCACTTTATTCTTTAATTTCATAAACAAAGATTGTGATTATGACAATTAAAAAAAAAAATCAACATGGCATGTGACCATCCTTGTGAGTGTGCAGATGAAGCAAGTTTCGGAGAGTGGTTTCTTTCTCTTTAACCTGCTTCTTTCCAATTGATTATGCTTTACAAAATTTAACATATCAGCCCTGTTTCATTTTAGCTTCTCAGATTACAGAAATTAAATTTCTATTATCAGATTCTCTTACAGAACCTGTTTGTAATAAAATTTGCTGCAACAGAAATGTACTTATATTTTCTTGACTCCCACAATACTGGGTGCCATTATTAGTGTTAGACTATTTCAAAGGGTGAACAATTATAGATAGAGAATGAATGATTTTCTCCCTCTCTAAGTTGTTGCTTTGAAAAGGATAAACAATTTTTCTTCTCCATAACTCCTCTCCAAGGCCCATGATGCTTATCCCCACCACATATTTGTGAAGAAGTAAAAAGTTAGATGTATCAGACAATCATAAATTGAGAAGAGTAGATAGAAATCTTGTTTAGTCTTCCCGGACTGGTCATGGAGCCACAATCCACAACATATTTACTAACCAACCCTCACATTATGGGGTATTAAAAACTACCTCATATTTAATTAATTAGATTTTTTGTCATTAATTTGTGATTGTTCCTAGGAGATACGCTTCCTTAGATGTAAAATTGAGAAGGCAGGAGTCATGAGAGACTAGATTATCATAACTTTACTCTCTAATACCTTGTAACGTTTAGAGATTATATTTAATAGAATGTGATTTTTTTTTTCTGAAAATGGGTAGAGTGAGAAATCAAGGGAAAGAAGATTAACAAACAGTAAGGATGAGGGCACTAACATTTATGTTTACACATCAAACATGTTGTATACTTTGCCTTATTAATTCTTATAATCATTGCATGAAACTCATTTCCAATCATCAGACCTCAGATCATTTAAATAGGCACTTAATAAGCAGCAAGAATAGTATTGGAACTTAGGTCTGTCTTACTCCAAGCCCATGCTCTTTTCAATACTCATGTTCTTCAATAAGGAAGTCAAATAAGTCTAGTTTCATTCCCAGACCAAAATGTAACCATGACGCTGTCTCCAGTATACTGTTAACATAAAACTTTACGTGGCATCCAAAGAAATGATGTGATTCCACAGTTAACTCTGACAAGTTATGATCCAGAGAATAGGGACAGTTCTTTCCTGCTTCCTAGACTGTCAAAGGAGACACCTTGAAAATAACATTGTATAGGCAAATAGGCTTCAATATACAAAGAGAACAAGAATCTTTAGTTCAGTTTCTAAAACTGTAGAATTCTGGTCATATCTTTAATTCCATGCCTTGGAGTTGTGTTTGCAATAAGAAAGCTAAATCTGTTACCCTGGATTTGAGAAAGGAGTCGCAAATTCATAATGGCACTAAATACTTAAGAGCCCCCTAGATAAGGTATTTTGAATCACAGAATTTTATCACTGGAAACAAAGAATAAAATTGAATGTCCTTATTTACAATGTGGACATTTGTAACTTGCCTAAAATGTGTAAAAAATGATAGTGAAAGAGCTGGGATCAGAATCCAATAATGAAATCCATGCCTGCTCTAAACCGTGTAGATATTTCTACCCTTCAAACAAGCATATTAGTGCAGTTTTCTAATACTTTTCTGTTTTTAAAATATTTGATTGTTTTCATTTAATATTTTGTGTTATATATAAATAACAAAAAGAATATTACCTTTTATAAAGACTTGGTCATTTATAATGCAAATGTCTATCATACAAATGATACTGTAAATATTTTTGAAGAAAGCTTAAAAACCCTAAGAACAAATTTTCAGACTTGTCTTTAATCTGTCTCAAACAAATTTATTTTTGATTATTCAAGGTATTGAAAGAATGCATTGACCTTAGATTACCAATCACAAATAAACAAACAAATAGGTATGCAAATATAGCAGAGATCAGTGACATTTCATTAAATCCTAATTTTTAATTTGTTAGGCAATGTAACAAATTAAAATGAAAATATGTCATGGGTGATTAAAATTTTACATAAAACACTGGAAATTATTGTTTTAATATTACCTATCTTCTACCTTCTTTGATATTTTCTTTCTAGAGTCAAATAAGACACAGTGTCCAAGCAGAACTCTTGAACATAAATTGAACATATCACAAATTATAGCATAGTAACCCTCTTTTTTAAACCTGAAACTGATTTTCTTGTATAAGGCCCTCCCATGTACAACACTGTCACACCTCAACCCTTTTATATTTGTGTTACTCGGTTTCAAATAAGGAAGCAATTTGTATCTTGTTATCTTTATATCCTCAGTACCTAACACAGTATCTTGCATATAATAGGTGTTCAACAAAAATCTTATACTCACAAATGATTTATAGGGACAATTATGTTAGCAATATATTTAGAGCAAAAAAACCATGTAGTAATACTATAAGATTTTGATTCATAAAAACAACATATCCCAAGTCTATGAAAAGGATTAGTTATAATGAAATTTAAAAAGTGTGTTTGTCTGAAATCTATGAGATTCTTAGAAACATCAATTAAAATGATAACTAAAGCAAGACCTTTCACAAAATGTTTATATTTGACAAAGGATAAACATACATTTGGGTGAACAGTGGAAAATTTCAATACTTTCTAAAAGCAAACAATGCTCTTTGGAAGAAAAGGAAAGCATTGATTTCAGTTAATGAGTGTTTTTCAGCTATTTGCATTATGGAATTCTTAATACTGGAGAAGTTTTCTTTTTAGCAACAAATGGATTGAATGTTGCCTTAAAAGTGCCATCTTCAGGCATCTTTCTGTTGCCAGTGTTCAGTAAATGCAATCTAGTGTCTGTTGCTGCTAATGTTTGTTCCATTTTTCAAATTAGAATCCATGCCCTGGAGTGGTGTAGTTGAAACATGATTGACGTTGAGTGGCCATACAGGCAAGGTAGCAGAGGTGATGTGACTAATACCAGTTTAGTAGATCAATATCTGTGAGTGTGGATTTTCAGATTCCCCTCCTTAATCAATTTTGGTGGAAGTGCTAATAAGCAGTGAAAGAGACAATGCATGGTCTAAAGTAAAAAGTGAAAAAACTCTGCTTGCTCTATTATTTTTCTCTGGAGTCACACAGCGTAGGCTAGGTTTTGGACAAAGTCCTCTCAGTTTGGATTGCTTCGGGTTATTTGCTCTTCCACCTATGTAAATTAGGACAAACTGGATGAGCAGAGCATTGCTTTCTCAATCAGTCTTCTAACTAGGCAATGAATGAACAGCCACACTTTTTGGACAGTCTGATAACCTCCTGATAGTTCTCTAAGGGTTGGTCATCTGGAAGAAACTTCAAGAAATACAAGGGTGAGTCAAAAATCATCCACACCGCGGTTATGTTAAAACTTCTGTGGGCCTCATTGTCTTATTAGCACTTTCCGTTCAAGGCTACTGTCTCCCCAGTCACTGCTGTGCAGATGCGAACGTGTTACATCAGTTCATTTGAAACTGCAGTGTGAGCAAAAATGGATGACTTACTTGTGATTTGCATGAAAGAAGAGCAGCGTGCAGATTCATTTTTTTGTGGTCTGAGGGTGTGCACATCCACACCCTCTCCCCACACTGTCAACACTCTGCAAAAACTTTGTTTTGAGGTGGTAAAGCATCCTCGCTATAGTCCTGATCTTGCTGCATCAGACTTTCACCTGTTTGTTCCCCTGAAAGCAGCCCTACGAGGATGAAGATTGACTTCTGATGAAGAAATGAAGACAGCAGTGCACTCGTGGCTTGCAGCTCAGCCTAAAACATTTTTAATGAGGAAATATGAAAGCTTGTTGACAGATGGACAAAGTGTATTGAGAATCAAGGAGATTATGTTGAAAATGATGTATTTGTCTTCTCTAAAAGTTAAAGTAAATTCTACAGCCAGAGTGTGGATAATTTTTGACTCACCCTCATATGTACCATCCAGATAATGCCTTTATTCTGTAATACTATTGACAGAAATTTGATTTATATGTTTATTGTGCACATGTATATATACATAGACGTAGTTGTTTATTCATTGTTTTCTGAAGATGTTCAAATATTAGACTATGTTTTCTATGTGTAACCTCTAGATTCTGATAAAAAATAACAGTGAAATATACTAGTTAACATGGGCTCACTTCTTAGAAGTAGAACTCCAAAGTTATAATGGATTAAGTACAACAGACAGGTTTTTCTCACATAGGCAATCCAAGATAATTCTAGATTGGCCAATGTGTGGTGCTCATCCACTTTATTATTTAAAGACCCAGATGGGTCTGCCTCTTCAACACCTGCCTTTTAATCCAATCCACACTTTGATGACCAGTCAGTAAAAAGGGAAAAAGAGAAGGAGCCAACAGGAACATTCACAGGAGAAAAGGTGGATCAGGAAGTGGAGGGAAGGGAATGGTGGGTGATTAAGAACTAGGTCTAGAAGCACACTTATTACACTGCTCACATTTTACCGACTGTACTGTAGCCAAAACTAAAACCAAGAGAAATTGAAAAATGTGGACTACTTCTGTGCCCAGGAAGAAAAGAAAACACATTGTGGTGAGCAGCTAGCTATCTCTGGCACAACTGATTTGCACAAGTGGGGGAGAATGCTATGGCATGCTGAGAATTTTTTATAGTCTTCTTTTAGTTTCAATTTAGATGATTTTATCTATATCTTGTAAACTACTGTATCTTGTTTTATTAACTCTTATTATTAGTATTTTTTCCCAGACAAAATCTCCCAGAGAAGTTTTTGTTTGTTTCTCTTTACCTACAAAAAAGTATTTCCTTTAAGTAAAAATTTTATGCACATAACAGAGAGTAAAGATTTTATATTTAAATCTGTCCTAAATGTTTGATTAATAATGATGCAAAGTATTCTCAGTGGTGTATTTGTGAACCACGATCCATTTTATCACACATTAAAATCAATGAATGAACTAAATGGATATTTCATAAATCTATGTTGTTGACATAGCCATTTACAGAAGTTGGCCAATTGAAAACATATTTTCTGAGTTTCTTTCATGTTTCTCCTCTTACATTTGTAGCATAGAGTTCTGGAAGCTAATTTTTTTCCACACATAATTACAATTTATGAGAAATTCACCAGTGAAAGTTATTATACATTCAGAAGAGTTCTTCAGAGCCTGTTTACAAACCAGGCAGGAAGTATGTAGATTTCATGCATGGAAAAGCATAAATAAAATTCATTTTTAATCATGTAATTGTACTGTCGTTTGTTTCCATGTAATTGGTGAGGAATTACATTTCCATTCATACCCTGGGTCCCCTTTTGGAATAAAGCAAATGTAGTGTGAAAATGTCAGCAGCATAGTTTTAAATTGTTGCTTTTAAGTGCTATAGCGCTATCTATTTGGTGTTTGATCAAGTGTAAGAAATATCTGGTAGAATAACATTGATGCATAGCCTGAGTTTATAAGTAGACAATTAATTAAACAATCAAAATACTGAAATATTTCTTTCACATAAGGTTGCTGTGGTAGGAAATAATGAAGTTACCCAATTGTTACTGGTCCCTTAACTTTTTAAGCGCAAGTGTCTGTGTTGATGTGTGTGGGGAAGGGGTGGGGGGAGGGCGTAAGGGTATGTCTGTATGACTGTCCTGTGATGAAGGAGCCACAGAACTTACCTAGCCTATAAAACTCTTATTTTATAGATCAGCTAAGGAACTGCCTTCTCTGAGCCACAGATTCCTCAATCCTAAAGAGCAGAGAAAAATAACATAGGTCACAGTTAATTTAAAAGAAAGAACATAAAGGAAGCCAGGCCCACTGCCTGGCATATTATATAAGTTTTTAGTAAATATTGTTCCTCCTTTTCCCATTATCGCTGGCAAGTATGTATAGGCAGAGCCACAGCCAGGATCCGATCTTGAATTTTCTGATTCCGTAGCTGGGGTGTTTCTGTAAGTAGCAGCAGTTATTTCAGAATATTCAAAGTAGGTTAGTAAACTTGAATGCAAGTGTTTTCAGGGTGTGACTCTATTTAAAATGCTCCTACACCACTACTACAAAAAAAAAAGAAAGCTAAGGAAAACAAGTAAACAAGTGACAAAACAACAACAGCAAACAGGACAAAGAGAAAATAAGTAGTAGTAAAACGTGTTGTATCAAAAGTGAGAAGAGCCACATCATACATGGAATAAAGATATTTTTCCCCTTTTGTGCTTCTTAAAAACCATCTCTACTGACATATCAGACAGAGAAAGACAAATACCTTATGATCTCTTTTATAAGTGAAATCTAACTAACAAAGAAACAGACAAATAAAAAGATCACAGATCCTGAGAAAACAGATTAGTGGTTGTCGGCGCGGGGGTAGGGGACGGGAGGTGAGTGGTGGTGGGGGTGGGGAATAAGTAAAAAATAAAAAAATTAAAAAAAAAAAACAGTTTCAACATCCACAGTGCTTGGTATTTTCAGGGAAAGTGTCTCATTTCCATTAACAAGGAAACCTCCTAATTCACAAATATACACAGCAGGTGATGTGTGTTAATAGCACTCTTAGCAACCGATAATGTGGTGCAGTTAATGTATCTCAGCTTGAATTAACTTTACCACAAGCCATTGTTTCCTTTTTATACAGCACAGAATCCTGTGGAAAAATCTCTTAGAATCTCACAAGGGGAATTCAATTAACATTACTCACTACTGTACAGCAACATAAAAGTGGAGGCTATTTTAACCTTTCTCAAGTTTCCTGCTGATCAATTCAATGCTTTCCATTAGTTTAACTTGGGTTATTATAAACTCACCTTCATTGTGCAGAAAATACTTTTCACTTGTGGGGCAGAGTACATCTGCCAATAGGAAGCCAGAAGAGGCTAAACAGACTAAAAAGATTTCTGAATATAGTGTGTAGGTTTAGTCTTTGGCATAACATCACTTTACATGGAGTGTCTTTAAACCCAGGAGCTCCTACTACAGAATCGACTCTTTCAGCCGCAATTATATCCTTTTGTCATGTAGCTCGTCTAATTGGAGTATCCTTCACCTTGCAAAATCCTAGATGTTTGTCATTAAAAAGTATTAAGAATTTTAGTTACCAAAACATTATAATATATATTTACTTGAACATACAAGTTATTTATCCTCACTGAGATAATGTTACAGACAAGAAAATACAGGTGCTGAAAGGCTAAAGCGTCTTTGTATGCTTCCCTCTTCCTCAACGCCCCTATTCTATCACACAGTTTGTGCTGCTAATTTTATTCCTCAAATGGTGTTATTTTTCCCCATCCCCATGGTCACCACTCAACCCCAAAAGGACAGACCTCCAATTGGTCTCCCACAGTCACTCTAGTACTCTCCAGCTCCTCTTTGCACTGTAATAAGAGTTGCCTTCAAAATTCAAATCTCCTCATGACATTTGCTGTGATAAAAAATTTCTATGGATTGCCCAAGTTCTTAGGATTAAAGATCAACATCCTTGCAGACAACCTTGCTTAGCTCAGCCCTTTCTCAACTTCTTAAGTGTCGTGCACCTCATTCTATCCTTTGATCTCTGGGCTCCAATCACATTGACCTTTTAGTTTTTTGACTATGCCAAGCTTTTCCACATGTAATTGATTTGTTTGATTGTTTTATTAACTATACCCAGCAAACAACTACTATGAGAAGAAGGACTTTATCATTGTTTGCTGTCACAGTGTGGATGCTATTAATAAATATCATCTTAATGAATGAAAAGAACAGAGAAGACATTTTATCATTGATGCTTTCCATGGGTCCAGAATGAGTGGAGAAAATTTAATTTCAGTTCACCAACCATATTCATATCCTCTATCACTGATTTCCTACGTTTGGGTTAGTCATGCAATGTTAATTCAACAAATTATGAACAAGAGAAAGATAGTAGTACCTGCCCACAAAGTACTTACCAATGTATTTAGAAATACAACAATGAAATGAACTAAACTATAAGATGGGAAAAGAGCTCCAATTCATTCATGTCATATTACTAGTTATTTTGTATTATTAAATATTTTTTCACCGCACAATGACAATGTCAGATAAGCATATAGCTTTTCAGTATGAAGATGTTTCAGCTTTTGGTATTTAAAGGAAAGGAAAGCACTTTCTTTAAGACAAAAACATCTTTTTTCATTGGTAGAATCCATAGCATGTATATTACTCAATGCTTATTAATCAGTCGAATTGAATCATTTTCTTTCAGCTCTTAATAAAGAAAATATTTTAAAAATATATGTATAAATATGTACTTCTATTAAGTAATATCCTGACTAGTCCTCCTTACTACACGTCTAGATCTTGTATCTTCCAAGTATACAATTGTTTTACTTCAATCAGACTATTCCATGGACTCAATATTGTTTTACATATAATCTCTAGCTATGTCACATGTGTATGTAGGGACTATAGTCTCTGAATACTAGTTGGCCTGCAAACTTTTCTTAACAATCAACAGAGCACAGTAGGAAAATGAAGACAGGGCAAAATTTTTGAATACTAGTTTCAATGCCAGAAATTTCTAGCGAGTGGCTTTGTACAAGTCATTTGAAATTTTAAGCTTCAGTGTTCTTATATTTACTATAGAGATCACAACACTTGCCTTGCCAAAAGTTGATTATGAATGTGACATGATGTAAGAAGTGTGAACTAATCTTTCTCAAAGATCATCCTAAAGACCACTGGTTCTAGAGATTGCCCTAAAGAAAGATACCTGTGGTCAAATAAATTCAGGAAATATTTTATAATCAAAATATGTAAGAGACATACAAAGCAATTTAGTATATTAACATTCAGATAGGTCATGCCTTAAGGAAAACTGTTTTTTGTTTTGTTTTGTTTTGTTTTGTATTTAACACAGCACTTTCCAAATTTACTTGACCATGAAAACTTTTTCTATATCAGTAAAATATAGTACCACAATTGCTTGAAATAATATAACATCAATCTGTACTTTTATACATACCACATGTTGAATCAGACTTGCAAGAAAAGAAAAATATTGATTAAAAATTAAATTATCACACTTATGTTTGGCATGTGTACTATATTGGCATTAAATACTATATTATTTTGATAACAAAATATTTGGTTAAATATATGTATTTCTCACCTTTAGGCTACCAAATATAAGAATATGTCAAACTTTCTACATATTTGCCACAAGATATAATTAGCTAGAAGATCAAATATAAATAGCTTAACTTTTCTTCCTTGTACAAATATAGCAATGACTCTATTCTAAACTTTAATCTGAGACTAAAAAGACATGTGGAGAAGAAGAATCACAGCACTTAATACGGAGAGCTGAAAGCTTCTAGAAACATTCTTCATACCCCCAATTAACCTAAATTATTCAGATTTTTTTTCCCTAATACTTCTCACGTGTTGTAGAATAACTTATACTTGGGAGGCATTAGATTTCAATTATTCAAATAATATAAGTTATGGCTTAATATATGCTCAGAATAAGCTTATGTAGGGAAATACCCATCTGTATTATTTCTCTGTGACTACTTGTAAGCCATTGCATCTATTTGCAGGTGTTCAGTTTAATGTAGAGCTAAAGATACCATTTTTAAATGCCTGTGGCAGAATCACAATTTTATTGGACTTTGGCATTAGAAAAGCATACTGTTTAGTGCAATTTAATTCACATTATTTTACCTCACGGTATTATATATAAGAAAGGTATCATGAGCTAATGAAACATGTAACTATTAGTGATTAGTAAAGATTGAGGTTTGGTTTTAGTATCATTTCTATTTTGTAAAAACCAAACAAACCAACATAAAAATTAATGCCAATGCAGAAAATTTCCAAAATTTCCTTTTACAACAATGCATTGTTCTTTAGAGTAGTGACTCTCAAAGTGAGGTCCCTGGACCAGCAGCTTCAACACCAAGATCACATGGAAAGTTGTTAGAAATGTAAATATTTGGGCTCCACCTTACATCTACTGAGTCAGAACTTCTAGGAATGGGGCCCCACAGTCTGTGTTTTCAAAAGTAGTTCAGGTGATTCTGATGACCTAAAGTTTGAGGTTTTGCTTCTCTAGGGACATGTGTCAATCTCTAAAAGCATTTTTGTTTGTGAAAACTGGAGAAGGTCCTGGCATTAATGGATAGAGGCTAGAGATGCTGCTAATTGTCCTGCACAGGACAGCCCCAACCAAAATAAGTATAAAGTCTCAAATGTCACTATCATTGAGAGTGTAGTGATTAGATGGACTCATATATTGAGGAATATTTTGTAGGTGTTCTTAACTGTAACTGTCAAGGACAAGACTTGACAAGTGGCGTAACTATTCCTGGAGTCTTTCCATACAGAGGGGCTTCCTTTTTTATAGTAGTGACTGAGAAAAGAGACATTCATTCTGAGTTTTGAATTTTGGAGACGTTGCACAACATGGGATACCTCTGTTTCCTGCCTCTATTTGACCATGCAAGACTAATGGTTCCCAGCAGTTCTGGCATATGTTTTCTTACAGAATCTGACCCATCCATTTGTTCATTTATTAGTTGACTTTCATAAGCATTTCCTGAACGTTCTATATGCTTGACCTTTTTTTCAGTTCTAAAAACACAATAATGACTCACAAAGGTAAAAATCTAGTAGGACACGAAAAAAATTTAAAAAAAATTATAGTATAATATGCAGTTTAGATGTAATTGGTTATTACATGATTAAACAATAATCTGCTAGTATTTCTTCAACCAAGGAATGATGAAGAAGTGTCATATAACTTCACAATGTGTGATTACTTTCACTTTATTTTTATTTATTTATTTATTTGTGTTTTTCCCTTTGAAACCTAATCTGCAAGTATTTCTTTGCCCTGGAGGGAGTTAAATATATCATGTTTTTCATTACTGCAGTTATGAGAGAAGATTCTAGACAAAAGAGAGGAAAAGGAAAAGTCAGGGCATGCAGGTCAGGAAAAGCTGCCGGGCTAAGCACGCAAACCAAACATATTCCCAGGACTAACAAGGAAAGCAGATAATCAGCATTTTGCAGAGCCAATTGGAGCAAAAAGGTATAAAAGCCTCTGTGGTCTTCATGTTAAAAAGAAACATCTCTTCCGGAATAAAAAAATTTCCAATGCTGACACCCCACTTGCTGGTCTATAACCTTGCATGAGCTATTTAATCTCTCTGAGACTAATTTCTTCTTCAGAAAAGGTGTGAAAGAATGGTACCAGCTTCAAGGATTATTGTGGGAATTAAATGAGATTATTCCCATAATATTTTCCCTACAGTTCCACATATAAAGTAAATGCTCAGCAACAATTTATTTTACTATCATTATTATTAGTTTTTAAAAATAGAAAATCTAGACTTAATAATATGGGCATAACACATTCATTAGATAATTCTAACAGATGTCAAATAAATTAATTTTGAATAATTATCATATAGAAATACCAGGGATTGATATAACAAAGTGAAAACAGCCACTGCTTCATTTTGTTGATAATATAAAATTTTTTTCTCATAGTTTCTACAATTGTGAAATTTGCAACAATTTAATGTAAATTACTTGTAAAATCAAGATAAAAGTAAACTTGAAAAAAATGTTGTTTTAACACATCAATTCTAACATGTTACTTTATGCCTACCTGAATGCACCTTAATGAATATAAATAGATATGGATATGGGAGTAGAAATGGTAAGCCCATATCTTACTTTTGCAAAGACTGAAGACAAACTTTCTAAGTTAGCTGACCAGGAATAAATTTGTAAGACAGAAAAAAAACAGAAATTAAAAGACGACACTTGTCAGTGCCCTAGCATCAAGGAGAAATAGCAGAACATCTTTGCAGAATTACAAGTGGTTCAGGAGCAAAGAATACTGGGAATTAGTGCAGGATAAGACTGAAACTGTGGCCAGGGTTTTGCATGACTTATTAAGGATTATAAATTCCACTGAAATACCAAAGAAACTTTGTATATTTTAACAATGTAAGAAGATCATTCTGGATTGGGGACTGTGGAACGGAGCAAGTTATTAAGAGGCTACAGCAGTAACCACAGTGGAAAAGGAGAGAGACTGAATTAAAATAGTCATCACAGTGGGGTTAGATTATAAGAACCAGATTAATTATTTCTTGATTAATCCTTCTTGTACATTCCATAGAATAGTTTTAATGAGTAAGTGAGTGAGGGACCCTGAATAGTATGAGAAAATACTAAAAGGCAGAAAGAACAAGTTGTGGATCATTGGATAAAGGAGGAGAGAGATTGTTTAAATTTAGTTGGCTCCATCAGTTAGAGATGGTATAACTATTTCATGCCTAAGTAATTGGAGGCTACAATAAGCTGAGAAGTGCAGGAAAGTTTTGATAGCTTTTGATTATGGAAAAATAGTTGAGTGGACACATGAATATGAAGTATCAGCAATAATCTGTTTAAAAGAAAAGATGAAATATGTCATGAGAATGATACAAAGATGAGGTTGGCAGAAGCATGAAGTTTGTGTTAGGGTCATGGGAGGGAAAGATTTGAGCTAGATTAGAAATGCTCTAGCATGCCAAAGTAGAAGTTAATAGTCTGTTTGGAAAGGAGATGCCAATTACCTATGTAGGGCCACAGCATTTCAATTTAGCATATATTCTTGTATAAAAATATAATGTAAGTATCATATGACACTACTATGAAAAATTATATATCAACAAATTGGACAACCTATAAGAAATGGATAAATTCCTAGAAACATACAACCTTCTAAGACTGAATCATAAAGAAACAGAAAATCTGAACAGACTGATTACTAGTGTGAAGACCGAAATAGTAATTAAAAAACTCCCCCAAGTGAAATTCAGGGCCAGATGGCTTCACTGGTGGATTCCACCAGTCAAAGAAGAATGAATACCAATTGTCAAATATCTCTGAAAAGTAGAATAGGAGGGAATATTTTCAAACTCATTTTGTGAGGCCAGCATTACCCCAATACCAAAACCAGACAAGGACACTGCAAAAAAAGAGAACTACAGGCCAATAACTCAGATAAACATCTGTGCAAAAATCCTCAACAATATATTAGCAAACCAAACTCAAAAATACATTAAAAGAATACTATACCATAATCAAGTGAAGTTTATTCCAGATACGCAAGGATGGCTTAATTTCTGCAAGTCAATTAACATGCTATACTATATTAAAAATGAAAGATAAAAACTATATGAGCATCTCAATAGATGTAGAAAAAAGTACTCAAAGCATGTGACACAATTCAACATCTATTTATGATAAAAATTCTCAACAAATTGTGCATAGAGAGAACGAAGATAATGCGGGCCATATATGACAAACCCACAGCTAACATCATACTCAACATTGAAAAGCTGAAAGTTTTTTCTCTAAGATAAGGAATATGACAAGGATGCCTGCAATTGCCACTATCATTCAACATAACCAGAGAAATCAGGGAAGAAAAATAAAATAAAATGCATCCAAATTGAAAAGAAAGAAATAAAGCTCTCATTATTTGGAGATGACATGCTGTTCTATATAGAAAACCTAAAGACTCCATCAAAAACTGTTAGAACTAATCAATGAGTTCAGTGAAGTTGAAGAATACAAAATCAATATACAAAATTCTTTTGTGTTTCTATATACTAGCAATGAACTACCAGAAAGAGACATTAAGGAAACAATCCCATTCACAATTGCATCAAAAAGAATAAAATCCTAGAAATAAATTTAACCAAGGAAGTAAAAGACTGAAAATTACTAGACATTGATGAAAGAAATTGAGGAAGACACAAAGAAATGGGAAGATATCTTGTGCTCATGAAGCTGGAGAATTGATATTGTTAATATGCCCACACTACTCAAAAGCCATTTTCAGATTTAATGCAATCCCTACCAAAATTCCAATGACATTTTTCACAGAAATAGAACAAATGATCTTAAAATTTGTATGGGACTAAAAAGTCATGAATCACAAAAGCAATCTTGAGAAAGAACAAAGCTGGAGGCACCATGCCCTCTGACTTCAAACTATATTACAAAGCTATCATAATCCAAACAGTATGGTACTTGCATAAAAAAGACATATAGATCAATGGAACATAATAAAGCACTCAGAAGTAAACCCACTCACGTGGTCAATTAATCTGTGACAAAGCAGTTAAGAATATACAATAAATACACAACAGTCTAATAAATAGCATTGGGAAAAACTGGACAGCTACATGCAAGAACTTGAAACTGGACAAATATCTTACATTATACACAAAAATTAACTCAAAATGAGTTAATGACTTTAACATAAGACCAGAAGCCATAGAACTTTTAGAAAAAAAATTTGATCTTATGAGGATCTTTTGTATTTGACACCAAAAGCAATGGCAACAAAAGCTGGAGACTTCAAAGTAAAAAACTTCAGCTCAAAAGGAAACCATGAAAAAAAAAAAGGAAACCATCAAGAAGACCATCAAAGGAAAGCATCAAAAAAACAAAAACAAAAGAACAGAAAAACAAAATAAGGCAACCTACTGATGGGAGAATATATTTGCAAATCATATATCTGATAAGATGTTAGTATGCAAAATATAGAAAGAGTTCATAAAACTCAACAGCAAAACAATCTGATTAAAAAATGGGCAGAAATTCAAAAAACACACAAAAAGACAAACGGCCAACAGGTGCATAAAAAGGTGCTCAAGATCACTAATCATCAGAGAAATGCAAATCAAAATCACAAGGAAATATCACTTCACATCCGTCAGAATGGCTATTACCTGAAAGGGAAGAGATTAATTGCTGGCAAGGATGTGGGCAAAAGGATATCCCCATATACTGTTGGTGGGAATGTAAATTGTTTCAGCCACTATGGAAACAGTATGGAGTTTCCTCAACAGATTGAAAATAGAACCACAATATGATCCAGAAATTCTACTTCTGAGTATTTATCTAAAGAAAACAAAAACACTAACTCAAAAAGACACATGCACCCATGTTCATTGCAGCATTATTTACAATAGCCAAGATATGGGAAAAACCTGACTGTCCGTCAATGGATGAATGGATAAAGAAGATGCAGTATATGTATGCAATGGGATATTATTCAGTCTTAAAAAATGAAATCTTTCTGTTTCTGACAACATGGACAGACCTGGAAGGCATTATGCCAGTCAAATAAGTCAGAAAGACAGACAGACAAGGACAAATACCATATGATCTCACTTACTTGTGGAGTCTAAAAAAAGAAATGTCAAGTTCATAGATACAGAGAATAGGTCTGTGGTTGCCAGATGCTGGAAGTGAGGGGGTGGCAAAAAAGTGAAGGGTGACAAAAGCTACAAATTTCCAGTGAATCATGGGAATGTAATGTACAGCATGATGACTATAGTTAATAATACTGTATTGCATATTTGAAAATTGCTAAGAGAGTAGAGTTTAAAATTTCTCATCATACACACACAAAATACATATCATGATACTGGTAACTAACTAGACTTGTGCTGATCATTTTACAATATACACAAATATCAAATCATTATATTGTACACCTGAAACTAATATGTCAATTATACCTTCATTTTATATGTGTATATGGTGTAGTGTTTAAGGAAAAAGGGTATAAAAGCCATGTGCCAAGTTTAAGTCCCAGTCCTGATATTGTCTACTAGTGTGATGCTGAGAAAGTGGTTGATTTCTTGGTTCCTCAGCTGTGTCATCTGCAAAATGGTGTTAATAAGATTTGCCTATTTCTCTTGTTAGTTGTAAATGTGTTAGTATATATACCTCTGTGTAGAAAGTGATGCATATGTACATATGTATAAAATATATGGACATATGTACAGCACATATTATTCTACCTTTCCTTATTTATTTTATTCCACTAAGGAAATATATGAGAATCTCCCCCACTCCTGACTGCAATCAGGAAAATGAAGTGCTTCTCTTCTTTTTAATGACAATATTTTATTTTCTTTTATTCTGGATATTGAATTACAAGATCCTTCTCATTCTTCCGCATATCATAATCATGTCACATGTTGATGTATGTAGACACAGCAGTCATAGTTAAGAATTGGCAAAACAGTACAATATTCAGTTTATCCTAGAGTATTTTTGATGAATATCTTTTTTTATTCAAGTCGAATTATTTATATGTTATTGATATTTTTGTTAGTAGTTCTATAGCATTGTTCTTAAAATAATCTTAACTAAATTTTATAGCACAGAAGTCCTAACAGACATGGCTACCTATATTTTTACCTATTTACAGTTTTATTTATTACCTCTCTCTGAAAGATTTAGAATATAAACATCCCAAGTCATTTCAAAATATCTGATGACATTTTACTTCTGTGATATGATAATCATGCATTCTATAAATATTTGCTGAGCTTCTAAAATGTTCCTGGTACTTAGTGAGTGCTGGGGTTAAAATAATAATGTAACAAGTGAAGTGGTATTGTATATTCAATAATATCTACTGAAGAGACCATTATATGTGTCAATAAAATATACACAGTTACCATGGAAGCTCAGATCAACATATATTTTTTGAGTGCATAATGTATCCCCCAGATCAAATACCATGGGTACTGTGTCAAGTACCAATGTATTGGCTCTCAGCCCCAGATTTATTCTGCATTGCCTCTTCTGCATAAATTAACACAGGTCCTTTAAACATATTTTCTTTCTCGGATGGCACAATGTTAAGCTTTGTCTGCAGTGTTTTCTGGAGACGTATTGTACGATGAAGGGGCTTTCCCTCCTTATTCCAGTGTGTTCCTCTCACACACCCAGTGCCCAGCTCCTGCAGCGGGGGTGAATTCTCCTGCATCAGGCTTTCTATACCATGTGCAACTTCTGTAGCTCCCAGATTCTGTGTGCTACCCCTTCCCTGTGGACAGCTACCTAAGAAGGTAGATTTCTGGCAAGTCCAGAGGGGCTTCTATGCCATTCAGTGAGCCATATTTATTTCCTCTCTAGTGAGGAATTAGTGTGGATCACATCCCTTGGAGCAATGGTTGTTCCTTATCTTTGCTATTGCTCCACTTTATTTAGAATTTTCCTTAACTTTTACTACCAAGGCATCTTTACTCTAATCCCCTGTTATAATTAGTATTCCTTATATTCTATTTTCAAATTACCATGTGTTTTCTGTCTCCTGAGTAGACCTTACCGATAAAGACATCGAATCTAAGCTGGGGGTGTTTGGGAAATTTTCCCAGAAGAGGTGGACCTTCTCAGCTGAATTTTGATATTGGGTAGATGCTAGTTAAGAGGAAAAGGAGAGATAGATAGGTGTTTTAGGCAGAGGTAACTAGTGGCTAGAATAGGAAGACATATAAGTCACTGGTTGTCAAAGTGTGATCCATAGACTAGTAACATCAGCATCATTTGGGAAATCAACGGGAATATAAATACCCAAGACCTACTGAATCGGAAACTCTGGGAGTAGGTTTAGCAATTTTCGTTTTAACAAGTCTTTAGGTGATTGTTACACACACTGAAGTTAGAGAACAGCTTGGGTTGGAAATGATTTAGATGTCTCATTCTAGTCCTCTATTATAACCACTGGTAAGTGTGCTACACACTAGGTCAGAATGAAGAATATTTTAAAAAGTAACATGTATGTCTACCTTCTAAGTTCTTGGAATTTGATACTGTTACTGCAATTAAAAAAAAGTCAACACAAAACATAAACAAACAAAAATTGAGAGCATGTAAAAACAAAATAAAATATCAGTTTAGAAAGAAAAGAGCAGCATTTTTTATCAAAAAATGTCAGCTTTAAAATACTTAGTGTCTAATACCATGTATTTCAGTTCTTCTAATAATGTCATTTCCTGGTCCACAGAGGATTAAATTCTGTATTAAAATCATGATTGACTTTCAACTTACACTGTCATATATATCATTGTGACAATGTTCTCCTCAGAGCCTAGCAATAGGAATTTCTCCACTAACAAGGTTTGGATCATTTCATTGATTTTTTTTTTTTTAAGTTGCCCAAAGCCATTCAATAGAACTCTTATTATTATGGAGTGGTAAACAGGATGTGTTTTAAGGTCATCTTATTCATGTGAATAAATGTGAAAATATGAAAAATATTTCCATTAACTACAGCACTATGTAGTTCTTCTCCAGGTTAATTGTTTCCTCTGATCTCCAGTTAAAATATATTATTCTTTTTATTTTTTAAATTTATTCATTTGTTTATTTTTGCCTGCATTGGGTTTTCGTTGCTGCATGCGGGCTTTCTCTAGTTGTGGAGAGCAGGGGCTACTCTTCGTTGTTGTGCATGGGCTTCTCATTGCGGTGTCTTCTCTTGTTGCAGAACACAGGCTCTAGGCGTGTGGGCTTCAGTAGTTGTGGCGTACGGGCTTAGTTGCTCCGTGGCATGTGGGATCTTCCCGGACCAGGGATGGAACCCGTGTCCCCTGCATTGGCAGGCAGATTCTTAACCACTGCGCCACCAGGGAAGTCCCTAAAACCTATTATTCTTAAACCCAGAGGAAGCATTCAGTATCTGGAAGATACTGATTGGAGGCTTTGGATCATTTCAGATATGGAAAAAATAGCATTCAACAACTAGCTCAAAAAGATCAAAAATAATTATGCTAAATTATTTGATGGATATGCTCCTAGATGTTCTGTTTTTAAAAGCAAGTCAAAAGATACTTGATAGCAAGAAACAGCCAAATATTTTTTTTGTCTTACTAACGTAACTTAAGTTGATCTTAGAGCAAAAGAAGAATGTGTACTTTCCTGTTGTTTCATAGGTGAAAATGATTATTAAAACAAGATACAGCCCAGATCAAAAGTTTACATGAAGTGCTTTAAAACATATGTGCTTGCAGGTCTATAGGACAGTAGTGATGATGTCCAATTGTATGGGCACCAGCATGTGACACGCCAGTAAAGATTAACGTAGCATCTGAACCAAAAATGACAATTGCAAGCCATTGTTTCAAACTGTTGTAATTTTTTTTTAATGTGAAGTCTCTGTGATTCATTCTAGTTCTGGAATTTTTTCCTTTAAAAGAGTATGGATTGCTGAGATTTATTACAAGAAGTTGCTTTTCTAACTCTATTTCCAAAATAGTCTTAAACATTCATAGTGTGTACACATGTGTACACACAGTCTATTTTTTCTCCCATTGGAGCTAAAGGACCTTCAACTATTATAAAACACACATGTGGGACTCAACTAGTAATTGCCAGGATGGGAGCTAATTTTCAAAAGATGGTATCTTTATGATGTTAGGCTGCACCCCGCAGGCCTACAAGTCCTGCACTTGCCCAGCTTCAAGACCAAAGAAAGAGCCTGGAGTCGGCAAGAGACATTAGTGGTTTAATGGTTAGAGGGAGCTTACATGACTGAAGCAAGGTCCTAGAGTGATACCCACCACGTGCGGTGGTGGGCAGGACAAGGCAGCAGTCTTTGCTCTGGGTCCGGGGGAGGGAAGATTGCCAGGTGTAGGCAGAACTGACCTGAGGCTGGCTGATTGCTTACCAGTGAAACTACTAGAGGGGCACACCCCTCACTGCCCCTTTGATAAGAACAGTCACTAGCAGGGGTCTGGGGCAAGTATGAAGGATGGTCAGTCATGTGAGCAGGGTGTAGGTGAAGCAGGTGGTGGTCAACGTACAGAAAGCAAGAGAAAGCCATCTTGAGTGGCTTGACCACACATACGATGAAACCGTGAGTTTATTAAAAGGTCTTAAGACCTCTGATTAGCAGCCTAAAACTTTGGTGCGAGTGCAATAAAAAAAGTAGCCTGTCATTCCTGTGAGTGTGATTTTGAATACATCGCTAAGCCAACGAGTTGAACCAAAGAAAACAGAATTTGAGAAGCAAATGTCTGCTATTTTCCTTTTTAAAATACACAGGCATGGAAAAAATCTGATGGGTGATGGACACTGTGATAAAATCAATCTTGGGTGCACATTCACAAAAGGAGCAATACTTCAGAGCCCTTCCAGAGAGCAGGCAACGAATCATCAGCTGCTGGCCCATGTCGTCTTTCTGTCTCAACCCCCCCACCAGAAAGCAGAATAGTTTTTGGTCTCCTGCTTATCACCTGTCTTCTGAAATTTCACAATCAGTTAAATAGGCTTGGGTTTTGATTGTCTGTCAATTTGTCTACTTCCACGAAGGAGAAAGTCATATCAGTTAATTAGTATTAGACTTTGTCAATTAGGTGATAAAGAGGTTGCCCTTGTTAACAGAACTACAGAAAATCTTAGGACCAGAGCCTAAGTAAAGCTTTGAGTAAACAAGAGTGATCCAAATTCCTACTCTGAGCACATCATTTTAAGAAACAAAGGAGTACAACACTTAGGCTGCCATTTTATAAATATTTGGTCAGATGATATCAAATAAAAGCCATCTCTTTGGGCCCATGTAGCTAGGTGATAGAAACAAATAGAGTAGTAACTAGAAACTATCCTCAAAGTCACAGTATCATTGCTGCAAAATGATACTGGGCAAATTGCATCCTACATCTTTGTGGTGTGAAACTACAAGAACTCAAACAAAGATATTGACACTGAATCACAGTGCTCCTGTTATACCAAACAGAAAAGTAGTTGTCAAGGATCCTATAGCTCTTAAGCACTGGAAATATTAAGTCTATACACAAAGGGAAAGAGGTAACAGAGCACAACACTCCCTTTGAGCACCACCTTCAACATTCTCATCTATCTTTTGTGCATTTTGCCAAATCCATGTACCAGTTTGTGGTTTTGGCCATACATAATTACTTCCTTTTTCCATCCACAATATATTTTATGGACCACTTTTTGACTCATATAAATATATCTAAAAAGAAAACTTTATGTTATTAAAATGTAGAAGATACTGTTGCCTGCTTGTAGCTCTGGTCCTAAGATTTTCTGTAGTTCTGTTAACAGGGGCAGCTACTTAGCATCTAATTGATAAAGTCTAATACTAATAAACTCACATGACTTTCTCCCTCATGGAAGTAGACAAATTGACAGACAATCAAAACCCAAGCCTATTTAACTGATTGTGAAGTTTCGGAAGACAGGTGATAAGTAGGAGACCAAAAATTATTCTGCTAAGAACAAATAACTTGCATGTCAAAAATTGAAGAGCAAGTTAGACTACTCAACAGCAACAGTGGATCTAGTTGGTGATAGAGCAATTCTTTCTTAATAAGGAGGAAACATTTCATTCTGGCATTCTATGCCTAGCCAAACTTTCAATCAATATTTCCTAGAGAAAAGCATTGTCAATTATGCAAGAACTCAGAAATGATCTAATATGTACCTGTTCTAAAGAAAATAAGAAGAATAAATTGGGATCTAGGCACCAAGATTTCCACATTAGAGAATAAGAAAGTTACATTCAGGGTGTAAAATCTGCAGTAAACCCAGAAAGCAAACAGTTTAGATTGCAGCAGGAGGACAGAGAATGGTGAGAGAGAATTCACCAGGAAAACAAAACAGATGATAGATAGATAGAGAGATAGAGAGATAAATGATAGATGGATGGATGGATAGATAGATAATCTGATATCTCTGGGAAATGGAAACTAAATATTGATAGTCAACTTATATAAAAATTGGTTTACTGAAATTAATAAAGGATCGTTCCTTTGAACTGAAGCAAGTAATTTTATTTAAAATTTTTTCCAATATTAATATAATTCTCATTTATTGAAAAATTGCAAAAAACAAATACAGTATATGCAAACTTTCAAATTCTCACAGTGACCTACAATTACATGGTAATTACTGATTACCTTTATTTTACATATGAGAAAACTGGGACATAGAGTTAAATGTCCCAGTAAATGATGTGATTAGAGTTTAAAATTGGGTCTTTGTGTCTCTACTCTGCTAAGCTTCTTCCAAGCAGAGAAAATGTGGACTAGGTGCTTCCTAATATGTTCCAATTATCCAAAAGTCTGGCGCCACCATGTGTGGCATCCCAGTGTACCCAGTAAGTCCTACTCTCCTCCCTCATCTGTGTCTGACCCTTAGAGCCCTTGTCTCTAGGGGGCAATCTCTCTCTATATGTTACCTCCTCCATCAGGGATGACTCAGTTCAAGCGCATGCCTCCTTAGGGACTACACAAAACTCAAAACATGTCTAGTAGGCAGAGACATCCTCTCATTTGCACATTACAGATGCTTATGGCTACTCATAATACTGGCTTTGGATACCTTGGTTCTGATACAGCATAGGTCATGCTGGTGCCAAAACTATCTGTAATATTGGTGCTAGAGACTTCTAAAAACACACATTCTCCCACACATTCTACATGTGTATATGCCCTCATGCCCAGACCTACATTAGCAAACAGCACTGGCCTTCCACAGTGCTAAGTTCTAAGCAAGCAGGCTCTTCACAGAAATAGTTTGAATTTGGGAGCTGGCCAAGATGCCAAGGTTCTAGACTACACATATCTATCTTTTTAATACTAATTCTAAGCAAGTAATTTTAAAAAGGTACATTTTAACACCATAAACATATTATATAGCAGAAAAATAATCACCAAAGAGTGCTTGAACTAGCAGAGACACAAATTATATAGTCACAACATAGTAAGAAAGAATGCATTTTAATTCAAATTGTGATTTATGAACATTGAGAAAAATGGCAAAGAAGGGAGTGACAAGACATCTAAACCATACTTCAATAGGAAATAAGTGATGAAGTAAACAGATGTGTCTAAAATTGATGTATCAAGAAATGGAAGCATAAATATCTTATTTGAAAATAACAAGAGGAAAAGTAACAACTAAAAGAAATGAATATTGTTGCCCAGAGAGGGAGACAAGGTTGAGCTGGAAGATATTAGGTAGAGATATTTCAAACATTTACATATTTTGCTTTGGAAAAAGTAGAATTAAACTTGCAAAGAAAAGAAAATTGCAATAACAAGGCAATCAGTGTTCTCAGTGGAATTTTTCAGACCCACCCGTGACACATGCATGCACGGCATATCATGAATCTCAGGTTATTTGTGATAATTCTGAGAAAAGATAGAAAATCATTAAGCACCGGAAAGAGGTACCTTTTCCTTTTCAGAAAAAGTTTTCTAGATACCTATCAATACTAATAAATCTAGTATGAGACTATGAGCTTAGAAAATAAATAAAATTTACTTTTGTTAGAGTTTACCTCTAATATAACACATATTTGTATATGTATATGTATGTGTGTGTGTGTATATATATATATATATGTATATATATATATATATCTTGTCCCTAATGGACTCTGAGATACTTGAAAGAAAGAACTATACGTTCTTTTCTGATTCTGTGGTGCCTGGAAAATAGTAAGCATTCAATATGTGCTTTTAAAAAATTACTATTATTAATTAAAGAATTTTAAAACTTATGTCTGATTGGGAAAAGAATTAAAATTTTTTTCCACAAATTTCAGAGCTTACGTTACATAGCTCAGACACTTAGTGGAAAAGAAGCTAGTGCTTACTGAGCTGTGACAACAGACTGTGTGTTTCTTGGGCATCAGCTGGTTTATTGGTCATGGCCATAGTATAATGAAGGTGGTACCATTAGTTTTCTTTATACACATGAAAATGACATTTTTTTCTGCAGTTATATAGCTAGGAATTAAGGTTTGAAACCAAGTCAATCTGACTCCAAAATGCAGGTTTCTTTTCTAATATAGTCTACAAACTCATAAAGAAGGAAATCACTAAAATTATGATTCAAAGCAGGAATCAATCTGTAGTAAGACAATATTCAATTCTATGGAAGTCTCCATATTCTTTCATTCACTTCTACACACGAGAGATTTGTACTGTGTTGGAAGATCTAAAGGAATTTAAGTTTCTGGAGATTAATAGGAGCCAAATCAATAATGGTAATATCATTTGTATGATTTCATATGACAAAATAAAACACGATTTTAAAGTTTTTAAAACTATAATAGCCACTTATTTTTAAATATCTTACCATTGTAACTGGAAGGACTTTTGCTAGAATATATTAAAGCTTGAATAATCACTGCAATAATCTGGAGAATTAATTATGAAATTCTCTTCAGTGAAACAGCAATTTTCAATTACATTTCAGACCATCCTTTTCAGTGAGCGTCTTGTTTGTTTGTTATATTTCTCCCCATGGGCTACTTTGGGAGAATTATTCTTTAAAAATATACTGTAGATTTATTCAGAAGCACTTCATAATTTTAGCACAATTGTTCATGTCAAAAGGCACACTCTGGAAGATGAAAGTTTGTAGCAAGCATGTAGGACTGGGGAACATTTTTTTCTGGTGCATATTTTTGCTGCTCTGTAACAATAAATGGCCTTTATGCACTCAGTGGGATCCGGTTCCAGAAATTAATGGTAGCTCTCAAACTGGAAATCTCACTGGACCAAGCACTAGAAAAAATTCTGAAAGATCACAGAAACAAGGAAAAAATATTCAAAGTCTAAAACCTGGAACTAACGTAAGCTATTAGAAAGTCATTGCAAACTCTATTCAGCCTAGTGTTTATTTTTAAATCAAGAATTAAATGTATAATATATCGGGCAAGTGGAAGTGTTTGTTTTAGCACTATGTAGTGGAAGAATAGTAAGCTGGGGTCTCTGATTAACAAGCAAAGCATTAAGATAATGAGTAATGAGAGATGATAAAAGTAATGATTTATGTCAATGAAGCAATAAAATGTCTTGTTCATTGAAAGTTATATACTGGCAAACCTGTAAAAGGCAGTAAAAGCCATTCTAATTAAAAGCCCATATCTAAGCCTTAAGAACAACAATCTCTTTCTCCATTTTGTAAAATATATGTACTCAGGTCCATAAAACTTACGTGAATTCAGTAGAGCCAGAAGTGTTTTGGAACTCAGAATATTTTAGTTTTGTTTTTTGATTCTAAGAAGTTAATACAGTCTATACACCTTACAGGACATTGTTCATAAGGTTTGACTCAGCATTTCATGATTACATATACTAATATTTTAGGAACTAAAAGTATGGGTATTCTCAACAGTGTAATTCTGATGTTTTAGTCACAAATGTGCCTTATATATGAGAAAATGAACCCAGAGGAATGTGTAAGCTTGCAAAAAGTACTGCATGATAAACTGGGAAACAAAAAACACACACAAAGAAATAAAAATGTGAGAAACGATGTAGATGGAAATGAGCAAGGGGTGTTCATAGATTTAGAGAATGTTAGTGCTTGGGGAGGCCTTCTGAGAGCATAGAGCAAGCACCTCATTTGTCAGCAGAGGAAACTGAAGCTCAGAGGTATTACAAGACTCAGGTGATACAGTCCTAAGGCGAGCCAATGTTGTAACATTACTAGACTCATTATTAAAATTACTCAGTCCTGTTTACATGACCAGAGATATGCTCTATTTCTTACTTATTTAGAAGATTACCTCTAAAGGGAAAGAGATAAAATCAGTAAGTGTTTCCCATTTACTACCCAATTTACTTATTTTATTTATTCTAGAATCAATAGAAGCTTAATATAGTGATAACCAGGAGCCCAGTTAACATCTTTGCAAGTTCTTAATTGCTGCTAAGAGTGGTTAAACTCCAGAATATATAATCTTTACATCACCTTTAGCATAACTTTTATACATTGTAAATTTTATAACAGTAAATGTGTTCTAGATTCTTTACCACACAATAGTTGCCTTTTCTGATGGCTTTGTTGCCTGTTGTTCCATTACTGAAGGTCATTTTCTTGGTTTGTTCCTGGCCATCTGTCTACTTCTAACAACAAATATTTTTCAAAGACTGCTTATTCCCTAGGCTCTGTGATAGCTGTGTGGCACTAATGAAACATCAAGACATAATGGGAAGATCTGTAACTGGTTCCTGCAGTTGTGGAAGAATGAGCTCTCTCATCCCTTATATCTGCAAAAGCACAGGTTTTACCCATAGACTTAGGTGCATATGAGACTAGGAAAGTGATCACTAGTGGGGTGCCTTTCCCATCACAGGTTGTCAAGAATAGAGTGGATTTAGGGGTTCAGGGGACATGAATGGGGAGGGAAGACATTCTTTTTACAGGAAATTGCCTCATGAAGAGTTATTTTACAACTCATATTGTGGGAAATATTCAGTTGTTAATGATACACATTATATTTCATACCTTAGTTAGATAGAATTATTTATTCCAAGGCCGCTATTTAAAATCAGGATATTGGAGAAAATAGGATATTTGGGGGTGTAAAGGTGGGGAGATTACAAATTCAGAGAAAAAAAACATGAGGATAATGGGTATTTATCAGAAAAAAAAAAAAAAGAAAGATTACTAAGAAAGGAGATTAGGTACAGAAATAAAAGAAAGAAGGTAATAAACATAAATTCTGTCCAGGTGATTATACGCTCCCACTTTCCAAATATGAATAACTATAGATTTTTAGCTTTCCTATGATTTCAATTAAACATCAAATTGAAAGAACTTATTGAGACTTTTAATTTTATATCAAGGTAATAATGTTAGGCATACTGCCTATTGTGGATGCTGTGCTGCTAGATACTGCCTTCCGCTCTAGAGGATTTGTTCCTTCAGTTCTTGGGAAGTTCGTTGGCTGGTAGTTCTGATCTGTGAGCTCACTTTGGGAATTGTCTCAACTGATGATGACCTTCCTGAAGCACAAACTCTGGTCCCTGGGAAGGCCACATCCAAAGACAGGTAAATGCGGGGGTATAAAGACAGGACCTCCTTGGCTCAACCTGGGAAACCTCTAAAGGATCATCTCAGCTTCAGTGTGTCCCATAAGATCTGCTATAGTTCTTACTGTGACTGCATCATAGGCCAACTTATCTCCATGGCGTGAGGCATAGAACTTGAGGGTACACCCTAACAAAACTCCATCATCTAGCCTCCTTTGCCAAGCCTGCTTCCCAGGAAATCCAATCTATGACAGTGGCCTTCTTTTTACCATATTTTATTATGTGATATTTCCTGGATTACTTTTGGCTAAACAGTTTACTTATTAGACCAAACTATGTGGAATCTATTTTATCTTCATGCACAGAACTACATAGATCCATAGAGAAAGAATAGTTTCACTGTATTGAGAGAGTGAAATCATAAAAAATGCCACGCTAGTTTTCAAGACATTGGCAAAGACCAAAAATAGTTAAGCAAGGAAGAAAAAGAGGAGACAAGATGGAGAAACACCATCTAAACATGATTACAGAGAATGAATAACACTTGAACACCATATACAGACATGTATATTTTCTCCTTTTGTTCAAAGGTATATTAATCACTTCATGGACACTGAATGCAGATGCAACAAAATACTCCAAAAGGATAAAATTAAAACATTAAACATGTTATTTTTTTTAATTATGTAGGAAATATGCAAGGAAAAGTAAGATAATCGACACCCTGAGTTTTACAAAGCTTTTACTTTTTGCTGATAAACAGAAGCATGAAGTTAGGCTAGAAATTATCTTTTATTTCATTTTAATTTATTTTAACTCGGGGTTATGTATTGGCTGGATTCAGCATTGTGAATTGTGCTGGCAGTGTTGACACTCTGTGTTTCAATTTCCAAAACTTTTAGATCTTCCAAAGTACTAAGAGACAAACAAAATCATAAAGGTCATGCTGTAATTCAATTTTCAAAAGGATTCACTTGCTTGGGTCTCTCTGAATCATGACTAATGATTTGGGTCCTTATTTCCTGCTTTCAAAGCTCAACAAACAACTTGCCATAAATGAAGAACATTTTCAGTGGTAATAGGATAAATTCAGGTACATATGTACAGGCATGAATGAAACCCAAAATATTTAAAGTTCCTTGTTGATATTTAGTGGTGGTATGGGACAGTAAGAATCATAAGTGGTGTAATTTGTTCCGAGCGCTAATCAGATATTTTAGGTAAGGCTTAGATACAAAGTATAAGGTGCCAAATCTCCCCTCCTTCTCAAGAATAATTCAAAAATAAAAACCTAACAAAATTAACAGAGAATTGCTGATTGTTTTAGAACTGATAGGATAGGAAAACAAGAAAGTGAATTGCAACTCCAAAATGAGTTTTAAAAGAAAGAACATGCTCATTAAACCTCAAAGAAATGTTCAACTTGTAATTGGTAAGTGTGCTCAGATGAACGTGAATTAATGTCCACTTTCAGTTACGCTAGAGATCTAACAGTGAATTAGGTTATATTCTATAGTCCTGTTATGCTGACAATAAACCAGAACTCTTTCAGAAGGGATTTTAATTGAGGATTTTATCTTAATTATGAAAGGGGACATCTAAGAAGTGGTTTAAGCCTAAAAGCAATAGAATTTAACAAGAAACAGTTCAGATTCCAGCTAAAGGCGATTACCTGAAAAAAATATATTTTATTTAGGAATGCGAGCACCTAAAATTGAAGAGGTAAGGAAGCAAGCATCATCTCCCTTTGAATATATAAAAATGTCCAATCTATAAATGAGTTGGAAAAGCTTTTCAGTTTCTGTAGAAAAATTGTACTTAAGAAAAGCTTAGTTAGCTGTCGTATTAAGCAAAAATACCTACTGTTCAAAGCCGCTGTTTTCACATGGTTGGTTAATCTAGTAAAAGCTTCTTTGCATTTCTGAACTATATTTTTGAAGTGCTTTGACTGCTGATAATTTTTCTTTTGAAAATTAATCATACCAAATGCAGATATGCATAACCACTAACACTTTTAATATTGACTTATATTTAACACACATCATTGCTAAATAAGTATATGAAGCATATTGATGGGCATGACACAAATATTTACCACCATTTTTTCAGCAAATAAGAAAAATTAGCACAGTTATTCATTAGATTTTTTTAACTCTCACATGGTGCTGTGAACACTGCTATTTTCAGATTCTACAAATCTAATATTTAATAAAATAAGCTTATACAAACGTTCATTTGGAAATATTTTTGGCGAAGTTGTAAGTCCTTATTTTAAAACACATTCAGTGAACAAACAAAGAGAAAGCATTGTTTTCAAATTAATGTATCTATTGACTTTCTGAGGTGTCACTAGAGCCTTTAGATCTTAAATGAATGTGGCTTTCCAATCATTTCTATATGTTCTATCATTTCTTACTTGAGTGCATATTTATTTAGGACGTCATATGCTCCAAGCCACAAGGCTAGGTGCTGGGGATGTTATCGAGAATAAGGCAGAAACTACTCCTATTCTGTGAGCAAATATAAATGCAGTCTACTTAGAAAGTTAAATTAAAACTATGCAGTATAGCTTAATGATGGACATAATATGTGATACAACATGGACTAGGGGAGCACATGGGAGGAACACTCAACCTAGTCTAGGAGCATCCACAAAAGATTTCCCAGTGGGAAAACATCTGAGTTATTTGGATTAAAAGGGTTCAGGTTGTTTTAGTTAGTTAAAGCAAGTGTGTGGTGATAATAAAATGATCTAAAATATACATCTTATTTATTATTTATAAAACAGTTCTATTCTGTTATTCTTGGTTGTAGCATGTCTTTCTTTCCTTGTGGCTTATCTTTTAGTGATACAGTGACCCAGGATTCTTCCATTGAGGGATTCCAGTTCCACCATCCCCTATTTCCTTATCGTGATTTGCACATAACTATTGGAAGTAATAAAACAGTATGGAGGTGGTAGATTTGTGTCTCAAAGCCTTACCAGACCTGGAATACTTTTGCTCATTTTCTCTTTGACGAAAGCTAGTCATATGGCCAAACAAGATGGAACAGTAGCTAAGAAATATATCGCATGTCTAGAAAGCTGTCTTTGAGTAATAAATCTGTACTGTGGAAGAAATGAATGAATGTTAGTAGACAAATACCCATTGCAAACATAGGGCATAAGCATTCAAGTGGTAGAAAAAGTGATTGGAATAAGAGTGGTAAAGTAAACAGTCTAGCATGTGTTCATGCTTTATTCAAAATAGAGCAATGAATACGGTGGATATATACTGCTTAGGGGGAGAGTGTTGAGAAAATTAAAAAAATATACAAAAGAAAAATTGAAACATACAAGCTTTGACAGAAACATTGAAGAGTGAAAAGAGAGTCATCTTTCAAGGGTTTTATGGAAACAAATCACTGAGACTGCTTAAAAAAATTGAGATATTCAAGGTTTAGGAATCTGACTGATTCATTAAATATAAATAAAAAAGATGACAGAAAATTTGGGCAGGAGTTGGTCTCTCCTGATGATCCTAAGTCCGAATTCAGTCCACTTACATGAGGAGCACCATTTGCATACTGATCAGTTCAAATATAAAGCTAGAGCAAAGCTCTGAGTCCCAGGAGGATTTAGGAGTCAATACAACAAGGGAGGCAGGCTCTGCAGTCAGCTTTTACAGAAGGTTTATCCTCAGTAGTTAAAGTCCCAAAGACAATGGTTAATGTTTTACAAAAAGGGACCAATTCCTGAGAAGAGAGCGGTCATGTATGGTGGATCCAAACAAGGAGGAGGTCAAATTTAGGATATTTATATTGATGATATAATGCACAAAAATCAAAAGATCAGGTGGAACAAGGAAAGATTCTTGAAGCTAATCAAGACCTGCAAACCGAGAAAAGAATAATAGGAAAAGTGATATTTTACTTTCTCTTAGGTCCCACTGTGAGCACAGGACCAGCCTGTGTCCCTGGCTGCCTGCATAACACCTGCTCAGGACTCAGCCTCCCATGTCCACTGCTTTACACCTAGGTTCCTGAGCAATGCCTTGCTGTTTCCAACATTTCAGGTCCTATGCTGGGATGGCAGGTCAAATAAAAGAAAGAAATGGAAATAAAAGAAAGAAAGAAATGGCGAGAGGAATCAAATTTGACTACTCTTTCATTTTTACCTTGATTTTATTTGTATACTTAAGCATCGCTACGTATCTGTTCATGTGTTAGTTCCTAGCACATAATATAAGCTCCATGAGAACAATATTAACCCCATTGCTTTCTTCATTGCACCAGGCACATTAAATGTTAATTTAATTGAATAAATTTTTATATAATTAGGCCATCAAATATTCTCTACCTCTGAATATGAGAATCTCTAGAGTAAAATAGGGGAATCAGTAAAATTTACTTAGGATATATGCAATATAATTGATAATTTAAAATTTAGTCAGTGTAAAACTCTCAAGTTAGAGACAAATGATTTCACAGTGAATTCTCTTTATTTGGGTTTTCTTTATTTCAAGTTTAAATGTATGTGGTGAACAGTATGAGAGTCAAGCTGGGTTGGATTTGACAGAGGATGCAGGTTTTATTTCATCTTTTGTTATTCTTGCCTGTGTGTTACTTGCTTAATATAGGGGCCTCTTTGTATTTTAAGTAATATCTATGACTCTCTTTGTTGTTGTCTAGATCCTTCCTAACCATTTGCCATTTCTTGAGGCTTTATATATCAGCTTCCAGGAGGTAGTAGAGATAAGATGAAGTTATCCTGATTTGAAGGAGTCAAGCCAACATCTTTGTCTTCCTTTCTTGAATCTCCACCTTCCTTAGACCCAGCCTAAGTAGACCTGATGGAGAGGAATTGAAGATATTTTCTGGCCATGCTGGTACATTTCAATAAGCATTTCAAAAGGCATTTTCTTTCTATTTCTCTGGTTAATATTATTCTTGTACTACAACAAAAGGCTTTTAATTACTCTTTAGAGTTAGAACCTTTAGTCTAGGCAGAACACTCTTGGTTTGGTCCAATCTAGTTAACCAGAGTTGTGAATGTATTAATACAGCACCGTTTCCTTCATCTATTTCTTGTGCCCTTTTGCACAGGTATCTCCCTGAAGGACTTTTCAGGAAAGAGGTATCATTGGGTTAAAGCATAATTAGAAGATTCCTGGCTCCTCTAGCCCACAATGATCTTAATATTACCACTAATATCTCATTTTATCATTCTTATCATTGCATTTAAAATTATACAAATTGCCCAGTTCCAAATAAAACTAGTATTTTACTTTCTCAAAAACACAACGGTGCTATTCATAAGATTCTTCTTTAAAGAACTAAGATATATCAATTTACAACCTTTATAATTCTCTTGGAATGAAGTAGCTAGTTTTAGAAACTCTTAATTTATTTAAACCACTAGAGTATCATTTAGAACGTTCTGGCTTCCTATGTTTATGGAATGGTGCTCCAATAAGCTGGAGAACACCACTCAGTGTGTGAAACCTACTTCTAGGAAGAAATTGTAGATTACAAGGATTAACAAATTAAAACAAATTTGAATTAGCGAAAGAAAACACAAAGAGGACTTTCTCTGAATGATGGAAGTAGGACAGATTCAGTAACATTTTTAACCTAAACATTACCAATGTGCTAAATGTAAGAGTGAATAGAGGTATGGGATAACATTCATGCTAAATAAATTTAAGGCAATAAAAAATTCTAGTATGTTAAAATGCATTTTTTTGAAGGTGCTCTTTCGTGAGTCCTAAGGGAAATGCTAGTTATTACTTCTTCAGATAATTGTGAGAGGCACAAATTATCAGAGGTCTAAGAAAACAGTTTTTGTCATGATTTAATGCTCCAATTTTAATGTTTAATTGATTTAATTAGTTTCTTCAAAGGCATACGCATTTAAAAATAATACATTTAAGCAGGTTTCACAGTTTTGGAAGAGTTTATACTATTTCATTATCAGAAATTAAATGTACCCAAAAGCAACTATGTGAAGTACATATGTGTTAATTGGGACATTAGAGAATGAATTTTGGCTGTGCTTCTCTGAGATACAAACAGCAAATGACTGTGAAATTCCTAAATACACTGTATTAGAGTATGGGTTTACTGTAATATCCCTGGCTAGAATTTAGGCACCTTGAGAGCTGAAAGCATCTTATTCATCTTTCAAATACCAGCATCCAGCAAAGTTTATAGCTTCTACTTGGCCTTCAATAAATATCTTTTGTAATAAAAGAAGAATGAAAAGATACATTTAAAGCATAAAAGCAGATGATTTAGATTACTCATAAAGGTATAATTTATTTTTTCTTCAACTAAGACTTAATCTACTATGATTTTGTCTATTAAACAGAATGCTACACTGAGTTCATGCCATGATACACAGAGCAGGTTATAACCAGCTTTAAATAAAAAGTTTATGATATTTCTGTAAATTAGTGCCAAATCAGGAAGTGCATCATCCAGAACATTCGTTTATTTGACTGTAAGTGTGGTCAGGGTGGTAAATGTACTGCTAGAACATAATGAAGTGAAGAGTGAGACTAGGGAATGCTTCCACGGTGTCTGTGAGACATCATCATATTATAAGAACACTTGAGCTCCACTTGTTCTACTTGTTTGATGTTATTTTAGACCTTCTTTCAAACACATTGACAAATATGCTTATATTCAAAGGTTTGCCTTGACTCCTTGGCATCGAGCAGAAGTACTTTGTAAAGCTACACGTATGATGAACAAGTCTACGCTACAAACTGAGAAGGAGCTCAAGTTACACAGGAATGAGTTAATATTTAATTTCATACGAACAGTTATTCATCATGGGTTAAATTATGCTTTCCTGAAAATTCATATAGCTCGATGGGGCCAAAAGTCTTACATTTACGTTTTAGCTCATAAGCGTAGGTACTTCAGAAAAATCTAAATTTTTTTAAGCTCCAGAAATTACCTCAATAATCATTTGGACCATTTTAGATTGTGTAAAATAGTCTGATTTAAAATCAAGTACAGGTAATTCCCTAGTGGTCCAGTGATTAAGACACTGAGCTTCCATTGCAGGGGGAACAGTTTCGATCCCTGGTCGGGGAACTAAGATCCCATAAGCCACCCGGTGAGTCCAATATATATATATTTATTTATTTACTTTTTATTTATTATATATGTATAATGAAAAGTAAATAAAGTCAAATACATTGTGTATGTGTTTCAATAAGTACCTTTGTCTGTATTTAAATAGTTGTCCTAGTACACATTCAATTAACAGAATTATACACAACTTTCTATTAGTGCAGACTATTAGGTCTTTGCTATAAATTTTGCCAGTCTTTGGGTTGAACATATTTTTAAAATAGATAAGTATATTTGGCTATCAAAAAAACTCATAGATAGAAGATATTTCAGTTAATATAATTACTAAAATCATTTATAATCATGATAAATATGTATTTTAATATTATAGTTACTATTTCACTGAAAAAAACACAATGAATTGATTCGAGATTATAAAAGTGAATTTAATTTAAATTTATCTACACAGTTGTCTCTGAAAGTTATATGTGCCCCTCCCTTATAAAAGTTCATTTTTCCTCTTGATAGCCGAGTAGTGGAAATTAATTCTTAGATTTTTTTTCTTGATATTGATGATATCAAATTATTTTGTGGGCTAATGAAATTTCTGGAATAGATTTCTTTCAAAATTTCCTCCTCACCCATTTTTTTTTAAGAGTTAGATATAAATCTTACATGTAGTAATACATCCAGGAGGGCACACATCCTGACCAAAGCTAAATCAGTCCTTGTCCATCCTTCATTCTGTGTCATCTGCAGCCAGAAAGCAAAAAATTATCCAGTGCTTCCTTTCAATCATATATCAGAATATTTCTTTAGTTTATATCAGGCTAACAGCAGTTATGTCAAAGGTTCTCCTTCCTCTGGACTGTGGTTGCACAGAGTCAGAGTTTTATGATTTTTTTATCTATTGGCTTTTCTCTATGGACTACCTTACACTTGAGAACTTTTTCTCACTTGATGTTCTGTTGCTGTTATTACATATATAAAGCTTAGAAGAACACGGCATTCATTATAATCTTAGGCAATAGTTTCCTGGGCTTATTTTAATAATTTTTTTATAATTGAGTCATAGGCAAAGATTGTTCAAATAGATTTTATCAGCCTTTTCCCGTGCCTCCAGATACCATGTTCAAATTCTGACAGATAACCCAGGCAAACTGCTTTAACAAGTGAAGATGTAATTCTAGAAGGGCTGTGCAGTGAAATCTGTAGCTGACTTACTCTGCAGCATTGTTTCTTGCCTAAGAACTTGAAGTAAATCAAAGGAAATGATGAGTGATTTTGGAAAATCCATGCTATAGAATGGCGACAGCTTAACACTTTCCTGACCATGGGATTACATATCCAGTGTTCAACAAGAAAAATAAATCTTTCTTTTTTGCCAACTTTGGCCAGCATTTAATATCAACAATAACAACAACAAAGGTAGGTGTATAGCTAAATTTTTGCTTCCTCTATCCTGATAAGAAAGAATGGGATGTATCTTTGGGTACACATTCTATACAGGGAATCATCGAAAACCCTTATAAATAAGATGCTGAGGGCAGGATGTGTCAAAGTCCTCCACTGTCCTGTGGTTAACACTTCCCTTTCCTCTGTAATCCCTCACAGGTCCAGACATTTAGCATGGGATTGTTTTAGGAAGGGAGCAAAAAAATCTATTTCATTTTGTAGCTTCTGAAACCAGGATCTTGCTTTTGTGGAATTCTTCCTCACACACTTGGTCTCACCTGCTGAGAATGTTGATCTCTTCTGCAACATGCTTGCCCTATCAGACACATACAAAGCCTGAGAAAGATGGGCCTGTGTGCACAGAAACCTTCTATTAAATATTTGGTGAGTTGGGGAAGGGGGGTTCTTTGCAAGAACCAAAGAAGAAAGCCAATTCAAGCTTGAGTAATAGAAAATCTTGACCTAAACTGTACCTGCTACTTTCATTGCTGGAAATGCTCTTCCCTCCATAATAACTGGCATGAAGTTGAATGGTATAGTATTTGATAATTCTGTATTTTTTAATTTCTATGTTCAAAGTTTTTGTTGGAAGCAAAGGATTTTTGTTATCTGAAAGCTATTTATATAGATATAAGGTTTCAGCCATGATAAACAATATAAACTTTAGATGCTCAGCACATCTAAAATGTCCTCAATGACCACATGAGATGAAAGAGACCGTGGTACAATGGCTTGAAATGAGCCCAAGTTCTGGCATCCCACTGCCTGGATAACGCTGAAGCCACACTCTGACTGTGGCCCTGAGAAAACTTCTGTGTGTCTCAGTTTTTAAATCTATAAATTGAAAATAATAATAGCATCCATTTTGTAGAGTTGGTTCCACCTTTAAATCTGTTGATTGAAAATTTTACACTAGTTGCAAACTATGTATAGTCTCCAAGATTTATAATTATAACAGTATCAAAAGATATTTTCCAAGTTTTTTGGAATACTCTGAAGACAAATAAAGATTTAATATATTTCTTGTGTGTGACTTCATGTTGCACTCTTTTCCCCCACATTAGGTAAACATGCTGTAACTTGATTGGCTCAGTAAAACTACTAAGTTCACTGAAAAAAGATTGTCATAGAGACCAAAACAAAATTTTCTTATTAATTCTCAACTTTGAGGCTATGGCTAATTAAAGCAAAATTAGATAATTCCTTTTTAATTACATAAATATCAAGTGACATTATTAGAACCAGACTGTAGCTAGTCTTTACATCCTTTCATGCCTTTGTCCCTGGGCTTCTGATCTCTCACCATCTCCCTCTCTCACAAGGATTATTTCCTTCAACAGAAGTGTATATTCTCGGGGGAGAGAAAAGATGGCGGTGAAGTAGAGAGACGTGGAGTGCATCCCTCTCCACAGATGCATTGGGAATGCACGGAAGGACGCAGTGATTCCCACAGAGAACCAGCTGAACACCAGCAGACGGCCTCGGACACCAGAGAGGGCTGCGGGGAGCCCGACATAGCCGGTAGGGAGGCATCTACGAGGGCTCAAAGAGGGGGAAGCGGCGGAGCTGTGGCAGACGGGAGGGAGTGAGAAACATACGGAGGGTCCGCAGCGCAGCTCAGCGTTCCCGGACCGAGACATTGATCCGCGGCTGAACGGAGGGTCCAGGAGTGGGAGCGTGGGAACCGGAGAGCTGGTTCAGGGGGGAAGCATTGTTGCCGGTGGGGTGACGGACCGGGAGGACGGGAGGGAGGAGGTCCGCGGAGAGGAGTGCCCATCCCTGAGAGCTGCCCAGCCATGATGGCGGCTGGAGGCTGCAGGCTCATGGGCCGACGGGGAGGAGCCGCGTGTAGCCTCTCCCTCTCTTTTGGCGCCTCTGCAACAGGCAGTGGAAAGACGCCCTGCGGGCCACCTAAGGCGCTCAGGGATAACAAGCACCCTCAGGCACTCGGGCGGGGCTCGATTAAAACTCCTTGCAACGCCAGCAGCAGGGAGGCTGCCGAGAGAAAAAAAAACAAAAAACAAAAAAACAACAGCATCAAAAAGAAAAAAAACCCCGAGAGAGGCCCAACTCTAAGACTTTCTGTTTACGCCTGAGCCACCAGTGCCCTCTGCAACAGGCACCTCCAAGCCTGACTGAAACAACAGTGCGCCACTGCTCACTCACTCCCAGGAGAAGGAGCCACTATTGTACCCTCTCCCTCCCCACACACCGACCCTTACAGACGAAAAATAAAGGAACCTCTGCTGGTCACAGAATAATGCAAAAAAAAAAAACCAAGGCAAGGAGAAGGACACTTACAGCTGAGACGCTAAGGAAACAGAAATAGTAGTATCAATACCTATTGAACTGGTCCATTCTGGGATCAGTTCTGGATTTTTTTTTTTTTCCTCTTTCTCTCTCTCTCTTTTTTTTTTTTTTTTTTTTTTGATTTATTAAATACGATCTTAGCCCTGAGGGATCTACAAGTTTTATAACATAATTTTTTAATGATATTTTTTATTCTTTTTTTTTTTTTGCCTTTTTATATACTTCTATATCTAGCTAAGTTTTTGGTAGTACGGACAAAATATCTTTCATACTTTCCTTTCATCCCTATCTTTATACATTTCTATTCCTTTCTTTTTATTTGCATATTTCCAGCCACATTACGCTCTTCTGTTCCCCTTTCTTCCAGCCTTTTTAAGTTTATTTTATCTTAACATACTTATAAGCAACACTATTGGTCTGCTCAGACTCCTTGCTCTATTCTCCAGATGACGCACTGCCTTGGTATCTAATATTAGGATTTTGTCTTTATCTTAGTTCTTAGTACAGTTGTCTAATTACATTCTGAGAATCTCCATTCTCTCTGGTGGTACTCCAGCTCTTTTCTATATTTGATCCTAGCTTACAAAATCTCCCTGGATTGATGTTTGTATGTGTAGGGTGTTATTTGTTGTTTGTTTGCTTTTGCTTTTGTCTCTGATTTGTTCTGTTTCAGTTGTCAATTTCTGCTGGGTTTCTCTTTGAATATCTGATAGCACACTGGGGTTCTGTCAGGTCTTTCTAGAGCCTTATGTCCTAACGGATTCAGTAATTGTGTGTCTTATACATGTATGTGTTTCCTAGACTTAATATTCATTTAATCCAATACTTGGACATTAGTCTGAGGCTTGGACAGTCTTCTATAAACACCTCTATCACCAGGACAAGCAACCCCAAAAGTTTGGACAACCATGAGGAAACAAAGAAACACCATGCAGGCAAAGGAGCAGGAAAAAAACCCACAAGACCAAATAAATGAGGAGGAAATGGAAAAATGCCTGAAAAAGAATTTAGAGTAATGATAGTAAAAATGATACAAAATCTCGATAACAAAATAAAGTACAAGAAACAGTTCATAAGAACTCAGAAAAACAAACAGCAATGGATAACAAAATAACTGAAATTAAAAATACTCTAGATGGTATAACCAGCAGAATGACTGAGGCAGAAGAACGAATAAGTGAGTTGGAAGATAGAATGGGGGAAATAAATGCCACAGAGCAGGAAAAAAAAAAAGAATAAAAAGATTAGAAGACACTCTCAGAGACCTCAGTGATAACCTTAAACATACCAACATTCGAATTATAGGCCTCCCAGAAGAAGAAGAAAACAAGAAAGGGCCTGAGAAAATATTTGAAGAGGTTATAGTGGAAAACTTCCCCAACATGGGAAAGGAAATAATTCACCAAGTCCAAGAAGCACAGAGAGTCCCATACAGAATAAACCCAAGGAGAAATACACCAAGACACATATTAATCAAACTAATGACAATTAAACACAAAGAAAAAATATTAAAAGCAGCAAGAGAAAAGCAACAAACAACATATAAGGGAAAACCCATAAGGATAACAGCTGACCTTTCTACAGAAACTTTGCAGGCCAGAAGGGAATGGCAGGATATACTGAAAGTCCTGAAAGAGAGAAACCTACAGCCAAGAATACTCCACCCAGCAAGAATCTCATTCCGATTTGAGGGAGAAATCAAAAGCTTTCCAGACAAGCAAAAGTTAAGAGAATTCAGCACCACCAAACCAGCCTTACAACAGGTGCTAAAGGAACTTCTCTAAGTAGGAAACACAAGAAAAGGAAAACACCTACAAATACAAACCCAAAACAATTCAGAAAATGGTAATTGGAACACACATGTCAATAATCACTTTAAATGTAAATGGATTAAATGCTCCAACCAAAAGACACAGACTGGCTGAATGGATACAAAAACAAGACCCTTCTATATGCTGCCTACAAGAAACCCACTTCAGACCAAGGGATACATATAGACTGAAAGTAAAGGGATGGAAAAAGATATTCCATGCAAATGGAAGTCAAAAGAAAGCTGGAGTAGCAATCCTCATATCAGACAAATTAGACTTGAAATTAAAGACTATTAAAAGAGACAAGAAAGGACACTACATAATGATCAAGGGATCCATTCAAGAAGAACATATCACAATGGTAAATATCTATGCCCCCAATATAGGAGCACCTCAATACATAAGGCAAATGCTAACAGCTATAAAAGGGGACATCGACAGTAACACAATAATAGTGGGAGACTTGAACACCCCACTTACATCAATGGACAGATCATCCAAACAGAAAATAAATAAAGACACACAAGCTTTAAATGACATATTAGACCATCTTGACTTCATTGATATTTATAGGACATTCCATCCAAAAACGACAGACTACACTTTCTTCTCAAGTGCACACGGAACATTTTCCAGGAGAGATCACATCTTGGGTCACAAATCAAACCTCAGCAAATTCAAGAAAATTGAAATCATATCAAGCATCTTCTCAGACCACAATGCCATGAGACTAGATATCAATTACAGGAAAAAAACTGCAAAAAATACAAACACATGGAGGCTAAACAATTCACTCTTAAACAACCAAGGAATCACTAAAGAAATCAAAGAGGAAATCAAAAAATATCTAGAAACAAATGACAACGAAAACACAACAACCCAAAACCTATGGGACGCAGCAAAAGCAGTTCTAAGAGGGAAGTTTATAGCAATACAGTCCTACCTTAAGAAACAAGAAAATGATCGAATAAACAACCTAACCTTACACCTAAAACAACTAGAGAAAGAAGAACAAAGAAACCCCAAAGTGAGCAGAAGGAAAGAAATCATAAAGATCAGAGCAGAAATAAATGAAAAAGAAAGGAAAGAAACCATAAGAAAAATAAATGAAACTAAAAGCTGGTTCTTTGAGAAGATTAACAAAATTGATAAACCATTAGCCAGACTCATCAGGAAAAAAAGGGAGAAGATGCAAATCAACAGAATTAGAAATGAAAAAGGAGAAGTAACAACGGACACCTCAGAAATACAAAAGATCATGAGAGACTACTACAAGCAACTATATGCCAATCACTTGGATAACCTGGAAGAAATGGATACATTCTTAGAAAAATACAATCTTCCAAGACTGAACCAGGAAGAAGTAGAAACCATGAACATACCAATCACAAGTACGGAAATTGAGGCAGTGATTAAAAATCTCCCAACACACAAAAGCCCAGGACCAGATGGATTCACGGGCGAATTCTATCAAACATTTCGAGAAGAGTTAACACCTATCCTTCTCAAACTCTTCCAAAATATTGCAGAAGGCGGAGCACTCCCAAACTCATTCTACGAGGCCACCATCACCCTGATACCAAAACCAGGCAAAGATGTCACAAAAAAAGAAAACTACAGACCAATATCACTGATGAATATAGATGCAAAAATCCTCCACAAAATATTAGCTAACAGACTCCAACAGCACATTAAAAAAATCATCCACCATGATCAAGTGGGGTTTATCCCTGGGATGCAAGGATTCTTCAATATATGCAAATCAATCAACGTGATACATCATATCAACAACTTGAAGGATAAAAACCATATGATCATTTCAATAGATGCAGAAAAAGCTTTTGACAAAGTTCAACATCCATTTATGATAAAAGCTCTCCAGAAAATGGGCATAGAAGGAAATTACCTCAACATAATAAAAGCCATATATGAAAAACCAAAATCCAACATCGTTCTCAACGGGGAAAAACTGGAAGGATTCCCTCTAAGAACAGGAACAAGACAAGGGTGTCCACTCTCACCACTATTATTCAACATAGTTTTGGAAGTTTTAGCCACAGCAATCAGAGAAGAAAAAGAAATCAAAGGAATCCAAACTGGAAAAGAAGAAGTAAAATTGTCACTCTTTGCAGATGACATGATATTATATATAGAAAACCCTAAAGACTCTACCAGAAAACTGCTAGCACTCATTGATGAGTTTAGTAAAGTAGCAGGATACAAAATTAATGCACAGAAATCTCTTGCATTCCTATACACTAACAACGGAAGAGCAGAAAGAGAAATTAAGGAAACTCTCCCATTCACCATTGCAACCAAAAGAATAAAATACCTAGGAATAAACCTGCCTAAGGAGGCAAAAGATCTGTATGCAGAAAACTTTAAGACATTGATGAAAGAAATCAAAGACGACACAAACAGATGGAGGGACATACCATGTTCCTGGCTTGGAAGAATCAACATCGTGAAAATGTCTGTACTACCCAAAGCAATTTACAGATTCAATGCAATGCCGATCAGATTACCAATGGCATTTTTCACAGAACTAGAGCAAGAAATCTTACGATTTGTATGGAAACGCAAAAGACTCCGAATAGCCAAAGCAATCTTGAGAAGGAAAAATGGAGTTGGTGGTATCAGGCTTCCTGACTTCAAACTATACTACAAGACCATAGTGATCAAGACAGTATGGTACTGGCACAAGAATAGAAAGGAAGATCAATGGAATAGAATAGAGAGCTCAGAAGTAAGCCCAAACACATATGGGCACCTTATCTTTGACAAAGGAGGCATGAGTATACAATGGAAAAAAGACAGCCTCTTCAATAAGTGGTGCTGGGAAAATTGGACAGCAACATGTAAAAGAATGAAATTAGAACACTTCCTAACACCATACACAAAAATAAACTCCAAATGGGTTAAAGATCTACATGTAAGGCCAGACACTATAAAACTCCTAGAGGAAAACATAGGCAGAACACTCTGTGACATCCATCAAAGCAAGATCCTTTTTGACCCACCTCCTAGAATCAGGGAAATAAAATCAAGAATAAATGAATGGGACCTCATGAAACTTAAAAGCTTTTGCACAGCAAAAGAAAGCATAAACAACACTAAAAGGCAACCCTCAGAATGGGAAAAAATAGTTGCCTATGAAACAACGGACAAAGGATTAACCTCCAAAATATACAAGCAGCTCATGCAGCTTCATACCAAAAAAGCAAATAACCCAATCCACAAATGGGCAGAAGACCTAAATAGACATTTCTCCAAAGAAGACATACAGATGGCCAACAAACACATGAAAAGATGCTCAACATCACTCATCATCAGAGAAATGCAAGTCAAAGCCACAATGAGGTATCACCTCACACCAATCAGAATGGCCATCATCACAAAGTCTGGAAACAACAAATGTTGGAGAGGGTGTGGAGAAAAGGGAACTCTCCTGCACTGTTGGTGGGACTGTATGTTGGTACAGCCACTATGGAAAACAATTTGGAGGTTCCTTAAAAAACTACACATAGAACTACCATATGACCCAGTAATCCCACTCCTGGGCATATACCCAAAGAAAACCATAATCCCAAAAGAAACTTGTACCATCATGTTTATTGCAGCACTATTTACAATAGCCAGGACATGGAAGCAACCTAAATGCCCATCAACAAATGAATGGATACAGAAGATGTGGCATATATATACAATGGAATATTACTCAGCTATAAAAAGGGATGAGATGGAGCTATATGTAATGAGGTGGATAGAACTACAATCTGTCATACATAGTGAAGTAAGTCAGAAAGAGAAGGACAAATATTGTATGCTAACTCACATATACGGAATCTAAAAATGGTACTGGTGAACTCAGTGACAAGAATAAGGATGCAGATACAGAGAATGGACTGGAGAACTCGAGGTATGGGAGGGGGTGGGGGGTGAAGGGGAAACTGAGACGAAGCGAGAGAGTAGCATAGACATATATATACTACCAACTGTAAAATAGTCAGTGGGAAGTTGTTATATAACAAAGGGAGTCCAGCTCGAGGATGGAAGATGCCTTGGAGGACTGGGGCAGGGAGGGTGGGGGGGACTCGAGGGGGGGGGGTCAGGGAAGGGAGGGAGTACGGGGATGTGTGTATGCAAACAGATGATTGAACCTGGTGTACCCCCAAAAAAATAAAAAAAAATAAAAAATAAAAAAAATAAATAAATAAAAAAAAAAGAAGTGTATATTCTCAAATCCTCAAATCCTCAAAACCAGTGATTTCCCTGGATAAGTTTATCAAGTTAATGAAATACTGACAGACACCCTATTTTGTTTATTTCTAGTCAATTTCACCCTTTTTTTTCTCCAGGTGGTACAAGGTTGTGCCCTCAGAAAGGTAAAGTTGAAAAAAATCTTTTCTGTTTATTTGTTTTTGGTCTGATTCTCTGCTTCATCTATTTCAACTAGAGCTATGGGTGTACAATTGCTTATGTAGTGATAAGGAAAAGGTTACAGGAAGTCTTGTGGGGTATTTTTCCTAAGTAACTGGTATCACTAACTGGTATCACACCCCCCAGGGATGTGGGGCCCATCTCTGATTCACAGCACAGGCTACAATAAAGGAGTACTACATTCTCAAACAGCCAGTGGGAAAGATTTTTTATTTCCATCAGTTGTCCTTGGCAAATCAGGAATATGCACATGAATGGCCTTGAAAGCAGGTATGTGGCCCTCAGTCAAATTACTGCTGGGAGTAAATATTGTTTCCTTTTTGATTATCACCTTTATCTTTGTTTTTAAGCTGCTGGCCTAAAGGTAGGAATATCATATTTTTCTACTTTGTATGAACCTAGAACATGTCACCTGTCATTACCTAGGTAAAAGGAAGTAAAAATATGAGCACTGCACAAGAAATATGAAAACTTGAATCCCAATTCTGATTTTGCCCCTATCTTTCTTTGAGTAAATCATTTTGTTTTTCAAGGTCTCAGTTTCTCTACTCATTTGATCCTTCATTCATTCAGTTATGTCTTGAATGGTTACCACATGCTAAGCCCTGCTCAGTTTATGAACATCCCTCAGGCAAAATGTCTGGATTCAATAACTTAATGGACAACAGAAAATTAAAGAAAAACGTGGGACTTCCCCGGCAGTCCAGTGATTAAGACTCGGCACTCCCAGCGATGCAGGCGGCAGCAGTTCGAGCCCTGGTTGGGGAACTAAGATTCCGTATGCTGCATGGCAGAATCACATTACAATATAAAAATCTAATGAAAGAGTACAATGCTTTGTACATAAAAGCCATTTAATAAATGTTTGTTGAATTAATGATGAGTGAAGAGTTCCAAGAACTTAGGAAATGTACGAAGCAAAACCCATGTTTATTTGCAAGAAATGGAACATTGAAATGTGGTTCTTTTTTATTCTCTGCTTTCAGTTTTAAACAAGGATTATCTCAATTGTGGGAAAGTATTTTAAAGTACTATGACATTCATTTAAAACTCCAATTTAAAGTTCCCATAAAATACCATCTACTTAAGTAACATAACTGAATAATCATTTTTAACATATTTCAGTGAGGCTACTCTGATATATTCTTTGAAATAATAATGATACAAAGAACTTAAAAGAAGGATATATACAGATATTCTGAATGCACAGAGAAATGTGTACTTAATTTCCACTTCAGGACAGATGAATGCAGGGTGGTTGCAAAGCATTTCAAAAATGCATTTCAAAACAGATAATGTATTTGAATACATTTAATCCAGCACGATGTTAGAAAGTAAAGCTCTGTGCCTCTCTAAAATAAACTAATATCTCCTTGAAAACAATCTCTTGAGACCTTGGATGACTACCACACCACTAAAAATAAATTTGTCTAAAAAACAAAGGTCAACCTGGAGTGTGGGAAGACATTCGGGAGCCTTTCTGAAACCTTGAGGGTGTTGAAGTGTGTGGGCCGAGTGGTGGGATTCGGGGTGTCCTGCTTGAGCAGTGGAGGAGCTGGGGGTGTGGGGCGTGGAGACTAGTGTCGCCCTGTTTGGTCCTGGGGGATGGCTGGTTGGCCGGGGGCGGGTGGGATTCCTCAGAGGAGGGGCAGCCTAGGACAGGCGCGGCCGCGGAGGGGCCAGCAGGGGTGGTGCATGGAGCCTTCCTTATATCACCGTGTTTGGCCCTGGAGGATGACTGGTTAGCCAGGGACGGGTGGGATTCCTCAAGGGAGGAACAGCCTGGGACGGGCACAGTCGCAGAGGGGCCAGCACGGGTGGGGCACAGACCCCCAATATCTGAGAGAGGTCTCCTGCCCCCAGGGCTGTTTTGCTCTCCACCCCCAGCTCAAATCCACACCTGCTCAACTCAGACCCAGGAAGTAAACAAAGATAATTGCCTCAATCATGTGAGGCCTTTGACTGTTTATGAGTGTAACCTGAGAATGTTAGCCCACGAACTCAATAAAAGCAGCCTGGGATGAGTCACCGGGGCTCTTGATCCGAGAGGTCTTGAGCCCCCCGGTCCCACTTTTCTCTTCAGTCTGTGTCTGTGTCTTCTTCAAGCTTGCGGCACCCGTCACTCACCTCGAGTCGCCGAGCTGGTCTCGGCACTGGAGAAACTGTCAATTTTATTTCTGTAAAGTTAAATAAACTTTTGTTTGGAGGGAGTGGATGACGGGGGTGACACCGGGATTGAGTGAATCTCTATTTTATCATTCAGATTTCCAGTTAGTTTCCTCAAGCGAGTAATTACAGAGAAGTGAGTTCTTTTCTCAATAGCTAGTAATTTTTCTTACTCTTCAAACTATGACTTTCATATCAGTCCTAGGGGCTTTTTTCCTAGTTACACTTACCATGACATACAACTAGCATTAAGGCTCTCTCTCAGTCAAGATGGACAGGAAGGAGACTGGATGACTTTCAGGGCTAGGAATAAGAGCTTCGGGCTTTCTTCTTAGATGTATCCACCTTATTTTGTCAGATAGATTGCTTTTAGCTTTTGTGTGAAATTATTTTGTAGTCTTACTCCAGTTTCAGTTACTGATTAAGAAACAAAGGATTTAACCTCCAGGGTCCTGACTTAATTCTAAGAAGGCTGGGCAATGTTACAAGTCTGTGTTTTCTATTCTTCCAAATGCAGTGCTTAGTTCATTCTGTTGAATTCTATAAATTAGGTGCATTTATCAGAGATCTCCAGTAAGGACATGCAGTAAGAAGATTAATTGTAAGGAACTGGCTCACATGATTATGGAGGCTGGCAATTCCCAAGATGTTCAGGGTGAGTCAGGTAGCTAAAGATTCAGGAGAGGCAATGTTTTGTGTTTTGTGTTTTTGTTTGCTTCTTTTGTTTTTTCCAGTTCATAGCCTGGAAGTCTAGAGGCCCTGGAAGAGCTAATGTTTCAGTTTGAGTGTGAAGGAAGGAGAAAGCCAATATCTTTGTTAAAAGGCAATCAGGCAGAAAGTTCAGGCCTTTTTGCTCTTTTTGCACTTTCAGCTGATCAGGTGAGCCCTTCCACATTATGGAGAGAAAATCTGCTTTACTCCGTCTACCAATGTAACCCTTTATCTCATTCAAAAACACCGTCGCAGAAATGCTCAGAATTATGTTTGACCAAATAACTGGGCATCCCATTGCCCACTCAAGTTGACAGATAAAATTAACCATCACATTAGAAAGAGTATTTCTTTTCATTGCTTCAGAGCAAATCATCAGTTAAAATAATTTAAAAACAAAAAAGAGACAGAGGAATTAGCAACTAAGCTTATCAATTTTTTTTTTCAAAATTAGAAATAAGAATCATAAATACATACTGTATACATACAAGTAATAGAGTACTTATTAAAAATTAATAGAAATCACATCCAGTATTCATTCAGTATTTGAAATGTGCCAAACATTGAGCTAGTTATTTTACATTCACTATTAATTAGGAAACTATACTTACTACTCAAATAGAGACTGATACGTAGCCAGAGAAGTAGTGAAGTCCAGACAGAGCTGAACATTTCTTGGAGCACAGCGAATTTCCATGTCTTCCTTTCTACACTGCATGAAGTGCATAGGTTTGGCCCAGAACCTCAGCTGGACTATGGTTTCTGTTTATCTGAAACTTGGTGAAATGTGGGAAATGCTAAAATGAGGCAAATCACTGCTCACTGGAAGGAAACTCTTTTCAGTTATTAATGCAGTCCAACAACAGACAAGACCCATACACCCTGTTATCCAAGCAGGGCCTCAAAAAGTACTTTTATGTATTTCACAGAGGATAATCAAGAACTAGGTAAAAGATTGGGTTAGAGAAAGTCTGTTGTTCCTTTTAATTCTGAAATTCTATCAAATGTAGAAAAACTTTTTTTTTTGGTAGAAGTTTAATTCAGACTTTTTTTCACTCTTTGAAAATGTACATTTTCTAACATTTCATAAAATCCATTTCACACTATATAAGAGGACACAAAAATATATAACTCTTAAGATAAACTGTGGACTTTGGGTAATTGTGATGTGTCTATATCAGATCATCCTTGGTTAAAAAAAAAAAAGTGTACCATTCTGAGGACTGATATTGACAATGGGGGAGGCTTTGCCTGTGTGGGAGAGGGATATATGAGACACTTCTGTACCTTCCTCTCCAATTTATTCTATACCTAAAACTGCTCTACAAAAAGTCTTTAAAAATGTAACTCTGTTGATCCAATACTTCCAGTTACTCTACTTAGAGTCATATATTTTAAAGAAGTAATCAGAGTTAGAGATAAAGACTTATAAATGAAAATATTATTTACTAATATTTACTTCGTGGGTTAAAATATGCCATAACTTACATATTCAATCCTTGGAAATTAGTTTAATAAACGGTAGAGTAACCATAAGATTCAATGCCCAAAGCCAATGCTAATGTGATAATAAAGATTATTTAATGATACAGAAAAAACTCAAAGGTAATACCCAAGTTGGATAGTTTGTTTGATCATAAATTCACCCTAGAATTCAGTCATTGCACTGCTAGATATTTAAGCAAGAAAAATGAAAACATATTTAAAGACTTGTACACAAATATTCGTAGCAGTTATTTGTAGTCATTTCCACTGCGTCCTCTGGAGTGATACTTCCTCATTACATAATGGATCCTGAATGATGAGCTCATAGAACAGATCTGATGCTAGCGAGGATTTTAATTGCTTGCATGACATCGAGGAACTCCTCCCACTAATATGTAAAAAATATAGATCATACTCTGCTCATAATGCTGCCTTGACGATGATGGAGCTACCTTCCCCATTCTGTTTTCGATATTGCAAAGGAAAACAGACTACAAGAGACAAAACAATATGTATCATCAAACACCCTGCAGCTTCCACCTCCTGCTGGAAGAGGCTGAGTGGGGGGTTCATCACCTGAGGCATGGCAAATGTGGGATTGCACAAGGAGCTTAGAGATGTTATATCAAATCATCCTTGAGTTTCTATTTGGTGAGACATAAATTTCAGGTGTCGCACTGAACAATTCTCTTTTTGTGGTCTCCTGGGACTCATTTCTCTGGGACTGTGGAGACTGAGGACAAGCCGAGGTCCACGTGTGTAGTGGACAATCCTGGCAGGGCTTGATTCCAGCTGTACACTTTGGGGCTAACCCTGCAGGTATAGGAGTAAAAATGATCAAGTGACCTATGAGGTGCCTCAATCTTGAGCATTACGTTTTGTAAGAAGCATGAACTACCTAATTATTGAACTCTTGGGAGTTTTGAAAGTGTAAGTTCGTGGGTAACTTGATAAATCCATAAATTAATTTTTGTTAAGGTGGTAATGACATATGGACATTTTGCAAAAGCTCATTTTTTACTGACTAATGAAGTCCTAGACATCATTTCTCATTCAAATTTCCTGTCAATAGGTAGTCAGACAAAGGCCACAAATGTGCCCAATGCAAAGTGGTCTTCATGGAGTATTTTATTTTACAAGGTTTGGCTTTAAAGGAAGTCTCAATTTTAATTTGGCCTCTACAAAGCTGATGTTGTTCAGTTAGTTTAGCGCTCAAATAAAGCAAAGAGTAGTGAAAACTCATTTTTGACCTCTGGAGTTTACAATATCTATTTGGATAGTTACAGTTTCAGGTTCTACAGTTACCTTAGAATGAAAGCTATTGCAGAGAACCAGAACCCACAGAGTAATCACCAAAATACTGAGGTACTTTTTTTCAATCTATTGTTACAGATATAAAGATAGGCTTTAGATTTTCATCCATACTCCGAATGCAAAGTGAAGTGGTAACAAGATACTAGGGATCCAGTCCTTTTTACATTTTATTGTTGTAGCAATATCATTTCCCCCTGTATTTAAGGTTATAACCTATGGATATGTGTGTGTGGGGGGAGGGGGTGTGTTTATAATAGTTTCAGGCTTGGAAAGGGCATCTAAACTCAGTCTCTGATGTATCTTCCTTCTGCAAAACAAAAGAAAAAATAAATGGGAGACTTACCACATAAAGGTCTTCAACTTAACCAGGAAACTCTATTCACTGATATGGAAATTTTGGCTTTAGAATAAAAATAATTTACCTATTTCATAAGAGAAAAAAATTGGAATTAAAAAACATGGGTTTTTGGAGAATATCACTTTAGTTTCTCTTTTCTTCTTCTGAGTAGTTCTCTAAAGACCATGGATAGCCCTACCACAAAGATAGTTGTAGAAGTGCAAAAATGATTTTAAGATAGTAAATAAAATGAAAGTCTATAATTTTCTCTAATAATTACATGGAAAAAGAAAGAGCACATGATGATTCTGACTGAAAGAAAAAGAAAGCCTTATAATTCATATTTTTTTAAAGTCTGGCCGCATAGATCTGTGATATTTGCATATGAATTCCCTTCAACTTGCAAGATCTCAGTTTGCAGAGTAAACTATGAATAGAAAGAAACAGTGAAAAACTTGCTTCTCAAAAAATGTTCTCTTTTCATAAAATGATTTTTATAATATATTTAAGAGGACTCTATTACTTTCTGAGCTATTGTTTGAAGAAGTCTACTGAAAATCTATTATTTAAAATTGAAGACTTTGGGATTATATTATACCTTCTGCTTCATGGATAATAAGACATTCCTTTATCAGATATTCCTTTCTGAGAGAGAGAGTTTACATTTATTCCATGTAAGTTTCAATTGCCATTCAGAAAATGTGTTCTTTCAACAGCCCTTGTTTCTGAATAAAAACCCATTTAAGGTGTCCTCACTGGGCTGTACCCCTGTAGACTTTCTTTCCTTTCATAAAATGAGCAATATATTTTATGAAAAAGAACTATATTTTTAGCTCCTTGTTCATTTCATATTTTCACTTGTGGATGTGAAAGGTGCGCTCATCTTTCCTTGTTGGTACAGTAGGAAAATAAAAGTTACAATCATCCAGTAAAGGGCAAAAGTAATCTTATCTTCTATATACTAAGGAATTGACTTGAACATACCATTAAACAATTTCTTAAGAAAAGCAACTTTCACAAGCAAATGCCATAGTGATTTTTGAACAGTCTTAATGGGAGATTAGAAATAAGTATATATCATATCTTTGTACCTGTATGTTTATCTCACAAAATATCACAATTTTAACTATCAGGATTTTTCTAGTGCTCTTTTCTAGTGCATATTGAACATGAAATATTCAATAATTATTCTTGAGGGAATACGGGGATATGTGTATAAAAACAGATGACTGAACTTGGTGTACCCCCCAAAAAATAATAAATAAATAAATAAAATTTAAAACAAACAAACAAAAAATTATTCTTTAGCCCCCAAAACTAAATTTAGGTCTATTATGAGCATAGATTGGGTGATTTTTAATATGGAATAACTCAGAGATTGAAAATAATATAACAAACGTAGAAGTGCACTCATGCAAGCATTCTGACAGCTTATGTATTTCTGGTCCAAATCATTGTTTTGTATAAAGTTTAGTAAGAAATATATTATTTGGGTTTTTGGCCAAGTGACTACTGGTAAAAGGGTTTAGTTCAACAATAATGTTGATTCAACCATGGTTTTGTTTCCAAGTATGTTTGATATGATACACATCATAGCTTTGATGAAAAGGAGAAGGCACTGTATCACAGTGTAACAAGCGTCAGTTTTTCAGGCAGAACCATCTGTGGATATTTTCCTGTTCTTCTGATGCAAAGCTGTACACTATTAGAAGAATTAAATTCTCTAAGCCTAAATCACATCATGCATAAAGTGGACAAAATGATGTCTACTTCCCATTATTGTTGCAATGACTTAATGAGTTAGATTATGGATATAAAGTGCTTAGTAAACTCTTGGCTCCTAGAAGATATGAAAAGGATGATTATTATTCTCACAGAGACGTGTTAGCTCTTTGTTGATTTATTTTTCTTCCTTTTAGGCAAATAGGTAGAGAGCATTTTGTAGCGTCGCTTGTATTATGGTGTGATTGTGTCACTGAGCTCCAGCAAATGGAATGCAAACAAGTGATATGCATCACTTCCAGGCTTGGCTCATGGAAACTGCCCATGGGAGATTTTCCATACTCTTCTTCATGCCATCAGCTTATGTAGCCAAGCTCAGCGCCTCTACAACTATGTATTGAAGTTTGCAGAGGTATGAGATGGAAGAATTTGGAGTCCTTCAATCACTAATTAGGGAAGAACCCTAGCTCAAAAGCACCTATTTTGAATTATACGTGAGTTAAAATGCATATTGCCCACTATCTATTTTTTTTGCTTTTGTTTTTGTTACAGTAGCTAGTGTTATCCTAACTGAATGTGTTGTTATTGACAGAGCTATTTACTGTTTTAATTGTGTCGATAGAAGATAAAAAGAATGAAAGAAGAACCATCATTTATAGCATAAATGATACGCTGATGGGTGACAGGTCCCAGATTCTTCATAGGTTAGATTCCATATCATATATTTACTGATGAGAATTAATAATAAGCACACTTAACTTTCGTTAACTTAAGTAGAAAGTAAACTTAATGCAATGATAAAAGAGTCAGCAGAGGAAGACTGGAGAACCAGGGTCAGAATGCGGAAAGAAGCCAAGTGAAACCAGACAGCCAAAAATATAGGCATCTTTACACCATGGAAACAATCTGAAGAGGATTCTGTCATTGGGTGTGTGCCATTAGGTGGTTCATCATTCAGGGGACACCAATGCCCCTGCTGGACATCACCTCTGTGAAATGTCACAAGACATTCTGTCACTAACACTAGATCCAGCACCAGCTGGGAAACTCTGGTTGACTGAGACAATGCCACAGTCCAGTGCAGCAGTTCACAGCAGCTGAGGAAGTGAGTTCTGGCCCCCTTTAGCTTTGAGAGTGAAAGGCATAGACTTCTTTTTCTCCAAATTCACATATTTGGAATTCTTAAATGTAGAAAGGTAATTGAGGTTCTAGGTAAACAAAATCAAATACAAGCTAACGCTGCACTTTACTATTTTGAACTCTACATATTTATATACACCATTCTTCCTCTTATATGCCCCAAAATGTGCTCTGGCCTAACTAACTCTGGGGTAATGAGACCTGTACTTACATTTTCCCCAATGGGAAACACACAAGATTTCCATCAATATTTACCTCCATGTCCACGAACTTTCTTTATGTTTGGCAACTTATAATCAAAAATCTTAAAGGTAAATTCCACCAACACTTTTCACAGTTAATGTCTGGAAAGAAAGGAAGAAAAAATGGCAATCAGTTGGAAACTACATTTCTCATTCTACAACTAGTTAGTTAACCGAAGTTTGCATTAAAACATCCCTCTTCTACTATCTCTTTCACATTTTCTTTTCCTCTAGCCATCTCTTTAGTTGGTTGAGAGACTCTTTAATACACTTTATAATCAAAATCTGTATTCCCAAGGAATATGCGACTTTTGAAGCCCTACCTGAATGTGTGCTTTGGTCATCCATTAACTTCTTCACTTAGTGTGGGGGTATCAGGAAGCACTAAGTGGGTTCATTAATACATTTCATCTCTAATTCATAGCATAGATCCTATTTCACTTTAACACTGCAAGGTTTTTTCCTAAGCCCAACGGATGGTGATGTTAGCAGATGCATGTCAGGTAAAAGAACTTAAGTATCTATTCCATCAGGGGTAAATTACTACTCTTCTGTGTCTGAAGAGGTCTGATTATAATGCATATGAACCACTAGTCATGATGATCATAAGAGGTAACATTTATACCATGTGCCAGACACTGATCTGATATCCTATTCAATGGGGATTGCTAGCATCTCCATTACACAATTTTGGAATCATACTGGAGGGTGAAGTTGTTTGCTACTCATGTTAATTAGCATCAGTTTTGTATTTCAACAGCAGGAGAGGCAGTCCAGTCCTAAAGAGAGGACTACTGTTGAACCTATTCACAATCCACCTCCCTTTACCCCCATCATGGTCCTTGTGGCTATTAGTTTCATTGGGAAAACATTGGGTTTGCTGACTGACTTCCCTGGAGCAGCTGAAGTTGCTGTACTTGGTAAGTATGAGTTTCTGTAACTATTAGAGCTATAATGCTGAACATTTGCAAACTATGCATATTCTCACTCTGGACCCATTCTGAAAGGAACCTGTATACAATCTTTCCCCAAACTTCTTACTATCAATGATTCATTTTTGTTCCTACAAAGCCCTTGATCATTTTTTATAAAAATTAACCTCCCTCCATGAATTGCTATAGATTCTAGCATACCAGTTTTCTTCCTGGAAAAGTGGAAAACAAGATGAACTTCTTGACATTCGTCCCATGAGAAGTTTTAACATTACTGTTTTCTTTCTAGGATATTTCTAAATGCTATTGAAATGCATTAGCTACACAGTAGGCTAGTGTTTCCACTGCATGTGCATCTATTAAGCAGATTTGCACCATTTTTCTAATCTTATTCAAATGATTAAAAGGAGCTCTCCATGAGATTATGAAGGTAGGTTGAAGGAAAATCACCACTATGGCAGGAGCAGGCCAGATGACAGTTTGAGCTCTCTGATTATGAAATACACATACGACTTCCATACCTGCTCAGGCCCATTCCCCATAGATACCCTCACGTGATAATGGAATCTTGCTGTTATAGTTAATTGATGGGCCCCTGGAAGAAATAACAACCAATGATGGCAACCTGGCTTCCATAGCCAGTTGTTTCCTTTCTATTAGGGTCCACTAGTTAAACAAGAGCTATGTCTTAAAAGGAGAATAAAACCATAGTGACCTCTGCTCTAAATTATGAGGCTTGCTATACGTTCTGTATGATGTAACAAACTGCAGAAAATGCTTTGAGCTTCATGCAAACTAATAACTTACAAAGGCTTAGTGAAAGAATTAATTACTTTGGAAACTGGCCCAGCCTATACATTTTCTCTTGCTGTATATACTACTCAAGGTTGGAAACTTCCAGGGTCAACACAAAAAGGGGTATAAGCAGCATAGTCAAAAGTCAGCATATGTTGACTCCAAAACCCACAAGTATTTAAAAATAATTCTATGGAGAAATGATGTTACTCACAGTATATACATGCTATTTCGTTAAGAAAAAAGAATAAAAGTTTAGCCCCATCAGGTAATGAATCTTTTAATTATCATGCTTATTTCTTACAGCTATTGTTTGATGTATTTACTGTATATAGCTATCTTTTTTATCTTTTTTTTTCCTTTCTTTGAAAGTAGCCAGACTACTATGTAAAGCCAGATGCAGGCCTTCTGCCAAATTGCTCCTAAAGTGAGGCAGGAGGTTTTTCAGGGTCCTAACTCTGGACTCCAGTGCTTAGTGTTGCCAAGATACTGCTGGGATTAAACACACAATTTCTCATGGTCCTATTTAACTCGATCACTGCCATGAGTGTAAGCTTTCTTCAAGTAGTTTCTCTGATCTCATAATTCTGAATTGTTTACATATATCCTCAAAGACTCAACCTTCACCCTCCATCCCCCAGTTAAAGTATTCCAGTGTGCCCGTGGCTATGGAGGCATTGTTTGTGTCCCCTTTCATACTCTGAAACCTTACGTCCCAGGTGATATATTAGGAGGTGGGGCCTTTGATCAGTGGTTAGTTCATGAGGGCAGAGTCCACATAAATAGGATCAATGCCCTTATCACAGAGGCACTGGAGCTCTTTGTGGCCCTTCTTCCACATGAGGACACGAGAAGGCACTGTCTGTCTCTCACCAGATACTGATCAGCCAGTGCCATGATCTTGAGTTTTTTCGGTCTTCAAGACTGTGGGAAAGAAGTATTTATTGTTTGTGAGCCACTCAGTTATGATATTTTTATAGCAGCACGAACAGACTAAGGCATCCATGGGATTCTGAAATGCAATCAGCAATCTTCCTTTTGCTCTTCACCCTTATGCAGTATATTCCCTGGCTAAGGCTCAGTGTGCACCTTCTAAACTCAGATGAAAATGTGTTAGTTCCGATCGACACAGAGCTCTCTCTGCAGCCCACTGAAGTAAAATAAGTTCATTTTCGCACATTTCAGATACATCAGAATCAGGGGTTAAAGCCATCACATGCTTCATTGTTCCATTCAAACATCGCTCTGAATCTATACTATTTGGGTTTGAATTTCAGGTTTACACATAATAAACTCTGTGAATGATGCTTGTTTTTTTCAAAAATGTTCTGAGTTGATATTACGTGAAATCAGAAACTGTTCTGAGACAGACGTTGAAATTATGTTTTTCATTAAAAATTTAAAGAGTACCCTGAAATTTAGGTCATGGTTATACAAATAATATATTGGGATCTTAATTAGAAACATAATATGAGTAGCTGTACTGTAAAATTCTAAATTTGGAAATGAATTAAAATATTTTAAGAGGTGGCTTAAAATTTTTTTTCAAAAGTTTAACTTTGGCTTGATTAAAGGAAGCTTTCTTAAAAAAGATTTTTCTGGATTGACCTACACGCTCACTTGACTACTCATCATTTTCAAGATATCCTGCTTCCCTTGATTTCTTTGCCTTCTCACCGCTTCTACTCCCTTAAGCACTTTCTTCAGTAGGTGAGAAGAGAGAGATTAAAACTCTAGGCAACCTTGCTTATTACTTACAGATTTAAAATGAAATCAAAACCAAAAATGAATTCTTGCTACTTGTAAGTTTCATTAGTTAAGGAATCATTTACTTTCTTTAATACATAATAATAATATAAGAATAGATACAATAAGAAAAGACTTTAACAGAAATTTAGTATTATAGCACTTTCTTATAGCCCCATTCCATGCATGGTAGGATTACTGAAATAATAATTGTTTATAGTGGTAATAAGTACAATCTGAATTGAAGTCACCACATTTGAAGAACTCACAAAAACACCATTATTCTCCAGAAAAAGCATCTCCATCTTAAGGCTGTTCTTCATCCTTTTGTTGTTGTTATTGTTTTGCTTTGTGTTTTGGACATTAATATAATAAAGACAGATCAAAAGCTCTGCAGACTTGGAAATGATTAGAAAACATTAATTTAAGCAGTTAATGGGAATTCAGCATGACCTGCTACTTAATGTTATTCATACGTGTATATTTTTGCTGTTAGTTTGACTTTTACATTTGGAAGTGTATCTATGAGCCATTACATTGCAATACATTCTCTGTAAAAAACTTCATAAATATTCCTTATAGCATCTTTGTTTGCATTTTCTTCTATTGCACCAATCTATCCTTGTCCCCTACTCCCAACACACTTTAAATTTATTCATCCTTAATGTACTACAAAACCTATAAAATTCTGAAGTCTAGGTGTTGCTATAGGAGACTTCTTTTAGCATCTTTCTCATATCATATTTTACTTACAATTGCCAATAAGAGTTTTATCAGCTTTAGGTTTTCAGCAGTTTCATTACGCAGCTACATTAAAATATTAAATTTAAATATTTATCATGGCATTAATATGTTTAGCACTGCTAAGTGCTAAGTGGCTAATGTTGGCATCTGTGACTAGCTAGGGTTGTTGACTCCTTTTGATCTTCCAGACCACATCCAGTCTGACAGCCTTTACTATAATTAATTTAGTGGCTCTGGCTGAGAACTTTGAATTAAATGCAAAATTAAAATATAAAGGTTACTGGAAATATACTTCCTTGTTTTCTACACCCGGTTGAAAGGAGTTGGGGGAAATTTTGATATTTCACAACAGCTACAGTTACATGATGTGTCTTATGTCTGCCCAGAGGAGTTCGAGTTTAGAATTTATTTGTGATGATTCATTTGTGATGGTGCAGTGGTTCTAGCGGTTTATGATCATTGGCAATCTAACTTGTCCTGGCAGGGGAGGGGACATAATATATACATTTTCCCCTCCAAATTCTCAATGGCCTGAGGACATTCTGTTTCAAAGTGTTAAACTTTGGGGGATTTGGGGCTTGCTTATTAGCAATTCCAGGTAAGCCTGAAGAATCGTATGTGCTTTACAGATCTCTGTAACATTATAAGGGTGTAATGTGGAAAGTGTTCTATTGTAGATGGTAACTTTTAGGTTTCAAAATAAAACCTAATCCAAAAAGAAACATGTACCATAATGTTCACTGCAGCACTGTTTACAATAGTCAGGACATGGAAGCAACCTAAATGCCCATCAACAAATGAATGGATAAAGAAGTTGTGGCATATATATATACAATGGAATATTATTCAGCTATAAAAAGGAATGAAATGGAGCTATATGTAATGAGATGGATAGACCTAGAGTCTGTCAAACAGAGTGAAGTAAGCCAGAAAGAGAAAAACAAATATTGTATGCTAACTCATAAATACGGAATCTAAAAAAAAAAAAAAAAAAAAAAAAAGGTACTGATGAACCCAGTGACAACACAAGAATAAGGATGCAGATGCAGAGAATGGACTGGAGGACACAAGGTTGGGGGGGCGAGGGGCGAAGGGGAAGCTGAGATGAAGTGAGAGAGTAGCATAGACATGTATATACTACCAACTGTAAAATAGATAGCCAGTGGGAAGTTGCTGTATAACAAAGAGAGATGAACTCGATGATGGATGATGCCGTAGAGGGCTGGGATGGGGAGGGTAGAGGGTAGTCACGGGAGGGAGGGAATATGGGGATATGGGTATAAATACAGCTGATTGACTTTGGTGTACTTCAAAAACTGGTACAAGAGTGTAAAGCAATTATATTCCAATAAAGAGCTAAAAAACAAACAAACAAACAAAAGACCAAAATAAAACCTAGTAAAACACAATGAGGTGATTTGAAGTTTTAAGGAGTTTTTTTTTTTTTTCTTTTTGTGATTTCATCATATGTGGACATTAGGGGCATTTTTCTTATATTTCTTACATATTCCACTCCTCCCTTTCTGATGTGCTGAGAATGTAACCATCCTGACTCAGAGTACATGTATATGAACACCTAGGAAAGGAGAAATTCATTTTGGTAGAAGAGAGGTGATTTTGCTATTAACTTTCTACTGTATCTTCTGCCCTATGACTATCTTTTGGGGAATAACTTGGATGCTCTGCTTTAAAAAAGAAAACAAAATCTGAAGCAAAAATTAACATACCAGCACTTTTGAAATATCATTCCCGGAAACCACTCTTTGCCTAATGCTACATTTAGGGGGTGATATTTTTAACAGTTCTATGGCAACTACAAGAAAAACACAACAACAAAAAAATTCCACTTAGTGGAAGTACGGTGAGAAGGGGATTTCTGGAGATACCCACACAAATTTCAATATATAAGCAAGATACCAATATCTGTCATTAGAGGTTTGCAATTCCGACTAACTTCAGATTCCATTGGCTACCTTTACATTTTTTATTATAATAAAGACAACATAAAACCATTATATATATTTCCCAAGTGACATGTTATGCCGTAAATTACCCATAGTGTTTCTGTGAATATAGAAATTGAATCTAGTATGTTGAATTAATCCAAAATTTTATCCCCAAGAAATAGCAATTTGCTAGCCTCTCCCACAAATCTAGCCCTCAATTATGTTTGTGAAAGGCATGCACGAATCATGAAAATTGCTCCACTAGATATTTTAAACTGTTTTCCTCAAAGGTGAGAGGAGTGTAAGACACTTAAGCATCTGCAGTCTTGACTAATACACATATGAATGCTGATAGTCTCAAGAGTAATTCTTTATCCCAGCATAACTTTTCTAAGAAATCATCAAAAATATGCTCGAATGGAAATCATTTCTTTTATTGTTAAAACCACATGCTACAAACTATGAGCTATGCAGCAATTTCATGTGCATCCAATTGCCAGTAAACAGTCTTTAACTGTAAAATTGTCACTGATTCAGATAAAGGGCTTTGAGTTTTGTCCTTCTCTGCTATTTAGTATTTGAGGGACAGTCAGCTTGCAAGTAAGCGTCTGCACTGTAAAAGCTATATGCATAGAAGAGTGAATGACATGATAACTATTGTTACCATTATCTTTGTTTTAATCTTGTGCTAGTGGTTCTGGGCATAGAAATCAACAATGGAGAATATTTTCCCCCTTCTGCGGTAGGTATTTAAAGTAAGGTTATTTTTTTCAAATTTTCATTTTATTTTGTTTTCCAGAATGTTTTAGTTTCTATAGACATTATGTATTTATTTCTTTTTAATAAGTGTAGACTTTAGCAGGATGTGTGTTTTGCATAAATTCTACTTATAGAGATAGAAAAATTCACAAATTTTACCATTACCTCACTGTTTATTAAGCTGATCATATCCTCACTCTAATCCCACTACTGAATAACAAACAAAACAAAACAAACAGACAACAGAGAAACAAAACACTAGACAAAAGTACATGCTTTACTCCATTGAATTTATGCAAAGCATTAACAAAATACCAAAGCCTCTTTATCCTGAGCCATGTTTGTTAGTTCAAACAATAAAACTTTTTAAGCATGGCAATTTCCCATGTAAGAAAGAAATCTGAGTGCGTGTGATTGCAGTCTCTTTAGAGAGAAGCAGATTGCTTAGACCAGTGCTTTATGAATATAATCATTATGTATCTTGGTGGTTTATCATACTATTTAATCCCTTCCAAGGGTCAGTTTGATTCAACAAAATATTTTTGGAGAACTTAACTGTCTTTAAAGGATCTAAATAATCCGTAGACGTAGGAGTTATAACATATGCCAGTATTAGGATCTTGAGTCACTGCCTAGGCAAATATTGTAACACTAAAAATATCCTTTGAATAAACACCTTCAGTTATCCATAAAATATAGGTATTGTTTGCTGTTCTTAAAAATCATGCGTAAATTATCAGGTACAGTATACTACACACAGATCAGCAAACTGTAGCTCATGAGGCAAATCCCATTGGTCCTCTGTCTGTTTTTATAAATAAAGTTTTATTGGAACATGGCCAGGCTATTCCTTTTCTCATCTATGATTAGATGAGTACCGACCATCTGGCTGCAAAGCCTAAGATATTTATGATTTGGCCCTTTACAGAAAGCTTGCCAACCCTTGAACTAGATTATTATGAGGACCAAATGAAAATTCTGTCTATGACTTTCTAGTTTCTCAAAGCAGTGTGCATTCTGATTTTAAATTTAAACTGATGAATGGAAATTGCTGACAATTTCCAAAATATTCTAGCTTGCCTGAAAGGCTTACTTCCTTTGGTTTTTAATATGAGGTTTCTATAAACTTAGTGCATATGAATGGAGTTATTTATTGTCTGAGAATTATGAAGCTAATATCTGTGAAAGCACTTGTGGTGAAATCTAGCACATAGTAGGTATTAAATAAACACTACCTACGTTTAAATCTAAATCTTTTTTTGCTACCTCTACCTACATTTGGTTCCTTGGAAAGCTTTCTACACATTTTGCTATTACTTGTGATCACTGCCCTGTAATATCCAGGATGGACTGGGTATGAGTTGCACGGCTTTTAAGAATCAAGTCTCAAGCTTCATTATCAGTTACAGTGGTGATGGAGTGGTGTTCACTTCAAGAGTTCAGATACTGTAGAGTGAAAAGTACTCACAACTACAAACCAGGGGTTTGATGCTTGTAAGATGACAGATTAATTTAATAGTCCTTAATATGTACCAATTATAGTCATAGGTAACAATTGTAGAGCCTTTTCTCTGAGACAGAAGACACACGCCACATAGTAAATGCCACAAAACTTTTAATTATTATTGTTGTTATGGTTATGATTATTATCCCTAGCTGAGAGCTCTTTGTATTTTATCAAGTCTTGATGTTTATTTTCTCTCTCTTACTTTTCCCACTCTTCATCAGTTATACTATTTGATTCTTCTCTCTCTCTCTCTCACTCTCTCTCTCTCTGTTAATCCTACCGTGTAATTCCTGAATAAAACACAGCAGGAGAAATTGATTTACTGTGAAATTGAGGAAGCACAGCTTTCAGGGCTCCACTTAAATGGACCACTTCCAAAACCTTGAAAGGACCTTAGCAATGAATTGATTGTGTTTATTTGTGAACTCTTCAAAATACAGTATTTTAGCTGAAGTCACTTAAGAATACCATCTCCTTCTACTCCAAGATCCTTTTATTTTCTGTTGTCAGAGTGGCCTTGGGATTCTTTTTTTCTTTGATTAATATAAACAATGTTGAGTTAGAGATACATTTAATTTAAATTCAATGCGCTATATTTATGTGGTCCATGTATGTATTGTTAGCTAGCCGTCCTGGTATAGGAATGGCTCATAAGTACACATACCATGCATTGTGCCAATGCACCTATGTTAGGACACAAAAGTTTATGACCTGAGGTGCGATGGCAATAGTAGCCAGAAGTGTATTGCTGGCAGAGGAAAAAAACAAGGTTGGAAATGTCCAGAGGCATTTTGAAAATTTTCCTATCATCAGACATGTAAAATAGTAAGTGAATAATTCAATTCCATTATATGTGCAATTAATATAGATGAAGTTCTCTTTCTGATAGACGTTTTCCTGATGTGATAACATTTTTTAAAATGTACATCTCATCAAGGGTTGGGTTACAAAGCTTAAGAAAACTTACTGTGTTTTCTTATCACTAACAAAAACAATTTGATCAACCCCCAAAGAGAAAATTCTACATTATCTTTATATTTTATCTTTATATTTTAAATGTAAAAAATAATGCAAAATCATTTGAAGAAGTGATCAATGTTCAGCCAGAGCTGGGAAAAAGAGAAGTGCCAGTTAGTTAAAAAGTAATGTTCTTTTTCTATATTCTATCTTGTTTGTGTATTTTTAGTTTTCCCAAGGGCTAAGATATCTGGCCTTGTTGGAATTCCCCTCCAGCACCAATGTGTTTTAGTGAAGATTGAGACTGGTAACCACAATTGGAGAACAGGTCCTTGAAGAGGTTGTAAAACAAGTCTTTGATTTTTAACTTTGTTACAATAGTCAGCATGTGTATACAGCATATGAAGTCCAACTGAAACGGAAACCAAATAATTACATTTGTTCTCTGGAATTCACCTTCGTGCATTCTATTCCCAACCACTGTTTTAAACTGCAGTGCCTAATTTCAGCAGGGAAATACTCTCTCTAGGAGCACTGATTGTAGACATTTTGAAACTACTTGCTTTTAAAATCTCAGTGTCCTATAAACATTTTCCTAAAACTAATTAGAACAGGCTTGTGTCTGTCATGTCATAGGAGAGTAAGGGTATATAATCACTGGCTGGCAAACTGCATGGTCTAAAGTACCTTGCCGTTGCCTTTTCTCTTTCTCCCTTTCTTCTCATTTAGATGTTAACCTAAAAAGGTATGGATCATTCTTAAATGTGATTTCAGCTCAGCTACCAGCATAAACTTGCGACTTGGAAAATTATTGTTAGTTCTGATAATAAAATATTCAAGAATGCTGACAGACTGCTAGGTGCAAATCCATATTAAATCTGTCTTTACTGGGTTTGTTTTAAGAAGATGCAGTACTGCATATGAAATGTAGAGTTGTGGAATCCAACTAATCCAACTTATGTCAAAACTAAACAAATCATCTACCATGGTTTCAAGAAAATAATAATAATAATGGCTTGTCTAGAGAACATTATCTATAGCAACTGGTGAGCAGAATTCTTCTATAAATACATTAGCATTCAAGGATAAATCTTGCAAGGTGTAGTTTCTGCTTACTCTCAGTCCCCAGGTTTTTAAAACTTCTTTGATAACCTAATATACCAATTTGAGACATGAATTTACTGACTAAGGAATTTCGAGCTTCAGAAATGCTGGGCTGCCAACTTTCCGATCCTTCATACTCTTGCATTAATTAATGCAAACTGATAGGACGAGTTAAACAGGGCTCCACTGGCAGTTGCATCAAGCACAATATACTTGCTATCTATTCTATAATAGAAAAGCTGAATGTAGAAACTCAGAAAGAGGGATGTTATAAATATCTCCATCACCATTTCTTGCAAATAGATTAAAGTTGTACTGACAGAAAAGAGAGTAAACTTTGGTTAGAGAAATCATCTTCCTATTAAAAATGTGATGACTAGAATGTGATGTCCATTTTGGACTCTCCTTCTCAAAATTATCCTGAGAGATTTGGGCAGGATCCAGAACAGAGTAATGAGAATTATTAGGTAGAGGAAAATCTGGCATCTTCTGCTGTAGTAGTCTTGTATATAATTACACCCAGCACCCATATCTACTGACAGTTGCATTTTACTTCAGCTGAAAGGATGGAAATTGAAGTGGGAACTTTAGTTAATACAACCTCAAGATGTTTTTGCTTGGTAAGAATGAAAACTAATTTAACGATATGCAAAACACGTCACAGTCATAACATTTGGTAGTTGTTTTTAGGGTTACAGTCTTGATACATTGAAAATGAGTCTTGTCAAAGTAGAAACACAATCAAAATTTGAAGACTACACCACAAAGTAGTTAAATCTGCATCTTCTCCGATACTGTCCCTGTTACTCAGTAGTTGTTGGTTTCTCTATGACTAATTCGCATGTTAAAAGGATCCTTTTGATGTTTCTGGTCTTCTTGATGTTGAAGGTCATGGCTGATTGTGTCTGAAGATTTGCAGATTGGTATTGTTTTTTTCATTACCCTTGGCGCCCTTGAGTCAGGAATGTCAAGCTCTAGCCACTGATGGAAGCAGAGCCTTCCTACCCACATCTCAGCATCAGAGTAGCTCCAATCTTACAGGGAAATCCCAGAGAACAAGTCCTTAAGTGGTCTTATGTGGAACCAGTAACATAATTGAAAATTCTGAGTTGGCAGTGTACTTTTCCAGTAGGCATTTAATATCATTCAATTCTAATCAACTGATTGTTTTGTAAACTCCAGCTCTGTGACAGGCATTGTGCTGAGAGAATAAAACATAATCTTGCCTTCCAGTGGATCATATCTTGTTATATAAAACAGATAAATTCACCAACAGCGGAATTCATGCTATAGTGGAAATTTGCTCCAGGTATTCTGAGAGCAGTTAGTTATGGGGCACCTCACTCAGCCTGGGTGAATCAAAGACAGCTTCCTTGAGTGGGTAATAGATGGGCTTAGTCTTGAAAAATGAGTGGGTATTAGGAAATGAGGGAGGGAGGAGAAATCCAGATAGACAGAACAACATGTACAAATGTCAGCCAACTTGAGGAATCATGATTTGGGGGGAGAAGTGTAAATAGTTTAACTTGGCACATGTAGATGGTAAATAGAGAGCATTTTATAAAGAGATCCAGCACTGATTTGGAGACCGGACTTTACACCGAAAAAATGAGGAACCATAGATGGACTTCAGGAGGGAAAAAAGGTCACAGTAAGATTTATATTTTAAATACAACACTTTAGATATTTATGAAAAATGGATAAAAGGAATAAGTATAGGCAAAGGAGACAAAGGAGTTAAGTGACAATACCCTTTATTGCAAATGCTGAAATGTAGCTGCCACACGATCCTTTCAAAACATTGGTTGAAGGTGACAGTCCTGGGTTGCGGTTCTGGATGTGCCACTCACTAATTATATAATTTTAGACAAATAGTATATTTAACCTCTTCAGGCCTCAGCTCTTGCTTTGTTAAAAGTTTTGAGGGATTAAATACAACAGTATACATTATGTTCTTGGCATAGTGCCTGGATTATATTAAGCAATAAGTAAATGTAAGAAACCCACTTAAATGATTATTGCCAATGACAATAGCAATAACGGTTTAAAAAAAACACTTATGAGTAGTTTTTCAATATCATGGTAAAATGTCAACTAAATTTAAGGCTAATGGTTTTGAAGAGAATGTCACAAAGATGCTCCCTTAGGGGAAAACACAAGCAAAACAAAATCATCAAGAATCTCCCATATGCAACAACAATCATAACCATAACAATTACACCAGCAACAACTAAAATCAACCACAGCTTGAATGAATTTGATACTTTGTCATGACAGACCAGAACCAGGATTTACTAAGCAACTACTATATGACAAGAAGTTTGCAGAACTCTTTACATATATACTACCGTCACAAATAGCTAATCTTCTTGTGTCATTCTACCTTGCAAATTTGGCTAAAAATATGGATTCAAAAGTAAAAGGAAGCAAAATGATTGCTTTACATATTAGGTGAAGAAGAAAGAGAAGAACTGTGAGACAGAGAGAGACAGACAGCTGGACAGAGAGAAGGAGGGGTAGGGAGAGTATGAATAGATAAATAAGGGTCAGGGAAAGAGATCCACATTCCATAACCATTTACTAAGTGTAATGCACTATTTGGGGCATAATGAATCTTTTCAGCAACACCATAAAATATAGAGGATTGTTACTATTCAATTGATTGGGAAACAGAAACTCCAGAAGGTTAATTGTGAATAGTGAAATTCACACAACTGTGAGGCAGTTGTGTTCAAAAACAAACAAGCAAAAAGATAAAAATAAACAAACCAAACAATAGCTCCAGAGTGGATCTTCTAATGGCTGAATCTGAATGGTCAGAGATTCTTCTGTGTGGTTTGACTTAACCAGCTTTGTGGGCAAATAGTGCTGTAGTGGCAAATATTCTATTTGGTAAATGTGCTCTGCTAGCATGCTTAGTGAAATCTCCACTAACCTGAAGTAAGTGCCCTGGTTGGTAATCAAACAAAAATAATTTATGCAATGGGAGATATTTGATCAATTTTTGCTGTGTATACCACAAGACTATTTTACTTAAAATTATTGTTTAGGTACATTAGGTAGAGAGGTATGGTTGATTACCATAGAGTCAAATATTACTCAACAGAAAACCCTTCCGTGAGGAATCGCTGAAGGCTATGGTGAATGAATATAGAATTTAAAAATCTGTACATTAAGACAAAAGAAAAAATATTGCCAGAGGCAGTTTGCAAAGAAATTACATCTGGGTGCAGTAAAGAGAATCCTAAGAGGAAAAGGTTCATTCACTGAGTGAGCTCTTTAGGGGAGCTATTATTTGATTAAGCAAGCTATTTATTTAAATAGACTGTGCTCTAGGACTAGTTTAATCCAGGCCCTAAAGGCTATTTTAATGGGTCTGAGCATTGCTTCGGCAAAACATATCTGATTTTTTTGATCACTGCAAATTTAATCACAGATATAAACCTTTTTACTGCAAACCATGTTAAGCTTCTGGTCAACTGGAGGCAGTGTGTATAAGAGAGATTAAGAACTATGAAGTCTAATCTGGTCCTAGGTAACCTTATTTTGTTTCTCCTTCCAGAAGATTTTAAGAGAGCCTAATTTATTGAAGAATGCAAGGATCTCAGAAGCAATGGAAAAGTAATATTGGACTTAAATGAGATCTATTGAGAAAGACATCAATAGGGAAAGAAAAATAAAATCATGGATCTCCTTTAGATCTAGATGGTACCTTGATGTAAACCTAGTTAGTTGAGTCAAAGATGGAGACTACCATGGACAAACATAAAGTTTTAGAAATTGTGTTTTCATCACAAGAGCTTAGAGGGAATTCTTAGGGCTGAAAGAATAATGGGAGAACACACAAAGAAGACCTCATACCCATAGTATTTGCAAACGTTCAAAAATGATAATATACGGGCCTATATTCAGTTCATGTGTCTTGTTATAGCTATTTTAGTTGTTTATGGTCTGTGTTCTTTTTAATTAGTGTCTATGCTTTGTCAGTTGTTAACAATTCTGAATGTCATCTGGCAATGAGAGATACTATTTGTTTTCAAAACTGACAACTTGAACATTTGTTCAATGCAAAAAAAAATGCACTGAAAGATCAATACTATATATTTTTTCTAAATCAAACAATCAATAAGTGTAGTTGATATACAATGTTGTGTTAGCTTTAGGTGTACAGAAAAGTGACTCAGTTATTTCAGATTCTTTTCCGTTATAGACTATTACAAGATATTGAATACAGTTCCCTGTGACATATAGTAGGTCCTTGTTGGTCCTTGTTGTTTATTTTACATGTATTAGTGTGTATCTGTTAATCCCAAACTCCTAATTTATCCCTTCACCCCCTTTCCCCTTTGGTAACCGTAAATTTCTTTTCTAAGAGACATTTCAGGAGGGATATTGGATTGTGAAAGAGAATGAAATGGCAAAAATCAAATTGACTATATATACTCTCCTGTCATTTGACTATTTGTAACAAGAATATGCATTCATGCATTATTAGAATAACATTAAAATTTAAAAATATAATTTATATAACAAAATCTATGGGCAATAAGAAAAAATACAGAATTATAAATTACAGAGGTTAACCCCCAGAGTTATTTTCTGCAGGAAACTGATGGACAAAATCTTTAAATATTTAGCGTGTGCCTCTGCTTATTGATCAGTGACTTTAATTCATGCCCTCTATGGACCAGTTAAGATAAACACACCTTCCCAAAGAGAAATTCATAGTTCATTCTATGTTAGTGTGAGAAGACATTGATCCTCCTTGGAAAGGGTTACTAAATGCTGATTCTCCTTCCATATACTGAGGTGAAAACTAAGATATAGTTACCTGTTGAGATTATTTAATATAACTCTAACTGAAGAATGAGGCAGCAACAATTTGACTTTTCAAAATGCGTATAAACAAGGTTTAAGAAATTGAGCATGTGATCAAAACTTCCTAAAAACCCACATCAAAGGCACATGACACCCCATGTTCCTTAGGAATAGGACCAAAGAACAGATGAGCCAGTTTTAGCAATGTTTGTACCCTGATTGAGGTAGTCTTCAGATAATACAACAGAAATTATTGTTTCTTAGCAATTGGTAGGATGGTACGTTGCAAAGACTTAGGCTATTTTATACTACTATACCCAGGCAACAGACACAAACATGAAATGTTATATTTATTCAGATATAACAATATAGGCTGCTTGAAATAGATGAAAAAATGTATATCATACAAATGTTGATCAAAAGAAAACAAGAGTGGATAAATTAAAATCAGATGGAGTCAACTTCACATAAAAGAAAATTATCAGAGAAAGAGAGGAACATTTTATAATATAATAGGGTAATTCTATGAAGAAGACCTAGCAGAAATGCAAAATATGTGAAGCCATATTTGGTAGAACTGAAAGGTGAAATAGACACATATACTGTTAAATCTGGAAAGTTCAATATTCCTCTAAACAATTGATAGAATAACTAGCCAAAGTCAGCAGATATATAGAGGAACTTAAAAACACCATCCACCAATAGGATAATCAAGAATTAGAGAATATTCCATCCAAAAGAGCAGAATATACAATATTATCAATTGCCCCTGGAAGACAGAGGAAAATAGACTTTTTATTGTGCCATAAAATAAACCTGAACATTTAAAAATTACTTGTATGATACAGACTGTGCTCTCAAACAACAATGATATCTAATTTAAAAAGAGTAACAGAAAAATTAAATAAAATATCCAAACACTTGGAAACAAAACTGCCCACTACTAAATAACACATGGGTTAAAGAAGAAGCCTCAAAGGGAAATTTTTAAAAATACATTGAGCTATAAAAAGTGAAAACAGATAGTATCATAATTGTGGGAGAGCTAAATCAGTGCCAAGTAAATTAATAGAATTAATGCATACACTAGAAAAGTGAAAAAAAATCAGATAAACAGTCTAAACTCTTACCTCAGGAACCTAGAAAAAGGGAAAAATATACCTAAACCAAGCAGAATAAAGAAAATAATAAAGAACATAAATTATTAAAATTGAAAACAAAAATATACAGAAAATTAAGAAAACAAAAAGCTGGCTTATTAAAAGGTTAATAAAATTAATACAATTGAAAAATAAGTCAATTTTATTAATAAAATTAATTAAATTGAAATAAGACTACAGTAAGACTGACAATGAAAAGGAAAAATAAGATAAAAATTATGACTATCAGGAATGAAAAAAAAGATATTGAAAGACACTCTGCAGACCTCAAATGAATAATAAGGGAGTATTCCGAACAATTCCAAACATATAAATTTGACAAGTCAGATGAAATGAAACAATTCTTTATAAAGAACAAACTACCACACTCATGTAATATTACATAAATCACTTGAATAGACTTTATAACTATTAAGGAAAATGAATCATAATATGAACACCTCCCAAAATAAAAACCTCCGCAACCTCCCACCTCACATCATCCCAGCCCACCTTTTACAACATCTCTTGCTGTATTTAGCAAGCAGCTTGTCACCGTTGTTACTGACAGCACCTTGACTCACTGCTCCATGCATCTTTCCCTAAATTCCCTGAACTTCTGCCACAAACTGTGCAGGATTCAATCATGTGTGTCTTGGAAGTGGTAGGAAACACATAGCAATCGTTGAACCGTTGATGATGGGGACCAAAGGATGTACTCTCCCCTCTTCTACGCCACTATAGAAATTGTTATGCATGTTCTAGAGAGTTCCTCAAAAGATCCAGCAAGACTGAATCTCAGTTGCCTACTATCTGACTAACTGAAGAATATACCACAGTAACGACTTTTCCGCGTATCTGTTTTACTGTCCCCAACCCCCAACTTTTGCTTTGAAACTCCTACAAAATAAGCCCTGTCTCAGACTCTGCTTGCCAGTGTCAACCCAGTCTAAGACATATATTTTAAGGGAGAAAAAATATTAGAGCAAGCTTATGTTTTACCTATAGAAAGCAGTGTATAAATAGCACAAAGCACTTCTACTAACTTGGAGCTCAGTACTTATTTAAACCTTACCAGATATCAGAATGAAAATATTCACCCAGGACATAAAATGACAGTAAGACATTTTATAGGTGTAGGACTATTGACTTCTTACATGGGAATGCAGGAAGTAAATATGTAAACATGGTAAATAGGTAGAACAATCATGCCAAGTAAGTTCAGATTCAGAAGAGTAAGGAGGAAGATGAAATTTATTCAGTAAATTTGGGAAAGATGCAAAAAAGGAGAAATTAAATAAATTGTTTACATGAGAAAATATATTAGATAGCATATGAATGTAAAAAATAATTATATGTCATTATAATACTAAAACATGTAGATAGAATATGGATTTCAATATGCAGTACAGCTTTTTTACTAGACTTCCCAGGACAAAGTGAGAACATTGAAAATTCTACACTGAGGAACTGAGAAATTCTGTAAGAATACTTATAAATATTTAAACAATAAATGCTTAAAACATTTATTTTTTTATCCCAAATATTGTTGAGGCAAATTTTTGTCTTTTTTCTCAAAAATACAACTATTGTGAGATCAAATAGTTTTCCCCCACTATTCAAAAGGAGAGTGTCCCTCTGAAACCTTTCCTAAGCTGAAATGGCATAAAAGGAAAAAGCAATTACCTAGGACACATCTTGCTAAGGGATGCACGAAATAAATTGAGATAAAGCACAGTTGCTCACAGACACAGGACAAAGCTATGGTGACTTGATGCTGAGACGGTGAATGTAGTTTCTGGGGCAGGAGTTTGGCGATCCCACTATCACTGCTTGGGGCGCACACTGCCTTTATAACGGCTCACTGCAAAACAAACACTGAATATGGTTTCAGCTTTTCACCTTTTTTTTCCCGTAAAAGTGAACATTCTCTTCAGATTTTTTTTAGTTAGCAAACACAGGTACTAATGTAGGTCTTTTGCAAAAGCGAAATGCCATAAAGTGAACTTTCGAAAAGCAGGGAATACCTGTAATTATTTCAGTAATTGCAATTTGAGAAACTGTCAGAACTTCAAGGTGTTCTATGAGAGTCGAGTGAGTCAAAAATTGTAGTTTGTAAAAGCCCTTGCTTGAGACACAACGCTACTTTTAAAAAAGATAATTGTAGAAAGTCGAATAACATTTCTGAGATACTTTCCATCCCCCTCCCCCAACAATTGTCCCTTCAAAAAGGTTTTATTACAGATGAAAATGCTAAGGAAACAGGCTGTCAAAGCTTCAGTGAAACAATACATAATTTTGAAGTATTGTCTCTGTATGTGTACTTATATTGTTAACTCTGCAACGTACAAAACTATTTTCTAATCTACTCTATATGGCAGAAATATAAATGCCTTTCCTTTTTTATCATTTAAAATAAGTTTTAAAAATAAAATTGCCGAGGACATTAGAAATAATTGTATGGGTATGAATTTTTCACTAAGTTATTATACTAAGGCATATTGGAGAAGAAAACTGATTTTTATGTGAATAGAAATGAGAGGGAGTAATAATTTTAGAAACAATGTTTAAAAGAAAAAGAAAAAGGCAAAAGGTAATACCAGATACTTCTGTATTCCTGTTACCTACTTATCTCTCGGTTTGCTTCTTTTCGTACTGTAAATCAAAAGCCTTCTATAAGAGGCTTATGTCAACAACTATGGGCCAGAGGACTGAAGGTCCAATTCTTGCTCTGCTCTCAAGGATTCTGAGATCTTTGGTCTATTGCTAAACTCCACAGAGTGTCAGCTTTCTCTTTTGTGCAGTGAGTATAGGTGCTGCACTAGCTGATTGTATATTTCTGTTCTCTATGAATATTGTACAATATATACATTTTTGTTCACTCTAAGGAAATATAACTTTTCATCCCAATTCATTAGGTTGTAGATTAAACTCTCAGAGGAAAAACAGTTACACAATAAAATATTTATAAATACCTGGTATTCAAATCAATATACATAGAAACCGTATCTTTCTTTTTATTTATTTATTTATTTATTTATTTATTGGCTGCTTTGGGTCTTCGTTGCTGCATGCAGGCTTTCTCTAGTTGTGGTGAGCGGGGCCTACTCTCCATTGCGGTGCGCAGGCTTCTCATTGTGGTGGCTTCTTTTGTTGCAGACCACAGGCTATAGGTGCACAGGCTTCAGTAGTTGTGGCCCACGGGCTTAGTTGCTCCACGGCATATGGGATCTTCCTGGCCCAGGGCTCAAACCTGTGTCCCCTGCATTGGCAGGCAGATTCTTAACCACTGTGCCACCAAGGAAGCCCGACACTGTATCTTTCTTATTGAAATCTGACCATCACTATTTTACTGCATCATCTTGAAAAACATATTCTTGAAAATGTAGGCTTTGAAAATGTAGGTCTTGAGTAGCTCTTCATTCCTAATGTAATATTTATTGGCTTAGATATGAGGCATCGCAAGAGACACGTTTATAGGTAGAGTTGTGGATATGTGAGATACCTAAGACAAGTATATGGGGGACACAGAGCAGGAACCTAGTAGATATCGGGCCCTAGTAGGGCTGGGCCTGTGGGGATGGAGTTCTGACCAGCGACAGTACCCAGAGGACTCAGCACCTTGCATCAGCTGAGTTAACTCAATATTTGTTTCCCATCTTTTAATCAAAGCAATGTTTCGCTTTTTTTGTTTGGCCTATTAAGGCAGTTGTTAATTTCATTCCATGAAATATAGAGGCTCTGAAATAACCGTGATTTGTTTTTCAAACTCAAATTCAAGGAATTTGTTTGCAGCATTTATTTTTTAACTTCAGCATCATAGCTGTCATGAGTAACACACTTAAGATCCAAACCATTAAGATCTGAAAAACTTTGTGTCTCAAAGAGTATCCTATAATTGTTCTGGGCTAAAGGATTCAGGTTGCTGTATCTAATTTCCATAAAACATAGGGATTAACATGATTTCATATTTTTCTATGGGTCACATCATAATAAGAGCCTTAAGAATCCAATCTGTTAATTTGAAGAGAAAAAAGGACACCTCTTTCATATTTTCAGTCATTTTTGTTTTGCTTATCACGTAATTATAACTACATAAATAGTATAATATATTCTCAGAATATATTGTCATCATGAACAATTTTGATACTCGATTGCATATCCATATATGTAAATGCCATTCAAACACTCAAAAGGTCTTTATTAAAGCTTTGCTACATAGAAATTAATTATATTAAGAAATTAATCATATTAAGAATTAGAAACCTTATTTTTAGATTGAAGTCCATGAATTCATCAGCTCTCGTGTATAAATTCTACTGAAACACATTTTAGGTATCAGATATGGAAGTTACCTTTCACTATTTTGCAGATGCTCATCAGCAACTACTTTCTTTCATCTTTTGCATAAACTGTTAATCACATATAAAATAAAAAAATTTACCCGCCATCAAACTTACCAAACAAAGCACTAATGATACTTAAAAACCTCAATGTGTATTTTTATCATCACATTTTCCTTTATACTTTTTAGGGGGACCACCACCCTCAAATCTGTGCTTATCATTCTAAAAATTTTATCAGACTCTTCATAAGAGAATCCAAAAAACCAATGAGAATGTGAACAAAATGATCGAAATCATTAGTTATCAAGGAAATGCCAACTACAACCACAGTGAGATACTACTACCTATTTTTTTAAACAGCTGAAGTAGCTTAAAAATAGGAAATGTCAAGTGTTGGCAAGGATGTGGGACAATGGGACCTCTCCTAAACTGCTGAAGGGCAGGCAAAATGGTACAACCATATTGGAAAACATTTGGCAGTCTCTCAAAATGTGGATATACCCTATCATATGACTGAGACAACCGACTCTTAGCTGTTTAGCTGAGAGAAGCAAAAGTATTTATCCATACAAAACAAAGACTTTACAAAAATGCTTATAGCAAGTTTATTTGAAATAGCTCAAAACTAAAAATGATCCAGCTGTCCATAAATTATTATGTATATTTTATCCAATTGTCCACTAATTATAGGATATTCTTAAAATGGAATACTTTCAGCAATTAAAAAATATGTTGCTACACAACAACATAGATGATGAGTCTCAAAATTATTATGCTGAAAGAAAAAAACCAAGCAAAAATGAGTACATATGACATGAATCATTAATATAAAATTAGAGAAAATGCGAACTAGTTTAGAATGACCAAAAGCAAATTAGTCATCAGCTGCAGACACAGCTGGAGGAAGAAATGGGGTTAGAAAAGGGCACAAAGAACTTTTTTGGGGTAATGAAAATATTTGCTATCTTGATTATGGTGATGATTTTACAAGCCTATGCATATTCCAAAATTGATCAAATTGTACAATTTAAATATCTCCTGTATTTCAATTATATTTCAAAAAGTCATTAAAGTAGATAATAGTCTGATACACACGGGGATGACATAGGAGTATTTTCAGATCAGTGGATTGTGAAGAGGAAAACTATTCCTTTTATTGTACCCTATTAGTACTTTTCACCCACAGCTAAAATATATCACTCCTGCAACCCTGGATTGTATTTGTGAATTTGCATATACCTTCCTCATATTTTCTTTGTATACCTCATGATAGCAGATAATTTAACTTAATAATGTATTACTTATTTACCCAGTAATTATTTATTAAGCACCTGTTTTGGGAAGAAAGTGTCCTAAGCACTAGGATACAGTAGAAAATCAAATCTCATTCTGGGAAAAAGAGATGCAAAATTAATAAATGTATTCCAAACTAAAATATGTGAAGTGGGAATGATATTCCTAGTTGTTGAAAGAATGAAAAAGTGAATGAATAAGTGTAAATTTGTCTCACAAGTCCGAATATATGTTATATTTAGCTATGCTATAGAATTGCTTCCAACTTAAAGAGAAAACCTAACAGTGGTTGAAGAGTGTTTACTTTTACCATAAAAGGTGAACTTTGGAGTAAGGCAGTTGCTGTTCCTCTTACAGCCACTCAGTGTTCCATCTGTTATCCAGGCTCCCTCTGTCTTTCACCTTTTCTACTCTTATTGTATTTTGTTTGTTCTCATTCTTATTGCCTCTTTATTACAACACAGCTGCCGTGTTATTAGGCATTTAGAGTGGGCTTAAAATTATCAATAGTAATTCTCCTCTCTCTTCCTCAGCTCCAAAACCATTGGATAAAGACATACAGAAATCTGACAGTTAAATATGTCATCTTTGTTTCTGATAATCCACACTTGGTAACATGTCTCGGCACCGTAGACAAATGAATTCTCTAAAACACACTTGCTCAATTAGACACAAAAACACATGCCATGACCAGCATAGCTAGACTTTTGAGACCCTCCCTTAAAGGACAGATTTTACCATGGTGCATTTACCATCTGAATGAGCAGAGAAAAACCTTTGTCTTGAGGACAAATGCTCCAAGGACTAGGCTGCACATGCTCTTTCTTTCCTCAATCTTTCTTCCTCGCTGGGAAAGGTGTACGAGAAGCAGAAAGCTGATGGAAGCTGTCTCAGCATTAATTATAAACCAAGATAACTTTCTATGGAGTGTTGAAAAAAAGTGGAGCCTGGATATCTACTTTTATTTGGGGGATGGTTTTCTTCGGTCTTTAGCTGCTTTATCCAAAAGTATAAATTTAACGTGGAAAAGACTCTAGAAGTAGCTGAACCTAGGCAATACATAGACATCTACAATCAAAATAACACTGAATCCAAAGTGAAAAAAAAAAAAGTTTTGTGACCTTGGACATGTTGCAAGCCTCTCTATAACAGTCTCTGAATTGTTGATATGTTCAAAGCAGTTACCATGTATGTGTTCATTATCTATCATCTATCTATCTATCTATCTATCTATCTATCTATCTATCTATATTAAATACCAGATCCTAAGTATATGTGTATATATCCTGTGTGTATGCATATACACTTGCTTTGTGACAAGTAGCCTTGGTTTTGTTCTGTGAAAAAAGGCTAAACCTCAGAACCAAACCAACTGCCTTGAAAATACTGAATCTGAGTCAAAGTGATAACAAAATGAAAAGATACAAATTATCTCAAGCACCTGACAAAAAATATAAACATTCAAAGGCAGGTGAATGATGACATTTTTTGACAAACTAAACAAAGGCCAATAGGTAGTTCACAAAATAAATCATTTTACATTCATTTTTATCTATCATTTAAAAAAGAAAATCATTTGCCTTAGAGAATGCAGAACTACTAAACAAAAATTTAAAAAAAGAACATTACTTCTTGTTAAAACTGCAATATCCTGCCAATAATTTAGGCTGTAATAGTTAAAAAAGAAAGAAAGTTAATTCATCTCTTGTTTTATACCCACTCTGTCCTCTTCTCTCTTTTGTACTTGGGCTGATTTAGGATCTGCTATTTGATCTTTATTATTATACATCTAAAACACAAAAACACATCCAAAAATTAATGCTGATAAACTGGTATGTAATGATGGATATGAAATTTTCCAATAAATTGTGTATAATGATTGAGGGTGTGCTTGAAAACACATATAAATTGGTCTGTGTCCTCCAAGAAGCTGACCCTAAGATGAGGTTAGATACATAAAACGTTTATGAAGGGAAAAGCCTGTGAGGGCAAATGAGGAGGGCTCCAGAGAAGGGGTGGGACAACTTCTGACCATGAAGAAGGTCTGCCCCTTAAGAAGAAAGGGAAAAAGGAAGAAAGGGAGGTTTTTGAATGCCATGCGACTTGTAAAACGTTTTGGCAAGTCTGTCAGTGTTCTTGAGCCTATGCTGTTGGTCAGAAAAATCTGGTGGCTCTCAGGAAGAACCTTCATTTATATCTTTACTGTGCTTGGTTGATAATTTGAAGTAGCTAAGAGAAAACTGTGGTTTTGGTGCAAACTTGGTGATGCATTTCAGAGTGCTGCAGCTGAAATTAATTTCATAGCAACACATCCCCTTCCCTGCTGCTGTAAGAGATCAGAGAGGGGCATTTTCATGGCCAGCTCTTCCAAAGTTTCCATGGGCTTGGCTTCTTGAGCGGAAACCTGAGAGGTTAGTGGGACCACATACTGACCCTTTGCTATACTTGATATTGGTATCACAACAGGGGCTTATCAACTCCCTCCTACAATATCCACTCAAAATTCCTTCCCTTGGCCATCACCTCCCCTGTCTCAGTGGTCTACTTGGGGGTGTAATGGTTCTTTCCTGAGTATTCTTATCACTTAATAATCATAACTTTCTGTCTTAGTCTGTTTGAGCCGCTATAATAAGATAACATAGGATGAGTGGCTTAAAATCAAATATTTATTGTCTCACAGTTCCAGAGACTGGAAGTCCAAAATCAGTGTACCAACATAGTCAGGTTCTGGTGAGAATTCTCTTGCTGGTTTACAGATGACAGCCTTCTTGCTATGTGCTCACACGGAGAAAGAGAGAAAGATCATCTCTCTCCTGTGTTTTCTTATAAAGGCACTAACCCCATGAGCGTGGTGCCCTCATGATTAATTACCTCTCAAAGGCCCCACCTCCTAACACTAACACCCTGAGGATTAAGGCTCCACCATATGAAGCTGCGGGGAGTGGAATGGCACAAACATTCGGTCCATAGCAGCTTCTTAGGTCAGGTTTGTCAGCTGGGTTTTTTCACAGTAATATGGTAAGGGAGTACGGAGGTGCCAAGGGGTTCTCCTGTATTACAAAGATATCCCTCACTGCCCCAGTGGATTAGTACAGCCCTGCATTGTCTTACTGCTCAGTATTATTAATGATCACTGCCAGGGTGGTGACTGCACTGCTCACCTCCTGGCTCTTAGGCACCAGGAACCCAAAATGTCATGGCAGTAGCTACAACTAGGATATCAAAAGAAACCTTATCTTGTCCCCTGCCAAGCATGTACCACTCTTGGAGACCACAGCCTACAACTTTGCAGAGCCCAGATTTGTGAGGAAGGAAAGAAAAACTTCTCCAATATGTCTTTAGGAGTAACAGTGATATGATTACACATGCTTCCACCACTTTATTTGTATGCATTCTTTCTTTTTAGGACACAGAATCATATAGAGATCTATGACTGAGTGCACATACTCCATTCTGAAGGATGCAATACCATCCTTTCTCAGTGTTACCTCTGACTGTCACCTCAGCCATGCCTTTAAGGAGGCAATTTCAGCATTCTATAAGGCTGCTGCTGTGATGTTTCCATTTGGTCTTGCTACAAACTTCATGCATCATCTATTCGTACTTTAGATACTTCCCAATTCAGAGGATCTGTAAGCTGGTATGACTCAGAGCTGTTTGCACCACAGCCTGGACCTACTGCAGCGCCCTTTCCTGATATAGATCCACTCAAGGCCAGCAAGCTTCGATGTCACCAGGTATTTGGCCTGAATTATATTACTAGAAGTGGAATTACTCCAGAATCAATAAAGGCCTAACTGTTGCTAAGCTTGCTTGCTGGTGTTTGGGCATGCATTATGCAGCAATTTGTCTTTTCCTTTGGAGGGAACACCCCCGACCAAAGTACCCCCAGAAATGTCATTGGTTGCTGAACAGACACATCCATGAATATTTGTAGAGTTAATCCCTCATTCTCTGAAACATGTGTGTCCCATGAAGGCCAGCTGCACACTAGCCATCTCTTTCTTGTACTGCCCAATCCAAATTAATCCACTGACATGACAGATCAGTATAGTGGTCTCTGGGGGCTTCTAGGAGGTCCAGATCTCTTCAGACTCTATTATAAGAGAGGGCAGGAGAGTCAATAGCCCTGAAGTAAAACTGTAAATAAATATTACTGTCTATCCCACAGGAGTACAACCTGTTTATGATCCCCTATTGTAATTGAAGTTCAGAAAACACTTCACAAATCAGTGGCCACCTATCATGTTCCTGAAACCTTATTACTGTGCTCTAGCGCTGAACCTCATCTACCACAGCAGCTGTGATTGGGACCACTACTTGGTTGAGCCTTTAGTCATCTACCATCACTCTCTGGGACCCAGCGGGTAACTGCAGAGGCCAGACAGGCAAATTAAATGGAGATACAACAAGGACCATCACCACTGTATACTTTAGTTCTTTAATGGTGGCACTAATCTTTGCTGTCCCCACCTTCTAGGATGCAATATGGTTTTAGATATACTATTGTGGTTTGGGAGAAAAGACACGTTCTGAAACCTCTCCTTGATCTTCTTTGGTAAGATAACTCTTACACACAAGTCAGAGACTCAGTGCGGGAATTATCCAAGCATATCAGTTCCAATTATGTACTCAGGGACTGGGAAAATGGCCAGTGAGTGAGTCCATGGATCCACTGGGTACACTGTGAACCAGACCTTAACTAGAGCCTCGTGTATTACTTGACACCCTTAAGCTTCCAATCTAACGGAGGGCTGAATAGATGCTTTGAGTCTCTAAGCATGAGATTTTGTGCCCAATAGCCTTCAAAATATATGGGCATTCACTTTTCCATAGTGTATAATTACCAGAGTAAATGGCCATAGAAGGACTTTGTAGAAGGACTTATGACAGGGTCCTTCCTATTACAGACTTGGGTACTCTTCAATGATAGGATTCTAATCACAAAATTGACTCAGTTCTGGAAATTTAGAAAAAGATTGTGACTTTTTTTTTGGGGGGGTGGTACCCCTGTTTCCTGATCTTGCATTCTTGCCTTTTCCTTTTTATTTTCTCACTCTCTCTCTATAAATGTTAAACACCATCTTTATTAATGGTCTATTTTGTCCCTACAAATGGAATGACATCTTCTCAATCCCCTGTGGGTCAGGCCTCCTTAGCTGCCCCTCCGATCTTGATGGTTGTTAATTGTGGCCTCCTGGCTTCTAGAGTTTGAGTCCATCCCTTCCATGGATATTAAGAATGCCAGATCTTTGACTATCTGTCCTGCAATCTGCTATAGCCATGGAGTCATATGTGATTGACAGAGTCTTTAGCTAATACTAGACCAAAAACCTGCCGCAAGAATTATGTTGTAATCATAGATATCCCAAAACTAGCTTTCTCATATTAACTCCTTATAGTAGTGGGTATATGTATTTTAGAAATGTTTTCTTTTTTCAAATTTCTTTAGTTGCAGAATCACAACTACTGATACTTTTCTTTGATTTTAATAAAAATATTGATAATATAGTAGAAATCTTTTCTTTAAGAGTTAAACTTTCTCAGGGAAGTATCCTAGGAACAGATCATCTTGAACAAATGTGGTTGACATAAGGGTATTTAAAGTTCTATATGGATGGATATTTGTAGTGTGATAATTTTAGATCTATTCTTAATGTAAAAGATTAAAAATTACCTCATCAAACCTACTGCTTCATAGGCATTGGATGTATTTTTACGTAAAAATGTTAAAATCTCTTTAAAAAAAACATAGTAGTACACCATTACACAACCATAAGTTTGTTAAAATTTGAAAACAATAAATTAAAGAAAAATCTAAGGTACATAACAGAATAGGTATAAAGAAGTATTTCTAAAGTTGAACATATGATTAATCTGTGATTCAGTAATTCTGTTTCTGGTTATATATCTCCTCCCTCAAAAAAACTGTTTATTTTGTCAAAGACACACTCAAAAATATTACCAGCTGCCTTACTCTCGCTAGCCAAAGGCTGAAAACAGCTCGAATGGTGTACGCACACGATGGGTTACACCACAATGGAGAAAACAAGCTGTTGCTACTCATCGGAGTATGCATGACTTTTAAAGACATATTGTTGAACAAAAGAAGCCAAGCACCAACAAAGGCACCAACTAAATGATTCTATTTACACAAATTTCAAAAGCAGGAAAAACTAAGCTATAGTGTCAGAAGTGAAGAGGATAGTGAAGAATACAGACTCAGTGGCGAAACCAGGGAGCCCACGGGGGACTGGAAACCTATACTTTGATCTGAGTGGTCCATGCATATTTAAAAATTCCTTGAATTGTACCCTTAAGATTTGGACATTCTTACTGTATAAAGTTAATACTTCAATGAAAGAAAATGAACAGACAGCTATGGTAATAAAATAAGCATCATCATCATCATCGAACAGTTGGCCAATTTGGAGGAAAAAGAAATAATTCAACCTCAGTTCTCATTTTATGAATAGTAAAACTAAGATTCAAAGAAGTTTAAGTGATTTGCTTAAATGCATGCCATGAGTTGGGGAAAGAATTTGGACTAAAGTCCCTGTCTCGCCCTCAGAATGGGAGAAAATATTTGCCAACGAAGCAGCTGACAAACTATGAATCTCCAAAATATACAAGCAGCTCATGCAGCTTAATACATAAAAGCAAATAACCCGATTCAAAAATGGGTGGAAGACCTAAATAGACATTTCTCCAAAGAAGACATGCAGATGGCCAACAAACACATGAAAAGATGCTCAACATCACTAATCATCAGAGAAATGCAAGTCAAAGGCACAATGAGGTATCACCTCACACCAGTCAGAATGGTCATCATCAAAAAATCTAGAAACCATAAATGCTGGAGAGTGTGTGGAGAAAAGGGAACCCTCCTGCACTGTTGGTGGGAATGTAAATTGGTACAGCCACTATGGAAAATAGTATGGAGGTTCCTTAAAAAACTAAAAATAGAACTACCATATGATCCAGCAATCCCACTCCTAGGCATATACCCGGAGAAAACCATAATCCAGAAAGAAATATGTACCACAATGTTCATTGCAGCACTATTGCAATAGCCAGGACATGGAAGCAATCTAAATGCCCATCAACAGATGAATGGATAAAGAAGATGTGGCACATATATACAATGGAATATTACTCTGCCATAAGAAGGAATGAAACTGAGTTATTTGTAATGAGGTGGATAGACCTAGAGTCTGTCATACAGAGTGAAGTAAGCCAGAAGGAGAAAAACAAATACCATATTCTAACTCATATCTATGGAATCTAAAAAACTGGTACAGATGAACCCAGTGACAGGGCAAGAATAAAGATGCAGATGTAGAGAACGGACATGAGGACAGGGGGTGGGGGTGGGGGGGCAACGGGAAAGCTGGGACGAAGTTAGAGAGTAGCATTGACATATACACACTACCAAATGTAAAATAGATAGCTAGTGCGAAGCTGTTGCATAACACAGGGAGATCAACTCTATGATGGGTGATAACTTAGAGGGCTGGGGTAGGGAAGGTGGGAAGGAGTCGCGGGCGGGAGGGGATATGGAGATATATGTATAAATACAGCTGATTCACATTGTTGTACAGCAAAACTGGCACAACAGTGTAAAGCAATTATATTCCAATAAAGAGCTTAAAAAAACAAACAAAAAATATACATAACATTTATTTAAAAAAATTAAGTACCTGTCTCTTTTCTCTCTTTGATTTTATTTCCGTGATAGGAGTGTTCCATCAGAAATTTAGTAACATGTATTTAGGTTCAGAAAAAAAATAGTATAGGGAGTTACAGACAAACTTGGTTTTGGTATTGGTTGTAGAGAGAATGATGGCAAATGTCAAATTGTGTGTCTTACATCGCTGAGCAAGAACAACAAAGCCCAATGTGTCTGCGTTTAAGTTGCTGTGGTTGTGTATTGGAAAGGGTACTAGCCAGTGATGAATTGCACACATGTTAAAGGAAAGAAGTATTTAATGGAGGCCAAAAATATGGAAGCCCTGAAATATGATCCCTGGAAAATATGGAAGACTTAATTGCTTCTCTGTTGCACATTTATATTTGGCTAAACTGGCTTCAAGTTTAACTTCCCTCTTCTTGGATTTGCATCAATGCAGTTTTAACTGTTCTGCTCTAAAAATCCAGATTTGCTGTTTTATACAACAGCAAGCTCCTATTTGAACACAGAGAATGTGCTAGAAAGAGCCTCAAGCACTAAAAGTCCAGCATGTCATAAATGTTTAGCATCAAAGAAATTCAACGAGGTAGTTACTCTGATGTGCTACCTAATAGGAAGAAAACTGGCAAACAAATAATTTTGGTGCCCTCCAAAAACAAAGGAAAATATGAAAAAATACTGAGCATATTGCATTCACTTTCTTTTCACATTTAACATTTAGAAGCTCTACAATTATTTCATAGTTAATTTAACACCTTGATAATATAGTTCTTTCAAATCATACTTTATCATTTCTCTACAACCTGCTTCCCTAAGATAATCTATTAGGTTGACAATGGCAACAGATGTTAAATTTGGAGTTTCTTTCATGCTGACTTCATTGTAAATTATCAGAAATCTTAAATAAATTTAATCTAAAATTTAACAAAAAGACACAAGTGGTTTAATAAAATAATTTATTAAAAGAGGCTGTTTTCTCAACTTGGATATAAAAGTGTTTATAATTTGACTTTGAAGGTAAATGAAAACACAGATTTTACAAATTGGACGAGATTAAGTATACCCAGGAAGTTCTTCTGAGCATGGGGTCTAACCACTACCAAGCTTGAAGTGTGCTAACTTTTTTCCAAGGCTACATACCGTATTGGAAATACTTTTCCTTCTTAGACTAATCCTTTCCTTAGGTTGCTCAACTCTGTATCACTTTGAAATTGTCATGTAAAAGATAAAGAGACACAGAATTCTGATTATGTAGGGAACACTTATGAGCTGTATCTCCCACAGGGTCTCTACTATAGGGACTTTTTACATATTAACCTTCATTACGATATCGAGAGAGGCATCTTGTCAAAGTCTTTATCTATCTTCTATGTCTATATTCATTAAAACTTTGATTAATAGGAACTTAAGATCCAAAAGCCTCAATTAACTGATTTTTTTCTGTGTTCCACTTTTAAGAGAAAAAAGTAATTTATTAAAAGAAAAAAAGATAACTTCAGGGTTTTATTATAAAACCTCAACTTTCAGCCTCTTTTTCAAATCAGTGAGTCTTTCTATTTACCAGGCCATCTGCATATCAGGTATTTTTGACAATAGAGGAAATTCAGAGATCACTGCCTTCTAAATGCTCAAGTCCAACAGGAAGGACAGATATGTAAAATTTACAGAGTGAAAGGCAAGAAAGATGGATCAATTCTACTTGGAAAAGAGGAAGAAAAGTGTTAGGAAGACTTAAGAAGAGAGCCAATTTTTCTAGTACGTCCTATTTCTTCTCTAATTATATTACTTTAAAATGATTCTGAAGTCCTCCAAATCATAAATCACCAAAGATTAAATAGTGCTCATTTTGTACTAAGGAAGAAAAGTATATTAAATATAATTATATATAATTAATAAATACCAAAAGTATGGAAATCAGTACATATCTAACAAGAACACTGATCAACTACTTTAACCTCATACCTGTGAAAGGTTTTCTCTCATATAGTCAACACAACATCTCTTTCTCTGATAAAAGTGTAATTCATGGGATGTAATCATAAATCAACTATTTTTTTCACTGTCCCTTTAAATTCATTCTCTAGAGCAGGGTTTTCCCATGCTGCTATTAGTTAGTGCTATTTTTAAATTTTTATTTATTTTTTACTTTCAAGTAATCAAAAGTTCTCTGGGTAGTAATTAATGTCTAGTCCAGTACATATTAAAATAATATACAGTCAAACTGTATTGCAAGCTACTATCAGTTTTTTTGTTGGGAATGCTGTAGGAGAGAGGGGTGGTGTAGCCTCCTTTTCTCTCTCCACTTTTCTTTCTTTCTATTATCCATTTTGTTATCAGCCTTTTTTTTTTTTTTTTTTTTTTTTGACTCTGTGTAGGGTCTGGGATTGAGCTTGAGGGAGGTAGAAAAGGAAGAGAGTTCAGGGAACATGGAAAGAATGGTTGGACCAACCCTGAACTAAAAGTTTGCTTTGGCTACTGTAAGTTTCTAATGATGACACTTTCTTTTAATGGTGCTACGTTGAATTCCTTGGAAATCACTCATATGCCAACTTGAAGGACATTTTGCACATCCATACCATTAAAAAGACTGAGGACCTCTCTCTCTTCGATGACCCTTTACATCTTCATCAGCCCTGAAGCACCTGAAATTCCTTATTTCTAGTTTATGCTTCCTTATAGAGGAGACTGGTAGCTAACCACCAAAGAGGCATACTCCTCTTTCATGCTGTAGAAGTGCAGTGGTGTCTTAGCCAGGGGCTACATTTTGGGGCATTCTTTTTGCATCTATGTGGACCTTGTGATCTGAAAAGACCCAATGCATATCAGTTCTGGATCAACAGTAGATAAGAAGATGTGCCTTTCCAGCATCCAGCTAAATGAGGAGAAAGAGTCTAAAAGTCTAGAGTAGCCATGTGTTAGAAGGGCCTTGGATTCCTAAATGATTGCAAGGAAGAAAGCCTTCTTCCTATCTGCCTGGACTTAATTTGAGCAGAAATAAAATTGTATTTGTTAAGTCTCTGAAAGTGTACCACGTATGTCTTTACAACGACAATCTAGTGTTACTGTAATGAAAACATCCCTCCATGAAGCTACAGGTCTGAGTAGTGTTACTGCTTATATTTGTTGATCATGGTCCAAATCTGGTCAAAGGTAAACATGCCACACTGTCTTCCCTGAGAAAATCTGGGCACACAGGTTGCTCAAGGCAGCCACTTCTCCTTTGCGTTGTTGTCGAAGTAGTCAACAGCTACGTTTTGTTCTTTCAATTTTCCAGGTTGGAAGTTGCACATACTGCCACTGAGATTCCAAGAGTGTATGTAATCAACTATCAAGTGATCTCCTAAAAGCTCTTTTTTCTTAATCCCCACTTCCTTCCAGAAGGTTTTGAGGGTCACAAAACCACCCTTCTACCTTCTTTTGCGAGTCCTTGGCAGATGTCTTGCAACTTACATTAAAATGTGGAATCTATTTCCAGTGGGCTTCAAACAGCACTTCTATTTCAACTTTATTTTGTATTCATAAAGCACTCTGAAATAGTCAAAACAATATCACATTTACTTATTTATTTGATTTTACAACAATATCTATAAAATAATTTAGAGGCATCCCAAAGAAGCAACTATTGAAAGTTATGTTGGGGGGAGTTATTTGTCCCCAAGATTTCTTGAATCTGCCAGTTACACTTTCTCAAAACCACTCTAAAATGACTTTCATGCATTTATATTATTTAAGGAGAAAAGGGTTCAAAGTCTTTAAAACAATGAGAGTAAAATTTTTTTTCTGCTTTCAGCAAATGGCAAGTGTGTTAGAATAGTAGTGAGGAATGAAACAGAAAGAAAAAAATGAGAGGAGAAAAGAACCTAATATCACATAACACAATGATATTTAAAAGGTACTCATTAAATTTCATAGCATGCTATCCAATATATCTGTTCTTTAATTTATCCTGCATGTAGTGTCTTCTCATTTGTTGTTAGGAGGTGAAAGGAACTCTCCTCAATAATTTGTGTCTTGTAATTGATTTCTAAGTAGTGCAGGGTGAAGAGAGGTCAACAATAAAACTAAGGGGAAAAAATGCCAGCACTGAGTATGGGAATCCTACCAGGAGAAGAGAGAGGCTTTCTTAATTATACCGAAGCTTAATCCTCAAGGCATCATCAACTAACCTGGCAAATCAAAACTCCCAGCGTTAAGTTCAAGGACAAACAGCAATGAATTACAGAATGCCAGGCTCTGGTAATCCAGGCAATGGTCTCTTCTAACCCCTCTGCATCCTATCATTTCGTCTGGTTTCTAAATGAGGACACAAACACCTGTTCCAGCAGCAGGTGGCATTTGTTTATTATAGCTTTACCTGCTGGGTTTTAATCAGTCTGCAGCTGTAGGAACCCGCTTAAATAACAGTTTATAGGATCAGGTTTTTACAGAATGGTATTTTTCCATGAGGAGGCAAAGTTTCATACAACACTTTCATCACACACAAAACGCCATATAAGTGGCTTTTATTTCTCCATTTCTCTTCCCCTAACATTTAGGACTACTAATTAGTGAATCATTTCACATGCAGAGTTGGAAAGCTAAGCTCTTATTCTTTTGCCTTCAAGGAGATTCCATGTTATGTGCTGTCATTACAAAATTCCTGTTTCTTAGGAAGAAAACAACCAACCTCTCTGTGCTTGTGCTGGTTCTCTCTTGTAAGCCTCAGAAGGATTGTTAAGGCAACATCCATCTTACAGGGAAAAACAATAATTAAAAAAATCAATAAGAAAAAACCCCACTACATTTGGATGAGGATGAATCTCTGTACTCAAACTCCATAACAACTCTTTAAAAAGCACATGAGAGTTTTAAAATGACTAAATACCATGAGGTAAAACAGAAAATGTTATGAGAAGTGAATTTCCTTCTTGATGATGTTGAGATTTTTTATAAATGCAGTTTTTTCTCAAATTATTTTTAGAAATTACATGTGTTTTTTTCTACTCCTTTTGGAAGATGATCACCAATTAATATTGGCAGAGCATTGATGTAATTGATGGCTAAATCAATGAAAATATATTGGTTACTCTGAACCTCTTTGGGAGAGTAACACTTTCACTCATATTTGAAGCACTCATATTTCAGTGCTTAGCAGAAATGTTACAAAAATTAGAACTGTTTAAAATCTTTGATAAGTGAATGGATGAGTGTATACTCAGGTCTCTCTCTCTCCCCATCAATGCCTTTACACAGATGCCATATTTCTATAGAGAAACTGGATATTAACCCCTTATCAGATATACGGTTTATGAATATTTTTGTTCTATTTCATAGGTTGTCTTTTCATTCTGTTTATTGTTTACTTTGCTGTCCAGAGCTTTTTAGATTGATGTAGTCCCACTTGCATAGTATTGATTTGTTGCTGCGCTTTAGGTGTCATATCCAAAATTATTGCTAAGACTCACATCAGGAAGCATTTTTCCTATATTTTCTTCTAGGAGTTTCATGGCTTAAGGTCTTACATTAAAGTCTAGTCCATTTAGTTTTAATTTTTTTGTGAGTGGTATAAGATAAGGATCTAGTTTTATAATAATCTACCATTTCAAAACAACTAAATGTATATTTTTAGAAAGTTATTCAAGATCTGAAAAACCACATAAATCAGAAATATTCAAAAATTAAGTAATGAAAAAATTAAAGAGAAATAATTTATAAAGAGTAATCAAAAAAGAAAACCTAATAAGAAAAATCATGAGATAATGCCTTGAAGGGAATAGAAAGAGACAGAGAATAAACTTATAGAAATTAAAAAAAAATGTTGAAGGAGATAAAAGTCTTGAAAGTAGCAAATACTTAATAAAGGCAAGGAATATATTACATATGGACAATAGGAACCCTCAAAGAATAAAACCAAAGTAATACAGCAATATAGAGCAAAGCTAGAAAGCAATGTAAACATCATGAAAATTTTAAAAGTTGCTTGAAACAATATATTGAAAGGGCACACACAAAAGAAAGGACACGTTGTGTGCCTAAAAATATCTGCTCAGAAAAAAACTAAAATCAAGATATATTTTTTAAAAATTATTGATGTATTTAGAAAAATAAAAACTTGCATCTAGGCAAAATAAGCAATAATTTGCAAGAAAAAAGATAATTAGATTAACCTCATTTTTTTAAATTAATTTTTATTGGGATGTAGTTGATTTATAATGTTGTGTTAGTTTCTGCTGTATAGGAAAGTGAATCAGTTATACATATGCATATATCCACTCTTTTTTAGGTTTTTTTTCCCATATAGGTCATTACAGAGTACTGAGTAAAGTTTCCTGTGCTATACAGTAGGTTCTTATTAGTTATCTATTTTATATATAGTAGTGTGTATATGTCAATCCCAATCTCACTATGTAGCACTCCCTTCCCCTTCCTCTCCTGGTAACCATAAGTTTGTTTTCTACATCTGTACTCTATTTCTGTTTTGTAAATAGGTTCCACATAGAAGTGATATCATATAATATTTGTCTTTCTCTGTCTAACTTACCTCACTCAGTAGGACAATTTCTAGGTCTATCCATGTTGCTGCAAATGGCATTATTTTGTTATTTTTTATGACTTATCCTCATATGTTTTTTAAGAGCAATGCATTTGCTTCAAGAAAATAGAGAACAGTATTTAAGATGTTTAAAGGTTGAAAATGTCCAAGGAGTTTACACTGAGTAAAAGGTAAAAGTAACTCTCAATGATAAAGGGTGGAGATAAGTTATTATCAACATGCAAGCACTTGGGAAATATTATTCCACTGCACCATTCCTGAAGAAAATACTAGAGAAAGAGCACCAGACCACAAAATGAATAGACACATTGACATAAGGAGTGAGAGTGAGAATTAGATATGTGGTCACTTCTGGACCTAAGACTGTATAATAGTAAAGGGAGAATGTCATGAATAATAGCTATATGTCATGACTATGCATGTGTGTCACTACATAAATGTGGAGGTAGAGATTGGGGAGGGTGAAGGCAGAAAAAGTTACTATTTTATCAATTATATTGCTTATTTTAAGAATATTGCTACTATGGATGTCTGCATAATATTATTCTGAGACCACTGCATGTGTGATTTGCAATTAAAAATGAATAATTAATAATATATACATTTATCATCCGCTGTGCCTTGGAAAACAAGGATTCTCTGTGTGGAAGAAAGGAAAAGAAGAGCTAAGGTAACACAGAAGTCTTCAAATACAACCTCATATCCTGAATTTGAATTAAAAGTACTACAATTGAGACTTCTTTTTTTTAAATTATGTAAAACATTTCTAAAAGATTCAGGTATCAACTTGAAGAAGCTCACAATGACCAAAGGTGAGAAATTTGAGCTTTGAAAATTATAAGGTTTGCTGTGGAATGAAACTCATGAAATTCATTTAAATTCAGTATATACATATATATGTATGCCTATGTATACAATCACATTGATTAGTTCTGGAGGATAATAAATTTTCTCATCTTGAAAGCTGGCAAATTAGGAAAGTAATCAAATGTTTATTCTCTCTTTCCTGTATCTATTAAAAACTGTCTAAGCAAATAGTTGATGATCAGGAGTTTCTTTTTGTAAAAGTATTCAGCAAAGAGATGAAAATGACATGGATAGAATTTGACTGTCGGCTGTTTCCCGCCTCTGATGGATCTCACATTGAACGACAAGCAGGTATTAGCAAAGACAAAAGAGAAATCCCACACATTATGTGCCTCCTAATAAAAACAAACCAACAAACCAAAAAGCAACAGCAACAATGAAAATTTCTAGTCTTGCCAATTAATTATACTTTGGAAATTGGTCTGGAGAAGCCTCTAGTCCCCTATTCTCTGTAAAAAGTGCCACTATCTACCCACTTGCTCAAACAAAAGTTCTAAGAATCACCCTGCATTTCCTTTTTTCCTTATTCCCTTAATCTTGCATTTAATCCATCAACTAGCTTCATGAGGACAAAGACATGTCTATTTATCACTGATGGAAACCCTGGCTACACACTGCCTGTCACAAGCTAGATTCTGAGGGGAAAAAATGTGAATATATGATGAATGAATAAAAATATATTGGTCATCATAGGTAATAATTTTCTTTCAAAAATAATTCATACTTCTAGATTGGAATTATAATATTATAGTTAAGAGTCTAGGCTCCACTGAATTCCAATCTATTCTCTACCACTTACATGTTCCTAGATCAAGCTCTGTGCATTATTTTGCTTATCGGCAAATTGGGTATAACATTGGCACTTATGGATAGTTTGGAAAATAAAATGAGTTAATATGTGTAAAGTACTCAAAATGATGTTTTGGCACATAGTGAGGGCAAACTAAATGTAGCTTAAAAATATGTTGCTTATACTCACGTTGCAAATGTAAGTGTATTTATTCACATGATTTTGGTCTAAATCTTTAAGAACGCATGATCTTGGTATGACTGTGATAGGTTCCTTCTTCTGGTTTTTTCTTCTATTAGAGTTTCACATTCTTTGAAAATGGTTTTCTCTAAGCAACAACAGGATCAATGGTCAATGTACTGAATGGTGTCTGTCTGACTGCTGATACTACTGTAGGTGCAAGATTATTCTGATTCTTTCATTCACAAATTTAAAAGAGAGAAGTGTGTGATGTCTGGATTACGGAGGTGATAATAGTATAAATAGAAAAAAAAGTGACCTGAATGAAGCAGGGAATGTAGCGAGGAAGAGAATCACATCACATAGCAACTAATTAGATGTGAGTAAGATGAGAACAAAGAAGGGAGTTAGGGAGGGTAGAAAGAAGGGAGGGAGGAAGAGAGATTTAAAAAAATCAAGGATTCAAGGAATGATAGTAATACTATTCATTTATTCATTGATATAGGAGAGATGAAAAAAAAGGTACTTCCTGGGGATTCCTAGGTGGTACAGTGGTTAAGAATCCACCTGCCAATGCAGGGGACACGGGTTCGAGTCCTGCTCCAGGAAGATCCCACATGCAGTGGAGCAAAAGCCTCTGTGCCACAACTATTGAGCCCATGTACCACAACTACTGAAGCCCACGTGCCTAGAGCCCGTGCTCTGCAACAAGAGAAGCCCCCGCTTGCTGCAACTAGAGAAAGCCCGCATGCAGCAACGGAGACCCAACACAGACAATAAATAAATAAATAAATAAATAAATAAATAAATATACTAAAAAAAAAAAGAAAAAAAGGTACTTCATTGGGACTTGATCTGGAGATTTGCCTGAAACTTTTGTCACAATTCTATCTGGACATATCTATGGTTTAGGATGAAAACCATACTCGTAGATATAGTATAAATAAAGGGTAGTCTAAATCCTGAAAGCAGATAAAATTTCAGACACATGAAATGATAAAAAAAAAAATAGAAGACTGCAGAGAAGACAGCATCAGAGAGTGGAAGAAAAGAGGCTGGGAGAACAGGAAGAGAGTCACAAGAAAACGTCTTCACGGGGATAAGTTGTTGTAAAAACATAAAGAAGAAGGGAGGCTACAGGGAGCAAGCTGCCACCAGAAAGCAGAGCTAGAAGAGGGCCACTAGGAGGTAACAGGGTAGGTTGATTGCTAGGCATTGGTGATAAACCAGAGAATCATGTCAGAAGGTGTGCGGCCACAGAAAATACGTAGGGGGAGAAAATAAAGAAGCCATTTGTGTGCATGACTCTTTCTTAAATTATAACGGTGAGAGTCTACACTTGGTGGGGAAATACAGTTGAGGATTTTTTTCTGTAGAAAGGGCTTATTTAAGCTGGAGTTGAGGAGACAGAGACAGATGTTGAAAATGCAAAAAGAGAAAGATAATTTACGAACAGAAATATTGGGATTGGAACAGACATAGGCCAGACTAGAGAGGAACGTGGAGTCTCTAAGGGGTCCCTGAGGCCGCAACCCAGACACTGGATTCTCCTCTTAGCTCTGTTGCTGCTCAGCACAGAGGGCTAATTCACATCCTCTCTCTGAGCCTCAGCTTTTTCCTTCCAAAATGAATGTTTTGGACTTAATAATGAACAATGAAGTTTGCTTTCAGCAATAAAAGTGACACTTTTTCGTCGAGATATTTGTTGCCATTTGAGGACACAGTTATGAAGAAAGAAGGTGATTATAAATGAAAATCAAGGAGGAATTGTTAAGAGGTTGGCCTTAGTCAAGATGCTTCTACAATTTATTGAACTTTTATATTTTCTAAAGGTACAGGTATTACTCATACTTTGAAAAAAGTCCAGCAAAGTGAACCAAAACATATATATTCCATTTCCAACTATATTAAGTGGGAAAAATCTTTGAAGGTGAATATATTAAATAAATGTTAGCCTCAGAGCAACTCGAATATACTAGTGCTAGAAATATATATGCATTTGTTTTTTACAATCCTGGAAATTGTCTAGAATAATGTTTGCTAATCTCTCCTTCCCAAAGGTTAAATTTCCGCAACTTTTTCTGTAAAGGGAAAAATAGTAAAGATTCTAGCCTTGGGGGCCATATGGTTTCTGTTACAACTACACAACTCTGCCAGTGAAGCATGAAAGCAGAAACAGAAAGTACAAAAATGAATGGGCATGTTTGCCTTCTGATTAATTTTATGTACAAAAGCAGGTAAGGCTGGATTTGGTCTACAGGCTGGAGCTGACTAATTTCTGTATTGCTGGAATCTGTTAATTAAGAAGGGAGTAAGTGTGCCATTGTCTCTGGTTCATTTCAGAGCTTTCTATATGTCACAAATATTTGATGTAGTAAAGAAAATCCTTAAAATGTGTTGTGTTCTATATTTACCCGGATATTTAAACTTCAAAGCATCCTTTTGAAGGAAAGATTTTATTTTATTTTATTTATTTTATTTTTGGAAGGTTTTTTATCTGTAAAGATTCTTTTTTTTTTAATTTTTATTGGAGTATAGTTGATTTACAATGTTGTTAGTTTCTGCCGTACAGCAAAGTGAATTAGTTATACATATACATATATCCACTTTATTTTAGATTCTTTTCCCATGTAGGTCATTACAGAGTATTGAATAGAGTTCCCTGTGCTACACAGTACGTCCTTATTAGTTATCTATTTTATATATAGTAGTATGTATATGTCAATCCTAATCTCCCAGTTTATCCCACCCTCCCCCCGGTAATCATAAATTTGTTTTCTATATCTAAAGTATAGATTTTAAAAAATTTTATATCTGAAGACATTACAATGCAGTGAGATTAAATAATCTGAACAAGGCCACACAACCAAGAGTCACAGTCAGAATCTGAAAAAAAATAAAACACTTGATCTTTTCACTATATCATGCTTCATGCTGTAGAGAATCACTTTGGTGCTTCTTTTCTGGAATATTTAGAAGAGTGAGTTAGACATTGGATACATGATTTTTTGAAATTCAGTTTTCTACCCAAGATTTTCCTTAAGTATACTGCAAAGAAGTGGTGTTGAGTCTTGAAAGGGGAAACTGGTTTATCTTCCAACCAGGAAGATATTTCACTCCACAAGCAGTAGTCCAGAATTTTACTCCATAAGCATTAGTCCAGAGTTTTACTCCATAAGCATTAGTGACTTATAGGAACTGAAACTGTGGAGCAAGACTGAAATCCAAAGACAGTTGTTAGTTGCTGTTGACAGTGAAAGTGGAGCTCTACAAACAGTTCTGTGTGAGATTTTAATGTTCTGTTGGTTTGGGTGATTTTTTGCTTTCTCTCCTTATTTTTATCATTATTCATTTCCCAGAGACAGAGTAAAACAAGTTTCTTTGTTCTTCCTTCATTATATAACAGAAGGAAAAAAAAAAAAGGAAATTGCTCTGTTTTGAACTTTTGTCTTTGGATTTTATAACTGAGTAAGGATAGCACAAAGTATAAAAGGAAAGATTCTTATTGTTCTTTCACTACTTAACAAAAAGAAGCATCTTAACCCACGTTGTCAAAGATGTGGCCATTTTTAGGCAACTTTCTCTCCTCTCTGTTGTCCTTTCTCCTGGGAGAACAAAGTCATCACACAGTTCACTACATACTTTCCTTTGTCAAAGCAAAAGAAGATTATTAAGGTTTCATATGACCAGGGACCCTCTCATTTGGGCCATCTGTCTTTTTGTGCTTTCTTGAGGGCATAAAAAAAGAATTTTTTCCCCCTCTTTTCTCATTTAGTGTTTTATGGGATTGTGTGTTAAGCTGTATTTTAAGAATTTGAACAAGCGGAGACCCTGCCACTTTGAACATTTTTTTCTTTTCCTTTCGTGCTTGCCATTTCAGTTGGAGAAATCACACATACTTTTTTCCTCTAATAATATTAAGGGAAAGGCTATCTTAAGATTACCGCTGTCAAGGACAATTTTGTTCTCCCATTATTATTCTTACTTCAAGGATGTGATCTCGGGATTGATGTACACAGAAGCCTAAACTGCCAGGTGGACACTCACAAAAAATTAAATGACATACACCTGTTTCTTAAATGGCCAATTACACCTACACCAAGGTGAGATATTTTGCATCTTTGATAATAAATGGGAAGAAAAAAAGGGAGTGGGGTTGGAAAAGGGGCTCCCGCCTAACAAAAGAAAAATCTTAGCCTTTCAGCATATCTACGGTTGTTTAAAGTTTCCTCTTCTGAATTCATCTGAGAGAGGTAGGACAAGTATTTGTGATTATTATTTTCACAAGAAACCAAAATGAATTGACAAACTAAATATTTTGTAGGAAATCCATCAATATTTATTATTTGTAATAAAACAATACGTAATGATTCCTAGTCCATATGAAGTTATCACTGAAATAAAAGAAACAGCAGTACCAGACCATGAAGCCAGCTTAATTGCTACCTTTCCACTTTGGAAATTCTACATGCCTCTGCACCATTATTTTATAGCACAGCTACACTGGGTGATCATTATGATGACATTGACTTTAAATTATCCTAAAAAGTTATTACAGTAAGAATAGTTTGTTTGTTTGTTTGTTTCCCTGAGCAGGGATTGAACTTGGGCCCCGGCATTAAAAGCGCCTAGTCCCAATTACTGGACCACCAGGGAATTCCCCCAATAAGAATAGTTTTATGGATATTAATACCATGTTGATATTAATAATAACTTTCACCTATATATTCAGTGAGAAGTATAAGCCTCCTACTATGTGCCTGCCACTGTTATAGGCCCTGAGAAAGTTGAGGTGTAAAGGCAGACAGGTCTCTGCAACCAGGGACTCTATAGATTACACAAGATCATCTCAGTTTCTCATATCACAAGATTATTCTCATTGGTGTTTATTCAACCTCTGTTTATTGAGCTATACTCTGAGCACTATACTGTAAGGATGCAACACAATGGTGAAAGAAACATAACTTGTAGAAAAATATCAAAAATGCACACAAATAGACATTTGGAAGTTAAAGCTGCTGTTGATTTTAATAACTCAGCATATGATGATTGAGTAATTAATATGTGCTAGGATGCTGGTAGGCTCTTGGAATATAAAACAGGATAAATGAGACTTCTGTCCCAAAGAGATAGATCACTGACTTATAGTATGATGGGAATAAGTACAAGTTTCTGTGGGAACTCAGATGAGCATTCTTTAGGAGTCAAACAGTCTTATTAGAAATGATTCCATAGCTAAGAGCTAAAAATAATAGAAATCAGGTGAGAAGAGGAATTCAAACCTTTTAGCATGTTTCAAGGTGATAACAAAGGCAAAGTTCTGTAGGAAAGAGTGAGCATACTCACATTCACGGGCCCTGGTAACAATCACTCAGTATAGCTGGGCTTAGATGTCAGGATGTGGTCTGATGCAATAAGGTCAGAAACATTAGCAGAAGCCTTATAAGTTTGTAAAGGTCCTTGTCAGCTATAATACGCTGCTTGAACTTTCTACTGAGGGCATTATGAATATGAAGAGAACTAATAAGACCAGAACACAGCATAGTGGTATCTCTTCTGGTGACTACCAACTCATACCAAGCTTTTTCCTTGAAAAGCACCAAATATATTGATTTAGGTCTTCACCAATCACTTCTAAGCTCCATTATCCTGCTTTTTTGGCCATAACTGATTTATCCAGATATAGATACCTGACCCCAGTCGGTGCTGTTGAAACTAGCAATGGAGTAACAACCACAAAAATACAAACATGAAGAACAGGCAAACAGACTGGTATATCATCAGATTTGTCACGTTGCCAGTATCACAAGAAAGACAAAGCCCATAAATTCCTGCTTCTGGAATTGCTGGAGTGATCCTGACTCCTTTCCTTCCCAAATTTCACAGTTTGTCTTTTTGTTTTAATGGGTTATTTTAGTGTTTATACATTCTCTTGTTGAATAAGAGTTAGCAGCAGTTTCCATGGTTAGCAAATAATCCTAATTACTACTAGGCATGCTGAAATGTTATCTTTTCTAAGAAATCTTTCCCAACTCCTCAAGTTTGAATTATCTTACTCCTTCTTTGTGGTCACATGGAACCCTCTGCTTTTCCCTACCATAAGACTCATTAAATAATCTTGTAATGAATTTTAATTAAACTTTCTTATGACTAATCCTTACTCTGTCCGAGGCATGACTTTAACTTCCTTGTGACCAGGTACCATTTCTTATCTATCCCTATCTTCCTAGCACTTAGTAAAGAATCTGACAGATAGTAGGAGCTCATTAAATGTTTGCCAAGTATTGGATAAATGAATATGGTTATTTGAAAGGGAATACCCAGGCAAGAAACAATTTAGGTCATATCAGCAAAAACTTAAAATTTTCTATTCTGTGAACAATATTCTTGGGGCAAGAGAGAAACTGAAGACTCAGTTATGACCTTGTGTGTTCTTACTCTTGCAATAAGATATGAGCAAATAGGATAAAGTTGACCCTTGCACAATGAAGGGGTTAATACCCATATCACTCATGGTTGGTCCACCATATCCGTGGTTCCTCTTTATCTGCAGATTCAACCAACCACAGACCATGTAGTACTACAGTATTTACTATTGAAAAATATCCACCTATAAGTGGACCAGTGCAGTTCAAATCTGTGTTGTTTGAGGGTCAACTGTAATTTAAATTTACTTCAAGGGTACAATGATAAGCAGGATAAAACTGTCTTTCTTCTCATGGAAGTTCTTATCCTTCTCTTTTCAAATTTCCTGGTTATTGTCTAGTTTCTTAGGTACTTCTGCTAACTGGGAAGCAATTTAAATTAGATTATTCCAGATCTTTTAAAAGTTTATATATGTCATTCTTAATTAATGAAATGGAAACTTGACCTTTGTAATAGTCTGATGAACTTGGTTAATATGATGCTATCCCTGGAACATGATTCATTATTAGTGTGCTATTAGATGCACAAAGACATAAAAAAATGAGATTGAAGAACTGAGAACCATATCTTGGGGAATACCTAAGTCAGTAAGGTTTTCCCACCCCCTGAAGCCCTAGAAAAGATCTGGTCAAACTGTCCCTAATTATAAACTTTCCATACAGTTATATGGAATATATTCCTTCAGAATGAATCACACTTAGAACATTAGGGGTATGAGATGTGCGATCCAGGCCAGGAGTGCTAATGGAGGTCATAAAGGGGTATTTTGCCTCTGGAGTGCAAGCTGGTAATTAGTACCACTCATTCCAAACCGGATTAGTGAGTGGTTCCAAAAGGAGCCCCGACCAATTATTTTTAAAGGCCCTATTTTTGCTTATTGTTCTTGGTGACATTTTGCCTTTAGTGCATAATGGAGCCTTCAAGAAGAAGCTGTTTTCATTACCTTTTTTAAAAAACAGGTTACCAAGAGGGTTAAAATATTTTTGTCCAGTTACCACTTCCCCTTGTCATCTAAGGCAGTTAGCAGTCAGCATGAGAGAGTGATACTGGAAAGATAATGCCTAACCATACCACACTACCCCTCAAAAGAACAAGATGCATAGAAAACACATGTTCCTTCTGAGATTGACTTTCATTTCCCTCTTGTACTTAGCTTAGAATCTAGCAGATATTGGTAGCAACCATTTCAGAAAAGAAAGTAGTGACAAATACAGGGATAACGTTGAAAAGGGCCCCATGTTGGACCGAGAGTTTTTGTTCTATTTCATTAGTTGCTCTTTCTCTGAGTGATCATTGGCAATGACTTGCCTCATTCTGACAGTCAAATGCAGTCTACTGCATTGGATACCTGAAATGATTTAAAGAAAAGGAATGATTTGAAACTATTATGAAAGGAAAAGAAGGGCATTTCACATTATTGTTAGAATTCTAGGCAACAATGGAAATCAATACAAAGGAAGTTAACAGGTCATTCTCACAGCCACTAGACTGGGGTAAGTACTTTATGCACATCACAGAATAGAATTCTCACAAAAGCACCAAAAAGTGGGTGTTATTAGTTCCATTTTACAAATGTGAAAATGGAGGTCTAGAGAGTTTAATTAACTTGCCTGAGATAACTTAGAGTGTAAGTGAAGGATCAGGGTTTGAAGCCACACATGGCTACGCATGCACTAGATTATAATTCTGATGTCAGCTTCTGAACACACAAAAGAGAAAACACTGAGGAAAGGGATAATTTTGAAAACATCACATGAACAAAAGAATGTACTAGGGCAATTACTTATGCTAAGGGATCTTTTTAGGTGTGATGCAGTGAAAGAATTCTTTAACCAAGCAAGTTTAAGAAATCCTGAATTAAAGAAATAAATCAAGTTTCTTTGATATAGGACTTCTTGTATCCTTTAATATGAATTACACATTTCTAGGACTGTATAGTGGATGCAACCTTTTTTGACACATGTGACTAAGAAACGATTTTTTAGAAATATCTTACGAGATTAGTTCTCTGTGAAATATAATACATTGTGAGATACTTATATACAGAAAGGAAGTATGACATCAAAGATTCTCTGGTATTTGTGCTGAATGAGGGCAATCCACATTAATTACAGAAATCTAGAAAATTATTGTCCTAGGGATTGGGTATGAGGGTAGAGATTGGAATAAATATTGAATAGTCTGTATTATTAGCAGAACTCTTCTGCATTTACTCCTTTTTCTAGGCACTGAAATGTGTCTAGATCCTGTCTTTAGGGGCATCACTGTTTAACTCAGTGGTCTGTAATGAAAGGAATCACCGAAGAAGCTCTTCTAAGGCCCACATTCTCTTACTTACGGAGTGCCAAATTCATTTCATACATTAACACATTTAATTTTACAGTAGCTCAATGAGGTAGATGTTTACATTGTCTCTTTTCCACAGATGAGTAAACTAAGTAGATATGAGATTCACTTGCCCAATATTCTATAAATATAATGTGGTAGTACCAGAATTCAAACTCAGATCTATAACCTAGCCTTTGAGAATTACGCCAGAATACAAAATTTTATAGGCATGGGAATTCCTGGTAGTAAGTGAACCATGGAATTGTTTCCAACTCAAGCAGTCTGACTCAATATATGGATATATGGAGATGTCTAGGAAAATACATTTTTACAAAGCACCCAAGGAGATTTTCACGCTGATGACTCACAGACAACATGTTGAGAAACAAAATGCTTGTCCATACTGTATTCCATAGGCGAAACCTTAATTTATTGTATAATCTATAACTTAACCTCTACAACTTTTAAACAAGCAGCCACTCAAACTTTACTATGAAAAAATACTTAGGCAGTCCTTCTGTTTCAGATATAATATTTGTACTTTCTGGTTTGCTAGTGAATGTTAACCCATTCTCAGGCCACAGGCAGTCTCACTAACATTTGTCAAGTATATTGGAAATAAAAGACAAAGAAATAGAATATGGATGGACACACAAAAATCTACCACTTCTTTTTTATAATTAAAGTAAAAAATCTACCACTTCAACTGAAAATCTTCAACATGATATTCTCCTACTAGTTGCTCAGTAGACACAATTTAAATACAAATAGTTGACCTGCATATTATTTGCAAAGGAAAAGACGACAAAAAATACTCAAGAAACTCTCAAGCTCTCCCAATACTGTTATTAATGGTAAGGATCTGTTCAGTGTCCTTCAATGTAGTGAATTATCAGTAAAGGACCCTGAAAAGCGACTTAGTTAAAAGACCGCTAGCCTTGAACAAGTCACCTACCTTCTCTTGTGTCCCTTTTCTGATCATTCAAATACAAAGCCAATAATTCAATTATAAAATTATCTTCTATCAGGCATTTAATATGGATGCCATTGTGTGTTAAGTGCTTTATTTATATATCATCTAATTTTTATTCCTCATTACAAAATCAGGTGATGCAGTCCCTTTCTTCACTTTACAGTAGATGTAACTAGGGCATTGAAGAGTAAATGCTTTGGCAAGTGACTTGGGCAACAAATGGTTAAGTTGGGTCTTAAACTCAGGCATTTCAGTTACCAAACCTATTTTCTGGAAAGGATATTACAGACTTTACTTATATACGAGATTAATAACCACTCCTTTAGCCATATAATTCTTTGATATTAAAAGCGTTAAAATAAAAACACTACCTTAAGGCTATAGAAGAATTCATGTCACTTCTGATAATTGACTCACATATTAATAAGTCATTTTAGATTGAGAAAATATGGCTCTGAATTGCATAGAAAATCAGGAAGAAATTTTGCTTTATATTTCATACATTTTGACAATTATAATTGGTAGAAATAATAATGAGAATAATGATTATTCTTCAGTTTGATTTGTTAACTACCTATTTCCTGCCTGTAACCTTACCAAAGAGAAATATAGCAAATCCTAAAGAACGGCTTTGCTATTATAATATTAGACTTCTCTAATTTTTCTTTGACCTCTTTGAATAAGGTTTCTTATCTGGGAATCTGACCAAAACTCTTCATCTTGGTATTTTTGATATACTCTAGGCACAGGAAAAGAGCCAAATTTTCAAGTTTATTATTTTAGCTCATTTAAGTTGCTTCTGATACCAAGGCAGAAGTGATTATATTCCCAGAGGATAGAGTACCATCCATGACATGATTGTGTAAATTCTCAGAGATGATGACTTTCATATTCATTCTTAGCTTATCATTGAGACATTGAGCTGGAATAAACTTTAGAGCTCAGACAGTCTGATACTTTTATAAATAGCAGCATAAAGAAAGAAGGAAGGTAGTTAGGGATGGAAGGAGGGAGGAAGGAGAAAGGAAGGAAGGAAGGAAGGAAAGAAAGAAGGTGGAAGAGCAGAAAAAAGTAGTAAAATAAAATTAAAATTGACTTAATTGCTAAGTACTATGTTATGCCTGTCGTATATGTCATCATTGTTAGTGAATTTATGATTAATACTCAATAATTTGTACATAATAAAACAAGATTTCAAATACAACAGGAAACTTGCCATAGGCATGTTTTATGGAATAGGCTTGGATTAAAGTCTAAAATGGTTTTATATCATACTGTTGTTCATGACAGTCAACACTGAGTCTTCCTTTACATCACAAATTAAATAGTAAAAGATCTGCAATTTGAATTAGTGCTTCTTATTTCTTTCCTGCTGTCCTTTCCATTATATCTTGTCATTTCTTTTCCATGACACATGGACCCATGATTCACTGCATGATTTCCAAAGTCATTGGATTGTATGTCAATCGGGAATAAACAAGAACACTACAGGGCCAGGAGCAGTTCTTTTGAATCCAAATTCATCCCATTTTTAAGGAAATGGAAATGGAGACAGGTGCAGTTGTCAGTTTGATAGAGCCAACCAGATTGAACACTTGACTCTCAATATGAAAATTATTATACTTTGGCGTATGTGAGGGTTATAGAGTGACTTCAGTTTATTTAAATTCATAAAAGGGGTTTCATTTGTGTGATCCTTAACAGTTAACTTTTTAAAGTTGCAGCAATGTTCAAAACAACTCTGAAGATTATGTAATCTTTAAAAAGAGGAGAAAATGAAGCACTGAGAACTAGAATGACTTCTCTGTAGACTCAGTAAATGTCACACTTGTGCTTGAAGCCAAGCACTCTCAAACTAGTGTGCTTTTACTACACATAGATAACTTGAAACAGTTGATATTTGTTGAACCTTCCACCTAAGAGCAGAACATTCATTTCAGGTGCACCTGAGTCCATCAAAATATATCACATTTGATTTCAGAGAATTTGTCTTACCTTCAATCTCTTTTAATAACTTTTCATCTATTAATCTTTATCTTTATGTGAATTAAAACTATTTATGTTCCACTCTTGGTCTTTTCTCATACACTGAACTGTCTTTTTACCATAGAAACCTCCTTGTGCTGTTCAGTAGCTGGTTATTAAGTGTAGGTAGTCAATGAATGTACTAATGTACAAAGTGAACTTTTTTTTTTTGGCTGTGTTGGGTCTTCATTGTTGCATGTGGGCTTTCCCTACTTGTGGCTAGCGGGAGCTACTCTTTGTTGCAATGCACAGGCTTCTAATTTCAATGGCTTTTCTTGTTTCGGAGCACAGGCTCTAGGCGTGTGGGCTTCAGTAGTTGCAGCACGTGGGCTCAGTAACTGTGGCACACAGGCCCTAGAGTGCGTGGACTTCAGTAATTGTAGCTCACAGGCTCTAGAGAACAGGCTCAGTAGTTCTGGCACAAGGGCTTAGCTACTCCGCAGCATGTGGGATCTTCCCAGACCAGGGATCAAACCTGTGTCCCTGCATTGGTAGATGGACACCTAATCACTGCACCACCAGGGAAGCCCCACAGTGAACTTTTAATTACAAACAAAGGCAGTCTTACACAACATCATACACACATGGTTTGCTCACTGTGACTATTTTCCATAATTCATGTCCTCTTTCTTTTGCTATCTCTATCCACCCCCAAAAATTGAGAGGCATAATCAGCTTACATAGCCTGATATAGTAATTCACTTTGAGTGAAAATATTGACTTAAAGCTATGCAGAAAACCTTCCTCCATCACCCAGTCTTGGCATAGTGAAATATTGTTTATATTTCAAGTCTCTCCAGAACCCCAGTCCCAAAGAATTTCTCAGTCTCTGTTGTGTGGTCTTAACGCTTATGTACAAATTGGATCATGGCATTGATCGTACTCATTTTAGTTACCTTTCTATAGTAAAAAAAAAAAAAAAAAGAAGTCTTCCTTCGGTTTTCCAGAAGAGGCTATAAAATTAGAATCCATCTGGAACTGATTATTAATGTTACCATGAGAGATAGGAAAAGGAATAAGGAAAACAGGAACAGGAGCGGAGGAAGATTAGCCAGAATGAAATTTCAAGCAAAATCCCAAGGATGGTAGATTATTAAGGCATTTGCTTAACAGGAAAAAAAACTGGTATTGTGAAGTAGGTGGGGCTTCATGCCTGTTTCCAGCAGCCAAGGACCTCTTTGTTTATTCCTGTGCCACTGATGGAGCCTTCTTCCATGCTCCTATTTGTCCCCCAATTGGAAGCACCTCATCCAGACCCATGGAAAAGAAGTTGTGATCAATGCAAACTACTCTTGTTTCTGAGCCCCACAGCTATTCCAAACTGACATGCTATATGCACACTTTAAGAACTTACAAGTTTAGTTGATTTCTTATTTTATAGCTCTAAGGTGGCCATCTCTTTCTCCCATAAAAGAAAGTGTCAAACTAAATTGCCACAAATAAAAAACAAAATCAGAGTTCAAGAATGCCCTGATGGGCTCTTCACTAGGCCAGCCACAGTTGAAAAAAGAATCAGTAAATATGAAGATATTCAATAGAAATCATACAAATTGACATGAAGAGGGAAGAAAAGTAAACAAAAAGCAAACAAATGAATACGAAAAATCCAAATGTTTGAGTAAATATTAAAGGGTTTAACATTTGTACAGTCGAAGTCTCTTAGGAGAAGAAGAGAGCAATACAGATAATGATTTAATGGGATAGTGGATGAGAATTGTCCAAAAATGAAGGAAAGACCACAAACCACAGGTCCAAAAGTCTCAAAGAATCCCAAGAATGACAGAGAGAGGTGAAATAAAGTGAAAGTGCACTACTTAACTCTTCTATATAATTTGAAGTCAGAATGTACTGCCTGAAGTTGAAGCATCAAAAAATAAAATTTAATTAAAAGATAATATCAAATAATAGATATAAAAATAGAGTATATTAAAATTTTGATACAAGAGTAAGAGAAATATATAAAGATAAGTTAGAGAACACATAGGTTAAAAAGTACTTAAGAAACATCAACTTCTAGTGTATAGATTTTACATGCATCCTGACTTTATTCAAATTGTTAAGAATACAATAATCTGTGAAATAAGTAAGCTCATGTATAATTAATGATATTAATAAATTATAATTTTTAATGTGATAATGACATTGTGATTAGGTACAAAACAAAATAATTCTTATCTTTCTGATTGGTGTACTAAAATATTTAGGGAGAAAATAACACGATGTCTGAAATTCACTTCAAAATAATCTGAGGTGGGTAAGAATTGATTGGGTGAATAAGAAAAAAAACAAAAAACAAAAACTGGCCATGATCTGGTAATTCTTGATTCTAGGTGATGGAAACGGGTATTATATATACTATTCTCTCAACTTTCCATGTTAAAGTGTTAAACCATTGTCAAACAGACAAAGAAAATTAGAGTAACTGTCCTAAATGTGCTTCATTTTTTTCAGAGTAGATACTGATTAAAGTTCATAAACTGAGTTATATGCCTATGAACTTATTAATTACCATAACAACTTGAAGAATGAAAGCAAATGATTATATAGGAGGTAAAAAAGAGTTGTACATTTTTACATTTCTCTGTTCTGATTGGACTTTTTTTCAATTTGCATATAATGCAATTTAACTTAAAAATAGTTGAATGTATAAGACAAAACAGTTCTTTAGCTTTTAAACAGGATCTGTTTTGAAACATATAACAAAATAATGTCCCCTTTATATTTATTTTTGAGGTGTTTCTACTTTTTTTTTTTTAATGAAAACATTGATCATTTAAAAGCTACTCTTTGAAACTCACACATTTCCCAACACTCTGAGATTCTGAGATTCTGATAACACTTCCCCCAGGCAGAAGATTGCTTTGTGACTTCAACGTCCACTTTGAAAATCATGATTGCAAATCATAATGCAGTGCCACTGTGGTATTTTCAAAATGAGGCCACAGCTTCTGAAAACTCTAGAAAAATAAAAAGGGATTAGGACTTTCAGTAAGGAGAACTGGTAAGAAACTTCATTAAACAGCAAATAGATTACATATATCCATGTAAATAATATCCATGAATTTAAAAAAATGTGTATCACACCTAGTCATGAAACTATAAAATAGTATGTCTTCAGTGTTAAAATATTTTCATATATAATAACTGACTGAAAAATCCTCAGGATGTTTGTAGTATCTACCTATTTATCTTACCAGGGAATGTTTGTTTTTTAAAAAGATTTTGACTGATTTCTATTACCAGCAGTAATATATGCCAAGTGGGCTGGGAGTACAGCCACACATTGACAGAAACTTGTTCCATTATTACTCTAAGTAGAATTATTTCTAGAAAAAAATGCAATTGAGGAAACACTTTTTCAACTAGAATCTGACAATGTATGTGTGGATGAGTAGTGAAAATAGGAAGAATCACCTCTGCTGGTCAGAGGTTCCACTACTAAGTGGATAATCACATTAACATACACACATTTTACTTATAATTTGTGCCATAAGAAAGAGAGGTCCCATGATATCTTAAAGGGTTACTGATGTACATTTTCCTCTTTTGTGAGTTAAGTGAGTCTATGCTGTGCTGAGTGAATCTCTCCCAGGAAAACAGAATCTACCACGTGATTGGATAACTGCTTTGGTTAACGCTAGCAATGGCTTCCATGAAGCAAATCTACTAGCTGATTCTAGTTCCTCATTTCACTTAATCTGTGAGTGTTGTTGAAAACAATCCATTGCTCATTTTTTTCTTGAAGTGTGTCTTCTACCTTATCATAGAATACTCTTCTAGGGTCACTCCTCCCTCACTGACTACTCCTTCACAGGCTCCATTCCTAAGGTCACATTTGACCTGATATCTAAAGTTCCTCTCCCTAAGAAACCCCATCCATCTCCATGACTTTAAACACCACCTATGTACCAATAACTCTAAATACACATTTTTTAGAATAGCTATCTCTTTTGAGCTACATTTGCAACAGCTTGCTTGACAAATCTACTTGAATATATCTTAATTATTTCAAACTTTAGGTTTTGAAAACAGAAGTCATGATTTTCCCCTCAATATAGTTCTTGCCCAGGATTTTCATCTTAGGAAATGGCATCATCATTCAATCAACTGGTGAAGACCCTTGACCTGAGACAAATAGACTGGCAGTTATTTCTCCAGCAAAGGCGAGTTTATTCAGGATCAGCAGAGAATTGCAATCCCAGATCTGTAACCATGGTGAGCCTCATGCAAGTCCCACATGGCAAGGGAAGCGGAACATTTTATAGTGAGGAAAAGGAAGCTGGAAGGGCTATTGTAGACAGAGGTCATGGCTTTTCGTTGGCTAAGTCCTTGCCAGGAAAAAAGAGAAGTATATCTTCTTCCTGTTGGACTCTGCTATCTTTTAGGCCACGAGAGATCCCTGTCCAGTGTCTAAACTTATTTAATTGAGGTTTCTGTTTATTAATCTTATACAAGAAAAATCCTAGGGTATCCCCTCTTCTCCATCCCAATGACCACTATTCTAATGAAAGGGAACATTGTTTCACCAAATAATTGATTTCTCACTTTCTTGTTATCCAGAACAAATCCATTCTTCACGTAAGAGCCTATACCTTATTTTCAAAATTCAAGTTAATGCACATGAGTTCCCTGCTTAAAGTTGTTCAGTGGTTTTCTGCAGTGTACAGAATAACAACCAAAATGTCATAGTCTTCTGCTCATCTCTCTCCAGCCTGTCTTCCAACCTGATGTAACACTGTGTTTTACTTAACAAACTGTAATCAGCATTTTACCAGTTTCGACTGAGGCATAGGACATGGAGGCAGGGAATTAATTTTCTGTTCTCATGACCTTGATTTTTCTTTCCACTTCTTTGATTTGAGTGACTCCACATAGTTCATGAAACAAACACTCGTTCCTACAGAGGCCTTTTCTGATCCCTCTAGAGTAGACTCATTTATATCCTTTCAGGTAAACATTTATAATTTTATTGATTGTACATATCAAGATATGACATTATTTCACATTTGTGAATCATTTTTATATATTTTATGGTTGCTTTGTCTAAAAAGCAAGCTTTCTGAGCCAGTGTGACCTTGTTCTCTATATCATTTATACCATGCTGCTTGTTACACTCGGCACTCAAGAAAATATTTGTGGGATAAATAAATGAATGAATATCCAAGATACTCTTTGGTGGGCTGGCCATGTTTCTTCACGATGGAGAGAAGGAGCCAGAACAATGAGTTAAGATTTGTGAGTTTTATAGATGAGTATGATACAGCCTCTGTGTTCAAGAAACATGAATAAAATGTTTTGTTGATATCAGTTAATGGGAAAAATGAAAAATAACTTGTTTCTCTGGCTTCTTTATAATGGAAAATTCTCATATGAGTGGTTATTCTTAAAAGAAAAAGAGAAAAAGGGAGAAACAAAAGAAAATAGTAGATGTTGGAGGTGCTAAGGTGCCATTGCTGTGCTTACATAAGTTGTTGAATTAATCTATTCAGTTACATATTCATTTTCTAATTAACTGATATGAGCAGTTCAAGTACTGCCTAGTAGTTTATTGCTGCAGGTCAAAATGTCTCAGAGGATGTGCAATTCTAAAAATGGCTCTGCAATTACAGTAGTTTTATTTATCCATAGGCACTGAAAGCATCAAGCAGCCTCTAATTGCTAACAGAGAAAGACCTAGCCTTTCCCAGCCTGTTCTCTTTCCTGACCTACATGTGGAACACACATTGTCATTTCTGACAACAAGAATGAGACCAATCACAAATAATATATGACAAACGTAATTAATTTGTGCATGTGAGAACCTATCCACCCTTTGCAGTAAATAGTTCTCTTAGGAAGAATTTTCACAAAACTGCACATTTTCCAGTCAGGTCCCTTGATAATTGGTAAATGTGAAACGCAGCTCCCAAACTTTATAGAATCTGGTTCCCTCTCACATATGGCCTGTGATGTCCTAAAATCAGGATAACCGGCACAGGCCACAGTGACCCAACATAGGGCAAATCTCACTTCCAGACAATTACTGTTAAATACGTAACGTATTTAAACAAAGTAACAGGGAATTGCACATAACATAAGGAAATAAGGGCGTAGATTAAGGTAGCATTTTAAAATTCTATTACAAATAGGTAATTAGCAGGTAAAAATAGCAAATAAGCTTGCTCTAACTGTCTAGCTAGGGAGAAAGTTATTGTTGGAATTTAGATGGATCTAATATTTGGCTATGTAAAGCCAGGTGAGTGAAGCAGAGGTTGTGAAGTTCAGGAGGAAAGATCAGGAAGAAAATATTTACTTTTCTGTTTACTTGAATCGTATAAAGTTCCACTGATGCAAATGTCATTTTGTAGAAATGTTCTGTGTAACAGAATGATTTTCGTGTTCTGATACATGGCTCATAGTAATAGGAAAATCTGATTAAAGCAAGTTTTCTTCTTAGAAATTCTTTGTGAAAAATATATATTTATTTTCTATGTGCTCCTTATAGTGATAGTACCCAAGTTGCAATGGCAGAGAGGTAGAAAAGAAACTTGTCTTATGTTGACTAACATTCAGTATCTTTGGCTTGCCATTAGTGGTAGTTTTTCGTTAACACCTTTCATTTTCTTTCCTTAATGATCATGATGTGAATCATTCTACCAAAACTACAAAACAGCTCTTCGCTTTTAGAATATTAGAGACAAAACATTGCATATAACTCTTCTGGTAGCATATGGAAATTTCTAAAATCTAGTATTTTCCCTTTATTTGCTTATGTTTTAGGATCTCTGCTAAGACCTCTTCTTTTCTTATAGGAACATAAACAAGTCCCTAGATTAATTTTAATCTTTTATTAAATATTCATTCCATACAAATAATATTTTCATCATATGTGTTTAAATAGTAAAGTCTAAAGTTAATAACTTTATTTTCCTCCAGAATATTACAAGGACTGAAGAACACTTTCATGTAGTTCACTTTTCTCCCTTTTCTTTTCAATTCATGTTTAGATTTTAGTATCTTATCTTAATCCATTCTGTGGATTGATTGTGTCCCCCAGAAAGATATGCCTAAATTCTAAGCCTCCTTATCTTGAGACTGTGACTTCATTTGGAAATAGGGTCTTTGCTGATGTCATCAAGTTACAATGAGGTCATGCTGCAGTAGGGTAGATACCAGTCATAAATGAAATATGACTGGTATCTTTACAAGGAGAGAAGAGATACACAGACACACAATGAGAATGCCATGTGGCAATGGAACAGTGACTAGAGTGATGTGTCTACAAGCCAAGGAATGCCAAGGTTTGCCAGCAACACCAGAAGCTAAGAGAAAGGCATGGAACAGATTATCGTCTAGAGGTTTCCGAGAGAGCTCTGAAGTTCTTACCTCCCGAAGTGTGAAAGAATAAATTTCTGTTGTTTATAGCAACCTAGTTTGTGAAACTTTGTTACAGCAGCTCAAGGAAACTAAGACACCCATCAAATGTGACAATACTATTGTTGCTTTGTTCAAGAAATATTTGTTTATAGGTACCCATGCATTTCTAACATCTTGGCTCATGGTTTTTTGTGCCAACAATTTTCTATCTGGGATTCATTCACCTTTATCTGAAGTATAACCTAGAAAATATTTATAAGCAGGGTTTTGGTGTAAAAACAATAGCAACCAAAAAAAAAAAAAGAAAGAAAAGAAAAAGAAAAGAAAAGAAAAGAACAAATCTATATTTACATTCATCCAAGCATGTCTTTATTTTGCCTTCATTGTTGGAAGATAGTTACTGGGTATGCAGTCTTAGGCTTACAGTTATTTTCTCTTAGCACAATGCACAAAATGATGTTGACTTCTAATTACCATTTTAACTATTGGAAAGTTAGCTCTCAGTCTCATCATGGTGTCTCTGTAGACAACTTATCTTATTTCATTATATAACATTCAAATTTTTTTTTAACTTTTGTTTTGTGCAGATTGACTATGATATGTCTCTGTTCAGATTTCTTTTCGCTTAATACTGCTAAGAGTTTATTATATTTCCTAAATCTGAGGATTATTCCCTTTAAGTATAGGAAAATTATCAGCTCTTATCTCTTTGAAGATTGTCACTTCTCTTTCTTACGTGTCTAAGCATGTTACATCTTCTCAGTCATTCACATTGCTTATCTTCTCTTTAATACATTTAACTTCTCTTTTCTTCTGTGATTCTATTTGCAAAATTTATCCATATAATTCAGTCTACGTTAGCTGATCCTTTTTCTTGTCTCTTTACATATTTGCATTGTCTCCTAAAGTGTTCATACTTTATTTATGTATCTAAAACAATATATAATTAATTAAATTTTATTTTGCTTATAACCCCGATATCTGTACTTTTTGGCAATCTAACTTTTCTATCTCTTGTTTTTGTAAGTTCTTGCTCATGATTGTTTCTTTTATTATTGGTTGTGTGATTTTTTTTAACTGTGATTTTATTTCTTCTGGAACATTATCTTTGGGATTTTTGTAAGGCCTGACTGAAAGAAGCATTTCTCTGGAGAGTACTTTCAGTTGCTTCTGCCTGGTGCCTGAAGGTACTTACAAGGGATCACTTAAAAAATAAATTCTCAACTTGAAAGTTTTAGCTCACTAGCTGCAAATCCAGATGAGGACCAGTTTGTGAGTATGAATTCTCAGGAGAGATTTCTTTTTCTTTCCATCCAATGCCAAAATCCCAACAGACAAGTTTCTTTGTTATTTTTCCCTATAGTAAATTTATTTCTCTTTTACTTTATTCCACTAGTGGAAGTGCACTTGAGCACAATAGGCCTTGGGAACTGTTTCTTTATTATTACTGAATTTGAAGATACATATGCCCTTTGGTCTAGCAATTTTTCTGTCCGTATATATTCAACAGAAATGTGTGCATAGATGCAACAAAAATGTACAAAAATGTCGATGGTTGCATTAGCTTTACAGAAAAACTAAATGTAGTCTAAATGCCCATCAATAATAGAATAAATAAATAGAGCTATAGTTAGAATACAGAATATTATACAGAAAATAGATTGAGTATACTACTGCTGCTGCAGGTGGAAACATAACAGAACAAAATAACCCAGACACAGAATGTTTGCTATGCAATTCCATTTGTATGATGTTTTAAAGAGGCAAAACTAATCTAAAATGTTAGGTGCCAAGAGGATGATGGACTCCAGGCAAAGGATGGGATAAACACAGAGAGAAGTCACTGGCAGTGATCTCTGGCAACAGACCCAGGTTATAAAGATGTATTCACTTGGTTATTATTCTTTGAATACTGTTTATGGTTAGTTTTATGTATCATGGCCATAGTGGGCGGGGGGGGGGGCGGCAGATTCTGGGTGTGTCTGTGAGGGTGTTAGCGTATAAGATCAGCACTTGTATCAAGGGACTCAATAATGTGAGTGACCATCATCCAACCCCTTGAGAGTCTGAATAAAACAATGAGTAGAGGAAGGAGGAATTTATCCTGTTTTGCTTCCTGCCTACCTCCTTGGGCTTATCTCACATTCTCACATTCTCCATTCTTTTGATTGGTGAACTGGGATTTATACCATATGGGCTTCCCTGGTTCTCAGGCCTTCAGACTTAGATTGATTATACAACTGATTTTCCTAGATCACCAGTTTGCAGACATCAGATCTTGAGACTTCTCAGCCTCCATAATCATGTTAGCCAATTCTTTACAATAAATATATCATCTATATCATCTATTATCTATCATCTATTTATCTACCATCTATCTATCATCTATCATCATTATCTATCTCCTACTATTTCTGTTTCTCTGAAGAATCTTGACTAATACAAATACACATGTATGATTTATGCACTTTATGTCTGTAAGATGCTTAACTAAAAAAAAACAAAAAAGAAACTATGTATTGAATCACACCTCCAACTTCCTTATATCCCCTCACTATCCCACTGTGCATTTAAGATATAAAGTCTAATCCTCATCATGGTGTACTTAGCCACACAAGGTCAATTACCCACCTTCCTCTCCAAACTAAAGGATCATCACTATCCCTTGCTCAATCCACTTCAACCACAGTGATATTTTGTTTCACATAGCAACGTATTTCCCACATTAAGGCATTTAAGTGTGTTAGTCCTTCTTTCTGGCATTATCTTTCCCATACTTGCAATATATTTGCTTCCTACTCAACCTTTAAATCTCTGATAAATGTCACTTTTAACAGGACACTTTAATAGATCCCCAATTTAAATTATAGTCCACCTCACCCCCAATTTTGTTTTATAGATCTTATTTCCCTTTATAGCTCTTACTGTGATATATAATTTATGTAATTATTTGAATGATTTCTGCCTTCCTCTGCTTTACTACCAGCTTCATAATAGCAGAATCCACTGTTATTTTGTTCTCCATGGGATACTCTGTTATAATCCTAGCCCACACCTGATTCAGAGTAGATAAACTGTTTGTTGAATAAATTAAGGATTGACCCATCTTTATTGTAACAGAAATTAAAGGGGGAATAGGAAGCGGAAATTAATCTTCCACCACCCATCATTTTATTTTATCACTATTGTTTTAAGGAATTATGAGAATCATAACCAGGGATCACTATTTCTTACCTTTAATATCTATATGTAATATGTTATGCGACCAGAACTAGAATAGCACTAGAAATATTTTAAATAAATTATATTAGGGCAGTGCTGAACTGAAAAAAGAAAAGTTTAGCATCTAACATTTATTTATAAAAGCAGTTTCTCTAAGACAAGAGTATTGTCACTTTCTTGGACTATCCATCTATAGTCATGGAATCATGGGTAATCTTGACTGGAGAAGAGACTAAAATAAACTGAATATGAAATTCACTAAGAGATGAGAATTTTATATATCTTAAGTCTGAAAAGTTTATTTTTCATCATGCAATCAATTTCATCTCAGATCTCAGGCCAAAAGTATATAATTTCCAGACAACAAAACATGAAAAAGAAAGAAATGTATATATTTATAATCCTATATACAATGTTGTATCAGTTATCTATTGCTTAGTAACAAACCTTGCCAAATCTCAATTGCATAGGTAATAACCATTTATTTTGTTCATGATTTTCTTGATCAATAATTTAGCCTGATCTCATTTGAGTAGTTCTTCTGGTCTCAGTGGTCTTTCTTATGTGTCTGTTGAAAATTGTGAGTTGGCAATCTGCTTCTAGGTGTAAGCTACCTAAAGGATGGAATCCTCTCTCATGTTGTCTCTCATAGGCCAGCAGGCTAGTCCAGGCTTTGTCTCATGATGGAGATGGAAGGGGGAAAGAGAAAGACAGAGAGAGGGTGAGAGAAAGGGAAGAAAAAGAGGGAAGAGAAGGGAAAAGAGGAAGATAATTTGCCTTCAAGGATCTTAAAGACAAAGACTAGAACTTGTTTAGCATCCATTGTACTCCATTTTTCAAAAAAACTTACAAGTCCAGCACAGATTTCAAAAGTGGGAAAGTAAATTTCTCTTGTTGAAGGAAGAAGCTGCAAAATCATGTTGTATGGATATAAGAGGTCAATAACCCAGCCATCATTGCAACCAAGCTACCACATATATCAATCAACCAACAAGTATTTCCTGAATATATATGTTATATGCTATATTATCATAAGATGTAAGGGATACACAAGTATGAAATATTACTTCCTTACAAATTCTTTAAATTTAACCAATTTAGTTGATAATAATATCATATTATGATTTTCAATCTTTTTGCCTAATTTAATTTAAGAAATATGACACCATTTCATTTCTTAGAAACAAAAAGGGGGTATACTGCCAGAGACTCTCAATGAGAAAAGGGAGGTGTTAAATTAAGAACGTCTTACTAAGCCACGTACATATTTTAGAAGATCAAGCTGGTGATCTCAAAGCTGTAAAAAGGTCATCTAGGGTAAGAAGACAGCTCTCACTGGCCAACTGTATCACAAACACAGGAAATGAAAAGAGTAATGAAAACCTTAGGGTGGAGTAATGAGAAGAGAATGGAGAAGAAAGTTTGCACTTATAATTGTCTCAGTAATACAGAGTCGATAACTCGGAGAAGTATCCTCCTCCTTCTATACTTTCACACGAAATTTTGATTCCGAAGACAAAATGATCACAAGACACCAACATCAATTTATGGGTAAGAAAACAGATCCACAAGGGTACTGGTAATTGAGGCATATTGGCTATTCACCACTTTGAGCATCAATATATCAAAAGAAACAAAAATTTACATACATCAATTATCTATCTGTATGAGTCTGGACTTTTTTCACATATGCCAACCAAAATAACATATTGTGAACAACTGCATGCAGAAACAGACATGAGGATCTGGATGCCTTCTAGTAAGCAAGATATTAAAGACATTTGTAAAGTTGGACTTCAAAAAATCTGGTTAATTTTCACAAAAATCGTTTTAGGATAGCATGTAATTGCTCTATTATTTTACCTGAATTAATGCATCATTACATTTAAATTTGTTTTATTTATAATACAATAAATATCAATCCTTAAAACCCACATAAACCCAACTTAATTGGCAACCTTAAGAATTTTCAAAAGTGTAAAGAAGTTATGAGACCAAAAAGTTTAGAAACTTGTGATACAGACAAAGTACTTTAATGAAATGAGAAATAGGTTATTGCTGGCTATAGTCATTGCATAAATAAGGGACTTCAGGAAAACCGAAGGCTGTAACATTCCCTTATCCTGAAGGAGAGCAAGAAATAAAACTTTAACAGTATAGATATATATTTGAAAAATAAAGTATCAAAAAGTAATTTTACTGTGGTTCTTTACTTTCAATTTCTACGATTTTCCAAATAAGCATTATGAACAAACATACAAAACCATGAAAGGGCCAGGTGTTTTCTAAAGATAGTAAAAAATCCAGTACTCCTTTGGAGAAAACAGAAAACAAAGGGACAGAAGAGCAAAGCACAAGCCAACATTGAAGGGTTTGATGTTTATGGGATTTGGCCCTTCTTCTGCACTGGAGGTCTTCAGAGTATGGTATGAAGATAATGGAGTGGTTAGGTTTGAGTTTGTAATGAGAATTTGTTGGCAGTGTAGAAGAGTCATCAGGACCATAAGGTGGGAGGCTTCTATAATAATCATGATGACACAAAGAGGGTTTTAACTAATCAGGAAGTGTGATAGTAGAAAACATAGATTAAAGATATATAAATGACACTGATGTGATATGGGTGTTACCTAATTAGGAAAGAAAGAAACATTTGGAGCAAATAATGGTGCCTTCCCTCAGAAGCTTATGCAAAACTTAGATTGCAGTTTTGAATAATTAACAGATTTGATAAACAACTAAAATGTATTACGTGGTAACAAAACATACACACTCCAAGTGTTGTGGCTCAAAAGAGATTAGATTAGTCAAAACATGAATGGAAAAAGGCAGGTGGGAATAAGAATGGGGTATTTGTAATTCACCAAAGAGGATCTGTTGGTTTGAGAGGAGAACGGAAAAGTGGTTAAGTTGGAGGTTTTATGTGGGGAAGGACTGAAAATTAGGTGGGAGTTAAAAAAAACTTGCTGGAACCACTTAGGAGCTAGCTAGGAAATTATAGGACCCAATACAAGTATGATGAATGAATGAATCAATTCTGTAACATGAGTGAAGGACAGTTAGGAAAGGATTAGTCTGGTTACTGGTGTATGTAGCAAATGAGAAGCCATTAATCAAATGTCTATGTTTGGATATTTTAAAGCCAATGTAGAGGTAAACTCAACAATTTAAACCTTATAGGAAATTAATGAACTTATCTTATTTCTTATCATTATAAAAGTCAGCTTATCTCATTAACTTGCATGTTATTACAATATCTTTTATAACCTAATGCAAAGCGTAAGGCAAGTGTGGCTGTCGTTAATTTTTAAATTTCAAAAAAAAAAAAAAGAAAATGGAAGAAAAAAAATTGACCTAACTTTGTTAAAGCACCATTTTTATTGATGCAAATACCTAAATTGTGTCATAAATTTCATTTGTTTTTTTGCATTTTCAGAAATACTTATAAAGGATACATACATGTAAAATCTAGCAAATTAATAAAAATGTAGTAATCTAAATGTTCCTGTTACAAGAAGAACACATTTAAACACCTGAAGGTGAGGAACTGAAAAGCTGTTTTTCTTTCTACTCTTTAAAATATTCAAAATATAATTTATTCTTTGTTTCCTCATGGAAAGCATTCATTAAACAGGATTCTTACTAATGTAAATTTCCAGAAAGTTCATGTCATCCTTATTTCATTCAACACAGATAGCATATAGGTGCTGATAAATTACAGTTTATCACATTTTAATTAAATTTCAACAAAGTATTAATTGTATTGTGCATTTAATGTATGTATAATGTATAGCATTGATATGAAGGGTGTAATGCACATTTGTGCATTGTATTGCATTATGTAATACTTTACATTGTATATACATTACATAGTAATATACATTTAATAAAATATACAATGTGTTTAGCACAGGTCATGCAGATACTTAAAGTTGCAAGTATGTAACAACATTACTTAAAACTTCCATATTAGTTCTTGAATTGCAGTGACAGAGCTGATTTTGACTCCTATTTTTAAAAAATAATTAGAAAATTAAGGGACTTCTAAAACTCTATATTTTCCACTGAAATTTAAAAAAAAAGGCTGTTCTCATACTGAAGATAGGATCCTATATGGCATGGGGGATTGTTTTATAAAGTTGCTAGAGTAAATAATGTAAGAAAAGCTTAACATTGAATGATTTTCAAACTCCAAAACATCCTAAGTTTTATGGCAATATAGATCTAACTGTGAAATACATCGAACACAACAAAATACTTTTTTGCTTAAATTTAGATTAGAGATATTGACACTATTAAAGTTGTGAAATATTTGGATTACTTAAGCAACCTCTCTAGGGGATGTCATGACAATAAATTACTACATTTGCAAAGCACTTGTAAATGAACAGTTTGTAGCTGAGGGCTGAGCTTTTGCTGGGTATAATATAATGCTTAAGTTTATGATGGAAAATATTCTACTATTTGCCAATTTTACCTCATATGCAAAGCATTTCCCTTTTTGGGAGCAATATCTAATTTTACACATAAGCAAAATCCATGTTTTATGGTAATATACAAGCCACAGCAGAGGTAATACCAAAACTAAAAGTGAAATATGTCTTGCAGTGCAATGTGAATGCTGTGCGCACGTTATCGGAGCTAATTGTCACAACTGGGATTTAAACTGAGAAGGAGATTATTTAGTCAATGAGAGAAGACTAAAATGATCCTTTGTGATTTGCTAACTTAGGACAATCATACAGCATTTCTGAGTTTTAGACATTTTAATTGACATCTTTTATTTCCAAACTGCGCTTTAAGTCTACAGGCAATTTTCTATTTTGGGAAAGGTATCAAATGGCAGACACACTCACACAAAAGGAAAGCTGAAAAAAGAAATGTAAAGAGAGGAGGAGAAGAAGAACACATTTTAAACGGGAATAAATACGGATAGGTAGATAGATAGATTGACAGATAGATAGATAATGATAAACAGCATGGTATCAGGAAAGAATCACTGGTCAGCGCATCAAAGGATCCCATTTTAGGGAACTTCTGCTACTAAATCTGTGACCTTAGCCAACATGACTAGCCATTATGTAGAAGTTTAAGGTACGCTTATCAAAATACTAATTATGATAATCATAATAATGATATCAATAGCTACCACCACTGCCACAATAACAATAAACAAACATTCCTGCCCTATGAAGTTTGTAAATAAGTAAATGATTAGAGGAAGAGAAAATGATAAAATTTTAAAAATAAACCTAATTTGTAAATCACAAGTAATTAAATAAGTGATTATCAAATAATTTAAAAAGTAATTTGAAAAATGCAAGAAAAGATATCTTAGGATAGGAGGGTTTAGACTGTTGGGAAAGGGGGTTGGGCTACTGAATAGGGTGCTCAAAATATTTCAATAAATAGTAACTCATTCCCACATGGTAACTATTTGAAATGACAATAATATTTGGATGCTTAAATTCTATTGGCCTTTATTAAAGAGAAAAAAGAAACAATCCAGAAAAAAAAAGTCACTATCTTGAGCAACAGGGAATGAGTCTAATTCCTCTGCCAAGTGTCAGCTCATGCAAAAATCAAACAGAGCTCTAATATCTCTGAAGCCATTTCTTCTCTCTTCTAACTGAGCAGCTTGCAATTTAAAAGACTGCACTTCACTATCTATGCTCAAAGTACTTTACATGTATAAGAGAATAATTATAGAGATACTTGAATGATCTAGGTGTTAAGTATTATCCCGATTTTAGGGAAATGGAATAGAGTTGACAAGGCTCAAGGGGTCAATCCAACTGGGAAAATAAAAACTATTAATCTAAATCAATAGCATAATGCTGGCTGGCTTAGTGCCCTTGAATAAGTCATTTAGCTTCAATTTCTTTGTCTGAAGTCAATGACAGAGGGTGAAAAAAAATTATCAAAGAATTCAAGTCAAATACAGAATGGGTATGAGCTTTTATGATCATATAATATCCTGACCCTGGTGCCATATGGCGAAAAGGAGAAAAAGGAGGTTGCACTGATTGAGAAATGGGACACAAAGTGTTTAAATAAATACCACAAGCCAAGCAAGTGATACAGTTTTATAAAGTACTTTGAATTCTGACTTCCAGTCAAGTATTTCAACCGGAACTCTCCAAGGAGCATTCATTTAGGGATATATATATATATATATCCTTAAAATTTATTTTTGATTTAAATCCAGGGTATCTTTATTTTTTTTTCTTTTACTTAACAAATATGTATTTACTTGACTTGGTGTCAGGAAGCTTAAATACATTTGTATTGGCATATTTATTGAGTTTTAAGTGTCCAAGCTATAAATTTCTAAATATGGAACTTCAGATTTGAAATAAAAATTCATATTTATATTCTGCTTATGCTGTCTTTGATCCACTTTTTAAAGCTTAGATCTGTATATCCCATCAAATATTCTGTCATCTGCAAACCTCCCAATAGGATCACATTCCAAAATGCGAGTACTTGGCAATAGGGTCATTTTACTTCTTTCATTTTTTTATTCAAACTAATGTTCCAAATACCCAGGCTTGTTTCAAAAACAAAAAGAAACAAAAGAAGAAGGAGAAGGAGAAGGAGAAGAAGAAGGAGGCGGAAGGGGAGGGGGAGGGAGATGGGATGGGGATGGAGTTAATTTTTAAAAAATGATTTTGTTGCTTTTAAAATGGGAGATGGGGCATGTTAATATAATTTAATTCAGTTATTAATCTTTCATGTTTGAATTACTGACCAGAACTGTTTTATTGGAGTCACCAATAAATACTGTAACTAAGACAAATAATACTATGTAAAATTATTTTTCCAGGAATTCATTTGAATTTGATCAATTGTGTGGAATATTTGACTGCACTTTGCAATTTTTTTTCGGATTTTGGTTTTTGCTGAATGCTTTGTCATATATTAGTTATTTTAAAGTGAAATGGTTTGCTTACAAAGTATGTTTTAGTCTACCATGAAAGAAACTACTTCTTTTTTACTCATTTATCCTCATTTGGTTTTATAGGCATAGGTTTGTAGTCCTATGGTCTATGATTACATATTGGACTAGGGTCCACCCTAATAACCTTACTTTAATTCTTTCTTTGAAGGTCCTATCTGCAAATACAGTGACATTCCAAAGTACCAGAGATTTAAACTTCAACAGATCAATTTTGGGGGGACACAATTCAGCTCATAACAGGTATATTATTTTGTCTTTAAGTTATTTAGCTTTCTAGTATTTGTTTAACTTTATACATAGTGGTACCACTGCATCTCCAACTCCTGTTTGTTGATTGTATTTTTTCTAACTTATTTTAATTTATTTTTTTATATTAGAGTGTAGTTGATTTACAGTGTCATGTTAGTTTCAGGTGTAAGGCAAAGCAATTCAGTTATACATATACATATATTCATTCTTTTTCAGATTCTTTTCCCATGTAGGTTATTACAGAATGTTGAGCACAGTTCCTTGTGCTATACAGTATAGGTCCTTGTTGATTCTCTATTTTATGAGGGTGAGTCAAAAATTATCTGCACTCTGCTTTTATATTAAAACTTCTGTTGGCCCCACTGTCTTATCAGCGCTTTCCATTCAAGGCTGCTCTCTCCTCAGTCACTGCTGTGCAGGTGTGAATATATCACATCAGTTCATTTACAACTGCAGTGTGAGCAAAAATGGATGTCCCACTTGTGATCTGCATGAAAAAAGAGCAGCATGCCATGATTCATTTTCTGTGGTCTGAGGGTGTACCTGATGCCGTTATTTATTGAAGACTTTGTGCACAGTATGGAGAAAGTGTTTTGTCATGAAGAAGTGTGTAGGAATAGATAGAGAAGTTCAAGGAAGGTTGAACAAGTGTTAGCCATCAAGAAGGAGCTGGATGCCCATCCATGTCCGTGGCTGATGACAACACTGAGCATACACGTGAAATGATTCTGTTTTCTGGGATTCTTAAGGGCCAGTATTGGAACATTATCAGGAAAAATGCTCAACAATCAACAGTGCTTGTTACAGTGAGATGCTCACTGAAGAGCAGAAGCCTAAACTTTGGATTAAACGCAGAGGACTGCTATCCAAGGGTGTTGTGATCTTGCATGATGATGCACGTCCACACACTTCTGCCCACACTGTCGACACTCTGCAAAAACTTCATTTTGAGGTGTTAAAGCATCCTCCCTATAGTCCTGATCTTGCTCCATCAGACTTTCACCTGTTTGGTCCCCTGAAAGCAGCTCTACAAGGACAAAGATTCACTTCTGATGTAGAAGTGAAGACACAGGTGTATTTGTGGCTCACAGCTCAGCCTAAAACATTTTTTAATGAGGGAATACAACAGCTTGTTGAAAGATGAACAAAATACATTGTAAAGCAAGGAGATTATGTCCAAAATATGATGTATTTGTCTTTTCCAAAAGTTAAATTCTACAGCCAGAGTGTGGATAATTTTTGACTCACCCTTGTGTGTGTGTGTGTGTGTGTGTGTGTGTGTGTGTGTGTGTGTGTCTGTGTGTGTGTGTAATCTATCCCTCCCCGCCACGTTTTTCTTTTGGTGACCATAAATTTTTTTTCAAAGTCTTTGAGTCTGTTTTGTAAATAAGTTCATTTGTATCATTTTTTTTTTAGATACCACATATAAGTGATATCATATGATATGTGTTTCTCTAACTTACTTCACTTAGTAGGATAATCTGTAGGTCCATTAATGTCGCTGCAAATGGCATTATTCATTCTTTTTTATGTGTGAGTAATATTCCATTGTATATACGTACCACATCTTCTTTGTCTATTCCTCTGTGGATGGACATTTAGGTTGCTTCCATGTCTTGGCTATTGTAAATAGTGTTGCAATGAATATCAGGGTGCATGTATCTTTTCAAATTATGGTTTTCTCTGAATATATGCCCAGGAGAGGGATTGCTGCATTATATGGTAGCTCTATTTTTAGTTTTTTAATGAACCTCCATACTGTTCTCCATAGTGGCTGTACCAGTTTACACTCCCACCAGCAGTGAGGGAGGGTCCCATTTTCTCCACATCATCTCTGTCCAGCATTTATTATTTGTAGACTTTTTGATGATGGCCATTCTGACTGGTGTGAGGTGCGATGTATTTTTAAAAAATACCAAGTATATGATAATTTCTCTTCATAATACTCTGTTATCTGAAGAACAAGACATGACTTTTCTGTTGTTGAGGCATGCATTGTTGACCAACTTTCTTACTCATAAATCATTAATAGTAAAGTAAAAAGCTTGAAAAATGGATTTTTCCTTTTCATAGGCAATTCACTACACACAAATATCTTTATTTTAATAAAGAGCTGGTAGCGCATGCTGCATTTCCCTTAAATTTGATATTCTGTTCTTCCCTAATTCAGGCAGATTGTTCTTTCCACTTCTATACATTCACTGGTATTTATATTTCTAGCTTTTTCTACTCAATGTTCAAAGTATAATAATTCTTTTCGAAAGTTTCAATTCTAACCTATTTTAAGGATAAATGCAACTCTCCCATTTATGGTCTCCAGTTCTTCTGGATATTACTTTCAGATGCATTTATTCAATTTCTTTCATATTGACTCCTGGTAACTTTATAGTTGAAATTTTTGAACTCTATTTCAGATTGATCATTTTATGTGGGTTTAGTAAGATGGTTGCTCTGCATGAATGTATATTGAATGAGCAGTTGAATGTATTATGTCTTATGTAATTTCAGAAGACTATTTTCTTAGATAAGTTTAGTCAATTCTAATGCAATTATAGATGCTGACAACATGTAGATTCTTGACACGTTTTATCGATTGACTAATAATGTCTCCTTTTCAGAAACTGTTGAAAATATTGGATTTGATTATGTTCATACTTCTTTTCTTTGTTACTATTGAAAATAGACATTTGTTAAGTATCATACTTAAAATGCAGCTCTTTCTGTCTTGATTGCATTGAATTATTTTTGAAATCACTCTTTATATTTTGCTATTGAATTGTTTCTTCTGACTTCTTATCTTTTTCCTGTTGTCAAAATGCATATGTGTAGTTTTCTTATCAGATACTCTCATTTTATACAGCCTCCACTATAGTCTGAGGATAATGTCTTACCTCTCTTAGCTTTACAGTTTCACCATAAAATCATTACAGTAAATTTCAACTAAATCTTTTTATCCTATATGAAAGAGCTGATTAGAATCTATAATTTATACTGTACATTAAATTAAATTGACCTTCACAATAGATATAGTATTCTTAAACCTTTGAGGTACACATTCTTTCGGAGGAGGTTGTCAAGAGGGCATGACAGCCTGCTGACCCAAGAGCGAGATCCAGGCAATTAAAGTCTCCCCACTCCCCCTCCTATGTCCTCAGTAATTACACTCTGCACATCATTTCAGCCTTGAGTGAGTAATGTGTTGTTGAGACAGTCTGGGTGGTACATGTGACTGAGTTGAGTTAAGATCTGTATATAAACTTTTAGATTTTGGCAAGTGGGTGTGGAGCTCTTCTCAACTTGTGGCTACCCAAGACAAAGCTTGTATGTAAGTTTCTTTGCTTATTAAACCTGTCACCTACCAATGCTGAGTGGCTTGCCTTTCTGTGGGATCTCTGCTTGCCCTCTGTGTATGGGGGCCAGTTTGTGAACCAACAATTTGCAAGCCAGCCAGGAAACTGAAGAAATGGGCCTTGGGAAAGAGACATCCACAGAGAAAATCCCAAGTTGGCCATCAACCTCTTTGTGGGGTGGGGTTGCCCATGAGTTAGATGCCTGTGGGCAGTCATGTGAGTATGAGAACACCCTTGAAAAGCTGGCTGGTCTGATGTTCTTGTTTGAGGAACTGCACCTAACACATTGCAGCAAAGAAGGCAGAACAATAGCTACTGCATTGAGTGGCCTCTACTGTGGGCAGGGCAGCTGGACACCAATGCCAAACCGGAGCTGAAGCTCTAGTTAGAAAGTTGGAAGAAGAGCTGAGGATAGAGAAGGATGTGCAGGTGTCCAATGCTCTGTTGGCTTCGGGGCTGGCAGGCAAGGTGGAAGAGTAGGATAATAAATTGGAGATCTTAGATGTAATTTTGCAAAGCTCAGAGGGAGCAGACTGCCATGGATTAAGATCTGAGCTCTAGTAACAAAGACTGATTAGGATGCTAACAGGTAACCCCTGGGAAAATAGAACGAAAGAGGGGATGCTGGGATGACTGACAATGCAAGGGATGGACAAGCTCCCTGTGCAGTTCATTTTCTGATACACAGGAGCATTTTAAATATCAACAGTAATTGTCTTGACTTATAATAACAGAAAAATATACCACAAACCTCTTAGGATAAAATTTGCATTTTTTTTCTCTGTTCCTGGAAAGTGTAAATCTCATCATATCTTTGACATGTAAACACCCCTGAAGATACTAACCCCCTGCCCAGAATTGCTGGAGAATTAACAGAAAAAAAAGAGAGAGAGAGAGAGAAAAGAGGCTTTTAAAAAATACAGACTGCCAATTATATCTCAATGAAACTCTTTTTAGAAGGAAAAAATAAAATACAATAAATAAAAATACAGACTGCTAGGGAACTCCTTGGCCCAAACTCTAGATGACAACCTCCATGAGATTGTTTGTCAAGGGCAAATACAAATCTTAACAGTCTTCCTCCTAAGTTGGGTGGGCTGAAGCCTGGGTTTTATGATTAAGGAGGCTTCTGAATGTGCTTCCTTGTGGACAAGAGCACTAGCTGAGCTGTTTTGTTGGAGGGGGCCTCCAGTTGTATCCTGTACTTGGATGGGGCCAGGAACTGTGCTCTGAGCTTGGGCAGGTTCAAGGTCCCTTATCAGGTGGGACTATAGGCTATGCCCTATGACTGGGTCCCTGGCTGGGCTCCTTGCCTGAGCAAGACCATAGGTTGGGCTCTGCAGCTGGGAGGTACTATAAGCTGGGTTCTAAGGCTATCCAGGGTCACAGTTAAGTGGGGCCTGAGGCTACCTGTCGCAGTTGGGCAGGACTGTGGGCTTGGTTCCCTGCTTTAGGATGAGCTCCAAGGCTGTGGGGATTCTCAGATTAGACTTCCTGTTTGGGCAGCACTGGAAATTATATTCAACAGTAGATGGGGCTTTGAATTTGCTTCCCTCCCTGGGTGATGCCATAGGATGGGCTGCAAAGTCTGTACAGCTCTCTGGTTGGTAATCTAAACCAAAGAGAATTGCTCCTGGCAGATCGAGCCACAGGCTTGGTTCTGCAATGGACAGTCACTGGCTTGGATTTCAGCTTGGATTTCCGGAGGAATGTGCTTCGTCAAGATTTGAGTGTTGCTGGCTATAATCCCTGCACCCCTTCTCTGTTTCTATCTGATCCTCAGTGGTCAAGCCTGGCAGATTTCCCCAGTGATCCCTGTGAGGGGTGACCCAAGTGGGGTACCTGGGAACTGGATGGTGCTGGCTCTTCACCTTCGGTTTTTCCCACTGGGGAAACCCTAGGCCTAGCTTCAGGGAGGGGCAATGCAGTCAGTGTAGCTACTCCTTTACCTTTCTAATGTTGTCCTTCTAGGTGTCTGTGGTCCTGAGGTTGCTTCAGCCTCATCCCTAGGTTCTGTGATTCTAAATATGGTGTCCTATTTATGTGTAGTTGATGGCTGGTCTTCTTTGAGGGAGACTGAAGTCTGGAACATCCTGTGTCGCCCTCATGAAGACTTCACTCTTTCCCATGTTTTCCTCTTATTTTTCATACAGCACTTTCATTCTCTATTCATAGAAATTTGAATTCTTCAATATCCAGTTCTGCTCAATTTTCTGTTTATGAAGTCTCCTCTATCAACTCTATACACATTAGGCTCCTTCCAGTTGCATGTTGTCCAGGAATGTATTCTTTTTTGTGCAGCCTTATATTCTCATTGTCAAATACAGTGGCTAATATCTATCGGATGTTCAATGAACATTACTGAATTGAGGCTTTCAAGAGATTAAAAGTGAAGTGTTAGGTAAAATGGTTTTAGTAAACCTTTCAAGAAATAAAATCTCATGTTTTGTCCTACGTTAAAGAAAACATAATGAGACATAAATTAGCAAATATATTTTTCACTTGAATGAAATAGATTTAGTAGTTTAAATTGATAATTGGATCTCAGTAATGACTAGTCAGCAAATTTGTAGCAAAAGAAAAATCAGCTCTGAAATTCTTTATGACCAAAAAACTTTATGCGTACATTACAAACATTTTTATTTATTACATTTTGAAATTCCTTTTGAATATTTAGCTGTAAAGAAAATATACACCTAAGTTTTTTTTTTTCCCACTTGAACACCATCATTCTGTCTATTATGCATCCATTTTCTAGAGACACACCCCCCATTCGTTAATTCAGGAAATAGAAATGCGTAGGAAAAGAAAAAATGAAAGGGAAAAATGAAAAAAGAGAAAAATGATAAAAGAAATGAAAAGAAAGGAAGAAAGATAACTTCTTGCATCATACACTATTTACTTTTCTTCAAAAGTTTACTGCATCTTGCTTGCAGTTACAGTTTGTCATTTCTTTACTAATATAAAGCATTCCTTTTATGACTATCTTTTCAGAGAACAAATGCTAATGATGTAAAATCAACAATAACCTAAGGGTTAAATTGTTTTAAAAAAACATAGACCCTCTAATACTAAGTACTGTCATATTTTTTGTATGATCTTTTGATATCATTATAAATATATTTATTGATAAGAAACAATTTCTAAATTCAAGAGAAATGATTTAAATTACTATCGGACATACTAGATCACACTCATCTGGAAGCACATGGAACAATTTCTGGTAATAATAGTCAATCAAATTTTGTATCACAAAAGGATTGCAAAGTAATTAATGCCTAAATGTCTAGGCAGATTTTCAAAAGCTCCGACTTTCTTGCGACATTTTCACATACAAGTATATAATCAATTCTCAAATTATCTTCCTAAGAAAAGTAAAATATGAAGGCCTGGTTTGTCACTTACAGTTTTTAAAAGTCTATATTTCAAATCTCATATTTAATCTAATGGATGACTATAGTCAGAAGTAGCCAAATATTTTTATGCTCATTTATTGTTTAATCCTAATTAATAACTAAAACTTAAAAGTAATCTCTGCCATCTGTTTCTGTAAAATTTTTATAATAAAAGGGAAGATATTTTTATATCCTTGTATTCTTAGTAATAATGTTCAGTTCAGTGTTATTACAATGATCCCTGTGGACGAAATCAGAAGTAGTATCCAAAAATATTTAATGATCATATTTAGCATAGGTATGCTAAAATAATGGATACCTGCACCTTATACCTTCCTTCTGAGGTCCAAGATTCTCAACCAAACAACACAGAAGATGGTCAGTAAAACATTATGTCAAAATCATGAAAATATACAACCTCAGATATAATCTCAAATAAGCTGTAGTTTTTTTCGTGAGAATGGACTGTAAGCAATTGGACTCTCACCTAAATAGATTCAGTGACTACTCATTTATAATGTCTTAACCACCATCACTTTAATTATTGCCAGCTTTTTGAGGGAACAAAAGCCTGGATCATCCCATCTGTCCAACTGTTATGAAGTTTCAAAAGATAGAACTTTAAGGATCTAATGATAGAAATAAAAGTGTGCGACAAGATCAAACAGAAAAAAAAATGGAGTTGCCTAGAAGTGGGACTGTCTCTTATCTCCATGGTAGCAGTGAGATGTTCATATTTTACTTTCCTTTTCACAAATATTGCCTTCATGTCATCCATCCTGAGGAAAATAATTAATCCTGCTAGAGCAGAAATAAATTGTACCCATGAGATCTCTGAATTTTGTTTTACTGTCATGATTTCCACTGAAGAGACCCTCCATTTTTACAATCCAAAATATTATTGTTCTTTCCATGGCAAAAATCAACCATATCCTAAGAAACAATAGGAAAACATACTTAATCAACAATCAAATCAATGATGATGTAATATACAGTGCACATTTTGGCTCAGAATTTATTTCCTCTAAATTTTCTCTTATGATTTTATGAACATTTGTATATTTTTCTACTAGTGAGGGACAGTACATAATACGAGGTATCCCCAAATCTGAGTATCATAGTCATCAACTTTTTAATCTTTACCCAAGAACTTCAGTCTTATTATCTTGAACATAACCATAAAATATTTGCTAATAAGAAATATAGACATTATTTGAAAATAATAGTATTCAGAATAGCATTTCTCTTTCACAGGGTATACAGGTTGTGTTGACAGTTTGAACACTCAAGCCATCAATTAATTCTGCTTAATCTGTAAATTGACAAGCATTCAATTATCTATGCTTCATCAAATGTCACAGGTTGTATTTTTTTGAAGTTGACTCATCAGTGTTTATGAACAATTTTGCTTTATGACGCACTGTCATATTAACAGATGGAAAATGTAGCTGGCAAGTCAGTCTTGATTCCACTCATCTCTTCCTTTTCTTCATACCTCCTTGTTATATCTTGCACCACTAGTGCATAAATCTGGTATTCCCTCTCTGCCAAGTACTCAGCCAAGTTCATCCATTCCCTGTCCTATTACCATCGCTTCATGGCACTGGCCTTCTGTTTCAGAATATCTTTCCACATGCTTTATTATGAATGCTCTGCTAAGTAATTATTTTTCTGTGCACAAAACTCTTTTTATAGTTTCTCCCTCCCCCTTTTAAATTAAAAAAATTCCCGACCCAAAGATCTTATGGAATTATAATTTCCATTAGCTTTTTTCCTAGGTTATACCAATGTCTACATCTTAACATCCAAATAAAATTGTTTAATATATATCATCAGTACTGCTAATTAAACCACATTTTAGCCTTTTTCTGTAGTATCTTTTTTACCCTATCCTTTTTTCTTTTGTTGTATATTGCTCCCTGAGAATTAAATTTGTTTATTTTTCAGCCCAGAATGCCCTTTCTTAAAATTGGTTAAGAGAAATAACTCTTTCCGCTAAGATCTCTCTTATGTCTCACTTTCCTTCATGATGATTCATCTTCATCTTACTGTGGCCATGAACATTTTTAAAATCTGCTGAAGAGACTCTGCTAAGGAGGGATACGTTTTATTTGAGTTTAGATGAATATTTTCATGGGGTTGCTGTCACTTCCATGACTAATACTCCTATCTATAACCATGTAGAAATGCTTAGAAAGTTTTTACATGATTTTGCAAAACTAGAAATCACCTGAAAATGTTCTACAGTACTAGGATCTGGATTATGCAGTAATGGAAGAGGGGGAAGAAAAGTTAAAATTACTTGAAGCAGAAGCTAATCTGTGTGAAAGTCATCTAATAATTAGATGTATAAATGTTAAGAGGAGAATTTGTTTCCCTTCAACAGGGCAAAACAGAAGCTCTTTTCTGTCAGTAATATATTCAATTATTTAGCCTTTTTTTAAGGAGCCCACTGTTATGTTTCATCAGCCTTAGTCCCTTAAAACACTTGGATTCAACTCTTCCTACACAGGATTTTTTTCTCATGAATAAATGGGCTATGTTTTAAAGTGAGGCATGCTTTTTTATATATTCATAGCATATTTGAATCATTTTAAAATATATAATTCAGTGGCATTAGGTATTTGCAAAACTTGCAAACTAAAACTCTGTGCCCTTTAAGTAATGACTCTCCCTTCCCTCCTTCCGCCAGCCCCTCGTAATCCTTACCCTAGCTACTGTTTCAGTGAATTTGACTACTCTAAGAACCTCACATGAGTGAAACCATGTAGTATGTACCCTTTTGTGACTAGCTTATTTCATTCAGCTTAATGTCTTCAAGATTTATCCATGTCATAGCTTATGCGAGAATTCCCTTCCTTTTTAAAGCCGAATAATTTTCTATTGTGTGTATCTGTCCATTCATCTATCAATGGATACTCGTGTTGTCCTTACCTTTCTGACTACTGTGGATTATGCTGCTATGAATATTGGTGTATAACTGTTTGAGTCCGTGTTTGCAAAATTTTAAGTATATACTCACAACTGGAATTGCTGGATCATATGACAATTCTTTTTTTAATAGTTTGAGGAACTGCCATACGAGGCAATTTTTATAAAAGAACATTTTCTGCTTTCTAGTGGAAAAAAATCCAAATATCTAGGAGGATTGAGTTCTCTTTCTGGCATGACCAGAGATTCAAGAATCTCTGAGATTTTTCTGGAGCCAAGAAGGTGCTCAGTCCATCACAAAGAATATGAGTCCTTCAGTTCACCATAAGTCCCTTTTCTGCAATACTCAACTGTATTCCTTGCTTGCCCCTTGGAGGTACATATTTTAGGGACTCCCGGCTTAGAGCTTAAGAGAATCTACATAAAAGGAGAGTAAGAAGAAGAAGGAAATCAACAAATATAAATGTGCTGATGAGGGACTATTCCCTGCCTCAATACTTAGGTCAAAATCAAGAAGGGAAGGGGACCACAAGAACAGGCAAAGATTTAAAGAAATTGTATATAAGAGAAAAAAAATACTTTCTATAAATATTGGAGTTGACTGAGAATAACTTATATTATTGTTATTATTAATATCTTATTATTATAATTTACAGGTTGTCACGGTTTAGTTAACTAACACTAGTTCCCCAACAACATGGCTCCAATTTCAGTTTCTATATTAACTGTAAATAATTGTGTAAAGTACAGACTTTGTTACTTGGTCTTGAATACACCAATTGCTACATAATTAACAGAGTACAGCATGATCACTGACCAATTATGCCACTTCTTTTAAATGCTGTCAGTGATTTGTCACTACACATCTGTTAGTCAGGCCATGCACAGAGAGGAAAGCATGCAATTGTGCAGCCTCCCTGTCTTCCATCTGTAAACCCACATGGCACTTTGCAGTACTGGAAAACTGAAAGAGAGATTGGCTAGCAAAAAAGAAAATGCAGCAGAGAAACAAAACAAAGTGGAATTCAAATAGAATGTAAGTGGAGTTATAGCAAAAAGAACTGACTGTATAAATGTTGACAATCCCACCATTCAAGAGACTGACTCTAGAGGAGGAACTTTATAATAAAGGTAAATTTTATCAACATAAAGAAATTTGTTGTGATGAGAAGAATCAAAATGTACCAGAGGGAGTCCTGGCAAAAAATCTTCACATTTAAGAAATTCTTGGAAATTTTTATGACATTGAAAGCATAAAGGATAACATGTTAGAAATTGATCCATGTTTAGAAAGGCTGGAAAAGATGTTCACTCCATATCGTACATTATAAGGAAGGAAGAAGGCAAGAACTATTCAAACCACTCTTGATCGCTTTTTAACAAAAAAATAAAAAAACTTTAATTTTCAATGTTTCTAATATTTTAATTTGTGCACTAAATAAATATTAGTGTTCTTTGTTTTTGTTTTCCTACACCTCTATTACCATCAGTAAGAAAGCTTGCAATATTTGAAAATATTTTTAAAGTTCATGAAATAATCACAATTCTTTCCTATGGTTACTAAAATAGTTTTGAATGGTTTTAGTTTACATGATCATTTATATATCTTCACTCAACCTTTTTGAGATAAACATGATATAAGGCAAAAGATCTAGCAGAAGATAGGCAAACTTTAAAATAAAATTGGCTCGAGTTATAGTTTTCACATCAGCACTTTCTAGAAATGCAATTTGGGGCAGGATAGTCAATCCTTATAAAGTTTAGTATCTTCATCATTTAAGTAGGAGGCACAAACTACTTGTTAGTATGATGCATGAGTAACCTAGGGTTTAATATAGTGGGTGTTCAGTTAGCGTTGGAGTTGGTCATTTGGACATTTTAGATATTTTAGATAGCAGAAGTTTAAATAAATGTCTAAAGGCTTTGAACTTTATATTGCTATCATTGGAGGTGCATGGACAATAGTGTCTTATGAAGATTAAGCAGGAAACATTGGGCAGGATGGATTAGAGACTAGAGAAACTAATGGCAAAGTGGTAAACTGGAAATGTAGATAGTTGAATGTAGATTAGTTGATAAAACAATTTAGTAAGGGCTTGCTATGCTAGATGAGAGTCAGCAAGGCAGAGCCAAGGCCATTTTAATCATATCCTCTGCCAACTTCTATGGCACCAGAATCCTCCACTGGTGTCTCTGAATCCATCTAGGAAAGGTGAAAAGAAGAGGTTTCTTGAGACATTTCAAAGTCTAGACCTGCAGGTGATATATATTGCATTAGCCGGAATGTCTCAGCTAATTATAACATGAGCACAGAGAATTGTTTCTACCAAGGGGAATACATTTTGGGATGACTCGGAGTATGCGTGTTGAGGTTGTCCCAACACTTGCTTCCCTAAAAGAAGTTTTCAGATGAAATTGAGAGGATGTGACATCTTAAGAAGGCTGTTAGGGATAATATGTAATTAAATAACAATTATTTTGCAGTCCCAAAGTCTGAAGCAATCTATTGAAGTCAGAAAGAGGTGAGAAAAAAAAGGAAAGGGAAACAGTGTGTAATGAATCTAAAGCAACCATACAGAGGAAAGAACAACAGTCATTAAAAAGTCAAGAATGACAAAAATTCAATCCCAGAATTTTGAAGTAAAGAAAGAGGAAACAACTAGATTCCACAGATGAGATTAGTGATCTGGAAAAAGTGTAGGTTACCTACATGTAGGGTAATATTATATACCACTTTGTTTGGCAAAATCCAGTTATGGTTGTAGTCCCAGCAAAATAAGATTCAAACATGGGTCTCAGTTTGGACGATAAATATTATGATTATCCTGTTCAGTAGGCTGTAGAGAAAGAAACTTAAGTAAACTCCAACTAATTTTTAAACAAGTATTGCCTAATTAACTTTTTAAGCTAAAATTACTTAATAAGATTATCCAAATTAATTGAATAAGACTCTGTCCTCAGAAAGACAGTTGGCAAAAGAGGAAGACTTATCATAATATCTTAGAACAGGTGTTCTACCCAGCAAGGATATGGCAGTGTACCTACAGTGTCAAGAGGGGATATTTCATATAAGTTGAAGCAGTCATGCAGTCTGCTGAGTAGAAATATTCCTACAGAAAAGATAGATGAATTACAAATGACTTGATGACACTGGTCATTAATATACTTAAGGGTTTCTCCTTGCTATGATAGTGTGCTTAGCATATAATATATTGATCAGCCGTTTCTTTTCAATAGAGCTTTCTCATTGGAAGATCTTGCACTGATCTCCAACAAGCACATTTGTTAGTTTGCCAGTTGCATTATTTTGAACCTCTGAATTTTACATCAATTGTTTCTGTTCGGTTAGTGTGAGTTAGGTCGTCTTAAAAACAATCACATCTATGAAGAGTGGAAAATCTTTTCTTGACCTGAAAAGTTGAGGCCAACACCTTAGTTCTATTCCATCCAAATAATTGTCCTCTTGATGTGTTTATAAGAAGCCAGAAGGTCTCTCTGAATAAACAATCAGTTTAATTTTTTCTTAGTTTAATTTGGACAATACCACTATTCAAAGGAATATAGGGAACCTATGAAACATTTATTTTAAAAAACTATTCTTATGAAACATAGATATTTGTGGATTTAAGGATTTTCTGGTCAGCTCCGGTGTCAGATTTCTAAATCTAAGTGGAAGCAGCAAGATGATTGAACTTACACAAAATAAGTTTAGGTCTGCCCTATAGTCTAATTATAGGAAAAGCACACATTCTAGTCAGAAATTTGAAAGCACCTGAGAACCTGTGCAGTGAGAATTTTCAATGAAACAGCGATATCTTTAATGACAGTCAGAGTGAGATTTCACAAACCACAGTTAGTTTGAAGGAGAAAGCATTAATGTTTATATGACAAAGCTGATAAAGTTGTCACAGCCCTGTAAATGTTAGAGACAATTTAATGATTCCCAATCATTCTCTTCCAACTGGATTACTCTGTAGACTGCAGAACATATTCAAAAACAGTTTCCTTCCTGATGAAGTCTTTGTGTACTGTAAGTCAAGACAACAGATATTTCAATGACAAAGGAGACAGCAACCAGAGGTGACAACGCCCAGCCAAGCAGACACAAAACACAAACGTGCCCAGTTTTTGTAACATACATTTGTTTCTTCGCTGGCATCCCCATCATGGGGGATGTGACAAGAACTGACACAAACAAGGGTAGTGATTCAAAATTGATGTTTGTCAAATGAGAACAGAAAAGAGACACACTAGGTAAGCTTTTGGTATATACACTTAGAATTTGATGAGGAAGCATTGTGCTGGGAGGTGGAGAGAAAGGAATGAGTATACTGAGTGAGAAAGAAAGTGAATATGAATGGTTGTGCCATCAGTCAGTAATGTAATTGCTAGTTAGGAGATAAATAACTTCTCTGTATATGTTAGGGATGATCTGATTGATAGTGATAGTATGAAAGAAGGCATTAAATCTGAAATCATATGTGGCATCTCTCTTTTTCTCTATTTCTCACTCTCTCTCATACACACGCACAGTTATATGTATAAAATTACATTTAAGTGAAGACAAAACTGTTCATAAAATTTGCATTTATGTATCTTTGTGTATAAAAACTCTTACTTATATCAACTGTGGATGGTGTTATCTGAAAGGACTACACATATTTCATAACAGCAAGAGAGGAATTTTTGATTATCCAAACCTAAAAATGAATGTAGCTGATTTCAAAAAGTGCTGAAAGGATTGGTGAAATGATTGTCTGGGACAAATGAGATATTATTAATGCAATATCATTAGTTTTATTCTCAAATATTTATCCTGAAATCAGGAAAAATAAAAAAAAAGTGCTTTTCTAAGTCTATTTGATCTTGTTGGCCTAACACTGCTATATAAATTAACTTTTCCTGGGATAATTAAAATATAATGTTAATATTAAGATATCATTTTATAGTTCCATGCCATGTAGAGATTACTTTTACATGTACAGATGTATTTGAGAAATAGCTAATTTAGGGAACTAACAGAATGCATGGTTCAATCATTTTTTAGAGAAGAAGTATAACTATAAACAATAAGAAAAGAAGATCAGTTGATATGTCAGAAGGACAAAAACTCTAAGGGAAAGAATATTAAATTAGTACTTTGTAAGTTAAATACTGAAATCATTTTAAATAAACAAACACGGTTCCTATTTGGTTGAATACGAATTATATTGGAGCTAGAATTTATTCTCACTTCACTCCCATATCATTGAAATAGTTTTTAGGCCTTTGAAGTTCAGAAAATTGCCACAGTCTTATTCATTGTCTGACTTTGCACCACAATGACATGGATTTAGGCTGCCTTAACTTAGATGAAATTTGAGATAATTATCATGTGTCATGTATAAATCATCTGACATCATATTATGCCTCATCTGCTTCACCACTATTTCTCCTCTTAGCATCCATGCTGAAATTATCTCAAAGACTTTGGGATCTTATTTAACCAAAAGTCCTCCCTGCAAAATGACAGCCCTTATTATCTAATGCCATGTTTCAGGGATTCTCCAGATGCCCTGAATCAAAAATGTTACAGATGGCTCAGTCTCAGAACATGTTCACGTCAAAAGAAAACAAGCTAACCACCGAAAGTAATTTCAAAATAAGTTATTTTCTTGCATACCTTCAAATCTGTGAAAATTCAATAACAGTGTTTCTTAAAATTCCCATGGAATTTTAGAACTTTCAGAGAAGTACTAATAGATTATCTTATGTCTACTACGATCTTATATCACATTCGCTGCCTTCAGCCATAGTCCAGAATGTTCTTTATTCCATCACAATTTATGTCTTATTTCCTTATGACTCCTCCTTTTTATTTTAAAGTGTCAAGTAACTTAAATAAAACATGAATTCAATAATGGGCATTGATTGGATGTCAAGTGAGACATCTTGATAAGATAGATAAGACAATGCCTTATCCAACAAAAGCGAGTTTCAGGGTGAAATTTTTGCAGTGTATGGTTTCAAACCATTTTGTCACAAGTTCTATGACACAGGGAAACATATATTTCATCTATGCAGAGCACTGCCCTTGGTTGTCTTGGAATAACAAACATGTAAGACAGCAACAGAAGTCCAGGAGACATTTTCTCTGCAGAAAATATGCTCTGAATATATAGGGCTAGAGGCAAGAGGACAGGATGCTTTTAGGATTAGGAATAAGTTAGATATAGGATTAGAGAGGAAGTGATGGGAAAAAGAACAAAAATGAGAGAAGTTAGTCTATATATATATATATATATATAGATATTTGTGTTCAGTGTGTTATTTCATGCCTATCCAATTTAAATCATTGATTTCATTTTATGAGGAGACAAAATTCAGAACATTTAAGAGACTGAATCAAAGGTATAAAGTTAGTGAGAAAGACAGTATTCACAGAGCTTGCTATTCTTTGTATATAAGAGTAAATCCAAAAAAAAAAAAAAAAAGAGTAAATCCTCAATGCCTTATTTAATTATCCTGGATAATTATTTGACATTTATCTGAAAACTTGGTGAATACAGAGCAGCCCTATTCTTCCCAAGGCCTTCCTTTCACTACTAGAAACCCCTGGAAATAACACAACAAACCAGTGTACGGAAAGTTTAAAAGCTTGAAAGAAGAGAGCAGACTGCCTAAAGACCTCAGAACACAAGGAATGAAAGGGTTATGAGTCTAATAACTCCTTGCCTCATATTTCCCTTCTGGAAAAGGGAGTTCCAGAAGCCTCCAATCTGGAACTGCCAATAGGCATCAATGAAAATAGCTCCAGGAAAAGCCTCTCTTCTCTAGCCAAATGGAGAAAAACAGTAGACTGCCAACAGGAGCCATTTTGGAAATACCTGCTCTATTCCAGCCAAACATCCACAAAAATGGGCACTTTTACCTCTGAGGTTTTAGCAGGACTGCACAGCTGGTGTTCCAGCCCATTCCCTCACCTTGCAGAAGCAGGGGATGATGGCTCCAAATTTTCAGCTGGTGGTGTCATCCAGCAAGCAGGGAGCTAACCTTCTATCCTTTACTTAGTGGAAACAGGCAGTGCTTTGACTCCCCTGCCAGAGTATTTCAACAGAGTCCAGAGTCTGGACAAGGCAGTGTGAGTCGGGGCTTATCGGCACTCCAAATTCCCCTGGTACCTGGCTTCCCTGGGACTTAGTGAGAAACTGAACATTAACACTCCTTCATCAGCATTAGGACTGAATGAGGCAGTGTGAACAAGGGCTAGTCATCACTCTGGTTTACCCTCCCATTCCAGCAGTGCCCAGCTGGGAGCTGCTGGTATGCCCACCTGACTGTAACAGGGTAGTGTGAGACAGCTCCACTTTTGCTGGGGTAGTATCAAAAGAACCCAATAGAAAGCTAAGCAGCTACCTTCACCAGGACCTGTGCACTGCAACTAAGGAGAGTAACTCCCTGCTAAATAAAGTACCAGAATTTCACAACGTGATACCCCAAATATCCAAGATAACCAGGTCAATCACACTCTGACTGAGAAAATAAATCAACAGAAACTAAGATGACTTAGATGTTGAAATTATCTGACAAAGATTTTAAAGTAAAGTGCTTCCTTAGCAATTATAGACACCCTTGCAACAGGTGAAATATATGAGGGTGAGTCAAAAATTATCTGCACTCTGGCTGTAGAATTTATAAGAGTTTTGATATAGCCAGAGTGCAGATAATTTTTGACTCACCCTGGTATCTTGCTAGATGGGCTCCATAATAGAGTTCGGTTGACAGAGATAAAATCAGTGAACTTGAAGATGGGTCAGTAGAATTTACGCCTTCTGGAAAGCAGAGAGAAATAGATTGCAGAAAAGAACAACAGAGTCTCTGGGACCTGTGTGACAGTAACAAAAATAACATTCATATAATTAGAATCCTAGAAGTAGAGAACGGAGAAAGTGTGGCTAAAAATGTATTTGAATAAATAGTAGCTGAAAACTTCTGGAATTTTATAAAAGACATTAACCTCTAGATTCTAGAAGTCCAGTGAATTCCAAGTAGGATAAACCTAACAAAATCTACATGAAAACACATCATAATTAAGCACATTATAATACATCAGAATACTATCTGATGTATTCAATGCATGTAGTAGAAACATTAAAGACAATTTTATTTAAAAAAATGAGGAGGATTCAGGGTTTGTTATAAAAATCAATTTTGTTACTGTCTTTTGGGTATTGCAAATACAAAGACCATACTAAAGTCAAGGATTTGTATACTCTTTGTAAAGAATTCTGGAATAAACCAAGTTCATGAATTTGTGTGACACACACACAAAAAGAAAAAAAAAAAAAGTAACCCTGAGTTTCATAAAGCAATAGGGATTTGTTGGAGGATGAAGAATGTTATACTCCACTAACTTTCTGTTCTTAAACACAATAAACAACCTCAAATAAAAAAAAAATGAGAAGAATAAAGAGACCTCAAAGGAAGTACATTTTCTATGCTTCTTTTCAAAGAGTTACTTGCATATGCATATTGTACTAACTAAACTCAAAAAAATTATAATAAGCAATATACTCAAATACACTATAAATAAATGAAGGTAGAATCCTATAAAAATGTTTGAGTATATCATGAGAAAGTAAGAAAAAGGGAGGATTTTGAATCAGAGAAAGCAAGCAAAAGAAAGAATATAAAAAGTCATTTAATTAGCATAATACTTATCTAAATGTTTATCAATAATTATCTAATGGAACAGTAATTATCTAAAATGCAAATGGGCTACACCTATTAAAACACAAAGATCGGCAACTGGCAGTGTGGAGAAAAAATAACCCAACAGTATGTTCTCTGTGGGAAACTCACTTAAAATATAATGAAATAGGTAGGTTGAAAGTAAGACTGAAAAGAGATATGCCATGTAAACATTACCTTAAAAAAAGCATTTATTATTAGATAAAGCAGGCTTCAGGGTAAAGAAAATCACTAAAGGCAAAACAAGACATTACATGGTAATAAAAGGATCAGTCTAGCAAGAAGGCATGACAATTTTAAATGTTTAGACACTAAACAACAGAGCCACAACATGTATAAATCAAAATCTGACAGAGATAGAAAGAGAAGTTGACAAATCTACATTTCTAGTTTGGCATTTCAACATTTCACTTTCATTAATTTGTAAAACTAATAGATGGAAAGTTAACAAGGATATAGAATTGAATTAAATAACCATCCTATAAAATCTGACATCCATAGAACACTCCATTCAACAATAGAAGAATGCATATTTATTTTTCAAACACTTATGGAGCATTTGCTGAGATATAATTAGATCACACCTTGGATATAAAATAAAAGGAAACAAGTTTAAAAGAACTGCAATCATACAGATTATGCTCACTGATCACAAAATAATTAAACTAGAGATCAGTAATAGAATTACATCAGGCAATGGGAATTTGGGATTAGTAGAGGCAAATTATCATGTAGAGGATGAGAACAATAAGATCCCACTGTATAGCACAGGGAACTATATTAAATATCCCATGACAAGCCATAATAGAAAAGAATGTGAAAAAAAATATGTGTGTGTATATATATATATATATACATATACATACATATAGAACTAAGTCACTTTGCTATACAGAAGAAATTAACACAAGATTGTAAATCAACTATACTTCAATAAAATTTTAAAAACATCCAAAAAAACCAAAAGACTGTTTTGTCATTGTCCCTGGGGGTAAAAAAAAAAAAAGAGATACATCAGGCAATTCTACAAACAGTTGGGCATATTTGGCAACACAGTTCTAATATTCGTAGATCAAAAAATACAGAGAACTGAATAAGAATGAAAATGAATTAACATATGTAGAATGAAGCTGAGAGGGATATTTATAGCACTAAATGTTTACATTATAAAAGAAGAAAGGTCTTTTTTAAAAAATTTATTTATTTAGTTTTGGCTGTGTTGGATCTTTATTGCTGTGCACGGGCTTTCTCTATAATTGTGGCGAGCAGGGGCTACTCTTCATTGTGGTGAGTGGGGTTCTCATTGCGATGGCTTCTCGTTGTGGAGCACAGGGTCTAGGCACATGGGCTTCAGTAGTCGTGGCACATGAGCTCAGTAGTTGCGGCTCCCAGGCTCCAAAGCTCAGGCTCAGTAGTTGTGGCCTATGGGCTTAGTTGCTCCGCGGCATGTGGGATCTTCTCGGACTAGGGATTGAACCTATGTCCCCTGCATTGGCAGGCAGACTCTTTTTTTTTTTAAACCCTTTATTGGAATATAATTGCTTTACACTGTTGTGCCAGTTTTGGCTGTACAACAAAGTGAATTAGCTGCATCTACACATATATCCTCTCCCTCCCACAATTCCTTCCCACCCTCCCTATCCCAGTCCTCTGAGTCATTACCCATCATGGAGTTGATCTCCCTGTGTTCTGCAGCAACTTCCTACTAGCTATCTATTTTACATTTGGTAGTGTATATATGTCAATGCTACTCTCTCACTTTGTCCTGGCTTCCCCTTCGAGCCACTCCCCTCCCCCACCCGTGTTCTCAAGTCGGCAGACAGATTCTTAACCACTGCACTACCAGGGAAGTCCCAAAAGAAGAAAGGTCTTAATCTCAGCTTCTATCCCAAGAACTAGAAAATGAGCAAAATAAATGCAAAGCAAACAGAGAAAAGGAAATAAGAAGAATAGATACCAATGACAATAACTGGCGTAATTCCTTTGGCTGCTCAGCACCCATACACATCCTCTTCACACTGATGAACTACCTAACATAATGCAAGAAAAACAATCCTATATTTCTAGGGGGAAGAAAAGAGCTAACAAGATTTGAAATAACAGCTCATTCTCTAAGCGCTCATTTTCCTCTGTAGTTTTATAATTGTCTGCAGATATTCATGTCATAAAACTTATCACACCAACTAGAATTTACTGGTTTGTTGTCTAACACTCCCAGTAGATTGAAAGTTGCATCATAATGGACAATGAATACTCCATTTATTTTTCTAGAAATTTTAATGACAACTCATAGAAGGGACACAGGGTGTTAAAGGTATAGAAATCTCACAGAATAGTTAGGCATAATTATGGTACCTAAAATTTACTAAATGCTTATTCACTTTCAGATATTTTTCAAAGACCTGTACATATATTAATTAATCATTAAAACCACTCATAGAGGTCTCAGGCACAGAGAGCTGTGTGATGCTAAGCCTGGATGGTGGTATCAAACCTCGACAATAAATAAAGCCTGGCAAGCCACTTAAGGTAGGCAGAGGATATAGTATTTTCATGGTAGCAAAGAGAGAGGGGAAAATATAATAAGACAACGCAGGCAGGGCAATGGTAATCATATTGAGATAAATACTTGGAATATGACAGCAGTTCACTTGATTTTGAAGCCTATTTTTTTTTCAGCTGGAAAAATGAATGGGTGGTACCACATAATGTCTTTTATCCATTTTATCTCTGACATTTTGTGATTATGGATCTTAGGGACAAATAATCACACTGCTGACTATTATTCTAAAATTGGGTATTGTACAGTATCTCTAGGCCTACTTCATTTCAATTATAAAGACTGATAAGTGAGTAATTATGATTTATGCAGGGGGCATGATTTTGTGTTTGCACTTGTGTGTGTGTTTGTTTGTTCAGTTTCTCTTAGCTTGGGTAACCTAAACTTCTCATTGTGAACTGAGGCTCTAAGAGAACCTGGGTAGAAAATAAAATTTGAGTCTTTGGCAAAATAACTTGGAAATTTCACAAAACATAGACATGCTGGGAGTAAAGAATGTCGCCTTAAAGTGTGACTGCTGATGCCTGGAAATGGTAATGGGTATTTTCAATCCGCAGCTTATCTGTGAATCATAGAAAAACTCTAACAATATGATATAGGACACATTAAGAGGCAGTCCCATGAAGATGTAATTGCAGTTGTTCAACTTCATTTCCCACAGTCTACGCAAAGATTTTATTATTAGAAATGGAGAAATGTATCTGAGAAAATTATATATGAATATGAATCATGATATAGGTTGTGTTTTAGGTTCGTTCAGCAGGAGAGAAACATTGTTTCATTTTTTTTTCAGTATTTAGTGATCACTGTTACACAGTCTCTCTTCAGTACTGAAGATGTACCAGGGATTATTTAAACTGTCTGCAGTATTAGAAATCTAGAATGGGGAGACACAGAAAGGAAGAAGAGCAGAAAACTCAGTAGGCATCATAAAGAACATTGGACCATTCAAGGGACTTCCTGGGCAGTCCAGTGGTTAAGACTCTGTACTTCCACTGCAGGGGGCATGGGTTCTATCCCTAATGGGGGAACTAACATCCCACATGCTGCATGGTCCAGCCAAAAAAAAAAGGAACATTGGACCATTCAAGATATAATGTATCTCTAGAGCCCTATTATCTTGTTTATCACTCGGAGTAAGATATCACTGCTTACTTCCATTGCTTGTGTTCTGCAATTATTGTGATTCAGCTATATAGTTTACCCTCATTTTTGTGTTTTTGCCATTAGTAATTCTCCTTTTATCATTATTAACTTGGTTCTTTTTATACGTATAGTTTCTACAATTCTGTAACTAGAAAAGTCCCAGCTGCATTTTGTGACATGTTTTCATTGCCTGAGTTCGGTTATGTAAGACCCAGGGTTTAGAATCAATTACAAGGAGTGATGGCCACTTTGCTTTTGGTAATTGTCTATGTTATAGTTGGTCCACGAGTCTTGTCTGGAGTCTTGAGTGTTATTCTGTAGTTACACAACAGGTAACTCAAATATTCAGTCGGCAAGAAAAAGATCAAAGAGGGCCAAACTGTGTCCACCCATATGTCATATTCTCTCAACACCTCCCTGAACAGTGTTGGTAATGGTAAAGATCTAGGTATCATAAATTAATGTCCTGCAACCTGACTTCATCTGCCTTGAATAAAAAAAAGTGGAAAAGAAAAAGAAAAGAAACCTTTGTGCTGTTTGTCCTGGCACTAAAAACTAGGCTACTAGGCTTTTATGTTTCTCATATCAAACATAAAAAAAATTTTACTATCAAGTTCAGATAATGTCACTCTGTGACTGTGTTGGGATGAGACAAAAGCAAAGACCATTTCATAGACAAAACCAATAACACATTGCAAACTACAAATATGGCCAAACATCATCTCACTAGATTAAAATTGGTATAGCTTTAACTTTTCTGCATTTCTTCTGCCAACTAGATGCAAATTATTAAGACAATGAATGCTAACATGGTCCTATTTTTTTCAGTACACTCCAAAGCAAAGTCATGCTTCCATGAGCCTTCCTTAAAATCATTCAAGTCCAAATTTTATAACCAGTCCCTTCTAATATCTTCCTATGGAGATGCCCAATATTTCTCCCATGATGTTTGATCTCTTTTGCTACAACATATAACAATCAACTCAACTTTGTTTGACTAAAGTAGTCTAATAGGAAATTCTACCAGCTATTTTAAACAAGGAAGGGAAGGGGAACTGATAGGATTCAAGTTTCAAAAAGCTGACTGTGGCTGCTGGGTGAAGAAAGGGCTGTTGCAGAAATCGGTCCATTGAGAAACCAAGGACCGCACTCGGAGTGTTGGAGAACTCAGGTTTATTAAGCTGGTGGCCCCAGATGAGCTAACGCTCCAAAGTTCTGGACCTTGAGCTCAGGGTGAGCTTTACTTTTATAGGGGTCTGTGCACATGTTTGCAGTTTGCATTGGTAGATTTGTTACTTGGTTTACAGAGAATGGAAGTTTCCAAATAGAAGCTTACAAGAGCAGGTGTAGAACATTCCATATTTAGCAAAACATCCTATGGTTACATTTGATTGCTAGGTCATCCTGTTTTTGTTTTTCCTTTTTGGCACAGCAAGCATATTTTACAAAAGCAGAACTAGCGTGGAGTTATTTTTAGCTGAGTGCAAGTTTCTAATTTTCCTCTGCAGGACCACAGGGGTGAAAGAGTGGAAGCTTGAAATAGAAAAGCATTTCAGTGGTCCATTTAAGATATGAGTGAGGCTTGGACTATGGCAGTAACTATGGTAATGGAGAGAAATGTGTACATTTGGGATATACTTAAGAAACAAATATTTTGGAAAGATGAGATTTTTTTTCTTTTGTTGGACCTCAGGTTTGGAGTAATGAATTAATCAAATATCTTCAGTGCATGAAATATTATTATTTATTCTTTCAACATTTGTCTCTAGTTTCCTTTATTCTTATTACCACTCCCCCAATCCATCTTCCACAGGCAACCATTCTAATGTGTTTAATGCATTATGTGTTAGTCTGTGTTCTTGAAAATAAGCATTACTCTTTTCTTTGCATGCATTTGTGCTTTTTATTTTGGTGATTATATATTTTATTCTCCACTTAATTTTTTCCTTTAGTAGTGTGTATTTACTTTAGTCATGGTTTGAAGAGTTCAGTTAGTTATTTGCTCTTATTTTTAAATTTTTTTTCCAGATCTTTATTGGAGTATAATTGCTTTACACTGTTGTGCCAGTTTCCATTGTACAACAAAGTGAGTCAGCTGTATTTATACATATATCCCCATATCCCCTCCCACCTGAGCCTTCCTCCCACCGTCCCCATCCCCCCCGTAGGTCATCACTAATCATCGAGTTGATCTCCCAGTTACTTGATTTTAATTGCTGTAAATACCTTCATAGTTTTTATTCACAGTTACCTACCTACTGCCCCAAAGATGGGGAAGTAGATGGTCTCCATTGCCCTACTATCACTCATAACACTGGGTTTAGTATCTATGTACATGAGGCCAGTAATGAGGCCAAATTCCCTTGTAATCAGTAGGCTTCTAATATTGAACCATCAGGACAGAAACCAATTTTGTTGTGTGGCCATTGTAGAAGTCATAGATAAGGAAGAGAGCCTGAGAACACCTAGTGGGAAGTGTAAACCGTTAGAGTTGATAAGAAGAAATGATCCTACACACATACCTACTATAATGAAAAGTCATTATCATTCATCATGTAGGAAAGATACAAAATAGCTGAGAGTTGTTTTTTTCTTTTCTTTTTTTTTTCTGGATAAAAGTTTTAATGAACTTCCTAAGATTCACTTAAAGTTTTCATTGAGTTTTTGTTAGTTGAAAATCTCCTTGATTAGATGTAGGACATTCTAGCAATGTATCGTTATCAATACAAAGGTTATAATATTAACATCACACAAAAATAATTCCCAAGATTTTTTTTTGACCATCATGTTATCTTCTAGCAGGAGTAATAAAATATCAAATAAAAGTGGCTAATTGGAACATACCTTTAGTAAATTATATGAAACAAGCAGGAGATGAGTGAGATAAGATTGCTAACTATTAAAATAGAGTTTTCATATTTGGGAGGAAACTAACAAAAATACTTATATGCACATTATAGGTAATTTTAGAAATTCATTCATATTAAGAATATCTATTTTTAAAGCAATAATTCTTTCTGTTTAAATTTAAAAGATTGTTTGATTTTTCTTGGTTTTATTTTTATTCAGAGGTGTCATACAGTTTTAGTGTTTTTATATGCAAACCCCTTGACTCTTTAATTAGAAACTTAGTTTGCTTTTGGTTGGGTAGTTAGATTCCCTTTTTCTCTGAATGAAGGGAAGTGGTAAGGTATGGCAGGAGCAAGACAAAAATTACCTGTAACTTTATTAATCTAGTCTTTTAACAAATAATAATATTGATGTCTCCGAATGCTGCCAGTTGCGTTTCTCTAAATAGAACATCATATTATACCATATCATGCCATATTTGTTCTCCAACAGAACATACTCACCCACCTAGATAACTTCCACTTATGTTTCAAGTACCAGGTTATGAATCACTTTTCATGTATAGCCTCTGTCATAGCTACAATCTTATAATTTCTTTTGACCCCACACTCCTCTGGCCAACCAGAAGTAGGTGTTTCCTCTGTTTTCATACTTTTACTGTATCACTTATCATGCTGAATTAGACTTCCCTGTATTCACTAGACTAGGAAATTTTTGAGAGTCAAGTGTTCTGCATCTGCGGCTCAGTTCACTAGTTGGCATAGAAGAGTTTTATGTATATTCATAAACCATATACAATGTGCCTAGCATCAGGCTATGTGCATATTAATTTTTTTCATTGAATGAGTTGACTAATGGATGATTAGATTTATTTTTATTTATTATTTTTAATTTTTGATTTTTTTAATTTTGTACAATAAACTGCATATATTTAGAGTATACAATTTGGTATCCCAATCTCCCAATTCATTCTGCACCAATCCTCCGCACTTTCCCCACTTGGTGTCCATATGTTTGTTCTCTACATCTGTGTCTCTATTTCTGCCTTGCAAACAGGTTGATTTGTACCATTTTTCTATAGTCTACATATATGTGTTAATATATAATATTTGTTTTTCTCTTTCTGGCTCACTTCACTCTGTATGACAGTCTCTAGGTCCATCCATGTCTCTACAAATGTCCCAGTTTCCCTGCTTTTTACAGCTGAATAATATTCTATTGTTTGTATGTACCACATCTTCTTTATCCATTCATCTGTTGATGGACATTTAGGTTGCTTCCATGACCTGGCTATTGTAAATAGTGCTGCAATGAACATTGGAGTGCATGTATCTTTTTGAATTATGGTGTTCTCTGGGTATATGCCCAGTAGTGGGATTGCTGGGTCATATGGTAGTTCTATTTTTAGTTTTGCAAGGAACCTCCATACTGTTCTCCATAGTGGCTGTATCAATTTACCTTCCCACCAACAGTGCAAGAGCGTTCCCTTTTCTCCACACCCTCTCCAGCATTTACTGTTTGTAGATTTTCTGATGATGCCCATTCTAACTGGTGTGGGGTGATACCTCATTGTAGTTTTGATTTGCATTTCTCTAATAATTAGTGATGTTGAGCAGCTTTTCATGTGCCTCTTGGCCATCCATATGTTTTCTTTGGAGAAATGCCTATTTAGGTCTTCTGCCCATTTTTTCATTAGGTTGTTTACTTTTTTGATATCGAGCTAGATAAACTGTCTATATATTTTGGAGATTAGTCCTTTGTCTGTTGATTCATTTGCAAATATGTTCTCCCATTCTGAGGGTTGTCTTTTCGTCTTGCTTATAGTTTCCTTTGCTGTGCAGAAGCTTTTAAGTTTCATTAGGTCCCACTTATTTATTTTTGTTTTTATTTCCATTACTCTAGGGGGTGGATCAAAAGAGATCTTGTTAGGACTTCCTAGGTGGCGCAGTGGGTAAGAATCCACCTGCCAATGCAGGGGACACAGGTTCAATCCCTGCCCCAGGAAGGTACCACATGCCGCAGAGCAACTAAGCCCGTGTGCCACAACTATTGAACCTGTGCTCTAGAGCCCGTGAGCCACAACCACTGAGCCCATGTGCCACAACTACTGAAGCCCATGTGCCTAGAGCCCATGCTCTGCAACAAGAGAGGCCACCGCAATGAGAAGCCCATGCACCACAATGAAGAGTATCCCCCGCTCGCCGCAACTAGAGAAAGCCTGTGTGCAGCAACGAAGACCCAACACAGCCAATAAAATAAATAAATTAATTAATTAATTAATTTATTAAAAAAAAGATCTTGCTGTTATTTACATCAAAAAGTGTTCTTCCTGTGTTTTCCTCTAGGAGTTTTATAGTGTCTGGCTTTACATTTAGGTCTTTTATCCATTTTGAGTTTTTTTTTGTGTGGGATTGTTAGATTTAACAAACTCGTCATAGATGAGCTATATCACTCATTAATCAAAATATATTTCTCAGTATGTTACAGCCAAAAACGAAAACATGAAATTGTAAATGGTGGATGGAATTACATTATCGAAAGATGAATTTCTATAACACAATTTATTAGTTTTTATAATACGTTAATTTGGCAGAAGAATATATAGAGTATATATAAACTAAGGAGAACTGTAAATTCTGGCATACTATACCTCCAGTTTGTATTAAACTTCTCACTCTTGCCACAAACAATGTGAAAGTGTTATCTTTCACATTGCATGGGGTGAGAATTTAGGCAATTAAAGTTAACATTAAATATTCAAACTAATGTCTATAAAACTTTTATTCTTAAGGTCTTCATTTCCAAGTGGTGACTTTTAAAATAAAAATCCTATTGTAGATATTTGGGCAAGAAAATTTCAAAGTATGTTATCTAATTTCTTGTTGGTGTTTAGTGGCAGTGTGGCAGTATGCATTGAGTCCATATAATAACATAGTTTTTCAACATTTAGGATATTTATTATAAAACATATTTATGTTTAGCCATGTGGTGTTTTGTTTACTACCTAACTGCTAAGTGGATTCATATTTAAATGTAAATATCTTTGCAGAGTGCAGTGTGTTGAAATTACTGATTTTCATCCTAGACATTTCAAGATTTGCATGTATAATTGCACATTCCATCATGCAAATAAAAACTTAGTTTTTGCCCCCCTGAAAAAGGTATTGATGTATTTATCTATGCACGCTCAATGTGTATGCAAACATTTGGATTTACATACATACATATTTATTGTGTTGATGTACCTATTGGCTTTATGTAGTGCACTCTACACATTTTACTTTTAATATGATAAACGTTGTTATGCTCGATCCTGATCAGGTCTACAGAAAGTGTGCTTGTTATTTCGTCCATAGTTTCTGAATTTTATGAATATTCTCTATCTGTTGAATATATACGAGATATTTCTTTTAAATAGATTACAAAATATCAAATATGTAAAAGCTCAGAAACCTTGTTTTTTCAGAAACCTTATTTTTGCAAGGAGTGGTACTCAAATAAAAATTACGTATTTAGTACATATGTAAGTTGTAACTTTTATAAAAAGGAACCTATTTGGGTAGTATAAGTTAAGGACATTCTTAGGCGTGGGCACTATTCACTGTCAGTTCTGCAACAATATGAAGGAAAGACACAAAAAAAGCTACCCAAATATTGTGTATGACTACGCATCCACGCAGAATTTCCAACTGACATATGCTGCCTGGGACACGGAATATGTCACAGCCATTTTGTACTCAATTCTTCTTTCTAACTTTAAAGGCTTGGTGTCGTCATCATATATATTTAGCTTCTGAGACTGATGGTTTTCGCTCAGTGAACAAGATTATGAAGCATTTTTTTTCCTATCTGAGTCAATGTTTTCCTCAATACCATGAAGTAAATTAAAATAAAGTGTTTAAATCGACTGCTTATAAGAAAGAAGACCAAATCTCATCCTAATAAATGTGAAATACAGCTTGTCATGTTCCTTTCACTCCGTAGAAATGCTACCACAAGGCTTCGCCAGTTAAGTCTAATATGTTGACATTTATTTTTGCTGCAATAAATGTTAGGATTATATTTTTGCATTAAATTCTGGCATTTTTAAAGATCACGGTGACAAGTAATTTATTCCTCAAATCACTCTGGTTTGTTTTTACTTTTTGAATATGGATTTGGCCATGTGTCTCCAAGGCACAGTACAAAGCATATTTCATATGTTTTGCAACCTATTAGTTTGATTTAAATCCACTTTTTCCATCTGGATTTACGCAAGCCTTCCTTGATGTTATTTGCTCTGAATTATTGCCCAGAAATAATCACACTGAATCCAATTTTACACTGGCTGTGTGGCTTACCGAGTCTGTCACTGTAAAGCTTTTAGGCTTTTATAGTTTGTTTCAATGAAGGCAATTTCTCAAATATTTTATGTATGAATATGTAATACGCTATTTTGATAAATATTAAAAAAATTTTCTCTACCTGTTCGTAAATATGGAATGAATATGATGACATATCTTAGAAATTACTGTCATGACAGAGACAGTGGAACAAAGCAAAATGTAAAAATAATGTTTTTTGCATATTCAATATAAAACCCATATATAATAGACTTGGTCAATCTCAATGTGATTTGAATCCAAACCTTGAAGATAAGTAATTTAGTGCCAAAAGCATTGATCCAGTTCTTTTGCACTTTAAAGATTTATTTATTTTAGTAATACATCAGCTAAAGGAGAATGTAAATTTGAAATTCATCTTTTTTTAAGCCATATTTTTAAAGGGCTATCTTTCTCTAAACTGAATGAAGAGTGAAATAGAACATTTTTCAAAGTAGGTAATAAATCTAGATAATCCAGACATAAAACCTTGTCTTTTGTTTTTCATTTCTCATTGGTAGATAGTTTTGGTCTATATCCTTCAGGGAAAAAAAAAAAAATCTCAATTGTTTGTACCTATGTTTAGTCATTAGTTTTCACTGACCTTCAGAGAAAACCTGAAATGCTGACTAAATACCAAATTGTAGTAGAAAGCTGAGTTGTTTTTAGTCTGTGTAAGAATCAGAGAATTTCCATTGGTTAGTTTACATAGCTAAATGCGTGGGTCTACTATCTAATTTGCATTCTGACCACATCTGAGGGAGTTCAGACTACTTAATATTGGCTAACTAGAAATGTCACTAATCTTTTCTCTTTGGAAAATTGGTTTATGGTTTTTTCTTATGATAAACTTACTTTCAACCTCTCTTGCTGCATGATGAAAATCAAAATATATATTGAAGAATTTTTTGAGAATTAATTTAATTTTTTAAATATCCATTGAGGAAAAGAAATGTGAGGGTTAAAAAATATTCTAAAGTACCAACCTGAATTCTCTCCCTGTTTATTTGGATGAAGGGACTTAGCAAGGTAAAATGGGCAGCAATCGTCTGGGTGCTACTGATAGGGATAAAACTTTCTGTTGTTGAACTCAAATGTACACAGGTAAAGTGAAATGAAGAAATTAGGTAATTATTCATGTGATTCTAGACTTAAGAAGACCTCAGCCAAAATATTTAGAAGATTGAGAAAATGTTCCCTTTCCCCTTCCTTATTTAAATAATTGCTTTAATTCTCCTCTCCATCTATGGATAAAAGTGCACTAGGGATAAAAGTGCCTTTTTTCTTTTAGAATAATTATAACTGCATTGTTAGAAAACACCAAGTAATTATTCTGTGTAATTATCACGTATCATTTGGAGATCACCATTTAAACTACTTGGCCTCCACGTACCCTTCTGCATGATAGAGAAAACTTGCTATGTCCTTTATGAGAATTTTTGATGGATTAGCAAGGTAATTGTAGCTAAGGCAGGACATCATAAGAAACACTATATAAACTATAATAATGTATCATACTTTATTTTACTTTCAAATGTAGACTTTTCTACAAATGCAAATTTTTATAATAATATAAACTTGTTTGAAAAACTAATTAAGATGTGTCTTTTTGTGGCAAGCATTTAAAGTCCTTTTTTTTTTAAATTAGAGTATAGTTGCTTTACAATATTGTATTAGTTTCTGCTGTACAATGAAGTGAATCAGTTATATGTATACATATATCCCCTCCTTCTTTGACCTCCCTCCCAACCCCCCATCCCACCCATCTAAACTTAGAGACCAGGGAGACCTGAGCTGAGCTCCCTGTGCCATGCAGCAGGTTCACACTAGCTATGTATTTTACACAGGGTAGTGTATATATGTCAATCCTAATCTCCCAATTCACCCCACCACCCCGCCCTTTGTCCCCTGTGCCCATAGGTCTGGTTTCTATGTCTGTGTCTCTATTCCTGCCCTGCAAATTTTTTCATCTGTATTATTTTTCTAGATTCCGCATATATGCGCTAATATATGATATGTTTTCCTCTTTCTGACTTACTTCACTCTGTATAACAGAATCTGGGTCCAACCACATTTCTACAAATGAACCAATTTTGTTCCTTTTTATGGCTGAGTAATATTCTATTGTATATATATATCACATCTTCCTTATCTATTCATCTGTTGATAGATTTTAGGTTGTTTCCATGTCCTGACTATTGTAAATAGTGCTGCAGTGAACATTGGGGTACATGTGTTTTTGAATTATGGTTTTCTCACGGTGTATGCCCAGTAGTGGGATTGCTGGCTCATATGGTAGTTCTATGTTTAGTTTTTTAAGGAACCTCCATACTGTTCTCCATAGTGGCTGCATCAATTTGCATTCCCATCAACAGGGCAAGAGGGTTCCCTTTTCTCCACACCCTCTCCAGCATTTATTGTTTGTAGATTTTCTGATGATGCCTGTTCTAACTTGTGTGAGGTGACTCCTCATTGTAGTTTTGATTTGCATTTCTTTAATAATTAGTGATGTTGAGCATTTTTCATGTGTTTTTGGCCATCCATATGTCTTCTTTGGAGAAATGCCTATTTAGGTCTTCTGTCCATTTTTTGATTAGGTTGTTTGTTTTTTTGGATATAGAGCTGCATGAATTATTTATATATTTTGGAGATTAATCCTTTGTCTGTTGAAAATATTTTCTCCCATTCTAAAGGTTGTGTTTTGGTCCTGTTTATAGTTTCCCTTGCTGTGCAAAAGCTTTTAAGTTTCAGTAGGTCCCACTTATTTATTTTTGTTTTTATTTTCAGTACTCTACGAGGTGGGTCAAAAAAAATCTTACTGTGGTTTATGTCAAAGAGTGTTCTTCCTATGCTTTCTTCTAAGAGTTTTATAGTGTCTGGTCTGACATTTAAGTTTTTTAATGCATTTTGAGTTTATTTCTATGTAGGGAGTGTTCTAATTTCATTCTTTTACATGTAGTTGTCCTGTTTTCCCAGAACCACTTATTGAAGAGACTGTCTATTCTCCATTGTATATAAACAACATTGATAAACATTTAGCCAGACTCATCAAGAAAAAAAAGATGATTCAAATCAATAAAATGAGAAATGAAAAAGAAGAAATTATAATTGACATCGCAGAAATACAAAGGATCATAAGAGACTACTACAAGCAACTATATGCCAATAAAATGGACAACCTGGAAGAAATGGACAAGTTCTCAGAAAGATACAAGCTTCCAAGACTGAACCAGGAAGAAATAGAAAAGATAAACTAGACTAATAACAAGTAATGAAATTGAAACTGTAATTAAAAACCTTCCAACAAAGTCCAGGACCAGATGGCTTCACAGGTGAATTCTTCAAAATATTTAGAGAAGAGCTAACACCCATCCTGCTCAAACTCTTCCAAAAAATTGTAGAGGAAGGAACACTCCCAAACTCATTCTATAAGGCTACCATCACCCTGATACCAAAACCAGACAAAGATATCACAAAAAAAGAAAATTACTGACCAATATCACTGATGAACATAGAAGCAAAAATTTGCAACAAAATACTACCGAAGAGAACCCAAAAACACATTAAAAGGATCTTACACCTCGATCAAGTGGGATTTATCCCAGGGATGCAAGAATTTTTCAATATACACAAATCAATCAATGTGATACACCACATTAACATATTGAAGAATAAAAACCATATAATCATCTCAATAGATGCAGAGAAAGCTTTCAACAAAATTCAACACCCATTTATGATAAAAACTGTCCATAAAGTGGACATAGAGGGAAACTACCTCAACATAATAAGGATCATATATGACAAACCCACAGCAGACATCATTCTCAATGGTGAAAAACTAGTCATTTTTATACTAAAACTTTCCAATTTGGGATAATTTTTATATGATATTAAGATCTATAATATATTTATTGTCTTCATAGTTTATCCATGTTGTAGCATGTATCAGTAGTATTTCATTAACTTTTATTGCTAAATTGTATTCCATTATAACAATATACCACATCTTATTATGTTATTTATCCATTCATCAGTTAAAGAATATTTGGCTTCATTTTAATTTTGTCTACTATGAGTAATGTCACTATAAACATCAATGTGGAAGTTTTTCATGGACTGTATTTTCATTTATCTGGGATAAATATCTGGGAGTGAAATTGCTAGGTCACATAGCAACTCCATGTTTAACATTTGGAGAAACAAACTGTTTTTTAATGCAGCTTTACCATCTTCCATTCTCACCAGCAATGTATGAAGATTCTAATTTCTCCATATCTTTGACTCCACTTTTTAACTAGCCTTTTTGATTATACCCATTATGGGATATATGAAGTGGTATTTGATTGTGGTTTAGATTTCCATATCCCTAGTAGATAATGCTGTTGAGCACTTTTTCATGTGCTCATTGGCCATTTGTGTACCTTCTTTGGAGAAAGGTATAACCAGATTATTTATTTTTAAAAATATTATATCTTTTTGTTACTGAGTTATAGTATTATTTATTATTTACCTTTGTATTATTGAGTTGTAAGAGTTTTTTGCATTTTTTGATACAATCTTTTATCAGATATATGATTTAAACATATGTTCTGTCATCATGTCTCTATGTTTTGATATTTTTAATGTTATTGTTTGCAGTACAAAGATTTTTTTTTTCATTGGAGGCCAATTTATCTTTCTTTTTTTGTCTTAGGCCTTTGGTGTCATATCTTAGCAGGCTCTGACTAACCTAGGTCAAGATTTATGCTTATGTTTTCATCTAAGAGTGCTCTAGTTTTTATCTTTACATTTATTTCTGCGGTCTGTCTCAAGTTAATTTTTGTGTGAAGTATAAGGGAGGCATTCAACTTTATTCTTTTGCATGTGAATATGTAGCATCATTCTTTTCCTCACCAAATTGTCTTAGCATCACATTCTTGTTGAAGTATATTGACCATAAGTGTAAGGGTTTATTTCTGGATTCTCAATTTTCTCCATTTATCCATGACTATCCTTCAACCAGTACTACACTTGCTTGATTACTGTAGCTTTGTAGCAAGTTTTGAAACTTAGTTGCCTAGGTAGGAGAGTCAGAGCCAATGGTTTAAAGAGTAGATCCAAACTGAAGAAGTAAAGACAGCTAATAGAGATACTTGTAGCAATTTGACTATGAAGGGAAGGAGAAAGACAAAGTAACAGTTTTAGGAGCCTGAGGAATTTAGTAATGTTTCTGCTTTGTTTTTTTTTTTTAATATGGTAGTAACTTGGGTGCGTTTAAACCATAAGGAAGATCTAGATACCAGGCAGACTTAAGTGAATGCATAAGTTTGGTGGCCCAAAGTTGAAGAAGTAATGAGCTTCATTTTTCTGTGTGAATTATGAGAAGCTATCATCTGCTGAGAGTGGGGGTTAGAGCAGAGTCAGAGTTTGAAGGTGGAATATGGGGAAGGTTTGAATTTGTCCACATGGTCAGTGCGTCAGGACTTAACATGCAAGTGTAGTCAGACTGGAATTTAACTTTGGAGGTGTGGCTGAGGTTCATAAACAGATTCAGGGTAGCATTGATTTACATATTTTGTCTTCAAGCGCGTAACTAACTTATTTGGCATTTTCTGAAAACGTTTCAAGCATTTTAACAGGATCTTCCCTCAATGCAGTAAAATTAAAGAATTTGTTTCTTCCTTAATATTAAAAAAGGAACAAGTTTTCATCAGAATGTATTTTCCGTGGTTGCACAATTAGATTGTTTTCACTTAAGTTTCCGCATAAATTTACAAAGTGCAGATGGTGTGGTTGATCATAAGTAAGTTATGCTTAAGACAACTTCCCTACGTTGGTAAACTCTTACTGTATTAACACCTTTGATAACACTATTGAAAGTCGTAAATTAAGTCTTTGTAAGCACTGACCCAAATGTGAATTTGTTTGTTTGCTTTTTGTTTTTTACTTTATTCATTTATTTATTTAAAAACTTTATTGAGATATTAATGACATACAATAAATTGCATATATTTAAAGTGTACAATTTTATGTTTTTTTCTTATTAGTAATGTATATATGGCGATCTCAATCCCCCAATTCATACCACCCCAACCCCCCACCCCACGCTTTCCCGCCTTGGTGTCCATGTTTGTTCTCTACATCTGTGTTTCTATTTCTGCCTCGCAAACCAGTTCATCTGGACAATTTTTCTTTAGTCCGCATGTATGCGTTAATATACGATATTTTTCTCTTTCTGAGCTACTTCACTCTGTATGACAGCTAGATGTGAATTTTCAATGTGACATCATATGAGTGAATTAATGGTAATTGTTCCTGATATCTGTTGAATTATAACATTCATTCACTAGTGAAAATATTTTTACTGACTGCCTTTCTTCTATTGTACTAAAGGATCAAATTAGTAACCAGAACTATCCTTCTTATGATGACTGACAGGTGAAGAGCATAGTTTGGCAGCTGACAAATAACAAACTGCATTCCGTCTTTTTCTTGAGGGCAGTAGGGACATGATATTTTCCTACTTTTCCACTACTTAGGAATGGGCAAGTCTCTTAAGGCTCCAAGATTGGATTCCATTTGGATAAGGTTTGACTGACTGTCAAATTGATACATGGTACAACATGAATCAGACCCATCTAAATCTTAACACCTAGCTGAATTAGTGCTTTGCTTACATCCAATGATCCCACAGTGTGTCACAAACGGACTCATTACAACCCAGTTTGAATTATTCTACTCTAATCTCTAACCTTTCTTTCAAATCTCACTTTAAGCCCAAATATGATTTTTCCATCTTATGGGCAATAAATGATGTGTAGGTTGGGATAGCATAAATCAAGAGTAACTTAAGGCTCAAAAATTTGAAAATGAGATTGCCCTGAGAAAGTAACTAAAAATCTAATAAGGTATAAGCAATGACACACAAATTCTTCTGGATGTGACAGAATAACTGCTGGAAGAAAGGAAACCTTTGACTTATTAACACATCTAAATAAATATGCCATAATAAAAAGAGATTTCTTGAGGGGAAAGGGGATCAAATAAATGATTTGATCAGTTGTACAAGTATAGACCATTGAAATTGGAAGATATTTGTGGGAAGTTCTGCTAAAGTCAATAATGTCTACTAACAATTGTGCTTTGCATAACTTGCTCCAAGAACTTTTTTTTAGTTAATTAATTAATTTACTTATTTATTGGCTATATTGGGTCTTCGTTGCTGCACACAGGTTTTCTCTAGTTGTGGCGACCAGGAGCTAATCTTCTTTGCTGTGCACGGGCTTCTCATTATGGTGGCTTCTTTTATTGTGGAGCACAGGCTCTAGGTGTGAGGGCTTCAGTAGTTGTGGCTTACAGGCTGTAAAGCACAGTCTCAGTATTTGTCACTGAGCACACAGGCTTAGTTGCTCCATGGCATGTGGGATCTTCCCAGACCAGGGTTTGAACCCATGTCCCCTGCTTTGGCAGGCAGATTCTCAAGCACTGAACTGCCAGGAAAGGCCTATTTTTTTCTCCACATTTTTATTGGAGTATAATTGTTTTACAATGCTGTGTTAGTTTCTGCTGTACAACAAAGTGAATCAGCTACATGTGTACATATATCCCCATATCCCCTCCCTCTTGAGCCTCTCTCCCACCCTCCCTATCCCATCCCTCTAGGTTGTCACAAAGCACCGAGCTGATCTCCCTGTGCTCTGCAGCAGCTTCCCACTAGCCATCTATTCATATTTGGTAGTGTGTATATGTCAATGCTAGGGAGGTGTGTTCTTGAAGCCTATTAATTCATAAGGCCTGGAACTACCATGCCTTGTTATGCATAGTTTCTTCAGAGGACAAACCTCTTTTCATTTCTGGGTATACTTAACCTATAAATGACACAAGTATCAGGTGGGCACACTGATACTTCCCTCTAGGACTGTCAAATCGCCACACTATTAGCTGGGAATGAATTATAAAGATTTTCAGTCAATGTTCTTTGTGTGTATGGGAATTAAGTTAATTGCATTTTTCTTGATAATCCATCATCCTTTACATGTTATGCTTCATATAGGTTTAATTAATACTTAAATTTTGGTTTGTATTACTATATTTTGTTTCACTCAGGCCCCTGCTAGTTACTAAATTATTTAAGAGGATTTAGCAACAGACATTATTTGCTGTTATAAAAAAAAAAGTACCTGGACTAGTGCTTTACAAATCCTTTCTATTCATGGCACCCATGTCAAAGATCTTCACATGGTATCTGGAATGGGTTTCACTGCCTTTGAGACTGAGGGAAAGAGTATCTGGGTAGGTTACTATATTCTGGCTCATTGTTTGGCAAACTCTATGAATAGTAACAGTATTCATTTATAAAAATATTTAGTGAGTTGCAGTGAGTTAGAGACATACAGAGTCTTTAACATGAAGGGGCCAAACATAATGTTTTTATTTCTATAAGGCAAATATAATTTTGTATTAAATGCCCCTTTCTGCTGATGAGCACACATTTTTTTTTTCAAATTAAATCATTCATTTCTGACTTAAAAAAGAAAGATGATGTATTTTTATTGACTTCAGTATGTCTAAGGGAATTTTTATGCTAGCTTTGGTGGGAAATCTATTCAAGGACAAATACAACCTTTATAAATTGAGAAAGTTGGCTTAACTCTGATATTAAAACTAAACAAGACTATTACAAAAGAAAATTTATCTACCAAGGTTTTATGTAAATAGATTAAAAATTCAAATATGATACATTTTATAAAAAGTTGGTGACATCCATGTATGAAGATTTGGGAAAATTCTTTAAAGGAGTTTAATTCACTGTAGATAATATTTTGCACCTGGTCTTTTCCTCACTGAAAAAAATTTCTTTTGAATAGAATATAGATGTGATGGTTAGATCTCCAGTGTTCATTCTGCAACTGTGAGACAGCAGAATGGTAAGATAAAAAAAAAACATTCATTCCTTCATTCATTTAATGAATATTTTTGGTATACCTATTAGGTAAAAAGCTTTGCCATTTACTACTATATTATTTCACGCTTGTGGGATTCTTCAGTGAAGAAATCAGACAAAATTATTTTCCTATATAGAATTATATTGATGATAGTTAAAAGTGGGAATAAAAAGGGCTTCCTAGGTGGCACAGTGGTTAAGAATCTGCCTGCCAATGCAAGGGACACAGGTTCGATCCCTGCTCCAGGAAGATCCCACATGCTGCGGAGCAACTAAACCCGTGCACCACAACTATTGAGCCTGCGCTTTAGAGCCCGTGAGCCACAACTATTGAGCCCATGTTCTGCAACTACTGAAGCCCACGCACCTAGAGCCCATGCTCCACAACAAGAGAAGCCATGGCAATGAGGAGCCTGTGCACCACAACGAAGAGTAGCCCCCACTCACAGCAACTAAAGAAAGCCCGCGCACAGCAAAAAAAGATGCAACACAGCCAATAAATAAAATAAATAAATAAATTTATTAAAAAAAGGGAATACAAAGAAATTATGTTGTATGTTAAGAGATTAATAAATACTAAGTAGAACGTATAAAGCAGTGATGAAAAAATTAAAGTTTATTGGGGGGTAGGGGAGTGCATTTTAAGAGGGTGAGCCAAAAATTATCCGCACTCCAGTTTTATTAAAACTTCTGTTGTCTGCATTGTGTTATCAGCACTTTCTGTTCAAGGCTACTGTCTCCCCAGTCACCGCTGTGCAGGTGTGAATGTGTTACATCAGTTCACTAGTAACTGCAGTGCGAGCAAAAATGACTGCCCCACTTGTGATCTGCATGAAAGAAGTGCAGCATGCAGTGATTCATTTTTTTGTGTTCTGAGGGTGTACCTAGTGCCATTATTTATCAAAGACTTTGTGCACAGTATGGAGAAAAGTGTTTTGTCGTGAAGAAGTGTATATGAATAGATAGAGAAGTTCAAGGAAGGTCGCACAAGTGTTAGCCATCAAGAAGGAGCCGGACGCCCATCCACATGAAGACGTGAAGACAGTGGTGCATTCATGGCTCACAGCTCAGCCTAAAACGTTTTTTAATGAGGGAATATGAGAGCTTGTTGACAGATGGACAAGGTGTATTGAAAAGCAATGAGATTATGTTGAAAAATGATGTATTTGTCTGTTCTAAAAGTTAATTAAAATAAATCCTATAGCCAGAGTGTGGATACTTTTTGACTCACCCTCATAGATAGGGTTGCTAGATATGCCTTACTGAAGAGTAATTTTGAGAACAGACCTGAACTCACTGGAGAGGAACTTGATGTAATCCAGGGCAAGATCCTTTCAGGAAATGGAAAGAACAGGGGCAAAATGTCTGTGACAAGTGAGGAACCTTAAGAAGGCCCCTATAGTTGGACAAAGAAACCTGGGAAGAGAGTGATAGAATTAAAGTTAAAGAGTTTATGGAAACCGGATTTGGTAAGGCCTTGTAGGTCATAGTAACATGTTTGCTACAGCCTGATGTTTGGGTTCTCCCAAATTCATATGTTGAAGTCCTAATTCCCAATGTGATGATATTTTGAGATGGGCCTTTGGGAGGTAATTAGATCATGAGGGCTCCACCCTCATGAACCAAAATAGTGTTGTTACAAAAAAGGCCCCAGAGAGATCACTTGCCCCTTCTGCCATGTGAGGACACAGAAAGAAGATGGCTGTGAGGAAGTGGGCTCTCACCAGACACTGAATATGCTGGTGACTTGATCTTGGACTTCTTATGTTCTAGAACTGTGAGAAATAAATTTATGTTGTCTATAAGCTACTTAGTTTGTGATATTTTTGTTACAATAGTCTGAATGTACTAAGACAATATTGACTTCTAATCTAAGTGGATAAAAAGCCATTAGAGAGATTTGGGCATAAAGTTGGCTTGACTTGACTCATGTATTAATATAATCTTTCTGACTACTGTGTTAGAATATGGGCAAAGGTATAAATTGAGAAACTAGTTAAGAATATATGAAAATAATTAAAATGAGATTGGTAGAGAATTGAATTTAGGTGGGATGGAAGGGCTGGTGAGAAGTGGTGAAATTCTGAATACATTCTATAGGATCATTCTAAGTATTCGCTGAGAAACCAGATATAGTATGGAAAGAGAGAAGGTGGAGTCAAATATGACCCTCAAGTTTCTGATCTGGCACAATTGGAAAGGTAGAATTTCAGCTAATTCAGATAAAGAAGGAAGTTTAAGAAGAATGATAAAGGGGAGGAGGAGCATATCAAGAGGTCAGTAATGAAAATGGTAAGTTTGAGATGCTAATTACATGCCCAAGTGTAAATGTCAAGTTGGCTTTTGAGTTTTGTTCTGTTAAGGTCTAGGGAGAGATCTATGTGGACATACACATTTGAAAGTCAGCCATGCATAGATGGTAATTAATGCCATGAATCAGAATAAGATGACCAAAACAACAGGTTTAGATGGATTTTTTTGTTTAAACACAAAAACTTAGACCTGGGACATTTCAACGTTTAGATCTCAAACAGATGAAGAAGAATCCATAAAAGAAACCAAGAGAAAAGAACCAGTGATATGAAAGGAAAACCAGGTAACATAGTGTGCTGGACACCAAGCAGAAAAAAATGTTCATGTGTGTCACTTTCTTTCTTGAAATTTGGGACATGGCCATTAGTTTTAGCAACATGAACCTTGTTAAAATGCCAATTCTGATTCAGTAGATCTTGGGAGAGACCTGAGAATATTTTTATGTTGCTGTTGTTGACATTCAGTTTTTGTTTCTGTTTTTGTATTTTTTATCTTCTGACTTTTTTTTACCTGTTTCTTCTCCCCCCCCACCATTCTCCACCTCTGGCAACCACCAATCTGTTCACTTTATGTATAAGCTTGTTTTTGTTGTTTGTTTTGGATTCCACATATAAGGGAAATCATACAGTATTTGTCTTTCTCTCTATGACTTACTTCACTTAGCATAATGCCCTTGAGGTCTATCCATGTTGTTGCAAATGGCAAGAATTCATTCTTTTTTATGGCTGAATAATATTCCATTGTTTGTATATACCACATATTTTTTATTCATTCATCCTTCGATGGAAACTTAGGTTGTTTCCATTTCCTGGTTACTGAATATAATGCTGCAGTTAACATGAGGTTGTATGTATCTTTTCTAGTTAGCACCTTTGTTACCTTTAGATAAACACCCAGTAATGGAGTTCTTAGATCATATGGTGGGGTTCTTTTGTTTTCTTTTTTTAATTTTTTGAGAAACCTTCATGCTATTTTTCATAGTGGCTGCACTAATTTACATCCCCACAAAAAGTTTACTAGGGTTCTCTTTTCTCCACATTCTAACAAATACTTGTTATTTCTTGTGGTTTGGACAATAGCCATTCTAATAGGTGTGAGGTGATATCTTACCATAGTTTGATTTGCATATCTCTGATGGTTAGTGATCTTGAGCATGTTTACATTTAACTGTTGACCATCTATATATCTTCTTTGGAAAAATATTTATTCAGATTTTCTGCCAATTTTTTAATTGGGTTGTTTGTTCTTCCTATTGAGTTGTATAGTTTTTTAATATATTTTGAACATAAACACCTTATCAGATATATGATTTGCAAATATTTTTTCCATGCAGTACGTTGCCTTTTTGTTTTTTTAATGGATTCCTTTGCTGTGCAGAAGCTTTTTAGCTTGATGCAGTCCCACTTGCTTATTTTTGCTTTTGTTGTATTTGCTTTTTGTGTAAGACTAAAACAAAATTATTGCCAAGACTGATGTTAAGAAGGTTATTGTCTATGTTTTCTCCTAGGAGTTTCATGGTTTCAGGTCTTAAGTTCAAGTCTTTAATCCACTTTGAGTTAATTTTTATGTATGGTTTCAGATCATGATTGAGTTTCATGTGGCTGTCCAGTTTTCAACATCATTTATCGAATAAACAGTCTTTTCCTCATTGTATGTTCTTGGATCCTTTGTCATAAATCAAGTGACCGAATAAGTCTGGATCTATTTCTGGCATCTCTATTCTGTATGTTTGTTTTTATGCCAATACTATACTGTTTTAATTACTGTAAATTTGTAATATAGCTTGAAATCAAGGAGCATAATGCATCCAGCTTTGTTCTTCTTAATCAAGATTGCCTTGAATATACGGGTTCTTTTGTGGTTCCATATGGATTTTAGGATTATTTGTTCTATTTCTATAAAAAATTTCATTGGAATTTTGGTAGGAATCACATTGAATCTGTAGCTAGCTTTAGGTAGTATGGACATTTTAATAATATTGATTCTTCTAATCTTTGAGCACAGAATATCTTTTCATTTATTTGTGTCTTCAAGTTCTTTCATCAATGCCTTGTAGTTTTCAATACACAACATTTTCACTTCCTTGGATAAATTTATTTTGAGGTATTTTATTCTTTTTGATTTAATTGTAAATGAGATTATTTTCTTAATTTCTCTCTCTGATAATAAAACTGCAACAGCCTTTTGTGTATTGATTTGTATCCTTCCACTTTATTGCCTTTGTTTATTAGTTCTAACAGCTTTTTATGGCTTCTTTAAGGTGTCTACATATAATATCACGCCATCTCCAAATAGTGACAATTTTAGTTCTTCCTTTCCAGTCGGGACATCTTTTATTTTTGTTTTCTTGCCTAATTTCCCTGGCTAGGACTTCCAATATCATGTTAAATAAAGGTGGCAAAAGTGGGATTACTTGTCTGGTTTCTGATCTTGTCTTATACCCTGATACCAAAACTAGGCAAGGATACCACAAGAAAATAAAATTACAGGCCAAATTCCTGATGAAAAGAGACACAAAAATGCTCATGAAAATGTTATTTTCAACAATATAATTAAAAAATCATACACCATGATCGAATGGGATTTATTCCCGGTGTGCAAGGATGGATCAGTATCTGCAAATCATTTAATATGATACACCACATTAAAAAATGAAGGATAAAAATCATATAATCATCTCAGTAGATGCAAAATACATGGCTGACAGAATTTAACACCCATTTATGAAAAGCTCTTAACAAAGCAGTTATAGAGGGAACATACCTCAACGTTATAAAGACCATATATGAGAAGCCCAAAACTAACATCATACTCAAAGGTGAAAAGCTGTAGAAAATTTTTTGAATGGCAGAGAGGGGTTAGATTCTAAAGAGCAACTTTCAGAGTTACCCTTAACCAGGACCATGTACTCTTCAAAAGAAGAGAAGATATGAAGGATCTCATGGGAACAGATAGGAATTAGATAAGAAAATATGAGCTTTTGGATTTTCCTTTTCTTTTTTTCTTTTTAAATTTTTTTTTGGCCATGCTGCTCAGCATGTGGAATCTTAGTTTTCCAACCAGGGATTGAATGCATGCCCCCTACAGTTGAAGTGCGGAGTCTTAGCTTCTGGGCCACCAGAGAAGTCCCTTTTCTGCTTTAATTTTTATACAGCTATAAAACAAAAAGTTTAAGTTTAGAGAAGGAATGAGGGAGAAAGATGATGGACTCTTGAGGACATGGGAGAATAAACAAAATTATGCTATGGAGAGGAGAAGACAGAATGAAATTAGACACAGAATAATTGTCAGGCAGCATCAGGGACCTTCTAGAGATTAGTGATTATGAATTTATAGTGATATCAATCAACATGTTTGTTTTTATCCAAATTCTCACTTTTAATGTTGGAAGTATGTAATGTGAAGAGTTGGATTTAGGCTTCATTTCTACTAGATTAACCCCCAACCTATTTACCTCTGAACTTAACTTTTCCAAGACAATAATAAACTCCAAATTTGTTTAAGCTACAGATATCTGTTAGTAGTATTCAAATATATTCCTAACTTCCCCAAACCTGAGATAGAGTCAGTTAGGATGAGGCCAAACAAAATAGATTAATATAAATATTGAAAAGTGAAACTTAAAACTCAGAACTGTTATTTACAAACATAATTACCTACTAGGAAGTACTCAAAAAATAAGCTATGAACTATTAGAATAAAAGTAATCTAATTAGATAAATCCAAGAAAAATATACTCAAATACCCAAAAAACAAAAGCTCATCTATAAACTATCAATAAAAATTTTTAAAAATAGAAGAAAAATGAATAGTTAAATGAGCAAAACTATAATATCTTTGTTGTAACAACATTGATTTTCATTAAGAAAAATAGCTGTCATTAACTCATGTCCGTTTGTATTTAAGCTCAATGCAACAGGCGTAAGAAGTTTTTTGGTGGGTATGTTGCCACATACTCAAACACATAGATTTGTTCTCTCCTGCAAATAGATTTTTTCTCCTGCAAATGCACAAATTTTAAGTTAATTTCTGATACGTGAGTCAAATAATCCCCCTTTTTTTTTCTGCTTATTTTGAATGGAACTCTTTTTCCTGGTATTTTTTTTATAAAAGCAATCTATTGTATCTTACATATGTGTTTCATGTTACCAGACTTCATTTGATCCTCAGAATATTACAACAGCTACTGCATTCTCATTTTACAAAAGAGAAAGTAGTAGCAAATATATGGTAATTTTATTAATGTAAATTGTGTAGGAAGTGGTGATAAGGGAATTGAAAGGTAGAACTTCTAATTCCAAATTTACTCTCTATTAGGTAGATCATTTGTTCTGCTCACTGGTATCTGGTCCTCCTCACCTTCTGAGCAGATGGAAGGAGGGACTTCCCAGCCTCCGTTATGGCTTGATAGGACCACATGACTGGTTCTGGCCAATAAGCAGTGATGCCATGTTTATTTAATTGCTGGCGTAAGTGCTAGCCTTTGTGTCTAGCACTGTGCCTGGTAACATTTAAGATGATACATGTCCTGTCAGTAACTATTAGAGACACTGACTGCTTGAGTGACAGTGAACACAATCCATGACCGACATATAGCATTTAGGTGACATAAAACTTTGTTATTTAACCCACCAAGATTTTAGACTGGTTGATATCCTTAGTGTAATATAAACATTTAACAAACATGGAAGCAAAATTATCTTAAGTTATCTTAAATTAGGCAGGGAAGATACATATTTGTAAATCATGATGACAAATTCCAAAGGTATGTGAAATACCTTGGTTGTTTTCAAGTGGAAAATACTTTTAAAATACTGTTTGAAAAGGTAATTGTTTTAAATGTTCATACCCACATGTAATATTTATACATCTATCTAACTATATCTTTATAAAAACTGGAGGAATACTTTAAAATTGTACAACCCAAATATGAGATAGAGTGTGGAAGTGACAAAAAGTCAATTATGTTATGAAACACCCTTTATTTTCAAGGAGAGGTAATACATGAGGAATTTTGTTTTGAGCTATAACTATTATAATGCTTATATTTTTTCTTTTTCAATTTGGTAAGACTGGAGATGTCTGAAGTTTAACCACTACACCTTCTTCAGTGGAGAAGTGGCTTAGCTAAGAATTATACTAGCCAGTCCATTTGAAAAGAAGAACATGTCTTTACTGAAGAGCCAGCAAAAAATCTATGCACTGTATAACAGATTTACAGCAAAGATTAGACTGAGGAAATTCAGTTGTGCACAATGTACAAAAATACTCTTTGAACTGAAAATGTTAATTCCTTTTGTATGACATCTTTGAAACAAAAAATTCAAAATTGCACACCAAGGGTTACAGTGACAAATGAAGCACTCAGAGAGACTTACCACAGCCTCTGACCAAATGACAAAGCACCAACATTTCACAGATGTTTAAATTATGAAGAAGTAAAGCAAATATTTATATTCTATTTACTAAAATTCATGGCAAAAAGTCAAGTTGCAAAGGCTTCCTACATTTCCCTTTATTTCTCAATGTGTTCAGTGAATTTATCATGGACCAGAACTACAGAAAGCAGAACAAATATACAGGATTTATATCACTCCAGAACAAGGGTATACTTTGAATTTTCAGGAGAAAAAAAGATTAAAAGTGAGATTTTTACAGTCTTTGCCAAACCCATTAGCCATAATTTCTAAGAAAGAGCTGTTGGTACCACTGCCTGGTCCTTAGACATGAAATAAATGCCCATGGGCATATTATCTGATTTCCATAATCAACTATTGTGTTACTTACAGATCATTTTCCATCTTTCCAGACTTAGGGAAAACACTTCACAGCCCCATAATTTCCCTCAATTCAATCAGTCCTGATAGTATATTATACTATATTATATCAATTATATTGATTATATTATATTAATTATATTGATTATATTATATATATTTAGTGTTTGTCATTGGTAATACTCCACTCCAGGTAGCAGAGTTTATATTAAATAGCTTCCACTCGGTTGCATGCAACCAAAACTAACTCTGCAGCAACAGCAACAGCAACAGCAACATTAACAGCGACAGCAGCAATCAGACAATATCAGATATGTTAGAAGGACACTGTGGTACCTCTTGGAAACTAAGGGCAGAAATAACTATTAGATATAAACTCTAAAGAGGAGGGCTGGCTGGAGAACTGCTGGAAACACGGGAGCAAATTTCTTGGCTTCCAGTTATTTCTGCTTCACTTGCCCCTCTCATGTCAACCTTCTTTTTTCTGTTCTTCAGTTCACATCAAACACAGCCATCATCTGTGATCATTTACATGTTCAACTCAAGGTGCCAAGAGAAAACTAGCATCTGCTTCTCATCAACACCTTTAACCTTTTCAAGGAAGATCACTGGTTTGCCCATCTTGAGCCAGATTGTCCCCTACGGTCCACATTGTTTTAATGTAATGGTCTCTATGACAACTAGGTGAGGGGGAATAGTCAGAGTATCTAGAACACTTGTGTTTCCAGGATGTATAATGAACATCTGAAACAACTGGAACATCATTTAGAATTCAACACATTTGCAGCAACCCAGGAATTTTGTTGAGCCCTTTACCCTCTAAGAGGACCTTCCTTATCCACTATGTTCTCTAGCTACATCTGAGGAGACAGCATGAGAGAATGTACCCTCATTAAGGGCTGAGCAACTCTCTTAGCATCCTTCCTGCTTGTGAAATTTTGGAAGAACAAAGCTGTTATGAGTAGAATTGTGTCTCCCCTAAAATTCATATGTTGAAGTCCTAAACCACTGTACCACAGAATGTGACCTTATTTGGAAATGCACTGTTGAAGAAAAAATTAATTGAGATGAGGTTTTAATAGTCAATTTTATGTGTCAACTCGACTGAGTCATGGAGTGCCCAGATTGCTGGTTGAACAGTATTTCTGGGGATGTATATGAGGGTATTTCTGAAAGAGACTAACATTTGAATGGGTAGACTGAGTAAAGGGCATTGCCATCTCAAATGTTGGTAGGCATCATCCAATGCACTGAGGACCTGAATAGGACACAAAGGTGGAGGAAGGGGGGAATCTTGGTACTCCTGGTTCTCAGGCCTTCTGAGTCAGAATAGAATTTATACCATTTGTTCTTTGACTCTCAAGAATTTGAACTACATCACAGGGTCTCCAACTTGCAGACAGAAAATCATCTTGGCCTCCATAATTGCATGAGCCAATACTTCTTAACAAATCTCTTTGTGTGTGTGTGTCTGTGTGTCTGTGTGTGTGTGTGTGTGTATGTGTAATGTAGTTTCTTGGGAGAATCCTGACTAGTATATGGTGGCCCCCTGATCCAATGTGAGGGATATCTCCATAAAAGGGGAAATATGGAGACAGCACACAGAGAGGGAAGATGATGTGAAGAGACACAGGGAGAAGATAACCATCTATAAACGAAGAAGAGTCCTGGAGTACATCCTTTCTTCATAGCCATTAGAAGGAATCAGTATTTCCAACACCTCAACCTTGGACTGCTAGGCTCCAGAACTGTGAGACAATACATTTCTGTCATTTAAGCACCCAGTTTGCTGTGCTTTGTTACAGCAGCCCTACTAAACTAAAAAAGTATTTTTTAAATTTCATATTATTGCCATCTCTAGTGGTCCAAGTTGATTACACTCTTGAAAAAATGTAGTCAGCTAATTATCAGCTTGGTTCCAATCAATTCCATGTACTAATCTTATCACTCAAAGTTCTATTTTTCTGTATTTTTCTGTTCTGTTTCACCTACGCCACTTTCTCTGGAATTAACTGTAAGGTGCTCTGAGTCTATTAGTCTTACATGGAAAAGTCACATTCTCAGTTTCTCCCTCTGAGCAATTTTTCCACTTGAAAGTATTCACTATGCATCATCTGAACCCATTTATTGCCAGAGGGTTTAATTTTAATCAGTTCTGTGACTCAAAGTAATTCTGAAGTTTTTCTTTTATCGCTTCTAGTGGGACAAAACTTGCCTCTTCCTTTTCAATGAGAACCAAATTTCTAGACTCTCTTTGTTCTCCTTTAATCATTTTTGGGGACTGGCCTATTTTTTTCTGAGATCATCTCTTTCTTGGACCACCATGTAAAATATAAAATAATGGTAACTATATCTGGTATTAACATTTTATTTTTCCAAATTCTTTCTGTAAAATTTCAAGTTCATTAGATGATATCTTTCCCTTTCAAGTTATCACAGATTAATGTTTTACCAAATATTTGCATTGACACAAATAACCATCCTTCCAGCTTTCACTAACAGGTCTGCCACTTGACTGTCAAGAAAATGCTACATGTTTTAGGTAGAATATTACTTTACTGCCTCATTTCCTGTACCATTCTGTATATGAATCAGGATAAGCAAGATTAGGTTTCAATAGCAACTTAAAAAGCACAATGAATTACAGTAAGAAAAGTTGTTTTTTGTTTTTTGTGTTCTTTGTTTTGTTTTGTTTTTTTATATTGCCCAACATTGGAAAGTGAGCTGGGGTACTCATACTAGTTGTCCTTGCACTGAGACTCAGTCTAATGGGAGAGGAAAATATGGAATGATTCTATTATAGTTGCAGAAGAGAAAATAGAGCACTGATTGGTCTCACAAAATCAATATATTCTTGGCCTGAAAGTGATACATATCACTTGTGTTCAAAATTCATTGACCAGAGCAGGTCACATGGTCCCAGGCAACTACAAGAGTCTCAAGACATTCAGTCCTACTGTGAGTATTAGTGGAAGGATGAATTGAAATATTTGACAAACAGAACAGTGTGGAAACAGAAACAGAATAATTATATGACCCTCATTTCTTAAAACAAAGTAACTGAAGCTTCAGGATCTAGAAACCTTAGAAATAAATAGAATTACTATTTGAATCACTGTCTTCTGTTTCCAAACTTTTTATTTTTTTCTCTCACCACTTTTTTTCTTTAGATTACAGCATCCTGAGATGTTCTCAAAGGCAAAAAATAAAATAAAATAAAAAAGAAAGAAAAGAAAAAAAAAAGAAAATGAAAAAGACAGGTAGTGGAAGCATATAAGGGAAAAGAATGAACTCTAATAAACAGGACAATCTCTTTATCAGAACAATGGAGACTGCGATAAAGATGTGGGTCCCTGAAAAAATACTCACTGAGCTCCTACTTATGCCTGGTTCATCACTAATCACTTTCATTCCAATTATAATAGTTAATCCTTATAAAATAGCATAAAGAAAAATACCTGTGTACCAGCAGCCATGCAATTTAACTTCTTTGAAATAAATTCTATTTTCCAGATACAATAATGATTGAATAGAGAGAGTCAAATATAATTCATTTATGTAGGTGGACGAAATAATGGAACAGAATGCAAGTCTGTGGCTCACACAGCACGTAGGCTTGAGGAGAACGTTGGCTCACCATTGCTTCCTGTATTCCCAAGCATGCAAGGTGACCCTGGCTCCTTCTATGAGAAGTATCTCAGCAGAAAGTTCTTGGCCTAAGGGTCCTAACCATGATAAATGCATTCTCTCCAGATACAGATTTCTTCTCCCTCTCTGGCTTGCCTAGTGAGCTGAAGACTGTCCTTGATGGGGGTGTTAATAGGCCTCTCTAGCCTGAAGGCAATTTTGCCTTTTCATAGTCAATAGACTATAAAAATTTTGGAAAGACAACATAGCCTGAAACTCATATTAAAAGTGTACAGACTTTTTCTCTGTTTCTGAGCAGCCCTCGTCTTGAGAATAAATTCTTTTTTTCATTTTACATTTCCCCACCACTCCCTTCTGCTAGTAACTTGTCATTTTTCTTTTTCCTCCTGGGCAGTTACCTTTCTACTTTCATACTTCTGTCTTAAAATAACCCTTTACTTCTTAGATCTTGTCTACCTTTGGTAATGCTTTTCTCTTTTTTTCTTTTGACTGTTGATGGTTTACTCTGATTATCTGAATTCCCTAAATACTACATTATCTGTCTTTTAACTCCTGAAATTCTGTCATTTGATCTTGCAACTTTCCTGAAAAGTTTATTAGTGATTTCATCAATTCTTTCATCAAATACATATTGAACCCCTTGATACATGCTGCTTTTTATAATCAAGGGCTATGTAGTAGTGAATCAGATACAGCACTGGCTCCTATATTTGCTTACGTTAAAATGTAAATAAAAATTGCAGTTAGTACTTAAGCTATTTTTAGTCATAACATTTCTGAGAGCAAATGAGAGGTGTTTTTTTTTTTTAACTCCTGACAGCGAAAACTCGGCGTCTTTTTCAACACTACTTTAACTCCCTGACACAAACTGGGTGTCCAAGAATTCAATTTAATTCTGACACTATCTAACTGGAGTTAGTATCAGATCCCACAGGTTAAAGAGTTCAATCTAACAAGTCTGTTCCCACCTCACACCCTAATCTCAAGTCCCAGGCCATGTGTTCTGACCAGACCAGCTATAAATCAGGGGTTCCTATGAACCCCTCCTCAGTATCAGTAATTTGCTAGAACAGCTCAGAGAACTCAGGAAAATAATTAGCTTATTTTTACTGGCTTACTATAAAGGATACAAGTTAGAAATAGGCATACAGAAGAGATGCATAGGGTAAGGGTGTGTGTATGTGTGTGTGTGTGTGTGTGTGTGTACGAAGCTTCCATGTCCCCTCTGGGAATGTCACCTTTCAGTGTCTCGTGTTCACCAACAGAAGCTCTCTGAATCTTGTTTTTCAAGAATTTTTATAGATCTCAATCTCTAGCCCCCCTTCTCCTCCCTAGGGGTTAGAAGTGGGAGTGAAGTTTCAAATGCTTTATCACTTTGTATTTTTGGTGACTAGTTCAATCCTTATATTGGTTTATTTTGGAGCTCATTAAAGATTATATTGGGGCTTATTAAAAGTCATCTCATTGGAACAAAGTATGCTCCTATCACCCCATCACTCAGGAAATTGCAAGAGATTCAGGAGCTCTATGTCAGGAACAAGGGACAAAGACCAAGTATCTTTCTATGATCACAGTACTATAAACCAAGTGTTATAAAGTTTTATTTTATTGGCTCTCAACTGGGGGCAAGTTTGCTCCCCCCACCCCCCACCCCAGGAAATTTTGGCAATGTCTGGATACGTTTTTGATTATCACAACTTGAGGATGTTACTGGCACCCAGTGGGTATAATACGGAAGCTGCTAAACATTCTGCAACACACAGGGCAGTCCCCACAACAAAGGATTTTCCAGCCTAAAAAGTGCAATATGCAGAGCTGATGGTGCCCATCACACACAACTATATCCATCCACTTACCTAGTTTTTATGGCTGAGTTTGTGCCATCACATCAGAGGTGAGTAGCTGAGACAGAGGCTTTATAACCTATAAATGTATTCTCTGGCCTTTTCCAGGAAAAATGTATTGATCCCTGTATAAACTAAAACTAAATGGGACTATAAAATCTTGTAGCAGAAGGTCAGGATTAAGTTGAAAGGTGTATTAATCAAGGAATGTGTCTCTGATTAAATACAAATTAAGTAAAGACTAGAGAAATTAGTACAAGTTGATTAGGAAAATAGAGAAAAGAATATTCCAGCAATGTGAAAATTTTGTGTTGCAGACTTGAGGCAAGAAAGAGCAGGACCTAGTCAATAAGCTGAATATGGCTGCAGGCTGAGAGAATCAAGTATGTGTGAGAAGAGACTGAAAAAACAAGTAGCAATCATGTCATGGAAGTCATGTTAAGGCATTTGAAATTTTTAAGTGTAATGAGAAACCAGTGGGTTTCAAGCAGGACATTGATTTATACCTGAAAAGGATCAGACTGGTATCTGTACAAATAATACAACTTAGCAAGGAAAGAGGAAAATCATTATACATTCAGGAGGGGAAAAGATTAATGTATTCTGCAAATAACAAGGAATCTTGGGTGGATGGAGTAACAGTTGGCAAGCGATGTCCAATGGAGGAGGAGTCTGGTAGAACGATGACACATTTAACTGTGTGCTAAGGTGCTGGAGTTTTATCTGATTATCTCTAAGGCATCATCTCTGAAGAGAAGAGGAGTGTGACGTGGTTGTGACAGTGCTGAGAATGTGTGGATTTAGTGACAATGAGCAGAAAAGACTGGAGTCTGGAGATGCTGGAGATGGTGGCACATTCACACAAAACCAAACAAACAAACAAACAAACGTCAGGATGATGGAGCCAGCTTGTCAAAAAGACTTATTCCTGGGAAAGCAAAATCACCTGATAAAGGATATGGGCATCTTCTGACTTAAAAATTCCCAGGTGATTACACACATTCTACAGACTATAAACTATTATCTTAGGCAACACACTAACCTCTGTGACTGGTTCAGCCACCTTGGCTGCTCTGGTAATAAAGAGGACCCTGTGCCACAAACAACCCGGAGCAGGGGAAATTGAGCCCCTTCATTTTGTTTCCCGACCTCTGTGTCCTTTCTCTGTTTGCTGTGGAGGATAAGGATTCAATGTGATTTCCACATTCTATTTGTGGGGACTGCTCTTCACTATAATTGGCTTTTTTATAACTCTGATCTCTCTGTGTACGCTGAATACAAAGTTTACTTGGAGCTGAGAAGATGTTATCTTCCTGTTTTTAGCCCCATCTCTGCCCATCTTCAAAAATTTCCCCGCCTCATCTTACCCTTTCTAGTAATCACTGAAAAACAATGTTTAACATTTTGCCCATCTCCATAGATATTCCATAGATATTTACAATGTCTTCTTTTGATGTGATACTCACTTCTTTATTGAAAGTCAAGGAAGAGATGAACTTATGTTTTAAAAAGAAAGAAAAAATAAGAGCACTGACTCTCATAAAGATACAATACATTGCACCAATTTTGTTTTTAATATTTTATTTTATTTTTATGTGTATTTATTTTTATTATAGCTTTTTTAAAATCAAAGTATGGTTGACATACACTATTATATTAGTTTTAGCATTGCATCAATTTTTAGACAAGTCTTAAAATCTTGAAGGGACTCCTAGGAAAACTGCCCGTAAACCACAACAATAACCTTTAGGTATGCAATTTTAAGTGAATCTCCATAACTGGAAATTTACAAGCAATCTATTTGCCATTACTGACTAGTTCTTATTCTCTTCTAAAGATAAATGTACTAGTTTCAGTGTGAGGGGAACTGCAACCTCTTTGGCTTAATAACTACTTTGGTTGTCAGAAAATCTAGCTTCATGAGCAGAATAAAATTTCCCCATGCCAGGAATTTCCCAAGTTACAGTGACTGAATAGAACACAACTTAAAACTTCTTTTCTTTAATTTTGAAAGTTTCCTGCGACTATCTGAAGGTTTTCAAGCTTTGAAGCCTCTCCTGAATGCCCAGTACTACTCTGTAAAGGTTCTGCTGGAAATAAACAGGACAAAGATGCTAGCAGGTCAAAGGCTGTAAGGCTGTGAGACAGAAGTGGGGGTGCTCTGGAAAGAGAAAGGAGGCCCTTGTTGATGCCCTTGTGTTCTGTGTGCCACCTGGAAGTGCTAGAAGCCCCACAAAGTAAACATGAATTATGATTATTTTGGCTTAAATCTATTTTACTAGAGACTTTTTCCCCTTCTAGATGGAATGTGCTACATTTCTTTTTCTGTCTTCTATCTCTTTGTCTCTCTCTGTCTCTGTCTCTGTCTGTCTCTTTCTCTGTGTCTCTCTCTCACACACACACAATATTTGATCTTCATTATGCCCTTTTTCTTTTTAGGTTTACATCCATATTACTTGATTTCATTTCCCCCTTGTGAAATTATTAAAAAATGTTGTTTTTCTTTCCTTCTTATAAAATTAATTCATGATCAATGTAGGGTCCTTTAAAAATAAAAGTAAGTCTTGGGGATTCCCTGGTGGTCTAGTGGTTAGGACTTGGCTTTTTCACTGCTGTGGCCCAGAGTTCAGTCTCTGGTGGGGAAACTAAGATCCTGCTAGATTTTGTCTTTTTCTGTCTGTCTGTGTCTCTCTTTATCTGTCAAGTTGTGCTTGTTTACTTTTTTAGTTTTACTCTCAACAAACATAGAATCATACTGTATAGATTAGTTTGTAACTCTGTTTTTAAAAACTTGAGAATATACTGAGATACTCTTTCAGTGACATCATATTACACTTCCCATGGCCTCATAGTAAATAATTTATTTGTTGAGATATACTTCATATAAAATTAATGATTTTAAAATTCATAATTCATTGTTTTTTTATGTTCACTTTTTGTACAACCAACACCACTAATTTCAGATAATTTTCCTCACACTTAAAAGAGACCCCCATACCCCTTAGCAGTTAGTTCTGATTCACCTCCCCTGTCTCCTGGCAACTTATTCTACTTTCTGTCTCTAGCTTGATCAGGGCCGGGAAAGATACATTGGATTTGAACTAAAGAAATAATCTAAAAGGGTGGTCTAAACCAGAAAGACATAGAGCAGAGTGTCTTTCAACCAGTGGACTGAAGATTCACTGCATTCACATCTTTTTCTACCATCCACTGAGGCAAGTTCCTTAACTTTTCTAAGCTTCAGTTCCCCATTTGTCAAATGATTATAATTGTACCTACTTCTTCATACAGTGCATGCGGAGACCAAATGAAATGAATTTAGCAAGAATTCTGATATTTAGGAAGTACTCAAGAAGCTATTAGATATTTATAATTAACGAGAGATAGTGGAAGAAAATGTGCTTGATGTATGTGATTGGAGTAAGTTTGAGAGGCACCAGGATAACGCGGAAGAAGTCATGGACCTGATGCAGAGCTGTCTAGAGAGAAATGGCTGGCCAGTGACCCTTGACTTAGTGAAGTCCTGATTTTGTTTTGAGAATTTCCTTTGATTGACTTGAACACAGATAAAGAATGCAAAATTCTGGGTTGTTTTCGTGGAGGCGATTTTAAGTACGTAGCTATGCTGGCTTGGTAAATAGAGTACTTGCTCTGTCAAGAACGCTTTGATTTACTTAGAGTTTTGATGTACTTAGTAGTCGTATAATTGAGTTACCAGATCTCTAAGGTACATTTTTTTTCCATATTACCATCATCACTATGAATATATAATATTTACTGAACATCTACGATATGTGGGTCCTCTATTAAGCCTTTTACATGAATTATCACATTTAATCTCCAAACAACCCCTTAAGGCAGGAGTTATTATTAATTTCCATAGTATAGATGAAAAATGTAAGAACCAAAGATGTTAAATAATATGCCCTAAGACAAATAGTTTGTATACAGATGATAAAGGTCTTTGCTAATAATCTTGTCAAGGCATCATGACTAGAGCAGGGACTCTTAAACACCACAATATAATAAGGGTTTTTATCATCAATCATTTGTTGGTATTAAGACTACTTTTATGATGCACACATAGAAGGGGAGATTTATTCTAGGGTGCTGTAGAGTTTTTTTTTTTAATAACGAATGTGACGATTACTCTAAGTGTTCTTGTGTATGAACAAGTATTCTGTATATAGTACACATATCAGAGTTAAGGGCAAGAGAATGATCACGTTCTATTTTACCTACTATTTTTGCTTTTTTACAAATATAAATATGATAGTTATGCTTCTTTTGAAAAGGAAGCTAGTAAATTGCACAGCCCATATTTCAGAAACCTCATTTATTTTTCCACTCATCCTTTCTATACCCCCTGCAACCTTGAGCACAGTAACTCCCCCATCTCGCAATAATGTCTTTGTTGATCCATAGTACCTATTTGACAATTACCTGACCCGAATTTCTTCTTCATGCTATACTTGTATAATTCCAAATGCTTGATTCTAACATTTAAGGATCAAAAATTTGTGTTATAACTATGTGTAATTCTCCCTTAAGACCTGTAACACAGCAGCTCACAAACACCAATGTCTAAATCAGAGAGAACACAGGCTTCAGAGGCAAGAGTGCCTACAATTTGGAGCAGATAGTATTATTGGTGTAATGGGATTTATAGCATAACTTGAGAAAAGCTATGAGGAAGCACATTGCGAGAAATTATTATAAATATGCTGGAATTGGTTATGAGTAAATATTTGCTGAATACTTTCAAAATTGTATTAATGACTTTATCAAGTGTAAAAAATGAATACTGGGCAAAATCTCTAAGGATGAGTCATGACACCAGGTTCCTTAAAGAACATCTACTGCCACTAGATCATATGCCGTAGTAGGGCAGTGAATCCGCCCATCTTGTTGACTACTCTTTTCACAAAGCCAGACACACAGCAACTACTCATTAAATAATTGATAATTTAATATACACCATCTGTGGGGATATTGGGGATTATTAGTGTGAGTGAAGAGGAAATAGTCTAGTGTTTGAAGCATGAGTACAATCTGGAATAGAGAATATAGCAAGAAAGGTAAGAATAGTGCTACAGAAGCAGAAACACACCTCTTTTTCAGATTATTTAGAAAATAAGATTTGTGTGATGCAAGAATAGTGGAAGATAAGCCTAAAAAAATAAAAAAGACAGATTACAAAAGGAGTTTAATGGCAGCTTAATGACTAAAAACTTCATGCAGAAACTAAAGATAGCTAATATAAACATTTACAATGTACAAGGTGCTATTTTAAACCTGTACTGCCCTTATTAGCAATTTAACTCTGCCAATCACTCTGAGATATACTATTATTGTGGTATCACTTGTGAAGTGAAGTAGCTTGACCAGGGTCATGCAGCTAGTCAGTGGTAGAACTGGATCTGAAAGCAAGAAATCTGGTTCCAGGTCCACCTTCTTTAAAATGCCATCCATTGCTCTATGGAATAAGCAGTTATGTAATTCTTAGTCCATCAGAGAGTCCTATTTCAGTTACCTTTTGCTGTATAACAAACCACCCCAAAGTTCAGTGGCTTAAAACAAAAACACTTTTTATCTCTCACCACTAAGCTGTTGATCAATCAGTTCTTCTATTTCAGGTGATGTTGGCTGTGGCACTGGAATTAAGAGAAGGTGCAAAATGGCCTCACTCAAACAGTTGGAGCTGACTGTTGGCTGGGACCTCTGCTGGAACCATTGGTCTGGGGCCTTGGTTCTTCTCCATGTAGGCCTGTCCATGTGGCTGTTTGGGCTTCCTCACAGCATGGCATATAGATTCCAAGAAGAAGCAATCCAAGAAAAAAGAAGAGAATGTTGCCAGTGTTCTTATGGCCTGGGTTCAGAAGTCCCAGAATAAAACTTGCACCTTCTCTTGTTGGTCACAGCAGTCATGAGGTGAGAACAGACTCAAGAGGAGGAGAATAAGCTTCATCTGCAATAGGAAAACTTATAGGGAGGAAAAAATAAACTGTGGTACATCTAGAGTATAGAATATTATTTGGTGCTAAGAAAATGATGTATCAAGCCATGGAAGACATAGAGGAATCTTAAATACATATTACTCAGTGAAAGAAGCCAATCTAAAGGCTACATACTGTGTGATTCCACTATATGATATCCGGGAAGAGGCAAAACTATAGAGACAATAAAAAATGAGTGGTTGTTGGTGAGAGTGGGGAGTAGGCAGAGCACAGATTTTTAGGGCAGTGAATGTACTCTGTATAATACTATAATGATGCATACGTGTCGTTATACATTTGTTCAAACTCATAGAATGTACAACACCAAGAGTGAACCCTGATGTGAATTATGGACGTTGGGTGATTATGATGTGTCAGTGTAAGTTCATCACTTGTAATAAGTGTGCCATCCCGTGGTGAGTGATGTGGATAATGCGGGAGGCTATGCATGTGTTGGGGAAGGGGGTATATGGGAAGCCTCTATACCTTCCTCTCAATTTTGCTGTGAACCTATAACTGCTCTTAAAAAATAAAATCTTTAAGAAAACTGATCATGGTTCTCTTTGGAAGTTATCTATGTCATATCTCAAGTTACGGGAAGAATATAGCTATCTGTTGGATCTTACATTTTCTGAGTTTCTGATCATCATATACTGAGGAAGAAAGACCTTTTGTGAAGATTAAGTATCCTCATCTAGTCTTTCTTTCATGAGAGGTTGCAACTAACATTGTGTAGTATAGCAAAGGCTATTATTTGAGCAACTGATTTTACATGAAATAGAATGTACATATGACAGCTCGATAATAATGACATGATTATTATAGTGGTTCAGAAAGGTATTTCTAAACACTTGCTCTTCCTCACCAGTTTGTCTTTGCCACTGAGGGGTGTGAGATGCTGTTATTTAATGCATTTGACAGTGGATTATAGTAGAATTAAACGCTAGTGGAAACAAAGTTCTGTTAATGGCTCTGAATAATCTAAATGTAGAAATTATTCTAGTTCAACGGAGGGTAAAATTACAGGATGTTGAATTCTTTCCAACAAGATGAATTGGGAAGATGAGACATGGAGATTAAATGCACATTACTGTACAGATTTGTACTGTAATACCAGGAAGAAAATTTTGCTGGAAGGGTGGGAAAGAAAGACACAGTCCTAGAACACAGAAAAGGGGATTCCAGTTCATTAACTATAAGGCTGTCATGGAGCTCACACATTTTGTGACAGTGTAGTAAAGATAAATAGTTCTAAAAGCTCCTCTTGTTCAGTGATAAAATTCCTAACTATTGGAAAGATTTTTGCATTTGTCAGTGAATGATCCTTTCTGGATAAAGCCGAAATGATGGCATGTCAGCTTATTTCACCTCTGTGAAGATTTTTAGAGAAAAGTGGTTGACTTATTTTGTTGTTTTCTTAAAAGTCGGATAGGCCATTAAAAATTTTACAATGTTTTCTGTAGTAAATAGTATGCCTACTAAAGCATTATTATGGGGACTTCCCTGGTGCCACAGTGGTTAAGAATCTGCCTGCCAATGCAGGGACACAGGTTTGATCCTCGGTCCGGGAAGATCCCACATGCCATGGAGCAACTAAGCCCATGAGCCACAACTACTGCGCCTGAGCTCTAGAGCCCACGAGCCACAACTACTGAGCTTGCACATCACAACTACAGAAGACCGTGTGCCTAGAGCACACGCTCTGCAACAAGAGAAGCCACTGCAATGAGAAACCCGTACACCACAACAAACAGTGGCCCCTGCTCACCGCAGCTAGAGAAAGGCCGCGCACAGCAACAAAAACCCAACACAGCTAAAAGTAAATAAATAAATAAACAAATAAATAAATAAATATTTTAAAAAGCATTATTATGTATTCGAATGTTGCTTACTAATAAGAATCAGTAGTTAACCTCAAAATCTATTGTTTACTGATCATTTATATGTTCAATAATATTTTATTGAGTAGCTGCACAATATACGACACCATGCTGGGCAGTGGTTATGCAAAAGTGAATTAAAAAATCTCTGTCCTCAACAAGCTGCACACTATCTAGTTAGGATCTAAATGTTCCAAACCTATTACCACACTATAATTTTAATAAAGTATTTGGGGCATATATGGGCCATTTTGAGATCACAGGATTGATGATGGTCTGGATTAGATGCTTACAGAAACATTTCATAGAGAAAAATATATTGTGAAATATGGGTATTGCAAGGATGTGTTAAAACATGTTTAAGAAAACATTAAAGATTCAAAATATCATTGAGAGTGCAGGAACATGGGGAAAGAATATTACACATGAAACTGGAAATATTCTCAGGAATCATATGATAAAAGATCTGGCATGCCAGACTGTAGGAATATTGTTGATTTTATAAGTGATTTTATAGCAGACAGGGTAGCTTAAGTTATATTGTCACAGAAAATGGCACCCTCTTCTCCATCCTAAGACCACAAATGCCATTTTCCCCCTCACAAAGCACATCTAATTCAGGCCATTCACCACACTGGCCCATGTTGTCTTCACTCTGGGACCCAGGCTATGAAATAATACCTCTCTGGCTCAATGCTAGTTATCATGGTGGCACTGATCTTAACACTCTTAGCCAGAAATGACGTGTCCCTTCTGCTTATATTTAATTGGCCAATGCAAGTCATGTGACCATTACTGATTTCCTGAAGAAAAAGGCACCATGACAAGGGAAATGTAAGTATTTGGTGAATAGTAATACAACCTTTCAAAGAGACACAGGGATTATTTACACTTTAAGCAGAAAGGTTGATATAATAATTCATATATGTACTACCTCAAAATAATTTTGGAGCTCAGAAAACAGGGATTGGAGATTAAGAGTTTGTTGTCATGTCTATGGTAAGAGAATCTGACAGTATCTTTACAATAGAGAACAGAGAAAGAAAAAGAAATCTTATTTGAGGTGTTAAATTCTTAAAACTTAAGGAATGACTGAAAATTGAGGGAGAGAGCAGGATCTAGACGTTCTCCAATGTATCTGGTGCAGGGGTCAGGGTTGATGGAGGAACCATTTCCTTGCATAAGGAAATTAAAGAAAATGAGGAGCTTGGTTATTGAATAAGATGATATTCAAGTGCCAGAAAACTTTCCCTAGGAAGGCAAATAACTTGTCCAGTTAACAAAGTGTAGCCCTGGACCATGACGTTACATGCTTAATGTCATTGTATGTCAATTATTACTTGTGAAGGGGTTAGAGTCAGGCACACCTGACTCACATACTGGCCTTACCAGGGGAGTAGTATTCGGTGAGCAACTTACTTTCTCTAAAGTTTTCTCATATATACAACGAAGATAATAAAGACCCTTATTTTATAGTTTTGCTGAAAGTTATAATGTAATGCATGTGGAATGCTAAATAAAATGGCATCAACTTAGGACTCTACATTTTAAAATTTTTCCAAATGTTTGGCAGATATTAATCTTTGCAATTCAGAAATAATAAGTTGGAATTTCAAGGAATTCTCAAGAATCCCAAATCATTGGTTTTCTGGGCCTTCCTTATCATTTTATGTACACTTTATAGTAATAATGAGTGACCATTATTGGACTGTGGTAGAGGGCAATAGGGTTGTATTAAAATTTGAGGCTCTATATCTACTTATATTTAAAAGATAAACTGAGGCATATTAAAATTTTAGAAGTCTATTGGACCAAAAATCGATTTGAATTGATTAATTTGAATTAATATTTTGCACGTTTAAGATTGTATTTAAAGAATAATAAGGGATAACATTTAAGTATTCAATGTTACAGTTTCATCTTTTGATTTTTAAATGATTTTGATTTGGTATTTTAAAAACTTTATCAGCATCCAGTCTAACAGATAAAAAATTGCTTCAGGGAGCTATACAAAATGAAAGACTTCTATAGGGAGAAGGGAGTGGGAACAATAGTGTTACACTAGTCAAACAAAGGATTTGGTTATTGTTTGGTTATTGCAAAGTTACTTTCCTTTAGATAATGGCAGGGGTCTATCAGGCAGATGACCTTACTAGTGCCGGTCAGGTGATTCCTGATTGCCTGGTATAAGATTCCATTTCTGGGACAGCCAAACTGCAATTAGGTTAAGTCCCAGTTTGATGACCTGGGGTGAAGAATAAGCAACTCCATTTGGGGCTTGTCATCTTGTTTTTTTAAATTGATAAGTAGATAGATAGATGATAGATAGATAGATAGATAGACAGCTTCTTTTTATGATTATGGACTATATTTGCAATAAGAATATCTATTTCAATAAAATGAAAATTATCCACATATGCTGTAGATATTCTAACAAATATCTATTAGAAGGGAGGATATTAACACATATAAATGGCAAAGTTTTAAAAATACTAAATTAAAATCATTTAAAAATTAGAAGATAAGGTCTTCCCTGGTGGCACAGTGGTTAAGAATCCGCCTGCCAATGCGGGGGACACGGGTTTGAGCCCTGGTCCGGGAAAATCCCATATGCCTTGGAGCAACTAAGCCCATGTGCCACAACTACTGAGCCTATGCTCTAGAGCCCCACGAGCCACAACTACTGAAGCCCAGAGGAGAAGCCACTGTTATAAGAAGACCACAAACCGCAACGAAGAGTAGCCCCCGCTCTTGCAGCTACAGAAAGCCCGGGTGCAGCAACAAAGACGTGATGCAGTGAATAAATTAAAAAATAAAATAAATAAATAAATTTAAAAAAACAATAAAATAACATTATCATTACTTTAAAAAAATCAAAAGATGAAACTGTAACATTGAATAATTAAAAGTTATGCCTTATTATTCTTCAAATACAATCCTAAACAGGCAAAATATTAATCACTCTTTCTAATTGTTTGGTTTTTGTTTAATGCCTAATATTTCACAGGTAGAATTTTTTTTTCATTTTCTGTTGATGGTTGAATTGTTAAGTGTGTGTATTAAAGCCTCTTCACGTTCATCATTAGCATGCATGTTGCTTCATATAAGCTCTTTTCTATTTCTATGATAAAATATTTGTGTGCTTATACTGATTATGGTTCTGCCTTTGAAATTGATACTGCTTTTGTTAATTCAGAACTTTGATCATTTTTTTTTGTTTCATGTTTAAGAGAGTATTCCACAAGAACAATCCCACCTTCTTCACTTTGCATTTCTTCTGTTAAAAACATTTACAAAGAATGGTAGTCTAGAGAAAATTTTTAAATGCTGTAAAATTCCAGTGAACGTTATTGGATAATATTCAAACACTATATTTGATTGTACTAGTGAGGTGAACAGCACTACACAGTATTGTGTGCCAAAATTGGCATTTAAGTATTTATTTTTCTTCTAAAACATTATTTTTTAGGACACTATTCATAGGATTTGTATAAAGTACGCTATGTGATTAAACTTATTTCCCTTATGGTAATGACTCACCATTAGCAGCAGAACAGTTCCTGAATGCACACTTAGAACATGACAACAGCTACAAGTAAAATCCTATTTTTCTCCTATGTGCTCCTATCCAGCTTTCCAGAAATGTCAACCTTAACTTATACAAATACTTTCTGCTCTTAATTCAGACATAACATCAGTGCATTCCTTGAACCAGTAACATCTCTACATAAACTTTAATTCCTGAGGGATAGCTATTTTATTAAATGATGTCTTAGTATTAAATATTATGTTTCCCTATTTTCTCATTTTATTTTTTTATCAAGAATCAAGATTAAAAAATCATAAGTATCCCAAGAATTTCGAGGAAGAAATTTCCACGTGGAGACATTAGCTCCCACATGTTACGAACCCAAGAGTATTATACGCTTTTTTTTTCTTCTTCCTCTTTCTTCTTTCTTTTCCTTCTTTTTTATTTTCTTCCTTATGATAATGATCCCCCTCATCACTATATTCACTATGTACCACGATAATGTGGCAAAAAGCATCTGAGATGGGCCTGGTTTCTGCTGGATCCTGCTACCAAATATTTAATACAAGTAATACTAAAATTGCAATGCTGTGAGCATTAAATGAAACCACGCATTCTGACAAGTACATAACACATACTCAATAAATTTGAGTCACAGTGGTGTGTCTATGTTTTATAAGTATAGTAGACCGACAGATACTAGTGTTAAAAAATAATAATATGTGGGGATAAAGCATTTCTCTTTTTTCAGTTTCACCATTTTTTAGTTATGCTAGGAGTAAGGGATTGACCTAGAGTTTGCCACAGAGCACAAAGTTCCCATTATTCAAGTTTATCACAGTTGCTTTACAGACCTGTCTTTTGACATTATGAGCAAAATTTAAGGAAACAAACTCATGTCAATTACTGGAAAAAATAAACCTCCATATATGTTACATTCTACATTCAAAGTACATACATCCCAATTTTGTATTATTTCTAAGGGTGCACTGTTCTAAGTGGTAACTGATATCCAAAAAGACCACTATGAGGCATAAATGAGATGCTCAAACATTTAGAAAAATATTGTCATTCTAATTAGAATCTTCCTTATGCAGAAAGCTGGAATTATACTTTATTGTCAGCTACAAGATTCGATATTCAAGGCAAATTTGTTTTCTTACATGTATTGCAAGAATGCAGTGAACTAGCACTCTGCCTTCGCCTGTGGTATGATCGATCATTCCAGGCAATAGAGGCTGCATGGAATTTCCATTGTTTTGAATGGAAATACAGGCATTATTTGCTTCAAAACATTTAATGAGTGCCTTTCTGAGCAAGTTATTATGCTCACTCTTCACCCCCAAATCCATGGCCTTCAAAACAAAAACAAAAACAGAGCACTTACTTGGTAAAAGTAGAATAATTGTTCAGATTGTGAAAGTCTGCTTCGTCATCCGCTGTCCATCTCCACTATTTTTCCTGTGGCACAGGTACCCTTTCTTTCTTTCTGTCCTATTCCAGCAGAACAAGCTGATCTAGACATATTTAATGAGGCAAAATGTGTTCTGCAGGCCATCCAAATTTGCTGCTGAATACCTTACTCTGCAGCACAGACAAGATCTGTCACCTCTGGGCCCTGAAATGTACAGAAGGCCACAGATAATTTCTATAGGATTGACCCCTTAGGGGGCTGAATAAATGAGTTTATATTTTAGCTAGTCTGAAATGAAAAATTTGGGTATTTCAGCCCTTCTTCAACTTTTAAAAATACATATATTGCACTCATGTATTGAACTATTGATTATTTTGTCTTACATAAATGGTTGTTATACATTTTAACAACATCTTATAGAATTAGGGGGGATATGAGGGACTCCTAGTTGAAACTTCTTTCACTGAATTCTAAGAAAGTGAAATTATTCCATAGCATTTCAACCCTTTTCTCCTGGACTTGGTTAAAGATGTGCCATCGTCATATTGCTTATGAGAAAAATTTTTCAAGTACAAACAGGGTAATTTTAGATGTTGAAAATGGGATAACAATGTACTTCAGATATATATTTGATTTCAGGTTTATTTTTTTTCAATGGCTTTATAATATGTCTAGATTTGCTTTAGTTTCAACCTCTCCCATAGGCTTTAATAAAAGAAATATGAAAAACCAATAAAATTGTAGTGGTTTCACATTTCAATAAAATTAGTATTTGGTTAAGTGTAGGATTTAGGTTATTAGTTTATTTCTTTCTTCAGCCCAAGGCTCTATTTATTTATCCAATGAACACTTTCTCTAGACTTTTTTTAAAATTAATTAATTTATTTATGGATATTTGGCTGTGTTGGATCTTTGTTGCTGCACGCAGGCTTTCTCCAGTTGTGGTGAGCTGGGGCTACTCTTCGTTGCGGTGTATGGGCTTCTCATTGTGGTGGCTTCTCTTGTTGTGGACACGGGCTCTAGGTGCACAGGCTTTAGTAGTTTTGGCACATGGGCTCAGTAGTTGTGGCCTCGTGGGCTCTAGAGCTCAGGCTCAGCAGTTGTGGCACACGGGCTTAGTTGCTCCATGGCATGTGGGATTGCCCTGGCCCAGGGATCGAACCCTGTGTCCCCTGCATTGGCAGGCAGATTCTTAACCACTGTGCCACCAGGGAAGTCCCTTTCTGTAGACTTTTGTGTACACAGATTCAAGGAATGTGTTCTCTTTGTATTTTATACAAGATTAGACGAGCGTCTACCAGTCCTAGAAAGAATAGTAGGGAAAACAAAGACAAAAGCAAAAGATGAAAACTTCCCAAAGTGTAACCATGTTTGCTCAAATCAGTCATCCTCTCCAGGCTTCTCTCCAAGGAGCTAGGATGTCTCCAGCTACGCATATGAACATGCAGCTTGTCACTACTATAGAGGTCATAAGAGTTCTCTAAAATATGCCTACCAGAAGATTTAGGGCAAATTTTCTGTAGAAGTCTCTGAAGTTACACTAGAATTTCACTGGAGTTCTGGAATAATTTAGGATTAGGTAAACTCTTAATGACACCCCTTTGACAAAGTTCTTATATTGTATAAGCAAAAATTTTCACCTTTTCCCAGTATTATCAATTTCTGTAGATAATTTTGAAGCATAAATGAGTTATCTGAACTGAAAATTTAGCTAATTTAGTGGAACAAATTTTGTGATGCATTACTTAGTCATATGTTCTCCCTCATTTTGTAGTTTATAAACAAACTTCCTTAGTCTATAACGTTTGCTTCCCATCTAGCTACAGCCTAAACACTGTGACTCTATAAATACTGCTGAGAAAGCTCAATATTCCAAAGTGTGAGCATTACACCCTCAAAATAAACAATCCATGAGTTGTGTTTGAGTTACTATGATACTCTTTTTACAAATATTAAACCTGGCAGCTTACAGCTTATAAGACACAACTGCTATTTCTATATTCATAATAAAGTATCAACTAGGAATAAGTGAGGGTAGGAGTGTACTGGCTGTAGGAAAAGTGAAAAAGTAAAATTGTAAATCAGTCTGGTCCCCTTTTCTGCCTTCACATTGAGTGCAGTGTTCAGTGTAACCACTTTGCTCCCAGGAAAATTCATAGCCCACAAGGTTGACCACTCTATGAATTTGTCCTTGGCAATAATATTTTTACCAAAGAAAATCTCTCAAATTCCATTAGCCTTAGAGGCAGAGACTGAGATTTAATTCTCATTTCCTTCACATTACTAATTGCATGGCCTAATCGAGTTTATTAATCAGCCTATTCTTGTTTTCTCATCTATGGGGATAATGATACATGTTTTTCTCCATCAACAGTTTTTATGGAGATCATATAAAGTCTATGGAGAAAGATAATTATTGAGACAAAAAGCATAAAACATGTTGCAAAGTGAAGGGCAGAGAAAATACTAACCAAACCCACTAAGAAAAGGAAGAGATTCTTTGCATATTTACTTGTTCTTTAACACATTTTTTGAGAGAAGAAACTGGGTCTGGCTTTTTCTTATGTAAACAATGACTGATAAATGATAGGCATTAAATAAACTTTTGTTGAATGAATATTACTACCCTCCTTTTCGAACTCATCTTCCATTTTAATGTCTTCCTTTTTTATCTCAGTTAAGCTACAGTAGATTTTCTGCTTTTCCGAAAACACAACTAACTCATTCTTATCTCAGGACTTCTATGTTTTTTGTTACATGAGCCTGAATTATCCTTCCCCTGTATATAAAGACGATTGTCCTTCTCATCATTCAATTTTTCCTTCTCAGGAAGGCCTAACCTGAGACCCAATGTCTAAAGTAATGCACCATATTTACACTCTTTGCCTTCTGCACAATAGCATCCTAGTGCTTTAATTTTTTTTTGGCATCCCCCATAAAAAAAGAAACTCCTCAAGCACAATGATTTGGTCTATATTGTCTTATACCTCTGACTATATTTGCTGATTAATATTTGTGGCCAACAAACTTATGAGAAATTGTTCAATATTATTAATAACCTGGGAAATAAACCAAGATCATAATGCATATTCTATACAATCAAATGCAAAAATATAAAAATTATGGTAAAACCAAGTATTGGAGAGAATGTCAGCCATAGGATCTCTTGTATATTGATGGCTGAGTGGAAGAGTTTGCAAATATTTTGAAAAACAGTTAGGCAGCATCCCCTAAAGTTAAACCTTACATAAAATGGGACATAGAAATTATATTTCAATTTAAACATATAAAAGAAGGGACGTGGACAAGAATGTTCTTGGAAAAAGTATGGAAATAATCCAGTTTTCTATGTGAAAGTGTGAGAAAGGATGAATAAACTGTGATATATTCACACACATAAAATATGACACAGAACTCTAAGTGAATGGTAGATGGGTCAGACTCACCAACAGGCTTAAGCTATAAACCTATCTATTATTCTCACTCTTTTGCTATTTCTGATTTCCTGCTTTCAGTAAATAATCAAGATCTGTCCATCGAGCCTCCTCCATATCTCATGAATCCTTCCACTGTTCTTGACTTTGAATGTCATCATCGCATCATAATTTTTTGCATAAATTCATGGAAAAAATCATCTTAGATTTCCTTTTAAGTCACTCCTCATTTTCTCTCCCATGAAGTCCAAATCTGATAGTTTGCATTTTGTGCCCTACTTACCTGTCTTGTTATTTGCTCCTTCCCAATCTTTAATCCAGAATTCCCCCCAATTTTTAATTACATGAGTCTGCCATTCCAGCATATTTTTATTTTTTCACCATTAGCATTGCTGTTTCCTCTACTTCAATTACACCATCAATGATTTATTACCTCTGGCAAATATGTCTCCCGTAAATTCGAGCTCTCAACCTAGCATCTCGGCTTAGACATCACTTTAGCTCTGAGCTCTTCCTTATCCATCTAAAGAACAAATTCTTCTTATTATTCGTATCAAACTGCTCTTCCTCCATGAGACCACATCACACACATTACCTTGTTACTTGGCTGTATTTTTCACTAATCCCTAAACTAAATAAAGGCTTAATGAAGCTCAATCTATAAGGTTAATCACATGAAAGTTCTCCTATTTGTGATCATATTCCCGATTTTTGGCATGGTGCCTGATGTGCAGTCATCCTTCTGTATATTTGTTTCATCAGTGAAAAGAGAAGTTTGAATCACAAGCAATGTACAAACTTTTGTATTTGCATGTGGGTAAAGCAACATGTTTTTGTAAACTGAGGTGCCTAAACATGTTTAATGAATGTATTAACCCCTCTTTGCCTGGAGTGCTCCTACTACCTCTATTTCTATTTGATATGTATACATAGTACTTTTTGTTATTTAAATGTCCTGATGTAACTTTTGGGGTAAATTTTAAGTTTTTAATGATTTCTGGAAAATTGGGAAAGTAGAAAAAGCCTCTGGGAAATGTCCCACAATACTAACTAAAAATGATAACTGATCAAATGTTTATATACAGCTGTTTTATAAATATGAGAAAGCACTTTGCAAATAGTAAAATACTATGTTAAATGAAGATATAGTGAATCAAAATGTGCCTTTATCATATTTCTTGGCAATGAAAGACAAAAACAGTGGGGTTGCTCTCTATTGCCAGGAAATGATACACAGGTTATCACACCTAGTGAATACAGCATAGATATATGTGCATGTCATTTTAAAAATTGTGACATTACTAAGAAAATCCCTGAGATAGGAGACTCTCCAGGGCTTAGTCCAGGGTTGCATCTTCATATTACATTAGCTCTAAAAATCTTCTAGTAAGTGCTTTGTGATTAAGATGGGGAGTGTGGGGGCAGGTGGTGATAGTGAGGGTGGGAACATTTCATTTGTCTGATATGTTTGATAAACTTTGAGTCAAGAAAAAAATAAAATTTTTCTCAGTTACTAGAGTTTACAGAGCCCTTCATATTTTCCTGTGCACTGTCAATCTCCAAGGGTAAAATATCCTATCTAGTGCACACTAAACTTAATTCACCATAGACCTACCTTTTTTCATAGATCATCTTTTGTGGAACTGTCATTTGCGTGACACATTCTGGAAAATGCTGGTTTGAGAAATTAACAAAATTATGTTCCTAGTTTGGAAAATATGTCTTGAAGGAAGATAAATGTCAAAATACATGAATATAGGAATAGAGAAATAAACAAAAGTCTTAGCAAAGCAGGTTGGGTCAGAATCACTCAATTTACATCAACTCAAACATTTATTGCAGTCTTTATTTTGTAGTCTAACACTGTGCTAGGCAGTACAATAACAATAAGACAAAAATTTTAATTAGCAATAAAATTTAAAATTGATATTTTCTATTATCTAACTTTAATTTTCACAATAATTCCACAAAGTAAGAATTATTATTCTTATTTTATATTTGAAGAACCTATCATTAAATAACATATCTGAGGTTATGTATCTAATACATGATACTGGTATTGGTAAAATGATAGTTAGTAATGTAAGGTGATATACATCTACTTGCTAACCTGCATGATATTTAAAGAAAGAGCAATGTAACCAGGTCAGAAATAAGAAGAAACAAAATACCATTCCCAAGATATTTATATGACCTGATCATTTTAGACAGATGTTAACTCATTTAAACTTATCCAAAAACACTCTAAATGTACACTATCAATCATATTTTACATAGCAGAAAGTGGAAGTTGGAAATCCTTACTAATAAGAAGTAGCTGATGATATTAAAATGGAGTTAGTAGAGCTGATTCACACCAGATTCACAGATCCCCTGAGTCCAAATCTCTTGTGATTTCCACTGCACCACTGTTTCCTGAGTATGACAAAAACAGTAAGGGTGCCATGAGTTTAAGCAGGAAGACTAAAGAGGAAATAAATGCAATCTTTGTGAGAAAGCAGGAAATAAAATTGGTCTGAGACATAGAAGTCTGAAGTTTATAGCAACGCCTGTCTCTGAATCTGTTCATTTTCATTCTTGACTGGTACAAGAAAATGCTGTGATTTCAAATCATCGCTACTTCTCTCCTCCTCTCCCAGTTCTAACTCTATGGCAAGATTTTGTTAACAAATCTTTGAACATTTACCTATTGAAATTTGCACAATTAAGGAAGTATGCATTCTAAAGTAATGACAGCAACCATGCATCATATTTTCTATTTCAACACGAACTCTGAATTCATATGAAATCATTGTGTATTAATCATGATGGATTAATTTTTGTGACAATACAAAAATATGTAGAGTTAAATAATGAAAGTTTATTTTTACTCATGAAGAATTTAACACAGAGGTCCCTGGTTGAGTGGCTGTCCTTCAAGCAGTGACCCAAACTCAGTCTTCTTCCGCCTATTGGCTCTACCATACCCCTGAGATTTTATAGTTTTCCAATGAATCTTGGACATTTAGCCAGAATTCCACATCAGCCGGAAAGCAGTCATGTGATTGCAAGGATAGCTGGGAAATGTAGATTAGCTCCGTGCTTAGCACCAAAAAGAGCATGATTTGGTGAACAGTTAGTCAGAGTCTGACACATTCCACATTTCTTGACATAGAATGTCTGTTTCCCACCTCTTGAACACATATGGTAGACTTTCTTTTCCAAGAGTATGAATCAGGGATGTTAAGAAAATTGAAACTTCTCCAGAATTTATAAAAGAAGAAATGATTGAATACATTGTGCTTAAAATTTTTTTTTTTTAAAGAACTGGAGAACCAATGTCAAGGATGATTGCTGCTGACTTTGGTAAAATCAGAAGTTTCTGATTTGAAGTAGCCTCTTTCACGATTGTAGTTGATCATAGCACCAGTAGTCTATGATCTAACTCAGAAGCTTCTCAAAATTCATGTCTGTTCTCCTCCTACACATCTTTCTTTCTCATGAAAGTGTGTTTTAGGATTCAAAGGAATCTAAAGATTCCAGAGTTTACTGGCAAGGGATGCTGAGAAGTATAGTTTCCAAGTGTTTTGCCTCTATTGCACAGAGACAAAGTAAGAAAAGCATAGAAGTTTGCAAGGTATCAACAGATAGTAGTTGGCACAGAAAAAATAAACTAAAAAATGGATCCCACTGAGTCTTTGCAGACATTTCAAAATCTAAGGTCTTATGGGGATCAATCACATGTTGCTCTTTGTGGTCTGACATTATATAGACTAAAAAGACAAATTACCTTTATCCCCCCACCCACTTCCCAACCGTGCATTCAATAAGAATGACTTCAAACTCCTTTGAAAAGAGAAAGAAGAGGGAAACACATAGGAGTACACTGATCTACAGCAATACTAGAATTCTGTTGGGCATGGAATGTGAAAGTCTTCTCACCTTGATGAAAAATTGATGCTACTCTCTGCTAGGCACTCTATTTCTTACTCTTCATGACCTCTGGCTCTGCCTTTATGTATTATTCTGTTTGGCTCCTTCAAAAGCAAGCCTTGTAAACTTTCCAATGGTTCTACACTGCATTGACAAAGAACTTACTGCTGGAGCAAATTCATGACCCCCTATAATTGCCCTTCAGGTAAGTAAAAGTTTTTTAGGCATGGCCTTGTAGTTCTTTAGACCATAATTAACTCAAAAACTTGATATCTGCTGGGGTTAATTGTTTCTAATCAGTTCAATGTGCCATTCATCAGACTGGAAATTTTTTCTTTTTTCCTAGAGACTTAACGTTCAAGACTGATTTATTGCTTTGCTTATTAGTATCCATCTCACCAATCTTCCATAACCTAAAGGAGATATTTTGAAGTTATCTGATGTATCTGGGGGCTATCTGGAGGTTATCTAAAATAGGCTTGAGGGGGCCCATCCTTAATCTGATCTTTGATCCAAGGTGGAATCTTAATAAATTCTTTGTCACTCAAAACCATTCTCAGACTTATCTCTTACTGCTTGCAGTCTGTAAGCAATCAGCTTTTCCAGTCCCTCAGGGCCCTATATTTCTAGTCACTCCCTACTCACTTTCATTTGTGTTTTTCAACTGGCAAGTTTCTGTGTGAACTCATCTCTGTCCAGTTATACTGTGTGATATATACCTACTAACAACCAACACACATTCTAAACTTCTGCTTCCTATCCTTTGCCCCTGGAGCTTCAATGAACACATGACCTGACATTCACATCATTGTTGGTGATTTTTACTGTGATTTAGTATATGTTTCTATTTAATTGTAGGTCACATTAGTTGCCTCCTTCTGTATTAGTCAAAATATGTTAAATGATAAAACAAACAATTCTGTATTGTCAATGGCTTAGCACAATACTATCTTACTTCTAGCCTAGCATATACAGGCATTTCTCTGAGACAGCTGTTTTGTAGTCAATGTTTGAGAGATTTAAGAATTTGGATGTGATGGAAACTTTCCTTTGGCCTTAAAGTCCTCCCCGGGTCTTCTGCAGAGTAGAGGAGGCATAAGAACAGATCACTGTGCTAGAGAGCTGCACTTATAACGTGGGGCAGGACACAGTTACCTGATCTTTCCTGTTAAGGAAAATGGGATATGTAGTTTATTTCACAGAAGAAAAACAGATATTGTTGTGAAAAATTAACTGATTTCTACAACAAGTTTTGTCCAAGTGTTCAGATAAAATAAAATTTATTATATATGGAGAACAGGTATAAATAATGAGGTCACATTTTACAAAGAAACATATGTGTAAGTGGTTGTTATTCATAAAAAATTTCCATCATGGGAAGATATACATTAATTTTAATATTATGGTAAATATACAATTGATGTTAGATTTCCCTTTTTTTAATTTTTAACTCTTGGATAGCTTGCAAAACCACACAAAGGAATGATTTATTGCTTTATGATGATGATTTGTAACTGTAAAATTTCCCTTTGCTATAGTTTATATAGACAAGGTTCACATAAAAAGATTTTACTAATGGATTAAATATCATCCAAATGAAAGTTGTATGGTTAAAAAAAGAAGTTTCCATGAATAATTCTATGTGTGTTTCTAGTGGGTTTCATTTTCGGTAAAAGCCTGCATGCATTGAAAATAACTTTGTAAAAGAAATAAAGTTTGGAAATAAACTTTGAAAGAGTTATTTGTGCTTTTACCATTGTTAGCTTATTCTTTGAAGAACTGAAAGTGCTTTGAAATGACAGGTTTCTCTTCTAGCTTAGTAGGGAGAATAAATCAGGTTGATTTTTTTTCCTTTTTTTTTTTTTAGTGAAATGACAAGATATAGTTAGACAACTTCAAATTTGGTAGCTAAGACTGAATCCATATTTTGTACGAAAACCTATTCTCAACTTTTCAAATGAAATGTTGGTTGATAGCCAAACTCCTTTATCATATTAAAAAATAGAATATATGCAAGTGAGTAAACTCTGCAATTCAAAGAAAAGAATTAGGTTATTAGATAATTTGGCTTTGTTACATCAGCTAGGAATGAAACTGATTTAGAGGGCCACCATTAGTGTAAATAATAACATACATACATATATACACACACAAAAAAAAAGAAAAAGAGAAAAAAAACTAATCCAAAATTAAAAGTTTCAGAGAAAAAGGATGATAAAAATGGCAGATTTACCAGACTAAGATATAGAATACAGAAATTTGAATCTAAATTCTACAACATAGAATTGTTTGGTCTTATAAATACCATGTAAGTATTCTGAACCCCAGTTGAATATCTTAACAATGAGAATATCTCTTTTCCCAACCACACTGTTGTGAATTTTAGATCCACAAACATGACAAGATCTTACTTTAAATCAAACACTTTTTAAAGTGAATTACATGTATAAATGAATATAAATTTTTACCTTTAGGAAGTCACAGTCTTGTATGAGGAAGCAGAAGAAAGCCAATAATTATAATAAATCTTGGTGCATTATGATAACATTTATAGAAGGACAAGGAAGAGAGGCATAGGAATAGCCTACAGCATTTGGTGGAAGTGAACACATTCTCAAAGAGGGAATGCTATTGCAGCTGCTTCTCAGTGAAAAGGCAGAAGAAAGAGGATATTTCAAGCAATTGAATAATGTGAAGAAAGACACAAAAATATGAAAGTTTAAATACATGTAGAGAGTACTAATGTGTTCTATCTGAATCAGTGGGACTGAAGAGAATTTAGGAATTTAATTATATTAGCTCTTGATAAATTTGGGAGGTTTTTACTTTTCTCTGAAAGCTATTAGAGCTCAAGAAAGAATTGTAAGACAGACAAATGACAGATATACACTTATGAAAAAGTACTCAGCATAAGTGAAAAAGTTGGAAAAGGGTAAGAATGAATTCAGACACACCATTTGTAAAGCTATTGTATACAGGTAAGATGGAATGTAGGCCTGGAACAGAGACTGGGTAAAAACAGAAAAGAGATCAAAATGAAACAAATGTAAGATTATGATCCTGTAGATGTTAGACCTGAGAAGCAATGGAGGTGGGGATGTCCATATTCCCATCCTCCTACTAGAGCAGCTACACAAAGAGGGATGCTCTTTACCTAGATGGAGAAGTCAAGATGAAATTGCAAATTTTAGAGATAATTTAGTGAGTCATTTTAGGGGAACGATTCTTCAATATGATTGTGAACTTTGAAATGTAGTCTTGATAGAAGATAAGGATGTAGAGTCACCAGTACAGTACATGCATTTGGATGCTAGTTAAATTCATAGACTACGATTAAGTTGTCCAGGAAGCAACTGCAGAGAGGAAACAGGAGAGCACCAGATATTGTATTCTGTAGGAAATACCACCATCGTTTAAAGAGAGTAGCAGAATAAGAGGATAACAAAGAATAAGCAAGAGAAGGAATGACAAGTTAGGTGGAAGAAAAGGGTAAAGTGATTATATGGAAGTCAAGAGAAAAATGTGGTTTAGAAAGATTTTCAGGATTAAATTCTGCTGAGAAATTACATAACATAAGAGCTAAAATATGTCTACTGTAGCTAAAAATAAAGAATTCATTGGAAATCTTGTATTTATATGGTGATTTGCATAGGTGGCATCAAAATGTGCTTATTTAATGAGAGGAGGAGAAAAAACTATCACTGCTTTTTTACACGTATAAAGAAAAACAAACTTATTCAGGTACAATCATTTAATGTGAATATACAAAATGACATCAATACATATTTTGTCAATGGGCCTATCATAGCCTTAATCCTTCCATTGTTCCTGATTTATAGACCCTACGGAACCTACATTCCAAAGAGGGGTGGCGGGGGGAAAGAGAGAGAAAGAGTAAATAATATCAGGTGCATTACTTTTCATAAATCCCTCAGACATATATGAAACACAAATTTATTTGCATTGCTCTCCTGTAAAGATATTGGCATCAATGTGAATTTTATTCAGTCATCATTTATGTTTAAAATAATGCTCCTGCTAAGGGACTTATTTATTATTGCCTTGGGATAATCACAGAAGCTTCAATCCATCAAGGTTTCAACTTATTTGGGAAAATATAAAGTATTCATTTCAAATTACTACAATTCTAGCAATTCCCAAGTTATGAATAGAAGTTATAAATAGGCTATGCTCCCCAAATTAATTTGTTCAAGTTCATAACCCATTTTTCCACACAAAAAAATGTGATAAATGATTTTTTAGCTTCCTAAACTAACTCACAAAAATGCCTATAAATGACACTGAGTAAATTCAAATAGTAGTTAACATTTATCAATTATTAACATGCTAAGTGGTCTATAAACATGAGATACTTTAATCAGTAACAATTACATGGCCTGAGTACAATTTTTCATATTTCATTAATATATAATAAAAAGAGAAGTAATCAACTTGTATAAAGGTACATAGCTTCTGAGATGCTTACCTACAACTAGAAATCTTAGATCTTGTCTGAAGCATATATTTATGTCATTTTAAAACTTTTCATGTGGATAAATTTTAAAATGTACCAAAGTAGAAATAAAATATAATTAATCCCCTATGTAGCCATTATTTAGCTTCAATACTTCTCATGTCATGATCAACGTTTCATCTATGTCTCCACTAAACCTCCCCGCTTCCCCTCCACTGTGTTATTTTAAAGCATTCCACACAGCATATGGTTCCTCTTAATGTCTTACTCTATCTCTAAAATATTTTATTTTAACATAGCTCCATACAATTATGAACCTAAATAAAATAAACACTGATCACATCTTCGTATGTCTATTATTTAAATATGCCCTATTATCTCATACAAAATTGATAGATGATCAAGATCCAAATCAAGTTCCAAACAAGATCCACTTATTACATGTGGTTGGTATGTCTTTCAATTTCTACAGCTACAATGCCCCCCAACCCTTTTTATTCTTAACATCTGTTTGTTTAATAAATTGGGTGATTTATCTCACAAATTGTGAATTTTACTGAATACATCATAGAATTATTTTAACAGAATTCTTCTATCCCCAGAATTTCCTAAACTAGTAATTGATTCCAGTAGCTTCAAAAGCACATATTTAAACTCCTATGGCACATTAGGTATAAATTGGCTAAATATGTGTTTTAATACTAAATAGAAGATTAGTAAAAAAAAAAAAAAGTGAGGTATCATTTATTAATTGGGATGTAGGATCAGATGCATGCATAACTGTGATCAAAATAACTGACTTATATCAAGTTTGTATCTCTCATAGATGTCCATCTGGAGGTAGGAAGAACGTGAGGGATAATGACTGTGCCCGTAAGGTCATCCAAGAATCCAAATTCTAGCAGTTTTTGCTCTCTACCATCCTTAAATTGTTGCCCTTCTCTGCATAAACCATTATGATTCAATATTAGGTAATCATTCCTATCACAAGGAAGGATGAAAAGAGAAAGATATGTTTCCTCTACAAAACCAATCAGGATGTTGTTCATGGGACCTCAACACAGCCAGAATTAGTCTCATGAAAATACACAGCTGCAATGGAAGCAGGCATATCGTGTTGGCCATTTGTCCAGATAAACATTTTCTTAAAAGAAAGATGAGGAAAGGGCATCTATTAAGAGACAAAATAAAAATGTATAACCTATAAATTCAAGTTCTAAGTACTTAAAATCGATAGCAATAGAAGTGAACTATCATAATTTTGTTAATTGTAAATAAGAGCCAATCTCTCATAATACCACAAGTGTGATAGAATATTTGGCCAGATCATTCATTATTTGAGACTAAGTTTAGAGGTTACCCAAGGCAGTAATGTAGACCATGTGGGAATCAAACTTCCATTCCTTGGAAGTTACACAAAAATGAGAACACAACATACTACAGAATGCAGCAATGTAAGAATTGTGTGACAGATACCATTTTTTCTATGTTGTGTAAGTACATTATAAATTTTACCTATCTAATCTCCTTTTACGTGCCATGTGTGTGAATGTATCTAGCTAGCTAGCTATCTAGTTCTCAATCCTTATCTCTAACTTTGTTATTTTTGGATCATGTTCCTTTTAAAACATGTGGTTTTTCTGTCTGCTAGAGGGTTCAAATGGGTAAATGGTATGTTTTAGATATTTTAGAGATGACTTCACACATATAATCACAATCTTTTAAGGTATGTCTTATTGACCCTTCTTCACACTATGAAAGCTGTGGTTGGACAGGTAATTTTTTTTTTTTAACAAATTAGTTAGAGACATGATAGTTCAGAATATTAATTTAGATATTTAATATGCCAAAATCAATTGTATTTTACATCTACTTTAAAAATACACAGATCTTGTCATGCCATAGAACATTTTCTACTTGAAAATGAATCCTGTGACTCTCCAAAAGAGTTTCACAAAGTGTATGTGCTCTGCCTAAAGTCATGGTAAAGTACATGTTATGTGCAGTGTATTGATTCTTTTGGAGAGTAAAAATTTTTTTTAAAGTAAATTTAAAATACAATAAAATTTGGCAATGAAGTTCAAAAAATTCTGGGTCAGTCTAATTTAAATATATTTGCTAATTTTAGGACATCTCATCTTTCATAAGGATTGTTAATATGCCTTCTAAACCAGTAAGTATAACAAAGTAAAATAAGTTTAATAAGATAGAGAGAAAAGATGGTGGTGAAGTAGAGGGACATGGAATGCATCCGTCTCCACAGATGCATTGGGAATGCACCAAAAGACGCAGTAATTCCCACAGAGAACCAACTGAACACCAGCAGATGACCTCGGACACCAGAAAGGACTGCAAGAATCCTGACATAACTGGTAGGGAGGCATCTACGATGGCTCACAGAGGGTGAAGCAGTGGAGCTGTGGCAGATGGGAGGGAGTGAGAAACACATGGAGGGTCTGCACCACAGCTCAGTGTTCCCGGGCCGAGACATCGATTCACAGCTGAACAGAGGGTTTGGGAGCGGGAGTGTGGGAACTGGAGAGCTGGTTCAGGGTGAGAAAAATTGTTGCCAGTAAGGTGATGGACCAAGAGGACAGGAGGGAAGAGGTCCATGATGAGGAGTGCCTGCCCCCGAGAGCTGCCTGGCCATGATGGCAGCTGGATGCTGCAGGCTCATGGGTGGGGGGAGGAGCCACGGACATAGCCTCTCTCTCTCTTTCTGCACCTGCAGCGGGCAGTGGAGGGACCAATGTGGGCTACCTAAGGCACTCAGGGATAACAAGGACCCTCAAGCCCTTAGGCAGGGCTAGCTTAAAGCCCTGGCAGGCAGCCGAGAGCAGGCTTGGAATGCCGGCAGCAGGGAGGCTTCTGAGAACAAAAAAACCTGGAGAGAGGCCCAACTCTGAGACATTCTGTTTACACCTGAGCTGCTGGCTTCCTTCTGCAACAGGCACCGCCACTGCTGACTAAACTGCCGTGACCCAGGCAGGGCACCCCAGAGGAGTCATAGCTGGGGGGAGGAGCTGCAGTTGGAGTCACTCTCTTGGCCTGAGGTGCCAGTGTCCCTCTGCCACAGGCACCACCTAAGCCGCCCGAGCCACTTTAACCCAGGCAGGGTGCCACTGCTCACTCACTCCCAGGGGAAGGAGCCACTATTGTACCCTCCTCCTCCCCACACACCAACGCTTACAGATGAACAATAAAGGAAGCTCTGCTGGTCACAGAATAATACAAAAAACTCAAGGTGAGTAGAAAGACACTTACAACTGAGACTCTAAGGAAACAGAAATATTAGTATCAATTCTATTGAACTGGTCTATTCTGGGATCAGTTCCAGCTTTTTTTTTTCTCTCTTTTTTCTTTATTAATTACGATCTTAGTCCTAGGTGATCTACAAGTTTTATAACATATTTTTTATTCTATTTTAATTTTTAGCCTTTGTATATACTATTTCTAGCTAAGTTTTTGTAGTACAGACTATATATCTCTCCTACCTTCTTTTCATCTCTATCTTTTATACATTTCTATTCCTTTCTTTTCATTTGCATATTTCCTGTCACACTATGCTCTTCTGTTCCCCTGTCTTCCATCCATTTTTAGTTTGTTTTATCCTAACATACTTATAAGCAACACTATCAATCTGCTCAGACTCCTTGCTCTATTCTCCAAATGACACACAGCCTTGGTATTTAATATGAGGTTTTTGTATTTATCTTAGTTCTTAGTACAATTGTCTAATTTCATTCTGAGAACCTCCATTCTGTCTGGTGGTACTCTAGCTCTTTTCTATATTTGATCCTAGCTTTCAATATCTCCCTGGATTTGTGTTTTTAAGTGTAAGGCATTATTTGTTTGTTTGTTTGTTTTAGCTTTTGTTTTTGTTTTGTTCTGTTTTGCTTTTCAATTTCTGTTGGGTTTCTCTTTGAGTATCTGATAGCATACTGGCGTTCTTCTGTCAGGTCTTTCCAGAGCGTTATGTCCTAATGGATTCAGTAATTCTGTGTCTTATATATGTATGTGTTTCCTAGACTTAGTACTTGTTTAACCCAATACTTGGACATTAGTCTGGGGCTTGGACAGTCTTCTATAAACCCTATTATCACCAGGACAAGCAACCCCAGAAATTTGGACTACCATGAGGAAACAAAGAAACATCATGTAGGCAAAAGAGCAGGAAAAAAACCTACAAGACCAAATAAATGAAGAGGAAATAGGAAAAATACCTGAAAAAGGATTCAGAGTAATGATAGTAAAAGTGACACAAAATCTCAATAACAAAATAGAGAAAGTACAAGAAACAGTTCATAAGAACTCAGAAGAACTAAAGAACAAACAAACAGCAATGGATAACAACATAAATGAAATTAAAAATACTATAGATAGTATAATCAGCAGAATGACTGAGGCAGAAGGACGAATAAGTGAGATGGAAGATAGAATGGGGGAAATAAATACCACAGAGCAGGAAAAAGAAAAAAGAATAAAAAGAAAAGAAGACAGTCTCAGAGACCTCAGTGATAACATTAAGCGTACCAACATTCGAATTATACGCATCCCAGAAGAAGAAGAGGAAAAGAAAGGGTCTGAGAAAATATTTGAAGAGGTTATAGTGGAAAACTTCCCCAACATGGGAAAGGAAATAATTAACCAAGTTCAAAAAGCGCAGAGAGTCCCATACAGAATAAACCCAAGGAGAAATACACCAAGGCACATATTAACCAAACTAACGACAATTAAACACAAAGAAAAAATATTAAAAGCAGCAAGAGAAAAGCAACAAACAACATATCAGAGGAAACCCATAAGGATAACAGCTGACCTTTCTACAGAAACTCTGCAGGCCAGAAGGGAATGGCAGGATATCCTGAAAGTCCTGAGAGAGAGAAACCTACGGCCAAGAATACTCTACCCAGCAAGAATCTCATTCAGATTTGAGGGAGAAATCAAAAGCTTTCCAGACAAGCAAAAGTTAAGGGAATTCAGCACCACCAAACCAGCCTTACAACAAGTGCTAAAGGAACTTCTCTAAGTAGGACACACAAGAAAAGGAAAACACCTACAAATACAAACCCAAAACAATTAAGGAAATGGTAACAGGGACACACATGTCAATAATCACCTTAAATGTAAATGGATTAAATGCTCCAACCAAAAGACACAGACTGGCTGAATGGATACAAAAACAAGACTCTCCTATATGCTACCTACAAGAAACTCACTACAGACCAAGGGATACATATAGACTGAAAGTAAAGGGATGGAAAAAGATATTCCACGCAAATGGAAGTCAAAAGAAAGCTGGAATAGCAATACTCATATCAGACAAATTAGACTTGAAAGTAAAGACTATTAGAAGAGACAAGGAAGGACACTACATAATGATCAAGGGATCCATCCAAGAAGAACATATCACAATGGTAAATATCTATGCCTCCAACATAGGAGCACCCCAATATATAAGGCAAATGCTAACAGCCATAAAAGGGGACATCGACAGTAACACAATAATAGTGGGAGACTTGAACACCCCACTTACATCAATGGACAGATCATCCAAACAGAAAATAAATAAAGACACACAAGCTTTAAATGACACATTAGACCATCTCGACTTCATTGATATTTATAGGACATTCCATCCAAAAACGACAGACTACACTTTCTTCTCAAGTGCACATGGAACATTTTCCAGGATAGATTACATCTTGGGTCACAAATCAAACCTTGGTTAATTTAAGAAAATTGAAATCATATCAAGCATCTTCTCAGACCACAACACCATGAGACTAGATATCAATTACGGGAAAGAAACTGTAAAAAATACAAACACATGGAGAATAAACAATTCCCTATTAAACAACCAAGAAATCATTAAAGAAATCAAAGAGGAAATCAAAAAATATATAGAAACAAATGACAACAAAAACACAACAACCCAAAACCTATGGGACGCAGCAAAAGCAGTTCTAAGAGGGAAGTTTATAGCAATACAGTCCTACCTTAAGAAACAAGAAAAATATCAAATAAACAACATAGCCTTACACCAAAAACAATTAGAAAAAGAAGAACAAAGAAAGCCCAAAGCATGCAGAAGCAAAGAAATCATAAAGATCAGAGCAGAAATAAATGAAAAAGAAAGGAAGGAAACCATAGCAAAAATAAATAAAACTAAAAGCTGGTTCTTTGAGAAGATTAACAAAATTGATAAACCATTAGCCAGACTCATCAGGAAAAAAAGGGAGAAGATGCAAATCAACAGAATTAGAAATGAAAAAGGAGAAGTAACAACGGACACCTCAGAAATACAAAACATCATGAAAGGATACTACAAGCAACTATATGCCAATCAATTGGATAACCTGGAAGAAATGGATACATTCTTAGAAAAATACAATCTTCCAAGACTGAACCAGGAAGAAATAGAAACTATGAGCAGACCAATCACAAGTATGGAAATTGAGGCAGTGATTAAAAATCTCCCAACACACAAAAGCCCAGGGCTGGATGGATTTACAGGTGAATTCTATCAAACACTTAGAGAAGAGCTAACACCTATCCTTCTCAAACTCTTCCAAAATATTGCAGAAGGCAGAACACTCCCAAACTCATTCTATGAAGCAACCATCACCCTGATACCAAAACCAGGCAAAGATGTCACAAAAAAAGAAAACTACAGACCAATATCACTGATGAATATAGATGCCAAAATCCTCAACAAAATACTAGCTAACAGACTCCAACAGCACATTAAAAAAATCATACACCATGATCAAGTGGGGTTTATCCCTGGGATGCAAGGATTCTTCAATATACGCAAATCAATCAACGTGATACATCATATCAACAAATTGAAGGATAAAAACCATATGATCATTTCAATAGATGCAGAAAAAGCTTTTGACAAAGTTCAACATCCATTTATGATAAAAGCTCTCCAGAAAATGGGCATAGAAGGAAATTACCTCAACATAATAAAAGCCATATATGAGAAACCAAAAGCCAACATTGTTCTCAATGGGGAAAAACTGAAAGAATTCCCTCTAAGAACAGGAACAAGACAAGGGTGTCCACTCTCACCATTATTATTCAACATAGTTTTGGAAGTTTTAGCCACAGCAATCAGAGAAGAAAAAGAAATCAAAGGAATCCAAATTGGAAAAGAAGAAGTAAAATTGTCACTCTTTGCAGATGACATGATATTATATATAGAAAACCCAAAAGACTCTACCAGAAAACTGCTAACACTAATTGATGAGTTTAGTAAAGTAGCAGGATACAAAATTAATGCACAGAAATCTCTTGCATTCCTATACACTAACAATGGAAAAGCAGAAAGAGAAATTAAGGAAACTCTCCCATTCACCACTGCAACCAAAAGAATAAAATACCTAGGAATAAACCTGCCTAAGGAGGCAAAAGATCTGTATGCAGAAAACTTTAAGACACTGATGAAAGAAATCAAAGACGACACAAACAGATGGAAGGACATATCATGTTCCTGGATTGGAAGAATCAACATTGTGAAAATGTCTGTACTACCCAAAGCAATTTACAGATTCAGTGCAATCCTGATCAAATTACCAATGGCATTTTTCACAGAACTAGAACAAGAAATCTTATGATTTGTAGAGAAATGCAAAAGATCCCGAATAGTCAAAGCAATCTTGAGAAGGAAAAATAGAGGTGGTGGAATCAGACTTCCTGACTTCAAACTATGCTACAAGGCCATAGTGATCAAGACAATATGGTGCTGGCACAAAAATAGAAATGAAGATAATGGAATAGAATAGAGACCTCAGAGGTAACCCCAAACACATATGGGCACCTTATCTTTGACAAAGGAGGCACGAATATACAATGGAAAAAAGACAGCCTCTTCAATAAGTGGTGCTGGGAAAATTGGACAGCTACATGTCAAAGAATGAAATGAGAACACTTCCTAACACCATACACACAAAAAAAACTCCAAATGGATTAAAGACCTACATGTAAGGCCAGACACTATACAACTCCTAGAGGAAAACCTAGGCAGAACACTCTATGACATCCATCAAAGCAAGATCCTTTTGGACCCACCTTCTAGAATCATGGAAATAAAATCAAGTATAAACAAACGGGACCTCATGAAACTTAAAAGCTTTTGCACAGCGAAATAAACCATAAACAAGGCAAGAAGGCAACCCTCAGAATGGGAAAAAATAGTTGCCAACGAAACAATGAACAAAGCATTAATCTCCAAAATATACAAGCAGCTCATGCAGCTTAATACCAAAAAAGCAAATAACCCAATCCACAAATGGGTGGAAGACCTAAATACACATTTCTCCAAAGAAGACATACAGATGACTAACAAACACATGAAAAGATGTTCAACATCACTAATCATCAGAGAAATGCAAGTCAAAGCCACAATGAGGTATCACCTCACACTAATCAGAATGGCCATCATCACAAAATCTGGAAACAGCAAATGTTGGAGAGGGAGTGGAGAAAAGGGAATTCTCCTGCACTGTTGGTGGGAAGGTAAGTTGGTACAGCCACTATGGAAAACAGTTTGGAGTTTCCTTTAAAATGTAAAAATAGAACTACCATATGATCTAGTAATCCCACTCCTGGGCATATACCCAGAGAAAACCATAATCTGAAAACAAACATGTACCATAATGTTTATTGCAGCACTATTTACAATAGCCAGGACATGGAAGCAACCTAAATGCCCATCAGCAAATGAATGGATACAGAAGATGTGGCATATATATACAATGGAATATTACTCAGCTATAAAAAGGGATGAGATGGAGCTATATGTAATGAGGTGGATAGAACTACAATCTGTCATACAGAGTGAAGTAAGTCAAAAAGAGAAAGACAAATATAGTATGCTAACTCATATATATGGAATCTAAAAATGGTACTGATGAACTCAGTGACAAGACAAGAACAAGGACGCAGATGTAGAGAATGGACTGGAGAACTCAATGTTTGTTTGGGTGGGGGGTGAAGAGGAAGCTGAGATGAAGTGAGAGAGTAGCATAGACATATATATACTACCAACTGTAAAATAGATAGCCAGTGGGAAGTTGCTGTATAACAAAGGAAGTTCAGCTCGATGATGAATGATGCCTTAGAGGACTGGGACAGGGAAGGTGGGGGGAGTCAAGGGAGGGAGGGAATGTGGGGATATGTGTATAAATACAGATGATTGACCTTGGTGTACCTCAAAAACTGGTACAAGTGTGTAAAGAAATTATATTCCAATAGAAAATAAATAAATAAATTAAGTAATTAATTAAAAAAGTTTCATATATAATATATATATTATTTATAATTAAATAAAAATTCCCAGAAATCATTTATCCATTGAATTTTTTCCCTAACAAAATGCATTTCTTTATACAAACTTAAAAGAATACACACCCATACATACTCATGTGTGTGTGTTTATGTGTGTGTTATAGATGTATGTATGTAAGTATGTATAAACACACACATATTCATATATACAGGCTTATAATCATATGCAGGTAACTTATCTTTTATCATAACTTATCAGTAAATTCAGTGCATTTGAGTAAGACTTAAGACTATTACCAAGAATGTAAAGAGAAGTTTTCAAGGTAAAGAAAAATATGAAAAACAGGATGGAAAGCAAATGACTGTTAGCCTGTCATGGGAAAGAAACTCTGATTATTTCTGATATGCAACACATATGCTATTTGTATATAGCCCACAGCCCATTGGGATGGCCCAAAATGATGTTACAACTTTCAAGTCACTTGAGGAAAATCCTCTGCATGGTTCATGTTTGTATTATCAACTGTGATTAGCACTGTGTCTTGAACATAGGATCCTGTCTAAAATGATCAATTTGTGAATTTACTTACTATTATATTAAAATTATAGATTCCCATGTGCTTTGGAGAAAAACATAATGTGGATTTTGTCTTTAGTCAACTTGATTTTGTGAAGAGATTAGATATATAAAATATTCTATTACCCTCTCTCTGGTGTATTAGTTCCCCCTGGTGCCTCAGCAGAGGCAATTTACTTTTCAAGTATGAAGAACTTGCTTTGAGAAAGTATTTTACTCATTCTGACTCCTTGGAAGATTGGGCCAGATTTAAAGAAATTATGTTTTATTTTTAGTAGATGGGGATAAAATGTGACTAACACTACATAGTTCTTGCAAGAATTAACTATTTTCTCTAATTCATCCTACATCACATGCAATTCCTGTATCCCTGTATCCCTATTACAACATAAAATCCCAAGAAATCACTCCATTATATGGATTGAATACATATTGAAAATGAGTTGGGAATGCATTTCCATTTTGTCCAGTTATTGACTACATAAGTTTAAAATGTATTCCATTTTTTTTTTTATGCTCCACAGTTATAAAGTAGTTTCAGAGACATTAGCTCATTTAAAATTTAGGATACTTCTTAACTCCAGATTAGTGTTGCTTCCACAGCATTACAAAGCTTTTGACTGCATATGCTAGAGTTAGGAGAAACAAGAGATAGAACAGTTGTATTTAACTGCATTGTTTCAAGATTTTAATAGGCAATATTAAAATGATTTAGAATTTGAAATTGTATTTCAGAAGTATTAGGATGTATGAAATATTTTCAGCTGTGCTGGAATCTGTGTTTATCCATTCACGTAATCTGTCTTATTAATGTAATAGCATTTTTCTTTATCTTAAACTCTTATACATTCTCTTAGATATTTGGCCACTCAAGTCAAATCAAATGGGATAAGGAAATTCACTGTTGAGAAAATATATATGCACCTTTGTTTCATTTTGTTTTAAGACTTTAAGAGCAGTTTTATTAGGTTCACAGTCCATATACTTTAAAACATTGATAAAGATTTCATTAATAAAAGACAAAATTATTTAGTTGGTCTTGAAATTTGGATTGGTTTTTCAGAACCCAAAGAGAGGAACCAATTGTTACAACGTATACATGTACTCTGTCACAAAGCCATTCACTCTCCCTCAAGTTTTGGATTTGATGAATATCTTATAAATGGGGTCAAAATATTTGAAAATAAATCATTAGCCTCACTGACTATGTGGTCATAGACTGCTTATAACTTCATCTTTCTGCACTACATCATCTCTTTTTAAACATTAATGTGGAAGAGTGACTACCAATAAGTTGAGAAAAGGCAATGATTTTCTTGTATACACATATACATATATGGTACTCAAGGAAGAATATGCAAAGTTCAGATTTCTCCTGTTCAGTTCATTAGAAAAACTAGAGGTGATTTTGAAAAAAGAAAGATGATTATTCAGAATTCTAAAGCAAAGAGCTGATATTCATTCATGGTTTAATTTCTTTTTTATATTATTCATTTTATTAGCAATATCTTTCATTTTCTTATCTGAAATTAATCATCATGTTTTAACTGAAAAAAATATCTGGTCTGGAGCCATTGGAGATTATTGATGTATATATTATGGCTTTTAATAAATAGATTATTAAAATACTTAAAAATTAAATAACTTACTATGGAACATTAAAGTGATATTTTAAAATTAAAGGTTTTGTATGTTATTTTAAATATTATACACCATTTTCAATGCTAGTCCTACAAACAGTAATGACAACTGTATAGAATGAGCAGTAATTAAATGATACATATATAAAATACAAAACTAAAGCAATAACATTAGTGTAAAAATGAATATAGGCAAACAGCAGCAAAAAATAAATCCAGAAAGAACTTATGAGTCAATAAATAAGAGTTTTCATGGAAACAGTTGGATAAAGAGGGATAGTACCCATCATCCTTCTGCTCACCAGAGGAGGAAAAATTATATAATTTAAAAATACTATAGAACTCATAAAAGTGCAAACAATTTGACTTTTGAACTATACCATAGTTATATTTGTTCTATGATATAAAATCCAATTTTGACAAATGGGCAGACAGCAGTATCAAGCAGTATCAGCAGTATTTCGTCTTGTGGAACTAAAAACCACAGCCATAGAAAAATAAAGAAAATGAAAGAGCAGAGGACTTTGTACCAGATGAAGGGATAGGATAAAACTCCAGAAAAACAACCAAATGAAGAGGAGATAGGCACCCTTACAGAAAAAGAATTCAGAATAATGATAGTGAAGATGATCCAGGACTTTGAAAAAGGACTGGATGCAAAGATCGAAAAGATTACCAAAGACCTAGAAGAATTAAAGAGCAAACAAACAGAGATATGCAACACAATAACTGAAATGAAAAATATACTAGAAGGAACCAACAGCAGATTAACTGAGGCAGAAGGGCGAATAAGTGAGCTGGAAGACAGAATGCTGATAATCACTGATGCGGAAAAGAATAAGGAAAAAAGAATGAAAAGAACTGAAGACAGCCTAAGAGGCCTCTGGGACAATGTTAAATGCACCAATATTCACATTATAGGGGTCCCAGAAGGAGATGAGAGAGAGAAAGGACCTGAGAAAATATTGGAAGAGATTATAGTTGAAAACTTCCCTAACATGGGAAAGGAAATGGCTACCCAAGTGCAGGGAGCTCAGAGAGTCCCAGGCAGGATAAACCCAAGGATAAACATGCCAAGACATATAGCAGCCAAACTGACAAAAATTAAAGACAGAGAAATGTTATTAAAAGCAACAAGGAAAAAACAACAAATAACATACAAGGGAACTCCCATAAGGTTAACAGCTGATTTCTCAGCAGAAACTCTGCAAGCCAGAAGGGAGTGGCATGATATATTTCAAGTGATGAAAGGGAAAAACCTACAACCAAGAATACTCTACCCAGCAAGGATCTCATACAGATTCAACGGAGAAATCAAAAGATTTACAGACAAACAGCAGCTAAGAGAATTCAGCACCACCACACCAACCCTACAACAAATGCTAAAGGAACTTCTCTAAGCAAGAAATATAAGGGAAGAAAAGGACCTACAGAAACAATAACAAAACAATTAAGAAAATGGTACTAGGAACATACATATCGATAACTACCTTGAATGTAAATGAACTAAATGCACCAACCAAAAGTCACAGACTGGTTGAATGGATACAAAAACAAGACCCATATATATGTTGTCTAGAAGAGACCTACTTCAGACCTAGGCACACATAAGACAGAAAGTGAGGGGATGGAAAAAGATATTCCATGCAAATGTAAATCAAAAGAAAGCTGGAGTAGCAATAGTCATATCAGATCAAATAGACTTTAAAATAAAAAATGTTACAAGAGACAAGAAAGGACATTACATAAAGATCAAGGGATCCATCCAAGAAGAAGAGATAACAATTATAAATATATATGCACCCAATATAGGAACACCTCAATACATAAGGCAAATGCTAACAACTATGAAAGAGGAAATGCAAGGCAGAAATAGAGACACAGGTGTAGAGAACAAACACATGGACACCAAGTGGGGAAAGTGGGGAGGGTTGGGGGGGAATTAATTGGGAGATTGGGATACCAAATTGTACACTCTAAATATATGCTGTTTATTGTCTGTTAACTGTATCTCAAAGTTCTTAAAAAAATCCAATCTTGATGAAGATAAAACAAAAGAGAATTATGAACTCTGATATGACTGAATTAAATACATTCAATCATCAATATCTCAAGTCATATTGAAATATCTATGTTAATGCTATCAGTTACTCTCTGTACTTCAAGGAGTAAAAGCCTGAAAACTATATTGCCCAGACTACCTAGCAGGAAAGTTCTTATAAGTCACTGAGAGCCACTATTGTGAGATTTGAGACCTAGAATTTAAAGACAAATGATTATTCTCAGGTGAAAGTTGAAACAGTTATATGGCCTACAAAGAAATGCAATGTTAGGTTTTGCCAAGGTTTTACAGTGCTTCTTCCTGTGGATTACCCACTGTTGTACTGCAAGCAAGTAAGATAATTGATGGAAACGTCCATGGGCTTTTGAACCTTTATTACCTAGCCTTTTCAGTGGTGCTGTATATATCTAATTATTTTCCTAGTTGAGATACCTAGAGTTGTCCTATATGTTCACATGGCTCCTGATAAGTCATTTCCCCAGCAGTATTTCTGTTGTGTTCAATCTGAGTCTCTGCTTAGGAGCCAATGACTCATGTTTGAGGATTAGGGTCATTTTTGGTCAAAAGCATCAGCATGATTCTTTCTCCTTGTTATTAGTAGCTGTAGTATAAACAAAGTTTAAAACACCTCAATTTTGAGAAAACAAAAGGTTTCATTAAGTTCCAGAATAAGAAAGAATTATTGTGTAAATTCAGTTTTAGGGACCATTCAGTGAAGTTTATAACACTGATGTATTTGGTTAGCTCTTATAAGAGTGCACCAATGAAAACTGGATTCCTCAGTTTGAGAGCTTGAAAGCTAAGATTAGACATGATAAAAATCTAAGAAAAATATTACAAATGGCTTACTTCAAGTGAATTTTAGCTTTCTTGTTAAATCAAACTTTAAAATATCAAAGCAGGGAGAGCACTTTGCAAAACATGTAAGAGTTACATTTAGGAAGAATACAGTCATGTACAAATGCATACAGGCTTATAAGTGGTTAAGCACATTTTTACAAGTGGTGGCACACAGGAAATAAAATTAGATATGTAAAATAATTGGACATCTTGAGAAATTATACAGCTATAGTTACGATATAGTTAGAGCTGGGATATCCCTAATCTTTAAAGAGAGCCTTAACTAAGTTGTGGTTACATGATTTTGCCACAATGAACTGAAATTTAAACAGTATACAGTCTTTCAATAATAACTTAAGAGGTTGTGTCATTTTCATATTTAATTATATGTACATACTGACATTATAAATGCACTTCAGCAGTTTAAAAACAGTTGAGTTTAACAGCTACTTAGTAAGCATGATTAATTTGAGGAGGAATCCCTGTGACACTGCTAATTGTAATATCTCACAATTGTGAACAATGTACTTCATAAATTAAAAACAAATTTTAATATTGCTGCTAGCACTAAAATTTAGCTCCAGGGATGAGAGTCAATACCCAATCTATAAGAAACTGAATACTAGGCTAGATTGATAGTGGAATTAACCTAGGATTACAATTAGTATGTGCAAGTATTTAAGCTTTTTTGTATTTTAATATTCAATTTTAAGATTACTCTAGTCAATTTTTTTCTTCATTTATTTCCCCTGTATCCTTTCTACATTCTTTCTCGTATTCCATCTTACAACTTTCTTTTCCTGTCCTTCCCTCACTTCTCTCCAGTTATTCTTAGTGTCTCTCATTGATTTCTTTTCTGCTTACCCATGTATTTTGGAGACTACCCAGGTAATGATTTGGGCACTTTTCTTTCTTTATGAAATTTATTTTTGTAATTCTTCCCACTATTATATTTTCAATGATCGCTGCTATGTACAACATACCTGTAGTAGGTTGAATAATTGAATACATTTTACCTTATTTGGAAAAGTGTCCTTCAGGTGTAATTTGATTTAGGATCTTAAAATGAGAATATTACTTTGGATCATCTAGGTGGTACCTATTACCTTCCTAAGTATTCTTATAAGCTAGAAATAAATGGAGATAATGACATCTATTCAGGAGATTTGGAAATAGTAGGGTTTCTAATAAAAGACATTTTTTTCTTATGTCTCTTTCCTTTGATTAGGCTTTTCTCCTTGCTGGAAATAAGTTCACCTCACTACTCCACTTGATGGACTTCTATTCATTTGTCAAGCTCCAACTCCAAAGTTACTTCTTCTGTATGGTACATCCCCACCCCCTGGAAGAGTCCATTGTCCACAAGCCTGCAGTAAATTCTTATATTCTTTTTTTTTATCCCAGTTCTATTCAGATAAAATTGACATAGAGCACTGTGTAAGTCTAAGGTGTACAGCATAGTGATGTGACTTACATACATCATAAAATGATGACCACAATAACTTTGGTGAACAGCCATCATTTCATATAGATACAAAATTAAAGAAACAGAAAAAATATATTTTTCCTCGTGATGAAAACTCAATTTACTCCCTTAACAAATTTCATAAATAACAGAGCAGCATAAATTATACTCACCATGTTGTACGTTATATCCTTGTATTTATTTATCTTATAACTGGAAGATTGAACCTTTGACCACTTTCATCCAATTCCCCATTCTCCTCCCCATTGCCTCTGGTAACCACAAATCTGATCTCTTTTTATACGTTTGTTTGTTTCCTTGTTTATTTGTTGTTGAAGTATAATTGACACTATGTTGTTTCCTATTACACAATAGAGTGATTTGATATTTCTATACATTTCAAAATGATCACCATGATGTGTAGTTACCACCTGTCACCATACAAGGATATTATACAATTGTTTACTATATTCTCCAAATATACACTTCATTCATATGCAGGACTTATTTATTCTGCAACTGGAAGTTTGTACCTGTTAATCTCCCTCACTTTTTTCTCTCCTCCCCTCACACTTCTTCCTTTTGGTAAATACCTATTTGTTCTCTGTATCTGTGACCCTGCTTCTCTTTTGTTATGTTTGTTCATTTGTCTTGTTTTTTTAGATCGCATGTATAAATGAAATCATACAGTATTTGTCTTTGTCTGACATTTCACTTAGCATAACAACTTCTAGATCCATCCATGTTGTCACAAATGGTAAGATTTCATTCCTTTTTATGGCTGAGTAATATTCTTAACTAGTTATCTACTGATGCGTACTTGGGATGCTTTCATGTGGTGGCTATTGTAAGTAATGCTGCAAGAAATATAGGGGTGCATATGTCTTTTTGAAGTAGTATTTTCATTTTCATTAGATAAATACCCAGGATTGAAATTTCTGAAAAGTATAGTGGCTCTATCTTTAATTTTTTGAGGAATTTACATTTTTTTCATAGTAGATGTTCCAATTTACTTTTCCACCAACAGTACATAAGCGTTCCTTTTTCCCCACATCCTTACCAACACTTGTTATTTGTTGTCTTTTTGATAATAGCCATTCTGACAGGTACAAGATGATATCTCATTATGGTTTTCATTTCCATTTCCCTGCTGATTAATTATGTTGAGCATCTTTTCATGTGCCTGTTGGCCATCTGTTATCTTTGGAAAAATGTCTATTCAGCTCCTCTATCTGTTTTTAAGTTGAGTTGTTTGATTTTTTTGATATTGAGTTGTATGAGTTCTTTGTATATTTTGATGTAACTCCCTTATCAGATATATCCATTGCAAATATCTTCTCCCATTCATTTTGTGGTCTTTTGATAGCTTCCTTGATAGTTTCCTTCACTGTGCAAAAGCTTTTTAGCGTGATGTCTCATTTGTTTATTTTGGCTTTTGTTTCCCTTGACTAAGGAGACATAAAAAATATTATTAAGAACAATATCAAAGAGCACACTGCCTATATTTTCTTCTGGAAGTTTTATGGTTACAAGTCTTATTCATAAAATTTTTATCCACTTTGAATTTATTTTTGTGCATGATGTGAGAAAATAATACAATTTGATTATTTGCATTTAGCAGTCTGGTATTCCCAACATCATTTTTTGAAGAGGCAGCCTTTTCCCCAGTGTATATTCTGCCTGCTTTGTTGAAGATTAATTGCCCATATAAGAGTGGGAGCATGTGAGATTTTGTGTGTGCCTTTTAGGTGTGGAGTCTGTATTTCCCACAGACCTCTAGCATTCCCAAAAGTAAGCTTTCAAAGCCAAACATTCTGGGAGGCTTGTCTTCTATGCAGGACTCCCACGCTGGGAAGCACAATGTTGGGCTCATACCCCTCTCTCCTTGGGATGAACCTCTGCAGCTGTAATTATCCTCGCACTTGTGGGCTGTCTACCTAGGGTTATGGGTCTTGACTATATCATACCTCTGCCCCTCCTTCCTGTCTCATTATGGTTCCTTCTTTATGTCTTTAGTTGCAGAAGATCTTTTCTGCTAGTCTGCAGGTGTTTCTCATCAATAGTTTCTCTGTAAATAGTTGTAATTTTGTTGTGCCTATGGGAGGAGGTGAGCTCAGGGTCTTCCTACTTTACCATCTTGACCACACCTCTCTTATGGTCTTCTTATCCTGTGTTTGTCATTAGGACAGAAGACGTGCCTTATTTATTTATTTTGTATTTATAATACTTGTGCTTATTACATAGCAGGCACCTAAAAGCAGGGTTTCATATAGCAGTGTGTTAATACATGTTTAACTATATATTTTTTTCTTTTTTCTTTTTTTCCCTTTTTATTGGAATATAATTGCTTTACACTCTTGTCCTAGTTTTTGAGGTACACCAAGGTCAATTATCTGTGTTGATACACATATCCCTGTATCCCCTCCCTCCCTCGACTCCCAGTGGCACTCTGTTGTTTCAGTTGGGCTTGGAGGTGCCTGTTGCAGAGGGGCGCTGGTGGCTCAGGTGTGAACAGAATGTCTCAGAGTTGGGCATCTCTCTGGGCTTCTTTGTTCTCAGCAGCCACCCTGCTGCCGGAGTTCCAAGGGGTTTTAATCTAGCCCCGCCCAAGGGCCTGGGGGTCCTTGTTATCCTTGAGTGCCTTAGGTGGTCCACAGGGGTCCCTCCACTGCCCATTGCAGGCTCCAAAAGAGAGAGAGAGGCTATGCCTGTGGCTCCTCCCCCCCACCCATGAGCCAGCAGCATCCAGCGGCCATCATGGCCGGGCAGCTCTCAGGGGCAGGCACTCCTCACCGTGGACCTCTTCCCTCCTGTCCTCTCAGTCCCTCACCTTTCTGGCAACAATTTTTCTCACCCTGAGCCAGCTCTCTGGTTCCCACACTCCCGCTCACGGACCCTCTGTTCAGCTGTGGATCGACATCTCGGTCCGGGAACGCTGAGCTGCGCTGCGGACCTCCCGTATGTTTCTCACTCCCTCTCGTCTGCCACAGCTCCGCCGCTTCACCCTCTGTGAGCCATCGTAGATGCCTCCCTACCGGTTATGTCGGGATCCTTGAGGTCTTTTCTGGTGTCCGAGGTCGTCTGCTGGTGTTCAGCTGGTTCTCTGTGGGAATGACTGCGTCCTTCGGTGCATTCCCAATGCATCTGTGGAGAGGGATGCATTCCATGTTCCTCTACTTCGCCACCATCTTTTCTCCCCAACAACTATATTTTTTAAAGATATGGTATTTTCTCTTTTTTATGACATAAATATTCCCACAATAGTCAATTTCTAGCTACAAATGTGAATTGGGAAAGTTGCACAGTGGCACATCAGTATATATTATTTCACTATACACATGAACTCTATGTAAATAACCACAGACATAAATTAAGAATAAAGCATTGAAAAACAATTAGGAAGTAATGAGTTATGAGATTTCCTTTTATTTTTAATGTTATTTATTTAAGAGTAAATTTATGTAATTAATCTTTAATAATGGCTGCATTTTACCACCAGCAAGCAAAATTCCTGAAAAATGAATGCTCAATTCTTTTGAGCCAGGGTGAGCTGGCTTCAGCATACCATTGGTTTTTATGATATAATACATTGGTCCAGTAAATGTAAAGCCTCATTTAAAAGAATTCTAAGAATCATATTTAATATATTCAATCAGTAAGTAAGTTTATGGTGTTTCAAACTACATTATATTTTTTGCATAAAAGTAAATAGAAGCAATAAAATACCCAGAAATATTTTTGAGAGAATGAGAATTCATAAAGCATGCAGTAATACGGCAAACATTTTTCAATGAAAATACCTGCTTTAAAATCTAAAAACTTTTACATTGGCAGTAAGACATAAATACAAATTTGGCAGTATACTTCAAATAACTCTACAAAACCAACTACAGTCCACAGTATTTCTCTTTTGAGATTATGTAATCCTTTGTTACTAATGACTTTTTTATAATATCAATGCCAAATTTTTTTAATACACTCACATTTTTAAAGTTAATTACAAGTTGGACATCATTATAATATTTGTTAATCAACTAAATTTCAAATATATTATGACTAGCAATCTACTGTTATAAACTGGTGTAGTTGTATGACAGAATTACAAATAAAAATAGAACAGAAAGTTTAAGTAATGTTAGAAGTACTGATTCTAAGCAGGCAGTTCCCAGCAAAGGCTAAGGCTAAATTCAATAATTTTCTTAAATTATAACTGTTAAAGTTTCTTTGCATGATTAAATATAAGCTATTTATTCTAAAACTGAGGTAATAGTTTGTTTGTTAAAACAGATGGTTTATTTTTTATTTGTTGATCTTCCCCTTCCTCATCTCATAGACACATGAAGACAGTTTACAGATTTTTTTTCTGCTTTCTTTCTCTATAGTTTTGCTTTTTCTAGAATGTCAAATAAATTGACCATATAATAAATAGAAATTTGTGTCTGCGTTTTTCAATTTAGTATGATGCTTTTGAGACTTACTCATGTTTTTGCATTTATTAGCAGTTTGGTCCTTTTTATTGCTTGATAGTATTAAATTTCACAGATGAAGTACAGTTTCCTAATGGATCATTCATGAAAGATATTTAGATTGATCTGGAATTTTTGGTGAACACAAGTAAAGCTGTTACAAACATTTGTGTACAGGTCTTTGGCAAAGCATGAGTTTTCATTTCTCTTAGGCAATACTTAGGGGTAGGTTTATTGGATGGTATGGTGACTATATATGTTTAGCTTTATAATAAACTACCAAATTCAGTTTAAAAGCAGTTATTTCATTTGTACATTTCCATACGAAATGTCAAAAAGTTCAAGTTGCTCCACATCATTGTTAGCACATGGCAGTGCCCATGCCAATGTTAGTTTTTTTGTTTTGTTTGTTTTTTGCCATTCTGGTCCAAATGTAATGGTATCTCATTATGGATAAATGAGAAATTTACCTATACATTAATTGTGCTTTATATGCAACACATTGTTGTGTATTTCCCTGTATGTATTTTCATTAATTAATGCAAAAATTAATTTGTATTTCCCTAATTGCTAATCATGTCGAACATCTGTTCATGAAACCATTTGACCTCATGAATATGTGATGTGTGATGTCTTTAGCGAAGTGTCTGCTCAAATCTCTTGTCCATTTTAAAATTAGACTTTTGTCTTATTAAATCTTTCATTTTTATTACACATACTGGACACAATTATTTTGTCAGACTTTTGCGTTGGATATTTTTTTTATTCTTTTAGTGTCTTTTGATTAACAGGAGGCAAAATTTTACTCAAGTCCATTTATGGAATTTCTTAAAATTATATTATTAGTGCTTTCTATCTTCCAAGAAATATTTGCCTAACTCAGGATCACAAAGTCTTTTTTTTCCTAAAGTATTTTTATGTCTATGATTTGCTTCAAGTTTTGTTTTTGTTTTTTGTTTGTTTGTTTTTTGGTATATTGTTGCCTGAATAAATCAGCTCCATATGTTGAGAAAATTATCCTTTCTCCATTAGCTATTAACTGACCACAAATATGTGGATCTACTTCTTGATTCTATATTCCATTCATTGATCTCTGCTTTCACCATATGTCATGCTATTAGAATAATATACTTTTATAGGAAGTCTTGAAATCAAGTAGTATGAGTACTACAACTATGTTTCTTATTTTCAAAATTACTGTTTGGCCATGCTAAGTGCTTTGTTTTACTATATAAATTTTATAATTATTTTGGCAGTTTCTACAAAAAACTTGCTGGAATTTTGATTGGACCTACATTGAATCTGTAGATCAGTTTGAAGACAATCAAAAAATATTGCTTTTTATAAGCCATGTATAAGGTATATCTCACCATCTATTTTAGTTGTCTTTGATTTTTTGTATCAGAATTTTATAGCTTGCAACATACAAATTTTGCACATATTTTGTAAGATTTTCCCCCAAGTGTTTCATGAGTTTTGATGCTATTGTAAATGGTGCCATTTTAAATTTTAGTTATACACACACATAATGCAGCTGCAGGTCTCCTCTCTCCCAAGGGCTCATCACTTTTTTAACTTAGTTTTGTCATGCTTCATTCCCTGGATACTTAAAACAAACAAATAAAAACAAAAACAAAAAGTGTATAGTTTATCTAGATTGTTTTAATTTTTTAAGACCAGGATAACAATCTCTTGCTTTTTTCTAGATCATAACTTGAGGTAAATATATAATTTGCATATAATGTCAACATTTTAAAACAGAGGATTATAAGTTTATGCTTTACCACCTAACTCATCTCTTGCTTATCTAACTTTTGGTTTCTGTCTGATAATAAATTTTGGCAATAAGTACTCACTAATAAGTTTTATTAATGCTGTTATTTGTAAAAAAGAAAAAAGAAAACTACTGAAGACAGAAAAATAAAGATGCAAGGTTTGTTTTATCACACTATTAATCTTGAATAAATAATATTGTATTTTGCTTGATTAATGTTCTATTTTTATCCTTTTTATGTTAGTCTTTATATTAAATGCAGTCAATATATATCATTCAAAATACTAGCTTACTAGTTATGACTTCACTGAAGATGATTTCACCAAGGAGGCCTTAAAAACATATTCAGCGTTACTGCTAAAATTCAAAGCCTGATGTTCAAGAAAAGGAGAATTCAAATTAGCAATTTACACTCTTAAGTTTGATGGTAATAGGGTTGTAGTTCTTGGGATAATAAACAATAATTTGAAGGTAAATATACGACAACAATACTTTCTATTAGCAAATAGCCAGTGAAAGGAAACAGTGAAAGAACTTATATTGAATGAAACTAACTTTTCATTGAAGTCACTGAGAATTATTTTACTATATGCTGAAATTCACCATTTTTGCACTTTTTAAAAAGTATCATATTCCAATATACGTAACGTATCATATACATTATTATGCTGTGTATCTACCAGTAATATTATTATTTATATTAATTAGAATCCCATAGCAGATTATTTTAGGATTAGTCCTAGAACTATTAAAGAATTCTTAACAGTATGGCTGGCATTGGAACAAAAAAGATGAAATACTAATACCACTACTGCAGAGACTTGTGGGATTGCTATTACATTCTGAGATTCAAATTAAAATGATCAAAATAAATCACTAGGTCATCTGGCTCCTGTAGGTACAGTGTTCACAATGTAGAACCTCACTTTATTTTTGAGCATTCCCATCTGATAGTCATGTAGAAGAGAGTCTATATGCTAGGAGAATTGGGGCCAGACATTTTGTTTCCCTTTACTTATTTTAGTTCATTATGATTGTAAAACTGAAGACTGCTACACAGAAGATACTCATTTGGGTATAAAGAATTTTTTATAGTCAAAGTTCCTTTTAGCTTAGTTGACCTTTTTCATTTTTTCATAATCCACTTCTGGTTTATCAGAAATTTCTGTTGATATTATCTTCATAATATATCTAACTTCTGATTGTTCCTCAGGACCTTAATGGCTAGTTAAAGTCATGATGGGTCTTGTCAGTGTTTCAACAAACATCTATAGCTTCTTGCTTATACCTTGCTTCTACCCTTCTATACCTTGCTCCTACCCTTGCTTCTATACCTTGCTTCTACCCAGTCTATTCTCTCAGTTTCTGTAACTCCAGTCCTGACTCTTACTCTATACTTTAAAGATAAGCAGAGGTTTATTTTATTTATTTCTTAAATATTTAATGCATAGAACAGTCCCTGCCAAGCCATGCATATTCAATAAATATTTGTTGAAAAGAAGAAATGAATTCATTCTGATAGAGGCTGACAAAAGTTTTTAAAAAATGGAATTGAAAACATTAATCAAACTCTGACTCCCATTTAAACTCTGTACTGCCTTATCACTTATAGTTTATATCAAAAGGTTAAGGGGACATTAATGATATGTCTTTTTAAGAATGGAACTCTCAGACTTTTTCAGCTGGTGTTTCTTGAGAAAATTAAGCCTTAGTATCCTAAAGCATCCATTGATATAATGGATGATTTTCTCCTATACGTCTAGTGTGATATTAGTTATGAATCAACTTTAGGAGGATCAAGAAAATAGTCATTCAATTCACTATCTCTTCTCTATGACTCAAATGGGAAACCCCAGTTGAGAAAGGCCAGATGGAAGTGATACATTTTCATGTCACATCAACATTTACTGAAGCCTACCATGTGCAGAGGACTGGGAGAGCTATATAAAAAGTTCAACATAAGGTATCAGTTTCAAAGTTAAATTGGCATTTTATTGCAGAAAATCATTAAAGCTTGTAGCTACCTTTCTATATTTTCCTTTTATAAACTATTTTTTGAGTCTAAACCATTGTTGTACTGAAAAGATGCTAAGTGTATAAATCCCCTGCAGACTTGCAGAAGCCTTGCAATTTACACTTGGCATGAAATTGTTCTCATGCATGAGAATCACACCAATATATATTTTCTAAAGCTTTTTGAAATTTTTATCATTGCAAATAATATTCCTTAATTCACTTTTACAAATTTTCTCTTTTCTATGTGCCACTTTTTAACAAGTCTCTGGAGAATACAAGTGCTAATTTGGGGTAGCTACCAAGATTGCCCCCTTAAGCTTTTTGTCACAAGGAATAAATATTTCACAGTATATTTTCAGCCACAATTGAAAAATAGGTTAAAATGGTAACATTTATACTCTTGTTATTTCTGTCAATAAACATCCCAGAATAAAAGGTTTAAAACTATACTTGTGGATGTTCTGAAAAAAAAAATACAATTTATTTGGTAACTAGCAAAGGAAGAAATCTACAATATTTTTACTCAGTGAAATACAATCCCCCTACAGACATTCATATTTTCCTTTTTTCAGAATTACTCAGCATTCAATAATTACACTCTAATTAATAATAAATCACAGAACAAAAATTTTGTTCCTCCTTTAATAAATGTGCATGGCCAAAGAATAAATCAAAAGACTATTCTTTTAAAATTTAATAGACATGAAGCATTTTAATGAGAACAAACACATAAGAACAAAAATCTTTAACCCAGCATGCAAACAGAAAAATGCAAAGTAATTAGGCATGCAACATATAATTATTAAGTGAAATTTCTTCCAATTACCAAAGGTACCAGTAGTCATCCATAAATTAGGCAATTTCAGAAGTTATATGGTTTCTTTTTGCTTTGTTTTATCTAAACTCCAACATGTCTTACTTCGTATATGACATATAAAATTTTTGACCTAGAAGACACATCTTCTGTTTGCTCTCCTGCCTGGGCCTGCTTTGATAAAAATAAAAATTACTGGCTTTCTTATTTACCACCCACCTTCAGGCTCTTCTTGCTTGGAGATACCTCTTCTATTTTATCAACAATGCCCATAAATTTAAAAGCTCAAGTTAGTAGGTCAAAGCAGTTAGCTAAAAATATAAAAAGAGAGGGACCCACAGAAAAGTCAAAATTCTGCTCTCTTTTATTGTCTTTTGGCACTGAGGAGATGGCCCTGCCATTTATACTTGGAAAATGAGACACTCAGAGACTTCAACAGTGTGAAAGTAGGATGGATGGACCCTACATACTGTCCCTCTGAAGAGTGGTCTGTAGCTGTAGATGTTTCCCAAAGACAGTAAGTGAACTTCTGGCTTTTAAGGTAGCTAAAACTGTGAATTTCAGTAGAGAGAAGTGATACTATTACTTTTTTGTTGTTACAAAAATGTTAAAAAAAAATGTTTTGCCTTATAAATTTAACTCCTGCAGGGTGCAAGAAGATAGTTCTGAACAGAGAGAAATGAAAGGAGGAAAGAGTTAATGGTGAGCTATAATGAAAGCCTTATACAGTGTGTTGGAAATACATAAACACATTAGAGAGATAGCATTTAATCAGAATTGATATTGGTTGCTTTTGTAAATAGCAATGAGTTCCTGTCTTTATTCTGTTCTCCATCATTCTGAAGTTTAATAGTGAAATTAAAGATTTTACCAGATTCGAGAAAATCTTTTATTATGCTTTGTTTGTTACAAATATCTTTGAAATATAAAATAAAATGCCAGTGTCTAACATATATCATTAATGAAATGTGTGAAAAAAAATTAAAATGTTGTGCAAATAGAATTTTATATCCTCTCACTTCATTAACTAAAAATACTAAACAATACAGAACACATTTTCTGAAATATGTTGTTCACTTACAAAATAATTTTTCTGTGCTCTTTAGTCTCACTTTATTATTAAGCATATGCACAAAACTTATACGTTGATTTAAAAATACAGACTATCTGATGTTTTACAGAAGTTAGTTCTTTAAGTGTTGATATGATTGCCTTTTCAGTTTCATAAACTGACTGGTTCATATGAGCATCATTGAGAAAATATCTTTTCTTTTGTACTTTAAAATATCTAGTTGTTTTTACTGTATTAAAAATACATTAGCAATTTGTTTTAACACCAGATACCCAGATACCAAAAGAAGCATTTCTATACTTGCTTATATTCAAATAAATCTAATGAGATTAAACAGCATGCCATTTTATATGTTTACTACTCAAATAATGTTTCTTTTTTATTCAAAATATGTCTTACAATGTTCAAAGTCAGGAAATGGAGAGGAAAATAAAATGACAAAAATAATTCCATTGGTTAGCTCAGTCATTTCCCTTGATATGATGATCTATACTTCAACCACAGAAAAAAGTGAGTGCTCTGTTTCACATGGTTTTCACATTCATATAAAATTGACTGTTTTTTTCCTGGAGGCAAAAGTGTTATATACACACTGTTTGCTATATATTCCATTGAATCTTTGAACCAAATTATTGTCAAGCTCCTCAGTACTTTTATAACAGTTAAAGTATGAAATGTAACAACAATGTAACAACCGAACAATTCCTTTTCCATTCCCAGTTCTGTTTCCTCATATAGAAAATTCTTCATCAAGCCGGGGTTTCACTAAAGGGCAGTAATCTCTCAGTCTCCTGACTGTAAGGAGGAGGTTGTGTCTTGTCAATGCACATCTTGTTGAGACAACTGGTATACCACTCTCCCCTGCTTCCATTCCATTGTGATGTGGTGGCAGGTGGTTATTTCTAAATATTGTTAGCAACAGAGTCGGCAGAATCTTTCTCACGGGGGACTAATTAAATTAACAGCAGCACTACAGAGTTTTTGAAAGAAACTGGAAAACAGTGTCCTACAAAGACAGCAGTTTATGGTATTCCATACTTGCAACAGTGTTAAGCAAAGTTGACTCACCTGTCTTAGAATTACTTCCAGAGAGATCCTGGCACAAGATTCCAGTCCTGGGGTCCTTAAGCAAGGTGAAATTGGAAAAGGAAGCTCTTTAGAGATGAAAAATATGTAATTTTTTAGAACAACTGAGATCATATTTATAAATTGTCCTTTCAGTAAATAATTTTTAAAACAAAAGCCATGAATGATAATTATAAACCTACTTTAAAAATAGAATAAAATGTATAACCTTCATGAAACATAATACTTTATGATAGTAGTCAAAGAATTTGTAATTAACTGTAAACTGGAACATTGTAAGGAGCCCAATACTCATTTATGGACTTCCAATAGCTTCTGGAACATATGAAAGGCAAGGAAACAATTCGCCTCTAGAAACCTCCAGAAAAGAGCACATACCTACTGACACTTTGGTGTTAGGCCTGTGAGACCCATTCCAGACTTCTGAACTGCACTACTGTAAGATAACATATTGGTTTTGTTTTAATCTATTAATTTTGTGATAATTTGCTACAGCATTAACAAAAAGACAGCATGGACCCCTTTCTCTGTTTTTAAATTGATGACATTTTAGGATTAAAGAAAATAGGGTGCATATAACACAATTAAAAAAGTAGAATTGAGGCTTGGTAAGATGGCGGCGAAGTAGAGAGACATGGAATGCATCCCTCTCCACAGATGCATTGGGAATGCACCAAAAGACACAATAATTCCCACAGAGAACCAGCTGAACACCAGCAGATGGCCTCGGACACCAGAAAGGATTGCAAGGAGCCCGACATAACTGGTAGGGAGGCATCTACGATGGCTCAAAGAGGGTGAAGCGGCGGAGCTGTGGCAGATGGGAGGGAGTGAGAAACATACCGAGGGTCCGCAGTGCAGCTTAGCTTTCCCAGACCGAGATGTCGATCCACAGCTGAACAGAGGTTCCGGGAGCAGGAGCGTGGGAACCAGAGAGCCAGTTCAGGGTGAGAAACATTGTTGCCAGTAAGGTGATGGACCGAGAGGACAGGAGGGAGGAGGTCCACCACGAGGAGCGCCTGCCCCTGAGAGCTGCCCGGCCATGATGGTGGCTGCAGGCTGCAGGCTCATGGGCGGGGGGGAGGAGCCAAGCACATAACCTCTCTCTCTCTTTTGGTGCCTCTGCAACAGGCAGTGGAGAGATGCCCTGTGGGCCACCTAAGGCGCTCAGGGATAACAAGCACCCTCAGGCACTTGGTCAGGGCTAGATTAAAACCCCTTGGATCCCTGGCAGCAGGGAGGCTTCCGAGAAAAAAAAAAAAAAAAAAACAATAAAATAACTCTAGAGAGGCCCAACTCTAAGACTTTCTGTTTACTCCTGAGCCACCGGTGTCCCTCTGCAACAGGCACCTCCAAGCCCGACTGAAACAACAGTGCGCCACTGCTCACTCCCTCCCAGGAGAAGGAGCCACTATTGTACCCTCTCCCTCCCCACACACCGAGGCTTACAGGCAAACAATAAAGAAAGCTCTGCTGGCCACAGAATAATGCAAAAAAACCCAAGGCAAGTAGAAGGACACTTACAGCTGAGACTCTAAGGAAACAGAAATATTAACATTAGTCTGAGGCTTGGACAGTCTTCTATAAACACCTCTAACGCCAGGACAAGCAACCCCAAAAGTCTGGACAACCATGAGGAAACAACGGAACACCATGCAAGCAAAGGAGCAGGAAAAAAACCCACAAGACCAAATAAATGAGGAGGAAATAGGAAAAATGCCTGAAAAAGAATTCAGAGTGATGATAGTAAAAATGATACAAAATCTTGATAACAAAATAAAGTATAAGAAACAGTTCATAAGAACTCAGAAAAACAAACAGCAATAGATAACAAAATAACTGAAATTAAAAATACTCTAGATGCTATAACCAGCAGAATGACTGAGATAGAAGAACGAATAAGTGAGTTGGAAGATAGAATGGGGGAAATAACTGCCACAGAGCAGGAAAAAGAAAAAAAGAATAAAAAGAATAGAAGACAGTCTCAGAGACCTCAGTGATAACATTAAGCGCACCAACATTCGAATTATAGGCATCCCAGAAGAAGAAGAAAAAAAGAAAGGGTCTGAGAAAATATTTGAAGAGGTTCTAGTGGAAAACTTCTGCAACATGGGAAAGGAAATAATTCACCAAGTCCAAGAAGCACAGAGAGTCCCATACAGAAGAAACCCAAGGAGAAATACACCAAGGCACATATTAACCAAACTAACGACAATTAAACACAAAGGAAAAATATTAAAAGCAGCAAGAGAAAAGCAACAAACAACATATCAGGGGAAACCCATCAGGATAACAGCTGACCTTTCTACAGAAACTCTGCAGGCCAGAAGGGAATGGCAGGATATCCTGAAAGTCCCGAAAGAGAGAAACCTACAGCCAAGAATACTCTACCCAGCAAGAATCTCATTCAGATTTGAGGGAGAAATCAAAAGCTTTCCAGACAAGCAAAAGTTAAGAGAATTCAGCACCACCAAACCAGCCTTACAACAAGTGCTAAAGGAACTTCTTTAAGTAGGACACACAAGAAAAGGAAAACACCTACAAATACAAACCCAAAACAATTAAGGAAATGGTAACAGGGACACACATGTCAATAATCACCTTAAATGTAAATGGATTAAATGCTCCAACCAAAAGACACAGACTGGCTGAATGGATACAAAAACAAGACCCTTCTATATGCTGCCTACAAGAAACCCACTTCAGACCAAGGGATACATATAGACTGAAAGTAAAGGGATGGAAAAAGATATTCCATGCAAATGGAAGTCAAATGAAAGCTGGAGTAGCAATCCTCATATCAGACAAATTAGACTTGAAAGTAAAGACTATTAAAAGAGACAAGAAGGGACACTACATAATGATCAAGGGATCCATCCAAGAAGAACATATCACAATGGTAAATATCTATGCCCCCAACATAGGAGCACCTCAATACATAAGGCAAATGCTAACAGCTATAAAAGGGGACATCGACAGTAACACAATAATAGTGGGAGACTTGAACACCCCACTTACATCAATGGACAGATCATCCAAACAGAAAATAAATAAAGACACACAAGCTTTAAATGACACATTAGACCATCTTGACTTAATTGATATTTATAGGACATTCCATCCAAAAACGACAGACTACACTTTCTTCTCAAGTGCACATGGAACATTTTCCAGGAGAGATCACATCTTGGGTCACAAATCAAACCTCAGCAAATTCAAGAAAATTGAAATCATATCAAGCATCTTCTCAGACCACAATGCCATGAGACTAGATATCAATTACAGGAAAAAAACTGCAAAAAATACAAACACATGGAGGCTAAACAATTCACTCTTAAACAACCAAGGAATCACTAAAGAAATCAAAGAGGAAATCAAAAAATATCTAGAAACAAATGACAACGAAAACACAACAACCCAAATCCTTTGGGAGGCAGCAAAAGCAGTTCTAAGAGGGAAATTTATAGCAATACAGTCCTACCTTAAGAAACAAGAAAATGATCGAACAAACAACCTAACCTTACACCTAAAACAACTAGAGAAAGAAGAACAAAGAAACCCCAAAGTGAGCAGAAGGAAAGAAATCATAAAGATCAGAGCAGAAATAAATGAAAAAGAAAGGAAGGAAACCATAGCAAAAATTAATAAAACTAAAAGCTGGTTCTTTGAGAAGATTAACAAAATTGATAAACCATTAGCCAGACTCATCAAGAAAGAAAGGGCGAAGATGCAAATCAACAGAATTAGAAATGAAAAAGGAGAAGTAACAATGGACACCTCAGAAATACAAAACATCATGAGAGACTACTACAAGCAACTATATGCCAATCAATTGGATAACCTGGAAGAAATGGATACATTCTTAGAAAAATACAATCTTCCAAGACTGAACCAGGAAGAAATAGAAACCATGAACAGACCAATCACAAGTACGGAAATTGAGGCAGTGATTAAAAATCTCCCAACACACAAAAGCCCAGGACCAGATGGGTTCATGGGCGAATTCTAGCAAACATTTCGAGAAGAGTTAACACCTATCTGTCTCAAACTCTTCCAAAATATTGCAGAAGGAAGAACACTCCCAAACTCATTCTACGAGGCCACCATCACCCTGATACCAAAACCAAGCAAAGATGTCACAAAAAAAGAAAACTACAGACCAATATCACTGATGAATATAGATGCAAAAATCCTCAACAAAATACTAGCTAACAGACTCCAACAGCACATTAAAAAAATCATACACCATGATTAAGTGGGGTTTATCCCTGGGATGCAAGGATTCTTCAATATACGCAAATCAATCAACGTGATACATCATATCAACAAATTGAAGGATAAAAACCATATGATCATTTCAATAGATGCAGAAAAAGCTTTTGACAAAGTTCAACATCCATTTATGATAAAAGCTCTCCAGAAAATGGGCATAGAAGGAAATTACCTCAACATAATAAAATCCACATATGAAAAACCAAAAGCCAGCATCGTTCTCAATGGGGAAAAACTGGAAGAATTCCCTCTAAGAACAGGAACAAGACAAGGGTGTCCACTCTCACCATTATTATTCAACATAGTTTTGGAAGTTTTAGCCACAGCCATCAGAGAAGAAAAAGAAATCAAAGGAATCCAAACTGGAAAAGAAGAAGTAAAATGGTCACTCTTTGCAGATGACGTGATATTATATATAGAAAACCCGAAAGACTCTACCAGAAAACTGCTAGCACTAATTGATGAGTTTAGTAAAGTAGCAGGATACAAAATTAATGCACAGAAATCTCTTGCATTCCTATACACTAACAATGGAAAAGCAGAAAGAGAAATTAAGGAAACTCTCCCATTCACCATTGCAACCAAAAGAATAAAATACCTAGGAATAAACCTGCCTAAGGAGGCAAAAGATCTGTATGCAGAAAACTTTAAGACACTGATGAAAGAAATCAAAGACGACACAAACAGATGGAGGGACATACCATGTTCCTGGATTGGAAGAATCAACATCGTGAAAATGACTGTACTATCCAAAGAAATTTACAGATTCAGTGCAATCCCAATCAAATTACCAATGGCATTTTTCACAGAACTAGAACAAGAAATCTTATGATGTGTATGGAAATGCAAAAGACCCCGAATAGTCAAAGCAATCTTGAGAAGGAAAAATGGAGTTGGTAGAATTAGGCTTCCTGACTTCAAACTATACTACAAGGCCATAGTGATCAAGACAATATGGTACTGGCACAAAAATAGAAAGGACGATCAATGGAATAGAATAGAGAACCCAGAAGTAAGCCCAAACACATATGGGCACCTCACCTTTGACAAAGGAGGCACGAATATACAATGGAAAAATGACAGCCTCTTCAATAAGTGGTGCTGGGAAAATTGGACAGCTACATGTCAAAGAATGAAATTAGAACACTTCCTAACACCATACACAAAAATAAACTCCAAATGGATTAAAGACCTACATGTAAGGCCAGACACTATACAACTCCTAGAGGAAAACATAGGCAGAACCCTCTATGACATCCATCAAAGCAAGATCCTTTTTGACCTACCTCCTAGAATCATGGAAATAAAATCAAGAATAAACAAATGGGACCTCATGAAACTTAAAAGCTTTTGCACAGCGAAAGAAACCATAAACAAGACTAAAAGGCAACCCTCAGAATGGGAAAAAATAATTACCTATGAAACAACGGACAAGGGATTAATCTCTGAAATATACAAGCAGCTCATACAGCTTAGTACCAAAAAAGCAAATAACCCAATCCACAAATGGGCAGAAGACCTAAATCAACATTTTTCCAAAGAAGACATACAGATGGCCAACAAACACATGAAAAGATGCTCAACATCACTCATCATCAGAGAAATGCAAGTCAAAGCCACAATGAGGTATCACCTCACACTAATCAGAATGGCCATCATCACAAAATCTGGAAACAACAAATGTTGGAGAGGGTGTGGAGAGAAGGGAACTCTCCTGCACTGTTGGTGGGACTGTAAGTTGGTAAAGCCACTATGGAAAACAATTTGGAGGTTCCTTAAAAAACTACAAATAGAACTACCATATGATCCAGTCATCCCACTCCTGGGCATATACCCAAAGAAAACCATAATCTCAAAATAAACTTGTACCATAATGTTTATTGCAGCACTATTTACAATAGCCAGGACATGGAAGCAACCTAAATGCCCATCAACAAATGAATGGATACAGAAGATGTGGCATATATATACAATGGAATATTACTCAGCTATAAAAAGGGATGAGATGGAGCTATATGTAATGAGGTGGATAGAACTACAGTCTGTCATACAGAGTGAAGTAAGTCAGAAAGAGAAAGACAAACATAGTATGCTAACTCATATATACGGAATCTAAAAATGGTACTGATGAACTCAGTGACAAGAACAAGGAAGCAGATATAGAGAATGGACTGGAGAATTCGAGGTTTGGGAGGGGGCAGGGGGTGAAGGGGAAGCTGAGACGAAGCGAGAGAGTAGCACAGACATATAAATACTACCAACTGTAAAATAGATAGTCAGTGGGAAGTTCTTGTATAACAAAGGGAGTCCAACTCGAGGATGGAAGATGCCTTAGAGGACTGGGGTGGGGAGGGTGGGGGGGACTCAAGGTGGGGTGAGTCAAGGAAGGGAGGGAATATGGGGATATGTTTATAAAGACAGTTGATTGAACTTGGTGTATCCCCCAAAAAATAAAAAAAATAAAAAATAAATAAAAAAAAAGTAGAATTGATTAGACATACTTATAAAGTTGAGTGAATTTTTAAATTTTTGCATCACTTATTGAATAATTATCTTACTTTTATTTTTTAATTAATTTAATAATACCATTTAATTATTCCTAAGTGTTTGTAAAATTAATTTGATTCTCAAGACAACAATCAGTTTATTTGAACATAATAATAATTTTTCAACTTATACTAATGATTATACCCTTAGATATGTTTCTTTTTAAGAGAATGAATACAGTAGTGCTTTATTATTTCAGGGCTTGACACTTTTGAGAGAAAATTAACTAATACTAGCTAATGGTGGCATATTTAACTTTTATTTTGTTTTTTTATGAGAATGCCTCAAAGCTTTCAGAATGATGCATAATGTTCAGACTTAGTTTTTTAGTATTCTCTAAGTGATATTGTAAATTCCTTTTAGTTATTTCTATTATCCCCTAATATGATAATATGTATAATGTATGTGAAATTAGTAATAAGATGGATTATGCTGTTTAATAAAATAATTATAAAAGTCCCTGAATTCAAGAAATGATTTTTTTGATCATCTACTTTAATAACTGCTAGATTTGGATTGCCTGTATTTTGCTAAACATTTTGTTTATGTCTATTTATGTGATCATTGTCAAAGATAATTAACAATATTAGCACTCATGTAGTATTGAACATGTACTAGCATCTCTTCTAACACTCTTACACCTATTATTTCATTTGCTCTTCACAACAACCCTCTAAAGAAGATGTTCTATTAATATTTCATTTTTGTATGTGAGGAAGGTGAGTGCAAGGGACTGAAATGTGTCCCTGAAAAATTTGTATGTTGCCTCAAGCTATAAGACCCAGAGTGATGACATTTGGAGATGGGGCTTTTGGGAGATAATTGGGTTTAGATGAGGGTATGAAGTTGAGGCACTCCTGATGAAATTAGTGTTGTTATATGAAGAGGTAGAGACACCAGCTCTCTCTCTCTGCCTCATATGCAAGTGAGGAAGACAGATCCCACCAGAACCCAATTGTATTGGCATCCTGATCTCAGACCTCCAGCCCCCAGAACTTTGAGAAAATAAATCTCTGTTGTTTATACCACCAGGTCTAGATTTTTAAATTTTTTTTTGTATTTTATAGCAATCAGAGATGACTAGGTCATTTGTAACATTTCCCCAATGTTACAAAGCAAATAAAAAAATGAAGCCAAATTGAATCCAGTCAGGTTCATAACAAAACATTTATTGTTAACCACTTTTAATGTCAGGATTATGCTTATTTCAGAATATAAATTGGAATGTTTTCCACAAATTCCAAAATTAAGGAAGAAATTCTCTAATGTGAAAATTCACTGATCCTATGAAAAATCATAGCTTAGAGCTGAATGATTTACTTTTAATTTTTATAAACTTTTTTCTTCTGCCTGTGTGTTGGTTGAAGGTTTGATTTTTTTTCTTTTATTTTCCTTAAAAGTCAAGCATTTCACTAAGATATCCACAGTGTGGTTTTGTTCCCTTCATTTAAATAGTCATGTAAATCAAGAAATGATTTCATCTGTAGAGTCAGTGATTTCTTTCAATTCAGAAAATATTTACTCTATAATAATTTGAATATTTTTATTTTTTCCATTTGTTCTTGACTCTTCAAGTAATTTCAGTGATCTTTTGATACAGTTCCAAAGCTAACACTATCCTAACTCTTGCACTAAGTCCTATTCTAATTCTAATTCTAACCCTAACCCACCCAGGGTTCATCCTCTTCTTTCAGACCATCTTTATCCTTTAAACTTCCCACGATGAATTCTCAGCTAAGAATGTAGGTTTGTTCTCTACATCACTGGTTTGAGTTTTTATATAATTGATTCTGTTACTAACAAGTTACAAAACATTTAAAATTAATTTCACTCTATTTCACTTTTATTATATCATTTCCTTATTTCATGTATTTTTAATCTCTTTCCCAAAATTATAATTTCAGTCAAAACTTTGGACTTGTCATCTTGTCTACAATCCTTGGTTTCATAGATTTCAGGTTTTCTTTCATTTTACCAGGAGCACAAATCAGAAACTCTTTATATTTAATTTCTGTTTTTGATAACACATCTTTTTCCAAAAGTATTTTTATTGCCTTTTTTCTCTTTTGAGTACTTGATTTTCTATCTTTGGCTTCAAAGACTCATTTTATAATCTGAACTTTTATTTTATTTTTTAAATGATGAAATTCTTACTCAAGTTTAATATATTTCCCCCAAAACAAAATGAGTATCTTCTTGATTCCCTGCCCTCTCCAACAGGCTTTTATTATTGATCTTTAACACTTAAGCCATAGGCTGTCAGATAACAAGAGATGCTGTTGATTAAAAGGGCTTAAAAAAATTAGGATAATTTAATGGGTAAACCAGGAAATGGGCTTTTATTTTTACAATGATTCTCTTTCCACCCTTAATTCTGATCATACTGAACAACTTGTCATTTCCAGGAAGAATCAGACTCTTTAGCAAGTGTCTCTTTGCACTTTTTCTCTCACTAGAAATGTTCTTGCCATTTTAAAGCAGCCAGTTAACTCCCACTCATCATTTAAGGGTAATTTTAAGTATTAACTTTTGCTAGAATTGTTCTGTGATGTCTATGTCTGAATCAGGTGACTCTAATCTCAAATTCCATGGCAACCTATGTGTGCTTCTATCATACACCACACACAAAAGCATTTATCAGTGTATGTCTCCCAAATGACCTTATTTGGTTTAAAAAATCCTTTGAGCTTCTGATTAAGATGAGAATATTTTTCTTAAAAAAGGCACAAAGGAAAAGACATGACCAATTTTATTTTGAATTTCATCAGTTTCATGAATTCTCCAAAACACTCATGTATCCTGCCTAACATTTTATACACATCAGTGAATATTTCAGGTAGGCTGCTTATTTTTACAGGAGACCATACAGATCTGCTCTGTTAAGATTATGATTTCTTTAGTCATAAAGACAAAACAAAACAAAACAAAAAATATCTCAGTGAGAAAGCTGGCTTCCGGATATACAGCTCTGGGTGACACTCAGAGTAATCTCCTGTTGAATCTCAGAAACAGACAATTTCTTCTCGCCTTTTCTTTTTTTTCCTTTTTCCCTTTTACAAGCATTCAGCTCTTTTGATACCTAAATAGAACTTGGCATCAATGAGTTTATATCCTTCCAGGGAGAGGAAATGGAGTCAGCCAGTAGGTCAACCCTGGTGGCTTTCTAGGTCTCCTGCTGTCTAGTGTCCCAGAATGAAGATCCCCCACGTTGATACAGGGATATCTGTAATAGACTATCCTACTTCCTATTTTCATCTTGCCTATTATCTAGTTCATAGCTGTGCATTCAAAGTATGTATCCTTACAGAGTGTCCTGAAAGCTCACTATGCCTATTTTCCTTAATTTCAAGATGAAACATTTGGTTTTGTATTATTAGGAATGGTTTTTCATTTTCTAAAACTCTCTGGCCCTCATTTCAATTTCATGTAAAATTGAGATAATATCTAAATATCAAGCTTCTGTAAGGTTTAGGAATAAAATATGTGAAGTGTAGTCACTGAATAGAAAATTGTTAGGGTTGCTCTTGCTGTTATTATTAGAAGCAGTCATTCATTTCCCCATTCCATAAACATTGTTTTGAGCATCTTTTATCCACTGGGCACTATGCTACTTGGAGATCTCATGTGTACTGATGCATTACATTTATAAGCATACCTGTTTCCGATATGATTATACATAGTATCTTCTCTACGAGTGTAATCTAGTAGTGTTACAAATGAATTTTTGGAAAAAGTTAATCAGCTCAGGGTGTCTATGGTTTCAATTACAGGTCCTATACAAGAATGGGTTTGTATTTTGAGTAGGGAACTTTAAAATGGATTAGCATTGCACTAACACTGACTACTTGCTTAATAGGAGAGAGAACTAATGGCACTCAGCCCCTTGCATAACATTAATAAATAGACAAGGGAAGATTTATTTTCTGCTCTCCATTTTATCCCCAGTATATGTTTCTGTCTCTGGTATATAAATGGTTTTTATTAAATAATTTTGATTTAATAAAAGAATAACAAAAACTGGCAATATTAAAGTTTAAATTTGCTACTTAAATTATGAATATTACTTTAGTTATAGATAAATATTATGGTTATATAGGCTCAGTACCTAGGAAACTGGAACTAGGTCTACGAAAGCCAAACAGAATGGAATATTTCATTAAAATTTGAAATTGAATACTACCACAGAATTGGCACTCTCATCATTGTTAGGAATACCTATTTAATTTAGGTTGTATACAATTTCTTTCAAGGGTTAAATGTCACACAAAGTCCAAAAATGAAAAAAAACAAAAAACAAAAAACCAACTTTCCCTACATAATTCAAAAAGGCAGTATTTTTTTTCTGAATTGCTTAATTTAATGTAAAAATTGAACTGAATGGTAACTTTGGATTGGAGTAAAAAATATAGCTATTTCACTTAAAGTAAGTTACTTATATTTACCAAGTTTTCACCATGCTCCAGGAATTTTTCTCTGTGTCCCAATATCACTTACTTCTTATACAGTATTATGAAGAAAATAAATCAGAGAGAGAGAGCACACAATTAATTAGCTTGTAGTTATAATTCTTAAGGTGTTGAACCTGGATTTTCATCCAGACTCTTTAACTCCATGTTCTCAAACACCATCTCCACAGCCTTTCTACTAGTAGAGACTAGCTCACTTTGTGTTGAATAGCATGCTGCAAATTTATAAGGATATCTTACGTCATATTACTAGCCTCTGAGGTAGGCTCCATTTTTAGTCCCATTTTACAGAAAACTAAAGATCGAATAGGTTAGCTATTATTTGTAGAAACATGTAAATAAATTGTAGAGAACTAAATACTACATATCATGTCCTGTGGACAAAAAATCCTTAAACATTTTGACCAGTTTTACATACTTTTTACATCATGCAGTCATCGGATTAACAAATTTGTTGATTTATTTTGGGAGTGAGCACTCATAGACCTGGCCTCTTTCTCCACTTTTACAAATTTTAGAGTTAAGAATAGAAACTTGTAAGTGTTAAAGAGATACTTTTCAGACTGATAATATTCTTTCTAGCCACTCAGTTATTTCACAATTTCTTTATGAGACCATTAATTTATATTTAGATGGCATCTCTTGGCAAAGGATTTGATAAAATAAAATTTACCTTAATTTTTAAATTTTACACTAGGATTTTCAAAAAAAAGGACACTTTAGTCTCATGTGTTACTGAGCATCACACTTCTACCTGTGTTATGTATAATTCTAGCCACAGACTCCACTGGAGCCTTTCAAAAGTGTGATACCACAGCAGGGACACTTATTCTGGGGCTAGCAGAGTTTTAAACACCTGCTCAGAGGTTGCCTGGAAACGACACTTGTTGCACATTAAGCAGCCATATTAAAGCACTTTAAGTGGGATTGGTTTTTTTTTCCTCTTAGAACAAAGAACTTTGCACCACACTTGTACAAAAATAGTTGGCAACTGTTTACTCAGATTTTCTCTGGATATTGTCTTTAGAATTGCATTTTTAAATTCATTTATCCAAATGCAATACTTAGAGATTTCTAAACAAATGTAACTTGCATTTCTAAAATTCATATTTTAGATTGATATGAATCTTCTAGAAGAAAATAGAATGTCAAAAAAGGGTAAAACAATTTGAAAAGATACAATTTTTTTTAGCTCAAATTGTTATTCCAGAGCAAAGGAGGAACACTGCAAAATATGCTGGAAGAGGTCTTAAATTTTTCTCATCTCAGCTCATACATTTAATATTGATCGTCACGTATGGCTCCCATCCCTGACTCATATGATCTTCGTCTGCAAAATGGGGATAATAATTATTCACTGTATGTTGCAAAAGATTTATTTGTTAGATGAAAAATGTATGACATGCTTAGAAAGTATTTATAAATTATGTCATGAATGTGAAGTATTTTTGTTTATATAGTCAAAGTCATACATTTACTCATAAAAGTGGATGGTGAGTTTCCTGTAATCCTGATTAATTGCTTTGAAAAAAGTGTGCTTTTTAACAAAACAAGACAAGATGATTGAACTAAGAAGAATCAATGTAAACTTACTCCTACAAGTGGAGAAAAATTAAAGTGCTTATTCAACCTCAGAGATTTAGCAGTGTAATTATTCTGCATGAGGGACAACCATCCACCAAGTCTCCACACAGTGCCTAGCAACTAGGAATTGTTCCAAAAAAGTCAGTTATGGTTGCTAAGTGCCAGTTACTATGGTAAAAATCAATAGATGACAATCTAAACTTTTACATTGCACTAATTCAATTAAGTCTCATGAAAACTTTCAAGATTCTTGCCTATTTTATAGCTGAGGAGAGGGGAGGAACAGTGAAGTTATGCAAATTGCAAATAAACACCTCAAGACTTATTGGCATAAAACAACTATCATTTTATTATATGTCCCAATGTTGTAGGTGATGAATGCCAGCAGGGGTCAGATGGTATTACCTGTGTTCCACATGGTACAATCAGGGGCATTAAGGTAGCACTTAGCTGGTGGCTGGTCTGGCCTGGGATGTTTAAGATGCCTTCACTCATAGAACTAGAGCCTGGAAGAAACAACTATAAGATCAGACTCAAAATGGCAACCCTTCTCCGTGTAGTTTCAATTTTTTTTCCTGGTCTCTCCAGCAGGGAATTCAGACTCCATATAAAATAGCTCAGAGCTCCAAGAGAGTGTAACCAAGCAGGACCTTGTGGGGTTCTCCTGGGTATAAAAGCCCTTCCTTGTCCCTTGTTATTTATATTCAGGAAAGAGGTTTCTGCCTCCTACACCTTCCTGAATACCAAAGAGCAGACTCAAACAGTTGCTAATCAGCGAAGCAAGGGAATGCAGAATCAAAGGAGGGATGATCAAGAAACTATAGCTCAGAGATGAAAGCAGGATCCTGGTTCTTCCACAAGGGATATACATAACAATATCTTTGAGTTCTTCTGCAGGAAGGAAAGCCCTCACTCAGATGGAGAATGGAAACTTCAGCCTGAGCACAAGATTCGTGGAACACTGCCGTCTTACTTCACTGCCAACCAATCAGAAGAAAGTCACACACCCTGCAGCCCTCACCCCAAAGATTGCCTATAAAAACTTCTTCCTGAAAACCATCAGGAAGTTCAGAGCTTTTTGCACATGAGCCACCCCTTCTCCTCGCTTGACTTTGCGATAAATATTTTTCTACTCTAAACTTCGACGTTTTGGATTGTTTGGCTTTGTTGGCCAGATGAAAGTTCAGCCCACAAGCTTCTGTTCCATATCAAGAGCAAGAAAGAAACTGCCAAATGGCGTGGGTCTGTATCTCCATTTCCACTGTCTTCTATTGGTCAGAGTCACACTTTCAAAGAGCAAAAAGCAACACTTCCCACTTTTAAAGGGACAGAAAAACATTCCATCCCTCAATGGGAGAATTTGCAGCCACATTTAATCCACAACAATGTTCAAGTGATTTTAGTCAGAATATTATTTTTTCCCCAAATTGCTCTTTCACATATTTAGTGAAAATCCTTCCATTCCTTTACTAAGGAATTTTATTGGGTGATTCATCAGAGTAATATCTTCTTTCAATATTTGGTGCCACTTCAAACTTATGCCTATGCATCTACCAAAGAATATGCCCTGGTTTTGTCATCAACAGATCTTCAGTGAAAGCATAAAATGATCACACAGGCTCACTAGCCCACATTTAATTGCCTTTAGAATTGATTGTCTGGTCAGAAAGAACATTTCTACGTCAAATATTCTTTACATTTATTCATAAGTGACATTAAGGTCACACATTTACAAGATGGTTTTCTCCCTGATGTTTTAAAGTAATATATTTAAAATACAGCCATTTTTCACTTGAAACGTTAAACCTACTAAAAACATCAGTACAATTTTCAAAACTCTCTCAAAGTTTTTTATTACTTAACATTCTAGTTTCTTTTTAGGCTCGGGGATGAAAACTACAGAAGATTTCTAGACAAATTTCTCTCAAATCAAAGTAAATGAATAACCAGTATATATCTCACAAAATAGTTTCCTAAACAAAATTCAGAGCCTCACTGCCAATTGTTAGCTACTTGTTATATGCTTCTCTGAAAGTTAAGATACTAAAATGTATTTGCTGTTCTATTAAACCTTTAACCTTGACACCACCTTGAATTTCCAGAGATGAGTAGATTTCCTCACTTCTTGATTGTTCTCTAATATCTTTCGTCTCCAGAAAATACAATGTCAAACTCAAAATTACATATGGCATTGTGTATGGCCCCTTGCCCAGCTTGAGTTTGCAAGTGAAGACAGCTTTTAAGTATGGATTAGCAAGGATGTGGGAACCTGAGGACATTTTTTGGTATGTCACTCCCTAGACACTTTCTATACAAAGGCATAAGGGATGAATGCTGCCTTCACAGTTGCTTGGTAGTCCTTTGGGGCCATGTTTCTGGAGACTGTTATTTTCCCCAAAGTGATATATTCCTAAGTACTCATATTAGCATGGAAGGCATTATGCAAAGCCAGATCCTTGGAGTATTTGGATATGCCGTTTCTTTCCTGAAGTAAATGAGGCTGTGTTTCCGTGCTCAGGAACACTGTTGTCCCCGTCATGATTTCTGCATCCCTATCCGCATTCCTGTCAGCCTATTCGCACGGCCATTACTCTGTGACTTGTGGCACATTACTCTAACTAAATCAGAATTTTCTTTTTGTAAAATAGGGTGATGATAATCATACCCAACTCATAGAGTTGACATAAGAAGCAAATACGGCAACGCATGCAAAATTCTTAGCAGAGTACCTCCTATATTGCAAATGTTTGTTATATTTTACTTAACTTTTTTTTAACCTAGGAGATCCCCTTTTATTTAGCATATTTCTTATATCAACAAATCTACTACTATAATATTTCTCACGTTGTCCCTTTTCTCATTTACAGAGAGTTTCAACAAATTATTGCCAACACCACCTATCTTTCCTAACTCTAAATGTCCCGCTGATTAAGCCTTCATACTTCACTCAACTCAGCTACATAAATGAGGACCTGGCATATTTCTCACTTGGATTACAGATGTTAATGATGTTCCTTTTTCTTGTTAGGTGTATGTGCTAATTTCCTACAGCTGCTGTAACAAAATTCCACAAATTTGGTAGCTTAAAACAACCCAAATTAATTGTTTTATAGTTCTGGTGGTCAGAAATCTAAAATCAAAGTGGTGACAGGGCTGTGTTCCTTTCAGAGACATCAAGGGAAAATCCATTTGCTTGCCTTTTTCAGATTCTAAACGTTTCTCTCATTCCTTGACTTTTGGACCTTTCTTCCCATCACTTTGATCTCTTGTTACTGTAGTCACATGTCTGCTACTGACTCCTACATTCCTCTTAAAGGGACCCCTATAATTACAGTTAATGTGATTAATAATATAGGCTAATATATTGATATTATATACCCTGGTTAATATAGGAAAATCTCATTTCAAAAACCTTAATTTAATCACATTTATAAAGTTCTTTTTACAATGTTAGGTAACATATTCATAGATTCTAGGGATTAGGGTGTTAGCATCTTGGGAGGGGCCGTTATACAGTCTACCATAGTGTAAATTCAAATTCCTTAGCAAAATTTTCAAGGACCTTCATCATCTTCATTATCTCGTCTCAAACTGCCTTTCACTGCTTTCCTGTCAGTTCCTGATATTCTAATTATATCCTTTGACTTTTACGTTATATGACTATGTATTGAATTGTCGATATGAGTTTTTTCTCATATTCTTTTGTCTTCTTAAATTGTTTTTTCTAAGTATTTTGTATCTGGAGAAATACTACACATTTTTCCAAAATCCAGTCTGAGTTTTTGGGGTCATCTATGCTTCCAGAATACACTAAAGTTTGCAATTACATAGAACATATCATACTATACAGTAATTAAACGTATATTTGTCTATTTTTCTAGACTGTTAGCAACTTCAAAGCCAGCGCCTTTTAAAATTCCCATTGCTTTTTTCCCATCAAACACAGAGCATAGCCAAAAGCATTGTTGCTTAGGACATTAACAAACCCAGTTGCCACAGCTTGCTTGAAAATCTAGATAGGTGATGACAGCCACAGTATATTGATTTGTTACTCATATCAGCTGGGGGTCTTCGTTGCAAAAACAGTAAAAATCCCCTATAGCTGGTTTGTTGAGAAAGCGAATATAATAAAGATTGCTAGATAGCTCACAGAGGGTCCCAAAAGACAGACATAGGCTTTGGGGTCATGCAGGCAGAAATAATGGCCAAATCATATTATTAGATGACTCCAGTGGGGCCCAGTGAGATATTATTGTCTCACACAGACACCTAGAATCACACATCACATAAGTTACCACTAGGCCTTGGCCACTGTTGCTTCTAAAATATAGGCTCTTCCTGTCCCCTTTGCCAGGAAGGGTTTGGAAAGACTTACTCTTCCCATGAGAGCATCTGACAGACAAAAGCTCAGGGTAACTTGCCTCTACACCAGCTGTGTAGAAGGTTTGAATAGCTACTTCTGGCTATACTTTTAGATGAATGAATTCTTTAGATGAGAAATACCTCCAATTTGAAAATATTAAAAATATTGAGTAGTTACAGAAGTTGGTAATTTTAACTATGACTTTTAGAGAAAGAATGTGAAACTAGATAATTTTTTTTTATGAATTTGCCTTAAGGAAAGAAATCAAAAATCAAAACTACAGCTTATGGAATATTGACAATATTTCATTTGGAGAGGCAGTGAATACTCAAAGAAAAGTTTATATATTTTGTATTGTCAAAATGAAATATTCATTTTGATGTAATGGTCCAGTCAACTGGGTAATGCTATGAGACATACACTTAACAGAAGTATTGAACAGTGACTCATTTGCATTAAAAGATGATAAAAGTTGTCTAGTGTAGTAATGGATAGTTCATTAGATTAGTGATAGAATTGTGGTCCATTTTGCCTTAGGTTACCAATCAAAATCCATCAGTATGCTTTAGACTTGAAAGCAACTCTTTCTAAGGGGGTTAATCAGTTAGTCATGTCTGAATGGAAGCAACATACTTTTTAAAAGACTAAAACTCAATGGGGAAATAGGATTAAAAACACTAGGCTTGGAGTCAGGAGACCAATCTTCTAATGCTAGTGGACTACTGACTAGCTAAAAAAACAGGGAAAATAAAAATTATCTTGCCTTTATGCTGTCATATGTAGAATTCAAGGGGGAGACTATATCTCTTATGTCCCTGTTAGAGTTCATATTTTGGGAATAATTAGAAACATACATTTCTAATCATATATTTTATAGATGGAAAAATAAAACACCTAATCCACTGTGAATAAAATAAATTTTACATTTCCTATTTTTGGAAATTGGTAAAGCTGTTCCCTTTGTGTTTCCAGAATATGTAGTTTAAGGTACAAAAAAAGGCTTGGTTCCTCATCCCAATTCCTCTGACCTTGTGCAGGAAACTTATTTCTTTGCTGCTCAGTGTCCTCTACCGTAAAGTAGACATCACTGTGTTGCTTTCCTTATGCACAGGTTTCTGATGAAAATCAAATGAATAATGCAGAAGGAAGTTATTTGTAACCTAATTCTCTGTTATTATAAAGATCCTTTCTGTGCATGTTACTTTCATAGCTCAGCTAATGCAGAGCTTCAAAGTTAAACAAATGCTCAATAATTTATTTAAGAACTTGCCCTGCAAAAGCCAAAATATCAGGGTAGACTGTTACAAATAGTCCACAAACCCGTTTAGCTGATAGAGATAAGGAGAAAGGTATTGTAACAGAAAATTGTTATTGGAATTATGTGGCTTTTTCACAATTACCCCTTTTATAATATAGAAATATAGGTATATAGCAACTCACTTTTTAAACGAATAGCACCCAGGATTACACACACACATTTATGTATGTATGAGTGTGTCAAAAATTATCCATGCCCTGCTTATATTAAAACATCTGTAAATTCTACAGCCAGAGTGTGGATAATTTTTGACTCATGCTTGTGTGTGTGTGTGTGTGTGTGTGTGTGTGTGTGTGTGTGTGTGTGTGTGTATGAATAGATAGACAATAGTTAGAGAGATAGATATATAGGGATAATGATATGTATAGGCAGAAAGATAGGGATAGTAGTACATAAACACAAACTTATAAACAATTAACTTTTTTTAGATTAATGAAATGTTAGAAACAGAAAAAAAGGCTCATCAATACAGGAAGAGTTGACCTTGTTATGTTTTATTTATATATAATATAAAACATATTTATATTAAATTATATACAAAATATATAAGTATATTAAATATATATGTATTTTGAACTTTATGTAGCAATTAAAAAATTATTTAGAACTGTATCAGTTGATTGTATTTGTGTCAGGGGTGTAAGTGGGAGTCATTCACTAACAATTTCCTGTTGTTGTTAGTGAGGAAGGAAGACATAGGAAAAAACCGTAAAATAAATTGATTATAAATGAATGTGTGTATATAAGTATATGTTCAGTAGGCATCCTGGAGAGATAAAACAAAGTGGCAATATGACCAGAGTGAATATATGACTAAATTTAGAAAAAAATGAAATAAAATACAATCAAATGAGAAGATATGGCACCACCAATTAAGGAGGGTTATGACAGACAACTGACCAAGTATTCTACCAAGGATAATGAGACTCAGTTGTCTCCAGTCCAGATCAGAGGCAATGAAGTATCTAATTGATAGATGAATAGAACAGATCATTTCCATGAATGTTCTAGAAAAAAATGAAAAGATGGGTTACCGGAAGCAGATTTCAGTTTCGGTTCGTATTTCACTTTGGAAGTGTTAAGTAGGTTGAATTCCCCATTCTGTGCACTGAAATTTAGGAATGAGCACCATATGCTGGTATCAAAATGTTTGGTCTCTGACATTAGCTCAGATTTTTGAGTCTCCCTCCTACAAATGTATCTTAGATTTCTTTTAAGATTCTTTCTAGATTAGTGGTTAGTTCTCTGTTTAGTTTACTGCCACTTTTTGTTAATGTTTTAAGATATTTATTAGGTAGAAAACTCTTCTTACTCTGTAAATTTTCCTGGAGAAAAAAATGATGAATGATGATCAGATGTAAGAAAGATGGCCATGCTTCATTTGTGAGTACCATCTGATATGTAAATAATGTTTTATTCAGGAAATTTATAATTTTGATCTTTTTATGAAATTAAATGCTAAGACCAGTTTATTGCATTCTTTGATATATCTAACTAGAAATATAGAGACCATTTGATAATTTCCAACTCTGCTTGCTACTTATGTGACTTTGGATAATATACTTAATTTCTCCAAAACGCAGTTTTCTCACTAAAAATAATAACCTCATAGGAATGTTGCATGTATTAAGTGAGATAATGTGAATAAAGCATTTATAAGTACTTGCCAAAAACTTACAAGGCAAAGGTTATTACTTATAAAATTGTGTCATCATAGAGGGCTCATCTCACATATTAAGAACACACAAAATAATTTAATTTTAATCATAAAGGTAAGAAGTATTAGACTGAAGGCAGTTTGGCAATGTGAATGAAAGAGGGATTGGGAGAAAATTTAGTCAAAAACACATTTTGTGTACATATTATGTGAAATAGGGCTTAAGAAGGCACTGAGATGTGCTTCCATTTTTATCTTTAAAATTGAGGTGGCTGGGATAGTCTTTATTCATTTTTCATCTTTAACTTGAGAATCAAGTTACATAAAATATGTTTAAGGACTTTTGAAATTGTAAAGTACTATACAAATGTGAGCTATTATGATAATTTTATAGTTCAAAATGTCTCTATACTGACTTATTTTAAATGCCAGATTTTGCAGATCTTTAGGAATTCATTCATTTGATTATCATATTTTTTAAAAAAATTAAGGGGGGTGCAGCACAAGAGAAAATGACTATAAAACAAGGGCAGCGAAGCAAACCTTTCACGAGAGCTAGCATTTTCAAGATGGCAAGAGGCTATCTGAATAAAACTACACTCTAATGAGGTCTGGGGAGAAAAAAATCAAATATGATGTTCTGCAAGGACTGCTTATCATTTCCACTTATCCATTTCAGAAAAGCATTTACCATTAACGTAACTTAGAATTTTTATGTTTAATTATATCTTATTTTTAGGTAACTCCTCATATATTGTCAATACTATCTTGTTTTGAGATGAATGTTTGGAATAATTAATTCAATTTTTAAATGCCAAATATCTATGTTTAGCCACAGTCACAAAACAAAACAAAACAAAACAAAACAAAACAAAACAAAAAGAACCAAAAAGAGTTAGCTGCATATGTGAGGGGGTTACCCATTGGTATTCCACTTGGGATGACATTAGCACTAAATTAATCCTTTGAAAGAATTTTTACAAACATGGACAAATCTGATCTTGGATTGATGGGCCAGGTTGATATTAACAAAATTTTGGTTAAAATTGACTGCAGAGCAGTTGTGTCTTCCAAAGGAGTATGAAGTATAAATTGAGAGTATTGAGAGAGCTCCACATTAATTTACTGTCATTCTGAAGGTACTAGGTTATAATGAATGTATAGTTTAATCACAAAACTCTGGACAAAGGCCCTTTGCTTAGTTTTCTGACTTGGATTTGCATCATCAAAATGCAACCCAGTTAAACAAACACATTATTTTTCAAAGAACACTTCATATCTGTGTATTTAAAAGAAATGACTTCATTTATATGGTTTTACAGAATGCTGAATGCTATAACTCAAAAAATTTTGTTTGATCTTCTATATGTCAAATATCATTATGCATCAGAGAACTTTTCCAGCCACTCCACCTACCCACCATTGCCTATCTACCAGCCACCTACCCATCAACCCACAACATCAATGAGGTGATGTTGTAATGGTGGCTATCAAATAGAGACCTCATCCAATCACTTCCATTTCTTGGCAGAAGGATATATAAAGCCAATATGGACCAACTGTATGCAATGCACCAAGTGCGTGACCATATTGCTTGATTTAAGAATCGATAATTGATCAGTAGATCAGTCAATATTACTGCAGTATTTTCAGATATCCTAGCATTTTCATTCTTGAGTGGAGTAAAATGTCATTTTCTCCCTGATAGCCATCCTATGAGACTATGCTGACTCCTGTAGAGACAAGGTGCTTTGATGGAGTGCCTTGATGGAAATTTGTATCTGGTTACAATTTTCTCAACCAACCCACCTACCTTTCCTGTTTATGTGAGTAAGTTACTCTGTGCTTATCCCATTTTAGTCTGAGATGCATTTTTATCACTTGAAATAGAGACATAAATGAGTATAACTGTAAGTACTTTTAGCCAATGAATACCTTGCCTCAGGCAAAATGTAACATATTAGAAATGGAAACATTCAACCAAAGGTCTATTTGCTAGTGGGGAAGAGTGAAGTTGGTGTTTGATTACACACTTTAATGAATAACTATAATCCAGGTTATAGATGTTTTTAGCTAATTATATTTTCCATTTTGTGCATACAGAGATAGAATGAGATTGTCGACATTGACCTGGAATGCCTGAAGGTCATGGTTTTACGTGATATATAAAATGTATCAGTAACAGCCATTGAAGGGAATATAAGCTCCACAAGGGTGAGCTCTGTATGATCTTCATCTTGGAATCCATAACGCCAAGAACAGTGACTGCCGTGTTATAAGCACGTGGGAATATTTTTGAATACATTAATACGTGAAGTTAACAGAATTAATTAAAAATAGGACATTAGAAATTGCAGTGATTGCAGCCTCTCTTTGGAGTCCTGCCTTTTCTATTTGTTAGTTGTGTGACTTCAGGAAATAATGGAATCTGTATGCTCTACTTCTTTAATATCTGGCTACAAATAAAACCTAAAGTATTAAGGGCACTGTTTATAACTTAGCAATACTTAATCCATTCACCATTATGGGAATAAATAGAAATAAAAAAGAATAAAACATTAGTAATTTTTGGTTGTGGATAGCTACAGTCCTCATTGATAAATCTTACAACACTGTTACTCAAACACAGTCCAAATGAATCTATTAAAATTGCAAACAAAAATCATCTTACTTTTCTTAGTTAAAAGTGAATAATCACAAAGATAATTTTTTTGTTTTTGGTAATATGGACATTAGAATAGAACCAGACACTTTCGATTGGAAGAGGTGTGAGAGAATAGTGAATTTGAAATGTTCAGTTTGCAGGTGTTCCATAAGAGAGGAGAGCACACTAGCGGATTTATAAGTAATTAGACAGGGCCATACATGAAGTCCTCCCCACTATGAGTTTCTTCTTACTGCTTTGCCAAGACAGAGACTACTGGTGCTTCCTAAAACCCTGTATTGTTCTCTGTCTTTGGTGGCATGCTTGACTGTATTCTTTTGGCCCTTTGCTTCTGGGACTAATTTTGACCATGGACATGTTGCTATAGCCAGTAATGAAAGAAGCTTGGGCATCGAAAGGAGTTTGTAAACCAGACTCCTCTACCTACCTCCAATATCGACCCGCATTGGACTATGATATGAAAGAAAATTAATGTATCTAAATGTTATATGCAACTAAGATTTTGTGGTTATTTCTTACAGTTATCCTAACATGTCTACTATGTCCTGAATATAAAAATCTCTATAGTTTTATTTAAATGATATTACATAGGAAGGTAGAAATTTGACCTATGTATAATTTCTCTCTGTACAATTTCTCAAATTAAAGAGTGGGAATAATTATAGTATTTTCAACATTATAAATTATGGAGCAAGATTAAATTGCTATCATGACAATATTAGTTCTTAAGAGATTATATTTAAATAGAAATATATAAAATATAAATAGTTTTATTGTTTTTTGTTTGTTTTGGTTTACTTTACTAAATGGGGAATTATTTACTAAATTTAAGATAACTTATTTTTTGCATTAATATTGTGCCAGGTTAATTATTTTTAAATGCCATTGAAATGAAAAGTTTGGGGGAAAGGTGAAACTTAGGTTGAATGAAATATTGTGATAGTTTAATAAAAGTTTGGGAATAATACCGATTATAATATAGTAAAAACAACAGAGTTTTTATATGATTTTTAGCAAACACTCTAGAATTGTTTACGGAAAATAATGAATAATTTATAAGTTGCTTATATTAAGTCATTTTGTTGTTGTCACATAAAGTAAATTTTTATTCTTCCCAGAAACAAATACTTCATTTACTGTGCATTGAGCATAAATAGTTTTTAATTCTCACTCTTTGTGGTAAGCCTCAGTCAATTCAGATACATTTAGATTTTCTTTAACTAAAACTGACACTTAACAGAGAGGATGAAATTACAGATATGTGTCACTGGGTGTATGTATTTTATGCATTTCCTCCTAATTTGTATATTTACTTCATTAATATTTCAATCAAGAATTCCAAGAGTTGAAAAACTGTGACTGGTGCCTGTGGTAAGGAATGAGTAAGCAGGTCTTTCAAAGTTTTATAAAAACAAACAAACAAACAAAAAAAAACTATATCTCAGTAGGAATTAGTGTTTCAGAGATATTGTTTTCTCCATTAAATTAGTTGTTTGTTACCAGCTATTAGTATACCTGGTTGAAAAAGTCATGTAGCAAAATCTCTGATATCATTTTCATGAACAAAAGGAAAATATGTGGGCAGGTTGATATATTTCATTAAATTTGAAGCTATTTGAACAACTTCACTTTCAAACAATATTGATAAATGAATCAATGTTCTCTAGTTCTGTTTCCCAAACTGCTTTTTTAATGAAATGAACCCCCTTAATTTGTATGCTTGTGACACTATTTAAATACCTATTGGTTAAAAGACACCAGAAAATTTTAAAATTAGGACATGTTTTTATGGTAACATGAAATGAAATAGTGACAATATTTTGACTTAGTAATCATCAATAGTTTAATCAATTTATTGGATAAAAATTTGGCAGGTGTGTGGAAAATACAGATAGCACTTGAGAGAGAACACGTAGCTGGTTTGGTGTAGAGTTGATCCAGAACTTTGTGATACCTTGATGGACTATGTTAACGGCTTGAAACAGCTCAACTATGTATGAACTTCTTAAAGGCAGAGGCTGTTGTCTCCAGTCTGTTTATTCTTAGATGCTCAATGCTCCTATGGCAGTTTAGCCTGATTGAATTTTTGCCTGGGGAATAGCATCTTACATCCTTCTACTTCTAATTTTGCCTTACAGCTGGTCATCTCCAAGCTGCCATTAGAAAATAATTTTTATTTTATTTTTTATTTTTTTTTAATTGAAGCATAGTTCATTTACAATGTTGCGTTAGTTTCTGGTATACGGCAAAGTGATTCAGTTACACACACACACACACACACACATATAGTATTCATATGCTTTTTCGTTATGGTTTATTATAGGATATTGTGCTATATATAGGATATTGTGCTATTATAGTTCCATGTGCTCTACAGTAGGGCCTTGCTGATTATCTATTTTATATATAGTAGTTTCTATCTGGTAATCCCAAACTCCTAACTTATCCCTCCCTCAAGAGAATAATTTTTAAAACTCAAATTTGAGTATCACTTCCTTAATCTTAAAACTTTTAAATCTATTAAAATTTCAAATTTTAAATTTGTAAAACAATGAATGTTATACCAATTCTCATTCACCTCTTTCAATTCTTGGTTCCAACGTCATCTTTTCAGTGAGATTTATTTTGTCCATGCTATTTAAAAGAACAATTGTTCATTCATCACTTTGAACCAAAATAAAATCTACTTATTTACATTATTATTATTATTAGTTATTGCTAGTTCCCTCAAGCAGGAATTGCTATCTCATCAATGTGTGAGTCTTCATCTGTTTTATTCACCATTGTAACCTAGTACCTAGTAACGCTCAACAAATTTTATTTCTTAATTAAAGTTGAGTGGATAAGTTGATTCCTAATGGACCATTCATTTAATAATCCTAAAGATGCTTACTTTCTATGAAAAACATGTCTTAAAGAGAATATAAAATTTCAATAGCCAAAAATGGGTGGAGGAGTCCATTTCTCGGTAGAGGAAATATCTACATTAAATTTTAAATTTAAGTTAAACTAAAACATAAAACGGCAGTATAATAGCACATTATTTTTGGTTCCCATAAACATTTTTTGTGCCCAGTCCTTAAATGGATGTTTAGATATAACATTGGAGAGACTATGTATTCCAGACAAAATGGAAGCATCAGCAATACCATGGAATAATGTTTAAAATTATTTTAGATTTTTTTTCTGCACTAAAAGACTCAGCAGGAAAACTCAGTTCTCCAATAGTTTTAAGTGCCACTCCAATAAAAATAATCATTCTCCTTCTGAACTATTGTAGTTATTTGATTAGATTATTTTGATCTGCATCTCATGTACTATATACTCCAGCCTTATGTATTGAGGCACGTGGCTTGTTTCCTGAGAAACCAGAAATTCCCTTAGCTTGGGAATTCCAGCAAAGGAGTCTTTTTATTAAGAAACATTTACAACAAATGATAGCTTTGTCATGTATTTTTTTTCTTACTTAAATCCCAGAAAAACTCTTTAAATAAACACAGTAAGGTACACTGAGTCCATTACATTAGCGTCGCAGGGAGATGGTTGTGGGGAATTTATTTAATATTTCTAATCTTCAGATTTCTAATCTGTAACATAAGGATAAAAGTAGTATAAACTTCATGGCATAAGGGAATAAGTTAACAACTAAAAATTGTTTTAAAGAGAGCCTAGAATATATTGATCATCAATATTTTTGTTAGTACTATTCTTTCTACCAAACACATTAAAAGTTACAAAGAAGAATGCGTTTCAGTAAAGAATTTCTGAGTAGTGGGGTTATCTCTGAATGAAACGGAAAAAATAAAACCCTGAAGAAGGTGAAAACATCACTAAATCACAGATTTGTTAACAGAGTGTACAAAGGATGACAGTAGAAGTATCTGGTTACTTTTTACTTGATTCCTACTCATGTAATTTGAAAAGACCATGAACAAATGGGACATGTGAATTGAATTAAAAATCATGATTCTAAAATGGGCCTGGTCATTTGTAAAATTTCTAATCACTCTCAGCCTTACTGTTCTCATCTGTAAAATGAAATAGAGCTATTATGCAAATTAAATGACAAAATATAAACACTGGTTCTTAATAACATTCATTGTGTCCTTTCCTTCTCCCTTTTCTCCCTATAAGCAAAGCCATTGATCCCACCCTTCATATATATTTCCCTCCCCATTTTTAGGATCAAATTAGAATTTTAACAGGAAAGATGTAAGGAGGGCTTTCACAGTATGCTTTAACTAGCTATTTTCATCTTTTCAGTGTTCTTGTCCAGAATCTACCATAGAATAGTTACAACACAAGGAGGCTTTACTTTAGTGTATTAATTTTTCACTTTGCACTTGTATATTTACTTTTATTAAAGTCTGAATAACAAATAAAATTGTGAGATATTTAAAGTGTACATCACGATGATTTGATATACATACACATAGTGAAAAGATTCCCTTCATTGAATTAATTAATACCTTCATCATCTCACATACTTAACTTCTTTTTTTCTTTTTTTGGTAAGAATATTTAAGTTCTATTTCTTAGCAAATATTAAGTATAAAATACAGTGTTACCAACTACAGTTACCATATTTTACATTAGAGCCTCAGATCTTATCCTTCTTATAGCTGAAAGTTTGTTCCCTTTTACCAACTTCTCCCTATTCCTCCCACCCCTCAGCCCCTGGTAACAGCTTTTCTACTCTCTGTTTCTATGAGTTCAACTTTTTTTCCTATATCCCACATGTAAGTGATAGAAGACAGAATATGTCTTTCTCTGCCTGTTTTATTTCACTAAGCGTAATGCCCTCCAGATTCTTCCATATTGTCACTAATGGCAAGAGTTCTTCCTTTTAACACTAAATAATATAATATTATACATACGCATATATATAAAATATTTTTAATCTATTCATCAGTCAGTGAATGCTTAGGTACTTGGGCTGTTTCTCACACCTTGGCTGTTGTGAATAATGGTTTAATGAGTAAGAGAATGCAGATTTCAAGATAATAGTTCCATTTCCTCTGACTTTACACCCAGAAGTGAGATTACTCAATTGTATGGTAGTTCTATTTTTAATTTTTTGAAGAACCTTCATGTTGTTTCTATAGTGACTATACCAATTTACATTCCCACCAACAATTTACGCGGGTTCCCTTTTCTCCACATCCTCACCATCATTTATTATATCTTGTCTTTTTTTTTTTTTAGCTCTTTATTGGAGTATAATAGCTTTACACTGTTATGCCAGTTTCTGCTGTACAACAAAGTGAATCAGCTGTATTTATACATATACCCCCATATCTCCTCCCTCCTGAGCCTTCCTCCTACCCTCCCTATCCCACCCCTCTAAGTCATCACCAATCATCAAATTGATCTCCCTGTGTTATGCAGCAGTCTCCCACTAGCTATCTATTTTACATTTGGTAATGTATATAAGTCAATGCTACTCTCCCACTGAGTCCCAGCTTCCCCTTTTCCCCTCCCCCTGTGTCTTCAAGTCCATTCTCTACATCTGCATCTTTATTCTTGCCTTGTCACTGGGTTCATCAGTACCATATTTTTAGATTCCACATATATACATTAGCATACAGTATTTGTTTTTCTCTTTCTGGCTTATTTCACTCTGTATGACAGACTCTAGGTCCATCCACCTCACTACAAATAACTCAATTTCATTCCTTTTTATGGCTGAGTAATATTCCATTGTGTCTATGTGCCACAATTTCTTTATCCATTCATCTGTTGATGAGCATTTAGGTTGCTTCCATGTCTTGTCTTTTTGATAATAACATCCTAACAGCTATGAAGTGATATTTATTTATACTTAAAAATATTAAATGAATGCTGAATCTCATCTAACATTGAAGCTTATATAATCTAAGCAAAACTTGCTTTCGCTCTCACTTCCACCTATAAACAGTTGAAAACTGGCAGACATTAATATAAAAAATCACTCCAAAGGTTTTACACTGTCTGAAATAATGTACGTGTGTGGACTTTGGAATGACATAGACTTTAGTTCAAGCACTACATTTGCCAATTCTGATGAACAGGTGGCCTCTCTGAAGCTCAGACCCCCCATCTGTTAAATGGATATACTGATACGAATCATAAATTATAACTATAATGATAATGATAAATACATACCTGGCATATACTTACAGTAATAATAGGTTCTTGGTAGACGGCTTGGTGACTTTTTCTTGAATGAGTGAATAAATAAATGAATGAATCAGATCTGCCTTGGTGCCTGACATCAAATTTCCATTTTATATCTCATTTCTCTTAAGTAGAATAACTTTGTTGTTTTTTCATCTAAGCTTAGGGCAATATATTGCTCTTGCCAGGTGAAGCCTAGAGAATTCTAGGTCTGCCTACAAAATCTTACTTTTTGCCTGTGATCCTGTTATAATTTAACAGATTTCCCTGATGTTAACTGCCCCTACATTCTGCCTACTGATCTGAATAGGTTTTTTCAATCTTTTTTTCCTAATGCCAATTGCTTGCTAGCATTAATTCCTTAAGTATGATTTCCTGACATCCACCTTGATTTGTCCCAGCAGTAATAGTTAATTTGTCCCCCAGTTTCTGCCTCCATGAATTTCTACTCATGCATACTTGTCCTGTTGGAGATAACCAGGTGTTATGAGCTAAACTGTCTCCCCTCCCCAAATTCATTTATGGAAGTCCGTACCCACAGAGAATGTTACTATGTTTAAAGATAGGGTTTTTAAGAAGGCAATTAAGTTAGAATGATGTCATTAGGATAGGCTTTAATATGATATGACTGGTGTCCTTATAAGAAGAGGAGATTAGGACACAGACACAAACACAGGGAGTGCCATGTGAAAATTTACCAGGTAAACTATTGGTGGTAATGGCAAAATTCTATTCAGTCTCCACTTCTTTCAACAAACAATATTGTGTCAGAGATGGGACTATCATCTAAGGACAAAAAAGAAAATTAAAATATAAATAATATCCTGGTTCTCAGGATTATTGTCTCCAACCTGTATCAGAGACTAGAACTAAATCAGAAGAATATGCATTAAGGGAAAAGAAGAGAGAAAATACGTTAACTACAACCAAATGGCTCAAACTGTTCTTATGGTCTTACAAAGTTAAATGTTGCTAAGGTGCTTCCAAAAATGTAATCTTCACCTATTACAGACAGTTGCTTTAAATACCCGTATTTTGTATCTGTTTTTTGTTGTCTGTTTTTCTTTTTTAAAACAGTCTTTAATTAAAACTCTATAAAGTTCTTTAAATTTAAAAGGTTAGAACAAATAATATACAGATGTGAGAGCAACATTAAATAAAGTATAAACAGTCTACAATTCCAGATAAACCATAGGCTTTTTGCAAAAGAAGCCTATACTTGTCATTTTTAGAACAAGTTGGAGTGGATGACTAACAATATGTGGGAACTGAAAGACAATTGGCCTAGAATTTTCAAAAATACCAACATCGCATAAGACAAAAAAAGAGGATTTTTGGTGAAGTGTTCTAGATCTAAGGAACTCAGAAGACTTTGCAATTAAGATGAACGTGTGTTCCTTGAATTCTGAAGATAGGAAGCTGCTATAAAGTTTATCTTTAGAGAAAAACAGATACTTTTAAATATAGACTGTGTATTAGATAACAGTGTTGTATTGAGTTATCTCAGTGTTATAATTGGACTGCTGTTATGTAAAAGAATGACCTGGTTCTTGGGCAGTACATGGCGAATAATGTCAGTGTCTTCAACGAAAGAAAATCTTTCAGCAAAAAGTGTATGTGTGTATATACACATGTTCATATGTATATATGGAGAGAGCAGAGACAGAGAAAACAAATGTTTAAAAACATGAAATTATTGTTGATAGTCTATGAAAGCATAGAAAGGTAATTTATTGAACACTTTAAGCTTGAGAAAATATTGTAGTCAAGAAATTACCAAAAAATAAATGTTAATTTAATTTTTGAAAAAATCTAGAATGGATTGTCAAAAAGATAGCTTATAATAATCTAATAATAAGTAGTTATCCATTAAACGATCACGTTTTGTCTTAATCACTAAAATATGTTATGATATTTTTACTATATTTTCCATTGGTAAGGAAATGCCAAAGTCACCTGTTAATTTCACTGAAATCTCTTGGGGTAGACTCGTGATTTAGTTGGTGAAATATGGGATGTGTAATAAATGAAGTGCTGGAAGTTAGTACATACCCACAAATGCATTATTCTTTATTTTTCTCTTTAATGTATCAGTAAATATAACTTCTAAATTTAATATTTTAGGTAATAGAGTTAGTGGCCTCTATGAGACTACTTATTTCTAGCAATGTATATCTTACTTTACCTGTGACAATTAACCAAGAGTAAAAGTACAAGTAGAAAGCAGTTAATTATAATTTTGCTATTCAGCTTTCTCTGCATGTTTGAAAGTTCCAATTACTATGGCTACATGTGGACAAGCTACAAGAAAATCGCATTTAACATATGCTTATATTGACCAAAGGACAATTAAAAGCCATTAAAATGACAAACATTGGACATGGCATTATTAACCTGAGCATAAACTGGAAAAAAATCCATATTCTAGCAATTGAAAAATAATTTAAATGCAAAAAAAATCCTCACGCATTTAAAATCATACTGACTTGAAGCCAATAAAATCCACTCACATGGTAAAAAATAAAGAGAATTGGTTATTTATTTTGCAGCTGAATAAATCCTCCTAGATTCCTAGGCAAATAGTAAACTAAAGAAGTTTTAACTTATTTAGGGAGGAAACAAAAAACAGTGGTATGTTCTGTAAATGTCTGCTTATAAGAGTGAGGGAATCGAGGCTTAGGGAGATTAAAAAAATTAAGGACATATGTAATTAGGGGAAAAACAGTGTTTGGATTCTCATCTATATGACCTCAACTTCTGTGTTTCTTGTTATTGCACTGTATACCACACAGCAAGCCATCAATATTCATGTTGTAAAGTTTGGACCCTGGTGCAAACATTCACTGTCATGAACTTGGAAAGTTCTCAGTTTCTTCATCTTTAAAATGAGAATAATAAATTCCACATTGGAAGACGGTTTGTAGAATTAAATCTCATAATTATTGAGTTGAAAGGATACAAAGCAAAGCCTAGCTAAAGTAACTTTAAAACTAAAAATGTTCACAATGATGATTATATCCAACACCTTCTTTACGTGTAAAAGACTCAGTTAAATAGTCTTATGATAATTGTTTTCATTCTCAAATACAGTGAAACAAAATGTTTGTGCTAGCAAATCTGGAAACAAGTTGAACACCTTGAATGTCACTTCATGCCAACTTAAGCACTGCATTATTTCAATAAAATTTTAAAAAGTATTAAAAATATTTTTCCTAAAAGATGTTCAGTGTTATTGGTTGTAAATGCAATGTAAAATATGAAATATACATGATATAAAATATAAGTAAGATAATTATTGATAATATATAATATTAATTACATAAACTATATAAACACTATATAGAGATAAAATAATATGAATAAGTAATAAATGATTTAATGAACATGTATGAATATATTATAAAACAATAATATAAAATAATACATATAAAAACAAAAATAGCAACAAGCTAATAGAAAACTGCTTATAAAATTGGCCAAGTATAAAATACATCATTTGAAATTTTTCCCTTTCTCCCCCTCTTTTTACTCACTCCTATGCCCTAGAATATCATGTAGCATTTTGTCTTTTCTGACTATTTTACCACATTTTGTATTTTCTTTTCTAAGGCTAATCCAGGCCTTCTTTTATTAGTCAACTATCCTCTCACTAGCCCGCCTCTTTCAAAGTGTATCAATACTTTCTGTATAATTTCTTTTGAAACTTTGTTTTTAGTATTGAAATTCTTTGCTATTCAAAAAATATTGTATATCTTATAAATTCATGGAACATTTATTTCAGGCAGTGATGTTAGCTGGCTACAAGGGAGTAGAAAATGCAATGTTTTATATCCAGACTAAAGAAAGAAGCAGAATTACAACAACCCACCTTCCATGTTCTGTGTTGTCTACAAACTTGCATATAGTCATTAACAATGGGGATTTTATGCAAGAGAAAACAAATAGAGCACTTTTGATATTTGACCTTGATCTCATAGGATGCCATTTTTCTTGTCCACCCTTACTGTATTGTGATACTTTATCAACTACAGTCACTTTAAAAGACCCATCTGTATCTAGATGTGGAGATGCTGCTTAGTGTTTTATTATTCTGCCTCCACCAGTAAAGCAGTAGAAACTACAATGAGCATATTTCATATATGGGAATTGACAAAAGCCACCTTTAATGAAGTAATTTTACAGCAATCACAAAAAGAAAGTATACATTTCCTGGAAAAAACAAATGGTCATTTTTTGTCTTTTATTGGTACATTTAGACCAATTGATATTTAAAGTAATTATTGATATAGTTGGATTAATATAAACCATATTTGTTACCATGTTCTTTGTTGCCCTTGTTCTTTGCTGCTAATTTTGACTCCCAATCTTTTTCTACCTTTTGTGATTTTAATTGAGCATTTTATATGATCCAGTTTTTCTCCTTTCTTAGCCTATAAATTATACATGTTTTTTAAAAAAATGTTTTTATGTTTTCCAAAGAATTTGCAGTATACCTTTACAACAAATTCAAATCTACTTTCAAATAACCCTATATTACATCACAGGCAGTGCAAATACCTCATGATAACAAAATGTTTTTGATTCCTTCCTCCTTTCCCTTGTGCCATTGCTGTCATCCACTTCACTTGTACGTAAGCTAGAATCAGCAAATATATTATTGCTGTTATTTTTTAATAATGTTTATTTGTTAGATCAATTAAGAATTAAAAAAATTTTAAGACAGTATTTTAACATTAGTTATTTCTTTTCTAATACTATTCTTTTCTTTATTAGTTTCCTAGGGCTATTATAGCAAAGCACCATGAACTGAGTGGCTTATAACAACATAAATTTATTGTCTCACAGTTCCGGAGGTTATATGTGAGCAATCAAGGTGTTGACAGGTCCTGCTCCCTCTGAAATCTATAGAGGAAGAATTTTTCTTTGCATCTTCCAGCTTCTGGTAATCCCAGATGTCTCTTGGTTTATGTTAGTGTAACTCCTTTTTGCCTCCAACCTCACATGATGTTTTCCATTTGTCTCTTCACATTATCTTCACTGTGCATGTGTCTATTCATCCAAATTTCTCATTTTTATAGGGACTTCAGTCACGAAGGATTAGACCCACCCTTATGACTTCATTTTAACTTAATTATTTCTACAATGACCCTATTTCCAATGAAGGTACAAGGGATTAAGACTTCAACATGTCTTTTTTAGGGACAACTAAATTTACTCCATAATACTTAGAATTGTTTTACTATAATAAAATATTTATTATATTTTTGCTTTCTCAAACTCAGCTAACATAAATCAGAGTATTTTATTTATTAATTTTATTATTGTTTCCCAGAACTACATAAAAATATACATAATTAAACTCAGAGATGGAGGGCTGGCTGACAGCTAGGGTTATTGTTTATAGAAAAAAATGTGTTATGAAAAACCAGCTTAGAAATAAGATGTTTTCTATAATGCTGAGTTACGTAAAATTTTAGTTTGAATAAAAATCTTGGCTGTTTCTTTAGACAGCAAAATTTCAATTCTTTCTTAAAGCAAGTACACAATGCAAGAGAGTCAGTAAGTATTTGGTAATGAGGAACTGTAGGAAAAATGTAGTTCTAAAATATATTTTTTCTTTTCATTATCTGTGAAACTTCACTTATTTCACAGTTCAGTTCAAAATCCTATAGCTTAGATTTCACATTCATGATCATCGATCTGTGTGCAGCCTGGGATGCCAACATCCCTTTCAGAATCATTAATTTCAGAATATCAATATTCTAAGGGGAAAAAATCTTTTTATTTCTCTTTTATCTTTATGACATAGGTTTTAATAGACTGAAATATAATAAAAAGCAGTTGCAAGTAATTAAAAATATGAGTTTCAATTAAATAAAAAACCTACTGTAGTCATTACAGTGGTATCAAATATAGATATAAAATATATGTATGTTACTACACATAAAAAGTAGAAAAGGTGTACACTTTGCTTGAATTTAATAGAGCGAGGTGTACTTTTCTTATATTCATCTTGTTCTTTACTATAATTCTATCATTATACATGAAATTGATTTACTATCAAGTGGCACTAAACTCATAAATTTAATTATCTATGTAAATTCTCAAAATTTTCTTCTTGTATATTTTATTCAGTAGTTAACATCTTACATATTATATACCATCAGTACCTAGTATAATAATTTGTTATGCCAACTATTAGAATATCTTCTTTCTCTCTAAAAGTAAAACATGACATATTCTAAATCATTATGCTAAAATGGAAAAAATGTATAAAAATTAACATTTTCTACTAAAATAAACAACTTATATTAGTTGGACATAGCATCATTTAAAAGTTATCACCTATGTGTTAGTTCTTCTTAAAAAACATTTTGTCAAAGTAATATTCAATTTAACAAAGAAATAGTATGACAATGAAAGTCATGAAATGAAATAATGGAAACACTTTGGAATATGTTTCTTATTTTTACCCTGTCTTTTGTAAAATAAAGCCCATGAACAAGTTTTGCATATATATTGGAACTTGATTGTGTGTGAGACTCTGTACTACAAAAAATACATAACTTCCTGTCACAGTTCAATGACAAAAAGTTTCTCTTGATGTTCCAAATGACACAATATATGCCTCCCCAAGAGTGGCTTGTATTTTACATATATCTTTTACATATGCTGTAAGTGTGATTTACCCAACTGACTATGTACAAAGAGAGTTTTTTTTTAATATCAGTCATTTTTCTTATCTTTCATCACCAAGGTGAGTGAGAAGTTCATTGTCAATTTATTCTTTTTTTGAACACTCATTTTTAAGAATCTCTTATTTTCCCTTTCATCTTAATATCAAAACATTAACAGTTTAGTAAAGAATATGTCACCACTTTTACCCTCTTGCACCCTCCCCCTTTGAAAATTCTTTCAGTCCTCTTTATAGAGGAAAGGACTTCAATAACAGAGTCTTATTAGCTTTCTGAAAAAGAGAATGTTTCATTCTTTGTCTTAAACCATTTCCCTTCACCGTTAATAAAATTCAAAAGCTTATCTGATCTAGCCCCTAACTACCTCTTCCACTTCATCTCAGATCACTCTCCCCTAGCCCACTTGGCTACAGCAGAACTGTCCTTTTTATTCATAGAAGAGGCTAAGTGTATGCTTTTACAGTAGCTCACTGGAATGTTCTTCTGACTTAGATTTGTCTAATAATGTAGCACATATTCTTGATGTCACACAAAGATCCTCCATTTATCAGATGATACACCCATCCACCAGTAACTCTGGAGTTTACCTATTAATCATGGAAAACTGTCCTAAGCAGTGTATGTCACCTTACCCAGATATGACCAGAAGGTAAATTACCCTTTGCAGGAGGGATAGCCTGCAGCCAATGACTGATGGTGTGAGGGTATGAAGTTCAGCCTCCCTGTCTCAAGAGAGTAACAACCCTGTGGTGCAATACATGCTCCAGAGCTTCTTGTGGGATCTGGCTGAGAACACACATTTTACCTAGCTCTGTATCCAGATCAATTCTGATTTGCTTCCTTCCTTTTATGCATCCTTGGAAAAAACTTTTGCACAAGAATCCACATCTGAGACATTGCTTGGAGAACATAACCCAAGACAGTTGATACCACATATTGTCCAAGAAAGTGGACTTTAAGAATGGATTTCTAGATTTGTATAATTTGCTTCCTGGATGGCAATGACTACCCTATGACAGGTGCTCTGTAGAACACTGATAATCCCTGGCACGGTCCATCAGTGTGACTGCTGAGACCCCTTTTTTGTAAACTAGGTCAATATAAAAGTAGAAGAGATGTTCTACCTTGCACAATGTCTCTGATATTTGAGAAATCTGAGGGAAATAATATCCATAAGGCCCATGGAATACGGTAGATACTCTTAAGTCCATGGATTTGTATTCACAAAATTTGTATTCACAAAATTTAACAAAAATGTGAGAGTCAAAAAGACTTTGAAAGATATCTTAATTTCCTATAGCTGGAGGGCATATGTTACAGTCACCCCACAGAAATAGAATGCACCTCTATCCAAAACATGGTTTACTTATTGATATCAATGATGACACACACACACCAAGATAGTATGAAAGATATATTACTCACATAATTGGGCTTTCTGGAGACAGCAGGAGAGCTTTCCAGTGAGTGTAAAATGTCTTGAGAGAAAAGGAAAAGGATACTGGGTTGGGAGTTTTATGGTAGTTAGGTGTTGGAATTGGTCATGTGGTTTGAATCCCATCAGTACTGATTGAGGGAGGACCCAGGCTTTCTTATCGTATTTCTCAGATGCAGGGCAAGAAAGGAAAGATGGAGAGATTAGGCTCAAAAGATGCCAGCAGCCAAACTTGAAATAATTGATTCAGACTATTACAGAAAACAAAAATGAAAAATTGCTCCTTAGTGTAAGATTTACAGGCATTCAGAAAAGGTTGCATTTCTTAGACTAGGTAACTATTTCCTGCTAAAGTTGGGGGTCTTGTTTTTTTGTTGTTGTTGTTTTTGTTTTTGTTTTTTTAAATCCAATCAACTACCCTATGCCTTTTGATTGGAACATTTAGTCCATGGACAATTAGTAATTATTGATAGGTGTGTACTTATTGCCATCTTTTTAGTTGTTTTCTGCTTGTTTTTGTAGGTCTTCCCTATTTTCTTCTTTTAGTTTCTTCCCTTGCAGTTTGCTGATTTTCTTTAGTGGTATGCTTGTGTTCCTTTCTCCCTAACTTTTGTGTATCTATTGTAGGATTTTGATTTATGGTTACTATGGGGTTTGTACGTGTTGACCTGTAACTATAACTATTTGCTTTAAATAGGTAGTCCTTTAAGATCAAACACATTCTAAAAGATCTACATTTTTTATTTACTTCCCTGACATTTTGTGTGTTTGATGTCATATTTTGTCTTCATATTTATCCCTTTACTATTTATTGTAGTTATAGTTGATTTTATAATTTTTGTCTTTTAATCTTTGTACTTATTTAAGCTTATTTAAGTGGTTGATTCTCAGCCTTTACTATATATTTGCCTTTACTAATGGGATTTTTCCTTTCTTATAGATACTTACTTCTTGTAATAACCTTTTCTTTTCCATTTAGAGAAGACCTTTTAACATTTCTTCTACTGTTGATTTACTATTAATGAACTCTTTTAGTTGTTGCTTGTCTGGGAAGTTACCTCTCCTTCAATTTTAAGTGATAATTTTCTGGATAGAGTATCCTAGGTTGCAGGTTTTTTCCCTTTCAGAACTTTCAATATATCATGTCACTCACTTTTTGCCTGCAAAGTTTCTGCAAAAAATTCAGCTGACACCCTTATCAGGGTTCCCTTGTTTACAGCTCTATTTTTCTCTTACTGACTTCATAATTCTCTGTTTATTTTTGACATTTTCCATTCTAATTATGATATGTCTTGGTGTGGGTCTGTTGGGGTTCATCTTATTTAGGACCCTTTGTGTTTCCTGTACCTGAATATCTGTTTCTTTCTTCAATCTTGGGGAGCTTTCAGCTGTAATTTTGTCAAATACATTTTTAACCTTCTTTGCTCTTTCTTCTCCTTCTGAGACCCCTATAATGAAAATGTTGGTACTCTTGTTGTTATTACAAAGATCCCTCAAACCGTTTTTTTTTTTTTTTTTTAATGTTTGCTGTTCTGATTGGGTGATTTCCATTATTCTATCTTCCAGATCACTTTTGTGTTCTTCTGTATCACCTGGTCTGCTGTTCATTCCTTCTAGTGTGTTTTTTTTATCTCAGTTATTGTATTCTTCATTTCCGACTGATTCTTTTGCTCTTTTCTAGTTCGCTATTAAAATTCTCACTTTGTTCATCTATTCTTTTCAGTTGGGATGTTTATAACTAATGCTTTGAAATCTTTATGTAGTAAATTATTTCTATTTTATTAGTTGTTTCTTCAGGTTTTTTTTCCAATTGAGACAAATTCCTTTGTCTTCTCATTTTTGCTTATCTTTCCCTTCTCTATAAGATTAGGTGAAACATTTACCTATGGTGGTCTTGAGGGAGTGTCTTTATGTGGTACCATTCCTATTCAGTCTGTGTGTGCTCAGTGTCTTTGGTGGGAGAGGTGGATTTAATGTGAACACAAGTCATGTCTTTCCTCAGAGTATGCTGGCAGCTATTACCTTAGTAGGAGATGGGGCTGGAGATGGAGGGGCTAAGGTCAGAACCAGTTATGAGGTGGCATTCCTCTGTGCTATTGCCACCTTATCGGGATAGGGTATCAGGTCCCAAGTTACTGGAACATAAGCCCTGAGGTTCAGGTCCAAGGTGGCTCAGTTCCCTTTAAGTGTGAACTCTTCCCACTCCCAGCACCAACACTCTCAGCCCCAGAGGAGAGTAGCACTGGGGCAAGAGGGGCTGCTGTGGGGATTCAGTAAGGCCAGGGCACAGGGTGTAGTGGCCTCTGATGCACTACCTGTGCAATTCACAGCAATGTCTGCCCCTTTCCTGTTCAGATGCAGCTTAGGGTTTGAGCCACCACAGCATCTGGTGGTAGAGCTTTTCCCTTGGTTGTGGCTCCAGTGTTGAACTGAAATGTGTGGCAAATGGTGCTAGAGCATTCACTTGGCTCAGGCTTGGGTGTGTGCCAGGGAGGTGGCAGGAAAGCAGTCAGCCAACTTCATGGTTTCAAGTTTTCCTTTCCTCCCTGCTTTGGGACCAAGCAAGCATTTGTGCACTCCTCAGGAGCAGAGTCCAGTGTCCAGTCTTCCTATAGCCCTTACATTAGTCCCATCAGCACTCCAACCAGGCAAGGAGGCGCATCTTTCCTTTGTGGGACCCCAGGCGAGAGCACCCAATATGCGGCTTGAACCGCTCACTCCCCAGGGATGGTCTCTGCACATGTAATCTCTCTTTTTCTCTGTGTTCTCTCCCAGGGGCATCTGATTGCTTCTCTTCCTTTTCTACCTGATTCTGTGTGTATCTTTCTTACAGCCTTTCTTGTACAGGAGTCTTCCTGCTAGTCTCCAGTTAGTTTTCAATGAGAATCTTTCCACATGTAGATGCATTTTTAATGTGTCCCTCGAGGGTAATGATTTCCTCACCGCCCTCCTCTTCCATTTTGATTCAAGTCCAAAAAGAGGCTTTTTGAAAGTACTTTTAAATTTAAAGGTCTACAGTAATGATATTGGTATAAGATGTGATATTTTTCAAGAACCCTACAATGTTTTAAGCAATCTGTAGTTTACAAAAATCACAGTGGAATTGGAAGTACAGAAAATAAAAAGAAAGAAAAAAATACACAATCAGGTCTGTAACACCGTATAAAAGTCTTTATCTGAACACCCAACAAACACATCACTCCCAAACACTTGCCTAGCTTAGTTACTTTTTCTGATGGGTTTGTTTACACTTGTTAGAGCACAGCCACCACCTACAGTGCTAAATTCAGCCTTCAGATACAGACTGGCATCTCCTTTTGATTGACATGTACTTGCAAGAGCAGAATTTGACCTGCAGTGATTCACATGGATGGGGACGGGTGGAAAAACAATCTTCAAAGAACTAAAGTGGCCATGAAGCTAAGGCACAGGAGAGGAAATGGTGAAGGGGATTAAATGGAATGAAAAAGGGATTTTGTACAGCAGCATTGTGGGATCTCTTACTTACACTTGTTGAACAGTAAGAACATCACAACTCCCTGAAGTTCCTAAATAGCATTCTTAACTATGAAGTCTGATATTTCAGGCATTCCTTGGACAAAGTAGTATTGGCTTAAATGTTGTCAGTCAATAGAAGATACTCTTTAAGGGCTGTCAATGACTGACACTGATTTTTTTTCACTGCAAAAGAAAAATACCACCCTCATCCTTCATTTTGACTAATATCTCATCCAATGTAAAGAGCCATAAGAAGGGAAAGAGAGAAATAAGGAGCCTATTGAGGCTGCCAGGGCTCTCCTTGTCTTTTATATGTAGTTAGGAAAGGGTCTCAAATGTGTTCCTACCTAACAAACATCTTCCAGAGAGAGTAGCTCTTATGGAAACCTACCCGAAGAAGTAAAATTATACTTTAGAGGCACCATTTAGAAAAGAGATTCTTTTGAATTTGCAGTGCCATTTTTTAAAGCAGAAGACCTTTTTATTCTATTTGATTAAAAAAAAAAGGCATTTTATGGGATTTTTTTCCCATAAAATAAACTGAAAGACAAAAAAACAAATGAAAAAAATAAAACAAACCCCTCCAAAACAAAAAACACCCCAGAAATGACAGAGCAGAACCCTCTTCTCATATGAAAGTGACATCTAGCCCTTTACTGCCTTGGCAGCATGGAGGAAAGAGAGAGCAGGAGTTGTCAAGACTGCCTCAAAAAGGGCATAGGCCAGCTATCCTTTTCTGAAGAATGGGTGCAGTGAGGATAGCAACATCAGAGAGGCTTCTCTCTACATGCATGACATTTTACCATATGGTAATCACATCAAAACACAATGACTGAATATTTTCCCTAGACTATGATCAACAATGTTATTATACCTTGCTTTTAAGAAGGAATCATGTGGGAAAGATAGAGAACATGGCTAAATTCCTCTTTTACTTCTATGAGTGATAGTAATGTTTTCCATTTTTACACATTTATCACAAATTAAAAAAAGAAAAGTGCCTTTAGGCTGAATGTTTCTTTTTTTTATTTTTTCAATTATTAAGGTTTTCTTTTTTTTAAATTTGTGATGGTTCTTAAATTATTCATGTAACAAATATAATTTATTTTTAATATAATATAATTTTAATTAATTATATTATAATTAATTTAATATAAATTAAATATAATATAAATTTTATCATGTGCTAGATATTTGTGCTTCATATTCAGGAATGCATCAAAGAACAGAACAGATACAATGTACTAGTGCAGTTTACAGTCTTGTAGGAAAGGACAAATAATAGACCCCACATATAATAAAGTAGCTTTTATTATGTTTTACAAGATAATACAGACTGTGTGAAAGAAAAATGAAGTAGAACAGAATTAGGAGAATAAGTGTTCCTAGATTTGAGTACATTACATAAATTTGTGAGTGTCAGCTACATTAAGATGACATGTGAGCAAAGTTTTGAAGAAGATAAGGCAGTGAGTCAACTGTAAATCTGAAAGAAGAGCGCTCCAAGCAGAAAGTTCAGCCAAAGCAAGTGCTCTGGGGATGGAGTGTGCTTGTCATGTTCCACAGCTCAAAGACCAACGTGCTAGCATAAGTAAGGAAAAGAGAAAGCAAGACTGAATTGACATTGGGATGGTGAATTATAACAGTAAGGCAAATGATGTTGGGCCTGGCAGGCTATTATAAGTTTTTTGCTTTGTAATTGGAATAAAATGGAACCTTTGCAGAATTTTGAGCAAAGGAGTAACATAATATTATCTCTATCATCTATCTACCTACCTATCTGCCACCTATCTACCTACTTTTTATTTAAATACCCAAGATTTTATCTATACTTACAATGAAGAAGAAAAACAGAAAAAACTCTTGAAACAAAAACTAAATTTCAGTTTCTCTTTTCTAAAGTTAAGAAAAATGATATTGAAATAACAATTATAATGAATAAGGAAGCACACAAATACGCGAAGGTTTCGTTCTATCTTTGAGACATAATACCAAGTAACGATGAAGTTTGCATTTCTGTAGTTTCCTTTCACTGAGGGTTTCCATTTTGAAAATTATTTTTGGCTCTTTCTTGTCTGACGAGAGAGATGAATTTGATACACCTCTTTGAAATTTAGATTGACCACATGAAATTCATCACACCCAAAATAACACAAGTAGAGATTCAGGAACATTGGATTACAAATCCAGGTTTTGCGAGGCCTCTGCTCCAAACAAAGCAATACATGAAGCCAGAGAAAAGAGGTGTGATGGCAATCCACACAATGAAGACCACTGCCGTGAGTATTCATTGATGACTGTAGCTTTGGCAAACTTAGGATATTTCAGAGAGTCAAAGAACCGCTACTAATTCACTAGAGTTGGAAAGCTCTGCAAGCAGACAAGAATTCCCAATGCATGTCATTCAGTATAAAGGCATCGCTCCAGCTGCTGTTAAATGAAAAACCTGAAAATTGTAAGCAAGGGTTTTACTTAGGAAGATATGGTTGACAGTAACGTAGGCATGGAGATGTCTATGGGATAAAGCGGTAGAACATCGTGGGGAGAGGTTGTCAGGGTTTGGATATATTTAAAAGTTAGAGGCTACTGGATTGATGATTTAAAGAAGTTGCAAGAGAAGGTGAGGAGGCAAGGAAATCTAAAAGACTTCTAGACTTGACAAGTGGAAAGAAGTTACTGTTAATTGGGATGGGGAAGGTTTTGGATACACCAACTTGCAGGGAGAATTTCAAAGTTCAGCTTTTAGACTTTTTAGTTTTCTAGTACATGTTGAAAATATTTTTCCTCTTTAATGTTTTCATTTTAAATTCTGTTTTTTTAATATATATAGGAGTTTTATATTCCCCCTAAATTATTTGTTTGTTAAAATATGTTTATTATGCATCTCTTATATGTCAGGTACCACAGTCACTATAAGTAATATCCTTGCTCCCATGGCCCTTATAGTCTATTGATTGGGAAAAATACTAAAGAATTGATAAATAACTATCTGACATGAATATATATATGTGTGTGTATATATATATACACACACACATTTTATTTATTTGATGTCACAGACTAATGAATGTAAGATGCATTTTTTCTTTAATAGGAAAAAAATTTTCAATGTGTGGAGGACTTTAATTTGGGCTCTCAGAAAAAGACTTTCTTGTGACAAGAAAATTGAGCTGGCATCTATATGAATGAGGAATGAGTCATGGAAAGATCTAGAAGAATATCAGCATAAGTAAGCACAATGACCCCAAAGCAGGAGAGTTTTTGAAATGTTAAAAATATGGCAAGAACTCAGTGAGGAAAGAAGAGGCACTAAGAGATGATTAGGGGAACACTCAGCGACCAGCTCATGTTCAGAACTTGTTAGCTCAGGACAAAGTGTGTTTTTCTAAATATGATGGGAAACCATTGGAGAACTTTGACTAGAGGAGTGTCAGGGACAGATTCAATTCTAAAAGAATCATTTGAAAAAGCAAGACTTATAGATACACATGTATGAGGAGTGATAATATTGGAAAATAAAAGACCATTTGAGAGGAGACTGCAATGTTCAAGTTTAGATATGTTGTTAGCTTGGACTTTGGTGGTATTAGTGGAAAATATTTCGGAAGTATTTCAAAGATTGAACTATAGACTTTGCTGATGGATTGAATAAAAGATGGGAAAGAGATATTCAAGTTTATCTTCAAGATTTTTGACCTGAGTCATTGGAAGAAAAAGGTGCCATTATTAAGATGAGGAATATCTGGAGGATACTAAGTTTAACTGGAGTTTAAAAGTGAGTTTGGTAGTATTACAAATTATATATTCTAAAAGAAATACTGAATAAATACCTGAATATACATGTCTGGAGTTCAGTGAATAGGTAATGGCTAGACTTGAACTTGAATCTATGGACTTGGGTTCTCTGGAATAAGAAAACTAGGAAGTTAGTATAGAAACATAAGGAAATGAATTTAAGGACCAAACTTCTGGAGTGTGAGAAGCAGCCAGTGAGGTTAAATTAAAATATTGTCTTTTAAAATATACTTTCCTTTTTCTTTTGAGGGACTGGGAAAAGACACCAGGTGTCCTACGAGTCGAAGGTCCACTGATCACACGTCATGGGGTGGGGGAGACACAGGTGAGAGGCATGGCTCCCCGAAGGATGTAAGATGCACGGAAGTTTGTCTCTGCCCCTTGATGCAAAGATCAAGTATCCCTGGGGCATGTCAATTCTCAAAGCACTGATGTAAGATCCTGGGTTGCAGATTTCTGCTTGATGGGCCACTGAAACTGCTGATGGAGACTGAGGTTTTAGCAGCTGGCTGGCAGTTGACCGTGTGTTTCTCTCATCTTTGTTAAGTCTGAAGGTGAGTTGTACCTGGAGCTTGCACCTCCTCAGTGTCACCAGAGGAAAGGCATGATCCCCAGAGAGGAGGCCTGGTATGAACTCAGTGATGCAGCTCTGTTTTATCAGATACCATCCCAGGCTCTGATCTCAGCAGATTCAAAGCACTGCAACACTGCTGCGTCTCTTAGCCCCTTATGCTAAGTCCTGAGCTCTAGACCCTCTTCTTGACCCCTTCTAAGTCATTTTGGCCATGGCACCTCACCTCCTGGTTGCACCCAGCACATCACTCACCATCTCCAACTCTCTCTATTTATGCTTGTCACCTGAACTCTCAAGCCCTGCTCCACTTCCCCAAGTCTTACTACAAGCACTGCCCAAGTAATATGCAGCAGAAGTGAACTTGCTTGGAGAGTTTAGACACGTCCAGATATATGATGACAGGTGTTAACTAGACTTATTTTTGTGATTATTACACAACATATACAAATATTGAATTATCATTTGTACACCTGAAACTAATATAATGTTATATGTTAATTATACCACCATAAAAAGTAAAAACAAAATAAAATATGTCTTTTTGATATATGTTTAAAGATTAAAATAATCTTTTAAATATGATGAATTTTTGTTTATATACCTGTTAATATGCAGGTCAACAAGTACAGCTATTTGAAGCATCACAATTGTTTCAGAGTGTATAGAAGACAGCATCCTTACTAAGTACCAAGTGTAGTTTTGAGATTATGTTGGAAAGCGTTTAGATGGCAATTGAAAGACTATATATTGTTGAGAATGTGTTATGAAAATGTCCTGTTATAAGCAATTGTTAGACAAAATATGTCAAACAGAGGCCAGCCCTCAAGGATTTAAAATTGAGTGTGGAAAAGAGCTTTTAAAGATAAATTGATAAACTCAGGCTGTCCCAACTCATAAACTGACCATGTTTGTAACTCAGTTGCTTGGCACTTTAAGTTCAATGTCACATAAAAATTTAGTAATTGAATACTCCACATGCTTCTCATATCAACTGCCACACCTAATAATGCTGCTGTGAAAAAAAAAAGTGTTACATAGTCCAAGCGCCTACCTTCTCCACACCACAGGCCAATAAATAGAGAGATGAGTTGTTTAGGCACGGAATAGCAACTTTATTCAGAAAGCTGGATTGCTATATATACATTACTAATAAGAAAAAAATATCAAATTGTACACTTTAAATATATGCAGTCTATTGTATGTCAATTATATCTCAATAAAAGTTCTAAAAAAAAAAAGAAACGAAAAGAAAGCCAACAGACCAAGAAGAAGGTGGACTAGTGTTTCAAATAATCATCTAAGAATCAAAGAACCATCTTAGAATTCATCATTCTTTTATACTGAAAGGAGAGGCAGTGTGGCTGGTTGTTGCAAACTTCTTGGAGCCGAAATCCTGCAGCTGTCCCTGTAGGTTTGGTCACAATGTTCCTGTAAACCTCCAACAAGACAACTGTTATTCACTGTCCTGTGACTTTGTATCTCTATGTGATTGGAAAGTGTTATACCTTTAAAGGCCAGAGCCTTGAGAATGGGTTATGGTATTTTTCAGGCTATAGGCAACATTCTTTGACAAAGGTGCAGAGCCAGCATGACTAAGCATAGGCAACAGAGTTCAAGGGTTAGAGCTAAAGGAGTCAGGTTTGTTCTCTGCTACAAAATTTAAGGTGCTGGCAAATAGGAAAAAACAAGGATGAGTGACGATTATTTCCTCAACAAGATCTCTAATCCTACCCTTTTATTTCACTGCCTGGAAGAATAGCCTTTCCATGGCAAGGGCTCATTGTTTTTAGTAAGCTTTGACTCACCTCTATATGATACCAAGTTAAATGAAATAATCTCGAGGGTAAATACAGTAAAATGGATATGAACTTTGGAAAAAGCTAAAGTCTGAAATCAAATCCCAGCTCTCCTATTAAGAAGGGAAATGTTACCTTAGGGATGTTACTTAACTTCTTTGACACAGTTTTTATTTTTGTTAAAAGTGGATAAATACTATTTTCTTAATGGGATGCAGTGATAATAAATGTGATATAAAACACATGCATACCACTCAGAAAAATGCTTAGTACATTTAGGTAGTCAGTATATAATAATTAATCATTTTTCTATAAGCACATTATCATTTTGAGTTTATAAAATATTTCAGCACTAGAAAGGATATGATAGTGGCATAAAATACACAGTGTACATTTCTGCCTCATCTATTTTACTTTTTCCATTACATACTTTTAGAAATAAAAATGTTCTTATATATTGATAAAATATTTTCTGAGTGCTTCATAAGTCTCTGCCAGTTAGTATAGGCACTGGGTAAACAACAGAAACCATGATACAAGACCTAGTACATGCTTTGCTGGTGAATACATTTATTTAAAGCTTTGAGTTTCAGCATTTGGTCACTGAGAATCTCAAGGAGTAAAGAAAAATGACACATCTCAGGGAGCAAAAAGATTTAGGAAATTCTGGAAATTTAACCATGAGATTCTGGGATATCCAAGTGAGAGGTAGGTGAGGGGACAGAAAAAAGAATCATTATTCCTAATGATGTTTGGGAGGGAAGACAATGAATATTGGGGGAAGGATGGAGCTCTCAAGAGCCCCCTTTTACTTTTCAGTTCAATACCTTTAATTCTGCCATTATATATGCCTCCTTGAACTAGCCCTGAGAAGAATTAAGAAGTCTGGATGGATTGGAAGTGAAAGAGTGTTCTTGTCAGCAATTATCTAAGAACAAGGAGAAAGAACAGCATACTGGTCTCCAAAGCAGCAGTAGCAGGGACAGAGGGAATGCCAATACTCACCACAGTGTGATTTATATTAAATTTTTTACAGTTTATGTTAACAGTCTATTGTGGTATCCTGAGGTTTCAATAGAGGCATTTTAGGTACAAGATGGGCTTACTAGACAAAGTATAGGACCTTTTACCCCTTATTCTATTTTTTCCTATTTTACTTATTTGTGTTAGCATATAAGTTTTCATGACAAAAATTGTTTCTCAGGGGAAAAAAGGAAAGAAGAAAGGATAGAAGATAGGTGAATAAAAAAAGAAGGAAGAAAGGAAGGAAGGAAGACCTCTATTCTATGTACAGATAGTACATGTTAAAAGCAGGTGACTGGTAGAAGCAATAATGTATCCAGTTTTAGAAGGGGAAAGCTCACTATACAATGGAGTGAATGGTAGTGATGAACAAAGTTTTAGGGATACGCAAAGTTGAGTTCAGCTTTGAAATCTGTTTCATGTTCAAATAAGTGATAAGAAGAGGATGCAATTTAGTGGTTGGGAGAATAAATTCACACAGATGAAGATCAGAATAATTCTCAAATATGTCCATTCTTAACAATTTTGAATGCTCCTCTGATGGCGACTAACATTTGTCCCCGTGCTTCATTCCACAAAGCTAAGGGGATTTTAGTAAACTTCTCTATTGGCCACCAATCTTTTCACCTGCTGATAAATGTGTTAACTTTCTACACTACTGCTGAAACCCACTTGGACAAATTGAAAACAATTCTGTTTTCATCAACATTGCATTACAGATGTAAAATATCATATGGGAATTATAATTTGATAAATGGGAACATTCTGGGTCCCATATTGAGTCCAGATGGTTACAGTGTCTTAATACATGCATCCATTTGGCACTGGCACATTTGTGTATCACAGTCTCTTTCTCATTTATGTTTAATGATGGATAGATTCCAAATAATGCAAGATGTTCCTCAACATGTTAAACTTCTGGTGAGTAAGTGAGCATACAGTTAGCTCTCTTTTTTCCAGTATACCTCATACTCTCAACATAACTGTTCAAAGAGGATCTGAACTTCAGACTGATTAACTGATATTTTCCAATCCCAGGCAAAGAACAGAATAAAATGAACGATTTCTTCCCTCCAAAAGAAGAAAATATACTTAATAAGAACAAGGTAAATTTTGCAGTGCATCTTAAATTCCAGGCTACTTTCTTCAGTCTACAGCCAAATGTGGAATTCATGGCAACTTCCAGTGAGGTGTAGGTTTTGGGGGTACTGGATGTTTTTGAAGATGTCTACAGCTAAATTAGGGAAGTAGGCAGATATTGCCTTCAACATGATTTGAATTTACTTATTACTTTACCTATTACCTCACCTATAAGTTTTTCCTATCTTCAATTTCCTTGTCTTTAAAGCCAGTGTTTGCAATTTATTTTCCTTGAATACTTCTCAGCTTTTTCAACCTACTCTAAAATTTGATAGTTTCCTATTCCCCATAAAATTACAAAATTAAGTTATTTGGCCTGGCCTGAAAATTTACCTGCATTCTTTATCTGTTCTAGCTTTGTAACATTATCTCTTTTTTTTTTCTCTTTTCTCTCTTTAAAATTTTTTTTCTTCCATTAATCCACCTGGTATTCCATTCAAATTAAACTTTTTTTTTCTCCCTCATGCTTCAGTGGACCTGACAAAAAGCTCTACTTTGGATGGTTACATCTTGGGATGCCTAGGATTAGTCCCTTAATACAATTTAATCTTCTGAACTTGTTCAGTATTATGGTATGACTTCCACTCACTAGCTACCATGTTAATATGAGGAATAGATATCAACATCTCTAAGGCAAGATATGCTCACATCCTGATACAGTTTATGTAGACTTTGTACTTGGTTGTACTAGACCAACATACCCATGTAGAGTCAGAGTGAATGACTGTACCTCTCATAACAGTAGAAAATAAACAGAACAGTATAAACTTCTTCCACCTGAGAGTGGCAAAAGGTGTTTCCAGAACCAAACTCTTTGATCCCCAACTTCATTACTTCTAGCTAAATGGAACAGACTTTCCCGCAGGCAACATTCATTCTCCAAAATTTCCTGAATAACAGAATACTGATCAATGTGCCCAGCTGAAAGACTATATTTCTCAGCCTCCATTGTAGGTTTAGGACCAAATTTTGGCCACAGAGAAAAAGCAGAAGTGTTGTGTATGCACTTTGGAAGATGCTTAAAAGGCAGTGAGGGGCATCCCTGGTGGCACAGTGGTTAAGGATCTGCCTGTCAATTCAGGGAACAGGGGTTAGAGCCCTGGCCTGGGAAGATCACACATACCACAGAGCAACTATGCCCATGCACAACTACTGAGCCTGTGCTCTAGAGCCTATGAGCCACAACTGCTGAGCCCATGTGCCACAACTATTGAAGCCTATGCACCTAGACCCCATGGTCCTCAACAATAGAAGCTACCACAATAAGAAGCCTGCATATCGCAACAAAGAGTAGCCCCCGCTCGCCATAGCTAGAGAAAGCCCACTTGCACCAACAAGGACCCAACACAGCCAAAAATAAAATAAATAAATAAATTTTAAAAAAGGCAATTAGAAATTTATTCTCCTTCTATTTTAATTAGGCATATATTAGATGTGTTGAAATGGTCCCATAATTCTTGGATGTTCTGTTCTTTTATTTTTATTTATTTTATTTTATATTTTATTTTATTTATTTTATTTTCTATGCCACATGGCTTGCAGAATCTTAGTTCCCCAACCAGGGATGAAACCCAGGCCCGTGGCAGTGAGAGCACTGAGTCCTAATCATGGGACTGCCAGGGAATTCCCTATTTTTTCATTATTATTATTTTTCCTTTGAATTTCAGTTTGGGAAGCTTCTATTGTCCTGTCTTCCAGCTGATCAATACTACGTTAAATAGAAGTAATAAGAGTAGGCATCCTTGGCTTGTTCCTTATTTTAGAAAAAAGGATTTCAGCTTTTCACTGTTGAGTATGTTGTTAGCTGTGGGTTTGTCATAAGTGCCTTTATTATAATGGTTATGTTGCCTCTACCATCTTTGATGAGAGTTTTTATCATGAATAGATGTTGAATTGTGTCAAACGCTATTTCTGTGTCTAATGGGATGATTATGTGATTTTTATCCTTCCTTTTGTTAATGTGTTATATCAAATTGATTGATTTGAGAATATTGAACCATCCTTGCATCCCTGGAATAAATCCCACTTGGTCATGGTGTATGATCTTCTTTATGTATTGTTGAGTTTGTTTTGCTAATATTTTGTTGAGGATTTTTGTATCCATATTTATCAAAGATATTGGCCTGTGGCCTCCCTTTTTTGTAGTGTCTTTGTCTGGTTTTGGTAACAGGGCAATGTGACCTCATAGAATATCTCTGGGAATCTTCCCTCCTATTCAATTTTTTGGAAGAGTTTGAGAAGGATAGGTATTATCTCTTCTTTACATGTTTAATATGCAGAAATATGTTGCTTTTCTATACACTAATAATGAACTATCAGAAAGAGAATGCAAGAAAAAAATTCCATTTAAAAATCACATGACAAAGAATAAAATACCTAGGTATAAACTTAATCATGGAAGTGAAAGACGTATACTCTAAAAACTATAAAATATTGATGAAGGAGTTTGCAAATGATTCAAATAAATGGAAAGATATCCAATGTTCTTGGATTGGAAGAGTTAATATGTTAAAATGTACATATTACCCAAAGCAATCTACAGATTTAATGCAATCCCTATCAAAATACCCACGACATTTTTTACAGAACTAGAACAAATAATCCTAAAATTTATATGGAGTCACAAAATTGCAAAAGAAATCTTGAAAAAGTACAAAGACCTGAAAGTATCATTCTCTCTGATCTCAGAATACACTACAGTGTGACAGTAATCAAAACTGCATGGTATTGGAAACAATGGAACAGAATAGAGAGCCTGGAAATAAACCCACACACTCATGGTCAACTACTCTATGACAATGCAGGCAAACATTTACAATGAAGAAAAAGACAGTCTCTTCAATAAGTGACATTAGGAAAACTGGACAGCTACATGCAAAAGAATGAGATTAGAACATTCCTCACACCATATATAGAAAGAAACTCAGTGGATTAAAGACCTAAATGTAAGACCTGAAACCATAAAACTCCTAGAAGAGAACATAGCAGAGCTCTCTTTGACATAAATTTCAGCAATAATTTTTTTCATCTATCTCCTAAGGCAAAAGAAACAAAAGCAAAAATTAAAAAAAAAAAAATGGGACCTAATTAAACTTTAAAGTTTTTGCACAGCAAAGGATGACATCAACAAAATGAAAAGACAACCTATTGAATGGGAGAAAATATTTGAAAATGATATGACAGATAAGGAGTTAATATCCAAAATATATAAATGACCCATATAACTAACTGTCAAAATAAAAACAACGCAATTAAAAAATGGGCAGAAAACCTGAATAGACATTTTTCCAACAAAAACATATAGAGGGCCGACAGACACGTGAAAAGATTCTCAACATAGCTAATCATCAGAGAAATGCAAGTCAAACTCAGAATGAGATATCAGTTCACACTTGTCAGAACGGGTATTATCCAAAATCCACAAATAACAAATATTGGCAAGGATGTGGAGAGAAGGGAACTCTTGTACACTGTTGGTGGGATTGTAAATTGGTGTAACCACCACGGAAAAGCAGTATGATGTTTCCTCAAAAAAGCTAAAAACAAAGCTACCATATTATCTAACAATCCTTCTCCTGCATATATATCTAAAGAAAATGAAACACGAATTTGAAAAGGTACATGCATCCAATGATCACTGGTTTTAGTAGGCTTCAACCCACCTCTTTCTGACACCAAGTTAAATGACATAATCTCAGGGATAAATGCAGTAAAGTGAACACAGACTTCTTAGACAGAGAAAGGTAAATACTAAATACTGAGTATTAACACATATTTGGTAGCTAAAAGCTAAAACATACAAATGTATCTAACAAAATATACACAGACTCAAAGATGTAGAGAACAAACTAGTTACCAGTAGGGAGCAGGAAGTGGGAAGGACCAAGATGGGGGAAGGGGATTAAAAGACACAGGACAGGGAAACATAGCCATTATTTTGTAATAACTTTAAATGGTGTATAATCTATAAAAATATTGAATCATTATGTTGCACATTTGACACTAATAAAATATTGTAAATCAACTGTTTCAATAAAATTTAATTAAAAGTAAATCAATCAATAAATTTCAGCATATATCAGAATCACCTATAGCTCTCATTAAAACACATATTCCCTAGATCTGCCCCTCAGAATATCTGATTCAGAATGTCTGAGGTGGGAACTCAAAATGCATTTCTAACAAATTCTTACTTGGTGCTGAGACCCTTTGAGAAGCAATGTCTTAAGTCATTTCTTGTATGTAAGGAGTTTTCTCCTCTCCTTTGCATTTGGAACAGTACTATTGAAAAAGCCCCACAAATCATTTTATATGTAGCTTAATTCTCTCATAAACTTCATTTGAGAATGTTTGCCAGAAAATGTCACAGTATGTATGTAAAATACCTTTTACCTCTTCCTATGAGCTGTATGGAAACAATGCAAGAACTTGTAATAACAAGAACTCTTAGCAAATCTGTGAGATTGCTTCAAAATTCCCCATGCACTGAAAATAAATACTTAAATTTAATTTTGTCTAGTTAGACCTCTTGGAAATGACCTATGATCAGAGTACCCTACACTAGTTGGAAGGATGATGTCCATTAATTTAATATCTGGCTGAATAAATTATTGAAAAGATTTATACACTTTGTGGTCACTGATTTTCAAAATGTGCTACCACGCCCTTCTTCTCTGACCTGTTTTATGTCCGTAACTATTTAGGAAGTTTAACCCTCAAAACTGAACCTGAAATGCTTTCTGATTTGAGCCTCTTATTCCCTAATGCTGTAACAGTGAGTGAGTATAGTTTTATAGTTTTGAGAAGAGCCAAATATTTCTCTACATGTGTTTAATAAAGAATGAGACTATCTCAAGCCTCTCAGGTATCTTGTGATTTATGGGATAGAACTTGCACACACTATAATATTCCCTCCCTTTTCCTGGGGCTTCTTTTCTCCTCTTCTTTTAGTGCATCCTTTCTTGCTTTAGAAAATTAAATCTGAATTTAAAATTTCCTTCCTTTCCGTTTTATTTATCATTCAACTTAGCTTGATTTTTTTTTTTTGCTTTCATCAATTATTTTCATGATGGGTTACCTTTGTTTATTTTAGATCTCATTTGCCTTATATCAGTTTGCTTTTCTGTGTTGCTGCCTTTATTTCATGTTCAGAATTGTCAGCCTTCTGGTTTTTCCTGCCTTCTATTTTCCCTTTGTTGATTCTCTGGTGCTCTAATTTTGCTGCTAGAGTCAAAATGGATGTGAAACCAGTGTCTCATGTGGATTTACTGTTCTCCATGACATTTTTCTTTTATGTTTTAGTTTGTTACAAATTATCATAGTTTATAAACCCTTCCAGGCTTTTCAAAGGGTTTTGTTTTACTAAACATGAAAAATAAAAGGATGTAGTAGTTTCAAAGGGACAAATTCCCTTTTAGAAGTCACAGAGGATGCTAAAGTAAAGCAGTAGAATGGCGACTGAATATATTTTCCAACATCATGAGGTAATATGATTGCTCTTATAATGTCATGAAAGTTAATGAGGCAATTTCCTGTGGAGTGACTGGATGGCTCAGAGCAAACCTCATGGCACATTCTGAACAGAAAAACAAAAGCCTCTTTGCTCACTGGAGATTGCAGTTTCAAAATAATTTAGAAAATAGTGTCTACTTATGAAAAATTGAATCACTGACCCAAGGTTTATCCAGGGCCTCAGATACCTGGTAGTAAAGTAGACATATGGTTAGCTGGACATATTATTTTCTACATACCTTGTTGACCCAAACTTGAAAGAAAGATCCTAAGCAGTCTTTGTCCATCTTAAGATTTTGTTAGGTAGTATCTGCCAGTTTTCTCATTGGCGGGCCCTAGCAATTACTTCTGGCTCGTTAAGGAGAAAACTTTACTGAAAGCATAATGATTTACATAGAAAAGCTCCAGGAGACTGTTGATAGGGTGAAAAACAAAATGAAACAAACAAAAACTGCATCGAATTTCAAAGGAGACTAGATTGCCAGAATGCCAGCCAAAACCTTGCCAAAGAAAGACACTGTCATGGAGACATGGAGACTACTGTCACTGGGAACACTGGTTTTGTAACAACATAAATTATTCCCTGCTCTACCTTTACTTTAGACTGAAGTTCCAGGCAGGGTATTTGGCTGGTTGAGTCTAGCTTATAAACTCATTACCTAGAAGTCAGGATGGTGGCAGAAGTATTCACTTTCTCACCTGAGAGTTGGGCACGTAAGAATTCTCATGGTGGAAATTCCTTGAAGAGAAGGAAGCCAAGATGCAGGAGAGCCAATGATGAATATCTTTTATATGTATGTATTATGTATACATTCCTGAACACTACAGTTTTAGCTGTTCTGGGATTTTATAAAATTGAATCAAAATGTATGTTCTGTAGAACAGCATTTTTCTTTTATTCAATATTATGTTTGTAGAATATATATTCATACATGTAACAAATAGGTTTTTCTCCTGAATGATACTGCATTCCATTTTATGAATATATTATAATGTATATATTTATTTATTCTATTTAAGACTTTTCCTATTTTATTACTACAGACAATGTTTTGAATATTCTTTTCAATGTATCCTGACTTTCTCCAGAGTATTTACCAAAGGATGAAATTTCTGGGTTTTAGAGGATTATTTACACATTTATATTTGATAAGTAATAAAAAATTATTTCCCCAAATGTTTATACCAACTTTTACTTCCACCATCAGTTTACAAGACTTTCCATTGCACCTGCGTTTGTTGGTTATTGCCACAGTGATGCTGCTAAACAAGCCACCTCAAACACAGTGGCTGAGCATAGCAATCATTCATTCTCATTATTACAATCTGTGGGTTGTCTCTGCTTCACACTGTAGTTGCATGGGTCTAAGTTTGATCCATGTGCCCCACATTCTAACTTCCCATGGTCATGGCAGATGCATGAGAGAGCAAGGCAGTAGCACGTACGCTTTCAAAGCTTCTGCTAATACACGCACATTTCAAAGCCTTTATTAATACCCCACTGGCCAAAGCAAGCCACCAGGCTAATCAAAAATCAGAAGTGGAGAAAGATACTCCACCTTTGGTGGAAAATACTACTTGGTTACATGGCAAAGATGTGGATATAAGGGGGAGTGAAGAATTGGGACCAATAATTTATCATATGTCTGGCATTCTCATCAACATTTGGTATTTTCAAACTTCTTAAAATGGTATGTAAAGGTGTTTCATTGTGGTCATTAATGAGGCTGGCATATTTGTATACCTTCATTGGCCTTTTATATGTCCCCTTTTGTGAAGTGCCTGATCAAGTTTTCAGCCCTATTTTTTTAAAAAGGATTCTTTGTCTTTTCTTGAAAATCATTTTGTATTTTGATGTTTGTCTCCCTCCCCAACACACACACATATATTCTTATCAAGTCTTTTAACTTCTTTTGTGATGAATTTTACCAAGAGTTCTTACTTGTAATATAACCAGATATATCCTTTGATATATGGTTAATACCTTTTTTTTTTGTCCTGCTTAAGAAGTCCTTTTTCAGAGTGAGGTTATGAAAATATTCTCCTATATTATATTATCTCTGAAAATCTTTATAGCTCTGTCTCACAAATTGAGTTACTCAGTGTATCTTGATATAGCAGTTCTTTCCACTTGATCTTCTTTAAGTGTGTCTTGGGTTATTCTTGTCCTTGTGTACTTGAAACAAAATTTAAAATCAGCATTCCAAGGTGCATAAAATACTGGTATATTTATTTTCATGTATAGTGCACTGAAGTTACACAATGAAGTTACATATTGAATTATGACAGAATTTTTGTGCAATAATAATTTGAATAATTTTTTTCAATTTATAAAAATATTTTGATCTTTAGAATTTTTCTAAGTTTTGTATTTCTCTCAATGAAGGCCTCATATTTTTAAGATAAGTTTATTCCTGAATACTTGATGTTTTTGCAGCAAGGGTAATGGTGTCTTTATAAAAATTTTATTTTCTAGGCATTTGTTTTCTAACCCTTTAATAATGGAATATAACATTCATTTGTGAGATTATTTTTTGCCCACCAATACTTTTGAGTTCATTCATTAATTCTAATAATATTATCTATTAATTACTTTGGGAATTTCTATGTATGAAATAATATCATCTGTGAATATTGAAAGTCTTATTTCCTCCTTTCAAATTCTTATAACATTTATTTTAATTGCTTGCATTTAATGTATTGGCTCTGTCCTAAAGTAAAATGTTGAATAAAAATGGTAATAGCAGACATTTGGGCTTTAAATTGGATATGAAAAAGAAGGCTTTGCACATTTTACCATTAAGTACTGTTTGCTGTAAGTTTTGAGGATACTTTTTATCACTTTTTGAAAAATATCTCTCAGATTTCCACTTTAAAGAAAAAACTGTGAATGGTTACTTAGTTTTTAAATGTTTTTATGGCATCTATTCAAAGGACTCTTTCATTTTTATACTCCTTAGTCTTTAATATGGTTAAACTTTAATTTTCTAATGTTAAATTAACTTTGCCCTCATCAGATAATCTAAAGTTAATCACGATGTATTATCCTCATATGCATTGCTGCAACCATTTATTAACACACTATTTAGGGTTTTTGCATCATTATTTATGATTAAGATAGAGAGGACTTAAAGTTTCCTTTCTTTAATGGCTTTTCAGGTTTTGATATCAAAGTAACTTAAATGAGTTTGAAAAGGTTTCTTAATGTTTTATTTTTTAAATTGTTTTTATGATATTGCAAATAAATATTCCTTGCAGGTTTGGAAAAACTTAGTGGTGAAGTTTTCTCAGCCATACATTATTTCATGGGAATACTTGTGTCTACTGATTTAATTTTTGATAAATATATAAATTGTAGGATTTTAAACTTTCAATTGTTTTTGTATATTTCATTTAACTATTTAAAATGTTTCTAAAATTTTTCTATTTTTGAAACATTTTTAATGTTTGAAATATCTGTTATTTTTTCCTTTTCATTCCTGTACTAAATTATGTGCCAACTTTTTTTATATATTATTTACTTTGCACTCATTTTAGTTTTTTTCCTTCTATAATCCTTTCTAAAATAGTTTTTTTCCAACTTCTTGAATGAATGTTTAGTTTATTACTTTACTTTTATAATTACTTAGTATAAGCTTTATGACTGTATTTCTCTTAAATTCTGTCTTATTTCTTGTTTTGGCATGTGATATTTTTATCATTTAGTTCAAAGTACTTCCTAACATTCATTGTGATTTTTTCTTAAACTAATGTGTAATTTACAAGTGTTCATTAATTTTCAGAAACATAGATTTTATTTTTTATTTTTACTTTATTTTAATTTTTATTGGAGTATAGCTGATTTTAAATTATCTTTTGTTTATCAATTTATATTTTACTGTGTCATGGCTAGAGAGCATGGCCTAGATATTTGAAAAAAAAATTTTGAAATCACTACACATTTTAATAAGTATAAAGTGATAATATTACTTATTTTCTGGTCTGTTACACTTTTGAGTGTGGAAAAGAAATGCTAACCAGCTAACCCTCAAGAAAACAGTTTGAGTGAATCAGGCTGTATGGTTATCCAAACCATGTAATACATCTTCCTAAATTTTACATGGTGCTGGAAATTATGTGTTTTCTATAGTTGTTTTGTGAAGTGTCCTGTATATAAATTAGTAAATTGCAGGAAAACCAAAAAAAGAGGTTATGAAGAAGGAAAGATGTAATAAAGTCACAGAGCTATAACCTGTTTAGAATTTCCCATGTGTCATTTGCCTATTTAGAAAGGAATTATAAAAATATTCCCACCACCACATAGAAAATAACTCATAAACACATACACACACTTTTTTTTATAATTACATACCGAGAGTTTTTAATGAAATTTTTAGAAAAAAGTTTACTGCTTTCTAACTTCAGTTAATAAAGATTCCTTTATATGTGTACCTAAGCAACAGTATTTCCTAAAATGAGAAATATGGTCAATTTGCCTCTCTAGCTAATACTCTTAGATAATATTAATTTACTCTCTACTCTTTTCTAGCCTTCTCTGTGACTGTGGACCACATTAGTTCAAACCCCTTTCCCTCCAGTGTTCGGATGGCTTCAGCTTTTGGAGAGCAGAGGTGGGAAGAAGGCAATGTCTGATTACTTATTGCCCTGGTTTGCTTTACTGGTTCTCAAGAAGTCAATGGCCAGTTCCCTATACTCAAGTCCACAGCTCTCTTCTACAGCTATACATCTCTTTTGTTTCCCTTCCACTTACCTTTTCAGGCCTAGAGGTAGGAATGGCTTTCCCACTCCTGTTTAACCCAGGGTGCTTCATCATTCCTTTTCTTTAAACTCCATTCACATTTTTTATATTTCTTTTATTAAACACTTCTTATTAACCTGGTAATGACCTGTCACAACCCTGACTAATATAATATATTACTGTATTTTTTCAAATACATGTAAAATCCATTTGTAATTATAATTCATAGTTCAAAAATACTCATTCATGTAACAACTGCAAAAATCTGGGGTATCATTAATTATATATTGTACATAGTCATACTTTAGGAAACACTGTCCTGTACACAATTTATATTTACTCAGCTTTCCTAAATATAACTAAGATTTGGTTTCTAAAGAGGATGTGGAAGACATATCCCAAATAAAAAGTAGTATTAATTCCAGGAAAGTGACTTTTATATAATGCAAATAATAGATATAATCTAATGAGAACTATTTTTAGGGACAATAATATATGACTCTTTTGTAGTAATGTCCAGGAGAACTAAGGTGGATTACAAAGCTACTAAAATGCTCACTTAAGACTAGATATCAAAAAAAAAAAAAAAAAGACTAGATATCAAATTTTACCGACAGCAAATATTTGGTACATTAAATTTTCAACAAATATCATTAATTGCTTTCAAATTTATTATTTTTATCATGTTTGTTTCTCTGTTTGCTTTGAAAAAAAAGTGTTATTTTCTGTGCCTTTTGGATAACACTACTAATAGCCTTAAAATTGTCTTAGAAATTTCTTATTGTTTTTCAATATACTACAACTTGTTATAACTGGACAAATTCACGAGAAAAGCTGTCAATTACAGATCAATTCCCCAGCCCCCTTTGCCCAAAGGTGAGACTTTAATAGATTCAAGGGAAAAGGAATTAATCAAAGAAAAGTGAGAAAAGAGAAAGTAAGGAAATGAGTCTTCATTATGGATATATCATCTTCAGCATCCTTAATTGAGACAAATTTACTTTTGAAGAATCTTGAAATTTGAGCATTTGAATTTTCAGGTAGAGGATTTCAATTTTCTTATCACCTCTGTATATACCAGGAGCCAAGAGTCTGAAATCTTTGTGAACTTGAGAAGAATTTGGTTTTAGTAATGTGCCTTGTATAAACACTTATTCCTGCCTTCCATGGTATAGGCCCTTTTGGAAAACCGTCTTATAAAAAGACTGGACTGCCAATTTCTTAGCAAGCTGAAATCCTAGAAATACTGTCATGGATGTATCACTTCTTACTGAGGAGCTAATTTAGAACAGAAATGGACAGGCAAGCTGCTAACAGTAGGGTAGAAGCTTCTGAGGTGTATGAAGATAGAAGAAGAGAAGAACAGCATGCTTTTACATTAATTTGGTCCATAACCTTGGCACTAAAGTGATAATGGAAGTCACATAAGGTGTGAATGAGGGTCTCCAACCAAGCTAGTGAGGATGTTACATAATGCATCAGTTATAAAACCTCTTTCGACTACATATATATATATTGTCTCATACCTCATAGCACTTAACCTACTGTAATTGTGGAGTAGTAGAACAAGCATGGATTTTGAAGTTAGATGAGTGGAAGTTAGCGAGTACAATAGGTGAGCCGTTTAACCTTTTTGCTTCAAGTATTCTCATCTATAAAATGAGGATATTTGATTAGATTATTTGAAAGGTCTCACTGAGCTCCATAAAATCTATGGCTCTATATACCTTTAATGATCAGACTCTAAGTATGGTAGCTACAGTATAATGGAAAGAGAAGTGGATTTATTTCAAGAGAAAACAGTCCTGGTTTTGAGGTGTAGCCCTACTTAAATCTTTACCCTTCTTACCTTGTGATCTTGAGCTTGAAGCTTAAATGTGATGAGACTCCAATTTCTTTTCTTCAAAATGGGCATAATAATTCTTGGTGAAGGTGTTTTCGTTAAAGAAAAAATGGCAGAAAGCATAGTGATACACTTTCCAAACACTATATAAATGTAACAAATGGATAGTTATACATTGCTTATGGGTACTGGGTCTCAAATTAAACTTTGGTTGCCTAAATTTAGACTTAAAAAAAAAATACATACCCCTTGTTCCAGGCAGTGAAGAACAAACATAACCTCTTTTTGCTCTCTCTTTCCCTGTCAGGGATATAGTTGTGTGTTAAGACATTGGTGTAACAAGATAGTGGATCCTTGGTCATCCTGGTTGACTAACAAAGCAAAGTCCCCAGCAACCTGAATTAGACAGGTAGAGAAAGTGAGAAATAAATCTTTGCTATTATGCCACAGAGATTTAGAACTTAATTTGGCTTTGTAGTATAACTAAACTTTCCTGAGCAATAGAGGTATTAATACCAGAAAAAAAAATCTTTGTTAAATATTCCAGGACAGGGCTTCCCTGGTGACATAGTGGTTAAGAATCCTCATGCCAATGCAGGGGACATCGGTTCAATCGCAGATCCAGGAAGATCCCACGTGCTGTGGAGCAACTAAGCCCAAGCAACACAACTACTGAGCCCGCACTCTAGAACCTGCAAGCCACAACTATTGAGCCCATGTGCCACAACTGCTGAAGCCCAGGTGCCTAGAGCCCATGCCTCACAGCAAGAGAAGCCACCACAATAAGAAACCTGCGGCACTGAAATGAAGAGTAGTCTCCGCTCCCCACAACTAGAGAAAGCCCACATGCAGCAATGAAGACCCAATGCAGCCAACAAATAAAAAATAAAATAAATAAATAAATTCAAAAATAAATATTCTGGGACAGAGGGAAATCACTATGTCAAAGTAACCTAACCAAGAATGAATATTAAGCATGCTTGAACTTCAAAGAACACACAATTTAGACTGGTCCCCAGAGGGCCATGTTTAGTACTGGAGACCACCAGAAATTGAACCAAGTCCGTGTCAATAGACAAGGAAGTGCAAACTAGGAAAAGTTCCTATTAAACAGAAATTGTGTTTCTGGAGTGTCCCTTTGTGTCCACTTTTCTCCAGAAGCTCATTATTCTGGGGAAAAAAAAAAGAGCTTTTCATCTAGGGAGCAGAAAATGTCTTATTTTGGTTCCATTCATATAGACAGGTTTCAAGAGAGTTGTCTATTTGAAGTGGGACAGTAGAATTTATATATTTATATGTACACATTTATAATGATATACCCACACACATATAATTTGTGTACCTACTTATGTTAGTCTCAGTAATAAAAATATTCCACCATTGCTGGGATGTTATCTCTGTGTGGCTCATAGTATGAACTCACTAGGTATTTGTTTTATTTATCCATGGGATGAGTGAATAATTGAATGAAAGCAGTAGGTGTGAGAATGAATAGATGAAAGTATAAAGATTAGACACTATGTATCTGGGGCAGGAGGCTATAGCTTGGTGGCATGTGGATGCTAATCACTTATGTTAGAAAGAATGGGAACTGGATTTAGGGCAGCAAAATGTATGCTAGACCACATCCTCACTGGTAGACACTGGCGTCTCAATATCTTTCCCACTTTGGTCAAAATTATCTCAGAAGCTAATAGGGTGGATGAATTATTGTTACATGCTAGGATTTAGTAAACTAGTTTTTGACCCTGACACTCTTTCTCAGCTGTCTGCATGTTGTTCTTTCTCCTATACAGATTCTTCCATATTCTACTTGTTTGTAATATGTCACCATGCACCCCATGTGCCTTCATCCGGTTAAATCCGATTCATCTCCTCACTTCAGAAAGCTTTATTTTCATTCTCCCCAAACTGAATAGTTGATTTTTCTATGTGTTTCACAGTAATCAGACTTTTCTATCATTTAAGATCAGCTTCTCCTTAATCTCTAATAATCTGGAAGTTTCTATGTCTAGCTTGGGGCACATAATAATTGTTTAATAAAGGTATAATGATTAGATAAATAAATCAATAAACCTAAATCCTTTAATACTTGAAATTCAGGGACTGTCAACTTTGTTTTATTTAGTAGATTCACTTACCCAATTGCATTTCCAATGCAGAACATGGAGGTTCTATAATACCCCCAAAGTAAGGAAATGTATCTCTACTTTTGCCCTGCAAGTGAATACACAGACAATTTATGCCTTTTAAACAGTTTCTTTAGAACTTATATAAAATGTGAGATTCCTAGGATCACGCACATATCTTTGGTGAAGTTATGTAGATTAAAAATGATTTTTCCAGGTGACCAAATTACTCCGCAGTTTGTAAGACTAACCAGCAGGAAGCCACAAGAAAGGGTGAGGTGGGAGAAATCAAAGAGAATATTAAATCGATGTTTGTCTGGTATGAATAATGGTAGCATGTCTGTGTGTAAAACCTACACACAGAGATCAAACTTTCCTGGACCATGTAATGAAAGATGACAGAATCACATCCTTGATCTTAGGTAACAGTAATGCAATGACTTAATAAATATACATATGTTTACAATATAAAGTAGTCAGAAGAGTATGTTCAATGCATCGACACTGTGCCGATTAATATTAAAATTATAGGAAAAGAAAGGAAACTTATAAGAAATGGAAATTATCCAAATAGAATTTCCTAAGATCTGTCTTTCCATCTTTCTGAAAAGTTTCTAAAATAATGGCTTTTGAAAACTCTACTTAAAACATTGTAATTGGGACTTCCTTGGTGGCTCAGTGGTTGGGAATCCACCTGCCAATGCAGGGGTCATGGGTTCCAGCCCTGGTCAGGGAAGATCCCATATGCTGCGGAGCAACCAAGCCTGTGCACCACAACTACTGAGCCCATGTGTTGCAACTACACCTAGAGCCCGTGCTCTGGAACAAGAGAAGCCACAGCAATGAGAAGCCCTTGCACCACAACAAAGAGTAGCCCCCACTCACCGCAGCTAGAGAAAGCCCGTATGCAGCAACGAAGACCCAACACAGCCAAAAATAAATAAATAAATAAATTTTTTAAAAAAGGACATTGTAATCAACAGGTAAGAGCAGAATGAATATGCAACCTCTGTCAAAGAGTAGGTGTATCACATATGAATAGACACAATCAATCATAAGTCACTGCTCTGTGAGGAGATTCACTTTTCTCATCTGTCCAAAGAGTCTTAAATATAATTGAGAACGAAGTAGATTTAAAAAAATTAAGTGTACTGTGTGAATTTGAATCCTGGCTTAGACAAGTTAAATATTTTATGTCCCAATTTATGTCCCAATTTCCTCATTTGTAAAAAGAGGGAAAATAATAGCAGTTACCTCCTAAGTTTTTTGTAAAGATAAAGTGAGTTAGTACCTGTCTATCTTATAGATTGAGTGAGTGCCAATTATTGAGTATTACCTCAGCTATTAGTACAGAACTATCATTATGGAGACCTGTGTTCAACAATACTCAAAGGAGTTGTATTTCATTCATTGCTAGTGCACGAGCTCATTTAGGACTGTGACCTTGGAGAAATTTGCTCTCTTCTCTATTATATTATCCATGATATTATTCTGAAGAAAATAGTCAGCATTTGTTTTGTAGTTATCTTATGTCAGGCACTTAATGTATTAATGCCTTTAATAATGAAAAATAAATATGTAACTAAAACAGGACAGGTATATCCATACCACCCTCATTTTAAGTTTCTGGAAACTGAAATATAGAAAGGTGAATGACTTGCTTCAAGTCAAACAATTAATAAGATCAGAGGCAAGATTTGAACTCATATACCCGAAATCCATGTTCCTAATCCTCACATACCTTTTCTCTCCTCCAGTGAAGATTTCCTCTCTCTTCCTCAGTTTTTCTCTGCCTCCTCTACTTCCCCCTCCTCCTCCTCCTCCTTCTTCTCTTTTGTCTTCTTCTTCTTTCTCTCTCTCCCCCCATGCCTTATTTTTTATCCCTAGTATTCTCTCTCAAACTTGTTAGAAAAAAAAAAAAAACACTTCTTAAATTATGAAACCTGAAAAACTATTCTACTTTGTACAGAAATACCTAGCTATAACATCCATTTATTCATAAATATTAATTTTGTTTCTACTCTGAGCCAGGCTGTGTTCTATGTGATAGAGATAAAATGGTAAAGGAGCTTTTATAGTACTTTAAACAAAAATATTAACTAAAACTTGTTTTAAGTCAGGTGGTGATAAATGCTGTGGGAAAAGGTCAAGGAGAAAAGTGTTAGGGAATGTATATGTGTGTGTGTGTGTGTGTGTGTGTGTGTGTGTGTGTGAGAGAGAGAGAGAGAGAGAGAGGAGGTCATCCTCATTGCTAAACATGGGTCACAGAAATCCTCACCAAGATGATGATATTTGAGCAAAGGACTGAAGAGAAAGCAGACAGACACCCAGAGGAAGAAAATTCCAAGAAAGGGGGGGCACTGAGTACAAGCCTCTGAGCAGGTGGGTATTTTTGATGTTTTGGAAGAAGTGTAATGTGGCCGCATGTATGGGGTAGCGTGGGAAGGGAATAGGGCAAGTGGGTCATGCCATACAGAAGGAGGGTTTTGCAAGTCATTTTAGGTACTTTGGGTCTCACTTGGAATCAGACAGTTAGCCTTTGAATGATTGCTAATATAAAAGTAACACAAACTGATTCAATTTGTGTCTGCATCACTTTCCAATGCTAGGTGGGGAAGAGACCGTAGAAGGTCAAGGGCAGAAGCAGGGGTGCTAGTGGATTAGGGCAAAGTTCCTGAGAAGACGAAATGGTACCTTAGATCAAATGAACAGGGTGACAAATCAGACTCTGAGTACGTGTTCAAGATGAGGCTGAAAGTTACTTACTATAACATTATCACCCCTCCACCCCAATTATTGTGGCTGCTGCAGTTGTGCAGATTAGCTCTGGGGGCAATAAAAGCATGTAGCAGAGTATGGGTCACATGGTGAGCAGTTTCTCAATGACAGCTGGATTTAAACCTGATTTCAAGTAGTTGTACAACCATGATTATCAATGAACTATTCTTTTTATTGTATGAGCAACATCTGTAAGGATAGTATTCCACCAAAAAATGGTAGGATCTAAGGAATGGGGCATAAGACGGATTGTAGATTGGGGTGGCAAGGCAGCATCGTATGGTAGCAAGTGCAAATAATGGAAATGGTAGTGGTGTCCAGACTATGGACCTCAAAATGTATATATGTGTGTGTGTGTGTATGTGTATATATATATATAATATCAAAGTGCTCATAGGAGTTCCAGAATTAGGAGAGGCAGAAGGATCTATACAGCAGTATTAGGAGTATTAGCTGTAGAACAGGATAATAACACTGATAACTGGTGATTCTTTACCTGGGCAGTTCAAGGTTCTGCAGACTGGGAGCCCTTACAATTCTTAGTAAGCACCTGTAGAAAGAGAATAAAGAATTATAAATACAAAGTGAGGTTCAGAGTCTTGCAAATGGCCTGAGAAAGTGAGAGGCCCAGAAGATTAAGGTTTATTAGCACCATGGTAAATCCACTACCAATTACAGAATTTTCATATGGAATACATTTTATTTGCATTTCTTCCTAATGAACCTCAGTAAACATTAACCTATAAAAATAATAAAAACAGGAATTTCTTTAATTAAAAAAATTGTAAACTGTAAATTATATATCCCCAATTGTTCTCAGGCTGCCCTCTTAGGCCCTTCCTGATACAAATAGTTTATTTTTTTTAAACCATATTCTGAAAAGGTAGTACACAACTTGGGTTACTTACAATTTCTATCATGGTTTTAAAGTGAATGTTGCAATAGTTGTCCCAAATGCCTATTGAAAAGTCAAAGCACATTCAGTCTGGACATGAAATACAGATCTGAAGTAGTCTAAAAATTGGAAAAGAAGTTAGGATTTAATCTTCTAAGAAATGATGGGGAAACCAATATTACTTGATAAAGAAGAAGACAAGAGCAGGAAGTTTGTACTTGACCATGCCCCCAGTGCCATCCTTTATCTTGTGCACAAGGAAACCCTAGGATGAGGAAGGCTATATTTCCTTGCAATTAAAACCCCCTCATTCCCATAAACTCCCACCACTGCCAATGTCTAATCTGCACATTTTGTGCTTGAGTTAAAGGAATAGAAAATATATCTTTCTCAAAGTCAATTTTTATCTTTCCCCAAGTGTTCAACTTTCCAATTTTTATCGTCTCATTACTTCTTTCAATTCTTGTTTTCCACATATCCATGTCTTTTCCCCTTCCTTTTGGATTTTAATAAGGAATTAAATATATGTTTTAGTGATTATTAGAGAACAGGTTTAGCATTTCTTAGGGGGTCATTTTAAGCTAGCCTTCAGTGGAAAATAAAGAGTCATTTGACCCCTTTCGCTCTACCTTGCAAGGAAACTATTCATCTGGATTAGAGCAGCATCCTCTGCTGTTATTCCACCCAGATTCCCTGAGATTACTTGTAATGGTTCGGTGCACTTACTGTGACTTAGTGCTTAGGTAAATATACTCAGCTTTGAGTTTAGGAGATGTAAGGAAAATACATCATGTCCTAGTTTAGTTCTTAACCAATTGGATTAATCTAACTTGGGTAAATTACTCTTCCAACATATTCAACCAAAATCTCTGGGTCTTGTAATGAAGCTTAGGGCTAAATATCTAGGTAATAATTACATGTCACTTTACCAGGTACTGCCTTGGAAAAATGTAGGAATGATCAATTTTCATATTAAAATCTATTCTTAAGTGTATTTGAGTTTTGTAGCCAACAGTCTAAAAGTTACCTAACTTTGCTTTCCTTCTAAATAGAGGTTATTAACTTGAAACCTAATCATAAAAGTGTAACTTTTAATTCAATTGAGCAATAATGGAAGGTATTTGCCAGAAAAGGTCATCTGGCACCAAGCTAACAACAAGATTAGCTTGCTGAGCAATTCACTCTCCCTGTGAATCCTGGAAAAGGAAAATAAAAAGGGATTTGGTAAACATAGCCACCGTCTTTTCTATGTTAACTAAGCAGGTATTTTAGTTAGCTTTTGCTGTATGACTACTCTCCCCAAATATAATGATTTAAAACAGTAACAGTGTTATTTAGCTCATACTTCCATGGGTTGTCTTGATGTTCTTGTGGTCTAGGCCAGTTCTGCTGGCTATGCTGGGCTCTCTCACTTATCTATGGTCAGCTGGCAGGTTGGCTGGTTGTTGGATGATCTCACAGGGCCTCAGTCACACGACTGGCAATTGCCAGGTATGGTGGGCTCCTCAGGTGGGATGGCTCATCTACATGTGGTCTCTCAATTTCCAGTAAGCTAAGTCAGCTTTGTTTACATGGCAATCTCAAATTTTCCAAGCATAGGCAAAAATGAACCTGAACTCTTTTCAAACATCTGCTTGTGTCACATTTGCTAACATCCCATGGGCCAAGGCAAGCCACATGGTCAAGTCCAGCTATAAAAAGTGAAGAAATAATCTCCATCTCTTGATTAGAAGAGCTTCAAAATTACTTTGCAAAAGGGCATGCATATAAGGAAGGTAAAAATTTGTGGCCATTTTTGCAATCTGCACTGTAGGCTAGTTGAATTGAAACTATTGTGCTATTGTGTTGAATTGAAAACCTTTGATGGTCACTCTCCTGCCTTTCTACCTTTCTCTTGCAGCTCTCAGAGCACATTCTTCATCTTCACAACTTCTACTTAGAGATAAATTGTTCTTCCATACCACCCTATTTTTCTGTGTAAGTTTTTAAAAATTATTGATTGGGGGGGATCTATTTGCCTTAATGGTTCTATATTATCCTGTTTGTCTCAATACATCCCTAGAGTTAAATATAGTAAAAATATTTTTTAATGATATTTATTTTCAAAAAGGTGGTATGGTAATTGAGAGTCAGTGACTACATACAGAATTATTATTTCTTTCTTCTTAACAATGTGATTTATTCTTTGTGCATATGCTTAACTTCTCTGCAGAATTTCCAGGAATCCATTGAATGATGTCCAGATTAATTTCTCTAATAAATCATAAATTTGAGACAGATGGGCAATACTTACTGGGAAGCTGGATGCCATACAGTGTCCCTACAAAGTTTTTAAATGCTGGGGCTCTTTCAAAGCAACAGGACTAAGTGATGTCATCTTGTAATATCCTCTCTGAAAATGGGGTGAAGGTCAATGAGTGAATTGTTTGTAGTTGGCAGTGAGATGATGTCTCTTATATCATGATCACAATCCATTACATGGATTCAAATTGTCAAATTACTGGCCAAGATATCAGACCAATTGAGAGGAAGGGGGAAGAAGAAAGAGAGAAAAGAGAGAGAGAGACAGAGAGAAAGAGAGAAAGAAAGAAAGAAAGAAAGAAAGAAAGAAAGAAAGAAAGAAAAAAAGAAAGAAAGAAAGAAAGAAAAGAAAGAAAGAAAAAGAAAGAAAGAAAAAGAAAAAGAAAGAGAAAGAAAGAAAGAAAGAGAAAGAAAGGCAATTTACTGTAGATTTAGACATTTACCTACGGTACGGTTTTCCAAATTTTGTTTCACAGATCGTTAACCTTAAAGATGATTGGAGGGACTTCACTGTGGTCCAGTGGTTGGGGATCCGTTTTCCAATGCATAGGACATGGGTTCAATCCCTGGTTGGGGAACTAGGATTCCTCATGCCCCGGAGAAACTAAGCCCATGCACTGCAACTACTGAGTCTTCATGCTCTAGAGCTCCGTGCACCACAACTACAGAGTCCATGCGCCACAATTACTGAAACTGCACACTCTAGAGCCCACATGCCACAACTAGAGAAAAGCCTGTGTGCCACAACGAAGACCCCATGCACCCCAATGAAAGATCCCACATGCCGCAAGGAAGATCCTATGTACTGCAACCAAGACCCAAAGCAGCCAAATAAATAAATACTAAAAAAACAAGATGATTGGAGAAAAAATTTTTTAAATGGAAAATCTTGGAGTAACATAAGGAAATAAGTTTGAAAGATAATACCTTTGATTTTTTTTCCTTTTAGATATTTATGATATATATCAGAATAAGTAATCTGAGACATCTTTTAAAAATAAGCCAAACTCACCTATCTATATTTACTGCTTTCTTTTTAAAGAACATAGTAAAGCACTTCTCAAATGAAATTGATCAGACTGGCTGACCGTACTCTGAAGAAAAGAGCTAGACTGGGAGGCGGGCAAATTACCTAATCTTAGGCAGTAATGATGGCTGTATTAGATTTTCTTTCTTTATGGTATTATGAAACCCAATGTTCCTCAAGCTCTTTCAAATGAGGAAAGTTGAAAACTTGTGTAGAGTACCTATTCAGGAGGAGCCATTAACAAAGATTTTGGTGATCTGAAGGAGGAGAATATGGGACAAAGGAGTGATTGGAAGTTTCAGTCCATTTTTGGTCCCACTATCCAATACGTTGGATTTCCCCCCACCTTTTTAAGTGTGTGTTTTAACATATGAAAAATTCTGTTGAAATCTTAGGATGATTTGGGGAGAACTCATATAAATAAATATATAAACCATTCTCTAATCTTTGCTTACTCACACTGCATAATTAGTAGTTGATTAGGCAAAAAATATTTATAATGCATTAACATTAAGATACAAAAGCATGTAATGTATTCATTTGTAAAATGTGCATAAGATTTTGCTATACAAAACTCTTATGGTATGTGCCTCATGACTTACCTGAATTAATTTTGTATTATGTAACAATAATTTAAAATAGCTACTAAATATTAAGCCCTAGACATTCCTGATTGTCCTTTAGAGTTTTCATCTATCTCTCACATAAATATCAATCCATTAGCTATATATATTCATCTCAAACAACACTAATCTGATCAAACCATTACTCCCACCTGATGGCCATGGACACCTTCACTCACAACACTGACCTTCTTTCTACACACATATATCAACTATGGTATTCAGGGAGAATAATAAGAAATAGTAATGACAGTGTTTATTCTTACTCTTCAACTCATTACAAAATGACTTCCACTTTAGATAGGTCTGCTTCAACTCCTGAGAAGACAGTTTTAGACCCATTTATGATGTGATAAAAACAGAAATTATAGATACACATTAACTACCCTTCTTTATCCCTTATTGCTGGTCGCAAGTCATAATACGCTCATCTTCTAGAGCTAATAATGGTCACAATATTAGTGACATCCTTGCATTATGGCTTGGCAGCATTGTGAACCTGGAAAGGCACCTGCCTACAGAAAGTCTAAGGTTTTGGGTTGGGTTTCAGAACACTCATGAAGTCAAAGTGCAACCCAATACCTATTTCTCCCCTCTACTCTGGGATTAACTTTTTATATTATTCTCCTTGACCTCTGTCTATATATTTTGTTCCCAAAATATCAAATCATAGTTGACACCCTCTAGTCCATTTTGCCCAAAGCTGCTAAAGCAGAATGTGAGTTTGTTTTTCATTGGCTTTTTACTCTTAAGGGTCACTCAAAAAAGGAAAAGACCTAATCATAATTATCTCATATTTTTGAAATATTATAGATTGACACATTTGGTAATATTCAGAAATTAAGTATTTATGGCAGATAATGCTGACCAGTACCAGTTTCATCTCAGTCATTGTATATTTTCATTCAATGCAGACAAAAAGTAGTGATTTATTTTAATAGTCATCTACCACGATACAGGAAAGTAATTACAAATTCTGTGGGAATTTCCTCATTCACAGGAGGACCCATGTTCATTTCTTCCTACCTCAACTCAGTGATCATATAATACTTCTCCATACTGCATCTTCCAGTTAAAATACTTACATATTGAGATGCAAATCTGGTCACAATGAAAACATCTTGTCACATTTATATAGAGGATATTTAACATCTCATTGACTATGTCATCAAAAACATCTTATTTCACATCAGAGAGGCCAAAAGGATCCCTGATGTATTTTTTCCCATGTAAGAGATTTCTCAGGTCCACAAAGATGAATTCAAGCCTTTACCAAATAAATAATCATAGAAGCTGTGGAACTGCACTTTTTTTTTAATTTCAGAGTTTCCAAGATTTCTGGACTTACAACCTAAATACAAGGTATAACCATAATATGGTCACCTCTTTCAATCCAGAAATTTTGTTGGGAAGATAGATTTTCTAAGCAAATGACCTGATGCAATAAAGGGCAAGGAAAGTGACAGATTTATCATTCTACTTAAAGCAAATCTAAATGGTTAGATTTTTTCTGTTATACTTTTATCTCCTATTTAGTATATTTTCCTATGTCAATAAAACTTTGCTTGTGGAGAAATGGAGTGCAATTCCAACAAAATTCTGTTATTAATTTTAATGCTATACAGTCAATATTGAAAAACTCTGGAATAAGGCCTTGGTATAAAAGCATCTCACTTAACTATGTTCTTAAAGAGGGCTGTGTTTGCCCAATATATAGCAATGGGTCTGGAGAGCATTCTAGCTGCCAGCCCCCGTCCCAATCCCTGTCCAACAGAAACCCACTGGGACAGACCATTGAAATCCCATAAATAGGCTGCCGCATTAGATGTTGGAGATGATTGATATCACAGAAGTATATCTTGTGAGACACCCCTAATTACAAAATAATTGTAATCATTTTGAAATAAAATAATATTCCCTCAATCTGAATCTAAAACTACATTTCCATCCTACTTTGTGCTTGAATGATCTCTAAATGCCCCTTTTTACTTAATGTAATAACCATCAGCTGAAGCATGTGTCTGAGATGGAAATTTCTGAATTACATTAAATGCTTTAGGACTAGAGAACATGCTCATATTTGCTTAGAATTATCTAAACTATATTGAATAATACATATTTACCTCTAAGCTAAGGCATTTTAAGGCTAATTTCAGCTTGAAGGTCCCTTTAAAAATGGAATCTCTACTAGAAACTCAGACAAGGGCCTAAAAATAACTGTGCTAAATGGTTAACTGTGTACATAATAATACTATTTATTCAACATTTTCTCCTTTATTGTTTACATTCTAGCTAGCAATCTTCAGCAAAAACATTTAAACACAGGACCATATGCTGGTAAGAATGCCATTTTTGAAAAATGTAATTTTTTTTTTCTTGCATTTTGACTTTTGGCCTCACTATCTACACAACCATTCTTCAAAATAATTTGGAGAACTGAGAAGTTTCAAGGAGAAAAATGGAAACTTGGAGAACTTTATTGAGACATTTGTACTAAGAATAGTCAGAAAGGAAAAAAAAAGTATCATTTTTCTAAAGACCTATCATCTTGAGCTGTGATCTTATCAATTCTTAGTGACTGAGTAGGGTCAGTTCCTCTTAGTGCTTGAATGTGAGATCTCAGGAGATAATACAAAGGATTGAAAGAAATGGTGTTTGTGATTTTTAAATAAGTTGTAACTTTATTCTTCTTTCAGATTTCATCCAGGGCTCATATTAGAGTTAAGAAAACTATTGGCCATGTTAACTTGAAAAATAAAGCTAACAAAAAGCAATATTTTATTAGAAATTCCTGGGTATTTTTTTAAATTCATTTGTGTTTTCAGTGCCGTTTATCAACTGACATGTCATTATTGCCTTTGTCACATTTGACACATTCTCATTACAAAATTTCATATTCTATATGCAAAATAAGTTTAGGAAAACTACTTACTTCTTGATCCAAACTCCTGTCCCCATATCTGGGTTCAGGGCTCTTTGTCTGTGCACCCATTAAAGTCTGTGTTTCTGAATTTGACCTTATCCTAGCTCTATTCTCACACCTAATGAGATTTATTTGTTTGTATCTCTAGGGGAAGTGAAATTTCTGTGGCACTAATTCCTGACTTCCTAATACCTAATTGAAGACTTAGCCTAGAGTAGGTAGTCAATAAATATGTGTTGAATATATGAATTGATGAATGGATAATACCAAGATAAATAATAATGCTGCAAGAAAGTGAAAAAAAGGAAGGGCTATAATTTTGGAATTTTCAAACCTATAAACAATTGTTCTCCAAAACCCATGACAAAATTATGACAGGATTCTTTGCTATTCTTAAGTGTATTTAGGTCTTTATTCCATACTGTTTTATGAGTTTATTTTCAATCTTAGATTAAAAAATATCCTAATGGAAGTAAGTGTTTTCAGACATAAAATTGTAAGTATATAGAACAGACAGCAAACTCAATAACATGATTTTAGAAATGCTAAAATATTTCTTCTGATAAATGTAATTGTAATAGGGAAGAACAAATCTGACTCCATATTAGATCTGTTTCTTTTATTTTAACCTTTGTATTCTATTGTTTTTGCTACAACTGAATCACTAAAGGGATGTTGTTTATGGCTTAAAGTATACATAATGGCCCATCTCTGGGAACCCTGCCTTCCATGCCTGCACATTAACTTAAAATATTTTTATTTAGCTCACAAGAAACATCCTGACCAAGCCCATCTGTGAATGGCTATAGGAGAGGAGAAATTAACACATCCCCCCTCCAGAATCTGGATGGAACCAGGAAATATTTGCAATGATATATCACCTTTTATTCTTGACCTCCTCACCTCCCCTTCTTTGTTCTATAAAAGAAACTAGCATCCAAAGCCAGGTAAGATGGTTCTTTGGTACATCAGTCCACCATCTTCTACGTCTTCTGGCTTTCCAAATAAAGTCGCTATTCCTTGCCCCAATAACTCATCTCTCAATTTATTGGCCTGTAGTGCAGTGAACAGTATAAGCTTAGACTCAGTAACATAATTATTCCAGAAATTAGAGGATTAGATTTGTGATTTATAATTTTAAGATTAAACCTTTAGGATACATTAGAAGAGTCATTTACCTTATCTCTAATGTCCTTTCATTTATGCCAATGAAGTAAAGAATGGTTAGTAAAGTAGAATAGAGTTGGATTCCAATTCCCAATCCACGTATTTACTGTGTGGTACTGAGCTTGTATCCTAATTGTTTTCTTTTGCATCTGTTACAAACCTGTGCCTCATAGAGTAGAAGTCCAATAAATTATTGTAGTTCAACATTTTTTTCACAGGTATTTATTAACACATTTTTTTTGCAAAACTATGGTACCCATTTCCTACTTTTTCAAAAGACAGATCAAAATACTGGTTTAAGCTGAAAAAAAAATTTTCTTGGGATTACTTATAAATTCAATGCTCCAGATCATTAATCAAAGCCATATTTTTTGGCATCTGTTTCATTTTAATAGTAATTAACCAAGTCTCATGTAATAGAAATTGAAATTAACCCCTCCTCCCACCCACCTCCCATAAAAGAAATTAAAAAAAGCCAAGAGACTTGAAATACAAGGGATCGCAGCAAGATCTGATCCTTTCCTCTATTCATACATCTGGTTGTGAGTATGAGGTGAAGGATATGAACCTGTGAAGAGAGACTCTTAAAGGAGGTAATTTTGAAAGCTGTTGAAAATCTCTCCTAATGTGGCAGTAGCTCTTACCTTGGCCTCAGAAGCTTGTCCCAAAACAAGTGATGTCAAACTCATGCATACTCTAACAATTTTGAGCTTCAGTCATTAGATTTCAGAAAACATATGCAAAATACTCTCCAAAAATCAATTATACAGCAGAATAATACTGATATTGAAATATTAATAAAGGTCCTAAGAGACTGTTCATTTATTTTTGCTCCAAATATAGTAAATTTCTCCTCATGTATTATACATTGTTTAAATTTGTGTAACATAAATAATACATAACTAAGTAATTTATTTATCAGAAATACACTTTTGGTTCACCTTCTCAAGTTCCACAGCACGTTGTTATTCATATTCCTCAGGTAGCTAATCACCTGTGTCAGCTGAGTATTGGTCAATATGCATAAAATGTAAAATCACTAGGATGACTCATATCAATATTTGGTAACTGATAAGAGGCATTAGAATGTTTAATTTAAAAGGAAAAGTAAATGTGCATGGATGGATCTTCTTATCATATAGTTCAATATGTTTTCTTGTGTAAATGCACTGCATTATTTTGAATTTAGTACAATGGTAATATAGGTAAAATTCCAATATTGAAAAAAAATATATGCATAACAAAGTTAAAGATCTAAGTTCTTCACAGAGTAGGTAATATTCTTCACTTGATTTGAAGAAATAAACTCTTTGAAATGAGATGCAATGTCTTGACAGACATATTTTACAAGGATAAGTCTCATTAGTCTCGAGGGATTCCAAATGAAGTTTCCAAAATTCATCAGATTAGCCAATGTTAGCAATAGTGTATCTAAGATTTCTTGGTATATGAACTAATCTGGAAGAGTCTTACAGATTATCATTCCAGTGAAATTCTTCCTTCTCTTTTACTCTCCAGGAGTTAAAAACAAAAGCAAACTATGTCCGTGTTCTATTCAGTCTGAATGGAATCAAATGGGTTTGTTGATTTCAGCTTAATTTTATTCTCACATGAGATGTTATGGAATAAAATCAGAAATAAGTTGGCACTGTAGTTACAATTCTATTCCCAGCTTTTAACAAGATATTCATGGGATTTAGTATTTCAATAGATGTCAGGAAACAGGGGGGAATGTAAGTCAGTATTATTTTTTTTCTTAAAATAAATTTTACAAATTGGCATAAGCAGGGGTGTGGGCACAAAAAAGTTTTTTTCTTAAGTAAATACCAAATCAAGAAAATGAGTATCCACTCCTGTGTGGAACTCCAATCTTCTGGATTCTTCTTCATTGTTTTTTGACTTCCCTCAGCCCAGAAACTGATACAGTTCTAGTCAGCAATACATAAAACCATTATGGAATAGTAATAGTGACAATACTATCAATACATTAGTATACAAATTTACTGAGCAATTATAAGATAAAGGAGAAATTTAACTTAAATTTTCATTTAATGGATTAATTTTGTGGATTAGTTTTCATTTAATCCACAAAAAAAAAAAAAAACACTTTAAGGAAGTTACTTTTATAATCTGCATTTTACAAAAGAAGAAACTAAAGCAGAGAGTGGCCACATGGCACATCAAATGTAAAACAGCTACTGCTGCAAAACCAATGTTTAAACAAAACAGAATTGCTTAATTATTACCTTACATTAATCCCTTATCTCACCTTTACTGTAATTCCTAGAATCAAGGACCAAATCTTATTTATTTTTAACATTCCCAGTACCAAATGCTGTGTAAAGTTCATAGTTGATAATACTCTATTGATGGGAGTGTGCAACATAGTTTTTCCTCAGCAGTTATGCATTATCAACTATGTGCTTTACAATGACCCCCTTTGACTAGTTCTCACTGACCAGGTGTGAAGGAGTTTTAGTCTTTCAACAGTAATCTGTTCTGCTGCTAATTATTTTGTTTCATTACTGGACTTTTGCCTACCAGGTTGTTGGCATTTCATCCTGTATCCTATTTTGTATTGGCTGGTTAGCTTTGTCAACCAGCACACTGTCTTTTCCTTTGGTTTGATCATGAAATGTCTAATTCCTAGTTGAGGAAAGACTCTAGATCTCACAGTGGAGCAGAAGAAACTGGAGCATCTTGAAGCCCAATGAGGGCTGAAGAAGTTCAGGGGGCTAATTTTGCCATTTTTTCAAATTTCCTGGATTTCTCTTTAATCAGGTTATGACTGTGAAGGGCAGTTTCTCAGAATTTAGTTTTTGCAGATTGGTAATGTGACAGATATGTTCCAAGTTTCTTAAGAAAAGACTAAAACTCAGAGTCTAGAGGATGTAAAGGGCATTCATTACAGGGAAACTGAAAAATTACCTTCATATGACTTTCTCTACCTTTTTCTGCTGTCCTTCTTATTAATCCCTCTCTCTTCCCCTACTGTTCCTCTTCTCTTCCTCCTCTTTTTTCTGCTTTCCATCTTTGCTTATCTACAGCCACACACATACATATCTACAAATCTCCATACAGATATGAAGATTGATTGATAGATGATAAAAGGACAGATAACTAGATAGATGGACAGATATGTAAATCAGACTATTCTGGGGTGTTTCATTATTTCTGTAGAAGACTACAAGATCAGAATAATTCACTAGATGACAAATAATCACACATCCTAAAACTAGGTGCTTGAATGAATGTCTACAAAGAATAAAGATTGTGCTTTTGTTAATGGTATTCTTTACCTTCACCTAAGCTACTTAAGTAAAGTTGAAAAATTCACTGGAAGGTTGAAGAAACTGATAGCAAAAATGTCCTTAGAGAGATCAAAGTGCATTGTGACCACTTTGTGGAGTTTGAGGAAGCAAGAAGTTGTATTGGAATATGCCAGAAGAAAGTCTCAATCAGGTAGACTGACTAGCTCAGCCTGAGACAAAAGAGCAAAGAGAAAAAAAATTGCATTAGCATAAACCTGCACCTACAGGCTCTGCCAGGATAAGGAACCTGCGTGTGACAGAATTGACTGTGGGTTACTTTGGGAAGAAAAAAAAGTTCTATCAAAGATAGATTCATGATGCGTTGTGACTTCACCACAAAGTAACCTGAGATGGAGCATTCAATATGGAGTTGATAGGTTGTAAGATGACAGCTGAAGTGATATTCCCAGTGCCAAAGGAGGTGTAGGGAAGAGATCTCCAACAGTGTGTGTGTGTGTGTGTGTGCACCCGTGCCCACACATGGGCGGGTGAGCACACAGACATGAAATAACAGGAGCTCCCTTTGAAAAAAAAGTTCATTAAATGTTTGGGATCAGCTGCACCCAGATTACAATGGTAGCGGTCCACTAAAAACATTTGTCTCCCTTTTGTTTCCCATCTGCCCAATCCCTGTTCAGGAGTTGCGTTAAAGAGCAGCTAAATGAGAGAAAGAGGAGATGAATTGGGAAATAGAGAAGGGGAAGAGCCAACTTTGCTTTCTTTATAAGTGTAGGTTTCTTGGGCTGAGATTGGCTCAAGGTACACAAGTGATAAGTATACAGATGAGACTGTGAAGTTTTTATATTTCTGGACTGAAATTTGTACCTGGCAAAGAGAACATTCACCTGCTGTCTGGGGGTAATCAGAAAAGTTATGAGACATGCCAGGGATTGGAGCTATAGGAGTGGAGTTGAGTGGGATAGGAGGAAGGAAAAAGATGATCAGCAAGGAAAACGAAGCAACCATTTGAAAGGTTGAAGAGTTACTTCCTGTTTGACCCCTACAGAGCACAGCTTATTCAATTATATGCATAATCATGATTATGTGCCATTCACTGGGCTAATTGCTTTACATACATTATCTTCTTTAAATTTATTTAAATCCAATTGAAAATGGCAAATATTGCCTTGCTTGATAATTAAAATAGCAATGTGGAAGAAAATCAACTAAGCACTGTGGGCATAGTCTTCATTGACAAATGCTAGGCATGAAAAGGCTCTGGAAGAGAGTTCAGGCTTGAGGAAGGAGGGGGAAGTATGAAGCTTCAGCAGGAAGATGTCTATTGAAGTTCAGCTGGTTTCAAAAATGTGAATAGAATTGTTCTTGAGGACTAGTAGCCATTGTTTGGGTAGTGTTTATCCAGAGTGGTGAAGAGAACAGAGGGTAAAGTCATGTACAAGAGAAATTGTCAAGAAACTGATGCAGGACACAAAATCTTGTGAAAATGATGTCTTCAGAGGGAAAGTCTCAAGCACTTCAGTATCTCTCACATGGCTTTCATATCAGCAAAACTTTGGCATTTATTGCCCCATTATGGAAAAAAAAATTCCTTTGGGTGACTGATTTTAACTTTTAGATATATGAGCAGTAGAGAGAGAATTTTTTTTAAAGGCAAATTATTTTTTTCTTGATATATTTTTCAAGCCAAGTTAGTTTTATTTGGAAGACTAAAACTACAAAAATTCAAAAAATTTTTGGGAAAAATTTCTGAAAGTTTGAATGTGTTGATTTTGCATTGTTCATGCTAAAATCAAACAGATTTCTTTTACTTATGAGTTATTATTTGGAGAATATGTTACAAGTGTTGAAGACATATCCTGTGAAAGGGTTCAGAACGAGCTTCCCTAAAAGGTATGTGGATTATTTTGGGCTGAAGATGATCAAAGACTGAAAGATCAGGAAGAGATTTTTATCTCCCCCTCAGCTACCTAAATTCATTTAGGTAGGGCGCCTGACTCAGAGAGAGAGAGAACTATTACCAGAGATAACTTTTACTTGAATGACCCATCTATATGGCAGGGCAAACATCTAATTACCAAACATCTGCTCTTCCATTCATCCTGTGAATTACCCTCCTCCCCTTTGAAGCCCCAGGCCCTATTCTAGTCCTTAGCTCAGGATAGCATATAAGCCTCAACAGCCCGACTTGCTTTTGAGTCTTATATCTTTAGGGATCCTGTATATGCATGGAATTGAATTTGATTTTCTCCTGTTCATCTGTCTTATATCAATTTAATTATTAGATAAGACAAAGAACCCAGAAGGACAGAGAAAATTTCTCTTCTTCCCAACACCTGTCATTATGATCTCTACTTCTTCAACCACATTCCTTAAGCCATCCAAAAAAAAACAGCCAAACAAACAACAACAACAAAACCCCACACACTTTGAGGGCAATTTTTAAAAATTAGCCATAACTGAATTGGCCATATCCAGTTGAGAAAATACAAGGAAAAACAAAAAGAAAAGAAAGAAAGAAAAAGGAACAAGTATGCAACTCCTCTACCCATTTTCAAACACTTAACGTGTCTCCCAGAGTATAGATAAGAACAAATTGGGAGCTTTCTATTTATATATAGATAGGATAATTTCCATATACATAGTAAGGACAAGTATTCTAAAAATATTTTATCTATTTTATGCCTCATATAAAAAAAATGTATGTTTTTAAAAATATTGGTAGCTATTTTATTGTTCTCTAGTTGTGCACATAGTCTGACAGTATCTTACACTTGATCTGAAAAAAGGGTGGTAGTTACAAGGTGAAGGCTCAAAGAACCAGATTCATCAAATACAAGAAAAGATGGATTTTGTGATTCACCATTATTTTAGGTACTGTTAAGCAAAGAAAAACATACTGACAGTTAGAACACAATGTTTTCTTATCATTTAGAATTTTTATTTTGTTTTTTTAGACTCATTTTGATGTATGCTTTTATCATACATCAAACTTGAGCACATGTAAAATGAAACTATGAGTGAAATAAAATGGTTAAAGCATTCTGAAAATATCTGCTTATTTAGAGTTTGGTATTACGGAGTCACATCAAGCCTCACAGTGGTCAATGTCAGTTTTTCCTTGTAGCATGATTCTCTGTGCCATAAAAGCATCTCCAAAGTAGCATTTCTTACATGAGTATTCCTCTTCAGGATGTTCTTCCAAACTGATAAAACCCATACTACAAGTATGGATTTGTAAGCACCTGCTTTGTCAATGACAATGACACCAACAATGCTGCCTGGATGGTTGTGATTGTAAAATGTCCTGGATTTCATAGATGTTTAGTGTGAAGGATGTGCACCTTGGAATTCACAAAATATTGTAGGAAAGCTTAATAGTGTCTTTCAAATGTACTCTTAGGAAAAAGGAACACCTTACATTTCCTCAGGACTTGATTTAGGATGTAAAATTATGGGAACAAAGTGACATTTGCATTTGAAAGATTTTCATTTAATTCCTAAGTTGTAAAGCAGGGAAACAGTATTGAAACCTTATTCATTCTGTGCTTCCTTACACTGTGGTTCTTTATTTTTTACATTCTTCTTTTTTTTGGTCTTTGCTTTGTCTCTTTTGTTTCCTTTATTCTTCTTTTTCTTACCTTTGACTATCCCAAGAATCTGAGAGCCTTCAAGACCCTCATTTAACTGAGGGTATAAAAAATAGTTCCTAATACAAACTAATTAAAATAATCATTAAACATGAAAAGCCAACCTCACCAGTAACTTTTGAGTTAACCCAGTTTTTTTTTTCTTCCTCAGCTTCTAAAAAGGATTCAAAATTACTTTGTTCTGCTGCTCCCCTGTCAATCTCTTAGGAGGTTCAAGCTTGCTTGTTAATTCCTTTGGGCTAAAGAATTCTGAATTATTCAGTGGTCATTGCTCAGTTGTTTGGGAAAGGACATGTATGAATAATAGGCACATGAACTAAGCAGATTTTAAAAATATAGAAAGCTTGAAAAAATTATGCCACATGACATGACATCACACGCTATGTATTTAGGAAGTACCACTGTGTTCTGTGTATTGTCGCTCCAGTTATTTAGGAAATATCTGTAAGAAATTTGAGGCATTGTCGAAGTAATTTTGGCTATTTTTAACGTTGTTTTGATGAATACACCATAATGAGAAATTGACCATGTAGGTTACAAGTTTATTAGTGGTACCAAGAGTCCCAAATGCAAATGTAATGAGACAACAACATATGAGGAAAACAGACAGTGTTCCCCTTAAGAGAAGCATGGGAAGTGTGGCAAACTGGAAAGGACACGTTTCCATTAAAAGTATTCAAATTCAAACATTTTCTTAACGCTTTGGACAAACACAACTGAAGCCTCAACAAAAGCCATTGCAGCCTCCATTAACTTAAAGCTACACAGTGTAAAACTTAGATATTACACAAATGACTTAAAATAAAAAAAAACAAACAAACAACTTTTGATCACACTTGCCATGGGATTGAATTAATGAAAAAAATCAAGAGTTGGAATTTGAAACTGTGATTTAAGGCCTAAAGTTAAGGCCTAATATTATGCACTATTTTGGCACCTGGGAAAACCAGGAGAGCCTGGAATGGCTTAACCACAAGTTCCCCTCTTGACTCTGTTCCCGGGGAAAAGTCCCTAGCCAAACAACTCTCCATACTAAGGAGATCAGGTACAGTTCTGGCATTTCCCTGAGGACCAAGTTTCTGTTCCCAGCTATACTGTGGAATTCTTCCAAAAAGCTAATCACATCCTGCCTAGGAATGAGAGGTCACCATATCCTCTTGATATCATAAAGTGTGCCTCCCAAAGCCCTGGTTGTTCTATCTTTCTGGGTGAGACTCTCATGGAGCCCTTTGTGGCATACAGTGTCCTCCTTCCCTGGGCCGTGGTTACCTGTGACAAATAAACTGTGGTCTATCTCATCTATCCAGTGTCATGAGTCCTGCATTCAACAATTCCCATAACCCTGGGGGAGGGAGGATCCTTTCCTCATCAATGGGGTGAAGAGGAGTCATTAAAGCAGAGGTAGTGGCCTCATGCAGAATAAATGTTCAAAAATTCCTTTGAATTATTTGTGATTGAGAGAAAGTATAAGAGTTAACACACAAAATTTCATTTGTGGCCATTTGCTACTTGTTTACAAAGAATTTAGGTACTTCCAAATACTGAAAAATAAATAACCGAACTTCACAAAACCAGTAAATCTCTGCACCATGAAGGAGAAGATGTTTTGTAACATTTAGAGTGTCAAAATTAAGTACTGAATTATTTTTGAAGGACTGTTTTGCAAGCATTTGTACCTTGGGGCTTCTGAAAAGTTTGGTCTTCAGCCCCAATAGCCTAAAACTGCCTCAGGACAGAAATGCCTCTAGTGTGCCCTCCTTTCATTATCCTGCCTCTAGGCTGTGTTAAGAGGAAAAGATAGCCTGTTTGCTATAACTTTAAAAAGTTTGCCTGTCTTGTCATGTAAAGAAAACTACTGGGAATTTATTTATGTGCTGCTTCACAAGTTTTACCTTATTACACTTGAAAAAAAAAATAAAACTAAGTCACCGTGCGTATAACATAGTTGTTGTGAGTATTAAGAACAAGATGCTTTGTGGCTTAATTTTTGCATTTGGGAAGCTTATATGTTTAATGTAAAGTAGCTACTCAACAAATATCTGCTAGCTGAATATATGTACTATAATGACCAATACACTACTGTGATAGAGTGCTAGAAAAATGTGTCAAAGTAAACTATGATATTATTATTCAGTTTTACTTATATTTTTAAATTATCTCCTTTGAATAATTTCTTACATTTGTTGTTATAATCAATACATTTCATAGTTGTCGTTTAATTGGGTCTTTTTTTTCCTTTCTTCTTTACTGATTTTTATTAGATTATGATAGTTATGAATGCTAAGGTTAGTAAGTTGTGTCTACTTGATATCACTTTAGTCTACCAACCACCGCTATGTCTTCAGTGTAGCTCTGGTCAGACCCCGACCATCGCCTGTGTTAGGGGAAAGCACATACTTCAGATGCAGCCACTTAGAACAGTGTGTTGTTTCCATCACAGTGATTAGTTTAATAAAGGGCTCAAAGTGAAGCCAGTTAAATCCTTCCTGGATCTCTCAGGAAAGAGGGATTTCCTTCTAAAATTCTTTTCATTGAGCTCAACATAGATGCTCATAAAGGTACCAAGCTGCCAGAAGATAAAAGAAGCCAAGAAGAAAGCAGAGGAGAGAGACAATATTAACGAATCATTGCAGTTTTTAGGACCAACCTCATTTAACCACATTTAGTTTTCTGATATTATATATTCTGATAGTGGAAACCAATTTATCATTTAGTTTAAATGTTAGAGTTATGTTTCTGTTAGTTGAAACTAAAATAAATTAAATTAAAACAATTACAAGAACTTAAAAGAATAAATACTTTGTAACATAGTTGGACATTTTTGTTTGTTTTTGGTTTTTGGTTTTTTGATTCAGAAAGTTTTGTGACACTCAATATATGGATAAACACCACCATGGGAGAAATTACAGCACAGACAACTATTACATGAAAATATCCATTTACTTCTCCATTACAGTAAGAGATTCAATTTATCTTCACAGAGGCAAATTTTCCATAATACTTGCGAACATATGCAAACTTCCATTTTTATAGAAACTTTTGGTTTTCCAAATACTATTCCACTGGTTATCCCATTCTGATATTCATCAAGCCCGATGACATGGTTTCAATCAGTATGATGACCACAATATATTGATGATGACGTTATCGCTAAGATTTTTGAATGACTTAATAGTTCACAATTAGTTAATGGCAAATAGATTACAGAAATCCAATGCATACAGAAATACAGAGGTTGTCACATAGTAACCAAACCACAAATATTGAATAAGTAATTACCATATGTATATGAATTTAATATATACACAGATATGTGTATATAGAAATTGTGTATATATATAAATATATGGATATATAGCTGTTGCATCATATATTTGGGTAGTTTGTACTAAAAAGTGCTAAACTTCTAATTCAAACAATTATTAATGATTTACTATTTTTGACCACAGAAGGAAACGAGCAGAAGACCACAAATAGGTTGGATCTATGGTAGGAGATTATCTGGAGATAACCTGAGAGTGAAATAGATTTACATTGGTAGACTTTTAATTTACTCCAATGTTACAGAGAGACAAAAAGAGGAAATTAGCACTTTGACATTGCTGCAAAATTTTCCTACTCTTAATATGTACAGAGATCTGAATCACAAAAGTTGTGTAAAAATGAGGATTCATATTAGAACAATTATTAAAATACATATATAATGTATATATATATAAATATATATTTTATATTCCTAAATAAATAAATCATGAGCAAGTAAAAATATAAATAAAATAAATCCTAACACATGTAGCAGGCACAAAAATGGCATTAAATCTTTAATAAGGTAATATTGATTATAATATTTGTAGAGAACATTCTCTCATGAGTTAGGTATATTGTTAAAAATTTTAATAGAATAATTTCTAGAAAAAATCTCTATAATATAATGTATTTTAAACCCTGAGGGTCACTGAATGAGCAGGAAGAGCCAAAATTCTTTCATTAGTCAAAAGAAAGTAAGGTCTCAATGGAAAAATTTCAGATGAATAATTTCTTGGCTGATGTTTTGAATATTTTGAAGATTCTGTAAAAGATGATTCTGAGATCAATTTAAGATATGCTTTTGGTAAATCTTCTATAAAATATATTTAATAGAATATAATTCATAATAATGTGATATTTTTAACACCTGAATACATCTAGAGGTAACACTGCATGTTCAGAAAAGTCATCTCCTGCAAACTGGTTTTTCTGAATTGTTGTGCCCAAAAATTAAATCTGATCAAGTCCCTATACTACTAAGAAGGAAAAAAAAATCCTGTCTTTCCTTTGCTCATAGGATAATGTCTAAATCTTTATAAATTGCCTTCTTGCTCTATCCAGTCCTATCCTCTTAGAATGTAAAATCTAGTCATTTTAAATTTTATGGCAATTTCAACAAGGCCTTTATACCTATGCAACTTTGTACACATTATTTTTCTGGGCTAAATGCTCTTGATCCCCTGTCTCTGTTTGCTTAACTCCAAACCATCCATCAAGGTCTTGTCAGCTGAAAGTTGATTTCTGTCACTATGCCTTCTTTGGCTCCCTCAAGCAGAGAGTAAATATCATTTACCCTCATTTCATGTTACTCATACTTTTAACATAACATTTCTCTCCCTGAGCTTTAATATCTGCATATTTCTCCTTGTCTAACAAGACAGTGAGTCCATCAAAGTCTAGTTCCAAGTGGATTTAACTTTATATTCCTGGTATTAAGTAGTATGTATCAGACATAGCAAATGTTCATTATTTGTTAAATACTTAAATGAATATTTGAATGACTAAATGAATGCATAAAATGAATATTTTTTCTAACTTCTTAATCTATGCTTTCAGAAGTGTATCATTTGATTTGATGGTGTATCAAAAGAGGTCTAATGAAGAAAGAGACAAAAATCTATGTACAGAAGATTTAGATACTATTATTGCATTTTGGAGCAAAGTAAATATGCTTAGAAAGATTATTAGAAATATTTAAACTGAGACTTCCATTTCCTTGATATTCAATCAAGTGTTCTTTAGAAAGTCTTTTGAAGATTCTGTTTTGTCTCTCAAGAAAAAAATGATAATAATGTGAATTTTATCATAGCTTGACAATTTGGGGTAATATCTTTTACTATCAAAGAAATTAGATGCTGAATGAAATGGAAGCACAGAGCTATGTGATGCTAATTTATCTACAATTACACTAAAATTGTCCTAATATAAAAATATTAAGTTGTTAGATTTTAATGTTATAGCACAATAAAGTATTAACCATAATAGGAAAATTGAATAAATTTGACTGTATTAAAATTAATAACTTCTATTTGTCAACTTAAAAACATGCACAATGTGAGGGTTGTGAGTTAAATTTTGTTTGGGGTAAAATGAGGACTGCACCCAAGAAGACAGCATCCCAGATAGCTCTGAGAAACTGCTCCAAAGAGACAGTGGGGGAAGGTCAGTATATATGTGATTCTGGTGAAAGGGGAGTACATGCAATCGAGCACATATTTTTTTTTTTATCAGAAAGTTTCTGCTAGTCACAAGGAGCAGTCATCACCATGAAGGATTTTAGAGTTTTTCTAGATATGAGGAGATACAAAAATTGGGCTCATAAAATTGGCTCATGAAAATATCTAACTATCTGAAGACCTGCTCTCCCAGTTTTTTCCAGAACACAAAGTGCCTTATTTCAGCTCTCCACCCTGAACTGCTTTCAGGGGGGTGTTGAAAATCAGCAGCAGCAGCAGCACAGGATTTAATGCTTGTAGAGGTAGATGGCAAGTGCCAATGGCAAGTACTAATTTGTAGTTGACATATTCATCAAAACGCACTGCTGAGAGAATTAAAAAGCAACCTACAGAGTGTGATAAGATATTTGCAATGAACTTATACAAGAGACATTTATCTAGAATATGTAATAAATGCCTGGCAATCAAGTATAAAAAGGAGACAACAATAGAAAAATGGGCAAAAGTTTTGAACAGACACTTCACAGGGAAGATAAGTAAATGGCCAAAAAAGCCTATCAAAATGTCTTCAAATTTAATAGTCATAAAGGAAATGCAATTTGTAAATCATAATATGACACATTTATCTACCAGAAAATAAAAATGAAAAAGATGAAAAATGAAAATACCAGTTGTTGTTGAGAAGAGGGAGTAAAGAAAGCCCACAATCTTTGTTGGTGAGAATGTAAATTGGTACAACTTCTTTGCTGAATAATTACATACACTTATAAGACAGAAATTCTATTCCTAGATATATATTCAACAGTAATATACATGTGTGTTCACCCAAAAACATGGACAAAGATGTTCATTGATACATTTTTTGTAATATCACAGCTTTTCAAAAATCCAGACTCTATAAAAACAGTTAAATGAGAAAATAACATGTAATACATTCAAATAATGAAATACTACAGCAATTGGAATGAATGACCCAAAACTTCACAAAAGAAGGGTAATTCATGTTCATGTTCATATATCACACACGTGTGATGTTGCGTAAAAAGCAACCAGAGCAACCAACACACAAAACACAAACTGTGTGTTTCCATTTATCTAATATTAAAAAAGGCAAAGTTAATCTAAGCTATAATGTTAGACCTTGTGTTATTAACTTATGTTGAAGGTAATACCTGGAAGAAATGATAGAAGCTTCTAGGATGTGGCAAATGTATTGTTCCTTGATTTATGTTGGTAAATTTTATTGAGCTATTGACTTAGGGTCTTTGCACTTTTTCTGTTTTTATTGTACTTCAATGTAAATTGCTAATACTTTGCTAATACTTTTATTACATTGTTTTAAAATAAAATAGTTCATGGTTCTGCTTCATAGTTTAGAGTGTAGATTTTAGTCTCTCAATACTCCTTAGAGTTTGTGGCATCTCTCTGCCATTATCTCCCCTGATAAAAATATTTTTATCAGTTGGAGTTTTGTTATAATTGATCAAATTGTACAAAAATTGTTGATTCCTAAATGTTAGAAATATGATCCTATGAAAATGTGGGGGATTATTTTGAGAGGAATACTGATGACATAAACCTAATTATAAGATTACTCATTTTTTAATTTGATAAATTTGACATAACATTTTGTAATATGTACAGCATGATACATTTATATATTGTAATATGATTGCCATTGAAGCAAAATTTATCACATTACATCATTATAGTACAATATTATTGTCTATATTTATTATACTGTATATTAGATCTCTATGGCTTTATCTTACTTGCTACAAGTTTGTGCCTTTAAACACCATCAATCTTCTCCCTTCACCTCCCATCCTCTGGTAACCACCATTTTACTCTGTTTTTTTTTTTTTTTTAAACAGGTTTGGGTTTTTTGGATTTCACATGTAAGTGATACCATACTTTATTTTTTTGAAGAACCAGCTTTCAGTTTTGTTGATATTCTCTTTTTTTTTTTCTAGTCTCTATTTCATTTATTTCCATTCTGATTTCTATTATTTCCTTCCTCCTGCTAACTTTGGGATTAACTTGTTCTTCTCTTTCTTGTTCCTGTGGTGTGCACTTAGGTTTTATATTTGAGGTCATTCTAATTTCTTAATATACATGTTTATTGCTATAAACTTTCCTCTCAGAACTGCTTTTGCTGCATCTCTCAAAATTTGATGTTTTACTTTTATTTTCATTTGTTTTAAGATAATTTTTTATTTGCTTTTGATTTCTTTGACATATTTGTTGTTTAGGAGTGTGTTGTTTAGTTTTCACATTTTTGAAGATCCAGTAAATTCCTCCTGTTGTTGATTTATTAATTTTATGTCCTTGTGGTCAGAGAAGACAGTTGGTATGATTTCAATCTTCTCAAATTTGCTAAGATTAGCTTTGCGGCCTACCATATGATCTATCCTGGAGAAAGTTCCATGTGAATTTGAAAAGAATACCTATTCTACTGCTATTGGATGGAATGTTCTATATATGTCTGTTAAGTCTATTTGTTTTAAAGTGTGTTTCAATCACAACATTCCCTTGCTGATTTTCTGTCTGGATGATCTACCCATTGTGGAGTATTGAAAGCCCTACTGTTATTGTATTGTCTATTTCTCCTTTAAAATCAGATAGTATTTGCTTAATATATTTGGATGTTCAGATGTGGAGAATGTATACACTCATGATTGGTATATCTTCTTCATGTATTGACCTCTTTATATTTATATAATGACCTTGTTTGTCTCAACATTTTTGGCTTGAAGTCTATTTTCTCTGATATAAGTATGGCTATACCTGCTTTCTTTTTGTTACCATTTGCTTGAGGCATCATATTTCACCCCTTTAATTTGAGTCTATATTTATCTTTGGAGCTAAGTCTCCTGAAGACAGCACATATTTGGATGTGTTTTTTAATTCATTCAGCCACTATGGCTTTCACTTGCTGAGTTCAATACATTTACATTTAGGATGATTATTGATATATGAGAACTTATCATTGCCATTTTTTCTGTTTTCTGGTTGTATTTGTACCTCTATTTCTTTTTCTTTGTGTTTCTGTTTACCTTTTTAAGTTAGTGGTTTTCTATAATACTTTGATTAGTTTCCTTTTTTTATATATTCTGTGTCTTTGCTCTAGATTTTTGTTTCATGATTACCAGGAGGTTTATATGTATCATCTCACAGACAAGACTGTCCTTTTCTTCTGGTAGCAACTTATCTTCATTTGTCTCTACAGGTTCTGTCATTTTCCTCCTCCTATTTATATTTTTATTGTCACAATATCCATTTCTATGCTGTGAGTTTGTTACCAAGTTGTAGTAGCTATAGTAATTTTTACTTTTTTCCTGTAACCTATATATTATAATTGTGTTTAACATCCTAAAGTTACAATTTTCTGATTTTGTCTATCATCACTCAAGGGTTTGTGTTTTTGTCTTTTTATCTCAGGTATAAGATCTCTTTTCAACATTTCTTTTAAGGCGAGTCTAGTGGTGGTGAGCTCCTTTAAATAACCTTTCTGACCCCTTCTTCTCCTCTCCTCCCAGAATATCAGTTCTTAATTTGGCTCTCCTAATGGAGAGCCTGATAGATCTTGGAGGGTTTCTTCAATGTTAAATCTTAGTTCTCTCTCCTCTTCCACATGAATCATTTCTACATTCTTATTATTCAGATGCTTTATTCTCTTTTCCATCTGATCTTCTCTATCTCCATTGCTTTCTCATGCACTCATCATCTCATCTATTGAGTTCTTCAATTTCAGAATTTGTTCGGTTCCTTTTAGAATTTTAGTCTCTTTAGTAAAGTACTCCTTCTGTTCTTTAATTTTATTTCTGAATTTACTGAATTGCTTTTCTGAGTTTTCCAGTAGCTCATTGAATTTCCTCCTAACAGCTATTTTGAATTCTCTATCAGTTAGAACCTAATCTTCTGTGATTTTGAGTTTAGTTGCTGGAAAATTGTTATTTTCTTTGTGTGGTACTATATTATCATGATTTTTCACAGTGTTTATGAGATATGCCTCTGCCAGCACATTTGAAGTAATGAGCACCTTTCTTACTTAAGGTAAAGCTTTGTTTACTTTGATTTTAACAGATCAGCAGGTCAGGGAGTAGAAGCCTTCCTTTTATTTTCCAACAGGTGGCAGTATAGTGCAAATTTCTGGTTTTTCTTAGCTGAGCTGTCCCATGACTATATTAAGGAATGTATACATTTCATCCTCACCCCCTCTGCCAGAAGTGTTGTCAGTGCTGTCTTTGTTGTTCGTTGGGGTTGCTGGGGTCATCAGGTTTGTGGTTGCTGCAGCCATTTCCAGGGTTCAGATACTGCTACGGCTGCTGAGAGGAGCACTGCAGGGGGCTTGGGTCACAGGCACTGCTGCTCTTAGGGATATGGAGGTTGTGGACACCACTGCTCCACTGGTTCAGCTGCCTCCATGAGCTCCCATACATAACCTTCAGATTTACCCATGTGTGGATCTTTCCAGCATCCTGGTGTGCTGTGCAGAGGAAACTTTGTTGGGTTATGAATGTCCTACTGGTTATAAATTAAAGGGGAGAGACAAAGGAGTGATTCATATCACATTGATGCTGATGGCACTCTCCATTAGCTAACTCCAACTGGCTACCCAATAGGCTAATGCATATTAGTCATGACAAGCTTGTTCTGATCATTTATTTACAGGTGTAGATATCAAAAACATTTAATATGATGGATAGTGTGGCATGGGGGACCTAGACATTAGGTGGCACTCGATGTCATATAGGCATTTTTTATATTGTTCTAATTGATCACTTCTTTCAGAATAGGTGCTTGATAAGCAAAATCACATTCCATAGGAAGAAGGTGCTTATAAAAACCCATTGGGTTAATAAATAAAACATTTTCAAACTAGGAAATGACTCTAGTTTATATGCAAAAGTACTTTGCTATACATACAATAAATATCAAATGTCATTCACATAATTTCAACATGACAGTGTAGAAAAAGTCTATTATTCAGCCAGCACAACAGTGTCAAAGGTTACTGCAAAATATTTCTCCTGGCTAAACCTGTTGGATGGATTCACCCCTCCTTGATGACAGTAAAGAGCAGGAAAAATATCAAGGAAGACAGCTACAAAAATACTGTAATCCTGGACAATTCACAAGAATAATATTATTGAATAATAAGGTCCACATCTACTGAGTCTTAGGATTGCTTTCCCATAGTGATGACCATCGAAGAAGCACTGTGACAAGACCACTGTATTAGTGGAAGTAATGTTTGCTGTCCAACAAGTTGACCTACACATATATAACAATTCAATTAAACAGAAGATTATGTGTCTTTCACATACACATTGCAAGATGTTTCCAGAGAAATGGACATCTGATCTACAAAGTCACTCAGGAACACAGACATATGAGATTCTGTCATCTTTAGTGCATGGCTTTCAAGTTCGAAGTTGGTGTTCATATTAGCAAAGAGAAAGTGAAAGAGCACAAACATTGAATATGGAAATACTTTGATTTTTGTATTTATTTAGGGCCAGAGCTAGGACTGGTAGCGCTGCACATATTTTTGCTCACATTATATTTGTTAGAAATCAGTCACATGGCCACATCTTATTGAATGAGAGACTAGGATTATATAGGATAATATTTCAGGAAAAAGGAGTAATCGGTGGTAGCTTGCATTAACTCTTACATCTATCTAGTTATTTGTATTAACACCCTGATAAGCACAGATGCGTTGTGTATGCAAAATCCCTGAAATGGGTCTCAGTATACTTTCTTTAGTTTGCACACAAACTCACCCCTTCTGTTCCCAGCCATTGTCTACTTGTCAAACACCCCAAATTCTCCATTCTTTTGCAAAAATAATGATAACTAAACTGCAGTTTGATTCAACTCTCAAAACTCATTGTTTTATTTACATGAAAATCTTCTCATTGTAGTATCATGAACATGATGATGGTATTCAGTCACTCAGAAAATCAGGATTGGTTCCCCTATAGAGCAGTCTTTGATTACCCAGCCAAGAAATGCATAGCTATCCCAAGATGTTTTTTCAATGCACATAGAACATAATTCAGTTTGTTGGTCTCTCACATTATCTATAAAAATGTTTCCAACATTTAGTAGATCACACTTATTATGGATTTAATATTACAAAATTTTGTGTTCTCTCTTCATTATCTTACGAATTTTTCCCCAGTCTTTCAACTTCTGCTAGTTAAAGTGAATTCACTGATTTAACATATTCCTTTTATATCAATTAAAACTAATAGGTTTAATATTTTTTATCACTATTATAAAACATGCATACATGACACATATTAAAACTAACTGAAATAACCACTAAGAGTAAATAAACACTATTTTGTAAGCATTGTGCTACTTCATTCAATGCCATAAGATCTGAAGAAGAAATTAAATGATTATCAGTTTTTTAGATATAAGGATATGAGGAAGGGAGGTCAATTACTTGCCCCAGATCACACAACTATCAAGTTTAGATATTTGACTTCAACACATATGGATTTAAGCACCAAGCTTACGCCACTGATAGGCTGCACTGATAGGCTGCACTGACTATTGTACTGAACCCTCAAATATACACATAAGAAATTGTACTGGACCACATAGATGATTGCAAATAAGGTTCATTATATCAAGGTAGGTCATCCAAAAAATTCCATATTATTTTCTCTAACTACACTTAAAGTACACTTTACCAATATTTTCATTCTACATAACCTGGCCCAAAGAAAAACTAGTGTGGAAAATGTAGAGTTTCCATTAGCAAATAATGGTAATAAACATAGGTCTATTAACATAAGTCAAGCAGCTAGCTCATTTATTTAAAAAAAAAATCTTTTCTGATTTGTCTTCAGTTTCTTTCTGCTACCTGTTCCGCTCACTGCATGTCCTCTGAATAACACTTAGGTGGTTTGTGGGAAGGAAATTATTCCATTCAAGTGGTATATTCTAAGTTAATTATCCACTAATGTCTGAATAACCTTCTTCATTTCTGAAATTATATTTAAAAATTATCTAGTGCCTCTATTATTTTTCTTCTCCCTAGAATTTTCTGTCAACTAGTATGATACCTTTTCATTAAAGTAAAGCCTGATAGATTAAAGTTAAATGTCTTTAAAGACAATTTAAATCACCTTCCATATGTCATTGGAAAACATATAACCACCAAGGGGAAGGAGAAAATGATCAATTTCACCGGCCTATTACAGAAATACATTGAAAGTTTGACTTTAACAATTATAAAACTTTGCTAAGAAAAAGAATGATAGGACAACAAGAGTACTTTTCATCTCTAGATCCTTTTCATGAGAAATCTCAAGAGAAAGCTCATAACTGCTGTTTCTATATTCATCTGAAGGGGAGGAAGAGGACAGACAATTGAAGGTGATTTTAGCAAGATTTCAAGCAGTAGCACTGGAATTAAATGTTGAAAACAGAAGGGCTATAATGTCAGGGCATTTGTGAAGAAATATGAGTCTAACAATGTCTTCATTAAACTTTCAGCTTAAAAGTTTTTGAAAGATTGAGTGAAATATTTTGCTGTTGTAAATATTCAGAAATCATGAATTAGGTTACCAAAAAATTTACTGTAGTCTATTTTTTAGAAATATTTCCAAAATTGTATTTATCACACACATTTTAATGACAGTGGCACATCTCATGACTAACTCTGATAATAAAAATATCATATTAAATAGCTGGACTTTGATAATGGTTGCCAGGGGTTATAAATTTGAAATCAAAGCAAAACAATAGTTATAAGCAAATATTCAGAAGACTATGCAAAGATTTTTTTTTGAGGAATTTAGGGATTACTAAAGAACTTAAAAATTTATGCCCAATTCTTTCTTATGCCTCCCCCTATATTCTGTTTTAGGCAGTTTTACCTTCATTCAACTTCTCACCAGAAAGCTGGAAGTCATCTCAGATTCCTTTATCTTTCAATATCCACAACTGAGTTACTCACCTCTGGAAGATTTAACCCCCTTAACAAATATCAAAATCAATTCTACTTATTTATTTAGAGCTTTATTGAGATATAATTCACATGTATTATAATCCACCCCTTTAAAAGTGTACAGCATGAAGTTTAATATATTCACAAAGTTGTACAACAACCTCTACAATCAATTTTAGGTCACTTTTATCACCTTCAAAAGAAATCCCTTACTAATTTGGAGTCACTTGTCATCCCCTCAACTCTCAGCCCTTAGCAATCATTAACCTATTTTCTGTCTCTCTAAATTTGTATGTTCTAGTCATTTTGCATATAAAAAAATCAAATCATATGATATGTGGTCTTTATGAACTCGCTTCTTTCATTTAAAATAATGTTTGCAGGATCTTTGAAAGTTTAGAATATATCAATACTGCATTCCTATTTATGGCTACATTGATATTCCATTGTTGGACATACCACATTTTATTTATCCATTCATCAGTTGATGAGGATTTTGGTATTTCCACCTTTTGGGTATTATGAATAACACTGCTATTAGCATTCATGAACCAACTTTTGTGTGTACATGTTTTCTAAGTATTTTTAATATAATTTTTATTTTATATTAGAGTATAGTTGATTTACAATGTTGTATTAGTTTTAGGTGTATGCAAAGTGATTCAGTTATATATATATATATATGTGTTCTTTTTTAGATTCTTTTCCCATATAGGTTATTACAGAATATTGAGTAGAGTTTCCTGTGCTATAGAGTTGGTCATTGTTGATTAGCTACAAGTATTTTATCTACAGTAGTGTACATATATTAATCCCAAACTCTTAATTTATCCATCCACCCATATTTCCTCTTTGGTAACCATAGTTTGTTTTTGAAGTATATGAGTCTGTTTCTGTTTTGTAAATAAATTCATTTGTATTATTTTTTAGATTCCACATATAAGTGATATCATATGATATTTGTCTTTCTCTGTCTGACTTACTTCACTCAGTATGATAATCTCCTAGGTCCATTCATGTTCCTGCAAATGACATCATTTCATTCTTTTTTATGACTGAGTAATATTCCTCTATATACATGTACCACATCTTCTTTATCCATTCCTCTGTCGATGGACATTTAGGTTGTTTCCATTTCTTGGCTATTGTAATTAGTGCTACAATTAACATTGAGGTGCATGTATCTTTTCAAATTATGTGTTTCACTGAATGTATGCGCAGGAGTGGGATCGCTGGATCATATTTTTAGTTTTTTTAAGGAACTGTTCTCCATACTGTTCCCCATAGTGGCTGTACCAACTTACATTCCTACCAGCAGTAAAGGAGGATTCCCTTTTCTCTACATCCTCTCCAGCACTTATTCTTTGTAGACTTTTTGATGATGGCTATTCTGACCGGTGTGAGGTGATACCTCATTGTAGTTTTGACTTGCATTTCTCTAATAATTAGCAATGTTGAGCATCTTTTCATGTACCTGTTGGCCATCTGTATGTCTTCTTTAGAGAAATTGTCTATTTATATCCCCTGCCCATTTTTCGATTGGGTTGTTTTTTTTGTTTTTGTTTTTGTTTTTTTGATATTGAGCTGCATGAGCTGTTTGTATATTTTGGAGATTAATCCCTTGTTGGTTGCTTCATTTGCAAACATTTTCTCCCATTCTGTGGATTGCCTTTTCATTTTGCTTATGGCTTCCTTTGTTGTGCAAAAGTTTTTTATTTTAATTAGGTCCCATTTGTTTATTTTGTTTTTATTTTCATTATACTAGGAAGTGGATCCAAAAAGACATTGCTATGATTTATGCCAAAGAGTATTCTGCCTATGTTTTCCTCTAAGAGTTGTATAGTATCCAGTCTTACATTTAGGTCTCCAATCCATTTTGAGTTTGTTTTCCTGTATAGTCTTAGAGAATGCTCTAGTTTCATTTTTTTCCATGTAGCTGTCCATTTTTCCCAGCACCACTTATTGAAGAGACTGTCTTTTCTCCATTGTATATTTTTGCCTCCTTTGTCATAGATTAATTGACCATAGGTGCATGGGTTTATTTCTGGGCTCTCTATCCTGTTCCATTGATCTATATTTCTGCTTTTGTGCTAGTACCATACTGTTTTTACTATTGTATATTTGTAGCATAGTCTGAAGTCAGGGAGCCTGATTCCTCCAGCTCCATTTTTCATTCTCAGAATTGCTTTGCCTATTCAGACTCTTTTGTGTTTCCATACATATTAAAAACAATTTATTCTAGTTCTGTGAAAAATGCCATTGGTAATTTAATGGGATCACATTGAATCTGTAGATTGCCTTGGGCAGTATAGTTATTTTGACAATATTGATTCTTCCAATCCAAGACCATGGTATATCTCTCCCTCTGATTGTGTCATCTTCAATTTCTTTCATCAGTTTCTTATATTTTTCAGAATGCACATCTTTTGTCTCTTACATAAGTTTAGTCCTAGGTATTTTATTCTTTTTGAAGCAATGAGATTGTTTCCTTAATTTCTCTTTCTGATTTTTCATTGTTAGTATATAGGAGTGCAAGAGATTTCTGTGTATTAATTTTGTATCCTACAACATTACCAGATGCATTGATGAGCTATAGTAGTTTTCTGGTAGCATCTTTAGGATTTTCTATGTGTAGTATCATGTCATCTGCAAACAGTGACAGTTTTACTTCTTCTTTTCCAAATTGAATTCCTCTTATTTCTTTTTATTTTCTGATTGCCATGGCTAGCACTTCCAAAGCTATGATGAATAAATGTATGCTGTGGACATCCACAGCTAAATACTAGCAAACAGAATCCAATAATACATTAAAAGGATCATATATCATGATCAAGTAGGATTTATCTCAGAGATGCAAGGAGTTTTCAATAGCTGCAAATCAATCAGTGTAATAACCACATTAACAAATTGAAGAATAAAAACCATATGATCATCTCAATAGATGCAGAAAAAGCTTTTGACAAAATTCAACACTCATTTACAATAAGAACTCTCCAGAAAGCAGGCACAGAGGGAACTTACCTTAGCATAATAAAGGTCACTTATGACAGATCCACAGTTAACATCATACTCAATGGTGAGAAGCTGAAAGCATTTCCTCTAAGATGAGGAACAAGACAAGGATGTCTGCTCTGTGTACATATGTTTTTATTTCTCTTGCATATATATCTAGGAATTCTGTATTTACCACTGAGGGACTGCCAGATTGTTTTCCAATGTGGTTTTCACCACTTTATTTTTTGACCAGAAATATAGGAGGATTCTAATTTCTTCATATCCTCCCTGATACTTTTTATTGTCTGGTTTATTGACTGGAGCCATCTTAGTCATGAAGTGTTACATCATCATGGTTTTGATTTGCATTTCCGTAGTGACTAATGCTGTTGAGTATGTTTCTATGTGCTTATTATCCATTCATATATTTTCTCTGGAAATAAACCTATGCAGATCCTTTGCCCATTTTTAATTGAGTTAGTTCTCTATTTTACTATTGAGCTGTAAGAATTTTTAAAATGTTTAGATTCAAATTTCTTAACAGATATTTGATTTGCAAATATGTTCTTTCATTCTGTGGGTTGGCTTTTCATATTCTTGATGGTATCCTTTGAAGCATAAATTTTTTTAATCAAAAAAATTTTGATAAAGGAAACTTTATATTGCTAAATTATTTCAGATTTCTGCCTTAATTTAGGTCCCATTTCTCTTCCTGATACCATTGCTGTAAACTCAAAACTAATTTCCCTGCTTTCAGTCCCAGCCTTCTCCTGTATAATCTTTATCCTGCTACCAGTTTGATCCTTCCAAAATGTAGTTTGATCATTATTCTTATTCCTAAAGCAGTGTACCTTGAGGAAAAAATATATACTCTCTGGAAAAGAAAATATTTGCATGAAATTGCTTCTGGTGGTCTCTCTAGAATTTCTTTTCACTGTGCTTCTCCCTGCAAGTGACATTCCAAGTATAACTTCCTAAATTCAGTAGATGTAACCAAACTCACTTTGACCTCTGTTCCTCCTGCTAACACACATATACACAAATGTTTGTATTTTCTATCTCAGAGGACATTAGCTGGTTATTTGTGGGCTGTCTCTGGGTTATAGATACATTCTTTAGTAATGTTTAAGATACATTATTTAATTTTAATTAATTTCATACGGTTAAACAGAAGGAGAGTTGACATAAAAACCTGAATTTATTTCTTCTCTTGAAAAATTAGAAATTCTGGTAAGATTAGGCCTGTGTCCTTCAGTTGTCATTGTTGGAACCATGATCATTTTTATCCTCCACAGTGGTTCTAGTGCTATGGTAATTGTTGATTCATTTGTTGCCAGTTCATTTCACTCATTTAGATTACCTGACTGGTACCTCAATGTATTTCATAGTCATCTCTATTTTATATGCTTCTCACATGGAAATAATAGTATTTTATTATACATACCTATTATTATACATACCTTATAATAACATAGTTTTGTGATCAATTGTGTAAGCAGGCTCTGAAACTCAAATACCTGGGTCAAATTTTGGCTCTACCACTTAAAAGCTATGTAAACTTTTTTTATTCTTACTTAAAATTTCTATGCTCTAGTTTCTTCAACAATATTAAAAAGTACAACAGTGATAACTATCTCAATAACTGTACCTGTCTATATGTATAGAAATTACATGTCATCATGTGTATGGTCCTTGAGTACTGTGGATGTACCTTATAAGTGTGTATTTTTATTATACTTTTGTTCATTTAAATAGGCTATTTTCTTATCATCTCTGTATTTATAGTACCCAGTATTTTATCTAGCAAATAGTAGATACTCAAATTTTACCGGATCAATTTGATAAATGTAAAACAAGTCAAAGCTGGATGAAACACTTTTCTAATGTAAATTTTGGCAAACACAACGATCTGTAAAAAATAGTGAACGATGCCCACCTCATTCAGTCCAACCCCCTGATGCCCAGTTATTAATTTGTTTGCCAATTTACTTGCTTATTTTTACATTATAACGCCATGAGAGGGACATCGTTTTTCTTTCATTTTTCTGTTTCCTTTATGGGGACAATCCATATTTTCAGGTGTGGTTTCTGAATCTGTCTGGAAAAAATGCATGAGCAATTTGTTCAAATAAATATTTTTTGCTAGAAATGCTTCACAAGAAGCTGTAACTTCTTTTTTACAAGTGAGTGCCTAAACTAATTCTTGATGAACTTCCTCACTATCCCATCTATGTAGCATGGATTACCTAAGATGGTGGCATTCATCCCATATACTTTACCATACAGTTCTACTTTTGGATTCTTCGTTCATCATACATCTGCATATATTTATCTCAGAAGCTCAAATTATAGCATCACAGATAGTCTCCTGAGAATGTCAAAGGAAAAGTAGCTTGCAATGCTAGAACTTGGCAGACTCATAGATTATGAGACTAGTTCAGCCTGCTTTTCCAAAAATGCTTTGATCAGAACTGTTCTTAATACACTTAAAACATGAATATGTTCTAAGGATGAGTTGATGAATTACATTTCTTATGTCAAACATTTGTGAAAAAATTCTTCTGTGCAAAACACTCCCTGGAGTTCACAAGTTACATCATGGTACTTGAACTCAGGCAGATGGAAAGTTAGATATAGAAACACAAGAAAGAAGCAAGTGCTCAATAGATTTATAAATTAGTGTCTATCAAATACAGGTGGTAGGGGTATAAAGAAATAGTACTGGGATTTTAGTAAACACCTACACAGCAGTAGTTTAATGGTACATGATGAAAGTCTAGGAAAAATATTCCAGGCAAAGAGCACAGTTTGTTGCTGGTCATTGCCAATGTGAGCACCATTCTCATTTGCCCAAGGTTGATGAATTTGCAGGAATAAAACAAGGAAGTCCTAGGAAAACAGGGACAAGTTTGTCATATTAAGTAAAGACAGAAGATGGTCATAGAACACCATTTTAAAATTTTGCCCACGGTGAGAGATGACCATGATGAAGAGACAAAGAGACAGTCACATCCCTTGTTTCTATCCATAAATATACACTCAATTCACCTGTGTCCTACCTAAATAGAGGTCAACAGTTTTAGAATCATCATTCTTAGATCACTACTATTTAAGTTCTAGCAGGAAAAGCTGAGTAGGACCTCCATTATCTGTTAAGATTTTTTATACTAAATTACAAATACACTGTGTAAGTTTTATATAATGCATTTATAAATGCTTCTTGGGAAGCATTCATTCCTTTTCTCATGCTCATGAACAATTAGGCTTTCCATGAGCTTTTGTTTATCTCATAAATTCTGTCAATTCTATCATGTACTGGGTTTTCTTCTTCCTTGTGGCTGTCAGAAAACTTAGAGAAAATTTTGGCCTATCTTTTATACAGGTGCAAATGGTCAATAACATATAATTTGTAGACAACTTCCAAAGAGGACCATTTTCTTTCTTTCTTATTCTTTGGTTCCCAAGGCTGCATGTTTCTTTATTCTTTTTAACATTTTCACATGGTCAAATTATTTATACCTTTGTAATTATAATATATTGTTCTTGAACAAGAAAAGGCATAAATAAAAAAGTATTTTATGATTTATGTCTGTCATCTTGGGAAATGCAAACTTGATCAATAACAAAATTATTGTTTTAGAAAAAAATAATGTTTAAAATGAGAATTCTGTATTTTTTGCCACCCTAATTCCCTATCCATACAAGGAAAACACAGCATAATCAACAAAATAAAAACAAAATATCTCTGACCAGTGACTCTTCATATTTGTAAAAAGGCCTGGTGCCTGATAAGTGGTCCATGTTGTTATTAAATGCTGTTTGAAAGCACTCTATAACCTGTGGTCTACTAGTGTCAGTTAGCAAATCCTCCTAAGATCCAATTGAAGAAAAGGGAACTAGCAACCTGGGATAAGAAGCAAGCAAGTATATGAATGATACAAAGTATTGTACTTAGTAATAGGACCCATCCTAAGGCCCTGCACATTACGGTGAGTGTCCAGCATGGTGCTAAACTCCTTGAAAGGCTGCCAACTAATTTAGGAAGACACTCCTCAGTTCATATAGTCTAGTGGTTAGATCTGTTTCAGCGACCAAGAATAATACTGATAAAGCTTGTATCCTTCATGAATGGTCCATGAAAGGCTTTTGGAAAGACAGAATTTAGATACGAATGATTACTTTGCCTGATTGTGATTAAGTGGTGCTTCAATATTGGTCTTTTGGTGTTTTTTTTTTTTTTGGCAGTTCTTTTTTTCTCCTTTGTTAATGTTTGACATTAATGTCCCTATATTGAACTACAGACAGGGTTTGAAACCTTCTGGAAATTAGTTGTTTTTAACTTTTTTTTAATCCATGTGGAAATTGATTTAAAAAGAAGCCTAAAACAAAATAAAACAAAACAAAAAGATGAGAGCAGCAATGACAAATAACATTTTTTTCTGCATTATCTGTATTTTTTTTTATGTGATGGAGGATGATAATTCTGAAAATAGAGGAAAGCATAGAGAACAGAATTTAAGTTATCAATATTCTCCCTAACAAGATCAACTCCATGATGGGTGATGACTTAGAGGGCTGGGATGAGGAGGGTGGGAAGGAGTTGCGGGAGGGAGGGGGTATGGGGATATATGTATAAATACAGCTGATTCACTTTGGTGTACAGCAAAAACTGGCACAAGAGTGTAAGGCAATTATATTTCAATAAAAAAAAAAAGAAAACAAAGACAAAAAATTCTCCCTAACAGACATGAAGGTCATTAACAACATTTTGATAGTTTCTTCCAGTCTTTTTTTTTTATTTATACATATATCCCCATATCCCTTCCCTCTTGAGCCTCCTTCCCACACTCCCTATCCCACCCCTCTAGTTCATCACCCATCATCCAGCTGATCTCCCTGTGTTATGCAGCAGCTTCCCACTAGCTAGCTATCTACATTTGGTAGTGTATATATGTTAATGCTACCCTCTCACTTTGTCCCATCTTCCCCTTCCCAACCCCATGCCCTCAAGTTCATTCTCTATAGCTGCAACTTTATTTGTGCCCTGCCACTGGGTTCATCAGTACTATTTTTTTTAGATTCCATATATATGGGTTAGCATATGGTGTTTGTTTTTCTCTTTCTGACTTACTTCACTCTGTATGACAGACTCTAGGTCCATCCACCTCACTACAAACAACTCAATTTCATTCTTTTTATGGTTGAGTAATATTTCATTGTATATATGCACCACATTTTCTTTATCCATTCATCTGTTGATGGGCATTTACGTTGCTTCCATGTCCTGGCTATTGCAAATAGTGCTGCAGTGAATACTGTGGTGCATATTTCTTCTTGGATTATGGCTTCCTCAAGGTATATGCCCAGTAGTGGGATTGTTGGGTCATACGATAGTTCTATTTTTAGTTTTTTAAGGAAACTCCATACTGTTTTTCATAGTGGCTGTACCAACTTACATTCCCACCAACAGTGAAGGGTTCCCTTTTCTCCACACTCTCTCTAGCATTTATTGTTTCTAGATTTTTTGATGATGGCCATTTTGACTGGTGTGAGATGATACCTCATTGTGGCTTTGACTTGTATTTCTCTAATGATTAGTGATGTCGAGCATCTTTTCATGTGTTTGTTAGCCATCTGTATGTCTTTGGAGAAATGTCTGTTTAGGTCTTCTACCCATTTTTGGATTGGCTTGTTTGTTTTTTTGATATTGAGCTTCATGAACTTCTTGTATATTTTGGAAATTTATACTTTGTCAGTTGCTTCATTGGCACATATTTTCTCCCATTCTGAGGGTTGTCTTTTTGTCTTGTTTATGGTTTCTTTTGTTGTGTAAAAGCTTTTGTTTCATTAGGTCCCATTTGTTTATTTTTGTTTTTATTTCCATTATTCTAGGAGGTGGGTCAAAAAGGATCTTGCTTTGCTTATGTCATAGAGTGTTCTGACTATGTTTTCCTCTTAAGAGTTTTATTGTGTCTGGCCTTACATTTAGTTTTTAATCCATTTTGAGTTTATTTTTGTGTATGGTTTTAGGAAGTGTTCTAATTTCATTCTTTTACATGTAGCTATCCATTTTTCCCAGAATCACTTATTGAAGAGGCTATTTTTTTCGCTATTGTATATTCTTGCCTCCTTTGAATGACAAATAACTTTAACTTTAGATTAATGAATATAAAAATGTATAGACTGGGTGGGTATTTTTCATAAAAGAGAGGCCAAATGGAAACTGAACATTGAGTTAATGTCACTGATCTGCTGGTGCCACCAGGTGGGCACTGGTCTCTCAGAAAAGAGGAGAGAAATACAAATATGAGGGAATCATTTCAGATCTGGTACACAACTCACTAAACCACTACTTACTCCAAACTTTGACATTGTAGACATATTTTAAAGATACTATTAGTATAAAAAAAATCTAAAGAAGGTATACATGAGGTCAGTAACAGCTAATTATTTGAAACAAGAGTTGCAAGAATGAAGGGAAGGTTGTGTTTGTTCTTAACAGGTTTGTATTATGTAGGATCCAATGTAATTTCTAGTTCTCCATATCTTCTAGTGAGTGGCAAAGCCAACACAGGAAGCCATTGCTCCTATGATATTCTAAGCACTTTTCTTGAATAATAGTGAAAAGGAAAATTTCTATGTTGATGAAAAATTATTTTATTTTTAATTTAAATTTACAGATTTTTAATAGAGTTTTTCTTTCTGTACTTCAGCTTTATACACACACACACATACACACTCACACGCATACATGGTTACAAAATTGTCCTTAATTTCAGCCATAAGCAATCATATTGAGGTACATTTGTTGCATTAGAAATTTTAATGGTTTAAAATATGATGATGTATTTGTTTGCAAAGGGGCTATTGTGCTGTATGTTCTAGGTCATCACAAATTTCATTTGTGTGTCAGATACATTGAACTGAGGGCTAAATTTTCTATTTTATGTTGATATTGAACATAAAACATTTTATATTTTAGCAGACATATTTAATTGCTAGGAACTTTATGTTGATGACATAGCACAGTGTTACAGGTTCTTTTATAAGAAACAAAATTTGTATACTTCATAGTTTGACATACATTTTGTAAATGGATTGCCATGGCTAATTATTTTTGTAAAATATATAGTCAGTTCTCAATGAATAATCATGTAGAGACAGTATTTAAAACTGAGTAACTGTTTTTCCCAAACCTCAGCTTTCAGTACCTTTTTTTCTCTCATAATTCCATTATTTTAAAAATATAATCAACATAGTGACTCCTCCATTAAAATAAGAATTGCAATGCATAGCCATCCTGTAGCCATTAAACCATCTTCAGTGACTTTTTTGTGTATTGCCCACTGTGCACAGACATTCTTTTTAAAACCAACATTAAAATGGTATTTAGTCCACTGTCACAGAAGAGGAGCTCAGAATTACATGGATAATCGTTAAGGTGACAAGTGGGGGTCCCAATTATAAAGTCTTTAAGAAATGACTAGTTTTGAAGAGATATAGAAAACTAATGAGGCTCTTTTTGATGGCTAGTTATGAGATTATATTTTAACAAAGGAAAATGTGACTTAAATAAGGTGTTTGACAGTAGCTATGAAAATAAACCAGATATGTCCCAGTTATGAAGTTCCTTCTTGATAGCAAATGAAGTAGAAAAGATGCATTTGCCTCTGTACATTGGAAATAATAAGACTGTACATTTCTACTACAAATTAGTACATAGAAAAATTATAGTCTTGGCAGAAACCTTAGATATTGCCTGGTCCACATTTTCAATGGAACTACTGTGGCTAGTGTCATAACTAGTTACAAGATCAGTGACAATCCGTACACAGAAATCTTTAATATATTGGATTTTGATTAAATTTCTTTTCTTTTAATTATACAAATGGAAATAATTCAAGATTGTCACTAACAGCGTGTTTCACTTAATCACCTATATCTTTATATTTACCTGAATGAGAAAAAAAGGAATGCAGTTATAGCTTAAATTTTGTAGAATTGTGGACAGTCACTAAATGATCTTACCTACACTGAGGCAATATAAATGACCAATATTATGTTCACTTTTATAGATAATAAAAAAGAAGTCTGGACACAACAAGAGGCAAGCCCAAGACACAGCTAAAATATGTATCTCTGACTAATCATTTTATATTTGTTTTTATTTACCTTGCATGACACAGCTTTCAAACATGAGAATAACCCTTGACAACTGTGGAGGGTCTGATATTTCACCCTACTTGAAGGCTGCCAAGTTAACCTCCTACAGTTTCCTAGGTGGTGACAGAAAGCACGCGTGTACTGAATCCAACACAAAGGATTTTATTACTCACAGCACAATAAAGTTCTTGAACTTCCTGCCTGCATTGGGTTCCTTTGCACCCTCTTGCCAAGTGCCACAGAGATGATGTGGAGGCAGACATAGGTAAACGTTCTATATACAATGGGTGTGTATCAGAGCCAAAGAATGCTGAACATAGAATCTCAACTCTTTTGAATGAATTACCAGCAAACCTGTTCAACCATTATCCCAGAGGAAGACATTATCTTTATCATCCTGGTTAGAAATCAAATCTGTCCTTTTCCCCAGAGGGAGATCTTGTTTGTAGCTTCCGAGGTTGATTGCTATATAAATATTCTGGGGACAACAGTTCCCAACAAAAGGCAATGGAGGACATGCAGAAATGCCACAGAGCATTGTCCCTCAACAGGACTCCACTGCAACATGGTTTTCAAGGAAGCTGCAAACTGTGGATGGGATTAGGTTCTAACGGGAGGGTTTAAGTAAAATATGCCTATCACATGATTACAATACCACGATCATAGTCAACCCTCCAGCTAAATAATCGCAGAAATACCAGTTTCTTCATTATGACTTTCTTCTGAATGACAGGTTGTGTCTACAGAATCCTAAGGATCCTAAGAGCCTGGCTAATCTTGGCACCAGGAGGGAAGCTGGCAGTAGGCTCTTCCTGGCACATAGCAGAGAACACGCCCTTTGGTCTTGTTATCTCTCCTTCCGTGCTAGTCTGAGCTGCCTGCAGTAAGATTAGGTAGGTCCATTTGTCCTAGGATGTCATTTGTCAGAATGTGTTATCCATAATCAGTTGAATTGCTTCCTCAGGTTTTCTTGTGAGTGTCCCTAGGTGGAAATCTTTCACCTGAAATTGTGAGGGTCCCATGAGATTAACTCTTTCCTTTAAATTAGCTTATTTTAAATGCTTCTGGCACATAGCCTTGGAAGAGAAGGAAATGAGTAAAGGATGGTGTTCAAAATTATGCCCACATGGCATGGCTTTAATGATTTTCTCTCCCTGCACATTATTTCCTGGGAAATATATGATTCTCTCTAAAGACTCTAGTTAGAATGGCAGAATTTTTATATTCATTTTGCTATACTCAGAAAACATTCTAACTCAGAAAACTTTCTTCTTCAGAAAAGCATATGACAGTAAGAACACTAAAAGACACAGTACTTAACAATTAAATCTGCTTTTTGTATTTATTTATTTGTGAAATACCTAATGAGAACCTGTAATGTGCCAGAGGAAAGAGTAGGAAATATAATTTACATGGTCTCTAAATTCATGGAACTTATCTTTCTGGGAAAGGGTGACCTTCCCAGAAAGACAAATAAGTGAAAACTAAATAAAAAAGATATTTTCTGAGATTAGTGAGGAATGAAAAGAGAGAGTAGTGGATAGGAAATAGAGTTGGGGCTCTTTTCAATTGCATAATGACAAAAATATTTTTGAGATACTTAAGCAAAATGTGAATAATACATATAAGCATAGAATTTGAGAATAATGGTAGAAATAATAAAAAGTCATAAGGTGGGAAGTGGCTGGGTGTTGTGGAGGGACAGAAAGCTGGTCAGTATGGCTGCTATGGAATGAAAGTTTTGGGGACAGTGGTTTACAAAATGAGCACTTTCTCTTCATTTTATCTCTAGGTTCTAGTGAAAGTGACTGGCCTCATTGAACAAAAAGTTAAAAACTTATTGTTATTGTAATTACTGAGAAAGAGAAACATCCCTGACATCAGGGTGCTGGCTTAGTACTGCCAGCGAGACCACAGTGTTTCTGTGAGCTGGCCTGGCACTCAGCTAGGTCCTGGTGTCCATCTGCTGAACGCACACAATTTCACACAAGATCAACATCAAGCTAGGCCAGCCTGTAACCACAGCGATCAAGATAAAAATAAGACCTTTCCACAATTATGTGTGAACACAGACAGGATAACCAAACATACCCTTATCCCAGTTAATTTGAGTGACCGCTGCTTCTTCTCCAATTATATTTTTAACTTTTCTTCCTGCTATGTAAGATTTATTAAGATATCAAATCACAGTATGATCCCTGCTTCCCAACACCATCCAATCCAGACCAGAGTTCTAATTCCTTACATTTTCTCCCAAATCATCTAACACAAGGCAAAATCTAATGATGAATCCTTTGTAGCTTCCGCTTACTGAGATGTCCTACCATCCCCCTGTATGTCACACTTGTACAGTCACACTGTGAGCCTTATTTAGTTGAAGGCAGAGCTCTGCACCTCCCAAGACAGCAAGCCTGTTTCCCTTAGGGACCCATGGCCAGAGCCAAACCAAATGTGCAAAGAGGCAAGCCCAGAATGAAGTCAGCCCCAGGCCTCAGCATGTTTCACTCTTCTCCCACAGTCTTAAAGCTTTTGTTTGTTGTTTGTTTTGTTTTGTTTTGTTTTGCGTGAGATTTGGGAGCCTAAGAAGATGCTCTCATCTGGAGCTTAGGGATGGTGGAGGTGAGATCTGGGCTTCATTGAGAAGTGGGTACTGTCTCTAAGAATGATTAGTGTCTTTTATTGAACACATTAAACGATGGGTCTTCCACTATGTAAGAAAATTTAGATTCATCTTGGAGATAACAAACAGCTGGTGAGAATCTTCTTACACTCTCCCCTCCAATTAGTGGAGAATTTGGCAGAACTGAGTGGGGAAGAGGAACATTTTCTGACTGGCAACACTTAGGGGCAAAGAAAGCCTAAGTGTGAGTCTTCCCTCATACATATGCAGTGACTAATAAACCCAAAGTGTTAAACTATGGGTGTATTCCCGATTTGTCTGGAGGGCATTTATACATCTGCAACCATTTCTTACATCTAACATAAACCCAAGAGTAGACAAGGATTATATTTTCTGATTTTTTTTCTTGTTAAGACATATTTTAAACTATTTTTGAAATTTTGAACTGGGAATGGAGAAGAAAGGAGAATAATTTCCAGACTTGTGACAGTTCATTATATCCTTTTAATACTAATTTTACTAAGAATTTAAGTTTTTGTGTCCTGAACACACTTTTAAAGAGGCCAAACCAGTCTTTTATATGACATAAATGAATTATAAAATACCTAAATGGAAAAAAAAAGTTTATTGATGAAAATTAAGGATAATTTTTTCTCAAGAGCAACATTTCCAAGAACCCCAGTTTGGGTATAATTACCAATTAGCCTACAAGAACATAATAACAGTATAACATATGGAAATTGCCTCAAAATTACAGGGAATTGGCAGTTCATGCTTATTATATAGGGTGCTTGGTGAAATGTACTCATGACTTGAACTAGAATTTTGAGAGCAAAGAATTGTTGAAATGTATTTACTCATTAAAAGAGGGTGAGAGAGAAAGAGAGACTGAGACTCAAAGTCACCCAAATATTAAATGCTTGGAAAAATTTGACTTACTTTCAAAAAAAGTTCAATGTGACTCTTTAATACCAAAAACATTGAAAACCAGAAAGAGCCTTATTTGGGAAAGAAAAATCTATTTAATGCAGCTGGAGCTAAAATGCACAGGGTATAGAAATAGGGTGCCCTCTGAAATTAAATTTATTTCTTCCAGGAGAGATAGGTTTCCATTCCCAGATGAGTGACTATTCAAGAATTAAGGGTGTAAAATTAAAAGCACAAATATTTTTCAACAATAAATGAATGGCCACAACCTAGGGTTAGGATTTAATACCTGTAACTGTCAATGTTTGTGTTCTATTCAGCATAAATATGGGGACATACACTAAACTTTTAGTTGTTGGTATGTGACATCTGTCAGACTTAGACACTATGAGCTGAACAAATTGTATAATTTGGGCCAAATGTCATGATAGAAAATTTTACTTTATGAGGAAATGTTTGGTTTAAAAAATAGTATGTCTGATTCTTTTTTAGAAATATCCAATTCTGGAAGTGCTGGGGAATGAATTAGGAGGCAGCCTGGAGCCATTTTTTCTCATTCTTGAATGAAAGACTCAATAAAAAATATTTTCTTCCACAATATTTTTCTTCCCAAAATTAAAAAGAAGAGAAATGTATCAAAACAAGTCAATTTGTCTGATTAAAAATGAGGCTCAAATTTGGAAATGTATTCTCTAATGATACAGTCAGAGGTATCAGACTTTTAATTTGTATTATTAACCAAAAGCCCACATAAAATTTCCCAATCTTTAATCCCTAGTTCTTCTTTTAACTATGAGAATTTTCAGGTTTTTCTTTTGTGTGTGTGGGTGTGTCAATACCTTTTCATTCCTTCAAACTGATTTGTCTTGAAATTCTTGGTCTTATTCATTTTATGAAAGAAAAACCTAATGAATTGTTTATTTGGAAGCATATCTGGATTTGTCAGAATGTGTAATTAGAGAAAAGGAGTCAGTTTAACAGACTTCATGATAACCAAACATGGAAATAAAAGAATACTTTATGATGTGCATGGATGCATGTGTGTATATGTTGATGTGTGTCCATGTGTATTTCAATGATGGGAGGGTGCTGAGACATTCAAGCAGAACTTCTGGTAAAAAACTGAAGATCAGAGCTCTCTTCAGAATATGCATAAACCTTCAGAATATATCATTATCCTGAGAATGAATATGAAACAAATTTCACATCAGAAATGTTATTATAGACTTTTAAGAGTATGTTTACATTTCAAAATTTCAAAAATTTTTAAATTTTGAATATTTTCTGGTAGCAGAAAATTGTATAGTTCAGGTATCCAGAACCAAGGGCATATAAAAAATTAAGCATAATATTTCTACTTATCAATCCATAAATATTCTTTGAACATCTATTATGTGCTAAGCATTATTTTATGTGTTAAGGATACGGGGTGTACTCACAGCAATGCTGTGTAATAAGCAGTAATGAAATATATATAGCCACGTAAAGCAATCATGAAAATGTGTATTGAAGTGAAAATGTTGAGAACAAACTGTGTACCTATAATTGTGTGTGTGGATTGACAGAGACAGAGAGAGACAGAATGAGAGAGAGCTATGTTTAAGGAGGAGGGATACAGGAATGCATGTATCAGATAAATTGGGAAGTAAGAAATAAGAGCATATCTATATTGCATATTATTTATGAAGACTAAAACTGCATACCCTCAAGCAAAAGTACATATTTTCCAAGAAATATGTATATACATATACATATAATATGGAACCATATTACATTAGCTTCTGATGTAGCTTTCGATAATCTCCACCTCATGGTACTTATACTCTTGTGTAATCTGCTCCCCCTGTGTGAGCTGAATCTAGTGCTTGCAACAAACAGAATATAGCAAAAATGATGAGATATAACTTCTTTTTTTTAAAAGAACTTTTATTGAGGTATAATTGACATACAATAAACTGTATATATTTAAAGTATACAATTTGATATTTTTTTCTCATTAGTAATGTATATATGGCAATCTCAGAGATATCACAGAGGTGATAAGATTATAGACTGGGATTTCCATCCTGTTGGCATTCCTTTCCTGTTGCCACCCTACCTTGTACACTTTGATAAAGCCAACTTCTATGTTGAAGAGGCCGACCTGGAAAGGAACTGAGAGGTGGACTCCAGCCAGGGAGGAACTGAGGCCTACCAAGCACCACAGAAGTAGGCTTAGAAGCAGATCCTTCCCTAGTCAAGACTTCAGATGAGACTGCAGACCCTTGGCTGAAACCTTGATTGGGGGCATTCAAGAGACTGTGAAGCAGAGAACCCAACTAAGGTGTGCTTGGATCCCTGACCTACAGAAAGTCTGAGATAATAAATATTGGCTGTTTGAAACCACAAAGTTTGAGAATAATGAGCTTTGCAGAAAGAATTAACTAATTCAAATAATATGAAATATATACAAGTACATCTAAGGATACACTGCAGGAGAAGGGAAACAGGATTGCATATATGAGATGATGAGAAAACATTGTTTTTTTAAGATACAAGAGAAGAAACACAGGACCAGCAAACAACCTAGAATGTGAAATGCATGGTTGACTTAATGTGTTTGCATCTTCAATAAATACACTTTCTGAAATAGCAATATACTGGGGAGAGAATGGGTATGGTGGGTATACTAGGCTGCCGGGGCTCCTATGACAAAATATTATGGACTGGGTGGCTAAAACAGCAGAAACCAATTTTCTCACTATTTTGGAGGCTAGAGTCCAAGATCAAAGTTCCCTCAGGGTTGGTTTCTAGTGAGGCCTTGCTTCCTGGTTTATAGATGGCCACCTTCTCACTGTGTCCTCATACGGCCTTTACTCTGTGAGCTCTCACAGATGGAAAGCGTTCTTTGGTGTCTCCTCCTCTTCTTATAAGGACATTATTCTTATTGGATTCGCTCTGCCCCCCTATGACTTCCGTTAACCATAATTGCTTTCTTAAAAGCCCTGTCTCCAAATACAGTCACATTGGGGGTTAGGGTTTCAACATGTGAATTTTGGGGGGACACACGTTCTGTCCATAACAGTGGGTCATTTTGTTTTCCCCTTTTGTTGAAAAATATCCAATATTATGGAGTTTTGTTCCTCGGGGAACAAAGATCTTGTGTATGAACACTATATATGAACAAAACATTCAGAAATCATGTCAAGTGTAGCAATCTGCATTTGTAGAAACTGAAAAAATGTTACCTTTTGGATTCTTCTGGTTCTTGGACTAAGCAAGGCCTTTCATATTTAACCATTTCTTTCAACAACTTTTAAATCTTTTCTTGTGCGGTTGACAATTTTAGGCAAACTTTATAACTCTATAGTTCTTTTCCTAATTTTTCTATTTCTTACCAAAAGAGAAAATGATCTAAAAAGCAGCTGCCTGTACTTGTATTCTGATTATGCTTCAGCTAAAATTCTAAGTACTAGAGCTTCTTTACATATTAGGTCATTTTCTAATTATAGAACAAAATGTTTATATTTTAGGGAACTTCCAAACAACCAAAAAAATGTATTTTTTTTAACTTGCAAATCTCTATTAATGAGTGGAATATGAGGGCTTGTGAAATCAATGTGTGATTACTAAATTAAACCTAATTTGCTCAGCATAGGCTGTGTGAAAAAGCATTAGGGGATTTATCCTATGGACTGTAATCATTAGAGGTCATTTTGGAGTTTTCTCACAAAACATTCCTGAATTTATTTTCCCACTTTATTCCTTAAAAAGAGCGGGCAAGTCCCTTTTCCCTGTGCTGCAAAGTGTCCAGCAACATCTAGGTGTCTTATTATGCAGTTGACATTATCTTCCTTAATATTTAACAATGCTTTGTACTATAATTTATCATATTTGGACATTCAAAAAAGATTCCCAAGACTTGTATTTTAATTTAACTATGTTCTGACAAAAAGGATCATTGGTACTGTTTCCTATGTTAACAAAAGCAGTGATATTCACTTCAGCTTCCATTCTTTATAGTCAGGATATTTCTTAATACAACAGACAACATCCTGAGAGCTAACAGTGACTTTAGACCTGAAAAGGAATAAAATATTTAAAAATAAGAAAACTCTAGTTTTGATTCCAAAATGAAATTACCTAGTCCTTAAAAAATAGTGCAATGAGAAAATGACATTATTGAGGGAAAAAAAATCTGTGCTGGAGTCCACATTGAAATGTGCATTTCAACAATATTCTGTGAGTAGGAATACACATTGAGTACTATTTCCAAAATATAAAACTGAAGGGCACATGGAGAGAGAAATATTCAGGTAGTCATTTTCATAAAAAGGAATATACTTGGTAATTACTGCCTTAAGCAATAATCTATGAATTAAGTATAAAAAATATATGCATATTAATTCAAAATATATTATAATTTAACACAAGCAAAATTATTTAGGATTTACACTGAAAAATATCACCAATAGGTGGCGCTGCTGTGATTGAATTTGATTAAACTTCATGCAAATCTGACCCTAGATGTTACTATTTTTAGTTTCCTGTATCCCTCTATCTCACAGTCTACTTAGCAACTGTTCAAAAGTGAACTGGTGATAAAATGTCACTGAGGATAAAATGTTTTTAAGTATTTGGGAGGCATTTTCTATCACCATCATTTAAAAAGATGAGAAATAAGTCAGAGATCATAGCTATAAAAAATAGACTACTTAAGGTGGTACTTATCTGATAAATGAATATACAAGTGCTTAACTCAAATGGAGGTTATGAATTTTGCATAAAGCCCTTCATCAAGGTTGAATTACATAATGTCTCATTTAACAGCATATCTATGTGACATTCCTTGTCAAGCATTATTTTTCTTTGTCAAGCGTTATTTTTCTTTGTCTGACTAAACATTTGATTTGTAAGATATAAAGTAAATTTCACTGACAGTAAAAAAACCATGTTTGCAATTTGCAACTACACATGAATGATAAGACTAGTGAATGCATAATGTATTACTATAAAAAACTATGACTTTGCACATGTGATATTTACAGTAAAACACCAAAACTTTGTTATTTTGACTTTATTTTAAAAACAATAATAGATTTAAAAATGAATTCAGATAACTGATAGCAGAATTACTGTGATAAAATTCAATACATGCAATGATTTATCAGAATAGAATTCACTTCTCAAAGTTAAATGTTAATAACAAACCTTTAATTTGATATTTACATAAGTTGAAAGTGTATTTATTTGAAATTATGCTGGACCATTTAAAAATTCACTACTAAACCAACTCGAAGTGCATATTCCAAAAATGAATTGTTTTAATTATTGCTTTCCTTCTTTGAATAAATTCATACACAGAAGTTAAAATTTCTTTAGCCAGTAAAAGTGGGATTTTTAAAGTATAAATTATAGGTTTTCTCAGTAGTATTTTATCTCCTAGATTTCTTAATTTTGCCTATTTCTCAAATTTGCCTATTTTAATCTCTCTTTCTGTTTCATACATTTTAGCCACTCTGCCATATAACATCACAGAGTATTGTATATTTAGGCTGCTAAAAATAAAATTTCTGTACAATAAAGGATGACTTACACAACACATTCCCTTAGTTATGTAAAACATTAAATGTTATGGATTTAATTGTGTCCTCCCCCTCATTCATACAGTGATATCCTAAGCCCCAGTACCTCAGAATGTGACCTTACTTACAGATGAGGTCTCTATAGAGGTAACTAAGTTTAAATTAGGTCATTAGTGTGGGCTCCAAACCAATATGAGTAGTGTCTTTATAAGAAGGGGAAATTTGAAGACAGACACACCTAGATGAAAGACTGATGTGAAGAGGATGGAGAAGACAGCAATCTAGAAACCAACAATAACTCTGTGTGTGCGTGTGTGCACATGTGTGTGCATGTGTGTGTGTGTATCTACTGTTACAACATTTCAACAACAAAATAACCATAATCACAGCCATACCATAGATACACACACACAACCCCCACCCTATATATTTGGAGCAGAGGCACTTACCCTTGTCTTGGGATGATTGTTAGACAGCATCGAAGGTAGTCTAATCACATACAAATTATACATTTCAGATAATTATTAATACAAATAGTAGAAGTGATCAGGTATATCAAATGAAGAGTCATCAGGAAATGGGCAAATTTAGACATCATTGTCTCTGTTGTTCTATAAATATAAGTTGAAAGAGCCCTAGTGCTTCACAAAGTTGGTAGATGAAAATAACCCCTGGCTTCTTTGGGGTTAAATACGATTCAAGCCTGTATAAAGTTCTCAGCTGTCAATATAACCCTCTTGGAGACTTTTAGTTCTCATCCCGGAGAGCTGAATACAGTCTGAAACTTGGAGTCTCTAATGTAAAATTGATGTAAAAAATACATAAGCATGTATTTTAAGGAGTAGAAAGAGAAAAAAAAATTGATGATAGTTATAATTCTGATAGAAAGACTCTATTTAGGTAATTTATTTCTTTAATTCTTGCTCCAATATTTTATTTTTATTTTAAAATAGATTGTCAAGATAGTATAAGAAGTACTTTATTGCATTCTATTAATAATATGTTATAATTTTAAGCACTCAAAATATTTACAAAATCCATATATTTCTATTGATTTTTTAGTGTGCAATGTGTGAGATCTGAGACAGTGGGAATACTATTTACAAACACAAAATAAAAACTTAGACAGCAACTTCCCTTCCTTGAAGACAGAGTATGATATATATGGGAGTAAGGTAAAGCATGGAGTGAATAAATCCAAATTAAACAAGAAATAGAAATGTTGAAAGCAAGAGTTTTAATGATATTGCCAATGGCAGTTCAGGGCAAGGTTGTTTCTGAATTAGGATGTCAATATTTCTGGAAACTCTCTAACCAGAGCAGAAAAGAACAACCAAAATAGTATTCTAATTTAAAATTTTAATCATGTCAGTAATAACAAGCAATTGCTAAGTCTCTGCTCCATGTAGCTTCACTAGCTTTCCCTTAATTTCCACTCTAGTGCCATCTCTTCCCATTAGTTCTCACCATGCTATTTCCCCATCCACTACACTTATGATTTTTCCCCAAATGTAATATTTTTGTTGCCTCTATAACTTTTAAATTATGATTTCTTTTAGGTAATATCATTCATCTGGGTGAATGAAGAACTGAGTCAAATATCTAAAGAGCCTTTATTAAAAACAAAACAAAAGCACAGTCAACAACCATGTCCAATTTCATGTGGTTGTGTCACTTTGAACTGTATCTAATCCCATTGTTAAGGTGGAAGTCCAAGCCAGTTTGCTTAGAAACAGAGCCCGAGATTAGGGATGATTATTAGGCAGGTGACTTATGAAGAGAGTGTCATTTGGAGAAAACTGTAAAAAAGTTTGTGAAAGAAGATTGGACAGAGAAAGAAGGTAGGCAAAGGGGTGTTTTCAAGGATAGTCTAGAGTCTTACTGATTCCAGAGGTAGCTCTGGTCTATGAATTGCATCATGATACTTGTATTCTCCTGAGGCATGAGGCTGTACCATCATATCATTTATTGGTGTAATCTCCCAGGCATCTTTTTATAGAGCTGTTCCCATTAATGAAAGGACAATTCTCCATGAAAACATGAAGATGTGGGTCTTTTAGCAGCAACTGCTTGGGTATGGAATAATGTTGACAGTGGGGATGGAGAAAAACAGGAAAAATCAGGCTATATTTTCCATGTAGAAATAATAGTTTTGGAAATGTATTGCATATAAAGCATGAGGGAAAGTAAAGAATCAAAGCTGGAAATTAGTTTATGTCTTTAGCTGTTTGGAATAGTGGTATTTTTGTAACTGAAATGAGTTAGGTTACAGCAGATCTTGAAGCATAAATTCAAGGCTTCCAATTTAGCCATAAGTTTTAAAATCCCTTCTAGGCATGCTAATTAATATATCAAATGAGGAGTTGGGCATAAAATTCTTGAACTCAAGAGAGAGGCCAAGTGTAGAGATATGAGTTAGGAATTCTTCAGCATATAGATGACATGTAAAACTATGGAAACAGAATAGACTACCTGCAAAATAGTCAGTTGTAGAAGAGGACCAATACTGATTCTTAAGACATTTCAATATTTGGAGCTTAGGTAGAAGAGGGAGAGCAAACAAATGAAACTGAAAAGGACTGACCATAGATCTAGGAAATAATTGTGGTAAGTATGGTGTCAATGACTAAAATTTTTTCACAAAAGTTATGAAATGGTCTTGAGAGACTGAGTAAACTGGAAACAGAGAAGTTTCCTCTGCACTTGTCAGATGGATATTGTTGGAAATCTTGTAAAGAACATCTTCAGGGCAATGGTTTACAAAAACCTCAAAGAGGATAGCTAAATAGTTCAGAGAAGAGAAGGAAGTAGAGACCAAATGTGAATGTAACTGGAAAACCTTTTCTATGGAGGTGAGAAGAAGAATGAGGGCATTTGTGGGAGATGAAAGAAAGGTTTTGAAAGATGATGAAAAGTCAATAAAGTTCTGTTATTTTGTTATAAGAGAAAGTACTAGATTATAATAAAACACTGGTGGGAAAAAAATCAGTAGATTGATCAAACTTGTTTTTCCTTTTATGATTTCTTTATTTAATTTTAAACTTTGGTATTCTCCAAAGTTAAACTGAATATAAAGTTTACCTATATTTAATTCTATTTTCATTATATTTAATGTGCATCTCTTTCTTTCAATATTAATTAAAAACTTTAGCATTTTCCCCACTAATCTAGAAGGCAACTTCAGCATGTTAAATGTTTAACTATACTTTTTTTCAGTATCTGATCTTTGTATTATATTATTCTTTCTGTTTCTCTCTTGATGCTGAAATTTGTCATTATTGTAGTTTCATGAAACATGTTAAAATCTAATAGTGCAAGTCCCTCTATACTTTTCTCTGTATTAAAATTATGTCATCTATTTATTTTTCCTTATGAACATTGAACATTTTTCTGCAAAGTGCCCCAAAATAAATCCAATTGTGAAACAGCAAAATAAAAATCTTCCAGTACAGAAGCCTATTGTTTACAAAATAAATACAAATGTCCTACAAGCTTTAAAAAGGATGTAAACTGGCCCATGGTTGGAATTAACAAGTTAAAATGATAAGAAGAAACTAATTTTCACTTATTAAGTTGATTAAACTAAAAAGTATGATGTACCTTTCTTGAAGAACAGTTAGGAGAAAACATGGTGTCATATGCTATTGTTGAATGTATATGTAAGTGCAAATTTTTGGAGAGAAATGTTGAATAATCCTTCAACAGTGAAATGTTCAAAATTTTGATCAAGTGTATATAGATATATAGATACATATAGGTATGCATACATAGACCAAAGGTGTCTGTTGAAGTGTTATTTGTAACAACAAAGTCCAAGAAATTTATTGGGAATGGCACTGAATATAAGCAGAGAAAATTAGAAATGCATCTGTGTTCATTCTACTCCTTCAAGGCTGTGAACAGAAAACAACAGGTGGCAGAAACTTCCATCGCCTCTAAAAGTTGTCATAGAACATGGCAGATGTCAAACCTATTCACATTCCATTGGTCAGAGTAGTCAGGAGGCAAAACTTAAAGTCAGTGACACAGGAAAGGCAGGAAAAAATAAAGGTACCAATGGAGGGGAATGAATGAATAATTACAAACAAATAACACATTGCACTAAGCAACAATAAGAATCATGAATAAAATTAATTGAAACATATAAAATATATAAAAAGTCCATGATTTCATAATGACAATTACAAGATGAATGCAGCACATCATTATTCTAAGTTAAGTAAAGGAAAATGGGAAAATCAGGCATTTCACTGCCTTTCCTCCACAATCTATACCTCAGCATAACTGAATACTTGATGACAAAAATTCACTCTTTAGTATATTTCAGCATATATATTAAGGGAAAATTGATAAAATTAGAATATGACCTTTCAAACTCCTAGAGGAAAAATGGATATAGGCAATGGTCTTAGTGATGACTAACATCGCACAGTGACAACTGGACCTTGTGTGCCTTATGATGGAGGGTCACAACATCACTATGAAGTGTTATCAGCCCCCCACCACATGCCAGATAAATCCTATTGAATAGCATCAAGCTTTTAGATCTAACTACTTGACCATTTCACAGAAATATAGTAGCCAGGAGAACATGTTAAATGATATTATGGGAAAACAATTTGGGAAATCCAGAATATACTAACTCTACAGGAAAAAAATGATCCAGTTTCTTTAATAAACAGATTGCAAGGAAAACCAAAAAGAGAGTGAGGAGTTATTTATAGATTAAGAGATTTTCATCGTATATCAACAACATTCAGTGTACTGTATTGATTTGCCCAGTATATACATCTGTCCTGATTCTAGCAAATTAATTTTTTTAAGAAAAAAGCATTTATAGGATAACAAGAGAAGTTGATCACTGAATATGTGATAATATTAGACAATTCTTAGTATCTTGAAAGCTTAATAACATACTGTTATTATGTTTTTAAATGTTTATTGGTTGTAAAACAAGTGTTTTACAATATTTATGAGTAAAATGATACAATGTTTGAGAATTTGCTTTAAACCATTCCAGTGAGGGTAGAGATGGGACAAAATTAGCCTTGAATTGACAATTGATAAGTGATGAGTGTATGGAAGTTCATTTATAATGCTCTCTATTCACAACATTGTAAATCAACTATATTTCAGCAAAATTACTCTCTATGCATATATTTGAAATTTTTTATAATAAAATATTTTCAAAATGTCCATGAGACATTATAAACAGGAAAAAATAGAAAGCAATAAATGGCAATAAATCTATAATAATTAGAAAGCAAATAATTAAAAATAGACACACTTTTATATTTGTTCTCATTTGAAATAGCTAATTAATTTTAGCAATTTTATGTATTGAAAATAAATAAAACTTTTAATGATAAAGCTTTGGAGTTTAAAGTAATAAAGTTCAATATGACATTTTATTTTTAAGTAAATAATTAATAATAATTACTATACATTGTCTCATATTTTGATTACTCCTTAGGGATATTTGCTCTTCTTCTGGTGGGGTATAATTTAGGTGTTCTTTTCCATGGGAAATTGGTGTCCTTCTCAACTACAAACATAGAACTAAAGAGGGGCATAATATCACCACTAGCACAGCATCCATACTTAGCATATCCACAAGTATATTTTATTAGTTATGTTAAAATTAGTTATAACATCCTTGATTCTAGAAAGAATTTAGGTTGACACATAAAGTTGTAGTAAACATTATCATTTTCTAAAAAACTGTTTTATAGGTTTGGAGACTGAAATCTAGGCTTATTGGAATCTAGGGTTCTCCCTCCTGCACCATTTCCACACCATGGTTGATAAACTAAGGTGATTGGCTACCCAAGTGAAAGCAATCATTTTCCCAGGTTCTGGATCAGAGACAGGTAACAAAATTTAGCCTCAGCTGTACAAGGTAATGGAGTAGTATTTGGAATGCAAGCAGTTCTATTTTGCTGTTAAATAGGAAATCTGAGATGTAAGTTTGACTGTATCAGGCACATGAGAGAGCAGTGTTTATCAGCACATCTGGAGAGGTGAAGATGCCAGAACAAAAGGGCCCAGGGAAGCTGTGGGGAAAATCATGAAGAATAAAAGAGTAGCTCCCCTCTTTGTTAGTTACCATGATTAAAAGGAAAGTTAAAGGAAGTAGAATTGGACTTCCTGTGAACCTCTCCATGACACCTCCATGATGTATCTTTGAGATGCATTCATTCACTTAGGAAATTTGTCTCCATTTGGTGGCCCCTAGTTTTTTTTATAAGTTCATGAGCATTGTAATGGGAGTAGAGAAGCCATTTTCAATAATAAACAAAACCCAGTGGAAAATTTCTAGGAATAATTAACAAAAAGCTAAGCTAACTAAAACATCAAAATATTGTATTTTTATGTAGGATGAACTTAGTGGTATTTTCATTTTGAACAGAAACTATGTTTTGCAATTTTATATCTTTCTTTAACATGAGTTAGATTACTAAACACCATATTAAAAGTAGTTTGATTAATACATCATTTTAAGGAGAAATATAAGGGTATAATAATAGGAATAATAATAATAACATTTTTAAATTTTTATACAGACTTCTACTTATCAGAATTATGTTTGACTGACAGCCTCAGCTAAGCAAGTAGAAATCCTTAACTTTTCATAAATTTGAATAAGATTTTCAGCAAATTCCAATAAAATTCACAGATTTAACTTGATGTTCAAATACTTTCCATTCTTTCTACAATGGAAAATTTTTAATGTGTTTCACAGTACCGCCACACAAATAAAGGGATTAAATATGTGATTATTATTTAGTACTGAGTTCCCGCTCTACATTCAGTGTTCTGACAACTGATTGTGATTGTCTTGAAAGAAATAACTATATAATTAGCAGATTCTGCATTTTATTTTTTGTCCTGCTAAATATTCAGTGTCTCATGTGTTTAACTCATTGAGATGCTTACTCTTTGCAAAAGTTATTAACATGCCAAGAGCTACTCCTTGAGAATGGCAATGTAGTAATATCTAGATTGTATTTATAAAGTATAGGAGAAAACTAAACAGCACAATAGAGGAATATAAAAAATTCATAAATGAAGCTTACCCATTTAAAATTCTAGGTACACAATTTAAAAAAGTTTTTATATTAAATCAATCATATTAAAAGTCAGATTTAACAAAAGCCCTCAAAAATAATTTCACATGATTATCTACCTATAGTTTATGCATTAATTGACATTTGAACATTGATTTGAAACAGTTAACAATAGTGGGGGGGAATATAAAAATATGGAATTTCACATTAACTTTTATAAAAGCTGAAATATATAGATGGTTCTACATGGTATGTTTTTTGTTTCAGTTTATTACAAATATGGCTTAAGGTCTTATGAGTTTCTAAAATCTTTATTAAAAAGTCCTTTTTTTGAAACAGTAGATGGAACTTCAAAACAATTGCTTAATTTTAAGAAAAATTCTCTGAAATTTAATAAAAACTTTAGAAAATTATTCTGAATGTTTTGTTTGCAAAAGTTTGGAGAATAAAGAAGATGACAGAATCAGGGAATAATAAGAAGAGAAAGTTGCAAAAACTCATCATAACTTGAGAATTTCTAGTCAAATCTCTAATGAGGGAAAAATGTATTTGTGCAAGTTCAACATGTAGCTAATTAAAAGTTAACCACATTTCCAATATGCCTGACACTGCAAAGTTTTCTGATCAAGACAATGGTTTTAGTAAGTAATCATTTCAATGGAATGGTCAATCAATTAAATCTATTTCAGTAGAATTAACAAATAATGGGAAGTCATGATTAAATTTGTCCAAGGGAGCATATTTGTCACTAATTCATACTTTTTATCTGCAAATATGAGACCAATATATCAATTTTTAGAGCTTTAATATAACCAAAAAAATGCATAATGAAAATAGCATGATTTCTCATGCAGTTCATAGCAGAATGTCCATTTTGTACTTTAGTTTTTGCGAGAGAAAAAAAAATTCCTTCTGCTGTAACTCTTCAAATTTTTATTATACTATTAAAATTATTATAGCTACAAATCTGTCTTCAATATCCTGCAAACAATATCAATAAAATATTTCAAACCCCATAGGCTTCTTATATCAATCTTTCAAAATATGATTTAGTGATAAAAACATTTACTAAAGGATATTCTCCAAACTTTTCAGTCTGATATATTGAAGGCTAATTTATTAATTTTATTATATTATATTTATTTATAGTCCATATCAAGTCAATTAAGCATCATTTCTTAGTAAGGATGGCTTTTATATGTCTATATCCATGCTTTTGTTCACTTCTGAAATTCTATTTGAAATGACCTTCCCTTAGCTTTGTTCTCTTGTGATACTTGTTGAACTTTTTTTTTTCTCCGTGAATAGATCTGTGATTTTTCTACTCATGAATAATTATCCTATTTTAAAAACTAGCACTGTTTCTAGTTCTCTTTTCTCCCTCTTGGTTATTTATTTAGATGATTGAGATTACATACTATTCTTATAGACTCCAATAGATTTTATATTATTTTGGAGAAGTTATTATACACATATTCCTTGTACTAGTTGTCATAGTACTTGGTCAACATGCTGTTCAAATGTATGTATTTTCAGGGAGGATGTCAGAAAGATAACAGACTAGGAAGCTCCAGGCACTTCTTCCCCCATAGAGACACAAAGTTAACAACAATACATGGACCAGAAACCTCTGTGAGAACACTAGAGACCAACTGGGCAGCTACAACATTCAGAACATTTTAAAACCAAGAAAGAAACACAAAGAAAGTTTAGAAATATTATCTGCATTTGGCACACCTGTTTATGCCCCTCTCCCAAGGCAATATAATGAAGCAACCAGAAGGAAACCCTCCATCCTGGGGCTTCTCCTTTGGGATGTAAACAATAGAGTAGACCCAGGGTCCAATGTTCTGGCTTGTCTAGGGGCTGCCCTAGAGACTGGTTTCTGACTCCAAGCACTGACAGGACTGTTGGGAGTTTGGAAGCTGCTGAAAACAGATGAGTGCCTCTGCACGTCAGAACTTTAAGTTTTACAGGTAGACCCTGGGGGGAGGAAAATACCAGAAAAGGTTGGAGAGGACCCAGGACCTCCAGCCAGCCAAAGGTTTACCTGCATAAGATCAGGACTCAGACTGAGAGAGATGGTTGTTTTTTGAAATGCCCACATTCCATAAAAAAATTAAAATGTATTCAAAGAAACAGAGAAATATGGCCCAATCAAAGGAACAGAATAGAACTTCAGAAGTTGACTCTAAAGAAACACAGATCTATGAGTTGCCTGTAAAATAAAGTAACTGTCATAAAAATGCTCAATGGACTAAAAGAGAAAACAGACAATCAAATAAAGTCAATGAAACAATGCATGAATAAAATGAGAATATCAACAAAGGTAGAAACTGTAAAAAGAACCAAATAGAAATCATCCTTAAAGAAGGAAATGCTGTCATTTGCAAAAACAGGGATGAACCATGAGTTCATTATGCTAAGTGAGTTGTCAGAGAAAAACAAATACTGTATAATATCACTTATATGTGGAATGTAAAAAGCCAAACTCATAGAAATGGGAGTAGATTGGTTGTTGCCAAGGGCCAGAAGATGGAGGAAATGAAGGGATGCTGGTTAAAGGGTACAGACTTTCAGTTAAAAGATGAATAACTTCAGGGAATCTAATGTACGGGATGGTGACTATAGTTAACAATACTGTATTGTATACTTGAAATTTGATAAGAGAGTAGATCTTAAATGTTCTCACCACACACACACACACACACACACACACACACACACACACGCACAAAGTACTATGTGAGGTGATGGATGTATTAACTAAACTTATGGTAGTAATGTGATGGATGTATTAACTAAACTTATGGTAGTAATCACTTCACAATATACACATGTATGTATATATTTTATATGTATATCAAATCCTCACACTGTATACCTTAAACTTACACAATGTTTTCTGTCAATTGTTTAATGCATACAGAATTTTAGACATGTAAGAGGAAAAATTCTGGAGATCTGTTTTACAACAATGTGAATATATAGAATACTACTAACTGTACATTTAAAAATTGTTAAGATTAGCACTTTTATTTTGCACTTTTTTACACAATTAAACATTAAAGTTAAATTTTAAAAATTTGTTACTTATTTTTTTCATTTTTATTTATTTTGGAACATAGCTGCAAACTAACATAATATTTTCTTAGTTTCAGGTGTACAGCAAAGTGATTCACTTAAATGTATACATGTACCTATTCTTTTTCAAATTCTTGTAATGGTTTGTTTTTTAAATCCAACAATTCATTCACATATTCTGGATTCACTGAAAAATGTGTAGTTTATCATAAAACTACCTGAGTTCAAATGCTGATTTGACTCCTTACTGAGCCATGTGACCCAGGTCAAACTACTTAATTTATAAAATCTTTTTTTCCTTATCTGCAAATTTGTCATAATTATAAGACCCTCCTCACAGGTTTGCTGAATTTCTGTAAGACCTCCCTTTTCTTCTACATGGCAAATAGATAAGATGTATTCCATAATGAATACATGTTGCTGGACTTAAGGAGATTAGTTATTCTATTGCTCTAGTCTTATAATCTCATTACTACAAGTGGGAGAAATTAGAACCTCCATTTCAAATGGCCCCTTCTTGTAAAAATTATCAGAAAGAAACTTTAAAAGGTTCACTATTGCAAAATGAGGAAAGCATAAATCAGTCTACAAACATTATAATAGTAAACATTACAGTAGAAAGAAAGAATTTTGAAGCACTAATTTTGAACTTCAAATGTCATAGACCTTACATAACCAAGAGTCTCAAAATATTTGGTGTTTTCATCAGTGTTGCATAATAACATATACTTCTGAGAATAAATAATTAATGTCCTTCATCTTCCACCAAGAAGACCAAATTCTTTGATTACTCAATTTCATTTGTTAGGAAAAAAAGGAAGTGGAAATATTTTCTCCTCTGAGTTATAGATTTGGGCAGTTATTCTCCAACAAAAAGAGGTAGCTTGCCTTGGTTAAAGAAGTATCAACAGATGGATGGATAAAAATGATTTGGCACATATATACAATGGAATATTACTCAGCCATAAAAAGGAATGAAATTGAGTTATTTGTAGTGAGGTGGATGGACCTAGAGTCTGTATGAAGTAAATCAGAAAGAGAAAAACAAATACCGTATGCTGACACATACACATGGAATCTAAAAAAAATAAAATAAAATGGTACTGATGAACTCAGTGGCAAAGGAAGAAAAAAGACACCTATGTAGAGAATAGCCTTGAGGACATGGGGAGGGAGACAAGGAGAAGCTGGGACAAAATGAAAGAGTAGTATTGACATTTATACACTACCAAATGTAAAATAGATGGCCAGTGGGAAGCAACTGCAAAGCACAGGGAGATCAACTCGATGATTGGTGATAACCCAGAGGGGTGGGATAGGAAGGGTGGGAGGGAGGCTCAAGAGGGAGGGGATATGGCGATAAATGTATAAATACAGCTCATTCACTTTGTTGTTTAGCAGAAACTGGCACAACAGTGTAAAGCTATTATACTCCAATAAAGATCGAAAGAAAACTTTAAAAAAAAGTATTGTTTTCTTAAAACAGTAGAAATAATATGTCTTATAAGTTCAAAACAAATTCATGTATTTTTATATATAATATTGCTTTTGGAATACTGAGAAAATATGAAAAAAAAGGCATTCTTTGAGTGGAAAATCAATTATGTAACAAATTATTTTTCTTTCGGAATTTGCTAAATTATTTGATTAAAACACAGAAAGCTCAGGGTTTAATGCTTTCATTTAAAGTAGCAAAATAATTTGTAATAGCATAAAATAAATTTTGAGAGAGAGATTTTAAACACTGAAAATAAAATTGTTATTCAGATAAAAATGCCTACTATATTTTAATCATTGTGTTTTCCCTTTACATATCATTTGAATAACAAAATTTGGAAAATATTGTAGAAGCTTTATGCTTAGAAACCACAAGTGGATACTGAACTAACAGACATTAAAACTGGGGATTTTAATGAGTGTCAATATGCTAAATTTCTTCAAAAATGAAAGTAATATTTATAATCAAGAAAAAATATGAAATCTAAAAGAAAATCTTGAATGGGAAATCAATTATATAACTAAAACCTCTATTTTTGTTTCAGGATTTGCTAAACACTTTGATTAAAGTACATTGATCCCCGTTGCAAACATGTGATGTGTAGTCATCAGAACCACTACAATGACTTTCAAAATCAGAAGACTACACTTGGCACAAGTCTATTCAGAGAAGCAAACTATAGGAACCACAGCTTGCCAGCAGGACAACATCAAATGTTCTCTGAATGGCAGTCCTTGTAGTAATCCACAGTGGGACAGAGGCCTGTCCAGGAGCCATTTTCTCTAGAGGTTATGTCTCAGGTGAAAAGGCTAAAACCCACTGGTGGGCTTGGAAGCCACTCTGGCTTAAAGGCCTCAAGTACCATGAAGGGTAATATGTCTTGGAATAACTCTATAAATATATCTTTCAATTTTATGCACCCATTTATAAAGTGTGTGCCCATTTATAAAGGGCTCCACTCTCAGAGAAACTCAAAAGAAGGAGCCTCTGCCAGAAGTTTATGGTTCTCCTAGTAGATGTGTAGTTTTTAATATTGCCTCTATTTCCAGATATTAGAAAGTTAACCAAAGGACAAATATGCATGCAGAGCAATCAAAAAGGGGCTTATTAACCCTTTACTCTCATATCACAAGCAAGGATGGTCTTCTCTCAGACCTGACTGAGTGCTCTTCCAAAACAGAGGATGCTAAGTAATACTAGAAAGAGATAAAGATGTGCTAATACCTATGAAAAAATTCAAAGTAAGACAAAAAACTGAAAATTGAGGGGTTTTACAATTAAATTAATTATGTATTCATACTATTTATAGAAAATTATAGTATTCAATGATTCATTAAAAACTAGAAACTAGATTTTTACAATTAAACGTAGAAAATTCAGAAGCAACCATAATTTAATATTTTCTATTTTTGTATATTTTTAAAAATGATATCTCATTATAAAACATTTTGTAAAATGCTATAGCATTGAAGATCCACACAAATTATGGATAATCTGTTATTTTAAATAATCTGTTTATTCTCAGTAACTTTGTTATTGAATGAACGAACATAAAAAATAGAGTTTCTTCTTACTACAAAGGATATTTTTTGGTTTGTGAAAATAAAAATACGATGAAAATCCTATGCCTACATTTTAAAATTTACTGTATAATTGGAAGTTATGGAATGAAAAGAAAACAATTTTTTGTAATACCATAAGTGGTACAACAGAGGTATTTAGAAATCCTATGGTGAGAACAGACTTGTGGTTGCCAAGGGGGAGGAAGAGTAGGAGAGGGATGGACTGGGAGTTTGGGATTAGCAGATGCAAACTATTATATAGAGAATTGATAAGCAACAAGGTTCCACTGTATTCAATATGTTGTGGTAAACCATAAAGGAAAAGATTATGAAAAAGAATATATATATGTATACATATATATGTTAGCTGAATCACTTTGCTGTACAGCAGAAATTAATACAACATTGTAAATTACTATACTTCAATAAAATACATTTTAAAAATTAAAAGTAAAAATGCCATGGGAACAATTAAAAAGAAAATATTAGTTACATTTGCAGGCTAAAGAAAGATTTCATTGAAGGACTGGCATTTCATCTTGCCACTGGGAAAATTAGAGATTACTAGAAAGTGAAGGCTATTTCATCCAAAGAATGTAGTGGAGTAACTTCAGAGAAATATGGAACCATTTATCACGTCCATGAAAACGTAGTTAGTTATATTTAGGGTGTAGAGCAAAAGTATTGGAGACTCGGAGTTGAAACTAAAAAAAATCAGGAAGTAAGGGCAACAGTAAAAAGGAAAAGTAAACAATTGTAAAGGAATACCAAATTTGTATGAGGTGTGTTCTGTACGAGAATCCTATGCTGAGGCTTTCGCAGTCTGCGTTATAAATAACAGTCCTGAGACTCAAAGACTTTGTCTGTTTTTCAAGGTCAATTATCACTAAATATCATCACTAAATTTAAACTTAAGTCTGTCTGACTTCAAGATTCAGTCTCTTTCCACTAACCCATTCAACCAGATTGAGATGGGCACACACACATTATGCTAATATGCTCAGGTTTCCTCACGTAGAATTTATGGAGTCATGTGAATTGTTTTTAAAAACGTTAAAAGTATGGTCATGTGAAACAGAGCCAAAAATGACGATCCTGGAAGGAAGTAGCATAATTCTAATGCTGTAAAATTATGTCCTCAAAAAGACTTTAAAACACACTTCTACTGATTTATAGGTACTATTTATAGGTATTTCCTTTGTTCAATGATGATAATTCCCAAGAAATGGTAATCCCCCCAAATTTGCACATTTTGTTCAATAATTTGTCCTTTTGGGGAGAGTAGGAAGTTCATTGATCTTTGGAAGCTCAAGTTAAAACATAAAATGGACAAAAATATCAATCCACCACTCCATGTTTCTTTTTTGTCCCACTAATTTAACATTTGTGTGTGTGTATGTCTGTGTGTGTGTGTTCATGTGCACACTCCCACACACCGCCAGCATCTCTGAGTGTTTTAACAATGAGAATTGAGGTGGGACTGCAAAGAGAGTTAGGGCAATTTATTTAATCATTCTCTTAGTATACACAGTAATTTAGAGAGTGTAGACTGTCTGGGGTACAATACTTAAGGAAAATGTCCTAAATCAATCAGACTAGGTAAATCTTTCTCCATAAGTTGTATTCAATCCTGTCAGGAACAGTTTTAGTGTGTAGTATGTTTGAAGCACTCTGTGTGAGGTAAAGTTCCTTGGCAGAATTTTCTCCTCTCTCTTCTCCCTGCAGTGTCTGGTCAGTTTGGGTGAATCCTTATCATTGTTAAAATCGTGAACAGGAAATAGGATGAATAATATCCTATTTTAAGATTGCAGGAGTCAGAGAGGATGGCTGACATTGGAGAAAAGTTGTTTCTTCTACAAGAGCAAACATTGGGATGCCTTGTTCAAGGACTCAGACTACCTGATTCAGATTGATAATAGGCTGACCCAGACATTTATATTTAAAGGGGAGGGAGCTTTTGACAATTTTAATTTACTTTTAGACACTGACCCTGTTACACAATAGGGACAAATAACTCCAAAAAATCATAGGATGGATTGGGAGCAAACATGTGTAGGATTCTTTTATCTTTGTAGGATTTTATCAGAAATAATTGGCAAGCAAATAAAATGACTCCCAGTCAACAAAATTGACCTTTTGTATTTGCCATTTGCAGCATTCATGTCATGGCAAACTATAGCAGCACTAGGAATTTGAATCAAAAAATCTACTTGGGAAAGGACCTGCATTCAGGATAATCAAAAACTTCTGAAATGAGTCCTGTTCATTTTCAGGCTATTTGCTGCTGCACCTGTTCAGACATTGTTCCAACTGGCTCGTGGTTTAGCCATTCCCTCAACACTTGATTAAAAACATGTCTTCATCAAACAGGTTGGGAAGCTCTCACACCTGTATTTGAGTTTAGATTTTCTTCTTTCAGAGGATGATCTTAAATTTTGTACAGAAAGTTTTGTGCCCAGTTATTTCTCTGCATCTGTGTTAAAAGAGATACATGCCACCACCACCCCATACAGCAGGAAGACACAAATTGCTTTCACTGGACATTTAACCACCTTTATTTGCCCAAAACTGAGAGAGAACCATCAATAATAGGAATAGTTTTGTGAGCATGACCTTTATTGTCAGGATCACCTGAAGCTCAAATTCCAACTCTGTCACTTACTGTCTATGAAGCCTTAGTTGAACTGCTTTAGCTCTTTAAACCTCATGTTACTTGCCTGAAAATGGGTACAATCATTCGTTATTCCCATGGCTTTAAGGATTCAGAGAGATTATGTATTAAACATTCTAACAGAATTCCCAAGGCATAGGAAGCTCTTAATAAATTGAGGTACAAAATGTTCTTTAATTTTAAACCCAGGGAGATTTAAACATACCTACACTCTTTATTATAGCCCAATATAATAAGGTGCCTGTCTCTTGCCAAGTTGGGACTTCCTTAGCAGCAAACATCTTTCTCTCTTTCTCCCTCACTCCCTGGGTCCTGGCAAGTAGTAAGGTTTCTAAGAATTTTTCATGAAAGATAATTTTATAAATATAATATTTAATGTTTTTGGAAATCACATCACAAAAAGATGTAAATATAAAGAGAGATATTGGGATTCTCATGTTCATGAATGTAACTATAAAAGTATGAAGAATCATTTATAGAACCACATAATAATGTAGAAATTAATGAATGATTGCATGTTTTTTATTATAGCTGATCAAGTAAATGGGTATTTTTCAGTTCTAGATGTAAAATTCTCTTAGTTCAGCTTTGTCTACATGAACAGGGCCATTCTTTGGGCAATTAGCTAATAGAATTTTTCTATTTGTGTTTAAAGGTTGTCAGTAGATGATGCCTTACCACAATATCATCCTATTCTTATTCATTCAAACACCCATATATTCTTCATGCACATAGAGTTTCTATTAAAATATACCTATAAAAATAATCAAATATAAATATATAGAGAATTTGAAGGGAAAATATGACATTTTGTAACTGTATCTGTAGATTAATTTTATATAAAAAAACATATTGTATTTCACACCAAATCCCCACACTCCCTAATTAAACCTGATAACAGAACATCACATTAGAGTACACTAGTACTTTTATACTCATGATATCATGTAAGTCTACACAATATATGCTGTTAGCCTATAAGTGATGGAACACATAGAGAATTTCATTTCAACACAATTGCCTTGAAGTAACTCAATGTTTCTAACTACAGTTATACTTCCAGATTTACTTCCATAATATATCTAAGACTTTTTGAGGCTCAAGTCAGGATAGAAACTCTCACTTAAAAGAAAAAACTATAGAAAGAGGAATCAGTCATTTTTAAGAGAAGTGTTTTTAGTTCTTCAGGGTCTGTATTATTTGAGGAGGAGAGAAGAGTTTAGGGTTTCTGGCCAAGAACATTATGCAATGATTTTTTCGGATACCTAGCAGACATATATTTGATTCTGTAACAAAATCATTTTATATCTCATATCATTTCTCCTTCTCTAAAGAATTGACAGAACACTGCGTCTTCTGGACTAAAACAGTGGATTAAAATATACACAGATGTAATGCCAGGCTTTTCAGATATTTATGCATGTTGTTTTTTAAAGATCATTTCAGCTAGAAAACTTTTCATAATAACAATAATACACAATAGCTTAGCAAATTTTTGATAATTTTCTTCATATATATTTGTGCCACAAAAACATAACCTCTTATTTTTATAAGCAGGAATTTATCCCTTTCAACCTGCTTTTAATGGTGGGTTTTGTTCTTTTTTCAGTTCATTCAATTTTGAATTTTGCCATAATGATACCTACCATTCCTGTGGTTGATGGCAACACATTTGTTTCATCTGTTTTTATGTAAAGTTAGCTACATCATGGTTTTCCTTTCAAAATAATGTTTCTTTCTGACATGATTTTATCAGTTTTTTTTAGGATAGCACTTGTAAGATTTGTAAAAAAAAAAAAAAAAAGCAGATGCTGTGTTCATTGCAAAAATTAAAAAAAGAGAGAATATACTGCAAGGCCCTTGGATACACAATAATTTCAGTTAAGAATATTACTCATTATGTCATTTACTGGAAGTTGAGTTTCTTTTTCTTTTTTCTTCTTTTTCTACATTGAACAAGTTGTTTTATTTGGTTGGTTGTATGCAAACTGACTGATGTACCTGCAGGGAAAGAGAAGGCTTACAGTACAAAATCTTATATATTTTCATAGGAGTAAGTCTGGAAACAGAAATAGTGAATTTTTAGCTCAAGAGAGACAGGTAGGTCATAACTTTGGTAATTTCTGCTTTTCCATTCTCATTCCCTAACACCCTTCAATTTTTTCTCTTCTGCCATGCACTATAAGAAAGATGAGATAGGCAGTATTAGTTTGGTTCCCATTTTAACTAACAGTCCAAAAATAATTATTAAATTAGAATGGGTTTCTTGAAGGCAGTGACAGTAGCACATTGCCCAGGATATAGAGGCACTATGAAATGTTGGCTGACTTAATTAGTCAATGAGAGACTTGGGTCCTGAAGAGTGATTGAATTTTCACGAGATTCCACAGTAAGAGGAAAAAGATATTTTTATGATTCTCAATGCAGTACTCTTTCCGTTGTAGCATGCCACTTCCTGAATGAGATTTTGGTACAACATGAAGTTTTGAAAGGAGACATGATCATATTATTTCTGTGGGAAATAATGTTATCTGTGCCTCCAAGATTCATGACAGGTTATCAAAGAGGAACTCTGTATGACCTGAAATGAATCTTTATTCCATCATCACTATATAAAAACAAAACTTAGCAGGCAAAAGCTTTTTACTGTCTCTTGAAAGAAGAGGTAGCATTGGGGATTTGAGAAGACATATGTTAAGAGGACTCTCCACTGAATCACATATATTTGGCCATTAATCAAAAAGCTAAGCCTTTAGAAATTCAATCTCTTTGTGTTTTTATCCTCGTGGCTTCCAGTCTTAGATTAATGCAGAGTAACTGGATGAGAAGCAAAGGTTTTAAACTCTAAATGTTAAGCTAATTGTTTATTGTTGATTACCTATCCAATTGGTCTCACATCCATTGGGATGATTTGACCTTCCCTGGGAGCAGCAATATACAGAACAAACAGCAAGGTAGCAAGCTTATACTATTGCTAATATCTCGAGCTAATTTACCAAAGCCACCAGACTGTGCGAAAGAGCCATTCCTGGCATCTCCTCTCACATAGTAATGTTACCATGTTGAACAGCTGAGGCAAAGTGAATGCGCTGATACCTGGCTTAATATGGCTATGTGAGCACTATTTCAATAGAAGACCTGGTAGGTCTGCCTAGGATGTTTATAAATTCACATAAGTTCAATATCTTTTATACTCAATTTACCATCTTTTTATGGTATACTTTCTCCACTCCAATAAATTCTTCAAACAAATCCACAAAGCTTTCCTCAGGTAGAGTTCATCATACCCTGTATTTTTCTCTCTTTAATTAATGCTTAATTCATTTGCCTGAGGTTTTTCTCATTATAATAGCATTAACATGAGTAAAAGGCTTTGTATTCAGGACAAACAGAAATGAGGCTGAAACAAAGTATTCTCAACTGAACTCCATGCTTCTTCTTATAGGATGTCATATATGTTATTTGATCACCTCACTCCTATGGTCTTGATAGAAGAAAAAACTCTACAGTTTTCTCTTCATTTGCTTTCTATTTGTCAGAACATCTTGTTAATGATACATGTTTTTCTTAAATTACTGATACAATGAAATTTAATTCTACTAATTAAACCTAATATAGTTGAATCTTAGGCTCAGGTATATTTTACCACTTAGAAATTGTATATAACAATTATCATTTCATAGTTTAAAAAAGTATATAGAGCAGGGATTAGCAGTTTATGGCCATGAGCCAAATCCAATGTATTACCTGTTTTTATAAATAAAGTCTCATTGAAACGCGGCCATGACTTCCATAGTGGTGCAGTGGTTAAGAATCTGCCTGCCAATGCAGGGGACACAGGTTTGAGCCCTGGTCCAGGAAGATCCGACATGCCACAGAACTACTAATCCCGTGTGCCGCAACTACTGAACCTGCGCTCTAGAGCCTGTGAGCCACAACTATTGAGCCCACGTGCCACAATTACTGAAGCCCATGCACCTAGAGCCCATGCTTTACAACAAGAGAAGCCACCGCAATAAGAAGCCCACACACTGCAATGAAGAGTATCCCCCGCTCGACACAACTAGAAAAAGCCTGTGCGCAGCAATGAAGACCCAACACAGCCAATAAATAAATAAATTCATTTTTTTAAAAAAACCCAAATCCCTTGGTGTACCCCCCAAAAATAATAAATAAATAAAATTAAAAAACAAAACAAAACAAAACAAAAAGCCAAATCCATTCTTTTTCTCTGGCTACTTTTGAACTACAATGACATTGTTGAGTAGTTGTGACAGGGATGTTATGATCAACGAAGACTAAAACATTTTCTATCTTGTCCTTTACAGAAAAGGTTTGCTGACCCCTCATCTTAAGTGGTCCACTCAGATTTTATTATTTGTCTAATCCACCTATATAATTATATTATAAATATTTATACTAATGCCATAGAAAACAAGTTGTCTTGATTAAAAAATATATAGCAGCATATTGCAAGGATGGTATTATGACTGAGTGCGCTTAGGAAATGTTACTAGTTGAGAAGCAGCAGTGGTGTTTAGGATTGACTATACACAACTGAAATTAAGCAGACACAATAGTTGTGTTTCCTCTTTTAGCAAGTTCAAAATGAGAGAACTCTAGAACCTCTTCTGTGTTTTTTTATGCTATAAGCTGAGTGTATTCGAATGCCTACATCACTAAGAGAAAGAAGTTCTTCTTGCTTTTAAGAACATTAGAAGCAGAAAGATAAGATTCTTAGATAGAAATGGGACATGAAATAGTCAAGGTGGAATGAATTCATTGCGTCTCCTTAAAAAGTTCACACCTGAGGCATGCCTCTCTTCTGCCAATGAAGAGCAGTGCAAGTAAACTTTTTGGAAGATACCTGCAATCCCAGTGTGCAGAAAATTTAAGAAACATACAAAGATAAATAGGAACAACTAGAAAGCCAGCTAAAGTAAATTCATAATTTATTTCTTCATTTATTGACATTCATTCATTTAATTAAAGCATTTATTCAACTACTAGGAACCATGTTATGCCCGTCATTGAGGATAAAGAGGTAAATAAAAAGATTTTTCTTCTGAAGCATCTTTAATTTTCTGGGTTAGCAAGATGGTATGGTAGGGGGATGGAAGGGCGGATGAGAACAAGAAGATAAAAGCAAGTGTGAAAGGGTGACTTGTTCTCATTCCAAGGTATATTAAAGATCTCTGAGGAAATTTAAACTTGAGTTCTTCACAAAAAACATTAGTCTGGGGCAAGTTGAAGAAGACATCAGATCTTTTGTGTATGTATGTGTGTATTCAATCTTATATTCATAAATAGATCAAATTACTTGACAATTTATTTTGACCTTAATTATTATCAGTAAGTTTTTAAGTTTTCATGATGCAGTGTACTAAACTGCTCCACAATGCCACTCAGTAACTCAATGGAACACTGCCATCTCAAAAGCATGACTTCTAAGGAAATCTTCAGGATTAACATTTGGTCAACAGAAGGTAAGAGTGAGGCAGTAGAGGATCATACAGGGGTATTAAAAGTCATGCCTTGACTTAGACATCAATTCTTCCCACATTCTATTGGCCAACACTCACCAACACTACCCCACATGGTGCCAGGAGGTTTGCAAATGCAGCCTCTGGGTAAGCAGTCACTTCTCAGTGATTCCTTTACACTACAGAACAGATCCTTTTGGTAGAGCTGTCTCTATATCACAAGTGTTGAATAAGTTGCTGTATCTTAAGTTGCTAAACAATAATTCCAAGGACCATCAGGGTCAACTTTGTTTTCCTACAGCTATTGGAAACCCTCTTAGATCATCTATAATCATCTATCTTATATCATGATTGTTTATAAATATATTTCATATTCCAGATTGGGGTGTATATTCCTGAAGATGGGAGTTCTATGTTCATTTTCAGAAATCTTCTTCAGAGATTGACCCTGTCCATGATTGTTTAAAGTTATAGGATTACTACTATTTTAATTTCAACTAGCTATTTCAGTGGGTAGACCTGATGGATATTTACTTATTTTGGGTTAAGTTTATTGGGCTCATTCTATGACATAATTGCTACACATTTTTATATTTATAGAAGCTGAAGACTGTTGCATATTACTGACATCAGCTAACTTTTGTGAGCCTAGTAACAACAATTCTGGGAAGTCACTTTTGAAGGCCATGGGCATGACACTATATTACGGTAAAATGATTAAGAATGTCTTGTGAGATTGCATCATTAAGCTATTACTGCCTTGTTCTGCCATGAGATCATAGTTTACTTTTACTCAGTTTCTGATATTCAGAAGCAGTTTTTTCTGGCCACTTGCTGACTCTTGAGAAGACTCTGACCAGTGCATTGATTTTGTTTCCCATAAAGTATTTTCAAGCTAAGAAACCATGAACTTGAATCTATTCCAGAGAAGTTTGCTGGTAGCACTAGGATTCTAAAAGAATATATATTGCTAGATATATGCCTCTTATTTTAATGGGATTTAATATTCTCCGAGAGCAAGCATATAAAATGATATAATAATGTTAAATTAAAAAGGAAGTAATTATGAGTCATATATTGCTTACTTTTTTCCTTCCAGTTTTGTTGAGATATGGACATATAGTATTGTACAAGTTTAAGGTGTCCAGCATAATAATTTCACTTACATACATCATGAAATGATTACCACAATAATTTTACTGAACATTCATCATCTCATATAGATATAAAAGAAAAGAAAAAGAAAAAATATTTTTCTTTGTGATGAGAACTTCCAGGATCCACTCTCTTAACAACTGTCATCTGCAGCATTCAGCAGTGTTAATCACTACATATTTATCATGAATCAATGCATTGCATCCCTAATACTCATTTATCATATAATTGGAAATTTGTACTTTTGACTTCCTTCATCCAGTTCTTCTTCCCTCACCCCCTAACTCTGGTAAACACAAATCTGATCTCTTTTGTTTGTTGGTGTTTGAAGTATAATTGACCTAAAATACTATGCAAGTTCTTGTTACACGGCATAGTGATTAAATATTCCCATAGGTTATAAAATGACCACCATGACAAGTCCAGTTATCATATGTCAGCATACAAAGAAATTACTTATTTATAAAGGAAAATAATAAAATGCAAATGACTATATAGAACTTTCCCTTCCCTGATAGAGTAATAATTAGTCAATATAAACAAGATGGTTACCATATTGTATTTCACAAAACAGAGGGTCAAAGTAAACAGGAGCTACTTTGGTATAAAACCAAACACTGAGGATATTCCATTTTTGTTTTTAAGGAGATCAATTTAGAGTTAGACATAAAGCATCACATAAGTAAAATTTTATCTAAAACAAAAATTCTATCTAAAACAGAACGCTTGAATTTTGCAAATGTGAACCACCAGTTCTGAGCAAAATCTCAAGGTAAAAACTGTCACATAGTTAAACGCATGTTAACAATTTGAGTCAATTTTCTTCTTCCAGCCAAATACTGACTTTTGGAATTGAGAACTGTAAATTTCAATAAATTAGATCCCTACTACATATCTGCCTCCATCTTTTTTAACCAAAACTGTTACAACAATCTCCTAACAGACACTGTTGTCTTCTATAATCCATTATCCAAACACAGAGCAGGTTGGTTTCTCTTAAGCAGTTTCCCAGACAGAGTTAGGAATGTAAGGTGTTCATTAGGAATCAATACCTCTGAAAAGATGTAGGAGGTTGCAGGATTGCACCAAAGAAGACGTTGAATTGTGATGCATGAACAACAAACACTTGACACAGGAGATCTAGAGGGAATATTGCACATAGGGGTTCTCCTTTGTTGGCTGAAATATCTAGGTCTTTCTGCCCCTGGGCTATGGGCAGCCCTGAGAAGGCTACAACTTCAAAAGAGGTGGCTCTCTGGAGATCCTAAAGGAGCTGCGAGTTGGAGCCTGTTTGCTGACTAATCCTTGAAGCTATGATTCTTTCCTGAAGGGTAAGCTAAGCAGTGTATCTCATGCCTACCACAAAACAGCAGTCAAGCAAAGGTTTTAAAATATAAAACACTTTATATCTTTACTAACACATAACTCTTTAATGGCTTTTTTCTGCAGTTAGCACAAGTATATCATGAAATACAAAGATGGCTTTTACTAACATCTTTTCCATTTTATCTCATTTTTCACTTCCCTTTGCTCAGCCACTAATTAGTACTTAGTCTTAGAATTCTTCAAGGAACATTTACTTTTCCCAGCTTAATGACTTGTTATTCCCCATGTGTGCAATGGTCCATAACTTGACTTTGCTTGTACATTTTTTAGTTTGTAGATCTCAGTTTAAATGATTACATGAGCATAGGCCTTCTTAGACCATTCACTATAGCAGTCATTCTCATGACAGTACGTGTTTATTGTTTGTCTCCATATTATGCAATATGTTCTATCAGAGTAGTGATTACATAAATATTGTTGAATGCCATAAGGCCATACAATCATAAATTAATGGCAACATAACTTTAAAAGCCATGTTTTGTAAAAAAAATATCATATTACAAAAGCACACTAGGGTTAAATGTGAAATCTAGAAATATTTAGAACTGAATTATAATGAAACTACCATCAAAATCTGTGGCTCATGGTTAATATAATACTTGAATTACAACACAATAGAATATGAATAAATAAATGTTACAGAAAATGAAATAGATACCTAAGAACTCCATTCAATAATTTCAAACATAGATTTTTATGAGTTAAATTTATAAAATCTTCAAGATATAATTAATTTGTTTTTAATCAAGGTGTACTAAAAATTTTTTTTAATTATTTATTTATTTTTTTTGGGGGGGTACACCAGGTTCAATCAACTGTTTTTATACACATATCCCCATATTCCCTCCCTTCCTTGACACCCCCCCCTCGAGTCCCCCCCCACCCTCCCTGTCCCAGTCCTCTAAGGCATCTTCCATCCTCGAGTTGGACTCCCTTTGTTATACAACAACTTCCCACTGACTATTTTACAGTTGGTAGTATATATATGTCTGTGCTACTCTCTCGCTTCTTCTCAGTTTCCCCTTCACCCCCCGCCCCCTCCCATACCTCGAGTTCTCCAGTCCATTCTCTGTATCTGCTTCCTTGTTCTTGTCACTGAGTTCATCAGTACCATTTTTAGATTCCGTATATGTGAGTTAGCATACAATATTTGTCCTTCTCTTTCTGAGTTACTTCACTATGTATGACAGATTGTAGTTCTATCCACCTCATTACATATAGCTCCATCTCATCCCTTTTTATAGCTGAGTAATATTCCATTGTATATATATGCCACATCTTCTGTATCCATTCATTTGTTGATGGGCATTTCGGTTGCTTCCATGTCCTGGCTATTGTAAAGAGTGCTGCAATAAACATTATGGTACAAGTTTCTTTTGGGATTATGGTTTTCTTTGGGTATATGCCCAGGAGTGGGATGACTGGATCATATGGTAGTTCTATTTGTAGTTTTTTAAGGAACCTCCAAATTGTTTTCCATAGTGGCTTTACCAACTTACAGTTCCACCAACAGTGCAGGAGAGTTCCCTTTTCTCCACACCCTCTCCAACATTTGTTGTTTCCAGACTTTGTGATGATGGCCATTCTGATTGGTGTGAGGTGATACCTCATTGTGGCTTTGACTTGCATTTCTCTGATGATTAGTGATGTTGAGCATCTTTTCATGTGTTTGTTGGCCATCTGTATGTCTTCTTTGGAGAAATGTCTATTTAGGTCTTCTGCCCATTTGTGGATTGGGTTATTTGCTTTTTTGGTATGAAGCTGCATGAGCTGCTTGTATATTTTGGAGGTTAATCCTTTGTCCATTGTTTCATAGGCAATTATTTTTTCCCATTCTGAGGGTTGCCTTTTAGTCTTGTTTATGGTTTCTTTCGCTGTGCAAAAGCTTTTATGAGGTCCCATTTGTTTATTCTTGATTTTATTTCCATGATTCTAGGAGGTGGGTCAAAAAGGATGTTGCTTTGATGTATGTCAAAGAGTGTTCTGCCTATGTTTTCCTCTAGGAGTTTGATAGTGTCTGGCCTTACATTTAGGTCTTTAATCCATTTGGAGTTTATTTTTGTGTATGGTGTTATGAAGTGTTCGAATTTCATTCTTTTACATGTTGCTGTCCAATTTTCCCAGCACCACTTATTGAAGAGGCTGTCTTTTTTCCATTGTATACTCGTGCCTCCTTTGTCAAAGATAAGGTGCCCATATGTGTTTGGGCTTACTTCTGAGGTCTCTATTCTATTCCATTGATCTTCCTTTCTATTTTTGTGCCAGTACCATACTGTCTTGATCACTATGGCCTTGTAGTATAGTTTGAAGTCAGGAAGCCTGATTCCACCAACTCCATTTTTCCTTCTCAAGATTGCTTTGGCTATTCGGGGTCTTTTGCGTTTCCATACAAATCGTAAGATTTCTTGCTCTAGTTCTGTGAAAAATGCCATTGGTAATTTGATCGGGATTGCATTGAATCTGTAAATTGCTTTGGGTAGTGCAGTCATTTTCACGATGTTGATTCTTCCAATCCAGGAACATGGTATGTCCCTCCATCTGTTTGTGTTGTCTTTGATTTCTTTCATCAATGTCTTAAAGTTTTCTGCATACAGATCTTTTGCCTCCTTAGGCAGGTTTATTCCTAGGTATTTTATTCTTTTTGTTGCAATGATGAATGGGAGAGTTTCCTTAATTTCTCTTTCTGCTCTTCTGTTGTTAGTGTATAGGAATGCAAGAGATTTCTGCGCATTAATTTTGTATCCTGCTACTTTACTAAACTCATCAACGAGTGCTAGCAGTTTTCTGGTAGAGTCTTTAGGGTTTTCTATATATAATATCATGTCATCTGCAAAGAGTGACAATTTGACTTCTTCTTTTCCAATTTGGATTCCTTTGATTTCTTTTTCTTCTCTGATGGCTGTGGCTAAAACTTCCAAAACTATGTTGAATAATAATGGTGAGAGTGGACACCCTTGTCTTGTTCCTTTCTTAGAGGGAATTCTTCCAGTTTTTCTCCATTGAGAACAATGTTGGCTTTTGGTTTGTCATATATGGCTTTTATTATGTTGAGGTAATTTCCTTCTATGCCCATTCTCTGGAGAGCTTTTATCATAAATGGATGTTGAACTTTGTCAAAAGCTTTTTCTGCATCTATTGAAATGATCATATGGTTTTTATCCTTCAATTTGTTGACATGATGTATCACGTTGATTGATTTGCGTATATTGAAGAATCCTTGCATCCCAGGGATAAACCCCACTTGATCGTGGTGTATGATTTTTTTAATGTGCTGTTGCAGTCTGTTAGCTAGTATTTTGTTGAGGATTTTTGCATCTATATTCATCAGTGATATTGGTCTGTAGTTTTCTTTTTTTGTGACATCTTTGCCTGGTTTTGGTATCAGGGTGATGGTGGCCTCGTAGAATGAGTTTGGGAGTGCTCCGCCTTCTGCAATATTTTGGAAGAGTTTGAGAAGGATAGGTGTTAACTCTTCTCGAAATGTTTGATAGAATTCGCCTGTGAATCCATCTGGTCCTGGGCTTTTCTGTGTTGGGAGATTTTTAATCACTGCCTCAATTTCTGTACTTGTGATTGGTCTGTTCATGGTTTCTATTTCTTCCTGGTTCAGTCTTGGAAGATTGTATTTTTCTAAGAATGTATCCATTTCTTCCAGGTTATCCAATTGATTGGCATATAGTTGCTTGTAGTAGTCTCTCATGATGTTTTGTATTTCTGAGGTGTCCGTTGTGACTTCTCCTTTTTCATTTCTAATTCTGTTGATTTGCATCTTCTCCCTTTTTTTCTTGATGAGTCTGGCTAATGGTTTATCAATTTTGTTAATCTTCTCAAAGAACCAGCTTTTAGTTTCATTTATTTTTCTTATGGTTTCTTTCCTTTCTTTTTCATTTATTTCTGCTCTGATCTTTATGATTTCTTTCCTTCTGCTCACTTTAGGGTTTCTTTGTTCTTCTTTCTCTAGTTGTTTGAGGTGTAAGGTTAGGTTGTTTATTCGATCATTTTCTTGTTTCTTAAAGTAGGACTGTATTGCTATAAACTTCCCTCTTAGAACTGCTTTTGCTGTGTCCCATAGGTTTTGGGTTGTTGTGTTTTCGTTGTCATTTGTTTCTAGATATTTTTTGATTTCCTCTTTGATTTCTGTAGTGATTCCCTGGTTGTTTAGGAGTGAATTGTTTAGCCTCCATGTGTTTGTCTTTTTTGCAGTTTTTTTCCTGTAATTGATATCTAGTCTCATGGCGTTGTGGTCTGAGAAGATGCTTGATATGATTTCAATTTTCTTGAATTTGCTGAGGTTTGATTTGTGACCCAAGATGTGATCTCTCCTGGAAAATGTTGCATGTGCACTTGAAAAGAAAGTGTAGTCTGTCATTTTTGGATGGAATGTCCTATAAATATCAATGAAGTCGAGATGGTCTAATGTGTCATTTAAAGCTTGTGTGTCTTTATTTATTTTCTGTTTGGATGATCTGTCCATGGATGTAAGTGGGGTGTTCAAGTCTCCCACTATTATTGTGTTACTGTCGATGTCCCCTTTTATAGCTGTTAGCATTTGCCTTATGTATTGAGGTGCTCCTATATTGGGGGCATAGATATTTACCATTGTGATATGTTCTTCTTGGATGGATCCCTTGATCATTACGTAGTGCCCTTCCTTGTCTCTTTTAATAGTCTTTACTTTCAAGTCTAATTTGTCTGATATGAGGATTGCTACTCCAGCTTTCTTTTGACTTCCATTTGCATGGAATATCTTTTTCCATCCCTTCACTTTCAGTCTATATGTATCCCTTGGTCTGAAGTGGGTTTCTTGTAGGCAGCATATAGAAGGGTCTTGTTTTTGTCTCCATTCAGCCAGTCTGTGTCTTTTGGTTGGAGCATTTAATCCATTTACATTTAAAGTGATTATTGACATGTGTGTTCCAATGACCATTTTCTTCATTGTTTTGGGTTTGTATTTGTAGGTGTTTTCCTTTTCTTGTGTTTCCTACTTAGAGAAGTTCCTTTAGCACTTGTTGTAAGGCTGGTTTGGTGGTGCTGAATTCTCTTAACTTTTGCTTGTCTGGAAAGCTTTTGATTTCTCCCTCAAATCTGAATGAGATTCTTGCTGGGTAGAGTGTTCTTGGCTGTAGGTTTCTCTCTTTCAGGACTTTCAGTATATCCTGCCATTCCCTTCTGGCCTGCAGAGTTTCTGTAGAAAGGTCAGCTGTTATCCTGATGGGTTTCCCCTGATATGTTGTTTGTTGCTTTTCTCTTGCTGCTTTTAATATTTTTTCTTTGTGTTTAATTGTCGTTAGTTTGATTAATATGTGTCTTGGTGTATTTCTCCTTGGGTTTATTCTGTATGGGACTCTCTGTGCTTCTTGAACTTGGTGAATTATTTCCTTTCCCATGTTGGGGAAGTTTCCACTAGAACCTCTTCAAATATTTTCTCAGACCCTTTCTTGTTTTCTTCTTCTTCTGGGATGCCTATAATTCGAATGTTGGTACGTTTAAGGTTATCACTGAGGTCTCTGAGGCTGTCTTCTAGTCTTGTTATTTTTTTTTCTTTTTCCTGCTCTGTGGCCTTTATTTCTCCCATTCTATCTTCCAACTCACTTATTCGTTCTTCTGCCTCAGTCATTCTGCTGGTTATAGCATCTAGAGTATTTTTAATTTCCGTTATTTTGTTATCCATTGCTGTTTGTTTTTCTGAGTTCTTATGAACTGTTTCTTGTACTTTCTCTATTTTGTTATCGAGATTTTGTATCATTTTTACTATCATTACTCTAAATTCTTTTTCAGGCATTTTTCCTATTTCCTCCTCATTTATTTGTTCTTGTGGGTTTTTTTCCTGCTCCTTTGCCTGCATGGGGTTACTTTGTTTCCTCATGGTTGTCCAAGCTTTTGGGGTTGCTTGTCCTGGTGATAGAGGTGTTTATAGAAGACTGTCCAAGCCTCAGACTAATGTCCAAGTATTGGATTAAATGAATATTCAGTCTAGGAAACACATACATGTATAAGACACACAATTATTGAATCCGTTAGGACATAAGGCTCTAGAAAGACCTGACAGAACCCCAGTGTGCTATCAGATATTCAAAGAGAAACCCTGCAGAAATTGACAACTGAAACAGAACAAATCAGAGACAAAAGCAAAAGCAAACAAACAACAAATAACACCCTACACATACAAACATCAATCCAGGGAGATTTTGTAAGCTAGGATCAAATATAGAAATGAGCTGGAGTACCACCAGAGAGAATGGAGATTCTCAGAATGTAATTAGACAACTGTACTAAGAACTAAGATAAAGACAACAGCCTAATATTAATACCAAGGCAGTGCATCATCTGGAGAATAGAGCAAGGAGTCTGAGCAGGCCGATAGTGTTGCTTATAAGTATGTTAAGATAAAATAAACTTAAAATGGCTGGAAGAAAGGGGAACAGAAGAGCGTAATGTGGTTGGAAATATGCAAAGAAAAAGAAAGGAATAGAAGTGTATAAAAGATAGGGATGAAAGGAAAGTATGAGAGATATTTTGTCCATACTACCAAAAACTTAGCTAGATGTAGAAGTATATAAAAAGGCAAAAAAAAAAAAAAAAAAAGAATAAAAAATATCCTTAAAAAATTATGTTATAATACTTGTAGATTCCTTAGGGCTAAGATAGTATTTAATAAATCAAAAAAAAAAAAAAAAAGAGAGAGAGAAAGAAAAGAAAAAAAAAAAAAAATCCAGAACTGATCCCAGAATGGACCAGTTCAATAGGTACTGATACTACTATTTCTGTTTCCTTAGCGTCTCAGCTGTAAATGTCCTTCTCCTTGCCTTGGGTTTTTTTTTGCATTATTCTGTGACCAGCAGAGGTTCCTTTATTGTTCATCTGTAAGCGTCGGTGTGTGGGGAGGGAGAGGGTACAAGAGTGGCTCCTTCTCCTGGGAGTGAGTGAGCAGTGGCGCACTGTTGTTTCAGTCAGGCTTGGAGGTGCCTGTTGCAGAAGGCGCTGGTGGCTCAGGCGTACACAGAAAGTCTTAGAGTTGGGCCTCTCTCAGGGTTTTTTCTTTTTGATGCTGGTTTTTTTTTTTCTCTCGGCAGCCTCCCTGCTGCTGGCATTGCAAGGAGTTTTAATCTAGCCCCGCCCGAGTGCCTGAGGGTGCTTGTTATCCCTGAGCGCCTTAGGTGGCCCACAGGGCATCTCTCCACTGCCTGTTGCAGAGGCACCGAAAGAGAGGGAGAGGCTACGTGCGCGGCTCCTCCCCCCCGCCCGGGAGCCTGCAGCCTCCACCGCCATCACGGCCGGGCAGCTCTCAGGGACGGGCACTCCTCTCCGCGGACCTCCTCCCTCCTGTCCCCTCGGTCCGTCACCCTAGCGGCAACAATGTTTCTCCCCCTGAACCAGCTCTCTGGTTCCCACGCTCCCGCTGCTGGACCCTCCGTTCAGCCGCGGATCGATGTCTCGGTCCTGGAACACTGAGCTGCGCTGCAGACCCTCCGTATGTTTCTCACTCCCTCCCGTCTGCCACAGCTCCGCCGCTTCACCCTCTTTGAGCCCTCGTAGATGCCTCCCTACCGGCTATGTCGGGCTCCCCGCAGCCCTTTCTGGTGTCCGAGGCCATCTGCTGGTGTTCAGCTGGTTCTCTGTGGGAATGACTGCGTCCTTCCATGCATTCCCAATGCATCTGTGGAGAGGGATGCACTCCACATCTCTCTACTTCGCCGCCATCTTTTCTCTCCTAAAAATTTTTTAAAGCTATCTCATTTATCAATTAATTTAATAAGGCCCTATAATTATGTTTCCAAAACCAGATCAGGACAAAAAGAACCAAATAAACAAAAACAAGTACAGGGCCATTTCACTGAGACATATAGATGTTAAAATTCAGAGGAAATTATTAAGTAATAGTACATTTATACTGTACAGTTAAAGAGACTAATTTTAGGAATGTGGAAATATCTCAATAACAGAAAAAATAATCTATTACTATATTTGATAACCTTAATAAATTAAGGGAGAAAAAACAATTTTGCTTCATAAGTTCTTTCAGAAAATAAAACAACATGTATAGATTCATCCCTTATTTGTGATACAAATGCTTAGTGAAAGAGTAGAGACTTCTTAAGTACATAAAAGTTGACTTTATTTACCAAAACCTGTAACAAATATTACATTACATTTAATGAGGATACTTTATACACATTCCCTTTAACATCAGGAATAACAAAATAATGTCTAATATAACTTTTTTTGCTACATTGTAATCAAGACCCTAGCCAATCTTATCCATAAAGAAGCAAAATAGAAGTTTAATTTATTTGAACATGATAGAATAATTTACCTAGAAAATCTAATGGAAGCAATGAACTATTTGAATTAATTATAATTTCAGCAACACTGCAGAAATGAAATAAAAACTTCACATGCCCAACTCAGTGTCGTTTCTCTGCAGCAGCAATTATATGCTGGAAAATACAAAGGAGAGTAAGATAAGATATAAAGAGCAAGTAAAAATACAACTACCTGGGAACTACGTTACTAAGAATTAATAGACATTTCATGAAAAAACTTTAGGCTTCTAATGAAAGAGGGATAATGATCCAGATTAAGGTTTCCCAATCTCAGCATTATTGACACTTTGTAACAGATAATTCTTTGTCACATAGGGCAGCCCTGTATGTTGTAAGATGTTTTGCATTCTTGCCTATGTGTCAGTAGCATCTCTCCAGTTGTAACAACCAAATTACTAAATATCTCCAGATTTTGCCAAATGTCTCCCAGAGGACAAAATTGCCACTGATCTAAAGGAATGAAGAGATAATTGATGCCTTTAAAAGAGATAACCTAATAATACAAAAAGATGATTTATCCCCACAAAGTAATCTATGATTTCATTGTAATCACAATAACAATTTCATTTGGAAGATCCTTTATAAACTTACTCTTACATATATAGAAATACAAAAGGAATAAAGACTTGCTTAGAGAGGCAAAAACATTTTCAAGCTTCAAAGTCAGAATCATGATATTTACATTAAAAGCAACAACAGCAATAATAATAAACTGTCTTAACTAAAAAAAAGGAGAGAAATAAACTATTGGAAAAATAAAGAGCTAGCTGTAGAATAGAGGCACAAGTGGAAATTTATACTTTTCTAAAGGGGGCACTAACACAGTATACTGGAGAAATTTCATAAAGTTTAGTAGATGGTGTTAGAAAAACTGGATTAGCATACAGAGAAAAGTCATACTGAATTATTTTTTAAGATTCTAAGTAATATCAGGTTCTATTTTCTACATAAAAATGGATTCTAGTTGGATTAAATACAATATATAATTAATAAACACATAAAATACCTTTCCGTCCTGGAGTGAGAAAGAGGTTTTTAAAAGAAACTTCAAAAACACAAAAATGAAGGCAAACATGATTAACACATTACATCAGATTTTTGTTTTTCTGTTCATAGGGTGAATAAATGGTGAAAGTTAAAAGATATATAAGAAAATATGAAAATATACTCCAGACATCTAGAAATGACAATAGATTCACATCCAGAATAGGCAGAGAACTCCTACAAATGAACAAAGAAAAGACTAAATAAAAATATTTAAAAATTGCAAGGAAGTGATAAAAACTCAGTTACAGAAGAAAAAGGTGCCGGAGCTAATGAAATATGAAAAATATTTATAATTGTGAGTAAGCAGTGGAAAGAAAATTAGAGTAACAAAAAAAAATGGCTTTGCTTATTGGACTGGTGGTGATCAAAAAACTGGAAAATGTCAAGTGTTAGTGGGGATGTGAGTCTCACTGTTGGTAAGATTGTGGGGATTGGCAGTCATTCTAGAAAGCTCCATATGGGGACATGTGCAAGGTCATTAATTGCATCAATGTTCCCAACCAGGGAAAGGCATTGGAAGCAAGTTGACTATCCATCATTTGAAGAGTGGTGGATAAAATGTGGCAGATAACACCGTGGAGTGTTATAAAGAAAAGTTGTCACTTAGATGTATACACAGCATAATGGATAGATCATAGATATACAATGCTTTGTGAAAAACAGAAAAAATCAAGAGAGCTGATATAATAATATTTAACTGTTAAGCAGAAACTTGTATCTCATAGCTTAGGTAAAATATCTTTCTGGTAGGAAGTTTTGTTCTAAGTCTTTTGTAAAGGTCATGTAGTTATGTGCTCTGGCTGCACCCCTCCTTTGGAGTCAAGTTGCCTACTCTACTTAATTGTATTTCTAATTACATTTTCAGAACTATAGCTAGAATAAACCAGAGTGTACACTGTTTATGTTCAAGTTGCATACTATTATTTTATCTTCCTTGTATCTCTATTTCCTGGTTCTCTAGTACCCCCCCAAAGTGTAATTAAACAGAAAATACAATTTATGCTGTGCTTTCAAAATCTGTCCTGTTGCCATCTTCCCTCGCAAGTTGGTCACATGTCCCAAAAAGCCCTACATAACTAAGAATACATAACTTCTCACAAAGTACATATATTATTTTTTTATCATTTTCTCACAAAATGTAGAAAACTAAAGCTTCCATATCTGTGTTCTTAATCAGATGAGCTATGAGAGGAAACAACTCTGAGTTATTGAAAAAAATTCAATGAATTAAAAAAGAAAAGATGTCATCTCCTGAACTTGCCTGATACAAATGACTTTTTGAGTCATGGGAGAGAAGGAATTGGAAAACTAAGATATCTTCCCGTATTTTCAAGTTTTTTATTTCATGTAATTAATCAGAGTTACCATGCTAACATTCATGAAAGCCAGAATATGTTTTCCCACAATCCAGATATATCTGTCTTCTAAACAGCATCCTTACATTTCAAATATTTCTCTCTCTCTTTCCTTGTGTATGAAAGAACATTGTATTATATACATATTTAAATTTGAATTACATATGACATATTACAAAATATAAAAGATATTTTAAGGCACTATATGAAAAAAATAAAACTAACATAATAGATATTCTGAAATTTTATATAGAAATTATATATAGAAATTTAGATTATATATATAATTAGAAGTAATATGCATGTAAATGTATATAATATATATTATATATAATTGTCTAAGAAATGGGCTATTTCTACAGGGCTTCAAGCATAAAGCCAATTATGTTCCTTTTTCTATTTCATACCATCTTGTTCTTTTCAGTCCCTCATACACCTGTTCAAGCTTTTTTAACTCATGATTCCAATAGTTGGCACTGTTCTCAACTTTGTTTTAACCAATAATGTGAATGATATGAAGATTATGTCTTAATCTACATAATTGGAAAAAACAGTCTGCAGTCAAGAGTAAAGGACTTTAGGACTTTGGACCTTTCTAATTTGTCATCTATATCTGGGTGGGTAAACAAGGTCAAGATGAATTCATCCAACTTCACCATCAGATCAGCTTCTGTTTCTTCATCAATACTTAATTGACAGTTCTGCTGTTCAACAAAATCATTCAGTCAGGGCCAGGCACTTTTCTACAAACTGAAAATATAGAATAACAAAGAATAGACAAGGTCTCTGCTCTCATAGATCCTTTGTTTTAATAAACCAGTCAACAAATAAATACAATTGAAAAGGGCTATAAAGAAAAAGGAAACAGAGTGATGTGATAGCAAGTACCTACCAGGCTTATGTATGTGTGCATAGCTAGGAGGAGACCACTTGGAACTGGATTTTGAGGAAAGACTGTACAAATGTAATAGTTGAGAAGAAACCAATGGGAAAGAAAAATCAGCCACAGGAAGACCAACGGATTGGAGACTTGAACTCATAAATTCCAACATGCTTTCTATTACTGTTCATTGTATCCAATCAGATAGGCTATTTCTGTTTTAAGAAGGGCCCGTATATTATTTTCCTCTCTTAACTTAATATATTTGGAGTTTATTGATTTTGTAGCTCTATATTTTCCCTCAAATGGTTGTAAGAGATAAAGGGAAGGTTGCTGAAAGGATTACATTGAGTTACCATATTCATGATTTCAGTTAATTATCTTTCAATAAATGCTTTGGGTTCAAACTCTCTAAAAGAAATAAGGGAAAGATTTTAATTTGTTCAATTGAAAGACATATCAAATACACATATTGGTCATTACATAGATAAGACAAAATTTTCTAAATCCCTGTTTGTTTTTTTTTAAACTGATTGTTCAGGTTTTTTTTTGCTTGTTTATTTGAATTGGGATGATGATTAAAGAAACCAGAAATGTTTTGATAGGGTGGCCTACTAGAGGAAAGTTGTCTTAAGATACTTTAAGAACAATACAAGAAATTTAATTTCTTTTCTTCATTTAGAATTATTCTAATTGTAGGTGAACTGCATAGAAGATCACAGTGCTTCTGTCACCTGCAACTTCTTTCCTCAAAGGACAAGGGACAAAAGATTATTTATACCATCAGAAATCATCAATCTCCTACTTCCCTTTCCCCTATGTTTAAATTAATAGATATTTTAGGCACCTGCCAATATTTGAGTGGTAGATTTTTTAAAGGAAAACTTCTAAATATTCTAGGAAATGGTTTGAAGAGGAGCTGATAAGATTGGTTAAATTCAAAATGCAAAAACATGCTGGAAAATCATGTCAGAAATCCAAATGTAAACATTTAAATGGAGACAACAGTGTTCAAGTTTCATAAATGTACAATAATTAGGTTAGAAGCAAAATATGTGCAAGCAGAAAACAGTCATATGTTAACCTAGTCTGACGCTCAGAGAATAATCTCAGGTTCATTTGAAAATCTGCAACTGTTCATAAGTGTCTTAGATTGCTTTCATGCTTAGTTCATCAGTTTGAAAAAAGTTGTGCACATATTGTAAAATTCTTGTGCATATGTTACCAGCTCTTCTTTTGCTGTTTATATCACCACTAATTAACATTTTTAATTAAGACAAAAAACACTGTTAGCATAATTCATGAAAAATTGGAGCAGGTGTTTAGGGTAATAATTTGTATAAATAGCTCTTGCCCTACACTAGCATCTAAATTATAATCATTAACTAGCTTTTTAGTGGATCAAAGTGAAAGTCTTTCTTTTATTTAATTAAAGGAGAAAATGGGAAAGAAAAATAAACCACAAAAATAAATGCAGACACTACAAAATTCTACTATTCTCATTATATTCCTAGTGTATACGACATTTAGAACTTATCCTTCTTGAAGCCCATCTGGTCCTCTTCCCCTCCACCACCTCTGACCTTGTACTCTTCAATTCACTCTTGAAAGCACAGTTCTAAATAGAAATTTCCTTCCTGACTTTCTCTGCTCTTCAAATTTCTTCTCGCATCAGAAGCAGGGTGGGTTTTTACAGCATATTGTACTATATTCCATTAAAATAGGTACTCACCGAATCAAAATTAGTTAATAAATATGTCCATTTTGTCTAGTAAAAGAGCAAAGCACTAGAGGACTTATATTGCCAGCACAGTGCTAAATTAAGTTAACTTAGCTCATTGAAGTAAATTAAATTAAATTCGCTATTTAAAGAGAGTTACTTACAGTACATGCATCACTTGTGATATGCCAAATTATGTGGCTTCAAACTTACCTAAAATTCAATAGCATCACTTCTTATTCCTCTTGCAAAGGTATTCTTCTGCCTGTGTTCAGAATCTGAGTCAAAGGCATCATTGGTGCCCTAGATGCCCAGGAAGAGACTGCAGATCTATCTATAATGTTTTTCCTCTCTCATCTCTGACAGTCAATGCCCACAACCCACCATGACAACTAAAATTTAGTGAACGTGTATTATGCTCAGGGCTGAGAATGCAAGAAAGTATAAAATACTGTATTCTAGCTATGGCTCTTTTGAAATGCCTCTGTTATTACCCTTTCTAACACTTCAGTCCTTTGCCCTGTTCATGTTCTTATCATTCGCCTAGGTGATTCTAATAGCCCTGGTTTGCGTTTCCAGCACTCAGTCTTTTAACCTTCATACTGTGGCCAAATTTTTTTTCTAATTTTTTCTTATAAAAAATTGTTAATTTGTCTTTTTTTTCTATTGGTAAGTAGTAGCTGTATTTGCCCTTTCTATGTAATAACTTAATTGTGAAATACATATCACATATTCATTGATCTGACCCTGGCCTATTGTCTGTGTTTGTTTCTCATTCCGTTATTCTCCAGTTCATACAGAACTCTGCATCATCACTATGACAAAGTATTTTGTATAATTCCCCTTGGAAGTTTGATATATTTTATGTTTATTAAAATGAGGTGGTTATAGCACATTTTCTGATGTCAAATGAATGATGCAGTACATAACAATAAAGTCAGAGATAGGGTTAGATATAAGACTGGTAAAAACCAATATGGAACTATTTGCCTAATGAAAAAGGAGAAATATTAAAACCACAAACTGTAAGTAGATGATTCAAATTATGTCCACTCCAAATTGTGATATGCACAAAATATTTACAAGTTAATAATATATAAAGCAATTTTGAGGATTCGCTCTATATTCACTCCATAGACATTTTTAAGTTTATAATACTTAAGTATATTTGTCTCTTTTTATATATCCAATTGTCAATTTTGCTATAGGCACAAGTAAACATAACTGATCAGTAATCTTTGAAAAGTTAAAAAAGATATTGTATATCTCTATAATGTCCTTTTGAGTAATGACAGTACTATTTAATGTAAAATTTTTACTTTATGTGGTTTTAGCCTATTCATTCTAAGATGAAAAGAGAAGCATTTCATAAATTTTATAGTTTTATTTTTCATAGAGGTTACCACTCCCTGAATGTGTAGTGTTTATTTACTTGTGCATTTCTCTATAATCTGTCCCATTAATACAGTGTAAGTTTCATAAGGCAATCATTTTGTTTGTGTTTTCCAAAAAGGCACATGTTGAAATTCAACTCCAAGGTGCTGGTATTAGGAGGTGGGACCTTGGGGAGGTGATGAGGCTATAAGAGTAGAATGCTCAAAATGCCTTGTAGAAGAGACCCCAGAGAGCTCCCTTGTGTCTTCTGCCCCATGAGGATACTGTAAATAGGTGGCTGTTTCTGAACCAGTAAGCAAGCAGGCATCAGACACCAAATCAGCTGGTGACATGATCTCGGACTTCCCAGCCTCCAGAACTATGAGAAATAAATGTTAGTTGTTTAAACCACTCAGTCTATGTTACTTTTGTTATGCAGACTAAATGGACTAAGTTGGAGTCTGTGGAGGTTCATGAAGATTCATAGAAACAATCAAGACTCCTGAACAAGTCCTATATATAAAATTGTATCTCCATTTTCTTTTATGTAAACATATGATTTTTTAAAAAGGACATGGCAAAAGACATTTAGAAATTATACTATATTTATTTTACTGCCAAATCTAACTACACTTGTTCTGTTACCTCAAAATTTGAAAAGACAAAAAAGAAAAACCAACAGAAAATCATTTTAAGTTGTTTCAAATAAACAAATATAATGATTAAAGAAAAACATGAACTCCTGAAGGATTTGTACTATGAATAAACTATTACAGATTCTGAGGTTTTATTATGAATGTATTTCATGCAATAGTTAAGATTTAGTTGCCCACATGTTTGCTACTATTTTATATGTATGTTTTAGATGATAAATTTTGTAGTCAGTGTTTAACTTGTATACACTGTATGTGAAGATTTGCTTAATGAATGTTTCTCTAAAGTGATATAGCCAATCATTCCATTTCATATGCATAAAATATATTATACAAACAAAAATTAAAATTAAAAACCTTAATCACAATTACACTCTGTTAGATGAACTAATCACTTTTTCCAATATTCCTTTATAGATTTCACTGTTCATATAGGTGTGTTTGTGTTTGTATGCATTAGTTTATGATTTATGTGGAAGTTATGACAGCATAAATGTTTTTTACACAGTTGCATTATCTTCATAGATAATATTTAAATAAATACATCAAATACATTTAAATGATATAACCCAATTTTCTTAACCATGTTATAGTGTTCAAGGACAAGCTGATTATTATTACTCCTAGGTTATTACCATTGGAGATAAACCTGCAATGGATATCTTCAGATATTGTGCTTTTCCTCTAATTTGAATGATTATTTTGGGATAATTTACTAATAGTCAAAATATATGAACATTTTAAGATTCTATAATTATTGTCAAATCACCTTCCAAAGAGGTTTTACCCTTTGCATTTAATGTTGCCTTTATTGTTAGTATTAACATTGGAAATTGATGACACTACCTCATGGGCAAAACGATAAAGAAGAGAACATATTTATAAATCAAGGATAGTTCTTGGAAATTTGGAGTACCATGGGTAGACACTGAGATTCCAAGGAAAGGGGATAATGTCTAATTAAAATTTGAATATGTAGGAATGGAGATTGATTTAGTTACTACAAGGGTGAGTCAAAAATTATCTGCACTCTGATTATATTAAAACTTCTGTTGGCTGCACTGTCTTATCAGCGCTTTCCACTCAAGGCTACTATCTCCTCAGTCACTGCTGTGCAGGTGTGAACATGTTACATCAGTTCATTTGTAACTGCGGTGCGAGCAAAAATGGATGCCCCACCTGTGATCTACAGGAAAGAGGAGCAGCGTGCAGTGATTTGTTTTTCGTGGTCTGAGGGTACACCTGGTGCCATTGTTTATCAGAGACTTTGTGTACAGTATGGGGAAAGTGTTTGCTCATGAAGAGGTGTGTATGAATGGATAGAGAAGTTCAAGGAAGGTCGCACAAGTGTTAGCCATCAAGAAGGAGCCAGGTGCCCTTACACCTGAAGACATGAAGACAGCAGTGCATTGGTGGCTCACGCTCAGCCTAAAACATTGTTTAATGAGGGAATACGAAAGCTTGTTGGCAGATGGACAAAGTGTATTGAAAAGGAGATTATGTCTAAAAATGATGTATTTGTCTTTCCTAAAAGTTCATGAAAATGAATTCTACAGCCAGAATGCAGATAATTTTTGACTCACCCTCATATAGGGAGGGTGTTAACATCAATAAAAGCAGAGATAAATCAAATTCAGGGATAAAGAATAACTAAGGAAGAGAATCATTACTCAGACAGCTTGGTTTACAAGAATGCATTACAGAAGACGATGCCTACTGTGGCTCAGGAAGAATTCCACCAAGGGCAACCCTTCCCTCCCATGAAATAAGAGAGCTTGTGAATCCAATCCAGGTGGGCAATGAAGCAAATATTCAATAGTCTGCCCTTTCCTTGGGTATATTTATGATTTATTGTTTTTGGCTAATATACAAATAAATAACAATTCTAATGTTTTATTTTAAAAGGTGAAGATTTTTAATATGCTCTCTGGCAGGGGTCTCATTGTTTCCTGAGAAGATGTAGGCCACATCTACAACAGCTGTCTTGCAGACTGCAGACAGCTGAGCTGGAGCTAGAAGGAGGAAAGGTAGCACCAGGATCATCTGCAAAAGTGTGTCATGACATTTTTAAACTCCATTTTTAATAAATGAATGTTGTTTTACTTGGCAATTATTTTGTAATTATTTTAAATGTCTTATTTTAAAAGTAATATATAGTATTCTTATTAATGTGAATAACACTATTAGTACACCTTAGCTCTTTACAAAGGAACTTTCATTCACCGCATAAAATATTGTCAACAAAGTCAGTGTGTGTACATGAGAAAAAGGAAAGAAGAGAGAAGAGAGAGAGAGAGAGAATCAATCTTTTAAAAAAGGAGCAAAATCTATAAGGTTTCTTAAGGCAGCTATTCACTATTCCTCCAAGCTCTATTTATAACTGCTATAAAATAATAATCCCCTTTTCTTGTTCACTTTTATAGGCCTGTCTACAGGCCTTAGAAATATTGTGTTTGGATGAAGAGGTAGAAATCTTAAAAACAGTAAAATCTAGATTTGAGCTTTTGAGCCTCAGCAGAGGAATCTGCTGACAGAGGCTTGTGTTTGCGTTTAACCCACAAAGTAGATTTATTATCAAATATTTGTGAGTTTTGAACAAAATTTTATGAAACTGGTCTGTCACATGTGTACAAATACAATAAGAATTCCAAAAAGTGTTCTGTAATTTATTTTCTTTTTTGCTTCTAAATTATTTATCAACTAAATCAAACTGAATTTTCCAGGTCATTTTGAGACTTAATTGGCTCCCACGTGTGACCTAAAGTGACTTAACTTGTCTAACCTTCAGCCTTCCTATTTAAAAATAATGTTTTATAAGGGCCTTGGTTGAGAATTAAAATCAGGTAATAAATAGATAGTCTCCTGAAAATGATAGAGTGAAAATATACGGTTTTTGTTTATCTTCACTCTTCCCTCAAATTCAGTTAACCCACATGAAATTATTAGCTTTAAAATCAGTGGAAACTTGTCTTTCATAGCTTATAGGTTTAACAAGAATAAAAAGTAACTTTACTTGAATTTGTCAGAATATAGATACCTTTCATGAATTACTAAATTTAACTCTCTTAGATATATACTCCTGGCATTATGTATTAACTTAAATAGGTGCTATGAGAACCCTAAAAGAATAGATGTATATGTTTATACTTAATATAACAGGGTCACATTCTGAAAGGTTACATCTGTTAAGTGAATCTACTGGAATGATCTTTACTTGGGTATCAGATGCCAATGTTTCAAAGTTTTTGCTAGCTGTGAGAAACATGAATTAGTTTATGTAAAAAAATAAAACTTTCAACAGTATTTCAGAACAAACATGTAAGAGTAGATAAAGCTCTCCAGTTAATATCCACTAAGTAATCTGGAGAAAATTCCATAATGGCAAACTTACCAAGATAAATTTCTGGTAAAAGCAGTCCAGGTAGTTTCAGAAAATGTGAAGATCTATCAATTACATTTATAACTGTTAAAACTATGAAATCTTTGGTCCTGTGTATCTACATAGTGAAAATAAAAAGCAATAAAGTGTAAAATGGTATTCAACATTCTGAGTTTTGGAGTTAGACACTTGTGGAGTGGGTCTTGTCTCTGCCTTTTAGAGGACATTTGATTTTAACCCCACCGAGACTTTTCAATTTTATCTTCTCTAGAGTGAGAAAAACATCTATTTCATAGATTTGCCACGAGGCATAAATAAACAGTGTGAATATAGAATGCAGCATGATGCTTGTGGTAGTTGTTAAATAAATCATGGTGATACAGTGATTTAGGACATATAGATTATTTGGCTTAACATGTTTAGAAGAATAAATGATTATAAAATATTAAAATATGCCATAATAACTTATTTATGTATATTATATTCTTTTCATACAAGAAATTGATTTAAGTTATCTTTACCTGACTTCCCTACTCGCTCTTAATTTGGTAACTCATTTGATATATCATTTATGTATTGGCTTATTCTTCACATTCTATGGGATTCTCTCCCTCATCTTACATTAGATTATTGACTAATACTCTAGGCTCTCAGAATACTATGTGTTTCTTTAATCATGTTACTTTTTACATTTAATTGCAATACTGGCTTAGCTTTATATAAGTCAATAAAAAATCTCCAAGGAGGCATTAACTTTTTGTGTGTGTGCTATTCCAACAGTGTGTGATCCAGAGAAGGAACTCAATAAAAGCCATTGTCTGAACTGAGACATGTTAGGCTATTCAATCACACTGGTAGTGATGGCACCAAAAAATTTCAACTCATTAAAATGAAAGTAAATCAAACTTTTTATGTTTTATGGATAAAATATTTTATATTAAATGGTTGAATCCTGCCAATATGTAAATGTTTATATCTACTCAAATTGTTGAAATAGAAAAGAATGAATAATAATGGTGCTATCAGAAAAAAAATCAACCATAAAACAAATATTCAGGACAAATTTTCTTTGGTTTTTGTTTACTATTTGCTTTATACCAAAGGGAATCACAGTTTAAGAGATAGTTTAAATAAAGGTTTTAAAAGAAATCCATAACATGCACACCTTAACTTGAACAATGGTATGTGTCAAGTATGTCTCAATAAATCTGGAAAGAAAGAGAAATCCATAATAAATTGTATATCCTCCAGGAAAATATTTTAGTATGTTATATGAATACATATTAAACAAAGAAGGTTTTATATGTTACAAAATATTCTTGCAACTTTTTCCCAGGTATTTAAAAATAAATGCTACTTCTCTGAAAATTATCAGTATCACAGAGAAGTAAAAGAAGACCGCCTTGCATATCCACCCACCTAATGAGACAGAAACTTTTCAGACAATTTGAGAAAATGCTTTACTTATTTATTTTTATATTTTAAAGCTATCATCAGATGAATATCTACTAGACAGTTGGTTTTGCTTCAAATCATAAATCTGTCATGGCCAGCTTTATCATTTGCTGTCTGACACTTTCCAGTACTGATAATCTCTGTGAAGAATAAGAAGTTGGAGTGGAAAACTCTCGTAAACCCCCTCTGTAGTACATTTGTCAATTTCATGTTTTTAACTCCTGGCTGCAACTGTGGGGACATTTCTAATTCATTCTCATTTGAGAGTCCTCATTTTATCTACTTTTCAGAGTGCAGTGTTATCTGATGCTATTTCATGCTGAGATGAAACACTGTATCAGTGGGGATAACTGCTGAGTAGAAAGAACAAAAGAATTGCATATATCTAACAGTCCAGAATTTTCACTGGGGTTGTGCTGAGCTAGAGCATTTACTTATATCCCAAAAGGATTGTTTCATAATATATAGATTCCTATAAACTTTGAGACTTGTAAGGGAAGTAAGAACTCAACAACAAGTTTCACATTTGGGTGAAATTTTCAAAATGATCTTATTTTTGTCACTTTCTTTTTATTTCCCGTAAGAAAACAGTTTTGCATATGCAACAAAATTGTCCTTGGAAACTTTGATCTAAAGGATAAAACTTGAAGGTTTAATCTCTGAAAATAGACAAAAACTTTACATTTATTGACCTGATTACTTTGCAAAAGTGCTCACAAATATGTAGCTGGGAATAAACATTTCAAGAAAACATGACAATAAAAATGATTGTAATCCACAGTTTTAAAAAAATTAACTACAAGTTAGTGTTTTCTCTTAGATTATAGCTATAATCCCATGTCTAGAATACATTGCAAAAACAGTTTAATTTTAGATGACCTGAATATAAGAATATTAAAGTGTTTAAACAATCTAAACATATCTGGAAAGTCCTTTTAAAAATCATGTGATAAAACACCTAGCAGATTTTAGTTTCAGCCCAATTTGTGACTATATGCAACCATTTTCAAACATACATCATTACTCCTGATTGAAGGTAAATTAGGTAATATTTATAAACCTCTTCACATCAATCTTGAAACATACTCTAATTTAGCAGTTGGTGTAAGATAGAAATCAGGGTAGTAGTAGTGATGGTAGTAGTAATACTATTAATTTTGACAATTTCCTTTTTGAAAATCTAGTTTAAAAGATACAAATAATATTTGACATCAGTGATTATTAGAGTCACTAATGAATAGATTAGGTTTGTAGTTTCCATTCTGCAATTCATGTTTGTATGCAAATTATGTTATAATTATAGTCCATCACTTATTAAGACAAAACTATTTATGTGTTAGGTTGATGCTTAATTGACATGCATAGAATTATAACCAAATGCAAAATAAGTAAAATGTAACAATGTTCATCTTAATTACATTCATATTTAGGTAAGGATTTTCTCTTCTTTTTCCTCTATCACAGAAAAAAGAAAATATTTCATAACAACCTTCGTTATATGAAACACCATATGGTTCATTATTCAATCCATTAGAGAAAATTGAAAAGAACCCCTTGTTCTTTTGCAATGCAGTGATCCTCACTTCCCCTTCCAATACAGTGAAATTCTGACCTCAGAATTTCAGGTTTGATCCCAGATCTTTGATTCTAGTTACCAATTTGTTGGTTACCAATTTGTTAACCCTCAGCAAATGCAATTGTTGTGCTTCTAAGGTTTGATCATTTATGTAAGAAAGATAGTACTCTTGGCTGTCAAAATAATCATTAAATACCTAATAGTAGACATATTCATATTTTATTGTATGATGAGTGACAAATTAAAAAATAAAGAAGATAGTATAGTCCAAGTTTACTTTTAAACTTCATGTATTCTTCTACCTTGGAAGACTATAGCATATCAAGCACTTCATGTATTCTTCTACCTTGGAAGACTATAGCATATCATGCTGTGGTGGATATGTCATAGAAACCCTCACTTATAAAGCAGGTGATTGGGTGGGGAAAATGTGAATACTTGATCAGAAATTAGAAAATAGAACATTTGATCAGAATCATTGTATATCAGTCATGAAGCAACTACATGAAGAAATGAAACACTGCAGGGCACAGGTAAATAATAAGTTGTAATGTAAACAAGAGTTATACACACAAATAGAATAATACTAGGACCATATCATAGAAGTAGATAGAGAGTCAACTGGTAAACCATTCAGTATAAGGGAAACACAAGTGCAACCAGGATATGACACAAGCTTGTTTCCTATTTTAAGAGTTGTAAATTTAATTGCCTATAGATGTCATATAGATTCCTTAACAGAATTGAGTGGACTAAATGGCATCTGATGTTTGGTCTCAGTATCCAGGATCAATAGAGAATACTGAAATGTAGTGAATTGGAGAGGAAGGTCCCTGTCCTAAGGGCACAGAGGCTGATACATATCCGATAATTATTATAATCTAGTATTGTTGTGCTTCTCATAAAATGTCCAAATAGCCATGTGAAATCTATCCCATTATTTAATTGAAAAAAAGCAATTTTTTTTTTTTTACTTTTGGTGTTAGGTAATTTTTTAGTAGACTTAATATTTTATAGGAGCCTAGATAGGTTCACAACAAAATTGAACAGAAGATACATAAATTTCCCATATATTCCCTACCTCCCACACAGGTACAGTTTCCTCCACTATCAATATTCACCACCACAGTGATACATTTCTTACAACTGAGGAACCTACACTGACACATCATTATCACCCAGCATCCATAGTTTATATTAGCTTTCACTCTCAGTCTTATATTTTCTGTGGGTTTAAACAACTGTAGCCATTATTATAGTATCATACAAAAAGGTTACAATACCCTAAAAATCTTCAGTGTTTTGTCTCATCATCATTTCTTTTCACTTAACCCCAGAAGCCACTGATTTTGTCTTTTCAAGTATGCTAGTCATATAGTTAGAATCATATAGTATGTAGCTTTCTAGCTTGGCTTCTTTCACTTAGTAATATATGTCAAATGTTCCTCCATGTCTTATTATAACTTGATAGCTCATTTATTTTTAGCACTGCATAATATTCCATCATCTGTATGCATCACACTTTGTTTAACCATTCATCTACTGCAGGACATGTTGGTTATTTCCAATTTTTGGAAATTATAAAGCTACTATAAATATGTGTGCAGGTTTTAAGATAGATACAAGTTTTCAACCCCTTTGTGTAAATATCAATGAACACATTTGCTGAATTTATGGTAAAAGTATATTTACTTTTGTAAGAAACTGCCAAACTGTCTTCCAGAGTGGCTCTACCATTTTGCTTTCCTATCAACAATGAATGAATGAGAGGTCTTTTTGCTCACATCCTCAACATCATTTTGTTTACTCAGTGTTTTAGATTTCATTCATTCTAATGAATGTGTAGTGATATCTCCTTACTCTAATATGTAGCTCCCTAATGCTGTATGACCATTTCATACGCTTACTTGCTATCTGTCTATCTTTTTTGGTGAGATATCTGTTAAGTCTTTTGCACACTTTAATTGGGTTGTTTGTTCCCTTATTTAGTTTGAAGAGACCATTGTATGTTTTAAATAACAGTGTTTATCAGATATGTCTTTTGCAAATATTTTCTCCCAATCTGTGGCTTGTCTTCTAATTCTTCTGACATTGTGTTTCACAGAACAGGTTTTAATTTTTTTTTAAATATTTCTTTCTTTTTTTTTCTTTTTTTATTGTTTTAATCCCAGCTATCCTTTTTTTATTTTTAAAAAAAATTTGTATTGGAATATAGTTGATTTAAAATGTTGTGTTAGTTTCAGGTGTATAGCAAAGTGAATCAGTTATACATATACATAAATCCACTCTTCTTTAGATTCTTTTCCCATACAAGCCATTGCAGAGTATTGAGTACAGTTCCCTGTGCTATATAGTAGGTCCTTACTAGTTATCTATTTTATATAAAGTAGTGTGTATATGTCACTCCCAATCTCCCAATAATGACCCATTTTGAGTTAATTATTATGAAAAGTGTAAGGTCTATGACTAGATTCTTTTTTTTTTTAATGTGGAAAAAGAAAGTTGTTCTAGCACTATTTGTTGAAAAGAGTATCTTTGCTCCATTTAACTGCTGTTGTTCCTTTCTCAAAGATCAGCTGACTACTTATGTGGATCTACTTCTCATCTGTATATTCAGTTTTTTTGATCCACTTGTCTATTCTTTTGAAAATACCATCCTGCCTTGATTATTGTAGCATTACAGTAAGTCTCAAGGTTGCATAGTATCAGTCCTCTAACTTGGTACTTCTTGTTCAATATTATGTTGACTATTCTGGTCTTTTGCTAAATCAATCCATTTTTAAATATTAAAAAAGTAATTACTTTTTTTTAATATGGTGTGTGCCAACACTATATAGGCCAAATTAAACATCTTTGCTAATTGTTTTTAGTCCACAGATTGTGAATGTGTAAAGCCTGCCCCGATATATCAATATAGTGTTTTGCAAAGATTTCTAAAGAATTTCCATTTAGTATTATGGTAAGACAATGAGAAGAAAATTTGGATTCTCTTCAAAACTGCTACTCAGAAGGAATAGAACAGAAATGATCATTTAAGAGTTGTCCTAGTGGACCAGACTTCATGATAAGAGCCTGTATTCACTCAAAAAAGAAGCAGGGACTATGCTCACCTAGGGTTACAGTAAACCAACCACCATGGAAACTACATCTGAGGGAAGCAGATATCAAGAGGGACTCTTGGTTGCTTAGGGTAGGAATAATTGCTGGAACCATACAAGGAAGTATAGTTGAAAGATGAAAATTTGACAGAAAGTCTCTTTCTCTATCATTTTAATGTGGCTTTCTCATGTCATTTTCTGGGTGGAAGCAATATTGCCTTGTACTGACTATACCACTACTTGATTAAGGTTCTTTGAAAGAACTTTACACATGCCATGCAAACTGCTTCCTCTGACCCTACACCAAAAAAAAAAAAAAAAAAAAAAAAATCAAGCACTATTTCTTTAAATAAGCCTTTGCTGATCCCCAAGATTATGTCAAAATTTTATATCATAGACTCTTATGGTACCTTATGTTTCCACTCCATACATTTATCATTCTTTTAACCAAACAGCTAATCTTATATTTATGTGTTTAATTCTATATCACCTATCAGAATATAAGCTTCCATAGTGGCCAGAGCCACAAGATTCATTCCCTAGTATATTTATTTTACCTAATACAGTCTTTGCATATAGTCAGAATAATGTTTGTTGACTGAATGAATGAATATAAATGAATATATTTTTGGCCTTTGTGGATGTATTCTTTTCTGAAAAGTTAGTAAGAAAACACTATTCCATTTAAATACCTGTTGAAAATAAAAACTGAAAAAGAAACCCTGGAAGTGAACTCAAGAAATTACAGATGACTGTAATACAAACAATAACAAAAAACTTTGAATTTCTAATCATCATAGTATAACTTGAAAATGATTGCCAAATCAATAAGAAACCAAAATTATACTGTTCACCTTGTTGTGGAGTTGACAGTTACTTCTTTTTCTATACATCTATATCTATGTTAACATTAATTCAAGAAATACTTATTGGAAGCTTTCTTTATTTTATGGAATTAGTCATTCACTTTAAGTGGGCAAGTGCAGAATCGTGACATGACTTTCCTCACAATTTTTAAAAGCCCTGGATTATTATGTTGGAATTTTATTTTTTTGAAATTTCTAATAATAAAACAAAAATTTCAGTTTCACAGCTGTGATGGTTCCTTGGTTTCCATAGAAGAGGTTTTATTTTCTTTTTTTCTTTCTTTTTTTTTAGTGAAGCAAGGACTAAGAATCCATCCATATTTAGATGTTCCCCTTTCATGATGGCTCAATTATTAATGTTGGTACTAATCATCTCAGTACTTGGCAAGACTCATTCATGCTGCAGGAAAGCAAACTTTCTGAGAAATCAAAACACCAAATGTTCTGAACAAAATAATTGGAGAATAAGAGTCCCCTCAGAATCTGAAATTTTCACTTGACAGAGCCTTGACAAATGTGAGTGGGTGTTTAATCAAAAGGATATTTGTCACAGAGCATAGCTCACAATTTTCAACACAGCAAAGGAAATATTTGGTTCCTATGGTGTAACCGGAGCTTAATCCCAGCAGACCATTCCAAGCCTGTGATCCAGACTGATTTTTAATTCAGAAGTCAATGGCTTGAAGATTCAATTTCTGGGATTTGCACAGATATGAAGGCAATGGCTTACTTTCCTACCAAAGGCATGAATGGTAGAATTGGTTCATGGTTACTCCCACAGGTTCTAGGAGCCGAGGCAAAGTGCCTGAGTTAAAGAAAGATGCAGTGTTCCTTTCTGCATGTTTATGAAATCAAAATGATATCATCAGAGACATTATGTTTATACAAATTCAGCTTTTGAAAATGATTTAAAAAGAGAGAGGATGTAAATTTATAATTTACTTTTTCTTGACAAACAAATTTTTGGAACTTAATTTTAGATCATCTGGCATATTTTGGAAAATGCTGTTTATTAAGTGTGAGTTAGAATAACCTTGTGGAATGTTTAAAACTACTTATATGTTCTAGTAAAATCTGTCCTGCTATTAGAGTAACACTGTTGTCGAAACATTTTTCTCCTCATAAGTATTTATTCATTAGAGAGATCAGAAACTATAAAAAGAGTATAAAATCAAGAAAACCCTATTCTTGAAAAACAACTATGTGTACATATGTAATACTATATATTCAGATTATTTTTGGAAAAACAATATAATAGTTTACAATTTATACAGCATGTAATGCATTTTATTATCATGTATTTTATTATGTATGCTCAGGTTATTTACTTTGGGAAAAACAAGAGTTGATAATTGTTGAGCCCATGCTAAGTATTGGACTTATTTATAATAAACCTGTTTTACAACTAAACATATTTTAAAGTACACAATGGTCAATTATCATACAAAACAAGATAATGGAAGTGCCTGGATTCTAATACAAATTATCTTATAGGTAGTTTTTTCCTTTAATAATATTATTCTCAGGTAACTCTTATTCCCTTGGGTGTGCAATTGCTTTTCACTGATTGGTACATCAAACTCTATCTCAAATAAATGTCAAGATTTTCCTGATTTTTTTTTTACCCTAAGGTTATTCCTATGTATAATAAACCCACTTTACAGCAGTCAGTATGTTTATGGTCATACATAAAACCAAGTTCGTTGCTTTAATCTTGTGATCCCCTATTCCTGGAATGCAATCTCTCAGCTTTAAATCTACCGCTCATTCAGCCACCATCATCTTGTAACCTAAAGCTGCACATCTTTCCTAACGCACTCCCTGTAACGTGCTCGTCAAGCAACTTCACTCTCTTCTAAAACTGTGCATATCATCTGCCCCAGAGACTGGAATTTATCACATTATACTTCCTATATTCTTAATATTTTTTCTTTCTGTAACTCTTTTCATGCCTAAACGTGTATATCACTGTGCTAGAAATTGGAATATGAAGACGAACAAGATGCATTTCTTTCCCTTGATTTGTTCAGATTGATGTCTATATTTTTTTAAGAACTTTTATTGAGACACAGTTAACATACAATAAACTGCATATATTTAGAGTGTACAATTTGGTATTTTTTTCTTATTAGTAATGTATATATGACAATCCCAATCTCCCAATTCATTCCCCCCAATCCTCCCCACTTTCCCCACTTGGTGTCCATATGTTTGTTCTCTACATCTGTGTCTCTATTTCTGCCTTGCAAACCAGTTGATTTGTACGATGTCTGTATGTTTTTGTTTTGTTTTGTTTTGTCACTACACTTGGAGAATATGTTTCCTACATTATATTGAGTTTTAAGATTTACAAATTATCTCAATAGCACATTCCATAAATTTTAATTTAGTAGTAACCACTTTATAAAACTCACTCCTCAGAAAATAAGAATATACTTTATAATAAGACTAAATATAAACCCAGTATCTTGATATTCTTATGGTTGAGCAGAGTACCATGGACCGGTTACCAATAGCAGGAAAGGACTTCAACTACATGGAGAATAGCAAATATCACAATGCCAGCCTCCAGGATTAGATGTCCACATATGTCTACCTACTACACGTTGCTATCAGAATCTCCAAGCAAAACACAACACAGTCAAGCACTGGATGGAACCATGCCTTTACTCGCATAGGGAAGAAATAGAGCAAGATCAGCTCTGATAGGGTGCATTAATGTCTCATGACTAGCAGCACCCCCATACACATGGCCCCTTCCCCCCCAGCTGATGCAGGGCAATTGGTCTGTATGCACTCTCTAGTGCTGCAGCAGAAGGACCCCTCTTCCTCCCCCATGAAGTCAGAAATACTGAAAGTTAGAGACCCACTGAAGCACATAAGTATGCGGAACATAGGAACATTCACTGAGTGTAAAACAGTGTAAGATATTTCCACACAAGTTGCTAAGCCCAGCACACGTGTTATGGGCTCTTTATCTCCTGGTAAGCAATTGTTCCAGGCCCAAGACCCATTCTTCTGTGCCCTGTGATTGAGCAGGGGTCAAAAGACTGCATGCGTGCTTTTCCCAACACTTGAACAGTATGAGAAAAAATATTAAAAAAAATACAGATAAATTAACCCAAGTGGAGAGGGTAACTGATTTGTTTTCATTAAGTATGGACAGGCTACAGCTGGTATATTTAGACTGATCAGCGATTCCCTCATATCTACTATACACTATTAGGGGTTCCTGTCATATTTAACTTGGAGTCTCACCTTTAAAATGAAAAAAAAAAAAAAGGCAGAAAACTTAAATGGGATTTTGGCTGAATGCAACAGACATATTTACCAGAGTTCATGCCTTTAAGATAATCGCTTACAATAAATATCCTGTTAAATAGGCTCTGTGACATTTTGCAAGCAATAGTGGCCAACTAATAACACATTTGTGTGTCAATGACAATCCAACTTCAATTATACTTTATCATTTGTCCAAATTTCCTCTTTGGTATATCAGCTTTTCTTCCATAATTGAAAGTCTGTCCTCTTACCATGCTGTAAGTTCTTTAAGACAATGAACAAAAATCTTCTACTTGGACATACTTCATCACATGCCTAATACACTGTGATGTTGGATCAGGAGCAGACAAAATTGGGTGCATCAATGACATAGTTCCAGATGCAGATGCAAACAACCTGTCATCATTATATTCTGTTTCTATACAATCCTTTCACCTTACACTCTGCCAATGTGATATACTTAAAATAGCATTTACTGCAATGGGTGTATTCATTTTCTATGCAAAACCAATGACATCAAACTTAGAGCCAAAATCTACATACTATTTTGCAATTTCTGTGGGTAAGAATCCTGGGCATGACTTTGCTGTGTCCTCTGCTCTGGATCTCACAAGACTGAAATCAGGATGTTAACCAGGTGGCATGATCATCTGGATGCTTGACTGGGGAAGAATCTGCTACCAAGCTCAGTCATGCTGTTGGCAGCATATGTCTCCTTGTGACTGTGGAAATAAGGATTTTGTTTCTTGCTGGCTGTTAATTGAAGGCCACTCTCAACCTCTAGACGCCACCTGCAGCACCTCGCCACATGGTCTTCTCATAATATGGCAGCTTAGTTCTTCATAGCCAAGAAGAGAATCTCTCTCTCTCTGTTAACATTGTTGCATTCATAATATGATGTGACCATGGCAGTGAAATCCTAACACCTTTGCAATATGACAGAACCTAAACTAGGGAGTGACACCCCATCACCTTTTCCATCTTTTGTTGATTGAAATCAAATTACAAGTCCTTCTCACACTCAAGGCAAGTGGATTATACGTGGCTGTGGCCACCATAATTGATGAACTTTTGTCATAAAGGAAAGATTAAGAAACGTTTACCTATGAAGTTTATTACTTTTCTTAGTGTATGTTTAGTCTAATTTGTTTAATTGCATATCCATCTATGTTTATATATACATCTCACAGTGGACGTGGGTCTATTTAACTAACAGAGAAAAAGACTATTGATGAGTTTTACAAAGCCAAGTGTCTGTTTTTTCTTCTTACACTGACCTTTCAAAATGAAGGATTTAAATTGACAAATTTTAAATAGATCAGCCAAATAGTTACAGTCTCTTTCAAGACCCTATTTTAACTTACTCTCTCTTACACATTCTATTTATAAACATCTTAATTAACCTGGGGGTGAGTGGCCAGAAAAACACAGGGTTTTAAGGTTTTAGAATACAGAATGCTAGTGTGTCCGACTGGGATATCTGTTTTTCATGAGAGATTGCCTGCTCACCAAATAAATTCCTGACTATCTATCTATCATGGACTTCAATTTTCCAACAGAATAGCCTGATTCATCACTGTTATGTCAATGACACCCTGCTCTATCTGTCGTTGCCTACTGATTCCCCTGGGGAAACTCTAATATTTCAGGCTTATGTGGAAGATATTAAGTTTGATATCACAGAATTTCTTGCATCTAAGAAATACTGAAAGAGAGGATATGCATTGCCTTTGACTATTCACACAGGAATTTGAGACACTTAAAGTTGAAAAGGCTCTCATAGGATTTAGAGTAAAAAAAAAAAAAAAGTCAGTGCACCATGGTGAAAATGAGGCCCAAAAAGGAAATATCATATGGCTTTGGCCACCAAACCAATTAGGTAAAATATTCAAACCTAAGTTTTCTAATTTTAAAGCACTGTCTGTGCCCTACATTAAATATTCTATACATACCTTCTACCCCAGGCCACAAGGCAAAGTATAGCCCTAATGTTATAATGGCACCATGACCCAGTTACATAATGCCGACAGCATTTTTCTTGCCCTTTACATTTTGGACACTCTACCACTCTACCACCTCTGGATCTCTGCATCCCTCTCAGTATTTTCCCTCTTCCTCCTCTTGGTATTTGTTCTTCTAATAACTTAGAAAATACAGTTTTTGAAAGTATTATATTACTTGTTGTCAATAAAATTTAACTCTAAGTGGGACCAATTCAGTTTCTCTTGTCATCTCTGTCCTATTTCCACTCCATGTGTTGCCTTTTCTCACCTATGCGTGTTTACATTCCTTTAGCTACTCCTGTCTATGGCTATACTCTCTAATTTCTGGTTCTCTGCTTTCTGAAACCAGCCTCCTAAGGTTCTGGGCATGGAAATCATGAGCATTCATTGTCCTGCCCTCTGACCCTTGGAGATGCCACCTATGATAGAGTGGAGTTTTGGTAAAGAATTAGATGGGAACAATTTGGAACTACACCATGTATGTTTTCATTCATTTACTTGGGCATGGGCCTCAGTGGGTTCAGAGAGGGTATAGAAATGGTCTTTGGGAAGGCAATATAACAGAAGAAACACAGAAAATCTTTTGTCCTCAAAAAATGTAAATTTTAGTGAGGGAGGTCAATAATCAACAAATAGAAATAAATGGCTGTAAAAATGGCTATATATTGCAATGTTAAGTACAGAGAATGCATAAAGAAAATAAAGCAGGGATAGGAAATAGACACTAATGTAAGTTGATGGGAGGTTTTAAATATTATGTTCAGGGAAAGTTTGCTAAGGAACGGCTTTTGGGCAGAGACTTGAATAAGACATCCTTCAAATGACGGAGAGGAGCATTTCTGGAGTGAGAGCAGCAATGTGAAGATCACAATAGGGAGTGAACAATTTTATTTGTGGAAAAAAATAATTAAGGCCATAGTGACAAGACATTCAGCAACATCATACCTAAGCAATATGGATGAGTCACTTAAACCTAATGTTTAGCAAAATAAATTACTATACAATTACATTTATAAAAAGTTCAAAAGTGGACAAAATAATTTGTGGTGTTAAAATAATAATTTATTGTGGGGACAAAGGAGTAAACAGGATGGTTCCCTCTAAGGGATTCAGGGTATTTCATTTTTTTAACATGGAATATTCTTTTTGTAAAAATTCATTGAGCTGTACACACATAATTAATGTTCTCTTCTGTAACAATTTTACTACAATAAACATACTTAAAAAATCTAAGTGCCAGTGGAAGGAAATAAGCCACACATGGGGAAAATAAATTAAAATCTCAGGAGTAAAAAAGCCCGTCAATCTAGATCCTGGATTCTGAAATACCATAGTATATTGTAGTAGTTTAACAGACATTTACTAGCACAGACTAGGTGATAGATGATCTTCCAAAAAGCAGCATTATTCAGGTTCTAATAAGGAGGAACTTATAATAGCATTGAAGAGATAAAACAATTAAAATGAATTTTTATACACAGAGGGATTTTCTAAAGTGGTGGTATTAATACTCTTCTGTGGAGTATAGTATAAAGCTATTGTTCAATAGAAAACACAGAGTAGCTATGAAGCAAGTGAATATTTGTTCATTAGGAATTTTATGAACACAGTTATTCACGAGCTAACATGTTTTTCTACTACTTAAGGCCCTTGGTTTATTTCTCCATGTCCTCTGGATAAGATCTGAATTGTTTAAAATGGTTTATTCCTCTTTTCTTCCTTATACACTTCATCTTTCACTGAACACACAGATTCTGAAAATACCTTCTATTCTCTTATCATTACACCTGTACACACTGCTATGTTTGTACTGAAATTTGCTCTGCTCTTCATCTGGCTAATTCTTGCTCCTCATTTATACACTTCTTTCTCAGTTGGATAATTTCCAACCCCCAAATACTGACTTTTGTCCCTTGTTGGAATCTTTAATACTGGTTGGTGATATGGCAAACATCACTTTCTGTTATTAGTGCTTCTTACCTGTCTCTATTCCTGGCTGATTGAGGACAGATGCTGTGTCTTGTCTCCTGCTGTAGACACACCACCAGATGCAGTGGCTGGCACACAGGAGAGGCTTGATTCACTTTCGCTGAATGTGTGAATGAATGGAATGGAAGGAATGAGGAAAGAAGAAATAAAGGAAGGATTGGGTAATGGAAAGACAGAAGGACTGGACTAGAAATCAGGTCTCTTTACTCCTGGTCCAGAGATTTTTCTTTAAGAATGAACGACTCAAATGGATCTGGGGACAAGCAGAAGTAAAAATTACCAAAATGATTCAAAAGGAAGTTTGAGGGCTCTGATGCATGTGAGCACGGTCCTCTTTAAAGGCAAAGCAGCTCTTCAGTTCCACTTTACCTGTGTCATCTGAGTATTCTAATGATCAGCATGGCCAGATACCTTGATTTTTGTTTCTTGTTTGTTTGTTTAAAGATAATCTATAGATGTGGATTTTGAAATGGTGGCTGGTAATTCTAGCACTGCCATCATCGTCATTATTATTTATTTGCAAATAATGTGCTTTCCAACATCCATTCTAGATATTTCATTTTCAAATGTTGATTATACCTTCAATTTTTATTAAAGCATCTTTCTAAATTATTGAGGTTTTATTTGTAGCATTCTCATGTGTGGTAAAAAATAGTGGTCAATAATGGTCAGTCTCTTCAATATGACAGAAACTATGTTCTTTTTTGACCTGATATTTTAAGAAAATGATCTCACAAATTAGGAAGCATTTGGGATTTCCCTTAATTTCTCTTTTTCCTAATAAATTTTGAAAACTATGATATATGCTCTCCTGTCTTCCAATAATTCATTCCCTTTAATTATTTAAACGTCATTGGAAAAAAATTCTGAGTTGGATTTGAGTTCACATTTTTCTTAGATTTGAAAATGTGCATTTCCCTTGTTTATGTCACAACACTTTTTTGTAGTTAATTTTGAGTAAAAACAACTAGAAGATTATATGCATCTGGAAGCACAAAGACACAAATTATTTAGGCATAACCTTAAACAATGCAAAAAAGTAAACTGTTTTATTTTTTGTTTCTTCGCCCTAGATGGCTATCTCCATTGTAAGTTACAGTTAAAACTTGCTTGTAATAATAGACTGTCTACCTATATATATATATATATATATATATATATCCATTTGGCTTATGCTAACTCTGGTTTTATTATTCTGAGCATTTAGCAGAATATCCACAGTTATAATTAGGCTAACAAAACAAATTCTTGTATAAAGAACTTTAAGTTCATAAATTTGAAATCTTACATCAGGTTGTAAACTGGGGATAAAGGCATATTTCCAGGCTAGGATAATTAGTAATAAAACAGGCATAGTGCTAGGGTATAGTAACAGACATTAGAAGAGGAAGTTTTCCAGACTCATGTAACACAAGAAATATACATATATATTTTAAATCATCATTAGCTTCAAAAATGTAAGTGATATTTGATACTTTCCCAGAATTTCTATAGTCCCAATTTACCTATGTTAATTTACTCTTGTACTTACTTCCAAATTGTAAGGTGTATAATATTTTTAAAAATTTCTCACTGTTTTTATTCTTAGTGCTGCTCAGATTTGTTTCTATGGAGGCTAATAGGCAAAGCTGGGCACATTGAGGAGAAAGTCTTTGCTATGAGGATCTCTCACAGATTAGCCTTAACAAACCTGTTAAACATATGCTTGTAATTGAGTCTCAATGTGCTCAGTTATTTAGAGTAATCCAAGATAAAAGACATGGATAAGCTCAAATCATTGACTTTCATTTCCTTTCCATTATAGTATGGAGATGATTAGTTGCTGTTTCTTGGTGGAAAGCCAAGAGCTACTATTTCATAAAATTTTTTTTCTTTTCTGAAAAACCTTGCAATTAATTTACCAAAATTTTTATTGATTAACTTCTATTTTTAACTTACTACCCTAAACTGATACTTGAAAGGCAAAGGAGAAACAAGAAGCTCAATGGAGGTACACCGAAAAATTGGCACAGCAGTGTAAAGCAATTATATTCCAATAAGGAGCTTAAAAAAAAAAAGAAGAAGCTCAATGGAGGCACAAGCAGCATATGCAAATGAATGACTCAAATCTTTTGGAGTGACCTCCAGATTATGTTAGAATGATGGTTACTATGGTTACCTTCAGAGGAAATATTGAGGATTAAAAAGAAAAACATTTAAAAAATAGGTTAACTATTTGCCTTTTCTGTTACTATTAACTATGTTAACTATTTATCTTTGCTATGATTGAGAAAAACATATCCAAAAAGATAATATTTGCTTCATTAAAAGCGAAGTAAGAGAGAAGAATTATTCTCTCTGCATGAACATTTAAAAATTCATTATTTGCAGGAGGATGTAGTCTTACATCAGAGACGTAGCTTTCACCTAGCTAACTCAACAGCAGAGCCTCCAACTACTGCGAGCTTATGATTTCTACTCTGTGTATCAGTTAGATATTGTTTTACAATTAAAAAAACACACAATTTAGCGATGTAAAACAACACTTGAATCAGTTTTCTGTTGGTAGATAGCAATTACCAGGAATTCAGCAGCTTAAAATAACACAATGTCATTATGGTATAATTTCCATATGTTAGGAGTCCAACGTGTTGTATCTCTAATCAGGGTCTCATAAGGCTGAATCAAAGTGTTGGATGGCTGTGTCCTCACCTGCAGGCTTTACTTAGGAAAGATTCACTTGCAAAATTTCTCAAGTTGTTGGATTCCTTATAATTCAATTCCTTGTAATTGCAGAACGAAGGTCCCCATTGTCTTGCTAGGTATTGGCTGGTTACTGCATTCAGTTCCTAGAACTTGCTCTCAGATCTTTGCCATGTAGCCCCTTCTGACTCAGCCATGAAGCAACACCCCTGAGTCAAAATCCTCTCATGTTTTGATTTTACTCAGCATCCTCTTTTCAGAGTAGCCAGAGAAAGCTTTGAAAGGGCTCATGAGATTAGGTCAGTCTCACCCAGATAATTTCTGAAGGTCAACTGTGCCATATAACATCACCTAATTATGGAAGGAAAATCCATCAAATTCAGAATCCCAGGGATGATGGAGTGTGTGTATATCAGGTAAGAAATCCTGCTTGTCATGACTAGTTTGTAAATCTCATGAACCTGCTGATTCTTCATATGAGATATTATTGGAGTTATAGATGCAGCTGCAATCAGCTGGACATTAGACTGGACATTTGAAGACTTTCTATGGAAGAGTTTTATGGAGAAGCAGTGGGGAGTCTCTCTCCCTTTTGATTCTCATCCTCCGGCAGGGGTGTCTAGTGCTTATTACTAGAGTTCTCAGAGAGAGAGAGAACATAACTGTACAAAGTCTCTTGAGGCTTAGATCTGAACTCATACATTGTCTTTTCTACCATACTGTGGCCAAAGTAAGTCACAAGTCCTACCCAGATTAAATGAGTGAAGAAATAGCTCCACATCTTTAAGAGAAGGGAAGAATCTGTGATCATTGTTGCTATGTACCATTGTTTTTTCTAGATAAAATTAATTAGGACAGAGAAGAAAAATTTGTTAAGAAAGAATATATATTCATAAACATACAACTAGTTAACATTTATATCATGTATTCTAAGAATTAAGACTAAAATTATGCAGTGAGTATTTTTAGATTGAAAGATCTGGGAAAAAATTAAAATTTAGAAGAACTAGATAAACAAAACTCCAAAAATAATTAATTTTACAGGTATCTTGATATAAGAGGATAGGTAGGAGAGGATATTTTTAGCTGAAATCACATGTATTTCTTCTGTTTTGACTTTGATTTGATCAGATTCTTTGTATTTCAAAGCTGGAATAAAAATCTTTGACTCATCTTTCACATTTTATTCTCTGGGAGGTATGCATATATAATGAAAACAAAAGCCACTAAACATCCTTCCTCTCCAACCACTGTTTTAGCTTTGGTAAATATTTCTAATTCTGTTTATCATAGAAGCTTGAAGGAAATTTGCAAAATCTAAGTAGCATTTTCCTACCTAATCAGGATTTGATGCATGTCAACTTTATTCCCTTGCTTTGCACAATGTCACGGGAAGATAATAAATGAACTGAAGGAAACACATCTATATATTCACTTGACTCATAGTCTCTATTAGACAATGATGTTCAATATAAAGCATGATTCAAGAGGGAGAAACTGAACATCCACTCTCTATAATCAATATTAATATCATTAGGAAACTTAATAGCCAAAGGGTAGAGTATGGCAGCTAATAAATTTTGGACATAAGAGCCATTTAAAATTTTATCCTTGTTGGAAGCAAGAGAGCCACCTTGTTTTCATAGCAGTCCAAAATTTTGAGACACTCCAAAGGCTTATATATTTTCAGTGTAAATATCAGCTCTTTTGCCCTTGGCTAGAATACATGACACTGAGAGTGCATATAGCTTGGCTTGTTGGACTAAAGTAGCTGAAGGCAAAGGTGCTGCTTCAGGTACTTCAAAAAGAGCTGATATTGCATACTTAGCATAAAGGTTGCCACTTTCATCTTTCAATTGAGAACCATCAGCGAACCATGAGAAATCAGCAGTATAAAAAGGATTTTCCTGTTAGTCAGCAAGAGCGGTCAAAGGGTGATCTGTCGATCAGGAATGAGTAGTCTCCTTTGCAGAGGAAAGAAGAAGGGTGGCAGGGATAAAGTTATTAGAGTTAGAAACAGTTAAATAAGCAACAGTTAGCAGGAGAATCTCATAGGAGTTGAGGCAACTAGCCAAAATGTATTGAGTGTGATGAGAATTTAGGAAGGCTTCTTCTCCCGCTTGGGTTGCAAGGTGGTTAAAGGGGATCCTGTTACTTTTTCTCTAGCAGCATTAAAATCACAGTTGCAGGAGTAGCTCTGAGGTAAAGGGGTACCCTCATGCCAAGGGGTCTAGTTGTTAGCTATACCCTACTCAACTTGATGGTAGTCCCCATCTTTTTGGGCGAACACCGCAAGGGCATTTCCTTCCTTTTCATACACCAAAGAAAAGAGAGAAGCTGTAATTAGAGTGTCCAAGTGCAGGGGGATTTATCCAATTTTCCTTTAAGGTATTAAAACTGAAGTTATCCTGATTTTTCTAAGTATTATGACCAGGTTCAATGTTCTTTAGTAAGGCCTGTAAGGACTTGGCTGAGCTCACCCCCTCCCATGGGCACACCAAAGTTACAATTATTTACAGAGCCACTACCAGTGAGAATGACCTGAGCACTAGCAGAAAAAAATTTCCAGCATGAAGCTTATAAAGAAGGGACCACGATGATATGGGTAAGAGGGCTGAAGACACAGTATGGTCAAGATCCACACCCCCTGGGTATGAGACCAACAAACAGGAGAACAATCACAAAGCAGAGATTCTCTCCAAGTAGTCATGTGTCTGAGCCCCACATTGGGCTCCATAGCCTGGGGATCTTGTACCTTACAGATTTTTGTAATCACCACTGTACTCCTCATCTTTCATTCTACAATTTTTGACCCTAGATAGGGACACTGTGTATGGTTCCATTATCAGTGAACCACACATGTAGTCACATTCAATTCTGTCATCTCCAACCCACTCCAAAATACATTTAGAGTAGGGAACTCCTCTTACATCATTCCTTATTTTTCCAATTCCATTGATTCTCTTGTTTAAGAGATAACTTTTCATTTGGGTATTTAATGCTTATTATTAAGAAGCCAGGCTTTGAAATCCCAAGTCCTTTTACTGTTCAAAAATATACGGCACTTGCAATTCAAAAGTCATGTGTCTTCTACTATGAGTATCAAGAACCTAACATAAAAGTAAAAATTTAACTTTCTTTTTTAAGTTGTTCAAGCTTCAACACTGAGGACATAGCATATAGAAAAGCATTTGCTGATAGAAAGATAAGGCTCAGGTTCACTTACTCACTTGTAAGTAAACAAGGTATACAGTAAACTTCAGGAAACACTGGCCACACATCTTCTGATAATACTGTGAAAGGTAGCTGTAGTGTGCTAAGCAATTGTGTGCCTAAGAGAAAGTAATGAGCTCTCTGCTTCTTTAAAAAATGGCATTTATGCTTAAATCTGAACAATGAACAAGGATTACCTATAATAAGCAAAGAGAGTTTTGGGAAGGTTAAATATTCAGAAAATATCAGATGAGAAATGGTAAAGAAGGAAGTATTTTTTTCAAGGAACTGAGAAACAAACAGTGTAGTCAGAACATACAAAATGATGTCAACTGCCACAGATAAGATTGCTGAATTGGTACCAGGCTTGGAGGCAAGTAAAATGCTAAATGATTTAGATTTAAACCTAAATACAATGGGAATCCAGGGAAGGATTTTAAACAGGTACAAATTATGTGATTAATGTTGTGCAATTATGTGACCACTACAACTATGAGCCTGTGCTCTTAGAACCATGTTTGAATGGGCAGCCCTCTCCATGTGTATGTGTAGGGATGCTTTAACCTACCAATTATTTCTTTATAATGGCGGTGCAGAGATAGATCTTTACTTTATTTGTGGAATGTCTGTAATGGTCCTTATATCAGCTGGTCACATTAAAATTAACACTATTTGAGACACAATATTTGAGACAATGTTCCATTGTGCAAGTGTGGTGGAAAAATCAAACCTTCCTTTACACACTCTGTGTGTGAGTAATCCTTCCTGAGGCTCCCAGCTTTACATGATGCATGCTTTGAATACTTCCATCTGTGGATTTATGTCCTGTATGTTGCCTTTACTAAAATAAAACACCCTCATTTAATTGTGCATTTTGTGTGTGTTTGTATGCATGTGGGTATTTTCTCTAGAAAGATTTGTGGAAGCTTAGAAGGGATACACTTGGAATGATATAAATAGGAGTAATGGTGTTATGCCATCTTTTCTGATTGGCATTACAGAAAAAAACACAAGTCTGGATGATCATTAAAAGGTAGAGAAGTGATACTGTACCCCATAAATAGAAAAATATAGTTTCTATAGCACAGAAATGTAAGCATATTTTATTTTTTCATGAGATGAATTTCTGAGAAATTCTACTGTGTCTAGCTGAATTAATTTCTACAATCATAAAACACCTTAACATATTTAGAGAGTACTGCCCATTGGCATTAATAAATTATAAACTAAAATGAAGTAGCCATTGGGAAGACATTTAGATTTTGGATGTTAAACTTTAACTTATGATATGGAAAAAGTCAAATGATACATTAGTTAAATTAATATCTGGTCCTACACTAGTAGGAAAGAGCAGAGGGGAAATTAGATATATTCACATAAATGTTAGCATTGAAGCTCAGCACAAAAATCTGTGAGTTTGCCAAATTTAAAAATTTTTGTGTATAGTAGTGTGTATCTATTAATACCAAACACGCAATTTATCCCTCCCCTCTTTCCCTTTTGGTAACCATAAGTTTGTTTTCTATGTCTGTGAGTCTGTAAGTCTGTTTCTGTTTTGTAAATAAGTTCATTTGTATCATTTTTTTTTAGATTCCACATATAAGTGGATACCATATGATAGTTGTCTTTCTCTGTCTGACTTACTTCACTTAGTATGAGGTTTCAAGGTCCACCCATGCTGCTGTAAATGACATTATTTCATTCCTGTTTTATGGCTAGTAATATTCCATTGTACCACAACTTCTTTATCCATTCATATATCAATGGACACATTTTTTCCCCCAAATCGTTATAGGAGTATAATTGCTTTACACTGTTGTGCTAATTTCTGCTGCACAACAAAGTGAATCAACTGTATTTATACATATATCCCCATATCTCCTCCGTCTGGAGCCTCCCTTCCACCCTCCCTATCCCACCCCTCTACATCATCACCAGTCTTTGAATTGATCCCCCTTTGTTATGCAGTTATCTTCCCACTAACTATCTATTTTACATTTGGTAGTCAATGTCAATATATGTCAATGCTATTCTCTCACTTTGTCCCAGCTTCCCCTCCCCTCCCACCATGTCCTCAAGTCCATTCTCTACATCTGCATCTTTATTCTTGCCCTGCTACTGGGTTCATCAGTACCATATTTTTAGATTCCATATATATGTGTTAGCATACTATATTTGTTATTCTCTTTCTGACTTACTTCACTCTGTATGACAGACTCTAGGTCCATCCATCTCACTACAAATAACTTAATTTCATTCCTTTTTATGGCTGAGTAATATTACATTTTACATATGTGCCACATCTTCTTTATCCATTCATCTGTTGATTGGCATTTTGGTTGCTTCCATATCCTGGCTATTGTAAATAGCACTGCAATGAACATTATGGTACATGTATCTTTTTGAATTATGATTTTCTCAGGATATGTTTCAATTTTTTTAATATATTTTTTTATTTTTTGGGGGTATACCAGGTTCAATCATCTGTTTTTATACACATATCCCTGTATTCACTCTCTTCTTTGACTCCCCCCGCCCCCGATTTTCTCAGGATATATGCCCAGTAGTGGGATTGTTGGGTCATATGTTAGTCAATGGACACCTAGGTTGTTTCAATGTCTTGACTATCATAAATAATGCTGCTATGAATATCAGGGTGCATGTATCTTTTTGAATTAAAGTTTTTGTCTTTTCCAGATATGTGTCCAGGAGTGGGATTGCTGGATCATATGGTAGCTCTATTTTTACCTTTTAAAGGATTCTCCATTCTGTTTTCTGTAGTGGCTGCCAATTTAGATTCCCACAAACAGTGCAAGAGGGTTCCCTTTTCTCTACATCCTCTCCAGCATTTATCGTTTATAGACTCTTTGATGATGGTCATTCTGACTGGTGTGAGGTGATACCTCATTGTAGTTTTGACTAGTATTTCTCTAATAATTAGCAACATTGAGCATCTTTTCATGTACCTGTTGGCCATCTGCATGTCTTCTACAATACTATGTATAAAACAGATAAACAACAGGAACCTACTGTATAGTACAGGGAACTATATTCAATACCTTTGTAATTACCTATAACAGAAAAGAATCTGAAAAATAACACATACATAAAACTGAATAATTTTATCTGTACATAAATATACATATATGTAAGTGAATCACTTTGCTGTACCTCTGAAACTAACACAACATTGTAAATCAACTTTACCTCAATAAAAAAATAATAAAGTAAAATAAAATTAAAAAAATAAAGACCCTTGACAGTAGTCTTCAAAAAATTATTTGCTTAAGGTAGAGATAATAACATAGCAAAATATATGATCAATATCTAACTTTAGTGGCAAAAGACCTTCAATTTAGCTTTATTTCTGCAATATAATAAAACTTTAAATTAATTCAATAACAACAGTATTTTAAAAATGAATTCTGTCCTCAAATATGAAGTTTTAGATTCTGTGTAATTTCAAAAAATTACATGGAATCATTTATTGTAATGCTTTGGTAAATCATATGTCTCTTTATGTAAAATTTAGTTTTATTATTTTATAAATTTATCTGATTTTATTTCATTTTTTGAAAAGACTAGTCTAATATGTGCATGGTATCATTTTAGAAACACAGATGTATCTTTTCGTTGCCTGCCTCAACTTTTCCTACATTTTAGATAACAATATACTATATTAACACTTACTCTTCTTCAGTGTAAAGCAAGATCTTGAAATTAAGTTTTTACAGCAAAGTTAAATCAACATCAGTGCAGTGACAAATATTTCCAAAGAAAAAATTGAATAGTCTTGCAATCTGCTCAGAGATGGCTTTTATATAAGAAGTGAAGAATTACTCTCCCACATAATTTCCCAACCACAGACCAAAGTGGCAAAAGTTTTAGAAGTTTACTGACACTATTTAAAAATTGATTAATTCTCAAAATAAATATAGGATAATATATATTAATGAGCTAATTATGAACATAGTTCAAAATAGTCTTCTTCATTTAAAATATTGTAATTCTTTATACAGGTTCAGACAACATTACATTTCAGTAACACAAAATAAAATAAAGTGGAGATCTGAATATTTGATGTAAAGATTTAGCTAATCCATTTTTATTTCACATGAGACCATTGCAAAATATCTCCATGAGAATTCTTACCATCCATTTTCTGTGTATCTGCATTATATTAAATATAAGAAAATTTCTGTTTCTTTATACAATTAGCTTATTGATTTTATATATTTATTTTTAATATAAACTTGCTTAATAAAATAGTTCTATGGAATTTGCTTCAAATAGATTTTACTTCAGTAAATACTTTAATGATATTGATCTTTCAAAATAGCAAATGAGACATTCAAGAATAATTAATACTCATAAATCCAATCTAAATCTAGTAGTATATATATTCACATCATCCACAATATTCCACATTATGGAATCTTCTCCAGATGAGAATGCTGATAGATTATATTTGAAAAAATTTTAAACAAATTATTCAATCTCTGTGTGCATATGAGTATATTTAAAATGTCATTATTATTGTATAGAATTTTATCTGTTTTATATTGGTTATATTCAAAGAGTTTCTTAATTTATGAAAATAAAAATATTCTTAAAATTATATATTACAATGTTACTGTGTTCTTACAGCAACATGGAGAATTTATATGCCTTTGAAATTGTTTAAAACTCTGACTTTAAATAACATAAAATAATTGATTTCTTCTTAACTCCACATCTAGTACACATATACACTGGTTGCTTATTGTCATATAGATTGTGAAATTTAATAGTTTAGGAAAACATAAATAGTCAAGACATTAAAAAATTTTGCCTATGTCTCAGGATTTTTCAACAACAAATGTGTGAGAAGAAAGTAGAATCATTGTGATAAATATAGGTATTTTTGGCAGATATTACACATTTGAAAAAGCACAACATATCCACACTTTGATTCACAATAATGGCATTTAGTAGAAAGGACTAGTATAAAGTAAATTATATGTTCTCTTATTTTGTTTTATTTGTATATAAAATAGTACCAGTGATATGAGGGTGTGTTAGTTGTTTATTGCTGCTTCACAAATTATCCCAAAGCCTAGTGGCTTAACACAACAAATAATTATGATCTCACAGTTCCATGAATGAGTAATCTGGGCATGATTTAGCTGAGTCCTGGGCCCTTGGATATCTCACAAGCCTGCTGTTAAAGTACTGGCCAAAGCTATGATCATCTCAAGGCTCCTTTTAGGGAGAATTTCCTTTCAAGCTCACCCACACGGTTGTTGGCATAATTCAGCTTCTCCTGGGTTTTTGCACTATAGGACTCAGTTGTTGGCTGGTCTGTATGTTGGCTGGAGGCTCCCCAAATTTATCTCTGTAAGTCACATGATAACATGACAGCTGGTTTCGTCAAATTGATCAAGTGGTAGAGAGCAAGAGAGTGTCAGTAAGATGGAAGTGATGACCTATCACCCGTCATATTTTCTTAGTTAAAAGTGAATCATTAATGGAATAGGGTAGAAAGCCCAGAGATAAACCCATGCGCCTATGGTTACCTATCTATGATGGAGGAGGCAAGAATATACAGCAGAAAAAAGATAGTCTCTTCAGTTAGTGGTGCTGGGAAAACTGGACAGCTACATGTAAAAGAATAAAATTAGAACACTCCCTAACACCATACACAAAATAAACTCAAAATGTATTAAAGACCTAAATGCAAGGCCAGACACTATAAAACTCTTAGAGGAAAACATAGGAAGAACACTCTTTGACATAAATCACAGCAAGATCTTTTTTAACCCACCTCCTAGAGTAACAAAATAAAAACAAAAATAAACAAATGGCACCTAATTAAACTTAAAAGATTTTGCACAGCAAAGGAAACCATAAACAAGATGGAAAGACAACCCTCAGAATGGGAGAAAATATTTACAATCAAAGCAACTGACAAGGAATTAATCTCCAAGATATACAAACGGCTCATGCAGCTCAATAAAAATAAAAAAAAAAAATCAAAAAAGTGGGCAGATCTAAATAGACATTTCTCCAAAGAAGACATGTTGATGGCCAAGAGGCACATGAAAAGCTGCTCAACATCACTAATTATTAGAGAAATGCAACTCAAAACTACAATGAGGTATCACCTCACACCTGTTAGAATGGGCATCATCAGAAAATCTACAAATAACAAATGCTGGAGAGGGTGTAGAGAAAAGGGAATCTTCTTGCACTGTTGGTGGGAATGTAAATTGATACAGCCACTATGGAGAACAGTATGGAGGTTCCTTAAAAAACCAAAAATAGAATTATCATATGACCCAGCAATCCCTCTACTGTGTATACACCCTGAGAAAACCATAATTCAAAAAGACACATGCACCCCAATGTTCATTGCAGCACTATTTATAATAGCCAGGACACAGAAGTAACCTAAATGTCCACTGACAGGTGAATGGATGAAGAAGATGTGGTACATATACACAATGGAATATTACTCAGCCACTAAAAAGAACAAAATTGGGTCATTTGTAGTGACATGGATGGATCTAGAGACGTATCATACAGAGTGAAGGAAGTCAGAGAAAAACAAATGTCTTATATTCACACACATATGTGAAATCTAGAAAAATGGTACAGTTGGACCTAGTTGCAAAGCAGAAATAGAGACACAGACTTAGAGCACAAACATATGGACACTAAGGAGGAAAATGGGGGTGTGATGAATTGTGAGATTGGGATTGACATGTATACACTGCTCTGTATGGAACAGATAACTAGTGAGAGTCTGCTGCATAGGGCAGGGAACTCTACTCAGTGCTCCCTGGTGACTTAGATGGGAAATCCAGAAGGAAGGGTATATGCATATACATATGGCTGATTCCCTTCACTGTACAGCAGAAACTAGCACAGCATTGTGAAGCAACTCTACCCCAATAAAAAAAAACTACATCAGTCCAAGGAAGATATACAAATCTCAAATACACACAGAACAAGAGGCTCAAAATCATTAGTCGTTAGGGATATGTAAATGAATACCACAGTTACATACCACTTTAGACAAACTAGGAATGTTAAAATGAAAAAGACAGACAATAACAAATGCTAACAAGCACGTGGAAGAAATCAGAACCCTCATAAATGTATGAGAATGTAAAACAGTGAAGCCACTTTGGAAAACAATTTGGCAATTACTCACAAGCTTAAACGTAGAGTCAGTAATTCTACTCCGATGTATATGCCCAAGAGAAACAAAAACATATGTCCAAACAAAAATTCACATATGAATGTTCACATTAGCATTATTCATAATAGCAAAAAAGTAGAAACAACTGAAATGTCCATCAACTGAAAAACATAAACAAAATGTGATACATCCATACAGTGAACTATTATTCAGCCATATAAAAGCATGAAGTACTCATACAGGCTACAACATGGATAAGCCTTAAAAACATTATGCTAAGTGAAAGAAGCCAGTCAGAAGATCACATAACATATGATTTCATTCATATGAAAGTCCAGAGTAAGGAAGCAATAGAGACAGTCTATTCGTAGTTGCTCAGGACTGGGGCTGGAGGGAGGGGGCAAGGGAACGTGGGACAGTAAAAAAGTTCTAAAATAAAATAAAGTGAATCATAAAATTGAATTCACACTGAAATGAAAGGAATTACACAAAGGTGTCAATACCAGGAAGCAGGAATCTTTGAAAGCCATCCTTGAAGTATGTCAAGGACAAGCGATATGTAAATACATTCTTGCTGCAAAAATTTTCCAGATTTCTGTGAGAAATCTTGATGTCCATGAGCTATCTGGAAAATTCTCAAAGTAAATATTAGACAACTGCATTATTTAGCCAACCAAATGTCACATACCATTCTTCTTTGAAAAATATGCTGATGTGCATATTGCATGCGGACCTTGTGGTCACAGTATGTCAAAAAAAGTAAATAAATAAAGGCAGAATGTTAGGGTAGTTATTCCCAAAACTGATGCTATTCAATATCAGAGTGCTGTAAATCAAGACGTTCTGTCCAATTAATTAAATACTAATTCCATTCCTTCATTTGTCATGACTTCCAGATACTTGACTTGTCTTCGTTTCATCTGGCTGTACACACAGCATAGTCGAAAAGGGGAAAATAAAATATATCACTATTAATTGTTCACATTCAAAGAAAACAGTAGAACAAGAATTCATATTTCTCAGATGGAGACACTCTCTTAAAATTCCAATGAATTTAGTAGTACTTTACACACTAATGCATATATGCAAGCCAGAACAAAAATAAAAATAACTGTTCAGGGAAGATTCTTTTACACTTAAACCCAGCTACTGTTAGATGAATTCCTACAAAATACAGAAAGATATGGAACATTATTTTTCTTATGCTGAGTAATTCATTAATGTCCAACTACCTTGGATGATAATGGAACTATCCATGCACATTATTGGAAAAATGTAGCCCTGGAGAGTTAAACAAATGTAATGCAGGGAATAATGTGTCTCAGGAGGGAATGTATGACCTACTCACTATATTAACTTTGTATTGTCTTTGCTTCTATGATTGGTTAAAAAAAACCTATAAAAATTGTTATTAATATTTTAGAGAAGTGTTAGAAAGGCTATTATTCTGCATTTATATAGGAAACCAAGTAAATTACTAAAGACTACATTAAAGGACCATTTTACACTGGGATGTCTACACACTTCTTCATTTAATTCTTTGTTATTCTTTGTTGTGGAATATGTTCACACTTGAATATGAGCTTTTTTATGTGTGTTGGTAAATCAATAGATAAATACATTATTACAGGTCATCTACTATGTTTCAAGTACTATTGTGAGACAAAAACTACGACCTTCTTCAAAGAGGTTAGAATTATATTAACTCAAATTTGTACATCATTTTAGTATATATGATACAATTTCACATACAAAAGGGAGGGGTTTTCTTCTTGATGTTTAACTTCAAGACTATGTGACATAACATGGCACACTTGAAAAATTTTGAGTTCATTGTTTTATTCCTCATAGCAAGTTTTTATCAAAGCTTGTTCCTTATCACATTCAACTGTAGGTTAGTGCTTCCCTGCATGCCATCTGTGGATTACCTGACTGCAATCACCTGAACTATGTAAAACATGTTAAACATGAATATTCTGGCCACAAACATAATCATTCTGTATCCAAGTCTCTATGGGGCAGCCAAGAAAAATCTCCTTTTTGACCAAGTCTCTATGTCATTATTCTGCACAGTGAAGCATGAGAACCACTTTCCTTAGTCGTGCTAATCCATACATCTTAGCTAGAGAGATGAACTTCCACTTGTGAAACTGATAATGAGGGCTTGGAGGAAACAGGAGATAAATAATAGAACCCTGAAAGGCAGTAAATTAAATGCACAGTATTTTGTTTTTTGATAACAATTATTAAAAGTTTACTATGTATCAGGCATTGTTCTAAAAACTTAATGTACAGTACCTAACTTAAATCAATAAAACATCTCTTCTAGAAAAGAAGAATTTTAAATACCTAATTTGCAAATGAAAAAATGGAGACCCAGACAATGTATTGAACTGACTAAGATCATACAAACAGTCACCAAATGAGAGATTCTAAATCAGGTCAGTCTTCTTTAAATTCTCAACTTCTGTGCCACCCTGGAGAGAATAACTTGGTTTGCAGTGGATAAAGAAAGTTTCACTGGAAAAGGCAACTCCTTTTAGGCTTTGGTATACAGAGAATTGGGACTCACAGTAGTTATTGAAGAATGAATGGTGTTTAAATAAATACAATAAAGGAGGGAGAGTATTTCTGCTTTGACTCATGGTGTAAGCAAATCTTGAAGTCGGACATAACTGGGAATACATGTGACACCAAACGCTGAAGAGTGTAGAGGAGTAGGGAAAATTGATTTCCTGGAAATAGAGTGAATATTTCTTTGGTCATTCAGAGGTGAAAAGTTTTGCTTTTAACAATGTAAAAAACTAAAATTTGTATTTATGTGTCAGTATTTGAGTAGAACTTCCTTTTGCACATATTTATTGTTAAATCTGAAGCATTTAAAGCATGTGACCACTCTCTTCTTGAAACTCTTCACCTTGAGGTTGAGAGACCTTGTTCCATCTAATTTCCATTTATCATTCTATTTTTTAATCAATTATCTATCTCATTTCTCTTTCTGTGCTTATCCCTTAACTGTGGGTTTTGTTCTGTACGTTATACAAATATGAAGTTCATGGTTTTCTTTATGATTTCTGCTGGAGGGGTTCTTAAACTATTGTCCAAAATATTCAGTCTTTATAAGCCTTAAAGTAACTATTGAGTGTCAGTTCACTATTTATTCTTCTTTATTTTTGGCTAGAACTGTCTCAATTTTGTTTAAATTTTAGCACAGCTCTATATGAATCATCCTAACTCCTTAATAAAAATTTAATTCTTCTTCTAAGAGATTGATTGAAGAATGGATATATGGACCAATCCTAACAATTAAACATGAGATGAAGCTGTCTGGAGAGGGACATAATGGTTCCAGGAAGGGTTTCTTCCCTGGTGAAAGAGACACACACAGAAAAATCACCATTGTTCTTTAGTTGGACCTTGTCATATCTGAATGCTATTCTTGGATCTGATGTGTCTATCTTATATCCATAAAGAGGACTAGTCCAAGTGCAAACTGACATGCCAAGGATGTCCCTTGTAATATTTTTGAGAGATCATATTACCAACCTTGGAACTTAATATCAGGTATGATAATGAAGTTTTCTTCTTATTTGAATTATTTTAAATTGGTGTTTTCTCTTATTTGTAACCAAAGTCATCGCCACTGATTCCAATGGAAAATGAGATGTATACAACATTAAAACTGTGAAATCTTGTGCCAGTTTATGGGAATAGGTTTCATGGTCTCAGATATTTTTTTAAAAATATGTAGTAGTATAAATTCTTAAAATGTAATTGATTAACATATTGATTACTTGTAACTGTGCATCTTCTTTATGAATGAAGTTATTTTCATTAACTTCACTCTTATGCTCACTAATACAATCATTTCTCTATTACTGTTTCTATTTGCTAAATGAAATTTGGTCATGTTATTTCATTGCTTAAACCTCTATTCTAATTGCCTAAGGCGTTGCCTTTAATTTTTCTATTTCTTTATAAAAAGTTCATTAAATGACTCTAATCCTTCAAAAATTCAATAAGAAATACACACAAAGCTTCTTGAGTGATGCACTTGTCACGAATAAAGAAATAGGATAATGGAACAGAAGGGTAATTTGTCTATTCCACATCAACCTTTCAGTTTCTGCAGATAAAGCAATGTCCCACTGAGGGATGTGTCCAGGAATAGTAGGGGATGGGCATGGCAGGAGCCCCTGGCAGAACTGGGAGAGTCAAGGAGAAACAAAATATACGTAGCTGTAACTGAGGAGAGAAAAAAAATAGTGTCTTTCAGTTGTGGAATAAAGAAAGCTAACACACTGATAGGAAGAAAAAGGACAGCAAAACCTTGCATGTTATCCATAGAAATTCAAGAGATGAACCAATTTAAATCTCATCTAATCACAGAACTCCTTCAGAGTAGCAGCTGATTGAATGGAAGGAGAAAGGGAGTGCAGTCTAATTTTGATTTGCCTAAGATACTACCTATCTTCTCTTCAAAGTCCGGGACCTTTAGTGTATTGTGATGAGTGGAGAATCCTCTTTTTTCAAGGTTCATCATCTTCACTGTATTGAAGTGAGGAGGAAAGAAGAGAGACAAGTGTGTTGCCACTTTACAGGTAAGGCTTGTGGACCTCCTTCTGCTGGTAGACACTTTTTTTTTTTGTATGATGCTGTCCAGTTATTAATGTTCTGTCTATGGAAGGTGTTTAAATATGGGGTACCTAATGGGATGCTTGCCTCCTCTGCATTTCTCCACTAAAGGTTATGTAGATTCTCCTTGTCCAGTGCTTGGAGCTATCACCTGTCTCAGAGCCCAAAGTCTCTTACAACTGGAGCCCTTAGCCCTGTAGGCATTTCTCTTAGCTAGGGTAACAAGTGATGCCTGGAGAGCAGCCACTATCCCTGTGGGAAATGTCTCCCTTCTGTAATGTTTTCTGGTCCCCATTGTGTTGAGAAGGTATGACCCTGCACACCTCTCTGTTCTTAAGTCCATGATATATAACTGTATATTCTGAAAAAAAAAAAAAAAACAGAGATACAATCCCTCAATACTTTAAAAACTGTTCTATTTAGCAAAAACAAAACTAAACTAACAGTATTAACTTTTTCAAGTTGGAATACATGTACTCTCTTCTGTGAAAACCAATCTTTGTGTGCTTCTTTTAAATTCTTTCATTATTTTATTATTGCTTATTTGGTAAAATCTATAGTGTAAACAGAGGTGAATCATACAAATATACTTTTATGTGTTTTATAATTTATTCTATGGAAGAAATACCTGAAACATTGACTGTGAGCTCCACTGTTCACACCTATAGTCATTTATACTACATATTTGTTTCTTTGGGCAAGGCTCACTCTCTAGAGCTTTAACTATATGCATGACCTATATTCAAACACATGTGAACAGATGCCCAGAAATCTACTTGAAGAAGGCACTGAGTTTCCTGTTACTGAATACATGCACACTGAAGAGGTCAGGAAGATGCATGTGACCTAATAATAAAACTCTGTTCATTAGAGAAGATGGATGATTCTTGTATCTGTCATTTTTGTAAAATCTGTCAATTCTCTCTTCTCTCTGCAGCTCCTATGTGCCTCAGTCCTTTCTTCATGCCTAGACCTAAAGCTCAGAACATTTTCTTGTTCTCTTAAAAAACCCATCAGCCAAAAACACAGCTGAGTAATGGTTATTTTCTGTAGTTTTTATATGGGAAACAGAGAAGGGATCTTTCTGTTACAAACCTGACAGTAAACAGAGAAAGAATTTACCCAGTTTTATTTTCCACATTCACATATTTCTTGGTTCTTCTTTCCTCCTCCTTCTCTCCTTTAATTTTCACTTAGGAATTCTTCCTAAGCATTTTGTTTTTTTTTAATTAATTATTTTTTGCAGAGGCAATTCAGCTTCCTCCTGGCTCTTGCATACAAGAAAAATTAACAAAAGCATCTTTCAGTTATTTGTGCCCCCCATCTTGAAAGACCATGTATGTGTTTGCACAGGAGACTTGTATTAATTTCTCCTCCTCAGTCATGATGGTATGTTTGAATCATGAAAAGTGAAGAGACAAAAACTTGGGGGGAGGTGAAAAATTGATTAAAAGCTAAGTGACAGTTTGAATAATAAGCTCTGAGATGTCAGAGTCATAAATAAGATGTTTCCCACATGAGGAGGCGTATTACAAAACTGACAGAAAAATTTTTCCCACAGCCTGGAGATGTTTAAGAATTCTCTGATGGCCCCCACTGCTGGACTTAAGAGTGAGTTAAATTTCAGCATCCGATTTCTCCAGAGGAAGCTTGGGGAAGAGAATAAAATAGCACCTTTATGTTGCAGTAAATGGATTTATATTTAAATACATGTTCGAGACATCCTGTAAACATCACCGGTGATGGTGATCCAGGAGTGCACTGGAAGGAGCATCAGATACTGCAGTTGGAAGCATGTCCCACAGAACAAGAATTTGCCTATTGTGAATACCATCCTGGATGAACCCCTTAGGAAAGAACGCTTGAAAAAACAGGAGCTACCCAATCATATACAGCACTTGAGAATTTGGGAGCTGGAAAGGACTTCTGGAGATCCATCTCTTCTAATGTCCTATATGTTACTTCTGCCACAACTTCCAATGTTTGGATGCATTCTCAAAACAAACCACTGTTATCATTAAAATATGTCCCAGTTTTTCTAAATAATCTTATTAGCTGTGATATGTATGTTCTACAAACTATCCATTTAATGAGATATTTATTTTCATCAACCGTTAATCTAAATGTACTTATGCTTTCTGCTATGTATTCTTTATTTTTTATGGGTAATATAATTAGATTTTAAACAGGGGAAGAATTCAGTAAATGACAAGAATGTAAACTCCAAAAGCTATTTTTAATACAACAAAACAAGACTATGAAGACAATTAGAGAAATTAAAATTTTCTGAAACAAATTTATGGAGCTGAAAGACTATTTTATCAAATAAGAATATAGTTTTATATAAAAATAATCTGATTCTTTCTACTTAGGCTATATTAATAGCTATAAATTAAAAATACAAATAGACTTTTATTAGGAGGGTAGTCTATATGCGAGTCATGGTTTTATCTGTTCTTAGTTTTCATTTAACCTAATTACCTTGAACCTATAGGTAATAAAAATTATCAGTAAAATAAACTTACCATAGTAAATGTGGATTTTGGAGTTAAGCAGGCCAAATTAAGCATTCAGCTCCTTTCTCTACTGCTGTTTTAAATCTGGACATTTTCTTAAATTCTCTAAGTCACTGTTTCTTCATGCATGTAATGGAGATATACCAATTTATTTGTTTGTGAAAAAAACTAAATGAGAATTTATTTGCCATAGTATGTGGCATTTAACATCTTCTCAATGCATACTGATTCCCATTTTGGTCTAGGAGGAAATGGAAAAAAAAAACATTTTTATGGTAGACCCATATTAGATGCCAAAAATAATTATATTAATATCTAACCGTTGAACAAATGCTTACTATATACCAATTGTAGGCACTGTACAATTATGATCCCATTTATATCTCAGAATAATACTGTGATGTAAGAAGTATTCCTGTCCCCATTTAACACATAATGGGGCTTAAAGAAGGACTTTTCTAATCAGCACACTGCTGCTATGAGAAACTGGGATCCTAGTTCAGTGAGTCTGATGTCAGACCTCCCACTCTTAATCCTACATTTTGTTGATTTAATTCTGTAGGCGTGTATAAGCATGGACATGTGTGTTTGTGTACTTTTACTGAGGGGCTATTTTGAGTAAATCTTCTTTAACAAAAGGCTAGAAACTATATGGTTATCAGTAAGCATTTATGGAGCATCTGCTTCCATTGGTTTTTAAAGTCATAGGTATCTAGTACCTAAGAATGATTTTTTTTTCAGAATTAAGAATGCTGACTAAATACCTTCATAGTTTGAATTTTGGGTGGAAAGTTCCTGAGTTATACATAGATATATAGAGATATATATAGAGAGATATTATTTCTATATATAAAATAAATTTTATATAAAATATATGTTTATGGATACTTGATATTTACATACACTATATATAAAATAATACCTAGATTTAGTTAGATATGGATATATAATTTTAGTAAACTTTAAATTTTTTATTTTGGAATTATATTATTTTATTTTTTTTAATTGTGGGTGGTTTTTATTTTTATTTTTTATTTTTTAAAATCATTTCTATCTTTATTTTTTATTTTTGGCTGTGTTGGGTCTTCCTTGCTGCGCCTGGGCTTTCTCTAGTTGCAGAGAGTGAGGGCTACTCTTTGTTGTGGTGTGTGGGCTTCTCATTGTGGTGGCTTCTCCTGTTGTGGAGCACAGGCTCTAGGCATGCAGGCTTCAGTAGTTGTGGCTCACAGACTTAGATGCTCTGTGGAATGTGTGATCTCTTCCTGGACCAGGGATCAAACCTGTGTCCCCTCATTGGTAGGCGGATTCTTAACTACTGTGCAACCAGGGAAGTCCCTGGGATAAATTTAGATTTATAGAAAAGTTGCAAAGAGATTAGAGAAAGTTCTATATGCCCTTCAACAAGTTTCCTTTAGTGTTAACATCTTAAACATTACACATTTTTCAAAACAAAAAAAAACATATTATTTCATTAGTATTAAACAGAAGATTTTATTCAGATTTTACCAGATTTCCCAATAATGTTCTTTTACTGTTCCACCATCCAGATTAGGATACCACATTGCATGTAATTTTCACATCTCCTTGTTCTCTTCCTGTGTAAAACAGTTTGCCAGTCTTCCCATGTGTTTCCTGACCTGACCTGGAGAATTCTGAAGAACACTGATGATTATTTTGCAGAATGTCCTTTAATTTCTCATAATTAGACCAGTGTTATAGGATTGGGGTCAGAAATCAGAGGTGAAGTGCCCTTCCACCACACTATATCAGGGGCATGTGACATCAATATGGCTTACTACTGGAGATTACTTGGTAGTACCGTCTTCTAAGTTTCCTCATTATAAAGTTATTATTTTTTTCTTCCTTTGCATAGTATATTCTTTAGAATCAAATCCTTGAGTCCAGCTCACAGTCAAGGAGGAGGGAATTGAGTACCACTTACTAGAAGAGGCAAAATATCTATGTATATTATTAAGATATCTTCTATAAAGAACATTTGTCCCTTCTCCTCATTTTTTTCAATAATTTATTTATATTAATATAGGCACATATATATTTGATTTATGCTTTGAGTTAGAATCCAATATTACATTAATTATTTTGTTCTTTTCATTTTTTCAGCTTTGGATACCACATATTTTTTTTTTCCTTTTAAAGTGGATGACTTTTCAAAAAATGTCCTTCTCTCTGATTTATAGACATTTATATTATACAAATCTACAAAAATTTTTCCCTAATAACTTTAGTTTATAAAGGTTTTCTACCTTCTCTTATCAATTTTGCATTCTACTCCATAATTAACAACTTACATACTATTTTATTTAGTAATTATCTTCATTTATAAAGTTTGCTTTCTTAAATACTATCTTGTTCATCAATCCATCAAACAACAAATCCCTAGGGAACACTTCTTATTTGTTAATGATGATGTTGGGTGCTGTAGAAACTAGAGGGGAGAAAAAAGAAATATTCGTCTTCAAAGAACATATAATCTATTTGAGAGAATAAAAATAGCACTCTCAAAGCAACTGCAGCATAATCTAAACCTTCATTATAGAAGAACCAATATTGTGGAAGTTAAGAAAGAGGGCAAAAAGGCAAGGCATCACAAAATCAAAACATGATTTATCCAATAAATATAATGTACTGAAGTTCAAGAAAAAAGTGGTGAGCAGATGATTAAGAAGTCATGTCCAAAGAGTGTGATGAGTTAGTTTTAAGCCTCATTGCACAGAGCACTATGATATAACCTCACAAAATCTGAGTCTATGGTGTTTTAGAAGGCCTTCTGGAGCTGACTTTTATATAAGATCTGAGTTATTAACAGGAAAAACCATCTTGGAACTTGTATGCGGTCTTGGAAATGACTTTCAGAGCATGAAATCAGAATGATAATTGTTATACATAATGTAGTATTTTCTTATGTCCTCAAGTTAATTGTAAAATATCCATAGGTAGGGGTTTCTATGCAATATAACAGTACAGAATTGTTTTTTAGTAATCCTTCTAAAGACATTTTATATGTATGTGTGTATGTATTTGTGTGCTTGTTTGTGCATCTTCAGATATGTTTTCCCTGTTTGAATTTTTTTTGTACATGGCCATACACTCATTCTGTCATTATTTTTTCATTTATTCTTCCAACAAAAAATATCCACTTACTTTGTGATGGGCAAGATTCTAAGATGACCACTCATATAACCTCATCATTCCCTTGAGTGTAGTAGAACCTGTGAATATAATGTGTTATAACTACTATGGTTCTATTACGTGACAAAAGTGATCTTGTAGATGTAATGAAGTTTACTAATTGGTTGACTTTGAGTTAATTAATAGGAGGTTATCAAGGTGGACCTGGCCAATCACATGGGCCTTTTAAATTGTGTTTAAAGTCCAGAGAAAAGGGAATTCAGAGACCCATAGTACAAGAAATATTTGGTGCACCATTACTGATTTGAAGATGGAGGGGGTCACATTGATAAGAATGTAGTAACTTCTGGGATCTGAGAGTGATCCTGATTAATAGTCAGCAAAGAAATAGGGACCTTCATGTTACAAGAAACTGAATTATTCCAAAAGAATGTGCTCTCAAGTGAATCTTCTCCCAGAGCTTCCAGATGAGAACTCAACCTGGTCAATACCTTGATTTCGGTCTTGTGATACTCTGAGCAGAGAGCCCAGCAATGCAATCTGAACTTCTGACCTATAGACTGTGAGCCAATAAATGAATATTGTCTCAAGCCACCAAGTTTGTGGCAATTTGTTGTGCAGCTGTAGCAAACTAGCACATACTTATTTGTGTCAAGCACTATTTTAGACCCCTGAAATGAGAGTCAGGTTGTGCTATATTATGTTGTAAAAAAAATAATAAACACAGTAACAAAACTTCAAATCTTTGTGGTTTAATACTACAAAAAGTTTGTTCTCATTTATGCAAATCTCTATTATCTATAGAGTGTATAATGATGCATTTTTAATTTTGTAACATCACCATCTCAACAAAGCCTCTCTCCATTATTCCTAAAGCAGGGTAAAAAACCACTGGTCTTATAAAACCAATACATATTCTCCCATGGAAAAGACACATCAATTTTGTCTACACCAATTGGTTTGAATTAATCATGTTGCCATGCCTTGGGTTGGGGGAGTCAATGTGCCCAGGAAAAGAGCAGGGTATATGTGAGTTATAGAAGTCTCTACTATACTTGGGTGACCAAGAAAACATTTAAATCAGTGACCAAGACAAAAATCCTTGTCTTCATGAAAACAACATCCTAGGTGTTTAAGGAAATCATCTGTCTCTTGGAACAAAGACTTATTGTTGGGACATTTTAACAGGAATAAAGCAGAAGATGAATTTTAAGTTTAAATCCCAAGTTAACATTGTCAGCCAGTCTGTGTCTTAAGTTCCTACTAACTTACTCAGGACAAGATGGAAGCGGGGAGGAGGAGGAAATCTTTTTTTGCTCCTGTGGAATTGAGAAGAGTCAAGGAGACAAACAAAGGGGTCAGAAACCCAGCCTCTCATATTTATCCCATTGCTGGTTTGAGCCTTGGGGATATTGCAAACATATCTCCACACCCACACACAGGATGGTGAATAATGAATGATGTACACTAGTGCCAGTTCCTTCAGAATAAGGACACGTATTAAGTAAGACACATCTCTTACCCTATTTCACAGACATTTTAAACTCTGTATCAAGCAAACATATGAGCAAATAACATGATGGTATTAGGTAAAATTAGAATAATAATAAAGTAATAAATAGATAAACTAAATATGCAAATAAAACAAGAAGAAATCATTTTAATATTATAGGCTGATTCTAAAATATAGTAGCCAGACAAGTCTAAAAATTTACTTCAGCCCTCTGCACTTATTCCTCAGCTTCTCCATTTTCAGAGATGACCTTGGACCATTTTAAGGAGCTATTTTTCATCCGCAATTTCTTTGTTCATCTGTGACTGTCAGTGCCTTAAAAAAATCAGTGGATGTATTTCAATATCTAATACTACAATATAAGACACTTTAATTGTTAGAAATTTGATTTCCCTTGCCACTGTTAAGCTGCTTGTCAAAAAACAGATTTCCATTTATATGAATAAATGGAAATAATAAGTGTAATGCAGACACTTTGAATCAATTGTTTTAATACATTCTACATAGTTAAGCCCAACTCCTTAATTAGTTTTAATTTTATAAGTCCCAAAGAAATAATTGCTCATTTTTTATTGTTCTTTCACCTCCTAATTCAAAAGAAATATCATTTTATGTCATATTACCATGAAAAATTAATTACACTGCTTTAACAAAGGATAGTTGTTCATACTTTACCTTAAATAATTAAGGATTTGAAGTTAAGTAGAGATACTTATATTTGTAATGTATTATATTCAACATATAAATGTCACTATATTTCTTTAATAAAATTTGCATAAAATATATATTTAGTAAATTATTAAAGAGGACTATTGCTATGCATTTAAAGTTTTACAAATTTGTGTTATGAACTTACAACCTGGTATTATACCAAATTCTCTTAAGAAATGTACATGAAATTCAGGGTATTTAAGGAAGCTGGAATAAAAGCTGAGGACAACAGATGAAAAATATATTTTTAATAAAAATCAGAATAAAGCAACTGTTAAGTGTTGTGTGGAAAAGACATACAATGTGCCAAAAACAATATATGTAGACCACCCCACAGAGAAGTCAGTGCCTTCATGACCTCTACCCATCTAGGTTTTGATACTAAGATCACAGAACTGTGGCACAACCACAGCCATAGAATATAATAGGAAGGGCTGAGATCAAGGATTCTTACAGAAAATCAAACAGGAAGCATGGAATGAGAAGTTAAGCTATCTACTTGAGTTCGAGAAACATGATTCATCCCTGCTGTTACCCATAGCAATAGCACTTGGGATGTTAAGACTTAGAATGAAAAAAGGACTGTGAAATTTGCTGCTTATATCAGTTTTACTTAAAGCTTGGAAGGTAAAGCAAAGAGGACTTTACAATGGTAAAGAGACTGTACATTCATTGCCATGTAATTCTGGACCATGTAATCTAATCTTAGGAATCTGTTCACAGGTGGGAATACAAAGGTAGGAAGCAAGGGAACTATCCTGTTCCCTCTGGAAGCATCCTGTTACAAACTGAAATAAGAGGAAGTAGATAAATGTAGATTCACTTCATTAGGGAGGAGCATAAAGAATCTTATCTGTTTGACTTAATAAATCTCAGAGAATAAGGGCTTCACACCCCTTCATTTTACACAAAGTTGTATTTCTTATTTAAAAAAATAGACAATTAAATGTTTGCTTGTTTTGTGATATTTTACCAGGAACAGATACACTTTCTTATTTCTGCTTCTACATTATTCCACAGCTGCGATATGATTTCCAACTTCCTTTTGCTGTATTACTCCATTGGAAGCTTAGGCACATTAACCTTTAGCACTGCCTAAATATCATTGTCTTCTCAGCCTTGTTGAATTCAAAGCCTCCTACATAAAATACTGGGAGACTTGCAGATGCAGGTAAAGTGGCTTGCTCTTTAAAGGTTAGCTATGTACCTATCCTATTGAGCTAATAATAGCTCAAAAGACTTTAGTAGTTATTAGCTAAAACAAATCAATACTGAAGGAAATCAATATTAAAGAGAAAATAAAAAGATTAGACTTTATTATTGGATCCTTTTTCTACCTTAAAAATCAATGGTTGTTCAAAAAGCCCCAGCATCTCCCTTTCTTCAAAACAATTTATTTTGGCACAGTATGTCAAAAAAATGAAAAGTTGTCATGGCCTATTCTCATCCTCTTCCAAACTAAATAATTCAAAGCATTTTTTTAAGTTGATGGATTTAATTTTTCCATTTTTATTAAATTTGAGTTAAAATATTAATAATTTGATATTTGTCACAAAGTTCATTAACATCAGTTTTTACACCTTACTATTTTGTCAGTCAACTTTGAACTAAGTTTTCATAAATACCGACAAAATATATCTGTTTTACCCAAACTGAATCATGTATATATAATAGCAAAAGATTTTGACATTTCATTCTACACTCTCATTCTTGCTTTTGGGTTTATAAATCTGGGAATTCCTTTGATCCTTTATCTCATTTGGTGAACTTCACAAACTTTAAAAAGTTTACATATACTGGGAGACTGGTTGAGAGGCCCAGATGGAGGGTAAGTTATGGCTAGTAAAAATCAGCTTGACCACATCTTTGTCTGTTATAGCCTAATTGATAGGAAACTAGATGTCACACACAGAGTCCAAGCATGTGAAGAGTTATCTGAGCAGAACTAGCAGCAGCATTTTCCCATTCATATATTCCCTTAGTGTCTGGACATTTTCAGTAAGCAATATGGCATTTATAAATGCAAAATGAAACTATAACTCAAAGCCAAAGTTACATGTGTTTTTGAAAGACAACAAAGCATTCTTTGATTTGCATATTCTTACATAATTTTCTTTACTGTTTTCTCTGACGTCCATAAATCTGTAATAGTTTGTAATCATGCAACTCAAAGTGAGAGCTGAGGATCAACACTACTGGCATCAATTAGATTTGATAGACATGAAGAATCTTAGGTGCCATCTGAAACCCATTGGATAAGAATATTTATTTTTAAATATATGTCCCAATAATTCATGAGCACATGAAAGCTGAGAAAGTATGTTTATAAGTTCTTCTTGGTATAACTATGGCTTCCAGGACCTCAAATCAGCCTTCAATTTGCACCATAATGTGCTTCTCAGTTATCATTTTCATTCCATAGAAAAACACTGTGTAATTATGATGTGCAAGCATGCTTTGAGGTCCTGTGAATTTAGCAGTAATAGAGATAGACAAAGCCATCAGCTGTTATGAACTTATATTCTAAGCATGAGAGTTATTAAACACACAAAATAAGTAAAATATTTAGAATGTTAGGCAATGACAAAAATATGGAGTAAAATAATTTAGGGAAAAGGAGAGGAAGGTGGTGAGGTGTAACTTTAGATAGGATGACTAAGGAAGTTCTTACTAAAAGGCCAATGTTGTAATAAATTCCAGTAGAAGTGAGGCATCAAGTTAATGGATATTTGGAAGGAAAAAACGTAAAAATTTATGTGATGAGATGTTTCATATTAAGCCTGGAGTGCCTGGTTAGCTCTACTTCCATGGACAGAAAAATCATAATATAAAATATTAGGGGAAATTACATCCCTTGAGCGACTATTAGTTGCAGTTATTATGATAACTGGTTTATGTATTTTATATCCTTTAGTTACTATGACAACTCTACTGGATAAACATTATTATTATCTTGAGGAAACTGAGTCTCAGAAAAGTTGGATAACTTGCCAAATTTCATATAGCTTGAAATACAGGAATCAAGATTTAAATGCCAAGTCCATCTGTTTCAAAAGCCTATGCTATTTCCTCTAATCATCTGGCTGTCATCCCCTCATAACCAGGATCAGATTTAATAAGTTGAAAAGTGTAATTATAATACTGACTCAAGAAAAAATTATTACTGGATTCAGTTGTTTTCAGAGCAAATAAAGTAAGATGTGTAAAGATCTTAAATGTAATATTGACTATATTGTCATTTTTAAAAAATATTTATTTGTTTGTTTGTTTGTTTATTGCTGCATTGGTTCTTTGTTGTTGCATGCAGACTTTCTCAAGCAGGGTCTACTCTTCATTGCCGGTGCACAGGCTTCTCAGTGTGGTGGTTTCTCTTGTTGCCGAGCGTGGGCTCTCGGCACTAAGTCCTTAGTAGCTGCAACACAAGGGCTCAGTAGTTGTGCCATGTGGGCTCTAGAGTGCCTCAGTAGTTGCAGCATGTGAGCTCAGTAGTTGTGGTGCACAGGCTTAGTTGCTCCATGGCAAGTGGGATCTTCCCAGACCAGGGATTGAACTCTTGTCCCCTGCATTGGCATGCAGTTTCTTAACCACTGCACCACCAAGGAAGTCCCTATATTGTCAATTTTAATCAGCAATTTTAGCACTGGGATGAAAAAAAAGAGCTGTGGGAACTTTTTTTCAAACACTCTGTCGCTCCCCCCTGACCTCAGCATTTTAGATTCACTAAATTCAGTTTGGCGGCTCAGGTATCCATCTTTTAGACCAAAGTTCCATAAGCAATTCTGATGCATGATAATATCTAACAATCACTGCGGTAAATTTTTAAAGGGTCTGATCAAAATCATCCAAAAGCAATTTCACCTTAGGGGAAATTAACTTAGACAAGATTAGTTGGGATTCTCACTCATGTCTTTTTTTTTAAGGACCATACATCTGCCAATAAATAAGCTAAATTACCTTTGTAAACTCTTTATCAACTCTGACCTAGATATTGTGCAATTTCCTTTGAAGTGTGTTTCCAGATAGTCCATACTGATTGAACAGTATCAATCTTACAAATTGCATTCACCACATGTTATTTGAAAGGCTGTGTGATGTGACTAAGGAATAAGAAGAATGAGTCTGAACATTGGCAATAGAATATTCCAAACTCTATTTAGTAAAGTTTAAATGGATTAGGTATATATTTGTTCTATTCAATTTCCTCAAGTGTTTACCTATTTAAATAAAAAAAAAAAAAGCTCGCTGTGACACAATTTAGATTTTATAGAGTTCTGTCACTTTGGATTGTATTTGAAATTTTAACTCAAAGTTCTTGAAGAAAAATCTGGTTTAATGTAAATTCACTTTGTGACTGACAATTTGACAAGAAATATCACAATTGTGAAAGCTTGAGCATATTGTCACAAGACTATTATTGAAACTAGACAAACAATAGTGATATTATAAAGAAGGTCACTTACTGTGATTTTTGGAATTAAAATTTATCCAAGAGTATACAGTTTCACTATGGATAGTGAAAGCAATCTATTGCTGCTTTTCAGTATTAGAAAAGAAAAAGTTCATTCTGTCATTGATTGACCTTTAAAAAGAAAAATGTAGCTGGCTTATGTGTAATAAGAAAGCTATATATATATATATATATATATATATATGTAAAGGTAACCCATAGACTTTCTTCATTTGGGTCCACTGCACAGGTTTTTCACACTTTTATTATAATCTGATTGGATAAACTAATGACCGCCAAGTCATATTACCATAATGGAATACAACTCTTTTTTGCAATAATTTTTTGCCTGCAAATTTTGCAAAAATAAAATTACAAAGCAGGAAGACTTTTTAAAATTTTTCATAATTTCTCTATTTGATAAATAATGTGGCATGAAAATATGTAATGCTTTTATCATTTATATTTATAAAAAAATAAAAACCTCATTTTAAAAGAGTAATATTCAACAAATATCTTTGCAACTATAAGTTTAACCAATTTCTCCCCTCGGTGGAAAATATAGTTATGTAGCATAAAGACAGTGAATGATATAAAAGTTCACATGATAAATGATGTATGTAGTCATGGTCAGTTTTTGCAACTGAATAAGGAATGATTGTCTTGGAACTATGACATTTTTCCTATTCAAAATTACCCTCATATGTCTTTCCTCTTTTATCTTCTTTTCAAATCTCACATCTTTTTGTTGTATTGTATATTTTATGGAATACTAAATAATGAAAAATATCCAGTTGTGTCATGCTATCTTACATTATTTTTTGAATTCAAATTTTAGCTTTAATTTTATCTGGTTTGATAAAATTAACATAATTATTGTATTCATATATTCCATAAACTACTTCTTTTCACAAACAGAATGTTAAATGTATTTATTTCTTGAACACCAATTTTACTTGCAACATTTAATTATCTGTCCCTTGGCTCTTCTAATTCAATTTGATTTTTTAAATTTAAGGTACATGGGTTTTATAAGCTCTGATCATAAAGAAGATGACATTTAAAAATATAAGCCTAGTGAAAACATAAACTATAGTTTCTGACATGTTTACATTAGGCAATATCAAATGTTTCTATTTTTTTTTACTCATTGTATATACATTTTTTTAAATTAGGATTTAGTGATGATATCTTTCAAAAGTTAATTTCTGCCAGTTGGTACAGAATCTAATACAAGACTCTTTCTCATAATGTTTCCTAGCTTTAAGTTTGAGTTAATTTAGGTTAATAGAGTTAAGCTTTAGTTAATTCTCTTGAATTCATTGCCCTTTCTTTATTTGAAAGCTGAAGGTAAGCATCTTCTTATAAGTCCTCAGGGATTTTATATTTTATGGTATGATTTAATTTATATTTTAATACTTCCCCTTTCAATTTCTGCAAATCTGCCATGTTGTTGCCATCTATAGACGCATCTTGTACTATAGCTATCATTCAATGACCTCAGCCTATGAAACCCAGATGCCTCAAAAGATTATATCAGCCAAGGTAGCCTTCTGTGATAGGGAACACTTCCTGCTCAGTTTATTCAAGATGTCTTATAGAGGCCAAGAGCATCCTCTTAGGGACGAATATCTCAAACCTCTAACATCCTTATAGAGGCTAAGACCTGATTGTACAGCACATCTGTATTGCTCAAACTCAAATTTAAAAAGCCAGTTAAAGGTTTATCTTTTGACTTGCCTATGTGATTATGCAGGACATTCTCTGCTTAGTACCTCCAAGCATACAGTAATTTGGACATGCTTTTTTTCATATTTGCCTTCTATTTCCCTTGTATCTTATTAAAAAAGGAACGGTGGAGAAGAATTTGTATGGCATGATAATGCTGATATCCACATTTTTGTCCAATCTTTCTACAAGCCATCTATGGATGGTGGATTTAAAAAGCCTACTTGGAGTAACAGGAGGTTGGAATTTGGAACTCTAGACTCATTTTCAAAGATACATGCTGTCCATACATCTATTCTACTAGGCTAAAATCTAAGTGCATTTTTGCCAAGGAATGGAAGTAATTTTTATCAGTTATTTGCAGCAACATTTATCCTGGTAGTTCACTGGCTTATCATCATAAAAATATACTTCTCAATTAATATACCATCCAATGTAGGTAGGAGGAAGAAGTATGCAGGGGGCCAGGGCTCTGCTCTACACAGGGCCAAGTTTTTTCCATCTTGTGTCTCCACCCTCCTAAGTGTGTTTAGTGTCCTCTGCATTCAGTCAGCCAGTACTGAAGAAACAATTCTTACTGGAGAAAGAATTCTGGAAGGAAAATGTGTATGAGACAGTCCTGAAAGTGATGCCCATCAGGTTCACTCATACATTCTATGGACAATAGACAAAAACTGAGTCACATGCCCACACCTAAAAAGTTAGAGATGCTAACTATTCCAGCTAAGCACCTGGATGAGCTGTAAGGACTGTTACTGATGCGCACTGGCAATCTCTGGGTTTTATAATTGAGTTTCCTATTTGTCATATATATTTACATATTTGTATATATCCTTTCCCTCTGACTCTACTCAGTTTTAACTAGGTCTTGTGTGATCTGTCAACACAGATTTATAAGTTTAGTCTATTTTGCTTTTCCACAAAGCCATCACAATTATTGGGGAAACTTATAGACTAGTATCTTAATTTTAACTCTAAAATTCAACCTATTGAGCTAGAAAACTCTTTAGAATATAAGCTAATATGCTAATATTTTCCACCCCACTTTTCTTCTATGAGATGAATTATAGGATAAATGGAAAAAGCAAAGTGGGGTCTCTGTTTCCACTTAAAAGATTTCTTAATGAAAATTACCTAAATGTTAAGTACACTCTTCTGTACAGAATTTGGTAGTTTCTTTGGAAGATGTGAAGAGGAATTATTTTTGTCATACTGTTTTGTACCAATTTCAATTAATAATTAGCCATATTTAGACACAAATTCTGATCTTTAGTAATGGGGCTACATCAATTGTAAAAATTAATGAAATTAGAACTTCACTACTACCCAATCATTCAATAAATACAATAACCACCTGCATTTTTAAGGTTCTGTGTGTTCATAAATGTTTAATATTAGCTTTTATATCCTCATGAAATTACTGGTCAAACAGGCAAAGAAACAACATAGAAAAGTAACACGATTACTTGTATGAACATACTGATATAGTGTACTAGATGGAATGTGTTGGAACAACTACATCAAATAACACAAAATTTGTGTGGTAAGAAATATTTAATTTATTGAACTAAATTGAGTTTCCTCATTTGGAATGTCAAGCATTCTTAGAATACTCTAAGGCACTCAAATTTACCCCCCCCCAAAAAAAAACCTTTTAAAAAGAGGCCTATAGCAGTTTAAACTCCTATAAATAGCATTTTTACTAAATATACACAATTCTTAACAGCAGCATTTCATAAAGACTTGTTTGGGTCTGGGGATGATGCAGAAGAACATGAAGATGAGTGAAGCCAGCAAACTGTGCAGTGGTAAAGAGAAGAGAATTAGATTTGCTTTAATAGTTACCTAAATAAATGGTCCAGTATTAAAGGAAAAGAAGGTAAGATTGAATTACATAATTTAATGTTTGATTCTTTTAAATAAAAACCAAAATTATTTAATTTTATATTTTTTATTTTTTAACAGTGTTACTAAAAAACTAGTCAAGTCTGTCAGGTTGGTGATGCTGGTTATTTGAAAAATGTAAAGGTTTCCTTAGTCTCTGAAGTACAAGAAATCCAAGGAAAAATAATAATAACTTTGCAATGTTTACAAGTAAGGTATTTTCAGGCTTTTTACAAATATCCCCATTCACTTCTCAGGTAAAAATATGGAGTTTAAACCATTCACTGACTTTTTTTTTTTTTTTGTAAATTCAATCAGAAATAAAATTGTATCAAGTGCATAAGATTTAACTAATGAAGATACAGTAGAGAATAACATAACATTTGATCTTATACACATGGGGTTTACAGTCCAATATTTATGCAAAAAGAAAATTATTTCAACATGTTACGAAGAACAAAAATATACCTAAAATGTGTTCACAATATCCAAAGATAAAAGTCATGCAGTAACAAGAGAAAACCTACAGAGCTATGGGGTGTATCTCAGTTGTTGCTTATGTACTACACTGAACCCACAGCCTCACCCTCTATTCTAGTCACTGGTACTATGATCAAATTTGTGTTGATACATTTTGAAATGAATCACCTCGTCTAAAACAGTGCTTATTTATTTTAGCCCCAGGATGTTTTTGTGCTACAACAACAGAACCCAGCAGAAAATGATATAGCACTCAGTATAGGCAACCTGGACGTGTAGTGCCCTAGGGGTCAAACTGTGGTCAAAGGAACGTAAGAGACAATGGATCAATGCTTCTGTCTCTGTTTTTCCAGGTGGATTGTCCTGAATCATATCCCTTAGGCTTCTTAAACCTTCCCAAAGGATTGAGTATCCAGAAGCCCAAGCAAGTTACCTACCAGATAGTGCATTCTGGTATTCTCTCTCTCTCTCTCTCTCTCTCTTCCCCCTCACCTCATCTCTCTCCCTTTCATTCCTTCCTCCTGTACCTGGGATAGTATTCCCAAACAAACTGCAACTACACAAGCCATTGCCTTAGGTTCTGTTTTGAGGTACTCAAGCGAAACACAGAGTGTCTCAGCTAATAGGGGATGGAATCATAAGCTGAAATATTATAGGTCTATAAAAGCAATTTTGAAGAGGTCTGTACTCATGTTTTTCTGCTATTATATTTGGGTGTTAGCGATTCACTCAAGGTTTTACAGCTTGCAGTCAAAGTGTGACTAAAATATGATCACCTGCTTCTTCATCCAATGTTATCTTCCAAATGTATTCAATGTTTTTCTACATTCTTTTTCATAAAACATACCCTGATCTATCCCAATATGGTTCTTAAAACAGAAGTGAAAGTGAGAGAATTAGAAGGAACTCTGCCAATTTTTTATTTATTTATATATTTTTTTTGATGTTGAGTTGTATGAGCTGTTTATATACTTTGGGGTTTTTTTGTGGTTTTAAAATTAATTAATTAATTAATTAATTTTATTTATTGACTGCATTGGGTCTTCATTGCTGCACGCGGGCTTTCTCTAGTTGCGGTGAGTGGGGGCTACTCTTCATTGTGGTGCAAGGGGCTTCTTATTACAGTGGCTTCTCTTGTTGCAGAACATGGGCTCTAGGCACATGGGCTTCAGTAGTTGTGGTGTGTGGGCTCAGGAGTTGTGGCTTGCAGGCTAAATTGCTCTGTGGCATGTGGGATCTTCCTGGACGAGGGATTGAACCCATGTCCCCTGCATTAGCAGGGGGATTCTTAACCACTGCGTCACCATGGAAGCCCTGTTTATGTATTTTGGATATTAACCTATTTTTGGTTGTATCGTCTGAAAATATTTTCTTTCATTCCATAAGTTATTTTTGTTGACTGTTTCCTTTGCTTTGCAAAAGCTTTTAAGTTTGATTTTGTACCATTTGTTTATTTTTGCTTTATTCATTTATTTTTGTCTTGAGAGAATGATCTAAGAAAATAGTGCTATACTTTACATCAGTTAACTTTTGCTTATATTATCTTCAAGGAGTTTTATGGTATCCTGTCTTATATTTAGGCCTTTAAACTGTTCTGAGTTTATTTTTGCATATGGTGTAAGGAAGTGTTCTAGTCTCATTTTTTTACATTCAGTGGTCCAGTTTTTCCAGCACCACTTATTGAAGAGACTGTCTTTTCTCCATTGTATATTCTTGCCTGATTTGTTGTAGATTAATTCACTATAGGTGTTTGGGCTTATTTCTGAGCTCTCTATTCTGTTCCACTGAAGACCTAAATAGACATTTCTCCAAAGAAGACATAGAGAAGGATAACGGGCACATGAAAAGATGCTCAACATCGTTAATTATTAGAGCAATGTAAATCAAAACCACAATGAGGTGTGACTCACACTGGTCAGAATGGCTATCATCAAAAAGTCTACAAATAATGAATGCTAGAGAGGGTGTGGAGAAAAGGGAACCCTCCTGCACTGTTGGTGGGAATGCAAATTTGTGCAGCCACTAAGGAAAACAGTATGGAAGTTCCTTAAAAAACTGAAATTAGAGCTATCACATGATTCAGCAATCCCACTCCTGGGTATATATCTAGAAAAGAAGAAAACTACAATTAGAAAAGATAAATGAACCCCAATATTTATAGCAGCATGATTTAAAATAGCCAAGGCATGGAAACAACCGAAGTGCCCATCAACAGACAATTGGTTTAAGAAAATATGATATATACGCACACACACACAATGGAATAGTACTCAGCCATAAAAAAGAATGAAATATTTCCATTTGCAGCAAAATGGATGGACCTAGAGAATATCATACTAAATAAAGTCAGACAAAGACAAATATTATAGTGTAGCACATATATGTGGAATCTAAAAAATAATACAAATGAATCTATATACCAAACAGAAACAGGCTCACAGACATAGAAAACAAACTTATGATTACCAAAAGTGAAAGGGAGGGGGAGGAGAGATAAATTAGGAGTACAGGATTCACAGATACAAACTACTATACAAAAAATAGAGAAGCCACAAGGATTCGCTCTATAGCACAGGGAACTATATTCAATATCTTCCAATAATCTATAATGCGAAATATTCTGAAAAACATATATACATAGCTGAATCACTTTACTGTAACCCAAAACTATCACAATATTGTAAATCAACTATACTTCAATAAAAAAGAAACTTTCAAGGATATTGTATATTGATTATATAGAATAAAACATTATCTTATTATTTTATACCATTAAAAAACACTCATACAATTTGCCTCATTTATTTTCAGTAGACCTCACCTTTCTTTAGTTTGTTTGTTTATAGAAGCTGTAATTTAGAAAGTTAGGGACAAAACGAATCAGAATCAGAATGGAACTATGCTAGAATCTTACGTGGTACAAAATTGTCTTTAGAGATTAAATAACCAAGTTGTCCTATCATGCTTTCTCCTGAATAAGTCATTGAATGAAAGAGAACAATAAAAATTTTAGGCAATAAGTGATTTTTATTTAATCTGGGCACTGAAATCATTCTATGAATCTTTCCACTCATAAAATCTGACTTTCTGTTATTACTACCAGGATGAGGGCCCCAGACCAAGGTCTTTGGGGATTTCCCACCCCAAGGTCATATAATAATCATTTCTGAAATGAACAAGAATACAGTAACAAAACCCTTCATCTTGTAGATATTTATAAGTATAGAAGTATAAACAGGGTCTAGATATATTTGCTTTATTGTGATATGTGAATTGCATTGATTTTTATGGCTGAAGTTCACATTTTTATGGACGAACATGTTGCAAAGAATTGCTGAATACATATATATATATGTTATGCCTCATCTTTAAAAGTCTCTCAAACTTTATAGAGGAAATAGAAAATGCCAGTTGAACACTAATTTAGGTCTGATTTCCCTGAAACAGATCATGATATTTGCATTCACATGCATGCAACTTAAGGAAATGCACCCAAGACATCAAGTAATTTTGACAAAGTCCCAGTTTCAGCCCTATTGCAGTGCAGAAGGGAGATTTGAAGCTTAGTTATGCCTCTTTGTTCCATTTGCAGGGAGCATACATGAGGAGTAGGATGGTGATGTGGAAACTCTAACCACCCAGGCATCTCCTTATACCCCTTTGATCTCTTTGTGCTGGGGGGAGATGGCTCTGTAGCCAATGGGAAATCATTAAAAGAAAACCATGAGCACCTGGGGACCCAGTGATGGGCACACAGAAGTGGTGCAGGTATCCAACAGTGAGGTCTCCATTCCCTGTTTAAATATATGGTAGGGATAGGAAATGCTTCTTCTGTCTTGAGGGAAGGAATGATGCAAGAATATACTTACTGATTGGTCCTTGAAGGCAGGAACTAGTTCTTATTTTTTTAACCCTTGTGTCTGGCACAGTGCATGATATATAGTAAGTGTTTAGTAAATATACATAGATTAATTAAAAATAAGCACACACACACACAAAACTCAAAGGACATAGATAATTAATGAAGCTTTGAAATTTGCCTAATTTATACATCAAAAACATTTGAATCACAATATTATAGTTGTACCAAATCTTCCACCAAAAATATCTCATATAGGATTTTAGTAATTAATTGAATGAAAGAATATGCAGCAAATTTTTATTTCCTAGTACATGTTCATTGATCTCCTCTGTACTTGACCCTCCTGTTGATTTCAAAGGAGACTTGCTCAGCAGTGCTAACAGCACAGGAATAAAAGGTTCACAAAAACAGTATTCTATATTTTAAAGTTGTTAATTCAATAACTAAAGGGGAAAAAGAGGAAAGAGAGAAGGGAGTCTATCATTATCCTACACTGACTTTGAATGCAGCAAAGCAAAAGCAAGAGTTTTTCACAATTATCTTTACTTTCTTACACTTCAATGAGTCTTCTTGGAAGAGAAAATACTTTTCCATATGCATTAATGTTAATTTATAAAGCAATTTACATGCACCAAACACTATACATTCTGTTTCTCCTCTTCTTCTTAATTTTTAAATTAATTCCTTTTCTTATTTTTTCTTTTCAAATTATATATGTATGTATGGAATATATATAATATGGCAGTTGTAATAAGGCATAACAGTAGGCACTTTTAAGCAAACCTAAGATATTGTCACCAGGAACCTTATAATGCCATTGTAAAATATCTATTAGGAATAGCCAAAAGTTTCTCTCTTGGTTTTTGCTTTTAGATGTGGGAAAAAAATCATTCACTGCTGTGACCTTAAAGGTTGATTTTGTTTTCTTCTGATTTTGCTTGTGACATTCTCTAGAATATAATTTTAGAGGATTATAAACTTTTTGACTTAATACATTTGCCTTTGATGCAGCCCTAAGTCTAGATAATGTAGACATTTGCCTTTTGACAAGTTATCTGTAAAGCTGTATATACTCTAATTATGATGCATGCTATTTGTTAATGGCTTTAGTTCTTTAACATGGCATCTGGCTTAGAGCTAGGAAGAGAATTATCACTCAAGGTACACCTATGTCATGACTTTAGTAAAAGCTTACAATGTCAAAATAAAATTGCTTAGTGCTTTTTTGGATATTTCAAGTCATTGTAAACTTAAAATATAATAATAAAATATTTGTGAAAGAAATATTTACATATCAGTTCCAGTCACTGATAAAATTCCATTTATATTTTAAGTAGAATCTTATATGAATTACTTTCCAGTATCCAGACAATGGTTAACTTTCTAATTACTGCTTAGGGTTACAATGATTTTGTGCAAGTGAGTTAGGCTTCACTGTTTATTGGGGTTGCCCATACTTGGAATTATTCTATACGAGATTAGAGTATCACTTCTCAAAATTGATAAAATATTTCAATGCATAAAAGTATAGACTAAATGCTAAATACTTGCTACTAAATGCAATCAGTTCAAGTTACTTCCTGCCTTAAAATCTTTTGGTGTTCCCTCTGTGCTTTCAGAATAGAGTAAAAACATCTTAAATTGTCTTATAAATCTATCTACAATTAGACTCTGATTTCTTTAGCCTCTTGTCTCACCATTCACCCCTTCAAATTCTTGGCTTTAACTTTTTGGAATTATTAACTCACCAAACATTCCATAATCCTGCCTCCAGCCTTGTAAAAGATGTTCAATTATCCTTAACTACCCTTTTCTTCTCTTTCACTTTGTCCTCATCTACAAATCCCCTAGCTTTCACTTTCTTTCTGATAATTGTTCTGCAGATATTCTGAAATGAGGGTCAATGTCTCTCTTATGCAGTGCCACAGCATCTAGTATTTGGACAAATGGTAACATTTCAACCACCAAAATTTCCTAGTACCTTGTCTGCATTGCCCCACTAGACTATAAAAATTTTGAACTAAGTAATGGTACCTCATTCATTTTTGTATCCCCAGCAAATAGCATAGTGTAAGGCTCTCAACATTCCACAGAGTATATATAATTTCACACACACACACACACACACACACACACACAGTCACAGTTTATTACAGAGATTGATGAAATTACTTTTATTCTAATGTGCCAAAGAAATTTATATGTGAGAATGCTAGGTAGGCATCTAGAATAATTTCATGTGGCCAGCTAGACAAGTGATCACAGCACAACATGACAGTTACTTATTCAAACCTATGCCAATCCTAGTGAAATCTGAAAGCGTTTTTAGACTTATTGTACCTGTTCCCTCTTTTCTTCATTCAGAGAGAATTATGACCTTTGACAAATCAATTGATTCCCCTTCAAGTCAATACATTATTTCTTATTCCTAACAGTAAGACAATGATTAAAAATGTATAAAACTTAATTCTTAACAATAAAATAAATTTGATTTGTACACTTATGGAAGAATTAATCTCTTGGTACTTAACTATGGAGAATTAACCTACAGTCCCAATGAGGAAATATTGTCTTGAAATACAAGTATTATATGAGGTAAAAACTCAATCTCAATAAAGCCTCTTCATTTTGGTTTCACTGACTACTCACCTTCCGTCAATGAACATTCTTTAATTTTCAGTCCATGATCTATATCTAAATATATCTGACTTCTTCCCAGTGAATTTACTCTGTATTGAGCTAAATTTTAATTACATGTGTATGCACTATTTCTCTATTGCATAATGAGTTGTACTTTTTACCTATTTATTTTTTCTAAATAAACCATTTATAAAATAACTATACATTTATATTTATAAAATTGGCTGCTTTATTTGGGTAAATATTCATAAAATATGTCTGTGGATTTATTTTGTTTTGATGTGAAAAAAGATTTGTGTCTCAATCTCACAGTCATTGATTCTTGAGGATTAGGTGCTATCTGTACATCCCAGTGTCTGGAAAAAGATGAAATCAATTAACATTTGCTTTAAAAAATGGGCACATACATTAAAAACATAAAGAGGGAGGTAGCAATTTTACTTTAATTTGACCAAGGATGCTATATTATTGATTTATATTCAATTGTTGAATAGTTGACCTGTATAATATGGTTTTCCAAATAACTGGAGAAAAGAAAACTGCAAATTCCCTATGCCATTCTTCTTTCGAACTTCTTTCTCTTTTGAAAGGGCAAAAAGAAACACTTATCACAAACGGTTTTAATGCAGTTATTATGGAGCTCTGGTAAAATGTTCAAGTCAGATTGGGTGAAGACTTTAAATATATCTTTTCATTATTTGATTGAGATTTCAAATTTTAAATAGTTTGCAACATTTCACAATAACCTCTCCCTAAAAAGCATTTACCTCTATTATGACAGTGTTTTCCTTCTGGGAAACACAGGAAATTGCACTGATATTCAGTGATAAGAAATAACAGTGCTAAGATGTTACTATTAAATTATGTATAAATATCTTCATAATCGGAACATAGCATGTTTATGCTGATGTGTATTTACTGAAAATAGTAAAAGAAATTGTGCATATATAACATTAACAGTATCTTTCATAAACTAAAAATTAGAATAGTGTGTTTTTAAATTATTTCTTTTGAAGACATGTATCTTTCTCACTACTTCACATGAAATTTTATAATTGACAACATAAACAAAAAAATACTACATTTATCATCTTAATTTATCCCTATTTTCCATAGATATTAAACTCCATAAAAGGGACTATCATACTCAAGTGTTTTTCATGGCAGGAAAAAAGTGCCAGTTCAGATACCCAAGGCAATTGTTATTATAAAATCCACCATGAAGACAGAAAGAATATTTTTATAATTACTTGAAATAAGGAAAATACATTTTTTAATCTTGTAATTGTTTCAATAAACAAATCTATAGTATATCTTGTATCTACTGCTCTTGTTTCAAAATACTCAGACATTTTTTTACCAATTTGTTAATTTGCTGGCACCATTATCCAAGAAGTTCCATAATACTGAAATACAATTCAGTTTAGCTACGTAAAGTAGCTAGAAAATTGGAATTTTTAAAATATTATTTATTTGAAAAGAGGGTATGAGATCTTGAAGTAGTGTAATATTCAATACTCCCTTTGGAGGAGCAATTCCTACTTTAGTTGTGCAAAAAGAGACATCTATTCTGCTTCCTGTGACAGGCAGTATTTTACAGAGAAGGCCACAACAGTAAACCCCCACATTGTGACTTTGCCATTTTTACAGTGGATCAAGGAAATACTGTACTTTGTGCCTTGATTCTGAGTGAATTTATTGATATCTTGTAACCAACAGAAAGTAGTGGAAGGGACACAGCTTAAACTTAGAGGCTAGCTCATAAGTGGCAGTGAAGCTTCTGCCTCCTTTGATCAGATAGATTTTGGAGGCCTAAGCTACTGTATAAGAAGCCCTACCAGGCTGTGGCCACTATGGTCTGAGAAAATGCAAACTAGCCCACAAGGAGTGATAATGGAGAGAGACTTTTAATCTAAATGAGGAGAGAGAGAGAGGGAGAGAGAATGGGAGAGAGAGCTACCTGGTAAATTTACAGATGTACCAGCCCCAACCCCCTCCCCATCCCCCCCACTGCCCCACCCCACACTACCCCACCCCATCCGCAGGCAGCGTTTCATCTCTGGCCTCTACCTGAATGCAATTACATGAAATACAGCCAGAAACATCCCCTGAACAATTTCTGAATTCCTGATCCACAGAAACCTTGAGAGACAATACAATTATTGTTGATGTTTTAGGGAGATAACCAAAACACTTTTCAGGAGTGTACCCATCATTTTTGCTTTTATTTAAATTATTATTTCCACTATATAAGTGCTTAATATGTATTTGTTGATAATTTAATTTAGTGTAAGGGAACTATAGATTTCTACCTAAAATTCCTTCAGACACGAATCCAGAAAATCATAGTTTATCTCCACACAAAATTGGGAATATAGATAGATAGATAGATGACAGATAGATAGATGATAGATAGATAATGTATCTTATTTACTTTCTTCATCATTAGCCAAAAAGATGCCCAAATTGTCAATTAGTATATTGGCCTCAATTAACAGGAAGAGTTTTATATAGATAAATGCATAAGTTGAGTCAATAAATCAATACATAGAAACTTTAAATGTTTTCATGAATTACTATGAGTTAAGTAATTTCTCAGGTCATCACTGGATGGTTTAATCTTACTTTTGCAACTTGCATGGGAATATCTGAAATTTATATTTAAAAGCTTAATAATCATAATTACTATAAAAAAAAAACAAAGCAAGACATTAAGAAACAAGATTTAAGAAATATAAAGCAAACTTAGTGGATAAAACCCATTTATCTTACATACAAACAACAAGGCTTGATTATTCCTTGTGATTAAGCATGAGGTCCTTGCTAATGCACTGACTTCTCTGTTCCTCCCTTTGGATTGCCCAGCATCTCAGTCTACACACTTGGGAAAATGGTCCAAAGATTTTCCAAAATATAACTCAATTGACCAGCCACCTTTTTCATTTGTTTTCAAAATTGTCCCAAACTCTATTTCTTGAAGTACAATCTTTCATTTCTCAATGTCTAGAAATCTACAAGCTACATGTCAGCTGTTCTTTCCTGTGTACAAATCACTTCACAATTCAGGAGTTTATAACAAATACCATATGTTTTTGCTTATGAGTCTGTGGGTGGTTGGTAGTTTTGCTGATGTAAGTAATTCTCAGTTGACAACTGGGTGTTGCTCTTGTGTTACTGTCGATTGAGTGCTGAGTGGTCTAAGATAGCCTCACTCACATAATAGGTGGTTGACTTGCCATCAGCTGGGACTGCGGAGAGACTATGTGTCTATTCTTCTCTAAGCTAGTCAGGACTTCACAAGGGGATCACTGACTTTGAGTCCTAGGTCAGAACTGGCAAGTCTCTTATGCTGCTTTCCATTGGCCATAGAAGGTCAGAAAGCCAGTCCATATTTAGTGGGTGTAGAAACAGACAAATACATAGACTTCATCTGTCAAAAGAAACAGACAAATACATAGACTTCATCTGTCAAACATCTGTCATGTTTCAACTGAGCATAAATACAGGATGAGAAATAACTGCATCTCTTTTTGCAAACATTCTACCATAAAAGTCTAGTGGCCAGCTATGTGTCCCATTCGCCAAGAGAGAGAAAGAACATAATTGCTTTCCCAGCAGTCACCTCTCTACCTCCGGACTCTTTCTTTTTATTTGTTATTCTCACCAGATTTACTTTTTATACTGACTATGATATCAGTGATGATAGCAAAAACAACATTAATAACATCAGTTAATATTTATTGAACACTTACCATATGCTAGGTGTTATACTAAATTATTTATAAATATATCTAACATATTCCCTCAGCAATTAAAAGAAGTAAATACAATTATTATAATATAAAATTATGAATATATAAGTATACATAATTTTTATTTATTTTTTATTGTTATTCATTTCTTTCAGAAAAAAGCAAGCAACTGTGCATTGGCATGTAAGGACATACATGGTCTTGCACACTGACAATTCTTTGATTGCATCTTCCGTTCTACCCTTCTGTCATCCCACTACAGAAACTCTGACCTCCCTGCTCATCCCAAAGTAAAATAGGCAATACCCCTGTGCACTGCGCTTTCCATCCACCTGGAGCAATTCTGCCGGGTGGATGCATGGCTTCTTCCCTCACTTCCCTCAATTCTTTGCACAAGCAGTACTTTCTTAATGAGGTCCACCTGACCATTTTATTTACTATTTTAATCTACTCTCCCACCTCCATTCCCCTAAGCTGTCCTTCTCTGTTTTCTCAAGACTTGTCACCTTCTAGCATATTATAAAATACACTGCTAGAACTGAGGTCAGCAAACTGTGTACCAATAGGAAAGTCCAGCCCAAAATCTGTTTTTGTAAACAAAATTTTATTGGAGCACAGCCACGCTCATATAATCATGTATATTAGCTAGGACTGCTTTTGTGATACAATGGCAGAATTAGGCATTTGTAACAGCAATGTAGGACTCAAAAAGCTAAAACAATTTACTATATGGATTTGTAGAGAAAAAATTTTCTGACACATTGTCAGAATGTAAAGTCTAAGAGGGTAGGGAGGTATTCTTTATTCCTTGATGTGCTCTAGTGTCTAGAAAAAACAAATTAATAGTTTTTGAAGGAATGAATTCTCCAGTCTCCTCCTCTCTAGTATATATATCCATACACTAACACTATTGTAACTACTTTGGGCCCAAATCAACGTAACATAGGAGGGAGAATTTTGAGGTGGACAACATAACACAGTTTGAAAATATTTTCAAATACAGTATAAGTTTATTATATGACTTGATAGATATAACTTTTTTCCATACTAAAGTTTGTTATTGGTAGATTTTTCTGATCTATATATCTTGATGTTTTTCCCCCTTAAAATTATTATTCTTTCAAGTTAAATTAAAGGGTCATCTCTTTTTGTCAAATCCTTTTCCAGTTACTTCAGTCTAAAACATGTAATATCTGTTTAATTTCTGTATCTCTTGATAAGTCAGTTACTGGTATGAACTGTTTGTTATATTCTAACCTAAGTTTTCTGGATATAGCTATGGTGCACCTCCAAATAACCTTTAAAATCTGGTTTATTAAATGCTGTAATTTTGTCTTATTTTTCTCTGTCTACAGTGACTAACTTGAAATTTGCTAGTTATTCTACCAATATTTGATTTTATTGTAGTCTAAATTTAGCTCTGCTAAAAATAATTTTGAACCTAAATATTTATCCTTATATATATAGAATATTATAATTCTTACACTACTTGAAATGGTAAAAGCAGCCAAATATATATTTTTAAAGTATCATTAGAAGTCCCTCAAAAAGAGAACTTTTCAAATGCCCAGCCCTCCCTTTCTTTATCCTAGGTGCAAATATCACATCTTAGCCTTTGTCGTTCTACTTTATTTCAGACAATATTAAAAAGTGTTGACATGTGAGAGGTGGTTACAAGTTTTCATTTGAAAAATCATCCAACCTCAGAGAAGAAATATTATCTCACATAATTATAGGAGTGAATTAAAGCCAGGACTCATATGAAATCAAAATTAGTTGTAGGCTCCATTATAAAATGTGTTATATTCATTCATCCAATAAGCATCTTAAATGTCAATTTGTGCAGACTTTATTGTGAGGCTCTGTGGCCACAAAGGTAACTAACATTTGGTCCTTAACATCAAGGAGCCCAAATATGTGGCGCTGTGGGTAGACACAGAGAGCTACCCATGAATTCACATTGAATTCTACATTCAAATATGTTATTTATAAGGTTTACATGGGTTTGGGTCAATCTATATAAGCAAATATTTTACAGTTAAGTTTGTTTTTCTGTTTGCTCTGTATAATCATACATAAAGATTAAATTTATGTGGTTTTTTTCTAAGTTTCCTGTAGTTTCATCAATTTCTAAAACAATTTATGAAAGATAGTGTTTGGAAGTTTATATAAAATATTCATAAAATATCTCTCAGTTTTTGATAATTCTTGGAACTACACAAATTGATTTAGTGAATAAAAGACATGTGTGCTTTTCTCCTGTTTTGAAAATTATTGCTTCAAGAAAATTCCTAAAGCATCTACATTCTCTTAATAACGTTGGACATTGTCACTTTTCCTAATATACTGTTCCCTGACTATGTTTGCTTTAAATGTTCTCTTTATATTCAATACAATTGTTATATATAACCACCATTTTGCATCTATATAGTTTTCTGTGTGGTTATATAACCAACTGTATGCACTTTATTTTCATAATGATATTTTAGATCCCATAATAGCAAGAAACATGTCATTTAATATCACTCATCATTCTTAAAACAGTACTTTATTAGCTATTCAAACATATTTTAAATAAATATTTTTACATGTTTAGATTAAAAAAGAGATTCAATTGCTATTTTATTTTCATCCCCTACATTAACAATTCTTTGAGTGACAAACTCCCCATCACATAGAATTTAGTAATTTCCTCATAGTTATGTACCTTGAGGGGGAAATTTTTTATTCTTATTATTAACATAAAAATTGAGATCTCAGTCTCTCTAGTCTCCTGTTAAAATGTTTAACGTGTAGTACATGCTTGAGTCTTGGTTGAACCCATATTTGCTTTCTCTGAAAGAAACTTCCATCAGATATCTTCATCCTTTGCTCTCCCATTTCTTTCCAAATTCTGTTCAACATTAGTTTACCAGAAAGAGTTTCTTGGCCTATTTTACATATAAAAAATCAAATCAGTTCTCATAAATTTATTTACCACATCCTCCTGTGTCATATTTTCCAATATCTTTAATGGCCTATGAAGATACCTATCTATTCATCCACCTACCTATATTGTCTATTTTTCACTCCCACCCCAAGAATAATACTCTCATGTAGGGTCAAAATTTTTGTCTTTTTTCATCCTGTTGTTTCTTAGTGCATCAAACAGTATCCAACACACAGTAGGTATTCAATAAATATCTTTTATTCACACCGCCAGTTACACATTTTAAAAGAAATATTGAAATATCTTAAATAGGGAATATGACTAATTGATATTTTACTATTTCTTAAATGTTAACTTGTTTGAAATTTATTCTATCAATCCTAAGTGCACAAATATGTAAATGAAACATATTTTAATTTTTCTATTAATTTAAAATTTTAACAGCTATTTTTAGCTCTTATTTGAAAGCAGTACTGAAAATATAAGTATTCTAAATTTTTGTACTATACATTCATAACTGACATAAAAAATTAATCCAACTTTTGTAAGAATATTAGGATTTCATTCTCATAAATTCCTACAAGATACCTGGAAGATATAATCTCATTTTGTTCAGAGGAGTATCAAGACAAAAGGTTTTCCTTTTTTGTCCTAAACTATATAATTAATGGCAAAATTTAATGGCAGAAAATTAATGATTTTGTTGGAGATGTTCATCATTAAATTAATTCCTAGAATTTCAGTATTTTATAAGGGAACTGCAAGAATTCTTATTTTGGATTTAAAAAGAATATATGCAGCTGAGTATGTTTCTCAGAATTCCTTCCCATGATGCTTCTACTATCCATCTTTTTATTTTGTAATGAGCTGGGGCTCTTTAAACACAGACTAGGAAGGAAGAGAAATGTTTAAGAGCCAACTAATATTTTTAAATATATTTTTACGTGGTGAATTTAGAGAAAGGGTCTACTTAACTGTGCATAAATTAGTAGCATTCTAGGTACTATATAAACTACTATTTTAACTACAGCTGTGAGTTGATAAATCAGAGTAGACACTTGACTCAATGGGATTGCAACCAATTTATTAGACGAGCATCTACTTCAAAGAGTTGTCTTGAGGAGTAATCAGATCTTTCTCTTGAAGAGGTAAAACAAAAAATACAGAGAATTTTAGAAAACAGTGATAGACATTAAAACTGTGAAGTTCATTGACTGAATGAGTGTTCTGAACCCCTACTACATGCCAAATTTTACTGAGACTGTAGTAAGGAACAGAACAAACATGAATTCTTTGCAGCATGAAATTTAGGTTCTAATGAAGACATAACAGTTAATAGATTGGTAAATTAAATATTATGTCAGATGGTGATAAGAACCACAGAATTAAGCTGAGCAAGGAGGAAATTTGATGTGATGGCAGAAGGCATGACCTAGGAGTTCTGGATTTCTTTGATGTGTCATCTCAATACACAAAAGTGATCACTTGCTCAGATTAAACTTGATGATTGGTGATGACCTTGAGGGGTGGGATAGGGAGGGTGGGAGGGAGGCTCAAGAGGGAGGGGATATGGGGATATATGTATAAATACAGCTGATTCACTTTGTTGTACAGCAGAAACACAACAGTGGCACAACAGTGTAAAGCAATTATACTCCAATAAAGATCTGAAAAAAATTTAAAAATACAATAAAATGGCGAAAGTGTGATTGCATAGTGATTCTTGGACTATGGCCAATTATTTGGCTAGATGATCAGGAAGGTGGAAGAAACATGAAAATTAGTGACAATGAAATTTAAGAGATATTTGGATATACTTCTCTGAATGGGTGAAAAAGTGAATATATTTGTGTCCCATGTGAATGTTCACCAATGAATGACCTCAGCAGAGGAGGATTTTTTTCTTTTTTTTACACTTCAAATACATGCAGTTTATTGTATGTCAACTACAACTCGATAAAAGCCCTTAAAAAAAAGAATACAATATTTTCTCTTACTTAGAATTCAAACATCTTTTCACCATTCTCACAGACTGAATACTATGATTACAAATAGCACTGAAATACAATCTGCCTCCCTCTTAAATCAAGTCTTTCCATTATCTGATCTGGTTGATTTGCATGTGCTATTCACATACTACTTAGACTGTATTTATTTATATACTTTTTTATTTACAAAGTAATCACCTCCCTGGATGGTCTACTTTGAGTTTTAAACTTTTCATAGAGTCAAATGGCTTGAATTCAGAGAAGGATTTTAATAATCAAGTGGATAGAGTGACCCAGTGTCCTTTGTGGATACCAGTCAGCCTCTTTCAACAGCCACCCCTGTCATCCCGAAATGGGCTCACAAAGTAGCCATAGTGGCACCAAGGACTCTTGGCTATGTCCACTGCTGCATGCCCAACCTGCCAGCTTCAGAGACTGATGCTGAGTCCCTGTAACCTGGGGTGGTCAGTCAGCTACTTGGTAGCATATGGATTGCATTGAACTGCTTCCATCTTGGAAGGGACAGAGTTTTGTTCTTACTGAAATGGATGCTTACTCTGTACATTGACTTGTTTTCTCTGCATGCACGATTTCTGCCAAAACTACCATGTGTGAACTTATCTACTGTTGTGTTAATCTGATCAGGGAACTAAGTCTTCCATTAGAACATATTCGGATGAGCTCTAGGGGGCTAAAAGACCATCCTCATGATGGAAACTAATGTTTTAAGAACAAATCAAAAGTGTAGTGTATAGATACATGTGAGCAAAAGTTTATAGATGATATAAAACATGAATGAACCTTACAAGAGAATTAGGTTTTCAATAAGTTGGAAAAATAATTATGAAAGTTGAATATAATGCTACTGTCCCTTCTTTTTCTAGTAATTTTATGTGACTCTCTAAGCATAAAAAAAGCTATGATATTTCCTTGTTCCCACGTCTTAAAGAAACGCTAAAGACATGGATGTGATGAAAGAAATAGTCTTTGCTTTATACTTTAATTCTCTGTGCTGCCAAAAGCTTTGCCAAGTCAAGGAGTTTAAAAAAATGTCATCCTCATAATGGGCCATATGAAGGGGCAACCTGATGCAATAGAAGAGAAATAAAAATCCCATTGCGAGGTAATTATGGAATCATGTACAAACCTTTAAAGGTTAATGAGCTCTCCAGAGAAGATGAATGACAGTTCTAGAATCAGCGTCTGCCTATAATTCATTTTCAACATAATCCTAGTTGTGAAGATTTGACATATTATAGGTAATTCAGGGTGAATGTTAACTGTGAAAATGGTTACTTAAGTATGGTGCACCCAAATGATATTAAAAGAAACATCATTTGGTCAAGAGATGAAACAAGAGCATTTAAAACATAGTGACTAGAAAAAACAAAGTATACCTTAATGATAAAAAGCAAAGTAAATGACCAAAGAATGATCTTTGAATTCATTAACCTAGGTATAAACCAAGTGATATCTATCCTTTGATTCTTCTTTTACATGAAATTTTAAGTGCACAATTAAGCAAAATTATTTCTTCTAAGTTAAACAGCATTGTGGTAAGAAAGATGACAAAAAGAGAAAAAAGAGTTAGCAAAATACATCTGAAACACCTAGATTGCTTTTATAGTAAATGAATACAGTATGATGATTTTTGAGACAGAATTTTCTACTTTATATTCACTATAAGATCATACACTCTGCAAGAAGACAAAGACTTTAGCATGGACATTTATGATCTGTCACTCCATTAATTAAGGAATAAGTTAAAATAAGAATAGTTTGTAAAATTAAAGTGGTAAAATTAATAAAAATAAATTATTATTTTGTATAATAAGGGCAGATTACTCAAACATTTTTAAATGAAAAAATGTGTATTGCAAATAGGAGAAGCCTTGATACAATATATAAATTATTTATTGCATTTAAGCTTGTTCAAATGTCAAATTATATAGAGATAATCTTAGTATTATTAATAATAATAAAATAATAGGAGTAAATATTTACTGAAAACTATCCAGTTCATTTTATTGCTCCAGTAACTGTGTTGATCATTTTATGAACATTATTTCATTTAAATGTTTTAGCAGCTTTACAAAGTTTGTATTATTGTTATTATTGATGTTATATAATAAGATTACTGAGATTCCTATGTTCATGTGATTTATCCGAAATAGACAACTGATAAGCAGAGAATTTAGAATTTTAATTCAAGAAGTTTCCTTTTAGGAGTTGAATTTTGAACATTATTGCCTTGATATTCTCATTTTATAAAAATTAAAATGAGACAATAATTTTTCCTTTAAATCTTAAGGCTTAATAAAAGTGATCAGTAATATCTTCATACTGGTATTTGGGAGCAAGTTATGTTAGATGTATTGGGGATCTCCAGAGAAGAAAACCAATAGTAGATAGATAAATCTAATTCCAGCAGCCTTAATATCCAGGAAGGGTTTCCATTTTGCAGTCTTGAGGAGAATCCCTTCTACTTTGAGGATTCTTAGTCTTTGCTCTTAGAACCTTCAACTGATTGGATGAGGCTCACCATGTTATGGAAGACAATCTGCTTTATTCAAAATCTACTGATTTAAATGTTAGTCTAATCTAAAATATAACTTTACAGCATCATCTAGATTGGAGCTTGACACAACAACTGGGTACCATGGCCTAAACAAATTGACACATAAAATTAGTCACCACAAAAGCCAAATCTGTAAGCATGACTAAACTTTATCATCCTGAGTAACCTAAAATAAGTGAGCAAAGAGTGGGAGTGATTCAGTTAGTGTTATGTGAGGGCTATTAGAATAAATAAATGGAAGAGAGCAACAGACAGACAGAGAAGCTATTCCATTTCTTCAAGTCAAATCTCTTTCTTGACTATAAAATCCTTACAATAAATTTTATTATCTCTTAAGGTAATTAGAGTTTCTTGGTTACTTTCTTTATTCTGTTACTTGACAACAAACAAGCCTAACTTTTATAGTTTATTAAGTTTGAAAAAAATAGACATTTTTTACTAGATTTTACAAATTTACTAGAATCTACAAAATATCATTCTAAACCAATGTTTCTTAAAAGGACTATCTTGAAGGGGAAAAAGAAAGCAAACAAAGAAATCCTACTTTTCCTTAAGTTTCTAAACTTAATTCCAAAGCTAAAATATAATTATGAAGTAAAAGTTGTTTCTACACATCACAGTATAAAATCACAGTTCTTGAACTATTTTATTATTCACATGTTCGATTTAACTTAAATACATCAAGATATGTCTATAGGAGATGTCAAGGCATGAAAGAATTATTTACTTTCATAATCACAGTGATTTAATGTTCATGAATTAATTTCATACTCATTCTTACATTAAAATATGACAAAATTAATTTGCACCTGAGTTATTTTAAATGAATAGAATATTTAAAAATCTGCATTTAATATAACTACATTTATGATTTTTACATTTGTATTGCTATTGTACAAAGAGGAGGATCACTTATTGATTTTTGTCTAACAGATTGACACATTTTTTAAATGTTCTCAATTTTTTCAAATGCTTTATAGTTTTTAAAAAATGTTAACCCTCTGAAAATAGAAGTCAAGACACTTTCTCTTGGATCATAATTTTTCAATAGGCAAAAATAAACAGCAGGACCTAATGAAACTTAAAAGCTTTTGTACAGCAAAGGAAACTATAAACAAGATGAAAAGACAACCCTCAGAACGGAAGAAAATATTTGCAAACAAATCAACAGACAAAGGATTAATCTCCAAAATATATAAACAGTTCATGCAGCTCAATATCAAAAGAACAAACAACCCAATCAAAAAATGGGCAGAAGACCTAGATAGGCATATCTCCAAAGAAGACATACTGATGGCCAAGAGGCACATGAAAACCTGCTCGTCATTAATTATTAGAGAAATGCAAATCAAAGCTACAATGAGGTGTCACCTCACACAGGATAGAATGGACATCATCAGAAAATCTACAAATAACAAATGCTGGAGAGGGTGTAGAGAAAAGGGAACCTTCTTGCCCTGTTGGCAGGAATGTAAATTGATACAGCCACTATAGAGAACAGTATGGAGGTTTCTTAAAAAAACCAAAAATAGAATTATCATATGACCCAGCAATTCCTCTACTGTGTATACACCCTGAGAAAACCATAATTCAAAAAGACACGTGCACCCCAATGTTCATTGCAGCACTATTTACAATAGCCAGGTCAAAGAAGCAACCTAAAAGTCCATCAACAGATGAATGGATAAAGATGTTGTACATATATACAATGGACTATTACTCAGCCATAAAAAGGAACACAATTGGGTCATTTGTAGAGACATGGATGGACCTAGAGACTGTCATGCAGAGTGAAGTAACTCAGAAAGAGAAAAACAAGTATTGTATATTAATGCATATATGTGGAATCTAGAAAAATGATACAAATCAACCAATTTGCAAGGCAGAAATAGAGACACAGATGTAGAGGACAAACATGTGGACATAGAGGGTAAGTGGGGCATGGCGTGGGTGGTGGGATGAATTGGGAGATTGGGACTGCATTATATACATTAAAATGTATAAAATGGATGACTAATAAGAAAAAAATATCAAATTGTACACTTTAAATATATGCAGTTTATTGCATGTGAATTATATCTCAATAAAACTTTTTAAGGGAAAAAAATGTGAAATTGTATGAAATTTTCCATAAAATAAAGTTAAATTAATTTTGCATTATTACCATGTGATATAACTATGTATGCATGCATAGATAAACTTATACAAGAAGAAAAGACTCAACATCTTAGTGAGTAGTGACTGCATAAAAATTTCAGTAAGCAAATAAAAACACAAAAAGGGCAAATTATTTTTTTCCCCCATGGCCACGGACTCAGCCTGGCACACTCTGCCCTGCCCCTCCCTCTTACCGCAGGATGCCACCCCACCCCGGTGCACCCTGGGACATGTAGTCCTGAAGCGGGGCCAGCAAAATCTTTACAATAAATTTGTTCATATTTTATTAATTCAATAAATGTTTTTTGGCTACTTTTTTTTTTTGTCTCTGCAGCCTGTGGTATCTTAGTTCCCTGACCAAGGATTGAACTCAAGCTCCCTGCTTTGGAAGCCTGGAGTCTTAAACACTGGACAACCAGGGAAGTCCCAGTGGATACTATTTCTATATAACAAGGAACAGACTCTAGGATTAAACAGGGCCATATGCACACAAAAGCATGTGGTACTGTTTACACTCATGATTGAAAAGAGCAAATATCGCACACTTTGCTAAAAGTGTTTGTGCGTAGAAAGGTCGAAAAGTTATTATCATGAAAGACACTGAGTTTGCAAATGTTCTTCTTAGAGCCATGGGAGCAGTTCTAAGCACAGGGAAGGAAGCACATACCAGAAACATGATAGAATCCCTGAAATTTCAGAGACTAATCTATCAGTATTTTTGTGTACTCCCATGGTGGAATATCACACTTCCAGCAAAGTGCTGAACTTTCGTGCTGCTGTCAGGCATTTAGTATCCTTCCAGTGATAGGTTTAAAAAAAAATCAGCAATTCTATTCCAACTTTTGGAAATCATTCTGAAAGGGAAAAATTAAATAAAGAATGTACTGTGAATACTAAGGCAAGTAGATTTTCCAAATACTTTATATTAGAATAGCAGAGCAGACAGTGGAATGATCGTTCTAAAAGATTTTTTTTTTTGTCCGTGTCAGATTTTCTCATATTTTTGTGTAGCTTAAAATATTTAGAACAAATGGTAGCAATTCCTCTTCAGAATCTTGAGTGTGAGATTTCAGAGGTAAATTGAAATCTCAATATAAATGGAAGAAGCAAGGTTATTTAAAAGAGAAGACCACAGAAGCAAAAGGGAAACATTATTTTTCTTTCATCTGTTAGAAAACAATAAAGCAAGCACTGGCTTGTGTAGGAGCTTAATAATAAATTTCCATCCATATAATTTCACAGAATACATTCACCATTCCAGACCTAAGCATGATGATTTATCCTAATACTGTTAATAGGATGGAATCAATAAATGAGAACAAGTTGAGACTGGCAGAGGGCAATCTTGAATATACTTGGGATACATTTCCCTAAAGATAATAGGATATGTAACTATTAAATATATATTTGTAGTGAGGCAGACTGTTCCTTCTTAATCAATAATGAGCACTCTTTGCTGTTTCTGCATAACATCTTTTATTTTCCCGCTGATTTCTCCTCCTAAAGAAAGCTTAAGGTTAATAGTTTGTCACAAGCTTTTGCTGATGTTATATGTTCCAGCATGCCTCCAAGGAAATGTGAGATAATAATTTATCTCAATAAGGGAAAAAATAAACTCTTAGTTCAATTTGATTATCTAAACATTAGTTAAGTTTTTGTAAAGATAAAATTTTGTATATTCCAAATATATTTGAAGAAACTTTCATAAAATAAGAGAGAATGTCATCCCAGGATATGCAAGAAGAATGCTCTCTATTTCTTAATTACACTGTGGGAAAGTCTGCATAAACAATCACAATTTTTTTGCAATAATAGTCCAACTTTCATGCATTTATTTTCTAAATTGACTATGATAACCTTGCTCACTTTCAATTGATAATGTATGTTATTTTTTGTTATAACTTAAAGGATACTGCCTTGATTATAGACAAATCATCATTAATATGTTATGTAACTGGCTAAAGATCACATTTTCCAAGTGGCTGAATGTATCATTCTAGATACTTCCCTGTCTCTCTTTCACACACATATCTGGCCAATATAATCAAATAATTTCAGGTCTATTTTTATGATATATCCAGAATTTAGCATTTCTTACCACCTTCACTGCTACCACCAGGGTCTAAGACAGCATCAAACGGCATGGCATTTCTTGCAATAGCCTCCTAACTGATGTCCCAGCAGTCTATTTCCAAGACTGTAGCCAGATTGGTCCTTTTAAAATATTTCAGACCATATTATTCCTCTGCTCTAAGGCTGCAATGATTCTTTTCTGAACATTGTAAAGGAAACAGCATTATCAAACTCACACTCACTCTCCAAACCCCTTTTACATGCATTAATCTTCTCAAAAGTGCTCATAACCATGTGACACCTTACATTTCTCTGTATGTGTTTGTTCACTATTTGTCTTCGCAAATAGAATATAATGAAAGAGAGTGAAGTCAGGGACTGTATTTTCTTCACTAGGTTATCTCCAATGCTTAGAAACTTGCTGATTCATTATAATCTGTGAGTATATATCAGTTGAATAAAGGAATGAAATTAAGAACATAATAATAAGATTTATGATTGCCATGAAAATTAGTCCAATAATTGTAAATGGATTAAAAAGTTAATCTCTTTTAATGTAGATTAGTTTTATCATTCTTATATGATAATTATATTAATAGCCACATTTTTCTTCTGCCTTTTATGTTACAAGGCACTATGAAAAATCCTTTACATACACTGTTCTACTCATCTTTAAATAATGTTATGAAGTAGGTGCAACTATGACTAATTTTATAAGACTTAGCAAGATCAAATTATCTTTTCAGGGTAAGAATGTGCTTACATGGCAGAGCTGAAGCATGTCAAATTGATTTCACAATCTGTTTTATGCTATACTGCCCCAATCCACAGTTTAGATGTTTTGGGTTAAGTGGTGTTGTAGAGACCTGCCTGGCATCATAATCTGCACCAAATAACATGTGACAAATCCATGAATTATTTTCCCAAATCCCTAAGTGGTGCCTCATCTGATCCTTTTCAACACTCTCAAGAACATAGTTTCTCTTATTCTGTGCATATTTGTTGTGTCTATTTTACTATCTGGGTATGATCTTGACTTTTCCAACTATGAGTCAGACTTTACCCCAGCATTATTCAACTCAGTCAATGGTTCTCTCCTTCTACCCAGGACCTCAGAAATTTCCAACCTGTGGTCTTCCTTTGTGGGCAACAGCTCCACCTTGTTCATCCCTGTCTCACAAAAACAAACAAAAAACAAACAAAAACAAAACAAAAACAAAAAACACTGACAAAATGTTTTGAGCATCTCTCTTATTTTGTTCACGTGAATTTTTTGCTTTCTGGTTTTTCATCTGAAACTAACTCATAGGATACAATGTAACTCTGATTAATATATTCACTTAGAGAGAACTTAGTGTCCCGGCATAGCACACCATTTTGGATCTATTAAAAAAAAAAAAAAAAAACAGTAACACACCCTTATTTCAACTAGTAGGTCTTAGTTTAAGCTTGCTGGATACTTAGAAAGTCCATAGATAAGACATTGGTGTCCCAAGAGCATCTGTATAAATGATCTGTCAAATGTGTGTGTGTGTGTGTGTATGTGTGTGAAACTGTGTGTAATTTGCAGGGAGGACATTCATAAATTTCATCAGATTGTCAAAGGGACTCATCATAAAAAAATCTTAATTTTCATGTCATTATATCATTTTTGTTGGGAAAGGTCATCAAGAGGACATGATCACTGATTGACCCACAAGCTGGCCCGAGGTAATCAGATGCTCCTTACCCCCTCCCCTGACCTTGGAATACATTTTTGCCCACTCTTCCCACAATGGGAGCCATTTTCAAGGACACAATCTTAAGAGAGCAATGTGTTGTTGAGGTCATCTGTATGGTACTTGTGACTGAATCCAGATAAGGACTCTATGTAAACTCAGATTCTTGTGGGAGGGTGAGGAGATCTACTCATCTTGTAAGTTTCCTTGCTTATCTACCCTGCCACCTACCAGTCTGGACACCCGACTCTTTCTTCAGTCTCTCCTTGCCCTCTGTGTATGGGGGCCAGTTTGCAAACCAACAGTTGTTGAGCCAGCCAGGATACCAAGAAATGGGCCTTAGGAAAGAGGCATTCATGGGGGAAATCCCAAGCTGACCATCAACCTCTATGTGGAGAGGGGTGGCCTATGTGTTAGATACTTCTGGTCTGCTGCATGAGTATGGGGGTGCCACTAAAATGCTAGCTGTTTTGATGCACTTGTCTGAGGAACTGGACATAATGCACTGAACTGAGAAAGGAGAAGAGTGGCTGTGCAGGGTGTGGGCCTCTACTGTGGACAGGTTGGCTGGACACTGATGCCCAGCCAACTAACTGAAGTCCCAGTTAGAAAGTTGGAGGAAGAGCTGAGGATAGAGAAGGACAGACAAGTGTCCACTGCTCTGCTGGGGCCGGCAGACAAGGTGAGAGAGCCGGATAGTAAATTGGAGACTCTAGCGTGCCATTTTGAAAAGCTAGGAGGGAGTAGGCTGCAATGGAGTAAGATCCAAGCACTTGTGATATAGACTGATTGGAACACTAAGGGGTGGAATCCCTGGGAAAGTGAGGAGAGGGAAAAGGGAGGATGCTGTGGTGCTTGACAATTAAATGGTAGAAAAGCCTCCAGCCATCTGACCCTTAATACAGAGGAAAGCAAAAGCACAGCAACAACAGCAGCCAGTGGTGCAGCCCCCAATTCAGGAGACATTCATGATGAGAGAATATATACCCACTGAGCTTACTGATGTAGCTGTCAAGTTCCAGCAAAAAAGCCGGGGAAAGGACCCAGGCATGGGATGTGGAGAGCAATGGCATTTCTCTGATTGGGCAGGAATCAGAAAAATAAGCAATATCACCACATACTCTGCCTTCCAACATTGCCTACATGGTGCTCTGGGGGTTCAAGGTACTCACTCCCTTATAGATTGGATTGTTCTAGCCTGCAGGGAGAATTGGTCCAATGAGGAGAGTCTCCATGAGGATGCAGGACCCTGGAAATCTGCAAAGGAAATGTAATAATGTTTTAGGGATTGGGGAGTAAAACATGCCATCTATGCCCCTGTCTTTGAGGGCCATTTTGGGACCACATTCATACAGAAATGAAAGCCAAGATACTCTAGTTTGCCCCCAGCACTGTTACTTATTTTGGGAATCATCTTAATCTGTGCTTCTATTTCATGTGCCTATATTGTTACTGTGGTGTCTGCCTCCAATGCAGAAAGATAGATGCCAAAAAGTCACCTCCATGTTAATGAAGCCCCTTGCTGAGCACTCAGGGCACACTGCAGACGACAAGAGATGTATAAGATTGTGATCGCCAGTCACAAGGGGCAGGGTGTTGGAGGAAGTTATCCAGGTGACATGACCTCTGATTGACCCTTCAGCTGGACCTGAGAAATTGAAGCTCCTCACATCACCCCATCCTTAGATACACGTTCTGCCACTGTTCCCACAGTGCAAGCCATTTTCAAGGATGCAGCCATGAGAGAGCAAAGTGTTGTTGAGACCATCTGGACAGTATACGTGATGGAAACCAGTTAAGGTCTCTACAAATACTTTTCAGATTCTGGAGAGCAGGTGAAGAGACCTACACATCTTGTAAGTTTCCTGTTATCAACCGTGCCACCTACCAATCTGGAGTGGCCAGTCTCTTTCTTTAATCTCTCCTTGCCTTTTGTGTGGGGGCCAGTTTTCGAAACACATGTGTATATTCAAAGAAATTTTGCTTTTAATAATTACCTCCAGGTCCACCTAGAAATTATGTATCTTTTTAAAAAAAGTTTTCTCCCAGTGTGTATAGTTTCTATTATTTTCCATAACTGGCCTCATTTTCATAAAGTTTTGCTACTCATCCACCAGGCAAAGCTGAGCCTCTCTTGTATTTTGTTTCTTGAGGCACGGTTGTTTTCTGTGGAGGAAATAATACATCAAACATACAGAGTGTGCATCTTTGTCAGGGAGGGGTTAGGAGGAATGTGAGATGTGAATTTTGTTCTGCCCACAGCCTTTGTCAGCCAGCAGCGAGGGAAATGGATATAAAAATATATTGCTCTTGAGGAAAAATAATAGGTAGCGGGTACCGTTACTTTAAAAAACAGTGATAGCAATTTTTGTCACTGTTTGCAGCTGTGTTTTTCTGCCAAAATAAACATGGCTGTGTTGTGTCTCACCATTTCTCTTTCTGTGTCTCTTAGTGAGGAGAAAGGAAAATTCTCAGTTTACTGAGTTAAATCATCATTTTCTGAGGCAAAGACAGGAGTGGAAATGCTCTCAACTGTTTCCATGGGTGTTAGTCAGCATTTTATTTCACTATTGGAAAGTTGATGGACAAGATTATTATTTTTCTTAACTAGCCATGTTATCTCCAATTTGCCAGTTTCTGAATTACAAAACAGCAATTTCATAGGCCATAATTTACCACATTTATGACATTTTCCTCACCATACATGTAGGTATCAACCTCAAGAATGCCTAATATTTGGCATAGTTGTGTGTGTGTGTGTGTGTGTGTGTGTGTGTGTGTGTGTCTGTGTGTGTGGTAGAGAGAGAGAGAGAGCTGTTTTAAGTTGTAGATAACAGTTTAACTCTGACTAGTAATTCAGAACAAAGCATCATCTACATAAGGCTGCCTATCCTTAACAGTTATTGTGTCAGTTATTTCAAGTTTATTGCATGTTGATATATTATTTGGCAAAGAAAAAAGCAGAAAGTAGATTCTACCTTTGATAAGCACTTTCAGGACAACATATAAGTAAACAAAAAAATCAACTGAAAATAGTGAGACTTCAAATGGGCATTGTATTTAATGACTATTGTTTTAGTACTGTATTAGTTTCTTGTGGTTGCTGTAACAAATGACCCCAGACTCAGTGGTTTACAACAATGCAAATTTATTATCTTATAGTTTCAGACATCAGAAGCACAAAATGGTTTCCCTGGGCTAAAATTAAGGTGTCTGCATGCTGAATTCCTTTCTGGAAGCTCTAGGGAAGACTGTTTTATTGCTTTTTCCAGCTTCTAAAGGCTGTCCAAATTCAATAGCTCATGGTCCACTCCCAGCTTCAAAGGCAGCAATGGGGCAATAGGTAGATGAGTCTTTTCCACATCTGAAGGGTAGCAGAATATGCCACCCCAGAAAATGCCTTTTCAGCATAGAGATTATCTTCAACTAATCTTATCAATAGAGAATCTTATCAAGAGAGGGACTTAAGTCTACATAACAAACCTCATTCTTATTTACCTTGCTTTTCCTAGTCTTATAACTGCATCACCATGCCCTTAACATCTTCCTTTTTTCTTTAGCTGAAAATGGTATATTTTTTTACTCCAAAATGTTAATAGCATTTCTTTTCTTTTTTATCTTAAATTTGATGTTTTATTGTTCACTGACAAAAATGTCCAAAAATTGTAGATAAAATGTAACCCTAGCCAACAAGAGTTATTGCAGAGGGAGATCTGAAGATTCTGGAACCTCTCAGTTTAGGAATTACTGAACTCCTTTTTGAAATAAACATAATATAACCAAATATCTTGTGTTCTTGCATCTTCCTACTATGTTTTTTTTTTCTTCTTTTCAAAGTTTTTTTTTTTTTTTTTTTTTTTTCATTGAACCATAGATGATTTATAAAGTTGTGTTAGGTTCTGGTATACAGAAAAATGATTCAGTTATTTATATATATATATTCTTTTTCAGTTTCTTTTTCATTATAGGTTATTATAAGATATTAAATATAGTTCCCTGTGCTATACAGTAGGACCTCATTGTTTATTTTATATGTAGTAGTTTGTATCTGCTAATCCCAAACTCCTAATTTGTTCATCCTCCCCTTGCCCCTTTGGTAACCATAAGTGTGTTTTCTATGTCTGTGAGTCTGCTTCTGTTTTGTAAATAAGTTTGTTTGTATCATATTTTAGATTCCACATATAAGTGATATCATATGATATTTGTCTTTCTCTGTCTGACTTACTTCACAATAAGATAATCTCTAGGTCCATCCATGTTGCTGCAAATGGCATGATTTCACTCTTTTTTATGGCTGAGTAGTCCATTGTATCACATTTTCTTCATCTGTTGACATTTAGGTTGCTTCCTTGTCTTGGCTATTGTAAATAGTACTGCTATGAATATTGGAGTGCATATATCTTTTCGAATTACAGTTTTCCCCAGATATATGCCCAGAAGCAGGATTGCTGGATCATATGGTAGCTCTATATTTATTTTTTCAAAGAATTTCCATACCATTTTTCAGAGTGGCTCACCAATTTACATTCCCATCAACAATGTGGGAAGGTTCCCTTTTCTCCACATCATCTCCAATGTTTATCATTTGTGACCTTTTATGATGGCCAATCTGACCAGTGTGTGGTGATACCTCATTGTAGTTTTGATTTGCAGTTCTCCAATAATTAGTGATAGGCACATCTTTTCATATGCCTATTGGCCATTTGTATGTCTTCTTTGGAGAAATGTCTAGGTCTCAAAATAGCTTAAAGACTTAAATATAAGAGAGGACACCATAAAACTTCTAGAAGAGAACATAGACAATATGTTTTCTGACATAAATCATAGCAATGTTTTCCTAGGTCAGTGTCCCAGGGCAATAGAAATAAAACAAAAATAAACAAGTGGAATCTAATCACACTTATAAGCCTTCGCACAGCAAAGGAAACCATAAACAAAACGAAAAGACAACCTATGGACTGGGAGAAAATATTTGCAAATGATGTGACCAACAAGGGCTTAATTTCCAAAATATACAAACAGCTCATACAATTCGATAACAACAAAAAAAAAACACACTCAAAAAATCGGCAGAAGACCTAAAAAGATATTTCTTCAATAAAAATGTTATTTAAGGTGATGGCTTGGCCATCTTGGTGAGTTACTCAATTTTCCTGGGTAACTTCCATGTATATATGATAAACTTCTGTTTGATTTTGTCTTGTTAATCTGTTTTATATTATAGGAAGTCTTACCCAAAACTCAGAAGAGCAGAGAAAAAATTATTTTTCCTTCCTACACATCATATCACATCACTCAGACACTGACTCTTATGCCTCCCTCTTCTATACTTAAGGACCTTTAAGATTACTTTGGGTCCACTGTGTAATCCAGGATAATCTCTCTATTTTAAGGTCTGTCAATAGCAACCTTAATTACATCTGCAAACTTGATTCCCTTGTACATGTAACATATTCATACGTTCAAAAGATTAGGACATTTACATCTTAGGGAGCCATTATTCTTTCTACTGTAAACATGTAATATGTACTTTATACTATGCCAACTCTTCTATGAAGTTGAGCGAAGGCAGACCAAGTCAGAAATGGACATCTATGTTTTTAATAAAGTATATTCATTAACTTAATGATATGGATTCATTAGAGTTATTACTAAAGTACTACGTGACAAAATAGTGTATAACATCCAATAGCTCAGAGAAGTTTGGGGGATGGAAATGCTATTATTTTTAATTCTTACTTTATAGGTTTCTTTAGAGTAGAAATGCCCTGATTAGCAGATACCACTGAGCAAGAGCAGTTAGCTTTAGCCCTATATCAATTTAATTCTCATTACGTCTTTGTTATGATTTTATCCCAATAACAATAGAGAAGAACAGGAGAGTTATTTTGATCTAAAAACATCTGTGTCTTTGGGAAGATTAAAAAACTGCTATTTTAAGTTCCAAGATGACATGGAATGCCAAATTGTTTTCACATGGTGTGAATCAGCCTAACTTCATTTTGGAGAAAATGACTATTGAAAGTCTTGGACAATTATTGCATTTTAGATCCTGAACAAAGATGAACAAGACACTGAGCATTTCTCTGAAATGTAGCATCATCCTAGAAACACACCAAGGGAGTATGAGGAAAGGATATTCAGACAGCTTCGGAGTCAAACATCTTATAGGAAGTGATACTTGATTTCATTCTTTTTAGAAAAGGAGTGAGATTAATTTAAGACCAAGTTGTCAGGAATAATGGGTTAATAGCATGTGAACAGAGGGAATAGCATGAGGAAAAAACCATCACAAAGGTGTAAAAATATCAGGGTGCAGTAGAGGTAAGATTTCTGAAATCTGCAGTTTCCAGTGGCATATCTATAAATAGGATGCAAATAATATAAAACATTAATAAATTATTGCTTTGTGAGTAGACTAATTGGTAATAATATCTGGAGAAAATTCTCCACTTATTTAATAGATAATGATGCCCTGGAGTAGATGAGCAACCTCTACATTCTCTTCCAGGTAATTTTTATTCCAGGTAGAGCAACATAGCATGGAATGGTACTGAAAAAATCTCTGCCCTTTTTCCATGGCAATGAAGGGAGACAATACACAAAAACTTAATTGTGATAAAAATATTTCAGATAAGAAGACTAGCAAGGAAAAAAAATGCAATGACACATTGTGACTGATGAAAGAAGAGTTCACGTTCAAGTAAAATTTGTAATAATGAGAAGGATCCAACAATAAAACTAACAAGGGGAAGATGATCATTGCAAGGAGAATCATAAAGACCTACAGCAATATTAAAATGATGAAAGTTAATATATATATAGCAGATACATATTTTATTGTTCAAACCATGACATCTTATGGGTGAAAATTTTTATTAAGGTATTTTTCACTGACTGAATGATTTGATCTTTTTTTATTGGTGGTCAACTACCATTCAAAATTTACTTTTGACAATAAAATTATTTCTAAACAACTTAAAATAGCTTATATCCATGTTAATTACATATACATTCTTATACAAGTATATCAATTAAAGCAAAAAGTGTCATTTATATTGAAAGTGAAATAAGCGGATTCCTTTTCCTTGTTACATATTCACACACTTCAATTGCCTAGCTACCTAATATGCTTTGCAACTGGTATTTTTCTGCAAAATGATTTTTAAAATATAATTCTTCTTTTTTACAAAATCACCCATAATTTCTCCCCAAACTGGTTTTTACTTAATCAAATTGAAAATGCTGATATATTTAATGGCCACTTTTCTTTATATCTTAACACTTTTAATTGAGATAATTGTGTTTATGTGTGTGTGTGTGTGTGTGTGTGTGCGCGCGCGCGCATGCCAGTACCTGGTAAGGACTAACCAAACATTTAAAAAATGATGAATACTTCCAATTTAATTTTTTTTTGCAATGACAGATGAACGTATTTCAGCCACAACAGATTTACAGGTACTGTCTTATTGCTTTCATTCAGAACACTAATATTTTTAACTAATATCTTGCAAGACAAAATTGGTTACATTGACTCCATATATGACTCAAATGTTTTTGTGGATGCTTTTTTGCTAAACATAGGAGTTTCGAAATCATAAAATTTCTTTATTTGATTCCATGTCAGTATAAGATATAAATTAAACAGGTAGAATTACATCAAAAATTCCTTCTACGTGTAGAGATACTCTAAAGCACAAGTATAGATTTTCAAAATTAAATCTGTACATCATGTAAACTTTCATTGTTTAATTTGTTCAGTACTTCCTTGTTCTTGTAAATATAAATTTTGTGCCACTCAAATTATTGGACAAATTTATTAATAGATCCCACTTGAATTAAACAAAATATATTTAAACTTAAGAGATTTAATGATAAAAGCCATCTTACTCTATCTGTCTAGGATAGGTTAAAAATATGTATTCAAAGGCTCTATATACCTAAAGTCTGATCACTGACAGGCAGTCAAGAGTCAAAGCATGAGCGATCACAGCAGCTTCATTACTATTTATTTTTAGTTCAAACACTCTAATTGTGTACACATAATATATTTATAAATATTGACAGCTACATTTGGTTAGTAAAATGTCACAACTTTCTTGTAAGTATTTATAAATTACATTTTTACTTCAATCATTTCTTAGTCTGTGGTGTGTGTGTGTGCGTGTGCGCGTGCGTGGTGGAGGTCGGATGGAAGTGAAGAAATGAGCTCATACAATAAAACGGAGTAAAATGTGTTTCAAATTTCATTACTCTTTGCATTATCTGCAGACACTGAAAAATTTTTGGATTCAATGGAATTGTTCATTATTTTTCAAGTACTAACAAGACAAAACATAAGAGTAACTGTAAAAAAAATACAATTAATTCAGGAGGAAGGGTAAGATGGGGTCTATATTGTTAGATTAGAGTCAGAATATCAAATATCAATGACTTTTTTATTTTACTTTATATACGGATGGATATATACAGAAACACACACATACACACATACATGCATGTGTGTGTGTGTTTTTATATGGATTACTATACATACATAGATTTCAAACTCTATTTATTGAGAGAGCCTAGGAGTAGCACATTCAGCACTACTTCATAGTTTGCAAATACATTTCTTCAGTAACATAAACCAAGTTTTCCTGAAGTGATAGCTGATTCTAGGGCTGGGCCAGGGATTATGCAAGTTAAGCCTGGTACTTTATGTAGTGTCAGGAAGTAAGGAAGTGCTTATGAAACAAGTGGAATATGTCAAAAAGATATTGTAGCCAACTTTACGGTGTTCCCAATAGCCCGAGCTGGGGTAATTTGAGCAAGAAAGTAAATGATCAGAGTATTAGATTATCACCCAAATCATAAAAATAAGTATCCATGAATCCATATTGATGTGAATAAGTGATTGAATAAGTAAATGAAGGGATGAGAAGGAACACACATTTTTTACAGAAGAATTTCACATAACAACTGTAGAAGAAATGAAAATAGAAAATCTCTATTAGAATATTATAGTAATAATTGCTATGGGCAAGTCCCTGGATGAAGGCTAAAATTACTGTGCAAAATTTTAAGTAGAAACAATATATTTGCAACATCACAAAGTGACTTGCCCAAAATATTAATTAATGGATCAGGCAGTTTTATCAGATATCAACATATTATCTGATACTTTTCTTTCCATGAGGTGGAGTTTTACTCCCCCTCCCCTTGAGAGTGGGTTAGATATAGTGACTTGCTTCTAAGCAATAGAGTGTTGAAAGGAAAAAAAAATAGTAACTTTATAGTAGCAAAATCTAGTGGACACCACATTAACCAAGAAATTAAGATTGACATCAACAGCCATAAGTCATGCTGATATCATATACTACCTGATATTTTATGATGAGAATGTCATTTCACCACTGCAATATCATACACCCCCAAAAGCATAATCCCAGTCTAATCATAAGAAAATGGTAGACCACCCCCAAATCAAGGGACAGTCAACAAAATACTTTGCAAGATCTCATCAAAATTGTCAAGGTCGTGAAAAGCAAGGGAATGCTGAGTTTCTGTCATAGACAGGAGGAGACTAAGGGAGTGTGATGACAACACATTATGGTACCCTAGACTGAATCCTTTAATAGTACAATACATTAGTGTAGGGCTTCCTATGTGGTGCAGTAGTTAAGAATCCGCCTGCCAATGCAGGGGACATGGGTTCTAGCCCTGCTCCAGGATGATCCCGCATGCCACGGAGCAACTAAGCCTGTGAGCCACAACTATTGAGCCCATGTGCCACAACTACTGAAGCCCACATGCCTAGACCCCGTGCTCCACAACAAGAGAAGCCACGGCAATGAGGAGCCCGCACACCACAATAAAGAGTAGCGCCCACTCACCACAACTAAAGAAAGCCTGTGCACAGCAAAAAAGACCCAACACAGACAATAAAATAAATAAATAAATAAATAAATAAATAAATAAATAAATAAATAAATAATTTTTTTAAAGTACATTAGTGTAAAATATAATAAAATCTGAATGAGGTATTTAAATGCTAATAAAATGTGAATAAAGTCTAATAAATGCTAATTTATTAGATTTAAGTATTTACCAGCATTATAGACAATGTTAGTATTAGGGGATGCTGGATGAAAGTTTTATGGGAACTCATTAAACCATCTTGACAATTATGGAGTAAATCTAAAATGACTTCAAAATAGCTTTTAGAGGTTAACAACTTGTAGGATAGTTTAATGGAAAGAACCATTAGAACTTCATTCTCATTTAGCTCTGCTTCAAGCAACTTGTTTCTTCTTTGCTTCTCAGCTTTCTGATTTGCAAAATGCAAAGATAAGACAAGGTAATTTACCTATGATGCTTTCTTCAGTTTTCTCTAATGTTATGTGTAATATTTAAATTATGCTGAGCCATCATCTTGGATTTTTGTTAAGTAGGCTGGTAGAAGCAGATGCAGGGATTAGTGTGGCAGGCATTCTGTAAAATGACCCCCAATGATATACATCTCCTGGTATCCATGCCCTGGAGTAATTTCCTCTGCTTGCCTGTGGGCTGAATTTGTTGTCTCACTACTAATTAATAAAATGTAAAAAAAGTGATAGGGTATTACTTATTTGACTAGCTTATAAAACACTGCAATTTTCACCTTGAACCCTCCCTCTCTCTTATTCTCTTCCTCTCTCTCTCTAACTGGCCCAGAGAGAATCCAGATATCATGATGTGAGGCAGCCATGTGGACATTCCAGGTGATGGGAAAGCAGGGAACTGACCAGCTGAAATACTGATTTTCATTTCAGTGAGGGTTTATCTGTTGTGTCTATTCTGTCTAATGATATAATTAGTGAAAAAAGATAATCAGATATTATATGGTAAGACACTTTGCTCTAAATATGCATCTTTTAGGAACTGTGAGTTGCCTCTAGCTTCTGATTTCAATATTTACTGGAATAGAGTAGGGCCCAGGCTATTTCCATGATATTTCCATGGTGGTCATTTGCTTCATTTCAACAAAGAGACTCTCACTTTTTCCTATGCTTGGCTACTGAACAAATTTTTTGTAGTTTCCTCAAATAAGAAAGTCTCATTTTGCATAATTTCACTCTTTCCCTGTTTTAATCTTACACAAATTTATTATTCCTCTTCTTCCTACACACACTTTTTCTTGGCCCAACCATTAAAGGTTAAAATATGGTGAAAAGGAACAGTGGTATAATCTAATGTGAGATTTCTTACTTTTTCCAAGGTCATATGCATCTATTTTAACTATACTGGATCAGTTTAAAAATTTCTCTTTAGATTTATTCCAATGATATAAAATATAATACAATTAACATTGAACAAGAAAAAGTGTAAGAATGTTTTATTTTGTATGATGATGAAACATCAAGGTGATTTACAGAATTTCATTATGAAATGAATACATCTAAATCTTGTCAAAAGTACATGCTAAACATTCTCAGAAAGAGTTAACTTTTTCTAGGTCAGGTTTGAAACATTACCTTTTGCTATATTTTTTCTACTTCAAATATTGAGGTTGATAATTCGAAGATACTAATCTTAAACTTTCAAGAAAATTGCTAGTTGAGCTAAAATACAATATTATGTCATTTTTTGGAATTAGCTATTTAATTAAAATTTTCATTCATCTTCTTGAAAATAGAGATAACTGACAGGCAAAAATTAACCTTCAAGAAATAACTATTTATAATGAAATTATAAAACAAATTATAAAAATTTAATTTTGGGTTTGTGTATTTTTCAGGTATTTTATTTTCACAGTTGAGATTTAATTGTATGAGAGAAAGTTCACATAAAAGTGCATTTAAGACAAGATTGACTCAATGTTTATCAATTGATTGACTCGATTGATTTCAACTAGTACACTCAGAACTAATATTTGAATTTATTCTGGACATTAATTAAAATATGTCTCCATTAAAAATTTTCTTTTAAACTTTTTAGACAAGCATAAAAAAGTGTTTTTTATTTATGCTTGTACAATAAATTGGTAACATTTTAATGATATTTTAATTTTAGTGAATTAAATATCTGATAATAATGATATTTGTTCCTTAAAAATCTGTAGATGTCTGTTTCATAAATTAACAGCTCCAAAACCAAGTTTCATGTTTAACTAGCTCTCATATACATCAGCAAAAATAAAATATTATGTAACTTTGAAAAGCCAAGGGCTTATGATTTATTGGTAATTTTGCTCTTTTAATCATATCATAGGTTGGAATTGAATGACCTCTATGAGATGAAATAATAAATCTAAACTGCAAATTCAAAATCAATTTAAACATATAGAATAACATCTGTATTTTTATTCACATATATGAAATGCTTCTTAATTTGAAGAAAAAAATAACTTGAGAAACGAGCATGTATCTATCTGTAACTGCTAATTCTGCCTCCTCCTGCTTTATGATTCTAACAGTGGAGAATATTAAATGAAATCCCTAAGTAATGGAAAGGGTGATAGTGTTAAAAGGGCTGAGACACCAGTCAATGGAGACTCATGATGTTATTACCCCTCCTCTTGGCAGTGCCGCTGAGATGCAATAAGTGACTGCAGAGTTCAGCAGGAAGGAAGAAAATGTAATGATGATTCTAATTTTCATGTAGATTTTCTTTGTACTTGGAGTGTATCCTGCATCACATTGCTTCCAAAACCAGACTGCCACTTTGTACTCTGCCACTTGCAAGTGGTGAAAGAAACATTTTAAAGACAGGTATTCAAGTTTGATTTAAACAGTGCCTGAAAAACCCAGAGTGGAGATAAAGATAGATAATACGTTAATACTGGCCTATAGTGGATTAGCCAAGAAGTCTAAAAGTGTTTTCATTGTTTGAAGTTCCTTTGGCGTTTTTTAGCTGTGATCTTAAACAAATTATTTAACTTCTCTGTGCTTTAGTTTGTCTACTGTAAAATTATGATAATAATAAAAATGATAGTATCTACTTCATCAAATTATTGTGAGGCATAGAAAATTAATAGAAGAGCAACGCACTTAAAGAGGCACCTGGAATGTAGTAGGCAAAAAGCTCTTACTTTTATGCCTAAAATAATATCCACATGGCTGTTTTTTACGAAATAATAAATGAAATTGTTTTCCTGTTTAGAAAAGATGTACCAATCAATTACAAATAATTTAGAAAATAAAGAAAATAGTAGAGCCAAATCTTATTCATAATGTCAAAACTCACTAATAATTATTATTTAATTATTTTGTTTACCTATTAGAAATATTTTTGTAAATTAAATATACCTTTATAATGCCATTTTTGAAGACTGCATGTTTATTCCATTAGGTTATTTCACAATTTATCTCCCATTTACTATCTGAACAGTCCTCAGTTTCTCACCTCCAAAGTGCACATAGTAGTAAATACCAGCTTTTTCGTGTAATAGGGAAAGTTAGGTTTGACAATGTATATAAAGTTAACAAAATTTGATCTATTTTTATTATTTAATAATTGCAACTTAAAAAATTCCATTTTGTTTTAACTCATTTTACATATTTAATAATGTATTAGAGAATGTGTGTACATTGAATTATTGAAGCACACATTATACATGTTGTTAAGATTTTAAATCTAGGAATCACTTTTAAATTGCAGTTAAGCATAACTATTTTAACTAAATTTTCCTTGTTTTTCCTCCAAGCAAATTAAATTCCCAGAATCCCTTCTCATTTTTCTCTCCTGTTTTAGGGTCCCAATTCAACAATCCTCCAAGCAAAGACTTAGTACAACCTTTCAATTAAATGATTACAATATGCACAGTCTCATTTATCACCCTTTATAGAGCTAATAGGGTCCTTTTGCCTTGAACCATCTTTTAAGATATTTAAAGGTGATTTTATAATGCAAATAATTTCAATTTTATATCTATGACTGTAGGGAAATTATTCTAATTTGCAATGATATTAAATGCAAACTAAGTGAACATACAAGTAAGCATCTCTGCAAAATTATTCAGTTTTAGATTTTTTCTATAAATATATCTTCTGAGTTCTTCATTGGATGAAAATTGCATAGAAAGTAAATACATATCTGCAATTTAAAATTATTAATATATTCTCTAAAGATGAGCTCATATTTTTAACCTATATGTCATTTTTTTATGTAAGGACTATGTTAAAAAAAATTGGGGGACTTTGGTCATGAACTGCCAGTTTAAGATCCTGGTAATCAAAGCAAAACCCCTGAGATACAATTCTTAGACTATGACCCTTTGACACCTGAAGAACTAGAGGCATATTTTCTTTTCTTTTTTTTTTTTTTTTTTAATTGGCTGTGTTGGGTCTTCATTGCTGCACATGGGCTTTCTCTAGTTGCGGTGAGCAGGGGCTAATCTTTGTTGTGGTGCACGGGTTCCTCATTGTGGTGGCTTCTCTAGCAGAGCATGGGCTCTAGGTACATGGGCTTCAGTAGTTCCAGTACATGAGCTTAATAGTTGTTGCTCACTGGCTCTACAGCACAGTCTCAATAGTTGTGGTGCACGGGCTTAGTTGCTCCACAACATGTGGTATCTCCCTGGAGCAGGGATCAAACCTGTGTCCCCTGAATTGGCAGGTGGATTCTTAACCACTGCACCACCTGGAAAGTCCAGGACATATTCTCTTGAATGATGGAAACTCCATGAGAATTTACTTATACCTTATAATTCCATTGACCAATTATTTTAATTTATAGCATATACTTTGCATCTGTTTTGGCATTGTTAGATATTTTAATAATTCTCTAATATGATATTCAGTAATAAGCACATCCAATGCCACAGAACTTTGAGAAATTATTTTAACAAATGATAAAGTCTTACACTTTACATTTACTATGACAATTTTAGCACCAATAAAATAATTCCTAATATTTTTCTGATATCCTTTTTAGTGTCCAAAATGTCTATTTTGTCTATAAACAAATTAATACTAAGAAAATAGGGAGCTGGCAAGCAATGGTAGCTAGTTTTCTTTTATTCATGAATAATATCATAACGATGTAAGGAATGAAATATTTTCCAAATTTCATGCTAAATATTGAGAATCGTAATGAGGATCTAAAATTGTGCCAAGAACCAAAGTAAAGAGATCAATTAGCAATAAAACCAAACTCAGAATGGTCTAAGGAAAACAAATTTGTTATTTGATTGGCTGATGTAAATGGCATTCTCGGCGTCATGCTTATGTTCAGGAATGAGCAGATAGAGGGGCTTTCTCAAATATATCTAATATTTCCTTTGGCTCTGTGTTGCTTTCATTTCAATGTACAATCTTTGTGGTGGCAAACACAATCACCTATATCATCAGGCTTTTATCTTATCAGTTTATAAACCCCAGCAGAAACAAGCAGCTTTCTTCACAGTTGAAGAGTGAAATACAGGTTACTCTTATTTGCTCACCCCAGAATGCAGCTCTGTAAGGGTTAATTAGATCCAACAGAGTAACATGGACCAATGGTAGGGAAGTGAAACACCAAAGAAAATTTAGGAAGCCTTCACCTAAAGGAGGGTGAAACAGCAAATGGTCACAATAGCAAGAAATATCAACAAAAATGTTACTTTGATAATCTCCACAGTATTAGTTTTCTACTGTTGCATTAAAAATTATGTGACTATCAACAATACCCTTTGATTATCCTATAGTGTCTATAGGTCAGAAGTCCAGGCATAGCTTACCTGGGTATCCTGTTCAGGTTCTCAGAGACTGGAAAAAATATATTAGCCTGGGTGGTAATCCAGTATTTACAGGCTTATTCCAATCTCATTGATTGTTGACATAATTCAGTTCCTTTCTATTGTTGTAAGACAGAACCATTCAGCGCTTAAAAGCCTCCCAATGTTACCTGCCATGTGACATGGTACTTTGTTTTTTCAAGGCCAAAAGAAAAGTGTTTCTCTTGCTTCCCTGCCTCAGACTTTGACGTCTGGACATGCTTTTTAAGGGCTAATCTGATTATGTCTGCCCAACCAGGATAATTTACCTCTTGAATAACTTAAAGTCACTTGATTACATCTATAAGATTATATCTGCAAGATTCCTTCACCTTTGCTATGTAATATTACAGTCACGAAGCATAAAACTTGATGGTAACCATTTTAGAATTCTGCTTACTACATCTACTAACCAACACCATCAATACATAGCTATGAGATAGAGACAGACTCATAGTTACTAAAATAAATAATATTTTCAAGATTGTGTTTTTCTAATAAGTTCATTGGCATCTTTTACTACCATGCTTTCTTTAACACAAATAATTCATTTTGGTTTTTAGTTTCCTTTTTTTATATTTATTATAGTACCTCATAATCTTCATTTAGCCACAATCCATCAAAAACTTCAAACATTCAATATTATTTCTCCTCATTATGTAAATCATCAAAAGAAATCATTTTCAAATTGACAATTTAAACTCATAGAAATTTACATATATGTGTATACAACCAACAAATTCCTTTGTATGCAGATTTAAAAACTTTTTAGGGCATCATTATTAGCTATTGCTATGGCCAAGACATTTTAAAATCCTCCCCCTAAAAGCAGCTATAAAACAGGAGAAAACTGACAAAAGCAACCATTTCAGTGCTCTGGAAAACCACATGTTTACAAGAAAACTGTCTACAGTTGAATAAATATTGAACCTTTGGTAAAAATAACAGGAATCTGTGATGATCCACCCAAAGGAAGAGGAGATAAAGCAGAAAAAATATTTTTGAAAAAATAATGATGAAGAACTTGATAAAATATGTTATTGTACACTTGAAGAGCGCTCTAAATTAGAACAACTGCAAACAAATCCACATCTAAAGAAATAATAGTCAAACTGTTGAAAGAAAAAAATTTGTATGAAGGAAAGGAAAAATGACTCACCATGTAAAGGGATGACTCAATATAATTAATAAATGACTTTGTGTGAAACCATGGAAACCTGTAGACAGTAGAATGACATATTCAAAGGACAGAAAGGAAAGCAAGCAAACAAAACACCTGTCAACACAGAAATGTACATACAGCAAAATAGCCTTCAAAAATGAAAGTAAAATTCAGATATTCATAGACAAAGACTGAAAAAATTATTACTAGTAGTAAATCTGCCTTACAAAAAAATGTGCAGGGAATTCTCCCACTGAAAGGAAATTACATGAGACAATATTTAAATCACAAGAAGAAATTTTTAACAAAACCCATAAATGACAAATTGGTCAATTAATATAAATGAATTGGTGAGTATTTTATACATTCTCTTAATATCTTTAAAGTCATTAAATTTTATAAGGCAATGATTATAACACTGAATTGTTAGATTTATATCACACACAGATATATATTAATGATTATGTATATTTATAGATGGGGGACTGGAGCTATATAGGAACAAAGTTTCCATATTGTACTGGAATCAAGTTAGCATTAATATGAAGTGAATTTAATCAATTAAGATTCATATCATAATCCTGAGAGAAACCACGAGAAAATAACTCACAAAAGTGTAATTTAAAAAAAGGAAGTAAAATTTAACATTAAAAATATTTTAGCATAAAATCCAGTAATTAAAGAAGCCTATAAATACACACAAAAAAGTAGAAGACATACATAATGTAAATCCAACTGTATCAATAACTATATTGAATGCAAAATTCTAAACAACCCAATTAAACTAGTAGATATTGTCAGACAGGATAAAAAAATCAAGACCCAAATACAGGCTGTTGGCAAGAGACAAAACTCAGATTCAAAGAAATCCACAGACTGAAAGTAAAAGGATGGAAAAAGATATCCCATGTAAACAGAAATGACAAGAGAGGTGAATTGGCTACACCAATATCAGAAAAAAAAAAAAGACTTTAATATTCTTAGACATGGATAAGTATATTTCATAATGATAAGTTAATAAGTCACAAAGGTATAATAATTATAAATATATACCCATCCAATAACAGAGCTACAACATACATAAAGTAACAATAATAGTTGGAAATTTCAAGAAGTGATTCCATTCTCAAGAATTGATAGAATAACTAGCTAGAAACTCTGAGAAGATAGGAGTCTTGCATAACACTGTCAGCCAACATTATTAAACTGATGTATATAGAACACTCCACCCAATGATTGCAGATTACACTTTGTTTTGAAGTAGACATGGGACATAATCAGAATAGATTATCTGCTAAACTTAAATTAACTTTAACAAATTTAAAAAACTGAAGTCATGCAAAGTATATTCAACTACAACAAAGTTAAATTGTTAAAGCAATAATAGAAATATTAGAAAGTACCAAATATTTGAAAATTAAAAGCCACCCTTCTAATAGTAACATAGGTCAAAAAAGAAATTTTAAGGGAATTAGAAAATACTTTAAACTGAATGAAAAGAAAAAAAATTACAAAATATCAAAAATTATGTAATGCAGTTAAAGTAATGATTAAAAGGAATTTTATAGTTTCAACCAACTATAGAATGAGAATGATTGTAAATGGGGAGAAGGATTCTGTTTTTTGGCCCTGATAGAAATGTTTTAAAATTAGATTATGATGGGGACTTCTTAGGTGGTGCAGTGGATAAGAATCCGCCTGCCAATGCAGGGGACACGGGTTCGATTCCTGCCCCAGGAAGACACCACATGCCATGAAGCAACTAAGCCCATGCACCACAAATATTGAGCCTGTGCTCTAGGGCCCGTAAGCCACAACTATTGAGCCCATGTGCCACAACTACTGAAGCCCATGCACCTAGAGCTTGTACTCTGCAACAAGAGAGTCCACCACAATAAGAAGCCTGTGCACCACAATGAAGACTAGCCCCCGCTGGCCACAACTAGAGAAAGCCCATGTGCAGCCAACGAAGACCCAACACAGACAATTACATAAATACATAAATACATAAATAAATAAAATTAGATTATGTTGATGTTGAGCAATTGTATTAATGTACTAAAATTATTGAATCTAACCATAAAACAGATAAATTTTATGATATGTAATAAAACTAATAAATATTTGTTGACTAAAAAACCAGAATATTAATTACAAACTATATTTTGAGAAAAGGGGCAAAATTACTAGTGTTGTTTTGAAAAGATTAGCAGAGGATTAGTCTGAAGGACTGAACTGAATGAAGAGAGTTTGAACCGAGATCATTTGGTGTGTAAATCAGAGCTCTGTACATATACAAAAAAAGTAATTGAATTGTACACTTAAAAGCAATGAATTTTATGATATGTAAACAGAGCTGCTAAAGAAGTAATCTGGACATTAATTTTCATCTGTGTATTTTCCATAAAATCTATATCTGAAATAAATTTACCCTAATTGAAATAATTAACTGCATTAATATGTTTATTATAAGAATTTGTCATTCACCTACCACTTTTATTAGTTAAAAATAGTTTATTTCAGATAAAATAGCATTAAAATACTAATTTTCATTTCCTGGTATATCCAAATAACTTCAGCAACCCACAGAATGGAAGAAGATAGATTTAATATATATATCTGAAAATGAAGTCATCAATGATATGGAAGGGACACCTAAAATCAGTAAAAAGAACATTAAAAAATGAAAATAGATGAAAGATATAAATATATACCTCATATAAAAATATGTTAATAGTCAATGGTAATTATAATTCTGTCAAGCCAGTTCAAATTTTTAGTCATCATAGAAATTCAAGTCCAAATTAAAATGCAATAATATCACACAACTACCATTACATAAAATACAAAACAGAGAATACTAAGTTTTGAATAGATCAAGGTACAGGAAGAAATCTTATACATTTCTGGTGTAAATGCAAACTGGTACAAATATTATGGAAAATTGACAATAGATAGTAAAGAATCTTTACTTCTAGGCATGTACCCAACAGAAAGAGTACATCTTTAAGCATGAAAAAAGGTATCTAATGGCAAGTTTGTGACAGCACAGCATACTAGTCAAACATCAGAAACTACCTAAATGTGTATCAACAGTAGACTAAATTAATTGTTGTACCATAGTACAATTGTACTACTATACAACAACTAGAATGAATAATCAACAATTAAGCATGATGATCAGGATACATCTTACACTGCTGAGCAAGACATGGAATGGCATATGAATAAAAAACATAAAATGAACAAAGAACAAATACAATATGTATACAGTACTTTTCTATTTAATACAATTTACATCAAATTCCATTAATCTCATGTAACATGATTTTTTCTTGTTTCTCTTTTTTCCTTTCTTATCCTTTTGATACTTTCATACATTTGGAAATACTAAAGGAAAATCTTTTGATTATTTATTGCTGTATTTTATTTTGTTTTTAATGCAACAGTTTGGGAGTTGTGAAACAATTTATTTTACATATCCAACTTGCTATGTTCAACATTCTCAATTTCTACAAACAGACTTACGTTTAAAATATTGACAGGCTTTATTTTTAGAGGAGTTCTGGGTTTGAATAAAATTGAGCAGGCTATACACAAAGTCCCATATACCCCTTCTCCCACCCCCAATACAGTTTTCCATTCTTACTAAGTCTTTCATTAGTGTTTGATTCAATCGGTGAAATGGTAATGAGGCATTATTATTAACTAAAGTCTCTAATTTGCATTAGACTTCTTTGTGTCCATTAGAGTTCACTCTTTGTGTCATACATTTCTATGGATTTTGACAAAGACATAATGTGAAATATCCACCATTACAATGCCATACAGAATAGTTTTACTGCCCTAAAATTCCCTTCTGCTGCACCTATTCAACCTCCCTTCCTTCCCCTTGAATTCCTGGCAAGCACTGATTTTTTATTGCCTTTATAGTTTTGCCTTTTCCAGAATGTCATATAGTTGAATTCATGAAGAATATAGATTTGATTTCTTTCACCTAGCAATACATAGTTAATGTTCCCCTATATTTGGTCATGGCCTGATAGCTCATTTCTTTTTAGTACTTCCTGTCCATGAACATGGGATATAACCCCATTTGCTTGCATTTTCTTTTCTAAGAATTTTTTTGTTTTTTTCCAAAGAAATCTTGTACATATTTTTTTAGATTTGTACTCGAATGTTTCAATTTTTGGTACTACTATAAATTGTATTTTTTATTTCAGATTTTGATTATTCACCACTAGCATATAGGAAAGCCATTGTGTTTTGTATATTACCCTTGCATTCTGCAACCTTGCAGTAATTACTTATTAGCTTCAGTGGATTTTTTGGTTGATTCTTCAGAATATTCTAAATAAACAACAGTGTCAGTAAGATGTAGGGGAGGGAAGCATTCTATAATCCTTTGATTTGGTCTCAAGTCTTCTAGCAAATTTGTAGCCCTGTGCTCTTTCCTCACAAGTGCTTCTTAGCATTTTCCCCCCTTAGGTGAGACAGGTAAATGGAGAGAGGGCTAGAGTTGGTTGTTTTCTTTCCCCAGGTAAGTTAAGCTCTGGTGAAATAGTTTTCATTGAGGCAGGATTTTTTAAGGAGAACAAAATGATCCAAGCTTATTTCAATATTCAAACTTTCCTCTTCTTCTGCCTCAGTATTTAGGGAATTTTCCTCAGATATTTGCTCTGAGAAATTGGTGTGGATTCTACAGGTAAAACTCATAAAAATATTTTTTTTCATGTAAACATTATGTAGTAATTGCATCATATATTTCATTATTATAGTATGAAAAATGTATATATTAACAGCTTGGTCAGATATATAAGTGATTTTAAGTAAGGTATTTACCAATTTTTAGAAATACAAAACTGAAAATAAATTTACAGTAGGATTTTAAATATTTGTTCAAACTTATGAATGAGTAAACAAGTAACCAATATATGTATAAAAAATCAACCAAACTTTTTTCAGAAAGAGTCTATAGATTAATACTCTAGATAATTCAAGTGTATTCACATATTGAATAGTCAATATCATACTAACCTTCTGGGCATCCTTACCCTTTATTCAAGCTTAGTGGTAGTAGTAGTAATAGTGGAGGTAATAGTGGTAGTAGTAGTAATAGTAGTAGTTTCTTTTTTTAGCCATGTTATGATATAACTACACACATTTTCACTTTTACACATTTTTTACAGGGGGTATTCTGAATAGCAAATCCTAAACACTCAGTGCTTTTTATCTTGTTTATTCCAAAGTAAATGGATTGGATGATGATGGTAAGGGTACATTTAAATGAGAGATTGCTCATTCTTACAGCAGGCTGTCACAAAACACTGTTTTACAAATCCTGTGATTCTCAAAATCTACTCTATATTAGTGTAGGCAGGAAAAAAAACCCAAGCTTTTGCTTATTAAAATTGGTTTTATATAACATTTCTTTATATTTTACAGTTATTGCTTCAATGAGAATCATAACTATCAGATTTCTTTCTTACTTACATTTACCTGAGAATTTTATCCTCTTTAATCTGGAGATCTGACATTGTTTACATGAAGTAAAAACCCACATGAAAAAGAAAAACCTGGGAAAATTTATGACTGAGTTAAGGAGACTTCACAAGGCAAGGGGAGAGAGAGAGAGAGAGAGCGCGCGAGAGCATGTACAGAGTGAGAATGTTGAAAAACAAAGGAAAAGTCACACTACTTGGAGGCAACTGGTTGATTTTACAGAAAGAAAATACCAACAAGAAGAAATAAAATATGGAATGAGTGTGTAATTGTAATTATATTATGGGTTTTCCCTAAAAGCTTGACTTACCAGTGGCAAAGTAAATTAGTTTTACATGAACAGTATAACTTTTATTGTAAATTTTAAAAAATATATGATTAACATAATAACTTACTCTACTCCATTAGATATATTGCAAAATTTCCCCACACAAACTAAGTTAAGAAATTAAAGCACATTTGAGTGGAATGGTGAAGGGTTGAATTAATGAAGGCTAAGCAAGAAGCCCAGGCAATTGCACTGCTCTAAAGATGCAATCTTTTTGATTACTTTAAAAAGTTGGGATGTCAAACTGCTTCCTTTTTTCCCAATAATTTTCTTTCAAAATAAAATAATGTGCTTTTTTAACTATTCATTTTGCAAAGACTGAGTCTATGGCAACATAGGAATTCCTTACTTTACATTTTATGGGCAGTCTCTTTAATCTTCCCACATTCTGTACCTTCGGGCATATAACACAGTTCATGTTTTTCCACAGACCTAATTCCAATTAATGCCAGTAATGGTGTGAGGAAACTTTACGTGATGGATGTACTCAGTTCTATTAGAAAACTACCATGCTTTTTGCACAGAAGCACAAAATCCATATATTAAATGATGGGATTTACTGGGTGTAAATACAAGATTTTGCAGATTGACAGAAGGAGAATCAAATTGTTATTAGTGATATCAGCTGATCTGATATTGTCAGTTGGGGAAGAATCATAGTTTTTATCTTTCTTGTTAAAAATAATTGAAACTAAAATTTTATTTTCTTCCATATCTTACTCTCAAATGTCGACTCCTTTTCTTTTTATCTATGATTGCAAATTTTATTATTTCATAATTTTTCCTAGTAGAGTCTTGAGAACAGTTTTTTATGCATGCATTTCATTCCAGTTAGATAAATCTGTCACCATATGAGTTATTTTTCAACTTATGCCAAGTATGTGCCCAAGTATAATTCTTTAAAAATCACCAGTATAAGATTTAACATCATAATTTTCCATATTTTTATTATAAAAGTAATTCCTAAGAAAATTCAAGCAATATAAAACTCCATAAAATAAAAAGGATAATATTTACATTTCTGTCACCACCTGTCCTTTCATCACTTCAACTATTTCCACTATGAGTCACTGTGATGAAAATTATTATTTATATCATTCCAGATCTTTTTCTACACACACACACACACACACACACACACACTTCAACATCTTTATTTTAGAATTATGGGTCTGCTTTCAGTTTTACTCTGTAACTCATCAAGTTGGCATAACAAATGTCATCCCTTCTTTTTATGACAAATCCATAATGCCCTTATTAAGGTACATTTACATAGTTAATGGTATTTTTCATTATTGTCAATAATATAGTAAGAAATATAATTTATATGTATGCATCATATGTAAATAATTGCTTAGGATACATTTCTAGACAAATTTGGATGGTTGGAAATATGCCCATTTATATTTTTGATAGGTATTATCAGGTCGATTTCCAAAAACTATGTAAATTCTGTCACAGTTTATTTTCCCTTAGTTTTACTCATTGTGTTTTGGAAAAACTATTCTTTTTTTTTTTTTTTTTAACAAAAAAGACAGTGTCATAAGCCTAATTTTTGTTAACATTTTAGTACAATGTTAACCAGGAGGTGATGCAAGGTTAAAATAGTTGCAAGCCATTATCTACCTAAATTGTTTTTGGTTAGATTGTTCACAACCATTTTTATCGGCAATTCACATAAATACCTAGAATTGTAGAAATAACATTAATTGCCAAATTAAATACCCTTAACAAACCATAGGCATTCTTTCCACTCTGCTCAGTATTTTGACTTGTCACAGGCATATTCACAATAACACCATTGATTTTTGAATCACAGATTATTGATTTTAATTTCACTACTGTGCTGCTTCTTTGGTGCAGTAACTTTCAGTCTTCCAGGTCAGCTCATTAAGTTATTTCTATCCTGCTGCTCTAGTCTCTACAGCTTTGCCCCTGCAGAAGTCCGTAACTCCTGCTTATTTGTGTTTATTTAACTTGATGGTTATTCCCTTTCAAAAGTCATTAGTAAAGATGCAATACGAGATCCTTTCACCTCATACAGAAGAGTTTAGTAGTGTCCTTGCCTGGTGCTAGCTCCGTGAAATGAGAGAGGCTGTAACTGATGATCTCTAACCTCCCTCCTTTCTGATTTTCCTTTTCCTCATTACTAACCTCTGGCTCTCAGCTATATTTTTCTCCACTTTCAAAAGCACTTTTATGCCCTGAGAGGTTTGTGTTTCCATGGAACTTTTCTTTAGAAAGCAGTTCAAAACACTTATCTGTCATCATTTTGGTTAATTCTCATAGCTCACTGTGATGTCTCCAGCTAGTGAGTTCTATAGTGAGAGTCCCATTTTACATTAAATCTTAAGAATAAAGAGGCCACGTATATTGTTAAAGACATCACAAGAAATAATCAGAAATAAACTTTTACTTTTGAACTCATTATTCAACAGATATTTATTAAGTGTCTCTTTCATCAGGGCTCAAATATGACAAAGTTATTTCCTTTACTTTTTCCCAAATAAAATACATGATGTTTTTGTAATCACATAAAGAGACATAGAGTAGTACTAGCACTGATTTATTATTATTCAAGAGTAGGGACATTTATTTGTGTATGTCTTTGCTTCTATTTCTATTTCTAATTTGTAATAAAATATGTGTAAATCTCACCATCTTCTTAATTGCTTACATTTTGCCAAAATTTTCCCAGCAAACTCTGGCAGGAATAAGATTTAAAAAATATGGTGGTATATGTATAAGTACAGCTGATTCACTTTGTTGTACAGCAAACACTGGCACAACAGTGTGAAGCAATTATATTCCAATAAAGAGTTTAAAAATGTATCAATAAAGTTACATGCTTGCTGCTGAATCTCTACCAATATTTAGTAAACTTAAGCAGATCTTTCAAAAACTTTAACACCTGAGAAATAGAAATTATAATTTCAAGTTGCATAATTTTAGGGTTTATAAAGTATCTTCATAGGTTTTATCTTAATAATCTCAACAGCTCATTAAAATGCATACAATTATTCACATTTTATAAATGCAGAAATTGGAATCAGAAAGTTTAAAATACTTTTAAAGAGTTAAAGGTGTCAATTTTTAAATGTAATAGCTGAAATTAAAATTCAAGTTTTCTTGCTCCAGATCAGTAATTTTTGCCTCTTAATACAAATAATATTTATTAAGGGTTTATAATATGCCAGGAACTAACTGATGTGTTTCATCTCATTTAACCATCACAAAACACTGAAGGGAATAACTTTTAATAGTGTTTCAAGCATATAGAAGAGGAATCATAAGCATGAACCCCATAGCTAGTTGAGGGTGCAGATGGGAAACAAACCCCTGTCTGATTGCGTAGTCAAAACCCATGACTATGGTATCCACATTCTGTCACTTTTTGACACTAATTGAACCAAAAGGGATTAAGCACTGAACGTATAGTTTATTCTTAAAAACCAGCATAGAGCAATTGCTTTTCCGTCCTCAAAAACTCTACTATATGTTACATCCTGGCTGAAGGCAGGGATGTGTCTTTAGTGACTGGCTCATCAAGGCATGACCTGCATTGCAGGAAAAACAGTTTCACCTAAAATCCTCTGAGCATATCGACACCTAAAGCCCCACCAAGCAGACCTATTGCATCATAATCTTTATTTGACTAAGAGCCCCAGGTGATTCTATGCATGTTATTAAAGTTTGGAAAGCACTGCCTTAGTGAATCAGCAACAGCCAAAAACAATTTTGAAAACTCCAGATATATTAAAGAATATTTCAAAGTTATTTTATTTTGATCATTTTTTGTGGCTGTTATTTATAAAGATAAAATGCTTTCCTTCATAATGTCTTTGAAATTGGTGGTGTCCCATAGTTTTATGAATAACAAAACTTGAGAAAACATCTTCTATATTTAGCTCTATTAGCCCTTTTTTACTTTAACCTTTTAGATTTTTTTCTTAAGTTTCACGCAGATCTAGTATATTGATGACAAGGTACATGATATATACCAGCATTATACTTCTGCAATAGAGACTACATGTTGGAAAAAGAGTGAGGGAAATGTTAGCTTAGAAAATTTGAAGCATAAATCAGAAGCTTGTCTCCTTGGGAACATTTAAAATAATATGCAAGAAAATCATTGAATCATAGTGCAGGCTTTTCTTTTATTTGAACACTAAATATAATAATACACTATTCTGTAGAGTGTCATGAATTTTTTACATTTCATTATATCCTTACTTACTCTGAATCTATCTGTAAAAATGATCAGAGCAAATTTTGTCTGTGTATATGTGATTTGTATTTGTTTAGAAAATAAAACAAGAAAGCATTACATAACATTTATATCTTCATAAAGATTGGACACCTAACGGAACAAAATTTTTAAGGAGAAAAAAATGCCAATAATATCAGCCCAATTGATCATAATGTATCTTCTTAATCCACTGTATTATCAAGGATATGTATCTAAGTGTAAAATGATTTACCTTTATTCATTATGTCTCTTAATTTATCTGTTTTGTATCATTTTGAAAGATTATAAAATGTGATGGAGTATATTACCTGTTAAAATAAGACTACATTTTTACCCTTAGGCAGCAAGTTGACAAATGGACATGAATTTTGCCTCTGAGTATTCCATAAGCTGGTATTGTCCTGACATTGCAAAGTGTTTACCACGAAAATCCTTTACATCCATCACCCAGGGCCAGCTTTTGCTAGATTCTAATTCCACTGACATTGAAATCTGAAGTTCTCTGTGAATCATTTATCATGCTTATTAAAATGTTCCATTGTGGATTAGAATAGCAATTCACTATTATTTCAGAGTGCTGCCCAAGGAGTATTCTGTGCAGCAATCTTAATGCTTTATTGAAATAGAACTTTGGTTTTAATAAACGATCTTTGCAAAGGTACCCTGCTTTCAATTATGAAAGGTGATGCTGGTTTTTTAAATCTGGCATCTGTGCCCAAGATTACATAAATCCCTTAGTTTAATATTGCATTTTTCTGTTCTAAATATTCCACTCTCAATATTTTAACATGCATATGTCAATTGGATTAATTAGACTATTGTATAAAGAATATCCTTCTAAATCCTCTTTTTGAAATGGGGCCAACTGATCAACATATAATGAATACTTCAAAATAACAAATATATTGCATATGAATGAAAAGAAAATACAGTTTTTTCATAAGAAATGAGGTATTTGTACAATAGATAGATTTCCAAATAGAACCTATTATTTTGTACAGCAAGCTTCTCCCTAACCAAGATGTGTTACTTTTTTTTCAAAAAACTTTAAATGTATAATAGCGCAATCCACTCTTAGCTCTTTTTCTTTCTTTTCTCTCTTTAATTTCTCTTTCTCTTTCTATGTTTCTCTTCCTCTCATTATCTAATTGCACATGACATTATCTCTTTGATGTCTTTCTAAGAAAAAGACAAATATAATTTTGTACAAGTTCTAATTCTCTGCTCCTACTTGAAACTTGTCACTGTAACTCTGAAGAAACAGTTTTTTATTTTTGAAAGAAAAAAGATTAACTTATAACTTTAAAATTTTAAATATCATAAAATTATAGCTGGTATAAATTAATGTCATGTTTTTTTCTTCTTTTCCATCATGTTTTATTATAGGATATTGGATATAGTTCCCTGGGCTATACAAGATTATGTTTTCTCGATAGTTGAAACATACTAGGATGTTAGGCATTCCCTCCTTAAACATAGTTCCTCCTTAGCCAATAAAGTGATGAAGCTCTAGTTAAATTATTTAGCTAAAGCTATACAGGAAATGAGAGAAAGATACAGAAATATAACTTTTAACTAAAAAATCATAAAGACTTCTCCCAATGCTAGGTTGTGGCTACTTCTTAATTTTTACAGGTCCTTTTAAATACCTGCTTATATTTGTTTATTTTCAACCAGGAAAATTAAATTGGAAGTTAAATATACATTTATATACATTTATATATTAAATAGAGAATTTCTTAAATTAAACTCTGACCCAGTAACTTTATAGCAATTTATCCTACTGAATCAAAGGAGATTGAAGTTTGAAGGGGACCTTATTTCTTTTGCTCTGCAATCTGATATTTTTTAAAATCTTGATGGAAAGTTTACAGGTGAATATGATCTCCATTTATAGTAATAAGCAAGAAACATGACATACAATTAGATTTCTTATGTTAGGAGAGAAGAATGTTAGAGAGTAAAACTTAAAAAGATAAAAAAAAGAGACTTTAATAGTGAATAGTGCGACATACGGATGGCCAAGAGGCACATGAAAAGCTGCTCAACATCACTAATTATTAGAGAAATGCAAATCAAAACTACAATGAGGTATCACCTCACACTGGTTAGAATGGTCATTATCAGAAAATCTACAAACAGTAATTACTGGAGAGGGTGTGGAGAAAAGGGAACAATCTTGCACTCTTGGTGGGAGTGTAAATTGATACAGCCACTATGGAGAACAGTATGGACGTTCCTTGCAAAACTAAAAACAGAGTTACCATATGACCCAGCAATCGCACTCTTGGGCATATACCCAGAGAACACCACAATTCAAAAAGACACATGCACTCCAATGTTCATTGCAGCACTATTTACAACAGCCAGGACTTGGAAACAACCTAAATGTCCATCAACAGATGAATGGATAAAAAAGATGTGGTACATATATACAATGGAATATTACTCAGCTGTAAAAAGCAATGAAACTGGGACATTTGTAGAGTCATGGATGCACCTAGAGACTGTCATACAGAGTGAAGTGAGTCAGAAAGAGAAAAACAGATATCGTATATTAACACATATATGCGGAATATAGAAAAATGGTACAAATCAACTGGTTTGCAAGGCAGAAATAGAGACACAGATGTAGAGAACAAACATATGGACACCAACTGGGGGAAGTGGGGAGGGTTGGGGGGGGAATGAACTGGGAGATTGGGATACCAAATTTTACACTCTAAATACATGCAGTTTATTGTATGTTAACTGTATCTCAACAAAAGTTGTTAAAAATAAAAAAAGAACATAGGTTAAACTCACACACAAAAAAGGAGTGAATAGTGCATATAGAGAGGTAAAACTGAGGGAGGCAAGTGGAAACAAGAAAAGTTGTGTTTGAATGAAAGTAATCCAGACTTCTAAAACCATTAAAGCACAACTGTGTCCCCATCTTTACCCTCTTTTGTTTTCAAAGTGGAGAGTCACTGGGTTTTGTTTCATAAAATTGCTCCATCTAGAAAAGGTGGGTCTAAGTCCCATAAACGTGGAAGAGAGAGGCACCTGTGTGTGCTGGGTGTCCTTTTCCACTCCAGAGTGAACACAAAGCAATGGATCTAGAAATTGCCCTAAGGACTTCATGTGTTCACCCAGGCTCCACAAGAGAATATCCAGAACTTCCACAGCAAAATTCAAAGAAAAAAAAAAAAAACAATCTAAAGAAAAGATAAGCATAAACAGCCCATAATGTAGTTTTTGTGCCATTTGACAATAATGGATTACAGTTTTCACTCCCAATTTCTGAATTTGGACTTCTGAGAGGCAGAAGAGCTTCCAAAGGTTTACACAATTCTGACACACATCCCATTCCCCAGATGTAAAAATGAAAATCATGAGACATTTGATATCCTATGTATGTAAAAACCTGATGGTAAATAACGGGTAATTACAAACAATTTATAAGAGAGAAGGTTGAATAGACAATCAGTTCAAAAACAGCAATTATAAAAGTAAACAGGATACTCTTTTCTGAACAGACTAGGTCTATCTAGAAGTTGTTTTTATTAGAAATTATTTTTCCTATAGTCACCATCGTTACAGGATGAATGAATTACCAACTTCACACCTCCAAACAAGGTGACTGTGCATATATTTCAATTTGTGCTATGTTAAAACTGTCAAGTTGAAACTATTCCCTTTCTAGCTACATATATTCAAGGTCCTCTGAGAGTATTTGAATGGTGATGACTCAAATTATAGCTAATTAAATACCTGAAAGAAAATGAAGGTTTAAATAAGAGAACCTGATAAGAGGAGGAAAATTGCCAAATTGAAGTAGAAGTTTGATATACGGATGTCTTTCATAGAACTTCCTATTACATAAGTAACAATTAAACTCAGTAACAATTTGTTTTTAAATAACTTTCCAGTAAAAAATACAGCTATAATTGCCTGACAGCCTTATTAAGAATGCAAGAATTGAGTCATATAGTGCTAACATATTTTTCCATCTCTGCTTCCAATAAACTGTCCATAGAAGTTTGGAGTTTCCCCTTTATGTTAAGTATCAGCCTGAAGTTGAAGAAAATGACTTGATTGTAAATATCAATTTGGCTGATTTTTATTAGAGATATTTTTATGCTTCTGTTTCACAATATGCATGTACATAAAGAAATTCATTTACTAGGCACCCAATTGCCTCTGTAAGAGAATAAAATAAATGAATTTGATTCCAATTCATCCAAATCATCTAAAGTATATGAAAAAAGGCCAGAAATGCAGTATTGGAATTACATTGCAATACAAAAATAGGCTTTTGAGAAAAATTCTAGAATTTTTGTCTATACTCCACCACATATTAAATATGATGGAAGATTTATTTCATGATTTTCAAGATTAATTGGTATGTTGTGAAGATTTATGGACATTAGCACACTGAAAACAACCAGATCTTTCTTTTATACTTCTACTTACTTGGAAAGCTTTCAAGAAATAAGTTCCAAAGAAATTGTAATTACTAACTGTTAAACTGGAAATTTTATAAAATCAGATTTTAAATAACGAGAAAAGCATGTAGCATACAGATATAGCAGTGTTCAGTAGAAAATTTATAGCCTGAAATTTCACGTTAACAAAAAATGAATTTTTTTTTTCACTCTTGGATTGAAAGGTTAAAAAAATAATATATTTTATCGGCATTCTCTTACCTGAAGGATGTTGAATTGGTACACTTCTACAAAGATTCAAATGTTTTAATTTGCTATTTCTCCTAAAATTCTCTTGTCAGGAAAATATTAGAGTTGAATTTCCTTACATTTTTCATGAAGCATTCTGTTAGAAATGACTCTTTAACATCCAACATATTTGTGTTTAAATTACATATGCTAAGAAATACCTTGTCCTGAAAGAAATTTATGAAAATAAATTAAAAAAAATTTTAAGTGGAATTTTTTTCATGTACCATTTTAGGATAAAAAATAGGCTGGGGGAAACTTACTGACAAAATGACAAACTCAAAACACTATAGGTTTTTCTTAAAACAGTGTAAATTAGTGTTCTATTTCTATCCATGTGAGTCAAATAAATTCCTTTGCTTTACCCTATCCAAAAGCAAGATAGATATACAGGAATAGTTAGAATTGGGGACAATTAACTGAGAAAACTCAGATTGGTGCCCATGTTCCACCACTTAAAAATGTTGAGTAATTTACCTAATTTCTCTGAACCTTAGTTGCCTCATAGGTTTGTTTAAGGATTAGCTAAAATAAGGCACAAAGTTCTAATTGTGCCCAGTGCATGGTAACTTTCTCAGGGTTTAAAGTATGAAAAATGTTTGGATTAGTTTATTTTTATGCTATTTATATCTTCTCAAAACTTTTTGTTCACTTGCTATGTGGCTGAGAGAGCTGAATTGGATTTTCCTTCTATTAATGTCTTTCTATGTTTCCTCATATTCCTATAAGTTTTAATTAAAAATTACTATGTTGTGTATTATGGTTTATGAATATTTTAACATTTCTCATTTTAAATTATATACTTTATCTTTAAGCATTGAACACCCTTGCCTTTTTTAAGGTATTTTACCCTAATTTTAATTTAGTTTTATTTAAAGATAGCAAATCCTAAATTCAGTCTGGTATGATTTGCTCATTTTGCAAATTTCCATCTCCCTGGGAAATTATACCTTTTAATATAACATATGAGCATGTTTTCTTTATAACCTATTTTTCCTTTTCTTTTTAGAGGTTGATTTATCCCAGTTATGCTCATTGCTGTCACAGATTATTTGGGTGACATTTGGTTAAATTAAAATTTAAATTAAATTAAAGTTAAATTTTTTGCTGTTTATTTTTCTTTCAAAATTTTATTATATATCCTATAGTGTTTTCTTTCCCCTCCAAGTATATCTCTTCTAGTGTTTTTTTAAGAACTTTAGGATTTGTATTTTTCTCTTACTTTTGTATCCGAATTTCAGTTTGGCTGAATGTAAAATCTTTTTATTACCCTTTCCTTCCCTATCTTCTTTCCTTCATTTTTCCTTCTTTTATTCTTTTGTTAAATTCCTTCTGTCATGTGTGTGCACGCCTGTGTATAGAGAGGTATTTTTGTAGGCTTTTCTCTGGTCTCTTTAACTAAATTTAATTCCAGATTAATTTGAATAAAGTGTGATTATTTGATCATTTTCTCTGTATAAGTGATTTGAAATTTTGCTTAGTTACTAGAAAATCTTTCTTTTCATACCTTTCATCAACACTACTTTTTTTGGAAATGTCTCATTGTTGACTGCTCTGTGTTCTTAGATTTGTAAGTATTACTTGTTATTTCATAACAAATTCATGAATTATATGTTTAAAAACTTTAGAATAAACCAAATAGGTATATGATAGATCTTTATCTCTATTCTACATCATGCATCTGTTTGATCAGATCTATATTTGAACTCTTTGGTCATTTCAACTTCTGCTTACTTATTCTGCATTGAGCAACTTGTATCTCACATTTTGTTTTTTATAATAGCACTGTTTTTTCTTTTATTTCTTGAGTTCTGTTGTTTATGTTTTATCTCTTCTATAAATTGTGTCTCTCCATGTGCTTTTATTGTACAAAGAGAATTGATTCATTGAGTTTTTTTTGTTCAATTTATGTTGGTATTTGGTCAAAACTTTTATTTTTGCTCAGTGATACCATTCCTTATTGATGACCATCATTTGCCAACATTTTGATTTTTCTTTTCTTGCCCTTCCTTTTTCCTACTCATCTCTTCATTTTTTTTTTTCTCCCTTGTTATATATGCACAGATTCCATATTGATTTTAGGTTAACTATTGCACTTTTTTGAATGAGATAAGTTCTGGCTGGACCAGCTCTTAGTAAAATGTTCATGTTGGGGAAAGGTCAGTAACACTTTATAAGATACTTAAAATTTGCCTTATGAAACAAAGTTGTTTCAGCGACTGATACATCTTAATCTTCACTTCTCCTGTCAACATAATAGACACTTTATGAACCTCACAGCCATTTTGAGTGAGATTTTCTTAGTAGTTGAGTATTGAAGTCACTCAGATGATTAAATTGAAAGAATGAGAATGGGGAAGGTTCCCATTCTTGTTGCAGCAGCATGTAGAACCAGTCTAAGATAAGATAGCAAATCTGTAAAGAATTAGGGATCTTGGAGTTAGCTTTGATGCTCAAAGTAAAGCTCTCTTTGCTTTGACATGAGTGGAATCCTATGTCTTATCCCTGATCCCTTTCCTTTTATTCTATCAAAGTCTTCCAGTAGCTAACTTGCCTAGAGTCAGTGCTCACTCTACACACATATATGTGTAGAGAAACAGACCTACCCAAGACAAGAGTATAGACAGACAAGCTAGGTCCACCAGAGCTTGTTATTACACACATGCCCATTTTAGTAACAAAAAGCATAACTCTAAAGACAAAAAAAAGAAAAAGAAAAACTATCAACAAATTCATGGATTTGACTGTGAACACCTGAAAAATTAAAAGAAAAAGATGAATCAGAAAATATATGCAATATGTATGATATATTTGTAAGAAAGTGCTTAATCACACTAGCAGAAAAAAAGATAAAGTATATATCAAAATAATTTACAAAAAATGAAATGTAAGTGCCCAATTCAGATATATGATTCTATGTTGGTGCTCAATTGTATGTGCATTTAAACAATTTGTGTAAAAAATGGGAATAAATTGTGCTTTTTAAAAAATTTTGTCCAATATTCAAGGGTACTGTATATAGTACATTCTTGATTGAAATAAACACAAGTAGTCAGTTTATCAATACATATCAATATTTTAAAATATTTATACTATTTATACATTCAACGTTTAGAATCTGAATAAGCAAAAACATCTGGCCTCTTTCAGGTAGGTTATTCAGGGACTGTCTCTCTGAAATTCAAATTATGTTCTTTCCCATTCAAAAAGCTAGTTGCTCTCAGAGGCTTTCAAAAAGTGGAAAATCCTTAGCAAATATTCTGGGTCTTTCGTAATGTACTATCAGTATTAGACATTATCATTCCACATACATTATTCATTTTTGATTTAACAGCTCATTTAGGCTTTAAAATAAGCTGGGCTTTTATCTTTCCTACCATGCTACCATTTAGTCCATAGTTACTCATTTTTTTCTCTTTGCCTAGAATCTTCTTTTTTAAACTCATTCCTGTCTTCCCTATCTGAAATCCTTTCTGGTCTACTAAGACAAAATTCCCACAGTCTTCACCGCCTAAGTTATTGGCTACTCCATGCTTTTAATATCTCAGGTTGAAAAATCCTTGAAAGTATTGTTGACTCTTCTCACAAAAAGTAAATCCAATGTATCAGCAAATCCTGTCATCTTGCTGTGAAAGTGGATTCTGAATCTGAACAGAGCTCACAGCCACCACTTCTGATAAATGCTCATCCAAGCTACCATCATCTCAACTATATTATGAAATATACCTCTTAATGAGTCTATTTACTCTCTTTGGTTTAGGTCCTTGGTGGCAGTAAGAATGAGTCTGTTAAAACACACATCAGGGCATGCTATTCTTTTACAACCTTCAATTGCATTTCTATTTCACCCAACAAAAAAAGGACCAATGATTGAATAAGGCTTAACAGTCCCAATATGAGCTGATGTTATTTACCTCTTTGACTTTCCCTCCCACTCCTCTTCTTCCTTTCTGTCTTACCTTTAGCAACACTGGGTTTCTTGCTCATTTGTACTCAGGCTGGCATAATTCCACTTTAGTGCCTTCAGGGCCTGTTTTGCTACTTCTTCCATATTTTAGTGTTACTGTGTACTTGTTTTTCACATCTACCTGAAACAAGTGGCAGGGACTGAATCATGTTTACCAAACCATCCCTCACAGAAGCCATGACTACCATGTGTAATTTCTAACTTTTCCATAAAATACTGGTTAAATAGATTTTAAGTGAACTTGGGTTCAAAGCAGTTAAATGTGGTCCCACATTAATTCTGAAGGTCCCACACAGAGTTAATACTAGAGAGAGAAAGGTGTCCTGATCTCTTGATGGCAAGTCAAGCAGCTGTCCTGTTCTTTAACCCCTTGTAGGAATTTATATTGAAACACTGAGTCAGATTTGCAGCACGGTTCTCATTAACTGACTTCTTTTCTTCATAGAGCAATGATCTCATTAAAAGAAAACTGACACTCATGGGGTTTCCATATGGACAAGTGGAAAAATGCAGATGTCATTTAGAAGAAAACTTCCTGTAAAACTTCCTGCACTCCCCTCTGAGTTGCTATCCTCAGGATTTGCTGCTGTCTTTAATAACCCTCTGTGTATGCGTATGTGTGTGTATGTGTTTCTGTAGGTGTATGCATGCATTCCAATGTATTCAAGAGAGAGGCATCTTTAAAATATCAATATTTCTTTCCTGAGAAAAACAATTGTAGGGTTAGCTACCTATGTGGAATTTTAAAATCTATCCCCATTCCTCCACCCCATTTTTTTCTCTCTGTCTCTCATTTCACTTTATTCTTACTCTCTTATTTTAAACCCTATTTTTCTTGCCTTAGTTTATTAGAATCCGTTTGGTGACAGCATCAAGATGGCTAAATATTACAGAAAATCATCTCAGACTTTTTTTTAGACATAGGGCAGTTTACAAAGGAATGTTAAATAAGCAATGAATACAGGACATTTATTTTGGAAATATTTCATATTGACTGACCATGCTGTGTTTGCCTTCAATTAAACATTAGATGAAAATGACTGTTCACTAACCCTTTCAAACAAACAAAAAAATGACAGCTTTAATATAATGTTTAACCTATCAATTCTTCTGAATTTTTGTATCATGTTTGAACTACCCACTATTAACACTCTCAGAGCAATAATAGAATATATTTAAAAAATACATTAAGTAATGTTATTTTGGTACAGAATGAAATGTTAATGAATGTTATTGATGTTGTTGTTTTACATTTGTCTTGACACCAGATAGTGAGCTTTGCCAAGAGATACAGAAACGTAATTGTAAGCATTTTGAATTCATATAACCTCACACATTGCTCCATCATTTGTTTAATTGACTTAATTTGAATGAAAAAGTTCCCCTGCCCTTTACAAAGTTGCAGTCTAACTGTAGAGATATTGTTGAAGATTAAGCTTCTTTCTTTTAATAACATAGTAAAAATTGATAATTTGAAATTTCCGAGTCCAAAAGAGATTAATTCAGGTTTTATGTCAAACATCCTAGTGAGGTTTATAAAATGTTTCAGAAATAGAATGAGGAATGTACAAAAGGATAACATGTGTAAAGTGCAAAGAGAGAGATCTGCACAGGGCATCATGAATCATGAAAATAAACATAAGGACAAAGACTACAAGAAAATAGACCCATGACTACATTACTTTGCCTCATCTCTGTCAAAACTTTATTTAAATAGTAATGATTTGCACAATGCTTTACTAGTGCTTTAACATAGATAATATTCTTAATAGAACAAGACATCAGAAATAACACTCAGAATTCAAAGAAAATATTTCATTATTCAAATGGTTGCCCATATATAAACCCTTTTAAGAATTTATGGTAAAATATTTAAAAGAATAGTATTTGGGGACATGATGATGATGGTGATGGTGATGAAATCCCTTCACTTATGCCGTATAGCATAACAAAATCATGGGAGTGATACCCCATCCCATTTGCCATATTCTGTTGATTAGAAGCAACATTCAGGTGTCACCTCCATTCAAAGAGGGGAATGTATACCACTCATCAGGGTGTGTGTCACCCTAGGGTGTGTCAGCCACATATTAAAGATCTTAGGACACATGAAAGATATTTAGAATGTGGCTTACAACCAACATCATCATATTCCTTGGACTCCTTTGTAACCGGAGATCTCCTTTGACTCATTGTGGGGTTTTTTAAAGTGTTATTCTTCTACACTTAGTACTGAGCCCCTAAATTGGCTATATAAAAATTGTTGAAATTGTGTTTACCTTCCTTAGAGGAAAATTAAATTTGGATGATAAAGAGTTGTCTTAAAATGATAAAAAGCAAATGGATTTTAAAAGTTAAGCCATTGTACATTTTGGTGAAGTACTATTTGGCTATATATCTCACACTCATATATTCTGAGGAGATACTGAGGGAAGCAAGTTGAGATTGAGTAAAAAAGGTGTTCATTATATTATTATAATAATAGTAAAACATTGATAAAATCTAAATGTCAGGCAATTAATTGAGTATGTAACTATTGAATAAATTGGGCTAAGTAGAGTATATTAAGATACAGAATTTTTCTACAATTATTCAAACATTATCTATCAGATTTCCCCTTACTGGTACTTAAGGATATCTCGGGCAAATGGTATAACTTTTACTTGTTAACTTTAAAAATTCTTCATATCATGTAAATGCCTAATTTGCTTAAATCACAACTTTAAACTCAAACCCAACTTTCCCAGATTCAAGTCTGATTGTGGATTCAAGATCAGCCAAAAAGGAGAGGAAATGATATGATCTGATCTTTGCTAGTCTTGACAATGCTCTTTTTTCCCAACCCTTCTGCTTCTGTTTTTTTTTTTGTTTGTTTGATGTTGAAGACAGTTGGGGTTAGGAAAGCAGGGATGAGAGGGAAAATACCAAATATGTGTTTTATTTTGTTTTGATATTTACTTAGTAGGGGTTAATAGCATTTCTCTTCTACCTCTTAGAATCTGTCCAAATGCTGGTATCTAAGTGTTGGCTATTTAGTAGGGTTAATAAATGAGTTCTTCAGAGAATCATTACAAGATATCTACAGTGCCCCCATTCCCTGCTTTGAACCATGACCTATTACATCTTCTTTCCTGCACCGTTATTACAAACTATTCCAACTTTACTTCTATTTGTCCAATTATCAACCAAGTTTGTGCCTTGATGGACTTGAGGGGAGGGAGTAACTCTGATTATTCTTCCACTCATTCCATTTCTCAATCTCCACTGTAGTGTAGGGGTCAGAGAGTAGGAATAAAGAAAAAAGGGGAAATCAACACCCTTTTGAGACTTTAACAAGCAGGACCCCTGTCCTGTGCCTTGCATGCCATACAAAATATGCACAAAATGATTAAAAATGCAATAAACATATTAAAGGATATGTATGGCTTGCTTATACAAGATCTTGGCTTCATGTTAACACAGCAAGACCTGTAACCTCAAGGCATTTACACTCCTAATACTTCTGAGAACTCAAGGAAACACTTCTCCATCTCTCTTGCTGTGTATCTTTCAAAGAAAAAGTGCCTATATACTAGTGCCTTGAAAGTTTGTATATTCTGTTTCCAGTGTCAGAGTTATACAATGAATACTTTGAATTTCAGATATTTGCATAATGGAAATGCTTCAGTAAGCAAAAATGACTAATTAATTTGTCACATCTTTTCTTTCAGAGAGCGTGAATGCAATAGATTATTGCTTAATGAAGTCCCATTTCCCCTTCCCCCTCTATCCCCCCACTGCCCCAGGAGTGACAAGTTTCTGTTTTCTTGCTTCTCTTGGTGTTTCTATTTGTGATTTCAGAATTAGTGAGATACTTTCAATGATTACAAATAATGAGTAAGAACATTTTTAACATTACAAAATGCATATTGCCCTTTAAATTTGTTTATATGTGTATGTGTATATGTCTAAACATAATGTGCATTATTAAGATATCAGTTCATTAAACTTGGCAACACTTTCCTAGCCTGATAATTTTATTTCTTAATTATTTGAAATATTTGAGATAATATTTTTTAAAACTTATAATTAATGTTTTTATAATAATTTTGAAGTTTTTATATTCATTATTCATAGCATTTAGTCTTTTAATGTTAGTAGATAATTGTGAACAATTTAGAAGAAAAATAACCTTTTGAAATATACATATATGATTTAATTACTCACTTTTAATTTACATTTGTATGTTTATTCACATTTTTATACTCAATACATCTTACTTTTAAATTACTTTACATTATTATTCTTTGAAAATAAGTTATGAAAATCTAGATTATAACATAATTATAGTTTATCTGAAAAGAGGCAAACAGAACATATGAAATAAATACAAAAATATGCATTATGTGTGTGTTTTATTTTATTACTCAAACATAACATGCCATCTATGGAATATTTAAACATGCACAATAATAATTAAACTCAGTTTCTTTTGTGAAATCCATAGCCTCACCCATATTTTAAAATTTTATCATTATGAAGGTATATTTATCAGGTAGGAAAACAGAATAGATGTTATTTAACAATTTGCTACCCTGATTTATGACTTAATAACATTTATAAGTATATCATTTGGCCCTTTATATTGTGTCCTTGCCCCTAGCTTGAAGATCTGAGGGGCACTCATGGGTACAATATCTCTTTATTTAACTAGAAAAGCTTGTTATTCTCTCATTGATTTTTTTTCCCTGAATCCCTGGTTAATAATGATTGACTATCAGTGCCCTCTGTGAGGCGATCATCCAAACACTGGAACATTTTTCAGAAGCATGTTTGAATTCTTCAAGGCTTCCCCACTGCCCAAGTCCTTCATCGAGGTCTAGTTTACTGACTTCCAATCAGTGTTCCTGCCTCAACTACAAGTGCCATCTTTGTATATGTGTTTCTTGCTGCTAGAGCCTCTTGGGCAAGTAGACAGTTGTCCTGAGTCAGGTACTGATAAAATGGCTGCAGCTGAGTTTGATTCTGCAGTAGTAACCCTTGATTCACAGAATATTCACACTTTCTTAATGTATCTCAAATGGAAGGAGTGCAATCTACTATGCTCAGGCAGCTATATTCAACTTGATATTTCTCTTCAACTCATAGGTAGGTACAAGAGCAGATCATCAAGTTGCTTGCCTAGCAGTCTTCAAAGCCACATATTGAATGAGGATCACCCACCTCCAACTGGGCAGGGAAAGAGTAAAATGTTACTACTGAACTGCCCTTCCCTTACTATTTCTCTGCATGAACAGGGAGGGTAGGCATTGAATTAGTGACCAGTGATAGTGTAGTCTCTTCTCACAAATCTTGTTAATTCTTAGAGAAAGGCATCTGGCCCTGATATTGCAATTCTGTATGGGCTCAAATTGGAAGAAGATTATTTTCCTTTTTTCTTTTATGTAGTAGTCACAATTAGTGTCAAACCTCCATTCTATACCTTGTTATAACGGTAAACTAAAGTATGAGATTACTGGGTAACACAAATTATCTTAAAGGAAAATGTGGCTTTTATAAGTTGTTAATTTATCACTTTACAAACAATGTCACAAATTTAACAAACAATTCTTTATATTTTACCAATGGTAGCAGCTTGTGAAAAAGAAAATGTGTCAAGGAAAGAATAAAAATCTTAAATGAATATTATAAATAGCAAAAATGAAAACACTAAGTAACAATTCAAAACCTCAAAAGATGTGGTAAACCTAAAAGAATCATCAGAGCATCACTCGGGTTCTTAAATGATCTTTTGCTTTAAGAAAAAATAATTTTATTTTCCATTCAGAAAGCCACTGCCTATTTTTAAAACTGCATGTCTAGCTTTGACATTAAACTAATACATATTGATTCCTATCTCTCTGGTTGTACTAGAGAATATTGATTCATATGTTAAAAAATTATTGACACCCTTGTCGCAGTGTTTCTGAAATTAATTTTTTAACATTTTCAAGAAAGCACTCATTTATTCAATCAGTAGATTAATGTTCTGACTCCAAAATTCACATTTGTAGGGAATGGGTAGGGAAAGAAGACATCTAGAATACTGTAGAATTTTGTCTACTCCTTAACTTTTCCTCTTTCTGTGCAATCATTTGTCATTTGGGCTCTTGTTACTGTGAGTCTTCAATGTTATGTGGAATAATCGATGGATATTTGACATACATGCTCAGAAAAATAAATCTTTTTCTGTTTATATAGCCATAGTAAAGCATTTTTTTGCAAATATAATATGCCAGGCTCTAGATGTCTGATGTCTAATATCTATTAACTCATTTAATCCCCATGACAACCCTATAATATAGATATTATTTTATAGTTGGACAACTAAAGTACAGAGATATTAGAAGATTTTTCTAAGGTAACAGCCAACAATTGATAAAGGCAGTTTCTGAATCCAAGGGTTTGTCTTGAGAGTCTCCTTCTACTCATAATGTAGTAGTGTCTGTACTAATGAACAAACCTTGAAGTATTAAATAATTGCTTTTGTTGTGGTGGTGGTGATCATTATGGGTTTGTAAAGTCTTTCCTAATTAAAATAAGAATTGTTTTAAAGAATTTATTTAGCTAGGACTTAGTAAAATTATTAAGGAGGAAGAAGTGGAGGAGGAAGAAGAGGAGGAGGAGGACTTGATCCAAACTGAAACAACCAGTTTTCCCTAAAGATTAGAGTGGGAAGAATAATGATTATAGATTTTATAAATAATATTTCTGAAATGAAGTTGGCAATACTAGACCCCTAAGACACAATGATAAAAGTAAAACTAAATTTATTGCCAGTCATGTAACTTAAATTCAAGAAAAAAAGAAGTTTCAAAAAAATTTCAGAGGCATTACACATACAATTGCTTGGCTAGAGATTCTGACAACTTCTCAAGAGGAAACTGAAATTGTAAGTGACTTAGAACTTAGTGGACAAAATTTTAAAGTGTTTATCTTAAGAAGGTTTACTTGAAGATTTTGAGTTGAAAATTTTGTACAATACTCTATTCTAATGCTGGATAACTCAGTGCTTTGGACATGACCAAACACGTGGTTAGTACTAACATATAGATGTTGAATTGAATTGAATCCAATCCCCAACATCCCTGAAAAATTTTTGACAAGTTTACTTAAATTTCAAAATATATATCAGTTGAAAAATTAAAACATTTTTGCACTTGGAAAAAATGTTTCTTATATAATTAGCATTTTTGAAGTTAAGAATTTTTAAAAAGTGACTTAAAATAGTGAAAAATCACACATAATGTTAACAGTTATGTAAATTATTACATTTATGGCAAGTAAGTTAGCAAAAGTCTTTTTTATTAGTTTTTATTGGAGTATAGTTTCTTTGCAATGTTGCATTAGCAAATATCTTAGCATTTTTTAACATCCAAGTCAGAAATTTTATTTCTAGGTATTTATTTTATAGAAGTAATTGTGGATATAAGATATGGCTACAAGAGTGTTCATTCTAATATAGTTTGCAATGGAAAAAATTTCTAAACAACCTAATTGTCTAAGACTAGGAAATTGATTGAATAAATTTTCATAGACCATTGCCATATAATACTATGCAGTCATTGGACATTATGTTGTGGAATAATAATTAATGTCTTGGAAAATGATCATGATTCAATGATAACCAAAGAAGCAGATTACAAAATAGTGTGAAGAAAAATGTCATTTATTTCATATGTATCACATGCCTTGGGTGTTTTTTCTTTGTTTATAATGTTTTACTGTTTTTAAAACTTTTTCTTCAGTGTCTACACTTTGTTAGTTATGATGGCTAGGTCATAATGTGACCTAGAAGTGGTGGCAGGAAGGCCCCTAATCACAGTGACTTAATATAATAAAGATCTAGTTCTCACTTATGCAAATTGCACTGCTTGTCCAAGGGAATCTCAGAGGTAGTGTTCCTCCAGCAATTTGGAATGCTTTGGTCTTCTGGCTGCACAATTTCAGCATAAGATCTTCTCTATAACCACAATGGCAAAGAAAGAGAACCTGGAACAATACACACAAGCTCTTCACTGTCTCAGCAGAAACACATATTCCCTTCTGTTCATGGTCTAAAGGCTAAAATTTGTCACATGGCCCCACCAGCTGTAAGGGATTTGAGAAGTACTGTCATTCATCTATTGATTCAGAAACAAAGGGTAGACATTCATGAACTCTAGTAACTGAAAAGAAACAGGAATCAATTATTATATACATATTTTTTAAAAATCTTCAGAAGCTATATTTGGATCAAGAAGGAAAGGGAGCATAAACTCATTCCTTGGTAAGATAGTAAAAATATTAACAGTTCTAAAGGGTAAAACATATATTTTCAGCTTATGTATTGCAAATGTTTTTAACCCCAACAGTCAGATTCAAATATGAAAGGTCAATTTAGCATCTTAAAGGTGGGAAAATGGGAATTTTGTCTTAATTTCAGGCATAAAGCAAAGTGATTCATTTATACATGAACATATACATCTGTTCTTTTTTGGATTCTTTTCTCTTATATGTTATTACAAAATATTGACTATAGTTATATGTGCCATACAGTAGGTCCTTGTTGGTTACCTATTTTATATGTAGTAGTGTGTACAAATTTTTTCTTTTCCTTTTCTTCATTCAGAGGAGTGACTTTGCCCAGTTTAGAATGAAAGTGACTTTCTCTAGTGCAGAATGAGTCCACGCTGAAGACAAATGTGTTATATGAAGACAATATCTCTAGTAATGAAAGAAGGTGAAATACAGTTTTTGTTGTTTTTGCTGTTGTTAATGACTCACTGTATTAAAATGCCCTGATTTTAATGGATCATTAAGGTGCTTTTTGATTGAACATAAAGGGCTTTTGTGATAAATGTTTGGAAGGGACATCATAGGTATTCAGGGGATAATTAAAAAAGAAATGAACCGCCCCAATATTAGGAGATCTCAGCCTGGGATGTCTTCCAGTTAAGCTGGCAAGAAGAGTGACCACTGCTTGAACTTTGCTGGCTCAGAGTCCACTCCAGCTGATATCCTTGTCCTCAAAACATGGAAAATTAAATTTGCCTGGATTCCAATAGTGGCACTAAATGCCTGTTCTTGTGAGTGGAAAATTCATTTTTTCTGTCAAAGTGTTCTTCCCAGCCATCTGCTCAATGGAAATGATGCCCAATCTATGTCATGATTGTTTTACAGTGTTACCTTTGGGGCACTTCATAAAGATTCCTCCCAGTAACAACTTCCTGTAGGAAAATTTAAGAACCTTGGTTATTGGGGAGGAGCTCCTTAATTTAAATATGCTAAAAGCCATGAGCTAGAACATTATAGAAAGGCAGTACTATCCTGTTTGTTGCAGGCTACTTTATGTGATGCTGCATGTTTTGCATCAAGCTTCTTTATGATTTTTTTGGGGGGATTAGTATGCCCCAAAGTATTTTACAAGACATTGGTTCCCAACTGTAGTATGTGTCAAAATCATCTGAAGAGTTTGTAAAAACCAAGATCACTGGACCCTGGCCACAGAGTTTCTGATTTAGTAGGACCAGAGTGGATCCTGATATTTATATGTCTAACAATTCCCAGGTCATGCTGATACTTGTGGTGACACAATTGGAGAAGCACTGATATAACATAGAAAACACAGAAAAGATTGTTTTATTATGCAGTACTCTGTAGGATAATATTTACCTGAATTTTCCATTCTGGGTACCACAGTCTTTACTGCAGTGGCCTAAACTAGTGTACTTTGTTTAAATATCTATTTATTATCTTTTGCAGACATTATTAAAATTTAAAACAGATTCATCACATTTTATCAAATCCTAACCATTGAGTTAGAATATACAATTTACTTTTTTAAAAATTTATATAGGTATATATACATGTGTGTGTGTGTTTGTATATATGTATGTGTGTACATATATACATATGTATCACATATAATTTTGTCTGTACATGCATCTTTATCAAAATATATGAACTCTAAAATTAGTACAATTTATTTTAATTGTAAGCTCAGTTTAGATGTGATTTAAGGATGTGTCTATAAGCTGGTGAGTCTTCATTTTCTCATTTGGTTCTGGATAATTCACTGACACCATGGTCTTTTGTGAGCCATATAATTTAATTTGGAATAGAAACATAAAGATATCTTTATCATTCTTCCTGTCTCATTCCCTTCTTATTTTTATAGAACATTTTTTATTTGATTTCAGAGAAATCTCCCTCTTTCTGCAATTGTTGCTCTTTCATCTTTCAAATGTGAGTTTTGTTTTGATAATTCTATCTCTTTTGCATTAATACAGTTATTAACTATGCTAAAACTTTCAATTTATACTCTTCAAAATGCTAGCTACAGTGTTGTTGCATCTTTCTTTTAAATATTTTTCTGGTCTGAATTATAAGGTATTGATCGTTATGGTGCTGGACTGATGGAAGGGGTTTACAGCCCTTGGATTTTTGGTGGAAAGGGAGCTCTTTCAGGTTGAATGCTAATTGAACAATCTTTCCTCCTAGTTATAAATAAATGACTGATTTTTTTTGTCCTAAGATGAACAACCACCCCCCTTGCTGTGGTCTCTTGTAATTGGTTATGTTAATAGCACAATGCATGATGCATATTAGAAACTGTCTAATTTTTCAAGTCATGATAATTTGTTTTGTTGAAAGACTTATATAAAGTTAAAATAAAAGAGAAGAACATACTGAAGAATTCACTGTGACATGTGGCTTACATAAAAGAAATAAAAAGAAATCATTACATGGATTATAAGTTATTTGGAAAGAATTTCATTATGTTTTCTCTAGCTTCTTTGAATTTTTACAGTTAAAGAAATAGATTATCTTTTTAACAGTTCTGTTCAAAATAATTTATTTGCTAATGAATATCACATATGAAACAAACAATTCCATTTTTTCTTGATCCTTTCTCTGTAATGTTAAAACACTAAAACCATTTTTTGTTAATTTATAAACAAATAAACAAGGCTTGTATTTTCCTTTTTAAGAAGAATGTATTTTTCCAGAAGAAAAATGCTCATTTGGCTATATAAATATATATATGTATATCTGAAGCTAATAATATGTCTTCAATCTCTGTTGTGTTGGATTGGTTATTGTGTTTGTTGGGAATGAAAAAATCTTTAAAATTTGTTCTAAATAATTTACAGTGTCTTCTTTACCATGTTGCTTCCATATTGAACTTCTCTAGTACAAAAAAAGCAAAGCAAATAAGTTCAAAATTAACAGCAAGCCAAACTGTCCATAAACATGAAATCTCTGGACATATAATTTCTTAATGATTAAAATTTCTAAAGTCCAGAGTTGCAATTATAAACAAGCTTTAGTTCATGGTTTTCATGTCATTAGAATAATTATTGTTTAACCACTGCCCTCTTCATAAAGTAGAAAATAAATGGTTTCAAACAAAACTCATCATTCAATTTGTGGTTAATTGATATAATTATAGTATATTTTGTCATTTTTTTCTTTCTAAACTGATAATAATGTGAAATATTTGACAAGCTAGTTTATAGACTAGAGGAAAGCATGTTCTCTGGTTTTTAAATTTTACTTACAGAAGTTTTCAGTTTTTCATATATGCTAGGGGAAATTTCATATAAATTTTGATGTTTTTTATTGTAGTATTTTTCAGAGATTTATGGTAGACTTAGATCTGTATATTATTTGTCTCAGTAAATAATGATTGTTGATGTATACATCATACCTGTTTTCTGAAAATTCTAAAATAACATTAATTTTGTAATAAGTTCATAATTAATAATAACATTTATTTCATAATATTTTGATTAATCCATAGTCATATGGCTCAATTTTTGACATTTAGGAATTAATCTAAAGCAGTTGTTCTACAATGGATTAATTTTGCTCCCTAAGGTAATTTTAGCAATGTCTACAGAAATTTTTTGGTGTTACAACTGGTGGTGGGGGTGGGGGTGGGGGGGAAGGGATTGTTGCTAGTGCCATTTAATGAGTAGAGGCCAAGGATGTGGCTAAACATCCTATAATGAACAAGACGTGCCCCCCCACTAAAGAATTATTTGCCTCTAAATGTCAACAGTGCTGATGTTGATAAGCCTGATTAAGAGTACCTCGCTCAATGCAGTCTTTAACCATAATAAAGTTTGAAATCATATACGAAACTATTTATCCTTTCAGCACGTTCTTATATTAGCATCAACTTATGCTGAGATGGTTAGTCATTCTGTCTACTTTGTCTTCTTCTAATTTCCCTGACAATTATGATACGTGTGAAAACCCTGAATCTTAGCTGCGAAGACAAGTTGAGGAATGGAAATAAGATCTCACTCTTTTGGAATAGGTATCTACTTTCTGTGGGTCAGCAATGCATAACTGTGATGTTCACTACCACTGTTTTCACTTTTGATTTGCTTTTTTTTTTCTGTGTGATTGCATGATGTGTGAGATTTTTAACTTTTATGGCATAGATGGTTTATTAGAACCACAAGAAACGTCAAGTTGCTGCTCATCTCTTTTATTACACTCCAATTTACAAATGAAGATGTAATTATTTGGAAAAAAATCAAGGTTAGTCACAATTCAGATACAAAAATGTGATTCACTTCCCTTACACTTTTTCTTTGAGGGACAAAAAAAGAGACAGCAAAATTAAGCTGAAAATTCAAAACAGCACACGTATACAATTAATAGAGGGAAAATGTGTTCTATTTGCATGGAGAGAGAGAAAGAGCAACCCATCATTCTATTCTGAGGTAATTTTCACTGATGAAGGCATATTCATGATCTGAAATCTGGGCTTGGGGCTTAGCCATGGGTTATAGAAATGCATAACTACATAGAATTTTATTTAAAAGGAGGCTTAATGTCACTGGCACAAAACTGAAACTGTGTTGTTATACTATACTGAAATTTTTCTTTCCCTGTCTTTATCATTAAATTTTAGGAGGTATAATTGTCACCCATCTCCTATGACAATTAACAGTGCTTGGCTTGGGAAGAAGTCAAGATTTTGAAGGACAGGACCTTTGCAGCTCAGGAGATTTCAGTGTCTCTAGTACAAATGATGAAAGAATATGTACGTTATGTATCCATTTCATCTGCTTAAATGGCCCCCACAAATACCCTAAGGAGGAGGCCTCGGCAGCTCTTAGTCAAGGATTAAATTTTTAGCCTAAATAAGGACAATCAATGTTTCTTAACTGAGAGTTTGTAATTAGGACACAGAATAACTGAGTAATATAAACTTAATATTTATAAATGACATATATTTTGCCATGTGTACAGGAGCTGAAAAAATGCCCAAAGAGAAGAGACTGAAGAAGTTACAAGGGGATAAACAGGAAAAAGAGATAGAAAGTCCATGACACTTTCCAGACTCTTGTAGGTTCTGAAACCAGATCAGCACACCTGCTTTGTTTTCAATGATATCCTTTAAATCTTCATAACAATGCTACTTCCAGCATTTTAGCTATACCATGCTATTTTGTGTTACTTTCTAACAAAAGAATTCTAATAAAGTCTGTAATAATAATGTTAATGATAATGTTCAAAGAATACTAATTCTATATTAGGCAACATTCTAATATACTTACAAGATTTTTCACACCTACTGCTCTCCAAACCTATGTGATAGAAAAGTCTTTTCAATTTCAGCAATGAGTTAAATACTTATATTAAAACTATCATTAAGAAAGGAAATAAAATATACCACTAAAGCTTGATGTTTTATATTGATTTAATTTTTTGCATAGGCCAGAGACAGATAAATATCAATGCTCACAGTTGGAACATTCAAAAATCATTTAGAGGTTTGCATGAAATGTGAAAGTCACGAGAACTTTATCAGCAGCTTTTTGTTTTGTTTTTATTTTTTATTGGAGTATAGTTGATTAACAATGTTGTGTTAGTTTCAGGTGTACAGCAAAGTAATTCAGTTATACATATACATGTATCTATTCTTTTTCAAATTCTTTTCCCATTTAGGTTATTACACAATACTGAGTAGAGTTCCCTGTGCTATACAGTAGGTCCCTGTTGGTTATCTATTTTAAATGTACCAGTGTATGCTGTAGTCACTGTATAGCATTATGTATCTAAATTTGTCAGTGTAATTAATTTGAATTCATACACAAGCATTTCCTTATCTCCTCCTCTACACCCACACATTCATGCACAAACACTAAAAACCAGTATACATTATGTATATTGTATATATATTACATATTATAAATATAATATTTATAGTATAAAAATAAGATTTTATTATCTATATTGCATATGTAATATATGCAATGTACATAATAACACCTGGGGCTTGGGAGATATTTCAAAATCAAAATAAGGAGAATTTCTTTCAAAAAGGCAGAGCATTTTTTCTCTCCTGACCTTTTTTTCAAGTAAATATCCTATAATTCAAAGCATTACTTAGAGGAAATCGTTCATAATGAAAGCACATGGTAAAATTTTAAAGTGCATTCTGTTCCCAAAAATGCAAGATAGTGCCTAAAGAAAGTTGTTTTTGAAAAATGATTCAAATTGATGCTATTGCATAATTTCAATACAAGTTGTTAAAATAAAAAATAACGCTATAATAACTTAGTAATGGAGGTGCACAAAAAATTCAGAATTCAGGCAGTCCACAAAATCTTCATCAGGTAATGTACTTAGCAACCATTCTGAGGTAGGGCCGTGCTTGGGTTCGAACTGTAAAGAAGAAAGGCACAAGCTTGGTCTCCTAAGGCTCATGATGTGTTTTCTGGTCAAGAAATAGTGAAAACAATAGAGATTAGAAAACTAAAAGGGGAGATTGGGTATAATGATTCCATAAATCCAAGTGTGAGAAAGTGGAATCCAGGAATCAAAAAACCCCTGACTTTTTATAGATGATAGCAGAAACTTTCTTTGAATTACTGGCTATTCTGAGGCTCACAGATAGAGCTGAGTGGGAACACCTGATTCAAATGATGGGTGGGTTATTAGATTCAAATGATGGGTTGTTTATACTAAACTGTATAAATCAGGAATCATTATTTTGGATCTTAGATCTTTTAAATTTTAATTGTTATGATGGTTAATTTAATGTGTCTACTTGGCTAGGCTATGGTGCCCACTTGTTTGGTCAAATACTAGTCTGGATATTGTTCTGAAGTTAATTTTTCAGGTGGAATGAACATTTCAGTAGTGGACTTTGAGCAAGTCAGATTATCTTCCATAATATGAGTGGGCCTCATCCAATCAGTCAGACACCTTAAGAATAAAGACAGGTTTCCTAAAGAAGGAATTTTCCTCAAGACCACATAGGAACCCTCCCTAAGTTTCCAGACTGCTGCCCTGGAGGCTTCATACTCAGGAATGCAATATTAACAATTTTTTGAATGTCCAACCTGTTAACCATCCCTATATATTTCAGACTTGCCAGCCCCCACGATTATTGAACCAATACATTAAAATATAATCCCCTCTCTCTCTCTTTCTTCATATATATAATTTTTCTCCAATAGGTTCTGTTTCTATTACAGGTTCTATTTCTCTGGAGAACCCTGACTAATGCAATTGCATGTTTTGCTATATCCATGTGTGTTCCTAAAAATCATCATATCAGTGTCCACATTTTCTCTTCCCTGTGCCTTCCAGCAAGGTGAGATGTGATGCTCCTCTCCTTTGTGCCTTTGGCAAAGAACTTTTCACTATTCTCCTCCTCCCCTTGGGTCTTGATTAAGGCAATTCTCTTGCACACAATTTTGTGCCTATAAAACTGTATCCCCAGATGCTTTCAAAATATACTTTGATATCTTACAGAACCATTTTTTAAGAGTTGGATCAGCTAGTGTTGTGTAGGTTTCTAGTTCTATCCCCAGTGTCTACCCTCCAGCAAATGTTGCTATCATTTTTAAACCAAAAACTTTTGTGAGTCACAAGCGCTCAACAAAAGATCCTTTAGCTCAATAATTTTAAAAAGCTTAAACTATTTGATCTCAAAAATACAAAGTATTTTAGCTTACCAAAAAAATGAGGAACAAACTGATAGTACCATCTGCTACTTTCAAAGTCTTTACTGTTGTCAATATGACAGTTACGACAGTAGCACTAAATTGGTTGGGATGGTGACCGGGGGTTCTCTACTGTGTAATATCATTTGTGTATTCTGCAATGGAAATACTGTTTCAGGTTTCTATGTCCTTTTCTCATTAATCCTTCCCTACTGCTAAATTTTTACAAACAGTAAAAAAATGTTCAAAGCATTCACATGTTGACATATACTGATGTTTGTGTGGCATGTCTCTTGATGTTTGGGCAATGTGTTAAACAAATTGCACAACAAGTAAGTAGAAACTGGTTGCAGGATGTTGTTTATTTTCTCAGCTCAAGGTGGTTGCTTCTAGATTTGAGTCTGTGATTCTTAAAAAAGTATAATATGACATGAAATATCATTGCTCAAACCTCTCCATTCTTTGTTGACAGTTAGACAGCAGAATACAAAAATGTGCTGCTGCATTGACAGTTGTCAGCAATTATTATACTTTTGTTCAGAGAAATAATTATATATTTTTGGAGAAAAGAAAAGGATTTCTAATTAAGAGGTACCCTTCAACCAGTTTGCAAGGCAGAAATAAAGACACAGGTGTAGAGAACAAACATATGGACACCAAGTGGGGAAAGTGGGGAGGGTTGGGGGGAATGAATTGGGAGATTGGGATACCAAATTGTACATTCTAAATATATGCAGTTTATTGTATGTTAACTGTATCTCAATAAAAGTTCTAAAAAAAAACCAAAAACAAAAAGTCTATCAATAAATATTCATGAATTTTTATTAAAAAAAAAAGAGGTAGTCAAAAGTCTACCTTTAATATTGTTTCTAAAAGTATAAGAAAAAAATAAAGTCTTGTACTGTTTTATCATAGATTCATTCCACAATTAGGTATTTCTGGTCCAAATTTCATTTCTCATCTCACTATGCCAATATATATCTAACAGATACCTCTCATCTTTAAGCCATATTGACCTTCTCTCTGTTCAGTGATTATTACACTGATTTCCTCTCTTCTTAAAATGTCTTTAGTCTTCTCTTGTAACTAATGTATTTTAACAATGAGTTTTCCGATATGTAGGCTTATCTCATATACTTACATAAAATCTATTCTGTCACTTTTGGTGTTGCAACAGAATATACCTCTCTTGTAAGATCTCCCACTTCATATGAGACTTCTCTTCAAAGCATTTCCCTTCAAGAAATTATGATGTCCTTGAGGAAAGTGAAGAAATCTCCCTCCTCCTTATTTATGTGCAAAATAGGCTACATCCATATTACTCATACCACCCTCATACATTGAATTATCTTACAGAAAATATATAAAGTAACTGTATAAAGTAAAATATCAGTGATAAAAGTATTAAATTAGAAAGTCTACACAGACTAGTTTTCTATGTCTTAAAGTTTTGTGCATTTTCTTTCTAATGTTAATTTCATTGATGGTCTCATCCAAACATGTATGTTTAGTTCTCTCAATAAATTCCAAAGTACTTTTTGATATCTGTATATATAAAGTGTAGTCATTTAAAGAGGAAATCAGCTTATAATTTTACACAGTCTACAAAAGAAGTAATTAATCTGAGTTTACTATGGAACCAACTATAAAGCTTTCAAAAAAGACATCTCCCTGAGTGCTACTCCTGGATAGTTTGATTCATTGGAGGTTTACATCAAAGAAAGGTTCAAATGTGAGAAGTTACAACTGTGAATTAAAAAGGAAAAGCATTTTTAAAAAGACACAAAATGGAATGACATGACACAGGTCACGCAGTAGAACTGAGCAACTCATTTACTTATACACATATTAAAAGCCTACTCTGTATCAAGCACTGTTCTAGTTTTGGGGGGATAAGTCAGTAAAGCAAAATTGATCCTTGCCCTTATAGAAGTTATATTCTTCCAGTGGAAATTAGATGATAAATAATTAAAATAACAAAGGTGTTAATTTTCAGTGGAAAGAAACTGTGGAGAAAAGGTGAACAAAAATAGGACTAGATGAATCATATGTGCTATGCTGGGAAGGGAATTTCAGATTTAAATAGGATGCTATAGGTTGGCCTCATCACATAGTTACATTTGAGTAAGGGCTTTTGTAGTTGAGGGTGTTGTTCAAGTGAATAGCTACTGTCAGTGAATTCCAGGCAGAGGAGTACCTAATTTAAAGCTCTAAATCAAGGATGTGCCTGACATGATGAAGAGTCAGCAAGGATGATTATGTAGCTAGAGTGAAATGAGTGGAGTGAATGGGGAGAGTGATAAGAAAGGAGGTCAGAGTTATGGGGTGAGAAGAAAATTATGTTGGGCTTGTGGACAACTGTAGTGACTTTGTTTTTACACTCAATGAGAAGAGAAGCACTTGCAAGCTTTTAATCAGTATATTGTTATGACCTGCCTTAAGAATTTAAAGGATGACTTTGTCTTTGTGTTTTAGAATTGAATGCCTATAAATCAGAATACAAGCAGAAGGAGCTGTTAAGAAGCTATTGCGGTGATCCAGGTAGGTACCGAAGATGGCTTAAACCAGTGCAGGAGCAGTGGAGGAATGCAATTATTTTGAAGGTAGTGCCAAAGTGATTTACCAACACATTAAATGTGGAACATGAGAAACAGGGAAGCCAAAGATGATGCCAGGGACTCCAGCCTCCTAAATTTAGTGACTGGCATTCCTATCACCTGGGACCTATAAGTGTCACCTTATATAGAGAAAAGGTTTTGCAGATGCCATTAAAGTAAGAATGAAGTAAGCCAGAAAGAGAAAAACAAATATTGTATGCTAACTCATATATATGGAATCTAAAAAAAAAAAAGGTACTGATGAACCTAGTGACAGGACAAGAATAAGGATGCAGATGCAGAGAATGGACTAGAGGACACGAGGTTGGGGGGATGGGGGGCAAAGGGGAAGCTGGGATGAAGTGAGAGAGAAGCATAGACATATATAAACTACCAACTGTAAAATAGATTGTCAGTGGGAAGTTGCTGTATAACAAAGGGAGATCAACCCACTGATGGGTGATGCCTTAGAGAACTGGGATGGTAGGGTGGAGGGGAGTCACAGGAGGGAGGGAATATGGAGATATGTGTATAAATACAGCTGACTGACTTTGGTGTAGCTCAAAAAATGGTACAGGAGGGTAAAGCAATTATATTCCAATAAAGAGCTTAAAAAAAAAAAAAAAAGGATCTTGAGATGGGGAAATTATCCTGGGTTTTCTGGATGGGCCATAAATTCAATTACATATTTCCTTAAAATGGGGGAACAAAGGGAGATTTTATGTACAAACACACAGGGAAAGGTGAAGATAGAGCAGAGAGAAATTTGAAGATACTAGCCTTGAAAGACTGCAGTGATGCATCCACAAGCCAAGGAATGCTGGCAGCCACTAGAAGCTAGAAGAAGCCAGAAAAGATTTTCTCCTAGATCCTTTAAAGGATACATTTCCCTACCAATACCTTGATTTTGGCCAAGTGTTATTTAATTTGGACTTGCAGCTCCCAGAACTGTGAGATAGTTTCTGTTGTTTCAAGTTACCAAGTTTGTGGTATTTTGTTACAGCAGCCACAGAAAATGAATACAGATGCTAACAGATTGAACTCCAAATTGGTGGCAAAAATTGCAGATTCCATAGCAGTATAAGAAGGCTCACATTGCTCTACGCTGTTGTCAGCATTTGACATCATCACATGTTTAAAACTATTTGCTAATCTGATGGTTGAAAAGTTCCAAGTACTTTGGTTTTTATAATACTTTCTCTGTTAATGTTTAGGTTGAGTGTATTTTCATATGGTTATTGGTCATTTGTACTTCCTCTTGTGACATGTGTGTTTTAAATGTTTTCTAATTTGTATTTTTATTTTTGATTTATAAGAATTCTCTTTGAATTCTGCCTGATATATAATTCAAATATTTTCTCCAAAATTGGGTTAAAGATTAAAGTTTTGATTTAGTAAATTTTGTTGTGTTATCCATTCTAGCTTTTGAACTTATTGTATTGTTTTGTTTTAGATGGCTTACCAAAAAAATAAATACATTTTTCTGTATTTATTTTTTGTAGTTTAGGGTTTTTAAAATATTGAGATCTTAGGAAATTCTTCTTTTGAAAATTATATGAGCTACTGATATGGATGATTTTTACCTTGGAAATACAGTAAATCTAAAAAAAAAGATTTCTGGATAGTATAATCCTACACTGATTTAAAATACCAACTTTATTATATAATATTTAGATTTTCATTTTTGCCTCACTGATCTTTAGGCTTATCCTACCACCAGAATAACATTATCTACTTTCAAGTATATGCATGATATACATATGTATATATTTACATATAAATATATATACATATGCATACATGGACAGGTCCTCTCTCCTGTTTCCCCATTTAAAAAATTGTGTTTAAGTAAAATTTACTCTTCCATAAAAAAAATTTACTCATACATACACATTTTAGAATTTTATAAGAGTCTCAGGAGTTGTAGAGAAAAATAATTTGGGGTATGATTGATGAAGCATTTAATTAGTACATTATCTGGACAAGAAAAAACCCTTTGGCTTATAATAGTCTAAATTAGAATATTTAATGTATATTTTAAAAGATTTTCTCATTGATCAATATTCTAAGAACTGAGAAAATATATTATTTTTGAAGTATTCATATTTTATAAGAAACACATTAATTTTTTATGCCCTTTATTGGAATATAATTGCTTTACACTGTTGTGCCAGTTTTTGCTGTACAATAAAGTGAATCAGATGTATTTATACATATATCCCCATATCCCCTGCCTCCTGCGACTCCTTCCCGCCTTCCCTATCCCAGTCCTCTAAGGCATCACCCATCATCAAGTTGATCTCCCTATGTTATGCAGCAACTTCCCACTAGCTATCTATTTTACATTTGGTAGTGTATATATGTCAATGCTTCTCTCTCACTTTGTCTCAGCCTCCCCTTAAACTTAAGTCCTTAAGTCTGTTCTCTACATCAGCATCTTTATTCTTGCCCTGACACTGGGTTCATCAGTACCATTTTTTTAGATTCCATAGATATAAGTTAGTATAAGATATTTATTTTTCTCTTTCTGGCTTACTTCACTCTGTATGATAGACTCTAGGTCCATCCACCTCACTACGAATAACTCAACTTCATTCCTTTTTATGGCTGAGTAATATTCCATTGGATGTATGTGCCACACCTTCTTTATTCATTCCTCTGTTGATGGGCATTTAGGTTGCTTCCATGTCCTGGTTATTGTAAATAGTCCTGCAATGAACATTGTGGTACATGTTTCTTTTTGGATTATGGTTTTCTCAGGGTATATGCCCAGTAGTGGAATTGTTGGGTCAAATGGTAATTCTATTTTTAGTTTTCTAAGGAACCTCCATGCTGTTTTCCATAGTGGCTGCACCAGTTTGCATTCTCACCAACAGTGCAGGAAGGTTCCCTCTTCTCTGCACCCTCCCCAGCATTTATTGTTTCTAGATTTTTTGATGATGGCCATTCTGACTGGTGTGAAGTGATACCTCACTGTGGCTTTGACTTGCATGTCTCTAATGACTAGTGATGTTGAGCATCTTCCCATGCAAACACATCAATTTTTGTTATAACTTTTAAACATGTCATCCTGAACACCATCAAGACAACTGTGATAAAGCCTTTCTTTTTTTTTTTTTTTATCCCAATCTCCCAATTCATTCCCCCCCAACCCTCCCCACTTTCCCCACTTGGTGTCCATGTGTTTGTTCTCTACACCTGTGTCTCTATTTCTGCCTTGTATTTCCCCTTTCATACTTGTTAGCATTTGCCTTATGTATTGAGGTGCTCCTATATTGGGTGCATATATATTTATAATTGTTATCTCCTCTTCTTGGATGAATCCCTTGATCTTTATGTAATGTCCTTTCTTGTCTCTTGTAACATTTTTTATTTTAAAGTCTATTTTATCTGATATGACTATTGCTACTCCAGCTTTCTTTTGATTTTCATTTGCATGGAATATCTTTTTCCATCCCCTCACTTTAAGTCTGTATGTGTGCCTAGGTCTGAAGTGGGTCTCTTGGAGACAGCATATATATGGGTCTTGTTTTTGTATCCATTCAGCCAGTCTGTGTCGTCTGGTTGGTGCATTTAGTCCATTTACAGTCAAAATAATTATCGATATGTATGTTCCTATTACTATTTTCTTAATTGTTTTGTTGTTGTTTCTGTAGGTCCTTTTCTTCTCTTATGTTTCCCGCATAGAGAAGTTCCTTTAGCATTTGTTGTAGGGTTGGTTTGGTGGTGCTGAATTCTCTTAGCTCTTGCTTGTTTGTAAAGCTTTTGATTTCTCTGTCGAATCTGAATGAGATCCTTGTTGGGTAGAGTATTCTTGGTTGTAGGTTCTTCCCTTTCATCACTTTAAATATGTCATGCCACTCCCTTCTGGCTTGCAGAGTTTCTGCTGAGAAATCAGCTGCTAACCTGATGGGAGTTCCCTTGTATGTTATTTGTTGTTTTTCCCTTGTTGCTTTTAATAACTTTTCTCTGTCTTTAATTTTTGTCAATTTGACTATTATATGTCTTGGCATGTTTCTTCTTGGGTTTATCCTGCCTGGGACTCTCTGTACTTCCTGCACTTGGGTAGCTATTTCCTTTCCCATGTTAGGGAAGTTTTCAACTAGAATCTCTTCCAATATTTTCTCAGGTCCTTTCTCTCTCTCGTCTCCTTCTGGGACCCTTATAATGCGAATGTTGGTGCATTTAACATTGTCCCAGAGGTCTCTTAGGCTGTCTTCAATTCTTTTCATTCTTTTTTCCTTATTCTTTTTCTGCATCTGTGATTATCACCATTCTGTCTTCTAGGTCACTTATTCGCCCTTCTGCCTCCATTAATCTCTGTTGGTTCCTTCTAGTGTATTTTTCATTTCAGTTATTGTGTTGCATATCTCTGTTTGTTTGCTCTTTAGTTCTTCTAGGTCTTTGATAAACTTTTTGATCTTTGCATCCAGTCTTTTTTCAAAGACCTGGATCATCTTCACTATTATTATTCTAAATTCTTTTTCTGGAAGGGTGCCTATCTTCTCTTCATTTAGTTGTTTTTCTGGGGTTTTATCCTGTCCCTTCATCTGGTACAAAGTCCTCTGCTTTTTCATTTTCTCTGTCTTTCTGTGGCTGTGGTTTTCAGTTCCACAGGATGAAATACTGCTGATACTGCTTGATACTGCTGTCTGCCCTCTTGTGGAGGAAGCTATCCAGGAGGCTCCTGCATGCTTCTTGACGGGAGGGACTCAGCATTTCTTAAAAGGATCCATAAAAGGGCTGAAGCCGTTGGTCTTGTGTCCTTTAAGTTAATTTTTTCTTTATAGAGAGCTCATCTTCTTTTGGTTCCAACATGGACATGTTGCTAAATATGTCTGATTTATTACTTCCAGCAACCAGTGTTCTCTATGTGGTAAGGGATGGCTTATTTCTTTACACAACAGTTAACAATGTTTCCTTAATTTTGGTCTGGATCTTGCTTCTCTTGCAAAAAGAGATGATTCTTTTCTAATTCATGTTGTATTAAAAAAAAACAGAATAACTGAGATAGAATTATTTAAATGATGGAGGAAGTTCAATTGTCTGGTTTACTCATAAAATTACACTAACTAGTTTCTAACAGACAAGAAATATTTAGCTAAAAGCATACTTTATATAATAGTAACTGGAAATTTATGACTTTATAAAGAAAAAAATGACTTTTCTGAGAATGACTCAGCTTACACAATTAAATAGAAGAACATAGAACAGTGTGATTTACTACACATGTTCCAGGTCTGTCTAGCTCAGGACTATGAAATAACTTCATTTTCTTTTCTTCTTCTTTTTTTTTTAATTCATTTATTGATTTACTTATTTATTGGCTGTGTTGGGTCTTTGTTGCTGCATGCAGGTTTTGTCTAGTTGCAGAGAGCGGGGTCTACACTTTGTTGTGGTGTGAGGGCTTCTCGTTGAGGTGGCTTCTCCTGTTGTGGAGCACAGACTCTAGGCACTCAAGCTTCAATAGTTGCAGCACATGGGCTCAATAGTTGTGGCTTGCGGGCTCTAGAGGGCAAGCTCAGTAGTTGTGGTACTCAGGCTTAGTTGCTCCGCAGCATGTGGGATCTTCCCAGACCAGGGATCGAATCCCTGTCCCCTGCATTGACAAGTGGATTGTTAGCCACTGCGCCACCAGGGAAGCCCTTGTTTCCTTTTTAAACATAAAGTATATTGGCACAGCTCTTATCTGGTTTAATTGTTAAATTGTTGGTAATTCTCTGCCCTTCTTATTCCTGGAAGTACCCAAACAGTGCTGCTTCACTGTAAGTCTAAAAAATGGTCTGTCAACAAAAGGTCCTGGAGGGTATACACACTGTTGTCTTTCTCCTGATCTGGCCTCAACTTGTAAGTGGTCACAACCAGGGAAGCTACCAGCACAGCCTTAGCCAATGGTCTGCACCAATGGTACTGGCCAAAATGTCCTGAATGTTTCCCTCAATGCGGCTAAAATTCAGACAGTCTTCTTCCTAACCCAAGGTCCTGACCTCTCTTTTCATAGAGCATTTATTTTAGAAACTTGTCATTATAAATTCCCTTTTCCCTCTTTGAGAGACCTCTTTTTAAAGACCTCTTTGCAGTTTTACAACCCATAAATGTCTTCCTCAATGATCTGAGATATATCTCTTTGAAATTTTAAACATTAAGTTAGACAGTCCACTTATCTTTCAGTTTATGTTGGAAGGTAAGAGCCTAATTTTTGTGGGCATCATGCTCCAAGTTGTACAACAAACTACCTCCCGTCACAAAGACATGAGAAAATTTACATTTTCTGTGCATGTTAATTAGCAAACCCAGGTGGCTTGTGTGTCCCATCATCCCAGGAACTTAAAAATCCTTTGAGTCTTTGTTTCAGTTGAGTTCAAGTTGAGATCTGTTGTCTCTCCCAGATTTCAACATTCTGTTTAAATTTATTCAGCGTAATTTTTGCTTTAACAATACTGTCTCTGGGTCCTCCAGACTATTTACTTTATCCTTGTGACAGAGCTTCCTTGTAAGGATAAGTTAACTGCCTCCTAAGTATGAGGGTGAGTCAACAATTATCCACACTCTGGCTGTAAAATTTATTTTAATTAACTTTTAGAAAAAGACATACATCATTTTTCAATATAATCTCCTTGCTTTTCAATACACTTTGTCCCTCTGTCAAGAAGTTTTGAATTCCCTCATTAAAAAATGTTTTAGGCTGCAAGCCATGAATGCACCTCTTTCTTCAGTTCTTCATCAGAAGTGAATCTTCATCCTCATAGGGCTGCTTTCAAGGGATCAAACAGATGAAAGTTCAATGGAACAAGAGCAAGACTATAGGGAGGATGCTTTAACACCTCAAAAGGAACTAATCCACGACAGACTTAGGTATCAAAAAATTTGTGTGAGATGGGTACTGAAACAACTCACAAAAGAGCATAAACAGAAGCATTTGGATATCTGCAAAGAAAATTTGGATGGATACTCTAAGAAAGGTGAAAGTTTCTTAAAGAGAATTGTTACTGAGGAAGAGACATGGATTCATAACTACGAGCCTGAGAGTAAATGGCAAAGTATGGAATGGAAACATCCTCAATCGCTGACAAAGAAAAAGTTCAGAAGTCAACCATCCGCTGGAAAATTGATGCTTACAGTTTTCTTGGGTTCTCAAGGGCCAGTATCGGGACATTATCAGGAAAAAGTTCAACAACCAACAGTGCTCATTAAAGTGAGATGCTTACTGAAGAGCTGAAGCCTAAACTTCAGATTAACTGCAGAAGACTGCTATCCAAGGGTGTTGTGATCTTGCAGGACAATGCACACCTGCACACTTCCGCCCACACTGTTGAAATGGCAAAAATTTCATTTTGAGGTGTTAAAGCACACCCCCTATAGTCCTGATCTTGTCCCATCAGACTTTCACCTTTTTGGTTCCCTGAAAGCAGCCCTACAAGGACAAAGATTCAATTCTTATGAAGTGAAAACAGAGGTGCATTCGCAGTTCGCAGCTCAGCCTAAAACATTTTTTAATGAGAGAATTCAAAAGCTTGTTGACAGAGGGACAAAGTGTATTGAAAAGCAAGGAGATTATGTCAAAAAATGATGTGTTTGTCTTTTCTAAAAGTTCATTAAAATAAATTCTACAGCCAGAGTGAGGATAATTTTTGTCTCACCCGCATACTTCCTAATTCAAGGAGAAGCAGCTCTCTTTGGGCCCACAGACTTGCACAGCCTTCTCCAGGGAGGGCAGCACCACCAGATGCTAGACATTATCCTTTGATAAAATCTTACCTCATCCTTCTCAAAACGTGATTCCTCTAGTTTCTGACATTTACTTATTTAACCATAGGAGCTGAAATAAAGAGCTAAGGGGCCTCATAGGGACTAGGTATCATGTACTCTGTATTATTCTTTTTCACTTTACTTTGAAACATTCCATCTCCATCTGAAAATAAAAATGTGAGTGAGACAAGAAGGTGTGTTGTCAGGATATATAGCATATCTGGACCCCCACTTAGCAAAAATGTTCTATATCACCCGTTTCTCTATGGTGACGTAAATAACCCACAAAGTGAGTTCCAGTTGTTTAGAAATACTTGGTAGAGTTCCTATGCCTGTACTTTCTACTTTAGAAAATCATATGTTCTATATTTTAACATCAACTATGGAGATATTAAAACATTTATTTTTGTTAAAATCATAAACTTACTGGGATGGAATTGGGGTTTCACCTACCGTTGTCTTTTCTTAAGCGAAGTTCTTATGGCTGAAAGTCCAATTCAAATCCAGAACACCGGTTTCTTACAAATATAGCCTCTTACATTAATGTGGCATAGACTTCTGTTCTGTGTATCTTAATTTACAATCCGTATTCAAAATATGATTCTATTTTTATGACCAGTACTTACTATACAGGAGGTGCTTACAAATGGTAAGTAGGCTTTTAAAAGTGTTTTCCCTATTACCAAAATTGCAAATAAAAATAATAGCAAAAATTGGTTTGAAAATAAAATGACACAAATACTGTCACCTATTGAGACATTGGCCTATTAAGGAAGCCACTTTTTAAAATGCCAAAATATATCTAAACTTGTTCTTGATTCCAGATATTCTGACCTTTACCCTAGAGCTCTTTTATTCCTCTCTATATTTCATGAGCACTTATTCTAAAAGTTAAAGACAATTTTGCACAATATTACATACACTTGCAGATAAACCTATTTCAAATAAATCAAAGTTATCACAACAGAATGCTATGTCATTTACTATATGCTATCCCTGAAAATGTGGCATATGTATGTATATATAACATGTACAATGTATCTAATATATATAACATCTAACATTTACAAGCAACCTTTGTATATATGCATCTTCTCTGTAGAACAGATATATTTACTCTTTCTAACATGTGAAAAAAAATCCATTAAAAAGAAGTCAGTTCTTTAGTCTAAGTCTTTTCATTAGTCTTCATCAATGCTGCATCTCTGAATTATGATGTAAAGTTTTCTTTTTCACAAATGAGTCTCATTCATAATGTACTTAACTGCTCTAGATTTTAATAAAACCTACAACCTGTTGCTTTCCTGGGTATGACAGTGATAGATACTAAGGAAGTTCCTGAAGAAGCAATATTAAAATTTGAGTTTAAAATGAAAAACACATTTTGGTATAATGTAACACTAAGATAACTAGACATTCAGGTACAAGGATATTTATCCAGACTGAATTATTTTTCTCTCACTCCAATTTGACCTTTTGGAATTGCTGAAATCAACTTTATAAGCACCATAGAAACCAGACACTCTCATATAATTTTGAAAAAAAAAAAAAAGAAAGAAAGAAAAGAGAGTTCCAGTCAATGTTTGAACCCCATTAACTTTTTTGCTTATCATTATTTTACCTTGGATCCAGCCTTGTCTTTGTAAATCATTATGTTCCAAGCCTCAAGCTCTTATAGGCAGTGAGAGCAATTCTTACGATGACCTATTCTACGCCATACTTTCAGTAAAGTCTATAAACTTTCTAGACAATAATCTAAAAGTGTAGATAAAAATGAAGTAAAGGAATAAAACCATTTGCTCTTTCCAACTGGAAAGCTTCCTAAGCAGGAAAAGAAAAATTATATTAGAGACAATCTTGTATGTTAAAAAAGCACTAAGACTCATGGGGAAACCATGAGTAGAATTATTTTGCCTCCTGGATTTTCCATGTATACTTGCATCCTTCTGAAAGTCACTTCCACTTGCTTAACACTAGTATCCTCACAAAATCTAGTACTGATTTTTCCATTGTATAGTTAAGAAAATGAAAACTGACAGAGGAAATCTCAGGATTTCAAACTGCCAAAACCAAGGCTGAAAACTTTGCCCTAGAAGAACTCTCTACATATCAATATACACTTCTTGAGTAGATAATTATGTGTTAGGAAACTAACTTAGAAAAATTAGAAGGCATGGACTCAACTCAGGATTACTGGAACCCATTTTTCACTTAGCTCAATAATAATAACAGTACTAAATTCTCTAATCATTGTAGAGAAGGCCAGTGTTCTTACTTTCATGTATTTCTTTTAGAAGCTTAGTGTATCACGATGTAACATTTTAATGGTAGTTAGATAATAACAATATATAACCTATGTTAACCTCAGAAATATTAACTGGCTAATGAACTAAATAAGTGCATAGAACACAAATAAAATCTTGTAAATGCTGATTTCTTCTCTGTACAGAATTTCATTATACAAGCTAATGTAATTTTAACTCTTTCAGATTTCTACAAAGCCCAGAACTGTGACCAAGAATCATAAATACTTACAAAGAAAAGCTTCTAAATCGCAGCACTGTCTCTCTCAGACTCCCTGAATTTCACGCATTTGCAGAGCTCATAAGAACATACTCAAGAGTGGTTTAAAAAAAAAAAGGAGTTCCCTAGTGGCCTAAAGGTTAGGATTCTGGGCTTTCCGGGCAATGGCCTGAGTTCAATCCTTGGTTGAGGAATTGAGATCCCGCAAGCTGTGTGGCCAAAAAGCAAAACAAAACAAATAAACAAAAAAACAAGGTGGTTGTCTTTTACAAAAGAATAGCACATTTGATTAGTTTGTTTTTCAATCAAAAGCAAATCGTATGTAGAAAAAAGAATGAGGTTTGAGATTTGAAAAGTTGTTAGATCTGTATTAGTAGTGCTAAAATAAAATATGAGCAGACAGCTATAGAATAAACTGAAGAATACAGAAGTATTCCAATAATCTTAGTGCATTTAACCTAAATTCAAGTCAACTTGCATACCTTAATGTAGAAGTTAGTCTTATGACATTTTAAAATAAATTATGATGATGATGGTGAATGTATATAATTGAATTATTATTTTAATCAATTTTTTATTGAAGTATAGTTGATTTGAATTATTTTTAATGTGTCTTCTTTAGGTTTAAGATGGATAGCAATATGATATATTTTCATCAAAACTTGACTTTTAAGAATCTCTTAAATTAACTTGCATAAATTTGTTGATCCCTGAAGAAAACTGAATTCATTAAAAAGAAACTTGTGCAGAAGAATAAATGGATTGATTTTAGTCAATTAGAACATTTTCAAGTAGGGAAAATATTATTCCTTAATATTCAGATTTATAAAATAGCCCTGGAATAAATGTCTGTGTTTGTACTTAATAACGTAACATTTAATGATATGTTATTTAAGTAGATACAAATTTTAAAATAAAATACATTCTATCTAAATTAAAAGGAGCAGAAAGCGGTAAGACTAAAGGACACTTTTTTAAATAGTGGAATTAATATACCTTTTGTTCAGACATCTTGAATGCATTTTATATGAACAAGAATAGCAAGTTGATTAGAAAAATAATGTAGTCCAAATAAACTGGGTTTTATAATCAGTGTGTACATTAAAATGCTCAAACCCAGAGGTAGAAGCAAGCCCATTATTCCAGTTCATACTAAAATTAACTGGAATAATATATATGGAGATTCTAAAGGAATCTGGAATATTCTAAGCAAAATGGCTGGTGGTTCTCAGAGAAGCCTAAGATTGGTGCTTATGGAAGATGTATGAGCCAACTAATCCCTGGAGATTTTGAAGTGCAGAATTCTATCTATTGCGAATCTCTTGGATAACTGTAGCACCACAGCTGGCTGCTAACCAGGCTTTACATGTAGTGAAACAAGTAGATATTTTAAGACAAATCTTAAACAGGACTAGAGTACCTCCTGTGGCAAATAGAAGGTCTCTGTCATGGGGTCCTTCTTACTGGAAAAAAATACCTATTAAATCATGTAACCTTAGAAAAGGAATTTGCTTGTATATTCAAGACTTTGGAATCCTGAAATAACTGTCCTAACCACTAAACTATACCCATATGAGAAATAACATATTGTAGATGGAACAGTCACTGGTTGGATGGGACAAAATAAAAGTATTGTAATTATGTCAAGTTACATCGCAGTATTACAAAGTGAAATATAGGGACTACAAGTAAAATTAATGGTAGAAAAGTCAAGAAAAATTGTATGGTAATAGTGGTTTTGATGGTCAAGTGTGTTGGAAAACTAGTCAAAATGCTCCCAAGGTATTATTTATATGGAGGGGGAACTGACCTGCAGCAGATTTAAATGTGATTAATAACAGATTGATTACTGTTGTTAATTACACAGAGAATGTATACAAAAAATCATAGAAAGCTTTAGATTTGGAAAACAAAAAAATTGTAAAGTTATTGTAAAGACACATTTCATAAAGTTTGTTTTGGTCTTATTAATGCCTAGCTGTCTAACTTCAAATCATTGGTTATTGCAAATGTTAAGTATCTGTATAGGCATTTGGATTGTGTAATTGATTACATGATATTCTAAACCTGTCAAATTAAGAGCAAGTGTTTTGTCATAAAAAACCTTTGTCTGTGGGTCAGTGGCGTGGACTATGAAGTGACGCTTCATTCCAGCAGGCCTGGAATTGGCCTAAGCTATTTTGCTGCCACCACGTGACACTGACCTCTAGCCATGCACAAATGTACTGCTTGATAGTGCACTGGATCTGAAAAACATGGGATGTATTTTGTGCAAACTTGCTAATAATAAATGACTGTACTACCCAAAGCAATTTACAGATTCAATGCAATCCCAATCAAATTACCAATAGCATTTTCCCAGAACTAGAGCAAGAAATCTTATGATCTGTATGGAAATGCAAAAGACCCCAAATAGCCAAAGCAATCTTGAGAAGGAAAAATGGAGTTGGTGGAATCAGGCTTCCTGACTTCAAACTATACTACAAGGCCATAGTGATCAAGACAGTATGGTACTGGCACAAAAATAGAAAGGAAGATCAATGGAATAGAATAGAGAACTCAGAAGTAAGCCCAAACACATATGGGCACCTTATCTTTGACAAAGGAGGCACAAATATACAATGGAAAAAAGACAGCCTCTTCAATAAGTGGTGCTGGGAAAATTGGACAGCAACATGTAAAAGAAAGAAATGAGAACACTTCCTAACACCATACACAAAAATAAACTCCAAATGGATTAAAGACCTACATGTAAGGCCAGACACTATAAAACTCCTAGAGGAAAACATAGGCAGAACACTCTGTGACATCCATCAAAGCAAGATCCTTTTTGACCTACCTCCTAGAATCATGGAAATCAAATCAAGAATAAATGAATGGGACCTCATGAAACTTAAAAGCTTTTGCACAGCGAAAGAAACCATAAACAAGACTAAAAGGCAACCCTCAGAATGGGAAAAAATAGTTGCCTATGAAACAACAGACAAAGGATTAACCTCCAAAATATACAAGCAGCTCATGCAGCTTAATACCAAAAAAGCAAAGAACCCAATCCACAAATGGGCAGAAGACCTAAATAGACATTTCTCCAAAGAAGACATCCAGATGGCCAACAAACACATGAAAAGATGCTCAACATCACTCATCATCAGAGAAATGCAAGTCAAAGCCACAATGAGGTATCACCTCATACCAATCAGAATGGCCATCATCAGAAAATCTGGAAACCACAAATGTTGGAGAGGGTGTGGAGAAAAGGGAACTCTCCTGCACTGTTGGTGGGACTGTAAGTTGGTACAGCCACTATGGAAAACAATTTGGAGGTTCCTTAAAAAACTACAAATAGAACTACCATATGATCCAGTAATCCCATTCCTGGGCATATACCCAAAGAAAACCATAATCCCAAAAGAAACATGTACCATAATGTTTATTGCAGCACTATTTACAATAGCCAGGACATGGAAGCACCCTAAATGCCCATCAACAGATGAATGGATAAAGAAGATGTGCCATATATATACAATGGAATATTACTCAGCTATAAAAAGGGATGAGATGGAGCTATATGTAATGAGGTGGATAGAACTACAGTCTGTCATACAGAGTGAAGTAAGTCAGAAAGAGAAAGACAAATATAGTATGCTAACTCACATATACGGAATCTAAAAATCGTACTGATGAACTCAGTGACAAGAATAAGATGCAGATGCAGAGAATGGACTGGAGAACTTGAGGTTTGGGAGGGGGCGGGGGGTGAAGGGGAAGTTGAGACAAAGTGAGAGAGTAGCACAGACATATATATACTACCAACTGTAAAATAGATAGCCAGCGGGAAGTTGTTGTATAACAAAGGGAGTTCAACTCGAGGATGGAAGATGCCTTGGAGGACTGGGATGAGGAGGATGGGGGGTACGCAAGGGAGGGTGGGGGGGGAGTCAAGGGAGGGAGGGAATACAGGGATATGTGTATAAAAACAGATGATCGAACTTGGTGTACTCCCCAAAAAATAAAAAAATAGCAAACTGATGCTTTGGACTGATTTTGCACCTCACATGGTTTAGCCATTGTGGCTGACCACATAACAATAATGTGTCTACATGACCCACAGGGTGTAAGAAACCCAGCCAAGACTCCATGTTGAGCTCCCTAGTTCTGAGGTGTTCTGGTTCTTATGTCAGTTGATCCTCATCTAAGAGAAAAAGTGAGTCTGGTACAATTCTGCAAAGGGAGAACAATTGAAGTCTGTTCTCAGTGTCTCCAGATTGCCCACTCTAAGGCAGACACTGGCAACAAAGCATATTTTAATTTCATTGCTTTTTGCCATATTGTATCATTTTCCTGACTAAATTGTAGTTTTATAAGAGATGATATTTTAGGTCCTGCTTTCTTCTTTAGCAAACCAAATCTATTCAGCTCCCACTGATAGAGCGGTTGACTTATTAGCTATAACTGTCTCTCATTCACTTTTTTTATAATTTGGTGGTGTTTTAGGGTTTAGAGTATACACATATAATGTGTAACAGTATTCCTTAAGTGATATCATATCACTTCATGAATCATATAAAAAGTTTATAAATGTATGTTTCCATTATCTCATTCTCAGCCTTTGTGCTATTATTCTCATAAATTTATAATACTTATATGTTATAAATCCCATTATATAATTTTACTATACTGTTGACCCTTGAAAAACATGGGTTTGAACTGTGTGGGTCCACTTACAATTTTTTTGTAGATTTTTTTCAATAGTAAGTAGTATGGTACTACACAGTCTGTGGTTGGTTGAATTCACAGATGCTGAACCACAGTTACAGAGGGCTGACTATAAATTATACCCTGATTTTCAACTGCATGGGGGTGGGGGGGCATCTCTAACCTCTGCATTTATCAAGGGTCAGCTGTATTTGCTTTAAAGTTTCAATTTTCAGATTAAAATAGTTTAAAATATGGAAAATAAGTCTAGTGTTTACACACATTTTTACTTTTTTTAGTGTTCTTCATTACTTTGTAAGATATAGATTTTCATCTAGTATCACTTTCTTTCTGTGTAAAGGAATTCCTATAACTTGTACTTTAAAGAGATTTGTTCCACTGCCTCTGGCATGCATTTCATCAAAGAAAAGTCTGTTGTCCTTCTAATTTTTTTTTTTTTTTAATCTACTCTGTCTTTTTCTCTGGTTGCATGTGTGATGGCAAATGGTGTGTGGGAAATCTCCATGCTTTTCTCTGAATTTTGTTGTAAACCTAAAATGATGTAAAAAAATCAAGTATTAATAAAAATAGCAGCCAATATCTATGAATTCAAAATAATACATTGGCTAATTTATTTCACTATAACCATTTTTTAATTCCTTTGTTCCAACTTTGAAGTAAATGGTGTCAAACACATAGTACTGTCTCCTTCATCAACTTCAAACAGTTTGGCTCAGACCATCTCCCTAAAGTACAATGTAATATAAACAGACCTATTATCAAACACTCATTTTCAATATTATGGTAGACATAATAATGGCCCTCTAGAGATGTCCACATCCAGATCTCTGGAACATAGGAGTAAGTTACCTTACATGGCAAAGGAAATTTAAGTTTGCAGATCAAATTAAATTTGATTAGTGGCTGACCTAAAAATGATAGAGTATCCTGGATTATGCAGATGTGCCCAGTGAGGTCAGAGTGATGTGATATGACATGACATGACTCAGTCAGCTGGTGCTGGCCTTGAAGAAAGAAAGGGGTCCATGAGCCAAGGAATACAGATGGCTTCTAGTAACAGGAAAGGAAAACAAAGCAGAATCTCCTGGAATTCATGGATAAGCAGGAAGAATGACACACTGTGAGGGAGAGAGAGAGCAAGGAAACTCCTAGTTCTTTCCCATATACCTTGCCTTACGCATCTTTCCATTTGGCTTTTCCTGAGTTATATCATTTTATAATAAATTGATAATCTAGTAAGTAATCTGTTTCTCTGAGTTCCGTAAGCTGCTCTAGTAAATTAATTGAATCTGATGAAGGGTTCATGGGAAACTCCAATTTTATAGCCACTTGGTCAGAAGAACAGGTGAGAACCTGGACTTGTAATTGGTGTATGAAGTGGTAATCTTGTGGAACTGAGCCCTTAACCTTCTCATGGGGATCTGATGCTGTCTAATGGGACCTGATGCTATCTCCAGGTAGATAGTGTCAGAATTGAGTTAACTGCTTGGTGGTTTTAGTTAAAAACACATGTCAGAGCAGAAAAAAATAAGAAAACAAACAATTTGAAGCTAAAATTCTATTGGAGGTCAGATGGAGATCAATTTGAAACAAGGTGGTTAGAAGAAGTAATAGACATCATTACAGAAATATAAGTTGGCATTTGGATATTTGATGGAGACATATTTTCAGCAATCTTTGCTAAGAGGAATGCACTTCTTTAAATTTTTTTTGAATGTGTCACCCTGTATTCTTACTTAATATCCAAAACAATGCAGCCAGAAAGAAATCTGAAGACCTATTGTGGATCGTGCTGATGCATGTTGAAAGAGCACTAAATTCCCTATAGCTTAAAAGTAATTGGACTATTTTCTTTTCTAGTTAAAAGAGTAATTGATTTTAGAAAAGTAGAAAGTATTTCTAAAATTTCAGCAAACCATTTAAATGCCTGCAGCCGGAACCTGTACAAAAAAGAAATATTCTGCTCTATATTTTTGTGACGTCACGGTGCTATTTCTATGATTTACAATGATGTGATTCCAAGACATGGAACCTACAAAAATATTCTAAATATTCACTGCAATCATTAAAAACAAAAACAAAAACAAGCAAACAAAAGGCAACAAAACTACAGTAATGGTACAGGTGGCCTATAATCAAACAAGTGTCTGCTCAATTTTCCATTGTTATGTAACTCTTAATTTACATTTTATGTAACATAGGACTTTGCAGGTTATTATTATTATGTTTTTTATTTCCCCAGTATGGCCATTAGCAGTTCTTGTGACATATAGGCAGAAAGTATTTATTATTGTATGTATCACTTTATTTGACAAAACATAGTAAATATTTTGATGGCTAAAAATATTTTTTAAAGTTCAGGTTTTATTCTAGAGCAATTATACTTCCTATAGGACTATTTTTTTCTTATCAACATATATTTTGTTTGCTGCCAGCTTTTTTAAGAGTTGAAATGGCCTTTCATCTCTCCTTTCACTCACCCAATAGTGCGACACTTTAGACTGGGCATCATTTATTTATAAAAGAGAAAATCACATCCTGAGGCACTGTACCACAAGAAGCTTTAAAGTTTAAATGACAAAAATTGTAAGAGCAAGAGGAGATACAAAAGTAAAACCACTGAAAGAGAATTTTCATTATATGAATGTATTAAACTGTCATGTTTTCAAGCCTCTTTGATGTTCATTACCACTTACCAACCACATTATCAATCTGAAATTTTTATTCAGAGTGATGGACTCTACTAAATGACTATTTTTTAGCATGTCTTACATAAAATTTTAAAGAAAAATTTCTCACTATACATTTTGTAATTGAACATTAATCCTCTCATAAAAGAAGGACACAGAATCTTCTCTATAATATCATTTGTGTGTGGGGGTGTGTGTTTGTGGTGTGTGTGTTAATAACACTAGCCTACTTAATATGGAAAACGTTTCTTCCTACATTCATAGCATATCCCTTTGAGTGAAATGTAAAATCAATATGCTTTATTTAAAATAATCTTAAACTTTTAAAAAGTCAGTGAAATAGTAAATAAAGAAGAATTTGGAATCAGATAGGATTAAATAGATATCACAGTAGTCATTCATTCAATGAACTTCTGAGCTTTACTACAACCCCTGTTTTTTCATCTGCACAAATTTCCCCCATTAAGAAAACATGTTTTGACTGTTCTAGATGCTTGGGATATAGATGAATAAAGTAAAAATTTTTTCCTTATGGGTTTGATTTTCTAATCGTGGAGTAAATTGCATAGGTAGGTAAGATGGCAGTTAGGTAGATGATTAAATACATAGATGGATAGATAGATAATTTTTCCCATGTGGTAAATAAAATGTGAAAAGAGGAATGAGAATAATGGTCAGGGAAGTCAGGTAAAGTCTCTTCAGGTAGAAACTGATGTAGGCTGGTAAAATTAGTATTAAGTAGGCACATGAAACTCTGGACAATGAGCCTTCAAGATGGAGGAAGCAGGGAGTAAGATCTTTGAGGTGGGAATATACTTGCTGTAGTAATTGGACAAGAAAGAGAAAAAACTATAGCAGAGTTTACATTTAATCTTAAGTGCAATTTGACAGTTATTAACAGAGGCATCCTAATTTGAGGGTTTGTTGACAATATTAAATTAAATTATAAATATATATAGGAATCTGAAATACTGGTTTTCAATAAGTTTTTGACAGTCTTTCATTCCTTAAGAACCAGTATTTAAAGATTTCACCCAGGCAGTTTGGAATTACAAAAAGAACACCATATACATCAAAGACAAACAAACTTGGGTTTGACTCTTTTTCTCTAACAACTACTATGTGATCTTGGGCCAAAGGGGATTAAAAACCTCTTCAAGCAGCTTCCATATCTCCTCAAAAACACTTTCACAATCTCATTTGCCTCTATGAGTAGCACATATTTCCATTTACCTTACAACAAAGAGGGTTACAAATAAAATATAACAGGAATATTAAATATATAAATAACTATACATATTGAATACTATCAAAATAATATATTATGATAAGAAACATTGTAACAATATAATCATAATACAAGTATTGAAAACTTCATTTAGGAGATTTCTAAAGCCAGAGACATCTTGGCAAAACTTATCCACTGAATTATATAAAACTTTATTTTCGATGATCCCTTTGTTCAGAATAAACTTAGAAAAGGACAGAATCAGGTTACTTTTTTAGAAAGATTTCTAATCTTATAAATTTCATAAAGATGTTTAATTAGCTCAATTTTCATTGATCCAACCTATCCAGGCTAATTTCATGTTAAACTTGATATACTGCCCATAATATTAACAAGTTTTGTGTATAGATATTTGTGTAATGTGAATATTATAGACCTCATACTATCAGCCTGCAGTACCACAAAGCAATAAATAAAATAAATTAATAGAAGTAGAAAAAAATCTGTTTTTTTTTGTTTGTTTTTAAATTTGAACTGTGCTGTTAGGGAACTGATTTATTTAACTAAAGCATTGTCATCGAAATTTGTGTACCTGGGAACTGTGCAAATCAAGGACTGCCTATACACTACTAGTTTACATTGACCCATATAGGCGAAAAAAAATCTGTTTTTTTAAATGTCCGTGTGGAAAAAATTTTAAGCCTTTATAACCATGTTTATCTCCACAATAGCTGTGATATTTAACATCATCTTATAGGTTAATATATCTTTTAATCTGATGTTCTAGCTATAACTTCTCCCATAAAAGTTTTATCAAAGATTTTAAAAAGCAAATATTGGGTGTACATGATTTTCTCTTTCTTTTCCATATAAATGTGGGTGTTGATTGCACCTTTCTTACTATTAGGAGGGAAGTGAGGTAGATAAATTTTGTCTTATGCTTCAGGGTCATTTAATAAGTGGAGAGGACTGAATGTTACTGTAGATCCTATGTTTGAGTTATTTGCAGTAAAGGCATAGATTTTGGGTTTGTCCACTTGGAAAGGAGGTGCATCTATTCCACATTCAGACAAAATAGAGAATCCAACCCACAAAGAAGATTGTGGCTAATACCAACAATATGCTCCCCACCCCCATTTCTCTTCCTGGGTCTACGGAATGACTATTTTTCCTAGCCTCCCTTGCATTTAAGTTGTGGCCACACCACTATGCTTTTGCCAATGGAACGTGCCCAGAATTATGTGTGTCACTTCCAGGTTTGGCCCTGAAAATCAGTCATGAGATCCTCCATGCTTTCCTTCTCTCCCATCCCCAATAGCTGGAACTAAAAACTCACTGATGATGGAGCCAACGAATGGAAGGGGCCTGGATCATTGAATGACAGCATGGAGGGGAATTGACAGGAGAGCCTTCCAATCTGTACTCACTTTGCAAGCATAAGCCATTAACTTTAATTTTTTAAATCTGTACTATTTTGGGGCATATTTGTGACAACAATTTTCTCAATAGTTAAAAGAAAGGTAAAATTCTAATTTCCAAGAAGGTAGGTAGAGTGCATGTATATTTTATGTTTGTATCCCCTGTGTCTTCCATGATGCCTGGCACACAGTGGATGCTCAATCAATTTATGACTGACAGATGAACTGACTGGGAGAATGAACAGATAAATGACTTGAAAGGGTACATTTGATTAAATAAATACTACCCCAAAACAACCTGGGTCCATTTCAGATTTAGGTTCAGATATAACCTAGTTTACTCTTTGTAAGTGAACCTATGACAAAATCAAACACATATATGTTCCTTGTTCAGTAGTAGTCTCCTTCTTGCTGTAATAATTTGCTGTAACAAGTTACCATAAACTTGGTAGCTTAAATAACACAAATTTTTTGACTTACAGTGCTAAGTCAATATCACTAGAAGCTGGACCTAAGTCTCACTGGACTAAAATCAAGATGTCAACAGGGCTGATTTATTTCCAGGTGCTCTCAAGAATTATTCTTTGCCCTTTCCAGCTTCCAGAGGTTGTTGACATTCCTTGGCTCATGGCTCCCTTCCTCTATCTTCAAAGGCTGCAACAGCAGGTTCAGTTCTTATATCATAGTAATCTGGCCTGCACTTCTACCTCCCTCTTCCACTTTTAGGGATCCTTGGACTACACTGGGACCACTTACATATTCCAAAATAATCTCCTTATTTTAAGGTCACCTAGTTAGCAAAGTTAATCCTATCTGTAAATTTAATTCTTCTTTGCCATGTTAGGTAACTTATTCATAAATTCTAGGGATTCAGATATGGACATCTTTAAGATGCCATTATTTTGTTTACCACAGTTCTTTTATATATAATTAACAGTTTATTTTATTTAATGAAATTCATAAAATGTCATATTCACAAATTCTCATAAGAAGCCTCATAAGAAGCCTGCAAAGGTTTCTACAGGACACATCAATCTAATTTTATTGATTTCCATTCTTGCACAGACTGAAAAAGCTAAGGAGATTAAAAAATGGAGTTTCTGCTTCAAGTTCTTTTGAACATATTTGGAGTCACCCTGCATTATGCAGGATCAGTGTAGTTAAAGAGTTTTCCATCTGTTATTATTTGTTATCTTAGCAATCTACTACATATGCATGCCCTTAAAACAGCTAAAATAATCTCTTGCTGGAGGCTGCAATGTGGCTTTGTAATGAAGGGGATGATCTTGAGATATTTTCAGTTTCTATTGTAGCATTCTAGAAGAATCTGGAGTGACATCAGATTTCACATTCATTCTTGTTCACTCAGAAACCCATTTAGCTTGGAGCAAATGGGACATATCCTTTCACATTGCTGACACTATCGAAGAGCCAAATGATGAAGGATTCCACAGCTTTTGTTCTTCAATTCCCCAAATCCCATGTTTATACTATGGCTTTTCTTCATTGGAGAAAGATTGGTCTCATAAAACAAAACTACCTCAGATTTCATATCACTGGCACGTCCTGATACAAGGCACTTGAGTTTGCAAGCTAAAATCTATCACGTTTTATGTTTATTCTTTTCAATTCTACAATTCCTCTTCTAAACAAACCAAAACAATAAGTAACTAATAATTTGTTATGTACCAAATATTAAAAGCTTTCAATGACAGAAAAAAATGTCTGTGTATATGTCAGAACTCTTTTTTCTTCTCCTTTAAATACTACTAATTTAAGTTCCAACTACCTATTGTTTACAATATTTGGCATCATGTGCCTTTTGATCATGACCATGGTCATCTGACCATCACTTCGAAGGCTGTTATTAAGACCACTGAATTTAGGGTATATAAATAATTTCAGCTGAAGAGTGAGTTCTCATCTCGTCCTCTTAAAGGCATTCAGTGTTATCCTGATTGGCATTCAAGGTCCAAAGAAATAACAGAGGAGTAAACCAATTGAAAGTGAAATATGAATTGAATGTTAACTGAACACAGATTCTAGAGAGCTTTCAGACAAATTCTGCAAAGAACAACAACCTCCAAGTGAGTGAACATGAAAATAATAAGAATGGGAAAATGTCATCTGACTTCTAGTTGAAGTCTCCCACTTCAAGTAAAGCAGATTTCCAAGGTCAAGTCTACAGAACAACAACATTTGAGCTCACTGGCCAGATTCTCCATTAAAGAGCAAAGGTTCAAGCCTATTGCTGGCAGGAAAGTGGGGAAAATGTAAAATAATCAGTGCCAAGGGCCAAGACTAAGTGACTAGCTAGAGAATGAGGACCTTACCCATAATCAGGGAATAGGGGCTGCAAAAAGCCAATTTAGAATTCCTGTAAGAGGTTTAGTTCTGCTGATGAAATGCTGAGCTCCATCATTCTTTGCAACACCAAATTGGACTTTCTGTGTTTCCTTAAGTTGACAGTCTCAGGTCATTTGTGTATCTGTTGGGTTCTTCATGTTACTCTCCATATAAAAGTAAACAAGGTCTTAATCTCATAATTTACAAAGCAAATTTATCTCAGAATATAGCAATTAGACTCACAAAGACTTATTTGGTTAGTCATTTGGAGCTATTTGCATTACTTTGGACATCTGACACTGTCAAATTTAGACTGCTTTAGTCTATTTTTAGAGATATACTTATTAGAAGGGTTACTCTGGGAGATGATATAAAAGAAAAAGATTTTTTTTCTCTTAAAATATTTTCTTGTATTATTATGAAAAGGAATGCTGAATGTGGCTCTCTACTCACATAAAACTGAACATTTTACTGACAGTATTCACAACAGACCTCAACATTAGAAGGGAAATGATATAAATAGAATTTTTTTTTAATCTCTAAAATATAAGTAGTCTTTTCTATCTTTTCTGAGGCGACTGTTCTCAGGAACATCTTATTTAAATGCCTCTGTGAAATTCCTTGAGTTGATTCTTATGGAATATGCTTCCAAACTGAAGTCAAAATATCACTCTTTAATTTATTACTGTTGTTTTCACACATTTATGCAGAATGTAGATGGAAATAACATTCTTTGAGACTCCACCATGTAAGAAGCATACTGGTAGTTATTATAATTAATCCTCTCAATAACTCTGTGACAGTGTGATGGTTATACCTATTTTATTTTATCTTTTAAAGTTTTATTTATTTATTTATTTATTTTCGACTGCATCGGGTCTTAATTGTGGCACAGGGTCTTCATTGAGGCATGTGGGATCTTTCATTGCAGGTTCTCTAGTTGTGGTACATGTGCTTCTCTCTAGCTGTGGCTTGCAGGTTTTCTCTCTAGTTGTGTGCACAGGCTCCAGGATGCATGGGCTCTGTAGTTGTGGTGTGTAGGTTCCAGAGCTCTTGGGCTCTCTAGTTTGTGGCATGTGGGCTCTCTCATTGAGGCATGTGGGCTCAATAATTGTGGCACATGGGCTTAGTTCTGCCAAGGCATGTGGGAGTTTAGTTCCCCAACCAGGATCAAACCCAAACCCCCTTCATTGGAAGGAGGATTCTTTACCACTGGACGACCAGGGAAGTACCTTGTAATACCTATTTTAAAAATGAAGAAACACACAGAGAAAGTAAATGATGTGTTCAAGAGTTTGAGTGAGGATGGAAATCCAGGCCAGCTTGATTTTAAGTTTATGCTCTCTCTACTACACTGCACTGTCTCCGTGTGAAAAACAAGGTTTCCATTACCCACACTTTACCTGTTTATTGTTCTGCTGTGCACATCCTTTCTCAGAAATGAAAAGAGTATCCAAGTAAGACAGCATTTCAGCCACCCCAGTGAGTTCAAAAGATAAATCATTTGTATTTCTATTCACAAGAATCCCTATGAGATTAACATTAGTCATTAGTCAATCCCAAATTAAGTGGAGATATATATTTCTTTTGTTATTCTTGGCTTATAATATATTTCATTATATTTTTTAAAAATTAAATATAGTATATATATAACCATTATGTAAGTATATGCATTCATATATGTATACATATATACACATATATGTATATATGTTCTTTACATGTTTGATAACTATATAAAAATATATAATAGATTTTCATATATAATATGTATCAAATGTGATATGATATATAATATCCAGAATAGCAATAAAAGTAAGATCTATGCACTAAGCTCTACAATTAAGAAATAGAATATTACTAGTGTCTTTGAGGAAGACATCTTAAATGCGTAACTCTCCCCATAGGTAGTCATCCTTGGTTTTTTTTTTTTCTTTATAGTTTTATCATATATGCAAATATACCACAAAAGATATGAGGTTCAACGACAAAAAAATAATTTTATATAAATTGAGTCACATGATATGTATGTCTCTGAAACTCTCTTTTTTTCAAAATTTCATTGGTGAAATTCATTATGTTTGTAGGTGTGTATAATATTGTGGTTTATAATGAGAAATATAGATTTAGTCTTCTACCTGGTTCCTGGCACAGAGATCTAAATTAGAACTTCCTAAGTGATGAGAGCATAATAAAGATGCCTTTGTTATGTTAATGAGGTGAATTTTGGAAATCCCATGAAGATGGGATGCTGCTTCTCAAGGGAACCAGCTATGATCAGAGGATTGGAACTCTCCATCTGTATACCTCCCAACCTCTGGGAAGGGTGGAGGCTGGAGGCTGAATCAGTTACCAATGGTGAATGATGTAATTAATTATGTCTCTGTAATGAAATTTCCATAAAGAAACAAAAGAAGGGGATTGGGAGAGCTTCCAGGTTGGTGGACCAACCAGAATATATCCACATGCTGGCTCCAAACTCCTCAGGGACAGAAGCTCCTGTGGTCAGGACCTCTCCCTATCTATTTCTTCATCTGGCTTTTTATTCCTATCTTTTAATATCCTTTGTAATAAACTGTAATTTAGTAAATAACCTAGCTCCTCAAGTTCTGTGAGCAGCTCTAGCAAATTGAATCCTTGGAGGGGGGTGTGGGAACCTTCAATTTATAGCCAGTTGGTCAGAAGCACAAGTAACAAGCCGGACTTGGTGTCTGAAGTGGGGACAGTTTTGTGGGACTAAGCCCTTCACTTGCAGGATCTGATGCTGTCTCCAGGTAGACACTGTCAGAAGTGGATGGAACTGTAAGACACCCAGCTGGCGTCTAAGAGTTGCTTGGTGATATGAAAAAAGTCACACGCTTTATTCATTTTTATTTCTTTATAATAATCCATTGTTCAAATATAGAATAATTGATTTATCTATTCTTTCATCTGGGGTTTATCTTGAAACTTATTATTCAAACTTATTATACAACACGGCTCAACACTGTGAAGTAGGGATCTAATTTTATTTTTGTTTATATACAGATAATTAATTATCAGCACTCATCTATACTATCCCAATCATGTACAGATTATCATACACACAGTATCTGTGGTGTACTATCAGTTTCCACAAATGAAGTGCTTTTTCCAAGTTATCTCTTTTGAATAATTCTGAAGAATATTCTGGAATATTGACCTATGGTTGTCAGTGACATTTGTTTAAAACTTTTTGATAAATTTGGTTTTTATTAATTGAAAGACTCTTATTCGTGTCTCTCAATTGTGCCTTGGCTAATTTTGATTTCTCACTTTTTAAAGTACATTTTAGCACTAACTTGTAATTTCCATTATGAAAAATGATTAGATTTTTAATTGAAATTTCACTCAGTAGTTAAATTGGGGGGAAATGAATCCCTTTTTACATTAAATATTTCTATCTTTGAATATTATATATCTCTACCTTTACATAAGATTTTTTAAAGTCTCAAAAATTTATAGTTTTCTCACTACTGTCTTAAACATATATTATCAGATTTATTTTAAGCACCATGCATTTGTGCTTGCAATTGTAATTGGTATCTTGGTTTAAATAATGCCACTTAATTTTGTTGCTGATATTTTCTAAGTAGTAATCCTACCATAAACAAATAATGAGAGTTTTGTTTCTTTTTTTTAATCTATATTTTTATTTATATTTATTTCTTGCCCTACTATGCTGATTAGGTCATCCAGGATGATATTGAAAAAGCAGGAAATTTGGGGCTAAAGAAAAAAAGAGCTAAAAAAGACAGTAAAATGTATAGATAAACACAAATAATTAATTTCAATACAATTTTGAATCTCAAAATTAAAATTTAAATATTATAAGATTTAGACATTATTTTCAAAAATGTTAAGAGTGGAGAAATAAACTTCTAGATCACTTTAAGAAACATAAAGAAGATGATTCAGTTGAATTGCAATAGCTTTTTTTCTAGTTTTCAAAAGGAAATTAATAATGTATATCAATTTTCAAGATTAATATAATAATACTGGTGCAAACATTCAATTAAATATTGTAAAGATAGCTAACAGACATGTAGAATGTCATGAATATTACTCCTTCATCTATACTTATCACAGAGAGTTATAATTATTGGGACAATACTAGTTTAGGGGAAAGGTTTAGTAAAGGAAATACGTTTTTATATTATATATTTTCTACTACTTCAAACTTTTAAAAATAGAATATATTTTATGTGTGATAGAAGAAATTAAATATAACAAAGTTAATGGGCCTTTTTTGTTCCAAGTGTAGTTCGTAAATTTATAATTTTGAAGAGATAAGTATTATTTATGATACCTGAGTTAACTGACATTTTTCCATGCTGCCGTTAAATTGTCCAAATATTTTTTTACCTGAAATTCTACATTAATCTCATTTTTTATTACTTTTCACTTGAACTTTATACTTGTGTTAAACAGACTATCAGAAGCACAGTTTGGACTAGATCTATCATAATATTTCTTCCAAGTCCATTTAAAAAATGAAAATTATTGAAATCAACCTCATATCTACTGAGTCAGCATCACTGGGAATGGCACCCAGGAATATTAATTTTAACAGTGTCCTAGGTGTTCCTGATATGTGTTATATTTTGAGAACCATTGCTCTTACCCTAGAGTACACACTGATTTTCATTCCCACTTTCATTAAATACTGCTAAGCATACCTTCTGTTTTTAACGTAGTAGTCCTGTGATGATAACTGAACATGGACAGTTAGATATAGATAGGTAAGTAGATAGATAGATAGATGATAGATAAGTAGATAGATAGAGATAGAGATATCTTTAAAGAATTATCCAAGTAATTCTGTTGCTTATCCTTTACTACATGGAACACGTAGTGGGCATGTGTCATTGAATTTGACTAACATCCCCCAACATATCTCTTAACAATCTGGCTACATTTTGTTAGTCTTCCATATAATGAGTCCTACCTTTACAAACAAGGATTTAAAACAACAATACAGCAACAAACAGATATATATTTCCCAGATGCTTTTGCAAACACATAGACTCGGTCCCATTAATCAGACTCACCCAGCTAAGATTAATGACAAAATAAACAGCATGTGGAGATGTCACAGGTTGGTGGGGGAAGGTAAGAGAAAATTTTCCATATGTTCTTTAAAAATTAGAGACCAAGTATTCAACTGAGAAATAGAATATATAGAAAAACTAAGATTATCCAATGACCACTATTATCAAGTATCATTGTTATCAATTATCATTGTCAAATATATTCAATGAGGGATGAAGGATTGAGTTGTTAAAAATGTAGGAACTTAAAATGTAGGTATTCCCCTATATTTGTTATTCACTCACATCAGAAGCTAATAATCCTAGAGCTCTAGTATCAGTTTAACCTGAGAGAAATATAAAATTTCTTGATATCAAGATTTAACAGGAATGTACACCAGGCACTCCATAAACCTTAATACTGATGTTATTTCTTCTCTTTCTTTTTCTTTTTGACATGAAAAGTGTTTTACATAATTGATGTACACAACTTGATGAGTTTGGAAATAAGTACATACTTGTGAAACTATCACCACAGTATCTGCTGTAAACCTATCCACGACCTCCAGAAGACTTCTCCCACCCTCTTATTTATTTATACATAATTTTTTAGTTTGTATTCTTAACTTAAAAACACAATATAAAATCTACCTTCTTAGCAAATTTTTAAGTGAACAATACAGTGTTGTTAATTGTAGACACTGTGTTATGCAGTAGATCTCTAGGACTTACTCATTCTGGATAATCAAAACTTTGCACCCTTTGACATATACCCTCCTTTTCCCCCTCCTTCCAGGCTCTGGCAACCACCATTCTACTCTTTACTTCTATAAGTTTGACTATTTTAGATTTGCCATATAAATGGTACCATGTAGTATTTGTCCTTCTCTTTCTGGCTCACTTTACTTAGCATAAGGTCCTCTAGTTTCATCTATGTTGTCACATATAACAGGGTTTCCTTTTTTTTAAACACTGAATAATATTCTATTGTGTACATATACCACATTTTCTTTATCCACTCATCTATTGATGAACATTTATGTTGCTTCCATATCTTAGCTATTGTAAATAATGCTGCAATGAACATGAAAGTGCAGTTATCTCTTCTAAATCTTAATTTCACTTCCTCTGGTTATATAACCAGATGTGGGATTCTTGGATCATATGGTAGTTCTACCTTTATTTTTTGGGGGAATCTCCACATAGTTTTCCATAGTGGCTGTACCAATCTACATTCCCATCAAATGTGCACAAGGATTCTCTTATCTCCACACCCTTGCCAACATTTGTTATCTTTTTTTTTCTGATAAAAGCCATCCTAATGGATATGAGGTGCTGTCTCATTGCAGTTTTGATATGCATTTCCCTAGTTATTAGTGATGTTTATTACCTTGTTACATATCTGTTCAAATATGTAAATCAGTTTTGTTGAGTACCACAGGACATTAACAAAGGCCCCACTGAGAAGATGACTTGTGATCAAAGACTATGTGGATATGTAGGAAAGTGTTCTCCAAGAAGAGGGAACTGCAAGGACCAAGATCCTGAGGTAAAGAGCACACCTGACATATTCAACAACAAAGAGAGCCTGTGGAAGGAGAGAAGAGTGAGCAAAAAAATATATATGTGTATATATATATATATATATATATATATATAAAGAAGGTGAATGAAATTGTTCATGAAGAAGAAGGCTAAATATTGATAAGATGCAAGTTCTTCCCAAATTGACCTATAGATTCAATATAATCCCAATCAAAATCCTAACAAATTATCTTATGGATATTAACAAGTTGATTCTAAAGTTTATATAAAGAGCCAAAAGATCTAGTATTAAAGAGTAGAATAAAGTTAGAGAACTGATACTACCCAACCTCAAGACTTACTAGAAAGTTACACTGATCAAGACAGTATTGGTAAAAGTGTAGACAAATAGATCAATGGAACAGAATAGAGAGCACAAAAATTGATCCACATAAATTTATACTTTTGATCTTTGACAAAGAACCAAAAGCAATACAAAGGAGCAAAGATAGTCTTTTCAATAAATGTAACAAGTGGACATGCATATATGAAAAACAAACAAACAAAAAACTAGATACTAGACACAGACTTTATTCTCTTCACAAAATGGACCAAAATGTAAAATGCAAAAGAATAATACTCCTAGAAAGTAACATAGAAGAAAACCTACATTGTCTTGGGTATGGTGATGATTTGTTAGATACACCACAGATACAATCCATAAAAAAATTAATTGATAAGCTGAACTTTATTAAAATCAAAAACTGCTCAGAGAAAGACAATGTTGAGAAAATGAGAAGACAAGCCACAGCCTGGGAGAAAATACCTACAAAGATACAAATAATAAAGGATAGTTATCCAAAATATACAAAGGACTCTTAAAACTCATCAATAAGAAAATACATGCCAGTCAAAAAATGGGCCGAAGGCCTTAACAAACAGCTCATCAAAGGAGATATACAGGTGGAAAACAAGCATATGAAAAAATGTTCCACATCATATGTCATTAGGAAAATGTAAATTAAAACAACAATGAAGTACACTACACAACTATTAGAATGGCAAAGTCTAGAACACTGACAAAACCAAATGCTGATGAGAATGTGAAACAAGAACCCTCATTCATTGCTAGTGAGAATACAAAATGTTATAGCCAGTCTCAGTTTCTTACAAAATAAAACTTACTGTTACCATTCCCTCCAGCAATTCCACTCTTTGATATTTACACAAATAAGTTGAAAACTTATATCCACACAAAAATTTGTACATGGATGTTTATAGCTGCTTTATTCATAACTGCCAAAACTTGGAAGCAACCTAGATGCCCTTCAGTAGACTAATAGATAAACTGTGATACATCCAGACAATGGCATATTATTCAGTGATAAAGAATTATTTAATCATTAAAAGGAAGCAAATGCAATTACTAAGTGAAATATGTCAATCTGAGAAGGCTAAAAACTTTAATTCCAACCATACGACATTCTGGAAAAAAGCAAAACTGGAAAAGACAGTAAAAAAATCAGAAAATTCAGTAAAAATCTCAGTGGTTGCCAGGGATTGGGGGTTGATGATTAAATAGGGAGAAGAGAGAATTTTTAGGGCAGTGAAAATACTCTTATAATACTATAATGACAAATACATTTTATTATACATTTGTCCAAGTGCATAGTTAGACAATACTAAGAGTAAAATCTAAAGTAAATTTTGGATTTTGAATAATTATGTTATGCTGATGTAGGTTCATCAATTGTAATACATGTGCAGCTCTGATGTGGGATGTTGATATTGGAGGAGGTCATCCATGGGCATGGAGTACATTGAAAATCTCTCTCACTTTCCATCAAATTTTCTTCTTATGACCTCTCAAGGCCACGTTAATAGTGTTTGCTTTTACTTGAGTGAAATAGTAAGCCATTAAAAGGATCTGAGCACAGAGCTGTGGTGATCTTTTATATTAATAGGAATGCCCCAATACCATTGCTGTGTTGAGGAAAGACTAATGGAAGACAAAGGTGGAAGTAGGAGACTAGTGTGAAAGCTATTACTGGCATCCAAATGAGAAAGAGAGGTAGCTTGGGCCAAAGTAATGGCAATGGGGTAGTGAGAAGTAAACAGATTCTGAACAAAAAATTAAGAGTTGCAAAACTACATCAAGGTAGGCTCCAAAATTTTGGCTTAAGTAGTTGGAAAGATGGATTTTTACATCTAGTGATATGGGGAACAATACAGACAAAAGAGATTTGAAGGAAAGCATATTGTACATGCACTATGGCACCTACATTTTTTGTGCCAAACCAATTGCTTACAAGCTATATAACGTTGGGTGATTTATTCAGCTTCTTCTTACACTAAAACCTTGGATTGCAAGTAACTTGTTCTGCGAGTGTTCCGCAAGATGAGCAAACATTTCTAATAAATTTTAACTTGATAAATGAGCAATGTCTTGCAATATGAGTAGTATGTGATGCCAAATGTCACATGATCACAACTGAGCTAATGGTTCTTCTCTCTGTCTTACTGCAGGGCTGTGGGTGATTGTCTCCCATGCTCAAGTGATGGGTGATGCTCGGTCTCAGGCCGCAGTGTTTGGCAGAAATCAGTGATTTTTCAGAATGTTGGAAAGTGCCCACAACTGGCACTAGTGTATTTTTTGTCACTTCAAAGCACATACAGACAGTCCTTTGCTTTTCCATACAAGAGATGTGTAAAATGTGGGAAACAGTGCAAAATTTTGTAGAAAAGCACCACCCGAATAAGGCGGTAGCAGTGTGAGCGATGAATCTGTTTAACGACAATGCAATGTCATGTTTCCACGAAATCCTCAAAAGGAGGCACAAGCAAGTGTCATTGGATAGGGTCCTTGTTAAAGTTGCACAAAAAGAAAAAGATTCCATTGCGCCAATAGATAGCAGTGATTCCTTTAGTGATAGTGAAAGTCGTCCTACACAATAAGCCTCCTCTCTCGTCTCCTTCACACCAGCCACAAAGGTTTTAAAAGGTAATTGCACGTTAATTTGTTTATTTTTCTTTATATTTTGATTTTCTTTATTACTTTGTATTATATTACAGTATTGTAATCATTTTTATATGAATATTTTTGTGTTGTGGAACGAATCATCTTAGTTTCCATTATTTCTTATGGGTAAATTTGCTTTGATATACAAGTGCTTTGGATTACAAGCATGTTTCTGGAATGGATTATGCTTGCAAACCAAGGTTTTACTGTATCTCAGTTTCTTCATTTATAATAGCAATGACTTCATTGGCTTATTATAAGGGATAAGTCAACTAATATAAGTAAAATTATTAGAGTATTTTCTGGTACATAGTAAGTATTATACAGATGGCAACTGTTACTGTTACCAGGTGCTAGGCTGTGGGCATTTAAAATTTGAAATGTCTATTACACATACAATTGGAGATGTTTAATAAGAAATTGGACAATCAAACTTACAGTTCATGGGAAAGGTCAATGATAGAGATATGAAGTTGAGAATCAATAACTGGAGATTACAAAGTTAAGAATTTCCACTTTAAAGACCATCTAATCAAATGCATGTGACTTTGTGCATGTTAAAGTCTCACAAATACAATCTAGTCATATATTTAAAGGCATGAAACTGGAAGAAATAGCCAAAGAAATAATGATATATAGAAAGACAAATAGTTCAAATACAGGTTCCTATAGCACTACAATGCTAATTCAATCAAGGTGGGAAGAAATATCAAAGGAAACTGAATGAAGATCATTTGCCTATAAAATAGGAAAAAAAAAAGGAAGAAGAAGAAAGTGAAGTGTACTGGAAGTCACATAAAAAAAGTGTTTCAGGGAAGAGAGTGTCATCAATCGTGCAAGTGGGGCTAAAAGGTGAAATAAGATGAACGTTACTTGGTGTCATTAAGTAGAACCATTTTGGTTGAATAGGCGAAGATAAAACCTAAATGGCATAGGTTCAAGAGAGAATGGGAGAAGATAAAACAGAGACAATTTCTTTAAAAATTTTTGCCGTAAAAAGAGATAAGATGGTAGCTCAATGGGGACTTGGTGCCAAGAGAGGTTTCATTTTGTGCTGTTTTGTTTTACAAGGGAGAAATTACAACATCTTTTCATGTATATAAAAAATAAGCAGGAGAAGATGAAAAAATAATTTCTAAAGGCTGAATCCAAAATGAGTGATTGAGTTTGTGCTTTAGTTCACTGCAGGCAGGATTCTCAGGAGTAAAGAAAATGAATGGAGCACTACTGGCCACAAAAGGGGCAGAGATGCAGGAAGTTGTTAGATGTGTCCTAGGAGCATTGGCAAGCCTTCTTCTGAGTGCTTCAGTGAATTATGATGCCAAGTCACTATATGTGAGAAAGGATGAGGAGGCAGAAGGAGGCTAAATGAAGACTGCACATCATGAAACAGTCTACTGGGAAAGTGTGAAAGAGAAAGGCAGGGAAATCCAGTATTATTGCTGGAAATCACATTGTCATCAGTGATTCAGTATTTAGTGGAACCTGCTCAGTGTGTTTGTGATTTTTTTCTCCAAACATCTTCATCTCCATGGCTACAGATGCAGAATAGGAAAGAGTTTGATTTGACCAGGATTTGGACCTTGCCAGGTGAAAATACCAAAACTAGATGGGAGCAAAGAATTGAGTGAGTATTCACAGGAATTATTTAATATGAAATCCATGAAAGGGAAAGCTAAAGAAGAAAGCTAAAGAGGACATGGCGTGGTCAAAAAGTTATATCAATTGATGTGATATTTTTGAGCAGAGGATTGTGGATTGAGGTTCTGAGGGAGTAAGGTAAAATGTAGGAGATGGTGTCAGAAATCTGAGGCTTGAAGCTGAAATATCACTTTTATTATTGATCACCAGATGTATGGTATAGCCATGGGAACAAGTGAGTGAAGTGGGATAAAGGACAAAGTATATGGAGAGGAGAAGATTCTGGATCAGAGATCCAGATATTGATTATTGAAGGAATGCTATTAGAGAGAAAAGGTGACTGAGCCAGGAAGTAAAATCTTAAGGGAGTAGGGTAGCATACCCTAAGGCTAGAAGAGGATAGATAAGGGAGAGTGAAGTAGATAGTTTAGTTTGTGACATGAGATTAAAAGGTCTGTGGACATAAGGAGGATGGAAGGAGAGTTTAAAAGTGGCAAAGAGGATTAAGGCAGCCACCTACTGCAACTCCATGCTTAGTGTCCTAGCATACCCCATGTGACACAGTGTCTCCAATGGAAACTAGACTCCATTTAGTACAGAATGATAAAAAGAATTCTCAGAGAGGAAACTGAAGTTATTGTGAATTTTGGTGATGCCGAGATCCAGAGGGCATAGGTAATTGGCAAAAGAAGTAACACTTGCACTAAAATATCCTGACTCTTACTCCAGTGCTGTAAAAGTTTCAATTCATTCCTTTACTATCATAAATTCATCTGAATGACTGACTTATTTGTTTGTACTATAAGTAATCCTTAAAATGAACAAATACAAATTTTTCAGCAGAAATTATTATATAATAGTAGTCCTATAATTGTAAAACAATAGTCTTGGTTTAATCTGCACCTATAGTCATAAAATAAATAAAAAGGCATAGGTCTAGCAAATCTACTTAAAGATTTAAATCTATGGAATTGTACATGGCAAAGAAAGAGAATAAAATATAAAAACTTCATGTCAAATGATGTGAAACTTTCTGCTCTACGCTTACCTCAAGCTCGGCAGTGTGAAAAAATGCTGCCTCTTTTTTTAAGTAGAGACCCTGAAAATGAAGCCATCGTTTTTGCTGTAACTGACAGATCCTGCCTCACTTACAGTAATTGAGGTATCAGGATGAATTCACCCTATGAGCACAGTAGAAGTGCCTGAGAACCTGCACATCATGGAAATCTTGAAGACAGTCAATTGGGCTTTCTATCTCAGCAAGCATCACAGATACCCAGTTTCTCAAGATAGAAACTTCAGAGCCAACCTTGACTCCTGACGTCTCCTCCATCTCACACATCCAGTTATTCACTTATTAATCCTTCCTCATAAATATCTCTTGAATCTGGCTTTTCTTCTCCACTTCCATCACCAATGCCCTAGTTCAAGACTTCATTATCTCTTCCAGGGAAATTTCAACAGTCTCCTTTTTAGGGAGGTATCTCTTCATCTAATCTTTTCCTCACTGCAGTCCATATTTTGCACTTTAATAAAGTTATTGTCTCAGAAAATTACTTCGGAGCATGCTGATGTCTGTTTTCTTGTAACCAATGTTGAACTATTCAGGATTGTACAAGTGAGGTTAATTAATGAATATGCATTGTGTTTCCTGAATTTAGTTTTAAGCATCTCAGTGGAGGACTTACTTCATTTTTTTTTTTTTTTTCTGTTTTGCTTATGGTGCCCAGTGCAATACTGAATGCAATTAAGTAAGTGCTTAATGCAGAGCTGGATGATTAATTGTCTTTATCATAGGCAGGATTTCAACATTTTGAGGAAATGTCGGAGTTATTATTTTGTTGGCAGCCTTCTCCTAAATCTTCTTTGGCAAAGGTCTTGTGCTTCCATTATTGTGGAAGATGCCAAGGACATTCTCCATTTCTTGCCAATATTTTTATCTATATAATTTATAAGATAGAAATATGGTGTTACACTGAAAATCCCTGAGGAGAAAACTAGACGTACAGACTATAAATAACTGAATAGTTCATCTCAATGCTGCAGTCAGTATTCTGATATACTGGTGAAAAGGAGGCGTTCCAATGGCATATTTTACTTTCTGAAACTTGGATAAGCACAAGCAGCCTGCCCAGCAACTAGTGTATAGCCCAATTCTAAGCACTCATTAGGGTTTTGGATAGATGTACTGATTCAGGATTCTGAATAGGAGGGGGTCACACTACAACATTTTTGCGTCCATGAGAAAGAATTTTTTTGCTGTTTTATAGAAAATCATCATGATTTTGGACAAATGTAATGATACTTTCATATTAGATATTAATTATTGGCCTAGCACTTTATACTTATAGGAAATACAGACTGATGAATTGAGGTTACGTTATAGTAGCAGATTTACAGCTTGGATACAGGGTAGAGAAAAGAAAAAAAAAAAAAGTACTTTTAAAAAAACTTGCTCTCTTCCTTAGGTATTTGACTTCTGGAGTTTGAGTAATAATTAATTTACATAATATGGATTAGATGATCATAACAAGCTTTAATTAAGTAATAAGAGAAGTAAAAATTTCAAACTAAGATTGCATCTTTCATTTCTATCCTGCCTTCTTTCATGATATTAGACACTCAACAGGAACCAGTTTAATATCAGCATCTGTACAGGAACCTCGTGAGGCATACCCATCACCATGACTGGAGGAATACCTGCTGGGTCCTGCAACCCAGAGTCCACTTTTAACCTTTGACCTTCATGAGGACTCTGATCAAGGGAAGAGCAAAGTGTATCACATTGACAAAAAGGACTAAAACACAGGCATGGAATTGGACCCAGTATGGTGTTCTCCAGCTCAGATATTTGCTCACAAGGCAGTGCTCGTGAGCAAAGAAACCTAGTGGCACAGTGATGTCCATGAATTGGCACACTTGTCTAGCTTGGTGAAGATGTAAATAGAAGATGTGGTAGAGGCTGAGGCAGTCTGGGAGCAACTCCGTATGGAAACAAGCTACGCATGCTTCTCTACCTGTGAAGGGCTCATAGAGGTGCAATAGCTGCCCATGATGGACCAGGCCACCTCCCTGATGAGCACTCACTTCTGTTCCAACATGAAGACACCACATGGCAGTGGTCCAGCTCCCACAGACACTTGGGCAGCTGTAACCACTGCTTCTGCTCTGGGTGGGTGCCCAGTCATCTGTACCAACTGTTTCTGAGCCTCATTAGCCTAAATTTGCTAGAGAAAGGCCTGGGACACACCCTTCAGGGTGTCTTATGGCAGGATGGCTGGTAGTGACAGGTTAATGCTGGGCTCAGCAGTGCTCAGGGCTTTGTCATTTAAGATCTCTTTCATCCTGGGCGTCACTTTGAGGGCACAAGCCAGCAGTGGTGAGCTTCTCTGTTATGGATGACTTGTGCAACTCCGCCTCTGTGTGGGGGCCAATAGATCAGCTGGTCCTTGGACTGCCGCTCAAGACATCTTCCAGATTTTGGCTGAAGACATGAAGTCACTGAAGGAGAGGCAAACCCTGAGTCACTCCATCAACTTCCTGGTCAGACAGCAGTTGGACAGAATGAATGCTGATAATCTTACCTCTTGATATTCATGAACTTGGGCATGTTGCACACCTGGCATAATGTTGCATTTCTCTATCTATCTATCTATCTATCTATCTATCTATCTATCTATCTATGTATCTATCTATCATCTATCTATGTATCTATCTATCATCTATCTATCCATCTATCTATCTAATCTAATCTAATCTAATCTAATCTATGTACCAAGCTATATATTTAATCAAGGAAGGAAGATTTTCTTCAAGCTTACTACAATTGGAGAAAGAGACCAAAATTCAGTCTGAGCTCAACTCTGCTGGAACAATGGGTAGGAAGGTTTTGTTTTGTTTTAAGTATTTATTTATTTACTTATTTATTTTTTAAAATTTTTATTGGAGTATAGTTGGTTTACAATGTTGTGTTAGTTTCTGCTGTATAGCAAAGTGAATCAGTTATACACATACATATATCAACTCTTTTTTAGATTCTTTTCCTGTATAGATCATTACAGAGTATTGGGTAGAATTCCCTGTGCTATACACTAGGTCCTTATTAGTTATCTATTTCATATATAGTAGTGTGTATATGAAAGTCCCAATCTCCCAATTTATCCTTCTTCTCCCTCCTCCTGCCACACCCTGTAACCATAAGATTGTTTTCTACATCTTTGACTCTATTTCTGTTTTGTAGATAAGTTCATTTGTACCATTTTTTTAGATCTGATACATAAGTGATATCATACAATATTTGTCCTTCTCTGTCTGACTTACTTCACTCAGTATGAAAATCTCTAGATCCATCAATGTTGCTGAGAGTTTTAAATAGCTGGGATGGGGTGGGGCAAGGAAATTTTAAACTATCTGTGTATGCTAATGAGACTTACCCAGAGGAAAAACAAACTCATCTTCATGACAGGAAGCAGTTTTACAACTTGGAGTAGAGTGCTTACCACGTTTGACTCCTAAACCCCAACCTCCACCCCCACAGAAACTTAGAAATAGGAGCACGGTCTTCCTTGATGATTGTATTTCAAAGGTATGGCTCCAGGTCCTTGACAAAGACTTCCCTGAGTGGTAAAACTGGCCTCAGGCTTTTAAGAAGATTTATACATTAAAGAGACAAAGAAAGAGTTTACAATTGCAAGGTTTTTAGAGTAAATGCTCTCAGAAGAGGGAAGTTGGGGGCTACTGTCAGGAAGAAGTTTGTCTAAAATTTAGTAGAACTGAAGAAAACAAGACCGTCTTGGTATATGTATATTCAGAAAGCATGAAAGAGTTAATCATAAGAGTCATTCTTATACATATACCATATTAATTTTGTGGATTTTCTTGCTTTCAGGAGCTTTCATACTTAATGCATATGGGGGAGGGGGGAAGAATTGGTGGGGAAACCCAGAGAAACATTACTAGGATTTATTTTAGTGATCCTTGTTCAAAACGGTAATTTGTCAGAGTAAACTAAGAACTAGTTTAGATACAAATGGACCAAATCCTCTACAAAATGTACTACTTGCCAACATTAAGCAAACTAATTTTCCACCAAAGTTAATTATTATTGGAGTAATTTTAATGCAAGACTTTTTTGCTTTTAGACTATCCAATCTTGTTTAAAGAAAAGAAAACTTATAAAGGAGATGAAATTTATAGGAAATGTTAAGCATAGATGGTAAGTAAATCTAGTAGCTTTTCATAATGCTAACTCATAGGATATATTAAAAAAGTGTAGGTATCAAAAAATCAAGTAGCTTGTGAGAAATCTAAATAATAAGTGAGTTAGTCCTTGGTAAGACATGCAAAAGAGAAAATAAAATTATGATGGGACAAACAAATATGTAAGTTTTAGATAGAAAGCAATGCAATGAGTAATGTTATCATGATAGTTCTGAGATACTAGCTATGTTTTTCTTAAATTGGTCACCTATTGATGACACCCAGTACAGTTTAATTGTGGATCCATAAGAACTCTATTCAGACAATGCAAGAAAAACCCATAACTCTTTAGCAGCTAACTAGTGAGCTATGTCTGTAGTCAACTGTCTTTTCCTACAGTATTTTCTATCTGTGAACCCCCATGCTCAAACCTCAACCATAATCCTACTAACTGCTTCATCAACAGGGAAGTTGAGAAATGGCAGAAATAAAGACAGAACCTGAGAACTTTGCATGACCTTGGATTCAGGTCTGCATACTTGGACCCCATATTAAGTATGGTTGACTTAAAAAAAATGCTCAAGGTGAGAGTTGCGAGTTAAGTTTTATTTGGGGCAAAATTAGGACTGCAGCCCAGGAGACAGCATCCTACATAGCTCTGAGAAGCTGTTCCAAAGAGGCAGGGGGGAAGCTCAGTATATATGTGGTTTGGTGAAAGGGAAAAATATGCAATCAAGCACATATTGTTTACAAAAGGTTACTGCTAGTTACAAGCAGCAGTCATCACCATGAAGGATTTTAGTGTTTTTTTTCTAGACTTGAGGAGATACAAGAACTGGGCCCATAAAGTTGGCTCCTGAAAATATCTAACTATCTGATGACCTGTTCTGCCAGTTTTTCACAGAGCACAGAGTGCCTCATTTCAGCTCTCTACCCTGAACACCTTCCAGGGGGGTGTTGATAGTCAGCAGCTGGAGCAGCACAAGATCTAATCTTTGTAGAGGTAGATGGCAAATGCCAATGGCCAATGCCAGTTGTAGTTGACAGTATCTTAGCATATATCATTCATTTTCCCTGTTTCCTCATGGGCTTTTTTACATTGAATTAATTAACCATATAATTTGAATATCTTAATTTGGTTCATAAATCTCTTCTGCTCCTCTGGAATAGCTTGTGCGGAAGCCACCAGTGTTTCAAAGCCATTTGCCTCATGAGAGTTATTGTATATAAAATGCCTAGCGCAAGGGATGGGCCTAGAGATGCTGTTCAATAAATGCTTGCTATCCCTTATGATAATTTTCAGATTTGGTATCTACTGTCATATTCTTATCTAGATCAGTGGTTCTTAAAAAGGGGCAATTTTGCCCTCCAAGGAATATTTGACAGTGTCTGGAGATACTTTTGATTGTCACTACCAAGGGAATGCTAGTGGCATCTGGTGGGTAGAGATCAAGGATGCTGTTAACATCCTATGAAGCACAGTATAGTCACCCAACACAAGGAATTATCAAGTCCAAATGCTAAATTGGTATGGTTGAGAAACCCCCACCTGGAATGATCATGCTCCCCCGTCCTCACTGAAAATTTTGAGATCAATCTAGATATAGAAATGGATACTTTAGCTAATACATTCTACCTCATGATATGTATTTATTTCAAAATAATTTTGAAACAATCGGCCTTATGAATTTACCTCAGCAACTATCTAAGATGCTAATGTACAAAATGATCACTATAGTAAAACTACGTTACAGAGATTTAAATTCAACACTGAATATTATGAAAAATCCAAAAACAAAGCAGAAAACATATAAACAAAAAACACACAAAACCTGATCAGTCCTCTGCTCTTAACCTTTCCTCAAATGCTATTAGCTATGGCTCAGAAAAATTATCTCTATTAATCATACTTTGAAAATATTGTCATAAAGAATTATCTCTTAAGAGTTAGAGCCATTAAAGGCTTTGATGAAGTCAGATCTTCCATTGCTAAGAACAAGAAAGTCAGCAGTTTATCTATGTTATACTAATTGGCCAAAGATAGTTTAAACATCAAGATTTAGTGGGAAATAAAAAATAATTGCCAGATTTAATTCAGCTACAGATAAGATTTTTATCTTCATAACCAAGTTTATCTTCCCAATAACTAAAGAGTAGCATGAGGGAAAAAATTAATTGTTCACTTGATATTATAACAGGATTACACAATTTTAAAGGGATGGTGTCTCAGCATTTCTTCCATTTGTTATTTCACATTTTACTTTCCAATTCCTTTTACTAAGTTTATATTTTATATTTAGAAAATCACACATCCTTTAGAAATGTAGTGTGTTGTGTGTGTTTGTGAGGTGGAAGGCAATTTTTTTTTAAATGTTTGGGTTCTCAGAGAGAGAAGATGAAGAAATAATCGAATATGTAAAGTAGAACTGAGGGTCTGTTTTCCAGTTTCTCTTCTGTGGAAACCTGCCCTGGTCAGCACACAGAAGGGATTGAGCCATCCATCTGTCTATCATCTGGACAGGCAGAGGCTGTATACTATGTGAACAGGGCCAAAAAGTAGATGAGTTTGTGGGGGGCAAGTTGATGAAGTGATTCCCAAGCTGTGTCCTTATGGCAAATACTTCGTACAATATTCCCAACTGTTCAGCTATTCTCTGTCTTCATCAGACTAGGTAGAACACAAAACAAAATAAAAAAAAAAAGTTAATAAAGACAATGTTTTCTAACATTCTAAAATAATGAGTAGAGCCATGACCATAATGCTGCCCAAGAAGTGTTAGAGAATCAGTATTTATAAAATTGCCTACACTTCATATATAAGATAAGGAAGGGTCAGATTGATCAATAAATTATTTTAGCCCCTCCTCTAACAAATAGCACCATATCCTTGCTCTGTTTCCTATTAAGGCTAGAGCTTATTCCCACTGGATTATGCTGCCCTTACTCTTTGTGGGGGCTTCATTCACAACCTAATTTAAGCCACTCCTCACTTCATTTCAAAGGCCTCTTCTTTCTATATCTTACCAATTCTTCAAGATTTAACTCAAGCTGTATTGATAGCTACAGTACACCTTAGCCCAGGTGGATTTCTTCTTTTCTGAACTATGAAAACACATTGGTTTGAGCCATTAGCCTCCTTAAAATGTTAAACAAATTATATATTTTTCTTTCTTATTAGATTGCATACTCCCTAGCATGAACCATAAAATGTTCAATTGCTCTATTTCTGATATTAAAGATTCTCTGTAGAATAATCCTTCCCACAGTTCACCAAGATTGTTGTGTGGATTAATTCAGACTAATATACGTGAATGTTCCTCACCTGATGTTTGCCACAAAGTACATGAGAACACAAGAAATGTTCATGTGTATAAACACATGAAACAGATGGGTGAGTAAGAGGAAAATGCTGTGAGGCAGATGTTTTTTGGTAGAGTTGGAAAGACACAGAGAGAAAGACAGATTGAGAGAGAATGAGAGAGAAACTTGTTCCACCCTTCAAAAGAGAAATAGTTTTAGTCCCTTTAACCTGAAAAGGGGAAAGAAGCAAAAAGTAACTATTTCTCCCTAGGTGAAAAGAGACTTTCTAAGTTGTTTTCTCCTTTAAAAAGGAAAGGGCAGAACTGGTGGGGTCTATTGCTCCTGTGGGGAGAGTGGGAAAAAGAGAAGAGACCCTCTTCCAGCACAGAGCACAGAAAAATTGCATCAAGTAAATGAAACACCAAGAAGGTGCAACAGTGGCAGGGGATTTCAGTGAAGACCCAGAAGACAAAGAGGCTGCCTGGAGAACGGTGGCGTTGTAGCCTCAAGGTGATTCAAGTGGTGATTTCAGTCATTAACTGTGCTGACCGCTACAGAAAAAGTTGGGGAGTCTGCCAAAATTCTCCTGGGGAAAAATAATGGAACTCAGAGTATCTTAGGGTTCAGCAATTACTTTTATATGTGTTGGCCAAGTAATACATCATTGAAAGATGACTCACATCCCACTGACTGTCCATCCACAGGCTGATTGCCAAGAAACATCTATACTATATAGAAGCTAGAGTTATACAATAATTATATCTAATTTTCATACTCATATCTGAATTGCTTGAAAGTTTTTTATGTATTTTTGTACCTGCTCATATTTCCTACCCATCTTTTTTTGAATCTTATATCAATATTTAAAGTGGTTTTGCGTAAAAGAGGATCAGCTTCATTATAGTCTTCATGCATTTCCATTAGCCTTGATTATTAGTTAACATCAGTAACTGTGCTCCTTTTATGTTTTCTGCTGTGGTGGTACTTTGGAAAATTTAACTACTGTGCGGAAGTATTGATAGTTATAAGGATGTGTGAAAACACCATCAAGTATATTTTCCAACTCTTATTTAAGATTATTAGTCTATTCTGGCAACCTAAAATGCTGAGAAGCTATAAAAAAAAAGTCATATAATAATGGCTCACTGGTTTAGGAGATATTAGGCTATATCCTGAATTTTTTTTGGAGGTATATATGGTGCCACACTCACACTTGAATGTCCTCTTGAATACAAATCTGGACCAACATATATAAATTCTCAATAAATATTTGATAGGTTGGGTGGAAGTAGAGCATTGAATCTAACTCTAACTAGAAAATATTACACTAGGAGATTTGGTCCCGGTAGATGATTGGAATCAAGTCAGAACTATTGAGTCTGGTTTAATCTGGGCTTATCCTGGGCATAGACCACGTAGTAATTTTTTTATGTGTATAACTGCAGGGAGAGGCATGAGGAAAAGTAAAAATGGGCATGTCAAAATCTCAAATGCCCCCCTTTCCTCCCTCTTTACCTTTCAATCCCTAAATTAGACTTGGTGTTTATGCCAAAAACACTGTTTAAATGAACACTATTAAAGAGAAAAGGAAACTGAATGGCTAGCTGTGTCCCACTTACACATTAGCTAGTGTACTATCATTGTATTAATGCAGATTTTTGTAATTTGATAAAATTATGGGAAAAAACAGATTAAGTCTAAATGGTAGACTTGGAAGGGTTCATTGAGTGAGTGGTTTCAGTTAGATGGCAGCTGAGGCTGGAGTCATCTGGAGGCTCCATTGGACCACTTGGACACTGGGCAGCTGGGCCTCTCTCCCCTTCTATATAACATCATAACCTCTTCATGTCACCCCTCTATGTATGGTAGCTGAACTATTTACGTGGTAACTCAGAGATTCCAAGAGCATAAAAATGGAAATGTCCAGGCTTTTAAGCTTTATAAGCAAAACTGACACAGTGTTCAATCCCCACTTTCTACAGATTAAAACAAAGTCACAGGATTATGCAACAATCATCATGGGAGAGGACTATATATTTGAATGAATGCCACCATTCATTCAGTGGATGGCTCATTGGGGGCCATGTTTGTAGTAATCATTCAAGACTTCTTTGAGTAGTTGCACTAGGGAATGTGCAATATGTTGAAAGGAGAAAAAGAAACAACATATGGTTTGAACAGTGAGACAATTAGCTACACATATGTGATTACTTTCCCTGCACAGATTCCATTCCCCTTACAGTTCAGTGTATTCTAATTTTCATGAAATATCATATGTTCCATGCCAAAGCAATTTTTTTCCATTGACTTCTCCCCGGTAATCATTTTCAGGGAAATATTGATGTCTAATATATTCCCTTTTTCTGAGTCCTGAAACAAACATGATAGGATAGCATTGATATTGCCAGTCTATGTGGTGTACTGATGACCCTAAAACACATGGAAGTTATGTTGAGGACATGTATTCCTACACAGAGTCCACCAAAGAGAAGTCACATTCTTAGCCTGCATTCAGAAGATAGCACCTAAATAGAATTGATTTTCATAGACATGTAAAGAACAAGATTAGGTTTTTCTTCCATGGCCGAGTAGACAGCATTTTCAAAGGGAATTGATAAGCAACATAAAGCAAGTGTGAGACACTCATAATAAATGTGGTACAGACTGGATTTGTGGGCTTGATAAAGGTTAAGTGAAACCACCCAAGAATACAGAAAATGCATACGCTCTTTCCTGTCTAGAATTATTACTTTTGTTTTGGAGAGTGATATTCCTACATACATGTGCTACTCCAGGAGGGCACGACAGAAAGTACAAGAGCTGGCAATTCAGCAAAAATTGACATTGGTGATGGAACTTTCAGTTTCTTTAAAGAAGAGATCTCTTCCCTGCTTTGAGTACTCTGTGTGTGTGCATGTGTGTGTGTGTACATGTTGGTATATATTTAGCTGCATTCTGAAAATACACTGAAGAGGAAGGAGGCCATGTTTCCCCCAGTTACCTGGACACCCTTTCTGAATTCCCTGCTTTTCAATCCCATGCTTCTTTCTAACCTCTGCTGAAACAGCTCTGCTGTGCCTCTCTGGTTCACTTTCTCTAGAGAATTTGCCTCTGGTTTTTGGCTGGGGAGTTGGGAAGTGAGTTGAGTGTGTGGGGAGGGGTAATAATAGCTGTCTGGCTGCATAAGATAGAAGAGCAACAAATCAGGGTTCTCCACAGTTGACCTGACTTTCCCACTGCTCAGAATACAAAGTTTCAACCAATCTTCCTATTTTCAAACTGGTATCATCTCTCTGCCCTCTGTGGGGCCTGGTTTGTATAAATGCTGAGCTTCTAAAGAGGTTTTGTGGGGCGATTTGACTGAGTCCACACTGTTTTCTTCCTCTGCAGTCAATTAAATTATACCTTTCTTCACATTTTCAACTCAGCTATCACTCTTATATATCAATTACTTATCTTAAAAAAATACAAAATGTTTTGTCTGATGTCATTATTGCTATTGATATCTAATGCCTTTTTTCATCTTTAAGTACCTTTTCAGTGGATTTTTGGAAAGGATAAATGATCAATACTCATGTTCAAGTGAGAGGTTTTAGCTGTTATTGTTCTTTTTCACTACATGCTCTTGAGATTTTTAATACATTTGAACATTTAATTCTAGTAAACCAAAAAAAAAAAAAAAAACCCAAGAACCAAAAAAACTTTATTTTCCTGGTTGAACATTCATTCAAACTTCTTTGGTAGGTTTCTTCTGAGAGTGTTTCCAGTTATTTTTCTTGTCTATAAAATATTTTATAAGAAACAAGTAGGGGGACTTCTGTGGTGGCACAGAGCTTAAGAATCTGCCTGTCAGTGCAGGGGACAAAAGTTGGAGCCCTGGTCTGGGAGGATACCACATGCCACAGAGCAACTAAGCCTGTGTGCCACAACTACTGAGCCTGTGCTCTAGAGCCTGTGAGCCACAACTATTGAGCCTGCATGCCACAACTACTGAAGCCCATGCACCTAGAGCCCATGCTCTGCAAAAAGAGAAGCCACAGCAATGAGAAGCCTGTGCATTGCAAGGAAGAGTAGCCCCACTCGCCACAGCTAGAGAAAGCCCATACACAGCAACAAAGACCCAAAGCAACCAAAAAATAAATTAAATAAATAAATAAATAAATAAATAAATAATTTAGCAAAAAAAAGAAACAAGTATGTTATTAGAAAAAATAATCCAATATTTATCACCACTCACTATTTTTTATTTAATACACAAACTACCAAGAGCAATGCAAGAATTTTCTCATAATATTTCTATCACTGACTATATTTTCATTAAATGAAAAGTAGGATGCTGACCTAGAAACTGGTTTAGCAATACTCTAAAAAAACTACCAAGTAATTGGTGCTGGGAAATTATCTGAAAATTCTTAACCTCTGTTCTCTATTTATTTCAGGTCTCAGATTAGTTTGGTACTATTTACCATATCATGTGGTTACAATTTATGTTATTTTTGCTGATTACAGAAAATTTTGCTTCAGAAGTCATCATATGAGCAGCTAAGAATTGTTTCAGTATCATAAGAAAAAAATAGCTTAATATTGGTTAACAAAACTGTAAATTACTTGGATGAGATATTGTATTAAAATGAACATTACAAAATATTTTTATATAATAGTTCACTTCATTTACCCATTCAATATATAGTTCATCTAACAACAAAGTTTCAACCACAAAACTATTGAAAGATCCATTTGGGAATTGTTATGGACAACGTAAGTGAAAATTGTGTGGGTCCAGGTAACTGAGCTATCTCAAAGCTTTCTGTCCATCCCAAGGAACTGTGAACCTGACTCACATGCATTTAAATTGCTCACACATAATTGAAAAAGTATGATTGCCCTTTTATTAGGCCTGAGCTTATTAACTTTTATAGCAAAATATCACTATTGTTGCCTTTACTCTTTTAAATCAAAATCTGGTTCAAAATTGATTTCTTGGAAATAAATAATAGAGTTTAAAATAAGAAATCATCTGTATCAGAACCAGAAATGGTAAATTATATCAAGAGCTAAAATATAGTATAGAGATAAGTGGCAAAAATTTGAACATGCAGGAGTTTCACCCTGGTAAGGGAGGAAATAGAAGGATTTAATTCATATACTATATACCTCACAGTTTATATAATTCAGTATTTTCAGTTAATTCACAGGATTGTTCAACTATCACCACAATCAAATATTAACATTTTTATTCCCCTAAAGACATCTTGGGCCCCTTAGCAGTCAATCTCCATTTCCTTTTTGCTCCGCTCTGAACTCAGCCCTAAGCAGCCACTAATAAACTCCCTAAATCTATAAATTTGCTTATTCTGGACAAATTTCAAGGATTTCAAAAGATTTTTTAAAAATTGTAATTTCACTGGTTAAACTGTGGAGAGAGTTACTGAGTTACTTACACTGTCATTCTGTAAGTCCTGTTCCCTCCAATTGTTCTGACTCACTTTTATTAAATATCTTCATTCAAATCATGTTATATTTAAAATAATTTTAATACAAAGTTTGAATATGTATTTTAGAAGATATCAGAACAATCATTTTATTCTGTTGTAGGCAGAATAAAAGGCATCCGAAAGATATCTATGTTGTAATTCCCAGAACCTGTGAGTTCTGTATCTTTCCTGGCAAAGGATAATTAAGGTTGCAGGTGGAATTAAGGTTACTAATCAGCTGACCTTAAAATGAATACATTATCCAAGATAATCTGGATTGGCCCAATATAATGGCAAAATCCTTAAATGTGGAAGAGGGAGGCAGAAGAAGAGTATATGTAGGAGTAATGTGATAGGAGAAAGACTTGAATGGTCCTTGTGGGCTTTGAAAATGAAATGAGATCATGAACGAAGGAATGTGGGAATTCTCTAGAAACTGTAAAAGGCAAAGAAGAAGATGCTCCTCTAGAGACTCCAGAAAGGAATGAAACCCTAGTGACATCTTAATTTTAGCATGATGAAGTCTATTTTGAACTTCTGAAAGCCACATCTATATTACTACTACCAGATTCTGGGGGTAATTCAAAAAACCCGATTCAAATTATGGCCCACTAAGTTACTATGGTGGTCTTATTAAAATTATTCAACCACTTCCCACTCAAAGCCTTGTTCTGGTGTTTCTCCTTTGTGTATTTACTATGGAATACTGTGATAGAATAAGGTGACAAGCTGAGTAAGAATATAGTATTTTAAATTATATATCAGTTCACATCTTTCCTTCTCAGTTTCATAGACTATAATCCACTCAAAGCATGGAATTAGGGTTCTAGGGCATATTGGTGTTCTTTCAGCAGTTATTTTCACCTCTGGGAATTCTTTTGTAAATAGTCCATTTTCTCTATTCAGGTAATGACAATAGATGGACACATTATTATTGAATAGTTCTACTCTCTCTTTGTTATCCATTAATTGTGGAACGTTATTCTAAGTAGGTCTATTACAATTTTTTCCCACCTTTTTGTCAGACTAAAGATTAAAATAACTTTTTCATTGTTATTCTTAAACTTCTGTAACCCTTAGTTTTTCTGACTTGTGCTTCTCATTTATATTTGCTTTGAGTTATGTTTGGTCCTTATTTCCAACTTTTATACATTTAAGTTTATAAAAGTTGTTGTTGGAGATCTCCCTGGCCTCTCATACTATTGCTTTAGATACCTCCTCTTTTATCCATCATAAAAGCAAATCATAAGTGTTTAACCAGAAATGTGTTTTGAGAGCTTCTCAGCTCTCTTGAGGTACTTTCCCTCTTCCAGTCTCAAAATACAGACTGGCCCAATAGTCTCTTCAAGTCATATTTCTTTCTATGTCCTTCATGTGTGTCTCTTCCTATTACTTTCTTTCCTAATGACAATAATAAGCATGCAAATTTTCTGCAGATACTTCAAAAACTAATTCAGCTGTAAACTGTACCTAGACAGTAGTTTTTTCCTTGACCAATGTATTTTATTTTCCACTTATGATCATCTTTACACTCATTTTGATTCATTTTCCATATTCAAATTCTTGTAAAAATAGGTGTCCTTTTTACATTGCTTCCTGTTCCATCTAGGGACTGTATGTTATGTAGTTAGAGAAGCTTCATGATCTATTATTGTCCCAAAATAAGGCCAGATATAAATATGCATATAAGCCATTTCTACTTTTATCTTCCAGTGGTGCTGGAAGATAGTGACAAATCATGTTATTTGAGTCTCACATTGACCTCTTTGTTATCATGCCTTCATATATGTTAACTGATATTTTCTTTTGTATCACTAGTTTATATACCATAGTGTGATAAGAATCATATAGCAATGCTTTGAAGTAGTAGGCCACGCATACTGTGTTGCTGATTTTGTAATTCTGAGGGAATTCCCAGGGATCTTTCTTAGCAGCAGCTCAGATAATTATGATGAAGGTGGTTTTAGAGCCACATTGGGAAACTGTGCTCTATAATTTTTAAACAAAGTTGCATTATGGATTTCTGACACTAAAATCTGCTCACTTGATTAGACTTCTAAAATGACTTATTTTCTCCTGTGTTGTTCTCTCCTATGATAGTGATTTTTCTTTGAATATTTTTAGACAAGAAAAATGTAAAAAAAAAAAAGGTAAATGAAAGATGGTATTATAATGAGAGTAGGAATATAAGGCAGCAAGTAAATGCCACCTAATATCAATATTTTAACACCAAATAAAATTAATATACAGTATGTTATTTTAGAGCTAAATGCTTTGACATTGTCATCTTAATCTTTTTTTAATGTTTTTTTCTAATACAGACTAGTAAAATTTTATCAGAGTCAGCTGCAATCACTAACCAACATTGAAATCACTGCCATTAAAATGTTTACCATACATATTTTGATTTTAATCACACAAGCTAAATTCGTTTCCAACTTTTGGAGATTCTGCTATTACCTTCCATTATTCTATTTACTGGCTTAATTTCTAATTTCAGTAATCTGTGTTCTCCTTAGTTCTTTTTTTCTGACAGGGGAGCTGCTGGTTAACAGATATTCTCATACATCATTGATGGGAGTATGTGTGACTCAGCACAATTTGTTAATCCTTTGAAGGGAAATTTGGAAGCATCTATCACATTTTCAAATGCACAAACCTGATCTAGCATTTCACCACAAGAAATTTGCTCTACAGATATATTTCAAATATAAACTGATATATATATGTATATATATTATATATATGTAAAAATATTCACCACAGCACAGTTTGTAATAGCAAAACACTGAAAACACTCCAAATGTCCTTTAACAGATGACTAGCTTTATAAATCATGTTACGTATATACAATAGAATAATACCCAGCTGATAAATCAATTAAATAATAATGTATGTGCTGCTAGCACCCTGATATTGGTTTCTAAATACCATTCTCCACTTTAAAAAAAATTACAAAAACAAACAAAGCAGAACTCCAGTGCTGTCTCATAGAATGTGTAACATGATGCTGGATCAATGTACTGCATCAGAATGTAAGGAAGCACTCAAATGATCATGGGGACATGTCTAAAGGAGACAGTAGCCAGCTTAAAGTGGCTTTCACTGGCTCTCTGGGACAATTTAAGTATCAAAAATAAGAATAATAGCATCACATTTTAACACATTGAATAAAATAAGAATCTAAGAATTTATACAAATATAGATACATACATACCTACATACGCATGTACATAGTGGAAAAGAGAATGCTCTTTTTTTTTCAATAGCCAAATCATGGAACTGATAAACTGATAATGAGCTTGACATGGCAGGCCTTCATAAAGTAGAGGATGTACAGAGGTGAAAAGTGTCCATGAAGTTTTGTATGGGGGGGTTATAAAATATGTACTCATTATTAGTTTACAAGTTTTTGACCTGAACCCCTACTTTGTCCATCTGAATGATATGATCTTGATTTATTGAAAGCCTTATCAAATATCATCATTATCTCTAACAACTCTTTAGCTCTCTGTGCACATTTTCAAGTGCCTACTGATGTCTCAGATCTTTCAAATTAAATATGTCCCACACTGCCCTCAACATATTCCCTGTATTGAACTCTTTAGATTATCACCAGGGAATCTGCTAATAAAGCAAAACTTAAACTTGTTGTAGCAAGAACATGACCTGAACAGAGTCTTAGCTAGGGAGCTAACTGGATTGCACAAAATCTGAAGAAAGTGTTTTTTTGGTAAGTGGGCTGTTTGCTCAGGGGAACAGATTCTCATCTTTAATAAATGTGTCTGTAGGAATTTTCTAAAACAATTGGTGGAAATTCCTACAAATCCCTGCTCTTTATTGCTTTCTTTAATTTTTTTATGGTGAATGTGGGAAAAGTTGTTTGAAAATGACCCCTCAGCTGCAGTAAATAAGAAATCTGATATCTGAATAACATGAGCACTTTCTTTTAGCTATTAAAGTTCACATTATATATCTCACATAAGCCTAGGACTATCGAATTGGATTCGTACACTAGAACAGCTGAATCAGACGCAGCCTGAATGAAGATTCAGATGAATTCTATCAAGAATAGTGCAGGCATAACTTATGCACATTTATAAATGACCATACAATATCCTGTTCATTTTATTTTTATTTTATTTTTTTAATTAATTTATTTATTTTATTGGCTGTGTTGGGTCTTTTTTTTTTTCTGTGCGCAGGCTTTCTTTTTTAGTTGCAGTGAGTGGGGGCTACTCTTCGTTGTGGTATGCGGGCTCCTCATTGCCATGACTTCTCTTGTTGCGAAGCACAGGCTCTCGGTGCATGGGCTTCAGTAGTTGCAGCACATGGGCTCAATAGTTGTGGCGCATGGGCTTAGTTGCTCTGCGGCATGTGGGATCTTCCTGGAGCAGGGATCAAACCCGTGTCCCCTGCATTGGCAGGAGGATTCTCAAACACTGCACCACGTAGGAAGCCCCGTCCTGTTCATTTTATAAATGTTCATGGCCTTATTGATTTTTTCTGATTCTCAAAGGATAAAAATATCCTTTGAGAAAAATGTATATACACCCATAACAATAATATATACAAAGATATTTTTGGGCAAATTCTGATTTAACCTCAAGTATGGTTGGATTGTTGTGGATATTTTCACTCCAAATCATAATAATTGATAGATATGTCACATTCCTGTAAATTTCCAATAATGAAGTTACTGTTATAAATGTGCCCAAAACTATTAAATTCCAAGGTTCTTATTCTAAAGAAACCATTTCTTATAAATAGGAAGGTGAGCCAAAAATTACCTGCACTCTGACTGTAGAATTTATAGAAGTTTTAATATAACCAAGTGTAGATAATTTTTGATTCACCCTCATATAGTTGTATGTCCCTATGAAAATGGGGCTTTGATGACATCTATGTAAAATCAATACGCAAATTTTGAGTATTGAAAGAAAAGAAGGACTTCATTACTAATTATTTTTATGAATCTATTTAGTCATTCATATGATTCTAACTCTTGTTCTCTTCCAACCTCTTTCACAGTCTTGGCTGTCAAACACCAGTACCTTCATCTGTCAAACCTCAAGTTAACCTCCTCCCAACGGGGCACTTCTTCATCATTCCATACCTAATTATATCTTCTTACTCTGCTTTACATGTATTAAATTCAATGCAGAGGGCCACTGTAGAATTATCATACATATTATAATTACTGTTTCATGTGCACAAACTTTGTAATTTGGGACTATGTCATTTCATCTTTATATTGCCATAGACTAGCACAACAGAACCCACTACAGAAATGAATAAAGTAAGCTTATGGTTAAATCAAGTAGTATGATAATACAATTTAATTTAGTACAGAATAAACTAAAAACTTTATAGGAACAAATTAATTATCCTCACTTGTTTGGAAACTTGGATAAGGCACATCATAGGATAAGGTGAAAGAAAAATTTCAGGAGGAAAATACTTACCTACTATTTTCACAAACATCTAAAAAACAAGGCCATCTGGTATAAAGAAGAATTCCAGCCAAAAAAAAGTGGCAAAAAAAATTGGTTTGACAACTTTGACATAAAAGCTACTTATTCCCAATGCCAATTTCTCATGTCTTGCCAGTTGAAAATCACATCTCTCTGAGAATGGCATTTAGTCTTATTGAAATCTGATATACAAAACAGACCATTTTATCACATCAGGGATTACTGTGAGTATATTTATTCAAGGTGCCAAACTGCACTGCAGACCAATCCACAGTACAACTTGCCAAATGGATATGAATGATATAAGCTAATAACTAAGAAAGAGTATCAACTAGTAGAATCTGTGACTCAGGCACAGTGCAAATAACACCAGCTGACACTAGGAATTAATCAGCATCCAGTGTCTTAATGAGGGTGTTGCCATTATTTCCTATGAAAAAATTATTTTCTTTTTCTGTGATGACTTAGGGGAGTTAGAAAAGAAGCTTTCCTGAAACAGGAAATTAGTATGTGTGGTCTACACTGTTTAGCCTTTATGTTACTTGAGAACATAACCCTCATATAGCTGAAAATTGAAAATGACTAAACCATTCTGTATTATTTCACATACATCGTTTGATATCTTTCTAATAATAACACTCTGATATAAATCGTTGGTACTGAAAGTTCTTCAATGCAAAAATCAGTGACCTTATTTTTGCCTTTTTCTTTTATACTTATGATGAATGAAGTCTAAAATAGAAAAGAAAGCAATTACTTCTTGTTTTAAAAGGAAAAGGCTTCATTCTACGACTTCCACATCCTTGACGCAGATAACAATAGCAATCTAGGAGTAGGAAAGAAAACGTAGACAAGAATGCTCAGGGCCACATAGAGGTGGATTCCAAGAGAATGGCAATATTAACCTCTCAGATGTATAAATTGTCCCACTCATCTGCAAAAGGTGCCACTATTCTCTGTTCTGCATTAAGCAGCTAGAAATAATGGTTCTTAGAACAGAAAAAAAAATCAAAGTGTAGCACTTTTCTTAGGGCATTTGCTATTCACTGACCTCTAGTCAGTCAAAAAGCTGCATGTTCTGGTTCACAGATACTTAAAATTTTATTCATAATTATGAAATTTCTCACATTTTACAGTCTTTGTATGTGCTAGAATACTTTCATATAATTTATGTGATGCTATCAAGCTGGAAATGAATAAGGGTTTCTTTTACTATTGAACTAAGGTGTAATTTATTTTATTGGGTTAGGATACAAAATAATTCTGTTGTCTGGGTTAATTCAATATCAAACATTTAAAGACAACATGTGTTATTTTCTTCACTGTAGCCCAGTAAAATTCCATCCTTTAAAAATATAAATCCAACAAACTAGTGAATATAACAAAGAAGAAGCAGACTCACAGTTACAGAGAACAAACTAGTGGTCACTAGTGGGGAGAGGGAAGGTGGGAGGGGAAATTAAGGGTAGGGGATTATTAGGTACAAACTATTATGGATAAAATAAGCTACAAGGATATATTGTACAGCACAGTGAATATAGCCAATATTTTATAATAACTATAAATGGAGTATAACCTTTAAAAATTTTAACTCACTCTATTGTACACCTGTAACTTACATAATATTGTACATCAACTATACTTCAATTAAAAAAGAAATTTCAAAATATATATATTCACATACACATACAAATTCATTCATCTCAATTAAGATGTGAAAATATACTCATTGAGTGTTTCCTAGTCCTAGGCATTGTGTAAAATATATGCTTTCTTGCTTAATTCTTACACTGGCTCTTTAAGGTCATTACCACATGAGGAGACTGAGGCTAAAAAGAGTTATCACATGTCTAAGAATGTTCAGCTACTAAGTGTAAAACCCAAGATTTGCACATTCATTTTTCTTAAATGACCATCTTAACACTTAATAAACACCTTGTACTGCCAGTCCACATAAAAGTGTCAACTCACTGAGAATTTCTGTTTCCAACTGAATTCTAGTGGCAAGAAAATTTATGTCATCCAGAAGTTCCATGAACAGAAATATGACCCTCATGATCAGCTTTCTATATAAGCAAACAGGTTTATAGAATTAATTATTAATCTACTGACAAGGTATTACAAAATATCAGTTGCTAACATAAGCTATAATTACATAAATATAGATATCCATTCCTTGTGTATTAATATTAATAAACATGCTCAATATATTGTTGTAATTCTAAAATTCTGTTTCCTTGAATTAATTTTCTCCTTTACTAGAGAACCAATTAAATTCATGAAATTTAAGAAAATAAGATCTGACCCAAGTAAAATAAATCCTTGAGATTAAAATTCTGGGTTATTTCTATGATACTTGAAAAAATATGGTGCAGGAACTAATTGATTTTACTTAAGTTTTGGTAAGTTTTTTAGAACCAATTGCTAAGGAACATCAGAAAGAGATAACTTTTAGCTTTTACTCTGAACCTCCTACTAGACTGATAATATAATTAAATTGCAAGTGCAAATATAAGAAGTTTTTTTTCATTTCCTGGGCATTGCTGTGTCAGTGACATTCACATACAGCATAATAATATTTCCTTTTTTACTGAATATACAAAAACAAAAAGAAAAGCTCCCAAAATTTAAAATTTCATGAAATTTTTATTTTTCTCTAACATCTATATGAGCTATTGGAATAGTATACCTCTGATAACATATTTATAACAGTCTACCTGCCATTGGGGGATATTAGTAAATGCATTATATGAAAATGCCAATAAAGTTTAATGACAATGCTCAGTACCCGTGTTATTCCTAACAAAGAAAGACTGTAATTACCACACATAAATATATGTGCAACTACCTTGCAAAAGTGAAGTTATATGGTAGATAAAAATAATAATGTTTATAATTCTTTCCTAAACTCCCTTTCAGTTATTAGGTAAAAAAGCCAAAATTGTGAGTCATTTCTGGATGGTTGCATGCATTTAATACTCACAGTTTATCTCTACGTTTGAAGTCTATACTTAGAGCTTATGTCTGTACTATACTATAAAGTCTATACTAAAGAGTCCTTGTAGCCTTAAGATCAGTCTTCTGATGTTCTGGTATATATACAGTAGGGTGAACTTCAATATTTGTCATGGTTTTCTTTGGGTATCCTAGGGAGAGTAAAAAGATGTTTAGCTTTGGAGTCATTGAGATCTAGCTTTGAATCTCAGCTCCTTTAATTACTAAACCTGTACTCTAGGGCAAGGTAATTAACCATCTGAAGTTTAATATAGTATGCAAAAGGGAGGGACTGATAACTATTTTGCACCCACCTTTAAATGCTTAAAAATATCTGACACAATTAAGGGCTCAACTCTTTGTTGAATGCATCTGCAAACAAAGAAAATCCTCACATCTGCTTGGAGAGTTATAGTGAGTATTATCAGGAATCAAGTGTGAGAAATAAAATAACAACGCATGGCAAGCGGAAGTTATCACTGTCTTAGTTTCTCTCTTGTGCTTCTTCCTTCTGTCATGAATACTCTTCAGACACCTAGATTGCTTGCACTTATTCATATCTCTAATGTTAATTCATCTACATGAGTGACTTGTATTTTTGGCTCTTTGGTCTTTTTTTTTGTTTATTCAAATGATTGGGTCTCTAGAGGAGTAATTCTTAAGGTTGTCTAAAATAGTGTTCTTTTGAAAGAGAGAGAGAAGTCTTATCAGGTATACAGCATTTATATTAGATGCTTTTTTTTCAGGGTAAATCTAGACATGGTCAATGACATTAATTAAAAGTTTAGATATTCTTGGTTATGTAAAATGTTAGCAATATATCTTTTTCATGTCTAATTATTAACCATATTCTCTTTCTCATAAGTTGTTCCATTTAGAATACTTGTGGTTGCAGATATCAGAAATTACTTTCAAATCAGTTTTTTTAAATAATGGAAACAATATATAAAATTAATTTTAAAATTTAGTTACTACTTGGGTAGGTCAAACAATGTGATCAGATGTGAGTTTTGGCTATGTTTCGTAGCTTAACAGCTTTTTTAAAAATATTTTTTATTGAAGTATAGTTAATTTACAATGTTATGTTAGTTTCAGGTGTACAATATAGAGATTCAATAATTTTATAGATTATACTCCATTTAAAGTTATTATAAAATATTGGGTATATTCCTTGAGCTGAATGTTACGTCCTTGTAACTTATTTACTATTAGTTTGTACCTCATAATCCCGTTCCCCTGTTTTGCCCCTCCCTCCACCCCTCTACCAACTGATAACCATTAGTTTGTTCTCTGTATCTATGAGTCTGTTTCTGTTTTGTTTTCATTAATTTGCTTTATTTTTTAGAGTCCACTTATGAGTGAAAATATATAGTGTTTGATTTTCTCTGTCTGACTTTTCACTAAGCATAACAGCCTCCAAGTTCATCCATGTTGTTGTGAATGGCAAAATTTCATTCTTTCATGGCTGAGTAATATTCCAGTGTGTGTGTGTGTGTGTGTGTGTGTGTGTAAAACATATCTTCTTTATCCATTCATCTGTTGATGAACACATAGATTGCTTCATTATATTGGCTATTGTAAATAATGCTGCTATGAACATTGGGGTGCATGCATTTTTTTCCAATTAGTGCTTTTTGGTCCTTTGGATATATATCCAGGAGTAGAATTGTTGGACCATCAAGCCTGTGATATGCTCCTCCTGTTCTGTGTCCCCCTCCTGGGTTGCAGGTCCTAATCAGATTGCTTCTCCTCTTTTCCTGCCAGATGCTATATGGATCTTTCTTTATAACCTTGGTTGCAGAAGAGCTGTTCTGCTAGTCCCCAAGTAGATATTAGCAAGAGTCTCTCTATATATTTAGTTGTAGTTCTGATATGTTTGTGAGTGCAGGTGAGTCCAGTGTCCTTCTACTCAGTCATCTTGATCTCTGTTCAACAGCTAGTTTGGGATCCTTTCTTGGAAAACTCCCATCTTACTTCTAACAGATGTCTTCCTGGTATTTCCTAAGGCTACATGCTCACATATTCAAATCTAGCAGTAAAGAGATACTAAAGTTTCATAAATCTAATTGGATTTGTAATCATGGGATGGGGTATTTCAACTGGATTATGGCAATCAGTCACAGTTTTGAAAATGGAGGGGAGGATTAATCTCAACAAAACAACATGCCTGGAAAATATGAACTGTTATTAAGGGAAAGGCAGCCAGTAAATATTAATCTCAGTCTGATTCTTTAATTACCCAATTAAAAATAATACTTCTCATTAATGACTCAAAAATATGTCAAAGGATATAAATATGTATATTTAACTTCTCCTAAAAGGAAGACAAAATTTGATCTGTTATTACATTCAATTTCACACCCATGATCTCTGGATGATAGGGAGGCTTCTTCGTGAAATCTGACTGTAACTTCCCAAGGGCTGACAACTTAGTAAATGATAAGTTAAACTAACACCAGGATACTCAGTATATTTATATGGACAAAGTATAAGGCAAGTATAAAAGAAACTCCCATTTGTAAACACATAATGGCCACTAATTCATAACAGATATCACTATGTGTTGGAATGGAAAAACAAGCTATTCCTGAGTTGCCACTTAAGTCTATTTTTTCAGTTTTACAATCTGAGGCTTTTAGTTGTATTTCAGGAAAGAATCTGCCTTGACCATTGCACTTCATTCTTAGTGACTCTCCCTTCCTAGAAAAGCTTTTTGAATAATTGCCTCTATCTCCATGCCATCATTCCGTTCTTGCTGTTCCAGAGGCCTCTTCTTGTTTGTTTAAGTTTTAAGGTTTAGGGATTGTTTTAAAAATTAAGCAATCACATACTTTAACAACCTGAATTGAGCTGTCTCTGACAATAGAACCTACAGAAGAACTGAATTGATTTCTGTTCTGTTCATTCCTGATCAATTTCTGAGGTATTCAGTTGTAATTTTTAGCCAAAAATGAGGCATCTGAATTTATCATTTTTAAGCATTAGATCTCTGCTCTTTGCCCATTCCTTCAGACTTCATTTTCCTGGAGTTTGCCATTTTAATCTCTGCCTGGAGGAAATTTGAATTAAGTGCCAATAATTTGCACCTATCCCTACATGGCATTCAGGCTACATTGTCAAAATGATCCTCTTTATTATACATAGTGGTATTTATCAAGCAGAGAAGGGTTATTAGGTGGTCATGAACAATCTTATGGGGCTAGGCTTCTCCAGGAGTCCTAAGGTATCCCTTTATAAATTCCTACTTCCCACAGTTTTCTGACTTTGAAAGGTTCCACATTATTTCACTCAGTTGCTTTGGTTTACAGTTCCAAGCAGAAAAAATTCTCATTGACAAAGGCATATTTTCTTCACTCTGTGACTCCAGTGGCCAGTTCTTTAGTGTGATTTTTTTTTTAAATCCTAAGGAGTTGCTAAAAGATTCAGTTAAGTAGCCAACAAACCCCAGTGGTGTGAAATTGTCCCTCAAGACTCCTAGTATTGTAGTCTTGGAATGCACATGATCTGTGTTACAAGATACATTAATTCATAGTTTATGAGTGGAAAAGATTTACTAATTCTTCCACTCAGGAAGATCATCACTGCTCTCATCAAGAAGGATGAAAGCAATGTGTCAGGATATCATTTCAATTTAAACAAGCTCGGTTCAAATACTCCCTCAGTGCAAGCAAGAAGGTAAATTAATTACTGTAAAACCATAAATAGACTCATATGATGGACTCTATTAGCAAAATCAGCTGGCCTAAGCCAAGATAAAAAGGTTCAGAAGAAGTTGACAGCCTCAAAGACAAAATTACAATCAACATGGGAAGAAAAGTAGAGGGAGGACGATTATGTGGCCAGTGGAGTAGTAGATTGAGCAATCATGACGTTATGCTGGAGCAGGAATAGGCTGGCAAGCAATACAGGATAGATGTTGTGAAAACCAAATGAACAAGTGTTGAGTTGACCTACATTTTCCCTAGTAGTGAGGATCTTTGTAATTGAGGTTAACAATTATCAAATGTGGCTTTTCTTTGTGGACACACAGCTTGACTACACTTCCCAAGCCCCCTTGAAATTAGGTGTGATCACATCCTCCACATCTAACCTATGAAAGATAAAAGTTGCCTGACTCTTTCTCCCTTTCCCCCAGATAAACTTCCCATAAAAAGTTCTTCATGCTACTTCCTCTTTCTTCTGAATGGACAGTGAAAATTATGGTGAAGTAGAAAGTCACATGTTTAAGATGATAATACAATCTTTATCCTGAGTCTCTGAATATGTGAAGCAGAACACCTCATTTACTGGATACTGCCCAAGATTCTCATGTAAGCAAGAAATGCATTATTATTGCATAGAATTATTATAAGTTTGAATCTAATTGGCATTGTTACCTAGCCTGCACTAATTAATACATAAATCAGTAGTAATATTTGGTTGTCATATGGTAGGCAATTATGAAAATTACATCAGAGACTAGAAGGCATTCTCATGACATACAATGATTTAAAACACTTTGTAAACACAATGATTTCAGTAACTTGGAAGGCAAAGAGTCTACCATTTCTGTAGTGTGAGGGTAAGTTATCAGATAGAACCCATCCAGATAGAATGTTGGTATGTGTTGACTTCATTGCTGCATTGAGCAGGACTTTAATAAAAATAAATTAGCCAGATAAGAATTGACCATTTCAGAGCAGAACTGTACGGGAATAAGAGTCAAGGAATTAGACCCAGCCCCTCGCGGCGCTCCCCCGGCGCGTCGCGGTCCTTGCGGGCGGCGACGAGCCCGGGTGACCGGCCTTCTCCGGCGGCGGCTCGGCCCTCCTTCCAGGGCCTCCGGGGCCGCAGCTGACCGGCCAGCCGGGCCGGCCCTGACGCCGCCGAGGCGGGGGAAATGGGCGTCTCTCCGCGGCGTCCCCGCAGCGGCAGCCTTCGCCGGCGAAGCGGCACTGTCTTCCAGGAAACCGGAAGCCCGCGGTGATCCCTGGCCACCCGGTTTGTTTTCGCTCCGTTTCCAAACACTGGGGAATCGAACCTCGGCGGCCCTGGCGGCAGCCCCGCGGAGCCTGTGTTCGGGCTGTCATGGATTCACTGGTAGAAGACGATATCTGCATTCTGAATCATGAAAAAGCCCATAGGAGAGCTCCTGTGACGCCAGTCTCAATATATTCAGGAGATGAATCTGTTGCTTCACATTTTGCCCTTGTCACTGCATATGAAGACATCAAAAAACGACTTAAGGATTCAGAGAGAGAACTCTTTCTTAAAAAAAAGAATAAGAATTTTGGAAGAAAAGCTTCTAGGAGCTCCAAAGGATGAAGAACCAAGTTCTGTGGGACGAGACCAAGTAAATAAGGCCTATCATGCGTATCGAGAGGTTTGCATTGATAGAGATAATTTGAAGACCAAATTGGATAAAATGAATAAAGACAGCTCCGAATCTTTGAAAGTGTTGAATGAACAGCTACAATCTAAAGAAGTAGAACTCCTCCAGCTGAGAACAGAGGTGGAAACTCAGCAGGTGATAAGAAATTTAAATCCTCCTTCATCAAACTGGGAGGTGGAAAAGTTGAGCTGTGACCTGAAGATCCATGGTTTGGAGCAAGACCTGGAACTGATGAGGAAAGAATGTAGAGATCTCAAAACAGAGCTACAAAGAGCCAAACAAATGGATCCATCTCAGGAAGACAATCTGAAGAGCAGAGATCTCCAGAGACTAAGCATTTCAAGTGATAACATGCAAAGTACCTACTGGGAACTGAACAGAGAAATGTCTAATTTACATCTGGTGACTCAAATACAAGCTGAACTACTAAGAAAGCTGAAAACCTCAACTGCAATCAAGAAAGCTTGCTCCCCAGCAGGATGCAGGGAAGACCTGGGGAAAGACAGCACAAAACTGCACTTGACGAATTTTACTGCAATGTACAAAAGACACGTGCCTCTCTCACCAAACGGCAAAATTCTTTGTCATGCCACCTCTTCCCCTTTACCAGGAGATGCAAAGGTTTTATCAGAGAGAGCGGTTCTCCAGTCGTGGACAGATCACGAACAAGCCATTGCTCACAATGGCACAGACTTTCAGGAACACAACTCTTATGGCAGAAATTCTCTGGAAGATAATTCGTGGGTGTTCCCAAGCCCTCCTAAATCAAGTAAGACAGCATTTGGGGAAACTAAGAATAAACCTTTGCCTTCACCTAACCTGCCACCCCTGCATTACTTGGATCAGCATAATCAAAACTGCCATTATAAACATTGATGCTGAAGAGATTCATGATGTTCTCACCAGGTTGCCGTGTCTCCCTCAGTGGTTTTCTTGGGAAATCATTAACAAACTGAAAACAGATTTTGATTAAACTTTTGCAGAGTTCTTCAGTATTTACATTTGCACATAATGTACCATATTACGTAGTTGATTTTTCAGTATGAAAGAACACCCTCCTTCTCCATATTGTGGCTGAGAATGAGATATGTGTTGCTAATTAATAATAAACCTAAGGTGTTTCAAAAAAAAAAAAGAGTCAAGGAATTAACAACTTTGCAAGAGCAGAAAAGTTAACTGCTCTTGGATCTCAAAACATAGAATAAAGTTTTCTATCCAGTCATATACCTTTCTATGGCTTCAAAGTTGAATGACTCCTATTAAGGTGAGACAGATATGAAGAAAAAGAGGCACATATAAAAATAATTCTAAGAACACTTTCCTGGAAATAAATTCAGTGAAAATTATTGGCTTAGGGTACTAAATGTAAGCAAAAAGATCAGAAGCCTATTGAGTTGTTTTTCAGATGAGCCATGTGCCAGATCTTAAAAAAATCTGTGATTGTAAAAACCTGGGTTGTAAATAACGTAAAACTGGTACAAGTTATTCCCTAATAATCACTTTGAATGTGACCATATAAATTATGGACAAGAAAGAACTACCCAGAGCATGGAGCCAGAGGCCACAGAAAACCACGAACAAGCAAGTTCCGTATAGAGAGGAGATCGGGGGCGGGGAACATATTGGTCACACAATGTTTTCTCAGCAGAATTTTGCATTACCTCCTCTATGGTTGAATGACTATTATGTGTTATTTTGATTCCTTTTATAAATAAGAATTTTTATTATGTATCATCTTTTCTTGCTCTGCCATTATATATCAGAAGTGGGGAAGTTGCAAGGAGAGAGACTTACATTTTTATTTTATATGTGCTTTATAAAGCACATATTGCCATGATGTGCTTTACTATAAAAAGCATATCATGGCAATATGGAAATAATATTTTGAGATGAATACAGTGATTAAATGGAACTGGTGAGGAGACTGCATGTGTCTTATGTGAATGCATGATGAGAAGGGTACAAATGGATGAATAGCAGTCTGCATTGTGGCAGACTGCTAACTTCATCTAAATGAGATTCCTCTTTGTCTTTGGCAGACAACTAAAATACACACATTTTAGCTTCATTTGTATTTAGGTGGAACTGTGTTCTAAACAATAGAATATGTATCAATTAACTTTGTATGTAACCAATCACTCCTAAATTTAGTGGCTTAAAACAATCATTTGTTCAGCTCACATTTCTATAAATTAATAATTTGGACAAGACTCAACTGTGAAGTTTTCTTGATTTTGCTGGGTTCCCGCATTCATCTGTAGATCTTCTTCTGGAGGTTGTTTAGCTGTCATCTGGGGTAATGGGAAATTCTGAACCATTTGTCTCTCAGCATCCAACAGATTATCTGGGACTTCAGATAGCAGTGGAAGCAGTGTCTTCTAAGAGCAATAAGAGAAGGTAAACCCCAAAGCGCAATCATTTTTTTTCAGGTTTCTCCTTGTGTCCTTGTTCAAAAAAATAAAATATAATCTGAGAGCCAAGTCCAAATTTAAGACCACAGAAATATAATTGACCTCATAATGGAAGAAGCTGATAATCTTCATTGCAAAGGGGACATGCAGACAGCAATGGGAAAAAATCTGTGGCCATAGAAAATGAATAGAAATAATGCCTGCCATTTCCAGACTTACTCATTAAAAACCTCCTCTGTTCTTGCCATCACCATTCTTCCTTCAATTAGCTGGATAGAGACACTTGCTTTGGCGTATTAAATCTGGTCACAGAGTCCTTGTCACTCTATCAATATGAGAATCTCTGCTGGCCATATGAGTTGCTTGGACAAATGAAATACAGTTGCTATGGTGTGTCCCATTTTAAGGACTAGCCCCTAGGAGACCTAATAATTTCAACATTTGCCCTCTTGGAATCCTGAGCCTTTATATAAAGAGTTTCATCTGCCTTATTGGAGAGACAATGTGGAGAAAAAGAAATTTCTGTTCAGCCTTAAACTGGTCCAGCAATCCCAACTGAGCTGTCAGACATATGAATGCAGCCATCATGGATTTCTGGCCAGTCCTGAACTACTCCAGCTATTCCATCTGAGCTACTGGGCATGTGAATGAGACCAAATTGAGACTGCAGATGACAGCAGTCACATGAGTGAGCTCAGATGAGAGCAGCAGAAGAATCTACCAGGTGAATCCTGAGGCTATTGGTAAATTGTAAACATGTTTTTGTTTGTTTGTTTGTTTCAGCCCCTAAGTTTTGAGATAGTGTTTTATGTAGCAATAGATAACCAAAGCAAACATGGTAACCTTGGGAGATAATCGAAGATGGAAGAACTTCTATTTACTTGTGTGCCGAAATGAGTTGATGATAAATTCTAGCCAACTCCCCCAATGCTTATAGACCTAGAGACCTCGCCCCAAGAGAGTTATGAAAGCAAAACTAAAATTTTATCCTCTTGAGCCACTTCATATGTAGTTCTATTTTGTTTTCCTGCAACTTAGTCTATTTTAAGTGGTATAAGCTCCTATTATTGATGGTCAGTCTATATTCCCAGATTCTGCTCAGGCATTGTCCATCCCATTCCAATATGCTGTTCACTTCCTGGTGATGTAGGACATCTCAAAATCTTCTTCTTGTCCAATAATATAGGTTATGAGGGTTTGAACACCTTCTATGTTATTGGTATTATAAAGAAAAGTCTTACCTGTGGCCAAAGTGGAATAAATGGAATCATTGTGAAATTGTCCACTTAAATGGTACAGTGATAGAATACTTTGCCCCGTCACATCAAAATGGAACAAAAAAGAACTCAATTTGATTTGACACAAGAAAGATTGAAAACATTTATAGAGGCAAAATCAAATGGAAATTCTGAAGCCTTAATTTCCATGTGAATAAAGCACTTTGGTATTACTCAGGCAATCTTCTGTATGAGTGATTGTTCAAGCTGCACATGAGCATGAAATATTCTAGGTAAACACCAGGAAATGATCAAAACTACAAATATTAGTTTATCCATGAAAAGACTAATATATCGTTGTATGAAATATATGCAAAATATTTAATGCCCCATGAGAAAGAGGCTGAAGATGATATTAAATCCCAGGCACACTCTTGTCTTTAGAGAAAAGCCCTATTTCTCACAGAACAATGGAGAAATGAGGCAGTAGCAAACAAAATGAAAGATCAAGGTACAAGGTAGGAAATTAATGTAAACTCTTAGTACAGTGGAGTAAACCAGCATGGGAGTAGGCAAGGAAATACTTAAAAATTAATCACTGTCAAATCACCAATGTAAATCTCCACAAGTACTGCAGAGATTTATGTCATTTCCCTCCTAAAACAGGGAAAGTCTAGGGAAAATTGGGACAAGTTTTTCACCCTATGAATGAATGAACAAATAAATGGATTAAAGGAGTTCCTTTCAGGCATAACGGAATGCACCTACATTCATAAGATTAGCTATACTAAATTCAGCCCTATCCAATGGAATTTTCTCCAAAGAAGGAAATGTTATATAATCTAAAGTTTCAGATACAGTAAACACTAGGAATGTGTGGCTATTGAACACTTGAAATGTGGCTAATGCAACTTAGGACTTGATTTTTAAATTTAATTAATTTAAATATAAATTTAAATAGCCGTGTGTAGGTATTTGAGTTGGGTTCCTACTACTTCTGGGACAGCTGATGATCATAGAACTATTTAAATGATACCATCTTGTCAAGATCCAAATAATGTTTATTTGATGGAAAATGTTTTTCAATTAACATCTGTTCATTTACCAAAATTGTATTGAGCCTATTCTTCTTTCCTGACAGGGTGCTAGCTAGCAGTCTTGAGAGATCCAAAGCATTCTCTGAAGCCAAATGGAAAAGGAGATAAGAGTATTATTTTGCTCTCTGTTTACAGAGCACAGTCAGATTTTAAAACATATTTTTGGCCTATGTATTTACCGTAAGGACTTTTCACAATTTGGACCCAGACTTTTATCCCAGAGTGGTTTCCGATTATTCTTCCAAATACTCTTTACATTATAGGTGAGCCTGACTGTTGTACTGGCAAATCATCCCTCCAGCTGTTCCCAATCTATGATTTCTTCTTTCTTCATTCTCTCTCCTCCTTCTCCTCCTCTTTTCTCTTTTTGTAAAAATTCATTTGTCATGAATTCCTTCTACTTATTTATAATTATTTTCTCTACCCTGTGAAATCCTTGAGCCTTACCTTAACATCTTTTTCTAATCACTTGTTCTAAAAAAGAGGAAAGAAAATGGAACAAATATGTATTGGGTAAGTACTCAGAACCAGTTGTTTTATATAGGTATTAACTTTAATTGTTAAAAAAAAATTGTTTAAGAACAATTGTATTATTTCTATTCTCTGGAATGAAGCCTTAGAGAAAATTAATAAATTGACCAAGGATATATAGCTATGAAGTATTTGTATTTCCATTCAAACACATTTTTCTGATAGAACATCTTCATTTCACTACCTTATTAGCAACACCAGTACTGGCTCTTACAACCATTGCCCTTTGGAACCTTGAGGTACAATGGAGAAGAACATTCTGTCTAAGAAAAACTTAGCATAGGTAATTGACCTCATATGTCTGCAGGCCTACTTATAGGTACTCTGTCTCAAACCTGACTCAGAATGGGAAATATAATTTATGGAGAGTTTATAAGTGATCCTTTGCCTGTATTAAAATACTTTCTCAACTACCTCTCAGTTCAAAGGTCCCATCTCACCCCTATGTTTTTGTACAATCTATAACAAGTAACTGGAGTCACACACAAAAGTTTGCCTTTTCTCATGTCCCTAGAGTCATATTGCCATTCCATTATCTAATAAATAGTCTATGCTACAAAACTTAGGAGACCTGTGAGACTTGTGCCTTCCAGAAAGCCAATATTAAATGTGATTTCTTCTAAATCTTCCTTTCTGGCATCTATACATCAGAAACGATAAATTATCAAGATCTAGGGCAGCAAGGGAAAACATAAATGTTTTCAACGTTTTGTTGTCTATAATCTAATTCCAGGAGCCTAAACCAAACCCAAGCAAAAATCTTAAAGTCCTTCAGATCTCCACTCTCTAATGTCAGACAACTTTACTATGAAACAAAGAAATATATGAACTTAACTGTTTGTGCATAGGTGTGACATTCAGACAAAGAGGAAAAGAACGAGTATCCAAGTCAACTTTTTTCTGCCTTTAGTTCAGACCTCTTCAAATATGTGTGATTGTAACACCTCTGCAACCCTTGCTGCTTCCCAAGAATTTAACACAGTGTTTTAACACACACCACAGGTGTGATGGTAGGGATTTTTTTTTTTTTCAGATTCTTTTCCATTAGAGGTTATTACAAGATATTGAATATAGTTCCCTGTGCTATACAGTAGGCCCTTGCTATTTATCTATTTTTTATATATAGTAGTTTGTATCTGCTAATCCCAAATTGCTAATTTATGCCTCTCTCCAATTCCCCTTTGGTAACCATAGCTTGCTTTTTATGTCTGTGAGTCTATTTCTATTTTGTAAATAAGTTCATTTGTATTACACTTTTTTTTAGATTCCACATATATGTGGTATCATGTGGGATTTGTCTTTCTCTGTCCGACTTACTTCACTTAGTATGATAATCCCTAGATTCTCCATGAAGCTACAAATGGCATTATTTCATTTTTTCTTATGGCTGAGTAATATTCCACTGTGTGTGTGCGTGTGTGTGTCTGTGTGTGTATACATATATACATATATATACATATAGAGAGAGATTATATCTATATCTATATCCACCACATCTTCTTTATCCATTCATTTGTTGGTGGATATTTAGGTTGCTTCCATGTCTTGGCCATTGTAAATAGTGCTGCAATGAACACTGAGGTGCATGTACGTTTTCTTTTTTTTAATTTTTTTTAATTTTTATTTTATATTAGAATATAGTTGATTAACAATGTTGTGTTAGTCTCAAGTGTACAGCAAAGTGATTCAGTTAAATATATACAAGTATCTATTCTTTTTCAAATGCTTTTCCTATTTAGGTTATTATAGAATATTAAGCAGAGTATCTTTCAAATTAGAGTTTTCATCCTTTCTGGATGTATACCCAGGAGTGGAATTGCTGGGTCATATGGTAACTCTATTTTTAGATTTTTAAGGATTCTCCATACTGTTTTCCATAGTAGCTGCACAAATATACATTTCCACCAATAGTGTAAGAGGGTTTCCTTTTCAGAATGATATTTTTTTAAAATGAACTGAGAATAAAATGCAATATAGGCTCAGAAAGTGAGGCATAAGTTTTTCAAATTAGCTTGATGTAGACATCTTTTCTTCTCTAAATTAGGTTTGGGTTAGTTACTCCATTATTTCTCTTTAAGTACCTAAATTCTGAAATTCTCTGATTATGTACAGATAATATAATATCCATGTATATATATAATAAATAGTTGATGGTTTATAATTAAGTGTGGAAAAAATACTATACTTGTTTTCCAGATACAGAATGGCTTCTGATACAATAAATGGATGAGATGTTTAGGGGAGGTATTAACAAAAGACATGGACTTTGAGTTATTTTTATCCCCTTTAAACTGATTTTATAACAATTATGAAGTAAAGTGGAAGTAGTTTACATTGATATTAGGTTTCAACCATATACAAATAGGGTGTGCTTAAATAAACTCCTGGAGATAATTTAATGTCATTATCATGATGTGGCTGTTGGACTTCCTAGGTGGTGCAGTGGTTAAGAATCTGCCTGCCAATGCAGGGAACACAGGTTTGATCCCTGCTCCAGGAAGATCTCACATGCCACAGAGCAACTAAGCCCATATGCCACAACTATTGAGCCTGTGCTAGAGCCCGTGAGTCACAACTATTGAGCCTATGTGCCACAACTACTGAAGCCCACATGCCTAGAGCCTGTGCTCTGCAACAAGAGAAGCTACTGCAATGAGAAGCCCACACACCACAATGAACACTAGCCCCCGCTCGCCACAACTAGAGAAAGCCCGTGTGCAGCATTGAAGACCCAACACAGCCAATAAATAAATTTATAAAAAAAAAAAATAAAAGTATCTGGGAAACTTTAAAAAAGAAAAAGGATGTGGTTGTTAATTTCATTAGTGTTTGGAATCTCTTAAGATAGCCAACTAATTAGGTCAAAGTGTTGGCAAAGAAGTTGACCAATGAATAGTCCAAACTATTCTACAGTAGAGTAAACACATATGATACTTTTATTTTCTTTCTGGCTGCTTTAAATGTTAATAACCCTGGCCAGCAAAGAAAGATGATTATAGACTAACAGTCCCATCCATCAATAATGATGGAATTTTAGATTGCATATATTAAGTCATATAGATTATAACTGAAACTGGTGAAAACAAATATGAAAACCTAAGAAATGTGAGAAGAAATTCACCCTAAATTCAGAATATTTACACTTCAATGTCTCAAGATATTTAAAGGCACTTAGAATGTAACATATACAGTTTTTCAGCCTTTTATATTTTTTCTTCTGTGCCTAACAATGCTAGTTTTTATAGTTTATTGCTTGTGGTAAGCAAAATAATGATTTCCCAAAATGTGCACATCCTAAACCCAGAGCCTATAAATATGGTAGGCTATATGATAAGGGGGAATTGAGATTACAAATCAAATTAAGGTTGCTTATCAGATAACATTGAGATGGGGAAATTATCCTTGATTAATCCCTCATGTAATCACCAGAGTCCATAAATGTGGAAGAAGGAAGCAGAAGACGAGTCAGTGTCAGAATGATGTGGTAAAAACTACTCAGCCATTGCTGGCTGTTAAGATGGAAGGGGTCCATAAGCTAAGGAATGCATAGATCTTCTAGAAGCCAGAAAAGGCAACAGAAGGGATTGATTCTCCCCTAAAACCTCCAGGAAGGAATACAGCTTTTCTAACACCTCGATTTTAGCCTAGTAAAATCCATTTTGGACTGTTGACTTCCAGAACTGTAAGAATACATTTGTATTGCTTTAAACCACCAAATTTGCAGTAATTTGTTACAGTAACAAAATAGAACCTATGCATCACACCGATCTTATCCATATCCATAATGTCTTGCCTCTTGTCATTCTCCTACAGCTACCTATCAACCTTGAATGATTCTTTTTTGGTTTCTACTCTGGACGTGATATGATCTATTTTTGACAATTAAGTTATTATGGTTTTCAAGTACATATGTATCCAGGGTTGTCTACTTTAGGACATTTTGGTATACCATTTGTATATATTAATATCATACAATTAATAGAATACTATTTTTTCTCTAATATTTCTTTAATATTTTCATGACACGTCAGTGTAGTAACTTGCATTTCCAAAGACTGATGGTGATATTCCATTGAAAGATCAGATTTAGAACCTCACCCTTATTAATCCTTGTTAACCATTATTAATCCTTGGTAATGTTTATAATCATGTAAAATATCAAACATTAAAAGTGATAAAACAACTCTTTTATCATTAATTTATAAACTTTCAAGGAAAAGCTATTTATAAACAAATTGGGAAGGAGTAGAAAGAGAAAACTACATAAATTTGATTTTTCAAGTAAATTGTTTAAAGACAAAGCATTATATCCTTGATCTTAGCTGCCAACACAATAAAACAAGTTTGCAGTGAAAAATATTTTTTTGATTTAAGCCCTCTTTGTAAATATTAAAAGTGATAAACAGAAATTTTACAGCATGACAGTTTAGCTGTTCATTTCAAATGACAAATAGTTTCATATCCAATATCTTATCACAAAAATTAAAAACAAATGAAGTAGTGGTATGGCTGAAAGTCACAATATTTCAGAAAACAATAATTCACATGAAACTAGTTAAAATTTTTTTTGATAAATTGAACATCAAATTTAAAGATAAAATTCTCTTCTATGGCAGGGTAAAATAAGCCTCCAACTCTCTAAATGAAATAAGGTTAGTAAAATTCATAATGCACTGAGTGTCTCATTTTTATGTGAATTACTGATAATTTGCAAACTCATATTAAAAGACATACTTTAATTTTTTTCTGAACACAGCTAAAGATCAAATTTAGCATTTGGCATTTCTAAAATTCTGGACATTAAAAAGAATATACATATACATACACTTTTCTTTAAATTTTTCTGAAATTCAAGCACAACTGTGTTGTCTCAGATCTATAAAGTGGATAATAGATTTCCATTAGTTGCTTGGCAACATTGTTTTATGTTCTGCAGCTGAATTTCATATTGATGATTTATTTTTAAAGTTACCTGCATGAAGTTGTTGGAAACTTGGACAGGTATAGTTAAGATCACTGAAGGTTCTATGCACCTGGAGTTTATTGTTTCAAAGAAAATGATTAATATGATTAGCATATGGTGCGCAATAAATCATTGCCAATTTGCTTCTTCCCAGTTATATTCTATATGCTCAAAAATTTAAATTGTATTAACTTAGTTTAAATTATAATAGTGAAAATTATATTCTAGTACTAAAACAATTCTGTTTTTAAAAATTTGGCTTTATCATATATAAATACACACACATACATAATATTAATATATATATAATCTTAAGATATGTATATATACATATACATACACATATATATATACATGTTTGTGTACATATAAATGTAATCACAAACATGTATGTATGTAGTAAGAGTGGTAATATTTTCTCTTACTGGTATAATTTCACTGATACTAAAAATGATCTCTTTCCCTATAAAATCTCTAGATAAAATTTTTGAATTTTTACTATCAAAGCCTCACTTCCTCTGTTACAAATGTTACTGTGTTTTGAAGACAAGTGCTCTAATACAATAAGATCAAGCTAAAGATATGTCACTAATTGTTTGAACACAATTCACCATGTTACTTGTCTATAAAAATAGACAAGAATCAAGAAGAGAGGGTGTGAGGAGTGGGTTCATATGTTTGAAGTGCGGAGATGTAGGCATGGATAAGGCACAGAAATCAAGCGACTCAACATTTTGGCTATAATTTGATGTCAACTGGGCCTCTTGGTAGGTAAATTCAAAAATTGGAAAAAAAGAACTCATAAGGGAAGTCCAAAAGCACTAAGGTTCATGAGTTGTAATTTTCCTTTTCCATGTTTTGGCATTAATATTTCACCACTTTCTGATTTAAGGCTATTCTTTGATTCTGTGTTTTCTGTTGAGAATAATTTGGGTAAATTTTTTATATCAACAATCTAAAGTCCCGTCTCTTTTCATGGCATTCAGTCCTATTCTTCCTCTGGTCCTTAATTAACATTCCAGCTCTGCTGCTATCTATGAGTGCTCAACCAGAAGCCCAATGACATATATGCCCTAGGTATTTTTCACAATTATATTTCACTTTGATGTGGCTGAGCACTGACATCCTTTTAATTTTTTTTTTTAAGAGGAAAGACTTTCTGCCATTTCCTCAGTCTGAAATACTCATGCTTTTATTTTTTCTCCTTCCTAGCAGAATATTTAGAATATTTTCTGTCCTAGATCACAGTTCTTATCTTTCCAAAGAATAGTGTTTACTTTTTCTCAGTCCATTATCTCCTATTATCGTGCCATTCTTCACCATAAGACAGTAAAATGTTTATATATCTATTTCTGCTACTCATTATATATGCCACTGCGGCAGGGATGTTGTCTTAGTTTTAGTGTCCTTAATACAAAAAGAGAATAAAAACATACTACTTTTAAATTTAAGAATCATACTTAGGGCACCATGATTTCTTAAAATGTCCTTTCTTCATTAAGACATATTTATTCTTTTTTATCTATGTAAGTTGTCAATCTTTGCCAAAACATTTATTGCCACTCATCAGCATTAATGTAATTGGATCCTTGACAACTTTGTTCTGACTCTTATTTTTCCTATATTCAAGGAAGTTCAAGTTATTATTACTGTGCTAATAGAATGTCCTAAGTTTACATTAAAAAACTTAAAGCATGTAATCAGTACAGACTACGTGCTACACATTACAGAAAACTAAATAAACTGCAAAACAATTGTTCTTGAAAATATTATAATCCTGCTTATATCCAGCCTGAGGACAGGATATGCTTTCTTGTTGCTGCCTAGTGTCTTTTTGTTTCAACTTGAAAGACTCCTGTTAGCATTTCTTATAACGCAAGTCTAGTGAAAAGGAACTTTCTCAGCTTTCATTTATCTGAGAAAGTTGTGATTTTTACTTCAGTTTTGAAGAACCCTTTTTTCTGGACATAGTATTCTTTGTTAGCAGATGTTTGTTTTTGTTGTTGTTTAAAATTTTCAGCACTTTTGAATATTTCATCCCAATTCCTTCTGGACTGTATGTTTTGGCTGAAATAACCTCTGATGACCTTATGGGAGCTCCTTTGTATATGCTAGGTCACTATTGTCTTGATGCTTTCAAGATTCTCTCTTTGCTGTTGAATTTAGCAGTTCTGTGATAATGTGTCTCATTGTAGGCCTTCTTGAATTTATTCTAATTGGAATCCTTCCAGCTTCTTGAAACTGGATTTCCATTTCCTCCTTCAGATTTGGATTTGTGAAGTTTTCAGTCACTCTTTTCTTCAAATAAGATTTCTCTCTCTCTCCCTCTTTTCTCTTTCTGGGACTCTCATAATACATACGTTGGAACCTTTTGATGGTACATTATAAGTCCTTTAGACTATTTTTACATTTTTTTACTATTTTTTCTTTTTCTTTTTCCCTTCTAGCTCACTAATTTCAAATGACTTTTCTTGGAGTTCACTGATTCTTCTGCTTGATCAAGCCTACTATTGAACCCATCTAGTGGATTTTTCAAGTTAGTTATTAATTTATCAGTTACATTTTTTACAGCTAAAAACAAGCTGCTTCTTTTTTTACAGTTACTACTTCATTATTGATGTTTTCATTTTGTTCATGGATCATTTTCCTGATTTTATTTAGTTGTCTGTGTTCTCTTGTAGTATACTTCTTCAAAACAAATATTTTGAATTCTTTATCAGGTAATTTGTAGACCTCTATTTCCTTAAAGTCAGTTTATGGAGAGTGTTTTCCTTTGACTGGGTCACATTTTCTTATTTCTTTGTGTGCCTTATAATATTTTGTTGTGATTGGTCCTTTTGAAAAAGCAGCCATTCTCTCATTCTTTTCTGACAGGCTTCATACAAGGAAAGAGCATCACCCATCAGGCTGGCTAGAGGCTCTTGGAGTCTCTCAGACCTTTCCTGTGATTACTTCTTCTCTAGGCACGAGTATTATTTCTCATTTAGAGAGGTTTGCTAGTAGCTTTATTAAAAGCTTGTAGTTTTTTTGCCCTCTCTCCTCTGTCTGTGTTACTACAGGTTTTTTGGTGTTGCTTTAAACCATTGATGTCTCCTTTGTTCTCAGCCACCCCCAGGTATCCAAAGAATGTGATCCCCTATCACCTTTAGGAGTCAAGTGAAACAGAAACCAATCCTTTCAGGAGGCCTCTGAAGAGCCAGAACGTTGCATGATGTTCTACTCTTCTTTTTTCCCTCCCATAGGAGAAGCCACATTGAGTTTCTCCTCCTAACTGTGAGCTGTGCCAACTTGGTGGAAAAACAGATATAGTTGAAATAAAAGTTTTCTTACTCATTCCCATGCTGATGTTCTTGGCTTTGAGCTTGCCTGGGTCACTGCAATGTCCTAACTGCGTCTAGACTTCTCATAAAGCTTTTGTAGACCTTACAGTGTTGTTGAGTTGGTGTTTCTAAGGGGAAACAAAGTCTGGGACTTCCTATTTAATGATCTTGCAAATACCTAGACTGATATGTATTTCTATGCTGAGTGAACATGTTTAGCATAGAGGGAAAATAGTAAAGGTTGTTTTTACTTGCTAAGTTTGTGATGATTTGTTACACAGCAAAAGAAAATTATTATGATGTGTTTTACATAGAGTCTATCTTCTGTGTAAAATCCTTTGCTTATATTTTGATTGAGAATTTATCTTTTACAGGCATTCCTTATGTATCTGCAACATTAATATTTTGCCTGTTATCTGTGATGTAAATTACTTCTCCACTTGTCTTATTTTAAGATTGGTAATTTTATACATATTTTCATTCATGTTGATTTAATTGAGCAATTGATTTTATATGATTTCTTTTCCTTTACTTATCTTAAGAAACCACAAAGCCAAAATATAGTCTCTATGAAAGAATCTCACAAGTGTAATGTTTATCAACAAAATAAAATACAAAGGAACATGTACTGATTGACTCAGCGTACATAAGAGATAAAAATAGTGGTGTCCTTTGGAGGGATAGTGACTAGAATGGGATATAAGGAAAAAGTACCTTTCTATGCCAGTATACAGTAAGGCTTGATCCAGTGTTGGTTTCCCAGGTATGTTCACATGAGAAAAATTCAGCAAGCTGTACTCTGACAATCTGTACACTTCTCTGTGTGTTTGTTTTCAACGGTAATAATGTATACCTTCCTACTGAAATACAGTATACAATTGTATGACTATATCACAAAATATCTATATACTTGACTGCTGATATGTATTTAGGTTGTTTTATTAAAAATAGTGCTGCTATTAACATTTTTTTTTTTATATTTTAGGTCAAGCTATAAAAGCATTTCTCCTTTTTATATATCCAGTAATTTAACTTCTGAGTCACAGGATTTGAATTTGTCCAGCTTTGAGTGATACTGGCAAAGAATTTTCCAAAATGGAAATCTACACTCCAAGCAGCAGTACATGAGCACTTTGAATAGTCCACATTTAACAAATAGTTTCAATCATTTTCATTTTAGCTTGGGAAAGGGGTAAATAGTAATATCCCATTGTGTGGTTTTTTTTTTGGACATACAATAAAGGGCATATATTTAAAGCATACAATTTGATTTTTTTTTCTCATTAGTAATGTATGTATGGCAATCCCAATCTCCCAATTCACCCACCCCAACTCCCCCTGCTTTCCCCACTTGATGTCCATATGTTTGTTCTCTATATCTGTTTCTCTATTTCTGCCTTGCAAACTGGTTGATTTGTACCATTTTTCTATATTCTCATGTATATATTCTATATACATGAGTTAATATACAATATTTGTTTTTCTCTTGCTGACTCACTTCACTCTGTATGACAGTCTCTAGGTCCATCCATGACTCTGCAAATGTCCCAGCTTCATTCCTTTTTACAGCTGAGTAGTATTCCATTGTATAAATGTACCACATCTTCTTTATCCATTCATCTCTTGATGGACATTTAGGTTGCTTCCATGTCCTGACTATTGTAAATAGTGTTGCAATGAACATTGGAGTGCATGTGTCTTTTTGAATTATGGTGTTCTCTGGGTATATGCCCAGCAGTGGGATTGCTGGGTCATATGGTAACTCTCTTTTTAGTTTTGCAAGGAACCTCCATACTGTTCTCCATAGTGGCTGTATCAATTTACATTCCCACCAAGAGTGCAAGAGTGTTCCCTTTTCTTCACACCCTCTCCAGCATTCACTGTTTGTAGATTTTCTGATGATGCCCAATCTAACTAGTGTGAGGTGATACCTCACTGTCATTTTGATTTGCATTTCTCTAATAATTAGTGATGTTGAGCAGCTTTTCATGTGCCTCTTGGCCATCCGTATGTCTTCTTTGGAGAAATGCCTATTTAGGTTTTCTGCCCATTTCTTGATTGGGTTGTGTTTTTTTTTTTTGTTATTGAGCTGGATGAACTATTTATATATTTGGGGGATTAATCCTTTGTCTGTTGATTTGTTTGCAAATATTTTCTCCCATTCTGAGGGTTGTCTTTTCATCTTGTTTATAGTTTCCTTTGCTGTGCAGAAGCTTATAAGTTTCATTAGGTCCCACTTATTTATTTTTGTTCTTATTTCCATTACTCTCGGAGGTGGGTCAAGAAAGATCTTGCTGTGATTTCTGTCAAAGAGTGTTGTTCTTCCTATGTTTTCCTCTAGGAGTTTTACAGTGTCTGGCCTTACATTTAAGTCTTTAATCCATTTTGAGTTTATTTTTGTGTATATCCCATTGTGTTTTAATTTATATTTCCTTGATGAAATGTGAAATTGAGTACCTTTTAATTTTTGTGAAGTGCCCGTTCTTATCAATTGTCATAATCTATTGGATATTGTTATCATTGTCACTGTGATTGATTTGTGGAAGGTTTTTATTATAAATATGAGTCTTTGTCAGATGCTTTATTATAAATAATTTCTGTCACACTGGAACTTGCCCTTTTTACTCTCTTCATGGGATCTTTTGATGAATAGTAGTTCTTACTTAATATAATGAATAATTATTTTTCCTTTTGTATCTTATGTAATATATTTATCTCACTTTGAATAGTGCCATATTTTTATTGTTTAATAAGGTCTTTGAAAACAATCATAATAATACTGTTTCTGAGACCAAGATCTCAGGGGTTTTGACCATCTAGATTTGAATCCTAATTTTACTATTTTTAGTTGTATTACTTTGGGGAAATTACTTAACCTTTCAACATTTGAGTTTTTTTATCTTAAAAAAAGAGCCTGAAATATCCCAAAGAATACTTTTGAAAATTAAATGAAATAATCTAAGTGAAAGACACAAAACAATGCTTGGCACATAGGAAAACTGCACAATAAATTTATGCTATTACACATAACAAATTAATTCCATATGTACGAAGTAATGCAAAAAACATATGAAAGTTAGTATTAGTTGTCAAAATAAAAACTAAATTTGATTTTCTGACAGTTTTTAACAGTCATACTATGTTAAAACTCTTGTTTATTGGAGAAAGAATAGATGATAAATGAGGAAAATAAATATATTCATCAGAGCACTTAGCTGCCAGCAAGAGAAGCTGACTCTAGATAATTTAAGCAGACATGGAATTCATTAAATGGATTTTAGTTAGGGACTTCACTGGTGGCACAGTGGTTAAGAATCCACCTGCCAATATAGGGGACACAGAGTTGATCCCTAGTCTGGGAAGATCCCACAAGCTGCGGAGCAACAAAACCCATGCACCACAACTACTGAGCCTGTGTGCTGCAACTACTGAAGCCCACATGCCTAGAGCCTGTGCTCCACAATAAGAAAAGCCACCTCACTGAGAAGCCTGCACACCTCAATGAAGAGTAGCCCCAACTCACCAAAACTAGAGAAAGCCCATGAGCAGCAATGAAAATCCAATGCAGACAAAAATAAAAATAAATAAATACAAATTTTTTAAAAATAGATTTTAGTTAGTTTGTGTCATTGTTGGCATAGCTAAAAAATCTGGTAAAAAACTGCAGTGTCAGAACCAACACCCAATATCATCCTGAAGAACATTCTGGTGAGGGCTCTACCAACCTGAATCCTACCTTCAAACACAAGATGTACATCTTGCTCCCTGCCAGTGCCTTGGAAAACTGACTCTTGCTGCACCTGCTGCTATTTTTGGAGAAAAAAATCTTCTTCCACGTGAAAGAGGGCTTCTTTGGATTACTTACTTCCAAATACCTGTTTCCCTCTCTCTCTCCTCTCTCTCTCTCTCTCTCTGGCTCTTCTCACTTTGGTGTGACAAAGCCAGCTGATCTATTGTAAGCTACTCCATGGACAGTCTCATTTGGCAAGGAACTAAGGCATCCTTCTGCCCAGAGGGTCTAGGGTCCTCAGTCCAACAACCTGTGAGGAACTGAATCCTGCCAACGCCACATAAGCCACATAAGAAGAGGACTGTTTCCCAGGTAAGCCTTGAAATGATTGTAGCCCCAGCTGATCATTTGATGCCAACTTCATAAGAAATACTAACCCAGAAGAACCAAGTCTTCAGTGACAGGATTCTCAATCTACAGAAACTTTGAGATCATAATTTTTTTTAAGCCTCTAAGTTTTGGTTTAATTTTTATACAGTGATAGATTACTAATACAATGCCTATCGATCTTTTGAATATTATTTTCTTACCATTAGTACTAAAGTTATTAAAATAATAAAACTCTATTTTAATCAGAATCTAATTAACCAGAATACTCAAATAAGTAGATTTTTTCCAGAAGTTTATAATGTCCTATAATGTAACTATATTGAAAAAAAGCAAAAGCCATTAGGATAAACATTCTTGTATTAGTGATAAACCTCCTGTATTCATCTATATAAACATTATAATTTGATATAAGAAAAATGAACCTTGGATCTTAAGAGTCTCATACCAAGTAAAGAGTAAATTTCTGGTAACAGAGTTACACATTTCTTGGGTAATAAGTGTTAATATATGTGTATTAAACTAATGGAAGATTTATTTCCCTCAGAGTAATTATTTTTAAAGCAAAAAGAGAGATAAATTATAAAACGATCAAATTTTGGGATCAAGTAAAGTAGTTTTAGTTTTAGTTTTTTAAATGAAATGTATTATTCCCTTAACTATTCTAATAAATGCCATCAAAATACCTATTTAATCCAGACAAAATAATTTGGTTACTGTAATTAAGCCATAAAATCTCTGTTATGTAATTCTAAAATTTTGTGTTTTTTTTTTAATTAGTACATTTTCAAATTAGCATTTGAAAGAACTAAGCTTAACCAAATGGGATAAAAGCATTTACCAAAATGGCTAGTATATTTTATACTTTAAAAAACTTCAAGTCATTGAAGTATTTTCTTCTTTTATTATTATTTTTTTCAATATAAAAGGATCACTTTAGACAAAAGACCAAGAGAATAAAGGTAATTACTGTTCAAAAGTAATGTTATCTACCTCTAGTATTAAAAAAAATGACATTTATGAAATTTTAGACTTAAACTCTCAGAGATAATAAAATCCCAAGTAACAGCATCAAAACAATGTCAACAGTTCCTACTGATATGCAGGATAAGCTGGCATAAAGTCTGCAGTATTAAAACATGGCTTACTAAGAGAAAAGATACTGATTAGTTTTTGTTTGTTTTTTTCTCTTCCCCTCCATTTCTTTTCTTTTTTAAGAACTTTTATTGAGATACAGTTGACATACAATAAACTGCAGATATTTACGGTGCCCAACTTGATACTTTTTTTCTTATTAGTAATGTATATATGGAAATCCCAATCTCCCAATTCATTTCCCCCCAACCCTGACCATTTTCCCCATTTGGTGTCCATGTTTGTTCTCTACATCTGTGTCTTTATTTCTGCCTTGCAAACCAGTTGATTTGTACCATTCTTCTATATTCCGCATATATGTGTTAATATACGATATTTGTTTTTCTCTTGCTGACTCACTTCACTCTGTATGACAGTCTCTAGGTCCACCATGTCTCTACAAATTGATTAGTATTAAAGTGCTTTTAACCTTACCTCCACAAATCAGAAAACATTTCTCCAGTGTTTTTATTCTGTAGAAGACTTTAGCTATTTCAAGATGATGGTCTTTTGTATCTTTCAGAGAGAAGGCCATTGACAACTAAACAATACCTCAAAAAACTAACAGACATCTTAATAAAACAGTGCATTTTAGGCTGGTATAGCCAAAAATCCAGTACTTTTTGCAAACTAACCCTTTAAAATGCATCCTATTTAACATGATACTTATGTTTGATATTGAGATAGTTAATTTTGTTATTAATTTACAGAATATAGAGGTTTAGAAGGGTATATGTTGGTATAATAACTGAGTAATTTACTTACTATGAAAAGCTCCTCATTTATATGATGTTATTTGGTAACACAGGCTGAGGTGGAGAGAGGAAGAATACAGGTTCCATACTTAAAGATCTCACTATAAGTCCATACAGTTCAGCACTGTGTAGTCAGCTTCCATGATGGCCTCCAATGACCATCAACTGCTGGTATTCAAGCCTCTGTACAATCCCCTCCCACACTGAATAGGTCTGTCAAAAAGCTACTGTGAATATGGCAATGCTAAGCCATAACAGACATTACAACTTTCTCCTTGCTCTTTGGGATCATTTGCTGTAGGAGACACTGGCTGCCATGGTAGGAGGCCGCTAAAGGTAGATCTGCATGGCAAAGTTCTGATGCCTTTTGACAACTTTCAGTAAGAAACAGGAGCCTCCTACTAACAGGCATGTGAATGAGCCACCTTAGGAAATCCTCCAGCCACAGTGAAGTCTTTAGACAACTACCGCCCCAGCTGGCATCTTAGCTTGAACCTCATGAGAGATCCCCCAGCCAGGACTAATCAGTTATGCTGCTCCTGAATTCCTGACCTACAGAAATGTGTGACATAATACAAAGTATAGTTGGATTAAGCCTCTTTATTTTGGGAGTAATTTGTTACACAGCAATAAATAACTAATATGCACAGAACAGCATATATTAAAAAAAGAGAGAGACCCTAGTATTCAGTTACTAACTTAAATGAGTTTGTATGTATGCCTGTGGATGTATGAGAAAGACTATATACATAATCAAAACAATGTCAAGAGAGCATACATCAGGAAAATATATAAAGTAGCACATTTTATTTTCAAAAAAGAAAGCAATGAGTGCTATGAATTTTCAAAGAAATAATGGACACAAAAAATTCCTTTCACATACACCATCACGCCAAAGACTGTTAAACATGGATTCCTGCCCACTGATGCACAGCAGGATAAAAATTAGAGGATGTTAAACCAGGTGTCTCCAGGGCTGTCCACCATTGCTATCAACCAAAACGTTCCAAACGATTCCTCTCAGACTGTTTGCATTAATGAATAGATGATGTCTAAAACCATATGGGATTCTGTACTTGCCTTAATTAAAATTAATTGCCCCATGAATGATTAATGCTTAGCCTGAATTTTTCATAGTTTCTATGTAACTGAGATACCAAACAATGGAGCTCATCTACATTTTATGTTGCTCTTTCAATTTCCATTAAAAAAAGTAATTAATTACTGCATCTGTTTTCTTTTACTAAATATGACTAAATGCTCATTTTAAAACATTAAATATTTACTGCAGAAATTTACCTGAAGAAATTTCTGGCATCTCTAGTAATTTAAATTTTTCTTGGAACCATGAATAATAACTATCTGATACTAGAGATAATTTTAGAATAGATTGGCTTGCTTTAACTGTCAATAAGAAGGCATATGTAATTCTTCAATCAAGTTTGGAAATTAAAAAATAAAAGATACAAAGTACATGTAAATATTTCTGCAAAGCAATGCTTTTCAAAAATATTTAAATTTTTCTTCTGCTACATAGCCTTGGAAATTATCATTTCTATGTTTCCCTTATAAAATAATAATTTTCAAAAAAAGTTTACTGCCATACTCAAGAGGTTATGCTTTCCAAATTAGTAAATTTATTTTTAAAAAGTTCTCATTCTTGAAAAGCTACCATAACAATCATCTAGTCTCACAAAACAATCTTCAGGATTACAAAGGAGTTTCCTGATAGAGCCTGGACTAGGTTTTATGTCACTTGAGAGACATGGCCTCCTTATCAAGGAGCTACAGTGGCTATTAACACTCACAAAATAGTAATTGGTTCTAGGACTTAAAATTTGGGCCAATTAGTGGTAAATGTTTTTTCAAACATATTTTAAGCAAATTGTATTATATAAGTAAACTAGTCAAATATATCACTTTGTCTTATTAGTTCAATGCTCTCAAACTCAGTCAACCAATTTAGATTATAGCTCATTTATAAGAAAGCTAATGAGACCAAGATTTCAGTCTCTATTTGAGCATGCTAATTTTGTACACATACAAACTCAGTCCCCATCACCCATTTTTACTAATCTGTACCAATTTTCATGAGCAAAACAGACATCTGAGAAGAGATAAAACATAGTCCATAATCTTGCAAGAGAAACCCACATAGCATGTTTTAAAAGGATGGGTCAGTAACTTAAAAAAGAATTGACACAATTTCTAATGTATCTTCCGCTTTTTATTTTAATTTTTGTTGAAATATTAACTTAAATTACAAAACAAAATACTTAATTTACAAAACTAAAATAGTTTTATATAGTTTATAATTATAAAAAGTAGTCTCCTGACCCCCTAACCCTCACCATTACTGTCTTACTCTTTAGAAGCATGCACTTTTAACTCATTTAGCTAATTTGTTTTAGTATTTGTCTTCATATTTCTAAATGATTTGCTTTTTTGCAAAATGTTCTTAAATTTAGTTATTTCTTGTATAAGAGTGTATTTTGTTTCCTACACTTCCCCCAACCCCAAAATTACAAATATATACAAAAATAACCCTCCCTGTAATCCTCTCAAGAATTTTACATGTGAACTTTAGTCAAATCAATAGCCAGTGTTTACATTATTATGATGATTCAACTACTATTCACCGTGGCAAGCAGAATCAATTCTAAAGATGTTCCCACAAGATTCCTTTCCTTTGGTTATTCAATCAAACACTAATCTAGCTACTGCTGTGGAATGATTTTGCAGACAAAATCTAAAGTTGCTAATCAGCTGACATTAAAGCAGGGAGATTATATGGCATTATTTGGATAACCACAAGTAATTACATGAGATTTTAAAGTCAGAAGAAGAAGGCAGAACACTCACTCAAAGAGATGTAGCAGAAGGGAAGGCAGAAAAAAATGAGGCAGAAGTAGAAGACAGAAATTTGAAGTGTGAGAAGGACTCGACCCACCATTACTGGCTTGACCACAAAGAGGACCAGGAGCCAAGGAATGAACGTGGCCTCAAGAAGATGATAATGTAATCTATTAAAAGGAAACAAGCACCTCAGCCCTACAAGCAGCATAGAACTAAATTCTACCAACAACCTGAGAACCTGGAAGCTGATTCTCCCCCACATCCTCTAGACTGAGAGTTTAGGCAAGCCAACACTCTGATTTAGTCCAGAGAGATAGTAAACAAATTCTTAGGACTCTATCCCAGTCGAAGCACTTCTATCTATAGAACTGTGAGAAAATAAATGGGTGTTGTTTGAGTTGGTAAGATTGTGGTGGTTTGCTACAGCAGCAATAGAAACACTATACATTCATCATTGAGACACATAATACAATATGATTACTTTTCACTTACCAAACTATCTAAACTCAGATAACACTTTACACCTGCCATACGATAATTACCACAGGCATTTCCTTTATATTTTCCCATGCTGGATCTATTGTTTCCCTGAATCCCAGAACTTCCTCTTTTTCTTTCATTTTCATGGAGAGCATCCTTCAATAGCTTCGTGAAAGAGAAAGAGTAACTTAAAACAACTTTGAAACTTTGCTTGTATGAAAATAATTTTGGTCAACCCATGAAAATAAGTTGATTGAAAACTTGTTTGGCTATAGAATTCTAGCTTGGAAATAAATTCTCTTCAGGATTTTGAAAGGCAGCATCTAGCCTTGTTTAAAAGTTCAAAGCCATTCTGAGGCTGCCACCTTTATGAGGAAACTTTTTTTTCCCCTCTATCTCTCTCCAGAAGCCTTTCTTTCTTCAGTAAGCCATTATTTTCATCCCTAGTGCTTGGAAATTTCCTAAACTGTATCTTACTGTGGTTACATTTTCCATTTAGTATGATTACTATTTGGTTAGCCCTTTCAAGAGGGATATTTATGTTCATCCATTCTAGGAAAATTTTTTGAATTATTTTATACTTTTCTTCTCTCATTTTCTCTATTCTCTCTCAATCAATGAAGAATTGGATAGTCTTGTTTACTACAGTAAAATATCTAAAATATTTCTCTTCTATTATGTATATATGTACCTTTGTTTTCTTGAAGATTTTTCTCAAACTTATTTTAAAAACCCTCCTTTGTCATTTATATTTATGCTTTCATATTTAAGATCTCCAGAAGTTCCTATTGTATGTATATTTCTAAGATTTTTTTATTTTATGAATGCTTCCTTTATATAAAATCTGGTTCTTGTTTGATTGTGGAAATATATTCTCCTATATCTCTAAAGAGATGTTATAATTTATCATACTGAATTTTTCTTTTATTCCCTTTAATTTTCCCTTCCTGTGGCAATAATTGTAGTACAATTTTCTATAGAAATAACAGAAAGTATTTCAGTCTTATTTTGCTTTCATTGTTGATAGAAATGTATTTTTTGAGTCTTCATAGTTGGAATGAATAAAACATGTGCCCTTAGTCAGTCATTTTTGATGTTTATAGGAAAAACTGAGGAATTTTGATTAATTTATTTGCACAATATATTTCAAAACAGAAAATATATCATGTAACTATTATTGACTTTGCCTCACTCTCAAGTATTTTACTGACATGAGAAAACTTCAATTCTGAATAGACAGTGATAAGAAGCAAATTTCCCTTCTGTTTAATAATTGGATGTCAACACTGGTTATGTGTTCTGTGTATCTGAATCTTTTACTCCTCCATTACATGCATGCTTCTGGTATTGATATCTCTGGAAGCATTTGAATTTTATTACCTCTGGTTCTGTACTTTGTTACCATGTCTGGTGGGTCAGCTCCATAGGCAATGCCAGTATTCCTGGAAGTCACTTCTATACCAGAGCAGATAGCAGTAATTTAACACTATGCAAACATTACCATAAACCACATACCTGTAATGTCTCTAAATTTACACTAATTGTATTCCAAAATTGTCTTCTTTGTACTTAGATCCAAGAAATACCTGCGGATCTTAAATATTACCTAACAGGAGGGAACTTAGGATGAAAGTAAGTCAAAGTGAAAAGAGACAATGGTATTACCTGATTTTAGGCATTACCCTCTATAATGCTGAAAATCTTGCCAAAATATATGTTCATGTGAACACATTGCTGGGTTCCTCCCAAGGCCTTGGAAGGAGGCCATGCAAGTGAGGGACCCTTGAGATTAAGCTTTATAAGCTTCATGATAAATCTACTTCCACGACCAATTTGCTTTGGGTACCCATTCAGGAAACTGGAAGTATAGATTTTGCCCTTGAAAGCCTATGAAATAGATCAGGATTTTACATTAAATAAATCAACTTCAAGTCAACCCTGTACCAAAATCTGAAAATTCACTCTGCTATGCAGTCCGGATTGAATCCAACTGCATTATTCAATACAGCCTATTAGAAGTTTAAGCAATGAAATAAATCTTCAGCATTACAGAGATGCTTTAAACATGAATGCTAACCTAGTCCCATTGTGGAATATACAGAAAAAAAGTTAAATTTAAAAAATTAAATTCTGCAAATTAAAGTCCAAATAAATTCCTGTGAAATTTAATTCTAAATTATATTACCTCATGCTTAAGAATTTAACTTCAAATAAAACAAACAAACAAACAAAGAAAAACACCAAAAGGCTAAGTGTTATCTACTGAATCTCATTTAAAAGGGATTCAAATCCTCAGATGAAAATTGGCTGCCTCTGAGATGTGCAACTTGGACCATCTTTCAACAAAAAGGGCAGTTAATTCAAGGAAACCAATGTTGTGTTAAATCAAGGCATGGTCTTTTACAAATTTTACTTTTAAATAGTAGAAACATTTAATAGTTCACATGATGTTATTAAGCATTGACCTTATAGACAACCCATTCAGAAAAAATAAATTCCTTGTTCTTAGAGCAGTCATTCAAGGCAAAATTATGTTCTCAGAGCTCAATATTTACAGTTGCCAAAATGTGCAACAATGTTTCAGTCATATGGAGTGTAAAAAGACAGATGAAAAAAATGTAGTTTTCAGCTTCAGCAGATATCAATCAGTGTGTGCTAGTTGCTGAGAGTACATGACTTTAGATTTAACTTGGTGTGGAACATTCTCATTGAGAGATTATTAAACATGTTTTGTATTTGCTATATCACTCTGAGGAAATGTGGAATGGAGTAAGGAATCTGCATGTAAAAACCAGCTTCAGAGCTAGAGGGTGATATTCTAATTGTTGGTATATTTTTGCAAAGTTTAGAATGCATTATTAATTGCAACCCCAGGTCTCAGGTCTTACTGCAGCTGCCTTTTTTTCCTACAGAGCCGAATTAAAACTCAACATGCATTTTCCCTATGAGGGCCATATTTTTGGCAATCCAGGGCTGCTTTTCCACTGTTGTTGTTAGAAGAAGGGTCTAGTAACATAGCATCTACACTCTACTCTGAGAAAACATTTTCACTAGTGTGCCACAGTGGCTATTTCTACTACCTTTTGCCATAGAATGACTTGGGAAGAAGAAAACTGCCTGTTGAAATGCATAATTAATTTTCAGAAGCTCACATAGGGCTGATTCCCAGGCTTAACACTAATAACCCATACTTTTTGTAGCACACATGAAAATCAGCAGCTTTGCAACTTAAAAAATAGCAAATATAATTCTGTACATCAATATTTTAAGGTATCTAATCTTGCTTCAACCTAGGCTAAAATTCCATGGAATAATACAAGTTTTCTTTCCCAAGAAATGAAGAGAAAAAATATTTTCATTGACAATTTCTCTTTTCAACTCATCATTTATCAAAGCCACCTCTCCTATGCTGAAGAGAAGTGAGAATAAGTGTGCAGAAATGCAAAGTGTTATTCTAGTAAAACTCTCCACCAAGAAGGAAGTATAAGAAATGGTGAAGAAACAAAAGTTGTCCTATGAGTTGTCCTCTCATCCCTGGTAATTTATTCATATTTAAGAAGGCATCCAAAAGTTGAATGGATGTTCTATGACAATGCTGTTTCTTTTACACAGTGCCTCAGTCATTTTATTGTAGGATGCACAAATTACCTGATTGAGGGGTGGGGCATTTTCTTAGGTGAATTCATTGCTTCAGAATGTATACTGTTAGGTTCCTATCTTGGGTATAATTCTGTGTGTCATTTTGGGATATGAGAAAGATAATTAAAATGGGGATTATCATTATTCAAAAAGGAATGTCATGTTCTAGTCTCATGCATTAATGTCATTCTTGGTGATGACATGTGTCTTCAAGTCTGAAATTTCTCTAGTTTTAATTAACCAAAGAGCAAATTTTCCCCCACATTGTGAGAAGAGCAGTAGGAGTTTGACGTCATGGAGAAAGAAAAATGTTTTGAACATTTAATTATATAATTTCTTGTGTAGTGAAATTGTATAGTGAACCCTACTCTTGTCAGCCTCCCTACATCCATAATACCCACCTTCAGAAGTACTGGTGCCTCCAAATCTGGAGGCTTTGAGGCTTCTATAGCAAATGATCACTTATGGATCTTTGACAAAGCAGCCTTAAAATTTACAGCTCAAGCTTCCAAAGTTTATCATGCAGGCATCCCTCTCAGATGTCCTATTACATTCCAGAAGTCCAGTGAACTCATGGGTTAAATCTTCCTTCCTGAGATCATCAGACTCCTCATCTCACATTCAGGAATGGGGTTCTAACCCTTCTTGTTTAGTATTTTACCTCTTTTGCTCCCTTCCCTCAAAGTTATTCACTGCTTCTTTATGGCAATTTGTGTCAGGTAGAACAATACCAGAAAAATGATTGGGTCAGAGGTTGCCAACTCAAAGTGTATGTTTTGAATTTCTTCTATAGATTTTATTTTATAGGTACTTTATTTTGACCAACATGATATTTTATTAATTGAACCCAGTTTTAAAATGATAGATTTTTGTACTCCCTTGAGAAATGTGTAGATCTAACAACATGGGCTAGTATCCTGGAGATAGATATATTAAAAGTAGTATTGCCAACTTTTATGTAAACTACAAGTATTTCCTTCATATATTTTAATTGTATGTATACTTACAATTAATCTGCTTCAATTGCATAGTTTTCTATGTCATCCTTATACACCTCTGGGTTTACAAAATAAATTTTTTTATCAAAAAAAAATTAAGACGTAGCAGGGCTACCATAGAGTTGCGTAGATCAAACTACCCTGGATGATATAACACACTGAGATTGTTAAGTGGATGGCACTGCCTGGGTTTGTGCACTGACAACTAGTATAACTATAAGTCTTTATCCTTGGACCTAGTTTTCCTCTGTTAAAATCTGCTTTTGCCCTTGAAACACAAATATTCTTAAGGAAAAGTCCTCTTTACCACCTTGGAAATGGAGAGGGGAAAAGCACAGGAAAATAAAACATAAATTAATATCTCAATAAGTTATTCTGTCACAGTCATATATGAGAAAGAACAGAATATATTATCCATGAATAAAATATTTAAATATTACAAAAAAATTAAAATACTGGGAAAATTACAGGAAGCAATTATAGAATTATCTAGACAGAGAGGTAGTCTAAATAAAACATTGCAAAATTAGGATAGCCTATGCAGTGATGAGTACAAGGCTGAGAGCTGGGAGCTCATATTCCTGTTTTTAATCTTGCTAGGGTACATCACTCTTACCTGTTAAAGAGAGATTAAACTAAGTGATTATTAAAAACTCATTTTATGTTTAGATTCTTTGATTGTAATAAGTAATACAGGCTCTTTCAAGTCCTAACTCCCAAAGAATGTAGCATTGACTAGTGCATTCCCTTTTATGGATGTTTTTTAAAAGAAGCTTTCAACAGAATGATGTCTGTGCTCAGAGCAATCTTAGACTGACTTATCTCACTTGTATTCTCATTTGTGATAGAAGAATCTAGGTTTGCTTTTTTTTCCCTGGAAGCCACTGCAGATTTAATTTCCCTTTAAGCAGTAGAGTAATAACACACTCTCCTTCACCCCACAGCTTGAACAGATTGAGAGTTTTAATGGGGAAAACATCAGTGCAGGTAGGGAAAACCCAGGAGGCTCCAGGAGAGCAGCCCTAAATCTAGTAAGTAAGAGAGATATAACAGTGGTATGAGTTCTACTGTTTGGTTTCCAGGGAAAACCCATTCTTTCTAACATTCTCACACTATCCCACCTACATTTTATTTTCAATCTTGTTTTTCTTTCCCTGAATCCTTATCCATTCAACACTCAGGGGACCATGAGCAGAGCCACTTGCTGCCTTCCCTCCATGTAAGCCTCTCTTCTTCAGATTCATTCTTATCTTTTTTGAAAACAGATTCTAAATACATTCTTTGAGAGAATGTTGTGTTTATAGGAGTTTTTACAAGTAAGTTAAAATTATAATTGTCCAACACCTTAATGGGGCAAGTAAAACACATTTTGGTGCAATGATTTTGACAATCACCATTTAATTCTTCAATACTTTAGTGAGTACTCATTGCAAAATTTAGGGCAATAGGAAAAGAAGAAAAAATCACTATAAAGCCTAAGGTCAACCAAGATAAACTGTTGGCAGAAAAGACATCCTTTTGATGAGATGTCAATAATATCTCTGTGTTTGGACTGTATGTTCTAGTGGAATGAAGAAGAGAAATAAAAACAGACATGGCAGAGATTCTATTCAAGAACTATGAGTTCAAGGAAGCATTGAACTGTATAGGAGCAGAATACACACTACCCCAAAATATGTCTCTTTGGCATAAGAATTATTTTAGGCAGACTATTGTTAAGAAACAGCAGACAAAGAAGAAGATTTGAAGCCAAGTAGAAGTTACACTTTTGTAACAGACATTTATATATAGAAGGGAAGTCTCCATTTGCAGGGCTGTCTACCTCTCTGTACCAGGAAGAGGATGATGTCTAAATCTCTAGAAATTCTTATCAATGGAGAAAGCATAGTCTTAAATCTGCATAACAACCATATCTTTGATTACTGTGTCTTGGCTAGTAACTTCCCATAACTGGCCTCCTCCTTCTCCCAACATGTTTTGTTTTTGGCTAGAGTTTGTATTTAAGGTGGTGGCTTTGACCATTTCTAGGAGTTGCTCAGTTTTACTGAGTCTCTCCCATGTATATAGGAGATATTCATGTTATTAAATTTCTGCTTGTTTTCTCCCATTAATGTGCCTTTTATTACAGGGGGATTTCAGCCAAGAACTTGGAAGGGTAGGGGGGAAATGATTTTTCCTCCCCTACAGAACTCACAGTTTATCTTTCTAGAATTCAAATGAAAGTACAGTTGACAATATTTTTTCTGTCACAAATGCTATATTTCTTATGAATGAAGAGGACATTTTGATGTAAAGATTAATGGAACCACTCAATTTGATATTTTAATTTTTTTCTTTAACTTCAATTTTTAATTTCAAATACAGAATAATTATATGACACTCTTTGGAATGCTAATTGGTTATGTATACTGAAATAAAAACACACAACATAAGAACTCTGAGTTTCAGTTCTATCCAGGGACCTTACTGAGGACTATAGCCCAGGAGACAGCCTCTCAGCTCTGAGGAATTGCTCCAAAGAGGTAGGGTAGGAGCCAATAAATATGAATTTGGGGGCTAGGAAATACATGTAATCAAGCATATATCTTGGTAAAAGATTACTGCTAATCACACACACACAAAAAAAAAACCCACAAAAAAAAACATATCTTAAGTTGATTTTAGTGGTTATCTATATATGGGAAAATTCAAGAATCTGAGGTCATTGAAATTCTTTCTTAGCAATGCCTCTTAACTATCTAGGGAGCCATGTATCCAAAACACAAAGAGCTTCATTCTGTTTTTCTTTTTTTTTTTTTCTTTTTTCATTCTGTTTTTCATCCTCAGTTCCTTTCAAGGTGTACTGTAGGTAAATTACTACAGTGGCTAATGACTTGAGCTTGTGAAACTGGGTAGTAGGCAACATTGTTCTACAGCTGTCAATTTAATAGAAAAGTAAAAAAAATCTTACATTTTAGTAGCCATAGTAAGACCTTATTTCCTATGAAAAAAATAATGGGACATGCTGCACTATGTACCTAGTGATGATGAAAAAAATTCATATTTTATGGAAAGACAAGAAAAATTTAAACATAAAATTTTTCCTTGCCCATTTGTGCCTTCTCCCTCACCCTTAGTGTGCACGGTGCAACTGCATTAACCAGACCTCCTTAAGAGATAACACTCTTTTTTAATCTCATAAATGATCACAGGTCCTTAGGGGATAATTTTCTCAATCTTGTAAGGGGTCACAATGACCCATGACCCACTACTTTTTGTACATGTGCATCTGGATTGCATACACTGTCAATAATATGTCATTTGCTGTATGACCCTTTGTCTCAAACACTTATATAACTGTGCTTTGATCTCTAATGGGTAGAATAGTCCTCAGAGTTATATGAAAGACTGTCTCCTAGGTTACAATGCTCAAGCTGGCTCAAAATTTTTCATTTCTTAGACTATTAACTTTTTATTGACACTGGTTAATCAATTTTGTTTTGTTTTCTTTCTTTTCTGTAGATTAAATGCTGCTGCTTTTTTTTTTTTCATCCTGCTTCTCCAACCTAAAATCTTTCCCTCTTTCCCATTCTTTTTTTCTCCTCCTATATTTCTATCTGTTTTTCTGATGCCTGATTTATGATTCCTGCTTCTTCCAGGAAGCTTTCCATGAATACCAGGGCCCACTATAGTAACTAGCTCTTTACTATTATACTATTTATATTCTGTACTGCTTGGCAAAGGCAACTCTATTGTATAAAGTCCCAGAAGAGGTGTCTCGGTACATGATTTCAAATTTCTACGCTATCATTAAAATTTCTGAAGCTACAATTTTCAGTTTCTAAAATTAATTGAAGAATTCTTCAATTTTCACATATGTTGAGAGTTGAATGAGAAAAAATATTAATGTTCAACACGTTAGGTGTGTGTGACTTGTATTAAAAGATGCTTTAGAATGTGAGGATAGAGACTAAATTCCATGAATCCTTCCTATTGTTGGACCTAAATTTTTGACAAATATAAGTGCTCAATAATTATATATTATTTGGTTTAATCCAAAATAAAGTGTTCAAAAACAATTCTCAATCTCCATTAATAATTAATGTATTTTTCTTTTTAATACATGTAAAACATAGTAGATGTGCATAGCCATTATATGAAGCCATGTATCATGCTACTATCTTACCTTCCAGAACTTCCTTTAGTAAGAAGTTACCTCTGTAAAAATAGGGATGAATATTTATGAAAGGTTATTCATTGTGCTTTCTATAAACTAACAATTTTCTGTATGAAGAGAAAATCAAAGTGAAGTCGGTATTGCTAAGAAACCTCTCTAAAACGGAGCAAGGAAGCCATTGAGGAAATGGGATCTATGCATGTCTGCTTCTGGGTGGAATCAGAACTCTGACCGCTTATTGTCTCAACGCAGGAATTCAGAACACCTGCACAATATTCTAAAACCTCAAGATACTTATCAAACCCTTACCTTAAATAACTTGTAACAGTCTATTCCTTAAGGACAAATATTTCCTTTTTGGGTCAGAGCCAATCAAGATTGATGAAAGACAGCTTTAATTAACAACCTTGTGGTTTTTATCTTTATAAGCCCATGACACTTTCTCTTCCCAGGAACATTCTTTCAATTTTACTTGAATCTGTGTCTTCTGAACTGCAATTACCAAGACCCCAAATAAAGAACTTCATTCTTTGCAGCTTCAAAACTGATTATTGTTCTACACCTTTTTGATCATTATTTTGGAAAAAAATAACTTGAGGGAAAAAAATCTGTCTTAAGGCCATAGGAAATACTTAATTGAAATGTTTTTTCACAAATTTAGATGAAATTCCTAGATGATGTTGCCAATACTACTTCTAAAAATACTAACCTCAATGATCATATAAAATATATATTTTTTTAATTTTTATTGTGATAAATACACATAACAAAATATACCATCTCAAATATTTTTAAGTGTACAACTGAGTGGTATTAAATACAACCATAATGTTCTGCAACCATCACCACCATCCATCTCCATAACTCTTTTCATCTTGTAAAAACTGAAACTTCATACCCATTAAACAACAGATCTCCTTTCTCCTACTTCCCCCATCCCTTAGCTACCTCTATTCTACTTTCTGTCTCTATAATTTTGACTCCTCCAAGTCCATCATGTAAGTGGAATCACGCAACATTTGTTATTTTGTGACTGGATTATTTCCCTTAGCATAATACCCCCAAAGTTGATTTATTTTGTATCATATTTCAGAATTCCTTTCTGTTTAAAATCTGAATAGTATTCCATTGTATGTATGTATGAAATTTTTTTCATCCATTGATGGATCCTTGGGTTGCTTCTATGGCTTAGCTATTGTGACTAATGCTACTATGAGTATGGGAGTACAAATATATCTTTAAGATTTTGCTTTTGTCTTTTTGTATATATTCTAAAAGGAATTGGCAGATCATACAGTACAGTAATTTTATTTTTAATTTTTGGAGAACCTCTCATGTTTTCCACACTGACTGTACCATTTTACATTCCCACCAGTAGTCCCTAAGGATTCCAGTTTCTCCACATATTCACCAACATGCCTGCCTTTCTTTCTTTCTTCCTTCCTTTCTTCTTCTTTCTTTCTTTTTCTTCCTTTCTTTCTTTCTTTCTTTCTTTCTTTCTTTCTTTCTTTCATTTTTTCGTTCTTTCGTTCTTTTGTTCTTTCTTTCTTTCTCCCTCCCTCCCTCCCTTTCTTCATTCCTTCCTTCCTTCCTTTCTTCTTTCTTTCTTTCTCTTTCTCTCTTTCTTTCTTTTTCTTTCTTTCTTTTTGCCTTCTTTCTCCTTCCTTCCTTTCTTTCTTCCTCCCTGCTGCTCTCCCTTCCTTCCTCCCTCCCTACCTCTGTTCCTCCCCCCTCTTTCTTTCTTTTTTTGATAGTGGCATCCTAACAAGTATAAGGTGGTATCTCAACATAGTCTTGATTTACATATCCCTAATGATTCATGAGGTTGAGGATCTTTTCATGTCCTTGTTGGCTATTTATATCTCTTCTTTGGAGAAATGTCTATTAAATACTTTGCTCATTTTTTATCATGGTTGATTGTTTTTTTGGTTGTTAAATTTTAGGAGTTATCTGTATTTTCTGGTTATGAATCCTTTATTAGTTATATGATTTGAAAACATTTTCTCTGATTCTGTGGGTTGCTTTTTACTCTGTTTAGAGTATCTTTGGTTCATGAATAAATTTTTTGGAAGTTTATTGTCTATTATTTTTTGTTACCCATATCTTTGTTATCCAAGAAATCATTTCAAAATGCAATGTGATGAAGTTTCTGTCCTATATTTTCTTTTAAGAGTTTTATTGTTTTAGATCTTACATTTAGATCTTTGAACTATTTTGATTTTTGTATTTAGTGTTAAGTAAGGGTCTAACTTCATTCTTTTGCATGTGAATATCCTGTTCTCCCAACATTTGTTGGAAAAAACTTTCCTTTCTCCCATTGGATGGTCTTGGCACCTTTGTCAAAAATTATTTGAATATGTATGAAAGTGTTTACTTCTAGGCTGTTTATTCTTTGCATTGGACTATGTCTGTCTTTATGCCAACATCACACTGATTTGATTACTGTAACTTTTTGATAAGTTTTGAAAGGACTCAAGTGTGAGTTCTATAATTTTGTTCTTTTTCAAGATTTTTTGGCCATTCAGGGACTCTTGAGATTCCACATTAATTTTAGAATTTTTTTTTCTATTTCTGAAAAAAATGTCATTACAATTTTCATAGGGGCGTTATTGCATCACTTTGGATAGTATTGACATCTTAAAAGTGTTTATGCTTCCAATCCATGAACATGGGATATGTTCAATTTATTTGCATTTTTAACTTATTTCAACAATGTTTTGTAGTTTTTATTGTATAGACTTTTACTTCCTTGGTTAAGCTGATTCTTAAGTATTTCATTATTTTTTATGACATTGTAAATTGTTTTCTGAATTTCCTTTTTATGCTGTTCATTTTTAGTGTAGAAATATGAAAATAATTATTGAAGATTTATTTTGTATCTTGTTACTTTGCTGGATTAAAATTGTTAATTTTTTGGTGGAATCTGTAGGGTTTTCTACATATAAGAGAATATCATATGCACAGAGTGATAATTTTCTTTTTCCTTTCCAACTTGGATAACTTTTATTTGTTTTTCTTGCCTAATTACTGTGGCTAGAACATCCAGTATCATGTTGAATAAAGGTAGCAAAAGCAGGCATCCTTACCTTGCAGTTTTTTTTTGTTTTGTTTGTTGTTTTTTTTTTTTAATTTATGGCTCCTATTATGTTAAAGTAGTTTTCTTCTATTCCTAGTCTTTAAATGTTTTCTATTATGAAAGTGTGGAATTTTATTATTGTTTTTTAGCTTCAGTTGAGATGGTTACATATTTTTCCCTCTATTCTGTTAATGTGATGTATTATATTAGCTAATTTTATATGTAGCCATCCTTGCATGCCAGGAATAAATTCCATTAGATCATGATATATAAAAGTTTTTAAATTGCCACTGAACTGGGCTTGCTAGAATTTTGTTGAGAATTTTTACATCAAGGATCATAACTGATTCTGGTTTGTAATTTTCTTTTCTTGTAGAATCTTCATCTTGCTTTGATATCAGAGTAGTGATGACCTTGTAGAATGAGTTAGAAAATGTTCCTTTCTCTTCAGCTGTTTGCAAAAGTTTGAGAAGAATTTGTATTAGGTCTTCATTAAATGTTTGATAGACTTCACCAGTGAAATAATTGGGTCCAGGGCCTTTCTTTGTTGGGGGATTTTTGATTAGTGATTCAACCTCTTGACTAATTTTATGTCTGTTCAGATTTTCCATTTCTTCATAAATTAGTCTTGGTAGGTTTTGTGTTTCTGGGAATTTTTCCATTTCATCTACTTTATCCAATTTGTTGGCATACAATTCTTCCTACTACTATCCTGTAATCTTTTATATTTCTGTATAATCAGTAATAATATCTCCATTTTTATTTCTGATTTTAGCAACTTGTCTTTCCTCTTTTTTTTTTTTTTTTTTTTTGTTGCCAATTTAAGGTTTGTTACTTTTTCCTGATCTTTTTGAAGAACTAACTTTTGGTTTCATTGATTCTTCTGTACTATTTTTCTAGTTTCTGTTTTATTTTTCTCTGCTCTAATTTTTATTATTTCTGGCTTTCTGCTAACTTTGTGTTTAGTTTTTTCTTCTTTATTTAGTTCCTTAAGGTGTCAAATCAGGTTATTAATTTGAGATCTTCCTTGTTTTAAAGTTATTTTAAAGGTTTTATTTATTATATCTGCTATCAGATCTTTTTCAGGGGCTGCTTTTACTGATTTATTGTTTCCCTTTGAAGGGTACATATTTTCCTGATTTTTTGTATGCTTTGGAATTTTTCACAGAAAACCTAGACATTTGAATCTAATAATGTTGTAATTCTGGAAATCATGTTATCCTGCTTTCCCAGGCTATGTTATATTTATTTATTGTTTGTTTATGTATGTATGTATTTATTTATTTATTTAATTGTTGTAGGCTGTCTTGGTGTTGAGGATCATCCTGAGTATAAATTTATTTATTTATATTTTAAGAATATTTATTTATTTACTTGGCTAAGTTAGGTCTTAGTTGTGGCATGCAGGATCATTTTTGCCACATGCAGGATCTTTAGTTGCAGCATGCATGATCTTTAGTTGCAGTATGCGAGATCTAGTTCCCTGACCAGGGATTGAAACTGGGCCCCCTACATTGGGAATGCAGAGTCTTAGCCACTGGACCACTAGGGAAGTTCCCTGAATATAAATTGAAGAACTTCCCAGGTCTTTCAGAGCTTTCCCCTGGATTTGTGTGGTTAGTATATAATTTTCCCTCATATTTACAGTTGTTTTGAAAAGTCTGATCCTTAATATCTGACTTCTAAAGAGAAAAATAGAAAAATGAAAGGGAGGGGTTAAGAGGCTGGGCCTTTCAATCCCTTGCAAGTCACTTGAGTCAGAGGTGGAGAGGCTTGAAACAATGGAGAAGGGTACAACAATGACTACCTACATTTTTCTGCACCTCTGTTTTCAGAAGAACAATCCGTGATCGTAACACAGATTCCCATTATTTGGAAAATAAGGTTCTTTTTATCCACCTTGGCTCTCACAATCTGTGTACAAACAGCTCCAAGGACACATAAACAGCTGTCTGCTATGTGGCTGAAGATGGAGAATGGATAGCTGCTACTCTGCTAAAAGCTAAAATTCATAAAATTTAATCATAATTTATGGTCCAAGTATTCCCCTGGAATTTATAAGCTTTCAACAGACTCTAGAGTTCTAAAATGCTTACTTCAGATTGATCCTGCCATTGTAATTATTGTCTTAGGTGGGGAGACAGATTCTTCTCACCTCCTAACTCTGCCATCTCCTTAGAACCCTCTAATATAGTTCTTTATAAAAAAATATTTTTCTTTTGCTTTTTTGATGTTGAACTATTTCCAAATATCCAATTAAATATGGTACTTCTATCTACGAATTTCTATATAACTAACATTTTGCCTAACCTGAATGACATTTGACACTATCTGCCATGAATTAATTTCATTCTTGTCTCAGTTCTTCTTATGAGCTCCATATGAGCAGAGATGCTATAATTTTCTTCTTAGTAGATGTGGTAGTTCCTCCCCAATTAATTTACATCCTAAACCTGGGACTTTTGAATTCTACCTGATATGACAGCAAAGATTTTGCAGATGTGATTAAGTTAAGCATCTTAGCATAGGAATACCATCCTGGATTATCTGAGTGGGCCCAAAATACAATCACATATATCCCTTATGAAAAGGAAGAAGAGAAATATTTGACCACATTGAAGAGAAGGGTAATGTGACCAGGGAGATTGTAGTGACACAGTTGTAACTCAAGAAATGTTGAAAGTCATAAGAAGATGAAAGAGACAAGGAATAGAATCTACCCCAGAGCCTCTAAAGATTGTTCATCTCTGCGAAAACATTGATTGTGTCCCAGTGATACTCATTTCAGATTTTGGCCTTCATAACTGTAAGAAAATGCATTTCTGTTTTTTTGGTTTTGTTTTTGTTATCTTTGTTGTTTTTTGTTTGTTTGTTTTTGTCACCAAGTTTGTGGTCATATTTTTCACAGCAAAAAAAAGGAAACTATGTAGTAGACAAAAATCTTATCTTGTTTTGTTTTGTTTTGTTTTAGTGTGTAAATTCTTGGTATACTTTATAATTCTACCTAGCAGCCATTTCTCTGCTCTCCTCTTCTTTGTTATACCACACATCTTCTCTGGACAATATCATCTAATTTTTTAATGCAAAATACATTCATACCAGATGGTTCATAAGTGAATCTTTAGCCCTGACCTCTCTTCTGGGCTCTGGATCTTTATATTCACAAGTTCAGGAAATCTACATTTTGAAATCACCGAAGTATCATAAATTCTACATGCTGAAAAGAGAATAAGTTATGTTTAGCAAACTTATCCTGAGTTCCATATCTTAGTGATTAACACCAATATTTAACCATAACCCAAACCAGGAAATTCAGAGTCAGCCTTAACTCTTCATTTTTCTTTATTCCCTATGTCTATTGAGTCTCTAAAGTGTTTGGATGCTTGAATCTAAAATTTTCTCCAATATATTTACTTCTATAATCTCCTTCTTCTATATATAAGCTAGGTTATTAAAAATGCCTACCAACTCTACCTACAGCATTGCATACCATAACCCTGCTCTCATACAGGCAGAGGAAAGATTTGCTTATGTCATTCCCTTGATAAAAACAATTAGATGATGTCTCATTGTCCTTAGACTGAAGTCCAAATTCTTTTAAGAGCTCTATAAGCCCATTGTGTATCTGAGTGCATATATATTTTATCTCTAGATGTATTTTCACATCTTCCCTTTAAAACAGTGCTCTCTGGCCATATTAAATTTCTCTTAGAAACAGCAATGTTCTTTTTCTGCCTTTAGAGCATTGGTTGTGCTATTCTATCTGTTGGGAATGCTCTTCATCTTCTTCATTCACCTGGCAACTCAATCTTCAGATTTAATTATACATCGTGTTTCCTCTGTGAAACTTTCTCTGATGCCCTGCAGACCAGATTTGTGGCTTCCACCATGTGTTTACACAGCACACTCTGTATTTTCCATGGTAACACTCACCACAATTTATTCTATTCAAATGGGATCCTTGTCTGTCTCTTCTAAAAGACTGTAAGGATTTTAAGAACAGGCTACATCTGTAGTCCCATTCTTTGTCTCACACATAATGATCAATTAATGTATATATGTTTATATGTATATACACACACACACATATATATATGTTTATATGTATATACACACACACATATATACATATATATATGTTTGTTTAATAAATACCTATGGATAAAGGACAAACTGAAAGGTTGTAGGGACAACTGCAGCATTTATATACTCCGAAGAGAATCCTAGAACTTCAGTATTCTATTTACTCATAGAAATTTTCTTCAGATGTTAAAAACAGCATGGGTTGACATTGACTTCAACTTTTTCTTTAATTTTAAAAAACATATTTTAATAAAAATAACAGGAAACTTCAGCCTAACTAGTGATATGATAGATTTTTCTTTTACCATTGTATTTTATACAGTATACACTTTTTAATTCACTGCCATAAATTAAAACATGTGGATCAGCTACGAGAATTTCAGGCTAACATGAAATGATACTTTCTGCCAGCCAAAGTTTCAGTTTCACAGGATTACCTTCTTGATCCATGTTTATTTATACAATTACTTGGATTTTTACTATATATTTATTTTATTACCTCATAAACATTCCATTGAAAAATGAAATCAATAATTCCAGCAATCCTAGATCTAAGTATTATTATAGACTCTCACACTTTAATCAGAACTAAAAGCTGTATCTTTCAGGAGAACTGGGGCATGCAGCCAAGTATGAATCTTGTTTGATAGAAGCCAGTAGTGGAGTTCTCATTCTCTATGTCAAATAGTAGTTTACACATATGACTCAGATAAATTTGTAAGATGTGATAAAAAATCTTCTGAAGGACTTATGGGGAAAATGGACATGAGGCACAAGTAGTCCTTTTTGTCTGACTTTGGGGCATTTTAATTATTATTATTATTTTCTGAAAGGATATGTTGATTGGAAATAGCTGCAGCCACTGTGCGGCTCTGAGGAAAGTGCCAAGAAAATCACACATGGGCTTGCAATGCATGGGCTGATTTTGCTGAGCTGCTGAAAAACAATCTTAGATGTACCCTACTTCAAGATTTCTTTAATAAGTAGATACAGCTTTTTTCTCATTCTTTGTACTTCTGATGACAGATTGAAATTACAATGGAGTAATCACAGTTCAGGCATACAAAAATGGAGTCAGGCAACCTTCAGAATCTGGTCTCAGACACTTCTTTGCACTATTGAGAACCTGAATTTCTCTGAACTGTGCCAAACCCAGGGACACCACCAGCCATATTTAGAACAGCATCCACCAGCTGCCATTTAATATTCTTAAGGTCCCTAACTATGCAACCATTTCTGACCCCAACCAGTCCTTGCTTAATAAGCACTCCGACTTCTTGCCAGCTCCGATTATAATTCTTGACAGACAAGAATTATGTAACTTTATGCAACCAACTGTGGCCCTGAGGGTTTTGCTTTTATAAGGGTCCTACATTTTGTCATTTGGGGGAACACAATTCAAGTGCTTCTGGAATCTGTGGCTCCCAGTCTGTAGTCCTGACAAAGCCCAAATAACACCTTCAAATAAAGTCTCTGCTTCTAAAATTTTGGCTAATGCTTCTTTTTTATCAGTATTTCTCTTGCTTTTAGTGTTCATAAATGTATCTTAATTTAGACAAAGATGGAAATAACTAGCGATGGTAAAAATTGTAAAAATGTAAACCCTAAAGTTAAGACCCTAAGTTTAGTCTATTAACTCTGTGTTCAAATGTGAAGAAAAATAATTAGATTTAAGACCATATGTAATATATTAAAATAACTTCAGTATTTGCATTTAATATCCCAAATACATTACAAATTTTATGTTATTTTAACTTCATTTTGAATAGAAACAATTTTCTAATCAGTAAACTTTTTTGAGCTCTACACTATCCACTTTCACATATATGTTTAGAAATGCATAATTATGTAAAAGTAGAAGCCCAAAATAAATTATCTTGATATATGTATATAGTTTTTATTTTGTGTAGCTAATTTTACAAATATGCATTGTTTGAGAGTGAATACAATTGTTATCCCTTCTACTTTCCATCTTCTATCATCATTTCTCCAATGTTTATAAAATTCTGTAAGTAGTAAGTTTGTTCTTCAGATAATCTGTTATCAGATGGTTAAACAGAATAAAACTCTTCTGCAGTGATTGTATGGTATATATTGATTCTAGATAATTTTGATTATCTAGACAAAGTGACGCATTTTTCTCTATGTCTTCAAGATGTATAGATTCTTAACATCAAATGAAAAGGTAAAAAGGACTACTACTTTTTCCACGAAATCTATTTATTCAGAATGTAAAAACTACAATCAGGAAAAAAGTTTCTTAAACCATTTATTGTATCAGTGACTTTCAAACTCCTATCCAATATTTTGAAAAGTACTTCTAACCAATGAGCTTTATTATTGCTTTTTGGTTTGGGTTTTGGTTTATGTTTTCCCCCAGTATTATAATTATTATCCTTTTGTTTCTTAACCTGTAGGGAGAAAAGCTTATGTGCTCCTCTTTCTCACTGGGTTCTATGTCTATTGTTTAATAAAACCAAAAGTGAAGAAGCCTCATTCATCTTACTCCCCTTGGGTGCTCCAATTCACAGAGTTGGAAGTCAGCTTGTCTGAATTTTCTTTGGGGACATTACTGCACTAATGAGTACTCAGGTGTAATTCACTGGAAGAAGTTTTCTGGTGGAAGTTGTTTGTTTCTTATGGTGAAAATGAGCATTCTACACCAGCACAAGAATACTTGTTACAATTTTTTGCAACACCAGCAAAATTGTTCATACTTGCCAATTTTTGCTTTATGTACAAAATTTTTTTAACAGAAGTCACTGTTTTCTTGATATTAATTATGATAGAATTTCCAAACAATATAAATTCTGAAAAAGCTTGGGGTGCTTCTTAAGACAGCTCTTTTTGGTCAACATGACAGTGGTATAAATCTTTTCATAAAGGGATTTTTGGTTTACTTAACTTACAATCATATTTTAAAATATCCCACAACCCAATCTACTAGAAAAGTTGATTCTACTTCAAAATATCAATAAATATACATGGTCTTTCTATTAATGAGGATTAAACTGACTTTACATACACAGAAATGTGTTGATATGATACATGACACAGTAAAGCATTGTTTTACACACACATATTTTTAACTGAATATTTCTAGATTTCATGGGCTTTTGGTTTCACTTCCTTAGATTTTCGATTGGTCTTTGTACATCTTGTGTTAAAAATTTTTTTCTTGACACTTGTAGTGGACTCATATATATAATAGCATACCTCAGTTCATTGTTTCTGTAATACATATAATAAACACATAAATGGTACAAAGAATTCAGTTTGCCATTTGAAAGAAAGCTGGATATCTTTTCTGTCCTGGATAGTTCAGCAGGGCAATATTAAAAAGAAGCTTTGAAAGAAGCATTACTAACATTCTATTTGCTGCATTAGGCAAAATTCTATCAACTGAATGATAGTTTCCACCATCTTTCAGCACCCCAAACACATGAAACTTGTAGGTTAACCAAGGAGAATCTCTTCAAAATAAGTTTCTTTGCTGGCATGAAATTTTCAATGTTTTGTGTTCTACTCACAATAACTCTGGAGCTTCTTGTGGAAAAGGTAAACATGGATCTACAGGCTTAATTGAATTAGAATCGCAGTTTTATATCCCTCTCTCTAGGGTGATGTAAGCACCCTGCTTAGCATCAATCCAAGGACCTGCTGCACTTGGCTACTCTAGTCTAACAGAACAAACTAGTTACTTGAGTGGCTGGCTCACCATCATCAATGCGTGGTGATGATGTTGTCCATCTTGGAGACCAGAGTCTTAATTGGGCATCAGTAATGTCTGATGCTAGGTACAGTTTTGACATTGGTTAGCTTTGAGGCAAAAGCACATTGCTTCATTTCTCTGGGCTTCAGCTCTGGCCTGTATAATTAGTGAATAGAAATAGACGATTTCCTGTCAAAATCCCTTGACAGGAAATTTGATGTTTACAATATGATTTGCTTTATTAGAAAACATCATTTTATTAAACACATCTTAAATGTTATTTCATTTAAATGTTATTTAAATGTTATTGAACTTAAATGTTATTGCAATTAAATGTTATTGCAACTATCTATAGGTTGTGAGGAACCATGTATTTTGTCCCCACTACATTTTGAATCACAGGGAAGCTAACATCATTGATACAATACTTAGAGTAGGTGACTATAATCCTTATGAGGTCAAATATATTTATATTTTTCATTCATTGATTTATTTCCAGTCTAGAGAATGCCAAACATGTAGCTAGAAGTTCAATAAATATGTTGAATAAATGAATTAATGAATGAACCATCATACAAAGCTTCCTGCTCAGTAACGATAAGGCCAGCCTTCTCTTTCTCAAAGAGTCATTCTTTTCGTCCACAGATTGGAAAGAAATACAGGTCTTCCTGGACTTATGATGAGGTTATGTCCCAATAAACCTATTGTAAATTGAAACTATCATAAGTGGAAAATGCATTTAATACACCTAAACTACCAAACATCGTAGCTTCACCTAGCCTTCCTTAAACATGCTCAGAATATTTACATTAGACTACTATTGGGCCAAATCATCTAACACAAAACCTATTTTATAATGCCATGTTGAATATTTCATGCAGTTTATTTAATATTGTACCAAAAGTGAAAATGGAATTGTTTTATGGATACAGATGGTAAGTGTATCAGCTGTTTACCTACCCTCATTGTCATGTGGCTGACTGGGAGCTGCAGCTCTCTGCTCCTGCCTTGCATCACAAGACAGTACTATACTGCATAGTGCTAGCCTGAGACAAGAGCAAAATTTAAAATCCACAGTATGTTTTTTACTGAATGAGTATTGCTTTAACACCATTGTGAAGCTGAAAAATCATAAATTGAACCATCCTACATTGAGGACCATCTGTACGGATTTCCTTCTAACCCCCATATCAGGAAGAGTCAAATCAGCCATGTGATCTCAGCAAACTCTGGTCACAGAATGGGAAAGTCTTTGCATTGTACATTCCATTAAATGGTGGTGATGATCATGATGGTGGTGATGACAGCTAATCACAAAGACGTGTCTGAAGCCCTTAATATCCTTATGACAATCCTATGAAATAGGTTCTTTTCTTACCAACACTTTTAATAGAAGATGAAACTGAAACACAGGCAGGTTAACTTGCTAAAGGTCATGAAACTTCCCAGATCAAATGCTTGCCAGTCTTCTCTACTTATAAGACTCCCTACATCATACACACATGTGCACACACGTGTGTGTGTGTGCACACACGCACACACACACACACTTCCAAATAACATTCCAGGCAACTCTGTGCTTAAGGAAACATTACCATGTACCCATATGCAATACCCATAGCACCACCTTAAATTTCATATATAAGTCAGAACTCAGAATCTCTGCTCTAATTCAAGGAAGAATTATTCATTTTGTAGCAGTCGATGTACCAAACACAGTCAATCAACATTTTCTGCAATTCACTAACAACAGAAGCAAAATTTCACAATTTAGCACAGTTTTCTTTTGCCTTTTGCAATAAATATATCTTTACCCATAACATTTTTTTGAAATTTGTAAGGTACATTAATCATTTAAAAGATTTTCTTAGAATAAAAAAAAATTAGTCATATCAGACTCAGTGATTAATGTTAGTTCTTTGTATTCATTTCTTAGGGCTTCTTTCACAAAATATCTCAAACTAGGAGGCTTAAATGATGGAAGTTATTTTTTTCACAGTTCTGGAAGCTAGGAGGTGTTGAAAATTAAAGTTTTAGCACTGTGGCTTCTTTCTTAGGGCTCTGAATGGGGATCTGTTTCATGCCTCTCCCCTAGCTTCTGGTGACAACCAACAATCACTGGCATTCCTCGCCTTGTAGATGCATTACTTTAATCTCTGCCTCTGTTTTTACTTGCTGCTTTTACTGTGTGTTTTGGTGTTCAAATTTTCCTCTTCTTATAAAGACACCAGTCATGCTGTGAGGGCTCAGTCCTAATGACCTCATCTTATCTTAGTTAAATCTGCAAAGACCTTACTTCCAAATAAGGTCATGTTCAGAGATACTGGGGTTTAGGAATTTAACATATCTTTTGGGGAGAACAACCCAACCCATAATGCTATTTTAATGAAATAAACATTTTCCCCATAATAATACTAAAAGCTAATTTGACCTCATTTTTAAAACATTATTTTTAAAATTACTTTTTATATAATGGTTAATATATGTCATGTATTTTGGTATGCAATTTACCTATACCAGCTCATGAAATTTATACCCCAAGTTCAAACAGTAGGGATTTGGACCAAGGAAGTATGGCTTCAAAAGTTACCCAAATGATCTTATACCACATTTCTCCTTCAGTCTGACACACTCTTGCATTTTTCTTTTTCTTTCTTCCTTTCCTCTCACTCTATCATCTCAAGATTCTTCCAATCTGTCCTACAAGTCATCCTCTATGTTGCCTCCGTACACATTCTAGACATTCTTCCCACTCTTCCTCATTGCCCAAAATTGACATAAGTGATATTATTTTCTGATTGCTAAGATTTCAAGAAATGAAACTTAAACTAGCCTGGTGAAATATGTATGAATAGTAATGAGTATATAGGTTATCCTTTCTAGGTTTCAATTTTTAAAACTTGGGGTATGTATATCTCCTAACCAAAAAGACTAATTATTTTAGTAGAAATTCAGAAGTTTGGATTCAAAAAGGTTTGATACTGAATTTTTGATCTGCCACAAAGTACCTGACACACTGAGTTGCATTTAATTTCTGTAAAATAGGGTTATATAAAAAGCAGATTAAACTTATTATTCTTTTTTAACAGACTAGAAACCTGAGGTAAATGAAATTGGGTAACTTACTCCAGGTCACACATCTAATAAATAGAAGTCTTGATTCTGCATTGAACTATCCCAGACTACTTTTATAAGATTATTTATAAGAAATGAGATAATATTTATTAATCACCTCCCTACAAGTTTCTTTGTCACATATTTTCCTCTTTTTCCTTAATTCATGTCTGTTTGGCAATAAAAAGCACATTCCATTACTTAGTCACACTACCATTTTCCTAAAGACCTCCCTGCCATTGCAAGTCATATATCAACAGTATATACTTTTACCTATAACTAGTCCTCAAAATCCCATGTCAGAACTAAACCCAAATTAGGAACAAATGAATGAAAAAAAAGTGTACTTTGTAAAGCATATTTTAAAATATGCTTTATCTGTGGATATTGAAAAATCCTTGTATCCCTAGGATAAATCCCACTTGATCATGGTGTATGATCCTTTTAATGTATTGTTGAATTTGGATTGCTGGTATTTTGTTGCAGATTTTTGTGTCTAGGTTCATCTGTCATATTGGCCTGTAACTTTCTTTTTTTGTGGTATCTCAGTCTGGTTTTGATTTCAGGATGATGGTTGCCTCATAGAATGAGTTTGGGAGTTTTCCTTCCTCTGCAATTCTTTGGAACAGTTTCAGAAGAATAGGTATTAACTCTTCTCTAAGTGTTTGATAGCATTCACCTGTAAAGTCATCTGATCCTGGACTCTGTTTGGAGTTTTAAAACCACAGTCTCAATGTCATTACTTGTAATTGGTCTGTTCATATTTTCTACTTCTTCCTGGTTCAGTCTTGGGATATTGTAGCTTTCCAAGAATTTGTCCACTTCTTCCAGGTTGTCCAATTTATTGGCATATAGTTGCTTGTCTCTTATGATCCTTTGTATTTCCATGGTGACAGTTGTACCTTCTCTTTTTAATTTCTAATTTTATTGATTTGAGTCCTCTCCCTTTTTTTCTTGATGAATCTGGCTAAAGTTTTATCACCTTTGTTTATCTTTTCAAAGCTTTTAATTTCATTGATCTTTCCTATTATTTTCTTCATCTCTATTTCATTTATCTCTGCTCTGATTTTTATGATTACTTTTCTTCTACTAATTTTGGGTTTTATTTGTTCTTTCTCTAGTTGCTTTAGGTGTAAGGTTAGGTTATTTATTTGAGATTTTCTTGTTTCCTGAGCTAAGAGTGTATTGCTATAAACTTCCCTCTATGAACTGCTTTTGCTGTATCCCATAAGTTTTGGATGATTGTGCTTTCATTTGCATTTGTCTCTAGGTATTTTTTGATTTCCTCTTTGATTTATTCAGTGATCCATTGGTTGTATAGTAACATATTATTTAGCCTCCACATATTTGTGTTTTTCAGTTTTTATTCTTGTAGTTTATTTCTAATCTCATACCAAAACGAGACAAAGATATCACACAAAAAAGAATATTGCAGGCCAATATCACTGATGAACATAGACACAAAAATCCTCAGCAAATTACTAGCAAACCAAATCCAACAGCTCATTAAAAGAATCATACACCATGATCAAGTGGTATTTACCCCAGGAATACAAGCATTCTTCAATATATGCAAGTCAATCAATGTGATATGCCATAGCAACAAATTGAAGAATAAAAACTACACAATCATCTCAGTAAATGCAGAAAAAGTTTTCAACAATATTCAACACTCATTTATGATAAAAACTCTCCAGAAAGTGGGCATAGAAGCAACCTATCTCAACATAATAAAGGCCATATATGACAAAACTACAGCTAACATGATTCTCAATGGTGAAAAGTTGAAAGCATTTCCTCTAAGACCAAAAACAAGACAAGGATGCCCATTGTCACCACTTTTATTCAACATAGTTTTGGAAATCCTAGCTACATCAATCACAGAAGAAAATGAAATAAAAGGAATCTAAATTGGAAAAGAGGAAGTAAAACTGTCACTGTTTGCAGGTGACATGAAATTATACATAGAAAATCCTAAAGATGATACCAGAAAACTACTAGCACTCACCAATGAATTCAGTAAAGTAGCAGGTTACAAAATTAATACACAGAAATCTGTTGCATTTTTGTACACTAATAATGAAAGATCAGAAAGAGTAATTAAAGAAACAATCCCATTTGCCATCCCATCAAAAGAATAAAATATAAGAATAAATCTACTTAAGGAGACAAAAGACCTGAGTACTCTGAATACTAGACAATACTGATGAAAGAAATTGAAAACAACACAGATGGAAACACATACCAAGTTCTTGGATTGGAAGAATCAATATTGTCAAAATATGTATACTACCCAAGGCAATCTACAAATTCAATGCAATCCCTATCAAATTACCAATGGCATTTTTCACAGAACTAGAACAAAAAATTCTTAAAATTTGTATGGAGACACAAAGGACCCCAGATAGCCAAAGCAATATTGAGAAAGAAAAACGGAGCTGAAGGAATCAGGTGTCCTGATTTCAGACTATACTACAAAGCTATGGTTATTAAAACAGTATGGTACTGGCACAAAAATAGAAATTTAGATCAACAGAACAGGATAGAAAGCACAGAGATAAATCCATGTACCTATGGTCAATTAATCTACAACAAAGGAAGCAAGACATACAATGGAGGCAAGACATTCTCTTTAATAAATGGTGCTGGGAAAACTGGACAGCTACATGTAAAGAAATGAAATTAGAACACTCTTTGACACCATACACAAAAAATAAACTCAAAATGGATTAAAGATCTAAATGTAAGACTGGACATTATAAAACTCTTAAAGGAAAACATAGGCAGAACCCTCTCTGACATAAATCACAGAAATATCCTTTTCAGTGTGTCTCCAAGAGGAACAGAAATAAAAAACAAAAATAAACAAATGGGATCTAATTAAACTCAAAAGCTTTAGCACAGCAAAGGAAACCATAAACAAAAGAAAAAGGCAATCCACAGAATGGGGTTAGTGGGTTGCCTTTTCACAAATAGTGTGTCTAACAAGGGGTTAGTTTCCAAAATTTACAATCAGCTCATGTGGCTTAATATCATAAAAACAAACAACCCAATCAAAACATGGGCAGGGCTTCCCTGGTGGCACAGTGGTTAATAACCCCCTTGCCAATGCAGGGGACACTAGATCCTTGGCCCAGGAAGATCCCACATGTCGCGGAGCAACTAAGCGCGTGTGCCACAACTCAAGAGCCCATGAGCCACAACTATTGAGTCCACATGCCACAAGTACTGAAGCCCATGTGCCTAGAGCCTATGCTCTGCAACAAGAGAAGCCACAGCAATGAGAAGCCCACACACAGCAATGAAGAGTATCCCCTGCTGGTCACAAGTGGAGAAAGCATACATGTAGCAAACAAGACCCAACACAGTCAATAAATAAATAAATAAGTTAATTAATTAATTAATTTTTTAAAAAAATGGGTAGACCTCAATAGACATTTCTCCAAAGAAGACATACAGATGGCCAAGAGGCACATGAAAAGATGTTCAATATCCCTAATTATTAGCGAATGCAAATCAAAACTACAATGAGCTATAACCTCACACTGCTTATAATGGCTATCATCAAAAATCTACAAACAACAAACACTGGAGAGGGTGGGGAGATAAGGGAACCATCCTTCATGGTTGGTGGGAAAGTAAATTGTTACAGCCACTGTGGAGAACAGTATGGAGGTTTCTCAAAAAACTAAAATAGAGCTATCATATGATCCTACAATCCCACTCCTATGCGTATAACCAGAGAAAAACATAATATGAAAGGATACATGCACTCCAATATTCATTGCAGCTCTGTTTACAATAGCCAAGACATGGAAGTACCTAAATGTCCATCAAGAGAGGAATGGATAAATAAGATGTGGTACATATATACAATGGAATATTACCCAACCATTAAAGAGAATGAAATAATGCTTTTTGTCGCAACATGGATGGACCTAGAAATTGTCATACTGAGTGAAGTAAGTCAGACAGAGAAAGACAAATAACATATGATATCTCTTACATGCAGAATCTTAAAAAATGTTACCAATGAACTTATTTACAAGACAAAAAGAGACTCGCAGACTTAGAGAATAAACTTATGGTTGCCAGAAGGGAAGGATGGGAGGGGGGATAGTTAGGGAGCATGGGATTGGTATATACACACTACTATATTTTAAATGGATAACCAACAAGGACCTACTGTATAGCACAGGGACCTCTGCTCAATAATGATGTAACAATCTCAATGGGAAAAGAATTTGAAAAAGAATAGATAGGTGTATATGTACAATTGAATCACTTTGCAGTATACCTGAAACTAACACAACATTGTTAGTAAACTATACTACAATATAAAATAAAAAGTTAAAGAAATAACTGTAATGTAGCCATTTAAAAAATAAATAAAACATGCTTATGTTTCCTATTTAGATGAGAAACTAAATAATTAGCATTTTATGTTAAGTGTGAATAATATTATGTGGTACATACATTCGGAAATATTTATGACTGTCTTAATCAGCTTAAGTTGCCATAATAAAATACCATAGACTCAGTGCTTAAGGAACAGAAAGTTTATTTGTCAAAGTTCTGGAGAGTGAGAAGCCCAAGATCAAAGTGCCAGCCAATTTGGTTACCAATAAGGACCTTCTTCCCATCTTGCAGGCAGCTGCCCTTAGTTTACTTACATGTCCTTTTCTTAGTGCATCCAGAGGGGAGACAGAGAGAGAGAGAGACAGAGAGAAATGAAGAAAGAAAGAGATCTCTCTTCTTCTTCTACAAGGCCTTCAGTCCTACGGGATTGGGATCCTACCCTTATGACCTCATCTAAATCTTAATTACCTCCTAAAAACCCTGTCTCCAAATACAGCCACATGGGAGTTGGAACTTCAAAATATGAATTTGTAAGGGACTACAATTCAGACCATAGATGGATTCTTACCATTTTTTTTACTTAAAATAATCCATATTTAGATAATATGAGACCTTGAAAGCAAGGAAAATGTGAAGCTGAATTTTAAATGTATCATAATAAATTAATTCTAATTTTATAATCTATAGTAAGTCAACTCTTTATAATGATTTAAGCATCAGTTTTTCTTAGCTTTTCTTTAGATATCTGCACTTAGATTTGAATTTTCTCGTAACATTAGGTAGAGATTGTTTTTGCTATAGTCACAAAAACTACGAAAGTTGTTGGCATACTCTTGTTGTAATTAAATTCTCATTTATAGATATTCTAGTGTTTGAACTGAAAACGTTCTATTTCCATAAAACCTCAATATGCAGAGTCTTATTATCTGTGTTACTACTCAAATGTTAAAAAGCTCAGAGTGTAAAAACATAGTTATATAGTCAATTTCCATTTAAGCAAAGAGCTTTAATAGAAGCATCAAATATGCTATTTACCACATTAGTACTTTTCCAAGTCTTCTTGAAAGAAAGATTTACCTGCCTGTTTTACAACTATAATAAAGCCAATTATAGAAGAGCTCACTCAATCTTTAGATCAAAACTCTTTGCCAGTAAGTCAATTATCCTGGTCAAATTGTGCTCTGAAAGGAAAGCACTGTGCTTAAGGGGGTTTGAGAAAGAACTTTACATGCATTGTAGAAGCTTCAGGCCCTCCCCTACAGTGTGAGCTCATTGTGTGGTCCAGGCGTCATTGGAATACCAGATGCCTGTACTTCTCTTCTACTTTCCATACCTGTACCTCCTTTCAGCAACATTGTCAGTAACATGGGAAATAGCAATTTAAATGTGCCAAATAAAGAAATAAATCATTCTTTGAATGATATAATTTATAATTGCTTATTAACAAGGCTTACTTTTTAAGGATTTTATTTTATGCATGTATGTGGGAATAATAAAATTGCTTGGAACAACCTACATTCTTCTCTGTGTGTGTGTGTGTGTGTGTACAGAGAAAGAACAAGAAGGAGAAAGAGAGATAAAGAGGTTACTTTATGTGCCAAGTACCATTTTAGATTCTGAGAATATCCAGATTCACCAGTTCTTTCTTTCTAGGAACCCACCATCTGGCAGGGGAGACAGAGATATGAGCCAGCAACAATTAAACTGTTGGTTTTTTATAAGTTTGTCTGTAATATGAGAATAATATACTGTGCCTTAGTAGCAGAGAAGGGCAATATAAATTCTCATAAGGGATAAGAAAGGAGAGCCAGGAAGGGCTTGACAGAAAAGTTGGCTCCGTAGCAAAGAATGGACTTTACCCAAAGAGAGTTTTGCCCTGTGTCCCAGATCCTGGGAGATAACCTCTAAACACTTGGAATTTCCCAAGTTATAGAAGTGTCTCTGTTGTTCACGGTGGGCTCCTGGATCATACCTGATAGTTTATGCTAACCAGATGACTTAGGCTGTACCAGAAAGAACAGCCATGTGACTGAATGGTTGTGGCTTTGTTAACTACATGGGAAATGACTCAATCAATTTTTCCTGTGTAATGAAGCCCCAATAAAAACTAAGGAGATCAAAGTTCAAGTGAGCAATTGGGTTGGCAATGCATCTTGTATCTCCTCACACATTGGTGGCAGAAGGACAACAAATGTCTCATTCCTGAGGACATGAGTTCTTTTTATTGAACCCTACTAGTTGTACTAACTCGTTTACTCATTTTGACCTCCTCCTACAATGCCTTTTGGTTCTGCAGAGCTTATAAAACTAAGAGCCAAAATTTATGATTCCCTTACAACTAGAAGAAGTCTAAATGGGACTTTGATATAACTGTGTAAATCTTGATTTCAAAACGAATCAAATGAGTGAGAAACAGGGTGCGAGCTGCTCATCATTCAGGTGTTTAGCATGGCAATGTTGCCAGAATCTGTGATTATGGGTTCCCCCATGCAGATCGTGATTCTGGATCATGATTCAGAGCCAACCACTGTCCTGGTATTTCCACTTTCCACAGGTAACCTCCCGATCTTATCAGTACAATAAGCACTTCTGAGGTGACCTTCTAGACATCATCCTTGAGGGTTCCATATAGTGTCTGTTTAGACTAAGTGAATCTGTAAGTTGATTTTAACCCAGTGCTTAACCTAGTTATATTCTGCAACTAACCCCTATGATAACCTTCTAAGAGAAGATAAAAAAAAAAAAAAAAAAAAAGAAGGGAGTCATGAAATCCCTAGATAAATATGCTTCAACTGGGAGCTTGTTAGAAATGCAAAATGTCAGATGCAACCCAAGACCTACTAAATCAGAATCTGCAGTTTAACATGTCCTACTGATTCTAAATGAACATTTTTTTTTCCATCAGAGAAAGAGATAAAATAAAAGAGTAAAGCAAACAAATGTAGTGATAGCTGCTAAGGAGGTGATACAAGGAGATGATGTTATCACAGAGTGATGGAGGCAGGGTGGTTCTACTTTAAATATGTTTGTCAGTATAGAGCCCTCAGAGGCTCTAACACTTGAACTGAGACTGGTAGGGTCTTAAGAGTCCAGGCATGAGAAGATGTGGAGAATATCTGAGATAGATCTGTCAGCCACAAAAATTTTGAAGTAGGAAGGGTTTGACATGTTCAGAAAATAGGAATGCTACTGTGAATATGGTAAGTAAAGAGAAAATGAAAAGGTCAGAAAGGTAAGCATGAACCTGTCATTAAAATGGAACATTGATTTATATTTGCTTCCATTGGAAGAACTATCAGTGGACTTTAATCAAACAAGTATATGATATAATTTAACTTTTAAGAGGACAAATGGTGAAGAATAGCTTATAGGCCTGAATGACTGAAGTAGTCCACAGGCAAGAGATGAAAGTAGCTTGGGCACTAGTAGCGACAGTAGAAATGGGGGAGAACTAGAAACATTCAACATTTTGTACATTATTTCAACAGGACTTTGTAATTGTTTGGATATGAGATGTGAGGGAAAGAGATAAATCAAGCATAACTGTGAGTTTTGGGGTTTAGCCAACTGGTATGTTGATTCTGATATTCCTGAGATGAAGAAGGAAGGAATAAGAAAGGTTTAGTTGTGGGGTTATTAAAAAATTCATTTTTATGGTTGGACCTAAAGATTTTCATGCTAAGGGAAGTAAGTTAGACAGAGAAAGACAAATACATAATATAATATATGTGAAATCTAAAAAATAATACAAATGAATTTATTTACAAAACAGAAACAGACTCACATACTTAGAAAACAAACTTATGGTTACTAAAGTAGAAGTAGGGGAGGGATCATTTAGGAGCATGGGATTAAGAGATACAGACTACTATACATAAAATAAATAAACAACAAGGATTTCCTGTGTAGTGCCAGGAACTATATTCAAAATCTTATAATGACCTAAAATGGAAAAAAATCTGAAAAAAATATATAACTGAATCACTTTGCTGTACACATGAAACTAATACAATATTGTAAGTCAACTATACTTCAATTTAAAAAAAAGAAGTCCTCTTTTGAACATGTAAAATTTATGTTGTTAGAACTACAAATGAAGAAATGAAGATGATAAATGGAAAGCTTGAAATGAGACTCAAGTTCAGGAAAGAAGTCAGAGCTACAGCTGAAATTTGATGATCAGTCTGCACTGGCATTGTTTTCAAAGCTAGAAGCATGGATGAAACTCTGTAGTAAAAAAAAAAGAAAGTATGTATGGAGACAAAAAAATATTCAGAACAACTCACTGGGGTTTCCCTTGCATCCACAGAATGAGTAAATATGGAAGAGACAGAAGCATTGCAAACTGAGCAGATAAACTGTATATATATATATATATACACACACACACACATATACATGGTATTTTACTCAAGAGATAAGGAGCTGGATCAACATGTCAAGGGCTGATGAAATATCAGGTAGAAGAGGAGAACAGTTACTTTAGTATTTGGTATAATGGGGATCACTAAGAGTGTTACCAAGAATAGTCTGATGGACTGATAGGAATGAAAGCCATGGTAAAGTGGGAAGAAGGAAACACAGGCAGCAAGTCCAGACAAATATGTTGCAAGTTTTACTAACAACAGGACCATAGGATTGGGACAGTGATTGGAGGAGAATATAGGCTTGAAGTTTAAGATATCATTTAGTTTTCTTTTATCTAATGGAAGATAGTAAAGGATGTTTGCATGCTGGCAAAATATTATTGTAATAAAGAGAATACATGCATTAATTGCAAAACACAGTTCCTGACAAGTTACAAGTGACAGGATATGGGAACTAGGAAGAGGATTTTTTTTTTGATAGAGCAAAGACTTCTTATGTTTATTTTGTAATACAAAGGGACATAGAAAATGTGAGTACAGACATACGTAGGTTTTTACATGTGGTGGTAGGAAGATGAGGGATTTCTTATTTTTTCAACTGACTTACAAGGAGAGTTAAATGCCAGGAGTTGTTGAATGACCATGTAGTTTTGCTATTACTGTGGTAACTGAGACATACCAAAAAGCAAAGCATGATGGAATTCATTCTGTTAGTCTTTTGAAGGAAGATGACCATGGAGTTCAAGCTAGAATCCAGAGTATTTAGCTTAAAGTTACTGGACATGTGGGCAATATTCTAAGCCTAAAGATGGTCTGGAGGACATGAGTTAAAAGTCTTATTTAAGTCTAGATGTAGCCAAATAACTAAGTTCTGACAAATGAAATTGCGATGACTTCTGAGACTAAGTACCTGGATCCAGGCCAGACTTCACAGGTTAAGGGCATAGTCCTCCACAAGACTGTTCACCTTGCTTCAGATGCCAGATGCAATCCCAAGGGTCCCCACTCTGATCATGGGATACAAATTCAAGAGTCTTGCTGTCCACTCAGTTTCAGTACTTTGCTAGAATGACTCACAGAACTCAGGACAGCACTATACTTATGATTAGATGTATTATAACAAAGGAATACAAATCAGAACCAGCCTATGGGAGAAATGCATAGGATGTGATCTGGGAAGGTCCAAAATATGCAAATTCCTTGTCCTCAAGATGCATTAGCCTTGGGACACATCAGTGTGTGATAGTATTCAGAGTATTGCCAGGCAAGGAAGATGACACACACATCATTGTCCTGAGTTTTTATTTGGGTTTCATTACAGAGGCATGATTGATTGAATCACTGTTGATATGTTTGGGAATTCAATCTCCAGTCCTCTCTTCTTTCTGGAGGTCAGGCGGATATCACATGGTTCAAAGCACGGGGGATCTCTAACCACATGTTTGTTCGTTCTGCTATGGATAGCCCCCGTCCTGAGTCATCTTGTTAGCATAAACTATCAGGTTCCGTCCCAGGGGCCATGAGTAACATGGCCAATAATACATTTAAATGTTTAACATGTCAACATTTTGCCATATGTCATTTATTTTACTTGTAAAGGTTTTAAGAACTTTTTTTGGTAATTTATGTCAAAGTCTCATTTTGTTAGCACTCATCAGAAAAGTGCTAATTAGAAGAAAAAATAGAGCAAGAATTTTAAGACAACTATTAATATCTTTCCTCTTCCTCTAACATGATTTTGTTGATTTTCTATGAGCCAGTATTTGCTATGATCCAAAAGGATTCTGAGAATGTACTCATTACTGTAAATATCCCATAGTAAGTTATAAATTCTACTAATTACCGTATGTCAAGTTATCAATCTCTCCACTCAGAAACAAGTTAACAATTTATTTTTCTGTGCTTAATGCCAGAGATAATATTTCTCATAAAAATACTATGATTTCATTTAATAGAATATTCAGAATGTTGACTAAGTTTTCTAATATTTTATCTAGAAGTTACTAATGTCTGGAGGGATCTTCATTGATATTGAACAAATGCTACATTAATTTTTAGTGTTATTAAATCTTACAGTAGATCAAATAACATCCCAATCTACATCAGGCAAATGCCATGGTTACAAGAATTTACAGTAGTATATCAGTATAGTTACATAATTACACATTTATTTGACCAATTAAGCATGAAAGTGGCATATTGTCAGAGATATGATATATGACCTGAACATAATTTGGTTAATGAGGAACAAGAAATACCTGCTAATTAGGGCAGGTATTCTGTTAGCAGAAGACTGCTAATTACCCCTGACATATGTCAGATTGAATGGTTTTATGTGAAAAAATGCTGAGTGGAGAAATCTTGTGGAAAATAGACTCTTCTTATTTATAAAATATTTTTAAACATTTAGCTTTAGGAAGTTGAAAAAAAGTTTGCTATAGACAGTAGTTGCAGCTATTGTGCAAATTCTCCTGTGTACTCAGTCAATGATAAATAGCTGCTGCCATTTCAGGTTTGTGTCTGTTATGAACTTCTAGAGAGAAAATCTTTACTTCCAATTTCTAATTATCTAGACTCCCAAATGTATCCACCCACAGAATCCCCTGGCTTAAGTTGGATCCAAGTCTTAACTCCTAAAATCTCTTTAATTCCCTCAACTCTTTCTCCTTTCTTATAAATAAGAAAGACAATCAACATTTCACGTGCAGATGAGAAAAACGTTGATGGTAACAGATTTTTGAACTGTTGTAGGATTTCAATGAAGTTCCTTATTGCCTACTGACAAAGAATTAATGGAAACCGAACACAAGGTGGAGGTTTCAAAGGGAATTACTGCTAAGAAATTAAAAATACCAGATAAACATGGCAATCATGAAATATGGGGTATTCATCTTTATGGATAAAACATGGAAAAAATTCTGACGACTCAGCTTATAGTTCCTGAGATAATTCAGTATGATTTCTAGGCTTAGATGTGTGGCTCTAACCAATCTGCATTAAAACATATGAAAATAATCTATACAAAATTTTAATTATAAACTCATCTTTTGCTTTAATTATTTTTTCATGTGTAATTTTTCAATATAGCTGTTTTTAAAAATGCTATCTTAAAGATGGAGTGTAGAATAGAGGTTATAGTGTCATACAGGTCTTATACTTACTAAATCTATCATATCGGTCAGTTTAAGTAGCTTCTCTGAAACTCACTTCATTGTAACAAAATTCTCTATATTAATATTGATATATTGAAAATAAATTTATCACACAAAAATGGTACTTAACATTTATATATAGTAGTCCTCTGCTTGTCCTTACTGCATACCTCTTTCCCATCATCACTCAAGAAGACAGTGTTTCCTCCTAAAAATATAGTACATTCATTTTACAGAAATTATGCACTGGACTACATAGGAATTAACAGAATATGCTAGCCTCACATTTCATTTAGAATTTAGTTAAAAGCAATAAATTTATCTTGACAAAATAATATATTCTTTCAATTTTTTCCAGGTTGACATATTCAAATTTTGGTTAGGTTGGTTAGTATATAGAGATACTTCTTAAATATTTGAAAAATGTTACACATAATTTAAATTTAAACATAATTTAAATATCAAAAATTTCAAATACCTTGTTTTATGTTTGATTCTTTATAATGAATTATTCTCCCCACTGGTAAAAATCATTAGACATAATCCAATAATTTTCTTTCATATTTCTTTAAAGTAAAGGGAGGTAAATATGACCAAAGAAATTCAAAAATAGTTTTGTTGCTCATTTTCTTATTTTATATAAGTTGGAAATATCAAAGACTTAATATGTTTTTATATAACATATAATGCAATTCCACATTGGTGTGTGCAGTTACTATTGAGTACTAAAACTTCAAATCATTTATAATTAAGTTACATTTTATGAAAAACATAGTGTGCTTATCTGGTAAGTAATAAAGGCATCAAACTCTGATTTCTTAAATAAAAAAAAAGTCTTCCCAGTACTCTTTTCTTGTGCTAAATTAAGAAAATTGTGTTCTGAACTCTTTCCATTTGTTAGTTCCCAGTCATATTTTATTGAAAATCTGACTCATATCTTGGCCCTATATATGAGATAAGTTAGTTCTAGCTTGTCTGAAAACAATTTCACAAGTCTCAAGTTTTGTCTGACTTTCACAGAGAGTAAATGTTATGTAAATTTTTAACTATCCTTGTAGCCTGGCCCCACACAAACTATTCATATTTATTTTATATCACTTTTAGTCAGATTCTTAGTTCTAGAAACTCTGACAGTACAAGGATTCTGAATTCTGATCATTCTAGCTTCGGTCTTACATTTGTTCATGTTTTATGTTTGCCTGGAATTTCCATCACACTAATTTTAAATCACACTAATTTTTCAAGATCTTTTGTCTCATTCCTGTTGGAATCATTTGTGGCTACTGTACTGGATGTTTCATTCCCCAATACTCTATAGAAATTAAAATCTGTCTTCCTAAAATTCAGCAATGAATTGTTCAAGTTCATGTCGGCTTCTGTCTTTGTTTCATAATAAATACAGTTTTATCTCCCAAATAGTTTGTGGTCTCTGGGAGAGGAGGAACAGCCTATTATTCTCTTCTATCTCCCACAGTTATAGTTAGAAAAAAGTGTGCCAATCTTTATGACTTAAATTGTTAATTAACCTCCAGGTGCTTCTGTGTGATTGTTTGCTAAGCATTCAAAATGGTGCCTGCTGGACACCCTGACTATGAGGGCTTAATGATTGACAGCCATTATTATTGTCATTATTATTTCCTCTTTCTTGCTCTTATATTTTTTTAAATCTGCATTTCTCAGTTCCCTATTGAAATAGTATCAATTTTATACACGTTAGAGTTTCTAGATCTTTCTTCTCTTCTACACTTTTACATGTTGATGTGTCCTGGGACTAATGCTCTTCTTATCTCTCTCTATACTCCCTCCCTCATTTACTTTCACAAAATTCTTGATGGAAAGAAAGATTGGTATGATTATACACTGAATGGGATAGAGGGTGTATGGAGAAGTCATCATTTTAATTTATATCTTATTAGTTTAAGATGGGAGAAGTGTACAGATTTCTTAAAGGAGAGGGTGTGAAAAATGTAAATGTAAATGTTTGCAAATGATAAAGGAAATGGTAAAATTAAGGGAGATGATATCAGATGGCCTCAATGTTCTTAATGATTCAAAGGCAAAGTAGTCATCAGAGAAAGAGGTAAGAAATGTTGTGTAGGTGTCTTAAAAGTTTTGAAGATTTTGCATGGTCACTGAGCAGAAAGAAAGGCATCTGACTTTAGACAAAAATAAGAATTAACTGACAGTGCTGGAGTCTTTGTTGAAGTTTTAAACTTAAGCTGTTTAAAATAAATCTCTCCTTCCATAAGTCTAGGTTGTTTTTTATTTCATAAATTCTCTGTAAATTTTGACAAAGCTGATCTTTCCCTGAGCTGTTTTCTCAGAAAAACAGGAAAATGGACAGTTAAGAAATCCCTCACCATTTTGTGTTCCAAAGAGTCATCCTTGCCCTTAAAGGAAAATTGAATCAGATGGAGTTAAATCAGGCAAGGAAGGCTTTATTCAAGACTATTGCAGTAGGGGAGAGAGACTGAACACACTTTGCTGAAATAAAACATAGGAGAGATATTAGGTGTTGGATGAGCTAATGAAAAATTACTGGAGGATGTTAGGGAGAAGTTGGTTAATGTGATTAAGCCTTCTGTGTTTGCTAATTGGTGCTTACCTAAGTTAGACATCTACCCTTACACAGAGACCTAGAGATAGGAACCTCTTTGAAATTGGTTACATTTGATTTGAATGGAATGAATTCGATTACATTTCAAAGGGGTAGTTTTCTGGTCCTTGAGAAAGAAATTCCTGGGAAGAGTCTTTTTCTGGAAAAAACAAACAAAAAACTGGCAAGAGTCTGTGAGAAGATTTACATCTCGAAGGGGCAAAGAAAGAATTTAAAATTGCAAGTTTTCTAAAGTAAATGCTCTAAATGAAACAAAGGTCAGGATCTATAATCAAGGAGAAAGCTGTCTAAAGTATAATTAAGCTAAGGGGAATAATAAAACTGTCTCAGTGACCCTGTGTATTCTGCCTGTCCTGAGATAAATCTGCCTCTACCTTTCTTCAGTGACTCAGATTATCTTTCTCTTGCCTGCCATAAGAATCCAGGATGACTTCCTTCTGTATCTGCCTCTGTAAAAACAAAGGGCCCTATCCTTTTCTTTGGGACTTTCCTCATTAATGAATGCTCTCCTTAAAAATAATTTTCTTAATTTGCTGGTGCTTTTGTCTTTCACATGGTAATACAATACATCCTACATCATTTCATATTAAATAAACAAAAACCTAAATGAGTTGATGTAAGCAAAGCAATTCGCATACCTGCAGCATAATTCACTTTGAGATACTCAGATCTGCAAGTAAAATTATTGTGAGTACCTAAGAAATTTGTCCTTTAAACAAGTGTCTAATTATACAGGCATATATCATCACAATACAATTAGATATAGATGGGATTATGTTTCCCATAACTAGGTGATAGGTATAAGTGAAAGCAAGTTTCAAGTGAATACCAATAAGGGATAAACATTCCTAGCAAAGAAGCACAAGACCATCACGTAACCCGCTTTCCTCAACTGTTCCAGCTCACTTTCTTCAGGCATTATGACATATATCTTGTAAGGATAGGTGACTCTGAGTCAGAAAGAATCATGTTCTGATGACAGGTCAGGCAAATATCTGGTGAAATCAGACAACAGAATCCTCCATTAATAACTGGGGGGTGGGGTACACATAAGGCCAACCAGAAATCTTGACCTAGATATTAGTTCCATAGGTTCCAAGCTGCAGGGTTGGATGGATTCTGATACTCTCTTATATGGGAATATCAGGGTTCCTATAGATTTTCTATGTAAACTACTTTTCTGAATTTATTTCACCACCACAAAAATATATCTAACATTACTCATGCTAAGTGTTTAAACTTCTGTGCAGAGTTGGATGACATATTTAGGTCATTTTTTTATAACCTTTGGCATATGGATTCCTGATTGGAGTCTTTCCAATGTTTACCAAAACCCCTTGCATGTGAATTCCTGATTAAAGTACTTCAAATGTTAACTAACAGCTCCTAGACTGGTACTTAGCTGTAACTTGTATGAAAACACATTCAATTAATCCCCCAAAAATATTGTTAAAGTAAGTAATATTATATTGGACACCAGTAATATTTTATGCTTTTTTTTCATATTGAATAATGAATTTGGACCTACTTAAAGTCTTGAGTTGGTCATTAACATATAAGCTTTTATAGATTTATATAGTAAAATTTCTTCTGTAGGCATTTTCTTGGTTTGAAGAGATGATTTCTAGCAGATGAGCTTAGAACAGAGGGCTTTTCTTCACTGAATATTTCATATGTCAGTCTCACTCTAGCTAGTCTCTGGTTTTCACTGTTGATATCTCATTTTCTCCATTGTCTGATCCCATTTTAAGTACAGAGGAGAGGTTCGAAGACTTGATGAGATTGAAGTTGAACTGAGTAAACAAGCTGCATTCTGTATAAAAAAAGAAAAAGAAAAAAGTGTGACAGAGATATTAAACATGAGTAAATTTAAATTTTGTCAATTTTTATTTTAAATTATATATCAAATGCCAGAAGTATAGAAATGGGAAATATACATCAAAATAGTCAGTTTTCTTCTGAAAGACATACATGCATTCTTTTTCATAGACTGCCTGTAAGAACTAAAAAACAACAACAAAATAAATATTTTTTAAAATGCTGCATCAGCTCTTAAAACAGACAGTGCTGACATTTTGAGATGTGAAAGGGAGATTGATTTTGGATAGAGAGACAGAGAATGCTAAGAAAATTTAAATACTTCCTCGGCAGATAAAAAACAAATCTCTTTACAGTCTCCTGTTGCTATTCTCTTTTTGCAACATTATCCACACACCTACTAGTTTTCTTAAGAGCAGAAAATTGAGAAACAACATTTGAATAAGAGTGGTTGAAATATTATCAGGGCATTTTTTAAAAGGAAATATTTGGGGAAAGATAATTTTCAAAGGTGTAAGCAAAGCAAAATTATCAGGGAAGAATTATTATATTTTGTTTGCTGAAAAGTTGCTTTCAGATAGTTTTACATTTACTTTGCTGTGCTCTTTAAATGTTTATTTTTCATTTTCTTTACAAAGTTATTTTGCTAGGCTACTGGTTTAGACAGGCTACCTAGAACTCTAATCATAGTGGAGTATGCATAATAATAATTTCAGAAACAAGTGGGAGTAGGTGGGGATGGACAGTCATGGACTTTACCCCTACTTATTTTCTCCAAAGGACAATTTTATTAAATCTGAAAGTCCCATCTTTTTAGTACCTTTTTCAAATTGAGTAAATATATCTGGAAAGAGCTTTTATGACATCTACACATGCTAAAGAAAGACTAGTTTGCAATTAGTACACTTATATTCTCTAAAAACTAAGAACTATTTTCCAATATGCAGTACTTACCCTAGGGACAGAGAAAGTATAGCCAGTGACACCTATTTAGTTTTTTATTTCCAAATATTGATTCTTTACCTTCTAGCAACATCATCCAATATTTCTTTGGTGGGGAAACATCTTCCACAGTTGCAGGTCCATGTATTTTAGGACGGACTGTCTCCACACTTGTGGTTCTTAAGAACAACATAAGATTCGGGGCAGCTCAATCTGTGTTCTATCACTCTGCCACAGTTATCAACTTAGGGAAGAGCAAGTGATATTGGTTGGTCCAAAGAGACAATCTAAGATATTCCTTAGGACTCTTTGAATTCCAGGTTTGGCAAGCTTATTAAAGGTGAGTCTGGCACATCAGCAGCCATTCTGGCATCAAAAAGTGAGAGGAAACTTGAGAATTAAACCAATGTAAAGAAACCAGAAGTGACAGCACAAAGAGAGAGATTGAGTAACAGAAAACCACTGGGTCTTGATGAAATAGTTTGAGCACCCAAACAAAATATCTATTCCTAGAACTTTTATTTACATAAAAGTATTTTTTTCTTATTTACTTACATGAACTTGAATCAGAATTGTGTCACTTGAAAATGGAAGATCTGGTCTATATGAAGAGAGCTACTCAGATGACTGAACTGTGATCTTCTTCAGAAATTTGTATTATCCCCAGGTTTTACTAACCCAATACATGTAATTTTTCTTCCTCAACTTTGCCATTTGAGTAGTGCTGTGTTAGTTGCCCTCCTTCATTTGTAGAGTTGTAGAGAGCATTTCTTGGGATTCTACAAAAATACATTTTGCTCAGAATAGAATGGAATACATTTGACTCTGCTCTTCTGTAAAACCCTAAAAGTGTAAACTGTTTTCTTTTTCTCAGCTCTATAGTTTACTTTTTTCTTCAGTTTGAAAACCCACCTTTCTTTACTGCATAAAGTCCCCCTAGTCAGTTTCCATTTTCAAAATTAGTTATATGCTATACATTTTAAATACTCCAGTTGTGGAGAAAATGGAGTTAAAAGAGGCAAAACTAAATTTTCAGTTTCCTTTAAGATTGTGAGAAAAAAATATTACTTTTTAAAAATTTAAATTAAAAATATTTATTATTAAAAGAAAATAATTTTTTGGTTGTTGTTACTGTTCCATCTCTTTTTCAGGTTTTTCTACACAGGGATTCAAATTCAAAATATGTTTGCTCTCATGTTTGAAGAAAGTCAACATCATGAAGGTATTTTCAATTCTAAGAAGAATTTTTATGTTTTTTAAAATAATTTTGTTTTAATACTTTTTCTTTATGAAAGGTAATTCATTGAGAAGTTGGAGGATCTGGTTTGAATGCCTCTTATAAACAGAAGGAAAGGCTATGTTTTCACCTCTCTTGAGAAGAGGGAAAGAATATGTGTGATTGTTTTGCTGTGTTTGTTATTTTATTTGCTTCTGCCTTTTACAATTCCTAAGTTACAAGCTACTAAGGAGATATTTTGTTAAATGGGCTCTTGGTCTGATATTTATTGTGTATGTCATTACCATGGTTGAGGAGCAAAAGCATAATGGCCATTTTGTTTTGAGGGCTTGCATGCCCTGGTGCTAGCCACTGAGATGACTGAAAGCAGGTCATTGGTCATGACCTTCACCACAGCTGTAGTGAGGCTAGTGCTCTGTGTAAGGAGTGGCCAATATGGAGGCACAGAATGTTCCCATCAAAGATGTGTGCCTGAAGGAAAAAGGGAAACAGCTGAGCAACTATGATGTCCTGAGGAAAGGCCTGTTAGAGATTACCATAGATTTGCTGGGAGACCAGGTGAGTACTAGGAATATCATCAACCCTACCATGACTACCAAGGTGACTATGGATGAGGCAATTGAGAACAGATTGGGAGAACCAAAGGTTCATGAGAACCTACAAAAGAGGGTGTGATAGGTTGCAAGGTCCCCCTACTCTGAACAGAATATCTTTCCATACCAGGCTCTAAAGAAAGGCCTCATCCTCAGAGGCCAGGATCTTCACCTGCATGATACCTAGTTGTATACAGGTAACATCATGGATCCTCCATGCCCCTGGCCCTCACCTGTGCTAGGTAATGAGAAGACACAAGAAGTGTTCTGTCAGTATCCATTGGCAATGCCAAGGGGTACTATAACACCATCATGCGGGAGCAGGTCATGTACAGCCAGCTCCAACAGTGGTGCTACACCGACAAGCTGACAAGCTGACAGGGCTGATGCTGCAGCCCCTCTCAGAAGGCCATCCAGTCCCAAAAGGAGGAGTTCTACACTGACATCCAAGTTTATGTCCTTCAATAAACCCCAGCTGACAGCTTCACTCACACACTCATACACACACAAATGTAAATATTGCTAGGCAAGAATTTTATCTCCACAAGATAAGGTTTGTCTAGTAATGCACGATTAATTAGAAAAAAATTGTGGACAATAATCCAAGGGATATGCCCAGTTTACAAAAGCTATCTCACATTTCCTAGAAAGGATATTATATACATGTGATTATCATGACCAATAAAGTAAAATGGTCAGGGTGCAGATTTCTGAGGCCACCAAAATATCTGTCCTTCTCTCATGTCTGCTTCCCACAGGCATTCAGTGTACTCCAGCTGTCTTTTTCTATTTGTAGGTAAAACTAGAACCTCAATGTAGAAGGTGAAAAGCCATTTGAAGTAGATTCCTTCCATGCCCACTCTCTGGAGAGTTTTTACATTAATGGGTGTTGAATATTGTAGAAAGATTTTTCTGCATCTATTGAGATGATCATGTGTTTTTTATCCTTCAGTTTGTTAAAATGGTATATCACATTGACTGATATTTGTATATTGAAGAATCCTGACATCCCTGGGATAAATCCCACTTGCTCATGGTGCATGATCCTTTTAATGTGTTGTTGGATTTGGTTTGCTAGTATTTTCTTGAGGATTTTTGCATCTATGTTTATCAGTGATAATGGCCTATAATTTTCTTTTTTTGTGATATCCTTGTGTAATTTTGGTATCAGGGTGATGGTGGTCTCGTAGAATGAGTTCAGGAGTGTTCCTCCTTCTGCAATTTTTTGGAAGAGTTTGAGAAGGATAGGTGTTTGCTCTTCTCTAAATGTTTGATAGAATTTGCCTGTGAAGGCATCTGGTCCTGGACTTTTGTTTGTTGGAAGATATTTTAATCACAGTTTCAATTTCTTTACTTATGATTGGTCTGTTAGTATTTTCTATTTCTTCCTGATTCAATCTTAGGAAGTTGTACCTTTCTAAGAATTTGCCCATTTCTTCCAGGTTGTCCATTTTAGTGGCATATATTTGCTTGTAGTAATCTCTTATGATCCTTTGTATTTCTGTGGTGTCAGTTGTACCTTCTCCTTTCTCATTTCTAATTTTATTGATTTGAATCCTCTCCTTTTTTTTCTTGATGCATCTGGCTAAAGTTTTATCAATTTGGTTTATCTTTTCAAAGAGCCAGCTTTTAGTTTTATTGATCTTTGCTATTGTTTTCTTTATTTCTATTTCATTTATTTCTGCTCTAATCTTTATGATTTCTTTCCTTCTACTAACTTTGGGTTTTGTTTTTTCTTCTTTCTCTAGTTGCTTTAGGTGTAAGATTAGGTTGTTTATTTGAGATTTTTCTTGTTTCTTGAGGTAGGATTTTATTTCTATAAACTTCCCTCTTAGAGCTGCTTTTGCTGCATCCCATAGGTTTTGGGTCATTGTGTTTTCATTGTCACTTGTTTCCAGGTATTTTTTTAAATTTCCTCTTTGATTTGGTTATTTGACTAAATAACCAAGTGAGCTCTTAGTTATTTAATAGCATATTATTTAGACTCCATGTGTTTGTGTTTTTTTACCTTTTTTTCCCCTGTATTTGATTTCTAATCTCATAACATTGTGATCAGAAAAGATGCTTGACATGATTTCAATTTTCTTAAATTTACCAAAGCTTGATTTGTGACTCAAGATGTGATCTATCCTGGAGAATATTCCATAGGCCCTTGAGAAGAAAGTGTATTCTGCTTCTTTCAGATGGAATGTCCTAAAAATATCAATTAAGTCTATCTGGTCTAATATGTCATTTAATGCTTGTGTTTCATTATTAATTTTCTGTCTGGATGATCTATCTATTGGTATAAGGGAAGTGTTAAAGTCCCCCACTATTATTGCTTTACTACCTCAACATAATAAAGGCCACATATGACAAACCCACAGCAAACATTATTCTCAATGATGAAAAGCTGAAAGCATCCCCTCTAAGATCAGGAAAAAGGTAAACGTGTCTACTCTCACCACTATTATTCAACATAATTTTGGAAGTCAGAGAAGAAAAAGAAATTAAAGGAAATCTGAGAAGAAAAACAAATAAAGGGAATCCAAATTGGAAAAGAAGTAAAACTGTGACTGTTTGCAGATGACATGATTTTACACATAGAAAATCCTAAATACTTTACATAGGAAATCCTAAAGATGCCACCAGAAAACTACTAAAGCTAATCATTGAGTCTAGTAAGTCTCAGGATACAAAATTAGTACACAGAAATCTCTTGCATCCTATACACTAACAAAGAAAAATCAGAAAGAGAAATTAAGGAAACAATCCCATTCACCATTGCAATAAAAAGAACAAAAAATACCTCAGAATAAAACTAGCTAAGTAGGCAAGAAACCTGTATGCAGAAAACTATGACCCTGATGAAAGAAATCAAAGATGACACAAACAGAGAGATATATCATACTCTTGGATTAGAAGAATCAGTACTGTGAAAATCATTATATTATCCAAAGAAATCTACAGATTCAATGCAATCCTTATCAAAATACCAATGGCATTTTTCACAGAACTAGAAAAAAAATTTTACAATTTGTAAGGAAAACACAAAAACCCCAAATAGCCAAAGCAACGTTGAGAAAGAAAAATGGAGCTGGAGGAATGAGGCTTCCTGACTTCAAACTATACTACAAAGCTACAATAATCAAGATAGTATGGTACTGGCACAAACACAGAAATATAGATCTATGGAACAGGATAGAAAGCCCAAAGATAAAGCCATGACTCTATGGTCACCTAATCTATGACAAAGAGGCAAAAATATACAATGGAGAAAAGGCAGCCTCTTTAGTAAGCAGTGCTGGGAAAACTGGACAGCTATATGTAAAAGAATGAAATTAGATCACTTCCTAACACCATACAGAAAAATAAACTCAAAATGGATTAAAGACCTAAATGTAAGGCCAGACACTATAAAACTCTTAGAGGAAAACATAGGCAGAACACTCTATTACATAAATGACAGCAAGATCCTTTTTGACCCTCCTCCTAAAGTAATGGAAATAAAAATAAACAAATGGGACCTAATTAAACTTAAAAGCTTTTGTACAGTAAAGGAAACCATCAAGTTGAAAAGACAACCTTCAGAATGGGAGAAAATATTTGCAAATGAAGCAACTGACAAAGGATTAATCTCCAAAATATACAAACAGCTCATGTAGCTCAATATCAATAAACCAAACAACCCAATCAAAAAATGGATGGAAGACCTAAGTAGACATTTCTCCAAAGACATACAGGTGGCCAAGAGGCACATGAAAAGATGTTCAACAACCCTAATTATTAGAGAAATGCCAATCAAAACTACAATGTGGGGCTTCCCTGGTGGCACAGTGGTTAAGAATCCACCTGCCAGTGCAGGGGACTCAGGTTCGAGCCCTGGTCCAGGAAGATCCCACATGCAGCGGAGCAACTAAGCCCGTGTGCCACAAGTACTGAGCCTGTGCTCTAGAGCCCATGAGTCACAACTATTGAGCCCAGGTACCACAACTACTGAAGCCTGTGTGCCTAGAACATATGTATATATATAATGGAATTATAAACACGATTGAACAAATGGAGGAAGATCTTTTGCAGATAATGGGTACTTTGTAAGGTCTATAAATTGCTCAACAGAATTTTCTGATTGTTCACTCTTCACACAAGTTGTTTTTCAAAAGAAAAACAAATTTTTATCTGTTCCTTGCACCCTGTTTTCTGCTCATAAACCATCTGTAGTGAGTACTTTTATTACATTATACCTCACAGTATTGTTTACACACTCTACTCTTATCTGAAGAAAGTCCCATATCATGGATCCTACCTCCTCAAAGTGTAAGCAAAATTCAACTTTTAGCCTCTTTGTACCTAAAATACAAGCATGTGACTGACCTAGGTTCTGCCATTCAGAAATACATTTATGAGATTTCAGTTAAGAAGCGAGCACTGTTGTGAAGTTCTACCACATAAAAGGAAATAGATAAATACTTGTTTCATTAAAATCACAATGGTTGGTAAATGTACATATCAAATTTTTAAAATGCTGATGAAGAAATAATTAAAATTATATACATAAGCATTTTATGAAGATACATTATTATTAGGAATGATTAATAATTTATACTTAATTACATTTTTAATGTGTGATAATTAGATGAAAATACCAGGCAGTTTATGTGATTGTAAGTATTATTATAATTTATAGCCAAATCAAATATTTTTAGCATCAACATGGGACATGAGAGAAAGCAGATAAGTATGAGTGAGATTCTGTACTAATTGAAATAATTGAGTGCAAAATGGAGGTATCCCATAATTACAGAAGAGTTTTAACATTGATTAGGGTAGAATGACTAAAGGAAGTATTTTGTTCCTATTGAATGTGTGTACTATATAAGTGCATATGTTTAAATGAGTCTGTGTATGCTGTTAACCCATTTATCTTCTTAGGAACTGTAAGGCATAGAGGTGAAATCTTTTAAAATTTGTCATCTTAAATATTTTTACTTTCAAAATATGAACATTTTAAGCCAATGAATGTATTACCTTTCTATTGCTGCATAGCACATTAACTCAAAACATAGTGACTTAAGGCAGTTATTGTTTATCATCTTGTTCAGTGTCTGTGGGTGATAAATTGAGGAGCACTTTAGCCGGTTCTTCTGACTCAGGAGCATTAACGAGGTTGCAATAAGATGTGAGCTGGAGCTGCAGTCATCAAAAGTCTTGACTGACACTGAAAGATTTGCTCCCAAGGTGGTTCTTTCTAATCACTGACAAATTATTGTAGGCTATGTTGGCTGTTAGTGGGAAGACTCAATTCCTTTCCATTTGTGTGCCTCTCCGTAGAGCTGTTTGAATGTCTTTGTGGCATGGTGTCTGGCTTGTTCCAGCAAGAGCAAGCCAAGAGAATAAGGTGAAAGTTGCACTATCTTTAATAACTGCTCCTGGGAAGTTACACACCCTCACTATCAAAATGTTGACTACATAGGTCAGCTTTGATTCACTGTGGAAGGTCACTACTGAAAGGCATAAATACATGGAAGCCAAGATTATCAGGGGCAATCTTGGAAGCTAGCTAATACAATGAAAAATAAATTTAAAAATTTTTTTCACTAAACAAAAATTGTTATTTTGAATCGTGGTTTCTACAATTTGCTTTTAATCGCTAGATAATAATAATCATACAAATTTACCTGCAGTAATATTGTACTGTATTGCATTGTATTGTACTGCATTTATTGTTTGTTCACTTTTTTGGGGAGAGGGGTTGATAACTTATAACAAATCTGTGTGAAAGTTCATCATTAGCACTAAATACAAAATCTACATAAAGACATTCATCACCCATGTTTCTTACTGATAAAGATTCCAGGATGTATCTTGACAGATATTTTAGAGCTAGGTATTAGTAACGCTGAGGAAAAAACCAGGATTTTCTAAGGAGTGGACCCCTAACTTCTTCCCTATACCACCTTTTTATGCATAGAAGAATCAGTTTGTTTATTAAAAAAATATATTTTTAAAATAATCATGTCTAGTTTTCCTTATATATATCTTTTTAATTTCCTTTATTGTTATTCCTTAATTCATTACTCAGTTATAAATTCACAAAAACATCACTTTTGTATTATATAAAATGTGAAGTGTACAGATGTTAAGTGCATACAGTACAAGTTTTAAGGAATATTTATCAAAGTCTAATATTTTAGTGCTTTGAGGAATATAATAAATGCCTTTTAGCTTTTGCTTAAAAGGACTTTGGGGTTGGTTGCAGAATAAAGACATATATGCTAAAAAAAAAAGTAGTTAAGCAATCATATAGTTTATTTTACTGAACATATAGATAATGTAAAGATAAGTCCCAAATCTTATTTTTTCTAGTAATCATAATTGTTTATTGACCTTTTCATAGGCTGCTACTAAGAAAATAGCAAAATTATCTGATTTAAAATATTGTTCTTGGACTTCCCTGATGGCACAGTGGTTAAGAATCTGCCTGCCAGTGCAGGGGACACAGGTTTGAGCCCTAGTCTGGGAGGATCCCACATGCCATGGAGCGACTAAGCCCATGCACCACAACTACTGAGCCCGTGTGCCACAACTACTGAAGCCCATGCACCTAGAAGCCCATGCTCCACAATAAGAGAAGTCACTACAATGAGAAGCCAGTACACCACAACGAAGAGTAGCCCCCACACACCACAACTAGAGAAAGCCCACATGCAGCAAGACCCAGTGTAGCAAGTAAATAAATAAATAATTTAAAAATACATAAAATATTGTTCTCTTCCTTCACATTTAGGAGAGAGGACAAGCTATTATTATCCTAAGTTAAAAAGAAGAGGAAGATAATGGGGAGCTAAAAATTATTCAGTTATATAATCACTCTCCAGTGTTGGGGAGTCAGTGGGAACTGTTCTCTTCAACAGTTAAGCAAGGATAATGTGGAGGGGAAAAGGTGCATAAAAAACAGCCTTTATAATTATAGTATAATTATCTATCTATCTATAGGTAAATATTTGATTTTTTCCTAGATTTGGTTCTTGGCAAATAGTTCCTAAAACTCTCAGAATTTCCTGAGTGATAGAAGCGTCTTTTGCTATTCGTGAGAGGCCTTTTCAATCATATCTAAGTTTGCGCTAATGAAGCGACTCTTGAGAGCGCCTCTAGGTAGCTTCGAAATGGGGCTGGTCACCAGAATCACCAATCATGTGATTTACAAGGTTGGAATTTTCAGTCTCAGTCACCAACCCCCAACTTTTGAGTTGAGAGGTTCTGGAGATTGAATTCTGTCATCAATGGCCAATGATCTCAGCAATCAAGCCTCTGTAATGGAACTTCACATAAATATTATAAACAACAGAATTTGGGAAGTTTCTGGGTTGATGAATACAACAAAGTGCACTATGGGGAGTTTGTGTACTTCCACCTCCCCCTCGCCCCCCCCCCCCCCATACCTTGCTCTATGGACTTCTTCCATTTGGCTGTTCCTAAGTTGTAGACTTTATAATAAACTGAAATAGTAAGTAAAACACTTTCCTGAATTCTGTGAGCCAGTCAATCAGAAGTGTGGGTAGGCTGGCACTTCCATTTACGATCAGCTTTGTAAGTGCAGGGAGTCTTATTGAACTGAGTTTAACCATCAGAGTTTACATCAACTTCAAGTTTTAGTGTCAGAATTGAATTGAATTGTTGGACACCAAATTGATGTCAGAGAACTGGAGAATTGATGTGGAAAAATGACATGTATTTAATGCCAGAAAAAGTCACACATTTGGTGTCAAAAAAAGATATAACAATAGTATTTATTCAACTACTTCTTCATTTTAATCTAGTAAACCTCTGATTTTTTTTTTATCAATTGTTCATGTTGTAGTTGCTTCTCTTGTGAGGATTTTTGATAAAGCAAGACTAGAAAATGCATCAGGGATTTGGAAAAGAGAACTAAAGAAATTTAGATTACAAGTATTTAGAATAGATCCTAGAGAGGAATGAGATAAAGAATTAGAGCAGTGTTTTAGGGGAAAGGCAAAAACAAAAACATGGGTAAGAGAACCTGTCATTTTGGCAAGCCATGCAATCTTTCTTACAACTAAAGAAAGCAATGTAAAACTCTTCCTTACCTATGTTGTAAAATAACAAGCAATTTCTAAGTGAAACTAAAGGGACAGTATAAAACAACAGCAAAAATATATTTTTGGGTAGAATGACCCAATCGTTGCTGGGGATGAGGGTATTTAGAAAAATGTCAAAAGGCTAAAGACCAGTAGGAGAATAAGCAGTATTTTGAATTAAATTTACAATTCTGAAAAGTCATAAAATATTTGAAAGTCACTTTTGAAACATATATCTAATCATAGGACTTTATGAAATTTGCAAACGCATACGACATAAACTTCATGACTGTCACCTACTTTACTGGTAGAATTTTAGATTCAAGCTGTGATTTTCAAGCTTTTTTTAAATTGTTATTTACCAGCTCCATTTGCCTGGACATGAACACCTCAAAGACTTTCATTTGCTTTTCCAGAGGGGGGAAAAATGCCTTCTTTATACAATTCACTGCTTCTCTTGCAAAAAAATCTATTACAATTACTAATTACTTTTTTAATCACAGCTTTAATTCTTAATAGTAAGTATATAACATGTTCCAAGATTTTTGAATATTTTATTTGTCTCCCAGTGACTACAGTATATTTTATTATTTCTATTTTGCATATGAGAAAGTAGAAATTCATTTTTACATTTTCATTTACTCAAAAATAATATGTGAATTGATTTTTATATTCATCAGACTTCTCTAGAGAGCTAGGACAGATAACATATATATAAAGAAACCTGTTATAAGGAATTGACTCATGAGATTGGGTCATGGAGACTGAGAAGTCCTGTGTCCTGCCATTTGAAAGCTGGAGGCCCAGAAAAGCTGGTGGTGTAGGTCCAGGTCATATCTGAAGGCCTGAGAATCAGCAGAGCCTATTGCATGTTTTAGTTCATGTCCTAAAGCTGAAAACCGGTAGTTCTGACGGTTTAAGTCTCAATCCAAGAGCAGAAGAGAACCTGCTCAGTTAGGCAGAGAGAGTAAATTCTCCCTGTCTCCATCTTTTAGTTCTTTGTGGGCCCTCAGTGGATTGGGTGAAGGAATAGGAAGACAGAAGAGTGAATGAGAGGTAAGAAAAATTTGATATGACATATCAAGAAAGTTTAACAGATAATATATATTTATTCTCTGACAATTTAGTTAAGTGCCTAACATTCTAATCTATTTAAAATAAATTGGATTTTGTAATGATTCTGTGAAGTATTGGAATTTATTAACTTACATGTTTCTTAAAGTAGTAGTGATAGGTTTCCTTGAGATATTAATAAGAATTAATAAAGATTGTGATAGTAGAGAAATACCAATTATAGTAATCTGAACATGAAAAATCATTAACCACATCATAACTTTTAATTAAGTTTGAATATTTACAATATCAATATGAAATTAAAATAATATTAATATTGATAATAAACATTCATTTGGGACTTTCTTTGTCTTGTGAAATTTATTTCCGCTATCTTCAGTCTTCATCTAGGTCCTGCAAGTGAACAGAAGTATTTTCACTTTGTACTGGGAGAAACTGGGCTTAAAGAAGATCAGTAGCTTGCCTACTGGTACCCAGGAGGTGGAAGAGTTGAGATTTAAATTTAAGATTCTCTGACTCCAAATGCTATGACTTCTTCTGCTATTGCATTTTCTCCCTTCCTAAAATTATTCTGTATTTCTGGGATTTTTAAAGGTCAACAAAGATTACCTCTTCTTTCCACTTTGATTTTAGAATCATTTTATTAATCAAGCACAATAGGTAGAATAATGGAGATCAAGATATCAGCTATGGAAAATACAGTTGTAATTATATGGTGAAATAGGCTTCTTTGAATTTCACCTCTGAAGTAGACTGGAGTAAAGAGATTCTCAGACTCAATGAGAGGCAGAAGTGGCCTTCACAGGGAGAGTGTCTCCCCATTGAGTCCATCACAGAGTGTAGGGCTGTGCAATTTGTCTTCAATGCAAGCAGATTGACCTCATGAATGAGATAAGGAGGGGGTGCTACCTTATTTTTGTCTCTCAGATTCACCAACCAGATGACTCATCCTTCCTCTCTTGGGTAGAGTTAGTAAGGAGTGAGAGCCAAGCTAGGCGCTACCCCTGACATAGGAAAGTGAGGAGCCTTATTTAAGTGTCCCCCCCAGTGTATTATCAGCAAAGTTTGACCATCTTTAAAGAATGGTTGAATAAAGGAGTTTGGTTTACTTTATAGCTTAGCTTGTTTTAATACAAGATCCTAGTTAATATAATATATAATATATAACATAATATACTTAAATAAATATCAGAATTCTTGTCATTATTTTAATTTTTGGATGAATGAAAATATTACATTTTGGAATATATTCAGATAAATTGATATTTTAAAAATTTGGAATATAGTCTTCTAATTCTTACTTAAAATAGAAGTCAAATATTTAATTTTTTGAAACTCCTCCAAATTTTCATAGAAACATTTTCAATGACTTGAAAGTCAATGCTAATTTTTGAAACACATCTGTCACCAGGGATGGATGACCTAATTTAGGTGAATTGTGATTTCAAGTATTCATCTAAAATTCAAGGTTGACCTACATCAAATGTGAGAGACTCGAAGTTTGGTTAACTTCTTATATTACTTTTCTTTTCCTCTTCGTATAACTTTTTGCTTCCTGTTTCTGACTTGTCTCAGAAGCAGAACTGCTAGCAGTGTAAGACAAGCTGGTTCTATGATGATTCTATACAGCTACAAACCTAAAATGTGCAAATCTGTAGAAGAATACGGTTCCAGATTTTCAGCCTCAAGAAGTTTCAGTTCCTGGAGAGTTTTCATAAATGTCTTTGTTTTTCTGTATCATGTGATTATTTCATCATTTATATTGACACAATGTATTTGATATAACAAATATGTTATTTTCATTTGCTAAACTATTCAGAAACTGGTTTTTATTTCACTATATGTTGACTCTATCTTCAAACATTCATTTCAGAATTAGCAATATACTTTTACAAAATTAATTACAAATCTCATATAGGAAAAATTATTTTTAGATAAGTTTTTCACATGGCTAGCTTCTATGTGTTGTTTATATCTCCACTGGAATGTGTTCTCCTCAAGAGGATTTTTTCTATATAAAGTTGCTTCAGCCACTATTACACTCTTTCGGTTCTTTCACTGAAGGGTATAACTATGTTACTATCTTGGTTTTTTATTTGTTTACTAGATGATTACATTTCTCCCTGAATTGGAAGACATATTGCATGAAGTCCGGAATCTTTTCTCTTTCAATCACTTCTGTATTCCTTGAATAAGACCTAGAAGAGCATGTTGTGTGTGTATATAGATTTTCAGCCTCACAACAATAATGTCCACTAGGCTTTTTTTTTAATCAGTTGTCATCTCATGAACCTGCAAATTTAGCCACTTTTCCATTTCTTCCATAACTTCATCACACACTATATATGCCACTTTAGCACTTTCTGAGTGGCCTCCTGCACAGACTGGCAAGTGTCCTCTTCCTTTTTCTCAGTGTATCATATTGCTGACATTGTCAATGAACTTATGCCAACAGCACTATAACACATGCCTGAGCAAAGTTTATCTAATACATGTAATTTCTTTGTAAGGTATATCACAACCTTCTTGTACTTAGGCATACTAGACAGCACTTCAGTACTCTGCTTGGGGGCCATTTTAAACAGTAAAATCATCAACAAACAGCACAAAAATGCAACACATGTGGCATGAGAGAGTCTGTGAAAAGCACTCTTGTTTAGAGTATGAGAGCTGAAATAAGAAGGCAGAGAGAACATTGCTTTGTTCAACCTCAGCTCTGCACATGTCTACAAATGAAGGTGAAAACACTTCACACCTCAAGTATTGATTCAGGATATATAGGTGTATGTGCCAATTATTCTATAAGATCTTTAAGAGCAGCATCTAAGCTTTATTGAAACTTATAACCCATTGTCACCCACAGTACTGGTACAAAGTGGAAACTCAATTTCCTATCAATGAATTGGCATGGCATAGAAGCTAGTGTGTCCTGTGAGGATGTCAGTGTGTCTATTTTGACTGCAGGCCATATTTCTGCTTTGATGCATTGCTAAATTGTGACTGAAGAGGGAGAGATCAAGACCATTGGCTGAAGAAGACTGGCGATAATTGTGCAGGTAAACAAGATCTTGAGAAAATATGAAATATTAAACCCAAAATGGATTTAGGACTCTGTTTTTACAGAAGAGAAATATAAAGCAAGATTTGGGAGAAAGTTTCAGTAATTCCAAGAGTGCCTAGATATTTACCCCAATCACCTTTCATTTATTTTGCCTCATAACACAAGGACTAGAGTTTTACTCTCCTATCACCTCCTGACACACATATCTTTTATTCTGCACTGGTGACATAGAATTGCTCCTATACTCCCACATTTTATTAGAATAGATTCTGGACTGATTGTACTTGACATGGAGAAAAGCTGGGGAATGTTAGAAGTGACATCCTTAACAGATCTAAAATAAAAATAATTTATATGAAAAAATATTATAGTTTTCTCATACAGCTAACATGAAAGTGAAAGAGTGATTGGAATATGTATGTGTGTATATATGCTAGATCTATTTCATTAAACAATATTAATTAGACTGACATAATACTGACCAGTGCCTTTTTACCAAAAAAGCATGATTAAAAGTCCTATAGGCATAAAGGAGCTAGTTGTGGAAAGGTGATGAAAGTAGGTACTATTAAAATATAAAGTTTAAAGCAAAATGTTAGATGTGGCTGCATAGAAAGGTAGGCTGCCTAGAGTATCTTGTATATCATGATAAAGACCTTTGGGAGTATTTTGTATATGATAAGAAATACCTTGGCAATGTCTCCCAGTTCAAATGTAAAACAAATATGCTTGTTGTGTTCTCGTGTATCATCTAATGTGGATTTCTGACTCTCACATTATCGGTCTTATCCTCAAGGAAGGAACTTAGTCCCAGACTGGCTTGGTCCATTTTTCTTCACTTTGTATATCAATGTATATTCTACTGTGTATATTCCCTCACATCCTCTGGCTAAATCTGTGTAGGTTATGACTCAAAATGTACCTCATGTAGAGTGCTGAGGGCAAATCCCATTGCGCTTTGCTATACTGCATCACGGACAAAAAGCCATATATTGATCCAACTAGTATCAATTAACCATTTCTGTACATGAGGCACTATTGTAGGCACATGTTACACGAGTAAACAAAATAAACAGAATTTATTGCCCTTACAGAGCTTATATCCTAGCATGCATGCAAATATACAACAGAAAACAAAACCAAAAAATACCACCATCTGTCCCAGCACTGGGTGTGGAACAACCCTTAAACTGATTCTGAGTTTTGTGACAGTGTGTTCAGTAGTATTTGTTGCAGAGCCCAGCAGTAATGCCAGGTAAGAACCAGGGCTTTGGAAATACACAAAATGTAGCCAATATTCAAGTCACAAATCACTCAGTTTATTGCATACAATTAGCACACAACACAGGTTAATCAAAATGGAGAAAAGGGGGTAAGAAACCACTCAGAGAAATCTGGAAAGGAGTCATCTTAGCATGAACAGCTGTCTCACACTGGTCTCATGACAAATATGAGTAGGAAGTTTCCTTCTGCTCTGATAGAGCCCCTGGCAGTGTCCCTCTAGAACAATCTCAATGGTGGAGTCAAGTCCTCCAGCAAAGAGCTTGACATCACTAAGCTCATGCCAGTAGGGTTTAACTGTTACATTCCTAGGGGGTCTTATCTCTGTCAACTGTTCCTTCTGTTCCAGTGAAATCTTTCCACAGAAATTACTAAAAAATGCCTTATCTAAAGTAACATTCTTAATTTACCACTCTAAGATACTCATAGTCCTACACTAGGCATTTCATAACAACCAATATGGAAGTTCACACTGGCCACAGTGACTCCATCTTGAACTGTATAATATAGCTTAAATCCTATGAGATTCATACTAGATGAATAGGATTCATGACACAAAAGAAATCTCATCATAACAAGTATTTTTGATATGGTGAGTTCCTGGAGAAACACCTGTGGAAGCAAATGCTTTGATGAAAGAGAAAATAGATGTTCCAACTGGCATCCAGTTTATCTCTGATGGGGTCTCCTCTCAACTTGCTCTTTTTATGTTGAACATTTATAAGTTCAATTGCCTGTAGACAGTCGTCCAGAATTACTTTGAATGCAACATACACAAAACATATTGGCATTTACTCTTCTAAAAATTAGGAAATTATATGTAAGACCCCTGTATTACTGAGCCTCAGAAAGCCCACTCTGTCAATTGTGTTCTCCTGGAAGGAAACATCAAGACTAAGTAAGAAGTACAAAAGAAGATTGTACATAATACCTGTGAAAGATAAAAGGAAGAGAGAGCAGGTGTAAGCAGGATAAGGCTGCAGACCATACTACAGGTCTGACATCTATGAAAGGAGACAGGACAAAAAAGAGTAGAAAAAGCCTCAGCAGGGCAGCTCTGAGAAAGTTTGGGCCAGGCTATCTGGGAGCTCTGAAATGATTGCCATAGAAGAGTTCCACACTGAGGAGGAATGCCTAAACTAGCACTCTCACCTTAGGCTGTCATTGCCTTGCAGCTGTTTGGGAAGAGTGCAACCTCAGTTTAACCACTGCTGTGGATCTCCAATGTTCTGCAGCTAAAGGCTCTCAGCTAGATGCCCTCATTGCAGTTGGTTGAAAATGTCTTTCTTTAAGGGTGACCCTAACAGTCCACCTCCATGATGTCACACCTATGGCATTTATGCTATATCCTTCGATTTTCTTCTTCCTGTTGAAGTAAGTCTCTGAACCTCAGTCTGAATGCCTTTTCTCTGTGTGGACATTCACCAACTCATCTATAGTGTTCTATGTGTTTCTTCTTTCAAACCACCCAGGACTGAGGTGGAGTGACACTTTCCTCAAATGTTGCTATTTTAACTATATTGAAACAAATACACAAAACTTATTTTATACGTTTTTAAACTTTAAGCACTTTTCCTTTTATCAGTACAAGCATGAACTAACAACAATAACAACCAGAAGAAGTAACAGAAGTTTTAGGATCTTTTAATAATCTCAGAAAGACAATCTATAGTCTATAGTGCTTAATTCCCTATTAAACTAGAATTTTGTTTTGTTTTGTTTTTCCGTTTCATTCCTTGCCAATGGCACCTTAGGCTAACCTCACTAAATGTCTTCATCACTTGTATTCCCACCCATTTTGAAAACCTTGTGGTAATTTTCTCTATAAAGGTCCCTGTTCCTAGGTATTGTCCTAAAATTGTATTCTTTGTAGACCGATGAGTGTAATTTTCTTTCAGGTGAACGACGTCAAGTATCTCTTGACAAGGTGATAACTCCGTCCTCCTGCACAGCAGTTAACTTCTTGGATAGTTGCCCAAATGAGTTATTCTTCCTCTAATCTCTTCAGTTTCTAAAATTCTGCAGTTTAATTGATTTTTTTCTTCAAAAGTGATGCCCATTTTTCAAATTCTTTATGAACTATTCACTCTATCAGTTATCTACAAGTCTAAGCCAATTCTTGTTTTTCAGTCTGAACTCCACTCTCAGACACCTCTAGAAAAGACACCTGGATTGTTTTCTGGCCCCTATTTTCTTTTTCCATTTTTCATGGGTTTGTCTTTTATTTTTATCTCTCTTGTGTGGTTTATTAACAAATTGCTTTTTTGCTTAAGTGACTTTGATTATGGATTTCTGGGATCCCTTTGACAATCATAAATAAGAATATTGTGTTTTTAACTCTGTGCCAGGTTTCAGTATGAATTTTCCCTGAGTATGCTTTTAACTTCAGAACTCAATATTTGCTAAGGTCCCCAAAATGACTCTTTACTTGGATATAGTATTTGTTTGGGATTATCTTAGATATGACTGAATAAAAAGTTACCAGGTCTTTAATAAAATACATTGTGTTTTTACTATAATTTCTTGCTTATCATGTACCTTCTCTCATCCTGTAACATATGGGTAATGTTCTGAAGTTTGCTGCACTTTCCAAAAGAGTTTGTTTCTTAGAGTGGATTAAAATGGGCAACTTGCCAGTAAAACACCAGCCTAACTGAAATAGTCACAAAACATGGATGAGAGGGAATCCTAATGGCTGTTTCTTAATGTTGAAGCTTAGAATTCTTAAGTTCCAGCAAAGTAATCAATTTATTAGATTATCAATAGATAAATCACAAAATATCCACTAAGTCTAGCAAAGTTGGTCTTAACAGTAATATACTGACAGAGGAAGCCATGACAGTATGTCTTACACATGCTCTGCCATGGAAGGGTCGGGGGTATTTTCAATACACTATTGTGGTAGAGATGTATATAGTTCAATATGAGATTCCCCTAATGCAAAACTGATTAGGAAAGTCAAAGCAGGTTAAACTGAAATATGATATTACTGCAACAAACATCACAGCATTCTGGAAGTAAAATACAGATGGAGTGCTCATTTTATTATGACCAAATCATGAATTTATCTTCTTAGTATTATTGTAGTATTTTATTAGAGAAATTAATGAAAAGTAAAGAGGATCTTAAGAAGAACTAATAGAAAGTTAAATGTGAATACCATTAGATTTCAAAATGTGGTGGGTTAGAAAAAAGAGCACAGCCTTTGTTATCAGCAAGGCTTCAGCTTAAATACTGAAAAAGGAATTCACCTCTTGGAATTAAAATGTCCACTTATAAAATATGAATAACTGTACCAATCTTATAGAATTGTTGTGAAAATAAAATATTCACTGTGGTAATTGGCAGATATTAAATTCCCAGTGACTGAACATCCCAAGTTATAAAAAATAATAAAAATTTCATTTACATAACACCCGCTTAATCTTATACCAACATGAATATGACAGGGAATCTATTTATTATATTATAATATTACACTTATCATGAAAATGAAATATTGTTATTGTCATTTAGTCTTGTTTTGGATATACAATTGCACAAAAATCCTTATATGTCCTATTTCAGTCCAAGAAACATATGGCACAATATTAGCATAATAGAAAATTCAGTTGAGAAGGAAGCCTAAATTATGAAATTTCCTGGTGATTTTTAATTTGCTTTATTAAACCTGAAGCCTCCTCTGTCTCTTGCCCGTCTCCAGCGGGACAGTTACATTTTAATATAGTTGACAGCCTCCAGTAGGCTGATGGACATGCAGAATCTCTGAATGCTGAGAGCACTTAAAAAAAGTGAAGTGACTGTATATATGGCGATAGACAAGAGTAGACTCTATAGAGGAATGGAAAGTACATTCTGAATGCTTTTCCTTGGCAACCTGTTTTCCCAGCATAGCTCTTTAGAGCTCTTGGCTGTGATTCACTTTTCTATTAATGTTATAAAGCACTCAGCTGTCTTAGCAGACATAATGATGTACCAAGGCAGAGTACTAACAAAAAATCAAGAAGTCTCTGTGGCCTTGTACTTTCATTATCTTGTTATCTGCACATGCTTGACTCAAAAGTTGAAACACTGGTAGAGAAGAGCAAAAGTAGAGTGAGGAAACCAAGTTGCCTCATTTTTCTCAGCTTTGAGGGAAGTCCTAGCATGTCTTTAGAAACTCAGCAAGAAAAAAACTACACCAAAACTTCCTAGACACTTAATGATGACTAATCATATTGTTACATAGTTTATTGTTATATAAAATTGGAGCATGTCAATGATTGCACCCTTAAAATTATATTTCACTTTAAACCTTGTGTTTAACAATTTTTATAAGAACAAGTCCGCATAAGGCCAAAAGATTAAAAAACTCATCAAGCAACATATAGAAATAGTGACTGATATTATTGTAATATAAGTGAATTTACCTTTACTTAAAAAAAATAGAACTTTATTACCTTTGGACTCATTTTCTATCAAACATATTTGAAAATGTAGATGATGAATAACAGTCACGCAATACTACCACCACAGTGGCTGGAAGCAGAAAACAAGAACTGTATAAAATCAAACTAAAATACCTCTTTACTGAATATACCTTTAAACAAATAAGCAAGAAAGCAGAGCTAATTTTTTAAATGATAGATTTATCATCATGATTTGTATATATGGATTAATTTCATATTAATTTTAAATATTACTTTGGTGAGAAATTTGATGTAATTGAAAGAGCAAGATCTTTAGGACAAAATAACACGCATAAGAAGCATAGCTCCAACACTCAACACTGAAAGCTTTTTTTTTTCTTTTAAGAAAGCCATCTACTTTTCTCAGCCAGGGTTTGTTATTGTAGAAAATGATGGAACTAATTCTTGTTTTTTTCTAGGGCAGTTGTCAATTTTAGAAATGTGTGTATAATGTTTCACATATATGAAATAATAAACAGAAACTTGTAACTTGTTCAAAAGGGGACCTTGACTGTGGGGATGAGTACATGGTTGTATGCATATGCCAAAACTCACCAAACTGTACTTTTTAGGTATGTAAAATGTATTGTACCTTCAGAAATTTTACACTAATAAAGCTACAAAGCATCTATGTGATCTGTGCATATTTCTCACTCTTTTTTGAACAGCAAAACAGAATAGACAGTTATTTCTCTTTTCTTTCCTGTCACATAGACAAAAAATGACAATAAAATACTGAATAGTTTTTATTGCTTTTTATTTAAGAACACTTTTGGTAAAAAATCACTATTCACAGGAGCCCTATGAGATAGGAACTCAGATTTTTAAAATGTAAAAACTGAAAATCAGGTAATTTAAACAATTTGTATAATACATGAGCCTCCATCAGATTTCCAGAAGCTGAATCTTGTCACAATGCATACTGCACTTCCATAGATTTTTCTGGAAAGTCCGACACTACTAACTGTTCAATCATAAATTTTTTTAGGACATTTACTGCATTTCATAGAAAACATGGAGAAAATGTTTGGAAATTGTATAACAAAAAATAATAGCAAAGAATAACATAGCACTAAATTATTTTTTACCGAACAATGAAGACTGAAAATCTACCTATTCCTTCCTTCTCTCCCATTTCTCTCTCTTCCTCCTCTCCCATTTCTCTCTCTTCCTCCATCACTCTCTTCCTATTTTTCTCTCTTTTTAAAAAATAAGACCATTTGCATTGCCAAATTTCTTTGTGTCTTCCCAGCCTGTTTTCCATAGAGATGTTTTTGACTATTCTTCAAAAATAGTAAAGAATGAAAGAAAGAGAGAGAGAGAGCAGTCCCCCTTATCTTAGGTTTTGCTTTCAGTGGTTTGTTACACATGGTCAACCATGATCTGACAATTTTAAATGGATAATCCTAGAAATAAACAAATCATAAATTTTAAATTGTGCACTGTTCTGGGGCATGTAAAGAAATATTGTACAAACCCGCTCTGCCCACCCTGGATGTGAATTATTTCTTTGTCCAGCATATCTGCACTGTATCTGCTACCTGCCCTTAGTCATTCAGTAGCCTTCTTGGTTTATCAGATCAACTGTCACAGTATCACAGTACTTGTGTTTGAGTAACACTCATTTTACTTAATTAATAACCTGGAAGCACAAGAGTAGTGGTATTGGCAATTGAGATGTTCTCTTATTGCGTCTCATTTATAAATTAAACTTTGTCACGGGTATGTGGATACAGGAAAAAACATAGCATACATAGGGTTTGGTACTATCCAAGGTTTTGGGCCTTGGATCTGAGGGTCTTGGAGCATATTCCCAAAGGATAAGGAGGGGGACCAGCATACATATATGTATATACGTATATATAAATGACTTTTGCCAATTCATCATAAATCAAGCAATCATAGTGAACTACTTCATATTCTATAAATTTCAGCTATTTTTCTTGAAACTTATTTAGATGTTTTATGCAGAGAATCATTTATCCTGAAAAGTCATAATTGTGGGCCATCTTTCCAAGGTTTGTTATAAAAATTAATGTTTAAACTTGTTATTTTAGCTAGCTGCATTACATACTATTGTATAGGTGTACAATAATTATGTAATATTCCATACTGTTGCACCTCTAGGTTGTTTTCTAATTTTTTTAATCAATAATAAGCTAAAGAAATAAACACAGTAACTACAACAATGATTATTTCCTTAGAATAAAATCCTGAGAGTATAATTGTTTAGTGGAAGGCTTTAAAAAATATTTTCATACTTGTAGACTCACAAGCATACCTCATTTTATTGCACTTCCATTTATTATGCTTTGCAAATAACATCCCTTCATAGTAATGCACCAAAAAAGGGATCATTCAGTTGAAAAATGATAAGGAATCTTTTGTTCTTCCTCATCCCACATGTTAAGAGGGGAGTTTTTTCATTTAGGATAGGCAGAAACTAAGCTTACATTCATTCAAGAAATTTAATTGATCACATATCATGTGCCAATAACAAGCACTGTTAGAATCAACATTGGAATTTTGCAGGGCCATGGAAATCTGTCCAAAAGGGATGCCATATATTCTCACCTCCCATCAAATCATGCTACTAACACCTTTCTTCACAAAAAAAGAGAACTGAGCTGTATAAAAGTGTTTGACATTAAACTTTGAGCTGTCCACATCTTACTGATATATGTGAATGTTCCACAAGTGTCTTCTCCTATTATCTCAGACATTACTTGCATGTACTTTCTATACACAAATATCAAATCAAAGTTCCTAGTGAGTAATTCCACCAATATTTCCTTCATAACGTTTTGTGTTCAAGCTTCTATTATCTAGTAGATACATGTTATTCCTAAGGAATAATGTCTGTTCTTATATTGCAGACCAAGATGTATTATTGTAAACTAATATGTTTCCAGAGTTTTGAAAGAAACACTTAACTACTTTGTGTTGTACCTTACAACAAAAACATATTGATTTGAACTAGAGGGCAAACTATCCCTGCTGCATGATGACTGCCAAGATGCTTGATGGGTGCATCTGGCATTTATCAATACTCACTCTAATATGATTTTTCTTTCTCTATAAAACTTTCAAAATTTCTCCACATTCAAATGAATAATAAATGGAACACATTTTTATGCAGACCTTGTTCATGGTAGAATATTCTTGAATTCTATTCATTTTATTGCTTTATTACTTCCCAATTTTAAAGTCAACATTATTCCAAAACTAAATGTAACTAAATAGTCCATAATTCCATAACTAATTCCATAATTCTATAAACAAATGTGAAGTAAAAATAGTGTCAAATTACTAGCTTATTTATCTGTTTAATTGTCTGTCATTGTTTATGTATCTACATTTAATTATCTATCATTAAAAACTGAGTTAAAACTTAGTGTCATTTTATGGGGTTTTTTGGTAATTACATTGTTTCCCTGATGAGCTGTCTATAGTTATTAATCTTATATTACAAATTTAATTAAAATAGTTCAGTTCAAAAAAATACCTTAGTGCTTATTATCTCTTTAACACTATGTTTACTACTGAGAATATAAAAATAAACACATCTCAAACTCTTCATTGAGTAAGGTATCGATTAGCTCAAGAAGACATATATGCAAGAAAATAACTTTCTATGAAAGTTTATAATAAAACAAATGAATAATACGCAAAATAAGAAGGCAGTTGAAAATATTTAATATAATTTCTGCTGTTTTTCAACTGAACACATGCCATTTGAAAAGTAATGCCATTTCCAATTGGAAAATAATCATTGTCCAATTGATTTGGAATTATTTTCTAGTTAAGTTTATCAATCAAAACTGGCATTATTACTATGGAACAGGAATTCATAATACATGAAAACAATACAGAAAACACTAATGTATACAATGCTGTTGATAAATGAAAATTATCCTGAATATTGTATGTACGTTAATGAGCAAAGCTTTAAATCTAAACTTTGCACATTAAAGCTGCATTTCAGGTGGGGAAACATTCAGTGAAGAAAAACAAACAAATAACTACACATTTTGGCTCAGATATTAGAAACAATTTGAAAACTAAATCAGTTTTGTCATAAAACTATGTTTTCTTCTCATGTTTCCAACTTTCTATAATGTCAGTCTGATTTAAAGGCATTTATCTTGTATCTGAACACCTGAAGATGTTTCATTAATAGATCAATGCTAGAGTAGAATTTGACAATTTTTCTCTATTCAAACATGTAAGGGGTCTTTATAAAGATATGCAAATGAAGAGGAGTTTGCACGCCCTCAACAATAAAAGATTTTTCTCTTGGAATGACATCATTATTTCCTCAAATGCAAAGATTATTTTGCTGCTTTGAAAAAAAGTGTTCATGCAAACTCTTGATTGAGACTTGAACAGTAATGTTTCGATTCTACACTCTGAAATGAGATTAGCTTATAACAAGCATAGATATGGTATTTTCAGAATTTTTCTTTGATAGATATAATATAAAATAAACTTGTAGAAATACTCAAAAGAAGAAACTACTAAGCCATTATTTAATGCATATGAAGCACTTTTTATGCACCTAGAGAAAAGTAAGTACTTAATAAATGCCAAGAGTATTACTATTATTATATCAATGAAATAAAAACACATGAATATAGACCATTTTCTCAAGATTTTGCAACATTCTAAGGAAATAAAGACCAAGAGTGAGTACAGCGATTTCTGACTTTTATATAATCATTTACACAAATGATGTACTGGTATTACTGCCTAGCAGTAAAATATTAGAACACGTACATGCACATTTATAAATAGCTACTTCTCTGAGCCCCAGCTGCCACAGTTTGGCCCCTCCCTGGAGGTCCCCATGATTTACCAATGAAGGGATTTATTCCTTAAGAAGAAAAGGTCCTCAATTCCACTACCAAGACCAGTGTCATTTCTGATTGTTGGATGCCCATTTTACACCAGAAGTTGTTAAACATTTTGGGTTTTACTCCTGAATTTACTATATACCAGTATAATGAAGCAGAAAGTATATTAGATCACATGATTTTGGATCTTTATTCTACTTTTAAAGTGGGCAGAATTAGAGCCTTGGCTTCCTCATCTGTAACAATGACCATAATATTATATATCACTCAAATTTTGAAAATAAAATAATTTTTGTATAAAATTATCTAGAAAATTGATCCTAAATAAAAGTGGATTCCATCTGAAAGTTTTTAAGATTTTTTCCTTATATCCTTTTCATTTTTCTCATTTTATATGAAATACATTCCAGACTCCCAGATGAGTCATCTAAAGCAGTCCTCAATAATCTATTTATTTCCAAATATTCAGTTTCTTATGTCCAAGCACTGATCTAGCAATAGAGATACAAGATGTAGCAAAACAAAAAAAAAAACCAAAAAAGAGTTCCATTATCATGACCTTATAATTTTGTGAGAAAACAGACCAAAGAAAAAGTAAATAAATTAATAAGAAAAATGTTCTCAGTGAAAAGAGCTATGATGATAAAACTGATGCTTCTTCACCACAATAAAGCATTGTTTTATTATTCTCACAATATAGTTTTTATCATAATAGTAGTCACAACGCTTTTCTGCCCCTAAATTTGAATTAGTTCAAGCTAATGAAATGTAATATTTTAATATTAAAAATTTAATCAATTGCTGTTTTAACAACAGCACAAAGGAGAAAAGCAGTAAAGTTTGAATTGGTCAAGAGGCGAGTCCAGGATGAGATAAAATTTCAGAGATATTCCGGATATTGGCTCTTCTAACTGCAGAAAGAGAAAGAGTGTAGAAGATGGATGTCATAATGAAATGTCATCCAATCATCCAAATTCTACTCAAGCAAGAAGGATCTCTTCCATAGTGTGCAGAGACCAAAATCATTTTGAGGGTGACTGTGTGTCTTGGGCTAACTACAGAATAATTTTTAAAAACTTGTTTTATATGACAATAGATCCCAAAATGTGAAGCTTGAGTCTGTAGACCCCTGTCTATGCCAGTGAATGTCACCAAGTTAGCCTTTGCCATATTCTGGTGTCCTATATTCAGTTGCCTGCTCTTATTGCTTCTAATCATGTTTTAAGTATATTTCAACTTGTTTTTTCCTTGATCATTCCCCATTATGATGGCCCAGTAGGTGGGCTTCTTTCTCTATCAAAATTTAACAACCCAGAATAAAGATGGGGCTGTCCAGAAACAAGTGCCCAATTTAAAGAAAGTTTTTACTGCTTTTAAATTTGCAAATGATACTGGCTCACACAGGAAAAGGACATCTAATTCCTCCAGGTCCTCTAAACTGTTCTCTATAAATTTCATTAAGGTCCATGTCATTTTTTAGTCACTGAATTAGAAAGTATCCATGGAAATTGTGGGAATCTATGAGAAGCAGACTATTTTACTATTTTTGTTCAGTAGATAAAGGATGTCATTGTGATTTATGTTTTTTAAATTCAGTGTCATCATCATAGAATTTCAGAAAACACCCTTCTGTTTTATATAATCCAATATACAAAGGTGAGTCAAAAATTATCCACACTCTGGTTGTTGAATTTATTTTAATTAACTTTTAGAAAAAATAAATACATCATTTCCAACATAATCTCCTTGCTTTTCTATACACTTTGTCCATCTGTAAACAAGCTTTTGCATTCCCTCATTAAAAAATGTTTTAGGCTAAGCTGTGAGCCACGGATGTACCACTGTCTTCACTTATTTATCAGAAGTGAATCTTCGTCCTCGTAGGGCTGCTTTCAGGGGACCAAACAGGTGAAAGTCCAATGGAGCAAGATCAGAACTATAGGGAGGATGCTTTAACACCTCAAAATGAAGTTTTTGGGGAGTATCAATAGCTTGGGCAGAAATGTGCAGATGTGCATTGTCATGCAAGATCATGACGTCCTTGGAAAGCAGTCCTCTGCATTTAATCAGAAGTTTAGGCTTCAGCTCTTCAATAAGCATCTCACTGTAATGAGCACTGTTGATTGTGGAACCTTTGAGCCATGGCTGATTTGCAAATGATTTGTCACATATTTCTAAAATTCTTAAACTGGTCAAGAGTACAGTTAAGACATACTCAACTTGAAGACTGGAAGAATATTGGGGAAAATAGAACTCATTTTAAAATAGGCACTTACATTGAATAATATTTCTTCTAATGAAAATAGTCCAGCAATCTTTGGGTAAAGTTTGTCTAATCAATTAGAAGTGACATTTTATTTTCTAAATCACAATATAAACTCTGCTTAAAATTTAGATATTTTGTAAATAATTTAAACTATTTAAATTGAATTATTCAGTGCTCATTATGAAGAAATTAAATTGTAACAAACAATTATTTACATTTACTTTTCTTGAAGTTGGCATGTAATTTTAAATCAGAATTGATTAGAATACATAGAATATGGAAAATATTATGCATTTTCTATGAATAAGCATAGTAGTATAAAAAGTAGGAACCTGTAAAATTGGACATTTTCAGGGAGGTCTGTGAATTCCCCTACACTGTGTCTAAATTAAATTATGTGAATTTGAGGGGTGGGATCAGGTCCAGAGATTTCTTTTCTGTAATTTATTTTTGGTTCTGTGACACTAAAATAGGTTAGTAAATATTGATCTAGGCTTCTGTCCAAAGTTATCATTACCAAAATGTGTTCCATGGTATACTAGTCTGTGGATATGTTCCCACTCCACCTTCCCCCCATAAAAGCCTCCTGTCAAATAAATTTGAGATATTATACACACTATACTTTCATATTGAAGATTTACTTTGCAGCAATTTGAAAATTGGTTTTCCATCCTTTTTTTTTTTTTTTTTTGAGTCACTCTAGAGACCAATGTTTCAAAGTACAAATTGTGCTACACACTTCAGTAGGGAAACTACAGAAGTGATTCTAGAAAGGTACTTTGGGGTCAAATCTAGAATGTTTAAATGACTAGATACAGAGGTTCAATTTAATTATGTGGCCTAATAGGGTACCATTTAAAGAGAGAGGAGTGATGAAAGTGATGTTTCCTCCATCAGTTTACAAAGAGATCTGTAGAGGAAGAGACTTGCTCTAGAAAGATCCCAGGAGGTTACTGTAATAACTGAAGTCCTTTATTAATTTGATCACATCCAGACATCAATATAAATATTTAACATAGTATCTACTGATTAGCCAGATTTTGAGTGGATTGGTCCATTATAAGCTATTGCATTCTATTCTTTCAAAGATTTCTCACTCATCCTCCTGCATTTCACTCCCACACTCAGACACACTGCTGCACTGCTCTGACTGCTTTAGTTGCAATTTATCCCATGGTGTGAATGAAATGCCTATACCTCAATTTCATTGCTGGCCCTAGTTTCCCAATTTCGAGATCATTTTCTCTTCTTATTGATTTTAGAGTAGACAGAAGAATTTATTAGGATCAATTTTATCTATTGCTTTCAGAATTTTGTAACCTCAATAAGGTCATGAAAGGTTAATGCTTTTTTATTAAAATGAATAAGCCCAATTTCCTCAAACTTTTCTCTCAAATAACATCATTGATTCTGATACACTGTGTGCTCTGCTCCCTCAAGGGTAATTATGCCACTGAGTGGCTATATGCCAACTGGTATTTTACAACATGTTTCAGCCATGTCCAGAATCACACAAAGATTGCTCTTGTTTGAATGGAATTGCTCTAATAGCATATCTGCTATCTTTTTATCCATGCATTAGGCTTTGGGTTCATGGGTATTATTGCAACTATAAAATAATTTTCCTCTGTCAAGGTTATTAGCTTAAGTCCCATTTAGCTGAAATTAGCAGATTTATTTCTCTAATCTTTGGATCATAACTGTCTTTCCCTGAATAGTGTATCAATTTCCTTCTTATCTGACAAAAAATTTCACATGCTTTGTTGCATCCTCATTATTTAAGATACATTGCAAGGGTGCCATTTTTAAAGTCATGCAATTTTTGTAACTTTATGGTAAGATATTTTAATTGTAATAATCATTTAAAAGTAAAATATGGAAGAGAATTAGAAATGATCAATTCTATGAAAATATTTTTAATGTAAAATAACAGAGTATTTATGGCTCCAGTTTTAGGCAAGTGCCCTCAAACATTATTCAAGCTCAGTTGTTTTACAAATTAAGGGATTATGAACTAGTAATAATACAGCACAAGGTAGGAAACTACATATTATGTGTCCAAAATCTGTGCCAAGTGATTCTCATAATTTTGCCACAAATGCTGCCTCTGTTTCCTTCCCCCATGTAAACTCTGCTTTCAGTAACCATGAAACCATGTAAGATTGATGGCTAAAAGATATGATGGTAAGAAGAGGTGTTTTTAAAAGAAGTCCTAAAGTTTTACTTTAACTGTTTCACATCTTTATTAAGATCCATCCTCATTCTGCTGGAGCCTCAATTTAAATGTACTTGGGGAAATTTTTCATATTTGATAATGTTTTCTAGCAAATATATTAGTAAAATATGCTCAAGTTCAGATAACTTTTAACCTTTCTTTAAAAATTTAGCTATTTCTCAAAATGAGCTTCAAGGAATTTTTAAATGCCACAGGCCAATTGTAGGAATAAATAGTTCAATTATCTTTCCCATGGACTAAGAAGCTATTTTGCATGTGTGAAAAGTATTGGTCTTCAAATACATTATGCAATTAGAGTGAAAATAAATGAAATAACAGATACAAAGCAATATGCTTAATTTGCAATTTTAGATAAACTGAATTTTTCTTACTTTATATACCTTACTTATTGAGTCCAAGGAGAGTAAGAAAAACAGCAAAAATATGGCTATATGTTTATTCTTTTTTAAGGCCAAGCCTCCTTGAATTTTAACTCATTGAGTTAAATAACTTATTCAATAGAAGGATGAATAAACAAATATCTTGTTGCATTTTAACATCTTAGGTTTATGGCCCGATGCTACCATCTTGAATTGCAGTGTTCACTGCATTTCTTCTGCACATGGTCTACTGAGCTGAGGTGCTGGGCACAGCCATTTTGCATGAGGAATTCTGGTCTGAAGCACCAGGTGCAAGGTCTCTGCATGCTGCACCCTATTAGCAAGTGAAACTAGACTAAGCACAAAGGAAATGAAAAAGTTTTCTAGATTTTGGTCATTCTAATAAAGACAAGATAGTGAAGTAGAAGGACTTGAGCTCACCTCCTCCCATGAAAACACCAAAATCATAACTAACTGCTGAACAACTATTGACAAAAAGAACTGGAACCTACCAAAGAAGACATTTTACATCCTAAGACAAAGAAGACACAATGAGATGGTAGGAGGGTCACTTTTGCAATATAATCAAATCCCATCCCCACTGGATCAGCAACCAACAAACTGGAAAATAATTATCTGCAGAGGTTCTCCCACAAGAATGAGTGTTCTGAGCCCCTCATCAGGGTCCCCAGCCTGGGGGTCTGGCAATGGGAGGAGGAGCCCCCAGAGTATTTGGCTTTGAAGGTCAAAGGGGCTTGAGTGCAAGAGCCATGCAGGACTGGGGGAAACAGAGACTCTACTCTTGGAGGGTGCACACAAGTTTTAACATGCCCTGGGATCCTGGGCAAAGCAGTGACTCCATAGGAACCTGGGCCAGACCTACCTGTAGGTCTTGGAGGATCTCCTGGGGAGGCAGAGGTAGGCTGTGGCTCACTGTGGGGGCAAGGACCCCCATAGCAGAGGCCCCAGGGAATATGCATCAGCCTGAGCTCTCCTGGAGGTTCCATTTTGGCACCAAGACCTGGCCCCACCCAATAGTCTGTAGACTCCAGTGCTGAAACACCTCAGGCTAAACAACTAACAGGATGGGGACACAGCCCCACCCATTAGCATACAGACTGCCTAAAGTCTCCTGAGTGCACAGCCACCTCTAACACCCCTTGACATGGACCTGCCTGCTAAAGAGATAAGACCCAGCACCACCCTCCAGTGGACAGGCACCACTCCCTCCCACTAGGAAGCCTGAACAAGCCTCAGGACCAACCTCATCCACCAGGGGACAGACACACACCACAAGCAAGAGGAACTACAAACCTGCAGCCTGAAAGATAGAGGCCACAAATACAGAAAGTTAGACAAAATTAGATGTCAGAGAAATGTGTTCCAGACAAAGGAACAAGGTAAAACTCCAGAAGAACAGCTAAGTGAATTGGAGATAGGCGATCTGCCTGAAAAATAATTCAGAGTAATGATAATAAAAATGATTCAAGATCTGGGGAAAAGAATGGGGGCACAGACTGAGAAGACACAAGAAATGTTTAACAAAGACCTAGTAGACTTAAAGAACAAACAAACAGAGATGAACAATAAAATTGAAATGAAAAATACACTAAAATGAATCAATAGCAGAATAAATGAGGCAGAAGAACAAATAAGTGATCTGGAAGACAGATTGGTGGAAATCACTGCTGTGGAACAGAATAAAGAATAAAGAATGAAAAGAAATGAGGACATCTCAGAGAACTCTGGGACAAGATTAAATGCACCAACATTCACATTATAGGAGTCTCAGAAGGAGCAGAGAGAGAGAAAGGGCCTGAGAAAATATCTGAAGAGATAATAGCTGAAAACTTCCCTAACTTGGGAAAGGAAACACTCACTCAAGTCCAGGAAGCACAGAGAGTCCCATACAGGATAAACTCAAAGAGGAACATGCCAAGACATATATTAATTAAGCTGACAAAACTTAAAGACAGAGAAAGTATTAAAAGCAACAAATAACATACAAAGGACTCCCTATAAGGTTATCAGCTGATCTTTCAGCAGAGCGGAGTGACTTGATTTATTTAAAGTGATGAAAGGGAAAAACCTACAACCAAGAACACTCTAGCCAGCAAGACTCTTATTCAGATTCAATGGAGAAATCAAAAGCTTTATAGACAAGCAAAAGCTAAGCAAATTTAGCATCACCAAACCAACTTTACAACAAATGCTAAAGGAACTTCTTTAGATGGAAAAGTAAAGGTCACAAACAGAAACAAGAAAATTACAAATGGAAAAACTCACTAGTAAAGGCAAATATACAATAAAGACAGAAAACCATCCACACAAAAATATGGTATCAAAACTAGCAATTGTGAGGAGAGTTTTACATCAGGATATAAGAAATGCATTGGAAATTAAACATTTTCATTCAGTCCAAAATAATCTCTGATTTTCCTTGTGACTTCATCTTTGATCCTTACTTTAGAAAAGTGTTGTTTCATTTCCAACTATTTGGATATTTTCCAAATTTTTTTTCTTTTCTATTATTAAATTCTAGTTTAATTCCACTGTGATTTGAAAATAAACTTTGAAAATTTCAATATTTTAAAATGTGAGGCTTGGTTTACGGCCCAGATTACGGTCCCCCTTGGTAAATGTTTCATGTCATTTAAAAACATGTGTATTATATGATTTTTGATATAAATTAGATCTGATGGATTAATGGTGTTATTTGACTCTTCTATATCTTACTGACTACTGGTTCTATCAATTATTGAGGAAGAAGTATTGAAATCTACAACAATCATTGTGGCTTTCCATACTTTTTTCTTTCAGTTTTATCAGTATCTTATTTACATTTTTACAAGATATTACATGATGTGTTTTAATTAGGATTTTTATATTTTATTGAATAATTGACCCCTCTATCATTAAGAAGTATCCCTAATTATCAGTTGCTGTATTCCATATTTTGAGGTCTCCTTATTATTAATTTAACCATTTTAGCCCACTTTTAATGATTGTTTTGATGGTATGTCTTTTTACATCTTTAACTTTTAGCTTTTCAATATCTTATAATTAAAATGTGGTTTTGCAGATAGCATATTTTTGAGTATTTTGATACAAGTCTACAATCTCTAATTTTAATTAGACTGTTTATATTTACATTTAACACAATTAACCATACAGTAGGATTTAAAACATACTATATTGCTGTTTGTTTTCCATTAGTCCCATCTGTTCTCTTTATTTTACATTTTTCTGCCTCCTAAGGATTAATTTTTATGATTTTTTTCTATATTTTTGGTTTTTTGATAAACCTCTATGTTTTAATATTTTGGTGATTCTTTTAAGATTTACAGTAAACTTCATTAAACCATACAGCCTGCATTCCAATATTAGTATATACTCAGTGTTGAATTCTGTTTTATTTCTTTGACGATTTTGTATTTTATTTCTAATATTCATTAAAGTTACACTTGCAAATTAGACTTATACTTTCAAGGTTTGTTTTTAAATTGTTTTAAAAGTGTACTCAAATAACCTACTTCAAGGTAATTTTTAAATACTATATCATTACAATATCTTTTCTAAATTTCCCGCTACAAGGTGTAATATCTCTTCCTTTGAGTGACCACTACATTTCACACTCAGAAGATTTAAAAGCTGAAATAAATTATATTGATAATTGTATGCACATAACAAAACAAGCTGAAAAAGATAAATTGAAGTAGTGAAGATGGAATCAAAAGTTGTTTTATCTAGTTCCCAGTTTAAAATTCTATTTAATTGATGATTTTCTTTTTTTATCATACACTCTGTTTTTTATCATACTAGCTGTTTACCGGTTGTTCTTAATACCTCTTGTCTATCCATGTGTCATCCCACACACACTTATATGTATAATTAGTGATTTTTAAGGGCCTAGAAGTTAGAGATACAAATAAATTTTTCATTGTATCACATACATATCTATATCTATATCCATATCTATATCTGTATCTATATCTATCTGTATATCACTGGAATCAGGCAGTTATTACCTGGTGCCATTCCTTCCAAGGGAATCAATGCATATTAGATGCATGTTAGTTGACCTGAACAACTAAATGAAGAAGATGGAGAACTTTAACAATTATTATTTAGATGAAAAATTACAGTCAAAACTGTATACATTTTGTTCCCACCTTCCTATCAAATTGAAAAAAATGTAATTATTACATATTATGCTTGTACACATACACATACACACACTTTTATTACAAATAAAACTAACTTCTAACTTTCTGCCACAGCATGTTTAGTTAAGATGTTTTCTCACCATGTAAATTATATCTGTTATACAACTATTATTCTTGAATATGACTTTGTATTGTGCCTATGATTAATCTGATTTTCATAATTTATTTGCTATTCAATTATGTTTATCTAACTGACTTTTTTTTATCTCTTGATATTTTCAATTAAATTCCTGAAGTGAGGAATGGAAGATGAAAATTACAGCAAGCAGCAGTCTCTCTAGATTAGAAGAGCCCTTTGCAGTAAAGTGCATATTACTTTTTTCAGGATTATATTCAATGAGTCATGGAAGGTTTCTTTCCTTAGGGAACTAGCTTTGTCTCTGATTTAAGTGGTTATTAGAGTATCAGGTGAGCATCGCTTCACATCTACAGTTCTGTTTTCATTTTATTTCACAGATGGCTTGGTTCATTCTGACACACAAGTAACTAACTGAATGCAAACCTGCCTCTCTCTCAAGGTGAACTCACAGGTAGGCAGTGCTTAGGAAGAATGTGCAATTCTGTGTTTTTTCATAGTAGAACACTTAAGAGGATGAATATCACACTCCATATGTATCTTCCAAGGAAATTCATTTCTTTCTGCAAGTCCACCATCTTATTTACACTGTCAGCTGGACTGATACTTCTCCTTATTCTTTGTGTGCCCTCTTCTCTAAAGCACACCACTCTTCAATACACAGCCTATTTCTTGCACTGAATTGGTTGAGAATGGGAAGGACAAGGATGTGGAGAATGAGGCTGTGAACTGAAAGAGAGAAAGATAGTACCAAGATCCTTCTAAATCTATGAGTTTCCCCTCCAAGATCCTATTCAAGTCACTCCTGAAAGCCTTCTATTTTCTACATTTGATTGCCAGGCATCCAGGCAAAGTGTTTTCACACTTTTAGACTAACAGGCAGGTTGACACCAAGATGCCTCAAATTTATGTGTGCTTCCAAACCACAGAAATGGGGAGGATAAAACATAGGAGAAATCAATATAGATCGAATGAAGTATGTATATACCACAGAACCCTGTGCATTGCCTCATTTCCTTTAAACCTATTCCTTCTGTTCCCCTGCCCTTCCAATGCTTTTGAGACACAGGTGGTTCATGCCATCCGCAGTTCTGTGTAAGTGAGTGAAAATCATTTTTGGCTTCTTAAAGGAGAGTTAATACCCTCTTCCTCAAACCTAGACCACAGACTATTAAAAAAGGGGACAAAGCACATTGAAGGGTAGGAAATAGGGGAAGAAAAAAAAACCTACAAAATTTCTGGGTTTAGGAACACCAACCCATAATACCACATGGTCATTCCAGTTTTCCTCTTCATTTTTAAAATTATACTACCATTTCTGCATGTGCAAGGTACATACATCATATAAAAGCATGCATCTGGCCCAACTGTTACTCCATGCTTGTTAATGGTGGCAAATAAGCGTCTGAAAAATAAACCATTGTGTTTATTTAGTTGCTTGTTGTTTTCCAAGAAGTTCTTCATCTGACCCAAGATACAGTCAAGAGTAATGTATTGGATGCATTCGTAAATGCTGGAATCAGAATTTCTGAGTTTATAAGTAGTTTCTGCAATTCAACATGTGTTCGGCCTTAGGAAGTTATTTAATCTTTGTATACTTGAGAGTAAAATGGGAAAATAATTGTACCTACCTCCTATGGTTTTTACTAAGCTTAACTGAGTAAATAATATGTGTAAAATATTCAGAAATGTTAGCTATTATTACTTTTATCTGATTAAAGTCAAGTGGTAGATAAGCAATACTCTATTAGGTCCTTCTTTCTGAGAAAAAAAATATAGTTATAGCTATATTAAGTATCTTGTTGCTAGTGGCATTATAAGAGCTTATTTCTAATACTCTTAGAGCTTATGTTTGTTATAAATTGTTTATGAAGTTAAGTTCTCAGTCTTACACTTCTACATTATGTTCACAATAAAATATTTTCTTGATATGATTGACTTTGGGTGCTTCAGGTATTCTTGATGGCTGTAATAGTCTAGTCTGATGGCCAATATAGGTGATAATAATAATTAATCCTAAAACATCAACTTGTTTCAACTGAAAGTGGCTCCATGTCGTGGCAAATTTAAAAAAAGCTAAACTTTCTGTAAAAGACACTGAATAAATCACTTTCCTGGCAGTGCAACTATCCATGTATAGAACTAAGATTAAAAATTAGATATGTTATCTCTTGTCACTGTTGGCAGCTTCAATTCCTCACCTCTTCACCTGTGGGCTGAAACACAACATTGTTGATAAACAATTTCCTCATTTCTGAAGGCTTTATATTGCGATGGCATGTCAGGTTCAGTCCTTTCAGAAAGTTAATACTTTGAAGTTGGGCTTCTACATGCTTTTTAAGTATCACTTTTGTCTATAGCACTTTTGAGCACCCTCTTCAGTTTATCATCAGCAGACCAACTGTTCAGCTTTCTGCTGTCATTCTTTCACATTGCCCAGTTAAACAAAACTGAATTTTCTTCCTTTTTTTAATGATATTTTCAATGTGAATGACCTTATTGCTGAGAAGCTTGTCTTGTCACTTTATACTACATCCTGAAAGAAGTAAGAACTATTGAAAATTTCTACAAATATCCACTCAGATATCTGCAACATGTTCAAAAAGATGTGCAATTAAATTCAATTATTTTTAAACTTTTAGACTGCTCTCATCATTAACACTGTATTTCAGATTGGGAGCTATTGATTACATAAAATTTGCACTTACGGATTATTCTACATATTTGGGGTTGTTAAGTAACAAATTTCCAAGAAAGGAAGGAAAGGAAAGGAAAGGAAAGGAAAGGAAAGGAAAGGAAAGGAAAGACAGGAAAGAGAAGAGACAAGAAAACAGAAAGAAGGGGAAGAACCTCCCTCATATAAGTCAGCACAATCTGAAGTGATGAAAATATATATCATTCCCAGCAGTATGTGTCTTTTCGCTAGATTTTTTGGTGAACACGCTTTCTCCACTGGTAGTTCTGATGGTGAGACCATCTGTATTCTAAGTTCACTAATTATTACTTTGATAGACACCATGCAGCACATACGGGGGAAAGTTTTCATGACCAGACCACTTTTCAGTCCTCTCATTTGAACTCTATTTGCTGGATCTGGCCTTGCCTCACTTTTCAAAACCAAAGAGAGTATTTTATAGAGCTCTGTAATCACTACTGAATGACTAGCTACTAATATGATGTTGATTTTACTTCTCAGTTCTGATAAATGGGCCTCTTTCCCGAGCTATTTTTTCATTGTGTCAGAACTGCTCTTATAGCTACTCTTTGGCCTAGATATTTGTAGTATATATCCATTCTTACAACCTCTAAAAATCCATTGACCAACCCATACTGAGGATTTCTGTTAATTATGCCAATCTTCCTCTCAAGGACTGAAGTCAACCCTAGATGCAATCTGATGTCTTCAATATTAATGTTCAGATAATAGGTAGTTAGAAATTTTGCTCCCTTGACTGCAGTTCCATGATTGGCATTTTCCTCACATGCTAATAAATTAATGTGAAGTGGAGCTTAATCTATGACAAGTAATCCAAAATTCTCTTCTTGCAGAGATGTTGCAGTAAAATGAAAGAGATAAATTAAAGAGACACATAATTACATAATATAGAAAAGAGTTAAGTGAGAGTTCCAAAAGTGTTATGGGAAAAGTTAGGAGGAAATGGGAGGATAAAAATATGCCAAACTATTTGGTTTCCAGAAGGCTTCAAAAGAAGCAGTGTTATTTGCATGTAACGCATCCCTTTGATTAACTGGGCTTAAAAAAAGGAAATTCTAGATAAAAGAAACAAACTTTAAGAAAGCATTGATAAAAGAAAAGGGAAGCAAGTTTATAACAGTAAATTTAGTTGGGTTGTCTGAACTTTATATAGTATATGACTATTTCAGTTTAAATTAAGACCTAAAATATAAGTTGGGAGCTGATTTGCGGGTAAGTTTGTGAAAGTCCAAGTTTAATTTGAAATCACAGGTCAGTTGCCTTTTTCTTTCCCTCATTCATAATTGAAATCTAACATAAATGCCTTCTCAAAAAAAGTAGCTGAAAATAAACATACTGGTTGAGGAAGTAGTGTGTCTATTTGCATCTCTCATTTCTGCAAATGATGTCCTGTGACACCTGTGACTGAAAGCCATGTGGCTTCACAGAGAGGTGTTTGAGAACCATGGCTTTACTATGTGAAGGACTTCAAGTGATTCTGAATCGAACAGGCCTATGGGCAGCAGCTTTTTTTTTTTTTTCCCAATGTTCCCAGAAGAAAAATGAAGAATAAAACAGGTCAGTGGCTTCGGGCAAAATCAAAGATGGTCCTGGCTCTGGAATGTAGACCAATATTTATTTTGCACATCTGCCTTTATAGTTAAAGCAGAGAAGTGTATGTTCAATTTCTAGAAATGTAGAACAACCTTCCTACAGGGTGTTTCACAAAGGGTGAAACCTTTCACAAAGGGTGTTTGCTAGAGATCTTTTAAAAATTTTGAACCCTTGAGACAGGATTTTCATAACATAAAGTGTATCTGTTACTCAGTGCTGATGAATTCAACTGAAAATTGAGAAATTAGAATGCCAGCAGATCTGATGAAACTGGCTGATGTATTAGGCAATAGGATTTATAATCACCATACATAGCTTTGCAATACCTTTAGTCCCTTTGTACTCATAGAACCAAAATTCCTGATTTCATCAGTATTCCTGCATGAAAAATAATGGACTCAGACACAAACATAAGTTAAAATGCATGTTCAGTTCAAATACAGAAATAAATATGGCAATAAACACAAGCCTGGACCTCAAAAACTGAGAAGGTTGTTTCCGTAAAGAGAGTGTGAGGAAAAGCATAAGAAGGAAAATTTGAGGTTGCTTAGTTGCAAAAACGAAGTTGGAAGGATATCATCAACAGCAACTACACGTGGGGTGGGGAAGCAATCACAGGCTTTGTACTAAGTGTAAGGTAGTCAGAAACGGAAGCCTTCCTGTTTGCCTTATTCACAAAGGGAGAGGCACAACATAAACATTTCCACCAGTTATCACAAGAACAAACCTAGACAAGAGGACAATCCTTTGTACCAGCTCTGTGTATGCATAGTATATACTGTATATGCATTCTGTACATACTGTATACACATACATGTAGTGCTATAATCCAGACAGGTGGACATATAGACAGATAGTGAATTCATAATCCTCTAAAGTTTGCTGTGTTCAGCTGTGTACTTTACTTTGTGTTAGTTTGTTGTTACTTGATCATATAAAACATAAACTTGCTGAGAAACATCATCCAAAAGCCAAGATAACTTCAGTATTATGTCACCAGTTCTTGAGAGAGCAATCTGGTATGAGCTAATTTGCTTTACAGAAACACAGATCATAAAATCAGATAGGATACATAACACGATATAAATTTCTTTTATTGATTTCTGGAACCATAGTGGCCACATTCCATTAAAAAATTTTGATGCCCATTAAATTCAGTTGATAACTGTGAGCTCTGCATGAACATAAATGTTAGGTCTCTATAGCATTTTCAGAAACCATCTTTTATTTTCACTAAATTAACATAATCTCAAGCCACTTAATTTCTGTCAGACCCCAGTTTTTCATGCTAAAATGGGGAAAGTAAGAGAAACAATATCAATAATAGGTCACAGTAGTAAAAATATGTTCTAGATACTTTATATTCATTTATTGCATTTTTAATCTTCACAACAATTCTATGAAGTAGGTGCAATGGTTCATTTCACAGGGTAGATACCAAACTTACAGAGGGTAAAATTCCTCAGTGCCATCTTACTTTTCAGAAATAAAAAACCCTTTTAACCACACAATGTTTACATAATGCAAAAGGAAGTATTGTCATGTCCTCTTCTGTAGCTTTGTAGTTAGCTTCTCTCTCCCTTTTCTCCTTAATGACTCTTTCAGGAAGGAAAGATAGAACACTGGGGCTTCTAGAACCAGCGTGAGTGAGGTAAAAGGCTTCTGTTCCAAGATTTATTTTACAATCTGGACCAGTTACCCTAGAGATTATCCCAAGAGACTTCTAGTTTTCAAAGTTGGAAACCTGTCAAAGTAATTAAGATGACCTTCCAGAACAGAATAAGGGATGCCTTGGTACCTTGAAAGGTAGAAGAAAGTGGATGAATCCTAGAGGAAGAAGATTCCCCAAACTGGAAACAGTGAAGAGGGCATAGACTGAGTGCATGTTGACACATGAATACTAAATACTAGGGATTTAAAAGCATAAGCAAAAGCCATCAGGGAACAAAGTTACCAGTAAGGTAACTTTTATAGAGATGCTTTAATTTTCTATTGCTGCCGTAACAAGTTAGCACAAATTTAGTGTTTTAAAACAACACAAACTTATTATTTCACTGTTCTGGAGGTCAGAAGTATGACATGGGTCTCACTGATCTAAAATCATGAGGTCAGCAACAATGTGTTTCTTCCTAGACTTCCAGGGGAAAATCTGTTCCCTTGCCTTGTTCAGATTCTAGAGTCTGCCTGCATTGCTCAGCCTATGGCCCCTTCCTCCATCTTCAAAGCCAGTAGCTAGTATCTTCAATTTCTCTCTCTCTCTCTCTCTCTCTCTCTCTCTCTCTCATTCAGGTTCTGACACTAACTTTTCTACCTCCCTATTCTACATTTAAGGGACTCTTAGGATTACATTGGGTCCATCCACATAACTTAGGATAAACTATTTTAAGATTAATTGTTTAAAAACTTTAATTCCAAATGTAAATCCCTGTTGAAATGTAACAGGACATATTCACAGGTTCCAAGGAATAAGGCATAGACATCCTGAAGCAGGAACATTATTCTGCTGTCCACAATGAGTAATCTGGAATTGGGCAAGATTCTACAGCAGTAGCTCTTTATACCAAGGATAGTATTTCAGGGTGCTTCCTATTTTTTCCTGGATCACTTAATCCTTAGGCTTGGACAAAGAACATGGAAGGAAGAGAATGCCTTAAAAAATCCATGGAAACTTTGATATATATGACTTCCAATCTAGATCTAATTTGTTGTAAGAAAAAAACAAAGACATGACATTTCTTGGTTTAAGTATAGTGGAACAATTCAAGTCTGCTTATAAAATTTTTATTTGTGACCTCAGCCTTGTCTACAACTACTCCTTCATTTACAATACCAAGGAGAGTTCTCAAGTGTGTTTTATGGAATATCTAGTTTTTCAAGGAATTAAAGATGTTTTTGACCCTGCAGTTTTGAGAATAAGTATGTTAGAATATTGTTTGAAAATCAGCTTCTTGAAAACCAGTAAAATGCACTGGAAAATTTACTGGATATCTACTTTGTACAAAGGAAATTAAGACTAAGAAAGATTAAATGCTTTTCTGAGATTGAGGAGTAAGTTGCAGAAATGGCATTCATTCAAAATTGATTTCTAGCAAAATCCATATATTTAAACATTATACTGTTCTCCCCCTAAATAGCCTCAAATCACCTCATTATAAGTAACATACCTCCATTTTGTTAAAAAAGTCTCCATCCCTTAGAGAGAGACTTCAGTTTGGGCCTTAGGAATCTATACTTTCAGTCACCTTTGGTATGTATTCTGCACAGGTAGTTTGAGATAATTTCGTTAGGCAGCACAATCTCCTGATTCCTGGAAAATGCAATTCTGCAGAAATATATCTCTACGTAATTGCATTGGAAGGGGAGCTTTTATAGAATTAAGATAACTGAAAGTCCCAGCTGTATCCACCATCCTCAGTTTTTCTAAATCCCCAATTCCAAGTGGAAACCCCAATGCATTAAAGGAAGTGCCCCACTCCACAGAGAGGGTTTGGCACTTTATAAAGGTAGCTGTCCCAACTATGGTACCAAGGTGTTATTTCTAAAACACATTTAGTTTTTGATACATGGTATCTCAAAGTAGCCACATCAAAGTGGCATGAAGCCAATTTTTCAGTCTCTCTGATAGGCCTGTTCCTGAGAGGCTGCCATCAAGCTGTCAATTTTACTATTTCCCCACTGTCATAGGCAAAGTCGCATTGCCCACTAAGGAAAACAATCCCCAAACTACAAAAATTAATGTTCTCTTTACACTGCTGTCACAAATGAATGGATTTTCAAATAGAAATTATACAAGGAAAATTGCTTTCAGAACAAGACCACATTCTGCAAGAAAAATGTCATGCCACTGTTTATTTGTCTGACCAGTGCATAAGCTTCTAGAAAATAGAGTTTATTATAGAGAAGTATGATGGGCCTCTCACAGACAGTACAGCAAGAGCACTGTTAGAAAAAATGTTGCTTGGTCAACACAAAGCAATTACTTGTCAGGGAGACTATTGTAGATGGAACGATATTCCTCTGTTAGTCTTGATTTTATGACTAAATTGTGAGGTGTTTTAGTCTTTATTACCAACAGTAAAATATAAGTAAGCTTGTTAAATTATGTTAATTATACATATCGGAATCCACAGGTATCTACTAATAAACATTCCTTGAAAATGTCAACAGCATACTTGTCTCCTTTTGTAAAAATGTTTTCTTGAATGTCAATATTAAAATACATTTTGTAGGATGACAATTAATTGCAGTTCTTGCATTAGGGAGAATTCTCTATCTCACACATGTTTTTTTCTTTTTTCTTTTCTTTTTTCCAGTGACTAACCAGACAAACTTATTTTGGTCTTATCTTCAAGTCTTAGATTGATAGGTTTTGTAACAAGGATATGGAGAGCAGAGGTCAAAGGTAATAAGAGGGGCAGAAAATTTGAAAACACCACCTTTAGACTTGTCAAGAAGTCCATCTGCAGCTGTTTATAATTAATTATTGGTCCATTTGGTTAAGCTAGACTTCTCAGGATGAATTTTTACTTGCCCCTCTCATACATCTCATATATCTAATTCCATTCCAACATTTATTAAAAAGCCAACATTTACCACTGTGCTAAATTCTTTTAGTCTTTTCCTTTTTATCTTCACAAGGAATTGATGAGGTAATATCATAGACTGAATATTTGTGTCTGCTCAAAATTCATATGCTGAATGAAACCTAATCCTCAGCCTGCTGGTATTTGGAAGTGGGGCATTTGGGAGATGATTATGTCATGAAGGCAGAGCCCTCATGAATCCCATTAGTGCCCTAATGAACAAGGTCCCAGAGAGTTGCCTTGCTCCTTATGTCATGTGGGGACATAGTGAGAAGATGGCTGTCCATGAGCCAGGAGGCAGGCTCTTGCCAGACACCAAATCTGCCTATGCCTTGATCTGTGTTTAGTGTTACTCAGGCCTTGGGATGCCTCACTGAAGAAACAGAGACAAAAAGAGAAAGTTGTTTGCAATGTAACTGGAAAATAAATTATTGTCATCAACTCCTGGCCATTAGTATAGGGGAAGAAGAAACATTAGATGTTAGAAGAGTGGTCAGGAGTGAATTGCAACAAATACTAATCTAGGACAATTTTGATATCCTTTCATGGTGTTTCCTTTTGACACGTTTTATAAAGTGGATTTATAAGTAAAATAGTATACTCAGTCTTAAGGTTTTTGATGAACATTGCCCAATTTTTTCTGTACAAGTTGGACTAAATTATATTCCCATCAGTAGCACACAAGATAACTCTATTCCCCCTTCCAAACTGGCAATATTGGTTATGTTCTTTTTTACAAAATGTAATTTGAAAGAAGTATGGTATGTCAATGTTATTTTTTAAATTTCTTTATATTTATGAATTTGTTTACCACTTAAAATTCTTTTGTGAACTCAAGTATATATAATTTTTGTGATTATATTTTTTCTTAAAATTTTCTAGTAGTATTTTACATATGTTACAAACTTTTATCCTGTCATGTAATTTGCAAGTTAATTTTCCAATTGATTTGTCTTTTTATTTTATAGCTTTCAGTCTATAACTGTTATTCCTAACAGCATATCTAAAATGTTCATTTTTACTTCATTCTTTCTTCTTTTGGTCTGATAATTGGAAGTGATTATTTATATGCAAAGAACAAAGATTCTATTATACTGTTTTGTTACATTTTTGTTTGGAGACAATTGGTACTAGTTCTGATCTACATAATTTACAGAGAGCATAAATATGTGTGGACATATTATGGGGGTCATTACAGTTTGCTTTCAAATCCACGTTTTACCTTTTATGTCATGCAAAATCTAGTCACTATATTCCTTTACCAACTGGCTTCTTACCTTAGTGGGCCAACTGGAGCCACTGGTAAGATGTTAGTATGTTTACTTCTCTATTTTCTCCACTTCTGTGAGTCTTTATCAAAAAGTAAATTTGTAATCTTGTTTTTGGTGTGTGTTTGTTTTTTATGTAAAGTTATTTCTTCCACACCACTAACAAAGGTTTCTCAAAGAGTATGAAATTTGGAGGACATCATGCTCTGGGTTCCAGAACTGACACAATTTTTTCACTCTTTGCATTTTTATTCTTTCAGGATACTGTCTTTAATCGAAGTCCTCCTGTAGAATTTTAATATTATGTTTAACAAAGAGAAGATGGAAAATTACTCATAGCTTTTAGAGAGATAAACTCACTTCTTTTCAATCTGCATTGCTTATAGGTATATTTTATCCATACTCAAGAATACTTGAAGTGGCATGATGGTCAGACTGGTAGGAAATAAGCTAGGATGTATTTTAACCAATTATCTGTGAACTAAGTTCACATTTCCTGTCCTTAAACTTAATTTTGCAAATGACATTTTTTTCCCCATCTAAAATACAACTATCCATTTAGCTATTTCCTGATTGTTCTCTGCACACTTATTAAAAGTGAAGGCTAGGCAGACATTGAAAAGAAAAAAAATAGAAAATTCTGAGGAGGCACCAATGCCTACATTACCAATTTAAGTTTTGTGCCAAGGTGTAAATTGCAGCTGCTGCATCTTCTGAAGTAGATAGTACCATTTTTTACTACAACAAAAGACTAGAGAAAAACAATTCACAAAGGTTGTTTCTACACAAAAACCTGAAATGTTAAGGTCAAGCAGGGCTCAAGGGAGGTAACAAACACTAACTCAAGTTGCATTCTTTAGTATACCTTATTTCTCTCCCCCCACCCCATGTATTTGGAAGCAAACTCAGATATCTTATTTTGACTTAATTTTATGTATACAGCACATGTGAGCCATATATCAAGAGGCTGATGGCTTTTAAAAAATTCCTAGATTCTTCAACAAATCATATGGATTACTAATTAATGTAACTATTTATTATTTCTTAGAGTGGCCAGCTCATGTAATATAACACTACTACTGTTCTCAGGAGCACAGGATACAGTGCGGAAGGCACTGTGGTAAATAAAGAGTCAAAAAACAAAACAAAAACCCTCAGATAAGTACAGTGACAGGCAAAGCATATCATATTTTGATAACTTGTAGGAAAGGCACCTAACATAGCCAACATCTTTGAAATCAGAGATGATTTTGCAAAGTTGCTGACATATGAATTAGCTTAATAAGAATGAGTGCACAGGTTTGCATGGGGTTCTCCAAGCCATACACACCACACACACCATACCCAACACATGCTTAGGAAAAGTAAATACCATAGGCAATTCCCAGGAGAGGAATGAATAGTTAATTATAAATTAAGCCTGAAGTTTGAGAGTAAAAATAATATAGCAGCAATGCTGGAGCATTAGATATGATGCTATGATGAAATACCTCATAAAACATTCTAATTGATACAGAAGATTTCACACAGGTGAGTGACATAAAAACCTTTCCATTTTAGAAGAATCTCGCTGATAAAATATGTACACAAGAAAGCAGAGTTATAGGCCAACAAATCTGATAACCCAGATGATACAGATAAATTTCTGAAAACATACAAGCTGTTAAGACTGAATCATGAAGAAATTGAAAAGTTGAACACACCAACAACCAGTAAGGAAATTGAATCAGTAATCAAAAACCTTCCCCTGAAATATAACACCAGGACCAGAAATCTTTACTGGTGAATTTTACTAAACATTTAAAGAAGAATTGATGCCAATATTTCTCAAACTCTTTCCAAAAATTGAAGAGGAGGGAGCACTGCCAAACTCATTTTACAAAGGCTGCATTACTCTGGTGCCAAACCAGACAAAAACATTATGAGAAAAGAAATTTATAGGATTTTATATGTTGAACACAGATGCAAAAATCTTCAACAAAATATCAGCAAATTGAGTTCAACAATACATTAAAAGGATCAAACACAATGATTAAATGGCATTCATTCCAGAGATGCAAGAATGGTTCAATATCTGCAAATCATTAAATGTAATACACCACATTAACAAAATGAAGGGTAAAAACCATATGATCATCTCAATTTATGCCAAAAAAGCATTTGATAAAATTCAACATATTTTTGGGATAAAATTCTCAACAAACTGGGTACAGAGGACATGTACTTCAACATAATAAAGGCCATATATGATAAACACACAGCTAACATAATATTCAGTAGTGAAACATGGAAAGCTTTTCTTATAGGATTAGGAAACAACAGGATGCCCATCCTGCCACTTTTATTCATCATAGTACTGGAAGTTCTATCTAGAGAAGTTAATTAAGAAAAGGAAATAAAAGGCACCAAAATTGAAAAGGAATAAGTAAAATTGTCAGTAGGTTTGAAGAAAATTGGACAAGCTCAAGTAATATTAAGAATTCAGAATTAATTAAGCTTTATTTAGGAGTGGAGAATTAAAAGAAGAAGATAAGAATGAAATCCTAAATTTTGCTTAGGAATCTTTGTAGATAGAGTGGCAATTCCATGTGATACTACAAAAGGATGAGGAAGTATTAAAGAAAGTTATATATAATAAATACAAAGAAGCTAAAATATATTAATATGGACAAAAAAAACAAAGAAGAAATAATTAGTTCATTTGAATAATTAACAGAAAGAACCATAGAAAAAAAACTTACAATGGTTAAAATAATTATACAAATATCTGAGATTAGATTAATTAGCAGATACACCTAGATAGACTTACAAATTTGAATGCTGGATCCAAATAAATTACCTAGAGAGGAGAAAAAAGAAAAATAAATGAAACTATGAAAAAAAGAGATTATGAAACACGGAAGATAGAGGAAGAAGGCCTAATGTGTATCTAATCAATGATGCAAAATGAGATAATACAGAGACTTCTAAAGAAGTATTAAGCACTAAGAAACTTCTAGAATTATTGAGGTAACCAATAATTAGAACTAGATTAGAATAATTCAACAAATACCAAGCAGGATAGTTTGAAAAAAACAAACCAACAAACCAACAGAGCTATGTATATCTTAGGGACCTATAAAAGATGAAGAGGGAAAAAAAGGAAGGTATTAAATTTACCAAAAAGAAAATGTAAATTACTTACAAATGAATGACCACTTGATGGATAATCTCTCAATTGCAATAATGGAGGCCAGAACAGAGAAATCATATTCTCAGCAAGCTGAGAGAAAAGAAATTGTCAACCTAGATTTTCATAAAGAGCAAAACTACATTTTATGCATGAAGGCAAAAATAAATATTTTCAGAAAACAAAGACAGTTTCTGGTGCTAAAGGAAAATCTTAAACTGTATCTTTTGGACACATGAAAAATTATTCCAGGTGGGAGAATTGATCTGCAAATAGGAACAGTGAACATAATGATAAATACAGGTAACTAGGTTGACAGAAGTACCTAAAGAATGATCATGTGACACTATGATACTAAGATTCAGGGGAGAGGATTTAAAATGACATACTGGACAACAATTGAAAAAAAAGTTTTGAAAGGCTGACAATAAAATTATTCTAATTTACTTGTACTGTCAACAATGTGAGTAAAAATCTTGGTACAGTTAAAGTTTCTTTAATTAAATATTCATGTTAAAATAGCTAGGGTTATTAGGAGACTATTAGGGTAACAGTTTCTAACTTCCAAAAAAGTGAGAAGAATAAATGAAGTGAGAAAAAAAGGGAGGGGGCCCCCTTAATCTGTAAAAGTAAAAGGCAAGAAAGAAGAGAAAGTGGGCACTGGAAAGAATATAATAAAATAATAGAAATAAAACTGAATATATCAGAAATCACAGTTAATGTAGATGTAATAACCTTTCCAATTTTATCAATAAAGTTTCAAACAGAGCACTTATGAGAATTTCAAGAGGGTTTATTTATAAATGAAGCTTTACAAAATTGTATATGAGCATAAGGGAAGCTAGAGGAATAGTGCAGTTACTAGAATCTGGTATCTTTGAAACTCTTATTACCTGTAAGTGCAAAGGTCTAGGGGTGGGAACCGTTAGTGCACAGAGTTATGCTGAGGAGACCTCTTTGAGTGTTCTCCAGGGTGATCTTTCAAGGAGGCAGCCAAGCGACTAAACACCTTGACTTCATTCTCCTCATCCCCCTGTGATTACTAGACTTCTTCACTGACTAACTAGAAACCAGTAGTCAAGAACTTGTGCGCAGACTCCACAAAGATCATCATTCCAATATGGAAAATGGGAGGAAAAGGATGGAGAGTAAGTCTAAAGAGGCAAAAGAGCTGTAAATTTTTTAAATGTCTGATTTAATTATTTTTAGAATTGTTAACTGCACCTTGTTAGAAAATATTGCTTGCTTAATACTTAATAAATTGTATTTCTGTACATTACAATAAAATATTAAAACAAATTTGTAGAACCCATCAGATAACATAACAATTAAAATTTATTTCTTCATAAAATGCAGATATGGCAGAATGTATTTCATGCTAAATGTGGTCTGCTTGACAATTGAAAGCAAAAGTATCTGACATTTCAATAAGTTTCAGTAACCATCAATAAAATAGGCTCCATGGATTAAAGGTCCAACAGAAAGCAGCTTTGACTAAAGTCCAGTGAGTTCTTTTCAGTCCAATGATATTATGTCAAGAGCACTACCTCCTTTGCTGTCTTTGCCCTGTGCCTCTCCCATGCTGCTCACATAGGGACTATTCGTTGGGCCAGATGTACAACTGGCTTTTGAGGATGAGGTGAGACTATCCAAAACTGTAAGACAGTAATACTGTTGGGGTTCAAAGAGAAAAAAATCCAAACCTGGCAAACCTAAGGACATGAGTGATATTGGAGTATAACAGAATGGTGCCATGTAGTCTCACAACAACACTGGAGAAGAGCAAGATAAACTGAAGTCACACCAGGAATCACTAGAGAAGATGGTGTGTTGCATTTACAAAAACACTTTAGGTTCAAATGCTTTGTGTTTCCCACATAAAGTTTCAGGTTTTTTGTTTGTTTGTTTGAGTCAGGAGAGTCTTTCTCCACCAGGAGATAATGTTAGACCAATAACATTGCCTATCTTCTTTTCCTTGCCTCATTGGCCACTGAATAAGATTTATTAAGAAGGCTTGGACTTTTTATGCTTGTGCACTGTTGGCTGGCTATATGCATAGCTTTTGTCTTTAATTTCTTCTTGGAATTTAATCTCATCAGTATAAGAAAAGTCATTGAGAATCTCCACAAAGACCCAATTCAGCATTAAAGGCAATGTGGCACAAATTCAGGTAGGCTTCTTATTCACTTACAGACAAATGGCAGTATCCAAACAAGGCACACCCATGCAAGCCACTGCACCATATGGGACTATCAGCCCCACTTTTTCTAAAAGGCACATTAGGTACCCCCAAAGGTGATGATAGCACTGCATTTCTCTTTAATTAGTCACCTGAGTATATTAGTGGTCTCAATGTATTAGTTTACAAGGGCTGCTTCTGGAGGCTAGAAGTATGAGATCAAAGTGACAGCAGGTTTGGCTTCTCCTGAGGTCTCTCTCCTTGGCTTGCAAACAGCTGCCTTCTCCCTGTGCCCTCATATAGTCTGTCTTCTGTTCCTGTGCACCTTGATGCTTCTTCCTGTTCTTAGAAGGACACCAGCCATATTTGATTAGGGTCCTACCCTTATGACCTCATTTAACCTGAATTACCTTTTTGAAAGGCCATATCTCTAAATATAGTCATGTTGGGAGTTAGTGCTTTAAGATGAATTTTGGAGGACCACAATTCAGTCCATAGTAGTTTTTAAGAACTATTCATTTTTTAATCTCTATGACAAAGAGCTGACATGAACTGTTGTATAAGATTTAAAGGCATGGAATAAATCTTTACAATTTTTTTGCCCTAGAAGTGGATATCTGATTTAGCCCAACTGAAGATAACCTAACTAGTTGTGTCATAATCAAAAATGTCTAGGGCTTTTTCACTTCGAGTGTTCAACAGCCTTGCACCCCCATGCAAAAGAAAGAAAAAGAGTTTCCTCTTTACTTTTATACACAGCTGTTGAGGTAATAATCTTCTTGAGGGAGATTTGTCTATGCTAGGCAGTCTCAGTGAATTTGGACTCTGTAATCTCTCACTGGAAATAAATATCTCTCAAATTTATTGAGGAATCAGAGAAAAATGAAATGAAATGAAATGAAAGTACATAAAATATCAATTGAAATAGTTGAATATGCTTTGAACTGAACTGGAAGGGCTCAAGAGAACAGGAAGGTCATAAAAGTCTTGCCTTTTCAATGGCCCATCAGGATAGACAGGAGTTTGGAAGCATGGCATCTCAAATTTGGCTTGTATTTTGAAGCTGCACTGAATCCATAGCAGAGGAAGGAAGGTGACGCCAGACTGAAAGGTCTCAGCCCAAACCAGCCAAGGTATACCAGCAATGAAGCCCTGCCCATAGTGAAACCCAACACTTTCATTGTGGAAAAATCAGAAAGTTCATCAACAGTCTGTGAGTATTTGCATCTACACAATGCTCTCATTTTCAAATAAACCACCACTCTTTAACAAACTCAGCGTCTTCATCTATACATCCTGCTTGTGTCCACTTCCACTGTGACTAGCAACACCTGATTATTAGCTCAGAGAGGCAAAACTGGGAAACCACATTCCTCAACTCTTGGAAATCAGCAGGTTTCTAGCACCAGAGGCTCCCCCTGCACTTGGACAGCCCTTGGACACCACTTACAGCCCTGACTCCTACTGCATGTGTGGTATTACTGACCCAAGTCCAAATTAGAATTTTTAAAATAACTTCCACTTGTATTCTCAATATAGGAAACAACTTTAAACATTAAAGGAATGGAAAAATTGGGAAAACAATGAATGGAAAAATATGTAACAGGCAAATAGCCAAAGAGAGATCATGTATCTACAATAATCAAACAAAATAGACCTTGCAGCCAAAAGCATTTCTAGAAATAACCAGGTTTACTCCATGCTGATAACAAGCTTGATTCACCAGGGACTATAAAGACCTACACATGTATACACACACCATAGCCTTGAGATAGATGAGCTAAAAATAGAACTTCAAAGGGAAACTGACAAGGCATTATCATTGTGGGAGATTCTTAGCACATTTCTCTAGGTAATTAATTGAACAAGCAGATCAAAATCAATAAGGAAACACATGATTTGAGCAGTGTACATAAGAGCTTTGAATAAATGAACACACAGGATACTGCACCCAATAACTGGAAAACACACATAAAATTTATATGAAAAGCAAGTATTTACTAGCAAAAGCTACCTTCATCAAATGTTAAGAGTGGGTTTGAACTGACCATGTATTTTACTGCAACGCAACTAGTTTGAAAATAAAATGGAAACAGATAAAAAACACAATATGAACAAGAAGACAACCCTCAAAATGGGAGAAAATACTTGCTAATGAAAAAACTGACAAAAGATTAATCTCCAAAATATACAAGAAGCTCATGCAGCTTAATACCAAAAAAGCAAATAACCCAATCCACAAATGGGCGGAAGACGTAAATAGACATTTCTCTAAAGAAGACATACAGATGGCCAACAGACATATGAAAAGATGCTCAACATCACTAATCATCAGAGAAATGCAAGATAAAGCCACAATGAGGAATCACCTCACACCGGTCAGAATGGCCATCATCAAAAAAATCTAGAAACAATAAATTTTGGAGAGGTGTGGCAAAAAGGGAACTCTCCTGCACTGTTGGTACAGCCACTATGGAAAACAGTTTGGAGGTTCCTTAAAAAACTAAAAATAGAACTACCATATGACCCAGTTGTCCCACTACTGGGTATATACCCAGAGAAAACCATAATCCAGAAAGAAACATGTACCATAATATTCATTGCAGCACTATTTACAATAGCCAGGACATGGAAGCAACCTAAATGCCCATCAACAGATGAATGGACAAAGAAGATGTGGCACATATATACAATAGAATATTACTCAGGAGGTTCCTTAAAAAACTAAAAATAGAACTTCCATATGATCCAGTAATCCCACTACTGGGCATATACCCAAAGAAAACCATAATCTCAAAAGAAACATGTACCATAATGTTTATTGCAGCACTATTTACAATAGCCAGGACATGGAAGTAACTGAAATGCCCATCAACAAATGAATGGATAAAGAAGATGTGGCATATATATACAATGGAATATTACTCAGCTATAAAAAGGGATGAGATGGAGCTATATGTAATGAGGTGGATAGACCTAGAGTCTGTCATACAGAGTGAAGTAAGTCAGAAAGTGAAAGGCAAATATTGTATGCTAACTCTCATATACGGAATCTAAAAATCGTACTGATGAACTCAATGACAAGAACAAGGATGCAGATGCAGAGAATGGACTGGAGAACTCGAGATTTGGGAGGGGGTGAGGGGTGAAAGGGAAACTGAGACAAAGCGAGAGAGTAGCACAGACATATATATACTACCAACTGTAAAATAGATAGCCAGTGGGAAGTTGTTGTATAACAAAGGGAGTTCAACTCGAGGATAGAAGATACCTTAGAGGACTGAGACGGGGAGGATGGGTGGGGGACTCAAGGGAGGGTGGGGGGGAGTCGAGAAAGGGAGGGAATAGGGGGATATGTGTATAAAAAGAGATGATTGAACTTGGTGTACCCCCAAAAAATAATAAATAAATAAATAAAATTTAAAAAAAAAGAATATTAGCCATAAAAAGGAATGAAATGGAGCTATATGTAATGAGGTGGATAGACCTAGAGTCTGTCATACAGAGTGAAATAAGCCAGAAAAACAAATACTGTATGCTAACTCATATGTAAGGAATCTTAAAAAAAAAAAATAGTATTCATGAACCCAGTGACAGAGCAAGAATAAGGATGCAGAAAATGGACTGGAGGACACGGGATTGGGGGAGCAGGGGGTGAAGGGGAAGCTGGGACGAAGTGAGAGAGTAGCATAGACATATATACACTCCCAACTGTAAAATAGAGAGCTAGTGGGAAGTTGCTGTATAACAAAGGGAGATCAGCTCGATGATGGGTGATGCCTTAGAGGACCAGGACAGGGAGGGTGGGAGGGAGTCACGGGAGGGAGGGGATATGAGGATATGTGTACAAATACAGCTGATTCACTTTGGTGTACCTCAAAATCTGCTACAAGAGTGTAAAGCAATTATATTCCAATAAAGAACTTAAAAAAAATGACTCAAAAACTATTTTTAAAAAAGTCTTCCAAAAAAGCCAAATTGATGTTTATACAGGGAATAAAATGTTGGTTTTACATTAGAAAATAGGTCATTGCAATTAACCAAATTAATAAAGATAAAAATTACATGATCATCTCAATAAATGTCCTCTGAAGAAATTTTAAAATTCATATCCATTCATGATTAAAAAACAAAAATAAAACAAACTCAAAGCTCTTATAATTCCAGGCAAAAATAGGTACTTCCTTTAATCTAAAAGAGAGAATCCTAATGCTCAAATGCTGGAAACATACTTTTAATATGAAGAGCAATGATGCCCACCACCTCTACTTCTACTTCTACTTACTGCCTATCATAGTAAGACCAGAAAAAGTATTGCACAGAAGGAAAGACAGAAAGCTTTCTTTACTTCCGGATGATTCAATAGTATGTATACTGAAATTAATTATACTTAAAAAGAAAATTTAGCATTATTTCTGGATAAAAAGATAGCTATATAAAAATTCATTTACTTCTATATACGAGCAACAATTCATTAGCATTAGATAGCAACAAAATAAAGTACCAGGAACAAATCTAAGTATATAAAATTATTTTATGGGAAAAATAAAAAATAGTTATTGAAACATATTAATACACCTACATAAATGGATAAACCACTTTAGTCTTGAACATTTACATATTCATTCCATACACCCTTTTGTACAAATGATATAGCACAGTAAAAAAAAATAAATAAATAAAGCCAAAAATAGAAACTTGCAATGTTATAGTGAAAATGATAGAAGAAATTTTAATAATGACAATGAATTAAATACAGTATTCTTTCCCTTGTGTCAGGGTACCAGTTTTTGAAAATGGACATACTCCATCAGGTGGTAAACAATCTTGGCAAAATAGAGCTTGTTGACATTAAAAATATCCCTACTTCTTCATCTCTCAGTTAATCATGCCCTTCCCTCATCATAAATCACATCTATAACCTCCAGCCCAACACCCAAACTCAGATGCATCTAACCACACACCTGGTTCATGTAGTATGATAAGGAGCAACGTTGCAGTTTAGAGCTATCACAATTCTTCCAAAGCTCACCCCTCATCTCTCTCATCACCTGACCTGTATTTCAATGAGAATAAATTTTTTAAAAAATTGAGGTCATTAAGGATATGCCACGTGGGCAAATTATCCAAATGCATATAAACATGGAATTCAAGATGGTACAATCATATAAGTGAATGCTTCCTGTATTTCAAAGACAATGCATCCAAGGTAAGAGCCTTTGTCTGATTATTTCCTTTTGCATTTTTAGCTTCTCTCTCACTCTCTCTCTTGCCATCTCTCTGAAGCTTAACATTATGTTGCTTTCTCTAATTTAAAGGAAAATAATTCTACATCCTGAAGCAAGTGTGCCTTTCTAGCTGTTGCCCAAGAGCTCCTTGGCTGCTTTGTTTGCCACTTATATCCTCAGATCCTAGAACATTAACTAGCACTGGAAAAGTATTTGCTAAATATGTGTTATTGATTCTTTCTTCAAAGTCATGCTTCATCAAAGAATACCCTGCTTTGGCCGCCTTCTCTTTTCCTTTTCCCATTCATTCCTACTCAATAATCTCACTCTCTTCTCTAATCAAAACCTTTTCTCTTTCTCTGTTATCATGGTGAATGGCACCCCACAGACTTCCCGCAATTATCCTTTCCTTCCTGACCCTCCTTGACAGTTATCACATGCCAAGGCTGACCTATGTCTTTTGAATTTTCTGTATATGACCTCTCCTCTCCAGTTTGTAAATTTTATGACCCTATTCCTTCTCAGCTGGATCTTTACAAACTCTTTTAACTCATTTTGTATCTTACTATCCTTATTCTGTTAATCTTGCACACTTTTATTACTAAGATTCAAATCATTCTGAATTGAATTCATATGTTGCTCAATGTTTTTAATGATAAAAACTAAGCATTAGAATTTTGTGCAGGGTTGTTTGTGGGTTAATTCTGTCCTCTTTCTCTAAATACCTCTAAACACATTTCTCTACAATTTTGGAGGCATTATTAAAATCCAGAGAGTTTTACACAATATCATGATTTCTTAATACTGTGATTTCCTACTTCTGTTATAGAAAAACAACATATTGCAAAGAGATAAAGAACTGAAATGGAAAGAAATGTACTGATTTTACTTTTGCCTTGTTGAATTTACAAATTTGAATAAAATCTTGGTCATATTATATCCATTAACTTTTTACCTAATATTTTGATTAAATTCTCTGAAAATGGACCTTATGGCTAATTTTTTTTGTCTTAATACATTACACAAACTGCTATAGAAATATAATGATATGTGGTAAAATCTATCTAGTACAATTATTTGAGACAATCGAATCTGTGATGCATATAGAGTTTTATCTTGCCTACACTCCTCATTTTATGGTCTAATTAGGGACTATTATTCTAATTCACATTTTTTTAGCACTTTCAAAAGAAATATTAATGACTTGAGAAGCTTGCCAAGAACAATATCCAGAAAGGTGATCCTTATAGCAATTTATAACACCTTAGCTTTCTTTTCCTCTATTAATATTCTTATATCCTTTTGATCTTCAAATATGGTTCAGGGTCATTATCCTTCAACTTAAGAGATAGATACAATCTCAGAAAAACTGATTGAGAAGCAAATTTCTTCCCCCCAAAAGTTCTTTTTAATTGGCTTCTTAAAATGAGAAGAAGGTGACTTCCAAGATAAATGGTATATATTTTCAATAAAAGTTTTTAAATGATGATTCTCAAAGTTTAGAATTTTGAAAAATACAAAACTAAAAAAAAAATTTATAGGTACCAACAAAGAATTGTGGGTTTTTTTTAACTGCAAAAAGGACATACAAACCAAGTAATCTATCTAACGTACAAGAAAAAAAACACAACTAATACACTAACTTCAAAATTCAGAAAGAAAAAAATATTTAACTCTGCCACATTAAGAAAGATAATGTCAAAATAAACAAGTTGCCTAATCAGATGCAATTTATCAAAACAATTTTTTATAGTTTTTCTAGGTCCTTCATCCTTTGTCATTGGTCACAACTGTTATATGATTGATGTTTGGGAAATGCTTTTATGCAATATAAGTGTACCTTCTGAATAAATATTTCTCCAATAAATACATTGTTTCTGCCATTGTCTCAATCCATATTTCACATCCCTTGACTTATCATCTATAAAAATAGAAATTTGTCCAAAATATGAATTCCTTTATTCTATATTCATAAATCCTAGATTTTTTTTCTGCTCTTTCACCTCTTATCTAGCTATTTACTACTATTGGGCTAAGATATATTTTCTTACTTAACCAAAACTTTTTATTATCCAATGCATAAGTTCTGATTTAAATAAATCTTTAAATTAATGTTTCTTAGTTGATATAACAAAATAGTATGATAGTTTATTAAATAAAACAACTTTAAATGATATAAAACATATATTTAATATTAAAAATGCTATTTTCTTCCCATCAAGCAGTATTTCTCAAATATGTGGTATAGAAGAACCCTCTAACTGGAATTATATTTCTATATGATATTCACATGCCTGCTTCCTCTAGCCTGAGCACTTCTGTTACAAAGCATGCTGGTAATTATTGAGAAAATTTGTACTTTTGAACTTCATAATTTAAATTTTAATTTTCCCGGGGTCATATTATTATATAGTGTTAACTTTGTGACATTAATTTACTTTTATTGGTGATGTGATTGTAATAAATGTGATTAAATGACCAACTTGTTTTATTTATTCAATATAAATTTACATACAGAAATATATTTAAAGATGCAAGATATTTTGTAATATATTCACGTGGCATTTAAAATGCAGCCTCTGCTATGAAGCACATGGTATTTGTTTCCATAAACAGTTGAGGAAACATCATTACAGCTCACTGGCTGAAATTTATAAACAAGGATGACTGATCCCTAGTACCTTGAGAAAAGGAATATCATCAACTAATGCTTTTCAGTAAGAACAAAGCCAGAGACAAATTCGTGAGCTGCTGAAATGGAAAGGCACAATTTCATGAGGAATAAAAAGGCTTCACAGGTGGAAGAAAGATGGTGGCAAAGTAGAAGGACATGGAGCGCATCCCTCTCCACGGATGCATTAGGAATACACCAAAAGATGCAATAATTCCCATAGAGAAGCAGCTGAACACCAGCAAAAGATCTCAGACACCAGAAAGGACTACAAGGATCCCGACATAACCTGTAGGGAGGCATTTGCGATGGTTCAAAGAAGGTGAAGCAGCTGAGCTGTGGCAGATGGGAGGGAGTGAGAAACACACGGAGGGTCTGCACCACAGCTCTGTGTGCCCGGACTGAGACATCGATTCACAGCTGAACAGGGGGTCTGCGAATGGGAGCATGGGAACCAGAGAGCTGGTTCAGGGTGAGAAACTTTGGCGGTGGGGAGATGGACCAAGGGGACAGGAGGGAAGAGGTCCGCAGAGAGGAGTGCCTACCTCAGAGAGCTGCAAGACCATAGTGGCAGCTGGATGTTGCTGATTCACAAGCAGTGGGGAGGAGCTGTGGGTGCAGCCTCTCTCTCAGTGCCTGCAAGGGACAGAGGAAGGACCCCTGTGGGCCAAGCTAACGCCCCAAAGGCCCCTGGGTGGGGCTGGCTTAGAGTGCCTGCAGCCAAGAGCCAAAAGCCCCACAGAGAAGCCCAATGCTGAGACATTCTTTTTACACCTGAACCACCAGCGTCCCTCTGCAACAGGCACTGCCACATCCAAGGGAACCGCCAAGTCCTAGACAGGGCGCCACTGCTCACTCACTCCCAGGGGAAGGGAGCACTATTGTACTCTCTCTTTCCCCACACACCAGTGCTTACAGATGAAAAATAAAGGAAGCTCTGCTGGTCACAGAATAATACAAAACACTCAAGACGGGTAGAAGGACACTTACAGCTGAGACCCCAAGGAATTAGAAACGTTAGTATTGATTCTACTGAACTGATCCATTCTGGGATCAGTTCTAGTTTTTTGTTGTTGCTGTTGTTTTCTTTTTTTTTTATTAATTATGAGTTTAGTCCTAAGGGATCTACAAGTTTTTATAACATATTTTTATTCCATTTTTATTCTATTTTTATTTTTAGCCTTTTTATATATTTCTATTTCTAGCTAAATTTTTGTAGTGCTGATTGTATCTCTCCTACCTTCTTTTCATCTCTATCTTTTATATATTTCTATTTTTTTTCTTTTTCTTTTCGTATTTCCATTCACACTACGCTCTTCTGTTACCCTATTTTCTATCCTTCTTTAGTTTATTTTATCTTAATATACTTATTATATTATTAAGCAATATTATTGGTCTGCTCTGTCTCCTTGCTTTATTCTCCAGATGACACACTGCTTTGGTATTTATTATTAGGTTTTTGTCTTTATCTTAGTTCTATGTATAATTGTCTGATTTCACTCTGAGAATCTTCAGTCTGTCTGGTGGTACTCTAGCTCTTTATTATATTTGATCCTAGCTTTCAATATCTCCCTGGATTTGTGTTTGTGTATGTGGTGTTATTTGTTTGTTTGTTTGTTTTTGCTTTTGTTTCTGTTTTGTTCTGTTTTTGTTTTGAATTTCTGTTGGTTTTCTCTTTGAATGTCAGATAGCATACTGGGGTTCTGCTGTCAGGTCTTTCTAGTGCCTTATGTTCTGCTGGATTCAGTATTTGTGTGTCTTATACATGTATGTGTTTCCTCGACTTAGTATATGTATGACTCAACACTCTGCCATTAGTCTGGGGCTTGGACAGTCTTCTTTAAATCCCTTTATAGCCAGGACAAGCAACCTCTGAAGTTTGGACTACCATGAGAAAACAAAGAAACACCATGAAGACAAAGGAGCAGGAAAAAAAAACCCGCAAGACCAAATAAATGAAGAGGAAATAGGAAAATTGCCTGAAAAAGAATTCAGAGTAATGATAGTAAAAATGATACAAAATCTTGATAACAAAATACAGAAAATAAAAGAAATAGTTAATAAGGACTCAGAAGAACTAAAGAACAAACAAACAGTAATGGACAACAAAATAACTGAAATTAAAAATACTCCAGGTGGTATAAACAGCAGAATAACTGAGGCAGGAGAATGAATAAGTGAATTGGAAGATAGAATGGGGGAAATAAATGCCACAGAGGAGGAAAAAGAAAAAAGAATAAAAAGAATGGAAGACAGTGTCAGAGACCTTGGTGACAACATTAAGTGCACCAACATTCAAATCATAGGCATCCCAGAAGAAGAAGGAAACAAGAACGGGTCTGAGAAAACATTTCAAGAGGTTATAGTGGAAAACTTCCCCAACATGGGAACGGAAATAATTAACCAAGTTCAAGTGCAGAGAGTCCCATACAGAATAAACCCAAGGAGAAATACACCAAGGCACATATTAATCAAACTAACGAAAAATAAACACAAAGAAAAAATATTAAAAGCAGCAAGAGAAAAGCAACAAATAACATATAAGGGAAAACTCATAAGGATAACAGCTGAGCATTCTGCAAAAGCTCTGCAGGCAAGAAGGGAATGGCAGGATATACTGAAAGTCCTGAAAGAGAAAAACCTACAGCCAAGAATACTCTACCCAGCAAGAATCTCATTCAGATTCGACCAAAAAATCAAAAGCTTTCCAGACAAGCAAAAGTTAAGAGAATTCAGCACCACCAAACCAGCATTACAACAATCGCTAAAGGAACTTTTCTAAGTAGGAAACACAAGAAAAGGAAAACATCTACAAATACAAACCCAAAACAATTAAGAAAATGGTAATCGGAACACACATATCAATAATCACTTTAAATGTAAATGGATTAAATGCTCCAACCAAAAGACACAGACTGGCTGAATGGATACAAAAACAAGACCCTTCTATATGCTGCCTACAAGAAACCCACTTCAGACCAAGGGATACATATAGACTGAAAGTAAAGGGATGGAAAAAGATATTCCATGCAAATGGAAGTCAAAAGAAAACTAGAGTAGCAATAGTCCTATCAGACACATTAGACTTGAAAGTAAAGACTATTACAAGAGACAAGGAAGGACACTACATAATGATCAAGGGATTCATCCAAGAAGAACATATCACAATGGTAAATATCTATGCCCCCAACATAGGAGCACCTCAATACATAAGGCAAATGCTAACAGCCATAAAAGGGGAAATTGACAATAACACAATAATAGTGGGAGACTTGAACACCCCACTTACATCAATGGACAGATCATCCAAACAGAAAATACACACAAGCTTTAAGTGACACATTAGACCATCTCGACTTAATTGATATTTATAGGACATTCCATCCAAAAATGACAGAATACCCTTTCTTCTCAAGTGCACATGGAACAATTTCCAGGATAGATCACATCTTGGGTCACAAAGGAAGCCTTGGTAAATTCAAGAAAATTGAAATCATATCAAGCATCTTCTCAGACCACAGCGCCATGAGACTAGATATCAGTTACAGGAAAAAAACTGCAAAAAATACAAACACATGAATGCTAAACAATTCCCTATTAAACAACCAAGAAATCACTAAAGAAATCAAAGAGGAAATAAAAAATATCTAAAAACAAACAACAATGAAGACACAACAACCCAAAACCTATGGGATGCAGCAAAAGCAGTTCTCAGAGGGAAGTTTATAGCAATACAGTCCTACCTCAAGAAACAAGAAAAATATCGAATAAACAACCTCACCTTATACCTAAAACAATTAGAAAAAGAAGAACAAAGAAACCCTAAAGAGCAGAAGGAAAGAAATCATAAAGATCAGAGCAGAAATCAATGAAAAAGAAAGGAAGGAAGCAATAGCAAAAATTAATGAAACTAAAAGCTGGTTCTTTGAGAAGATAAACAAAATTGATAAACCATTGGCCAGACTCATCAGGAAAAAAAGGGAGAAGATGCAAGTCAACAGAATTAGAAATGAAAAAGGAGAAGTAACAACAGACACCTCAGAAATACAAAAGATCATGAGAGACTACTACAAGCAGCTATATGTCAATAAATTGGATAATCTAGAAGAAATGGATAAATTCTTAGAAAAATACAATCCTCCAAGACTGAACCAGGAAGAAATAGAAAATATGAACAGACCAATCACAAGTATGGAAATTGAGACTGTGATTAAAAATCTCCCAACACACAAAAGCCCAGGGCCAGATGGATTCACAGGTGAATTCTATCAAACATTTCAAGAAGAGCTAACACATATCCTTCTCAAACTCTTCCAAAATATAGCAGAAGGAGGAACACTCTCAAACTCATTCTACGAGGCCACCATCACCTTGATCCCCGAACCAGGCAAAGATGTCACAAAAAAAGAACATTACAGACCAATATCACTGATGAATATAGATACAAAAGTCCTCAACAAAATACTTGCTAACAGAATCCAAAAGCACATTTAAAAGATCATACACCATGATCAAGTGGGGTTTATCCCTGGGATGCAAGGATTCCTCAATATATGTAAATCAATCAATGTGATACATCATATCAACAAATTGAAGGATAAAAACCATATGATCATCTCAATAGATGCAGAAAAAGCTTTTGACAAAGTTCAACATCCATTTATGATAAAAGCTCTCCAGAAAATGGGCATAGAAGGAAATTAACTCAACATAATAAAAGCCATATATGAGAAACCAAAAGCCAACATTGTTCTCAATGGGGAAAAACTGAAAGAATTCTAAGAACAGGAACAAGACAAGGGTGTCCACTCTCACCATTAATATTCAACATAGTTTTGGAAGTTTTAGCCACAGCCATCAGAGAGGAAAAAGAAATAAAAGGAATCCAAATTGGAAAAGAAGAAGTAAAATTGTCACTCTTTGCAGATGACATGATATTATACATAGAAAACCCTAAAGACTCTACCAGAAAACTGCTAGCACTAATTGACAAGTTTAGTAAAGTAGCAGGATACAAAATTAATGCGCAGAAATCTCTTGCATTCCTATACACTAACAACGAAAGAGCAGAAAGAGAAATTAAGGAAACTCTCTCATTCACCATTGCAACAAAAAGAATAAAATACCTAGGAATAAACCTGCCTAAGGAGGCAAAAGATCTGTATGCAGAAAACTATAAAACACTGATGAAAGAAATCAAAGATGACACAAATAGATGGAGGGACATACCATGTTCTTGGATTGGAAGAATCAACATTGTGAAAATGACTTTCCTACCCAAAGCAATTTACAGATTCAACGCAATCCTTATCAAATTACCAATGGCATTTTTCACAGAACTAGAACAAGAAATCTTACAATTTGTATGGAAATGCAAAAGACCCTGAATAGCCAAAGCAATCTTGAGAAGGAAAGATGGAGTTTGTGGTATTAGGCTTCCTGACTTCAAACTAAACTACAAGGCCACAGTGATCAAGACAGAATGGTACTGGCACAAAAATAGAAAGGAAGATCAATGGAACAGAATAGAGAACTCAGAAGTAAGCCCAAGCACATATGGGCACCTTATCTTTGACAAAGGAGGCAAGAATATACAATGAAAAAAGACAGCCTCTTCAATAAGTGGTGCTGGGAAAATTGGACAGCAACATGTAAAAGAATGAAATGAGAACACTTCCTAACACCATATACAAAAATAAACTCAAAATGGATTAAAGACCTAAATGTAAGGCCAGCCACTATAAAACTCCTAGAGAAAAACATAGGCAGAACCATCTGTGACATATATCAAAGCAAGATCCTTTTTGACCCACCTCCTAGTATAATGGAAATAAAATCAAGAATAAACAAACGGGACCTAATGAAACTTAAAAGCTTTCACACAGTGAAAGAAACCGTAAACAAGAGAAGACAACCCTCAAAATGGGAGAAAATAGTTGCCAATGAAACAATGGACAAAGGATTAATCTCCAAAATATACAAGCAGCACATGAAGCTTAATACGAAAAAAGCAAATAACCCAATCCACAAATGGGTGGAAGACCTAAATAGACATTTCTCCAAAGAAGACATATGGATGGCCAACAAACACATGAAAAGATGTTATACATCACTAATCATTAGAGAAATACAAGTCAAAGTCACAATGAGGTATCACCTCACACCAATCAGAATGGCCATCATCACAAAATCTGGAAACAACAAATGTTGGAGAGGGTGTGGAGAAAAGGGAACTCTCCTGCACTGTTGGTGGGAATGTAAGTTGGTACAGCCGCTATGGAAAACAGTTTGGAGGATCCTTAAAAAACTAAAAATGAAACTACCATATGACCCAGCAATCCCACTACTGGGCTTATACCCAGAGAAATCCATAATCCAAAAAGAAACATGTATCATAATGTTCATTGCAGCACAATAGCCAGGATATGGAAGCAACCTAAATGTCCATTGACAGATGAATGGATAAAGAAAATGTGACATATATATATACAACGGAATATTACTCAGCCATAAGAGGGAATGAAATGGAGCTATATGTAATGAGGTGGAAAGACCTACAGTCTGTCACACAGAGTGAAGTAAGCCAGAAAGAGAAAAACAAATACTGTATGCTAACTTATATATATATAGAATCTAAAAAAAAGAAAAAAGAAAAGTACTGATGAACCCAGTGACAAGACATGAATAAGGATGCAGATGCAGAGAATGGGCTAGAGGACACAAGGTTGGGGGGGCAGGGGGTGAAGGGGAAGCTGGGATGAAGTGAGAGCATAGCATAGACATATATATATACTACCAACTGTAAAATAGATAGCCAGAGGGAAGTTTCTATATAACAAAGGGAGATCAACTCGATGATGGGGGATGCCTTAGAGGGCCAGGATGGGGATGGTGGGGGGAGTCACAGGAGGGAGGGAATATGGGGATATGTGTATAAATACAGCTGACTCACTTTGGTGTACCTCAAAAACTGGTACAAGAGTGCAAAGCAATTATATTCCAATAAAGAGCCAAAAAAAAAAAAAAAAGGCCTCACAAATCAATACCAGAATTTAAGCATTTAGATGAATATTGGACAACATGAACTATTGATGGAGGCATTGTATAATTACTAATTTTGGCTTATAGGAATTGAAGTGCATCCGGAAATATACAAAGCTCACCTTGAATTAAAACAAGGTTGTCCTCGGGAATAAAATTTGAGGAATTTTCCCCTTGTTCTTGTACATATACATTTTTCTTAATTCTGCCTAGCTAGCATGTGAAGTTCTCTAAACCAGTGGTTGTCTACCCGGGACAATTATGCCCCTCCGAGGACATTTAGCAATGTCTGAAGAAATTTTTCATTGTAACAATGGGGTTTGGGGTGCTACTGGCATCCAATGGGTAGAGGTCAGGGATACAGCTAAGTATTTCACAACATATAGGACAGTCCCCCACGACAAATAATTATCAATGCAAATATCTCCAAGGATGGGAAAATGCACTCCAAATGTTAACAAGAAACATTGCTACATAGGTAAATAATTATCAGGAATACTAATTGTAATTCACAAATGAAAAGATAGTTACTTCCCTCTGCTGACTTCTACTTTTTTCAAGTTTCTTTTAAAAACTTTGCAACACTATACCTCATTTCCCACCAAATATATGTACAAATTTATGTAAATATAAATACATTTATAGTTATAAGAAACTTAATCACCATTTTAAAGTAAGTATTTTGTAAATCCTTGCTAGAATCCAACTCCAAATAATTTTATATGTAAGAAAAATGGTGACTCAGTTAAGTGGACTGGATAAGTAGTATTCAGAGTCATTTCATTTGATGAAATCATGCCATATGTGATCTTTCTCAGTGGCTTGTTCACTCAGCATGCCACTGAGCTGGATTCATGTTTTGGTGAGTACAAATAGTACTTTCCATTTTATTGTGAATATTAGTTCACTGTATGAATATACCACAGTTTCTCTACCAAATCTCCTATTGAAGTAAATTTAGGTTATTTTTGAATTTTGACTAAAGAATACAGCTGTTATGAGCATTTATATATACACATATATTATGTATATATGTATTATTTATATACATATATACACTTTATTGACTTTATTTTTCTTTTATACTTAGTGTTTTGAATGTCCAAAGAAATTTTTGCCAACCCCAAGGTCATCAAGATGTTCAATGTTTACTTCTAGAGATTTTATCATTTCAATTTTAGTTTTAGGTCTATGACTAATTTGGACTTAATTTCTGCATGTGATTTGAGATAGTAGTCAAAATTATTTTTTTTCTTAATGTGGATTTCAAGTTGTTCCACAAGAAGTGTTTCACATTCTTTATCAAGCATTAATTGAATATATTTATCAGGTTTTCTTCTTGAATTTTTGCTTTTGTTTCACTTATCTCTATGTCTATTCTTATAAGAATATCATAGAGTCGTGATAGTATATTCAAAATGAAATTTGAAGTGAGGGACCAAGTTGTAAAGCTTTTCATTCCATTTTGTTTTTTTTTTAACCATTTATTGAGGTATGATTGGCATACAAAAACTGTATGTATTTAGTGTATAGATCTTAATGAGTTTGGAGATAAGCATACATCTGCTAAACCATCACCTCAATTTATGCCATAATTATATCCATCAGCTCCAAAATTTCCTACCACCCTACTATTTGCGTTTCTGTGTGTGATAAGAACACAACATAAGATCTACCCTTTTCAAAAAAAAAAAGATCTACCCTTTGCACAATTTTTCTTGGAAGCTCCATACTGGTTTTCTATAGTGGCTGCAATAACTTACGTTCACATCAACAGTGTACAAGGGTTTCCTTTTCTCCACATCTCCACATTCCTATCTCCAAGGATGTGGAGAAAAGGAAATACATCTCACTTGTGTTATTTTTTTTATAATAGCCATCAAAACAGGTGTGAGGTGATGTCTTATTGTGGGTTTGATATGCATTTTTCTGATTAGTGATGTTGAGCAACTTTTCATATACTTAATTACCATTTATATAACTTCTTTGGAGAAATGTCTATTCAGACCCTTTGCTTCCTTTTTAATTGATTACTTTTTGGTTTTCATTGTTGTTGTTGTTTTGTTTTGTTTTTTTTGCCTTTGAGTTGAAGGGTCTCTTTTACTGAATATTAACACTTTTTCAGGTACATGATTTGCAAATATTTACTTCCAATCTGTAGATCGACTGTTCATTGTTGATTGTTTCCTTTGCCGTACAAAAGTTTTAAAATTTGATGTAGTCTCACTTGCCTATTTTTGCTTTTGTTGCCTGCGATTTGGGGATGTGTGCAAGAACTCCTTGCCAAGACCAATGTTAAGAAGATTTTTATTCTGGGAGTTTCATGGCTTTAGATCTTATGTTGAAGTCTTTAATGCATTTTTAATAATTTGAAAGTCTAATAATTTGTGTGTGTGGTATAAGATAATTTCAATTTTATTATTTTGCACATGGGTGCAAAATTTCCAGATTTCCCAACACCATTTGTTGAAGAGATTCTCTTTTCCCCATTGTGTATCATTGATGTCTTATCAAAAGTCAGTTGACCATATAAGCATGGCCTTATTCCTAGTCTCTATTCTGTTCCGTTAGTCTTTATGTCTGTTTTTATGCCAATATCATTGTGTTTTGATTACTACAGCTTTGTAATATATCTTGATATCAGGAAATGTGATGTTTTCAGAGTTGTTCTTCCTGTCCAAAATTATTTTGGTTACTAGAGAGTTTTTGTGCTTCTGTATGAATTTTAGGATGTTTTTTTATATTTCTGTGAAATATACCATGTGATTTTGATAGGAAGTACACTGAATCTGTGGATTACTTTGGAGAGTATGGACATTTTAACAATATTATTTCTTTGCATCCATAAACAGGAAATGTTTTTAAATTTATATGTCTCCTTTAATTGCTTTTATTAGTGTTTTAGCATTTAAATATTAGCATTTAAATATAAATTTTAGAATGCTTTTGGCACTAACATTGGAGGAAAACCTGTTAGGGATTTAATTGGGAATTTGTTGAATTTATTGATCAATTCTGGTAATGTTGTCATCTTAACAATCGAGTTTTTTAATCAATAATTGAAGTACATTTCTTATTTTGATAGTCTACAATATGTATGTGGAAAGGTTTTGCTGTTTTATTGGTTGGATTTTATTTTTTGTTTTGTTTAAAATTGAGGTCTTCAATAGTTTATCAAATTTATCTCAAAATATTTTCTGTATTCTAATGTTATTTAATGTATTTTGGTTTTGAAGTTTATTTTGAAATTATTTATTGCTAATAGATAAAAATACAATTAATTGGCTATATCAGCCTTATACAACAACTATCCTAAACTAAATATTAGTTTTAGTCAATTAAAAAAATGATTCCTTAAGATTTTCTACACATTGAATCATATTGCCTATAAATACAGTTTTATTCTATCCTTGCAACACTATATATTTTTTCTTCTGCTCCCCATCTTATTGCACTAAAATTTTTAGCACAATGATGAGAATAGCCATACCTAACTTTGCTCTGGCCAATGGAAAAAAATGATCTGTTTTTCACTTGAGTATGCGGCTAGTGATAAATTTTCTATAGGTGACCTTTATCAGGTTAAGGTAATTTTTTTCCTTTTCCGAGTTTGTTAAGATTTTTTAAAAATTATACATTAATTTTAAATTTTATCAAGTATTTAAAATATGAAACCAACCTTAATTTCCTTGGATAAACCCTATTTTGTCATGATGTCTTATCCTTTTGATGCACTATTGGTTTAGATTTATTATATATTGTTAAAGATTCTTGCTCCTATGCTTGTGATTTATATAAAATAAAATTTTGTTTAGGTGGAGAGGATATTTTTATGTGGTTTTAATATTAGTGTCATGTTGATCCATGAAACGAGTCAGAGAGTGTTGCTCGACTTCTCTGTTTCCTGAGAGTTTATGTAAGCCTGTAATTTTTGCCCTCTTTAGTTTGTAATAGAAATCACCTTTAACAAAATCTGTGTTTGGGATTTTCTTTGTTGGAAGGTTTATGTTACAAACACAATAGACATGGGGTTGTTGCAAGCTTTTATTTCTTCTTATGTTCATTTTGATAATTTGTGTCATTCAAGGAAATGGTACATTTCATCCTGACAAACTTATTGGCATAACTATAAATAGCCTTTCTTAATTATCATTTTAAATGTATATAAGATCTGTAGTGATATCCCTTATTCATTTTAGATACCACTAATCTCTATTTTAATATACATTTTACTAATGTAGATATGTTTAGCAATTTGAGTATTTTTCAAAGGACTGATTTTTACTTTCATTTATTTTTTCCACTTTCTTATTAAAATTCTTTAAGTTCCAATCCACTAGCCACAGATTATTTGATGTTTGCTTGCTTTTATTTTTAAAATACGCTTTCACTGAATAAGCAATGTCACATTCACACGTCTTTCTTTCAACAACTTTGAAAATTTTAATCCATTGCATTTTCTTCACTCAAATGTAATATAGTTTTTTTGTTCTTGTTGTTGTTTGTGTCTGCTTATTAACAGTTTTGAGTAACTTGATTATTGTGAGCCTTGATGTTTAAATGCTGTTATTTTAAGTGATGTTCCTTTTACCATGCATGCATTTTTTGAGCTTCTTGAATCTTTTAGTTTACATTTTTTTCTTAAAAATGGATAAATTTTAGCTATTATTTATTTAAATATTTTCCTGTTCCTCCCTTTTCCCTGGGTAAAATTATGTGTACATTCTACTGGCTTTTATCTTCTCATAGGTCACTCAAAGTCTGTTAAGTTTTACTCAATACATTTTTCTTCCTGTTCTTAACTTTGTAAGTTTTCTTTCACATTATCTTCAAATTTACCTATCTTTGGTTTTATAGGGTCTAATTATCTGTTAAATGCAAACTATGGATTTGTCATTTCAGATATTGTATTTTTCAGTTATAAAAATTCAAGTTGTTTATTTTCTTTATAGTTCTCTTTTCATTATATCCATATTATTATGATTCTTTAATGTATACACAGCAGTTATTTTAAAGTCCTTGTATGTTAATTTGACCATATTTGCCATTTTTTGTCTATTTCTGTTAATTCATTTTCTTTTCATTTTAGGTTTAATTCTCCAACCTAGCATGCCTAATAATTTTTAAATAAGTAATGGATATTGTGAATACTGTATTGCTGAGTACATAAGTTTTATTTTCTCTCTTTAAAACTGTTCAGTTTTGTTTACTCACACAATTGCTTTAGTCATGGATCATCTTCAACTTTTGGGGGATTATTTTCAACATTCTTAGTTTAAAACTACAGTAGGGGTTTTATTCTAGGGCTTTTATAGCCCTACTGTGAAGAAATAGCCTCTCTGGTGTTCCTGTTTAATGTGTTTACTGTTCAAGGATGTCTTTCTACCTTAAGCAGTCAGAATCTGGACATCCTCAGTCATGTGTAAGTCCTGGAAGAACTTCAGCTCATAGCTCCTTGGTAGTTGCTGATTTCCCATTTGTCCCCTTGCCATCTTATTGGATACTCTCCCTAAGCATGCACAGCTTCATATTAAGACTAAAAATTCAAGGGAATATCTGTACATCATTCTATAGTTCTTAATCTGAAACTTTACATTAAGCTCTTTCTGTCACTATGACCTGCAAATTTCAGCCACCTCTTTCTCCTCTCCATGAAGTGAAATCTCCTCTTCTTGCCTAAACAAGCCTTCAAGATCTGCTTAGTTACTTCTTGCCTGTGCTATGTTCTTGAAATTTCCTTCGGACAGAAGGCCAGGTTGATAGTAGTGTTCACTTTGCTTGTTTTTCTCCTCTCAGTGTCATAATCCTACTTTGCTTCTTTTTCAATTTCTGAAAGAGTTCTATGTATTTTGCCCAATTTCCAGTCTTCTTTATTTAAATAGCAGTCTGGTTTTAGTTACTGCATCATGATTATACTCCTGGACATATATTTTAAAATCTGAAGAAGAACCTGAGATAATATTATGTAGCAGTTGTGCTAAGTTATTTAAAATATTATTTTATTTTATCCTGAAAAACACCTGAGGAGATTCTATCATTCCATTTCTTCAATAAAAAAGGAGGAAAGGAAAGAAAGCAGATATAATGATAACTAGGCATGGGGAATTTCAGAAAGAATTTGTTCAGAATTAGATCAGTGGAAGTGAAAGCAGAAGGAAGAACATAAATAAAAGTGCCTTAGAACATAACTTCAGGGAGTTCTTAAGATTAACCTTAATCTCTGAAGCAGGGTATTCAAAAATAATATTGATAAGGGTTCTGTATGTGATACTCAGACAGTGGAAAGCCCTGAATACCAGTTTGAGTATATATTTTATCCAAAAAACCAATAAAAAAATTACAGGATCTTTATGGTGCTCCTATGAATGATTTGTTTTCCCATTTAAATTGGAATTAGATTTCACATACATTGTTTCAGCAGTGGGCAAGAAAATGTACATGCCCAAAGCTGGCTTTCATCATTGCTGGGATACGTTATTTATTGGCTGGTTCAAAAAGAATTCTGACAATAATAGGTCAAGAGTAAGGCAACCTGTTCCAAATTAGAAGTTTTATATCTCTGGAGTATAAAGCCTCCAGCATTTCTTTTTAGTATTAGAGAAAATTTGGCAAGCAGGTAATACTTTGGAACTAAAATATGTCATGAGTGGTAAAATATACTAGCTGTAGTTTAGACCATTGGAAAATACATAAGCAGAGTTGACAGAGTCTCTGTTTTGCATGATCATAAATTGATTCTACATATTATTATATAGGAAAAACCCCAGGTATTTTTACTACCAAAGGATAAGGAGAAAGTAAAGGCCTTCATGGTGGCTTAGTTTGTCGAGGGACACAAATATATTGCTTCCAGTCATGTGGCAAATGTAGATGCCAATTGAGCACAGCAGCCACAAGAGAACCTGCTTTATTTTGAAACTGAATGTTGTCCAGGACACTGGGTAAAAATCTCAACTCTGATAAACCCCCAAGGTGTTTAACGTGAAATGGGAGTTTCATTACCAATTCAGGTAAGTGTAAAAGATAGAAATTTATTAGCTCTCTGGAGGTGTTTGCATTCTAAAAAGAGTCCATAAAAGCTATGATGATGGCTGAGAAGTGACAAAAACACTTATGGATGATTTTTGCTCTAAATGTACGTGTAGTTTTACCATTATATTTTAGGGAATAAATCACTTAGCTTGTGAAAGCACCGAAGGTGTATAGGTGTTACCAGTTTTAATTTTTCTAATTAAATCTCTCATTTGTTATTGTTTTTTGTGTTAAAATGTCCCTTCTTACAGCTCTTATAGCATTTAACATAGTTTGGATCTTTAAAAATCATCCACTGCATGCAGCTCAATTATCGGGAAGGACATGTGAATTTTTACAGAAAGAAAATAAGAAAATAAATGCTTTACCTACTAAAAAGCAACCAATTACTGAAGTAGCTGTTGTGATATTCTTTTGTTTTTCCTAATGGTCAATATGACTTCAGTGGGAAATAATTTATTTGGCTGTATAAAGGAGGCACACCAAATTGATTAGCTGTTTTGTAATGGCCTTTGTGCTTTGAAAACTGTCAATAAGTGAGCATTTTAGACATTGGCATGAGAAACCACAAGACACTTTCATTTGTTTGTCTGTCTAAGTTGCTGCTTGAACAGCTGGAGTGTCTTTTAGTGATTCTCTTTTTCCTATGATAGCATAGCAATGCAATGTCATTTTCTGGGCCTGATTCAAATCATCATGCTTTAATTTCACAAAGACTAATAATTTGGATACATAGATTAGACAACTACTGGTGCCCTAGCAGTACATTTATAGATCAAGCAATCAGAGCCCCAAATTTCCCAGATGTCTGCAAACTTTACTGTTGTGTGGTAATACTAACTCCTGTGTCATTTGAGTTTACCTTGATCATTCTTTCTTGAAAATGAGGTGCTTTGGAATTAGGAATTTTAAGCAGGAATTTGGCAAGTTAACATTTTCCTCATGAGAAATATAGTTGTATTTTTGCCTTTTTTCAATTCCATTTCAGTGAATTCAATATTTTTAATTAGGTCTTGTTTAGCATAATGAACTCTGAATAGACCCCCTGGTCAGATGACACCACTTCAAGTAGATAAGATATGACTTTCATTTTTAGCTCCCCCAGAACTTGTTTGGTGACCTTGAACAAGCTACTTAACCTCTCATTGACTTATTTTTATCACCTGCAAATTGGATATAATAGGTTCAGCCTCCCTCATGATGGTACTGAAAGATAGTTAACACAATGTTTTAAAAATGCCCTTGGCCCCCGGAGAACCATGCTCTAAAATAGCAGCTGTATTGGAAATCAGACCCCAGATCACCTTTGCAACCTTTAGATTGCACCATTTGTGCACATTGTCATGTCTAGCCTTTGCTCTTTAGGTTGCTTTTAGTCCATTTTAACCTTAAAAGCATCTCTTTAATATTCGTGGTCAATTTGAAAATTACCTTTCAGTGAAACATGTAGTTTATGATAAGTGATTTGCAAACCCTAGCAAAATTAGAGATTTTTATAAAAAACAGGAACTCTAGAGACTTTGAAAAAAAAAGCATTAAATTGAAAGTAGATGAAGCAAGTTGATAAAATTATTTGAATTTCAGAGAATGCATGACAGATAATAATAAACCCAAGCTGTGCTGAAGAAAATTTTCACCTTCAGATGTTTAGTTAATAGTTGAAAGTATTCTTTTTCCATTTTTGAAATAAGATGAAATAATCTCTTTCATTCATGTTACTCACAGCACACTTTTAACTGTAGCATGTTTCTTGTATTTACTCTATGTTTAGTATAACTTATTTTCTTATTTCTGCCATTGTCACATTTCTTACTAATCAAATGTGCTAAGGTTTGCTACTGTGACTTCTTTGCAGATCATATTTGTATCTACTTCCTTTCTGTTGTCTAAAGATATATTTCTCTGTCAGTCTAGTGACAAGTTCACTGAAAACAGTGACAGGATCAACCAGATCTTCTACTTTCTTTGTTCTCATTCTCTACATTTAGAATCCAAAGAACATAATTTTTATCTTTTTCTTTATGGCATTTATTGGTCATGAGCAAAAGCAGTAGAAAAGACCAGCAACATTTTCCAGCCAAGTGGATGGTATGAATTGATTTATTCAATCACAGTTAAGATACTCAGCTGAATTGATGTACAGTTACTATTTGAAAATGGTAGTAATGATACACTTGTATAAACTTTCCTTGTCTATCTTTATTAAATCATATAAAATAATCAGCACACTTTGGTCAGATTACCTTTTGATTACTTCCTCAAATTAAATGCATCCCACAAATTATCATACTTGAGCACTTTCCAGAGGATGGACTGAAAGATCTGAAAACAATTTTTAAGGAAGAGTTTGTAACTATTTTCTTGAATAGTTATGAGGAATCCCTTAATACAAACATTTAAATTAATATTACAAGACCTCAAAGGACTTTAACTTAGGATATATATGATTGGGAAATATCAAATTAAGGACTTTGGTATATTTCTTCTGGTTTCATTTAATCTGCAATCTCTCCTCTTACCAATTGTTAAAGTCCAAGAATCACTCATCTCTGCAGAACATCAAAAAGTCTGTCACAAACATTAGATACTTGTAGAAGATATTTACATGCCAGATATTGGAGTAAACTTATCTTCAGTTTACAGCATTACACACTTCTGTGAAGTAACATGTTAGGATGAAATTATTTAGAGCTATAGAAATGGTTGCTGAATCGAGCATACATAAAGCAGAGAGAATTTTCTGCAGATGGTATAAAAGGCTCTGACTTATGGAAGTGATGAGTTCAACAAACAGTGATATGTATGGTGTATGGAATAGAACACTGCAATGAAGAATCAGTGAATGATACAGAACTGTCCAGAACAAGATATTATTGGTTCAAAGAGATTATATTATAGATATAATACATCTGTAATATATGTATTATAATAAGTGTAAATTTACCCTACAACAGATAACCCCTGCGACCTATGTGTCTCCTTCCCATACCTTTTCAGCTGTTACTACAATTAAGATGAAACCAGCAGGGGACTATAAAATTAACATCCAAGTCATCATTTGGTGGTTCTATGATTCAGGTACAAGGGGCAATTTTAGGATAAGTTTTTGGTAAACAAGTCAGATTTAGATAAGAGCACCTCTTACCTAAAAGGTGAAAGCTGAGGGATTTAGGCAAGTTCAATGAGTCTACACAACAGTTGTTTGTTTCTCTCAGATTCATAAAGTTTTGAGAATCTGTTTATAAGTTAGGTTGCTTTTAACTGGAAGTATGAGAAAACCAGAGCCAAGAAGCTTACGAAGAAAGGAATTTATTATAGTTCATAGCAGGAAAACAGAAGGAAATGTGCTTCCAGAGTTACTCAGTTCTGCAGCTTAAAGATGACATCATGGGCATGGGTTAGGTCATTCATTCATTCAACAGTTGAATTTCTTATATATCTCAGGCCCTGTTCTAAGCACTGAGGTTTTCAGGGTGCTATGCTAAAAAGTGGCTGCAAATACTTTAAATTCCTTCCAATGTGAGATGATGTCTAATTTCCCTAAACTTGAATCTTAGTTGGCCTTACTGACTTGCTCTATCACAAGAACGTTGCAGAGGTGATTTCTGGGGGACTACCGAGAAAATGTTGTAAGTATCCTTGAAGTTTCTGCCTCGGGTTCTTCGAGTGCTCACTCTCAGCATAGTTTCTCTTGAAACCCAGCCTCTGTACCATGAGAAGTCCAAGCCATGGACAGGGAGGTATTCCAGTCAATATTCCATGTTGAGCCTCCAGAGAATGTCCAGCAACATGAGTTTTTAGAAAACTCAAATCCCAGATGTCTTTTGCCTGCAACCATATGAGACCCCTGGTGAAAACCAATTATTTAAGCACAGACATTCCCCTGCCCCAAAACTATGAAAGATAACAATACAATATCATTTTACAGTATTTATTAAGTTTTGGGATTGTGTGTCATGCTGCCATAACATTATAACATGCAATGAACAGCACAGATAAAAATCTCTACACTTGTGGAGCTTATACTCTCATTAGGGAGGCAGAAACAAATAAGCTACATAAATAGGTTAGATATTTTTAAATGCTAGGTAAAAAATTGTAAGGCAGATAAGGTGGAAGAGAGAGAGAGATTTCTGCCCTGATTCTTAAGAGTAAAAGCCAGTTCTCCTAATGGTCAGAAGAGAGAGAACACCACTCAGCAATACAACCTAAAAAACCAACTCTAGGAAAAAATACATTGCATCTGCCTTGTGATCTATTTCTTTAACAAATTAAACAAAAAATATTTTCCCAGAAAATCCCTAAAGTATTTCCACTTCTGTCTTATAAAACACAATTGTGTCACATGCCTGAACAAACTTAACTCTAGTAGAGATTGATTACATCAATAGGGAAAAAAAAACAAAAACAGATACTAAGTAAAGGGTTTAATATTGGTACTACTCGTTATTATGTAAAAACCTTATCTATTGAAGAGAATTTCTTAGAGGAAGACTGACTCCATGCTTTATCTTTAGGGATTAAAACTAGAATTCCTGGAACCTATACACCCAATTTAAATGATCAACTATATTTAATAAGGTTTAAGTACAAGGGGAGGAGGCAAGCATTGTCAAGTATTAACATTGCATGGAATGGATAAATGGCTGGTTATTATTGACTTGCATACAAAATACGTACATGCATACATACATACAGGAAAATTTTAGCTACTTTTACAGACTTATGAGGAAAGCAAATATGCAAACAATCTCATTTGACACTCAACTAATGATTAAGTTAAAAAATAAACTATTAACATATTAAATATATTATATTTCAAGGAAGATTTGCGTGAAGAACTTTTTGTTTAATTTTAAAAATATAGTAATTTTAAGAAGAGCGGGGGCAACAATAAGGAGAGACAGAACTTATTTTTTAAAAAAGGAGATGTTTACACTCAAGACATCAAACAAATAAAATTATTACAATTTCCGAAAAATATTCAACACAATCTTGGAAGGATCCAGCACTTCCATACAAATTGCAAAATAGACATGTAATAATATGCAAATGGGACATTTCAGATTCTGAATCAAATGGACTATGAATATTTTTAAAATATTCTGCCTGTGTGTTTTGTTTTGGGAATGCACTGTAGTTATGTGATTATAGAATAAATATGGTGAAATTTTGTGGATTACAATCTCAAGGTAATGAAGAGCTTTTAGGAGAAAAAAATCAATTTATAATTGTGAAAATTTAAAAAGAAAAATAAATTTTTCCAAACTACTGATTGTAATATTAAAACATCACAGAATTGTTTTGATTTCAGATTGGAATAGATGTATCTTTCTTTAAGAAAAAATTATCATTTAGATTTTACTCTACTTTAAAAAATAAATGTTATAGAAGTTTTAATTTATATTCTCATTAAAATCATTGAAATCACAGATATTAAATGTGATTTAATAATTTAATTTAATAATTAATTAATATTAAAAGCTTTTAGAAGCATGACTACTATATATACCAATAGCCATATATTCTAAATCATTTCTTACCAAGCCCTCACTTTATATAATTTTTTTTTTAGAAATTATATTGAGATACAGTTAACATACAATCAACTGCATATATTTAGAGCATACAATTTGGTATCCCAATCTCCCAATTCATTCCCCCCCATTCATCCCTGCTTTCCCCAATTGGTGTCCATATGTTTGTTCTCTACATCTGTGTCTCTATTTCTGCCTTACAAAACTGGTTCATTTGTACCATTTTTCTATAGTCCGCATATATGTGTTAATATACGGTATTTGTTTTTCTCTTTCTGACACACTTCACTCTGTATGGCAGTCTCTAAGTCCATCCATGTCTCTAGAAATGTCCCAGTTTCCTTGCTTTTTACAGCTGAGTAATATTCCATTGTATATATGTACCATATCTTCTTTATCCATTCATCTGTTGATGGACATTTAGGTTGCTTCCATGTCCTGGCTATTGTAAATAGTGCTGCAATGAACATTGGAGTGCATGTTCTTTTTGAATTATGGTGTTCTCTGGGTGTGTGCCCAGTAGTAGGATTGCTGGGTCATATGGTAGTTCTATTTTTAGTTTTGCAAGGAACCTCCATACTATTCTCCATAGTGGCTGTATCAATTTACATTCCCACCAACAGTGCAAGAGCGTTCACTTTTCTCCACACCCTCTCCAGCATTTACTGTTTGTAGATTTTCTGATGATGCCCATTCTGACTGGTGTGAGGTGATACCTCATTGTTGTTTTGATTTGCATTTCTCTAATAATTAGTGATGTTGAGCAGATTTTCATGTGCCTCTTGGCCATCTGTATGTCTTCTTTGGAGAAATGCCTATTTAGGTCTTCTGCCCATTTTTGGATTGGGTTGCTTGTTTTTTTGATATTGAGCTGGATGAAATGTTTGTATATTTTGGGGATTAATCCTTTGTCTGTTGATTCATTTGCAAATATTTTCTCCCACTCTAAGGGTTGTCCTTTCACCTTGCTTATAGTTTCCTTTGCTATGCAGAAGCTTTGAAGTTTCCTTAGGTCCCACTTATTTATTTTTGTTTTTATTTCCATTACTCTAGGTGGATCAAAAAAGATCTTGCTGTTATTTACGTCAAAGAGTATTCTTCCTATGTTTTCCTCTAGCAGTTTTATAGTGTCTGGCCTTATATTTAGGTCTTTAATCCATTATGAGTTTATTTTTGTGTATGGTGTTAGGGAGTGTTCTAATCTCATTATTTTCCATATAGCTGTCCAGTTTTCCCAGCACCACTTATTGAAGAGGCTGCTTTTTCTCCATTGTATATCCTTGCCTCCTTTGTCATAGATTAGTTGACTATAGTTTATGTCTGGGCTTTCTCTTCTGTTCCATTGATCTATATTTCTGTTTTTGTGCCAGTACCATACTGTCTTGATCACTGTAGCCTTGTAGGATAGCCTGAAGTCTGGAAGCCTGATTCCACCAACTCCGTCTTTCCTTCTCAAGATTGTTTTGGCTATTCAGGGTCTTTTGCATTTCCATACAAATCATAAAATGTCTTGTTCTAGTTCTGTGAAAAATGCCATTGATAATTTGATGGGGATTGCATTGAATCTGTAAATTGCTTTGGGTAGTATAGTCATTTTCACAATGTTGATTCTTCCAATCCAAGAACATGGTATGTCCCTCCATCTGTTTGTGTCATCTTTGATTTCTTTCATTAGTGTCTTATAGTTTCTGAATACAGGTCTTTTACCTCCTTGGTTAGGTTTATTCCTAGGTATTTTATTCTTTTTGTTGCAATGGTGAATGGGATTGTTTCTTTAATTTCTCTTTCTGATCTTTCTGTTCTGTCAGTTTATATATTTTATGTTTAATAACTGTGTGTAATATAAAGTATTTAATTGTCATACTCTGTACAGTAAATTTATTTGTGTAAGGAAGGTTCGGTTAAAATAGAAATAGGTAATCTGCTTAGATTAACTTTCTTGTAAATATAAGCTGTATTAGAGAGACACCTTGATTTCTCAAATATAGATGTGATGTTATCGTATGCTTACCATTAAGACTTAGAAATTTAAGTTTTCCAATCATTGTTCTCATAAGAGCTTAATTAAAATACTGAAAACAATAGCAAATTCTGGAGTAACTGTTAGAATGCTCACTTATTCTACATCATCAATTGGAAAATGAAAAATGTGGATTTTCAAGGATTTATATCAGATTTATAACCTGTATTGCAAACATAGCCTGGATTTAGTAAACGTTTTTAAAATACTATTACTGGTTAATTTTAATGGCATGAATTTGGCTTCCAAAAAACTTGGTAATTGCTGAATAATTATTCCTCAGTAAGCACTGTATCACACATCTACTTCCAAATCACAGATTTTAATATATATGTTATTTTAAAAGCTGTCTATTTTCAATCATAAGCAACTTACCTCATATGGAACAAAGAATCATATAACAAGATATCTAAGTAACATTAGCTCTGTCTTATTTTCTACCCACACCTACAGGCTTGAAATTGGTAGTTCAATAATTTTCCTTTGAGAATACTGTTGCTGAGATTTGTGCTTATATTGGCTAAAATCTAATTTTATCATCTGTTTTCTTTGCCATTTATAAACACTTTAATTTCTTCACATTTAAGACATGTATGTAACATTCTTGGAGATTTAACTTCTTTATAGTTTCTATATCCTTAATTTATATAACCAAAAGATGGCAGTACTTCATCAAGTATTATTTTACTGTAGGCTTTAGTATTTATTTTCACGATAGTCAAAATCTATTGGGTACAAGTTTATATTTTAAGAGTAGAACTATATTCAATATTAACAGCTTTCCAATAAATATTTTAATTTTTTATCCTTAAATCAGTTCTTTTTTTTAAAGTAATTTAAAAAATAAAAGGCCTGTAATAATGTCAAATAGAGCATATTCTGAGTGCATATTTTAAACACTCTTCTCCATATTCTCTCCTGGCTTTATTCGATTAGTCGCATATGAATCTCACTGATGGCAGATCTTTGAAGACCAATGGAGCTACCTTTCTATCAATACAATGATCTTGATTTCATTTCAAAAATCTTAAAATCTGTATTTGTGCTTTCATATGTGCAGAAGTGAAGCTGAATCTTAAAATTTTCCTTTAGGCTCAAGAGTTTTGACTCCAGATCTAACAAAGCTTCCACCCAATAATTCTAATTAATGCACCATCAATATAAAGGAAATAGATTTCCATGTTTAAATAGAGCAGCACTGAAATTCCACGAATTTTTGAGTGTAGAATAATAATTAACTGAACTTTTTGATTGTCCTCACTGTCTGTTATATTAATAGCTAATTTTCTCTGACAGCCTTTGTCCCCTTACCTACCTTTTGCTCACTCCCAACCAAAACCCACCCAATAATCCATTTTAATATATTTTAATTTGATAATTTTAGCAATATATTATAAATCACAAATTTCAAATCTGTATAACAGTATCCAAATCTATTTCCTAACTTCTAATTCTGCATCTTGCAAGAACATTTGTCAGTACTTATTACTATGTTATTTAGTATCAAATGTGAAACTCCAAATATTTTCCAAGCTGCTGACAACTTTATTTTTCTCAGCTTGACTAAACTTTAGACAGGTTTCTTCCAGAAAATTAGCCCTTGATCTCCCTTTTCTTAGAGCATTCGCTTTAGAAAACTTACAATTGTAAATTCTTGCTTTGCTCCTTTGAGGTGTAAATCTTTCCCACCCTCTCAACAGTTTTGTTTTCCTTAAGGACCTAGGAGTATATACTACCAACTGTAAAATAGTCAGTGGGAAGTTGTTGTATAACAAAGGGAGTCCAGCTCGAGGATGGAAGATGCCTTGGAGGACTGGGGCAGGGAGGGTTGGGGGAACTCAAGGCGGGGGGGGGTCGGGGAAGGGAGGGAGTACGGAGATGTGTGTATGGAAACAGATGATTGAACCTGGTGTACCCCCAAAAAATAAAAAAATAAAATGTAATCATCAAGAAAGATAGGGCTCCTATCTTCTAGTTTCCTTAGGCGGGTAGGGAATCTAACTTAGGTAAGCACAACTTAGCAAGCACACAGGGTATAATCACATTGACCAACCCATCCCCTTAAACGTCCTCTAGTACTTTTCCACCTGCTCACCCCCTTTGCTTAAAAGCTTTCCTGCTTTTTCCTTTAACAAAGTTGAGTATAATCTCTGTCCTCTATTGCAATACTCTTGAATAAAATCTTACTTGCTTGTTTAACTTCATTTGGTGCAATTTTTCTTTGGCATTATTTTCTTTTGTTGAAATTGCTGAAATAAAACATGTCATTGAAGGATCCCAGTGATTCTTTTTATCCAGGGTATGTTTGAGCTAAAAGGAACTAGAGCTCATCTTTGTTGTTGTTGTTTTTTCTTTATAAAGAACAAAAGCCCTGTTGCTTAATTAAGTATAAATAATTTCAGGAGAGTGTTAAAGCAGAATCTTGAGGCTCTTGGCAATAGTATTTCCAAGCATCCTCTATAACCTCATTTCCCAGCTTCCTCTATAACCTTGCAGAATTGCCTTTCATCAAGAATTTGTGGTGAGGATTGGGAAAATTCATTAAACAAACAAAATCTATCCCAAACTCCGGCAAGTGACAGTGATGAGAAGGGTGTTACTGCAACAGGGCAGTCATAAACAGGAAAATATTCAGGTTTTATGGAGTCTGTAACTTGTACAATCTAGGAAGCCTTCATTATGGAAAATAAAACATTTTAATATAAAAGTTGCTAAAGTCACTCCCAGGGCCTAGACAAATGAGGGTCCCTGAAACATAAGCTATGTTAATTCTCATTTAATCCTCCCTTGAATGCAGCTCCTTGAAACAATGGTAGATTTAAGAGGTGAGGGAAACAAAACAAAAACCACCTGAAAAAGATGACTTTCTAGTATGCAGTTGGTCCAGAGCCAGAATTCAGAATTCACAGAATCCCTGTGTAGGATATGAACTAAACTTAGAGTTCAGAACCCAAAGCAGATTTCAGAGGAAACAGAAGAATGGTGTGAGATGACAATTATAAAGATTCATGTCAAATAGTCATTGTTTTCTTTTTCTGCTCATTCTTTTGAGTATTATCCTAGCCATGACTGTGTCCTAGAGTTGAAGTCAGTTCATGAAACAGGTGTGAGCTGATTAAAGAGTTAACTAGAGAGAGCCTAACGGGACAAAAATATGGATATGTAGGTAAGTGTGGATATACATGGAAGTATATATACTCATATATACTTATATACATTATTTATTACTTATATATACCTACTACTTATATACCTAGTATATGCACACAGTTATATACAATCCTTTATCAACTGCCCCCATTCAAGAGCACAGGAGAAACACTACACTACTCTGTTCCTTTCTCCTCCTTCCTTAAATTTAATCACAAGAATTGACACTTGAAATAATGCTGGTGAAAAAGTGAGCACACAAAGTTTTGCTGTTTTTTTTTCAAGAGACATTGATGAAAAGATATGAATGAAAGATGAATGATAATCAAAAATAACCAATTCTTGTGAATGAGTATAGGGATACTGAAACAGCAAGTATGGGTCCTTTAACCAGCTAAGTGCTCCTTAGAAAGACTCATTTCTATTTTTTTAAAGCTATTTCTTTCTATTCTGATGAAACTTTTTTGAGTTAACTATAGAAAATAATATTACCTAATTTTAAAGAAGAATTAGTAAATATGCTCAGAGAGTTTGTATAACTTTGAAAAGAGAAAGAAAATTGTATAAAAACCTGAGACCATATATAATAGTACAGAGAACTTTGCTCAATACTCTGTAACAACATAAATAGGAAAAGAATTTGAAAAAGAATAGATACATGTATATGTATAACTTAATCCCTCTGCCTTACAGCTGAAACTAATGCGATATTGTTAATCAACTATACTCCAATATAAAATAAAAGATTTGGAAAAGGAAAAAAAAATAAAGGTAAGTTCTTCGACTGCACCTCCTCAGCCTTTTAACTTCACTCTGTCTCATTAGAAAATGACAACATTAAAGTAGTACTTTGCATTTCTTAATATACTTTCACATAGATTACTCTATTGGTATAAAAGGTAAAAGTAATCTAATCCAATAACAAAATGGGGAAGGGAGTTTGGGTTTTGTTTTAGGGATTTAAGTGTTTCCTTTCCATTACAAGAATAGTGAAAATAGTGGCCTTCTTACTTTATGGAATGGTGTATAGACATTACTGTGTCTTTGGTGATTAATAAGGGCTCTTTAAAAAGGGGCATGCATATGGGTGTATGATAGCTTTCTAATGCATACTTGCACACAATTGGTTTAAAGGGAATCAATTTCCAGATTCTCAACATTCATGTATGATGTTTTCAAAAATCAGTGTCTAAGAATTCACTCTCATGATGAGGTACAGCTTCTCCTCACCCACCTCCCTCTTTCTCAAATGGTCTACAACTTTGCAAATACACACATACCTCCCAACAACCTTACATCTTTACTCTGAATCATTGTTGTAGACACAAGTGTCTCTAAGTCATCAAACAGAGGAACACATAGAGATAATATTAACTGAGTATTTGTTTCTTTTGTGGTTTTTACAAATAGGTGGTTTTGAAATGTCTACCTTAAACAAATCAAGGAGGGCCAAATCAAGTCATTAGCTGACACATCCTTAAAGTCTTTTTCGATAATTAATTGTTCTGTGATATTTGCTCTATAACTCAAAAGGATTTCAGAAAACAATGGCATCTTGGTAACAACAGTTTTCATTGTTTTTTTATTTTCATAGTTTGCCTAGGAATTTACATCTAAAACAACAGAAAAATAAAAATGAAAAGATTACTAAATTCAACAGCATTCCAGCAATATAAGTAAGCTTTATTCACAGATACAAAAACAATAACTAAAAAAGAGAATCTCTTCTATCACATTAAAAGTAGCATTCCTAAAAACATTTGACATTAAAAAGAATAATTGTAATTAAACCCGTTTGTATTTATCAATTATACATAAATAAAAACTCCTTGCATATGATTTGTCTCATATAGTAAAACAAATTGTCAAAGAACATGTTAAAAATAATATATATTTTGTGTATAAATTTGAAGAGAAAATGATATGGTGGTAAATAGTCTTTTAGGTATACATTATATTTGACAAAGATAAAATTCTATTGGGGAAGTTGAATGGAAATATTTTTAAATCTTCTAAATATATATTTCAAATTAAACTTTAGATATCAAATTTAAAAATATGAATGAGACATATAATTATATACAATCCTTTGAAGATACAAGTGTCTACAATGCAAAGAACACAGATTCTTACTACTATTATAGAATCAGAAGAAAAGGACATGTTTATAATGCTATTCTATTAAAGTCTAACAAAGGACAGAAAAAATGTTGGTATGAGAAGTTAGAAAGTTGTTAGAGCCTTTATTTACTTATTTATTAAATTTCTTTATTTTTATAAATGTATTTGACATATTTATTTTAGATAAATGTATTTATTTACTAAATAATATTTAGAGAGTCTTGAAATCTGGTGGTCAATATTTTTTATAGAACTTCCTATTCACTCACATTTTTATGAAATAACAGAATTCTTTCCAATGCTTTCTTTTTTCTCCTAAAGGTACTTTGGGAATATAAGAAATGTGATTTCACTTCTACCAATCATACACATGTGGAAAATATTTCTGGAAATGGATGATTACATTCATTTTTATATTTGCTTAGACTTTTTCTATGTAGATTAGTTTTATAAATTATTTCAGCTTGATCATGAGATTATGTTTTTTACTATAATTATCCATATTTATTATCATCCTTTTGTTGGTACTTTTTTCCCTCCACCTAGCAATGGCCCTCAGATCACATCATTCCTAATCAGATTATAGACACAGTCAAAGAAGAATGCCAGGGACCAGGGTCATTGACAAAATGAGGTGAGCTGCCTGGGCCACTTACTCAGTGTAAGTAGCTGCCAAAGAAAATTGTAGTTGAAAATTGTACTTCAGGTTTACAAAATTTCCACAAACTCCATTTTAATTTTACAAAAGAAGTTAAAGCGGAAATGCCCTATACCACCACCAGGGTTCCAATGCTTGCATACCATTGCCAAAATACCCTGGACTTGAAGTGATTGGACTTCGTAAAGGGGAAGGCAAAGCAGTTTTTAGAAACAAAGATGCAGTCTTGACACTTCTGTTAAAAAACAATAACAACAACAACAACAACAACAACAACAAACTCGTGTCCCAGAATCTTATTTTCCTTTAGGTAAAATAAAAAGGGTTTAGTGGGCACTCAAGAAGTTAAGACCTTGAATAGACACTCCCTGCCTAACATGGCAGTGAAATTTGCTCACCACCCTTCCTCTTGCTCTCTTCACTGGGTTGCCTAAGCTCCCTTCTCGTTTTTGCAGTATTCTCTTATACCCCAGGGTCTTTCAAGCATACAGCTTCCTCAGCCTGAAATATTCTCAGGTGATCATCTAATTCCTATTCTACCTTCAGGTCTCAAGTTTAACATCATTTCTTCAGGAAGACTTCCTTTAATCTGGGTTTATCTGCATTTGTTTTAAAATTCTAAAGCCTTTTTAGGAGAAGGAGGGATTGTAAGAATGAGGAATTGGCAACTAATATTTACTGAGCCCTCACTATATATCAGGCACTCATTACCTCTTTTATTGCAACCCCATGAAGTAGATACTATTTTTATCCCCATTTCAAACTAAGTATTAGATTCTGATTGGAATTACTTGACAAAGGTGACAAGGCTAGTAAGCGACAAGTGATTATTTCTTTAATGTGTGTTCTTACTAATTTCTACTTCCATAAGAACAGAGACAAATGCCTGTTTTGTTCATCTTTGTGTGTATTTCCAGATCTGGCACAGTGGGTATTAAATAAATATTTATTAGATGTTTGAATTATGCAGATAATATGACAGTGAGGCTGTTTCATGTGTTTATTAAAGAGAGTAGTGGGTTGCAAGAAATTGCTAGGTGAGAATTACAAAAGGTGTCTTTAGTTCCAAGTGTGATAAATGAAAAAAAGAAAAATATTCCTTTGGGGAAGCTCTGCATGTGGCATAATCTTAAAGAGTAGTAAGTATGCATGTGATTTTAAAGTAGGAAGTAGTGCAAAATAGATACTTATTGCCAGAGGGTACAATTATTTGACTAGAATTATTGACATTATTCATTCATTCCTGCTTTAAAATTTTGAAAAACATTAAAAAAAAGTCCTCCATATCAATTAAGTAGGTAACCATGCTGGATTATCTACTTTGCTTTTGATTGTTTTCATTGCATAAGCAATAAATCAGGGACTTCCCTGGTGGTCCAGTAGGTAAGACTCCATGCGCCCAATGCAGGCGGCCCGGATTTGATCCCTGGTGGGAGAACTAGATCCTGCAGGCATGATGCAACTAAAGATCCTACATACCACAACGAAGATCCCATGTGCCACAACTAAGACCTGGCACGCTCTAAATAAATAAATAAGCAAATAAATAAATATTTTTTAAAACAAAGAAATAAATCAGATAGAGCAAAACAATTATAATGATCATAGTCATTATAGAGAGAGCAGAAATACAGACAAGCAAGAAAAAGATTGGTGACTGAGCCCAATGCAAACATATAACCACTGTGGAAATTTGGCTATATTTATTTACCTATTACCTAATACATATACTGAATTACCATCAAAATTGTTTTAATCAGCCCTTTTTTCCTTGAGGGAATGGCACAACCTGAAATCTATTCAAAATTGTGTGCCTGGAAATTTCTCAACCCAAGAATCAATGGTTTTTATCAGCATTTCCAGGAGATTTATTATTAAAAAAATGTTAAGAACTATTTCTTTGTCAATACTGATGTCAAAATGATAGATTTCTAGGCTTCTTTGTGCTTGCTTAATGTTCAAAAGAAAGAGTAGAAAAAATGTCTTCATGCACAATTTTCTAAACAATGCCATTTTCATGTATTTTGTCTAATTTTTGCTGCCAGAATGAGATAGTGGTAGCTGTTAGAGTCCCATTACTCCAATTTGAAATTAATTAATCACTAGTGTCTTTAATTCCACTACTACTGTAATAGATTTCTTGACACTATGTAGACAATAGAGACACACAAATACACGTATACTTTTAAGCCATATATTATTTATTATAAAATATGTTATATTTTTATTTGACAGTTTACTTATTTTTAATGTCTGCAAGAATCTGTTATACTATTATATTATTATATGTTGTTTGATGGTGAAGAATTTGTAGTCAGTTGATTTATGGAAAGACAGATTTCTTTTAAGCATTGAGTCCATCCCTGAGTATAATACTGTTTGTTTATTCATGACATTTTATAGTTCCTTCAATATCACTTTGAAATTATTTTCTTAGATTTATACTTAAGTAAAATTTGGAAGCAATTATAATCACATCTTTTATCCTATTATATATGCTGTGTTTTTATAGCTTATGTAAAGAAATGCGGTTCCTTTTGTTTCTGTGGATTTATTTTTCATTCAGTCAACCTCGTGGAACTCTGCATACTTTCAAATATTTATTGATATAGTCTTTTAAATTTTTGATATATACACAGTTGTGTTTTCTACAAATAACAATAATGTTGTCCCTTTGTTTCCAAACCTAATAATTTTTTTTCTCATTGTTTGTGCTCTTACCCTATTGGCTAGGATGTTTAGGATAACTTTGTGTAGTAAATCACTTATGATTAATAATATATTTTGGCTACTTTTCTCAAACTTATCTTTTAACCCACTATTTATTTATATGTGTTGTTTTTATTATATGCTGAATCTAGTTGAATTAATTGAATTTTGACTTGTATTTTCTTCCTGATTGGGCGGTTAGATACTCCATTTTAATATGAAAGTAACCAATATCCCTATTATTCTGCCACATCAAAGGAACTTGAACTACCTTTCTCTCATAACTTCACAACTTTAACTTGACCTGGTTTTTCACACCAACATAATGAATCTCTACCTCTAATTTTTTTTAAGGTGGAAGATTATTTAGGTATACTAATATGTTCATAGACTTTTATAATTAACTTCTATTGGAGTATAGTTACTTTATAATGTTGCATTAGTTTGTATTGTACAGCAAAGTGAATCAGCTAAAGGTATAAGTATGTCCCCTCTTTTTGATTTCCTTCCCATTTAGGTCACCACAGAGCACTGAGTAGAGTTCCCTGAACTATGCAGTAGGTTTTCATTAGTTATCTATTTTATGCATAGTATCAATAGTGTACATATATCAATCTCAATCTCCCAGTTTAGCCCACTCCCACCTTATCCCCCACTCCAGTGTCCATATGTTTGTTCTCTATGCCTGTGTCTATATTTTTGTTTAGCAAATAAGATCATCTATTTTTTAATTTACCATTTTTTCTTTATTCTGAGTTCCTTATTGATAAAATAAACCCTTTATATTTTGTTCTTTTCAGTAAATATTTTAAAGAATTAAGTTATCTCACATTTCTTGGACTAAAAGCCTTGTATGTTCCTTACTAAAATTATATTTGTATATTGATTAACAAATATTTTGAACATTTTTTATAAGTCAAACTTTGCTCTAGGTGCCAATGCTGTAACACTGCACCAAGAGACAAAACTGTCCTCAACAATTTTAACTTACAATCAATTAAGGAAAGACAGTTGGTTAAAAAAAATATAACACTTATTGTGTCTGATGGTTATTAGGAGAAATAATAATCAAGAAATGTAGAGAATTCTTGAGTATGGGGGAGAAATGCCAGTTTACAAACAATGGTTAAGGAAAATCTTGATAAAGTAGACGAGTCTAATGTTATAAAGGAGTGAGCCATGCAGTGATATGTGCCTACAGCATTTAGAGAAGACCCACAGCAAGTAGAAAGAGTAAGAGTAGCCATATGCTTAGTGTGGCTGAAGTGAAGTCAGTGGAAGAGAAAGTAGCTTAGAAGGGAGAGAAAAGGAGAACTAACAGAAGTTGAGGTCAGAAAGGCCTTAGCTTTTGAGTTCTTACAGACTCTATTCAATGGCTAAGGTCTTTCCTTTTTAGAAGGAGTAAGTTGAGAAGCCATCAGATGATTTCAACAGTGGAGTAAGATGATCTTTCATCCTAAAAACATGCTTTAAATTTGCACATTTATGATGTGTGGAACATGAGGAACATCTACAGCAATATGAGCAGTGGACATTTAGAGATACAATTTTGTAGCTCAAGGAAGAATTAGGGGTCTATGTGATTTCTTGTTAAAAATAACAAAAAGAAAAAAAAAAACCATAAGATTGGGAAGTGCATTTAAAAGGTGTGTTTCTTAATTATGGGATCCTTCAGCATATTTTGTGAATTTCCAAGAGTACTATAAAGTATGAGGTATTTAACAGAATCTTCCATGCTGAGAATCTCATCGGTAAATAATTTCACTAAAAGCACATCATGAAATTCTGAACACCGAAATTCAGTGCCTCAGACTTGTTTTCTCTTCATACTGACTTCCTTCAAAACATTTTAATAAGGTTTGGGTCATATTTGTATTTCTGATTATTTACTTCCTGTACTCAAACCACTAAAACGGCTCTTTATTGCTTCTAGGAAAAATTCCGAGTCCTATCAGATCTGAACTTTTTCTACTTATCTCATTTAATTCCACTACTCATACTTAAACAAGATGACCTTCAGTCATATTGAATTAATTGAAATTCCTGAACTCATTCTGCTTTTCTTATAAATTGAAATTTTATGGAGAAATTACTATTTCTGAAACAACTTTCACCCTCCTTCTCTGTTGGCTAAGTTCTGTTCATTGCTTTATAGCTAGAGTTTCTCGAGAACATTTTCTATTTTCCTCCTCCCACCTCCAGAATGGCTTATGCTCTTCTCTTGTACTCTCATAACTCCCAAACAGTCATTCTACCATGTCAAAATTTTGCTAATTTATTTTTTCTCAATTAGGTTAATTTCCTAGCACATAGACTGATACATACATGAAATGAATGGAGTGAATAAGATAAGTAATATGTTCATAATTTTGTATTCACCTAAAAGTTTAGCAGAACATTGTTGACTATGACATTAGTAACTGCTCTTTTTTCATGAGTAATTGCCCCTGTTAATATTTTCTTGTCCACTTTCCAATTCCAGTGGGTTTTTTTCTCTTTTTCTTTTCTTTTTCTTTTTAGTAAAATAGCCTTGAAATAATGTAGTTCAAATAAATTTAGAAATGTGCTCTCATCCATACTTAGCAGGTACTTTGCCCTAAATTGTTTTTATTAATGTTAATATACAGTGTTACTCAGTTTTCTTTCCTCTTATACACTATTATTAATCATAGGAACCAGCTGTAATAATCCAGTACTTAATTCCATTAAAATTTGACATGTTTTCTCTTTAATATGATTAATATGTCACACTTACCTTGCAGATGATGAATATTACAAAGGTTTGTCTAAACCTGATTAACTGATTGTATTTACTTTAAATATTAAAAATAATTTTACAACATATGTTTATATTTTTAATCTTATAATGCCAATATAAATAAAGTTATAGGAAATGGGAAAGACATATCTGTATAATGTATCTATTGGGGATAACAGAATTTGGCAAACAAGGTTTAATATTAGATGTCCAAATATCCATCCATATGCATTTCTCTAAAGAAACTCAAATTCCAGGCAGAAAGCAGTATTGTATTACTGTATAACTTGTCTAATCTAATTTGAGAGATGGATAGATTAATTTAAGAAACAACTTGTTTGAGTATATTATTGGCTACCTGCCATTTCTAAGTGGTCCCCAATAATGTTTTTTTGTGGAAGTTCTGTTAACTAATGTGCATTAAATTGAATGTACTTAAGTCCTGAAGACTTTCAGCTAGTTTAATAATGCAGATTAAAATACTACAGTACTACATGTATAACACTAATAAATCTTTAATAATTATATCTGTGCTTTTAAAGAATTGAATGAAATGTGTTCTGAAGAAAGAAAATAAGCAAGATTACAGTCAGAAAATCTATGAATTTAATAGGCAAGGATGGTGATATATATATACACTATATATACATATATTAAGAATGATAGCTATCTATATCTATGTCTATGGTGATAAACACATATATTCCATATAAATATATATATATTTACTCCTTAATATAGGAAGGAATATATATATATATATATATATATATATATATATATATATATTCCTGTCTTAGGAATTAAAATAAATCTCTCTCCCATGTATTTATGTATCATCTACTTATCATTTCTTGTATCATATTTTAACACAATTTTAATGCACTGAAATAACTTTAGTTGAAAAAATCATTGGGAATTCCCTGGTAGCCTAGTGGTTAGTATTCCAGGCTTTCACTGCCATGGCCCGGGTTCAATTCCTGGTTGGGAAACTGAGATCCGTCAAGCTGTGCAGCACAGCCAAAAATAAACAAATTAATTAATTTAATTAAATTAAAAATTGTTAGATTTAATTGTCAAATATTTAAATAAATAAAAATATAAAATAAATTCCACTTTATATGTTGTAGTCCCTAAATATTTCCAAGTGTTTTTTTAATCCTAGAAATAACTTGATATTAGAAGCTGAAATGTACTTGATGAAAAAAATTCTTCATGAATGAGTAGACAAACTGTAGTACACAAATGTATGTGATGTTCAGCAGTAAAGTAGACAGAACTGCTAGTAGATAGAATAACAATGGATGAATTTTGAAAGTATCGTGCTAAATGAAGGAGGACAATCCAAAAGGCTACATGTTTTATTAATCCACTTATGTGACATTTTGGAAAAAATTAAAATGTAGGTTAAAAAAATGCAGATCAGTGATTTCCAGGAGTTGATTTCAGGGGGAGATGTAGACTACAAAGGGTATCTTGAAGGAATTTGGGGATTTGACAGTTCTTTGTCTTGATTATGGTGGTGTTTACATGATTGCATGTATATGTCTATACTCATAAAACTGTTCATCAAAGAGAATAAAGTTTACTGTATGTAAGTAACCAGTAAGTTAAAATATAGTATCATCCCTATAAATAATCTAAGTTACTTTCATCCAAATCTTTGCTAACCCTGTTCTTCTCCAAATTTCTTTATGCTACAGTTACTAGAATAATTTTTATAAGTCCTTTTCCAACTACACCTTTTCTCTTCTGCACATATTGAAATTGTATGTACAAAATCCCATTCATATGACAAGTGTATCTAAGGTACTTTGATAGAAAGAAATTAGAAATTGGGGAAACCTATTATTTTTGAAATTATCATTTAGAATGAAGGCTTTAGCATTTGCTACTTTAAACCTCTAGTCACATAGTAGTGTCACATTGTGGTTTAAAGATAGATTTATTTCAATGACAAATTTGCTGATTTTCTCATATTTTGAGTTTTCTCTCATTATTCCATATCTTCCTCTTTTGAGTCAATGCACTAGAGTCTCTCTCCTAAAGAGAAGAAGCTTGCATATTTTATTATTTACACATTCAATTCTTTTATCATCTATGTTCCCCATATGTCTTATATACTTAAAAAAATGAATTCCCATTTAGCAAAGGTACCAATTTAATTCTAGATATCTTCATCATGGATAGCTAAACTTTCTAAGGAAAAATAATCCCAACATTTTCAAATCAATATCTTTTCTCTGGGCAAGTTTCTCTCAACATTTGTGGGGTTAGAAAACAAACCAAATCTAATCTTTGCCCTACCAGAGCTGAAAATCTAGTTGAGGGAAATCATTAGAACATGCATATGAAAAGATAGCAAGCAATTAAAGCCAAATTTATGAAGTAAAATAGAGAACTGAGAGATATCACTGGTGAGGGGATGACACATAGTGCTAGAATACGGGATTATACTTCCCTTGTTAAAAGTGAAAAGCTAAGAAAAAGTTTGAATTATACCTGCGATGACTTAGAGGGCTGGGATAGGGAGGTTGGGAGGGAGGCACAGGAGGGAGGGGATATGGGGTGTAAGTATAAATACAGCTGATTCATTTGTTGTACAGCAAAAACTGGCACAACATTGTAAAGAAATTATATTCCAATAAAGAAATAAAACTAAAATAAAATAAGAGCTTATTTTTGACTATTTTAATGACTAACCCCCTCACATATATTACTATTCATAATATTAAAAATCTTTATCTTATCTTTTAAATAACATTTCTCAAAATGTTATCACACCAAAGAGAAGAAATGGAATGGAACAGAATAGAATGAAATGGAATGGAATACAGACCTTGGTTGTGGGCCATTTCTTATAATGTACTCTTTTATGGAGTTAGACATGGAAAGGAAGAGAGAATCACTTTAAAAAGCTATAAAAGAAGCAAGAATAAAAATACCTTTTAAATTATGAATAAAGTCATTACTGAAATTTAACAAAAAAAAGTTCTGAGTATTGAAAGCCCTGGCAATGCAAGATCTTGTGCAAGTTCTCAGAGCGTATTTTGACTCATGTATCTCTGAACTAGAGGCATATTTGACCGCTTATTCATTCATACATTCAGTTCCTTTGGTAGTGTTTTTATATTAATAAAAATAAATTTCTAATATTTGCTTTAGCAAGATACTACATGACATTAGTTATTAGATATAGCCTAAAATTTACATGTTGAAAACTAATCTCCCATGTGATGAAATTTGGAAGTGGGGCCTTTGGAAGGTGATTAGGTTATAAGGACAAAGCCCTCATGAGTGGAATTAGCACCCTTATAAAAAGAACCCAGACAACTTTCATGCCCCTTCCACCATGTGAATACACAGTGAGAAGACACCTGCTTATGAACCAGAAAACAGGACCTCACATGACTCTGAATCTGTCAGCATCTTGGTCTTGGACTTCCCAGCCTCTAGAACTGTTAGAAATAAATTTTTATTGTTTATAAGCCACTCAATTGATGTTTGGGCTTTTGTTATAGTGGCCTAAATGGATTGACAGAAGTATACAACACAAATACATATATATATGTGAAAGTGGGAACTTAAAATATTTTATCAATTCTTTCATAATATGATTCTTGTTTATTATTCAAAATAGTCTTCATAATTTTGAAATACATTTCCTTAATTTTTGTCTATCTTATAAAAGTGATTATATAGGTTTTTAGAAATGAGCAGTTTTGTGCATTTACATATATCAGATTTAATAGAATTTTTAATGTTCTGAATGGGTAAATAAGTTTATTATACAAATATCACATTGATCCTTAAAAATCATATGACACAGATATTGTTATTCTAATTTTATGAAAAAGCACAATTAAACTAAGTAAATTTTTAGTGTAAGGTTGAAAAAGACACAATTTGAACCCAAGTCTATATGACTTCAAATTTAATGCAATGAATACTTAAGCATTATAAAACCCATAGTTAATGAACTCAATAAACCCAAACCTTTGTTATTTTTTATGCATAATAAAAAATTTACCTGAAAAAGTGTTACTTGAAAGTGCTAAAGACATCCACTGGCATTCAATTGTAAGCAATAAGAACATTATCTATATGTCTATGTAAAAATAATAGAAAATATTTACCTCAAAGTTTTAAGTGAGAAATCAGTGTGTTAACATTTGTAAAGATCATTAAAATGTGCATAGAACATAGCAAATGCTTTATAAATGTTAGCTCTTATTGTTCTATTTTTACAATGTAGGTATTATTATTTTTGCAAATACATCTTTTTAGAAATAGATGTGTCTATTTGGGAGACAGACTACTGATATTACATAGGTATGACATTCTAATAGATCATTGTCCAGGAGTTTTGGTTTCTTTGTCTAATATGCTATCATTTATTTTAAGATCTAAACACTTTCTTCTTCTCCTTCTGTTATCCATAAATTTCCCTTTTTCCTCTTATACGTCCTTCTCTTCCTCCTTCCTCTCTGCTTCTTCAGGATTTCAAATTCTTAACAATGATTGATGACTTTAACAGTAAATATTTGAAATCTGGCACCCATAATAGTCCAATAGTTTTCTTCCAATAATCCATCTTTAATACATGTATATATCTTTATCTTATGTTGCCACATCTTCCTCATCCTGTGGAATAGCTGAATCTTAAAAGGTTACCCTGAACCCAGCAACCTGGAATAAACAATAAGATTAAAAAAAGAGTTAAGTTCTCAGAATTGTGTGGAATTCAAGATATATTGCATAGTAAATTTAATACAAAGCCCAAGATTTTAACAAAATCTTTATTCCTAAAAACATGAACATTTGGTTTGGAACTGAAAAGTTTGTTAATTAATTTTGAATCATTCCATTTACTTTTCTTGGTATCACTGACAAGGAAGTGGAAAGCATGTCAGCTATTAATAATCACAAAAACATCAATAGCCCTTTTTAAACCCCATCCAAATGCTGCATGTATTTTAATATACAAATTACTTTCCTACATTTATCTAAGTCCTTCTACAAGATTGCTCTCTTAAAATGTACTATAATTTTTTAAAACTTTTTATTTTTGTTGTTCAGAATACATTTGTCCTCTTACTTTTTAGATAAACATCAGATTTCCTCTAATAACTGAGTAATATCAGTCTATCTTTACTGCTCTTCTCCTCTTCCTTTTCCAACTTTTCCTTTTATCTGTTACCATCACTTTTCTTCCTATGCAGTTTTGAATCTTAGCCCAGAAAACATATCTTTTTGTTTTCATTTTTACCTTCTGCTCCAAGCTGGTATATTTAAACAGGTTATGTAGATATTCATAACTCCAGAACTAAATTTCTGTAATAACTTCCTAGTTGATCTACTCTCTCCCTGTTGCCATTATCCTGCCAAACTTTCATTCCTAATCCAGCACACAGCCACTAAAATATATACTTGTTTATGTCACATCCTGCCACATTTCCACACAAGTTACTGTTCCTTAAGAAGTTTCTACTTCATTGAAGTTAAAGCAAATCCCATAAAATGTTATGCAATGGTTTTCAAAGAAGACAGAACTGCTTTCAGAAACTCTTTTATATTTGGGTTTTTTCCCCCTAAAAATTGGGAGATTCTATAACATTCATTATGTAGAACCAGGATTCTAAGATTTCCCTTCTACATGGAAGAATACCACAAAATAAAAAAGTATCCTGTGGCTTCCCTGGTGGTGCAGTGTTTAAGAATCTGTCTGCCAATGCATGGGACATGGGTTCGATCCCTGGGCCAGGAAGATCCCACATGCCACGGAGCAACTAAGTCTGTGCACCACAACTACAGAGCCTGCACTCTACAGCCTGCGAGCCACAACTATTGAGCCCACGTGCCACAACTACTGAAGCCCTCATGCGTAAAGCCTGTGCTTTGCAACAAGAGAAGCCATTGCAATGAGAAATCCTCGCACCACAACAAAGAGTAGTCCCTGCTCACCACAACTTGAGAAAGCCTGTGAGCAGCAATGAAGACCCAACACAGGCAAAAATAAATAAATAAAATAAAAAAACAAATAATAATAAAATAAATCTTGCAGATGGAAGTGATTTTACCAGATAATCAGATAAGCAAGATTAAAAAAAATAAAAACATAAACACCAGAACAATTCATAATTCACTGAGCCTAGAATCTAAGTGTTTTTCACCTATGACGACTAAGTATTTTAATGTTTTTATACACTATTAATTTTCCTGTAACCATATAATTTAATAGAAAATAGGTTGCACTTTACTTCCACTAGAACATCACTTAAAATTATTATTCACCACTTAAAGCACATCTGGCAGTCTTTCTTGTGGTTTTTGACTTGCCAGTTTAACATACACAATCTGCATTAGTATCTGAGCTGTCACATGCAAAGACATAATAGTGGAGATTTGAAACTCCTTTTAAAAGACTTAGAAATAGGATAACCACATAATGTATCACTTAAAATAGAGACATTCTTGATAGTAAAATGAAGCATTGAAATAATTAGTATTTAATATTTTTTGAAATGTTTATTTGTTGATTGAGTTTTTTATCATACTGGTAAATTATAAAATGATTATATTCAAAAACCGTTTCAGAAATGAATTTTTCTAAAAATAAAATATATCACTATATGTTGAAGCAAAATAATATTATTGATTACCTAAACATTTTTAAGGGGGATTTCTGTTTCCAAGGACTAAAATTACCCTTCTACTATAAACAACCAGATTATCAAATAAATATAGGAGACAAATGTTTCCAGACATTGGACAATGAATGCAAGAAGACAAATTCTTTAAGGAATTAACAGATAAGCTGTAAATTGAATTAGGTTGAAATAAACTACATGGGTAGATATTTCTCTATCAATCATTTATAACACAGCTGAGATAATCACAGTACACTTCAGAATATGCCATATTTTTGAGGGAACATACAGTTATGGTAGGAACCTTATTCAAGCCTCTTTTTGACTCTTTCTGCATCAACACTCTTCAAAGGAAAAGCCTATTTCCCCACTGGATTTTTAGTCACTATGTTAGTTTCAGTTTATGACTTGGTAAATGTCATTCTAAACTTGCTTGATTTATCATAGCCTCCTCAGAATTTTTACCTTTGTTCTCTGAGCAATCTCACTTAGCTTCTCACTTTGAATACTTCTTTTATTACTCTAAGATACACTTCAAACTTATTTATTCTGCCTTGTCACCTTTGGGATGTTTCTGCTTTTTATTTATGAGTACATACATCATCTCTCTGAGATTTCCTTGGTCACTGCTTCCACTTGATAAGTGATGATATCGTGGGATAAACCGCCTGAGGGGGGAAGGCACACCAGCTAAGCATCCAAGAATTGGTTTGCGCATCCTGTTTCCTTCCAGATTGTGCTTAAATTTACTGGGGGGAAAAGAAGTCCCATTTCTTCCTACATGTCAGTGTCTCTGGTGTAACTTTTCTTATGAAAACATCTTAGTTTTACTTTAGAATATCTACCTACTTTTTTCTTTTCTTTTTTTTTTTTTTTCCTCTCTAGCACATATGTTAGAGACCTAAAATTACCTCATTTATGGAAGAGCACATGATGATAATTTAGACATTGAAAGATAAACTTACCTAATTCAGGCAGATTGTAATTCTTTACTCTCTGGAGCCCAAATTAAATCATTACATTCCTTGTAAAATGTTTTAGGTTGGTGCAATACCAATATGAATCTTCTAATTGCTCATTATTAGGGCTTAGCTCTTTCACTAAAGTGGGAGCATCACATTAAACAGTTCCAAAATAATGACTCTTTTAGTCATGAACTACTGTGCAACGATATGAAAATCACTAGTTTGTTGGAAGCAAAACAAGAAATGGCAGCAGGGGAAAATATTCCACTGTAGTTCTTATCTATCCTGCCTGACAAGAGCTCTATTTGGATCTGCATCTTATTGTATTTGATTATTATATATGTATAATGATTTCTAATAATTTTGTGTGATTTAGCAAGATATCTTAGTAATGCAGTTGTGAATTTATTCCTCTATATGTAACTTTACAATGACTATAAATTGTTTTTTTACCAAAATCACTTTTCTTTTTCCAATAGAGGAATTCAGATATTTTACTTTCAGAATGACAGTACACTTACTTGAAAAGCAAAAGGGACTCTGTTATGTCTATTATATCTTGAAAATCATACATTATTTTACACTTCAAACATTCTCTTTAAATACAAGATGCTGAACATAGAAGTTAGTGGGTGGGAATTCTTTCTTTTATAACTGTAATATGAATGGAAAAAACTGAAAAAAAAAATTGTGAGAAGTAAAAGTGTTCTCTTTATACTGTGGCACCAGTGTCTTGAAACTGTTTTTATTACCATGAAAGGCAGTTGGGCCATATGAAGTTGAATTCAAAATCCAAATTGAATTGTAAATTAAAGCAAATAATCTTAGAGATTACTTGTTTAGAGAAGTCCTAATTTAATTAACATACGTGTGCTTTGCTAGGAATTATTTTTAACATATTGGGATTATCTATGAGCCACTCTCAAACAAGTGGGTTGTTTTTCTAATAACTATAATGAGTTGCCCTAATCCATTGATACTCTTTCAGCCTCTTCAGTTTCTCTTCAGTGAATGCATTTGGGGGAGATGTATGTGTAGCCTCAGAACTACTTCAGGGAATGGATTAGAGCTGAGTGTTGTCTGAACTGGTTCTGAACCTTCTTTGAATCCTGTCCTGCCAAATGGGCTGGACTGTAGAGAGGCATTCTCTAAAAATTAAGCACCTGAATATTTTATTGTGTAACACCTGCATTTTGAGCAGGTTGAGGTTGTTATATGTTCATGTTCCCATGTATCTTTGGTAACTCTCTGGGTCATCCTGGTTTCTTTCCTTCTGCTGGCTTTTTTTATTGATGTAGTTGCACAAAGATAATATGCTGATGGGTGTGTGGTTCCTTTGGGAATAGTAGAGAGTCTCACTTCAAGTCCCTCCTTCACTGATGACTCTCTAGAGTATGTATATAACCCTGTCTCACTCCAGCCTCTCAGAATATCCAAGACGTCAAATATCCTTTTCAAATAATATTATCCATTAATTAGTTAAGCATAACCCTGAGCATCCCTAGGCTATAACTTTCTTCTCTATTTTTCATGCTCCTTCATAGGAGTTGCAGGGACCCATAAGGCTAATTTTGTCTTCTTAGACGGATGGAATCAGCTACTCTTCTCCATTCCCTCCCAGCCTCTTGTCACCACAGTTCTTACTCACCCTGATGGCAAAGGATGGCTTCACTAACTCCTGACATCAGAAGAAAACAGGGAAGATACAATTATCAGTTCCTATTTTCTCACCTGACAATACATCCCAAGGGACTCAGACCAAACTCTCTCACCAATTTCTCAACATATATTGAGTGGTGATGCCAAAGTGGAACTGATATTTCCAGCTTATCAAATTCTCAGGGGTGAGATGTTTGTCTCAACTTCTTTTGGACAAGCTCAATCTCGGGAGTGATGCTCTTAGGGAGTCCTGCTTTATTTGGCTTTTAGTGAAAAACAGTCCCTCTCTTTTGCATGACAACCCTATTCAAAGAAAAGGATCAGTCTCTTTCACAGAACTTTTCTTTTTTTTCTTTTCAGAGTCTTCATAAACATAAATTACCTATTTATTTATTACAGGTATATTGTCTTTTTGCCCGCTTAAACATAATTTTCATGAGGGCAGATATTTTTCAAGTCTGGTTTCTGTTGCATCTTCAAAGCTGTAGACAATAACTGAAATGTATAATTATTCATTTTTAAAGCAAATTAATGAATCCACAAGTGAGTGTTCTCCAAGAAGAATGTAAATGAATGTCATCTACCTTGATCTATGAACTCTCTACTCTAAACTGTAAATCTGCCTAATTCAGCTAATATCCAGATAAACATAATTCAGGTTAAGGTTTAGGTCTTTAAAACATTTTAAATCTAGTTGAAGAAGAACTTATAACTAAAAAAAATTACCAATTTTTATTATTCGAGGTGAGAGATGGATTATATACAAAGTGATTGAATAGATAGTGAGTAGTAAGAATAAATAGTTTTATAAAGAACTTCAGAGGAATGTGTGGGTTGATATAAACTAAAGGGTTCAGTGCAACATAAATGGAAAAGTTAGAACTAATGGATACCTTTGGTAATTACTTATCAAAGATATGTCATATTATTTACATTGGGAAGAGAAGCAGAAAAGCACCACAGGAATATTTGCAGAAAAGGGCAATAGTAACAAAACTTTGGTGGCATAAGCAATCATGAAGTGTAGAATTAGCAGAATGTCTTTAGAATAACCACAGTTTGACTCAAGCAGTTTATGTAGGGGAGATGTGTAAAGTTAGACCAGCTTTTGCCAAGAGAGATGGCAAGAACAATTCCAGTCTTATAATTTTGCTTTGTAGGCAGTGAGAACATTTTGTAGATCATCTTTGGTAAATTGTTTTTTGGGGGGTGTTTGACCAACAGGTAATTATATTTCTTCTTTTGTGGCTTTTGCCTTTATACATATCAACACTAAATTTAAGTTACTGAACCATTGTTTCATTTTTCTTTACAGTGACCCTTGAACAATGTGGGGGTTAGGGGCGCTGACACTCAGCATAGACAAAAACTTTCTTATACTTTATAGTCAGCCCTGAAATCCATGCTTCCTCCACACACGTGGATTCAAACAACCTCAGACCATACAGTATTGTAATATTTACTATTGAAAAATATCCACTTATAAATGGACCTTTGCAATTCAAATCCATATTGTTCAAGGATCAACAGTATTTTTTTTTCACTTTTACCAATCAATTCTACCAAATTTACTTCTATTTTATTTTGCTTCAAGTACTTATCTAATAAATAGTCATTAATAATTTTCTACATAAAACATAAAGTTCTTTCCCTTCTTCTATGAGAATTTATTTTTTTCACAAAAACTTTTAGCTTAATTTGCTGCCACACTTATGTTTTACAGATACCATAACTAAGTCTTTAATTAAATTAGATTACATAAAATAATCATTTTTCTTGAAACCAGAGCTCATATTACTTTGGATTCAAATCACTCTTCTTTTTGTTTAGTTTCTAAGTGGAAACTTAGATGATTGATTCTAGAGCTTCTTTTACACATTTTCCTCTAAACGCTGCTTTTGCTGCATCCCACAAATTTTGATAAGTTGTAGGGTTTTGGTTTTTTTTTTCATTTAGGTTAAAATATTTCTCAAATTTCTGAGATTTCTTCTTTGACCTATGTGTTATTTAGAAGTGTGTTGTTTAATCTCCACTTGTTTGGAGATTTTTCAGATGTCTTTCTGTTATTCCTAGTTTAATTCCATTGTGGTTTGACAGCAGACATTATATGGTTCCTATTATTTTGATTTTGTTAAGGTGTGCATGATATGTGAGTGATATAATCTATTAAAATATGATGGATTTCTCAGTCATAAAAATTTCTCTTTTAAAAGGCTAAGTGGGTATTTATTTACTGCTAACATTCATACTTTCAAATTGGAGAGAAACTAAGGATGCATTTGCATATATGAGATGCATTTCAACATAAGTGTTTTTAAATAAAAAGAACAAGTACTTTAATATGAAGTAACTAATAAATAGTACTCTTCAAGACTTACTTTCTTCATAAATAATTATTATAGAGCTGGTGTATATATATCATTATCAACTGACTTGGAATAATTTTTAGCCAAATAATCTGATTAATGTTTATTAAGTTCCCTGAATGGAGTGAGGCTCCTGTTATTTCTTCACCTCAGTCATCCCCTCTGCTCACCAAGTTTCAGTGCACTATTTCAAACATGCCAGGCATTGCCCTTCTCAAGGCTTTTGCAACTTGCTATTTTTTCTAGGATGCCTCTCGACAAATATACATATGACTCACTGCCTTCCATTCTGGCTCAAAGGTTGACTTCCCATAGAGACTTTCTTTGAATCCTCCATTTAAAGTTGACTACATAATTCCACCCTCATTCAGCACATATCTCATTTTCCTTACTTCACTTTACTATGCAGTACTCATTACCTTATAACTTAAAATGTAAATATTTATTATTATTTTTTATTATTCTCTCCACTGAAAAATTTGTCCCATGAGACTAGGGATTCTTCCTTGTCTTGTTTGCTAATGTATACCAGGTACCCATTACATAGAGGCCTAAAATTAATATTTCTGAATAAATGAAAATGTCCTCAAAATGCTCTGTTCTGCTTAATAGTTTGCTTATTTCCAATGTACTGGCCTAATCCTACATAGTAATAGTAGTACATTTCTCATGTAAATTTAAAATTTCCCTTCTTCCCACTTTATCCTCAATAAGTACTTATGTTTAACTCAATCACAATTTAGAACTAGAAAGAATTATGTATTGAGTCTTAAAACCTGTTGGGAAAAACAAATATTTTTATCTGAATTATTTTAAATTCATTTTCTGATTGTTTAAATTGTTTCAACAAAAACTATCAAATGCCTAAACTATCAAATGATATTAACTTTTATAAAAATGAATTTCAAAGTCAATAATTTCCACAGAAATGAAATAACTGTTTACATTTTGAGTGTTTTCTTTCAGTCTTTTCCCTCCACTTTTACCTTCTAATATTCATCACTGCCATCCATCATAGACATGACTATTTTCTGGTCTATTTCTAGCAGAGGTAGAATAGCTGTCACTACAAATTCGATCTCCCTTATCAGATTACCTGGATTAAAATCCCAAATGTGCCACTAGCTAGTGACATAACTTCAGCAGATTAATTTCTCTGTCCTTTGTTTGCCTCACCTCTTAAAAATGTGGATTGTTTAGAGGATGAATTATGCATCTTCAAAATTCTTATGTTGATGTCCTAACAACGCAGTAGTACCTCAATATGACTCTACTGGGTTTTTAAAGAGGTAACTAAGTTTAAGTCATTAGAGTGGGCCCTAATCCAATATACCAGGTGTCCTTATAAGAAGAGATTAAGATACAGGTATGCAGGAAAGATCATTTGAAGACAGGGAGCAGACAACCATATACAAAACAAGGAAAGAGGACTGAAGATGACATCAACCTTGCCAACACCATAATCTTGGACTCCGAGTCTCCAGAACTGTGAGGAAATAAATTTCTATTGTTTAAAGCACCCAGCCTGTGGTACTTTGTTGTGATTATGGCAACCCTAGAAAACTAATACAAGGATCATTGTTTATCTAGGTCATATTATTGTTATAATGACTCAGTAACTTATAGAAATGAATTCCATAAAATAACTTATAGTAAGAACTCAATAAACTTTGTCATTCATGTTCAGTGATATATTTATGGATTTAAAAATATAAGCTCAAAGTAGGCAGATAGCAAGTACAATAATAAATTTAAGACTCTAGATGATTTCCAAATATTTTATTAATTGTATTTATGTTATGCATTTCAAAGTCAAGTAAATTCCATCTCCAGCATACTCTTCCACACCAGAAATTTAGCAACGATGATAGTTGTGGGGTGGGGGAGGGGAGACTAAAAATCTCACCATACGGAGGAATTTCATGAATTAGCAGCCACTATTCAGAATATGAATGAGAAATAACATGTTTGAAGTGTCCTTTGAAAGATTCAGTGAATGGCATATCTAACAGAGAGTCATAGGGGGAAAGAGGAAATCTGGGTTCTCTTCCAAACTGGTATTAACTACCTACCGCTACCACAGTGCCGCTGACAAGAGCTACTTCTAAATAATTCTTTTTCTTTTCTTTAATTTTTTTAAACTTTTTATTTTTTTTTTATTTTTTACAATAAACTGCATATATTTAGAGTGTACAATTTGGTATCCCAATCTCCCAATTCATTCCCCTCCAACCCTCCCTGCTTTCCCCACTTGGTGTCCATATATTTGTTCTCTACATCCGTGTCTCTATTTCTGCCTTGCAAACAGGTTCATGTGTACCATTTTTCCATAGTCCACATACATATGTTAATATACAATATTTGTTTTTCTCTTTCTGACTCACTGACTCACTTTTCTCTTTCTGACTCACTTCAAATATACAATATTTGTTTTTCTCCTTCTGACTCGCTTCAGTCTCTGGGTCCATCCATGTCTCTAAAAATGTCCCACTTTCATTGCTTTTTACAGCTGAGTAATATTCCATTGTATGTATGTACCATATCTTCTTTATCCATTCATCTGTTGATGGACATTTAGGTTGCTTCCATGTCCTGGCTATTGTAAATAGTGCTGCCATGAACATTGGAGTGCATGTGTCTTTTTGAATTATGGTGTTCTCTGGGTATATGCCCAGTAGTGGGATTGCTGGGTCATAAGTTAGTTCTATTTTCATTTTTGCAAGGAACCTCCATACTGTTTTCCATAGTGGCTGTATCAATTTACATTCCCACCAGCAATGCAAGAGCATTCCTTTTTCTCCACACCCTCTCCAGCATTTACTGTTTGTAGATTTTCTGATGATGCCCATTCTGACCAGTGTGAGGTGATTCCTCATTGTAGTTTTGATTTGCATTTCTCTAATAATTAGTGATGTTGAGAAACTTTTCATGTGCCTCTTGGCCACCCATATGTTGTCTTTGGAGAAATGCCTATTTAGGTCTTCTGCCCATTTTTTGATTGGGTTCTTTGTTTGTTTGATATTGAGCTGGATAAACTGTTCATATATATTTTGGAGATCAAACCTTTGTCTGTTGATTCATTTGCAAATATTTTTTCCCATTCTGAGGGTTGCCTTTTCACCTTGCTTATAGTTTTCTTTGCTATGCAGAGCTTTGAAGTTTCATTAGGTCCCACTTATTTATTTTTGTTTTTATTTCCATTATTCTAGGGGTGGATCGGAAAAGATCCTGCTGTTATTTACATCGAAGAGTGTTCTTCCTATGTTTTCCTCTAGGAGTTTTACAGCATCTGGCCTTACATTTAGGTCTTTTACCCATTTTGAGTTTACTTTTGTGTGTGGTGTTAGGAAGTGTTCTAATCTCATTCTTTTACATGTAGCTGTCCAGTTTTCCCAGCACCACTTATTGAAGAGGCTGCTTTTTCTCCATTGTATATCCTTGCCTCCTTTGCTATAGATTAGTTGACTGTAGTTTATCTCTGGGCTTTCTATCCTGTTCCATTGATTTATATTTCTGTTTTTGTGACAGTACCATACTGTCTTGATCACTATGGCCTTGTAGTATAGCCTGAAGTTGGGAAGCCTGATTCCACCCACTCCGTCTTTCCTTCTCAAGATTGTTTTGGCTATTCAGGGTCTTTTGCATTTCCATACAAATTGTAAAATTTCTTGTTCTAGTTCTGTGAAAAATGCCATTGGTAATTTGATCGGGATTGCATTGAATCTGTAAATTGCTTTCAGTAATATAGTCATTTTCACAATGTTGATTCTTCCAATCCAAGAACATGGTATGTCCCTCCATCTGTTTCTGTCGTTTTGATTTCTTTCATTAGTGTCTTATAGTTTTCTGAGTACAGGTCTCTTACCTCCTTGGTTAGGTTTATTCCTAGGTATTTTATTCTTTTTGTTGCAATGGTGAATGGGATTGTTTCCTTAATTTCTCTTTCTGATCTTTCATTGTTGGTGTATAGAAATGCAAGTGATTTCTGTGTGTTAATTTTGTATCCTGCAACTTTACCAAATTCATTGATTAGCTCAAGTAGTTTCCTGGTGGCATCTTTAGGATTTTCTATGTATAGTATCATGTCATCTGTGAACAGTGACAGTTTTACTTCTTCTTCTCCAATTTGAATTCCTTTTATTTCTTTTTCTTCTCTGATTGCTATGGCAAGGACTTCCAAAACTATGTTGAATAGTAGTGGCGAGAGTGGACATCCTTGTCTTGTTCCTGATCTTAGAGGGAATGCTTCCAGTTTTTCACCATTGAGAATGATATTTGCTTGGGTTTGTCATATATGGCCTTTATTATGTTGAGGTAGGTTCCCTCTCTGCCCACCTTCTGGAGAGTTTTTATCATAAATGGGTGTTGAATTTTGTCAAAAACTTTTTCTGCATCTACTGAGATGATCGTGTGGTTTTTATCCTTCAGTTTGTTAATGTGGTGTATCACATTGATTGATTTGCATATATTGAAGAATCCATGCATTCCAGGGATAAACCCCACTTGATCATGGTGGATGATCCTTTTAATGTGTTGTTGGATTCTGTTGGCTAGTATTTTGTTGAGGATTTTTGCATCTAAATTCATCAGTGAAATTGGTCTGTAGTTTGCTTTTTTTGTAGTATCTTTGTCTGGTTTTGGTATCAGGGTGATGGTGGCTTCATAAAATGAGTTTGGGAGTGTTTCTTCCCCTGCAATTTTTTGGAAGAGTTTGAGAAGGATGGGTGTTAGCTCTTCTCTAAATGTTTGATAAAATTCACCTGTGAATCCATCTGGTCCTGGACTTTTGTTTGTTGGGGGATTTTTAATCACAGTTTCAATGTCATTACTTGTGATTGGTCTGTTCATATTTTCTATGTCTTCCTGATTCAGTCTTGGAAGCTTATACCTTTCTAAGAATCTGTCCATTTCATCCAGGTTCTCCATTTTATTGGCATATGGTTGCTTGTAGTAATCTCTTATGGTGCTTTTTATTTCTGCGGTGTCCGTTGTAACTTCTCCTGTTTCATTTCTAATTTTATTGATTTGAGTCCTCTTCCTCTTTTTCTTGATGAGTCTTGCTAGAGGTTTATCAATTTTATTTATCTTCTCAAAGAACCAGCTTTTAGTTTTATTGATTTTTGCTATTGTTTTCTTTGCCTCTATTTCACTTATTTCTGCTCTGATCTTTATGATTTCTCTCCATCTACTAACTTTGGGTTTTGTTTGCTCTTCTTTCTCTAGTTTCTTTAGGTGTAAGCTTAGATTGTTTATTTGGGATGTTTCTTGTTTCTTGAGGTAGGATTGTATTACTATAAACTTCCCTGTTAGAACTGCCTTTGCTGCATCCCATAGGTTTCGGATCATTGTGTTTTCATTGTCATTTGTCTCTAGGTATTTTTGGATTTCTTCCTTGATTTCTTCAGTGATCTGTTGGTTATTTAGTAGCATATTGTTTAGCCTCCATGTGTTTGTGTTTTTTACAGTTTTTTTCCTGTAATTGATTTCTAACCTCATAACGTTGTGGTCAGAAAAGATGTTTGATATGATTTCAATTTTCTTGAATTTACCAAGGCTTGATTTATGACCCAAAATATGATCTATCCTGGAGAATGTTCCAGGTGCACTTGAGAAGAATGTGTAATCTGCTGTTTTTGGATGGAATGCCCTATAGATATCTATTAAATCAAGCTGATTTGTTGTGTCATTTAAAGCTTGCATTTCCTTATTAACTTTCTGTGTGGATGATCTGTCCATTGGTGTAAGTAGGGTGTTAAAGTCCCTCACTATGATTGTGTTACTGTCGATTTCCTCTTTCATAGTTGTTAGCATTTGCCTTATGTATTGAGGTGTTCCTATATTGGGTGCATAAACATTTATAATTGTTATCTCTTCTTCTTGGATTGATCCCTCGATTTTTATATAGTGTCCTTTCTTGTCTCATGTAAAATTTTTTATCTTAAAGTCTATTTTATCTCATATGAGTATTGCTACTCCAGCTTTATTTTGATTTCCATTTGCATGGAATACCTTTTTCCATCCCCTCACTTTCAGTCCATATGTGTCCCTAGGTTTGAAGTGGGTCTTTTGGAGACAGCATATATGTGGGTCTTGTTTTTGTATCCATTCAGCCAGTCTGTGTCTTTTGGTTGGTGCATTTAGTCCATTTGCAGTCAAGGTAATTATCGATATGTATGTTCCTAGTACCATTTTCTTAATTGTTTTCCTTTTGTTTCTGTAGGTCCTTTTCTTCTCTTATGTTTCCCACTTAGAGAAATTCCTTTAGCATTTGTTGTAGGGCTGGTTTGGTGGTGCTGAATTCTCTTAGCTCTTGCTTGTTTGTAAAGCTTTTGATTTCTCCATCGAATCTGAATGAGATCCTTGCTGGGTAGAGGATTCTTGGTTGTAGGTTCTTCCCTTTCATCACTTTAAATATGGCATGCCACTCCCTTCTGGCTTGCAGAGCTTCTGCTGAGAAATCAGCTGTTAACCTGATGGGAGTTCCCTTGTATGTTATTTGTCATTTTCCCCTTGTTGCTCTCAATAACTTTTCTCTGTCTTTAATTTTTGTCAGTTTGACTACTATATGTTTGGCGTGTTTCTCCTTGGGTTTATCCTGCCTGGGACTCTCTGAGCTTCCTGGAGTTGGGTAGCTATTTCCTTTCCCATGTTAGGGAAGTTTTCAACTATAATCTCTTCCAATATTTTCTCAGGTCCTTTCTCTCTCTCGTCTCCTTCTGGGACCCCTATAATGTGAATGTTGGTGCATTTAACATTGTCCCAGAGGTCTCTTAGGCTGTCTTCAGTTCTTTTCATTCTTTTTTCTTTATTCTTTTCCACGTCAGTGATGATCACCATTCTGTCTTCCAGGTCACTTATTCGTCCTTCTGCCTCGGTTAATCTGCTATTGGTTCCTTCTAGCGTATTTTTCATTTCGGTTATTGTGTTGCATATCTCTGTTTGTTAGTTCTTTAATTCTTCTAGGTCTTTGGTAAACTTTTCTTGCATCTTTTTGATCTTTGCATTCAGTCTTTTTTCAAAGTCCTGGATCATCTTCACTGTCATTATTCTGAATTATTTTTCCAGAAGAGTGTCTATCTCCTCTTCATTTAGTTGTTTTTCTGGTGTTTTTCTTGTCCCTTCATCTGGTTCAAAGTCTTTTGCCTTTTCATTTTCTCTGTCTTTTTGTGGCTGTGATTTTCAGTTCCACAAGATGAAATACTGCTGATACTACTTGATTCTGCTGTCTGCCCTCTTGTGGAGGAAGCTATCTAGGAGGCTCATAGGTGCTTCCTGATGGGAGGGACTGATGGTGGGTTGGGGTGGGTGGATGGAGCTCAGTAAAACTTTAATCTGATTTGGTGGGTGGATCTCAGTGACACTTTAATCTGCTTGTCTGCCAATGGGTGGGGCTGTGTTCCCATACTGGTGGTATTTGGCCTGAGGCGACCCAGCACTGGAGCTTACAGGCTCTTTGGTGGAGCTAATGGTGGACTCTGGAAGGGCTCATGCCAATGAGTACTTCTCAGAACCCCTGCTGCCAGCTCCCCTTCTCCTTGGTGAGCCACAGCTGCCCCCCACCTCTGCAGGCAACCATCCAACACCAGCAGGTAGGTCTGGTTCAGTCTCCTATGGGGTCATTGCTCCTTCCTCCTGGGTCCTGGTGAGCACATTTTTTGTGTGCCCTCCAAGAGTGGAATCTCCATTTCCCCTAGTCCTGTGGAGGTCTTGCAATCAAATCCCACTGGCTTTCAAAGTCTGATTCTCTGGGGATTCCTCCTCCTGTTGCTGGACCCCCAGGTTAGGAAGCCTGATGTGGGGCTCAGAACCCTCAGGACTTCTGTGGTATAACTCTTCTCCAGCTCATGAGCCACCCACCCAGCATTTATGGAATTTGATTTTAATGCGATTGCACCCTCCTACCATCTCATTGTGGCTTCTCCTTTGTCTCTGGATGTGGAGTGGGTTTTTTTGGTGAGTTTCAATGTCTTTCTGTTGATGGTTGTTCAGTAGTTAGTTGTAATTCCAGTGCTTTTGAAGGAGGGAGTGAGTACACATCCTCCTACTCTGCCATCTTGTTTCTTCCTCCTGCTTCTAAATAATTCTATCCATGTAATGAGTTCTTATATTATGATAGACACCATGATAATCACTTTCAAAGCAATGCCTAATTTGAGGCTCATAACAAGGGAATGTGTTATGAATTATCACTGTTTTCCTTGTGCACATAGGAAAGGAGACTTTAAAAAGTTCAAAAACCTGATCAGATTCCCACAGGAAGAAATTGGAAGAGGCAGGACCCAAGTTCAGTTGTACTGAGTCTAAAGATAGCAACACAGATGTATTGTGAACATACTCACTATTTTGAGGCTTGTCTTTTTGAGCCACCAGTGTAAATAGAAAAATTTGAATAATATAATATAGCCCCTTTCAATTCTAAACTGGTATGATGCAATGACTTCAGATTCTAATATATTTAAATTATGCAAAATTATTTCTCAATGGCTCTTTGAAAAAAACAACTCTGTGGAACTTAAAGAATTGACTTCAGACAATGCTAATGGTAAATACGTCTCACATTTTTTTTACTGACAAGGATCTATATCCAAACAATCCACAGAATTTATGTATGCATTACCTATCAGCAAAGACACATTTTTTAAAATATGAAGAACAAGAACTTGAAAAATATAGAATTTAATATAATATGCACAAGTGCTGACCTTTTGATAAATTTCCTACATTTTCCTTTGACATAAACAAAGACATGAAAATAAAGATGCATTTGTAAATTAACTTTCTTATGATAGATTTAATATAACCTTAGCTCAAAGGAAAACTGTCAACAAACTATCAGCAAACTTTAACTCTCACAAATTCGTTAGCTGAGGTCTCTAGGAAAAAACTACAGACAATTAAATAGATGTATTTAAAAAAATCTCAGATTTTCAGTTTCCAAAAATAAAGAAAAATAAGATTCTTAAATCACAAATCTCATAGCCCTGCATCTCCCAATAAAAATGATTTTTCTATTTCTTACCATTAATCTTTCAACCTACTGTTCAAAACAAAAATTATTCTTCCATCTTGTCATGAATCTGTCAAAGGCACCGCTTCCAACAAAATTGACTTCTCTAATTTATGTTTCTTTCCCTGAATCTCTCAAGCCTTGTTCCCAATTTTTAAAAAAAAAAAATCTTATTCTGTATTTTGAGGTCTTCGGGTCACAGGAAAAATGCATTTTCATTTAGGTTAAAGTTTCTTTCTGGTAAAAATATTTGTAACTAAAGAAAATATTCACGTGGACTATGTGCATGTGTGTTTTTTTTCAATGTATGAAAGAGAATACGTGTTTTCTTAAATAGGCCATTTGAGCCCTTGATCATTTTAAAACACATAAATGACATTCTTTCAACATATACACATTTAAAATCATAAAATAGATTATACTTCATGGCTTGTTTTATAATCATATATTCCATGAATATCACTTTCTGTTTTAGGAAGATACAAACAAGATCCAAATGATCTGTAAAATTTCTATTTTATTTTATTTTATTATTTGAGGTGGATTGGATCTGTAGCTACAGAGAAAGCAGAAATGTTGTCTTTTAACTGACTCCTTAGTGACAAACATAATGTCTGGCACAATATGTCCATCCAGTCTGCCCTTTTGGATTGCATGTATTAAATGAATAAATAAAGTTCTAAATACCTATATAATAATCTTATTTGTTTAGGTGTCTTGTGATCCAATTTGAAACAATCTTGTGGAAAACAATTGTGTAACCACTGGCAGTTGCTAAGTTAAAAATAATATATATGATGGGAAAAAAATAGCTAGATTAGTCACAGCTATGGAATATGTCTCATCAGAGTTGGCAATGGAAACATTTGCTTTATTCAACAGACATCATAAGCTCCCCACACTTGAAAGTGACAAGAGATTGATTTATCCTTATATTGAAAGAGCATTGTTCTCTTATGAACAAGGTGATATTTCCTACATATTGGAAAAAAATTTAATTGTTTTAGTCACAACCCTCATAAGATTGGTGACTAATAATTCTCATATTAAGACTTATCTGGTAGATTTACTTGCAGGTATGTCCATAGTCATTTTGCAAATTTAACACAACATAAAATCTTTACATGTATTTTTTTTTAATGTCTTTCCAGGCCAGGGCTTACATCATAGAGAGAGGAAAAGTGTGAGTCACAGAAAAATTTGCCATTTATTCTGGGTAGGCTAATTATTCATTGGCAGAAATGGAACACAATAATTAGGCAAAACAGTTATTTTCAAGATCTTGAAGAATTATTATCTGGAAAAAGAACTTGGTTCAGATATTGTTGATACCAAGAGGTAGAAATTTAATGAACAACGTATATATCACATTGTATATTATCGATAGATTACATTATTTTAAAATAATCATGACTTTATCAGTAGCATTAAACCAATCATGTAAGAGGGTGGTCTAAAATGGTGAAATATCTTGGGGAAAGTTTGGTAACAGTAAATGTTAAGACTAAGTGTAAACTATTAGGTTTCTGATTCCTAATATATTATGTATCCCACTGATAACTTTCCGTATGTATAACAAAATTATTTCCTTTCCAAACTGAAGTAATTAAACTGAAGTCTACAGGGTTTTCAGGAAACTAGAAAGAAAAGTTTCTTACAGAAAATAATCTATGAGTTAGGGTTCGACACTGCTATGTTGAAATAAGTTTTAGGAAATTTCAGTATGACCCACATATAAAAAAGAAGCACTTGTATTTCAGATATAATTACTGGTAATAATTTGATATATTAAAATTGTCATACTACGTATGAAATTTTGTATCATTCCTTTTTCCTAGTTAATATTATACTGTATTTTCCCTAACATAAAATGTTCTTGAAAACAATTTTAATAGCTGCAAAATACACTTTATGAAAAGTCATATAGAATGAAAATTTAAACATTATAATTCACATATTGAAGCTGAATGGATAAAATTTGCAATAGAATTTTCATTCAAATTTTAATGAGTAATTACTTTCCAGCTAGAAAAATATTCTAAGAAATCAAGTTAGTGAAAAAAAAAATAGTAAGAATAGGAACAAGTAGAAGACAAGTAACAAACTTGTAACGAATACATAGTGTACCTTACCTCCATAAATGCTAGTCACTCTCCTTAAGATACAGTGGACTATTTATGGAACCAGACAGTCTATCTGGTCATAAGACAAATATCAATACATATACAGAGATCTTGAACATAAAGAATAATTAATTTTGGCCACATTTATATTATAATCAAGTTCAATATCAGTAGAGAAATGTAAGTTGGATGTGTTTGGAAGTTAAAATAACATAGAGATAGCTCATACATCAAAAAATTATCTTTAAAAAGTAGAAAATACATATATTTGTGATATTTCAATAGCCATCAAAATACTACACTGCAAAGTATGTAAAATGCATTTAATATATAGGGGAGATATATCTTTTAAAGCTTATGTTTGAAAAAAAGTCTGAAAATGAATGATCTAATCATGCAATGTAAACATTATGAAGATAAAATAAATTAATCCAAGTAATTGAAAGGAAAGAAATAACAAAAGAAGCTCAGAATCAAAGGAATATTTAACAAATTTTAGGAAATCAGCAACGTCAAAAGTATTTTATTTGAAAAGTGTAATAAAATAGATTTTAATCAAAAGAGGGAGAGGAAAGAGAGAGAGAAATCACAAATAAATAGTATTAGGACTGGAAGGGAGCATGATTATACATACAGAAATAATTTAAACATCAATGATTATTCAGTCACTTTATGCCAATTAGTTCAAAACCTTGCCAGAACTAAACCAAGAACTGTAAACCCGCACGAGAAATATAATCGTTAAAGAAATGAAATCTACCCACAGGATTTAAAATTAAATAATAAAACACAAGCTACAGCTATTTTTGCCAGTAAGTTCTACCTACAATCAAGGAATGGATTTTTACTGGTAAGTTTTTAAATATTCAAAGATTGGAGCATATATAAATTCTTTTAGAAAGTAAATAGAAGATGATAACTCATTTTAGCAAACCTTAATAACCTTGTTACTTATGGTAGGCCGAATTCGAGAGATGGATCTCCAAGATTCTTATCCCTGATATTCTATCTAAAACTAATCTAAGTGCTGTAAAGAGATTTTGCAGATGTAAAGTCCTAGATCCCTTGGCTTTAAGATATGGGTGGGCTTCCTAATCCCATGAGCACTTTAAAAAGAGAAAAATCAGAGAGATTTGAAGCATTAGGAAGATTCATGCACCACTACATCTTTGTATTGCCTCAAAGATAAAGGGACAACATTGATGAGGAAAGCAGGGAGTTTCAAAAAGTTGAGAGCTGCCCCCATGTTGACCACCAGCAAGGAAATGGGGACCTCAGTCTTCCAACCCAAGGAGCTGAGGTGAGCTACCAATCTGAAAGAATTTGGAAGTGCTTCTACCCTAGGGCCACCAGATAAGAAATCAGCCTCCCCTAAATCTTGATTTCAGCACTGTATGGTTCTGAGCAGAGAACCCAGTTGAACAAGCCCAGAGTCCTGACCTACAGAACTGTAAAACCATAAATGGCTGTTCTTTTAAACACTTAATTTGTAGTAAAGTAATTTGTTATTCAGCAGTGCAGAAGTAATACAGTACCAAACTAGATGAAGGTAGATGAAAATGTAAGATCACTTATGCATCTATGTGCAAAAACTAAATAAACCAATAACTTAACCCAGCAGTTAAAAAGAATTTATGACCCAAAGTTTTATCTCAAGAGTATGAAGATAACATTAAAGTTAAACTCACCTCTGGAAATATTCATGTATATAGTGGAAAAAAGGGAGATATAAGAGAAGCAAGGAAATTTTGTTATTTGCATGTATTGACATATATAATCAGTAATCTCTGTCCTTTAAAAAATTTACTTTGGTGGCTAGTTTGTTGGAGTTGACTTGGAGAATAAAATTAGATAATAATAAAACTGATTTTCAATTTAACTACTGGTTTTAATACTGAGCTGACAGTTTCAGATAATTTCACTTATTTCATTCTGTTCAGTGTTGAGTCAAATATTTTACATACTTTTAAGTGACAAGTTTTTTTTTAATTGCAATAATATTCATTGATCATTCAATCAGAATTATTTACTATATATTTCTGTTCTTATCTCACAGTATGATGTTTTTTCCTCCACTACCACATTTATAAAATCTGCCCCATTAGTTGGCATTGTATTATTTGCCTCCACTACTGGATTGAAAGCTCTTTGAAGACAGACCAGGTTTTGGGAGGTTTTTTTTGGTTTGGTTGGTTTTTGTTGTTGCTTTCTTTTTTTTCATTCTTCAGCAACTTACCAAGCACATAGCTCATCACAATACCTCATCATGTTTATTGATAGAAATGAATAATATTAATTATCTTTTTGAACAGTAATAAAAATGAAATAGGTAAATGTATGTTAGTGCCTAACAAGGAGAGCGCTGAAATTCTGGCTATCATGATTATAACCCACATTGTTTATTATGTCCCTAAAGTCTCACTTCATTGTCACAGCATGGCAGATACACTCTGTGTGGGTATTGAACATCAAATGGAAGGAAAATACACACATAAATTATTGAAAGACATGTTTTTCTTGGTGGATGAAGTAGAACTAGGATTAGATTTTACTCCCCTCTTGGCCGTTTTACCAATTATTTTGTGTAGCAGACAGCAGCTCTGGTAACTCCCACAGGTTTTAGTGTAATCTCTCACAGAGGAAATTATATTATTTCTACAAAAGTCTAGGTAGTTGAACAAGCCTCCTGAGTTATGAGGTAGCCATCTAAGCATCTTCTGGATGCCCAAAACATTTCCTAATCTAGCTGATATCTTGGTAGACCTGTAAACCATTTCCAAAATATAAGTCCTCCTAGGGTGTGAAACTTTAAGCTTGCCAGATAAAAAAAAGATTTATCTGTTGTGTCAGAAAAGTTTCAAATGACTGAGTCTAAAGAAGTAAACATATTGCTTTCCTTATTGACTAGCTTGATGGAGATTTCCATAAATGTATGTTGGTTTTGAAAGAACTTGCAGGATCGCTCTTTATCATAGTGTTCTTTATTGCTTTGATTTTACTGTATATGATTAAGGCAAAATAGTCTGTTTCCCAGTTAAGAAGTTCTGAAAGCAAATGCAGGAAAGAGAGTACAAATTCTGTATTATATGTATCTCAAAATGGGAAACCACTTGTTTGAAGTCAAACCAGGATCACTAATTGATGCACCTTTACCCCTAAAGCTTCATGAAATGACCGCTGTGCATGAATATAATAATTAAAATGTGTTGACAACCATTTAGTTGGTATCCACTGAAATTGTCAAGCACTATTCAAAATTAAAATGAGATCAGTCAGACATAGTATTATATGTCATAATTTTCAGCATCTGGATAAAAAGGAATTGCTCATATATGTGTATTTCCATCCTCAAAATTAACAAGAGCATGAAAGATGGCTTCTTGTGCTTTCTTTCTCAGCTTTTATTTCTTAATAGATTAATGGTGTGCTGATGTAAGTCACCATTTCTGGGGTCCTTTGTGCCAAACTGATAAAATAACAGCCATCCGGGTTAACTGTACCATAGCTCCTCTCATTCTAATCATGCCAAGTACTTAAGTCATATTCTAAGTACTAGACAAGCATGTGGTTAGACTGAGCACTTTGCAAAGAAAGCATATGTCTGCTTATCTCTAATTTTTCTTTTTTTTATGTTATTTAAGGATTTTTTTTTTCTGGGAAGGAAAAAAAAAAAGAAAAACAAAAACTGGCTGAATATCATTTTAACTCCTAGCCAGCATGCAAGGAGACTTTAGTCAGTGTCTGAAGTTTCATTGTGGCTCACAAAGTCCTTATATCTAAACTTACATGCAAACTACAGAACTATAAAACAGTTTGAGAATTAATATTTGAAATACTTATCACAGCCCTAGTGCTGTGCAAACAGTGCTACTAAATATTTGCTAAATGAATACATTAATTAAGTTCTTTTACTTTAATGTGGGAAACCGTAAGAGGTTCATACTTTTTTAGTGCTATAATTTGGCATACATTAAATGACAGAAATACATTTAATGAAAGAAACAAAATAAAGTATGTGTCAATCATATCATTCAATAGAGCAAATACAAGTTCAAAACTGGTATGTGTGTACACACATGCTTCTGTGTGTGTGTGTGTGTGTGTGTGTGTGTGTGTTGTGTTGCAGTATGTGCTCAAAAGACAAAGTTCAACAATACGGTGGCCTTGTAAAGCTGACTCTTTCGTAGAAAAACTAGACAAACTAATAATTTCAATATGACATACCTCTCAAGTGGGTGTTTTACACAGCAACCCAGGGAAGTGGAGAGGAAAGACATAAATGTAAACCGAGGGTTCAGGTAAGACATTCTAGAAGAGTTGATCCAAAACCTGAATAGTGAAAGATGGCACAAAAATTCAGTATGAAAATCTTAAGCTGAGAAAATATTAGAAGCAAGAGCTTAGTAATAAAAATCATGATGTTAATGATCATAATAAATTATAATTAACAATAGAGAAACCAAATTGATAGCCTATTATGTTAGGGTTTTCCACACCTTATTACATTATTAATCATCACAGGGTAATTATTATTATCATCATCTCCATTTTACCATATAAGACCAAGGCAAAGGAAGGGCTCATGAACAGCACAAGAATACACAGATGATAAGTGGTGAAGCCAGGGCTTGAAATCAAAAGCTCTTCAAATACCATAGTTTACGAAGTAAACTTTAAGCAAGTATACACTACCACTATTCTGGTAATATATATTTGTAAACTTTTTTATTTATTGAGGTGAGATACACATAACATAAAATTGTCTGCTTTCACCATTTTAATATATACCCCTGAATAGAATTTAGTATATTCACAATGTTGTGTAAACATAACCTGTATCTAGTTCCAGAACATCTTTTTCTCCCCAAAAGGAAACTCTATATCCATTAAGCAGTCATTCCCAATTTCCTCCTTCTTTCTATCTTTTCATGTGCTTCCATCCCTAAGTGATTATCTGTATTCTTATTTAAAACCCATTTTTCCCATTAAGTTGTTTCACTCATTTTTATTGATTAAAGATGTATTGGCACTTTTCTCAAATTTTGTTTGTCTGCAGTGATGTGTTTCATTCACCATATTTGATGTTTATGCAAGTATAAATAAAAAGTTTTTGCAGTTAATACTTTGAGATATTATTCCACTGATTTTCATTAATACTGTTGGTGGAAGTACTCAGACCTATGTTTGTTCCCTTGAGGATCATATGTATTTATTTGCTAATTTATTTAAGGTCTTTTCTCCCTCATTGAGGTTTTGTAGTTACATTATGTTGGCTCTAGGTGTGGAATTATATTTGTCCTGCATAAGATTCATGAAGTTTCCAGAATGTGAATTGTTTTATTTGAAATTCATTCTGAAAATTTCTCATCCATTACATCTTTATTTCTAGCTTCTTCACCAGGTTATTCTCATTTTCCCAGTAGATAAGTGTTAAAATCTTTTATTTTATTCTCAAATCTCTCAACTTCCTTTTTATTTTATCTCTGTTTCTCTATACTGAGTTCTAAGTAATTCTACTAAAATCTGTATTCTAGTTCATTAATTCTTTCCTCATTGTGTCTCTGTATCTTATCTGTGAGCTCTTTTAACATTTCTCAAATTTTTATTTTGCTATTTTCCAAATCTGATTCAGCATTCTTATATCCTCTTTTCTTTCACCTACTTGAATATTCACTTTTGTTATTAAAATATATTACTCACACTTTTTAATACTCTACATCTGATTCTTTGTGTATATTCTGTTAATTCTTGCTCACAGTAAGCTGTTCTTTTGGTTATTTTATTTTCTTATAAATAAAATTTAAAAGAATTTTAATGACTATTGCACTATATTATTTAGAAAACTTTGAAGTGCTATGATAATATCTGTTGCTATGATAAGGGCTGTTTAATTTTATAAGGTATCTGGAATATTGACAATTCTCAGGAATTCTACATTAATTTCATGCTTTAGGTATTGGGTTCTGTAGATAACATGATTTCTGATATCAAATCTGCTTAGGTCAAACTGGAGGTTATAAATCATCAAAGAAGACTTTCTATACCCCACTTCCTCATTTGTCAAGTTTAATTATTGCCTCCTTATGTTGAGAGCTCTACTTTTCTCCCAGTTGTATATTTCCTTCCACATTCACATTTTGGAGTCATGACTTTATATTGAGAGGCTCTTGGTTTGATTTTTTACTTTCTCAGTCTGAAGGGTTTTATTTTGTTTTTCTTTACACCTGTTGGATTAAAACCATAAGGCTAAAACCTCCTAGAATTTGCATCTTTTTCCCAAGCAACTGCAGCTGTTTTGTGGGCTTTCCTCTTTGAATTTTTGATTTCTTCTAGATTTTTAAAATTTATTTTAATTTTTTAAAACTTTCTTGCTAACTAAACTATGCACTTAAAGAATTTTAAAAAGTATTCAGCATGTTGAAGGAAGTTTCAGAATAGTCAGTGTGCCCTATTGCCAGAAATAGAATTGCTGTCCTATTTCTTCATTTTAATTAGTATTTAAGGGATAATGTATAAGAAAAAAAAAGTTGGGAAGAGTTAGTAATCATCTTGATGTAAATCCTCAACAAGCATTCAGATTTTATTAAAATGTATGGCATTGATTTATTTTATAATCATGAAATTATCTAAATTTGAAATAAATTTATAGTAGTGGAATGATATGAGGTGGCCTTTCAATTACTCAAAAGGAATAATTTCCAGATAATCTCCAGATGTTTATTCTGAGTGCAAATTCTCCTTGGGAATTTGTCCATTCGTGCCTTTGCCCAGCAGTGCAGAGTTTTTCTATTATCTGCTATTCTCTGTTTCTTTGGCTCCTACCCAGCTTCTCCCTCTTCGCCTACCACTTTCAATTTATGACTCATTCAGGTTTATCCTTTTTAATTTGGCTGCTCCCCAAGTAATTGCCTTTTGGAGCACATACTTCTCGACCTGTTCAACAGTTCTTAAAAAATTATGCTATGCTTTCCCATCTAGCTCTGACTTGATAGAAAACTCAATTTTCCCAGTTCTCCAAAATACAAGTCACTCTGGTGCCTTGGGGAATAAAGTGTTCAAATTCTGTATTTATTTAATATGGTTAATTGGAATGAGAGGCAACTGTGGCTAACACGTTTGTTTATTATTAGACTCGGTTGAACTATCTGGGTGTGAACCCCTCCTCTTCCATTAACTAATCAACTGTGTAACACTGGAAAAGCTAAAGTTTCTTATCTGGAAAATGATAATAAAAATAGTACTTAAATGATAAGACTGTGTCAATGATTAAATGAGAAAAAAAATTAGGATTTAGTACAGTGCCCTGTGTCTCTAGATATATACCAACACACATGCACAAACACACATATACATATGTATAGACACAAATATAGATACAATGAGAGTTATATTAGAAAAATGCCCTTCTGGGTATTTAGAGAAGGAAAGTAGAATAAAGATATTTACATAATTTTTTCAGTTTCTTTAGATCATCTGATAATAATTTAACCTGCCTACAATATGTCCTTGCTCCTTTCCACCCAAATCTTCATTCTGGCTCAATAAAGTCATTTAAGTAATTCTAATTCCCACTGATATCTACCTATTCCAAAATAACATATTTGTATTAAATTGAAATATTATTTGATCTCCTATAGGTGAATACAGTTTTCTGTGAACTCGACTATATGTATCCTAAGGGAGATAATGGCAAAAAGTTATCTTGCATCTAGCTCAATATCTGAAACATAGTGGATATTTAATAATTATTTGTGTAGAAACTATTGAATCTTGACTTCCCAAACCTAAGTCTCTCAAAATAAATCATTTTACCAAAGGTAAATTAAGTAACTGGTGGACAGAGTCATTTTTTTTTTTAGCAAAGGAACAACTAGAAAGTTACAAAAAAGTTTTCCAAGAGTTAATTTTCAACATTTTATCATCATAAAATCCAAACCAATAGGGAAATCAATTACTGTATTATTTAGTTTATTGTTTAAGGGGGGAAAAAGAAAGAAAAATTATCTTTTATGTAAATTTCTCTAAGCATTTCTAACACTAGGTACTCCAGAGAACAGGATGTAAAGCACAAGGATGAAATGTGAAAAAATTTTCACTTATTGGTTGTTCCCACACCCCCACACCTCCCCAACCTGAATCAACCTTATCCCTTGAACATCTTTAAAGGTAAAGAGAAGGCTTTATTTCTGGAGAAATGGCATCAAAGAGGTTCTAGAGTCAAAAAAACTAGACAAAACAGTCACAGTGCTGGAAACAGTTTTAACTAGAAATTTACATGCTGAACTTTGAGATGACCACTTCCTTTCTCTCACCTCCTTGGGGAATTCTATTTACCATGTGAGTACCATGACTCATTCAGAATCTGATGTGAGACCACAGAGAGAAAGACTACCACATATTACTAAATGGGATACCACAATGAAAAAAAAGAGAAGAAGAAATCACTTGTTTCCTAGTTATTTTACAACATGAATCTCAACTTTAGCTTGCATCAGAATCATCTATATGGCTTATTAAGGCACAGATTGCCAGGCATTTAAAGGATCTGACAATTAGGTGGGAAAATGACAAATGAATCATTAACCCTAGAAAGAAAATAAAACCTGTATGTAACAAATAATAAAGTGTATCTCTTAGTTCAGCAGGTAACAATATTTTCATATACAGAGTAATTAAGCATTCCATATTGACTTAAACAAAATGTAATGTTTTGAGGAAGATATAAATATGGGTGTGAAAAAAGAACTGAAAACCTCGTTATTCGTAACAAAAACCAAATCATCATATCTAAAAATAACAAGTAAAAATATCAGGTAAACTATATTATTTTGAAATGTACATTTTAGAGAATCATGAGAAAAATGAAAAAAATTTTGAAAAAGAAAGTTGTCGGATCAATGCCATTTAGGAAAGGGACAGTGAGAGATGGAAGGCAGCCTGTGAATTGTGGATACATTCTTTATATTTCTGTTTGATTTATAATTATATACTTGCATGACTTTAATAAAAAAATCATTTTCATATACATAAATATTCCCTTTATTATTTAATTTACAGCCATGATCAGCTACATTATTTTCCTTATGCAAATTTCTAGTATGCTAGTATTAATTTAAAATAACGTATTTAATGTAGTAAAGTCCCAGAGTCATAATGCACTCTTTTTAACTTGAATAGCATACATGAATTCACTGTGAATGTTTTATGGAAGTCATCTTGCCATTTTTGTGTAGCTTCGTAATGCAGAAAGTGTGAAAACTTTAAAGGTCATTGTATAAATTTTCTTCAATTACATTTTTTTAAAAATTGTACTGTACATTTATAAATATACTTCTAAAACATTTTAGAACAGATAATTTCATCTTGTAAACTGCTAATTAGTTTAGCACTCAAAAGTATGTACCTTTGATTTTAGTACTGGTGCTATAACTTACTATAGAAATAGAATATATCTATATAGATATAAAAATATAACATTTCTGTATTGGAGTCTTTATTTCTTATATCATATCCTCCCCTCCTTTGTTATTATTCTCTTTGGTGCATCAAATTCTTCAGTAGTGTTCATAGAATAATTGAATGTGAAGTGATTTTTTGAGATTTTGTGCATCTTTTAAAACCTATTTTTCACTTTCTAACCTAGATGCTATTATGGAGAAAATAATTATCCTTTATAAATCCTTTAATGGAAATCAATATTTTTAAATCTGCTGTGCTAGTGTCTTCTAGCTTCCATTTTTGTTACTGAGATGACTGACTACATTTTGGTTCCTGATATCTCCCTCTCCATCACCTGAGTATACATTTACCTATTCCTTCTCCCTTTTTTCACTCACTTGGTGTATTTGTATATGTACTTTTTGGTTGTTGTTTGTCTGTTTAACGATGCCTTATCCACTATCATTGAATTTATGTGTATGTGTGTGGTGGGGTATGTGTTTAGTCTGGCTTTTTTTTTTTTTTTTACTTATTTATGCTATTTGTTTTTTTTTCTCTTTTTAAAGGGAATGATTTCATGGTGAAACTCATACCAAGTTAATCAGAATGAGTCTTGGGTGTGTACATCTTTTGCTAATAAAAAGAAAAACTACTACTTTCAACTACTATTTATTTAGTAGTTACTATCTACCATGCAAATACATATTTTATTCTACTGTACACATAATAACTATGTAAATCCAGTGGGAGGATCACCTTGAACTGGGGTATCATCAGCTTTTTCCTGCCTTCAGACTCAAACTGAAACATCAATTCTTTCCCGGTCTCAAGCTTGCTGGCCTTTCTTGGGAATTACACCATTGGCTCAGATGGGTGTCCACTTTGCTTACTCACCCTCATCCTGCACATCTTAGGACTTGTCAGTCTTTATAATCACATGAGTCAATTGCTTATAATAAATCACTTTATATAAAATCACTTTTATATATAAATCACTTTATATATAAATCACTATATATATACATATGGTATATGTATTCATACATATGTTAATACACATATTATAATATATAGTAATACAATTACCAAAAGTAAAACATTATGTGAGTTTTGTGAAAATATATTTCATTTCAAGCAATGCAAACAATTTAGTTGAACTGAGAAAATCTTCACAATCTTTTTGGGGGGGTGCAGAGAAACTTTCAACTGCACTGACAAATATCAATTCTGCAACTTTTTTTTTTAAAGAACTTTTATTGAGATACAGTTAATAGACAATAAACAGCATATATTTAGAGTGTATAATTTGGTATCCCAATCTTCCAATTCATCCCCCCCAACCCTCCCCGCTTTCGCCACTTGGTGTCCATGTGTTTGTTCTCTACATCTGTGTCTCTATTTCTGCCTTGCATTTCCTCTTTCATAGTTGTTAGCATTTGCCTAATGTATTGAGGTGCTCCTATATTGGGTGCATATATATTTATAATTGTTATCTCTTCTTCTTGGATTGATCCCTTGATCTTTACATAGTGTCCTTTCTTGTCTCTTGTAACATTTTTTATTTTAAAGTCTATTTTATCTCATATGAGTATTGCTACTCCAGCTTTATTTTGATTTCCATTTGCATGCAATATCTTTTTCCATCCCCTCACTTTAAGTCTGTATGTGTGCCTAGGTCTGAAGTGGGTCTCTTGGAGACAGCATATATATGGGTCTTGTTTTTGTATCCATTCAGCCAATCTGTGTCTTTTGGTTGGTGCATTTAGTCCATTTACAGTCTAGGTAATTATCAATATGTATGTTCCTAGTACCATTTTCTTAATTGTTTTCCTTTTGTTTTTGTAGGTCCTTTTCTTCTCTTATGTTTCCCACTTAGAGAAATTCCTTTAGCATTTGTTGTAGGGCTGGTTTGGTGGTGCTGAATTCTCTTAGCTCTTGCTTGTCTGTAAAACTTTTGATTTCTCCATTGAATCTGAATGAGATCCTTGCTGGGTAGAGTATTCTTGGTTGTAGGTTCTTCCTTGTCATCACTTTAAATATATCACGCCACTCCCTTCTGGCTTGCAGAGTTTCTGCTGAGAAATCAGCTGTTAACCTGATGGGAGTTCCCTTGTATGTTATTTGTCATTTTCCCCTTGTTGCTTTTAATAACTTTTCTCTGTCTTTAATTTTTGTCAATTTGACTACTATATGTCTTGGCGTGTTTCTCCATTTGTTTATCCTGCCTGGGACTCTCTGAGCTTCCTGGAGTTGGGTAGCTATTTCCTTTCCCATGTTAGGGAAGTTTTCAACTATAATCTCTTCCAATATTTTCTTGGGTCCTTTCTCTCTCTCGTCTCCTTCTGGGACCCCTATAATGAGAATGTTGGTGAGTTTAACATTGTCCCAGAGGTCTCTTAGGCTGTCTTCAGTTCTTTTCATTCTTTTTTCTTTATTCTTTTCCACATCAGTGATTTTCACCATTCTGTCTTTCAGGTCACTTATTCATCCTTCTGCCTCAGTTAATCTGCTATTGGCTCCTTCTAGTGTATTTTTCATTTCCGTTATTGTGTTGCATATCTCTGTTTGTTAGTTCTTTAATTCTTCTAGGTTTTCGGTAAACTTTTTGATCTTTGCATCCAGTCTTTTTTCAAAGTCCTGGATCATCTTCACCATCATTATTCTGAATTCTTTTTCTGTAGGGGTGTCTATCTCCTCTTCATTTAGTTGTTTTTTTGGGGGTTTTATCCTGTCCCTTCATCTGGTACAAAGTTCTCTGCTTTTTCATTTTCTCTATCTTTCTGTGGTTGTGGTCTTCAGTTCCATGAGACAAAATACTGCTGATACTACTTGATACTGCTGTCTTCCCTCTTGTGGAGGAAGCTATCTAGGAGGCTCTTGGGTGCTTCCTGATGGGAGGGACTAATGGTGGGTAGGACTTGGTGGGTGGAGCTCCGTAAGGCTTTAATCTGCTTGTCTGCTAATGGGTGGGGCTGTGTTCACACCTTGTTGTTTGTTTGGCCTGAGGCTACCTAGCACTGGTGCTTACAGGCTCCTTGGTGGGGCTAATGGCAGACTCTGGGAGGGCTCACACCAATGAGCACCTCCCAGAACCCCTGCTGCCAGTGCCCCTGTCTCCTCTTTGAACCAGCTGCCCCCCACCTCTGCAGGCAACCATCTAACACCAGCGGGTAGGTCTGGTTCAGTCTCCTATGGGGTCACTGCTCCTTCCCCCTGGGTCCTGGTGAGCACATTTTCTTCTGTGCCCTCCAAGAGTGGAGTCTCTCTTTCCCTGTTTCCCCCAGTCCTGCGGAGGTCCTGCAATCAAATCTCGTTGGCTCTCAGAGTCAGATTCTCTCGGGATTCCTCCTCCCGTTGCTGGACTCCCAGGTTGGGAAGCCTGATGTGGGGCTCAGAACCCTCACTTTAATGGGTGGACTTCTGCAACATAACTGTTCTCCAGTTTGTGAGTCACCCACCCAGCATATATGGGATTTGATTTTAATGCAATTGCACCCCTCCTACTATCTCATTGCAGCTTCTCCTTTGTCTCTTGATGTGGGGTGTCTTTTTTGGTGAGTTCCAGTGTCTTTCTGTTGATGATTGTTCAGCAGTTAGTTGTAATTCTGGTGCTCTTGCAAGAGGGAGTGAGCGCACGTCCTCCTACTTTGCCATCTTAATCCTATCTCTCGAGACCTATTCTGCAACTTTTAATCTTTGTATTTCATTATATGCTGCATTTCCTTGAAGATATTTTTATAAGAAACAGAAATCTAAACAAACTGTAATATCTCTTGATGTAAAAATTCATCTAATATTTATGTACATGTATGACAAATAAGATAATACATATGAAGACTTTCAGATAAGGTATAAATTTCCATTTAACTGTTACTATTTGGTATTATTATTTAGTCTGTTGTCTAGTACCTTGAACAGATGACAGTATATAAGTATTCACTAATCACATGATGAATAGATAAACACACTTTCACACAATATGCATATGCAGTCTGTGAACTAACTGCTTATGTATGTTTATATATAAACATAAACACAAATACAAATATATGTATATATGTACATATATATGGAGAGAGAGAGGGAGAGAGAGAAGAGCACAAAAGGTAAAAGTATCTGACCACTTTAACAGTGCTTTCAGGGACTTCCCTGGTGGTACAGTGGTTAAGAATCCACCTGTGAATGCAGGGGACACGGGTTCAAGCCCTGGTCCAGGAAGATCGCACATGCCGCAGAGCAACTAAGCCTGTGTGCCAAAATTACTGAGCCTGAGCTCTAGAGTCCATGAGCCACAACTATTGAGCCCACACACCACAGCTACTGAAGCCCTCGCATCTAGAGCCCATGCTCCTCAACAAGAGAAGCCACCACAGTGAGAAGCCCATACACTGCAATGAAGAGTAGCCCCCACTTGCCACAAATAAAGAAAGTCCATAAGCAACAACAAAGACCCAACACAGACAATTAATTAGTTAATTAATTAATTTTAAAAAAGCAGTGCTTCCAGAATTATAATATACCATTATGATATAAAAATTATAAATGAAAATGGGATGAGGAAAAGATAATTAAATAGAATCAAGGACAAGCACAACTGACACAAGAAAGAACATTCTTTCTAATCTAACTCCTAGTTAGATTATTAATATTTCATTCAGCAAATATTTATTAACTACTTATTCCCAAAAAGAAGCTTTCTAGTCCTGGTGAAAGACACAAAGAATTGCACAATTTACTGCCATCAAGTCATTGTGAAGTTAGAAATGCTGAAGACTAAAAAGCTGCCAGGTTGCCTAATCCCATTGATATCATAGAATAGTCACCCAAAGGAAAAGAAGAGGTAAGGAAATCAGGCTGGTATTCATCTATATAGAAATATCACCTGGCTTGGATTGTGTGCTAGAAAGTTGATAATTTACATTGTCCTGAAGTTCTTTCCCTTTTTTTCCCCCTTGTAAGAGCAAAACTGCCTTATGATACTTCTTTCTTTGGCTTTCCAAAATGTACCATATAACATTTCTAATTTAGGTTTTATTCTTTCAGAAAATTGCCAAATATAAAAAAAGACACCTTTCACAATGGAATATTAGCAGCTATGTGTTGGTTAGCATTATGCATCTTACAAAGCTTTCAGTAAAAGAGGCTTTGAATAAGAACCAGTTTGTCAAGGACCCTTTTATATTTAAGTTGCCACCATTGTGCTCCTTGACTAAGAACTCCTCTTCTCTTAGCCCTTCACATAACTGAACTTAGCATAGTTTTGTGCAGTTGTGATGTTTTCATTATTTAAAAGTACTCATTCTCTCTGTCGCACGTTGTGTAGGAGCATGCCTCAGGCTACTGAAGGCCTGATGGAATAATGTCAAATGCACGATACAAATAATTATTTCAATAAACATCATTTTCTCTTTCCATCACTTTCAGGCTGTCTAGTTATACAATCACATTGGTGTTTTAATATTAACTCTTTGGATTTTTTCTAATGATAAGAAATTAATATTCCAGCTTTTATTAACTGTCTTCACTATCCAGGCTGTGCATGTCAAGTATTTTATTAGTACTTTAAAATTTGCAACTAGTTCTGTTTTCCACAGCTTGCTACCATATAATAGTTTGCCTACTGATAATTTAGGTTTACTAAACTATGTAGAGCATTCAGTACTAGAATCCAAATGATTCAGCAAAGAGCATAAGCATGGGTGATTGGATTGCTCAATCACTGTCCCAAATAGTCTATGAGCCCCATGTGTTTACGTTTTTAGAATAAGAATTGTGACGCCATAGTCCTTTTTAAGTTGATGGAGAACAAACAAATGCATCACTTCTCTGAATCTATATTCAGTAATAAACAGAAATTAGATGTCCCTTGTAAAGGAGAGGATGTCAAGAGGAGCTATGCTATTGCTTGAAAATCCACAAATTATTCTTAATGGGCTCTTTGCTAGGTTAAGATTTAGAATTTATCTTAACATATTTATTTTACATTATTTAAAAGTGTAACTGCTATAGTTTAAAGTAATGTAAATAGTATGTTTCATCTTACAAATAATATTTAATCAGAAAAATATACTAATGCCCATCATGTATCCTCATGCCAAGAAGATTAAAGGAGCTGGCTTTTGTAGTACATGGCCTCAAAATTAATAAGCGAAACACACATATAGCTAAGTAAAAATATAAGATTTGAAAACTAGTAGTAGAAATCAGTCATTTTTACTAGTTATTTTTTCAAAGTTATATTGACTATTCAAGTATTTTGTCTATTTAAAAGTTTTAAATTTGATTCATGTCTTCAGGTGTTGTTTTGAGCTTCTATAATGTTTTGTAACATTGTTTGCAGCAGTTATGTACATGATATTGATGGATTTACTTCTATTGTCTGTGCTGTATTTGTTGCTATTATAAACGGTATTTCTTAACTTTTATTTTATTTTCTAACTGGCCGTTGATGCTGCTGATTCTCATGAATGTGTTTTCTGTAGATTATCAAATGATTTGCAAAGAATAACAATTTTATTTACTTCTCCCCGAGGCATTAGCTTTAATTATTTTTTTCCTTTTCTTATTGAATTGACAAACAAGTGTTTTGAAAACATCTGTGAACTGAATTTTTTTTTAACTTGTTTATTTCACAGTAGTTTATAGAGTACCCTCAGATGCTTAGCAGAATGCTCTGAGAGTACAAAATGATGAGATATGGTCCCTGTCTTTGAGGTGCTCACAGTCTATTGAGGGAGAAATATTACAAAAATATACATGATAAGTCAGCACAAAAAAATCATGTTATTTAGAAAGAACAAAGTGCTTGAGGCTTAAAGGGATCTGAGTGAGTGTCATTGAAGTCTGTACCTTTTACATCATTCTGTGAAGTGCATTTAATTTTCCATGTGGACAAGATTCACAATATTCTTGCAGAAATGGTGATGGGAGGAATGGTATTTGGAAACCATCATGAATGAGATTGTTACACAAATTGATGCACAAAAAAACTGGAGAAATCTGAGGCTAGCTTAGCAGGGGGAGCTCCAGCCCTTGCTGTATCAGCTGTAAAGAATATGAATCTTCTGGAGACCCCAAGAAATATTAACATTGGTGACATCAGTATAAAATTATCAAACCTGCCCTCTTTTATATAAAAAATTAAAAAGGCCACTGCCAAGTAAAATACAGGGGGAAAACTCATCTAAGTTTACCATGTGGTTGTTTACCAAAAGTAGAGGAAGAGAGTCATAACTTTTGCTCTTGAACTTAAGTCAAGGTACTGTATAGAATTTATGGAAAATCAATATGGAAGTTCAATGTTGCTTTCCTTGCTCAGTGATTTTGAAGAAATGGAGTAGTTCCAGTGTGATTTTTTTTCTTTACTTTCTAAACTGCATTCCTATGGCCACCTAAGGCATGCCTCTATGTATAGGCTACTACAGTATTTTGAGAAGTGTTTGGGACATTTCTTTAAATTATGTACAACCCAAAATGTTAGTGTTTTGTATGCATCACAAGTGCAGCATTCCTTAATTCTTTCTGTTATTTGTCACACTTGTTATTTAAAGAATGAAGTATGCATTGAATGAAAACATTATGACCTTTTTCTCTTAGTTTGAATAAAGTCCAAGGTAACTAGACTTCTAAAAGCACCATTCTGTTTTGCCTAATACCTGCTTTAGCAATAATTTTTTATGACCCTCCGACTCAACAAAGTAAATAAAAGTATGTTTTATCACTGTTAAAAAAATAAAAATAAAAAAACTTTTCCTATCTTTTGGTAAATATGTCACTTCATTTGCTTGAAGTCTTCCTAATTTATTAATAACTACATATAGTAATATATATTTTCTTTATCCATTTATATAGACATAATGCCTTTGTTTCTTGACTATATATATTTATTTTTTGTGATTATCATTTTAATACGTTATTTAAGAATGTGCTTTTTAGAATCTGAACAAAAATTTTAATTTTAAATAATTTTCCTATTTTAAGTTATTGAATTTTCATATAAATAAATGCTTATTTGGAAAATATTGAGAATTTACTAGTGGTGTGGTCATTATATTATAAATAATACCTGAGTATTTAAGAGAATGTGCATTCTTTATATTTTGAGTATAAAACTTTCTATGTATTAAAAGCAAGATTTGTTGAATCACAAATTGTCAATTTTTATTATTTTTTAAGACTTCTATAATCTCATTAATTTTCAGACTGAATCAGAACAAATATAAAATTTGGGATAGTTGTATTAAACTCTTCTGACTGCAAATTCATATTTTTATTTAAAACTTAAATTTTACTTTATAAATTGGGACACTGTTGCATACATTGAAGTAAATTATTTTTTCATTATTTTAATGCTTCTTTAAAAATGTAAAATATACTGTCCTATTCATACTCTTATCTTAAATTCTATTTAGTCTAACAGTATTATTGTACTAACACTTCATTGTGTTTTATTTTTCCTCTTTGTTGTGAAATATATGATATGTGAAAGAAGATAAAAAGGAGTATACACCTTATGACTCCATTTTATAAAAAATCCAGAAAATGCAAAGTAATCTAAAATACTGTTTGTGCTATGCCATGGCGATGCACAGTATATATTACAATGGGGCTTGAGAAAATATTATCTTCATTATGGTGCTTTCATGGTGTGTAAAGAAACATATTAAAACTCATCAAATTTTAAACTTTAAGTTAATGCAGTTTTGTACAATAAATTTATGTTAATAGAGCTCTGACAATGCATTCTCTTTCTTTTTTAAAGTATTAAAGTCAATTTTTACCATGTCATTTTATGAAAAATATTTGAGCGTTAATTTCTATTGTGCAATACATACATGATTTAACCTATGTTCTATTGCTGAATAATTGGTGTAATTTATAGAATTAAATCACTATACACTGTTTTCTCTTGTACATAAATATGTATGTATGTCTCTTACCTTCACTTCTCCATTGGCTGAATTCCTAGGAATTGAAAGAGTGATAATTGTGCCTGCACACTAACAATAGCCACAAAGTATTACTAAACCGTCTTGAAGTTTCCCAACATTCTCTTCAAATCCTTGACAATAGCTTTATAAAATTCTTCTCAAATTACCCAATTTGAGTAGTTTATGCCAAGACTACAACTGATAACATGGTCCTCAAAATCTTATATTCCATAATCTGTTATATGTTATAATTTAAAAGATCATAGATAACATCACATATTTATCTGTTGCTTTATTATTTTTATTATTAATAATATTATTTAAGTTTAATCGTATTGGAGTTTCCAAATTGAGAAATTAATCATGCTGTGTGTGTTTGGAGTTAACTTTTGGATTAGGAAAAAAAACCAAAAAGCAAAACTTCATTGCATTTATTCTCTTATTTCTGTTGTTTTTAAAAGCAAAACCCTGAAGCAGTATTCTTCCCCTTCCAAAATAGACACTGTTTTTCAAGGTATTCTAAATATAAGAATAGTCAAATTATAAAACATGAATTATCTCAAAGGGACACAACTAAAGTGAAAATTGAGTCATTTAGCTGCAGGCCTGCTGAACACTTCAGTAAAATGTGTCTTTGTATCATTTTCACTTGCATAAAAGTGAACTGTGAGTAACTCCAAAGAAACTAATTTTGGAATGATCATTGCTTGACTCACCAAGGTCAATTTACATGATGGGAAAAGGCACTAGATTTCCCCTCACTTTTCAAGGATTTTATGTAAGACAAAACAAAACAAAACAAAAACTTCCAGCTCTATATAATACAGTTTTTTTACAGTCTTGGATTTTTTCCTATGTTTTTTCCTAAGTTTTCCACACTACATGAAAACAAAAAGGCAGTTATTTTATTGGAAGGCAGAACTTCCATATCATCTAAATGGTTCCCTAATGTTTGTTTGGATACAAATAGAGAAAAACATATAAAACAGAAGACTAACTTTTTGCAATATCTTAAATTTGCTAGAGAAATATTCAGTCAACAAAAGTATACTGGTAAGTTACTAAGTACCAGTAATATTATTCTGCACTAGGAATGTATATGCTAATTGTAAAATAAACAAACACAGACATAGAAACAATTAGAAATATGTTCACAATAAATAAGGGATAATAGTGAGGTATAACAGAATTCAGAAATGAACTCTTAATTTTGTGTGCTTTGGAATCTAAGTATGGATCTAGTTGACTGTACTCTGTTTATGTGATTAAAACAGTATGTTTGTGGGGACTTTCTATAGGATTAGAAAAACTAGGGCAATAGCCCTAGTTTTAAAAACAGTCAGAAAGATTTTCTTATGGCAGAGATGAGAAACAGGAAACACTGAAAGAACTAACGATATGCTAAATTTAGAAAATTTTACACTGTATGTGATTAATTTTTGTGAAATTGTACCTAGTGCCTTTTTCTTTTTGTTCCTTAGCTCTTTTCAAATTTTGCATTGTAAAATATCCTTTTCCACACTTCAATCTGTGCTTTTCTCTTTTTGTTAGAGAAGAGGTTTTGGAAATATTTGCCATGGCTAAGAATATGCTGTAGGCACAGTTTCCGCTTACACAAGTTTGAAGCTACTTCAATACTCTCTTATGGTTCCATGAAATGTAAGTCTGCCAGCCAGACTTAGAATCATTGATCTGGAAGGCCTCTTTCAATCCAGTTGCATGTGATCCTGGCAGTTGTCAGTTAACAAGCTTCTTTGAGTGTTTTTCAAACCACAACATCAGGATGAAATGAAAAGAGTGTGTGTATTGGTTTGTCATGATTTCAAATCAACTTATGGCTTAAGTGAAGTTGTTTTGAATGAAAGCTAGATTTGTTTACATTGGGGAGGCCATGTCAGGATAATGTCATCAAAATTGTTGTGTTACTGAGTGCTTATGGGTATGAACATACAGAGGAAAGGCTATGATGTAAATGGACATTTAAACTTAAAATACGAAGAAGTTGTGAGGGTTTACTGAGAGCGTTCTATGTGGGCAAGGGTATTCTTTCCTGATCTAAATAGCTCTCCAAAGACTGTGGGACATTAGCTCTTGCTGTGGCAAGGCTACTCTGATGGCAGGGATGAAAGCCATGTAAAAGGCTCCTGAAAGAGATGGTCTTGCCTGCCAACACCAGTGCCCTCCTTCCACTAGTGTTGCGCTCTAGTGACAAGGGACTTTGGGTTTGCACTGGCAGCAAAGCAAAAAGAGGTTAGAAGTTTAGAAAGTTAAAATTCATTTAAGTAATAGATCAGAAAACAGCCGGTGTAACCAATGTTTAAATGTCATGGGCAGAGCAAATAACTTGATTAAAGAGGAGAGTATGGCCAATAATTTTTAGGAAACAAAAATTAAGGACTAGATGGTATATTAGTTATGGTTTTCCAGAGAAACAGAATCAATAGGATGAGAGAGGGAGAAAGAAGAGCTTAAGAAATTTGGGGGGGTTGGGTGGGGGAGAGAGAGGACCCTGGCGAGTATAAATTTCACAGGGTAGGTCAGCAAACTGGAGACCCAGAGAAGAACTAATGTTGCAGCTGCAGCCTGAAGCATCTAGAGGCAGAATTCCTTCTTCATCAGAGAACCTCAGACTTTTCTCTGAAAGGCCTTCATCTTTCAGAAGGAGGCCCACCCACATTATGGAGGGCCCCCTGCTTTACTCAAAGTCTACTGATTTAAAGTTCATCTCATCTAAAAAACACCTTGGCAGTGTTTTAGACTGACATCTAGACTGACTGTTGACCAACTATCTGGGTGCCATGGCCTAGCCACACTGACACACAAAATTAACCATCACAAATGATGCATTTTAAGTTAGTTTGAAGAATGCTTATCTCTTGAAGTACCTGGATCTCTGTACTACACTTTTTCCCCCTAAGAATTCAACTGTATTTTGTGATAATCCTCACCTATGAAGTTTTTAGTCCTCATGGGGTCTCGTTTACAGTCTGTGAAATCAGAGACTGTGTCTCTGACACATAGGAAATCCCCTTTTAATATTTATTGTATGATGTTACAAACCTATAGCATCCTTCACAAATAAGGTATTCAGGTTGATTTTTTATTTGGTCACTGCTGATTTCTGGCTCTGATCAAGTATCCTACTGGACAGCATTTTTCTTATGCAATGATTCTGCCTCATTCCTCAGTCCCCTCTAGATTTCCACCAGCTGGAGATTTATGTAAGTGATGATGCACATGGACATAGTTAATTAATGGAAGATTACATTTATCATATGAAACATGAATTTGCTGCTAAATACTTTTTGCTGCTTTCTATTTCATACCAAGTGCATGTATTTGTCACTTGATTGCCTGTCAAATGTGAGGAGTCCAGCTCCAGGCCAAAATACTATGTGATTTTTCAGGTCAGATTATAGGCCATCACAAAGGCTTTACCTGGCAGGCCTCGGGGTGAAGCTGCCCTTTTACACTGGATGGTGCACATCCACTATATTGCAGTTAAGGACCCTGGCAGGTCTTTCTGTTTTGCATATTTTAATTTGTAGCTCAGGGCCTTCATTCCTAGATTCATTGCATCATTCTTGTTATCTGAGGCCTTGGCCAGAGGTCTTACAGGAGCCTCTGCTGAGGCCTCCTCCTTGTGGAGAAGGAGGAGGGAAAACATTGAGACAACTTTTCCTACTCGAACTCACTACTCAGTAGTTGCCCTTCCTAGTCCTGACTCCATGCCCTCACCCCAACCCCAGGATCCACAAAACTGTTACAGCCTTTTGTTTGGGGTTCCCTCAATAGTAAGAGGACCCCCACATCTATGCTGATCTACCTGACCCTCTACTGGTGTGCTGTTCTATGGGGGGAAATGGAACAGTGGGGGTTGGTGTTTTCTTGGGTTTTAGCCTGTTGCTTATGGTGTTGTAATAAGCGATTGAAGGCTTACCTCTTTCATTTTTGGCTTGATGCTTTAATCAGCTATTCTGATACTTGGCAGCTCTGCTTTCTCTCTCAACTCAGCTGCGCTCCTGACAAAATGTAGAGGCAAATTAAAATGATACCTTTAAGTCAAAACACTTGGCCTGGTCACTTTTTTACTTTACACTAAGGCTTTAAATATTTCTCACTTCAGACAAATGGATAAAGGTCCACGCATATACTTCCACAACTAATTTGGGGACAAATAGTATTTTCGATACTTAATCAAATTATCATAATTTTATCACCATCATTTCAACTGTATTGAAATAGACCTGGGAAAATTTGGTGGAGAGAAATAGACTCTTCCCACTGATACAGACAGGCACATGCATTTATTCATTCATTATCCATCAAACAAATATGTATTGAGGAAAATCTGTATGTCTTGATCTGTATGAAATTATATGGAGCATGGCTAGTACAAAGATGAAAAAGATATGGCTTCTATTTTTGAATAAGTGGAAGTTTGGTGTAAGACAAATTTGTTAAAATATAAATAATTAAAAGAGGATGAAAACCTTGGGGCACCACAGAAAGATAATAACTAATTTTGTTTGGACAAGTAAAGTAAGATTTCATGGAGAAAATAACATGTAAGCCACCTCTTAAAGGATGAATAGAAACTTTCATGGACAGAAAAAGTGGCAGATAATATTTGGGAAATGGAAAAACTTATACAAAAGTATAAAAAAGTCACAAGAGTGTGAAAATGTGTATCATGCCAGTAAATAATGAGAACTCAATACTATTGGAAGAAAGGCTATAATTGGTGCAAAATGAGACCATCAACAGTACATTTTGATAAATCTAGGCACCATACAAGTTCTAACTGTATCATCTAAGGATGGGATAATATAGAAATGTGCAAATGGAGAATTAATATGACAATGATTTTTAAGGTTGGGTATTCTGAGAAACTTATGGATGATGTATGGTAATGAGGAAATAAATTATTAAAAAGAAAGCCATTTAGGAGTATATATCAATAGTGAAAGCCAGAAAACCAATAATAGTTTTCACCAAAAAGCTTCATTAGTATAACATCTGAAGCTTTTAGAAAAGATAGATGTTTGGGCTCCAATCCATGCTTTCTCAATCAGAATTTTGAGATGAGGGAACTGATCATGTGTATGTAGAAGTTTTCACTAGTTTTATGTGATGCCCATAATTTGTAAAGAACCAGTGGAAAATTATAGTGAACAAAGACAGAAATAGATTCAAAACACTTTTGTGAATTGAAATCGAGATACTTTGATGTGTTCTAATGGTTGAGATATAATGTAGTACTGACTATGATAAGTAGATAGCAATTATATTTGAAAATATTAGAACACAGGAGTAGAAAAATCTTTATAACTGTAGAAAAAAATCAGTTTTAATTATTAGATGCTAGATTTTATCAACATAATCTACAAATTTTTTAAATTCTTCTATGGATTCCTCACTATCTATGTAAATTTATATAGTTTTAAAAACAAATTTATATGCTTTTTGTAAAATTATTTATATGTTACTGGTTTTGTTTATGTGGTATTTTAGTTTCCATGATATTTTGATGAAAGATATTTCATTTTCCTATACAGGAAAGATTTTTTATCACTATGTCATAGTCTATTTGAATACTTTGAACTGATGGATAACTTACTACCTTGATATAAGTGACATGATTCTATCCTGAATCCTCACGATAATGCTGCTCACTGCCTGTAACAGGTGATTAATTTCTAATATGATGTTTAATGTCACCTCATATATCTCCCTGGATTTACATGTTTAACCATTTTTTTTTCTCCAGCAGGGCGCCTAATTTCTATAAAATTTTTGAAATGGCTTGTACCAAGTATATATTTCTCAAGCTGTATACTTACTTTATATTTCTGTTTCATATGATATATACTTTTTAGGAATTCAAATGTTTTCCTGGAAATTGAAATTTTTCTTAGAATTTTTTATATTTTGAAAGTCCAGAATCATATGAAGCAGTGTTTTAAATCTACCAAATTATATATATATATATATATATATATATATAATGTAGTTGTAAAGATGTCACTATTACTGTTATTTAAATATTAATATGCAATTTTGACAGTTCAATTATCTGTCTATATTATTAACTAATAGGCAGGCACTGTGCCAGAATATTATTTTCTATTTTATGAGTGTAAAAACTCACAATAGGAAATGACAAAGAACTTTTGTAAATGCAAAAATTCCAAGATTTTTTTTTTTAATGGCTTCAACCAATCACCAAAATGGGCTTGGAACTATTTATCTTATGAGCAGCAATAATCTGTATTTGAAATGGTAGTCAGCATCTTAGGATGCCCTGCATGATTCTGGCCCTCTGCTGTATAAACCTTGTATAACCCCCTCTTCTCGAGTCCTGGCAGAACGTGTGAATGTGGGGATATCACTCCTTTGATCCTGTGGACTTTGATTTAATCAAAGAAGATGATTCCCACTGGCTTGATTTGATCAAATGGGCCCTTTCTGAAGTCAGACATCGGCAGTTGAGATGGCCTGCATAGGGGGCAAGTGACTAAGAACTGCAGGTGGCCTCCGGGAGCTGAAAGTGCTTTCTGTCCAACAGACAGCAGAAGAACGGTTAAACAAACACAAGAAATGGGATTCTGCCAAAAATCATTTGAATTTGAAAGAGGACTCTGAGCTCTGGAAAAGAAGCTCAGATGACACCTTGCTTTCAGTCTTGTAATATACTGAGTGGAGAGCTCAATTCAGCCATGCATGGATTTCTGACCTATAGATATTGTGAGATAATAAATGTGTGCTAAGTAGCTAAGTTTGTGGTAATTTGTTAAACAGCACTGAAAACTGAATAGTATACTTTCTCCAGAAATGCTTTGAGTATATACAAATATAAATTGCGAGCTATACCATATTCTGCATATGCAAATGCAAATTCTCAAATCTAAAGGTAGCCTTGAAAACTGTACTTTTGTCTGCTCATCTCAAAAGCTTAATCCAGCTATCAAAAAGATGTTGCTTTATTTTCTTATTTGAGATATCTTATTTCCTTTTCAGGTAATGTCATTGTGTTTTCAATACCTTTTTTGTCCACGTGGAGTCAGATATTCCACGGAAGAGGGCAATAGCCAACGAGTAGATTGAGTTTCCTCAGTGAATGCAAAGTGAGCCAAGAAATAAGTCTTTTAACTTTAACATTAAATTACTTTCAATACTAAGAATGGAAGACATTTCTTAAGGATTTATTAACTGTGGAATTCACAAAAATAGTGTTACCTTAGCAACTCATGACATACAAATTAAGCTGTCAAGATTTCGATCATTCAAAAAGGGTCACTGATCTTCATGTCAATACAGCAGATGAAAAAGAGTTGCAGTGATGCACTCTGCCAGGTTTTTGAACTCTAATAAACAAGTCAAGCTGTGCTTATGAACTCCTTAAAATGGACAAGTGGAGAATACAGCAGTATCAGTGCCAAAGTGGATTTATAGTCAGTTGGACATTGTGCACACTGCCAAAGGAATCGTCATTTACTACCTCCTTTTATAATGAGGAATACCAGATTTACCACAAAAAGCCAAGCAGAGACAATCCCTGCACTTGGCAAAATTCATGGCTTTATCACGTTATCTGTCATTAAGAAGAGATTCATTAGGTCCGTATTTCCTTTAAAGAACTCTAAGGTGTCTTTTGAGCTAATGCTTGGAGACAAGTCAGCATGAAATTCTCCAGTCCCTAAATATATCAAGTAAAGATATCACCATTGCCATTTCACTGAGAGAAAAGAGAAATCAAGAAACAAAAGTTTAAAAAAATCCAGTGTAACTCAGTTCTCTAATGCAACTTTAAATAAGTAGCAGAAATTCATTCTAGTTCTTAATAAACCTTAGTATTATATATATATATCCCACATGTCTGCACTAAGAGCCAGCTTTTGACCATATCATATCATATATAATAACTGTGGCCAGGAAAAGTAGGAAGGATTAGATTTTTTCTGGTAATTCATTTCTGGTCTCTCAAAAATATCATATTTTTAGACATCTCTCAACCATAAGTTTGAAACAATAGCATTTCACTAAAACTCTGGGCCTCTAACCTTGGTACACTTGTATTAGTGAAAGAAAACTGTTTCACTATTAGCACAATTCAATCATGGCTTGTTTTGACTGCATTTCTGATCCTCTTTTCATTCTTGATTTCAAAAGAATGAATATATGGTTGTTCAATTCTGTTAGTCCAATGTGGGCTAATAATGGCTCAATAATGGCCTCCTCCAGATAGCCACACCCTACTTCCTGAAAGCTGTGAATATATTTAGGTTACATGGCAAAAGGGACTTTATAGGTGTGATTAAGATTACAAACCTTGAGAGGGGAAAATTATTTTAGATTAACCAGATTGGCGTAAATCTAATTACATGGACCATTAAAAGTAGAAACATTTCTCCAGCTAGTCAGACTGATGTGGTAGAAGAAGAATTAGGAATGATTTGAAGTGTGGGAGAGACTTCATCTGCCGTTTGTTGGCCTTGAAGATGAGGAAGGTCATGTGCCAGGGAATGCAGGTAGCCTCTAGCAGTTGGGAATGACCTCCAGGCCTAGAACCAGCAAGTGAACAAGATCTACAATTGCATGAACCTGGATTCAGCCAATAATTTGAATAAGCCTAAAGTGAATTATCCTCCAGAACCTCTAGCCAAGGACCTGGCTCTGCTGACATCTTGATTTTGGTCTTGTGAGACTCTAAGCAGAGAAATCAAGAGATCCTACCAGATTCTGACCTATAGAACTGCGGGATAATAAATTTCTCTTGTTTTAAGACGTGGAATTAGCAGTAATTTTTACGGCAGCAATAGAAATCAATACACCCAACCTAATGAACTACTCTATCATGACATTTGGTCTCTGACTCCATCTAATCCCAAGTCTGTTACTTAATGATTTACTCTATATTCCTATTGTTTCCTGTGATTCTTCTTGTTCTGGTATCAAGTGTTCCCAAGTATGTTCCACATTTCCACTTCAAGTGGAAATTCCAGACACTTGAAATTCTGGCAATCACCTTCTAACTCTAGGAAAGATTTTGGGGAGTACAGTTTTATAACTGCATACACTATTGTCATACCTGAAAATCTAAGTGTTGTGATACTCACTAGAGTGCCTACATTTCCAAATAAAATTTCTCAGAGGAGTATTCCACAGACCAACAAGATAGACCAGGGCTGGTAGCCAATTCTGGGAGTCCAGCCAGCACTAGACATCTAAAAGATATCTGGACTGTGGCCACAATCAAAGGAAGTAGGCAGAATACTCACATATTGCAAGTGGGAACATTCTACTGTAAGCTTACTTCCTGCCTTGAATATTGAGGAAATTGAGTCCTGCCTGAGTTGACTGTCCTTTTCATTGCACACAGATATGATGTCACCTGGCAATGGCTGCTGCTGCTTCATCTTCAGAGGGTCTTTTTTGCTGCCTCCTCCTGCTGCTTCCCCTCTCACTCCCTCCCTCTTCTTCTTTCTGAGTATTGTCCAGGTATGTATGTATATACATTCAAACACCAATGCAATTAGGATTGTTTTACATATTCATATTTAAAAGACATGTTTTATCTTTCTAAAGACATTGGTGAGAAGAGATTATGTTCATCTTGTAAATGTGGGAGAAAAAAATCCAATATATTATCTTGATTCACATTTAAAGAACAAAGGTTATGTGATATATTAGAGAAACTAATATGCAACTTAAATATTTTCATTTGTTCTTTTATAAAAACATTATTACTTATGGAATGGGCACTCTGATAGATGCTAGAGATGTAGCAGTAATCATATCCCAACTTTCATGTAGTCTGAATACAAAAGAAAGGTAAATATGAAACAGAGAACTACATATTTCATAGTGGAAAAATCTCCATTCTTTTCACATATAGGAATGTCAAGGTCTTTTGATGCAAGGTCAGTTGAGTCAAGATGAAAAACTTCTGAATGAAAGAATATTGAATGTTTTAATCTGAAAAGTAAAGATTCAATAGAAGTTGATTAAGCAAATTTATAAGAAGGAATTGCTAAGAGAAGATAATACGGTGAGGATCTTGAGACGGAAGGTACTCGGCACATTCAAAGAGAAGCCTAATGTGATCAGAGCATAATAAGGAAGGGGGAGAATTGGCTAAGAATAAAAAATGTGTAGGGGCCAGATTATGATGGGTGTCAAAGAAATTACTAAGTTTTATGAATTTTAGACCAAGAGCACTGTAATGATATTAAAGTCATCTAAGCAAGAAAATTAAAATATCAGTCATACACACACACACAAGAATACAACTGATCTCTCACACATACAGATAAGTTCCCAATGAAATACTTGTAAAGCAGTCTAAAAGTTGTGCAATGAAGTAATGAAAACATAAACTATTTTAATATTTCCAAAATAATGGTTAATAAGATGTTGGAGAACTTCTACACAGTATGTTTCTTTTCTTTGGCAGAAATTATCATTACAGGAGGTACGTGGTGATTAGAAACTCTGAATACAATATCCCAGATAATCTTTGGGGAAAAATAATCTTTACATAAATAATATTCACAGAAAGAAAATAAATGAACCAACAACTAATAGTGTGACTATTGGCATGATTCCTTAGTAGTTTTCAGTATTATAGTTTTCACAGATATGAATTGCACTCAATGAAGTCTGATGCTCCTTCCCTCTAGGTGACAAGGATGACAGTCCTTTCCTTATACTTTGTCATAGGGCTGGGGTATTCTACAAGTTCTCCCATGGTCTGTGAATAGACATGAGTCACTTCCTTGTGGAAGCATTTAATCACTGGTGTGAGATCCTCTACCTCCTTCCACTGCCCTGCTATTGCTGTAGTTGGGAGGATGGAGCAATAGAAACAAAGCATCCTGTGTCTCTGTCACCGCTAGAGCACCTAGTGTCACACCAGTCTCCACATGGGTGCAAAATAAGCCTTTATTGTTTTAAGCCACTAAAATCTGTGGGTTTTATTTTACAGCTATTAGGATATCTTAGTTTATCCTAATTTATATATTGATATTATTAGTTTGGTTTTACACTTACTTTTAATTATCAGTAATACCAACTTTAGTCTAACAGTTTATTTTTATAATTACCTTAATTTTAATGAAGTAGCCAGTTGTCCATGCTTAATGTGCATTTCTGATTGCCAAATGACATAAGTCACCTGAATTTGCTTTAGCTCTTCTATTAAAACTGAGTATTGTTTAAGAGGGGCTCCATTGAAGAGATACCTCCACAGTTCCATGTGAAATTCAGATTTTAAGTGGCTCAGAAAGTATTTTCATCTGCTATTTAAAGTTTATAATCGGATAGTCAAGGAGAAAAACTTCAGGTTACTGTATATCACATAAAGATGACAAGGCAATTAGGCCATTAATATACTGCAATAAGTTAATTCTCATGTTATATAAACTGTTTAAAGTAAAAAAATATAAGGTACACCATTTTTGTTCATTTGTTTTGCTCCCCTGTAATATATAGGAGAAAGTATTTGTTGCAAAATGGTCACTGCTGACTAAAAATATTCCTTTCCTTGAACTTTTGTAACATTTCACCCTCCTGGTGAAAAATCATCCTTAATTTAATCATCTAATGCACCAATTGTGCTTTCAAAGGTTATTCCAAATGGGGTCATTCTCCATTTTTCTATACTCAATTTGCTAATACTCTTTACACTCAAACTGAAATGTGTTAGTTTTTGTTGACATTTCCTTTTTCTCTGAAAACAGGCAGTCATTGTCATCAAAGTCTTTTCTTAAAATGTATATCATATTGTTTTATGCTTTTAGTTCTCATAACCACAGTTTTTTGGGTTATCCTAAGTCATTCCTGAAACTTTACATAGATTTATATCATCCACATAAGCCAAACTACCTTCATGGTCTCCATGGTCTTATATGTCTTCAAACTGCTGAATATCAATCTTTATAAAGCATTGTTTGAGTATTACAACTTTCTTCCCAATGGGTTTTTCCGGCTCTTTTTTTTTTTTTATCCTACTGAACAAAGTAAAAATACATTGCTACAAGATTATTTATAGCATCGAAGTTCCAGTCTTTTCGTTTATACCATTTTCTATTTCAGCCAAAATGAAATATCTCTTAAAAAAAAAGAGTTTTGTTTTCCACATCCCTGGCTTGGCTCACACAGTTCTCATCATCTGTGTTCCCACACTTCAAGGTACGGTTTGTGTGTGAAGTCTTCAATGAAGATCTATACAAAATTTATAACAATTGTGACATTCTTTTCATTGTAATTAACACTTGAGTATTTTTTACTACAAGCCCCTTGAAAGCGGACAATTGCTATCTATATACTTGGTTCCTACCTCCTGTTGAATATTATAATTTCATAATTTAAGGCTCAATGTCAATATGTTTGATAACACTGCAAAAAGTAGTATGCTTTATTTATGATATAGTGTTCCATATTTTACTTGCATGATTTGAAAAGCATAAAATTTTATTGTCCATTTTCCAAATGATAACAATTACAAAGCACACGCCTGCATGTCCTTTTAGCCTTCCTTAACTGTTTTAGAACTGAATCATATCTACTTCCCTGAAAGTCTCCCTCTTTGAAGAATGTATGCTTGTCTCTGTGTGATAGGGACAAAATAATAATTAGCATTTGACAATTCTGCACTGAGACTTAGAGTCTCAAATATGCACTGAAGTAATTTATAAGGCATTTGATAAGGTGAACTGATGATTAGATGTAGGTTAAGTCCCAGCATAAACTTTCCCAAATTGTTCTACTAAATTCAAGGCACTGATTGAGAGAGGATTAAGTGGTCTTCAAGAACCACTTTATAATCTGTAGGGTAACATAAGGGCTATTTCATTCCTTTATCCTACTTTTAAAAGCTATTTTAAGCAAGAAGTAACTCACATATCTAATTTATATTTTTTCCCTTTGCAGTTTTGCTATACTTGGCCATTTTAAGGCACCTATAATCTTGCTATTTAAGACTAATTGTTTTTCTTACCAAAAATTAAACAAATAAGTAATTATCAGTTTGTATTATACTCAAAGACTGCTTATATTCTCAGGAAAAGATTTAATAATTATAAAATTATTTTTCTGATTAATCACAGTATTTGCTTTTAATGAATTACTACATAATAACTGGGCTCTCCAAGTTAGCGTAATTATTGTAAAAATTAAGATCCATAGTCACAGGATTATGCCCTAACTTTTAAATTAGACATGATATAATGTCTTTCAAAACCTGCCCCTGCTAACTTCTCCAAATGAATTTTCCATAGGACCTCTTCCATCTCTTAAGGATCACTAAACTACTCATTCTCTCTGTATTCCCTCTATAAAATTTTTGTTTGCCTTTTCATATCCTCAGAAGTTTGCATGCACTATTTCCTCCATCTGTTCTACCTGGGATGCCTTTTATTTCCTTTTTCCATTTACGACATTATGTTTTGGGGTTTTGCCAATAAAGTGAAAATCCTTCATCAGAGTATGACTTCTTTCAGAAAAAAAGAACAGATAGAACTTATGTTATGCATTTTTGGCAATCAAGAATACAATATTTTGCTAGACATAAAAAGCATTTAATACATTTGTTGACTGAAATGCTTGAGGGGGGAGGGACTACTCCTGTTAAAAAATAGATGTCTGGAAGTTTAAAAGGTGCAATAAGACCTGAAAGACTGCTAGAAGTACAACTAGGAAGGGCTCAGATGATTTTTGCAGTGTGTCTCAGGTCTTTGTTTTAGATAGGTAGATGATAGATAGATAGATAGATAGATAGATAGATAGATAGATAGATAGATAGATGATAGATAGATCAATCTAGGTATCTCTCCTACCAAGAGGTAGAAAGACAGTAATGTACCTGTTAATTTCCCACTTTACAGGTGTTCCTTTAATGAGTTTTAGAGAAGTTAATGTTCAAATAAAATACTAAAGATCTAAATTAAAATGAAACAAAATGTTTGTTTTGAATTTGATTATTCATATATGAATATATATTGAATTAATATATATTGAATATGTTTTATTCAACCAAGTGATGTCACATGAATTGGTATTTTGTTTTTTTAATTTCTATAGCACTAGATAGTACTCTAACTCCGGAGTCCAAATGTTTATATTTTAACATTATCCCCTGCCTTGGGTGTGTTTTCTTATCGCTTTAGTCTTTTTTTATGAGGGATATAATTTTTTCTCTACAAGTAGTCTGGAGTATGAAGTGATGACAATTTGATACATAGCAGAGAGATTTTTCTTTTTTTTTTTTTATTTTGTGTGTAGTACTTTTTCTTACCCTTTCTATCTATTTATATGTGTCCTTCCCCCCTTTATTATTATTTCTTTTTTCCCTTTATTATTTCTTTTTCTTTAAATTGAGGCATAACTTACACTTGATAACATGCACAAATCTTAGCTATACAGCTCAATAAATTTTACATATGCATAAATGTGTTCTTTTGAAGGAATTTTAAAATAGGTAAATTATTAGATAGTACAAATAGACTAATTTTTTTTTTCCTTTTAGGTCTTTCCTGAACTGGATTGTGCTTCTCTTTAATTCTCTGTGATTCATTGCTGAATTGGTGTTAAATACAATTGGTTTACACATCCATCAACATAGCACCTGTTGCATTGCAAATACTGAATAAATGTAAATACTAAGTAAATGAATGAATGAGGGAATAGACAAAATATCTGTGTAAGCAAAGTGGTGAGAGTAACGTCCTCAGATACTGTTGTGGAAATGGAAATCAGCAAACTATTACTGTGCATTCAGAGAGTTTGACTATTGTTATCAATCACAGTCCAAAAAGGAAAGAGCAACCTTGTGATTATTTGCGTGGAGCACGTTTAATATTAAAAACATTCACTATAACAGAGAGTAAAATGCATTGGCCAGTAAGAGAAATCTAAAGTATATAGGAATAATGGATATAAAGCCACTAATCCTGGAGCTGAGATAAAGTTTCCAATGAGGAGTGTCCATCTGTGACTCACTGAATGGCAGGAAAGTCACTGTGGTGTTGCACTGGTAGAATTTGCTGAAAATCGATTCTCTAGATGCTGGGAAATATCGTTCAGCAGAAGGAGCCTCACCAGGCGTATTTGGCTAGGAGACATTGGAGGGAGAGTCTATGAGAAGTTATGGCACCTGAGTGCTGGTAGCTGCCAGGTACTGCAGCAGTCTGACACTAGAGAGGCTGAGTGCACTGCAGAAACTGGGTCCCTGCAATGTTGACAACAATGTAGGGGCCTAGCACTGGAGAAACCAATGCACTATAGGAGGCTGCCTGTCAGAAGCCCCTGGTGCTACAGAAAGAAGCCTGGAACTTAAGAACTTGCTTATGTTTAGAAGCCTAGTCCCCAAAAAAGCTGCACACACTGCAGGAACCAGGCACTGGGGAAGCCAGGTGACTGTGGGAGCTGACAACGAGAAGCACAGCAGAGCAAGAAGAGAAGCCCCTTCTCCTTGCAATGTCTCTCTAGTGCTTGCAACTGGCAAAGATTTCCATTGTTGCAGCTGACAAGAAACAAATATTAATAGGGTCAAGCTCCATTCTCACAGAGCAGGCAATGAAGTTTAAATTTGTAGCTGAGAGGCAATAAGTTTATAACTGTAACTCCCAGAATGAAGGCAGGAGGAACAGAGAGAAAATTAAAGAGAATGCACTCAATAATTAGAGAAATTACCTATTTGCTTTACAGGAGCCAAAATGCTTATGGAGAAGGAAAGAAATGAGACAAGAGAGGAAGGTATATGGCATGAGATAGGAAATAACTGACAATGAAATCATGAATACAAGAGCAGATGAAAATATCAGGGACAAAATTTTAAAAGATATGTACATTTATCTTGTGCTTGTAATATAATTATAAAGTGATTTTCTTCTGAGAGGATTGCTTTTCCACATTTCTGTCTCTATATGTATATATTATCCTAAAAATTATTATTGAAATAGTTTCAGATTTTAAATTGGAAACATGTAGAGGAGGTATATCATTACATCAGTAAAGTTTTTTAAGAATTATAACATTTAGAATTCTAAATGTATTTATAAAATACCTATTTAACAAATGAAGTTCTTAGCCAACAGCTTTAGGAATGTCTAACATTAATTAGGTTTTATTATTTCTAGACAATATAGTCAACATACTACTATAATTATGTAATCAGTTAAATAATTAGGACTATTAGAACTTGAACATTATGACTCATTTCTCTGAAATATATGAAGAGCTATGCACTATAAAAATAATTCTTTATCATAGCAAATATCACAAGTATATTTTAATAGGAATTATATATTATTGAATTGGATTCAATATATACTAATTAAAAAAGCAAAATTGACCTATAACTTGGCAGAACAGTATCCTCTAAGAATGTAACAGGTAAGGTTTTAAAAATTATTAGGATTTCTCTTCAACCATGTCTAACATATACCTTTAAGAAATAACTAATTCCTGACATTTCTCATTAATGTAGTTTATACCTCCACAAAATGGATATATTTCTTATATTTTGGTGGAAAATGCTAGCAAAGCCTAATTTCAATCTCAGTGATTTATATATCATTTTGTGATTTTGTTTTCTTCTCACCATACTGATTACTTCCAATTAGATCCCAATCGAAAGGAGAATATATCAAGGGCATCTACAAGAAAAAAACATCAAATGAGCATCTTAATGATTTAATATTTGGAATTTATGCTATGTAAGTTAAGTTTTTTTAATTGAAAAGAAAATATATTTATAGGTATATTTACAAATGACTAGTGTTTAAAGCACATCACTGAGAGCATATTTACAGAAATTTTACTGACAAATTAGTAATACTAATGATTACTTTTATTGTTATCTAATAAATGTAGAGTATGTTGTTTGGGAACAAAACAATCCTTTGACCACTGTTAGTTCATTGAAATTATTCACAAACAACAAATAATTTAGTAAAAATGTAACATAACTTTTTTTACCTTGAATCTTTTGAAAATGTTTATATCACAGTTAAAAGTATTTTGACCAATAAAGAAAAATGCATAGAAAAGTAATTATAAAGTAAAACCAGTTGCATTTTAGTTTCTACATTATATTGTTTATGTAGATTGAAAAATTAAATAAAAACTGGTGTTTGATAGGTCCCCATATGAGGGATTTGAGCTAGGATAGAAGCCTTATTTACACTGATAGTGATAGAGTGGTATCTCTTAGGGTCTAAATCACCACTGACTTGAGAAATATAATTTTGCTGAAGCAGAATACTGTTGTTTTTATCCTTACTTGACAAGAAAATGTGAGCAATATTTTGTCACCAACATAAATTGGGCTGCCCCAATTACAAACACATGGTCATTTTCTGTTTGTGGCAAAACCAATGTGGCCCATTATTGAAATGTATTACTGAAATGTACCAGCATATGTATTCTGTGATTATTTGCCTTCTGCATCTTGGTATCCAAGCACCAGTCACTTTTGCATTTTATTCTTTCAGTGCTCTTCCTGATCCTGTGCTTAGATTTATGGTAAAGTATTCATCAATCAAATTGGCATTGCTTTTAGTCACATTTAGAGGGGGAAATGTTTGAATTTAATCAACAAATGCACATGTTTTACTCCTGGATATGTAACTGTAGGCCCCATTGCAATTTTAATAACTTACATTGGAGGTTTTCAGAAGACTATCATTATTTACACAAATGCATTTGAATGTTGTTGCCTATTAGGACTTGAATGAAAAGATGGATTCACAGGGATCCTCCAGAAGCTTAGTATGCCAGTACTGATACAGCTGCTACTTAGAACTGTGCTCAAATAGTGGACTACTTGACTGCCGCTGCCAATTGGATTTGCTTAACTATTATTTCCCTTTAGCCAACGGCACAGAATGTAGGAAATCTATATCTAAGGGCTTTGGCAGAAGCTTAGCTATTTATCATTTGTGTAAGGATCAAGCAAGCCAGGTGCTGTTTATTTTAATGAAGCCAGTATAGAAAAGGGAGTTCAGAATAACAATATAAAGCATTATTCATTTACTTTACCCCTTGCTTGCAGTTGCAAGAATGTTGTAGTTTCCTAGCTCACAAAATAGCCTGAGCTTTAATCCATTTTCACAAATGCTCAGAAGAGAAACCATTTCTGTTTTTACATCACTTACACTATATTGTGTTTTTATTTGTTTAATACAAAGATTTCTTGAAGAAAATAATGCCACATTTTCTGATCCACACAATGCCTAAAACTGCAAGACAGAAAAAAAAAGAAATGTTATTTTGAGGAAAAAAATGGTGATTGAAGTTAAGATGCAGGCTAGATTGTATATCTGTGGAATCAGAATACAGCAGTGATCTCAAAGGTAATTTCAAAGTCCCCTACCTTCTTTCAAGTAAACATGCTAGTTTAGCATGACTCCAGTTCTTCTAAGCACTTGTAAGTTCCAGTATTAGGAGTGAGGTGAAAGTTATGATTAGGCTTCAAGGTGACAAGCAATAACTCTGATTAAGTTAAAAATGATCACACTAGTATATATAAAATCAATAACCACTAAGGACCTACTGTAGAGCACAGGAAACTCTACTCAATACTCTGTAATGGCCTATATGGGAAAAGAATCTAAAAAATAAGAGAGGATATATGTATATGAATAACCGATTCCCTTTGCTGTACAGCAGAAACTAACACAATGTTGTAAATCAATTGTACTCCAATAAAAATTTAACAAAAAAAGATAAAAATGATGAGACTGACACTGAAACAGTATGCAGCCATGATAGCAGCAAGAATACAGTACACAGAGAAAGGGTTGGCATTCTGCAGAATATACATGCTACTTTAATACCCAGCACCCTACCATACCCCTTATTCGCAACATTTGGGAATGTTCAGTGATTACTATCCCACTATGGTGTACATTAGATTTCAGAATAAATAAGGGAGCACTTTTAACACTGCATCAAGCTAATAGAAACACTATAAAAGACATAGTATCTCCTAGTCTTTCAAGTGCATTGCTTCTTTGGTGTATCTCACAATAGAAAGGACTTTTGAAACTATGCCTTAGGGTTAACAATTCTGAAGAACCAGTTGACAAGGAAGAATATTATCCCTTCACTTCTTCATTCAGGTAGACTATTAGCACCTCTCTTGCCAGAATGTGTTCTAGGTGTCACAGAAGCTTGAAATCTAGTGAGACAAAAATTTAGAAACACTGCAATTCTTCCTATAATATCTGTACCTTCATGACTTCTTATAATGCAGGCAGATTAAAGGTAAAATATCCATTGAGGAAACCATCTTATACTAGAGGATATAGTTTCATGAGATAAGTAGAACCCAGCAAAAAAAGATGTCTGAAACTGTTATGAGAGTTTCTGCACTAACTATTCCTCTTCCTGGACTGTCCTTCCCCAGAGAGTTGCCTGGTTAAATATCTCATTTCATTTGGGTCTCTTTATAAAAATTTTCTGCAATTCACCAGTGATGTCATTTGGGTTTGTAGATTTGTTTGTAGGGAGGACTTTAAGTACAAAGACAATTTAATTAAATTTTAATATAGGTCTATTTATGTTAATTTCTTCTTAAGTGAGCTTCGGTAGTATGTGTCTTTCAAGAAATTTGGCCATTTCTTCGAACTTACCAAATATACTAGCCTAAAGTCACTCATACTGTTCTCCCTATTATCTTATTAATATTTGTATGATTTATAGCGATTGTACCTCTCTCATTTGGATAACGGTAACTTTTTTTGTTTTCCGGTCGTTCTAAGTTATCAGTTTGATAACTTTTTTTTTTATTTTTAAGCTCTTTATTGGAATATAATTGCTTTACACTCTTGTGCCAGTTTTTGAGGTACACCAAAGTGAATCAGCCGTATTTATACACATATCCCCACATCCCCTCCCTCCCGCGACTCCCTCCCACCCTCCCTGTCCTGGCTCTCTGTCATCACCCATAATCCAGTTTATCTCCCTGTTATACAGCAACTTCCCATTAGCTACCTATTTTACATTTGGTAGTGTATACATGTCAATGCTATTCTCTCACTTTGTCCCAGCTTCCCCTTCGCCCCCCACCCCCACCCCATGTCCTCAAGTCCATTCTCTACATCTGCATCTTTATTCTTGCCCTGTCACTGGGTTCATCAGTACCATTTTTTTTAGATTCCATATATATGAGTTAGCATATGGTATTTGTTTTTCTCTTTCTGGCTTATTTGGCTCTGTATGACAGTCTCTATGTCTATCCACCTCATTACAAATAACTCAATACATTCCTTTTTATGGCTCAATAATATTTCATTGTGTATATGTGCCACATCTTCTTTATCCATTCATCTGTTGATGGGCATTTAGGTTGCTTCCATGTCCTGGCTATTGCAAATAGTGCTGCAATGAATGTTGTGGTACATGTTTCTTTTGGGATTATGGTATTCTCTGGGTATATGCCCAGTAGTGGGATTGCTCGGTCATATGGTAGTTCTATTTTTAGTTTTTTAAGGAACCTCCAAACTGTTTTCCATAGTGGCTGTACCAACTTACAGTCCCACCAACAGTGCAGGAGGGTTCCCTTTTCTCCACACCCACTCCAGCATTTATGGTTTCTAGATTTTTTGATGATGGCCATTTTGGCCAGTGTGAGGTGATACCTCATTGTGGCTTTGACTTGCATTTCTCTAATGATTAGTGATGTTGAGCATCTTTTCATGTGTCTGTTGGCCATCTGCATGTCTTCTTTGGAGAAATGTCTATTTAGGTCTTCTGCCCATTTGTGGATTGGGTTATTTGTTTTTGTTGATATTAAGCTGCATGTGTTGCTTGTATATTTTGGAGGTTAATCCTTTGTCAGTTGCTTCATTGGCAAATATTTTCTGCCATTCTGAGAGTTGTCTTCTTGTCTTGTTTATGGTTTATTTCACTGTGCAAAAGCTTTTAAGTTTCGTTAGGTCCCATTTGTTTATTTTTGATTTTATTTCCATTATTCCAGGAGGTGGGTCAAAAGGATCTGGCTTTGATTTATGTCATAGAGTGTTCTGCCTGTTTTTTCCTCCAAGAGTTTTATAGTGTCTGGCCTTATATTTAGGTCTTTAATTCAGTTTGAGTTTATTTTTGTGTATGGTGTTAGGAAGTGTTCTCATTTCATTCTTTTACATGTAGCTGTCCAATTTTCCCAGCACCACTTATTGAAGAGGCTGTCTTTTATCCATTATATATTCTGCCTCCTATGTCAAAGATAAGATGCTGGGTCACATGGTAATTCTATTTTTAGTTATTCAAGGAACCTCCCCTCAGCAAGGGAGCCTAATGGACTCCCCCTCAGTTTGCTCTTTTTAAACTATGGCCTTAAAATCTCATAGGACACTAAACTTGAACAAGAGTAAGACTCACTTTTTCCTTAATTCCAGTGATTATTACCTTTTATTCTCTGAAGTCCAGTGTTTTGAAATTTGTTGTTCCAATTCTTCGCTCCATCTGTTGATCATTTTTGGTGAGAGGGCAAATCAGGTCCTCACGGTTATTACTTCATCTTGCCTTGAAAACTTCAGATAACTTGGCTTTCCTGGACACTCTCCTTGGTCTCCTAAATTAAGGAAGGCCACCAGGCTCTCATTGTTCTCTGCCTGCTATGTGCCTGTAAACTGTTTTCATGAAGGTATCTGGAGCAATATAGGTGTATTCACCAGGGTTCTCCAGAAAGTGAGATTTATTTTAAGACATTGGCTTATGCACTGTGGAGACTTTGGTAAATCCAAAATCTTCAGGGCAGGTTAGTAGGCTGGAGACCCAGGAAAGGACTGTAGTTTGTTCTAAAGACAGTCTGCTGGCAGAATTCCTTATTACTCAAGGGAGGTCAGTCTGTGTTCTATTAAGGTGCTTAACTGATTGCATGAGGTCCACCCACATTATAGAGGGTAATCTGCTTTACTCAATGTCCAGCAATTTAAATCTCAATCTCATCCAAAAAATTCCTTCATGAAAATTTCCAGATAATGTTGGAACAAATATCTGGAATCATGGCCCAGACAAGTTGACACATAAGTCATCACAGTAGTGTTCATATGGTTTCCTATCTCTTCAGGGATCATTGTCTTTTGATAGCCATTTTAAAATAGATTTTGTACATAGGGAGTCAATATTTTGTAACTTTAGATAGAGTAGAATCTATAAAAATAAAAAATGAAAGGATCACTACATTGTACATCTGAAACTAATATAATATTGTAAGTTAACTATACTTCAATTAAAAAATAAAATACATTTTGTGTGACTTTTAGCTTTTTTAGTGTTTTGTAAAAATGCATGAAATGTTCTTTTTATTAGAGAAAAACCTAACTTAGCTTACATACTATTAGTTATATTTAGAGGACCACGTACCAAATCTACAATTATAGTTCTTGGTTAGATTGGAACCTCCTTGCCCCTCCTCCCTATTAGAAATATGTAATTTAAAAAGTCATAGCTAGAAGAGAAATAGACAAACCACAAGTAAAGCTAAAATTATCTGCAGCCTCATTTGAGGAAAAAGGGAGTGAATAGGATAATGTTACATCAAAACAAAATCACTGGTTTAAATATAGAAGTGTAATGAATGTAATTTCCCCTTCTTTAAGAAAGTTTCCATCAACAATCTCTTGCCTTTTACTTTTCAACAAAGTGAAGTATTGCTTACAGAGTTAATGTATTTTTCAGAGAAAAACATTTCAGTTTTTAAAAAAAAAGCAGTATTGTATACCGTATTACCATAATAGTTTTCCTTTATTACCAGATTGTACTTCCATACTTTATCTTTTATCATGAGACCACAACTATATGAGGGTAATAATGCAAATTAATTTTAATACATAATTACATGTATAATGGCTCACTGAATAAAAGTTAAGTGCAAACTAATGCAGTAGAACATAAAAATATTAAAATACAACAATGGCTTTACTAATTTTAGCATCATTCTTTTTATTTTTCAGGATAATTATATGTATGAAGGATCCATTTTGTTTTTCATTTCTCATCCAATTGAAAAATAAAATAGTTATTTAAAATCTCTGAAGAATAAAATCTATTGTTGATAGAACAAATTTAAACTTCATTACCAAAATTTTCATGGTGGGTAGAAGGGTCTAATCACAGACTTGCATCATTCTCACCAGCTGCATCAGGCAGCAAATTGTCATCATAAGGGATGATATAAAGAGGAAAACAAAGTGATCTGAAATAAAGAATATTTTTCTGGGGTGAAGTTACTAAAACATCATTTCAAAATATCCGCTTTTTGTCAGCTTCTCATATGCAACACCTAATTTAATCATCACAAAACCTTACCAACTTGTCAATTGTCCCATAGAATTTGAAACCAGGACACTTGACTCTGAAATCTATGCTTCTGTTACTATCACATATAGACAAGCTGACTGATACTTTCCATATAGCCAATAGTTGTGAACTAGTTAAATCATTTGTTAGGGGATTTTTACTCTACTCTGGATATCAGTTTTTCTTTAGAGAGTTTGGGCATGAGATCTGACTAAAAAAGGGTTATCCTGAAATATTGATTTAATTTCATCCTGACTTATTTTTACATTACTCTTTCTTAAAACAATATCAGAATGCTACAGAGAGTGAATAATGATCTCAGCAGTAGGGATACAAATTTTGAATATTTTTAATTTTAATTTTATCTGAATAAATGAATTAATTAATATAGTGTTTTCTTATGGCTGTGTAATATTCCATTGTATATATATTCTACATCTTCTTTATTCATTTATCTGTCAATATACATTTAGGCTTCCATATCTTGGCTAAGAGATTATCATATTAAGTGAAGGAAGTCAAACAAAGACAAATATCATATGATATCACTTATATGTGGAATCTGAAAAGAATGATACAAATTAACTTATTTACAAAACAGAAATAGACTCACAGACATAGAAAACAAACTTATGGTCACCAAAGGGGAAAAGGGAGGGGAGATAAATTAGGAACTCGGGTTTAACAGATACACACTACTATATATAAAATAGATAGACAAGTACCTGCTGTATAGCATAGGGAACTATATTCAGTATCTCAGTACCCTATAATAACCTGTAATGGAAAAGAATCTTAAAAATAATACACACACACACATATAGCTGAATCACTTTGTTGTACACTTGAAACATTGTGAATCAACTACACTCCAATAAAAAAATACATTATTCAAAAATAAATAAAAATTAAAAATAAATATATTGTTTTCAAGTACTTTCTCTTGAAATTTGCTCCAGGCTTTGTCTCAGAATACTTTCTTAGGTCTCTGGTCCTCTTGTTATCACTGTCTTTCTCTTTCAGCTTTATTATCCATAGATTGGAAATAAGATTTTATAATTGCTGTTATTTGTACTATTATTATTTTATGTTTACTCATATTCTGATTTTTTTAATATGAATGCAGATGAAATGAATGTGTTATATTTTCAAACATTAAAAAATTACTATGTTTACTCATAAGGTGCCATTATATCACACGTTTCTCATTCATTTATTCTGTTATTCATTAATTTATTCAGCAAATAATACTTGAACAACTGCTATATATGGGAGGGGTGAAAAACACCTCCCAGCTATGTAGGACAAGGATGGGGTGTACAGAGCCTAAGATTTGATTAGCCTGCAAAGGATAAAGATGAATAAGAGATTGGGGCTTCTTACTCTGCCTGAGAAACAAAGGTTAAGGTTGCAATGAAAACAGTTCTGTTTTACGCAAAGCTGATAGTGGTGGAAAGGCCAAAAGTGGTGGAGGTAAGGAGTGGATTTTAGAAAAAGAGGAACAAACTCCTGACTCCAGATGCCTTCCCATGATTCTTAATGGTTTCAAATAAATTTTATACCTCTTCTTCTTTTGCAAAACTAGTCAGCATACCAAAGCATTCATATTTTAGTTTTTTGTTTTTGTTTTTGTTTTCCTTAATCACATTAACGGAGTTGTCTTTTATTGGAAGAAAGACTTATAGATTGTGCAAACTTAGACATATTACTCAAACTTTCTAGACTTCAGTTTCTATATCTTAAACAGGCATATTAATATTGCATAGATAATATATTTGATGTGTGATTTAAGTGAATTAATTCAAGTAAATACCTAGAACATTTCCTGACATATTGGAAATGCACATTCAATAAACTAGTTACTACTCCCTTAGTATTAAAAGGGTAAAGCAGAGATGAGGAGGTGGTTGCTATTTCAAACAGTTATTACAATCTTCTTGTCTCCTTTTTCAAGGCTGTGTTTTGGCTTCTTTATTTTATTTGTTTAGCATCATACTCTACTTTCTGATTCCATGGTTAGTATTTGTTTTCTTGTTCATTTCTCTGGAACACCACAAAACTATCTATAGTAAAAATTTTCAATATGTTGCCAATCAATATTTGTGTGTTCTTTTTACCATGAGATATTCCATGTGTATATGTGGTGCTGGTTGTATAAAAAAACAATTTAGGCATCAGGCTAAATCAAGGGTAGTTTTCAACACTTCCTTGAAGTAGGTTTAATTTTGATTTGTATAGAGTAATCAGTGAGACAGTATATTTGGGACAGAAACTTAAAGATCCTTCAATAAAGATGTTCTTCCAGTCTCTTATTCAGTATTCATACATCACTACATTGGTTTAAGCCCTCTTTTTCCCCCTTCATATCTGAGCATCTCTGGGTCCCCTACTTGAAATAACAATATATGTCTATTTGCCCACAACTTTACATTTCTTAAAAAGGGTTTGGGAGTGGCTATGGTGTTTTAGTCCTTTTACATAGATGTTATTCAGTTACCACTCTGATTCTACAGATGTGGGTTTACTCTTCTGGTAACAGTTTAAACACTGGTAACAGTTTAAACACATTAATTGTACAGAAGTAAATGTTGAATTTATTTAATTATTTTAAGTGTATCTTTGAGAAAAAGGATATATATTTAATTTATACTATGGGAGTGAGAATAATGGTTAAATCATAATTTATTATTTTAATCTTTTTAAGAATTCTCTCTTAAAGGAATGGGGAGAATCATTAAATATGTGGCAGGTTTTCTAGGGGCTTTAGGAAGGGAAATCAGATAAAAGACCCCCATATCCTTTGTTAATAACAGTATTACCTCTTAATTTTTTAAAAATAATTTATATCTGTATGTCCTGCTTGTGCTTTGATATTTATTTTGATATCTGCTTATTACATATCTACAATATATATCTTCTTTTAGCTTGTGTGAAAGAAATATTGTATGTAATTTAATGATATCTTTATTTAATTTGAGCCCTAATTCAAACACAGACACAGGCATTTGGGGGAATAGTCTCTTTTAAAAGACTTGTGTAGAATAATCTTCAGGGTGAACGTCATTAGATCCTTGGTAAGTGAAAACTACTAATGTTGCCACCACTAATTGTGCTTAGGACAAATTTTAATGTCTCAGGAGACGTGATGGATCTAGGTCTAGGTCTTTACAAAAGAGAAAAACAAGACTCACACATCTAACCGAAAGAAAAAAAAAAGAAAGAAAGAAAATGTTTAATTAGAAGAAAATGTATGTACCTTGAAATATATTTTCTCAATATTTAACTATTTCTCAACAAATACCATTTGGATCATACTACATTAAAAGCATCATGTAGACCATTAAGAACTTAAGGATATAACTGGCCTCAAACATTTTATGATGTATTTGTGAAGGCAGGGTACATCCATGTTAAAGTAAATATCTAAGCATAGTCAATATATATATTCAGGGCCAAATAAATGACATAATAAAAAAATAGCTCCCTATCTCATACTAACTCTTTATTTCTTTAAAGTAACAATCATCTTTTCAGTAACTACTGTATATCATTACCTGGAAAGTTTTCCTAATACCTATTAGGAGAAAGCAATTCATTTATTCCTGTTCTGCCTCAGCACACAAGGTGAACAGCCATCACTCAAAGATGTTCATTTTATTTTACTTGACTTTTAGCCCTTTGGAAAGTGAATCCTTAAATAGACATTAATGAAGAAGCTTTTAAGTCATTGTCAAAGTTTAATTTACCAGTGACATTAAATTTCAGTTAACCCATGGCATCACACCAGTATTACAGTGGCATCCGTTTTGTTTAGAGTAAAAACAGAGGACCGATTGTTACAGATCAAGCCAGACACCCATGAACGTGAAGAATCTGAGAAAGAATCCTTTCAAACTTATATAAAGTAGCAGAAAATGCTATTTTTACTACTAGTATTTTTCACCTTATCAGAAATGCACAGTAACAAAATCAAAGCAAATTCTATTGCTAGAGTTTTAAAGAAAAAGTGGAATTGTGATGAATAATTCTGCCTATTTTGGAATAATGAAAACAATGCAAGGAACATAATGATCTTCTAATCTTAATTTTCTTTACTAGAAACCCACAGAGCACATATTATGTGCATGACAGCTTAACCAAGAGGCAAACTAATTTTCACCTTGAAAATATTTGTTTATAGTAAATTATGATTCAGAAATTCAACAGAAATTGGACAATCTCAATAACTAATCAGACAATAGTTCCCAACATATTTTGTTCTTTTTAAACTATGGATTAGGTACCTTGAATCAACAGGATTTTAATCCAGAGCTGGAAAAGTGGCAGAGGAAAAGTAAACAGCATAGCCAATGTTTCTAGATATACTCAATAAAAAGTGCTGTGTTAGAGTATCACTGTATTTATTTTTCCATCTGATTTTAGATAAACATTGCTAAATTACTTATGTACAAAATACTTTCCATTTTTAACCCTAAACCTAGAAATAAATTTCAAAGATACTGATGACCTTGTCAAAGGTACAAATATATAAGATGTTTGTTAAGTATCTTGGAAAGACTGAATTTCTTGTCATAGCCATTTTATACATATTCTTAGATGAAAAGTCTATCTCGTATTTCAGAGTCATCTTACAATAATAGAAAATGTGTCATTTCTTCTGCTTTGCACTGATTATCTACAAGTGTTTTGTGCTGTGGTTTAACCTGCAGCTTCCTCTGGAGGCTCCTCTGTGACCACCACTCTCAACTAAAACTGCATGTTCTCATTTCAAAGGCTTCTTACCATCAGCATTTAAATATACTTTGTCATGCAAAAGTTAACAAAACAAAGACATCAGTATTCACAGGAAACTCTCCCAAACTATTATTTTTCTCAAATTTTTTTTGCCAAGCTTCTAATATTCTCTCTATCCATATTCCCAGGTTCTTTAGTTCAAATTATCTCCAAACTTGCTACAAAGAAACTTCCACTCTACATCAGTGAGACTGTTCTGAATATGTTTAACAACCTCTTGTTTGCATCTCAATTTTTTATTTTCCCTCAAACCGTCTATTTTATTTAGCAGTGTTGACCACTGATTTTGAATCATTCTATTTCTTCAGTTTCTATGGTACCATGATTTCCTACTCACCCAGCTACTTCTCCAGTTGGGCTTCTCTTTCCATGTTCATCCTTTAATTTGTGATTCTTTTTAAGGATGTTTCTTTGATTCTCATTCTATAGGCTATCCCCCTTATGGTCTATGTAAAATCTTGGATCCCATATTGGCTATACATTGGTGATTCCCAAATCTAGATCTACAAGTCTTATTGCACTAATGATAATAGTATTAATATATTTATTTTCTTACTAAAAATTGGCATTTAAATCTACAGAAAGCTTAAAATGGTGATTTCCACCTTTTCTTGTAAAATAGGAAAATGTAGGAATATTAGCCAATTTTGTTTGTGGCAACAATGAGCTTGAGCTAATTAATTTCTGTTCTTTTTAAGCTGGACATGTTATGGACTTTATAGTCATTTGAGTTTCAAAACCACAATAGAGAGGAGAGATGTAGATTTGGAGTCTAATGTCTTTTGGCTAAATGGCATTAGTCAAGTCCATTTCAAGTCCCTCCATCAATATGTAATGTAAAATAAAAAACAAAACATACATTTAGTAGGCTTTTTATAGGATTAGAAAATGGTTTTTCTTTACCAATTTATTTATTAGTGACATTTATGCATTTATATAGCATATATTATGTACCATGTACTGAGGTAAATGTTGGAGGAGACACAAAACTTTTGTCCTAATGGAACTTAAATTCTATGTAGTGTATGAAATAATTATGTAATGGTAAATGTATTAAATAAATAATTATGGATTGTGCATGGCATATATGAAACAATAAAAACTAGGTGTTTTAATCTTATATAAATTAACTCAAAACATAGACTTCCTAGAAATTAGAAATTAAATGCATTTATTTTAGAGTAGGAAAGTTAGAAAATTTAGCCACAGTAAGGATTCTGTTTTGAAGTTCATGATGTGGCTATTACTCTTTTTCTATTCCAGTGTCTCTACTAAGTGTTGGGATGAACATTATCCATAATTTCAATTTTTAACAATTCAAACATGAAATCAGTGTGTATGTGTGTAGAACTTTAAAAACAATTATCATATATTAATTATCAATCTTGTCCCTCAGAGAAGCAAACTATAACCTTGATTCTCGGAGGACTAACAAATGTAAGTGGACTACCAATAAAGATAACAGGAAATTATTTTGGCTGAGAAAAGGTAATTTGTGCAACTCTTTAAAAAATATTAGTTTTTTTGAACTTGGTGTACCCCCAAAAAATAATTTTAAAAAAATATTAGTTTTATTTCTGCACCTTATTTATCAGTAGTAAGTAGGTGTTTTAAATGCCCAATGGAATGAGATTCGCTGCTATTTCTTCAGTGTTATGAAACTGTACATTTTACATCCATGGAGAGTATTCTATCTAAACAATTTATCAAGATAGTTGTTATGAAATACCAGAAAAAATAAAATACTAATATTTTCATATATTGTGTCTTTCAGTGAATTTAAAATAGTAATGTAGACCTCCAGTTTCTGGTTCTGCATGTGAGGATTTTGGAATCACCACTCCATTTTAACAAATAAAAAGCTGAACAGACTCTAATGTAACAAATCTTCTTGGGCAAACCAAGAAAAGAAAAAAAGGAGACAGAAAGGAGAGGACAGAGGGCAAACCACTGCCCTCAAGATTGGAGAGACTGAGGGATGAAAACAGAATAACAACTTACTGGAGAGGAGACTCACAAATGGAAATCTCCAGAGGAATCAGTGCTGGAACTGGAAAACCTGAAATGAGGTTGATGAGTAGCTGGAAGCTCAATGTATACAAATCTGAGAGTTAAAAACTCCAGGGAGACCCAGACATTACGAGGTCCCCATAGTTCTGTAAGATTTGCCTCCATGAAGTCCATCAGACTCCCACAATAAATGTCAGAGAAAAATCCCCTCAGGTTTTCAGCATGGGGAGGGGAAAAGGAAATATTTTTATACTTCGGATTACTCTGTTCTTTTTAAAAAGGCATGCCCTCAGGAGAAACTAGTTAACTGGAGACTAACTTGCTGGGGTATTTTCAGAGCCTAACTGATTTAGGAGAAGGAAAATAAATACCCAACTCCAGTCAACTCTCATCTTTTACATGGGAGAAGGAAAATACCTTACTTCAGCCCACTCTAGCCTTTCTGTCCCAACTAAGCGGGGAGAAAAAAACTGAGAAACGCTTGTGAAATTCAAAGTCCAGAGGCACTGGTTCATTGAAGAATTAAGACCTAATTCATAGGATTATAGAAGGTTTCCTCTCTCCACACATCTTGCCATCACATGACTGAAGGCTCACTTGCAGCAGTTTCTTTTACCTCATACATCATGTGTAGAGACAAAGAAAAAGTTACATATCCAATGACAAAAAAACAATTTAAAGAGACAGAGCAAATACCAAAAGCAGATATGGTCGAGATGTTGGAATTAGACTGTGAATTTAAAGCAACTATGATTAAGATTACAATGCTAAAATTAAATGAACTTTAAGGCATACAAAGACATGGAAGAATCTTAAACACATATTACTACATGAGTGGGGCCAACCTGAAAAGGCTACATACTGTATTATTCCAAATATATGACGTTCTGGAAAAGGCAAAACTGTGGAGATAATAAAAGGCTCAATGGTTGTGGGTATTGGGAGGAAGAAAATGAATAGAAAGAGCAGAGAGGATTTTTAGGACAGTGAAAATACTCTATGATACTATAATGATGAATATCATTATACATTTGTCCAAATGCATAGAATATATAACACCAAGAGTAAACCCTAACTATGAACTTTGGGTGATTATGATGTGTCAATGTAAGTTTATCCTTGGTTTAAAAGCAAAGAAATTACCATCTGGGTAGTAATGTAGATAAAGGGGGAGGCTGTTGTGCATGAGTGTGAGTGGGGGTATACAGGAATTCTCTATACCTCCTTTTCAATTTTATTCTAAATATAAACTATTCTGAAAAAAAATCTTAAAGAATGTTCAAACATAAAATTTTAACAATTACCTTTTTACAAAAATGTGCCTAGACTGCACCCATAGGCCCACATTATTTATCTTTACCATATGAAAATTAAGAAAATTCCTTGCAGTTGTATTTTTAGAATAATAGTGTATAATTCTTTGAGTACAAATATGTTTTAATTTGCGCCACATGTTAATAGGATAGGAGCTAGCAAGTCTGATGAAAATGAGATTAGACGATATGATTTAGGATCTATGAATCCCACCCCTCACCCCACCCCCACCACCGCCAAATGACCTGGTTTTATGTATATGAAACTAAGAGACTTCTATCTTAAAATTTGAGAATATTTTCTTTAAAACTCTTTCCTAAGTAATTATTAGTCATTGCCTGTGGTGGCCCTGGAAGTCAATATCTCTCATATAGTAAAAGTTTATTTTTCATTTGTTTATTTAATACTGGTATACATGAGCCCTGAACTAGAATTTGAAGACTGTGATTAGTGGAAAGAATAATCAATAATAACAAACTATTACATCCTTGTTGACATGCAAACATGGTAGTATCACATTGTGGGAGCAGAAAGTATAGTCAGCCGAAAGGTGGCAAGGCCCATATATATAGCATTTCTTGGAGAAAGTGGTCTATTGTATGAATCTTGGGCATAAACTAAATGTAAGGACTGATGGCAGCTACAAGCATTTCAATGCCCTAAACATGGTAGTGTCAGTGGTACTCAGAGAGAAAGTTGTGATGATAGATAAAGGGAGAAATATCTGGTTTGGACATCTGCATTAGAACAAATGAGGTGATTTACAAAACCCCTTTCCAAATGTTGCTCTGGAGAGATTAAAAAAAAAAAAAAAAACAGCTGTTTTTACACCACGATGAGAGAAGCTATGGAAAGGCAACTTTGAGTTTTGTTGGCCAACTTTTACATAATCAATCACATTGACTGTGTGACAGTCCAAATCAGTCATTACGATGGGTGAAAGCAGTGAATCGACCTTGCTACAATCCAGTGTTTGGGTCATAGAGGCATGAACTATGTTTATATGCCTGAAGCAAATGCATGAGGAACAGCAATGGGGTCAATAAGTTTCACTGGCCCAGTCAGCTTGATCTATTTTGAATCCCTATAGCATCCAAACTGAGGCCCTGTGGATCAGTCATTGAGTCAGCCAATCGCAAACTGGTCCAGTAATTAAGCCATAGTGCTGTAACATTTATGAAGGTATAAAGTTGAGTAGAATTTATAAACGGCTTTTATTTCTTCCCTTCTTAACTAATTATTAACCATCATTTTCTAATGTCAATACCCTTCCTTCCAAAACTTGTAAATATTTATCTTGACATCTAATACATATTAAAATTTGATAATCTATGAATAAAACACTATACTGCCCCAAAATAGAAGGCATGTCCAATATTCAAAAAAATAATACATCTAATTACAGTTTCCTAAAATGCTGTGATATTGTCTCCATTGCTAAACCAAGATGTTTGGAGAACTGTAGAAATCATATGTTTAGTTTATTTCTATTTACTTAAAAAATTTCTCCTGCAGCATTTAGGATTTTAAAAATATATAATTCCTATTAATTTCTAGGCTGTTTTCAAAATCTTTATATTTCTTTTAAAATTATTTTTTGTTCACTGCTTCTCTTGGTGTTCTACTATATCTCTCTTAAAAACATCTATTAGGTTTACAAACATGTTATATCTTTATAGTATATTTACATGGAGATTGAAGGGCCTCGAGAAGACCATCCTCTTTCAGACCACATGTTATTGTTTCCAAAATATTATTTCCTATATTTTGCACAGTAGGCACTTTTTATTTGTATATATATTTACATGTGTGTGTGTATATACATATATTTGCGCTTACTAGTGTATCAGAGTTACTCCTTAATAACAAATAACCTCTTATTTTGCATAATTGCAGAGATTCCAGACCCCCATCCCAAAGATTTCTGAATGTAATTTACATGGACTTTTTTTCTGCTATGCTTTAATCTCAAACATGGCCATAAATTGTTGCCTTTAAATCAAGGACAGTAAAAGCTACCTTACTATGTATCAAACTATATGTTTTATAGAAAATTGATGAAAATTATATAGATATAAACTATATATGCATACATAATATATGTATGCATATATATATATATTCTTTATGACAGCCATAACTGTGTCAGAGACAACCAGTGATCTTACTGAATTTATTTATTTATTCATTCAACAAATGTGGTACTGAATAACCACAATATTTTTAGGCACTATTCTGTAACCCTGAGGTAGAGAAGAAAATAAAACAAATAAAAATGTTCTTGCCCTTATAGTTTTAAAATTCTAATGGAAGAGACAATGACGAAACAATTAAACAATAAACTGCCTGATAAAATATCAGATAGGTAAAAGAAATGAGAAGAAAGATGAACATATTATGGCATTGAGATGTATTCTCACATATGAATGGGGTAAGGAAAAGACAGAAAGATACATAGAGATAAAGCATTCCACAGAGAGTTGATGAGGGCTTTGAGTTAGAAAGATGCTTGACTTATCAAAGGGGCAGGAATCATACCACTGTAACTAGAGTGTAATAAAAAGTAGAGTCATGTTTGATGGTGCTGGAAAGGTAACTAAGGATAGAGTACCTAAGGCTTTGTAAGACACAGAAGGATTTTACATGTTGATCTAAATGTGATGTGTACTGCTCAGGTATTACCACAATAATTCTGAATAATAAACCACCACGCAATCAGTAGTATGCACAAATTAGCGTATATGTTTCACTTCCACAACTGAAGGTTGTAGGATCTAGGCAGGGTCCAGGCAGGCTCAGTGGATGTGGTCCCGAGTGATGAGCTAGGTCCAGTAGACCCAAAGCTTCCTCCTTTCTCAGGTTATTTAATTTTACATTTCCTACTCTGAACCTACCTCTATGTAAACATAAATTATTTTTGTGTTTGTTTGCCTCTGCTTTCCCTTTGATGAAAGCTATACTGAAACATGAATAGTACTTGACTTTTTCACTACTGTCACACTTGTGGCTTAGGCAGAACATGGAGCTGAGGAGGTAAATACTAGGTATTGGCAGACTGGCTTTCTTCGGAAGAGGTTTTTGAATTGAAGTCATTGCTAGGTGCATAGATAATTCTGATACACTCTTCTGTCATTCTCTGCTCTTCAAACATGCCTTTTATAAACGTTTTGAAAATAAAAACCATTCTGGTGCTTGTCTCGTATAAAATATAGCAGACACTGTGTTAAGTCAACACATAATGTGGCCCAGCTCTTGCTGGTGTTATCCTCCAGACCAGGGATTAGCAAACCTTCTGTAAAATGTCAGATAGTAAATATTTATTCTTTGCCATCACAGCTGAACAACTCTGCTGTTATAGCATGAAAGCATCCATAGAAAATACAAAAAAAAAATGGATGTGGTTGTGTTCCAACGAACATTATTTACAAAAAAACAGGTGGAAGGCCAGATTTGGTCCATGGGTCATAGTTTCCTCACCTCTGTTCTTGGGGGAACAAACATCATCGTTTCCACATTACTCCTATCTACCCTACAGTCATTTTTCCATCCCCAAAAGATATTGCATCCTGTAGATATATTAAATGGGTTAACAGATTTCCATACCATAGGTTTCCTCACAGTCTCTTGTGTTGATATTTGCTTTCTGATTGCTGTTTTGTATCTGCTGCCACAACATATCTGTTGAGGCCAGAGCCCATGCTGAGAGCATCAGTGCCTTGGTTGAGGGTGATACATCAATATACTCCCCAAAGTGTCAATGTAGTGTTGGTCTCAGAATCTTTACTGTAATAACCTATATTGTATTCTGTCCACAAATGGAGAAGTCATCTCTCTCTGATACGTCATTCTCATGTCAGGGTTGCTTATGCTATAGTATCTCAAAGATTTGGTCCAAGAAAGTGACTTTCCAGTTTTTTCTTTAACCTCTGGAATAATAACTCTAGTTTTTGACAGGGGTTAGAGGCTAAACCAATGCAAAGTAACAAACAAAAATTATCCCTTTATTCCTCTTCTGTCAATCTATTAGGTGTTCTCAGAGAGTGGGCAAGGTACCTGGAGGATACACGAAGTAGACAGTATTGGTGTTTGCTATTAGAAGATCAACCCATAAATTCTGACAATTATAATAAACTTCAGATAAAATAAATCCTAAGGTCAGCCACACCTGGTTTGTCCAAAGTGTTATTAATTAAGGTTAAAGTTTATAAGGAAGAAAAGCAGAAAAGTTTGATGGCAGAAGTGTTTAATCTCCTGTGGTTGCTTCCCTGGGTGATGGACTGAGCATTCCTTGTTCTATCCATCTAGACTCTCTTTTGGGTCAATCTCTCTGTAGAGAATGGTCATAGAGATAGGTTATAGTCCTCAGAAAGGAAATATCCAGTTTTTGAGAGCAAGTTCAAATCGGGAGGGATATTGGAAGCCTAAAGTGGCCAAAGATTAAGCCATATTCTCCAAATTAACCTTGCATATACTTAAGCTGGTATTTCATATCCATCTGTTTAATTCATCATTTATATGTTGCAAAAAGTTCTGAAATGCGGTGAAGACAAGCATGTAGTTTATTAGCGCCCTTGAACTCTAAAATGTATTATCCAAATATAATGTCTGATGTTTCGATAGGTCAAGCATAAATAAGAAAAAAATAGAAAAAGACATCACTATTTATAAAGCAAATGTGGTGTTCTTGTAACTTAAAACATCACAAAACAGAATAGTTCTTTGAAATTTTGCAATTACCAAATTAGATAGTTTTGTTAATAATATACTTCATTATTTTCCTTTACATTACTTATATTATTTATTTAAAAAGGATTCCAAAAGCACGTATTCATTATAGAGTAATGTAATAAATAGATGTAGGAGATATGCTGAATAATTTCCATCGCATTTTTAAAATATATTTTCTTGCCACAATTGATTTAATTTATTGCACTACCCTAGGCATAATCCAGCTAGAAATTCCCTAACTGGTGAAGTTGATACATGAGCATTCTAATGTGTTTTCATTTTCTTAAATGTAACATGGAGAAACAAATGAGATTGAAAGTAATGAGGCACAGTTCTGTTTTTTTTTTTTTTTTCTAGCAGAAACCATTACATTATGAAAGTAATAAACTCTTTAGAAATAAAGACACCTGTCATGATGGGTGTAAAAAAGAGAGAAGCAAAGTGACTCTTGCACTAGGAAGATTCCATTTTTATTATTATGTTGAACAGTTTATTTTCTTTGCCTCTTTTTATCCAGTCTCTGAGTATTTTACTGCTATTTTTCTTCTTTCCTTCATTCACAATTTTTGATCTATTTGCTCCACCCTTCAAGAAACCTTGGATGGCAAAATAGTGGCATAATTGCATACCAAGGTCAAAATCAGAGGAGCATACAGAAAGCTGGTGTTGTGGGAACAAACAGGTTATGACAAGATTTCAGGTGACACTTACTGCCAGGTTTGCATTATTAATGGTTCTCTTCAAATTAATTTTTTCAGTCAAGTATCTGGTTCATGAAGTTTTCTTCTTGGCAAAAAATTTCATCATTTGATTTTTGTGAAATATATAATTTGTGAAATAAATTTCTATTTATTAATATGATTGGGAAAAAGCAAATATATGGCTGACAATAACCTGTATCAGTAATTAACATAGTGCTAATGAATACTGTATTTTCTAAATTTACAATAAAATACTGTTAACACTTCAATACCTTAGCAGAAAATACTTCTATATGTTATTCAGATTTACTAATCTTTGAAAGTCAAAAGAAATTGGAGGGCTTGCAGTTGTTTAAAACTATTATTCTGAAATTTAAATATAAGACTAGACATTTGAAAGTGTACAAAATTGGTCTCGGTTGGGGTATGTACTCCTAACACTTCTTGCTAGCAGTTCTTTTGTGTAATTCTGTGACATAACCTCATTTGCTTGTCTTTTGATCTCCCCTTACAATATTAGATTTATAATGAGGTAATTGAGACAATACGATGGGAAAATTTTATAGAAATTTGTATTACATTCATTAAAGTATATTTATTAAAAATTTAACTTTTTACATTTTACAGTGAGGTCAGAGTAATTGTAAGGTCATGAGTCCTTTGTGATGGACAGTAGAGCCCTCATGTCAAATTGGATATGTTTTTGAAATGAGTACAACACCTCCTTTCAGTTAAAAAAGCAGAAAGTTAGGGTATAATTACAGCTTCCATGGAGTTTCACACTGATGTCTGTCATTAAACTAGCTCATGTAACTATGGGCTTGAAAAGGAATTAATACTGACAGCAGTAACATAGCAAGTTTGGGAACAGAGGTTATGTCATCATTACATAAGTATCCATGCAAATGAGATTCTTTGCTTTGTTCAGAGGTGAGATTAATTTTTATTTTCTGTTGGAAGGTCTTCTTTGCTCTCAATGTATTGCACTGGAACAGCAGTCAATATGAAGACAAATTTAGTAGGAGGCTAAATTTTAAGTGAAAGAAATTGATCTCTAAATACAACCTCGTTGATTACTGCTTGACTCTTAATAAACTATTACAGCAAGTAGAAAAATACTTGGTTTTGAGCCAGAGCCAGGTTCTTCTACTCATAAGCCTCATAGAATCATAACAAATTAAACTAATATGATGATACCTAACTCATAGCATTGCTATGAGTATTTAATTAGTATGTAAATACTAGTTAAATACTCATATCTATGTATCACCTAATACAGTACCAGACACTGTTAAGTTTTAACAAATGGTATTGTTATTCAAAATTAAGTAGTGTATCCATGCATTAATTTTAGAGTTAATCCAACAATTATCTATGGGTCACATGTTTTTTTCTCTTATTAATTATTCAACATTTAATAATGTGATTATGACTTTACTTGAATGGTGTTGCATCAGAATGTAGAATGGGAAGTGGAAATATGAGGGATCACTGGAAGAGGGGTTGCCAAAGTGGGCTCCGACTATAGTACCAATACAGGAAAAGAGTTTTAAAACACAGGCTCATATGCCAACCACAGATATTCTTATTCATAGTGACAATAGTAAGATGTACAGCTAGGTCTGGGTCCTCTGCCCAAGCCGACACAAATCTTACTGGTAAACCTACCTTTGTACAGAAGCCTAGGTGTGTGCACTTTCCTTTTCAGTCTACAGAAATCTATCAGTGGCATTTAGATTCTCAAGTGAGGTCAGTTTGGTGGTATAAAGTAGAAGCTAGGATTCGGCATGAGAGACATTAATTCCACATCAATGTAAATATACCCCCTGTTCAAGTTCAGGAAGGAGGGATGGATTTCCCTTAACAATTCTAGACAGTTTTAATATTATTTTTGTGATCTCATTCAATAAATGTTTGATCTGTTCCATGACTCCCTCCCAGCTATGATTCATTGTCAGCAATTCTTAGTGTTCCTTAGCTTGTAGACACATCATTATAATATCTGCCTCTGTCTCCACATGGTGTTTCCATTTCTCCACATTCTGGGACTCATAGAAAGGCAGCTACAGGGCTGACCATAGTGACATTTGAAAAATGTGTCAAAGAAAGGAAAATGCACACAAACACACACACACACATGCACCAAAACAGAACCCAGCATTACCAACCCTCCGTCTTTTAAATATCAGTACATTTCTGTTGTAACGTATCTTTACTAGCAAATATCAAATTCCTTCCCAAAACATATATTGGCCAACTTGGTACCTGTGTGACATCCTATATTTTTAACATAATTGTTTGATTAGTACATAGTATATCAATTAAAGATGACAAAATTTGATTTTTAAGGTTAGTATAGGTTTTTACTTTAAAAGGTATAGATGTTATCTGGTTTCCTTTCACACATATATTTTGCACTGAATTTTCAGTGAAGTTCTCACATAAAGCTTATTGGTGGATTGAAGTTTGTGATGGAGTGGTCTTCATATCTATGTTGCTACACAGGTAAAATACTTTTATAAAACATATTTAACATTATCTCTGTTTTTAATTTTAGGAATCCATCCTCCTTCCTTCACCATCAATTTAAATGCAGTCTCCCTTAATCCAAGTTTAGCTTTTTTTCTCCCTTGTTTTTTCACCTATACATTCAATTATGTGTATACTGCTCAGTAAATTCATACTTTTAAGATAAAATAGTTTTCCATTTTATCATTAAAACATTGCAAAGGGTAAGACAATGTCTCAGCATATATCCTAGCAGAGAATACTAAGAAACATAGGACTATATTCATCTAATGATTAAGGTTTTTGTACTAATTTGTATTCCCAAAATGACAGAACTGTGAAGTGTTACAGAGTATAACTTAGGTAGTGAACTCTGAGCAGAAAGAAGCCTTTAATTTCCTTTAAATTTTACATTTTTTTTTCAGGTAAGACAACGCTCTTAAGGGAAATCCCTAACTGTGAATTAGGGGTGAGATTTTTGGAGAGTCAATGCAGTGCTTAGATAGGCAAGAACTTGTCCAGGCACTGAATAAAACAGGGAATTCAAATGGGGCTTACAGTGCAGTGTTTCAGGGAAAGACTTAGTGTTTTGTTTCATCTGGTTGTAAAACCATGATTCAGTGAGAGACTCTCCAAGAACTTTTGGGAGTCTAGGACTTCTGAGGTTCCCCAGAAACATATAACCAAAGATCTCGTATAGAAGAAAACATTTGATCCGGACAACTCACAGGCCCTATGGCTTCTGTTCATTCATCAAAATGTGTTTTAGGAACTCTAGAGGATTTTAATTATTTCCTACAAGGATTTCAAAGAGGCCCCAAGGTGTCACTGGGTGGAAGTATATTTGGCAAAATGTCTACAATACATGCTGCCATCTGCTAGGAGATACCTTAATATCAAACTAAATCCTCAGCCAGACAGAACACTAGGGTGGTCACTGCTTGAAAGACATGTAAACACCTAGACATCTGCTAGTGGTGACTGCAAACCTGGGGATCTTGATAGTTCTCTACCTGCGGGTTTGATTGTTCCTGCTGTGTCTGGGCATATCTGTGAGAGAGACCAGGATGCTGGGAAAAGTAGGATAAGAGAAGGTTAACAGGTACTCTCACACTCATAATGATCTTTCATTCCCAGAGAAACAAATTCTTTACTGTGATATTATGTAATGTCCTGGGAAAGTTGTTTACTGAATTATAAGACTGCGGCTTATGAATTCTTTCATTATTAACAGTTGTAAAAAATATTTGAAATATGCTTAGGGAATATGTTTTTGGTGATGAGCCACTAGGCTAGAGAACCCATCCTCTCATTCATTATTTTGGCATCAGTTTATGACCAACAAAATGCTTTTATATTCATACAAGCATATATGGCTTGTTAAATATATATTTATAAACACACATATATTAAAACTATACCAAAACAAGCTTAAATACATTTAAGGAACAATCAATAAAGTAAATTACAAGTGAAAGGGAAAATAAGATATTAACCTGGCTAATAATTTTCCATTTCCTTACATATTCCCTTAGCATTTTTGAGCAATTATTTGAGTATTTGAGCAGGCACTGGATTTTATACCTTGTTCAGTAAATGCTTTTGATGATATGGCAACTGTAAGATAAATTTAAGTTGTAATAGATAAAGTTATCATAAATATAATAAGAATATGTACACTATCAATAGAGTTCAATTGCTCTTCAGACAAAGAAAATTTAAATTATTTCTAAACATTTATAGTCAGATTTCTGGCAGCTGCTTCTAAATTAATTATAGTAAGCTTTAGAAAAGTTAGCTATGAATTAGCAGAGTCCAAATAATCAATTTTCATAAGTTTACTAATAACTTTAGCAAATAAATCAGACATGACAGCTTAATGTGTTCAACCTGTTCTACATGTCATTTAGTTACAGTGAATCCAATGCACATGCTCTAGAATTAAGTTCTCTATATCCATTACTAAGAATAGAGTCTAGGATTTATCCCTGTGCCTTGTCCATTTTCCAAAGTCTCGCAAGCCAACACCAATATTTCAAACATGCAATTTTGCATGTCTGAATAAACAATTGCCATGTTTTATGTAGATGCATTAGTTTGCTAGGGCTGCCATAACAAAATGTCACAGACTGGGTGACAAACAAAAGAAATTTATTTTCTCACAGTTCTGAAGGATGGAAGTCCAAGATTAATGTGCTGGTAGGTTTGGTTCTTCCTGAGGTCTTTCTCCTGGCTTACAGACTGCTGCCTTCTCACTTTATCCTTACATGGACTTTCCTCTGTGCGTGTGCATCCCTGGTGTCTCTTATTTTTCTTATACAAACACCAGTCATATTGGATTAGGACCCCATCCTTATGACCTCATTTAACCTTAATTATCTCTTAAAAGGTCTTATCTCTAAATAGAGTCACTTTGGAGGTTAGGGATTCCATACTTATTTCATAGTCTCAAGAAACTATTGAATTAACTTAGTGATGATACTCTGACAGGTTTTTGTTGTTGTTGTTAAATACTTGAAAAAACTCACTATTCTCATACCTTGGAAACTTATTTTCCTCTTTTTTTTTCACTTGAAATATTCTTACTTCTCTCAGTATCTGAATAAAGTTTGAAAGTGCAGTCATTTTGGTCTTGCTTTCCCTGTTCCTATATACATTTCATTAAAGATCTCAATCTGCGTGTTATTAACCACAGCGGTAAACTGTCTCTGGGCTGTGCTACACTTTTGGTTAATCTAGTATACAATATCATTCCAAAAAATGAGACACATATACTTCTTACATATAATAACAAGTATGTGCCTTTTCTACCTATGAACCACAACACAACTCTCATGCTAATAGTGGAGTTGAGGAATATTATCTAGTATAGTTTGAAATTATAATAATAAAATGAAATATGCTCCCTAAAACTTTCATCAAAATGTTAACACATTTTCCTTAAGGTTTACAAGATTTCATTAGTCACTCAAGACATACATATTTTTGAAAAGAATATCCTTTTATTCTGTATTATATATTTTGTTTTAAAATACAAAATTGAAATAACTCTTTCATTTGTGATTTAGTAGAATAAATGAGAAGTTTGTCTTTGTAACATACACAAAAACTATGTTCTTTCTTTCCTTTGCAAAATCAAAGATGTAATCTAGCCTCTAAATAGTATGATTGATCCTTTCTCACTGTGGTCTTGTTTGAGTTAATAAATCAGGACACAGCTACCACCTCCAAATGTTCAATTCTGACCCTACAATTAGCTTTCTGCTGACTCTGGTTCCTGATTATCAGCACAAACCTCTACTTGGAGTTATCCCATAATTAGTCAGACAATACAGTGTCATGTGCTAAAATATCCTGGCTGGTAGAACATTTGCTAACCACTCATCTGTCACATCCCCTGAATGGATCTCATGCCCTTGTTTAGATAAGAGGATCATCAGCTCTACTTCCCATCACATCGACACTGATGTGGCATCCAAAATTTAAATGCAGCAATTAAAAGTTTTTTAAGCTTTTCTTAAATGGCACCAGGCCAAATCCTATGTACAAAATGTTTGGTGATCTTTCTTAAGTATGAATAAAAGTTTTCAAATGTTAAACAATTCTGAAGGTGCTACACCAACAGACCATATGCATGGAATTTTGCTTTTATTATGAAAAAAAAGAAAAAAGCAGAACTAAAGCAGATCTCTTCAGCTGAAACAGAGGAAATATACTTCATTATTTGTTTTTTATTGATATTTTTATCTTATTTTTCCTTCAACTATCTGTAATTTTCTAAAAGAATGTTTCCAAATTAAGATCTCAATTTTGTATCATTTCTTAATTGTATTCTACTTGTATACATTTATAAAAATTTGTAAGAATTATACTTTCCATATTTGGCCTTTTGGTAATATATGTGATCACAGGGCAAGTATTAGAGGTACAAGATTTCAAAAGAAGACCATTATATTATTGATAAACAAGGTGAGAATTATCAGGCATATTTAATGAACTAACACTACTGTCAACAAAAACAAATTATAAGGCTTAGAAGCGTCTCAAGTTTATAGGTCATAAAGTCACATTGCATGTAGTTAAAATACTAGTAAAAACAATTTAACCACAGTTCTCATCTGATTATTTTTACCATTTGTTTAAAAGGATGTTCACGATTGGAAATACAGAAATGGACAGAAGTTACATTAAAAGGTGTTCATCATCATTAATCATAAGAAAAATGCAAGTTAAAACTACACCGTGCCACCTCTTATACAAACTCAGATGTCTAAAATTAAAAACAATGAATATCCCAAATGTCAGTGAGGATATGCAATAACTGAAATGACATATTGCTCGTGGGAGTATTAAATTATATAACAACTTTTGAAGAGGATATGAGATCCCTTATAAAGTTAAACATACTATATCATCTAGCAATTCCAATTTTAGGTATTTATCCAAAATAAAACATATGTCCACACAAAGACATTTGTGCAAATGTTCACAGCAGTTTTTTTCAGTCCCAAACTGGAAACAATTCAAATGTCTACCCACAAAAAGTAAGTAAACACATTTAGCATATTCAAAAACAGAATACTAAAAAAAAAGCACTAATAATTTATGCAAAAACATGGATGAATACGAAACAGACACAAAAGGGCACATACTACATGATTTCATTTGTTTTGCTTCTAAATATGTAAAACTAAATAATGGAGTTAGATATCAGAAAAGTATTTCTCCTGAGGTTAAAGGGAGTTTGACTAGATAAGAGTATAAAGAACTTTCTGAGGTGATGAAAATAATTTATATTTTGATTGAGACAGTGGCCACCTGGGTATATATATATTTGTTAAAACTCACCAAACTGTCAATTAAATCTTGTGCACTTAATTGTAAATAAATTTCATTTTGTGCAAATCTGTGCTGTATAAATATTACCTCAATTAAAACCAACAATCATCACCATATACTAATAAACAGAATAAGAACAAAACTGTCTTAATAGATTACGAAATAACAATCATAAAAGCAATACTCATTCTTGAATTTAGTATCTGATAATTTCTCCATCAAATAACAATAAAAAAATTAGCAAGACTGTTCTGAATACAAAAGAATTCATGCACAGCATTGTACCTAGATAACAGCCAGTACTCAATAACTAAAATATTCTTATTAGATATTATCATTTCCTAATGAAATAACTTAAGTACTAGATTTGTCTTTATTACATTCAAAAATAGCTGTCTCCATGGATGGACTTAGAGACTTTCATATGGAGTGAAGTCAGAAGGAGAAAAACAAATATCATATATTAATGCATATATGTGGAATCTAGAAAAACGGCTATAGATGATCTTATTTGCAAAACAGAAACAGAGACACAGTCATAGAGAACAAACTTATGGATACCAAGGGAGAAAGGGGACAGGTAGGATGAATTGGGAGATGGGGGTTGACACATATACTCTATTTATACTATGTATAAAACAAATAATTTATGAGAACCTACTGCATAGCTCAGGAAACTCTACTCAGTGCTCTGTGGTGAACTAAATGGGAAGGACATCCAAAACAGAGAGGGTATATGTATACGTATAGCTGGTTCACTTTACTGTACAGTAGAAACTAACACAACATTGTAAAGTAACTATAGTCCAATAAAAACTAATTAAAAAATAGCTGTCTCTTATCCACAACATGGACAAAGCCATGGCAAAAAGTAAAATAGATGAGAACCGCTGTTTGGTATGCTCAACAAATATTTTGGTGAATCGATCAGTAAAATAGTGACTTTCTTTTTGCAAAAACCTGTACCAGAAAAAAAAAATAGCAAATCATGGTGGAATGTATCTCATGGATATAAGACTGTGATAGCTTCAGAGAGTGATTTACATAGCGTTACCCTCCAAAATTATTTTTAAAATTAAGTAAAATGTCAGGACACTTGATAAGAAACAACTGACTAAAGAAAAGTGCCACCTTAACCTGACTTGCACTCTCTCACTTTCAGTAATTATAACCGCTTGTTTACATTAAATTAAAATATTAAGTTCAAGCATTTTGTTTTTTTTCCCCAATACTGTAAATGGAAAAAAATCTTAACTGTTTGCTTTTTTTAAAAAAAAGATTTATTTTATTATTTATTTTATTTTTGGCTGCATTGAGTCTTCATTGCTGCACACGTGCTTTCTCTAGTTGAAGGGAGGTACTGTTTGTTGCAGTGCATGGCTTATCTCATTGCAGTGGCTTCTTTTGCTGAGGAGCACGGGGCTCTAGGCACATGGGCTTCAGTAGTTGCAGCGCATGGCCTCAGTAGTTGTGGCTCACAGGCTTAGTTGCCCCTCAGCATATGGGAATCTTCCCAGCCCGGGAATCGAACCCATGACCCACGCATTGGCAGGTGGATTCTTAACCACTGCTCCCCCAGAGGAGCCCCTAACTATTTGCTTTTATGCAAATATATAATAGTATTTTTAACTACAGTCACTAACCTGTAATGTAAATTTTCAGGAGTTATTCACCTTGTATAACTGAAACTTTGTATTCTTTATCTAACATCTTCCTGTTTTTCAGCTTCCCAGCCCTTGGCAATCACCATTCCACTCTCCGTTCCTATGAGTCTGACTAATTTAGCTTCATTATATAAGTGGTATCATGAAGTATTTGTTCTGTCTCATTTGATGTAGCATAATGTCCTCTTGGTTCATCCGTGTTGTTGCAAATGTCAGTATTTCTTTATTTTTCTTTTTAAGGCTCAAAAATATTTCATTTTATGTTTATACCACACTATATTTAACCTTTCATTCATTCATGGGCTTTTAGGTTGCATTTAGTTGGAGGTGATATCTCATCGGAGCTTTGATTTGCATTTCCCTGATGACTAGTGATGTTGATCACCTTTTCTATACGTGTTGGCCATTTGTATAAACATACAAATGTTTATTTAGTCTCTTTGCCCATTTTTAAATTGGGTTATTTGTTTTGTTTTTGCTATTAAGTTATAAAAGTTCCTTATATATGTTAGATTTTTATTCCCATTTTATAGTATTGAGTAGGTCTTCCAGAGAAAAAAAGGTGAATAAACTTATTTATAACCATGATTCTTATCATTATTTTATTGTTGGCTGTTGTTTTGTTTTGTTTTAACTAAGAGTGACTTTGCCACCTGGTTTGATCTCTGAAAAATTGTGTGGCCTTAGAAAAGTTATATAACCTTTCTAGGATCCATTATCTAAAATATAAACAGGTATAAAATGCTTACCTATCTCACAGGATTTCTATAAGGATGAAGTGAGTTAATGCATATAAAGCACATAAGACAGTGTCTGGCAGGAGGAAGCTCTATGTAAGAGTTGCTTTGATGATGATAACGAGGATGATTGTCATGCTCCTATTATCTCATGTTCTTATCACAGAAGTTCTTTCATTTTGCATAGAGGAAATCCAAAACCAAGTACAGTAAATTTAATTAGGATTCATGCATCTTAATCATATTTGAAATTTACTATTTTGTTTTTTTAAATTTGTATTAGAATATTTTTATCAGATACAATAAATTGACAATATCAAATAAAATAAATTGACTTTGGCACTGTTTAAATAATATGAGAATTAGCTCTTACTATTAAAGGCTATAGAACTGGCACATAAACTGTCTTATTGTAATTCTTTCATTGGATAATGCCGTTTCCAATATACTGAAAAACTCTTCATCTAGTTCTGTGATCTACATCTTCCAGAGATAGATTGCTATTTACGGATTTCAACATATAAATATTACCATGAATATAAATATTAGTGTTCAAATATTCTATTCTTATATAATTGTATTATATAATTGTTTGCTTTTATATATGCTTAGGAATATATATGTGTTTTTTAATATCACATATAATATACTAGTTTTAATATCACGTATATATTTATATCGGCTCTTTCTTTCAGCTATTTCTCAACATTTGGTAGAATTTTCCAGAATTGTTTAATTTATTGATCATTTCATATCATTTCTTGAGTTTCCTGGGGAGTTGTGAACTCATGCATTTAGATTTTCAAATGTATTGGCATAAAGTTTGCATGAAAAACGTATGTTATAAAAAATATACATTCCATGTATATATTCATTAATTACTTCTGTGTATAATGTGTATTATGTAATTATACTATGTATGGTCTTTGCTTCCATCCTTTCCTACTGTGAAGATATAGCTAACATCAAAAGGCTGTATATACATACACACTTTTGTCATACTTACTGCTCTCATTCTGTATTGGAACATTTCTTGGTATTAAAATGTTATATAGTTTTATTACCTCAAATAAAATAAATCTATCATTTATTTTACAATTAAAAAATAGCTGAGGAATTTTAAAAATACACAATGCTAATATTATTCTAAGTAACATTTTCATATATTGTTGGTATTGATAAATACTTGGGAAGCATTTATTTAAAAGTGAAATGCAGTAGTGGGCATAAATCTAATCATATTATTTGTCCTTGTCATAAATATTTTGGGATTTTATGCTAAAAACACATTTCCAAGAGTAGGAAAGTCTATAAATTGAAATATTTGGAACATCCTAAAAGTCCAATCATACATATTTTGAGTAAGGCTATTATTTTCCTTTTGAATACTTATGTATGAACCATAATTACGCACTAGATAATTATTTAAAAGGTGGGGGAAGGATGGAGCTATGGCATATATTTAGAATCTTTGGAAATTCAGGCAATTGGAATAGAATATGAGGAATACGATCAAACTTTTCTTTTGAGGTTGGAAGGCTCTGTGAATTCATTGCAATGACTCTCCAATGATGCCTTTACTATGGAGGAATACTGTTTATCTAAGGCAACACATGCTCTCAGATAGATGGCAATTGCAAATAGGATCGGCTGCAAAACTTTATAGTTGATTACAATGCATAGTGTTACCTTAGCAATGGTATTCATTTTTCTTTTTTTTTCTTTCTAGTTTTATCAAGGTAAAATTTACAAATAAAACTGTAAGATATTTGAAGTATACATTGTGATGATTTGATATACATATGCATCCTAAAATAATCCCTTTTTTCTAATTTATTAATCACCTCATATATTTATCTTTTGTGTATGTGTGAGAACATTTAAGTTCTACTCTTAACAGACTTCAATAACATAATATAGTGCCACCATGTTACACATTAAATCCTCTGACTGTATTCATCTTACAGTCAAAAGTTTGTGCCCTTTTAAAACCAACCTCTTCCTGTTTCTCTCACTCCAGCTCTTAACAACCATGTTTTGACTCTGTTTTCTGTAATTTTGACCTTGTTTTTTTCTTTTTTGGTTCTACATATATGTGATATCACGCAGTATTGTCTTTCTGTGTCTAGCTTATTTCATTTAGGAATTCCATCCATGTTGTTATGTTGTAAGTATCAGGATGTCCTTCTTCTTTGTGGCTGAATAATATATATATACATATCTATATACACACATATGTGTATTTACACACACACACACGCATATATTTCTATTCCGTATGGATCTGGATATATATATATGGCATATGTCTGGACATATATATCTATATCTCACATATTCTTTATCCATTCGTCCACTGATGAACACTTTGGTTGTTTCCATGTCCTGGCTATTATGAATAATGCTGCAATAAACATTGAAATGCAGATCCCTCATTAATATTCTGTTTTCATTTCCTTTGTGTAATATACCCAGAAGTATAACTGATAGAGCATATGGTAGTTCTATTTTTACTTTTTTGAGGAGAATCCGTACTGTTTTACATAGTGGCTGAACCAATTTACATTTCCATTAATGGTGCAAAAGGATTTCTTCTTTGCATACTCATCAACACTTGTTATTCTTTCTTTGTGAGGATAGCTATTTTAACAGGTGTGAGGTGATATCTCATTGTGATATGGGTTTGATTTTCTCTGACAATTAGTGAAGTTGAGCACTTTTTCATGTCTCTGTTGGCCATTTGCATGACTTTGGCAATGCCTATTCAGTTTCTCCGCTCTTTTTTTTTTTATTTCTTTCTGCTCATATTTTAATCAGATGGTTTGTTTTCTACTATTAAGTTGTGTCAGTTCTTCATATATTTTGAATATTAACCCTTTATCAGATATATGATTTGCAAGTATTTTCTTTCATTCTGTAGTTTGCTTTTTTATTTTAGTGTCTTCTTGGCAGTGCAGAAGTGTTTTAATTTCATGCAATCCTATTTGTATATTTTTCTTTGGTTGCCTGTTCTTTTGGCATCATAGCAAAAAAATGAAAAAACAAAAAACAACTGTTGCCAAAACCAATATCAAGAAGCTCTTTTTCTGTTTTCTTCTAGGCCTTTTATGACTTCAGGTCTTAAATTTTTCTTTAACCCATTTTGAATTGATTTTTGTGCATTGTGTCAGATAGAGGTCTAGTTTCACTCTTCTGCAGGTTGCTGTCCAGTTTTCTCAACACAATTTATTGAAGAGACTATTCTTTCCCTATTATATAGTCTTGGCTCTTTTGTTAAAAATTAGTTGACCCTGTATATGCATGGGTTTATTATTGGACTCTATTCTGTTCCTTTGATCTATGTGTCTCTTTTTGTGCCACTAACATTGTGTTTTGATTACTATAGCTTTACAATACTTTGAAATTAGGAAGTATGATACCTCCAGCTTTCTTCTTCTATCTCAAGGTTTGGTATCTTCGGTGCCTGATACCAATTTCAAAACTGTTTTTTCTATTTCTGTGAAAAATTCCACTGGAATTTTTTTTTTAAGGGATTGCTTTGAATTTGTAGATTGCTTTGAGTAGTATGGACATCTTAACAATATTAATTCAGTGTTATTCTTCACTGGCATTTTCTCATTTTGAGATTTTAAATATATATATTGGGTTAAATTATATCTCATATTCTTTTAGAGAAAGATATCTTCTTTGGATTGAAAATAAGAAGATTCATGCTTTGAAGTGTTCAGCCACAAACTGCCTCAAGGCCTTCCAACTGGGTACTCATTAAGTCTACTAGCTCTAGACACTCAAGAATTGTTTCACCTCTTTTTTCAATGACTAGTACAGCTTCAAAAGCCAGAATATAGCCTTGGGAACATTGTGTTCACTGCAGAAGTGGGACAACGAATACAGCCTAATACAGAATTTTAATTTTTTTTTTCTTTCGTAGACTTTACTTAGACATTAAGCATCAGCAACAGTGCATTGATTGTGTGAATGTTTCTATTCATATTTACTTGCCTTTCATGAATTTTTATTTATGTCAAAAGTATAGTTGTCATTCTCTCAAGAAACAAGTGAAAAATGTCTTCAATTGCAAATATTATTGGATAATTAGGTGAGTAGAATAAAATATTCTTTATTGGATTTTGGCTTTGACTAGAGAAATAAACTTATTGAGTTTCTCTCTTAAAATATTACCTGTAATACTCTTCACTAATCACAACTATCAATTATAAAATTTTTGAAAAAGAAAAGATACCAGATGTGCCTTTTTTTTTTTTCTGTCAGAAGTTGCTACTCTCATCACTTAAGGGCCAGCAGCAATTATATTTATTGACAACCAAGAATTTCTTAAGCAGGGTCATTTCCTCTATGAGGGTTTTTTGATACATGATGAATACGTATTTCACTTAGGTATTTAATGGACCCTGTCATCGTCACCTAAACAATATGCAATAGTATATATATATAAACTTATATATAATACAATTATTATATATAATAAAATTACTTACATAAATTTATGTGTAGAAATATACTTTTGATTGTTTTGATTGCCTATGTATTTTCTATAATATCATAGCATAAATAAATAAAGTGGTATATAATTTGAGATGGTATGATGTAATATACTTTAAGGAAGGCATTTCAGTCAGTCCATACAGAACTTTTAAAACAGTATGCATACATTTCAAGATGTGTCTTCTCATACTGTAGGGAGAAACATTAACTATAAAATATTTTTTAAATGAAACATATATTTGGTTAACATAAATAACATCATTAAAAATTTTTTGTTGAAATTTTTTTCACTTGCACAAATTGTTTGCGGTCATTTCTAGTAAGACAGTGTCACTAACAAAAACATAGGCTCTGGAACTGTATTGTGTGGGTACAACTTATGTCAGCTACTCTCCAGATCTGTATGGCTTCTCCTCATTTGTACAGTAGAAATAACCACAGTATATTCGCAAATAGTTGTGAGGAACCAGACAATCTGTTCAAGCACTAAGAACAGCGTCTGGCATATGATTAAATTTCAATAAACATCAGTTATTATTAATAGTAGTAGCAGTAATACTACTACTACACGTACTATAAATAGAAAAGTACTGCATAAAATTCCCATTAGCATAATTCAAAAATATCGTTATAGCTAGCATTGCTATTTTATTTATTTATTTATTTTTAAAATTCAACATTCGTTTTAATGTGTTGCAGGGCAGGATACTCATAATAAGACTTTTGGAATTTGGAAAAGAGAAGAATGGAAATATGAAGCAGTTACTGGTCCATGGTGGTGGTGATACCTTGACCTGGCAGTTGGAGACATTCTTTTTTCAGACTCTGATTCTGCTCTGCAGGAAGAATTTCACATCTGTTGATCCCTGGGAAGCTCACCCATCGGACAGTTCTCTGTTTCGTGTCCTTCATGACCACATCTAAAATGGTCATCCGTGAGCACATTTTCCTTGGGTGCTGAGTGGTTTATGTATCAGTAGCTTGTTTTCTGTTAGCACATGTTGGGGATTGTGGCCGCTGTTTTACACTCACAGGCTCTTTCAAAGTAGACCCATGGTTTCTTTGGCTACATAATTCCTTCAGCAATGCCATAAACATCACTCTATTTGTTTTCAGGCAGATCCAATTGCCACATAAAAATATCAAAGGCATAACAATATCACTTTCAATCCTATATTATTTCCTTCTTTTTGTGCTCCTCTGTCTCAATTTAATGTGGCTACATTGATGTCATTCTGGAATCAATCTCTTTCTCTCTCTCTCTCTCCCTAATTTTAATAACTGCTTGAAAACTGTTACATTATTTCCTGAGTGCATCTCTTTCTTCTAATAATTGGTGAAAACAGCAAGGAGTAATTAATATACGCAGACATAAAATTGTTATTTTAATTAGATAAAAAATAATTAAAATATATTTAAACTAATCACAGGGGTATTATTTGTCTTCTTTCTACATGAGTTGAATCTGTAAAAGTGAAATAGCATTATAAAAAGACACTTCTCATGTAAAAATGGTCAAAATCGAAAATTTTTAGGTTTATTAACCAATAATTTATTTATCAATCATACAATTTTCTTCATATTTATACTTAGTTTTATGGGATGAACTTCCAGCTGATGGCATCTTTAATAGTCTATAGTGTTTAAATAATTCTAGTTATTAAGTCGTCTGTATTAAACAGAGTAAAATTTTAGACATCAAAGCCCCTCACATTTTTATGGATAATTCTATAAATTTAAAATGTTGTTTTGCCAGACACTTAAATTCTAGTTCAGTTGATTTTTAAAGAATAGTTTCCATAACATTAATTCTTGGCACTTATACAGAAGTTCATTTTCATACTGATCACAGATATTTTAATTTCTTTCTTCAAATAAAGTGTATACTTCATGAATATATTTTCTTCCATACACTTAAGAATTCCATATTATTACTTACATAGCCCATTATCCAAACCACTAGTTTATATTCCATACATTCCAGAGACATGTTTTTATGGTGCTATACAAACAAATTATATTAACAAATAATTTTTGTTGGGTTAATTGTCCTTTTCATCCTAATATATTAATACTTGTTTCTTTACTAACTTAAGAAGGAAATTTTTATGCTAGCAGAAATAGTTTCAGAAGACATGAAGACTAAGCAAGGCCTTTGAAGAATGTATTAAATTTTGAAAACTGACACTTTTGTAAAAACAGCAAAGGCACTTTACATTTTTTGCTTTATAAAGGAAGGAATAACATTTTACCTTAGCTATGAAGGATTAACATTAATTATTACCCATCTTACTGCAATGAATGTCCTATGTATCAACCACTGAAAGTTGGCTGAGTTCAAGTGTTTGTTTATTCTGTGTGACAAAGGAAAAATAATATCATAAAATAACTGGATTATAGCATGGATTCCTCAAATGCAATTCTTTTTTTAATTAATTAATTTATTTATTTTTATCTTTGCTTGCCTTGGATTTTTGTTACTGCACGTGGGGTTTCTGTAGTTGCGGAAAGCGGGGTCTACTCTTCCTTGCAGTGCATGGGCTTCTCACTGTGGTGGCTTCTCTTGTTGCGGAGGACATGCTCTAGACATGAGGGCTTCAGTAGTTATGGCATGGGCTCAGTAGTTGTGGCTCTCAGGCTCTAGAGCACAGGCTCAGTAGTTGTGGCGCACAGGCTTAGTTGCTCTGCGGCACGTGGAATCTACCCGGACCAGGGATCGAACGCATGTCCCCTACATTGGCAAGCAGATTCTTAACCATTGCGCCACCTGAGGAGTCCCTCAAATGCATTTCTAATCTTTAGAAAGTTTGTGGTACACATGGTAGGTCTATTTAATAAGCAAATATTTGACCACCAGCTACCCGCACACACCTACTCACACTCTCACACTGGTTCCTTCATAATCTAAACACATTGTGAAGAAAGCAGGAAACCACTTTTCTCACTTTGCTGGGTTATTGGAAAAGTCATCCCTCATGATGCAGATGTTATACATAGGTAGATTTAGCACCAATGACTATATATAGTTTCTATGTTCAAGTTATTGTGTCCTGCTGTTTTTTTTTTTTTTTTTAACTTAAATTGTGAAACCATTCTCTAATGGAAAACAATGATATACAATTGATTTGTACAATAAACATTTTAAATGTAAACAGTACATCACAATAACAAAGTGCTAATATGTATAACTCAGTTCCATTGTTCTATAATAGCTGATATCAGGAGTTTGTTTCTAAGACCAGAAATTGTGGGGGAAATCACGTATACTGTACAATGACTATATTTTTGGACAATAAGTGATTTAATGAAGCCCATGCTTTGATACCTTAGGCTTTTCAGGGGATGATACATTTAGAGGAAACAACTTTATTGCAGAATGATTTTTAAATACTACTACTGCCCAAGATACACATGAATGGGATGCACCTAAGCTATTATAATTGATGACCTTTGTTGAGGAATAGCTCCAAGCATAAAATGATGAAGTTGATGGTTTACTGTAATTGGAAACCGAGTGATTAAATGACTTAATAATAACTAGTCTAATTCTTTCTGATTGTCTCCACATGTCAAGGCAGTCCTTTTGTGGATAATGCTGCTCCCAAATTAAACACTGCTTTAGGTAAGCTGAACCTGAGTCCTGTATGGATGCTTATCTTGGGTCTTCATCTCTTCTGATATTGGTGCTCTCATGACTTCCTTTAATGCCAGTCTCATGAGCTGAAATGTGTAACACAGTTACCAAAGACTTTTCTGCTAGAGAAAAAGTTCTGTAACATGATAGATGTTCCTAATGACAATTGGAGTCCTCCTGGATATACCTATGCTGTCTTTTCCTAGGTGTTTTATCCCAAGATCTATGCCTTTATTATAGCACTAAGCTGTGTTTTGATGTCTTCTCAACAATTCTGGAATAGTTTACCTGCACTACCACCTATGGCAATTCACCTTGCTTTATGAGTTCCAGCAGCTGAATTTGTCACCATCTCACTCTACTCCACTGACTGGCTTTGGTCATTCTCTAATGGACACGTATCTTTCCAGGGCCATTTTTCATTTCCAGACCTGGCCATTTCAAAAGCTACAAAAGGAGAAACAAGCAAAAAAGCAGATTGCTAACTGTGAGAGCTGTAGATGTTAGAAAGAACTAGATTGAAATGGATCAGATTCTGAATTCTGTCACATTGTCAGTAAAGAATGGTTATTTATAATTTCTTAATTTTTTTGTCTAATCTTTTGGGAAATGTGTTTACATTAACTATGTTGATTAATCCCCCCTTGTTAGAAAATGAATGTTTATAAATTGGTAATAAAAGATAACAGGGAGAATAAGAGGTATTTAATAATATATTTCCTTTGCCTGACTTTACATCCAGACTAAAATTGGGTCTTCAGAGTGTATTGCTAAAATAAGAGCATTACATCCTTCAAAATCTTGATAAAGTCGATAAATATGATGTGAACTAGAACTTGTGAGCCATAAATGCTCACAGTAACATATTTAAAAAATACAATATTGTCTGTTTCAAAGTAATCAGTTTTCTCCTCTATTGATTGTGAATACTGAATATCTAAATTTCAAACTCATCTTGGAGGGAAATCAATAAATATATTTCTATTTAATTACACAAATAAACAGAACTGGTAAGAGACTGGGTGAAAGCTCCTCCCTATGACCTCACTACATGACAATTCTATCTACAAATGGAAATTTTATTCCCTTCAATTCATATGTGCTTCCCAGAAGTCTCCATATTTCCCAGAATATACATTAGCGCTCTCAAATATACCAACAATGGTTTTTAAGCATTGCAGATTTTGATCCAGTTTTACTTTTCCAAGTTTCTGGGAAAATGATTTGTCCAAACTAATTGAGTATTTCATCTGATATATTTTTTTTTGGGGGGGGGGATTTTTTTTAAGGCTCTTTTTTGGAATATAATTGCTTTACACTGTTGTTCCAATTTCTGAGGTACACCAAAGTGAATCAGCTGTTATGAAACAAGCTAAGAAAGTCTAAGTTAAAATGAGAGGAGAAACCATCACCAGACTTTCTAATGTCTTTCACTAGTCTTCAGCTAGTACAAAATGAGACTTCATGTGTACTAGAAAGGTATTCATTAAGACAAATGATCATCAACGAATAAAGAGCTTTTCCCTGCTTTAGACCAAATGTTTTTGTCCCCCCAAATCTGGGTGTTGAAATCCTAGTCTCCAGTGTAGGGTGTTTTGAGTTGGAGCCCTTGGGAAGTAATTCAGATTAGATAATTCATGAGGGTGTATGTTCCATGATGGGATTATTGTTCTTTTTAAGAGGATGACGAGCTCAATGCTCTCTCTTTCTCTGCCATATAAGAACACAGCAAAAAGTTAGCCTTTTGTAAACTAGAAAGCGGGCTTTCACCAGACACCAAATCTGTTGGCACCTTGATCTTAGACTTCCCAGACTCCAGAACTGGGAAAAATAAATGTTAATTATTTAATCTATCCATCTTATGGTCTTTTGTTATAGCAGCCCCAGCTGACCAGGACATTTCCCTTCTGGTTTTAAAAGATGTACTACTATGATTCTTCACCCATATTATTTTTATACATAACATACATATTCTGTAATTACCAAAATAACAATTTACTTTGCTCTCTATGCTTTTCATTTATTTCATTCAACTTACTTTTTTCTATCATTCCATAATTTACCAACACATTCAATGCCTCAAGAGATTCAGAACAAATAAAATGTCTACTACATACTATTTAGTCTTCACTACATGATTCACAATATAGAAATCCCCTCTTCTTTACTATTCAATAGAAAATGTCTATTTCCTTCTCTCTCCAGGTTAAACATATATATATGGTTTTCTACTTTTCATTGCTGAGAATGCTTTTACAGGAGATTCTCCATTAGTCAAAAGAGTGAGCATCCTTTCAGCTCTACTTATTTATTAATTATATTAGACAAATGAAAAAAATATTTTACCATTCTTGCCAATTTTCTGATGCCCAAGAAAATGGAATGTGTATCAACTCTCCTTTTCTTTTTTTTTTTTTTCTAATTGGAGGTTATTTCATCTACCCTTCTCCTGTTTTAATTTTCAAAGCAACTCCCAAATTTTACTTTCTCATCTCCTTACCTCTGAGAACATTTTTCAACTCAATCTCTCTAACTCTAATTTACTGATCAATAACTATGAACCAGAGACTCTATTAAGATGGCAGGAATCCACAGTTATCAAAACAAAGGGGTCTTATTTTCATGACATATACATTTGGTATTGAGGAGAAGAGACATAGGAAAAGCCCATTGTCAAACAAATGCAATAAATACTATATTTAAAAAGAGTATTCAAAGGAAAATCAGGAAGCAGAATGACTAGGGTGAAATACCCAGCCTATAAAAATGAAAGAGACTTCTTTTTTGTTTAAAGATTTCCAATATAGCAGCATTACATCAGATATTTCTTCCCTTTATATTTCTGCATATATTGGATAAGAATGGGACTAGGAAAGCTATTTTTAACAAGGGAAGTACAAGCCATGAAGGAAAATAAACCAAATTGAGCAAAAGAGATTGCATTAGGAGTTAGAAGAATTGGGTGCTAGCTAATCTTAGACCTGGTCCTTTTTAAAATTAATTAATTAATTAATTTTTGGCTGCATTGGGTCTTCGTTGCTGTATAAGGACTTTCTCTAGTTGCAGTGAGTGGGGAATACTCTTCGTTGCAGTGCGCGGGCATCTCATTGAGGTGGCTTCTCTTCTTGTGGAGCATGGGCTCTAGGCACACAGGCTTCAGTAGTTGTGGCTCAATATTTGTGGCTCACTGACTCTAGAGCACAGGTTGAGTAGTTGCAGTGCATGGGCTTAGTTGCTCCATAGCATGTGGGATCTTCCTGGACCTGGGCTCGAACCTGTGTCCCCTGCATTGGCAGGTGGATTCTTAATTACTGCACCACCAGGGAAGTCCCTAGCTGGCACATATATTTAGAGTGCAGTAAACATTAGCTCTTATTCTTATTAATTTTTCTAGGATTGTTTCTCCATTCATAAAATGACAGAGTAAACCAGGAAATTTACAAGGTCTCTTACCAATAAAAAGAGGTGATTCTGATTTCATACTTTTGTTGCCATTTACATACTAAGGTGTAAGTGCAGAGTGAGGGAAGCCAATTCTCTTAAACAAGAGATCTGATTCTAATATACTGATTTGGGCAAATGATTTGACTTCGTTCTTCCAGTCCTTAACTTGTTAAACGAGGAAGTTGTTCTAGGTTAGAGTTTTCAAATTGTGTTCCACAAGCCCTAGGGTTTGAAGTTGAATACTGTCTTATTTGGGAGGTGTGGGGGGATGATCAGTTTACTAGATACCCCCCTTGACATTTATCAAATTAGCTCTGTTTATAGTGGCTATATATTTAGTGTGTATACTCTATGTATACATTTAGCTGAAAAATGTTTTTCATGCTCAAAGTAAAATATCAATCTTTACACTTTAAATTATAATGTTCCATGATACTATCACATACAGTGTGAAGAGGTCAGGGGGAACATTTCTTTTGCTTTTGTTTTACACATAGTACCCACTACATTTCCTTACTTTCTTCTCATACTGGCCTAATGTGAAAGGGTATGTCTTTAGCATAAAATACTTCAAAAGTATAAACTCTATCAATATTGCCAATAATAAGTTTTAATTTTCTTAGAGAAAAATGTAAATTTGCACTCCAAGAGAACACACAAAGAGCTATTTTCTATAAAGATTCAAGAACTCCTCAAGATGGAGGCAAGGAAAATGTCTTTCCAGTCTTGATAATCTATATCATGAACAGTGCAAATCAAGGATTCAAGGTGGAAAGGGGTTGGGGGATGGGGAGAAAGAAGACTGAAGAGTATAAAATAAACAAAAAAGGAAAGGAAAGTAGAGATATCTGACTGTTCAAATGATACTGACTCTACATATTAAGAAAGGCCATTAGAGAGAATTTGCAGTGTATTCATGATAAGATATAGGAAAGACTGCATTCTTTTTGATAATGGACTGTATCTACATGTCCTTTCAGATATTTTAAGGGCATTAAAAGGGCTACACATTTTTACATTCAGTAAATATTAACCAGGTACTATGATAGTGTGGCAATACAGCTATCAAAATACATATTTGAATTCCACCCACAAAAGCTAATAGTCTAGAACCATGTTATACCTTAGCCACGAGCTCGTGTGGCTATTTAAAATTAAATTAATTAAAATTAAAAAAGACTAGTAATTTAGTTCACTGATCACACTACATGACTATATCAATGACTCTACAGTCACTTATGGCTAGTAACTGCTGTTTTGGACAGTCAAGATTATAGAATCTTTCCATCACAGCAGAAAGTCTTATTGAACATTGTTGAAGTAGAAGACAATACAGGAATGAAACTCAAAATTGCAGTTTTAATTAACACACTGAAATATAAACGTAAGACATTTATGGAGTATATTAACAATCTCAGGAAAATTTAATTCATTTGTAGCTGGTATGAGTATGTGACAACAATATTTAAAAAGAAAGCTTCCTTGAGAAAATTATGTTTAAGATAAAACCAAAATTTACTAGGTTGAATAAGATTGGAGTATAATGATTAAATAGATGTAGTATAAAGCACCACAGACAGAGAAAAGAGAACATGAGATTCTATAGTTACTAGACTGAACAAAGTAAGAAGAAGAGTGGCAAGAACTATTCCCCATCATGTTGGCTAATGAAAACTGTCAAAGTTCAAGCATTTGATGATTTATCCAAAAAGCATGAGAACGACTATAAAGATTTTTAGTAGTCTAGTGTCATAAACAGTATTACATTTTTAGAGATATCTATGGCAATTGAGAATAATCGGAGATGACCAAAAGATGAAATCAGAAATTATGTAGAAGTTAATTGCTCTGATCCATTACAAAAATAATGCCCATTTGGTCAAATATGATGAAAACTGTGACTGCAGGATTAATCTGAATGCCCAGTCAATTATTTTTGAAAATCTGTATTTGGGAGGTGAAGGAGTAAGAGAGGACTGTCCAGCTGATCAATAGACTCACAAGAGTTTTTAGACACTAGGTTTCAGAGTGACTTGTTACACAGTAACCATTAACTGATACAGTAGTATTGAAATAAGGAACAATAGATGAAGAATAGTTTTTTGGTCAGAAGATAATTATTTACATACATAGATCCTAAGTTTGAAACTTCTGTCAGACACTGAAATGAATATAACTTATGTAAGTTTTGGAAGTTGGTAAAAAGGTCTATGGCTAAAATATACATTTTGGAGAGAGCTGTATGTAGAAACTAATTGGAATACTGGGGAGAGAATGAGATTTCCAAGGGAAAACATGTAGTGTGAAAAGAGATAAAAGAAAATAAAAGTCCTGAGTGACTTTAACAGTTAATAGAAACTATGTTGTATACCCTGGAGGTCAGTATACTTTAGAAATCAGGCTTACCTGAAGGAACTATGTTCCCATGGAAATATTCATAGACCTTAAATATTCATAGACATCTTTATTCAAATGAAGAACAGAAGGCTGAAGACACAACAAGAAAGAAAAAGAAGAAACCCAGCTGAATATTTTTCTTCATGAAATTTCTTATCATGTCAAATTTATATTATACTATTCAATAAATGCAAATGCTGCTAATTTCTGCTCTTAAATACAATAAAAGATTGTGACAAAAATGTAACTGCAGTTTTTCAGGGGGAAAATCAACAGCTTTTATTTCAGCTTTGAATATTTTTAAATTTCCCTCTGATTCTCTTGGCCTCTTTTAGCTAACAGAAATTCACTCAGTGATGATTAATTTAACAGAAAGGAACCCATGATCTCTGCTTATTTCTTAAGCACTTCCACTCTGCTTCTTTGTGAGCTGCAAAAATCTTAAATGTGGCTGTTTTGCTGAGATTTACCATAAAAAAAAATAAAACTATTAAATGTTGACATGGCACAGTAAATGATGATAAAGTATTATTAGTTAAATTCTTAAATATTCTTGGCAGTGGGAATGCTCAAAAATACGTATTATGGGAGGATGGAATATAAACTAAATGTATGTAATTGATTTATTTATGTAGAAATTTAAGCTTTATGAAAAGTAAGCTATGTAAGTGAATACATTTTTATCTTGACCTATAAGTTGAGCAATCACTCAACCCCTTTATAGACAATACAAATTAAAACAACCTATACATATGAGATATATTATTGCATAAGTTTTTATTTGAACATTCAATTACTTGATCATGGTAAATTATTATTTTGAAATAATACTGAAATTAATTTAATAGTAAATTATTTTAAATTTAAATGCCCCTTTGTAAGAAACACCTGTCTATACTTTTAGTTGGGTACAAGATGGAATTTTACAAGATGTTTGTATTAGTTTTGAGGTATATTTTTGGTACCTCAGAATGTAAATGTTTCCATATAATTGGATATTTCATGCCCTAAATCTCCTTATTTGATTTTAAATTACTTTTCTGTTACCAAACATAATAGTTAACACTGGTATACTGGCTGGCATTGAACATTAAATTCTAAGTAAATTTAAAATCTTGGGGAATTTGACTTTTGAATTATGATTAAAAAATGGGTACTGATTTTACATGTGTGAAATTTGAAAATCAAGCAGAAGGCTTTGCAATGCTGGCTAAAGAGCTTTTATGTATTTTGGACAAAGGAATAAATAAATGCATAAATGAAAGTAATTATTTTTAAAAATTGCATAGGTAAAATAATCAGTCACATGCATATTTTTTAACTGTGAGCTTTATGAAGATCTCAGAATAGTTTGATGTGACTACCTAAACCCACATCTTGTTATCAGGGTCGTACAAGATGTATTCTGGGTAGTTATATCAATGACACAATTTACACTCACTAAAGTTTATATTACTGGTTCTGATATTAATTTCCAAATGATCTAATTGAATTACACTAAGGGAAAGGCAAGGGAAGATTTTTTTTTCATTAAATATAGATATCTTTCTGAAAGTTTTGTTTTTGACCTATCCTTGACACTATTTTTGCATCTTTCAGGGCAAGTTTTAATCTTTGCTTATTATTATCTAAAATTAGAGTCTTTAAGAACAGAGATTTTATCCATCTGATTTATATGAAAGTCTCCTCTTCCTTCTCTTATGCTCTTGCAGAACTCTCTCGGAAGTGAGCACGGCCTCAGTTCTCTTTTCTCATCTAAGGCTCTAGTCTTTACCTGTACTGTCTTTATATTGAAATTTGATTTTGAAATGCCGTGAAATGTGGGCTATTGTAAAGATTTTCTAAGTCACTTTCTGTTTGGAGTCTTTTCTAAAAACAGATTATCAAATACACAAAGATGAGGACATTCAATACAAGCTGGGAATGCCATTAAAAAAAAATCCCTCCTTCAGAAACAGCTCAGAAGAATGGCTATTTAATAACTTTCACACAATATTATACAAAGCACATGAAACTATAATAAAATTTCCTAAAATATGAGTTTTTTTTTACTTTCTTGGATGTTTTATAGGAAATGTGTAAGAGGGATTTTCCAGTGTTCCCTCACACCTACATGTCACACACGGTATGGCTGATTTTAAACTAAGTAATGTCCCTAAAACAAGTATGATGGCTCCATGGGTACTGGGTGAAGCTAAAGAAGGATGTCACTGGCAGTGAGCAAAATTCAATAATGATTTCTGCATTAATGGGTAGCTTAGCCTGCCCTGTTCAGTGTAGAGATTTTGTAGAATTTTTAAAAATTAAAAATAGTAGTGGAAGACTTATGGATAAGAATTAGTCTGATCTTTATTCTTTTACAATGATAATTTGTGATAAATTACTTTGAAGTCTGCAGTCCAAATGAAAATCAGCTGTGACAAGAAATAGTTGTCTTGAGTACATTCTATCTACAAGTCCAATGTGCTTGCTTTCTCTGTATTTTGGTTATTTTCTAACTCAGTTATCAATTCCATACCTTCATTGTCCAACCTCTGCTTTTACTCTGCCAATCATTTTTGACTTTTCTTTTTCAAGGCTGCAGCTCATACTATATCCATCACTTTTCTTCTTGCTACATCTTATTTTTTTTCTCACTTGTGCCCATTTTTCCACAATTGCCCTCTTCTGCACTGTTTTAAATTACATTCTATATCTTCCCCTGAGTTGTGAATAGTAGAGCATAAAAATTGTTTGTAAACCTTTCTGTATTGTTTACAGTTATAAATTGCTTTTAAAATTTTGAATCATGGGGCATTGAAATATTTTTTGCTTATTTATTATCCATTTTTGAAAAGTATTAATTATCAAAATTGCTCTTCTGTGTGAAGGGCAAACAATGTGTAGTGCTCTGATTTTTCCCACCTGATTTTGAATCCTCTCATGGAATAGCCAGTACCTGAAGGAATGGTTTACATCATAGCAGGTTCATCCATTCTTCTGGATCTCAGTCAGTTCTTTGAATATTGGAGGGATTATTTCCCCAAAAAAACATCTCTCAGGAGAAAGGGAAGAAGAAGAACTTGAGGATCTCAGTAAAACCGCTGACATGAAGCATGTGTGATCCCTTTGTGGAAATGTTAAACTTGCCACAGACTGAAGACAGTTCTCTACTCATGTTGACCAAGCCATAGAAGGAAGAGCTACCACTAACATACAGGTGATTTGGTTCGAGCTACACATAACAGGTATCAGGTCTAATGTAGTCCTGTATATTGTAGACCCTATGTTTTATCTGTGTTCAGGGATGTAGGTTCAATAACTGGACAAGACTGAGCTTTTTTAATTATCACATTATCAGTACAAATCATTGCAGTAATACTTGCTATAAGAGATAAACCACAAACTCTCAGTAACTGAATAACAGTTTGTTCTTTTAAAGTGTAAAACAGGTGGGGTGTGGCCAGTGAGTGGGTGGTCTCCTATAAGCAGTGATTAAAAATGTCAAGGAACTTCTACTTGGTGGTTCCTTCATCTTCACCACGTGGCTTCCACGTTCATCAAGCTGGTTTACAACAAGACCCAGAAATGGGAAGAGCAGAGTATCACATTTTGGATGTCAGCCCACGTCATTTTGTTAGATCTCAGGCACAAATGGCTAAAGTTAAGTGCAACAGAGAGTAGACAATTTAGTCTAGCTGGATACCCCAAAAGAAGTGGGTGTGGTGAGCAGCTGTTATTCTGTGCCATGCTATCTTTAACTGCATGTGTTGGAAATGTTGAGAGAAACCTTACTGAACCCACACTCTGGGAAGGGCTATTTTTTTCCATAAGATATTTAGAAATAATTACTTACATAAATTATATGGATGAATGACATTAGACAGATTTCATAAGACTGAGTAAAATTGGCCATTAAATTGAATAGTGAGAACTTTAGGCAAGCAGCCAGCTAGGCAATCAGTTAATTCAACTTTTAAACGTAGTGTGTTTGGAAAGAAGTGTTCCATGCTGATGTGTAGCCTCTGAGGAAATGCTTCTGTGAAGACATTAACATTTTACGTAAAATCCAGTGTGTGTGTATGTGAGGGAGGCGTGGGGGGCTATGGGAGATTGGGGCACAGATAAATCATAAATGAATACATTTAGTTCAAAAAATTGATCTGGATATATTGTAGAATGTCTATAATATATTTTAGAATAAGCAATTATATAATTAATTTTATTGCATGCTTATTGCTGTAATTTTCAAATTATTTCCATAATACAGAGAGATACTATGGAGTTGGGATCTGAGGGTAAATATTATTGCCTTATAACATTGACTAATGAAAAGTGAGAGTAAATAGTAAAGCTGGGTAAATACATAAAAATGCACCGTAGAAGGCTTCCTCCTTTCCCTTCCCTTCCCACCTGGGAAGATGTCCCTGGAACCTGGGAATACATTACATGACTTGACAGTAAGACCTTTGCAGATAAGATTACAGACTTTAAAATGAGAAATTACACTTGATTTTCCAGTTGGGCCCAAACTGTTCACATGAGCCCTTAGAAGCAATGATTTTCTCTGCTTAGAGTACTGAAAATGTGTGGCAGTAAGGAAAATCAGAAGGATTCAAAGAAAGACTGAGAAGGACTTTGCCATATGGAAAATACTAGAAGGAATTGAGCAGTCTTTATGAACAAAGATGTCTAGTTGCTAACAAGCAGCAAGAAAATGGGGACCACACGATTGAATTCAGTGAACAACCAAAATGTTTGAAAGAAAATTCTTCCCTAGAGCCTCCAGAACATAATGCAGCTCTGTCCACATCCTGAGTTCTGCCTTGTGAAATGCTGTACAGACACCAAGCTGAGCCACACCACACCTGGGCTTCTAATCCACAGAACTGTGAGATGATAAATTTGTGTTGTTTTCATCCACAAAGTCTTTGCAATTTGTTATAACAGTAATAGAAAACTAAGGCAATTATGAAAGAAAAAAGGAAGACATAGTGAGGAAGATGGGTCTAATCTTGGTTGTCTGAAAGGATTCCAAATATCCGCAGACGAAATACAAAGGCCACCAACACTGCTTATATGGTTTGGGAAAACTTTAGGCTGGCATTTAAAAAACATAGTAAAGTAACTTCAAGCAACTTTATTTAGGGATAGGAATATTGTTTTATTTTTCATATGGCTTAATTTTTTTAAAAGAGAAGTCAAGCAAATTTTTTTTACTTTCTCAACCTTGGAAATCCAGTTCATTATTCTAAACCAGTTCAAATGACACACATTCTAGCTTTTTCATTCAAAATAGTCAATTTCTCTCTATTTCAAAAACATTTCATTTACTGCTCTTTTCTAGAGTTCACAGTCATAAGTTTCCTTTCTTAAAAATATTATGTGTTTATCCCTTTCTCTAGGTTGTAAACCCAGTATCAAATACATAATATATCTCTTTTCTGTTGATCCCATTTTTATTTAAGAAGATACATTTTATTGTTATTATTATTTGTCTTCTTAAATTGTTATTATTACTTTTAAATTTTGCTGAGTTATTATCAGGGAATGTGACCTTTGCAATTAAAACTTTTTGTCTAATCTTTCTACCACACATATTAAGTATATATATTTACATAAATTTAATTGAACTCTATAAATATACATAAATTATTCTTATCATTTTAGGATTATGGTATTAAATTGACTCTTCACCCTTTTCCTGCAAATTGTACAGTAAGAAGAAGAAAAATGTATTATTATTATTATTTTTTTTTTTTAAGGAAGACATCCTGCTCCACAGTCTGAACAGGCCACAGTGCTGAGGAACAGTCGCCAGAAGCTGAGGCTCACTTCTTCCCCTACCCCCTTCCCCAAACTGGCTGAAAAATTTTAAGAGTAAATAAAATTTATTTTTATGAAACTGCAAGTGATGTAAAATTCCAAATGCCATATTTAAAAGGAAAGAAAGAATGAAAAAAGTAAAAACAAAAAAAGCAGTAGAAACCCAAAGAACTATATGTGAGGTGAAGCTTGTAAGATGTCAGAGCTTGTCCTCAGAAATATCTAAAAACAAACACTCCTTGATGATCAGGAGTACAGACTGAGATACAAAACTTAAATGCCTTATTTGGAACACAATAATTGGAATATGTGTTAATAACAGATGCTCCCTGGTCTCCTTGTTTATGAATACTGAGGGGGCAGAATTCAATGTAGGTTTACACAGGCAAGTCATAATTCCAGAAGGTTGCCTGCATTTGTGGCAATGGGGCCAATGCAAGACTTCAAACTGTAAATACTGTCCAGTTGAATATTGCTATTAGTGGAGAAAAATGATATCCAATTAAACTTACACACAAGTCCATTGATATAAAACTCATATTTCAAATAAGAATAATGAAGATGGAAATAGATCATGAATATATAAAGATTTCACAAAAATAAATAGCATATGACATAGGAAAAATCAGTTGCAAGTAAATAACATTCTTCAGAAAAAATGAGATAATATATTTGCAAATGTATGTATACACATGTATTTATATACATCTCTATCTCTCTATCTCTTTATGTATTCATAATGCGGATAAAATTCTGAAACAAAATATCCATGAGCTAAAATGACAATGGAATGGATCAACTATATATGTATAATTTTAGACAGAGACCACCTGTAACAATGTGGAAGCAGATCCCTGTTGCCATAAATTATCTACCCTCCAGTAAATGGACTTCACTTTAATGTTACCTATAACTCTGACTTTATTATTTAAAGATGCTCATTCGTTCTGACATATGATTTGAGAGAATAATTCTATTTTTATTATATTTATGCTTTGAATTAAATGAGCTACATAAATTCCTCTAATAAAAGCAAAAAGACATTTTTGAAGTGCTTGATATCAAATCTTCAGAAATCTGCTTAACTTTGCTTATATTCTTTCATTATTGATTTTTCTTAACATCTTGACATAATGAGGGAATTCGGAAACACAACTGATAAAACCATAAATCTGAGATAGTCTAACACTGCTGTGAAGTATTTTGACAAGCCCTGCTTCCTGCTAACCCTGAAAAAATCATAAAAGTGTATTAAACTAAAATAACTATAGCTAATACCCATTAGTTTCAACCTAGTTTCACATAGTATTTAGAAGTTGTCCCAGTTAAATCCATCAAAACACAAACCCTGCTAGGACAGGAGAGTTTTGTCCCTAAGGGCCCTTTCTTATAATTGCAGACCCATCAGATTTTTAAGTCATATGGAAAGTCAATATGGAATCTCCAGGGAAGCTAGTTCTTTCCCAACTTTTCTATTTCTCTATTACTATGTTCACCTCATTTCAACTCTCATTCAAATTTTAACAACTGCAAGAGTAGGCTTATTTCAGAGCCTCTTGACATACATTTTTACCTGGTAGAAGATTCCAATACCCTTAGGGACCATATCAAAAATGCCTCACTTAAAAAGAATTTGCTGAAGTGCATTTATGAACTCAGTCTCTATGCATTCAGCAGTACAAGTCTATAATTTTCCTCAAATGAAGTTTGGCCTTTGAGTATAGTTATACTTTGTATCAAAGTCATATGCAATTATAAAAATGCATGAAAAAAAATCAAGACCCTTTAGGCAGCTGTTCTGATCATGGAGGTCAAAGAAATGCCAACAGACTATTTCTCCCATGCCCTGCCTCCAATCAGGACTATATTACAACCACCCAGAAAGATTATTTTCTCTTTTTAAAAAACTCTCCAATTATTCTCTATAGAAAGATATGAAAACACTTCATATCTTAATATAATTCTCATGATGTTAAGGAAAAAAGAAAGGATTTTGGAGTAAGAAAATATATAGTTCCTCATTGTACATTTGGATCAGGAAAGCATTTTACAATGAATAGCAAGAGACCATAATTAATAAAGAAGGGGCAAATTAGTTTTACTATCCTGCAAAAGCAGGTAACTGGTATGTGGCAAATTATAATCCATGAATATTTAATTCCCCTTAGATATTTCTCTCCTGTAACCTGGCAGAGGGTATATCAAGAAATGACTTTTCTAAAAATGCAAATTCCTCCCTTGAATGCTTAACTCCTTTGTTAATCTGATGAGCAGTTCTTTTTTCAGTCTTCAGCTATTATTAAAAAAAAAAGGAAGAAAAATGAAAAAGAAAAAAAAATCCTGCTATGAGAAACCAAGCTAAATGTCTGTCATAATATTTTTTATAAATCAAAACTTTTGTAGATATTTGCTGACATTTTTAAATAAAACTGAAAAATAATTACTTCAGTTGAAAAATTCTATTAAAATTTAATATTGACTATAGAAAAATAATTATAAGATTTTATAAAATGTCAAAATGTTATTTATAGAAGTTAAATATTTTTGCCCTTCTACCTTAAAATTAGCCATGGTAAACATAATTATATTTTATTTGACATTTTCTTAATTGTTTTGATAAAAATTTTACTACATATAGATCTAGTGCCTGAATTAGAGTCACCTGTAAAGATTTATGGAGGAATTTCTTTATGCATATGATAAAAACAAGAGAAGACATAAGCAAAACAAGGCTAATCATAACGATGCTATTTCACCCTTTTTTAAAGACATCCTCTGCTTAGAAAAACAAAAACAGAAAACACTTCCCTGAAATAAAATGCCAAGGGCCATGAACTAAACAATTTAAAAATATATAGTAGCTTTAACCACATTTCCTCCTAGTGAATTCAAAATAAAATGCTCTATTTTGAATTGATATCTAAACCACTTACCAATGCACTCACATTAACTTTTTTTTTACAATAAACTGCATATATTTAAAGTGTACAATTTGATTTTTTTTCTTAATAGTAATGTATTTATGACAATCCCAATCACTCATATTAACTTAATAAATGTCTTCAGTGTGTAACAAATTTTGATAGGGTTCATGTTGATCTTTGTGAGAATGAAAACTACAGTCCAAGTGCCTAATAAAATGCATGAAACACAATGGGTGTAAAATAAAAATATGAAAAAACTAAATATATGTTACTATTGTTTTTCTATCTTGACCAAAATGTCAATTTACCATGTCTTTGTTTTTACTTCAAAAATGAGTCAAATAGTGATGTCACCAGTCCCAGTTCTTTATGAACCATTACCATGGTTAATTCTGTTTTGTTTAGATTTGTTTTAAACTTTGGTACCTTTGACAAATATTGATTCTTCCATCATTTGTACATGCCTGTTAAAAACTGAATTTCTTGGTGTTTCCTCTGGGGACAAACTGCCTCAAAATGCCTTCTTTTGTGTGGAAATATATATGTATTTATATTTGTAAATGAAGGCATGTTTCAAAAGTATTTTAGACATGCAAAATTTCAAATCCATTGTTAGTGTATGCCCTTGTACCTCATTTTCAAAAAAAAATTTGGAAGCCTGAAGATGCCTATGATTTCCTTAATTCCTAGTATAGAGCCTGCACTGAGCTTCTGCAAATATTTCATCTGTCCCTCATTCTTTCTTAATGTAATTATGAATATATTCATTGATGTCCAGCATATGAAAATAAAGATATATCTCACGAGTGGAGAGTAATTTGTATAAAAGAAGTATTAGTACATTTTTCTCCAGAGTTAGGTTAGAGTATGTCTTCCTGGGTTGTGGAATGTTTGTTATGAGATGAAAATTTCAGTAGAACAAAAGAGAAAAATAAAAATACAACAAATGAACTGTTTTTTCTTAAGTATGCTTGAGGAGAATGATATCTAACTCAAAATTTTCAAAATCATCTTTCAAAAAAGTTAAAAATGAAGATAAAATAAAACTAAACATATGGCTTTATTATAACTGTAAGGCAAAAAGATGTCAAAAGCATAAAAATTGCACTGTGACAAGAAGAGAGAGAAGAAAAAATGAGTCTTTCCCAGAAAGAAAAATTAAAAAGAACATAGGAAATCAAAAGACATTCAATATCTTCCCGCATCACTACACCTCCTCAAAAAAGGAACTTAGTAAAGAAATTTAATTTACCAAACTGACAGAAGAGGATGTTGCAACTTTAAATTATACTCACACAAGAACATGTTGATATGATAAAACATTAAAATTAAAGAAAAAAAAACACTAAAAACAGAAATTGACCAAAGGTAGAAGCAAAATTAGAACTTATTGAATTTATGAAATATCAATAAGTAGATGACAAAAAGAAAATCATAAAAAAATGAAGACTTGGTTTAAAAGTGCCCTAGGAAAAATAGGTTAGAAGAAAAACTTTAAAAGAAATATTACAGAAAAAAAGAAAAACAACCAAAAGATTGAAACTGAAAAAATAAAATTTAAAAACGGTTTTAAAACTCTTGGGTAAAAGATAACTGAAATTATCAGCTTTCAAAATAGCAATAATCAAAATCACATATTTAAGTATACAATTAAAGTATTTGAAAAAGTGTTCAGATATGAATTATTTACTAACATTTTTATAAAAATTTAAAAATAAAAATATTTGATAGTCCCATCTTAGTAAGCTAAGAAAATAACAAAAACAGCAACAAACCAAAAAGCAGCAAGAAAGGAAATATAAAGATAAAATAAAAATCAGTGATGTAGAGAATAGAAACCTCATAAGAAATAATAATTCAATATCCTATATTTTTAAAAAAGTGATTAAAGTAGGTAAAAAAGACTTTGTTAATTCAGTTAAAATGAAGAAAGGAAAAGTATAATTAAACAAATAACATGTAATCAAGAGAAAAGTGTTGAATTAGGATTTTTTTAATTAAAAAGCATTTTTCATATATCATAAAACCTCAAAAAAATGGATAATATACTAGAGAAATTGAGTTTACCTTATTAGAAATATAAAGTTCCAAGAGGCAAATATTTGTGGTGGAGATGGAGAACTTTTTAATAAATTCTAGCACAAAAAAATAAAATAAAATAAACACCAAACTGAATGATTTAAAATTGGAATTTAGAAAGTCTTCAAATTTCAGCTTTTTTTTCAGAGTTGTGATGGGTATGTCAACTTGACTAGGCTGCTGAAAGCCAGAAATTTGGTTGAAGATTGTTCTGGTTGTGTCTATGAGGATGTTTTTGGATTAGATAAATATTTAAATGGGGAGATGGAGTAAAGCAGGTTGTCCTCCCTAATGTAGGAGAGCCTTGAAGGCTTGGATAGAGCAAAAGGGCCGACCCTCCATAAGTAAGATAATTTTTCTTTCCTAACTGCTCTTGAACAGAGACATTGGCAGTTTTCCTGCTGAAACATCAGATTTTACGTTATCTGGAGCCTGCCAGCCTTTGGACTAGAGCTACACCATCAGCTTTCCTGGGTCTCCAGCTTGCTGACTCACCCTGCTGGTCTTGGAACTTATCACCGTCCATAATCAGCTGAGCCAATTCTTGATAACAAATCTCTTTCTCTATATGTCCACAGCCTATCAGTTTTGTTGCTCTAGAGAACCCAGGCTAATACAAGAAGACAGAAAATGGAAGGATTCAAACATTAGTTTCATGAAGCAAGCAAAATCTTGGCATGTCACTGATAAAAAAGTAAACAAAAGGTAAATGATGCCATAATATCATTTATGAATTAAAGGTAAAAGATTAAATAAAATTTTAGCAAGCCACATTTAAAAATGTCAAGATTGTATAACAAGGTCTAGAGCATAAAAATGAATCTTGTAACAGGTTATAAGCCATAGGATATCATAAACCATACGTCCATACTGAAAAAACACACAAATAAATCCCCCTCAGAGTAGAATGACAAAAAATTTACTATAAATGATAGATCGAGAAAAATTGCCATTTGATAGCCATTACAGTAATAATAAGTTCAGGCAGGATTCATCAATAAACACTAATTATTAAGTGAGAGTTTGAAGAATAATATGATATTTACTTAGTGTCAAAGTCTCTCCCTGCAACCACGTGCTTACTAATTACAAAATGTAAAACAGTAACTTTACAGTCAAACCACTTAGCAGATACTACTTGAACTGATCACAGAAGCTAGTATTGCCTGGAAGGGGAATACGGAACGCAAATTACTCCTGTTATGGATTTTACTCCAAAAAAATTAGTATAACTTTTATAGTATCATTGCTAAAATTGCATAATATGATACTTTTCCAAGTGAGAGACTCTTCAAAATAAATGTCCTGCACTCTTCACAGATGTCTAGGTCATGAAAAACAGACTGAAGAAATATACCAAATTAAAGATGACTAAAGTAATGTAACAACTACATGCAACCTGTGACTTTGAAATGCATATAAAACCAGAAACACTTTTTTCCATAAAGGACAGACATTATTGGGTCAATAGGAAAAATGTTAACAAGATGTACAGATTAGAAAATAGTACTAATTTTTATAGTTTCCTGATTTTGATCATTGGCTTGTGGTTACAGAATAGGCTTTCCCTTGTGTTTAAGGAACGTATATTGAAGTACTTAGATGTAAAGTAGCATCATGTATGTAACTTACTCTCAAATGGATCAAAAATGATAATATCTACAAGAAACAATGAAGCAAACATAATAAAATGCTAACATATGGGGGATCTGTATAAAGGGTATACAGAGGGCCTGAATTTTTTCTAAAAATCTGAAGTTAGTTCAAAATAAAATGTTTAAAAATAGAGGTTTTCTTTTAGGGGAATTATATTTTCGATATCTATTTGAAGAATAGATTCAAATATCATGATTTATATCTTCCCACTGTGATTTTCCCATTAGAGAGCTCACTTTTCAGAGGATATGGAGTGATTAACATTGAAACAATGGATTTATATGGAATGAATACAGCTGCTATTTTTATGTTGAAATTTTATGACATCTATGATGGTAGAAAATAGTGACAACAACCCAACAGTGATTAACTTTTCTTGAAAAACTGAAAGCTATGTAAACCTCCGCAAGTAGAATTTAGCAGAGTCACCTTGAAGTATAATATTAAAATAGAGATATCAAAGATGTGAGCTATCTCAGAATTTTTTCACCACTGGGCATTTGTTTCTTCTCTGTTACAGGCATAGAGTGCAAAATGCATAAAAGACTTAACACAAGGCAACAGCCTAGACTTTGTTATAATCTCACTGGGACAGGGAAAGCAAAATTGTATGCATGGTCACCAAGGAACATAAGACTTCAAAGCAAGCATCTCAGATAAAAGTGAACTTCAGAAAAGCACACCAGATATGATATTCTGTACCTAACTTCTGTTTGAATGATTTGATGTTTCCAATGTGCCCATTTCCAGGGTAAGACATTGTCAAGAAAAAAAACGAAAAAGGAAAAGAGAAAGAAAGAGAAAGGAAGGAAGAAAGGAAAGAAAGAAGGAAGGAAGGAGGGATGGAAGGAAGGAAGGAAGGAAGGAAGGATGGAAGGAAGGAAGGGAGAGAGAAAAAGAAAGAAAGAAAGAAAGAGAGAAAGAAAGAAAGAAAGAAAGAAAGAAAGAAAGAAAGAAAGAAAGAAAGAAAGAAAGAAAGAAAGAAAGAGAGAGAGAAAGAAAGAAAGAAAGAAAGAGAAAGGGAAAGAAAGAAAGAAAGATGAAGGAAGGAAGGAGGGAAGGAAGGAAGAAAAAGGAGAAGAGAAAGTACTGCTAAGGAGCTAAAAACAACAACAATTATTATTTATAAAATTTAAAAAGATGAGAACAACTCAAATATTCATCCATAGCAGAAGGAATAAATAGAACAGTGGGTATGTACATCGCAGAATATTATATAGCAGTGAAATAGAACAAACTACTTGAATTAATAGTGGTGAGTATCATAAATGAATAAGTGACATAATTGGAAAATGTGGAATTACCCTCTATGGACTGCTCATAAACAAACAAAATGAACCAATGGTGATAGAAATCAGAATAGTCTGCACCTTTGCAGTGTGTCTAGTAACTGGGATGGACCACAAAGCAGGGCTTCTGGAGTGTTAGGAAATGTTAGTGTTTGTTTTACATCTTAATCTGGATGTTTGTTCTATGGGCATGTTTACATTGTAAAAATTAATTGAGCTGTTATTGTATATGTAAGATTTTTCATTTTTATGTTATTATGTTATTTTATGTTATTATTTTTCAAAGGAAATGTTAAAAACATTTGAAAACATGTTAAAAACAAATGAAACAAACTACTATTTCCTTCACAGAATACTGTGAAAAGCAGACTTTAATGTTAATTCAATTAATGAGGATTCTGATTAAAATACACTTTTTGTAAATGTATTTGATTTACATTTAAGTAAATGATATTTGATTAGTAATAAAAATATAGTATGCAAAAGTCCATTCCACTGACAGAAAATAAGAGAAAAAATAAATGATTGAAAAAAGGATTCCTGAGAGAGTCAATTTACTTAGCTAGACCTGTCAAGTTATATTTCCTTTTCCTGGGAAGGAATGGAGTAAAGACCAAAATCAAAATAGAGCCTGTAGCTATAACATGCTTCCACAGACCGAATGCACTCAGCCTTAACTTGGATTTTGACATATTTACAATTTTTCACATTTTCATTGAGATTTTATGAGCATCCAACCTCCCCCTAACATTGTTTGGTGAGGCGGTGATTTCAAATATTGAACAATATCAGCTAGGCATCAACCAATCAGAATGGATGCCAACCATCCTCAGCTGATACAGCCCCACAGAAGCAGCCTGGCTAAACATCAACCTGGCCAGATGTCCTGCTGGTATGTTTGCAAAAATAAATATGGGTCATGTCATCTGAATCTAAAGATCACTGATATTACTACAGAAACCCGAGGAATTATAAATTATTTTTGCAAAGTAATCATTAATCCTTGCCTCTGTGTGTCATATTTGAGTAGCATTCAAAGATTATAATCTAAGCATATATTATATTGAATTAACATTGCCATAACAAATAACTAAATTAAGCCTTTCTATTTAGATTTAATGTCAGATGAGTTTCCCTTTGTAGATTTTTATTTTAAATGTTTCTGTTTTCCCAAAACAGTTCCAATGTACTTCACGAGAGTGTATTTGGGGGTTGAAAAATCACAGAAAAGCAATATTTCTTGGAGCATACAAACTGGGCCTTGTCAGTTCGGATCATAATCTGTTTACCCATGTAAATCAACTCACTTAATAATTGACTAATCATCACTTCGGCAATCCTTTTAGCAGTTTCCCAGGACAATTTTTGCTTCTCTCCCATCTGACTGTCACAAAGCCCCCAAAGTTCCCTTTTGTCACTTGAATTCAATCAATTGGACTTGAATGAAATAGCTCACTCAAGTACTTTTCTCTTCTGTCTTTAAGTGAACTCTGCCTTGTCTTGGTTAATGTGCATGTTGGATCAACCAGAGCACTCTTTGAAAAGGCATTCATTTTGAATTATGTGCAGTACACATTCACTCTATTACCCCTTCTTTTGCATCTGTCCTTTTACGCTTGTTAGAGCCTAACTGTTCTCCGCAAATATTTGAAATCCAGGTAGAGGGTTTATGTAGGAGTAAATCTTTTTTAAAATTATGTACAATGCTTATAACAAAATAGTACTAAAATAAAGTTAGAGCTATATATTCTCAAATTTTATAAAATAATAAAATTAAACTCAAGTTGCTAAAAGTGTGGAACAAACATACAGTACATGATGATTTGAAAGCACTATAAAGTGTAAAAGTAGCAATAAATATAATTCTACAGTTCAGTGATTCTAACAACAGTCTGATATACTAGCTATTGTAAATATTCAGCAGTTAACTGACAACAATCTGGTTTTCACAACCTTAGAATTTTGAAGAATCTTGTGAAATTCTTTATATGGCCTGAGTCTCACTAGAAAATCATTACAAGAAAGTCTGAGCAGATTTATCTTTATTTTTTCTTTTGATAAATTTCTATGAAGCAAGCATACACAATCAGAAACATTTCCTAAACTATATACCGGAGTAGTATAGTTATAACTATAGTTGTAGTAGTATTGATAGAACTATAGTTAATAAAAAATTCTGATACAGAAGTATGTCCAAGTAGTCATTCTTTTTTTCATGTATTTATCAGCAGCAACTAAGTTTAAAGAAATAAATGTGGTGTTAGGGTATACAGGTTTGCAAAGAATGAACTCCTGATTTTGACTACTCCACAAAATAATTGAAGATAAAGGTGTTCAATATAAGGTAAAAGTAACTAGGAAACAACTTTTTAGGAATATTTTTGAGGCTTTGTTGACTATATATATTCTGCATTAATCAATTCATATAAATCAAATGTATTAAGAACTTCATAAACTCTCAATGAATGAAGAGATATACTTTTGACTTTAAGGAGATTATTCAAAAACGAAGGAAATATCTGGCCATTACCAAAGCTTTTGAAAACAACTTTAAAACAATTTACACCATATTGCTAAAAATAATCATATAATGGCAAGACAGTATCTTATAAGGGTATATATTATTGTCTTATTTTACCAAAGTATAAGTGTACAAACCTGAGTTAAGAATTTTTTAAATTAATTAATTAATTAATTATTGGCTGTGTTGGGTTTTTGTTGCTGTGGGTGGGCTTTCTCTAGTTGTGGTGAGAAGCAGCTATTCTTCGTTGCAGTGCACAGACTTGTGGTGGCTTCTCTTGTTGTGGAGCACCAACTCTAGGTAAGTGGGCTTCAATAGTTGTGGCATACAGGCTCGGTAGTTGTAGCTCGTGGGCTCTAGAACTCAGGATCAGTAGTTGTGGCACACGGGCTTAATTGCTCCACGGCATGTGGGATCTTCCTGGACCAGGGATCAAACCCATGTCCCCTGCATTGGCAGGTGGATTCTTAATCACTGTGCCACCAGGGAAGTCCCTAAGAGGGTAGCATTTTTTTTAAAGTTATCAGATAGCTTGATAACTAGTCATTCATTCAAGCATTTAACTAGTATATATTTATCACTTCCTATTAGCCTGGCATGGTGTTGGATATGGCAGATTGACCAATTAAGGAGACAGGTCAACTTTTCCTTTCCAGAGCTTGCATTATAAAGTGAAAGACAGATATGAATTGGATTGCACTGGGCAATAATCCCAGGGATGGAGATTTCAACCAATGTGGGATAACCTTTGTGTTGTGGTAAGGTCTCTGTATAAGGGGATGACAAGCTTCTCCCAGGAAGGTCCAGCATGCTTTCCTCTATTGTTTTTCTTTTTTTTTTCCTCTTTTTCCTTTTTTTTTGCACTATTCTCTGCTATGTGGGATGTTCAATTGCACTCATATCTGAGAGAGTACCCTCCACCACTATCTGTCATCGTCACCTCTCTTTTCCACTCTGAAAGCCTGAGATGACTCTGTTTCAAGAAATTGACAAAAGCTCATTCTCTATCTCAGGTTGGATAGTTATGGATTAACACTGATTACTGAAGAGTAGTGAGATCCAAGATTCATATGTTTATTTAGTGTAAAGAATAGAAAATTAGAAATTTTACCTTGCTTTGTTTCTAGATCTTAAGATTCCTTTAGACCATGAGATGAATTTGTTTAGTGCTTAAGCCTAGATCAAAATGTATTACATTAAAATTTGGAGCTGACTTTCACCCATTGTAGTATGACTTACATCCTTTAGTCTCTGACTATAATATGACTGTTGTAAATAATTTAACTGAAGTTTTATGCTAGTGCTAATTAACATGTTTACAAATTCAAAGTATATTGCAATTACTATATTCTCTTTGCCTAATGACAAAACAAAAGTGTAAATGGGATAAATAGATAGAGGATGGGTAGATAGATATCTTAATTAAATCATAAGTATATTGCTCATAAGACATTTTAGAAAGAGTAAGTAAGAAACAAAACTGAATTTACTTTTTACTTCAATTCCTAACTTTTGAAGAATAAAACTTTTTTTAATGTGGCTAAATGCCAGAACTGTGATTAGAAAATGACAAGAGTGAAGATAAAGTAAGAAAATTAAGTCTCTGAGGAACAGAATGGCAAAGATCTTTGATAATTAGAACCAAAGCCTTTCCTAGTGGCCAGTTCAAATCCAGCTGATTTTAGCAGAGGCCAAAAGTGCTTGATCTGATGGATGTTCAATATAACTCATGAAACAAAGACAAAGGAGTAGCTTTCCCCGGGTGACCAGCAATAACATCTTCAAATCTACAATAGAAATTGGCAAACTCATTACCCAGCTTGAAAAAAGTTGGCAAATATTAGAATAGAAAAAGAGAGTGACCCATTGGATATAGCACAAAAGGAGCTTGTTAGGAAACTATTAGCTATTCCATTCTTCTCTTTCTTTTCCTCCAAGCTAAATTTGGCCTACTTATTTTGAAACTAAGCTGTATTTTGAGGACCATAAGGTAACAAAGAAAATGCTACCTACTTCATCTCTCCAAGTAAAAGGTCCCTATTAATTAAAATGCTTTTTCCCCAACTTATTGTAAAAAAAAAAATCATTAATATTATTTCAGTCAAGATGGTATCGAAGTTCACACTTCAAAGCCTTTCCTTGGTTCTGAACACATGGCAATGAGAGATAAAATAAACAATGAGATATTATAATAAAAAATATTGAAAAGTCATAGCTTTAAGAACAAAAGAAGAAGAAGGAAAAACAAGAACCAAAAACACAAAGTGGTGAGTCTGGGTGAAAATATATATCCAATTTGCTCAGAATTAGCCAAGAAGATTGGGAGTTTGGCTCATATGGGTAATGAGATGAAAGGTGTTCCATTTTTTTAATCATTAGTGTTTTGATTTGATATCCTCCTGCTTTTATAAGGAAATTAACAAAAAAAATGCTATAGAACATTGATGTTGCATCTTATATGAAAGGAAGCAGAGAACACAGCTGTATATCAGGGGCAAGATTTGAACTAAAATTTGGTTATCGTATCTCTGATTTCCCTAATATAATTGTTAGACATTCCAAGATGCCATTATCAGACCTAATACTAGACATGGCCCCATATGACAAGAAAAAGGTGACAAGGAAAAGAAAATAGGTCAGAAAATCCAAGATTCCAGAAATAATGAGAGAGAGAGAGAGAGAGAGAGAGAGAGAGATTCTAACACCAGTGAAGAAAATTGGTCCTCAGATGGGTATCCAATAAGTTCAAAACCTAGGAATTGAATTTACTGTTCTCAAAATTAAAATAATAAAGTAATCTAAAGAGTGTTAAATATATATGTAATAAGATATAGTAAAAAGTCAAATAATGGAATATATCCATAAATAAAATGTCAAAAAAAGAATGAAATAAATAAAAGTTATTTAAGTAGGAAGGATCATTAACCCAAACTCAAAAAGATATAGATACAAAAAAAATGACTCATTAGAAATACATACAGACACACACACACACACACACACACACACCCCTACATGACTGGCGAGGAACCAGCACTACAACAAAGTGTATTAAATAGTTAGCTTGGCAGTAGTGGAGAAGGAAGTCTTTGGGGATGTAGTGGAGGCAGTAGCATTCCAATAAGAAATTAAAAAAATAAGTTGGTAAATAATTGACCATTAAGTGTTCTTTTTTCCTCTAATATTTAGTAAATCTGTTAACATAATAATCGTTCACTATTGAAAAGGTTTTAAGAAAGTTAAGTCAGGAAAAAACAAATCTACTAGATTAATTTTAGATATAAAAAATATGTGTTTGGCATAATAGTAAAATCAGTGCATCCCCAAATTACTATGATAAATACCACTTAAAAGAAAACACACGGCTGGGCTATATGGTCTCTTTGATAAGATGAAGATTTAATAAAAATTTCAAAACACCAGAAGTGTTTGTCTTATATGAAAGATGCATTTCCATTATATATTCCAATTGAAAAACAAATGGAGAAAAGAGAGGCATTTTGAAACCAATGGGGTGGATATATTTACAAATGATACATAATAAAGATCCCAAATGAGCAAAAGATAAAATATGAGAAGTGAAAGATAGAAAGGGAAATGAAAATTGCAGGGAATAATGGAAACATTCTGTCTTCAAACATTGTTTAGTATAGTAACAATTAGCTTAGCAATAAAATATTTTGTAAATGTGCTAGTTTGCACTTAGAAGTAAGGAAACATATCATTTCAGATTGATTTTTTTCTTGTCATTTAACAGAAAGAAAATAGTGCCCCTTTTAACTAGGAGCTCATTCATTTCAGTGATGGCTTTAATGATAGTTAATCATGATAATGGCAGTGGCTGATGTAACCACTCATGATTAGTTCAGGCTTGTTTTTGTGTATGCTTAAAGCAAAAGACAGCTTTTTTCCAGTCTTCAATTCTTTCTGCTCTATTTCCTCTCGTAAGTTAAAGCTTAGCATTTAACACACACACATATTCCTCTTACATATCTATTACATATCAAAAGATGTAGCTATGTAAGGTGTTAAGTACATATTTCTGAGTCAAAAAGGCATGGTTATTAGTGAATTTTAATATTTTGCAAAATAATCTACTTCTACTAACATATTCCCAGATGATTCTAACCTCCAACCATATACAGACAGAGAAGAAAGAGTGATAAGGAGACAGAGAGAAAAAGAGGGAGGGAGAAATTTGAGTGATATGTAAAATATTGTCTAATTAGATACATGATATACAGTGATTGCCTTTCTTAACATTTTTTTAAGACTTTAAAAAAACAAACAGTGTATCATCAATTAGTCAGTTTAAATACAAAGCTATAAAAAATCTAGAATGATCACAATATTAAAAAGGCAAACAAACCAGTAACCAGTGGTAGGAACTTAATGAGCCATTAAAGCAATTTCCACATGTACTAATGGGGGAAATATTGATTTTTCAAAATTTGACTTTATTTATGATTTCTGCAGAAGGATTTTTGAACGGAAAATTATTTGCACAGCTATTTTCCCAAACTGTATCCTCATGAAAGTCATCAGAAACCTGATATATCCTATAATTAATAAAATGAATCTTAAATGTTTTATTCATTTATGACTTGAAATATGAAGGAAGAACCTAAGATCATTCCTCTATTCAGAGAGACATATGCTGGAAATATTTTATTTCTATGGACTTAATTCTTGCTAAGGGAAAAAATAATTAACTTCTCTATTTAATTTTTATTCTATGAGTTTCTTTCTCTTTCCACTCCCAATGAGAAACTTCTGTGAACGTTTGGCTTTAGGAAGCTGTCTTCTAACTAAAAGTGAGAGGGACTGGATCTAGAGTAATGAAAAGTTTCATTTTAACTCTATAGTGAGAATTAGAAATGTGCCACATGAAGATGCAATGTTTGGCAAGTGAAAATATAAATATGCAAGTTATGTGTACCCAGAGATGAATGGCTAATTGAATAAGGCATTTCTTGATATTTGTCATATTTTCTGAGATTATTCTCTTCAAAATGACTTGTGTGTTTTCTTACTCATTCTATCTTTAAAACCTCTGGGAGTGCTAGGAGTATAGAATAACTAGAATGGTCTTCTCATATATTTTACATGTGTTGAAAGAATTTTAAGATTTTTGAAAGAAGAATGTGGTTAAATGCCAAGATGTTACTTTCAGTTCTTATATACATGTGTAAACAGATCCCAGGAAATTTTCTCATTTCCATTCTCTTCCCTGTCAATTATTCAGCAAATATTTTACTTGGATTTTCAACCATGCAATTAGCTATCTAAGTAGCACACACCTGGTAAACAAAGTACTCTCTCTATTGAATAAAATGTGAGATAGAGCATTTCTGATTGTGAGCTCCAAAGAATAGAATGTAAAATATTGTCATTACATAAATTTCCTCATGATTTTGACAGTAATAGCAATACTCAACATATTCTTAACGAGAAGCAATCAAAAGATAATTTCTAGATATACTAAAAATATTTATAATAGTTTCTCTTATTTCGTAATTCCCAATGCATTAAAAATGTTTCTATCAGCTCACAAACTATAATTTAAAACTATTATATCTGTATTCTGTATTTCTCATTTCATTATAAATATTATGTTTTTGATGTCTGTGACTTTGTGCTCTGATGGCAAATAGTCTTTAATATCTGCTCTCTCTCTCTCTCTATATATATATATAACAGATATTAGGAAACTTAAAATAGGGGGAGCAAAAAAAGCGTGAAAATATGTAATAAGCATTCACATATACAATCAGTTCGAGTGAATAAAAATGTACAAAAAGAATGGATATTGAATTGCCCATATCTGGCAATAATGTGAATAAGCTGAGAAATATGCTTGAAACAACTGCCATTCTCCAGGTAACAGAAAGAAAAGCAGTTGTCTAATTTGACACTTAGTAGCAGAGTTGTTTCTTAAACATGAAGAGTGAAGATAAAACTCAGACATCAAGAGGAAAGAGTTAGAACAAACAAAAAAATTTAGAACACAAAACAGTAAGCTTGAAGATATAGGTCGTGTTTGAGTGGGGCTGAGGGGCTGCACACAAATGGAGGCAGAATGTGAACAGCTTTGTTCACCATAGTTAGATGCTTGTTTTTGATCCAGGGGGCATTGGGAGAGCACTGAAAAGCCTGAGTAAAGGAACACATGATTAGACCCATCGAAATTGAAAGGGGTTTAGATGTAGAAGAGAGAACACTGTGGACTGGTCCTGTTTGAATTGATCAGGAGCAGGAGTCAGGATGTAGCAGCAGAAATAAAATGGATAAATTAGAGCAAAAATGAGAATACAAAGAAAAAATAAGGTTAAGAGAAATTCTGAATAACACATCCTAGGAGGTAGAAAAGATGAAGGGATATCAGAATTTAAGACACGTTCCCTTCAATACATGCATTTGTGTTACCACCTGTATGAGCTGTCCAAGGCAGAATGCTATAAGGCAGAAACACATGAGATTTTCCATGTTATGTCTAATTTTGATCCCAGTTTTTTTTCTAATTGCATTCTTCATCAGGCAAATTAAATTCTTTCAATCAGTTTCCTTATCTGTTAAACGTGAGTGGTATTATAGTTGATATTGCACATCTCAATATGTTTTGTAGAATACAACTGAGTTCAATTTAATATATTTTTGCCAATTGAAAAATGATACTACAAATATTAGCAATTGTTACAAAATACTTTAAATTCTTCTAGATTAGACAAAATCAGAAGTTTGCATGTACACATATCTGAGTTTTGATTAAATTACACACATTGTATAGTTTTATATGGATAATAAAATTGTCACAAGTCTATTGAGGCATGAACATGGGAGGCTTCTATAAGGGACAAAAATCACCAATCCAAATTCAACCCATAAGAGGTACCATCACTAAAAACTATAGGACCAAATTTAGAGTGGTTTGTAAGCCTATTATTATTATTTACTTGTGTTTATCTTATTTTAAAAATTCCTTAAAGAAAGCCTCAGCACATGAAGCTCTCTGGTTAAAGAGAAATGGAAGCTTAGAGCCATTTGTATTTCTGGGTCTGGAGCCCCACATCACTGAGGATAACATCCTTAAGACTCTCTTTCAATACCATGGAGAGAAAGTTCTTCATGGCATTAGAAGAACACCTCAGCAATATTTAGAGTTACATCAATCTGAAGGCTGTCTCTTCTTTTCCATTTCTCCCCTCTTTGTCAGATGTGTGCTTTCTATTTCTGTGGATGCCATTTGTCCATTTATGAATATTTATTGAACCTTATAAATGTTCGCAGTGCAATGTAAATGATCTCTTGCAGATTTATTTCCCACTCTCTTATCTTATCAGGCACCTGAGTCTTCCCTGCAGAAAAAACTTGTCCTGAAATTTCCATGATCAGAGCTTATGACCTCCTCTGGCTCACAGTCCAATGACGAGACTTCCGGACTCCACGACTGTTGATATGTTAATACTTTCCTGAAAAATAAATTAATAATGCCTGTTTACAATTCTTTGTGTGATCTGCCCCTACTATGGCATGTGCTTTCTGTACCTCTCTTTACTTCCACTCATAGCCAAACTTTTCAAATGGGCCCTTTCCTACCCAACCTATTATTGTGAATGTTCTTCTGAAGGTCTTTAACAATTACCAAATTGTGAAATCCATGTTCCCTATTCAGTTCTAATCATAGCTGAAGTTTTTGATTTATTTGTCATTTGCATCCCTTCTTTCACCTTGAAACCTGCCTCCATCAGCTTCCATGCCCCATATTCTCCTACATTTTTATCTAATGTGCATTTTAACAAAATATTCTTAGTGCCCATTTCAAATTTTCTCTCTACTCCCATAGGAAAACGTTGCTGTTACTCAATTTGCCCTTAGTCATATCTGTTCATCTGCACTTTGCCCTATAACTATAATATTTTGCTTTTTATGCCAATAAAAATTTTTAAATTATTTTTTGTAAATTTGTATGTCCATATAAAAATTATCTTCTGCTATTTGGGCTCTTCTAACTTTTTATTTGAAATTCTGTTCGTATTTTCCATAAGTATTTCAAATTCAATATACACAAACTAATCCTATTTCCAAAACCTTTATTATTTTTTGGTTAATACATTCACTTAGTGATCAAATTTAAATACCTAGGTAATGAGTTTTATTCTTCACTCTTACCTACTCTTCTAATTGACACAAACTTTCATAGCCTTTCATTTCTTTTTTTCTTAAACAAATGTGAACCCTTCCATCCTTCACCTCTCCATGTCCACAAAAAACTGTTATAGTTTAGGTTCTCATGATCCATCATCAAGAGTATTGGACCAATCTTAACACATATTTGCTTTACTGAGTTGATTTGTCTCCTAATTTCTTTCTCTGGCTATAAATCCTTCTGTTTAAGCTGTACTGCTGCTAGATGATCAAGTTATGCCTCTAAATTTAAACTGTCAATTGACAGATGTCAATATTCCTGAACAAAGTAGCTTTACTATGTCATTCCAAACACTTGGATATATCTGCCAAGAACTTACGATTATTTTTACATATGCAGTATTTATTCAGATGAAGGTATTTTATATTAGTTAATTTTCCAAGGTTTCTGTTGGAAACAATTTACCAGATTTCAGAACTTAAGCTCTTATTATTTCACAGTTAAGGAGACAAAAACACTCTTTCATAGTTGAATTCAATAGAGACTTTTAACTCTAGGTCAGAGACTCTTTCCCACCCCAAAATGTGTCAACACACACTCACCTTCTGTGCCTCAGTCACCAGGCATGCATTTATTTATTGAATCTACATGTAAGTCATGGGTGAGTATCAGTGAACGAGGTAGTGTGGGAAGCTGGCAAATTAAAAAAAAAAAAAGTATAAGGAAGAATGCCCATGGCCTTGTGCCATAAATGTGTCCTGATTATGTCCATTTTAATAATTTGGCTTTTGTTTTTAAAGAGCCAGAAAACAATCATCTCTTCTCTCATACTGAGAGACATCACAGAGATATCACATATCTCTGCTAGAAGGTTCTGACTTCTTTAGTTTGGTATGAGCAAATGAAGATATACCATACTTGATGTACTTGTGGGTTATTGCCTTAATGGGCTTATTTCCATTCCATTATAATCATCAATTTAGTCTATAATGTACCAGAATGAGAGAGCAAACAGAAAGCTTGAATGGGTGTGTTTATCTTAATCATGAAATTGCTACAACTAGATCATTTAACATGGATGCATTCTTTGCCTCAATGATAATTGAGCAAAGATATTTCTGGAGGATCTGATTGTGTAGTAGGGGTGTGTGTGTGCATGTGTGTGTAAGGAAAGGATTTGACTGGGAAACCTTTTCTAGTTCACAAGTTCTACACAAAGCTTAGATTTGTTAAGGACCCTAGCATTCCCATTAACCTTCTTCCACTCTCAAACTTGCACAATCAGAACTCAATCTCAGGGTGGAAATTTAAGTGTATTACATAAAAATGATAGGCTAGTGATGCTGAAACCATATAACCAACTGAAAAGATCTCTATGCATGCATCTGAAATATAGAGAAACAGACACTCTACAGAACAGGAGATCAGTAAGGCAACTGAATAGAGATTTGGGGAGTAAAGACATATGAGATATGCTGCTAGGGTTAAACCTAAAGGAACATGGTTATCCACAGATACTAGAAAATTTTTAAAAATCTAATTAGATAGTTAACTTTCAGCTGGTTACAAAATGTTATTTTTTTAGCAGTAGACAAAGTCAGAATTTTAAGCTAAACTATTCTTCTTAGGATAGGGACACTATTTATATTGCTAATTTTCAAAAGAGGGTTCAGAACCTGACATAAAGTAAGGGCTTATAAAATGTGAAATGAATTGAAATTGCACGGATTTTGTATATTATCAAAATTTCGCAAAGGTATGGGGACCCGTTGTAGGAAAAACCAGGTCATGCAGAGATACTTATAATATTTGAAATAACTAAAATTTCCTAGTCAGGGTTGAAAAACATTAATCAATAATATTAATGAGTTAACTTTTAATACGTGTTGCTATCAAAGCAAGGAATTATCATATGTAGTTTTAAGAACATATTTACATAATATGATAAATTATTTGAGACCTCTGTAAATTATTTTCTCTTTTTAAACTAAATATAAGCATCTTTAATTAATTACTTTCTTTGAGGAGTAGTGACTGAGATGGAGTACAAGGGGGACTTCTATGAGGCATCTCAAGTTTTATTTTTTAATATGGGTGGAGAGTACACTAGTGTTTTCACATTGTAAAAATTATTGAAATGCATACCTGTGATTTGTGCACTTTATATGCTTGTTATATGAATAATTCCGAAAAGTGACATGAAAAACTGTAATATGTAAATTCAGAAATAGAGAGGAGGAAAGGGATGGTTGTGCCATTTGTTGTGATAGTACTCAGGGTATTTGATGATTGCAGATAGCCGTAAGTTTATTTAGTTTTTTAATTCCCAAATCCAACGAATTGACAATATTCAAAGACAACTTTCAGGGTCAATTTGCGGCTAATTGCTCACATAGTTTATTAAAATGGGAGAATATAAATGAGATAACCAATTTGCTTGGAAAATGAATGTTACCTTAGCTTACAAACTAGTAAAAGTTTAAAAGGGTCATTAGAATTCCAAAGAAATTTTGATGCAACAAAATGTAGCTTGTCACGTGCATAGACAGAACTACAGTTTGCCCTATATTAACTATGACCTTGTCTTCTGATATTTCCCCTTTTAAGCAAAGGCTATGAAACCAAATGAAATGCCAGATGACAAAACGATTGTGTCATACACTCAGGAAACTTAATCCCCAAAGTTTGAAGGCTGTGTTTAATAGGCCTTATTATATTTGGCCTAGATTATTTAAATATTAAGCGGGATGTACAATCCAAACAAGGACATCTTTTAAAATCATTTGATTTTTATACTATACAATTTTTATAAATACAAGTTTTTCTAATTCTCCAAGCTGTTTTTCTTTTGATTTACTATGATTGCCACATAACCATTCATTTCATCTGTTTCTCCAAACTTCAATGCTGCAATATTCGCTGAGTTAAGCTCTGGATCATGGCATAATATCTACCTTTTGACTTCAAATGACTCTAGCAACTTAATTTACTGAGTTAAAATACATGTATCGGTATCTAATATTCTCTTGATAGAGTTCCATGGGTAAGCCCTTCAAAGTAATTTTGAACTTACAAAATTTAAATAGTTTTGCAAATAAACTTCACAAATATATAACAGCAAAATCTACTGGATAGCCTAATAATCATTTAACACTGACATCAACTGAAAGATTAATTAAAAACTTCACATACACACACACAAAACCACAGATGATTTTACAGATGTTTTGAACCAAACACAGAAGTAACAAATCAACTGTATGTAAACTCTTTCAGAGGAATAATAAATGGGGAGCCAAATTATTTAATTAAGCCTTAAAAATTAGGAGACTATATAATAACAGTATTGCCTCGCTATTAAAACCAGACAAGGACAGATTGAGAACTATAAAAGCATTTAATATACAACTATACATCAAAATCATAGCCAACTTTTTACCCACAAATGATCTATATGAATATATTCTGCAAACAAAATAAAATTTCTTAATTTATAGTTAATGTATCTATAAGGTAAAGATCATATTTTTAAAAATTTCATCACTATTTTCCTTTGATGCCTATACTATATCAAGGACTGATTAAAATCCATGGCTTATATAAAGCATAGGTACACCCTGAATACAGAAAAAAGGTAATAAATTTCAGGCTTGTACTTAGAATTAAAAATTAGACAATAGAATCTTATGGCATGTAAAAATATATAATCTGGACAAATTCTGTTTTTAAAACTGTAAAATAGTTTCTAAGGCCACGGTCATTAGAATCAACCATATTTGCTCTTGGGTTATATTTTCTTCTGAGTTATATGTATATTTTGGCATGTTATGTAAACAATTTGAAGGTCCATTTCCACATTGGTACAATATTGACAATAAAACTTATCTTATGGAACTGTTGTGAGATTAAACAAGCATAATATTGCAAAGCACCTCAAATCATCTCTCACTAGAGAATGATCAATTAATGACAGTTACCATTATTGCTGCTTTAGTATTCTTAATAACTAATAATTATATATATTCTTATAATTATAAAGTTAATAAACAATTTAAATTTTTGTGAATTCACAGAGAATCACCCCAATATTTACATTAAACATAAAATTTCCAATATCATTACTTTTGAACTTTAAATATGTTCTTTTGACCATTACTAGGACTGCCATAAGAACCAAAATTATTATTTTATGGGAAACTGTTTTCCAGTATATTATCCTATTAAATCAATGAACAGCATTTTTTAGTAGTACATAAAATAATTTAACTTAAGACTAGAATCAGTGAAAGACAACTAGTTCTAGACAGGCATTACAGATGTCATAACAAAGATACAGGCAGCATTGGAGAAACAGGATGTGTCTCCTATAATCTACATGTGCGTATCCTGAAAAATGAAACGGAATTTGAGTCATTTTGATGATTCCTATGCTTTAGACTTGCAACTGGAGGTTAAAGTGACTCCAACAGTGGATTAGATCACTAGCATAGCTGGACCTGATATGACAGGCCCCAGAGGTCAGAGAGAAGACACATTGCCAGCATCAGAGAAGCTGCAGTTGAGAGCTTCTAAGTGGTTTCTAGAGAGTGAGGCTTTTTTTATTTTGATTTAATTTTTTTCTCAAATTAGAAATTTGTATGCTCTCCAGTTGGATAAAGTCCCATGCAGACAAGGTTTGGATAGCATATGGTCCTTTTGGAAAAAATAAAATAAAATAAAATCACAGGGTGCATGGCTTGGCATTCAAAGTACTTGCTGGATTTTGATCTCCTCTCTCCCCTTGCCAGGTGTCTGTGTGTACAGCTGGGAGATTCCCAGAGATAGGGGATCATTGAAGAATTAACAAAAGTGTCTGTAACAGAACATGTCCTATCTTGATACCTGCTACTCCCATGAGGCATCAGTGCAAGATTATAACCACTACAAACATAAAAAGTCTTTTATTTCTTATATGCCCTCTCCCTCTCCCTCAGTTCACCCTTGGCGAGACTGAAAAGGGTAAATACTGAGAGAAGAATGCGTTGGAATTTAAAACAGAAAAGAAATCAACCACACACCCCCTTCCCATCCGCCATAGTGACTCTGGGTCTAAGGTACATCCAGACTGGGAGTGAAAACCTTTAAACTGAGTACAATTTCTTATGGTAGTTTGAATTTGACATTTAAGTTAAAAAATTAAAATGATTTAAAAACTGTAAAATTATGTGATTTTCCCAAAATTTTATTCAGAGATAAGAAAGAATGTACAAGTTTGCAGTGGCCTATGAAGAAATAACATAAAAATGTATTGTATATCATCATACAGAGCCTAACATATAACATGTTAAGTAGCTAATAAGTATCCAAGAGAGGAAAGCTTCAGTAGAGGTAAGAGAAAGTGCAAAATTTTGGAGTGGGAATCAACATGACATTTCTGGAAATAGCAAGTGTGTTTTAATTGTAATATGATGTAGTCAAATATAAAGTTATCCAATACATACACAAATATGTGTTGTAAAGAAATATATGCACTCAAGGAGACTTCTCTGAGACTGTGTCATTTGAGCTGGGTCATGTGAGGAGGGTGCATTGAGTGCATAGTGGATGGAAAGACATTCCAGGCAGAAAGAGTAAATGTGTGATAGTGAAAGCAGCATGACATGTCTGATGAATGCGAGCACAAGACTGGTTTAAGAAAGGAAGGATGGAGTATTGAAAGGCTGATAAATTGATTGGGGCCACACCAAAAACGCTTTGTATACCATAAAAATATTTGATTTCAGGTATGCATGAGAAGTTTAGTAAAGGAATAGTAATAATAAGATGAGTACTTGAAAAATATCTTTTAAAAACAAAACAAAATAAAAGCCACAAAAATCTATTGTTTTAGTTTCCTATTTCTGCTGTAACAAATTACCATAAACTTAGTGACTTAACACACAGTTGTATCTTCTTAGAATTGTGCATTTCAGAAATCCTAAGTGGATCACACTGGGCCAACATCAAGGTATCAGCAAGGTATCTCAAACTTTAGGTGAGAATCTGTTTGCCTTTTCCATCTTCTGGAGGCTGCCTACATGTCTTGTCCCATAGTTCTGTTTATGCAACTTCAAAGCCAGCAATAGCTGCCTGCATCTTTCTCAATATATCAGCTCGCTGGTGTTGACTTTTCTATCTCCCTCTTCCCCATTCTTAGGTTATAGCAATTAGGACTTGGACATCTTTGCGGGGATATTATTCTGCTTCCCACAACTACTACTCAAGAAATGATTAAGAAAATTTTGGTGCTTCAAAGCGGTGGAATAAATAATAATAGTTGTAAATAACACATAGTAACAATAATAATAATACTGTTGGTGAGTACGGGTTAATATGTAAATTTCTCTGTGGTTCACAAGGCCAGAGGGATATTACTGAATGAATCATTTGTGAAAGATTAGATGAAACACTATCAAAGCCCTTTGAGAGACAACTGGTGGTTTGGTGTGGGCGGATTCTATACTTTTTTTAGTCAGCTCTTTATACTGTTTGAAATTTTTGGTGTGTGTACATAGCAACTTTTCAATTAAAGATACTGCATTTACTTAATTTTTAGAAGAATTTTTATAATGTGTGTGTTCTAATCAATTGAGGAGTACAAACATGGAAGTTACTTGGTGTGAGATTTCAGTAGACACAATTTAGAGTAGCTTCCTGGAGACACCATCTTTAGTAGCCATGACAGTAGTCTGCCTCCATATGGTCTTATGATAAAAGACTCACCTGCCCTGTGGGTCAATGGATTGGTCATGTTATCCATTCTGGGCATTATCAGTCAGAATATGTCAGTTCCTTAGACCTATGATTCATCAACAGACCTGACGTGAAGAGGATCTCCCTTGGTAGTGTCCAACCTGTACGTGAGAAGAGAAGCTGTTTTTAATTTCTGCTCATGAAACTAAGAAATGAACTTAAAATAGCTGTCAGCCACTTCCACTGACATCTTTCCAGCCATCACTAAAAAGGAAAATCTAATGCTAAAATACTGGAGAACCTAAATAGGAAATCCTAAATATATTCTAATCTGTTATAAGTGGTTCACAAGGCCAGAGACATAATTGACCTCTTTGGTTAATTAATATGAGCCAGTAGATTCCCTTTAATAATTGAGCTAGTTCAGGTTATACTTCTGCCTTTTTAATGAAAAGAGTTTGGAAAATAAATAAGTAAATAATATTTTATGGAATTTTAAATAACTCCATTTTTGACAACAATGAAACTGCTTTCCTCCTACTTACTATTTGATAATACTGTCTCTGAATGTGGTTGTACGTTTCATGCCACTTTGACCTCAGACTACCAGAGAACAACTTAAAATATGACTCAGAACATTCTTGAACTATTCCTATCATCCTTTCTCTCCTACACAGATTTGTTGTGATTTCTACACAAATTTTCAAAACTCACAAATTATTTTTTAGAATATCACAAAGCCAGCCTAAGTAATGATCCAGTTTCACATGCCAAGAGTTGTGTTATTCATTTATGTCTTACTGTAGTTTTTCAGGTAAGAAAAACCAAAGAGACAGCAGGAAATTATACATAATGAACAACAAATGTAAGTTTATTTTTGGTGGATATTCATTCAACTGCAGAGAAAAATGCGCTACAAAAAGGAGGAAATGGTAAACTTTGAAATGGCCAGATATGTTCTTCAATTACAACTAACCATTCAAGATTCATTCAAAAAATGTGAATTAAATATGCTGCCAAAGTAAAAACATAAATAGTTGCCAACAAATCGCAACATGAAATGACCTTTTCCATTTGGAAGAGCCAATGTATTTTTTTAAGAGTGTAAAAAGTGATTTTTTTATGCTACTAAATGCCATCATCACTATTACCTCATCAATCTTATTAAAAAACCACTTACACTTAAGAGCAAGAAGCACTTGATTTATAATTCAGAGAACAATCATTGTAACAATTTTACTTTAAACGTTTAGACCCAAATGATTAAAGATAATAAACTTATGAGTCTATGAGTAATCAATGAGACTAGTGTCTCTCTCCCCCCTACCCCCCCCCACCCCCCGCCGGCCAATATGAAAGCTTAATGTGTTTAAGCAGACTTAGAAAGAATCTCACAGCATAACTCGTGTAATTTTTTTTCTTTTCTCCTCAAAAAAATAGATATTCTTATATTTTGGACAACAAATACTAAAGTTACATTTTAAAAATAGAGTTACCAGAATTCCAGATTCAGTCGCTTATGGTAGGATGTTAATACAGATCTTTGACTGCACAGGGCTCATACACCTTCTCTGTCCTACAATTCTATGAAGTTTTGTACTCCATCTTGGAGGAAATATTTCAGGACTCAGAGATGGTTAGAAATGAACTGGTACTACTTTTTCTATCTCTTTCTCCACCATCAACCTATCTTTATCTTCTTTTTCTTCTCTTCCATTACTGAAAGTCTCTTTAGATAAGAATATCTCTAACTTCCGGTTCTTCAGTATATGATAGTCCTATAACCTCAGGTCGTTTAGAGATTTCTTTAGCAGGAATTAGTCATCCTTTTAGTAAATGTGCTCTTCAAGTGACTACTACATGTAAAAACCCATAAAAATATTGTTTTTCATTTACATAGGTATTGATGAGGCTCAGGGCTGGGGACCCAAAATATGACAAAGTGGCATATTGATTCTTTTGAATTAAAGTTACTTGAGAAACAGCCACGTGGAAACTCTGACCCTCCTCTCTGTTTCCCTGAAAGCAGGAAATATATCTCCCTTCCTGTACCAGGAGGTAGAGAGACATTGTTTTATAAGAGATAGGGAATTAAGAGCCAAAGAGGCTATGTGAACAAACTCTGCTTGGTTTCTTCACTAATTAGTACCCAAGCCTAAGTTTCTTTGTCTTATTCGTTCTTCACAAACATATTGTTTCTTTGTCTAAAAGGTATACAAAAAGCTTACTTTGGTCACTTCTTGGGTTTGACATTAGGAAGCCTCTGTATTATTTTTTCCTCCTGCTGATCTGCCTTGTGTCAGTTTAATTATTAAAGCCAGACAAAAGAATCAAAAGTGGTAGAGAGAAATTTTCACTTCCTTGACAGTGCCCTGACATCATTTGCCAAATACCTACATGTTTTTTAGTTTACCCATCTCTGTGAAATGGGTGCTGCTGAAAAATTGTATCATTGACATTTGAAGGACGAGTAAATGAATTTTACATAGAGTGACTTGTCTAAGACACAAAAAATGTAATAACTAAACCAGGATGAAAACTCATTTCCCCAGCTCCTGATCCCAATTCAGCTCAATTAATTCTGTTCAATAATACCCAAGCTCAAGGAAAAACATCAAAGTTAAGCTTCCCCTACCATGGATTTCTCTGTCTTTTCCAGAAGTCAGCCCTGCATTTCTGCCTGACAGCTTTTCTTACCTCCTCTGTCTCCCTCTCAGCTTTTTTCCCTCACAGTTATTTCCCCACTAAATCTCTAATCCATCTACTCCTATTTTGGAATCTGCTTCTTATAGGACTCAAACTAACATAAACTCTTTTCTAAACCCCTCAGAAGAGTATAAACATCACCATTCCTTCCTGATAGTTAAATATGTGACATGATATGAATAAACAATTATATCAATAGCCAACAAAAGTCACAAACAAGTACAAGTTCCATATAGTATATATTTCCTTTATCCTTCAGCATTAAGACCATATGATTATTAACAGTATTGTAATCTGTACAAATGTTTTATTGTGCATGGAAATATATCAGACTATTCCAAATCTTGAACCCTCTGATTTCATGTTTCTAAGTTAATTTTAATAAAATCACAACAGAAGTGTGCAAAGGTAGAATTATGAGGATGAAAACAAGGGGTTATTATTAATGAGAAAAAATTATCTTCTTGAAGAATATGTAAAATAATGGAAAGATGCTAATCAAATATTGATAAATCAAAAAAGCAATGTATATATTGCTTTTTTTTTCCTGCGGAAAAATATGTAAGAATATTTATCCACAATATGAATGGAAGCATGTATCAATAAAATAAAATATAACCCAGTTTTCTGTTTTTCTCCTTGTTGGTAAAAATATGGGTGGATTTAATCCTTTACTTTTGCATTTCTGTATTTTCCATAATAAATGTGCATTAATTTAATAGTCAAAAAACATGCTTATCCTATGAAAAACAATGATAGACATGCACTTTCCTAAATATAGCAGGGAAAATGAACAAAGAAATGAGAAATATTCTTCATGATTTACACCTCCAGTTTTCAAAATTGAAGTATGTTTTAAGAATATTTTTTCAAACTGTTATAAATTACTTGTGAATATATATTGTCTGCCATTTTGGAAAATTGAATAATTGATATACACTATCCATGCAGTAATTTAATTCAAAATTCTGAAATATCAGCAATCACATAATGGTTTTGCATCCATAAGTTTGCACAGCTTAATATCCAAACTCACATGGAATACAAGTGTGTCTTCATACTTCCATGAAGTCTTCAAAAGAACTGTGTAATCTCTCAAAAAATTAAAAATAAAATTACAATGTAGTTTTTTTAATTTTTAGAAATCTTATCCTTTGCTTTTCTCAAAGTTTTATTCAATGAAATAACTGTTTGGAAATGTGACTCATCTCATATATAGAGAAATAGATTTTCTGAATCATTAATTTATTAATTTATTTACAAATATGTGTTGACTATGTTCATTTTGTTGATCATTAAGCTAGTAACAGTATTGGAATTAATTAATATTTAGATTAATCATCATCATAGTCTCCGCAGCGTTTAGAATATGTGGTCATTCAATAATAAATATACATTAATATTTTATGTTAGATGCTGGTAGTGAAATAGCAATTAAAAGAGAAATCAGGAATTTTCCTATGGAACTCACAGATAAAAATGTGTAAATGAAGGACTGACAGGACCTTGAGATTTTCAAATTAATATGTTAGGAACTTAGATGGGAGATAGGTTATCTCATGGCATAAGTAACATTTAAGCTGGCCTTAGATACCATTTTCTGTACGTGCCCCCTGCCCCTGGCATCATATTTTTTCTTCTATAAGAGCACTCAACATCCTATGATGTAATTATCCAATATTTTCCTGTATGGAGGCTTCTCAGATCATAAATAATTCCTCTCATCTCTACATATGTATTGATTAGCCCCTTACTTCTCCACTCCCTTATAGATCTTTCAATGAGCTCCTCTGTAATATGCTCACTATTGATAGCAAATTTCTGGGTATCATTTGTTTTTTCTCTGAATATCATTCATACTTCAGGGAACTGAAAATTTGATGCTCCCTGTTTTTTAATTACTAATATTGGTGACTCGTATTTTTTTTCTCTTTTTTCCTTGATTACTCTTGTTAGGGTTTTATAACTTCAGTAATATTTTTAGAGGACTAACATTTAGTTTTTATCATTTTCTTTATTGTACAATTGATTTACATTGAGTTCATCTATTGCACATTGAACTTCCATCCATTACTTTTTCTTGTTCTCTTCCTTTCACTTTATGGAGTTTGTTTTTCTTCTTTTTAGTTTTTTCAAGTGAAAACGCAGATAGTCGAGTTTCAGCTCTTCTCTTCTAACCTATTCATTTAAAACTCTAAAAGTTCTCTTTTTGTCATGCTGTAAACCTCATCCCACAAATTTTGATATGCCTCCCTTCAATATCATTCAGTTAAAAATATTTCCATTGTTATTCAAAACATAATTTTGATATTTTCACTGTCATATATTCTTGTTTCCTGGTTTCTTAAAAAGCATACTGGTAAATTCCAAGTGGAAAGAGGTTATTATTTTTCTGGTTTTTACTTTATTGTCATTGATTTACCTTTATTGCCATCGAGTGCTCAATTCCTTTTGAGCTACTGAATACTCTCTAAATGATGTCCATCCATTGATAATGGTCAAATCATGTTTAATATACCAGCCTTGAACCAATTTTCATAAATACTCCATATTTATTTGAAAATAATTTGTACTCTCTTGTTACAAGATAATTCTTCTTATCAAATCTTAAGAGAAATGTGATAAAAATTTCTTACTGTTGGCAAGGAGTTACTGCTCTGAATACTTTGGCTAACTTTTGCTTTATACTTTAAAGATGTGTTATATATATAATATATACATTTACCTCCCTCATGAGAAGATACATATATGTGTATGTATGTATATGTATATAATCTCACTTTTGATTCTGAGAATATTTCTTGTCATTATGTCAAATTATCTTTGTTCATACAATTAGCTCAGATTTACTTTGGTTAGAATTTGAATATTTACTATTTATTTAATATTATTATTTATTTTTATCTTGCAATATCTCTGTTGTTACAATATATCTCATGTAACTGAACATATCTGATTTTTTTTCAAATCTGCCAACCTTTGTCTTCTGTATTTATTGTAAAACACAAATATAGTTGTAATTTTAATGACCATTTTCTTCTTTTTACTTTTCTATTTAGTTCACCTTTTTCATACCCTTTAGTCTCTCCTTTTTTTGACTTCTTTTGGACTAATAAAATTACTTGATTTTTCTGTTTTATCTTCTATCTCATTAATTTCACATTCTTTTTTTGATTGTCCTACATAATAATATGCATCATTGAATAACGACAGTTTAATATAAACATTAGCAATTCAAGGTATGATATCTTTTTCCAGTCTTTTCACACCTGCTATATATGATGATGGTTTCATATTTTTTTCCTCCGATTTCTTTACGCACTTTCTATGACTTACCTTCATTGTTTATTAACTCTGTTTCTCACTTTATGTAATCTGTTGCCAAAACCCATGAACCTGAGGAAAAGTGGTCATATAGTGAACAGGTTAAAGGTAGAATTGGCAGACTCTTCTGAGTAATGGAATGCAAAATTAAAGAGAGAGACTCAATTATTCTTCATTGTGAGCATCTAATAATATTTTTGCCACTGGGCTAGTTTTCTTTGCTTAATCAAGACTTCTTAATGGGAGATGCTTGAGAAAAGGTAGGGATTTTATTTAGTTGATATGTGGTACAAAAACGGTGTTTCTTCATAGCATGAGGGGTTTCAAATCAGTAGAATCTCACGCAGTTAAAATTGGGAGACTCAGGATTCCCTGATGGTCTTGTGCTTAGGATTCAGCGTTTTCACTGCCATGGCCCAGGTTCATTCCCTGGTCAGGGAACTGAGATCCTGCAAGCCACGTGGCATGCCAAAAACAAACAGAAAACAAACTGGGAGACTCAGTGAGCAAGAATGTGCTGTGGGAGAACAGTATGTCTTCAGGCTTGCATTTTGTCTAATATTTCCTATTTCTCACTCTTGTATACAATGTTACTAAAAGTAACAGTAAACATAACTAACCTTCTGATTTTTCCAAGCATTTTCTTAAGAACTATGGGCTCAATGGTTCACCTTCTAAAATACAGCAAGTAACAGTTTTATTAAATGTTTTGGCATAGCATAAGAAATCATCAGTTTCCAAATATTTTACTTTCATTATTTTTAGAGGCACTCTGCTATCATTAGTTCCTTTATTATTTAAGATACAAACTATGATTCTATAGAAAAAAGATAGCCCAAAATACAAAAGCCAAAGCCAAAGAGGAGTAATTTTTCTCTCACATAACAGTCCAGTGTAGATATGTGAACCCGAGTATCTCTACCCACGAGACCATTCATGACACATTTTCATTCTATATTACTGCATTTGTCAACATGGTAAAATATGGTCCAAAATTTTCTGTGTTCTGCTTCTCTGTGTCAGAAAAACACAAAGTTGATGGTAAATAATGGTCTTTTCTAAAATTATGGAATCTGTATAAAACACATCTATTCATATTCTGTCAATAAGACTTTTTTTATGTCACTGTACATAGCTCATGCAATGATGAAAAATATAATCTCTAGAGAAGTGGTCATCTGGACTACAAAAACTCAAGTTTTTTATTAAATAAGCAAGATGAAAATGGATGATGTAGGAATTATGAGGTTTCTGCATGACTGAAAAACTCATCACAATTTGAAAAATAAACGGTAGATTCACAAAAACTAAAGACCAGATCAAAAAAAAAAAACAAAAAACAAAAACTCTGCCCTTTTGTAAGAGGTCAACAAAATCAAATGCAAGGGCATGAATGAATGAGGGGACGTACTTTGGATTATGTTTACAATTTACTGCATGCAACAATTATTTGCTATTGAATAAAATTTGCTTCAAAATCTATTTTCCTAAAGTAATCATCATCTTAGTATATAAAAAATAAGATTTACTAGTCTTGCTGTATAAGTGTAGATTATTCATGGAATTAAAAAAATAATGTTAATATAATGCAGCAATAGTTTTTTTAACTTTGCAGAAAATATTAGAGATGTATTAACCAGTGTCAATGACTACCTAATTTTAGAATTATATGTTACATGTAAAATATATTTATACATTTAGAAGTATTTGTCTGAAATTTATTTAAATTATATACAATTTTTTCTCAGTGATGATTATTTATTTACTACCATCCTCACTTTTTACATAGAATCCTAAATATCTATTGTTTTTCCTTCGTGTCCTTCAAAGTTTCATCGTATCAAATAGAGTTAAGACTAACACAATTAACATGATTGTTTCTATTTCATTAGCCTCATGGATATTTGGCAATGTTAAACAATTAACTTTTAAGTTAAGCATTTATTTCTTAAACAATTTATAATTTGCATTATCTCAAGATATAATCATTTTAAAGTGTTTTGATAGAGGTTTTATCTTAGTGTCTGCATTTTCCTTAAAAATTCTTGCCATAGTTATAAAACTAAAATCTTCAATTCCTAAATAAACTGAACATGCTGATGTTGGGGAAGACTTTTGTTTGCCATCTGGTTACCTTGGAAACCATACTCTTGGAAATAACTGCATTGCTGAGTTTAAACATGTACCATGGAAACCAGGAAAGAAAAACTCACTTGTATTATAACAAATTACTGAAAATGTAGGCAAGGGGAGTGGGAGAAAAACAGGAATATACATGTGTTCATTTATAATTATTTAAGTGTAAATTTTTGAGATAATTTATGTATTATAATATTTATAATTGAAGGAAATCCTATAGTTTCTGTAATATCTTACCCAGTCCTGTAACTGGAGAATAATAATACATTTATTATGATGATTAGAATCTTCCAGCACCAACAGAGAACCTGGTCTTCAGAAAGCTGTAATCAAGATTTCACATTATTTTTGCATTATCTCAAAATGTAATCCCTTCAGGAAATATTAAAATTGCATAGACAAAATGTGAATTTCATGAAGAAATTCAGTTGCCTGCTCTAATTTCTAAATTTATGATTTGTGTATGTAAAATAATATTCTATTCAACTGTACTGATTAATCCCAGATTTTAGGAAAACTGAAGGAGCCTAGTGTGGTCAACAAAATTCTAAAGATGTTTCCTTGTCCAAGTTATTCAATAAAACACTAATATAGGTAGAGTTGTGAAGGGCTTTGCAGAGAGAATGAAGGTTGCTAAATAGCTGATCTTAAAAAAGGGATTTTATACTGGATTATCCAGATGGACCCAATGTAATCACATGAGCCATGAAAAGGGGAAGAGACTGCTATGGAAAACAGAATGACCATTCCTCAAAAAGTTAAAAATAGAATTACCATATGATCTACCAATTCCACTTGTGGCTATGTACCCAAAAGAATTAAAAGCAAGGACCCAAACAGATATGTGGACACCCATGTTTCTTAGCTTATTGACAATAGCCAAAAGGTGGAAACAGCTCAAGTTGGATAAATGGATAAACAAAATGTAGTAGTTTATTCATCCTTAAAAGGAAAGGAAATTCGGACACATGCGACAACATAGATGAACCTAGAAAACACTATGCTAAGTAAAAAATGCCAGTCACAAAAAAGACAAATACTGTGTGAATCCACTCATACGTGGTACACAGCATAGTCAAATTCATAGAGACAGGAAGTAGAATGGTGGTTGCCAGGAGCTGGAGAGAGGGGACACAGAGGAGTTATTGTTTAATGGGTACAGAGTTTCTGTTTGGGAAGATGGAAAATTCATCTGCATGTGGATGGTAATGATATTGCACAACAATATGAATGTACTTAATGCCACTAAACTAACCACACACTTAAAATGGTTAAAATTATAAATTAAAAAAAGGGGGTGGAGAGAGAAACACAAAGGAGTGAGTCTGAGAGATGTGGCAGAAGAGGGAAGCAACAAGAGAGATGAGGCAGAAAGGGACTTCAGAAAGACTTGGAGCCTAAGAAGTACTTAACCCTGGTTTTGAAGATGAAGGAAAAGGGCAACAAGCCAAAGAATGCAGGAGACCTCTTGAACTTGAGAATGACTACCAATCTGCAGTCCACGAGGAACCAGTAAGCTCAGTGCTATGATAACAGTATAGCATTGAACTCAGCCAACAACCTGGATGAGCAGTGAAACAGTTCTCCCCTAGAGCCTCCAGAAAAGAACAGGTTGATTTAGGCTTTGAGATACCTGGAGCAGATAACCCAGCAGAGCCCACTGATTTTCTGACATACACACTCTGTGATAATAAATTTGTATTATTTTAAGTTTATAGTAATTTGTTGGGGCCTTAATAGAAAACCCAGATAACTTCTTTGAAATTTTAGGCAACACATTTAATCCATTATTATGCTTTTCATTGCTAATTTATCCATCTTTTATGCATTATTATGTATATTAATTTAGATAGAAAAATAGATATGGAGAGAGAGAGGGAGAGAATCTTTCTAGCATTTATCACAGTTGTAATTAAATACATACTTGTGTGCTAATTTCTTTTATTTTATATGTATGGCCCTTGTTTGACAGAGTGCTCCATAATAAGAAATTATGTCTTTTATTGTTCACTACTGTATACGAATGACCAACCCAAGATCTGGAAATTGAAACTGTTTGCTGATTGAGTTAATCAACTAATGAATAATTGGTGGAAACATACATTATAAAATTATAGAAGACTTCTCTGGTGGTGCAATGGTTAAGAATCCACCTGTCAGCACAGGGGACGTGGGTTGGATCCCTGGTCTGGGAAGATCTCACATGCCACGGAGCAGCTAAGCCCGTGTGCCATAACTACTGAGCCTGTGCTCTAGAGCCCTTGAGCCACAACTACTGAGCCCACAAGCCACAACTACTGAAGCCCATGCTCTGCAACATGAGAAGCCACCACACTGAGAAGTCCATGCACAGCAACGAAGAGTAGCCCCTGCTCACCACAACTAGAGAAAGCCTGTGCAGCAACAAAAACCCAACGTAGTCAATAAATAGATAAATAAATAAATAAAATATTTTAAAAATTAAATTAAAGAGAATTCATAACATTAAAAAATAAATAAAATTATAGAGACTATGCTTTCTGCATTCAAGAAACTTATAATTATGTTAGAGATTATGTACCCAAATAAATATGAGAAAAGAAAAGATATGATCTATAAGTTCCATGAAGATAGAGAAAACAGTAAGACCATAAGATTTTAGAGAAGGTAGTGATTATCTGATAAGTATGATAAGAAAAAGTTTTTCAAGTGATGGTAAACATCCCCCTAATCAAACGGGATAGGATGGATAGGCTATTGATAATCAGAGTTGATACTGACAGTGGCAAAGCAGTAGAAAACTCATGAATGAACTTTTGAATATGTTTTAAGAATATTGTTTATTATTGTCATTGGGGCTTTGAAAGGGGTTTATATCTTAAGGTCTTCGATCAGGTGACATGGACTTTTCTGAAATAAACTATTTCATATCAGTCAAAGAACAGAACTCTGTTCTGAAGTACCTCTACAAGTAGGACAAGCCTATCATGGTATACTCCATAGGGATATGGGGACAAGTTTAGGCAGAAGGTTGGTGATTCTTGAAAGTGAAGCTTTTAATTGCTAATTGGCTTTGGATTCTTTCAAGATTATAATATTTCTTTTCTTTTAATTCATTGATCAGTGTTTTTAAAAATTATATTTTAACAGTATATTTATTCTTATGTATTTTTAAGTACCTGTCTAAGGCACAGCCTGGAGCCAATAATGTCATATAGTACATGGCAAATTGATCGTTATTTGCCTTTTCTGTTTTTCTTGCTGATGCAGATACTTCTTAATGCAGTCTCCCTTTTCAGGAGAGAGTTGGTTTCTGAAAGATAGTGTCCTATAATTACAAACAGTGTTCTGTAATTTTCTATGTAACTACTTCTGTAAAATAGTTAAAATCTAATTTTATAGTTGCGATAGATGCTACAATATATGGCCATATATTTGGAATTTTGCATACCAATATTTTATTAGCTTATCTATTCATCTAATTACATTTCACTTTTCCTTAAATAGATTGCACACTCCCTGAAACTATAGAACATGTTTTATTTTTCTGTATACATAAAATATACATATATATTGTGTATGTTGACTGTTTTCTTTCAGACATTCAGATGGTTCCTGTCTTGCTGTCAAGTGCCTCTGCATGTGTAAAATCCCATTCACCCCATTGGTAAGAGATATATTCCTGTCCTATGGTTATGGGGATGGCCAAATACATGACATCAGATACTGGACAGATGAGACTGATATTTTTAGTCACATATACTCACAGCCCAAGGGACAAGAACACTACATGCTACAAAGGGCCCCACTGGGGTTGCACTTGGGAACAGAGTAAACAATCAAAGGCAAACTTTGCAGTGTCAAGAGAGTCAGGGACCTCTGGTTCCCATGGGAGGATACGATTAGCTTGCTTGTGCAAGTCCATGGGCAGGCAGGGAGCTGAAGCCCACCTCTCAGTAATAACCATGAATGGGGCCTGGTCGCCATGGTTAGGAAGTTTGTTAGGCTAGGGGACGAAGCTGTGGAAACAGCACGAACGGGAGCTTGTGGTTAGGCTGTTCCAGGTCCTCCTGATTTTCCCTACGTACAATGGCACAAATTATATTGGGTCTTACTTTTAGGACTTTTATCACTGGATGTCAGCAAGTGATGTTTTGGGCTATGGAAATTACTCATCGTGATGTGCTGTTGACTTTTATCCTATATATATCACGCCAAGGCATGTTCTTCATTGGTGTACTCAGACAACCGAGAGAGTCCAAGCGGAAGAACCAGCTATGTTTCCCTCACATGCTATTTTGAGATAGACATAGATTATCTATCCAATGTAAACCCTTGGAGGTTGTCCATCCATAAGGATATCAAAATTGGACCTTTGAGGAGAGAGCTTCAGTAGCAAATGCTGTTACACTGCTCACTTAACCCAATATTTAAGAGACTCCACAGTTTGGCTAAATCTTAATAGTTTAGCCTTGTTTTCTGCCTTCATGAAACCTCCATCGTCTATTCAAATTTCTTCCTTCGTTATCTCCCAAGCAAACTTTGATCTTTCCTGACCTTAGGTCAAATAGTATTGGGCTTCCATCTTTAGTTAAAATTCTTACTGTATGAATGATCTGTCTGGTCCTTATTTCTCTTGTCTATGAAAGAGAAATAATATTATATACTTTGTTTTCTGTTGTGAAAATTAAAAGAGTGGATCTAAATTACTCATCACAAGATTATACATATCATAAATGTTTGATAAATGTTATAGAATATCATTTCTGTCAATACAGTTCTGATTTATAGAAAAAGCTTAAGGGAGGATTAATTATGGCATTGTCATTACTTACTTAGAATAACATTTTATCACTAAAACATAAATTTTTCATATATCACATAATGGAAAATTTAACAGCCATTAAAAATGGCATGAAATTTAAATGCATGAGGTCTCTTGATAACATTAGCACTGATTGTTTATTTATATTCTAGAAGAAAAAGTAAAATAAACAGCTTACCAAAGAGAATGTGATGAAAACCCCTGGTTGAGAGTTGTCTACATAGAAAAATAAAACCTGAAAAGATATACAATAAAATGTTTTTCTTTATGTGACTACTTTATGCTGGTTTTGCTTATTTATGTTCCATTTTCTAATTTTACAAAATATACTATCATATTATTTTAATACACTTGAAGACTTACCAGATCATCTTACTTTCTGGACATGGCACTTTCCTTTGAATTGTTAAAGCTTTTTATTGTCTGTTTCAGCCACACACCAATTTTCCATATGCTCTTCAGTTTTGTCTGTGTTGTAGAGATGTCGATCACCCATGACAATATTGACATACTAAAAATATGGCTTAAAATAATTATTACATTACTTTATTATGTGGCTTTAGAATCCAGGTGGTATTTTTACTGTGCAATTCTGGGTGTCAACTGGAGTTACCTGATAGACTTCAGAGGGCAGCTGGGATGGGCTGGAGGGTCCAAGACAGCTTGCTCATATGTACACCTGGGCATGATGTTGGAGATGGCTGAGAGACTGGGTTTAGCTATCCCCACCACCCATGTAGTATCAGAGGCTTTCTATGTCATCTCTTAGCATCAGATCCATATTTCTAACATGCTGGATTAGGGAATCCCTGAGACCAAACTGGAAGCTACCAGTCCTCTTAAAATTCTGACCTAGAATGCCATAACATTATTTCCACATTCTCTGTTGATTGGTCACTCACAGATCAGTCTAAATTCAAGAAAAGGAAAAATAAATCTCACCTCCCAGCAGAAGGAGAATATATTATTTTTGGCCATCTCTAATTTTCCACGGGAAGGTAAACTAAAATTTTATCATAATCCTGATAAAATTTTGGTACTTTTTAGTGCTTTATATTATATGTGTATTTTAATGTGGATTAGTTCATTATCTCTTTAGATATTTAAATATTTACAATAATCTCAAAAAGTTACTACTACTGTATCAACAGTTTGAGATGTTTGAGAAGTTCTGATTACCAGTACCATTTTCCCTTTCGAAGTTCTATGCTGAAGGAGACACAGAGGATCAGTGTATTATAATTGGGAAATATGATATTGAAGATTAAAGCTCATATCTGGGCATCACTAGGTTTCATAAAACTGACCCCCAGAATTAGTCAAACTTACTCATGCAAGGAGCGACCGCCATTACCTATAAGGAAGTGAGCAAAGCATAGCATATGCTCTCTGTTTTCTATGCTGCTTTCTAGAGATATAAGAGAATTAGGATAGGTTTCACATGCCAATTGTCTCATTTCTCTTCCCCAGGCGTATCTTGATGAAACGATGCCAGAGAATAAAAAGGAGTAAGCATAAGGCAACCATACGCTGACACATGAAAAAACTGAGAATACCAAGAATCGAAGTTAAAAGATGTTTGCAAGACTTCAAAGGTAGACAGTTGCAGACTGAGACCTTGAATCTAGACCTTCTGAGTCCAATTCTGCAAAGTATTTGCAGAAATGAATTTCTGTTACTTACAAGCCACCAGTCTATGGTGTTTTGTTATATCACCCCAGATGGACTTAGACAGTCTTTCTTAATGCATCTTGGTGGCATCTGCCAATCTACAAAGTAATTGCAAAAATGTGTAGACTGTTAGTCACTATATATTGGAACACTTAGGGTAGTGCTCTCACACTCTGTGTTTGTGGGAACATTTACTCAAAAGATTGCCAAAATGGGATTTATGTAGAAAATTCTAAGTTATTTCTAAATTTTCCTCATTATTTTAACAGATGTTTTAGTGATCAAACTTTCTCCAATAGAAAACTTACAGTGGCAGCTCCATGAAGTTTGAAATCGAACAAAGAATATAGCTCTGGAATTTAAACTAGTTTCATCTTTAGTGCTTTAAATGCCATGGACTTTTACGACTTTACTCATAGGTTTACCTATATAAGGATTCCAGCCAAAAATGTTGAAAAAATAAGAATGATATTTATAATAGGAGTTGAGGTTTATCTGTCTTTTCAACATTGTCTACAATGTTTAGAAAGGAGTCATGTTCCATTAATGCTATTTTTTTCTCAGGTTCGTCCCGTGCTATGTGAAGACTTTATATCTGTATGTTTATCTATATCTATACACACACAAGGAACTGGAAGTAGAGTAGAAGAAAAAAAAAGGAGGAAAAAGTGCTTCAGAGCCAATCATTTAAAATATTTAAGTTTGGGGGAATTCCTTGGAGGTGCAGTGGTTAGGACTTGGCACTTTCACTGCCGGGACCTGGTTCAATCCCAGAGGGTGGGATTCAATACCACAAGCAGCACAGCCAAAAACAAAAAAACAAAAAAATTGTTTGTTTGGATCAGAAGAGAGTGATACTATTGAACAACATCTAAGTCAATGATTTGAGGGTAGCCAGCCTTCTAAAGGCCACTGTGTTGGAATTATGTAGTCTATAAATAAAACACTTATCATGAATTTTGGATCAAAGTCTTTTGTAAAACTTTTCATCATTCATTTAAAAATAGATACCCAAGTAGGTGATATATAACATCAGTAGGTATTGATGAGGAAAGAGTTGGGCTCCAGGGCACTCCAGAGATTAGTCAATGAGATATTTATAGTATTTATTATGGGTCTAAGTTTTACAGATCTATGCCTTCTTTGACAATCTGACTGCTGTTTTCTAAACATATTACACTTAATATTCTTTGGGTGTGTGTGTGTATTTGAAGGAGAAAGCAGGCAATATGTCACCCATAGGGAACAGTTGGAAGGATAAGCCTATATCAAGATTCTTTATGTCTTGGGATCTCTTAACTACTGATGAAGACTTCTGGGCTGTGAAGGCATTATGTAAACACAGGCAAGATCGGTGTCTGATTTTTTTTCTCATTGATACAAATTTTCAATTTAGGGGGTGAGGGATGGGAGCAGGACAGCAACCAGAAACAACCAGAAGCAGGAGAAAGTTTCGAGGGGAGGGCATGTACTGAGAATTAAAACTACAGAACTAGACTCCTATCCTCAAGCCTAGCTCAAGGTAAAGGAGTCAAAACCTGGGTATACATGAGACTGAAACCGGGAATCACAGCAAGGGCTAGAGTAAATTAAGATAGTTTAAGTTACTATTTTCAATTTCCCCAGGCTCATGTTTATTGATCAGCAAATGGATGGTGCCCAAGTGGATAGGACGGTATAAGCACAAGGTCATAGATATTCAGTGTTAGCAAAGTCAAAACTATAACTCCTTGAAGAGAAACTTCGAAATACACATTCCATGCGTAATAGGTTACATTTCTGCTCTCTGCCAACCCAAGATGTACACAAAGCTCTCCTACCCAGGAGAGGCATTGTTTTGTTCCTTGGCATGTGAGTGAGTACATTGGATCTACTGCTTGACACTGGGACTTAAAAGGACAAAAACTGCCTAGTGCCTTATACCTTTTACGGTGTTTTGTTTTCCATTAAAAAAATCTCAAGTAACATTGTGCTCAGGTAAGACTTTGAGGGAAAGATATTTTAGATTCAGGAAAACAGGGAGTTTTGTTAGAGTAGAAAGAGGATAGACCTTGAAAGCTTAGGTTTATTTTACTGGTTATGGCATAATATTGGGAAAGTTATTTAGTGCTTAAAATCTACAAATTATACATATTAGTATTAATAAAGCTTTATTGGCTTTTTTAAGTACAATTCAAGCAAGAAGTGCATACAGTGGAATCAGTAAATGTCAGTTTACTCTCTGATTTATTTTGTTCTCTGATGCTCAAGTTAGCCTTCTGGAAGCCCAGTTCTTCAGGGTAGCCTGCGCAGACTGGTGCTCCCTGCAGGTCATCTCTGCATATTTTGGAAGTCAGTGGAAAGCAGCAGACATCACCACCTGATGTGTTCCTGAAGTAATATCGAATGAGGAATATAAGTGCTTCAATATGAGTGACCAAGGTACAAAGTGAAAGGAGAGACCCTAATTCGCTCCTAAAATTACCTATGTATGTGTATATATAAATATGATTATAGCACTTCACTGAATGGTTGCAAATTTTAAATAAAATGAAATGAAATTAGTGCAATGAAAGTCTCATGTTGTCATTTACCATTACAAAACTGTTAAATATAAATCTTTCCCTTTACCCATTCACTCAAATAAAAAGAAGGAAAGCGAAAGAGAGATAATGAGAAAAAAATATTTTTAGATAGTATTATAAATCTTCACTATAAGAATAACTTTTTTATAACGGCCTATGAAAATTTGTTCATTTGAATGGTACTTAAATTAAAACGTGCACAATACTATAAATGGTAGAAAAGTATATGTTTCTCCTTGCTAATGATTATAGCTACCATTTATGGAATGCTTATTACACGGCAGGCAGAGTAGAAAGCATTTTATATTTTCACACAATCCCCCCTACAAACCTCCCTGAAAGAGGTATTTTAATATTTTTAGTTCTCAAGTGAGAAACAGAAAACTTAGAGCAGATATGTAACTCATATAGCTTAATGCCATACATCTATTAATACTAGACCCTAGTTTTTATCGGAATGACCCAGAAGCATTACTTTTTTTTTTTTTTTAAGACTTTATTTCCTGAAAGGATGTATGATAATACATGATACGCACAGATGATGACTTTATGATGAAACAGGAAAGAGAGAGAGATGCATGCATAACTTACTAAGGATTTATGACATAAACAACTTTTTGTCACTTTTTCATGGTATTTATTTATGGCAGGTGGGCAAAGGCTTATGTTAATTAACCCCCTCACATTGCAGCCAAAATCAACTATTTGCTACCTCCCTTTTACAGGCCAGATTTTGAAAAAGCTTCTTCCTCTTTCAAATATCACATGCTAAATTTCTACATATAATTTAAAAATCATCCCATAAAATAAATCTTCCCTGTGGTTTTTGAGGTGGCCAGCACATACCTCTTTAAGTGTATACAGGGTTTTGTTTTGTTTTGTTTTTTGATTTATTTATTATTTTTTCGGGGGTACACCAAGTTCAATCAACTGTTTTTATACACATCTCCCCATATTCCCTCCCTTCCTTGACTCCCCCCCTCTTCGAATCCCCCCCACCCTCCCCGCCCCAGTCCTCTAAGGCATCTTCCATCCTCGAGTTGGACTCCCTTTGTTATACAACAACTTCCCACTGACTATCTATTGTGCAGTTGGTAGTACATATATGTCTGTGCTACTTTCTCGCTTCGTCTCAGTTTCCCCTTCACCCCCCGCCCCCTCCCAAACCTCGAGTTCTCCAGTCCATTCTCTGTATCTGCATCCTTGTTCTTGTCACTGAGTTCATCAGTACCATTTTTAGATTCCATATATGTGAGTTGCATACAATATTTGTCCTTCTCTTTCTGACTTACTTCACTATGTATGACAGACTGTAGGTCTATCCACCTCATTACATATAGCTCCATCTCATCCCTTTTTATAGCTGAGTAATATTCCATTGTATACATATGCCACATCTTCTTTATCCATTCATTTGTTGATGGGCATTTAGGTTGCTTCCATGTCCTGGCTATTGTAAAGAGTGCTGCAATAAACATTATGGTACAAGTTTCTTTTGGGATTATGGTTTTCTTTGGGTATATCCCCAGGAGTGGGATGACTGGATCATATGGTAGTTCTATTTCTAGTTTTTTAAGGAACCTCCAAATTGTTTTCCATAGTGGCTGTACCAACTTACATTCCCACCAACAGTGCAAGAGAGTTCCCTTTTCTCCACACCCTCTCCAACATTTGTGGTTTCCAGACTTTGTGATGATGGCCATTCTGATCGGTGTGAGGTGATACCTCATTGTGGCTTTGACTTGCATTTCTCTGATGATTAGTAATGTTGAGCATCTTTTCATGTGTTTGTTGGCCATCTGTATGTCTTCTTTGGAGAAATGTCTATTTAGGTCTTCTGCCCATTTGTGGATTGGGTTATTTGCTTTTTTGGTATTAAGCTTCATGAGCTGCTACAGGGTTTTAAATATGTTGCTATGTTACCCATCTTAGCTTCCATCATGAATTTATGTACTGCTCATCTCCCTTACTCTTCCAAATGCTGTTTGTTGGAAGAGTTTGTGCAGTATTCATCATTTAAAAAATATATACTTACAGTTTTGACTTCTCTATCTTGCACACAGTAGATTATTCAGTAAAGACAGGTGCTGCAGTGGTAAACACAAGCATAGTTCACCAAAGCTTTGAGCCTCAGTTTTCAGGAATGGCAAGATTGCAAACATATTCTTTAAAGTTGGGTGCAATCCCACAAATTGATCTGACCAATGTATATGATGAGAAGACACATGTCACACTTTCTAGGTAGAAGGCAGCTTGCAATCTGCCATGCCCACTTCCATCTCTCAGGGCTCCAGGCTTATGGTCCTTGTTTAGATAAAAATAAAACCAAAAAAATGATAACTGCTCTAATACACCACATTGCTACCTTTTCCAATATCAACGTGCCTGGAATCAGATGTGGCTCTATCACTTTTACACTTGACGAGACAATACCGGGCTGCCTTCTCTGAATGTGCTGTGGCAAGAGAAACATTTTAAGGCACATCAGCTTTATATTTTCCACCTGCAAAACAACTTACGAGATACTTTGGAGTCAAAATTCCAGGGTGTATTTTTTCATCCTTCTTATATATAATTTGATTTATTGTGACCTTCACATTCTATTTTTTTTCCTGGCCTGACTTGCAATTTTCAAAATACTGTGTGCAGCTAGGATTTGTTATGACAAAAAGATGTGTTTAAATATGCAATTGTTTTTAGTAGCTCACTTATTTCTTTGTAGCTCAGTTTGATCTTGTCAGACATAATGTAGATAATTATAGCAGCAAAAATACAAATTAATTACTTATCTTCTTGATTTTTGATGTTGTGCTACCCTACAATGCAATGAGTTTTTGATTTCACACTTAAAAATCCTTAATGAATAATCCTCAGTTCCTTTTACACAAAGCTAAAGAAATTAAAAAAAATACACATTGCTATGTTACCCATCTTAGCTTCCACTTTTATTATTCTTTAAATGTTTAATTTTAAAGCAATTTTAAAATAAGTGCTAAACAAGTTGTAGTAAAAATATCACAGACTTGGCGTACAAATGTAATCATGTCAACATACACAACAGGTTAGGAATCATGAGTTCGGTTTATATGACACATTTATCCTACTATTCTAGCACTTTCAAAGATGCCATTATAGAAACTAAGTTCAACTGAAATTCACTTTTAGAATAACTATGACATAGTTTTAAGTATATTAACTACTAATCTGTTCAAAAATATGGATTTTTCTTTGTTTTGTATTTCCTCATCATAGTATAGAATGGAATCCATATGGCACAAAGATTTGTAGGAGGGCTTGGCCAATTGATTGCCTTTTCTTTTAATTAAAGTTTTATTGGAACTTGGCCATGACCATCAATTTACTTATTGTTCATACATATATTCAGAATTGATTCACAGTTAAAAATAAACCTAACCCTGACACTAATCAAGGGTTAGAGTTAAGCAGGGCAGAGTTGAATAGTTTATGACAGAGACCATATAGTCCAAAAGCATAAACTATTTATTACCCAGTCCTTTACACAAAAAGTTTGCTGACCTCACATTTAGAATGTGAGCATCGAATCAAAAAACATAGACCTGCAATTTTATAACTTATAACAGCCAAATTATGTAGCTTTTTTAAACTTTATTTTAAAATTTTCATCTGTAGTTTTATCTCTAAATTTTACATTTATAATCTAAAGATTATAATAATACTTGTATCAAGCTAATCTGATGTTTAAATGGAAGAAGGTATACACATTGCTTAGTCTGGTATCTGGTACAGAGAAATTGCTTAATAAAGATCATGTTATTATTATTGATGCTGTTTTTGTTCTTGTTATTTCTGACCTTTCTTCTTAGCACTCCCTGAGCAACATCCACTTGTATATAAATTATTAGATTGTCCATGTTTACATAATATAAATTATGAAATTATTAATGTAGTTCCCACATAGGCAAAGAGACTTTCTTAGTGTGTTATTATATGTACTAGAGTGTCAAAGAAGTACACCATTTAAAAAAATATATCTATATTTCTAAGGTTAATATATTTACAAGAGATTTTCTTGGCACACTTGGAGTTGATATATTCGGCACCTGTAAAATGTAGGACATACATAGATTGTGACTTTGAAGACATAAAGGTCAATTTGGTAATGCATATGTATTGAATTTTCCATGAAAGGATTAAATAAATGAATGAGTTTTCTAATGAAGGTTAGGCTTCCTCCTTCCTCCCTACAGAGCATAACCTAACTATAAACTGAAACTATATAAAATAGTGAGTCTCTAATGCCAAATAATAGTAAGTCTCCAATGCCATTTTTAAATAGTTTCATGGCCTGAAAAGGGGCCTTATACATTCATTTTCTCTTCTACAGAATTAAGTTTACCTTGCACTTCATTCTTTGCACAGATGTCCAAAGGGTCTGCTGCACTGAGGTGCTCTGGTTTATGGTTTCCTTCTCCTGTTGTCAGTAAGCAGTATATGCGCAGGTTACTTCTGGAGATAGGATGCAAAGGACTAAGCTCACAGTAGAATCAGGGGTAGACCTAGAGGAACATCATCACTGTGGCATGCTGCATAGATAGAGGTAAATGCAATGTTACAGATATTTTTCACATATCTAAATTTTGAAACCCACAGCTAAACCTAGGCAGTTTCTAGACAATGAAGGCTGAATTTTTTCAAAAGTTGGAATACTATACCATTTTGATCTTTCCATCTTTAGGTCATTTTCATATAAGTAATGTCTTCACTTCTTGAAATTGCCCAAACAATTTCTTTCTTCTTGGCAAAATTTCCATTACCCCAGATAAAACAACGATAGTTTGTTCTTTCTCTATTAATATTTCCATTAAGCTATTTATCTAATCTTCTTTGAAAATACAATGACCTGGAATCTTTCTTGTTGTGGAATTTGTGTTTGAATTTGTTAAGACTAGTTGTCAAACAACCTAGAATTATGTTAAAATGTGTGAGAATATAAAAGTATGGATGGATTGGAAGTTTGATTGTACTATCTTAAAGTTGACTTCTTTCTGTATGCTAAACATATTTTCATAGGTCTGCCTAAGAAATCAAAAGAACTCACTATTCAGCCTAGCTCTTCAACCATTATTAAGCACCACATGAGAAAGTCAAGTATTCCCAGGGACCCTTTTTTAATTCAGATAGTGCTCCATATTTATTTAAGTTTCTATAAATCAATAAGCACCTTACATGATTATTAACACATCTGGATGCTGACTATTAGAGTTTTACAGGCACTCTAGAAGCAGCATTGCTTAGTATTCATATTGGTGTTCATATAAAGCACAGGGTATTTTCAAGCAATTTATAAGCTGTCAGGGATTGTGAACCACTGATCAAAATTTATTGAAAATTGAAGAACAGGAGACAGTAAGAGAGCAAGAGCTAAATAGAGAAATGTGGTTTGTAGCCAAGAAATAAACTCTTACATAGTATTTGCTGCTCATGTGCTCCAGAAAATTAGGTCGATTGTAGATTATTGAATACATTTTCCAGAAACTACAGCAATAGAGAAACAAAGGAGGTAGGAATTCTTCAGGAAGCTGAGAGGGCATTGATTATAACCTGATTACTCATTTGTTACCTTTAACCTGTCTCTCTAAGTTTGAAACTATGCTTTAATTCCCAACTCTTTTGAAGAGCCAGGAAATCAGAAGAAATCTATTGCTGAAGACAAGGTGGAGATGATACTGGCATAAATGAGGATTAAACACATGCACACACACACAGATACACACTTGCACACATACATTAGACCCTACAACTGGGAGGGTTTGAGATGAAAGAGGGGTCTATTAATGATAAGGTCAGAACATCAGGTATAAACTGGGGCTGGCCCTATGCACCTGCAGGGAACAATCCCCTTACATAAATTATAAGCAAGTGCTCCAAACTATTGATAACACCAATAAAACTCAACCGAATCTTTCACAGTTTTCCACCAAACTACTTTACAGACAAATTTATTCCGAGGTAATTCATCACAGCATTTTTTTAAATCAAATTTTGTTTCATATCAAATGCAACTCTTTAGAATCATACCTCAGTGTTAACATGGGATTCACAGAAAGCTTTCTCTCTGCCCGCTAAGTGTTCTTGTCCTTACCTTTGCCTCTGTTCCCGTATAGTTTAATTTGTGCCACAGGAAAGACATGCTCTGATATGCAATGACTTTAATAACCTATCTGTAGGCAAATTTTAAAAAAGGAAATACCTGCAGACACCTGCCAGGAGGTACGTTTACAGCAAGGCACAGCCTCACTCATTTGACATTACTGTTTCACAGGTTATATTTCCAGTTGATTTGCTTCAGATTTTTTTTTCAGGTCTATTAGGCCGTACTTTTCAAAACTCAAAAACATTTCCTTGTTTTTGAACCAAATGCCTGAACCTTTTAGGTCCACATTTATTTTTCCATTTCATCACTATTTATTTTCTTTTTACGTAAATCTACTATAGATATTTTCACTCTGTCACTCTCTTCTGCTGTTCCTTCTACTTCAAGTAAAATGAGTTTTCAAAAAGAGGATAGACATTAGCAACTGAATATTTTCTCACAAACGCATTTTCATGTATAGTTTTGTTTCCACTATCATGTGCAAAGCTCTGCTTAACTCAAAAAATAAAATATCTTTTAAATCAAGTAACAAATTCATATTGACTATGTAAGTAGCCATCTGGATTTGGATAACAATTCTGTAATAAATTGTTACCTACAGCTTCTACATTAAGAAGAGGTGTGGTTAAATTAACTGATACAGAGACTGGTCCTTTTGCCACATGAAATTTGTGGAATGCCATTCCTACCATTACAAACACTATCTAGTTAGTTGGGGCTCTTAATAGAAAGTTTAAACAGAAGAGTATTATTTGGGAACAATTCAAACTACATACAATGGCTTGCCATCCCCTGAATGTTCCACGCTCTTTTACATCACCATGGGATTCTCTCTGCCTGAAGGGATGCAGGCTACTTCCAAAACTTCATTAACTCCTTGCCAGCCTCGCAACTCAACCTAGATGGTACTTATTATAAAATGAGTTTCTTCAAACTTATTTTGTTCCTTTTCCTTTCTCTCTTGTGGTGGAAGGCTGTTTTCCTCTCTCTTTTTTTTCTTTCTAAACCCCCATATGAAACACTTCTTTCAGGGTAAGAAAGTTCAGGGCTTTAGGGCAACAACCCTAGCCTTTAAACCCACAAAATGAAACAAAATTTTCTCCCTGGTGCTTACTCCTTCATCTCTTCTGAGCATCCTTTGACCCCAATAAAGTGGTCTGTCTTAAGTGCTGTCTCTGTGATTTTGCTTTTAACTCTTTATTGCACACATTGCTCTAGACAGTATTAACTTTTATAACAAAACACTACTGATTCATTTCTGAACTCAGAGATTACATGAAATGCTAGCAAGCATCTTCCAGTACATCTCACAATCCTTGATTGTGTGATGTATTTTAGTATCTTGCCAATAATCTTCTTGCATATTATTGTGCAAATATAATGGTTGCCTATTAACTCATAAGATCAACATTATTTCTTCTACAATTATCAATAATTTAGCCTTTCAGTGACAGAAGTACATACCTCATGTTGAGGTATCCTCTAATTTGCCCTTATCACTTTTTCCCCCTCTAGCTCCTGGTGAGATGTTCAGTGATGTTAGGAAAAGACAAATTCCATTGTAACAAACTTTAAGAACCAGTGCAAACCTCATCTGAGAATTAAACAAGTTAACCAATGAGTGAGGTTTGGTCATTTTTTGTGTGTATAGGATTTGTCTCATGACAATAATGAAACGGTACCTTAACATGATAACGTTGTTACAATGAACTCTAGGGAGAAACTAGGTGAGTAAAAGCAACCCACTTTGTAAACACGCAGCCTGGTGAAGTAATTAGTTAATCCAAGTACCAAGTAGAGCTATGGAAAGAATAATTGATCCTGTGGCACCTGGTAGTCAGGCTGAATGTATTTAAATTAAATGTGTGGGTAGTATTGTAGTACTAGGCCATTTCTTCCCAGTCAAATGAGAGGGACATGATGGAAATTGGTTTAGCTAATTCAAGACCATACTGGCCACATACCTGAAAATTAGCATGTAGGCTTTAGTCAGTTAATTAAAAAAAAATTAAATACAAAACCATCATCAGTTTCAGCATCTAAGCAAAGTATTACCCTGACCTCAGAGAATGTTATCCTTTCTACACTTTGTCAGCTCTAATAAATTGTGAGAGACTATAATTTTCAGTGTTCCTTATAAAAACAGGGCAAGTCAAGTTCCCCAGAGTACAAAATCATGCTAACTCTGTACATTAAAGATTTTGCTAGGGAAAAAAATATCAAGAACATAATAGTAGTTAACTAGGATACAAAGTTACCAATGTGATTATTACATATCACCTTTACAACAACCTTAAGAGGCAGGTTCTGTTATTATCACTATTTAAAGATACAGGAAACTAAAGAACAGAGGATGCTTGTGATTTGCAAAGGGAGTCAGTCATTGGTAGAAGCAAGATTTGTGCCATAGGTGTTTAGCTAAAGAGAACATGCCCTTAAGACACAGATTATAGTTCCCCTTTTCTGCTTTTGTGCCCCAATTTCCTCTGGCTCCAAACTTATATATTTTGATGCAAGGGGAACTGCATCAACAAGATAAAAGACTTTCTTCTTGATTTAGGGCACTAAAAGGATAAACCACAGGAATGCTGCCTTGACCCACTACTTCGCATTGATGGAAGGAATTTTCTCCTCAACCAATACTCACTGCTATATTTATGGCTGGGTATCATCATCAGAACTGAGAAAGCTGGCTGGTGCTACCTTAAAACTTGCTGTGTTTTCCATTAAGTCAAATGTATCAATCCTTGTACTTTAAGGAAAGAAATACTAACCTGCTCTCTTAAAATCCTTTTCAAAAACAAAGAAGAATCAAGAAAATCTAGAATACTAATATAGTTGATGATGTTAGAGATGAATGAAGCTTTCTGAGGAAATAATATATAAAGTTTATTTTTTCATCATTTGTTCTTTTGCTTTAAATTCCTGAACTGGAAAGAAAGAATAATATATGCAAGTGAAATAAACGTGTGTGTTTTCTGTAGGATAATACATATCAAGATATGCTCTGGGATAAGTCACTTAAAGTATTCAAATTATAAAATCTTATTTTAAGAGAATTAGTTTAATTTATTCTAAATTAAGCCGGTATTTTATTCAAAATTAAACCAATGGTCTCTGAACTTGGTGCCTCAAATTTCACAATATATGTTCCTATGTAACAACAAACGTTAAAATTTTGTGCAAAATCACACATTCAAATTTGAAATAAGTATTCCTTGGAAAGACATTTAACATCAATTTGATTCACATATATAGTATAGGATGGCAGTGAATCACACCTAGGGTATGGGTAATAGCACAATGGCATTCAGAAACCTCTGCCAAGATTCTGTTAATCTTCTACTCCACATGCTTTCCTGAATTTTCATTAAACCACATTAGCTTATTTCTTTCACTCACAGTAATATTTCATAATATCAACTGATCTTTTTCCAGTGGACAAAGTCAGTTTCTTGATCCTTACCCTTTTGTTCTACATTACGGTTAAACTTGCAAAGGATGTTGTCTGTTTTAAAACGTACTGTGTAAGTCACCTTCGGTCTTAAAAAGGAAAGACAAAATATAAATCTTACATATGTATCTTATTCCTAATTGGGACTTCCAATGAGCAGAAAACTCAAGGTTGAATCCTCATTGAACTTTTTTTCCTGCACTGCTCCCTATGATTCACTGTACCTGTACAGCCGGAAATAAAACCTATCAGGTTCCCAATAAAACTTGATGAGTTTTAGAACACATTCTACAACTGCTCATTTAAGATATGCATTACACTGAGGTTATTACGACACTCACTAAAAGCTGACTAAATCCATTTCCACAAAACTTGAGCTTTTTACAGACTTGTCAGTGTTTAAGCAGATGCTATGCTTAGCGCCATCTATTGGTTGACTTTGTAAATGTCCTTTTTTTTCTGGATGTTAAGGTAGAAAATTATTACCACCATTTCTGAAAAGTAGAAAATAGAAAATACTGAAGCAATGGCCAGTCTAAATAATAATAAATAAAATTATACAAAGATCAAAATAATAATGGGATAAACATTGCTTTTCAAATTATTCTAATTTTCTACTCTGAAATTTTAAAGGTTAGGCTACAAATAGAAACAATTTTCATTCTATTCAGTTAGATTTACTGAAAAATAAGTCATTTGTCTGTAGTTTTATTTATTGGTTTTATGAAATAGATTTGAATATTTATATTGAGATTTCCTCAGCATTTGTTTCCTCATATATAAAGACATCTGCTAAGAAAAAAAAAAACACTCTCAAATGATCTTATATTAATTTTTGTGGCAGCATAATTCTGGAAGTAAATAATTTATTCAAAACTACCAATTCTGGAACAGTAGAAGCATCTGACATATGATAATATCTTTGTTGGTAAAATCTTTCACAATAGTCATGCAGTCTGTATTTATTTGTTCAGCAAATGTGTATTTAGCTCCTAGTTAATAAGAGAAATAAAACATATGTGGTCATTACACAAACAAGGAAGAAAGAGGGGGAGGGAACAGAGAGAGAGAGAGGGAAGGGGAGGAGGAGTAATATTACAAGGTGGGTGAAGTGCTGTGATAGAAATAAAAAGACTGATGAGGAGGAAATTTACCTGGCATACTTGGGTGTAGAGACAGAACCGTTTCCATCTTCGACATTGCATGACGTGTATCTCTGGTTGTATTCCAGTTGTTGGAAGTTGATTCTAATTTCAGAGGTAAGTTTCATAAAGTTCATCTGATATTAAATCATCCTTTTTTCTTACACCTGTAAATGACTACAAGGAGGTTTCATTTTTCTAGCCACAAACAAGCTCCTGATTCAATTGATGTTCTCCTGGGAAACGCCTCCAAGAGATTGGAACCAAAAATTCATAAATAGACTGACTTTTAGAAAAATTCATATTAGAACCATATACAGACATACCTTGTTTCATCGTGCTTTCCTCTATTGCACTTCACAGATACTGTGTTTTTTTACAAACAGAAGGTATGTAGCAAGTCTATTGGCACCATTTTTCCAACAGCATTTGCTCACTTAGTGATTTTGTATCACTTTCTGGTAATTCTTGCAATATTTCAAACTTTTCATTATTATGATAATTGCTATTGTGATCTGTGATCAGTGTTCTCAGATGCTATTATTGTAACTGTTTTGGGGCGCCACGAACTGTGCCCACATAACACGGTGAACTTAACCCTTATATGCTGTGGGTATTCTGGCTGCTCCAGATGTACAATAAGATTTATGTTGTTTTTATTCCTGCTAACACAACATCAATTCTGCAGCCTGTGGATCAAGGAGTAATTTTGACTTTCAAGTCTTATTATTTAAAAAATACATTTTGTAAGGCTATGGATGCTGCAGATAGTGATTCCGCTAATGAATCTGGGCAAAGTCAATTGAAAACTATGTGGAAAAGATTGACCATTCTAAATGTCATGAAGAATGTTCGTGATTTATGGGAAGAAGTCAAAATGTCAACCCAAACAGGAGTTTGGAAGAAGTTGATCCCAACCCTCGTGGATGACTTTGAGGGGGTTCAATACTTCAGTGGAAGAAGTAACTGTGTGTAGATATGGTAGTAATAGCAAATCAACTAGAATTAGAAATGGAGCCTGAAGATGTGACTGAATTGCTGCAATCTCATGATAAAACTTTACTGGATGAGGAGTTGCTTCCTATGTACGAGCAAAGAAAGTGGTTTCTTTAGAGGGAATCTGCTCCTGGTGAATAAAAGGAACTTCTACTCTGGGTAAAATGCTATGAACCAGCATTCCATGCTACAGAGAAATCATTTATGGACTGAAGCAATGCAGCAAACCTCCTTGTCTGATTTTAAGAAATTGCCGCATCCAGCTGCACCTTCAGCAACCAGCACCCTGATGAGTCAGGAGCTATCAGCAAGAATCCTCCACCAGCAAAAATATTACAACTTGCTGAAGGCTCAGATGATAGCATTTTTTAGCAATAAAGTATTTTTTTAGCAATAAAGTGTTTTTAATTAAGGTGTGTACATCGTCTTTTTAGACATAATTCTATTGCACACTTAGACTACAGTGTAGTGTAAACATAACTTTTATATGCACTGAGAAACCAAAAAAATTGTGTGAATCACTTTATTATGACCTTCACTTTATTATGGTGGTCTGGAACAGAACCTGCAATATCTCCAAGGTATGCCTGTATGTTCTATGTTTTACACACACACTGTACACCGTGGAAAAGAACAACAGATAGCTTTGCAATTTACTCAGTTCCTATAGGAAATTTTACCCTATAGATGCTTTGTCTTAATAGCATTTTAAATGTTGTAGCCTATATAAAATCACAGTATATAAAAATGACATTGTATAAACAAATATAAGTTGTAAGCTAGGAGTAGCTACAGCAAATAGACTATAATAGCACCCAGGTGCAAGTAGATGCCAGAAGTCCTAAGTATAAATACTTCCTTTAATCTTACTAGCTATGTGATAGCATACATTAGGAAATAGTTTCTTAATAGTAAGTGGCCTGACACACACACACACATGCACACACACACCACACACACACTCTTATAATTATATAAATGTATCATAAACATAGGCTAAGCTATAAATCTTTAATATAAAAAGAAATAAAAATAGTCTATAACTTTGGAGATGTATTTTAAAAACCAAAAAGATAAATTGCTAGAGATATATAAAAAAAGTCTAATAGGTCAAATTAAAATCATCCAGAAAATTCCCTGTTATAAAAAATGATAAAGTTGACCTAAACTAACTAAACAGTATAATAATTAGATATATTGATAATCCACAGTTCATTAGCATTATAGACATAATGCTAACCATAACAATTTAAATTTCATATTTTGTTTACAATTTGTTAGTCACACCAATGACCAGTGATTAGAATAGACAAAACCAGTAATTGCATGGCTCTGTGTTTTGCTGAAATCATAAATATGCAGCACTGGGTTCTAAAAGCACAGACATGTAACTAAATTAAATAACATTTCATAAGCCAAGCTCTACTACTTTGTGGTTCTCGGCAACTCTGGCCTTACGACATTTTATTTTCCCTCCTAATTGAAGAGCTCAAGGTTAATAAAGTGTAAGTTTCCTAATGATACCATCTGGTTTTTTTTCCCAATTGTGTTTGGTGCTTTGTATAGCACAATTTATATTTGTTTATATTATTCATTTATATTATACTTATCTTAATAAATAAATAACAAAATAGCCATTTTCATAGTTGTTTAAAACTTCTTTTAAATTAAGAAGACATATGGGATCCTTACTAACAAACACATGTAATATGGAGAGAGGGAGAAACAGAGAGAAGAAAGAGAGAGGGAGGGAGAGAGAAGAAAGGTGGGGAGAGGAGAAGAGAGATAAAAAGTAAAAAGCAAAACCAACATTCTCTCTCTCACACATGCTTGGATAGTACATTTATAGGAATTAACATTCTCAAGATTCTTAATATGAGTATTTGGAGGAGGGATAAAAAAATTGAATTTTTTTTCTAGAAGATCAAAAGACAAGATGCAGCTTTGAATTTACAAAAGTTTGCATATAAAAGAGTAAAAATAAACACATACATGTTGATATAAGATTGAAATCAGTGTAGATACTCTCTATTCGGCATTAAAGTATATTGTAGATTAAAAATAAATATAAATTTATATACTTTTATTCAAATTGAAATTGATATATATGAATTGCATCATTAGCCCTATTTATTAATGCCTGACTAAACAGAACTTACATATCGTTATCTAATATCCATATTTGATGACTTTTGAGATGAATGACACCATGGAGACTGCATATTAGGAATAAAATTATCGCTAATTATTTTAAGTATGCCTCTCATTTACTTAGCATAATTAATGATCATATAATCAAAACACCAAGCTTTAACAGAAAATATGTATTATGTTTTGCTTTTTACATGTACGTATGGCATTGAACAAAATTTATCACAAACTTGAACTCAACTTAGTTTTTCTATGACCTCCTCTAGATAATACCAAACTCAAAATAATATTAGGCCAATATATCCTATAAAGCAATATTTGCCAAAATGCAGGGGTGTATAGAATTGCTCTTCTTTTCTTCACCTCATCTTCTAGTCTGCCATCACATTAACAACTCAACTAATTCTTTTGTCAGTTGACCAGCTATTTTTTCTAATACATTATTATTAAGTATCTAGGTACAATATACCTTTGTGGGCCCAGATATGAGAAATTTATGTTAAAACAATTACTGAAGCTATATATCTCTCTTTTGCATTATTGAATAAACACCTCTCTGTTTTACAATCTTATATACACACAAATATTTGACTTTAGTGGGATGTAAGTTCTTTAATGTTTCTTTCTTACCTATTGCGCTTTTCATTTTAATAGACTTTTGTACTGACTCAAGAAAAGAAAAAGATTTAAGGAGAGGTACTTAAAGTTGTGAGCCTCTGTATACTTCTTCTTTGTACTTTAATTCTGAAAAAAACCCTCTGATATATAGCAAATATTATAAACTCATAAGCAACCTTTTTGTTTTTATTTAGTAATTCTATCCAGGGTTTTCCTTAACACATAACGCATAATTTAGGATAGATAGTTAGTGAATTAATATAGGGATTGTTAGTTATTTTCTGTGTGATCTGACATGTAAGTCAAGAAATCTGGGTTCTAGACAAGTATTATCCTCTACTTTCGTGATTTTATAAAAGTCACTTAACCTCCTTGAATCTCAAATTTCTTTGTAGATTATGCTGGCAGATAAAAAAATATAAACAGGGCAAAACAGAGATAACTATTGGGAACTGATAAGGATCTTGTTACTTGCACCACACTGAGCTTTTCAAAACATTCAGTTGTGGCAGATTCTAGAGGTAAATATAACCATAAGCATGTTTAAAGTCCTATGAGCATTTAGGTTTTTGCTAGGCACTTTGCTAATTATTTTTTCAAATTCTCAACAGGGATCTTTGATTTAGAAGCCATTGTTATTAACAGATGAGAAAACAGTAGTTTATTAAAATCAAGTTCATATCATGTTAGTATCAGTGGTGGATTTTGAGCCTCAGTATCAGATGTAAAATGACAGGGATACTGGGCTTCCCTGGTAGCACACTGGTTAAAAATCTGCCTGCCAAATGCAGGGGGCATGGGTTCGAGCCATGGTCTGGGAAGATCCCACATGCCACAGAGCAACTAAGCCCATGCACCACAACTACTGAGCTTGCACTCTAAAGCCCGTGAGCCACAACTAATGAGCCCATGCTCCACAACTACTGAACCCCGGGCACCTAGAGCCTGTGCTCCGCAACAAGAGAAGCCACTGCAATGAGAAACCTGTGCACTGCAACGAAGAGTAGCCACCACACACCACAAATAGAGAAAGCCTGTGCACAGCAACAAAGACCCCACTCAGCCAATAAATAAATAAATAAATTTACTAAAAAATGACAGAGAGACTTATGATGGAAATGTCCTAGCTTTATTCTTTCATTGGAAATGACACACATTAAGAAAGCTCCCCTCCCCTGCCCCCACTTTGTACATTTATCAGCAATGGTTTTTTCTTTCCTTTTTTTCCCCCTCGTAGAAGCAGTTGATACCAAGGAAAGAACATACACATTTGCTTTCAGACAAATAAGACTGACAATTCTGCCCCCATAATTAATAGCTCTGAGGACTTAGAAGTGTTAACTAAACTCACTGAGCTATGGTCACTGCCTTTGTAAAATGGGATAAAAAATGCCGACTTTGAATACTTTATATAAAGCTGAAAATAATCCGTGTGATGGTTGCAGTGCAAGGTGCACTGTAAATGCAACAGCTATTACTTTTATGAAAACTTCTCATACTGTCTACACGTCGAACAAATTCCAGAACAAATTCCAGCTCTATGGAAATCCCTTACACATGTTTTAGTTCATGATAGAAGCATCAGAGGAGGAAAGAGGCAGTGTATTCCTAAAGAAGAAATTTGGATAAAAATAATTATCTGCCAGAAATATGGAAAATGTATGCATTCTAAAATGTGGGATGAAAGCCTCTAATCTCAAGATTGCTTTGGCTATTCGGGGTCTTTTGTGTTTCCACACAAATTGTAAAATTTTTTGTTCTAATTCTGTGAAGAATGCCATAGGTAATTTGATAGGGATTGCCTTGAATTTGTAGATTACTTTGGGTAGTATAGTCATTTTCACAATATTGATTCTTCCAATCCAAGAACATGGTATATTTCTCCATCTGTTCATGTCATCTTTGATTTCTTTCATCAGTGTTTTATAGTTTTCTGAATACAAGTCTTTTGTATCCTTAGGTAGGTTTATGCCTAGGTATTTCATTCTTTTTGTTGCGACGGTAAAGGGGATTGTTTCTTTAATTTCTCTTTCTGATTTTTCATTGTTAGTGTATAGGAGTGCAAAAGACTCTGTGCATTAATTTTATATCCTGCAAAACTGGGCAGAAGACCCAAATAGACGTTTCTCCAAGGAAGACATATAGATGGCCAACAGACACATGAAAAGATGTTCAACATCACTAATCATTAGAGAAATGCAAATCAAAACCACAATGAGGTATTACCTTACACCAGTCACAATGGCCATCATCAAAAAATCTAGAAACAATAAATGCTGGAGAGGGTGTGGAGTAAAGGGAACCCTCCTGTACTGTTGGTGGGAACGTAAATTGATACAGCCACTATGGAACACAGTACGGAGGTTCCTTAAAAAACTAAAACTAGAACTACCAATAGACCCAGCAATCCCACTACTGGGCATATACCCAGAGAAAACCATAATCCAAAAAGATACATGCACCACAATGTTCATTGCAGCACTATTTACAATAGCCAGAACATGGAAGCAACCTAAATGCCCATTGACAGATGAATGGATAAAGACGATGTGGCATGTATATATAATGGACGATTACTCAGCCATAAAAAGGAATGAAATTGAGCTATTTGTCGTGAGATGAATGGATCTAGAGTCTGTCATACAGAGTAAAGTAAGCCAGAAACAGTAAAACAAATGCTGTATGCTAACACGTATATATGGAATCTAGAAAAATGGTACTGATTAACCCTGTGGCAGGGTAGGAATAGAGATGCAGACGTAGAGAACGGACTTGAGGACACCAGGGGGAGGGGAAGTTGGAACGCAGTGAGCGTAGCATTGACATACACACACTACCAAATGTGAAATAGCTGGCTAGTGGGAAGCTACTGCAGAGCACAGGGAGATCAGCTTGATGCTTTGTGAAGACCTAAAGGGGTGGGATAGGGAGGCTTGGAGGGAGCCTTAAGAGGGAGGGGATATGGGGATATATGTATACATGTGGTTGATTCACTTTGTTGTACAGCAGAAACTGAGAAAATACTGTAAAACAATTACCCTTCAATAAAGTTTAAATAATTTAAAAAATTAAAGTAATAGACTTTAAAAAAAACCCTCTAATCTCTGGCAGAAATAAAAGTCATAAAAGGCTGATGTGATTGGATTTTTTGAGGAAATAAATATGAACAAAGTCTATATCTGCCTCTTGTTTGACTGGGCTTAGACAAAGTCAACCTGTAAACTGCAAAGGACAGCAGATAGCAGTTTGTTTTCCTTCACCAGTTGACTAACTAATTGGTCTTCAAACTTAGTTCTAGTAACTTATTTACTCATCTTTATAAATCGAGTTATCACAAAGTAGTTCAATTATTTAACTCATGACTCAGAAAATCATGTGTACACACTTTATGACAGAACACTTATGTATTTCTAGAGGTGTAAGTGGTGTTTTCATTTTTGTGCTGCTCTATAAGAGCAACCAATAGAGAGATTTCTTCTCATTCTGGTCTTGCAGATTACATGCATGTATTCTCTGAGACCAGAGTGAGTCAAACTGAATCCTTGGAATAGCCATCATCCATAAATTACTAGCTAGTTGCAGAGTTCATTGATAGACTGTGTAACACTACAACATGCTTTTAAATCACTGTTAGAGGCTATAATAACCTCAGAATCAACAACTTCTAGCCTGTTGGACCACTATGATCTTGATCCTTTTTGGGTGGCAATGAATACTTCAACATTAATGCGTTTTTTGATGTTCAAAGGAAAACAGAAATAACATTAAGCCTTATTTTATGCCACTTGATTTTTAAGGGTGACCTTTTCTTTTTTGTAAGGATGATCATAGTGTGAAGCTGTGTGTGAGACCCTGGAGCTGCTATGTTAAGCTAAGAATATGCAGATTATGACCCGCTGAATAAGAAAGCATGAGCCACAAGCAGGGGCGAGGGTTGGGGTGCGGGTGGGGGTGCAGCAGGTTACTCCTTGAGCATTGCGGCAGCTCCCACTTTGGGGACATGGGAGCCTGTTTTGATTGAAGGTGCAATTTCAATACACTCACACGAAGGAAGTCAAGTCACAAATGTACTACTTGCAGATCCTAGAAGAGGAGGCACAATGAGCTAGGGGAGGGCAGCCCTCCATCTGAGGTCTCCAGCCAGCAGGATATAGAGAGAACCTACCTATTACTTAAAAGGCACCCAGGCCCGAGGTTACTAATATTGTGAGGGGGGGTCAACACTGAGTGGTCATTTTATATGGTGCCCCACGAAAAGCAAGGCGGAACCTTGTGCAGCAACCTTAAACTCAGGTCCATATCTCAACGTCCACGCTCTGGGTGTGAGCAGCGTTGTCATACTGTAAAATGCCTGGGCAGCAACTCAAAATATGGTTCATCATCACAGAAGCATTACATGGCAACAATCCTGGAGAAAATTGGCGATTTGTGATTCACTCTTGATTGCTCACTTTTTTATCTCCCTTTTTTAAAGGATTACTTTTAGGAGGAAGGTGCTATGCGTGCATTCTCTGTGTCTTGATGAAAGCTGTATTACCGTTACATTTCTAGTCCTAAAACGTAAGTGGTGAGAACTGTTGGAAATGGGTCCAAGCACAGTCAGGGATGTTGCATATAAATCAATAGAGTTGTTTTATTGTTGCTGTTTTACTTAACATACTCATGTTTATTATCAGATAATTGATTGTAATATCTACTTACAAAATATCTCAATAAATACTACATCATTTTTTATGATTTTCCTACATTCAGTCGCATGCTAGCTTACTAACTAAAAATTTATAAAATCTACTTAGAAAAACGAGGAAAATGATTGTTCCCAATATATCTCACAAAGATGATACAAGAATTAATAATTTAATGATTATGTGTCAGCTAACTATGAGGAGGAGATAACGGGAGATTTTCTTCTCTTTAGATCTTTAACTTGAAAATCAAGACCTGTCATATGAATTCTTACCAATGAAGGTAATCATTTAATGCATCTCTCCTTCATTTTTTTTCTATTTCTTATGAACTCTCAAATCCCAATTATTACTATATTCAGGAAAGATACTCTGGCATTTTCTCGATATATATATTTTTCTTTTCCTGGCAAATTAAAATGAAGAATTAAGAGTTTAGAAAGTTAAAACAAAAATATATCATCTGTTAGAGGACCTAGGTTCAAATGTTTCATGAGTGTAAATAATATTTTTTAAGTTATATTTACGGTTTTGTTCATGAGTAGGTGTGAGCCTGGTTTTATTGGCAGAGGAGATAGTAAAATTATTTAAAGTATTCAGCAAGTATAGTTTCTCTTTCAGAATACCATTACAGGAGTGGATATATTGTTATCTGGACAATGTGGAGGAAAAGTAACACTGCTTGTGATTTCATGTGTGAAATCCTCAAATGCAGAACGTATGAGGTGCAGCTGCAGTAAGTGCTGCCAGAGAGGAGCCAAGGAAACGGCAGGCAATCCAGCAAGATGGAACACTTGAAGGTACATTTCTCTGGAGTACTGGTAGATATGTGGCTCGATGATTTATGGCAATACAATGCACGCAAAGAAAATAAACAAGATTTTTATGTCAAGGTACAACTCGAAGTCATATTTCCTGACCGCTGTCCTGCTATATGTTTTACTGAGCATATATATACACCTTCTGACAGTGGGGTGGGGGCCTAACGTATTTAATATGAGTATGATCTTGACAGAGCACATGAGACTTGATTCATTTCTGAGTGCTCCATTACGTACTCTGACAGCCTTACAGCTCTGTTGGGAAATGAAGTATAACATCAGGTTACTAAGCAACTCTGCAGCTTTTTAAAAGTATGTCTTGGAACTTGCTTGTTTCTCCTAATTGATTCCATCCATGTCATTTTGAACATAAGTGGGACATCATGTTTAGGAATATGTTGGATTGCTGCTTTCAGCTAACATGTCTTGCTACCTCTGCATAACTAAATCAAGGACTGGCATATAAATGTCATATTCAAAGCAAAATTTTATCTTCCTCTTGAGTTGCATTGGAAGTATATATATATATATAGATATATATATATATATATGCAGTTCAAGCTAATGTCTGAAGTTATTTACACACTGTCAGAAAACAACGTAAAAGAATGGAGAGTGATTCTCTCATTTTTTTTACTTTTACACAGAATAAAGTTTTAATTAGCCAGTCAGACTTACCCCCCAGTACATCTCCCCAATATAACACATCAGAATTAATAGCAAATATGTCTCACAGCGTGGCAGCATGTTGACATTTCTGCAGTCACTAAACCTTTGAGTATTAAGATAGTAACTTATCTAGTCTTGAAGTATTAGCGATAAATGCATGCATATATCACATTTTATGAGGAGCAAAGTTGTCTTTTATTATCTTTGATTTCTCTTTCCATTATATCAGAGGCAAAGAGTAAATAATAAAATTACAAACATTTTAGTCAGTGCATTTTCTCAAGGAACCATTAGCTCTCCACTCACATTTTACAGTAGTGCACAATTTAGTTACTAATCCTGTTACATGGAATATCTTGTAATTTGATGAGAGTCAAAGATGTGGAAGAAATTGACAGATTTTTTTAAAATTCTGGATGTTTTTACTCAGTGTCCACCTTGGAATTGTTGAATTCTTTTTCTCTTTTCTTAAAATATGACCAGTACAAAATCCTTTATAAGAGTCACTTCATAAGTAGCCACTTTAAAACAACTGTTGATATAAAAAGCATGTTTATTCAATTAATTGGAAGAATCATAGTAATATACAAATGCCATTTTTAAACTAAAAATATCATTAGAAGTGAATTTTATTTACTGGATCAGAATATCACAGTGGTTATCAATATTGCATAGCTTTAATAGTCACAGAAATGTGTGAAAACTGAGCCATAGAATTACAGAAAGGATTAACAAAAGCTGGCTATTTCCCACAGTACCCCTCACATAGTCAGTGTGCAATAAATGAAATTTCAACTATTTCTATGAAATATTGTACTAACACACATTGCAATATAACACAGATTAGGACTGGGATATTACTTTCTCTAAAATTCTTATACATCCATTTCGGAAACAGAGCACACACTTCTCTCATTGCAGGAAAACTCACACAACAACAAGATGTGGCAAAAAATAGGATAGTTAATAAATAAGGTATGAAAAAGCATATGTGGTAACAAAAATAATATATTGGGCTGATAAATTGTCTTAGCCAACAATTCTTTCCTATTAGAAACCAGCCTAATCATTATTGGACCTATTCTGTTCTGCTCCTGGTTATAAAGAACTGAAAGGAAGACATGAATCCTGATACCTGATATTTTGAAAGGAAGCTGATGAAAACTGAAGTTAAAAAAAACCCAAAACTACAAAAACTGTAAAAGTAGACAAAATGACTACTTCTTAACACTTCCTCCAGTAAATGACATCCATTAGCAGATTTTACAATGTTTGCTTTAAGCAAAGAAAAGAAAACAAAAGTCACAAGTCAAAACTGCTTTTTATTCTCTGAACTAAGACTCCACCTCTCAAATATGATACCTCCCAAAACATTGGGCAGTCTATGATTTTTAGTAGCTTCAAGCAAGATAAATCAATAAGGAGAGTTCCATACAACTGCATCAAATTGCAGCCATAGACTGAAGCAGCCTGAGGTAAACTCTAATTCAATGTTGGTACATTGAAGAAAATTTCCTATTCACTATGGAAGCAGAAAAACTTTGGATTTCCCAAACGTTTTCTCAGTGTTGAATTATCTTTCTTCAATATATGTTCCCTGGATAATAAGTTCAAAACTGTGTTACATAATATGATACTTACAAAAAAATAAGCCTGAATCTGATGACAGAGGGCATAAATTAAAATAAAACATAAATCTGTTAGTTTAGGAATTAAAGTTAAGGGCCAATATGTATACGGGCCAATATGTATACGGTGTCTTAAGAACTGTGTCTGAAAAAAAGAATTGCATCTCAATGGAATTATTTACAGATTGTTTCATTTTGACCTTTCAGATATTTGATAATAAAGGCTGCTCTTTTCTATTTTCTTATTAAAAAAGCAATTATAGTTTGTTGCAAAAAAAGTTAGAAAATGTAAATAGCAAAAAAGAAAAGAAATAGAAAAAATCATACAGCCCCCAATCAGGTGACCAATAATGATATTTTACTGCAAAGAATTCTTTTCTTTTTCCTTTTTTATACATATTTACATATATATTTCCATAAAAATAAGAGTATACATGATATTATCTTTGTGTCAATGATTTTTTCACTTAATGATGAATGGAATACAATTTTCTAAGCTATTAAGTGTTTTTGAAGTATCACATTAAATGGCTATCTTATATAGCTTTGAATTATTAAGTCACTCTCATTTCCTTGAATATTCAGTAATTTCAAGTTTTTGATCTATTAAATATTGTGTTGCCATTTCTTTATTATATTTATAAATTTTTGAAAGTATTACAATTTTTAGGGTACAGTATCTTTATTTTGTCTACACTAGAAGAACCTGAACCTCATTGAAATAAAAATATTCCTGTGACACAGAGAAAGAAAAGCGTTTTAGAAATGTTTTCTGCAGTCGCTACACTAAAATTCCAGAAAGGACATGAATAAGCAATTTGTATCTGCTTGTCCAAATAGCTAAGAGAGCAAACTCTCTCAAAATTCCTCACAACATTGGAAAGGAGAAACAGTAGGACGTTTAGAAAGAAAAAGATTCATTATTCATTTACAAAATTCATAACTCAATGCAACTGTTTTGACTGAGCATTTATTAATTGCTAATGGTGAATGAGACAATAAACATAGCAGAGAATTAAGGTTCTAAGCATTTACTTCAATGGTAAAGTGGTATTTGGAAGACAAAATGAGGTAAATATGAAACTGGAAGCCTGATAATATGCTACGAATGTAATGACCCAGTAAGTCCAGGGAGAAAGTCATGAATGTTAGGCAGAGTAGGTGGGAGTAATTCAGAAACAAAAGGCAGAATTGGAACTTGAATCTGAAAGAAGTTGATTTGAGATGACACTTACATCCATTTCTGCATAGAGTTAACTTAGTTTATTGTGTCCTTTTACTTTGTTTCTGCCATCACAAGATATTCTTCAACAAGGATGCACAAAGTGTGTGTAGTGTAAAAATGAAAAAAAAATGGGTAGAATAGATTTAGGGAGGTGTTAAGGATTCCCATAAGCATTGTACTACCACCCCAACCTTTTAATAATCTATTTGAAAAATGTTCACACACATAATAATCTGGTCCCCGTATAATGCATTTTCCCCAATAAAAGTGTGTGACGCAAAGGCAAGGCATGCATTGTCATTTATTAAATCTGTTGATAGAGATGGCAAAACAAAATCTGGGAATTGCAATGATAGACAGCTAAAGCAGTAGCACATAGTTGTTTTGCCAAGCTTACAGATGAGACTGTAGCAAATCACTAACAGAAGAGAGAGATTGAACGTATGAGGGCATGATTGTAGAAGTAGATGTGAATGTTCTCTATTGATAATAATGTATCATTACTAATTTGCATAAAATTATGTTCACTGGATTACAATAGCCTTCAATACTACCTAATTGAAGCCCAGGACCATTTGCCACAATGTGTCTAAATATGGCACTGACACGATGTGTTTAATCATCAACTGTGAGGTGAAAAATAGTTGATGCTCCTTGCCATGTATTAATATAAATACTGAGTTTGACAAATATTTGATATATCATAATTTGTCACCTTACAGGTGAACTACTTTCACAATGGCTTTTTTATTAGTAAGCAATAATTGCATATGAGGACCAATAATCTAAGAAACCATTAGAAGTTCTTGACATTCTTTCTAGAACAACCTCTGGAAAACTGGAAAGTATCCATAATTCACAAGTGGTGATGACTGATAAGGATCCTATAAAACCATCAAGTGGTATGCCCCACATCCACATCTATTCCACAGATATTTTTTAACTTTATTTATGCATTTTTCATTAAAATAGAATAGACATAAACCAAAGAGAAGGGGAAAAAAATCAGGATGAAGTGTTACTGTCATTTTGTTTGCAGGGAGAAGTCAGGAAATGGAACAAATTACACAGACAGCATTCTAAGACCATCCCAAAACAGCTAAGTTACAGGTTACATTTAAATGCCAAAATCAGGTATTATCCCTCTTAATCTACACATGAAAAAGAAGTCAAGGTTTATCCTATTTAGTACAAGAATGTTTACATTAAACATATAGTGATTCATTTCTAGGAAAGTGATACCAGTAACTTTTAGAAGAAAGAAGTTTCCATTACACAAGGACTAGAAAATCTCAATGCAACTAAACAGTTGTGCTACCACTCAGTGTGTGCCACTACACTGCTCTGGGCTAGTGTACATTTCAGTTTAATACAGAACTGCATTCGGGCTTTTAGAAAGGCAGCAAGAGTTATATTTTGCCTTTCATTCTAGATGCTTAACGCAGTTAAGGTGATAATTCAAGCATATTAAGTGAAGGCAGTTAAAATGTAATGATAATCAATCAGTCCTTTGCAGCCTACATACACTGTATAATAATGCTCACATGGAATGAAACCAGTGATACTTAATTGGTGTTTTACACACACACACACACACACACACCTGAAAGAAAAAAAACTAATCATTCTAAATGTACTGTGGTGACACAGTAAAAATGCAAATACACCATAGAAGTAAAGTGATACAAACAGCACCACTCGATACCCAGGATGAAGGTGATTGGTTCTAACAGAAAGCTAAGCCTGTATCAGTCATCCCCATCACACAGCTTGCGAAAGCTTCAGGTTTCCAGTAAAGAAACTCGTCTGTGAAGGTCAGTAAGTCTTTTCAACTGTAAAACTAGGTTAAGGCTACAACTATCTTGAAGTCTGAACAAGATATCAGATCAAACAGTAAGATTCCCAGCCTGACTGTAAGAGAGGAAGATCCTCCTGCAGCATATGCTCGCTGGCTCCTAGGAAGCTCCACGTGCATAATAGAAAGGTAAGTTGCAAAAGACATAAGTGGGAGAACTTCAGCGAAGTTTCCATGGTGCCATGACTTCTAAACCTCAAGAATGGCATGATCCATCAAGCTCTTCATAATGCTTGGGGCCATCCGTTTAATAATATGTTCAAAGATAGAAGCAGGCATGATTGTGATAGTAACTACATTCCCAGCTGTTGACAGTATGTCTGTGATTTGAGAGTCCTTCAGTCCAATGACATTCTGTCCATTGACCTCACAGATGTTGTGTTCTGTGAGAAGATCGTTTCTAGCTACAGAACGGTCTTTCACTATGGATGTGATTTTCCCATTTTTGAAGACAAAGCCGACGTGTCCAGTGCTGTCCTTACGCATGGTAATTGTCCGCTCAAAGGGCCTGTCACGGATGGTCATGGTAGTCTTCTCTCCGAAAGCCTGTTTGAGCAGCTTGCGTGCCCAGTCCGAGCTCCAGCCAGCATAGTTCTCCCCATTGATCTGCAGCACCTGGTCCCCGAATCGCAGACCCACCAATGAGGACAGAGAATTGGCCTGGACTAGCTAAACAAATACACCATTGTCTATGAATCTAAGCCTGAGCCCAATTTTCCCATCTTGATCCTTACACAAAATGACCTCCCATATCCCATGCTTAATTTCTGCTCTGCAGATGCCAGCATCATACCAGTTATAGGAGTCACCATATAGTTCATGCTGGAAGGTCTTGCTACCAACTGCCCCTAACTTGGTACTCCAGGGACCATGGCCATATTTGCACATATTTCTTCTTCATTTAAACTCAGCCTCATGTACTGAGAGAGCTCCAGATACAGTTTAGGATAGAGATTTCCATCCTGAGAGATGAGAGCAGAAGCTTCAGATAAAACTGCTGGGTTCACAGGGTTTGCAGAAAAGGCAGTTTGAGCCTGAATCATCTTGTCTACCTTCAGGTCTTCAAGATGGATAAAGAAGATGTGGCATATATATACAATGGAATATTACTCAGCCATAAAAAGGAATGAAATGGAGCTATATGTAATGAGGTGGATATACCTAGAGTCTGTCATACAGAGTGAAGTAAGCCAGAAAGAGAAAAACAAATACTGTATGCTAACTCATATATACGGAATCTAAAAAAAAAAAAAAAATGGTACTGATGAACCCAGTGACAAGACAAGAATAAGGATGCAGATGCAGAGAATGGACTGGAGGACACGGGGTTGGGGGGCGGGGGGCGAAGGGGAAGTTGGGACGAAGTGAGAGAGTAGCATAGGCATATATATACTCCCAACTGTAAAATAGATAGCTAGTGGGAAGTTGCTGTATAACAAAGGGAGATCAACTCAATGATGGGTGATGCCTTAGAGGGCTGGGACAGGGAGAGAGGCAGGGAGTTGCGGGAGGGAGGGGATATGGGGATATATGTATAAATACAGCCGATTCACTTTGGTGTACCTCAAAAGCTGGTACAAGAGTGTAAAGCAATTATATTCCAATAAAGAGCTTAAAAAAAAAGTAAACCGTTAAAAAAATAGTCTCAACCTTCACTGACACTATGATAGTGATGTTAATAAAGGTTAAAATTATTTAGCTCAAATTTTATGTTAAGTAGCCAGCTAACTTAAAGATTTTTTTTTAAATAAAGCAAAACTATACTAGTAAAAAAAAAAAGAGAGAGACATTTTTGCAGGATTTTTCTAGGCCACAGAGACCTACTCACCGCTCGCCGCCACCTGTCACTGGCTCGGACGCTACTCCACAGATTTTTGAGTAATAATGAATGGCCAAGCTTGCTGCCTGTCACGTGGAAAGCAGTGCATGAAAGAATAACTTCCTTCATCCTCACAACAATGCCAAAAGTTATGTCCATTTGGAATGAATAACCTGGAAGTTACAGAAAACTCAATGAAGAGTACCATTGCCAAGTACATATATTTTTTCATGTGTATTCAGAGGAAAGATTTCCAATATTGGCTCAGAAGCTCAACAATGTCATTAATAATCCATGTTCTTCCATCTTTGTGTTCTATCACTCCTGGCAAATTGGCCTTTCTCCTCTTGGTTAGGAGATGGCTACTGCACTTTGGTGAGTTATAAGGGGCAGGAAGGTGAAGGACTTTCTCTTTTTGAAATGATGGGGTGTGTGTGTCTGTGTGTAAACAATGTCTTATTGTGTACACCTTCCTATATATTGTGCTGATCAGAACTTGGTCGTGTGTCCAAGGAAAATAAATAACCATAACTAGGAAGGATCATTCAGGAAATAACACTTGTGTCTGGTACCGGGGCCACCCCTTTTCTCCAATCAAGGACTCTGTTACCTAGGACATTGTATGAAGTAGGCATTTATTCATAATGCATTGAGAAGCAGTAAATTGTTTTGCACTGTAGAGCTACACAGTCTAATATTCCTTTTTGATAATTATTATAGGTACCCTCTGGAAATGATTTGTCAAGGGTCTAGAATCAAAGAGGACAGCAGTTTGAAAAACCCTGAGTAGCTCTGGGAAGAGAAAGAAATGACAAGGCTCTGTAGATTATAGTCACAGTGGAGCAAGGTATGAAGAAGAATATTTCTGACAACGTTGATTTGCCATAATCAATCTTAGGGTCACCAAACTGGAGAGAATCTGTTGTATACTTGAAGACTGACTCTGGAATGCCTTGCTCCCAACTTGTGAATACCACAGTTTAATTTCACTGGGACTTTTGTAATCTTCATAATCTCAATTCAGAAAACGTGAACTGTTAAGACCATCTCTGAGCCACCCATTGAAGTCTTTTGAACAACATGTTCTCTCAAAGCCATTCTTTGCTTTGAAGAATTTGCCCTCCACGTCTCTATTATCAGAGCGCTGATGTAAACTTCAGGCCAGGAGCACAAGTTTTATGAATGAAAGCCTATGCAGCAATCTTCAGCTGCTGTTTTCTCTGTTCTGCTGGCCCCATTGAAAAATCCTCTCTGCCAGCATAGTATGAACACCATTCACATCAGAAACATATCTTTTACTTCTCAGATGAAAGGTAGATGTTATCACATCAAAGAGTTTCTGCTTAAACTAAACCTTTATCACTGTAACATTTGCTTTGCTCAAGAGACAACATCTGGAGGGCACTTTACAAGAAAATATTGCAATACAGCTTGCAAAACTCCCCAAAGTGGTGCATGCAATGTTAAAATTTGGAAAACCTCTAGATTTTCCTTATCTTTTCTTTTTTCAGCTTCATATCTGCCAAAGGCTATTCTCCCCGATTCTCCATCTGTACTGCATCAAGTTCAATCCTCAGTTTTAGCTGCTAATCTGGATCTATGCTAAATCTAATCTGCTAAATTATGAAATCCATGGTCCCCAAGGGTGAGAATGGTGTTTCTTTCTCACTGTTTTGTTTTTTGTTTATATTTTTGGTGGATAGGGCCTAGTCTAGGAACCTTCCTTTAAAACAACAAAGTTTCTCTACATAGTAGAATTTGCCTCATTTGGCTTAGTCATTCTCCCAGATACTTAGGTCCTGAGGCCAAACTACAGTCAGGTGACAGGAGCATTAATACCTGTTGACAGGTTTACCTGGATCACATCACCAGTCTGTTTGCTTGAATCTTTAAAGACTCACTGTGTTTTGATGTGTGATCGCCAATTTGCACTCCTCTCTGAAAACATATATTTTAACTGCCGGCCTTATAATGTCAACACATTTTATACCTACTAGGTACTGCTCTTTTGAACTAGACTGTATCCTTGCTTTTCACGTGGATGTGACTTTAAAATGCTTGTCCATCCCAAGATTTCCTTTTAAATCTCAAATATTCAGGCCATGTCTTAAGAAGCCACAGTAAATATATTTTCTTAGCCCCTAATCAGAACCCACTCTGACAGTTGGTGTGAATGATTGTCAGACGGCCCTAGAAAATCTAACATAAATAACTATCACAGTCAATGGGGCAATTCCCTTTTCCACTCAGGACCCAAGACAGAGGGAGCTGCTCCACAATATGAGCCCTCTTCTTCTCTCCACGAAAAAAATTCTAGTTAGGAAATGTTAAAAACAAAAATAAACAAACAAAACAAAACAAAAACAAAAAGCCCACAATGCTTGTTCTTCCCCTGACAATAAGAACATTTTATAAATCTCACAAATAAATATACCTCTTAGTACTGGGTAAAATATTATTGTTGAGTGATATTATCATGGAAAAGTTTTAGACTTCAGATTTGACTAGCAATATATCATAATTCTGTTCAAGGTCCTTTGTTATATGGGATTAAAGTAAAAATGGAAGCACTCCATGCTTGCTTCCAAGCAATAAACTCACTCAATATCTTTTTCTGTGTAATATCAAAATGTAGTCATTTTAGCAACTATTCTATTCTACCGCTCAACAGCAGCATGTGAAAGTAGATTTTCATTGTCTGTAACTAACTGGACTACACGGCCAGAAAATTTATTTTGATATGGCGTTAAGTTTTCATTTTTGTTATTTTTTTCTTTAAGCGCAAGCTTAGGTTTTGCGACCACCAGGCAAGCTATGTGGCTGCAACCTAAAAATAACTCATGGTAGTTAAACAGTATGTTTTACATATTAAACAGAGTAAAATCATGGTAGTTATACAGAAAGACAAAGCCAGCAAAATAATAAAATTGAATGCCTTTGTGGCCTGGAGTGTGTAACAGATGTAATATGAACCAGGTCAGACAACAGCCATCCTAGACAGAGTAGCTCTCCCACGTTTCTCTTCATTTTTTTCTTGAGCTGGGTTTCGTGATTCTTATTATGTGAGAAACAACCAGAAATCTCAGAATAAAATAACTAGCAATAAGAGTACTCTTTTGAACATCAAATGCTATTCCTTACACTAAAGTTTGTAATAGCCTAGGAGAAAAAGCAAAGAAAATAGGAGAAATGTATGAGGAAGATCTTTTTGTATTCTGAAGTATCTTCAAGAATTTTAATAACAGCTCAGAAAATACTGTTCTTCTTATGGACTAAATTGTGTCCCCCCAAATTCATATGTTGAAGTCAAACTCCCAATATCTTAGAATGTGTCTGGGTTTGGAGACAAGTTCTTTAAACAGGTGGTTAAGAGTAAACCAGGTCATAGGGGTAAGGCTCTAATCCAATAGGACTGGCATCCTTATAAGAATGTTTATAGCAGTCTATTCATAATTGCCAAAAAGTGGGAACAAATAGAATATCCTTCAACAAGTGAATGGTTAAGGAAGAGGCACTACTTTTGCATAATGGAATACTATTGTGCTACCAAAAGGAATAAGCTAAAACCAAAGCAAAACAAAGCAAAACTAAACAGACAGTGAAAAAGATCACTGGTTTCTAGGGGTTTGGGAGAGAGTGGCTTGAAAAATTAAATGAAGAAGGCTTTTAAGATCAGTAAAACTTTTCTGTATAATACGGTAATGTTGGATACATGAAACTATGCATTTGTCAAAATCTGTAGACTTTAAAGCACAAAGACTGAAACCATATATGCAAATTAAAAAAAAAATTAGAAGCTGAAGAATCCCAGGATGGAAGGCAGACTATAATAAACGTAGTTAACTCTATTATAAATGTGCAAAATTATCTCACTGAAAAGAATGAAGGAAAAAAATGCTGACCTAAAAACATTTGGAAACAAGTGGAGTCTCTAAACCTAAAGGACAAGGGAATTGCACCTAAAACTGTAATTGCTGGTAAAGTTATTTACCACATGGGTACATATGAATAGTTCTGAAACCATAATAGGATATTATTAGAATTGAAAAATTAAGTAAATTGGTGACAAATGCTGGGAACCAGGCTCCTTGTATTGAAGTTGGAGTTTGGCGATAAACAAGGATGAAGGCTATAATAAGCGATGTGATAACAGATTAGAGTTAGAAACATCAGTATAAACTCATGTTTAGCTTAATACAGATACACTTGGTTACATATAGAAATATTTATAGACCTCTGTATAAACAGGTTATCTGTCAGCTGAATGAGACTAGTACCAATGACACCCAAATAGCAATGAACTTCCCCAGTGCCCAGATCTTGGATTATATTCCATTCACCAATAAATCAAACTGGGAATCTTTAGAGAAATAACCGATTCTGGTATTGAGACAGAGACTTCATAAGATGAGCCTGGAACCTCTAGTAGCCAGAAAATAAGAAAATGCCTAAAAAAGTGTAAATCCCATGATGGTGTGTATATACCAAAGGGACACAACAGCCAACTAAAAGAATTCCCACAGGCCAAAGCTGGAACAATTTGAGCAACTTAATAAAGAAAAGAGAATTGGACTATTGCCCAAAGCATGAAATAAATGTCCATGAATCCATAGTTATATAAATAATAAGTGAATGGATGATAGAGAGATAGATAGACAGATGGGTAGATAGAGGAGGGAAAAAAGCTGAATCTCTGGTGCAGAAAAAGTTTAAATACTGTATGTAGATACTCTGCCATTAAGCAAATGGGACATAAGTCTCCATGCCTTAAGTGTGAGCTGTGCACAGGCACTTTCAAAGAGTACAGGTTGGAAAGGGGGAAAATGGTAACTTTCAGTGGAGAAATTTGACAGACACTACTTCAGTCTGGTGATGAAGGTAAACCTCAAGAGAAATCAGTCCTGCTGCCAGCATGTACCAGGGATATGTGGTGGGAATGACACTTTACCTCTGTGATTTTCCCCTCCAAAACCCATAAGAAGAGACTAATCTTGAGAAAACTCCAGACAAGCCCTAACTGAGGGACATTTTGCAAAAAAAATACCTGGCAATATTCCTCAAAACTGTCAAAGTAATCAAAAACAATGAACATGTCAGAAGTGGTCTCAGCAAAGAGTAAGGGTAGACAAAGTAGACAAGGTGAGGAAATGTAATGTTGTATCTTAGATGGGATCCTACAATTAAAGAAACACATTTAGGGAAAACTAAAGAATATAAAGTATGAACTTTAGTTGATCATAATGTATCAATATTGACCCATTTTCTACGGCAAATATGCTAAAGTGAATAATAGGGAAACTGGTTGTAGTGTACATGGTAACCCTACACTATCTTCACAATTATTCTACAAATCTAAAATCATTCTAAAACAAAATGTTAATTAAAATTTACAATAGTATACCATTACAATAGCTTCAAAATGTGAAAAAAAATTAGAGATTATCCTGACAAAAGATGTGAAAGATCTGTACACTAATATCTACTAGCCATTACCGAACGAATTTAAAGACCTAAATAAATTGAGAGGCAAACTGTATTCATGGGTCAGAAGACTCAATATTGTTAGGACATCAATGCTTTACAAACTGACTCATAGATACAGCAAACTGCCAGTCAAAATTCCAGCAGACATTTTTTGTAAAAATTTGTGAACTAATTCTAAAATTAATATGGGAATGCCCAAGGATCTAGAGTAGCTTAAGCAACTTTGAGAAAGAAAAATGTTTGAGACTTCAAGACTTATTAGGAAGCTACAGGAATCAAGATAAGCAAGTACATCAATGGAACAAAATAGGGAATTGAAAAATAGAAGCACAACTGTAAAATAGTCAGTGGGAAGTTGTTGTATAACAAAGGGAGTCCAACTCGAGGATGGAAGATGCCTTAGAGGACTGGGGCAGGGAGGGTGGGGGGGAATCGAGGTGGGGGCGTCAAGGAAGGGAGGGAATATGGGGATATGTGTATAAAAACAGTTGATTGAACCTGGTGTACCCCTCCAAAAAAAAAATAAAATAAAATAATAAAAAAAAAAAAAAAATAGAAGCACAGCTATGGACAAGTTATTTTCAGAAAAGGAATACAGATAAGTTAGCATTTTCAACTAAATGTTGTATATGCCCTCCTATGTCCAGGGGTCTAAGCAAGGAAATCTTAAGTTGTTCTAAATAAAGTAATCTGTTGGTCCAAATGAGAGACTAAGTATTGCATTTAACGTAAGCATAAGAACCTGTGCACTCAATAATCCACCATCATATTTAACTACAAAATTGATTCTTAAGAAAATTAAGTAGATAATTATGATTGTGGCATTTATGAATAAAACAATCTTTCCAATATTCATATCCTTAATAGCAACAACATGATGTCTATGGTATTACAGCCATCATGTTGGCCAATTCAGAAACCTAGGAGACAGCCCATTATTTCTTTCTCATTCTGTATGCCAGCTTTCAGTTTACCACCGTGTCACATCAAATATGCCTTCTACTATCTCTCATGTAGTCACTATATCCACTGCTATGGTTTGGTCTTCAACATCTATTTCTTAGATTATTATGTCAATTATTCAGTTCATACTTCTGCTTCCAGTTTTACCCTCTATCAAATTACATTACTTCCAGGGTAATCTTTGTCACTAAAATCTGACATCACTTCAATAGTTTTCCAAACACCTAGAAAATCAATCCTTCTAGGGACCTCAGGTGGTGCAATGGTGGCTGCTGAGAGTTAAGTGGTACTAAAATAAGTAAGATCATGCCTTGTGAACTTTTATTATATGATATATATCAAGGTCAGATGGTATTTCTCTCCCTGAGATCCTCCAGACAGAGTTTGGGACCCCTGTATCCACAGCATGTTACCATCATAACATGTGCTATATTGTAACTTACGTGTTATTTTTAACTGTTGTCAATTACATCATACTAAATGACTTCAGAAAGGGTATTTTGAACTTACAAAATTTTTAATTCAACTTTGCAGCTTTTATAACTTTATACTTTTTTCCTTCAGTTGTTCGATGTGCATAGTCAGAATTAACAGAATCCCCTATTTGGCATGCTTTGCGTGTTTTTGCTATAACTAATCTTCATTTACATGGTGGAATTTAATATTATATTCGGGTGGAGGAACTGAGGATATAAATTATGTTGATGTCTTAGAAAAAGCCTTTTTGGGAATTCAAGAGTAGATATAAGCTGTAAACCTTTGAAACATATCAGTAAAGATGATCCATTCGTTTACTGTTTTAGCTCATTAATTCGCCAAGGCTGGTGTTACTCGGAGCATGCCAAGACCTTTAGGGAAGTAGAATAACTAGGTCAGGAACATTTTGGAAAGATGATCAGAGAAACAACTGGCCAGTCCTCCCCAAAAGGAAAGGCCAGCAGACTAAAACAATATGTTCATAGAACAACGTTCATGCAGTGCTTTTAGGTGATGAGTATGGTGAGAGGGTTGTGGTAGTGACAATGTCCTAAATAAGAAAAGGTCTTCGGCCTCAAGGCAAGGATTGTTATTTTTTTGCTTATTTTTTATTGAGCTGTAACTGACAAATAAGTGGTATAAGTTTAAAATGATTTGACACATTGATATATTGCAGTGTGGTTACCATGGTGATATTAACCAGCATCCCCATTATGTCACATAATTATTTTTTTTGGGGGGGTGAAGATACTGTATTATATGCTTCAAAGTTGCTGAGAGACTAGATTTTAAAGGCAAGGTTTTTGAAGCAGGACCCTCTCCTAGGTCATGAAAAGCCATCAGGTAATACAGTGAGGATTAAAGACTTATTTAAATAAACAATTTGAGCAGAAAGAGGGTAAATGGAGGTTTTAACTCTTGCGAAAACTCATGGCCCTTTTCACGGCAAGTCTTACCAGATCTTGGGTAAAAAAAGAAATGACTTCAAGTTTCAATTGACCCACGAAGAAAAAGCTGCTGAATGTGGCTGAGACTTTGCTGTGTCAGAGACTTCGCTGTGTCAGAAACTTCAGCAAAAAGCTATACTGACAAAGATTTCAGCATCATATCTGGCATGAAATTAGGATAGGCCAAAGGATATTGGCCCTGCCCTTGTGGTGGATATAGTCTAATAGGAGATAGACTGTGAATAAAACAACGACGGTGCAATGCATTATGTTTAATAATAGAGCTATTAAAAATGCTTTGGTGGCACAGAAAACAGATTAATGTATCCATTTTCACCAAATTATTCCATTTTTTTCAGTTTTATTAATCCTATATAGACCATCTGAAGTCCTCATCCTGATAGAGAGATCCAAAGTGATTGTTCAGATAACTCATTTTACAAGCCTTTTCTCTAAGGAAAATCTCCCTTTTTTTCTAGATAACTGGATCGCTATGATTAAATAGCATTTCCCCATAATGAACTACATTATGTTCTGTTAAGTGACTTTCAACCTTAAAAATGAATTTATGAGAGGAAGTACTCACTTGAAATATAATAATTGTCTCTTTTTGATGTTTAATTGAGAATTTATGTTTTTAGTTTATGATGAGAAGAGTTTCCTTAAGAAGATATCGGTATCTTTGAAGAAAATGAATGAATCAGTAAGACATAGGCTTCCACTCTAAATTTTGCTTAGCTTTTTAAAGTATTAAATCAACAATGGTTATATATTATTTTTACTAGATTGATGTGAAATACCTTCTAATATTCAGTCTTTTATTTGGGCTATTTGATTCCTAATTTCTTACCATGTCTATAGTCTCTCTTATCTTCTTCTCCTTCCTTCCTTCCTTCCTTCCTTCCTTCCTTCCTTCCTTCCTTCCTTCCTTCCTTCCTTCTCTTTCTTTCGTTCCTCCTTTTTTGGTAATAATGCCATTTTATTGATATCTCCACTTTGTGCTTCTATTTCCATAAAATGTTCTTGGGTGAAGACTACTTGCTAATGTGGCCAATAGCATGGAACTGTTTTTTTTTTCCACCTGCACTTAAATTTTAAGTAATTTTTTTCTACATTTAATGTGGAGAACATGGAAAGTTATGACACATTCAGTCTTTATTTTCAGCAACATAAAACTTATCCTCCATAAATTGTAGCCAAACTACAGCTTTTCAAAACATGATTTTACACATATAAGGAGAATATCATGTTATAAAGAAAAACAAAACAATGTTTCAAAAATTCAAAATGCAGACAATACATTTATATATAGTATTCTTTAGTCTATTTCTCTATACAATTTTAATCTCTTATCCTCAAACTACTGCCATAAGTCTATAGTATTGTTGATATTTTATTTGCACAACTTTTGTTTCAAGCATCTTTAGCATCTAGTACATATACTTCACCCTAATTCTAGAAGCTGCTAATTTCCTGTCTCTAGAAAATCCATCTCTTGAATATCAACATATCTTTCTAAATGATTTTTAATAATTCTTGGTTAAACTGACAAAAGCTGTTGTCTCGTACACCATTCACAGACCACTTTTTTTCCTACAAAATACAATTTCCAAATGAGAAGTCATTAAAGAAATCCATAGAGAAGTAGCATGAGAACAAACTACTTACCTCCTTACCAAGAAACAAAGTAGAGAAAATAAAGTAGAACAAAACATCTTTTCAGCATCCCTCACATAGTTCATTCCATGGAAGCAGTTATCAGGCCCTTCCTTGGCTATTGAACAAACAACTTGATAAAACCAGTGTGAAAAGTTTTCATGTTGTTACAGTATTACCAATATCATCAGCTTCATATATTGTAACATAAACAATATCTCTGAATCATGATATGCTTTAGAAAAGAAAGAAAGTGGCTCTAAAATTCTAGGATAATTTTTTAAATAGTTGGATTTTCATAGCTACAGACAAAAGAATTGAAGAAAACACATATCTAAGTGATGATAAAGATATTGTTTAACACTAGAAAAACAACACCAAAGTGTAATTTCAATACTTTAACCATAGTTTTAGAGGCTAAGAAACAAAAATATGTTAAGAAATTACTTTATTTGCTAATTCTCTAATCACCCTTTGAGGTAGGTGTAACCTGACAAAGCACACAGTGCTGCAAAGTGGCAAAGATAGATTTCCAGCCCTTTGATTCCAAGTCCATGTTTGTTTATTTTAAATTATATTTTATCCTAATTTACAAGTCCTGTTTTGTGAACCAGTTTTTACTTATAGACTTTTATATAAAATTTCCAAGCATTATATTTATTGGTACATAATTTCTGTTTACTATTGCATTTACATTTCCATTTTAGATATATTGTTACTTTTAATTTTTTGTTTGGTAAATAATTTGCAAAATCTTGAAAATTCTTAATTTTTTCAGTCTGAAAGAAATAGTAAATATATGACAGATAGAAAATGAACAATTGAGATAGTAAAAGAGAAATGTTAAGACACAGAATGGGGAGATTAAAAAATAAAACTAATGGCATTTAAATAATCCAAAGATGTGGTAGCATTTAATATTTTAACTGTGCTCTTTTTACAAAAAATATTATTTTGTAGCTGTGATACCATTTTAGACATGTCTGCCTCTTCATAAATTGTGCACTTGAATTATTGAAAAATTAACACTCAATGTAGACCTTTTTTTCCTGCGTGTCTGTCTTATTGATATTTTTTTGTATGAATGATACACAATCTAACTCCAACGTGTTTAAGAACAAATGGATATTTACGGCTTCATATAACTAAATAGTGCCATGAGAAATAGTATTGGTTCTAGGTCCACGGCTTCTCGTTTTATCATTAGGTGTTGTGCTTGCTTGCTCCACGTTCATTTTCCTCCGTGTTAGAGAGACCCTCGGGCAGAGTCCTCACTGAGGAATCAACTTGCCTGCCAGTGGCTGAATGATTACATCCTATCTACTCAAGTTCAAGACTGGTATCCAGCTTAATTTGAACAGATTTCATTCCCTTGACCATCCCGAGCCAATGATTTATTTGCTCATACATTTATTCTAAATTTAGTATGTAAATCTACTCCTTACTTCACAGATACTCCTTATCCCCTTCCTTCCTTTATTTTTCATGTTATCACCATCATACACATGATTTTTATATTGATGTTATTTTATATAGTGGTAAATTGTGTATATATATATATGCAAATCAAATTTCTCTGTTGTTTTATTGTGTATTTCACCCAACCAGAATGTAAAGTCCATCTGGGAAGTATATTTAGTCTGATTCTTTTACTCACTGCTTTTTCTCCAGAACCCAGAAGAATGATGGCATATAGTTTCTGCTCAATGAATGAATGAATTTATTATTATCTACTCTGTACTGTATTCTAAATATTTGAGATATAACAGTGAACAGCACATCAAATATTCTGGTCTCATTGAGTTTATTTTCTAGTAGAAGTATACATGATAGATAGAGACGTAGATAAAATGTATACAACGTGTCAGGGAATTATAAGTGCTAAGAGGAAGTATGCTGTTTCTGGACGTCAAGAAGCATATTCATTGATGGGTATGGGCTAAGTCCTTCATTCTTCACTGACTATGTGTGAGGATAGCCTCAATCAAAGTTCCTTTCCTGAAAGACTGGAAGGGATGTTTCTGCTTAAAGTTTCTGGTATTAATTGCCAGAAGATATTGGAATAGATGTTAAGAAAGCAACAATAGCAAAGTCCACTGTAGCGTTATTTATGATCTTATTCTGTCACTCAACAAATGTTTACTGAGTGCCTCATATGCTCCTTAAACTTTTCTAGCCTTTAGAAATCATTAAATATCTTAGTCTACTTTCCCAGGAGGCAGAAGCTAAAGAAAGATCCAGTGATTTAGAGAACAGAGTCTCAGACAACAGAAGCAAGGAGGGAAAGTAAAGAAAGCCAACATGAACGTGACTCCCACATTGTATCAAGCATCTGAAAACCATTCCAGTAACTATTTCTCAGGACTTCCTTGCTGTGTTAGAAAAGGAGGACATCTTCAGGATTTCTTCTACCCTTGGTACCAGATTGCCTCCCATCACTCCACCCCCAACTCCACTCAACCTTATAGCACCCCATATAATCCCACACTTTCAGGAAATCATTCTGGAAACAAAGCAATAGAGAAGCTCTGGAGCAGGATATAAGAGGAGTGTAGCATGGACAAAGTGGGTCACTACTCAGTCATGTAAAAGTGAATTTGGTTAGAGGCCACACAGACCATGCTGAAGCTGGCACTGGGTCAAGTCACACGAGACTTGGATATGATAAGGCAAATAGGATATAAAATAACTTCAAAAAGAAGAAACATTCCTATTTACATGGAGTCGATAGTCTCAAGGACAGACAACATACCATCAATACTATAAATAAATACATTCTGCAATATGCTGGTAACTGTGTTGACTGATAGAATAAAATGAACTTATATTTGGCCATAATTTGGGTTCAGTCTTCTAAGTTCTCAAATAGCAAAATACCTAATAAATTTAACTTTTGGCAAGTTGTTTGCATGTCAAAGTTTATTTGCAACCTTTGCTGTCAGTAAATTTGATTGTAACTCTTATCTTCTCAGCATGCCTTTTTCAAATTTGGACATAAGTTGTCTTGCCCCAGGCTTGCTAGGCTAAATACATAGGCCTCTCTATATTTGCACTCTACCTTTTCCAATACTTCACTTCTAATAATTGTATACAATTTGCCCCCTAATGTTCACTGTCATCTGCCTTTTAAAATCTTTTTGATGAAAGCAAGTTGAATAAAATCTCTAGTTGTGTGATAAGAGAACAAATTTCTTTTCTTTAGCAATAATTATAAGTGAAAATCTATGATTCTTATGTATTTATGTAATAAAAATTAGTATGGCATAGTCTAGAATGTACTGAGATTGTGTTTGTACTTTGTTGATAGCCACCTTGCATTTATGAAGTTGAAAACATACAGCTGAGCTAAATTGTTCCAAAAGAATGAAAGGTAATGGAAGGTGATATCCAGATATTTCTAATGATTTTCAAAATGAAATCTAGAATATATGTGTGTGTGCATGTGTGTGTGTGTGTATCTCACATCTTCTTCATCCATTCATGTGTTGATGGACACTTAGGTTGCATCCCTATCTTGGCTATTGTAAATAATGCTGCCATGAACATTAGTGTGCATGTATCTTTTTGAATTAGTGTTTTCATTTTCTTTGGATATATACCTAGCAGTAAGTGGAATAGCTGGATGATATGGTAGTTCTATTATTTTTTTTTTTTTGAGAAACTTCCATACTGTTTTCCACAGTGGCTGCACCAATTTACATTCCTACCAACAGTGTATGAGGTTCTCTTTTCTTCATGTCCTCACCAACAACTGTTATTTGCGGTCTTTTTGATAATAGCCGTTCTGACAGGTGTAAGGTGATAGGAGACAAGTGTAAGGTGTAGCATGATCTTGTTGTGGTTTTGATTTGCATTTCTCTTATGATTAGTGAAGCTGAGCATCTTTGCATATGCTTGTTGGTCTTTTATTTTTAAATGTCTGTCTCATTAATTCTAATTATAACTGAAATCAGACTATATGCAGATTTAAATCCTTCAGTCACTCCATGTTTGGACTTCCTATCACTCCCTCCTTTCTCCCTTAACAATTTTAGACTTTTTGTTTCATCAGTTCTAAAGTTCAATTTCCAACATAAGAGAATTACTTGTCCTGCTGGCCTCCTGTCTTATCCATCTAGTAGAGCCACAAACCCTAGCACAACTGGACTGTCTACACTCTTTACATTAATATCCAGGAGTCTGAGTACTGCTAGAGAAAATCTTAAATCATGCAGACTTGGTCCACTGTACTTACATGCGCCCTCCTTATCTAAGCCTCAGTGCAGCCTGGACATTCTTCTATATTTCCTACTCATTATTTTAAACCAATTGTATTTCTATCCAGACATGTGATCTGACCATTGCCCACTCCATCTGAGATAATGGCTTTGTCTTTTACTCCACAGAGAAAATAGAAATTATCTGAAAATCATCTCTCAGAAATTTTTTTACCCTACCCAGATAAATAAAAATATATTCACTCACCGTATTTCTTCCCCTTCTATTTGAAGGAAAGCTATAATCTTCCTTCTATCTCAGATGAATCACTTTACCAGGAAACTAGATTCCCTCCTTCCCGAATTTGTCAAACCCATTTCTTCTAGTCTTTACTACTTATCCTTTCATCTCATTATATAAATATGTTTAAGCCTCTCTAGTTATACATAATAAAAATAAGTATAAGACCAAAAAATTTTCACTTCTGATCTGTATTTCCTTCTACCTAATCATGTCCCTGGCCAGTTTTAATACTCAAACTGCCTGAGAGTGTTACCTACCATGCATCATTCCACTATAATAGTGGAATGTCTCCCTTTTACTCTTCAACCATATTCAATCTGGTGTCTACCAATATCACTCTAGTAAAAGACCTCTCATAGGTACAGAGAACAAACAAGTGATTGCCAGAGAGGAGGGAGGTGGAGAGATAGATGAAATAGCTGAAGGCAATTAAGAGGTACAAACTACCAGTTATAAGGTAAGTCACAGAGATGGAATGTACAACACAGGGAATATCATTGATAGTATTATAATTACTTTGGTGTATAATCTATAAAAATATCAAATCACCATGTTGTACACCTGAAACTAATACAATAGTGTAGGTCAATTATACTTCAATTAAAAAAAAAAAAAACTTTCATGAAGCACTCTTACGATCTTGTGACTAAACCCAAGCAAAGACTGTTTATCTTATGTTGTTTAGCCTCTAAGGATATCTGATTCTATTGACTTACCCTGCTTTTCTGAAATAACTCTTTCTTTACATCTATAGCGCAGAATCTCACACTTTTTCTCCCATCATGAGGGCTGCTCTTCAGCCATATTTTGAGTGCCTTTTAAATTCTAGCTATCATTTAAATATAAGTGTTTTTCAGAATCTATTATTGGGTTTTTATCCTACACAATTTCCTTGGCAGACTCAACAATTGTTATATCTTAATTATCACAGTTAAGCTGATGATATATATTTCTAACACAGTTGTCTCTCTTGAGATTTAGATGTTATATCCAAGTGTCTGCTAAATATTTCTCTTTGAATGGCTGAAGTTACACATATACAAATCTGCCCTTACTCCTCTGCACTCCATCTTGATGCCTCACATGTCTATGTGACTTTTCCCTACAGATTCACCTCTGTTACTCAGTCATAAATTTAGATATTGCTTTTGATTTCATCCTCTTCCCCCTCAGATCCAACAAATTACTTCATTTCATTTAATTCTATATCTTAGCTACCTCTGCTGTTTTTCATGTAGTCATTGTTCTAGTTAGTCATTCCTTCCCTTTCTTATTTACTGTAACATCTCTCTACATTTCTTTTTCTCTTTGTTTGTTTTCCCTCCTTTCTTACCCCATTTTTAATCAGGAAAAGATATATTACTGCATGATAAAAAGCAACACTGGTTTCTCACTGATATAAATCAATAAAGGCTTATTCCTCATCTGTGCTTTCTATTTATCTTGTATTTGTGTGACACCCAGATCTTTGTAATCCTTCTTTCAGAGCATAAGATGGTAAAGACTCCAACTCCTCACATATCGTTATTCTGTAGAAGGAAGGTGAATATAGATGATCAGGCACTGCCTCTGTCAGGTTTTTGTCCAACAGCCACACATACCACTTGTGGCCCCGGTGACTCACTTGGCCAAAACTAACATCTACTGAGTGGTGAAGTGCAGTCCTCCAATGTGAGCTTTGTTTTTCAACAATGAAGTAGGTCTAACTTCTTTTTTTAATATTTTTTTGTTGAGGTAACTCGTGTATAGTACTGTATAAGTTCCATGTGTACTTCATTATATTCCACTTCTATATACCATACAGCATGCTCACCACCAAAAATTTTGTTTCCATTCATCAGCATACATCACTCCCCACCCTCCCCACCCTGCCTGCTTCCCCTCTGGTAAGCAGCACTCAGTTCTCTGTATCTAATATGTTTTATTTACCTATACTTGCTTGCTTATTTTTTATATTCCAAATATACAAATAACTCATATAACTCAACAACATGAAAACAAACAGCCTGATTAGAAAATGGGCAGAGGAGCTGAATAGACATTTTGCAAAGGAGACATACAGACCAACAGGCACATCAAAAGATGCTCACCATGGATAATCATTAGAGAAATGCAAATCAAAACCACAATGAGGTATCACCTCACACCTGTCAGAATGGTCATCATCAAAAATGCAAGAAATAATAAGCGTTGTTGAAGATGTGGAGAAAAGGGTACCCTCATATACTGTTGGTCGGAATGTAAATTGGTGCAGGCACTATAGAAAACAGTATGGATATTCCTCAAAATATTTAGAACTACCATATGACCCAGTTATCCCACTTTGGGGTATTTATCCAAATAATTCTAAAACACTAATTCAAAAAGATATATGTCCCCTATGTTCATCACAGCATTATTTACAATAGCCAAGTTATGGAAACAACCTAAGTGTCCATCAAGGAATAAATGGATAAGGAAGATGGAGTATATATGGAATACTACTTAGTCATGAAGAGATGAAATCTTGTCACATGCGACAACATGGATGGATGTTAAGAATATTATGCTAAGTGAAATAAGTCAGAAAGACCGTATAATTCTGACTTCTTTATGCACTAGTGTAAAGCCTCACCAAACACAAGAGCAATGATGCAAAAGACTACTTAGTCACAGAATCAAGTTTAAAGTCTGAGATCTCCAGGAGATTTAAGAAACGTATAAACTGAAATGTAAGGATGTTTGTACAAACAAACTACAATGGTAGGATGGGATATATAATAATTAAAATACCCCAAACCTTTCCTGATTCATAGATGATAAGAATAGATAGTTCACAACAGGCAGAGGATTACAGAAATTCTGAAATCGTCTGGGGTAGTGAATATTTCTTTTTTTTGGCCCTAATTCTGCTCCCAACATGTAGCTTGCTTATCTAATACCTTAATTTGAACCTTCCCTGAAGGCTAAGTTTAAATTATTCTTTCCAACTATAAAACTATTTTATCTTTAACTATTAGAGTTAAGGATAGTTGCCTCTTTGAATCTTAAAGGTCTCTATTCTTTTCATTCCTGTTTGCTAATTGGCTAATTATTTTTTGCACCCAACTTCTATTTGAATTTCTTGCCAACCACAGCTAACAGAAGCCCTTATACTTTTAAACTTTGATTTCTGAATTAATGTAACTCTCCAAATTAATGCTTTAAAATAATCCTCAGAAACAAATTCCTGCAAACAAGTAATAAAATGGTTTCTCCTGAGAGCATAGCCTGCCATGTTTTCCCTCTTGAACATCCGTTTTCTTGCTGCCTACTGCCCACGTCTTAAGATAATCCTACAGATGTCTGCACCAGCACACTAACTTCTGGCCCACATGGTTTTACATGGGGATTTACACTCACAGATTCTCCAAAAGTCAGGAGCGTCACAATCAATGGCGAGGGAACAGAAAGAGGACACTTGTGCCACGAATCTTAAAAGATTTCCACTGGCAAGTGGATGGTCTTTCCACTCAGACGGCATTGTCAGGGAGTACAGCCCTACAGTATTTCTAGAGAAGGAGAACCCAACATAGTAGTGAACAGTACTGATGATCACAAAACCTTCTTTGATACAGTTTTCTACACTATGATCAAACTGATTTTTTTTTAAAATATACATTTTCAACATTACCTGAACCATACTATCGCTAATTTGGAAAGACAGGTTGCAGGACTATACATCATTTCAAGCTTGAACTCTTTCAAGTAGTCAACACTGCCTCTCAAAACCTTTGCTTCTTCTTTATGGAGCATCTATTAAGAACCAAATCCTGTATCCAATGTGGCCATGAACGTCCTTATGTAATCCTCACACCTTGAAAGAGAGGGGCTAATATTCCCACTCCACAAGGACTTGAAAGATATATATAAATGCCACATAGATGTCTTCTGCTATCACATGTATAGTAATAAAGGAAGCACTGTATAGAAGTTTTCTTGAAAAAAAAATCTCTATGTCAGATATTTGAGAAGAATATTTCTGACTATTTTGTATGAATTTCTTAAAATATTATATGTCTGCTCTTTTAAAGTGCTTGCCACTCAAAGTAGTATTAAAATAAGATCAAGCTGGCTGTGCAAATGATGCATATTGTATGAAATATTCCAATCTATTCCGGATATAGCTGAACAACTTCAGTTTATGGTAATAACCAGTGAAAGAGAAAGAGACTCACCTACAGAATCTGGGCTCAGGCAATACATTGTTTATATAAAGACAAAAATCACTTGACATTTCGGCTTAATAGTGTTCTCCTAAGTTTCACTGTTACAGTGTTCCCCTGAAATTTTTACTTAGAGTCTCTGTTGCCAACATTAAGATATAGATTTTTCTTCCCAACCATTCATTCTCTAAACTATTGTTAGTCCCACAATAAAAATGTCCTTAATGTAACGGGGTGTCATTGTACTTTACATTAGGTGGAGTAGATTCTACTTGGTTTCTACAAAATAAATTACTTTTCTCCATTCCAATTTCTGAACCACTTTGCGGAAGAAATATTTGAATTCATCAATTTTAGAGAGACATTGAATCATCCTTCAAGCAATATATGATGACATTTTGAGCACAAATATCAAGATTATTATTTTTAAAATTAAATATTACCTGAGTGTTTAAAGTGGCTGAGGAGCATATTAATATTAAATATTATTTCTGACATTTAAAAAGGTCAAATATGCTGCTGTTATACAAAAACTATTAGGAGAAACATCAAATTATTACAATCATTCTAAACACTAATTTGGTTCAAAAGTTAACATTTAGAGAGTTTGGACTCAATATTTCTTCTCAATGAAGGTCAACATAATTTCACTGTTCAAGTTTTATCCAAAAAAATTTCACTCAACTTGAAAACACTAATTTAATATCAGCATTGACTTTCACTGTAATTCTTAGTGAACATTTTAATTTTTCCTGGCTGACTACTGTCGCCGGGAGCGTGGAGTATAATTTTTTTCAATAACTTTTCAACTTTCATCTAACTCTTCTACAAAGCATAATCCTTGAGCACCAAATGTAGCTGTACAAACTATGAGGTTGAGAAGGATGTTTGCTTCTTTGTAACTGAAAGAACAAACTTCACTCCACTTTTCACCAGTGACTGAATAGAGGACTAGACCTTGAACAAAAATCCAGCTTTGCTCCCTAGAATCAGCTGCCTAAGATTTCAAACTCTTTCTACTTATGGACTTTCATAGAATAGAATGTCTTTTGAATTAAAGGAATAATCACAGGGCCAAGGAGACTTTGGATGGATTTTCTGCATCTCTGTTTTCTCTTCTGTATATTGAGTCAATAGTTACCTTACTGCTTACTTAATCTTACTTCATTCTCTTCTCTTTGTAAATTCTCATTTTCTTTATTTACTCAGTTTTGTTCTCTAGAAGAAATTTTTCAATTGTGATATACCCATCCTCAGGAGTACTTCATATCTCTAAGGTCGTTAAAAGTTTACATGTGACCAACTGTATGTCAGTTCAGATAAGCCAGAAGACTGGGATATTTTATGTATGGAATATGTGGTTATATCAAAGTATTCAACACACCTTTCTTTTACATGTCTTCTTTTCCCATTCTATTTTCTTTCTTTAAATAATGATTTGCTTTTGAGAAGCTTCCAGAAACTATTAGTCTGGTTAGTAAAAGCCCTGGAGATTTTCAATGTGCTAACTACTGCATCTCTCTTCTACAAAACAAAGAATTTTTTGACTTTCTTTATATCATTTCATTCTGACAGCATCCCCATATATTAGAGAGCATCCTCATCTCCTATATACTAGTAAAAAGGGAACCTCCAATAGATAACACATATTGTTCAAATTTAAATAGCTAATAAATATCTGAACTAAATTTGAAACAGAAATCATAAAACACTATCTTTTCAAGTACTCCTTAGGAATGATTATTTGAAAATTTACATAACATCTTTTTCTAGTCTCCTTGGATTCAAGTGTCAATAAATTCAAGGAGGCTGCAGAACAAGCATTTGGACCCATTTCACTATAGGTAAAAAGAAGTTTAGAATATCTGCAGATCTTAGGACCATTCTGCTGCTAGAATGGATTAGCCAAATGTTCTGTTGTTGTTGCCCACAAACAGAAAAAGGGTGGGTATTCTGACCCCCACATATCACTGTATTATTTTTACACTTTTCAGAAACTCACAAAAATGGAATAGACTGGTTTCTCCATGACCCTCATTCTTCATTTATAGATATATTATCTTCAAGTGGTGATATATACAGCAAGATGTCATGAAAAAACTTTGCTACTAAACATCACTTTTTTTTACTATCTTTTTCTGTTTGTCTAGCTGCTAAAAGCCTTCTAAGTTCCTACATTCTATTTCCAGAATTGCTGCAGGTTAATTTTACTTTCTTTTGCCCTTTATGATATAATTTCCTAGTTTTAGAACCTCTTTTCTCTCTTTAATACGGCTCATTCTTGGTCGCTCTGATCATTACATAGTGCATATATGATTTTCAGTAATTTAAGCCTTTATTTCTATAAAGTGGGGAGAGTTGTGTTCTTTGATTCTGCAAACCAAACTTCTTTTCCACAGCCCAGAAATTTACCATAAGGTTGCAAGTGTCACACCTTCCCCATGGCTCAAATCTGAAAGAAGGGCAGACTTTTTCAGAAGGGAAGAGGTTACCAGATTCTTCTCAGGGGCAGACTCAAACACTCGGGTTTTCCGATTACCTGGGGACAAATACTCTACATTTTTCAAAATGTTACCCTTAATATTTCAACTTTTTTGAAAACAGATATTCTCAGTCTATCTGTGATTCATTCACATGTATATTTCTCTGCTTTCCTTTAATGAATATTGAGCCTCCTGAAAATAAATATCAATACATTTGTTTTTCTGAGTTTGCCTGCAGGAGCAATCTTTTCAGGGTGAATTGCATATTCAAGTTTCCAGCTGCTTTCAATCCATCTAGGATTAACCAGAATTTACCTGTTTACAACAAATGGAATAGATATTGGGTATTTGATCAAGGACAGTCCTCAGGCCTTATAGTCTTTTCTATGTGTTGAAATTTAATGTCATTTAACCTCTGGGAGTGGAGCACAAGCTTTCTTCTAGACCAGATTTTTCTAATTTATAGAGGAAGCTTTTTGAATGAAATGGAGCTGCAAGGCTGGTTTTTATTTGTTTTGGCTCAAAATGTTTGCATTTTTATACCACTTGCTTGCCCCAGGGCTCCACAGAATAGGTGATTTTTACAGATCGGAAAAATAAATCAATCGATATGAGAATTTGTTGGTCTGTATTTTCTATTAGTATAACAATCTCTTCTCTCCTGGGACATCTTCTACAAACTCAGTTAATAAAGGAGAAGCCTTGCAGTGTTTTAAATTGCGGTTATACTACAGATAAATAAATATACCCAACAACCCTACATCAGTCTTATTTTAATGAAACATGGGAATGAACAGAGAAGACTAAAGTGCTAATAGCAAAACCCACATAATCTTAAGTAGTGTGTTGTTTTTGTGATTGTTATTAATGTTATTTTTAAGAATATTATGGTGACAAGATTTTCTCAACTTATATCTTTCCATTAATGAAGGGATCTAGGAGGATATATTATATCTGAGGAAGTAGAAAAGGACAGAAAGGAAAGAAAATGGGTGAGGAAAAGGTGTGATTTATGTAAGAAAAAGGGAAAATACTCTTCAGATATGGAATAGATGACCTTATGAAAATTTACTGTTTAATATACAGCATTTCCCACATTAAAAGTCTGAAGAAAAATCTGACTGAAAAGAGTTGAGGTCAAGAAGTATAACACTGCTTTTACTAATGCTTAAAATATTTAAAATAAATAATCAAATACTTTTTAATTAAAAATGGATATAACATCTGGTGAAATTTAAAAGTCTTGATTTAAATATAAATAATTTTTAAGATTTTATGAGATTAATTTAAATAATGAAAGTGAAAGTAGCACTGGAATTGGCACACAGTGGGTATGCAATAATTGTGAGGTTAATGTATCAGGGGATAAAATTTAAAGACAACATATGTAAAAAATAACTGTGTTCAATATGAACCAAAAAAACTGATTAGGATTCTTTTCTAACATTTATAATTCATACAACTTAATGCAAATCATTTAATTTTCTAGGTCCCAGTTTCTTAATCTAAAAGAAGTTGGCATATTAGTATTAAACTTGGTAAACTTGCAAAGTCATTGTGACAATACAATTTAGTTGTTTTTTTTTTTTTTAATTATTTTTGGGGGGGGTACACCAAGTTCAATCATCTGTTTTTATACACATATCCCCGTATTCCCTCCCTTCCTTGACTCCCCCCACCTCGAGTCCCCCCCACCCTCCCCGCCCCAGTCCTCTAAGGCATCTTCCATCCTCGAGTTGGACTCCCTTTGTTATACAACAACTTCCCACTGACTATTTTACAGTTGGTAGTATATATATGTCTGTGCTACTCTCTCGCTTCATCGCAGATACAGAGAATGGACTGGAGAACTCGAGGGAAACTGAGACAATTTAGTTTTAAAGTGAACAAATTCATTCCTTCATCTAATTTGTATTGGGCATGCATAAACTTTGTTCGAGCTGTGGACTAGTCACAAGGAAGATAAGAAGACTCTGCCCACAAAGAGATGGATAATGTTAACAGAGAGACCAAACACAAAAGGACAGTGATCAGAATATATGTAAAAACGGAGCTACGACCTCTACAGCAACGATTTCAGTAAACCAAATTAAATCTCTAGAGCTATTGACCACAAATGGTCAAAACTTGGTTAGTAATTGCCAGCTTCTGTAATTTTTGCCCTCGCTTTTAAACCAGGATCAATCAAAGAAAGCCAGATATGCTCCCCAAACCAATCACATAGGCTGCCTCGGTGATTGGCCCACCTGCAGCTTTCCCAGCCAACAACCTCCAATCAGAGCCGATGTGAAGCCTTCCCTTTGTTCACCATGAAGAGTCCACACTCCCCTGCCTCCCTTTGAGTCTCTGCCAAATGGAATTGATGAGGGCTGCCTTCCCTGCAAGCTCTGAATGAGTGTCCTCGCTCTGCTTTTTCTCCTTTGAGTGGTCTTCGTTTATTTCCACATTACATAAAAAGCCATATCTTATACCAATACCTGAGCAGTGATGGGGGGAATTTGTTATTGTGTACAGTATGGGAGACAATGGTGGATAGTGACCTTTATAAGGGAACTGAGGAGAGTTAAAAGGCAACTGAGGACTTTAAAAAGTTAAAGTTAAAAGGAAACTGCAGAAAGTTAAAAGCAACCCCAGTATATAAAGATATTGAAAGTCATCACTCTTAAACTTACAATGAGGGAAAAACTGGACAAAATGAAAATTGATTATTTTTCTTGGACTGCTGCAGGAAGACATGTAGTATCCCCAAATGTGCAGGATCTGGTGCATAGAAAGAGAGATTGCACCCATGATTTATTTACTAAGAACAGAGGCCACTGGGTGTCATAGGTGGTAGGAACACTTCAATGGTAGTTTTGACAAATTGCTGAAGACTGTGTGTGGACTAACATGAGAGATACAAGCTCCCACAATCTCAGAGTTCTACCAGGCTTGGATTCAGGAAAAGTCTCCTTGTGATCCAAGGAGGCAGAGCAGGAAAAGGGCCACTTGTAAACCATGCCCAGTCTTCCCCATAGCGAATGCCTACTCTGTGGTGGAAAGGGCTTTGCCAGAGCACAAAAGAACCGGACAAATTTGTCCCAGATATTGCGATTCCCAGACAGGGGGTGTAAAATAACTATGATTAACATATTAAGTTCTCTAATGAGAAAAAGTAAACAGCATGCAAAAGAGATGGGTACTGTAAGCAGAAAGATGGAAATTCTAAGAAAGAATAAAAAGGAAATGCTAGAAATCAAAACCACCGTAAGAAGAATAAAGAGTACCTTTGATGGATACATCAGGTGCTGCAAAAAGACCAGGCTAAGAAATTTCCAAGACTGAAACTTAAGAAAGAGGAAAAGAAAGGGGAAAAAACACAGAATGGGACCTGCGGCAACTGTGAGACAATGCAAAATGTTGCAAAATGCAAATTTTGAGATTTGTCCTTTAAAAATCTGTAAAGTTATCAGGCAAAAAACTATTCAGAGCATTATAGGCAGAATGACCAGCATACATGCACAAAAAGTCATGGAATTTGGAGAAGATCTGGCACATAGAGGGAAGAATTTACAGTTTAATGTAACTATAATATAGAATATGTGGGAAGAGCAGAAACTGATGCTAAGGAACCGGTTGTAAATTGTTCCATACACCATGTTCTTAAGTTCAGACTTCCATCTGAGGGCACCATAGAGGTAGTGTATGTCATGCAGCTTAGCAGCATGAATTGATTTAAGTTTTGGGAAATAAGCTTTTGAGGCAGCTGAACTATGGGAGTAAACAGAATAATCTGAGTATGTGTTTTTGTCTTTGTTTTTGTTTTGTTTTTTGGTTCTTTTTTTTTTAAGCTCTTTATTGGAATATAATTGCTTTACACTGTTGTGTCAGCTTTTGCTGTACAACAAAGTGAATCAGCTGTATTTATACATATATCCCCATATGCCCTCCCTCCCATGACTCCCTCCCACCCTCCCTATCCCAGCCCTCTAAGTCATCACCCATCATCGAGTTGATCTCCCTGTGTTATGCAGCAGCTTCCCACTAGCTATCTATTTTACATTTGGTCATGTATATATGCCAGTGCTGTACTCTCTCACTTCGTCCCAGCTTCCACTTCACGGCACTGCCCCACCCCATGTCCTCAAGTCCGTTCTCTACATCTGCATCTTTATCTTGCCCTGTCACTGGGTTCATCAGCACCATTATTTTAGATTCCGTATATATGAGTTAGCATCCGGTATTTGTTTTTTCTCTTTCTGGCTTATTTCACTCTGTATGACAGTCTGTGGGCCCATTCACCTCACTAAACATAACTCAATTTCATTCCTTTTTACGTTTTTTGGTTCTTTAAGAAAGAAGGAGGGATCGAGATGTATGAACATCAAGATGGTCCTACTGTTTTCTATCTCCTTTACTCTCCTCCCATAACCCTTCTTGAAATGGCAAGAACTTCAGAGCTGAGACGAGTATCCTGTGTGGGCATCAATAGCCTGGGCATGAATCCTCTCCACATGAGGGCACAGTGTTCACTTCTCGCGTGCTTGTGCTGCTTGGGGTTGGGAGGCAGGTGGAATTCTTCGCTTCTAGTGGAAAACACTGTGTAATATTATTTTTATTCATAAGTTGTCTTTTCTGTTACTATTATGGTAGTTTTATCTATACATGCAATTACTGTTAAGTGACATTCATCCCAATATCATTGTCTAAGGGAAGCATGCTATGATCTCTCCAAATAGAGGTAATCATCCCTGTGCTGGGCTAACTCTGTATATAGATCTCCTTTTATTCTTGCCCTCATTACCCTGTGAAATAGAAACATGTCTTCCCAATTAGACTATGAATAATAGGAGCACATTGTCAGAACCAGTCATGGCACATAAAAAAAAAGCTGACCCCTAAAATGTTGGTTGAAAATTATAATCATAAATATCTAAAGTATAAATTGTATTATTTATAATACCAATAATTTACAATTATAAATATTTAAATAAAAGTATACTGGGATATACTTTTTGGCTATTATAATAGTTTGTGTCTGATTACAAGTATCTGAAATTTAAGTTGATTAAATATATTGAAGATTATTAAGAATTGATACAAGTACCATATAGTTCTTAGGCACATAAATATCAGGGAAACAAGGGTGAAGTAACAATACAATGGCCTCTATAGGTTTCTGCATCTAAAAGAAGGGGTTAGGGAAGATGTCTATACATTTCCATGCTATGATCAACATACATTCTAGAGAATAATTCCTCTGTTGTGGTATATTAGCATATGCAATTTCCAGCATGTAGCTGTTCCTCCATATTTTTCTTCCATTCAAAAAAGCATATCAGAATGCAAAGGAAAAAGTTTGAGGTTATTATAGAAATAAACTCATTTCTGATCTAATCTATACTGCTAAGAGTAAGTCAGAGAAATTCAGAAATTTAATTATTATTAGTAACAACTTAATTACAACACTACAAAACTAATGGTGATGCACAAGTATCTAATAACACCATTGTTGAAAATCTCTATGTTACTTTCTGTTTAATTTTGGAAGAAGTACAATTATGTATTATAAACATTAATTGTAAATATAGCAAAATTTCATTATATATATAATCTGATAACAGATTCTTTCAAGCTCATAAGGTTGTTTTAGTTATTGAAATAATCAATGTGTAATGATTTTCAGTGTACCTGGTACACTCTGAGAAATTAATAAATCTTTACCATTCTGCTAACTATAAACAATAATATGTGCTTTATGAAATGCATTTACATGCACTATTTTAACTGAGACAGATAAGTAGGTTTTTATCCTTGAGTTACTTATAAGGAAAAGTTAGAAAAATTATTTGTTGAATATCTTTATCTATTCAATATAGAGACAGCATAGCATAGTGATAAATTCAGACTCATTCTAAAGTTGAATTGTCCGTTTCCCAGCTCTGCCACTCATCAAATGAATGCCCTCAGCTACTTTATCGAATTTCTTCATTCCTTATGTTCCTGATGATAACAAGTCACTTATATGTGTTCATTAAATAAATAAAACATGAAATAAATAAAATAGGAAAAATGGTAGTTTGGGACATTCTTATTAAGCAACCAAATTTACTTACCACCTATGCTTGTTACTGAATCTGCTGCTTCCAAGTTGTCATAATAAAGCACTGCCTCATTCTAATAGCTAAGGATCTTTTTTCTTTCACCTGAAACTACAGAGAGCATTTTTTTTGTAGACTTAGGTCTCAGTGGTATAGCTCCAAAGTAGCACAAATCAAGAGTAACTTCAGGTTTCCATGAGAGCCAATATGGAAGCTAGACGCATCTAAAGGACCATATGCCCAGGCAAGTTGTTTGCTTTCCGATTTCCCTGAGGATCAAGGTGTTCTGTAATACATAGTCTCTCTGTAAGAAATGCACAATTGCCCCTACCCAATATAGAATCAACTGGATTCCACAGGAAAATTTTCTCATATTCTGTCATTGAAATCCCCACTTGAATTTTTGTTTATTTATTTTCCTCATGAAAGTCTCTATGGGTCTCAGAAACATTATTCAAAATCACCACCCTTTTAATTTTGCCCAGATCTCACCTGTATCTCCAAAGTGTTGGAAATATTAGATCCGCTTTTTAATGCAACTCGTAATCTTTTCTCTCAATATTATTTACTGTCTCAAAAAGATGATTAAGACAGATTAGTGATAGAGTCACTGACACTTTTTTGTCAAACATTTTTCTGACAAACTTGGAAATTCTGAATAGACTTGGACCAGGAGCAGGAACATTGCAAACATCATTTTTGGCAATGAGGGAAAAGAGAAGATGATGGTGAAACAATCAGAGTTCTGAGAACATAAGCAATATGGTTCATGGATTTGGTAATTCTATTCACCTCCATCTCAACTTCAATTATTTTGACTAAGTTTAGGATAATTCCAAATTGTTACTTTGTTTCAATAAAACCATGTTTTACTTATCCAAAAGAATGTCCTGTAACCTATAAATATTTATATTATCATAATAATTAAATGAGAAAATTATACTAATGAAGGTCTGATTTTAACAGAAACATACAGAATAAAACTATATTTTTACTTTAGAAATGTGATATAATGAACATTTTGACTTCCCTGTGTGGACAAGTATTAATTCTTATGTTATGATGATGTTATGAGCTGAAGTCAGTCTATCTCTTTACTGTATAATTTGTAAAAGCATTTCAGACTCTCTGAATGTTTTAAAGTAGTTAATTTTTTATAGAAGAAAGAGTTACTTTACTTTGCATTTTCTTAAATGCAATGAAGTTATCAAGAACCATTAAGTAAAGTCAGGAAGGCAGATTAAATGTACTAAGTATTAAGGCTATAAAGGAAATGTGCTAATGTTAATGTGTCCTTCACAAGAGGCAAATTGCATGATTTCGAAAATACAGTGAAAATTTGTATTGGGATTAGTGAAGCTAAACCCAGTTTCCTGGATAGGATTCAGATAAGATCACTATATTCTTTCTCCTTATGTCCTTATAGAAGTTTTATTTGGGTAGTATTATATCTCATCTACTTGTCTTATTTTTTTTCTATTTTCTATTCATCTGGTGATAAAATTTAAGAAGTCTCCGTTAACCTTTAGTTCATCTTGGTTTTCTTCTGTGTATCTAGGAATTTATCTGGTCGAATGGGGGTTACATTCAGTAATTGTATTGGGCACTTTTTTTTTTCTTATAGCCTCAGCTTTTACAAACTAAAAGAGCAAGCAAAGAAGTTTTTTGATGACCAAGGTAATAACAAAACTTGATCTCTGAGAATTTTTTTTTTAGCCATGTACTTTTTAACAATAGTAGACACAGGAGGAAATTTTATTAATAAGATCTGCGATTACAACTCAAGATAAACAATTCAAACTTTATAATTGGTTGTCAGTCATGTCATGCATTACACCAGGGTAAGTCCATTGACTTATTTTTGTTATTTGTATAATGATAACAAGAAGGTACCCTAGACAGTGAATTTGGGAGTCATTACTGCAATTCTGGTAAGAAACAATAACCTTTTCTTCTGACTTCTGCCTTATACCTTCACCAGAGCCATGCTGTAATCACCTCAACATGCATCACCTGTTGTGTCTTACTGCTGCATAATATAATAGGAAGTAACAACTGAACAATCTGATGAGCTAATTAGAGTTCTGAGGAGCTCAGCTAATACTTACAGTCCCCTTTGTCACTTGGAATCACACTTGCCTCTGGGCCCAAAGGTTGAAGTTTCACATCTTACAACATTACATTGATTCAGATTTTGTTTACTGTCAGAGGAACAGAGCTCAACCTGTTCTGCAACATTTAAAAATCACTTTTCTTTGCACAGAAATGCTTATACAATTTCCAACAAAAATAAAAAGTAAACTGAAATGCTAATACCAATGTCAATATTCCCTCTTTTGCGAAATTATGTATACTGTGTTTAAAAATTACTTAATAGGAGACAAACTTCACTGTTAGGGCCAATAAGTAGAACATGTTGGCACTTAAATCTTACTACCAATTCATTTAAATTTTGTTATATTTCTCTGTTTTAGAAAAAAGATAATTTGTAAGGTATGACTAACATGTTGGTAAAATCATTATAACAAGGACTCAAATTCTGACACTTTAAATGAAAGCTTTAACACCAGGAGGCAATGAAAAGAGAGATGAGTCAGTTCCCAGTTCCTGTGTGTTTTAGTGTCTTCTTTTAATTATATGTTTCCTCGCCTGGGTCTTTCTGCCATCATGGACTGTGGAAATAACCACCTGGGGAAAAAAAAGAAAAAAGAAACGTAGCTACAGAATAGGGCTACAATATTTACTGACATTCATTACAACCTGGAATATAACTTCTCGGTTAATATATACTTCTGCAAGTTTTGGTGGGAAATGAAAGCTCTTGGTGATGAGGGGAAGCTGAATACATCACCCCAGAATGTGTCACTTTGGCATGTGGATTATTTTGAGCTGGAGACAGTAAGGGCCCAGCAGACTCAGGAAGAGCTTTTCATTTCCCCCTTAACTGTCTAAAAGAATTTGGACAGGGGACCTGTACCAGGAAGGGAGCTATTACCAGAAATAATGTTTTTTTCTATCAGAAAGACTCATCTGCATGGCATAGCAAATATTTGCCATTCTCATCTTCCTGTGGATTGTCTTCCTCCCCTTTAAAGCCCCGGATGAGTACACCATTATCATTAGCTCAGGATGGTGTATAATTTCAATTGCCTGATGGCTGTGGAGTCTCATATTTTTATGGGACTCCCATACATACGATGTTTGCATTTCTCCTGCTAATTTGTCTCATGTCAATTTAATCATTAGACCAGCTAAAGAACCTACAAATGAAGAAGTGAACATTTTTCCACCCCAGGGTCACATAGGAAACTAAACTGAACAGATGATTGCCTGAAATCTCTTCCCTTTCTTATCTACATTCAGCACTTCTCATTTCTTCTTTACTTCCTATCAATTTGTAATTAGATTTCAAGGAAATCTTCTAGAAATAGCTCCTTTCCTATTCATCCAGCCATCTTAAAAAATAAGAAGTAAAAATACAATAATCAATGTATATGTATTCTCATCACCTGCCTTTACCTTTTAATTTTAATATTTTATATATGCTTTTAGTGTTAAATAATTATCTTTCTCTCTTTCTACCCCACTCTCTCTCTCTCTGTATTTGTTTTTACAGTCAGTAGAACCCTGAAATAAAGACATTGGCACCTTGATTCAAGCATGCCTTGGTGACTGCTGGTTTCCTACCTCTGACTTCTTGGAAAGTTTCAGTTTCCTTTAAAATAAAAATTGTAATAGTACCTATTTTACTAGGATGCTCTGAGGATTAAATAAAATAGTACATGTTAGACACAGCTCAGCCTCCTAGGGTAAGTATGGTATATTGATAATGCACATAGTTTATAGTTAAAATGAACAGTAATTATGTTGATATTGAGTTTCTTCATGAAGATCATAAATATATCCCAATCATTATGCTTTTTATTTAAATTTCAAGATGCAATTAGCTTTTAAAAGTGTTTATTTTGTGACTTCATTATTTCAAAACTGTTATATAAAAATTATACAATTGATACTACTGTGTCAGACAGACAAAAAATAAATATTTGACTCCTGCCTTTAAACAAGTTATCATTTAATGATAACACACACATACACACATACATGACCAAATCATAGAAATAAAAGCAAGTACAGGAAATTAATAATTTTGGAAAATGACAAGACACTGAGTAACGAAGAATTAGTTGAAGGAAAAGGCTTTTGAAGGCATGACTCTCAATACTGTTCTCATCTAGAGACTCTGCTCATCTCGATTCTATTCATCCAGAAAGAAATGTTTAGAAATTGGCATACAGCATACCTTCAACAGAGAGATGCTGAACTTTATTGGTTTACTGTCTCTTACTATTGGGCATGGGATTAAATATTTTGGGGGTAGCTACATTAGACTGCATATGGATTAGATGAAAGTTCTCTTGCTGTTTTGGTCCATTTTATCGAAAGTTCCCCAAGGGCCGTGTTGAGCAGAGGCTTGCAGTGTGCAGTGAAGCTTGGAAGTAAGCCACCTGAACCCTCCATCTTGTTTCCTTCGCTTCAACTAATTCAGGGTAAAAGTCAGTGAGAGTATTTGAAGTTAATTTTCTTGACAATTGTTCTGATATTGTGTGTACACTGTGCATCCCAATGAATCCAACTTAGTAGTGTTTAATTTTTTTTTAGAACTTTTATTGAGATACAGTTAACAGACAATAAACTGCATATATTTAGAGCGTACAATTTGGTATTCCAATCTCCCAATTCATTCCCTTTCAACCCTCCCCACTTTGCCCACTCGGTGTCCATATGTTTGTTCTCTACAACTGTGTCTCTATGTCCCCCTTGCAAACTGGTTGATTTGTACCATTTTTCTATAGTCCACATATATGTGTTAATATACAGTATTTGGTTTTTTTTATTAATTAATTTATTTATTTGGCTGTGTTGGGTCTTCGTTGCTGCACACGGGCTTCCTCTAGTTGTGGTGAGTGGGGGCTACTCTTTGTTGTGGTGCGCGGGCTTCTCATTGTGGTGGCCTCTCTTGTTGCAGAGCATGGGCTCTAGGTGCATGGGCTTCAGTAGTTGTGGCACATGGGCTCAATAGTTGTGGCTCATGGGCTCCAGAGCACAGGCTCAACAGTTGTGGTGCATGGGCTTAGTTGCTCCGTGGCATGTGGTATCTTCCTGGGGCAGGGCTCGAACCTGTGTCCCCTGCATTGGCAGGCAGATTCTTACCCACTGCACCACCTAGGAAGTCCCCAGTATTTTTTTTTTTTTTTACCTTTTGTTTGAAGGTAGGTCTTGAATATGAGGACTCATTTCTTGAACAGTGCCACTCTGCTCACAATAGAAATGTGGTTAAATTCCCACTTTGTTCCAAACTTTTTAACATATTACCAAGAGTAAAAAGATAAATAAGATGTCTGGTTTGATTGGAAGTTAAGACTTTACCAGATATCTTTAAATATAATTAGTTCCATGATCACTACATTGACATATATAAACTACAGAATGTAAAATAGATAGCTAGTGGGAAGCAACTGCATAACATAGGAAGATCAACTCAATTATGGGTGATGACTTAGAGGGCTGGGATAGGGAGGGTGGGAAGGAGCCATGGGAGGGAGAGGATATGGGGCTATATGTATAAATACATCTGACTCACTTTGTTGTACAGAAGAAACTGGCACAACAGTGTAAAGCAATTATATTCCAATAAAAAGCTTAAAAAAAAAAAAAAAAAGAATGAATGGCCATAGAAATTGTGGACAATCACCAAGGTGTAAAAATATGTGAACCAAAAAGCAGACTTTTTCAAATACTGTATTAAATTTTAGTTTCAAACAGTAGAACAGCAAAGAAAACTACCAGAGTTCACCATTAGCATCTAAGATACTAAACATATGTCACATAATGTAATGTGTGACTAATTTACATAAAATTGATTGCAGTTCAGATTAAAGAATTATCACAATTTCCAGTTTGAAGGGATCTTGAAAATCATGAGGATTCGGCCTATTCCTACTATAAGTATAGAATAGTGGAAAAAAACTTAAGTTTTGGAGCCAGTCTTCCCCGGTTAAAAGCGCTGCTCAAATTCTTACTAACTTTAAAAAAAAAATCTCATTTTACATTTCTAAAATCTCTTTTACATTTCTAAAATAGAATGTCTTCCTCATAAATGTTTATTGTTTAATACATGCAAAGAATAAGTGGTAGTGACTCACATATACTAAATAGTCAATAAAACTCAAATATTATGAAAATTATAAGGACTGTTTCCTTTATTACCTGGTGTGACAAAAGATTTTCTGTGAAGGAGCAGGTTATCAATATTTTAGGCTTTGCAGGCCATATGATTTCTCTCCTAGATGCTCTCATCTGCCACTGCAGAGTGAAAGCACCCATAGAAAATATGTAAATGAAGAAGGGTGGCTGTTTTATAATAAAACTGTATTTATGAACACTGAAATTTAAGTTCCATATATTTTCATGTGTCACAAAATATTATTCCTCAAATGACATGTTTCAATTACTTAAAAAGGGAATAAGGAAAAACATTCCTAGATTGCAGGCTGTACAAAAGTTGAGAGCACGCTAGATTTGCCCTGTGGACTGTAGTTCTCTGACTCTTGGATGATTTCAGGCAAGCCTCTTGTGCAACTTGGGCTTGCTGGCCTTGTCTATACAATGGAGATTGCAGGGCCTCCTTACCTGATGCAAAGAGGTTATAATATGCTAATGGAGAAATGTTGGAAAATTGGCCAATAAACAATTGATGATGTTTATTTGATGCAGTTATAAAATTGCAGAATACAACCAGAGAGTGTTACATTAAACTATATCTTTATTTTTGCTCATTTTAAACAGTTATCACACTTGTAATTAGTAGGATAATGTCTTTCTCTTTGGACTGAATATAAGTTCCTAAAGGCAGGAACTCTGCCTATTCTATCTACTCTGATCTCAGTATCTATTAGAGTGACTGGTACACGGTAGGTTGTCAACAATATTAATTGAATCTATGAATGAAAAAATAGAAATAAAATAAAGCATATTCCATTATTTAATCCTATCTTTTCCACTTATAAGAGTTTAAATTTACTGGATTGAAAAAAAGGAAAGAATTTGGGTTAAAATCTAGTGGACTATTGTTGAAATAATCATTATTGTTCCTTTCTAGGTCATGTATTATGCTTCGGTTAGCCGTGACCTTGAGTATGTGACTCTATTACAACTTTCCTAGAAGCCCATTAACCAATTTCTTTACTTTCCTTCCTTCCATTCTCAGTCATTTCTAATTATTAGAATTATTTTAATTTTTGATCTAAGCTTACTGTTAAATACCAGCAAATACTCTCAAGTACTGAATGTTTTCAATCTATTTTTTAAAATAAAAATGACCATATGAATGCCTCTGTGAAATCTGACAGGTTATATGTTAAACAAATTTAGTTGGCAATATATAGCTTTTTGCAGGTATTTTAAGAAGAAAATTAACAGGCTATATTGTTAACACTGAAAAACCCTTCGTCTTCTTTTCCCTCCTCCTTCCATTTTCCAGTTCTAATTGATATCTTGACTTGTTTGTTGTACATTTTTGGCACCTGTTTTCTAAAGATTAAGGATTAAGTTTACATGTTTTTTACTTCTCACATTTTTCAATTTCTCTTTTCTGATAGATCCTTGTTATTGCCTGCTTGTCTAAGATACTGTTGACAGATTCTCTCTTATTAAACCATCCATGTTCCTGAAGCCTCAGGTAACAACCAGAGCAATGATCTGCTCCAAAAAAATGGGGAAAAAGCTTCTACACTTTTTCTTAAATGAGATTAAGAGAGAGAAGTTTCTTTTCATTTGTAGTCTGCAGAATCATCTGGCATTTTCCCATAGATTTACAACAGGAAGGTGATTTGGAGTTTCCACCAATGTATCCCCTAGAGCTCCTTGCAGAACAGCAAAGAGCTTGGAGGGTGTGAGATCACTCCCTACACCTTTTTAACATCCCTGCTTTTCCCACTAGATTCATCATTCTTATCTAGGAAAGAAGGAAGATTCTCATTTCCCATGCTTTTACTCTACCACAGTGTTCTCAAGGGAGTGATATGTGGGTATATGGGCTCCAGAGTGCCTTTAAATTTTCTAGCAAGGGCAATCAGCACACCCACTGGAAGGCATACAATATTCTGCTACACCAGAGGTTAGGCAGTTGGCATCTTGCCATTTGCTAAACATGCTCGTCAGTACAACGTAATTTGTTTTATGTCATTTGCTATTCTGAGGTAACCTGCTTCAACCATTTTGCCTTTCGTTGAAAGACGCTGTTATACTTAAGTGTTGGATTCTGTACATTTAAATTTGGACTAAATTATTATTCAGTCAAGATACTAATAACTAGACTTGTGGTCTAATGACAGTATTGTGCCCATCAGTATTGTATCACTACAAAGGCACTCTTATGAATACATTTAAATTAGTGTCATAGGTCAAGGGTTGCACTAGGATGACGTTACCACTGTACAATATCAGCATGAAAGGATAAAATTGATGACCAATAAAGTCACTACAATTACAGAGAGCAAAAAAGATGTGATTTACATTTTATTTTGCATAGAAATGGGGAGAAATGGTCTTTTTTTGTTTCAAAGATTTCATGTTCAGTGCAACCCTTTAAAAACAATATACATGTCAATTTTTATAATCGATCTATAATGAATAATTTCAAATAAATGATTTAATTAATCATTTGAAATTATACTAACATTTCAACTAAATGGTGTGGTTAAAATTAACTAAATGTCTTTATCCCAAACTCATTTCTAGAAAACCTACATTCTCAGTGGCAGAGATTTATTTGAATATTCTGTCATTCAAGGCCCATTGCTGGCCTTCATAAACTTTATATATGGAGTCATAGAATGACTATATTCTCCAATGTGCCTTTGTGTTCTTATGTTCCCTCTTGGTTGGCATCCTTTCTTAGTTCTAATTGCTATCTGTATTTATCTCTCTTTTACTCTCTCTGACACACACACACACACACACACACACACACACAGAGTTTACTGCTGTCATCTCTTTGTCATTTCTTTCTAGCTCGCATATTTTACCATTTATCTAATAACAAAGATCTATTGTTGAAAAGCAATAGTAAGAAGAAAGAAATGTTTGTTATCACATCCTAATTTGATTTCCTTGATGACTTTGATGCCAAAGTGCCTTATAATTATCAGTAGAACTAATAATTATTTCAGCATAATTATGGCTGTGTATGGGGAAAGCTGAGGTGATCGACAGAATTAAAGAAGACTAAACTAGTGTAAAACCATATGTGGAGTGATTTTATAATGCAAGACAGTGAAAAGGCAGAATCCATGTTTTACGTTCCCAAAACAAGTGGCCAAAAGTAAAGGAAGAAAAAGATCACTATATTCCTTCTTAATCAGAATTGAACAAATCTATGTAATATGTCATGAAATGTAGTTATTGACACATTATAATTATCATAGTCGATAACTAATCTCCAATTACATCATCAAAATATCCACTCTTTGAAAAACTCATTAAATTTCCTTCATGGCTAACATACTCAGTTGCTATAAATGACCTCATAATTTTTATGTTACTTTTATTTCCCAGAAAAGTTTGGAAAGTTTCCTCACCTTTTGTGCTGAAACCACCCCAGAACGACACACACAAAATGTGATTTAAGTATCCATTTTGTGTTTAGCTCATCTGTAGAGATATGTAGCTGCCATATTACATGCAGAATTTTGATGGTTTGCATGCATCTCTACTGCAAGTTGCAGAAATTAACTTGAACAAAGTAAAGATGTCAGTTTCCAAAGAGAAGTCAGAAATCTTTCACAGAGTCCTCAGTGTCCAGACAGTACTAAGGGAAGACTGGAACAGGGAACTAGAAGGCTGACAGGGAACAGGGATGTGCTTATTTCCCTCTTTGTCTCTGCTTCTCTTGTCATGTGCTCCTTCTCTCTTTCTGCAAACTGTCTCCCTCTGCTTTGCTGCTCAGTGAAACTGACTCATCTGTGCTCTAGCTTTCCATCTCCCCTTGTCTCTCTTGGACTCTCTCCTCCACTGCTTTTGTTCCAAATACCTGAGTATCAAGCGATGATCATTCCAACTTAGAATATATCACCATCTGTAGGCCAGCCAATTGTGGGGGAAGTGGGCAGGGTTACTTTGTTTACAAAGGCTGGCGGGGGGTGGGGGTGGGGGAGCTGTTACTATTGGTAAGTGGAAAGGGGCAAAAAAGAAGCCTCTAAAAGAACGGACTGAGCTCTGCAGCCAGTTCAAAAAATACCCAGTGCTTGTGATGTGTGCTTCACTCCACTTGAGTTCTTATAATCTCAAGAGGTTCTTGAGTTAGACATTTGAATAATCAACTGCAGTAATTTGGTTTCAGGATTTTTGACTTTCAAGTAACGAGGTCTGTCATGTACACAAGGTTACTCAATGCTTACAAGTTACTTTATTATAAGTTGTTTATATTGAGGCTATATCCCAGCTAACGTCACCATTTATGCGAAGTTATTTGTGGAGAAGGTTGAGAGATTGATTGCCATCTAAAGTTCATAATGTTCAAATGTACAAATTGAGAACAGGTGATGGAGCTTCTCTTCCATGAAAGAGAGATTACTACATAAATGCAGGGAGAAAAAAAAGATTTAAGAAGTAAAAGCATGTAGCTAGGGTCAAATATTTACGAAGCTAAAAAGGATGGGACATGAAAACGACTATCACCTTTTCCAACATAGTCCAGATGTCCTATATAGAAAAATTTGCAATCTAACAAAAGTTACGGTATTCGAGATCTTATCCGAAAGTACTGGTTTAGAAGTAAGTGGAGAGTGTTTCTGTGTTTTGTAGTGAGTGAAAAATGAGACGTTTCCAAGGGAAACAATATGTGGCAGAAAAAAAATTGTGCACAAATATCCCTTACCCCCTCTTTCATTTAGTTTTAAATCCCCTGCCAACCCCCTGAGATTTAGCTGTCCATAAGGCTGCTCGGCTAGAAAAACATATCATGTATTATTTTGCAACATGGTATGGCCATGTTTTGGTCTAAGCAATGTGAGCAGAAATGAAACTTACAGTGTGTAAATTGCCCTCTACTTCAAATTGCCCCCTTCCTGATAGCAGGGCTATGATGAGATTGGAAGCAGCTGCTTTGAACTCAGGAATGTAAAACCCAGGGCTAAAGAGTTGGCAATCCTGATACCTCCCTTCTACTTAATTTTGGGCTATTTCTTTCCAGAGAGGTGTACTTTAATTCTATTTAGGTTTCCACATGTTAACCTCTATTCATGAAAACAAAAGATAACATTTAACTTAACTAGTTTACTTAAAAAGGAACGAGCTTATTGTAATTTAAGACTGGGAGGAGTAAAACTTGTTCAATGAAAAGTGCCAGAATGTACTTTGTTTATAATAGAGATTCAGGCAGTACAGTAGAAAGTTGAATTTGATCCTCTAAAGGAAAAGAAGAAGAAAATAAGAAAAGAGCAGGTAACAGAGCTTCTTGGATTTTAGGTGGCAGATAAGAAAGGAGCACACTGAATAGAAATGTGGTGGGATATATTAGTCCCATCATTTTGGCTGAAATATTGATTTTTGTTCACTTCATATTTGCAGGGAGGGGTGCTGGTAGGACCTGTGGTTTTAAAAAAGTTGATATGATCAGCAACTGACGCCTTGCCCTGGACTTGTAACCATTACAAAGCATAAACTAGGCTACAGGATGTGGTGAGATGAGGTTCAAGTGAGGATTTGAGAAGCCAGGGTTTGATAGAATCAGCTATATTCAGCAATGCATATTAATTTCCTTCAAATTTGTCTTGATTCTCAGTTTGATAAGGGAATTTTTAAGTTTATAACTTTATGCTAGCTGTTTCTGTAAAATCTGCTTGCTGTGCTGCGATAAGAACAGGACCTAGCAATCAACTGTAACCTTAAGATGTTCTGATAAGTATGAAATGCCCTGCTCCTGCTCCTGCAAGTTTCTGTTTGGGAAACACACCCCTCCCCGCCACCCCCCCCACCCACCCCACCCCCCACCCACCCCGCCCTTGTAACCCATAGCAACTCCCGCGCTCTGTAACTGCCCATAACCTATAGTAATTGTGTAACCAATCAATTTGTGCCAACTCCACTAGAGCCTTATTTAAACCAACCAATCAGTCCATGCCAACTATAGCTATATGTCTTAACCTATATAAGGAAAGGATTCCCCTGAAGCAGGGCCCCAGAGTTTTGGAGTCCTCCAGCCCAATAAACTTGAGTTCTCCAACCCTCTGAGTGTGGTGCTTGGTTTCTCGTGGGATCAGTTTCTGCAACAAGGTAAAAGTGTTGGGATTCTTTTATTGTACTCTGCGCAAAGCCCTTGACCAGGCAGGAAAAGGGAAGTGACAATTTATTATTGCCCAGAAGGTCTTATAGATAAATCAGCACATTTGGACTTGGGCTATACAGGCAGTGAAGGCTGAGAGAATGCAAAGAGAGAAGGAAATGATGTAAACCAAAGTTCAAAAGTGGAACAAGGGCCACATAGAAATACTCTGTAAATCAGATGGACAACTACATGGACCCTAAAACATAGGGTATTAAGGCTAAATTATAGAATATTAGAAAACCTGTAAACTAAATCTTTTATTTTACAAGAAGCTGAGAGCCAAGGATTAGAATTTATGTGATTCAGGACCACACAATGAGAGTCAGATTCACTATTAAAATCCGTAGTGACTTGGTTTCCTGACCCGTGATTTCTGCAGACAGAAGCACAGGCTTTCATGTTTGTGTGTGTGGTGGGGAGGAAGGCATGCATACTTATGTATGTTTTAGTGTTAAGAACTTGTTTGGGACAAGAGATTTCTGGACAAAGAGAAAATATTTTCTCTTCTGATTTTTAATGTACCATTGTTTTCTACAATAACACTTTAAGGAATTTAATATTTTTCAAGCACTATAAAAATAAGCTAATATCTGTAAAAGTCATGTTTTTTTAACAAATAAAATATGTAGTAAAGAAACAGGTGTGGAAAGTTGAAAATATTTCCCTGGTGTTAAGTAACAGGTGGGTGTCTGTCCTAGACCAGACACATGGTTTAACTCTGTTGCTAAAATTACATATTCTAGTTCAGTGGCTGTTAAAGTGTTCCAAAGAAAGATTTATTTTGGTTTCTAAGAATGTCAATGTATATAATGTGTATGGCTAACGAGTGAATGGGGAGATGGTATAAACTTTATGTTATGTCATGGGACTTAATGTAATTACATTCCTACTTGCTTATGTAATATATGGCTTTCAATATTTTTCTTTATGACCTGATATTAGCTCTGTGATCATTTTAAAATTGACCTACATTTCTAACTACATGGCGAGACTAACTCTTCTTGTTCTCATTAGAGGCAGCAGGATTTATTTTAATGCAGTCAACAGCTAGTCAGGGATTTCTCCTTCCAATGCAGAAATATTACAAGGCTTGTCAATGTGCTTCTTTTCCAAGACACAGCCATCTATAAAGGCACAGAGGAACAATCTAGGGAAGGTTCCAGAGTATACTCCTTCTTTTTCTTTTCCCTTCATCTTCTTTTCTCTTTCACTTTCATTTTCCTTCCTTTCTCTCTCTCTCAGTCTCTCTCTGTCACTTCCTTCTTCCCTTCCCCTCCTTCTTCCCTTCTTTCCTTCCCTCTTTCCCTTCTTCCCTTCTTCCCTCTCTCCCTCCCTTCCTTCCTTCTTTCCTTCTTTCCTTCCTTCTTTCCAGTTCTACATATCAAAAAGGGACTATGAACACAGCAGGGTAATAAAAAATGAAGCACTTTTCCATGTAATAGGACTTTTCAAGAGATTCAAATGAATACCTACAGAGACATCAAAATCATAAAGCGGCAGCCAAGACCCAAATGGAAGAAAGGTGTGCAGAGCTCAAACTTTGTCCAAGGAAGCACTGGTTTAACTGAAAACTATCATTAAAACATTCTTCTACACCATTCAAAATCAAACACTTGCACTATAATTGACTCTAGGTTAGCTACTGCTTCTGTGTGCTCAACAAGTTTTTTTTATGTTTTTCTTTTTTTAGTGTTTAATTTATTTGTGTATTTATATGTCTATTTATTTATTTATTGGAGTATAATTGCTTTACAATGTTGTATTAGTTTCTGCTGATGTACACATCAGTTTCTTAAGAGAGAGACACGCTAAATGGTTTGGGCAAGACCTCAGTAAAGGAATCAAAATTTCAATCCACCAGACAACTATCTTTCTGAAAGAGTACAAGAATCAGATGGCAACTCACTGAATTACACTACTTGTTTGAATGTTACACATTTATATTCAATGGCTTATGACCCTCACTTCTTAGGGCTGTCTTTTGGAATGATGAGAATTTTATTTGACTAATACCTTTTAAAAATGTGAACCTTGTCATTGATTTAATAGCAACAGTTCATTGAAAATCACCCTAAGTAAACTGTGGAAACTATTTTAAGTTGACAATATGTGGAGCATTAATACTCACTAGAAACAATGTGATTTTATTTCATTCTACTTTGCATACTTGAGTGTTCCCTATTGGATTCTTCTGTATACTTTCAAATCAGAATTACTGGAGCTCCTTTATATGCTGAAGTACTGCATGGCAGACACATCTTCCAAACAAGGGTTTGTGCGCTTCAGCAGCTCTGCAGGAAACAGGTTTTTCAATAAATGTCTTTCCTTAATTGTCTAGCTCGTTAATGATTTTTATTACTTCTGAAAGTGTGCCAAATCCCTCATGGAACTCAATTACATTTCAAGTGAAAAGCACGATACATGGAAACACTGAAATCTTATATAAAGCAAGATTTTTTTCCTCTTTTTTATCCCTCCCACTGAGATACTTTAGAATTTAAAACTATAATGTCTCCTGCTTCATGCATCACACATGATATAATGTAGAATATAGCGTGATTGAGAGCAGGTGAAATACAGGTGCTAGGCTCCAAAAAATGTTCTAAAAAGGAAAAAATAAAACAAAGTAGGATTTCAGGCTTTGAACTTAACCCTTTGTTTGTATATGAATTGAGGAAGGGATTCTTGTAAAATGATTTTTACTCCCTCTGGAGAGACAAAGTTATTGGGTAATAGGTTACCCTTCAGCCAGCATCAGCACAACTATAAATCTACAATGTACGAATTCAACAGCACATTACTTGCCATTGAATATAAGGCTTAAAAATCTCCATGGAGAAAAATTAAGCTATATGTGCCTGCTTCCTGTGGTATTTTTCTCATTTTGTAAGCATTTTGGTTGAAACGATTGTATCTATTACTGAATTTATCTTTACAGGAATATTATGGGTTTGTAATAAATATTAAATAACAATAATTAGAAGAGCTCAGAAGAAAAATCTCACTTTAGTTTGAAAGCAAGAAACCTTACAAACAATAGCTTTATTAGAAAACAATGTACATCAGTAAATACATTTAAATTATATTTTGTGAGTAGAATTAGCATGGTCCTTTGTTCCTTATACTTAGATGTTTCCCTCACATTATCTTTAGAGAAAACTGTTTCAAAATATAAACGCTCCATATTCTAGCTCAAAAGACACACATTTCATGAAATCACATAAGTGATGTCTAACAGGATGACTGTCAGTTTTGCATGATGGTTGTGATTCTAATCTAGATCAGGGAAAAAATTCTTTTAAAAATATGCCATAATAAAGCTTATCTGATCATTTTAGCTTTCAGAGTGAAGACAAGCAAACATGACAGTGATCATGAGAATAGGATCAGTAAACTACAATCAAATAATTTGGTTGAAATGAAATATTAGGATGCTATTTGAATAAAAATCTGCCAATGTTTAAGCGCTAATTATATCGGTGGTAATTTGACCACCAAGGTTAAAACTTTAGCAACATAAACCACTGGATTGGCAAATCCCTGATAAAGAGTAGAGATAAGGAACTCAGAATTAACTGCAGGATAAGATCTAATTATGGCAAAGGAAGATGATGGTAATGCTGATGGTGATGATGACGATGTCTTATAAAATAAATGTCACTACAATTCTTTAAAACTACAGAGAACTTAGGTACTTTTACACTTGTAGGTAGAGAAGGCTTAATGTAAGGGGGTGCTGACTTTTAAGCTGGTTTCTAAATGAAGGTATACGTTTTAATAAACAGAAAGTTCAGGTGGTATGAATGGCTTCAATGTATCTAGAAATGTTACAGAGAAGTATGAAAGAAACAATAGTGCAATTTGACTAGAATAACACCTTAGTGTTGGTTTAGTGATAGGCAAATCCCATTCACTGTGATTGATTAAGGAAAGCACTGAGTTTTGATGGAAGCTTGATTCACTATACACAAATTTCTGTTTTTCTTTATTTTTACTGTTTTACACATTTAGAGTAAAGGGACTTCTCTTGCTTAATCACACTAAGTGAAATTGTATATGGTAGAATCTGGATCAGTTGGATTGGGATTTATATAAACTAAATGAAGAAATTTTATGAGACTATTCCAGAGCTTTGTGTTTGACAAAAGATAAAATCTGAAGTGTAACATAAAGGTTTATATTTTTGCATTTAATTTAATAAGTATACATTTGAAGCTAATAGAACATTTCAATACAGTAACTTTCCACATCTCACACTTGTATTATTTCTTTTTTTAATTTTTATTTATTTATTTATTTATTTATTTATTTATTTGCTGCGTTGGATCGTCATTGCATACCAAGGGATTTAAAGTCTTAGATGATACCTGACATAACTATCTTATTTTTATGATTCTTTATATCAGTCACCCAACAAATAATAAAACAGTCACCCACTCCCACCCCATCAACTATACCCAAGATACAAAAGCTAAGGGAAAATTACATAAAAGTAACCCATCCTTCTTTTAGTTTTCTTTACCCTGAAACATACTGTTTTCTAGGCCCTTGGCTATGGTTTCCTCTTTGTACATACATCTTATTTAAACACTAGGATATTTTAAGTTGTTTTGCAGCTCATTTTTAACTTGTTTTTTCCAGGAAACATATACCATCTCTTCTCCAAAGCTTACTTTATTTTCTCTATCTTTCCCCATTATTTAATCCCTGAAGTTTCTACACTGGATTCCCATTCTTCTTACTTTGATGGTCTGTTTTAAATTGTTTTCTTAGTTCTTACACTCAGCTGAATAACGCAGCTATACTTTTCATTCACCATATGCATATTCCCTTTCTCATCACAAAGTATTGATATAATAGCTGAGTGAAATCTTTATCTGATAATTTTCTCATCCGAGTCATCCAAAGAATGCTCTCCTTGAATGTCTTTTCTGTTGGAGGGTGTGATTATTATTGTTATGGTCACTAATATTTTCATCCTTTAGTAAAGACATTGTGATTGTTAATTTGTGAAGACTCTAAATTCTATTCTTCTGAAGAATGTTATTGTTTGCTTGTTTTCTCTTTGGTTTCGGCAGACAATTAACTTGGTTGGACTTGCTTTCGCAGGTGGCAGCTCAAATCTCAGTCCTGTTTTTTCATTCTTAACTAGGATACATGTTGTCTTCCTTGGTGTTTACCTGGTTGGTTATCAGCCAGGGATTTGGGCAGCACTTAATGGATTTTTAGGTTCCTGATCTCTTGTTCAATTATTTTCAGAATTTTCCGTTAAAGTTTTCATCCTTTGTTTTTTCCCTGTCCCTTTCCTTTAAGTTCCTCAGGCCAGAAAGACACCTACCTGAATTGTATCTGCTTAATATGGCACCAAGTAGTGCTAACACCATTCTCAATCCCCTCAATATTTTCCCTACTTTCCCAAGAATCCTTTCTGTGTAGGAGATGTTTTCTTACTACTCATCACGTTGAGTCATTTCTCTTGGACAATGTCAGTCATGCTGGTTTTCAGTAAAAACGTGTAGCATCTAGACTGTACCATTAAGTAGGAACTTTATTCTCGCTCCCTTCTTGTAAATGATAATTCATGAAAACAACAGTGAAGACATTCCCATATATTAATCTGTGAACAAGTCACTTAGAAAGTAGAATTCGTTGGCGTAGCATAGGAGATCTTACATATTAAATTGAATGAGACAGGAATTATATTTGTTGCTGGAAAATACAACGGGACACTAATTTCACCTTGAATCATCTTATGAAAAAATATAGGAACTCTTTGAGAAAACAATACAGACACTAGGCAGGACTATCTTCTGATAGTGTCCCGTCAGCGAGATAGGTCAGGAAAAGTGAGCAGGGGTGGGAGGGACCAAGAAGAATTCTGAGTCTCACCTGAATCTGCATAGCGGCCATCTTTTTATGATGAAAGAGCTGATTGCTCACAGGCAGTCGTCATGATGTTTTCAGCTGATACAATAACCCATGGGAATCAAATGGAACGCTATTTCTTAACCACATTTTCTTCCCCTTACTCTTTCTTGAAATAATGGGCCACCTGATGTTACTAATATGTCACTGAGCAAAAGACAATGTTTCATCACTGGGAGCATTCATGTTCCAACTAGACAATTCCATGTTGGGACAGTTGTGGATCCAAGGATGAGAACAGGGACATGAGAGGAGAGCGTTGTTACATGTGATGATTAGTATCACTCCAAATTTGAAGTATGATAATGCAAACATTTAATTTGTCCATTAGCGGGCAGGAGAGGCATTCAGCTTTTTGATATCAGGTTACCACAAATGAAATTGGGAGGAGATGTTAAGTTACATGACAGATACATTTTTACAGGAAACATTATACTGAAACATGCAGATGCATTTGTACCTTTTTGCAATGAGTAGATTTTCAATGCCAAGCAATTGAGAGTCTTCTGTTAGCAGTTTTTAATTTCCTGCCTTAAGAACTGCTTTGTATCATGACTGCTGACACCTTAGCCTACAGTCCACTCAGGATGTAAAACAGAGGAATGCTTCTGCAAACTTCTTCTTGCTATTGGAATACTGGCTCAATTACAAGGGGTTTTCCTTCCAGGACTGAAGCAACTTTTTCTGCTGTGATGATTTGTTCTCTCTCTGAAGCTGTGCTGGGCTTGGGACCCACACTTCCCTGGTCTCAGAATGTCAGAGAAGGAATCCTATACTCCCTCTCTCCCTAGGGCAGGCTAAGGCCCACAGTTTAATTTAAATCATGTAAACTGTAATAATTGGAAACTACAGGGGGCCAAGACAATTTGTTAAATCTGCATACCTGTGAAACAGAAATGGCTGAATTGTGAAAGACAAGTCCCAGACAAGGAAAGCCTGTTTTATATTGTTTGAAATGAAATCTTAGAAATCAATAACACCAGGCCAGGGAAAACCGACCTGTTATAGAGAAACCCAAGTTATCAAATGACTAGGAAAAGTAGAAAAAAAAGAAGATATCGGCCCCTGTTTATAAAAAGCAAACACACACACACCCACACAAACACACACACGCCCAGACACAAAAATTCACAGCCCCACCCAGGTGACCATATAGATTCAAACTTGTTATCTTTTATAGATAACTTGAATTTCGTGTTCTCTATTTCACCTCTGGGAATAACTAATGATATAAAATTTATGAACAGATTGTTTCATAAATATTCCTGTAAGATACATGCAAAGAAGCCAAAATGGCTATAGAATTGAATGGGAGAAATATGACCTCCAGCAAAACATTTCACACAAGAACAACAGCTCAGAAATACAAGTAGATAAAGAAGATCACCTGTACAAAGAAGAAACATTATCTTGGAAATGTTAACAAAAAAGGGAAAAGCTGAAGAAGGCATTTAGCTTCACTGGATCCAGCTTACCATGTGACGTGAGGAATACATTTTAATTAAGGGAGAGTAAACAGGACAGTCAGCAAACCTATTCAGCGAGAGGAGACTTCAAGCTAAGTGGCCAGGCTGGAGTGTCTTTCAATGGGCCTGGATAATTCAAAGAGTAAATGGTCACCTGAGGAAGGTAAAGTCTGAACCCATTGTCTGTAATGTAGGTTGGTTTTCTTGGCTGTGAACGTATTTGGTATGCATTAAACATTCTGTCTCTCAGAGACTGCCAAGTTTCTTTGGATTTATGCTCCATGGAAGAGAGACTTGGATTTATTATAAAAAAAAGCATGAACAAAAGCCTATGCAGTGTGCTAGATAAGTTTTATGTTAGAGGGCAGAGTGGACATGGCTAACAAATAAGAAGTAATCGCCAAAATTCCTCTTAAATATATGAAAACAGTCAGTACTTAAATCGAACGGATTTTCTACTCTCACAACTTCAATGGGGTTATGATAAAATTTTATTTATCAAAAAGACACCCTGAAATAAAGCAGTTATTACAGGAATCTTACATGGTAATTATTGTCTCGTTCCAACATTACTGGGTATTTCCTCAAATCATATCAGTTGCCAAAAAGAAAGCATACCAAAATACCACTTCAGGCAATAGGTATTATTTGATTGTAGGAAAGATAGTATTTTGAAAAAGTGAACTTTCAAAGCTATAGTATCGTTCAAAACAAGTTTATTGAGTATTCTTAAATATTGTGTGCTTTTGCTGATCTGATTGACATGTGGGTGAAAAGAGAGCTGTCACTATTTGGTGACAAAGTAACATGTATTTTGGAAATCCTTTTCTTGCTTTCTTTCATTTATTTAATTGTTTTGCTTCTAAGAGCTCCCTATAGGAAACTAATTCTGCTTGTTCTTTTTCAAATACTGCATTGCTTGAGGACTTTGACAAACTGTGTAATGAAGGGTTTAGGCCCCAGTAATGAATGTCATGATCTTAACAATAAGATCCAACAAACAATTTGAAGCGATGTCATGAACGCTGACTCTGTTGTCGAGCACACACAGAGTCTGACTAGTCTAAGTAATGACTGGAGTTTGGCGGAGATACAGTTTGCACAGCCCACTATGACAGCACCTGCTGAGACATCGCATTATTTTGAAAAATAATAGGTTCTTCCAAAGGAATGAATGCTTTATAGTATAGTAATTGAATGCAGGCATCAATACACTTGCTTTCTTTGTGTTCTTGAGAATCTTTTCATTTGGGGGTTGTGTTTTGTCAGCCATGTCATGTTTTAAGGAGTGCCAATTAGTCTTGGTATTATTATTTGTTGAGTCCCTTCAAAGAAGAATCAGTAGTAGACATTTGGGAGATGTGTTTGCAAAGGATAAAATATGTTCTTCTAATGTATTATAATTATGTATTGATTATTTAATGTTGTATTATATAGTATATACATATATACATATGTATATATGGACAAATGAGGCAGAGGAAAGTTTATTCAAGACATTGATTGTGGAAGAGTTTATTTTTCTCTTTTTCTATAGTTTTCATTATCTATCATTTTTGCATTTTCATACTGACCTTCCTGTCTAAATTGAGCAGTCTAGTACTAGACAAGGAGGAAGAATATTTAGAGTGGATTGATAACGACACCATACTTAGACTGCTGGTAGAAACTTTTTTTTCCCCTCCATTGTCTTGAAGGACTAAAAATGCCACAGGAAAATAATTTCTGTAGCTTCTTTTATTACAAGCAAGGGGTTTGAGAGACAGAAACTTCATGATAGGACCCCAGGCACTGTCCCTGCTGAGTTATTATTGGACATTTGAATGAATTAGACCACTGGAATCTACCAGAAATAGCACTATACCTGCACTTCAAGAAAAGGTGTCTTTCTGTGGTTCCCAAAGTGTGACTCATTTTTAATTACATTGCCTGATCTGAAATAAGAAGACACAAAGCTGGCACAATTTCCTATTCAGGTAGTGAGGACTAGGTTAGGTCTAGGTCTTTTAGGAAGTTATAGGATAATGTCTCTACATGCAGAAGCTCACGGCGAGATGAGACAGTGTGGAGATGGAGCACGTGGGGCCATCATTAAAGAGCCGAGGGATTCAGGGCAATTCTGACTTTGTCAAATTACTTTTCATGTCAAAGTCTCTGCTATAATTTTTGCCTTACCAATTGTCCTTTCTACCTTCCAAATTTTGAAACTTTGGGCCATTCCTCTTTGCCGTCTATTTTCTCATGGGGAAATGGAACTAGTTGTCAGAGTTGGGAGTGACAAGTAGCTAGAGGTGATTTTTGTCCCCTTTATTGAGTATGAAACTTCAGCAATTCTCCTCTGAAGTATTGTCATTGTTTACACAAAAGCAATACAGTGAAAGTTATCAGCTGGGAATCTCCTGTAACGTCACTATTGTGCATTTCCTTGTGACTGATCATCTATCTGAACACACAGGCAAGGTAGGTCTGTGGTTCTATTAACCACCATGGATTTATTTCTAGACCTTCCAGGAAAATGCAGACCCCTCTAGATACAGACAACAACAATACAGAGTTTCATTTATTCAAAAAAAATACTCATCAACACAAATAAAACTTCCCTTTAACCATACGGGTTTACTAAAAAGCAAATCTATAGGTTGATAAAATATGGCATAGTTTCATTTACAGAATTAAGCCTTGAATTTATAACTTTATAAGTGAAAATGTATTGGGAACCATCCAAGTAAAAACTGGTTATTATTTGGGGAGATAAAGGGAAGTTAGAGTGTGTATGGCTGAGAGTCAATATTATTTAGTCCTAAGGAATTCTTACAATAGAAAATCAAAAGATTAATTCTCAAATGAATACGGGCCATGCACATGCGCATACAATCATTGTATTTATATAATGATTCTTATATTCCTTGTATTATTTGGAATTATATATGTAATTACATACATATGTATTATATATATGTATTATGTATGTAATATATATACCATCACACTTAATCCTCATTGTTATTAAACCTATTCCCTACAGATAGGGAAAATGAGGCATGTGGTAACTAAATAACCCGGCCCAGGTCATATGACTGGGAGGTAGCTGACCTGAGATTTAAATCAAGAAGTCTGGCACCATTGTTCAAGATTTTAACCATTATGCCATATTGCCTCCAGAAGAAATATCAAATTTCAGCAAGTATATTAGATTTTTCTTTGATCTGAGTACTAGTTTAAATTACCCAAATTAAATAATTTAAATTAAAATAATGATATGCCTGACAAATTGATATTTCTAAATGGCAATATTCAGTGATGGTAATGACATAGGAATATAAGTTACTTTCATATATTATAATAGGTTTCTAATTTGGCTCAACCTTTTTTGAGTACAATTTAGCAATATATGGAAAGATCCTTTAAATATTTTCTTTGAGCAAATAATGGTACTTCTAATATTATTTTGCAAGAAAACAATTAGAAACAAATATGTGAGCCCCATGCCAACATATATTTCCTGTATTTTTGCCTGCTGTGGTCATTTGCCAGAAAGGTTTCTGAGGTACATTTTGTTGAATGAAATATACATTTAATGATTGATATTTCTCATGAATTATGTATAATATTGAAAACTGATAATCTACATGCTTCCAAATAGGAGACTGTTTACAAAGTTATATTTTACCTGTAAAAGATACATTACCTGAGCTTTAAAAAGTATGATGCAGCTGCTGCTGATTACAATGAGGCAGGTATGCAAGTAGAGAAATGGAATAATTTTAAAAATATTATTAAATAAATATCATTAGGAAAAGTTTTTCAATAAAGCAGAATATATACTATGATTATGGTTTGGGGTATTTGTGAAATACATGCACATAGTATACATACACAATATAATCTACATATATGAATACATACATAAAATGGTTATATTTTGGAATACAAACATAGATACATACATATCTATTGACAATTCTCGGTACTGATCCAATTTTAGCCTATATCCGGAAAGATACTAATCAAAATATTCAGTGACTCTTTCTGTTTCATTGGTACTCAGGTTTCTTTACTGTTTTCTTTATTCAGTGAAAATGCATATGGTTTATAAATAAATAATAGAAATAGAAATATTTTGAGTCAAATGGAAAAAATGAAGGCTTTATCTATATGGACATATTTTAAGCCATATCTAGCTGTCCAAAATAGCACTGCTTTTGTATGTAGAAAGTTCTCCCTCCAACATGTAAGGAGCTTTGGTGTCTGAAAAATAGGTACATATTATTAACATGCAAGTACCTTTTAGTTCTGGAGCATGAGGTTTGAAAACAGAGGGCTAGCTTTTGTACTAAGTGATATGACTCTGTGTGTATTAATATTCAACAAGTGACCTGTTAATTTAACAGGATCATAAAAAGGAAGACTAATAGTGAACTGACAATACATAGTCCTTTTCCTACACACATAAATGTGAGCTGCTAAATAGATATCACTATCTTACGTAGCTCAGTTTTCAAAAAACATATCTCTCTCTCTCCAATATTTTAAAAACTGAAAATCTTACCCCATGCATACTCAGTGAATTTACTCTTTGTAATCCAAACTACAATTTACAAATTATATTGAAATTTATTTGTGGAGCATGTTTTATTATTAATTCATGATCTTTTCCATTATCATTCATAGTATTTAATTTTCTAATGTGTGATAACATTACTTGTGAAAAAAGCATTATTGTGTTTATATAGCTTTGGAAACTTTTTTTTTAAGATCTTTATTGGAATATAATTTCTTTCCACTGTTGTGCCAGTTTTTGAGGTACACCAAAGTAAATCAGCTGTATTTATATGTATATCCCCATATCCCCTCCCTGCCACGACTCCCTTCCACCCTCCCTATCCCAAACTTTTGATAAATGGATATAATCTTTCCTACTAAGTGTGACAAGGTTTTTGCTAAATAAAAGTGGACTTTTGAACAAGCGTTTAAGAGGAATGTATAAATAAATATTATATTGTAGACAGTACAGGACCTTGTGGAAATTACAAAAGACTACCAATTAGAAAAAAAGCTGTAAGAGGCAAAGTGTTTTCATTTACATATTTCTAGTTATGTTAGTTTTATAAATTGTTATCTAAAAAAATAAATGGAATGTGCCAACATGAAACTTTATTTTCACGTGCTGAAATTAATATTTGCTTTGAATGCAGTCCTACCTTACTGGGGCTGCAATAACAAAATACCACCGACTTGGTGGTTTAAAAACAGCAGAAATATATTTCTTACAGTTTTAGAGCCTGGCAGTCAGAGGTTAGGGTGCCTGCAAGGTTGGGTTCTGGGAGAGCTCTCTTCTGGGTTGTAGACTTCTTAATGTGGCCTACATGGTAGAAGAGTTTAGGAAGCTCTATGTGGTTTCTGTTATAAGAGAACTAATCCATTCATAAAGGCTTCACCTGCATGACGTAATCACATTCTAACACCATTACATTCCAGCACATGGATTTGGGAAGACACAAACATTCTCGTACCACAGTAAATACCCAGTTTCCTGCAGGGAACCTTAATGAGTTTAAGTGGCCGTGAGTTTACTAAAGACCAAACATTCACTGGGGAGTGAAATCTTGTCCTCAGTGTCATTACAGATCTCTGAGTTCCACATGGACCCTCTACAGTCTCCTCATCCCAATGGCTACACGTCCATGGTCCCTCTTTCCATTGAGTTCTCAACCCTTCTTAAGGCAAGAGGTGGGGGTCAGGAAAACATTTAGGTGTTCTTCCCACTGTGCAGGGTCTCTGGAAAACATAAAGATCCATGACAGGCCTACTCTGATGTCACCACCACTGCTGTCATTCTGTGGTGGCACAGGGAACTCCGTGGACACTTCTCCCATGGTTGCTTGTCCTCTCTCTTCTGCTTCTTACATAATGTTAAAATCTTCAAAAATATTTTTAAAATTTCACGTAAAATTTTGCAAAAATTTCTCATTTATTTATTAACTTTATATTTTTCAAATATTGACATGATGGAATAGAATATTTAACATTAATTTGTTTAATGGCTTTTGGAATTAAGATTCAGACAATATTTTTAAAAAGAGATTTTTGTCTGATTTTTGGTAAATAATAGCAGAAATAACATAAGGATGATATTGCACATAAAGATTTGTTAAACTTCTGATATAGAAGCCTTTTGAAACAGACCACATTCTACGGAATGTGTATCTCTCTACATAAATCCACTTCTTACCTATCAAAAGTAAAACAAAAAAAAACTTCTGGTATAAAACAATTTGGATGTAATTTTTTAAGTGTTTATCTCTGAGTGAATTTTCTGTTAATGTTTTCTAACCCTCCTCAAGGAAGTTTTGGCATTAGAAACTTTCTGAGAAATTTAGAGTCGTTAAATATTCAACATTATTAATTAGCAAATGCACTCTTCAATCTTGTTTTAATCTTTTGCATGTTTTTGTTTTCTTAGTTTCTTAAATATGTTTTAATATAGGAGAAGGAAAGAAACATTACTCTTCTTTTGTAAATGTTTTTGTAAGTTTTTGTAATTTTTTCATGGTAATTTTCAGCCATTTTTTTTCTTTCATATGAACTGTAAATTTACTAGTTACAAAAGCAAATCATATATCACTCAATGTATGATTGGAATCTTACTACATTCATAATTAGTTTAGGAAGACGTGACACTTTTATGACTTTATTTCCAGAATATAATATATAATTGTCTTTACATTAACCCAGATATTATTTTATTATATTTCATGAAGGTCCTGTTTATTATATTTCATGAAGATCCTTCATTTAGGTCCTGTTACTTTCTGTTATATTTATTCCTAAATATGTTTATTTTTCTAATTTCATTTTAATGAAATTAGAAAATTTTACTTATTAAATCTTTTCTAAATTGCAATCATTTCATGCTGAATTTCTCATATGTAGGGATTATAACATATAAGTTTCAAATAAGGGATCTTTTCTTCTTAAATATATGTGTATATCTTTATATATAACAAAGTGTTGCATTTTATTCTTATGATATCTAAAATATTACAAAAATGCTGAATATTTTGATATATGGAACAGCATGAATTCTTTCTGGAAACAATGTTTACTATTATTTAATTATTTATCAAGTACCCTGATATCAATAACTCAGATCCTGTGTCCTCAAAATATCTTGACATTGCTTTTTCTCCTGCATTTTGTTACCTTAATTAATGGCTATAGATTCCTTTAGAGGGTTGGGTAAATCATTCAGGTATACATATTTGTGAGAAATTCAGGGTTCATTCTCTTAGACCAGGCTTATACTTCAGTCGATAGATTCTAGGTATGATAACTGGATCAAGTCTGGGAGCTGGACTAGAGATTATAACTTGTATTAGGACAGCTTTTCTCAGCATACTTGTAATTCCTCCTTGATATATGGTCATTCTATAGAGTCAGCCTTTGTTGGCTATCCATTGATCTTACATCAAGGTACACCATGTTCTATTAACCATCTTCCCATCTCTGTACAGGTTAGGACTTCTTGGCTGCAAATCTAATCTTTCTGCTTACTACAAAAATTATGTAATTGTGGCTCATTGCCACCACCTGACCCTTATTACTTTAGGATCCTATTATCTCCATTGCTTTTAGGAGCCGTTTTGTAATAGTGTTCTCTGCCATCAGCCCTGGTCACCAGAGGGCAGCCATCACTGTTTCACAGATGCTGAAACCTCTCTCAAGCAGTACATATCATTTTTGTTTTTCTCTGGCTTCTCCCATAGGACACAGATAGCTGACCATTATTTTTGCCCTTCATAGTACATCACTAGTTTTCTTGAGCTTCTGTTTCCTTCTTTACAGTCTGTGATAGCAATTCTTGCATTTTTACTTCACTCATGTATCCAATTGCTTTTTCCAAATTTCCAAGAACCATCTTAGCAAGATTTTAGTAAGCTCTATCAGAGTCCTTGTCAAGATGTTAAATCCTACAGAAGAGTCTTTCCATACTGCTAAACCTTTCTTTATTCAACTTTAATTTTCACAGTGCACCCTTAATTCAGCACATTCAAAACAAGGGGCCATGCATATTCTTCCAAATCCTCATTGCTTAGATTTGCTAGATCCTGCAACCACTTTCCAATATAGTCCAGCATATAGCTGATTTGATTTACAACTTGACTCTTGTGTTGGTTTGATTTCCAGGGTGTAGATGAGCATAGTTTCTAGTGTAGGTATGTTGTCTTACAAGTCAGAGGCCTCTCCATCATCAGGAAAGGGGAGAATTCTGATTTTTAAGAGGAAGAAGTTGATTCACATAATTCATGAGAAAGTGAAATTTCAAGGAATTCCAGTGTATGTACGCAGATGTCCCAATTCCCAGTCCCAGGGGCCCACTTCTTCCCCCAAATGGTCCCAGCCTAGGTATAACAAAGTTACTTATACTTTGAATTTAAACTTTTTTGGAAGCTTGGCCACCGTTATGATGAAGTCTTACAGTTTTCTGCTCACTGCATATAAGAGACGAGAGTTTTATAACATACTACCGAAGAGGCCTAATTACTTTCACATATCACCTGAAGTTGCTGATTAATTACCCTCATCATTACATTTGTTTATTTTTTTCCTCCAAGTTCTAGCCAATGCAACAAGAAAAGAAAAAAAAAAGATATGTTTGGTGTATGCTTTATCTCAGGCCTTTGAAAATTTCAAAAAATTTATAAGCACAAAGATAGTATAGGCGTTCTCATAAACTTAATTATACAAAGGCTAAGCAAAGTATTAGGAGGAAGATAGTATTGCAATAAAAAGTTAGTATATCATGACCACTGTGGGTTTATTTCAGGAATGTAAGATTAGTTTAACATTAGAAAACAAATCAGTGTAATTTTCTAAAATAAAAGAATATTGGAATTTGGCAACATGACAAGAATGTCCACTCTCTCCATTGGTAGTAGGCATTGTACTAATGGTCAGTCCTAGACAGTATGATAAAATATGACCACTCCACAACTCCAGTGAAAAATTCAGTGAAAGCAGTAAAATAATTTTTATCCACAGATTACATAATTGTGTATATATAAAACTGGAATTAATAAGTGTATTTAGCAAGGTCACTGGATAAAGATCGATATACAAATATCAGTTGAACCTATAAATATTTGCAACAAGCAAAAACTAGAAATGGGATTTATAAAATACCACTTATAACAGCATCCCAAATAATAAATAACTAAAAATAAAATCTAAGTAAAATATAAAATAACTCTACATTGAAAATACAAATAGAGGGACTTCCCTGGTGGTGCAGTGGTTAAAACTCCACACTCCCAATGCAAGGGGCCTGGGTTCTATCCCTGGTCAGGGAACTAGATCCCACATGCATGCCACAACTAAGAGTTTGCATGCCACAACTAAGAAATCCGCATGTTACAACTAAGGAGCCCACATGCCGCAACTAAAACCCTGTGAACCAAATAAATAAATAAACAAATAAATAAATATTAAAAAATAATCATTGCCTGAGCACGGCAAATTCAAGTTTTTAAAAAAGGAAAATACAAATAGAAAAGTTAATGATTATCTAGATAAGTGGAGAGATATACCATGAACAAAAAGACTAAATATTCTTGAGATGTAAGTTCCCTGAATATTGTCTTACATATTTAATATAATCCTAAAATAATCTCAGTGGTATGTTGGAGAAATTAAAAATGTGCCCCTGAAGTTCATATAAAAATATTAAGATCCTAGATTAATCAAGAGAATCTGGAAGAAAAGAACAAATTTTGGGGTATTGCACCAATAGTTTCAAAATTTACTACAAGTGACATCATGACAGTGCTATGGAAACAGTGTTAGAAATATATACTACTGAAACATAATAGTTAATAAATAGAAGTCATGTGCAAATCTGATATACAAAAAACTCATCACTGCTATTCCACAGAGAAAGAATATTAAAGGTATTTTAGTTTCACTTTGTTTCTTTTTAGAAATAAATTGTGCTGGATCAACTAGATTTCTATATAAAAACAAACAACAACAACAAAAACTTGTATCTTTATGCCAAAATACTTGCTATAAATTTTAAATCATAATGCTAACTGAAAAAATAAAAGCTTTTCAGTTCCAAAGCTTCAATAAGAAGATGGAGGAGGAAATCTTTGTGACCATAGAGTAGGCAAATATTTCTTAAATAGGACTCAAAATCACTCATCACAAAAGAAAATAAAGATTTCAGTTTGACTCCTTTTGGGGGTAATGGGGTGAGAAATTAAACATTAGTGCTCTTCCAAATATAGCAACATATATTTGGAATATATTAGAGCGTTTCTTCACAGGGTGGGGTCCCAAAGGGCTATACTTTGGGAACCATGAAAGGAAGAGGGATAAACCAGACAACCATCTTTCCATTTCAGAGGAAAGTAACTTTATTCCTAAGGGCTGGGGGAGGAAGAAAAACTTCTTTTGAATAGGTGTAGTGGCAAATTTAATTTCACACAAATATGATACCTTTTAGTTTCACATTTAATTTAATATTACAATTAACATTTAATATAATATTTAATAATGCAATGATAGCGGGATTTATTTAGTTATTTATTTGGCCACATGGCTTGTGGGGTTTTAGCTCCCCAGTTAGGGATTTAACCAGGGCCTCTGCAATGAGAGCTTGGAGTCCTAACCACTGGACCACCAGGGAATTTCTCTGATAGCGGGCTTTAAACAGTTTAGTTTTTACAACTGTTTTCAGTCTATATGAAAGTGAGCTTAAAGATTCTTAATTCCACCTCTTTGTGCCACTTCTTTCAGACACTATTATGACCCATAAGCATTGGGATTCAGTCATTTTAGGTTTCCCATAATCTCTTCTTCTACTTCTAAATTGTTTAACAGCAAAGACCATCTCTTACTCATCTTTCAATCTCCTTATGACCAAGCACAATGACTGGCAAATCACACAATGAATAATATTGAATAAAAGCTCCAATAAATGTATGAAAGTTAAAACTTGGAATATGACTTACAATGCTATTAAAATGAGGAAACTATCATGGAGTTTTGTCTCTGACCTAAATTAGTGGGTGTAAGTAATATGCTATACAAAGTGCTGGAAAGTTCTGTTCTAATTGATAGAATAGTACTTCTGTATTAACAAATAGAAGACTGATTAAGTTACCAGAAATATGAAAGTCAGTCAACTTCTTAATTCTTCTGAAGATTGCTTCAAAAATGTTACTTGAAAACTTCAGTAGTAAAAATATGTTAAAATATTAAAAAAATTTACTGCAAGTGAAGCATAATTTAAAATAAAATATAACTTTTCAAACAATTTTTGTAAAGATTATATGTTCATTAATTTAGGATAATGAAAAATGTAAAGTTGATAAAATGTAAATAGTAGATTGTGGAAAATGGCATTGTTCTCGTGAAAATTCTTGCATATTACATGGAGAGGCTACAGAATAGACACATTTAAATCTATTTTACTCTTTTAAAAAATTTGTACATATAGCAAAACTTGCTTTTCTAGGGTGTACAGTGTTGAGTGTTTAGAGAAATGCATGGAATCATACAATCGCCACCACAGTCAGGATACAGAACAGTACCATCTCTCAGAAGTTGTTCTCATGCTGCTTTTAGTCAAAACTGTCCGACACTCCTTATCCCTGGCAAAACTGATAATATATGTGTGTACTTGATAGCTATTTGGCAACTATTAAAGAATGGAGGGGAAGATTGGTAAGTGAAATACTGTAACATAAATTTGAACTCTCACATGCTTTCCTTTTCCTGTATACATCACTATCGCATTTGTAATAAAATTATCACTGCAAAATTACTATAATGGTGCCTGCATACACACAGAATATATCCATACAGATAACTAGTTGAAAAAAAGTTGTTGTGTCAGTTTCCATCCCCAAAGCATCAATTTTCAGAGAAATATAGTAAAAACAACAACAACAACAAACAGCTTTTAGGTTTGTTATTTCACTTATTTTTAAAAACAAGTAAATTTTCACAAAAAGTGTAATATGACCCAAACTAGGTATGAAGAATATGATTTTTAAACCATCCAAATTTGGAATTTGATTTATTGATAGATTTAAGGTAGCTTACCTACCTTTCTTTGTGTAAATAATCTAATTAATTTCCCCTGTGAATAGGCTTCCACATTTTGTATATTTTTCCCTTTGCTTCTTTTAAACTATAGTCTCCTTTCACAGATAAATGGTACTAATCGATGGCTGGAAAAATTTGCTTTAAAAATGATTATACATGAGAAAATGCCTTATTTATTGTCTGTACTTATTAATATCAGGATTTGCATAAGTGTAAGAAAGGGAAAAGTAGCCTCTCATTTGCAGTTCTCGGTACTAACCTTATTGAGGGTGTTTCTTCCCATCAGCTGATTTGCAGCTTCCACCAAGTGCAGCTCACAGAGTTTCCTCACAGCAGACTGTGATGCTAATGCTAAAATAAAGTTGTTCTGAGCTTGATGAACTATTAAGTGGTCAAGATTTTTAAAAAACAGAAGCACCTACGTTATTTTCAGTTGCCTTTAACTGTATGTACTCATTGCTTTTCAGTGTTTGCCAAGTGAAAAACCAAAGTGCTAATGGTAGGGAAACATCGTTTTGGAATATCTATTACCAAATTGCTGTTTTCGTCTGAGGAGAATACCTGCTTTGCTTGATGAGAAAGCCTTCCTCTCCGAATCTGCATGAGAAAATACCTATGTGCTTGCAGACAATATTGAAATTGCTTTTCAATATCTTCTAAAGGTCATCCCCAATACTGAAAGCCTTTTTCATATTTACTGTGAGATTCTTAAACATAATGGTATTAAATTATAAACCTCATGAGAACAGGGGTTGAGTGTATCTTGTTTACGACTGCTTTAAGTACCTGGCATGGTGCCTGGTACAGAAATATTCAATAAATATTTACTGAGTGAATAAAGGAATACATGAATGAATGAATGAATAAAGACAGTAAAACACCTGACTTAAATCTGAGATTTTTACATCTGATTTTAACATCAATTGTATGGTTTAAGCTGAAGAAAATTCATCTTTTTATGGATTAATAAAAAGAATATTATAGTAATAAGTAACAATGCACACTTAAAATGTTACACCTGGTCTTCCAGCATTTTATAGAAGATAAAAACTAAAATTAAAGTGGAAAACATTATATTTATTGAAGAAAGAAAATGAAACAATTCTGCTCATATTATCATAGGAAGAGAATTCTGTAAATGACCACCTAGGCATAAGAAGCCTGGATGAAAGAGTGTTGTCGTTGCTTTTCAAAAAATGAAAAATATCTCCAGACAGCTATTTTGTTTAAATATAAGCACAAATCTCAAGGGAAACAAACGGAAGGGAAATGTGACATATCTCAAGCTCAGAGGACAACAGGGCTATACAAATCTTAACAGGCTATTTTAGCAACAAGCTCATTGGAGAGCAATTTCAGTTATTTACTATCATCTATAAAGCCCTAAATGGTTACCTCAATGCTCATCTCTTCTCCGGAGGACCATTCTGGCTATTGCAGTGAATTAGAGACCATTTTTTACAGTTCAAATTCAATTTTTTCCAATCTGTAGAGATAACTTCAGAGAAGAAATTAGCCTGATCCAGATGTATATTTACCTAAACTTATAAGCATACTTCTAATTTGAAAATGTATGCGCATTTAAGCTGTTCATGAGATATTTAAAATTTCGTAGTCATAATTTTGAAATGTTCACTGTGCAATCATTTTAACTAATCCCCATCATCTTGATATAGTTTTCTTAGTGTATAGTTGGATCATACACCATGTACAATGACCAGTAGAGTTATATTGTTATCCTGATATAGGTTTCTATAGCATGTTTTATGAGGGTGAATCAAAAATTATCCTCACTCTGGCTATAGAATTTATTTTAATTAACTTTCAGAAAAGACAAATACATCATTTTTCATCATAATCTCCTTGCTTTTCAATACACTTTTTCCATCTGTCAAGAAGATTTGTATTCCTTCATTTAAAAATAGTTTAAGCTGAGCTGCAAGCCACAAATGCACCACTGTCTTTGCTTCTTCATCAGAAGTGAATCTTCGTCCTCATAGGGCTGCTGATTTCAGGGGACCAAACAGGTGAAAGTCTGATGGAGCAAGATCAAGACTATAGGGAGGATGCTTTAACACCTCAAAATGAAGTTTTGCAGAGTGTCAACAGTGTGGGGAAAAGTGTACAGACATACATTTTCATGCAAGGTCACAATGCCCTTGAATAGCGGTCCTCTGCATTTAATCCGAAGTTTAGGCTTCAGCTCTTCAATAAGCATCTCACTGTAATGAGCACTGTTGATTGTTGAAATTTTTCCTCATGATGTTCCAATACTGGCCCTTGAGAATCCCAGAAAACTGTAAGCATAAATTTTCCAGCTGATGGTTGACCTCTGAACTTTCTCTTGGTCAGCAATTGAGGATGTCTCCATTCCATACTCTGTCGTTTACTCTCAGGCTGGTAGTGATGAATCCATGTCTCATCACAGTAATGATTCTCTTTAAGAAACTTTCATCTTCCTTAGAGTATTGGTCCAAATTTTGTTTGCAGATATCCAAACACTTCTGTTTATGCTCTTCCATGAGTTGTTTCAGTACCCCTCTCGCACAAACTTTTTGAAACCTAAATCTGTCGTGGATTACTTCATTTTGAGGTGTTAAAGCATCCTCCCTATAGTCCTGATCTTGCTCCATCAGACTTTCACCTGTTTGGTCCCCTGAAAGCAGCCCTATGAGGATGAAGATTCATTCCTGATGAAGAAGCAAAGACAGTGGTGCGTTCGTGGCTCACAGTTTAGCCTAAAATAATTTTTAATGAGGGAGTATGAAAGCTTCTTGACAGATTGGACAAAGTATATTGAAAAGCAAGGAGATTATGTCAAAAAATTATGTATTTGTCTTTTGTAAAAGTTAATTGAAGTAAATTCTACAGCCAGAGTGTGGATAATTTTTGACTCACCCTCATACAAATGTAAATGCCGATAGGCTAAAAGAGCTCATTTCACATTGTTGTACACATAAAGAATTCCCCTATTTTGTTTAGATACTTATTATATCTGAGACAGCACATACCTTACATCAAATCCATTTGGCCCCTATCTCTGGTAACATGTTAGAATGAGCTCTGGAAAAATTCATACAAACACATGTGATAGCACCTTACCTTATGCTCTTTTTTTAAGAACTTTTATTGAGATATAATTGACAAGCAATAAACTGTATATATTTAGTGTACAATTTGATTGTTTTTCTTGTTAATAATGAACATATGGCAATCACAATCTCCCAGTTCATCCTACCCCAACCCCCCCACCCCGTTCCCCCTTGGTGTCCATATGTTTGTTCTTTACATTTGTGTCTCTATGTCTGCCTTGCTAACCAGTTGATCTGTACCATTTTCCTATATTCCGTATATATGCATTAATATATTTGTTTTTCTCTTTCTGACTCACTTCACTCTGTATGATAGTCTCTAGGTCCATCCATGTCTCTACAAATGTCCCAATTTCATTCCTCTTTACAGCTGAGTAATATTCCATTGTATATATGTACCACATCTTCTTTATCCATGCATCTGTTGATGGACATTTAGGTTGCTTCCATGACCTAGCTATTGAAATAATGCTGCAATGAACATTGGGGTGCATGTGTCTTTTTGATTACAGTTTCTTCAGGGTATATGCCCAGTAATGGGATTGTTGGGTCATATGGTAATTCTATTTTTAGTTTTTCAAGGAACCTCCATACTGTTATCCATAGTGGCTGTATTAATTTATATTTCCACCAACAGTATCCCTTGGCCATTTGTATGTCTTCTTTGGAGAAACGCCTGTTTAGGTTTCTGCCTATTTTTGATTGGGTTGTTTCATTTTGTTTTGTTTTGATATTGAGCTGCATGAACTGTCTTTTCATCTTTTTATAGTTTCCTTTGTTGTGCAAAAGCTTTTAAGCTTCATTAGGTCCCACTTATTTATTTTTGGTTTTATTTCCATTACTCTAGGAGGTGGGTCAAAACTTTCTTGCTGTGATTTATGTCAAAGAGTGGTCTTCCTATGTTTTCCTCTAGGAGTTTTATAGTGTCTGGCCTTACATTTAGGTCTTTAATCCATTTACCTTATATTCTTGATGATTCCTATCCTGGATCTGTATTGTTGAGGTTTCCATGGGAACCAACTTGGTACCCAATCACATGTAATTCAGAAGTGTGACCTCCGTTGGTGCTCACCAGGCAAGGACTGTAGGAAGCACATTTATGGTCAAAGTTAGGTCTTTAAGCTCTGATAGTAAAGAAGATTGGAAACAATGAAATATGTGGTATCTTACTAATGAGTTGTTAGGAGGGTATAATGGTTAATTCTGTGTGTCAGCCTTACTGGGCTAAGGAATGCCCAGATAGTTGGTAAAACATCATTTGGAGGGCTGTCTGTGAGGGTGTTTTGGAAGAGATTAGCTTTTGAATTCGTAGGCTGAGGAAAAATCACCTTCCCCAATGAGTGTGTGCATCATGGAATCAATTGAGGGCCTTAATAGAACAAAAAGGCGGAGGAAGGGTGAATGTGCTCTCTTTACTTGAGCTGGGACATCCATCTCCTCCTACACTCAGATATTGGTGCTTTTAGTTCCCAGATATTTGGATCCAGGTGGTAATCTCTCCATCACTCCTCCATTCTAGGGCATGTGGGCTTGAACTGAATTCCACCACTGGCTTTCCTGGTTCTCCCGTCTGCAGACAGCAGACTGTGGGACTTCTCAGAATACATAATTATATGAGCCAAATGCTATAGTATATCTCCTGTTATATATGTATCTATATCTTTATCTATTCTATCTCATTGCTTCAGTTTCTCTGGAGAACCCTGATTAATATCATACTATCTATAGAATTTCGGATACCTATTAGGAGATTTCACAGGAGGTTCAAGGAAGCATAGGCTGTTCTGGATTGAGTACTGTAAGAAGTCAGAGACAATTTGGGGGTTAAGTACTTGGTATTTTTTTTTATCTTGAATGTCAGAGAAACAGTACAGGGCTGGGATTATCATTGGAAAAGGAACTGTGAGAAGGGCATGTTTGGTCATGTTTTTGTGCTTGCAAAATTTTCATCCTCTTTAAGCATATTCTGTAGTGATCTTGTTTTTCTCTTGTTCTATTGTGGTCAGAGAGAGCCCTTGTCTGATGTTGCTATTACAAAAAAAAATAAGTTCAGTAAGAGAACACCATGGCTAAACTGGTAGGAAACAACTTTCACGTGTTAGGGATGTTTATTCTCTTTCTCAAACCAACGAGATGAAATGAATACATTCTGCCAGGCGGCCAGTTCTGAGACACAGTTCTTATGGCTTTTTTGTGGACATTCCAAAAACATCAAGAAATCCATTCCAATTAGTTGTGACCATCTTGATAATTAATTTTTTATTGGAATATAATTGCTTTACACTCTTGTACCAGTTTTTGAGGTACATCAAAGTGAATCAGCTGTATTTATACACATATCCCCATATTCCCTCCCTCCCTTGACTCCCTCCCACCCTCCCTGTCCGGCCCTCTAAGGCATCACCCATCATTGAGTTGATCTCCCTTTGTTATACAGCAACTTCCCACTGGCTATCTATTTTACAGTTGGTAGTATATATATGTCTATGCCACTCTCTCACTTCGTCTCAGCTTCCCCTTCACTCCCCACCCCACCAACCTTGTGTGATAATTAATTCTTAAATTGGCTCTTGCTTGTTCCTGCTCTTGTATTTCACCCTGCCCCATTTCTTTAGAATTATGTTTTCTCAAAATCTGCCTCAGATTCTGCTTTCTGATGAACCTAATTTTGTCAGTGGCTACCAGGAGGGATTCTAAATAGTAGACATCCAGGAAGGATTTTTGACCTACCTTACTGCTCATTACCTGTACAGGTAATATGATAGTATTCTAGGTAATGCTATAGTGATTAGAGTTCTTGTTTCTCCTGCATGTAATACATCATAAATGCTAAGGTTCCCACCTGTAATTAATTGCTATGAGAAACACTGGATCACAATGCACCAGGATATGCCTCAACTTTGCTGCTTGAACAGTATGGGAGTAATAATTACAACAATTGTTGACTCGCTTGCCTTTTTATAACTTCATTTGCAGTTTTGTTAAAGAAAATTATAGTCCCATGGAATACATTTATTCACTTAGGGCACACTGTAAAAGCTACAATGCATCTATAGCAGCTTTTAAGGAGACTCACATCTCCTGCAGCCACTATAAATCAAGCTTAAGGCTTCGAGCAATGATTACAACACTTCAGTGTAAACTCTATGTCCAGCCTTGATGGGTTTCCTGTGTCAAAGCGCTGGAAAAGCCTGGGAGGGTGAGACTAGGACAGGGGCATCTAGATAAGTGAGCTTGAGAATTCTGAACCCTCAGATTCTTCTGAATCCTCTAGGATGGGAAATGGAATTCTCTCCTACTTTCCTGAAGAAAGCAGCACATATTTTGGGGGGCTCACATCGGGCAAGTGTTTTCATGGATTTTTCTTGAGAGTTTCAAGATAGTCACTTGCAATTGTCATTGCCTCTTAGTTAAAAGTAAGGGGTGGATCTTATCTTAACCCAAATTGTAAAGTATAGCTCTTGTTCTGACAAGAAATAACCTTTGTACTGAAAGAATTACATGAGCTAACTATTGTAGTGGACTAATAGGTAGATATTAGCAGGGACTAACACCTATCGACTAGGTAGGTAGGTGAGTATATTCCGAGTAGCTAATGATGTTGTTGGGTTATCATGAGAATAGAGAAGATATAAGAATGGTCAACCAAATATATTGACATTGAGGCAGGAGCTGAACAGCTGGAGTTTCTCCCCTGTGGATGGATACTCCAAGATAGCAGTAGAGAGAAGAGCTGAGACCCGCTCAGATAAAAGATGGAGACCACATATTTCTCATTCTCAATGTCAAGGAGACCTTCCTGACTATACATGTGCAGAGAGGCTCCTTGGAGGTCAAAGGGGAGGGCGTGTCACCTCATAGTAAATGATGTCAATCTACCTATAGGCCTCTTCGCTAGAATCCATCTTGGTTAATGTATGTGGCCACACACATGGGAGGACCCTGAGATACACCGAATATGAACTCAGAACCAGGCAAAGCAAGATGATTGGCCACAGGAAACCCAGAAGAAATGCCCCATAAAAGTGATTCAAATTACCACAAGGGTGCAATTCTCTCTCTGAGCCCACCATGTGTCTATCCACACATACTCTTTTTCCTCCTAGTAAACACTTTACTTGCTTCACTACCTTTCATCTCTATATGGAAATTCAAAGCCAACAGGCCAGGGCCTTGTCACTGGCCATGGTCCCTGGTGGTCGGGTGGCTAGGATTCAGCGTTCTCACTGCCGTGGCCTAAACTCAATCCCTGGCTGGGAACCGAAATCCTGCTTCAAGCCGCTGCTGGCTAAGGCCACCCCAGATCAACATGGGGATACCTGCAGACAGTTTTAATATTTTCCTGAGATTGTTTCTCAAACTTTGACATAAAGATAGCTATGGTGAATGAGGTAGAGATGCCAGAACTCTACCTTAATCCAGATTAAGCAGAGGAAGATTTTAGAATGGGATTATTTTGTATATTTTGAAAACCCACTATGGGAAGGTATTTCCCCTAATGCAGCTATATATAGGAAAACCTAGGGGACATCATTTCCATACAGGAAAATGAAGTATGCTTGTCACGGGGGATGAGGGAAGAGGATGGTGCTTATTGACGTCATTGAGAAGCTGGGGGCATTGCCCAGGTAGGCAAGAGTTACTGGCAGGTTATGAGAGCATGGTATTAGGCACTCTGGGATTCTAGAATGGCAGAATCCCAATAACATCGCTTGTGAGTTAGAGGCAGGGCTGAATGAAGATTATGGTGCTTTGTTCCACAAGGATGTATAATGATGGCTAATAGATTTTAGTATCCTTGAGGCAAGATAGACAGATGGCCAAATAGAGGTTTTTTTTTTTTAATTTATTTATTTGTTTTGGCTGTGTTGGCTCTTTTTTGTTGCGCACGGGCTTTCTCTAGTTGTGGCGAGCGGGGGCTACTCTTGGTTGTGGTGCATGGGCTTCTCATTGCAGTGGCTTATCTTGCTGTGGAGCTCAGGCTCTAGGTTCGTGGGATTCAGTAGTCGCAGCAAGCAGGCTCAGTGGTTGTGGCCGATAGGTTATAGAGAGCAGGCTCAGTTGCTGTGGTGCACAAGCTTAGTTGCTTGCCTCATGTGGGATCTTCCTGGACCAGGGATCAAACCTGTGTCCCCTGCATTGGCAGGCGAATTCTCAGCCACTGTACCACCAGGGAAGCCCCCAAATAGAGTATTGATCAACTTCATCACTATTGATCAAATATGGTAGCAAATAATTTTTTTTTTTAAGTTGTGATCTGGCAAGCAGTTACCTGGTGGTAGCCTCTGCTGTGGAAAGTGGCAATCCTTTGACTAGCTCTAAGTCAGTTCATAGGTTAACAGCTTAATAGATGAGGGACAGGAACAGATTTCATTGAGGAAGAACCTGGAATATCACCTTAACTGCACATGTTGTACAATGTTCCCCTGTTTGAAAGCAAATTGGAAGCAAAGGGGATCTGTGAATATTTTCTCTGGTAACTGCACACTGGTGAAGAGGTAAAAACTTGTACGCCATTGAAAATAGCTGATAAAACAACATATAGATAAAGCAACAAAGTTTAATTCCACCAATTTTTTTGTTTGATAAAATAATTTAACAATATATATTACTACCATTACTACCAAATATTAGTGTGTATTTTCTTTTTGAGATTCTTTAGTGTTAGGCTTTCAAAACAGAAATAAATGCAAATCAATGCTTGAGAGCTTCCTTTGATTTATAACTCATTCTCCTTCATGCTAATTTCAAGAAGCAATCATTACTTTTGCCTTTTGTCTGCCTTCATTCTTCCAGGAACATTATATTCTTTCAAATGTAAAGGATATCTTTATATTCTTTCCAAACCAATATAACCAGTTTATTCTTTTTTATAATTGTAGCTTCTTTTTTTTAATGTTTGCAATATATTCCCTTTACCTATTCTGTCAATTTAATGTATTTATTTTAAGATTTAGTTCTATTTGCTCCATTACCATATTACCTGTTATAAATTTGTTTGTTGTTTTACATTAGGTGTACGTGAAACTTAGCATGGAACTCAGTTGGGGCTACGTTTTTCCCTCCCTATGACACAAACTCAGTAGTAGCTGCCCTGTGGGTAAAGGCCACAGGACACTGGTTACATACTCAATTCGTTTTAGTTTGTTTGTTTGTTATTATATTCCAAACTTTTAAGTTCCCAGCCTTAAGTTTCCAGTCCCATTATCCATTGCTGGATCGACTTTGGCCATATAATAAAAGATGCCTACTCTGGTCTAGTCTGAAATTTCTTACTCAGTTTGCATTTATGCTCCGTATCTAACCAGACTGATGGGGAGAGAGAAAAACCCCTATCCCAGTCTTTCCAGCACTGACCACCATCGATTTGCTCACACACACAAGCCTATTGTTTTCTTCCTGCATTTCATTATCTCCAGGCTTTCCTAAGTTTACATCATAATTGCTGCACTGTCTTGCTCTTCCTATTCTGGCAAATACTAGACTCGAAGCTCCAGAATGTAATTGAGACTTGCCTATTATCATGGTCAGTTTGGGAATTTTTCTACACTGTACTGGTGTACAGCTTTATAGATGCATCGTTCAGGTTTCAAGAACAAACATTCCGACATTGCTACACTGAATCTAGCCCAATTTGGATATAGTGCAATGGCATTTACCTTAAAATACATTTTTGTGAAAAGACAATAATCTACCTCTTTCTTAACAGAGAGAAAAACATTTTCCTTTTGTTTGTTTTCCAGTGTAGTCTAGTTGTTGAAAATTTCATCATATCATAGCTTGTCTCTATGAAATGTATACCATTTGGTCAGTAGTTCCAGTTTTAATCAAATGAGGACATTCTAGCAAATTGACAATGCAATTACAGATACTGGAACTGTAAGCTTTTCCCAGGTACGCTGTTATTGAGATTTTTTTTCCCCGTATAATTAACAATAGTCTCTTACATCTGTGGATTTTATTTTTCTCTAGGATTTAAGACACTGCAGTGTGTTTAAACAACGTGACAAAATAAAAATGTAATAGATCCTAGAGTTCCAGATGATGCTACTGAATATAAAGATGCTATCAAGCAAAAATATGCCCTTGGATAAATTTGCCCACGTTTTATAAATCCAAATATATTTATTTTTGTGCTGGAAATTATTCTGTTGAACACAGTACTGGTGATAGGGACAAATTAATCCAGCCAAAAGATTGTTATAACATCTCAACTTTGTCTCTTAACCTTGAAGTATTGATACTTAATCTTGCTGTTGCTATGGGCGGGGGGTGTATGCATTTTCCTGGGGAGACTGCCAACATTTTTTTTGCATTTTTCTTTTGATTTTGTTGAAAAAAATGTTACTTTGTGGGTATTAATCAATAGGATATATTATTAAGATGAATTTTCTTTTGTGGATTTTTTTAGCATTCAGATGATGAGCAGGTTCTATAGGTTGCTATCCTAAATATGACAATTGTAAAACACTGTCAATGTACTTGCAATATTCTAGATATATTTTTCTACCTTTATTGAACTTATAAAAATAAAACTGTATGATAGTAAAAGTTAATTTAAGAATATATTTTAATGATGTACAATGTCGTGTTGCTTATGATAAAATTGACACTTTGTCACTGGATATGTTCTAGTTAAAACCAGAAAAGATTTTCAGGAAAATATTTCTATATTTTAAAGGCAGTTGATTTCCAATCTAATATTGTTTAAACACAATTACAGTATTCAGTTATTTGACACCATTTTAGGATATATTTTATTATCTCAGTAACACTGGAGAGATGAGAAATATTCTTAGCTCTAGTACCAAACTTCTGTGAAAACTTTATCATTCCTGTTTTCTATGGTCAGAAGTTGCATTTGGAGGAAATAAATGATTACAAACATTTCTTCTATCTCATAATATCTTGACTGTACTGATAGTCAAATGTGAGGCCATTCTTTATAGTTTATGCTTATGTTGGAGGAAGTCACTCTTTGATTTTGAAGGAGAAAATAAGAAGGAAATATTTGAGGGACAGCAACAAAAATCAAGAAGTATGTCATAATTTTAATAACCTAAAAGAATATGCCAGGAAAAAAGTCAAAAATTAACATTTTATTGAAAAGCAAAATATTATTAATAATACTTCTGGACATTGGTGGGTTACATGCTTTTGATGGGGTCCTCTTTTGAGATTATTAATTTCTTTCCAGGTTTCTCAATATGGGAATCTCAAAAGAATGAAAAGTTAAATTTCCTGTTCACTTCACCCCCACCGTACTTTCAGGAGTTCAGCAATGCTCTTTTCCAAAGCGTGTAATAATATATTGTTTCGTCAGGGCCTTACAGCATCCTTATTGTGGGGTTGGAAAAGGGGAAAAGGAAGGCTTGAATTGACTCTAGAGCTGGAGTGCAGGAGGCTACTGCTTAAAGACTGGTAATAAGTCCCAAGAGTGCGAAGGGGAGAAGGCTGGCAGGATAGAGAAATAATGGAGGTACAGATCTTTTTTTCACATAACGTCCTGGACTTCACATGATTCTGTAGGGCTTAATGTATAGATATTTTGGGTCTGCAGAGTACATCAATCATTGGGCTTTGAGAACAACAGATGAGTTCCTGCTTACCATATTTAGCACTGTAAGATGCTTTCTACATTTTCCTCTCTTCTTTCCCCCTTAATTTTATTAAATTTTAAATTTTTTATATAAGATGTGTATATTCACAGATTCACAGTCTATTCCAGTTCCAGTTTTTAGGTAGAATACTGAAATCTCCAGTCTCACAAGTTGCAAATTAGTTTGTTGAAATATTAAATTAAACGAGTACATAATTTAGTGGTATTTAGGGAAGTTCAACACATGCACCAGGCATTTTGGCAAGATTACGGTCACAACCAAATAATTTCCTGGAAACCCTTGCATTTGAAATAGACAGTATACATAAGTAACTTTGTCTCTGCCAGGTGGGATCATCCATTAAAAATAATGATTTAAACCTGAGAGATATGAGGACATTCCTTGTGCATTCTGATGAGAGTGGCAAAGTATGATGGGCAATTATTTGTAATATAAGAGATATCATTGGCAAAGATCTTAAGTGATGAAATCTTATACTCAAGATTTGCATTTTGTCCAAAGATGGTGATACTGCATCCATATAGAAGTGTGATATAATATTTTTCCTGATTCTCTAGGCTTCATTGAGATTCTGTGAGCTATTTCCTACACTTAATTGATGTTCAACTTAAGATAGAGTAAGTTGTTGTTTTAGAAAGGACACACATTGGATTGCTGAACTATTTCAGCCTGCTTTAAATGACAGCAGTATTGAGGAAGCTTTCAAAATGGAAGGTTTCATAGAAAGTGTCAGGTTTGATAATTGCTAAAAGTTCTTAATGACTTCAAGATCCACCTGCAGAATAATTTTTTCTTGAATTTATTAAGAATGTCAAGGTCACCTGCCCTTTTGCTTTTGTTTCATTGGTTTATATAGGAAAATGTAAGATTTTCCTTGTAAACAGTGTAGAGGTATGCATCAGTGTTACGTATATAAAAGGAATGCCGAGCCACACCATTTCCCAGGGAAACATAATATGTGTGAAGTTGCTTGATCAGTGTCAGAAATTTTATACAATCTGAGAAACTGAGAAAAGATGATCATAAACCAAAAATAACAGCCTCTGTTTCTGCAGAGTATTGAGACCATGTTAATGTCAACAGTTTTCTTGCAAGGGTCATATAATCTACCCTTTTTGAGGCATGCTATAGATTTGGAAACTAAATATATGTCATCCACAATCAATCAAATCATCTTGAGATGGTTTTTAAATCATGCATGAGAAGAGTAGCTAATGATGTAGTAAAAGTATGACTCCGCTTACAACTTTTTAAAGTGACCCTGAGGTTAGACGTATGCATGTGTCTTCCTGATCTTCCTTTTATTAGAAGCCCCGAAAATATTTTTTCACATCTATCCATCAGTGGGCAAGCAGTGTTGGTAAGAGAAAAAGAAAAACAAATAGGATCCAAAATAACACAAAACTTCTTTAAATAGCTCTTCATATAGGTAAATCTAATACATAGAAAGGCATCTGAGATACACACCAGCATGCCTATATACTGGAAAAGTATTTTGATTGATGTGGTGTTTCTTTCCACACCCCACCTCCCACAGTAGGAGTGGAAGCTTAGGCTGAAACAATGGACTCACACCTCACTAACTCTATAATTTCAGCTTCCCTAATCTTCATCCACTGCACCTGGTTCATTGTCTCCAGTTACTCAACCAATTTCCACAGGCTAGAGTTACAGCCTTAACTGGCTGCTGGCCAAAACTAAACAAAGAGGAGGATAACTGAGTCTCTGCATCCAAGCCTCCCCAGCACAACACCAGATAGAAAGAAGAGTTTTTAATCATGACAGCATTTTTTTAATATAAAAGCATGCCACTATTGTTTTCAATATCTTAATTTTAAAGATATTATTTAAGTGCAATTTTGAAAGTGTTACCTTTTGGATCCTGTGGTGGAATTTCATTTGCCACTGCTTTGATTGTATAAATTCTGCATTTTAGGTCTTTGTGAGTAGATGTGCATGATTTTCCCATAGTAAGCATTATTGCTGGAGTGCTTTGGGTACATACTAGAAAGTTTTACACATATTTTAAACAAGAGAGATGCATCTGTGGAAATTTATGTATGGGGTGCTAGGTATTATGGTACATATGCAAACGTTTATAAAATATGCAAATCTCTTGTTATTATTAATACGAACACCTGTCCAAGCCATGTGCTACTCATATAGAGAAAATGCATGTATTTGTTGTAATGTAGAGATTTGCTAACTTGAATTTTTTTCAAAAATTCATGTTTTACCCTTTTCTGCAATTTTTCATTTTGGCTCACAATTTGAGAGAATAAAAACAAAATGTATCAAGGTTTTAGGAATAGATTTCTAAGCAAATGTGGTTTGATACATGCAGAAAAATAATCAGGAACAAAACATTTTTCTGGGCAAACTGCAATTTGAGTTTTTTAATGCTTCTCATTCAATTAATTATTCTATTAATTTTGGGTCTTCAAACTCATTATATCTTATAAAGCAAACTTTCCTGAGCAAAAACTGTAGTTTATAGAATAACAACCCAAGCTACAGATAAAAAGTAAATGAGCTAAATGGCAGATGTGATCAGGAAGAAGAGAAGATAAATATAGTTCTAATCAGGGAACTGAGAAAAATTAACATTCCAATAGACAAGGTAGCCAAATCAAAATATAGGCAATTATTTGACATGGGAAACTATACCCTCCTACTACAGATTTTATGGAAACTGTCTTAGTCTAGGCTTCTTCTAATTTATTATACTATATAGTTTATTAGGCTACAATGATAATTTTGTTTTATTCTTAAGTCTCCTTAGTAGTTATCAAAGTAAAGATCACTGTATATGAAATTGGTCAAGAAAACGAGTAGAGAAAAAAATCCTGACAGTGTCTGATGGGTGTTGTTTTCAAGCCTGGTGCAATGGAACCATTGTGTGAAATGAGTTTGTGACTATTGATCCAGGTCATGAGCTTTTCAAACACTGCTTTGTTGTAAGAAACTGCTGGGGAGAACAAGGAAGGCCTGGATGGGACCTCTTGCTCCTTTGACTAAGACAGACACAGGTCCTGAGACACCAAATTAAAGCTGAAATGTGGAGGTTGTCTTACTTGTCTTACGAAGATGTACCATTTTGTCTATCGTTGACTTCATTACTTTTACTTTTAAGTTCCTTTCTTCCAACTACCCTAATTCCACCACAAGTATTTTAGTAAAAAAAATGAAAAGAAAATTATATACACGTACATTCTCAAATTTTATTTATTTTATAACTGGAAGTTTATAAAATAACTGGGACCACCTTTGCCCATTTCCCCCCTCCCACTTCTGGCAGCCATCAATCTGTTTTCTGTTTTTATGAGTTCCTTTTTTTTAGATTCCACAAATAAGTGAGATCATAGTATTTGTTCTTCTCTCTCTGAATTATTTCACTTAGCATAATGCCCTTAAGATCCACCTGTGTTGTTATAAATGGCTGTATTTACTTCTTTTTATGGCTGAGTAATACTCTATTACATATATTACATTTTTTATCCATTCATCTGTCAATGACATTTGTTTTTTGGTTGCATATTTTGGCTATTGTGAATAATGCTGCAATTAACATGGGAGTGTAAATATCTCTTCAAGATAGTGATTTTGCTTTCTTAGCTGTATCTCTAAAAGTGGATTTGCTGGATCATTTGTCAGTTATATTTTTAATATTTTGAGGAATGTGCATGCTATTTTCCATAATGGCTGGACCAATTTACATTCCTACCAATAGTGCACAAGGGTTCACTTTTCTCCACGTCGTCACCAACAATTATCTCTTGTCTTTCTGATGACAGCCATTCTATCAGACATGAGATATCTCGTGGTTTTGATTTGCATTTCCCTGGTGATAGGTGATGCTGCACATTTACTTTTTCACATGTAGACTTTATTTTTTAGAGCAATTATAGATTCATGGGAAAAATACACAATATCAACATCCCCACCAGAATGGTACATTTGTTACAGCTGATGAAATATATTTCACAAAATCACTCCAAGTCTATAGTTTATATTTTTAATATCGGTGCTGTGCTTTCTATAGCTTGGACAACTGTATAATGACATGTATTCACCATTATAGTATCATACAAAGTAGGTTCACTACTGGAAAAATCCCTGTGTTTCACTTATTCATCCCTTTCCACTAACCCCTGGTAATTATGGATCTTTTTACTGCCTCCATAGTTTTGGCTTTTCTAGAATATTATATAGTTGGAATCACACTTTATGTTGCCTTCTTTAGATGGGCTTCTTTTGCTGAGTATTATGTTTTAAAGTTTTCTTCATGTCTTTTCACAGCGTGATATCTCACTTCTTTAGCTCTCTGAATAACAGTCCACTGTCTGAGTGTACCAGTTTCTTTTGGGGAAATACCAAGAAGCACAATTTCTGGATCCACTGGGAAGAGAATGTTTAGTTTTATAAGAAATTGGCAAACTGTCTTCCAAAGTGGCTGTACCATTTTGCATTTCCTCCAGCCGCGAATCAGAGTTCTTGTTGCTCCACATCCTTGTCAGCATTTGATGCTGTCAGTGTCCTAGATTTTGGCTGTTCTAATTGGCGTGTAGTGGAATCTTGCTGTTGTTGTTTTCATTCTAAAACTTTAATTTGTTTATTTAAATTTTTATAACACTTTTCTATTTCTATCTCAGTTCAACTAAACAGCAGTATGGTAAGAAAAAAATATTTAATCTTTGTTGGTATGAATCTCAGTGAGAAACTCTTTGAATATTTCCAAGTTATTTATTTAACACACTTGAGCAATAATTATACAAAACTTCTAGCTCTGTGGGTTCACAGACTCATAGTCTAAATTTATATAAATTATATAAAAATATGTAATATATTATACATTGTTGTTTTAATTTGCATTTCCCTCATGACATATGGTGTAGAGAATTTTATCACATGCTTATTTGTTGTCTGTATTTTTTTATTGTTGTCTGTTAAAGGCTTTGGCCCATTTTTTAATCAATTTGTTTTTATTGTTGACTTTTAAGTGTTCTTTTTTATATTTTAGATAATGCTCCTTCATTAGACATTATTTTGCAAAATTTTCTCACAGTTTGTTGCTTGCCTTTTCATGCTTTAACAGTGTCTTTCACAGAACAGAAATTATGTGTATTTGTTTTATTTTGATGAAGTCCAGCTTATTAATTCTTTCTTTCATTGATGTTGTTTGGTGTTGTGTATATAAAGACACCTCCAAACCCAAGGTAATCAAGACTTTCTCCTACGTCATCTTCTAGGAGTTTTATGGTTTTGCATTTTGAATTTATGTCTGTAATCCATTTTGAATTAATTTTTGTGAAGGATATAATGTCTGTGTCTTGATTCTTTTTTTTTTTTGCATATTGTTGGCCAGTTGTTCTGGCACCACTTGTTGAAAGACTACTTTGCTCCATTTTATTCCCTTGTTTCTTTGTCAAAAATCAGTGGACTGCAGGGCTTCCCTGGTTGCACAGTGGTTAAGAATCCACCTGCCAATGCAGGGGACACGGGTTCGAACCCTGGTCCAGGAAGATCCCACATGCTGTGGAGCAACTAAGCCCGTGAGCTACAACTACTGAGCCTGAGTGCCACAACTACTGAAGCTGGTGTCCTAGAGCCCGTGCTCTGCAACAAGAGAAGCTGCCACCATGAGAGGCCTGTGCACTACAACGAAGACCCAACACAGCCAATAAATTAATTAATTAATTTTAAAAAATCAGTGGACTGTATTTATATGGGTCTCTTTCTGGGCTCTTTATTCTGTTCTATTGACTACTTGTGTATTCTTTCAATAATATCCCACTGTCTTGATTATGGTAACTTTATATTGTCTTAAATGTAGGAGTGCCACTCCTCAGGCTATGTTACTTTTAACCACCTTTTAAATAAATTAATCACTTTAAAATTGGAAGTCTGTGGCAATAAATTAAGCAGGATGGTGTATGGGTTAAGTGAAGGTTCTGGTCTCAGATAGCTTAGGATTGGCTATCAGCTCTGTTTCTTACTAGTCCTGTGATATTAGACATAGGCAAACCACTTCAACTTGTTTCAACTTCAGTTTCCTCATCCTTAAAATAGGAATATTGGAGAGTATACCTCATTGCATTGTGAAATGAAATAAAATTTTTGATATGCAGTATTATTCAAGGGTGTAGCTCCAATGCAGGGTGAGCTATGTCATTATTCTCAGTGGCAGCAGTTTTTTTTTATCATTATTCCCATTGGCGAAGCATTGTCAGCCCCTCTGGACTCCAACTCCAGCTCTAGGGATTTGCTCTGTGTGTAGCTACATAGGGTATTGTGAGTATGGAAACTAAAAGCACCTTGCTAAAGCCCTGGCACAAGTAAGCTCTCAAAAATGTTAGGGAATTGGATAATTGGAAATCAAGCTCTCTGATATTCAATTTTCTTCTCTGTAAAAAGCATGATATTTAATACCTTCCTTTCAGTGTCCTTGTCAAAAATGAAATCAGATTATGCATTTAATTGCTTGGAATACTATGAGGACTGAACAAATCATGTCATCATTATTATATTATCAAGACATACTTTAGCTACAGAACTTGAAGTATATTGTTTGCCACATTTCAGACTACATATTTGAGAAAAATAGAATATTACATTTTGTTTCATGTTTGTTTAGTTTTTGTTTGTTTTTGTGTAATGCACTGATTTTTTTGTTCAAATGAAAGCTAGCTTGGAAGTCCAAAATAAATACAGGGAAAAAGCATAGCTGCTGTGTTTGAAGCAATGGGGAGTAAAGGGTTCCTCTTACTGAACTCATTACCCCTCCCATCAAAGTGCCCTTGAAATGTGTCTGTGAAAAACAATTGGAAAACCAACGATCTACTACAATCCTCTCATTTCACACAGAAAAGCTGAAAAGTGAGTTCACTTCAACAAAGCTGCAAAGAAAGTTAAAGACAGCACGGGAATAAAACCCAAGATCCTGGATCTCTGGTCTGTGCTTTTCCTAAGTAAAAGGCATGGGCATGACACTGGGCTTGACAGTGACATCATGATGTGTGAATTGTATCACAAGATCCCAGAAGGCAGGGACAGTGGCATTTATTTTGCTGTTGCAAGTGCTTCCGGCACTTGCATACTGCTTCATTCACTTCTTTCATGATTGAAATTTATTGACTGATAGTCGTTTGGTTTTATTTTGTAAAATAAAAATTTAATTCATGTGTTGAATTATTATTATATAGAATACTCTGCAAAGTAGGTGAAAATTAAAAGTTTCACAGATCAGTGCTCTAAATGGCCATGCCACAGAACCAATATTATGAAATGCACTTTCCTAATTATCTTAGTCCACATTAATATAATTTAAAGCACATTATCTTTTAAAAAAATACCATAAACAATATTTTCAAAGGGGTTTCAGTGATAATATGTTGACATTAAAAACACTGTTGGAATTGTAATAAAGTGACAAAACATTTGTCAATTATTCAAGGAAAATGGCAATACCATTCTGGTTAGCCTGATATACATTTACTGTTAAATTAAAAAATATATTTCATAAGTAAACAATTTAATAATTGTCAAATTGATAGCTGAAAGACAGTAAAAATAATCTTCACTATTTATGGGTTTTTTTGGCTCCCAAAAATAAAATGTAATGATGGACTTTTAAATGTGCCAGTAGTAGAAATTGGAAGTAAATATGCTAATCCGAGTAGGGTTGAATGCGGGTCCCCCTAAAATATCACCAAAGCAACTTGATGAGTTATCACTTACTGTAGCAAAGCAAATAACCACCTCCATAAATTTTTTAATGAGGTAAAATTCAGGACATTTATGAGATTTTGAAGTCTGTTTTAAGATGACACTTTAAGCAGGGGTTTGGTTAGGATTCCATAGGGTGATAATGTAATAATTCAGGATTGGTGGATACAATAGGCAGAGGAATTTGAAGCAAATGGCGTCAGACTGTTGGGGTGTAAACTGTCCTTTGATATTTTCTACCGAAGATTGTGTGGGTCTTTAGGCAGTTCCTACAGTAAATAATCAAATGATTTGTCATGTTTACTTTCCTGGGCAAAGATCTGTTCTCCCAGAGTATTAAAGTCATGATGGGGAAGAGAATGAACAGTAAAGTCACATTAATGAAGACACTAAGCTGTGTAGACTTAGAATTTTTGGTTGTCAGAGGATTCACACATAAGAAAAATGACTGAAAAAAATGGGAAATTGCATACTCTTGCAGACTTCAAATACACATAAGGGTTTTACTTTTCTCCACATAATCAATCATATGTACATTTTTCAAAAATTTCCCCATGTTTGTTGCAAACCTTTACTTAATTATTTGAAAATGTGTGCTCTGGAACCTCAATATTACTTCTTCAATGGCATTCTCACTGCCTCAAAGAGTTAATGACATTTTCACAGACAATTAACACCTTGTTCCTTGAAGTACCCCAGGGTGCCTTTGCCTCCAGCTGAAGGTACCAGATAAACAGTCCTCAGAGAAATTTGCGCTTAATCTCAGTAGCTGCTCCATTGCCTGCACATATACCATATCTAATCTTTTCTCTCTTCAATTCATTCTTTCATTCATTCAACAAATATAAATACCAGGTTCCTGGTGTGGACAAGACAGGATAGCAGCAATGGAGACCAAGAGAGGAAAACACAGTCCTGAAGCTTCATTTCCATCTGCTTGGGAAAGAAAGGCAATGAACAGTGAACACTGTAGTCATCACGAGGCAGGATCCAAAGGAAAACGCAGGCCTGGGTCCAAACAAGCGTATAAGAAAAGAAGCAAACCTAGTGTGGTCAAGAATGGTTTCGGAAAAGTTTTTCTGAAAAAGTAAAGTTCAAGCATTGAATTTCATGATGAGTATGATTTAGCCAGGCAAAACTGTAGTGAGAAGAAGACAGATGTCAGACACGTAAAAAGCATTCATGTATTCATTAATTGAACAGATATGCATTGCACTATCTTGTAGAGTGGACCCTTTTCTAGGCATTGTGAATATAGCAGTAAAAAGGAAAACAACAACAACAACAACAAAGGAAAAGAACAAGCCTGCTGTCACACAGTAGGAGAGAGAGTTACACCAGGTGTGTCATTCCAAGATAGAAAAGAACACAGCATGGTGTGGCCATGGACTTGAAAAGACATGCTGGACTTGAGTTAAGAAACAAAATAGGAAGAAAATTTGCAGAAACAGGCAGGGTTAGATTAGCCAGAGCCCTTGTTTAAGCTGTGCCAAGGAATTCAGACTTTTCTTAAAGATACTGGGAAACCACAGAAGAATTATAAGGATACATAGATTTGCATGCGCTTTTTAAAAAAAAAAGGCAGCTCAAAGCAGCCCTAGGTACAAGTAGCAATTCTGAAAGTGCCTTACATGAGTACGGGAGGTGAAGAATGAATAAGTGAGTAAATGGAGAGTGAATAATAAAAATCAGATTTCTCACTGTCAGCAAAAAAAGTTCAGATAAATAAGAAATAAAGAATAGAATGTATGTATGCTGTGGTAGTGCACTAGAGCCTGAGACATTAGTAAGAACTCATGATTTTATATATATATATATGCATATATATACACACACACATATATATACATATGTTTATATAATATCACACAAATAGGTACAGAAACAATTATAGATATCCATGTATACATAGGTTAGCATACATGTATTCTCCAGTTCTGTGTGTTAAGAAGGCCTAAAGACAAGGATATCTCAATGGCGAGGATTACACCCAGCACCCAGATTTTAGTTCTGAATGATATTCTCTAATTAAAAAACATAGTGTTCTTTGGTTTAATAACTGACTTTAGGGTTGAGGCAGAGAAAAATGCAAAAAAAATCCTGGGGCATCCTGTGGGTTAGGAATGTTCTAAAAAATCAATTGAGGACATGCCCAAGGACATAGGAGACAAACTGAAAAATTTCCCAAAGACCAAAATTTGGACAATTTGAGCAACAAAATAAATAAATTGTGGATTATAATTCTACATAAAAATAATATTACATAAGTCAATACTGATATAAACAAATAATCAAATAAACAAATAAATGTAGAAGAGATAAATTTTCTTACAGAAGAATTCCAAAAATATAAATATGTAGATACTCCCTCTAAGAATCTGGATTTATCTCCCCACTACAATGTCATACACTAGACTTAGTGACTACCTTTCAAAATATAGAATAAGAAGAGGGAAAATTAATAAACTTACAGTGGAGAAACCTGGCAACTACTACCCTAAACAAGTGATGAAGGTGAAGATCATCAGTGATATCATATAGCTATCATCTACCGCCCCGATATGATGTGATAACAAGGACACTTTGCTGTACCCTTGTCAAAATCCCATAATCTGAGTCTAATTATATGTACATATACATATGTATACGCACATATAAAATAGATTAATAATCTATATATTATCTGTCTATCTATATATCTATCTATAGAGAAAAATCCAGCTTGGGAGTTTTTCTAGAGACTACCCAGCTAGTACTCCTTGAGGCTGTCAAGGTCATGAAAAGCAAGGAAAGACTCAGAAACTATCCCAGACCAGTGGGGACAGGAGAGAAGTGAGGACTAAATGAAATGTAGTATCTGGTGTTATAGACTAAATATTTGTGTCCCCTCAAAATTCATATGTTGAAACTCAATCCTCAAGGTGATGGTATTAGGAGGTGGGGCCTTTGGGAGGTGATCAGGTCATGAGGGCAGAGCTCTCACTAATAGGATTAGTGCCCTTATAAAAGACACCCCAGAGAGCAAAGTCATCCCCTTTCGCCATGTGAGGAGATAGCCAGAAGAAAGCCATCTATAAACCAGGAAACAGACCTCGCCAGATGCCAAATCTGTTATTACCTTGATCTTGGACTCCCCAGCCTCCAAAGCTGTAAGAAATGAAAGTTTGTTGTTTAAGCTACCCAGTCTATGGTATTTTTGTTATAATAGCCCAAACAGACTAAAACACCTAGATTACATCAAGGAATAGAAAAAAACCATCAATAGAAAAAGTGATAAAATGCATTGGCATTTAATCAGTAGTAACATATCAATGTCAGTCTCATAGTTTTGAAAAAGGTACACAGTAACACGATGTTAACAATGGGAGAAACTGGGTATGGGCTTTACAGAAACTCTTTATGTTTTATTTGCAACTTTTCTATAAATTAAAATTATTTCAAAATAAAGTTTAAATACAAATTTAAAGAAAGCAGCCTCATACCTGTCAAGGTCTACAGAATACTACATCTCAGCCGGGGTCATGTCTTTGCTTAGCTACTGAGTGTTCATGGAGATGTCTTCAAACACTACAAGTTAATTATATTTTAACAGACATTGGCTCTGAAAATGTTACTTGGATTTTTTTCTCAAGTGGGCCGGAAAACACTTCAAAAAATGATTTCTGTTGGCTTGTTTTTTTTCATCTGTTTAGAATAACTGCCATAAAAAATAATAATTTCAAAAAATAAATGAAAGCAAGCATGTTCTCAGAAAACTATTAAAGGACAGAAAGAATATTATATTTGACAAGTCTACATTAAACATCTTACTTTTTTGTAAATCTCTGCAGATGTCAGCAATAAACATTATTAGAGAGTAGGAAGAATTAGTTTTCAACATGAAAAACATTCAAAGTTATTTATTCCTTGGTGACTTTTAAGATGCAGTTATTTTGGGAATGTTTTTAACAACAGGGCCATAACTACCCAGCATGGCTATGTGAAAGTGTTTTCTGATTTGTTTCTAGTGGATTTCTTTTTTTTTTTCACTGAGACCTATGTGACACTGTTCTCATGGCTCAGTAATGAGCCAGCCAAGAGCCTGTTCTACTCCACAGAATAGTTGTTTCCAGAAGTCACTCCTGACTGGTCAGAAGCAGAAGAGAGAGAATATACTGTCACAGTTTTTGTATGCTTAGGAAGAATGAAGTACCCACAAATCCATTCTACTTCAGAATTCTGCATGGCCTTAGACCCATGACCAAAACTCACCTTGAGAACCTGCTTTACTTTCTGGTTTCCCTATATATTTTCAAAGCACTAAATTTTCTCAGCCTTAGTGGTCTCTGGTCCTTGAATTTATTTTAATCAACCCATTTAATTAATGGGTAGTTCTTAATGATTCTGACTGGGAGTTATTTCTTCATAATTCATCCTCCATAACTGTGTTTGATAAATATAATTGTTTTCCTGGTGACAGCTCATTTCACAAGCCTTTAATAGTTATCTCTGACTCTTGCTTTTCTCTCTCTAACATATTCTGATAAAACTGGGCTTAACAATTTCTCCCACTCTCCCCAGGAAAAGTCTTTTTCTCCAGAAAGATTGGTGGCCAGCACAGGGCCCATCATTCATTAAAATCAGAATTTTTATTTCCCTTCACTTTTTGGTAAAATAAATGCGGTATTAAAAAATAGAAACTGAATTAACCAAAAATCTAATCTTCTGGAAAAACCTATTTATGTACATTTTTTCCCCTAATGCTATGATTCTCTTCTTAGCTTGTGCTCGTTCTTCTGTCTGTTACAGAGGTGTGTTCTGAGTCCTTCATTAGGTCTTTCCCAAGACTGTTCTAGCATCTTGTTTCATTTTTAGATCACATGTATTATCTCTATGCATTTTTAGTTTTATACTGATCTCTTCTATTTTGTCTTTCTCTAGTTTGTCTCTTCAACAAAAGAGAAGGCCTTGCAGATCAATGATGTCCCAACTTACCACCAAACATAGTTCAGTAAACATAGGGGAAAAAAGGAGGAAATTTTAAGCTTTTACATATTGGTGTCCTTGACTTTTAGGACACCAATGACCACCTCATATCAGAAATCTGCAGATGTGGCTGTGTCTTTCAGATCTATGTCTATACCTATATCTATGTCTATATCTATATCTATCTATATCTATATCTATAATGATTCATTTTATAATGTGTACAGATAATTAGATAACTAGAAATTTTCACAATGTTACCATCCAGAGATCCTTTATGGAACAGGGAGACTCTGTTCTATGCCCTTCTCCTAGCTTCTGCCAAACTTTGCTGGCAATCTTTGGTATTGTTTGGCTTGTAGATCCATCACCGTGACCTCTGCTTTTATCTTCCCATGGTATTCTCCTTGTGCACATGTCTATGTCCAAATTTTCCATTTTTTATAAGGACACCAATTGCATTGAATTAGGGTCTACCACCCTAATGACCTCATCTTAACTTGACCATCTGAAAAGACTTTATTTCCAAATAGGGTCACATTCACAGGCACTGGAATTTAGGATATCAACATCTTTTGGGGTTATACAATTTAAGCCCTAACAGGTATCTTATTTTGAATAAGTGTCTCGTTGATGAATCATATGACCAATCTTCACTGAGGACCCAAGCACTGCTAAATATTGTGATTTCTTCTCTACATGTCAGCAAGACATCAAGAATTTCTCAAGGACCATCAAACTCAAGAATTCAATGATTCTATTTGTCAGCGATAGAACTCAGATCAAGTCTTAAACCCAGTCAACAGATCCATATAAAAGTGTTGTTTCCCAAGTGGTCACAGAATTACAGTTTGGGGCTAAAATCTCTCCTATCCTTTCTTATTTTTAATCTACTCAGGTACAGAAAAGGGATTAACAATAAGCACAAATCACATGCAGAATGAGAACTAGGGATTAAGCAGGAGAAGTGGGTCTTGAAGACTTCCCTCAATAGTCAGAATTGTTTGTGAGTAAACAAGGTGATGTAAAAAAGGAAGCAATTGCCTCAGATAATTTCAATTTTTATGTACTTTATGCACTTCAATCTTTCTCTGCCAAGTAACCGGTTGGCTTCATTTACAACTGGCACTTGGCTAAAAAGTTTTTATCCACAATCACATAAAGGGTAATATAATTTCAAAATTACACTCAGAGTTCATGAGACATATTTTAATTTATTTCTACTGGATAGTGACTGAAGGCCTAGAAACAATTGAACAAGATACTTAGAATCAGAAATTGAAATGTTGGAAGTGACAAGGTCCCAGGGTTTCATCAATCACCTCCCTTCACAGATGAGAATCCTGAAATCAAGAAGAGGCTGACAGTTATTGAGCTGGTCAGCAGAAGAGTGGAATTGAGTCCAGGTCTCTTGAATTCTAGGCCAATCTTCCTTCTGGAGGGAAGTTTCAATGATAGTTTCTCTCATCTTCTTTCACCTCTCTAACAATCCCTCATCTCTAAGATCTCAAGCAGATACATCAGATGCTGGCAGATACATCAGATGCTCCAGAATGTTAGGGCTCCGTGGAATCTTACAGATTATCTAATGATTAGAATAGTCCAAGCATCTCTAGTCTAAACACCTCACTTTACAAAGAAGGAAACTGGGATCCAGAGAGAGAAGCTGACTGGTTTCCTGCCATTAGCCAGAGACAGAGCTTGTACTGGAAACAAGGTTTCCTGGTGAAGTTCAGTGCTCTCTTTCCTGCCTTCTTTGGATTGAGTAAATCTTATTATTCCATTTATTGCTTTTATTGGCTTATCAGCTATAACTTTATTATTTAGTATAGTATACATTTATTATAACATAATATACTATAATTTGTGTATACATAAATTATAGTATACATTTTATTTAATCACAGTCTATGTTCAAGTGATATTAAATGACCACTTCAGGTACAAAATAAAAGCCTACCTTTCTCTCCTCCCAGCACAATGTCCAATATCTTAAAAACTGTTGTTTCATATAATTTGCCCTTCTATTTTTTCATGTCTTTCTTTTGTTTCAGGTAGGAGGGTAAATTTGGTCCCTGTCCCTCCATCTTGGCTCAAAACAGAAGTCTGGAATGGTAGAAATTTCATCTTACTGAATTTGGAGGATTTTACTGAAAGAAAAAGAAAAAAAATGAAGATAAACACCTTAAAAATACATAATAAACACATATAATATATTCTATATATGTATATATAGAATTTATTTTCTTATATTACCATTTAATATAATATTATGAGCATAATTCCCATGAAATTAAATGCTCTATTAAAACATAATTTAAAAGGTTATACCAAAACTCATTTACAACATCACTATGGAATTTATGTGTTTTACATGTGTATTTGTTCTCATCTCTGATTATTTCTTCAGGAAACTATGTTTTTTGGTTTTTTTTTTTTTACTTCCCTGGTGGTCCAGTGGTTAAGACTTCGTACTTCCATTGCACGGGGCAGTTTCGATACCTGGTTAGGGAACTAAGATCCTGCATGCCTTGCAGCAGTTCAGGCAAAAAAAAAAGAAAGAAAGAAAGAAAGAAAAAAGAAAAAAAAGGAAACTATGTTCTATGCTTTAAAGTGTAATTTCTGAGCAATGGTATGTGAACATATGAAAATTATGTTATGCGGCTTTTTCACTAAAAAGGTGATATTGTGGTATTGGTCTTATTTTTCTGATATTCACTGATTTTCTTAGTAGTGAGGTACAATGTTTTTGTAATATTTTATAATTTATTCTTTACAATATCCCTTTTACGTTTTAAATTTGAAATAACCAATTGTTTCCTGTTCAGAAATCAAGTACCTAATATTACTTAAATAGTATCAAGCTCTTATCCATTGTTTTAAAAAATCATTCTAACAGTTTATCACATCTGTTTGCATTTTAATCTCATTTATAATGTTATATGAAGCCCTGAAGATCAAATTTATCATGATCAAATTGATCAAAATTTCCCTTTCTGGCATTTTCCATTTTATTGTAGAAAGACTTTCTCATTATATATATATATTATATATATATATACATGTTTTATATATATATAATATATATATTTTCAAATTGCCTTTTATTTCTTTTCTTTGAATTTAATAATTTGATACATCTGAAATCATTTTAAGGTGTTGTAGGAAGTAAATATATAAATGTATCCTTTTTTAAATAGTTAATTTTCTGAAAACCATTTACTAAATTATATCTTTTTTTATCTAATATTAGACCTTTGTTTATCATATTCAAATATATAATTTGAAGTAAGCATCCAGTATATAAATACTGTGATTTCTTGTTCAAATAACATCATTTCATTACTGTAATAGCTAATAGGAAAACAAGTTGATTGTTAATCTACTTTTTCTACATATTTTGGGTTAGTTTTGCCTACTTTTACTTCCAAATATATTTTGGGATCACTTTGTCAATGTCTTATATTTATAAAATAATACGTGAAGTGTAAAATCCTTAACAACATCTAATTGAAGCATATCCCTTAATGTCATCAAGTTTTCCATTTTGGCTCTTTAGGTGAATTGTTTTTTAGCATTTACCATAAACATCCTAAAATTATCTTGGTATCTTAAAAACTCTTAATTTTTGTTTTATTCTATTGCTTGTTTCTTATATCACAGCTCTTCACCATGGTCACTGATGTTCTAAATAATTATCTTAATTCACCATAAGAATATCTAATATACTGTTACTGCTGCTGCTGCTGCTATGACTACAGACACTATTACTATGTCTACTATTTTATGCCAGAAGTCAGTTATTTTTCAATTTCAGTTAAACAGAATTCAAAGTTTCCCCACATAGTCAAGTCTTATGGAAATGTATTTATGAGTAAAGTAGTGCATTTGAAAGCACTTCTAAATGATATTAAAAGCTAACATAAATTGTGTGAACTCTGCTAGGAGCTATGACTTCATCATCCTATTTAATCTTCACGTCATGCTATACAACAAGGCTCTTCTTATCTCCAATTAACAGATGAAGGAACTCAGACTGATAACAGTCAAATATCATCTTATACTGTGTCAGTGATGGAGCCAGAACTTGAACCCTGTCAACCAGACTCCAGACCCACTCACTTCATCACAACATTGCTCTTAACACTTACATAGATTCAGTCTGTTTTTAAGAAGTACAAGTTCAGATAGGAAAAGCTGGGTCCTTAGGTAGTAGTTCATGAGCTCTGTCTTAGTTCCTAGTATTGTCTTTGCCACATAGAAGGGATTTCTAAGGAGTGACTATATATTTATTAGGACATTAAATTATGAACTAGATAGAAATATTTTATTTTCCATATTTAAAATATGGAAATTTTTAAATGTTCTTTGCTAATATTTAATCACGAGTTTTAGTACAAGTGTCTGTATGATTTCTCAATTTTTATTCCTGAAAATTTCTTACAGAAATCATTGTAGTTTGTTTGGAGAAATCTCTGTTCCTTAAAAAACTACTTAATACTATATTAAATCAGGCACAAGAAGAGTTATGAACAGAGATGTCATATAAATCTTGGAAAGAGTTCAGAATTTTTGTGATTAAATGTTTATAAAGGCTGGTTAAAACAACAACAACAAAAATAGAAGCATGTCTTTTTTGCAACACGCTAATAGGAGCATGACCACAGAAGGAAAATCAAAATATTTGCTTCCATAGTTAAATTTCACAACAGCTGTTTTGTTTTGTTTTGTTTTGTTTTTGTTTGTTTTTATCATTAAGTCACTACAGAAAGGAGTAAAAATGGAGGAATAAAGATGACTGGAAAATAAACAAAAATTTTTTAACCAGATATAATAAACCCATCTGCAAAGGTGTTATCAATATTAGTTTAGTGTTATTCTATTGAAGAATAGTGTTATAAGTGGAATTATTTCACAAGAGCGGTAGCTTACAAATAATAAACAACTTGCCTTCAGAAATGTGTGCAGAGAAACCCAAAGCTCAATCTTTAGAACCAGTCCCTCTGTCTCTCCCTCTCTCTCTTTCTTAATCTCTCTCTTTGTCTCTCGATGCTTAAATTAGGCTTATAAATTCAACTTGAAACAATTTACATGGCTAACCAGTATACAATTGAAGTTTATATTTCATTGCTGTTGTGGTACAGTTCTAAGATAATTTATGACCCAGAAGTGTCTGCATTAAACTCTGTTCAACAGTAATTTAAATAGAAATCATTAAGCACTGTTCTTTACCTTTCAGGAATTTGAAATTTAATACAATTTTATTTCATTATAAATTTTAATAAATCTATCCATTTTTATGATATCTAAGTCTATCCAAGAATGTGAAATTATCCTATCATTTTACATAGTTGAAAGCCCATTGCTATTTGAAATTAGAATAAAACTGAATCAATTCTATTTTTGCCATTTTTGAATCTCTACTATGTCCATGACACAAGACACCGAATCTTACATTATCCTAATTTGGAGTATGTCGAATCTAAAATATATGATTTTTTGGTATTTTGAGAATTAATAAAATTTATGTTGCACAGATTTTTCTCTCCAGAAGAGTATCTGCATTTCCCTCTTAACAACATGTAAACAAGATAAACGTATAGGTAAGTAAGATTGCATCAACATATTTCATAGTGAAAGAATCTTAACAATCAAACATTGCTTATACCAGACAAACTAGTTTCCATTCAGAAAATTTACAGTTTGTCACCGACATATGTTCCTCCCCATTGATTTTGTATAGCCTCCTTTTCACAGGCAGGTATTTTCAATATGATTTTATTACTCCAATTCATTAACCTGACAGAAACATTTCAGATTAAAGAATTTTTCAATCAGTATGTTCCAGTCCACTTAAAATTGTTTGGGCCATTTTCACTTGACATTTTATATGCTTAGAATGAGAACGAGTGTGATATCTAAGAAATCTTATATACAGGTCTAGTTTCAAAAAGATGCATACCTGGTTTCCTAATTGAAGTACTAAAAACTATTGATAAAAAGACAGTCACATCTGGCATTTAGCATCTAAACACAGGCGCCTCTTTTTTTGCGTTGCATGATTCGATATTTACCTTGGCTTTTTTTACAGCTCAGAACATCCTTATTTAAAATTCTTGAATATTTTTGTATAATTCTGATCATTGTGTTTTCTATGAATATATCCTGTGGAGTCAAACTCAATATATATTTTAGGGTGTATACGAAGTAAATTTTTTTGCTCCTCAAGTAATTTTATTTAATTGTAATTGGACATACTTTCATGTGTCAAGCATTTAAAATTTTTTATTATAGAGGACTTTTACTATGTTTTATCATATTAAGCTCTTTTCCTAGGTAGTTCTCTTAGGCCCATTGCAAGTTTATGGCTCTGGTTCCCTGTATGACTGGAAGGTTTCTGTGTTGATTCTATCTCTCCTTAGTCACCAATCTGAGGTGCAGTCCAGGACCCAGTACCTTGTAGAGTCTCATTCAACTGAAGTTCACCATGATTTCCCACATATTTTTCCAGATTGGGATGTAGCTTGGTTCCTGATTGAAAAATTGCAGTCTTCTTCTCCAAGGAATGTTGCCTTGAACTCTGGATGAGTTATCTAGACCATGCTAATAACCATCTAGCATCTCATCTGAAGTCTCTCTGAGTATCAACCTGCAACCTAAAATGAGAATTGATTTGCCGTATGTCATGGAGGCTGTTTTGCGTCCCCTTGGATAACTTCCCCTCATTGAGCTTTCTTCTCAACTTTTTGTAGTTAATGTCATACTAGATTTGTGATTCCTACCCACTTCTCACTAACCGCTAATCTAAATTTGCCTAATATAAATCCTGCCCCACATAGACAAAAAGTACATAAATCAACTTTTCGTTGTCTATCTCATAGTGTCATGAGTATGTTTGCTCATATAGTGGCTAACACAAACCCTGTGTAACCCTGGTAGCTGTCATCTTAAACATCTTTGATATTCAGATAACTAGTTGGGGTTTAGTAAATGTATTCTCACTCTGCTGCTTAAACCATATGTTTTACCATAATTTTATCTTTAGTTAAACATTTATTGCAGTACTCTAAGCCTGATTTGAAATAGTTAGAGGCAAGAAAGTCAATTCCTGTAGATATCATAAGTTACAATGAAGGAGAGAAGCAGGGGACTGTGACACAATCGCTCATGATTTTCCCGGGAGGAGATCCTGGAGATGATGTGGTCATGTGGAATGTGGGCTCAGTGTTGGCAGATGTTCTACTTACTCGAGAAGTCAGATATCTGGATTTCATACACATGGGACCTGGTCAAAAGTGTTGTTTAATAATCTATTTTTGAAAAATGGTAAGTGAAGAAAATTGTATCTATAGCCACAATCTATATCTTGTCCCGGCAGTGTGCAATATCTGGCTTGAAGGGACAAAGGCTCACTGTAAATAGATGGGTTTTTTATTGAAATAGTTAATTATAACTCCCTTCCCATTGAGGTTTTATAAGTTATACCCACTTGCACAGAGTTACTTATCACACTTATTAATACATTTATTCAATATACATTTATTAAATATTTCAGCATATGTATTTATAGATCCAAGTGTTTAAGTCTGAAAAAACTAGTCTTGAGAAATCTGGACCACAGAGCAACTTCCACCATAACCTCAGCTGCTCATTGAACAGTGGTGGATATTTTATAAAGTAGATGCTATTGGATAAATATTTCTGAACTCATATCTTAATTTAGTCACAGTAATGAGCACTAAATTTGACGTTAAAAAGGAACAACATGTATCAAGCCTCGGAGAAGGAAACAAAATGGGTTATTTCAGAGAAACAGGTGATGCCACTAACTGGAGACAATTTGTTTTCTTACATGAGACTATTTTAGCAACAGGGCTACCAATAACAAGAAGTACCATAAGAAATCCTGATACTGTGAGAATTTGATCAAATACAGAAAGTGGACCAGATAAATGTATGCAGTACACTTAGAAATAATCTCATCTGGATAAACTGCAGGAGTTGGCAGTGAAGAAAATATAGGTAAAAGAGCAGACTTCAGGTGATTTTTACAAATTTGATAATTTCTTTCCTTATTGAGTTCTCAGGGAGCCCCCTGCACCATCACAAATTGGCACACTGCAAAACCTTCTCTCAGCCTCACTTCTCCAACCAGTTTCCTCTGCAATTCTGTCCCATTTTGCAGTAAACTTCTCAAAACAGTTGCACATCTCTACTCAAAACCTTTCATAATTTATTCTTTTTTGTATTCTAAGCCCTATTTAAGGTACTAAGGGAATATTTGTTATATAAATAAATTACTGCAGCCTGTGGGGAGCTGACATCATAAAGAAAAGTGATGGGGAAAAAAAATGAATGAAAACTTAGGAAGCATAGGTTATGGATTGAGAAAGTATAGGTTATATTTAAATAGAGTTTCAGAAGGAGATAATACAAAGAAAAAATAATCCAAAAACCAAAAGGATAAATTTACCCTTAACTAAATTTAAACACATAAATTTTAAAATTCAAGATACAAACTTATAAACTGAAAGTGGACACTAACTGTAGCCTTCTCATAAGCAACAATGGAACATACATGGATATTTTGTTTTGTTGTTTCTAAAATTCAATATACTATGGACTTTTTAAGGATATGTAATAGTCTGAAATGAAAAATAATGTGCTAAGACAAATTATATTGACTTATGTGAAATTGCAATATATTTTCTCATAGGAAAATAATTTTAAAATTTTTAAATAAAATATACACTAACTATAATTTTATGAGTGTTAATTACTACTACTTGCATAGTAACTACTTTTTAAATCGGTAAATAATCTGGAATATTGTTTACGGTGCTTTTTTCTATCTCCATTCTATTTCTGGAAGCATAAGGCATGGAGGAAGGCATTCTTAGCACAGAAATATATAAATGTGGGTAAGTAATATGTATCAATAATGTAACTAAGATCAGTCCATATTTAAAATTAAGTTCTCCCAGTGACAGGGCAAGAATAAAGATGCAGAAGTAGAGAATGGACTTGAAGACATGGTGGGGGGTGGGGGGGGCAAAGGGGAAGCTGGGATGAAGTGAGAGAGTAGCATTGACACATATACACTACCAAATGTAAAATAGGTAGCTCCTGGGAAGTTCCTGAATAACATAAGGAGGTAAACTGGATAATGGGTGATGACTAAGAGGGCCAGGATAAGGAGGGTGGGAGGGAGTCGTGGGAGGGAGGGGATGTGGGGATATGTGTATAAATACAGCTGATTCACTTTGGTGAACCTCAAAAATTGGCACAACAGTGTAAAGCAATTATATTCCAAAAAAGAGCTTTAAATACAATTAAGTTCTCCTGCTACCAATCATAACATTGTGATGGGTCATTGTTTTTAGAATTTCAACATTAAACAGATAAATACAGATAAATTTTTTTTCTATGAAAATTTCCTGTTTAAAAAAAGTTCCTAGTTAAATAAAATATTTAAAAATTTACTACTCACATTGGGTAAATTCTATTTCATCAGTACCATCTTAACTTTATTTTTCTCTCCATCACTTTATTTTCCTTTCCTGACTGACTCTGTGTATATGTGTGTGTGTGTGTGTGTGTGTGTGTGTGTGTGTGTGTGCTTTCCAGCTAAAGTTTTTAGGTCACCTGTGGGAGCTCCATTCTCAGTCTGCGACCAAATATCTATCTTTCTCATAATCTCCGCACCAAAGTGACATTTTAGTAATTCAAAATTACTAAAGTTACTAAAACTTCCATCCTGTGAAAGTAAATCATTTTCTTAAAATTCTACTAGAAAAAATAAAGAACAAATTCTAGGAAAGATGACTGCACATTTGTGAAATGTTTCCAAATATTCTCTGTTTCCTGTACAACCTGTTTATCTTTTCCAATCATACATTTCAGATTAACTCTTCTAATCTCATAATAGCTACATAATGGGAGAGATAACGTGTACAAAATTCAGAAAACTACCTGGCACTCAATAAACATTTCCTATTTTTTAATTTTCTTATCAATTGAAAGCTTTATAATTTTAATGATATATATTAATTCTTTAAAACATTTCTTAAGTATATTCTCTGTGCCAAGGACTCAGCAAAATATAAAATAAACCTTTCCTTTAAAATAGAACTTAGGGTCACATACTCCTTCCTAGATATCTAAATAAAACCTAAACTAGAAAACAGCATTCCTATGCTATACATAATGTAAAATCCACCTAAGAATAATTAGGTCAAAATTGCCTAGCAACTTACAGTAGTAATATTATTCAATCAATACAATTCCATATTGAAAAAAAAAAAAAAAAACTACATTTTCCCATGGGAAATATTCATGGGAAACTGTTTAAATATATTCTTTAAAAATTGCACTCTCAAGCAGATCATGAATTCTACAATATGTTCTCTTCCTTATCCAGAAGAACTTCCAAATGCTTTAGTTTCTACCAATCCTGAGAACGTTAATATGGGTAGAGAGCCATGTGTTTTTCTGAGCATTGAATCCAAATTTTTAAACCAAGATTTGTGTTTTGTTTCCCTTGTCTTACACAGTATATACTACCATTACTTAGTGCTACATAAATAATAAGGAAGCAACATTCCACCTGCAAACTCCCTCTTTTCCTCAGCTGTATCTTTCACATGGCATTGCATCTGCTTTTCCATTGATAACTGGGGATTTATGTACCTTATTCCACTGTGCATTGATTGGAGAATAAATCCCTGCAATATATTTCTTTCCCATGACTTTGTTACATATCTATATTTCAGACCAAATGTTACTGTCATATTTTTAGTGCTTTTACCACACAAGCTACAGATAATCCAATCAGACCAACCAACATAATTCATTTCTTATTCTGCTAAAACTACATATGCTTGAAAAATGTTTCTGAAAATTTAACAGTAGTTAACATGTGCTTTCTGTTTTTGAAGACAATTTTTCTTGCTGAAATTTATAGAGAAAAACAGGAGCAAACCCTGAAAGGAGTATTGTTATTACCATTTACCGCAGTCTGACACAACAAAGGAAAATAATTTGTAATGTAAGTTGTTAGAATACATCTAATAAAGATTGCCACTGTAGGATTAAGCATCCAATGGTTTATATGCTATCCATTCTATGATTTTTATCTGTATGGTATTTATCTGTACACCTTCGATTCATAGCACAGCATCTGACAGAAAATTGTTTTAAAATACTGCATTAAATCAATTCAATTAAGTAACAAATACTGTAAAGACACTTTTACATTACAATACATACATCTTTCATCTTGCATCATAGTAATCATTCAGCTAAAACATTTTTTTAGAAAATGCAAGAAATACTCAAAGTAAAAATTAAAGGAATTAGTTTATTTTGACAGTAATATGATCAATTGGAAAGCAAGTATGTTATGTTGGTGCAGTTATGTTGGGTTCAGGTATGTATTATATAGAATAAAGGTGCAGATACTTGTATATGTATAACTTAATCACTTTGCTGTACACCTGAAACTAACACAACATTGGTAATCAACTATACTTCAATATAAAATTTAAATTAAAAAATAATCTCAAAACAGGATGCACGATTATGATGCAGATGCAATAGGAACCTATGAATGTCCCAGCAACTTCAAAAATCACCTTAAAGAGTGTTTGGAGTATAGTAGATATGAAACTAATTAACTTGGGGTTTATTTGCTACATGAAATGATTGCAAGTTTGAGCATTGATATGATGATTAAAAAGTGACCTTTCTAGGAAGTGCATTTTCACATGGATACCCAACATGGATGCTTGCCATCTTGTATATGAAATGTCTCCCCAGAACAAAAATGAAGAAGATATAAAAGTAACCTTTAGACACTATGTCTGGTTACCCAGAAAAAACCACAAGGCATACCAAAAAGCAAAAAAAAAAAGACAATTTGAAGAGATAAAGCATGCATCACAACCAGACATGGCACAGATGCTGGAATTATCAGATTGGGAATTTAAAACAATTGTAATTAATATGCTAAGGGCTCTAACAGATAAAGTAGATAACATGATGAGGAGAATCTGGAGTTCATACACAGCTAGAAAATAACTGTATGTCTGCTCTGCTTCTGTAAAACCTGCTTGCTACTCTAGAGTGAGGACAAAATACTTTAACAATCAACTGGAACCTAAAAGATGATCAGATAAGTATGGAATGTTCTGTTCCTGCCCCTGCTCACCTTTGTTTGAAAACCCTTTGCATGTAACCCCTAGCAACTCCTGTGCTCTGTAATCACTTGTAATCTATGGAAACTGAGTAGCCAATCAATTAATGCCAACTGTAGCCAATCAATTAATGCCAACTGTAGCTATATGTCTTAACCTATATAAGGAGAGAATTCACCTGGAACAGGGACCAGAATTTTGGAGTGTTAGCTCATCTGGGTCTGCTGGCTCAATAAACCTGAGTTCTCCAACCCTCCAAGTGTGGTGCTTGGTTTCTCATGGGATTGATTTCCACAACAAACATACAAGAGCAATGTCAACAGAGAGATGAAAATCCTAAGAAAGAACCAAAAATAAATACTAGAGATAAAAAAAGTACTGTAACAGAAATGAAGAATGTTTTTGATGGGCTTACTAGTAGATTGGACACAGCTGAGGAAAGAATCTCTTAGCTACAGGATGTCTCAATAGAATCTTCAAAAACCAAAAAAGCAAAGAGAACAAAGACTGATGAAAACAGAACAGAATATCCAAGGACTGTGGGACAAATACAAAAGGTATAATGTATGTGTGACGGGAATACCAGAAGGAGAAGAAAGAGGAACATAAAAAAATATTAAAAACAAGGACTTCTCTGGCAGTCCAGTGGTTAAGATGCTGTGCTGCACTTCCACTGCAGGGGGTGTGGGTTCAATCCCTGGTTGGGGAACTAAGATGCCACATGCCATACAGCAAGAAAGGAAGGAAGGAAGGAAGCAAGGGAACGAGGGAGGAAGGAAGGAAGGAAATATTTTAAAAGAAATATTTAAAACAATAATGATTGAGAATTTCCCCCAAATTAGTGTCACACACCAAACCACAGATCCAGGATGCTCAGAGATCACCAAACAGGATAGAGGCCAAAAAAAAAAAAAAAAAAAATCCAGAAAATGAAAGATAAAGAAAAAAATACTGGAAAAAAAATAAAAGGAAACTTTGGTAGTAACAAGTTTAAAGGATTAAGCTGAAAATCTTAGGTATGATTATGGATCATCATTTTAATTGATTTAAATTAACAAGGACTCAAAAATTATGAATGTGTTTTGCATAATTTATGAAAAGAAAATATTCTAGTTAAGTTTATTACTACATCCTCAAGTGACCACTTATGAAATTGCATCATAAAGCCAAGCCTGTCAATACTCAGCCACTTTTTTGGGCCATTGGGTGTATTTGGTAACTGCAGTATTTGAGAGCAACTCAAGACTTTCACTTTATTTTTCACAGCTGTTAGAGATATTCCAATAAATCCAGACTTCCAGACAACAACAATATAGGAATTAATTAAGACAGAATTAATAAACCCATATATATTTTGAGCCTTGTAGTATCTGCCTTCTAAGCTTCTTAACTCAATTTGTATCACAAATTCCAATATATGAGAGTGAGTCAAAAATTATCTGCACCCTGGCTGTAAAATTTATTTTCATTAACTTTTAGAAAAGACAAATGTATCACTTTTCAACATAATCTCCTTGCTTTTCAATACATTTTGTCCATCTGTCAACAAGCTTTCATATTCCCTCATTAAAAAATGTTTTAGGCTGACCTGCAGCCATGAATACACCACTGTCTTCACTTCATCAGAAGTGAATTTTCATCCTCGTAGAGCTGCTTTCAGGGGACATAACAGGTGAAAGTCTGATGGAGCAAGATCAGGACTATAGAGAGGGTGCTTTAACACCTCAAAATGAAATAATCCATGGTAGACTTAGGCTTTGAAAATTTTGTGGGTGATGAGTACTGAAACACCCCACGGAAGAGCATAAACAGAAGTGTTTGGGTATCTGCAAACAAAATTTGGACTGATACTCTAAGGAAGGTGAAGATTTCTTAAAGAGAATCATTACTGGTGATGATATATGGATTCATCACTATGAGTCTGAGAGTAAATGACAGAGTATGGAACAGAAACATCCTCAACCGCTGACCAACAGAAAGTTCAGAAGTCAGCCATCAGCTGGAAAATTGATGCTTGCAGTATTCTGGGATTCTCAAGGGCCAGTATTGGAACATTATCAGGAAACATGTTCAACAATCAACAGTGCTCATTACAGTGAGATGCTAATTGAAGAGCTGAAGCCTAAACTTCAGATTAAACACAGAGGACTGCTATCCAAGGGCATTGTGATCTTGCATGACAATGCACGTCTGCACACTTCTGCCCACACTGTTGACACTCTGCAAAAACTTCGTTTTGAGGTGTTGAAGCATCCTCCCTGTAGTCCTGATCTTGCTCCATCGGACTTTCACCTGTTTGGTCCCCTGAAAGCAGCCCTACAAGGATGAAGATTCACTTCTGATGAGGAAGTGAAGACAACAGTGCATTCATAGCTTGCAGCTCAGCCTAAAATATTTTCTAATGAGGGAATATGAAAGCTTCTTGACAGAGGGACAAAGTGTATTGAAAAGCAAGGATATTATGTCAAAAAATTATGTATTTATATTTTCTAAAAGTTAATGAAAATAAATTCTACAGCCAGAGTGTGGATAATTTTTGACTCTCTCATACTTATTATCAAAGATTTTGGAATACCTGTTGGCATTACTGTCAAGCCAGGTAGAACATGTAAACTAGTGAATCAGTTTTTTTCAGTGCAATAACAGATTTACAATGTATAAATAAATCTCTATATTCATATGTTTTAACTTTTATTGCTCTACTCTGAATGCTAAGAGTTAAAATTTACAGATCTTCCTTGATTTGTGATGGAGTTACGTCCTAGTAAACCCACCATAAATTGGAAATATTGTAAGTCACAAATGCATTTAACACACCCAAACTACTGAACATCATAGGTTACCTAGCCTACCTAAAAATGCTTAGAACATTTACTTTAGTGTGCAGTTGGCAAAATCATCTCACATAAAGTGTTGACTATTTCATGGACTGTATTAAATTTTATACCTAAAGTCAAAAGCTGAATGGTTGTATGGGTACAGTATGGTTGTATATTTATTAGTTGTTTGCCCTCATGATTGCACGGCTAATTGGGAGGTGCGCCTTTGCTACCACAGCCCAGCATCATGAGAGACTCTCACACCATGTCACTAGCCCAGAAAAAGATCAAAATTCAAAATTTGAAGTACGGTTTCTACTGAACTCATATCACTTTTGCACCACCATAATATTGAAAAATTGTAAGTTGAACCATAAATCAGGGGCCATCTGTACAGTGAAAGGCATGCAACTTTGACCAAAACACATGATAAAATACTGCTGAATGATAATATTTAGAAATATTACAGCCTGAAATAGATTAACAATATGAAAAACAAAGCTACCTAAGAGTCAACACACACATACACACACACATGATGCTTGCAAACTTTCAGCACTGATATAGTCCTACAATGCCTATTTTGCTCTAACTAGTGTCTGTGATGAATGGCTTCAGAATGACAATTGAACAACACGTTCAACAGGCATCCTCAGTCTATAAGTAATAAAGATCACTCACCGTTAAAAATGCAAAGAAAATATAGAACAAGAAATTGTACAGAGCTCCAAACAGCCTTATCTTATTCTGCCCTTGGCACCTGATCATAAAGGACTAGGCTAGATTCTTAGGAAAACTTCAATTCAGAGAAGCCATCACATTTTATACATAGGCCCTTCAGACATGCGTGATCAACTTCTCGTCTCCCACTTCTCCTGGATCCCATCAATGCTGGTTGCTCTTTACTCAATAAACATGCTCCAAATCATAGAATCCTGGGGTTTGGTCCAGTACATATGCCTCAGCCAAAATTTCAGGTTGTTAGATGAAGAACAGTGTCTAAATTATATTTCAGGAGAACTGATCAAGACAAACATTCAGACACCCCCAAAGATAGAGCAATGGCCACAAAATCAGCTGTCAATACTTTCCTCCAATGCTGGACAGTAACTTAGGTTAGATAATTAGGGTTTTATTGAATAAATAATTGAAAACTACTTAAAATGCTTTCCAATTCATCAGACACATTGAGAATGCAAATTTAAAATTAGTATTTTCTATTTTAATGTTATGAACTATATTAATTTGAATATAGATATGTTGATTATAAACAACATCATGAAAATAATTTGGAATACATGTTTAAGTGGTTGGTGTGAACTAAGTTAAATGAATGTACTGTTTGGAAATTTATTTTAATTCACCTCACCCCTGAGAAAGACGGTAGCATCTAGTTCCTTAAAGCAGAGTAAGTTTAGCTCTCTTTCCTATTTTACTTTTCCAATTATATTCTCAGTGAATGTATTTTATAAATACTTTATGATTAGATATTTAACTGTTGACCTTTCTAATATCTCTTTCTTTTTCTGAATCGTTATCAGATTAGAAAGTACTAACTTAAACTTCTAATGTCTCAAGTTGTAGAAATAAAAATAATGGCTGTTTTTTCCTCTATATGTCTTGCTGTATCAAAAGATATTTGATACAGTATTAAGAAAAGTAGGGTTGGGTTTAAAAGGACACTACAATAATGTAGCAAAAATAAATGTTTAAAAGTGTATGCTTTCCCTATTTATTTTTATTGAATAAGTGGATATTTTTGAATGCATTTGTGTATTAATATTTTATATCTTTATGTAATGCATAGAAATATACATGTTTAAATTCCAAAACTCTAATATCTGAATCTATATTTATTATAATTGACTTTTAAATATTTTAGTTGCCTGCTTTTTTAATTTGCCTTCACCAATAGTTTAATGTTGATACAAGATTTTCAAAATCATATGAGAAAATATTAATGATTATATTTTAAAGGTTTAAAGTAGACTCAGTAACTGGTTTTACTTTAACATGAAAGGACATTTTGTCTATGTAGATTATACAGTGTAAGTTTTTTTTTTTAATTTAAAATCATTTGTCCATGGTTATTTAATAAAATCTGTTCTTCAGGTCCATATAGTGTAGTTGTCCTAATAACCCTGTAACACAAATAAAATTTTTGGAAAGTGGTTTCAAAAACTACAAAATTCTATCACAATTCAAAGAAAGAAAATTCACTTCCATCATCTTGAAGAAGGTGGCATTTAAGTCAAGTTTTAAAGGCAAATAAAAATGCAACACAATGAGAAGGGCTGGGAGAGGGTATTAAAATATGGAGGAGGGAAACCACATGGTGTGTTCTAGGAATGATGAGCAAGGCAGATCGGCTGCATCCTTTAACATATATTGAGAAACAGTGTGAGAGAAGTTTGGAATACATAGCTCATGCAGAGATCCGAATAATCAGATCAAATTTTAAAATAGTATTGTTTGTAATAAGTGTTGTCAAGAGTTTCTGAGTAAGGAAATTTGATGACAATTTCTTTGATTTAGGGTTGCTACTTTGACAACTATGTGTAGGATGACTTGGAGCACAAATTTACTAGAAGTATTTAAGAGTTAACAAAATGACTCTGAGATCGGTGTGTGGGTTAGGGATAGTCTAATGTAATGGCCTGGGAAACAGAAACACTAAAGACTTAAACTAAAAGGGCACTTGGAAATAAAGATATGCTATCCATACAATATTTGTCTTCACCTTCCATAGCTTCAAGTTTTTGCTAAGAAGCAGCACCCAGCCAGGAGTGTAATTTTTTTTTTATAGCTTTTACTCTGTGACATGGGGAGTGACTTAACCTCTCCTAGACTTTGCCCACCCCCCCCTTTATTTTTTTTTATTTTTATTTATTTATTTATTTTAATTTATTATTTTTGGGGGGTACACCAAGTTCAATCATCTGTTTTTATACACATATTCCCGAATTCCCTCCCTCCCTCCCTCAACTCCCCCCCACCCTCCCCGTCCCAGTCCCCTAAGGCATCTTCCATCCTCGAGTTGAACTCCCTTTGTTATACAACAACTTCCCACTGGCTATCTATTTTACAATTGGTAGTATATCTATGTCTGTGCTACTCTCTCACTTCATCTCAGCTTCCCTGAGGAGTGCAATTTTTAATCCCCACTGCCGCAGGGGGTAGCTAAACACTTGAAGATAGTCAAAGGATTGTAAGGCAAATAGCACTTGCAATTGTTAGGACAAGTGATAAGAAGCAAATTTACCTTTGCTAATTTTTGTCCGTCTACTAAGTTAAACCAAAAGAAACTGAAGTCCTAGAAATGCCAAAAATTAAAGATGGAAAGAGCTCAGTTTCCTAAATTACCATGAGAAAGAAGCCCCTGAAAATCTGAAAGGGAGTGAAGTATGTTTTTGAGGTTCTCAGATTTGGAATTTTAGTAATTACAACCAGCTTTATGCTGTCAATTAAAGCTGCTAATCACATACAAAAACCTAAATATGTTTCATTTTTTAGGGTTTTAAAATTATTTATTTCTTAGGCATTATCATTTATTCAAACAGTATGCTAAAAACATTCCATTCCATTATCCTTGGAGAAATGACTGACTCTAGGCCTTGAGCAGAATAGATCAAAGATAAGCCCGAAGCATCTTCTTAGATCCAATACACACACATTCACACACACAGGAAGTTTATCCAAGGAACAGAGAAGCCAACTGAAAGATTTCCCAGTGGATTAAGTCCCAATGGACAAATAATTAGAGCAACAAAGCAAATAAAAAAGGATTATATTGTAACTCAAAGTAAAAAATAAATATGCATGAGCCCATGTTAATATAAATAAATGATTAAATAAATAAGGGAAAAGAAACATCTCCCATAAAGAAGAATTTTAAAATAACTTCCATGTATACTCTACCTTCAGAGATGAGGCAAAATTCCTCACCTCTTAAATATGGGCTGCGCCTGGCAATTACTTCCAAAGAATACACTAGGGAAAGGAAGGAAAATGAATAACTTTAAGGTGGAGAAAACTGCCAAACACTGTCTCAGCTAAGGGACTAATATCAACTGTTATAAGGTTGGCAATATGTGCCCTTAATATGATGCAATGAATGGTACTTTATCTTAATGGTCTTCCTCCTAAAAACCCACAACCCAAGCATAATCATGAGAAGATGATCAGACAAATGGCAGTTGAGAACCAATACTACTCAGAGCTGTCAATATCATCAAAAACAAAAAAATCTTGAGAAAGTATGACAAATAGGAGACATAAGGCAATATGACAACTAAATGTGATGTGGTATTTGAATGGAATCTTGGAACAGAAAAAAAGATTTAGGTGAAAGCTAATTAAATAAGTGCCATATTTATTCATATTTCATAAAAATGTAACAATGTATTCACTGGTTGCGACAATAATTCCATAATAATGCAAGATGGTAATAATAGCCAAAACTCACGGTGTGTAGGAACTCTCTGTACTATCTTCAAAAGTTTTCTATAAGTCAAAATTATTCTAAAATAAAAATGTTATTAAAAGTAGTAATAATTATGGAATAATCACACAAAGAATCACAAAGAATACTTGACAAGACAATTTATTCCAGAAAGCAGAATAAGTACCTAATCAATATATTTACTCATGGTTAGGATGAAGGTATTTTGAGATACAATTCTCTACGGGTCTCATGTTTTCGCACATTTTGTGAGACAGTAATTGCCCTTTTGTTCCATACTATCTTTTTAATGCTGTTTGTATGGCAAACTGTATATACCAAACATTACTATATCAAACAGCCTCAAAAGGTAGAGTTAAGAACAAGTTCATTTCCTGTCCATTACAAAAAATTCAGACTCCCTCAGCTCATGTTTCTTCTACTATAACGCAACTTATTTTTTGTGAAAGTGATACACAGGGTTTTCATGTTTCCCTGTGAGAACCTGGGCTCAGAGAACAAGTACAAGAAAACATTGATACCCTGGATATTTCTGGGAATATGAAACTGTTTCGTCTGTGGCCTAGAAATCTTGTTTAGTCTACCAGCATACACAAATCTGGTCAAGTTAGTAGCTTGCAAGTAGGATAACATTTCAGATATTTCATGATTCTTGACAAGGGACCTCACAATGCTTGGCTGGTTTGATTGAATCCTTGGTGTAAACTAGAGACCCTTATGTGCCTCCTAGTCTTTCCTTCTCCAAAGAGGAGTTTCTATTGCAGTCACTCACCGTTGTATCTTAAGTGTTATAGCTAAATTATTTTTAATTGGTACATTTTCAGGCCATGGGATCTATATCTAGATATAATACAGAAGTGAGTATATCCAGATCTGATACAGTGGCATGTCCTTTGGATGAAGGCTCTTGTGCGCATGGGAAGAAGGGTATGCAAAAATATTTTGTAGCCTAATAGTTAGACTTTGGCCCAGAGGTACTGCAGTGTTTCCAGTTTTTTGGTTTTGTTTTCCTGGCAGTAGCTATAAGGCCAGGAATTATATTTCTAATAGCCTTAAACCTAGACATGACTGTGTAACTAATGGATATGAAATAAAGTGATATACAATTCCTGGACAACATGGTGAAAATCATACAAGTTTTCTATGTCTTTCATTTGCTATCTGCCTGCTGGAAATAAAGGACTCCATGGCTCTCTGAGGTAACTGACCCATTAGTTGGTAGGATTCTGGGTCTCTGAATCACTAAGTAAAATGCTGGCTACTGAACACATTCATCAAAATATTGCATGACTAAGAGGTAAACAAATTTTGTTAAGCTACTGAGTATTTAAGCTTTATTTGTTATTGCAACTAGTATTAACCTACCTAATGTAGTGATGGTGAAAAAAGAATGGCAATTAGAGAAATATTTTGTGTGTGATATCAGTAGATTTCATTGACTGATTTATGGAGAGGTAAACAAAAAGACAATTTCTTGTGTCACCAGAGGAAGATGTGTTTGGGAGGTTAAATTTTGAGGTTTCTTTTAACATTTCTATCTAGACCTTACAAATACTTATTTTGATTTTGTAGTTGTGGTGGGCAGAATAGCACATCCCCCAAAGATGTCTATATTCTAAGATGTGTTAATAAGGTATTTTTCCTGGCAAAGTGGCAAGTAACATAGAAGATATAACTAATGTTGCTAATCACCTACCTTGAAATAGGGCGATTATTCTGGATTATCAAGATGGGCCCGATGCAATCACAAGGATCTATAAACTGGAAAAAGGGAGGTGGAAGAGGGGTGCAGAGTGACCTAATGTTGGAAGGACTGGGGCTGACTGTTGCTGACTTTGAATACGAAAGCGGTGGCTGCGAACAAAGGAATGCAGGATGTCTCTAGGTGCTGTAAAAGCCAAGGGAACAGATTCCCCAGAGAGCAATAACACAGAAAAGAATGCAGGCCTGCCCGTAGCTTGATTTTTGCCCACTGGATCCCATTCTGGATTCCTAAACTACAGAATTGTAAGTTAATAAATTTGTGTTATTTTGAGACACTAAATTTGGGCAATGTATTATAGCAGCCATGGAAGACCAACACAGTACTCATCCACACAGAGATGATATTTCAAACCACAAGAGAATAAAAGATCAGCAAGAAAGGAAAGAAGAGGAAAGAGAAGATAATAGAAAGAAAGGGGAAAAGAGAATAGACAGTTATTTGATAACATCTATACTTCTTATCAAGATATGGAAAAAACTAGAGGTTTAGATGTCTCTTTTTAGGAAGAGAGGGGACTTGTACAAAAACCCAAAAGCAGTGTAAAAGTGCTAAGCTATAAAATGTGTACCTTTTTTCTATGTTCTCTCAACCTGCTGTGGTGTTTTATATTTGCTATTTAATGCAATAGCACCTCTAACACAGATAGTTTTTTCAGTTGTGGATGAGAACAACCCACCACAGAGGTCACTGGCCCATATTTGGCATATTAGGGGATGAGGCTACTCTGCTGCTAGGGCCTCCTCCCACCATCCACCAGACCCATGTGCCAGACCTCAATAAAGGGTGAGGACTTTGAGACAGGTGTTTCCCTCCACTTCCCACAGCCCCCAGTGCCAACCCAGAGAAAACAGGCAAGCCCCGAGGGTGACTCTGTACTCTAGAAGCATTAGGAATCTGGATGGGTAGGGTGGAAGGTGAGAGGCTTGCTCTTGCCAACTCAACCCACTAGCAAGCGGACTAGGTAGCTCCTGTCTGTGGAGGGTGATCCTGAGAAGGAGCCACTACCAGCATTAGTAGTCAACACTCAATAAGCATTGAAAGAAGGGTGTACCCACCTGAAAACAAGAATCTGGTGGAGCACCAAAAATGTCTAATACAGCAACATCCATTGTGTTCTGATTGTGAGGTGGCACCTGGCTTTGAACTCCTCTGATGAAACCATAGCTTGTTTTGCTACAATTTGATAGTAACTGCAAAGTTGGAGAACTGACATTAAAAATACCGGGCCACGGACTTCCCTGTTGGCTCAATGGTTAAGAATCCACATGCCAGTGCAGGGAACACAGATTCGAGTCCTGGTCGGGGACGATCCCACATGTCTCAGAGCAACTAAGCCCATATGCCACAACTACTGAGCCTGTGCTCTAGAGCCCGTGAGTCACAACTACTGAGCCTGTGTGCTGCAACTACTGAAGCCCATGCATCTAGAGCCTGTGCTCCACAAGAGAAGTCACCGCAATGAGAAGCCTGTGCACTGCAAGGAAGAGTAGCCCCCTGCTCGCCCCAAATAGAGAAAGCCCACACACAGCAACGAAGCCCCAAAGCAGCCAAATAAATAAATTAATTAAAAAATTTAATTAAATTAAATAGTGGGTCACATATTCATTATTTAAAATATGCAATAAAAATTGTAAAGAGATTTTATCAATAGATTGCCATCAGTCATCAGAAAAGTCTGGGTTGATGGCTATTATTACACTACTGATAAGGGTCATAAACAAAAATAAAAAAATAAGACAAAATAATGAAAACCAAAAAGCAGGGATTAAAAAGAAAACCCTGTTCTTTAGCTGAAGTCATATCTGAGTATAATTTAGGATAGAACCAGTTATTAAAGACTTAACAGGGAACAGAGCATTTGTTTATGCCATTCTAGGGTTTAATAAAAGCAAATGCCAATCTTTTAGGCACAGGTATGTGTATACGAAATTACTAAGGTTTGAACATGGCACACATACACACACACACACACACACACACACACACACGTTAAACACACAGCTAAGATTTTACTTAAACAATGTTGATTTGTTTAAGAATAGATAAGAATATATTTCTGGCATTTGGTGTGTCTTTTGATGTCAAGATACTAACATTACTTGGTAAAGAATGTAATGTGAAAAAAATAAGACTAAAGTCTCACTGACATTTATATGTGCATAGGGCAGACTATACTTTCTGGCTTACATTTTCTTAAGAATATGGAATCACCACGAGAGGGAGGGCATATACCGATGACTCACTGTCATACAGCAAAAACTGGCACAACAGTGTAAAGCGATTATATTCCAATAAAGAGCTAAAAAAAACAAGAATATGGAATCAGAATTTTAGAATAATTTTTATTGTTTATTTTAATAATAATATTGTTTAGAATAATTTATTTTTATTTATTATTATTTAATGTATTTGAGAGGTGATAGTTACTTTGCAAAGTAAATTTTCTGTAATATTTTTGCCTCAAAGACACTTGAAAGCTATAAGAGACAATTTGCCTGTAGCCTAAGGGCTCAGTGGTAATCATGTAATTTATTTACATTGAATTTGGGAGAGTGATGTACTTTCTGGATATTTGGATAATTCTTTATTAAGTATTATTGGGGATATATTTTAAAACATTAACTTGGATATTTGTGATATTAAATGTAATAAAGAATTAATATTAAAATAGCAACTAGTGGGGAAAATTGATTTTATCCACTATGATTTTAAAAACATGACTTAATTAGTTAACTTATCTTTTCATTCACCAAACAGTTACAAAGTATCTTCTTCAGGGTTGAACTTATCACTATTCTCAAAGAGATATCTCATTTAATATTGGCAGAGTACATGACTGTGGTAATGAAAAAATTATGAATAAATAATTATTGTATGTTATATTGAATCATTAGTACACATAATTTAATTCAGAAAGAAGACAAAGTGTGACATGGAAAATAATATATAGGAAGCCTGGGTTCAGATCGCAACTCTTAGCATAGTTGCTTTATGATCTTAAGTAAGCGTTTTAATCTTTCCTTTAAAACAACATGGTATAAATTTTCAAGATTACAGCATCTGAAATCCTATTCTGTATATCCATTTCCTGGTTGAGTGGCCTTGGCCAAATACCCTTTCAATGCCTCAGTTTCCCCATTAATAAAAAGGTAATAATATTATTACTTTCCTGTTATGTTATTTGTGAACATTAAGTGAATGGGTATATCTAAAGCACTTAAAACAATGCTTTCTTGACCTATGAGCTATATCTAAAAGTAAATTTTGATATTTTGGTAAAGGAAAAACAAAATACTTTTGAAAATATCTTAAAATCCTATGGTAACTGCAAAATAGGAAACAAATTACACCTTCTCTTTAGCTCAGTGTGCATGCATTGGGCAGTAGGTGAAACTTGGATTTAATAATAAATTAGGCAGGCCTTAATGTCCCCAAATTCCAGGAGTAAGTATTTAGAGCACTTTCAACAACATTGCAAAGGACATCGAGGTTGAGAATGCAAATATCAAAATGTCCTTATCTATTTCAGGGAAGAAAATTGATAATAGTGAGATGTGGTACTCGTGCTGTCTTCTTATATCTTTGAAAGCTCCATTGGCAAAATATAAAATTTCCAAATTTATGCTGTAGATAGAGAAAACTCTCTTTCCTTGAGAGGATAATATCTTGTCTTTCATATCAACTCATTCTGGGGTATTGGAAGAGAGGTTTATCACTTTCTTTGGTCACTTAAATAAGAAACAATTCTACCCTTTAAAAGAAACCGTATTTACCATTTTCTAGTCTATCTGCTTATTTAGGTTAAAATGCTCAATTCTGGAATATGTTGATCTCATTAGAGGGTTTGCAAATAGCAAATAATTCCACAGTAATCATATTAGGAACTGCGGTCATCAGAGTTCAACTAGAGAAAAAGAACCAATAAAAAATATATATTAAGAAATGAATAGCACATTATTAATTTACACAATAGTGGGGACTAAGGCAAGTCCAAAATCCTTAGAGTAGTCTGTCAGGAAGAGCAGTCTATAACTCTTGGACAGGGGATATACCTGCTGTCCAGAGGTGGAATTTTAGTTGCCTTTAACCTTGATTACATTTATAAAGACCCTTGTGATTACTTTGATCCCACCTGAGTAATCTTCTCAAGTCAAGACACTTAATCACATCAGCATGTAGACATCTTGTTGGGAGGTGGGACACTATTCTGTTCACAATAATAATTAACAGTAACAATAAACAGAGACGGTAGGAAAGAACGATTAGATTCACCCATTTTCTGGTTTTGTTCAATGCGGAGGCTAAAAATGATTTTGAACTATAATGAAAAAAAATGACAGAACCAAGCATTTCATAATTTTGCCAAACTATAAAAAACATAGTATTTGTTATGACCTACCTGTTTAGAAAATCAAAAAACAATGGTTTATAGTATTGCTTATAGGTAAAAAGATTTAGTAAGAAAAAGCCAGTTTTATATCATGCATAAGATCAAATTACAAAAAAAGCTATAAGTATATAAAACCACAATCCACCTGGAAAAATAAAGAATCCACAGGTACACAAGAGATCATTTTAAGGTTCAAAAAGAAAAATAATTTTAGATGCGGTAGAGGTTGGTGCTTTGCACTCCACTGAATCGCTCAAGGGAGTATAAATAATAAAAAAAAATGCAATTATATCCTTTGGAACTTCTCCAGAACTTGTGTTTTTCTTTTCTTTTTTCACTTGCCCAATTTCCATATGTGCCACATGACAGAAAAGAAAATCAAATGATCTGCCAGATTATTCCTTGACAGTGAAGAAAACTCTACATTCTATTGAAAACAAATGTAATAAAACAAAAGCTATAAAAGGAAGAGAACAGAGTAAAAGGAGGAAAATTTCAGGAAAAATAAAAGGGATATAAACAACCAGTAGATAAACAGACCAATGCAAGAAATAAAATAATATTGAATTAGTAACGACAGAATCAGTAGTGAGTGAATTAAATCAGTACTGATAAAATATTTTGCTGAATATGTGCAAAAGTTTGCCAAGTTTAATGCTGAGAGAGGTTAAAAACATGAGCAGTAATTTTTTGAAAAGGCACACTGTTTTTTATTGTGATTTCAAAACCTTTAAATTTTACCTTAGGGACACCTTAGATGCAGGTCTTGGTATTGCGGTATCCTTTTCTTGTTGGGATACAGACAAGTTTCTAAACTTAATTCCATCCAATCATAGAAAATAAAATTCTAGTATCTTTTTTCTTGGGTGTATTTTCTTACCTATCTACTCTTTAGTCATCAACTCTTTTTTTTTTTAATGTCACCACTATACTTTATATTTATTATAACCCTTATAATGCTCTATCAATACTGTGTGTAAAGATCTCTGGTACCATGTCAGCAACTAGAGGTCACAGATTGTGTCTCAATTATTTTCAATCCCTAATCACTCATCATAGTGTCTGGTAAAGAGTAGGACCTCCACACAATATTATCAAATAATGTGTGCATAAAATGCATGAGCTAATGGTTATGATATTTAACAAATACTCTTATTTCTACAGTTAAAATACTAGAGGCATGTAAGTGTTATTATATGAACTAGTGTGGTTATCAGAAAGGCATGAGGAAAATAATAGTGTGTTTTGGTCCTAATTTAGGTGTAAATATTTTTAAAAAATCAAATTATCAACTATATATAGACTTTATATTAAATATTCAATTGTTTTATTCCTCAGGTGAAATCTGGTGAGGAATGAAAAATTCATCACAAACAATATACAGGAGTGTTATAATGTAAAATTAATATTCTGAGATCAAGAAATAATACGAGAGATAAAATGAGAGCTTCTGTTTAGTTAGCTCTTGTTATGTTCTTATGCTAGTTAATTGTTCATGTACTAATTTTTATATATGATTCTGTTTATTTTAATCCTCAAAACGGTTGTGAATACTAGTTACTGTATCACTTTTACACAATAGATGAGAATGCATGTGCTTTAAGTCCTACACTTAGAAGTGGCAGAGTTAGAATTCAATCCAATTTTGTCCAAGTCCAAAATTATACCTTCCCATCAGGCTTCACCCAGGTCCTGGGAAAGCGAAATGGAGGGGTTTGTGTCTAACCTAATGGTCTGCAACCTGGCCTACAGCGGGAAGCTGGAGGAGTTGAAGGAGAGGATTCTGGCCAATAAATCCCTGGCCACTAGGACTGACCAGGACAGCAGAACTGCGCTGCATTGGGCGTGCTCCACCAGACATACAGAAATTGTTGAATTCTTGCTGTAACTTGGAGTGCCAGTGAATGACAGAGATGATGCAGGTTGGTCTCCTCTTCATATTGCTGCTTCTGCTGGCTGGGATGAGATTGTAAAAGCCCTTCTGGGAAAAGGTGCTCAAGTGAATGCTGTCAATCAAAATGGCTGTACTCCCCTACATTATGCAGCTTCCAAGAACAGACATGAGACTGATGTCATGTTACTGGAAGGCGGGGCTAATCCAGATGCTAAGGACCATTATGAGGCTACAGCAATGCACCGGGCAGCAGCCAAGGGTAACTTGAAGATGATTCATATCCTTCTGTACTACAAAGCTTCCACAAACATCCAAGACACTGAGGGTAACACTCCTCTACACTTAGCCTGTGACGAGGAGCGAGTGGAAGAAGCAAAACTGCTGGTGTCCCAAGGAGCAAGTATTTACATTGAGAATAAAGAAGAAAAGACACCCCTGCAAGTGGCCAAAGGTGGTCTGGCTTTAATACTCAAGAGAATGGTGGAAAGTTAAGCAGCTTGGATTTATTGTTACTTCGTATGTTTTGTGGTTGTCCCCTAATGTCCTGGAAACTAATGTACTTGTGCACAAGACATCATCTATGAATGAGGAAGTTTTTTCATCTTCCTAGTCTTATAAACATGTTGACTGCTGTTTCTGCTGAGGTATTTCTTAGCTTACACCTTACTTTCCAGGCGTTGAATAACTGTTGAGATTGTTCTACTATTGTATATTGTTCTGTATTGAATCTTGATTAACTTTGAGTAAGTGATTCTGTGGCTGTTGTGAGTCTTCAGCACCCTGCTGTGCACCCTCCTATCCGCCTCTGAGGCAGAACCACCCAAATAGTACCAGGCCAGTTGTTTTGCCAAATGTTTCTAGGTGGATTCTAGAAGGTTCCTCCATGCAGTTGAAACACATCATAACTCGTTTTTCAAGCTCACTCAGAGACCTATGCCAAATATTTCTGTTTTTTCCAACAGTGTGGTTTAATTTGTTTTTGTTATAGGAGGAATACTTATATATTGTGAGGACCATATTTTCAATTTGGGGGGCAAGCTCTCCAAGTTTGGCATTCATAAACACTAAAATCTTGAAAAATAATAGCTTGTGTACCAATGTATGTTTTTAATGAGCTATTTCCCTCCAAAATAAAATGTATTGTTTTCAAAAAGGAAGTTTTGAAATACCTATATTGTCATCCTGTATTGAAAAGAATGTCAAGCTTGTTACCGTGATGTGTAACAAAAATGTATTTTGATTTGTATTTCAGAAACTAAAAAAATAAAATGTTGAGAGAAAAAAAAAAAAAAAAAGAACACACCCATCCCAACATCACTTTTGTTATATCCTTTACTCAGCAAAAGCTTTTACAGAGAGTTAGTATACAAATTCAATCGTTATTTTCCACACTGACATCATATTAGATGAGCTGGTTAGCATTATCCTTTACATTACTTTCCACTACTGTCAGGATCATGTGTTATATATGAAATATTTATGAAATCTGAAGAGTTTGGGATTCTAAAATTTGTGTCAGATGGTAGTCTCCCAACTTTCAGTCTCTTGTATATGATGGATTTTTTTTTTTAAAGAGAGAAACTCCCCTGAAATAAACATTTTTCTTAATATGCTTTTCTTACTGCATATAGTCTCTCTGTTATTTCTAGGAATCTTAGAGGATGTGGTTTTTGTTTCACCATCGATTGAACTCTTAAATGCAGCTTCCTTGTTTTACAAAATTTATTTATTTATTTATTTATTTATTTATTTATTTATTTATTTATTTATTGGCTGCTTTGGGTCTTCATTGCTGCACACGGGCTTTCTCCAGCTGAGGAGAGCGGGGGCTACTCTTTGTTGTGGTGCACGGGCTCCTCATTGTGGTGACTTCTCTTGTTGTGGAGCACAGGCTCTAGGTGCATGGGCTTCAGTAGTTGTGGTGCATGGGCTCAACAGTTGTGGCACACGGGCTTAGTTGCTCCATGGTGTGTGGGATCTTCCTGGAGCAGTGATCAAACCCATTTCCCCTGCATTGGCAGGTGGATTCTTAACCACTGCACCACCAGGGAAGTCCTTAAATGTAGCTTCTTAAGATGTATTAGACATTGCCATTGTTCTACTCACTTCCCCAATCTATAGCAGTGAACTGAGTGAAAATCCTGTTTCTTGCTTATTCACCTGAACATTTTTTGTCCAATTTCTTTTACCAACTGTATTCTCTCTCCAGAAAACAGTTCTCTGTGCAATGAATCCTTTGAGCTCGGTGGTTGGTGAGAGGCAGGCAGTAAGCCATGATACAGTTTAATTTAAGAAAAATTACATATGCATTCTGATTTTTTTCCACCTGTGTTCTCACAGATAAGAATTCTGAGATTTCACTAACTACACTTATTGGACACCATTGATGAAGAAAACGTCAAATACATGTGAATTCTCTTATAACTCTCTCACATAAACATTGAGACTCCCTTTTCTATGTGCCTATTGCAACTATTCTTGTCCTAATAAAATTCTAGTCATATTTAATTGCTCTTAATTATTTCTTTGCAGTGGAGTATCCAAACCTGGAAAGAGACTGTCTCTGTCAGGTGTATATCCCTAATGCTGAGCAAAATTTTGCACATGATACCTGATCTACATATTTAGTAAATTAATGAATACCTTTTATTACAAAAAGGTCTAAAGTATGGATTTCTCATTAGGAAATACATGGCAATTAAATCACATATTAGTTCTGAGTAAAACTAAAGAAAAATCATATCCCAAAGGACAATCAGTCTCAAGAATTACATTCTTTTATCCTGCAACACCTAAAACACCACATTTATTGGACTTTCAAAGAAATGCAAAATAAGCAATTCATCTTTCTAAATTCCTTCAGGAGTTGGAAATAAACCCTATTCTATTAAATTACAAAATGAACTATGCGGACGCTTACCAGATTATTAAAGAGGAAAATGCATGTCAGAAGTGTTTAGTTATTGTGAATTTTAACATCCCAGTAAATATTCACTTGAAAAGAACTTTATACAAAAAAAAAAAAAAAATTAGGGGTATATTATCTGTATGTTTTAAGCCTAATTCTCTAGAGCATACTTTATATATTACAAAATGGAATTTGAAAATGAAATAAAAGTGGCCATACAGTAAAAACATTGGGAGCATAGATATATGCTTAAATGTATATTATAATTTCTTAAAAGTCAAAGTAAACTATGAAACAACTAAAGAATTCTAACTTGATAAATAAATCAAAATAGGCGTCATACACTATGAATTGGAGGCCCCTTCTTTAACAGGATTAAGCATAAATATAAGCAAAAACCAACATCACACTTTTCAAGTGCTGGAAGAATATTCCTTAAAAATTGGGGAAGTATTATTTATTATGTATTGCCTACCAATATGACATACTTTTAAGTTTAATTTGCATTATTGATATTTTCTCTGTCACTTTCTGAAGTCTAGACAATTAAAAATAAACAAGTCAAAGCCTATATTAGTGTTTCCTGATTTCTAGGGTGTAAATACTCACATCATGACTGGTTTTAAGTCATCCAATGATGTCATTGGATACAAAGTTGGGAACAACTGCACATTATCAGGCTATTATCAGGCATTTCCATCATAAAGATAAACAGAGTTAACCTCAAGGCCATAGATTATAGCAAAATGTAATAAGTGGTGTGTTGAATATTTATCACTTTTGTTTTTAATATAATGCTTAATTATAAATTATGTTATGCATTTTTAAATAACAGCTGTCTTTAATAACTGGTTTGCAACATTCCTGAAAAATTAAAAATAAGCATTTGTGAGATGATAAAATCCGGTTCAAGTGTACTGTTGGTAGGGTTTTTTAACAGCAGAAAATCAAAGATTGGTTTGTAATTTTGGAAAGATATTGGTGATCTATGGGTATTCTCCAGATGTTGAAAAAGAAAGTATCTTATGAATTCTCCTAGGATATCAGTAGTGAGTAGAACTAGCACAGATAATAAGCCAGCATCACCACTGCTTTGAACCAAGATGGAGTAACAAGGACCAGTTTTACCCTCTTGACTGAAACCAATTAAAACCTGGACTAAAAGGCCTGAAAAAGTGTATTTTCAGTTATTAGCCATCAAGAAATGAGGAACAGTGATCTCTGAGAAAATAAGAGGAAGAAAAGGTGATCCTTATGATTTTCCCAGCCCTCAGCCTAGGTAAAGTTTTCAGGCCATAGTGAAGAGAAGGAAAACTCAGGCAGAGTATGGAAGTCTCTTTGAATTTAAAATATGGGCTTGGGAATCCAGAGAACCCAAGATGGCTCGAGTTCACAGAACAAAGTGGAAAGAGTGCTGCCCACAGAGAGAACTTTGGAGATCTTCACAATATTCCTCTCAAATATTCATCTGAATACCAGTCAGTGTGTATGTAAAGATATTATTGATGACCCAAAAAATAACCAACTGGAAAGATTAGAGGGAGTAGTGCCCCCAGTTCATACAGGAGCAGAGGGAAAAAAAATAATATGTTCCCATTAGCCCGAGGCAAAAAATTATAGTTCACAAACATTCATTAGACTAGATTCTTGCCTCTATGGTGGGGAGAAATTAACTTTCAACTAAAATTTACTGTGGACTCACCTAAAATTGCTTTAAACAAAAACCCCCCAAAATCAAACTGTTTCTAAATAACATAACTGTGTCCTGTAACAAAACTTCACAGTATTTAATAAAGAAACATAAAAATATGCAGCTCTAAATGAGGTAAAATTCTCACATTTGACATTGTATAAGGATTACAAGGCATGAAAAGTCAGGAAGTTAAATTCACAATGAACAAGAAAAAAAATTCAATACAAATGGCCCATAAATGACACAGATAATAGAATTAGTACACAAGAACACTGAACAGTTATTACAACTGTAATCCATATGTTGTAGAAGCTAAAGAAAGAATTAAATATGTTAAATGGAGACATTAAAACATGTTTAAAGAGACCAAATCAAAATTCTATAAATGAAAACTAAATGTCAATGATGAAAAAATACTGCAAGAGATTAACAACACACTAGACATTTCGGAAAAAAAAATAGTAGATTTGAATTAGGCTTGAAGGCATAACAACAGAAACTCTCTGAAATGAAAAATGGATAGAAATAACTTGCAAAGAAAGAAGATTGCTTCAGTGAACTGTGGCACAACTATAAGCAGTCAAATGTATGTATAATTGGATTCCTTAGGAAAGGTGGGGACAAAAAATTTGGAAAAAAGATGGCTGAATTTTTTTTTGCAAATTTGATGTAAACCATAAACCTACAGATCCAAAAGCTCTAAAATTTCCAATCACAAGAAACATTAATAAAACTGCACAAATATGCGAATTAAGTACATTTTTCAAAATAGTAATAATAAAAAAGATACCTTAAAAGCATCTAGAAAAAAGGCATGTTATGTATAATGAAATAAAGATAAACATGGCAAGGTATTTCTCTTTGGAAACAACTCAAGCCAGAGCACAATGGGGCAACATCTATAACCCATTGAAAGAAAAACAACAACAAATTACCAATCAAGATTTCTTAAGCAGTGAAAAAATTTTCAAAAACAAAGATGAAATTAAAACTATTACATAGGCAAAACCAGAAATAACTCATCACTGGAAAACCTACACTACAAGAAATATTAAAAAAGTTTCTTCAAGCACAGGAAAATTATACCATATAAAACTTAGAAATACACAAAGGAATGGAATTTTGTCTATATAAGTAAAGGTGTTTACAACAGCATTCCTATGTCTTGCAGACTTTTAATTTTGTCTTCTATATTATATGAAAATATTCCTTTCACCTCAAATTCATTTATCATGGTCCTATACAAAGTGCAGTTCTCAATCAACATCTGAGTAAAAGTTGAAACTAAATCCAACTATTGGCATGTGGAAACCTCAATCTCAAGTAAAATCAATCATATTATTAAACTTAAACTATCCAAATACTTTTTTTGCTCCAGTTCTATCTCAGAAGAACTAATTGTCACAAATTATCTCAAATTGTGTCAATATCAATTAGTAACATCCTGAAATTTCTTTGTTAGGCAAACCTTCTCTACTAGGCTGTAATAATCTGACCAGCCCTTACAACACAAGGCTTTCTTACTCTTGCCTGGTTCTGAAATCTATGATAGTTGAAGGATAACACTCAGAAAATATTTAACCAAGGAGGTAAGACAAGGTAGTATCTCTCCACAGAATGTGTCTGTTAAAGACACTACTACAGTTACTACTATTATTTCACGCTGGATTCTTAATTCCTATTAAGACACTGAAAATTATCTTTGGCATTTAAGATACAATTACATCATTACTTCTAGGTTCAAAATACACATAAATCCATTTTAATTGTTGAACTTAAATTGTATTAAGGACTCTTTCTTCTAAGAAATTGGGAGAGAAAATATACAGCCCAGGATTCATTCAGCAGCAAGAGGCAGAACTCTGAATTCTATTTTTTGGAGCTTCAAAACTATGAAAAATAATCATTCCAAAAAGATACAGGGTCACTTCATTTGGGAAATAAAGGTAAGGAAATTTTATATATAAACCTATACAATTTTTTAAAGGAAACTAAAAAATGTAGAGATATACTATGATTTACTTTTATAAACAGTCTTTATCACAAAATTAATTTTTTAAAACTCCTTTTTTATTTGAAATAAAAATCCTAGTGTGATTAGAAGCTTGATGAACTCATTTTATAAAGCAAATGGTCAAATGAATAAGCAGAAGAATATGGCCAAGAAAACCTAGGTAAAAAGAGAATTGAGAGAAGATTTGCTTTTTGGGACAAGTTATACTAAAAAAAAAAAAAAAAAAAAAACCTAAAATATCTAAGATTGTTTAGTGGCATTAGTGGAAACAAGAAAAATACTGAAATAGTTTATACACATCAGAAGCAGACTCCAAATTCTACAGAAATTTATTATGTAACAAAGGTGACATTTCATATCAAGAGCATAAAGGGAGAGAAAAGATGGCGGTGAAGTAGAGAGACGTGGAGTGCATCCCTCTCCACAGATGCATTGGGAATGCACGGAAGGACGCAGTCATTCCCACAGAGAACCAGCTGAACACCAGCAGACGGCCTCGGACACCAGAAAAGGCTGCGGAGAGCCCGACATAGCCAGGAGGGAGGCATCTACGAGGGCTCAAAGAGGGTGAAGCGGCGGAGCTGTGGCAGACGGGAGGGAGTGAGAAACATACGGAGGGTCCGCAGCGCAGCTCAGTGTTCCCGGACCGAGACATTGATCCGCGGCTGAACGGAGGGTCCAGGAGCGGGAGCATGGGAACCGGAGAGCTGGTTCAGGGGGAGAAACATTGTTGCCGATAGGGTGACGGACCGAGAGGACGGGAGGGAAGAGGTCCGCAGAGAGGAGTGCCCGTCCCTGGGAGCTGCCCGGCCATGATGGCGGCTGGAGGCTGCAGGCTCCCGGGCGGGGGGGAGGAGCCGCGCGCGTAGCCTCTCTCTCTCTTTCTGCGCCTCTGCAACAGGCAGTGGAGAGAAGCCCTGCGGGCCACCTAAGGCGCTCAGGGATAACAAGCACCCTCAGGCACTCGGGCAGGGCTAGATTAAAACCCCTTGCAAAGCCAGCAGCAGGGAGGCTGCCGAGAGAAAAAAAAAACAAAAAACAACAGCATCAAAAAGAAAAAAACCCCAAGAGAGGCCCAACTCTAAGACTTTCTGTGTACGCCTGAGCCACCAGCGCCCTCTGCAACAGGCACCTCCAAGCCTGACTGAAACAACAGTGCGCCACTGCTCACTCTCTCCCGGGAGAAGGAGCCACTATTGTACCCTCTCCCTCCCCACACACCGTCAAACAATAAAGGAACCTGTGCTGGTCACAGAATAAAGCAAAAAAAACCCAAGGCAAGGAGAAGGACACTTACAGCTGAGACGCTAAGGAAACAGAAATACTAGTATCAATACCTATTGAACTGGTCCATTCTGGGATCAGTTCTGGATTTTTTTTTTTTTCTTTCTCTCTCTCTCTCTCTCTTTTTTTTTTTTTTGATTTATTAAATACGATCTTAGCCCTAAGAGATCTACAAGTTTTATAACATAGTTTTTTAATGATATTTTTTATTCTTTTTTTTTTTTGCCTTTTTATATACTTTTATATCTAGCTAAGTTTTTGGTAGTACAGACAAAATATCTCTCATACTTTCCTTTCATCCCTATCTTTTATACATTTCTATTCCTTTCTTTTTATTTGCATATTTCCAACCACATTACACTCTTCTGTTCCCCTTTCTTCCAGCCATTTTAAGTTTATTTTATCTTAATATACGTATAAGCAACACTATCGGTCTGCTCAGACTCCTTGCTCTATTCTCCAGATGATGCACTGCCTTGGTATTAATATTAGGCTTTTGTCTTTATCTTAGTTCTTAGTAGAGTTGTCTAATTACATTCTGAGAATCTCCATTCTCTCTGGTGGTACTCCAGCTCTTTTCTATATTTGATCCTAGCTTACAAAATCTCCCTGGATTGATGTTTGTATGTGTAGGGTGTTATTTGTTGTTTGTTTGCTTTTGCTTTTGTCTCTGAATTGTTCTGTTTCAGTTGTCAATTTCTGTTGGGTTTCTCTTTGAATATCTGATAGCACACTGGGGTTCTGTCAGGTCTTTCTAGAGCCTTATGTCCTAACGGATTCAGTAATTGTGTGTCTTATACATGTATGTGTTTCCTAGACTTAATATTCGTTTAATCCAATACTTGGACATTAGTCTGAGGCTTGGACAGTCTTCTATAAACACCTCTATCGCCAGGACAAGCAACCCCAAAAGGTTGGACAACCATGAGGAAACAAAGAAACACCATGCAGGCAAAGGAGCAGGAAAAAAACCCACAAGACCAAATAAATGAGGAGGAAATAGGAAAAATGCCTGAAAAAGAATTTAGAGTCATGATAGTAAAAATGATACAAAATCTCGATAACAAAATAGAGAAAGTACAAGAAACAGTTCATAAGAACTCAGAAAAACAAACAGCAATGGATAACAAAATAACTGAAATTAAAAATACTCTAGATGCTCTAACCAGCAGAATGACTGAGGCAGAAGAACGAACAAGTGAGTTGGAAGATAGAATGGGGGAAATAACTGCCACAGAGCAGGAAAAAGAAAAAAGAATAAAAAGATTAGAAGACAGTCTCAGAGACCTCAGTGATAACCTTAAACGTACCAACATTCGAATTATAGGCATCCCAGAAGAAGAAGAAAAAAAGAAAGGGTCTGAGAAAATATTTGAAGAGGTTATAGTGGAAAACTTCCCCAACATGGGAAAGGAAATAATTAACCAAGTCCAAGAAGCACAGAGAGTCCCATACAGAATAAACCCAAGGAGAAATACACCAAGACACATATTAATCAAACAAACGACAATTAAACACAAAGAAAAAATGTTAAAAGCAGCAAGAGAAAAGCAACAAACAACATATAAGGGAAAACCCATCAGGATAACAGCTGACTTTTCTACAGAAACTCTGCAGGCCAGAAGGGAATGGCAGGATATACTGAAAGTCCTGAAAGAGAGAAACCTACAGCCAAGAATACTCTACCTAGCAAGAATCTCATTCAGATTTGAGGGAGAAATCAAAAGCTTTCCAGACAAGCAAAAGTTAAGAGAATTCAGCACCACCAAACCAGCCTTACAACAAGTACTAAAGGAACTTCTCTAAGTAGGACACACAAGAAAAGGAAAACACCTACAAATACAAACCCAAAACAATTAAGAAAATGGTAATTGGAACACACATGTCAATAATCACTTTAAATGTAAATGGATTAAATGCTCCAACCAAAAGACACAGACTGGTTCAATGGATACAAAAACAAGACCCTTCTATATGCTGCCTACAAGAAACCCACTTCAGACCAAGGGATACATATAGACTGAAAGTAAAGGGATGGAAAAAGATATTCCATGCAAATGGAAGGCAAAAGAAAGCTGGAGTAGCAATACTCATATCAGACAAATTAGACTTGAAAGTAAAGACTATTACAAGAGACAAGGAAGGACACTACATAATGATCAAGGGATCCATTCAAGAAGAACACATCACAATGGTAAATATCTATGCCCCCAATATAGGAGCACCTCAATACATAAGGCAAATGCTAACAGCTGTAAAAGGGGACATCGACAGTAACACAATAATAGTGGGAGACTTGAACACCCCACTTACATCCATGGACAGATCATCCAAACAGAAAATAAATAAAGACACACAAGCTTTAAATGACACATTAGACCATCTTGACTTAATTGATATTTATAGGACATTCCATCCAAAAACGACAGACTACACTTTCTTCTCAAGTGCACATGGAACATTTTCCAGGATAGATCACATCTTGGGTCACAAATCAAACCTCAGCAAATTCAAGAAAATTGAAATCATATCAAGCATCTTCTCAGACCACAATGCCATGAGACTAGATATCAATTACAGGAAAAAAACTGCAAAAAATACAAACACATGGAGGCTAAACAATTCACTCCTAAACAACCAAGGAATCACTACAGAAATCAAAGAGGAAATCAAAAAATATCTAGAAACAAATGACAATGAAAACACAACAACCCAAAACCTATGGGCTGCAGCAAAAGCAGTTCTAAGAGGGAAGTTTATAGCAATACAGTCCTACCTTAAGAAACAAGAAAATGATCGAATAAACAACCTAACCTTACACCTCAAACAACTAGAGAAAGAAGAACAAAGAAACCCCAAAGTGAGCAGAAGGAAAGAAATCATAAAGATCACAGCAGAAATAAAAGAAAAAGAAAGGAAAGAAACCATAAGAAAAATAAATAAAACTAAAAGCTGGTTCTTTGAGAAGATTAACAAAATTGATAAACCATTAGCCAGACTCATCAAGAAAAAAAGGGAGAAGATGCAAATCAACAGAATTAGAAATGAAAAAGGAGAAGTAACAACAGACACCTCAGAAATACAAAACATCATGAGAGACTACTACAAGCAACTCTATGCCAATCAATTGGATAACCTGGAAGAAATGGATACATTCTTAGAAAAATACAATCTTCCAAGACTGAACCAGGAAGAAATAGAAACCATGAACAGACCAATCACAAGTACGGAAATTGAGGCAGTGATTAAAAATCTCCCAACACACAAAAGCCCAGGACCAGATGGGTTCACGGGCGAATTCTATCAAACATTTTGAGAAGAGTTAACACCTATCCTTCTCAAACTCTTCCAAAATATTGCAGAAGGCGGAACACTCCCAAACTCATTCTACGAGGCTACCATCACCCTGATACCAAAACCAGGCAAAGATGTCACAAAAAAAGAAAACCACAGACCAATATCACTGATGAATATAGATGCAAAAATCCTCAACAAAATACTAGCTAACAGACTCCAACAGCACATTAAAAAAAATCATACACCATGATCAAGTGGGGTTTATCCCTGGGATGCAAGGATTCTTCAATATACGCAAATCAATCAACGTGATACATCATATCAACAAATTGAAGGATAAAAACCATATGATCATTTCAATAGATGCAGAAAAAGCTTTTGACAAAGTTCAACATCCATTTATGATAAAAGCTCTCCAGAAAATGGGCATAGAAGGAAATTACCTCAACATAATAAAAGGCATATATGAAAAACCAAAAGCCAACATCGTTCTCAATGGGGAAAAACTGGAAGAATTCCCTCTAAGAACAGGAACAAGACAAGTGTGTCCACTCTCACCATTATTATTCAACATAGTTTTGGAAGTTTTAGCCATCCAATCAGAGAAGAAAAAGAAATCAAAGGAATCCAAATTGGAAAAGAAGAATTAAAATTGTCACTTTTTGCAGATGACATGATATTATATATAAAAAACCCTAAAGACTCTACCAGAAAACTGCTAGCACTAATTGATGAGTTTAGTAAAGTAGCAGGATACAAAATTAATGCACAGAAATCTCTTGCATTCCTATACACGAACAACGGAAGAGCAGAAAGAGAAATTAAGGAAACTCTCCCATTCACCATTGCAACCAAAAGAATCAAATACCTAGGAATAAACCTGCCTAAGGAGGCAAAAGATCTGTATGCAGAAAACTTTAAGACATTGATGAAAGAAATCAAAGACGACACAAACAGATGGAGGGACATACAATGTTCCTGGATTGGAAGAATCAACATCGTGAAAATGTCTGTACTACCCAAAGCAATTTACAGATTCAATGCAATCCCGATCAAATTACCAATGGCATTTTTCACAGAACTAGAGCAAGAAATCTCACGATTTGTATGGAAACGCAAAAGACCCCGAATAGCCAAAGCAATCTTGAGAAGGAAAAATGGAGTTGGTGGAATCAGGCTTCCTGACTTCAAACTATACTACAAGGCCATAGTGATCAAGACAGTATGGTACTGGCACAGAAATAGAAAGGACGATCAATGGAATAGAATAGAGAACTCAGAAGTAAGCCCAAACACATATGGGCACCTTATCTTTGACAAAGGAGGCACGAATATAAAATGGAAAAAAGACAGCCTCTTCAATAAGTGGTGCTGGGAAAATTGGACAGCAACATGTGAAAGAATGAAATTAGAACACTTCCTAACACCATACACAAAAATAAACTCCAAATGGATTAAAGACCTACATGTAAGGCCAGACACTATCAAACTCCTAGAGGAAAACATAGGCAGAACACTCTATGGCATCCATCAAAGCAAGATCCTTTTTGACCCACCTCCTAGAATCAGGGAAATAAAATCAAGAATAAACAAATGGGACCTCATGAAACTTAAAAGCTTTTGCACAGCAAAAGAAACCATAAACGAGACTAAAAGGCAACCCTCAGAATGGGAAAAAATAGTTGCCTATGAAACAACGGACAAAGATTAACCTCCAAAATATACAAGCAGCTCATGAAGCTTAACACCAAAAAAGCAAATAACCCAATCCACAAATGGGCAGAAGACCTAAACAGACATTTCTCCAAAGAAGACATACAGATGGCCAACAAACACATGAAAAGATGCTCCACATCACTAATCATCAGAGAAATGCAAGTCAAAGCCACAATGAGGTATCACCTCACACCAATCAGAATGGCCATCATCACAAAGTCTGGAAACCACAAATGTTGGAGAGGGTGTGGAGAAAAGGGAACTCTCCTGCACTGTTGGTGGGAATGTAAGTTGGTCCAGCCACTATGGAAAACAATTTGGAGGTTCCTTAGAAAACTACAAATAGAACTACCATATGATCCAGTCATCCCACTCCTGGGCATATACCCAAAGAAAACCATAATCCCAAAAGAAAATTGTACCATAATGTTTATTGCAGCACTATTTACAATAGCCAGGACATGGAAGCAACCTAAATGCCCATCAACAAATGAATGGATACAGACAATGTGGCATATATATACAATGGAATATTACTCAGCTATAAAAAGGGATGAGATGGAGCTATATGTAATGAGGTAGATAGAACTACAATCTGTCATACAGAGTGAAGTAAGTCAGAAAGAGAAGGACAAATATTGTATGCTAACTCACATATACGGAATCTAAAAATGGTACTGATGAACTCAGTGACAAGAACAAGGATGCAGATACAGAGAATGGACTGGAGAAGTCGAGGTATGGGAGGGGGCGGGGGGTGAAGGGGAAACTGAGACAAAGTGTGAGAGTAGCACAGACATATATATACTACCAACTGTAAAATAGTCAGTGGGAATTTGTTGTATAACAAAGGGAGTCCAACTCGAGGATGGAAGATGCCTTAGAGAACTGGGGCAGGGAGGGTGGGGGGGACTCGAGGGGGGGGAGTCAAGGAAGGGAGGGAATACGGGGATATGTGTATAAAAACAGATGATTGAACCTGGTGTACCCCCCCCCAAAAAAAAATAAAATAAAATCATGAAAAGAAAAAAAAGAGCATAAAGATAGGCTTTTAACTAGTATTAGAAAAATCAGCTCTCTATAAAAAAATAATGTTATATCTCCACTTCACATTACTTACAAAGTATATTCTAGTGTAATTAATAGCTAGATACATAGGATTCAAATATAACAAATAAAATGTAGAGAGAATGAAAAAAATCAAAATGTCTTAGAATCATTTCAAATATAACTTTTTATTCTTTCTGTTTTTATTATTTCTCTGTTTTACCATTAAATATTTCATTAGACACAGCACCTGATATTTTGCCAGTTAATTTAGTTTATTTCTATGTCAAACAGACATAGAAATATGAACATTTAATTCCTTAGAGAGTGTATTCTAGAGGTTCAGGATCTGAAAACTTTCCAGAACACTATTCTAAATATTTTATTTTAATTTTGAGCACAAAGTGCATGATTTTGATCACATATTGGCCAAAATGACATAGATATTGATTTTTGCTAAATATATTTATCAAAGACTACATTAGCAAATTTACTTGTTAGCTCATAATGCCACATATTAAGCAAGAGAACTGCATGTTAATAAATAAAAGATAAATCCTGAGTAACATACATCATGATGACTATAGTTAGCAATATTGTGTTGTTTGTTTGCAAGTTGCTAAGAGAGTGGATTTTAAAATTTCGGCTAAGGAAAAACTAAATAAATACTCTATGTGTGGTGATGACTGTTAAGAAAATTCTTGTGGTGATTATTTCACAATATATGCATAAATCAAATCATTATGTTGTACACTCAAAATTAATATGATATGTCAAATACACATCAATTTAAAAAAGAAAGAAATTATACCAGATTGTTTAATATAGTATATGCAATATCAAAGCAGTACTTTGAGTAATTTTTATAATTACACTAAAAAAGTTTGTGGTAATCCTGTAGAATTTAATTAAGAAACTGCTATTATTAAAGAAGAGCTCATTTTAGGCAATGGAAAAAGAGAATAACATTTTGTTATCTTCCTATAATTTTCTCTAAAAAAGAGAATCTTAAAAAATGAATTCGTCTTTTTTTTTTGCCTTCCCTTAGTTAAGCTTTATTTTTCATAATTATATCATCCTAGACATGAAATGCAGTGACAGTAGATATCACATCAAAACATTTTACTCTTAATCCAGAACACCACAAGAAGAACTGTAAGAAGGGAAATAAGCTTTGACATCTTTGTCAAGTCAAAATTGTAGGTAATTATTTTAAAGTAGGTCTTCTTTTTTTATTTTAAAACTAAAGGAAGAAAAGTAGCCATAATTATTCTGCAATGGAAATGTAAAAATAGTACAGTCCATAATTCTAGGAGTTATCAATTCTATTCTCTGTGTGATGCAGTAGAAACCTAACAAATAAAACATTTATGTGAAAAATGTAACAGTACAAAGAGCTACATGCAATTCAAGTTATCATATAGAACATTCAGATAAAGAACACTAATTTGAATGATGTGTCATTTAGTATCCTGTCACAAATATTAAAATTTAATTAAATGGTATCACATAAATGGCATGTCTAGTATATTTAGGGGTTTTCATAGTTCTCAATCTAGTGAAAAATTAAAATTATTTGAGCGGTGGTAAAAACATTAACAATGTCATCATAACACTGCATGACAACATGGCTTCTATGATATTCCTAATTACTGACTATTCCATAAAGGACAAACTTTCTCTTTTATAAAACAAGGTTTTTCCCCTCTTATGCTATGTGCTCACAAGAAAACATTTTAAGTACTTCAAAATGTATTAGAAAAAAATCTCTTAGAATGCTTGAGGCATTTTGAAGAAAGACACAGACAACAATAGGTTATCAACATGTCTTAAAGGAAAATAAAATATAAGTTCTGAAAAAATAAGTACTAGAAATAATAATAGCTATAATAAATTGTGCTTTGTTTTTCTGAAAGCAGAACAGAATTTTCCTTAATCCCTGAAGAACAACCCTACAATATTTTTCATACATCTTCACGCTTTTTAAAATAAGGTAATAATGTAATTTAAACTGAATTTAAATTTATCTTTGGATGTATTTATTATCAGAATCAGAGTGATCCCACAATTTTCCTTCAAGTCAAAATGGCTGTGTGTTGGACACACTCGCTTTATTTTATAGGGACTAACAATGGTATAATTTCATTTCTATGTTAAAATATACAAACTAATAAATAAATTACAAAAATATACAAACTACAAAACTAACATGTATTAAACTAGAATTGAAATTAAAATATGTTCTCATAAAAAACTAGAACTAAGTTTTTGGATTTAATTACGTGGAAAAGAGCAATAAATCTATTGTTTTTGGTAGCCATGAAAGGAGGTCTCTTTTGGGCTTACTAGACACCAGACACTGTTGTTAATGCTTTTTGTGTATTAACACATTTAATACTCACAAGAACCCCAAAAATTGGTGCTGTTTTGATCAACACAAATTTACTGATGAGGAAGTTGAAGCATAGGCGTGAAATTGCCCAGCCTCACGTGGCTAATGAGGCAAGAGCTGGGATTCACACACAGCAGTGTGACTGTGCAGACTCCAAACTTCCCACTACACTAAGGTGCCCTGTAAACTCTGCATGCTGTGAATTCATGGGCATCACTCATGAGCTCCTCTCTCCCATTGACTGATTAGGCCTCAGACTGGTGTGTGTCTGTTATTATATTCCATTGCCACATAAAATATCTTACTTTTATCTGATGCTTAAACTTTTAATTCTAAAATGAAAAAAATATTACAACAAATGAAGGCTAATTTAATAAAGCATTCTTTCATTTGTGGAAGAAAATGAGCTCGTATTATACGAAAGACATCATCTATAATGCTGCTAAAACAAAATTCATTCTTCCTGGTACTTGTCCTGAAGGAATTTATGACTAACAAATGTTGTTCACTCTGTTCAGAATGCCCTTCCCACATTTTACCATTCCCAGCTCCACCAACTCAAATTTGAAAATTCTCCTATCTTTTGATAGCACCTTTCTTTATTGCTTTGAGCACCACTAATTCTTTTTATTTCAGTCAAGTATTATTTTACATACCTTTTTTTACTTTTCTTTAAAAATAATGTGTTCCATCAATAAATAATTTAAATGGTATAGATATATATAAAATATTTTTTTTAAAAACTCCCTATGCCTGTCTTCTATCTTAATTTAACTCCCTGAAGTTAAGTAGTGCTCATAGGTTAGTAAGTATTCTCACAGAAAATGAACCAATGACAAAATAGCAAAGTTTTAATATAGACACAAACATATCTATATCTGTATTGGTCACGTAGTTGACATTTATTGGTTTACTAGTACAAGTAACAAACTAGAAAGTGAGATCAATTAAAATAAGAAAATATCTTCAAGCTCCTAGAAGAGGGCTTTAGAATTTAGCATACTGTGTATATTTTATTGAATAAATATATCAATTCATTATTTCAGTAAATACACAAACACATGCACACACTTTGACTTGATTTTAAAATAGAAGAACGGGATAAAGTGCCAATCTTGCTTTACAAATAGCAAAGTTATCCAGAATCTCTGCACTTTTACCTTCTCACCTGGAAAATGGTGCTAATAGTATATATGTAAAGGGATCTTGTAATAATGGACATGTTTTTCTTGTAAACTGTAAAGGCCTCTACAAATTAAATAATGTACCAACACATATTATCTACATTCATATTAAAGCATACCTATGTAATTATTTATAAATATAATTTCACAATTTTTATGATTGTAGGAATAAGTAATGTGTATATATATAGCAGATATATATATACATGTATAGAGATCTCATTTAGAAGATGGAAGCCGATATTTATGCAATGTTTTGACTTTTCAGAATAGAGTGCCTGAAATTGTTAGCCCAGAAGATTTTTAAATAAAAATGCCATCAATCATTTATGGTAATGGTAGGATAGGCACATCATCAATAAAGTAAACTCTATGCAAGCACTATTCTCGGACTGTTAATCAATTCAAAACCATTTTCTCTCATAGTGCTTCACGTACTCAAGAATTTTTGTTTGTGTGTTTTAATGATGAGTGGGTTATGGACTACATTATCACCAAACAGGTGAAGTTCTCCAAGAATTGTACAGTTGACTTATTTAGGCCATGTTCTCACTTGCAATTTTTCAAAACAGTCAGTAGTGAGGCTGTCTACCATTAATTAAAACATCTGACCTCATTATTCAATATAGTGCCACCAATCTATTTCATAGTGAGAGGGCTATAAAGATAGATAATATCTGAAAGGATTTGAATCTAGCTTTCAGCACAATGAGCTAGTTCCCAGTTGAGATTGTGCAGTGTCTTTCTATTTTTCTCTCACAGTTATATTTAGCTCCTATAAAGTCATCTCTGGGAAGATATTTGTGAGATAGAGTTATTATTCAAAACCCAACTGATATATCAAAATTTTATATTTTTTCCTCTAAGGTTAATGAATATTTACAAAGTTAATCAAGAATTGAGATAATAATTCAGGAAACTTTTGGCATACTTTTTTTTTGCTTTGAATAATCAAGATTTTTGCTAATATTCATCAAATTTAAAAAGTAATCACTGAACTATTTATTTTTCACAGCAGAACATGAGATACTTGGAAATGAAGGGAACAGTTGGAGGAAATTCCCCAACTATCTGCCCATTATCAACCAATATGAGGGGGAAAATTCATTTCCTGCAATGGAGAGTGAGTGGACTCTCTTGCTTATATACTTATTCAATAGGCATTTACATAGCATTTACCCTGATTCAAGCAATATGATAACAACGGAAACACAAAGGTGGCTTAGACACGGTCCCTGTCCTCAAGGAACAAACTGTCTCATAGACAGAATGAAATAGTAAGAGAAGTCTTAAAACTGTGAAAAGTAATTTAATGGTTCAAAGAGGTAGAATGGAAAAAGAAACATTACCTTGGGTTTTAGAGAGAGTTTGAGTTTATTTACAGCTTAAGAAAGAGTCAAAAATTGTTTTCTAAAAAACATGTTTTAAAAGAATTGAAAGTTTTACCTGTCAAAAATGTCAAGTACTTAATTTTTGTAATGTTTGGTTTTAAACCCTAACTATGTTTCCAAGAGATCAGCATCAGTGTTATCAGTGAGTAAGAGATTCTCTGGGTATTTCTATACAATAAATGAATTATATTAATTGTTTATTTTGCATTTCCCAATGCATTGTGTTCCTTAGGAAACAAAATGCTGTGTTCACGTTAATCAACAGGAACGTAGCTTAGGATAAGAAAGAACCTGGGAACACCTGACATTGAAAACCAGATTTTATGTGAGGAGTGAAAAGTTGAACTCTAGTCTAAATTTACTGAAGAAAGAGCTAGGAATGCTAGTTTTTTTTTAAAAAATTGTATAAAATATTTGCTGTTTTTATGTCCCACATCTCACTCCTCTTTTTTTATTACTGACTTTAGGATACAATATTCATACATGCATTAAAAAATAATTCAGGTAAGTGGAATAACCCTCAATCATATCTTCATGGTTGATGTTTTTGTACATTGCCACATCTCTATTTTTTTTCACACATATTGTATAATGGGAAGCAAAATAAATGCTAGTAAAAATAGATCTCATTCTCATTCTCTCTCTTTCTATCTCACTCTCTCCCTCTAACTGTAATTGCCTCTTTTCATCCAACAGTGATATAAGAAATAAAGGTGGCATTATTTCCTCTAGAATGAAGAAAATCTGACCCCAGATTTGAGTTGCCCCATCATATAGACATAAATGATGGGCTTCCTAGGTGATGCAGTGGTTGAGAATCCGCCAATGCAGGGGACACGGGTTCGATCCCGGCTCCAGGAAGATCCCACATGCCATGGAGCAACTAAGCCCATGCACCACAACTATTGAGCCTGCACTTTAGAGCCTGTGAGCCACAAATATTGAGCCCATGTGCTGCAACTACTGAAGCCCACGTGCCTAGAGCCCATTCTCCACAACAAGAGAAGCCACGGCAATGAGGAGCCCATGCACCACAACGAAGAGTAGCCCCCACTCACCGCAACTAAAAGAGAGCCCGTGCACAGCAAAAAAGACCCAACACAGCCAGTAAAATAAATAAATAAATAAATAAATTTATTTTAAAAAAAAAACCATAAATGAAATGCCAGTGTTTCTTAGCGCTGCCAAATGCTGGAAAATATGAGAAGCATTAATACACTTTGATATTTAGAAAGATAGGGCCTAGTCTGTAGTGGAGAAATTGAGAAAGCTGAATTTCTATGCATAAAAAAGTGTCAGGAATTTTTGCTTTTAAGATTGTCAGCCAATAGGAAGAGGAGAAGGGAGTCCTCTAAGATGGTGAGAAGCTGGTACTTCAAATGGGGGAATAAGTAGGAGACAATACCAATACCAATACCAGTGACTCAGTCCCCAGGTCACTCTGAAAATTGGGGAAGAACAATATTCAGTATTAAGATGTAAGCTCTACTCTGCTGGGAAATAACATCTCCCTGTTGTGCCAGGTTTTCGCAGCATTTAGCTCACACAAACTTATTTAATTGGTTCTTTGGGGTTCATAGAGGAAGAAGAGCTCACTTGGGGATGAAAGGGGGAAAACATTTTTTAAGAGATGCTGCCTGAACACACAGAGATAGAAACGGAGAGAGCTGGGGTAGCTGACAGGAGTAGCAGGGCCAGGTGACAGGTGAATACTTTCAGGGTTCTCCAGAGATTTTAGGAAGAATGATTATTTATTAAAGCACATGAAATGGTGAGACGAGTTTGAGCCAATGTTAAGAAAATCTTAAAGGCCAACGTGACCCTTACAAGTTAGAAGTCCTGTGGATCAACTGAGAAGTTTCCAATTGGCACACACATACACACACACAGTCTTTCTCTCTCTCTCTTTCTTTCTCTCTCTCTCTCTCTACTATGGCCTGTATTATGCTACCCAAATTCATATGTTTAAACCCTAACCCCCAATGTGACAGTATTTGGTGATGGGGTCTTTGGGGAAGTAATTAGGTTTTGATTAGGTCATCAGGGCAGAGTCCTCATGGTGGGATTAATATGCTTATAAGAGACCAGAGAGCTTGTTTCTCTCTCTCTCTCTCTCTCTCTCTCTCACACACACACTTTTATGGCTCTACTGTGTAAAGGCACAGGGAGAAGCAAGTTGTCTACAAGGCAGAAAGAAAGCACTCACCAGAAAATTAATTGGCTCATAGTTTGATCTTGGAATTCTCAGCTTCCAGAAATATGAGAAATAAACATCTGATGTTTAAGCAACCCAATTGGTGGTATTTTGTTAGGGTAGCTCAAACATACAAAGACACACCACACACACACACAAACACACATACAATGTCTACAAGTTTGCAGGTAAACGGATTTTATGCTACTGTTTTCTAGCCTGCTTCTTTATTTAGTAGGGTACCATGGTTGCTTCCCCAATTCATTAAATTGGGGAATTTACCATGACTTTCAAAAGTACCATGATACACCTCTGTGGGTATATGTAGTTCACTCACTATACATTCACAAAATAAATAACTTATTTTATATATATTAAAGAAAGCATTTTTGTTTAAACATTAATTCATGTTTTTGCATATTTCTCCTAAAATATTTCCCAGAGATATTAAAGCTGAACATCCTAACATTTGCAGTCCTTCTATTATAATTTGAAAATATTGTACATATGACTTATTTATGCTAATAGATTGTAAACACTGGTTTTTTGCATTTTATTTTATTCATCTTTAGATTAATTCACAGTAGCTAGCACATTGGCTGCACAGAGTAGATATTCAGCAAACATCTCTTGGATATTGAAATAATCACGTACTTATACTACAAGACTACCAGCTGTTAAGCGATATTATTTTTTGTTTTTTCTTTCATGAGATTTGAGCAAATGTTTATGGTTTTATTAGTAGTTTTTATTAAATTTTAACCCTCCTTATCCATTTGTATTTGTGCTTATAAACCTTGTGACCTAATGGTATGAAACCATTGACTTACTCTCCTTCACAATTAAAAATATAGTAAAATAAAGGTATTATGTAAATTAAATTTTGAGACAACTTTTCCTAGATCTTTCAATCAAATAAAAATGGTTTCAGAAAACTTCCAGTAAACCAATACTTTTGTTAATACTTACAATATGTCTGAGGCTTTACTGTATTTTATGACTGTTCTGACAAAAGTGTTAAGCTCTTTGGAGAGATAAAACCAACACATTTGAAATCTGAGTGAGCCATATATCACAGGGTGCAATTACTAGGTGACGTAATGAAAAGATGTTGTTGATCAATCATTGCAAAAATAAGCAGAAAATTAAATACAATTGTCAATCAAAGATACACACTTTTATTTCAGTTCTAGAGTATGCACATACAAAGCAAGAAATTTGAGCCCATAGCATAACATTTTGCAGGAGATTGTTGTGAAAAAATGTTTTAGTGATAGCATTAGGTCAATTCTTTAAAAAATATAAACCTTTTTTTCCAGGCATTCCAAAACAAAGCTTTATCAGTCATGGTTCAATTCTTAAAACCACTTAAATGAGTATTCTGATGATCCAGGGAATGGTGAGTGAAAAGCTAGGGATCTTCCTCTGTTGTCATGTAAAGCCGTCGATATTAGGTTTAAAGAACTTTTCTGATGGGAGAAATATCATAAGATTCTCAGGCTAACAGACCTTCTGTCTGTGGTACCAATAGTAAGCAAAGCCTTTTTCATCATGTTATATTGTATTTTGGACTGCTCACATGTGAGCTTTAAATCACGCTTTCAGGCTAATAGGCCCGTGGTGTGCCTGATCAATAGTTCAGCATTTATAATATCAATATTTTCACTTGTTCTAAAACCATTGGTTTTTGGATGATCTGGATATCAGCCATGCTTGCGTTCTTTCACTCTACATGTATTCACTTTATGCTCAATTGAAATTCAGAAAATTGGAAAATATCCTATACTTAATATCATATCTATCTTCTTCCTACATTTTTTTTTTCACAGACTTACTTCGAGGCACCAATATCTGATGAAATTATATGTGACTCAACCTGAGCAACAACACTTCTATCCATCACTTGCCGAATCCTCCCTACTTCCATTTCATTAACCAAAATAGTTTGGTTTTTTGATCTGTTTATTTATTCTAAAGCACACTAACTATAACAGGTATGGCTTTACAAAAGAATAGAAACTAGAAACCTATTTTAAGTTTATTACAATGTGACATTATTGTAATTCAAATATAACATTTCATCTGTAAGCCATGAGGCCATGTAAATTAGCAATACTTTGATAGTTTTTAAATGATACCTCTTTGTGTCTTGTAGACCTACACAGAAGTATTCACATAAATCTATTACAATAAATTTAGGGCAATCCTATATTTTGATCTCCCAATTAATTTTTAGGACACATATTATTATTAAATAGGTAATATAAAGAAGGTAGGCTAGGTTCTCCAGGGTATGTCAGTTTAAATAAGCAAATCTGTTACCAAAAGGGGACCTAGGTTAATATTCATACAATGGTGATGGCAATAACAACAGAGCTCACACTGACATAGCAATTAACATGCACTATTCACTATTCTCGGGGCTTTACATGCAATAACTCAATTAACAATGTCAGGAAATAGAATGTTATAGATTGGGGTGGTATTCAAAATATTTCATGATCTCTACAGTTCATGGCAGAAGCACCAGTTTGGACAGGCAGGTGGGTAACTTTCTGGTAGATAAAGGCCTGATACAGATGCCCATAATCTCTGGGCTCGGATAAGTACTGAGCTGTTTGCCCTCCTGAGCGCTAGAACTACCAATAGGCTGGCATCAGCCCTACAGCTTCTAAGCCTGTCCTAGAGAAGTGCCTGCATTTGTGGACTTTCTCAGCTACCTGGCATGTGTTAAATTTGGAGGGAATCCTGGTGGCATCTCCATTTCTCCATTCTCAACCCTTCACATACTAGTTTGAATAACTGGATGGGGAACCTCAGGAGGCCCAGGCAGTAACTATTTACCAACAGATATCTTTCAAAATTATACCAATTGGCACAGGTTTCCCACTGGGTACCGTTGGATTGTCAGCTCAGAGGATGAATGCTGAAATACAATTTCACAGAGTATGTCTGTTCAAAGGCAAAGAAGAAGATATCAGGTGATTTCTAAAACATGTTATAAATGGAGTGTGGGTTTGCAGATGTTTACAATTTCCTTTGCAAAAAAAATGGGATAACAGTTTAGTCTGAAATAGAAACATATGTTAATATGCAGGGTCAGGAGACCATGGGAAAGGTGTAGAAAATACAGAATTTGATGTTGACTCTACATGAAATTATGGGAGGTAAGTCTAGAAATATAGGTTGACTCTAAATTGTAGAATACCTGTATGTTCCTCAGACAAAAATTGGAACATAATTGGTAAAACTGTGGAGAGTCAAGGTATTGGGAAGAGGAGTTCCCTGACTACAACATTATATACTTATAGAGGAAATTTGGTACTAGGAAGCAGGGGGAATTGAAAAATGTTTCCTGAGAATATCTACAAAATAAAATATAGTGAAAAGAGAAAGTGAATTGATTGGTAAGACTAAAAGACATAGATTTAAGACACACTGGGAGAATACCTTCCAGTAGTAATTCTATGCTATGTCCTTGAGGTTGCTCCAGCATCCACTGGGAAGGGTCAGATAAGACAAATCAAGCAGCCTCCAGACCTATTACTCCTCTTTCAACTAGAAGAACTCAACTTCTATATCATTTATCTGGTGAGGTTCTTGGAAACAATTCCATTTTTATTATTTACACATTCTCTAATTAGCTTCCTCTTCAAAATTACAAAAGTAAAGATCCAATTTGGAAAAATAAAAGCTCTCTGATGCACATGTATACATATATTTTATATTATATATAAATATCTCTATCTATATATATATACTCACATTGCACATGAGTTTTATATAAGAATTTAGGGATTATTGAATGAAAAGAACAAGAAAGAGAGAGAGGAAATAGGGGGAACAAAATGGAAAACTTGGAAATCAAGAAAATTCTGAAAGAAAAGTCACACAACAAAGGTGAAAAAAATAATTCTATTTGGGATATGTGATGTTTAAGGTGTTTCAAAGAAGTACATGACACGTAAGATATTAGAGTTGAATACTGGAATTGGATATTATCTCTTTAGAGATTACATTTGAAATCATGAGAGCATGAATTTGCCAAGAAGGAAAGTAAAAACAACCAATAGGGAAAAAAAAGTTACCCAAAAGCAGAACAGAATTTTGAGCTAATACTTTCAGTTGAGTAGCAATTGGAGAAACAGGAACAACTTTTGAAGAAAGAAAATGATCAGTTCCACAGAGTAACAGAAACTAGACTACTTAGGCTGAGAGAAGTCAAGGACAGATGGAGTTCCAAGAAAATTTGTAATTTGGTGTGTGGTTCTCAGTAGTTTTCGTTGTATATCATCAAGATAGATTAATCCTTAGAAAGTGTGGATGGACTTAGTTTTCGAAGAAGCTGTTACACTTGGATGATGTGGAAAGAAGACCAAGGTGATCAAGTAATGAGAGCATGGTGAGGGAGAGGACACAAAAGATGATGATTTCAGAAGATTTGGCAAGAAAAGGAAAGGGGTAATAAAAGATTACAACAAGTTGGTAGGGTCTAGGGAAAACTTTTTTTGTGTTGCTGTCTTAAATATGATAGGATACCTCGGAGGCCTCTAAGAATGACTAATACAAAAGGAGAGTGAGAGAGACACAAAATGTAAATTTGAAGAGATGATTGAGCAAGGTGCCTAATGTTTGGAAGCACTAAGATTCAAAAGTACAGGTGAAGGGTTATTTTTAGCAAAAAGGGAAAAATGGTTTAATGAAGCTATATAAAGTTTCATATGTAGGCATCAATTTTAGTAAATGAGAAGAAAACTGCTGAAAGTATAAAGAAAGAGAGACTATGACAAAGTAATAAATTTGGGAAAATTGGAGATATTTTGTAGAGCTGCTATTTAAATAAGTAATTAATAAACAATAAAAATTTGAATCATAAAGATTAATAATCAGTATTGAGAAGTCTCTACTTTAGCCTGGAATACAGGATATCATTATGTCAAATAAAAAAACAAATCTAGACTTAGGTGAGGAAACACTTTATTTGAAAAAACTGTTGCAATGGGGGTAGGAGAATTATTTCAAGAACAGGAAAGGGACTGTTGCAATAGTCTGATCATAAGATCTGCAAGCGTCTCCAAGTTAGGCAAAGTTAGGCATCCATGAGGCAAAATGGCTTCTCTTTTATAAGGAGGAATAAACAAGGCTGGCAAGAACCAGATGTGGGGGTGTAGGATGAGGTGTCTTCAGACATTTGATCCGTAAATGGTTTGTTTGTTTTGTTTTCTTTCATTTTGTTTTGTTTTGAGATCAGTAGATTCTCAAGAGAGGCCATTAAGGAGAGATTGTTCTGCATTCGTATGCCTATGAAGAATAGGTGGAGTCAGTGTCCTGTGTGGAGAGGAGACACCTGGGTAAATTTTGGTCAGGGCAAGTTAGTAAACGTTTTATCCTGAAGGCAAACAATTCAGCCAATCATGTATAAGATAAACGATGGGAATTTCAGGATTGCATCTGTCCCTGTCATAGGTAAACAAGAGGGTCAGTCCACCTGGGAGTCTTATTTTAGTCAAAGGGGGATGGATGTTTCTTTGAAAGAAGCTCTTTCCCAGACACATAGGAAGGGGAGATTCTTAACTGTTGCTGTTTTCCAAGAGCATAGTGCTCAGGTAAAGTTCAACATTGTCAGTTATTATTGCTTTCATTTAAATCTCTCAAATGTCACTGAATCACTAAGAAGAGATGGAGAAAATGTGAACTGTACAGAGCTGGAAAATGGCAAAATGAAAATAATGTGGGTTCCAATGGGGCAAAGCTTTTCCAATGGTATGGAGTGATCGTAATTGAATGGCTCCCTCTAGAGACAAAGATGAGAAACGGGCTTCCTTTCTTCAGGATGCTGAAATGAAGAAATCTCAATCATTGCAACCAGACTTGGAATACTAATTGTTTAAATGAAATAAGTATGTGTGTGTGTGTGTGTGTGGTGTGTGTGTGTGTGTGTGTGAGAGAAAGTCAAAGTCACAATAAATTTTATTGAAGTTTTCCTAAATTTTATCCTGCAGCAGTGGAAGATCCAGCCATTTCAAGCACAATATGAAGTGTCAGTGGTAGATGAAATAAAGATTCACTATGGTTGCATCCCCTGAGTCACACTTTTTAAATGTAACAACTACAGGCTTAAGGTTTGCACATATATCAGGAATTGTCAATAGTTTCAATTTTGGGAATTAGAGAAATGGGTTTGGGATATATATAAGTAATTGAATGTAGAATAATTTAATCAATGATGTGCATCAATCAGTGTCCCTGAGGAAAATAAATAACACACTGTTGATAATATGAGGCTATTGTAATAAAGGGGAGATTTACAAAGCTGTATGAATTCTGAATTAAACCCTAAGGAATAGTGTAGGGAGCCTGCATTAACCCAAAGCCAATCAACAGGGACCAGGTGTAGAGTAGAGAACCAGGGAAACAAACTACCTAACCGCATTCTCCTCCCCTCTTCCAATCATCTCTCATGCTTCCCATCCCCAAAACCCAAACAGGAGCAAGATGGCAAGAGTCTGTTGATGAAGCCACACCAAGCCACAGATCAGGATGGAGAAAGGAAAGAACAGATCTGGAAGTGAAGAAGATTTCCAGCTTTGGGAGAAGGCAGATTGGTGATTAGAAAAAAAGCTGGCTGTTTTGTTCTTGTTAAATAAACGAGCCACATGACTTTCGATATATTTTGGAAACATAATGTGAAACTGCAATTATATCATATTTAGTAAGTAAAACAAAAACATTATTTATCAGTCTTTATAGAGACAAAAAACTGTATTCAGACAAAAATTTACAAGTCTAAATGGCATGACATAAATCAAAAATGGAATAAAATAATTAAAATAACATTTCAAGAATTAGAAGTTATAAAATATATGCTATGAAAATAAGATAAACACATAAATATTACAGCTGAATTAATAGAACAGGATATATAAATATTGAAATCTAATAATGAAACAAATATTTTGTCTGTATTAAGCATAATCAAGAAAAACTTTAGAAAACAAAATATCTAAATTTAACATAAAAATGTATAGACATATTGGGAAATCCTATAAATGCAAAACTATTTTACATTACTTTATAATCATATAACAATATAAATAAAATGTAGTATATTTCATATGTATTTAGTGCACAATATTATTCTTTTTACTCTGTTACCTTACATTTTGCTTTATCATATTATGTTCATATTTTATTATATTTATTATTTTACTATATTCCATAAGTTATATTTTACTGTATTTTTTAACTTTGAAAAGATAAACTTGAAATTATATAAAATAAACATTCTTTTAGGAAGTACAAATTGATACAGTTTACATGTGAATTCTTGCAAAATGTTGAGGAGATAGTTCCATTTTTATGAACTGATCTAAAGCAAAGCTGAAAATGAAACATTTTTCTATTTCTCCCCTGTTGCTTGCTGTGTTTCTTGATTTCCAGTGGTGTTATAGGTTGTTTTTTCACTTTATTTTGTTTTTCAGTGGAATTTTTCATGGAAAGTAATGCGGGACTAGAATTTTAAATTCCATAAATGTATAAATATGTACACACAATAAGGTAACCAGTGCAAGCTTTCCTAATTTGTGGCATGGGGAAGTATGTTCATTTCCTGCCTCTAAAATTTTCTTCTTCATCCACTCAACGGTCATGACTTTATGTTATCCACCATCCTCCTTCTTTCATGAGAAGCAAGCAGTATATTTGATTTGTTAACACTTTCTGTTCAATTCCCTTAGTCTTTGTTATTACAGAGATTACATTTTTAGAGTTCTATTGGACTAAAGGGGGCCAATAATTTCAAGTCAGTATTGGATAGTGAAAGCATGGAACCAAATTAGCTCCATGGGGACTCCATCATCCTCCTTCTCAAGGCTGTCAGATTGATTTTCCTAAAGCATATCTTTTATATACCTTAATTGCCAATAAATTCCCATGTTATCTACAGGGAAGTGTACATTTGAAAACAGGAAAGCTACTCTAGATTCCATTTTTAATCTACTTTCTAAACTTTATCTCCAGCATTCATCATTATATCACAAAACCTCAAGCCATGCTTAACTATTCATCCTTAATTTTATACCCTTTCCCTTTGCTGCACTTTCATTCCTTTTTTTTTTTTTCTTTCTCAGCATTGCCCCTTTTCCCACATTTTCTTATGTCCAAAAATGTTCCATTTTTGAAGTTCTTGAGGCCTTCCGGGTAGGTGCTCCATTCAGGAAAGCAAACATACCAACAAATAGATCTCTATCTCTCTTATAAAATAAAAAGCCCTCTCACAAGACTATATCTGCAAATGCTTAGTTCAATTACCACTTTTATGTTATATTTTTGCTTCTCATTTGCATGCTTTCCCACCATGGACAAACAAGAACATGCCTGATCCTTATTTGCGTGACTTTTAAGTAACTGATTACACACCATTGTCCTAACACAATTATTCTAAAACAAATGATAATGGCCAATATTTGTTAAATAAATGAATAAAATAATTAATTGCATGCTGGGCTTTTAAGGAACTTGAGGTTATTTCATTAGTAATATTGTCATTTCACTGGGGACAAACATCTATTTTAATGCTGCCAGCTTCTCTTTCTGTGCAGCAAAGAGATTGGAATTGGCTCTGCTTCAATAGGCCACTTGCTTATGTAAATGCAAAGCTCAAATATTCTTTTGAAATAATATGAGAAACCAAGATGGTATGCTGTTCTTTATATTGTTTAAACTCTCTCTAGCAGTTTCTCCCAGCTCAGAGCCAGAAAAAGTGTGGCATTTCTACTGTTGTCTCATATGTGACCAGCTATCAGAAAATCATAATTTGTTAATCCATTAGATTTCTCTTTTGGCTTTAGCTGATAGAGGCTTAGAAATATTTAAGTATGAATACCATGACTTTCCCATTGTTTGTTTCTTACTTTAAGGATCTCATCCTTATTATAGCAATTACTTTTACTTATTGCTCACTTTGTTTTCTGATAAGGAATATTTTTAGGTACTATGATAAGTAAGCTATTTTTCTTAATATGCCATTGCTAACAAGATTTTTTAAAATAAACTCTAAGGGTTTTGTATATAGCATAAATGTTTATTTGCATGTATCTTTTACTGGAGATTCTGAGGCCACTAAAGGCAAAAACAACACCCACATAATAATCACTAGGAATCACCTTGTAGTAATTAGCAATTATCTTGTTAGAATTTTTCTAGTTTCTGCTCTTTCTTTTAGTTACCACATCTAATTCATCAGGAAGTTCTCTGGAATCTCCTGTGAAATTGATCCTGAATATCTACTATTTTTCCATTCTTATTTCTTTCTCCTTAGTTCAAGCCACTGTCATATCACACCTGGATTACTTCAAGATTTTCCTAAAATCTCCTCTCTTACATGTTATTCCCAGGAATGCATTGTCCTCATGGTAGCTGAGAGGTTATTTTAAATGTAAATCGTGTTATATCACTCACTTCTTAAAACGGTGCAATTCTTTTTCATATGCATTTGGAAACAAATTATGACTCCCTACCTTGGCTTTCAAACCTTACATATATGGTTCATGCAAATTTCTGTGACTATTTTTTACCATTCTTTTCTTTCCCTACCATGTTGCCATCACTCAGGCCTTTTATACTTCCTTGAACACACACACTTCTTTTCTACCTTAGTGATTTTTTCTCTTCCTGCAATGATCTCCGCTATTTTCTCCATGCTTGATTCATATCATTTATACGTCAGCTTAAAGATAGGCTTCTGAGAAATTCTTCCTTGATCACCAAATCTAAAGTTGGCCACCCAATCACTGTCTATGATATCAACTCTTATTTTAATATTCCAATATGGCAGGCATCATTCTTTGATATTTTTCTTTGTATATCTATACATCCATTGATCCATCCATCATATACTCTTTCATTGGTTCAGCAACACCCATCTAAAAGTCAAGACCCATGAAAGAAAAACATCATTCATGTGTCCACTGCTTTCTTCTGGACCTACAATGATGCTTAATATGTCGTAGATATTCAGTAAATAAATGTGAAAACAACAACTGTTAACCCGACAAATTACTCACTTTTATTTTGCATATATCATCTCAATTAATCTTCACTATAAATTTTTCAAGTGGTGACTGGCATCATTCCTTTAATGAGTGAGGAAACAGATTTAAAGAGGTGAACTAATGTGTTCAATTATATATATATAGAAACATATTTGTTTTCACAGAATTTATGTATGACATCAAGTCACAGATTTGGGCCTTTCCAATCAATTATAATCCTTAGTTAAAGGTACATTACAATAAGCCATTCAGACATAGATCTTTATTTCCCACTTCTATGCTTTATTTTAAATAAAATCTGAACTCTACTACCATAGTCACACTTACTCCAATATTTAATGTGAGTTCTCCAAGTCAAGCACATATGCATCTATATTCATATAATGCCATTTTGTGAGTGTCTTAACTGAAAAATTGCATAGTATTCAAGGTCTGATATTGAATTTAATCTTTTTCAGCCATCATTATGCTACTGAGGTTCATTCATATTGATATCTAAGGGCCTAGCAGAGTCTTTGAATGGCTTTGAGATATTCTTCCACTTGAGTAACCACCCTGTATTCTGTAGATCTTCCTCATTAGTCCCTTTGGATGATACCAAATTTTGCTGTTCCAGACTGTGTTGCACGAGCATCTGCATCCTTAACTCCTACATGCCTGTGAATGGAGTTCCTACGTTTTTAGAAGATACTATATTTGCTATAGCGTTTAAATGAAACATCTAAAAATATGAAAACTTTTTCTTGTTTGTCAAATTCTCAGATGTATGGGGATTCAAGACATTTAAGTACTTAAAAGTTAAACTGCTCAGTAATAAAGTCTTAATATTTTCAGTATTATTAAATATTGACAATTTTTCTAAGTTGTGCTTATTTATATAACATCTAGAAAAGAACATCTCTTCATATAGTTAATACCCATTTCTTTCCTGGTTTTTGCCTACCTGATTAAAAAGTGGTATCTCACTGTTATTTTAACTTGCTTTTCTCTGTTTAATTTTGAGACTAAACCTCCATGAGGTTATTTTTAACATGTACTTAAAATGTAATGAAAGTTAACTTTTCAGGACTTCCTAGGTGGTGCAGTGGTTAAGAATCCGCCTGCCAATGCAGGGGACATGGGTTCGATCCCAGCCCCAGGACAATTCCACATGCTGTGGAGCAACTAAGCCCATGAGCCACAAATATTGAGCCTGTGCTCTAGAGCTCATGAGCCACAACTATTGAGCCCATGTGCTGCAACTACTGATGCCTGCTTGCCTAGAGCCTGTGCTCTGCAACAAGAGAAGCCACTGCAATGAGAAGCCCGTGCACCACACTGAAGAGTAGCCCCTGCTCTCGGCAACTAGAGAAAGCCTGTGTGCAGCAACAAAGACCCAGTGCACCCGATAAATAAATAAATAAAAATTTTTTAAATTAACTTTTCATTTTGTAGTAACTTTGCATCAATAGTTCCAACATGTCATCTTTTTCAGAATCTAAACCCTTTGCTGTGTTCTCCTACTGTGCATAGGAAGCAATTCCCATCAGTGAATTTAATCATGAGCTGGCTCATTGAATAACAATAGTAATGATTCTTTCAGTTCTAAGTTTAGATATCAGGAGGCCTAGTGTATTCTGTTTGCCTTTTTATGCTTCTACCATTTTCATTAGAAAGATGCCCAGATTGGTCTTCAGGTCAGAAAAAGAGGATGAGAGACACATGGAGCAAAACTGTCCCGGCAAGCTACTCTGGCCAAGCCAGCTCTGAGTGAAGCCTCCAGCCTGACTGCAGATGCATGAGCCAGAGGCCCTACAGAAGCACTGGGGAATCCATGTAAGATCTGTAAATTCACAGCCTCCTGACTCATGAGACATCATAATAAATGTTTGTTTAAGCCATTGGGTTTTGAGGTGGTTTGTTAGTTAACACCTAAAGGTTACATATCGTATGTCAGCAAAGGTGATTTATCCTAGGAAATTTAAAAAAAAATCAGTTTTAATGATTCAGTGACATTTTTCACTAATATAATAACATGCTTTAAATATTATATATTTATATTTAAATGTAATTATTTATTTATAAGTATTGTATATTTATATTTAAATACAATTATTTATATTTAATATTATATATTTATATATTCTTTTTTATGAGCAAACCTAGTGCTTTTAACTTTTTTCTTAGGTATAAAATGTTTAGTAGTTATAATCATACATATATATGTATGATTAACAAGTATAAGCTGAGGCTCTGGAATGTCAATTGTCAAACAGTGATAAAGTATTGAGTGAGATTTTCAAACACACATACACACACACACACACACACACACACACACACAAATATTTAATTTCATAAAACAAGCCAGGTGGTGAAATAAAAGCTGTTTTAATCCTTAAGGATTTTTATGGTGTGAATGAGAACAAATGATTGTTTTTCACGCCTGCATTGTAGTGATGCAACATTAACATGCATAGAACTCAAAGAATTAAAAGAAAAGAATTTTGAAAGAAGCACACCTTTGAAATAAATCCCCATGATTTCATCTTTGTAAGCAGTTTCTTTTCTCTTTATCTTTAACTATATTATCCTCAATTTATTATTTGTGTGCTCTCAACTTTTTAAAATAATCAAATAATAATAGTTTGAAAGTATTTGAGTGTAGTTTAACCAATAAAATTGTAAATATAACCAATTCTTTTTTTGCACAGGTGAAATAAGAAAATAGTAATAGTGCTTATTACTGAAATATGTTGGAACTTTACCATCTGGAATTTCAGCATTATGAAAATGGCTAACCAAATCCCCTTTATACAAATTTACAGTAATAGCAACACATTAATATTTTACATAAATTACAATTTCTTTGAGATTTTAAATAGACAAATAATTGGGAGGATCTGTGCTTATGTAAAGATTTAAGATAAGTTAAAAAGAAGAAAGAAACTTCTGGAAATATGGAAATTCAACTTAGACATTTTATTCTCAGAAAAAAAAACTGACTTTACTCTTATCAAATCCACTTATTCAAGAATGTCTAACATATATGTGCTAATATATATTATATAAGATGTGTATTATATATATCTTATATATATTCTACATCTAGTAGAACCTTTAAAGATAAGGCTTTAGATCTTGCTTTTTTTGTCATGAATGTGTATGTGAGGAAAGGAATATTTTCTGGTCCATAAGTTAAATCCACTTACCATTTAAATGTGAGCCAATATTCTGTGGTAAAGAATAGTGAATCTGGAAACTCTGTTAGCTAAGTATATTTTCAAGTGCAATAAATTCACAGTACTTAATAGGAAGATATTTAAAATAATAATACCTTAATAGGCCATTCTATGGAAAGAATAGACATTTTAGCAGGTGACCTTAAGTGTGAGTATGAATGAGCCTGTGTTTCCTCATCTTTTCTCCAAATATTATTCAAATGTATATAAATAACCTAGTGGAAAAAAATAGAATGTATTTTATTTCTTTCATACTTAAAAAATCCATAATTCCTTCTCTTTCCTTCTGCTTCTAGTATCATTAAAATGACTGTTTTTCATAGTTTTCATATCCAAGGTCTGCCATTTCTTACTTCTAAAGCATTCACACCCTCATGTCATAATTAGAATAAAACAACATAAATCTCCCTGTCAAAATTTTATACAAGTAGTTAATAATATTTGCTACTTTTTTTTGTTGTTAAGTATATTTCTTATAATCCAAAAGACTGTGCTGAGAATTGGAATTTTATTATTTACTGCTTGCTTGTTTTGTACTGGCTAGTGAACAGGGAATATAATAGAATTTAATAAATATTCCAATTAGTTACTCAGTTAATAAAATTATCTGGATTGATGCAAATCATGATTTCCAAATCTTATACCTAGCAGTAAAATATGGAACTACATAAGCAACTTTGAAAATAGCTAAAATGTACTTATATGTGGCAAATGTGTCATTTTTTTTAGTAATCGAATTATTTTAGTAATTACAGATTTACTAAAAAACCATCAAATTAGCAAACAACCAAATGTAACAAATATGATTTAAAGTCCAGATATTTTACAAAATTATAGATTGCAAATTGACCATTCAGTGCATACATTTTATTCTCTTACCTTCTGAGTGAGAAAGCAACTGAGATAGGGGAATAGATACTCTAACTCATTCCTGTGTCTTCTCTACACTCCATACTCAACTCTGTAAAAGCCATTCCTGGATGGCAACAGCTCTCATCTACTTGCTTTCTAAATCCTCACCCTCAGCATGTCACACTTTCCTGGAAACCTATCAAAACATGCCATCTTTGTTTAAGATGGATGCTTAAAGAATAAAAAAAAGCGGATAAACATTAACTAGGTATTGTTCTTTACGTTTCCAGTAGGGCCCTTAAAATAAATCAACTATCATGACCAGAAAACACCGCATTAACTTACTGATAAATAACAAGCTAGTTATGCATCTGGGTATTTAAAATCATAATGATTAGTATTATAAAGACATCTGCTAATGTTAATCATCCATTCTCTCAACAAATGCCTTCTTTACTGCCTGCTCTGAACAAGGCATAGTGATTGATCTTTTCCTTATTGTGTGTGCTATTTAGTATACAAAACTACTCAAACTTTACAAGAACTGTATTTTGAATGTGCTATGTTTTTGAAACGATAAAATTTAGACTATAAAATACTTCTAATATTTAATAAGATGGTTTGCTTTCTTGAAAATTATGTATTATCAAATGTGGTATTTATGTGTAAGATTCTGCCTTAAGCCAGTAGGAGGCATCCATTCTATCAGTATTATTTCTATAAGTTTGAGTATTTCTTAAGGTTATTATATATATGCTTCAATGCTCATTTTAATGTTTTTTTACAGTATAATGTATATTTTTTATTAAGTATATTATTTCTCTACTAAAGTCAAATATAATGGGAAAATATTCACCATAATGTAGTAATGGTCATATTTAGAACAAATACCTTATAAATTATTTTGAAAGCATTTTGTTAAAACATAAAAAGAAAGTCATTTTAAGAACAAAAAATTCCCTTGTTAAAATTTTCGTAGGTCGTATTTTCTTATGCCTCAATTTATAACAACTAAAGATGGGCACTAATGGACTTCTGATATTTCATGTTCTCCATATGTATCTTTATTTTATAAAGTGCTTGTTTTTAAGGTTCATAATTTAGCTATCTAACCTGTCATGTTTCATTTATTTATACCCAATGAGGTATATTATGTAAGAAGCACTGTGTTTAACAGATTTGCAAGATATTTAAACATACATAAAGCAGAACTCTTGCATTTGATATGTCCAAAGACTGATAATCACTACATATATATTTATATGTATATCAGACAAAATATGTGTATCAGACCAATAAGATATATACAAAGGTAGAGCAAAAGTGTTTTTTACTATCCTTAGAAATTTTCATGGTGAATACATTTTGTTTTTTTTAATTAAAGGATACTAGATATTGAATATCTTTCAACAATGTATTGTCCCTATTAAGGGTAATTTTGTCGAAACCCACATGGTACCTGACTCAGATATATCCATCTAGGTGCCACGTACCAGTTTTATAGACTTTCATGATGTTGATCATGGCCTAAAGTAAAAGAAATCCATTAAAAAAATCTGTTTCTATTACCTGAGAACAATTTAAAGGCCTTTGAGAAGAATGAGTATTTTGAATATAAATTTAGGCTCTACACTCTTCCTAAATTTGCTATTTCAAAAATGACCCTAGGATATTACTTCCTGTCAGGAAAAAAAAAAAAGATGTCTTCTCTTCACACTGTCATTTAATTTAAAAATTGTCTCAAGCACCTAAATAAGCAGTTAAAAATGAACATTTGGGATGTATTTGCAATCCTTTAAAATCTACAGTTGAAAAAAGTTGAACCAGTTAATTCTATTACACCTTCAAATATTAAATTAAACTCTGAAAAATATATTTTAAATCAAATAAGTTTATATACTTTGTGATTATTTACATTTTCTGGTTTAGCACATTAACTAAAATATGAAAAAATATTTTAATAGATGAAATATGATAAATAAAAATAAATTATATCCCATTTTTGAAGATGATATTATACAGTGAGGCTGTCAAATAATCAAAAATAATAAATCAAAGAGGATTCTTAATCTGCAAACGTAAAAAGTAATATATACACCATTAAAAAGGAACTGAGGTCATGATGTCTTTAAGCATTCTAATTAAACAAAAATGCTTGCTTTAGTCCTCACTCATCAAGCATCTTTTAGGTAACTTGTATTGCCAGGTAACTTGTTTATAAATGAAAATGTTGTCATTTTATGTTTTGTTCATGGAACAGTGATGTTGGTTCTCATATTTGACGAATGGATTTCTGCTTCAGCTTGATCCATTGGTTTCTTTTTTTATTTTCAGCTTTATGGAGGTATAATATTTGTCTCCTTTATAAGAGAAAATTAGTGTAGCTGTAGGCTGCTAAGTCTGAGGCTCTGATTGTAGCAGGAATCGGCAGCAGCAGACAGGACACTGAGGCTATAAGCAGGAAGCAATGTTTATTGTACCGGCACAGGCTCAGTGGATTTATATCCAAAGGCTGATCCCCAAACACAGTGGGGAATCACCTTATGTACTTTTGTTAAACTCCTATACATTGGAATTTTTTGTCTCCCAAATAAGGTAACAAGCAAAGGATCATATAATGTGGTTGGGTACTTCCCTTTCTATGGCCTCTGGGCCATTGCTAAGTTACAGAGTTAGGCAGGAGTTACACAGTAACAGAGTTATGCAGGAACCATGCAAGAGGGGCTTCAGAGATAATGGGCACATAAAGATAATGGCAGGATCCAACTGTATTCCTTTCTAGTTGAGTTAAGTTCTCTGGGCCCTAGAGTTACTTTGTTCTGGGGGAGCTCCTATCACATGATAAGCAGGAATGCCTGATTATGAAGGTTGATGATTAGAACCAGGATTTGAAAAAAATATGTGTCCAGGAGGTCATTAAATGTTCCCAGGCAGCATTCTCCAATTATATGCTGCATGCACCTCTTATTTGATGTTTTCAAAATACATAGGGTTTAGAGATGGAAATTTGAACAGTATCTGCACAAATATCATCTTGTGATAGTTGATGCAATGGATACAAGTGTGTGTGCATGTGTGTGTGTGTGAACATGAAGGAGAGGGAAAAGCACTTTATATAATTAACTTCTCTTAGTACTGTAATTGAAGCCAGGTGAAGCATGTGATGCTTGGAAGCTTTGGAAGTAAGGACAGAAATGTGCTTTAGTGTCACTCATTCTCATGAGAAGCAAGGATATATTTTTGAGACACATATACTGACAATAATCATGACTCATTAATATTTATTTAATTTATAATTATTTGCATAGCTTGTCTAGCATTAAACAAAATTATTCCAACCCTCCTATGTTATCCAAAGATCCCAAGTATAAAGAGGAGAATATAATGTCATTGATAAAACACCAAGAGTAAAGTATCTGTTGTTTTTAGAATTATGAAATAGTAAACTGTATTTTCTGCCACTGTGACTTCATATCAGTGCAATCATAATATTTTCAGCTGTTTTCCTGTACCTTATATATCAGCTTGTGAAAACAATAGTGGCTACTGTGACTTCACTGTAAGAAATTTTATGTCATGGAAGGTTGCTATAGGAGGAGCGGAGGTTCTAAAGAGCAGTAAAACTTTAGCTGATTTTTAGAGTAACTGTTTAGTACAGGTCAACAGTAGCAGATGAGAAGTGTGAGATCCTAGAGGGAAAAACACATACCTAAAAAGAAACACAGAAATAATTACTTTTACATTCCTCATTTTAGGAGAAAAGATCCAGGAAATAATTTTATTATCAACATACTTAATTTTCCCATGAGAATCAACTCAGCAGATTATCAGGATTTGAACAGTACTAAGAATGATATTGATATATTTCCAAGATGCTTATTATAGCTCTACCAGGAAGCATTTGAGATAATGTTTTCAGCTCTTTTGAGTGTATTTATGAATTCCCTATTTCCAGTGACTATAAAAGGTAATTGAACCCAGTGACAGGGCAAGAATAAAGATGCAGATGTGGAGAACGGACTTGAGGATACAGGGTGGGGGGTGAAAGGGACACTGGGATGAAGTGAGAGAGTAGTATTGACATATACACAGTATCAAATGTAAAATAGATAGCTAGTGGGAAGCTGATACATAACACAAGGAGATCAACTTGATGATTGGTGATGACTTAGAGGGCTGGGATAGGGAGGGTAGGAAGGAGTCACTGGAGGGAGAGGATATGGAGATATATGTATAGAGCTGATTCACTTTGTTGTACAGCAGAAACTGGCACAACAGTGTAAAGCAATTATACTCCAATAAAGACATTTTTAAAAAAAAAGGTAATTGAAAGTCTTGCTTAAGTGTCACTTCCAAAGGGAGAATGACAAGATCATTGCACCCCTGTATTTTCCTTTTATTTCTCTCCCCATGTGGAATTTCTCATCTAACAAACATCTTCTTTGATAAATTGGTAAACTCCATGAGGGGAGGAGTAATAGTTACTCAGTCTTATCTCTGAGCTCAGAGTGACTAGCAAAGATATTTCCTGATTAATAATTGATCAATACCCAGTTGATAATTTAGGTAACATCCTGCAGAAAGTGTGAGGATATCAAGGTTTTATTTTTAATACAATTGCAAGGCAATTCACTCAACACATGTACTATGTTCTCAATCAAATCTATCCTGGTATTTCAGCCAGAAGTAATTTCCTTCCTGAAATCTCTCACCATGGTTTGTATAAACTTCTCTTAGTGAACATCATTCTTCCCTGAATTGCCACGGTTGCAGACATATTTTATTTTAGGAATTGCAATCTGAATACCCACAGGGTAAAAGCAAATGTTATAAATAATAAAGCCAGACTTGGGTAGTGAAGGTCACAGTGTCACACTGGAAAGTCACATGAAGAAAATAGGGACTACTTGGCTCCAACTAAGTGACATTGTTTAAAAACTCATGCTCAGCACTGTCAAGACAATTGTTTCAGCTCATTTAATATAATACAACTTCCCAAAGTCATTTTCTATGCTTTAGTTTTGTTTAAACCTTATCTACATAGTATCAGGGTAGCACATTGTACATATCAAGCATTGCATTAACTTCTTTGGATTAGTTATAACATGTATTATACATAATATAATTTTAAAGAGAACAAAATTAGCCAAAATAAGAAAGAATATTTATCTGTTAATTTATTAATGTTTTTCTATACAAGGTATTAGGTCATACCCATCATATGACTCAAAATGTCCTACTCTGAGAATGGTATTAGAGATATGTGTGCTACAATGTGTATCTAATTGTATATTCAGTGAAGAGTATTTCAAAATGTATTCCTATTTCCTCTTAAAATGTTATAGCATAAAATTCAGAGAATACAAGAGAATTTAACTTGCTCTATCCAATCAAGTAATCAGCTCAATTATTGCAACCAAACAGTAATACTGAAAAAGTTGTTTTCATTCTAGAATTCATTACATTGTATGCCAGGTACTTAAAAGCAAGTATGATTTCTCATTTACTCTCTCATTTTCCAATGCTAAACACTGTGCTTGTAACTTCTTAGCATGTCAAATGATATACCATGAATTAATTAATGAATTAGTTGACAATTAAAAACAACTTTTCTAAAAACAAGCCACATGTAGTTAGTTTACTAGCAATGGGCTTAAACATGAGTTTCTGAGGTATTACCAGATAAATTCATATAGGTGAAACTGACCACATTTCTCTTAGAAATGCTTGGCTGAAACCCTCCTTAAGAGAGTTTGGCATAGTTTTCCTTTTTTGAATCTGACCCATAACATACTCTCCTTTTGTCCTGATTCCATATTTTACCTTTCTTACCTTAGCCTCATCATTGCCCTTGTCAGAACAGTGCATAGACCAACGCTAACAGAGAGGTTCCTTTCGATAGGCAACTTTCTGAATTACCCTATATAAAGTACAGATATTCAGTTCTAATTATAAAATGACATGTGTGACATTTCATAGCATTCCTTTGTTACCCAGTGATCGATTCACACACATTCTGTCTTTGAAAGTCCATTCTAATGTGAGCATGCTTACGCCCGTGATGCTGTAACAGATAACACATAAAATTACCTTCAAAAGCACTGAGCTCCTAATCTTACATCTGATGTTTCCTTCTGCTGATTCTAAGTCCCTGACTTGGCTCCCCAGCCTCTTTCCTAGTTCACCGCGGGTGAAAAAGAATCATTTTTTTTTTTTTTTTTGCACTTCAAACCTCTTATATCAGCTATATAATCCTTTAAAAATACGCTCTTTAAAGTCACACACAATATCCTTAGTTGATAATTTTTATTTACAAAGATGAGTAAAATTATCAAAACCACTTTATTCTGCATTTGGGGAAAGTAAGACACACATACACATGCACACAAACTCGTAGAGCTATGACTGGTGGCATTGGAGACATTTCTTAAAACAAACAAACAAAAAACCTTGAAATTATTCCTGAAACATTTGGTGATTAATGGGGACGCTGGAACAGAATATTTAAAATCAGCACTACAATGAGAGAATAGATTGTAAATTTGCCATATAAATCACTTGGAAACATTTGCCTATTTACTCTATACAACTGGTAATATAATGTATAATAGGTGTAAATAAGCATACTTTTTTCATAACTTTTAATATACACTTTCCTTATGCCCTTTATTTTGACGTGCACTGTCATTTGAAAACAGAAAACTAAATACTTTCTTGAAGAGTTGACAAATCTTTGTACTTATTAACTACCTTATTATTTTACATTTCAGAAAAGAGAAGCCATCTGAATTTCACTGTGACTAATTTAATTAGATGAACACTGTAATTCTTGTGTATAGTCTACGATCTGTCTTTACTTTACTATACATTTTGATTCTCTTGCCAGATGGAAACAAAAGAGAAACTACATCCCTTGTGGTTTTAAACTCTATTTTCTCTTTTTGCTTTTTTAAAATCTTCTTTTAGATTATGTGGAACTTGGCTTCTTCCCCCAACCCTGCTTTCTATTTTCCTAAACTATACAATGATATTTGATCCTTAACAAAACCCCAGTTTGTAAGGTGATTGTATAATGGTAAAACATCATTACTTTATGAAGAAGGAAAAAGCCAATATACATTGGTGAAAACTAGTCGAAAGGAATTAATCTCTGTTTCATTTAACATAAATGCCAACTAACAAAATAGTTCTGGAAAAATAATTTGTTTTCTCCTGTACAATAATTTATGATTGTATTTCCCACTACACACTGTGTTCTTTTCTAAAAGATAATTATTGTACTTATATTTGCTTTCAGTTAGATAAACTAGTATAAAGATTGGACATTTTCACTCCATCATATAAACTACATTTATTTGCAGAAATGCTTGTCTCCCATAACTGATCTCATTCACCCAATTCACCCTATGACTTACAGCAGAAAAGAGTAAATACTCTTTATAATTTTGTGTAATTTGTATTAAATTTTAATGACCCTCCAAAGATGTTTTAAAATGTACACAATCCAATACAAATATATGTTTCTCTTCCAACTCCTTGCTTTTATACAGAGAGAGGATGCTATATACATTGTTCTAAACTTTGATTTTTGGATTTAGCAATTTATCTTGGCAAACTTTCCACATTGGCACATGAGCTCCTTTTTTTTTTAATCTTCATAGTATTCCATTATAGGGATTTACCGTAATTTATTTATACAATTCTCCATTGATGGACATTTGTGTTTCTTCCAATAATTTCCAATAATTATAGGCAGTGATGCATTGAGAATACTGTATATGCAGTATTTTAAACACATTCCACTTTCTTATGGAATTTCCAGAATTTGAATTGTGAGAGACAAAAGTATGTGAATTTTTATTTTAATAGATATATTCAAATTACTTTCCATCATTACAGCCCCATCAATCATGAATGAGCAGATCTGTTAATATAGAACTTAATCAAATATTTATCTGTTTGCCAATCTGATAGGTTAAATTGCACTGTTTTAATTTCCTTTTTATTTTAAAATGATGTTGACTATATTTTCATATTTTAAGAATTTCTATGAACTATCTGTTCATATCTTTTGACACTTTTTCTATGGAGCTATTTTATTTCAGAATTGGTAGGAGCTATTTATGTATTGGGAGGGTTAGCTTTTTGTTTATGGTATGAATATTGAAATGTTTCTCAGTTTGTCATTTTGCTGTTAAATTTTGCTTATGGTGTTTTATGTCATACCCATTATCTTTAAATTGAAGGTAGTTGAATATATATCAATCTTATCCATTGTATTGTATGGATTTTAAATCAAGGTTAGAATGATTTTCAACATTCTGAAATTGTAAGAAAATTATATTTCATGTCATTTTGATATAGTTTGTTACTTTTTATTATTAACCTTTGTATCATTTGGAATTTACATTTAGGTGAAGTTTGGCTTCTGAATCCAATTAACTTTCATTTCCAGAAAGTTACTCAATGATTAAAAAAGCCAAATATTGAAGAGTCATCTTTTTCTCACTGAACTGAAATGTCATTATCAGCACATGGTTAATGTTTGTTTATGTCTGTTTTTATATCTGCATATCAATTATTCATTTGCCTGGCACATATCAGTATTTTATTATTTTAATTATTAAAACTTTAAGATATATTTTGCTTCAGGACAACATCTCCCTTCATGTTCTTATTCAGTTTCTGACTATTTTCATAGTATATTTTCTAAAGGTGCCAACTCCATATCCACACTGTCCAAAATCAAAGTTCATTTGCTACAGCTTCAGCAAGTTCCTTCATCAGTTTCATGAGCAGAGAAAATAATACTGCCTACCTCAAAGGGTTGTTATGTTATTATTTAAGGAACTCAAATAATGTCTGGCAAACAGCATTCAGTTAAGTGATAGCTCTATCATTACTTAATTATTTCACAGAAGATATGCTATTACTTGTCCAGTTAAAATGCTGATATTTTAAAGGGATTTTATTAATGAGATACATAGATAGGCAGAGTAATTTAAAGGACTCTGACATTTTTATGATGACTAGTACTAAACAGGAACATAATATCTGTTTCATTTTTGTTCATGTACGTGTTTGTCCTTCGTTTATCCAGGATACATATACTCTATATATGGAATCAATATATTTTAGAATAAGTTTATTCCAAAGCAATTTATCTTTTTGGTTGTTACCATAAACAAGATTTTTTTCTCCCATTAGTTCTTTTTTTTTTTTTTTTTTTTTTTCCTTTCTTTTTTGATTAAAAAATTTAACTTTTTAATTGAGGTATAATTAACACAGTTTCAAATGCACAATAATGATTCCATATTTGTTTATCTTGGGAAATGATCACCACAGTAAGTCTAGTTAACATTTGTCACCTCACATAGTTACAAATTTTTTTTCTTGTGATGAGAACTTTTAAGATCCACTCTCTTAGCAATGTTCAAATATGCAATATGGTATTTTTTTTTTTTAATTTTTTTATTATTATTTTATTTTATTTTTTTTTTGGGGGGTACACCAGGTTCAATCAACTGTTTTTATACACATATCCCCATATTCCCTCCCTTCCTTGACGCCCCCCCCTCGATTCCCCCCCACCCTCCCTGCCCCAGTCCTCTAAGGCATCTTCCATCCTCGAGTTGGACTCCCTTTGTTATACAACAACTTCCCACTGACTATTTTACAGTTGGTAGTATATATATGTCTGTACTACTCTCCCGCTTCTTCTCAGTTTCCCCTTCACCCCCCGCCCCCTCCCATACCTCGAGTTCTCCAGTCCATTCCCTGTATCTGCTTCCCTGTTCTTGTCACTGAGTTCATCAGTACCATTTTTAGATTCCATATATGTGAGTTAGCATACAATATTTGTCTTTCTCTTTCTGACTTACTTCACTCTGTATGACAGATTGTAGTTCTATCCACCTCATTACATATAGCTCCATCTCATCCCTTTTTATAGCTGAGTAATATTCCATTGTATATATATGCCACATCTTCTGTATCCATTCATTTGTTGATGGGCATTTAGGTTGCTTCCATGTCCTGGCTATTGTAAAGAGTGCTGCAATAAACATTATGGTACAAGTTTCTTTTGGGATTATGGTTTTCTTTGGGTATATGCCCAGGAGTGGGATGACTGGATCATATGGTAGTTCTATTTGTAGTTTTTTAAGGAACCTCCAAATTGTTTTCCATAGTGGCTGTACCAACTTACAGTCCCACCAACAGTGCAGGAGAGTTCCCTTTTCTCCACACCCTCTCCAACATTTGTTGTTTCCAGACTTAGTGATGATGGCCATTCTGATTGGTGTGAGGTGATACCTCATTGTGGCTTTGACTTGCATTTCTCTGATGATGAGTGATGTTGAGCATCTTTTCATGTGTTTGTTGGCCATCTGTATATCTTCTTTGGAGAAATGTCTATGTAGGTCTTCTGCCCATTTGTGGATTGGGTTATTTGCTTTTTTGGTATGAAGCTGCATGAGCTGCTTGTATATTTTGGAGGTTAATCCTTTGTCCGTTGTTTCATAGGCAATTATTTTTTCCCATTCTGAGGGTTGCCTTTTAGTCTTGTTTATGGTTTCTTTTGCTGTGCAAAAGCTTTTAAGTTTCATGAGGTCCCATTCGTTTATTCTTGATTTTATTTCCATGATTCTAGGAGGTGGGTCAAAAAGGATGTTGCTTTGATGTATGTCAAAGAGTGTTCTGCCTATGTTTTCCTCTAGGAGTTTGATAGTGTCTGGCCTTATATGTAGGTCTTTAATCCATTTGGAGTTTATTTTTGTGTATGGTGTTAGGAAGTGTTCTAATTTCATTCTTTTACATGTTGCTGTCCAATTTTCCCAGCACCACTTATTGAAGAGGTTGTCTTTTTTCCATTGTATACTCGTGCCTCCTTTGTCAAAGATAAGGTGCCCATATGTGTTTGGGCTTACTTCTGAGTTCTCTATTCTGTTCCATTGATCTTCCTTTCTATTTTTGTGCCAGTACCATACTGTCTTGATCACTATGGCCTTGTAGTATAGTTTGAAGTCAGGAAGCCTGATTCCACCAACTCCATTTTTCCTTCTCAAGATTGCTTTGGCTATTCGGGGTCTTTTGCGTTTCCATACAAATCGTAAGATTTCTTGCTCTAGTTCTGTGAAAAATGCCATTGGTAATCTGATCCTCCCATTAGTTCTTGAAACTCATCTGTATTTTTAAACACAAAATTATAGGATTTTATATATGAATTTTTGTACTCTTGCTATATAGCTGCAATCGGTTATTACTTGTAGTGGGTTTTCAATTTCTGCATTTGGGTCATCAAGGTACAAAATTGTAGCATCTAAAAATAGCAATAATTTTATCACCTCCTTTCCATTTTTTTGCTTCTTATTGATTTCTTCTCTTCAGTTGCATTGGTTAGGATGTCCAGTTTAAATGTAAATAATAGAAATTACCAGGGGCATTCACATTGTTCCCCTTATCCAACTTTAGTGAAGAATCTTCAGTATTTCTGAATTAAATATAATTCTGGCTTGGGCTAAAATAATCATATTTTAATTTCCTAGTAAGTCGAACTTGAATTTTAAAAGTACTCCTCTCAGCAACTATTGTTGTAATTATATTTTCACCATGTACATCTTATAGCATGGTACATTTTATTAATTTCCTAATAGTAAAATATCAGCCCATTCCTAAAATAATCATTACTTAATTACTATATGTCTTTTAATTAATTCTGGATTTGGTTTGCTAATATTTTATTTTAAATAGTTGCATTGATATTGATAAATGATATCTCCCAACAGTTTTATGTTTACTTGGAATCTTTCAAATTTTGTTACACATAAAAGCCATATGATCATCTCAATAGATGCAGAAAAAGCATTTGACAAAACTCAATACCCATTTATAATAAAAAACTCTCCAGAAAGTGAGCATAGAGGGAACCTAATTCAAAATAATTAAGGCCATATATAACAAACCCACAGCAAACATTATTCTCAATGATGAAAATCTGAAAGCATTTCCTCTAAAAGCAGGTACAAGACAAGGGCACCCATTCTCATCACTATTATTCAACATAGTTTTGGGAGTCCTAGCCACAGCAATCAGAGTAGAAAAAGAAATAAAATTCATACAAATTGGAAAAGAAGTACAACTGCCACTGTTTGCAGATGACATGATGCTATACATAGAAAATCCTAAAGATGCCACCAGAAAACTACTAGAGCTAATCAATGAATTTAGTAAAGTCACAGGATACAAAATTAATGCACAGAAATCCCTTGCATTCCTATGCACTAACAATGAATGATCAGAAAGAGAAATTAAGGAAACATTTACCATTACAAAAAAAGAATAAAATGCCTAGGACTAAACCTACCTAAGCAGGCAAAAGAGCTGTACACAGAAAACTATTAGATACTGATGAAAGAAATCACACACAGATGGAGAGATATACCCTGTCTTTGGATTGGAAGAATCAATATTTTGAAAATATCTATACTACCCAAAGCAATCTACAGATTCAATGCAATCCCTATCAAATTACCAATGGCATTTTTCACAGAACTAGAACAAAAAATTTTAGAATTTGTATAGAAACATAAAGGACCTCAAATAACAAAAGCAAAAACAGTCTTGAGGGGAAAAAAAACAAAACAAAACAAAAGACCTGGAGCTGGAGGAAGCAGGCTCCCTGACTTCAGACAATACCTCAAGGCAGTATGGTACTGGCACAAAAAAGGAAATATACATCAAAGGAACAGGATAGAAAGCCCAGAGATAAATTCACACCTATGGTCATTTAATCTATGACGATGGAGGCAAAATATACAATGAAGCAAAGACATTCTCTTCAATAAGTGGTGCTGGGAAAACTGGACAGCTCCATGTAAAAGAATGAAATTAGAACACTCCCTAACACTATACACAAAAATAAACTCAAAAAGAATTAAAGACCTAAATGTAAGTCCAGACACTATAAAACTTTTAGAGGAAAACAGAGGCAGAACACTGACATAAATTGCAGCAAGAAATTTTTGACTCATATCCTAGAGTAATGAAAATAAAAACAAAAATAAACAAATGGGACCTAATTAAACTTAAAAAGTTTTGCACAGCAAAGGAAACCAAAATCAAGACAAAAAGACAACCCTCAGAATTGGAGAAACTATTTACAAATGAAGCAACTGACAAAGGATTAATCTCCAAAATACACAAGCAGCACATGCAGCTCAATATCAAAAAAACAAACAACCCAATCAAAAAATGGGTGGAAGAGCTAAAGAGACATTTCTCCAAAGAATACATACAGATGGCCAAGAGGCACATGAAAATACATTCAACATTGCTAAGTATTAGAGAAATGCAAACCAAAAATACAATGAGATATCACCTCACACCAGTCAGAATGGCCATCATCACAAAATCTACAAACAATAAATGCTAGAGAGGGTATGAAGAAAAGGTAACCCTCTTGCACTGTTGGTGGGAATGTAATTTGATGCAGCCACTATGGAGAACAGTATGGAGGGTCCTTAAAAAACTTAAATAGAACTACCATATGACCCAGCAATCCCACTACTGGGCATACACCCTGAGAAAACCATAATTCAAAAAGATGCATGCACCCCAATGTTCATTGCAGCACAATTTACAATAGCCAGGTCATGGAAACAACCTAAATGTCCATCAACAGAGGAATGGATAAAGATGTGGTACATATACACAGTGGAATATCACTCAGCAATTAAAAGGAACAAAATTGGGTCATTTGTGGAGACATGGACGGACCTAGAGACTGTCATACCCAGTGAAGTAAGTCAGAAAGAGAAAAACAAAAATCTTATATTAATGCATGTATATGGAATCCAAAAAATTGCTGTAGATGATCCGGAAATAGAGACACAGCAGAAACAGAGACACAGACATAGAGAACAAACCAAATGTATGAATACCAAGGAGGAAAGGAGGAGGGGAGTAGGATGAATTGGGAGATTGGGATTAACATATATACACTATTGATACCATGTATAAAACAGATAACAAAGGAGAACCTACTCTATAGCACACAGAACTCTACTCGATGCTCTGTGGTGACCTAAATGGGAAGGAAATCCAAAATAGGGGACATATGTATACATATAGCTGATTCGCTTTGCTGTACAGTAGAGACTAACACAAGTTTATAAACCAACGATACTCCAATAAAAATTTAAAAAGAATAAATAAAAAACATTAACTGTTCACATATTTTATTTCAGTTGCTTAAAATAAAATCACAATAATTTTCTCCTAAAAATATGGTATAATTCTTCTGTAAAATTATCTGGGTCACATACTAAAAGACATTTTAAAAAATAATTAGTATGGAAAACAATATAAAATGAAATCTTTAACCTCAAACCAAAAACATATGCCATATCTGTATTTGGTTTTCTTTTTTTCTTTCATTTCTTTCCTAAGATTTTCTTGCCAATAAAGTTTTATCTCACCTGTTTCTTCATATTTTAATTTCAGCCATTCCATTTGTATTTGAGGGTTATTTTTGTAGATGCTGTGCTAGTTACTTTTTTAGTAAATGATTCAGGGAACTGGATTTTTCTTAACTTGTTCCTTTTCTAGCAGTAGAAACTCAAAGGACCAGGGTAGTGCTCTCACAAAGCAAGCAAACAAAACCTTTATTGTCTCATAACTCAGAGATACCACATTTGTTCAAGAGGAAGAAATGTCACACACAAAAATCACATCATATAAAGATTATTGGCAGGAAGCACTGAGTAGTATTTCCACCTTTACTCTTCTGTAACAAACTACATGCAGAGGTGTGTTTGCCACACAAAGAAGAGCCCAGGTCGCTTGTGTTTCTACCTCTGCCATTGCAAATAAGTAATATAGCTTTTCTTACTTTGAGGATTTTCCCTTAAACTTCAGACTTTTATTTCTACTTGCACTTAAAGCACAGGGTAATTCTCTTGTGTACTACCTATCATATTTCATTATATATTTAGTTCTATGATTATTAATGGATTAATGATTTCTACATCAGATTTTAAGTTTTATGACAAAAGAAAAGAGCAGTCTATATAAATAATGGAATCAGAGTGTGGATTGTTAAGAGATGATCCAAAATGGGAAGTTAAGGAAGGCTTTACTAAGAAAATAGCATTTGACAAATGAGAAGGTACATGTTGCTCATACAGAGAATCCTAGAAAGAGAATCAAATGGAATAGTCCTATGAAAATAGGAAGGAAAGCATATTTGAAGATTGGAAGAAAGTGAAACTTGTAGTAAAGGGTCAAGAAATGAGGCTTGAAAGGCAGGCAAGCAATAGGTAATTAATATTTCGTATATGAAATTTTATATTTTCCCAAGAGCAGCAGGGAAGTTTTTGGACTGTTTTAAGTAAGTGGTATAGTTTGAAAAAACAACAACCAAAAAAACAAGCAAACAAACAAAAAAAAGAAAACCACTCTGCCTTCAGGTGAAGATAACTTGGAGTACAAGAGTCTCTGGAAGAGAGGTAAGAAGAGCCAACCACTCATTGCTCTCATGACACACATCATTCTTTATTTTCCTAATGGTTGTCTATATGATTGTGGTCCCTTAAGAATAAGAACTTTGTGTCCAATGCCATCCTATGGTTAGTGCTCAATGAATATTACCATGGTTGCACCTTAATGGATATTTCTCCTTCTCCCTTACTTTCAAATACTCATCAAGACTTAAATTTTGCTCAAAACCAGCTCCTTCAATACTCATGCACAATTTTATTTCTTGCCCATATCACATATGCATACTGGACTCTAGAGTTAGGAACAAATAGTTCTGAATCACGGTAGTGCTACTTATGAGCTAAAACATATTGAATAAAAAAGTGAAATTCTCAATAATTTTCCCAATTCCCAGTATGGGGAAATGATTAATTAGAAATATATGTGAAATTCTTCACAGTGTGCATTACAGATGGTAAGTATGTAATGAATGGTTGATGTTAATTGTTTATGAAGAAACCATGTTAGATATTGTAACCACAAAGATGGAAAAACATGACCTTTGGTCTCTTGAGCTTTCAATTATAATTCAGAAATTTATATAATTGTGTGTGTCAATCATAAATCAACATTCAAATGTTAGATATTATTATTAAAATTATAAAGTAAAATTAATTTTCTAAAGGTTTTTTCTACATATTCACTAAGTAATCATTATTCTTAAAAAAGAGTCCTGGACTCTAATAATAAGATTTATGTTTTTCTTCATTGACTAAAGGACATTTATTGACCATTCATCTTGTACCAGGCTTTGTTATAGGCTTATAGCAGCACACAAAACAAAGTCCAAACTCTTGTGGGTCCTATATTCTATAGCCAGTGAGGTAAGATATAAAACAAATAAGAAAATATATAACGTTAAAATCTAATAATGACAAACTTTATGAATCAGAATTAGAGGAAAGAAGATGACAGTGCTTAGTCAGTGAAGGGAGACACTACTTTTCAAATTCTCTCCCCTGGTCTATATTAGATTCCCATAGCTGTTGTACAAATTACTACAAACTTAGTGGTTTTAAACCACACAAATTTCTTCGTTTATTTATTCTCTTAATGGTTCTTCAGGTCAAAACCTCAGGGATGAATCTGCTCCTTGTCTCTTCCAGTTTCAAGAGGTCATCAGCATTCCTGGACTCCTGGCTACATCACTCCACTCTCCACTTACCTCATCACAGCTCCTTCTCCTGCCTTTCACTTTCATACTTCCCTCTTATAAGTACCCCTGTGATTATGTTGGGCTCATCTGGGTAACCCAGCATAGTCTCCCTATTTCAACATGCTTACCCGAATCACATTTTCAAAGTCGCTTTCACCAGGTAAGGTAACACATTCACAAGTTCCAGGGATTAGGATATGGGCATCTTTGAGGTGGGGGAGAGGAGCATTATTCTGTCTACCACATGCTCCAAAGTTTGTTTGATTAACTCTTTTAGTACTACATGTGACTCTCTGAAAAAAAATGTAAACCCTCCATCTTCTTGTGGTGTAAAATGCGTGAAAATTAGGACAAAAAAAGCCAAATATATGTTAATTTGATAACACTTATTTTGGGGTGACCACTAGTTGCTCTGATGGAAATGACTGAAACAGAAGCTAAATTTTCAAAACAGGAGGAAGCAATCTGCCGCATTAACCAGTTCATCTTTCAAGCAACTATAATTGTACTATTTAAAGACAAAGTCTTTTGGGTAGTTATTTTAAAACTATGTAACATACAACTCCTTAACCCTGGCACTGAATGCCTCTCTGTATTTATAAAACAGGCTCATCGGGTTTGATTTTCAACATGAACAAACCGCACACGAGCAGAAACAAAGTACACTGCTTTGTTTGAATATCATGAAACTTCAGCATTTAATTGTGTCTGTGTAGATGCTGCTGAAACATCTACATGTTGATAGCAATCTTGCTAAGCTGTCAACATGTGAACACTGTTCTTTTAGCTTGGTGGGTTCTTCTTATTCAGTCTATTGTTGCACAGAGCTCTGAATTGAGTCAAGAGAATCTGGAATAATGATCTCTAAAGACAACTCAATGTTTATTTATTAAATACTTTGTTTGTACCTAGCACTATATTTATTCTATTTGTTCTGTTATAACTGGAACACATGAGAATGGACATTAGATCGAAAAGCAGTAAAATTTAAGATTAATTAATGACAGTGATTTTGAGTTGACCTAGGAGTTTCTATTCTTGTTTACTGTTTGTCAGTTCAGGCTACAATTAAAAAATATCATTGACTGGGTTATGTGTAAGTAACTGGAAATTATTTCTTACAGTTCTGGAGGCTGGAAAGTCTAAGATTAAGGCACTGGCAGATTTGGTGTCTGGTAAGAACCTGCTTCCATGTTCATAGAGGGCCATAGTCTTGCTGTGTCTTCACATGGAAAAAGGGGTGAGGGAGCTCTCTGGTGGCTTTATTTTAAGGCTCTAATTCCATTCATGAGGGCTTCACCCTCATGATCTAATCACCTCACAAAGAACCCCTCCAATCTCCTAAAACAATCACTTTGGTGTTAGGATTTTTGCCTGTGAATTTTGGAAGGACACATACAATTTAATCTATAGCACTTACCTACTTATTTGGGACAGAAAAGAAATGCAAGTATTTATGTCTCTTGAAAATAATCCAAGTCATGGTAATTCCATTAATTTAATAATTAAGTATTACTCTGTTTTTATTATATATTTTGCCACTTTTAAACACATAATTTTTAATTCATTTAATTTTTTGTTCATTATCTGATGTTTGTTACTTTAGTGAATTTAAACTCGAGATTGACAGAAACTTGGCTAGTGATTTGTCAGCCTGATTGTGAAAGATCCTATAGTAAATTTAATCATTTTTGGCTCTAAAAACCGTAAGGCAGTTTGCAATGACATTTTATTTTGCTGATTTTTTTTTTTTTTACTGTCACTACACATAATGAGTTTATTTTAAATCAAGCCCAAGCATCCTGGATATGATATGACTGAAATGTAGCATGTGAATAAGAAGTCTCTAAATGAATTGTGGAAGAATAATTAGACATTAACAAAAAGTGACTGTATAGAAATTGAGAATCATATCTGGAAGAATTAAGATGAACGTTATTAAATATGAAAAAGTCTTGAGAAATAAAGTATCATTTAAATATCCTCCAAAATATCTAGAGTAGAAAATATTATTTTACTCAACATATAATTCCTAATTGCACCAATTAAGGCAGAATTTGTCAGAGTGATTCAAAAAAGAATAACCATTATTTTTAATGGCTGAGTGATATTCCATTTTATATACATACTACTTCTTCTTTATCCATTGCTCTGTTAATGGACATTTAGGTTGTGTCCATGTCTTGGCTATTGTAAATAGTGCTTTAATGAACATTGGGGTGCATGTATCCTTTCAGACCATGTTTTCCACCAGACATATGCCCAGGAGTGGGATTGCAGGATAACATGGTAGCTCTATTTTTGTTTTTTTAAGGAACCTCCATACTGTTCTCCATAGTGGCTTTACCAATTTACATCCCCATCAATAGTGCTCTTGGTTCTCTTCTCTCATGAAATAATGCCATTTGCAGGAACACGGATGGACATTAAGATTGTCATACTGAGTGAAGTAAGTCAGATAGAGAAAGAAACATAGCCTATGATATAGCTTGTATGCAAATTCTAAAAAGAAATGATAAATTATAAAAATGAACTTATTTACAAAACAAAAACAGACTTAGAGAATGAACTTATGGTTATCAGGGGAGAAGCATGAGGGGAAGAGATAGTTAGGGAGTTGGGGATTGACATATATACACTGCTGCTATACACACAGTGCTATATTTAATATACACACTTGTATATTTAGAATGGATAACCAACAAAGACCTACTCTACAGCAGAGGGAACTCTGTTCAATATTATGCAACAACCTAAATGGGGAAAAATTGGAAAAAGATTGGATACATGTACATGTAAAACTGAATCACTTGGTTGATTACCTGAAACTATCAAAACATTATTAATCAACTATACTCCAATATAAAACAAAAAGTTTAAAAAAAAAAACCAACTGCATGTTGTTAAAACAACCTTAGTTTAAATATAAATACATATGTAGATTAAATGTAAATGGATGGAGAAATACGTACCATGGTAATAGTAACAAAAAGAAAGTGGGAGAAGATATTAATTTCAGACAGAGCTGACCTCATAGTGAGGAAAGTTATCAGGGATAAAGAAGCACATTGCATAATGATAAAAGGGTCAATTCTCCAAGAAGATATAACAATCCTTAATGTGTAAATGCCTAACAGAGCGTCAAACTACTTGAGGCAAAAACTAGTACAACTTCAAGGAGATGGATGACTCTACCATCATATTTGAAGGCTACAATACCCCTGATTAGAAATGCAGCAGACAGAAAATGAGAAAGGTCATAACTGAATTCAACATACATAATTGACATCTTTAAAAGGCTTCATCCAATAGCAGCAGAATATACATTTTTCTCAAGATCATATGGAATATTCACCAATGTGGAACACAGTTTGGGCCATAAGACACACTTTAACAAATTCAAAATAACAGAAACCATACAATGTCTTCTCTCAGACTGCAATGGAATTAAACTAGAAATGAACAACAGAAAGATAACTGGAAACCCCCAAATTACATGAAGATTAGAAAACACACTTCTAAAAAACACATGCATAGAAAAAGAAATCTCAAGAGAATTTAAAAATATTTTGAACTAACTGAAAATGAAAACACAATTTATTAAAGTTTGTGGGATCTTATAAAAGCAAAACCTAGAGGGAAATTTATAGTATTGAATACATAGATTAGAAAAGATCTAAAATCAGTAATCTAAGTTTCTACATTAGAAAACTAGAAAAGGAAGAGCAAATAAAATTTAAATTAAGTAGGATAAAATAAATAAGAATTAAAACAAATCAATAAAAGAGAAAATCAATGAAACCAAAAGTTTTTTCATTGAAAATGTCGATAAAATTTATGCACTTCTATCTAGGTAACTATGAACAAAAAAAGAGAGCATGTACACAACTTGATAACATCAGAGTAAAATAAGGAATATTACTACAAATCCCATAGACATTAAAAAGATGATAAGGGAATACTATAAATAACTCTATGCCCACAACATTGGTAATATAGATGAAATAATAACCTTCTAAAACCTTCAGAAAGTACCAGGCTGAGATAGTTTACTAGTAAATTCTACCTAATATAGAAGCAAAAAAAGTATACCAATTTCCTACAATCTCTCTCAGAGGATAGAAGTAGAGGGAATACTTGCTAACTAACTCTATGAAACTGATATTATCTTAATACTAGAACCAGACAAAGACATTGTAAGAAAACAAAACTACAAACCAATATCTATCATGGACATAGGTGCAAAAATCCTGAACAAATGATCAGAAATGGAATCCAACAATAAATAAACAGAATTATACACCAATTTCACCAAGTGAAGTTTATTCAAGATATGAGAGTTTGGTTCAACATTTGAAAATAAATAAATGTAATCCCTCATACCAACAAGCTAAAAAAGTCACACAATCTTATCTATAGCTATAGAAAAAGCTTTTGACAAAATCCAACACACAATCATAATAAAAATCTCTCAGTGAACTAGAAACTGAAGAAAACATCAACTTGATAAAGACTGTATAAAGTTAACATCATACTTAATAATGAGAAACTGGAAGCTTCCCCACTAAAGTCAAATAGAAGTCAAGGATGTCGATCTTACCTTTTCTTTTTAGTATCATACTGGAAATTCTTGAAAATGCAATAAGACCAGAAAAGGAATTAAAAGATGTATGGCTTGGTAAGGAAGACTTGAACGAAGACTTGTCTTTGTTCACAGGTGATATGATCATCTATGTATAAAATCCAAAAGATTTATCAAAAAAATATTGCAATTAATACATAATTATGCAAGGTTTCTGCATATAAGATTAGTATACCAAAGTTAGTTGCTTTCCTAACAATAAACAAGTGAGATTTGAGATTAAAAGCACAATATCATTTTTATTAGCATCCCAAAATTAATTACTTAGGTATAAATCTAATAACATATGTACAAACAAAATCTACATGAGGGGAACTACAAAAATTTTGATGAACAAATTCAAAAAAGAACTAAATAAATGGAAAATTGTTCCATGATTATGGATAGAAGGACTCAACATTGTTAAGATAACAGCTCTTCCCACCTTGATCTACAGATTTAATGTAATCCCCCCTCAAAAAATCCCAGAATGTTCTTTTATGGAATTTGACAAACTGATTCTAACACTTATATGGAGAAGCAAAAGACCCAGATTAGTCAACACAATATTGAAGGAGAAAAACAACGTGGACTGATAGTTTCCAACTTCAATGCTTACTGTTAAGCAAGAGTAATCAAAAGAATGTGGTATTGGTGAAAACAGACCAATAAATCAATGGAACAGAATAGAGAGCCAAGAAATAATCCCACATAAATATCATCAAGTGACCTTTGGCAAAGGAGTCAAGGCAATACAGTGGAGAAAAGATAGTTTCTTTCACAGAGAATGTTGAAACAACAGGTCAGTCACATGCAAAAATAAAAAAATATATAGTAAAATAAATCTAGACACAAACCTTATACTCTTTACAAAAATTAACTCCAAATAGATTAAAAACCTAAATGGAGAACACAAAATTATAAAACTTCTAGAAGATAAAATAGGAGAAAATATAGATTATTTGAGTTTTGGTGATAACTTCAGACACAACACCAAAGGCATGCTCCATAAAAAAGAAATTAATAAAAGTTGAAATGTATTAAAAGTAAAAACTTCTGTTCTGTGAAAGATAATGTCAAGAGAATGAAAAGACAAGCCACTGACTGGGAGAAAATATTTGCAAAATACACATCTGGTAAAGTTATGCAAAAAAACATAATACTCAACAATAAGAAAACAAGCAAAATGGGCCAAAGACCTAAACAGATAACTCATCAAAGAAGATACACAAATGGCAAATAAGCATATTAAAAATGTTTCCCATCATATGTGACAGAGGAAATGTATATTAAAACAAGATACCACTACACTCCCATTAAAATGAGTAGAATGGCCACATCTGGAACACTGACAACATTAAATGCTGGTGAAGATACAGGGCGACAGGAACTCTCATTCAATACTGGTGGGAAAGCAAAAAAGGTACAACCATTTTGGAAGACTGTTTGGTGGCTTCTTACAAAATAAATCTACTCCTAATATATGATCTAGAAATCACATTCCTTGGTATTTACCTAAAGAAGGTGAAAACATGTCCACATAAAAATGTGTACACAGATGTTTATAGCAGCTTTGTTCATAATTAACAAAATTTAGGGGAGTTCCCTGGTGGCCTAGTGGTTAGGATTTCGTGCTTTCACTGCCATTGCTGGGTTTAATCCCTGGTCAGGAAATTGAGATCCCACAAACCTCACAGGGCATGATCAAAATAATAAAACTTGGATGCAACCAATATTTCCTTCAGCTAGTGAATGGGGTAATTAAACTGTGGCACACCCAGACAATGTAATGTTATTCAATGCTAAAAAGAAATGAACTATCAAGTCTTAAAAAGACATGGATGAACCTTAAATGCAGCGAATCTGAAAAGATTACATACTGTATTATTTCAACTATACGACGTACTGGTAGAGGCAACACTATGGAGACAGTAGAAAGATCAGTGGTTGCCAGGGGCTGAAGAGTGGAGAGTTTGAATAGGTGGAGCACAGAAGAATTTTAGGACAGTGAAAATATTTTGTATATTATATAGATCAATACATGTTATGATACAGTTTCCAAACCCACAGAATGTACAATGCCAATTATGAACCCTAAGGTAAGCTACCAGCTTTGGGTATTTATGATGTGCCGGTGTTGGTTCACCAATTATAACAGATGTATCACTCTGATTAGTGATGTTGATAATGGGGGAGGCTATACATACCTGGGGGCAGGGGGATACTGGGAAATCGCTGTGCCTTCCTTTCAGTTTGCTGTGAACTGATCTAAAAAATAAAGTCTTAAAAAACAAAACAAAGCAAAAAATGTGTGTCAGGCAGACAGATAATGTAGTTTGAGAGTTCCTAGGAAGATGTTATTTGTAGCAGAAAATAAAAGGTTTAATTATGGGGAAATCAGTCATTCCAGACTAAGAGCACAGGCTTAGCAAATACCAAGAAATGTTAGAAATACACGTAAACTGCTCATATATCTGTTCGGCTGGAGTACGTGTGTGTAAAGTTTAACAGTGAAAATGAGCTGGGATCACAATATAGGGGGCTTTTAAAGCACTCCACTAAGAGCTGGTACGTTATTTTGTAAAAGAAAAAAAAAAACATTGAAAATAATCAGCAGCAAACAGAGAAATACATCTTCAAACCTCTTATTATTACATCTACCTTTCCAAGAAAGGTATTAGAACAGTAGACACAATCCAAAAAAAATGGCCTCAGGAATTTTTATCCTAAGATTGAAGGACCCACAAAAACATTTAGAAAAAATAAAATATGTAAACATGACTATTGACAATTTATAAATGTTTAACATTTAATATTTTCACTTATAACCTGAAGATCACATAAACTATCATTAAAATTTTCATCTTCTATTCTTTTACAAAGGAGTGAATGTCTCAAAATTTAGAAGATCCATTCTCTCCAGTTTTCTGTTGTATAACTAATCTTTTATGTAGTACAAAAATGTAGGTTTGGGGGACTGCTTTTCTTCTCTTGTCACTTCTAAAAAAGTTGCTAAATTTGTTATTTTTTTTGTCAGTTGCCCAAAAATGTTTCATAATTTTCCTGTGAAAAGACCAGGGAAGACAGGTTTCCTATTTACCAATCTTGCTTGCATTTTCTCTTCATTTTTGTGCGTGTCTCCTCTGTAGGATCTACAAGAGAGAAGTAAATGTCATATTCAAAAAAGATTAGCATCAAAATTAGCCTAATGTAGTTGTTGTATAGTCAACATGCTAATGCTCTGATTTATTTATTATTTAATTTCCAGTATAAGATTGTAAGTTGTTTTCAGTCTCCTTTTTTCTTACAGGGGTTTTAAATTCAGAAGTCATATTCAACCCCCTACTTGTGTTTCTTATTAAGACTATTCATTTATTGATTCCATAATAACTACTGTTGTCAATGTTGCATATTGTGATGATGTGAATTGTGTTCAATCCCAGGTCAGTAAACAGACATTTTTAGTCTTTATATTTTACATTCCAATTTTATTATATGTGTATATATAAGTGTGTATATATGTTATATTTTATTGTATTTCATTAAAACTTGAGTACTGAGACAGAGAGAAATCTCCTAATACATACCTGAAGCTAGCAAGTTGACAAAAGCTTGGCATATTTTAGACAAATTCATCATTGTATGTGTAAGTGCAAGAGTGATAATTTTTGAACTTTTTAGTTACTTGTGTTTATTTTCCCTTTTTATACTGTATTTTTATTTCCAGATAGTATAATCTGATGTCTGCAATTGTATCCTCTCTGGCTAAGAAAGCATTGTTAATTACAACTGATTTGGCTGGTTAGTGTAAAGGCAGATAATTTGACAAATGACAGTGTTATGAAAATGGAAATCAGATTCTCCATGTAAGTTTCTTTCAAGTGCTAAAATAAAAAGAATTAGAATTACTGCCAATTTTCATAGACTTAGTTTAATGCGCTCAAAATATTTGCAGAAGAAATGTTATATACAATTATTTATATGTGATTATAAATAAATATATAAATTATAAGAATTTGAAGTCATTAATTTAGTGTTTTGACTATGGGAGGGCAAAGAAACAACATTAGGGAATCTGGAAACTGCATGATTTTTCATTTTCTATTGAGGTTTATTTGATATACCACATTAATAGAAATAGAAGGAGCTATCTGTAAAGAAAAAAATGGATAACATTCTAGGTTTATGAAGAGATTTGTGTTGTTATGTGGAAATTTTTTATTCATTATAATCTATGCATGTGCCCATTAAAGATTATAAAACTTCACATACTGGGATAAGATTTTGTTCATGACACTGTATAGGACATGACAGAAGGAATGTGTGTTTTTCTACGAGTTAAAATGATAATTATATACACTAAAAATTCTAGCTTTAGTATATTTTATGATTCTACACTCAATTAAGTAAATATAAAACTTTTATGTTTTATTTCCAGTAAGTATACTTTCCTAGAGAATTTACATAAGCTCAGTATATGTTAAGATTTACTTTATTTTAGGCAGAGCCAATATGTTCAGATATCAGCTTTATCCATGGTAAACGTATTCATTATTTTGATGATAACATACTGTGTTTTACTCCATTTGATCTTTTCTCTTTACAAACCAGAGTGTTAATAATTTTAGGTGTTTATTTAGAACATTACAAAATAAAGCATGTCAAAGTTAGTTTTTAATTGAATATGGGATGGAAAGAGTTTAGTTACAATACAATCTTCATTGAGTCTGAGTCGTCAGCAATTGGGTCATTTGTAGATGTGTAGTGCATAACAATCGGTCCCTGGGTTTTTCTGATTAACTGACTTGTACTGAATAAATAAATGAGTAGGAGTAAATAGTAATTACAACAATAAGTTCCTAAGAGGGATTTTCTTAGTGCTATATGGTATAATTAATGTAGTTTATGAATATAATTAGAAAGTATCATTATTTATAATTATTATATGTTGGAGAAACAGTGATTGACATCACAATTATCTATTATATTTATCAACAAAAAAAGGTAAATATAAGTTAAGCACCAATTGTAAATTGCAAAATTTTAGTGAACAGAGACAAACTACAATTTTAATATTTAAAGGAGCTTTTGAGGCAGCTTGCTTTTTTTTTTTTTTTTTTTTCCATGCCATGCGGCTTAGTTTCTTGAACCAGGAATCTAAGAACCCAGGTCCCCTGCAGTAGAAGCACAGAGTCCTAACCACTAGACTGCGAGGGAATTCCCTGATGCAACTTGCTTTTAATAACAGTGTAAATTTCTCTGATCCCCAAAATATTACATTATAGACTATTTGAAATCTCATCACAGAAATTATCATTTACTCTAATGATAACCTACAAAATTGAAAAAGAGTCATGCCATTCTAGGCAGAGTAAAACACACCAATTATAACTCATTGTCAGTGAGTGTTTCACACCGTTCTAAACCTTAGAGCAGGGTTTGAAAGGAGGTCATCATTGGGAGAAATAAAGTATAAGGATCATCAAGAAATTTGAAGACTAAGAACCAAAAATAAATACTTCTTTGTTCACAAAATAATCTTGGAGCAACTACTCCCTTGGGTTAATTATGTTTTGTTTTGTTTTGTTGTTTATCCTCCGTGAAATCTGTAAACTTTTAATACAGAAGCATTCAGAACTATAAATTCTTGAATAACAGGAATCAAGGAATCACAGCATTAGAACAATAAATGCCAACTCATCGTGTCAGTCTTTCACTCAAAAGCTTTCAATTTCACATGTCCCTTGCATTAAATCCAAAATTATTTCATCATTCTCCATATTTTGTCATTGACATATGTTCTCAAGCTTACCAAGAAATTTGTTTCAAAATAAATGCCACACGTTAATTTTTCCTTAATAAAGAAAATAGTTAATGTTTTTTGAGTGGTACATTGACAGTACCTGTCAGTCAGTCTCTATTCTAATATCAATCTATTTGTTATTTTATTTGATATTCACAATAGTCCTAAGAAGCCAGGCTCAGAAGTTATTTGCCCAGAGATTAGAAGAGTTTTTGGTACTGGAGTGAGTATTCATCTCCAGAGTGTGAATATGGCATTCTCATGTGCCTCCTTAAACATATCCGAACCTATAACACAAAAGATAAAAATGGTATCCTGGAGAAAACAAACAGATCTACCCATTTTTGTTCATTTAGCTCCTTTTCCGTGAATCCAGAGACCTCTTCAATCTCCTTCTATTAAAATCCTTAGATCTTTCAGACCCCAGTTTAAATTCCACCTCCTTTATGAAATACTAAGTAATCAATATCTTCATGGACATCTTTATATTGATAACTGAATCATATTTCTTCTCTCTCTTCTCAGACCCCCACTCCAATATTTAGTGGAATTTCTTTTATTGTGAAATTAACTTTCAAACAGAAAAATAGTTATGTGGGTATTGTGATTACTGCCTTTCCCATTACAATCATTGAAATAAAGTTCTGTGTCTCATTCAAGTCATCTTCTAAAAGAGAGACCAGTGCCTTTTTGCCAGAGAATATCTGTTGAAAAACTTAATTTATAAATGTATATGGGAATAATAAACAAAGAAGAAGCATTTGATAGATTTCAACCAGTCAGGCAGATAGTCCTCTCTCCATCTCTCTCTTCGATAAAAATAACTTCTCTATTGTAAATTCAGAATAAGTAGAACATATTGCTCATGAATGATTTCTCCAGAATTCAGAAATTGAAATATTGAATCATTTCATAACAGCTATTTTATTGCGGCCAAAAGTGAGGAAAGAGTGGTGACTCTTAAGCCTCTGTCGTGGGAATGTGTACTATGTAAGCATAATCCCTTGCACACTCAGGTTACAACCTTTCATTCCTCTCCATGTTCTGTTTAAGGAAACTCTACTCACCCTCACATGGTTTTAACAGGCTGTTCCTAACACTACATTCTCAGCATCATCATTCATCACACATCGCCTTATTTCTGATTCTCAGACTGCATTAGACCCACTCAGATTTTTCTGCTTAGATTATATTGTTCTCCAAATTGCTAAGAATTGTTCTTCTGGCTTTTTCTTATGAGCACAGCATCACTCATCTTTCAAGTTGCAGCTCAATGATTTTTACCGTGGTTCTTCAGATGCGAATTATTCACCATCCAACATTTACTTACCCTATGACAATATTTGTGATATAATTTATTGGGTATTTATGCCTTTTGCACCTATCAGATTTCAACTTTTTAAAGGGAAAGAACAAAAGGACTTATGCCACAAAAGTAAGGATTTTTCCCACCCATTTTGTTCACTGTGAGTTCCCAGAACATTACAGGTACTGAATTTCTGAATGAATATTTTGTGATCTCCCGAAATTCATAGCACACAACATAATTGTTTACATAAAAATAAATAAATGTTCTAAACTGAAAATTCTAAACCTTAAAAAAGGTTTACTGTGGAATTTATACACATGTAAAAAGCATTAGCCATAAATAATCACAGCAAATGTGGTGTTTAAATAGCTGTAATTTCAGGTTTTGTTCTAAGTGTTGCATAGGTTTTAACATATGTATTCTTCATAATGAAACTCTAGTTAAAAATAATAATATTATTATAACTATCATTTCTGCTGAAGAAACATGGGTTCAGAGAGGCTAATTTCATAGCTATTAAGTAGTAGAGCCTGGATAAAATCCTAGCAGTTTGATTTTAGAATCTAGTGTCTGTTTTTTGTTTTTGATTGTTTGTTTGTTTAATCATTATGTTATACTATCCTATTTTTCCAACTTAAGGCTTGCAAAAGAGGGTTGGAAAATACAAATTAAAATACTTGAATGTCAGCTCTTTACTAAATATATGGTTCAGTATGTCTTCCGTGACTGATTTAGAAAGTGAACCAAAGTGGAATTTTAAAAGAATATTTCATCTTGTAATGTGGACATAGCAGCATGCATTTCTTTCAGAAAGAGGAGAAACCTCAAAGAGATAAGTGGAGTTGTGGCTAAAATTTAAATTCTGTACATTTAATTTAATTTTAATTTCACCTTCTACTCACTTTTGTATGTTTGCTCTGTAGTGCTTACCCAGCAGGTGAAAAGGCTACTCAGTTATATTCTAAGAAGCGTAAGCGCCTGGCAGAGTTTGGACTATACTCTCCAAAGTGTGTTTTCAGTCTTCTTTTTTTTTTTCCCACAATGGACAGTTTGGCAGAATTATAGGGATCGTTTTTATGCAAGTCATCTTCAGTAAGTACATAAGTGAGTTTTATTCACTCATTTCACTCACTCTGTTTCTGAGAAAATGTGTTCGATTCCTCCAAGATATAATATACTGTGATCTGTTAAAAACGGTTGCTTAGAGAGCTTCAGAGTTGCAATTAATTTCTGTATTTTAAAATAATTATTCAGTAATATCCATAGAATAATAATTTAGTATCATGCACTCTGTGCAAGGTACTTTTCTAAGCATTTTACTTTGACACTGAATAAAAATACGTTCTTGGACTGGTCAAAGAGAGAGATTTATCAACAACAACAGGCAGGTGAATTAAAAACAAAGTCCTGATTTGTAATATTTTTTAATTTTCTTTGTGTATAATCTACTATCAAAATTGATTTCAAGCTTCCAACATGAAGCCACTAAAGCTGGAGCTGGGACAAGATGAACGTGATCAAGGGTTACAACCTATTAGGAGGTTAACATAAGCCAGCAAAGCACAGCACATTTAAGAAATCACACATTCTGCTTAGGAGGCCATGGCAAGTGCTAAGGACAAAGAAGACAGAATAAGTGAATACAGAAAAGGTAAAAGAGATGTCAGCAATGAAAACATCATTTAACAGGAGAGCATGGTGAAACAAAAGTCAAAAGTATTTTGAAAGTTGTATCCTATCAAGAAAGAATAGCACTATGATAAGGGGATTAAAAAAAAAAACTAGAGAAGATCAGGGCCTCTTAGAAATAGAAAGCAATATAAGTAAATAAATACCAGTATGTTCTTCAGTTATTGTATCAGTCCCCAACCTTTTGGGCTCTAGAGACCAGTTTCATTGGAAGACAATTTTTCCATGGATCAGGGGGTGGGGGTGGGGTGGGGGATGGTTTCGGGATGATTCAAACACATTACATTTACTGTGCACTTTATTTCTATTACATTGTAATATGAAATAATTATATAACTCACCATAATGCAGAATCAGTGGGAGCCCTGAGCTTGTTTTCCTGCAACTAGATGGGCCCACCTGGAGGTGATGGGAGACAGTGACACCCAAAGTGTGTTGCTTGTATCCAGTCTACTCTGTAATCTCATTTTGGTTGTTGTCACTGCAGAAAACCCTGCTTCACAAAGATAAGATATTGGAAATGGAAGCAGACTTTTCAGGGCTTTTGTGGCAATCTCAGGATATTCCGCCTTGACTTTAATCCAGAATGTATGGAGATTTGAAGTTGTCTCAAACACACTATTAAGGCCACCATCATTTGCGATTTCAAGCAGTTGTGGCCCAGTTCCTAACAGGCCACGGACTGCTGGGTTTTGGGGACCCCTGAGTTATTGACAGCAGGCACCTGGCTTAATGTATGATTCTATCTGTAGCATCAAGCACTGCATGTTATACAGGGTAGGAGTTAGCTACGTAACCTGAAACTTCACTACATGGTGGAGGTCATCATTATATAACATGAGCTTCCTTCTTAGTTCTTGCAATATCACCTCTTTCATTTTAGAGTCTACTTCCTTGTGTCCAATCATAGAGAAAATAGTATCCTACTTTTTAATCAAGGCTAGTGAACAGATGCAGATTCAGAAATACATGAGTTTCATTCACAGATTCCCTACTTACTGCTATGTGATCGTAGCACATTCATTAGTAGTTTTGTATCTCGCCTGTATAATAATAATAATAACAATAACAACAACAAAAATCATAATAAACAGGCCTGTTAAAGAGATTTAGATGATACAATTCATGTAAAAGCTAGAATTTAGAATATTGTGTTTCGTACATACTTGGTGTCATTTGGTCCATAGTAAGAGGTCAATAATATACTTATTAAATAAAGGCATAAAAGAATAAATGAACAATGAACAATTCTGCCTCTGCTCTGATTACATGCCCTAAACACCTCCTCAAATTTCTGTCTTTCCTGGTATACATTACTCGTTTACATATTATACACTTAATAGACATTTTAATAATTTCCATGGTGTCCTAGCTATAAATACTCATCCCCAAAAAGTTAACTGATTTTTTTACATGAATGGGAATATAGAAACCATATGTTTTGGCACCTAAATTTTGCCGTTGAGAGATGTGAGACTCAGTGATCTCAGGGTTTTGTTTTTTCTTTTTTAAGAAAAAAGATAATAGTGTTGAGGGGGGAGAAAAGGTATCCTATTGTAAAAAAGGAGGATGTTACTTATTTCCAAATAACCTTAAAACAAATTAGAGTATAAAACAGAAAATATTTCTGTTCACAGAAAGGAGAGAAGACTAAAGGCCATCAAAGTTCAATTGTTTATTATCTTTCTATAGGGAAAAAAAAAAGCAAAACAAGACAAAAACCAAAATGAAAATTCACCTATTTGAGTGAAGGTAAGTAACTGCCACATGCTCTGATACCACTGATACATACATGTTGTTTGTATATTTCTATTTATTACATTATATAGAACCAATTTATATAGCATTCTTCACATTTCATCCAATGTTTATGAACACCTTAAAATATGTTATATAAAAATCCACGCAAATACTCATACACATGCATATGTAATTGTTCAGTCTTTAGGTCTGGCACCATGGCAAATTTTATAATCATTGCTTCTTACTATAAGCCTATGAGACCAAGTCTACTGTTATGTCATTTTACAAATAAGTACACTGAGAATAAGAGAAGTGATATGAATAAAGTCACAGAGCCTGACTACACAGGCAGACCAAAACATGAACTTAGTTTTTATCAGCTACAATTGCTTCAGTTAACCATCATGCTGTGAGACAGTCATTCATTCATTCTACAAACATTGGTGGCAGGCCTGGCAAACATGAGACATCATACTAGATGTTGAAACTACAAATTCCAATAGGGTACAGAGTCTTCTTCCTTCATCAATATCACAGTCTAACAAGAAAAATAAACATCTTAACCAGGAATACATTATAGTGTGAAACATAATATGATAATACGGGCACTACAAGGAGTGCTGGGTAAGTACCTAAAACTTTCAGAAAATGCTTCATAAAAAATGGAGCATATACCATTTCTGAAACAAGAGTAGATATTCACCAGACTCTAGGTAAGAGGCAGTAGAGTGAATCTACAGGCTATTTAGGAAGCTGCTGTGTTAGCTTGCAAAAAGCTTGAGGAAGTGTTTAGTTACTGACAAAGGACAGGGCATTTAGATGGTGGTGATGAATTCCAGAGGCTGATGGGGTCAGGCACAAAAAGTAGAAAAATGCAAGCCTAGGATATCAGCCTAATAAGTTGCTGTGAAGCTCTACTAACTTTGCTTTGAATTTAAAATCACTTTTCATTCCCACACCAAGGTCAGGAGACTAAAGCATTATTGGGACAGAGTTTTACCACATTTATCTCCTTCAAACTCAGAGGATGACCTGCTTTATATCTCACTTAGAATACCCAGGGATGTCTGAATTGCCTATTACACCACGAGAAGAAGATGTTCTCACTTAGAAAATAATATAGAGCCATGCTTTGAGGGCTATTTTCAAGATTTGTTATCTTAGGGAACATGACAGTCTAACAAAATTTGGTGACCAGGTAAAGGAGGAAGGAAAAAAAAACCCAACCCCTGCAGAATATAAGCACAGAAATGAGGGAATTAATTCTCCATAATTTGTTTACTATTGATTGGTTTTTTTACAGCAGCACCTGTGATACAATATTCAGGTACTGAAATAGCCAAGAATTAAGAACTCTAATTAGAAGTGCCGTTGAGTCAGCAGGGAAGACATAGGGGGCAAGGTAAGCTAATAACAGGAACATTTTATTAAGGCATAAGTCACAGGTTGACCTGCTTCCAACTATACACACAGCTAAGCTAAAATCCTGACAAAGCAAGTCAAAGGACTATCAGATGGTCCTAAGCAGAGCTAATTGTTAAAAGAGGCACTTTTCAAAAGAGCAGTGCCCAGCATTTGCAGTAGAAACCTTCTTAAAGATGTTATTCCATAATGAGCAACACTCAGCCCTCTTAATTGATGATTTTCAAAACGAAGAAAGTTGTAGATAAATGAGACAAATGGGGCAATAAGTTCCAGGCGATATTTTCTTCTTTGCAGAGCTATCTGAAAGAACAGCCAAAAAAGAAATGTGATAGGATGAAAAGTAGATGACTGAAAGGAAATGCAAGAATGAATGACAGAGCAGGAAAGAAAGGGAAAGAAAGCAGCATTGAAATGTGAAAATTTTCTGTTAGTCTGTGGGGCCCTCAAGCAAATGTGTTTGTTGTTTACAATATTACATTTGTCAGCTCCATCAATGTTTAAAGTGAGTTTACTGTAAATGGGAAGAAACCATTTAAGAAACATTTTTTTTCTAAATAGGTTTATTTATTTATGACCTTTGCTGTTCTCTCTTTTTAAATCATATTGATAAGAGAGAGCTTGCCTATACAGGAAAGCTTTATTTGATATTGGCTTATTTTAAGTGGTGTCTGGATCATTCTGCCAGTTTCTCAATATGCCGTTAATTCACATTGGTAAGAGAAAACTAAAGACGGCCCAGATTTGCTGGTATTTAGTGTGCAAAAATCCTATGTTCACAAGCTTTAGACTAGGTCTAACTATATATATTTATTTAATTCACTTAATTTGCTCATATAAGCAAATGATTTTTCCTATTATTTAACATTTAATTTGAGGACTTTATAGATGGTCTAATGTAGATCACATTTAATTTACATGTGAAAAATGTGAGGATTTCAAGCGCTGGACTAGTCCAAGGTTACCAGATTAATTAATAGCAAAGTATGTTAGGCAAAAACATATTTTGACTAGTTGTCTAGTGTCCTCAGTAGTATCACCTGCTATATTTCTGATTTTAATATTGCGTTAAATGTGAGTTACATAAAATGAAAGAATGCAGGCTGTGTGCTGATTCTCAGTGAAACAGTTATGTTTCTTTTTCTCACATGTTTTCCACCCTGAATTCTTCTAGCTTGCCCCCTCCCAAATTAAATTTTAAGGAATTTTATCAATTATATTTGAGTTCTATAAGTTTATTTACTGAATTTTATCAGCATTATTTTTAGCCTCTGAAACACTTATGTTCAAAAATATCAAATAACTTCATGCCTGTATTGCATAAATTCACTGACTACTTTATAAATGTCCTTTATTTTTAAATACATGGTTTTTAAAAGCATAGGTCAACTTTTTAAGATGGATGATAGAAGTCCAGTGTCTTAAAACACTTAGAGATAAACATTTGTTCCTTTCAGCAGAAAAAAAAATATCTGGAGAAAAAATTACAACGTCATTAAAAATCTTAGAGCATGAGCTGGTCTAGAGGCATTTTCTGTGAATACAGTCTTTGTCTATTCTGACCCTGAACAATTAGCTGAGTGTGAGAAAAGTGAATTTTAATTTTTTTATATCAATCTTCCATGTGTTTGACTCAAAACACAGAGTGAGGAGCAATGTGATCCCAAATAGTCATTTATATACAGATGGCACTAGACCAATAAAGCTGCATTATTGCCAAAGCGAAAAGGATAAGCCAAGATGAGAGCAAAGCAGAAAATGAATGGCATTGTGTTATTGAATGTCTTACTTCATACAGTTAAGCAGAGTGCCATCATCTTAGCTTAATATTTCTCATTGTTGGTTCACAGCCTTGGGAATTTCCTGGGTGAAATCTGAAACTGGCTACCATACATGGAGGGCAAGGAGAGACAGAAGAAATAGGCAAACCACTCCAGATTGGTAGTTGGCAAGCTTTAATAAGCAAAGGGACTTTGCTTATTAAATAAATAAATAAATTTGAATATATTAATCATAAATTTATATGGGTGAGTACAAAAATAAACAAACAAGAATAACTAACAAACAGTCAAGAAGGATGAAAAGAAGCAAGAGGAGGAGGAAATGAAGACTTATTAAGCTCTAGAGTTTAAAGAATCAGTCCTCACTAAAGTCCATAGAAACATTAAGTTTAGGATTCTGTGATCTAACCTCCGAGACCTCCACTTAGACTTGACTTTGTACTTTATCGTCTATCCTGGAAAAATGACTATGCAGCTTAGCAGCAACATGGAAGCTAAGGTCATTTTGAAAGGGCTCTATTTCACTAGACCTTGCGCTTGTATCAAAAATCTCATGAGCCAGTGAATTACTTCCTGCAAGATCCTCCCATTGGTGGTAAGACAGTTTTATTTGATGTCTATTAAAAATGTGGACAATCAGAATTATACCTCCAAATTCTAATAAAATTTAGAGGAAAAGGAACAAGCTCCTGAGGCTTTGGTGAAAGCTAACAATGCATATGACTAAGAGTTCTGTGGCATCTCTCCAGTGGGCACAAGTAGACACAATGTATCTTGGATTACACATGAAGAAAAGACATATCAAGAGTGAATATTCATAACCTATATAGAGAAGTTCCTAGAGTTTTCAGTGAGCCAACAACTTATAGGAGGCTTTATCAGTTGAGCACTGATTCTTTTGGCCTAATGGGATCCAATCTTTTGGGCTATGCCTTGCTCATTGAAATTCCTTTTAATGTAATATTTATTGCATTGCAAATCTTAAGTTAAAGTAACTATCATCTTTGTTATTAAAGATTTGTGTTTCCTAAATTGTTTATCTCTATATTTTTTTCAATCAAAACTTCATCAAATTTTATATTGTTTCTCATTGCTTAACACTTAAACATAAATTTCTTGGGAAATTTTTCTTTTATACTTCTCTGCAATTATGTTTAAATGATTTGTTGCAAATTGTAGTTCATCTTTTGATTTGGTAATAATTACTTGATTATTTTCAAGTAACCTCAATTTAATTATTTTCTTATTAATTAAATAGCACTAGACTTAATTACCCTTTGGAAATAATTCATTGCCTTACTTGAAAAATATAATAAATGAGTCTCATTTTCTACACATCATCTTTATTCACTTAGATTTTTCAGTCTCTAGATGTCTAAAAATTGTGATGAGTAAACCTCTTGTAATATTATTTTGCTTCATTTTTCATTGTATCTATCAGTTTAATTTCTCATGTTTTCCAACAGGCAAGTGCATTCACAATAAATTTTCAACAGTTTCCCTCCTTTAATATCTAAAATGGAGACCAGCCCTTTAGTTTTAGAGATTTTTGCAGAGAAGAAAATGGAAGCAGCTAAGGCCAGCAGCTCTCCTTCATATTTGGGAAAGAGTCAAACAATTGACAAGATAATTAGTGTTCTTGAAGGGGAGTGGAGAAGGAGAAGGAGAAAGATATTGAAGACAATGGGAAAATCAAAGTGGGACTGTGGGGGATAATTTCAGGGACTGGAAAATCAAGAGAATGTCCATAGCAGAAGAAAACTAGATACTGCTTCCAAATATGATAAGAATTACAAGGGAATTAAGAGCTAAAGGTGAATATTTCATAAATATTAAAAAAATTGTTAATCCAAGATTTCAAGATGGTTCACTGGGTACATGTCCTGCCATCATCTCTCCCCCTTACCTACTCATGGAAATTGTAGACAAGATAGGGTGTAAAATGTATTCCTGACCCAAAATTTACAGCAAGAATTCTTGATGGCAAAAAAGGTGGGTCTAATCTTTAAAAGACCAAACATAAGAAGAAATCTTTACACAAAATGTGCTGCAAAATGTGATCCATGAGGGAACTCCACCAGCTAATGTAACAACCTCTTTGCATCTGCCACCAATCCTGGGGACAAGTGGCAGAAATAGAACTGTCATTCCACAATGTTTCCAGACCTCTGGGATTGTGAAATCTTGTCAGTTGCACAAGTGGCTGGAGGACCCTGGGAAGCATAGGAACATTCTGAGCCTAGAAGAGTATCTGTGTAGATATTTCAACTGCTGATATGATTTAAATTTTTTCCCTCAATAGACCAATAATATTTGTATTTAATAGACATCCATTGTTCTCGTCTTTGAATGACCAACTTTAAACTTTTTCTCATCATCCAACATGATTGTTTGTATCTTTATTATTGTTTTATTTTTGTCCTTATGTATTCTGCCTTCCAATATTTTGTTATAACTTTTCCAGATGTTTCGCCTAGTCTTTTATAAATATATTAACATTTATTTTGGTATCTTTAAAATTATAAAAACTTTAAATTTTTGAAGATTTTTTTTGTCAGATTACATAAACATTCCTATGTGTTGTTAAGTCTAAGTAAACATTAATTTAAAATACCTGATGTTAACTTTCTAAGTTATATTAATATGAGACAGAACAAAAGAAAGTAGGGAAAAGCTACAAATTATTAATAGAGAAGGAACTAAAGTATGGCATACTTATACAACAGAATTGCATATAAAATATATAATTTTATTATATTATATAAAATATAATTTATAGATATTTAGATAAGTAAGCAAATAGATTGGTAGATTGACTGATAAATCAATAGCCAGATTGAGATGTGTGTACATGTGTTTATAAATGGCATTATCAGAATTCCAAGACATATTGTATATTAGATGTCTCTATTTTTTGTTTAGAAGGAGAATTTGCCATGTACTAAGTAAAATAATTAATTTTCAAAAGTTAAAAGGAATCTGATAATGTGAACTTGGCTATTATAGAATATTAAATAACATCTCCAAAACTCCTTAACATCTGCATTTATATATCAGAGCTTTCTTTTCCATCAACCTGAAGCACACTATTTTCTGCTGGTTTCTACTTTTCATCTTTGTATTCTACTTTTTCATTCTTTTGCAATTCTTTTGTATCTATCTTTTAAATGTTAAATTGTTTTCTTGAGTAGTTTCTATTTTCCTGAGAAAAAGAGTTTTTTAGGTTACCACATCTACCCTCACATTTTTAGTACCATCTATACACTAAAATTTTTGAAATTAATATTTCTAGCTCTAATACTTTTGGAGTTCTCCATACCTTTAAAAGAATTCTATTCACTTATATAATATGTTTTGGAACATACATGAGAGAAATACATGGATGAGATGAGATTTACCTGAATATTCTCAAGGTCCCAGGGCTAGTATAATATGAACTTTCTCTGACTTGGGTTTGAAGCAGCAGAAAGGATTTGCTGGAGCCTCCTGCAAAACTATTGCAGGGCAAAAGACTGGCTGCCTCCAGGAGGTAAAATGCGACTATATCATTTACAGTATCACACAGAAAAGACATCAAGGGAAGGGAGACACCCAATCACAATTCTATTTGAACTTACTTTGGTATCTGATAGACAAATTTCTCCTCATAAACAAGAAAGCAAAGAAATAGAATTTCTAAACAAAGATTTCTTACAGATATTTCAAAATGTCATTTACCTCCTTCTTATTTACCAATAGACAAGTTATAAGAAATTTAAGATTAAATTTTGGTTAACTTGATTAAAACCAATAGAAAATGAATATAGTATGCAAATATCATGAAGAGAACAAAACCTTAAAAGGAAATTTAAGAAGTCCCATGTAGAGATTTTCCTAAAGATTTCCAATTAAAAAAATAATAATATTTCAAATCTCACCTTTAACTGGGATATCATAAAAATCAATCATCCTCTAAACACTGTATAATAAAAATGTCAAAATCCCAGGCCTGATTCTAGTGCAATAAGTATGCAAATATCACCTTTGGCAGGGTTGAAATTCAATAATTTCACATGTAGCTAATAGTTTACTTAAGCCCTAAATAATTATAGCTTTGTTTAAGTTCTCTGGGACAAGCTAACTCTGTGAAGATGTTTTTCCATGGTCAATTAAGGCACAAGTGATGGTAAAAGAGTCTGTTGGTGACCCAAAATTTATTCTTAATGGTGGTAGAGATGTTCGTACACAAGAAGTTATCATAACAAAGATAAGGGAAAGTCTTTTAAAGTGTTGTGCAAAATTGTGTGCACTTTGGGGAATGTTGTCCAGGTAAAGTCAGAACCTTCATTGCAACCAGAGCTCAAAGAAGCAGAACCACTAGACATACTAAATAAAATTCACTACAGGGATTCTGCCTTATGCAATTGTAAGAGTTCAACAGTCTCTGTGAAGCGGTTTTCTTCATGTCTTTTGCTGGAGCTTGAAGTTCTCAAAGCAGACAGTAGGAAAAGGAAGATGAATGTAAAGTGGAGGCGATCAAGGGCAAGGCAGAAGCCACAGCATGGGCTGATACAGAAATAGACTGGAATCCATGCACATTCATCTCCTATGGTCGTTGTAACAAATTACTACAAATTTAAGGGCTTAAAAAACAGGGATTTGTTACCATACAATTCTGGAGGTCAGAAATCTGAAATAGTCTCGTTAGAATAACATCAAGGTCTTGCCAAAGATATATTCCTTCCATATGCTCTAGAGGGGAATCTGTATCCTTGTCTTTTCCAGCTTCTAGAGGCCTCCTACACTCCTTGACTCATGAAACTTTCCTCCATCTTAAAAGCCAGCAGCAGAGCATCTTCAAATCTGTCTCTGAACATGACCTGTGCTTCCACTGTTACACCACCTTGTATGATTCTGACCCTCCTCTCTTCCTCTCTTATGATTATATTGAGACCATCCTGATAATCCAGGATAATTTTTATCTCAAGAGTTTTAATTCAATGATATCTGCAAAGATTCATTATATTTAAGGTAATATATTGACAGGTTTAGAGATTAGGGTATGGACATCTTTGGGGGGACCATTATTTTGCCTACCCACAACATTCCAGTTCTTACCTTTCCAACCTTGATGCTATAATGCCCTTTATAAGAAATAGGTTCCTGTTTCAGGGAGCTAATCAAACTTGGATTAGAAGTTAAAAACTAGAGGATCCAAGGGAAGGAAAGGGAATTGTGGACTCAGTTACTGCCTCATAGAAACATGGTGAGCCAGCAGGTAAACAACAACAGGTGTGAGCTACCAAAGCTTCTGGTGACCCTGCCCCAACTTTTAAAGCATGAAAGACAGTAATGCTGCTGCTTCTCAAATCTCATGCAAAAATGAATATTGTACCTCAACTCAACAAGGGAATTTTGAAAAGATTATTTACCCTAGTCAAGTTGATACATTACAAAATCATTACAGTTGCTAACAAGTATGCTGGGATACACTCAGTTGAGTATTACTAAAGAAGTTCTTTTTGATGCCCTACGCCTTGAAGGATGGACTACCTTCATAATGTAATATCCGTCCTAGTCTTTAGTCAACTATCATTAGTAAATCTTTTTATTTGCTATAGCTGAGCAAACTGGCTGTAATTTGTTTCACATGTATAATATATCCAAGGCCTCCTTCTAGCCCAACATTTAATTCATAACATCTTAATAACAATTTGAGTTTCTTTAATCATCCATTAGTGGAAATTCACTAGAGCAGGATAGTCAAGATTTCTCAGGCCCCAAGAGAGCAAAAGCAGAAACTGCAAAGCCTCTTAAAGCCCAAGCATGGAATTTGAAGATTATCTCTTCCACTACATTGTATTCCTCCAAGCAAGCCATAAGGCCAGGCCTAGTGAAGAAGTAGAATACACAAGAACATAAATTCACATGATGTGATTACTGGGGGATTAGGGGATGGGGAGGGAAGTTTGTAACAATTTGACTCAAGAGTTCTAGTTATCAAACCTTCACTTGTACAGGTTCTTAATCTTACATAAAATGTTATAAAGACTCAATTCTACATTCTGAAAAGGACACTATTTCTAATATCCAAATACTGATTCTAGGGCTAGATCTACTGCCTTGGTCTACATGTGCTGTGTGGGTAGTGATAGAATGGAGCAGATATCCAGAGCAAAAAGGAAAAGAAATCAGATTTGTGTCTATGGAAGAGAGGAAGGCTGTGAGCTAGAGAAAGAGACAGAGAGAATTGCCTTGGTTCCTGATGGCTTTCTTGTCTCCAACATGAAGTCCAGGGCTATCTGTTTATTTTCCTGAGCTCAACATAAGGCATAACAATATATCATCCAAACCTAAATATCTGGAGTCAAATTTTGTTTTTTGATGTCAAATAATATATAACTAACATTTGGATTACTGGTGGTTTTCTTTAGAATGAAGATCTATACAATTTGACAAAAATTATTATCTCTATTTCTATTGATTCATAACAATTTCATACCGTGCATGTATACTCCATGTGGTCTATTATATTCTAAAATACTGTCTCTATACTTTTTCTTCAGAGTTGAATTTGTTTGGTTATATGCTTATTTTTTTTGTTTGCTCTAGATGTTATATGATTGTTCATAATCTGCCTTTGCTTTACTCTCATACCTCATGTCTCAACACTTCCCACCAAGAACTGCGCACTTCTGCCTTCCTGTATCACTGAACTTTCTCCGAAAGTACCATTTCTCCATTGTCTTCAAACCTTGACTATGTTCTTGACTCTACCTAGAATACATTTCTCTGTCTCAACATTTCCATGACTAACTCATCTCCCATCCTTGCCGTACCCAGCTCCAATTCCCACTCTTTTGAAGTGTAGTTCCTACTCAATTTTCATGCCTAACTCTTCTTCTAAGGAGACTTAGGAAATAACTAGCACTTATCTTAACACTTTAAGTGCTTTTTAGTATTATATATTTCCCACTAGAGTATAAACTCTTGAAAACATGATCAAATTTTTATTCCAGATATCTAACACACAGCAACTAATGCAATATATTTTAATGAATTAGTTTGCATTAATCTTATTTGTCATTTCTTATTTTGTAAACTTATTTGATTTATAAAGTTGGTCCAGAATTTGTCAGTGCTCAGTTAATAATGTTTAATTTTGGTTTCAGTCTTGCTGAAGACAACTATGGTCTCCCATCTTTCATTCATATTTAAATTCAAGAGACAAGTACTATAACCTTACACAAAAAAATCAGAGACTGAAACACATTGTTACCTGATCTTGATCACAGCTGATTTATAACTAAACCCAACTTTCACTTCCCGTCTTTCAGTTTTGCGTTTTTTTCTCAATCAAATTATTAACATTTATTTGCTCATAATGTTTTTTTAAGGATGTTTAAACAAATGTTCTCATGTACATATGCAGCACTTCTATAAATTAATCAATCCTTAATTTTTAATATTATTACACTATTAATTTTATATTTTCTGCATCTGCAACCCAATATTCTTAGCTGATAATTACCACTATACCTCATTATTAAAATCAATCATATACACCTTTTTAATCTCCATGTGAAAATAAAATGCTTTTGATTTATTATTTATTAGACTTATTATTCTTATGTATATCCTTTTGCAATTTCAGTATCATCATCAATTCTTCCCTTCTTCATGCCCTGGTTTCCATTTAGAGAGGAGAAAGTGGAATAATTGCTATACTCCTAGATTAAATTATTTAATTCTTTTTCTCAATTCTAGCATTCCAAAAATATTAATGTCTTTTCATATTCATATAATTTGTATAATTCATCAGGATTGTAAAAATTTGAAGGACATTTTGAATCAGAGGAATGCAATATACCATCAGTGAATTTTTAAAAAATGGTGAAGAAATTCCCTTATTGATAAACTCAATGTACAAAACCATGTACAAAACCAAACCTATAAGCAAGGGAAAATAGGTAGCAATAATATTTGCTTCTATAGTTTCTTCAGATTAAAAAATAAGGGAGATGTATAGACAGCCTTGTAGAAATAAACTAATGAGGAGCAGAGCTTTGCTATCTGTCTCATTGTGTAGCCTGTAATTTAAACTGGCCATTTCACAAGACATAAATACTCTGTGTATGTGTGTGTGTGTATGTGTGTGTGTGTGTAATTGTACATTAATATTATACTGTACATTTTACTGCTAGAATAAAACAAATCAGGGTACCAATTGTATATATTTATTAAACTCTCATGGTATATTAGTTACCTATTGCAGCATACCAAATTATTCCAAACAGTGGCTTACAGCAACAAAGATAATTCTAACATATGTGTTATCACAACAAATTTCTTATCTAGATAGTGTCTTTAAGACAGTACACATTTTTTTTTTTTAATTTATTGGCCTCTGTTTCCCTCCTGGCCCACAACACTTTATCTCAATTTAACAACAGCTACCTTGGGATCATCTCAAAGTGTTTGCCCAAGATGGCAATGTCCATAATCCAATTTTGGCTGGTCAGCTGGCAGCCTTTGTAAAGCGGAACACCAGTAGCATGTTGCTAAATCTGCAGCTTCACAACACTTTTAATTGCTTTTGTTTCTGGTACAGAATTTGTTGATGAATTAGATGATGCAGTCAGTCAACTACAATCGCCTGCCACAGGTAGAGAGCTTTTGATTTAGTAAAACCTTATACCATTCCTTCTTTGTTTATGGAGGGTTTACCTAAAGACTAAGAACATCTTTCTCCTAGAATTTGTCCAAAAGGGTAAGAAGAAACCAGCACACACAGAGTTGTTGTTATTGTTGTTTAATTTCACTACCATTTCCCTTTCAACATAATTGGCATGTGTTTTTCCCTTAATTTTCATCTCAAACTTTATATCTCTTGACACACCTCACCACAAGGCTAGGACATCCATACTTAATTTCATCTAGTAAAGTTATTAGCTAATAAACCAGTGGTTCTATTATTAAGAAAGAAAATATAGAGGAAAAAAATACAATGACTAATAAGACAAACAAGATTTTCAACTTGAACATAGCATACAAATTGAAATCTTTAAATAATTAAAATTCATGACCTTTTTTGAAGGTCCCCCTCATGAAACTGTATCTGGATATATGAGAAAATAGATGAAAAATTATACAGATAGACATGGTAAAGATATATAGACGTAAATAGATATAGAGGTACAGATAGATAAAATTAATGAACAAAAACAGACAGCAAAATTTAAAATAGGGTAGGTGTTATCTCTCAGAGAATGAATAGACACTCTCTCAAAAAATCGATACAAGAAACTTTTTGCATTTCAGAAATTTTACAAAACTTTGTAAAACACTCCAATATTCCTTCAGCACTTTTAGATGTCTTCACTAATATGCCTGTCATTTAAAAAGAAACTCATTTTAGATTTCGGCTGTAGCTTGCGGATGGATGCCATGGAAGCTGAAACAGGAACACAGCAACTAATTAGAGAAATTAGATCCTGTGTGCTGCCTGAATCTGAAAAGAGAATTCTTTGCTGCATGTAATTTAAGGAGACAACAAAGTAACTAATGCATTTCTGTTTTCTGAAATACAACGGATATGTTCAATCATCCTTAAGCTTTAATCTTTTCAGCCAGCTGTGTCAGAAACCACATGAACCTGTCAAGAACATGGGTAAATTAGGAGAACTTCCCAACATGGTTCAAAATAAAAATGCACATACCAACCAATTGTAAATAATGATTGTTTCTTTACCATAGAATTCAAAGATTATCTAGGAGGGCTGGATATGGAATTCATAGGCAAACAGCCTATGTAAATACAAATTTAATAAAGCAAAAAAGAGTGAAGTTTATTTTATACTAAATTTTAGACTAAAATAAGTTATTGGCTTTGGATATCTTTTGTTGTCTCCTTGATGAACCAGTCTAAACATTCTCTACATTGTGGTTACAAAGATATTGCAATAAAATCCCAATTTTAATATAAATAGATGAATAATATAGTATACAGATGAATTTGTACTTTATGACAAAAGCAGTTACTAAAAAGTACTCTAAAGTTGAAAATTCCTATTAAGTATTCCTATATTTTAATTCAAATTTAAAGTTATTAAGAAAACACAAGGTATTTCTCAATACCCCAAATTTGCTAACAGTTCTCTTTATCTCATGGAATCTTAAGGAACTTTAGTGATTGGTCAGACAAAGCTGTGAATTAGTGATATATATTTTACTAAAAAGTTGTGCAAACACATGACAAAATAAGAGAAAGCAAAACTAGTGATATTATCTCTCCTGATAAAGTTTCTACTACCAGACTCAGAGCCCTCCATCTTTACTCATAGGCTCATGTAAAACCAGCAAAGAAAGAGTAAAGTTTGATTTGTGTAATCCTTTATTATGGTTTGGCTTCATGGAAATAGGTAAATATATATCTCAATCTTTAGTCATAGAAGACAACTTCATAAATATTAAATAAAATAAGCACTGCCTATATTACTTTTTTCAACTCTCTTCCTAACCTTACTACCATTCTTTATGCAACATAGAAACAATGAAAATTGTCCTTTTTTTTGATGATACTTAATAAGTCTACAAAAGTAAAACTTTAACTGTAGAAAACTTATGCAGGCTTCTAAACATTTCAAACTCAAGCTGGTCAAGACTAAACTCTTCACCTTTCCTCATAACAAAAAAAAAAATTCTTCAGATTTACTTATGTATTTTAAAATTCTCCATCACTATCTGAATTCAACAATTTTTCCATAATAGCCCAGTTTCTCCTAAAAAAATGAGAATTGGTAAAATTTTTATAAGAGAACCTGCTTAATAGAAACACAGGTGGAAAACACAATCTTGTATATTTGCAGGGAAATTTATTTGACATTCGACCTATAAAACGCAGCAAGGGCGAAACCTGTGTAGGTGTGTGCCTGGGGGTCTGTGTGTTTGTATATGTGATTGTTTCCTCAATTTTGTTTCTCTAGTGTCTTATAAGTTGGTGAATATTTAATATAACACAATTCCAGATTTCAACTGATCTCTGTCTGCATTTTTTCTACCCTCAAGCAATCCTCTCTCCCAAAATCTAAACAGTTGACAGTTTCTATAGATTTTACCTTCATCATACGTCTTGAAAATTTCAGTTTTCAGGACACAATATCTCTGTCTCAAGCTGAGAACTCATCTTGTTTCTGTCCTTACTGTATCAAATGTCTCTTAAATAACAATAGTTTTTCTGTCAGTTAATAAGCTATTCCAAATTTTTGCACACAGTGAAGTCTTGAATGCATCACATCCTTGTTCGAAATATTTTATTGGTTATACATTAAATATAAAAGCAAATATTCTTCAGTATGCTAATAAGTATACTCTTATTTATTTTTCTCCCACCAAGCTTTACAGTGTACTACTATTACCACTATTAGGTAGTGGTCCTTCTACTAGTACTATTTGACTTTTACATTTGCAGATGCACGCGCGCGCGCACACACACACACACACACATACACACACTAGAGCCAAAACATATTATTCAAGGTCCCCTGCAATTATTTCACAGGTCCTTCCTTATAAATTATTTTCTCTACCCATCTACATCAGTTAAACATCTATATGGCATTCAAGAACTTAGAGCAAATTCTCCTGTTTAGTAAAAGTTTTATAATTTTTCTCTCAACTTTTCTTTTAACTGACTCTGACTCTAAATTCACATTCCATTGGATTTCATGATAGTTTTGTACTGCCTGGCATCATTTTATTTGTATTTTTGTGTTATATGCTTATTAGATTGAATATTTCTATTCAACAAAGTCAAACTTTATTTCTTAGTTCTGCTGCCTAACAAGCAATGTAAATAACCAGTTTTGGATTGGTTTAACTGGTTTAAATTACATGTGCATATGAAAATACATAATATGATCATTAAAGTGATTGATAAAGCAGTTATTAAAGGTAAATGTGAAAATGAGGAAAAACACAGGCATCCCAAAAGTGGGTACTAAAGTAAAAAGGGAAAGACACACACAAATAAAATAAAACAATCAGAAAATCAGTTAGAACAAAAATAAGATGGTAAAAATATATCAAGATATATTAGTAATTAAAACAAATAATAATATACCTAAATGGAAAAGGCAAAAAGTAAGATTGTCAGCGTTAATGAATAAACAAAATCCACATATATGCTATTAGAAATGAGACATAAATACATAGAATCATAGAAGGAGAGTTAAATAAAGGGAAAAGATACGCTAGGTAAACATTAACAAAGAGGAGTCTAATCTACATAAAAATCACATGAGGAAGAGCCTATAGTAAAAAAAAAGAGAGAATGATTAGAGTTCAAGAAGGTAATCTCATAATAATAAAGGTATCAAGTCAAAAGGAAAATATAATATTTTAAAACATGTATGTACTCAATAACACATATTCAAATGTATAAGACAAAATTTTTCTGAAATATGAGATAAGTAACAAACCAGCTATCATGTAGAGAGGCATTGGCAAATATTGCCAGTGTTCGATGAGTAAAACATTCATGAACTCACAAGGATACATAATATTTCTACAATACAATTGATACATCCGATATAATGGATATATCTGGGACATTACTCAAAAGAGTTGTAGTATACATATTATTTTAAGCAATTATATTCTAATTATAGGAAATATTTAGAAAAACTGATAAACTGAGACAAAAACATGTTCAAGGATTTATAAAGGATAAATTCTAATTTAGTCCCTACTTTCTGAACACAATGATTTAACTGGAAATCAATAAAAAGATACCTGACTAGACCAATGCGTTAGAAATTTGAAGAACTTTAAATAATGCAATGCAGAAATTAAAATAAAAATGTATGTTTTTTAGATTCCACATGTAAGTGATAGCATACAGTATTTTCTATCTCTGACTTACTTGTTTCACTAAGCATAATACCCTTCAGTTCCATCCACGTTGTTGCAAATAGCAAAATTTCATTCTTTTTTATGACTGAGCAGTATTCTATAACATACATTATATATTGATACATCTATAAATACATATTATATACATATATATATATTCATATACATATATCACATCTTCTTTATCCATTCCCCTGTTGTTGGGCACTTAGGTTGCTTCTATGTCTTGACTATTGATATACATAACACTATATGTAATGCTGCTGTGAACATTGTGGTGCATATATCTTTTCAAATTAGTCTTTTTGTTTTCTTCAGATATACGGCCAAGAGTGGAATTGCAAGATCATGTGGAAGTTCTATTTTTAGTGTTTTGAGGAGCTCCTATACTGTTTTTAATAGTGACAGTACCAATTTACATTCCCATCAATATTGTACAAGTGTTCTCATTTCCCCACATTCTTGCCAACATTTGTTATTTGTGGTCTTTTTGATGACAGCCATTCTGACAGGCATGAAGTTTTGATTTGTATTTCTCTGATGATTAATGATGTTGAGCATATTTTCATGTGCCTGTTGGACATCCATATGTCTGCTGTGGAAAAATGTCTATTCAGGTCTTCAGTCCATTTTTTAATCAGGTTGTTTGTTGGTTTTCACATTAAGTTGTATGAGCTGTTTATATATTTTGAATATTAATGTTTGATCAATCATATCATCTGCAAATATTTTCTTTTATTCAGTAGGTTGTGTTTTCAATTTGTTGATGGTTTCCAAACAAATGATTGAGTATAACAAAACAAACAGACTCACAGATATAGAGAACAAACCAGTGGCTACCAGTGGGGAGAGAAAAAGGGGGATGGAAAAGATAGGGATAGGAAATTAAGAGGTGTAATGTACTATGTATAAGATAAGCTACAAGGATATATTATAAGGCACAGGGAATATAGCCAATATTTTATAATATGTTTAAATGGAATATAGTCTATAAAAATTTTGAATCACTATGTTGTACACCTGAAACTAATATACTATTGTAAATCAATTATACCTCAGTAAAAATAAATAAAATAGGAGTTAATTTAGAAGTAAAGTATATTGAAATATTACAATAAAATGATGCTATGTATAGTACTTAAAGCAAAATTTATAGCTGGTAAGACATGACTGAAAAGCGATGCTGAAGATTCAGTTAAATGAAAACCTAAAAAATGGAATAAAACACAAGAAAAATAGAACAGATTTAGATAAAATAAAAATAATAAAGTTTCCAGTTAGGTTTTTTGTTGTTCTTTTTTTCCTTTTTTTGAAAGCACTAAAACAAGTGTAATACTCTGGCAAGATTGATACAGAAAAAAAAAAATGAGCGGATCACTGATAAACAATATTTGAAATTGAAATTTAGACATTAATTTCAAATGCATAGAAGTTTAAAAATACAAGAGGATGCTAAAGAAATATTTATGCTAGTGAATTGAAAATCTTTGTGCAAAACAATAAAATGGAGAATATAACTTGCTAAAAATGACTGAAGAAGAAAGGGAAAGCCTCATTAATCTTATAATCATTAAAGAATTTGGATCAGTGATTTAAAAGTTTCCCAGATACAAAAGAGGTGATTTATAAAAGAAGTTATAAAAATAGCTTTTTCCAAGTTTACATGAATATTTCCAGAGAAAGAAAAGGGAATATCTCTCTTTAAATTATTTCATGTGTTCTACATAATATTATACATAGATGATTGTATATAGAAATATGTATAGATGTATGTGTAAACATATGTTAGCATTCACACATATATTCCTTTGCTTTGTCAGCTAAGAGGCCTTAGAATCAACAGAATCCCAGGAACAATTACCATCCCTATTATCCAATCTAAGTTTCTGACACCATTCTTTAGAAAAACAAACCAGGGCACTTTAGGTTAATGGCTGATCCTAGGACTCGTTTAGGAAATCTATGACATGAACCTGGAGTTGTATACTGCCAGGAGTTTAAAACGTGCTCAAAGCAAACAAACTTTGTTGATGGGGAATGTCAAGAGAACAAGAAGCCAATGAAAAGAGCTCACAATGTACAAAGAGGGAATAATTTAAGCCTGAAAATAAAGTAGTAATGGCTTATACTCCAAATTATAAAATTAGTACTCATGAGTCCATAGTGATATAAAAATGACTGAATAAATAAATTAAAAAGATAAATAGATATGTCTTTCATGAAGAAGAATTCCAAATAATTAGTGTAGATACTCTGTTCTTAAAGAGAGGCAGTATAATTCTCTACTTCTTAAGTGTTGGCTATACCTAGTGAGTGACTGCTTTCCAAAAAGTGTAGTATGGGAAGGGCTGCAAGAGAGTAGCTTTACAGTGGAGAATTCTGACAAACTGTATGTCAGTCAGGTGGTTAACCAACATCAGGAGTGATATGTCATGCTTATACTATGCATCCTTGAAGGAATGCAATAAAAATCACCTTTCTGGTCTTCCTTGAAACCCATAATTCTATGCCTGAACATGAGGAAACTATCAGACAAGTTTCAATAGATGGGCATTATATAAATATCTGACCAGTATTTTCAAAATTATCAAGGTTGCCAAAAACACCCAGGAGCAGGTTAGGGGACATGACAGCAAAATAGAGTGTGGTATTGTGGAAGTAATCCTGGAACAGAAAAAAGATGTTAGATAGTAAAGAAATCTCAATAAACTCTGCACCTTAGTTAATAATTATGTGTCAATACTCGTATATTAATTGGAACAAATGAACCATAGTAATGTAAAATATTAATAGTGGAAACTGGGTCTGGGATACATGGAAATTCAATTTCAGTATAAATCTGAAACTATCCTAAAAAGTAAAGTCTATTTCAAATTATAGCATGACAAGATTTCCTTTTTAAAATAACTTTCTTTTTAGAATTTCATAATAAAAAATAAATTTGTTAAAGCATGTAGTCCATCTCAAGTTTAACATATTCTATTTTAAAAGAGGGTTATCTGAAGAGGGATTACATAACCCAAATAAATGAATGACTAATGACATTACAAGACATTTATCTCATGACTTCCTGATTAATCTTGTGAAAACAACTCTGTGATTTTATAACTTCCTTGCCAAAATAAACCTATGATTTTCAATTTATTTTAAAATAGTATCTGCACTTCTATGCGCGGCTTTAAAATTTTACTCTTTCTCAGTCTGTATCCAAAACCTGTTTCCCATGTCTTCATGATGCAGTCACTCTCTTCCAGTCCAGTTATCTATTCATATTCTGCATGATGGAAAAAATAAATAAGAAAGAAAAACTAAGACTTAAAATTTGTGTGTCTGGCAAACTCTTAGCAGGATCATTCCTCCTTCTCAAATATTCTTCCACTGTCTTCATCTGTCGACATTCTGCTCATATTTTACCCACCAGTTCAAAATTTACAATTTATAATCAGTCTTTTCTGATTATAATAGCTTGGAGTGAAATTTCATTCTATAAATACAAAGTTTCTAGAAACCTGTCATTGTCTTTTACTGTAGAGAATTACTCATTTTAAATTGTATCTTACATATATTGGAGAGGATTTATGTTGTTCTATATTCTACAGAGCACTAATGTAAACTAAAGATTTACATGGAAAGGAAGTAGATCTATGAAAATCAGATTGTAAGGAATAGAGCAGAAGGAATTTGAAATGTTAGCCAACATGCTGATACAGGAAGGGCTGGGTGTTCAATGCTGGCAGAATATTGTTGGGCAGAACTATGGAATTAGATGAATTCTGGAACTTCAAGTGTAAGAACAGAAAGAGTAATGGTTATTTCAGTGCTGTGTAAGTGGGACAGAAGATAGGTCAGAAAATTCAGATTTGGGTTTATATTTTTCATGTTCATCAGAATTTACTTGGCAATCCTACACACATGATCAAAATGCATCTTAAAATACTTTTAGAGGTAAAGAAGCAGGAGGAATTGAGATTAAGATGTTCTAGCAAAGAATCAGGGAAAAAAGAAGGAAAACTTGATATTAATCTTGCCGCTCCAGCTGTCTTATGATTGGTGTTTGTGTAAAATAATTTTTCTGACCATTTTACTTTTACTGATCTGTGACATTTTTATAGTGGGTTTCTTATAGACATCATATGCATGGGTCTTCTTTTTTATCCATTCTAACAACTTCTGAATTTTAATTGGTATTTAGACCATTTATATTTGATGAAGTTGTTGATAGAGTTAGTTTAAATCTACTATTTCTATAATTTTGTCCCCTCTGTACTTTATTCCCATTTTTCTCTTTGTCTTCTTCTGGATTGAGTTCATTTTAATGATTCCATTTTATCTCATTTTTGGTTTATTATCTATAACTCTCTGTTTTATTATTTTAGTGGTTGTTTTAGAATTTAAAATGTATATTTTTAATGTATTATAGTTTTCATTCAAATACAACTCTACAACTTTACGTATAATGCAAAACCTTAAAACAGTATACTTCCATTTCCTCTATCCTATCATGCTATTGTTTGCTTATATTTTACTTCTATATATGTTATAAATCCCATAACATGTTGTTATTTGTTTTGCTTAGAACAATTATCCTTCAAAGTAATTTTAAAAATAGGAAAAAATATATATTTAACTTATCTGCATATAACCATTTTCATTTTTTATTCTTTCTGTAGATTAACATTTCAATTTCTCATTACTTTTCTTCTGCCTCAAGGACTTTCTGTAACATTTTTTGTAGTGAAGATAATAGTGATGCTGGTGATATATCCTTTCATATGTCACAGGTCTTTACTCTGGCTTCATTTTCGAAATATATTTTGTTGAAATAACATTCCAGGTTGACAATTTTTTCAGTACTTTTAAGATGCCTCTCCCTTTTTCTGGCTTGAATTATTGTTGACAATATATCTACTCTTGTTCTTATTTCCAATCCTATGTACATATCTTATTTTTTTCTCACAGCTTTAAAGATTTTATCGCTGGTTTTAAGTCATATGATTACAATGTCCCTTGGTGCTGGATCTTTCTTCTTCATTATGCTTAAAGTTCATTGAGCTTCTTAGAACATTGGGTTTATAATTTGTATGAAATTTGGAAAAATTTGGCTATTATTTTTTCAAATATTTTCTCTGATGCTCCCACCTCCTTCTCTGATATTTGAGTTACACTTATATTAGGCCACTTGATGACTCATAACTCACTGATGCTCTGTTATTCATCCCAGACTTTAAAAAAATCTATATTTCATTTTCTACAGTTTCTCGATTGTGATATATTTAAATTAATTAATATTTTTCTTCTACAGTCTCTAATTTCTCTTAGTTCAATTCAGCGTATTTTTAATTTTAGAGATCATGTTTTCTCCTCAAAGTTCACTTTGGGTCTCTTTTTTACATTTTATTTTTCTCTGTATCACCTTTACACACCACTTTTTTGAACACATGGAATATATTTTCCTTATACCATGTACGATTTCTTGTCCCTTTTCTACCAATTCTATCATGTGTACCTTTTTGGAATCTGGTTCAATTGATTGATGTCTCTTCTTATTATGTATTACATTTTTCTACTTTACATACCTGGTATTTTTTAAATAAATACTAAACATGTGTTTTACATTATTTGTTGCTGGAATTTTTTGTGCTGCTATAAATATAAACATTTCTGGGCTTTGCTCTGGAAAGTAATTGAGTTACTTGGGAAGAATTTTAATCTTTTGAGGCTTGCTTTTAAGCTTTCTTAGGAAAGTCCAGACAGTTTTTCATCTAGAGCTAACTTGGCCTCACTACAGAGAAAGTAATATTTTATGGACTCTCGTTGAAACAGTGTGTGTTAGGATATCTTTTCATTCTGATGATGGGAATAAGAATAATCCTTTACTATGAATAATTTCCAGGTTTTATTCTACTTGACCATTTCTTATAATCTTTTCCTGGATGCAGTTTTCTCATAAAAAGTGTGCTGATGAGCACTGAATTGTATACTTGGGATAAAGTATATCTTCAGTGCTTTCTCTCTGTGTGCGTGTGTGTGTATGTGTGTGTGTGTGTCCTATTTGGGGTTTTCCTTGTGAATTCTAGTCACCTTGACTTTCTAAACTCTGAACTCTTTTTCTTCAACTAATAAATTCAGCTAGCCTTTATCTGAGTCTCACCTCCTTGGGCTTTTGCCTGGAAATTTTGTTTAGTTAGTAAGCTGGAGAAATCTTATGATTCATATTATTTTTTTTCTTTCATTTATCAGTGTCTTATTTTGTCTATTTTCCAAAATCTGAAAATATTTACTTCATATATTTTGTCTGTATTTAAAATTTTAAGCTGAGAGGGTAAATTCTGGACCTGTCACTTCATCATGACAGGAAATGGAAAGGTCAAAAGAGCTTAAAATTGGCAAATTATAAATGGAAAAAAAAGGAGGCTGATGTGAGAATATTTAAGGGATAAAATGAAGAGAAAATGATACTCAAGTATGGCATAGGTGTTGAGGAAGGGGAAATAATCTAGAACAACTCACTTTTTATGGTTGATACATCTTGTATCTTTCTTTAAGCTCTGTTTCATCTTTTGATTAGCATACTATTTATTCTCTACTTTCACTTGACGTAGGTATATAGATCAATTCTACTCATATTTCTTTTGCATATGTCTGCCTTCCAACACCCACATCTATGCCACAATCATCTAGTCAACTTTGGAGCATATTTTAATATATTAGTGCTTACAGATTATTTTCACTGTATACTGCAATAGGAAAACATATTCACTTGGCCAATACAATGATCATATTAATGGACCAAGATATCTGTGTGCTAAGAAAATCTTTTGCTGTCACCTAACATTTTTTTAAATAAATAAATTTATTTATTTATTTATTGGCTGCATTGGATCTTCGTTGCGGCACACAAGGTTTCTCTAGTTGTGGCAAGTGGGGGCTACTCTTCATTGTGGTGCACAGGCTCCTCATTGCAGTGGCTTCTCTTGTTGTGGAGCACGGGCTCTAGGTATGTGGGCTTCAGTAGTTGTGGCACATGGGCTCAGTAGTTGTGGCGCATGGGCTTAGCTGCTCTGTGACACTGGGTTTTTCCAGGACCTGGGTTCCCTCCATTGGCAGGCAGATTCTTAACCACTGCACCACCTAGGAAGTCCCCTGTCTCCTATCATTTTTAACATATACATGTATTTTTAGATTAGATTTATATTGTTGAGATGAACTCTGAATACACAAAATAACCACTTGTCAATTTAGGCATGAAATTGTTCATTGGAATTGAATGAAGAATGCAATTGATATTGAGGTATGGAGAAATGTTTTAAAATATAAGTTGCAACTTTAAAAATAAGTATCTCATCTATATAAATCATTGGAATTTGAAATACCTCTAGAAGGATATAAAAGAAATAAGAATAGAAAACCATAGATGGAAAATAGTTTTAATAAATAAATGTATAAAACATATATTTCAACATAATGGTCTTCTTGATTGAATAACTGAATCATTCTTAGAGTATAAATTAAATAGTACTTTCTTAAATTCTATTCTCCAGGTATTGAAATAAATTCTATGTGGGATGACTAAGATTTGAAAATGCAACCGTGAATAGTTATTTATTATGAATCAACATCTATTTGTCACAAAAGTTACTTGTTCTCAAGTTGAATTCATCTCAGAAAATTAGGGTTTGAGTTTATATTCTACTCTATTTTTTTTTATAAAGCATCATCAGTTATGAAAATGATATGGGATTTCTGCCTCCTATTTTCCTTGAATTCTTCAGCATTCACGTACATACACCAAAAATGCAAAAAGAAAAAGGAAAAGAAGAAAAAAGAAAATGCTGAGTTTTTGTTTTAGGTTAACAAGCTAGATGGGATGGCATCTTATTCAGTGATAATTTGTGAAATGTTCTACTGCTAATGAAATGGCACACCTCTCTAGTTGCCTTCCAAAACTCCAAATTTGGAAGTACCTATTATGCCAATACTGACAAGGCAGGAAATATGAGCACTTGAACTTAGCATGAGGAAACAAGAAAAAAAAATCTCCCAAACTGATACAGCCCTCTAATGAGCTTCAGAACTCCATACTGACTCAGGATGCTACCAGAATTAGAAACTAGATACTTCTTATCTCTTTTAAGGAAAAAAAAATATGCTGAAGACTGACTGCAACTAAATTTGATTGATTTTTCAATCCTCTCTATAGTGTATGGAAAAAGTACCAACTACCCATAATCAGGTAACACAATCATGATTTTTAAGTAGTTGCTTGCTCAGGTTAGTGTCTTCTAAGTAGAGTATAATATGTACATTTTTGCTTATATTTTTACTGAAATATAAATTATCAGATTAAATGAAATATAAAGTTACACAAAATTAAAGAACATAAATTATTAGAACTTAGAGGAATTAGTTCACTGCCATTTCACTGTACTATTTTATGTGAAAACATAAATTGATTACTTAAGCTTGAATATAGAGAATTTTTTATTTTGAAGTAAATGTATATGTCTGTGTGTGTGCATTTGTGTGTATACTGGTATCAAACATTTATTAACACTATGACTAGGGTGTGCAACAACAGTGTAGCTTCTTTATCTATAATTATTGTAGATGCCATAACCTTCTAGATAGTGAAAGAATACTATTATAGCTCTTTCCATTAATATTAGGCTGAAAAAATAATATAAGTAGTCACTTTAAGTAATGTTAGGTCTCTCTAGGTAAGAATGCTCAGTCTTTCATATTGCTCCTCATATCCTGCTCCTCTCAAAGACAGTTTCTTTGTTTGTGTAGGGCTATATGACTTTGTGGGTGTTTAGGCAAAGAGGTCCTGAAATCCTCTGTGGCATTTTCTTGATCTACTGATTTCTAAGGTAACATCTGGCATCCAACTCCTTACATACACAATTCATAATAACATGAAAGAGGAGGAGAATTATACAGTGATCACTGAGGTTCATTATAGAATTCTGCCCACCAAAATAGTTAACCATCTAGATTTTTAACATATTTAAATTAAAGTGTAAAGAATTTAGGAAACTTTTTTCTCTTGGTAAGGGCTGGCTCTCTAACCTATATTTGCTGTACCATCTTATGTCAAATGTCAGAAACTATATGTTTATGATATCATTATCTTTGTTTTATTATTTTAAATTTATTTTATTTTGATAAGAACACTTAATGAGATCCACACTCTTAAGAAATAGCTGTGTGCCATACAGTTTTGTTAACTATAGCTGCAATGTGTACAGCATATCTCTAGAACTTTCTCTTATTGATTAACTGAAACTTTGTGACTTTTGATTAAAGACTTCTCATTTTCCCCTACTCCAGCCTCTGGCACTCTTTAATTCAATGCATTTGACTGTTTTAGATACCTCATATATAAATGGAATCATGCAATATCTGTCCTTTGTGACTGACTTATTTCACATAACAGAATGTTCTCAAGGTCCATCTGTGTGAAAGCATGTGACAGAACTTCTTTTTTAAGGCTGAACAATATTCTGCTGTATATATATAATACTCTGTGTGTGTATATATAATATTGTTCAGTTACTCATTTAGTTATTCTTTAGTTGTCTTTAGTTATTCATTTTTCAGTGGACATTTAGGTTACTTTTACTACTTGGCTACTGTGAATAATGTTGCAGTAAATGTGAGTATGTGTGTAATATATTTTGAGACCTTGTTTTCAATTTTTTTGGATATATGCCCAAAAATGAGATGGCTGGATCATATGGTAATTCTATTTTTAGATTTTGGGGAACCTCCATGCTGTTTTTCATAGCAGCCACACCATTTTACATTTTCACCAACAGTGCACAAGAGTTCGACTTTATCTACATCATTGCTATTTCTTGTTATTTTCTATGTTTTGATAGTAGCCATCCTAATTGGTTGATGTGATATCTCACTGTGGTTTTCACAGGGATTTCCCTGATGACTAGTGATGTTGAGCATCTTTTCATGTACCTGTCGGCCATTTGTATGTCATCCGCAAACAGAAATAATTTTAATTTTTCCTTTCCAATCTGGATGTGTTCTATTTACTTTTCTCACCTAATTGCTATGACTAGGACTTCCAGTACTATGTTGAAGTAAAAATAATGAAAATATGCATCCTTGCTTTGTTCCTGATCTTTGAAGAAAAAACATTCAACTTTTCACTCTTGAGTACAATGATAGCTGTGAGCTTCTCATATGTGGCCTTTATGTTTACTTCTCAGATTTTTAAATTTTCAGGTCTTACATTTAAACCTTTAATCCATTTGGAGTTAATTTTTGTGTGTGGTGTAAGACATGTTCGAAATCTTTCTTTTTCTTGTTGTTATCCAGTCTTCCCAGCATCACTTATTGAAAAGACTATCATCCTGCATTGTTTATTCTTGACACTTTTGTCAGGGATTAGTTCACGATATCCATGGCATGGATAATACACTTTTTAAAAAAGGGAAATAGATGATTCTTATTTAGTGAGTCAGAACTGTCTATCTGACATGCAATGTGTATCTACATAACCAAGTGCAGAGTGGTAGATCACCCATAATATTTAGCAGGTGGCAGAAAAGCATAAGGTGGTTAGAATTTCCATAGAGCTAAACTGCTGAGTGAACTGCTGAGTGTGGATTTACCACATTAAAGTGCACTGTAGTTTAATTTAAAATAAGAGATTGGTATGCAAGTCAAGTAGAACTTCTAAACATTATCTTGCCAATTACTTTACCCAGTGGCTTTACTTCCTGTTATCAGGAACTAGAGTTATCATATTATCCTACAGAATGAACACCTGATTGATTCATATCCAACACTGTAACATGTTCAGCTAAAAATGTCCACGATACAGAGGAATATATAACAGGTCAACACTGGAGTCATTATTATGTTGGTGTTACTTAAAATATTGAGTATACAATATTTCCTAAAATAGATTATACAAAGTCAAGAAAATTAAGCTAAGAAGAAATACAGGGGAAAGAAAGCAATATTAAAGTGACTGATGAAAACTATAAATTAGGGAAGAAATCTAATGAAAAACAGAGTTTGTTTTCTTCTTTGTTGAATATTTTATTAAGTAATTAGAAAGACACAACTACGAAAGAGGAGAAAGATTGGAGTAATTTTGACAAAAAAGGAAATGATTTTCAAAAAGAAGCAAAAGGTATGTGAGTGTTGAAATGTTCTCTATACTGTGTTAGAATTAATTGAATATATTAAGATGTAATTCAGGAGAGGAATGAATGTGATATATTTTTGTAAATTGCAGGGGTTTTACTTTTGTTTGATAACACAATGAAGTATATCAATAATATAATTTTAGTAGCTTTAAGAGAGAACTGACAGCTAAAATTCTCAGCGGCGTCATTCAGGAGACCCCCTCCTAGTATTGTGGATGTTATAATGAGAATAAGTTACATGTAAGTGAATAAAACATTAATTCCTGGAAGAGCAACACCTTATGGAGTCATTTCATATTCAGTCTGTAGTAATCATTAAATGAGATCATGAAGATTGAGGGTAGAGGTGGTATTGTGAAGAGGCTGGAAGCCTGAAAATCCTCAGGCTCTGCTGATTCATTATATGATCTGTGACATATTTGCAGTCAGAGTAAGAAAAGCAAATATTCATAAGTCTGAATTGCCTCACCTAGTTCTCCCAATTTCATTGCTCCATCAAAGAACACCTAAAAATTGGGAACGGGAAAGCTTATGTACTCATAATTTTTCCATTGGCTTCAGTTGCAAATTATTTTAGTATCTTACAGTTTTCCTAGTTTATGCTGCCAACAAGCAGCCTTTACCTACAAGTAAAATGTGAGCTAAAAGAAGAAGGAAAAGGAGAAGGCATCCACATAGGAGAACCAAAGGAATCGTCTGAGGAGAAATAGGAGGGTAGCATTGTGGAAGGAAACAGTTGAGAAAGGTTCAAGGACAGAGTAGTCAACAGCTCCAAATGCAAGAGTGAAATCAAAAAGAAAGCAGAAGGAAAAATGTGTTTTGGTCTTAGAGATGCTGGCAGTACCATTAAATGTGTCCAGATCCTGCTAAAGTTTTGAGGTAGGAATAATAGGTCATCAAGCCTACATCACAACATAAAACTAGGATTAAGGAGTGGAGTACATGTGAATTAGAATAATAAATGCACAGTAAAGTAGAGCTATTCTTGTAGAAAGCTTAGTGGGAATGAAAAAGAGAAGAGGGCAATAGAAATACACTAGAGTTACTGATTTGTCTAACTCTATCAGTTACATCTTTGTCTAAAACTGTTGTTTAATATCTAGGAAGGAGTTTTAACACCATGTGAACTTAGAGTTATAGGCTCACTCTCAACCTATTGTTACAATTCAAAATGACTCAAATGCATAATAAAAAAGGATAAAACAGCATAAAATAAGTTATTCTTTAAAACACTATACACTTATTTGTTAATCTTTGCTATTTTTGAAAGCAACATGACTTTAGAAAAATGGGAAATATAGGAAAACAAAGAAAAGAATCATTTCACAAATGTTAAAGAAAATAACAATTATGACAATTTTACTATATTGTTTCCCTTGGTTTGTTTTTTTTTTGAATGTAAGTGTAATACATGTGACTATTTACACATACATTGCTAAAAATTCAGACCACACTCTACATATAGCTATGCATAATGCTATTTCATTTGCAATCATATTGTGAGCACTTTTACCACAATGGTAAATTTTTAATGACTGCACTGTTATATTCTATTTCATTGCTCTATTAAAATACTACTTTATATTTCTCTCTTTTTTGATAATTTGGGTTCTCAATATTTCATTATTTCATAACTTTGTGATCACATCTCTGCTTATATATATATCTCAATTATAATTTCTGGTTATCATTTCAAAATAAAATCCTGAAATTAAATTATGAGCTCAAGAATAGTAAAAAATTAAGTTTTTGAAAGATTTATAGTTCTCACACTGGCTGTAGTTATTTTTACTGTCACCAGGATTTAAGTAGGTTCACCTTCTGCATCCTAAAAAGAGAAATATTATTAGTATTGTTATTTAACTCTAAGTATTAGAAGTATTACAGTTGAAAAATAGTAGTGTGTTTCTATTTACAGATTTTTATCATTAAGATGTGTTATATGTACTTATTTGTTATGTGCTATAATTTCTGTCTTGCTTACCTTTTGCTTTTGTGTAATCTCTAGTTAAATCCTCTACCATTTTTTTCCTACTGGGCCATTACATGTTTAATTAAATTTTAGATGTTTTCTGTATTAAGATTTTAATCCATTTTATTTTTTTAATTTTATTATTTATTTATTATTTATTTTACTTTTGGCTGCATTTGATTTTCATTGCTATGCTCGGGCTTTGTCTAGTTGTAGCAAGCAGGCTCTACAACTTTGTTCAGGTGCGTGGGTTTCTCCTGTTGCGGAGCATGGGCTCTAGGTGGGCAGGTTTCAGTAGTTGTCACGCGTGGGCTCAGTAGTTGTGGCTGGGGGGCGCTAGAGCCCCCCCAGAGCACAGGCTCAGTAGCTGTGGCACATGGGCTTAGTTGCTCCACGGCATGTGGGATCTTCCTGGCCAAGGGATCGAACCCATGTCCCCTGCATTGGTAGGCAGATTCTTAACCACTGCGCCACCAGGGAAGCCCCATTGTCTTTTAAATGTGTACCAACCATCCCCTTTTCTATGCAGTATGAATTTTATCATGTCTTTTTATGCATACGGTTTACACTTTTCATGTGGTAGTAGTTTCTGCATCTTTTAAAATTTCTCTAACAGTGTTAGCTATTAATACAGAGGAAGAATCATTAGCAAACATTTACTTCTTATCAAATTTCAAAATCCCCAAAATCAAGGAGCTCCAAAGAAGGATTTTGATTCAACATTTTTAATAGTTAAAACTAATAACTACAAATTACTAGTCTTCTGTTATTTATTGGGCATTTTAAATGTCACAACAGTCCTATGAAGCCAGTACACTTTTATCCATAGGAAACTAATGCTCAGAGTGGAAATAACCCATAAAAGGAACAAGGATATTGGAAAATCAGTTCTCCTCAAAACCAAGGCTTTCAGAGTCTCATCCGAAGACCTTAATCACCCTCTTATACTGATATTATCACGCATGTTGAAACTCATTAGTGATAAAGAATATTCAATCAGGACAGAGTCTAAATTAATTTTAGTTAATGCACTTTAAAAAAATATCAAATGTTACCCAGAAAATGATTTCTTGAAACTTTTCTTATTTTGAACTTTTCCAAAGATTTTGGGGTTCTACATTTCTATAAGAAAATGGTACCTGGGTAAGTTGGACTCTCTCTCTGTCTCCACACACTACACACACACACACACACACACACCCCAAGGAGGCAAATAAAATCCTTTGTTGGCACAATTGTATGCTCTTGCATATAAGGGAAGTCATTTACTAGTGTAAAGGAGGTGCTATGAATAACTACACAGGGGCAGCAATGAACCAAGACTGTCTTGGACAAAGTTGGACATATGGTCACTCTACCCATATTTCCCAATTCTAACTTGAAAAGGAGATTCTACAATTTTCACTTTGTAAGTAAATAGTCAAATAAATATGCTAGACCAGAAAGGCACTTTTGTAAGCCTATAATAGACACAGACAGGTGGTAAGTCTGCAGAAAACAGTTTTACTGGAAGCAGATTTTTTGTACAATGATGATAAAGAAAAACCATGCTAAAGAATATATAAAATAACATATGTGGAATAAAGTAAAGTAACAAGCAGAAGATATCCTCAAATCTTTAAATACTCATATCCATAAGAATAAAAGATGAAAGTGTGTTAAATATCCAACTGAAAAGCTTGGAAAAATAACAAAAGTGAAGGCAAGAAATTATACAGAAAAACGTTGTGTTAGAAAACAAAAATACTGTATAAGAACTAAGAAATAAATAAGCAATACTTCAAGAAAAAATATATAAATTGACAAATCATTTATGGTAAGAAACCTCTCAAATGGCCCCCAATGGTCCCCACGTCCTAGCATTCATAGTCTTGTATAATCACCTAGTCTTGAGTGTAGGCTAGATTTAGTAATTCAATTTTAATGAACTTAGGAGATGACAAGATGGCCTTTCTGAGTTTAGGGTTAAGTATCACTGTGGCTTCATTTTGGGCATACTCTTTCGTGATCTCTAGCATCACTTCTGAAGAAAGCCAGCTGCCACCTGTGAGCTGTTCTGTGGAGAGGCTAACATGACAACGAACTAAGGGAAACCACCAGCCAACTCCCAGGGAAGAACTAAACCCTGCCACCAACCATATGATAAGATTGGAAGCAGATCCTTGTGTAGTCGAGGTTTTAGGTGAGACCACAAACCTCGCCAATATTCTCATTGCAAACTCATGAGACAACTTGTGCCAGGAACACCTACACTTGAGTGATTTCTGATCATAAATATTGTGAAATAGCAAAAGTTTATTGTTTAAGCCATCTCACTTTTGGTTTATAGTTAATAAGCACTATATAACTAACTAATCAAACTAAAAATAAAAGGGGGAAGATAAAGCAAAAGCAAAAAATAAGACATTTCAAGGTCATTATGACTAATGAGAGAGGTAAAAACAAATGAGCAAATTAGTAAGCAAATTAGCAATTAGTAGGATTTTTTTTGGGAGGGGTGGTGGGTGGGCAGGATATGCTAGTGGTACCACTATTTAATGCCTCACTCTAAAGGAAACCTTACCTTCGAATGCTAATACTAGGCATTGTTGCCTTAACTAAATGATCAGGTCTAGCATTACTAGTGGTGGAACAACCTGACATATGCCTCTTGACCTGTTATAACAAAGTACACAGCACCACCCATTATATATTTTTGCCACATGTGTTTCACCTGGATCTTATAAAGCCTTTAAAATAAGTTCCACATTAAAGGAAGTACAAGATATATATAGATGATTGACATGGGCTACTTCCTCTCTGCCCATCCTCAGCCACTACAGAGTATATGTTGGACAGAATTTAATCTCTTTTTTGGAAAATTTCTTTCTTTTTTCAGCAATAGAATGACATTCTAGAGAAGATTAAATCAAGGATTTCTCCAACTACTTATTCTACTTCCTCAGTTTCTATTGAACTTTTGCTATGGAAACACTAAGCATTGGTTTCTAGGTACAACATTTTGTCTTAGATACATTTTTCAAAGGCTGCTGTTTGATTTATATTCAAAATTTGGTAGATTTGGGGCCAATTTGGGGTAATAAGATTTTTTTCTATTAACTTTTTGGCTTTTCACATTCTGATAATGAACAAATACAACTTCTAAAATCCTGAACAAAGTAAACCATTGCCAGTGAGATACAACTCAGTTGGTAATTCCTGGAAGAAACTGATTTCATCCAGAAACTCACAATGCCCCCTGCCACAATGGAGTTTATGAAACTGGGAAGTTTTTTCCTCTTTAACCTTTTTAACTTTAATGTAAAAATTCTGATCTTTTTACTTATAAAGGATCTTAATTTTGGACTATGTTACAGAGCAAATTGTATTCCCTGCAAAACTCATGTATTGAAGCCCTAACCCCCCAAAGCCACTACATTTGGAGAGTGGGCTTAAGGAAGTAATAAAGATTACATTGGGTCACAAGAGTAAGGTTCTAATTCAATATGACTGGTATCTTCATAAGAAGAGGAGGAGACACCAGGGATAGGCCTTCACAGAGAAAAGGCCATGTTAGTGAAACTGTATACCAACCCCAATATCCCTGTATTTTGAAGTAAAAGGCTTTTGCTTTAGTCTCCCAGGCCTCCCCTGAGTCTCAAAAGGCTGTCTCCATAGTTAATGATTAGGAAACGAGAAGATGTGGAAACAAAGAATAGCTGTTGGGCAGAGAAACTGGTAACTGTTTAGACCATAAACCAGCCACACAGCAGACTCACTGAGCTCCCAGTTCCCCAAAAGATAAAAAGCTCTAACACACATTGCTAAGTTGTTTTCTTTACAGGAAGTAGATGCCCTTCAGATGAAAAGTGTTGACCTCAAGCACGTAGACCGCAGGCAGGTTGAAACCAGAAGATCTGAGATGCTTAAAGCTTCACCTTGATGCCGACCAATCTGAGAATGGTGCGTGAGCTGATCATGCCCCTGCAACCCCCTCCCTCACATTGCCTTTAAAAACCCTCCCTGAAAGCCCTCGCGAGGTTTGGGTCTTTTGAGCATTAGCTGCCCCTTATTCTTGCTCAGTGCCTTGCAATAAACTCTGTACTTTCCTTCATCACAACCAGGTGTCAGTAGATTGACTTTACTGCTGTGGGCAAGTGGACCCAAGTTCAGGTTCAGTAACATTAGGACATAGTAACAAGGCATTCATATACAGGCCAAGAAGAGAGACCTCAGGAGAAATCAAATCTGTAGGCACTTTGATCTTGGACTTTCAGCTTGCTAGGAGAAATAAATTTCTGTTCTATCAGCCACCCACTTTGTGATATTCTGTTGTGGCAGACTAGCAAACTAATACAGACTGTACTTTTAAAATCTCTCCCTAGAAAGTTGATATTGAGGTTGATTTATATTGAAATCTTGTATTCCTAATATTATTATCAGAGTATATTTATACTCTCATTCAATCTAATTGCATAGCCTTGGAGAATCTATGTTGGGAAAATATAACAAGCTTTGATTTAGAGTAGCAAATAATAAAAGCCAATGAATTTTCTTTTTTTTTAAGAGAAAGAGAATTCTGGGTTTTTTTGTTTTAAATTTTTATTATTTTTCAGATCTACATGCTTATTATAGAAAATGTGAAAAATATGAGTATAAAGAATTAAAATAACCCATACTCCATTCAAAATAACTATTGTTAATATTTTAATGAATTTCCTCCGGTCTATTTTTTACATATTACTGACATCTTTCAGTAAAAACACATTTAGTCCATGACTTCCACTTATTGTATAAATAAAATGATCCACAGAGATAATTTTCATAACTGTGTAAAATTATATTTTATGCACGTGTAATAACTTGTTAAACCATTCTCCTATTGCACTATATTTAAGTTCCTTCTAAGCTTTCATTTTTGCAAGTGGATCAGGGTCTTGACTATAATTGGGATGTGAAGAAAAATTTAGCTCTTTCATTTTTTTCTCATCTTCCCAAGTTCTATTCTCTGGCTAGTGTGACAAAAAAAAAAAAAAAGTTACCTTTAAAATCTTAGTCCTATCCAATAATCTATACATGTAAGTCTCAGTCTCTCTAAGAAAAATGGTCCATCTTCCACTCCCGTCCAACATGGTGACTGGGGAGCAGAAGGGGAAGGAGCGTGGCTTCTGGGATCCCAGGGCAGGGTTGGGAGGGAGACTCAGGGGGCTTTGTCCATTGTTGACTCAGGTCCCTTCTGAATGTAAAGCCAATGAATTTTCAAATCAAATTTTACTAGCTTGTTTGGAACCCAAATCGTCACTGATGGCATTTCTAGAAGTATCAGCATGGGGCAGCTGTTAGTCATGCATGTGGACTGTCCTGAGAAAACACTTAGCTCCTTCTCTGGAAGCAGCATCCACAACTGTGGTCAAGCAGAAGGCTGATATTCGAGTTAAAATGATTAAAGAATCACAACTTAGTGTAATATTATGGGACAAGAATTTCTTTTCCTTGGCCTTAGGTTTCCACATGGAGGAAGTTCCACCATAGTCACACTGCTAGACTATTTCCATCTCATCACTGACTTCTCTGCAGGAAAAAGTGGCTTGCCTACCTGATTGCTAAGTTTGGGAGTAAATTCTGGGTGTGCCTGGCTCAAAACTTGTCTTTTTTACTTTACCTTAGGTATTATCTTACCTGTATAGGTTAATTATATATGTTTCTGTCTTCCATCTTCTAACTTTTACACACATTTCTTGAAAGGGAAGCCTCTATGGTCCACCTCAGCTTGTGTCTGACTGGATAAGTCTGTCTATTTCTAGGGTGCAATCTTAGCAGGACATTTGGCCATACCCAAGTCAGCCTTGTCCATATAGCATTTCTAGGGGTAAAAAAAGATGATGGTTGCAATTTCATCCGCTGACTTAAGTTTACTTATCAGTTGTTTCTGTCTTGAATGAGAAAGAGGACATCATTACTAGCTTACAGTATTTCAATAATACAAATTAGTGTTCTCCAAAAGAAAGTGCTCCTTTCCCACAGAAATGCAGCATAATCCAATAGGGAGTTTAAAATAATATTAGAATTCCTAGTATTTTTATCTAAAAACTGTGAGAACTACACATTGCTATATTAATACTTAATATGAGGAAAGAGAATTTTATATTTATGAACAATTACTATATGCCAGACACACTTTATGTTCTGGGGAGCCAATGATAAGAGAGACAACCAAAGACCCACCATACAAAAGAGCTGCTTTATGTCAAGGTCTCATGAAACAGGAAAGCAAACAATTGAATATGTAATTTAATATTAGAGAGTGATAAATCAATGAAACTTAACAAGACAGAAAAAGTGGATAGAAGATGATGGAGGTGTGTTGAGAAGGATGCTATCTGGGGAGACCAAATGTAATATTTTAGCAGAGGAAATAAAGAGGTGACTCATGAAAAGAGGTCCTATGCCATGAAAAATCGATGCATGTCTGAGGAAAAAAAAAATGCCAGAACATATGGGGATGGTATGGGATTGGGAGGTGGGAGGAAGGGCAAGCCAGAAGGAGAAGAGCCAGACGGTGATAGGTTTTCTGGCATGGCTGGAATTTTGGACATTAGTCAGTGTGTGATAGGTCATTGGAAGCTTATGAGCAGGTGAGGTAATGACACAATCTGATTTACCTTTTTAAATGATCTCTCTGGCTCCTTCATGGAGAAAAATAAAAATGTATTGAGGAATGTGCTGCTTTTATTTCTAATGCAAACATGTTAAAATGTTTGAAGGCCATTGATCCTAAGTATAAATGAATGTTTCAATTGTCTATACCTGCTCTTATGAAAAACAGAGTAAGTAAGATTTTTTTAATGATGTTCTAGAACTAATATAAAAATAATATCAATAGAAATATCCTGTGCTTTAAGGTCAGACCACACTAGAAACTAGTTCCAATTTGGCCTCTGCCTAATTTTGTGATCTCAGGTAAGTTATTGGAGTTATTGGTGCCTCCATTTCTCTGTCTGCAAAATTACAATAATGATTATCATTATCACCTTGATTGTTTCTGTATGGATAACAGCAGTGCTCATTGCATCTAGTCCAGAGCAGGAAATCAATAACTGTTGTGTCTCATTATTATTGATGGCCAGATATGCTGGAAAAAAAAAAAAAAACAGAATTCAAATAGCGAAAAAACCATCAGCTTAATTTTGTAGAACTCTGCTGAGAATAACCGGAGCTCCAGATTTCCCAACTGGTTAATATAGAAAAGGCAGACGATAAACTGCTAGAAGTAGAATACACATTGACAGAGATAGAGAAACAGTCAAGCCAAGGATAAAGTAAGTAACAAAGATGACAACCATATGGTCATTAATAGATAAGGTTTCCCACCTGTCACTTCCTCTATTTGAAAAAAATCTCTCATTTCATTTCCAGAGAGGCCCTTGGAGACAATAAAGTATCCTTCCCACTCCTGTAACAGATTAATGAATAATTTTATCAAATCATTCAGGATAATTCAAGTCCAAAATTACTTTCAAGTGAAGTAACCATTTAATTGAGGCAAAATTGTTTGGTTTTGCTCCAATTATCCAATTAATTGCTTTCATTTTGCGCTTTACTTTCTGTGTGTTGGCATCAACTCAGTCTTGTAATCCAGTGTTTTCTTTCTTTTTATGCTCCTTTGTGTACAAGTTGGAAGATACAACCTCATTCCTCAATAACTTTGTTCTTTTCCATGTCATTGATTTCTCCCTGTGGATCTAATCGAGCTTAAGCTTGCTTATGTTCATTTGTTTTCTCTTTGTCACTAGCAACCCTGATGCTGTAGTCTTGTTTCTGAGAGTAGTGTGTTTACTGGAGACTTATTGTTGCAGAACAAAGTAAAGAAATAGGCATATGGAAGAGAGAGAGGTTGGGTGGGGTGGCGGGGGCATTCAGATAGAACAGAATGTTACTTAATCAGTAAAAATGAAAGTGAACATTTGGAAATAATCTTTTTTGTTTTTAATGTGGAAAAGAAAATTTAAGTAGGAGAAAAGAAAAGCAAAAACAAGATAGGCCATAGCCAACTGATAAATTCAGTATCTGAAATAAATTCTGCAACATGCTCCATAATCAAATATTATAGTTCTCTAAGTGGTGACCACAGTAATCAGAAAACTTCCAAATTTTCACACAAGATTGCCATGTGTAAACCATGCCTAATGATACCAGTAAAGCCTTTTTTCTATTTGTGTGTGTGTGTGTGTGTGTGTGTGTAACCCATAGAGAAACACAGTTAAGAATATATCTCTCATAGTGACTTGACATGCTTAAATGAATACTTAGATGATTCATTCTATGCGCAATATAATCCTGAAGAACGTCCATAATACATGTTCAGATGAGCATTTCCTGAAATATGTTCTGTGGAATTCTTGTCTCACAAATTGATTCATAAAACTTTTCTCTGTGATTAGCTGGACTTGCAAATTATCCATCTAGATATTTGCTTTAAGCCTTTTTTTCACGTCTTGTTGAAAATGGAGCAGGACCCCTCAGGGTTCTCCTGGCTTCAAAAGCCCTCTGTGTCTCCAGTTTCTCATTTGTAGAAAAAGGCTTCAGTCTCCTAGGTCTTCTCTGAGTTCCAAAGAGCAGACTTAAGCAGTTGCTAATTAGGGAAGAGTGGGATTGCAGAAACAAAGGAAAAGCAGTCAAGCAAAAAACAAGTAATGGTAGATTAAATGATGTATATCTCTGGGTTATTTAGCAAAAACTGAGATCCTCACCCAGCTATAGGAACATGACCACATGCTGACCACAAGCATGTAGACCAGAAGGTTGGAACCAGAGACTGATGATTAAGATTCCAGAAACATCACCCTGTTACCTCACCAACCAATCAGAAGAAAAGGTCTTTAAAAACCTTTCTCTGAAATCCATCAGGGACTTAGGGTCTTTTGAGCATTACTTGTACATTCTCCTTGCTTGGCACCCTGTAACAAATGTTGTAATTTCTGTTACCACAGTCTGGTACCAGGATATTGGATGTGCTGTGCGGTGGATGAATGGACCCAAGTTCAGTTTGGTAACAATTTATAGACATTAGCAAAGACTACAAGGTTTAATTCTTCTGATGCTTATTAGTCACAGAAAATAATACACAGAAAAGCCATTTTTAACAAATGGCTTTTAGTAAATGGCATTATGATACAATGGACACATTATTATCTTTTTGTGGGGGATAGATTTGTTAAACACGTCCTATGTCCCAAGTACATTGCTGGTTCTGTAGATCTTGACGCTCATAAAACTCTTTGATGCCCCAGGCTTCAAAGAGATCACAATCTAGTTAAGAAAAATATTGTTTGTTAGCAATTATGAAGTAATGTGAAGTGATTAGCTATAATGGGAAGATTAAGGAGGAGTGAGCAGGTCTGGGGAGGATAAGGCAAATTAACTTAAAGAAATAATTGTGTTAGTGTAATCAATAAAATATTATAAAGTAGACATAGCTGTATTTAAATGTGACCTATATATTCTGCTACAAACACAAATTGGCAGTTTTTCTACATTCTTGAGATGAACTAAACCACTGTGGAATCATCCCGCTCATTTTGACCATCATAATAAGAGATGCAAATCCCTGCATGGACCTGGAGTCCTTAGGCATTGATGACCATGATGGCTGAAGGGCCCAAATCAGTCCTGCTGTGATCCACTGGAATTTAACTTTCCAGTCTAGGGAAGGGCACAGTTGATCTCATTATAGTGGCTTGCTAGAGAAAGAAGCTGAATTGTGAAATAAACTCATGATGACTATAGTCCTCTCCCTGTGGAGAGATTTGCATCACAAAAACTCCCTCATCACTGATCTTGTCATTATTCATATTGGTAGTGTCAGCAGAGAAAACAAGAGCTGAATGTCTCTGAACAATAAACTTCTGATTTACCTTCGTTTTAGTAACAAGTTGTGTTATGTCCTGGATTAGGGGAAAAAAGTCAGGAATAAATTTTAATAAAAATCACCTATACTGGAAGTTACATTGAGTTTTACGTTTTCCAGCAGAGATTATATGATTTTGTATGAATACGTTTCATACATATATACCGCCCCATGCTTTATTTATTTATCCAGTATCTTCAAGTATAATTTTTAACAATCCCATTGTTTTTCTCTTCTTTACTATGCCCAACTCTAGCATATCATACAAAAAAAATGAATGAAAAGTAGTTGAAAAGAGTAACTTTCTTACATTTCAAATGCTTTAGGGCATAGGCCACCTGATTTAGTAATCATGTCTCCTAGATAGTCAAATATACAGATTCACACAGATATTGAATCTAACTTATGGGAAATGTATTATTTCCATAAAGCCTTTGGCACTAATGTGGTATACTTGCAATAAATGAATCTTTTAAAAATGTTTATATCAGAATCCACTTTTATCTCTTGACTGTTCCTTTCTGGAATTATACATTCAGGGATTGCATACATAAAGAGTCTAGCTCCATACATATCAAAAGAAGTGGTGATCAATTATAGAAAAGAGCAGTGTCTAATGAGATGGCAGGATCACTATAATTTACTAGTGATTACCTTAAAAATGAATATGTGACTACAAGACAAGTGACTTTCAAAAACTGCATTTTCTTAAATGTCAAGAAATTTTCCCCTTAAGAATCATTGGGCAGTTAGTCTTTGCTATCATATTTTTATTAAATTACAGATTTGATTTGACAACGTTTGTTTATCAGAGCAGGTTGAATGTTCCATTAAAACCCTTGGCTCCATGATGATATTTTTATTAAAGTGAACTCTCTATTGCTTTTTTCAGTGCATTTGCTTCTTTTGTAGAAAACATTAGAGCAGGGACTTGTTCATTTCTGTGTGCTTATAAAATAAGCAAGTGTACTTATGTAACAGAATTAGGTATTACAGCACCAGCCGAGAGGTAAAGGTAAGCACTGTTGGTGTGTTTATACTTTATTCCAGTGAAGGGATAACAAAATTTTTCAACAGGATGAAACAGAACAGGTTGCTGTGCATTAAGAAGGTGGTTTGGATTTATGTAATAATAAGCTACCTGCATAAAGGGCCTTGAAAGTTAACAGAAAAAGCAAACTACACAAAATATTTGCCCTTCTGCAACATTAGAAAACTGCAGAACTGATTCCACCATTTAAAATTTTCTGTTACCATGGAATGAAGATTAGATTCTCTATCAACACACGGGTACTGACTCTGCTGACAAGTACTGAATTTTGGAAGTTCGAACGTTAAGAAATTAACAAATAAGAAGATAATGTGTTGAACTGATTATCAGAGCTATTTCATAATCAAAGCTAGGTGAAGGCCAGGCGCCTAGAAGATTAGTGCATGAGTGGAGAGAGCATTGTGCTATGTGTGTTAGAGAAGCAGGGCTAGTGTGTTGGTCATGCTAGGGCAGGATGAGGCTCTGGGCTCCTGTGAGAGCTAGAAATGAAGCTCACTCTCAGGAAGGGAGGAGAGAAGGAAAAGGGGGTTGGAAATACTTTTGCTATGTTATTTGATCAACATAAAACTCACTAAAATATTTACCATAATCCTGAACTGAAAATTGTTTCTCTGTGTGTCTGTGTGCGTGTGTGAGAGAGAGAGAGAGAGAGAGAGAAAGTCTGTCTGCCTGTCTGTCTTTCTCAATATAGCTCTGGTACAAAGCTTTGTAACTGTTTTCTGAAATGGTTTGGTACTACCATGCCAAGAATAGCAGTGTCCTTCATTGAATCTGGTCATGAAAATATAGTATTCTGAAGAGACCAAGACAAACTTAATACTTATTTTAATGCAAAGTAATAGAAATCTTCAGACTATGTTTGGATATCAAAATACAAAGAAATCTTAAATTCTCAATTTGATCATCTCCTCCCGTCATACTTGATTACCTGAGGAAGAGAGAGGGAATTCTTATCAGCTTTCACTCTCCTGATTTGTCTGAGGAATGGCTTCCTATGTTTCAAATATTCGAGCCTCTCATGACTGTGAATCATTTTTTCTTTCCTTTGCCCACTATTGGTGCATCCTCATGTCCTCAACTAAGTATAATGCTCCTTTAAGGACTCTCCATCTGTTGCTTGCACCTAAGCAACTTCACTCTTGTGCCTAAATGACTTTGAGATTAAAGAGAAGTGGCAGGAAATATTTGGGGAGAAACATTTTTTTTCCCCTAGAGCGGACCATTTTTTTGTCCATCAATTAATTTAATTATCCGTGGGTTAATGGATAGAATGATTCTTGTCTCCCATAAGTCAGGGTATGTTATAAGTATGATGAAAAAACAATCTCTTCCTACAAACATACACAGGAATTCTACGGGGAATGTTAAAACCCAATACTTCATAAGTTAAAATATGTGGATTTCTAGGAGTCAAATATGTATATCTCTGAAATGTTATAATGTCATCTAATCTTACTTAAATATGATGTTTTCAACTTCTACAGTTAAAGACAAAAAAGAAATGCATGTGTCTAAGGTTTTCCTCACCATGATACTGCTACAGCCCTAGTTTCTTTATAAATTTGGGATCACTAATATATTTCTGAAATAGCAAAGCATACATCAGAATTCTAGTTATGAAGGAAACCATGTGTTGTCATCTTAAGATACAGATATGCAGCAACAAGTCGAATAATCAGATATTCCATTTGGCCACAACCACAGATTTTGAATGAAACTTATGGACATTTTTGCTGGTCAGCCAACCTTTAATTTTCTTATGATTGAGCATGCACTTTCTAGTCCAAAAGACCTGTATTTATACTAAGGTTTGCTTAGTACTAACTCTATGCTTTTGAATAAATTTTACAACATTTTCTTGTTTCATTTTTCTTACTACAGAAGAGAAATAACACTTACTTACCTGACAGATTTATAGTAACAATTAAATAAAACAACAGTGAGTAGTCCTAGTGTACTGCCTGGCATGGTCTATGCTCAGAACTTGCACTGCCACTTCCCTGGAGCAAGTCACCATAATCACTTGCCAGGCTTACTGCAATATCTCTCTACTTTCAGTTACACTATTTACAGTCTATTATCAACAAAACAGCCAGTGTCATCCTGTGAAATATAATGCCCTCCAATGGCCTCACCTCTCTGGACTCAGGGGAAGCCTGTGCCTACAAATAATAACGTAACAGGTTTCACATGGTATTCTCCACCAGACACACAGCCTTACTCACTCCTCTGACATCATTTTCTACTATTCTCTGTTTGCTCCATTTTAGGAATACTGGACTCCTTGATGTTCTTCAAGTACATCATGTGATCAAAACTATTCTTTTCCTAGATAACTTCATAGTTCATCCTCTTACCTCCCTTTGTTGATTCACTGCAGTTCATACTGGCAACAGCCTCCCCTATATCTTGGTTCTCCTTTTCTAATTCACTGATTATCATTTTCCACAGTTACCACATTTTAAAGAATTTGATGATTTCTGCTATTTATTGTTTACTCACTCCTCTAAGGAAAGCTCCTTGATGACAGAGACTTTAGTCTCCTATCTGCTGACAACAGCATGCCTAAATCATAGTAAACACTCAATAAATATTTATGGAATGAATAAATGATATATATCAATGAAAGAATAAGTAAATGAATGAGTATCATTTCCTTTATCCCCTGCCTTCCCTCCATAAAAAATCCAAAGGTCATTTTTTTCTTATTGATCATCTGGCATTCTTATCTCTGGGTGTTATTGTCTCTGACACAATGCCTATTTCTTTTTCCAGATGTTTGATCTTTTGTGTCTATAGAAATAATTCTAACTGGGATGGCATCCTATTTGAACATGTCAACCAATTCTCTCTCCTCAGAGATCTCCAATCACTTTCCTTCAACTTCCCCAGAAATGATATCCTAACTTCCCAGTTAGAAATCACTATTTTCTGTGAGACCTTCTAATGGGGCAAAAGATATTTAAGCAAAACCAAGAAAATAGCCTGCAGAGTCCAGTATATGCCACTGTACCTGTATTTCAGCACCATTTTCCTAGTCTCTTCAAGTTGTGCCCATATTTTATTGACATATGTAACTATCTGTCTTTTTATGAATTGGCTGTTCCCCTCTCTGGGATTTCTAGCTCGCATGAGTCCCTTAATATATAAATTTTGATGCAGTGAATAACTAAATACATTATTTAAATATAGCTTTTTTTTCCAATATTTACTTCTTAATTCTTAGGAAAACAGTTTTGGTTCTAATTATGTACTCCCAATCCTTTACTTCAACAAGAATTCCCATCCTTGTAACCAAATTATCTTACTATATTGCCACATTCAGTGATTTCACCTGTCTTTACCACTAACTTCTTCACTTTTGGAGCCATCAGTATCTTCCTGCTGTGATGAAAAGAGCTTCAGTATGCTTACTTTGTATATCAAAGGATTTCATTCATGTCCCTTAGTTATCTCAGTTCTTATACCACAGCAGACTTTCAAACTTACTTGACTAAGTCTTACTATTAGTCAAATTCAGACTCAATTCAGTGTTTTTCAATTTTTCACCCTGCATCTTCTAGGATATTCTAGGAGTTTCGCTTTATTTCCAAAACACATAAGATCCATCATGATTGAAGTCTCACAAATGTTATCTTGTTTTTATTGAATTTTTTGTTTTCTGAGCAGCTTTAAATTCACAGCAGTATTGAACAGAAGGTACAGAGATTTCCTATATTCCCTGCCTTCACACATACATAGCCTACCCCAAGTCAACACTCCCCACCAGAATAGGACATCCATTATAATTTATGAATCTCCATTGATACGTCAAACCAGGACTCTCCAAGATATTTTTTTCTCTTTTTCACAATTACATTTAAATCTCTTCCTCAGTGATATATTTCCTGACCTGTATCTTAGTGTATGTGCGTGTATATATGTGTATGAATAAGTGCATAGCAGTATATGTGTACTCATGAATATTATATGTGTGTAATATATGTATATATAATGAAATATTAAACTCAATACTGTGAATTAAAATTTGAAATGTTATTTTGAATAATTTTAGAGCTATCTCTTTAAATAAGGCAGAATTTAAAGTAGGTGTTTTTGCAGAATTTGGCTTTCACTTAAGGAAACTTCCATAGAAAGAAAAATGCAGTTCTATCATCTTAAATTTCCAAGTGCAGTGGTGAGTGAAGAAAGATATTCTCTCTCAACATTACATTCATTTATTAGTAAAAGGACTGTAAGTACATGTGATGGTATGCATCTGGCCCCAGCTTATGTGATAATGCTTCAGGGTATTTGCCACTTAATTTTACCATAAGACCAGTTTGATTCCAGGGAAACCTTCTGTAGATATGTAAAGTAACCTTCTGTCTCTCATAAATCATAATTTATGTTCCTTATGTGTGAACAGAAGGTGTAGGTAAACAAACCGATTTGTGGAAGTTAGCTATTTCTCCAAATGTTCAACCTCCTCAGAATCCCTTTAATTTAGCTTTTATTGATCTCTCTTTTAGTCCTGGATATTTTTGTTTCTCTGACAAAGTAACCATATACATAGTTGTATATGTCACTGCCTCCGTTTCTTACCAGATTCTCTGTTTTTTTGTTGTTCTTGTTTGTGTGTTTGTTTTGTTTTTCTTTAATATCTGGGGAATATATATATATTTAATATGTATATAGTATATATATAATCAGTCACTATACGCTATTTATTAGACTCTTTCAAACTTTCTCTTGCTACTTATTTCAGTTATCTATATTTGCACTCTAAACATCGTGAGTTAAAACTAACAAAATCAGTCATATGATTCCGAAGTTTCACAATTGGAGCAGGGCTTGGTGGGGACAACCTAGGTTTACTTTTTTGTATCATAAGCTGAGCAGCTCAGGTAGAACTAGAACATTCTTTACCTTCACTTCCAAGATGACTTACACTCTTCTGACAATTTGGTGCTGGCTGTCAGATGGAAGCCAAGCTGAAGGTTGTCGTCTGGGACCTTGATTCTCCTCCAAGTAGATTTCTCCACATAGTGGCTTGTGCTCTCTGATAGTATGACAGCTGGCTACAATAAAGCGACTTCTAAGAGTCAGTATTCCAAGAAGCAAAAAGCAGACATTTCCAATCACTTTAAAAGCTTGGTTTGACTGTCGTAAGGTCACATTTGATATGTTCTGTTGGTAGTCACAGGATCAGCCTGAATTCAAGGGATGGAAAATAAACACAAATCCATCTCTCAGAATGAGAGTGGTAACTTAATGGCCATCTTTATTCCATCTCACTGCCCAAGATCCACATCACAGATCATAGGTTCACCTCCTTATCTCGCCACAAACACTTGCTTCCTGATTAATTGCTATCTGAGTCCTCCGCTTTGGACTCCTGAATATTATCTAGATATCATGTCACATTTTTGCTAAAATTATTTGCTTTGTTTTCTCACTGTCTCCTTCTTTCTATCAAAACAGGAAATATTCTTCCTCCTCATCTGCCTTATATGTATGTGCTTTTTTTTCTCTGTCACCTCTTTGCATAACTTGTCACATTAATAATCTCTCCATTTTCCATCACTAACCATCTCTTTGGGCTCATCTGCCTTTTTTTTCACTAGTTTGCTTGGTTCTACTATGTCATATTTTTTAAAAGAATAACTTTCTGTAAATCTGCCACCCTATCAAACTAACAACCACTATTTCACTTTTACTAGAACATTTCAGTGACAGTAATAATAATAATAACCAACAGCAATTGAATGCTAATTGTATGTGAAGAACTGTGTTAATGGCTGTATTTGAATTGTATTATAATTTAATATTGAGAAGAGCCTTATATACCCATGCCATTATTTTTTCTCTTTAAAGGGGAGTAAACTGGAGATCAGTAAGTCAGTGAGTCTAAGTGCTTAGTTTAAGAGCCTACAATGAGTAGTACAGACATTTTCACGATGTTGATTCTTCCAATCCAGGAACATGGTATGTCCCTCCATCTGTTTGTGTCATCTTTGATTTCTTTCATCAATGTCTTAAAGTTTTCTGCATACAGATCTTTTGCCTCCTTAGGCAGGTTTATTCCTAGGTATTTTATTCTTTTTGTTGCAGTGGTGAATGGGAGAGTTTCCTTAATTTCTCTTTCTGCTCTTCCATTGTTAGTGTATAGGAATGCAAGAGATTTCTGTGCATTAATTTTATATCCTGCTACTTTACTAAACTCATCAATTAGTGCTAGCAGTTTTCTGGTAGAGTCTTTCGGGTTTTCTATATATAATATCATGTCATCTGCAAAGAGTGACAATTTTACTTCTTCTTTTCCAATTTGGATTCCTTTTATTTCTTTGTCTTCTCTGATTGCTGTGGCTAAAATTTCCAAAATTATGTTGAATAATAGTGGTGAGAGTGGACACCCAATATCTGTACTACCCAAAGCAATTTACAGATTCAATGCAATCCCGATCAAATTACCAATGGCATTTTTCACAGAACTAGAGCAAGAAATCTTACGATTTGTATGGAAACGCAAAAGACCCCGAATAGCCAAAGCAATCTTGAGAAGGAAAAATGGAGTTGGTGGAATCAGGCTTCCTGAATTCAAACTATACTACAAGGCCATAGTGATCAAGACAGTATGGTACTGGCACAAAAATAGAAAGGACGATCAATGGAATAGAATAGAGAACTCAGAAGTAAGCCCAAACACATATGGTCACCTTATCTTTGACAAAGGAGCCACGAGTATACAATGGAAAAAAGACAGCCTCTTCAAGAAGTGGTGCTGGGAAAATTGGACAGCAACATGTAAAAGAATGAAATGAGAACACTTCCTAACACCATACACAAAAATAAACTCCAAATGGATTAAAGACCTACATGTAAGGCCAGACACTATCAAACTCCTAGAGGAAAACATAGGCAGAACACTCTATGACATCCATCAAAGCAAAATCCTTTTTGACCCACCTCCTAGAATCATGGACATAAAATCAAGAATAAACAAATGGGACCTCATGAAACTTAAAAGCTTTTGCACAGCAAAAGAAACCATAAACAAGACTAAAAGGCAACCCTCAGAATGGGAAAAAATAATTGCCTATGAAACAACGGACAAAGGATTAACCTCCAAAATATACAAGCAGCTCATGAAGCTTCATACCAAAAAAGCAAATAACCTAATCCACAAATGGGCAGAAGACCTAAACAGACATTTCTCCAAAGAAGACATACAGATGGCCAACAAACACATGAAAAGATGCTCCACATCACTAATCATCAGAGAAATGCAAGTCAAAGCCACAATGAGGTATCACCTCACACCAATCAGAATGGCCATCATCACAAAATCTGGAAACAACAAATGTTGGAGAGGGTGTGGAGAAAAGGGAACTCTCCTGCACTGTTGGTGGGACTGTAAGTTGATCCAGCCACTATGGAAAACAATTTGGAGGTTCCTTAAAAAACTACAAATAGAACTACCATATGATCCAGTCATCCCACTCCTGGGCATATACCCAAAGAAAACCATAATCCCAAAAGAAACTTGTACCATCATGTTTATTGCAGCACTATTTACAATAGCCAGGACATGGAAGCAACCTAAATGCCCATCAACAAATGAATGGATAGAGAAGATGTGGCATATATATACAATGGAATATTACTCAGCTATAAAAAGGGATGAGATGGAGCTATATGTAATGAGGTGGATAGAACTACAGTCTGTCATACAGAGTGAAGTAAGTCAGAAAGAGAAGGACAAATATTGTATGCTAACTCACATATACGGAATCTAAAAATGGTACTGATGAACTCAGTGACAAGAACAAGGATGCAGATACAGAGAATGGACTGGAGAACTCGAGGTATGGGAGGGGGCAGGGGGTGAAGGGGAAACTGAGACAAAGTGTGAGAGTAGCACAGACATATATATACTACCAACTGTAAAATAGTCAGTGGGAAGTTGTTGTATAACAAAGGGAGTCCAACTCGAGGATGGAAGATGCCTTAGAGGACTGGGGTGGGGAGGGTGGGGGGGACTCGAGGTGGGGGGGAGTCAAGGAAGGGAGGGAATACGGGGATATGTGTATAAAAACAGATGATTGAACCTGGTGTACCCCCCAAAAAATAAAAAATTAAAAAAAAAAAAGAGCCTACAATGAGTAAGTGACAGAACAAATATTAGAACTCTATTTTCTATGAGGCCATATATACATATAGTATATGTATATGCTCTTGTAAGATAGTATACACTCACTGCCTTTACTTCTTAACTGGCATTGATATATTAACATTCCCAAGTATTTTAAAAAGAGAAGAAACCTTAGTTATTTGTAACTTGTTGAATGCTTCAGTTTTTATGTTTATATGTCTTTCCGTTCATCTACCTATCTCTAAAAACATAGTATATATAATATTAAATACTTATATATCTAATAAATATCATTTTATAACAGGTTTTGATTACAGTAAATTAAATTTACTTTTCTTTAGCTATATAAATGGCAATTACAAATGAAAAACAATGGATTCTTTTGAATACTTCAAGCAATACATACACCAATATATATTTACATAACATGCTGAATGAGCAGGTCCCACAGAGTAAAATTAGAACACAAGGTTATTTCCTACCCACCCCACTTCACCTCCTCCTTCATCTTGACTATTATGTTTGATTGGTCTATTTTTACCCCAGTACCACATTTCCATAAATCTTTAGAATTTTCTTATTAATAATCACAAAAATATTCTAGGCTATTATTAGACTAAGAATAACTTTATAGATCAATTTGGCAAAAATTTCTCTCTTTACATTAGTGAATTTCAGAGTTAATGAATATAGTATATCTTATCATTTATTTAGGTCTTTAATTTTTCTCAATAATAGCTTATAAACCTCTAGAGAGATTTTACATTTTTATCAGACTTATTCATGGGCATTTGGTGTTTTCACTGCTATTATAATAAAAATGTATTAAATTTACTTTTCTATTGATCTCTTGCTTCTATATCAAACTTGTTTATTGATATTATTTATTGAATTTAATGTTACTTAGATTCCTTGAATGTATTAGACATATGCTGAAAATTACTTGATTTTACTTATAATAAGAGTTTTAAAGTTTTATTTTTCCTATCTTCACTTTTAAAATTTATCTTTTTCTTACTTCACTCTCTATGACTTAAAGGAGAACATTAAATAAAAATAGTAAGACAGGCATCCCTGCCCTAGCTTAATCTCAGTGGGAAAGCTTACAATATTTTGCTGTTAAATATAAAGACTTCTATAATTTATTATAGATTTTATTTATCAGATTATTAACTTCTTTATTTTACTAAATGATTTTATGAAAATAGGTTTTGAATTTTATCATGTACTTTACTGCATCTGTTGAGGTAAACATAATATTTATTTATTGTATTAACATGGTGAATCACATTGATTTTCATAGGGTAAATCAGCTTTGTATGCTTTTAGGAAACTCACTTTTATTATCATTTTTACATGTTGCTCGATTAGTTTTACTATTATTGTGTTTAGCATTTTCCATTCATGTTCAAGAAAAGAATTAGCCTGTGATCTTGTTGTCATCTACTGTTATTATCAAAGATATATTTCCTAATAAAACAAGCAGGGAAGCATTCCTATATTTCTGCTCTGTAACAATTTTGATACTATCTGTTCTCTTCTTCAAATATTTGTGAATGAAATTATTAGTGATGCCATGTGAGTCTGTATTGTTCTTTGTAAAAAAATTAATCATAATGTTTCATAAGTTATATTACTACTAAGATATTTTCATTCTACTTCTCTCAAATTTCATTAAATGATATTTTATAGAAATTTGTTCCCTTAATCTAAATTATCAAATATAACAACAAAATATTTTCTTAGTTTTGTTTTTTAATGTGTTTGAGATCCATGTTATTGCCCGTTTTATTCTTTATACTGGTACTTTGTGACTTATCACCTTTTGCTGTTATGCTTTCACAGTTATTTTCAATTGTGTTAGTTTTTCCATAGAGTCAAATTTTGCTTTATTGATTTTGCCTACAGTATGTTTGTTCTCTATCTCACTGATTGCTATTCTTATTTTATTATGGCTTTTTTCTTTGATTTAAATTTTCTGTTCTTTCTGGGATGAGCACTTAGGTAATAGATTTTCAACCTTTTTCTCTTTTAATATATACATTTAGGGCTAATCTTTTAGTATGCCATATTTTCATAATAATTAATTTATAATTAGTGTAACATATATTTCGATTTCTTCCATAACCTATGGTTTATTTAAAGATACATCGCTTCATTTCTAAATAAATTTTATTTAAAACCATTTTTAAATTTATGTTTTTTATTAATTTTGTTGTGACCACAAAAATACTTTGAATGATTTTAATCCCTTTAAATCTGTTGAATATATGCTCTTTTAAATTGTCAATTTTGGTAAATATTTCATATTCTTTCATTGTTAGGTGAAGTTTTCTGTTCAGTTAATTTTGTTAATTGTTGTTTAATCCATATAACTTTGATTTTTTTAAGATAAGATTTTTTTTAAGATGTATGTTAATGATGTCTCCTCATTATGACGGTAGATTTTCAGTTACTCCTTTTCAATACTGTCATTCTTTTCTCCTCATATTTTCTGTTTTGTTATTTGGCAATATTGTATCTTCTGTCTTTGTTATTTGGTACATACAAACTTACAGTTGTTTTATCATTTAGGTGGCTTGAACATTTTATCATTTTAAAACACACTAATTCCTCTACTACTATTTGTTGCCTTAAAGTTTATATCATATGATATTAGTATAATCACATAGTCTCTGAGAACAACCCCTGAAATAAAGTATACTTGCTTTTGGGCAATAACACCATTCTGAATTTTTCTTTCTCTAGGGTATAGAATGAGCCACTTTCCTAAAATCTGTTTTCTTTTGTAAGGGAATATTCTTAGACACACATATCTGGTCTTGGAGCATGCAAAGATGTTGCCACTGCTATTGAGCTAAGGGAAAAAAAAAAGATTCTTTGGGATCTTTTGAAATATCATGGAAACAAATAATACTTTTCCTTATTTAACTTAATAATTTTACTTTTCCACTTTGAGGTCTCATCTGTCAGCAAGACTTAATAAGAATGTTACTCACTTCATGTTTGCTATTGGTTTCTCAAAATATATGAATTAAGCAACTCTAATGGCTCTTTTTTAAATGTTTTCTTTAATTTAAATGCTTCAAAGACACTGTCAATCAGCAAAGCCAAAACAAAACAAAACAAAGCCTTTATTTGATTTGATGACATTCCATTATACCTATTTGCACAATGGAAAAAGTATAATGGAGAAATCCTTACATCTTTTGTCTTTCCAGTCTTTGAGTCACTTACACTGGGTTTTTTGTTTATTTGTTTATTTATGCTTTGACCTCATCTCTCTGTTTTTTTCAATCTCCATCCTTTCTCTTCTAATTATTTTCTGTACTTGTACTCTCTTCTCTATATAAATGATTTCCAACTCTTGTCTTGACCTCACATGAGCTATTCCCATACTTTAAATTGTTATTCAGACTATTTTACATGGAAGTATGTTCTAGGAGACCTCTAACCAGTTTATAGACCTAAAAATCATTGTTTAAAATTTATTATATATCTATTTTTTTCTCTCTAGGGGACATGCATATAAATTCCACCTATTATCTATTATTCTTTTATAATATCCTTTAAGAACTAGACATATCTTTCTCAAAAATATAAATCCACACTTTTCGAGCAATTGGAGAATGTGATGCTTCTAGAGGAAGATCTTCTAATATGACAAGGTCACTTTTAAAAATATGTCAGAATGTTTGTTAATGTTGTCACCAAAGAACAGAGAAGTTCCACTAACAGCTTCTTTGAATGAGATAGTGGGGTTATGACTGAGTGTTCTCACAGCAAATTATGTCTGTCTCAGGAGAGTGTATAAAAATTCTGGAACTCTACCTTTGATGTGCACTAGGGTTTGCATACAAAAACACTTATGTTTACTTTGAAGTAAACATCAGGGCCAGAATTGCTCAAATATATAAAAAAATGGCACCATGAATATAGGAGCAGAAATGTAATATCTTAGTTTAGTGGAATTTCCACCATATCCATATTGTTTATCCAATATGAACTTAAATTAGACTAATTTTAGAGACAGAAATAACCCCTAACTTCAGTAAATGTTATGATCAATATAGAAAATAAGGATAGTAAGAATATGAGAATAAGTTCTCCACTTCGGGTCTCTACATCTGTTCTTCATTTGTTTTCCTAATCACTGTCCATCATTCCTCAATTATTAAGAGTGTCACGCATTTAAACACCCTATCATATACAATGTATTAAGTTTATATCAGAATTTTGTTTTCAGTACCTTTCATATTTTATCTTTTATTTCTCTTCCTATTTATCACCATTATTTTGTCCCTTTATTCTTCAAGACTAGGGAAATGGCAAAAGCTTCTCAGCCGGCACTATGGATTTCAGGTTCTGGAATATCTCTCACTTAAACGTATCCTACATTATTGTTCTATTGCATTACTCTTCCTAAAGCAAAACTTGGATCACATTATTCTTCTTAAAATCTTCACTTACTCTTGGTCCACCTCAATGAAAAAAAAAAAAAAGAGAGAAGAAAATCAACTACTTCAGATGATTATAGTAAAAGATTCTCTCTCTACATTTATACTATATGCAGGCCATATCCAAACATTGTCTGAATAATTACGTGTACTGGTGTGTGCTTATTTGTACTATATTCCTATATCCAATCAGGGACACATAAGCATGCCTCTGAGATAGTGTGGGTTCAGTTCCAGACCACCACAATAAAGCAAATATCACAATAAAGTGAGTCACATGAATTTTTTGTTTCCCAATACATATAAAAGTTATGTTTACACTATACTGTAGTCATCAAGTGTAGAATAGCATGATGTCCAAAAAACAATGTATGTATTTTAATTTAAAAAAATACTTTATTGCTAAAAATTCTAACCATCATCTGACAAAGCAGGGTGACTACAAGCCTTTAATTCGTAAAAGACACAATATCTGTGAAGTACAATGAAATGAAGCATAGTAAAATAAAGTACACCTATAATGCCCATTGTACCTTTATTCATTCATTGAGTTCAATAGATACCAAATAAAAGCTCAAGTCAATAAATCTTCACTCAGGCAACTTACCACACTTACCTAGCCTTCCAATATACCAGTCCCCAACCACAATGACAACCATTGGACTGAGGTATATTCAGACACAGGAATTTTTAAAACCTCTCATTCTTTCTCATATGCCTCATCTTCAAAAATCTCTGGCCTAGGAGATGTAAATAACTATGCTAATTGTTTAAGAATGTACAAATAGAGAAGAGAGAGAGGGTTCATCTTTAAGATGTTTACTGTTATTGTGAGGGTCACCATTTTTAGGCTTCAGAGTAAGACCAACAGGGATTTAATCCCTAGCCTCATCACTGGCTCTAGCCCTAGCAATTTGCTTAATACCTCTTAAGCTTTAGTTTTCTGATTTAAAAAATTGAGATAAAATCGTGTTTGCTTGAGTAAACAAGTTTGTGCATAAAAAGCTTGTAGCAGGTTTCTTGGCCCTTAGTAAACACTTAATATAACACAATATTGTTACTGACAATAACACAAACTCACAGACAACTGTTTTACACAGCAGTATAAGAATCCCAGAAGAGGTGAAAGTAAACTCTTAAATTTTTCAGAAGGGAGCTTGCTATTTTACAGTAAGAAATTCAGGTAAGTGTCAAGCAATGGGTGTTCACATTATGGTAAAAATTAGTCCTATATGGGAAAGAGAATGAAGAATATTTCCAAGAGAAAGAACAACACAGGCAAAAGAGTGGGATTATAAAATGCAAGGTTTGTGCAGTAATTATTAAAAAGTACAGTTAGAATGCATTAGAACAATAGCTTAAGAAGATTAATAGGAGTTAATTTTTTTTAAGTTTGAATACAGGATTTAATGGACCTCTAATATAGGGTTGGCCAAGAAGTTTGTTGGATTTTTCTATGTTATGGAAAAACCCAAATGAACCTTTTGGCCAACCCAATACAAGTGTGTCTTTTGTTCATTGTGACGCTGCGGGTTTTGAGTACATGGTTGACATCAGGAAAATACGTTCAGGGAGCCTCACTTTTCAGTTGCAGAGTGAGTAGTTTGGATAGAAAGTATTACCTCAATTAACAGACAAAAAAAAATGAAGACCTGGTTCATGGAATTATGCAGATTAAATACATGGTCAATCTTTAATGTGTCAATAGGAGATAATATGTTCAATTTTATTCATCTGTTTTATTTAAAGCAAAAACACCAAAGCAGAATTACTATATCTTAGTTAGCTCATGGTTCTCCGGTTACCAACATGCCAATAGTAGAATAATCAGATATATAACACCCCTCCAACAACAACCAAAACATTTTCTTTTACCGATGTGACCTCCTTTGAGAGCAGGTGGAGGAGACACAGCTCAGTGCATGGAATGTAATCACTGCCGTGTTGATTGCACACATGAACCACCCAGATGCTAGTGCCAGTTGCCTCTGCATGGAGGACCAGTTGCTGCTTATTATCACCTTTTCATTTCTTCTTGTGTAACTGAACCAACCCTCCTCATAAAATCAAGCAAGAGCCAGCTCATGTCATCATGTTTTTCCCAAGTAACTTCAGTTACATTATTTCCATAGATTAGAAACAAAATTTGCTTTTCCTTTCCACAGACTGCAAGCTCTGCTTATTTATCACCAGCATTATTTGATAAGTAACAAAGAAATGAACATAGACATCAGGCTATTTTTCTGCTTTTTCCTGTCATTTTCAATACTGCACTGAGGTTGATTTTTCAGTTATTGTAATGATGTGAGATTATGCAAATTATGACAGTGCATTGACACTGCATTTATTCAAGGACCTATAGTCAAATATAAGAAGCAACAGTTAATAGAAGTTTTTAGACCTAAAAGATACACCCAAAATCACCTTGTTCACCAAACACATTTTAGGCTGTGCACATAACCAGGAATCAATTTAATCAGCTTTCCAAACCTTTGGGAAGAGTAAAGCATGAGTTTTGCAAGGGCTATAATGTAGAAGCTGGGCTGTGACCTGATTCCATTCAGAGTTCTTATCAGTTGCTAAGGCATAGAATTATAATTGGTACTTTCCTTCATCCAGAAGATAATGGAGTAAAGAGGAAATGGTACTGGTAAAATTTTGTTTGAGAAAAAAGAAAGCAAGGGTGTGGGGGTGGGGAGAGAAATTAAGTTTATTTCCTCAATTAATAAATGAGATTTTTTAAAAAGCCAGCCTTCATCAAATATTTGCATGGCTTGTAATCAAGCATGGAGCACACTTCTCTACAGGGTTCTAGGCTTCCCAGTTAACTGTCATGGCCTAAAAATTTTTATTTATCACACATTATGGAATGTCTATCTCCTCCAAACATCACATTTTTAATAATTCAAAGGGTGAAGACACAAAGTAAGAAATAAGACCTGAATATCACCATGGTCTTCAGGCTTTACAGGATCAGTCTTCTATCCCAGGTACAATAACCCTAACCCTGGTGACAGAACCTCAAATCCCATCTTCACATGCCCAAGCCAGATGGCGGAAAAAAAACACGCAAACTGAATACATGGCACAATAGAATTCAGTTCAGAGATACCCTCCAATCCCCTTAAAAAGACAATAATTTATAGAGAGTGGACTTGAGGACACTGAGGGGTGGGGAGGGGAAGCTGGGAAGAAGTGAGAGAGTAGCATTAACATATATACACTACCAAATGTAAAATAGATAGCTAATGGGAAGCTGCTGCATAACACAGGGAGATCAACTCAGTGATTGGTGATGATCTAGAGGGGTGAGATAGGAAGTGTGGGAGGGAGTTGCAGGAGGGAGGGGATATGGGGATATATGTATAAATACAGCTGATTCACTTTGTTGTACAGCAGAAACTGGCACAACAGTGTAAAGCAATTATATTCCAATAAAGATCTGAAAAAAAGATGATAATTTATCATTACATTACTTTTATTTTATGTAATGTTTCTTTCTTTCTGTCATACCCATGACTTTTATGTCAGTAATTTTGGTTTAAATTATTTGGCCAAAGTTTAGTTTAAAATAGTTTTAGTTATTATAAAACAACAACAAAAAGAGACTTTACTTTCACACAACAACAACAACAAAATCTATTATCAAATTTTAATATTTTTTAGGGTAAAAAATATCTGAAAATACTTTGAAAATACAGTGAGATTTTTGTTATTTATTTATTTGTTTTTAGAGATTCCAAAGACTCCAAAGCAGTTTATTAGACAGAATTCAAAGTCTATGGATGTATGTACCCCAACACAGAATGAATTCCTCAAACAGGAGATCATGAAATAAATAGGTAAGAAAGTAGTTACAGTAAAAGAGCAATCTCTTCATTCCAGGGTAAACTCCAATGATAAATTTATTTTCATAATATATTGACAGTCGTTAATAAAATTTTTGAACCACAAGAATGTAGTGAAGATAGAGTAGAATAGTATAGGATTATAAAATAATGATTATGCCTAGCAGGAGAGGAAAAGAAGGGCCAGATGTTAAATTAGGAAGTACAGAAAAGCTTTACTGAGATATGGTCTGTCTTAAAGGGTAATTTCCTATTAAATTTTCCATGGACATGATTTTCAACCAGTCAACCGATATCAATTACTTACTGCACAACTATGATATGCAAACGTTATGATATACAATGCACAGGTATACAAAGTTGAATTTAAAAAAATATTTCTATCTTAAAAAGTACTTATTCTCACTAACGCAGATGTTATCACTCCATCTCGTGTCCTATAATTTCAACTTGTGAACTTTTAATTTGACTTTATAATTTTTATTGAAGTTCTTTCCCTACCAGTCTGGATTAACAGAAAAACAGGTGTGTTAAAATAAGCACAGAAATTATCATGAAACAATAATGGCTCTAGAGTCAAACAAACCTTTGTAATGAATCAACAAAATTCTACTAGAAAATTATGAGGTATTTGATTTGAAAATATGAAGCAGAGCTCAGAAGAGGCAGATGATTCAATTTATGGATATATTTTATTATATTACATTTGAAAGTGAAAGGATACGAATATTTTAGGTTTCCTCTCTGGGAAGGAAGTTGCGTACGTATTTTTATTGCCTATACAATCTTTGCTGACAAGGGCTATTCTATTTCAATTTTTTTTTTCAAATAGTATTTTGTTTTGTTTTTTTCTCCTCTTAAAAAGTTTTCTTGGGACCTCCCTAGTGGTCCAGTGGTGAAGACTTCTCCTTCCAATGCAGATCGAACAGGAGCTTGTTCGATCCCTAGCTGGGGAGCTAAGATCCCACATGCCTCGCGGCCAAAAAACCAAAACACTAAACAGAAGCAATATTGTAACAAATTCAATAAAAACTTTAAAAATGGTCCATATCAAAAAAATTCTTAAAAAAATAAAAACTTTTCCTTAGGTATGATGGAAGATATTTAATATTTAATATTTAAATATGATGATATTTAATATGAAATGCAATAAATATGTTGAGCAGAAAAATCCAGCTGTGGAGCTTTATCCAGTGACAGTGATAGTGTCTGAGGACCTTTGCTCCCTTATATGCAGCTTGTGGTGGGTAGAATGATACATGGCCTCTGACTTGATGTCAAGCCATTTTGTTTCAGCTTGGTCATAGACTCTTTCAGTATTAATTGCATACCCTTCAGCAACTTTGCTGCAGATCATACAGTTGTGAGATGTTTGTCTCTTTTAAGATGTTTCTTTTTTGTCCTGTTTATTTGATTTTTAAGTATAAGCTTAGACTCTGATCAGGAAAAGAGGAAATCTGACTTTGTGGTAGAATTTACGTTCTTTCTGTTGATCTCATCGATCATGCTAAGTAGAACATGTCTGAACATTTATCTTAAGGCTTGTGAACCTAGAGATAACATAAAATCCAGGAGCTTCCATAGCAGGTGGTGAGAGCAACTCTGTTGGCAGAAAAATCCAGAATTATTTTAAGCATCTACATAGTTCTAGGGAATACATAGGAAAACATAAAGTCTATGACACAGACAGAAGAATAAACTGATTATTTCACTGAGTCAAACCAAATTTAGTTCTGTAAAAGTCTTAAGTATCAATATTACCCTTAATTACACACACACACACACACACACACTCAAGAACTCTGTCAATATTTTCTCTTTTAAGTTGAGCTTTCCCAGCCAATTTGGCCAAATTCTGATGGTGTTTTGGGGGAAAGTGGGAGGGAGACAGTGAAAAGAGAGAAAATGCTTGACATATCGATTTACCTGAAGTTTTTTAAAAATCACCTTGAAGAACCTATACATTTTTCACAGTTATCATGAGCTTTCATAATATCCTGATGCTGCAACAATTTCTTAACTTTTTATTTTACGTGAACTCTCATGTAATGAAAAGGATCGTCTGGATAAGAAGGAAATTATAATGGATTACTGTCTTGAATATTTCTAATGATGTCAGCAACCCATTGAGAAGAAAATTTTCCAAGATGATTTATAGGCCACTCCAACATAAAGTTCTTAACTCTTCATAATGGCTTCAAGGTTTGTATCATTTGTAGAACCCTGTAATCCAATATATTGGGCACACCTATACTCTAATACTGAAGGCTAATGACTTAGACACAATGTGCCAATAACATCCGTAGCAGCATGAATTAATTTTTCAACTGCTTAATGAATTGTTAATTTAACAGTGGCCATTAACTCAGACTCAAAAATGGATATTTTATTGGTAAAAAATGCTCTGTAGAAAGCTTAATGTTTCCTATCATAAAAACAAAAAAATTACAACTCTACATACAAATTGTTATATAATTTAAGAAATGTTTTCAAATAATTAATTTCATTTTTTTCTAATTGAGTTTTAGATATCGAAGTGTACAAATCTTAGGTGTACAGATTAATAAATTTGTACATGCATATATACATCCAGGCAAGCAAAATCTAAATCAAGTTTAGAATGCTATCAACCACCTAGAAAACTACTTTATATTATCTTTTAAATAGATAAAGTCCCAAAGATAATAAGACATGTTTGATCTTTATTCACTTATTGAAGACTTGATTGTTTTAAGTTTTTGGCACAAAACTGTTATAATGATTTGCATGCAGGTTTTTTGTGGACCTGAGAATTCAAATTAGTTGGGTAAATGCTTAGGAGCACAATTTCTGGATCATATGGCAAGATTATATTTAGTTTTGTAAGAAAGTTCCACTCTATTTTTCAAAGCTGTACCATTTAGCATTCCCATCAGCAATGAATGAGAGCTTCTGTCTCTCCACAGCCTTACCAGTAATTGGTATTGTCAGGTTTGTGTGTTTGGTTTTTAAGCCATTTTGACATCTTATCATTTTGTTTTGTGTTTTACTTGGAACATTTATGTCCTAATTTTCATTCCGTATATGTTGAAAGGCTATGTCTGACAAGTGCAAAAACAGAATATCAAAAAGTAAAGAAAAGTGTACCTTCTCGTAAAATGAGTGATTAAAGGATAGGGTCTGAACCTGAGGCTATGCTGTTGCTCCCACATCGAGTTACAAACTAAGCATAATCTCCACTTAGAAATATAGAAATCAGTTTTCTCCTACATCCTAACTAATAAAATCATATAGATGCCAGGAGGCTAGACTAGTTGCTAGAGGAGTTTCTGTTTGGTGAACAAGATAAGATGTCTCTAGGGTTAAAAACCTCCCAGCAGCCAAACAGCTCAAAGATAAAGTAGCAGGATGTTCCTCCTGGTGAGCAGAGTGTGGCAATTCAGTTAGGGATATTAATTTGAGAAGCTGTTAGTAAAATTCTGGTAGACTCCATTTTTTAAATATGAACTCTAATCCTTGCATGGAAGCCCTGACAGAAGCAAGGAGGATACTACAGCTTTTAGGGGGGAAAAGTAATTAGAAATATTTCCAGAACTTGGATATGAAGGCAAATACCAATAGTTATGAATTGGAGAAATTTAGGGTGACTTGGGCTTAAAAAGGTAGGCTAAATAAGGGTATTTATGAAAAAACAGGCAAGCAGGTCTAGGTAAGCAGTCTCAAGAGAACAGAAGTGGGGAAGGAAAGCTGCCACTGTATGCTCCTCTTGCCTTGAGCCCTGTGAAAACATAGTTAAGATATTTGGCAAGGAAATCAATGTACCCATCATTCAAAATCTGTAGAAACTGGAGGAGGAAGAAATGGAACAAAATTTTGTCATAAGAAGGAATCTTGGGAAGATGAATGTAGTTCCATTGGAAGAAAACTATAACAATTCAAAATAAAGTTTAGAGCTTTAGAGCTTAGTACAAACTGGGCAACAACAAAAGCAGCATTTGCTGTAACTTACCTGTATGCCTAGGACCAGGCTAAGAATGTCACATGGATAATTAATCCTCACAAGCATCCTAAATGCTACAAATTTTATCCCTTTTAGAGATGAAAAAACTAAGTCAGTATGTCCAAGTTTCTTAGCTACTTACATGGGAGCTTCTGTCTTCACAGATTGGTAAATCAAAGGGCTTCAAAAATGGCACAATTAGACATTATGGTGTGCTCCATTCTAATGCCCAAAAAGACTGTTGGTAGGTTAAACTACGAAAAACTGGAGGAAAATAGTGATGAACAATTGAGTGACAAATGCACTGGTATATAAACTCCATTTCACTTTATTCTTGTCATTGAACTGGGAAGATCCATTGCATAATCCATTTAACACTGAATGTAATGCTTGTTTTAACTTTCAATATTTTAGACATTAAAAAATCCACAATTGAGTGGGAAAGACTGCAATTATCATATTATCTCTTTTCAGGGAAAGCTTTCCTTTTGTTTTAAGACTACCTGAAAGCTACAGCAATGGCAGCTTACCTATACTAACTAGAAGAATAGAGTCATCTAGAGAATAAGCTTTACAAATCTATTTAAATTATTATTAATTACATGCACGAATTTTCTACTCTGACATGCAGGAAATTACTGATCATTTAAATACTATAAATAAAATTGAATAATTATTTTATCTAATTTTTGAGGTGTGGATAAAATAAAAATAGCTTGACCACCTTAGTTAAAATAGACAGATAATATATGCAAGATAAGGATCTGCAATATGATTAAATTACATGATATTCTTAACATATAAAACAGAAAAACTATTCTTCAGATTACATCATTTAAGTAGCTTAACAACTACCCTGTGGAGGACAAATAGCTGAAATACTGATGTTCTAGGTTACAATTATGCAAACTAATGATGAGTAGGTTTTCAAATTTACACAGCCAATGAAGAAAAGAAATATTTTGCCTAATATATCAAACTTAGAGTTTAACAAATTTGGATTTAAAATTTGACGAATATAAATAAAGATAAAGACATACATTTGGAAATATATCTTAGAAGGTGATATTACTTGAAAACTAAGAACCATCACAAAATAGTCAAGAGCACAGGATTAGAAGTCAACCAGACGTGGTTTTACTCAAACTCCAACTTTTCAGTTCCTCAAATAGGCCAAGTCCTTTCCCAAACAGGACCTATCAACTTAGAAACACTGCTTTGTAAATACTCTTCTTTAGCGTGATTATCTACTTTGTCTTTTAAATTTAATCTTCAGAGAATCCCTTCCTGACTAATCTATTTAAAGTAGATACTACAAAGTTCTCCCTATCAAAGAGAGCCCCTATTAATTTCCTTTTAAGCCATTATCAATCTTAATTGTTTTCTTTCATTTCCTTGCCTGTTTATTGCTTCCCTAGCCTCTTCAACTCCAAGAAGGTAGCAACCTTCTCACTCTTTTTTCTGCTGTATCCTCAGTGCTCACGCAGCACTTGCACAAAATAGGTAGGCAATAAATAACATGTTAATGCCCCAGTTCCAGACTTATTTCAATTAAAATCATTTTGAAAAATTTGCCTAAAAACTTTCTATCAATAAATAAAACCAAATAAAATTTAAATAAAATTTCACATAATTTTATTAATGAATTTAAGCAAAACTAAGCAGTTGTCTTACATCTCATGAACTTAATTGATGAGTTATTTCTGATGTTATGTTTCTGGCTTACATTGAAGGACATCCATTAGTAAGACCTACATGAAAACTCTTAGTATATTTATTGTCAGAATGTCCTTGAGAACATTATCAAGGTCATTACACTGTTTCCTCTGTATAAAGACCCATGGGAGAATCGTCAGTTGTACTTTGGTACCAAGGAAAGTTTGCTTTCCTCTTATAAGAAAACATATATATGTATGTGTATATAGTTATTGGTCATTGATTATGTTTCTCTCTTTCATTAGTTACTAGAGAAGCTGAGATTTCAATCTGATGTTCACCTCTTGTAATAATGTAAGAAATAATGTTCATATCTCTCTACCATGTCTCCCTATATATTGTACTTACTGTACTTTAATTTAATATTTGTATTAAATTATTTTATTAATATTTAAACTTTTTTGTATGTGATCTCAAATTTTTAGAACATGGCAAGTTACAAGTAAACATAAATATAGAATAATCAGTTTAAAAGTTGGTAAAACACATGGTAGTGGAAGCTTTTACATCAATATTTTTAAATGAGAAAGTAGAAAGTTCTAGTTGCAGTAGCCAGTAAATACTGTAAATACAAATTAAATGTCACTAGGACGATTTGCGAATAGTGTTTTATTATGTTCCAGAGAAAGATATAAATAATAGTGAGTGCTTTTTAATAAGCAGTATTTTTGTAATATAGTTTGATTAAATTAAAAACCAGTAGATTGATATAATACAGTCTACTGGGTACATTGGTATCATTGTTGTTTTTGTTGTTTTATATGCTCTCACATTTGGTTTTTGCCTTTCTTTTTCTTTTTATTTAGCTTTCTTCTGTGTATATCATATTAATATGAGAGCATGCATTTTATTCGAAGTGACCTTGGCCCCTGGTGATGGGCCAAAGTGGAAAAAAAAATCAGGGGTCCCTTCCCTACAATTTGGATGTGGTGGCAGGGTGGGGGGTGGCATGGGAGGATAATGGACATTGTCTCTTTACAATGTTGGGCATTTCTCTCTCTCGTTTTTCAAATAGAAACCCACAGTGATATTAAAGAGAAGAATGAAACAAGTTACCAGATTAACTCAGATATAAATTATGGAGAAAAACATGGTGCTCTAGTTCCTGGGTACAACTGTTATTAAGCCAAACTTTCATTTTATTTTTCCACCTCAAAGATGATTTTATTTAATCATTTGAATATTTCATGAGATTTCACAGCATTCTTCTAATAAATTCCTCAATTTACTTCAGCTAGTTTAAATTTGGTATCTGCCACTCTTAACAAGCCAATGTAATACAAATTGAAATTTTCATACATATTGATTGATATAATAGGTAACTGGAAAAATACTCTTATGTTTAAGCTCTGAAAAAAATATATCAAATTGGGTTATCCAAGAAAACAGAAGAAAATATATCGAATTGGATTCTCCAAGAAAACATAAAATTTGAAGTACAAGAGATTTATTGAGTTTATTGGGGGGACAGGCATCTATGAAAGAGAAAAAAGGAAGAGAGCAGAAATAATCAGGAAGTACCAATTGCAGATATAACACTTATGGAAAGACAGGAGGAAAGAAAAAGAATTGGACAGATAGAGCTTCAGTCCGCATTGCTAACATGACAAAGTCTCTCCAAGCCCAGAGGAATTTCAGAACAAAGATTACCTATAACCCAGGGGAGTCCTGTATTAGGTAGGATATAGTCTACTTCTACTATCCCTGCTCTACTTAGTCCTTGAGTAAGAGCAAACCAAGGAGAGCATGGCCTTGGTGTGAACTCTTTAGCAAATCCCAAAGTCATGGAGCTGGAAGACTGTAAGCTAACCCCAGTCCTCATAGCAGATTCTTCCTTGATATGAGATCTGAGTGGGCATGTCTAGGACTGCTGCAAATATTGATATCAGTAATACTATAAAAGTGACTTTAATTTTATAATCTAAAAAGCAGTTCATTGAAGCAGAAATCACAAGACTATAACAATATCTATGACATAGGAAAGCTATAAGATATTATAAAGATAGACTGTATCCTTAATAATGCATATGCAATGTAGAAAATGATGAAAAAATAAAAGAATAAATGATTGCTCTTTGGAAAGAATTTCAAATTGTTCTTATATCTGTAATCATTGGCATCAAATTGCTAAGGAAAACACTGAAAACTATGTCAGCAATTCCAAGAAGTAAGGTCCAAGTGAGTTTAAATGATACCATTAAATGGGAAAAGAACATTTTGTGCCTTCTTAAGGATCTCATGTCATGTTAAATATACCTAAAAACTCTGAAACAGTGAAATTTGATTGGTGATGTATGGCAAAACCTCACAGAAGTATAAACAGAATATTTAAAGATAAAAATATGCAACATATTGCTTTTATCACAAATATGAACATAGTTGCTATTGTTTCATAAGAAAAATAAACTACCTCCATTTTCATACTACTTTAACAATCTTCCCGCATGATCATATAAGCATTATCACATTTCAAAAATAGTTCACTTTCAGATAGTATTATGGTAACCTTCTACTTTTTTTAGTCTCACCTTTAATTGAAGCTGGTCTTCTAAAAATGTATTACCCATTCATTCTACAAATATTTATTAAGCTCCTACACTTTAACTGAATTTTGCATAGACACTACTGGTACAGCAATTCACAAAACAGTCAGAAATGATTGGCTTCATAAAATTTAAATTCTAGTGTGGTAGAGATAGTCAATAAACAAATAAATTAATATAATATAAACTATCCTTGATAGTGTCTTTAAGAAAAATAAGCCAGAGTAGGGATAGTACTTGATTGGTAGGTCACAAGTTTAAATAGAGCAGTCATAGGTTCTTATTTTAAAAAAAGAGAGATTTTTGAAGTGTGTGAGTGAAGTATGTATATCTGAGAGAAGAATAATCCAAGTGAAATGAAAGTAAAATGATAATGAAGAGGAAGTATCAGAGAAAACTGAGGGGTATTCAGGAAGAAGGAATGTCAGGAAGACCTGAGGAATGAGGAAGAAGGAAAGTCAGGAGATGTTGGCTTGAAGGCAATTGAAGAGGGAAGAAAGAGTCAGCTGCTCAAATTTTACTGATTGGCAAAAATAATAAGAGAATTGAGCATATTATCAAATTTAGCAGTGGGAAGGTCATTGGTACCCTTGGAAAAAAATAATGCTTTAGTGAAATCGGTGACCTGCTTGAATTGTATTCAGAGGAGAATAGGAGAGGAACCGGAAGAGGTGAGAATCAAAAACACTAGCAATCTTGCAAAAAAGGAACAGAGAAATGGTAGGTGGTGAATGTGGGCAAGTTATACATAAATTATAGTTTAATTCAGGATACTATACAAAATATTATAGACTGAATGACTTAAACAACAAACATGATTTCTCACAATTCTGGAGAACAGGATATCCAAGATCAAGGTGCTGGCAGATAAGGTGTCTGGTGAGGGCCCTCTGTCCTCCTCCTATTTTGAAGACTGCTGCCTTCTGGCTGTGTCCTCACATGGACGGGAAAGAGAGCTCTTTTGTCTCCTCTTCTAAGGTCACTAATCCCATCATTAGTGACCCACCCACATGGCCTCAGCTAAACCCTTTTACTTGCTAGGTGCCCCACTTCCAAATAACATCACACTAGAGACTAAGGCTTCATCATATGAATTGCAGTGGGGTGGGGGGGACACACACACGTTAAGCCCATAGCATATAGATAATGTGGAATGACAGCATGCAATTTATGATGAGAAGGATCCAGCAGAAATGAACACATTGATGAAAGGAAAGCACTGATGATCTGAGAGCGAGAAGGGAAAATTTATGCCTCCTTAATGTTGCAGAGCACACAAGGGGAGACATTTTTATGGGGAATAAGCAGGTCATTTGCACATGGTAACGGGAGCAGGGCTAAAGGTATGGGAACCAATGCATACAAGTTTGTAAATGTGGTGAGCGTTCTAAATGAAATTGTCTCAGTGAGATTGAATTTGGGGATAGAGATATCAGTGGTAGGAGGAAAAAGAAAAAAATTAAAATCACATGATTGTCAACAGGATTAAGAGCATATATGAGGTTAGTGGTCTGTAATAGAGTGAGTCCAGATGGCTTGTTCATATTTCTCCAGCCACTTTCACCTGCTATGCTGGTGCAAGAGGAGAAGGGGAGGAGAGTTGGACTAAACTACGAGTTGGTGCATTTACAAGGAAGTGTAAAGAATTGAGAAAGTGGTAAAAAGGTGAAGGTATATCCAATACAAGCAGTTATTATAAAGCATGATGATAATTAATTTGGGAATGGAACATGTTGCATGTTGAGGAATAGGAAAGATGAAACAATATTATGTAATAAAATTCACTTTTGTTCTGATTATATAGATAAAATACATTCATCATAGAAGAAATTTGGAAATGTACTAATAGAATTTTAATTCTATGACAATAGATTGATTACCTTAACCATGTATTATATTTTGTTGCAGTTATATTTTATAGGAATGGGATTGCATTGCATGTGAAGTTTTAAAGATCACTTTACATTTAAACTTATATCACAAATACTTTTTAATTAATTATTATTTGATAACCTACTTTTTAATGACATAACCATAAGCTGAATATAATGGTGATATATATATATATATATATATATATATACACACACACATATATAAATTTATTTAATCCCACTTTCTTGGATATTTAGACTATTTTCAACACTTATTAAACATGCTTTTTCCTCATAAATATGTTCAGTGTATTAATTCAATCCTATTTGCAGGTCTCACTGCTCTTCACCTTTTTCTCATAACTCAGTCTCAGAGTCTGTTTTCCTAAACTCGCTGTATTTTTTTTTTAATTTATTTTTTTGGGGGGTACACCAGGTTCAATCATCTGCTTTTATACACATATCCCCGTATTCCCTCCCTTCCTTGACTCCCCCCCTCGAGTCCCCCCCACCCTCCCTGCCCCAGTCCTCTAAGGCATCTTCCATCCTCGAGTTGGACTCCCTTTGTTATACAACAACTTCCCACTGACTATTTTACAGTTGGTAGTATATATATGTCTGTGCTACTCTCTCGCTTCGTCTCAGTTTTCCCTTCACCCCCTGCCCCCTCCCATACCTCGAGTTCTCCAGTCCATTCTCTGTATCTGCATCCTTGTTCTTGTCACTGAGTTCATCAGTACCATTTTTAGATTCTGTATATGTGAGTTAGCATACAATATTTGTCCTTCTCTTTCTGACTTACTTCACTCTGTATGACAGATTGTAGTTCTATCCACCTCATTACATATAGCTCCATCTCATCCCTTTTTATAGCTGAGTAATATTCCATTGTATATATATGCCACATCTTCTGTATCCATTCATTTGTTGATGGGCATTTAGGTTGCTTCCATGTCCTGGCTATTGTAAATAGTGCTGCAATAAACATTATGGTACAAGTTTCTTTTGGGATTATGGTTTTCTTTGGGTATATGCCCAGGAGTGGGATGACTGGATCATATGGTAGTTCTATTTGTAGTTTTTTAAGGAACCTCCAAATTGTTTTCCATAGTGGCTGTACCAACTTACATTCCCACCAACAGTGCAGGAGAGTTCCCTTTTCTCCACACCCTCTCCAACATTTGTTGTTTCCAGACTTTGTGATGATGGCCATTCTGTATTAATTGACCCATTTATTTTCTTTGGATAGTATTTCCTGCCACTCCTTTCTCCTTTTTGGCTCTTGGTGAGACATTCCTTTCCTCATCTCTTCTAAGTTTCCTCTTCTTCTGGATCATTTTTTGGTGGTGTAGTGCCCAAAGTGTTCAGCCCTCCATATTTTCCTATTCCAATTTTACATTGTTTTTCTAGAAAACTTCAGTCATCAATTGTGAAATCTCTAGATCATACTTGTTGACAAAATTCCAGACTCATGTATCCAGAATCCTACTGACCATCTACATCTAGATCTACCCCAAGCACTTCACACTGAACCAATCTCAGAACATCCTTACTACTCTGAGACTTCTCCCATTTAGTCTTCTCTACTTGATAACTAGTGAAACAATTGGTGATATAATCCAGAAAAGTATTAAATTTCCTAGGTTTCTCATTCATCCATAATCATAATCCCCTCATCTAATCATTTATTCCATAAACTTTGCTAACTGAAAATACACACACCTCATTCTCATTTCCTTATCACTGACCTAGTCTCTTTAACAAAAACCGAAGTAGCCTTCTTTCAGGTGGTCTTACATTTTGTTTTATCTGCCTCTAATTTACCAAGTGCCTCCCAAAATGATTCTTCTAAGTTGCAAGTCTGATGTGTACATTCCTCACAAGATCTCAAATTTTGTATGCAAATGAAACACTGAAGAAATTATTTAAATTATACATGTGAGACACTACCTTCAAAGATTCAAATATTGATTAGATCTGTTATTTAATATTGTGTGCAAATAAAAATAATTACAAAATTAAAATAAAAATTATAAAGCACATTGTATGTTATGTATTGTTCTAAATATATATAAGTACATATTAATATGTGCATTGTATATGTTGTATACATTGTACATTTGTAAGTATATTTTTTAAAAAGACTACTATATAACTAATAATAATAAATATTTTAATATTTGGTGCTTCCTTTAGTTTTAGAGGAGACATTTTTTCTCTTCAGCAGTCATATCCACCTCCCTTTCTTCAATTTTAATAAATTTTGTATATATTATAAATGTACCTTATAGTGTATACAAAAATGTTTAATATATTTTTGTATATATAACTCTATCTTCTCTGACTTGCTTTTTTAATCAGATATATTTTTCAATATTCAATTATATGTATGTATGTGGTTATAATTATTAATTTTCCATTAAATGGTATTTTTTGTACAGCTATATTACAACTGTTTTTTGCTTCTCTTGTCAATAAGAACGTGAGTTGTTTCTACCTATTTGTTATTTCAAAGTTGGTGTTTTGAATACTTATTGGCATAAGTTTTTTTCCCAATGTACATGTGAAAGAGCTTGTCTAACTCTATAAGCTTACAGGTAGAATTGTAAGTCATACAATTTCCAGCTTCACAGTTTTACAACAACATGCCAGATTATTTTCCTAAGCAATTCTAATAAAAGACTTGGGTCAACCTACCAAATATGTAAAACCCATGTTATACATTTATGTTCCTTCCTATCTCAATCCTGTGTTCCTCTAGCATAAACAACTAAAGACTAAGGCATCTCCTGAAGAAAGATATTTGAAAATAAAATTATTTCTCATTTATACAGACATTCCTTCTTACAGTATCTCAATTCTGAATATATTGCTTTTCAGTTATTTCCACAAGAGTCATTTCCAAAATAATATATTAGAATACCAATATTATCATCAATAATATTATCAACAAAAAGTATATTAGCCTTTGTCATGATATAATAAATAATTTAGATAAATGTCCTTCTAGTTCACTGAGAAATTTTTGATCTAAAACAGATAAAATTAATAAATATAAATGTGTTTTAAAAACATAAAAGAATGAGGAAATAATTCAGTGCAGCAGAAATGTTATTTAGTTGTATAAATGCACAGGCTCTCTGAGTTAGATGGACCATTGAAGGTTGACTTCCACCCAAGTATAAAATTTCTTCCTTCATATACTTAAATTTGATCATCCACAGTTCTGCTTCAATAGTATTAACAATGATACTCATCATTTCAATTTTTCCTCACCAGAATGCAAACTCCCCATGGGCAGTGATTCTTACTTGGTTTGTTTATTTGCTTATTTGTTTTGTGCTTGGTTATCTTTGGTACCCAGACCAGTGTTCGACATATGGAAGGTGTTAAAAACTATTTGGTGAATAAGTCGATAATAGAATAATCATCTCTTTCTCTTAAATATTCTCTTTAGCCTTAGTTCTGCTCTGTAAAGCAACACAAATCAAATTCTTGGTTTGTCTCTTACTAAAGTTTTGTATAGTTGAAATTGGTCAAAATGTAGTCCTCTAAGTCTTGTATCTCATTTGCTCTCTAGTGAAATAGCAAGACTTCCAAGATCCTTTCCAGATTTTGTAAAAAGTATGCATTTAAGAACTCTCACCAAGTTAGGGGTCTTTTAATAACTGTCTGGTTTTCCAGTGTGTTTTAATGTATAAAGATCATAATTGCCTGACACGTCAAATACAGCAAATGAAAAAGAAAACCTTCCTCCCATTTCCACTTACATCCATGGAAGCACCCTAAGATAATTCTATTTATTTAATATTTGTGGCCACTTGGCACATTTTGATATTTATATTAACAAAAACTACAAAGTTTATTCACACAGATGGACTGCCACGTGTATAGTAAGAGCATTTAGATCATAAATATGCAAAGGTTTAATTGAGATGGAAAAGCTGGAGAAAAATTTAAGCACTTCCTTCTGGACTAAGGACATAGTAAAGCTTTGGATAGTTTTGAATTTGGAACAATTTTGCTGAAGACATGGAAATTTAGTATTTTTCTCAATGAGGTATAGAGAGAAAAATGGCAAAACAGAGACAATCTACTTTGCATTTCATCTTACTTTATTATTTTTTTGCAAAGATTTATTTTAAGCTCTGTACAACAGAATATTCTTATTTGCATGCCTGCTAGAAAGTATATTTTCCCCCAGCCTTTGTATGAACCATTTTTATTGCAATCTTGATGGCAACTTACTGGCAGAGTTCTTATAATGTATCAAGTTGGTCCCTATTTGGGGAGCTTTCATTTCCAAAGGACAAGGCATTTCCTTTTCAGATTCACCTTGAAAGTACAGTACCTCCATTTTTATTCCCTGCTGGCATAGCAAATAAGCATAATGAAATGTCAACTTTGTTAGCTTCAGTCAATTGCTTCTTCCCCTCTTCCCAATCTCCTTATTCAATCCACTTTGAAAACTTTACTATCAACCTCGACAATCTTGTGACATTTTACAGTGTAAGTCACAGCCTTTAGCCAAACTGAAAAGGTACTTATTTAAGTTGATGTTTTAATAAAAACAACAATCTGAATGTAAACATTTCATTTGTTTAAATCTTTTATAAACAATTTTACTTCAAAACAAAAAGCAAACTTTTAAAGATGGTGACGCATTTCTTTTGGTGAGTAGAAAACTCATATTAACCTAAAGTATACGTTTCACTGATTATTTTGATGAGATATTGAAATAAAGCAAGATATTTGACCTTAAAGAAATTCTTAGAGGTTGCTGATGAAATAAATTTGCAATGAAGGAAGTCTCAATAACAAGTGTTTAATACTGTAGACATATCAAACAACAATTTGAGAGACATCATTTTGAATTTTTGGAAGGTTACGAAGAGCAATGAAGAAGAAAACCGTGCTGTTGAAATGAACATGTAAATTAAAGTGTACATTGGTTACTTTTGAGATTGGGAATTTTTCAAACAGACAAACTATCCTGGGAATTCTGCAGATACCCACTATAAGATAAAACTTATAATCATTTAATAATTCCTATGAGAATCACTCTGATAAAAGACTGTATGTTCTGTCTCATTTAATCTTCAGAAATACTTTAAATGTGTACTGTTATCAATTGTTTTTAGGTAAAAATACTGAAGTGCAAAAAATATTGAAGTGCAACAAGTCCTATGACACATGACAAACTTTGAATTATAATAAAATTAACAAAATAATAGCAACTATAACAAACACAAATAACAATAGTAGTAGAAACAGTAACTAACAGGTATGGAATGTTTACCATGAGCAAGTACAAGGCTAATTAATTACAAATATTTTCTTGAACAATAATTGATTTACCATGTTGTGTTAGTTTCTGGTAACAGCATAGTGATTCATATATATATATATACACACACGTATTCTTTTAATATTCTTTTTCATTATGATTTATTATAGGATATTAAATATAGTTCCTTGTGTATAATAGGACCTTGTTGTTTATCTATTTTATATACACTAGTTTGTATTTGCTAATCTCGGGCTCATAATTTATCCTCCCCCCACCATAGGCTAATGATTTTTGATGCATTCTCTCAGTTAGTCCCTATAACATCTTTTTTAGATGAGGATACCCAGTAGTAGAATCTAAGCCAATTATTTGTGTGCACATAATTTATTAAGGCAAGAAGTGCTCCCAGTTAAGTGATGGAGGATGGAGTGTTGATAGGTGGAAAGTGGGACAGGAAAGGTCAAGATGCCAAGCGTTGTTCAATCCAAGGCAAAGTCAGTCTGAGCCTGCAGGGGAGAAGGGGATGGCAGAAACTCCCAGGCAATTCCAAGTGTGTATAGTGGTTCCAGTCTTGGGAAGAGAGTGGCAGGTGCCACTCTATTTTATTATTAAGCCAATAAAAGCAAAAGCGCTGAGAAGTTTTTAGATGGTCATTTGGAATTAATAAAAACAATCTGAGGGGATTTAAGTATAGTCAACAATGTCTGTATTATGGGCTAAACTGTGCCCCTCCCCTTCCCCAGTTTATATATTGAAACCACAAAGCTTAGTATGACTTTATTTGTATATAGCGCCTTCAAGAGGTTAATTAATATTAATTAAAGTGATAAGGTGGGGACCTCATCCAATAGAACTGGCATCCTTACATGAAGAGGAAGAGACAACAGGAGTGCGAACACACAGAAGAAAGTCCATGTGAGAACACAGCCAGAAGGTGGCCTTCTGCAGCCAGAAAGGGAGACCTCCGGAGAAAGTAACCTTGTTGGCAGCTTGATCTTGGACTTCCAGCCTCCAGAACTGTGAAAAAGTAAATTTCTTTTGTTTAAACTATTCAGCCTGGAGTATCCTATTACGGTAGCCCTAGTAGACTAATACGGTTTGTTACCATAACCTAATGATAGGTACTATTATTGTCATTAATTTATACTTGAAAAAAATTGACGCTTAGAGTTCATCCATGTCAAGTTATTTGATCAAGAAACACATAAAAGAACATAAAACCAGTATCATAAAGGGTAAATACTGTATCACAATTCACACTAACAAAGATTATTTTATAAATATTTAGCTTAATATACATTTTGCTCCTGTTATGAATTTAAGTGTTTATAATTACTGTTCTTAAAAGTATCATTCAATACTTTAAGCCCTGTCACCTATAATATTTGTTTTTCAAAACTGATGAGAGAGTGGAATTAGTAAGGTTAACAAGAGTCCCTGAAGAAAGGGCCACGGGGCTTAGGAAGCTGTTATCTTACAGTGTGACTTCAAGGCACACTGCATGGAGTACAGTGAGTTTACCCAAGGTGGTCAGTGTCAGGATTAGAACTGGAATGATGGTTTTACTTGAAAAACTAGTTCTAAGAGAAAGAGACCACAATTCAAACTTTGCAAGGCACCCAGAGAATTTAAAGAAAAGGAAAGGAGAAGAAAAGAAAGGAAAGGTTAAAAAAAAAAAAAGGGGGAAAATGGAAGAGTAGAGGGAAAAAAGAAAAAAATGAAGGGAAAAAAGGAAAGAAAAAAGAGGAAGGGAGGGAGGAAGAAAGGATGTAAAATTCAAACATTCTATATCATGATTTCTGACTAGAAACTTGTTTTTATGTGTATCTCTGCTTAAAAAAATAATATCAAAATTCTAGTTCAAATAGTATATTTATTTAGTGTGTTTGGAGGTTAAAATTTCTTTCTTTAAAAAAGAATCCGTAAAAACATGCAACTTCTAAAGATCACTTTTGGCAAAAACTCATTAACTGAACTGTCACTATGTGAAGTAAGCCTGTAACTAAATTTTAATTTATTTTATTTATTCCTTTAACTGGTCTTTTCAAAAAATATTATTTTAAGCATTTTAGGCATTATTGATTAAGAAATTAATGCTTATACATCCTGTCTTCTTCCCCCCTTGCTTCATAGATTTTGTTTCATTATCAATGCATATTACATTTGCATCCTCTTATATGAATTAAATGTTCATGATTCCTTAACTATAATTATAAAGTTAAATGGATTACTTGCCCATTGCATGGTATCCTCTGGGGGAAAAACGTGCTATTATAAAATTTTATCCTGAGTTTCTAAGAATGCCATCTACTTTTCCTCTATTAATGTCTTTAATAAGTTATTTTGGTTGCCTGAGATTCCAACTCTCCAAAAGTATTCCAGCATACTTTTCCCCTGTAGCAATTTTATCTCATGTCTCAAACTCCAACCTCATGCAAACTCTTCCATGAAGTGTAATCCCAGCTAGAATTGATCTCTGCATAGTAAGAACTCTCCTAAAACTTTGTTCCAAACATAACCTATGATTGTGTGGTTCTTTAAACAGTTTATTATTTTTAATCTCTATCTGTATATCTGAAGCGTCTTGAGGACACCTATTTATTTATCGCATTATAAAATGTTTTCTTGAAAAATAAAAGTGATTTCAAACATTTCTGAAATGAAAAGAGAGGGAGGAAAGAAGGAAAAGAAAGACAATGTTAGGGCAAGGGAGTGAAGAAAGAAAGAAAATAAGAAAGGCAGGGAAGAAAGCAGGGCTGGACGAGGGAAGAAGAGACGGAAGAAAGAGGAGAAACGTGTGCCAGACAGCTGAGAGGAGAGGGGAGGAAAGAAAAGGGAAGAGAACATTACTAACATCATTAGCATGGGGTTGGGAAGATAATTTAAGGGATGGATGTCTAATGTAACTCCCTACTATATCTGATGAACCTGGGTGGGAGGCAATTATAACTTGCTATGACAACTTGCTATGATCAACTGATCATTACCAAAACCATATATTCTTTTTATATTCCCTTTTCTTTCTAGAAGGCTTTTTTCTGTTTATTTCCTTTTATGATGTAATTTTTTTTTCAAATGAAGTAAAAGTAATTCCCATCCCATATCACTGAACTATCACTCTTGGAATTTGCATTATAATGATATCCTCAACAGCCACATGTTTGTATGAATTGCATTATATCAGAAAAAAAATTTGCCCATAAGCAAATGACTATTTCAGATATATGAAAATTTATTGATAAATAGTGATTTTTCTATTTCCATCTAAATAACTTTATATATATAAAATATATTTATACATTATACATGCATATAAATATACAATATATATTACATATGAGTATATATACATATATGTATGTATATGTACATATATACATATGTAAATGCATCTATAATACATATTTATACATTATTTATATATGTGTATAAATGTACATTATATAGTATATATGTATATACACATATATATACAGACACATACATATATATGTAAAATACCATCAAAACAGTAAAACTGAAAATGGCTAAGTGTTAGCAAACAGTGGTACATGTGTCAAAAACAGGAATGGGAAATATGATGATCTCTATCTAAGGGCTGGCCACAAATATGTCAATATTATCACTTTCAGCTAACTTTCCTTCTCTATCTCAAATTCTATCATGAGGACATCATTGAAGAAATAGGCGCAACTAAGTGATCTCTCATAGAATTTACAGTAGTAGAATGTTTCACAGTCATTGCTTTCTTCCCACTAGATCTCTCTTTAAAAGCAAAAATACAGGAATATACAGCTAAAGATCAACTTCTATCATTGAGACACAATTTTTTCCGTGATGATTATAGCCAATATTATTTTTTTAAAAAGAGAGAGAATAAATCATCCAAGGTGTTGTCCATATATTTTACACATGGTGATCTAACATTAAGGAGATATTTCCAAATTTTAATAACCAACATACTGCATTAATAATCTTTTGATAAATCTTTACACTGACTCTAATTCACTTTTAAACTTTATTCATAAAAAATTTTATATCATTGCCATAGGTCACTGATGATAAGTGAGCTAATATTTATAAAGCTCTTAAAACTATGCTTGACAATCTTCTGATGCATAATCAACAAACACATGAAGTGTCCCCAAAATAGTATCACAAAGAACAAGCAATTTTATTAAATTATAGCTAGACAGCATTTCCCACTGAAGGCTTTGAGCCTGAGATCTAGTCTCAGTTAAAACTGAATTTTCGAGGTGATAAAGACACATTAACACCAAACTGGCTTTCCTTTTATTTGTTTGTGATAGTGGGTACAAATTTAAATTAGCCTTACCTTGCAATAGTGAAAAGTTAATAAACAGAAATCTCAATTAAATAGAGTTAGGAGACCATAAGGGGGAGCTCTCACACCCTGGGACGACAGCAGAGCCCAATAGGAAGAAGATTCGTCTTTCTAGGCAAGGACTCAGCCAATGGAAAGCAATGGACTCTTTGTTTACTGCACCCCTCCCAACTTCCTCATCCTCTCTTATAAAAGCGGTCTCCCTCCCTTGCTGTGTAGGGACTTACACATTGCTGGCCATGGTTGCCTGAATTGCAATTCTCCAATGATCCTGAATAAACCTTTTTTTGCTTAGAGAAATATTTGGCAGTCTATTTGTTTCAGGTCAACACAATACATGAGTCAATGCTATTTAATTTGGGGTGTGCAAATAATAGTCTCCCTGTACTTTGGAAAATATTATTTGAAAGGCTATTTTGGACAGGCTTCAGAATGTCTGCAAACCTTCTGAAGTCAAATTATATACACTGATGTTCGTACGTCCATAGTTTGTTGATATTGTTTTTTCCATATTCTTTTTCCATATTCTTTTCCCATATGCTCAGCAGGGTTTTTGACCCAACAAAGATTAAAAACTGCCTTATAAATAAATATTACAAGCCAAAGATAATTAAATAGCTTATCTCCAGAACAGGGGAAATTTTGTAATGAAAATCAACCAATCTGGGACTTCCCTGGTGGCGCAGTGGTTAATAATCTGCCTGCCAATGCAGGGCACACGGGTTCGATCCCTGGTCTGGGAAGACCCCACATGCCATGGAGCAACTAAGCCCATGTGCCACAACTACTGAGCCTGCGTGCCACAGCTACTGAAGCCCGTGTGCCTTGAGCCCATGCTCCACAAGAGAAGCCACCGCAATGAGAAGCCCATGCAATGAAGAGTAGCCCCTGCTCACTGCACACAGCAAAGAAGACCCAACACAGCCAATAAATAAGTAAATAAATAAAGAAAAGAAAATTAACCAATATGGACTTTTAAAAAGATAGAAAGTATCCAACTGAGAGCAGATCATGAAGTACGGTATAAGAGCATAACTGCATAAAGTTATGGAATGAACCAGGCCCATTTCAAGTCTTGGCTTGATTACATACAAGCTCTTACTATGGCCATGGTCCCAAACTCCCCAAGTCTCAGCTTAATAATATGCTTTTAATAGATTATTGTCAGTATTAAAAGAAATTTAAAAATATAAGAAAGTAAGAGCACACCAGGCAGTGTCTAGTGCATATCAATCAGACTGTTATAAAAATGGAAGCTATTAAGTCCTTGTGATATTGATTTATAATAAGCAATAGGTGTTTGATCTTTGTCCCTTTTTCTGGCACAGACCTCCCAAAACACTTGGAATTTCTTCAGTGTTAAGAAAGTTAAAGATGTCCTTTTTTATGCTAATGAGTTGACCATTGGTATGCCCCTAGGTCATCTAAGGTTGTGGAGTGGTTACCAGAGGAAGCAACCATGTGATTAGAGGGTTGGAACTCTTAGTCCCATCCCCTTGACCTCTGGGAGAGGAGAGGGCTGGAGTTTGAATCCATTGCCAATGGCCAATAATTTAACCAATCTTGCCTATGTAATGAAGCCTCCCTAAATCCCCAAAAGGACAGGGTTCAGAGAGCTTCTGGGTTGGTGAACACAGGGTAGTTCTGGAAGAGTGGGGAGCCTGGAGAGGACATGGAAGCTCTGCACCCTTCGTCCATGCTTGGTTCTGTGCGTCTCTTCCAGCTGGCTGTTCCTAAGTTATATTTTTTTACTATAAATTGATAATCTAGTAAGTAAATTTTTTATCTGAGTTATGTGAGCCACTCTAGCAAGTTAATAGAACTTGAGGATGGGATCTTTGGAACTCCTGATGTATAGCCAGTGGCTCAGTACAGCTACCAGTTTGAATCATGACTGGCATCTGTAATCCAAGGAGGAGGTCACAGGAACCACCAGTCTGTAGCTGGTCAGTCAGAAGCTCAGGTAACAATCTGGGTTTGTGCCTGGCATCTGAAGTAAGGGAGGACAGACTTATAGGACTGAACCACTAGCCTGTGGAATCTGATGCTATCTCCAAGAACACAGGGCCCAAATTGAGCTGAATTGTAGGACGTGGAGCTGATGTCCTAAGAATTGCCTGTTAGTGTGGGGAACCCCCTCCCCAATGGACTTGGTACCAGAACTCATTTAGTCTTGCTCAACCTTACACACAATGTTGAATTCACATAATTAAAGGGTAGAATGAAGTAGAAAATGGAAAGAAGGAAAAAGGAGGTAACATAATTATAGGAGGCCTGTTGGGAACTGCAGCCAACTGCAACAGGGTTTCATTTGTAAGTGAATATGACTCAGGTAGGTGCTTCCCAACACTGGTGGAACACTCCTTCTAGAAAAGCATATCAGTGCCATCTGGTAAGCAGCCCAGATGTTTTGTTCTGTGTATGTTTGTTAAACATATTATAAATAGAGGTTTAGTGGTCTAGTTTTAGAAAATGACATTGAAAGCAGGTTGATAGATAAGTTATACATATTTGAGCTCAGTATTGCTGTGTAAAGAAATATATAAGAACGATTCTTTCCTACAGAAATATGGGGAAGAGAAGGCAGACTGATGTATTATGAAGTTAAAGAGACACTGATGGAGCCAGTAGTAGATCCGGGCTCTGTACTAATTTAAATTTGGAGCGTAAAATACAATCCCTTTCCTTAAAGTTCTCTTTCTTCTGGGGGAAAACTAAGGGGAAACAGATAACTTGCTATTATAGTGACTATGCTATGACCAAAGAATGTACAGAAGGGAAAGGAATAGGAACATTATCTTCCTCTCACCCTGCTTTATATTTCTTCACCTTGCATTCCTTTATTATATATTATACATTAATTTTTTTCTCATGACCACCCCCTTTACACACACACACACATGCACAATGTACACACTAAATTGTAAGCTCCATGAAATCATGGACTTGGTATGCTATCTTCCCAAAGGATAGAACAATGTGGCATATAGACCACACTCAATAAATATAAAGGAGCCCATGTGAACAGTATTTTAAATTTAAAAATATTTTATTTCCTCTAATGTAATTAGTCAATTAACAATTTTATTTACTGTAACTCAATATTGTTAGGGTAAAACCCTTCACTCTTGCATTTTCCTTTTAAATTAGCTTAAGCTCATATTGGTTTAAGCCCAATTATTTTAACACACATGACTTTTCTCTGACACTTTATTCATTCCATATCAGGTAAGGTTGTTTGATGTATCAAACTGAAATTTAGTAAGAATTAACCTGCATGTTGGGATCCTTTAGTAGTTCCTATTTCTAAAATCTGTTGCGAAAGTATCTCCTGGCTTTGCAATTGTTAATATGGCTCTTCCATGAAGAGACACTCTATTTTCTCTCTCCTTTCATCTTGTCTCATTCTATGACTATTTTAATCAAAAAGTATGGTGAAAATATCATTCTAGAACTTCAAATTTCAGGCATTAAGCAAGCCTAGTACCTGCTATTTTCATGTACTGGAGGAAGTAAGCTACCGGCTAAGGAGTCTGGCTAAACTGAGATTTCCACACTGGGAGAAAAATAAAACAAGCTACACAGAGATTGTGTGGGGAGAGAGTCAAAGGCCATCCAGCCCCCATAGTTTCAGTCAGTCCAGCTAGGATTCAGACATGTTAGGGAAGAAGTCATCCTGGATGTTATAGTTCGAGCAGATACCATTTGGATCTGAGACAATCTTTCTTCATCGAGCTCCATCCTAACTGAGGATCTATGCAGCAATGGATGATGAAAGCAGCTCTACTCCATTTTTTTTTTCTTCAGTACTATTTGCACACAAGGAACAAGTATTCTAGTCTTCTCTTTCAAGAGGAACATCTGACTGTTAATTGGAGTGGTTGAGGATGGCTGCCATGTCCTGGCACTGCTCTGACAGAGTGGATTATTAGGATGAATTCTGGAATACATTTAGCAAGCCCATGTCTTTCCATTAGGCTCCTTTGTCTAGTTAGTCTTTAATAGTAATAGAGGTGATATTTTGGCCTCCAATTGTGATTTGCTTCTTTTTCCCCTTCTTTCTCTGTAGTTTAGAATGTGAGTGAAAAAGAAATGTGTTAATTATTGGCCTATCTCATCCCCACCCTCATATTTAGGAACACATGGTTTGTCACCTTGCTTTTTTGGCCTCTGTTCTCTATCTGTAAAATAACAGATCATCATCACTAAAGTTCCAAGATTCCATTAAGCTTTCACTTTGAGTTAAATCACTGATAAAAAATATACCATATTAAATGTATATACTTTTAAGCAAAAGTATGTATTCCTGGGAATGAGAATGCAAACTAAATGAGTTTGTATTAGTCTGCTGAGGTGGCCAAACAAAATACCACAGATCAAACAGCTTAAACAATAAAAATTCATTTTCTCAGTTTGGAGGCTGCAAATCTGAGATCAAGGTTCAGCATGTTTGGTTTATCCTGAGGCTGCTCTCCTTGGCTTGTAGACATCCATCTTCCCACTGTCCTTTTCTCTGTGCACACCCATCCCTGGTGTCTCTTTCTCTTCATATAAAGACACCAGCCGTATTGGATTAGGGCTCCACCCTAATAGCCCCATTTTAAGTTTATCACAACACTTATAATTTATCTCCACATATGGTTACATTCAGAGGCACTGGAGTTAGGAGCTCAACATAGGAATTGTGGGGGCCACAATTCAGCCCATAACAAAGTTCAACCTGGGTTTCTTGTAGCTCAGGCCTATGAGGATGCTTTCCAGATATCTTATATTAGAAAACACAATAGAGACACGGATGTAGAGAACAAACATATGGACACCAAGTGGGGAAAGCCAGGGGGCAGGGGGAGGGTTGGAGTGGGATGAATTAGGAGATTGGGATTGCCAGATACACATTACTAATAAGAAAAAAAATATCAAATTGTACACTTTAAACATATGCAGTTTATTGTATATCAATTGTATCTCAATAAAAGTTCTTAAAGAGAAAAAAAAAACACAAGGAATGGAATCATTATACCACACTTAGAGAAAGCACTTAGAGAACTCATAGATCTTCTCACTTTACTAATAATTCAAAGACAGAAGCAATATCACAGCATGCATCAAATAGAAAAATCTGAGATTGTCAACTCTGCTGGTAGCATCAGGTTACATTCTAGTTAAGTTTTAACATTTCTGTGAAAGTGATACTGCTAGCACAAAGGAAAGCAGTTTCTTTATGAAACAACTGCATTGTTATACCCCATTAGTTCTAGAACTGTCGTGATATTCTCTAGCTAGAAATGCCCACATAAATCCATTAATGGAAGATTTGTTTTTAATAAGCAGTGTAGCCTGACCAGGTGTATCCCATTAAAAGAAGTCCATAGATAAGAACTCATTCTGCTGGTAAGTAAAATTAATGTCTTTGCCATGAGATCTTGGTAAAAAGTTTACAAGGGGATTTGACCGGATCATTTTTTTTCCTGGGTGTAAAAGGTAGAGAGTGGGTTGCAGACCTGCTTGTAACCCATACTTTCTCATCTCCAAATTCCTGTGAGTTATGATACACTTTAGGTTAGAGATGTTTCCATAAACCTTTCATGTATTTGCTGGTCTCCCCAGGCTACACAGTTGATTCTGTAGGATTCAGTATTGGACACCTCATCGTTACTCTGTTTTCACAAAGATTTTTTTTAAAGCACTCTAAATGTCATATTTTAACATTGAGCTTGATACCCATTCATTGTTCATTTGGTTCAGGTCTAGCACTACCATTTTGTGTTCCAATTCAGCCAAACTTTTCCCAGATCAGAAGAAAGTGAGACCACCAAATACAAGCAATATTTGTTTCGAAAGCAGGGAAGGCACCACTATGTCACTGAGAGATTTTACAGTGTGATGCATTAACTCACGCTGCTCAGAAGTGTCCCTTTGACAGTATTTACTGGTCCTCAGGACATTCTCAGACATGGGAAAATATAGACATGAGTAGCTTGCCAATCATGCAGGTATACATTCAGGAGAATATTTAGGAGACTAGAGTGTTGTATTATAAACACTGTTATGCACTGAGCAGAAAATCGTTAAAAAGAGGCAATTATGGGATGTATGCATATATAAGTAGATATTAATAAAAATATTTTTTAAAATGTTTCTCTAACTTGATAGAAAGACCCAATATAAACATTTTTCTTTGTATAAATTACAAACCTAGAATGTATTTAGAATGTATTTAGATGCTATTTTCACTTATGTTCAAAAACCAACATAATTAATGTAAATTAATGTGAACAATTGGTAAACAAAGCTAAAGAAAACTATCAATGACTGAATAAATCAATAGCTGGTTTGAAATAAAAAAGACACATGATTCCATAGTAATTTCCATATTTCAAGCTGAAATAAGGAGTACAAGTAATATGGAAAAAAATTCACCATATAGGCAGGTGTTTTCTAGACATGGGCACATATCAAGGTTAGAATAAATTGAATATGCCTAGTACATGCCCTCCCACAGATTACAGCCTGATGGGTGAGACAGATTTCAACAAAATAGTTATATAAATATTTATTTCATTGTAATTGTACACTGTAATTTAAAAAGTGTGAAATCAAAACACATACCAGGCAATTTATATATTAATGTGTTCCCAGCTCTCAATCCTCTGTTATCTCAAGTAATGATAATTCAATTGACAACAGGAAAAGCCTATAGGAAAAGGTAATTTAAGAAAATGAAAGCATGAGAATAAGATATGAAAGGTATCAAAGATATTTAAGTTATTATATGAGTTCTACCTATGTGTTTTCCATATTGACTCAGACTTGAGAATGCATAGATAGTTATTGCATGGGAGATGAGGTGGACGTAGAAATGGCATAAATAATCAGAAGAGTTCTGCACAACACAGCAGGATTTGTAGCCTGGGGACAGTCATTTCCATGAAAAGCAGGTTGGGAGGATATTATTGAATTGACAGATAAATATAAATGTTAATGGGAAAGGTAAGGTTTTCTTTGTTTGGGAAACATGCTGAATTTATTCAATAAAAAAACAATAAACTTAAGATTTTCTAAAACTATTGACATACTGTCACAAAAATAATCCAAGCATATAGTCTTTCCTGAATGCTTACTACCTGCCATGTGCTAAGCACACTTTTACTTCTTAGAATGACCTTTGTAGTTAAAATTTTTTTGCCTTTTTAAAGATGAAGAAATTGGGGTTTAGAGAAGATGTTTAAAACTTTGAGTGGCCTAGTTTCATCATCTATAAAATTAGGCATTGATAAGAAGTGTTCTTCAACCTCTAACATGCTACATTAAACAAAAATTATAGAGTGAAACTATGAGATGTGAATTGTGAAAGGGATAGAGTTTATTCCCTTAAAATTCTGGATTAAAACCTAAGAAAGTTATCAACCGTCAAGGGAACAGCCAACAAAACATAAAAACATTCACAGCAAAGAGTTCATTTGGCAATTACTCCATAAGGTGCTCAATTATTTTCCCCCAGAAATCAAGGCTGAGGTCAAAACAGTTTAGCTTTTAAGAAGATTCTTGAAAAAAATATAACATGGTGTGATAAGTACATTTAATAGTGGAATTACAGAAGTGATGCCAAGGTGTCTCAGGAGAGTAGGATTTATACCATTCAAATGGGGAACATAGCAAGGAGTTGACTAAAGAATAAGTTAACAGCCTATTGGACAAGAAGAATGCATAAAAAAGATATCACTGAACAAAATTAAGATCCATGGCTAGGGTTTCACTATTATCACCCTGAAGTCCTTTAGAAGATTTAAAAAATTTTATTGAGGGAATTCAGGAAGTTACAACAACTCTAGCATGATTTAGTTTATCTGAGTGAAATTCTCTGATAGTAATAGGCCCTACCATGATATTAATGGAGAGATAAAAGATATATAAGTGACATTTTGGGGGGATTTCTGAAAAATTATACTTTTCTGTCATTCGGTTCCTGAACAAAGGATTAGAGGAAAATATTTGAAATTAGTAACTAAAATCAGTCTTTACTTTTATGCTTCTTTATTTGCACATCAATATTTCCTTCAGGGAAAATAGAGTATTTTAGATTTTCTTCTTTTGATAGTATCTAAATTCATAAAGCCAGAACTGCAAGAGTTTGATAGCTCAATAAGTCTTGTAATGCCAAAATTCTCTTTGGGGGGGGGGGGAACACTTTAGTTCCTTGACTATCCATTCAAATAAAAATACAGTAAAATGGTATGTGAAAGATTTCCTTTTAGGTGAACAACTTTTTTTTTTTTTTTCTCCAAATATTCTACCCCGGAATAGTAAAATGCCCTGGTGTACATATCAGTTTGTATAGAGATAGTTAACATTTCTGTTGACACCTGTGAACAGAAGCATCAGTTCTGTTCCATTAATTCTATGAAGAATGAATTGAAAATCATAGTGACAAACTAATATCTAAATTATGTGATAGAGGGGCTCCTAGAAAGGAAAATGTATGAACTTCACTGTCCCAAGTGAATGCAATTCTGTTTATTATCTTACATACCAACTGTCAGCAGCCTGTGATGTGGAACTGTTTAGATTATTGCTGACATTTGGAAAAATAAATGAATTTGAATGAGTTTGAACAAGTTAAGCAACATGGCAACTTAAAATTGCTGAGCAGAAACTGTTTATTTGTGGATAAAATAAAAGAAATATTGTGGAAATTTTTGTTAGCTCCTGCTTTCTTGTTTAGGTTTATCTCTGGATAATTAGAATAGCTTGGATGACTTTGACATCAAAATATTGAGTAAAATATATTAACATTCTTAATGCAGCATAAATATAGGGAAAAGTATCTATTGGTGTGCTGGAAATTTCCACTGCATAAAGCTGAGTTAAACTGATATTTCTCACTGGGTACTCTGTATTCTGTACCTTGATTCATTATTTAAAAATAAAAATACGACTTTCACTAGAGAAAATATTAAGAAAGCCTTTTGAGAGAAATGCTAATTAAGGTTGGGAATACAGTCGCTTTTGCTATTGCATAACAACCTAAATATAACTGTTTAAGATATAATAAACATAACTGTATGTTTGTATCTTTGGTGTTTGGGAAATATATGTGAAAGAAATATTCCTGCTGTCTAAGAGCATTATGTGTGTAAAGACGACAGGTCTTCCAAATATTAGATAAACCCTGTACAGCCTGATTATTAATTTTAGATGTTGAAACTATTTGTCTTAAAGGTGTTTCAATAAATCTTTAATTAGATACTAGGAAATTGTCTGAGTTAAGGTCATCAAAAGCCTGAAAAGCAAAGTGATAGTGAGGTTATAGCATAGGTGGTCAGCAGGGAAGAGGTTGTACAGTAGGTGATTAAGTGGTAAACCCTAAATCCTTGTCCTTTTCCTCTAGAAGAAATTCTAGTATTTATTTGTGCCACTTCCCATAATAAAAATCAAGGTGTTAAATATTTGACATCAGCAAAGTTATCTGTAAGTTGTATGATTATTAAAATGCCGGGTAGAAACTTTACATTTGGAAAGCCACTCTTTATTTGTCTTTTTTTAAATTAATTAATTTATCTATTTATTGGCTGTGTTGGGTCTTCATTGCTGCGCATGGGCTTTCTCTAGTTGCAGTGAGTGGGGCCTACTCTTCATTGTGGTGCTCGGGCTGCTCATTGCAGTTGCTTCTCTTGTTGCAGAGCACAGGATCTAGGTGTGTGAGCTTCAGTAGTTGCAGCACACGGGCTCAAGAGTTGTGGCTCACACGTTATTTGTGTTAATGAAATTCCTTTCCAAAATTTCCCCTTGCCCCATAACCTAACGTCTGTAGAATATTGAGTGGTGTATTACAGACATTCAGTAAATGATAATTATTCCAAAAATAATGACATTTATTAATTATACAATTTAAATGTGTTATTCTGTAGGGAAAAAATAAAAGCTCAATTTGTATTGCCTAGAATCAATAATGATTGATAGGTGAGACGTGAGTCTGGATAATGGAAAGGAAACTATTTTAGCCACAGGACCACTCAAGTCACACTGCATAGAAGTTTGTATTGGAGACCAATGCTTTAGACATCTCAACATTCTGCAGACCATTAAGTTCTAAATTTCATGCATGGATAGGATAGGTGCATTACATTTATTGAATACCTGTTTACCAAAAGTAGTCAAGCTGTTTTGAGAGCTTACTATATGTCAAGCAATGTTCGAAAGCACTTTAGGTATGTTCAAATACTTCCTCACATCAATACTACTAGGCAGATACTATGATTTTCACCTTTTTATAGAAGACACTTAGGCACGGACTAAAGTACTTGCCTAAAATTAACAAGTTGCAAATCCAGGACGTGAACTCAGGGAGCTGGCACCAGATCCTATGCTCTTACCCAACAGTCAAGTTATTTCTCATTTGTTCACAATTTCATGACTTGGTATGCAGTTTAAAGAAAGTAATTGATGGTCTTCATTGTTATTTCTTAGTTAATTATTGTTATTTATTTTTATTGAGGTATAATAAAAACACAGATTTCCAAGCAGTAAAGGTGCTCATCTTAAAACATACAGCTCAATAAAATTTTACATATGTGTGTATCCACGTAAGATGAAGACATAAATACCATATATACCATCAAGATGAAGACATAAAACATTTTCCACACTCCAGAAAGATCATTTGTACTTCCTTGCTTTTTAGTACATTGGTACAAGCATGACCACTTTTCTGATTTTAATTATACATAGATTAGTGTGCTTGCTTTTGAATATCATATAAATGGTATTTTATGGTATGTACTCTGTCTATTGACTTATTTTCTCAACAAATTCCATGAGATACATCTATGTTGTATTGTGTATTAGTAGCTTTTTTTCTTTTTTTTAAATTTTGTGTCATTTCCTTTCCTTGAAAGTAGAAGACGCTGCTAATTTGCTTTATTTTAATTTAAGTATAATATATATATTTTTAAAGCAGATTCATGTTTCAAGCAGATTGATGAGCAGGAAACACACAGAATCCCCATATGCTCCCTCTCCTTCTGCCCCTACTTTTCCATTATTAGCATCTTGCATCAGTGGCATTCAATTGTTAGAACTGATGAACCAATACATTATTATTAAATAACATAGTTTATATTCTGGTTTGCTCTTCATGTTGTATAGTTCTATGCACTTTAACAAATGCTTAACATTATGTATACACTATTGCATTATCGTACAGAATTGTTTCAATGCCTTCAAAATCCCCTGTTATACTTATTCAACCCCACCTTCAAGCCTGCCCCAACCCTTGGACGCAACTTATATTTTTTTTCTACCTCCATAGTATTGCTTTTTCCAGAATGTTGTGTAGCTGGAATCATACAGCCTGTAGACTTTTCAGACTAACTTATTTCACTTAGCTATACGCATTTAAGGTTCTTTTCCGGTGCGTTTTCATGGATTTATATGGTAGATCATTTACTGAATATTAGTCCATTATACACATATGAACACACATACACAGATACAGTTTTCCCTTCTTGAAATGCCTCCAGCTTTGATATTAGGGAAACATTGTCTTCATAGAATAAGTCAGGGAGTGCATCCTTGCTTTCATCTTTCTGGAACTTATTTAATATATTTATATATAAATATACATATTTATATATATATAGTATAAATATTTAGTAGAATTCGGTGAACCCATCTGGGCTTGGTGCTTTTTTTCCTAATGCCTTTGGAAGCTATTACTTATTGTTTAAATTTCTTTAATAGATATAGGGTTATTCAAATTACACATTTCTCCTTGTGTGAATTTTAGTAGATTGTATCTTTCAAGAAATTGGTTTATCTATGTTATCAAATTGTGAGCATAGAATTATGCATAATACTTTTATTATGCTTTTAATTTTCATTGGATCAATGAATTTGTTTCCTGTTTTTAATTTCATTAATTTCTGCTTTTACTATTTCCTTTATTCTGCTTAATTGAATTTAATTTGCTCTTATTTTTCTAGTTACCTTAGGTAAATACTTAGATTATTTATTTTAGATCCTTTTCCTTTTTTAATATATGAGGTCAATACTATAAATTTTTCTGTAATCACTGCTATTACTTCATCTGCCAAGTTTTGATATGTTGTATTTCCATTTTCACTTATTACAAAACATTTATAATTTCTCTCAGGATTTCTTTTTAGACTAATGTGTTCTTTAGAAGCTTGTTATTTAATCTCCAAACATTTGGAGAGTTCCTCTATTTTTCTGTTATTATTTTATAGTATAATTTTACTGTGTTATGAAAGTATGCTTTGTATAATGTTTATTCTTTTAAATTAAGGCATATTTTACAGCCTAGAATGCAGTCTATCTTAGTGAATGTTCCATGTGAGCTTGAGAAGAACATGCATTCTGCTGTTGGATGAAATATTCTATAAATGCCGATTAGATGCAGTTGATTTTTGATGCTATTCAGGTCAACTATGCTTTATAATTTTCTGCCTGATGCATCTGTCAGTTACTAATAGAGAGTTCTTAACATATCCAACTGTGATAGTGGACTCACCTATTTCTCCCTGCAGTTCCATCAGTTTTGCCTCTCATACTGTGATGCTCCGTTACTAGGCACATTCACAACCATATTACACATGTACCTACAGAGGAACAAGAATAACAATCACATCAAACTTCTGTTCAGAAAACATGTAGACAAGAAGAGGGAAGTGAAATAATTTGTACTGAAAGAAAAAATATCAACCTAGAATTCTCTACCCTGTGAAATTATTCTTTGAAAGTGAAGGAGAAATAAAGACTCATTTAGACAAATAAAACCTGAAGACATTTTGATAGACATGCCTTGCAAGAAATGTTCAAAGAGACTCTTCAAAGGAAATGAAAGTTAGGTCTTAAGCTCAATCTATGCGAAGAAAATAGCATTAGGGAAGGAATACGTGAAGATAAAATAAAACCTCTTTTTGTTCTTAATTGATCTAAAGAATAACTGCTCAAAATGATAACAGCAACAATGTATTCAGTTATTGTATCTTATGAATAGGAGGGAGGAATTGAGATAATTTTGTTATAAATTATTTGTCCTACATCTGAGGCAGTATAGTGTTATCCGAAAGTGGACATGGATTAGTTGTAAATGTATTTTATGGACTTCAAGGCAACCACTAAAATTTAGTAATAAAAGAAGTACAATTCATGTGTTAAGAGAGGAAAGAAAAATCTTATATGATATAATCAACTAAAACCAGAGAAGAAAGAAAAATAGTGGAAAACAAAAGAAACAAAGAACAAGGGCAACAAGTAGATAACAATTAACAAATATGGTAGGTATCAGTCCAACTATACCAAAATTCACTTTAAATGTAAATAGTCTATATACAGGAATGGAAAAAAAAAAACTGAAGCTATCAGAGTGGACCAAAAAAATAAGACCCAACTCTATACTGTATAAAAGTAAGTCACTTTAAAGACACAGATAGATGAAAAGTAAAGAAAGATGAAGAATGATATACCATGCTGACACTAATCAAAGAAAAAATAAGTTGAAATAGCTATATTAATTTCAGACAAAGCAGACTTCAGAGCAAGAAAAATTATCAGGAATAGAGAGGAACATTACATATGACAAAAATGTCAATTTTCCCTAAATTAGTTTTAACCACTAAAATATGGCAAAGATGAGTGGATATCACTCATACATGATTCCATCTTCTTAGCCAATTCTTTTCATTTTTTCCAGATTGATGAAGTAGGCCACCATGTTGAGTTGAGCACATGGCAGAGATCTCCAGGCACCCTCTAGAAACTGTGGATGGCCACACAGACTAAACTAAAATAAACAAACAAACAAAACCCCCTCAAGTTCTTTCTCTTAAAATCCTAAGATTTTAATCTCAACTACCAAGTGAACATCAAAGAGGCCCCTGAGCCTTAGATGAAAACTCAACATGGACAGCATCCTAGTTGCAGATTTTAGATAACCAAAATAGAGTATTCAGTTAAGCTGTACCCTACTTGTGAACAAAAGTATCTCTGAGATAATAAACATCTTCTGCTTTATGCTACTGAATTAATGGTCATTTGTTACATAGCAAGACAAAATGAATATAGCTTGATTCAGTTTTGAGGTTATTGTGATTAAAGCTATAACTAACATTCTTGGTATTTAGTGGACATTTGAGCCATTTCTGTTGAGTAAGTACTTTGGAATAGGAGTGCTAGATCATGGGAATTGATAATATTTCCTTTAGTAGTTATGGCCAAATATCTTTCCAAAGTTATTGTACCAATTGATACTCCCACAAACAATGAAAGAGAGATTCATTTTTCTTCTCAAGCTTGCCAACACTTGCTCTTGATAATGCTTTCAATTTTAGCCATTCTAGTGCATAATATATTATTCACATACTGGTATTTTATTGTGGTCATAATTTGTATTATAGTAATATTATGGAAATTATAATAACCCAATGCATAGACACAAAAAGTATTTGGTTGATATTTATAAACTAGAAAGCAAAATCTCTGCAAGCCACAAAATAGTTTCCATACTTTTCAAATTTTACTATTATGCTGTAGTGAAAATGATGGGAAAAGCAAGGATGCAGGTCCATATAAAATTTTTAAAGAAAAAAAATAAAAGAAAAAAAGATGAGTAAATCTTAAAAAAATACTGAAGTGATAAAGCTTATAAAACAGCTCACAACAGCATCACAAAAGTTTTGTAATCCACTAAAGAGTCTTTAGGATACTGCTTTAATCATGTACATTGAAATTAAGATGTCATTATGCATAAGTGACTAGAACAAAACCTTATTAAAACATTGTGCAAACTGGCAAAATACTAAATGCTGTAGTTGTAACTTGCACAGTATGTATTATTGCTTATGTTATTTTACTGTTATAGGCTTTGGAGATATCAAGATAAAAAGAAATTAAAGATCCTCCTGCAGTAAGCAAGTTTTCTCTTTCTGAAAATGTAGCTTCACAACTGACCACACCCCATCAAAAAAAAAGACAGCAACAAATAGAAAAATGACAATGACATATAATATATAGAGGAGAAAATATACATGTCCAATGTATATTTTAATAGATGATGAATCTTAGTAGTAACTGAGGAGGGATTAAGCTGTATTGTTAATCCATTGGATTGGTGTCTGAGGTCACTTACTTATGTATTTACTTACTTTTTTTTCTGCTGGATAATTTATGCAAAAAGATACATGTTCAGAGCTTACTAATCCAAGACAATGTCCCTTTCACACATTTAGGCTGGGGAAACACACCTATGTGCAAGAGAACATGTGTAAGCATTGCACTCATCTCTTTATTAACAAAAAAAATTCAGAAAAAATACATTATTGACTAAAGGAAGAATAATGTGCTCAGTTACAAGAGAAGCAGACTCAGACATTTCACACACATCCCCATGCTTTGTGTCATGGTTCTCAACTCTCACAACTAATCAGCCCTGGGTTCTCCACTTGTGATAGTCAGTGGACTCTTAAGTGTGCTGGTATAATTACTCTGGCTGGCCTAAATTGCATTAGATTTTCTCACAGGATTTAAAAAATAAGATGCCCAGTGAGATGTGCTACCATTCATCAACAATAGTAGAAGCAGAGACAAAAAAAAAAAAAAAATTCAAGTCATCCTAACAAACTTTTTCATAATAATTATAATTTATTAACATAATAGTTTTCATAACACTTACATGCCTAGTATATGTTAGGCACTGCACTAAGCATTGTGTGTGTGTGTGTGTGTGTGTGTGTGTATTCATTTAATTCTCTCAAGACCCATATGAAGTAAGTACCATTTTTATCCCTGTCACCATTATTGATGAGGAAACTGAAGTCACAAAACTTGCTCAAAGTCACAGAGCTAAGAGATAGTGGAATCTGGCTAACTGAATCTGGCAACTGTGCTCTCAACCACTCTGCTTTCCTACCTCTTAATTAGATTTCCTATTAATCCATTAGATCTGTTGTGGTATCCTGAATAGTGTTGTCAATGAATAGTTTTTTTTCTTCCCTATGTGTTCTTAAAACAACATCCAATCATAAGGCTGAGCTTCTCAAATATAAGTAATATATGAACCCAATTTCAGGTTAAAAATAAATAAAAGGACAAAGAAATCCCCTGGGATTAGTGAGTACTTAATTGAATAACTCACACTGACAGTTTCAAAATTATGTAAATAAAAGAATAGAATTTTAAAAACAAAACAGATTAAATACAAAGTAAGAAAGACTGGTTGCATTAATGGTCCCTGTTTTTAATCTCACCCCTATCTACACTCTTTGCCATGTGACTGTTTAGTTCCTCTCGAAAAAGAGAAACCTGGCTTTGTGACTTGTTCTGCCAGTAAAATATCACAGAAGTGACAGTGTGACGGTGTGGCAGTTCTGAATACAGGCCTCAAAATGAGTTGTATTTCCACTCAGCTGCTCTTGCACCTCTGCCTTTTGAATCTATTCTAACCTGCTGTATGAATATAGAGAAATATAGAGCTGAGCAAACTTGCTCCAGCCAAGACAGTGACCTGCAAATGTCTGAGCTTCTGGCAGACAGTAGCCACTCCCAGATGAGAGCCTAGCTCAAATCACAAGTAACTGTCAAGGGCATACATACTACTTATTGCAAGTTCATACCCTTAAACAACCTCTGCTTATCCCTCCACTGCACCCCCACTCCCTTCCCCTGGAAACCGTTTTACTTTTTGTATTTATGAGTTTGGCCTTTTTAGATTTCACATATAAGTGATATTGTACATACTTACCTTCCTGTCTGATAAGCCTTAGAGAGCTAATGCACAACACAGTGAACAGAGGAACAATATTGTATTATAATCATCAAACTTGCTAAAAGACTAAAACTTAATGATTCCAACCTCTAAAAAGAAAGGATAATTATATAATGTGTTATTGTTGCTAATTATCTCTACAAGGGCAATTATGTTACAATATATAAATGTATCAAATTAATATGTTGTACACCTTAAAGTCACACAATATTATATGTAATTTATATTTGGATTTAAAAAGCAAGAAATAACTTTCAGCTGAAACTCAGATCTGTAGTATCATGATCTCAATAAATGTATATTGTTATACCACCTTATTCTGGGATGATTAATTTTGTAGCAGTATCATGGAAATGTTTGAAACAGAAATTGATACCTAGACTTGGACTTCTGCCATGTAAATGAAACCTAAAATACATGGCTTCAGGTACTAGGCAGTGAGTGAGTAAAGGCTGAGAAAATGGATGAAGACATACAGGAGACTGAAAACTGTTATGTTTTGTACTGGTCAAACAATTGGCAATTTATTCTGACAATAACTTGGAAGTTAAGTAAAATGATGTGATATCATGTTTCTATATTGTGCATTAGATCTCTAAGTCTTAACAGACAGAAAAAGACAAGTATTTATATTGAAACTAAAACACCAATGTTAAGTTTAAGAGAAATATTTAGAATTAGGTTTGGCTCCATATTTATCTGCTTATGGATTTTGATTCTAACAACAGTAACGCAAAGGACAATAGTTTAAATAAATATGTACAAAATGCATTAATAATTTAACAATTTGGTTGGATAATCAAATGCAAAACTTTAAAAAAAAAGTAACTGTGTAGAACACTAAAATGACAATTTTTGTGAGGTTTTATTTCATAATCTTATGATGCTCTCCTGTTTTATTTTGCAGTAATTTACAATTTGAGTTGTTCATATCTGTATTAAATAGATACTCATTCCAATTTTTGCTGAATTCTGAAAAAAATAACTCTTTTTTTCATTACACATTTATTTTGATCAGTTGTGCAGTACTGATTGTTGTGAGTAGGTAATTACAAAGATGGGATCATTTTAGACTGGTAATATGGAACTCACCTCTTTGGAACAGAACTTCTGCTATGTGTCTGACAGACCAAAGTAGAGTATGCCATCTGATGACTCGTGAATCAGACAGCTCTTGTCCATTCAATTTATAAAAGCTTTTCTATTGCAACCTTGTTATCATTTGATTGTCAATTTGCTGGAACACAGTCATTTACTAAAACAAATTAAAATGTTTTCATCAACATCATTGTGCTGTGATAGACTAATTGGCACTAGTAATTATCCCCTACCATGTCCTGTGCTTAATAAATTCTCATTCACTACCAGAGATGCTGAGTGCACATCCATGACCCTTGGCTTTGAGCCTGGCTATCTAACTAGCTTTGAACAATGGGGCATTAGTGGAGCTGGTATAAGCAGAGTCTTAAAAGAAGCTTTTTACTTATGGATACAAAGGGGGAAAGGGAGGGGGTGGGATGAATTGGGAGATTGGGATTGGCATATATATACTACTATGTATAAAATAGGTAACTAGTAAGAACCTGCTGTATAGCACAGGGAACTCTACTCGATGCTCTGTGATGACCTAAATGGGAAGGAAATCCAAAAAACAGGGGAATATACATATATGTATGGCTGATTCACCTAGCTGTACAGCAGAAACTGACACAGCAGTGTAAAGTAACTATATTCCAACAAAATAAATAAATAAATAAAATCTCACACTCAAATAAATTAAAATGGTAAATAAAAGAATTAAAAAATAATAAAAGGTTTTAATGTTGAACTTGTCCCATTATGCTTCACCATTGCATTCATCAGTAGATGCCCTTTTACCTTGGGACCCAGAATGAACACTAGTGGAACAAAGTTGAGCTACCTAACCTACCAACATGTGAGAAATACATGCTTAATTTTGAATTCCACTGAGTTATTATGGCATAATTATTTACTATATACCAATAGTTTACTGATATAATTATAAGCCAGACAATCCAGAATATACTTAAATTAACTGCTGTAGTTTGTCACCAAAATGAAAAGCTTGAATTTTAAAAAAAAATTACATTGTAGAGATGCCCAAGGCATAAATTTAGACATTCCTGATGGTTGAGGGGCAGTGGGGGGGTAGCAGTTTACAAACTTCAGGATAAGCATTCCTGACTTAAGTTTATCTGAGCATATTTTCAGATTTTATACCTTGGAAGGGTTTATGAAACAATGGGCTGGTGTTGGGGAAAGTGTCTTGTACTGAATGGATGGATAAATGTATGGATGGATGGATGAAAGATACTAATGAACCACTGTGGCTATTTTTTCTTTTAGGCAGAGGACACTCTAAAGATGAAAAATTCACTGCAACGTGAAGAGGGCAAGAAGCCAATGCACTGATAAGAAATACATTGAAACTATACATTCTTACATGTTTTCTTTAGATCCCCACAAACCTCTTCACAATTTATTCTCCTTGCCCGAAGACTCAGTTTATTAAGTAAAGTTAGCCTTTAAAAAAAAGTACTCATGTGTTCTACAGAGGTTTATAGAGTAGCCTGTGACACTGTTTGTGGAGCTCAGTTTTTTATTGTATTATATCTGTTTTAACCTTTTCAACTGCTCTCTCTCCCCTTTTCATCCAGATCTCAGCAGCTATATCATACTTTCAGAAATTAGCAGTGCTTAAGAAATATGAGGGTGACATAAGTTAAATTGAATTCATTCAAGTTGAATTAAATGGAAAATATTTGGGAACAATCACTATACCAGTATGACTATAGAGGACTGACATTACATAGGAATGTAAAAGGAAACTGGAATTAAAGAAAGTTGAATGCTTAATTAAGTTCTCTGGTATTTTATCCTAGAGGCAGTAAGACTTACCTAATATTTCCATAAACTGGAATATATGGGTTTAAAAACAAGCAAGCAAGCAAACCAAAAAAAAATACAAGTGGATCTTGTTCAATAGGAAAATGACATGAAGGGACAGGGAAGGGTAGGGACCAACACCTAAACAGGGCAATTATGTGGAAAATAAACTATGGCCTCCAAGGGCACAGTCAACTCTTCGCAACTTAATACCGTCCTTCTACCCTATTATCTCCTGTAGGCGTCTCCCGTTTGTTGAGTCCAGTCAGAAGCTAGATTGAAATGGAGCATGCTGACACAGTGAATATGGGGTAATTTCCTGGCATCAGAGCAAGATGAAAAATAGTAGAGAGTGGATCCAAAGGAACAAATGACAGATATTTTGTACATCACCTTTAAAAAGTGTGTTTTAGATACAGATACCATGAAATACCCAAAAGGGATTGGGAAACTTAACAATGTTTCACTTTCCTTTCAACCCAATGGCAATAAAAGAATTCTGTTTCACAAGAATGAATTTTGTCCCTAAAAAGAAACAAAAACCTCAAATTTCTAAACTAGGAATATTTTATGCCGTTCTACTCAGCCTCGGTTTTTGGACCACAGGTTCTCATTATAAGATCTTGACCATAACAGGGAGCTCAGCAGGTTAGTTTAGAAACTCCTAAAACTTTCCTCTCCATTCCTCTGAAAAGAGAAGTCTTAAGTTACTAATTTGGACTCTGCTCTATTATATTAAAAAGTCATATCAAAGATTTATAAATGCTCCAGAAAAAAATTTGCTCCCCCCCCCCAAAAAAAAAACCGGCAAAAAAAAAAAAAAAAAAAATTGGTAGAGGCAACAGGAAAGAATAGTATCTGTAACCTTATTGTGTGATTACTTGAAACTAATTTTAGACTGTCCGTTCTTGTGTTATTATCACATCCCTACTTAAACAAAGAGTGAACATCCTGTAAGTAAATATGGTACTTTAACTGAGAGCATGCATTACACAACTTATGAAAATTTGAAAGCCAGAGGAAATAAGCAATCTTCTAAGGAGGAGAACATCCCATTCTGTCCAAAGTTTATTAGCAGCTGAAATGAACACACAGATTCCTCAGTTCTTTCTTTCTACATATATCATAAGTTCCTTTCGAGTGGTAACTGGATCTAACACTTGGAATTCCACTAAAGAGGTGTTTCATTTTGGTTAAGCCCCTGTACTCTCAGGGTATCAAAGGGCAGTATGCATGTTGGTTAGGAGGAAAGGATCTGGAGCTAGTGCTGAACCTTCAAGGCTACTTAAGTTTTCATGTTCTGCCTTGAGTGGATGGCCCAACTGTGACACTTTCCATTGGTTATGGTGGTGACTCGCTGACTTCCCCTTGCATACTTTTGAATGAAAAGCCCAAAGAGAGAATAAGAAAGGATAAAGGTAGAGTCCAGATACTAGGATAACAGCTAATAAAAAGAAGACTTAGAAAGATATGTGTTGAATACCCAGAATGGTGGAAAAACTAGTTTAATGAATGCTTTGGGGGAGATGTCTAGCACTGCTTAATCTGAGAGAACAACCAAATGGAGTTACGATTGCATCCTAAATAGTAATAAATGGAATTTCATTTTTCTACCATATTTAATTGTGGAAATGCTAAGATTTTTCTGAAGTATTCTTCTCTATGCTTATATATTAAACTTCTATCACTGAATAAATTTTGGTCATTGGGATAAACTAAATTGCTTGCAATTTGATAGATTCTAATAGTAAGAAAATCAGGTTTATATTGAAGTAGAGGGAGAAACATGAGAAGAAATTAGAGAAAGAAAAAGTGGAAATGCTCTCAGGTATGGTAAGGGATGATATATGTGTCATCAGTTAACGGTAGGGCAGCTAGAGGCTTAATGAAGGTACTGAATGTAGAGGTAAGACTGAGCATAATAAAGAAAGCTGAAGATTTAAAAGACATGTAGAGCATACTGTGCAGGTTATCCAAGACTGTTGGTGGCCACATTCTGAATATTGGTCAAATACTTATTTTATGTTGAAAGCATCTATTATATGATAGAAAACCAAAAAACATGACATCTTGTACATTGCATGATCTTTTTCTTCCTGCCTTTATTTTGATTGTGGTTAGATTTCTATTGTTTTATTTCAGGGATATATGAGGTATATTTATCTTTATTGTGGAAACATTTTTATTATGGAATATTTCAAAACCATATAAAAATAGAGATAATAGTACAACAAGACTATGGATCCATTACACAACTTTAACCATTTTTAATGCAGGGCCAATAGTATTTGTCTGCATTCTATTCTACTTTTTCCCATTGCTCCAGAAGTAGTTTGAGGTAGATCCAAGAAAGTTTGTGTTTCACTCATAACTATTTAATACTTACTTTTAAGAGATGATTCTTAAATATAGCCATTAATTATTAAATTTCAAAAATAGCAACATTTGTTTAGCATCATTCAGTATCCAGCAAGTATTCTATTTATGGGAACACTTTAATTCACAAAGCTACCCCTACATAAATATGGGGCTCCAGAAAAATTAATGCAGATGCTTCATATATTCTTATTGAGGGTAAATTCAATTGCCCATGAAAGTTCTTAAGATCATCTGATCAGTTCTTCATTCGAAAAGAAAAATCAAGCATCAAAATTGTTTAAGAATTATTTTGCTAATCATCCAAGTTCCATGACTCTGTACACGTTAATATGACTTGACATGTTTGCAAACTTTATTTTATGTATTGAACAATGGCTTTTATACTTATCATGTACTACTCATTGCATGCATCCCTCCAGTTTACTTGTATTTTGCCAAACGCTCCACTTGACCAGTGAGCCAAAGTGTACTGTAACTGATGAATCGCAAGTGTATTCAATATATTTCTGGTAAAATCTGAGTCAGCATGAAGAGTCTACTGGAGTGCAAGAATTAGCCTGACATAATGCTGAGTGCAGTCTCTTTCAAGTTAAAGATCTGAATAGCAAAATTGAATCCATGGAACTATATTGATTTCCTAGAATAAAAAAATCTAGGCAATCCCATTTTAGTCTTTGACTATATGTAATATAAACATCATTTCATTGAAATAATGCAGAATTAATTTAAATTGCTGTGAACTATAATTTTTGGAGTCTTTCTGCATAGAACTCATGTGCGTATGTATTCATGTGAATGTGTGTATGTATATGTATATTTATATATAATTATTAACTAAATAAATGAAATGCAGCAAAATGTCAAATATCACTTTCTACATAATTTTAGCAAGACTTCGCAACAGCTGACACATGTTATCTTGTTTTTAAATATGCTCTGCCCACATTAAATTATGAATAATCTAGTCTTGCTAAACTGTTTTTTCAAGAATTCCAGTTATGATTTTACTTCATATGCTCAATATATTTTTTCCTTTTTTATGTCTATAAATATTCTCCTGCTGGCTACTTATTAATTCCTTTAATAGCCTTTAATCTTATCAATTTATTATTGTATTCTGGAAAAGGAACATCCAAAGTCACTTTGGACTAATTGTAAAAAAATAGTTTTAAGATCATAATTAAAGGTAGAAAGTTCAAATTCTTTAAAATAATTTCTGAACAAAATCAATTCTGTTTTCAATATGTAAAACTCAAAATCTCTGCTTTTTTAAATTTGAGTTAAGGAAAATCTATGTTATTTAAAAAGGTTTTGCTCTAAATCTTGTAAAAGAAGATTCAATTATCATTTATGATAAAATGACTGTATTTAGGAATGTATTTCTTGGCATTTACAATAATCAGAAGTCACTTTTTTAATGTTATATATATACTTGCTAGTTCCGGAAGATTAAAATAATATGTTTACATGAAAATCTTAGGAAAAAAGAAAAAACCTAGCACACGTTTGAAATTAAATCCTTTTTAGGCAATTGGAGTTTTAGCCAGTAGCATAAATGAGCAGGTTGGAAACTCTAAAATTAATGCAAAAAAAAAAAAAAAAAAAAAAGGATGAGACATTATTTGAGAAATGAAATCGTGTTTTTGGTTCTAATAATATATTTTAAAAATCTGCCAACATCACAAATATGTCCTTTGCATAGTGGAAAAAATGCAAATTGCTCAGTGCTTTATAATGTATTTCATGTTCTTTTGCTTTTCACTTAATTGTCATTGTTTGGATGCTGGGTATTACTCATTTCAAAAGTTACACCAAATGGCAAAGGCATTGTATCATTATGTAAAGAATGAGCACGCCTAAGATTCTCATAGCAATTTTTTGTTATGCATAGTATTTATATATATATGGTCATATAAAAGGAGTCCTACTGTACCTAAAGAAATTCACAGTGAAAACAAATCTAACTTTCTAAAGTTTAGTTTCTTCTTTAAAATATAATAAAAATGTAGAATTTTTCTCTCTTTTTTTCTGACTCGCCCTATAATTAGGATGGCCTTGTAATTTAGCATCCAAACAGGAACCCTGTAAGAATGAAAGCAGGCATTATTAAACATTATCCAGGTAGAGGAAATGTAAACTGGGATTATTCAAGGCAAAGCAGTACCTATGATTATTGTCTTACTTATAACAGGCTGCTTCTGAACTTAGCTACAGTCATTTCAGGAACTTTGTGTTACCATATTACAGTATTGGAATGGTCTCAGTGAGTTGATGTGTCAAACTTAACACTAGGGAACAATTTAGACTTGGTACAGCCAGGCACTCCGTGAACAAATATTTACAATAGCTTACTCTTTACTGCATCTTGATGTCCAAATATTTCCTTCAAGGTACGAACGTTTTTATACCTCCAGATGCTTGGGCATTCCAACAGTTGGTACTAATTAGGTAAGTAGAATGGGAGTAGCTGAGGACATATGTGTTTTCTCCATTCATATAGTGGGAAGTAGTATCTGCCCCTGAGATTCAAGCTCTCCTGCTCCCCAGTCATGCAACATTATTCATTGTCTCCTTTAAAGCAAAGAAGCTGATTCTCATCTAGCTAATGTTTGTTTACTTCTTTAGAATGGAAGCTCTTCCAGGAGTTTCACTACTAACTCTGAGAAGTAATAAAAAACTCTAATTCCAAGAACTCCTGATTACTATCAATAAGAGAAAATTTTAAGTAAAACAAGTTCAGATGACTCGCCCCTGCTCCATTCTTAAGATATTGTTTGGATAGAAAGGGGCCAGAGAACTAATTCCTACAAAGAAGCAATTCTCTCTGTGTTCTTTGTTTTATACTGTGATTATATATTTTCATTGTATATATTCAACTTGTTTATAGGTTTCTGAGAGACATATGATGCTGTTGAAGGACAGTGTTGGGAGAGAAACATCAAAAATAGTCAATCATTTAAAAATGCATTCATTGATTATATACTCAATGATTATGTCCAAAGTCTATTGCCATAGTGACATTTCACTTGCTGTGAATCAAAGGGTTCATGTGCCTCTAGACAGAAAGATCAGAATAACAGTACCATATTAGAAAAGTTTTGATACTTACATATCCCATTTGCCAAGTTAAATCATATCTGAAACAATAAGAAGTTTGTCCTAAGAGGTTCTCTGGTGCTGTTGAAGTAGTTCATTTACCAGGTTTATACCTCAATTTTAGCACAGGATTGGAGGCTTCTGACCTCTTGGCAATCTATGTGTGAGGAGGCTGTTGCTCTGTATTTCTTCTTTATATTAAAGATCTGCATAAGGAATCAGCATCAGTTTCAAGTGTCTGCTTATCAAAGTCTTGCTGTACAGACAAGAGATATAGAACTTTACAAGACATCATGTTTATATTCTGATTTGGAGAAGGCAACTCATGTCTAAGAACTATTTGTCCTTCTGGAAAGTTACTATTGATTCATTTAGTTAAATACATTGTTGCAAAACTATTCTATAAAGAAGTAAGGTACCATTCACTACTTAGAACTATATCAAAACATCAAGATCCACCTTCCAACAGGAAAACGTCTTAAATTTTTGTTCACAGTATTAAACAACATGACTCATAAACATAAAGTTTTTATAATTATTTGTTGCAAATAGAAGTGAATGACTGAATGTTATGCAATCTACGATAGCCCTTCAGAAGATTATTTAAATGGAAAATATTTTAAAATATTTTATTAAGGGGATTGTTATACATTCTTCCCATGTAATTAATTGCTACAGAAACATTCTATTTAAATTTTTGAGCTAGTGTAAGAATGTACTCTTAAAAAGTATTAAGGATTTATCATGATCAACATATTTTATAGGTACACTCAGTATAAGCACATGAATGTGTAAGTACATTTGAAGTTCTCTGAAAGAAAATTGGTTGTTTGATGGAGATAGAGAGTAACTTCAGGTTGTGTTGCTAAAATAAACATTTATCACTCTGAGATGTGTTTTTGTACTCCTTTGACTTCAGCTAAAATACAAATCTGTGGTGCAGAGAAGGAGAGTGAATAAATTCTTTTTTAATGAGAACTGGCATAATGGTGGCATAGGAGCAAAAGCACGGAGCTTCGTGGTGGAGAATCATGAATTATATCCCACCTCAGCAAGCACACATCTTTTTACCTAAGGCAAGTTATTTAACCTCTGCAAGTCCAGTTACCTCCTGTGATGACATGGGGACGTGCTGGATGTTCTCTGCTTGGTGTTGCAGATCTATCTTCCATCCCTCTCCATCCTGCTGGGTGCCTCTGGAGGGTGCTATTTATGGAAGGAATCAACCAAGGATCTTGACCTTCTGACATTCAGTGAATGGGAAGCATCAACCGGAGGGTAGTAATAGAAGTTTGATGCTTATGCCCTTGGTTCTTTCTGTGACAGGCTGAAGCTTGACTGCTGACTTTTTTCTCCAGATGCCCCCTCCTACACCTCCAGGTCCTGCTGAGTGCTCTGAACCATTCCCCTCACTATACCTTCCGGCCAAATAGTGACTATGACCTGGGTTCTTTCACTATCGCTTGTTCATTTTTCTTAAAGCTAGCCCTACCTATGAAAGTGATTCCTTTATTAAACAGTCAGTGATTTCCTCCTTTGAGCATGTAGTTGCCTGCTGGACCCATATTTACATGGAGGATAAAGAAAACACCAGCAGTGTATGCTTATTGTATGGATGTATTGCTATGAGTGTAAGAATGGATAAGATGTATTAAATGCCAAATAAAAATCAGTTAAAATAACCTAGGTCATCTACCTCCATGCAGGGATTTGAAATGTATGTCTGGCTATTTGGCTGAATCAATATATATCAGCAAGAGTCTCCCTGATCCAAATGAGCTGGTCAGCGTTCAGCATTTTAGACTCCTGCTTCTGCCAGCCTCCACAGTTTTCTTAAGAAGCACAGATACTCTGCACAGTTATTATTAAGGCATAGGAGGTGTATTTCATCCACCCCTGTGATTTAGAATGGTTCTTTTTCCCAACACTCAGGTTTTTAAATTACTCTGTCTAAAATTTGGCAAGTATGTGAATTTTCTAAGATGTCTGTCAAGAAAATGACAATTGCAATGTTATTAGAGAAAGAGGGAGCGACATTGCTGATGAGATGACAGTGCCTCAGTTGCTGGATAACAAAGGTGACAAGAACCTCAAAATGGTAATGAATTCTTGACATTTTCTTACAGGGCAAAGGAATCTCATATCACATGTTGTGAAGATGATAGTCGATTCAAAGAAATGATACTTACAGATGTTCTACTCATTTTAGAGACTTGATTAGGAAAAAGTAGCAAGTGTGGCATACAAGTTTGAGTGTTGGAATAAGAGAGAACACCTCATCTCCATCAACTTGCCTATACTATCTTTAAAGAGGAAAGACCATCAAAGTGTCAGTCTAGATACATGGTTTTCAGTGATATCTCAATTCAAACTCAGAGACTGTCCTTGGGCTCTGTGATGGTTACTTTTTTGTGTCATCTTGACTGGGCTGAGGCATGCCCAAATTACTGGTGAAACATTAATTCTGGATCTGTCCATGGGAGTGTTGCTGGAAGAGATTAGCATTTGAATCAGTAGACTAAGTAAAAAAGATTGCCTTCATCAGTGTGGATGGGCATCATTCACTCCACTGAGGGCTTGAATCAAACAGAAGGGCAGAGGAAGGGTGAATTAGCTCTCTCAGCTTGAGCTGAGACTTTCATCTTCTTCTGCCCTGGGACATTGGCATTCTTGCTTCTCTGACCTTTACACTCACACCAGGACATACAACATTAGCAGCGCCCCCCCCCCAAGTCCCCCATTTCTTGGGCCTTTGAACTCGAACTTACACCTTCAGCCCCAAGTTCTTGGGCCTTTGGAGTGAATTACACCGTCTGCTTTCCTTGTTCTCCAGATTGCATATGGCTGATCTTGGGAATTCTTGGCCTCTGTAAAGACATAAGCCAACACCTATAAATCTCCTTTTAGATATGTCCCATTGGTTCTGTTTATTTGGAGAACTCTAATACAGGCACATCAGTTAGTTAACCGCTATAGGTCTCCTTGTAGTAAAGCATAAGATGAGAATTAAGAAATTACAATCTTATTGACATCATGCATGAGATTGGTGGCAGAATTAAACCAGATGCATGCCTTTTTCAATTATGATGTCTCACTGTAGACAAATTACTTAACTTTTCTAAGATTCAGTTTATTTGTCTATAAAATGAGAAGTGTATACTGGAGTCAAGTTTTCCAAGTAGGTCCTGGAAAGCTATGGGTTTCTTAAAAGGTTATGATAAGCCTAACAAATGTAAGATTTTTTTTTGTATAAAATTAGATCATTTCAAAAGCTTATAAAATTACAATTAATGAAATAAAATTTTATATTCAATAAAATTGAACAATCAATTCCAGTAGTAACTTATGTAAAAGAACATTTTTCTTAGTTAGGCATGCATTACCATAGGTTACTACTGGAATTAATTTTTCAATTTTGTAGAATATACACACACATATCTAGTTTTTAACCATCAGCCAATACCATAATTAATGGTGAATCACATATTAGAATTATCCTACTTCAAATTAGGAATAGGGCTAGAATTGCTGTTACAATATCAACTGTTGTGAATATTGTTCCAGATGTTTCAGCAAATATAGTAAATATAAAACCTAAATATGTAACTTTATGATTCAGGGTTCACAAATATCACTATTTTTGATATTTTATTCCAAATATCAAATAGCAAAAATTAAAGGAAAAATAGATAACAAGCCAAAAAATACAATGAAAATATAATTAGAAATAATATCACAGTTTCAACACCATGGGAAGTTCAAAATGTTTATATGTATGTATACTTTTGTTTTTATTCCAGAGGTAAATAGCCAGTACAAGAAGATCAATAAAAATTTGTATAGCCTAAAAAAGATTCTTAGTGTGAAAATAGAAAATCAATTAAATATTAAGTTTAAAAAATCAATTATAAAAGAATTGGGACAAAAGACAAGGTAATATTTCTTCAATATAAGATTAAGAAAGGCATTTCTGAACCTTGAATGAAAATGCAGAAACTATAAATTTGAAAAGTAATGGATTTAGCTGTGTAGAATTTTGAAACACCAGAAACTGATAATAAACTAAGAAAATGTGTTTTCAATATTTATCACCAACACATAAATTCTGGACAATGAAAATGCTTTTTTATTCATTCATTTTTTCATACAACAAATGTCTAGAAAACGCAAGCGCACCCAATTTAACATGAGAAACAGTCACATGTGTATAAATTTAAATGGCCAATAAATACAATATAAGTATGAAGCTTAGTAATAAATCATTTGAAAAAAGAATAACCGAGAATAAATGTTTTACATCACATAGAAAAGATTAAAGAAAAAGATGATACAAGTTTTAATTATATATGATTAAAGCATTGTTAAACCATATACTATAAACATTATATTTTAAAATTGACAGTAAAGTATGAACTTTTTATTCCTATGAAACATATTTAGGACTTTAAGCAGGATGGAATTTTAAGTTAATTTGAGAGAAATAAATATCTTAACTATATATAATTTTAAAATCAGAAACAGTCTCTCTTCATTTATTCAAAATGTCTTTTATCACCCATTTAAATTTGGTAGTCTGACCTCTTTGAGCTTATGACCTTGGAGGTGTGTGACACAATATAACCTGTCTTGAAAGTATATGATAGAAGAGTATCCATGAGATCTACCCAAATTGTAGAAAAGCTAGAAGAATTAAACATTAGTGGAACAATTCAGATTTTGAATTTAGCAAGACCACTCTCACTGCAGGGTGGAAAACATTTTAGAATGCCTGAAGTCATACCAATTCAGAATATGATCATGTTCTCGCAAATGCCAAAATGTTCAGTCTTTTTAAAAAAAAACAAATGAATGCGTAACTAAAAAAAAAAAATCACAGGGGTCATATATGTGGGCAAGTCCATCTTACTAGAGTATTTTTACCCTTTTCACAAAAACTTTTAAACCTGGAGGTCACTGTATATTTTATGCACTTTGAAGTTTGCCTCCCAATTTACTAAATATTTCCCTAAACTATAATTACTTTAGGTTGTTCCAGTTGCAAACATAACATTGCAGATAATATAAATTAAAAATGAAATAAAACAATAGAAAATAAATATTTTTGAAGCTCCTCTGAATGCCCTTCTACCATTTGACAAAGCCTTATCTCCATTTACTCTCCCAATAAATCTATTAAGTGGAAACATAGTTTTATTTTATAGAAGGGTTAAATTGTCCAAGTTTAAAGAGCTAGGAAGCTGCAGTCTATATTTCAAATCCACATATTCTGATTCCAAACCCCCCTTCAAAGGACCCCTATATATTGCTATTCAAATAAAATATTTTTATTATTAATGATGACAATAAGAATAACACTTGTGAACACACACATGTATACATAGCTTATCTTTCTTCCAATTTCTTTTTGTCTTTCTTTCCTAAGAGATTTTCCATTTCTCTTCCCATTTATGGATTACTCATAGATACACAGATATGCACATGCCCTTCCTACTCTTACCCAAGGCTACTTTATATTAGTATTGCAATAATATAACTGATACACAAAATCAATAGAATGAACATATAAGATACAATCTAAATAATCAAACAAATACTTTTGTATTATTCACCCAATAGAAATTATTATATTGTAAGTTCCCTGTTCTATCCAGCTGCCTCTCACCATTACACAGATAACCATTTATGGGAACTGTTACTCATCAGAGACTTGTATATTTTTACATTTGATAATAAATACACTATATATATATGTATATACACATTCCTAAAAATATATTGTCCATATTTTGATCGTCCATAATTTAGAGCTTCATGAAAATATAGCATCATACTCTAGTCATCATTATGTTTCTGAGATTCATTGACTCTGTTTCACGCTTCTTTCATTTTCACTTCTGTGTAATACTCCATCAGGCCAGGGATTAGCAAACTTTTTCTGTAAGTTGTCAGATAACAAATTGTTTGGCTTCATAGGGCATAATGTCTCTGTCACAGGTGCCCACTCTGCTGTTATACAGAAAAAGCAGCCTTACACAATATATAAACTGATGAGTGTGGCTGTATTTCAATAAAATAAAATAGGAGGCTTGCCTGCTCTGGCTCATGGTCTATAGTTTGCCAATTCCAGCATTACATGAATATAGCTAAAGTTAGTTCTCTCTCCTCCTGTCTGTAGACTTCTGTTGTTTCCAGTTAGCTATTATAAATGATTCTTGCTATGAACATTTTAGCATAAGTTTCCTGGAACATATGCTTGGAAATGCAATTCCTAAATTTTAGTCATGCATATTTGTAGAGATAAATCCCTATTCTTTCCCAGAGTGATTTTTAGCAATTTTCCATCTCACTAGAGTGTATAAAAGTCTCTGTTGATTCACAACCTTGCCAAAATTTGTAATTGTCAGATTTCTTCATTCACTCCTGTCTAGTGAATATAAAATTGTATCATATTGCAGTGTGGATATGCATTTCCATAATGTTAACAAAAATAGCTCGTGTTTTTTATATTTATTTGTAGAGACATGTATGTTTTTTTTTTCTTTAAGATGATTATAGATGTCCTTTGCCTATTTTTGTACTTGATTTTTGTATTTTTTCTTGCTGAGCAAAAATATTCTTGAAAGTGATTCCTTTTCCAGTTATGTTTCAAAAATCTTGTTCTGGTTTGTGGCTTGTGTTTTTCTTTTCCTTATAATTTATTTCAATAAGCAGCTTCTGGTATTTCTGTCTATTCAGGCAATGTCTTTTGTTTTTGGATGGTACACTTTGTGAAAATACAGTCATAAAGGTAGCCAATATTGGCTTCAAATTTGCTTTTATGTTTAAATCTTTAATCCATCTGGAATTAATATTTTGCGTATTGGGTATTGTAAATATGCAATTTCAAATTAACTTCCCAGATGGATACCCACCACCATTGTCCCACCACCATTTATTTTGTAGACCACTTCTTTCCCAGTGCGAAACGATGCTGCTTTGACTATATATTGTTTCCATATGTGGTCTTTTTCTAAGCTCATTTTCTGTTCCATTGGTCAATGTTTCTATCTCTAGCTTAATGCCACAGAGATTTAATTACTAGTTTCATAAATGTCTTCCTCCCTGGGAGGAAATCGCTTCATCTAGGAGTGCTTTTGTTATGCTTAGTCTTTTTAGAATTATTTTGTCAATTTCCTCAAATATCCTGCTGGGATTTTGATTACAATTCAATCAAATCCATGAGTCAATTTTTGAAGAAACAACAATCTTAAAATAGTGACATTGGTAAGACTTTTTTCCAGGCATGTTTTAAAATTCTCCAGAAGTATCTTGTACAACTTTGCTAGATTTATCCCTAAGTATCTTTTTTTTTGCCCTAGACACCTTAAATTTATGATTTGCTTTTGTAAATTATTACTTTTAAAAATTATATTTTACTTTGTTTTTAGAGTATAGAAATGCAAATGTCTCATTAATTCTCTCACTCTATTAATGAAATTTTTTGCAATTTTCTTTATAGAAATCCAAGCTTCTTATTTCATATTCATGTCTCTTTTGTGTCTTATTCCACTGACATTCACAAAGATGTTGAATAGAATGGGCCACTGTGGTTCCAAGTCCTGTTCCTGTTTATTAAGCAATGGTATGATCATCAGTAGGGATAATGTTGACTATGTATTTTGGATAGATTGCTTTATCAAATTAAAGAGTTTTCTTCCTACTCCTATTACTTAAAATTTTATTTTAAAGACATAATTAGATGTAGAATTTTATAGTTTTGCCCCATTTATTGAAATGATCATATTAAACTCTGTTTATTAGTACAGAATTACTTCTATAGATAACTTAATATTAAACCATGTACGCATTTCTTGTGTGGAGCTTAATTTGGTTGCACTATGTTATTTTCTTTTTAATACACTGATAGATCTTATTTGCTAAAATTTTCTTCAGAATTTAATATCAAAATTCTTCTGGTCTCACAGAATGAGTTGAGTCATGGACCTATACCTTCTCCTCTCTGGAAGGTTGTTTCATATTATTTAAATTGTCTGTATATTAAATGTTGTAGAACTCACCTGCAACACTATTTAGATCTTCCATTTCTATGTGCAAATTTTTTTGAGCACTGATTTATTATTTATTGAAAAGACCTAAATATTTAGTTTCCACATTTTTCTTGAAATGTTTTGACTATATTTTTCTAATTATTTGTTCTTTTCAGCTAAGTTATCAAAGGTTGTCATTGTCATGTATATATTTAATTTTAGTATTTTTACAATCTAATAATCTGTATGTATGTCCCCAGTTTTATTTGTAAAATTATTTATTAATGTCATCTATTTTCTTGATAATTTACCACAAGGTATTGTTATTTCCAAAATAAATAATTTTCTTTGTTAAATTGCAGTTTCAGCTTTTCTGTTTCATGTATTATTGGTTTTGTTTTCATATCTTCTGTTCTCTACTCACTTTTAGTTAGTCTATTGTTATTTTTCTATTTTCTTTCTTTTTTTATATGACTTAAGGCTTCTTCAGATCTCAGTTTCAAGTTCTCTCAAGCAAGTCTAGTCTTCAAAAACATAAGCTTTTACCTTTTACTCAAGTAGATCTTCTTTCTATATATTCCCAAGTTTACATTCAAAAGAATATGAAAGTACTTATTTAACAAATTTATCAATATATGAAACTTTGTGCTATGTAAGAGGACTTTGTGCTATGTAAGGTATCTTGGATAGACTTTGCATCATAATTTCAAGAGAGATTAATTGAAAAAATAAATATTAGTACTATCCGTATTACAGTGCCTATATCAGAATCTCTCACAGTATTCCAGAGCACCTGAGGAAATATCAGACATTTGTACATAAGTGTTATGCACTGAAAGTCTGTGTCCTCCTCAAATTCGTACATTGAAACTTTAACCTTCAACATGATGGCATTAGGAGGTGGGCGTCTTTGGGAGGTAATTAGATTCAGATCAGGTCATGAGGGTGGAACATTCACGATGGGATTAGTGTCCTTATAAGAAGAGGAAGAGATATCAAGGCTTCATCTCCTCTTCCATGTGAGGATACAGTGAGAAGGCAACTGTCTATAAGCCAGGAAGAGAACACTCACCAAGAACAAATCTGCAGGCATCTTGATCTTGAACTTCTCAGCCTCCAGAACTATGAGAAATAAATTTCTGTTGTTTAAGCTACTCAGTCTATGGTCTTAGCTTAAGCTAAGACACTAGATATTTTTGTGTGGGAACTATTCCACTCTCGTTGATGCCAGACTTGACCCACTAAAAGCCTCTGTGGGTGACCAATGCCATAAGGACTTCCATATGTAATATGGGCTTATTGGATGCAGGATAATTTAAAAAAATGCATCTTATATACCAACAAATTTGAGTATATATACACACATGATGTTACTGTTATTTACTGATGATTAAAGACAAATTTGCTCTGGAAAAAAATGCTTCTTTCTTTCAGGAGCTTAGCAGAGAACTGCGAGCTCGCCAGATTGAAGCCGAAAGCAGAACAGACTCATTTTACCCGTGGGTTTTCAGAGACCTCCCCTTTCTTACAGGGATAATTCTCCAACCAGAGTATCATTGTTCTGTAGTGACAGAGATCCCTATCCACCATTAATACAGACACTCGGCTTGCAACTTGGTCGTGGTACACACCTGTCGATGTTCTTTGTCCAGCCTAAACTGTGGCAGGCTGGGAGCAGGGGCAATTGTGCCCACCCAGTGGCTTTTCTGTGGATCAGTTTTCTCAGAATATATGTGGTGCTGGTGACATGTACCCATGACCCCTTTGCACAGCACTTGCAAGAGAAAAATATTTAATGTCATAGATAAATACTTAAAAACATGTCTTAATGTGGTACTTAATTTAAAATATAATACATTCATGAACACAGATGCAAATATGCACGTCTATCTGGATAATTCCATACCAAATGTTAAAAGTGGTTCTTTTCTTTGTGATTGGGTATATTTTCCAAACGTTCCTGAGTGAAAACTTATTGCGTTCTCTATGATTAAAAAAATTAATATTTTTATAACAAATTGTGCCGTCAACTAGGCTTAATTTAATATTCTACCTTCTAAAATTCAGTGCTTCACAACTGATCTGGTTCTAGAAGTTTCAAATATTTTGCTAGTGGGAGGATATGTATTGTAATCTTTAAATATCCTAAAAGATATTGTTACTGGCATCAGGAGTCACCATTCCAGAACACGAGGACATTTGGCATCTCAGGGCTTCATTCAAGAGAATGAATCTGTTTTTCTTTCAAAAAACATAAGAGTTAAGTGACATTTATTTTAAACCATTTCCTAGGAGTCAGGTAATGTCCTGTTCAAACTGCATCAGTGAGTCACTTTTCACAATGAGTCTATAGACACTCAAATGCAATACTTTTTGAAATATCTTCACAATTTTATTATGTTCCCATAGCCATAATAATACTGATGTTCACGCAGTAAAATAGGGCAGAACTGAAAGGTTCCAAATGTTTAACTTGCCCTAATACTCGTTGATCAACTTTGCTATATCACAATTTGCAGACAGAAGTAGGTCATGTCTCTAACTAGGTCCTTGATATGCCCCTGACAAGCACCAACATTTTAAAATGACATATATTTTATGTAACACATCAAGAAAATATACTTTAAAAAAACTTTCCCCATGTATTCATTTGCTCTCAAAAGCCCATGTGTGACTGCAATCAAATATGTACTTAGGCTGTAGTTAGGATATCCTAAGACCTTTAACTGAGATGCAAAGAAACATTGTCTCTGTGTGATTGATACTACATAAGCCCATGTTTTTTAAGATAGCCTATTCACAGGCAGATAAATTCACTCTATATAAAACCATGATTTAAATATATAGGAAGAGGCAGGAATAGAAGTTGCAACAAATGGGAGTAGTCATTTTCACTGCTAAATTTGTTCTAAAGTTCTAAAATTAAGATATTCACTTGTTTTGTCTGCGATTCTTATTCACATCTCCCCTCCAAGTAATCATTGTACCTTCAGATCTGTATATATAAAGTGTTCACCGTAGTCCTACAAAATATTTTTTATACTTGTTGATATGAAGAAAATGTTACTTTTTGTTGAGTGCAATAAATTAGAATATAAGTAAATGATAATTTTAGTAAGTAGTGGGCAGGTAATTTGCTACTAAAATGATGATGATTTACCTTGGAATCAGTCATTTAATCATCTCACATCTTGTGTTCCTAAAAGTAATCATGTAACCTTAACTATAAGGAAAAATTGCTAGATTTCTAGAATGATTGTAGCCATCAAATAAGAACAGTTAGAGCTGGGTTTCTTCTCCCCTCCATTTTAATGTTTACAACTTTCTATTCTCTTAACTCTATACCATATATCCCAATTACATTTTCCTGATGTTTCTCTGACTATCTTGCTTTAATATATGAATTCACTAAAAAAGAAATATTTCTATTTAGAAGAATGATAAAACACAAGACAGCACTTATGACTAAGCTATGAAGATAATTTTTCTAACCAATTCAATGAGCAATTATTGATTGTTCCTTACATTCAAAATGAGAGAACAATGCAGCAACTACAGCTTTTCAACATATATTCACCATATATAATTTAGTACAAAAGAGAAGAAATAGGTGTGTTAATTCCACATCTGATGTATTTTTCATTTGAGTAATTTTTACTCCTCTTAAAAAATAACCTACAAAAAAATAAAAAAGAAAAGAAAGAAATAAACCTAAGGAACTGGATTTCTGCTCAAATCAACAAAATTTGGCACAAAGATTACAATATATAGTTACCACTTTAAGTCATTCAAAACTTTGGAAATTATTTTAATTGTCAATTAATGGGAAATCTTTCAGCTCAGGCCCACATGGAACCAGGCTGTGAAATGTGAGAACAGCTCAAGTCAGCACTAGGATTAGGTGAGAAGGCTACCACCTCCTGGTGTCCTATTATGCTTGAGTCATGGAGTGTGAGATAGATGGTGAAGCATAGGACAGAGGGTGAGCAGGAACAAGGCCATGAAGTGATGGGACTCTAGAGTTATGTGGTGAGTTGTGTCCCCCCAAAGTTCATATGTTGAAGCCCTCACACCTAGTATCTCAGAATGTGACTGTATTTGAAGATAAAGTCTTTAAAGAGGTAATTAAGGTAAAATCAGGCCACATGGGTGGCCTAATATGACTGATGTTCTTAGGAGAAGAGGAGATTAGGACAAAAACAATACAAAGGAAAAACAGGAATACAATACAAAGGAAAAACTATGTGAGGGTCAGTGACAAGACAGCTATCTGTAAGCCAAGAAGAGAGGTCTTGGGAGAAACCACTGTCAACAGTAAGTAGAGCTGCTATGAACATACATAGGGAGTCCTTTTGGATATATATTATGATTTCTGTTTAGTAAATACCATTTGTTCCACATCTTTCCCAGTACTTGATATTTTCACTCTTTAAAATTGTCTTTTAAGTTTTTAATCTTTATATATGCAATTATTTTAGTGGTTATAATATGGTATCCATTCTAGTTTTAAGTTTAATTTCTCTGATGATCAAATATGTTGACCACCATTTATTTACTTACTTGATATTTGTATATCTCCCTTCATAAACTTTGTGTTCAAATCTTCTGCTAATATAAAAAAATTAATTCCTTGTCTTTTTATTTTTCAAGTGTAAGATTTATTTATATTTTCTCAACAGAAATAATTTCAGATACATGTATTTCAAATCTTTTCTCCCATATGTAGCTTTCTTTTCATTTTCTTATGGTGAATTTTGATGAGCAGAAGTTTTCCATTTTGGTGGTATACAATTTATTTTTTTTCTTTTATGATTAGTTCTTTTTGCATCCTCTGTAAGACATCTTTTCCTATCATAAGGCAGAGAAAATATTCTCCTCTTATTCTTTTATTTGTAGATGTGTTGTAGATTTGTTTTTATCTTTAGGTCTATGAAATATCTCAAATTGACTTCGATGTATGTTATGAGATAGGGGTTGAGGGGCTTTTTTTCTATGTAATTATCTACTGGTGTCAATATAACTTGTTAAAAAATTTTTTCTTTATCCCATTCCTTTTCCTTAGTCCTTATATACATGCTGAATCTATTTCTAGATACTCTATTCTCTTCCAATGAACTATTCATCTGTGATTATGCCAATGACATATTATCTTGAACACTGTAATTTTATAGTAAATTGTGAAATCAGCTAGTGTGAGTACTCCAACTATTGTCCTTATTTTCTAGATAATTTTGGCAATACTAGATTATTTCCTCATTTCCCTACAATTTTGCAATCAGCTGGGCAATTTCTACAAAAACAACTACTGAAGTTTAAACGGGGTTGTATGTGTGTGGATGTGTAGTGATATTTAACTGAAACTATGTACAAATATGTTTAGATGTGGATGTAGAGCTCTCTCTTTATATATATATTTAATAAAGATATATCTTTCTTAGATATATTTTTGGGATAATACTATGTTGTCAGCAACACTGAAGAAGAAAAGAAATATGTTATTAATCATGGGTGATAGCAATTTTGATCAGAAGTGGGCTATTTAAATTTTCTTGTTTATAGCTCAGAAAACTGAAGCAGACTAGGTTGATTATTGTTAGTTTTCTTCTCTCAACTTCTCAAAATAACCTGAGGTTACAGCACAGAGGTACCTTTCCAGGGTCACAGAGATGGTTAATGGGGGAATATTTCTATAACCCCATCTGGTGTCCTTTCAATCAGTTACACACGCCATCTCAAGTCCAGGTTGCTGAAATATCATAACTCCAAAATCAATATGACACATTTGGAAAAGAAATCATGATATTCTGATTAATGTATTCTACTCCCAGCAAACGGTATGTTCTACTTCTGTCATTCATTTTGCTCTCTGCCTTGAATGCTTTTTTTCCTCTTCCACATGTCTATATCATTACAATCCTTCAAGGTCAAGTTTTAAATTCTTAAGGAATTTTATTATTTGGCATTTGTTATCGACGGCTCTGCTGGACAATGACTTGTATACATCTTTTATTTCTACTAACAAGAGTTCTGTGTACAGTAGGAAAAGAGCAGCATCTTAAAGTAGTATCCTTGAAGCAGGAAAAGAGTAGCATCACCATTGCACAAACAAAACCTCATTTCTGGGTACTTGGAAGATAAATATTGATTATATAATAGTAACAAGATAACCATTGCTAACAGTTATGGTATCTTTACCATACCCAGACCATTTTTCTAAATTTTTGTTTCGCTTTATGACTCAGGTACTTTTAATGCGCACATTTAACAAAATGAGAACCCTGTTGAGGTTAAGGAACTTGCTCAGTTCATAACTATGATAGCGGAGGAGTTGGGAACAAGCTTAGGCAATCTGACTTCAGGACCATATGCTTAGAACATTAGACTGTAGAGCTTCTCATGATAGATATTGAAAATGTATCATTTATTTTAAATTTTGGCTAAAAAGTACTATAAACTTTGTTTTTATTTTGATATATATATTTAAGTACCTGCCTTTTTAATGTCAAACAAAACTGAAATCTCCTTAGATTAATTATACTGAAAGCAATAAGATCTCTATGACTAATAATTTTAATTTGTAAATTATTTTATATTTGGAAAAAAAGGCAGCGTTTTCATTACAGGCCTACCCTTAGATGGTTGAGACCATTGGATCTCTATTAGGATTAGGGTTAGGATTAAGGAAAAATATATTTGGATACATTTAAATGTTTAATAAAATATAGCTGCCTTTTCATTGTTGATATTGGTAATTTAGCCATGGTAATAGATTTGTTGAGTTTTTAAGAAATGATAGCATACACAGTGACACTTTTTTGTTTGTTTATTTTCAAAAACTTCTGCATGTGTTTCCAAATACCCTGCCTTCCCTCCAATGAAAATTAGTGAACTACCAGCCCTTCTATCTACAGGCAACTCCTGCTCGTGCCCAGGATCACATCCCCTCCTGCCTAATCAAGAACATCTCTCCAGCATTTCTCCTCTCGCTTCCACATCATCGTCTTCTTTCTGTTCTCATGAAATTCCATTTCTGTTCACATGAAATTCCATTTTCTTCTAATGTGTCACACCTCTCCTCAAACTCTACAATAGCTTCCCATCTGTATTTGTTTCATTTTATTTCCTGTGGCCTATGTAACAAGTTACCACAAACATGGGTTGTTTTAAAAAAACACATTTATTCTCTTACTGCCTGTAAGTCAGAAGTCCAAAATCGGTTCAGTGGGCTAAAATCAAGGAGTTCACAAGAGAATCTAGGGCAGTATCCCTTTCCTAGCTTTTTTCAGGCTCAAGAACCACATCCCTTACATTCTTGGCTTGTAGTCTTTTCTTACATCATTAAAGCCAGCAGCATAGCATCTTATTTCAGTTGTCACATGGCTTTCTTCCTCTGTGTCAAAAATTTCCCCTTCCCTCTTCTAAACATCCTTGTGATTACATTCAAGGCCAATGTGGATGATCTAAGGTAATCTCCCCATGTCAAATCCTTAATTTAATCACATCTGTAAAATTCCTTTTGCCATATAAAGTAACATTGATAGATTCCAGGGATTAAGACCTTAATATTTGAAGGAAGGGTGTGGCATTATTCAGCCTTCTCTCAAATAATGAAGAAAATATTCTTAAAAACCCTGACATTGTCTGGCCTCCAATACCTTCTCTGACCTAATGCACTATCACTGAGGCTTTGTCACTGTCTTGAGTACACTGACCTTCAGCGTGTTCCCTTTGCCTACCAACTACGCTCCTACTTCAGAGCCTTTGTATATGCTATGTCCTCTTATCTGATGCTCTCCTAGACAACTGCTGGGCTAACTCCTTTACTTTCCATTGATCTCTTTCACAATGTTGTGCTATCACAGATTTCCTACACCAAACGAGGGTGTAGTGACATCTTTGCCATCCCCATTATTTCCCCGACTTGGCCTTTTCTTTCCTCTATGTCATGATCATCCCCCAGCACATAAATTTTTTTTGTCTCTCCACTAGACTATAAGCTCCTTGAGGGCAGAAATAGTATTTATATTGCTGCTGTGTCTCCAGTGCCTAGGAGAGAGCTCACTTGTTTTGTCAATATTTGCTAGTTCATAGCTCCTGGAATCGCAATTCAGATTCCTCATGCAAGGAGAAAAACATGGGCATTATGAATCAACATAACTAAAGGGACAGATAAGTAATTTATTTTGAGTCAAAGGGAAGTCTAAAAAATAACAAAATGGATAATTCACTCACAAATCACACCAAATATTTAGCTTACAATTTATCTCAGGAAGGGTATGAAAAACATAAAGAAAAATTGTGGTTATGTATGAATTACTGAAAACATTAGCTTATGATACAGAACCCCGGAGACCTGAGTATTTTATTGCAATCACCATTTTATTCCAATAGCATTTTATATATAATGATAAATTCTGGCTTAATATTCAACATAAACTTTAAAGGAAAAAAAACTTTTGGAATAGTTGCATAGTATTTGGATTCAGATTATTCAATTTGGGTAAAAGCTCTGTCATTTATTTGCTATATGAACTCTAGGAAAAAATAAAAATCTCTTTAAGTTGTTAACCCATATTCTCATCTAAAAAATGATGATAAAACACTTTATCGGTCATGAGATGGAAGTTAAATCTCATACATGAAATTGATTTGTAAACTGTAATGCCAACACTAGTATTTTTACTAATGAAATAACACAGTTCTACTCATAATATTTCTCATGGGCTTATTCAATTTATTCCAAAAGTAATCTTACGCAAGGACTAATTTTATAAACTTGTAGACATGTTAGTAGAGAGAGAGAGAGAAATATACTACAGTATAGGGAAAAAAAAGTGTGTTTCAAAAATCTCTCAGATTGAACCAAAGAGCTGGTAACTGATATTATTGATTATGTAGGTGTTTTGAATATCATTATATTCCCTTGAGTATGTTATCCTAAGAATTCGCCAATTTGATAAAAAACAATGGAAGTTTATAGATATTAATTTATTTTCTCAAAGACACAAGGAATTATAGATTATTTCTGGGAGGCTGAGCAAATCAACTTCTTCAGACCCACACCTTATATTTCTCCCCTCCACCCCAATTATTAGTTGTTTCCTGATGAAGTGATATGGGTGGTCTAAGTGTTTCTGTAAAACACCAAGTGCATCAATACTTTTTTTTTCCTTTTACAGTTGCCAAATACAACTTAGTAATATTAAGTTAATTATGGTCTGGCTATATGTTCTCCAATGTCCATTTTTACTTACACAAATCCATAGTTCTGGAACATTACAGTTTTCCCACATGTTTGTGCAGAAAGAGTCCACAACAACCCCTTGTATAATTAATTATGTCTCTGTTGTGTTATAGATGTTGCCTCTCTTGTTTCAGTTCCCCTACTTTGAACTGCAGTAAAATTCTCCGCGTGTGCACGTCTGTGTATTTGTGCACGTGTGTGCACACGCATGCAAGGGTTTGGGAGAAAGCATTTCTTAAATTTAATAAAGTGAGAATAATAATTAATAATCTTTAAAATAATAGAATCTAAAATCGTGTTGCTGAAGAGTCAGATGAGACACAGGATAAAGGAAGCTGCACTGAACAGATGTTATTTCAGATAAATCCATTCTCCAAACTCTAAATTTTTAAAAAAATGGGAAAGGATATGATTTGAAACTAACTGTTGATAACACTGGTGTTTTTGAAAAGCAATAGATGGGCAATGCTTCTGAAGCCTAAACTCTCAGAATAAAGCAAAGTTTAAACTGTAACAGTTTCCTCATCTTTTACTAACCTGGCTCTAGGGAGATGCTTTATGATGAGCTTCATAGCATTTTTCAAATACAAGGAGAAAAACTATTACAATTACTACTGTTAATGAAATAATCTCATTTATTAATACTATTCTCCTACCATGATTTTTATCATAATTATTAATTTTTGTGTAAAAACACAGAAATATGGTAAATGTAAATAGTTCCAAAGGAATTTCTGAGGAAACTCCATGTTATTAATAAGTAATTCTAAGGAAATTTTGGGAGAAATTCCATATTACCAACTATTCAATCTTGAGTACAGAATTAGTGATTTATAGAAAGATACACAAAACAAAGATTTTAATTGTTAGGAAATGTTAGGGAAAAATCATATTACACTTTGAAATTGATTTGCCACAATTATTAATATTTTAATGAGGATCATCCTTTCTTCAGATTTTCACATAGAATCCCTTTTAAAAAACTGTTATCTCCATTGCCCATAGACTACATATATCATTAGTAAAGAATTATTTGAAGAAATATACACACTACATTTTCTCTGTCTTTTCATTATATCACTTGAGAGATACAGAGGCCCCAAATCCTCTTTTGAAGTAAGTTTGGAATAATGCTTATGGAAAATGCTATGGATTAATTTATTTTGCCAGAAAAATATTTTAAAATGTTGATTCCAGTTTTCCAAGGACTACTTTCCATCAGAACTAACAGCTAAAACACCCTGACAGAGACTACAAATTCTTACTTAGTTTACCTATCTCTTAATACACCTAAAATAAACTATCTTTGGGTGTTTTTTTTTTAATTTGGAGAACTTACATATTAATCAAAATACTAAATTGAAGCTAGTAGAACCATGGAGTGGTCCAAATGTTCACGTAATTCTGAGTATTTAATACAGGGGAAATTGTATCTAGATCAAGGGAATATAGAAGATTCCATGACCGATTTGAGAGCTAGGACAGTTTCATTCCCCTCTGTGTTTTTCACAATGCCTATAACATAGAGCATTATAATATGTGTTAATTAAACAATATGCATGAAACTGAGTAAAATGTGGATGGGTCTTGAGTATCTGTTCTTAAAAATCCTAATGATATTTGTGCAATGATAATATTCAGTCTGTATGATCCCCCATATAAGTGTTATCTGTAAAATTTATATAGAAGTACTTGAGTACATGCTTTAAAAATGCTGCCCACAGAAAGGCTTTCTTGGACTGTTTTGCAGTTAGCTTTTAAACTTCAATATCTTTAAGAAGGGAAAGATGTATTTCTAGTTATGGATGGTGACATAAGTAGTAAAAATTAACTACAACACAGTATGTAGTTTGGTCACACCTTTGATTGTCCTTCAAGAAGTAAGTTAGGCAAGGAAAGCTCCAAATTTTGAGGGGAAAAGGCAGCATATGTTATTAGAAACTAGCTTCCTAATCCTCCTAATCTCCATCTTCTGCAAATTGTTTGGATACTTACTTAAGTGGTTGATAACAGGCTACCAGGAGGGTAGTCAGAGACATAATTCTGCTCCTTCTCCCCACACTGGAGAGAGCTGTGATGGTCCAAGGACACATCAAATCATAAAAGCTTACCTCCTGAGCCCCTTCTAAAATCATCTTTCTAGAAACATTTGTGCAACCTCTCAAAATCCAAGGGCCCCTAGATATAAATTAGGTGTTTGGGCTTAGACTCTCCAATCTAGTGAGATTCACCAGCAACACTTGTCATCATTATTCAGAAACTCCTCCCTCCACTCTTTTCACTCTCCATTGTGAACTGCGTCTCTGACACTATTTTCCACCCATACTTCCAATCCACAGCTTCAGAACTGATGTTTAAGATATCTGCATGCAACAAAATGGCAACTGACCAAAGTGTTTCCATGTATTGCTTCATTTGTTTATATCTGCCTCACTCTTGTTCTAGCCTCATCCTAGAGGAGGGAGTCATCCTCCACTACTCGGTCTCCCCCAGACGTGGCCACAGAAATGAATCACAGGAACACAACACCGATTAAGTGGAATTACTATAGTCACTAATTTCAAAAAGAGTAATCAGATTTTTCACATGCATGATGTGATTTCTAAAAACAAACAAACATATGATATGTACTCATACTAAAGATTCTTCCCCAACACATTCGGGGAGGAAAGCAGGTTTAGAGAATAGGTTTCTGAAGACACCAAGGGGTACTGTTTCCCATCCTGCATATTCAAGTGAGCTCTTTATTTGCACTCTGTTAAATTTAGAGAGAAGACAGAGATTTTTTTAAACCAAAATCCAGGAAAAACATTTTAAAATGCCCAAAAGACATTTCTAAATCCTATGGCATAATCATGTTTTTCAAATGTGATTTTATTAAATATCTAGAGGCATAAACCTAGCCTATGTTAAACTGCGGGGCATTTTAAGATCTCGAGATGTCTTGGAAGCTTTCAATTTGCAAGGCTTAGAGGATATATGTTTTATATTGCCGTCTTGTGGTAAATTTTGCCATCCTTTAAATCATATACTAATCTCAATCTTTTGTCTTAAAATAATTGTGAAATTACAGATAAAATTAAGAAAGATTGAAAATTTTCATATCATGTAAAAAAATTTCTTTGATTGATCACCTATAACTAGGGTTACCAGAGTAACCATAAGGCCTGGTATACCTTGGAGAGTTCCAGGTATATCTGTGGTTCTGGTTTAGTTATTAATAACACCGTGTTTCGTTCTCATGGTTAGGATGATAAATTATATAGCCATCTTGCCTACAATGCATTAAAACAAGTGCTCTCTGCTTCTATTCCCCATTATTCTTATTTTGGCTTTCTTCAGGAGTGAATTATCTTTATTTCTTTATTTCTCTCATATTATTTTTTCAGAAATATAAAAAGATAGTTATTTGAGAACATTGAATCAAATTTATAGTCTTTGCTCCTTAAATTGCTAGCATAAGGCTATCAAATTTCAGTTTAAATTTATTAAATTTATGAAATAAATGCTGAGCTAAAGAATGACAATAAAAGTAATTTGGACCAACTTGGTTTAATGTGAAAAATTAAGAAAATATATTCATATTTATATTACATATGTAATATATATTTATATATATGGAGAGAGAGTGAGAGAGAGAAGAGAGAGGGAGAGAGAGAAACAGAGCAGGAGCGATAGATAGAAAAAGAGAGAAAGTGTAAAAAATATTGATCTACATCTAAAAACATTTAGTGCTACATCTAAAAACATTTTTTTCTTAATATTAAGTAGGCTCTTGGAATAAACAGCTTCAAAGCACAGCTTGAAATGGACCAATTGTAAGGAACAGAGTGGCAAACTTATGTTACCACGCACAACTGTGAATAGGCTTCCAGACAGCTAAAATGTGTCATTTAGAAGGAATGTGTTTCATTTATCCATTGTTTAGAGTGATTGAAATACATTGCTCTCACCCAGCTCCTTGGCAAGTGTTTCAATTAAGTGGGCACAAAATTTATCCTAGTGCAGTATTCTATTATTCTGCTCTGTAGTATATAATTGCCTGTGACTTTGGACTTATGGAGGCCTTCCGTTGTCGGAAAAATAAAATAACACATCTCTTTTAAGGTAATAATCGTAACTTTTCTCAGTGGAAACACTTGTTCAATAAAAAGCCACTGATGCTGGAACCACAGGGCATTTATTTTCATCAATGTATTAGAAAATAACGGGAAATGTATGCAGCTAGTAAAGTCTGCAATCAACAAAATATTAATCTGTGTAAAAAATAAGCAAAATTACATGGAAGATGGTACTACATGCTATTTTTGGCATGAAAATGATGTCTCTGTATTGGAGATGAATCAAGAGTAGGTTAAAGATTTTCTAGTACTCACATCTCCCACTGGCCTTGAAGTAGTAAGAATTTAAAGTAATCAAAGACTTATCTTGGGTTCATTCTCCACTGTACTGTAGCATAAAATATTGTGATACACTCTGATGTCTTGGGAGCTATTCATATTAGGTTATAAGTTTACTTCCGCATTGTATGTTTTCAACTTACTCTTTATGTGCCCTAAGTTTCTTATTTTCTTAAGGTGAAGAACTTAGAATGCTTAGTCACATATTTTTTTAAAAATCTAATTTCTATTTTTTTAAAAGACTCATGGGACTTCCCTGGTGGTGCAGTGGTTGAGAATCTGCCTGCCAATGCAGGGCACACGGATTCAAGCCCTGCTCCGGGAAGATCCCACATGCCGTGGAGCAGCTGAGCCTGTGCACCACAACTACTGAAGCCCACGTGCCTAGAGCCTGTGCTCCACAAGAGAAACTATCACAATGAGAAGCCCATGCACTGCAATGAAGAGTAGCCACCTCTTGCCAGAACTAGAGAAAGCCCACACAGAGCAATGAAGACCCAACACAGCCAAAAATAAATAAATATTTATTTATTTATAAATAAATTTAAAAATATAAATAAATAAATAAAAATAAACAAAAGACTCATACCGGACAAACACACACATGAAGACACACACAGGCAGGTGCACACACACAAACACATATATCCACACACAGAACATGAGGGCAGTTCCTGCAGTTTTATTTGTCTGAAACTATATTTTGCAGAATGGAATAGTAGAAGGAGATTAGAAAACCTAGACCCCTGTCTCAGCTTTGTCAACAAGCTAGCAGTGTGTATATGGCTAAATCAGTTACTTTTCTGAATCTTTATTTCCTCCTCATTCAAAAAAAAGAGTTTGTAAACATCTAAGTATTTTTCAGTCTTTCTATTTGATCTAGGAATAATTTACATTTGAAAAATATATATCATATTAGAGTAATTCTGCTCGCTTCAGAAATTCTTTTAGGTTTTGTCCATGGTATGTCCCACATTTTAAAAAAATTTGCTTCTTAAGAAAATATCATGGAGGTTAAAAGATTTCCCTCCTGCAAAAAATCAAATTTTAGTTTCACAATATTATATTTTCCATGCACTGGATATTAAATCACTAACCACATATTTTTGCATTGTCACAATTATTCCTGGTAGTACATTGGGAACTTGAGCACTCTTAGTCACTGTCTAAACAAGGCCGGAGAAGTGAAATGGGACACACAAAACAGGAAACTCTTACAACAGGAAGTCACAGAATCTGATCTTCACTTTAAAAGGTAATGTCCATCACCACATTGCCAGCTGCTTTTGCTGGACTTTTCTATAGCATGCATTATTTATCAACAATAATTTATTTTCTAAATCAAACTTCCTATATTTCATCATGTAGACTAAAAGTATTCTTGTCATGGACTTATAATTTTTATGATAGCAATTATGAAATATCCATTCTCACATGCCTAGAAATTACTCAGAATTGGGTTGGATCAAGCAGGAGTTTTCTATTTGTTTCAGAATATAACAAAATCTTTGAGGGATTGTAAGTTGGCCAAAGTCATGTAACACAAGTTATGAAGTCAGAATGGCAGCAATCATTTTCAGTGATTTCAGAACTGAGCCCACTCTCTGCACAGCTTTTAATTTTTGGTGCTTTGGTACTTTCCAGATTGAATTTGAGCACTTTGCTGCTTTCCATATTGAGAGTATCCTTTGGAGTTATGAGATAGTTAGTAAATTACCATAATAGTCAAAATCCTTTATTCTTCCCTGTATCTACACCCTTAAGAAGGTGACTTTAAAATATCTCCCATGCAGAGTCTATTTCTCCTCCACTTGAATCTGGGTTGGCCTTGTGACTTACTTTAGTCAAAAAAATTTAATGGGAGAAATGTCATGCTGCTTCCTAGGACTCAAAATAACTTACATGCTTCTGCACAGTATCTTGGAAACCTGAGGAGCTGCCTTGGAAACAAGGCTGAGCAAGCATGCTGGAGGATAGGAGTCCTCTTGAAGCAAAGATGAAACATCCCAGCATAGACTAAGCTAGACCAGCAAGCACCCAGTCCGCCCAGCCCAACAAAGACTAGATGTGCCTAGCTGTCCCCCCAACCTCCCTTCCAAATTGCCACCCCCTTAGAATAGCAGTTGTTTTAAGTCACTAAAGATTAGAGTAGAATGTTACATAGAAAATGCTAACTGGTTTTGGCATAAGAAGATAGATCATTCCATTAGAAAACTTTGGGGGGAATTTGCATACATGATTTTACTTGTTTAGTACATTAAAATCTCTGACTTTAATAGAACTGCACTATAGAAAGTGGTCAAATAAGATGGCAGAGGCAAAATCTCTACACATTGTGATGAGTAAAAAAACTTGAAATTGCTTGAGAAGGATTCTAGCCATACTATATTTGTATTGCATTTAATGGAAGCATTTGGTAGCTACAGTAACTGTGTAGGCATTTTTCAGTGAAAGGGCAAGTTATTCTGAGTCTAGCGAACATGCTTGTAGGTTTCCAGTTTATAGGATAGAAGAAACAAAAAAGATGACAGGAGCAGCTTTCCCACCATTCAAAGAAATAATGGGTCAATAATCAATACCAGGGAGATTTGCGAGGAATTATGAATGTTTTAAGGGGATCTTTATAATTCTCTATAAATCCTTACCAAATGAATCTATACTGTTTTTCTGCAAGACCTGTGGTAGGTTTCCACAATGCTCTTAAATGTCAATTTGGCATTGGAAACTGCTGTTTCACAGCAGATATTGAAAGCGACCATCATAGTTATGTTGAAAAAGTAATAATTTGCAATTCAAGGGAAGCTTAGACTTGAAAAAAAACCAGACTTTCTCATGAGGTTTTAATTCAGATATCATTATCAAGGACAAGAGTGTTCACATTGTAATAGAATTCAACAGCTTTCTCACTGAGCACTGCTTTCAAGTGTTCCGGCAAATTGATACAGTCATTATTCTATCAAAATAAACATTCATTGACTAATTATGCAGTTCAGGACATCGCCCTGAGCTACTTTGCATAGTGGAAACTTTCCTTCTTTGAAATCACAAAAGTACTTGCTTTGTTTGAGACCTTCTGTGCTTATGTCAGAGAACCACTAACTTTGATCCTGGCTGAACGTGATAAATTACAGCTAGTAAAAAGCGTAAACAGGAATGTATAATGGTTGCTCTCTCATGCCTTTGTGATGTTCGAGATGTTAATTACTGTTATTACTATGTTTCTTATGTTAATGTCTTAGAAATTTTGGAGTTTCCAAAATGATTGCCCATTTCCAAGATATTCTGTTCCTTCAGAATCTACTCATACTACAATACTCAATATCTAGAGAGAAAGTCCCCCTCCAAAAAAATACACATGTACATGTATTCATTTATAAACAAATATATGTGTGTTTGTTTATAAATAAAATGTGCTCCCAGTTTATCACTGAAATTCATTCCAAAAGTAGCACAGTTTCAATGAAACATTGCTGTGAGTGCTTGATAAATGTTTTTCAATGATTCATTTTGGGAACATTGGCATTTATTTGTACATAAGATAAAGTTACTATTTTATAAAATATGTGAAATATATAAAAAGAAATACATACAACCCAAGTTTTTCCTGAGAGTTTAAAAATAATTTTATAATGGTGCCAATTATTACCCATTGATAAGGTAAATTAACTCAGCATTTTGTGTCAATTTTTATATAGGCAGAACAATTTTTATGATACACTAAATATGATATGGCTTCTCATATCATATTATTTTCCTTGGATGATATTCATAGCATTTTAGTTAACTCTTTTTGACTTGGATAGCTATTAATAGGAGATTCTTTCTTCTTTTAAATCAATTACGAATCCTTATGCTATGTTAGTTGAGTCAAATTAAAACACACACACACACTAAATGATTCAATTCAATATCTTTCAATAGCGCAACCTGCTCCACCCACAGCACCTGGAAAAATGTTCTGTGTTTTGATGTATCAGGGTACCTATTTCCTCATATCCCTTTTCACTAGCCAGAGCATTTTTGTTCTTGAATGGACATCCAAACAGTATACTAAATAATTAAAAATACCTTGAGAACAAGAGTTGAGATACAAAAAATACGTGGATGAGAAGTTGTGACTGCATTAGCTGGAAGCTAAATAACAAGGCTTGCAGAGGTCCTTCTCAGCAATGGAGACTAAACCATGTTCTGAGAGAGAGGAGAAGGGAAGAGGCATGGAGAATAACATGAAAGGCACAAGTATATTTGATGCCAAAGAGAAAGCTAGAGAAGAGATGCCTCATCTACTCATCATTTTCTTCCCATAATGACCAGCTAAGTTTTGTTACCATTCAGTAATAAAACCATTCAAATTAACTTCTATTTCCAGCAACCAAAGCTTCTGAAACTGGTGTGAAGAAAAAAAGTGGTAGCTTTTAACCAATAGTCAGGTCTTACTGTGAGCGATTCATTTTATTGAAATGTGGTTGGTTTTGTGTATATATATACGTATATATGTATATAAAAAACAATAAAAATATATATTCACAGACAAGAAGTAATTGATTTGATAATTCTCTGAATATTTGAATTATCTGTAGCAATGTCTCTTCTACTTTAATGTCAGTTATTGAGTGTTGATTCTATTTTCAAACAGTAAACAATTCTGACAATGCTATCTATGGTGGAATGTTGAAATGAATCAATACTTTTCATGGAAAAAATCTCATTGTTAGCAAAACAAGCCTATTAAACCTAAGGTTATTTCCTATTGCTTTCAACTTTTGAAAAATGCTAACACTGCCAGCTAGACCTTCTTATAAAATTGGAAACTGGCTGGTTATAGATATATAAGCCAGTGATACTGTGTCAGCACTTTCTAAATCTGTATTGGTGCTTTCTTTCCAAGTATAATCAAGGCCAATCCTGTACCAGCCAACACATCTCGGAAATGTTCTACAAAAAAACTTATGGGCATATCGATAATGATTCACTGGTGCCCTTTACAGCACAAAGAATCTCTTAGGAAGCGAAATGTACAGCTGCCTCAGTGAGAGCATGCAGGATTATTCAATCCAAAGTACCCACTTAAAAAGTGCAATTCTAGATTGAAGATATAGACAAAAGAAAGCAGTCATCTAGTTGTACACTAATTCATTTATGCATTTTTTGTAATCATGAGTAAGAAATAAGATATCTATCAAGTGCCTACTCTTTGTAAAGCATTCTTAAAAACAAATCCTATCTTGAAAGCTTTCTAGTCTAGTAGGAAAAATCTTATAAATACATTAAAAATATAATTTATGTTAAAATTTTTCACTTACCAAAAATGGGCACAGTAAAATAAATAAGCATGTTAAGCCAGGTTGTATTGTGGTAACAAAATACTTAAAATCTCAGTTATGTAAATCAATGAAGACTAATTCTCCCTGAGGACCAGCTGGGAGTTCTCCTATTTTTGTTCCAACTCCAGGACCCAGGCTGACAGAACAGCTTCTCTTAGCACCATTGCCTGTCATAGCCACAGAAAAGAAAAACTGTGGAAATGATTGAACTGTTGCTCAATAATATGACCCAGAAAAAACAATCCCCTTCATGGACATTGCCCACAAATAATCACAGGAACTCTCCCAACCATAAGGGGGCAGAAACAAAAGTTGAGGCTTGCATGCACTCAGAAGGCAAGCAGAATCAATGATTAAGCATAAACAACTAAGTAGTAACGCGATGACAAGGAGTTGCACTTGATCTGATCTTCAAAGGTTAATAAGAATTTAGACATTAATTTGGAGAAAAAGTTTTTCCAGACAGAATGTATATCATGTGTACAGAAGGCATGTTGTGTACAGAGAAGTGCTAGGAGTGTCACTGAACCAGCTACAGGTCTGGTGTTAAAGAAATATTGTACTGCACACTTGTTAAATGTGGCAAGGCAGATTTTATTCAGACTACTACAGTAGGGGAGAGATTCCACTATAAACTGAGCTCAGCTCAAAAATGACACGGTGCCTTAAAGGAAAACATAAGGGGCACAAAATGGGCTATGGGGAAAATGGAAAATTACCGACGGGCGATAAGTGGAAAACCAGTGAAAATGGTTTGTCAGTATGGGTTGGGACAAAGTACATTTTGTGGTTTGACAATGTTGCATTTATTTTGAGCAAAAATGCAAAATAAATTGGGGCTGGGGGCATCTTTAGGGACACAGACCAGTGAAGGTAGAGGCCGGGTTACATTTGGTGAATGACAGACTGCTTTCTGTTTGCCTGGTTGGACTTTGAGATAAACAACCTCTAGAAACGAAATCATAGGAGACATAGACTGTAACAGTGGTTCATAATTTGTAATTTGTGTGTGTGTGTGTGGCAGAGGTGGGAGGAGGAGTGGAATGAATAAGTAGAGGAGATCACTGATCCATACTGGAGTCTGAGGACAGCTATAGACCCCTCCATTAGCTGTGGGAGGGGTCCATAGCTATTGATATATGAATATATATGTATACACACACACACACACACACACAGACTGACAGACATACTCACAGCAGTTTTCAATATAATTAAACATTCTTACCGAAGTGTGATTCATGGACCTCTACTTAAAAATCCTTGCAATTAACAAATGTTTACACATATTGAAAATACATTTGTGGTTTATGTTAAATATATTACAAGCTATATATTACAAAATAACAATATATTGTAAAACATAGAAATTTAATATCACTATTATAAAATCATAGAAACATAAAATATCAGCATATAGAAGGAAAAGTATAGGTCGCCCAATCCAACTTCATTTTTCAGAAGAGAAAAGGATGTTCACGTTTGTGAAAAGACATGCCATAATTGCTAAGTGGGTTAGTGAATGACAGAGACATACCTGGGGCCTGGATTTTTTAATTTTCTGGAACATTTCCAGGTCAAAATATGGCAGTTAATGGCTTCTTGTTTTAGAAATATAATAGTGCAAAGAGCTCTCTATTGTCCTGGCAGTTTTGATGGATACACACAAGGACATGAAAGAATCCTTGACATCTTGTAGCCTCTTAGGTCAAGATAACAGTGCACACCTATAGCACAATGTCCTCTGCTGCTCCCCTGGTAGGGAAGAACACTTACTCTTTGCTCTATTAATTTGTCTCCTCAGAAAGACTGCCTTCTCTCCAGGTTCTCTCTTGAAGCACAAAAGCTGTGAAAGAACAACTGGATCAGTGTATCAGGATGGGTGGTCGAGGGGAGAGGAAAAAGAATTGTACAAAAGAGAATAGATTTTGTCATATGTCTCCTATGCAGAACTGAGAAGTAAAAATTTTTACTGACCTACTACAGGTTTTACTCTTAATTTATTTAATTCAATAGCTGCATTAATTACCCAGTTTAAATTTACTTTGTAACTGTGGTATAAAGGAAACAACCCAGGAAATGTGTGGTTGTATTTGAGATTAGTGAGTTGCTTAATCATTCTAGGTTAAATTCCTGCTATCACTACCTCTTCACTACACCTTATTGGCAAACTCTTACTCAGTCTTTAAAATTCACCTTAACTCTCATCTTGACTAAGATACATTCCTTGGCTTTCATGCTGAATTATGCTCCCTTGTTTTACATCCCCGCAATACCTTGTGTGCACCCTATTCTTGCACTCATGAGACTGTTCTGTAGTCACCCCTTCTCTGTTTTCCTCACCATCATGTAAGTTACATCAGTTCAGGGCTGAGTTTTATTCATATCTGCATACCCAACATATTGTATTGTGTGTTTCACACAGCAAACCTCAGTAAGTACTTGTTAAGTGACTTAATAAAAGCATAAAAGGGCTTTGAGTATAACAGTACAGTCTATTCTGGTTTTTGAATTTTATTGTTATTGAATTTAACCTACTATTTACTTTGACAATGTACATTTGTACTGAGACATTTTCTCCCTTTTATATAGGGCCCATCTATGTCTACCACATATAGGAGGTGCATCATAGGATATTTCTTTGAAGGTTTTAAATCTATTTCATCAAATATTCTTTCAAAATATCCCAGGATATTTTTATATATTTTTGCCATTTTTCTCATTTGGGTTCACTCCAGGAAGCATCCTGATCACTGTAAGGGCTAAAATTAATAACATAGCAAGTAGCTTTATGTGAAAGGAGAGGCATTCTTCCCACAATGACAAAGGTTTTTTTTGTTTGGGGCAGGGTTGTTTTGTTTTTTAACTTCAATTATTAATCACAGTACTTTGTTTCTGAAGACTCCTTCATCATTTTCTTCCTCAAGACTTCAATCCTTAATATCAGCCCTAAATTCTAGATCTCCATTTTGTACATATACAAATCTAGCTTGTATCTACTTGCATGCCTCTTCTGTTCTCACTACCATATATCATTTCAAGTATATATATATATCCCATTTTCTTCTTTTCTCTCTCTCTCTCTCACTTTCTTTCTCCCCCCTCCCTCTCCCTCTCTCCCCTCTCTTCTCTCCACTCCATCTCTAGAAATCTATCTTTCTATCATCTATCTATCTATCTATCTATCTATCTATCTATCTATCTATCTATCTTTCTATCTGTCCAATCAGCCCTTGGTATCAGCAAGTTTTATATCAACAGATTGAAAATAGTTGAAAAAAAAATTCCGGAAAGTTCCAAAAAGCAAAACATGAATGAACCATGCTTGGGCAACTATTCACATGGCATTTACATTGTATTAACAACCACTTACATAGCATTTACATTTTGTTAGATATCATAAGTAATCTAAAGATAATTTAAGGTGTATGAGAGGATGTGTGTAAGTTATATACAAATACTATGCTATTTTATATAAGGGACTTGAGCATCCATGCATTTGGGTGTCCATAGGGTTCCTGGTACCAATACCACAGATAGATACTGAAGGATGCTTGTATATAGAGATCTAGAGAGATTATCTCTCTATATAGAGATTCCTTTGTGTCTTGTATTTGTGAGAGAGAGAGAGAAAGACACAGAGAGAGACAAAGAGAGAAACAGAAATAGAGACAGAACCTGAAAGCAATATCTCTTTCTATTTATCCCTCTTTATATTTTTATCTCTCATTCTTAAGTAGAAGTGTGCACATATAAATATTGATTCAAAGGATGTAATAAAGCAGAGGGTATGAGGATGATATGTAAAGCAGGAGGTGTGTCTTTGATGAAAGGTGGATGAGAGAGAAAAAAAAATAAGACCCAGGAGGGCTAAATATAGAACATTGGATAGAAGAGAGATCGGTAGATACAATGGCATAAAATTTGGGGGAAGTTATGTATTTGAGGATTTTTCTCTTCTTGTGTGCCACTCCTCCATAATGGTCTCTCAGAGAAAGAGTTGGGAACATACTCTATTGGAAGGTTCATAGCTCAGAACCTTGTTGTTCAAGGGGGGGTCACTCAAAACCTCTACCCCAGAAGAAATGTTGCACCAAGTTCACCACCTTTCCTGTGATTTCCTTTTATACTATCTCTGTGGACTTGGGTTCTAGGGCAAACTTCTACCAGTTCAATCTCCTTTTAGAAAATCATTGATATTCATGAAGATGGGAATTCTAGCTTAAGTATATTATACATCAATTAATTTTTATGGGCTTTCTGGTCAGTGTGAATACTGTGAACTCTATGGAACTTTGAATTATTTATAAAACCTTTACCACAGTCAATGCATTACGAGGATTTTTTGTCACGGTTTCAGTAAGTAAACTGAATACACAGTCATCTGGCTTTCACTTCAGGGGTAAAAGTTGTACCATCATTAAAGACAACTAGGGGCATCAATCTACATGTTACAGGTTTTTAATTTTTTTCCTAGAACAAAACAAGATTTCATTCAGCTTTGTACTGTCAATATAAATGGAGGTACAATGAATCTGAGCTACTGTATTTGGCCCTGACTCTTGGCTAATACTCCAAATAAGGGATTATAAAAAGTGTTCTTTTCTTCCAGGAACACCTCCAATCTCCAACACTGCCTGCTTTCTCCCTTGGAATTTATTTTTTTATACACACTGTTTCCCATGATATTCTACTTTTTCTGGGATGAAGGGATAAGTGATAGTGTCTTGTGACAGCTTACCCAACACAATATTAGCTCACAACTGTCTTCAATATATTCATTGAGATGTGATCAAGCTATTTCCCTTCACTCTAACTGGCCTACTTTCTGTATGTTTGTCCAGATCATCTTAACCCTAAAATTGAGTCTATAACATCAGCATAAGAAATGAAAGACACATTTGGCATTGAGTAAGCCATTATTTTAGCAAATTGTAACATATTAGCTATTGGTCCTTCAGGGCAGATAAGAAGGTACCTGAACATTTAACTTTTTGTTAGTAGCATATTTATGTGTGATCATTGTTTTAATCATGTAACACTATTGCACATGCATGATGTACTAACATCATGTAAGACAGTGCTCTGAGTACTAGAGGTATATAATATAAAATAAGTGTACTTTATTTTAAGGTGTTAACAATTGCATGTTAACAGTTTTAACTCTAGTGTATGTTTCTCTCTCTTAGTGACCTTGAATTTCTATATTTATGTTGCTTATTTATCATTTTTGGAGCCAACTCAAATGCAACACAATTACAGCTCTAAATAATTACCCATAGGTGCAGACGCAGACTTTTTTTTGAAGTCAAGAAACCACTCCATCACTGTCTTCCATGTTTAGGTAAACTAACTAACCACACAGGGGAGCTTACAGAGCCTTCTGAGAACCACCTGCCAATCACTGTGATGATCATTTAGGAAACTGTCATGGATAAATTTGGCTGAATAGAATTATTCATCTTATTATATTTATACCATTGGTATCTTCACTGTGTTTTTGCTTTTATCAACTGGTCTTAAATTATAGTTAAGTGATGATGAAACTCACAGCCATACTACTCCTTATGTGTTTCCTTGAAACAGAGAACACATATTTACAATCTTGTAAATAAATACCTTAAAATACAAGATCTAAAAAAAGTAAAAATAAAATAAAAAACAGATCTGGTATTACAATCACTGCAAAGTAGTTTCATTTGTGTCTGTCAGCTATGTATCTGCAATAAACGAGCCCCAAACTAAGAGGCTTATAAGTATTTATTCTTACTCACTTGCTAATTGTTCAGCTGGGGTTCTACCTCAAACTGCTAATCCACGGGTCCATCTCTGTTGACCTCTGCTGGCCCTAGTTAGGTTTAGTTCCAGGTCATGTGCTCAGCTGAGGTCTACTCTACGTGCTTTTCATTTTTTTGAGACCAATCGGACTACTCAGCATGTCCTCATGGTAGAGGCAGAGTACAAGAGAGAAAGCCCAGTGCATAAGCATATTTCAAGCCTGGGCTTGCATCACATCAACATCTGCTGATAGCCCAGGAGTAAAAGCAAGTTATAAGTTCAAGCCCAAAGATGAGGAGAAGATAAATACACTCCTCACATTAAAATAGAATGCCGAAGCATATTCTAACATACACCATAGACACGTAGTAACCACCTTCCTGAATTCCCCTCAAAAATTAGAGACTTGAATTATAATGGTTACTGATAAAAAAATTGATCTTTTGACTAAAAGGTCTGTGTATTAATGCTCTCTATATTACTGACCTTTAGCATAGTGCCTGCCACATATTAGGCATTCTATAAATATCTACTGGCCATTCAGCTGGGTGTCATGGTGTACGACATATAGATATGGCACCAATATAATAATGCCCAACTAAAAGAAAGCTACTTTCTTGTACCAAGAAATGGGTTAACTTTTCCCACAGTTCAAAAAGAAATATACTTACAATTCAGACTCTTTGAAAAACAACAATGATGATGATTCCCACTGAATCATCCTACTTGGACATCCTCTAATGTATTAACTCTCCTTGAAGGAGTTGCGTTAATTATTAGATATTTAATTAATGGTGTAAACATAATATGAAAATTCACTTTGATTTTAGTTGTCATTTTGGAATCACTAATCAACTGAGAGGTATGAATAATCATATAGGGGACTAAGATTTGAACTTGAGGGTTTTTTTTTTTAAATAAATCTGGTATCATTAAATGAATATATGGTCTCAATTACAGAATGTGAAATCCTATTAAATTATCCCATATGAGTTAATGCCCAGAGGGCCATTTTTGATCAGGGTAGAATAACTAATTTTTGAGGACCTTAAGAAGGCAAATTTCATGTTTTAATGAAAGATCATATCATGAATCTTCTTTACTCCTTCATTGTAAAAGGCAGGATCTGTTATTCCCTTCATTGAGGATAAAAGTAGCTTGGAAAAAATAAAAAGAATTTGGATTTAAGAACTTGAAAGATTTTGTAATTTTTCCTTATTTTTTCAGTGTTTTTTTTTCATAATTATTAGTATTTAAAACGTTCCGCATGACTTTGGATCTATGTTCCTTTTTTTTAGTATCAGCTAAACAAGCTAACTCTGCCTATGACACTTATCTTTTCCCACAACATGCACATGTGTGGTTGAGTGCACATGCACACACAAACACACCCACACACACACTACATCCACATGTCCCTCTTTACCACTATTTATTGTAGTATAAAATCTCCTAAGTTTAGGACCAAAGTCATTGTTCTGACCTCTATGCTTGACCACAGAAATGATTTCTTCCCTGCCTCTCCTTTGGAATAGTCACTATCAAATACTTATGCTGCTCTGTAATTACTGATTACATGTCTTTCACTATCTTAAGAAGATCATATACTCCCAACATCAGGCACTGTGGTCTGAATCTTGGTCTATGTACCATGCCCATCCCAAGGCCTAGCTCAGATTTGTTTAAAACCTGTTTTCTGAAATAGAGCCATAGATTTGGTTGGAATAGTCTCTTGCAAAGTCTCCTTTTAATTTTTACTTGAAATGAATTTCTAATTTCTCCGTTGCTTTAGTTATTATTAGGTTTGCAAACACTTTTTTTTCCCAAATGGATTTTGAACACACCATAATCAAAATTTGTATAACTATGAATCACAGGAATACGTGCACAATTGATAAAATATGTACGACGGTGGCTGGGGTAAGTATGTAGCTGTACTACAAAAAATAAGAATAACAAAATAAAACAGGCACACAAAAAGTTTAGTAAATTTTACAAATACTTTATTTATAATCTTTATAATTTTCTTTATTTTATCTGGGTTACTTTCTTTTTTTATTTACCAAATGCTAGGATTAAGAAAGATAATTTTAAAAAGCTCTCTCCACTTCCAATAAAAATATCGTAGAACTTTAAAAATCTATACAGAATAGTATTTGCAATTTTTATAGTCACTTCCTATGTGTTTTTGGTCAGAAGCTGAAATTATTGGTTTAAATGTATGTTGGTTTTCAGTGTCCATTAGCTAAAACTGAAGTAAATAAATATTAAAAATAATAACTATTAAAAACTCAAAGCACTGAGTTTTCTTCCAACTAATTTTATCGAGCAGCAGTTACATAAGATTCAAAGCTATACTTATAATTTTCTTGGTGGTACATATACTTCTGCATCCCATATAATAGAATTTGTAAGTTATCTACCTCTTTGTGTGTCTATGTCACTGATATTAAATAATTAATATATTATCTTAGAAGTCACCAGCAAAGATTTAGTTAACAGATCATTATTGAGCTTTTCTTTATTTCAAATGTGGTTACTGAACTGTATAAATTTGAAAACTATAATCATGGACTATAGAACAAGCAGATACAGACATGACAGGTTAAGCATACACTGTTTTAAGAGGCCTCTATTTTTAAAAGGTATTAAATATTTATTTTCACAGTTTGATATGTTTAGGGGAACCATTTTAAAATATGTTGTCACAATTATTTTGGAAACAACAATAATTTTTATCATTATTCTGATTTTCAGTGTCTATTCACATATAATTCCAAGTATGACATTAAATTGCTGAAGCAAAACCAAACACTTTAAAAATAAAAAAATTAAAGTACAGAAAATTAATTGACTTGCAGCACATTTTTGCACTGCCACCTTGGCTAAGCCAGAATTGTTTACTAGAATCCCCTAGTAGCTTGTATGATACTTTTGCTAATTGGCCCAAGAAATGTTTTACAAGTTTTAGAAGGTGAAAGTAAAGCAGCATTTCTGAAATCTGTTTTTTCAGAAGCCATCAGCAACAAAAAAAAGAGAGAGAGGTGGATTCTAACTAGTTCTTGCTCTCCTTGGCTCCAGACCCACCTCATCTGCCCAAATGAAAATTTTGCTGATGAAGAGCAGCTCAAGCCCATCAGATATGTAGAGACAGCAGCTTTCTATAATCTTTTTCACCAGGTCTCCTTTGCAGACTCATTTGGACAGCCAAAGTTGCCTTCTTTCAAAGGGCTGCTTATGGACTTTTCTCTGATCCTCCAATTCTCCCTTTTAGAAATGTATAACACCAGCAATATACACAATTTGGGGAAGTGTTATCACATATTTAACTGCTTCTTACATAATACTCGTACTTGTTTTAGTTTTCAGATTGATTCTGACTGAGACATAACTTAATGAGATCACACTGCTATTAAATGTCAATATTGAAAATCAAATATAAGTTTCTTATTATTACTCCACCTTGAAAGAATGAGTATTTCAGCAAAAGAGGGGTTGCTAAGGTACGTGTTTAGTAAAAAAGAAGTTGGAGGAAAGGAATAGGAGGTTTCAAGAGAGAGAGAACACAGAAAAAAGAAGAAAATCTAGCAGGAGAGGATGATTCATGCTTAAGAATGTTTTCATGGTAGCCAGTGCTGTCTACCAGCTGGCTGGTTATGTCAGGAAATACTGGTATAACTGATAACAAGGAAAACTTTCAAAGCTTCATGCCCCTAACATTCATTAAAGAGAAAAATACCCCCATTTTATCTGGATGAGACAGGATGTATATCCTTTTTTACATACAAAAACTCCAAATTTCAGTGGATTAAACAACAAAGATTTATAATTTACTTGAGAAAAGTCTGTATCCAGATAAAAAGCAAGAAAAACTGTCCCCAAACTAGCAACTCAGTGATTCGGAACAAGGACAGTGCTACCATCTTGGAGCAACACTGCATGAGCCACTGCTGGTTGTTCCATGCTTTGTGCCAAAACTTATACAGGCAAATTCTGCTCATAGCCATTGAACAAAGCTAATCGCATGGCCCACATAATCTTCAAGTGGATGAATAATGTAGTCTTATTTGTGCATAGAAAGGAAGGAAAAGGAAATACTGGTGAACACTGGTAATATTCTTTCCATATAGCCTAGTATATGAAAGTATTGACTTTGACATAGGTAGGGCTTTATGGTATTGGACACATTAATTAGATGATTTGTTCCACATTTTTCTCATTAATAAAAGGGAAGGCAATGATATTCAAGTAATAGAACAATCAAGGAGTCCAATGCAGGCATATAGCACTCAGTAATATTAGTCAGTATCATGGTTGTCACCATGGTCAGCGTTTTCTATATCTTTAGCCCTTGACAACATGTATCGCTGTGGCTGATTGAAAGATTTTGACAAAAACATAGAATATTAGAGCTAGAAAGGATTTTAGAGATTACCTAATCTGGTCCATTAATTTTATTTATGAGAAAACAGATGGCCATCACGTAAAGTGACCTACCCAGGCCCAAATCACCCTAGTGGCAAAACTGGCACCAGACATCTCAGTCCAGTGCCCTTTGTTCTCAAGTTAGGGAAATTACAACTTCCTGTCAAGCATGGACTGAAGATTTCCAACTGTCTTTCCTCCACTGCTAAACCTGTTCCATGTTACCTCTTCTCATTTTAATTCATTCATTAATTGATATTTTGTAATTAATTAAAATCTCCCCAAAATATGCCAGCTTAATGATTGCATGACCATGACAGAAATATGTTGATATATGTATCAATAAGCAAATGTATTTTCCAATTTCTAAGAACCAGTCACGGAAAGAAATTTTGCTTATTCTGCTAAAATTTAGGGATTTTAATGGTGGGAAATGAATTAGAAAAAATAAAAAGCGAAACTGTTAATATATTAAGTACTGTAGCATCTGACTTATAATTATACAAATGATTATTTGTTCTCCCATTTCCCCCAAAACAGTAAAAAAGATGCTATTAGAATTATATGGGTCAAAAAACCATTACAGAACTCAAAATCAAGAATATAACTAATGTCCCTGCCACTATGAACTTTCTTTGTGGAAGAAATTTGTACCGCCTGGACATAGATGAATAAGACAGAAAAGGCCAGGCAACAAAAACACATTAACTTGCCTAATAAGTGGATAAAATGCAAAATGTTAAATGCCAAAATGTTAAAATTCCACTTCAAGTTTACAAATGCTATTTAAAAAGACTTTCAAAAGCATTCTACCATTTTTTCTATAAAATTGAAACTTTTATTTTTAATTAATCACCTACAAATAAATAAGAATCCAGACTCACAAAAAGACTGATCAAGAAATATATTTGCTATGTCCATGACATGTTGTTGAAAGAACTGAGAAAAAAAGCAGAGAAAAAAGAGAGAGAGATGACCCTGTGTGTGCATGCATGTGTGTGTTTTGGGGGTGCAGAAGGTAGAAGGTGAAGTAGATGGGGAATAAAGAGTCTTGGTCTTGCGTGTTTTACGCTTAACAGATGATAAAAACGTTGGTGTAAATTTATTTAAATCTGCAATGTTTCATCATTACAGAAGAACATAAATGGCAATGCATCACTTTTTAAGGTTAAAGAAACGGAGATGCTAAAGATATAAAAATTTGTTACATAAATGAATTGCACTGAAATACTGTTATCCTTATTAATGTATATGAAGAATCACAATTTCAGTTATATTTGTCAATTATTCCTCAGCAAAGTTAAAAAAGTTAAAAATAGAAAGAAAAAGTCACAACACACTGTGATATCTGACAGTACAGAATGTGTCTTCAAGCCGAACAGTCCTTAAGCGATGAATTTGAATTGGGGGTATATACAAACCAGGAGTCAGAAAGACTAGTTATAAAACTATTGTAGTTGACCAGGAGAGAATGTAAAGGTTTAAAAAAGATGGATTTATTCAAGAACTATTAAGAAGATAGAATTGGGTGAGCTTATTTACTATTTAAAAGTAGGGCATGAGGCTAAGTGAGAAATATAGATTGACCTTTGTTCTGGTTTCTTTCTGGTGTAACTGAGTCAAAGCAGTGACTTACACTAGAAGAGAGAAGAGATAAGAAGATAGGGAAAGGTACCAAGTGTAGTAAATTCAGCTTGAGGTATCTTGGGTAGTTTGTGTTTGATTTTAGAAGATATGTGTAGTTTGAGTATATGAATAGGTACTAGTTTAAACCATGAGATTTGGATACTATTCCAAAAATGTGTGTGGAGACTGATACATAAGAACAGAGCATGATGGGAGTCCAGCATTTTAGACACTGACAAGGAATGGTAAACCCAAATTGTTAGGGATTCTTAAAGAATCATAAAAAAGATGGAAAAGCCTGGAAAGAACAGTGAATTTGCTGGAGAAAAAGAAAATGGAGTGTATTAGTTGACAAGGCTGCAGAGTACCACCAACTGAGTGACTTAAACAGCAGCAATTTATTGTTCAGGAGGCTAAAAGTCTGAGATGTAGGTGTTAGAAGGGCTGGTTCCTTCTGAGGGCTACGAGGAAGAATGTGTTCCCTGCAATTCCCCCAATTCCTGGTGGTTTTCTGCAGTCTTTAGCCTTCCTTCATGTGAAGAAGCATCACCCCGATCTCGGCTTCTTCCTCACATGTCATTCCCCCTGTGTCCACGGGTGTCTGTGCTCAAATTTTCCCTTTTTATAAAGACTCCAGTCATATTGGTTTAGGGACCCCACTAGTCTAGCAAGACCTCGTTTTAACTAATCACATCTGCAACAACCCTATTGCATGTAAGGTCGCATTCTGAGGTAGCTGAGTTTAAGACTTCAACACAGAAATTTTATAGGACACAACTGATTCCATAACAGGACTTTAGACAAGGCAGCTGTTGAGTAAAAAATAAAAAAATTCATAGATCTAAACTACAGTACAGATTAAAAGTGCCTATTAAATAGGATCACTAAGAAAGTCATTTTTATTAACCTGTTTCAATTGGTGGTAGAGGCAGACACCTGAAATCATTTATCTAGTTTAAATGATAAACAAGAGAGAATGAAAGCTTCTTTAAAAAGACACTTGGATATGAAGTGAAGGCCAAATATAAATCAGCAGTTAGAAGAGGAAGTTTGGTCTCTAAATAAAACATGGGAAAAAGATAGGTGTTTTGATTTCATATTTAATTTGACCTCCCATGAAGTTTCTTTTGAGAAAGAGTCTCCTGGCGGTATACCTGGCCTGCCTGGATCTGTTTCTGAGTGTAACATGGTACAGCAGAATTAGCAAGAGACTTGCAGTCACAAGATCCACTGTGTGGTTCTGAGCCTTAAGTCTTTAAACTGTGTAACTTTGAACATGTTTATTGACCTCTCTGAGTTTCATTTCTCTTACCTTTAAATCATAGGTAATAGTACTCCTGCACCAGAATATTATAAAAATTAAAGATGATTATGTTTGCTAAAAGTGCTTTTTATCAAAATATTATATATTGTATACATTTTTATATATGTCAGCTTCATTTTGTTCCAAGTCTGATGCTCCCCTGTATCAAAATTACTTGTGGTCACTATAAAGTGTTTATGAATGTTTAGAAAATGCAGAATTAGATCTCCTCTGATTGCTAGAGCATAGCAAGGATCGTTAGAAACCTAATCATCTATCAAAAATACTATACCTTTTTATCTTGAAATACTAAAATAATGCATTACTATAAAATAAATTTGTTGTATAACAGCAATGGCAGAAACAAATCTTAAGAAATCTTTATGAACAACACTGAAGATACAGAACGCACAAAACAAGATGGATGGTAAAAACAGAAACATTTTTGAATTTAATAAAATAGTACAATCTCATGCTGGCACATGGGCACCAGATCTCAGGAAATATTAATATCTATTATACTCACATTTGTAATTCACTAAGATGTAATTTTGTATTATATCTATTTGAAAATCAGAAAACTCTAATAAGAGTGATTGGTTGCATTAGATGTGAGTGAGGAATGAAAATGATGACATACAGTAAATGGGAAACCACAGTTGTGTCTCAGTCACAAAAATGCTAGGTATTTAGTTCCCCAAATTGAAAGCAGATATGCCACTTAAAGATGAATACTAAGTTTTTGAAATCGTGCCATTTCTTATCTTAATATGCTCTATCTGTCCCCATATAGTACTGAGATATGTCAAATTATTATTCTGTTTACCTACAACACCAGGTGGTCTGACAGACTATAACAGTGCATAATTTAATCCAAATGTTTTATTTCATTAAATTCAACATCTAAGGATATATATTATGTTATATAAAAAGTAACATGTTTTCATTTTTGGGTACATGTTGTAAGAAGAAGAGTAATAGTCTATCATGTCATATTCCAGACCATTCTGTGTCCAACATCCCCTTCAGCAATCCATGGGTAGTGTGACTACCCTGATCACCTAGTCTAATTACCCTGGCAAGCACGTTGCATATAAGGAGAATCACCTCAGTGTTTCACATACAAAAAGGAAAATTAAATCTTGTTAATTCTGTGGTTAGACATTCACCCTAAACTTGTCATTCTAGCCAGTGGCAGAATTCTCCAGCTGAGTATGCTGTAGAGTTTGCAATGAAAACACTCACCTCCACCCAACACCTTCTTTGTGTGTACATGCTAGTGATCAAAATGGTCAAGTATATTTCTGCAAGTACGTACATTATTGAGGAATGCTTAAAAGATGAAGTACCCTCAACTCCTTTGTTTTATTGATTGACTATATTTATATCTTGTCTCTTTCCAAAACACGTGGAGGTTGTTCTTTCTCTACTTTCCCTTTAAATGCAAGTTACTAAGGATTTATCTCCTGGAAAATAGGAAGAACGAATTACTTATCTCAACTCAAAAGTATATAATATAATTAATATAATATAATATATATAACAGCATATAAACATAACATATAACATATAACAATATAATATACTTGGTGCGCATGTGTGTGGGGGGGGAGAAACTGTTCATGTTGAAATATTTGCTGGTTGTTGACATACTTGTCATCTACTCATATTATGAACATCTGTGGATCTGAAACATGTCATAATTTTAGCTATATTTTGTTCTTTCTTAAAGGAATGATCAGGACTAACACAATTCTTAACATTCATTAAGTTCAATAAGCATTTGTTTAATGAATAGCATCATCCAAATATATTTAAAATTAAAATACAGTTACATGTCCCCTGTCTAAGCACAGTGCCCCCAAAGGGACCAAAATTAATTATGATGATCAAAGAACATCCTGAGGACCTTCAGTGTCCAGGACTGAGCTGGAAGTTTCTTTAGAACACACTTCAGCTCTTTCACAATAGATTAACTTTGCTCTTGGCATCGAAGAAATATTTTTTCCTCTGTATGAGCAGCTGACTTACTGAGAGCAAGTGCCGTGGGGCAGCGGAAGGCAGGACACAAATGCCTACTCCTGCTTCTTAAACTTGTTTTTCTTTTCCAAGAGACAAGAGTTGAGAGTCATAAAACTATAAGTTTATAAATAGGATTTACACTGATTCTTTTTTTTTTCCATATCTTTATTGGAGTATAACAGCTTTACACTGTTGTGCCAATTTCTGCTCTACAACAAAGTGAGTCAGCTGTATTTATACATATATCTCCATATCCCCTCCCTCTCATGACTCCTTCCCACCCTTCCTATCCCAGCCCTCTAAGTCATCACTCATCATCGAGTGGATCTCCCTGTGTTATGCAGCAGCTTCCCACTAACTATCTATTTTACATTTGGTAGTGTATATGTGTCAGTGCTACTCTCTCACTTCATCCCAGCTTCCCCACCTCGGCCACACCCCATATCCTCAAGTCGGGTCTCTATATCTGCATCTTTATTCTTGCCCTGCCACTGGGTTCATCAGTACCATTTTTCTGGGATTTCATATATATGTGTTAGCATACGGTATTTGTTTTTCTCTTTCTGGCTTACTTCACTCTGTATGACAGATTCTAGGTCCATCCACCTCACTACAAATAATTCAATTTCATTCCTTTTTATGACTGAGTAATATTTTGTTGTATATATGTGCCACATCTTCTTTATCCATTCATCTGTTGATGGGCATTTAGGTTGCTTCCATGCCCTGGCTATCGTAAATAGTGCTGTAATGAACACTAATTCTTTATCAAAGGAGATGTGAAAGAGATTCTGCCAGTTAGCTATCAATGCATGTCCGTTGCTCCTTTTCTGGGTAGACACAATGCTTGTATTCATCTGGGAGCATTTCTCAGCATGCTTTGCAGCTAGATTTGGTGACTAAATTGTGGTCAGTAAAATATAAAATTATCTTGTTCTCTGAGAACAATTTTAAAGGGTGCCATGCCCTCTTCTCTCTTCTTCTTTTCAGTTGCCCAGAATACATTTGCACTGGCTTGAGGAATCAGCATGTCTGGAGAACTTGGGAATGGAGGCCCCATCCCCCACTCCTCTGCTCCTCTCGACAGCAAAGAAGCAGGGTAGAAAGTTTTGGTTAGAAAAGATAGAAAGTTTTTGTTAGTACAATTTAACCATCTCCACTTTCCAGAGAACTCGCTTTACCTCGTTACATCACTTAAGCCTCCTTAGGATAATGACACACACATCCCAAATCAGCTTGATGAGCTCCTTCTTAGCGATCTACTGTTGGAAAGTGAAATATTCACCTCCTAACTTCTGTCTTTTGACACTGGCTATTTTAAGTGACCACTATCAGATTGGCCTACTCCTCTCTTTCATTTCACATATTCTTCTCTGCAAGCATCAATTTGTTCAACTTTGTAACATCCTAACTGTTCTCTTAATTTCCAGTTCCATCTCCTGCATACAAGGAACATTATCCTGGAAGATACATCCATGAAATTTCAATTTCAACAGTCATTTGGGGGCAAGGGCTCTGCTCCCACAGTGAGAATAAGCAATTGTCATCTTAAGGAGCATGGAAAGTCCAGTGTCACCACACCTGAATTCAGTCAATAAATAAATTTCAGTCAAAAAGTAACATTTGCTTCTGATGATGACATATCTAATTAATACCTTCGTGTAAAACACTTTTTTATATAAACACAATGTAGCTGCTAGCCTAGCTGGGTTCAAAAGAATAGAAAAAGAAGAAGACCAGAAGCAACCTTAGCTCTAGGGTCCCCAGAAAGCCCGGATGCAGTGGGATACCATGGTACAGCATGAGGCTTCTGGTGAGTGTCAAATAGGAGGTAGAGTTTTGCCCAACTCTTACTTGATTCCAGATAATTCCTCTGATACTGGACCAACATGACGTAAGTGTCCTCATCCACTCAAATCCCATCTCTTTCTGAAATTTTTTTGAATGTTTCAGTGCATAGTCACATTAATTATTATGTTTCATTCATTGTGGCACTTAAACCTATTATCATCTTGCATTGTTTCAAAATATTGAATGTGTGTAATCACTCTAATTATTTCTGTTTCTCTGTTTCAGTTGTGATGGTTATGTGTTTTCTGAATCTTATCTTCTCTTTTTAAACTGTCTGCTCAAGCAAAATTGATCCACTCAATGCTTCACAAAAACTTGTACAGTTTGACTTCCAGAAATATTACTTTAAATATTCTATTTGAAGTGTTTTCTCTCTCTTCTCACTCTGTGTGAATAGTGTTCATCCTTCGAAAGCCAGGCAATGACAGTGATTTTGAAAGAATCATTCCTCCTGTAAAAGTATACCTGATCTAGTGAGTATGCTATTTCTCAGAACGAAATACAGTAATTTGTTTGGAAGCTTTCCATACACAGGCACACCTCGTTTTATTGTGCTTCACTTTATTGCACTTTGCACATATTACATTTTTTACAATTTGAAGGTTTGTGGCAGACCATGCATGAAGTTAAGTCTTTCAGCACCATTTCTCCAATAGCATTTGCTCACTTTGTGTCTCTCTGTCACACTTGGGTAATTCCCATAATACTTCAGACTTTACCATTATTATGACATATGTTATGGTGATCTGTGACCAGTGATCTTTGATGCTGCTGTGGTAATTGTTTCAGGGTGCCACAAACCGTGCCATATAAAATGCAAACTTGATTGACAAATGCTGTGTGTGTTCTGACTGCTCCACTTACTGGCTGTTCCCCCAACCTCTCTCCCTTTCCTTGGGCCTCCCTATTCCCCAAGACACAACTATATTGAAATTCGACAAACTGATAACCCTACAATGGCCTTTAAGTGTTTAAGTGAAAGGAAGAGTAAATTAAAATGGTACATTTCAGTGTCGTCTTATTTTAAGAAATTGCCACAGACTCCCTAACCTTCAGCAACTATCAATAAGGCAAAACCCTCCATTAGCAAAAATACTATGACCTGCTGAAGGCTCAGATGATGGTTATCATTTTTTAGAATTAAATCATTTTTTAAGTTAAGGTATGTGTGTGTGATTTTTTAAGATATCGTGCTATTGTAAGCTTAATGGACTACAGTGTAATGTAAACATAACTTTTTATATGCATTTGGAAACCAAAAATCATGTGTCTCACTTTATTGTGATATTTGCTTTATTGTGGTGGTCTGGAAGTGAACTTGAAATATCTCTGAGGTATACCTGTATACCTTCTTCTATCATTTCTCTAATTATTTCTCCATGAATCTATTTTCATATCTACCCATATATCACTTAATTTGTAAATGCTAAGAGAATTAATTCACGTTGAGGTACCACTTCGCACCTACTAGGACGGCTGTCATTAAAAAGATGGGCAATGACAAGTGTTGAAAAGGATGAGGAGAAATTAGAACCCTCATAGGTTTCTGGGTGGGGGGATGTAAAATGATGAAGCCACTCTATAAGTCAGTTAGTTCCTCAGAAAGTTAAATAAAGAGTGAAACCTATGATGCAGCAATTCCACTCTTAGGAATATGCCCAAGAAAATTTTTAAAATATGTCCAAAAATTTGTGTACAAATATTCATAGCAACATTACTCATAATAGCCCCCAAATGGAAACAAGACCATCAACTAATTAATGGATAAATGAAATACGGCATATCCACAGAATAAAATATTATTTGGCCGTGAAAAGAAAGAAGTACTGATTCATGTTACAGTGTGGATAAACCATTGAAATATTATGCTAAGTGAAAGAAGCCATACACAAAAAGCCACATATTGTATTATTCCTTTTATATGAAATGTCCAGAATAGCTAAGTGAATAGAGAAAGTAGATTAGAGTTCGCCAGGGGCAATAATCAGCTGATATATGGTTGAGTAGAGGATTGGCTGAATTACAAAGGATGAGATAAAGGGGTACTTCAAAATGATCCAACCCAATTATTCACTTTTTGTTTATTATTTTTGCTGGCCTCCTAATTGGCATATATACTTTCTTAACAAATAGCCCCGATTGCAAGTGCAGAGCAGTTGTGTAACTGTTGACTGCTGTGCTTGCCTAAAGAGACATAAAGAATGTGAATGAATCTACACTTAAAAGTGGAAGTTTTCAATCTTTGATCTCAATTTCTCAAAGACATTCCCTGCAGTTGTAGTCAGGGCCTTGGCTGTGTGGCAGTCTTTAAAATTGCATGGATTCAATCAATGAGTTTATTGATGTTGAACAACAGGAACCTGTAAATAGAGGAGGTTGAAGTTGTCAGTTTACTGATAAAATCTTGCATGGGTAAGCAATTCAAAGTCTCCTGCAGTCAGCCTTGCAGAGCAATCCCTCGTAAAATGGTAGAATTTCTTTTTTCTCTGTTTTCAGCTCCAAATATGTCAAATGCAATGCCTGTGTTTGAACCCTTCAGTTATTCACAGGAAAGAGCCACGCACAAAAATTTGCAAATGATGACTCAAGATTAAAACAAAATAAATAAACAAATAAAGAATATAAGGTCAGGCTATGGCAAAAGTTGCTACAGTATTTTAAATATCAAAAGATAAAATTTAATACAGGAATATCCTATCCTTTGCTTCTAAAGTTACTAAACTGAAACAATTCAGCTTATTCCACAGGAAAACCACATAGTACTCAGATATGAAGATACAAAAATATCTGAATCCTTTTTAAGGCTTGAACAAGCTGAATCATCTGTAGAAAAGAGTAATGATGTTGCCAAGAGTTGCACTTCTTTCCATTAAAGGCTTTTTTAATTTTCTCATGACAGGTAGCTGAAGTATATTTTAAATTAGTGTGTTATATTTTCTTTCTACTTTGTTGGTAGAGATTTCATATCGTTTCATTCATATCAATTTTTATTGAACATGCAAAAGCATTGCAGGGAAATGAGCAAACTGCATAAATGATAGTCATTTATTGAGATGGCCAGACTCCCTTAGCCAAGCATTTCCCTTTAGCCTAGTTTAATTTAGTAGAGTTTAATTTTGTATTGAGAAACAAAGCCGACCTCATGCTTATGTTTTAGAATTTGCATGTATGCAATTTACTAAAACAGCATAATCCCATTTGTATTATCACAGACTTTCAAAATATATCTAAAAAAAGTAACTTTTTTTAATTATTAAGAGATGTTCCAATCAGATGTGATGAAAAAAAATGATGTCTAGAGCAGACTGTGAAATAAACATTTTAAGGAATAATTAGGTCCTTTGTCCCATTCAATTTCTTGCTTATTAGTTTTAACTACCATTAATTGAATTTCTATTCAGCATGTTGGGTAGAAAATATCTGAAAATAAAATGTTTTGTATAGACATTATTTTTTTCTTCTATTACAAAGGAAGTGTAAGGAGACACTACCTCCTGAATTTTTGCTGATGATTATAATATTTATCAGGAAAGTAGGTAAATGATAAAAATAAATAGCAGCAAATATTTGTTTAGTCAGTCCATGTTTAAGTAAAGAGTGTTGTCCAGAGGTAATCAAATGTCAGCAGCTTAAAGTCCTGGTTCTTCCTTTATTATTTATGTGTTCATGGAAAATTTATTTAATCTTTCTAAACTTTGATATCTTCACCTTGAAAAAAAAAAGTTAAACTAAATTCTGGGGATAATAGAACCAATGTTGGAGAATTAAGGGAAAAAAGGAAAGAATTTAGTCTAGTATCTGACACATAACAGTTTGTCTGCAAGTCTTTCTTTCTCCCTTCTTTTTTCCTTCCTTCCTTCCCTCCCTTCTACCACCTTCCCACTCTTCCTTGCTTCCTTCTAATTCCTTCCTGATTTTAATTATTTAATTTACTAGATAGCAGGACCATTTTACCACTTCATTAGGCCCTAGTCACTGACAATTATGGCCATCTTCTACATTATACTAATGTGATAGGCACAGATAGAGAAGATCACTTTTTATAAAATATGTAATTTATTATAGTTTTGACTCAAAGTGAACTAGCTATTTAATTCAGATTATCCATCATTTCTTAAGTCATTGGGAATTCTTTCCAACACTTAAGTGAGATATGTAACCGATGGAATATTTTCAATTGAAATTGAAATTTAGTGATGAAATGTAATAGTTTTGTGGACATTTATTAAAATAAATTCTGTAAGATGCCTGTTATGTAATGTAGACAAATATACATATTTTTCCACCTGTCAAAGAACTCTGTAGATTTTGAAAAGAAGGCCTCTAATGCATCATGGATTAAACTGCACTGGTTGCCTGATTCTTATAAGAGCCCATTAAGTCACTGTTTATGGCAGCCGCTTTACCAGAAAATCTAATAAACTTTAATTGTTGTGGTTAACAAATAATTGATAGATTATACGTTATCTTATAACATAGAATGAATGATTGAATACAAAAAATTCAACATGGCTACTTCTACTCTATTGAAATGTCCATATTGAAAACTACCTTCTACTTACACAACGGTTGCGTTTAGCTAAACACTGCTTTGAAAAACACCATTTGGAAAAGGCCCTTGGATGCTAGCACCTTTATGCACCATTCATTTTCACAGTGTGTGATTCTAGGAGAGTGGCTCCAAGTATAGGTCAGAGACTCTGTTAATCAACATTTGGGGGTGGGGTTGGGGAGGCAACACTATCAGGGCGTTTTGTTTTTCGAAGACACGTAGGTTTTTGCCAACAAGATATTTGTATTATTTTTGTTTTTGAGTTAACACTTGATTGCTGAATTCCTGATCAAAATGCGTTATTCATTTTAAATTTATACTGAATGAAGGGAAGGTCAGCACCAGATAGATTGGTTAGACTGAACTCTATATTCTTTTTTCACAAGGGTATGTCCCTCTAATTTTGCAGAGAGATCAAGAACAATACTTCAAGACAGTCTAACCAACAGCAAGTAGTTCTCTGATTTGGAGTGTCTTGATTTGCTTTTAATTTGCATTTAGAGTGTATCTTATTCTAGCTAGGAAGTAGGAGTCTCACTTCAGTAAGTAGAGTCGTGAAACTATGTATATGCCTGAAATTGCTACATGTTGGTATTATTGTGTCTGTTGGGGATCCAGAAATAAGTAAGTTTAATAAATTGATTCAATTTTGAGTGTGTTAGAATTTAATGAAACTTAAATTGTACAGAAGGATTCTTGACACTTTAATTAGAGGCTAATTTCAGGTCACTGAATTGTGTTACCTATATCAGGGCATTACAGACAGGATGGAATGATATGTTGTAATGTTTTGGATACAATAATTTAGGTTTTCACACTAGATAAAAGGTTTTTCTCTACCTCCACCAAGGACAGAGGGACAAGAATCCGGTTGTTTAGGAAATGATGCACTTGCTGACCATCTGCTCTGTACATAGAACTGCATGATCGCCAGCTTATAAAAAAGGAATTGAAGCTCCTCACTTTCTTGTGTAGATTAAGGGCAAGTCAAGAGAGAAAATATTAATGCAGACAATTAGAGGACAAATGTGGTATGATTTGTTAATTACTACAAGAATGTAAAATAAAGGTGAAAAAGTACATCAGTGAAGGTTAACCTAAATCTTGAATTGTAAAACAAGCTATAACCATGTAATTAAGCTGAACTACTTACAATTGCTCAAATGCTTTGAATTTTTTCTTATTGCAAATCCTTTGCCTACAATGTTCTTCCCTGTGCCCTATTAGCTTGTTACTTATTTTGAAGATATTTCAGAATAGCTCCATATCATCCTTCTGGAAGTTTCCCCTGAACTACCCATAAACCAAATTAAATGTTTTCTCTACTGTGCTCCATTAGCACCTACTACGTAACTTTATTGTATAACTGCTCAGATATGTTTTATCTCTCCAACTTGACCTTAATTCCCTAGAAGGCAAAGCTTTATTCTATTTATTTAAGATCCCCATGACTTTGTACATGCCCCCAGATTTAACTCCTCTCCCCAAACCATACTGCTGTATCTAGACAGGAATTATCTTCTCTGCACTCTCTCTTTGGGGGAATCTGGTTCCATTTCTTTCAATTGCAGCCCAAGACACCTCTGTTTATACTACGGACTCCAATTTGATCCCCTCCTCTGAGGTTTGACCTACACTCAACTATCTACCTGACATCTCTGCTTGAGTGCTATATGGGCATCTCTAACTCCACATTTTGTAAACTTCTCTCACATTTTATATAAATCATATCCTCTGTCTCTCTTGCTGCTTAAGCTTGGATATTAGGAGTTGTCCTTGATTCTTCTTTATTCCTTATTCCTCACATAAAATATATCACCAATTCTTGATAATTAAACTTTCAAAATCCATCTCCTTGGTCTTCATCATCATGGCCACCACTCAGCATCTTCTAATATCCTTCTCTCTCTTAATTCATGGAATTTAAGTTGCACTGGAGTTTTTTGAGTACTCAAGGCTGTGACTATTACCCATCTTGTTACTTGTGTCTGATGCTGTTCTATCAGAAAAATACAAATTTGAATTCTTGGGCATGGCTGGTTCCTTCTTTTCATTCAGGTCTCAGGTTAATTTTACTTCTCTAAGGACAATAGTGGGCTTTCCATTCTAGATTGGAATCCACTCTCCCCCGGATTGTTTTCTTAAAGAGCATTTGTCTCCTTCTTAGCACTTAAAATCTCATTACTTTGTATTCATGTCTGCTTGTATTATATAATATTTATTTCCTTATTATAATGTAAGAACCATGAAGACAGTAATCATCTCACCATTATGTACCAAACACCTAGTACAAAGCCAAGCACATGGTACACCTTAACTATTTCTTAAAAAGATGAATACATCGATTGAAAAATCATCAAAAGAAACACCATAATCAGAAGTATAGAGGATGCTATAATGCCAGCTCTGTAGAGGCAAGCACATTTTTGTTTTTTACCATTATATTCCTTTGTCTAAGGGCATTTTGACATGTGGTGTGTGTTCAATATTTGTTGAATAAATGGAAGGATTTAGAAGGCAATGCTTAAAGTAATTTTGAATGTCCACATCAATGTTGGGATCTACTTCCAAGATAAATAAAATTGAATTTTTCTCTTCAATATACATGAGTAGAGACACTTTATTTTATACAAAATTTCTGCTCAGTATATTTACTGTCTTATCAGTCAGTGAATAAAAGGGGCAACAACAGTTTTTTTGGGTCACTGTATAAGATAATGTAATCAACATAATGAAGAAGCCTGAAATAACTTAAAAATCAAGGAACACAGTAATAAATGGACTAACCATCAGAATGGGTTTCACAGAGAAGAAGAAAAAAAAAGAAAAGCACTCATATTTAAAACTTTGATCTGTAAGTAACAAAAGCAAAGCAAAAATCTCAAAAAAAATTAAAATATACATTTAGGGGCATAAAACTTTTTTTTTTTTTAGAGTTTCCAGTACAGTTCCACAGGTCACTGAATCTCACATTATTTTTTATGCTCTTTATTGGAATATAATTGCTTTACACTCTTGTGCCAGTTTTTGAGGTACACCAAAGTGAATCAGCTGTATTTATACACATATCCCTGTATCCCCTCCCTCCCGTGACTCTCTCCCACCCTCCCTGTCCTGGCCCTCTAAGGCATCACCCATCCCAGACTGGTTTTCTGTCATTTCATACAATGGTTATCCAACCATAAAACTTTACTACAACAGTTTTGGCATTTATTTTTTCTCAAAGTCTATACTTCAGTCTAACTTCTCCTACCCACATATGTTCCTTTCCACTCTCTCCATGAGATGATGGAAAAGATGTCTACAACAGCTGCTGCATTTTGGATAACTCACAAGGGAGGAAACAAAAAGGTGAGCAGCCTGATGGGCAATACCATCTTCTATAGTTTGGGTTTTAACTTTCAAAGAGTAAACAACTCGCAATCTGATTCTATTTTAGAAAGAATGAGAGGAATAAATTTTATATAATTAAATGCCCCTCCAATTCTGTAAGTTTCATAAGTAAATATAGATGGGTTTGAAAAAAATTCACATAAAAGCATGAGTTAAGTAATAACCTTTTTTAAAAAGCTTAAATTTAATCCTAATTAAGCTACACATGTCTGAAGTTTGGTATTCAGCGAGGATTTCATAAAATAAGTAATTTCTTCTAACTTTTCTCAAAAAGCAAAAGCATTATATTGCTCTTCATATGTTTAATGATATTTGTTTTGAGGTATGCTGTGATAGACACTTTAAAAAATTTCCTTTTTAGGCCCCCAGTTTCCTGATAACACCATGAAATGATTCATTTTCGACTTGGGTACAGTTGAGATTTGTAAGCAATGATTTGGGGCTATTGTTCACACCAAAGTGCATGAAAGTCTCTTTGTAAAACGAAAATTGTATAATAAGTGAGGGTTTCCTATAGTAAATGGTAAATTTATTATGTAAGTTGTTTCGTGGAATTCTACATTGGGAGCCTGAACCTATTGTTTCTCTTTGGATGACAGATTCTTCCCTAAACCATTTGAAACCTGTAGTCTGTAAATTTTAAATAGGATAGCATGATTTTGGAATAGTAGAGTAGTTTAAATTTAAGCACAACCATTCTGTTTCAATTATAAAAGTGTCATTGGGCTTTAATGACACAATTTGAAAACCTGAGAGTAAAAGTACCCACATGTTCCTGATCTGTGAGGTCCTGGCTCCCGGCAGCCGGGTTTCTGCACCTCGGCATTACTGCCGTGTTGAACTGGATTATGTGTGTGTCTGGGGTGGGGTGGAAGAGGTAGGGAATGCTGGCCTGTCCATTTCAGGCTATTTAGCAGCATCTTGAAGTAGATACCAATAGCACTGCAATGCTGGTATGAAAAACATCTTTCCAGATCTTAGCAAATGTCCTGGGGGAGAAATACCCCAGTTTGAGAACCACTGTTTTAAGAAAAAATTCCTCAGAACCTACCTAGCTACTTAAAAGCATAGGCCTTCAGGCTCTCTCTCGGAAACCTTGTGGAAACAGGTAACGCTTTCATGTCAGTGCCATAGCTGTCACCTATCCAGAAGCCTCTAATGAAATTGCTGCCTTTGTGTAAAGTAGCAAAGCTGAGCTACCGTGCTCACAAACATATTACCAAGCAGTGACCAATCTCTTCTCTACAAACATCATGGACTCATGTAAGAAGAGCTTTATCCTTTACCTTCTTTCCCCATCTTCTAAGGAAGATGGAGGTAGCAACCATCGTGGCTTTCTTCAATCTGTGTTTTTTGGTAATAGCCATATTAGAGTTTGTTGGTTCACAAGCTGCACTCCCAAACATGGAGGACAAAGAGAGACAGAAGAAAGAGGCAAACCACACCAGATTGGCAGGTGGCAGCTCTAACAGTCAAAGGAACTTATATCCGAGTCTTGTCTTGGGCAGTTGCAAGACAAATAGATTTCTGCACCTGCCCACCAGAATCTTAAAAGTTTATATATAGAGGCCTTAACTGGATTCGGTCACATGCACTGTCCAGCTGGTCTCAGCAACACATTGCTCTCTCAAGGCTGCTCCTTGAAAGTAGCTCCTGCTGTGGAAAGATGGTCAGAACCTACATTCCAAGGGCAGGGGAGGGTTTGAGGAGCCTCTGATTAGTGGGCCCAGCTCATTGGTCAACTAAAGTCACATCCTCTCAATGACCTCCAACAGCTCTTTGCTTCCTTATTTGAAGTTAAAAGATCAAGCTTTACTTAATTCTCTCTATTTAAGACCCTTGTGTGTTAAAAAGCCGTGCTTGTTTACATTTTATATTTATCTAATAGACCATGGTGATGTCCCCTTCAGTGGGCCAATGATGTCTGAAAATTGTGCCAACATGTCACCACAGGTCCAAAGTTTCTGCCCTGGAGAAAATAATAAATAGGAACAGTGCAGAATTCCACCTTCAGATGAGTCAGCCGCCTTCAGATGTGGCTGACAGAGGGCAAGGTCAAGAAGCAGGCCAACCCACTCTCATCCATCCCTACTAGTAAAGAATTAAGTGCAGCTCTGGGTCTCTCAAATTTCTAGACAAGTGAAGAAAGCCACATTCTGGCAGAGGACACGAGTAGTGAAATTAGTATCTAGATATCATTTGATATTTAATTTGTTAGGGAAAATGTATTGAAATACTTTTGTGCAATTCTGTTTGTTGGTGTTGTATCAATTATTTTGTGTTGAATGAAGGAACCGCCTGGAAACTTAACGACTTAAAAAGAGAACCATTTATTTAACTCAGTGTGTCATGGGTTGACTATTTGGATGGCAATCAGCTGGATGATTGTTCTACTGATGCTACCTGGACTTCATTTCTGGTCATTTGAAGTTCAGCCAGCTCCTCTTCTAGGGGTTGGCTGGTTGGAAGTTGGCATGACAGGAGCAACTGGACCACATGTTTCTCATTATCCAATAACCTAGCTTCTGCTTGTTTCCATGCAAGAACAGAAGCTGCAAGAAGTCTTCAATTCAAAGCTGAGAATATCCACATTACTTCTGTCAGATTCTCTTGGTCAAATCAAGTCACAGAGAAGCCCAGATTCAAGGAATTGAGGTGCAGTTTCCACTTCTTGATAGAAGGTGCTATAAAATATTTTAGTCATTCTTTGGTAATTTTTCATAGGTGTTCTGAATTTCATTCATTTTCCAGTTAAAACAATTAAATTAAGTGTTTTTCAGATTAAAAATATATCCTTAATTTTAGCAGGAGCTAGGGAATGGATGATATAGGATTACACATTGTTTGTAAATATTTCTCTTTGAAGAGCAGGAATAGACAATTATATTTTATAAAGTGGCAAACCCTGGAAAAGGGTACTGCTTCTAGGAAAACTGCAAGCCTTTTTTCTACATATTTTATTTTCTTCCTTTATTCTTCCCATCCAAATTATTGGTACTTGCAAGTCTTATAGTAGAACAGAAGTGATATTTTTCTTTTTATGAAATCAAATAAATATTTTACTATGTACTCTTACACAGCTTCCTGTAACAGTCATCTATAGATTCATTTCCTTTTAGAGGGAATCATGATTCAATTAATATGCTCAGGATCTTTTAAAAAATGTTTTTGGTTTATATTCAAGTAACAGATGCTCTGAGGCTATGTAAACTGCATAACTTTCTCTCTGCCATGCCAACAATTATAAGCACTTTGCTTCTGGCTTATTTCCATAGCTTTTAAGACTTAAAAAAAATCTAAATTATATAATTTTATGTTTGGTATCAGCATAGTTGCAAACATACTATTCACCTGGAGATTTTGCTTATAAGCTTAAAAATGACCAAATATTTGTATAAAATTATAGACTTAGGATTCACATTAAGTTTACTATTCTATGATCATATAGTACATGCTTTTCTCTTGAAGAGTAAAGATAATGTTAACAAATGTACTCTAATTATAAGACTATAGATCAAAGAGGAAAGACTTATGCCACAAAGAAACAGAGCACAGTAGAAAACAAAGGACATGAAGAAATGACATAAAAAAGACTTAAGCCATTCAAATGCTAACAGCCACAAAAGAGGAAATCGACAGTAACACGATATTAATGGGGGACTTTAACACCCCACTTACACCAGTGGACAGATCATCCAGACAATTAATAAGGAAACACAAGCCTTAAATAACACATTAGACCAGACAGACATAACTGATATTTATAGGACATTCCATCCAAAAGCAGCAGAATACATTTTCTTCTCAAGTGCACGTGGAACAATCTCTAGGATAGATCACATCTTGGGTCATGTATCAAGCCTTGGCAAATTTAAGAAAATTGAAATCGTATCAAGCATCTCTTCTGACAACAACACTATAAAGTTAGAAATCAATTACAGGAAAAAACTGTAAAAAAACAAACACATGGAGGCTAAACAGTATATTACTAAACAACCAATGGATCACTGAAGAAATCAAAGAGGAAATCAAAAAATACCTAGAGACAAATGACAAAGAAAACACAATGATCCAAAATGTATGGGATGCAGCAAAAGAAGTTCTAAGAGAAAAGTTTATAGCAGTACAATCTTATCTCAAGAAATTAGAAAAATCTCAAATAAACAATCTAACCTAACACTTAAAGCTACTAGAGAAAGAAGAACAAACAAAACCAAAATTTCATAGAAGGAAAGAATCATAAAGGCCAGAGCAGAAATAAATGAAATAGCAAAGATCAACAACAAAAAAAAGTTTGTTCTTTAAGAAGATAAACAAAACTGATAAACCATTAGCCAGACTCATCAAAAAAAAAAAAAAAAGGAGAGGACTCGAATCAATACATTTAGAAATGGAAAAGAAGTTACAATGGACACCACAGAAATACAAAAGATCATAAGAGACTACTACAAGCAACTGTATGCCAATGAAGTGGACAACCTAGAAGAACTAGACAAATTCTTAGAAAGGTATGACCTTCCAAGACTGAGCCAGGAACAAATAGAAAATATGAACAGACCAATCATAAGTATTAAAATTGAAATTGTGATTAAAATTTTTTAACAAACAAGAGTCGAGGACCAGATGGCTTCACAGGAGAATTCTATCAAACATTTAGAGAAGAGTTCACACCCACCTTTCTGAAACTCTTCCAAAAAATTGTAGAGGAAGGAACACTCCTAACTTTATTCTACAAGACCATCAATCATCCTGATACCAAAACCAGACAAAGATATCACACACAAAAAAAATTACAGGCCAATATCACTGATGAACATAGAAGCAAAAATCCTCTACAAAATACTAGCAAACTGAAAACACATTTAAAGTATTATACACCATGATCAAGTGGGATTTCTCCCAGGGATGCAAGGATTTTTCAGTATCCACAAATCAATCAGTGTGATACACCACATCAACAAATTGAAGAATAAAAACCATATGATCATCTCAACAGATGCAGAAAAAGGTTTTGACAAAATTCAGCACCCATTTGTGATAAAAACTCCTGAGAAGGTGAGCATAGAGGGAACCAACCTCGACATAATAAAGGCCATATACTACAAACCGACAACAAACATTAATGATGAAAAACTGAAAGCATTTCATCTAAATACAGGAACAAGGCAAGGATGTCCATGCTCACAACTATTATTCAGCATCGTTTTGTAAGTCCTAGCCACAGCAGTCAGAGAAAAAAAGAAATCAAAGGAATACAAATTGGAAAAGAAGAAGTAAAATTGTCATTGTTTGCACATGACATGATACTATACATAGAAAATCCTAAAGATGCTACCAGGATAATAGGAGAGCCCATCAATGAATCTGGTAAAGTCACAGGATGCAAAATTAATACACAGAAATGCCTTGCATTCCTATGCACTAACAACGAAAGATCAGAAGGAGAAACCAAGGAAACAGTCCCATCTACCATCACATCAAAAAGAATAAAATACCTAGGAATAGACTTACCTAAAGAGTCAAAAGACCTAAACTCAGAAAACTATATGATACTGATGAAAGAAATAAAAGATGACACAAACAGATGGAGAGATGTATCATGTTCTAGGATTGGAAGAATCAATACTGTTAAAATTTCTATACTACCCAAAGCAATCTACAGATTCAGTGCAATCCCTATCAAATTACCAAGGGCATTTTTCACAGAATTAGAACAAAAATTTTACAATTTGTATGGAAGCACAAAAGACTATGAATAGCCAAAACAATCTTGAGAAAGAAAAATGGAGCTGGAGGAATCAGACACTCAGACTTCAGACTATACTACAAAGCTACAGTAATAAAAATAGTACAGTACTGACACAAAAACAGAAATATAGATCAAAATGGAACAGGATAGAAAGCCCAGAGATTAACCCATACACTATGGTCACCTAATCTATGACAAAGGAGGCAAGAATATACAATGGTGAAAAGACAGTCTCTTCACTAAGTGGTGCTGGCAAAATTGGACAGCTACATGTAAAAGAATGAAATTAGAACTCTCCCTAACACCATACACAAAAATAACCTCAGAATGGATTAGACCTAAATGTAAGGCCAGACAGTATAAAACTCTCAGAGGAAAACACAGGCAGAATATTCTCTAACATAAATCACAGCAAGATCTTTTTTGATCCACCTCCTATAGAATTAAAAATAAAAACAAAAATAAACAAACTGGACCTAATTAAACTCAAAAGCTTTTGCACAACAAAGGAAACCGTAAAAAAAAAAGACAACCCTCAGAATGGAAGAAAATATTTGCAAATGAAGCAACTTACAAGGAATTAATCTCCAATATATATAAGCAGCTCATGCAGCTCAATAACAAAAAACAAACAAACAAACAAACAACTCAGTCAAAAACTGGGTGGAAAATCTAAGTAGACATTTCTCCAAAGAAGACATACAAATGGTCAACAAACACATGAAAAGATGCTCAACATCAGTAATTATTAGGGAAATGCAAATCAAAACTACAATGAGGTATCACTTCACACCAGTCAGAATAGCCATCTTCAAAAAATCTACAAAAAATAAATGCTGGAGAGGATGTTGGAGAAAAGGGAACCCTCCTGCGCTGTTGGTGGGAATGTAAATTGGTAGAGCCACTATGGAGAACAGTATGGAAGTTCCTTAAAAACTAAATATAGAGCTACCATGTGATCCAGAAATCCCACTCCTGGGCATATATCTGGAGAAAACTGTAGTTCGAAAATACACATGCACCTCAATGTTCATTGCAGCACTGTTTACAATAGTCAGGACATGGAAGCACCATAAATGACCATCAACAGAGGAATGGATAAAGAAGATGTGGTACATATATACAATGCAATATTACTTAGCCATAAAAAAGAATGAAATAGTGCCATTTGCAGCTACATGGATAGTCCTAGAGATTGTCATACTGAGTGAAGTAAGTCACACAGAGAAAGACAAATATCATATGATATCACTTGTGTGGAATCTAAAAAAATGTGTACAAATGAAATTATCTACAAAACAGAAATAGAGTTACAGATGTAGAAAACAAACTATGGTTACCAAGGAGTAAGAGGGAGAGGGATAAACTGGGTGATTGGGATGGTTATATATACACCACTATATACACTACTATATATAAAATAGATAACTAATAAGGACCTACTGTAGAGCACAGGGAACCCTGTAATGGCATATATGGGAAAAGAATCTAAGTAAGAGTAGATATATGTACATGTACAACTGATTCACTTTGTTGTACACCTGAAACTAACACAACATTGTAAATCAACTATACTCCAATAAAATTTGTTTAACAAATGAAACTCTTAAGCCATGAAGAAAAAAAGAACAATAACAAAGAGAGTGAGGAGGGCAATGATATAGGGTAGTAAAAAAAAAATAACAAAAAAGCAGTGTATATATTTTTTCCTTTTTTCATAATTTTATTTGTTTTTATTCTTTCCAGAGCATGTGGCACGATAAAAGAAATTCATATCTTATTCTTGAATTCTCAAGCATGTTTTGAGGTAGCCGTAGTTTAAATTGGGGAAGACAAAAACATGATTCAATTGAGTTGCACTGAGATCTAGTCCTACCCCACATTTACTGTCTAAGATGGGTTGGGTGAGCTTCCCTAATGCTCATTTTCTTCAACAAGAAATTAAACATGATAATAATTCCCTATTAGTGTTGTTGTAAAAATTTGTATATTTATTGTTCAGTAAAATATGTACTGCACCCTACAATAGTCCAATAAATGGTAGAGTTTTACAAATATATGTTAGTATATTTCTGTGAGTTGAAGAACCACCTTCTATTATGTCTCTGGTATACATGAAATTTTTATATTTGTAGTAAATAAAATATTTGTAGATACTTGAAAAGTCAACATTTCAGGTGTTTTCTTTGAGCAGTGTGGCTAGATAGTTTAACACTTCATGGATACCAATAAATTTTGATTGCATTTTGCTGATATTTATGTTTTTTCACAAAATCAAGAATTTAAAATGTTAGTATAAAATTGATTCATCAAAGACAAATTAATTAAAAGGCCAGACATTATTACTGATAGCAGTGCAAACTGTAATTTTGTGACTAAAATAGTATTTTTAAAATAATTCCTCTTACAACGGTGAAGGAAATGAAGCCAAGGGTTGTAATGTACAGAACTATTAAGAATACATCACATGGGTTGACATACATCTCTAATTGTAATAGCATCTAACTCAGGAAACAATGAATTATATTATCAATTTGGTACATTTTTAAATAGAATGTTTTAAGAAGAAACAACGCACATTAATTTTTCAGCTCACTCTGCATTCTGTTCTGCCAAACATGTTAAATACTTCTAGAAAGTAAGTAACAGATGGTTCTGTACCCTCTCAATTATAGAGACAATAATTAATGTAGGCCAAGTATTGTGGTAAAAATTAAAAAGGCAGGTTACTGATTTTAGGAAGTACCTACTTTATTACAGGAATCAGATAAGTGTCAGATGATTACAAAGCTTTACAATCTATGTTGCTGTGACAAGAATCCCATGCTTCAGTGCTTTTTCTTTCTTGCTCATTTGGTTTGGAACTACCTCCTTTCCACTCCTTTCTCTAAAAGTTTTTACAATTCAGTTCTCACATTGATTCCTCTGGACATCTTTCTCTGACCCCAGTAAGTACCTGGTGTTCCATCTCTATTTAGACAGTAGGTTGAACTTTTTCATAAAACACAGATATTGGAGTAATGTGTGTGTGTGTGTGTGTGTGTGTGTGTGTGTAAAATGTTTTTAAAATTATCTATCAGATGATATTGTCTTGGAGAAAATGCTCTACTGGCCATAAATTGCAAATAGAAGAAAATCTAGGGGGAAAACGGAGTAGTTGGGGATGGGGTGGGATGAATTGGGAGATTGAGATTGCCATATATACATTACTAATAAGAAAAAAAATAACAAATTGTACACTTTAAATATATGCAGTTTATTGTATGTCAATTACATCTCAATAAAAGTTCTTAAAAAAAAGAAGAAAACCTAAAACATTTTTTCATGGCCTACTTGAACCATATTACCCCTTCTCCCCTGCCCCAGAAAGCCCTTAATTGTTTTCTTCAACCCCACTAACATTTATTTCTCTTCTTTTTCTCTCTTTCTTTCTCCCTTTCTTTTCCTCTCCTTCCTTCCTTCCTTCCTTCCTTCCTTCCTTCCTTCCTTCCTTCCTTCTTCTTTCCTCCTCTCTTTTTTTTTTTTTTCAATCTTTTGAAAACCTCAAGTCACTATGCTCTTTGAAATTAACCTTGAAGCACTCTTCTTTCTATATCCTGTCATGGCTGACTGTTCATGAGTCACACCACAGCTTAAAATGTAACACCCTAAGAGAAGCAATTGGAAACACTTACTCTAAAGTAGCAATGAAAACTTTCTAACTCTATGCCACTGTTCAATTATTTCTTCTTTACTTTTTTGTGTGTTTTGAAATTACCTTATCTATTATTTTTAGAGTGTCTCTCTGCCAAATACAATGTATATAAGTTCTTAGAGGGCAAATTCCACAGCCCTTTGGTATAGAGAAAATGCTTGATGAATACAAAAATATATATTTTTTTAATTGACTAAACTTTTGAACCAATAGATGAACCAATATATTCATATGGGTTGGGGGGCGGGTAGGGAAAATCTCTGATTCACTTCATTCACACTTATTTCTTAAACAAAGAATGGCTCACAATGGCCATCATCAAAAAATCTAGAAACAATAAATGCTGGAGAGGGTGTGGAGAAAAGGGAACCCTCCTGCACTGTTGGTGGGAATGCAAATTGGTATAGCCACTGTGGAAAACAGTATGGATGTTTCTTAAAAAACTAAAATTAGAACTACCATATGACCCAGCAATCCCACTCCTGGGCATATACCCTGAGAAAACCATAATCCAAGAAGAAACATGTGCCACAGTGTTCACTGCAGCACTATTTACAATAGCGGGACATGGAAACAACCTAAATGCCCATCAACAGATGAATGGATAAAGAAGATGTGGCACATATGTACAGTGAAATATTACCCAGCCATAAAAAGGAATGAAACTGAGTTATTTGTAGTGAGGTGGATGGACCTAGAGTGTGTCATACAGAGAGAAGTAAGCCAGAAAGAGAAAAAAATACCGTATGGTAACTCATATACATGGAATCTAAAAAAATGGTACTGATGAACCCAGTGACAGGAAAGAATAAAGATGCAGATGTAGAGAATGGACTTGAGGACACGGGGTGGGGGAGGGGAGGGCAGGCCAGGGTGGGGACAAAAGGGAAGCTGGGACGAAGTGAGAGAGTAGCATTGACATATATACATTACCAAATGTAAAATAGATAGCTAGTGGGAAGCTGCTGCATAACACAGGGAGATCAACTTGATGAATGGTGATCACCTAGAGGGGTGGGATAGGGAGGGTGGGAGGGAGTCCTGGGAAGGAGGGGATATGGGGATATATGTATGAATACAGCTGATTCACTTTGTTGTACAGCAAAAAACTGACACAACAGTGTAAAGCAGTTATATTCCAATAAAGAGCTTAAAAAAAAAAGAATGGGTGAGTGGTTTATCTCCTGGAACACATCTGAATCAGTGTTAAACTCCCCTGTGTGTGGGGGAAGGAAGTTTATCACCACTTCACTGAATGGTTCACTGAAATATCCTTTTATCCTGAAAATGTTTGGTAGCTGCTATGCTATTCAAAGAAAAAGTGATAGCGAAAACTGCCCACCACTTGGTTTATTGCCTTCCAAGTCAGTTATATTGTTCAATTTAAATCTGAGACATAATCAATACTCTGGAATGCATTCCAGGTGTGTTTTTAGGACAGCAAACTGCAAGCGTAATATGATCTGAGGTTGAAAAAAATGTGTGTGGGGAGGTATCAGTGACTTTCAGTGACATCACTGAGCAGAGATAAGAAGAGGAATTCCGAAAGCAGGGAATGCAGCTGTTTCAGTAAGGGCATTCTAAGCTTTAGCCAGTTTCTGCTTTTCTCTCTTCCAAAAATTTTAAAGGATCTTATCAAATGTTATTCATCATTTTTTACAGTAATTTTATTTTACTATTTTCCTGTGGCTGATTCTACTAGAGCTTGAGGTAACACACTACAAAGAAATCATTTTGAACACAGACACAGTAAATTACTACAAGGTATGGGTCAAAAAGTAGTTTCCGAAAAAAAGTATTTTATTCAGGCAACAACCTATACAGTAGGAGAATTGGACTAATTTTCTTCAGGAAATAGAAAGTGTTATTTTAGCCACCTTTCAGACATCATCCAAATAATGAAATAATATATATGTATACATACATACATTGTATATATACAATATATACATATGTATATGTAGTCTTACTTTTCTTCAAACTTCCTAGGCATTTTATGAAGCCTTTTCTATCGAATTAATTATATATTCCCTTTTATTCACTTATCCATAGATAAATGTTTATTATGAAATTACCAAATGCCAGGCACTAATCTATAGTGGTGAATTATAGAAGTCCCTAGCCTCACAAAGCTTACTTTCTATTGGAAATCATTAGCTAGCTTTTAAGAGCACTCATGATATTCCAGCATTCTTCTTAGTGCTTTGGTAGACACTATGTTAATATTATTTCTCATTTGAAAGACAAAGACACTAAGCATTAGAGCATCTAAAGAATTTTTTCAAGATCACCAAGATAGTTAAGTATTAAAAATGAGATTTAAACCCATACAGTTTGAACATGCCTATGTGTCTAGCTTCCATGCTATTTTGTCCTTTTAGTGTGTACTCTTCCAATACATAGATCTATGCTATTCATATGCTTCCTTATGTTTTTAAATAAATTTTACATTTTAACTGTTAAAATAAATAACACAGGAAATTTGGAAAATGGAGAAAATACTCATTAACACCATCTTATAACTATTAATCTCTAAATCTTCTCATATGTTTCAATACATAAACACTTGCAATCATAGTACATGAGCAAATCCATCGCCTACCTTTTCCATTTTCCATTTTATTATAATATTTCCATTGTGTTACATACAATTTAAATACATTTTATTGTAATTTTTTCTATAATGCTACATAGAGTTCATAATCATTATTTTTAGGCTGCTTAAATGTCTGTTGAGTAGATATATCATTATATATTTTGCATTCTCATTGGTAGACATTTCTTCACTGAAGAAAAAAACCCCACGATTTTATCACATAAAAAAGCAGTTTGCAATTTCAATTCAAATTAAATTAAACATATAGAATTATTTGACAACATTATGGTTGCCAGCCTTCCATGTACTATGATCTATCTCCAAAAACATACTTCAACAAATATTTCTTGCATCCTACCATTCACACACCCTGTGATAGGTCTTAAAGATGTTGAATTGATGGAAAACAGTCTCTAAATGCAAGAAGCTCCTAATCTAGTCAGAAGTGACAAAAACCCAGAACAGTATGAGGTATGAGAATACATAAAAATGCACCTAGTTTAGTAATGTAGTGTTGATGAAAATGAATGGGATAGAAAGGAATTCTGAACAAGATGACATTTACACAGAAATCTGGAAGACTGGTAGAAATTGTTCAGAATGGTTTATTAGCCTGCTCAGGCTGCTATAACCAGATACCACAGACTGTGTGACTTAAACAACAGATGCTTACTTTTTTACAGTTCTGGAGGCTGGAATTCCAATATCAAAGTGCCAACAGGTTGGTTTCTGATAGACCTCTTTCCATGTAGATGGCCACCTACTCTCTGTGTCCTCATATGGCCTCTTTGTGCATGCATGGAAAGAAAGACCCAGTATCTTTTCTTCTTTTTGTAAGCACACAAGTCCTGTGGGATTATGGTCCTACCCTAATGACTTAATTTAATTAATTACCTCATAAAAGTCCTATCTAGGAATGCAATCACATTGGGGGTTACAGTATCATATGATATCATGTGAATTTTAGAAAGACAGAATTCAGTTCATAGCAGCTGAGAAAAAGGGAAGAGATGAGGGATGAGATAGATAAAGTTAACCAAACATATGTTTAGAAAATAGTTTTAAGAATTTATGAGGGAAAGACAAGAAACTACTACAATAACTACAAACTATCATAAAGGAGATAAAGTTGAAACTTTCATAAAAATTAACAATCACAGTTTGCAAAAGTCACTTAAAACAGGACACAATTATTTAACAGCATTTCCAGTTTTTAGATTTGCTTCTATCAGGGTCAAATATGAATAATTACCTTACTTGATTACAAATTCATTCTGAATAATCTGCTCATATTTTTTTAAAGGTAATATGAAAACTCTAATCAAAAAATGTGAGAGAAGAGAATATACAGACAAAAATAAAGAAGGTTGTTAACAAGAAATATATACCTCCAACAGAGGTCTCTAAAGAAAATAAACTAAAACTTTGGCAGGAGCAAGAGGTTGGAATGAGATTACGGACACAGATTCTTCTTTTGACCAATATCTTGACAAATCTGATCAGATTAATAAAGTGGAAAAGATGACATTTACCTTAAATATATTATCTAATAATGCTGTACAAATGTTTTGAAAGGCTGTCTGTAAATCTATATATGAAAATTTTTACTGTATTTAGGGAGTTAAATTTCATAAAATCTGCCTTTGTGGATTTGCAATATAGGTTAATATGACAGCTAAATTTTTTACTTATTCTCAGAGAATGAAAATGATTTATTAAATACAACTTTAACACTTTGATTTATAAAACAGCTAGAGGTGGTAACCCACAACAAATTAACCTACTATGAATTATGAAATTAATACAGCTCGACTTAAACATCTGTGGTTCACAGAAATTACGTGGAATTATTTATCAGTGCCATTTCCTCTTTCTGTCTTACCTAACTACATTTGATGAATGGGGCTGGCATATTTTTGTCATTACATAGGGAATAGAGTCTGTGCCAAAACACATGGCTCAGGGTTTATAAGTTATATCCCATGAATATTTATGAATATACTGTCCAATATACAAAATTTCCACAATATTTGAATGATTGGGATATAGTGTTCAAAATGCTAGAGTGAGGAAGTGTTGGCTTTAAATGTAGAATAAAATAGCTACCATTTCTTAATTGCTAGACTGGGCTAACAGCTTTAACTCCCATATTTATTTTAACTGTTCAAAACATTTTATAAATAAAAGTACTGAGGAACTCATGGAAATTCATATTGCTGGTAAGTTATGAAGCCAGAATTTGAAATCAAGTATATCTGGTTCAAGATGCCAGGCTCATTTTTCTCATCTGCAAAACTGAAAAAACAGACCATCTCCTCCTTAACTAACAACACTGTTTTGAGGTTCAAATGTAAGAATAAAAAATTTTTGTAAATTGTAACACCTAAGTAGTTGTAAAATTACTTCTTTAGTTATGGCTTATTTACCTATCCCATTCACTATAATACCTATCCAAACAAGAAATATAGATAGGCTAAGAAGAAGCCAAATGAAAAGCTAGGTAGAGCCTTTCTGTTCAGGGATGCCACCAACACAGTACCCGAAGCCGTCAAAGTAAGAACCTTTTATTCCCACCTACCTAAAGTTGTACTTTAAAAAACTTGGCCTTGGGTATTTAATAGGGGGAAAAGCTCCCAAATGAGTGGAATATAAAGCTCTTTCAATGCCAGATGTTAAATTAACAAACAAACTCAAAACAAAACAAGATTTCTAGACAAGTCCAATCAACCAATTGATCAATTGATGGTGAGGCCATAGTTCCTTGTCATGGTTTAGAACAAAGAAGATTGCTGGTAGTGTGCTGTGGGAGAGGCAAGGCTTGTATTTATTGAAATCGATGCATTAGGAGAGTTGATGTACAAATAACCTCTATTTTACTTATCTTTTTTATGCCTTAATCCAACTGGCTTGAGTCAAAGAAAGATATTTTCAAGTGTTAGTGTTCTTCCCCTTCCTTTCCTAATGTTAACTTCAAGCAAACCAGCAAGTAAACCATATTCCCAGATCAGAGCCAGGTCAGCAGAGATTCTTTTAGGTTCAAACTCAAGTCAAAAAGGATTTTTTGATGCCATCTACAGTTGGGAGTTGGAGACAGCCAGATAAGATAAATGTCATCTTTATTTCCCATCAAATCTGGAACCAATTTCCAAATACACCCAGGAGTCAAAGACAAGCAAATGCAAACAGTGGCTTTATTATGGAAAACACAGAATCAAAGAATATTTTGTAAAGCTATGGCATCAATGGGCTTCAAGGTACAGTGATGAGAAAATATGTACCTGGTCACCGGTACATAATGAAAGACACATCTAGAGGAGTGGGACGATTGCTTCTTTATTAACTATATGACCAAGAACTATGTGTTCTCCACAGGCAGCCATAACTGAGAGAAAGGAAGAGAATGGGTTGAGCTGTGCACATCTAAGTCCTGATCCCATATTACTGATAATTCATTTTCCTTGCAAGGAGTGATTGAAAGGTTAGAGATAGAACAAAAGTGTATGCTAATTGATGTTTCTTTATTAAGAAAATATGATACAAGACGAATGGAGACCCACATAAACACTAGACTAAGTTTAAGTGTCCAAAAACCTTTTTCCCTTTTTTTTTTGGCTGTGCTGGGTGTTAGTTGTAGCACGTGGGATCTTCATTGTGGAATGTGGGATCTTTGTTGTAGCACATGGGCTCTTTGCTGCGGCTGTGGGCTTCTCTCTAGTTATGGCGTTTGGGTTTTTTTTTTTTTCCCTTCTCTAGTTGTGGCGCTCAGGCTCCAGGGCACGTGAACTCTGCAGTTGTGCAGAGTCACTTGTGAAGATCATGTGGCCATGTTATTTTTTACTCTCCACATAAGAAAGGTATCAACCCTCTTTGTAATCAAAACAAAATGTCCACTTCTTGTGTTACTAGTCATTATTTGTATTGAATATTACATATAATTCATGGAAATGGCAAATAAAAGCTGTTTATAACACAAAAGTTTAGAAATGTGGTTTCCTAGTTGATTGCTTTGATGTTATGTCATTCATACTATAAAAAATGTGGCAGGCATATTAAATAGTGGTCCAATTTTCTACTTGTAAAGATGTGTATCCCAAGACCCATTAGAAAAAAAAGACCCCATCAATTCCACTTGTCAAAATGTCACCAGCAGAACAGCGATCACCTAGGTTCTTGTCCTCTCAAGGGAAAGAATTCAGTTGAGAGACAGACATAGAGCAGTTTTAAGTAGCAAGAGTTTTATTAAGAAGTAGAAGCACACTCTTGAGAAAGGATGAGAATGGGCTGTCTGAAAACCAGAGGCAGCCCCCCAGTGGGAGTAGAGTTGGGTTTTTTTAGAGTAGTGGTGATCCCTCCCTGTGTCTTGTGTCATTTGACTGACCAGTTGATTGACAGCTTTAGGCTGTATAACTTTTCTCCTAGTGTACAGGTGCTTACTCAAGCAAAACTCATGGTGGGGTGGCACAAAAACTGCAATGTTAATTTATTACAAATATGGCATAATGAACCCAAGGTTACTTTGAGTCACCTTTTAGGTCTTGGCGCACCTGCACCAACGCATGCTGACCGTTTTATCTTGCTTGGTCCTTCTATGGCTAGAAGTCTAGCAGTCCTTGACCAGAAAATGGAGGATATCTGGGCATGTTCTGATTGCCAGTGTCCAGGCGGGGAAGGGAAAGACAATCCCATTCAGGAAGGGGTGGGAACCCACTGATGTCTGACTAACTACCTAATAAAAACAAAATTTGTATTTTCCATAAGAAATCATATCAAATTTTGACTATTTCAATAAAAATCCTCTTGTACCAAACACAGGAACACAGTTTAACTCTTTCCATAAAAGCATAGGGTAAAATTATAATCAATTCATTAATATCTTGTTACCTTGAGTAAGACATTTTCAAACAGTTTAATTACTATTTTCTATTGTGTGAAATCGGAATATTTTTAGAAAACAATTTCTGAAAGAACCAATTATGTTGTTTTAGATCATCAGCATAAGTGAAAATTATATTGAAAGCTTCTTGAAAAATGTAGATACTTTTCATTTCCAGATATTTTGTTTCAGTAACCCTGCGGTGTAAACTTTAGCCAGAATCCCAGAAGACACTGAACCCCAAGGATCCGTACTATAAAAATTGCTAGGGGAATGTCAGCCTCTGCTTGGAATGAGATTTTACCAAACCTCTGCTTGGTTTGTTCCTTCCTGTAATCCTGTAAAGGTCACATTGTTAATGCTGCCTCTTCCAAGAGGAATTTTTGATCACTCATGTCACTCTCTATCACATCTCCCTGTTCAGTTCCTTTATAACTCTTTTCAATAACAGTATCTTTGTTTTCTCCTGTCATGTTCATGGGTGTATCCAAGTGCCCTTAACAATTCCTGATGCTTAATGCAAGATCAATAAATATTTGCTGGATAATGAATTAAGGTATGAGAGGCTAATTAGACACTCTAATCATTGGATGAGAAATAGATTTATCTTTCTTACTAAAAAACAAACCTATCCATTATAGGAGTCCTACACTCACATAAATGAAAAAACAAAATGCGGACAGGAAATCTTCACCAACAAATTTATCATCATCCCCAAGACATTTTTTTGAATCTTTTCCAGTTTTAATTTTTATAACTAAATATCATACATAATTATATGATTTGCTTTGCATATTTGCCATTTTATACTTTGTAGCAGATTCTGTCAGTAACTCACCCATAGCCTTTAGAGTTTTCAGTGTGCTCTGACCAACTTCTAACTGCCATGTTTGCATCTATGCGCCTGAGATGGAAATCTCAGGTGTATAAATGCCCCAGTTCCCTTGTTTGTCAAGTAGGAAAATTTTGAAATGTGTTTTACATCATTTCTCAGAGTTAAACTACTGTGATAGTTGACTTAATCAAGAAGCTTAATTGGTTCTTCTTTCTCAATATCACTTCCTTACTATAACTGGTGTCTCTCCTCAAATCAAGTACTTACCCTTGATTTTTGCCCAAGCGTAGGCTTCTGGGGGAATTGAATCTAAGATATATAGTCTTTTTCATATTCCCACATAGTCTCTAACTCTTCTTTAACATAACTGATACATAGTAGGTCTTGAATAAATATTTGTTGAATGAATGAATAAATTGTTTCATTCTCTTATGTTTTTCTTTCAAAACCTTTTATCAGTATTTTTTTCCATCTTTACCTTTTTTGTATCATTTCCACTTAGTTACCTACTAGGTATCCTTGAAGTCTCAATCACAAATGCTAAACTTCTTTTCACACCTTCTCACAACTATGCAGTCTTATCCTTCTTGTAGAGTTCCATGATAATTTACAAATAATATTTGACTGCTCTTAGCATTATACATAGACAATGTATGAGCAGCAGTACCTAGGTTATCATTTCTTTGTTTTCTGTGTTCCATACTGATGACAGCAAATAACATGCACTTAAGAACAATTAAAAAAAAAAAGAATGAATGAAGTATACTTGACATTCTCTGTGTTCTAGTTGCTTCCTGATTTCCACATTAATGTCTTCTCATGGCCTGGATCAATAATTTACTCAAACTTTTGTCTGTTTATTTTAAAATCAATGTCTTTCCTCTGAGCATCTGGTTTAGAGTAAACGTTTGACATAGAAAGAGTATATATACACACTCTTTCTGTATACACACTCTTTTCTTTTCCATGTACCCTTCCTTGTTTGAGATTTTCCTCCCATGAGGTATTCTTCTTCCCACTTCTCACCTCCTTATTGTGACAGTCCTCCTTCAAAAAAACTTTTTTTTATATTTCCCTATGTCCTTTTTTTACCAGCTCAATATACAATCCACCCTAACATATGAGTTGTTGACCTGAAAAAAAAAAAAAAAAAGCACAACATGAGAGTTGCGAGTTAAGTTTTATTTGGGGCAAAATGAGGACTGCAGCCCTAAGATAGCATTTCAGATAGCTCTGAGAAACTGCTCTGAAGAGGTAGGGGGAAAATCAGTGTATATGTGATCTTGGTGGAGGAGGAGTACATGCAATCAAACACATATTTTGGTAGAAGTTTTCTGCTGGTCATGAGGAGCAGATGTCACTATGAAGGGATTTAGTGCTTTTTTAGATATGAGGAGATGCAAGGATTGGCTCACAAAATCAGCTCCTGAAAACATTTCTCAGAAGACCTGTTCCACTTGTTTCTTCCAAAGCACAGAGTGCCTCATTCCTGATCTCCACCCTGAATTCCCTTCAGGGATGTCAAAGGTCAGCAGCTACAGCAGCACATGTGATTTAATCCTACCTAGAGGTGGATGGCAAGTGCCACTTTTTAGTTGACAGAGTGATTAACTAGGTTGCTGAGTACTAACTGAAAACAACTTAAAACTCATACACAAGCTGATGGTTGAATTACAGTGAAGTTCTTCAGTGGAGTAACAGGAATTACTGAATACTGATGCTATTTTTGTTGGTAATTTGTTTTTTTGGTAATTTGATCAAATCATGGAAGAAACAACACTTGAAAATTCCTTTAAATCACATAATGAAAATAGATGTTTGATACATTTCCAAATCAATCTTCCTTTCTTCTTTTAAAATATATGTCTAATTCCAACTCACTTTACCAATTTTTTCCAAATCTTTCAAATCTCTTCAACATTCTTCTCTGAAGAGTCCCTATGTGAAAAGCTACCTATATATCTGTTTTATATTGGTCTAGTACTTATCCAAATATTCACTTTCAATTAACATTTCCTATCCTTCCTTCCTATGGCTGCTGTATGATTGTATCTATAGGACATGAAATCATAGAGATCACAGATTTTGTTTATATAAATCACAAAACACTTCAACTAATTACTCTGCAATTAACAATGTACAATGAAGAAGTAAGTTCCTAACATTTGCTTTTGGTTGACAATTATGGTGACAATGTAACTTTCTGAAAAGGTGACCAGCTTGCTGGGGATATCTAGTAATGGAAATAAGACCCATGTGTCTATGGCCTCACATAATGGACCATAATGCATTCATATCTAACACCATGCAGCAGCCCTCTATAATAAAAAAGGTGAAAATAAGAGAATAAACTTTTCTTTCAATATTTAGAGACTTTATGCATGGACTAATGTCTTCAAAAAATGTTTATTAGTGTCTTTGTGCCTACAATGTCTCAAAAATGTAGGTAATAATCTACATTCTGGAATATCACTAAGTATATATCTATGTGTATATATGAATACATTTACTTACTTTCACATCTACACATCCACAAGCAAACACAGAAAACAACCATTATATATATATATGTAGGTGTATATATATATATATTTATAAACTTATGTACAAAACTTCCTTTTTTCCTGAGGAAACTATGCTAGTAGTATCCTGTTTTTAAAACACATTATACATCTAAGAAAAACTATTTACATATATCCATATGTGGAAGCCTAAGAGATTATTACTCCATGATATACTACTATATCTAGTCCAGACCTTTCTTCCCTACTGTTCTCTAAAGGGGAAAGTGAAGTGTGTGTGTTGAAGAGGAGAGGTAGATGACAGATAATAGTAAATCAAAGAATGAAAACTCATCATTTTGGTTCTTAGAGATGTAATACACAACTGAACCACATTCATCAAATGAAAACATTTAGGAAGAATTTTAAGTCCTCTATAATTTTGTTTGTTAAAAGTGATATTTATAGTGACATTTTTATTGTTTTATGCTTTTTTTGGAAAATGAATTTTCCTCAGGGAAGAAGTTTGCCCTGCCTTGGAAAACAGCTTGCCACCAGGCATGTTTCCAGGATATTTATAAGGCAAGAGCTTTGTATACCAGGCCTTTGTAAATTCTCTGGGATGAAGCTGGAGAAGGGCTTGCTTTACGTTAGATTCTACTTAATAGCATGCAGGGCAGAGCTACTGCATGGTTCCCAAAAGGCTTACATGCAGCAACATGAAAACTTTGGAGTTGGCGTGCATTTCCTTATGTGATGACTACAGAACTCAATCTCGTTAGAGAGTTGATCCCATTAGCAAGAAGGTGTCCCCAGAAGCCACAGAATAATGTCATAGAGATATCTTTATCTACAAAAGACTGTTCCCCTTTGCAGTGTATTACTCTATTTAAGCATTAGCAAGTTAACTAGGTGCTAGGTGAAAATATAATAAGATCTTAGACCGAAACTCTGGTTCAGAAATATTCAAAAGGTGGGGAGGTAAAAGCAATGAATACAAGAAGAAGAAGCAGAGAGGGAATTCTGGTATTTAGTTGCTAAAGAAGACTGAACTTTACAAGAAGGAGGTATCACCTAGTGTAAAAAGTCAGGGCTCCCTTGCTTCTGATACTATGCTTGACTTTATAAGTAGCATGGCCTTGAGCAGGTAACTTAAATTCTTAATGTCTGTTTCCTTGATTGTAAAAGTGGATTACTAAAGATGCCTACCTTGTGGAATTATCAAGAAGGCTTAATAAAATAAAATATATAAAATTATTAGAATAAGAATAGCATCTAGACTTTTATACTATGCTTTTTAATATATGCTTTTACATATGTTATCATCATCATCAAAATCATTAATAAAATTAAGATTTAAAAGTGATCATTTTATTCACTTTTGTGCCTACAACTTCTATTATTACCACATTTCTTTATTTCTTATGTCTATATTCAGTTCCGGCTCTCAAGCATAAAAATTAAAATTTTGCTATTATTTTAAAGGGTTAACAACACAATCTCTAGAAAGGACACAACACAGATGAAACAAACTCCCTTCCCCCTTCCCCCAAAATGACCCACCACAATAATAACCTGTGAGTTATAGAGAATTTAATAAACCTGAAAACTCACCTTGCTATTTATTTTGATGACAAGTTAAGATGAAGCAAAGGTTCTCTAATATGGAGATAAAGATGAGAGATCCTTCAGCACATGTTTGGTGGTTGAAGCCAAAAATTAGTCTTTCTGGACATTAAGAAATTTAAATCCTAGGACATTATTAAAGAATGTACAGCTAATAAACTAACATTAAAATGCAAACACTGGTGTGTAGGCTACAAATTGTTAAGTTCATATTAGTAAACACCAAAGACGTCTCTCACAATAATTTGGTAATTTTTTTTCCAAAATGTGGCCAAGAATAGAGCATTTAATAAGACAATTGCGATGAGTATCAGAATCATTTGTTTTATGAAATCCATTCATGAAATACAAGATAATCTATAGCACTGATTCAACATCTTCCTCTGTTATTTATGAATGTGGGGGATGGAAAATAAAAGTTAATAAAATTCCAGTCATGGAGAAATGTAATACCATTCAATCTCAATTCCCAAACAAGTGGTTGGAAACAGATTGTCATATAGCAAATCACTGATCTGTTTATCTAGGACAATGAGCTTGGCTTTTTGTCATCTTGGCAATTGTAACCCTTAAGACCTTGAGAGGGAGATATGCCCTTGTTCCTGCCCACAAAGGCCTGTCTGGATACGTTGGTTTAAAATCTCATGTATCTAGAATCAATTGGAGAATTTTCAATAATACTGAAATTATGTAGTAGTTTTAAAAAGAATTTTGCTATCAGAGGAAACAACACTGAGACAGAAAAAAATAGTAATAAAAAGAATACCTTGCATTTACTTGGCATTCATTTTGACTGTTTGAATTCTGCTTTTAAACAGCGGAACCATAAATTCATGATCATGAGAAAAAGGAATGTTTGTTATCCATTAAAACTACTGCATTAATTTAGATGCACATAGATTAAATAGCCTTAAGGGGCATATGCGCAATTCCAAATTGAACCATTATTTAACTTTTAAGCCCCCAAATTATACTTGGATATATTTAACATCAAATGATTTCACATATTTTGTATTGCCTTTTAAAAAACAGGATTTCACGATAATTATTTTGCTTTAGTTCAAGTAGGCTACTTATTTGAAAAACTGTTGCAATGACTGTTTAAACTGTACATTTTAAATGTATCCCTGCTTGACAACTGCAAGAAGAGGAAGAAATGGTCACTAACAGGAAATTCCTCAGTAACATAGCATACCTATATAAAGATGTTTTTAACAGTTGCACATAAGTTTTTCTGTTTGAAAATCTTTGACAGAATTTTTAGAGTAATTATTTAATTAATGAATGATGACAAGGAAGTCTGCATTCATGGTACTTTGATTTCATATCTTCTAAAAATATATTTTCTATAACATATTTGGTTCATTGACAGTCATTCATATTACTCATTAGATGATAAGAAATGAATTAAATTGTAGTTAAATGCATAAAATATTGCTATATGAGGCAAAAATTTTGATGTGAATGTGTTAAAGCTGTTTGCCATTCTGTAAGATACTCCAATTTCTCTGATACTTCGGTTACCATGACAACATGAAATTTGTATACTACCCTGTATTTAAGAATTTATTTCTATCCTTACTTTATTTTCAATATTTTAAATGATAATTTTTCTGTATTTATCTGTTATATATCAAAATAATAAAACTTTTGAGCACCTTAAATAAATATTAAGACAAACTGTTACAAATAAAGTATTATAATAAATATATAATTATTTATATGTTGTACTAAATTATGTTGTTAATAAAATATATATGTGTATAGTTATCTAATAAATTATTAAAATGTTATAATAAAGGACATAGATGAAAGCTTTATGGTAAATGTTTTACCCTTATAGAATACTTCTTTGTTTCTAACGATACAAATAATTCTAATAGTTGACAATAACCCCTGATATTTAGTAATTTAGTCCACACACACACACACACACAAACACACAGACACTCACACGCACACTCACACACTAACAAATAAACAGAAGCATATACTTAACAACATGAAGTGCTCCTTCTTAAAAAGACGGTATCACATCTAGAAATACATCATTATCCCTACATGATATTATGGATGACTTTAGCACATACTCCAATTAATGTAAAATATTAGAGAAATAGATCAGCATTACATCATCAAATTAACTAGTGTTACTTTAATTTCAACTCTTTTAATCTTTCAAAAATTAGACATTAGCATAAGAGAAGAACCTCAGGATGATTTTCACTGTTGATTTTCAAGTCTGAAAATCAAAGATTTATAAAAGATGAGTTCATTTTAAAGAAACATAGTATAAATGAGACTAAATTCATGAACTTAACATTTAACTAAGAAGAGATTGAGAAGGGATTCTCAGCCTTTGGAAGTCTGCTAAATCTGAACTTTGTCACTCGTAAAAAGGCCTTCCCAGACAAGCTTTTTGAAAATTTATTTTCATCAGTCTCCATCTACATGCTCTGCTTAGTTGTCTTCATTACATTTATAACCTCCAATTACTATATCACATGTTTGTCTGTTGTCTATGTACCCAAGTAGAATGTAAGCTCCATGAGGGCGTGACTTTTTCTATTCTTTATCTTGTTCTCCACAGTATCTCTAGAGCTTCTGACCATCGTTGGTATTCAATAATTCAATAGTTATTTTCTTTATATAGTTTTAAATAAAGAAAACTCATTTCAAAAGATAGTAACTTAGAAATTTCATCACACTTTTAATTTTTATTGAAAGGATTTTTACATGTAATTAGTAGTGCCCTATATTACTCATGTGTACTTATAAAGGAAAATAGAAGAAAAGAACATTGGTTAAGGTATTCCTAAGTCTCCTTTGTCATCAGAGTTATGATTACTATGCTAAGCCATTTTTGTGACTTAGAGTGATTATTGTTTTCGTCTGACAATATGGTCCTTGGTTCCATCAAGAAGGTGCCCCATTATTGTCTCCACATTTTCTCGGACTGTGATGACATTTATTCTGCCAGTGTTGATGATGATATTTTTCATATTTTACTAGGAAGCACCAACATAGAATTTTCAGATAATAACTACTAGGACCCGCATTTCTTTCTCAAATGATCTTTGAGTGGTTTGTAGACTGAAACTTTGAGCAATTGTAGATGTCCAGACTTTTAACACTAGAAATAACATCTTGATTTACCCATGCACAGGCCATGGCAATGACATCAACAACCGCTAATTAGCAAGAACAATTGTAAAAGAATTGTAAAAGATCAAGTAAAAGAAGGATTCCCATCTCTGAGACTTTGAAATGTGAACAAGTTTAGCTTAGGTGGATAAAAATCACAATAATAATATATCATATACAGTATTGTAGAACTCACTACAGACCAATTCAGAACTATATTTGTTGCTTTGTATATATCGTCTCTTTAGATGCTAATAGTTTTTGGCGAGAGAGGTAAATATTGCTATTGGGCAAATAAAGAAATGTAGGCCTAGGAAATTCATTTTTTTTTTATCCCAAAGTCACACAATTAGTATGATGCAATAAAGTTTAGATGCTAAATCAGTTTGACTCCAAAGCCTTAACCACTATTTCGTATAAAAGCAATACTTTTGTTGTTTCAGTGGCTGAAAGACTTCCAGTATGGACTTTGCTCTATTGGTAACCCTGTTTTCCCAAAACACTTTCCCAAGGAAAATGATTGACGCAATTGTGGCTAAACAGCAGGACTTATTTTTCCAAAATCCATTATAAGTGATTTGCATACACTTGTTCCTATTTTTCACTTTGTGCAGATCAACAAATGTCAGCAGTTAAGGTAATTAAAAACCATAAAAAGCATTAAGTACACCACCACATAGTAGGTCCAAAAATGAGTTTCTATATGTGTTTATCATACAAAAACCTGCAGCAAAACCATTTTAAAGAAAGGCTTCATTTTTTCACCCCCTGCCCCTAGGAAGAGGGTAGGAGGGCAATGGGCAGGGAGAAAGTCAAATTAAAATGAAAGGTAAAGAAATAGAGCATAGTTTTTGTACAATGCCACAGGTAACATAGGCCTGGTTTAGAATTATCTCTTAAAGGATGTGCGGAAAGCAAGAACAACAACAAATAAATAAAAAAACACCTTGGTTCACTCCCAACCACCTGTCCTTCAGCACTACTTCTCTGCTAAAAATACTCGAGATAAATTGTAATAAAGTGTGTCAATGTGTTTGGATGACACCCTAAAATCAAAGAATAAACTATATTCAGTCCAATTTGCTTGGTTTGCCAGTGACTGACTTAGGCCACTTGGAGAAAAAACTGCATGCTTCAGGGAACAATATTCCTTCCTGATGGAAACAGAGAGTAGTAAAAAAAAAGAAGAAGAAGAAGAAGAAAAAAAGAAAAAGATCTTCTCCACATACTTCTCCCTTGCTGCTTTCAGATGTCATTGACTGAGGACGTGATGTTGAAACTCTGATGCCATCTGATGTACAGGGGAAATAGCCAGCATACTCAGCAGAATGCTTGCAAAAGCCTCATTCTGTCACTGAAGCACCCTTTGTGATATTCCCTATTTCTGGAATTTCAGTTAAAGGAAAACAGACAAGTACCTACAGTTGAAGTCAAAATAATTCAGATATTCCACAACTTGAAGACAAGTTATCCTCACTGAATGAGATGCCCACTTTGGAAATCAGATTCAGGACTGTAACTGTTTGTTGCTTCTCTCTTTTCCCTTATTCCACATGGAAGCATTTTTGATTAATTTGTAAAATCAGAAAAAGTTTGAAGCCATAGGAAATATAAAAATCATGACTACAGAGTTTTTGTTTGCCTTTGTTTTGTCCATTTGTGATGTTATTTGGTGCCCTTCTTTTCTCTACTTAGTTTACTTTTCTTCCTCATTTTCATATCCTTCATCTTTTCTATCAATTAACAGCAATTCATTTTACCATGATAAGAAATTATTACCAATGCTAACCCAAATAACATCAAATCCAACTATCACTGAGTACACACGTATAGCATTTAATTTTGTACTTTAGGCTTATCTTTGCAATTATGCTGTATTTACCATAATATTAACATTACTTAGTTTCCTTTTACTGGTGCCAGATGAGGACAGAGAGAAGATAGAGGCAGATAGAAAATATTCAGAGGAAAGCAAGAGCATATCAAAAAAATGCAATAAGTTAGAAAGCTAGAAGGTCAACAGTGGCTACTTAACCAATTCCTTTATTCCATTCATAAGAAAACTAAAACTGAGAGAGGTAGAGCAGTGTCAATACCTGGTAGTAGTATAGTCAAGAAATGAATACAGTTTCCTAATTACTGACAAGGTCCTCTCTAAATTGCATTTTATGACATGATTTCAAATAGAGCATCTTGGATGTCACTCAATTTTCCTCATTGATAAGTCAAGGCAAATTAGTCTTAACCATGTAAAATATTAAATGAAGAGATGGATGCATAATTGTGGTAAAAAAAAAAAAGAGTGGAACTAAAAGATCAATTTAATTTAATTCAAAACAGTACAGATAGATTTTCTTTTTAATCCTCTCTTCTCTCAATCATTCTCTTCCTAGTGTTATCTTATCTAATTATAATTCTTTGTTGAATTCTTCTTGTGTCTGTGTACATGTTTTTTATCCTTGGTCTTTCTATTCATGTATTCAATTAGTAAGAATATAGGCCAGGCATTTTTCTGGGATCTAGGAAGATAGCAGTAAATAAACTGACAAATCGTCCCTTCTCATGTATGTTTCACCCTAATGGAGAAATAAATAAGAAATAACTATATAACCTAACATTAGGCATTTCCTATGTGCCAGATGCTATTCTAAGCCCTTTAGATAAAGTAACATCATTACTATCAAGATACTATTATTATTTTCATTTTTTTAGGGTTGCGGAAACCAAGACACAGAGTGGGAAGGTGAAATTGCTCAAGGTCACATAGGTAGTAAAAAAGTGAAATCCAGGAAATACGGCTCCAAAACCTGAGCTCTCAACCATTATGCTATGATAGCTCTCCATGTGTTCTGAAAAAGATGAGAGTGGGGCTGGTTAAGAGAAAATAGAATGTGTGAGAGAGGAGGGTTTTTTTTATTTAAGGAGGCCAAGGAGAGCCTCAATGAGAAGATGTGGGCATTAGTCAGGCAACTAGATGAGAAGGAGCTTTGAGGGGATTGCAAAGATAAAGTCTTGCATCAGGGAACAACCAAGAAAACACCTTGGATGATCTGCAGTGAGAGGCAAATGGTGGATGAGTTAACAGATTGTATAGCGACCAGATCACATCAGACTTTGGATTTCAGTATGTTTTTTATGGGTGATGAAAATAAAAATTGAGGAACTTTGAGCGAAGAGGTGGCACATTCAGATTAAAAGGATTAGTTGGACTAATAGTCTGGAAAATAGCAATAAAAGCACTAAGTGAAAGAAGAATCAATAAAGATTTGGGAGAGGATGCTAGGTGGTGAATGGTGGTCAGATTTTTTTTTTTAATATATGTATCACAATTTCCTGGACCCTCGATGTGAGGAGTGGTGATACCATGGAGTCAAGGCTGACTTCAAATATTTTGACCTTAGCCCACAGGTAAGTAACAGTGCCAGATATTGCAATCAGGAAGCCTAGGAGAGAAGAAGATTGCAGGGTAGGGTAAACATTCAGTTTGTGAATCTGTAATTTTGAGACATCTGTTATGCTTAAATTGTCTAATGTGGTATCCTCTAGGACTTGAAATGTGATTAGTAGAAACCAAATTTTACAATTTATTAATTTACTGAATTTAAATTTAAATTTAAAACTGCTACTCAATTCAGTTATTGCAAAAGTTTTCTTGTGTTTGGATCAATTTGGTTTGTGACTCTACTTTTTGAACTGTCAATTTTATGAAATCCAAATACAGGTCAAGTAATTGATGAAATTTTAGTGTCTGAATTGAGACGTCTTTTAAGTGTAAAATGCACACTGGATTTCAAAGACTTGAGCTGAGTAGATCATAACGTATATTGTCTTGAGTTCATTAGAGAGATTGAGATTGGAGATATAAATTTTGAAAGCATCATACTTTTAAAAGTAGGGTATTGAAGTTTTGGAACTGAATCAGCCAATTAAAGAGGGCATTTGGTTAGCAAGGACTTAATATTTTCACGTGGGTTGGCAATGGAATCATGGAGGGCACCTGGCTTGCTTGGATGAGGTTTGGTTGGTTTATTTGTGTGCAGGAGTTGGCAGATGAGTGGGGAAGGAAAGGAGAGGAATAAGAGCTTTTATCCTCTTTGTTTTCATACAATCTTAGAAAAATAGTTAGAAGTTTAGGTTCTTGTCCTTCTCACTCCCATCCTTCAATATATCTGGACCAATTTTGACAAAATAAAATTGAGTCCCAAATCATTTAGCTCATTTTCCAAAAGTTTCCCAGGTGAGTAGTGATAAATTAAGATTAGGATTTATACACATTTCAATTTATTATTTAGCACTGATTCCTTTATATTTGGGGTGACCCAGATGCCACTCTCTACATTACTACAATACCTATTTCACTAACCTAAAGAAATCTGAAGAGGATTTTTGCTTTTATGAAAAAAAGGCAAAAATCAATAGTAGTTCAACATTTGTTTTGCAGAGAGTTGTCGTAGAGACAGTGTGCACGCCAGCAGAGTGGTACCACCAAGCTTCTTCCCTGGGAACTATACAAAGCATCTCAGCATCAAGTCGTCATTGTATCTAAACCATGTCTATGAACATTTCTGCTTTATATGGATTTATTTAGTGCATCCATTAGCAAGACATGTCCTCAGGTAATTTCCTGTTCACCTTGTGTGATTTCAGCTTAGAAAGGTTTCATAGAAACACTCTACTATCAGACAGTGGGGGAAACCTGTATTACTTTCTTTTCATCGTCTATTTTTTGTTCCAAAAAGCTCTGGCAAATGTTAGCTATTTGTCATGAATGTGGGCTCTTCCCCTGGCACTTTTTTGCTGTATTTGACTCATTCTAATTCTACAAAGCTGTTTCACTTCATAGAACCCTGCAGTTAGGATTCAGATTATCTTTCTATTTTAGTTTCTCTAGAATGCAATTTATAGCACATTTCTGCACCTATTTCCCCTGTCCCCTTCAAGGTCAAGCAATGGATGACATCTGGATTTATGATAGGTATTCAATTTGGAAACACTAAGGTGAAAAATAATAACTCAAAGAAATTCACTGTTAGTAGCTGAGCTCTAATTTTTTACTCATTATCTCTAATTTTGGGAGCTATTTTGAGAGCATACACTGTATCCCTGCAATTATGCTGGGTAGTAAACGTGTGCCTCTTTGTTTCCTAAATATGAGTATTGTTTCCACCCAAATCAGATATGTGGGCCAGGTTTTATCTGCAACAGCATTTATTTTCTCTTTCTTATTTATCTTGATATAATTATATGTAATTAACTTATCTGTACCTTTTGATGCACCTCATACCATAACATACTAGCTTAGAAACAACACTAGCAACAAAATGTTTGAACGGAAGACAGACAGTTAATGAGTAAAGAAAGACTCTAAAAACACAAATGATGTCTCAGAATAAAGGCAAAATAAGTCCTTGTGACTACATGTGACTGACAAGCTCCACACCCATTAATTTCCTGCTTTTTTCCTGTAATTTTGAAAAATCGTATGCTTGTGTACTTTTTTAATTCCGTATTTTGTTTCAGTAGAAAATTCCTTTACTGTTTTCTCAGAAAATAGCATATACATGTAAGTCATCACCAAAGATGACTCCTGTGCTCTTTTATGTCATTTAAATATATATATATATTGGGGCTTCCCTGGTGGCACAGTGGTTAAGAATCCACCTGCCAATGCAGGGGACACGGGTTCAATCCCTGCTCCAGGAGGATCCCACGTGCCACGGAGCATCCCACATGCCACGGAGCAACTAAGTCTGTGCACCACAACTACTGAGGCTGTGCTCTAGAGCCCGTGAGCCACAACTATTGAGCCTGTGTGCCGCAACTACTCAAGCCTGTGCACCTAGAGCCCATGCTCCACAACAAGAGAAGTCACTGCAATGAGGAGCCTGCGTACCACAATGAAGAGTAGCCCCCGCTCTCTGCAACTAGAGAAAGAGGTAAAGAAGACCCAACGTGGCCAATAAAATATATATATTAATTTATTCAATATGTTAATGGTCACTATTGCCTGACCCCTATCCTTACCAACTTACCACTGTCTTGTTGATTATTCCCTATGAGCTGTTTTTCTTTTTTAAATATTTTCTTGTTTTTAGTCTTGTTTCTTTGATTCAAATCCTTACTATCATAATTTATCCAATTGTAATAAATTCCTAGGTTTTGTTCCTTTCTCTAATATTTCATATTTTCACTGCATCTAACAGTCCCCCTCTAAATTCACCTTCTCCTAAAGCCACTCATATTATATATCGTTCAAAATTTTTTTATACTGCATTCAATAAAGTCCAAATTCTCAGTTATATGACACTGATTCAAGCTATATTCCAAACCTCTCTTACTTAGTGTGCCCAGCAGAGGACCTTGAAACAAAGATCCAAGTGCAATATTTAGGAAGTGATCAATTGAACAAGAGTAGAGACTGAGATGAAACCAAACAGAAAGCAAGTCAGTACAGTTTACATGATCAAGCTAGTTACCACTGGGTGCAACTGGAGTTTATTAATCCATGTGGAGGTTTGGGGGGATTAGTGTAGGCTATTTTCCTCTGTGTGTTTCTATATAAGGGGCAGGAGATGAGATTCTTATCCATTCAATGGATGTAATAAAAATAATGATAAATTTAGTACATATTTAACTTTTGTTAGGCTCTGGGCTACGTACAGTCACATGCCTTACTTAATTTAATATCACAGAAAGCCTATGAGGTTGGTAACATTGTTCCTACCCTCATTTCACAATGTTTGCAGGTGTTAGGGGACTTGTTCAAAGTTAAGGCTTGCATTCAAACTTTAAACTCAGAGCTGTGTGTTGACTATAATGGCAGTATTTCACCACTGTTCACGATACACTATTTTTGGTAATGAGCTTCAGATCTTCAACAGAATCACAGGTTTTTTAATTTCATATAACATTCAGTGTCTGTGCATGTGGTCCAGCAGATGACTTGCTGTCTCCTCAATTTCTGGAATTCTTTCATCAGTCTTAGCTTTGTCTGCTTATATGTAAACTTCCTTAGGACAGTGACAATTTTCTCCATATTATTGACAATATACAACAATTTAACATATATTTTTTCTATAATATTGTCCTACAATATTAATAATAATAACTTCATCTTTTGTATATTTCTGAAAAATTGCATGTAAACATTTTTCATGTGCTCTTTTTAATACAAATTTTTCTGATATTCATTACTATGTCTACTATAATTGTTTTTAATTTCATATATATTGGGTTACATGTTTTTAGTAGCAGTTTTCAATTCAGTGACCTTGAAGTGTATGTGCATATAAAAATATACTCATATATACAATGTTATGCATCTATGTTATTACACATATTAAAATTAAAATAATGTATCCTTAAAAATGCATATTTAAAAATTTTTGAAAATGGTATTAAAATATACCAACAAAAACATCCTATGTTAAGGAAATCCATATTTTATTTTTGGCAACAATAATTCACTATTATCTTTGTATTAGTCATTTCCAACAAGTATAAAGAAGCAATGCAGCAAGAGCGGCAAAAGACACACAATCGAATGATTAATAGATATGTACAAAATTTTTAAAGAACTTGGCTTCCTTCCTCTGTTTAACAATGCTTATGTTATTTATAAGATAATGCAAATATTCCCACATTAATTCACCACACTATCCTTTAAAATATGAGAAATTGTTAAATGGGGTGAAAAATGCAAGACATTTTTAAATTAAGCTATTATGCTAAGTTTATGCAAATATGAATATTGCTAGCTAAAATAATAATTTTTTAAATGTTGTCTTTGAAATGTTCATTTCATTAGCATGCATAGTCCTCTAAAAATCCTGCATTTAACACTGTTATTTGGAGATAATATAGTGATATATATGTAGTAAATGTCTCATTTAATGTTGCACTTTAGCATATGAGACATAAGGGAAAGGTTCTCCGATTCGGAGGCATTTTCAAGGCCATAATATAATTTTCTTTTGTATTTGTGAAGTTTGGATGGTCAGTAAACATTGTGATTTAAATCTTGAAAATAATTAATAGTATGAGTTCCCTGGTCTAAATCTATTTTCAAGAATAAATATTTTGAAGAAAATTAGTTGCAAAACCTGTTCAGGCAGCACAATGATATAACCATAATGCTGGAAAGAAAGCTAAAATGTTATCACTATCAGAGCAGGGTTTTTACCTAGTTGGTTCAATGTCGCATCCCTAATATTTAAAATACTGCCTGAAAAACACTGTGTCAAATAAATGTTAGTGAACTAATTTATTTGAAAAGCTGTATTCAAATGTATATTTGATTAATACTGCTGGATGCATCTTCTTTTAAAAGTGATCCTGTTGCTAAACCATTTCAGGCCATCCACCCCACCATTCTTGTAGTTTTAAGCAAATTTATTGAATATTTACTCCATGAAATGCACTATTATGACGCCTGGAGGTACAACACATAGTTAAATTGACAAACATTTCATAAAGTTTAAAATGTATTGAAAGAATATAGACAAAACAAAACAAAAAAATAGTGATAATATATCTATGAAGAAACATAATCAGAGAAAGGGAGTTCCGGGGACCATGAAAGGATTTTTGGAAGGTGAGATAAAGTTTCACGAAGAAGGTGAGCACAGAATAAATACCTAAATAAAATAGGCCAATCCACAGTAATCTTAGCAAAGAGTATTCTAAACAGAGACAGAAACATATCAGACTCTCAGGTGGAAGCATGCCTGGTGCGTTCAGGCATCAACCAAAAAATCCTTTGGCTGTTCTAGCATGAAGAAGGGGACATAGAAGATGACAGGTGGCCTCTGATTATACTATTCTTTTTTTTAGCTCTTTATTGGAGTATAATTGCTTTACACTGCTGTGTCAGTTTTTGCTGTACAACAAAGTGAATCAGCTGTATTCATACATATATCCCCATATCCCCTCCTTCCCGTGACTCTCTCCCACCCTTCCTATCCCAGCCCTCTAAGTCATCCCCCATCATCAAGTTGATCTCCCCGTGTTGTGCAGCAGCTTCCCACTAGCTATCTATTTTACATTTGGTAGTGTATATATGTCAGTGCTACTCTCTCACTTTGTCCCAGCTTCCCCTTCGCCCTGCCCCTGCTTCCATTAACTCAAGTCTGTCCTCTATATCTGCAGCTTTATTCTTGCTCTGTCACTGGGTTCATCAGTATCATTTTGTTTAGATTCCATATATATGAGTCAGCATACTGTATTTGTTTTTCTCTTTCTGGCTTACTTTGCTCTGTATGACAGACTTTAGGTCCATCTACCTCACTACAAATAACTCAGTTTCATTCCTTTTCATGGTTGAGTAATATTCCATTATATATATGTGCCACATCTTCTTTACCCATTCATCTGTTGATGGGTTGCTTCCATGTCCTGGCTATTGTAAATAGCGCTGCAAAGAACATTGTGGTACATGTTTCTTTTTGCATTATGGTTTTCTCTGGGTATATGCCCAGGAGTGGGAATGCTGGGTCATATGGTATTTCTATTTTTAGATTTTTGAGGAAACTCCACACTGTTTCCCATAGTGGCTGTACCAATTTGCATTCCCACCAACAGTGCAGGAGGGTCCCCTTTTCTCCACACCCTCTCCAACATTTATTGTTTTATGATTTTTTGATGATGGCCATTCTGACTGGTCTGAGGTGATACCTCATTGTGGCTTTGATTTGCATTTCTCTAATGATTAGTGATGTTGAGCATCTTTTCATGTGTTTGTTGGCCATCTGTATGTCTTCTTTGGAGAAATGTCTATTTAGGTCTTCTGCCCATTTTTGGATTGGGTTATTCGCTTTTATGGTATTAAGCTGCATGAGCTGCTTGTACATTTTAGAGATAAATCCTTTGTCAGTTGTTTCATTGGCAAGTACTTTCCCCCATTCTGAGGGTCGTATTCTTGTCTTGTTTATGATTTCTTTCGCTGTGCAAAAAGCTTTTTTTTTTAATTAATTAATTTATTTATTTATTTATTTTTGGCTGCGTTGGGTCTTTGTTGCTATGCACAGGCTTTCTCTAGTTGCAGAGAGCAGGGGCCACTCTTCGTTGCAGTGCACGGGCTTCCCGTGGTGGCTTGTCTTGTCACAGAGCACAGGCTCCAGGCATGTGCGCTTCAGAAGCTGTGGCACCTGGGCTCAGTAGTTGTAGCGCACTGGCTCAGCCACTCCGTGGCATGTGGGATCTTCCCAGACCAGGGGTCGAACCCGTGTCCCCTGCACTGGCAGCTGGACTCCTAACCACTGCACCACGAGGGAAGTCCCTGTGCAAAAGCTTTTAAGTTTTGTTAGGTCCCATTTGTTTATCCTTGATTTTATTTCCATTATTCTAGGAGGTGGGTCAAAAAGGATCTTGCTTTGATGTATGTCATAGAGTGTTCTGCCTATGTTTTCCTCTAGGAGTTTTATAGTGTCTGGCCTTACATTTAGGTCTTTAATCCATTTTGAGTTTATTTTTGTGTATGGTGTTAGGAAGTGTTCTAATTTCATTCTTTTACATGTTGCTGTCCAATTTTCCCAGCACCACTTATTGAAGAGGCTGTCATTTTTCCATCTGTATATCCTTGCCTCCTTTCTCAAAGATAAGGTGCCCATATGGGCATGGATTTATCTCTGGGATCTCTATTCTGTTCCATTGATCTATTTCTATTTTTGTGCCAGTACCATACTGTCTTGATCACTGTAGCCTTGTCATATAGTTTGAAGTCAGGAAGCCTGATTCCACCAGCTCTGTCTTTCCTTCCTAGCACTGCTTTGGCTATTTGGGGTCTTTTGCATTTCCATACAATTCATAAAATTCCTTCTACTAGTTCTGTGAAAATTGCCATTGGTAATTTGATCGGGATTGCATTGAATCTGTAAATTGCTTTGGGTAGTACAGTCATTTTCACAATGTTGATTCTTCCAATCCAAGAACATGGTATGTCCCTCCATCTTTTTGTATCGTCTTTGATTTCTTTCATCCGTGTCTTATAGTTTTCTGCACATAGGTCTTTTGCCTCTTTAGGCAGATTTATTCCTAGGTATTTTATTCTTTTGGTTGCAATGGTAGAGGGATTGTTTCCTTAGTTTTTGTTTTTGGTCTTTCATTGTTAGTATATAGGAATGCAAGAGATTTCTACACATTAATTTTGTATCCTGCTACTTTACTAAATTCATCAGTTAGTGCTAGCACTTTTCTGGTAGCTTCTTTAGGGTTTTCTATGTATAATATCATGTCATCTGCAAAGAGTGACAATTTTACTTCTTTTCCAATTTGGATTCCTTTTATTTTGTTTTCTTCTCTGATTGCTGTGGCTAAAAATTCCAAAACTATGTTGAATAATAGTGGTGAGAGTGGGCACCCCTGTCTTGTTCCTGTCCTTAGAGGGAATGCTTCCAGTTTTTTACCATTTAGAATGATGTTGGCTGTTGGTTTGTCATATCAGAAATAAATGAAAAAGAAATGAAGGAAACAATACCAAAGATCAATAAAACTAAAAGCTGGTTCTTTGCAAAGATAAACAAAGTTGATAAACCATTAGTTAGACTCATCAGGAAAAAAAGGGAGAAGATGCAAATCAACAAAATTAGAAATGAAAATGGAGAAGTAACAACTGACACTGCAGAAATACAAAAGATCATGAGAGACTCAAAGCAAGTATATGGCAATAAATTGGATAACCTTGAAGAAACAGATAAATTCTAAGAAAAGTACAATCTTCCAAGACTGAACCAGGAAGAAATAGAAAATATGAACAGACCAATCAGAAGTATGGAAATTGAGGCTGTGATTAAAAATCTCCCAACAAATAGAAGTCTAGGGCCAGATGGATTCACAGATGAATTCTATCAAACATTTCGAGAAGAGCTAACACCTATCCTTCTCAAACTCTTCCAAAATATAGCAGAAGGAGGAACACTCCCAAACTCATTCTATGAGGCCACCATCACCCTGATACCAAAACCAGGCAAAGATATCCCCAAAAATGAAAATTACAGGCCAATATCACTGACGGATATAGAATCCTCAACAAAATACTAGCAAACAGAATCCAACAGCACATTAAAAAGATCATACACCATGATCAAGTGAGGATTATCCCTAGAATGCAAGGATTCTTCAATATATGCAAATCAACCAATGTGATACATCATTAACAAACTGAAGGATAAAAACCATATGATCATCTCAATAGATGCAGAAAAAGCTTTTGACAAAATTCAACACCCATTTATGATAAAAACTCTCCAGAAAGTGGGCATAGAAGGAAGCTACCTCAACATAATAAAAGCCATATATGACACACCAACAGCCAACATCATTCTAAATGGTGAAAAACTAATTATACTCTTAACACTAGCTACTGATTTGGGGATTTTGAAAGAATGGGCAATTTATTATTCTTAAATCTTTAAAAAAGAGAACACCTATTTGCTTTGCAAGGTGCCAAGTTTTAGGTCCAGATGAATACCAATATACATGAAAAAGTTTCAAGCAGCACAGTTGCAGTGGTGACCAAGACTGCAGACTTTGAAACCCCAGCTAACCCAACTGGTATATGTAAGACCTTGAGTATGTGATTTAACCTTTCAGTGCTTTAGTTTTCTCAGTCCCAAAGTGGGGGTGATGACTGTGTCTTACAGGTTGTTAGAGCATTAAATGAAATATGCGCACATGCTCTCAACACTATGTCCTGCAAAGAAACGTTATAAAAATACTTGAGGTGTAGTATTATTTTAGTATTTTAAAGTAGCAGTAATATAGTAGTTCTAGTAGCATATGTTTATAGAATTAGAATGAGTGGTTTTGAGAGTCATAAAAATGGTAAAAAAGTAAGTCATTTATGCAAATACCCTTTTAATTCAGAAAAAACAAACAGAAAACCTATGAATACCGTTAACTATACACAGAAAAGCATGTTGATGACACAGAGGGGTTGTGGGCTTTGGAAAAAGAAGGCTGTGATTCCTAGGCCATAGCAAGGATTGAGCAAGAAGAAGCCATCAAAATGAATCATGTAATGGAGTTATTAAAAAGTTCTGAGAGATGCTATAAGAATTGCATATCTTAATTTTATTGAAGTGTAAACACATTTCTTATAATATTATCTTTATGAATGACCAATGTCAGCCTATGAATAGACTGATAGTCATAGAGCTGTTTTAGGCTGGGTTATCTGGGAAGCATCCTGAGGCAGAGGTTTCAGTGCAGGTGATTTCCTAGGAAGTGTTTAGGGCTGACAGCAGCTCTAAGGAGTGAGGCAAGCAGGATTTAGTGGTACAGTGGCAGTCGAGACCACAGCCTGTTTCCACAGGGAGCTCTCAAGCTAGGACAGCCATTCAGGATTGATCTCAATTGGGGCCAGAACTTTTTAATTCTACATCAATCAGCCATGGATACGGGCTGCGTGGGAGTAAAGGTTGTAACCTTAGGACAGGAAGCTCTTTTAGGAAAGGCAAGTACTAGAGAGGGATTTAGTCTGAAGCTGAAACTCCTGGAAGCCGAGAGGGTAGGGGTTGTCAGTGCCCAGGTTCTGAAGAGCTGATAGGAGAGAGAATCTCTCCACATCTTCCATTTGTCCTCCAAGATTCTGTCCTGGCCTTTTTCCAATAACTCATTTGTAAAACATTCATTCTTATAGGGCAGAACTCAGAGAATTAGTTGATTAATCAATCCAGGACATACTGGATAATACTGCAAAAAGCAATTATTTTAATAGTTAGCTGCTGAAACTAGTAATGTTACAATAAACGTGAATGCAAAATGTAACACTTAGGTTGAAAAACTAAATTACAAAAATAAGATACCTTAATGGTCAAATACACAACAAAACAGAAAAATCTCCTGTAAAAAGTATAGGATACCAAAACTCTGGATTACAGATTTACACTGCATACTGGCAATATAGCATCCACATTAAAGAATGCTCCTGTGTTCATATACCCTGCCCTAGTCAAGGCACATGGAATGTCCCCTGCAGTTTGGAAGAAATCAGATCTGAAACTGGAAAAGTTACTGCGGAACCTGCACTCTTACCTATCAGACCACAGCTCCTCCTCAGTAAAAACAACCCAGATTTGTAAACTTTGTGGATGTAACCTTGACCAAATTTCCTCTGGACCAATTTAGGAGATTTCCTTAAAATTTCTGCTTGTATTCTACCACACTAATATCTCTTATTTTGATGAAAAAATATTAGCAATTTAAACATATTAAGATTATATTATAATCCTTATTATGCTAGCATACTATAATATAAAGAATATGTGACTTTATATTATTATTATTATTTTGGCTTGGAGGTGAGTACCTATGTTTTCGTCTTATGATTGTTCTGTAGACCATAAGTACACATTATAAATCCTTTTTAATATGGATATTATGTTTAATAATAAAAGAAAAAATACAAACAAGTAAAACAAAGGACATATAATTTCCCATAACCCCAGGTTGTAGGGATAACCATCATTGACACTTCGGAATATATCTTTGTGTGTATGTATCAAAAAATATTCAGTATATAGACTTTCTAATCTGCTTTCTTTTTTTTCACTTTGTATGCCATGAACCTGTTCTTATGTCAATAAACATTTGTTAACAGCCTTAATGACTGAAGAGTATTCTACTCTATGAATTTACCATCGTATAATCAATAATGGATGTCATTTATTCATTCTTCTAGACACCTAACTTGTTTCTATTTTTATTTCTACTAAAATGCTTTGAGAAGCAATCTTAAGTTTAAAGATCTTTGTTCATCCCTACTATTTCCTTAGGATACCCTTCTAGGTACGTAATTGTTGAGTCAAAGTGGATCAGTGTTTTGGGGCTTCTTTTTAACATCTGTAATTGCTGGTATTGTTGGTAAAGTTTGATCAGCATTTTAACTCACTTTTTTTTTTGGTAAAACAAACATTGGTTTATTTTTTTAATTAATTAATTAATTAATTAATTTTATTGGCTGTGTTGGGTCTTTTTTTTGCTATGCGTGGGCTTCCTTTCTAGTTGCGGTGAGTGGGGGCTGCTCTTCGTTGTGGTGCGTGGGCTTCTCATTGCTGTGGCTTCTTTTGTTGTGGAGCATGGGCTCTGGCGCATGGGCTTCAGTAGTTGCAGCACACGCGCTCAATAGTTGTGGCTCACGGGCTCTAAAGCGCAGGCTCAATAGTTGTGGTGCACGGGCTTAGTTGCTCTGCGGCATGTGGGATCTTCCTGGAGCAGGGATTGAACCTGTGTCCCCTGCATTGACAGGCGGATTCTCAACCACTGCGCCACCTAGGAAGCCCCTTAATTCACTCTTATCTATTTGAAGTCCACTTAAACTAGGAATAAAATAGCAATTTCTAAGACTAAACAATTAACATTCATTGAATTCTGTAGTTGGTTGTCTGTGAAGCCTCCAAGATCTTCCCTCTAGGACTTTAAGACTTATTCCCCAGCTGCTGGAAATGTTGCCAGTAACACCTCAAGGCTATCAACCTATTCTGAGAATTACTGGTGCTGAAGACACATCTTGCTCAATGTCAGATCCATGTCCTAGGAGCAGCTAGCCCCTGATGACTGGCTGATATTGGGGTGTAAAATACCAATCCCTACTAGTGTCGTAGGCTGAGACCCTTTTCTGACTAAAAACGCTTCTTTCACTTCCCCCCAGTTGTTCATCCTACTAGTACTTCCTAATACACGTCCTGCATGCTAATCGGTCTCAGAGTTGGCTTTCTTGTGGTCCTCCTTGCAACAAGCACCTACCATGTGCAGATACAGTGTTGTGTTTCATAGCCATTGTCTCATTTAATCTATTCAGTAATAGATAGGTGGTGCGATAGGTGAGAGAGGTGGTATGATTACTGTTATTTTATAGGTAAAATTATCCCCAGCTGTTTAATCAGCTTGTCCTAGGACAAGCCATACAGCTAGTGAAGCCAGGATTCAAAACTAGAAATCTGACCTCGAAGCCCATGTACTACACTAGACACTACTTCCTCCAGACTCAGACCAAACAACACAAATTGATAACCTTAGTACTTTAGAAACAGTGAATAATATTTCTGCTCCACTGTCCTCCAGGCTAAGTTAGAGTCTTTCCTCACTTTCACATCTTCTCACTTTGATTTACAATTAACTCTTTATATTCCTGTCAGTCACTATAACTAAATACTAAGTCCCACAGGGCAGTTAGTAACATCACACGTAATACATATTGTGCTCTGTGAGTAAACTGCATTTGAATAAATGGATGAATGTATTTGCTCCTATTCATTTAGATTTATTCATGCTAAATCAGGTCTACAGTCTGGTCTAGACAGACTTCTATCTGATTTGGCCACCAAAGAAAAGGGTGTTAAATAATCATTCTTTCCTTGACCTCACCTCAGATAAAAAGTATAGCTATTCTATGACTGAAAAAGAAAATGGATGTTTTACTGTGTTGCTAAATTTTGCATAGATTAATATTCCCCTCTTTTCTAAACTTTCCACTCTTTGGTTTCAATATAGAGTCATTTATAAAAAGTGTGTACACACTATTTTTCACTTCATATACTTTGATCATTATCCAGTTTCACCTTTTGTCTTTTTAGCTCAACCATACAACAAATAGATTCCAGCCATCTGGAAACTGCCAAGCACTATATTAACTAATGAGAAATTCAAGATTTTAAAAATTATACTCTTACTATAAAATATCTCATACTTTCTCTTAAGTTTTTTGCTTTTTATTCAAATGATTATAAAAGATTTTAGAGAGTCATATCCTATATATTGTTTTTGATTTACTACCAAAATTTTCTTTTGGAGATACTTAGAATACAATTGTTACCTTTTTCAACAGTTCAGTTTGGAAATATTATTTTATAGAAAAATATAATGATAAGTAAGTCTCAATAATTTGGAAATATACTAATTAAAGTATATTTAAACTTTAAATATTATTGAAGTTTTTCTGAATGATTAACTGCTAATCAAAATTTGTAATGTCTGGTCAATTGAGGGTGTTTACATATGTAAAAATAATTATTATTAGACTGTCATGTATAATTTGACTGTAAACAAAATTACATTTTTAAGAGAATTAGAGTGTGAGTTTGAAACAGGAACAAACTAGGAAGAGACAAAGAATCCAATGCAAATCAATAATCTAGCACCAGAGTAGGTCATTAAAACAGGCCTTGCTGGTGAACACACTTCCAGTTGCACTACCAGAACCAGGGCTGTAATCTTCATAAGGACTTAGCTGTTCAGTTTTTCTCTTGATGCCTGATCTCATGTCAGAGATTCCACTTTTCATTATATACATGTGTGTTTTTCTAATAAACGCTCTGTTAATTTTGGTTATTTTAGTACTCTATGTATCTTGCAATCAAAACAGCCCAACAGAAGAATGCACATCATAGCGAGCGTATTATTAAATGCTATCAGTTTAGAATATGACATTTTATTGCAAAGGTACATCTGACATATAAATAATGCAGCAATAGTAGCAATGGTTGCATGCATATTTTCTGTCAAAGAATAAATCTATGGATATATAAAGTCGGATTCCAATTGGAATCACACTAATTTAACAGCTATAAAGTTATCAGCAATCGCTATTGATGAAGAGCAGTATATCAGTTTCCTGAAGCTGCTGTAACACATTACTATCAACTGGGTATCTTAAATCAACATAAGTGTATTCTTTTTATAGTTCTGGAGGCCAGAAGTCTGGAATCAAGGTGTCCGCAGGGCTATGCTCCCTCCATAGGCTCTAAGATGTAATCCTCGAATCTCCCAGCTTCTGGTGGATGCAGATGTTTCTTGTGTTGTGGCCTCATCATTCAAGTCTCTGCTTCCATGGACACATTGCCTCCCCTCTCTCCAAAATCCACTCTGCCTCTTTATTATAAAGACATATGGGATTGTGTTTAGAGCCCAACTGGATAATTCAGAATAAACTGCTCTTCTCAAGATCCTAAACTTAAATTGCGTCTTTTGCCATAACTAATGGGTAAAGTTCACTCTTTTAACAGGTAAGATAATATGCACCAGTGCCATGGATTAAGACATAAACATATCTGTTTAAGGGCCACTTTTCAGATATCATCAAAAAATCATTTCCATTTAAACTTTGACATTATTTTGATCAATGTGATTTGAAAAACCTGTGCCTTTGCAATGTTAACAAAATAACAAAGCTAATTCAGAAAGATACTTGAAGGTTTGGCCACTCACTGCTCAAATCTTCCATCCTCTCCATTTCATGCTGCACTTGGACCAAATCCCTTAAACTAAATGGCCACAAACTATCTTAGGTTTGAGATATGAATTTGTGGTTTATACTCTCTTTGACATAAGGAGCAGCCATGGATTTCCTTCTTTCTAAGTGAAAAGTAGATATATATTTTAATAATACTGAAGTCATTGTAAAAAATACAAAATGGCATGTCATAATTTATTAATTACTTTTACATTAGCAAAAAATTTAATGCAGTGTTGTTAAAATTTTATTTAAAAGATGAGAATTTAAATGCTTACTTTTTTTTTAATTTTGTTGTTGAATCTGATGTTGATGATAACTGACATTTATTGAGTGATAACAAAGACATTGTTAAGTATCTGGTTAAAGAATTAAATCCTCACAGCAATTAAGTTACATACTATGGTTTTCACCATTTTACATATGAAGAAATTAAATTATTTGCTAAGGGTATGCTATAGTAAAATGGTTCGACTAGGATTTAAATCCATACAGTCTGCCTCTAGTATGTGTGCTTTTAGCTACTATGTTATGCTGTAAACTTATCTGCTTTCAGATATGTGCACTTGCAGTTTATTTTAATACTCTAGAATTGATGTAGTGAAAGTTCATATGAAAAGGACTTTCTAATCATAAACTTCACAAAGGGATACATCTAAGAGCAAAAATAAGTTATATTAGATTTTTTGTGTATACATATATATCTGGAACTGATAGCTGGTGTGTGTGTATGTGTGTAAAGCAGACATAGCAACTGTGTTAAACACATGTTTTTCACTGGAAGTCAATTTAGGACTATTTTATCAAAGCGAGAATAAATGTATGTGTCATTTTTGAGTTTGGCAATTCACCAAAACTTATATTGACAAGAGGTTTAATTTTTTCCATTTTATGATATTTAAGAAATCCACTTGTATAATTTTATCTGTAATTTATAACTCAATAAATCTAACAAATTGGACTTTTATATAATGAATCATAAATGTAAGGAGAGCATATTGATTCATTATTAATTCTTGCCAAACCAAGCAGATGCTTTCATTTCAAGAATATCTATAACATAAAAATATCAACTTGCTTAGTAGGAAGCAAATATAAAATGGTCAGAATAGAAAAATATTAATATAATCATTAAAAATTTCTCCTTTTTATGTTCTACACTCTTCACATTGGTTTTATATTTGTGTCTTGATTACATTTACTAGTTTTTACTTAGATGAAAATTTTACTGTTTAGATAAAAATAAAAATAGGAAAAAGTTAATTAGTATTAGAAGTCCATAGAATGTTATTAAAAATCATTTGCTACATGTATTTAAGAAGATATAACTTATTCTCAGTGTTAATTTAGCAAATTAATAAAATTACAAAAGCCCCTTTACTATGTTAAAAAATTTATCTAAGTAAGGTTAAATAACAAATATTATGTTGTACAGAAAACTATTTGGTCTCAAATCCATTTTTCTGACCTAACTTCCTACAAAAAAATTATAATTTTTTCAGTCTCTTGAGGAAAATATGGAAAAATTAATTATGATGGTTAGTTATTTCATTGCAGTTTTGAGTACCACTCAAGGTCAATGAGTAACAGTTTCTCAGAAAGATAAATCTCATCCTGTTGTTAACAAAAGGGATATGTAATATTTCCAAAGTTCTTATGAGAAATATTTGTCCGAAAGATCTTGCCGTTTAATATACAAGTAACAGAGATAACCAGCCCTCTGAACCCACCTCAAATGAAGAAAGGAATCCTAATCTACCCCAGGAAGGGGAGTTAAAAGTAATAAACCACTGTCCCATTTGAAGTTACCCTTTGATGCAAGTGCTGATTAACCCTTTTTTTTTTTTTTTAATGTCTTCCAAAGAGGTGTGGGGCAATTCAGGTGTTCTGGGCCATTTGTAAAACTGAAGAAATCTCAGAATTAAAGGAGGGAAACAGTTATGACACCATCTGAATATTGTATTACCTGGCTGTTTCAAACAGAGAAAAGAAAAGGGGAAAAAAAAAAAAAACAGACAGCAGAATGACTTGATACCATCTCAAAATTTATACTGTCCCAGAATATTAAATCAGTTGTTTAAAAAGTAATATCAATAAAATACGCCTAGCCCAATCAGCTAAAACAAAAAATGTCATATTATTTAAAAAATAAAATATTTAAGAAAATCTAATTATTTTGCAGTTACTTTTGTCCTTTATGCCTACAACAAACTTTTGAGAAGAATAGTATTCTTGCTCTGATTTTGTCTGTATCAATTCAGGCACAGCACACTTCTCCAGACTCATGTATCCATTAAGTGGAGAAGGTTTTGAGTGGGTGGGCAGAATGTGAACAGACGCAGTCCTATCAATACACCTGCACTTGTATAACAAAGGGAGTCCAACTCGAGGATGGAAGATGCCTTGGGGGACTGGGGCGGGGAGGGTGGGGGGGACTCGGGGGGGGGGAGTCGGGGAGGGGAGGGAGTGCAGGGATATGTGTATAAGAACAGATGATTGAACTTGGTGTACCCCCCCAAAAAAAAAAAAAAAACAGATGATTGAACTTGGTGTACCCCCCCCCAAAAAAAAAACAGATGATTGAACTTGGTGTACCCCCCCAAAAATAATAAATAAATTTTAAAAAATTTAAAAAAAAATACACCTGCACTTTTCATCACTGCATCATATGGAAAATGAAGAATATCCTCACACACGAATACCACAGATTATGAAGAGACTGGCTAATTTGCTGGTGGTTTCCAAAAGCTAGAGGATGGAGAGTTTATTGAAGGCAGCTTTATGACACACTGTATTTCTCTGTACACTTTAAAAAAAAAGAATTATTCTGGTAACTCATAGAATTATTATGTTTCAAACTTCTTAATGTAGCTTTGTTTTTTTTGTTTTTTTTTTTTTTTTGCAAAAGCTGTATACTGTTTGTCTCCAGTAAATGTCACTCTTTTTGGAGATTTTAGATACCTACTGAATTCTATTCTCAGATTTGTTTTGGGGAAGTTGGGGGCAGATAGGTCCTCTGAGGCATGAAGCAAAGATTAGATTAATCCGAGTTCTATGACCTGTGAAATTAGAAATGCCTAATTTTTCAAAGTATGTTCCTCATAATCATTGATCATTGAGAATAAAATGTTAATCTCTTCATGACTCCATCAAATAGAGATCTTATCAGTCATTCTTCTCTTATAATCAATACTATTTCTATTGAAGTCCATATTTATAATCAAGATAAGTTCTAGGACACCTGTATTCCTGCTCAACATCATTAGCTGAGGAAGTGGGCGTTGGATTTGAACCTCATCAAAATTACAAGGGAGGTCTCAGCCAACTCCATTAGATTTGTTCTGGATTTATGCTTTGACAGTGACTTTTTAGCCAGCACGGACCCGGTCATTGAATGTGAGGTAACCCCACGATGGGCAAGTAGATGAACTGTGAATTGTCATCTACCAATACTCCTGGAAGCTGGAGAAATGAGAGCTTTGGTCTTAAAAAGGAAATCTGAGCAGCAACCAGCAGTGTCCACTACTACACTATATTTTCATTTAAATCCCCAGATAAGATTTCTTTAAACATTTTTATGCACAGGAGTAGACATGTGCCTTTGTCTAAGGAAAAGCGATTATGTTAATCTCTATCTTATTATTTCAGGCATTTGAAGTAGGTGCTATATGGCAGTGAGGAGGAGGTGGGTTGTGAGAGGTGGACAATGCTCAAGATCTTTGACAACCCAAGCAAAAAAGGGACTATGTGTAGCATATTCACTAAATACTATATATCCAATTATCTTACAACGTTTGATTTATGTTCCACATGTAGCCTATGTCCTGGTAGTTTTTGTTTTTAATTAAAATTTAAAATTATCTAATCCAGCACTCACACTTTTACATGGAGAAAACTGAGACATGGAGAAATTGGGTCATTTGCCCAAGATCACATTATTGTTTGTTGCTAATGGTAGAACTGATATCAGACTATCTAGAATTTCCCAAGTATGGTCATTGCAAACATCCCCCAATTTTTCTTTTGTCAGTTTATTTCCTGCTTGTGGCAAAACACACCTTTTTAAAAATTCAGAATGAGGCCAGTGAGATCACTTTATGTTCCTTAGCCACTAATTTACAAACTTGAAGACTTATGTCAATACCTTTAAGAAACAAGTAAAGAAACCTGTCTTAGAGGATAAAGGTAGCCATTAACTACAGGGTTTCTTTTAATGTCGGTGTGAAGGCACTGATTCAAGTCTCAGTCTCTCTCTCTCTCTTTCATATATGTGTGTACATATATGTACACGTGTGTACATATATAATATATATGTATACACATACAGTTACACATATGTGGTACAGCATAATACAAAATATGGAAATAACAAGTGTTGGCAAGGATGTAGAGAAATTAGAACCCTCATACATTGCTGATATTGCTAAATGGTGCCTCTGCTATGGAAAACAGGTTGGCAAGTCTTCAAAATGTTGACTATAGCATCACCATATGATCCAGTAATTTCACTCCTAAGTATATACCCAAAATAATAGAAAACATGTATTCAGATACTTATATATCAATGTTCACTGCCCCACTATTCACAATATCCAAATGTCCAAACAACTCAAATGGCCATTGACAGATGATTAGTTAAAATCTGCCTTATACACACTATGGAATATTATTCAGCCATACAAAAGAATGCAGTTCTGATACATGCTGCAACATAGATGAACTTTGCAAACAGTGTGCCTAGTGAAGCAAGCCAGAGAAAAAGGACGAATAAGATTCAACTCACATGAAATATCTAGAATAGGCAAATTCATACAGATGGAAAGTAGATTAGAGATTTCTAGGGGCTAGGGAGAGAGGGTACATGGGAGTTATTGATTAATGAACAAAGTTTTTGTTTGGAGTTATGAAAAATTTTGGAAATAGATGGCGGTGAGAGTTGCATAACATATTATATAATGCCACCAAACTGTATGCTTAAAAGTGGTTAAAATGGCAAATACTCTTATGTATATATACCACAATAAAAAAGTAAATGAATGTGACTTGATTTTGAAAGTAGTGTATAAGATCCTGAAATTTCATATGCTAAGACCATATCCTTGGTATTTATTATAAAACCCTTCCATTATAATTAGACTTCACCCTACAGCAATTTTGACCCTTTTCGACTCAGTAGTCTACAAATATCACATCTCCAGTACATTTTTTCCTTAACAATGACTGTTTTTCATTATTTTTTCTCTCTTTTTTTTAATGTGATTAAGGTCTTAAGAATGCCATATTGTAAGTATATTATATCATGTTTTAAGTATTGTATGTGCATAAGCTTTTCTGTCCTTCGAACTTCAGATTACAGGCATAAATTGTTGAATATACTTAATACGTATAAAAGCTTTATTTAGATATAAATATTTTATTTAAAATGAAACAAGGAATTAGAAATGCCTAATTTATTTAATGAAATCTGGATATTAGATTTTTTCCTTTCCCTTTTTGCACAGTCTTTTATGAGTCTCTAAGCCTATTGTAGATCTCATTTACCCTCTAACTTTCCCATTTTTCTACTCAGCTACCACCATACACCACACTTGGACTGTCTTACTTCAGACGACTTCTCCAGGTCTTCTGCCTCAGATCTTGCTCCCCTGCACTCCATTCTCCGCACAGAAACTAGGCAATCCTTTCTTAAATAAAATTTTAGAGCATCTCCAATCTTCTGCAAACCCTTTAGTGTATTCCCATTGCCTCTAGGATTTGATTTCCACTACATAAATTGGAATCCTTTAGAGTCTTAACTACCACTCCAGTCTCATTTCTCTTCAAACCTCCCTTTAAGTGAGATACTCAACTATTTTCAGTATTTGAATGATGTCAAGCTTATTCTCTTCAACAGTCATACTATTCACTATCATTAAAGATCTTCTCCTATCCCTGAGCTTTTATACAATGTTTCATGTCTCAGGTTAAATATCACATCCCCTTAGAAGACTGTGATACTTGATACATCGCAATATGTGTTCCTGCTTTGTGTTCCCGTTTATATTAAATTTTATTTCAATTACTAGTTTAATTGTTTTTCTGATCACTAGGTGGTAAATTCTGTTAGGCCAGATACTCAGGCCTATGTTGAGCCCACGTCTTTTGTTAACCTCTTGTACCCACAGCACATAACTCAGTAATCAGGAAATACTGTGTTCAATGAATATTTGTTTAATGAGTGACTGACAATAGGAAGGCTGGTTTCACACAAATTGGCTTAGTCCCTTTGACTGAATGTCTTTTTTTTTTTTTTTTTTTTTTATTTATTTATTTATTTATTTATTTATTTTTTTGGGGGGTACACCAGGTTCAATCATCCGTTTTTATACACATATCCCCATCTTCCCTCCCTTCCTTGACGCCCCCCCCAAGCCCCCCCAACCTTCCCGCCCCAGTCCTCAAAGGCATCTTCCATCCTCGAGTTGGACTCCCTTTGTTATACAACAACTTCCCACTGACTATTTTACAGTTGGTAGTATATATATGTCTGTGTTACTCTCTCGCTTCATCTCAGTTTCCCCTTCACCCCCCGCCCCCTCCCATACCTCGAGTTCTCCAGTCCATTCTCTGTATCTGCATCCTTGTTCTGGTCACTGAGTCCAACAGTACCATTTTTAGATTCTGTATATGTGAGTTAGCATACAATATTTGTCCTTCTCTTTCTGACTTACTTCACTCTGTATGACAGACTGTAGTTCTATCCACCTCATTACATATAGCTCCATCTCATCCCTTTTTATAGCTGAGTAATATTCCATTGTATATATATGCCACATCTTCTGTATCCATTCATTTGTTGATGGGCATTTCGGTTGCTTCCATGTCCTGGCTATTGTAAATAGTGCTGCAATAAACATTATGGTACAAGTTTCTTTTGGGATTATGGTTTTCTTTGGGTATATGCCCAGGAGTGGGATGACTGGATCATATGGTAGTTCTATTTGTAGTTTTTTAAGGAACCTCCAAATTGTTTTCCATAGTGGCTGGACCAATTTACAGTCCCACCAACAGTGCAGGAGAGTTCCTTTTTCTCCACACCCTCTCCAACATTTGTTGTTTCCAGACTTTGTGATGATGGCCATTCTGATTGGTGTGAGGTGATACCTCATTGTAGCTTTGACTTGCATTTCTCTGATGATTAGTGATGTAGAGCATCTTTTCATGTGTTTGTTGGCCATCTGTATGTCTTCTTTGGAGAAATGTCTATTTAGGTCTTCTGCCCATTTGTGGATTGGGTTATTTGCTTTTTTGGTATGAAGCTGCATGAGCTGCTTGTATATTTTGGAGGTTAATCCTTTGTCCGTTGTTTCATAGGCAATTATTTTTTCCCACTCTGAGGGTTGCCTTTTAGTCTTGTTTATGGTTTCTTTTGCTGTGCAAAAGCTTTTAAGTTTCATGAGGTCCCATTCATTTATTCTTGATTTTATTTCCATGATTCTAGGAGGTGGGTCAAAAAGGATGGCGCTTTGATGGATGTCATATAGTGTTCTGCCTATGTTTTCCTCTAGGAGTTTGATAGTGTCTGGCCTTACATGTAGGTCTTTAATCCATTTGGAGTTTACTTTTGTGTATGGTGTTAGGAAGTGTTCGAATTTCATTCTTTTGCATGTTGCTGCCCCGTTCTCCCAGCACCACTTATGGAAGAGGCTGTCTTTTTTCCATTGTATATTCTTGCCTCCTTTGTCAAAGATAAGGCGCCCATATGTGTTTGGGCTTACTTCTGAGTTCTCTATTCTATTCCATTGATCTTCCTTTCTATTTTTGTGCCAGTACCATACTGTCTTGATCACTATGGCCTTGTAGTATAGTTTGAAGTCAGGAAGCCTGATTCCACCAACTCCATTTTTCCTTCTCAAGATTGCTTTGGCTATTCGGGGTCTTTTGCGTTTCCATACAAATGGTAAGATTTCTTGCTCTAGTTCTGTGAAAAATGCCATTGGTAATTTGATCGGGATTGCATTGAATCTGTAAATTGCTTTGGGTAGTACAGACATTTTCACGATGTTGATTCTTCCAATCCAGGAACATGGTATGTCCCTCCATCTGTTTGTGTCGTCTTTGATTTCTTTCATCAATGTCTTAAAGTTTTCTGCATACAGATCTTTTGCCTCCTTAGGCAGGTTTATTCCTAGGTATTTTATTCTTTTGGTTGCAATGGTGAATGGGAGAGTTTCCTTAATTTCTCTTTCTGCTCTTCCGTTGTTAGTGTATAGGAATGCAAGAGATTTCTGTGCATTAATTTTGTATCCTGCTACTTTACTAAACTCATCAATTAGTGCTAGCAGTTTTCTGGTAGAGTCTTTAGGGTTTTCTATATATAATATCATGTCATCTGCAAAGAGTGACAATTTTACTTCTTCTTTTCCAATTTGGATTCCTTTGATTTCTTTTTCTTCTCTGATTGCTGTGGCTAAAACTTCCAAAACTATGTTGAATAATAGTGGTGAGAGTGGACAGCCTTGTCTTGTTCCTGTTTTTAGGGGGAATTCTTCCAGTTTTTCTCCATTGAGAACAATGTTGGCTTTTGGTTTTGCATATATGGCTTTTATTATGTTGAGGTAATTTCCTTCTATGCCCATTTTTGGATGGAATGTCCTATAAATATCAATTAAGTCGAGATGGTCTAATGTGTCATTTAAAGCTTGTGTGTCTTTATTGATTTTCTGTTTCGATGATCTGTCCATTGATGTAAGTGGGGTGTTCAAGTCTCCCACTATTATTGTGTTCCTGTCGATGTCCCCTTTTATAGCTGTTAGCATTTGCCTTATGTATTGAGGTGCTCCTATATTGGGGGCATAGATATTTACCATTGTGATATGTTCTTCTTGGATGGATCCCTTGATCATTATGTAGTGTCCTTCCTTGTCTCTTTTAATAGTCTTTACTTTCAAGTCTAATTTGTCTGATATGAGTATTGCGACTCCAGCTTTCTTTTGACTTCCATTTGCATGGAATATCTTTTTCCATCCCTTTACTTTCAGTCTATATGTATCCCTTGGTCTGAAGTGGGTTTCTTGTAGGCAGCATATAGAAGGGTCTTGTTTTTGTATCCATTCAGCCAGTCTGTGTCTTTTGGTTGGAGCATTTAGTCCATTTACATTTAAGGTGATTATTGACATGTGTGTTCCAATTACCATTTTCTTAATTGTTTTGAGTTTGTATTTGTAGGTGTTTTCCTTTTCTTGTGTTTCCTACTTAGAGAAGTTCCTTTAGCACTTGTTGTAAGGCTGGTTTGGTGGTGCTGAATTCTCTTAACTTTTGCTTGTCTGGAAAGCTTTTGATTTCTCCCTCAAATCTGAATGAGCTTCTTGCTGGGTAGAGTATTCTTGGCTGTAGGTTTCTCTCTTTCAGGACTTTCAGGATATCCTGCCATTCCCTTCTGGCCTGCAGAGTTTCTGTAGAAAGGTCAGCTGTTATCCTGATGGGTTTTCCCTTATATGTTGTTTGTTGCTTTTCTCTTGTTGCTTTTAATATTTTTTCTTTGTGTTTAGTTGTCGTTCGTTTGATTAATATGTGTCTCGGTGTATTTCTCCTTGGGTTTATTCTGTATGGGACTCTCTGTGCTTCTTGGACTTGGTTCATTATTTCCTTTCCCATGTTGGGGAAGTTTTCCACTATAACCTCTTCAAATATTTTCTTAGACCCTTTCTTGTTTTCTTCTTCTTCTGGGATGCCTATAATTCGAATGTTGGTACGCTTAATGTTATCAGTGAGGTCTCTGAGACTGTCTTCTAATCTTTTTATTATTTTTTCTTTTTCCTGCTCTGTGGCAGTTATTTCCCCCATTCTATCTTCCAACTCACTTATTCGTTCTTCTGCCTCAGTCATTCTGCTGGTTATAGCATCTAGAGTATTTTTAATTTCAGTTATTTTGTTATCCATTGCTGTTTGTTTTTCTGAGTTCTTATGAACTGTTTCTTGTACTTTCTCTATTTTGTTATCGAGATTTTGGATCATTTTTACTATCATTACTCTAAATTCCTTTTCAGGCATTTTTCCTATTTCCTCCTCATTTATTTGGTCTTGTGGGTTTTTTTCTTGCTCCTTTGCCTGCATGGTGTTTCTTTGTTTCCTCATGGTTGTCCAAACTTTTGGGGTTGCTTGTCCTTGGGTTTTTTTGCGTTATTCTGTGACCAGCAGAGGTTCCTTTATTGTTCGTCTGTAAGCATCGGTGTGTGGGGAGGGTGAGGGTACAACAGTGGCTCCTTCTCCTGGGAGGGAGTGAGCAGTGGCGCACTGATGTCTCAGTCAAGCTTGGAGGTGCCTGTTGCAGAGGGCACCGGTGGCTCAGGCGTAAACAGAAAGTCTTAGAGTTGGGCCTCTCTCCGGGGTTTTTTTCTTTTCTTTTTTTTTTTTTTTTTTTTCTCTAGGCAGCCTCCCTGCTGCTGGAGTTGCAAGGGGTTTTAATCTAGCCCCACCCGAGTGCCTGAGGGTCCTTGTTATCCCTGAGCGCCTTAGGTGGCCCGCAGGGCGTCTCTCCACTGCCTGTTGCAGAGGCACCGAAAGAGAGAGAGAGGCTATGCGCGGGGCTCCTCCCAGCCGCCAGTGAGCCTGCAGCCTCCAGCCGCCATCATGGCTGGGCAGCTCTCAGGAACGGGCACTCCTCTCCGCGGGCCTCTTCCCTCCTGTCCTCTCGGTCCGTCACCCTACCGGCAACAATGTTTCCCACACTGAACCAGCTCTCCGGTTCCCACACTCCCGCTCCTGGACCCTCCGTTCAGCTGCGGATCGATGTCTCGGTCCCGGAACGCTGAGCTGCGCTGCGGACCCTCCGTATGTTTCTCACTCCCTCCCGTCTGCCACAGCTCCGCCGCTTCACCCTCTTTGAGCCCTCGTAGATGCCTCCCTACCGGCTATGTCGGGCTCCCCGCAGTCCCATCCGGTGTCCGAGGCCGTCTGCTGGTGTTCAGCTGGTTCTCTGTGAGAATTACTGCGTCCTTCCGTGCATTCCCAATGCATCTGACTGAATGTCTTAAAACTTAAAAGTCTTTGCAATCTGAATGTTTGTGACCCCCCAGAATCCACATGTTGAAATTGCAATGCCCAAGGTGATGGTTCTGGGAGGTTGGGTCTTTGATAGGTACATATGAGGCTGAAGCCCTTATGAATGGGATTAGTGTCATTATAAAAAAGACCCTACAGAACTCCCTAGCAACTTCTGCATGTGAGGATGCAAGGAGAAATCTGCAACTTGGAAGAGGGCCCTCACCTGACCCTGACCTTAGACTTCCAGCTTCCAGAACTGTGAGAAACACATTTCTACTGTTTATAAGACACCCAAGCTGATATTTTCTTAGAGCATCCCAAACACATTAAGACAATTTGAACATAGTTTTTGGTTTGCAATTAACCTGTTTCCATGGTCTGGTACCGGCCTTCTCTTACCTCACTACAGCTTCTGTAAACTGGCATACCTCAAATATTTCAGGTCTTTCATGGGGTCACATTCACTCTGGACTCCAGGATTTCCCACAGGCAACTTTTTACATACAGCAAGTTCTTCAGTCTCCTTGCTCCCCCTATCTTTTAGCTCTCAAGAACCTTTATTTGTTAAGTTCTTAATACTGAAGAAGTATTATAATCACTAGGACAGCATTTATTTTACCATTAATATTGCAGTGCTTCTCTATCTTGTTTACCAATATATAGAGTGTCTTATAGCATAGCAGATGTACAGGGTAAAACCTCAATGATTATGTATTGATTGGAAGAAAACAAAAAAATATCCTTGAGATCAACTATATCCAAACTATAGAGAGTGATGTACAGGATAGAATGTATATTTTCTATGATGAAAAATAAAGACTATGCCACCATCTGGTATTAGTCTCTGGTTTCTTCTCATTCAAAAAAAAATAGTAATAATGCTCAATAAGTGTAGTTAAGGACTAGTCTCTATAATTCTTGGCTCCAGAGCTTTTAACATTTCTATTTTACTTCTTGGTATATTGATTGGTATAGTAGGGAACCATTCTTCTTAATTTGTAGACCTTGTTACCAATTATATATAATTCTATACCTTTCCACTGAGCCCTAAGAACAGTTGTATAATACTATTTCTTTCTAAATAGTGTAGGATATATTTGTACTCTTTCAGGAGAAAGTCAGTTTTGTTCTCTGGGTGCTCGGAAGTTTTAATGTTGTTTTTGGTGGTATTATTCTGGATTATTTTGTGTGTGTATGTATAGAGGGGAAGACTCTCCTTCACGCTGAAAGACCTGTAAAATGATGGATTTGCCATTTTTTCAGATGCATTATCATCCTTATTTATTATCTCTAGCTTCCTAATTATCATTTAATTTGTAATGTATTTAATTTACAAATTCTTATTTAATGCCATTAGTTTACTACTTATAAATTTACTAACAATTTCAAACCTATACAGTAATAACTATTGTTTGTTTAGCCTTTTATGTGGAAGCAAAATGCTAACTGCTTTCAGCATTATCTTGTTTGTCAGCAAATCCATGTGTCAGACTCTATTAATAGTGTTGTATTACTGGATGCACTGGAAACAAGACTGAAATCCAGTATGCTTCTCCTTTTAATCATTGTACCATGTGGTCTCAAAATTAAAGGAAAATGAAAAATGTTAATTTTGTAAAATAAAGTTCATTTACAAATGTAGTCATTTCTAAAGTGTACAGAACATGTGCCCTGGACAAATAAAATCAGGGTCATGCAGATAGAATAAGAGGGCCCCAATGACTAGAAGCTCTAGATATGAATCAAAAGGAATTTATTCTTACAAAATCTTCCTGTTCCATACATACAGTCAGCCTTATGGTGGTTTTTAAATCTACATTTCTATAATCACAAATGACATATAATTCACAGGGCCTTCAAGCATTCAAAGCCATATATTTCATTTAAATTTTCCAAGTATTTTTTTACAGAATGATTTATGAAAAGAAAACTAAATATATTAAGTTCTTTATAGATTACAACCATATATGGATATTCCCTAGCTTTTTCATATAATGAATTTCAAAGATCCTTTATTCTTCTTGAATCATAGTAGTACATTAAAATATTCGATTAATAGTCATGATAAAACATTTGACTTTTCAAATCTCCATCTGTATCTAAGATTCTTAACAATGATGCTTATGTATGGTAATTATGCATAGCCAAGACAGGAGACCAAAACTCATAAACCAAAGCGTATATCTTTGTGACGTGGATTTATTTTTTTAATGTGCTAGACAGGTTGAGGGCAAGTGACTCCAGATTGCAAATGGGCTTGGGCTTGGAACACAGATTCTGAATTGAGATGACTGAAATGATTGCTGGGTTTTAAAATAGAACTTATTAGCTAATGCACACTTAATAATCCACCTAGAACACTGCCCCCTTTCTGAGAATGGCTCTAGAAAAATTGCTGCAAGTGTCCTTAATGTTTATGAAAAATCTTTCCTTGTTGTTATCATAAAAATCAATATCTTCACTGATAATATTTCTAGTGACATCAATCAGTAAATACAAAGATACTAAAATAATGAGTATAAGACTTTAAAACTTTCCTTTAAAATAACATTTGGTTTTGGTATCAAGTTTTCCAATTAACTAGCTTAAAATATACACTTTAATAGGAAATCTTACACTGTATTTGGTATAGACTATAAAAGATAAAGGAAAACTCTACTGGGATATTTGACACAGCAATATGGAAACCCCAGAGTTCTTGACTTCATTGTTTCCTTTAATTTTATTATTTTCCTTTTGTATTAGCTTGCTTTTGATGTACTTGTTATTTTTTACTGTTCTGACTAGCTTAAGTGACCTTGTCAACAGTTCGGTTGTTGAATAAGGCAAAGTGTTAGTTATAGTGTGAAAATCTGGTGTGCTGTCAGAAAAGGGCAAGCCATTAACTTTCGAATTTCAGCTTCCCGTGTTCCATAGCTCAATGATGGCTGAAAAGCCTCTTGCATGAATTAGTATTAAGGGTAACATGGCATAAGCACTTATGAAGCTTTGTAATTATGCATGATACAAACCTTCATCATACAAAACTACACTTACTGAGTAGTCTGTGGTGGTGTTTTTTCCTTTAAAAAAAAATCAAAAGCCCTGTTAACCATAAAATGGATGTTATTTTCAGAAAAATAATTCAGGACAGAAGTGCATCCTGCAAGAAATGATCTAAAAATCCCATGTCAAAGAAGGCCATTTTCAAATGATCTAGATAATATTTGAGGTTGGGAACAATCGGAGTAAATTATGTTACTGATAGAATACATTTATGTCAAAACCTCTGTATAAACGAGATACCAGAGTGTATGGAGGTTCATGACCTTGCTTTAGAGTAGAGTGGCTGGAAACTGAATGACAGTAGTCTTGCAACATGGCAAATACTGTGTAAGGATGGTGATTACGTGTTATTGTTCTGTCTGTCGAATCACAGCATTATCATTAGGTTCTGTGGTTACGTGGAAATTATTCCCAGCACTCCTAGAAACTGTGAACCATCTGTGGAATGGGTAATTTCTGTCCTTTGAAGATATTTAGGTATCAAATATTATGTAGTTTTTAGGATTATGTTGAATTCCTATTTACATAATGTGAGAATGTACGGAAATAAGATTTTTCTATAAAGTTCCCAGAAGAGAAACATAATGATATATGTGTTTAATTTAACATTAATGGTCTAATGCTGCGTTTCTTAACTTTGGGACTGTTGACACTTTGTGCTGCATAATTCTTTCTCATGGGGGCTGTCCTGTGCATTGCAATATTTAGTGGCCCCCCCAGGAATTTATTTACTAGGACCAGTAGTACTGTCCCCTTATAGTTATGACAATGAAAATTATCTCCAGATGTCAAATGCCCTATGGGGGTCAAAAAATGTCAGATGAGAACCAGTGGACTAAAGCAATGTGGGATACAATTTTTTAAGCTAAAATAGTAAGGGAATCTCAATTCTTGTTAAACTATTTTTGAATATGATCTCTCTCTCTCTCTCTCTCTCTCTTTCTCTCTCTTTCTCTCTGTTGCTTCACCTGGAAGATCATAACATTGGAGTAGAGCAACGGAAAAAAATACACCCTAATTCAAAAAGATACATGCATCTCAATGTTCATAACAGCATTATTTACTGTTGCCAAGGTATGGAAGCAACTTCAGTGTCCATCCACCAACAGATGAATGGATAAAGAAGATGTGATATATATATATACATATATATATATATATATATATATATATATATATATATATACACATAATGGAATACTACTCAGCCACAAAAAAGAATGAAATTTTGTCATTTGCAGCAACATCAGTAAACTTAAAGGGCATTATGCTAAGTGAAATAAGTCAGACAGAAAAGGACAAATACTATATGATATCACATGTGGAATCTAAAACGTACAACAAACCAGTGAATATAACAAAATAGAAGCAGACTCAAAGATATAGACAACAAACAAGTGCTTACCAGTTGGAGGTGGGAGAGGGGTGTTAGAGAGGATGGGAAAAGTGGAGGTACAAACTATTGGGTGTAAAATAGGCTACGAGGATATATTGTACACCACGGACAATATAGCCAATATTTTGTAATAACTGCAAATGGAGTGTAACCTTTAAAAACTGTAGTAAATAAATAACTATATAAATTTTTAAAATTTAATGTTCTTCAAGTAATACTAAAAGCGTGAAAGTAAAAAGTTTAGAAAAGCCTCTAGTCAACTCTAATATATACCAAATATTAATATTCAGTAAACTCTCACTTATGCCACTATTTTTGTGCTGACTTCTGAAATTAGACTTCTCCTGATATTTCTGTGCATATGATACAATTTCTTACAAACACATAATGGTGAAGAAAGGGTGAAATACTATATTTGATTTTCTTTATGAAGACAGGTGTGTGCAAGCCCAGGGGTCAAAACTTGCACTGATAAGCTCCAGGTGAAGCACAGAAGAGCCTGCTAAACTGTAGGCCAGTCAATTCTCAGGGATCTGTGCTCTTTGCCATCTAATTGTTAGCTAAAATTAAGAAGAATTTTCTTCACTCTTTTTCTATTGATAATGTCAGAATACAATTGTTGTGCTTATTTGTTAGCTTTGAGTATTCTCTGTTGTTATTGACCATGAGTGAGAAGAGTTATTGAATCTTGAAACTGAATAAAAAAATCTCCCATTTCCATTTAAAACACCTCCATTGTTTTAAATCTACAGAGCCTTGAGGATGCCAAAAGTCCTATGATGACTATTTCCATGTGCTTTGATTTGTCTGTCTGGATTCCTAGTTTTCAATATTATGTAATCTGGAAAGAAAGAAGAAATAAATTGTATACTGAAACTGATATATAACTACAACTGTCTGCCATAACAACCAAGTTAACATGTATTTATCAAAATGGGCTCATTATTTTCATGGATTGACTATTCATATGCACATAGTTTAAACCGGAACTTCTAAAATAAACTTAGGCTGATGGACTCATTTAATGTACATTTTAATATAAAGGACTAGTTAAGTTTAATGTGAAAAATAGTTCTACTTTTAAAAATATTTGAAATTCACATCTTTAGACTGCAATTGTTCTAAGTTTCTATTATTTCTGTGCCATAATTTATACACTATGAAAGGCATTTGAAGGGAGAAAAATTTTTTCCTAAGATTTTGGAATAACTATCTTATTAAAAAAAACTATCCAAAAGAAAACTATCAAGCCATTTTTCTGAAATTTTGCATTGCGGTTTAAAAAACCATGTTAAGGAATACAGATATCTCATTTTTATCCAATCTATGGTTGTGGGTTTTGGGGGTGTGACTGGTCCTGTACAAGATAGGTAAGTTATCATTTGCCCCATTTCCTGCCTCCTTTGCTACAACATGTAAATACTGACTGTGTCTTCAGAACTTGTCTCAATTGTAAATAGATGCCAAAATAAACTGTTGTCATGTGTTATATTCATAAAAACTATAGCCTAGAGCCAAGGATGGTGAAAATTATTTTTCTGCAGTTGTCTTAACAAGTATAGATGGTGAAATCTATGCCTTGCTCCTTACCACTTTCTTTCAAGGGAAATACACCCTAGTGAAGTTTTCGCCTTAAAATGTCCCTTAAGAATTGAATAAGTTGAAACTGCCCAAGGGGATGGATTACTGAATGTTTTCTTCACAAGATATTAAAAACAAAAAGAGGGAGTGCTTTCAAGACACTGCAGTAAACAGTCTTGGTCTCCTGATGCAACACCTATTTGCAGCTGTTATCCCTTGCTTTTCTATAAAAGACACAGGAAAATAAAGAGTAAGAGAGTACAAAAATAGACATATGTGTATGACACCAGGAAATCACTGTGAACTTCCTGGAAAATAATGTGGGTGGCCTTGTCTACAGTGGTTTAATATCTAGGCTTTAGAATTATACTCATCTGATTTTGAAGTCTAGGTTTGTTTCTGCTGACCAAGAATGTGTTATCTGTTTTGTTGTTGTTGTTGTTTGCTCAGTTGTTAATGTGTTCTTGCTGAAGTCTTTGCATTTCCTGATTTACACATACACTCACCTATAGTATAGGTGTTTTAACTGCTATTTTACAGATGATGAATCTGAAGGAGCCTCAGAGAGGTTGCCTCATGTTACAGAACTAGTTAATGGAAAATTCAGGTTAAAGACAAGCTCTGTTACTTTCCCCTTCCTGAGACTTAACCAAGGAAAGATCAAAACAATTGGAAGAACAAAGAACAAAAATATGGTGCAAGCTCCCATTTTTTTGGAACACCAAATTATTTTCCTTTACTCTCTTTTGAACTCTTTGAGCAAGTGATTAGTTTGTCTACAATACAATACAATGCTCTTCTTAATAACTCTCTTCCTTCCCAAAATTATCATGACCTATGGCAAGACAATTTCTCAAAACCTCATTTTCCTGTCTTTAGAAGATATTAAAACCAAACTAAAATTAGGATAAAATTATATGTACAGTATTTTTCATAGTGCCTGGAAGTCATCAATTGTAAGCTCTTTACAAAAGGCATAAATTACAGAGTATTTGCTGGGACAGATTACTGGGCAACTGGAGTGGTCCCATCCTTTAAGACGCTCGTAGGTGGATAATGATGACTGGGAAATTCAAAGTAAATTCAGTGATGGAGACTTACTTTAAAAAATGGTCACATTGCTCATCTTCACAAAACACATTCTCTAGCTCTGATAGAGTTTTGATTCATTCACTTGGCAGGCATTACTGGTATATATTGCCTGCTAAGCATTAGGGAGATTTTTTTAAGTGTAAGTTTCTGTATAAAAGGAATTCACAGTGTGTTAGTGAATGTGGTTTGATGTTAATGACAGTAGGGTTCTGCTCAGGTAGTTTTGTCATGGTCACAACAGTTTGACTGTCATGGCCTTAATATAGTGAAGCAGGGTGATATTAAGTAGCACCTGCATTTTGACTAGGGGACATAGCTGGAAACATATGCAGGAAATATCTCTATATTATGTTAAGTTTCTTGAACAAGTTTCCATGTTCATACCTCAGGGCCTTTGTATTTTTTCATCGGTCCGGAACCCCTTCTCCCCACTTCTCCACCTGGATATTCCAAGGCTTGATCTTTCACTTGCTTCTTGTGCCTCTACTCAAATAATCCCTTTCTCGCATTGCTTTCACTAATTACTTTATTTTAAACAGAACCACCACCATTAAAGCTTTCCAAACCCACCATTCCTAAAACCTTTATCTTTGTCTGCTTTAGTTTGTTTCATAGGAATGTTTACTCCATAGAGAAAAATATTTTATGCTATTTTACTAGCACCTAGAATGATTCCTTCCACATTATTGATGCTTAATAAATATTTGCAGAACCAATTTTGAGTTCTAAGAATAGTGTGTTCTTGAGGCTCGCTGTCACAGGAGATCATATTCATATTATACATTCAGTAGAATCAACACTACTAATCACAGTGACTTCCCTTTATTCAAAAATAGAGTGGGAAGAGTCATGTGGAAGCTGCTTAGGGGGTGCAGTATCCCTGGAAAGAAGGAGGTAATCTGGGGATTCCTTTACTCTCTCAAAGCCAGCAGAGTAGAATCTTTCAGAGACTCACTTGTAAAGATTAGTTGTATGACACTCTCTAGGTCCATCCACGATTCTACAAATGACCCAATTTTGTTCCTTTTTATGGCTGAGTAATAGTCTATTGTATATATGTACCACATCTTCTTAATCCATTCCTCTGTTGATGGACATTTAGGTTGCTTCCATGTCCTGGCTATTGTAAATAGTGCTGCAATGAACATTGGGGTGCCTGTGTCTTTTTGAATTATGGTTTTCTCTGGGTATATGCCCAATAGTGGGATTTCTGGGTCATAGATAACTAATGAGAACATATGTATAGCACAGGGAACTCTACTCAGTGCTCTGTGGTAACCTAAATGGGAAGGAAGTCCAAAAAAGAGGGGATATATATACATGTTTAGATGATTCATTTTGCTGTATAGTAGAAACTAACATAACATTGTAAGCATCTATACTCCAATAGAAATTAGTTAAGAAAAAAAAGATTAGGTGTACCTCCAAGAATTGAAGACTGATATTTGGCTCCCATGTTGTTTATCTATTTAGTCAACTGTCCTCCCAGTATGTCTCTGTACAATCTGCAGAACCCGAGGTAAGTGGGGAGATAACCTGGGGCTGATAGATAGAGTGGAGCTGCCTGTGCTCCTGTTATTGGCCCAAGGAGGCTGAATGAGTGTACACTAAAGTAGTTCTTTGGGCTTGAGCCATTTGGCCCATACCTCACATAAAAGAATGTCTTGGGAAGGAGACTCAGAAGTAAAACGCTATGGAGAAGATGCTTGGCCACCCACACTGGCTGGGAAATTGTGGGCAAGGGTGGGAATTTAGTTTAGCAGTACTGAGTTTCAAAAATCAGGGAAACTTAAAATGGGAGTGTGCCTACTGAATTTCTCTGAACCACCCATGGAAATACCACCAAAGAGCTGGCATTTGGACACTTCTGCCAGAAAAGAAACTGAGTACCAGGCAGTGTTAGCAAGAGAAGTAGGGTGATCAACCAGGAGACAGGTCTGCCACTTGAACAGGTTTTGTAAAGAAATGTTTGCCTTTTCTACCCTACCTTCTCCCAATAACAGTAAATGGAAGAGTTAGTTATTAGAAGAGGGAGTAAAGTTTGTTTTATAGCCCAAAGATCCCTTCTTTCCTCCATTCTGAACAGCCAGGACCTCCACTTTAGAGAGGAGAGGGGTATTTAGTTAGGGGAGAGAAGGAAATAAAGCTTTAGAGATTGAGATTGAAATTAACAAACAAAACTAATTTAAAGAAGGGGAGTGGGTCTTAATTATCATACTGAGATTTGTGTGACTCAAAATCTATGCATTTAATTCAGATGTCATTATCGAATCAGCAAGTAAGTATTATTTTACCTGGTATAGTTGTAATAATGATGGCTATTCAAAGAAATAGACTCTCAATATTTATAAGTTAATGAGTTCAATATTATAGTGACAATGAGATCAACATACAGTTTATATACCATCTCCTTCAGTAATAAAGCAGCTGCTTGCAGGACTTCTTAGGTGGCTCAGTGGTTAAGAGTCCTCCTGCCAGTGCGGGGGACATGGGTTCGATCTCTGCCCCAGGAAGATACCACATGCTGCAGAGCAACTAAGCCCGTGTGCGACAACTACTGAGCCTGTACCCTAGAGCCTGCGTGAGCCACAACTATTGAGCCCATGTGCCACAACTACTGAAGCCTGTGTGCCTAGAGCCCATGCTCTGCAACAAGAGAAGCCACCACAATGAGGAGCCTGCACACCACAAGGAAGAGTAGCCCCACTCATCACATTTAGAGAAAGCCCATGTGTAGCATCAAAGACCCAATGTAGCCAATAAATAAATACATAAATTTTTTTAAAATAAAAAATAAATAAAACAGCTATTTTCATCTTTGGCAGATATTTTGATTTTTTTGTCTTTCAAAATGAGATCTAAATCATAGTCTGAAACATTGGTTAGAGCTCTGGCCTAAATTATCTCCTTAAAAAGAGAGTAGCCATTTTAATGTTGATGAATAAAAGGAGTTATTTCTTCATTAGTATGTCTCAGACAATCTAACAAGTTCAAAAAAAATCAAAGAAAATATTCAAATGCAAGTTGATTCTTCTATGAGACATATTCCATTTTAAGATGCATTATAACCAACTGATGATCTGTATGTAGGCATAAACAGACAGTTTCATGGAGTATCTCAGTATATTTTTTTTGAATGAAAAAAGTTTTCCATGTCTTTGCATTCTGAATATAGCAAAAACAGCTTTAACTGAGGAAAAAGAATGACCAAAAAAGCATTGATTCTAGGCTTTGTGGTCTCCTATGATTAGCAGTGGTCTCTTTCCCTGCCATTGAGCTCACTTAAGCCATCAGAATTAGCCCAGAATACCTGGTCAGCATGAGGAATGGCCATCCCATCACATTTTTTAAAAATTGTTTAAAACAAAGTAATCATTTAAATGGACACTTTACCCAAAGAGTAATTTTAATGCATTAAAAAATAGAATAGGCAGTGAGGAGGAAGTATTGAGTAGTGGTACGTGGAATGCACATTCTCTCTTCTTGCATTTATCCCCAACTAAACGCACTGTGATTCTCTGACATTTCAGTTTTGAAGTTTCAAAATGCATGCCCTCTTTTTAATCAAACAGTGCTTCCATTCAAAACAGCAGTGATGATTTCAAAGTTTTAAAGTTATTCTTTAATGATGGACATCATGTAATCAATGTATAGTTAATAATAGCATTTTATACTTGCCAATATTTATCATAAATGATCACAGTGGTTTAAAGGCTTTTATTTATAACACTATGGAACAATGGTTGGCATTATAATTTGTTTTTCTTTAACCTTTAGGGAAAAAAAAACTAAAGTAGAAAGAAATGAAATCTTTTAGCTTCGCAGAAGAAAGGTGGCATGTAAATACAAATTATCAGTGAGTGATTTGTTTTTAATCCACAAAATGAATCAGTAGGGAATAGCTGTCGATAGAAAAAAATACTTGATTCTCAACTCTTTTTACTTTTACAAAATGAGTTGTTCATAATTATTTCTTTGGTGGCAGTGGTGGTGACAGTGAGAGGATTGTCCCAATTTGGCAAAGTCAACACTCTTGAAGAACACAAGGCTTTCTTTTCCTTCATTTTAATGAGACATTGTTTCTCAAGGAAACCAAAAACATTTAGATAATTCAGATTAGGTTAAATATTACAGATTTATTTTATTTACTCAATTCTCATAACAGTAAATTTATTGCATATTTTAATAAACACATTGCTAAGTTCTAAATTTAATCAGTACTGAGCATAATTAGAATGTACCTTTTTGAATATACTTATAAGCAATTTTACCCCAACTATCTCCCATCTTGCTGGAAATCATACATTTTTGAATCCTTCAAGTTTATTTTTCTAGATTTTCCTATTTCAGCAGAATTATACCAAGAATATATGTGATAATAACAGCTAGAGACAACTTTCAAATAGGTGAATCATTGTCATTTAAGGAGAGCAAAGTTGACAAGGGAAAAGGACTTGTGCAGACATCAGTGAAACTCGAAATGGTAGAAGGGTTCCAAAGGGGGAAGAAAGTACATTTCTATGACAAATTTGCTTTAGCTCAATTGCAGACTCTAAAGGACATCAGACCATCTTTCTTATTCCCTACTCTATTTGTAGCAATTAGTACAATGTCTGTCACCAAATAAATGTTTGTTGTGTAAATTCTAAATGAATTCATACTTATATTTTGCAATCAGCCAGTCTCAGTATATGATTTCTTCTCCTAATTTTTTTAGTGAGTGCAAAGTGGAATTAAATTTAGTTTAGCATCTAGCTTTATGACTACTTTGAAGTAATCTAATAATTCTAGAACTCACTTTCTTTATGTCTAACTCTTGAGTTATAATCTTTGATTGACAAAAACAGTATAGCTATATCTAGATACTAGTGCTCCTGTTTATGTTTGTAAATTACTTATAGTTCAAATACATGACATTTATAGGCATTGTAGTAAATTCACAGTGGATTTACTTTTTGGTTAATCTATTTAGAACTCTAGAATATAGGAGAATAGGTAATGCTATTCCTATTTTTTAAATAAGAATCAGTAAAATTGAAAAAAGTATGTTGATTCAGAAAATTTTTCTAATTTTTACTTTCTATTTTGAAGCTTTGACATTTGTAGTAATACGTTTCTCAAATTTCTGTTTAGTGAATAAGGATTTATAATTAGTACAAGGATCAAATAAAGTTACCAACTCTGGAAAACACTGTAGGGAATAGATACCCCAAACAGAAAATAGTTCAAATAATAGAGACAAATAACATTTACTTCACGAGTATCATATTTAAGAAAGGTTCAAGAACAGGAAGAGTTAGGGATGTGATGGGTCCAATGTACGCCCATTAACATAAATGAATATCAGAGATTCTACTAATTATTATGAATAGCATACATTCCAAAAATAGTATTCAATCTTATTCAGAATTTCTGAAAATTAGTCATTCCATATAATGGATATTCAAGATAAATGAAGAAACTCATTTAAGGGATAAAGGAAATAGTTTTGTGGTAGACAGAATAATGTTCCCACCAAAGTCAGCATCCTAATCCATGGTCCTGTGAAACTGTTACCTTACATGGCAGAGGGGACTTTCAAGACGTTACTGAAGTTAAGGACATTGAGACAAGGACATTTATCCTGGATTATGCAGAAGGAACCAATCTAATCACATGAATTCTTAAGTGAGGACTCACTTCTGGATATAGTCAAAGAAAAAGATGTGACTATAGAAGAAAGGTCAGGGGCTTACAATGTTGCAGGTTTTGAAGACATATGATGGGAGCTGGGAGCTGGGAGCTGGGAGCCAAGGAATGCAGGCTGCCACTAGAAACTGGAAAAGACAAGAAAACAAAGTGTCTCCTAGACCCTCCAGAAGGGAACACAGAACTGCTGACGTTTTGATCTAAGCCTGGAGAGATCTGTGTCACATCTCTGACCTACCAAATGGTAAAGTAATACATTTGTGTTCTTCTAAGCTGCTAAGTTTTGTGGTACTTTGTTATAGTTGCAATAGAAGTCCAATACAAATTCCAACATGGACTGCGTAAATTCTTGCTAATTGTTGATCATTATTTAACCATTTTATTGAAGATCAAGGTCATATCCATGCTTAGTAATTATAGCACTAAATACAAATGTAAGAACTGGCTTTTTCCCTTACAGTTGGTGATACTAGATACCCTATGAAATAAGGAAAAACTTTGACACTAGTTCCTACTATATGTCTGAACTGGGTACTTGTTAAGTGCTACATCATTAATTGTAATAATGGTGTTATGGTTCTCCATTAAACAAATGTGGAAAGTAAGTCTTGAAACATTAAGGCAAATTCCCAATCTCCAGAAGGTTATTAATGATAGAATTTACATTCTAAGGCAGGTTTTAAACTTACCACTTCATGGCTCGGTAATAATTCCCATTCTGACTGTATTTCTTGAATCCCTTCCTTCCTACTCAATTTGCTGCTTCTAATCATCTATGGAACAGGGGAATCAGAAGAACTAATTTTCTTAGAGTTGGATATGAAAATAGAGTAGAGTGATAATGAGGACATGAAGGTCAATCTAAGGATGAAATTCATGAGCTTCAGTGGATGAACTTTTTAATCCATATTCATGATATGAGGACTATGCCAGTTTTTAGACTCATAAGCACTATTGCTCTATTATTAGGGTGCCTGTAATGGCTAAGACAAACCTATTGAATAAGCTAAAGATATTGTGTTATTGACTGCATGTTTGTGTCCCCATGAAATGCATATGTTGAAATCCCAACTTTCAATGTGATGGTATTAGGAGGTGGAGCATTTGAGATGTATTTAGATCAAGAGAACGGAGCCCTCAGGAATGGGATTAGTGCCCTTGTAAGAAGGAAGATAAGAGCTTGCCCTCTTTCTCTCCGCTCTCTGCCATGTGAAGACACAACAAGAAGACAGTCATCTGCAAATCAGGAAGAGCGCCCTCATGAGATATAAGATAGCCAACTCCTTTATCTTGGACTTCCCAGCCACCAGAATTGTGAGAAATAAGTGTTTGTTATTTAAGCCACCCAGTCTCTGGTAACTTTGTTATAGCTGCCCAAACTGACTAAGATAGTTGTTAAGCTCAAGACCGAGAGTATGTTAATAAAACTGTGCACATTGCATGATTGAAGTCAAGGGTTGTTTAGTTTCTTAGGGCTGCCATGACAAAGTACCATAAATTGGATGCCTTAAAACAACAGAAGTGTATTGTATCACAGTTCTGCAGGCCAGAAGTCCAGTATCAAGGTGCCATGTTTCCTCTGAAACATGTAGGGGAGAATCCTTCCTTGCCTCTTCCAACTTCTGGTAGCCCCAGTTGTTCCATATCTTGTGGCCATATAACTCCAGTCTCCACCTCCATCTTCACATGGCCATATTCCCTCTGCGTGTGTTTTCACATGGCATTCCCCTCTCTGTGTATATTTGTGCCCAAATATTCCTCTTCTAATAAGGACACTTGCCATACTGGGTTAGGACCCACCCTAATGGCCACATCTTAACTTGATTACATCTGCAATGAGCTTAGTTTCAAATCAGGTCACATGCACAAGTGTGGTTGTTAGAATTTCATCACATCTTATTGGAGGAAATAATTCAACCCATAAAAAGAGTTATGGACAAGTTCCAGGGAAAATTGAGAAGAAATATTCTTTGGGTGGACTAGATTCTAAATGACCAATTCCTGAGCAAGGGTTTTGGAAGAGAAATTCCAAAATAAACCCTTTGGATCGTGTTTGGATAGCATGGTACTCCTCACGGCTCCTAGATTCTTGATATGGTAGATGTCTGAATGAAGACTTTGGCAGCTCATTTTTATTTTGTATTTTGACGCTGTTCTAGTTTTAGATTGTTGGTTTAATTATCTCTAGATAACTGGGAATGACATGTATTTGACAATGACAATCAGAGAGAAGGATGATTACACATTGAACTGAGATATACAAAAGAGCTTCAGATTTTTCATAAGGGCTGAGGTTCTAATTAGGTAGAAAAAGATTGATGGACATAGGTGAAAACCAGGAAAGGAGTATGTGTCTTAAGCAAAAACAATGAACTTTAAGCAGAATAAAAGGACCTGGGACAGACATGAAAAGGGAAGCTGAGATAAAAACTCTGAATAAAATCCTACTTTTTAACTTCAACAATGAATTCATAGATTTTTCACAGAGCACAAATTGTATTTTAGATAATCAGGTACTTAATTGCACGATTATGAAAATATCACTCTGAATTCTTAGGCCATTAGCTCAGCATGAAATGTAATCCCAGAAAGATATAAAGAATTTAGGTACCTCTGTCAACCTCTTCAAGTCAATAATGATTTTATAATGAGTTGTGTTTTTATCAATAAAAGATATGTGGAAAAATCATAGGAGTAAACAAATTCAGAAAACGAGAAATAAGTGACTGTTTAAAATTTTATGTGTAAACCTTGATCAATGTTTAGAATACAAAGGAAGCGATATACAATAGAATTATTTTTTGTGATTTTATTTGTACTCCTTAAACAAACAAGTCAAATAAGTATATTTTTCTTTTGAAGAGAAATCTCTCTGAAAACAATCAGTTATAATTGTTGAGCTCATTTTAATTTTGTGAATTCACCCCTTGCCTCTTTTTTTCTTTAAATGGTTGCCTCCGGAAAACTCCAAATATTTTTCACCTATGAAATTTGCTTTCACAATTATACATGGAAGCTAAGGAGTTACTTACTTCTATTTGCTATTAACCAGGCACTTGCAAAATCATTGTTCCTAAACTGCACTATATTTTCATAAGATTCAGTAAATCCTGTATTTTCTGTTTAGCATAACAGTTAAAAGCTTATATCTGAAGTGAAAATGCACAGTTTCAACTTGACTTCAGAACCTGACTTTTTTTGCTATGAAATGAGGATAATAATGTTGCTGAACTCACAGCATCCTTGTCAGGATTCAATGAGGTAATATTTATGAAGCATGTGTACGAGTGATCATCGTATAATCAGCAGAAAATACGTCACATATCAACAGTACTATTAAAAGCACTTTCAGAATCAACGATCATTTTAGTTTTAGAATTTCTGTTTGGGAAAAACAAAATTGAGGAAGAGAAAATAAGTGAGACCAACATAAGGAAGGCAAAATAGATGGAAGAGAATGAGAAAGGTTTTTGTAATAAACCATCATTACTTCCATTATGAGCAACAGCTCTCATTTCCTCTAGAATATCCCTATGCGATATATATATTCCAATAGACACAGCACCACAAACAATACTTTTAAAATAACTCTTGTCTGCTTATTTTACCTCCCAAAAATGTAGCACATAGTAATATTTCTTAAAACTCATCTTTTTTTTTTCTATCATCTATTTCCTGCACATGCAACAGCTACACACACACGTGTTTCTTTAAAAATGATCTCAGAACATCCTTACTCATAATGTTGAATAGCTATAGTCCTATTTTTATCATGATAGGAAATTATCTGCAATAAATAAATCTCCTAGAGGGCTGGAGAGTGGAGGAAACCCAACTGGCTGAGCCAGAAGCCCCTTTATTCCACACAGAAAACAGAAAGTAGACTCAAACATTACTCATTTTATTCACACTGCATACAAAAAAAAAAAAAAAACAACACTTTAGAGCGAAGAGGTAAATGTTTAGGTTGCCTTGTAAATCAGAGTCTAACCATATAATAGAAACCACCAGAATATGTAAATATAGTAATGTAGAGAATTGGTTATGCAAGTGAAAGAAAAGATAAGAATCCACAATTAGGAGAACGGAACAGCCCAGAAATCAGCGATACGTAGCTACTATAACCTCTAGATTGGAGATGTAAAGGGAGAAGATTTGTGGGAAGAGGAGGGGTGGGACCTAGACCCAGGACAGACTGAAGGAGGAGGAATACACAGTGGGTTCCCATGTAATCCAAGATAGAGAAAGAGGAGGATAGAGTCCATCTATTTCTTCCCTACCCCTGACTAACAATCTCCCAACAATACCTTCCAAGGGCCATACCTAGCTAGAAGTCAGCTGACTAGAATCCTTCGGAAATACAGCACCAGCCACCCCATAATACATCGCAAAGAAAAGAGCAAGGGTAGATGCAGGGATTCATGGGCAATTGTGCTGGAAAAGCACAGTAAATGTCAGAGAGACTATTCATTCACAAGGATTGATGAAAACAGCAATTAAGTTATATTATGCCAAACACTCAGATGGAAGGACGGATGAACGAGATAGATTAGAGAGGAGGGAAGAAGAGAGAGAGAGAGAGGAAGAGGGAAGGAAGCAAACCCAAATCTATCTTGGGTGATAGTCAGCAACCGTGAATAGAAGTTTCAAGAAGGACTTTATTAGCTTTGCTGCAGGTTTGGTGATGGTAACGGCTATGCGGATTTATAAATGATAAACATCTGTTCATTTCATGACATTTCTGCTTGTTATCATTTCTTTCTGAAAAAAATTCTAATAAAGAATAACTGGCATAACACTACAGCATTTTTTACCTACTTTGGGGTGACTTTAGAATTATAGTTATTCTTTCCTGTTTTGTAATGTCTTCCTTTTCTTAAGTTGTAGTTTCTTTAAAAACAAACAGTAACATCAGCAGTGGCTCTTTGGCTCATTTTTACTTAAAGATCCAAATTGTAATCTATGTTGTTCCATTTCAATTAATAATGTATATACTTTGTTTCCTTGTGGGAGAACACATTCCTACATTCTCAGCTTATTCATTGGAAAGCCAGTCCCATTTCCTTCATAAATACAGTGTTTATTTATAGCACTGAAAATCTGGATTATTACAGACCAGGCGTGGTTGCTATCTTCTTTCATAAAGGAATTAGGAAACCTGTTTTAGAGTCTCTTCTGTCTAGAAGTATAGGTGACCAGGTCAAAGTCATTGGGAATCCATCCCAACATTTTGGGATCTCGAACTGATTCTTGGGATTTTCAAGGTGAAAACAGTTGTGATTTTCAGGGTATCCTTAGTCCAGCTGGGTCACACAATAAATAATCCAAACCAAAATAAACTACTATTTTAGCTTTTGTAAACCTCAGCTTTCTCGCTTATGATGTAATTATTGTCAGTATAAAATAGGATACAGTACACAAGTACTCAATCAAGATTCCCATCTTTAGAGTCTATTTTTATAGAAAAAATACTGAAAGTTTCTTAGAAGGCTTTGGGTTCTCTTACATTTTGACTATCCCCTTGTGATTGTCAGAATTTCATAGCCTCTCTCCACTTTCAACTTATTCTTCCAGTTCTATAATGGATCATTAAATAATTTAACCATGTGAGAAAAACATTTAAATAATAGTAGGTTGGTTCCATCTGAGGACTTAGGAGTTTGAAAAATAATTTGTTTAATGTCTACAGGTTTTACTACAATGAATTTTATGACTTTACTTTTGGCTACTTAGACTCCATTTTTTTTACCTTTTACTTGGCGGAAGATTGCATAGTTTCGGTTGTCAAATTAATAATCTCATTTATGTGATGTAATATTGTATTTTCTTTATGATGTCTAAGAAATCATAAAAGTGATGTTATACCAAAAGACACAGACTGGCTGAATGGATAAAAGTGATGTTATTTCAACATTTTGAAAATAATTCAATTATTAACATTTTCTTCTGTTTACATACACAATTATAATGGTTCTTTGAATAATTCATTTAGTCCTTAATGATGATTTCCTGTAGTTCTATGAATAGTAACAATGCAACTGGAAACAATGAAGTAAGCATTCGATTATTCTCTGCATTGCTCAGACAATAAGTTTGTGGAAGGCATAAGCAATTCTAAATATGGTCATTTACATAGGAAAGATGGAGCAAATTAGAAATTATTAAAACCCAATTCCCTGTCCCCTCACAGCCTAATCATATGAATTGCTCCTCTTTCATAATATAAACTTATTTATCAATTTTAAATAATGTTTACACACACCTATAAATGCATGATTTAATTATTGCACTTCTTAAATGTCTGGTCAGTGTTAGAGCTGGGATTTTTTTTTCTTACTATATAATCATAATGTGTCAATATCTGAAAGCAAGAAATAAAAATAAACTCATTATATTAAAAGTGAGCATAAGGATGACTGCAGATATGAACTTCACGATTTCTTCCATGGTACCAAGAACTTATTGGGGACAAGTATGTGTGATTTTTAAAGTATAATAAACAATTGTCTAAAATAATAGAATGATTATTTAAAAGCCTGCATTGTTTATTGTTTCATTTGCTGCTGCTCAAATACTCTATTTTCGATTGAATGAAATAATCATATGATGTTAAGCACTTATCATGTGCAAGGCGTTGGAGGATAAAAAAATAAGTAATGTTTATAGTAACATTGTTCACATGTTCATAGTAACACTGAAGTCTTATGGGAAAAAAGCAGGCCAATAGTAGCAAACTATAATACATAGCAGAATTTTAAAATATTTATTGATTTCCAAAATCTGTGATGGAAGCATAGGGAAAAATAATTTATTCTGACATTAGGAAAATTTCCTGGAGGAGACAGTAATTGTTTTAAGTTTTTCAGGTGAATGATTTTAAGAACTGGAAAATGGGAAAGCAGATATTCTCAGACTTAAAGTCAAGCATAGGCAAAGATATGGAATAGGAAAAAGATTTCAGCAAGCAGAAATAACTGAAATATTGGAGAAAATGCTCCAGGGCAATGAATAATGAGGCTGGAAAAGCAGGTTGGGACAAAGTCACAGGGAGATTGGCATATCATCGAAAGGTTTCTCTTCTGTGTTCTCTTCTTCTTTCCTCACTGCACATAGCTATGTGCTCCGGAAAGAATGCCTGTAAGTCCAAGCTATGTAAAGGCACACTGGGTTCTCAAACGTAGCATAATTTGTAAGTGCCCAGGTAATATCCCACTGAATATATATCATAAGTTTCAAGTGTAGTTATACTTTTTCACTTTTGCGTCTTTTTTGAGTGTCTATGAAAATTGTCAAACTTCTTGGAAGAGTCAAAATGTAATTCATTATTAACAAATGCCTCAATAAATGAATAATAGCTTGAATGTCTAATAGACATCTCATATTAAGGTGTCAAATGCCAATCTAGTTCTCTTCTCTCCCAAATCTGCTTACCTAGTTACTACAGCAAAGCAGATAATGTCAGCTCCATTCTTCCATTTTTAAAATAAAAACCTTGGCATTGTCCTTGACTTCTTTAGTACATTTTCAACTCATATCCAAATTCTGTTGGCTCTACATTCAAAATCTCTAAAGATTCTTAATACTTCTCACCATCTCTACAGCTGCCATCCCTGGATTTTTTCCTTGGATTTTTTTTCCCATCTTCCTAAAAGACCTTCCTTCTACAAATGCATTTCAGTCATTCTCAACACATCACTAGAGCATTTTTTAAACATAGGTGAAAATGCTACACCTAGGCTCAAAATCCTGAAGAAGGTCTCTGATGGTTTTCTAACACCTCATCTAGGCCATGAGGCTTCCAGACTTTTGGTCAAACATTATTGTATGTGTGTCTGTGAGGGTGTTTCTAGATGAGATTAACATTTAAATTGGTAGACTAAGTAAAGCAGAATGCTCTCCCTAATGTGGGAGAGCAAGGTCCAATCAATTGAAGGCCTAAATAGGACTCAAGAGGAAATCCTCCTGCCTGACTATTTCAGTGGAGATGTTGGTATTTTTCAAGCTTTTGGACTAAACCTGAAAAATCAGCTTGCTTTGGTTCTCCAGCCTACAAGCTTTGAGACCAGAATTTACATCATTTGCTCTCTTGGTTCAAAGGACTTTGGATTCAGAATAGAACTATCCCATTGGCTCTCCTGGATTGTAGCTTGCCAACTGCAGGTCTTGGGACTTCTCCACCTCCATAATCACATGAAAATATTACGTATATATTCTGGTTTCTATTTTTCTGACTAATATAAATTTTGGGACTGAGAATGGTTCTAGAGGAACAGAATTTTAAGAGTGAATATTTTGAATTGGTTCTGGGATTTCTGGAATTGGGTCTCTAATCTGATTAGATTTAAAAGCACTAATGACTGTTTCCAGAAGTAGATAAAGCACTGATAGCCCATGGCTTGATCTAGCAATGGAGATATATAAAATGTTGCCACTGGATATACTAACCACTTATAATAAGCAAGAAGCTAGATGACCTTGTATATGATACTTTCAGCTGGCAAGGACAGAAGTTCACTGTCTTACTTCAAGGGTATATCAACAATCCAAAACGATGTCATAAAGTAGTTTGCAGGGAGGGTGAAGCGGCTGAGCTGTGGCAGATGGGAAAGAGTGAGAAACACACGGGGGGACTGCACCACAGCTCAGCATGTGCAGACTGAGACACTGGTTCACAGCTGAACAGGAGGTCTGGGAGCTGGAACTTGGGAACCGGAGAATTGGTTCAGGGAGAGAAATGTTGGCAGTGGGGAGATGGACTGAGAGGACAAGTGGGAAGAAATCCACAGTGGAGAGTGCCTACTGTGGAAAGCTGGGCGGCCACGGCAGTGGCTCAATACTGTTGACTCACAAGCGGGGGGAGGAGGCGCGGGTGTAGCCGTTCTCTCAGCGCTTGCCACGAACATAGGAAGAACACCCCTGGGCCTGGCTAATGCACTCAGGGATAACAAAGGCCCCTGCGTGGGGCTGGCCTACAGTGCCTGCAGCCGAGAGCCAAAAGTCTGCAGAGTGGCCCAGGTCTGGAGACATTCTGTTTACACCTGAGCCACCAGTGTCCCTCTGCAACAGGCATCGCCACGGCCGACTGAGCCGCTGTGACCCAGGCAGGGTACCCTGGCAGAGTCATAGCAGGGGGAAGAAGCCGCGGCTGGAGTTGCTCTCTTGGCCTGAGCTGCCCAAGCTGCCATGATGCAGGCAGGGTGCCACTGCTCACTCATGTCCAGGGGAAGGAGCCACTATTGTACCCTCTCTCCCCCAACACACAGGCACTTACAGACAAACAATAAAGGAAGCTCTGCTGGTTGCGGAGTAATACAAAATCCCAAGGTGGGTAGAAGGACACTTAGAGCTGAGACCCGAAGGAAACAGAAATATTATTATTAATTCTATTCATCTGGTCCATTCTGGGGTCAGTTCTAGTTATTTTTTTTTTTTAATTATGATCTTAGTTCTAAGAGATCCACATGTTTTATAACATATTTTTTATTCTATTATTTATTCTATTTTTATTTTTAGCCTTTTTATATATTTCTATTTCTAGCTAAGTTGTTTGTAGTGCTGACTGTATCTCTCCTACCTTCTTTTCCTCTCTATCTTTTATACATTTCTATTTCTTTTTCTTTCCATATTTCCAGTCACACTTCTGTTGCCCTGTCTTCTATCCTTTTTTGTTTTTTTATCTTAATATACTTATAAGCAATATTATCGCTCAGCTCTGTTTCCTTGCTTTATTCTCCAGATGACACACTGCTTTAGTTTTTATTATTAGGTTTTGTCTTTATCTTAGTTCTAAGTATAATTGTGTGATTTCATTCTGAGAATCTTCAGTCTGTCTGGTGGTACTCTCGCTCTTTATTATATTTCATCCTAGCTTTCAAAATCTCCCTGGATTTGTGCTTGTGTGTGTGGGTTTTTTTTGTTTGTTTGTTTTTTGTTTTGTTTTGAATTTCTGTTGGCTTTCTCTTTGATTGTCTGATGGTATACAGGGGTTCTTTTGTCAGGTCTTTCTAGTGCCTTGTGTTCTACTGGATTCACTATTTGTGTGTCTTATACATGTATATGTTTCCTTGACTTAGTATTTGTTTGACTCAACACTCTGCCATTAGTCTGGGACTTGGACAGTTTTCTTTAAACCCCTTTATTGCCAGGACAAGCAACCTCTAAAGTCTGGAATACTCCATCAGAAGTCAAGCAGGAGGCTCTGGGGAGGGAGAACTGAATCCAGGATGCTAGACTATTAGGGAGTCCTCAGACACAGGGAAGGTTAACTGCAGAGAACTCTCATAGAACCCTGTATCAGAGTCAAAGATGCGGCTTCGTCCGACTGTCTGCAACTGCCAGTGCTGAACACCTCACACCAAACTACAAACAAGACAGGAACACAAACCCACCCATCAGCACACAGACTACCGAAAGCCATATTAACCTCACAGATACCCTAAAACACTCCACCTGACACAGCCCTGCTCATCAGAGAGTAAAGACACAAAGCCACACACTGGAAAGCAGGCACCAGACACCACCACCAGGAAGCCTACTCAAGACACTGGACAAACTCCACCACAGGGGGCAGAAGGCAGAAACAAGAGGAATTACTACTAGGCAGCACAGGGAAAGGAGAAAGCAAATCCTACAAATTAGACAAAATGAGAAAACAAAGAAAGACCATGCAGGCAAAGGAGCAGGAAAAAAACCCAAAAGTCCAAATAAATGAAGAGGAAATAGGAAAATTGCCTGAAAAAGAATTCAGAGTAATGATAGTAAAGATGATACAAAATCTCAATAATAAAATACAGAAAATACAAGAAACAGTTAATAAGGACTCAGAAGAACTAAAGAGCAAACAAATAGTAATGGACACCAAAATAACCAAAATTAAAAATACTCTAGATGGTATAAACAGCAGAATACCTGAGGCAGAAGAACGAATAAGTGATTTGGAAGATAGAATGGGGGAAATAACTGACACAGAGCAGGAAAGAGAAAAAAGAATTAAAAGAATGGACGACAGTCTCAGAGACCTTGGTGACATTAAGCACACCAACATTCGAATCAGAGGCATCCCAGAAGAAGAAGAAAAAAAGAAAGAGTCTGAGAAAATATTTCAAGAGGTTATAGCAGAAAACTTCCCCAACATGGGAAAGGAAATAATTAATTAATTAAGTCCAAGAAGCAGAGAGAGTCCCATACAGAATAAACCCAAGGAGAAATACACCAAGGCACATATTAATCAAAATAATGAAAATTAAACACAAAGAAGAAATATTAAAAGCAGCAAGAGAAAAGCAACAAATAATATATAAGGGAAAACTCATAAGGATAAGAGCTGATCTTTGTGCAGAAACTCTGCAGGCCAGAAGGGAATGGCAGGATATACTGAAAGTTCTGAAAGAGAAAAACCTACAACCAAGAATACTCTACCCAGCAAGAATTGCATTCAGATTTGAGGGAGAAATCAAAAGCTTTCCAGACAAGCAAAAGTTAAGAGAATTCAGCACCACCAAACCAGTCTTACAACAAGTGCTAAAGGAACTTTTCTAAGTAGGAAACACAAGAGAAGGAAAAGACCTACAAATACAAACCCAAAACAGTTAAGAAAATGGCAATAGGAACACACATGTCAATAATCACCTTAAATGTAAATGGGTTAAATGCTCCAACCAAAAGACACAGACTGGCTGAATGGAGACAAAAACAAGACCCTTCTATATGCTGCCTACAATAAGCCCACTTGAGACCAAGGGACACATATAGACTGAAAGTAAAGGGATGGAAAAAGATATTCCATGCAAATGGAAGTCAAAAGAAAGCTGGAGTAGCAATACTCACATCAGACAAATTAGACTTTAAAGTAAAGACTATTACAAGAGACAAGGAAGGACACTACATAATGATCAAGGGATCCATCCAAGAAGAACATATAACAATGGTAAATATCCATGCACCCCACATAGGAGCAGCTCAATACATAAGACAAATGCTAACAGCCACAAAAGAGGAAATTGACAGTAACACAACAATAGTAGAAGACTTTAACACCCCACTTGCATCAATGGACAGATCATCCAAACAGAAAATAAATAAGGACACACAAGCTTTAAATGACACATTAGACCATCTCGACTTAATTGATATTTATATGACATTCATCCAAAAACTACAGAATACACTTTCTTCTCAAGTCCACACAGAAAATTTTCCAGGAGAGATCATACCTTGGGTCACAAATCAAACCTCAGTAAATATCAAGAAAATTGAAATCATATCAAGCATCTTTTCTGACCACAACGCCATGAAACTAGATATCAATTACAGGAAAAAAAACTGTAAAAAATACAATCACATGGAGACTAAATAATATGCTATTAAACAACCAAGAAATCACTAAAGAAATCAAAGAGGAAATCAAAAAATGTCTAGAAACAAATGACAATGAAAACACAACAACCCAAAACCTATGGGATGCTGCAAAAGCAGTTCTAAGAGGGATGTTTATAGCAATACAGTCCTGCCTCAAGCAGGAAGAAAAATATCAAATAAACAACCTTTCCTTACACCTAAAACAATTAGAGAAAGAAGAACAAAGAAATCCCAAAGTGAGCAGAAGGAAAGAAATCATAACGATCAGAGCAGAAATAAATGAAAAAGAAAGGAAGGAAACAATAGCAAAAATTAATAAAACTAATAGCTCGTTCTTTGAGAAGATAAACAAAGTTGATAAAGCATTAGCCAGACTCATCAGGAAAAAAAGGAAGAAGACACACAAATCAACAGAATTACAAATGAAAAAGGAGAAGTAACAACGGAATACACCACAGAAATACAAAAGATCATGAGAGACTACTACAAGCAACTATATGCCAATAAATTGGATAACCTGGAAGAAAAGGATAAATTCTTAAAAAAATACAATCTTCCAAGACTGAACCAGGAAGAAATAGAAAATATGAACAGACCAATCACAAGTACGGAAATTGAGGCTGTGATTAAAAATCTGCTAACACACAAAAGCCCAGGACCAGATGGCTTCACAGGCAAATCCTATCAAACATTTCGAGAAGAGCTAACACCTATCCTTCTCAAACCCTTCCAAAATATAGCAGAAGGAGGAACACTCCCAAACTCATTCTACGAGGCCACCATCACCCTGATACCAAAACCAGGCAAAGATGTCACAGAAAAAGAACATTACAGGCCAATATCACTGATGAAAATAGATGGAAAAATTCTCAACAAAATACTAGCTAACAGAATCCAATAGCACATTAAAAAGATCATACACCATGATCAAGTGGGGTTTAACCCTGGGATGCAAGGATTCTTCAATATATGCAAATCAATCAATGTGATACATCATATCAACAAACTGAAGGATAAAAACCATACGATCATCTCAATAGATGTGGAAAAAAGCTTTTGACAAAATTCAACATCCATTTATGATAAAAACTCTCCAGAAAATGGGCATAGAAGGAAATTACCTCAACATAATAAAAGCCATATATGAGAAACCAAAAGCCAACATCGTTCTGAATGGTGAAAAACTGAAGCATTCCTCCTAAGATAAGGAACGATACAAGGGTGCCCACTCTCACCATTATTATTCAAAATAGTTTTGGAAGTTTTAGCCACAGCCATCAGAGAAGAAAAGGAAATCAAAGGAATCCAAATTGGAAAAGAAGAAGTAAAATTGTCACTCTTTGCAGATGATATGATATTATACATAGAAAACCCTAAAGACTCTGTGAGAAAACTGCTAGCAACAGCTGATGAATTTAGTAAAGCAGAAGGATACAAAATTAATGCACAGAAATCTCTTGCATTCCTATACGCTAACAATGGAAGAGCAGAAAGAGAAATTAAGGAAACTCTCCCATTCACCATTACAACCAAAAGAATAAAATACCTAGGAATAAACCTGCCTAAGGAGGCAAAAGACCTGTATGCAGAAAACTATAAGACACTGATGAAAGAAATCAAAGGCGACACAAACAGATGGAGGGACATACCATGTTCTTGGAGTGGACGAATCAACATTGTGAAAATGACTTTCCTACCCAAAGCAATTTACAGATTCAACACATCCTTATCAAATTACTAACGGCATTTTTCACAGAACTAGAACAAGAAATCTTACGATTTCTATGGAAATACAAAAGACCCCGAATAGCCAAAGCAATCTTTTTTTTTTTTAAACTGGTATTAAATTTATTTACTATCTTTAATAATTCTATTATTTGTAAATCCTTCCACAAAAGGGCATTACAGTTCTTCAGTTTATTGCAAACAAATCTTTAAAAAAAAGTCAGCCCTGCTGTTGAAGCTATAATACAAAGTTTTTAATTATTAGCACTATACTAAAAAGCACAATGGAGAACAGCCTATTTAAATAAAATGATGGTAATATTTCACTGGGGGATATATCCAACAGATTTTTTCTCTCTGAACGTCTATATTCAATGGTAGTGTTTTACAGGCAAATTTTAAACAAATGCAAATTTTTAAAAAATAATGAAAGCCATGTTTTGCTCTGGAATACTATTATACACATACCATACAGGTTGTTTTATAGCAGATACTAGTCTGCCACATTTCAGATGGCAAAATGCTAAGCAGTAAGTTTGGTATTGTCCAGGTAGTTGTTTCTTGTCATCCTGGAGAATCTGTCAGTGGGTAATGTTGAGACCATCTTGTCACCACCATTTCTCTCCTCAGAGGTGACTCCACCGTGATAGAACATTCACATCCTTAAGACGCAAGGCCTAGCAAAAAGTCTCCCACAAATCCACTGGATATCACAATGTTCTGCTTGACAAATTCTGTTGCTTCTTCTATTATATTGTTGATTTCAGGTGCTGCCTTATTTGCTCGAATCTTAATCTGTCTTTTTGCTTTGTTTACATCTTTTTCAACTCTCTTCCAGTCAATCTGCACATAGCCACTGTGACTGGCAATCTGAAGGAGAAGAAAGCCACCACCTACTGCAGTTGCTGCAAGTTTTCCAACTTTCTGAAACAAAAATCCTGCACACCAGCCACTCACTCCACCCATTACAATCTGGGTGGCTACTGAGTATTTTTCTACCATAGGTCCGGAACTGTGGCCAAACACTCGATTCCACCAGTGGTGTCTTCTTGCATACTCAGTTAAATCCAACACTTCGTAAGAATCATCATCACTTTCATATTCTTGGGGAGGGGGGTTCCGGGTCGCCATGATACCACCGGCGGCCTGTAATGAAGGTGGTCCCAACCCGCCTGCCTCTTCCAGCTTCTTTTTCCAAAGCAATCTTGAGAAGGAAAGATGGAGTTGGCGCAATTAGGCTTCCTGACGTCAAACTATACTAGAAGGCCACAGTGATCAAGACAGTATGGTACTGGCACAAAAACAGAAAGGAAGATCAATGGAACAGAATAGAGAACTCAGAGGTAAGCCCAAGCACATATGGGCACCTTATCTTTGAGAAAGGAGGCAAGGATATACAGACGGAAAAATGACAGCCTCTTCAATAAGTGGTGCTGGGAAAATTGGACAGCAACATGTAAAAGAATGAAATTTGAACACCTCCTAACACCATACACAAAAATAAATCCAAATGGATTAAAGACCTACATGTAAGGCCAGACAGTATAAAACTCCTAGAGGAAAACATAGGCAGAACACTCTATAACATACATCAAAGCAAGATCCTTTTTGACCCACCTCTTAGAATGCTGAAACCAGCTCGGCGACTCGAGGTGAGTGACGGGTGCTGCAAGCTTAAAGAAAACACAGACACACATTTAAGAGAAAGATGGGACCGGGGGACTCAAGACATCTAGGATCAAGAGCCTCTCTGATTGATCCCACGTTGCTTTTATTGAGTTCTTGGCATAGCCTAAAGGTCTAACACTCCCAGTTTAGTCCCACAAACAAGGTTATCTTTGAAGTAAACAAAGGCCTCACATGACTGGGGCAATGATCTTTGTTTGCCTCCTGGGTCCGATTTGAGCAGGGTGTGGATCTGAGCTGGGCGTGGATTCGAGCTGGGTGTGGAGAGCAAAGCAGCCCTGGGGGCAGGAGAACTTTCTCAGAAGGATTAAGGGTCTGTGCCCCACCCCTGTTGGCCCCTCTGCGACTGTGCCTGTCTTAGGTTGTTCCTCCCCTGAGGAATCTTACCCGTCTCTGGCTAACCAGCCATCCTCCAGGGCCAAACAGGGTGATATGAGGTGTGCAAGTGAGAAAGGCGCTGTGCCCCCAGAGAGGGTCAATATTCTGTTTCCACAGTAGCCTGTGCCCCCATGGTCTCCACGCCCAGCACCATTAGTTCCTCCACTGCTCAAGCAGGACATTCTGCATCCAATCACTCGGCCCACATACTTTAATTACTTTTAGTAACATTTTCAAGGTTTCAGAAAGACTTCTGAATGTTTTCCCACACTAGAATAATGGAAATAAAATCAAGAATAAACATATGGAACCTAATGAAACTTAAAAGCTTTTGCACAGCGACAGAAATCATAAACAAGACAAGAAGACAACCCTCAGAATGGGAGAAAATACTTGCCAATGAAACAAAGGACAAAGAATTAATCTCCAAAATATACAAGCAGCTCATGCAGCTTAATACCAAAAAAACAAATAACCCAATCCAAAAATGGGTGGAAGACCTAAATAGACATTTCTCCAAAGAAGACATAGAGATGGCTAACAAGCACATGAAAAGATGCTCAACATCACTAATCATCAGAGAAATGCAAGTCAAAGCCACAATGAGGTATCACCTCAAATTGGTCAGAATGGCCATCATCAAAACATCTAGAAACCATAAATGCTGGATAGGCTGTGGAGAAAAGGGAACTCTCCAGCACTGTTGGTGGGAATGTAGGTTGGTACAGCCACTCTGGAAAACAGTATGGAGGTTCCTTAAAAAACTAAAAATGGAATTACCACATGACCCAGCAATCCCACTACTGGGCATATACCCAGAGAAAACCATAATCCATAAAGAAACATGTATCATAATGTTCACTGCAGCATAATAGCCAGGACATCAAAGCAATGTAAATGTTCATCGACAGATGAATGGATAAAGAAGATGTGGCATATATATACAATGGAATATTACTCAGCCATAAAAAGGAATGATATGGAGCTATATGTAATGAGGTGGATAGACCTAGAGTCTGTCATACAGAGTGAAGTAAGCCAGAAAGAGAAAAACAAATATTGTATGCTAACTCATATATATGGAATATAAAAAGAAAAAAAAATGGTACTGATGAACCCAGGGACAGGGCAAGAATAAAGATGGAGATGCAGAGAATGGACTGGAGGGCACGGGGTTGGGGGGGGCGGGGGGCGAAGGGGAAGCTGGGACGAAGTGAGAGAGTAGCATAGACATATATATACACTACCAAGTGTAAAATAGATAGCCAGTGAAAAGTTGCTGTATAACAAAGGGAGATCAACTCGATGATGGGTGATGCCTTAGGGGGCCAGGACAGGGAGAGTGGGAGGGAGTCACGGGAGGGAGTCGTGGCAGGGAGGGGATATGGGGATATATGTATAAATACAGCTGATTCACTCTGGTGTACCTCAGAAGCTGGCACAAGAGTGTAAAGCAATTATTTTCCAATAAAGAGCTTGAAAAAATAAAAAAGTAGTTTGCAGGGAGTTTCCCTTCTACAAGATACCACAAAGTTCTACTACACTGATATTATACTGATTGGACCTAGTGAGCAAGAAGTAAAAACTACACTAGACTATTTGGTAAGAAATGTTAATGCCAGAGGATGGAACTTAAATCTGACAAAAGTTTCGGGGATCTTCTACCTTGATGAAATTTTAAGGGTCTAGTAACCTGGAGCATATTGAGATATCCCTTCTGATATAAAGGATAAGTTGTTGTATCTGGCCCCTTTTACAACTAAAAAACAAGCTCAATGCATAGTGGGCCTCTCTGGACTTTTGAAAGAATGTTCCTTACTTGGGTCTATTTCTCTGGCCTATTTATTGAGGGGTTTGGAAAGCTGCTAGTTTTGAGTGGAACCCAGAAGAAGAAAAGGCTTGGGAATAGGTCCAGGCTGTTGTACAAGCTGATCTGCAACTTGGGCCATGTAATCCAACTGATCCGATTGTGCCTGAAATTTTAGAAGCCGATAAGGATGCTGTTTGGAGCCTATGGCAGGTTCTTATATGTGAATCACTGTGCTGACACTTAGGAAATTGAAACCAAGCCCTGCTCTCCTCCACAAATAAATTATCTTCTTTTGAGAATCAGCTCTTGACCTATACTGGGCCTTAGTAAAGGCTGAACACCCAGCCATGGGCCACCAAGTTCCCATGTGACCTGAGTGTCCCATCATGAACTGGGTGTTATCTGACTTGCTAAGCCATAAAGTTAGATGTGCACAGCAATACTCTATCATCAAAGGTGAGTGGTATATACATGATTGTGCCCTAATAGGACCTAAAAGCATAGGTTAGTTATGTGAGGAAGTGACATAAACGCCTACAGTCTCGAACCCTACTACAGTGCCTTCTCCACTCAACTGGCACATATGGCACCATGGGGAGTTCCCTAGGATCAGCTGATAGGAAAGAAAAGACAGGCATGGTTTACACATGATTTTGCACAATATACAGATACCACCAGAAAGTAGACACCTGCATTGCTATAGCCCCTTTCTGGGACATCGATAAAGAACAATGGTGAAGAGAAATCTTACTAGTGGTCAAAACTTCAAGCAGTGCACCTGGTTTTTTGCCTGGAAAGAGAAATGACCACATGTGTGATTATGTACCAATTCTTGTGTTGTGGAGAAAAGTTTGACTGAATGCTCAGGGACTTGGATGAAGCGATTGCAAAATTGGTGACAACAAAGTTTAGGGAAAAAGTATGCGGATAAACCCTACTGAATGGGCAAAAAGCATGAAGATATTCATGTTCCATGTGAACATTTGCCAAAAGTTAACCAAGAAGAGGAAGATTTTAATAACCAAGTAGATAGGATGACCTGTTTTATGGATATCAGTCAGCCTCTCTCCCCAGCCACCTCTATCATTGTCTAATGGGTTCATTGACAAACTGGCCATGGTGGTAGGAACAGAGAAAATGCATGGACTCAGCAACATGGACCTCTACTCACCAAGGACAACCTGGCTGTAGCTATTGCTGAGTGATCACCTTACCAGCAGCGGAGATCAACATTTGAATTTTGATGTGGCAACATTGCTCAGGGTCATCCACCAGTGTGAGGTATGTAGAAACAAAGACAATATCAGGTTTTCCTGAATTTCGAAACATAAGAGGGAAAGGAAGATGGATAAGAGCTGATTAAGAATCAAATGTGTGTATAAAGACAAGTTATTTTAGCATAACTCGTTTTCTCTTTCTTCAGTAGTGCTTACTTGTCCTTAGCAAATAGCCAAAGGCCTCTTAAAACATGATTTTAATTTGTCGTTAACCCAAGAGGTCTACAAAATAAAGTCATGTTCTAGAAGCCAACTTGGAACACAAACTTCATTATCAAGTTTTCCCTAAAGCTGCCTAGGCTTGGCTCTGGTACATTGTGGTCCATAAAGGAGAAAAATATAATTGTTTGAAAATAGGTGAAGAGTAAACTCATTTTTGGCAATGTGGCAAGTAAACATTTTGAAAAGCTCTAACACTGCAAAATATCGAAAATACAAAATGTTGTATACGTTTCCATATGCTTAAAGTAAAGGACATTGCCAAGCTCATGAGGGATTAGGTGAGATCCCAGTGGCCCACAGAAAATATATATACAGAATTTAAAGTGGAAAGTAGAAACTGGAAGGCTAATGTCTGTTTCAGGGACCAGGATATTTAAAGATATGGGTCTCAGGCCAAAGTCAGGGTGGAGATGGATGAACAGGACTGACATCTATACCCTTTATAAAACATTAATCCTGAGGGGACTCACACACCTTCAGTCAAGGATGAAATGAAAAACAAGGTCCACTGAGGTGGGGAGAGACAATGAATAAACTGTTGCTCTCCTCTCTAAACTGGGTAGAGAATGAAAGACTGTAGAAACTCTAAGAATTTCTGCTGGAATGTATAACCCAGATCTTCCCCCAACTGAGGCTGAGGTTTGGATATTTGTTGACTGTATCATAAGTGAGAACAGATGCAAATTCATATCCTCCCTGGATGCCCTACACTCAGACTTCTGAGGATTTCTACAGATTAATCTCAACTAAATGCTAATTACAATGTAAAAATTACAAAAAAACACAAAATAAAACAAACTATTTTAGGAGGGCTGAGAGTAGGATGAAGTGAGTGAAGCACTGATCATGGGTACAAAATTTAAAAGGGCACCAATAATCTCGTAGTCAAGACAAATAGTACTTCAATTCCTTATTTTAACAAATCAAAATCAATGCTCAAATCTATGATAAACAAAATACCAAAATTTTAGCAAAGGAAGGATCTACTCTAGATGGATTAGGGTGAGACAAATGAGGTGGCCTGTATGAGTTCAAGGTCAGATCTTGTCTTTGTTTAAACTTTTGATATTTGTTTATCATGGATTTTCTGCAAAAATTTTGATTTTAAAAATTATATTAACATAGTATTTATTTTGATTACTGATTATTTTGGCCACTTATATTTGGCACATAATATGAGTGACTCACGCACTTAACCCTATTCCTCACCCTGTATCCCTGTAAGAATCAGCAGAAAAAAGAAATAACACACTTACCTCCTAAGATTTAATATATTGAAATATCAACATCAGTATATAAAATAGCTATGTGTATAATATATAAACAAAAGTTGAAACTATTAATGATCGAGACAAAAGCTTATTTTAAATGACTATGAAAATTAAAATCCCATTTAAAGATATTTTATATATATATATAAAATAAGCAAATGTGAAATTAAAATTTATTGCATGAGTTAATCTGCAGAGTAGACAACATTGAAAAAAGAATTAGTGAACTGGATATTGGACTTGAAGTTTACAGAAAAGAGATTAAAATATATAGAAGGCATAATGAGGACTAATATTCCTCTCATCACAGTTCAAGGAAAAGCCAAAAGTGAGAATGGAGAGGAAATATTTTTTAAAATAATAGCTAAGAAATTTTCAGAATTGACAAAAGACATGAAGCCTAAAATTCGAAAAATATATATTCCTAATATCACTTACATATACACAATGAGTATTAAAAAAATTCATCTACAAACAAAACAAAAACCATATAATTCAACTTAGAATAAACTTCCCAGCAGCAATGAGAGGCAAAATGAGTGGAAGAATATGTTTAAAATGCTGAGAGAAATGAATCATCAATTTTCAGTTATGTAACTAGCAAACTCTCTTTCAAGAATGAGAACAAGAACAAGATAAATACTGAGCAAATTTACCATCAACAGACTCTCCCTAAACATATATATATATTACATTATATATTTTATATATACATATATTTGCCAAAACTAGATTACGGTAAAATTTCAAGAAGAACCACCAAAAACTTAAAAACAGAAAGTATACATTTAAAATTTTGTAGGGAAAAATTTAGGGAACAAACTTATTTTAAAATAACAATAGAAGAGGGAAGAAATAAAATATCAGAATATAATTTTACAGAAATTGTTTATCAAATTTTCAAGTAACAGATGCACGAATTGTATGAAGCACAGAAAAATTAAAAACACTAATTTTAAAAGGCATTTTACTTGGTACAGATGAACCCAGTGACAGGGCAAGAATAAAGATGCAGATGTAGAGAATGGACTTGAGGACACAGGGCGGGGGGGGGGAGGTGAAGGGGAAGCAGAGAGGAAGTGAGAGAGTAGCACTGACATATATACACTACCAAATGTAAAATAGATAGCTAGTGGGAAGCTGCTGCATAACACAGGGAGATCAACTTGATGATGGGTGATGAATTAGAGGGCTTGGATAGGGAAGGTGGGAAGGAGTCGCGGGATGGAGGAGATATGGGAACATATGTATAAATACAGCTGATTCACTTTGTTACACAGCAAACTGACACAAAAATGTAAAGCAATTATACTCCAATAAAGAGCTTTAAAAAAAAGTACCTTGCAAAATGCAATTTAAAAAAAGGCATTTTACTAACACCAGACCAAAAAATATATATTTAATAAAAAAAGTCAACTCACACTCATGACCATGAATACAAAGCATTTAAACAATGCACCGGAAATTGTAATCATGTTGTATTTTAAAATCTAAGCTAAATTAGTTTTATCTCCTATTTACAAGTTTGGATTAACATTAATAAAGCTATTAATATTTTTCTCCTATAAAGTGATTAAAGAGAAAGAAAATATGATCAAGTGAATAAAAATAGACAAGGTAATATATTCCATGGAATATTTTTTGTTTTTTTTTTACCAATAGCAATGAACAAGAATATTTATACCAGGATTGTTTGTAGTAGCAAGAAACTAATAACAGCCAAAAAGTCCCCAAAAGAAAAGAATGGGCAAAGCAATTACATATTGATATTAATACATTAGAATTAATTACAGGAGTATTAACGAACGAGCCATGGTCAATCAAATCAAAATACATCAATCTCAGAAATATACGTGGCTTAGCAATAACATTGAAAAAAACCACGTCTGGTATGGCATCAATTACATAAAAACAAAATTATACAAAACTAAGGGTATATGTATACGTATGTAACAAAACTACTGTCAACCATCATTGTTTAAAATTCTGTATGTGTGATTTGCTTACTTGCTAAAATGCATTTGTAATCCCCAAATCTATAGTCAGACATGCTCAGAACAGTGAAAATTCGAGTCTGAGGTGCATGTTCCCAGTTGAGGGCTCACAGAGCAAGGTGTTCTGCCCTTTTTTTTTCAGCTCTCACAGAGATGCCCAGAGGATGGAGAGGGCTGTGTACTGCAGAGCAAACAGCTCTGCCTCTGGGGCTGAAGGTGGACAGCCCCAGAAGACAGGGACTGAATCCCAACTCTGCCATCTGTTAGTGGGGAGTCCTCAAGCAAGTCACTTAACCATTCTGAATCTTGTTTCCTCTTTTGTAAAATAAGAAAAATCAAATCTACCAGGATGAGCTGTTTTACAATTTAAAACTGTAATCTACGTAAGATATGTGTGTACACGTGTGTGTGTTCATATTTCCCTTAGGAGCAATGGTTCAGTATTTGCTAATTCAGTGTTCACCTCAACTTTGTGCAGCATAAACAGCATGAATAAGGAGAATCAACTGATAAGGAAAACCAAGGAAATAATATACATGAACAGTAATTCTTTCCACAGAACAGGGAGAGGTGATATGGGAGCCTGGGAAAGAAAAACACAACTGAAAGTCTCACAGAGGGAATTGTAACTGTATTGGTAATGCTCTGCTGGATAATTCAGATGTTGGGGCCTCAATTGCTCATTTTATTATTGGTTTACTATTTATGGCATATGACATTTATATAACATAAAATTATATTTATGAGATACTTGATAATAATAAAATTATTTTAAAAGATCAATCTGCCTTTGTTTAGCGCTAGGGTCAGCTAACTATGGTCCGTGGGTATAGCCACAACCAAGCTTGATTTAGAGCAGGAATAGTCAAACTCTGGCTCGTAAACCAAATCCACCTGTTTTTACAAAATTTTATTAGCGCATAGCCTGCCCATTTTATGTATTTTCTGTGGTTGCTTTTGAGCTATAAGAGCAGAATTAAGTAGTTGCAACAGGCACCTCACAAAGCCTAAAGTACGTATCATTTGGCCCTTTACCAAACATTCTGCTAAACCCTAATTCAGAGCAACATCTTAATACACACACTAATTGGTAAGAACAGCTCAGAAGCCATGGCCAAAATGAACTACAGAGAAAAATCTAGAAGAAAATTTTTTCTACATGATAAAGTGACATAAGCTTTTAAGATTCTGAGACATCCATAAAGCAGCAGGTGTGGGGGTCTAGAGCAATGTGCCAGCAAACAAAACTGAAAATAAGCCAACAAGAAAACTTGCAAATATTAACTCATGGATTCCTCACGATTCCCATATAAGTCAACTGAAGCACAGATAGAGAAAATCACCCATGTTCACAATGTTAGGTGATTGAAGCTAGAATTCCATACAACCTGACTTCCCGTGTAAAACAATCCTCACTCACAATTAACATAATCTATTACTAAGGTGGTTCCCATGGTAAATCGTATGCTGTGAGAAAACTCTCATTATTTCAAAGCTTCTGTAAATTGTGTTATTTTGGAGAGTGAAGAAGGCAGTGACATATTCAGTATACCTCTTGGGAATATAAAGATTCAGTGAACTCAAGACTTTGGAATAAAGAGAAATTTAAGCCTCCTGCTCATCTGTGAAGTTATTAGGAGATACTGGGTTTCTAACCACATGTGATATGGAGATTTATTTAGTATTTAAAATATTAAAAGACAGGGTAAATTTGGCATACAAAGAGATTGACATCACCAAATTGGCTATTTTGGTTACTGTTTATAAATACAATAATTCTTTTTTGTTCTGCAATCAGTCAATTTACAAAAAATGAGGGTGTCATGGTGGAACCATATTTTATACCTGCTAGCCTTTCTTTAAAAGAGCCAGCAGAATGAACTTCACATGCTCTATAGCAAGCCATTGAATGCAAGGATCAACACAGTATGTGGCTTTCTGAAGGGGGAAGAAAGTTTTTGAATTCAAGTACTAACAATGAGGTAAGTAGCATGAATATTTCCCTGTGTTCTTGTATAAAATACTAGTACATTTATTCAAAAATAACTTTTTTATTGAAAATTATTGAAGATAATTTGCATATTAAAACATATTATTGAAGCAAATTGAGATAAATAATGTAATATATGTTATTTCACAAAACATGCAAATACAAGATCTTTTTAAAATTATTTTTCAGTTTAAATGTATGCTATATAAAATCAACTTTGCTCTACCACAAGTGAAAGTTCATGGGAAAGATTGTAAGTAATCAGGAGAAAAATCTTTTTTGATAATTTTATTTTCCTAGAGTCCATAGATCAAAAAAATATAGGCCATAGAGAGAATTGAGAATTAGGTTAAAAGCCTTCTGTGCCCCCAGATATAATTGATGTTGCACAGCAATTAAAAAAAATTACCTAGAATTCTTGTGTATAATGGCTTAATTTATTTTTATCATTATGCTTTTATGTGGAGCAACACATTTATCACACAGACTTGAAGAATTCTGATTTGCATTGAATGAAGCATATATATTACATTGACTCTTTTTTAAATTATCTGAAATTGGAAAACAAAAGCAACTGTTAGAGTCTTACACTTTGAAAATATTATTTTAGCAATATGACATCATTTAATGTTTTCATTTATATTCAATTAAGCTTTGATCTATGGTTTCTGAAAGATATAAAGTCAAAGCAATTTCCATAATTTGGACATTTTAATGTAATATATCTTGTTACTTACCACAGAGGTTGTCACATTTGTCATCTCATTAATTCCTACATCCTTATATAACCCTTTCAGGATTTCTTGCAGGCAAAGATCTTTTCTTTGTCCCTCACATTTCAGTGTATACTTTTCAGATTCCATTCACTACATCTGTGTCCGGAACCTCATTCCCTTTCTTGTTAGGGAAATGGGCCAATTACAGTCCTGGTTTCCCTACCCTACATTCTGTTCCCTGGGAAGCTTCTGGCTGTGAGTCCCTGCTTCAGTAAGCTAATGACCTGTATTCATCTGTTGGCCTCTCCAATTTGAAGGTAGCAATTTTACCTGTGTCCTCCCCTCTCTTACAGACTCCAGTAATTTTTCAGTCTGTTCTGCTTTTTTTTGCTTTTTTTAAGGTTATTTATTTATGTATGTATTTATGTATTTATTTATTTATTTTTGGCGACGCCACCCTGCTTGTAGGATTTTAATTCCCTGACCAGAGATTGAACCCCAGGCCCTCAGCAGTGAGAGTGTGGAGTCCTAACCTTTGGACCACCAAGGAATTCCCAGTTCGGCCTTTTACTTGCTGTTTGAAATGAGTCAGAAATCCCAAGTTTCTTACCTGTGGAAACTGAAATGGGAAGTCAAGGTCATTACTCTAAATTTTTTTAGTAAAAGAGGAAGAAATACAATTTCACCCCGGAGCATATAAGGATCAGATTGTGTCCATAGAAACTAACCATGAATAATCTCTTATGTTCTGCCCTAGGACTGAGTGTGTGTGTGTGTGAGTGTGTTTGGGGGGAAGTGGGGCAGTAAGGTGGGCAGGGCTCTTCACTCTTCAGACCTTGGAAGCAAGTCTAAAAGAAACCTCACAGCACAGTGTATGTCACATCTAAATTTGACTTAATAGTGTTTTGACTAGAACATGAAGGGGACATTTTTGAGACATTTTTAAAAAATGTTTATATTTTGGAGCTCTAATTCTTCAGCTTCTAAAACAGACAGATAAATTAACACAGAGCATGGTGAAAGAAAAATATCTCCAAAATTTCATGAAGAATTCCACTAAGTCTAATTAAGTTAATGGCCAAATTTTACTATTATTCCCAGGATAGTTTCTGGTAGAATGAACACTCTTCAAAAAATACTATAGGTTAAGGATTAATATTCCCAGCCTGTGAAGCTGTACAAATTGCTAATTCCCTCTATACCTTTGTCCTTCTCCTATTGCCAAGCTCTTTCTGTCTTCTATTAACATTCAAACTATTGCAACATTTGAATAGCTGCCGTTGTAAGAAAGAGTGATCTCATCTCGTTTGGCTTTACTTTTTCGTTTGACATTCACACTCAAACCAGTGAAATGTTGTTTCACCCTCTACTCTCAATATATCAATAGTCTCCTTGTTAAATCTAGTGGATTCTTCTCAGAACACTTCTTACCACTGCAGCATTTGATACTGAGGGCAATTTTCTTCGTATTTTGCATTCTTGAAATTTCTTTTTTGATTTCCATGACAAAACTCTTTCCAGGTATTTTCTTATCCTTCTGGTTGCTCTTTTATTCTTAGGTGAGCTATTCCCTGATCACAGATTCTAAATTTTGGTGTTTCATAGAAGCAGTGTCCTCTACTGGGGATAACTTCATTTCTCCCTATAGTATCTCAGTCATGCTGTGAGCTGTATCTATATATTCAAGATAGCCTTTTCCCTGTAGCTGTATACTCATCAGTAAACCTAAATTACCTTCTAAGTACCTACACATAGACATTCTATAAAATATTTGTTAGTTTTTCACTCAAGTTGTTGAAATCTAAGCTTATTATACGCCTAGAAAAGATCTATCTATTTTCCCCATCTCAGAAAATGGCGCTTTTAGCCTCCCCCTCCTCAACCCATCATAGACTCCTCAGTTGTACTTGTTCCTGTTGGTGTCAGTAAGGGCCCAGATTGCTTTTTGATTGAAAAGCAATCAAAGCAGAAATATACCAAATTTGCTAAAATCGCAAGCTCCATTTTCTAAAGCTTCAACCCCAAGAAAATGCGTTCTATATGCTCTAGTCTGGCACTACTCAGCAATGATGATGGTCAAACGAGTGAGGCTTCCTTCAAACATGATCACCCTGTTTGTTTTAAATAAGTATTACCTGTGCTCATGAAGACAAAATAAGCAGTACTACCCACAAAAGTCCTGGCCTTACAAGATGCCTATATCAGATACCTTTCTGGCCCATCTCAAATATCATATTTGATTTTAGCAGCAGCTGTGCCAGACACCTCTGTGCCATACTTGTTCAATCAATTCTCTGTATTATAGTCTTTCTGTTAAAATAACTGGTGTGATTTCTGTTTTCCTGCCTGAGCCTAACTGACCCAATCAGCAAAGATAAAGAATGAAGATACACACAAGATCTGGGATACAGGGTAGGATATGTGTATCTGTCTCCTCAGGACCCCTCTTACTTCTCACAGAGGCACATCCCAAGTGCAGAGGTCCTAGCAGTGTAGGTGGCATAGGGGGTCCATGGAGTAGAAGAGAATGAAGACAGGCTCATTCTTTGCCATGTATCTCTCACACTGGGGTGGGAGTTTGGGGGGGTGGTACATGTCAGCACACAAAGGTCCATGTTATTACAATATAATACAGTTCTTACTCTGCACAGTTAAATAATCAGGTTCAATTTCTTGTAGCTTTAATGGGCTTCTCTCCGAATATCTGTGTGTCAGACCTGGTCGTGACCCACCCCAGCCTGTGAGGTATGGTCCATTGTTTTCCTTCTAACCTGCTGCCTCCGCCTCTCAAAGAGTCTAGCGATAAAGCTTTATGACTATTCTTCAAGCATATAAAGGTTTTTCCTGCATTAGAGCTTTTACGCATGCAGTATTCTGTGCCCAAAGTCAACTCCTCTTCCACCCTGATACCTTCCACAGTGGTGATCTCTAACTTTTTTCTACCAGGATAACTCACACTTATTTTTCAGGAAACATTATTTCTTCAGGGAAGCTTTTCCTTCTCACTACTCTCTCCCACGAGTCTAGATTAATTCCTCTAGTTTACACTCTGCCACTTCATAGATGATCCAATCATGGGCATCACTGTCAAAAGCTCAGAAATAACAGAAGTAAAATCACTGAATCACAGAAGGAGCAATTAGTAAAAGTTTATTGTGCAAGCACCAAAAAGAGTTAGTGAACTGGGAGCACTCAAACCAAAATATGGAAATGAGGCTCAGGGGTGTATTTTTTTTATAATACAGCTATAGTGAGAAAGCAATGACTGTTTATTCTTCACAGTGATTGGTTATAATACTAGTTTTTTATTTAATGATCGGGAATTGGTCAGTGGTTACTCCATATCATCCTTGGAAAAGGGTTCAAGTTTGGCTTATGATATCCAGAGGTGTAAATAAGATATGACTCAGGTAAAATTAGTCTTGCATAATAAGCTAAATTAAGCTTTGTTTTAATGACTAAACTGATTTTGTCTGTTCAGAGAAGTTTCAAGGCTGGTCTTCATTTGTTTTTGATTTTGATGCCATATAGTTTTTGTTGGTTAATATTTTATTCCTGCCTTAATTTCAAGAATGTAAGCCTGATGAAAGCAGGCACTTATATTCATTTTATGCATTTCCATATCCCTGGAACTAAAGACAGTGCCTGATACATTATGGATATTTATTAAGATATTAGTTAATGGCTGAATAAATGGATAAATGATGATTGAATGTTACTGTCTGTATCAGTCCCATCCGATATACCTTTTCGTGATTTCAGAAATGCTGTATGTCTGAATTATCCAATATGGAAGACACACATGGTTATTGAACACTTAACATGGCTACTGACTAAAAAACTGAATTTTTAATTTAATTTGAATTAATGTAAATTTAATTTTAAATAACTACATGTGGATAGTTGCTAACATTTTGGACAGAGGTCTATGGGACAGAATCCATAAGGATGTTCAGTAAAAAATATGAATGAAAATATACGTATACAAGAGATAAATTTGGGGAAATCATAAATCTTAAACTGAGCTTTATATGTGGAAAAAAAAAATCAAGTTTTTTGAACAGAGAGCACAAGAACACAGAACATAAATAGCACTCTTGCCTAGAATATAACTCTTCTCTAAACACAGTAAAGCACAAGTTTCTTGTACTTAAACTAGAGACATAATGTGACCAATATTTGAAAGAAAATAAGTTATGTTCTACCTTTTCAGAAAAATATGGAAAGACTAAATCTCATTGAATGTGCATTTGTTTTGTGACTATGATCTAGCCTCAGTCTTTTATTATAGCTTTATGTTGTATCTATAGAATTCACACAAAAGAAAAATTTGGATAGTGTAATAATCATTACTTAAGCACCTTGCCTATGTTGGTCATATAGTGAATTGAGATAGCTTATTGATTGCATTATTAAAACCTACTTACATTTATGTTTTATGATTAAAATTTTGCACAGTTTGAATACTTTACACACGTTCATATATATTACATATGTTTTAGTCAACATTGTCTTAATTGATTTTTTTCCTCACAACAAATTTTTTTCATGACTGTATGTAAGCTTGCCCTTTTTATTTAATTTCTTGAATCATCCTTATTAGGATAATATATATCTGTCTTTTGCAACTGTATACTTACCACTTCATAGAGAGCATCAAAGGTTAAGAATGTATGGGACATTTTCAATACATATTTGTATATCCAACTAAATCATAAGCAAAGTTCGCATTTTTGTATAAATGTAAATGTATTCTTCTAAATTTGGACATATCCTACACTATATTTGTACTAACAGCTTTAAAAAAATATTTTGCTGACTTTAACTCTCTTGAGCCATACAAATGTTCCTAAGTTCTCTGAATGTTCTGTTCTGCTTGATTTAATTTTGTTTTTGTAAAAGCTAAACTCATATAATTCCATCTGAATTCAGAGTTGCTGTTTTAAAATTAAATCACATTTTCTAGATAATATTTATCCCAGATCTATATTTCCTCTGTCTTGGAAACAGTGTTGATTTTATTCACTTCTGATAAGGCAGTAGCACCTTGGCTAAAGATACTTTTGACTTTTTTTTTATTTTATTTTATTTATTTATTTATTATTTTTTGGGGGGTACGCCAAGTTCAATCAACTGTTTTTATACACATATCCCCATATTCCCTCCCTTCCTTGACTCTCCCTCCCTCGAGTCCCTCCCACCCTCCCCGCCCCAGTACTCTAAGGCATCTTCCATCCTCGAGTTGGACTCCCTTTGTTATACAACAACTTTCCACTGACTATCTACTTTACAGTTGGTAGTATATATATGTCTGTGCTACTCTCTCACTTTGTCTCAGCTTCCCCTTCCTGACTTATTTTTAATTTCAAGTCTTGTAGACACAAAACACTACCTCTAGTTCCTTCATACCATCCTCCTCATGCCAGAGATCTTCTCAAACACAACCCAATAAAAAATAAACCCTATTATATATGAAATGGCAAAACATTTTCTACTGAATACAGCATTCTAAAATTAGATCAATAATCTGAGAATCAGCTAGTGGCCTAATGATGCTCTTAACCATGCTCTTGGGTCCTACTTTTTTCTGAAGACAAATTTCTAGCTCTAGAAGAATAACATATACATTTTCAACAGTATAGAGAAGAGTGAAGAGGAAGTATTAGTACATCCCACCTTTCAGTTGTTCTGAATACCATCTCAGCTTGTCAGAGGGTACTTCATCATAACTCTCCTTATTCCCCACATGCACAAAAAATGCACATAAACAGTACCGAGATATTTTCTCAAGACCGGCAGGCAAGGAATACAACTCAGCAGTAAAGAGCCAACTCTACTATCTTTGCAGATATTCTCCCCCACATATCTTTAAATGTGTGAATCATCACACCAACAGGCCTTTCCCTTCCATAAGGATGTTTTCCTACATCACCCTCCATGAAATCTTTACCAACTGAGCACCATCTTCTGCCAGGGTCTATCTGTGCCCCACTTACCATGTGGGATTGTGCCCACTTCAACTGCCAAGGGGTGATGAGCCAGTTCCACCTTACCACCTGTGTTCTCAGACCATTCCCAGTGACTACTGCATGAGCCTTCAGACTGTGATGCAGGTCTCTCATCTGTGGAAGGAGAGAGGTAAGGAAGGATGATTAGATAAGAAAAATATTAGATTGCAGCATAGTTCCAAGAAAGGCGAGACAAGTCCAATGAGCAGTCCTTGGACGAAAGGTGCCTGGTGGAGAAATCTCACATCTTGCATGTATAGGCTTTCTTTATTACACTGACATGCTCAGTTATTGGCTGGGACGCCCAACAGCAAGCATGGCCTCAATGTAACCACTGTAGTAGAGTCAAAGAAACAGTACCTGGACCTGCCAGTCAAATATGTGCCTCCCAAACAGATCTGTGCATTTTCACAGCCTCCACATTACTCTACTTCCGTCTTTCCCAATCATTCCACAATATTTGAGGAGGTCACCTAGAACCTCCATTATACCCAGTGGTTATCTTCCGGTCCCTCTCTTACTTTACCATTCAGCCATACATTGAATAGTTGATGCTACTCAAGTCAGTCAGTTCACTGAAACACTCTCTCTTTGACTTCATTGACACCACCCTTTTCTGAAGGACCACTTTCCTCTCTTGTTGCTCAGTACATGTCTCATTTGTATGCCCATCCTCTTCTACTCAGCTACTAAATATTTTCAGTTTCCTAAACACAGGTTGATATCCCTTTTTCATCACACTCTGTATTCCTTCTATGGTTTACCTCATCTACGTTAAAGTTCTCAGTTTCTACTTATATGCAGGTGACTTTCAAGTTTATACCTCCAGCTTAGATATCTCCCCTGAACTTTAAACTCAGATGTCCAATCAGCCTGTGACATGTCATTGATGGTAAAACACACATCAAAACCAACAAATAAAAACTAAATTCATGGAGTTCACCCCCTTCAACCCCAGTAGGTTACTTCCTCCCAGATAACCTGTTACAACAAAGGGCATCACCATCCTTCTAGTAACATAAGCAATAAAATCTGAGTCATCCTTGTCACATTCCTCTTTCTCACACCCATATATCCATCTCAACTTTGTGATATTTACCACATAAATATCCTTAGAATCTATCTACATTCCTCTCCTCTTCACCTGGATAATGTCACTTAATTCATCAGACCTCAAAACAAATATGATTTTCTTACAAAAGTCTTCCCTAATGTCTTAAACTGGATGAACACTCTTTAGTGAATCTTCAAAATACTCTTTACATATTCAGTTTTAGATTGAATTTTATAATTAGTTGATCAATGTCTACCCTACTCTAACAAAATATCCATAAATTCAGATAACCTGTCAGTATTTTCCTCAAGTACCTAACATTTATTTTTAAAATATAACTGTCTGCTTATGATACTAAACCTGATCCTAAACAAGCAAAATATATTTATAAATATTCAATATTAAAAATCACTAAATTACATACACAAAAGTACAAACACATGACTGAAAAGCCAAATAACCTGCTTACTCTTAGTGCATATTAGAAAAACATCAAAATATTATGTTTTCATTATTCTGGATATTTTCTTTTTGTAAAAGATGGAAATTGTAAATAAACACAATAAAATTGTATGGATGAGACAAATGAGAAACTTAATTCAATACAACATAGAGGCATCAGTAATATTAAGTTGGTTAATTATTTTGTGTGGGGGGAGGGGAGAGAATTCATTATTTTTTAAAAAATTCTATTTAGTAATCCAATGAATATTTTGCCCTTGAATTTAACATTGAACTATACCTTAATAAGATCTAGAGCAACAGCTAGTTTCTCAAAGCTTATTACAAGCTAACTACAGTAAGAGTCTTTATGGCTGTCCTCAAACCCATCCATACCCTATAGTTGCATCATTGGATGCTAAGCTAGAGCTTCTCTGATATAAAAGACTTTTTATTAGAGATCCTTTCCACCTGGCTATGACACAAAATGCATATTTCCTCTGTCATTTCATTCCCTATTTGTCTCCTATTTATTGTGTAGGTGGCTAAGATTGTCTGAGCCGGTATTTGAGGGTGGAAATAGCTTCCTGAGTTATTTGAATCTGTAAAAGGATCAAAGATTTTTAAGAAATGATAAATCTAAATTCACACTTATAGAAGCATTAATCTACAGTGATGAAATAAGACATTTTTTCCCCAAATAGTCTCTCCCCTTTCTTTTAAATGAGAGCAGCACATCATTTTGTAATAGAGATGGGAAATACATGAGTAATAGCAAATACAATTTAACTGGATTTTTCATACTCCACCTGGAAATATGAAAGATTAGTCCTCATGGATGAGAAGGATTTGATAATACACATCTACAGGATTATTTAGTTTGTGAAGCCCCTAAACTCCTGAGTTAAAAAATTTATAACTATAACCATATTACATGAATGTACAAGGGTGAGTCAAAAATTATCCACACTCTGGTTATATTAAAACTTCTGTTGGCCACACTGTCTTATCAGTGCCTTCCATTCAAGGCTACTATCTCCCCAGTCACTGCCATGCAGGTGTGAATGTGTTACATCAGTTCATTTGTAACTGCAGTGCGAGCAAAAATGGATGCCCCACTTGTGATTTGCATGAAAGAAGAGCAGAGTGCAGTGATTCATTTTTTGTGGTCTGAGGGTGTGCACGTCCACATGCTTCTGCCCACACTGTCGACACTCTGCAAAAACTTCCCTTTGAGGTGTTAAAGCATCCTCCCTATACTCCTGATCTTGTTCTATTGGACTTTCACCTCTTTGGTCCCCTGAAAGCAACCCTACGAGGATGAAGATTCACTTCTGATGAAGAAGTGAAGAGAGAGGTGCATTCGTGGCTCACAGCTCAGCCTAAACCAATTTTAAATGAGGAAATATGAAAGCTTGTTGACAGATGGACAAAGTGTATTGAGAATCAAGGAGATTATGCCAAAAATGACGTATTTGTCTTTTCTAAAATTTAATTAAAATGAATTCTACAGCCAGAATGTGGATAATTTTTGACTCACCCTCATAACTAGATGAAAAGTAGTACATTCAATCTAAAGAGGTATTTGACATCATTTTGACAAAAACAGGCTGTTTGCCTGAATTCAAATTTATTTTACTGAGCTAAGTATGACAGGTTTTTTTTGTGTGTTGAGATCAACTGCAATGTATAATTAGAAAAAAGATTTCGTGGCAACCAGAAACTTACTTACATTTAATTCTATTTTATATCATGAATTGAAAATCGCTTCTGCACAGGATCTTACAGAGATAACTATAGTTCATCCTCCCTTCAGGAGATTACTTTTTTCATGACCAGAAATGATCTTTCTGCCAATGACTTAAATGAATTGTATTCAGTCCTTATTTACCTGACCATCCTGCAGTATATGATGCTGTTGACCTTTCCCTTCTAATTGAAAAACAGCCATAAGACTTTGCTTTCTATGAGCTGGCACTCCCTGATTCTCATTTGGCACTTTTGACCTCCATCAAAATTTGTTTTCCTTTCCTGGTCCTTTTATGTAGGTTTCCCTCAGGATTCTGTGATCTGTGCTCTGTTGCATCATCACTTTATGTGTTTGGCATGAGCAATCCAATTGACTGTGATGGTTCTAAGTAAATCTATGTATTTATGACTCTAAAAGCTTGTATCAATCAGGATCCTCTAGATAAACAGACTAAAAGAATTTGTATAGATATGTAGAAAGGTATATATTGTGAGGGATTGGCTCACACAATTATGAAAGCAGAGAAACCCCACAATCTACCTTCTGCAATCTGGACACCAGGAAAGCCTGCAGTGCAATTCTAGCCTAAACTAGAAAACTTGAGAACCAGGGGATCCAGTGATGTAAGTCCTAGTCCAAGTCTGAAGGTCTCAGAGCAAACAGTGCTGATGTACAAGAAGCACTTGCAAGACAAGATGGATGACCCAGCTCCAGAGAGTAAACAAAGTAGCCCTTCCACCATTTTGTTCTATTCAAGCCTTCAGTGGATTGGATGATTCCTCACATTGGTAAGGGAGATCTTTACTTAGTCTACCAATTTAAATGCTAATCTTTCCTAGAAACACCCTCAAATACACACACACCCAGAAATATGTCTTACCAGCTCTTATTGCTTAGCCCTGTCAAGCTGACACATAAAATTAACCATCACAAAGCCTAATACTATCTCAGTTATTGAAATTTTTACATTCATATATTCCACTACAGATGACACTGGTTGTATTTCAGGCCAACATAGGCAACACAGGCATAACTTGAAAATATATTTTCAGAATATAACTTACCTCCTAAAAATGTATTTTTATTGAGGTAGAATATAACTACTATAAAGTATACAAATCTTATGTATAAAGCTTGCTTAAATTTTGCTATGTACCTGATATAAATGCCTCAAAGATTAATATATAATAATTTTCCAGATGCCTGATTATGAATTTAGAATCCTAAAGCTTAAAGCCTCCTAAAGGATCTTCCCTACCTCTTTCCAGTCAGTACTCTTCAAGGTAACCATTACTTTGACTTCTGTCTACATATACTGGTTTTTCCTGATATTTTTAGACATGATATAAAAAGAATCCTATGATGTGTTCTTTTGGGTCTGGCTTCTTTTGTCCATTATTGGATCTGTGAGATGCACCCATAGTGTTTTCCATAGCAGTGCTTCATTCTTTTTTATTGCTGGGTAATGTTTCACTGTATAACTAGAACAGATTTTATGTAACCATTCTCCCATTGGTAGACATTTGGGTTATACATGAGTTATCAATTGCTGTGTAACAAGTTTTCCCAAAGCATAACCACTTAAAACACCCCAGTGAAATCCTGAGATGACTGAAGTCCTGGCTGACAGCCTGATGGCAAGCTCATGAGAGACATGAGACAATTGGCCAACCTTGTTTTGTCACTGGCTGTTGACTAAAGACTTCAGTTCCACAGATTTCTGTCATCATGTCATATAAATGTCTATTGATGGCTTTAATTTTTATCTGTTATTTCTTGTTAAGTGTTACACAAATATCTTCATTTCCTTTTTTAAATCAAAATCTTTTTTAAAAAATTGTTCTGTCCCCTGCTTGGTTCTTCTATAGCCTCCATTCCACTTTCTATCTTTCATGCTCAGTTACTTGAATTTATGAGGGCTCATCCTATAACTTTCATTAATTTATCACTTTCATTGTTACATTTTCTGTACAATAGATATAGATGCTAGTATATTAATTTTGAAAAAATAATAAATGGCTGTAAGACTGAAATGTTCAACTACTTGTGACAATGACCATGAAATATTTCTCCAACATATGCACACCTCATAATCAAGTAAATATGTGATTAAGTGTGAATAACAACTCAAGAATTCAGATTTTCTACCTTCCAATATCCAGGATCCCATGATAGACCAAGTTAATATAGTGTTTTAGTATAATTTCTAGTGTGTTAATATAGTTTCAGGCAGTATAATTTAAATAAAGCTCATAACTTTAGTTAATTTAATTACAAAGATGCACAGCTATTAATCTATTCAAAAGAGTAAAACTCCAAAAATTATTAGCTAGTCAATGCTATTAACACAACGAAGCTCATTGTTTATTTTACTAGCATATCAGACATTTTAAACTTTATAAAATTTCTATTATACTCACTTTTCTTTTATACTGCTAAGGTCAAATTTGCCCATCTTCAGTATAGCATTTCCCGAAGAGAAATTTTAAAATTGAGAAAATTCAGTGTGTTGTTTCAGTAATATAACTGTGGCAATAGAAAAAAAAGTGACAATGACATTAGAGATTACCTGGCATAAAATGTATTATTTGTATCCAATTAGTATCAAACAAACAAAAGTTTACATAGTAGGATTTTCTATCCAGATAAAGTTTTAAGATATATTTTATATCTTATAACTGTCACACAGAAAAGAAAAAATATACATAAGCAGAAATTAAATTTCCAAATGTGAACCCTAGGGCCAAGTAAATTAAGAAAAACCTCAAAGATTATGATTGCCTTAATATAAAAACTGACATAATTTCTACTGGGGATAAAGAAAGATTTTCATTGTGCTTTTCACATAGGCAACATTTTACATATCCTTTTTCTTTTGTATTTTTAAAGAAGTTGATATTGTGAGTATACTTATAAAGAAAGAATGTCTTATCCAAATAACCACAGTATTTCTAAATATTTTAGTACTAATTACAATATTTTTTCTTACTCTCTAAGGGAACTCTTCTGTGACTGTCATATTAAAACTAGATTCAAGTTTGTTAAATTTCAAGAGGTTTTAAAAATTCAATATGATTGACAACAATGTGGCCTGAACGCTGGGTCGATGCTCAGACATTGTTTACCTGATTTTAGAGATTAATACTTATTCATTTTTAGAAATGCAAATAATGGATATTTAAATAATAAATAATGTCATCTAAGCCCAGGTGCTAAAGAACATCACCAAACTCCATTAGTAAAAGTCAGTATTACTGACTTTGAAATAGTTTTTTTAAATTCATAAACTTTGTATATTGAATGGCTCTCCTGACTTTTAATTCAAATAGTCACAGAACTTGTGTCATCTCTCAATCAATTGCTCTTAGCCAAAGCTTTTTTCTTGCAGAATGTTTGCTATGCTAAAGAAAATGTACTTCAGCTAATCAAATCTCTTTACCTTCTCTACTTTATTTCCATATTGGGAGAATCAGAAATATCAGTGAGAGAATTTTAGTGTATCATTGTGTGATGACAAGACTAATCCTTTTTCCCCATCAGATGAAGTAATTTTTATGAACAAAGTAGCTGGGTTACTAGCTCCATAAAATTTCATTATCAAATCAGATGTGGAAGAGACATTCAACAATATATGGTCTGATCTTTATTGTGCATATTGGGAAATTGAAGCCCAGAGATTTTAAGTGATTCATTTAAAGTCACAGTCAACCAGTAATAAAGCTGTAACTGGAATCCAGGGCCAAACTTTTCCTTTTTATAATTCTTTCAATACTTTTCCATTTAGTTACCTTTGGAAAATTCTTGCTTTATGGTCTTATTTCTTTTTCAATTGAGATATGTTACTAAATTTACATAAAGAAGAATCATAGAACTGTAATTCAGGATAAGTGGTGAAGAACACCTAGTACAGTTTTCAAAACATTCTTTTGGTTTTTCAGTTATTTCAACCAAACTTCCTCCAAAGTTATCTAAGTTTTTGAAGGGTTTTTTTTTTTTTGCTATACTAAAGAGTCTTTCCAACTTAGATAGGGGAACATTCTCCCATGGTGAAAATGTGAATTATTGCAATTACTTTGGTGTACAGCATGATAATCTAACTAAGTTTAAATAGTACTTCTAATTCTAGATGTTTATCAGGCCTGAAAAAGTATATAATAAAAGCTGGAAGTAGTTTACATATATGAGATTTATAAAATATAAGTAAAATAACATATCTATAAATAAAATAGTATATTTATAAAATATAAAGTAAATTATAAAATAACGTGGTACATTTGATAAATAGAATACCATACAATTATTAAAAACAAAGAAGCTGATCTAAGTGCCAATTGCAGAACATTAGATTTAAGTGGAAAAATACAAAGTGTAAAACATATAATCTTATTTAAAATTATAATGTGTGTGTATGTTGTGTAATGTATGTAGAAACTATATCCCTCTATCTACATAAAGATTTTCACAATGTTGGCAATGAGATTATCCTTATAATTCTCTCTGAATTAGGAAGAGGTTTGGGGACAGAGGAAGTGAGATTTAAATTTTGTTAGCAGTTGTAGGTTCACAGCAAAATGGAGCAGAAAGAACAAAGAGTACCCATATATTCCTGAGAATTAAATATTAACTTTAACATTTTTTAGGATGTCTAATTTATTTTTGTTATTATGTGTGTAAAGCTTCTTTCTTAAAATCTGGTTGAAAGATGAAAATCTTTAAAAATATGATTAATGAATATCAATTAAAATTTGACTAAAAGGTATACAATTAAAAAAGTACCAGCATCAATTAAGATGAAATCAATGCATGTATTCTGTTTTGTTTTCTTTATGTATGGTATTTAATTATTTTGGTTAAAAATTCACTACATTGTTGTCCTTATGTCCATTTGCTTTTCCCATTTATTTTTTACCTCATTACAATACTTAGGTGTCACACACACATGCACAAAACCCCCTGATTAAAAAAAGAAAAATGAAGCACATGTCACATAATTTCTCAGGGTGGTGGTGATTGTGGAGGTTAGGGGATGCATATATTAGAATTAAATAGCCCAGGGACTTCCCTGGTAGTGAAGAGGTTAAGAATATGCCTGACTGTGCAGGGGACACAGGTTTGAGCCCTGGTCCAGGAAGATCCCACATGCCATGGAGCAACTAAGCCTGTGAGCCACAACTACTGAGCCTGAGCTCTAGAGCCCATGAGCCACAACTACTGAGCCCATGTGCCACAACTACTGAAATCTTTGTGCCTAGAGCCTGTGCTCTGCAATGAGAAGCCACCGCAAGGAGAAGCCCCCACACCACAATGACAAGTAGCCTCTCCTCGCAGCAACTAGAGAGAGCCCACTTGCAGCACCGAAGACCCAATGCAGCCAACAAATAAATAAATGAATAAATACATTTATTTAAAAAAAAAGAAGAATTAAATAGCCCAATAACTATCATACTCAAGATGCAGGTTTGATATGAATTCCATTCAGCAGAGCTCGCTTCCAAACATAAACTGTTGCATTCATTTTTAAGATTCATTTCAAGTACCACCCTCTCAGTGATGTGTGACCCATTACTTGTGGACAAGCTGTATTCACTCCTCTCTAATTCTTGAGGTATTTATAATCTCTACCAAAATGTGCTACTTATCTGCAGTTTCTTGTTTTTTCTCTTGCTACTTGTCAGCTATGGCTTCAACCGTATTTGAAGTTATCTTCCTGAGTATAGAAATCAATTTTAGGACTCATTTCATTTTCCACAATATTCATTGTTAACATTACTATTTGACTTCCAAAATCTACTCTTGTTTTCTGAGAAGACCATCTTTATGTCCTCTTGCCCATCTTCCTGCTTCCCTGTAACCTACGATTATATGTAGTCCAAATGGGAGCTATACTTAACTTGCAAGCCCTTCTTCTCTGGTTATCAGAATATATTGAAAGGTGGTCCTTAGTCTCAATCTTTCGTTTCACTTCACTGACAAGTTTTCAGCGTGTAACTCCATCCATGCCAAGCAAAACCTCATCTAATATTTTTTAACTAAATTTGCTAAACATAGAAAAATGGTAACTGTGATGTTAGTGTTAATGAGAAAGGCATTTTGGGGGAATAACATCATTGATGAGAGACTCATAATAAGTAGAAAGAGAGGCTAATGATGACTATTCAGTTTTAGTCCCTGAAATTCTGAGAACTACCTTGGTTTCAGAATTCTACCTATGTAGTTTTCGACTGGCCTTCAACTCTTTGAATTGTCCCAGAACCTTTCAAAGTAACTTCTTTTATATTTCCTTATCTAGCTTAAATTAGATTTTTGTCCTTTTTTTTTTGCCAAATTTGTTCAGTAATGATGGTGCCTAATTCAGAACATACATTGCATGGCAACTAATGAATTTTCTTCACAGTTTTACTCTTGTATTCCTGATAAATAATGTCTTATGAAAGAACGTACACTCTTCAAATGCCATTAGAAAAACACTTGAAAATTATTGGTGCACAAATACAAGAGTAAGTTAAAAGCTATTGTCAAAGAAAAGTGTTTTGACAATTTTAGGAATTTTATTTGATGTTATACATAATCTTAATAAAGAAATTAATTGTAATACCCTGTTAACTAAAGTAGTATTCCCCTAGGTAATTTAAAATGTATTTTATCCACTATTAATCTATTAAAAAATCTTAGGCCTGAAAAGTCATATCAAATTATTTTTAGTTACACTCACTTGCCTCTTAAATTGAACAGTTTTCAACATTAGCATTACCAAATAACCTAATTCATCATCAAATTAAGAAAATTTTTTCTTTTCATTTTTGTCTTTTTCAAGGTCTTATAGCATGTCAATACATATATATGTAATATTATTCTTGCATAAAGGACAAACTTTATTGCATCTTCCTTTCCATCTAATAATATATTTGAATCAATACCATAGTGATTCCAAAATTTTCTAAGTGAATAAAACTGAATGTAGTACCTTTTGGACATTTTGAATATTTTCTTTAACATAAGAAAACACTGATACATTGTCTGATTTTCTCCAATAACATCTTTCTGAAATATGATATAAAATACAGACCACAATGGCTAATACTTTTGTAGTACTGATTTTGTTGTTTTGTTTTGTTTCTATAATTGATACAGAAGGTAGCATGGCAAGACATTTAATAATTTTGAATATAATTTTACATATTTTACTATGAAGAAATTCAAAGGGACCAATAATATTTTTTCGTACTTTGTTAAGGAATAAAATTTCTATTGCTTAATGTCTATTGCTCACATTGATTTTGTTTTATAAACTGACATTGAGATGTAAACTTTGTAAGTTTCTTTGTTAAGACAGAAATAGTCAAGATTAGAATCAGGTTAAATCAAAAAGACCATTTATTGTAGTACCCAGAGTCTACCTCTTTTTTTACCCCACATATCTAAAACCCAAGTGACTTGTCTTGTCTGTGGCATAGATTAGGACATTCCTAAACATCCTTAGGAAAGCAGACAAACAGATAAAAAGTGTAAATTGTAAAACCATACATAAGTGATGACAAAATATTATTATAAGAAAAGATCTCAAAGATTTTATGAACAGAAAAAGAGAATCACCCTATTTTCTTTCATTTAAATTGTGATCAATACTATTACAGTGTTTTGTCAATATTAAGGAACTGAATTGAAAAGAATAATTTATTTTTAAGCTGAGTTATTAATTTGAACATTCTTTAGCTTGTTTATATAATATTGTATTCTATCATATTTATTATAGGAAGGTATACATTTAAGTTAAACATTTTTAATAGAGATTACAGATTTCTTTACTCCCAAAATCATGACAGCTGAAGATTATATACTTGAAAGTATTCTGTGATCATATATTGTTTCTCTTGTGTTTGGTAAGGTTTGAAAATGAATAGTTAATGTGAGCACTTGAATAAAGTTAAATTTTAGAAATCTGTGGATAAAACCAATTAATGGCAGGCAAGTAGCTTGGGTAGTTTAATGATGTATCCTAATGGTCCAATTTTGTGATTTTGCACATCTTCTGAATACGTAACTATTTTGAATGACATCTTCCTAGTTCCAGCATGACAGGGGAAACAAAATGAGGCTATTTCGGTTGTAGCACAATTTTTCTTTTGCCAGAAAAGAGGAGAATAAGTTCTCCTGCTAGTATCATAAGCACAGTATGTGAAAATTTCATGATATTAATACAATTTAACATTCTGTATACATTCAAAGAATAGAAATAATGACACATTAGAGTCAAAATCCTAATGACAAGATTAATTTTTTATTAAAGATCATTTTATTTAATTCTATTTGATGAACAGAGGAAACATTGTTTTAGTTAAACATTTTTTGGTTAAACTAAGTATTAAATATAAATATAACATGGAACTTTATAAGGGTCTGCTTAATTGACTAAAAGAGACAAACATCTTTTTTCACATTCTTTTCTAAGATTCAAAACTTATGAAACTTGTAGGTTTGCTATAGAGCATTTGTTTTGTAATAGTTACATCTTTCTCACCACCACTGCAGAATCATAGATACGATAGGGATTTAGAAACAATTTAATACAATCTCAATGCAAATTTAAACATATATACACAAGAACTGCTTGATCAATATTAGCATAAATTGCCTCCTATTTTTAGATGAGTTGCATTGTTAAGAATATCTAATTGTTTGTAATTATATATTTATATTGACTATATATTTGTCTCCCTGTAAATAGTTTGTTGATCCTATTCTGTATATGTAAGGCAGAAGAAATTGAACCCTGTTACACATGAGATATCTTTAAATATTTTAAGAAAACAGTTTTGCTTTATTAGGTCTTTTACTTGGATAAAGTACAGTCTGTGGGTCAGACATGTTAGCATGACTAGGGAGCTTGACAAAAATGCAAAAAGATTCCATCTCAGTAATACTAATTAGAACCTGCATATCAAGATCTCTAGATGGTTTATATGCACCTTTTAGTTTGAGAACCACGGCCCTGAATTAATCTTCATATGTAAGTCAGAGTCTTTTGAACTTTCTAAATTCCAGTTATAACACACACACACACACACACACACACACTCCTTTTTAAAAAATTTTGTTTAGGTATAATTTTTATATGGTTAAAAGCACAGATCTGAAGTGTACAGTACAATCAATTTTGATAAATCTATATACCATGAAACCCAAGCTTCCATATTCAATATATAGAATGATTCCATCACCAGGTAAAGATCACCCACTTCTCAGGTGACCATTGAACTTATGTGTCACTAAAAGCTAGATTTGACTGTTATAAACTTCATATAAATATCATTCAGTATGCGCTAATTTTTTTTACCCAACATAATGTTTTTGATATTAATCCATGTTGCTGCACACATGAATAGTTTAGTTATTTCCATTGCTCAATGGTGTTTCTTTGTGTTAGTATGACACAATTTGTTTATGCATTCACTTGTTGATGGATACCTGGCTTTTTTTAGTTCTTGGCTATTTATGAATAAAGCTACTATAAATATTCTTGTGCAGCATCCTTTGTGAACATATGTTTTCATTTCTCTTAGGTAAATAACTAGGAATAGAATCACTGTGTCAGTGTAAATGTATGTTGCATTTTCCAATATATTTTATGAAAATATTCAAATATACAGCAAATTTGAAAACACTTTTCAGCGAACATTAATACTCACCAACTAGATTCTAACATTAATATTTTAAAATACTCATTTTATCACATATCTATCCACTTAGGTATGTTTCTATCCACGCATCAGTCTATTTAAATTTTTAATATGTTTCAAAGTAAATTGCAGACATTAATTCAGTTCTCCTTCAAAACTTCAGCGCACACATCACTAGAGTAAAACCTTTATTTATATTTTTTTCTTTTTGTATAAAATTTACTTAAAATTAAACATGTGTACACATTTTCTGTATTTTGACGTGTGCATCTATCTATGTAACCTGAATACTTGCAACATTAATATTGCTCCAGAAAATATTTTCATGCTTATTTCCAATCAAACCCCTTCAGCATCCTAGCTAATGCAACCACTCTTATGTGTTTTTCCCAGCATCAGTTAGTTTTTCTAGTTTTAGAAATTCACTTAAATGGAACCTTACAGTTGTGTAATTATATTGTGCCTGGCTTTATTCAGTTTCACTTCAGGATTCCTCTATATTGCCTTTGTCAGTGATTTGTTCCTTTTTATGGCTAATATTTTGTTATATGAATAAAATAGATTTTTAGTGATTTTGCTACTGATGGAAACCTAGGATTTCCAGTTTGGGGCTATTGTGAATAAAGTTACTAAGCCTTCCCATATACTAGTTTTTACACGAGCACATTTTTGTTTTTCCTGAGAATATATCTAGAATTCTTAAGTCACAGATACGTCTGTTTAGTTTTTTTAGAAACTGCTAGAACATTCTAAAGCAGTTGCAACGTTTACTTTCTCCAAAACAACTTGAGGGATGGGTTGTTCCACATCCTTACTAACATCTGGTGTTGTCAGTCTGCTTTATTTTTGTGTCTGATGTGAACACTGAGTTGAGGTTTAATTCCTTTCAAAATGAGTATCCAGTTTTTCCAGCACTATCTGTTGAAGAGACATTTTTTGTTTTTCATCTTCTGATTGTTTTGGCTCCTTTGCTGAAAATCAGTTGACCCCATAAATGCATGACTTTATCTTGGCTAATTGATAGGCATGTTAAAATTGTCACTGATAATGGCAACATTACAAACAACAACCACACTAATCATAGCAGAATATAAATATTTATTAGATGTTTCTTATTTAGTCTTCTTGTTATCTTTTTAATCCCCACAACTGGATGAAGTTGGTGCTTTTACCCTTATTTTATTAATAATTATAATGAGTTTTGGAAATTAACTTGCTCAATGTAACACATCTCAAGTTCTTCACTACTGTATTAATGACCTCAAGAATTTAGAAAAAGCAATAGAAATTTCTTTCCAATTGACAACAGTCTATAGGAAACAAAACATTAGGTACATTATCCAATTAGCTACGAATTCGCCCATTAGTTATTTTCCAAAAAAAAAAAAAACCTCAGTAAAAATTTTCAAACACTATCGATTTGAAATAATCTGCCCTTGTCTGATCTCATCAACATGAGAAAATAAAATATTACTCATAATTTAAGTTTCTGTAATGTGTAATATGATTTTGCATGATCTCATTTAATCCTCTTGACTCTTATGCATTGGTTTAAAGAAAGCACCTAGTCTTGGGATCTGAGCATTATTCTTCAAACACTGCAGACAATTTGTGATATGGAATATAATGAAGTTACAGTCATACAGGCATACCTTGGCCATATTGCAAGTTCGGTTCCAGCCCCCCCCAGTAAAGTGAATATTGAAATAAAGTGAGTCACACAAATGTTCTGGTTTCCTAGTGCATATAAGAGAAATGGTTACACTGTTCTGTAGTCTATTCAGTGTGCAATAGCATTATGTCTAGTACAAGTACGTACTTAAAGAATACTTTATTGCTAAAAAATGGTAGCCAACATCTGAGCCCTCAACAAGTTGTAACCTTTTTGCTGGTGGAAGGTCGATGTTCATGGCTGCTGAATAATCAGGGTTGTGGTTGCTGAAGGCTGGAGTGCCTGTGGCAGTTTCTTAAAATAAGACAACAAGGAAGTTTGCTGCGCTGATTGACTCCCTCTCACAAACAATTTCTCTGTAGCATGCAATACTGTTTGATAACATTTGACCCACAGTAGAATTTTTTCAAAACTGGAGTCAAACCTCTCAAGCCCTGCCACTGCTTTATCAGCTAAGTTTATACATCCTGCATCCCTAGTTGTCATTTCGACAGTGCTCACAGCACCTTCACCAAGTAGATTTCACCTCAAGAAACTACTTTCTTTGCTCAGCCATAAGAAGCAACTCTTCATCCATTCAGCTTCTATAATGAGATCACAGAAGTCAGTCACATCTTCATTCTCCACTTCTAATTCTAGTTCTCTTGCTATTTCCAGCACATCTGCAGTTACTCCCTCCACTGAAGTCTTGAATTCCTCAAAGTCATTTATGAGGTTTGGAATCAGCTTCTTCTAAACTCCTGTTAATGTTGATATTTTGACCTCTTTCCATAAGCCAAAAATGTTCTTAATGGCATATAGAATGGTGAATCCTTTCCAGAAGGTTTCAATTGACTTTGCCCAGATCCATCAGAGGAATCACTACCTAAGGCAGTTACAGCCTTACAAAATGTATTTCCTAAATAATAAGACTTGAAATGTGAAATGACTCCTTGATCCATGGGCTGAAGAATGGATGTTGTGTTAGCAGACATGAAAACAGCACTAATCTTACCATACGTCTCCATTGGAGCAGTTGGGTGACCAGATGCATTGTCAATTAGAAGCAATATTTGATAGGAATCTTTTTTCTGGGCAGTAGCTCTCAAGAGTGGGCTTAAAATATTTAGTAAACCATGTTGTAAACTGATGGGCTGTCATCAGGGCTTTGTTGTTCCACTTATGGAGCACAGGCAGTATATTTAGCATAATTCTGAAGGGCCCTAAGATTCCAAAATGGTAAATAAGCATTGGCTTCAACTTAAAGTCACTAGCTATGTTAACCCCTAACAAGAAAGTTAGCCTGTCCTTTGAAACTTTGAAGCCAGGCATTGATTTCTCCCCTTTAGTTATGAAAGTTCTACTGGTATCTTTTTCTAGTATCTTGTCTTGGTATCAAAGTTTTACTTGCTTTATAAAATAAATTTCACAGTATTACATTTTTTTTCAATAATGTGGAATAGTTTATATCTTAGGGAATATTTTTTCTTTACAGATTTAGACAAAATAATTATTAAAATTATCTAACCCTAAGGACTTACAAAGGAAATGCTGATACATTTGCAGTTTTCCTATGGTTATTGCTTAATTTTCTTCAATCATTTATAATTTCTCAGAAAAAAAGAAACGAGATGTTCAGAATGGTTTCTTTTTTTTTCTTTTTTTTTAGCTCTTTATTGGAATATATTTGCTTTACACTCTTGTACCAGTTTTTGAGGTACACCAAAGTGAATTAGCTGTATTTATACACATATCCCCATATCCCCTCCCTCCCGCAACTCCCTCCCGCCCTCCATGTCCTGGCCCTCTAAGGCATCTCCCATCATCAAGTTGATCTCCTTTTGTTATACAGCAACTTCTCACTAGCTATCTATTTTACAGTTGGTAGTGTAAATACGTCTGTGCTACTCTCTCACTTCATCCCACCTTCCCCTTCACACCCACCTCAGCCCTGTGTCCTCAAGTTCATTCTCTATTTCTGTATCTCCACTCTTGCCTGTCACTGGGTTCATCAGTAACATTTCTTCAGATTCCATATATATGAGTTAGCATACTGTATTTGTTTTTCTCTTTCTGACTTACTTCACTCTGTATGACAGACTCTAGGTTTATCCACTTCATGACATATAATTTAATTTCATTCCTTTTTATGGTTGAGTAATATTCATTGTATATATGTGCCACATTTTCTTCATGCATTCATCTGTTGATGGACATTTAGGTTGCTTCCATGTCCTGGCTATTGTAAATAGTGCTGCAATGAACATTATGGTACATGTTTCTTTTTGGATTATGGTTTTCTCTGGTATATGCCCAGTAGTGGGATTACTGGGTCATATGGTAGTTCCATTTTTAGTTTTTTAAGGAATCTCCAAACTGTTTTCCATAGTGGTTTACATTCCCACCAACAGTGCAGGAGGGCTCCCTTTTCTGCACACCCTCTCCAACATTTATTGTTTCTAGATTTTTTGATGATGGCCATTCTGAGTGGTGTGAGGTGATACCTCATTGTGGCTTTGACTTGCATTTCTCTAATGATTAGTGAGGGCTTTTTTTTTTTAATAAATTTATTTAATTAATTAATTTATTTTATTGGCTGTGTTCGGTCTTTGTTGCTGCACACGGGCTTTCTCTAGTTGAGTCAAGCAGGGGCTACTCTCCATTGTGGTGCGCAGGCTTCTCATTACAGTGGCCTCTCATTGCAGAGCACGGGCTCTAGGCACGTGGGCTTCAGTAGTTGCAGCACATAGGCTCAATAGTTGTGGCTCACAGGTTCTAGAGCACAGGCTCAATAGTTGTGGCGCACGGCCTTGGTTGCTCTGGGGCATGTGGTATCTTCCTGGGGCAGGGATCGAGCCCGTGTCCCCTGCATTGGCAGGTGGATTCTTACCCACTGTCCCACTTAGGAAGTCCCAGAATGGTTTCTTATTAAATTAATCCTTATCTTCTCTTTTTAAAAATCCCTTTTGACATTGCATTCCTTTGTATAATTTTATTGATTTGTTTTGATTTCAGTTTTATCTCATTTCAGTTATTTATTGATCACTTTATTTATTTACTTACTTATTTTAATGGTAAGATATGTTTGAAGTTTGCCTATTTTAACATAACAATTAAGACTTTTTAATGTTTTTTATTTCAATAACACTATTTTATTAATATCCCATAGGTTAGCATTTTTATGCTGTTCCTTTTAATTTTTATTTCAAATTTAGTTAACCATACATTTTGCATGGTTAATTATTTCATCTAAATTATTTTTACAAAGAATCTAGCATGCTTCTCTATTATTTCTGTTTGCTTGCCCTTTTCTTAATGCTGGATAATCTTTTTATGTTTATATGCCAAGTGCTGATTAAATATTCTGCAGGATTTTTTCTATTTCCATTTAGTTATTTTTAAATCTATGCTTAACTCAACCTAATCCATTTTAATATTACCATCTTTATTTTTTTTCTCATCTTTTTTTTTTATGGTCTTCTTTAATGGCCTCTTCCTGCTTTATAGACACCATTTCCCTTCCATGTATTTAAGACACTAAGCTGTATACATTTTCTTATTTTCTGTATTACATATTTTTTGTTATAAACTTCTCTAGTGCTTAGAATTGCTTTGCTTTTTCTTAGTGCTACATGATATTTTTTTAACTTGACTTATGTTAGCTCATTATGTGGATACACTTGAGTATGTATGTTGACATAATATATACTGAAGATATCTATTCTGACCCAGTCTTTCTAGCAGAGAATGTGAGGATTACCCTTACTCTATACTTAGTGTTAGTCAAATACCCTTTCTCAAATCAATAACTATGCAGATGTGGAAGGGAGCAGGTCCCAAAGCAATAACTGTCTCCATAGTTTCTTGATAGTATTGATAAATTTTTCTTCACTCTTTTCAAAAAGTGGTCATCATTCTGCCTTCTTTTGGCAAATTCATATTCATTTTTCAAGTGTCTTTTCTTGAATAATTCTTTGCCAACATTGATGAGGCACGCAGTTGTAATAGACCCCATCACAATTCTTTTGCACATTTTTTATATTACTCACTCATTTTTAAATAAAGAATTTATATATTTGTGAGTTCCCCAGATTGACTGTAGGCAATTTGAAGGGTAGGACCAATCCAGTTCAATAGGCAAGGTCCAGGAGCAAACAGAATGTAGGACTGACTTACACAGCAGATCACTTGTGTAGATGAGATTGAAGTAGGGGCAGGGGGTCCTGGAAAGATGTGTGTCAACCACAAATGATAAGTGTGGGAAAAAAATCTATTAGGAACAGAATAAGGAAAGAAACTGCACTGAGGTGCTATGAAAGATGAGTTAGGATTTAAAGGTCTAGTTATAGTCAATCTCCTACATGCCTGAAGGATATGGACTTGAAGCGCTGTATGAACCACTGTACTGAAATGCTCCTTGTTGTATAAACATTCTTAGTTCTGTAAACATAATTCTTTAAAACTACTTCTCTTCCTCTGTCACCTTTTCTCTTTCTTATTTTATTCTCTTGATTCGTATTTCATGTTCTGAGTATAAAACAGAATAGACAAAGGGCTTTGGGACATTGGCAAGAAAATGAGATCAGGTATTATCATTTTACCTTCATTCAATTACATTATGAATTGCTGCGCTGGAAGTAATAGAAACAGGTCTGCTATTTATAAATGCATATTTCATGAACATTACTTGTTAAAGTTAAATTGATTATTCACAACAATATTTAAAAATAATATTTTGACAGGAATTGCAAATGCACCACCTTGTGAACTGTGGAGAATATATTTTAGTTTTCATAACTATTTTAATGAGAATTATTATAATGGAGTTAACTCCTGGAAGAATTAGATGTGAAAACTTGCCAACACTGCATCAATCATAATTTTAACTTTAAGCCTGTAAAATTCTCTTTAAAATATATAACAATGAAACTTTTTTAGCTCTAGGGTTGAAAATGAACTCTGGCTGCTAAGTCATACAGCTTAAATTAAAAGCAAGATTTAACTATAATTAGCAAATTCCAGATTTGTTTCAAAGCTATTTTGCATGACTTAAAGAAAGAACTATTGTGTGGTGACTCTCTACACTCCCTTTTCTTCCCCAGATTGATTGCATAATTATCCTACTCTCCACTTGATTGAGTCCTTATAGTCACTGAGCAATCAAGTAGAAACTACCCAGCTATTTGCATTATGGGCTGTATTTAGAGGTAGAAATGCCAGGAAGCAATGGACAAAATAAACATTGTTACTAGAGAAATGAAGGGGAAAAGCAGCAAAGAAAAGAATATGCTATTTAAAAAATCATTTTGTATTCCCCTAGACCTTAATTAAAAATGGAAGGCAAGTTATTAAGTTTTATGGATTTCTTGTCATCATAATTTTTAATACTATTTATTATCATTCTAGATATTTCAAATAGGAAAAAAAAAGAATGACATATAATTCATGCTCCACATCACATGTTTCAGAAAGGGAAGAAAACACATAATCAAATACATTCAAAACAAAATGGCATGTCCTGGAATCAAAGAAGTCTGGCATGGGAATTACCGAATAGAGGTCAAGTAAATATGGCTATGGAGTTGGGCTGTAATCACATTAAAAGTGAAATAAAATTTAATGAGTAGAATGTGTTCAGTGGTTCACAGCATCCACAGCATGTAAGCTTTCAGAGGTAGTGATTAGAAAAATAACTCATTATTTTAAGGAAAAACTATAGGTGGCAACATGGGTTTCAGTTTCGTTTTTTTCTTTCTTTCTTTCTTTCTTTTTTTTTTTTTTTGGTTTTTGTTAGGTTAAAATTCCAGGATATTATCTCTAAAAAAAACTTTACACCTGCACGTACCTAAAGAATTAGCCAAGAAACAAGTGGGAGTAACAGCATTCCAAATAGAGGGAATAGTAGAGGTGGCCAGAAATGATGGGAGTATAGGCTTCATACTAACAATTTTTCATGCGTACACTAAAGGATTCTGCCCCACTATTTTTAGAAATCATTTTCCCATGGAGTTTATGTGATATAAAATTCAAATAATCTTCCTTATTATTGAATTAAATTATCGTTGTATGGAAAAAAGTGAAACACATTCATTCCCTGTAAAATAGGTTGCTCTTATAAGACATTTCTGCTTGGCTTTTAAAAATTATTTTAAAGTTGCAGTCTTTAAAAACCCTCTTTATTATGATTTTTAAATCACTATATTATAAAGTGATCAATTATCTTCTGGTTGTAACTAAAACAAAACAGGGAATTAGGATTTTTAAAGATAATTTACATTTAATGGCTTTATAACTACTAGAGACACATTATGACAATTATTCATCTTATTTAAGTACTGGCATACTCTACTTTGAAATTTACAACAAAAACAATAGTCTCATTAGAGGTTGGACTTTATGACATCATCTGTCCCACACCCAATCGCAGCTAGTAAACTCTTGCTGCTATAAACTGAAGACTTTAGAGTTAGACTTAGACATGATAAAATAAAAATCCTAGCCTGTGGTGCCCTTACTGGAAAATAAGTTCTTAACCACATAATTCTGTTTACTGTTTAACAGTGTGAGTTACAATCATCTTTTGTTCTAACTTCTATATGCATTCATCTCTGTTAAGAACATTGAGATTTAAAAATAACAGCTGTCTTACTCTCTTTTTTATACTTGTCTTGATTTCCTACTCTTTACATAGCCAAAAATAAATAGTATTTCATGTGATCCTTGTACATTCCTACTTTTATGTTTCCTTCCTATATTATGTAGGCAATATTCCAGGCCATTCTAAGGAAATTTGACTCACGGAAACTGTTAACCAGAGGCACGTTCAGTGTTTTCCAGTAATTAATGTTGGTCCCTGATTTCTGTTGGTTCTATCTATTTCAAAAAAATATCTCAAAGATAGTTGATTCTCATTATCTGCAGATTACGTAACTATGGATTTTCCTTCTTGCTAAAATTTATTTGCAAACACAAAATCAATGCTCATGGACTTTCAGACATGCACAAAGGGATGAAAAATTAGAGTCACCTGATGAGCATGCCCAGAGCTGAGGTCAAACAAGAACATGCTGTGCCTTCTTGTTTCGGGTCTCATCCTGTAAATGAGTGTTTTTTCACCATCTATTTAATGCCACAGTTTTTGCATTTTAGTACTCTTTTTCAGTGAATTTGCTGTTTAAACTGACCCCCAAGGTTAACGCTAAAGTGCTGGCGATTGTTTCTAAGCTCAGGAAGGCTGTGATGTGCCTTCTGGAGAAGATACAAGTGATAAGATGTATTAGGCATGAATTGTGCTATTTGAGTTCAATGTTAATGAATCAACAATATGCTACTTCCAGAGACAGGAAGAAGGAATTTACTGATCTTTATAGGAGAATGCTTCAAAAGTGTTAAGTATAGTTTATGATGAAGCTACAGAAGAGGCTGGATAAGTGACTAAATTTGTGCATTTGTGAGATGATAACTCCTAAAACAAGACTTGTAGACAGCACTGTGTGAGTCTAAGGCCAGTATACCTGTGCCCATGCTATCCAGGCTCAGGACACAATCTCTTTTCAGCTCTGCTTCCTTACAAAGAAATACTGCATATAATTATTCCTTACAAATATATGTTATGTGTCAATAACCAAAGCACATAAAAACAAGCTTATGTTTGAATGGTTGATGAAAATGTTGCAATGAATAGCGCTCAGGAAACTAGCTACCTTGAAAAAGGAGGAACAATTGTATATGAAATGTGGTCAAGTCCTTTTTTATGGATAGAAAATTTTAGTTTCTTTACAGTTTCTTCCCTACCACTCCTTTATATAATTGATAATCAAATATGAGAGAATCTGGTCATGTAAGATATGAAATCAAATGAAATTTTACTCAGTGTTCATAAATAGGACTTGTAGAAATAGATTTCATCTTAGGAAATGCTACTTGTGTGTCTTTTAATGCAGAGAAATATATATTTATCTGTACCAGTATTCACATTTGATAGATGAGATTTACCTGATTTAATAGATTATTTCACAACTCTTAGGAATTCAAAGAGGAACATGATACAAAAATGATAAATTGAATAGCTATGAAAACAATAGAAAAGGAGTATGAAGGAATTATACACTAAAAAGTAATAGATGATTTCTTAAAATTAACTTATTTGGATAAAAATGCACACTTGTTTCAATTCATGAGAACAAACATTTTAAACTCTATGAGAACACGCACCTTGTACTTTTTTTTTCACTGACCACAGTGCCATGCTAAATTTCATTCAGAAAAACAATAAATGTATACACATTTGAAGACAGATAAATAGTTTCCATCTAAAAACAATAAATGTATACACATTTGAAGACAGATAAATAGTTTCCATCTAACTTATTACCAATTTTTTTTGATATTAGTTCTTTGAAATTAGTTCTAATGAAACTTAGTTCTTTGAAATGAATGGTTTTAAAATAAGTAGAAAATATTTAAACTATTTTCAGAGGTATTTAATACTCATTTATATGAAAAAATCTTGTGTATTTGTAACTCTTTTTTAGAAAGAACGAAAACCTAGTCTGAAAACAGTAAGAAAATAATCTTAAATATTATTTTAGGGAATCCAATGCATTTTTTCCTACTCTTAGCTCATTCATCTTCAACATATTTATTTGGGTTCTCTTTCTCATATGAAGTCTTGTAAGGATAAAAAGGGGAAAGACCTATATTGCTTTAAAGTGGTAACTCTTTTTAAATTTTTTTTAAATTTCAAAGTAGGCAACTCTTTCAGGAACAATGACTCTAGGTTCACCAAGTCACTATTCATTGCAACTTTATGAATTGTATGAAATGATTTGTATGAAAAAATGAATGAAAATGATTTGTCCAGGCAGGGGCATTGTAAGTCAAGGTTTTGCCATCATGAAATTTTTGCTTTTCAGTTACAAAACTATATGAAAGTTAAAACCCCTGAAATATGACAGACATCATAAGTGTAGCCCAGGTGGTGGTGTCATACTACAGCAGGCACTTCAGAAAGTACCATAAAACTAAATTACAAATGCATGTTATTTTCAGTAAATAAAAATTGGGAAAGTTGGACAGCTACATGTAAAAGAATGAAACTAGAACTCTTCCTAACACCATACACAAAAAGAAACTCAAAATGGACTAAAGATCTAAATTTAAGACCAGACACTATAAAACTTCTAGAGGAAAACAGGCAGAACACTCTATGACATACATCAAAGCAAGATCCTTTTTGTCCCACCTCCTAGGATAATGGAAATAAAATCAAAAATAAACAAATGGGACCTAATGAAACAAAAGCTTTTGCACAGCAACAGAAACCATAAACAAGACAAAAAGACAACCCTCAGAATGGGAGAAAATATTTGCCAACGAAGCAACTGACAAAGAATTAGTCACCAAAATATACAAGCAGATCATTCAGCTTAATGCCAAAAAAATAAATAATCCAATCCAAAAATGGGTGGAAGACCTAAATAGACATTTCTCCAAAGAAGACATACAAATGGCCAAACACATGAAAAGATGCTCAACATCACTAGTCATTAGAAAAATGCAAATCAAAACTACAATGAGGTATCACCTGACACTGGTCAGAACTGCCATCATCAAAAAAATCTACAAACAATAAATGCTGGAGAGGGTGTGGAAAAAACGGAACCCTCTGGCACTGTTGTTGGGAATGTAAATTGATACAGTCACTATGGAGAACAGTATGGAGGTTCCTCTGAAAACTGAAAATAGAACTACCATATGGCCTAGCATTCCCATTACTGGGTATATACCCAGAGAAAACCATAATTCAAAAAGACACATGCACCCCAATGCTCATCACAGCACTATTTACAATAGCCAGGACATGGAAGCAACCTAAATGCTCATCAACAGATGAATGGATAAAGAAGATGTGGCACATATATACAAAAGATAATACTCAGCTATAAAAAGGAATGAAATTGAGTTATTTGTAGTGAGGTGGATGGACCTAGAGTCTGTCATACAAAGCTAAGTAAGCCAGAAAGAGAAAAACAAATACCGAATGCTAACATATATACGGAATCTAAAAAAATGTTACTGATGAACCCAGTGACGGCGAGAATAATGATGCAGATGTAGAGAATGGACTTGAGGACATGGGAGGGGCGGGGGTGCTAAGGGGAAGCTGGGATGAAGTGAGAGAGTAGCATTGACATATATACACTACCAAATATAAAATAGATAGCTAGTGGGAAGCTGCTGCATAACACAGGGAGATCAACTCAATGATGGGTGATGACTTAGAGGCCTGGGATAGGGAGGGTGGGAGGCACTCGCAGGATGGAGGGGATATGGGAATATATATATAAATACAGCTGATTGACTTTGGTGTACCTCAAAAACTGGCACAACAGTGTAAAGCAATTATATTCCAATAAAGAGCTTAAAAAATAAAATAAAATAATATTTTCAAATAATTCAACTAAAAGACATACAGCTGAATTTTATCTTGTCAACAATCTTACAAGAATAAATATTTCCAGAAGCAGTATCCAAGAACAAACCTGTTATTGTAGATCACTCAATGGTACCCAAAATCTAAACAAAGATGTTCCACAATTCCACTCTTTTAAATATGGCTAATGCAAAAGTAAATGGCTCCTGGACTTCCCTGATGGCGCAGTGGTAAAGAATCCACCTGCCAAAAAAAAAAAAGGATCCACCTGCCAATTCAAGGGACACGTGTTTGATCTCTGGTCCAGGAAGATCCCACATGCCACAGAGCAACTAAGCCCATGCGCGTACGGGAGCCTACGCTCTAGAGCCTGCAAGCCACAACTATTGAAGTCCATGAGCTGCAACTACTGAAGCCCAAGTGCCTAGAGCCTGTGCTCCACGAAAAGAGAAGCTGCCGCAATGAGAAGCCCGAGAGCCGCAACGAAGAGGAGCCCCCACTCACCACAGCTAGAGAAAGCCAGTGTACAGCAAATAAGACCCAATGAAGCCAAAAATAAGTAAAAAAATAAATAAACAAATCTTTTTTAATGTAAGTTAATAGCTCCCAATTTTTATTTAATTTCAAGTTAATCAAAGTTAAACTGATTTCTTTAGTGAGGAATTTGTTAGAATTTTAGTATAATAAAGTCAGTTATAAAGCTCCAAAAAATGGTATATTTCTCTTTTCACTAATTTATTTATCCACAAAAGAAGGGCTGTGTGCATGTGCATGTGTGTGTGTTCTCTGATTCCTGGAATACTACAGAATACACACTACACCTTAGGAAGCTTTCTCATAAAAATATGTGATACATCCCAAATGACCATAAAGTGCTTTATTAATAATTCTTTTTGTGGAATATGTGAATATGATATCTGAGAAAGTTAGGATAAGTTCACTCAAAAAATGTTTTTTAGAAAAATTTGTATCGCACTTTCTTTTGTAAACATTTTGATTTCTTGGTATAAAAAAAGGAGAAAAAATGACTATGTATTTGGTGATGAAATGCCCAGTTTGTTATATAAATATGTAATATTGCCTCAAATCTTGCTTAGAATTGGGGAATTAGTATGGCTGATAGTAATAGAAAAATGCTTGGCACAATATCTGTTACTATTCAGTCATCATACATGGTCAGTGTTTCTGATTAACAAACTCTATGACCTCGAGACTTCATTTTTTATGGCCTATACAAGTAACTTATCATACAAACTCTACCTCTAAACACAAAAGGGTCTAAAAATTATTCTGCTTTCAAGACACTCTTAGTACGATTGAGATTAGACTAATATCTGCTAGTATAAGAAAACAAAATATTGAATATAGTTTTTGTTATCAGTATTCATTGAACTACTTTCCAGAAATTTGCACTTATATACAACTGTATAAAAAAGTGACAATTAGTTTACTGGTATATATATAAAAATTTATATTAATAATACCATTTTTAAAATTTTATCTGAGAAAGATTACATGTAAGAATCTTCCTTGATTTTATTAATTTAAATTTTACCTGAGGGAGATTTCAGAGTTAGTGGTCAATCATTAAATATACAAAACTTGTGATATTTGTTGGATTCTGTTATATACTATTTGGCCGCAGATCAATAGATTGATTTTGGATTTTGAGTATCACATTTAGGTGTCTGTTAAATTAGCCTTAAAATTAAATTGCAGACTCTCAGTACAAACATCTAACTCTTAGTCCTACACATTAACACAGATTCAATGTTTTGAAAAAGGCTCAATCTTTTTTTTTTTTTTAAGCTCTTTATTGGAGTATAATTGCTTTACACTCTTGTACCAGCTTATGAGGTACACCAAAGTGAATCAGCTGTATTTATACACATAACCCCATAACCCCTCCCTCCCACGACTGCCCCCTACCCTCCCCATCCTGGCCCTCCAAAGCATCACCCATCATCGAGTTGATCTCCCTTTGTTATGCAGCAACTTCCCACTAGCTATCTATTTTACAGTTGGTAGTATATATATATATATATATATGTCTATGCTACTCTCTCACTTCATCCCAGCTTCCCCTTCAACCCCCCGCCTCCCCAACCCCATGTCCTTCAGTCCATTCTCTGCATCTGCATCCTTATTCTTGTCCTGTCACTGGGTTCATCAGTACCATTTTTTTTTTTTTTTTTTTTTTTTTAGATTCCATATATATGAGTTAGCATACAATTTTTTTTTTTCTTTCTGGCTTACTTCATGGCTCAATCTTTTAATAAAGATCTTCATGCAGATTGAGGAGATTGACCACTAATCAGAATCCAGGTTCTGTCAAAACTGTTTTTTACATGTTGATTTTGTAGGCTAACTTGTAAACATCCACTCTGCAGCTAACTTCATTTTTCTTTCTAAAACAATAGATTTGATATGCATATTACAGAGAGGGCCTTGTATTTTCAAGTCAAAAAAATTCTTCAATAGGAAAATAAAAATACCTGAAAATCTGTTTTTGAAAAGAAGGAAGGTTAGTAATTGTTCAGAAGAACAAGCGGAGAAAATCACTGAGGATCTTTAAAGATGTCAAGATGATACTTAAGGAAATGAAACATTAGGGTTTTATTGTGATTTGAATTATTTAACAATTAGAATGTTATATAAAAGTCTGCTAATCTTCTCATCTTCTCTCCAGCTTGCCAACTCACTCAAGTTCTCTTTCCATATCTACTGCAAATGAAATTCAAGGGCTGACCAGCAAGTATTTTCCTAAGCAAATATCCCACCAGGTCAGGTGATACTGGTTTTCCTTAGTATAGGTATTGCCACTTTCTGCAAGGGATCACTGTAAACAACCCCTTAGCATGGGTAAGGAGTACCAAAAAACATGTGTATCCCAATCTAAAGACTCTATTCTACGAAGTTTCTCCTTGAGTTTCTCTACTCTACTTAAATAGGCAGGGAGGAAACGGAGGTTGGGCACAGGGAAGGATGGGAATGTGGACCTGTTCTGCCCCCTTTCTTTGTTAATGCCTATGGCAATTCCTTTTTGGACACAGCAGGTACTAATGCACTATGTTTAGATTTGGAGCATTGGCCTGAATTGCCAGGTAACACCTGCCATATTCCCCAGCACACAGAAACTAATGACTGATAATTAACCTGAGATAAAATAAATACCCCTTATCATCTCACAGTGTATTAATATTTCTAATACTCTAACATGGGAAAAATTAGATAGGGTGAATGTATTGTTTCAACTAAATTTTAGAAACTTAAACAGTAGGTACTTATTTCCTCACATTCTTAAAATTTTATCTACAAGAGGGAGATATCACAGTATAAATTTTAAATAAAAATTCTGTGACATGGAGGGTTTTTGCAGGCTCCCAGGATCTAAGAGACTTTATAAAGAATTGACATGGAATTTTCACACCTCAGTTTACTCTGCAAACCAAAGACTATGCTTCTTGTCATAATAAAATTTCATTTGTATCCAAGCACTTTGAGATATATTTTCCTAAGAAAATACCATGGAAATTTGCTTTGGAATTAGTTTTTGGATAAGTCAAGTCACATCTGTAGAGGATTTTATTTGAAAAGCTGAACCATATACTGTTGCTTAAATCCATAATTTTGGGTAATACAGTCACTTCTTGAATGAGGAAAAGTAAATTTAGCATCAGGTATACATTATGTTTTTAATAAAAATCTCTGAAAACTGATTATTCTGTGTCAGTTTGTTCTTTCTGAACAAAGTTAGTCTCCCAAGCTCTGTATGACTAAACTATAAAAAATAAAGAATGTGTAACATTTTAATATGGTACTTAAATATATTGACTAGTATTTCTGAATATTCTGTTTACTAATTCAATTAAAAGATTGCATATTGATATAGTCATGTTCAGTTATATACAAGCTATAGCAGCAATATTCACTATAAGAAAATAGAGACTGCATTAAATTTCCAAAGCAGTGACAATTTAGTCAGATTTTAAAATTGCACAAGAGCAATTACCTATGTTGATAAGCTCGTGTGGAGTTGGCTTTCTTATAACTGAATCAACTTACTATATATCAACAATTAGTGTTTAATATAAAAGATTTCCAAGAAGATTGAGCCTTATTTATCAAGATGAGCATACAGAAAGAAAAACATAGATACAAATTCTCTATAATAGAACATATTGCAGTAAAAAAAAACCCCACTATTTGTATTTTTAGTATTTGCACAATCCCAGTCATTAAAGAGTTACAATATTTTAGCAAAAAGTGAAATTTTCAAATTCTAAATAAATTTGACCTGTCACATTTTCACTAGAATACAAACACATTTTGCTGTGAATTTATTTTAAGAGCACAGCCTATTTGTTTTCAGGTTCATTTCTCACGGGATAAAGTGGCAGGAAATGGATAATCCATGGCTTGATTTCACACAGTCAGGCATCCCAGCATGCACCAGGAAGAGAGCAAATGAAAGAATCGGGACATTGATAACTAAGCTCCCTGCACACTCATTATTGGCAGTGCCCTGAACCATTACAAACCCACAGCCGTGAGAGCTCAGAAATGCATGCTGTGGTATACCACATTCATTGAAATATAGCTTAATGCATTTTTTAATTCTTTCATTTATATTTAACCTTTCATTTCTAAAAGCTAGAGTAATTGAGTTTCACATGTAAACAAAATTTAGTGAATTTATGATATTTTTATAAACTAAATCTATTTGGAAATGTGTAATATACACATATATGAGTAACCGAAACCTTTAAGAGTCCTTTTATTCCTCATAATGCCAAGATATCTGGCACTTTTAGTTTTCAAAACTGGCACTTTAATATAACATTTAGGTTTTCCTCATTAATTTTTTTAAAAGGTCAAAGTAAAATGCTACCAGATTTTATATAATAATCAAAAAGTGCATTTAGCATTTAGCTATCCCTTTTCACAACAAAATATAGTTGATGTAATATACAGAAAGTCAATGCAGAACAAAATGATATACATTTTTTATTTCACAGGAAGAAAAAAAAATCTTGTAATACGTAATGCAAAGAGATTGGGGCACCAAAAATTCTGGTACCCATTTTAATATATAACTATCATAAATATGGAAGTGGTACATGGGGATTAAGCATTTTACAATGTGAATAGAACTGTAACTATCTGCAGGGCCAAAAAATTAAGGTTTGGCATGGTTGATAGTTTATGGCTTTCCCCTAAATAAACTGAAAACCCTAAAAGAAGCCAACAACTTGAATATTAGAAGAAAAAATAATTTATGTTATAGGCAATTTACAAATAAACCTACTTATCGCCAAGAGATATCAGGTAGAAAACAGATCAACAGGTAGATAAAAGAATGCATGGGTCAGTGTTGATAATCCAAATTCTATAGCTTTTTTTTTTTTTTAGCTCTTTATTGGAATATAATTGCTTTACACTTTTGTACCAGCTTTTGAGGTACAGCAAAGTGAATCTGCTGTATTTATACATATATCCCCATATCTCTTCTGTCCCGCAATTCCCCCCCACCCTCCCCATCCCGGCCCTCTAAGGCATCACCCATCATCAAGTTGATCTCCCTTTGTTATGCAGCAACTTCCCACTAGCTATCTATTTTACAGTTGGTAGTGTATATATGTCTATGCTACTCTCTCACTTCGTCCCAGCTTCCCCTTCACCCCCCGGCCCCCCAACCCCATGTCCTCCAGTCCAGTCTCTGCATCTGCATTATGCACATATCTTGGCTCCAGTTTTGACTAAATTCACTGTGGGTAAGCTCCGCCCATGTCAATAATTTTAACATTAACAATAATAATCATATCTGCTTTTAAAAAATGATCTATATATAATGTGCCTGGCACTAATTGGAAACTTTTATATAATTTAATAACTATTTAACATAAATCATTTTAATTTTAAGTCATAAGTTCATAGTTTATAAGTTGAAGGATGTTTACAAGAGATCTGTTTTCATTTTCATATCATTCTGTTAAGAAGGTTAACAGAGTTTTGATAAGTAAAGGAAATACTGGGACATGTTAGCAGATGCAGACTTATTGCCTAGAAGGTATTTTGAACATTATGATTCTCACTTCATGGTAAATGTGTGAAAAAGCATTTTCAACATTGAAAATAGTCATATACACACAAAAAAATTCCTCGAGTCTAGATCATCAGCTGGTAGCATATGGCTAGCTCAGCAATATAGCTGTTGAGATCATTTTTAGTAAAGACACTGTGGCTAAATGCAAGGATTAATTTTGAGGGAAAAAACTGTCATCCAGCACTGCTGAATTTCTGATGGCTTTTGCCTCCTCCAGCTGGTTATGTCTGTTTTCTGAATCTTCGTTTAGGGACATGTTTCTTACCACATTGCTCACTCCTCTAATGCACTTTCTTACTCTCTAAAGCACTGGGAGTTACCTCTTCTGGAATCTCTTCCAAGACGTTAACCAGTGGCTAAAGGTTTATCTCATTAATAAACTAAGCCTGGAGTGGTAGTTTTATTTTTAGCACAAGCTTCATCTGATTTTATCTATTGAGATATTTTAAATATTATATAAAAAATGACCAAAGGATTGGATTAGGGATTAGGTGTCACAATCAATCTTACAAATCCTACCAGGATGCAGTGTTCCCTCCCCTAATTTTCTTCTCTCCAACCTTATCTCATTCTCCATCTGTGAGGGCCATGCTGGCCTCTTGTTGTTCCTGGAACAGGCCAGGCATGCTGGACCTTAAACTCTCGATACTCATTTTTCTTTCTGCCTGGAATACATTTCCTCCATAGAGTCACACCCCTTAGGTTTCATTCACATGTCACTTAGGTAACACTGTCACCACAGCCTAGTATTGACAATGGAGATAGGTAGACGATTGTGCTTTTAAAGCTTTCCGCCACAAGGTTTCTGCTTTTTTGCTTGAAATATCTCTCTCTATCATCTTTAATCTCAATTGAAAGAAACTGGAGTGAGTCACTTGGTAGAAAAGTTCCATTTTGTATTTCTATTAGAGAATTTCTTAATTTCCATTGATATAATGATAGAAATTATTGCTCATTATAAACCAAATATTTCCACATCCTTATTTAATCTATTGGTAAAAAGTACTATACCCCAATTCAACTAGCTTTTAATTTTCTTGCTGGCAAGGATCATGACCACTTTTTCTCTTGTGTGTCTATGTACCCCACCCATAACTCTCTCCTCTGTTGCGTGACACCAGTGCTTTGGTGTTTACAGGCATGTTGAGTGGACCAATACTTCTGGAGTCTTTTGAGAAGGCTCTGTTTATATTAATAGATTTGTGCTTGTAACGCAGCTCTCAGCTCAGAAAGAATTAAATGCTATATAACATAAAAAAGTGTAGGTTATATACCTATTAGTAAGGACATTGATTTCTTTATTTGATAAATATCACTTTGAAATTTTGCACATAAGTATGTGAAGACTGAGCCTTTGATTAAAGCTTGAGTGCCCAAACTACTTTGTTTTAATCTGAAATCACTTGAGCATAGCTTTTGTGCCTTTACAATTTCTAGTATGCACAATGAAAAGAATAAAAAGAACTCTGCACAGTTTTACATGTAAATCAAGTCAACCTAGCTGATCACTGACCAATCTGGATGCGGATGAAATGAAGCACACTAATATCCTAATATGACCCTTACTAAGCCCTGATGCAAATTATGTTTTTGGGTCAGAATTCAAAGGCATTACATAAAAATTATATCTAAGCTGAATTTTGTTCAGAAGTGTTAAAGAAAACAGTTGCTAAAAATTCATTTTAAAAGGGAAAAAAAGAACTAGGAAACTTTGTCATTAAGAATGATCTACTTTCAAAGAGCCTTGCTGCTTTCAGCATTATTTGTAACTTTTTGATAGGAGTCATTTTATCAGTACCTGTTTATAGAAAATTAGAAAAAAACTCCATCACCTTCTACCTTCTTTTAGAAACCTGACTAAAGGAGAGAATACTGGAAACCCCTGTGGCCTGGGCTAAAGAGAATCATCATTTGTTGATTGTATAGCTGAGGACTTTTACATTTATCTCATTTTAAAGCATGTAAATAATGTCTGTTGTGTGACAGACACTCAAAATTCTGAGGCCTTAAAGATAAGTAGCATTGAAGTCCCTCATAGAGAATTCACTAGCTCATGCAAATTCACACTTATAAATAATTACAGAATGTGTTAGGTCCTAATATATCTTTAGATCATATACTATTAATTATATTTTCTTCCCTTACTGTAAACTCAAAACTAAATTAAAATATATTCATGTTTTACCCATTCATATAAATTAAACTGCATTATTACTATAAGATACACCTGAGAAAAATCTGTAAACTCTTCAGTATTGTGTAGTTAAATAAAAGTGGATTTTAAATATTTAAAAGATATATTGTGGTTTATTTTTAATAATTTATGTGTTTTCTCATTTATGAATTCTTAATTTTTGTTATGTCAATTTTTTTTTTCTTCAAGAATATTTGGAAAAGAAAAGGATTAAGATTTTTGGTAAAATAAGTAAGTTCTCATCAGGTTGTTTCTTCATATCTACATTTTGTCACACATCATCTCTGGCTGGAGAATTTCTGTCTTTTTCATCAGAGAGAGAGATAATAAAACAGAAATCAAGAATGGCAACTAAAACCTTTAGACTTGGACAAGGATATCCCCATGCAGAATATTAAAAATGTAAGCTGTTTTCTCTTACTTGCATATATTTAACAACTACAAAAAAGGAGATGATCTTAAAAAAAAAAGTGGGAATATGTATTCAGAATTTAGAGGATTTCTGTATATCTTAGAAAACAAATCTATTTCTCAACTTTAACTTCGCTAGCCAGAAGAAGATTCTCAATTTAGGACACAGCTCAAGGCCAAACACAAAATCCAGATAAGACACAGACTCAGAATAAAAATCAAATCTGTGATATGGCTCTAACCCCCCTCATTACGACCTCTGAAAAAAATACGTTTGTGTGGCAAGTAAAAATTTTAAGCTAGAAAATGGGTTCTTAAAAGCATAAGGGAAAAATATATCAGTAACTTGCTGTGTTCAAAGAATCAGTAACTAAATCAAGAGAGAAAAGAACATCTTTTTAAAAATGTGGCTACAGCTTTTTGCAGAGAGAGCAGTCACAAATTGGAATCAAATACATAGAAGATCCACAATATGTTTGAGAGACCTTTATTAGCAAGAGTGCCATTAGTCTGCACTGTCGGAAATTCAGATTTTATACAAAGACTTTTAGGTCGCTACCTTTCAAAAGGCAGAAAATAGTCAGTGAGATTTGATCAGCTGCCAAAAGAACATATATCTCAATTCCCTTTTCTGAACTGGCCAGGGTGAATGACAGGAAAATAAAGACAAATGCTGTATGATATCACTTATTTGTGGAATCTAAAAAATACAACAAACTAGTGAACATAACAAAAAGGAAGCAGACTCACAGACATAGAGAACAAAGCAGTGGTTACCAGTAAGGAGATGGAAGGGGGGAGGGGCAATAGAGGGGTAAGAGGTGCAAACTATTATATATAAAATAAGAGACAGAGATATACTGTACAACACAGGGAATGTTTAATAAAATATATTTTAAACAAATTATTTTTTAATATATTTTATATTGGAGTAGAGTTGACTATATATATAATTATATATATATATATATACACATATATATACAATTTTTCAGATTCTTTTCCCATTTAGGTTATTTCAGAATGTTGAGTAGAGTTCCCTGTCCTATACAGTAGGTTGATTATCTATTTTACACATAGTACTGTGTATATGTTAATCCAACACTTCTAATTTACAGCCCCCCCCCACCACATTTGCCCTTTGGTAACCATAAGTTTGCTTTCTAAATTTGTGAGTGACTTTCTGTTTTATAAATAAGTTCATTTGTATCATTTCTTTTAGATTCCACATGTAAATGATATTATATATTTGTCTTTGTCTGATTTACTTAATTTAGTATGATAATCTCTAGGTCCATCTATGTTGCTGCAAATGGCATTATTTCGCTCTTTTTTGTGGCTAATATTCCATTGTATATATGTACCACATCTTCTTTATCCATTCATCTGTTGATGGGCATTTAGGTTGCTTCCATGTCTTGGCTATTGTAAATAGTGCTGCAATGAACTTTGGGGTGCATGTATCTTTTTGAATTATGGTTTTCTTGGATATATGCCCAGAAGTGAGATTGCTGGATAATATGGTAGCTCTATTTTTCGTTTTTTAAGGCACCTCCATACTGTTCTCTGTAGTGGCTCTACCAACTTACATTCACACCAACAGTGTAAGAAGGTTCCCTTTTCTATACACTCTCTCCAGCATTTATTGTTTGTAGACTTTTTGATGGTGGCTATCCTGACTGGTATGAGGTGATACCTCATCATAGTTTTGATTTGCATTTCTCTAATAATTAGTGATGTTGAGCATCTTTTCATGTGCTTTTTGCCCATCTGTATATCTTCTTTGAAGAAATGTCTGTTTAGATAGTATGAGGATTATAGTCAATATTTTATGATAACTATAAATGGAGTATATCCTTTGAAACTTGTGAATCACTACATTGTACACCTGTAACTTATATAAGATTATACATCAACTATACTTCAATTCAAAAAATGAAAAAGAAAAAGGTACTAGAGTATGGAACTCATAACTGAGCAAAAAATGAGCTGTGAAACTCTCTCAAGGAGCAGAACCAGAACCTATTCAAGGATCATCCCATACCCAAAGAGTGGGTGCAATTGCCAAAATTGCCCAGTGGAATATCAAGGTTGATATGTACCAATGACTACATTTATCTATGGGCAACACAGTTTCCACCAAGACATTAAAAATCATTTCAAAGGAAATCATCAGATATGTAAAAACTGTCGGGTTACATGTTATAACAGCAATACCCTAACAGCAATTAACTATGGAAGCAAAGAATGAAGAAAGGATAAGATGAGAAAACAATGACAAGGAAAAATCTACCACATAGTATTCAGGCAAAGAAATGGCTACTCAGGACCTCATCCTCTAGGCTGAGCCAGAATTGTTGTCAACAGTTGGCCAAACAAAAGTACTGAAAGATAAGGAAAGACGGCAAGTTAGAATGAGACAAGGAGTAAGAGGCACAAAGCAAAGTAAGGACATGATTATTGCATGCCTAATACATGAAACCTACATGCACAGCACTTATATCAAATTATACATAGGTATCAAATACTTCTACTTATAGAGTATATAACACATATATGCCAAACACTGTTATATGCTATTTACAAAAATTAAATCAATTAATCCTTGTAACAGTTACTTGAGGAAAGAACTATGTAAGCCCCATTTTACAAAGGAGAACATGATGCCAGAGAGGCTTATTAACTTTTTGATATTCACTCAGCTAGTAAGTGACAAAGCTGCTATTTGAGCACTTCATCTTATTTATCTTCTCAATTATCCTGTGCCTCACAAATTACCACTGTTTTATAGTTAAGAAAATTGATATCCAGGGAATTTAAATAATTTATGTGAGGACATAACTGGAATTCATTCTTTTATATTTTAAGGCAAGTACATCTAACTCAGATACCAGTGCTCTTACCATTATACAACTTTCCCTTGCTTATATAAATAAAAGAACAAGACTGTGTGAGGGAGTGAGAAATGAGTCAAATTTAAGGACTACAATTTATTGAGCGAGAAGTGACAAATCATAGAGAACAAACTAGCAGCTGGTGGGGAGAGGGAAGGGGAGGGAATGGTACAAACTATTAGGTATAATGTAAGCTAAAAGGATATGTCGTACAACACAGGGAATAGAGCCAAGATATTCATAATAACTAAAACCTATAAAAATTGTGAATCACTACGTTGTACACCTGCAACTTACATAATAAATTTTTTTAAATTTTAAAGAGAAATAAACGGGAAGTACTTGGACAAGTCTTGGGCACACAATTTTTGTTAAGGAAATCAAGTCATAGTTTAAAAAAAAAAGAAGTGAAGAATCTTTATAACCTCAATGTCCAGGTAGTATAATGATTTTTTTTAAGTTAGTCTCCTCATTAGCACAGAATGATGTTAACTACATGCCCATGGGAGGAGTGGGATGAGAAATATATATGACATCAGATACTTGAGATAATTCAAAAACAACTGCAAATGCAAAAAATCTTTTAAGGACCAGGACATACCTTGCATAGCTTCAATTTTTAATGAGAACTACTCAGTTTTTTAAGAGGGTAGGCAGAAGAGTGTCTAGTAACCATGAAACAGAGACTAGAAAGAGTGAATGAGACAGAGAGACAAACAGATAAATAGAAAGAAAAAGAAATACAGAGAGAGATACAGAAAGAGATACAGAAGAAAGAAAAAGAGGGAGAATTCAGATGATATAGAAGTCATAAGTAGAATCTTCAATAGCCAGAGATTTGTGTTAAGAATATTAGCAGAAATGATAACTTTAAAATTCTTTATTTTATCCTTTTAACTGACTTATCCTTGATATTTTATCCTTATAATAAAAGTTACTGTTTTAACATATCTTTATGTATAAAATAGTTATGAGATAAAGTCCTTGACAAGATGTTATTAATCTGAATATATTTTAAATCAATTTACAATGTTAACAGAACTCTGAAGGATGTTCAAGATTTTAAAATAACTAACACCTTAAAATTCTACTTGGAACCCATTTCCAGAATGAATTGAAGTCTTCTAGATAATCAGCAGTACACTGGAACTGTCAACGTGATGCTAACACAGACACCAAGTAAAAATACTTCTTCTTAAATTTTGGTTCTGGCATGAATGAACAACAAAAATATATAGGACACGGAAATTTTAAGAGAGAAAAATGCTTCAGGACAGTGCTATGGTCTGAATATCTGTATCCCCCTCCCCTCCCCAAATTCAAGTATTGAAATTCTAAACCCCAAAGATGATGGTATTAGGAGGTAGAGACTTTGGCAAGTGCTTAAACACTAGAGCAGAGCCTTCATGAATGGGATTAGTGCCTTATAAAAGAGGTCCAGAGAGCTCCTTAACCCCTTCCATCATGTGAGGACACAGTAAGAAAGAGCCACCTACGAATCAGGAAGAGGGCCGTCACAAGAACGTGACCAGGCTGGCACCATGATCTTGGATTTCTCAACCTCCAGAAGTGTAAGAAATAAATGCTGTTGATTATAAGCTACCCAGTCTATGGTATTTTGTTATAGCAGCCCAAATGGACTAAGGCAGAAATTTATCTAAGCCAAATGAAATCTTTTACTTTCAAGCTTAGCTTCCAAGATTTTCACATTTACTATATATGCAAATATGAATGCTGAGGATATCAAGGTCTAGAATACAAACATCGATAAACCTTATAAAACGGCCTCTAGACTATGGGAGTATAGTATTGCTAAAGTGATTAGGGAGGAAGGGAGAGTGTTTCCACTGGCCCATCTCCACTGGCTTCTCTGATATGATCTAAACTCAAGTAAGCTTTTTTTTTTAAATCATTTAGAAATACAGATCAATACATTATTCTTCATTTATTCCTTTAGAAGTATGATAGTTGTAATAAAATAAAAATCAATTTGTCAAGCAAATCTTGATTGCACTACCCTCAGAGGAAAATGCAAGTCGTCAATAAAATATTCTGACAAGAAAATAGTAATAAGCTTAAAGTCTCATTTCACAGTTGTTATCCTGACAGCAATAACTATGGAATATTTTCCTGACAGGAGAATTCCATTTTATTACCTTCGAAAAGAATCATCCAGAAACTTTTCTTCTCAAGGAAATAGTTATTATGCTGACAGAAACATTTCAGTTTCAGTGCCCTGAAAGAAGCACCACTCTTAACATGGAATAGAAAGAACTTGAATGAAGGAGGGCTTGTTCCTTTGACTGCTGGAGATATTTGATATAGTTACTTAAGAAGGAAAGAAACCAAAAATGTTTAATCAAACCACATATTCAGCTTGTCATTTTATAATATTAGAGGTATATTAAAATTTGAAATAGACACAAAAACAGAGAAGTATGTTTATCTACCACTTTCAAGCATTCAACCTGTTTTTGTATGGCAACGTCATATACTTACAGCCAGATTTTACAAACAGCATGGTTGGACAAGGAAGGAGACTCAGTTTGCAAAAGGGGTTGGGTGGAGACTGACCTACAGTTTCCTTCCACTCCTGGGCATCTCATTTGCACTGACAAAAGATCTTCTTTATACTCTTTACACATGCTTAAGTTATTTAATGCCCATGATCAGAAGTCAGTTACCATGATACTAATTCCAGCTAAGCCTCATACTATGTATTTGCTTTTGGAGCAGTTCATTAAACAATATGAGTCTAATTTGTAAAGTGAAGATAGATAACCAAACCCTTAAACATATTATTATTTTCCCTTAGGATCAAATTATAAAAAGTACAGAGATCAATAATATGGAAGCATCTAAAAGAGCATGATATGACATCTCCCAGCTTCTCATCAAAATCCAACTGAAGATAAGAAAGTAGTAAAACTTCAAATGGTAGTGAAGAAAATTATATATTCTTTAACGTTTGCAATATATTTGGGCAGAGGAACAAAAACATACACTACTCATATTCTATCTTATGCATCTAAATAGTACCTAAGATATGCGAATGTTTCTGACTCATCTCTGCTATTTTATCTTTCGGTTGATGGTTAGGGATAGTAACTTCTCTTAAATTCAAATTAGATCAAATTAACCACAGAAATTTTTTTCACAATGAGACTTGTGGGTTTTAACTGGGACTATTATTTTATCTGAATCTGTTACTGCACTCATAACAGATGCATATATTAAAGTTCTTTGGTTTGTCTAATATATTATAGATAAATGCATTTTAAACATAAACCTAAAATGACAAACCTAAAAATGACATTGATTGCTAGAAATATAAACTACTGTCAAATCCCACTTCTGAATATAAATGTTAAATCCTTAAGTAAAAAAAATAGCAAGATAGTTTTTAGAACGCTCTCCACCATAATTATATTTGGTTTTGTTTTTATTCCATTATTGTGAGGATGGATGAGTGTTTTGGAATCTATTTATATTGCATACATACAAAAACTTCTGCCCAATGAATTCAACAAAATCCCATGTCTATTTTTTAAAAAAATAAATGATATACTCTTAAAAAGCTACTGCAAAGTATCTATACTGTCATGAAGCAAACATTTGCTTAAGACTAATAACCATTATAAACTTAATGATAAAGCTCTGAAGATTTGTCCTAAAAAGTTAGGAAAAACACTAAGAGAAACTCATCTCTATGGTAACTATCTTAGGACACAATTGTTTATTCAAAATATTTGAGAAAAAACTATTTGAAGTAAGTGGACCTAATATTATTAGCATATGTGAGGGTGAGTCAAAAATTATCTGCACTCTGGCTGTAGAATTTATTTTAATTAACTTTTAGAAAAGGCAAATACATCATTTTTTCAACATAATCTCCTTGTTTTTCAATACACCTTGTCCATCTGTCAACAAGCTTTCACATTCCTTCATTAAAAAATGTTTTAGGCTGAACTGCGAGCCATGAATGCACCGCTGTCGTCACTTCTTCATCAGAAGTGAATCTTCGTCCTCGTAGGGCTGCTTTCAGGGGACCAAACAGGTGAAAGTCTGATGGAGCAAGATCAGGACTATAGGGAGGATGCTTCAACACCTCAAAATGAAGTTTTTGCAGAATGTCGACAGTGTGGGCAGAAGTGTGCAGATGCGCATTGTCATGCAAGATCACAACGCCCATGGATAGCAGTCCTCTGCATTTAATCCGAGGTTTAGGCTTCATCTCCTCAATAAGCATCTCACTGTAATGAGCAATGTTGATTGTTAAACACTTTTCCTGATAATGTTCCAATACTGGCCCTTGAGAATCCCAGAAAACTGTAAGCATCAATTTTCCAGCTGATGGTTGACTTTTGAATTTTTTCTTGGTTGGCAATTGAGGATTTTCATTCCATACTCTGCCATTTACTCTCAGGCTTGTACTGATGAATCCACGTCTTGTCACCAGTGATGACTCTCCTGAAGAGACTTTCAGCTTCCTTAAAGTATCAGTCCAAATTTTGTTTGCAGATAACCAAACGCTTCTGTTTATGCTCTTCCATGAGTTGTTTCAGTACCCATCTCACACAAACTTTTCGAAACCTAAGTCTGTCATGGATTACTTCATTTTGAGGTGTTAAAGCATCCTTCCTATAGTCCTGATCTTGCTCCATCGGACTTTCACCTGTTTGGTCCCCTGAAAGCAGCCCTAAGAGGATGAAGATTCACTTCTGATGAAGAAGTGAAGACAGTGATGCATTCGAGGCTCACAATTCAGCTTAAAACAGTTTTTAATGAGGGACTATGAAAGCTTGTTGACAGATGGACAAGGTGTATTGAAAAGCAAGGAGATTATGTCTGAAAATGATGTACTGTATTTGTCTCTTCTAAAAGTTAATTAAAATAAATTCTACAACCAGAGTGCAGATAATTTTTGACTCACCCTTGTATATGTATTAATACATATACATATATGTAATATATATATATTATATTATACCCATTTGTCACCATAAAGAGATCCAGACTCTGGATGAAGTCAATAAGGATGATAAAGTCTAGTGAGGGAAACAAACTGGGTCTATAATGACATTCTAGTGTCTCTGAATTAAAATCAACCTTTAAGCATGCTTTTCTCTAGAGTTTCAGATACTACTGTTTTAGAGTTTGAGTTGAATGTTACCTAAAACTAAAACTAAAGACTTCTCGTTAATATGACAAATCTCATTATATCTAAGCACTTTTTTTCAATTGGTTTTCTTGCGTTTCCTAGAGATAAATATATAGATGATGGATAGATATAGATAACAATATCTATATCTATATACATATATATCATGTTATAAATGTGAGGTCAAAAGAGAGGAAAATGATGCTCTGCTAGGTTCCAGTCATATTATACTAGTAGTCATCAGTCCAATCATTTTTTGGAGATGGGAACAATAATAATTAGGAAAGAAAGGGGATGCATAAAGATTTCAATTGTGTAAAACTATATGCATATGAATAGAAATGTGACAATTTTTTGTCTACCATATGGATAGTGGCATAATTTTTACTTCATAAAGTTGTTAAATATTATAGATTAAAAAAAGCTATGTAGATGTACATGAGGAAGAAAAATAGGTTTATTTCAATATTTAAAAGTATATTATATATGTATAGTTTATATTCAATATATAAATATATGCATATATAATAATATGATATATATATATGCTATTATGCATATATATATATTCCCTTTAATAATTAAGGAATAAAAGTGAGATCTATATAATATATTTTCCAAAAAAAGTACATATATGGATAGACAATATGTTTAGTTTTAGAAAATATGTGTATATATGAATAGATAGATAAATAGATAGACATAATTTACCAGCAGACATTGTTACTTCAACAATTCATGCAATGATATTACTTGTAAACATTATGCTTTGAGATACTGAAAAAGATACAAAGAAAATAAAATGAAATTATCAATTCTCCATGTACTAATACAATAATAAGGACATTTTGAATTGATATATTAATCAAAAATGTCAAGCAAAATGCTTAATTTTTGTTAAGGAAGATATATTTGTTACTTCCTTTCAAATGAATTCATTTTAAGGACAACATAAGAAAAACAAAAGACACAGCTAACAAATCCTTAATTTTTTTCTATGTTAAACTGGTATGAAAAGTAATGTTTCATAATGCTATGTGATAGCTTCAAGAACACTGGGAATGTGTGGCTGAACCACCACCCTCCCCCAAAAAAAGACGATGTCTGTACTTATATGAAGCACAATAGAATATGGATTCAAAGCTAAAACGTTTATACAGAGCAATGTTACTAAAAATTTTAGTTTTTGGCATATTTAAGAAATGGAATGTTCCAGTACTATTATCTTCTCTTAAACTGAAACTGGCTAAGCAGCGATAATTTCAGTCCAAGTACCATGTTTCTGGCATTAGTAGGCCTCCATTTGGAAAACAATGTCATAAGGTTCATGTAGACAGATGGATAAATGAACAAAAGCAAAATAACATCCTAAGTTTCCTTCCTTTTGTTTGGTCTTCTGCCAAATGGAACTGTATTCTGTACAAAACTGAAAAAATACATCCTGGCATAAATTTAAATCTTCCGATGTCAATTTTTTCTCCAAATTTACCTTCTCTGGTATATCCCCATTTCACAGAATGGTTATGTTAAAAACTCGTTCAGCGTGAACATTTAACCAAATTCTCTCAGTGTATAAATTATTCCTTGGTATAAAGTTAAATCTATATTTAAATACTACAGTGTTTGTTGGTATGGCCTGAATTGAGTATCCCCAATGTTCATATGTTACAGTCCCAACCCCCCGTACATCAGAATGTGCCTATATTTGGAGACAAGTCTTTAAAGAGGTAATTAAGTCAAAATGAGAACATTAGGGAAAGCCCTAATCCAATAGGAATGGCATTCATATAGGAAGAGGAGACCAGGACACAGATATGTACAGAGGGAAGACCATGTGAAGACATGTAGAGGAGAAGGCCATCTCCATGCCAAGAAGAGAGGCTTCATAGGAGATCAACTTTAAAGACACTTTGATCTCAGACTTCTACCCTTCAGAGTTGTAAGAAAATATATTTCTGTTTTGTAAACCATCCTGTCTGAGGTATTGACACTGTTATGGCCCCTTAGGAAACTAGTACATCTATGAGAAAGTAGGTTTGCTATTTTGAGCCTTACTGGTAGCTGTCCAATTATCTCTGTGTACTTCTAAACTATGAAGTTTCAGTAATTAGGCCAACAGTATACCGGTGTTTAGTTAGTTATATGGAGAGGTTAAGGACTCTCTCAGGGTAAAAAAGACATGTTAATCATTTGAAAGCTACATGACTACCTATTCCATGAATTAAAAGTACAATACTTAACAATCATGTTGAAAAACTGTATGATTCCCATACCTGACACAAAATAAATTTATCCTCTTTTGTAAACCAATAACAATGATACCTACTTCATGAGATTATTATGAGAATGAAACAAGGTATTTGTGGAACCACCTAGAAGATAACTGACTGTATAATCAATAATCAATATTATACTGAGTTGATTTGCAAAAGATACCCTCCTACTTACCAAGACTGCTTAACCAATAAATGAAAGATAACAAGGGGAATGTCAGGAACAGATTCTCTTACACAGGAAATTCACTGTACATTAGGCTAGAAGATAGGTTAGAGGAAGTTGATACCAGAATACAATATATATAATAATAGGTGCAGGGAACAATCAGAGACTTTACTTTTTAGACTGAGAGCCATATGTTGGGTGCTGTTAGGAACTATAGATTATGTAGTTAGAAGCTAAATTGTGAAGGCAGAAATAGAAAGATTAGAAATAGAGTGTGAGAAAATATGAAGGCTCCTGAGAAGGGGAATACATGCTGAAAGTAATGCTTAAAAAAGATTTGTCTGACAATGCAGGCTCTGCATTTCCTTGATATTTTAGTTTAATGCTTGTAAATCAAGGATAATGAAATATGACTTATGGGGAAATTGGGAGGATTAATTATAGACGCTAATGTTTGTAAAGAGCTTTAAGAAATGTTGAATTCAAAGTCTTATTGCATCTCAGTTCAGAGCATTTGCATTCTTCCTCTTGTGAATTTCTATTCACATTTTCTGAAGCTACTTTAGATTGAGTTCTAATAAAAGTAGTTTCTGAAAGCATTTAATGAAAAAGAGGCACCTGAGAGGAGCAATTGGCAGGGTCAGACCACCTCAGGACAAGAAAGGCCAGATTCCCATGATGAAAGGTCACTAGGAAGAGTTTCTAAGAGAAGTAGACAGCATTCCCCTGTTTTTCTCACTGGTCATCCACCTCCTCGCTTTCTCTTTCTCGGATTCCTGAGACTCTCAGGTCACTCCATATGATAATAAATAGTTAGCCATAGGGGTAATCCATAAATGATTGAGATCAAAATTGTTCATTAAATCTTTCCTTATAAATTTGATTATAATTAAAGTTACACATTTTTTTGGCATGACCAAATCATTTTCAGAAGGCAGTTTAGAAATGTGATATTTAAGCTGCCCACATGAAAAATTCCTCATATACAAAATACACACAGCCCTAGAAAATCACTACTCATTATTCCATGAATTTTTTGATTCACATTCATAGATCATATTTACTAAGAAAGTTTCCCCTGGGAATGCAGAAACTTAAATCCCAGCTCTGCCACTTAATCACTGTTAAAAGAATACTACCAATAATGAAATTCCTTTATGCAACTAATATTATGAAGATATAGTATTTCTCAGGCACTATTCTTGGCACATCTAATTGTGAGTGCATAAGTGAGACTAAAATGGAAATTAAATTATTTTTCCTTGTTATACACATTTGTTATTTTTTCATAATAATTTTCTATTGCATTTATGATAAAGTGTGTTAAAACTGAATTTATTGCAATCATTCTTGCCCTCATTAAGCCACTTTTCTTGAAAATATCACTTTCTTTCACATCATGGACTCATCCAACCAAACTATCCCCATGTATCTAGTCTCTTAACTCTTGCCTTTTCTTCATTAGCTTGTCTCAAAAAGTCACCCTTCACATTCTATCCCTATTCCCACTAATATAATCAAGGCCCTAAATCAGGCATAACTATATCAAGTGGCTTGCTGAGAGAGCTGTCCACTTTGCTTTCTTTCCTTCACCTCTCATTCTGCTCAGTCTGCATCACTGTGCTCTTTGCTAAATCTAAAGAACAATGGTGTGGTGATATTCAGTTCCAAGTTTCTGCTCTACCACTTACTATTTTTGTGACCTTGTTAATGTCACGTAAAAACTTTAAGTTTTAGTGTCATCAACTTGAAAAGGAGGAGATATTATCAAGATGTCACTATCTTCTCTTTTACCATAAAAATTTTTGAAGTTGATCTTTTTTTAAATATCTAAACTGGATTCATGATGTTTTTTATTTCCTCAGCTTCTTTTTCCCCGCTATTCCATCGTGTGCTTTGAACTAAGAAGCAGGTTAACTTACTATAAGAGCTCTTTCCCCATAAATCTTTCCTCTAGTTACTAATTAAATATATGTAATGTATTTATTTACATAATTTATATATCTATTTACATGAATAATGATGTATTTTCATAAATAAATTATACACATATGTAAAACTTTTACCTCAAGTTCAAATATAATTTCTGTTTTTTCCTCTACAATAATGCAAGCCTCTTTCCTCTTTTTAAGTGCAATATTTTCCCCCAAAATCTTTTATCAGAATTCAACACACAGTCAAAATTGTAGTACATTTCCATTTCAAAACTACTGAGATGGAGAATGGAATCATCTCGCTGGCTTTACTAACTTTGATTCATTATATTAGGCTAAGGAGGGACACAGCTTCCCATAAAGCACAAGACTGCTTAGTACCTAAAAGCAAGTATGGTGCTCTATCAAGGAAGAAGGTGAGAGGATATAGAATTGAGGTAATACATTGTGCTTCTAAGCACCACATGCTATGTTCCACTAGCATGTTCCCAAATGCTTTATCAAAACTTTTGAGAGATGTAAGAAGATAAATAGAATTTATATCTGTACAGTTGCTCAGTGGAAGGAGATTTGGGCTACATATATAAAAGTACTGGATTTTGTTTCTGACTCTATATCTAATGCCTGTCTGCAATATCATTGCATCTCTTTTGGTGCAATGATATTTGATCAATTTTCTCATGTGTTAATTAAGGTCTTGAGGAAAGGGAATTTAGTAAATCACAGGTTTGTGATTTGAGTGTTTGTATGAAGAGTGAAAATAATTAGAGAAATGTAAATCAAAACTACAATGAGGTATCACCTCACACCAGGTAGAACAGGCATCATCAGAAAATCTACAAACAGTAAATGTTGGAGAAGGTGTGGAGAAAAGGGAACCCTCTTGCACTGTTGGTGGGAATGTGAATTGATACAGCCACTATGGAGAACAGTATGGAGGTTCCTAAAAAAGCTAAAAATGAAATTCCCATATGACCCAGGAACCCCAATACTAGGCATATACCCAGAGAAAACCATAATTCAAAAAGATACATGCATTCCAATGTTCATTGCAGCACTATTTACAATAGCCCGGTCATGGAAGCAACCTAAATGTCCATCAAAAGATGAATGGATAAAGAAGATGTGGTACATATATACAATGGAATACTACTCAGCTGTAAAAAGGAACAAAATTGGGACATTAGCAGAGACATGGATGGACCTAGAGACTGTCATACATAGTGAAGTGAGTCAGAAAGAGAAAAACAGATATCGTATATTAGAACATATATGAGGAATATAGAAAAATGGTACAAATCAACCGGTTTGCAAGGCAGAAATAGAGACACAGATGTAGAGAACAAACATATGGACACCAAGTGGGGAAAGCGGGGAGGATTGAGGGGGGGAATGAATTGGGAGATTGGGATTGCCATATATGCATTATTAATGAGAAAAAATATCAAATTATACACTTTAAATATATGCAGTTTATTGTATGTCAAATGTATCTCAATAAAAGTTCTTAAAAAAAGTGAAACTATTCAGTAAGATAGAAAATATCTTGGAAGGGTAAATCTTAGGCGATAAATGAATATGTGAAGAACTCCTGGATGTGAAGAACCTGCACAAATCAGAGATTCAGTAGAATATTGATTGGCAGATGCCAATATTGCCCAGCACAGATAAATTAAAAAAGAAAATATTTGTCATTTACAAACATGTATACTATTTGAAGCTACTGGGCAGGGATGAAGTATTATTCTAGAGAGATTGAATACAGAGGTCTAACACCAATATAGAGCCATAGGCATAGTTAATGAAGACTATAGATTTTATTTGATAACTATATATATATTTAATTCAAAATTAATATTTTGGGAACTATTTGGGTATTTTTCACTGTGTTTAATCTTTTTGTTTTATTCATTTCTTGACTAGGATACACAACTGATATTTTGATAAATGTTTTATCCTTAATGAAAGCCAGAAATATATTTTTGAAAAAACAATTTACATGGAAACAATTTTGCCGATTACATTTCTTGCACACGATCTTTTCATTGTATGTTATATTTTGCTTGCTTTTGTCTCCTGATTCCAGCATCCTTTGTTTGATGTCTCAGTTGCAAAATGTAATAAAGACATTATGCAATTGGATAATTTTATTGTCACTGAAATAAGTTGCCTATAAAGTGTGTAGAATTAGGGGGGAAATGAGGATAAAGACAAATCAACTGCTAATAGTGATTGTTACAAACCAACTAACAAAATTATGAATAAAATTATGAATTCCATGACTGCAAGAAAATTCCAGAAGGTCTACCACTAAATTTTGCGAGAAATAATTAATTGTGAGTTAATGATTCCATGTTTTCAGTTTGATCTTTCCTGTCTTTCCCCCTTCGTTATTGGGCATACGATATTTTGTTAAACAAAGAAACACTTTTCTTTTCTTTAGTGACCATTAAAAAAACTCCATATCCATGCAGAAAGATATCATAGAGTGGAAAATTGTTAATTTATTTACCCATGTCCCCAGTCATTTTTTTCAAAAATATTATTACAACTTTACAAGTATTAGGGAGGTAAATACGTTTTTTTTTTTTTCTTTATTCAAGAGCTTCCCAGCAGACTACTTAACATATAGTTCATACAATAAATGCCTATAGAGGAATACACAAAAGTCATAAATAAGAATAAATACACTTTTACACTATTAACTATAATGTAATGTGATAAATTCTATAATAAATATCAGAATAAATTACTATGAAAATACTGTAGTTATAAGGAGGCTTCGCATGAGGATACGACCACTGAAAGATCAAAAAGTTAGTCATATAAGGCATATATATACTATTAAAAAGATGTAAATAAGAGTAAATGTGATGAATTAATAACTGGATATAGTTAATACTTGATCTAAAATGGCTTGTACAAGAGGCTTTGTTTATTGTATCCACTTTTTATTTTGTAAACATGTGTGTGCTTCAATGTCATGTCTTGCATTTCTTGAAAAGATGATGATTTAGTCAACAAATTCACTTAGAGAGAAAAATGCAAAAAATAAAGTAGATTTCCTGTACATGTAAAGGGTCCAATAAATATTTCTAACAATATAACACTTATAAAGCATCGATGTGTTGTGTAAACAGGAAATAGCATTCATTAGTCAAAGGAAATAAGTACTTAGAAAATTTTACTACAAGAGGAAAGCAAAACTCTTACTCATCCCATGAATATACAAAGTATTCTTGCTCATTGCAGATACTTGAGTAATTATGTGAAGGCTTTCCCTTTCTTTTCCTTACTTTTAAAAATCTATGTTGATACTCCTTTGTGTTGTGAATATACATAAGATATCAACACAATAACTATGCTTGGATATCATTAAGCAGATTAAATTTAATGATGAAATCTCTTTCTAATAAAATCAACATGGTTCTCTTTCTTGTTAACTGTATTAAACAAAATCCTCTCTTGGGATTGAGTCATTAAATTTATCCTCTCAAACTATAAAATAGAGCCATTAGACATTCAACTTGATCAACACAAATGTACAATTAAGGCAATTCTGAACTAAATACTTTTCTCGTTCAAATGCTATTTGGTTTACTTGATCTACCAAGACTGCTTTAATAAGAATGGAGCATCATTATTTTACTTTGTATGTATTGCAAAATGAAGCAAAAATAAGACTCATAACTATTTCTTAATCTTATTTTGATCTATTTTTATTGAGCTATAATTGACATATAACATTATATTAGTTTCAGTTGTACAATAGAATGAATCAATATGTGTAAATATTGTGAAATGATCACCAAAATAAGTCTAGTCAACATCCATCATCCACACATAGTTACAATTTTGTTTTCTTGTGATGAGAACTTTCAAGATTTACCCTTTTATCAACTTTGAAATATACAGTACAGTATCATTAACTGTAGTCACCATGGTTTACATTACAGACTCATAGCATTTATTTTATACCTAGAGGTTTTTATCTTTAGACCACCTTCACCCATTTTGCCCACTCCTACACCCCCACGCCTGGCAACCATTAATCTCTTTTGTTTATCTATGTGTCCTTTTTGTTTGTTAGTTTCTGGATTTTATATATCAGTGAGATCATATGTTATTGATCTTTCTATGTCTGACTCATGACATCAAGTTCTATCCACATATCCAAAAGTGGCAAGATTTCCTTCTTTCTTATGAAAAACTAATATTCCATTGCATATATATGTATATATACATATATATATAAAACATATTCTTTTTCCATTCATCCATCAATGGACACCTAAGTTGCTTCCATGTATTTTGACCTGCTTTACTAGTTTCCCAAAGAGGATACAACTGAATGCCTAAATGCCTAATCCCCAAGGAATTTAAATATTACTGAATGATGATAAGAAAAAAACACAAATATCTACAATCCAGGTAGATAAAATATAATGTCATAAAGGCCTCTGGTGGATCGAAGAAGTGGACTTTTGTTTTCTTTTGTGTTTTTAATTTTCTTTTGGTGAGAGCAGGAACAATATGGACATTGATAGAGATCACTGTTCAAACTCATTATATGCAATAAACCAAATAAATCTCGACAAAACATAGCTAATAAAATATGCTCTTACCCAGACCACAAATTCTCTATTGGTTTCCCATTAACCTCAAAACTGAGTGAAAATTATTTTGAAAACATAAATTTGTGAAAGGTGTCTCAGGCAGGAAAATCTTCCAAGAAAGAGAATGTAGTAGATATTGAATGAGTGATGAGTTTTATGCCATTTCAAGGGTAAAACAAACTGTTTGAAATATAATGTAAATAAATATGTTAAATGAGAAAAAAATTAAATGAATCTACACACATACAAGTTCTAGTGCTTTTCATTCATTTTTGTAGATCAAAATTTCCATCTGAAATAATTTGCCCTCAGCCTGAAAAATATTTTTAAGGAGACTTTGCAGTGCAGTATTGAAAAAAAAAAAAATCTCACTTTGGTTGTATTCTATTTTCTATTCATTTTTGAAGGATATTTTGAGCATATATAGAATTCTCATTGACATTTTTGCCCCCACGCTTTAAATATGTTAATCCATTGTCTTCTGGAATGCATTTTTTGGAGGCAGGGAATCCACAATGTTTTTTGCTTGTTTGTTTCCTTCTATATAATGTATTATTAGCCCCCTTGGCCCTGATTCCTTTCCTTGTTGTTTTTTAGTGATTTGATTATATGCTTTGTGTAATTTTCATGAAATTTGGAGACATTTTTGGTCATTATTTCTTGAAAAACTTTTCTTCCCAATTCCCTTGTAATTCTGAAATTCATATTATTCATGTATCAAATAACTTGACATTTTCCCATATGTCTCTTAAATCTCCGTTCATTTTTTTCAGCCATTTTCCCTCTTTTCTTGAGTTTGGACAGTTTCCAAAGCTGTGTTCTCAAATTCACTGAATTTTTCTATAAAGTGTCTAATCTCAGCCCCACTAGGTCTTTTTTTATTGTAGATATTTTACTTTTTATTCTAGAAGCTACATTTTTTAAATTAATTAATTAGTTTCTTTTTGGCTATGTTGGGTCTTTGTTGCTGCCTGCAGGTTTTCTCTAGTTGCAGCGAGTGGGGGCTACTCTTTGGTGCAGTATGCGGGCTTCTCATTGCAGTGGCTTCTCTTGTTGCAGAAAACAGACTCTAGGTATGCGGACTTCGGTGCTCAGTAGTTGTGGCTTGTGGGCTCTAGAGCACAGGCTCAGTAGTTGTGGCGCACGGACTTAGTTGCTCCACAACATGTGGGATCTTTCCAGACCAGGGCTCGAACCCGTGTCCCCTGCGTTGGCAGGTGTATTCTTAACCACTGTGCCACCAGGGAAGTCTGCTACATTTGTTTTTATGCAGCTCCCATGTCTCTCTTCATTGTGTTCATATTTACTTAATGACCTAAAAAATGTTATAGTTGATTTTTCTTTAAAAACTTGTCTGATTATTACTTCATCTTTCTCAGTTCTAGAATTTTAAATTAAATGATTTTTCTCTTGGTTATAGGCCATACCTTTTGCTTGTCATGTTTAATGATATTTGATCAGATGCTATACATTGTAAATATTTTTCCTCAAATATGTATATTTTTGTTTAATGAGTGTTGGGTTTTGTTTGTTTGTTTTTAAACCAAATTTCCTAACAGATCAGACTAATCTTTTAAAATTGTTTTTGTGGACCTAAAGCAGATTTTAACCTAGGCACTTGGACTACCTAAACCTTTCTCTTAAGCTGTAGCTTAATTGATGTAGCTACTGAATACATTAGGTGAATTCTTAACACTTTCCACTCTTGTTTATCAGATATGAAATGTCTCTTAAACTTGTTTCAGCTCCCCAGTAGTTTTTTCCCAATAGTTGTCTTTTGCCAAGGTTTGTGAAATCTCACCCTACACACGCACATCTTCATATTCAGCCAAGGACACAAAAGGACACACATGGATTTATAAAGCTTTTTCTTTTTCTGAATAGAGTACTTATCTCCACAAATCTCAGCAACTTGAACCTCTCAAATTTGGATTTATCTTTACATAGCTCATGAAGGTCATATTATATACTCTTCTTACCCTCCTTGGGCTAGGCTCTGGTAAATTAATTTAGGTAAAAGCTGGGACAATTTGGGCAATCATGTAATTTGTTTCCCGTCTTTCACAAATCATATTTTTTTGCAGCCAATTGTCCAAATCCTGGAAATAGTTGTTCCATATTTTTTCTAGTTTACTAGGTATTTATAATTGAAAGACTAGCTGGTGCCAGTTATTTAGTCATTTCCAGGAGCAGAAATTTATTTTTATGAGTAACATTAAATCAAAATGCTTTGTGCAAATATAAAGGCTTATCTACCTGCATTTGTTGAACAACTTGGAGGGAAATTTTTGTTGTTATTATCTTGGTGGGAATGATAATGTGAGCCCCCATATATTATGTTATTAGTAGTAATTTGTTAATACAAAGGATGTTAATGTAACTAAACTTTCAAATGTTGTTATCAAGCTAGCAAAGTAGTCACACAAACCAGGCAGTACAGTTGCATGAAGGGATAAATGAGACAGCTATGTTTGTGAAAAATGGTGAAGAAATTGGTGGAAAAGGATATATCCCAGTGCTGTTGAATAACAAGAGAAACAAGAACAAAAACAAATAATAATGTTATTATCAACAGAACCCGTCATCAAAATGATGGTAATAATTGTAAATTTGTAAGGTCAAATTCTTTATATGATCTATGTATCTTCTACAGTGCCAGTTAAGAGGATTTTTCACATGGAGGTATTGAATGATTATGACTTGATGTATTTTTTATAATCTTTAAAAATGCATAGATCTATAAAGATAGGCTTTTAATTATTTTATTGAACATACAGACTACAGAAATAATCTATTTTTGTTTTCTTATGCTTTAAGACAGGTTTAGTGAATTTAATACATGTAGCTCAGTTTAAGGTTTATAGGTTAGTATGTGATAGACAAGGTTAAGACGAAAGTGAGTTACAGTGGAAATTAGCTGAATAATCTATTCAAAAGTTTCTAAAATGTTTATGATGATTTTCTACTTCATGATTTTTTAAGATGCTAATGGATTTAATCAATTATTTTCTTAATGCACATATTTAAAATAATACCCTCAAATTATCTTAACCCAACTTAACAGAGAGAATAAAATAGGAATTATTCTTAATTTTTTGGTTATATTTATATCTGCATCATTTTATTTTATTTTTTTACATTTAAACTTAAAAAAAATATAGTCCATCCATTTATCCCAGGCTCCACCCCCTCCCTCTTGCAACTGCCAATCGGTTCCCTGTATCTATGAGCTTGAAGTTTGTTGTTTTGTTTTGTTTTTTACATTCCACATGTAAGAGAGATCAATGTTTCTTGTCTTTATCTGTCTGGCTTATTTCACTTAGCATAATGTCCTCAAGGTCCATCCATGTTGTTGCAAGGGGAAAGATTTCCTCCTTTTTTATGACTGAATAATATTTTATTGTATATACAGTTGACCCTTGAGCAACATGGGTCAGAACTCCAAGAGTCTACTTAAATGTGTTTTTTTTTTCAATAAATACATACTTCTGTATTACATGATACACGATGGGTTCAATCCACAGATACAGAACCTTAGATAAGGAGGGCCGACTGTAAAATTAAGAGCAGATTTTCAACTTCGCAGGGAATCAGTTGTTCAAAGGTCAACTGTATATACCACAATTTCTCTGTCCATTCATCCACTGATGGACACTTAGATTGTTTCCACATATTTACTACTGTAAGTAATGCTCCAATGAACATGGGGGTACACATATCTATTTAAATTAATGTTTTTGTTTTCTTTGAATAAATACTTGAGAATGCAATTGCTAGGTCAAATGAAAGTTCTATTCTCAATTTTTTGAGAAAGTTCCAAACTGCATTTCATAGTGGTTGCACCAAACCACATTCCACCAACAGTGCACAAGGGTTTCCTTTTCTCTACATTCTTGCCAACACTGTTATTTGTTGTCTTTATGGTAACAGCTATTCTAAAAATGAGGTGATATCTCATTGTTTTGATTTGCACTTCTCTGATGATTAATGGTATTGAGCATTTTTCCATGAATCTGTTGGCCATCTGTATCTCGTCTTTGGAAATATGTTTATTTAGATCTTCTGCCCATTTTTTAAATGAACTGTTTTTTTTGTTTGTTTTTTTGAGTTTTTTTTGCTAATAAACTGTATTGGTTTTTTCTATATGTGGGATATTAGCCCCTTATCAGATATATGATTTGCAATTATTTTCTCCCCTTCAGTAGGTTTCCTTTTCATCTTGTTGATGGTTTTCTTTGCTATGAAGAAGCTTTTTAGTGTGACCTACTCTCACTTGTCTATTTTTGCTTTTGCTCCTTTTTCTTTTGATACCAAATTAAAAAAATCAGTGGTAAGACCTATGTTAAGGAGCTTAACGTCTATGTTTTAATCTAGGAGTCATGGTTTCAGACTTTAATCTATTTTGAGTTAATTTTTGTGGATGGTGTAAGATAGTGGTCCAATTTCATTGATCCAAATATTGGACCATCTTTGTATACATGGAATAAATCCCACTTGATCACAGTGAATGATTCTTTTAATGTATTGTTGCATTTGGTTTGCTAATATTTTGCTCAGGACTTTCACTTCTATGTTCATTGGAGATACTGGCCTGTAAATTTTTTTGTGGCATCTTTGTCCAGTTTTGGTATTGGGGTAATGCTACCCTGGTACAATGTGTTAGGAAGAGGTGCCACCTCTTCTATTTTTTAGAAGAGTTTGAGAAGGACTGGTATCAATTTATCTTTAATTATTTGATAGAATTCATTGGTAAAGCCATCTGGTTCTGGATTTCTGTATGTTGGCAGATTTCTGATAGGTGATTTAATCTCCTTGCTAATAATCAGTCTGTTCAGATTTTCTATTTCATCATCATTCAATCTTGGTAGGTTATATATCTCTGGAAATTTATCCATTTCTTCCAGGTTGTCCAATTTGTTGGCATATACTTGTTCATAGTAGTCTCTTTTGATCCTTTGTATTTCTGTGATTGTTATGTTTTTCTTCTACTAACTTTGGGCTTCGTTGCTTCTTCCTTTATCATTCAGTTGTAAATTTAGATTACTTATATGAAACTTTTCTTGTTTCTTGAGGTAGATATTTATCACTATGAATTTCCCTTGTAGAACTGCTTTTGCCACATCCCATAAATTTTGATAGGTTACATTTCCATTTCTGTTTGTTCAAGCCCTTTTTTGATTTCTCTTTTTATTTCTTCTCTGACCCATTGGTTGTTCATATTGTTTAATCTCCACATATTTGTAAATTTTCCAGTTTTTTTCATGTAATTAATTTCTAATTTTGTACAATTGTGGCCATTTAGATGCTGGATATGATTTCAGTCCTCTTAAATTTATTGACTTGTTTTGTTGCCTAACATTTGATCTATCTTGGAAAGTGTTCTCTAAAAACTTGAGAAGAGTATTTATTCTGTTACTTTTGGATAAAATGTTTTGTAAATATGTCAAGTCCATCTGATCGAATGTCATTTAAGGCCGATGTTTCCTTATTGATTTTCTTTCTGAATGATCTATCTTTTAATATAAGTAGGCAATTAAAGTCTCCTACTATTATTGTACTGTTGACTATTTCTCCCTGTAAGTCTGTTAATATTTGCTTTACATATTTAGGTGTTCTTATGTTGGGTGCATAAACAGTTACAAATATTACATTCTTTTATTGGATTGACCCCCTTATTGTGTAACATCCTTCTTTATCCCTTATTACAGTCTTTATTTTAAAATCTATTTTGTCTGATATAAAACAAACATCTAGACCCAGGAAGCCCAGAGAATTACAAATAAAATCCATTTTTTCTAGATACTCTAGACTTCTTTTGGTTTCATTTGCATGGAATGACTTTTTCTGTCTCTTCATTTTCAGTTTGTGAGTATTCTTACACCTAAAGTGTGTCTCTTGTAGGTAGCATAAAGATGGGTCTCATTTTTTTATCTAGTCATACACTCTATACCTTTTTGTTTGAAGAATTTAGTACATTTATACTTAAAGTAATTACTGAGTGTGTTCTTATTGACATTTTGTTTATTGTTTTCTAGCTGTTTTTGCAATTTCTCTGTGTTCTTTTCTATTTCTCTTTCTCTCTTCCTTTGTGGCTTGATGACTTTCTTTTAGTGGTATGCTTATATTCTTTCTTCTTTTTCTTTTATGTATTTAATATAGGTTTTTACTTCATGTTACATTGATGCTATATATATAATATACATATATACATACCTATTATACATATTATCTATGGCCATCTATTTTAAGCTGATAACAACTTCAGTTCAATTCCATTCTAAAGCCAAAATTTTCAATCTCCTCCCACATTTGATGTTTTCGATGTCACATTTTACATCTTTTTATCCTGTGTTTCCCTTAACTGATTATTATAGTTATTTTTACTTTTATATTTTAACCTTCATACTAGATCTATAAATAATTAATCCACTACCTTTACTATATATTTCCTTTTCCAGTGAGATTTATTCTTTCATATGTGTTCTTGTTACAAAATAGTGTCCTTTCTTTTCAACTCAAATAAGTGCCTTTAATATTTCTTGTAAGGCCAGTTTAGTGATAATGGACTCCTTTAGTTTTTCTTGTCTGGAGAATTATCTTTCTTTCAATTCTAAATAACTTTGTTGGTAGAATATTCTTGGTTGGAAGTTTTTTTGTTGTTTTGTTTTATTTTGTTTATTTCCTTCATCACTTTGAATATATCATGTCACTCCCTTCTGGCCTACAAAGCTTATGCTGAATAATCTTCTGACAGTTGTATAGGGATTCTCTTCTATGTAAAGTTGTTTTAGTCTTGCTGCTTCAAATATTACCTGCTTCTCTTTAACTTCTGCTATTTTAATTATAATATATCTTGGTGTGTGTCTCTTTGGTTTCACTTTTTTTTTTTCCAGTTTTCTGGGCTTCCCAAGACTAGATGTTTGTTTTCTTTCCCAAGTTAGGGAAGCTTTTCAGTCATTTTTTTCACATAAGATTTCTGCCCCTTTCTCTCTCTCTTCTATTTCTTGGAGTCCTATAATTCTGGATAATTTTAAGTAATGGTTAGCTTCCTTGAAAGACTGATATGACTGCGATTAAAATACCTTGAAGCACACACATCCAAATTTAATGCAAAATTTTAAATTCTGTACAATGTGCTAAAATTAGGTTATATGTATTAGCCTGCTCTTAAAATATGTGTTAATGTGAAGGTTGTAATTCAATTTTATTTCTGACATTTTACAGGTAAGAATACAGACTCAGATCATCCAAGCTGCTTTTTTTTTTTGATCCTGTTCATAATGTGAAGAAATTTGACATTCTAAAACAAAACTACTGTCCTTTCTTCCATTTTTTCCTAGAAAAGGACTTAGAAAAGATAGAATCTTTTATTTTTTTAACCAAATAGTTTCACTTATTCTTAATAGGAAGAGTGTTTCCAGTTTAACTTGCCTAGCCTAGCCTACTATTCAAAGAGGCCCAGATATATCATCTCATTTTGACATTCACAAGTCCATATTTTACTTGTATGTATTTTTAATTTATTTAACAAACACATACTAGGTATACCAACTGATTACAATGACATTACGTAGACATTATTTTCCACAATCTCAAGATGAGAAAACTAAAGCATGAAAAGTAACATGCTTGCTCAAGGTCACACAAATAGTAGTTGATAGTTAGCATCTGAATCCAGGCAATCTGGCTCTAAACTAAATCCCTTCAAGTACTCACAACACAGGTATAAACTGTCAATCAATCTTTCAAAGCAATCTTTATGTAAACAGACACACCCTGAATGTGTCCTCATATGAAAGAGAAAGACAAATTACAACCTGGATGAACAATGCTCTCAAAACTTTTTTTAGATTAGATATGTGTGTGTGTTGACCATTCAAGGACACTTTCACAGACTTACTGTGATTTCTTTCCAAAGATAAGTTCAAGCCTCCTTTTATTTCTTAAAAAAAAAAATGCATTGAATTATATTTCTAAACATATGTTCTCTTCCATTATTTTTTTTCTTCTCTGAGGATTACAAATATTTGTACTTGCCATTCACTTTGTCTACTTTCTATACATATCACTTTCTCTCTAGTTGTTTATTTTACATATTTACTTTTTTCTCTCTAGACCTTGTTTGTGTATTCATTGTTTTTCGGCAAGGTTAGGCTTTTAAAATGGGATTTTAATATTTATTTCCCCTACCAGCTATCGTATATCTTATTTATTAACAGGGAAGTAAAGTATTTCATGAATTTAAATCTCACAAGTCTCATTTCTGAGCAATTAAAATTTAATAAAACAAATATTGAAGTACATTGAAACTTAGTCAAAGACATATTTCAAAAGCTTATTTATATTTTAGAAAGCTAATGCATGCTGGTCTATCTAATATTGTTTATAAATTTGGATTCTCTTTTTATATGATTAAGAATCATTCATTCTTATTCTTATATAAACAGAGTTAAACTGAAGGGAGTGTTTGAGGAGTGTGCAACTCAGATTGGGACTTGAACCAATGAGCTGGGACTCTAACCCAGCCAAAACCCAGACTGGGACTTGAACCCATTGCCTTTTTTTTCTTTTTTTTAATAAATTTATTTATATATTTATTGGCTGCACTGGGTCTTCATTGCTGCATGCAGGCTTTCTCCAGTTGCGGCGAGTAGGGGCTACTCTTTGTTGTGGTGCATGGGCTTCTTATTGCCATGGCTTCTCTAGTTGTAGAGCACGGGCTCTAGGCATGTGGGCTTCAGTAATTGTGGTACATGGGCTCAACAGTTGTGGCTCATGGGCTCTAAAGCACAGGCTCAATAGTCGTGGCGCACGGGCTTAGTTGCTCTGCGGCATGTGGGATCTTCCTGGAGCAGGGATCAAACCCGTGTCCCCTGCACTGGCAGGCGGATTCTTAACCAGTGCACCACCTAGGAAGCCCCGAACCCATAGCCTTTTAACTGAGATCACACATCTGGTCTCAGGACTTAATGAAGCTCAGGTTCTTGATATCTCATCACAGAAAGAATTCAATGAGAGACAAGTGATAGGTAAGAAATGGATTTGAGAGAAACAAACCCCACAGAGAGAGGGTGGGCCATCTCAGAAGGCAAGAGGAACACCAGGGTATGGGGTTTTTGGTTTTCATAGGATTAGGTAATTTCACTGGCTAATGAGTAGGAGGAGTATTCCAGCTATTTTGGGGAAAGGGTGGGGATTTCCAGGAATTGGGCCACTGCCCACTTTTTGAACTCTACTTCAGCCTTGGAACTGTCATGGTGCCTGTGGGTGTGTCATTTAGCTTGCTGATGTATTACAATGAGCATACACTGAGGTTCAAGGTTTAGTGGAAGTACACTTTGGGCCATTTTGGACTTACTTGGTTCTAATCTGTTTATGTCATGTTCTCAGGCTACATCATTCTTTTAAAGGTTGTGCCCTGCCCACTTCCTTCCTGTTTCTGTTTTCAAGATAAATACTCCTTACTTCACTTTATCAATTTTATGAAATATTTACAATTTAAATGCTAGGTACTTTTTCTGAGTTTATAATACTCAAAGCTTTTATTTTACATTTATTCAAAATTAATTAGCATATTTATTTATTAAATATCAATATTCTCTGATTTACATCTTGGTTTTTTTTACATATATCTATTTTATATACACATTTAACTTTAGTCTTTCCTCGTTAATTGTCTTTCTAGATTTATAATCATTTATGTTGCCTATTAATTTACCCAATTTGTCATCAACCTTCTGGCATGTCTTATTGAAAGTGGTGAGTTTTTTTTATTTTTTTTTTATTTTTTTGGGGGTACACCAAGTTCAATCATCTGTTTTTATACACATATCCCCGTATTCCCTCCCTTCCTTGACTCCCTCCCCCTCGAGTCCCCCCCACTCTCCCCGCCCCAGTCCTCTAAGGCATCTTCCATCCTCGAGTTGGACTCCCTTTGTTATACAACAACTTCCCACTGACTATCTATTTTACAGGTGGTACTATATATATGTCTGTGCTACTCTCTCGCTTCATCTCAGTTTCCCCTTCACCCCCCGCCCCCTCCCAAACCTCGACTTCTCCAGTCCATTCTCTGTATCTGCGTCCTTGTTCTTGTCACTGAGTTCATCAGTACCATTTTTAGATTCCGTATATGTGAGTTAGCATACAATATTTGTCTTTCTCTTTCTGACTTACTTCACTCTGTATGACAGACTGTAGTTCTGTCTACCTCATTACATATAGCTCCATCTCATCCCTTTTTATAGCTGAGTAACATTCCATTGTATACATATGCCACATCTTCTTTATCCATTCATTTGTTGATGGGCATTTAGGTTGCTTCCATGTCCTGGCTATTGTAAAGAGTGCTGCAATAAACATTATGGTACAAGTTTCTTTTGGGATTATGGTTTTCTTTGGGAATATGCCCAGGAGTGGGATGACTGGATCATATGGTAGTTCTATTTGTAGTTTTTTAAGGAACCTCCAAATTGTTTTCCATAGTGGCTGTACCAACTTACAGTCCCACCAACAGTGCAGGAGAGTTCCCTTTTCTCCACACCCTCTCCAACATTTGTTGTTTCCAGATTTTGTGAAGATGGCCATTCTGATCGGTGTGAGGTGATACCTCATTGTAGCTTTGACTTGCATTTCTCTGATGATTAGTGATGTTGAGCATCTTTTCATGTGTGTGTTGGCCATCTGTATGTCTTCTTTGGAGAAATGTCTATTTAGGTCTTCTGCCCATTTGTGAATTGGGTTATTTGCTTTTTTGGTATTAAGCTTCCTGAGCTGCTTGTATATTTTGGAGGTTAATCCTTTGTCCGTTATTTCATAGGCAATTATTTTCTCTCATTCTGAGGGTTGCCTTCTAGTCTTGTTTATGGTTTCTTTCGCTGTGCAAAAGCTTTTAAGTTTCATGAGGTCCCATTTGTTTATTCTTGATTTTATTTCCATGATTCTAGGAGGTGGGTCAAAAAGGATGTTGCTTTGATGGATGTCATAGAGTGTTCTGCCTATGTTTTCCTCTAGGAGTTTTATAGTGTCTGGCCTTACATGTAGGTCTTTAATCCATTTGGAGTTTATTTTTGTGTATGGTGTTAGGAAGTGTTCACTGATGAATATAGATGCAAAAATCCTCAACAAAATACTAGCTAACAGACTCCAACAGCACATTAAAAAAATCATACACCATGACCAAGTGGGGTTTATCCCTGGGATGCAAGGATTCTTCAATATATGCAAATCAATCAATGTGATACATCATATCAACAAATTGAAGGATAAAAACCATATGATCATCTCAATAGATGCAGAAAAAGCTTTTGACAAAGTTCAACATCCATTTATGATAAAAGCTCTCCAGAAAATGGGCATAGAAGGAAATTACCTCAACATAATAAAAGCCATATATGAAAAACCAAAAGCCAACATCGTTCTCAATGGGGAAAAACTGGAAGAATTCCCTCTACGAACAGGAACAAGACAAGGGTGCCCACTCTCACCATTATTATTCAACATAGTTTTGGAAGTTTTAGCCACAGCAATCAGAGAAGAAAAAGAAATCAAAGGAATCCAAATTGGAAAAGAAGAAGTAAAATTGTCACTCTTTGCAGATGACATGATATTATATATAGAAAACCCGAAAGACTCTACCAGAAAACTGCTAGCACTCATTGATGAGTTTAGTAAAGTAGCAGGATACAAAATTAATGCACAGAAATCTCTTGCATTCCTATACACGAACAACGGAAGAGCAGAAAGAGAAATTAAGGAAACTCTCCCATTCACCATTGCAACAAAAAGAATAAAATACCTAGGAATAAACCTGCCTAAGGAGGCAAAAGATCTGTATGCAGAAAACTTTAAGACATTGATGAAAAAAATCAAAGATGACACAAACAGATGGAGGGACATACCATGTTCCTGGATTGGAAGAATCAACATCGTGAAAATGACTGCACTACCCAAAGCAATTTACAGATTCAATGCAATCCCGATCAAATTACCAATGGCATTTTTCACAGAACTAGAGCAAGAAATCTTATGATTTGTATGGAAATGCAAAAGTCCCCAAATAGCCGAAGAAATCTTGAGAAGGAAAAATGGAGTTGGTGGAATCAGGCTTCCTGACTTCAGACTATACTACAAGGCCATAGTGATCAAGACAGTATGGTACTGGCACAAGAATAGAAAGGAAGATCAATGGAATAGAATAGAGAACTCAGAAGTAAGCCCAAACACATATGGGCACCTTATCTTTGAGAAAGGAGGCACGAGTATACAATGGAAAAAAGACAGCCTCTTCAATAAGTGGTGCTGGGAAAATTGGACAGCAACATGTAAAAGAATTAAAGTGGTGAGTTTTTAAAGGAAAAGAAAAAGTGGTATAAAAGCGAGTTTAAGGCTCTGCTAAAAAATTTTGTTGATTTCTTCCCTTTGTTATTTTTCAATAGTGTAGTTTTTTCACTAACACATAATATATTTCAACTTCTATTTGAATTTGACATTCAGAAGCATTGATATTCTTTGAAATATTAATAGTGATAATGTTGGAATTTCAAAAATATTCAAAAATATTAGCAATATATCTTAACATAAAATGATAACAATTAAGTATGCATGATGTGCAGAGGGTTCAAAATTACTATGTGCAGGGCTTATAAGGGAAAAGTTAATGTCATGTATGGAAGTTAGTAGCAGGTTTAATGTTTCCTCATAATTATTAAAAAAAAATTCTCCGATTGGAAGTCTCCATGACCTTTAGTTAAAATACCCTACTAATTTAGGTCTCTGCTTGAATACTACTTTTACTGAGAAGCTTATTGCCTCTTATACCAACTTTTCCTTGGCCAACTTTCAAACAAATGGTCATGAAGCAATACTGTCAAAATGGCAATGAATAGGATTCAGAGCCACAAAGATTATCAAGAACCAAAGCTTGGAAACTGACTTTTACTTCTGGATCAGTTAATCACTAGCAAATGTATCAGAAAACATCCCCTCACTGGGCTCTTCAGTGAAATTGTCTGCCAGGAAACTCTCTGTCTTTTTATTATAGGTATTCATTCTCATCACCCCTGGTTTATTGTTCTTGAAACAATGATTTAAAACATATGTAGAAGTAGTCTTCAGTTGCAAATATCTTCATTCCCCTTAGGACCAAAGGACCCAGACCATGTCAGGCTAGATTAATGTAATCACATTATTAAACACCCCAGAATGACCATTTTAAAACATAATTTGACTTGATTATGCATAAATATCAAAGTTGTGCACAAATTAACAACTGTTATAGGAAAAGCCTTATTTAAAACCTTTCTAACCTAGACTCTGGCAGCAGAATTATACAAAACTCTCCAGTATACAAACATATTTATTATCAAATTCTCCAAATTAATTTATCAATATTACTTTTTCCATTGCTTTATCTTACCTTTGTTCAATTGTTGTCTTGAGCTATTTATGACAAAATCTGGAGGTATCTGACCTATTCATATCTTTTATCATTTTATTTTTAATTACATTTCATTTTTGAAGTCCATAGAATCACATGAACTATAATATCAAGAACAAATAACTTCACTAGCAAATTCATTTACCCCAGTTCCAGTATCAATAGTTCAAGAGGTTACTGCTCTTCTTTTTTCATAATGTAGTCACTGGACATGTAAATTGTCTGCAATTGTGCTCCTCTCTAAAAAATGGTACTGCTAAAATTTTTAAATATGTGTTTTGGGTGGAATTATGACCTTGGAATATCCTTATCAAGTGTCTAGTTTACTGAATGTAAATGCGGAGGTGTACTTTTTGAGGATTACCTTGAATCACACAAACTGAAACTGAAGTTTATATTTATAAAACACTGCTAAAAAAGTTTGGCAAGTGAGTATGTTAAAAGGATGCATTGGGGGCCTGGTGAAGGAAAGAGAGAAGAAAGGTCAGAACCCAGATAGATTCAGTCACAAGGAGTATGCAATACATCCTTCGTTGTCATATGACAACTCGACTTTTTACTACTATGAACAAGATAAGATAACCTGGATATTTTTTTCACATTCCTTTACCAGTCTAAATTACCAACTGTACATTACTTGCTCAGTCACAATGCCTAAACAAAGACAATAAAAAGGCCTCTGAAACTTGCTTTTGAATAGGACACTGTAATCAGGACTGTTAGCATGAAGTTACAGTATCAGAGCAAAACTTCATCTTAAATCAACTCCTTTTCTATATTTCTACAACTATTTTTCTTCCTTTCTTTTTTAAGAATTTTATTGAGATATAATTGACATATAATAAACTGAATGTATTTACAGTGTACAATTTGATACTTTTTTTCTTATTCAACTAATTTTCATCTAAGGAAATTTGGACAACAAAATCCATATTTCCTGCATGATTAAATCTTAATCCTTGGCTCCAAAAAATTTACATATATATGTAAATTTATATATATATAAAAAACAGAGGAAAAATAGTGTCTGAAGAAAGCAATAAAAAATTATTGTGGGTGAATGAATCCAGTTAAATATTTGATTCAGAATGTGATCAGTAATTTAATATGAAATGTTTGATTTATATAAGTAGTTACAAAAGGTAGACTGCATCTAAGATTCTTCTAAACAGAAGAGTAATCATTTCTAATCAGGTTGTGATGGGACTAGAAACTGTAATGATAAAGATAAAAATATGGGATGTCCACTTATTTTTATCTGTCATTAAAAATGCTCTATTACTTAAATATAAATCAAAATTTTTCAAGTGGGTGAAATATTTATTTGAAAGATTATGAAAGTAAAAAAAACTGACACTTTTGTGGAAGTTTAAATAACATTAGAATTGTAGCTTGTAGTACAACATCTATCCAAGGCAATCTTGTATCATAGTAAATCACGCACTTAAAGAGTTTTATTTCAACATTAAAGTCTTTTAACTAGAAATGCAGTATCCATAAATATTTGTATTTTTACTTTATTCACAAATATCCCACGTAAATTTCTTATAAACTGAGTTGTGTCCCCCCCACAAATTTGCATATTGAAGCCCTAACCTCAATGTGACTGTATTTGGAAAGAAGGCCTATCTAGAGGTAATTAAGGTTAAATGAGGTCATGAGAGTGGAACCTTAATCCAGTATGAATGGTGTCCTTCTAAGAAGGGGAAGAGATACCAAGAATGTGTGTGACAGAGGAAAGACCATGTGAGGACATGGTGAGAAGGTGGCCATCTACAAGTCATGGAGAGAGGCCTCAAGAGAAACCAACCCTGCTGGTATCTTTATCTTGGACTTTCAGCCCTCAGAATTGTGAAAAATAAAGTGCCATCATTTAAGCCACCTAGCCTGTGGTATTTTGTTATGGAAGTCCTAGTGAAGTAACACAAAGTTTTAAGACCAAATTGTGTAACTTTCATAAATAAGTTTGGGGACAAGGAAAATATTACATATAGAAATCTATAATTTAGTACTTTTGCTTAAACATTCAAAATATATATTTACCTGAAACTCTAAAGGTATGAAGTTTTAATTCAAACAAACGGCTGAGATGGGAAAGCCAGATATTTCAGTTCATTCTTCAAAAATGCAGCTGGCTGAGGTATGGGAAATGTTGGGAAAAAAACAGAGTTCTGTATGTCTTGTCAGGATTTAAAAGTAGAATTCAGGAAAACTTGAAATCATGTGTAGTTCTGATATGTGTCCACTCCTATTAGGACAGTGACTGGTTGTATATACAGAGTAGATCTGGTCTTTGAAAATATAAGTGGCTAAACAGGATATCAGTAATTTAGACAAACTGATCAGAAATGGACCTCAGGGCTACAGGAGCACTGGAGTACAGGATCCATCCCTACCACCTTCAAGAGTGCTTTTCTGTACAGCAAGAGCAGAAAGCTAAATACTTTTTGTCTAGGTTTCTATACTCACATGGGATGCAAATTAGATTCTATCAGTTAGGTGCATTTATATAATTGTTTTTAAGGGAAAAACTGAAAGGAAGCCATCTTACTGCTGATTTTTGTTGGTTTGTTGTTATTGCAAGCAAGTTGTGAGGATGTGATTTTGTTTTGTGGCTTTGTTTCAGAATCTAATTTCCAGCTTCACTGGTATTTAAGTATAGTTCGGGGGTGGCAGTTACTTCCTGATTCATCCAGACAGTATGACAAACTCTGGTTCAGTAGTGACTTCTTGATTTTCCACTATTCTGATTATATCAGAGGCCAACCCTTGGCTGATCAAGTCAGTATGTAATGTTCTAAAGTATAGCTTAGAACCTACTCTTCCAATAGTTCTCTGGATTAAATCCCATTCTGTTCATAATATTTAGTGCATTCTGTTAGAGAAATTGAGAAGAAATAGTTTTCTGTATGGAATTAATTCCATTGTTGTTTGAGAAAGTATTATGTTATCCATACTCTAAATTTGATTTAATAGAAAATGGATACAATTATTAACCCAAACATCTCCAAATGTATACATGAGTAGGTTAATACAACTATCCCTCAAATTTGAAAATGTCTCTAATTTCACACTTTGAGTTTCTTTTTTCCTTAATCCACAGAGGCTGTCTTACTCCCTGCCCCCCCCCCCACCCCCTGCAATATGGTATACATTTACTGAAATAACTATCATGACTAATAGTTAAAACAGAAAATAAAGATTATTTTGTCAACAAGGAAACATTCTTGATTTCATTATCAGTTAGCCAAAAACTGAGTCAGTACATAACCACAAACATACGCAGAGTTATTAAACCTTATCTTCCCAGACCTAGTAACAACAGGAAAAGTTTATGAAAAAAAAAAGTTGTACTATTCTTTCAGCGTTTTACTCAATTTGATTACTTCCCTTCCTTACCCAGAGATTAAAACGATATTGAGCTACAAACCCTTGCCCTAATATTTACCTGAGCTATACCCAAAGAAATCTTTTAAATAGCTTTTCTAAAAATTATTTAATGGAAAGGGTACTTGACAGGGAGGAAGGAAAAGCTTGAGTTTTTATGGCTGCAGCCATTAACTACTGAAGAGCACTTCATTAGATCTCTCTGGGGCTTAGGTTACACTTCAATTAAAAATCAGAGGTGACCTAAATGATCTCTACAACTTACTATAGGTCTAAGATACCAGGTTTCTCTTCTGGCTATGCTATTCCAGGAAGGAATAAAGAAAGAGAGTGTTTAAAATGGGCTATTAGATTATGGAAGGAAAATGCTAAATTAGAACCTATTAATTAAATATGCAGAAAAAACATGGGAAGAAAAAAGGCATTTCCCAAAGGAGAATCCATAACTTAATGCAGATTTGAATTAATATAATACACAAACTATCAATAAATATTATGAAAGGTGTTTCTCTCTCCGCCATGCTTACTACACTCCCATATGTCTTGCTACTGTCCCCTGGGAGAAATGCTGGCATATATCTTCCTAAACCTTAAAAAATATACTTATCTACAAAGTTGTGTGTGTTTGTTGTTTTTCTCTCTTAAAAGAGAAAGAAATGAAAATATCTGAAAGTCATAATTTTCAAGGTGATTTTTTAGAGAAGCACAAAGATGAGGAAGTTTTGTCTGTTCAAAGATATGATGTTTGTGATAGCAGATTATCCCTAGGATATTTACTTTTATTAAAACCTGTGCCTTCACTTTCTTAATATCTGGAGGGCTAAGACTGCTTAGATGTTAGAAGAAGACAGCAATGGTAACAATGTTTTAGAATTTATCATCATTCTATCTAAAATGCCTATATTTTCCTTGAGTTTACCTCATGCATGAAAAAGAAAAAAAGGTCTATGAGAGAAGCTTTAGAGTTCAAATTTCATTATAAAAGTTACAAATCAATTTATTTGATTACAAAAATCCATCCAATGCTATAAATTTGTTCTCTCAAATGCATGGAACAGTGCATGGGAAGGTGCATTACCAATGGGTTACTGTGGCATTTTCCATAGGCTAGGTTAGACACAAATTCTTCATGAAAAGAAAAAGCTTTAGTATTCACTTTGGCAACATGTACACTAAAACTGGAACAATACAGAGAAAATTAGCAAGGCCCCTGAACAAGGATAACATGCAAATTTGTGAAGCATTCCATATTTAAAAAAAAAAAAAGCTTTATAATTTCAAGTATATTTTAAAATATCTGGAATTTGAGAAAAACACTTCTCTTTACACATTGTTTATAGCACACCATCAGTTTGACCATTTGCCCAAGCACCCCAGTCAATTAGAACATTGAATATAATGATTAATTCAATGAATTGACCAGCTGCATGTCTGAACTAACCAAATAATATAATTCACTTAATGTGAAATATGTGCAGTCTAACTACTGTGTAATTCATTACTTACACTATTTTGTTCATGCTCTGAGAAGTCCCTGACCTCCTCTTCTCTGCAAGATGGCACCTTCAACAGCTCAATAGGCTACATGCATCGTATTGTTGGAAAACTCAAATACATAAACACAAACAAATACTTACCAAGAATTAGAACTGATGAATCTAGCTTCCTGCAAATTTCTATACTGAAAACTAGGGGAACCTCCAAAGAAATAGGAAAACAGGTTGTGGGTTAAAGTTTCAGGGTTAATAATTTTCTTTGCACAAAGACTTCCTACATAGTACAGTACTTTTGAGTACCGGAGAGCAGAAAGACAGATTTCCAAACCAAGAAGGTTTTAAATACAAGTGTCCCCAAGCAGGACCTTATGGAGTCTTCCCAGAAAAGGCCCACCCGCCTTCCATGTTCTCCACATGCCTCTTGCCTGTAGAAAAACTTTAGCCTCCTAGGCTGTCCTCAGATTCCAAAGAGTAAATATAATCAGAGAAATGAGAAAATGCAGAAAGAGAGGAAAACAGTAAAGCAAGAAAAAATAATAATTGTTTAGACATTAAACAAAGTCAAGGACTCCCTCCTCAAGGGCTATAGATAATATTCAGAAACACATCCTTTGAGCTGTTTTACAGATACTGAAATCCCCACCAGGTGGAAGAAGTTAACTATAGCTGCCCACAAGCATATAGACCCCAGATTGGTTGGAACCAGAAGGTTGATGATGTCAACTCTTGATTACCTCACACCAACCAATCAGAATAATGTCCACAGCTGATCACACACCCATAACCCTCTTCCCTCACCTTGTCATTAAAAACCTTTCCATGGAAGCCAATAGGGAGTTTGGGCCTTTGGAGCACTAGCTGCCTTGTTTTGTGCCCTGCAGTAAATGCTGCACTTTCCTTCACCACAATCCAGTGTCAGTAGATTGGCTTTAATACACATTGGCAAGTGAACCCAAGTTTGGTTTGGTAACACAGGAGTGTGGATATACTATTAGATAGCCTCATTAGTTCTAGCCTTATACATAGGTAAATACCCATACACACTCTGCAGCCTAGTGGAAGCATACAGGCTTTGGGTCTAACAAAGCCCATCATCACATTTAAACCAGTTTTATTGCATTTGACTCCACAAAAAATCCTGTGTGATATAAAGGTAGGGTGTCTTTCTCACATGAGATAAGGAAACATTCAGAATAAGTGACTTGCCAATGATCACATAAGTAATAAATATTAGAGTCTGGTATAGCACCCAAATGTTTTAACTCAATTCATTGCTCTTTTTCCTATTACACATTATTAAATCTTACGTTTCAGTTGCAAATGACCAAAGCGTCAACTTAAATAAAATAAGTCCCATGCCCCAAGAGTAGGTAAATAGAATATTTATTGGTTTTACACCATCAGGAAGTCCAGAGGCAGAGATGACTTGATGGGTCCAGAAATTCAAAACAATAATCTGCTTAGTTTATGCAATCTCTCTGTCCTCTCTCTCTCAGCATATTTATCTGCTCTTCCTTCTCTCTCCCTTGCTGCTTATGTCCATATGTTGGCCTCATTCTTTCTTACTTCAGACAAGGTCTCTTTATCTGCCAACAATAATAATAATTTCATATTGATATTTTATCCTTTCCAGGTTTGTGATTCTTCTCCTCCACTTCCTCCTCCTTCTCTTCTTTCTCCTCCTTCTCTGTCTTTGTGTCTGATTCCTGACTTGGATCACAGATCAATCTGAAGATTCATCATTGCTTCCAGGGCTTTAAGGCACTTTTATTTTCCAGATTTGAGTCATATTTAATTGCCCAGTTAAAGATATTTTGACCAACAATCTTTTGGAAAACACATGAGGAGGTTTGGTGATTCTGTCCAACGTGAGGCTGTTTAAGGTCTTGGTCTCTCATTAGCAAGGATCCTGTTAGGTCAGTTTAGCAAGAATCTCCCTACCCTTGACATCTCCTCATAGAAATTTTCCATTGGGTGACCCCTCACTCAGCTCCTTCGCTATAAATAAATACTTGTCTTTGCTGATTTAGAATTGAGCCTCATCTCTCTCCCCTATTGCAATAGTCTGGAATAAAGTCTAAATTTACCATTTTAACAAGTGCGAGAATAATTTTTTCTTTAACACCACACTGCCCACCACCCCTGATACCAGCCTCACAGTGGCCATAAAATCTGCTCCTGCATTGAAAAGTCTATTGTTTCATTTAGGTTTTTAAAACACATCCCCTAACTCAGAAGACTGATCGATTGATTGATAAGCAACAGGACATATTGTATAGTACCGGGAATTATAGCCATTATCTTGTAATAATTTTTGATGGAGTATAATCTGAAAAAAACCACTGAATCACTATGCTATATATCTTAAACTAATATAATTTTGTAAATCAACTATACTTCGGTAAAAAGTCAGATAAAAGTTAAAAAAACAACAAAAAAATAAGAGCATGTACTAGTATAACAAAATTAAAATCTTATCTGTTCATTTATAGATATTTTATTTACCAAGATAGTTAAATTTCAATTATTGTAGGAACATTGATTTTTATGTTTATGATGACAGATGCATAAATTTTCATTTGCTATATTTTTTAACTTTTATTTTAACATTCTTATTTCCTGGACTTGTTAGCCCGTCTCGTTCAAAAAGGTATAAAATATGAGACATAAAAACAAATTTCTAAAATAAGTAAATATTGAGGGATACAATAAGAAGGATTATAGGAAATAACAGAAGAAATAATCTTTGTGCAAAGTATTAGTAGTATTACAACTACTACTACTAATGATAATACTGAAGTTCAAAAAAGCTAATTATGTTTTGGGCCAAATAAAATAGTGCAGACCCACACTTCCATTTCCGGGTTTCTATTTTTTAAATCACAAATACACACACACACATATTTAAAAACCTTACACCACCAAGGCAGAAAAGATTTACCTTCAAATATTGAGCCATTAATAAATATTAATTAATTAGTGCCTACATACTGAACATTTAGTTAGATGATTAAGATAAAGTACCAGCCGAAAAGATGGAGTCCGTTACCTCAGGGAGCATATCAATGAAAAAGGTGACTACAGCAATAAAGAACAGTACAATAGCTTGTGTCATAGGGTCTAAACACAGGATTACAGATGACCTTCCCAAGGAAGTGATGTTTAAACTGGAACCTGAAGGAGAAGTAGGATTCATTTGTGTAAACAGAAGAGGAAGAATATTCCAGTCCAGTGGTCAACGTGTACAATATATTGGTGAGGACACAGAGGGAGTGGCACGAAGTGGCTGATGGGATAATTGTCACATGAGTAAAGATCAGAATGGCCTCTGCAAAATTAATACCAGAAAACAATGGAGAAAGCCTAGAAAAAGTAAGCTAGCTCAAAGGTTTTATTTCTAGACTCTTTTTTTCTTTTTTTTTTTTTTTTGGCACACGGGCTTAGGTGCTCCACGGTATGTGAGATCTTCCTGGAGCAGGGATCGAATCCGTGTCCTCTGTATTGGCAGGCAGATTCTTAACCACTGCACCACCTAGGAAGATCCTCTAGCCATTTTTTTGAATGTAAAAAGCAACTTTTGTTTAGTCACTCATTCCAAAAAATAATTGAATCTATAGGTTCCTACTTTGCTCTGAACAAACACTCATCTATAAAGCCAAGTCCTCGCCCTTGAGGAGCTTACATTATAACAAAGAAGATTGGAATTAAATAAATGAATGGGTACTATACTGTGGAGTACTAATGGGTATTCTAATAAAAAGTAAAGCAAGCTAGATGGAGAGAGCATTGGGAGTGCTATTATAGGTCAGAAACATTGGGAAATCCTTCAGAAAAGCTGACATATAAACAGAAACCTGACTGAAATGAGAAGAGCAAAAATTGTAACTATTTCAGGAAAGATGGTCCTAAGCAATTTTAGATTGTCTGACATTTTCTCATTACCAGGTTGATGTTGTACATTTGTGGCAAGGATACCACAGAAGTTATGCTGTTTTTCCCAGTGTGTCATAAGAGGGGAAACATGATGTCAGTGTGTGTTATTACTGGTGGTGTAAACATTAATTACTTGGTAAAGATGGTATCTGCTGGGTTTCTCCATTATAAAGTTACTCTTTTTTTTCTCTGAATTAATAAATATCTTAGGATAAATTACTTGAAGTCTATGCAAATATCGTGCTCCTCTTCAAAATCTGGTCCTCCTGTTTTAATATCTATTGATGGATCTTGACTACAACAATTTTTCCTGTATTGTTCCAGTGGTGATTTTTTCCTCCATTCTTTCCACATTTATGAATTGTATTTTGTCTGTAAAGAAGAGTTATCCCTTCTCTTTCACTTATTTATGTATTCAGCTACCAGTTTATATTATTAGGTGCACATGGATATTTTATTCCATGGTTTCTAATGTTAAATTATCATTTCTTTTATTCTTCAAAATGTTCTAGCTTTGACCATTAAGAACTATTTCAGAGTGCCTGCTATAACCTTTTGACATGCTCCCCTCTTGTTGTGAGCACTTTCTTACTCTCCGGCACCACACAATGCTCCAGACTAATCTGTATTTCCTATGCTGCAGCTCTGGAATCAATAATTTCTTCAATAAGGCCTTGTTCCTTTTATTGGAAATGATATTTATAAACAAACATCTTGTATTTAGAAGCATACCTAACAAAGTGTCCTTTCTTTTAGGACTTCTGAGTGGATAGAGCTTGGAAAACATAAATACTTACTTCTGTATATGGAGGGATGGATAGATAAATTTATATCTATATCTATCCATACCATGAGTTTGTAGTGTATGTTTAATTCTAATCAAATACCACAGAGTTCATTCTAAGAAAGTGAAAAGTCTGGCTCTAATGATTTACAATGTACTTAGTTATTTGCACTATGTTAGTATACACAATTTCAGAATCGATGCCCTCTAAGAAACAAATTTATTAACTAGAGTACAATATTTGTGCATAGTTATTTTTGTCTTTAGCCTTTTGGTATCCAATCAGAACACTATTTTCCAAAATAATGTAGGTTATCTGTATTTCTCTACATCTTTCAGTATGGTACATCAAACATATTTTGTCCAGGTGGCCTCAGATGTTACATTTTAGCTTCCCGTTAGCTTCCTGTCACATATTGCTTGATTTCTCATACCTACAGAGTATGGCTTATGCAAATGCCAAATTATGTTTGTAGAAGAAATGTATGGATGGATGGATGGATGAATATACAATTTTTTCCAGGAAAGTTTCTCTGTCCGGTCTCTCAGATCATTTACCTATTTAGGTAATTAATAGATGTGGTTTGTCATATTTTTTGAGCATCTTTGGACATGTGACTGCTCAGTATTCAGTGTCTATTTGTGAGTGGGGGGGGGCGGGGAGTGGGGAGAGGGACAGGGACAGAGACAAAGTCAGAGACCAAGACATAGATCAAAAGGTCACAAGAAATGATGGGAGAAGAAATAATTCAGATTCTGGTGTTTTTCTCATTTATTGAGTCCTCTGGCCTAGTGCTTCCAGATTCTCTTTACTGCCTGCTTCTCAAGAGAAGTTAAAATTTTCTCAGATGGTGTACCATTTTATTTGTCCTTTCATACAGAGTCACACCCTGAGAGCATTGATTGTTAGTAGGTTCCTGCCCCTGTTGCCCTATTAAAATTCCTGCTAACATTAATATAACATACTTCAGAAACTAAATTATAACATTCAACAACTTCAGTTGCTAGGAAGGATAAAGTCAAAAGTATAAAATTCTGACTGAGTAAACAAAAGATTAATTGTGCTACTTCATGGCTTAGATATCCAGTTTGCCTGGAGAATAAGAATTTAGATTCAGAAATACTAATATGAGGAGAGTGAAGCACTTGCCTTGGGCATAAAATTTAAAGAAGAAACAAAAATACTCCACAATTGAGGTAAATATTTTAATGCAATATCATTGAATGTTCCATTTGCCTCAGGCTCAAACAGGGTTTATCAAGTTATAGGTGCTGATTGTGCCAGAATCTAAAATTTTGATATTTTGTTCATCATTACTTATTTGCATTAATCCTGATTTTAAAATAGGCATTAAATCAGATTTATCTTGATTACTGAGTTTTGGGGATGCACCCTTAAATACGGCCCCTGAGGTAAGTTCCTACTCATCTTCCTCACCTCCCTGTAACCCAGCCCTGCTTAGTCTCCATTTTTGTCTGCAATCAAGATAGTAAATGTTGATATTAGACAAAGGGAATTTCAGAGTATATATAGGAGTGTGTGTGCATGTGCGTGTGTGTAAACATATACAATACACGTGTAATACTAAAGAGGAATAATATCAGCATCCACCAAATAAACGATTTTCCTCCAATAATCTACTTCCTCTTAGAGAATATGTCAGAGTATCAAATACTCACAAAACATCTGAGTTAATTCCTCCCACAACAGCAAATAGCAAAATCACAATATCTCAAACAATGATTGTAAAAGAAAATTTGTGAGGCATTTGTAACTTAGTTGACAGAAACATATGAGAATTCTATTATAGAAGTGAAAACATTAATTATAGATTTCCTGTCAGAAGAGACGAATGCATGTCTAACCATGATATAAGAGGGGTTCTGCATTAGCCACATTCATCCTATCAAGCACAGATTTCCTATTAAGTTTTATATTATTAAATATAAAAAGAATACAAATCCTGGACTGCCTGAATTACTAAATCTTACTTTAAATTCCACCAGATATTTTGAAATCTCAAGTGTCTTATGATGAACACCTTTCTCTGGTGCAGTAAATTAAGAAGTTGATACTGACCCATTCTGCTGCTTGATGTCCCAGATTCCCTATTCACAATGCAACAGTCTTGCCTTAAATAAAGTCATATTTACTCTACTAAACTGGTTGCCTAAAAATATCTAGAGAGAAGAGAAAAAAAGCATTTTCTTCTGATCCTGTTGTCAACCTCATCTCATATGGCTGGAATAGCATTTACTCTAAGTTTCAAATCCAATATTCAAGACCCCTGGTTTTATTTTAGAAATGAATTAAAACCAAAGTGACATTAAATATATATTTTCCAAATTATCTCTAAACGGGACTAGTTCAATATCAACATTACATGACATCTGGACATCACAGAAGACGGCAAATTAGCAAGCCTCAGGGTTGCTTGATAACTACTGAGCTAGCAAAAACGATTTGAAGCAACTATTTTAGAACGCTAGATACTTGCAGCATTCAGGGAAGTGCTTGATGAAGAAAGATTCATATATTTCAGTGAATTCTGAGTTTCCTTTTGTAGCTATTATTCCCCATCCCCCATCTCCTAACCCTGTGGATACATCAGGCCACAATCCAGTGGGATTTCCTGGGTCCAGAGAGGGAAAAAGGAATCTTCTCCCAAAATGTGTTTTTTCCTTTGTGATTGCTGCTACTGACTGCTTAGGGGCTAACACAGAGGTAGGCCATTGATTTTATGCACATGGGCCATTGGTGAGATAAAACTTAAAGAGACAGACTTTTCATTTTTTTTCCCTTTTCATTAGAACCAGGCTTTTAAGAAAATTTCCATTAGGTTACTGGTTGACTGGAAGATAATGGAACAGAGACTGCAGTGACCACACATAACAAGGAACATAATCTTTGTAAAAACAGTCTAGAAAAGTCACTGAACAAACCGATGAGTGCAGCCTTCATTAGGTAACAGCAGCAATCCCAGATGAGAGCAGGGGATGTGATGTCCAGAGATGCCTCATTATGATATTCAAATCCAGTTCTCAACAAAAAGATTACAAAGCATACAAAGAAATATGAAAATGTGGCCTAGTCACAAAACAAAAGTAAATTGGTAGTAACTCTCCATGAAGAAGCCCAGACATTGTACTTACTAAAGAAAAACTTTACAGTAACAGTTTAAATGTGTTCAATGATCTGAAGGAAACCATGGACAAAGAAGTCAAGAAAGTCAGGAGACCGGTGAATGGGTAGCAATGGAATGTAAATAAATAGACATTATAGAAAGAAACCAAATAGAAATTTTAGAGCTGAAAAGTAGAACAGTTTAAATAAAAATTTCACTGATGGAATTAATAAACAGGCTTGAGCAGGCAGAATACAGAAGCAGAGAACTTAAATATGTGGCAATTGAAATTAATAGTCTGAGGAGCAGAAAGAAAAAAGAATGATGAACAGGGTCTAAGGTACCTATGGAACATCACCAAGTGTACCATCATATGAATTACAGAAATCCAAGAAAGAGAAGAAAGATAAAAAGAGCCAGAAATGGTGGCCACCAGCATGCCCTGGGAGAAGCCCCAGCTCACAATGAACATTGGCTCTAGCTCCTCTGGCTTACGCCCCAACCCCACCAAGAAAACAGCCCTTGCTTGCCTTAGGAGAAACTGCAACATTTTCTGGGCTCCAGCTCTAGCCCCTCCAGCTCCAGCCCAGCTCCAATGCAGGGGACACAGGTTTGATCCCTGGTCCAGGAAAATCCCACATGCCACGGAGCAGCTAAACCCGTATGCCAAAACTACTCAGTCTGTGCTCTAGAGCCTGTGAGCCACAACTACTGAAGCCCTCATGCCACAACTACTGAAGCCCACGTGCCTAGAGCCCATGCTCTGCAACAAGAGAAGCCACCACAACCATAAGCCCAAGCACCATAACAAAGTGTAGTCCATGTTAGCAGCAACTAGAGGAAGCCTGTGCACAGCAACAAAGACCCAACACAGACAAAAATAAAATTAATTAATTAATTAATTAATTTTTAAAAAGTCTATAGCATTCAGCAAAAGCAGTTCTAATAGGAAAAGGCTTACCTCAAAAAAAAAAAAAAGGGAAGAAGAAAAATCTCAAATAAACAAGCTACCTTTACATATAAAGGAATTAGAAAAAGAAGAATAAACAAGGCCCAGAATTAGTAGAAAGAAGGAAATAATAAATATCAGAGCAGAAATATACAAAATAGAGACCCCCCCAAAAAAAAACAATAGAAAAGATTAATTTAAATAAGACCCTGTTTTAAAAGATAAACAAAATTGAGAAACCATTGCCAAATACTTCAAGAAAGAAAGAGGGTCAAAATAAATAAAATTAGAAATAAAATAAGAGTTACAACAAATATTACAGAGATACAATATAAAGAATCAAAAGAGAATAATACAAACAATTACATGCTAACCCATTGGACAAACTAGAAGAAATGGGTGAATTCCTAGGAAAATACAATCTTCCAAGACAGAATTAGGAAGAAAAAGAAAATCTGAATAGATTAATTACTGGTAATGAAATTGAGTCAGTAATCAAAAAACTAACAAATGGAAGTTCAGAACCAGATGGCTTTACAGGGGAATTCTACCAAACATACAAAGAGTTGATACCTATCCTTCTCAAACTATTCCAAAAAATTGAAGAGGAGGGAACACTCCCAAATTCATTCCATGAAGGTACCATCATCCTCATACCGAAACCAGACAAAGATAATATGAAAAAGTAAAATTACACATCAATATCTCTGATGAATATAGATGTAAGACTCTCAGTAAAATATTAGCAAACTGAATTTAGCAATATATAAAAAGGATCGTATACTATGATCAAGTGGAATTTATTCCAGAGATGAAGAATGGTTCAATATCCACAAATCAATGTGATACACATCATTAATGAAAGGAAGGATAAAATCACATGATCACCTCAATACATGAAGGAAAAGCATTTGACAAAATTCAACATTTATTCCTGAAAAACTCTCAATAAAGTTGGTATAGCAGGAACATATCTCAATATAATAAAGCCCATTTATGACAAATTCACAGCTAACATCACAGTCAACAGTGAGGAGCTGAAAACTTTTCCTCTAAGATCAGGAAGACAACAAGGATCCCCACTCTTGACACTTCTATTTAACACAGAACTGGAAGTCCTAGCCACAGCAATAAGACAAGAGAAAGAAATAAAAGGCATCCAAATTGAAAGGGAAGAAGTAAAATTTTCACTATTTGAAGATGACCTGATACTATCTATAGAAAACCTTAAAGACTCCACCAAAAACCTAGTAGAGCAATAAATAAATTCAGTAAAGCTGCAGGATATAAAATTTATATGCAGAATTTTTTTGTATATATCTACGCTAATAATAAACCATCAGAAAGAGAAAGCAAGAAAAAAACACAGAAAACTCAAAATCAGAAAAGAAAGCAAAGGCACTATTACTGACTTTACAGACACTAGAGAAATTATGATAGAGTACTGTGAATAGGTTGTATGCCAACATATTTAGATAACTGAGATGAAATGGACACATTTCTAAAAACATACAAGTTACCAAGTTACCCACACTGAGCCAGAAGGAAATAGAACTTCTCAACATACCTTTAACAAGTAAAGATATTGGCTAAGTAACTAAACCTCTCAACAAAGAAAAATCCAGGACTAAATGGCTTCAGTGGTGAATTTTCACAAACATTTAAAAAAGAATTTAAACCAGTCCTTGTCAAACTTTTACAAAAAACTGAAGAGGAGAGAACATGTCCTAACACATCCTATGAGGCAGAATTATCCTGATACCAAAGCCAGATGTAAACATCACAAGAAAAGAAAGCAACAGGTCAATATTCTTTATGAATTTTCTCAACAAACATACCAGCAAACTGAAGCGAGAGAGTAGCACAGACATATATGTACTACCAACTGTAAAATAGTCAGTGGGAAGTTGTTGTATAACAAAGGGAGTCCAACTCGAGGATGGAAGATGCCTTAGAGGACTGGGGCAGGGAGGGTGGGGGGGACTCGAGGTGGGGGAGTCAAGGAAGGGAGGGAATACGGGGATATGTGTATAAAAACAGATGATTGAACCTGGTGTACCTCCCCCCCAAAAAAAAACAGCACATTTTGAGTTACACACCATACCCAAAAGTGGGACTTATCAAAAGAATAAAATAGTGGTTCAAAGCAGGAATTCAATTAATAAAATCCATATGTTAATGTAATTAAAGAAAAAACACAAGATCATTCCAGTTGTTCCAGAAAAATCATTTGACAAAATTCAGCACAGTTTCCTGAATAAAACACTCAGTAAACTAGGAATATTTGGGAACTTCTGCAGTATAATAAAGAATTTATGGAAACCCAGTTTTTCATACTTAATAGTGAAAATTTGAAACTTTTTCCCTAAGTTTAGGAACAAAACAATATTACTCATTTTACCCACTGTTATTCAACACTGTAATGAAAAAGCTATCCAGAGCAATTAGGCAAGGAAAATAAAGTCACTCAAATTGGAAATGAAGAAGAAAAATCTCTCTCAAGCAGAATATAGATGACATGATTCTTTATGCAGAAAACCTATAGAACACACAAAAGCTACCAGAGCTAATAAACAAATTCAGCAAAGTTGCCAGGTTCAAGATCAACACACAAAAAGTCAGTTGTGCTTCTATACAACAGCAATAAACAATCCAAAAGGAAAATTAGGAAAGCAAGCCATGTACACTAACAATCAAAAGAATAAAATACCTATGAGAGAATTTAACCAAGGAAGCGAAAGACTTGTACATTGAAAAATACAAACATTCCTGAAAGGTAAAGAGAACCCAAATAAATGGAAAGGTAATCCTCATCTGTGGAATGGAAGATGTAATGCTTTTAAGATGTTAATATTCCTCAAAGCAATCTAGAGCTTCATTGCAATCACTATCAAACTTCCCATGTCTTCCTGTTTTTTGTTTGTTTTTGTAGAAATGGAAAAGTAGATTCATATAGAAATGCAAGGGGCCCAAAATATGCAAAACAATCTTGAAAGAGAAAAACAAAGCAGGAGGACTCACACTTATTTATTTCAGAATTTACTACAAAACTGCAGAAATCAGAACTGTGTGGTGCTGACATATGGAAAGACATATAGAGCAATGGGATAAATTTGAGAGCTCAGAAATCAACCCAAACATCTTTAGTTAATTGATTCTCAACAAGAGAGCCTAGATTCTACATGAGGAAAAATAGTCTCTTCCACAAATGGAGCTGAAAAACTGGTTTTTCACAAGCAAAAAGAATGAATTTGGACCCATTCCTCATCCAGTATATAAAAATTAACTTAAAATGGATCAACAACCTAGATATAAAAACTAAAACTATAAAACTATTAGAACAAAACATAGCGTAAGCTTTCATGACCTTAGATTTGGCAGTGGATTCTTAGACTTAACACCACAAGCAAAAGCACAAAAGAAAAGAGCGATAAATTGGATTTCAAAAAATCTAAAAACTTACAGGCATCAAAGGACATTATTAAGAATGTGGAAAGAAAACCTACTAAAATGGAGAAACTATTTCCAAATTATATATCTGATAAATGTTTACTATCCAGAATCTATTAAGATCTGTTCTTTCTCAACAAAAAGACAAACAACCCAACTAAAAATGGAAAAATGAATTAGACATTTCTCCAAAGATATACAAATGGCCAACAAACACATAAAAAGATGTTCACAGTCCTTGGTCATTAAAGAAGTAGAAATCAAAACCACAATAGATACCGCTTCACACAACTAGTATAACTTTAATCAAGAAAGTAGAAATTAACAAGTGTTCCTGGTGATTTGGAGAAATAGGAACTCCCATACACTGCATGTGAGAATATAAAATAGTCCAACCCCTGTGGAAAAAGTCTGGTAGTCCCTTAAAAAGTCAAACAGAATACTCAGCAATTGTACTCCTAAGTATATACCTAAAGAAATAAAAATATATGTTTACACAGAAACTTGTTTGTGGATTTCTATAACAGCATTACTCATAGTATCTAAAAGGTAGAAATAACCCAAATACCCATTATGAGCAAATGGATACACAAAGTATGGCATATACATATAATGGAATATAATTCAGCCATAAAAAGGAACAAAGTACTGAAAAATGCTATAATTTGGATGAACCTCAAAACATTGCATTTAGGAAAGAAGCCTGACATAAAAGGTCACACGATATATTCAGAATAGGCTAATTTAGAAACAGAAGAGAGATCACAAGCTACTAAGGATGAAGGGAGTGGCAGGTGGGGAATATAATTATTAATTATTATGTGGAGTATAATTAATGGGTACAGAGTTTTTACAGGATGGTGGAAATGTTTTAAAACTAGAAAGAGCTGGTGTTTGCACAACATTGTAAATACATAACTGGTTTATAACTTTTAAATGACTAATTATATGATGTGAATTTGACCTCAATTTTTTAAAAAATCACATGATACACAGTTTTTATTGATATGATCACCACTAAATTTTGGACCAATTATATAATAATAAATTGGATATCCTACACAAATTATCTCTGTTCGTCTACCTGAATTGTTTAATTGAGCTACAGAAACATCTCCAAAGTTTCTAGTAACTTTTTTTTTTTGCCCAAAGTCAGAATTTTGTTTTGTTTTAAGGAATTTTATTGAAGTATAATTGAAGTACAATAAACTGCATATATTTAAAGTGTACAATTTGATATATTTTTTCTTTAGTAATGTACATATGGCAATCCCAATTCATCCTACCCCAACGCCCCTTGCTTTCCGCTGTTGTGTCCATATGTTTGTTCTCTACATCTGTGTCTCTATTTCTGCCTTGCAAACTGGTTGATCTGTACCATTTTTCAAGATTCCCCATATATACATTAATATATGATATTTGTTTTCCTCTTTCTGACTCACTTCACTATGTATGACAGTCTCTACGTCCATCCGTATCTCTACAAATGTCCCAATTTCGTTCCTTTTTATGGCTGAGTAATATTCCATTGTGTATATGTACCACATCTTCTTTATCCATTCATCTGTTAATGGACATTTAGATTGCTTCCATGACTGGGCTATTGTAAATAGTGCTGCAATGAACATTGGAATGCATGTGTCTTTTTGGATTATGATTTTCTCTGGGTATATGCCCAGGATGGGGGTTCCTGGGTAATATGGTAATTTCATTTTTCGTTTTTTAAGGAACCTCCATACTATTCTCCATAGTAGCAGTATCAATTCACATTCCCACCAACAGTGCAAGAGGGTTCCCTTTTCTCCACATCCTCTTCAACATTTATTGTTTGTAGATTTTCTGATGATGCCCATTCTAACCAGTGTGAGGTGATACCTCATTGTAGTTTTGATTTGCATTTTTCTAATAATTAGTGATGTTGAGCAGGTTTTCATGTGCCTCTTGGACATCTGTATGTCTTCTTTGGAAAAATGCCTTTTTAGATCTTCTGCCCATTTTTTGATTGGGTTGTTTGTTTTTTTGATATTGAGCTGCATGAACTGTTTATATATTTTGGAGATTAATCCTTTGTCTGTTGATTCATTTGCAAATATGTTCTCCCATCCTGGGGGTTGTCTTTTCATCTTGTTTATAGTTTCCTTTGCTGTGCAAAAGTTTTAAGATTCATTAGGTCCCACCTCTTTATTTTTGTTTTTATTTCCATTACTCTAGGAGATGGGTCAAAAAAGATGTTGCTGCGATTTATGTCAGAGAGTGTTCTCCCTATGTTTTCCTCTAAGAGTTTTACAGTGTCTAGCCTTACATTTAGTTTATTTTTGTGTATGGTGTTAGGGAGTGTTCTAATTTCATTCTTTTACATGTAGCTGTCCAGTTTTCCCAGTACCACTTATTGAAGAGGCTGTCTTTTCTCCATTGTATATCCTTGCCTCCTTTGTCATAGATTAGTTGACCATAGTTTATCTCTGGCTTTCTATCCTGTTCCATTGATCTATACTTCTGTTTTGGGGCCAGTACCATGTTGTCTTGATTACTGTAGCTTTGCAGTATAGTCTAAAGTTAGGGAGCCTGATTCCTCCAACTCTGTTTTTTTTCCTCATGATTGCTTTGGCTATTCGGGGTTTCCTATTCGGTGTCTCCATACAAATTTTAGGATTTTTTGTTCTAGTTCTACGAAACATGCCATTAGTAATTTGATAGGGATTGCACTGACTCTGTAGATTGCTTTGGGTAAGATAGACAATTTCACAATGTTGATTCTTCCAATCCAAGAACATGGTATATCTCTCCATCTGTTTGTGTCATCTTTGATTTCTTTCTTTAGTGTCTTTTAGTTTTCTGAATATAGTTCTTTTACCTCCTTAGTTAGCTTTATTCCTATGTATTTTATTCTTTTTGTTGCAATGGTGAATGGGATTGTTTCCTTAATTTCTCTTTCTGATCTTTCATTGTTAGTGTATAGCAATGCAAGAGATTTCTGTGCATTAATTTTGTATCCTGCAACTTTACCAAATTCATTGATTAGCTCAAATAGTTTTCTGGTGGCATCTTTAGGATTTTCTATGTACAGTATCATGTCATCTACAGTCATTAGTGACAGTTTTAACAGATGCAGAATTGTGAAAAAGGTAATGTCAATTCTGAATGCTATTTTCTCCATTCACGCTATGTGCAGCAGTAACGAGTTAGCTGATACCAAATGCAATAAAAATCAACTTTGATTATTGGAGAATATCAATGTATTTGTGCCTTTTTATGACTGGGCATGTGTCTAAATGTGGAACTTTCACTTAAGAAATTAAGAACAAAGCTAACTATGTTTTAGGTGTTGTCCTAGCACTTTACATTTCTCAGTTAATTTAACAATAAAACTAATCATGCAGACATTTAAGAAGTAAATTTTGATCATTCTCTTGTATAAAAGAGAATCATACATAAAACTTAATATACTGACTTTTTGTGAGGATAAAGTGAATAGTATAGGAGATAGAACATGCAAAATATTTATTATGTTGCAATGGCACAAAATATAATACTTAAAACTATAATAATAATGTTATTATTATTATTAAAATCATCTCAATATAATTCCAGATTGTGAAGAAAGTAGAGGGAAAGACTGAAAGGTGGCAAGATGATAGAATGTGACATTTAAGACTATGACAGTTGAGTTAGAGATCCGTTTGTCAACCATGAAGCATTTCTAACTTTACATATGACAAAACCCATATTATACAGTATTTGAATATGCCTTCTTAATATGCTCTGGTATTTATAACATGAATCACAAATCTATGTTTGGAGAATATACATAAAAAGTATATTTGTGAGGTTTTATTATTATTAATTCATAAAGAATATAATGCTTAAAAGGAAAAACTAAAATTAAAGGAATTTTTTAATTAACATGATAATGGTGAGAAGAAAGCTGATGGTGGTATTGACTGTTACACTGACAAAAAGCTAAAATGAGAAAGAGAAAGAGAAAAATAGAAAAAGGGAAGAAGGGAGAGAGGGAGAGAAGGAGGGAGGGAGGAAGGTAAGGAGTGAAGAACATGAAGCACTGACTTCAGTTTGGAATAGAAAGGTATACTTGTGTATGCTTGTGGTTAAAGTACAGTCCCCGTAGTAAAAATATATAGATTTTATTCCTGGCTTTGCTGTTTACTCGGCCCTTAGCTTTCTCTACCTTGTACAGAGCTTGTGATGTCTTTAATGGATTTTGATCTCATCTGAGAAAAGATGATGGAGGAGGAATCATTTTCCTCAGTTCTAGCAGACACTTGACAGCAAGAGCTATCAATTTCTCATCTGAAGTACTGGAGTATCCTTTTCTGGAAATCTTAACAATTGACTGGTCAAATCATACAAAAATATTGTAAGAAAAATTGAAAGAAACAGTTTTGTGCCTTTGGGAAATTTATTGACAGCAGTGGCAGACCTTTGAAGTTTTTTATATCCCTTGTTTTAGTAGTGCTACGATTTTTAACACACTTTTTTCTTTTAAAAAATGTGTATCCTATTTTAAAATAATTTGAAAGAAACAGCATCTGTTACTTTCTTCAGAAACCTATCTTTCCAAATTTGTAGCTCATGCTGTGATTTTTTTTTTTTCTTCATGAACAGCCACTTTCTTTAGGTTCTTGTAAGCTTTTATGAGCACCACCAGTTTAGTTTCCTTGGGGTTCTGATCTAAATTTTCTCTATTCTGATCTAAATTTTCAAGTTCTACAATGTGTGTGTGTGTGTGTGTGTGTGTGTGTGTGTGTGTGTGATCAAATGTATTACATCACAATTCCTATACATTTTATGGTGCCAAATAGCTATATAATCAAATCAAATGATGAGTATTTTAACATTAATTCAAAAGTGATACTTTAAAAGGAAGATTATATAATGTTATGGGACACGGTATTATGTGTATAAGTATGACATTTCTTTTACCTCAAACAAATTGGTATGTATGTTTTGGGAAAATCAAAACCGTACTTCAGATTATCTGTGAATAAACAGAGGAAAATTCTGAAAATGCTCTTCATGTTTATTGTACTGCAATAATGTTAGTGTTTCCATGAATAGCTTCTCCTAATTGAAATTTCAACATAATTAAATATTAAGCCTGTGAGGTTGTGAAAAAAAGACGCATTTATTTGGAAATATTTTGTAAGTAATGTTATAAAACTCCTGGTTTGAAAACTATTAAAGATGCTTAATGTCTCAATCTTTGGATTCATATGATTTTTAAATATTTTGTTTGAGTTGTTTCTAAATGAAAAAAGTATCTTGGTTTAAAAATAATCATTTAACCTCCTAGAATCATGGAAATAAAATCAAGAATAAACAAATGGGACCTCATGAAACTTAAAAGCTTTTGCACAGCAAAAGAAACCATAAACAAGACTAAAAGGCAACCCTCAGAATGGGAAAAAATAATTGCCTATGAAACAACGGACAAAGGATTAACCTCCAAAATATACAAGCAGCTCATGCAGCTTCATACCAAAAAAGCAAATAACCCAATCCACAAATGGGCAGAAGACCTAAACAGACATTTCTCCAAAGAAGACATACAGATGGCCAACACACACATGAAAAGATGCTCAACATCACTCATCATCAGAGAAATGCAAGTCAAAGCCACAATGAGGTATCACCTCACACCAATCAGAATGGCCATCATCACAAAGTCTGGAAACAACAAATGTTGGAGAGGGTGTGGAGAAAAGGGAACTCTCCTGCACTGTTGGTGGGACTGTAAGTTGGTACAGCCACTATGGAAAACAATTTGGAGGTTCCTTAAAAAACTACAAATAGAACTACCATATGATCCAGTAATCCCACTCCTGGGCATATTCCCAAAGAAAACCATAATCCCAAAAGAAACTTGTACCATAATGTTTATTGCAGCACTCTTTACAATAGCCAGGACATGGAAGCAACCTAAATGCCCATCAACAAATGAATGGATACAGAAGATGTGGCATATATATACGATGGAATATTACTCAGCTATAAAAAGGGATGAGATGGAGCTATATGTAATGAGGTGGATAGAACTACAATCTGTCATACATAGTGAAGTAAGTCAGAAAGAGAAGGACAAATATTGTATGCTAACTCACATATACGGAATCTAAAAATGGTACTGATGAACTCAGTGACAAGAACAGGGAAGCAGATACAGGGAATGGACTGGAGAACTCGAGGTATGGGAGGGGGCGGGGGGTGAAGGGGAAACTGAGAAGAAGCGAGAGAGTAGCACAGACATATATATACTACCAACTGTAAAATAGTCAGTGGGAAGTTGTTGTATAACAAAGGGAGTTCAACTCAAGGATGGAAGATGCCTTAGAGGACTGGGGCAGGGAGGGTGGGGGGGACTCGAGGGGGGGGCGTCAAGGAAGGGAGGGAATATGGGGATATGTGTATAAAAACAGTTGATTGAACCTGGTGTACCCCTAAAAATAAAAATAAAAATTAAAAATAAAAATAATCATTTAAAGAGTTTCTAAAATAAACCAATTATATCTTTTTTATGAAGGAATCATAAAGTTTTCTGATTTTTATATTTAAACAATCAGTATTTGAATGCTGTGGCATTGATATTACCTATAAAAGAAAAAATCTGTTTTTATAACAATAAATATTGTATTCTTAAATTATTATTTATTCAATTTTAAAATATCATTTTCAACCACAAGCATAAATTTACATGTGTGAATTTAAACACAATTAGTAGAAACAATTTAAAAGCAGTAGAATAAAATAGTGTGGACTTTTCAATATCATTTCCATGCATTAGAGTATGATTATAGTAAATATGTAGCATTTTTATATTTACAATACATCAGTCCAGGAATATTTCTTAAGCATTGTGATAAATTAATTTTTTAAAATATTTATTTATTGGCTGAGTTGGGTTTTCATTGCTGCTTGTGGGCTTTCTCTACTTGAGGCGAGCAGGGGCTACTTTTCATTGTGGTGCACAGGCTTCTCTATGTGATGGCTTTTCTTGTTGTGGAGCACAGGCTCCAGGCGCATGAGCTTCAGTAGTTGTGGCATGTGGGCTCAACAGTTGTGGCTTGAGGGCTCTAGAGTGCAGGCTCAGTAGTTGTGGTACATGGCCTTAGTTGCTCCATGGCATGTGGGATCTTCCTGGACCAGGTCTCAAATCCATGTCTCCTGCATTGGCAGATGGATTCTTAATCAACTGTGCATTCAGGGAAGTTCTGATAATTAATTTTGTGAGTCAACTTCGAGGGTGTTTTGGGATGAGATTAACACTTAAGTACATTTTGGGTAAAGCAGATTGCCCTCTATAATGCGAGTGGGCCTCATCCAATCAACTGAAGGCCTGAGTGGAACAAAAAGGCCTGAGTGGAACAAAAAGGCCTGAGTAGAACAAACAGAGCAGATAAGAGCTCTCCAGTAGACTGACTTCAGAGTTCTTCATCTGCACCATTAGCTCTCTGGAGTTCCCAGCCTGCCAGCCCACTTTGAAAATTTAAGTCTTACCAGCCTCCATAATTATGTAACTGAATTTCTTATAATTAATCTCTTTCTCTGTGTATACATCCTACTGGCTGGAGAACTCTTGATGAATTCGAGTGGTGATTGTGTCACTACTTTAAGTGTTATTTGGGCCTCTTAGAAGATTGGTCAGGAAGAGATCTGGTAAACACCATCATGCCTATGCTTTGAACTGTAGCACACACTATCCCAATTAAAAAATGAAATAAACATTCCTGTTGTTAGATTCATATTTAAAGAAAGAATTTAAGTTACTGTCAGAAATATATAACAACAGAGTCAGATCCATTTCCCTTGTATTTACAAACCCTTTTCTTAGCCCTTCTGAGTAGAATATCCCCTCCTAGCTATTTGCCTACTACTATGCTCCTTTAGATGAGATACTTGTAGATCCCCTGTGTCAGCAGAACTCTCTGCTAATCAAAGAGCTACACAGGCATCTATTGTGAAGATCAGGACAAAATTATAGGAGAAACCCTCCTCTCCTCGTGAACATGCCACCTCCTAATTCCCAGTGTGCAGAGCTCATATTTGGAGTGCCTTTGAATATATTTCAGCTCATCAGGAGTCTTCATCTGCAATGTAAGGTTAAATGAATTGGTAAAACTGAAAGTGCAGAAAATTATAATACTTTACTTCTTGTAGCAACATTCCTCTTTATTTTCCAATTCTAAAACATCCCTCCTTTGGCGGGAAAAGGGGACTTTTGAGATATAGATGTCCAAGTGCACACAGCCAAATTTTACATGTTAAGAGAGATGTTCCTTGATTCCTAGTAACTAAAATTCATACTCCTCTTTCACATTTGACCCACTCTGCTTTATTTTTCTTCCTAGGACTCACTGGTCTTTGACATTATATATTTTATATATTTATTGAAATAACTGCTATCTTTCTCCAAAATCTATGTTCTGTGGAAAAAGGGGCTATATTTGTTTTTTTTTTTAACTCAAATTTCAAATGCTACAACAACTAGTAGATAATCATATATTTCTTAAGATAATAATTCATAAGATAATATTTCTTAAATATTCTTGAATAGGACAATTAATTGGTAAATGAATGAATCGCATGTTTTGGAATAAATTCCTTCCTTATGTGGACAACCTCAGTATCCAACTGTATCTCTTGGGCCATAAAAAAAGTCTTCTCACATTTCTATGCTGATTAAAATAAGATATCTTTTTTTTTAATTAATGAATATTTAGACTTCTTTGGGGAAAAGTCCCAGAGCAATAAGTAGTAAAACATGCTAAAATTTCAATAAGAAAAATTTTTTTCATGCGGTTTGTTCAGTAACATGTCCTTAGCCTTGTATCTTCATTATGCAATACTATCTTAGTATATTACACCTGTAATCATTTTCCCTAGATCCCATTCTTTGGGAAACCCCATCTATTTGATAGTTGGACATGCTTAGTCAATAATAACAGAATACCTATAGCTCAGTCACCTACAGCTAAGCAAATCAATATCTAAAAAGAGGTGATATTTCCACCATTCTCTCAGCACATGAGGTCTTTTCTACTTCATAAATGACCCTTACCTCCTGTAATTCATCATCTTTCATAGTCTCAACAATGAGCACTGGATATCTATTGTGCTCAGCACAGTGGGTGATACAAAGATGTATAAGATATGGTTCCTGGCCTTCGAAGATTAAAATTCATGTCTTATTTTATAAACATTAAAATATTCATAGTGTTTACAACAGCAAAAGATGTACATAACTTTATTTATCTTAAAACTCAGACATACTTAGAAATAACTGAACAAATGGTTTGTCAAGCCATGTCTGATTCTCACTAATGCTATCTCAAAGTGTTGAAATTCAGGTAGGGATTCCTTTAACATTAGTGTTGAAATTCTTTGTCTAGATAGTATCATGTGTGACCCATATATGAGTAATCCCAGGCATTTTCTTCCTTCTACTCATGAAAGAGAAAATTGTTTGCCCTGCTCAGTTTCTTCTCATTTTTCCAATTTAAAAGAGAAATATTCCTTGTCCAAACTAACTGCTTTTGAGTTTTATTAGTGTCATTGTTTGTTTGCACTTGTTTTTATTTGTGTTTTGCTTTTTCAAATGTAAAATTTGGACAAACAAGAATGAGGAGAGAAAGGAATGTGATGGGTTGAGGTGGGATTTGAATCAGAAAAAGTTGAAAGCACCTGTGTCAAGAGGAACGCGGGAGAGAATAAAACATTTTTAAAAGGGTATTGCTTAGGTCAACATGTATACTTCACAGTGTTTGAGAAATGCACACAATAAGCTGGAATGTATTTAAATTTGGTTGTGGATAGTTTCTTTGGTCCTGACACTGTTTAGCTCATGTCCAAGGAATCACATAACCAGTAACATGTTTATTTTTGCTTTCCATAAATATGTATTAGATATTTATTCTATGCTGGGCACTGTCCTAGTGCATATTCATCTAGATGTAAACCTAGTAGAGGGCTCAGCCACCATGAAACTTACATTCTAGGAATAGAAGTGAGAGCAGAAGCACATAAAACCAAACAAAAATATCTCCCTACAGTGAAAATTGATATGAAGAAAACAAATGGGCAAAAAAAGAATACTTTGAAAAAAGGAGCTACCTCTGGGATGTGAAAAAAAATGATCAAGAATGTTTGAGGAAGGGAGAATCCTAAGAGCAAAGGACTTTACACCAGATCAAGCTTGGCATGGTAGAGCCCTAGTAAGAAGGCCAGTGCAGGCAGCAGGAGCATAAGATGTAAACAGAGTGTGCTTAAGCTAAGATAAAGGAAGTAAAGAGAGACATATTACATTGACCTTTCTGGATCACAAAAAAGGAAACAGGGTTAGTTTGCACGTTTATTTGTCTGTTTTCTAGAAATCATATAAAACCTTTACAGCTTAGTCAGGGATGGCCTGTACCAAACAGTAAAATTTGAGGCCAGAATGATAAAATTGCACACTTGTAAACATCTTGGAAAGAAAATTCCAGGAACTATTCTGATGTAGGAACAATCTACGTTTGTTGAGGGTCAAAGAAGAAGATCTGTATGAACTGGACTTCTTTGGGACTGAAGGAGAGCAAGATCTATAGAAGGAATAAAAACTGATGCAGGGCTTCCTAGGTGGCGCAGTGGTTAAGAATCCGCCTGCCAATGCAGAGGTCACGGGTTCGATCCCAGCTCCAGGAAGATCCCACATGCCGCGGAGCAACTAAGCCCATGTGCCAAGAAAAAAAAAAACTGATGCAAATCCATTGGGGAGCTTTAAGCATGGTATCTAGCTTTTAGTATAAATTGTTAACTGAAGTGTAGCATGCAGACAGAAAAGTGTGCAGATCATGTGTGAATATGTAATGAGTTATAAAGGAACATATGTGGAGCTCCACCCAGATTAAAAGGAGAAAAAAATGAAAGTGATACTTAAAGCATTCCAGAAGTCTGCACATGCCATATCTGTCTCCCCTCCCCCACTTCTCCTCAGAAGGTAGCACTATCCTTACTTTTAATACTAGAGGGTGGTATTGCACATTTTTAAGCATTATATATGTGTAATTTCACGGTATGCACTATTTTATACTTGGGTTCCTTTTCTTAATATTTCTGGCTTATTTTCATTCATTATTTTGTGTAGTTCAACATTTTTTATTTTATACTACATTTTAACCTTCATTGTTGTTTCTAATTTAATTGTGGTAGTACACACATACAGACAAATGCTCAGAAAAATCTCTTGATTAAAAAAAGGAAATCCTGCTATTTTGACAACATGGATAAAGCCTGAAGACCTTATGCTAAGTGAAATGTCAGACAGACAGATACAGACAAACACTGTATGATCTAACTTATATGTGGACTCAAATAAACTAAACATACAGAAACAGAGAAGAGATTGGTGGTGGTCAGGGGTGAGAGATTGGGGGTCTGGAAATGAGTGAAGGTAGTCAAAGGGTACAAGCTACCAGTTATAAAATGAGTAACAGTTCTAGGATGTAATGTATAGCATGGTGGCTATAGTTAACAATATTGTATTGTTATTTGGAAGTTGCTAAGAGAGATTTTAAAAGTTCTCACGACACACACAAAAATTGTAACTATGTGAGTTGATGAATGTGTTAACTAACCTTATTGTGGTAATCATTCTGCAATACTACATACCTATATCAAATCATTATGTTACACACCTTAAACTTACATTATGTTATATGTTATTTATATCTCAGTAAAGCTAAACAAAGAACAATATCTTGAGAAAATCATAGAAATTGAATACTATTCTGTTTTATTTTGCTCATAAAGTGCTTTTCAGCCATGCTAATTGACCTTTACTCACAGAATTGCTGACATGGTAAATTGAGTCAGTGATAACAATGGCAGTTTTTTAAGGAAAGTAGGCCTTTTAAGTACCCTGTTTAGACACAGTAAAGATATGATTAATATAAATGTTGAGCCATAATGTTCTCTTTTCAAATTATGGAAGCTCCCCCACCCCAAGTAATTTGGACACTAATCTAAGTTGTCTTTGTGGTTGGTTACTTGCTTTCTGTTTCGATTTTTATTTACTCTTTCTTCTCTGACTCAGTCAAGTACATTTATTCATTCATTCATTCATTCATTTATTACTTTTTAATGAATAAGAATTCTGAAACTTCTCAGCTCAACACCTTTGCATTGTAGAGCTTTAAACACATGAAACATTGAGATCAAGGATTAACAGAATAACTGAAGTATGAAAATCGTTAACCATTCCCCTTTAGTCCATTAGGGAAGAGCAATATACATATCCAGTGAAAAACTTGCATTTCATTTGAAGTTAGTTGCTGAAAACATGAAAATACTCCTGTGGTGGATAGGCACATGAACATGCTTCAACCTTCCATGGACACAAAATCACCTTATAGAACTAATTTGAATTTTAAAATATGGGCACAATTTATGAGTACTATCAATGCATGTTCACCACCATCTCTGCAAATACTGATTCAGCTTTGTAACTGAATTTAGTATCATTTCTGTTCCACAGCAAGCATGGTTTCAAGACAGGGTGGCCAATTTGGTACCATATGACGTCACTATTCCCATCTCCAAGTCATCCCGGTACTCTTTCCTGTGAATTCTAACTTGGAATTCCTGGTGCTGGTGTGTGTTCCTTTCTAGTTGCCCTCTCTACATCTAGAGAGGAAGAAAAAAGCTTTTTCTCTCATAAAACACCTAACTATATTGTCCTATTTCTAAGGGAGAAAACTCTTGCTCTCACTTAAAATAAAAATAAACCTTTTTTAAAATCTCGACAAAACGAAGCAAGAACAAAAAAATCAGTGAAAGGTTTAGTTAAGTAATGTTAAAAATATAACTATAATGAGACTTTTCTGAAAGATGATTAGGACGCGATCCCTATTGCCGGAAAGCTTTTATTGGTACAAACACACTTCTGGAATAGACCTTCTCGACCTTCCCTCACTTGTTAATGTGTATTTTGTTCAGAGTTTTTGGTTTCAGGTAAAAACCTACATGAGAATAACTTGCTTTTCCGTTCAATATTGCAAGTATTTTCAACAAAGATTTAGAGAAATTAGCATGCATATTTTGTGTTTTCACAAGAATATACTCCTCAAGCTGATTTTGTCATATGCTAAAATGGAAATATACACTCCAGAGATAATGCTTGTTCATGAATTTTAGGTATTGCATAAAAGTAGAAGTCTGAACCACATTTTAGGAAGCTGTGGTCTGGTCAATTAAATGGCTCTATATATTACCAGTGTTAAAAGCAAACCTATAAAATGCATATCCTTTCAATATGGCCTTATCTTGATCAAAAATACTAAGAAAAAGTCTTCAAAAATGTGAGTCACTCAAAATGCAAGTGAGGATGACTTTAAAATGCATGATCTAAGTTTCTGCACTGCAGGTACCTCCATACTTTGTTTTTACCTCAATTTACTGTTAAAATCAGTTTGCATTTCCTAAATACAGAATAATTGGTGCAGGCAGGCAGAAGGCCCAGAAATTCATACAAGAAATTCTCCCAGAAATAAAAACAGACTAAAATAGATCATTGCAGCAAAACCCGTACATGGATAATTAAGAATGAATAAGAAATAAAGCACACGGTAAAGAAAATCTATGTAGGAAGCCACTGCCATTTAAATTAGTTGTTTTCTCTCCTATTGGGAGGCCATAATATCGATGAAGACAATAAAGATAAGGGTAATGATCATGCTATTAATGGCAACTACTACTGAATTAAATGATTACTATGTGCCAGGTACTGTTACCCACTTTACAAATAGTATCTCATTTAATTCTCATACTATTTCTACATGCATGTATTAAAACCCCCATTTAAGAAAAGCCCAGACTTAGGATATTAAGATAGTTTTCCTGGGTAATATATTTAGTGTATCACAGAGCTAGGATTCATACCCAGCCTTCTGCGAGTCCAGAGCCCACACTTTCAGGGACTGTGCCATAAAAAGTGGTAATAAAATCCAGATTTATTCTATGGTTTGTTTGGTGCTTTTTCTTACCATTTGCTTGTTTCTTTGTATAATACCAAAGCAGCAGTGTGGCATCTCTAGCAAGTAAGGACTAGAGATTTTAAAGTATTTTTCCAACTATTTCAATGAGATGACATTTGTAAAGATTACATGTCATTTTATTTCACCATCTCAGGAAGGCAACGATTGAAAGATATTTCCTATGTCTATATCCATGTTTAACTCCTTCCCCCCATATTCTTGTATGAGGGGAGAAGATAGAAATATAAACAAGTTGCCATAGGTTTGGAAGCACAAATATTATTATTCCAGTCAAGCATAACCGACTCAGGAGTAACATAAATCTTGAATACACATTTACTGAATGCGTATTTACTGAATCTGTTGAAATTCTAAGAATTTGGCCAATAGCTAGGATATCTGGCCATGTTCCAATCTTGCTTGCATTTACTTTGAGAACTGTGTGTTTTCTTAAACATAGAATGCTATATTATTTGCGTAATTTCTACAGGATAAATTGGTGCTCTGGGGACACTTGGTACAGTGGGAGTGACCTTTCTAAAACCTAAATATGATTATATCAATCCTCAATTTAAAACACTTCAGTGCCTTCCTATCAGTTACAAAATGTAATCCAAGACTTTTATCACTGAATAAGTGGCCTCCTATCAGTTAACAAACAACTATAGATATGTAGTGTGTTAATTGTGATGGTTTAAGGACCAATTATTTATTGATTTCACAGAAGAGGAAATCCAGAATGAGGCTGTTGTGGGGCTGATGCAATGGTTCAATGACATTATCAGACATGATTCCAGGTTCTTTCATCTTTCAGCTCTTTGTTCATAGTGTATAATCCTGTTTCACCACCCTTATCGTTTCATGATCACAACATGACCGTTTTTCTTCAGGCTCATGCCTTCATAACAGTATAACCAGGGTGAGTGGGAGGGGAAGAGGAAAAAGCTATGCTCATACAAGGGAAACAATATAGGCAGACTACAGAGCAGAATAAGACTATTTCACGAATCACCTCTAGTTTTGGGGACAGCTGAAAAAAAGACTTTTAGATAGATGGGCTGGGAACCCCAAAATAATTAAAGGTTTATCTTTAAGGGAGAACAGCGGAATAGACTTTGGGTTGACTTCTAGCAGTACCCAATATGTGGAAAAAATTGTGTTGGTCATTGGGGTTAAAAATTATTACAATTGCTCCTGCTTAGTGTACTTTATGTAATCTAGCCAATTTCAACTGTCTTATCTCTTGTCCTGACATACCTCTTTGTCTAGTCTGTATCCCATTTTAGCTGAACAACTAATTCCCTGAATTGCCTGCACACTTTCTCTGTTGTTTTACATTTGCAGTTGCTATAACTTTGGCTTGCATAGTTCTGTCTTCTTGACATATCTGCTGAGTTTCTACTTTACCTAGATGTCAATTCAAGCATCTTTTACTGCATCAAGCATTCTCATATTCTCTTAAATGCCCATTAAAATATTATTCCTCTATGTCACATCATACTGTGACCATTTGTATGTGCTTACAAACAAGTGATTAATAGAGCTGAGAATTTAGAAAGTATTCAATCTGTGGCCACAGAAAAGAACTGACAAAATTAGGTTTCAAATATTTAAGTGATGATGCAACATATATCATTAAACATTTGAAAGCAAGTTTTGTTAATTCTATCCTTGTGGCCACAAGGACATACATATACAAGCATATATGAGCACACACACACACATATATATATATTTCTGTGTTGGAAGTTTATTTTTAATGAAAAGAAAATATTTTGCTTGGCTAAATTATTAAATTTCAGCCACTGTAGATGACATAATAGTGGACATGTGAAAAAGTAATCTACATGTTGTTATATGCTGTGATGATGTAAATTACTAACCATGAAATGTTGAATAATTATAATTTTGAATATATCAGTCTATAAATAACATTAGTATAGCACTTTAGTGTTTTCAATTTGTTTTCATACCCTATTTCACTTGATTTATAAAACAATCTAGTAAGGAAGAGATGATAAATGTCATTATCCCTCTTTTACAGAATAGATATGTTTATGGTTCAGAGAGGTTCACAGATGTGCCAAAGGTCAAATCGTGAGTGGTAAAATTAAAAATTAAATGCAGATCTTCTGATTCTAAATTCAATGCTTAGTTAATAAAATAATTCTGACTCACTGTGAACATGATGATATAAAAATTATGTACTTTTGTTCTCCTGAGTGTTTTGTTTTCATATATTTATTAACAATGAATGTTATTGAGTTATAATTATTTTTAAAATGTTATGTAAACCCTAAACATCTTGACCATAACTTATTTTCCATGCATTGCTCATTACTGAAGTTCTAAATTGCTCAGTCCTTGTTAAACAACTTGTCCAGGTTTGCCAAGGACTTTTCTGCTTTTAAAATTAAAATTCCCAAGTCCAAGTGACCTCCTCAGTCCTGGGAAAATCAGAAAACTTGATCACTCTCCTGATACTGTGGAAGACGTAAAATGTTAAGTGCTATATTCTTTTGAGCAGTCTTAGAACTATAGACGCTTCAACTGAAAATAAGGAATCTTGAAAGATGGGAAATAGTGGACACAATTTAAAATTTGTTTATTAATAAATTCTAGTTTAATAAATAGTTCAACTAGTCATATCTCATTAGTCACAAAAAGTTTAACAAATATTTATATTCTATGAATTACTGAATTTTAGTTAATTTTACATATCTTCTTATCAAAGTATCATAGCATTTGGTTTACATTTATATATACTTGCACAAAGGCAAAGAGTTTCCCTATAACGTTTAGAGAATTTTTATAACTGGTCCAAGCTTGTTGACTTTTAAATTTGATTCAAATAGTTTTGAGAGAAATGATGTATCTTCATTTAAAAAGGTGAGCTGTGTCAATTTTACCCATAACTATGAAATGATAAAGTATCACTGCCTCATTTACAGAGTAAATATTGTGATTATAAAAATACAAAAGGACAAGACAGTATTGCAAATATAAAGCTCAGGGATAAGAATAAAAATGTTTTTCATTAAAATTAATTGGACCATAAAATTATTTATTAACACATACTGAAGAGAGGACTTCTGCTTCTGGTAAAATGTAGTAGAGTACAGTAGGCTAATGGTCCCTCTGTAACATCTAGAAAAATTACATTTTTAAAGGCATAGCATAGTAATGGAAACAATAAGAATATGGTATACTGTTTTACATAATTTGAAAGAAAAGCAAATCCACCTATTATGAGTAAAAAGAGCCAGCCATTTCCTTCTTGTATGCAGATTTTTATTTTGTAGGAAGACTGGGTACCTGGCCTGACCCAGCAAGACTCTAAGAAGGACTAGAAACCAGCTGAGTCTTGGTAGCTGAGCAGTGGTAAACTCTCGAGTGATAGGATGAAAACTAGAGGAGCCACAAAAGGCTGTTTGCTTAGGTAATATTCACTGAGTTCTGGAGCTGTGATGGAGGCCCTGGGCTCTGAGTTAAAAGCTTCTAAACGGAAAACTGAAATAAAACACTGTCTGCTAGTAACTTGTGGGACAAAATTCTGATGGAGTGTAGGAGCCAGCTTCCCCTCAAAACATTTGCCAGGGCTTGAAAAATATGGTATGCAGGGAAGACACAGACTTAAAATAAAAACATCTCAGTGGGAGAACTGAATTTCACACCTGCTTCTGAGACTAAGAAGGTAGAGAACCACCAGATTCTCCGTCAAAACCATAGGCTGAATCTGAGATGCGAAACCCATGGATGTGAAACCCACAGATAGGAAGGGATGACTGTATTTGTTGTACTAAGCTATTTTATGTAAAAGACTTGAGCAGTCTCAGATTTCAGTATTTGCAGAGGCTCCAGAAACCCATACCCCATGGATACCGAGGGATGACTGCACATAATTTCTTCTGACCTTTACAAACACCATTCTAATCTTTTGATCAGTAAACATTAGAGCACTATGTAAATCTCCTCATACTGAGGATAATTTGATTCTCTCATTGCAAAAATCTTAGGAATTCCTCTTTATCCTGTAAGTTCTGATACTCCCTTACCATATATATATGGTGTGGGTCTTTCTTAATATACCTGCCACGCCCCCTACCCCCAGGTGGGGATTTCTGTCTGGAAATACTTGTCTTTCTTTAATTTTCAGAAATTTTCTTCTATTTTTCATTTTCCTCTCTATTTTCCCTTTGTCATTTCAATCAACAGTGTATTTTAGAGCACCTGGACTTATAAACGCTCTCCTATTTTCACTTGCTGTGACCACTTGCACCATGTTCTTTGTCTCAGTCTTCTGTTCATTCATTTGATCTTTAGCTGTGTCTACACTCCAATCATCTCAACCTTTAAAATTATGTTTTAATAATTTAACCAAGTGTATTTTTACTATTTAAGGAATATGTGTCTATTCTATCTGCTTTTTAAAATATATGGTTGCAAAATCCAATTAAATCTATGTAAGCTCTTAATTACAGTAAAAATAATTTATCCAAAAGTCAGTGAAAGGAAGCAGAATGTAGAAATACTTTAAGAAAAAAATCTTTTCATCCACCACTTCTAAAGCAGTGTCAATATACTAACTGAAGAAGGACTTGCTTTGTGTAGATTGTGACTGTGTGCTACCTGCCAGGTTGCAAATGACCAGTCAGTGCTGGTTTGAGCAACACAACATGGACAGCAGTGTTGATTGTAAGAGAATGACTGAAAAATGACTCCATCAAAAACTATTTCTTGTGGTAAAAATACTATAAATGTCATTCAACCAAGACAATTTACGACTAGCAAGAGGTGTCATAGGTGGACATGCTGAAGGAAGTTTGAAAAACAAAGGTATAACAGATAACATTACTGGAACTTCAACGAGAGATGTGTCATTTCCTCTTATATGCTGAGAATGCTACTACTTCAATGACCACAAAGTCTTCAGGAAAATGTTTTTGAGCATGGTATTGGAACTTAGGAAATATTTCTGTTAAACATTTAAAAAAATTATCACATGATTTCATATATTTGGCATATCAATCTTGTCATTATATATTTAATATTTTATGTTATATGATTTTTTAAATTTCTTGGCTTAACCCATGTGATTTGAATGTAAGCAAAATGATATTATATATTTAATGAATGTTTTCATTGGTTTCAACTACGTGGGTAGATAGAGGTAGATATACATGTGATAATACCTCTTTTTGTTTTTAAAATATCAAATTTCAGATTTAGAAAAAAATACACATATTATCTGTGGTTAAAAAAAATTATTGCACTTTATTTCTGAAATTCTTCTACAATTACCTCAAGAGGGAACATATGGTAGACGCATAGCTCCGATCACTCAGCCTCTTTTATCCCTACATACTCTAAATGACATTAGAAAGTCTATATGAGTCACTTGCCCAGGCTCCCTTGAAGCCAGAAGTGGTCAGTGAAATGTAAGCACAAGTCTGATGACATTCCCTGCCTCTTGTCTGCTTCCCTCTTCTTTCTTGGAATATACAGACATGCTGTTACCATGTTACCATGAGGATAAGGAGAAAATAACTGCACAAACTTTGGTAAAGACATTATTGAGTCACTGGTCCAACAGCTGCCTATCTCCCAATTTTTTATTATATGAGAGAAATAAACATTATTTACATGTTTGTAACAGCAGAAGTCAGGTTTTCTGTTATTTTCAGCTGAAATCTTAACTGACATTAAAAGAGATTCTCAGATAAAACTGAATTTATACTATCAATGTCATTTAACTCTATTATGCATTAAATTTAATTTCTTTTAAGAGTTAGTGAAACAAATAGGAGTGAAAGGGAAGAAATTACTGAAAATAAGATATTTTTACAAACTATAAGTTTGTAAAAAATGATACTGAACTTAATATATTAAGAATAATTTTGATGTTAGAGATATTATTTTAATAATTTAAGCTTCTTAATACTCTACTGATTCTCCTCTGTGAAAAAAGAGGATGCTACCTTACTGTGAGTTCTTGCCAACTCCCGTTGTTTTATTAATTGAGTTATTATTTTTATAATAATAAGGTTTATAATATTCATGTTTTACAAACACTTTGAAATAGTTTAGTAGATGTCTTTGTTCATTTTGTAAAGAGATGTAATGCCCACACCTTGCTTCTCCAGTCCAGGTTTCTGCAATTTTTTGGCTGAATATTTGGCTGTATTTTGCTAAGGACCTCAAATATGTTTTATTCCTGAGGTTCTGGCATATATAAAAAGTTTTGTATGTTGCCTTTGTAATTGAAGAAAATTTAGCCTTATGTACAATTACTTAGTGCTTTATGTTTTTTGAGAACTATGTAGATATTAATTAATTGTAATTTTTAAAAGATATTTATTTCAGGTAAATTTTTTTCCATTATGCCTAAATCCTCATGTCCTATTTAGTTCTTTCTCAGAAACCACAATTTTGCTTATGTTATTCTTCTTTATAGTACTGCATATTCCAAATCACTTATCTTCTCAAAAATCAGGCATTAATCATTTTACATTTCAATTTTTTATTACCTATTATGAGATAATCACTCATAATCACTATGCAATTTTGAGTTGCATTTGTTTTTATGTCCCTTGCTTCTAATGCAGTGTTTATTTCTGTTATCTTTTTCTGGTCTATTTTCTGCTATATTTTTTTCATCTCTTTCACATTTCTATAATCTATGCTTCAATCATATTCACTTAATCTTTGAGCTTCTTTTATTATTAACATCATTTGAGGCTATGTTTATTACAAATGTTATTTGTTTTCTTAGTTAAATGCTCTCGGAATATAGTGTTTTCGTATGTCTTTGCCTTGTGTGTTTTCTCCTTTCCAATGTACGGGTCATGTCTTGTGTCTTTCCTGCCTGTCACTCATCTTTTAGTGGGGCCAGCTATTTGTTGGCAAAGATTATGGAAACTGGAAAGTGAAATAAGATGGGGCAGCTGTCAGCTTCAATTAGGGTATGTCATATCAACATAAATATTTTGTTTAAAGAAAAAACATTTCTAAATGAATCTGAAAAAGAATAGATACATGTATATGTAAAACTGAATCACTTTGTTGTACACCTGAAACTAACACAACATTGTTAATCAACTAGAAGCCAATATAAAATAAATTGTACAGTCTAAATATATGCAGTTTATTGTATGTTAACTGTATCTCAATAAAAGTTCTTAAAAAAAAAGAAAAAAAAGAGTTGAAAAAACATTTCTGCATTTTTGTTGTTTAAAATCTGTGAATCACAGATTAGTTCTTTCTTTATAGCTCAGGCTCTGTGTTCATAGTTTCCTCAGTCTCTTTTCCTCCATCTCCCTTCCTTACATCTGTTCATCACCTTCAGCAGAGGTTGGATTGTAGTATTTGTCAGTATGGATTTTTATTTGTCCACTTTCCAGGCCATCCTGCAGAGCCTAACCAAGTCATTCCACGGATGTGGTCCTAGAGTTTATCACTCTCACCACTGGTCAATTCCATATTCCTTTTAGAACTATGGTATTTAAGTTGGGGGAAAAATTTAAGCTTTGTTTAGTTTTTGAAGAGTAATATGCTATAGGAGACCCCCAGAAATAATGGCCTTAAATTTTGGGTGAGATTTGACTTTACCATGTAAATAAAATAATAATTGTCTACCATGTTTTAGTGAATGCTATGTGTACATTCTCTGAATTATAGACTGCATATCTATAAAAAGAAAAGAGATCATACAAGCTGCAAATCCCCCATTAAAAGTCTCTCTTGGTTGAGAATTTATTTATTGACTTCTGATGGCTCTATTATAATTTGGTAAGGGTTTGGCAAGAAAAGCCGCCCCTCATTTTCTTCAATGAGCCAAGAAACGTGTGTTTGAATATCACACAAGGTCCATAGCTTGTGGCCCTAGGAAAGCAATTTAAGTCAGAGCATCTATTCTCTGTGCAGGTTCTCCTGGATACACTTGGTGAGGATTGGCTCTATGTCATTGGAAATACCTTGGCCGTCTTCCTCCATCACTGAAGCTCTCATGCTCACTGCCTTTTAGACATGTGAAGAATAAAATTGAATTGTCAGAGAGAGGGCAGAAGCAGGGTAGGTAATATCTGGACATTTCTAGGTACTTTGATGGAAATTGTTTGAAATGTATATACAATGAAGATCCCTACCAAATCTAGCTACATTCTACTTTTAAAAACCACCATGGTGATTGAACTCTTTACCTTGGGAGTCTGTTATGATATTAATAAAATTCAAACTTGTGTCATAGCTATTTGTATTCTTTATTATTTTTTGCTACTATATGAACAACACCTTCATGGCCAATATTGTTATAATTCAGCTTGTGTCAATCCTGTAAAACCTTCATCCTAATTACTCAATAAAACCTTGATGAATGTATGAAATTGTTTTAAAAAAGACAATGTAGTTCTAACAAAAGGAAAGTCTAAGCCAAGATGTAATTATTTGATGACAGGGATAAAAGAATGTACCATAAAATATAGCTGAAAGAAAAGGAACAAATATATTTATATAAACTCTATTTTTATGGCAAAATCATGTGTTCTATTTTGTCTGAACACAGAGACTTAAGGAGTATTAATTAAGAAGCCTACGTTAAACCACAATTACAAATCAATCACAGAATTTTAGTCATTTAACACACAAACAAAAATTTTTATTTCCCTCTCTCAGTAGAAAGCTACTGTCGGTCAGGGTAGGAGAAAGTCTATCCACACATTCATTCACAGACCCAGGCTGACTGAGCCTCTACCATCTGTTAATTACATATGGACCTTGTGACCTTCTTTTTCATTATAATAGGTGAAAAGAGGTCGTAGCACACTTGCTATCTTATACTTTATTCCTGTACTTCAGAGATGAGTACCTTCTGCTTAGAACCCATTGGCCAAAAGTAGCCATATCACCTCTACTGAAGACACAGGGGCTATAAAATATGGTGGGGGGGGGGAGCCCGGATATAGCTATTTGGATAATGAATATTTTTTTAAATGGAAGAAGAGGGATAAAAGCCAATTAAATGCATTTTTACAGTGTGTGTGAGGTGTATGTGCATCAACTAACAAATATATTCTGACAAATACTGTCATGTTTAGGAATACAGCATATACCTAAAATGTGTAAGGTGTGTTACCTGCTTCACAAATTTTTAATTCTAATTGTGGTAAAACATATTGTTATTAAATATCCTATATATGCAATTTATCTTGTCATTTAAGTAGTTTGGGATATTTGGGGGGAGGGTGTCAAAAAGTAAATATGTCTAATTTAAAACATTGCCTCTTATTAAAAAAGCTGTCTCTACTCCTGTCAAAAATCACTACGGCATTAATTGAACCACATGCATGATTTAGGAATTATACAAATGCTCTTTTCTAAATACAAACAGATGGCTCTTAGAAATCTACTGCAGGTCCTTTTACCACATATTATTATTTTGGTTTCATTTCTTTTATTATTGCTTTGAATATAAGAATTAAAATATTAGATTAAAATTTCATATATTTTTGATAAAATAGCTTAGAAAATCATATCTATGTTTCATCAGTTTATAAAAGAGATTATGTGGCAAGTAAGAATATATTCTGCAGCGTGGAAACTCAAGTCATTTTTCTTCCCCTATTTTACTATTTTTCCAAAAATCAATACAAAATAATATACGGTGAAGCAAATAACTTTTGATGTATTGCAGTAATACTCTCACCACCATCACCAAAAAGTTCAAGAACTGAGCAGAAGTTCAAGATATGAGAATGTCTGGATAACTTTGTAAGTAACTCAATAGTAACTAGAAAGTAAATAAAACTTTCTATTTTAGGTTGTTGTCTTAGTACTTTCTAATTGCCTTCTTACCTTACGAAGTACTTTGAAAGTTTTCAATAAGTAGATTTAGAAAGCATTAGAGATTAGATTAATTGTACTAAATGTATATATTGATTTGGAGATAATTTATATATCATGACATAATTTCTTCCCATTGGAGAATATGGGATGATGTTCCCATGTTCTTTTGTGCAGATCTCCATTTTGTCTTTCAATAAATGTGCTCTCAATTTATTCATATATGGTTTCTGTCTTTCTTATTAAATTTATGGGTAAGTATTTCCTAAAGTTTCCTGATTTTGTTTTGTCGGATTTATTGTTTGTTTTGAACAGATTAATTTTCCCATTTCTTTTCCTCAGTGTTTACTGCTAAATTCAAGACAACCTACTGATTTTTGTAATCATTAATGTTATATCAAGTCATTTTATCAAGTGACCTAACTCATTTCAGTAGTTTGAGAACAAAGATGAGGGTTGTAAGTATAAATCGTATTATCAAAAGGAAACATAATTTTATCTCTTTTACAAAGTTTATATTGATTGATTTCTGCATTCTTATATTGCTAAAAACTTAAGAAAATGTTACATAACATAATGAGAGTTGGGTTCTTATTAACTTATTTGTTTTAAATAATTTATAATTTTTATCCTGTAAGATAATGTTTGCTCAAGGATCCTGGTAAATGGTTTAATAACTTTTTCCTTCTATTTCTGTTATACCCATGCTTTTCATTAGGAATGAATTGTGATATTAACAAATGGCTTATTGGAACCTACCAATAGAATGTTTCACTTTTTCCTCTTTGAATGTGTGAACATAAAAATGTATATAAAATTTTTGATATCGTCACATTTTGATTAATGGAATAAACCCTGCTTAGTAATTTTACATTATATTTTCATGCATTGCTTGCTTCTATTTGTTCATATTTTATTAAGGATATGTATTTTTATATTCATAAATAATTTCTCTGTCTGTCTCCATCTCTCACTTTTTGTCTCTCTTTTCCTTTTTAAGATTGGAAATTTAAATCAAGCTGGTCTTATAAAATAAACTGGAGAATTCTTTTGTTTCCTTCTATATCTTGGAGTAATTTAAAGGAACCAAGAATGAAGTTATCTAATGGTTGGCTAAAACTTAGTGGATCCAGGTCTCCTATAGTGCAGCTTTTAAACACATATTCTGTTCGTTCTATTGTAATGCATCCTTTCATCTTGTCTACTTCTTGAATCAATTTTAGTAATTTGCATCTGTTAGAACTCATCCATTTCTGGTTGGATAACACTTTTTTTCCAAGGGAAAACCCTGGTGTTTTACTCAAGTACATTTTTTTGGGGTGGGGGGGGGCGGATGGTAAAAAACCACCTAATATTCCCATGTTTTCTAGCAACAACCAAAAAGTGACCATACTCTATAGTCTCATTATATGCCACGTTCTTAGTTTCTGTTCAGTAAACAATTTTGTTCAAAGAAAAATATTTAACGAAGGCCACGTTAATCCATTCAGAGGGTTTGCCAGAGGGTTGATGGCCTTGCCCATCTAGGCCATTTTTATTTCCTTAGCATGTTTACATAAGCAAGAGTCTACCAAATATTTAGGACTGTATAATATGAGTGACTGTCTTCCAGCCTCTTATAATAGATCAACTGCCACCACCAATGTCTCATATTTTAGTTCTGTTTTTCTTTTTTTGGGAGCACTCTGTTTTACAGAGCTTTGCTACAGCAGAATCACAGATAATCAGTGTCCTCAAAGAAAAACCATTTATTTCTTATGCACAACTTACGTGGGCAGTTACAGATCAGGTTCAGCAGCCCTACCAAATGAGTCTGCTTATATTATTACCCAGGCTGAAGAAACAGCTCTTATTCATAATATGTTACACTAGTGGCATAAGGGAAAAAGCAAAAGAGAGAGCTGAAGCACGCCCTGTACTTAAAGCGTTTGTTTCAAGAGATTATGTTCTATCTACACTGATTCCATTGGTCAAAGCTAGTTAAACGGTGAAGAAAACCATCAGTGGGGCAAGGATGTAAAAATCTACCCACAAAAGGAACTGCAAGTCACCTGGATATAGGAGGAGATACCTAATCCTCTTAAAGGGAATAGAAGGACTGGATACTCAAGGACAATACTGTGCTCTATGCCCTCCCCTCATTGATTTTGAAGTCTTCCTTTACCTTTCCTTCAGTGGCTACCTCTATATCCCTCCACACTTAATTATACATACTTTTTTACTAATATTTTCTAACAAGAAAAGTATTCTCCCTTCACACTATCACCCCTCCTTCAACTCACACTCATAAGGTAAAACTACAATAAAATTTTTGAGACATTTTCTTTGCTCTATTGTAGATATGGTATCATGAAAGGATTCTAATTCCTTTTTCTTATTTGTCTCTAGATATTAGTCCATTAGTTTTTGGTTTTATGTGCTGCACTAATTCTAGTATGATTCTTTTTTGTTTACAGATAATGTATTTAGTTCCAGAGACTTCTAAGAAATTTTCTGTATCTTTAGAATGGAAAGATTTTATCAGGATATGTTTTGCTATATTTCTTTTCTCAACAATCATTCTTGAAATTCAATGAACCATTTAATCTTCCGGCTTAAATCTTTCTTTATATCAGAAGAATTTTTTCTAGCTTTTTTGATCAAATGTTTCTCCTTTTACATCTGCATCTTTTTTGTTCTCATGACTAGCATAACTGTGTAATCCCATTTGCCACACATAGCCCTAGTTCATACCTGTGGTTTCAGCAAATTTATTAATATCCATCCATTTTTTACTCTAATAAGTGTCCAACTTTGATAATAAATTGTATGGTCAGCCTACCTATAAATCTTACTATTTGCATATTGAACTCCTGAAACTTTTCTCTGAACACCTAACCTTTATCCTCATAATATTCATATGTAGTTGAATGAACTGTTGCCTCCAAAATGTGTCTACACCCTTTTGCAGTTATTCCACCAGAAGTGGAATAAAATTCCTATCTCTCAACCTGGGCTCAGCTATATACTTCTTTTGTCCAATGGGGTGTCCACAGATGTGATTAAAACAAAACATTAATTGTACTTGTGTAATAGGACTTGGCATCTTGTTCGTCCTCAATCACCATGGGAAGAATATGTTCCAACTGGCACACAGGTCAAACGAAAATCAACCACATCAGGATCAAACCTGGAACAATCTGTAATTTGGAGCCAAGTTCAGATAAGCCTTGCCCATAACAGTCAATGACTCCTGCATAACTGATGGATATATGAGCAATAATAAATATCAGCAAAACTAACACATACATTCTATATTTTTACTGTGTACTCCAAGATATTTTTTATTTAATATTTTAGGTCACTAAGTTTTCTCAACAGTAAAAATCATAATTCATTTCATCCACTATGTTTTTATTTTTTCAAGATGGGCACTCAAGTTTCTCAATCACCAGAAAAACTCTTTCCCTATCAAGTCTCTTTTACTAGGCATGTTTCCTGTTTGTTCTAGCTAATTTATAAACTCTAGTTCTTGAACCCTTTTAAATAGTATGCTATTTTTCTTTGTCAGCTCATTTGGGTTTATGTCTTAGTTATGGCATATTATGATTTTAGTCCCAGAAGTGTCACAAAATGAAATTATCTCTTCTCTTTGGTCTATTGCTGTAGAAGCAAGAAAGTTGCAAGGCAGTGTCTGATGTGGCACCTGGAGAGAGTCCACCGGTTTAGCGGTCCCCCACTACACACCGAAGATCAAACGTAGGAAGCCTTCAGTCAGCCTCAATCAGATCACTCGATCAACTCTATTATTTTTTCCTTCTCAATAATTTAAGAGACTAAATACATTCCATAATGGCCAATGCTAAAATTCAATAAGAAATACAGAGATTTCTAAGGGCCAAACCCTTTCAATATTGATTAACAATTCTCATTTGTAGCTATAACATTAGGCTTCATTAGGATTTACACAAAAACGTGAAAGTCCCAACCGGCTTACTCCAAGGGACTCCCACAGAACCCAAGGCTTTATATTTCCTTAAGACATTTAGACTCTAACATCCATTCAGGTGACACAGATACATAAATATATATATATGTACATATTTTTTTAATCAGGTGGAAAGAAGCTATGTACAGATTGTGACTTTCCTCTTTGCAGTCTCTCACATCTATATAACTCTTTTATATCATTCATCTCACCCTTTTCTATGACCCTATTAATCTACCTTTCTCAAAATCAAAGTTCTCGAAATTGTTTTGTTGCTTTTGTTGTTGCTGTTGTTAATTACTTCTAATCATTTTCTCCACCCACATTCACTCATCAAAGGTGGGGTTTGCAACCTCGCCACTCTATGAAATCTTCTCTTGCTGATTGTCCAATAATCTCCATGTCCATAAATCCAATGGGTACCTTTGAGTCCTCTATTCAATTGCTGTGTAAGCAGCATTCTCCATGGTTGATCATTCTCTCTTTTTAAATCTTTACTTCCTTCAGCATCTCTGAGGCCATAATTTTTGGTCTTCTCTTTTGTTTCCTAACCCTAACCCTAACCCTTCTTTCTCTTCCAAATTTTAAACATTTTATCTTCATCATGGCTCTGTTCTGAGCCATTTTCCCCCTGATAGCCTGTATTTGGTTCTCAAATAATTTCCTTCATTTAAATCTAATTTCTGTGTTCTAAACAGAAATGCTATTGATCCTCAGCCCTACATTTCCAGTTCAAACCTCTCTTCCACTCCAGACATTTGGATACATTCATGATTTCTCAAATTGAACTCACAAACTTTGTCCCCGTACTTTTCCTTTTTGGGGTTTATCTCTGAGAATGCCATATCACATACTGAGATTCAGCTAATAAAACCTTAGGAGTCCTCCCTGACTATTCTTACCACTCAGTTAACGGATTAGTTGGTCTTATCAACTTTACTATCTTTCACCTACACTATCCCAGTGACACCAGTATTTCTCACTTGAATTACTCCCCTAGCCTCTTACTTGGCCTTTCTTCAGCCCCTCTTGAAGCACTGCTGCTATCAATGTATCTTTTTAAATTCACAAAACCAATCAAGCCATTCCTCCCTATTTAAACCTTTTTAATAATTCCTAATTGTACTTTAAAATGTGAACAGAATATGAACATGGCTGACACAGTCATGCTTAATGTGACCCTTCCTTATCCTGTCTCACTTTGCTTCACATTTCCCTTTGCTCTTTCTCATGCAGCCATGAAAGTCTTGCCCAAGATCCTCAAAGGTCACTGCCTCAAGAAATAACCCTAAACCTGAATCTGTTTCTTTTTTTCTTTTTAATTTACAATTTAACCTTTATTATTTCTGAGGTATCAGCTAATGTATGACTTCCTAAAAGAAAACTTCTTTGCCATACCAGACCAGGGTAAATTCTCAAATGGCTCTGAATACTTTTTCCCTTCATAGTTCCTTATTTATTATGACAATAAATTATTTGCAAATATTTATTTAATGTGCATCTGTATAGATGGTCTTTAAACCCCCAAGGCAAGACATCATGTGTTTTCTATGCAGGTCTCTGTTCCTAGTAACTAATACATTCAGTAACTATTAATGACTAATTAATATGCACAAATTTTTATTTGTGGGAGGGCAATGGTACTAGGAAATAAAACAGGATATTTGGGGGGGGTTGTTTTTGTTTTCTCCTCTTCTCTGTCAATTCCTTATCCTTGACCCACTTTTTTACTTTGTTTCAGCTGTTCAATACAGGGAAGTAGAGTATATTTTTTACTTGTTATGTATTTTGTACACATAATTATCTCAAGCTTAACTTCCTAAGCAAATGGATGTTAACTTCTTAAAGTTAAAACAACTTTTCAACTCTCTGTGTTTGCACTAAAAATATGGTAGCAGAAAATTTATTTGCGTATTTTGGCATGTATTTTAATTCGTTTAATTTTCCATATAAGTCAGGATCATTTTAAAATAAGAAAAGATGGGAAATTTTTTAGAAATGTTCTTTATGGAATGTTTTCTTTATTTTTTCAAATCTGGATAAAGACTTGGTCACACTTGCATTGAGAAGATTAAATGAAGAGAATATGAAAATATTTTATGAAATACATAGTACTGTTCAATTTGTTATTATTATATTAATATTAGCCTTGCACAGATGGTATTAAAATCATACATTTTTATAGTATCATATTATTTCAATTAAACACAAAAAATCTACTTATTATTCTAATTTTTTGTTGTCTCATAAATAATTATTACTCAAAGGGTGCAGGTTATGTTCAAACCCAGTGTTGTCAGGCAATGAAACTTTATCCAGAATCATTTCTTCATAAGACAGAATCTAAATGTCTGACAGAATATTCAAACTAGGGATTTTAGCTGATTTCAGTTAAAACTTACTAACACTATAAATCTATGGGGGAAAAATAGTGCTATGCATTTGAACTAGAAAAACATCTCCATTGCTTTAGTGTCCATTTTAAGAACTGCTGTTTAGTTAACATTTTTATAAAAAGATTCTTGCACTCAGGATCCTAATTAGTAACTGTGACATTCCAGAGCCAAAACTGCCACCATTTTTTAAAGTTACTCTTATTTTTTTCCCTGGCATTGGATTTTAAAGGTCAGATCCCCCAAGCTCTATGATTATGCAAGTAGGCTCTGAGACACGCAGCGCTTAAAGTTCAGGATCAAATGAGGGTCTGGATAGCACATATCAACTGTAGAGTAATAATAATAGGATGGACGCCCATTTGCTCAAGCAATAAACTGGTCTCTCAATAGTCATACGGTTACATCCTCTTGGAAACTTACAGCTTTAGTAAATTGAGGAACATGTTTTAATACATTCCTATGCATCTAATATTTTATACTAGATATATAACTTTTTTATTACTCCCATTTGAAAATAATAGAATAAAGAATTATCAATTAGTTATCTCATTTAAAACACTCTCTGAAACAAAGTTTTTAAAGGATCTATGCAATAAAATATTAATTATTCAAATTATTCATTATGAGATAAACTAAAATATTCAAGGCGTTTTAGTGGTATAAATTCCAAATCCAACTTTAATATATTCATTTCCAAAATATGGATGGTTGCCAGAGAAAGCTGGAAAATAATCAGAAGAGTCTTTGAGCTCTTAACTTTCACCATCTACAATAACAAATTGAAATCCACTATTTCTGCATTTTTTCTTAGTAAAGATGAATGATTTTGCTTTCGTTTACAACCATGCATAAATAATTTCAATCTGCTTATTGTTTTCACATAGCACTTTGCACAAGAAAATTAAAGACATTACTGAACTCCGAGAAGCATTTAGCACAATCAGCCATTTGCTCTTAGGACTGCACTGCTACGCTAAGTTGATTTTACTACTGTTGCATTTTAGAATATAAACATTACTGTATTTCTAGTCTAAAAGCAATGCTAGCTGAAATAAGAATTGCTCTCCATCATATCAAGACAACTTGATTTTTTATTTGAAAAAAAGAAAAATGAAAAGTTATAAAAACATAAATAATACTAATATAACTGTTGAAAATGTTAAAAAAAACAAACATTTTCATGAGAAGCTTGAATCACAAAATAGATACCACCAAGATCCCAAAATTTATTGAAAATTAGATGCTGCTAAATAATTCATTGGGTGATAAATAGAAGTACTTTCTGTAAAAACCTTAAAGAATCTTAAAGAATGTTTAAAATCAAAGTAGAATATAGAATAATACACAAATTTTCTAAGGCACTATGAAGGACTTTTGTTGTTTTGGATTATATATCCAGAGGCATCATATCATGAAGCTGCAAGATAATAAACCCTTGCTATCCAACTTCGTTGTATTGCCCTATGAAAACTGCATTAAGTTTTGGGCACCTCATTTCTAAAATATAGAAAGCCAAACAGATTTCTGGAAACAAAAACAAAAACAAAAACCATTAATGTTCAGAAATCTGGAGAGGGTATTTTTAATAAGATAATGTTTATAGTAGTCTTTTTCTCACATCTCTAGAATATTATTAGATGTATGCTCACCACGGATTCTATGTAAGCACACAGCCTTTTGATAAAGAAAAAAAAAAGGAGAAGTTTACTTAAAACAAGATTATTTTCATCAAAATTTCTAACCAGAAAGAATCAATAAGGATCGCCTTACCCAACACTCTTATTTAAAAATGAGGATTTGGGACCAAAGTCATCATCACAAACAAGTCCCTGTAACCTGTTAGTGTCAGAACCAACATTAAATTCCACATTCATGATAATAAAAGCTTTCCCCAATTTGTCAAATGCTTTAAGTATCTCTAGGTAGTATCATTTTACTGAATTAAAAGTACCACATTATTAACTTTCTCCAAATACATTTTGGGCATTCTTACTATTAAAATGGGCTTTGGTATAAGAAAAATAATTTCAGTCCACATTCTATAACCTAGATATTTGACCTTGGCCTAATTACTTATGTTTCCATTTTCCTTTTCTATAAAAAGGAATTATTAGTAGTAACAACTTTATAGGTTTGAATATCATATGAGAAAACTGAAGTGACATGTTTAACCCAGAATCTGGCACATGGTATAGTTTTCATCATTGTTGACTATTTTTATGAATTGTGGAAGAGAAGCCTAAATAGATATGTAGAAAGTATTCTTTACACCTTCCAGAAATTCTCCTCAACTGAATAAACACAAAATAAAGCACAACTGGGAAAATCACAGCAATGTCAATAAAAACCACGTACAAAATAAATTTTCTAAAAACACATTACCTTCACATGAATAACAAGAAGACTTGCAACTGATTTCTCAACAGAAATCATGAAAGGCAATTGACATTGGGGTGAAATTTTTAATGCTTAAGGAAAATAACTGTCAATCTAGAATTCAACATTCAAAAGAAATACTTTAAAAATAAGGTTAAATTAATAAACTTCCAGACGAGCAAAAACTAATACAGCATCTATTGCTAAATAACAACAAGAAAAGTTAGCGTCAGTCTTCTTCAGGGAGAAGAAAAGTGATTCTAGAAAGATGGTGATATACTAATCAATGAAGTGCAATGGAATACTCAATTATTTGGGAAAATGTAAATGAATATTGGATGTTTAAATTTATAATAACAAAAATAACAATGTTTCATGTGATTTAAAAATATTCAGAATTTAGATACATTTCAGTAATAATATAAATGGTGAAAGAGTAATAATAGGGATTATTAACATTGTATAAACTGTGTGTGTCAGGAAAGAAGTAATTATTCAAGGAAGGATTTTGTAATATTTATAATAATAGCTAAAGTATAATAAAAGAATGCATAACTAGAAAACCAATAGGCAGGTAAAGACAAAAGGAATTAAAAAACAGAAGAAACAGAAATAAAGCAACTGTTTAGAGAAGAGATTTACAATCAACTGGAGCAATAATTAAACATTACATGTAAATAAACACAATAGATGGGGTAAAAAGCAAACACTGTCAGACTGTATACAAAAGCAAAAGCTTACCATGTGCTCCTTTCAATAGACGTACCTAAAATATAACATAGATATATATAACGTGCAAATGGTAATCAAAGAAACCTTCTATAGTTATATTTATAGCAGAAAACTAGAATTAAAGGCAAGATTTATTTCTTCAATATAAATAAGTACTGCATAATGATACAAGAGTTCATTCAACCATGTATTGTTCATTCAATACATCTTTGAACATGTACCTTTAATTTGTATACACATAAAAACATAGCTTCAAAATAGTTAAATACTGACATACCGTAAAGGATAAGTAGGCAAAACTCTAGTCAAAATGGACATTTTAGCAAAATTTTCTCAGTAAATTATGGAGCAAGCAAAGAAAACCATAAAGAACTATAAACTTCGAACAGTATGATTAACGAATTTGTCCAATTGAGATTCACAGAATACTTTATCGACATTCTCCATAAGTGGACATGGATCATTTTCTAAATTGCCATATAACAACTATCAACAAATTTCAAATGACTGAAATTATTCAGTTTGTCTTCTGCCTACAGAAGAATGAAGCTAGAAACCACTAACAGAAGATAACTGGAAAATCCCAGATGCTTGAAACTAAAGCATTAAGCTACTAAATAGTTCATGTCATAGCCAAAAGAGCAAAGAGCAAATTTTCAATAATAAATGATAATGAAAATATGTCAAAGTGTGTTGTGAAGCTAAAGCTGTGTTTTAGAGGAAATTTATTATCATAAAAAATACACTGAAAGACAGAAAAGGGATTTAAGTATCCATCTTAATGAACTAGCGAAAGAAGGGATTGATAAAGAAGTCAATGACATAGGAAACAGAAAACAATAGAAAAATCAATAAAGCCAAAAGTTGGTTGTATGAAAAGATGAATTTGAAAACTAACATGAATGATTAAGAAACAAATTACAAATTATTAGTATTAATGAAAAACATAACTACCTAACTCTAGATCCCATAGATCTCATAAAGATAGTAAAGTAATATTTATCATTTAAAAATTTATTTAAAATTTTAGACAATGTAGACAAATTTTGAAAAGCACAACTACATGAAACTTATATAAGAATAAATAGGGTGCTCAAAAAAGATGGCGGAGGAGTAGGATGTGGAAATCACCTTCCTCCCCACAAATACATAAAAAAATACATCTGCTTGTGGAGTTGCTCCTGCAGAATACCTTCCAAATGCTGGCAAGAGACCTCACACTGCCAAAAAGGCAAGAGACTCCATGTAATTAGGTAGCGCAAAGGAAAGAAGCGGAAAAAAAAGAGACAAAGGAATCTTGAGGAGACCAGCCCCTCCGGGAGGGAGCTGTGGGGGAGGAAGGCTCCCACACACTGGGGAGCCCCCTCACTGGTGGGGAAGGACAGGGGGGCCTTGGAGCCCCAAGAAGAGAGAGCAACGGCAGGTGTGTGGAGGGCAGAGTGGAGACATCCCCACACGGAGGACTCAGGCAGCACTCCCCAGCCAGAGAAGCTAATCTGCTCACCCATGGTGGCAGTGGGGGCCAGGTACCGAGACTTGGGCTTTGGAGAACAGACACCAGGGAGAGAGCTGGGGCTGGTTGCCTGAGAACAGCCTAGGGGGCAGGTGCACCAGCAAGCTAGGAGGGAGTTTGGGGAAAATCCTGGGACAGACAGAGAGAGAGGGGACCTTTGTTTTGGAGTGCTTGGGAGGAACGTCCCTCTCCTTGATCTCACAGGCTGTGACATGGTATGATCCACGGCTACTGGATTGAAAAGCCTGACTGCCGTGTTGCACCCCCGCCCTGCCACATGCTGCCAGGCCCACCACCTGCCTGCCTCGCATGCCACTGGGCCCCTGTGACTGCCCGCCTGCCCTCCCACCACTCCGCTTCCCTGCCCCACTGCGCACTGCTGGCCCTGCGCACCACTGAGCCCCACTGCCCACCCACCTGTTGCCGCCAAGGGTCCTGTGTGTAGGGCAAGTCACTGGCCACATCCCCCCAGCTGCAGGTCAAGCCCACCAACACCAAGGGTCCTGTGTTCAGGACCACCTTCCCTGGGAGAATGTATGGCATACCTCAGGCTCTCACTGACCTCTGCTGCTACAAGCACTCCCACAGATTCCAATTAGACTGCTATACCCCTCCCTCCTCATGACCTGAAGTTGCACGTGAGCCCCAATAACCCTCTTTTGCCCCCTCATGCCTTGGTGGGGAATTGACTCCTGAGAGAAACCCACACGCAAAAAAGGGACCAAAACCAAAACTGATCCCCAAGGAATGCAGGACCAAAGAAGAGAAAGGGAAACAGCTGAAGGAGGAGCAGATTTAATACCCACAATAGGCTTGATAGACCTGGCATCTGTAGATCACCTGAATAGACGAGTGTTTCTACAATAGAGACTCTAGACATAGGGGGCAACTGGAGACTGTGGGGACAAATACACACAGGACTAATACCAGATCACAGTCTGAGCTCTCCACAGTCCTCTCCACAGCAGATGAAGAGCCCTACCTAGAAGTATTAGAGGACTTCTTGGTATGTTTGCCTTGTCTCTGGTTTTAGGTATTTGTTAGTTTAATCTTTACTGTATATATTTGTATGTGGATTTGCTTGTAATTGATATGAGTACTCCCTCCATTCTTTTCTTTGCTCTTTTTCTCTTCTCTTTGGTTTCTTTTCCTCTTCTCTTTTTGCAAGTGCAGGTGTGCACATCTCCTTGTGTGATTTTGACTGACTAGAGTTGCTTTTACCACCAGTCTTGGGGATCTGTCTGTCCTTTCCCCTTCTTCCCTTTTTTCGTCCTTTCTGTTCTTTGCTCTCCTTCTACCTCCTGTTTCTCTATGCTGTGCAGCTTCCAGGGTCTTGGTGTCCCGGCCAGGGGTCAAACCTGGACCTCTGAGACAGCAGAGCAGAGTCAGGATGTTGGACCACCAGAGACCTCCTGACCCCAAGGAATATTAATCAGCAAGTGCTTCAACAGAGTTCCCGTTCTCAACACCAAGCTCCAAATCCAACCAAATACCAGCAAGCTCCTGTGCTTGATACCTCATGCCAAACAAAACAGAGATGAGAGGAATTACTAGTAGTCAGCATAGAGAAAGGAGACAACAAATAGTATAAATTAGACAAAATGAGGAAACAACAAAACACCTTGCAGGTAAAGGAGCAAGATAAAAACCCACAAGATGAAATAAATGAAGAAGAAATTGGCAAATTGCCTGAAAAACAATTCAGAGTAATGACACTAAAGATGATCCAAAATCTTGAAAACAAAATAGAGAAAATACAAGAAACATTTAATAAGGACCTGAAGAACTAAAGAGCAAACAAACAGTAATGAACAAGACAATAACTGAAATTAAAAATACTGTAGATGGTATAAATAGCAGAATAACTGAGGCAGAAGAATGAGTGAGTTGGAAGATAGAATGGAGAAATAACTGCCACAGAGCAGGAAAAAGAAAATAGAATAAAAAGAATGGAAGACACTCTCAGAGACCTTGTGGATAACACTAAGTGTATCCACATTCGAATCATAGGGGTCCCAGAAGAAGAAGAAAAAAAGAAAGGGTCTGAGAAAATATTTGAAGAGATCATGGTGGAAAACTCCCCCCACATGGGAAAAGAAATAGTAAACCAAGTCCAAGAAGTGCAGAGAGTCCCATACAGAATAAACCCAAGAAGAAACACATCGAGGCACATATTAATCAAACTAATGACAATTAAACACAAAGAAAAAATATTAAAAGCAGCAAGAGAAAAGCAACAAATAACATATGAGGGAAAATCCATAAGGATAACAGCTGATCTTTCTGCAGAAACTCTGCAGGCCAGAAGAGAATGGCAGGAGATAATTAATTTCTTGAAAGAGGAAAACCTACAGCCAAGAATACTCTACACAGCAAGAATGTCATTCAGATTTGACAGAGAAATCAAAAGCTTTACAGACAAGCAAAAGTTAAGAGAATTCAGCACCACGAAACCAGGCTTACAACAACTGCTAAAGGAACTCATCTAGGCAGTAAAAAGAAGAGAAGGAAAAGACCTACAAAAACAAACCCAAAACAATTAGGAAAATGGTAATAGGAACATACTTGTCAATAATTACCTTAATTATAAATGGATTAAATGCTCCAATCAAAAGACACAGACTGACTGAATGGATACAAAAACAAGACCCTTACATATGCTGCCTACAAGAAACCCACTTCAGACCTAGGGACACATACAGACTGAAAGTAGGGGATGGAAGAAGACTTTCCATACAAATGGAAATCAAAAGAAAGCTGGAGTAGCAATACTCATATCAGACAAATTAGACCTTAAAGTAAAGACTATTACAAAAGACAAGGAAGGACACTACATAATGATCAACAGATCAATCCAGGAAGAAGATATAACAATTGTAAATATCTATGCACCCAACATAGGAGCACCTCAATATATAAGGCAAATGCTAGCAGCCATAAAAGGGGAAATCAACAGTAACACAATAAGTAGTAGGAGATTTTAACACCCCACTTACACCAATGGACAGATCATCCAATGAGAAAATAAATAAGGAAACACAAGGTTTAAATGAGACATTAGAACATCTTGACTTAATTGATATTTATAAGACATTCCATCCGAAAATGACAGAATACAGTTTCTTCTCAAGTACACATGGAACATTCTCCAGGATAGATCACATCTTGGGGTGCAAATCAAGCCTCAGTAAATTCAAGAAAATTGAAATCGTATCAAGCATCTTCTCTGACCACAATGCCATGAGATTAGAGATCAATTACAGGAAAAAAACTGTAAGAAATACAAACACATGGAGGCTAAACAATACACTATTAAACAACCAAGAAGTCACTGCAGAAATCAAAGAGGAAATCAAAAAATACCTAGAAAGAAATGACAATGAAAACACAACAACCCAAAATCTATGGGATGCAGCAAAAGCAGTTCTAAGAGAGAAGTTTATAGCAATACAGTCCTACATCAAGAAACAAGAAAAATATCGAATAAACAACCTAACCTTACACCTAAAACAATTAGAGAAAGAAGAACAAGAAAAAACCCAAAGTGAACAGAACGAAAGAAATTATAAAGATTAGATCAGAAATAAATGAAAAAGAAATGAAGGAAACAATAGCAAAGATCAGTAAAACTAAAAGCTGGTTCTTTGAGAAGATAAAAAAAATGATATACCTTTAGCCAGACTCATTAGGAAAAAAAGGGAGAAGACGCAAATCAACAGAATTAGAAATGAAAAAGAAGTAACAACCAACACCACAGAAACACAAAAGACCATGAGAGACTACTGCAAGCAGCTATATGCCAATAAACTGAATAACCTGGAAGAAATGGATAAATTCTTAGAAAAGTACAATCTTCCAAGACTGAACCAGGAAGAAACAGAAAATATGAACAGACCAATCACAAGTATGGAAATTGAGACTGTGATTAAAAATCTCCCAACACACAAAAGCCAGGGCAAGATGGCTTCACAGGTGAATTCTATCAAACATTTAGAGGAGAGCTAACACCTATCCTTCTCAAACCCTTCCAAAATATAGCAGAAGGAGGAACACCCCCAAAAGCATTCTACGAGGCCACCATCACCCTGATACCAAAACCAGGCAAAGATGTCACAAAAAAAGAAAATTACAGGCTGATATCACTGATGAATACAGCTGCAAAAACCCTCAACAAAATACTAGCAAACAGAATCTAACAGCACATTAAAAAGATCATACACCATGATCAAGTGGGGTTTATCCCTGGAATGCAAGGATTCTTCAATATACACAAATCAATCAATGTGATACATCGTACCAACAAACTGAAGGATAAAAACCATGTGACCATCTCAATAGATGCAGAAAAAGCTTTTGACAAAATTCAACATGCATTTATGATAAAAACTCTCCAGAAAGTGGGCATAGAAGGAAGTTAGCTCAACATAATAAAAGCCATATATGACAAACCAACAGCCAACATCATTCTAAATGATGAAAAACTGAAATCATTCCCTCTAAGGACAGGAACAAGACAAGGGTGCCCACTCTCACCACTATTATTCAACATTGTTTTAGAAGTGTTAGCCACAACAATCAGAGAAGAAAAACAAATAAAAGGAATCCAAATTGGAAAAGAAGTAAAATTGTCATTCTTTTCAGATGACATATTATACATAGAAAATCCTAAAGAAGCTTCCAGAAAACTGCTAGCACTAATCAATGACTTTAGTAAAGTAGCAGGATACAAAATTAATGCACAGAAATCTCTTGCATTCCTATATACTAACAATGAAAGATCAGAAAGAGAAATTAAAGAAACAATCCCTTTACCATTGCAACAAAAAGAATAAATACCTAGGAATAAACCTGCTTAAGGAGGCAAAAGACCTGTATGCAGAAAACTATAAGACACTGATGAAAGAAATCAAAGGCGACACAAACAGATGGAGGGACATACCATGTTCTTGCATTAGAAGAATCAACAATGTAAAAATGATTATACTACCCAAAACAATTTATAGATTCAATGCAAACCCTATCAAATTACCAATGGCATTTTTCACAGAACTAAAACAAGAAATCTTATGCTTTGAATGGAAACCTAAAAGACCCCAAATAGCCAAAGCAATCTTGAGAAGGAAAGATGGAGCTGGAAGAATCAGGCTCCCTGACTTCAAACTATACTACAAGGCCACAGTGATCAAGACAGTATGGTACTGGCACAAAAAGAGAAAGGAAGATCAATGGAATAGAATAGAGAACTCAGAGGTAAGCCCAAACACATATGGGCACCTTATCTTTGACAAAGGAGGCAAGAATATACAATGGAAAAAAGGCAGCCTCTACAATAAGTGGTGCTAGGAAAACTGGACAGCTACATGTAAAAGAATGAAATGAGAACACTTCCTAACACCATACACAGAAACAAACTCAAAATGCATTAAAGACCTAAAGGTAAGGACAGACACTATAAAACTCTTAGACAACACTCTATGACATAAATCAAAGCAAGATCCTTTTTGATTCACCTCCTGGAATAATGGAAATAAAATAAAAAAATCAACAAATGGGACCTAATGAAACAAAATCTTTTGCACAGCAAAAGAAATCATAAACAAGACAAGAAGACAGCCCTCAGAATGGGAGAAAATATTTGCCAATGAAGCAACTGACAAAGGACTAATCTCCAAAATATACAAGCAGCTCATGAAGCTTAATACCAAAAAAGCAAATAACCCAATCCACAAATGGGCAGAATACCTACATAGACATTTCTCCAAAGAAGACATGCAGATGGCTAACAAACAGATGAAAAGATGCTCAACATCACTGATCATTAGAGAAATGCAAGTCAGCGCCACAATGAGGTATCACCTCACACCGGTCAGAATGGCCATCATCAAAAAATCTAGAAACAATAAATGCTGGAGAGGGTGCGGATTAAAGGGACCTTCTTGCACTGTTGGTGGGAATGCAAAGTGGTACAGCCACTATGGAAAACAGTGTGGAGGTTCCTTAAAAAACTAAAAATAGAATGATCATATGACCCAACAATCCCGCTACTGGGCATACACCCTGAGAAAACCATAATCCAAGAAGAAACCTACCACAGTTTTCATGGCAGCACTATTTACAATATTCAGGACATGGAAGCAACCTAAAAGCCCATCAACAGATGAATGGGTAAAGAAGATGTGGCACATATATATGATGGAATATTATGCAGCCACAAAAAGGAATGAAATTGAGTTATTTGTAATGAGGTGGATGGACCTAGAGTCTGTCATACATAGCAAAGTTAGCCAGAAAGAGAAAGACAAATACTGTATGCTAACTCATATATATGGAATCTAAAAAAATGGTACTGATGAACCCAGTGACAAGGCAAGAATAGAGATGCAGTTGTAGAGAACGGACTTGAGGACACGGGGTAGGGGGGCGAAGGGGAAGCTGGGACGAAGTAAGAGTAGTATTGACATAGATACACTACCAAATGTAATACAGATAGCTAGTGGGAAACTGCTGCATAAAACAGGGAGATCAACTTGATGATGGGCAATGGCTTGGCGGGATGGGATAGGGAGGGTGGGAGGGAATCGCAGGAGGGAGGTGATCTGGGGATATATGTATAAATACAGCTGATTCACTTTGGTGTACAGCAAAAACTGGCACAACAGTGTAAAGCAATTATATTCCAATAAAGAGCTTTAAAATGTGAAAAAAAAAAGATAAAGAATAAATAGGATGCCTGCATTCTTCTATATCTAGTAAATAAATTAAATCTATAACTAAAAATCCAATCAGAAACTTCCTGGCCGAAATGAATTACTTTAAACATTACAGAATAATCTGTAGCCATGTTAAATATTTCCAATTATTAGAAAGAATGGGGGAATCCACAATTCATTTTATGAGATCAGCATAAATTTAATAAAACAAATCTGAAAAAATACAAGAAGAAAATTGAGAGATATATAAATGAAAAAATAATGCTTGAACCATTCACATGATATACTGAAAAACAAATTCCTTATCGTTTGCAGACGTAATATAAAAGATAAAACAATAAAACATGAAAGTATCTTTCTGATTTTGATTTAAGCAAATGTCTTAAGCAAGATTTCTGTATGTTAAAACACAACACTAAAAGAGTGAAAAAGCAGTCCACATTTCATTCCAATTACCAATGACAGACTTGAAGCCTGAACATAAAAAGAATTCCATATTTCCTTAGGAAAAGACACAAAACTCAGGAAGATAGTGGAGAAACCTCTTGCAACAGGTAAAAGAGACTGTTCAGTCAACAGGCATGTGAAATGGTATACAACCTTGTTCGTGATAAAGGAAACAAATTAAAATCAATGTGATACAAATACAGTCACCAAAATGGCTAAAATTAAAATGACTGGCATCACCTACAAATGGTGTGGATGCAAGCAGCTCGAATGTTATACACTCCTGGGAAGTGGCAATTGTTTAACCATGTTGGAAAAATGGCAGTATTTCCTAAAACTGAATGCAAACCTTCCCTGTTAATCAGTAATTGTCATATTTGCATCACAGGACACATACAATAGTGTTTACAGAAGTATTATTTCCATTAGTGTGAAAATTAATACAGGGAAACCTCATTTAAAATGGAATCAAGAAGCCCTGAAGGGGGCTCTCTCATACTCTTTGCTGTCTGCTTACCCTAAATAAGAGACGTGCCCTGTATCTCCAACAAGAATGTTACTACTTCACTATCCCAGCAAGAGGAAAGAAGATTCTCTCCTTGCCCCACAACAGCCTCAGCCACTGAGATGCTATCACTACTACTCAGCCAGTGAGAAGCTGTCATCACTCTGAACTCTGGCTTTCCTCCTGGATGGACTTTCCTTCAAAGCAGCCCTTCCAACTTCCTACTTTTTCTCCATAAAGTAACAATCCTCTCCTTTGCTGGAATTGCCTATAGTTTGGCCTTAGCTTTCAAATCCAGAATTGCAATTCCTCTGTTATTCCCTAATAAACCATTTTGCTGGTAAAATAACTGGCTGCTTTATTTTAAAGGTCAACTTTAGCTACAAATTAAAATCAACCACAATGTTCAGAAAGAGCAGAATGGATTGATCTTAATATAGTCATAAAATAGAATGCTACACATCAAGCAAAAGATTCTATTGTAGCCACAAAGACATTTTTAAATTATACTTCATGTTGAGAGAAAAAACACCAGCCATCAGCACACACACACACGCACTCACACACACACTCAAATGCAAATAGTACAGTCCCGTTGTTGACGCGTGCGTGTGTGTGTGTGTGTGTGTATTATAAAACAGGCACAATCCCTGAACAGAATTCAGGATAGTCATTACTTTTAAGGGAGGAGTATCAGAAGGGCTTCTGGGAGCTGGCATTTGTCTAATTTTTGATGTGAGTAGAGGTTACACAGTTGTGATCACACTGAATGAAATTACAGAGCTTTACATTTTATAATGTATTCTTTTTTTATATGTGGGTACATTTTCAGAGAAAAGTGTAAAATATGTGAATACAAGCTCATGTTATTCTCTTGAATGTTCTTCTTTGGGTTTTTGCTTTCTAAAAAGTTCATTATTTTTCAGGGTTTTTTTTTTTTTTTTTTTTTGGCCTTTTGATACCCTACTTCTCATAGGTTAGTTTATAGTTTTAAGCCTCTCTCTGACAACTTTTCCGCAGACACTTAAAATATCTATTCAAAGACTACTGCCAAAGAATTTCTGTTCATGATATTCTACTGAAAACATGACTCTTTTCATTTGCTCTGAAGAACACATCTCCCATCTCATCTGCTCAAAGCTTTTTAAAAATGTTTTTCCAAGAGACTCATGACTAACATCATTATTTTGATGTGAAAGCAGCTAACATCTGTGGCTTAGGAAAAAAATAATAAAACATGCTTCTGAGAGAACTTGTTCCATGTACTATACAAGTTCTGTATTATCAATGCTTGTACTTAGAAAGAATCTGTTCTAATTATTTTTTTCCAGCTACGACAAAAAGAAGAGAAAAAAGAAAGTATTAACCCTGCTTTTTCATAGTCCACTTTAGTTATTTATGACAACTGACCTCCAAAACCTGATACTGGTTTATTTGGAATTACTTGTCACATATTTTTTTTAACTAAGGTCAGGTTCCTGTCAATCAGGAAGCTGTGCAAAGTCTCAAATCAGGTGAAATGTTAGGATCCATATATCTGCATGATTAATATATTGTATTTTTGTGTTTTATTGTGATTACTGGATGGCATTTTATGAGAAATTTTAATACATATATGTTTTTACTTTTTTAATTTTAAAGCACTCCTAAGAAATAATTCTCTCTTCCAAAGTCCATTTGATACCACTCATATTTTAATTATGTGTTGGGACTTGAGGACAGTATTTTATAATTAGAGATATTTTATATCACAGAATTTTATGAATGAATCACTTTCATTTCACTGTACTCTACAGAAAGTATAAACATTGTACCTTACTATAATTAATCAATCCATCAAAGCATAAGCTATGTAAGCATTTTTCATGAATAAAACAGCAACTAGTCACATTTGAAATTCTAATGGCCATTTCTATTTACCAAGAACTATATTTACTATGGTTACAAGACAATAACTTAAAATTTACTTAAGTTATTTACAGCTGTTAATAACCCATCTATCAAACGTACTAAAAGAAATATATTCATGATCTCGAATATTATCAGGTAAACCTCATTTTTCTTTCTGGGAGGTAAGTAAGAAGGAAGGCAGAATTAAGTGAGATCAACATCACTTCTCCTCAAAAAGCTTTTCAAAGGCAAGAAGAGAAAATTATTAAGAAGCTTTTTCTGGTCTGTTAAATAGAGCTGCTTTATCACATTTATGGGCCTAGAATGTCATGTTTTTTGACTGCACAGAGATTATTTTAACAAGCTAGAATAGGATTACAGAGAATAGTGAGAAGTCTTTGAGACTGTGCTGGAGAAAGCTGAGAAGAAATGACTTGACAGAGGATACGTTCCCGAGGCTAATTTGTATGGCACACCTGTTAAAGAAACAAAATGAGAAATGAATAATATGTAAAGAAATATTTTATTTTTTAGCAGACTTATGCCAGCCCAATTATTTCAAGACTGAATATTTCAGGTCTTTCTGATAAAAGGGATTCATCAATAGATACATAACTATGATTTTATTAAAACCAATTCAAAGAATATATAGTTTTATTTATACATGAGTGAATTTGAACATAGCGAAAGCCTCCACATCAAGGCATCCTTATTTATTTATTAATAAATGAATGTTGAGTACTTACAACTAGTCATTTGGTATCCTAGACATTAGAGATGCAAAGAAATATAAATAGCGGTCTCTGCAGTCAGACACTGTACAGTAGGTTGACAGAAAATGACGAAAAATTCTGAATGACAACACAGCAGGATGAGTGAAATAATAAGGATGTGCAAAGAGTACAATGGGGAATACCAGGGAGGAAAAACTGGTTCCTTATTTGAATCAAAAAGAGTTTATTTTCAGGTGACGAAAAAATTAATGCCAACTAGCAGAAAAAGCACATGCAAGAGCGGCAAGATGAGAAGGCATGGCTTTACGGAATTATACACAGTGCAGTATGGATTGAGCATATGTTACAAGGGGAAAATGTGAAGGGATGAATTTTGAGAAGTAATTAAAGAAGACATAAGATATCTTTGGAAGTACAGCAGAGGAGAATGGATTTAATCTTATTTGCAAAAGAGAGAGCCTTTGAAGAAATTCAAGAGGAGTGACTGGTGCCAACTTTTACATTAGGGAGATCACTTGGGCCACAATGCCAGGCACGAACTGGATGACAATAGGAACAAAGGGGTAAGCCAGCTGTTTGTAAATCAAGTGAGAAATAACTAGAGCCTCACTAAAATAGTGGTAATTGAAATAGAAACAGGATGGCTGTTTAAGAGTTACAATAAGCAGCACTTAGTAATCACTTGGGTGCAGGTGGGGGAGACAGATAAAAGTGATGGATATCTACAAGTTGAGAGGTTTGACAGGCAGAGGAGATTTATTGGTAATGTTCACTGAAAAGGAAAATTACAATGAGAAAAGTGTTTGAAGGAAAGCATAAGTTTACTTTGGGACACTCTGAGATTCAGATACAGGTGGTAATCATGGTCAGGTAACAGCAGACATAGTTTTCAAACTCAACAAAATGATCTGGACGAGAGAGACTAATTTAGGAGTTCCCCAAATATTTCTCATTGCTGACATCATTGAAGTTAGGTAGTTTTCCCAGAGGTAGCAGAATTATGAAAGACTTTTAGAACCTTGGTGAACACTAAAGTGTAAGGAATGTGAAATGGAAGATAAAATTATAAAGGATCTAAGAGCAAGAAAGAACTGAAAACATAATGGTATCACAGAATCCAGGGGAAGAAAGAGTTTCTAGTCAAAAAATTCAGTAAACTCATGCAGCAGTTATGTTAATTAGATATGAACTAAAATGCCTCTAATGAATTAACCATAATCAGTTTTTGGTGAACTTAATGGGCCAATTTTACTGCTATGGAAGTAATAGAAGGAAGATTCCTGTGGGACAAAAAAAAAATAGTGAAAAAATTTTAGAAGAAACACATATAAATTACATATTTTAAAATCTGATAAGGGGAAAAAAGACACAAGGTAAGTAATGTAACAGTCAGAATTTCTTGATTGTGCTGCAATGAACAACCCTAATATCTCACTGTTTAAAACACCAGAAGTTGACTTCTTGCTTAGGCTCCATGCCCATCTGATGCCAGCAGAAGATTCTGGTCCACATTATCCTCACTCAGAATCCAAGCTAATGGAACCTTTAAAATTTGGAGTTATTGTGGCAGGGAGGGAAAAGAAACAGAAAATTGTGCATTGAATCTTGAAGACTTCTGCCCACACATCATAACTGACGCAAGTCACATGTTTATGCCTGCATTCAAGGGGGCAGAAGTGTAATTTACTATCTTCCCAGAATGAAAAAGACAGAAATATTTATGAAAACTGTAAACACTACTGCATTCTATTCTGTTCACCAAATACTCTCTTCACTCTCCATCCTGAATCCAGGTTTTACTCACCTCAGTCATAAATCCCATGCAATCATGGCATCGAACTAAAAGTGCCAGTTTTCTCAGGGAAAAGGTCTTTTTTCTAGAATGATGGATCAGAGATTTTAGATAAACCATGGCCGTGGCTATTCTTGTTTTGGAGACCTCTGAATTTAGAAAGACATGTTATTTTGCCCCCATAAACACACCTCAATAAATACTGGAAGAACAGGGTTTGGATAATCACAATAAATGCTCTTTTTTGGAGAAAGGAAGAATGCAACACAAATCAGAAACCAATTATTCTTTTCCACAATCTTCCTTTGCCACAATTAAAATGAACACCAGGGAATATGCTCTCTTTGGATACTGCAAATAGTTCTCAAATTACTTTCTGTCCATAGATAATTGGGACCTAGAGTCATTTCAAGTCTCAAATGGCAACCGTCTCCTCTGGTCCAAGCTGGTTTTGTTTCTGTTTTTGTTTCTGCATATGTGGTTGTTGTTTTTTTTGGGGGGACAGTACATTCTTTTTAAAAACCTAGTTGGTTCTTATCAACTTGATTCCAGTCAGCTTTATCTTTATATGTCAGTATTCACAAGCACAGTTCCCTTCAAGACATACATCTGATATATACTGTATTTCTCTCTCTCCCTCCCTTTCTTATTCTTGCTCTCTCAACACCTTGACTTAGCAAATACCTAGAGGTCATCAAGTTGGCAAGGTTGGCAAGTACACATTCTTAGTCTCTGTTTCTTGAGGCATTCTGCCCATTTAAAAATATTTATTGGAAGTCGTCATCTTAATTTGGATTTTTTTTCTGGTGTACGTTAATCCAGATGGTTTTAAAATATGACTGTCATGATCATTTCCTTATTTGATATTTGCTCTGAGGCAATTTATTTGGTTGAAAATTATTCACATTTTTTTTTCACTTGCAAGACTCAGTTTAAATCAACATTTCATTTATTTCTAGGAAGTTTTCTCACTTTTTTTCTCCTACTCTTTTGGGTCTAAAAACAGTTGTCTTCTTAATATTACAAGGCTTCAAATTTCTGGAAATGCTTTATTCCCTTTTATTCATTCCTGAATAATGGCTGATTTATTTTGAGATCTTACTTTTCCTGTAACGCCTTGCTAAATATATCGAATACATTCCACTGCCTTCTGTCTTTCCACCTTTTCCATTAACACTTCACATCTACTACCTCCATGGTCTGCTTTCCAAATTATAACCAACAATATTTTTACCAAAAGTTTTGCAACTGTCTAATGTGTAGCACTATTTTTTAAGCCTTAAATAACAGTTTTCTCTTTGCTTACCACACGGGTAGTGAGACATTATCTTATATTTTAGGTTTTTGTTATGTTAGCACCCAAATTCTAGGAATCAATTTCTATGTTAAGCAGGATAAGAGAGGTTATGCTTTGGTAAAGAGCAAACCGAAAATCTCAGAGCTTAAAAGTAAAAATATATTTGCTACTCACACCACATTATTTTTATCTCAAGTCAGCAAGGCTATGTACTCAACATCATGACCACTCAGGGACCTAGGCTGACAAACATCTGCCTCCTGGATGATCACCTGTTGCAGGAAAGGGGTTTGCAAAAATGGAGACTCTTCAGCTGGCTCATATGGCTCTTGCTCAAAAGTAAGGTACATCCAATTTCATTCACAATCTTATCGCGTGCCTGGAAGGAGAATCAATGCAGGTAAACTGCCCTATTGGCTAGCATAGGCAACATCTAGAGAGGTAAGTGGAATTAAAATATCATTTTTAGTTTTATTTTTATTTTTAAGGGATAAGTGATGAAATACGTTGTTTGCTGAGGAGGAATTTCAAAAAAAAAAAAGAGAAGAGAACATTGGAAAGAATGGTAATCATGGTTGGAGCACCGTGGCTGAGGATGCTAAAGAAGATACGGTCTATTAGAGGTGAAGCCATTATCCTTAAAAAGAAAATGGACATTTTTTTTCCTCCTCTTTGAAAATGGGAGAAAGAAAGTTAGATAAAAGTAAATGTGAAGGTGAGGAAAATCATACCTGAGAACCAGGACTTTCTCAAGGAAGCTAAAAGTCAATGCAAAGAAACCAGAGTGCATATAGTACATTCAAAATGTTTTCTGAGGCCTGGGTTAATCTATAGATACACAATAGGAGAAGATTTTACCTGAAATAATTTCTATTTTGTAGTATACCAGGCATTTCACCTCAGAGCTAAAACTCAGAAGACAAAAATACATACTGTATTGGACTTCTTAGCCAAAGCAGACGTGTAATCAGCAGACAATCTGATTACAAAGTGCTCATCACTTCCCTTCTAGGCTCCCTAAGAGAGATGCAACTACAATAATTCTATCTCACATAATAAAGAATGAGGAAAAAAGAAGATGGCAAATCAAAGGGAGAACAAAGTTTGCATGTGAGCGAAAGAATTCTTGAGTGACCCCTCTCCCCCATCATGAGGATGTGGCTTATGCAAAAGTTTATAAATCAACAAGGAAAGGAGCAAAACTGCTATAGCTTTTTTTTATTATTATTATTTATTTTACTTTAAACACTAGATAACTTTTGCTTACTAAGTACTTTCTCCTTAATTCTCATTTTAATAAGGAAGATGACCAACCGGGATCACTTTAAAGGCTGATAGCTCATAAACGTTTTATGAGATTGGCAAGATCGAAATGATAATGATAAAAAGCAAATTCAGAACTCACCTTCTAAAGCTTTTTCACTCAGCATTTATAGCCTCATTTTTCCATAGCTATTTTTAACTGCCTAACATGGGAGTCTGGTAAGATACTGACCCTCTTTGCAGAATTTATACCATAGAAGGAAGAATAAGACACACACTTATGTGCTTTAACCCCTGCACCTCAAATTTGGAATATAGACATCAGGTATGTATCTCACATGTTCTTACAAGTCCAAAGTAGCAGAAGTCAAATAGACCTCTCCCTCAGTCTCCTACTGATTTTCCCACCTCCCACAACTAATCATCCAGGAGAGGGAAAGGAAAGGGAAGGGCAGGGAAGGGAAAGGGAAAAAGGGAGAAAGAGAAATGAATCCTGGATGCTGGGTGCTGTGAACTGAATTATGTCCCCGGAAAATTCATATGTTGAAGCTTTAACCTCCAATATGATTGTATTTGAAGATATGGCTATCAGAAGTTAATTAAGGTTAAATGAGCTTATCAACTTGGGTCCTAATCCTGTAGGATTGGTAGTTTCATAAGAAGAAGAGAGAAAGCTCTCTCTCTCTCCATGAGCACACACTGAGGACAGGTCACGAGAGCACCCTGTGTGAAGGCGGCCATCGGCAAGCCAGAAAGAAGGCTCTCACTGGAACCTGACCATACTGGCATCCTGATAGAGAACTTTCAGTCTCCAGAACTGTGAGAAAATGAAGTTCTGTTGTTTCAGCTACCTTCCCAGTCTATGGTATTTGCTATGGCAGCCCAAACACAAGAAAGAAACAAAAAACTGAAACAAAGGTCCACAATTTTACACAACTGGAAATTTAAAATCTACTAAGACAATTTGTAAAACAAAAAGATAACATGGTTCTAAATGGCTTTTGTGCCTCTGCAACATAAGTTCTCAATTAATTTCTATTTCAGCAGAAATGCATCAATTGACAAACTTCAATGGTCTTAATCAACACTGGGGCCCAAATTACAGTTATACCTGGGGATCCAACTGAATTTAAACAAGGTATCCCCTACAGTCCTAGGGAGTTACTGAATATAAAATAGAGGACAATACGTGTGCCTTACTTTAACTATCAGAACTACACCTTGCCTAAATTCCCAATGGTCATAAAATTTATTGCCTTAAAATATCTCATAAGGGTCATGGAACACTCACCCAATGAATAATGAATTAAAATTAAACTAAGTATTTAGCACTTAGAAATTTACTTGACCAAATGGAACCCTATGGACTTGCTCCCTCCCCAACCCTGACAATTTAAAACAGAGCTTTTAAAAATTGAAACACATTATACAAGCCCTACTTAGAGAATGGGTTATTACCCCCACTGCTTCTCCATTTAACAGTCTAATTTAAGTTGTTCTTAAACTTGGAAAGAATGACTCATGCCTCGTGCTGAATTATTGCCGTCTTAGTGCTGGGCTCCAACCATCAAGGCACATACCCAATATTATTGAAATTACTGCCTTGGGTCATGGAAGAAGCACCCTGTAAGCTTGGCACAGACACCCAAGGATGTCTACAGGATAGAGCCAAACTTAGACACTCTGGTGTATCCCACCTGCAGGACGGCTTGCCTCAGTCACTTGTCACATGTCACTGTACCAGAGGAGATTATTCCTCTCTCAGACCCTTGGCTTCTGAGAGTCTCTTGGGATCAACAGAGTACACAATAATGAAAGTCCTCTGTTTGCATAATCGCCACAGTCACATGTGTTGGAGCTCAGTGGAGTGTTGCTTCTTTTCATCCCTTATCTAGGATGCCCTGGTGGAGGTCAGGAATCAAGGTTCAGCACAATCTGCTGACCCTCAGGCAGCCATCTTAGTCCTGGAAGCCCTGGCCCACAATCTTCGCACTGGCACATTTTTACAAACTCTTCAGCCAACGCAATTGGTCTGGCTGTTTGATTCAGCCAATGGCAGCAACAACCATTACTTATCTAAGATTGTCTCTTTGGGATAAAGGACTCTAGGAATCTCTGACCTTACCAGTACCCAAAGTATAAAATCAAGGTTATGCATGTCTCTATATCTACCAAAGCCATAGTGCAAGGCCTCATCATGACACTGTTTATCCATTCCAGAGTCCCAGACATCACTAATAGTGACCAAGGCAACCATTTCATTTCTCGGAATGAGAATACGTGATGCTGGGCTTACGTACCAGGTATTTGACAGAATGTTCACCTCTCTTATACCAGCTTCAGGGTGCTGCCCTCATACATCACCTTAATAATTTACTTAAACAACTTCAAATTCAATTAAATAAAAAACAGGAAATTTCAGTCACCAAGCATCGGAAGGGTCCCTGACTCCTCTATTTTTTGATGGAACTTTTAAGCCGCCATCAAAAAAGTTGTTGTTGACAGCTTTTAAGTCTCACCCTTACCTTTTCCCCTTCCACTCCACATCTGATAAGAAAAGCAATGATAAGAAAGCTGATAGAAAAGCAATGATAAGAAAGCTGATAAAAAAGCAATGACGCTCTCTCCTTCAGCCCCTTTTCTTGCATGGGAACCCGCATCTGATCCCACCCACTGACCACAATAAAACCCCCAACCTGCTCTTTTGTTCCTAAGATCTCAAGCCATATTTAAACCTGGTTTGGAGCTGATCTGCTCTTCCAAGAAAGTTCCATTATGTGACTAACGATCTTTTCATGCCCTCTTGGCATGCGTGTATGGTACCATGAATCTCAAAATCTGAGCCAACATTTGGGTGGAGTTTCATTCTGCTTCTGAAGAATGGTCACAACAGATAGGTAGGCAGATAGATAGTTAGATGACAGATAGGGACTAAGTTGAAGCAAAACCACAGAACTCTAAAGATAATGAGGAAATCTCAGCCTGAACTTCACAGTATTCATTTTAGAACTTAAGAAAAAGGATGTTATTGACTTACTTTAGAGCAGTGCTTCTCAATTCTAATGTGCATGTAAATCACCTAGGAATCTTGTTAAAATGTAGATTTTGATTCAGTGAAGGTAGAGTGGGGCCTAAGGATCTGCGTATCTAACAAGTTTTCATCACGTTTCCAGTCCTTGATTAAGGCATATGGGAGATATTTTGATTCACAGTCTTACCAACATCATATACGCTGACAGAGAGGTAGTTTCCACAATAAAGTTGGGAATTGTAGGCAACGTTAAAAAAAATCGGAGGATGCAAGAATGGATGCCGTGCACAAAATAACTAATGCTTCTTCTATTTGGAGGGTGAGTTTCGTCAGCTGAGTAATGCTTTGGTGAGCTGATTTATTTCTCCCTGAAACTCCATTTTCCTCACTTGATGGCAGCTACCCTTTCAAAACTCAAAGCCTGTGCTTATTACTACTGCCGTTGAGAAAAACTAGACCATACTATCTAGACTGTCCAGTGTAACAAAGCTTGTCTCATTGTCATGCCACACAGTCACGCCAAGAAATAATGTCTGAAAGCTGGGAGCACAAATTTGTGGGTGATTGTTTTGGTGTTTGTCAGCTTTAGTCTGTCTTTCTTGGTGATTTTTCCTTAAAAATTTCAGTTTCTATGTGCCTCAGCCTCTATTTCTCGTCAAACTCTTCAGTATCCCAAAGTCAGCAGTATCTTCGAGAAAATTATTAGACATACATACAAGATAGCATGCATATCTGGGATCTATTTTTATTTACAACTATAGATGCAGCATCAATGCAAAGCATGTGATTTAGCTGGCATCCACAAAACTTTCTCTTCGAGTGCTAACTTCGTAAATACATGTGAATTTTTTATTAATGTTTATTTTTATGCCACTCATCACACTTTTTTCTCTGCTGTGGCCATGGTTGGTGTTTTCACTATTGCTTAAGTTTCCCATTTTGATCCGCAGTAGGAACAAGTTGTCTATTTCTAGATCAGGCTTTTGGTCTCTGTTGTGTACAGATTCAGAGTGAAGAATTGTTAATGAAGTTGCTTCAATGTTTACTTTTACTGTATGCCAAGTGATGAGGCTTTATTATAGCAATTCCTTTGCCTGTCTTAAATCCTGTCATCCTACACAGCTCGTATGTTTGTTGGACCATGAAACCTTCACCAACTGTCACAAACGTGAAATTACATGGTTTGTTTATTGAAGTCACTGGGTCATTGTTAATCATTGAGACTGTTTCTGGCTATTTGCATTATTCTTTCTGTTGGAGCTCTACATATTTACATGCTTTAAAGTGTAAGTTTCTGCGATTGTCCTAAACACACTGATAATATAAAGAAAACACTACTTTGATTTACTTCATTGACCTTCAGTTTCTGATTTACACATTTTTTCTCTCTGCTGCGTGAAATTCATGGCTAATAAGTCATCCTTACTTGATGACATAATTGTATGTGGAAATACAGGGCTGCTTGTTGCTGTTCAGACTTGGATAAGTGCCTATAATTCTGTCACTTCAAAATTACAAACAAACTCAAGGTATTAGTTTTTTCTTATATATCCATTACAAAGAATACTGGCAATTCTTATTTTTTCACTAAAGAGAGATTTCTTTGTTGTAATAGTAACATAAAAACTAGGGTATATTTTTGTTAATTCCACCTAAAACTAGCTATTATGCATCTGCCTATAGATATTTCCTTGATATTAATCACTTAAATATTATTTCCTGCTCATTAGAACTCATGCTGTAGAATACAAAGACTCTAGCCTTGGATTTTACCTTATTTCTTTCATACACTTTTATTTCTAGCGTTTAATTTCTCTCTGCTCCATTTTAAATTCCTATTAAATGTTGAAACCAACAATGACCACTATCAGTGAAACCAATGAAATGAGAGTACTGAGATGTAGCTGAGAATAGAAATTGTTACATAATCTCATCTCTCCAAGTTGATGCCATAAATGATCATAGAGCTTTGCTTGCTGTATGTTTTCAGAGAGGGGATAATACAGGAATCTTCATGAGGGAAAAACATCCTTAAGAGCAACGCATTTGTGATAGCCCTCTTCTTTAACCAAAAGAGAAGAAATCTCTACACGCTTAAGTTAGAAAGAAAATCCGTACAGCAACTTGAATATTCCCAATGTACTCATGTGTAAAAATATAGTGAATTTGTCTCATGGCTATGGCTTTAAAATGAGGCCTTAGACATAATAAAACTTGTTGGAAGTTTTGGTAATCCATCACTCACTCTTCCTCCCCTCTGGATTCTAACTGTTTGGAGATTCAAATACAGAGCCAAATAATCATCAAAATATCAATAAAATTAATAGCATCAGGTAAGCAATCGATATGCAGAGCTCCCTGAAAAATTCTAGACAGAGTAATACCGCTTAGCCTCCTTTCGCTACACTGAATACAACCAGGAATCTAAGGGTCCACCTCATTTTACCCATCCATGTGAAGCAGAAAAAGGTTAGCCTGCGGCAAGAAATTCTATCTGGCATGCTTTTTACAGGAAAACAGGAACTGTATGAATTTACAGTCCTTGGGCTTGTGCAGATCCAGTGGAAAACAAGAGCTGAATTAGTAGAGAGCTGAAGTCAATACATCTTGTCAGTGCACAAATATTGACTTTCCACTCATAAACCCAACTGAGTACAGAAAGAGGGCCAAGAACATGTCAGTTTTCCAATAATTAGAAAAAATCATTACTTCTCCCTTGGTGTCCTCACAATATATAGATGGGTCAAAATGTTCATTCTCTCTTCACTAAGGGAGAGGTATCAGCGGAGAAATAGAAGGGGTCACCCTCAACCACACTCTTTTTTTCTTAACCTAGAAGTACAACATAAAATTGGTTTGGGGTTTTTTTAATTTGCTTTTATTGAAGCTACCTCTCACACAGTTTGATTTGAAACTGCATAATGCTAATTATGCATAAGGTACTGTTCTAGGTGGTGTAAATACAGCAGCAGATGAAACAGAAAAGTACCTGTCTTCCTGGAGCTTACATCTTAAATCAATAATTTTGTGTACCACTTTTTCAGTCTTTCAGAACCCCAGGGTTTCAGATCAGGAATGTTTAAAGGCCATGCTACTAAAAATGATCTAATACAATCTTGTAATTTAAAATACAAAGAAACTAGGCCATAAACCACTAGTTGGGTGTTTACTTTTCTTCAATTTGTTTTTAATTGTTACATATTCTGCAAGCCTGACAACTTCAAAGACAGCAGTCTTATATTTTTATTCTGCAAAATCCCCACGAACAGTTTGTAGCAGCTTAAAATAAACTAATTATGTTGATTTAAGACTGATATGAACCAGCTTGCCAATCCAAAGTGAATTATAACTCATATAATACCACTGCTGTTGGTTCTTGGACCACACTTTAAGAACTAGCAAGACTTTCAAGTTTAATGGAAGGCCTTGACGTTTCACAGGAAAAGGAATATTTTGTGAGATGAAGAGGATGAGTACAGGTGAGATCTGGACCACAGATCTGGGGATGGGAAGATGGAGAAAATCCAGTTTCTATCTCCTGATTTGTCAATACATATGAGGCCAATAGGAAGGATAGATTTACGTTTGAGGTGAGTGGGGGACATGGTATATTTTCTAGGCAGTTAGATCCCATTTAAAATTAATATTCACTATTTTTTAGTACAAGCAATCAGGCTCATCCCATTTGATTTCCTGCATCAGTTTTTTGCTGCTTCTCTTCAGGGATGGAGATGCCACTTCTTAACTTAAATATGAGTTGAGTTTTGCCAAGTTGTGATACAGGAAGAAAGAGAATAGTGGGGGGATGATTTGGGGACAGGAGTGAATAATAACAATGAACCATGAGATCCAAGCTGCACAAGGAAGCAAATGAAAGTAAGCGTTGGGATAGTAAAACAAAGTGAGCTACAGGGTTCTCATGAAGTCAAAGACTTGCAGAGATGGAAGGACAATAGTAACAGAGAAGCAAGAATTAAAGCTTTACCTAAAGACCATAGGTTTTACTTTGTACATTAATTGTTTGGGCCTAGTGCCAAGAATTTAGAAGATTCTTTTTTTTTAAATTCTGCATTTCATTAATCAGAAGGATGAATACTGTGAATTCTGAATCACATCTATATTGTTATTATAGATAAGTAGTAGATGGGTACTAACTACTATTACTACTATTACTAAAAATAGCTAATTCTTGATAAATATACTATTATATTAAGGGGCAGTAGTTTATAAGTATCTAGTTTTGGGATTCTTGACTCTTTCAACATATTACAGCACTCTAGACATTCACTAATAAACAAATATTTGCTGAGTGCTTAATCTATGCCAGATACAGTCCTTGTCACCAACATTACTTATTTTCACATGAAAATAGAAACCCAGAGAATCTGAAGTTCTAATTCAGAGTACACATTTTATGTGGTTTTTATTATGTCATGCTAGAGTCACTTAAGGGCTACAATTGTTTCTCAGGATATTAATTGGGATTTCTATAGCTCATGTAGTTCATGTTTTATGCATTTTATGGCAATATTCTTTAAAAATATATTTGAGCATTTCTATGTACACCTTATTTAGCTGTCACAGAATGAATGTAATAACATTAAAGAGCTGTAAGGAAAGTATATAAAGTCGTGTTCTTCCTTCTTTTTTTTTATTTTTATTTTTTTTATTTTTTTTGGGGTACACCAGGTTCAATCATCTGTTTTTATACACATATCCCCGTATTCCCTCCCTTCCTTGACTCCCCCACCTCGAGTCCCCCCCACCCTCCCCGCCCCAGTCCTCTAAGGCATCTTCCATCCTTGAGTTGGACTCCCTTTGTTATACAACAACTTCCCACTGACTATTTTACAGTTGGTAGTATATATATGTCTGTGCTACTCTCTCGCTTCGTCTCAGTTTCCCCTTCACCCCCCGCCCCCTCCCATACCTCGAGTTCTCCAGTCCATTCTCTGTATCTGCATCCTTGTTCTTGTCACTGAGTTCATCAGTACCATTTTTAGATTCCGTATATGTGAGTTAGCATACAATATTTGTCCTTCTCTTTCTGACTTACTTCACTATGTATGACAGATTGTAGTTCTATCCACCTCATTACATATAGCTCCATCTCATCCCTTTTTATAGCTGAGTAATATTCCATTGTATATATATGCCACATCTTCTGTATCCATTCATTTGTTGATGGGCATTTAGGTTGCTTCCATGTCCTGGCTATTGTAAATAGTGCTGCAATAAACATTATGGTACACGTTTCTTTTGGGATTATGGTTTTCTTTGGGTATATGCCCAGGAGTGGGATGACTGGATCATATGGTAGTTCTATTTGTAGTTTTTTAAGGAACCTCCAAATTGTTTTCCATAGTGGCTGTACCAACTTACAGTCCCACCAACAGTGCAGGAGAGTTCCCTTTTCTCCACACCCTCTCCAACATTTGTGGTTTCCAGACTTTGTGATGATGGCCATTCTGATCGGTGTGAGGTGATACCTCATTGTGGCTTTGACTTGCATTTCTCTGATGATGAGTGATGTTGAGCATCTTTTCATGTGTTTGTTGGCCATCTGTATGTCTTCTTTGGAGAAATGTCTATTTAGGTCTTCTGCCCATTTGTGGATTGGGTTATTTGCTTTTTTGGTATGAAGCTTCATGAGCTGCTTGTATATTTTGGAGGTTAATCCTTTGTCCGTTGTTTCATAGGCAATTATTTTTTCCCATTCTGAGGGTTGCCTTTTAGTCTTGTTTATGGTTTCTTTTGCTGTGCAAAAGCTTTTAAGTTTCATGAGGTCCCATTCATTTATTCTTGACTTTATTTCCCTGATTCTAGGAGGTGGGTCAAAAAGGATGTTGCTTTGATGGATGTCATAGAGTGTTCTGCCTATGTTTTCCTCTAGGAGTTTGATAGTGTCTGGCCTTACATGTAGGTCTTTAATCCATTTGGAGTTTATTTTTGTGTATGGTGTTAGGAAGTGTTCGAATTTCATTCTTTTACATGTTGCTGTCCAATTTTCCCAGCACCACTTATTGAAGAGGCTGTCTTTTTTCCATTGTATACTCGTGCCTCCTTTCTCAAAGATAAGGTGCCCATATGTGTTTGGGCTTACTTCTGAGTTCTCTATTCTATTCCATTGATCTTCCTTTCTATTCTTGTGCCAGTATCATACTGTCTTGATCACTATGGCCTTGTAGTATAGTTTGAAGTCAGGAAGCCTGATTCCACCAACTCCATGTTTCCTTCTCAAGATTGCTTTGGCTATTCGGGGTCTTTTGCGTTTCCATACAAATTGTAAGATTTCTTGCTCTAGTTCTGTGAAAAATGCCATTGGTAATTTGATCGGGATTGCATTGAATCTGTAAATTGCTTTGGGTAGTACAGACATTTTCACGATGTTGATTCTTCCAATCCAGGAACATGGTATGTCCCTCCATCTGTTTGTGTCGTCTTTGATTTCTTTCATCAATGTCTTAAAGTTTTCTGCATACAGATCTTTTGCCTCCTTAGGCAGGTTTATTCCTAGGTATTTGATTCTTTTTGTTGCAATGGTGAATGGGAGAGTTTCCTTAATTTCTCTTTCTGCTCTTCCGTTGTTAGTGTATAGGAATGCAAGAGATTTCTGTGCATTAATTTTGTATCCTGCTACTTTACTAAACTCATCAATGAGTGCTAGCAGTTTTCTGGTAGAGTCTTTCAGGTTTTCTATAAATAGTATCATGTCATCTGCAAAGAGTGACAATTTTACTTCTTTTCCAATTTGGATTCCTTTGATTTCTTTTTCTTCTCTGATTGCTGTGGCTAAAACTTCCAAAACTATGTTGAATAATAGTGGTGACAGTGGACACCCTTGTCTTTTTCCTGTTCCTAGAGGGAATTCTTCCAGTTTTTCCCCATTGAGAACGATGTTGGCTTTTGGTTTGTCATATATGGCTTTTATTATGTTGAGGTAATTTCCTTCTATGCCCATTTTCTGGAGAGCTTTTATCATAAATGGATATTGAACTTTGTCAAAAGCTTTTTCTGCATCTATTGAAATGATCATATGGTTTTTATTCTTCAATTTGTTGATATGATGTATCACGTTGATTGATTTGCGTATATCGAAGAATCCTTGCAACCCAGGGATAAACCCCACTTGATCATGGTGTATGATTTTTTTAATGTGCTGTTGCAGTCTGTTAGCTAGAATTTTGTTGAGGATTTTTGCATCTATCTTCATCAGTGATATTGGTCTGTAGTTTTCTTTTTTTGTGACATCTTTGCCTGGTTTTGGTATCAGGGTGATGGTAGCCTCGTAGAATGAGTTTGGGAGTGCTCTGCCTTCTGCAATATTTTGGAAGAGTTTGAGAAGGATAAGTGTTAACTCTTCTCGAAATGTTTGATAGAATTCACCCGTGAATCCATCTGGTCCTGGGTTTTTGTGTGTTGGGAGATTTTTAATCACTGCCTCAATTTCCGTACTTGTGATTGGTCTGTTCATGGTTTCTATTTCTTCTTGGTTCAGTCTTGGAAGATTGTATTTTTCTAAGAATGTATCCATTTCTTCCAGGTTATCCAATTGATTGGCATAGAGTTGCTTGTAGTTGTCTCTCATGATGTTTTGTATTTCTGAGGTGTCCGTTGTTACTTCTCCTTTTTCATTTCTAATTCTGTTGATTTGCATCTTCTCCCTTTTTTTCTTGATGAGTCTGGCTAATAGTTTATCAATTTTGTTAATCTTCTCAAAGAACCAGCTTTTAGTTTTATTTATTTTTCTTATGGTTTCTTTCCTTTCTTTTTCATTTATTTCTGCTCTGATCTTTATGATTTCTTTCCTTCTGCTCACTTTGGGGTTTCTTTGTTCTTCTTTCTCTAGTTGTTTGAGGTGTAAGGTTAGGTTGTTTATTCGATCATTTTCTTGTTTCTTAAGGTAGGACTGTATTGCTAGAAACTTCCCTCTTAGAACTGCTTTTGCTGCATCCCATAGGTTTTGGGTTGTTGTGTTTTCGTTGTCATTTGTTTCTAGATATTTTTCGATTTCCTCTTTGATTTCTTTAGTGATTCCTTAGTTGTTTAAGAGTGAATTGTTTAGCCTCCATGTGTTTGTATTTTTTGCAGTTTTTTTCATGTAATTGATATCTAGTCTCATGGCATTGTGGTCTGAGAAGATGCCTGATATGATTTCTATTTTCTTGAATTTGCTGAGGTTTGATTTGTGACCCAAGATGTGATCTATCCTGGAAAATGTTCCGTGTGCACTTGAGAAGAAAGTGTAGTCTGTCGTTTTTGGATGGAATGTCCTATAAATATCAATTAAGTCGAGATGGTCTAATGTGTCATTTAAAGCTTGTGTGTCTTTATTTATTTTCTGTTTGGATGATCTGTCCATTGATGTAAGTGGGGTGTTCAAGTCTCCCACTATTATTGTGTTACTGTCGATGTCCCCTTTTATAGCTGTTAGCATTTGCCTTATGTATTGAGGTGCTCCTATATTGGGGGCATAGATATTTACCATTGTGATATGTTCTTCTTGGATGGATCCCTTGATCATTATGTAGTGCCCTTCCTTGTCTCTTTTAATAGTCTTTACTTTAAGGTCTAATTTGTCTGATATGAGTATTGCTACTCCAGCTTTCTTTTGACTTCCATTTGCATGGAATATCTTTTTCCATCCCTTCACTTTCAGTCTATATGTATCCCTTGGTCTGAAGTGGGTTTCTTGTAGGCAGCATATAGAAGGGTCTTGTTTTTGTATCCATTCAGCCAGTCTGTGTCTTTTGGTTAGAGCATTTAATCCATTGACATTTAAAGAGATTATTGACATGTGTGTTCCAATGACCATTTTCTTAATTGTTTTGAGTTTGTATTTGTAGGTGTTTTCCTTTTCTTGTGTTTCCTACTTAGAGAAGTTTCTTTAGCACTTGTTGTAAGGCTGGTTTGGTGGTGCTGAATTCTCTTAACTTTTGCTTGTCTGGAAAGCTTTTGATTTCTCCCTCAAATCTGAATGAGATTCTTGCTGGGTAGAGTATTCTTGGCTGTAGGTTTCTCTCTTTCAGGACTTTCAGTATATCCTTTCATTCCCTTCTGGCCTGCAGAGTTTCTGTAGAAAGGTCAGCTGTTATCCTTATGGATTTTCCCTTATATGTTGTTTGTTGCTTTTCTCTTGCTGCTTTTAATATTTTTTCTTTGTGTTTAATTGTCGTTCGTTTGATTAATATGTGCCTTGGTGTATTTCTCCTTGGGTTTATTCTGTATGGGACTCTCTGTGCTTCTTGGACTTGGTGAATTATTTCCTTTCCCATGTTGGGGAAGTTTTCCACTATAACCTCCTCAAATATTTTCTCAGACCCTTTCTTGTTTTCTTCTTCTTCTGGGATGCCTATAATTCGAATGTTGGTACGTTTAAGGTTATCACTGAGGTCTCTGAGACTGTCTTCTAATCTTTTTATTTTTTTTTCTTTTTCCTGCTCTGTGGCAGTTATTTCCCCCATTCTATCTTCCAACTCACTTATTCGTTCTTCTGCCTCAGTCATTCTGCTGGTTATAGCATCTAGAGTATTTTTAATTTCGGTCATTTTGTTATCCATTGCTGTTTGTTTTTCTGAGTTCTTATGAACTGTTTCTTGTACTTTCTCTATTTTGTTATCGAGATTTTGTATCATTTTGACTATCATTACTCTAAATTCTTTTTCAGGCATTTTTCCTATTTCTTCCTCATTTATTTGGTCTTGTGGGTTTTTTTCCTGCTCCTTTGCCTGCATGGGGTTTCTTTGTTTCCTCATGGTTGTCCAACCTTTTGGGGTTGCTTGTCCTGGCGATAGAGGTGTTTATAGAAGACTGTCCAAGCCTCAGACTAATGTCCAAGTATTGGATTAATGAATATTAAGTCTAGGAAAGACATACATGTATAAGACACATAATTACTGAATCCGTTAGGACATAAGGCTCTAGAAAGACCTGACAGAACCCCAGTGTGCGATCAGATATTCAAAGAGAAACCCAGCAGAAATTGACAACTGAAACAGAACAAATCAGAGACAAAAGCAAAAGCAAACAAACAACAAATAACACCCTACACATACAAACATAAATCCAGGGAGATTTTGTAAGCTAGGATCAAATATAGAAAAGAGCTGGAGTACCACCAGAGAGAATGGAGATTCTCAGAATGTAATTAGACAACTCTACTAAGAACTAAGATAAAGACAAAAGCCTAATATTAAATACCAAGGCAGTGCGTCATCTGGAGAATAGAGCAAGGAGTCTGAGCAGACCGATAGTGTTGCTTATAAGTATGTTAAGATAAAATAAACTTAAAAAGGCTGGAAGAAAGGGGAACAGAAGAGCGTAATGTGGTTGGAAATATGCAAATAAAAAGAAAGGAATAGAAATGTATAAAAGATAGGGATGAAAGGAAAGTATGAGAGATATTTTGTCCGTACTACCAAAAACTTAGCTAGATATAGAAGTATATAAAAAGGCAAAAAAAAAAAAAAAGAATAAAAAATATCATTAAAAAATTATGTTGTAAAACTTGTAGATCCCTTAGGGCTAAGATCGTATTTAATAAATCAAAAAAAAAAAAAAATAGAGAGAGAGAGAAAGAAAAAAAAAAAAAATCCAGAACTGATCCCAGAATGGACCAGTTCAATAGGTATTGATACTACTATTTCTGTTTCCTTAGCGTCTCAGCTGTAAGTGTCCTTCTCCTTGCCTTGGGTTTTTTTTTTGCGTTATTCTGTGACCAGCAGAGGATCCTTTATTGTTCGTCTGTAAGCGTCGGTGTGTGGGGAGGGAGAGGGTACAATAGTGGCTCCTTCCCCTGGGAGTGAGCGAGCAGTGGCGCACTGTTGCTTCAGTCAGGCTTGGAGGTGCCTGTTGCAGAGGGCGCTGGTGGCTCAGGCGTAAACAGAAAGTCTTAGAGTTGGGCCTCTCTTGGGGTTTTTTTCTTTTTGATGCTGTTGTTTTTTTTTTTTTTTTTTTCTCTCAGCAGCCTCCCTGCTGCTGGCGTTGCAAGGGGTTTTAATCTAGCCCCACCCGAGTGCCTGAGGGTGCTTGTTATCCCTGAGCGCCTTAGGTGGCCCGCAGGGTGTCTCTCCACTGCCTGTTGCAGAGGCACCGAAAGAGAGAGAGGCTACGTGCGGCTCCTCCCCCCCGCCCCGGAGCCTGCAGCCTCCAGCCGCCATCATGGCCGGGCAGCTCTCAGGGACGGGCACTCCTCTCCGCGGACCTCCTCCCTCCTGTCCTCTCGGTCCGTCACCCTACCGGCAACAATGTTTCTCCCCCTGAACCAGCTCTCCGGTTCCCACGCTCCCGCTCCTGGACCCTCCGTTCAGCCGCGGATCAATGTCTCGGCCCCGGAACGCTGAGCTGCGCTGAGGACCCTCCATATGTTTCTCACTCCCTCCCGTCTGCCACAGCTCCGCCGCTTCACCCTCTTTGAGCCCTCGTAGATGCCTCCCTACCGGCTATGTCGGGCTCCCCGCTGCCCTTTCTGGTGTCCGAGGCCGTCTGCTGGTGTTCAGCTGGTTCTCTGTGGGAATGACTGCGTCCTTCCGTGCATTCCCAATGCATCTGTGGAGAGGGATGCACTCCACGTCTCTCTACTTCGCCGCCATCTTTTCTTTCCCTCTTCCTTCTTAATAACCCTTTAGCAACGTGCAACTTTATGTGCCTGTAGTCCTATTTATATGCCTAGCATGTAGTCCATGCTCCTACTACAGAGTTCTCCTTCAGAGACTCTGGCAGAGGGAAGGGAGTTAGACCCAAATCAATCCATTGGATTTCAAAAGTGCTAAGGGAGTAAAAATCTGGTCAAAACATGGTCCAAAAGGGCCACAGCAAATATGCTATTATTCCTGGAAAATGATGTATGTACCAGGACTACGTTGCCACATTATTTGCAATGAAAAAGGAAGAAAGGAAGAAAGAAAGCCAGCCACTGGAGTGTTCATTAATAAAGGACTATTTGAATAAAAGGTGTTATGTCCAAATAGGAAATATTGTTTTAATTTAAAAATAATCAGGTAGAATTCTACATATTGGTATGGAATAATGCCTCTGACAGGCCATTAATTGGGGAAAAACAAGACATAAAATAATATGTACGATATGATCAAATCTGCACGTGGGCACAAGTCTTAAGAATGGCAGGCAGGAAATGAAGGAGAAATCACTCTCAGTTACCCAGTCATTCTGTCAGTCAATCAACAAACATTACTTTCTGAGTGCATGGCATCTCTATTTAAAGTGCATACATCATTATCAGTGAACAATTTAGACTAAACTTAAAAAAAAAATTCATAAAAAAATACCTTCCCAACCTCCTGTGGAACATATTGGGAATTTAATTTTATACATGATTGCATTATTTACACATGTTACTTATGCAAATCACAGGAGTGAAATGTTCCACATGACTTAAGCATGTCACACTGACCAGCCCCACTCACCACACAGCTATGTGCCTAACTTAAATTGACAGGAGTGACAAAAGATGACTCATGGCAAAGAAAAAAGTTATTGAACTTCATTTACTTGGGAGTCTTAAAAAATTAATTCAAAAAATAATTTCAGTATCATTTCAGACAATAATGTGTTTTTTGATTGTCACATTTAGCTGATCTTAGAGAGATTTTGGTTTGTAGATTTTATTTTCTCAAATTGAACACAAACAGCATGCACCTTGCAGTGGAAAAGGGATTTAAATAAAAAGGCCTACTAAAATATCTGCTCTTTATCTCTTTTCCTCTTAAAAAATATCAGTAGATAAAGAAACACCTTTCTTAGTAATCAAGTCAAAACTGCTTAAGTAAAATTTATTTAATACCCCATGCTTGGTGATATAACTTTGATATGCTACACTTCATTGGTAACACAGCAGTCACTGACACATCAAAGGTTTAACTTGGTCAATTATTTGAGAAATTAGACATCAAGTTTATTGTGATCAAATGGCAAGTTGATTTTCTAGGATATATATGGGGGTGAGCTAGTGTGTTTCATAGGTAAACAGATGGAATCAATTCAGAAAGTAGCATTCTTTTAAAGTTTGTTTTTCTAGACCCTCTAAAAGAAGTTAATGCTTATCAAGTAAAGCTTTAAAGCGTAGAGGTGGAAGAATTTGGTATTTACAGGGGAGTCCCACCCAGTAATAATTTCATGCTTCTCTTTGAGTGATTCAGAGCCCTGTGTAGCAGACATTATTTAATGTTAATGTAACATTAAAATCCTTTATTCTACTGATCAGAAAAATGCTTACTTTAAAAGGGTGAAGATTTATGATAAAAGAGCATATTTACAAAATATAAAATACTTACATTTGAAATAAGACTAAAATTTGAATTCAGATTCTATTGGTTATGTGACTTTAGCCATACCATGTAACCAGTGTCAGTTTCAATTCCCTCACCTGTAATTAAGACTAAAGTACATGAGATTAAACATATAACATATTTAGGGGGAAGTCTAAAATATAGTAATAAAAATCACTAACAAGTATAGACTACTGACTTGTCCCAGGAAGTTGTCAAAGGACTTTATACATACTACTTCTGGAGTAGGTATGATTATGATTCTCATTTTATAGATGAGAAAACTCAGGAACAGAGAGGTTAAATAATTAGACCAAGGTTACACAGCTTAGAAATGGGAGAATCAGATCTGAATTTATAGAGCCAGGCATACTAAATTGCCTCTTTCTTTAGAAACTCCATGATCAGTAACTATTTAATCATTGTCTTTATTAAACTAAAAGAATATCTTCTTATAAATTAATCACAGAGTTATAATATTAAAGAGCCATTTCTGATTTCTTTCATCAGATGGCAAAATTCTGGGTATATATAGTTGCCAAATAAGGAATGATTTTTTTTCCCCTAAAACAGACACCAAGACTTGGCAGTTTTTTGTGAAATCTGTGCAACACAAGATGGGAGGAAAGAAAAAAAAGGTAGATATTAATAACATCTTTGAATACCTTTGTTTTATAAATCTTCCAAGTTCACCACCATCTTTTATTGATGGAACACCAACATATTCATATCTTTCAAAATGCCATTTTAATTAACATTACTCACATTATTTTCTATTCAACACAAAGAACTGTTTTCCTAATTCAAGTGTTTAAACCCATAAAAATCATTAATTAACTACCATACAGCCTTCTCTCTTTCAAAGTTTGTAATTCCTCTTTTCGCTTTTCCTCCAATTCCCATTATAAATGAATTTAATTAATTTCATGTCATCCCTTTGATTTCTTTCCAAGTCTTTTCCAGCTATCATTATTGCTTGTATCCCATACTGGACACTGAACAATGAAAAAGAATGCTCTTGATATAAAATCAGGGGATGATTTCAAGAAGTAATTTGACTGAATTATTAAAATGTAAAGGCTTTTCTAAACTGCAAATATCCTCATCTCCATCTGCCATCTCCTCCATAGTGTTTCTTGCTCCACAGCTTTGATATTCAAAGAATCTTTGCTCATGTTTCTTCATTCACCTACACATTACTCAGAGCAGAGAGTATTTACCATATATCTGGCACTTTTTTGGATCTGAGTCAAAAAGAAGTAACTAAAGTAGTTCTTGACCCTGAGGAATTTAGAATGCAGTGGAAGAGAAAGAAGGGTAAGAGACTATGTTTGTTTGATGCTATGCTCCCCATCTCTAAACCCCCAGGGAGTTAATCTTATTTGTTCTCTAATTGCAAATGCTCAATACTAAACAAAGTGATAAAGTGGGGATAAACAAATACCATCAAGAACAAAAAAAGAAGATAATATTGTTAAAGGAGTTCAGATAGACTCTATAAATGTCCTTTCTGACCCTCTCTTATTGGATAGTTTGTAATACTATTACTATTTGGTTTGTAGAATGTCTGCTATCCTGCTAAATTGAATTTGATGGCTATTTTTTAACATTTTACCCTTTTAATAGATTCTAGTTAACTAAATGAAATATTTATTTTCCACTATATGCCCTAATATTAATGATAAATGGGTTCATGACATAAACTTTCATAATCTGATAATATATGAAAAGTATAATTGTTTCATTTTTGAACTATGAATTTGGTTAAAAAAGCATTTGATTTATATAAATTTGTCAAATAAAAGTTTTATAAATTAAAATACCTGGGTATGTGCCAAAAATAAATAATTTTACCTTTTAGTTTGAGTATAAGATTTTCTCACTAAAAATAATATAGAAACCTAAATAGCCACATAAAACTCGTAAAAATGGTACATAATTTAGATATTTTCATTTATAATGAATTGTCAGTTATAATGTAAGTAAAGATTTTGTTTTATATTGCATTATATGGATGTATGTAATTTGTTTACCCAATCCTTAATTGAGAGGCAATTACTTTGTTTTTGGAGTTCTATGCATAAATAATACTGTGTGGACACTTTCCTAAGGGGCAACTCCTAGCGTTAGAATTGCGTTGAAATCATTATTATGCATATTGCTAAATTTTTCTCTTAAACAGTTGTAACAATTTGTAATTCCAACTGGAAGTTTTTGATCTTATGTTTGATTAGTACGTATATACATACGTACATACACGTATTCAGTGACTACTTATGCATATGTTTATGAATTGTTAAACCCTCCAGCACAATAGTGAATGAGTAAGATTGTTCTTCTTTTTTGACTAGCAGTAAAAAGTCTACATTAGATAACAGAATCAAATGTATCAGGTACATGAAGTTATAAAAACAAAATTGTGCATTTCTTTTAGAAACTTCTACTACACTATCAACCTGAAATTTAAAAATAAATATAAGTAAATGAAATCTAATCCAAGAATCATTTTATTTTTCCTATTTCTATCAAATAACATTCAGTAACTCTTTATGTCTTTCAGCAGCTCCAATTTTAAAAAATCCATTTGTTTTCCTAGGAAGGAAATGGAGATTAGTGTATCCATGATACACTTGCTTCTATTTATTCTAAAATATAGTCTCTATTTCAAATCCCTCTTAATCCATATACTTCAGGTTATCTATTCATGGCTGCAAGAACATGTACAATGTAAGAGAGAGAAGGCCCTTGTAAACAAAAACAAATTCATTAAACTTCCTGCTTCAGTGTGAGTGAGTACGGTTGTTAGGGAAATTAAATTTCTAAAAAATTCTTAAAAGAAAAAGACATCACCTTAAGGGATGATTTAAGTAGTCATAGCAACTACTATTTTAAAACCAAGTGTTCGAGCCCAATGTTTCCTTTCTTCCTCTTGACTTAAGATTTGTAAAATATTGTTGCCCCCTTCCCACAGGTTTTATTTTTATATCGTAAAAATATAAATTTTACATGTGCCAAGCTGTCTGCAGTAGTTTTCCTGGCAGGGGATAGATCTCAGCATCATGAGCCTGGTGTTGATGGTATTGTTTCCTCGTTCTTCATCTGACTGAGGGAGCGGTCACTGAGCGAGAAATGAGCAAAGCAAAAACAGCACTGTAATCATTCAAAATATTATCTGCATATAGTTCTTGAGGAGAGAGGAATCAAGAAGACGTTCATCCACAGGGGTAAATGAAATCCTTACAGCTGAGTTAATCTAGCTCAACTCACTGAGACAGGACATCCCTAAGATCAAAGACGTAGACTAATGTTTTCTTAAACACTTGTTACTTATGACTTTGATGCTATTTTCAAGTAAAATAAAATAAAGTAAAAAGGGAGAGTGTTGTTCTGTGAACCAATGTTTGAGGACTGCAATATTAAACAAGGTTTAATAGGTTCCAGTACCTAAGGGCAATTAAGCCTTTAATACACTTGCATGCAATGTAAATTTCCATTTATATTACAGATTTAATCAATAGGGTTTCCCAATAGCATTTTCATAAAATCCTTTTATAAACAACTTTATGTTCATGCCTCTATCCCAATCACCACTTAGATTATACTAACTAATGTGCAAGAAAGATTAAGATATTAAATAGATATAAAATAACAGTTGTCACATTGAGATATGTTGCTGTAAACTGATAAACAATGGACAGGTTCCAGAACATTTTCCTCTGCGTGTCTTCCTCGGTAATTTGTATTCAAGATCTCCTGGTTAAAGGTACAGAAATGTGGAATCCTTGCCCTCTCTTAATTATTCTGTGTACCATGCCATCATCTACTTATTGCTTAATGAAAAAATTAAATAGATATTAATTTGCAACATTAATTTTAGTTGTTATATAATCTGAAAAATATTAACATTAAAAATTATATAAAAAGAGGTATGAATTTAGTTTCTATCTTTATAAACTAAACCAAAAACTCTGAGATCTTATATAAAAATCATAAACTAAATAAACTTCACAAAATATTTCACTCTTATTCTCCACCCCCTTAAAGCAATGATTTTACTGTGTTTAATATGTAAATACCTTTCATTTTTAAGCATTCCCATAAAATAGGTAGGTATAGGGGACTTTCCTGGTGGCGCAGTGGTTAAGAATCTGCCTGTCAATGCAGGGGACATGGGTTCGATCCCTGATCTGGGAAGATTCCACATGCCACAGAGCAACTGGGCCCATGTGCCATGACTATTGAGCCTGCGCTCTGAAGCCTGTGAGTCACAGCTACTGAGCCCATGTGCCACAACTGCTCAAGCCCGTGTGCCTAGAGTCTGTGCTCTGCAAACAGGAGAAGCCACCACAAGGAGAAGCCCGAGCACCACAACAAAGAGTAGCCCCACTTGCCACAACTAGAGAAAGCCCATGTGCAGCAATGAAGACCCAATGCAGCCAATAAATAAATAAATAAATAAATATTATGTATAAAATATTATTCATTAAGAAATGCTGAATTGTTCTCCCATGTGAAGAGGGTTGTTATGTCACTTTATCCTTTATGAACCTTTCTAATTTTCCTAATAAATAATAGGAATTAAAAATAATATTGTTTAATTCCATTGCTCTGTAACTATCTGGATCATCTCAACATACCTATTAGTTTTTATATTTCCTTTTTTGAAAATTGTCTATTCATAACTCTTTCTATTTGTCCATTGAAACTGATGTCTTCTTAACTTTACTTGCAAGAATAAATTGTTGACTCCAGATATTAATTCTTCCTTGGTTTCAAATATTGCAAATATCTTTCCCCATTCTGTGATCTACCTATTATCTTTGTCCACAGTGTTCTTCATTTAGCAAAAATGATTAATCACATGAGATAGAATTTAACCGTGTTTTGCTTTGTGGTTTTTGTACGGAAATTTTGAAAATACTTTCCACCCTGAGGTCATAGAGATATTCTGTAACATTTGTTCTATTAACTATGCATTTTATTTTTCATAATTTTGTATTTAATTCATTCTAGTTTCTATCTTTGTGTGAGGTATTATGTTATGATTAAAATATTTTTTTTCATTTAACTGTCACTGAGATTCTGTTAGAAAGTGATATTTTCTAAGCACCATTTACAGTTCTGAGACAGTGTACATGGAGTAGTTGATACCCAGAGAGGAAATTTTAAAAGTCCTCTTCTTCAAATTGATTTATTATTTTCATTAATTAATAAACTATACAAAACAATAAGTATTTCCTTGATTCATTCAATAAGCAATTTATTTTCAAAGAATAAATCTGTTTTAAAGATATTATTCAAATTTAGTGAAATTGCTTGCAAGTTAACTTAAAAATACCACACCATGAATTTTGTACTCTGTTTCCTTTGTTAAAATTTAAGCACAGATAAAAACTTTGAGTGGTCACATAGAAAGGCAGAACTGAAGTGAGTGAAGTTCTGTTTCTCCATCATTACTTTCTCTATGCTATCAGTATTTCTCTTGAAGTTGCTGTTTAAACACAGAGATGTGAGGTAGCATAGAGAGTGGAGACAAGAATGATATCCAAAGCAAGTGTGAATGATTCTAAACTGTTACTGAGTCTTTAAATAAATGTGTATAACTGAGTCCAAGTGCGTCATGAGCCAACTGTATAACTGGAGGTTCTTTATATTAACTTCCATGAATCATTCAATGTTAATTAAAGAGTGAGTAATAAGACATAGACTGATTTGATATTTACATAAATATTAAAATTCACAACAACCACAGCAATTGTTTACAACTCAGCCCAGGAAAATATTTTTAGGAGACATACTTTATCACTGATATTATTGAGGATCACTGGTGCATGGTAATGGGATAAAGCTGAACAACATTTAGAGAGTTCAATTATAGTGTTTGAATTCTTATAGACAATGCAGCTAACGTGTTGGGAGCATTTGGTGATCATACCCCCTGCCACGCCTCTGGCAGGGCAGCACTTTAAGATTAGAATCTGAGGCTCCAGTACCAGGCTAAAGCATCATCCTATGTATGTTTGTGTGATCCCCAACTTTAATTATATGTTGATTGTAGAAGCTTTTGATCAGCAATAATTTCTATCTGTGACTCCAGTAGGATGACTTTCCCTGCATCAAGGAACTGTGACATCAGATGCACTGCACAGTTAGGAAGAGGCATGGAAAGTGGATACCTCCACTCACCTCCATCTGAAAAGTTGTACCATGTACCCCACAACAGGAGTGTCCGTTCATTTGTGATGATAGTACAGTCTATCCTTGCTACCAAATAAATTGAAGTGCTCCCTGGCTCTATGTTGGGACTTCACAAGCTAAAAAATCACAGCACATCTGGACTGGCTTGAGCATGAACAAGCAAAGGACTCTTGTCTAATGGAATGATTAAAAGTTTTAAAAATGCTGTTTTAATTCAATCAATTAAAAGCATAAACAGCATGGGTTTGATTGAATCAATTTAAAGAATTACACAGCAGTCAATGTGCTCATCAGCAGGAGTGAAAAATTCATGTATCACCTACAAACAGCTTGAAATCTGTATCCTTCAATTAGATGTAACAAACAATATTTTAGCACATTCTAGACAGGTGATTTTTTTTTTTTTTTTCAGAAGGGAAGAGTGGTGCTATACCAGAAGGATATGCTATTAGTTATAACTAGTGCAGCTGGCATCCAGTTTGAAATGTTTAACAAATACCATATCTTTGTTATGAATAACTTTGTGTCCTCTGTATTCCTCCAAATTTGATCCTAAACATGAAAATGTATTTCTACTCCTTTTGTTTAAAAAAATATTTGAATATCAAAATGTAATCTTAAAATACAATAATATGAAATAAGTGTACTGAGGGCACTGATGGTTTAAGATAATCATGAAACCATTGAGGTAATTGCATGTCTGCTTACTCTACTAAGAAGTTGCCAAAATGTATATTAATATTTACAGCCACAGCCAAATAAATCTCATAGAGACAGTGTTAAACTTGAGCTTCCTAAAAAAGTTAATAAATACTCCAAATTTCTAATTCACTCTCTTTTTAACATGCCTGGATTCTGACTATGATTAATAGAATTGTTTTGAGGGGAAGAGATTTTTTAATACAATTTTCACCACTATAATTGAGCCAAGATGATCATATATTCAGTAGGAAAAAAAAAGAGGGTAAATCAATATGCATGAATTTTGAAGTAAAAATAAAATAAATCACGTTAACCTGAGCATTTCCATTTCACCAGCATAAAGCTTTATACATTTTGATTGCTAGACTTGGAAAAGTTTGTGTTCCCTTAACCATATCTGGTTTAAAAAGCTTTAGAATTTAGGTGCAAATAAAGAAATGTTGGATTCTTCTCTCCCTATGCCATCTAAAGTGAGTATTCAAGTCTATATTTACCCTTATATCTATTCAGAATTTGTACAGAAACCGTGATCCCATGAGCTGGATTGACACAAAAAGAACCCTGTCCTAGAGTAAGTGCTCCATGACTGTTAGAATTAACATCTTTCAGATTGTATATCAAATTAATTTAGGATCATTACTTTCCTTATTTTAAGTGCATAATAATTTATTTCAAACTGCTAGGAGCTATACATATACTTATTTATCCCAAACATCTGGGGGGTTGGGTTTTAGGCATTTTGCATTTCAGAAAGCTAATATAATTTGTGTATGTGTGTGTATTACATACATTTATATTATGAATCATAACACCCATTTCATGTAGAGGTAGGAAGTACTTTGATGCTTATGAAAAGAAGAATATATTAATAGTCACCCTACTTAGAATGAATTCAGTTTTGTCACAAAATAAATTGAAGTATTTTGTTTTAATTTTGAGAGGCTTTTGTATTCTAGAGATGTGAATCTATACGCATGACAACTTTTTAAGTTAGAATGATTTTATACCTATTTGAGAAACGCAGAAACATGTTTGGCAAGGTTAGGTAAAATCACTCAGCTCAGAAGTAGTGGAGTCAGGATTCAAATCTAAGCCAGCTGGCTCCAAAGGCCACGCATTTATCCTTCCTCTCTCCCCCTCTCTCTGATTGTGGTAAATAATACCACAATCTTCACTCTCTATAGTCACCAAAGCTCAGGTTTTTCTAACCTCAGGAGGAGGCATTGTTTGACAAGGTAAATATGAAAGAAACAACATTTTATGTATCGTGTGCCCCAGGACAGAGCTGAATCCTGAAGGTCTTCCTGATGTACACATTCTAACAGGGTATGCATACAGATATGCAGCCCTGATGTCCCAAATAAGCTGCACCGGAACTTCAGAACTTCAATCAGTTACCAATTATGGATTAAACATACTGTTCGTGCCAGAAATGAGTGTCATATTTCAAAACACAGATGCCAGGTTAATGTGTTCATGTTTCATTTTAGTCAGCAGCACATGGCCTGCACTAACCTGGATGAGAGGACACAGTCGACAGCCTGTGTGACTGTCCATCAAAGGTCAGAGGCAGGTAGGCGAGCTTTGTAAATCCAATGTTGTAGGTATATATCTCATTTGTGGAACCTGCTCACCAAAGCAAAGTTGTAGGAGCTGAGGCAAAAAAAATGATTATGACCTGTAGATGATTAAAAATCAAAAACTTGAACATATGCCAATGCTGAATCTTGTTGTTTACTTGAAGTAAATGATTAAAAAAAAAAACCCACATGTAAATCTTCAAGGAAATAGTGTCAGGTAACTTAGAAGTACTCACATCTTGTCATGCAGGACGTTTCTTTGAATTATAATGCTACAAATTATAATTATATATTATGAAACCAGTGAAAACTTTTATTTAAGCTAAGTATCACTGCATTACTTAGAACAACAAAAGGGCCTCCCATCCAGGATACAAAATAAAAATCATAAAATAATCTATGCTTACTGAAGCTTCCCAACCAAGTTATTTAGAACAAAAATCACCGCTGAAAAAAAGGTAAGTGCAAGTAACATTTTAAAAATAAAATGCAACCAATAATGAACAGAATGTAAATTTCTGGCAAAATACTCCACCATAAACAGGATATGAAATAGGCTTTTGTAAGCATGAAAGGGTCTACAAGCACCATTAAAGAGCTGGCTTCAAACATTTTGAAAACACATTTCTCGAAAGCATTATGACTCAGGGGATTCTTTTGCCATTTTTATGGTATAAATTTTTCAGCTTAAGTATTCCTAACACACGAACACTTGCCTCGTCTGCTAGAGTGGCAGAGAAGAACCTGCGAATGTTTTGGTGAGAACCATGACACCACATTTGTGAGAAACGATGTGACGGAAAATGATATTTTCAGTGCATAAATACGATACTATAAGCTGTAACTTTTAATATTCTATTTTAAATACTTTGCTCTAATTTTTGTGCACAAATTTGGTTTTCTTTGCCAAACTGAACCGTGATTATGATGAATAACTATGAATGACATGAGTAAACAAACGCCTCACTTTGCCTTTCAAGTTACAACTCATTTGGAATTTCAAGATTCCACAAAATAACATTATACCACCATTCAATGCCTATTAAAAGAGTGATAAAAAGTGACAGATGTAATGGAGATAAGAACAAATTAAGAGTGAAGCATTTAATTACCACCAGTAAGTGGTTGTTTGAGTCCTTGACATTTTTTCTTCCCAGAATCACCAAGGATTGTTTATACCTCATAAGCTAGCATATTTTTATAAGAAGAATAAACCGAAATACGGTTCTCAACATATAAGTGAAATTCATAAGTGCTGTAATATTCAACCCACCACTATTGTCCTGTGTTTCTCACTATAAGAATTTCTCTTCTTTAACTAGTCAAGTTTATTGAACTAGATAATTTCTCCCCAAACCAAATAATGATATACTCCCTCTATTCTGTGATAGTTATATCTTTGAATTTGCTTTCTATACTATTTATCATATTATATGAATCTCATCTCTTCATTTCTCTGCCTTTTCTACTGAAGAGTGATTTCCATACATGTCTTAACTGGATACATAGTTTTACGCATGTTAATTATTTTTCTTATTAGTTTAACAAAACACAGCCATGTAACTTCTTCTTAACCGTGGCACAGTATACTACTTCAGGTGATATGTGGATCTCACCAATAACTTCAACAGTTTTTTCTCCATGCTCTACTTTCCTTACCACTAAAATGAAAATTGGTATTTTTTATTCCCCAAAGAATGAATGAGAATTATGTATGTTCATCATGGGGTACAACGCAATTCTTATATCCCAGACAGTTCATAATTTGACCAATACTTGTTGAGCATCTGTCCTATATTACGCCAAATATCAGAGAAATTGTGATGAACAATACAGACCCAGGCTCTTCCTAGAAGTCTGGCTAGAGGGAGAAAGAAATAGCAACAAATAATATGGGTTGCACTACATAAGTGCAAAATATTAACAGATACATTAAAAGAGAGCTGATTTAGTTTCTTCCTGAGACTGATTCAGGAGAAATAATTCAGGAAATGTGGAGGGTTCATGGGAGAAAAGCTTTCTAGGGAGAAGGAATAATCTGTTTCAAGGAACAAAGTGAAGTCTATGAAAATTTAGCCAAATCCCCTAATTCCTTGCTCTCTAGTTCTTCATCTCTAAGTAATTACATAACTCCTTTGTGGCTATAGGGTTGACATTTACACAAGTAAAGCACTGATAGCAGCACCTGACAAGTAGTGAACGGGTCATCTACTATAACTATGATATACCAGTGAGTGGTGAAGACAGGTGGGGAGGAAGCAGGAGATAAGGCTGGAGTCCCTCAAAGGCCAGGTCATGCAGTATCTTTCAAACATGTTAAGGACTTTTTATCTTTATCCTAGATTTTAAGCAAAGGAGTGATATGATAATTCTATCTGTTTTGAATATTACTTGACCACTGTGTAGGGGAAGAATTTAAGGGAAGAAAGAATGGATGAAGAAAACCTAGTTATGAGGTGTTATGTGCTAAATGCTTGTGTCCTCCCCTCCTCTCAGATTCCTAGGTTGAAGCCCTAACCTTCAATGATTATGGTATTTGGAGGTGGGGCCTTTGGCAGGTAATTCATTTTGGATGAGGGCATGAGCATGGCACCTCGTGATTGGATTATTGTCCTTAGAAGTAAAGGAAGAGAGGCCAGAGCTTGTCTGTGCCCACCCCCTCCCCTCTCTGCCTGTGCCACATGAGGACACAGCAAGAAGGTAGCTGTCTGCAAGCCAGGAAGAGGGCTGCCATGAGAAATCAAATCTGCTAACACCTTGGACTTCCTAGTCTCCAGAACCGTGAGAAATTAATGTGTATTGTTAAGCCACCCTGTCTATGGTACTTTCTAATAGCAGCCCAAGCAAACTAAAAAAGGGGGCTTCAGAAAGACTGTGTTTCAGGCAGAATATGTGGTAAACTTGAACCACAGCAATAGCAATGGCAATAAGAGACTGAATTACAGAGATGTTTAGGAGCAGAAGTCAGAATACCTAACATGTAGAGTATAATAGTTGAGTTCCAGCCCCACAAGCCAACCTGTCTGTGTTCAGATTCTGACTTTGCCATGTACAGACTGCAAAACCTTACATAAGTAACCTATCTCTATATTCTTTTTATCAATATCATGGGAGTCGTAGGAGTATGTACCTCACAGGATTATTGTGGCAAGTAAATTAATTAATATATGCAAAGCTCATGGAACCTTACCTAGCACTTATTAAATATTGCTTATTGCTTATTGGTGATTAGTGAAATATAAGTGGTAGGAAAGAGGAAATCACCAAGAAATAGTCATGGGTGTATAAGCCATGGCAAGTTAAATAGCCATAAATTTTTAGATCTTACATAAAAAACTAATTCATCCATATTGAATTGGTTGAATCTCATGAATTTTTAACATGCCAAGTGCTATAGTTTTCCTCAGAGTTTCAAGAAGTAAAATTGAACCATAATAATAATTGTTTTCCCTTTTACCTAATAATAAAGCCATTGGTAAGGTAATCTTACAATTAACAAAGTGCCTAATCTAACTTAAAAAATAAACAATAATATATTAAAAGAGTTTCTAACAAAAAAGTTAGAATTTCTAACAAAAAAAAATGTAAAATTTGCCACTGGCTTCCTTCTAATTTGCTCAAATGTCTCTTTTAAAGAAGGTGTTATTTTAAATTTCAAAATGGCCACAACATCATACCTATAATAAATTGTACATATTTAAGCACAGAATAAATTCAATTGCATAGTAAAATATGCATGAGATTCCTTATTACTAGCATTGAGATGCCAATTCACAATTATATTTTTCTAGGAGCTTTAATGTTATTTTATCCTCTGCGGATATATCAACAAAAATAAATGTATAAATAGCATTATTTTTATTTTTATTTTTATAATGACCGTAATGATACTAAAATCAAGCAAGCGTTGGTCTTACACAGAGGTCAGGCTAATCTTCATCCTCCAAAACAAAATGGGCTTCTATGATGCGATGAATAATTTTTCTAGAACACGTCTTCCAGAAACAATGTATTCTAATCTGTTATGAGTTTTTTTCCTCTTAAAAAAAATTACCAACCTATTTCATTTTGTGGGCTCTGAAGTTTTCTCAATTTTGGTTGCCTCTTTAAGAAAAAATATATAAACTAAAATTACCTAAGAAAGTATTAATGTAAGATGAAAAAAAAATAATGACATTATAAATTTTTAAAGCTGAAAATTATCACAACATAGAAATCCAAACAGAGAAGATACTAGTTTTATCAATTAACTGTCTGGCACAACTTTTTTCTGTCATACCATCCTGGCTTCATCTTTTCAACTCTTTACATGACAAAGCTTTTATATTTCACTTTCTAGAGACAATTGAAAGATAATTCCATTTTCCTTCTACATGGTTGGTGTAAATATTTCTGTTATTGTTAATATTAGTTTAGAAAGTTTCAGTTTTACAACTGATTATTAACGTGAGGAATTTGAGGGAAAATTCTTTCAACTTTCATATGTGGGCTATAACATTTGAAAGAGTTTTCCAAAGATAAGCGTTTTGGCTCCATGCATTTCCAAACATGTTTCTCTCTCTCTCACCCACATACTTCCAGGCACTGTGAATAATGCATCTCAGTGTCCAGATACCAACTGAGCTGACGTAATGAGCTGCGGGATATTTCTGGGTGCCATCCTTTCACTCAAATGGGTAACAATAATTTAACAGTATACATGACTTGACTGTGGAACCACATAAATAAATAACCCACGAAGCCCAAACGAAATGTATACCTAACTTCTCATTCACATGGTCTCAAAAAGGTTGGGGTTGAAGAAGAAAAGCTGGTATGAAAATAGATCATAGTGTTTAACGAATTGTAGTCAAAATATCTTACTCTTCCAGATTGCACAAAAACATATGACCCTGTGAACACATTGCATGGCCTCCTTCCAGGACCTTGAAAGGGGGGTAAAACTGAAGAATATTTCACTTTAGGCTTCATAAGCTTCATCTCTTACCTTATCATACCAACAGGACTTTTAAGGATATGAAAGAGTTCTTCATATTAAAAAACAAAAACAAAAACAAATTAAGCTACCACTGTGCCCTTAAAAGTCTATTAAGTTTTAATATGAATTGGGGATGGATTTTAACAGAGGTTGGAAATCCTACTATAAGGTAATGTTATTCATGATAAGTTGATCTCCCAGAATGAAACATAGTGCATCTATGCTATTTTTTGAAGAGAGGAACAATAAATTTCCCCAACTACTAAAACAGTACACAGTGGGAGGACTTAATGTCAAAATTTCCCGAAGAATGCTGATTATAATTATAAAAATGTGGTCACAACCCATGTCTGTTTGTGAGCCTGAAAAAAATCACTAGGGATCAGTAGCACTTTCTGATCAAGCCCAGGTGAACACTCCCCTAGGTTTGCTGTAATTGCTCACTACTGCAAAGACAGTTCCTGAATACAGCTGCACCAGGCTAAAGAAGGGGCATATAATAGAGCAACAACATACATGTAATTAATATTCACTCATTTATTTTTACTGAAGAATTATTAACTGAACACACACAATGCACCCTGGTGCTGTTCCAGTAACTGGAGACATGGCAATTAAACCCAATAAAATCTTTGGCATATATTCCGTGGAGGATTATGTTATAAAAAGTAGAACACATATTCATATAGGATTTACCATATGTACTGTATTTTTTCCTATTTTGAATTGTTACTGAGAATTTATAAAACATCTTTACAAAAAATTAAGGCTCCTTGTACAGGAGGCTGCATACATTCAATAACTATTTGATGATTATAGAGATGACATATATCAGTTTTATATTTCAAACTGGATTATAAGCTTTTTATCATTGTGTTTGGCATTTAATATACTTACTGGTTAACTGATTATTGAATGAGATTCTATTCTCAGCACAGATGATCCTTTTATCAATAATTTCTCATAACATCAAGGAATAGAAAGCTGGGCCATTTGAAGATAATTAAGCATTTCATATAAACTGAATACAATAGATATAATTATATGGGACTATAAAACTCTTTACACTACAGTGCGGCCTCATCAGAATGAATGAATTGATTGTGCTGAGGTGTTTTTCTTTTTCACCTACATAAGATATAATACAAAAGAGTCATTATCCATTTGGAAACTTATTCATTTTATCTTGTAATCAAAGGAGCTTGTCTCATACCATGACAGTTTTGAGAGGCCAGAAGGCATATTTATTGACTATGTGAATTAATTCATTATTGCTATTTTCTATTGTTGCAAAGTGATCTAGTTCTATTTAGACATGATAGCTCTTAGATTAGTTTTCATAGATAACCAATCATCAAAGATTTAGATGGTAAGAGTTACCTATTCCTCGCATTTTCGATACCATAATACTATGAAAGCACAATCAATATTTTTTAAACAAACCATTAGGAAATCAGGCATAGAAAAGAGCATACAATTTGTTCTATGAAGTTTTAGTTCTCTGAACTTTTAAGTTCCAATCACACCTTGACAGAAAAGTTCAGAGAAGGCAAACAATATAATGTTCCAGAAGAAGGATTCTGTATTTTCTAGTCTGTATCAGGAAATTTAAATTCTTCTAAATTAATGGTTGGACATGGATAGAATTAGGTAATAAACTCTGGAAGACATCCCTAAGATTGAAGGCTTCTAGCCTCTTTTCAGCCTCTTCATGAAAGATGAAGGAGGAGTACTGAATTAACTTTAGGCAATAATGACATGTTTAACTTTTTTTTTCTTTACTTATTAAGTCGTTAGTCTTTAAAAATTCATTTTTTGATATTTAGTATGCAAAATAATAAAGTGGTTGTTGGAGATATACATAACAGGGGGATTCATGATGGGGCCCTTCCTGATATGACATCTACTGACAACTTCTTCACTATTCCTTCTTGATTAGGACCTAGTTATAACTTAGCTTAAGTAACACACACAATGTTTACTCCATACACTGAAGTCATTCAAAGTAAATTAACATCCGTATGATATTCTCTTTAATGAATCTTGTAGTATGTACCTAAATAAGTGAAGTACTTCAGGAATGGTGGTGAGAGTAGCTCTGTGAATCTGCTTCCCAACAAATCAACCATAACTTGTGAAAATTATAAAAATCAACCATAAAAATCTCTGGTAACTGCCCTAAGGGCATGGAGCAGAGAAGTGTTTATGCAAGAAATCTACTAAATCTTTGGAAGAACAGAGACTTGGTGGCATTTAAGACATGATCCACACCCTTTAGCAGGCTTCTCCAATCAGTGTGATGACAGTTTTACTGTGGGTAGTGAGACCAAGAAGACAGGGATCTTTTTCTCCCACTGCCATCCTACAGTGATAGTTTCTCCCTAGAAAGGGCAAGCAGCAGCATTTCCATTGCTCTCAGCTCTGTGTTGTAGAAGTTCTTGTCTAGCCATGACAGGACAAGAATCCTGGGCCCTAATCTGCCTTACCCCAACTGTTCATAGCATAGATATTCCATACTGGAAGATACAAGCCAAGAAGACCAGAGGCCAGCACCTCCACTCACTGCCCTGTGTTTGGAGGAGGGCTGTCACTCCAAAAAGTTACAAGTTGTGTAAAGAAATAGGACAGTGTGATGCATACACAAGAAAAAAAGGGTAAAAAAGAAATTGGTCTAGGCCTATAATTCAGAAACACTGCCACAGAGATTCTGTCCGGGGAAAGATGCACGTTGCAAGAACAGAGAGCTCTGTTGTTCTCCCCACGAAGACTGATTTTATTTGGAACAGAGTGTAGGAAGCTTTGGCCTAATAGTTCTTTCAAAAACAATGAAGATTTTGGTGCTGAACTATTGAGAGGAGACTGGTAGCTCCATGTTAGCAAGAAGTGAAACAGTTGACCAAAAACATGTTTAACAGGGAAAAGCAGGAAAAGAGATAGCTGAGAAGGGCCCTTTTGTGGTCAGAGAAAGCTTCAAAGACTGGCTACAAAAACTACCTCTGCAAAGACCTCAGACTTTAATTCAATTAGACCATGGAGCAATTTATACTACAGGTCATTACTGGAAACAACAAAGCAACCAACAACCACTTAGGGTATGCGAACAGCTTGGGGTGATATCAATAAAGACTGGCCAGCTAGAGACTTAATAGAAAGAGAGCCCAACGGAAGTCTCTCAATCCATTGGGGTGGGGGGGTGGGGCGCTGGGAGGAAGAGGTAATTAGGGTTACTGTATGCATACCCAAAGCAGTGCCCTTTGAGAAGTGATATCAGAGGCTACACACTGCAGAGGAAACAGACTGCACTGAACAATTTACACCAACACAAGCCAACACAAGGAAACAAATGGAAAACAAATTCAAGCCTCAGAGGAGGAATCCCTATCCAGAGTTGAAATAATATATTTCTCAAAAGTCCAACTTTATATACTACCAACTGTAAAATAGTCAGTGGGAAGTTGTTGTATAACAAAGGGAGTCCAACTCGAGGATGGAAGATGCTTTAGAGGACTGGGGCAGGGAGGGTGGGGGGGACTCGAGGCGGGGGGGCGTCAAGGAAGGGAGGGAATATGGGGATATGTGTATAAAAACAGTTGATTGAACCTGGTGTACCCCCAAAAAAATAAAATAAAATAATAAAAAAAAAAAAAAAAAAAAAGTCCAACTTTAAAGAAAAATTACAAGTTGTGTAAAGAAATAGGACAGTGTGATGCATACACAAGAAAAAAAAGGGTTAAAAAGAAATTGCCTTTGAGAAGGCCCGGGTAATAGACTCAGCAGACAAACACTTCAAAGCAACCATTATAGATGTGTTCAATTAACTAAAGGAAGCAATGCTTTAAAAATTAAAGAAAGTTACAATAATGATGTCTCATCAACTACAGACTATCAATAGAGAGAAATAAATTATCTTAAAAAGCAAATAGAAATTCTGGAGACGAAAAGTACAATAAACAGACTGAAAAATTCACTAGAGGGGCTCAATAGTATATTTGCGCTGGCAGATGGAAGAATCAGCAAGTTTGAAAGTAGATTGATAGAAATTATGCAATCTGGAGAACAGAAAGAACCAAAGAAGGGAGAAAAACAATCAAGCCTCAGAGAAGTATAGGACATCATTAATTAGAAAAACATATATGTGATGGGAATAGCAAAATAAGAGAGAGAAGAGCAGAAAAAAAAATATTTTAAGGAATAATTGCCAGAATTTCCCAAATTTGGCAGAAGATATTGGTCTGCACATCCAAGTAGCATAATGAAATCCAAGTAGGCCAAATACAAAGAGAACCATACCCAGCCATATCATAGTCAAAATATTGAGAGACAAAGAGAAAATCTTTAAGGCAGTAAGAAAAAAGTAACTTGTCACCTACAGAGGAACTCAAGCAAAATTAACAGCTGGCTTTTCATCAGAAACAGCTAAGATCAAAGGTAGTGAGATAATATATTCACAATGGTGAAAACAATCATTAACAAAACATATTATATCCAGTAGTTTTATCTTTTAAAATTGAAGGTGAGATTAAGACTCCCACATAAGCAATAAGTGAAAGAATTCATTGCTAGCAGACGAACTTTATAAGAATAGCTTTTTTCTTGAAGGAAGCTTTTCAGGCTGAAAGCAAATACACCATACAGTAATTTGATTTATACATACACAAAAGAGAATTAGCAAAGGCAATCATGAAAGCAATTGTAAAAGACTGAACCATGTGTATTTCTCCTTCTTCTCCTAATTGATTTAAAAATAAGTATCATAAAACATAAATGTTTATGTATATAAATGTTTATGTATAAATTACATACATATGTATATATTAAATACATATATGTATGTATGTGTGTATTTGGTCTCCTCTCAGTTTCTTTAAAGGATATAAAATATACATATTAAATATAAAAGCACATCTGGGGGTTTGTAAAATAAATACATGTAAAAGGTATTATAATAATAGCACAAATACAAGAGGAGGGCATAAAGTTACACTTCTAAATCTCACTAAAATTAAATTAATATATATTTGTAGTAATTTCTGATATACTAACATGAATACTGTAAACTCTAGAGCAACCAATAAGAAAATCACTCAAAAAGGGTTGCAAAAATATTGAAGGAATTAAAATGCTACATTAGAGAAAATTTACTTGCAGCAAAAGACAGCAGTTAAAAAAGGAAAAAAGTTACAAATGGCAGAGAAAAATCCAACCATATTAATAATGACATCAGATGTTAATGAACTAATGTAATTAAAAGGCAGAGATTGTTCTACTGGATGAGTAAATGTGATATAATTTTATGCTGCATGCAGGAGACACTTTATATCAAAGATTCAAATTATTTTATGTAAAAGAATGGTGTGCCATATATAATGCAAATAGTAACTACAAAGTTGGAATAACTATTATATCAAAATAGAATTTAAAATCAAATGTGTTACTACAGATAAAGAAAAACATTTATAATGATCATTTACAATGATAATGAGAAAAAGTTCAACCCATAAAGCAGGATTAACAACTATAAATATATATAAACCTAATAAACCAGGGCCCAGAATACATGGAACAAAATGGACAAAATGAAAGGGAGATATAGACGGTTTAAAGATAATAGTCAGTACCCTGCTTTCAATAAGAGATGGAACAAATGGGCAGATGATCAACAAGGATATAGAAGACTTGAACAACATTATAAACCAACCAGACTTTTCTGACATCTATAGAATACTCCACTCAAAGCAGCTGAATATACATTTTTCTCATGCATGCCTAAAATACATTCAAAAATAGACCATATGCTAGGTGGTGAAACAAACCTGTATAAATTTAAAGGTATTTAAATCAAAGAAAGTATGTTCTTTAACCATAATTGGCTACATAATTTACTTAGAAATATGTAAAAGAACATTTTGAAAATTCACAAATATGAGAAAATTAAACAGTACACTCAAATGACAACTGAGTTAAAGAAAAAAATCACAAGGGAAATTATAAAATACATTGACATGAATGAAAATGAAAACACAGCATATCAAAACTTATATGACGCAGCTTAAGCAGTTCTTAGAGGGAAATTTATAATGGTAAAAGCCTCCATCAATAAAAAAAAAACAGAAAGAAAGATCTCAAATCAATAACTTAAACATCCACCTTAAGAAACTATAAAAAGAAAGGCAAGCTAAATCTATAGCAAGCAGAAAGAAGGGAATAGTAAAAATAGAATAGAAATTAATGGCATTAAAATACAAAAACAACAGGGTAAACCTATAAATATAAAAGATAGTTCTTTGAAAAGATCAACAAATTAAAAAAAAAACCTTTTTTAGCTACCTCAAGAAAAAAGGAATTTCAAAGAAGGAAAGAGAGAGCATCATTAATGACCATACGGCAATTACAAAATAATTTAAAAGATTATAAGGGGATATCATGAATATATGTATGCCAACAAAGTGTAACTTAGATGAAATGGACACATTTCTATAAAGACACAAATTACTAAAACTGACTCAAGAAGAAGTAGAAAATCTGAACCAATTTATAACACATAAAGCAACTGGATTAGCAATTAAAAAAAAAAAAGTTCCCAAATAAATAAATAGCCCAGGCCTGGACAGCTTCACTGGTCTACCAGTGAATTGTACCAATCATAAAATAGTCAGTACCAATCCTTCACAAACTTTTCCAAAATACAGGATAGGAAGGAACACATTGCATCTAATTCTCCGAGGTCAGTTTTACACTGACAACAAAACTAAAGATAGCATAATAGAAGAAAAATTCAGACCAATATCCCTTAGGAATATAGTTTTTAAAATCCTGAATAAAATGCTACCACACTGAATCCAGCACCATATAAAACATATTGTCATGGAAAACAAACCTGATTCCATATTGGATCTATTTCTTTAGCTCTAAACTTTGTGCTCTGTTGCCTGTCCTTAGTCATGCTGGCTCTACACCTTTGTCTCCTCAATCAGTAAAAGAATGTTGCCCATAGCCTGAAATATACATAAGAGCCCTTTCTTAAGGCTCTGCCTCCCCAGCTTGACCTTTAAAGCCATAACACATTTTATTTATATAGCGATAAAAAGCTGCACAACAGAAAATAACATCTGTCTTGTTGAAGGTTTACAGGAACATCATGGCCAGACCTACGTGGACAGCTGCAATATCAAAGGCGTCTCACATGCCATCCAGGATCTGGTCAATAATAATAAGTCTGATACAACCAGCCACCCCTTCTCTCCTTTCACTATAAAAGAAGCATGAATTCTAACTCTTCAACCTCAGAGAAGATGATTCTTTGTGACACTAGTCCACCATCTTGGTGGGCTGGCTTTCCAAATAAAGTCACTATTCCTTGCCCCAACACCTTGATTCTCAATATACTGTGCTGTCACGAGGCAAGTAGTTTGAGCTTGGACTCAGTAACAGTATTATATACAATGATCTAATGGGATTTATCCCAAGAGTGCAAGTTTGGTTTCACTTAAATGAAATAAAGGTAAAAATTCAGATGATTATCACACACAAAAAAGACATTTTACAAAATACAACATATTTTCATGATAAAAACAATTCAACTAAGTAGGAATAGGATATAATTTTGCCAACCTGGTAAAGGACATCCATGAAAAACACACAGCTGATACATTAGAGTAAGTCCTCACTTCTTCAGCTATGAAAGTAGTACCATTTCTTAGATTCCAAGATTTTCAACGACAAATCATGAAAAGCAAACCATGACCCATCTTGATTTAATTAATTTCTCTGTTTCAACTGTGAGCAAAAAATATATATATTTTTTAATCTCACAACTTTGGTTAGTCGCCCTTGCAAACTACAAATTTCCATAAATGTGGCATTTTTTAGTTTCTGTTTAAGATAAAAGAAAATTCTAATTTATTAACTTCTGTTACACAAACATCATTTTTATATTTTTCTAGACAGCAATCACCACATAGCTATTTATTTCCTAAATATGACAGGTTATTTCTTAGACTTGTACATCGAGGTAAGATTTTTTTTCCTGGTATTTTTTAATGCAAGAAGCTAGATAACAGATATTATAGGAATGCAAATATATTTTAAATTACTCTGGAGGTATTAGATCTTCATGTATAAAATTGTATGTAATTGAAAAGTATATATATATAAATATATACATGTAAGTATTCATCAATAATATATACAAATTTATATAAATACATATATAGACATTTATCAAAAAGCTATATATACATAGACGTTCTCTAATCTAATTGATTTTTAAGTTCTATGAAAATATAATTATCTGTGTTGGTGAATGGTTTTGCTGCTTGAAGTATCCACTTGATCTGTAAAAATCTATAATGAGTTTATAGATCCTGCCCTGAAAGGTGAGATGCTGAGTACAATTGAAGAAGAGATGGACTCAAACTGATAAACTTAGTGATTGACTGAATTGTTAATACTCTGTAGCAAAATGAAAATAAGTATAAGGTATTTTTAAATCTTATAATCAAAGTGCTAAAATATTCAAACTGTTAAACCTTAAAATACCAAACCAAACAATTTCATGCACCACATCCTATGGTGAGAAAATTGACTCTATCAGAGTGTGGGAGCCACTTAAGATTACCAAATTAGATATGGACAGGTGTGAGCATGTCATTCTTACAGATGGAGAATTTCGACACAGAAGGATTAAGGAACTTGTTTAGGAATTCACAGCTGTTCAAGCTAGTGCAGACATTATGGGAACCCAATGTAAAAGATCTAATCCTGGGGTTTGTTTGCTTGACTGACCTGCCTTTTATTTGGTTGCTTTAGATTCATATTTTTGATTTCTTGTTAGTGGAGTGCTATAAACAAGTTGGCATATAAACAAGTAGCGCTCCAAATTAATGTCAAGTAATTATAAAACCAAGAACTCTACCTAGATTCGTGTTTGTAATCATAGAAAACTAATTATTAAGCTATCAGATCAATTTATTGATTTAGTTATAAATAGGGAGAACACTTTTCTCCCTTACACATAAATTCCCATTCCACTGCTTTGACCATATAACCAGTCTTGGAGTTGCTGTCTCCCCCCTCCTGCCAACCAACTTCCATGTGAGCTTAGAGTGTTTCAGTGCCTGGAGAGCTGCATTTTCCTAATCCTTGCCCAGAACCTCAGTCAATTATGGTGTGAAATATACGACTTCCCTTTGTTCCCCTCTTCTCCATCTCAGCTTATTGTAATTATAATTAACAGTGTAATTTGTTTAAGGTCTGTACCCTCTGCTAATAGACTGACAGGAGCTGGGTCTGCAACTGGCACAATACTTGCCAGTTGGCACAATAAACTAAACTTTATCAGCTAAGATGACCAGAATTTTCTTAAATCACCATTTTCTGCTCTTATGCGCCTTCCATTTTACCTCTTTCCAAACTCAACTAGCATGGCTCACATTTTATGTTATTGGGTGTGGGCGGGGAGGTGTAATGTAATTAACTTATGCTATTGGGGATTTATTCTGAGAAACATAAGGTTATTTGTCCACTAATTGTGTTAGTGTAACCAGGTGCTTCCTAAGAAAAATAGGTATCTAGACCAAAGCTCAATAGAATACTTTCTGTATAACATTTGAACACTCCAGGTTGGTCTCTGATTACATTCTAAAACTAAACAGTGGTGATTTTACTGTTTTTTTACTGTATAATATACACTCCACTCACCCGCTAGAGATAGTCCAGTGTTGACAATTCCTTCCTTTGGACTTGAGAAAAGGCATTCGGGGGATTGATTCCAAACTAATTTTTTGGCACTGATTAATAACTTCACTGGCATTTCTCTCCACCTGATTCGAAATATATATGATATTGAACTTAACTGAATAATGGGTTTACAATTCCTCTATGAATATAACACAATGACTTTTATAACCTTTATCTCATGGTGAAAATACATTTACTGTTTTCATGATTGTTACTCTAAGATTCTATTGAATCTCTTCCCTTGGAACTTGGTATTGCTCTGAAAATACTGACTGACATCACTTAAATCTATAGTGGAAACAGAAAACACACAAAAGCATACCTCAGAAATAGCTAAAAGAATATATGAAAGACATAAGTTTGGTTTTAGCCTCTGGGTAAGGAAACAGAGTGGGGGCTGTGAAGAAGAGAGATTTACTTTTTGATGCTATTCCTTGATATATAACATTCTGAGTATTTGAAAGTTCTGTGTGGGGTGGGGGAGCATGTATGTATATAGAGAGAGTATCTTATATTAGTGCACCGAGGCTGCCATAATAAAATACCATAGACCGAGCGATTGCGAGGCTTAAACAACAGGAATTTATCTTTCACAGTTCTGGAGGCAAGGAAGTCCAAGATTAAGGCTCTAGCAAGGTAGGTATCATTCTGAACCCCTTTCTTTTGCTTTTAAGTGACCTCCTTCTTGCTGCGTGCTCGCATGGGAAGAGAGAGAAAGCAATCTCTCTGGTGTCTCTTTTCACAAGGACACAAATCTTATCATATCAGGCCCCCATTCTTACTATCTCATTTTACCTTAGTTACTTCTTTAGAGGCCCTGTCTCTAACTATAGCCACTGGGATTTGGAAATTCAGTATATGAATTTCGGGGAGACACAATCATTCAGCTATACGTATAGTTACATATTTATGTAGATACATATGGCATAGTTATGTAGTTAAACAACATTTTTTTAGCTATCATATTGTTAGGCACCCATATAAATACATAGAACTGTACCTTACAACCTAACTCAACACTGAGTAATACTATTTAGGAACACTTTTAAGTAACTTCTTCCTGAAGCTGTTTATAGGAATTGAGCCCTCAGCATAAATGTGAATCCTGTAAAGAGCAACATAATACAGAGACTAAATCCTCTCCTCTAAAGTTTCCTAGAATATCCAGTGGGTGGTAGAGGCTTTTTTTTTTTTTTTTTCTCATGGCAAGGTAAGATGAGGGAGAGGGAAAATAATAGAAACAGTATTGCTATGCTGAGCACACAAATATTAATGGTCTCTTCCTCAACTGTTACAGAAGAAATTTTAGGGGAGCATGTTCTTGGGCCAAGACTAGGATAAACAGGTAAATAAATAGAAAAGTGCACCAATTTCTAAAAGGCAGAAATTAAAGAGAATAAACATGCAAATAATTAGAAAGCAGCAAAAACAGTTACAAAGACAAGTGATCGTCTCAGGGAGAATGGGATTAAAAGATTCTCCCCGTTCTTTTCAAGAATATTCAGCCAAAACATTCTAACGCTGGTAAGCAGAAGAATCAAATCCAGAATCATAAAAATATGATGATTGCCATGTCAATTATTTCCAAACTAATTCTGAAGAAAATGTACAGGGATTCATGTGCTTTAAAAGTTCAACTGACCCTTAGAAAGTCATGAAAGAGAAACAAACAAACAAACAAATGGTAGAAGTCAGAATCTCTGTGAGATGAGGACAGTTTTGAATGAGTGTTGTACATACTATATTTGATCACTTTCCCCTTAACACTGATAACTCTGGAGAAAGAAGAACATTTTAGAGCTGACAAAAAGAAAAATCACGTACAAAAATCCTTTGTTCCTTCAAGTCAGTGAGTTTTTCTCAAACCTGCTGCAAGATTCTCTCTCCCAACACCTGCAACCCACCACCACTTTTAGGATAAATCTCCCCATCCAATACAAGAATGGGAAACACAGCAAAAAATTTTTCCACTTGAGGAAAATCTCATGAAAGCAGTTCGTGTTTGTTTTTGTCATTCCTGTATAACCTCCACCTAGTACAGTGCCTGCACATAGTAGACTCTCAATAAATATTTGTTGAATCATTAATCAATTTGTGTAATTGAGTCAAAGTTTCCACGGTAGAACTGCATGTGGGTATCTGCAGCACACCCCTCACGTACCAGCGGTGTCTCTTCTGCCTGTCATGGCAGTAACACAAGTTCTCTAATTGCAACTAGGCTGACAATTTCTGCCCCTCCTCATTTCTTTGGCTGCTTTTTTCAGCACTGGGCTTCCTGGCTGTACGAGTAGCTGAGGTTGAATTGACCCACTCTTTCTTCACAGACATCATCCCTATTCTCCTATGCAGTTGCTCATCAGAAACTTTTACAAACAGAATCCCCAGGAAATCATACTGCCAGGCTTTAGACCCCTAGGCAAAAATAGACTAGTGGGACTATATCAAACTGAAAAGCTTCTACACAGCAAAGGAAACAATCAATAGTATGAAAAGGCAGCCTACAGAATCAGAGAAAATATTTACAAGCCATTATCTGAGAAAGAGTTAATTTCCAAAATATACAAGAAACTTCTACAAATCAATAGGACTACAGACAAACAAACCAAGTTTTAAAGTGTGCAAATGACTTGAACATACATTTCTCCAGTGACTACATATGAATGGCCAACAGGTATCTGAAAAAATGCTAAACATCATTAATTATCAGGGAAATGCAAATCAGAAGTTAAATGCGATATCACCTCATTCCTCTTAGGATGGTTATTATCAAACAAAACGAAACAAAAAAAAACAAGTGTTGGCAAGCATATGGATAAAAGGAAATCCTTGTGAACTCAGTGGAAATGTAAATTGTTTCAGACACTATTCAAAATAGTATGAAGGTTTCTCAAAAAAATAAAAATAGACCTACTTTATGATATAGCAATTGTACTTCTAGGTATAAGTCCAAAAGGATTAAAATCAGGATCTCAAAGAGATATTTGCAGTTTCATGTTGATTACAGTATTATTCACAATAGCAAGTTGTGGACACAACCCAAGTGTGCAAACACACATGAATGGATAAGGAAAATGTGGTATACACATGCAACGGAATACTACTCACTTTAAAGAAAAAAGGAAATCCTGCCCTTTGCAACAGCATGGATGAACACGGAAGAAATCATGCTAAGTAAAGTAAGCTAGTGGCAGAAGCATAAATACTGCATGATTTCATTTATATGAACTGGTAAAACTCATAGAAGCAGAGAACACAATAGTGTTTGCCAGGGGCTGAGGAATACAGGATATGAAGAATTGTTGTTCAATGAGTGTAAAGCTTAAATTATATGAGTACGTTCTAGAGATCTGCTCTACTGTAGTTAACAATACACTATTGTACGTTTCAAAATTCGTTAAGAGGTTAAAACTCACCTAAAGTGTTCTTACCACAAAGAAACAAAAATCAAAAACAAATAAACCAAAGAGACTCAAGGAAACTTGGGGAGTGTTGCCTATGCTTATTATTTTCATTCTAGTGATGGTATCACAGATTTTGGCATATGTCCAAACTTATCAGATTGTACACATTAACTATGTGTAATTTTTGTGTAGCAATTATACCTACATAAAGCAGTTAAATAAAACTCTTAAAAGAACTTAGATATCCAGAGACTAATATACCCACCATCCCCTTTCCCATCATGATTTCACATTTGTATATGACTACATAAAAAAAACTTCACATCTCACTCCTCTCAGCTTTGCGATTTGCATAATTGTCATTTCATACATTAACAGCCTTCACTGAGGTAACTTTTCCAAAGCCTTATAACTAGCAATTGAAGAATGCCATTCCACAGTTACTGACTTCCAGGTTTAAGTCTCTCTTACTTTACTGCTTGTATCTTTGCACCACTCCAAAGCCAGAGTAGGAACAAACCAAAAATTTTAAAAATAAATAAAATTTTAAAATAGTCAAAGTAACAATAACAATAAACATAAAATAAGACTGGTATTTATGAACTCAGAGAACCAAAACATCCTAGTCAGGGAGGAGGGATTCCTGTTTCCATCAGTGAGAAGGGACAACAGTCCACATGCGACTCTGTGACCAATGAGAAGCACCCAAGGGTACTAAGGAGACTGAACTGCATCTATATTTGTAGGCTGACGAATGACATTCTAGATTAACCAATATTTTAAGAGTTTGGACCATAACTTTATAAATTCCATTACCTATCAAAATTCCCACCAGAGTCAATTCTAAAAAATGAAGAGGGGATTTTAATTTTGAAAACAAGAAATACAGGTAGGCTCACCTCAATATTAATTGAAGCACATAAGTTATAAAGTGTTGCAGGTTCTGAGAGAGGAGGAATTAGTATGCAGGATTGCTGTCAGGTTAATACTTGGGAGGAGGTGAAGGAAGCAGGATTGGGCAGTAGGATGTGCTAATGCAGTCACAACAAGGCCTCAGCTTTCCCTGCTTGAGATGCTGGAATGGCCCAACGTGGGGTGAAGGGTTTGAGTCCCTAAACCATTCTGGGGTTCAAACATTTGATGCAATATGCCCCTGGGACAGAGTGTGACCTTAGATATGGTGATGCTCTTCAGTCAGGGGCAGTTTTGAGGAGGGCTGACAACTGAGACCTATATTTGGCAGCACTCAAAATAGGGAAAGAAATCCTTCTGTCATCAAGGGGGTCTATGAAGTGGAGCACAGAATCTACTAAATAGTGACTCCATTTATTGAACATCTATTATATACTAGGTAACTGACACATTATATCTGAGTTTTATAAATTCTCAAGAGAGATATATCTCAGTATACTAATTTCCCAAGGGACATACAGCTAATAAAAGTCCAATTAATGCTGGACTTTTGAACCTTCAGTTTAGACTGCCCCCAGTCATGGAAGAATGCATAAATAGAGGCAGGCCATGCCTTTGAAAAGGAAGATAATTAGCAGCTGCTTGCTTTAGGCATCCCTCTTGAAGTCCATGGCTCTTCCCTCATGCTCCATTTGGACTTGCACTTCATGTTAACAGCCTATGAACCAGATTTCTCCCCCTCTCCAGTATGTCATAAGGAGAAAGAAGAAGTTAGAATGATATCCGTCATCCTCAACAGAGCTTGCTTTTTTCTTTTCCTGATTTATTTTTTCTTATTAGCCCTTCACACCAGGTCAGTTGAAGGGGAATGATAAACTATATTACAAAGAGGAAAATTTCATCCAGATAAAATGAGTGCCAAGAGCAAACAAACAGAAAATGCTGAAACTGCAAGACAGATAGAAATCATTTTGCCTGATAAGAAATTGCTCAAAGTGAAGGGAAACATTATTTAGAGACCTCCTACATGCATTTTAACAAGATATCTGTTTCTGACTGTGACACTAGCAAGTATTTTGGAAGACAATGGCAGTTTCCTCCTTGATACTGAACTCATATGGTCAGAGATGTACATCTAAGATGTTTTGTAATGTTCTATTATCCTTTAACCTGCCCAAACATTTATGTCTTAGTATATTTTTAGCAAAACCAGCAGGGGTTGAAAACATTTCAATTGAATTTCAATTTCAAATACATCAAGTGTAACATGAATCTACATAACAGAAGGCAGTGGCTGTTTGGTAGGTAACCAGGACCAGCTCAAATCATGTGATTTTTATTACTGGTCAGGTTGTTACTAATTGAAAGAGCAAGAAGAAGTAATATACATTTTCTTTTCTTTCTTTCTTTTACATAGTCACAATTTTGCCAATCTATCTCAAAAGTTTGCTCACCCAATAAGATGATATATATGAAAATATGATGATGATTAATAAGTTCTTAAAATATAATTTCTAAAATGGCAGCCTTGGTGAATCTACCTACTTCCTGTTGTCTAGTTATTGTTTATCAATTTATAAAAATGTCAATATTCTGTCTTCTTCATATTTGAGAAGGAACTTAGTGTATTGCTAAGAGCATGGGCTCAGGAACAGAATGACTGCATCCAAATCTTATTATTAATACAAACTTGAGCAAGTCATCTCCCTATAGCTCAGTTTCCCTTGCTGTAAAATAGGGGAGCTGCCTCATAGAGTAATTGTAAGCTGATTAAATTAAATATGTATAAATAACAATGCAGAGCTACTTATATGATCTCAAAAATATTAGATATTGTTATTCATATATTGCATATTGCATATTAAATAGAGACTACTCAGCATTTTGGATATATAAATGTTCATACTTATTAAACTCTGATTTATCAAAATTAAATTTTCACATGCCATTGGGATCTCCTTGGGGGGCAGGTGATAGCTAGAAAATACCAGCTCTCCTTTTTTTGCTTCCTATTTTTGTTCTTTGCACAGCATTTTCAGAGAATTTCCTTCACAATGTTTTTCATGATATGTGAAGTTCCAATTGTTATTTTAAACTTAAAGAGAATGAATTAAAATGTGACTAAAGGTATCATGATAAAATACAATCTTTAATAAATATTACATAGCATGATTGACCAACTTATGAAACACGTATTCTTCTTCAGTAAAGAAAGAAAATACATACCTTTGTACTCTCTTATTTTGTTTAGAAAAGATTCAATTAAAACTGAAAATGTCAAATTGTAAATTAAAGATATTAATTGGTAAAGTTATTTTCTACTTAAAATATCAATCTATGATCCAACCTTTAAAAGCACATCTGGGAATTCCCTGGCAGTCCAGTGATTGAGACTCCAGGCTTTCACTGTAGGGGGCACAGGTTTAACACCTGGTTGGGTGCATGGCGTTGCCGAAAGAATGAATGAAGGAATGAATGCACATATATTTTTGAGGCGTTTTCTTCATTTTTCAGAATTTCTACTTGAGACTGACCTGAACTGCATTAGAGATCCACAGAGCAATTGACTTTTAAACTTTCCAATCTTTCCTACAGCATCTAAATCTAATCTGCAGCTATTCTTCTGAATGGAACTGGCTTTAGAATTATGGTCCTAGTCTCATTAAAGGATGTTAACAAATCATTGAATACAAATCATGGTTAACAAATCTTTTGAATTTTAAGGAATAAGTTTGAGTCCCTAATAATAACTCTGTAAGAAAATCACTGCTCTAACCACATAAAATATTTTTAAGAAAGTCATTTTCTGAGTTGAATAGTGTCTATTGTAAAAGTGGCACTAAATTAGAATTTCAGAATTCACAAATTTATAATATGTAGTCTGAGACTGCAATGTAAGGGGGATGGAGTTTGCGGGATGGACAGTGGGCAAAACACAGCTACATGCCTGGTGAGTAGCATTTGGAATTCAAGTTAGAGAACATCATTGATTTTTCCCACAATATGAATATCTCTTCTTTCCCACAGTATGAGCAAGACTATATAGAGTAACTACACTCTGACCCAAGTGAAAGGGATTTTTGTCCACAAAAGGCAATTTTTCCCGAGACGTAGCAATATTCAGAACTGCGGCATGGGGAAATGGTAGGGGCTTCTGGTGACAACTGCGGTGGCATCCAGTGCTGATAGTGTCCAGCAGCAGTGACTTGGTCCACTTGGCCACGTTCCTTGTGATAAAAGAAGCTCATTGTACTTCTTGTTCCTGACCTTGTGGAGCTGCTTTGATTCCTGCAAGATTTCCAAATCCAATTCTCCAATTATTTACTTTTTAAGTCACCATTTCTCTTCCATTCTATTCTACTTTAGATAATAATAGTCAGTTTCTGTTACTTACATCCAGATTTCTAAATGATATAATATTAGTGAAGTATTCAAAATGCAGTGGAACAAGATCATGATTTGAAGTTATCCAGACAGAAGTCTTGGCTGCACTACTTACAACCTATAAATGATATCAGATTACTTAATCTCTCTGTGCCTCATATTCCTCACTTACGACATGGAATTTATATTACTTAGCCTGCAGGATTGTTCTAGGGGTTGAAATAATGCTAGCACTTAACACAGTCTCTGGCAAACAGGGTTTGATAATGGTAACCAAATAGGGATATCCAAACTTTTGATCTTTTCTCTTTGCATGTGACCCTTCAATCACTGGAATACCCTCTGGAGGAATTCACCCTGAACTTCATTCTGGACATTTATTTGACAACATACATTGTGGTGTAGAACCTAAATCTTGTTAATGGAAAATTAAAGTTATTTGTATTGCTTACTTTTTTCACACTTTAAGACACCTTGAACTTTCCAAGTACGAATCAGAAGTTTGGGCTGGGTAAAAATATAATCTAGCTTACTATCGGAAGGCAATGCCTTTTACTTCATCCCTGGTTTTCACAAAAAGGGATTTTTTTCCCCTAAGCCTTTCTCTGCCTCTGCCTTTCTTCCACCTGTTTCCTATAGGGAACAAATGTTCCCCCCTCCACCACTCCCATAGTAAGAAGCTGTCCCAGCTCTCAGCCTTGCCTAGAATTGAGTGAACACATCTCCCTAGATCTGGCATTCACATAATAGGTCAATCTACCTCTTAGGCTAAGTTTTGTCCACTTAGCTAGCTTTGCCAGTAGTAAAGGTGATGTTTAGAACTCCTTATGATTCTCCTTTGTTTTATGTTATTTTACTTTTTATTTTAAAAACTCATTTCTGAAGAATGTTTAATAATATGACAAATTCTTAAGTTAATATCAATTCTTAAAATTTTAATTGAAATATAAATACAGTTAACCTTAGTTTTTAAAATATAAATGCAACTCATTAAAACAAGCATAGTAAATAACTGGAAAGAAGTATATCAAAATATTATAAAAGATTAGATTCCACAGAAAAATTGCAATGAATTTCAGATTTTTCCCACATTTTTCTATATTTTCCTAGGTTTTGACAATAAGCATGTATTTGAGGAATAAACTTGCCTGCACTATGTTAAATGTAAAAAATAGATGTAAAATTAGTATAGTGTATGATAGTAATTATACAGCAAAAGACTGGAAATATTAATAAAAAAATGATTTTAATTATTTTTTACTTTTCTATATGCAAAGAAATTAATAGGTCAACTTTGTATTCTTCAATTGATTGATCTGTTACCTCTCCTTACACAGAAGGATGTTTACAATATATTCTTTTTTATTGAGGTATATTTGATTTACAATATTGTATTAGTTTCAGGTGTACAATACAGTGATTCAGAATTTTGATAGATTTAAAACTTCAATTTAAAGTTACTGTAAAATATTGGCTGTATTCCCTGTGGTATACAATATATCCTTGTAGCTTATTTATTTTACACATAGTAAATTGTACCTCTAATCCCCTGCCCCTATGTAGTCCCTCCCCCCTCCCCTCTCCCCACTGGTATCACTCTTTGTTCTCTATATCTATGAGTCTGTTTCTGTTTTATTATATTCATGAATATGTTTTATGTTTTAGATTCCACATATAAGTATTTGTCTTTTTCTGACTTAATTCACTAAGCATAATACTCTCCAGCTCCATCCATGTTGTTGCATTCTTTTTTATGGCTGAGTAACATTCCATTGTATGAGTAACATTCCATAATATACACTGTAATATATATTACATCTTCTTTGTCCATTCATCTGTTGTTGGACACTTAGGTTACTTCCCTATCTCTGCTGTTGTAAATAATGCTGCAATGAACATTAGAATATACGTATCTTTTCAAATTATTGTTTTTTGATTTTTTTCAGATAGACTCTCTTTTGTGATTTTTGTTTGTTCTCTCAAATTGCTCAGAACCATGGTGGAGAAGAGAGATGCTGTTTATTAGGGGCCCCCTCAAATGCCTACCACCTCAAAAGGAAGCAAAAGTGTTTCTGATTTGCTTAAAGATTCAATTGCCTAGCAAAATCTAATCAAACCTGATGTGCTGTATTTAGAACACTCCCCAGACTCAGAGTTGCTTCTGAAGTAGAGGGTGAAGATACCTTTTTTTTTTTTTTTTTGGGTTTTGCAAAATATTTATTTCACATCTTCACTGAAATCATAGCAAGTAGCATTTAAATTTCACTGTAAAACATTTCATAGGGATCTTAGAACTAGTGTAGAACTCTTTTTTGTTTGTTTGTTTTTTGTTTTTTTTAATTTAATTAATTTATTTTTTGGGGGGTACACCAAGTTCAATCATCTGTTTTTATACATATATATACAATGGAATATTACTCAGCTATAAAAGGGGATGAGATGGAGTTATATGTAATGAGGTGGATAGACCTACAGTCTGTCATACAGAGTGAAGTAAGTCAGAAGGAGAAGGACAAATATTGTATGCTAACTCACACATACGGAATCTAAAAATGGTACTGATGAACTCAGTGACAAGAACAAGGACGCAGGTGCAGAGAATGGACTGGAGAACTCGAAGTTTGGGAGGGGAAGGGGGTTGAAGGGGAAGCTGAGAGGAAGTGAGAGAGTAGCACAGACATATATATACCACCAACTGTAAAACAGATAGACAGTGGGAAGTTGTATAACAAAGGGAGTTCAACTTGAGGATGGAAGATGCCTTAGAGGACTGAGACGGGGAGGGTGGGGGGGACTCGGGGGGGGGGACTCGAGGGAGGGAGGGAATATGGTGAAGATACCTTTGATAGTGCACATCTAAGGGAAGCATGGCTGGCAGAGAATTCTTTGTGGATAACTCTACAGTGAACTTATAGGAAAATCTATCATACATTATTTATCAGGAATTGCACTTTTAATAATCCCAAACAGCATGTCATGATATAACAACAAAATTAAAGGTACTGAACTTTTTGATTACCTAGCATGTGACAAGTCCTTAGCAAGAAAAATGTCATTTGAGAGATGAGGAAACTAAGCCTCAAAAGAGTTATATAACTTGTGCAAAGACAAATATCAATTAATCAGTGGGATGAGGATTAAAACATAAGATTTTTGTTCCAAAATCTGTTCTCTTTAATGGTATGTACATAAAGTTTATGACTCTGAAAATGTTTACCCCAGTTGGAAAGATAATATTTACAGTTTCAGATACATATATATAATTGTCTATCTTTCCCACTCCCCAAGAAGAACAATTTTTTAAAATATATATCAAAATAGTGCTAGTGTAAAGTTTAGACTCAAGAAATTCAGTTTATAGATAAAACAAATAAGGCTAATCAGGGATTGAATGAAAAAATCATATATATACATATATATACACAGATATATGTGTGTACATCTATATACATTTTTTCACATTCCCTTCTCAAAAGACAGACCTTCCATTAACTTCAACAATTATGTTATCCCCCAGGGAAGAATGACTTGGTTTTAAAATCCACGTGCTAGGAACCTGACTGATTCTGAAATATTTGCATTTGAAAGGATAGAGACTCTTCACAGAAACTGTCAGTAGCTCAACGCATCCTATTAGTGTACATTTCATATTAAAGAAAGAGCATTGTGGCTGGGATTTCTCTCTTTCTTCCCAGACAGAGCAACATATTTTCCCTATCACAGTTTGTTGAGTCTGGGGTTAGCTGGCTTATTGCCCATTCCTTCAATGCAGAGCATTCCCTCCATGCACATTTGGGCTTGTAATATATAAGAAGTCCCTATTTGAAACATAATACGGGCAGTCCATTTACTATTCAATCAATAATATCATTCACATAGCTAAATATACATGTTTATTATTTCATCATGACTGCATTATCATCATTAAAAATCTTCCACAATCTTCTTTCTAAGTGCTTGACTAGACACAAAATGATCCTGTATTTCCTCCGGAAGTTAAAAATCTGAATAAAATTGCAAACCTAGTAAGTGCAGTGTATTACAGAAGAGAAATGATCTGTTTAATTTTAAATTTGATCAACACATGTTTTTGTATAATTTTATCATTAATATTTTCCACTGGAAAATACATTTGAATAAAAAAAGATAACCTATTAATGAAAGAATTACTACTCTCTCAACTCCTACTGCATTCTGCTAAGCAAAACTGTCATTTATTCAAGATATTATGGTAACTATTATGCCCTAAGACAAACTCTAATAATGTTGGAAAGATAGGACAGCTTTACATGTGAAAATTAACTAATAGTATAAGGCATTGCATGGTAAACACATTTTTTAAAGTGGCATTTTAAGTGAACTAAGGGAATTCTGAGAAATAATTAATTGTAGTAGATTGAATTGAACATGGAATATTACACAGACTAAATGGGAGTTAAATCAGTCCTTGAAGGGTAGATAATAATTCAAAACAAGGTTTTGTTTTTTTTCCCACTCCGCCCTCCCTACATTGCCCCTCCCCACCTCCCCACTGGAACCACTAATTTGTTACAAGATTTGAAGAGGAAAGTAACATGTGAAATCCCCAATCCTAGAGGAGGACATTAATAAATAAAACAGATCTTGCAGAATAAAGGAAATTAGCATCAAGAAGTAAAGAATTTGAAGTTGAGCTGCACCTTGTTCTCTAGCATTCACTGTGCTATATCATAACATCTGAGTGGGGTTAAAACAAAAGTAGTAAAAGAGTGGATTGACTCTTGGAAGTCAGGAGGGCATTCTACTGAACACAGCCAATTAGCTACAAGAGAAGAGAACTTAAGAAAATGAAATCTATGCAAAGGTACCACTGCCACTATGGAAGTTCCATCAGATCAGGGATTCAAGTAGGATTTTTTAAGGAGAAAGAAATTGGGGCCCCATTTGTGAGATCATCAGTCATTCACCAAATATTTATGAATAATCTACTACATGTTTGGTATTCTGCAAGATATTGAGGAAATGAAGATAAGTGGAATATAGTACTGCTTTCCAGAAACTGTAAATTCTAACAGGAGATGATAGATTGGATGAATGGATAGATATAAAGAAGATAGATAGATAGATAGATAGATAGATAGATAGATAGATAGATAGATAGATAGAAAGAAATAGCAGCCCAGTGGGTGGTTTAATAGAATAAGGCAAGGAACTTTTAAAGGGGTAGGTGCTTTATTCTGCCAGAGACATATGGTACTTGAGTAGATTCAAAGTATTTGAAGTGCAGATCCTTAGGACCAATTCATATTTCAACTAGGCTGTCTCCTAATACCTGTGCTTTGGACTGTTGCTGAACAAACATCTGTGCTGACCACCTTGGCCGTGTTATGCTTTGCTGTAGTGGTCAGGCTCTCCTTAGTTTTTGACATCCCAAAACGTAGATACAAGTTCTGCTCCTTAATTCCCGTAGGCACAGATAATACAAGACCACACTGATTTTCAGTCTTTTTCAAAGGCTTGAAAGTAGTAGCGGGAAATACAAGACAGAAAAGAAAAACATGGAGTGGGTGATTGTCATATTCCTTGTTTGTAGAGCCCAGTGAATCTGCCTCCTACTGTATATATTTCTCCTTAGCGCCAACAGACATATATTTTGCAAAAATGCCTATTTTTCCAGACAGAAATTAACTTTTCTTTCTCTCACTTTACTGCTGCCAACCTATTTGTCTTTAATACTAGCCAGCAAGGGTTAAGTTAGCTTACAATAATATACCACTCTCTTCAAACTAAAACCTGGGTTAACATGCTGAAGCCAGATTTCCTAGATTTCCATCCCACCACTGCCATTTACAAGCTGGGTGATAGCTGGGAAATTATTTAAACTTTCTGTGTCTCAGTTTTAGAAGTAAAATGAGATTAATATTAGTACTTTTCTCATAGGGTGGTTATGAGAATCAAGTGATTATAATGTTAATTATAAATTGCCTAGCAAATAAAGCTCAATAGATGTTAAAAATATCATTACTATTATTCAAAATAAACAGTGTGTTCAACATTCTCATCTGATGCATATTTACTAAGATATCTTTCCCAGGTAAAGTCCTTAAAAACAATTATCTAGAACCTATTTACATTTGTTTAACTAAAAGATCTGTCCTAGAATAACGGGTTTCTGTTTCAAATGTGTGTGGTACCTTAACTACACTAGCTAAAAAGGCTGGTAAATCACAAGTAACCAGACATTTGCAATATAGTCTTTGTTTTGATTTTAATTTGTTCTCTTCACCAGGCTTTCCAATGCGTTAGGAAAGTGGAACAAGACTATAATCTGAGAACATGCAGCAGACCGTATTGTAGTTTGCATTAAGAGTATGATGACCCTTTAATTAAATGAAAAAATATTCTCTGAACCTCACAAGGTAATTTTTATTTTCTCAGAATTTGACTGAAAAACGCATAATAACAACACATTACTTTGTAAAGCTTTTAAAGACTTTGCATCTTATTAATGGCGACTATGCATCCAAAGTCTGATTTTTCTCTGCCTCTGGAACCAAGATGTCAAGGATGCCCAACTAGAGAGGAATATAGCAGAGCAAGATGATTCACCACTGACCACTGTCACCTGCTTCAAATGTGTACTCAACTCTACCCAGGAACCCTATTTTCAATCTAAGAATATCTCACTCTGCCACCCGTCTCACATTTGTTCAAACTCTCTCAACTATGTGTAGATCTCCAACTCTCCACGGCTTCTCCTTCTATTCACTCTTTGTGACCTCAAATCCCAGTTTTTGGAGAAAACAGAAGCCATCAAATAGAAAGTATCTCATTTTACTAATATGAAAAAATATAAGCCTACCTAGATCTACACCCATTTATCTTCCATTTGTATAGTTACAAGTAAACATACACATTCATTTTAAAGACAGTGTCTCCAGTGGTATATGTATTTTGGACACCATTCTATTCTCAGTTCTCTAATTTTACAATATCCAGCAACATAAGGATAATTTTTCTGTCTCTCCATTGTATAAAAGTCTCTCTCAACTGAGACGTTCCTATGGTTTTTCTTTCTTATAAAAAACTGAGGTAAAATTGACACTAGTTTCATGTGTACATGTAACAATTTGATATTTGTATATATTGCAAAATAATCACCATAAGTTTAGTTAACATCCATCACCACACATGGTTACACATCTTTTCCCTGTGATGAGAACTTTTAAGATTTACACTCTTAGTAAATTTCAGATATGTAATATAGTATTATAAACTATAGTCACAATGTTGTACATGATATCCCCAGGACTTATTTATTTCATATTTGGAAGTTTGTACTCTTTCACCTCCTTCACCCATTTCATTGCCCCATAATCCCCCACCTCTGGCAACTAGCCATGTGTTCTCTGTAGGTTAGTTTTTGTTGTTTGTTTATTTTAGATTCCACATATAAGCGAGAGCTTACAGTATTTGTATTTCTCTGTCTAATTTCACTTAGCATAATGACCTCAAGGTCCATCCATGATGTCACAAATGACAAAATTTCCTTCTTTTTTATGGCTGAATAATATTCTCCTATGCCTTTTCAATATGCTCAAGTCCTTCCGAGTAAAAGCTCATTCAGACCCTACCTCAAGCTACTTCATTCTCTCTTTCCTTTCTCAGGTAGTTTTGAAAAAGTTTTATTAGTATTTGGTATATTAATTTCTACCTTTTCCATTCATTCTTCAAGCCACTTTAATATGGCTTCTTTCCTATCATTTAAATACAATCTTGCTAAATTTTTTCTATATTTTTCGTTAAAGACTTTCTATAGCAATGGAGTTATCTATGATTTAAATATTTTGTATAATTTCCTCCTAAAATCATTTGGAACTGGTGTTATTTACTGAGCCAATGCAAAACTTTTAAGGGATTACTGGACTATTAATTTTTTATATGTTTTCTTCAATGAATGTTGGTAGGCTGTATATATTTATCCTTCCTTTTGCTTTCTTTGAGTTCATTTTCCTATTTTTCCTTAAGTTTTTAAGATGAATGCTTATCTCATTTATTTTTAGCCTTTCTTTTATTCATAAATCAGCATTTAGCTCAGTTTTAATATGGACTCCTTGCATTATTTTTTTCATTCATGTTTAAATATTTGCTATGTTTTCTTCTTTGACCAATTAGTTATTTGGAAGTGTAGTATCTGATTTACAAATATATACGGCATTTTAAAATTATCTTTTTTTAATATTTATTTCTAATTCAACACTACAGTAATTTTTTTAACTTCTTTTTTGTTTATTTTTTACAATAAACTGCATATATTTACAGTGTACAATTTGGTATCCCAGTCTCCCAATTCGTTCTCCCTCCAATCCTCCCCGCTTTCCCCTTTGGTGTCCATATGTTTGTTCTCTACATCTGTGTCTCTATTTCTGCCTTACAAACCGGTTGATTTGTACCATTTTTCTATACTCCACATATATGTGTTAATATACAATATTTGTTTTTCTCTTTCTGACTCACTTCACTCTCTATGACACTCTCTAGGTCCATCCATGTCTCTAAAAATGTCCCAGTTTCATTGCTTTTTACAGCTGAGTAATATTCCATTGTATGTATGTACCACATCTTCTTTATCCACTCATCAGTTCATGGACATTTAGGTTGCTTCCATGTCCTGGCTATTGTAAATAGTGCTGCAATGAACATTGGAGGGCATGTGTCTTTTTGAATTATGGTGTTCTCTGGGTATATGCCCAGTAGTGGGATTGCTGGGTCATATGGTAGTTCTATTTTTAGTTTTGCAAGGAACATCCATACTGTTTTCCATAGTGGCTGTATCAATTTACATTCCCACCAGCAATGCAAGAGCGTTCCTTTTTCTCCACACCCTCTCCAGCATTTACTGTGTGTAGATTTTCTGATGATGTCCATTCTAACCGGTGTGAGGTGATACCTCATTGTAGTTTTGATTTGCATTTCTCTAATAATTAGTGATGTTGAGCAGCTTTTCATGCTTCTTGGCCATCCATGTCTTCTTTGGAGAAATGCCTATTTAGGTCTTCTGCCCATTTTTTGATTGGGTTGCTTTTTTTTGATATTGAGCTGGATGAACTGTTTATATATTTTGGAGATTAATCCTTTGTCTGTTGATTCATTTGCAAATATTTTTTCCCATTCTGAGGGTTGTCTTTTCGTCTTGCTTATAGTTTCCTTTGCTGTGTAGAAGCTTTGAAGTTTCCTTAGATCCCACTTATTTATTTTTGTTTTTATTTCTATTATTCTAGGGGGTGGATTAAAAAAGATCTTGCTGTTATTTACGTCAAAGAGTGTTCTTCCTATGTTTTCCTCCAAGAGTTTTATAGTGTCTGCCCTTACATTTAGGTCTTTTATCCATTTTGAGTTTATTTTTGTGTATGGTGTTAGGGAGTGTTCTAATTTCATTCTTTTACATGTAGCTGTCCAGTTTTCCCAGCACCACTTATTGAAGAGGCTGCCTTTTCTCCATTGTATATCCTTGCCTCCTTTGTCATAGATTAGTTGACCATAGTTTACCTCTGGGCTTTCTATCCTGTTCCATTGATCTGTATTTCTGTTTTTGTGCCAGTACCATACTGTCTTGATCACTATGGCCTTGTAGTATAGCCTGAAGTCAGGAAGCCTGATTCCCCCAACTCTGTCTTTCCTTCTCAAGACTGCTTTGGCTATTCGGGGTCTTTTGTGTTTCCATACAAATCGTAAAATGTCTTGTTCTAGTTCTGTGAAAAATGTCATTGGTAATTTGATGGGGATTGCATTGAATCTGTAAATTGCTTTGGGTAGTATAGTCATTTTCACAATGTTGATTCTTCCAATCCAAGAACATGGTGTGTCCCTCCATCTGTTTGAGTCATCTTTGATTTCTTTCATGAGTGTCTTATAGTTTTCTGAGTACAGGTCTCTTACCTCCTTGGTTAGCTGTATTCCTAGATATTTTATTCTTTTTGTTGCAATGGTGAATGCGATTGTTTCCTTAATTTCTCTTTCTGATCTTTCATTGTTGGTGTATAGAAATGCAAGAGATTTCTGCTCATTAATTTTGTATCCTGCAGCTTTACCAAATTCATTGATTAGCTCGAGTAGTTTTCTGGTGGCATCTTTAGGATTTCCTATGTATAGTATCATGTCATCTGCGAACAGTGACAGTTTTACTTCTTCTTTTCCAATTTGGGTTCCTTTGATTTCTTTTTCTTCTCTGATGGCTGTGGCAAAGACTTTCAAAACTATGTTGAATATTGGTGGCGAGAGTGGACATCCTTGTCTTGTTCCTGATCTTAGAGGGAATGCTTGCAGTTTTTCACCATTGAGAATGATGTTTGCTGTGGGTTTGTCATATATGGCCTTTCTTATGTTGAGGTAGTTTCCCACTATGCCCACCCCCTGGAGAGTTTTTATCATAAATGGGTGTTGAATTTGGTCAAAAGCTTTTTCTGCATCTATTGAGAGGATCATGTGGTTTTTATCCTTCAGTTTGTTAATGTGGTATATCACATTGATTGATTTGCATATATTGAAGAATTCTTGCATTCTAGGGATAAACCCCACTTGATCATGGTGCATGATCCTTTTAATGTATTGTTGGATTCTGTTGGCTAGTATTTTGTTGAGGATTTTTGTATCTAAATTCATTAGTGATATTGGTCTGTAGTTTTCTTTTTTTGTAGTATCTTTGTCTGGTTTTGGTATCAGGGTGATGGTAGCCTCATAAAATGAGCTTGGGAGTGTTCCTTCCTCTGCAATGTTTTGGAAGAGTTTGAGAAGGATGGGTGTTAGCTCTTCTCTAAATGTTTGATAAAATTCACTTGTGAATCCATCTGGTCCTGGACTTTTGTTTGTTGGGAGATTTTTTTTTTTGGGGGGGGGTACATCAAGTTCAATCATCTGTTTTTATACACATATCCCCGTATTTCCTCCCTTCCTTGACTCCTCCCCCCCTCGAGTCCCCCCCACCCTCCCCTCCCCAGTCCTCTAAGGCATCTTCCATCCTCGAGTTGGACTCCCTTTGTTATACAACAACTTTTTTGGGAGAGTTTTAATCAGTTTCAATTTCGTTACTCGTGATTGGTCTGTTCATATTTTCTCTGTCTTCCTGATTCAGTCTTGGAAGGTTATACTTTTCTAAGAATCTGTCCACTTCATCCAGGTTGTCCATTTTATTGGCATATAGTTGCTTGTAGTAATCTCTTATGGTGCTTTTTATTTCTGTGGTGTGCGTTGTAACTTCTGTTTCATTTCTAATTTTATTGATTTGAGTCCTCTCCCTCTTTTTCTTGATGAGTCTTGCTAGAGGTTTATCAATTTTATCTTCTCAAAGAACCAGCTTTTAGTTTTATTGATTTTTGCTATTGTTTTCTTTGTCTCTATTTCATTTACTTCTGCTCTGATCTTTATGATTTCTCTCTGTCTACTAACTTTGGGTTTTGTTTGCTCTTCTTTCTCTAGTTTCTTTAGGTGTAAGCTTAGATTGTTTATTTGGGATGTTTCTTGTTTCTTGAGGTAGGATTGTATTACTATAAACTTCCCTGTTAGAACTCCCTTTGCTGCATCCCATAGGTTTTGGATCACTGTGTTTTCACTGTCATTTGTCTCTAGGTATTTTTTGATTTCCTCTTTGATTTCTTCAGTGATCTGTTGGTTATTTAGTAGTGTATTGTTTGGCCTCCATGTGTTTGTGTTTTTTACAGTTTTTTTCCTGTAATTGATTTCTAATCTCATAGCATTGTGGTCAGAAAAGATGCTTGATACAATTTCAATTTTCTTGAATTTACCAACGCTTGTTTTATGACCCAGAATGTGATCTATCCTGGAGAATGTCCCATGTGCACTTGAGAAGAATGTGTAATCTGCTGTTTTTGGATGTAATGTCCTATAGATATCTATTAAATCAAGCTGATTTATTGTGTCATTTAAAGCTTGTGTTTCCTTATTAATTTTCTGTGTGGATGATCTGTCCATTGGTGTAAGTGGGGTGTTAAAGTCCCCCTATGATTGTGTTAATGTCAATTTCTTCTTTCATAGTTGTTAGCATTTGCCTTATGTATTGAGGTGTCCTATATTGGGCGCATATATATTTATAATTGTTATCTCTTCTTCTTGGATGGATCCCTCGATCTTTATGTAGTGTCCTATCTTGTCTCTTGTAACATTTTTTATTTTAAAGTCTATTTTACCTGATATGAGTATCACTACTCCAGCTTTCTTTTGATTTCCATTTGCAGGGAATATCTTTTTCCATCCCCTCACATTCAGTCTGTATGTGTCCCTAGGTCTGAAGTGGGTCTCTTGAGGACAGCATATATATGGGTCTTGTTGTTGTATCCATTCAGCCAGTCTCTGTCTTTTGGTTGGGGCATGTAGTCCATTTACATTCAAGGTGATTATCGATATGCATGTTCCTATTACCATTTTCTAAACTGTTTTGTTGTTGTTTTTGTAGGTCCTTTTCTTCTCTTATGTCTCCCGCTTAGAGAAGTTCCTTTAGCATTTGTTGTAGGGCTGATTTGGTGGTGCTGAATTCTCTTAGCTGTTGCTTGTCTGTAAAGCTTTTGATTTCTCTGTCGAATCTCAATGAGATCCTTGCTGGGTAGAGTATTCTTGGTTGCAGGTGCTTCTCGGTCATCACTTTAAATATATCATGCCACTCCCTTCTGGCTTGCAGAGTTTCTGCTGAGAAATCAGCTGTTAACCTTATGGGAGTTCCCTTGTATGTTATTTGTCATTTTTCCCTTGTTGCTTTTAATAACTTTTCTCTGTCTTTAATTTTTGTCGATTTGACTACTATATGTCTTGGCGTGTTTCTCCTTGGGTTTATCCTGCCTGGGACTCTCTTTGCTTCCTGGACTTGGGTAGCTATTTCCTTTCCCATGTTAGGGAAGTTTTCAACTATAATCTCTTCCAGTATTTTCTCAGGTCCTTTCTCTCTCTCTTCTCCTTCTGGGACCCTTATAATGCGAATGTTGGTGCATTTAACATTGTCCCAGAGGTCCCTTAGGCTGTCTTCGGTTCTTATCATTCTTTTTTCTTTATTCTTTTCCACATCAGTGATTATCACCATTCTGTCTTCCAGGTCACTTATTCGTCCTTCTGCCTCAGTTAATCTGCTATTGGTTCCTTCCAGTGTATTTTTCATTTCAGTTATTGTGTTGCATATCTCTGTTTGTTCGTTCTTTAATTTTTCTAGGTCTTTGGTAAACTCTTCTTGCAACTTTTCAATCTTTGCATCCAGTCTTTTTTCAAAGTCCTGGATCATCTTCACCATCATTATTCTGAATTCTTTTTCCAGAAGAGTGCCTATCTCCTCTTCATTTAGTTGTTTTTCTGGGGTTTTATCTTGTCCCTTCATCTGGTACAAAGTCTTTTGCCTTTTCATTTTCTCTGTGTTTCTGTGGCTGTGATTTTCAGTTCCACAAGATGAAATACGGCTGATACTGCTTGATTCTGCTGTCTGCCCTATTGTGGAGGAAGCTGTCTAGGAGGCTCCTGGGTGCTTCCTGATGGGAGGGACTGATGGTGGGTTGGGCTGGGTGGGTCAAGCTCAGTAAAACTTTAATCCCATTTGGTGGGTGGAGCTCAGTGACACGTTAATCTGCTTGTCTGCCAATAGGTGGGGCTGTGTTCCCACCCTGGTGGTCGTTTGGCCTGAGGCAGCCCAGCCCTGGAGCTTACAGGCTCTTTGGTGAAACTAGCTAATGATGGACTCTGGAAGGGCTCACGCCAATGAGCACTTCTCAGAACCCCTGCTGCCAGTTCCCGTCTCCTCGGTGAGCCACAGCTGCCCCCCACTTCTGCAGGCAACCCTCCAACACCAGCAGGTAGGTCTGGTTCAGTCTCCAATGGGGTCACTGCTCCTTCCCCCTGGGTCCTGGTGAGCACACTTTTTTGTGTGCCCTGCAAGAGTGGAGTCTCTGTTTCCCCCAGTCCTGTGGAGGTCCTGCAATCAAATCCCTCTGGCTTTCAAAGTCTGATTCTCTGGAGATTCCTCCTCCTGTTGTTGGACTGCCAGGTTAGGAAGCCTGATGTGGGGCTCAGAACCCTCAGGACTTCTGGGGTATAACTCTTCTCCAGCTTGTGAGTCACCCACCCAGCATTTATGGGATTTGATTTTAACGCGATTGAGCCCCTCCTACCATTTCACTGTGACTTCTCCTTTGTCTCTGGATGTGGGGTGGCTTTTTTTTGGTGAGTTCCAGTGTCTTTCTGTCAGTGGTTGTTCAGCAGTTAGTTGTAATTTCGGTGCTCTTGCAAGAGGGAGTGAGCACATGTCCTCCTACTCTGCCATCTTGATTCTTCTCTACAGTAATTCTATATAATTTGTTTGTTATCAATTATTTAGAGTTTGTTTAAATTTGCATTACAGTTTATTTCAAACCAATTTTATGTATATCATGTGTGCTTAAAAAAAAGATACGTTCTTTAATTTTGGGATTCAGGGTTCAATGTATGTTCTTGAGAACAAGCTTATTAACTGTGTTGTTCAAATTTTTCATATCTTTACTAAGTTTGGGTTTTGGATCTCATAGTAGAAAGCTGAATGGCATCTCCCTGTGTGATAAAGATTTATTACATTCTGCCTGCCATCTGTCACTTTTTCCTTTATAGTACATCTTTGGCTATGCTATTATGTGCAAAAAAACAAATGTAAAATTGCTGTATATTCCTCATATGAATTGAAAGCTTTTATCCCAAATAATGACTTTTTTGCCTTAGGGTCTGTTTCACCTGATATTAAAATAACTGCAACAACTTTATCTTACTTGGTAATCCTATGCTTTTTCTTTCAGCCTCCCTAGGTCTTTGTCTTATATGAATCTCTTGTAAATTATATATAGATGGATTTTTTTTTAGTAAAATCTGATAATCCTTACAAGTGTTTCTTTCAATCCATTCCATTTTTGACTACTATTCATTTATATTTTTCTCATTAATAAAACATGCCTTCTTTTAAATTGATATTTAATATCAGTTTTAAAATTTATATTTATTTTTTAACTTTTTATTTTATATTGGAGTATATTTGATTAACAATGTTCTGTTAGTTTCAGGTGTACAAGTGATTCAGTTATACATATACATATATCATTCTTTCTCAAATTCTTTTCACAATTAGATTGTTATAGAATATTGAGCAGAGTTCCCTATGCTATACAGTAGGTCCTTGCTGGTTATCCATTTTAAATATAGGAGTGTGTACATGTCAGTCCTAAACTCCCTAACTATCCATCTCCCACAGCTTTCCCCCCATAACCATCAGTTCATTTTCTAAATCTGTGAGTCTGTTTCAGTATTGAAAGTAAATTCATTTGTATCACTTTTTTTTTTTTAAGATTCCACCTATAAGTGATATCATACAATACTGCTCTTTCTGTGTCTGACTCACTTCATTTAGTATGACAATCTCTAGGTCCATCCATGTTACAGCAAATGGCATTATTTCATTCCTTTTAATGGCCAAGAAATATTCCATTGTATATATGTACCACATTTTCTTTATCCATCCTTCTGTCAATGGACATTTAGGTTGCTTCCATGTCTTGGCTATTGCAAACAGTGCTGCAGTGAACACTGGGATGCATGTATCCTTTCAGACCATGTTTTTCTCTGGGTGTATTCCCACGAGTGGAATTGTAGGATCATATGATAGCTTTATTTTTAGTTTCTTAAGGAACCTCCATACTGTTCTCTATAGTGGCTGCACTAACTTACATTCCCACCATCAGTATAGGAGGGTTTCCTTCTCTCCACATCCTTTCCAGAATTTATTTTTTGTGGATTTTTTTTGATGATAGCTGTTCTGACTGGTTGGAAGTGATATCTTATTGTAGATTTTATTTGCATTTCTCTAATAATTAGTGATATTGAACATCTTTTGATGTGCCTCTTGGCCATCTGTATGTCTTCTTTGGAGAAATGTCAATTTAGGTCTTCTGCCCATTTTTTCATTGGGTAGTTTGTTTTGATGATATCAAGCTTCATGAGCTATTTGTAAATTTTGAAGACTAATCCCTTGTTGGTCACATCATTTGCAAATATTTTCTCACATTGTGTGGGCTGCCTTTTTGTTCTGTTTATGGTATCCTTTGCTGTGCAAAAGCTTATGAGTTTAATTAGGTCCCATTTGTTTATTTTTGTTTTTATTTCCATTACTCTGAGAGACAGACTGAAAAAGACATTGCTGCAATTTATGTCACAGAGTGTTCTACCTATAGTTTCCTCTAAGATTTTCATAGTGTCTGATCTTACATTTAGGTCTTTAATCCATTTTGAGTTTATTTTTGTGTATGGTGCTAAAGAATGTTCTAAATTCCACATTTTACACATAGCTGTCCAATTTTCTCAGCACTTTTTATTGAAGAAATTGTCTTTCATAAATTGTATAGTCTTGCCTCTTTTGTTGTAGATTAATCGAACACAGGTGCATAGGTTTATTTCTGGGTTTTCTATTCTGTTCCATTGATCTATATTTCTATTTTTGTGCCAGTACCATACTGTTTGGATGACTATAGCTTTGTAGTATAGTCTGAAGTCAGGGAGCTTGGTTCCTCCAGCTCCATTTTTCTTTCTCAAGATTGCTTTGGCTATTTGGGGTCTTTTGTGTCTCCAAAAACATTTTAAGATTTTTTTGTTCTAGTTCTGTGAAAAATGCCATGTAATTTGATTGGATTGCATTCAATCTGTAGATTGCCTTGGCTAGTATAGTCATTTTGACAATATTGATCCTTCCAATCCAAGAATATGCTATATCTTTCCATCTGTTTGTGTCATCTTCGATTTCTTTCATTACTGTCTTATAGTTTTCAGAGTACAGGTTTTGTCTCCTTAGGAAGGTTTGTTCTTAGGTATTTTATTATTTTTGGTGTGATGGTAAATAAGATCTTTCTTGAATTTCTCTTTCTGATATTTTGTTTTTAGTGTATAGAAATGCATCCTTGTCTTGTTTCTGAACTTAGAGGAAATGCTTTTAGCTTTTCACCACTGAGGATGATGTTAGCCGTAGGTTTGTCTTATACAGCTTTTATTATGTTGAGGTATATTCTCTCTGTGTTCACTTTCTGGAGAGTTATTATTATAAATGGGTGTTGAATTTTGTCAAAAGTTATTTATGCATCTATTGAGATGATCATATGGTTTTTATTCTTCAATTTGTTGATGTAGTGTATCACATTGATTGTTTTGCAGCTATTGAAAAATCCTTTCATTCCCCAGATAAATCCCACTTAAGCATGGTGTACGGTCCATTTAATGTATTATTGGATTCAAATTGCTAGTATTTTGTTAAAGAATTTTGCATATATGTTCATCAGTGATATTGCCTTATAATTTTCTTTTTCTGTGGTATATTTATATGCTTTTGATATCAGAGTGATGATGGCCTCATAGAATGAGTTTGGGAGTTTTCCTTCCTCTACAATTTTTCAGAACAGTTTCAGAAGATTAGGTGTTAGCTCTTCTCTAAATGTTTAATAGAATTCAACTGTAAAGCCATCTGGTCCTGGATTTTTGTTTGTTGGGAGTTTTTTAATCACAGTTGCAATTTCAGTATTTGTGAATGGTCTGTTCATATTTTCTATTTCTCCCTGGTTCAGTCTTGGGAGATCATACCTTTCTAAGAATTTGTCCATTTCTTCCAGGTTGTCTGTTTTATTAGCATACAGTTGCTTTTAGTAGTCTCTTACTATCCTTTGTATTGCTGTGGTGTGTGTCAGTTGTTTCTCCTTTTTCATTTTTAATTTTATTGATTTGAGTCCTCTCCCATTTTTTCTTGATGAGTCTAGCAAAAGGTTTATCAAGTTTATTTATCTTTTTAAAGAACCAGCTTTTAGCTTCATTGATCTTTGCTATTGTTTTCTTCATATCTATTTCATTTATTTCTGTGCTGATCTTTATGATTTCTTTCCTTCTACTAACTTGAGGTTTTATTTGTTTTTTCTCTTGTTGCTTTAGGCATAAAGTTGAGTTGTTTATTTGAGATTTTTCTTGTTTCCTGAGGTAAGATTGTATTGCTATAAAATTCCATCTTAGAACTGCTTTTGTTGCAACCCATAGGTTTTGGATCATTGTGCTCTCATTTTCATTTGTCTGTAGGTATTTTTTTATTTCCTCAGTGATCCATTGGTCATTTAGTAGTGCATTGTTTAGCCTCCATGTGCTTGTGTTTTTTATGGTTTATTTCTAATCTCATAGCATTATGGTCAGAAAAGATGCTTAATATGATTTCAATTTTCTTAAATTTACCAAGGCCCAGTTTGTGGCCCAGCATGTGGCCAATCCTGGAGCATGTTCCACGTGCACATGAGAAGAATGTGTATTCTGCTGCTTTTGGATGGAATGCTCTATAAATATCAATTAAGTACATCTTGTCTAATGTGTCATTCTAATGTGTCATTTAAAGCCTGTGTTTCCTTATTGATTTTCTGCCTGGATGATCTGTCTATTGACAAAAATGGAGTTTAAAGTCCCTCACTATTATTTTGTCACTGTCAATTTCTTCCTTTATGGCTGTAAGTATTTCTTTATATATTGAGGTGCTCCTATGTTGGTTGCATATATGTTTATAATTGTTGTTACATCTTCTTTTTGGATTGATTGCTTGATCATTATATAGTGTCCTTCTCTGCCTCTTTTAACAGTCTTTAAAGTCTATTTTGTCTGATATGAATACTGCTACTCCAGCTTTCTTTTGATCTTCATTTGCGTGGAATACATTTTCCATCCCCTCACTTACAGTATGTATGTGTCCCTACATCTGAAGTGGATCTCTTGTAGACAGCATATAAAGAGATCTTGTTTTTGTATCCATTCAGCCAGTCTGTGTCTTTTGGTTGCAGTATTTAATCCATTTACATTCAAGGTAATTATTGATATGTAAGTTCCTATTGCCATTTTCTTAATTGTTTTGGGTTTGTTTTTGTAGGTCTTTTTTCTTCCCTTCCTCTCCTATTCTCTTCTCCTGTGGTTTGATGATCAACTTTAATGTTGTGTTTGCATTGTTTTTTTCTTTTCTGTGTGTGTGTGTGTGTGTGTGTGTGTGTGTATCTACTGTAATTTTGGGGTTTGCTGTTTCCATGAGGTTTTGATATAGCAGTCTATATATGTACAAGGTTGTTTAAGTTGCTGGTCTCTTTCCCACCTAGAGAAGTTCCTTTAGCATTTGTTGCAAAACTGGTCTGGTGGTGCTGAACTTTCTTAGCTTTGCTTGTCATGAAGCTTTTGATTTCTCTATTAAATCTGAATGAGAGCCTTGCTGGGTAGAGTATTCTTGGTTGTAGCTTCTTCCCTTTCATCACTTTAAATATATTGTGCCACTCTCTTCTGCCCTGCAGAGTTTCTGCTAAAAAATCAGCTGATAACCTTATGGAGTTCCTTTGTATGTCATTTGTTGTTTTCCCTTGTTGCTTTAATATTTTTTCTTTGTCCTTAATTTTTGTCAATTTGATTGCTATTGTCAGTTTTTGTCTTGGTGTGTTCGCTATTGTCAGTTTTGGTCTTGGTGTGTTCCTCCTTGGGTTTATCCTGCCTGGGTCTCTCTGCACTTCTGGACGGGTGACTGTTTCCTTTCCCATGTTAGGAAAGTTTTGAGCAATTGTCTCTTCAATACTTTCTCAGGTCCTTTCACTCTCTCTTCTCTTTCTGGGACCCCTGTAATGCGAATGTTGGTGCATTTAGTGTTGTCCCAGAGGTCTCTTAGACTGTCTTCATTTCTTTTCATTCTTTTTTCTTTATTCTGTTCTGTGGCAGTGATTTCGACCATTCTGTTTTCCAGGTCACTTGTCCATTCTTTTGCCTCATTTATTGTGCTATTTATTTTTCTAGGGTAGTTTTCATTTCAATTATTGTATTGTTCATCTCTGTTTGTTTGTTCTTTAGTTCTGGGTCTTTGTTAAACATTTCTTGCATCTTCTCAACACTTGCATCCATTCTTTTTCCAAGACACTGATCATCTTCACTATCATTATTCTGAATTCTTTTTCCAGAAGGTTGCTTATCTCCACTTCACTCAGTTGTTTTTTCTGGGGTTTTATCTTGTTCCTTCATCTGGGACATATGCCTCTGTCATTTCGTCTAATTTTCTAAATTATCCCTAATAAATTATCCCTTAAAACATCTGGATTTCTCCCTCTGGAATTACACTTAAATATATCAAACTTTCTTTTATCTACCATATCTAGAACTACCACTCTTTCATTCTCTTTTTTCTTTGTACATTTCATTATGTATCTATTTCAGAACATTAACCTATTCTCTCTTGAGCTATTCACAATATAATTTTAACACTTCCATTGCATTTTAACTGAAAAATTTCTAATTTCAATTTCCATAAGTTTTATTTGGTTCTTTTCTAAAGTTGCCTGTTTAATCTTACTTTTCTATTGTTCCTTTTTCATGTTTTAAATGCTTTTAATTCATTAAACATTTTGTACAATTATTTTATAGTCTTTACCTAATCATTACACTTTCTATTACCCTTGAAGGTTTAAAATTGCTGTTTGTTGTTTCTGCTCTCCATTTCATGGTGGCTTGAGTCCCCATGTGTGATGCAATTTGGAATTATGAGCCCATATTTGAGTGAGCATAATTTGTGAGAATTCTGAGAGCATTTTCAAGTGTGTTTCTCTCCCGAAAGGATTGGCATTGATGCTGTGGGCTGTCCCAAGGTGCTTGTGATCATATTAAAAAGAATTTCTTGGCTGGGAATTTTCCAAACTCTAAAAAAGGTAAACATTCAAACTCCTTAAATGAATGAGAACTCTGGTTATTGATTCTCAGCATAGAGTTTATTTTCCAAACATGATCAGAGAGTGAAAGTGCAAAATACATCATTGTCTCTCTCTCCTTGGGAGCAGGAATTTTGTTTGTTTTTGTTTATTCTTTCTCCACTGGTAGTCATTTGAAGGTCTAGTCTTTATTACAGTATTGCAGTTCCAACTCCCCACTTTGCATATGCCCAAAGCCCTGTCTCCTATACCCACCTTAACCACTAAAACCCGAAGTTTTAAGTTCAAAGAAAAGACATTCTCTCACAAACTTCATCAATAATTCAGGTCTACCGTTCAGGTTTTAAGCTTTTCAGCTCCCTCTGAAATTTGGCTCCTGGCAGTATTCTTACTTCCTTCTGGACTCAGTTACATATTATTGTTCTTATCCAACAGTTTTAGGATTTATTTTGGTGTGTGTGTGTGTTGTGTGTGTGTGTGTGTGTGTTTAATACACTGTCATTTAATTTTCTCTTGCTTGAATCAACAATCATCTCCATGTCTTCATATCTAGGGCTTAGTTGATTAATCCTGCTACACTTCAACTTACCTTTCAGTAGTATTGAACACTGTGGACTCCCCTCTTAAAATAATTCCTTTGCTTTCCCTCCACTATACTACCACACTCCTGTTTTTCTCCTATCTCACTGGCTATTCTTTCCTTCTTCCTTAAAATCTCATGCTCCTTTAACAGACGTTAAAGTATAAAACTATCTAAGCTCTATCCCAGGTTCTCTCTTCTTCAACTACACTCTCTCTATGCGTGTTCCTGCCACTTTTGTTATGAATAATTACCAACAGAGATTGTTTTAAAGTACAAATCTGATTATTTCACTCTACTGCTTACATTTACTCAGTGATTTTCAGTATTCTAAGAAGAAAGATAATTTTTATTAGCGTGGGCTCCAAAGGTCTTAGAGAAGATCTCTCCCCACGTGCCTGCTTCCCCAGTGCCATACTTTCTCTCCTTCTCCCTTCATGTTGCCCCTGCCCTTCCTCAGTTCTTCCTATTCACTAGGCTTATTCCTAATGCAGAGCTTTTATATAACATTTGCTTTTGCCTGACACAGTCTTCCATCTCTTTTCATCTAAATAATGCCTATCCATTCTTCAGAAGACAGAATTCAGTTATCTCAGAGTTGTCTTTACTAATTGCCTTGAATACCTCAAATTTATCTTTACTCTTACTTATTCACTGAATAAATATTATTAAGAACATACTATGTGCCAGAAACTGTCCTATACATTGGTCTATATTTAGCAGTAAATAAAACAGACCAAATCTCTGTCCACATAGTTGGGAGAGGCAATAGGGGAAAATGATAAGCAAATAGACAAGTACATAGTATCCAGAAAGTGTTTGTTAATTGAGAAACGGAGTCCTTCTTAGAATTTGACACATTTGCTATTTCACATTTATTTCTGTGTTTATTTAAATTAATCATACCTCTATGCTAATTTTTACTCATTACTGGATCCCCAATATTCTCCATAATGCTGATCACACCATAAATGTTCATTTAAAGTTTATATATCTATATAGATATATACATCATATTTATGTGCAAGGAGACATATGATGCATCTGCAGACATCTTGGTACAAGATCATTCTTTTCATTACACAACAAATAGTTGTTAGTTGAAGTATAATCATATGTGTCCTGCACTATACACCATCATGAAGTTTGTATTCTCTTGGTAGGAAGAGAAATAATGGGCAAATTAATAAAAATAAACATGAATTCTGAAATCCACCATAATAATTTTATATCTTTTAATAAGGGACCATCATTCACCAGTTGGAGAACATCAGTATTGTGATTTTAAACTCTCTGAAAATTATAACACCTCTAATATGCTCTGCATTAAAACTGAGTAATCCAGAGCCAAAGCTAGCATGGCATCTTTCCTACCATTCAAATGAGGTTATTTTGCACCACAGTATATTATGCCTTGAATACTGTATCTAAGGATAATCATGTTTAACCAAAAAGGATTATTCTAGGATTAAAATTCCCATTGCATGAGCAAAGTACCTAGTGCAGTGCATGATGCAAAATATGTGTTCAAACAATACTAGTTCCTTTAGCCCAAGAGTATCTGAACAGATCAAAACTGTCTCTGATTTTGTTATTTTCTTTTCTTTTTTCTTTTTCTTTCTTTTTTTTTTTTTTTTGGTGAAGGGGTCAGGGTTGGGGGGTTTGATTCAGACTGTATTCCAATATTTTTCCAATTGACCACAGGAAAAGAGATAAGAATGATAAAATGAATCTTAAGAGCTGGGTACCAAAATATAATTGAGTAATTTCTAAAACTTTCCCAACTTCTGTTTTTCAGGATTGTTACTGTCCTTGTACTGACTCCCCTTGCCAAGGGACTTTCAGTGCATATTCTACATGTTATCTGCTGACGTTAGAATTAATGGATATTTGCTCTACTCTCCAAATGAGAGCAACAGAAACAAACAAAAAATCCAAACAAGGAAATATACATTGTGTTAATAAAAAGCAAAGTAATAAATTAAAATATACTCTGAAATACAAGTGACAAAAACAATACATTTTAGAATTCAAAGTGGTACCTCATGATCCTATACTCCTCTCCTCCATCAGGAGAAGAGTACACACTGGAGAAGAGAATCATTCTGAAAGACTCATCAATAACTCTTAAAGATAAAAGGAGGGAAAAAAAAAACAGAGGAGCAAAAGAAGGGAAGAAAAGATGGGGGAGCAAAAACAAAGAAAAAGTGAAAAACACCCAACTTGGGGACCATGTCCACAACATTGCAAGAGGGAATAAAACTATATGAATTTTATTTTTTCTCAACCACTTCCTAACTGTGTGGGAAAAAAATGAAGGGAATTGAGTTAGAGCAGAGGCAGGAATCATTAATCTGGGAACATGGCTTAGGCAGCTGACCAAATACAAGGCACGAGAAACAAAGGACGATCCATCAAAAAGAGCCCTTTGATCCAAGAATCTATACAGTGACCTAGACTCCTGTTGGGTGATATATACTCAACCTAAAGCAATGAAAATATACATCCATAAGCCCCCTTTAACCTCTTCTTCTCTTGGGAAAAGGCCAGGATTCAACAGAGTGTAGGGGAACTGCTGTCTGGTTTACTCCTGTGGTTCCTCTGAAACACTGGATTAACTGTTAGCTCATAAATGAGAAGTGTGCAACCTCCCAGCCTAAACGCTAAAGCAGTGATTTAAACATTGCCCAGATAAGCAGTTGGAGTAGAATGGAGAGAAAAAAGAAAGAGCAGGAAAAAAAATGGCGTAATTCACTCTACACTTTTATAGATGAGAATCACAAAGGGAAGCAAAAAATAGAGAAGCGGAAAGCACCTAACCTGTGGACTATTTTCCTCCTATACACTTTAAATAATCTCCAGATTACTTATAATACCTAATACAATGTATATGTTATGTAAATAGTTGTAAATGCAATGTAAGTGTTATGTAAATAGTTGCAGGCACAAGGCAAATTCAAGTTTTGCTTTTTGGAACTTTCTGGAATTTTTTTCTGAGTATTTTCAACCCGCAGTTGGTTGAATCTGCAGATTCAGAACCTGAAGATATGGAGGGCTAACTGTATATGTATTAATATGCATATATTCATATATAATAAGATGACATAATGAAAAATATATCTGTTATGATTCTAAATGAAAAAGGAATAAGACACAATTTGTACAACTTGGGTGATAAACATAAATTGCATGTAGTCTTTAAGGCTCCGGGACATGTTTATCACTCTAAGACATACATGTTTAGTGGGAACTATAAAATACCAGGAGATTCCTGATTCAGGAAATGACCTTGTTAGAAAAAGGAGCCTAAGGAGCACAGCAGCCAGAATCAGACTACCTACATTAAGCTCACTCAGAACAGACCTTGCTAAACTACAAAAATGGGGAAAGGAGACAAAAGAAGGGTGCAAGGGAAAGGCAGTGAGCTTCCCTAGTGATTGGAATTAGCCTCCCATGAAGTTCAAATGGAATTATCATAATACTTTTTTGTAACAGATCATTTAGTATCAATAGACAAGCCAAACTTCAAGAAATGCAAGCAGAATATTAAAGTAACACAGTTGAAGATTTTATCTCAGATTTCTAAATCTAGAGGAAAGGAATCTAAATTCTATAATTAATAAAGCTTAATATATACATATACATATACACACATACAGCAGGAAAATGAGAACAAAACTTCTTTAAAATGAACTCATGTTGGCTGTAGAATTTATTTTAATTAACTTTTAGAGAAGACAAATACATCATTTTTTGACATAAAAAAAAAAATGAACTCATGTATTAGGCTATGGAGATAAATTGGATCTCAATAAAGTTTGGTAAAGGAGAAATAAGAGTATCTTGGAATAGGATGACCTGATTACTAATCCTGATTCTGTTTCTGTCTGTCTGTTTGTTTGTTTTTAATATAACAGATTTTTTTTTGCAACAGTTTTGGGTGTACAAAAAAACTGAGTGAAAAGTATAAAGATTTCCCATATACTCCCCCATGCCTATATCCCAGTTTCCCCTCTTACTAACATCTTGTGTTAGTGTAGCATATCTGTTACAGTTGGTGAGCAATATTGCTACATTACTATTAACTAAAGTCCATGGTTTACACTAGGGTTCACTCTCTGTGTTGTACATCCTACAGGTTTTGATAATTATCCATCATTAGAATATCATAGAGAACAGTTCCACCGACCTAAAAAATCCCCTGTGTTCTGTCTATTCATCCTTTCCTCCCTTCCTCCCTCCCTTCCTCTAAGCCCCCTGGTAACCATTAATCTTTTTTACCATCTCTGTATTGTTGCCTTTTCCAGAATGTTATACAGTTGGAATCAAACAGTCTGTAGCCTTCTCAGATTGGCTTCTTTTACTTAGCTGCGTGCATTTATGTTTTTTCCACATCCTTCATGGCTTGATAGCTCCTTTCTTTTTAACACTGAATAATATCCCATGGGTGCACCGCAGCTTGTTTACTCATTCATCTACTGAAGAACACCTTGACTGCTCCCAAGTTTGGGAACTTAAGAGTAAGGAAGCAGCATAAATGTGAGTGTGCAGGTTTGGGGCTAGATGTAAGTTTTCAATTTATTTGAGTAAATATCAAGAGATACAACTGCTGAGTCACATATAAGAATATACTTAATGTTATAAGAAACTGCCAAAACATCTTCCAAACATGCTGTTATCATTTTGCATTCCCACTCGCAACGAACGAGAGTTTGTATTGTTCCGCATCCTCACCAGCAACATGTGGTCTCAATGTGCTGAACGTGTGGTCAGCGTCATAGATTTTGGCCATTCTAATAAGTATGTAGTAGTATCACATTGTTGCTCTCATTTGCAATTCCTTAATGACATATAATTTTAAGCATCTTTTCTTATGCTATTTGCCTTTTGTGTATTTTCTTTGGTGAGGTGTCTGTTCAGATCTTTTGCCTATTTTCTAATTAGGTTATTTGTTTTCTTACATATTGGATTTTTGTGTTGTTCAACCACTTACCACAAACTTAGCAACTTATTACAGCTCACGTTTATTATCTCACAGATTCCACTGCTCAGGAGTCTGGATACAGCACGATGGGACACTCTCTGCACAGGGCCTCAAAGCTGTTGGAGGGGATGTGATCTCATTGGGGCTCTGGATCACAAGCTACCAGTAGAGCTTTTTCCAGGCTCCCTGGTGGTTGGCTGAATTCAATTTTTTGCTGTTGTAGGAATGAGGCCCTCAGCTACTAGGAGATGACCATGGTTCCTTGCCATTTGGCCTTCACAGTATAACAGTTTGCTCCTTGAAGGTCAAGAGGTGAGCTTCTGCTGATGCTTCATGTCTCTTTTAAAGGGCTTGTCTGATTGGGTCAGGCCCACCCAGGATAACCTCCCTTTTGATTAAATTAAACTCAGCTGTCTGTGGGCTTTGATGATACTTGCAAAACCCCTGACCTTTACTATTCCTGACACCACTACCCAAATTCTAGCAGTGCTTGAGATCCTTTCTCCATCTTAGTGCACACTGTTCCTGGTGGGTGTGCTTTTTATTCCCCAACATCCTGTATCTTTGGGTCTTCATCAGTGGGCTACACTCAGGCTGACACAGACAGCCCACTCTACCTGCAAACACAGAGATTCATGTTTCCCTCTTTGGGTCCTTAACCAATGATTGACAGCTGTGAAGGACAGGGAGCTCAATACTCCAGCTCTCTTGCCTCCATATGGGACACTACAGGTGTGAGCTTTGCTGCAGTATTGTCTCTGTGCAACTTGCTTGGTTTCCTTCCTTTCACCATCTCACTCCCCTAATCTTTTCCTGGGGAAAAAATTCTAATAAATTTTTTTTTCCACTTTCACATGAATCCTCTTCTTACGTTCGCTTCTAGAAAACTCAGCCCAAACCATCACTTTAGAAGATCTTTTAAGGACGCATTCAACTTTAAACTCAATCATCTTTATAATCTAATTTGTGCTAAAGTGTTAGAGATTGCTGATGAGTTATTACTTCTAGATGAGTTAGTTGTGTTTATACAGTGGCATTCTGCATACAAAGCTACACTATGAAAGAAACTGGTGTTATTTCAGTCACCCATAACAAGAAGACAAAAAGGAAAAACTTATGAAGATTGGTTTCTTAAAAATGTCTTATAGGACAGAGCTGCCTTTACTCTTCACTTCCAATCATTTGGTTCTAACTCACATTAAGAGCCCTCTCTGACTGCTACTGGATCAGGGAGTAGCTGTTTCTATTTCATGAAAATGAGCATCAGATGAGTACTGAAGACCCACTGCAGCTTGGGGATGGACGTATGGAGAGTATGGAATAAACAGGAGGATCCTATTTCAGCTCCTTAGTGTAGTACCCATTGCCTAGAGAAGAGCACCACTAGAGATCCAAGATACATCCCCAAACCACCCAGTTTTCTCCATCTCTACTGCTGCCACCCTAAATAAATCCAGCAGCCCTTTTAAATAGGCTTCTAACTGGTCTTCCTGTTTTCTCTCTGGAAACATAGCACACCATTTTCTATGTATCAGTCAAGGTAAGCTGTTTCAACCATAAATTACATCACATACTTTGCTGCTTAAAATCCCACAGTGGTTTCTCACTGCAGTCTGAAAAGTCCATTTTTTTTTTTTTTTAACAATGGTCTGCAGGTCTCCACATCAAGCCCTGATGACCTCCAGTGCTAACCAGCTCAAGGTAAGGCACTCCAGCCACACAGACCTCATCGCAGTTCCCTCATTTGTAACTCAGGGCGATTCCCTTCCCATTGTTCAGTCTCCAGCTCTTCACATACCTGACTCCTTCATTCCCTTCCCATTGTTCAGTCTCCAGCTCTTCACATACCTGACTCCTTCATTCCCTTCCCATTGTTCAGTCTCCAGCTCTTCACATACCTGACTCCTTCATATTCAATCTATTCCCATTTCAAATAGAGTGTACTCCACACCATCCTGCTTCATTATCTTGCAGTACATTTCACTATATGAAATTATCTCATTCACTTAGACATTTGCTTTTTTAATGTCTGAGACCCCCCCACACACACACACGGCAGTAACAATGAAAATAATGACCTTGACAGTCTTGTTTATTGCTTCATCCCCTGCCTCTTAACAAAACAAGGAATCTGTAAAGACTAAAAATTAAATGAATGAATGAAGGCACAAATGAAAGACTCTATAGATAGAATTTTTCATCTCCTCTCTTCTATTAGTGGGAATTGCACAATCTGCATCCAGGTCCCTGTTATGTACTTCCTGATGTTTTGACTTGCAAGCAGTTTGTGTCATGATTTGATCAGGCTAAAACCAAAGTCAGACATTATTTTCTTCCAATGAATTGGCAAAGATAAAATAAAGTCACATTACCGAGACACAGGAAGGTTTGAGAATATAAGTGCTTTAAATACAGCTAGTGAATAATAATTTGGGAATGCATATTGAAATAACTTTAAAAAGTAAAATGTCCTACCTTGACACAATGATTCTTTGTTTAGATATTTAGCCTAAGAAAATGATGCAAATATATGCCAATATAAATTTCAGCATTAAACCACTGTGCTAATAAGTATAGAGATATAAAAAAGGGTAATATTTGGCTGGTAAATATACTAAAGGCAAATATTTATTAAGATGAAGATACTCCCAATAGTATTTTTATGTCAAAAAAAAAAAACAGTTACAGTCAACATGTCATACGTCTTTCAATTTTTATAAGACATATAAGTGTGGGCAGGCATGTACCCAATAAATAATCTGAAAAGATATATCAAATACATTAGTGGTGGTTATCTCTAGATGGTAAAATTAGACATTATTTTTTAATTTCCCTCATTTTATTGATTTATATCTATACTTCATTAGTTTTCTTTTAAAATAAATACTTTGTATTTTTGAAAATGTAGTCACAAATATTCTAATGTTAAATCCTGTGCTTGCAGACAGAATAATGCCTGCCCCCAAAATATGTTCATATCCTAATCCCCACAACCTGTGAAGATGCTACATTACATTGCCAAAAGGACATTGCAGGTGTGATTAAATTAAAAATCTTGAAATGGGAAGATCATTCTAGATTATCGTCTTGGGCCCACTGTAATTGTTATTAACAAGGGTCCTTATAAGAGGGAGGCAATAAGGGTCAGTATAAAAGAAGGAAATGTGATGAAAAAGCAGAGGTTGGGACACAAGCTAAGGAAGGTGGGCAGTTCCTAGAAGCTGGCAAAGGCAAGAAAACTGATTCTACCCTAGAGCTCCCAGAAGGAACACAGAGCCCTGCCAACACATTCTAGACTTCTGACCTCCAGAAATGGAGAATAATAAAGATGTGGTTTCTTCTTAAGTTACTAAGTTTGTGGTTATTTATTAGCACATCAATAGGAAACTAATACCCCCATCATATAAAAATTAAGACAAAGTAAGAGGATATTTAGCACAGTAACAGTATTCATAGAGACATACATGGACAAGGGTATTAAAATCACATTTTTTTGGTTGATGTTCAAATACAAATTTTCAAGTCTGTCTCCTCAAGCATCCAACACTCATACCAAGATTTTATACAAAGGCATTCTGGAAATAGTATTGCAGCACCCAATGACAATAACAAAAAATTTATACTACTCAGACATACATATGAGCACTCCAGAGCACCCTTCATCACATCAGCAAAGTTGTTTCCATCCAATCTTTTCCTTCAAGTTTGCTTTACTAGCTCATTTTAATCATTATTTTTAGTTTGAATAAAAATGATAAGGGGAAACAAATGAGTATAATTTACTCCCAGACCTACCAAGTAGAAAATGCAGTCATTACCTGCTTTCTAAAAAACACAAAGGCGTGAGTTTGTGATTTGGTAACATTTGTCTCTACCAAGATATGTAAATTTAATAGTAAGTAAGTGGAAATATTTTTACCTGCTTCAGAAATGTGGTTGTTTAGAAGCATTCTTCTCCAAAACCTATGATCATGGAAAACTCAGAGATTTTTTCTTTCCACTGCCAGCATGCAGAAACAGCAGGCCAACTTGTTGAAGTAGGAGAAAGTGCATATTTTTCATATTTGTTTTTTTAAAATCGTTCAACTGATTACCCTGATGGCATAAAAGAAATTCTACTTTTGGGTTGAAGTCAGACATTTTAAACTTAACAGTATTAATTTTTGAGTCACTAAAAAGGTTTTGTATAAAGTGCTGTTTGCTAATTAGCTAGCCTTTTGTGGTTGTTTTTACTTTCTTTTATTTTATAATCTGTGCTGTCATTCTGGATTCAAAGCTGTGGCAGCTGATGGGGATGTGGTCCAAATAGCTAAGTAATGCAAAGTGCCTTGAATGACCAAAAGGCAGCCTTTGACTAAATTATGAAATTGACCACTGTGTTTTGTTTCCTCTTTATCGCCCCTCCCCTTGATCTGTTTACCTCCAAGCAACCCAGCAACCACAGCCCTCACATCAGTGCCTGTGTGGCAATTCCAGGACCCACAATGCTGTGCTACAAGTGGTTTCTGTGCTTTTATCTGCTGAAAACAATGTGCCTCCTTCTTTCACTTAAAATTTTTTCTTGTAATTTGCCTAAAAATAATGCTGAAACCTCCAGTTAAGAAGATTTTGTGTTGAATAAAGCTGCTATCCTTCACGTAAGAAGAAGAAGAAGAGGAAGAGGAAGAGGAAGGGGAGGAAGAAGAAGAAGATTTTGTGAGCTCATACTTTGTTATTCCTCTTCCACATCAAACACTAAGGTACCTGAAAATAGATAGAATTAGCACTGTATAAATCAATATAGTGTCTTTATGGATATGAGGTCACTCAGAGGAGCGAGCCAGAATGAAGGCTGTGGGACTGCTGGATCCAGGTCCAGAATCAGGCAGAGGCAGATGAGAGTTCATTTCCTTCAATTTTCCCCATTTGAGGTAAATATTTCAACTGTGCACATTTCAGAAAAATAGCTGACACAGATCAGGCCCCTTACAAATGGGAAATCCATCCACACATTTTTATTTTTACCGTTAGGTTAGTGTTTGGGGTTTGGTTTTTCGTATGTCTAACAAATCTTAGTTTACCCCATGATTACATGGATTTTCTCTTATGTTTATCCGTAAATTTTATAGTTTTAGCTATTAGATGTAGGTCTATCATCCTTTGGAAATGAATATTTGTGTTTAGTATAAGATAAGGCATGGAGGTAATCTTGTTTTGTGTTTATCCAGTACAATTTCTTGGAAAGTCTATACTTTCATCTTTAATCACCAGAGTGATTTTTGTCAGAAATTAACTAAATTGCATATATGTGGCTCTATTTCTGGACTCTCTATTCAGATTTAATGACTTGTTTATCTTTACACAAATCCCACACTATCTTGATTAATGCAGCTTTATAAGTCGTAAAATCTGGTAGTATAAGTCCTCAAATTTTATTCTTTTTATTAAAAGTGTTTAGGCTACTTTAGATCTTTGCATTTCCATATATATTTTAGAATTAATTTATTAATTTTTATTAAAAATGTTTTTGGGATTTTGGTCGTATTTTTAAAATCTATAGATCAATTTGAGGAGAACTGACAACACTATTGAGACTTCCTATCCATGAGATGTATATATCCATTTATTTAGCCCTTTAACTTCAAAAGTAGCTTTTATGTTTGTAGTGTGGAAGTTTTTGATGCTATTGTAAGTCATTTGGTTTATCTATATATCTTCTAACTAATATAACTGATTTTTGTACACTGACTTTGCATGCTACAGTCTTGCTAAATTTACTTATTAGTTCTAGCAATTTAGTTCTAGTATTATAGTGGACTACTTAAAATATTTTATGTAGACTCTCCTACTATCTACAAATAAAAGCAATCTTTAATCCTTTGTTTTTTTCCCTTTCTTATTGTACTGGCCTGGTATTCCAATCTCATGTTGAACCAGAATGGTAAAAATTAACATACCTGCCTCTTTTGTTGTTTTAGAGGAAACATATTCAGTACATCATCACCATTTAGTATGAGGTTATTATAGACTTTTATAGATGCTGTATTAGTTGACCTGAGCTGCCGTAACAAAGTACCACAGACTGGGTGGCTTAAACAGCAGATATTTATTTACTCACAGTTGTGAAGGCTGGAAGTCCAAGATCAAGATGTCAGCAGGGCTGGTTCCTAATGAAGCCTTCTTTTGGCTTGTAGCTGGCACATTCTCTCTTTGTCCTCACATGGTCTTTTTTCTGTGTGTGTGTGTGCACGCGCACACACACAAACACACACACACACAGATCACTTTGTGTTCTTATAACGACATCAGTCCTATCCGATCAGGGCCCCACCCTAAGACCTCATTTAACTTTAATTACCTCCTAAAGGCCCTATCTCCAAATACTGTCACATTTGGGATGAGGGCCTCAATATATGAATTTGGAGGGAAACATAATTCAGTCCATAAAAAAATGGTCTTTAATACATTCAGAAAGAGCTCCTCGATTTCTGCTTAGCTGAGATATTTGATTATGAAAGGGTAAGGAATTATGTCAAATAGTTTGTCTGCATGTTTTGAGATGCAAATTATATTGAGATGGTAAATTACATTGATCTATGAATATTGAAAGAAATTTGCATTTCTGTGATAAATCCCACTTGTTTGTGATATACTTATTCTTTTATATATGTTATTGAGTATTTTTGTATATATGTGGTTCAGCAACACAGTTGTAATTTGCTTGTAATGTCAAGAAATATCTACTTTTTGTAATATCAGAAATGGGTATCATCATTGGGTTTTATAAAATAAATTAGAAAAAGTTTTCTCCTAAATTTTCTGAAAGACTTTTTATAAGATTGATATTACTTATTCCTTAAACTTTTGATACAATTTATCTGTGAAACTATCATGGCCTGGAGTTTTCTCTATAAGAAAGTTTTGTTACCAATTTCATTTAGATATGGGGCTTTTGATATAGATATTAGATATATTCATATTTTCAATTTCTTTTTGAATCAGCTTTAATATAGGTAGACACTGCTAATAAAAACCTCCGAAAAAGTACACTCACAGAAACATTAAAAATAAGTAATTTAAAACAGTATTTCAGGCAATAGTTAAAAAAAATCTAGTGAAACTATATTTGTATCAGTAAGTCTGAATTAAGAAAAGATTAATACAAATGAAGGTGTTAAATTCATTAGAAAATATAATAATTTTACAATTTAGTGAATCCATTAAAATGTTAAAATGTATAAAACAAATATTAACAGAACTGCAAGGAAAAACGGGCACATTTACCATCATAGGAGATATTTGGCACATCTCTCTCAGAAGTTGATTTATCAATTAAATAAACAGCAAGTAGAAAGAAACAATATCAAACAAGCTTAACCTAATAAATAGATATGGCATTTGTTTCCAAAAACATAATAGAAAATGAGCTTCATCACATATCCTCCAAAGCCTTGCTTTTATACTCAGATCCTAAAATACTAAAATATAGTTCTACTGTACCTTCATTATAATATGCAACTTTTCAGTAGTCACTATTTTATATTTTCTATTTCTTATAAAGCAATAAAAACACCATTGCTAAGAACTGTATGTAAATTTAATAGCATATTTATAAGTATAAATGGAACATTAATGTAGAGAAAGAGTACTCATATTAAAATTTCATAGTTCATCTAGATTTTGATGAAGTTATCATCAAAATATATCTTCCTAAAAATCAAATAAAACTCTAATGCATCTCAACAGCAGCATGTAAAAATGAAATTGGAATACAGTATATGCCATGGCACTAGAGTTATTCAAATTTAGTTAAGAAAAGAACAATTTTTATTCTGTAGTGATACTGAATGTGTTTGGAGAGAAGAAAATTTATAAAGCACTATAAGCCAGTTCATTCCAGCAACAGATAGAGTATTCTTTTGTTTTTAAACAGTTTGCAAAAATGTTAGAGAGATATTGCTTTATACTGATGAAATATCTTGCTATTGCATCAATTTCCTCTAGCAATGTCCTAAATGATGCACAAGACAGCATATTTATTGGTTGTAAAAGTATGTTCGTGGGATTAGCTTTACAACCTTAATGGAGCAATAATTTAGAGGCTGCTGAAACCTGAAAAATAACTCATGGTTTAAGCCAGATTAAAGCAACAATTGATACTAAGAACTGCTGGCAAATTTCCCAATCCATTACTGCTTGCAGATATTGAATGGTTGTTGCCAATATTTGTTGTAAAGGAGATGCATAAATATATAGAGCAGTGTTAGCTTCATTTTTTGATATCTGTTCATTGAACAAATGTTTGGAACGTGAGACTGATGTTCCTGAGAAAAGTACATTAGCTTAGAGCTGGAGATTTAAGTTAGATTTTATTAAACGAAAATCATATTAACAAAGCCCTTATGATTTCCAAGTATAACTCATTAACACTAGTTCCTAGCCGTGTAGATAGTATAGGACGCTGTAGAGTTTATGTCTGTGCATTTGCTGCTTCTCTTACCCACCAGTTTTGTTCAAATTTCCAAGTTTTGTAGTGGGAAAATTCTTAAACTTTGAAACAAGAAGCCAGCACTGCATTACTACACTGCCTCCACTTTATTTCCTGGAGGGCCTGAAGGATAAAAACTCTCTTCCACTTATTTCTCATGTGACCAGCTCTAACTGGAAGGTAGGAAAATGGTTTTTCTTTAAGCTGTACATATAGCCATTCCAAACAACAGTTTCTGTCAATGAAAAAAAGAGCAAATGGATATTGAGTAGGCATCTAGCAGTGTCTGCCTTAAATAATCATTATCGCCTGGGCATATATCCAGAGAAAACCATAATTCAAAAATTACTTGTACCCCAATGTTCACTGCAGCCCTGTTGACAATAGCCAAGACATGGAAGCAACCTAAATGTCCATCAATGAATACAGAAGATAATGGTACATATATACAATGGAATATTACTCAGCCATAGAAAAGAATGAAATAATGCCATTTGCAGCAAAATGAATGCATCTACTGATTGTCATACTGCGTGAAGTAAATTCCACAGAGACAGATATCATATAACATTGCTTATATGTGGAATCTAAAAGTTGGTGCGAATGATCTTATTTACAAAACAGAAGTACAGTCACAGATGTAGAAAACAATCTTATGGTTACCAAGGAGGTTGAGGGGAGCAATAAATTGTGAGATTTGGGTTGACATATAAACACTACCATATAAAAGAGATAACCAATAAGGACCTACTGTATAGCACAGGGAACTCTACTCAATATTCTGTAATGACCTATATGGGAAAAATAATCGAAAAAAGAGTGGATTTATATGTGTATGCATCTGATTCATTTTGCTGTGCAGCACAAACTAACACTGTAAATCAACTCTACGAAAAAATAATTAAAAAAATCATTATCTAACACTATTAAAGTTTGATTTATTATGTCCATGTTTCACAACAAAAGTCCTCGCCAAAGTCACCTACTCTTCAACCTGGAAAACATTTGGAAAAGCCAAAGACACTTGTCAGCAAGAGGGAGAGGAGAATCTACCTTAAACTCCTCAGAGCATTAATCCCAAAGGGCTTCTTCTTTTCATGGATCCAAACGATTTGCAAGAGCAGTTTTAGAATTTGTATGTAATACATGACATACCAATTTCTTGAAGAACTCTGAAATAGTTTGTGGTTTTCTCTGAATTTTTGCAAAAATAGAAACTAGTTTTATTATTAAGCCATTGTAACATAAAATTCAAACCCATAGCTTTACACGAGATCTGGATTCTTTGTTAACAGGCCGGGCTTCACTAGTACTCAAATACTCTGTCTTCTTCATTTTATATATTTATTGTTTTTACATGGCTTTTTGTTTGCTCTGTTGTTTTCAGATGTTTCTTTTAAGAAATTAAACTTTACAGCTAATTTGTAGCATCCTTTGTACTCTTTCCTTGTTTCTCCCTTTCTACCTGTACATGGACACAAGGAAGGATTTGGAACAATTCTGATTGTAAACTGCTGTGATTATTGAATTCCCAGGTTTGAAACAATTTTTACATGTTTGTGGACTATCCTATGTTATATCTGCATGACTCATCCAACTACAAATTTAAACTCACTTGCTGAGCCTTACTTGTTTCTTGGCTCTGTCAGTCAGAAGCAATCCTATGAGTCTTGGGTTTGAAAGCATGATGAAACAGGTGTTGCAAGAAATACATTCTGGAAAGGGTGCTTAGCAAGATCCAACTTTCGTGGCTGCAGCAGGAGAGGTTCTAGCAAGAACAGCTAATTTTCATCTTCAGAAAGTCAGGAACTTTTTCCCAGTGGTGGTTAGAGTGTGGTCTTCGCAGCATTGTGCTAGTTGGTAGGCTCTAGTGCCAGCAGTCAAGTCTGAATATTTCGACCTTTCAGATATTTGTGAGTTTCCTATTCATCCAAATCAGGGTGTTTTTTAGTGAAACAGGCAAAATCAGAGCTTATCCCAAGCAAATTGACACATATGGTCACATTACACAGAGAGCGGTTGTGAATAAAGTGAAGTATAGGAGAAAGATCAAAAACAGAAAGTAGTTATAATTTTGGTAATTAAAATTGGGAGTAGCTTAAAAATTAACATGAAAAATTACTACTAACAGACTAAAAAGAGTAGTTATTAATATCGATCTTGTTGTTCACTCTAGGTGTACAGATTCTCTTCTAGAGTAAGGTCTGAAGAATAAAAACAGAAATTAAAATAGGATAGGTTGAGTAAGTTTCTCTACAAATAACACTTGCTTTGAGTACAAAGCTAACACCATCACACACATGCCCCTTATTCTCACTAGAGGTGAACCATGGGAAAAAATGTATTTCTCTTCCAAATAAACACATGATCATGGAAAGGAATGGTTGTAAATGGTCCCTTTAAAAAGAAAAACTATTATCTGAAAGTGCCAGTGAAATGATGACTGCATACTTTACTGAGGGTGAGATCATAACCAGGACTCAATTTATGTAGCAGTTTTTGTCTGCATTTTTTTTTTCAGGAGAGCAACAAGTCTAGTCACTGTTCATCTGGACTGAATTCAATCCATCAGTCTACACGCCAAGATTCAATTTAGTAGCTTGATCCATTGCTAACTAAAATATTAATTCCTTTAAAATATTAAATGACTTGGAAACTATTGGCTTTGTGTGTTAGAAGAGGAAGAGCCAAGGGAGCTGAGGAATGAAGTGAAGACAAAAAGCAAAAGATAACATCTCTTTAAGGTTTGTCACCTCATTCTCCCTATGTAACACAAATAATCAAGTGGGGGAAGTAGTAGCTCCTGTTTCTCACAGCTTTAAAAGAGCTGACAAACACTTCTCACTGCCTTTCTCCTTTCAAATAATAAATGTTTCACCTTGTGAACCAGGATAAGTATTTGAGGAGTTAGATGTCTGGAAGAAAACACTGATATGACAAAGTGACATTTTAGTGTATGGCCAATTCAGGGTTATTGAATAGAACCCTTCGAATTAAGCACTGCTGTAGGATTTTGATTTTTTTTTTTTCAATTTTAAATTAGGGTATGAGGGAAAGAAATTGATAATCTAACAAGTGAAGTAACAATCAGGCTGTCAGGAGGAGGACTGGAAGATTGAGCTAATGCTTGAAAATGAATAACAGGCAGATACAGATTTGACAACTGCCAGGTGACTTGAGATTGACACTAACCTTAAAGTCTTGGGACACTGCCAAAGTTCAAGGTTATTTTCATCTATGCTAACTTAAGAATGGGACATCCAATGTATTCCTTTCTCATCTATTGAGTGTAGTAGAGACCTTGTTTCTTAAGGGTCCTATGATCACTGTCTGATCTAGAACCAGATGGCCCCTGAAGAACTTGGTACACACTTGGAACTCTTTAGTAGTAATTTTCAACTTTCTGCTCTACCAGATCACAGAATAACTCAGTCTAACCCTGCTATAGAACAAGTGGTTGAATTTTATTTAAACCTTTTTTTCTACCATGTCCAAGCATACAATTTGTGAAATGACATCGCCCATTATTTTGTCAAAAATTTTCCTTTTTTCATTATGCCTAAGACATTTTGGTTACTGTTTCTTGAAATCACTGTTCTCCTTCCCATCTTAGGGCTTCTTTCAATGTTTCCTCAGCCTAAAATATTCTCCCCTTCTCTCACCCACCATCCCCAGCCCCAAACCTCATTCACATGGCTGATATCTAATCAACATTAGGTTTTAACATAAAATTAGCCTAGTCCCTTCGTTACAAGTTCTCATAGCATCCTGTATGTCTCCTCCAAATCACTTGCAATAATTAATGTTCCATATGTGACTATTTGTTTAATGCCTGACTTCAGTGATATTTAATGTCTCTGAATATGCAGAATTGTTTATCACTCTCTTCTGTACCTAAAATGAACCAGACTAATAGTAGGTATGCAACAAAAACTCCTTGAGAGGATAAATGATGTGAGAAATACTTCCTCACAGGTATAAATACTTGGCCTTTATTTTGTTGAGGAATACGCCTCCTGTGCCCACTTTCTGTAGAGTTTTTATCATAAATGGATGTTGAATTTCATTTAAAGCTTTTTCAGCACCTATTGAAATGATCATACAGTTTTTATTCTTCAATTTGTTAATGTGGTGTATCACATTGATTTCCAGATATTAAAAAATCCTGGCATCCCTGGAATAAATCCCACTTGATCATGGTGTATGATCCTTTTAATGTATTGTTGGAGTCAGTTGGGAAGTATTTTGTTGAGGATTTTTGCACTTACGTTCATCAGTGATATTAGCCTATAATTTTCCTTTTTTGTGATATCTTTGGTTTTGGTATCAAGGTGATGCTTGCCTCATAGAATGAGTTAGGATGTATTCCTTCCTCTGCAATTTTTTGGAATAGTTTCAGAAAGGTAGGTGTTAACTCTTCCCTAAGTGTTTGGCAGAATTCACCTCTGAATCCATCTGGTCCTGAACTTTTGTTTGTTGGGAGTTTTTAAATTACTGATTCAATTTCAGTACTGGTAATTGGCCTGTTCATATTTTCTATTTCTTCCTGGTTCAGTCCTGGGAGACTGTACCTTTCTAAGAATTTGCCCACTTCTTCAAGGTTATCCATTTTATTCATGTATACTTGCTCTTATGATCCTTTGTATTTGTGGTGCTGGTTGTAACTTTTCCTTTTTCATTTCTGAGTTTATTGATTTGGGCCCTCTCCCTTTTTTTTCTTGATGAGTCTGGCTAAAGGTTTATCAATTTTATCTTTTCAAAGAACCAACTTTTAGTTTCATTGACTTTTGCTATTGTTTTCTTTATTTCTATTTCATTTATTTCTGCTTTGATCTTTATGGTTTCTTTCCTTCTACTAACTTTTGGTCTTGTTTGTTCTTCTTTCACTAGTTGCTTTTGGTGTAAGGTTAGGTTGTTTGAGATTCTTCTTGTTTCCTGAGGTAAGCTTGTATTGCTATAAACTTCCCTCTTAGAATTTCTTTTGCTGTGTCCCATAGGTTTTGTTTGGTTTTGTTGTTGTTTTTTTTGTTTCTTTTTTGTTTTTATAAATTTATTTATTTATTTATTTTATTGGCTGTGTTGGGTCTTTTTTTGCTGTGTGCGGGCTTTCTTTTAGTTGCGGTGAGTGGGGGCTACTCTTCATTGTGGAGCACGGGCTCCTCATTGCCGTGGCTTCTCTTGTTGCAGAGCACGGGCTCTAGGTGCCTGGGCTTCAGTAGTTGCAGCACATGGGCTCAATAGTTACGGCTCATGGGCTCAAAAGCACAGGCTCAATAGCTGTGGCACACAGGCTTAGTTGCTCTGTGACATGTGGGATCTTCCTGGAGCAGGGATCAAACCCGTGTCCCCTGCATTGGCAGGCGGATTCTTAACCACTGCGCCACCTAGGAAGCCCCGCTGTGTCCCATAGGTTTTGGATAGTGGTATTTTCTTTTTCATTTGTATCTAGGTTTGTTTTCTTTTTTTCCTCTTTGATTTCTTCAGTGATCAATTGGTTGTTCAGTAGCATATTTTTAGGCTGCACTTGTTTATGTTTTTGTTTGTTTGCTTACGTTTTTTGTAGTTTTTTTTCTTGTAGTTGATTTCTGGCCTCATAGCATTGTGATTAGAAAAGATGTTTAATCTGATTTCAATTTTTTTTAATTTACCGAGGCTCGCTTTGTGGTCCAGCATGTGCTCTATCCTGGAGAATGTTCCATGTGCACTTGAAAAGAATGTATATTCTGCTGCTTTTGGATGGAATGTCCTATAAATATTAATTAAGTCTATCTGGTCTAATGTCTCATCTGGTCTAATGTGTCATTTAGGGCCTGTGTTTCCTTATTTTGATTTTCTGTCTGATCTGTCCATTGATGTAAGTGGAGCATTAAAGTCGCCCACTATTATTGTTACTGTCAATTTCTCCTTTTACGTCTGTTAGCATTTGCCTTATATATTGCCCTATATATTGAGGTGCTCTTATGTTGGGTGCAAATGTATTTACAGTTGTTATATCTTCTTCTTGGATTGATCCCTTGATCATTATGTAGTGTCCTTCTTTGTCTCTTATATAACACTCTTTCTTCTAATGTCTGTTTTCTCTATCATGAGTATTGCTACTCTGGCTCTCTTGATTTACATTTCCATAGAATATGTTTTCCATCCCCTCACTTTCAGTCTGTATGTGTCTCTAGATCTGAAGTAAGTCTGTTATAGGCAGCGTATATACAGAGCCTGTTTTTTGTATCCATTCAGCTAGTCTATGTCTTTTCATTGGAACATTTAGTCCATTTACATTTAAGATAATTACTGATGTGTATATTACTACTGCCATTTTGTTAATTGTTTTGGATTTATTTTTGTAGCTCTTTTTTCCCCCTTTCTTCTTTTGGTCTCTTGTGATTTGATGACTATCTTTAGTGTTATGTTTGGATTCCTTTTCCTTTTTTGTGTGTATATCTACTATAGATTTTTGTTTTGTGGTTACCATGAGGTTTTTGTATAGCAGTCGCTTGCTCTCTCTTTCTCTTTCTCTCTCTCTATATGTGTGTGTGTATATATATATATATATACATATGCTTGTTTTAAGTTGCTGATCTCTTAATTTCTAATGCATTTTATATTTCCTGCATTTGTTTTCTCCTCCCCTCACAATTACTGTTTTTCATATTATGTTTTACATTTAATTGTTTTGTATATCCCTTAACTGCTTATTGTGAATACAGATGATTTTACTACTTTTGTCTTTTAACCTCCCTACTAGTTTTGTGTGTGGATAACTTCCTTCCTTTAGTATATGTGTGCCTTTACCAGGGAGTTTTTCCATTTCATAATTTTCTTGTTTCTAGTTGTGGCTTTTTCTTTTCTGCCTAGAGAAGTTCCTTTAGCATTTGTTGTAAAGCTGGTTTGGTGGTACTGAATTATTTTAGCTTTTGTTTGTCAATATAAATTAATGACTGTAGAAAGACTCTTCAGTATCACCAAGAGAATTTCAGTGACAATGCTGTTCATTGACATGTTAGCACATTCAAGAAATAATGTGAAAAAAATTGGACCGATTTGTAGTTCAATAATGTTTAGGTCTGGTAAGTTTCTTGCTATCAAGGATGGCATTAAGTGAAAAAACTATTAACCAAAGCCCTTTATTTAAAATTGGCTACCACATTGGTTGGTTTCAAACACCAAACTAAGAATAAGGAGACTTGAGTTTTAGCTCTTTCACCCAGGAGTCCTATGATTTAGAACAAATGACATAACTTCTGTTAACCTTAACATTTTCATCTGAAAGTTGGAGAAATCCTCAGTTAACACAATCACAGTTAACTCTAGAGCCAAATCACTGTGAAGGTCACTAATATTAAACATAAAAGTGTGAAGAATTATTATTATGATTGGCTCTATGTTTAATGGATATATAATTAGAAGAAAGATAAATGTACTTCTGACATATTTGTAGTTTGATAGTACACAGAAACATATATGTTGCATGGAGTATAAAAATGCTATAGATTAAAATACAGTTATAATTTTTATATTTATGCTTCATATAAACCCATATAATTGTTCTCACCCTGCAAAGTAGTTAAGAATACTAATGTGATACTATGAAAAGAAGCCAGACCCAGATTAATACCTGTCTCTCTGACAAGTGTTTATGGCTAACTAGCAGTATAAATTTTACATATATTTGAAGTTTTCAAGCATAATGAATAAATACGCAAACATGATTCAGATATACTGCTTTAATCAAATCAGTTAAAATAAAGTAAGCTTGTGCTGATTCAGACAGAAATGTCTATCAAAGCTTTTACTAATACCATTTTGGAAAATTTTAAAGTTTATTATATCTACAAAGAATGTGTTTGTTTTCTGAGGTGAAACATATTGCTGGCAGAAAAAGCATGCCAACTGCATTTTCTTAGTTCATAAGCTCTGAATAGAAAATAAAGTGACTATCTTATACAAAGGGTAAAGAAAAATATATTTTGCTGATTTAAATTGGAATAATTCAAAATTAACATTCATTTTATATCTTATATTTAAATCTCTTTGCCTTGATAATTTTGTCTTTCTCATCACAGAAATTTAATAAAATACTAACATCTTTATTGAATAGTTCATATATGTCATTTTTCATAAACAAAAATTAGCATTTCTTTCTATGAATATTCTGTATGTGCTCGAACCATTTTTATATTGGAGTTGTTATGCTTTTCTCATTGAATCACATTTTATTTATGAAAAATTTTAACTCTTGACATGGTTTATTTAAGCAGATATTTTTTTCTGGGTTTGGTTTTTGACATTCTACCTTATTTATTACGTATATTGATAAAATCCATTTTTAAAATTTAGGTCAGACCCACCTCTTTTGTTGGAGTTGTTTGTTGTTTTTTGATGCTTTCTTTCATTGCTGTTATGTACAGAAATGACTCTCATGTTCCAAGATGACAAGAGTCATCAATTTTTTTAGTTTAGAACTTCTATGTATCCAAAGTTTACATTGAAATGTTAATTCTTCTGGAATTTATACCTGAATGTATAATGAAATGTGGATATGCTTGATTTTTTTCAAATATTTATCATAATTCAAAGTATCAGTTATCAACTAACCCTTTTTCCCCATTGATTTTGTGACTACTTTCATTGTATATTCAATGAAAATATATGTAAGACTATGTTTATAAAGAGTGTGTGTGTGTATGTATGTATGTTTATGTATGTGTGGGGAGAGAGAGAGAGAAATTAATTTTTGCTCAGTTCTTAGTCTTTACTACACTCCTTAAGTTCTTGTAACTTTCTGAATATATTTTAATATTTACAAGCATTAAGTGTCCTTTAAATATCTAAACTATTTATACTCCCAGAATAACCTTAGTATGACTTAAGTCACCACAAAATCATATGGGGCCTGGGACTGGAAAATTATTAAATTTTCAAATGAATTCAAGAAGATGTGAAATCATTATAATATTGAAAATTTTCATCCAGGAGCTTCCATTCCCCTAACAAATTTTTAGCTACATCTCTGAAAAAAAATTGTTTTCTTCTTATCCCACAAAATTTATTATTGTTAAATTCTTGCATATAATTTTATATTTTGGAGCATTTAATGATTATGTTTTCACTTAACTATAACTCTTCATGCTGTTACTTATTAACACTATGAATGCTTCTCTATATTTGTTTAGTACCTGGTCTTATTGTTGATATTTTTCAGTATATTAAACGTTTCTATTTATTCTCCTAGTTTCCTTAAGTAAAGTTAATTTAGGTGTTTCTTCTGATTTTAGTCCCCTACTCCCAACTTCATAAAACACAAGTCCAGGATTTCATTCAGTTTTAAAATTCTCATATGAAATATTTCCTCTAGAAATTACTCTACCAATTATAATACAAACACAGTGAATTTGATAATATAAAATTTATATCTGATTAATATATTTTTGTTATATTAGCCTGGAGCTAGGCTATATCTAATAGAGATGTCTATTAGTATAATTACAGCAAGCTGATGTGTGTTAATCATCAAAGAAGTTATATTAATAACTACCAGATAAGTTTTCTAGCAGTTGCATAGGTCTTGAGTTGTTCCAAAATACTGTCTTATTCTCATGAAGGAATTATACTTGTGGGTCTAAATTCTCAGGCCCTAGACCTTGGCTTTATTAGACTTCTCTTCTAATCAATGCAGTTCAATAGATAAATTTAGGATGACAGGGATAAGACTCATTAGAACTCCAGATGTAACAGCTGTCTTCTTTAATGCCCTTCTCCAACTTCTATTTCTCTTTTCCTATTCTACGTGAAATTTCCTCCCCAGTAATTTCACTACTAGTATGTTTGTTCTGTGTTTGGGTATGAACTGAACTCACATCCTGGGGTTTTTTCTTTGCTCCTTGGATTGTATGCTTCTCTGGGATTTTGAAAGAGAATTGGAAGATTCTCTTTATTTCTCATGTAGATGTCTCATACATTTCTGGTTAGACTAGGCTGCAACAAATAAACAAGCAGAAACCTGAAAGAGAATGCACCAAAATATCTAATGCATTGGAATTGAAAGTTTGGGGTTTCAATCTTTTAGATGCTTTGAGAAGATGAGATTATACAGATTAAAATGCAATTGAAATTTATCAAGAATAAGCTATAATTTTCTATTAAAAGGAACAAGTCTTTCAGACCTTTAACTTATTCAAATCACTATAATATTATTAAATATTAAATGAGCAACAGAATGATAACCTAATTGTGTGTGAGATAAAACTCTTTCTAAAGTATCTAATTCCTAACCAAGGGAGCAAGGTAGGGGGGCATTAATTTCTGAAGCACTGGCTACCTACATATTTGGTAGCAACAGAGTGCCCTAGGTCTATTAAAGACCTATTAGTGATTTATTAAATTATTCCTTATTGGAATTATATAAAGGTAACATTTTATTTTAAAAAACCATATATCTGCTATAGAAGATATGAACTAGTAATCAGTGGAGAAGTGAATGCTGAGGATTCCTTAGCTAATGTTATTGGATCATATTGAATAAAGTCAGATTCATACAAATCAGAGGTCTTACTCAGTAGCAAGCATTACTAGTAACTTCAAAGACACAAGCAATCAACCAGTATAGGTAAGTTAGAGGCAGTGAACATTTCACATGACTCTGTCTTTTCTGTCAACACTAAACAAGTACTCCTTGGCTCAGAGTAATATAAGAGGTGCCCCATGAGGTTTATGGGATACCTGAAAGAGTGAGGAGAGTTTAGATTATGAAACATCTCCATTTTATACCCTTATTATATGGCTTACATGACATTTTTTAGGAAGCCATGCCTCATAAATTCCTATATGCTTGTTTACTGTAAACAATCCTAAAGCAGAAACATCTTGCTAAAAGCATTTCATGGATAAGTACTAGCCTCCTAGCAAGTATTATTTGTCTCTTTACTAGGAGGTCCACTTACCAAGATGTTTACAAGAAGATTACACCAAGTCACCTTCCTTCTTTCTTTCCTTAGAGGTGATCACAAGGCAACTTTTTAAACTACTTTTCTTCCAATCAATAACTTTGTGTGTGCTTAAACAAAATGCCCATCAAAAATCATTATAAGTTTTGGTGTTGATCTCTGAGTTTAAATCTTTCAGAAAGATTCCCTTAATCCTTTTTGACTACAGAAAAACTAGATGTCAGCAGTAGAATAATTCATTTGAGACTTTTTGGAATATAGGTGTGTGAAGGTTCTACATAGCAATGTTTGATTTTTGTTTTATGATTGTATGTTCCCAGGATGTGCGTCAATAGACAGCGGTATTCAACATATTACTCCCCATCACACTGTTTTATTGTAAAAAACAGAATCTTTAACTAAAGAATACATTCCGTACCGATAAAAGAATTAAATTTCCAATGGTCCCAAGTTCCAAAGCCCAAACATTATACACATATGGAATTCAAGTTTCCTGGGCAGTTTGCAAACTTTTACTATAACTTTTTAAGTAATAATATTATTTTCATAAAGATTCATGGCTCTTGACATATAAGACTCAAGTTAATCAAAATAATTTAACAACTATTCTAAAATTGTGGTTCTCTTGAGAAAAATGTCATTTATCTGCATCACCAACCTTAGTTGTCCTCTTTCATTCCACACATGTATATAGGTTTAGATTAAGATGTGTATAATTAAACCTGATGTAAGCTTTTCTCAATCATCCTGTCATAATGCACCATTGGTAAATAGTTTCACTATGAAAAGTATTTGTGTATTTATCCAACCTGCATTTCTTAAGCAAACATTCTCCAAATTTACAACGGTCAAACAAGTCAGCACTCTGCCTGAGCTATCATTTCTTCTTTATTGTTGAAGGCTATAAATAGCATATGTCATCTTGTAAAAGTGATTTTTTTTTAATCTGTGTGCTTCAGAATGTGAACACTTGAAATTAAATCACAGTGACAATACAGTTTCCTCAGTCTTTCTGTTGCTCTGGTCTCTCTGTTGCGAAACTCCACATGGTTTTCATTGCATTTAGATATATGGAATTCTATCAGATTAATGCTAGGTTTTTCTTTTCTATCCAAGAATTTCAAGTCACACTAGACACAACCTAGAAAGGGTTTTTTTTTTTTTTTTTTAAAGGAAAAGTGAATTGGAGCTCAAATTCATGAGAAATATGACTATAACCATTTACAGGAAAGAAAATTATTGATTTCAGAAAGCCATCTTCAAGTAACAGCAGCACACACATGGAAAAAAAAAAGCGACCAAATAAATAAGGCAGAGTTACTGAATCCTCTTTAAGGCGAATGTCACAATGATTTCTGGGCCACAGACATAAAAAGCCTATTGTGAAGAAAGCTCAAGACCTATTACAGAGCAGCACATTGTCATTTCTGTGAGTCCAAACAAAGCCCTGAGGAAATTGGCGCATCCAGTACATTCTTCTGTGAAATATTAAATTACTTAGTTCTGAAGTGCTGTTCTTGAGTTGCAAAGCTATTTCCTAGAAGCATTTCTCAATGTGTCACAGATTGCTTTAAAAAAGAAGTTGATGACAATAGGAAAAAAAATAACACAATAACAGTATCAGTGATAGTTTTAACAAATCCAGACTAACAAATTCAGGGCTGGATGAGCAGCAGCTGTCTCGCATAAATGAATGACACTCGGCTACATGTCAGCCGAGCATATGTGTATGAGGAAAGAAAAGATACTTGCCGCCTGCACCTTGAGTGGTTATAAAAGTGCTAATATCATAGAACTGTTAAAGTCAACTCTCAATCCATACAGACCTGGTGTTGACTCTGAGCTCTACCACTGCACAAGCTGTTTAAGCCTGATTGAGTTATTTAATCTTGCAAACCTCGGTGGTGGTTTATTTATACACACTTGTAACACAGATATGTATCAAATTAAACTATGTAAAAGAATCCCTAGGCATCTAGAAAAACACTATCAACAATAATGATGGTGCCTATTGTAATGACATTATTTCTCTTTGTAGCCTTATTCCTAAGTAAATATAAAAAGAACAAGTATCATGATTTCAGGCATCCACTGTGAGACTACTACTAAACTGTATTATTGCTAATTTATTCATTCATTTACTCAAATAATACAAACACGAACATATTTTATGTGCAGGACATTAACCTAGGTACTTGGAATACTCAAGTAAATAAAACAGACATAGATCTCTAGTCTTGTAGACTTATTCTATGAGATGATAGTAAATAAATACCATAAATACTGTAACATATTGGGAGGAGAGAGATGATATGGAAAAATATAAAGAGATTACAATAAAGAGAACTGGGAATGAAGAATGGTGTAATTTTAATTACAACTCATTGAGAAGGTGAATTCTGAGCAAAGGTTTGAAGGAGGTTTGAGCTACACATCAGGAATAGCTAGTACAAAGACCCTAAGACAACAGAGACAAGAGTAGATGGAAAAGAACCAGCAAAGCAGAGAGAAGTATGACATGAAAAAGAGGAAGGCAAGGATGCCCAGATCAGCTACTACCTTGTCAGACATTGCAAAGGCTTTGAATTTTCCTTTCATTAAAATGCAGAACAAATTTAGGGTTTTGTTCAGAGGAGTAATATGACTATATTTGTTTTAAAATGATCATTCTAGATGCTCTGTTGAGGACAGAGCAAAGGGTTAGAGGGTAGAGAAGCTAGTTAAGAGGCTATTGAGGTAATCTGTGGGAGGAATCTCGATGACCCCAATGAGGGTGATAGCAGGAAAGAGAGAGATTGGGTTAGATTTAAGACATAGTTTGGATGCAATTGCAACAGGATTGCCTGTCAGGTAGTATGTGGGTTGTGAGAGAAAAAGAAGAGTCTACGACTCAAAGTTCTTAGAATTGAGCAGTTGCAAAGAGTTGCTCAAAAATATACCTGGGATGAACGTAGCAAGAGCAGGATAATTTATGTGTTTTTTGGGGGGAGGAGAGTGGTGTGAAGGGATGTGGGAAGTAAGGGAGGAGAAGGAAGCCAATCTCAGGGTTCAAAACCACTCTACTTGAGATATTTATCAGATATTCAAATGAAAATATCAAATAGATAGTTGATAAATAAGTATAGGGATCAAAAGGGAAGCCTGAATCAAATGTATATATTTGAGAGTCATCAACATAAAACTGGTATTTCAGGTCACGAGACCAGAAAAAAATCACCATCTGAGTGAATTAGCAAGGAGAAAAAAAACCAATGTTTAAGCCCTGTGACATGAAGAGGTAGATGAGTAGTGAGCAAAAGAGATTTTAAAGAGAGACCATGGAGCTGGGAGTTAAAACAAGAGCATGTAATTAATTATGATAAATGCTCTTAAGAGATAAAAAGTATTGAAGATAGAGAAATGACCACGGGAAATAACAGCATAAAGGTCACTGGTGACCTTGAGAGGGCAGTTTCATTACAGTGGGAGGGTGCAAACACCTGGCGGAAGCGATTTTAGAGAGGATGGAAACAGTGAGCATAAACCGATAACACGTTTTGGAACCTCATCTTTTCAGTTTTAGCAAGAAAGGAGACTGGAAATTATAAAAGAGAAAAGAGTGGGAAGCTGGAAAGAAGATAAGAGGATAAGGAGGGAATGCTCAAAGAGAAAGGTGATTCTTTCTTGTCCATAGGTAATATCGTAAGTGGCGAGGTTAGACGAGAAATGAAGCAAAGAACATTGAAGAGTAAAAGAACCATGCTGGCCCAGACCCATTGTCCTCCAAGGCAAATATTCATTCCATTTGCAGAGGAAGGAATACGTTTTCGAGTGAAGCTAACAGACTGATAAGATTAAGCCGTAGTATACGTGGCTGTTGTGAGTTGAATTGCATCCTCCAAAAAATTATGTTGAAGTCCTAACCCCTGCTGGTGCCTGTGAATGTGAACTTATTTGGAAATAGGGTCATTGCAAATGTAATCAAGTTAAGATAAAGTCATATTGGATTAGGGTCACTCTAAATCCAATAACTGATACCTTTATAAAAGAAGCCATGTAAAGACCTATTCAGACAGAGAAGGCTACGTGATGACAGGCAGATAGCAACCACCAGAAGCTAGGACATGGCAAGGAAAGTGCTCCCTTAGACAGCTGACTTGTTGACACTCTGGTTTTGGACTTCTGGCTTTCAAACTGAGAGAGAATAAATTTCCGTTTTTTTTAAAGCTACCCAGTTTGTGGTACATTGTTACGACAGCCCTAAGAAACTAATGAAATGGTATTGTTCCAAGAATGTTGTAAACTTTTTTTCAGTACCTTCTTCTTCACAGGATTTGTAATGTTGAATAATCCTAGAAGATGTGTTCAGTCAACAAGAGTAGTGATGGATAATTAGCATTTTCAAATAAACTCAAGATTATTGCTTACATATACCTTAGCAGAATTGCGCTTCAGGTTATTTCTCCTCAGTAGGCTCTGATGGAAGGAACATCAAAAGTAACCTGAAATGGTAATGAAAGCAACTCTGACGTCACTAAATACAAACCAGTATAATTCATAATAACCCCACTCAGTGCCAGTTTCAAAACTTGAGACTGACCCTTCAACTACCTTAACTGCTCTGTCATGAGTCTGATGTGTACTTTGTACCAGTTCTCCACTGATATCCTCATGCCTCCAACTAGTCCTGGGCAAGACTAGGACCAAAGTGTGCGGTTGGTTGTATGAACTGTGTCCTGCATAGTGAAGTGTTAGAATAGGGCTCAAAACAACACTTTGAAGAATAACTAACTTTTATGGCACAGATGGAAAAGAGGAAACTAGGAAAGGAATTTAGGGATAGGCCAAGAATGTGTGTATGTGGAAACTAATGGAGTGTTCCAAGTAGAATGAGGTCACCAGTTTCAAATGACACAGAGGATTATGGTAGACGAAGACTGAAAATTAGCATGATTTGGCCAAAAAGAGAGAGTTGTTTAGTGCAACCCCTGGTCTAAAAAGTGACTGAATCTCTGAGCTGGTCTACACTTTAATTTTAAAATGTTTTAATTAAGGATATAAGGTAACTTATAGTATTAGGCAGTACTAATAAACATTAATTGATTGATCGATTAATCTTTCATGATCATAAGCAATTAGGATTATGTACATAAACGTTGTATACTGAATATAAACCCAGAAACCTTGTGAACAAATTAAAAGAGGCATTTTTATAATGCTGGAAATTGTCTCTTCATTAAAGTCACTTTCTAAATATAATTGAGTACCAACCCTTGGATTATATTCAGGGAGCTAAAATCCAAATAATCCACGTTAATTTATTTTCTAGATATACCAGAAAACTTAGTCAGGCTTAGCATTCTGAATAAATAATAATTCTATATCCTGGGGAATTATTTGTCAACATACAGAGTTGAGATTTGTCCTAGGAAAAACTGCTTCCCGTTCATGTTTGCATTACCTCTGCAATAAATCCTCCGTGGATGATTGCCCATGGAAAAATCATGAAATGAATGAACATGTGGGTGAATGAAAAAGAGTACAAGTGTGTAACGGAAAACAGATTGTGAAAGGCTAATGGGATTAACCCAGATTGTCCCAAAGAGAAATTTTAGACCATGATTCATGAGTAAATAAACTTGCATGAAACACAGAAAAATTACAGTATGCAGTTACCCTCTGTAGGTGACGTCTGTCGTTTGCTCTTCTGCTTTCAGCACCCTCCCTTGATAACATGTTCACTAACAAATATCTCTCACTATCATAGTTCTGAGATCTGCTCTCTAACTGTACCTGGAAATCAGTACATTTTTTTTCCTTTGTCACTAATCCAAGGGAATCTGTCCTTTGATCTTGTCTAGCCGGCCAGTTACTCAGATGAATTACTCTAAACTGTGCTGTACTCAAGATATCCCAACCCCCCCATCCCCGACGATGCATATACTTAATAGGCATTTAATAAAGCATTTGTAGACAGTTTCAATTTCTCCCCACACTTAAAGCATGGAGATTTACTGTACTGTTAAACTAGTGCCTGACAGAAACAGACATTCTGACTTTTTAAATACTAATTATAAACAAGTTCCTTATAATTTAATTTCACCACAGTATTCACCACAGTATCTTCAACAAGGTTGAAGAAGAAAACAGTTGTCAGTCAGCTTTTAAAAAACTGTAAAAAACTATGTTCCCAATGTAATCATACTGCTACTCAAGACAACTGTTGGTATGGCTATAAAAGGTTGAGATACACACATGCAGACACATGCACAGACATTATCCTCAAAAAATAAAAACACTGCAAAACATCATGAACATCATGTGAAAGTAAAAGTCACCAGATAACTATGGAAAATATACAGAACATTCAGATTCAGTAATAAATAATCTGATAATTCCATTCAAATTTATACTTTGATTCAAAGCTTTTTGAAAAGAGTGGGGGGGAGACAGGTTAAGGGAAAATAGTCTCTCTCTCAATCTTTTTTTGGTGAATATCTTATCAAAGGACATAAAAATCCTCAGGGATGATATTCTTCTTTTATCCTGAATAGCCTTTCACAGTATTGTTTTATGTTAACTTTTCCAGGGCTTTAACTTTCAAACATGACATTCTAAAGATCTCCTGACAACAGAGCTCGAAAAGAAATTTTCCCACATTTAATGATTTTTTATATAACTGCATTTTTCTTTTGAATTACCTAGCATAGAATTTTAACATACATATAGCATTTAAATTGACTTTGACTCTGAAAACACATAATTTATAAATATCCTTGAAACAAATATAATTTTGGTATACTATATTATAAATTTGACTTAACTCCTTTGTGAGCTTTTAAGTTTCCCTATTACTTTTCGTGTTTTGATTTCAATTGACACCACCCATTACATGTTATAAGTAGAAGTTTCCTATAGTAATGGTGATCCTAACATAATGGATTTTTCTACATGGGTAGAATACTTCCATTATGCCTTCGAAAGGACACCAGAATAAGTATTTGAGATTCCACAACATTCCAATAAAAGGTATTTTAAGCTTGCAAGTTTTCTAGCCTCCAAATTAAATTAGATAAGTAACAGACTACTCCATCCTTGCCTAAGGTGAGTCCTAACTTCTAGACTGATCAGCAGTGCAAAAGACTATATGAAATATTGAATTAAGTTCACCTAGTACTCTTGGTGAACCAATTCAATCAGAATCTGTATCAGTCTCTAGCACAGGGGGTTTTGAAGTATATATATGTGATCTGACCTGAAATGTACAGGTAATTTTTGAACATTTACAGCATATTACCCCTTCCAATCCACAAAGACCTAATCTTAGAAAGTCTTCATAGGTTAAAAAAAAAAGGAACAAAATCCCTTCTATGAAGTTTTATCTAATCTTCACTTAATATTTATAAAACACATACAAAGTCATATATTTTAAATATTTTGAGGCTAAAACAAAATTTAAGACACCAAGAATAAGACCCCCACCTAATCCCTATAACTACTTTCAAAAACTTGAAATAATTTTTAAGTATATAAATTTTTTTAAAAATCAATTAAACATTTAATTGAAATACTTTAATGAAAAAATCTTAACAGCTGCCCCTTGACCACAGAATAAAATCCAAAGCCAATTAAATGTCATACAGTGCCCTGTGCAAATTGATTCTTAATAAACTTCTAAATTTCATTCTTCTTCCCATTTACCTCTTTGCTCTCATTTGCCTTTGGGCTTTTCCACATTTTTTTTTTCCCTGAATCTGGAACACTATTCCCTCCAGATTTCATATGTCTTTCTTTATGTCTCATTTGAGGCATAACTCCAGGAAGCATTCTATCCCCAAATCTTTCTGTCCCCTGATCTCCACAGACATATATTAATGTTTGTATTAGGGTCCTCTCTTACATGATGTCACAGCACTTGGGACTTCCTCCATCATAGCCCCAATCATATTACATTCTAGTTTCCTGTTTGAACTATTACCTTGGGGGTAGGCACTATGTCTGTCATACACAGCATTTTAATCTCAAGTACTTAGCCCAGTGATGAGTATATAATAGGTACTCAATATTGTATATTCACGAATCGATGAATTTTTGAAGAATGTGTAAGAATTAATGAAAATACACATCAAAATAAAAAACACATTTATTTAAGTGGGAATGTTAAAACAAAAAGGCTTTGCTGAAAAGAGGAAAATGCAACCAAAAAACATATATGTCCTGAAAGTTTGAATTGAAACTATTTTCCCCTGTTTCTGAGAAAATATTATAACAAAATAAATTTCTTCTTGAAATGAATTACTTTAAATGTACATGAATTTGGCCATTCTAAAATTATAACTTTCTCATTTGTTTTGCAGTTAATTCCTTCTTGTGCAGGGTAATGTGTGTTTTGGTCACTCTGCACATCACTGTTATGACTTATTTTACATTTACAAAAGAACCCTTCCATATTTAACCAAGCTGTTCAAGCCTTCACGTTAAAAAGAAAAAAATTAATTTACATTTTTAAAAAGGGGTTCAAGACAGACTTGATCCTTAAGAATGGCATGAGTTCTTTTCCATTTCTCAGTACCTATAAAAGTTCTTTTGATTTAAAAACAACAATTTTTCTACCAAGTTTACAATTTAACAGAAACTTTATTTTACCTGTTAACATGAGAATTTTTCTAAAAAGTTTTAAAAATAGAACTCCACTTAAACATAATGGATACATTTCTACCCATAATATGTATTTATATGGCTATGTATTTATTATTTATCATTATAAGATTACATGAGACTTCACAATATAATAATGAAATTAATCATCATTGTAATATTCAGTTATTTACTGCTAAGTATTTTATATGTGAGGCTTATTTTAATCAACACCAGCAATGGATATTATAGGTACTCTAAACATGTGCTTAGGGTACCAGCAATGCCTGAATAACCCCCTCCCATAAAAGGATGGGGAAATTGTTTAATAATTGGTATTTCTAAATGGCATAAAATTTTATCATAGGGAAAATGTTGGATTTTTTTCCAATTAATTTATGGTTTGGAAATATTTTCATTTTTGAATTGCATATGAGGAAATTTAATAAACAAGTCAGTGCTTGAGACTTCTAAACTTAATTTACTCCTATTTGTTACAACAGTCCTATGATATAATTTAATAATCACTAATGTACTGATAAAGAAATGGAGGTTTATACTACCAAAAGCCATCTATATATTCAATGCAATCCCTATCAAGATTCCAATGCCATTTTTTACAACAGCACAAAAAACACTCCTAAAATTTATATCTAACCTTATAAAAGACCCTGAATAGCCAAAAATATCCTAAGAAAGAAGAACAAGCAGGAGACATCTTACTTCCTGATTTCAAACTATACTATGACTCTATGGTCATCAAAAGAGTATGACATAAAAACAGACAAATAGGCCAATGGAGCAGAATCAAGAGCCCCAAAATAAACCCAAACATATATGGTCAACTAATATTTGATGAGGGAGCCTAGAATACCAAATGGAGAAAAGACAGTCATTTCAATAAATGGCCTGAGATAACTGGATATTCACATGTAAAAGAATGGACCTGTATCTTACATTACTCACAAAACTTAACTGAAAAATGGATTAAAGACTTAAATGTAAGACCTGAAACCATAAAACTCCTAGAAGTAAACACAGGAATAAAGCTCCTTGACATGGGTCTTGTATAAGGATGTTTTGTATATAACACCTAAAGAACAAGCAACAAAATAAAAAATAAACAAGTGAAATTACATCAAACTAAAAAGTTTCTGCACAGCAAATGAAACCAGCAACAAAGTAAAAAGACAACCTACGTAATAGGAAAAAAGTATTTGCAAACCATACATCTGATAAGGGGTTAACACCCAAAATATATAAACAATTCAAATAACTCAATAGTGAAAAAAAATAAAGCCAAATAACCCAATTAAAAAATGGGCAAAGGACCTGAATAGATGTTTCTCCAAAGAAGATATATGAAAGGTCAACAGGTTCGTGGAAAGGTGCCCATTATCACCAGCCATTAGGAAAATGCAATTTAAAATTACAATGAGATATCACCTCATGCCTATTAGAATGACCATCATCAAAAAGACAAGAAATAGCAAATAATGGAATGGGAGATGTGGAGAAAAGGGAACACTTGTGCACTGTTGGTGGAATGGTAAATTAGTACCGCCACTACAGAAAACAGTAAGGAGGACCTTCAAAAAACTAAAAATAGAACTGCCATATGATCCTGCTATTCTACATTTGGTATTTATCCAAAGGAAATAAAAACACTAACTTGAAAAGATATCTGGAACCCCATGTTCATGACATCATCATTTATGATAGCTAAGATACGGAACAAGTGTCCATTGATGTATGATGGATAATCAAGTTGTGTGTGTGTATATATATGTATATATGTGTATACATATATATACACACATACAATGGGAGATATTATTCGGCCATAAAAAAACAAGGAAATCCTACCATTTGTGACAACTTGGATAAATTCTGAAGACATTATGCGAAGTGAAATAAGTCAGATGGACTTACATGGAATCTAAAAATAAAACAAAAACAAACAAAGAAAAAGAGATCAGACTGTGGTTAAGAGTAGGGTAGGGGAAACTGAAGGAAGGTGGTCAAAGGCTCAAACTTCCAATTATAAGATAAATAAGTACTATGGATGTAACATAAAACATGACTATAACTAGCACTGATGTATGATGTATAGGAAAGTTAAGAGTAAATCCTAAGAGTTCTCATCACAAGGGGAAATACTATTTTCTTTTTCCTCTTTTTTCTTTTTGTTGTATCTATATGAGAAGTTGGATGTTAGCTGAGCGTACTGTGGTAATCATTTCATAATATGTGTAAATTAAACCATCATGCTGTATGCTTTAAACTTATACAGTGATATATGTTAATAAACACACAATTATATAAGTTATTTCTCAATAAAACTGGGAAATATAAAGTTTATCAGCTTAAATCAAAACAAAAAAGAAAAGAAAAATGAAATAGAGGTTTAAAAATATTTTGTGATCCATTCCAGATCTTATGACATGTTAAACTCAGGATCAAGACTGGAATTCAGGTAGTTCAACTCAACTTTTGACCTTTTAAAACAGTGATAACCTTTCTCCGCATAGCAGAGGTTTTCATCTATCCCTGTTCTTATTTTCTTACAAAGGTGGAAAACAATCCAGTAGTGAAGAAATTGTACATGATAGACTCTAAATGTGGCCAACTCATTAAAATTCAGGGACAGAATAAAGCCACTGCGCCCATGCATGCAGAAACTTGCAAAGATGTCATTAGTTCATTTTACCTTCCTTATAGCATTGCCAAATTAGAGTTTTCTGATAGCTTTGCAATTGTTCAACACAGTGCTAAAAGTCTGAAAATGCAAATGGACAATGGCGAGACCACATATAAAAATTGTGTGCTGAGCCGCAACCTGCAGCAACTTGCCCAAGAAACAAACTCTTTATCTATAATAAGCAACCCAGGAAGTCAGATTGCTATCTCTAGTGACCAACCAGGAAGCTAAACAATAACTTCTATAATAATCATCCACAAATGGCGAAGACTTGATTAATAACTGAAAGGTTCCTAAAGTTTTGTCCCTGCTTCCAACTTCATATCAATGACAAAGAAACAAATATGTACCCCCTAAATAATTACATAGCATGTCCCACTTCCAGCTGCCCACCTACAGGTTCCTTTGTCAACAGGCTCCTGTTAGGGCATATGTAAGTCTTCCTCTTTTTCCACTATAAAGTTTTCCCACTCCTCTGCCTTCCTTGGACTCTGCCAAAACTCAAGTGAAGGTGGCTGACTCCCTTGCTACAATTAGCTCAGAATGAATAGCCTTTGCTTTTCTCATTTGGTTGATCTTATCTTTCAACGGTGGTCAATGGTGTGGGGATACAAAAACAAGCCAAATATATGTCCCTGGCTTTGAAATGATTATAATCTACTTGGGAAGAGAAAATGTGCATATGAAAATAATTAGAAAAAATAAGAATTCACATCTAGGTAAAAAGATAGTCTACCATTTTAAAAGAACTTAGGGGGTATTATAATGTTGCATCAAGTTTAGGCATTACACAGGCCTGAAATTCAGTCCCAGCTATGTGCCATAATACCTCTATAACTTGTAGGTATTTGCTCAGATGGTAAGCTTCAGTTTTCTCCTTTCTCAAATGAAAATATATTTATATCAAATATAATATTTATAATTATCTGTCAGAGAGTAATAATTTAATACATTAATGTTCTCTGTTTCTTTTCTGTTATTGTTTATACAATTTAAAGAGGAATATACTGAGGTAATATGGAAATTATGTCATGGATAAATGGCAGTATAAATGGGATCACTCTGTGGGTTGGTGAAACGGAAAATGGGTATTCCAGGTAGAAAACAATATAAAATAACTACTCATGAATATGTTTTGTTTTGTTGTTAAAATAAGGAAACCAATTCCTTGAGTGTACAAAAAAATGATGTATAAATTTAAATAGTTTAAATATACTATATTAATTTTGATATACTTAGGTTCTTGGACACAGAAAAGCTAAAAGACAACTTAGGTTGTTGACCCAAGAGACAACAAAGAATAATTATTGCTCTTAAACACAAGAGTGACCAAAGAAGACTTTAGAAAAATAAAATTATTAGTGACTCTATTGGAGAAGGGTATTATTAGATTCAAGGAGACCGCTTAAGAAGTTATTAAAGCAATACCAAACCATTAAATATAGCCCAAATCAAAGGATTTCATTAGCAATGCTTCTCAAACAGCTCCAAGTTTTCAAGCCTCCTAATCTTAGATCGAAATGGGGAGAAGATAACCATATAGGCATCTAGTATGTTGTGACAGCAGTTCACACAGGAGTCTGAATTCACCTTGTGGCTTATTTATTCCCATAGGTTTCTTGATTCTTCATATTTTCCTTCACATCTCTATATCTCTTTTCTTGCCCAAATTCTACATATTTTTAAAATATTTAAGTGCTTGGACTTCCCTGGTGGTGCAGTGGTTAAGAATCTGCCTGCCAATGGAGGTGACAAGGGTTCCATCCCTGGTCCAGAAAGATCCCACATGCCATGGAGTAACTAAGCCCATGCACCACAACTACTGAGCCTATGCTCTACAGCCTGTGAGCCACAACTACTGAGCCTGCGTACCACAACTACCAAGCCAATATACCGCAACTAATGAAGCCCATGTGCTCTAGGGCCCACATGCTGCAACTACCGAAGCCCGTGAGCCTAGAACCTGTGCTTTGCAATGAGGAGCCACTGCAATAAGAAGCCTGCACACCACAATGAAGAATAGCCCCTGATCGCCACAACTAGAGAAAGCCCACTCGCCACAAAGACCCAACACAGCCAAAAATAAAATAAAATTTAAAAAATTAAAATATACAAAAATTTAAGTGCTATGTAAAATCTTGCATTATCATTCAAGTCAATGATGGTATGATATTAGTCCTATTCACCGCATTTGTACCAATTCAGATTCCTTCCAGGCACAGAGTAGGCATATAATAGCATCACACTTTCACTTCTCCCTGAAGTTGGTGATAGCCACACACTTTGATTTGGCAAGTAAAATTTGTGTCATGACAGGGTGGAGTGCTTTAAAAGATAAAATTCAGTGTCACATAATTTTCAGTCTAGATTGCAAGCTTCAATATACTGTGTTCCTAAAAAGGAGAACAATGTACTTAAGAAATTAAATAAATAATCAATAACCTTCCAAAAGAGAAAGCCAAAGCCCCGGTGAGTTCACTGGTGAATTCTACCAAACTCTTAAAGAAGAAATAAAATCATTGCTGTATATAAATAAATCCCTCTTCCCCTTCCTATAGTACAACTTGCGTGGCCATTTGAGATGACCCTCATCCTTTGAACTCTGAAAATATACAGCATAGACCCACGCAAATAGTAGATGTTTAACAAACATTTTTTTTTCTTTCCCTGAGTGGCTAAGATGTCCCATCAGCAGTTAAGAACTTGGAAATTGAGCTTGACAGGTGATTGGTACTAAGAATTTCTATTCTTATGTCATAAGTATTAGCTTTTAATTCACTATGTATTGAATTTCCCAGTACTGTACTATCCATATCCCATAATCACTGACTACTTATCAAATGAATCAATAAAAGTAATTTTTAATTTTTTCATTAGGTAAAGGCTTGTTTCATTTTGAATCGTTACCCTTAGGAACCGGGACCCATAGCTTTATTTTTATTATTTATCTTTAATGATGTCTTTCACTTGATTGAATTTATCAAGCACTTATTGAAGACCACATATGTGTGCTCATAGTATTAAGTGTGGGGAAGGACCACAAAGAGAAAGATGTAAGGCAGTTACAGGTATGCCATACAAAGGGATGGAAGGATATGAGATAAGGGTAAAAGACGACTATATTAAAACAATAGTTTGGAATTATATAAAGAAGGTATTCTGGGATAGTAGAGAAAAGGAGAATTTTCACAAAGGGAACTGGGAATAGAGTTTAACTAAAAGGAAATGTTCGGTTTTTCAATAGGCATCTTACAGAAACCTCTAAAAAAGAATAAAGACTTTACTGTAATTCTAAATAGTAGAGCTCAGTTACAACACACAATGTACGTGACATTATCAAGAAAAGATGAGCACATGTATTGTCCCTTTACAGAATTCTGATTGCAAGCAACCTGATCATCTCCATATGCCTGCAATTATCCATAATAATTTCACATTTCATTTGATTAATTCTTCTGCTTCCCTACATACAAACACATAATGACATGGACCTCCCTTACCTTGTACATTGTTCTAATTATTGTTTCATTTTACTTAGTAATAATGAAAATTGAGCATTCAATCAAGGGATTATCACTCATACTTTGAAGAGAACATTATTAATTATGTAGTATCAAGACTGCCACTTCAGGGCCATGCAGAAGGTTGCCTAATTACCCCGTGATTTCAGGACAATTTACACTGTCAATCTGAGTAAAATAAATAAATAAATAAAGCTGTGTTTTCTCTCCTACCCTCCTTTTCGCTCCATCGTCCTCGTTGATATACTTGGCTTAGAGATGCAAATAAATTAATTTGGTAATTCTATAAATTTGGCATCCCAGGCCTGGATTTTGTTCTACATTTTAAAAATTTACATTTTGCACACTATCCCACCTCACTCCCTCCATAGAAGGTAATCATATTTACTGGCCTCATTCCTGGAAAGACTAACCTGGAATGTTTAATGCTTTATTTTTGAATTTTCCAAAACTCTCCAAACTCACAATTTGTTACTTAAAATCTATTATTTGCTAAGCTAATGTTAAGAAGAAAAACAAGGGCATGAATACATTATGGAAAAATGTTAGGATGTAAAGCGTACTGGAAATTTTGCTGATATGGGACATTGAGGACCAGTTTCAAAGATTAGCACCATAACAATCTGAGCTAAAATTCCCCCACCTATGCAATAATTCTCTTTATGGAATTAAGATTCTGCCAAAAGCAACTGAGGTAACCACTAGTGTAACAAACATGTAGCTGGGTAGAGGATTAAATCTAATGACAATTCAATGAATAATCAAACATCAAAGTTTATTAATCTGTATCTAAATAAATCAATAATCTAATAATGTTTATTGGTTTAATTCTTGAACTACCTGTATCACAATTAACTGTGATGACCAAATAAAGGTACATTTTTAAAAGTCATGACATTATTATTTTTAAACAAAACTCTACAGGTAACACAGATCTTTGACTTAAAATGGAGTTATATCCCAATAAACTCAATGTAAATTGAAGATACCATAAGTCAAAAATGTATTGAATACACCTAAAGTACAGAACATCATAGCTGAGCCTAGCCTACCTTAAAGGTGCTCAAAATACTTACATTAGCCTACAGTGGGGCAAAATCCTCTAACATGAGACCTATTTTATAATGAAGTATTGAATATTTCATTTGACTTATTGAATACTCTACTAAAAGTGAAAAACAGAATGGTTGTCCTGGTACAGAATGGTTGCAAGCACATAGGTTGTTTACCCTCTCAATCACTTAGCTGAATGTGAGCTGCAACTCACTGCCACCTCCCAGCATCACCGGAGACTATCATACCACATACTGCTGGCCCAGGAAAAGGTCAAAATTCAAAATTCGTAGTACACTTTCTACTGAATGCCTATCGCTTTCACACCACTGTAAAGCTGAAAAATTGTAAGTTGAACAATCGTAAGTTGGGAACAATCTGCACTTCTGTTCACAAAGCTTAGAAAGCTATTGAGTTTAAAACTGGTCCTTAATTATGGATGTACAGAGAGATCATCTAAGGATGCAAGAGCTCTGTACCAGACCAATTAAATCAGGCTCTCTAAAGATGGGGCTCAGATATTCAAATTTTTAAGAAGCTCCCCCAGATGATTTCAATATGTAGCCAGTTTAGGAACCACTGGGCTGCAGGATGGATAAAAAGGATGCTTTCTAACAAGTGGCATTTTGTTTGTCAATGAGCTTAAACTACAAAGACAACTTAAACACACGCAGGACTTAAAGTCTAATTTTCAGTTTCAGAAGGGCAAGGCCCTGTGCTTTTCTTTTTAAGTTTAGCTTTTCTTTATTCATTCACTTCCAGAAACATATTGAGAATCTATAGTATCAACCTCACTCCCCTAACAATGAAGTTCTTATTCCTCACTCATTTCCCTTCTTGTCCAATACATAAAATTCTTCATGAGAAATAGATCACAAGAAAAAAGAAAACCTTACAAATTTAAAAATTTTTTGTTCTAGTTCTGTGAAAAATGCCATTGGTATCTTGATAGGGATTGCGCTGAATCAATCTGTAGATTTCCTTGGCGAGGATAGTCATTTTAACTGGTATCCAGAGGGGTGCTGGAACCCATTCTCCTCAGACACTGATGGACAACTGTATGTATTCTTTTCATAAGTATTTACTTAATGCCCATTATGTGCCAAACCTTTTAATACATGCTGAAGATCTAACATGAAGACAAAAATCCATGCCATCAAAAAATTCACAATTTGGGATGGTCTATTTGTCAGGATCAAGCTATGTTCAGATCAGTAACAAAGAGACAGGAATTAAAATATGTATGTTAGGTAGATTAGAACAATGGGCCAAGGTTTAATGTCCAAGAAGACACTCAGGTACTCAGACCAGAGTGCAGAATGAAGAATTCAACAAAAGTTATTGCACATACAGGAATTATCAGAATAGGTGCAGGACCTAAAGGAAGCTGAATCATAGGAATTATGCCACTAGGGTCAAAAGCCTTTGTTCCTAGAGTCAGATTCCCCAAACTGTAGAATGATAGCATGGGTAAAAGTTTAGAAATCATCCAAAATAATTGTGCTCCCATTCAGAGGGATCCTTCTACATTACCATTGGTAGATGGTTACCTTATCTCTGCTTTAACAGGTCCAATTGCAGACAGTTCACCAGCTATTTTTTTAAAGTTTATCTAAGACAGCTATTGCTTTCTATATCTTAATCTTGTAAATAGCTCCCGTATTGAATTCTTCTGTTGTTTCCAAAGGGTTTTCAACTGACTTTCTCATGTTTTCCAGGTATAAAGCTGTATCTTCTAAAAATAATGATGTTAGATGCTTTCCTTCCATGTTTATAGCAATTATGTCTTTCCCTTACCTAATTGCATTGTCAAGTTCTTCCAGTAAGTGTATATAAGTAGTTGCAATATTGGGCATCATTGACTTTAAAAGTAATAGCCTAGTATTTCACAGTTAAGCATAATTGTGGCTTTCAGTGTGTGTGTGTGTGTGTGTGTGTGTGTGTGTGTTTATTTGTGTGCATATATATTCCAAAAATTTTGTTTAATGAGAAATTGATATTTTTATCAACTGCTTTTTAAGCACCTGTAGAAACTAATATCATTTCTCCTTTGATCAATATCATTGATAAACTGAAAATAGCAGATTTTGAATAATAAACTCTACATTTTATTACTAGAATAAATCCTACATGATGATTTCTTTCTTTTAATGTGTTTCAGATTTCTATTTGCTGGTATGTTCAATTACTTTCACATTTTTCAAAAGTAAGGCTAGTGTGTGGCATTTTTCATTTGCATATTGTGGAATTTGATACGATATAATACATGCTTTGTAAAAATGATTTGTAATTTTCCTTCTTCTCAACTCTGAAACAGTTTAAGTAGCGACAGGATATTATATTTCTGAAAGATCTGAAGAGGCTGACATGGGGGCACAGAGCTCTGTGCACCTTGTGTTCTAATTTTCTTCCAGAATATTTGGTCAGTTTACTATCCCAATATGTTTGGAGTCCATTTTTACAATTATATTTGATATAAAATATTTAATTTTCTCTAGTTTTTTACAGAGTTTAGAGTTTGTTATTTTTTCATATATAATTTAATACCACTTTCCCCCCTATTTTTTCTTAATAGGCTTAGCTGTCTTGCATTTTCAAAGAACCAATAATACTTAAAACGTTATTACTGTTTTTCAATTCACTAACATTTGGTCTTATTTTCACTGTGCTCTTTCTTCAGGTTCCTTTGGTTTGTTTTGTTGATCATTTTTCTAATCCTTTTAGATGATTAGATAATTCAATTAACTAACTTTTTTCCTTTTTACTAATGTAAATATTTCAGCTATAAATATCACTCTGAGGGTTATTTTACTTAATTTTCAAAGCTTTAATTAAGACATATTTATTACTATTTATGAAGTATTTGGCAAGTTAGGATTGATTTTTCTTTTTTGCCACAAAATAATCATTAAGGATAGCTTGTGTTTTTTAATGTTCATTTTTCTGATGTTCTTGTTTTCTAGGTTTCTGTTAAAGATTCAGTTATTAAAATTTCTAATCTATTGAAGTTTTTTATAAAGTTCTATGAGCCCTTGAAAAGAAAGCTCATTCCTGTTTTCAGGATGTGAATTCAATATATTTCTTTTGGATTTATTCATTAATTACATCATTTATATCTTTTACAGTCTTTTTTTGTCTGAACTCTATGTTTCTGTCTCTTTAAAACATTTTTATTAATTATTGTAAGTTACCGTAATAATTGGAACCTTATTGAGAATTACACCCTTATTATGAGAAATTTAGCAAAAATTATACTTCCTTTACCTTTCCTCAATATTCATTTTTCTTTGGCTAGCACTGGACATCCTAAATTCCTTCAACTCTGCCTTATATGAAAGTTTCCAGTCTTATTGTTCTGAATATTTTTAACCATGTACAGCCTTACGGTAATGCTCTTCTAAAATATGATGTTAAAAATAAGGTAGAATTCCATATTATCTGACCAATATGGATTTATCATAGAATGTTGTCTCTCTCAATTTAGCCACCATGCTTTTACCAAGTCAGGCTAAGATTGCACATAGGCAGCCCAGTCTCCTAGGTCGCTTGCCCTGAGCATGAATTCAACAGGAACTCTGCTGGGAAAGGCTATTTCCTACATGCAGTTTTTGGGTTTCTACTTGGCCACATAAGAATGGGCCTTGGGCCAGGAACACTTCTTTACCTAAAGATAAAGAGACCTCACAACTTGTGCTGAATTTATTGCATTGTGTGGGAATAGCTTTTGCTGTTCAGACTCCATGTGTACTTCTTTATTTTGCTCAAGCATGTGCCTCATGTGGCACCTGGCCAACCCACTACTATATCTGTCCCTTGCTGCGAGGGGACAGGATCCATTTGCTGCAGCACAAGAGGGACTCCTGCAGGTTAATTGCCCTGTGTCTGCCGCTGGGAGGGCCCTGCTGGCAATGGGGGACCGACACCCATTAACAAAGTTAATCTTGCTCTCTTTTCTCTATGTGAGTAAATCATTTTTCCCATCCAGTGCTTAACCACATTGTTTTTTCTCTGGCAACTCCAATATCAAAACGCAGTGGACAGAAGTGTTCAGATTTCTACTCTGGATCATAAGCCACAGATGCCACTTGCTTGACAATTTAATTAACACCCATTACCCTATAGTGCTTGTTCTGTTGACTTTATGGTGCACATTTCCTTATATATACTACATATTCTAAAAGCATTCTTTGAACAAAAGAATATGTAAATGAACACAGGAGGTAGAGATGACAAAATGTACACGATTGAGGTTTTCTTCAAAAGCAATCTTTATTAATTTTATGTTTGAAGAAAAAATTTTCATTCGAAATTTACTTCAATCAAATCAATAAATGTCATTCTTGAAAGCTATGTGTTTATAATTGCAGTCACTTACTATAATCATGCAACACTTGCTTTGAGAAAGGACAAGCAGTTTTGAACTGTGTGGCAAATGATACCTGATGTAATGTAAGCAGCTTATAACTGGGTAACTCTTTAATAGTCTAAGAGCTATAATAAATACTTCAAGTAATGTTTTACCAGTATGGAAATAATTGTCTAATTAGTAATGCACCACTACAAAATGACAAGAGCTTTATAAAAAAGAAGTATGTGCTCCACAATTTGTAGGATAAATTCTGGAGGTTAGAGGAAAGAAAAAGGGATACTATTAATACAGAACTTCTACTAAATAATCCATTAAAATTGTTCTAAATATACTTTAAAGTCCTTAGTATGTGCTACTATTATTTTAAAATGTTGATCAAAACACATAGACTTGACCTTTAATTTCGTTGTAAAGATTACCATAAAGATATGTATATAATCTTCTTTTACTACTTTTTTGGGAGCATGTATCTTTAAACCAAAAGTGATTATCACAATGTATTTTGCTGAATTGTGAAGATATATTACTAACCTTAGATGGCCACTGAAAGGAGGAATCCAAGGATGAAAAGCGCTACAACAATCTGTTGTATATCTGCTACTATGATTTTATCATCAAGGAGTCTTTATCATTTTCTGAAGTTTTAATATTTGTTTTAACTGTCTCACTCCCCCCAAAATAAAGCAGATCAGGGATTGTGTTTTCATCACTACTCTATCCTTGGTAAGCAGAAGAACCCTTGGCACTTAGAAGCACTCAAAATAGATTTTGGCATGCAATTATGAGTGCGTAATCACATAAGGTGATTGTTTTTATCCCTGGAACTTAGCTGACTACATGTTCAGAGAGACCTTAGGGAATCATTTTGGTTAAGATGCTTGGAGAACTCCTACTTGAAAAGATTATCTTTGAGTAAATCAGAATAAAGAGGAGTTAGCAATACTAAGATATGAATCAACAGAATTCCAAAGAGATGAAAAAGCACTGACTTTGTGATTAACTCAGTGTGTACTATTTTCCCAGTATCTGTATTTGCCAAAGACAAATACAAAATTAATTGTATAACATGGTTCCCAACAAAAAGGAAATTACAAGCAGCTTTGTAAGGAGATGGAGTGCCATGTGAATAAACCAGATTTTTTTTTAAATTCACAGATATATGTGATATATTCTGAATGCTCTTTTAGAAGTATAGTTATCATCTTAATAAAGTTATCCTCTACTCCTAGTTTCCAACAATTGCTTATGAATGGGTACTGAAACATATCAAATTATTTTTCTGAATATTTTAAAAGAATTATATCATTTTATTATTTTATTATATTAACATACTGAACTGCATCTATAGATTTTCAAATAGCAAGACATTCTGCAATTCCTAAAATACTGCCTCATTGATTCTTTTTTTTTTTAAGAACTTTTATTGAGATACAGTTAACAGACAATAAACAGCATATACTTAGAGTGTACAATTTGGTGTCTCAATCTCCCAATTCATTCCTCCCCAACCCTCCCCGCTTTCCCCACTTGGTGTCCATGTGTTTGTTCTCTACACCTGTGTCTCTATTTCTGCCTTGCATTTCCTCTTTCATAGTTGTTAGCATTTGCCTTATGTATTGAGGTGCTCCTATATTGGGTGCATACATATTTATAATTGTTATCTCCTCTTCTTGGATGGATCCCTTGATCTTTATGTAATGTCCTTTCTTGTCTCTTGTAACATTTTTTATTTTAAAGTCTACTTTATCTGATGTGACTATTTGCTACTCTAGCTTTCTTTTGATTTTCATTTGCACGGAATATCTTTTTCCATCCCCTCACTTTCAGTCTGTATGTGTGCCTAGGTCTGAAGTGGGTCTCTTGGAGACAGCATATATATGGGTCTTGTTTTTGTATCCATTCAGCCAGTCTGTGTCTTCTGGTTGGTGCATTTAGTCCATTTACATTTAAGGTAATTGTCGATATGTTATGTTCCTAGTACCATTTTCTTAATTGTCTTGTTGTTGTTTTTGTAGGTCCTTTTCTTCTGTTTCGCGCTTAGAGAAGTTCCTTTAGCTTGTAAGGCTGGTTTGGTGGTGCTGAATTCTCTTAGCTGTTGCTTGTCTGTAAAGCTTTTGATTTCTCCATGGAATCTGAATGAGATCCTTGCTGGGTAGAATGTTCTTGGTTGTAGGTTCTTCTCTTTCATCACTTGAAATGTATCATGCCACTCCCTTCTGGCTTGCAGAGTTTCTACTGAGGAATCAGCTGTTAACCTGATGGGAGTTCCCTTGTATGTTGTTGTTTTTCCCTTGTTGCTTTTAATAACATTTCTCTGTCTTTAATTTTTGTCAACTTGACTACCATATGTCTTGGCGTGTTTCTCTTTGGATTTATCCTGCCTGGGACTCGCTGCGCTTCCTGGACTTGGGTAGCTATTTCCTTTCCCATGTTACGGAAGTTTTCAACTATAATCTCTTCCAATATCTTCTCAGGTCCTTTCTCTCTCTCGTCTCCTTCTGGGACCCCTATAATGCGAATGTTGGTGCGTTTAACATTGTCCCAGAGGCCTCTTAGGCTGTCTGCAGTTCTTTTCATTCATTTTTCCTTATTCTTTTCTGCATCAGTGATGATCACCATTCTGTCTTCCAGGTCACTCATTCGCCCTTCTGCCTCAGTTAATCTGCTATTGGTTCCTTCTAGTGTATTTTTTTTTTTTTCTCATTAGCTGGTTGTTTTTTTTTTGGGGGGGGGGGGTACACCAAGTTCAATCATCTGTTTTTATACACATATCCCCGTATTCCCTCCCCTTCTAGTGTATTTTTCATTTCTGTTATTGTGTTGCATATCCCTGTTTGTTTGCTCTTTAATTCTTCTAGGTCTTTGGTAAACTTTTTGATCTTTGCCTCCAGTCTTTTTTCAAAGTCCTGGATCATCTTCACTATAATTATTCTGAATTCTTTTTCTGTAAGGGTGCCTATCTCCTCTTCCTTTAGTTGTTTTTCTGGGGCTTTATCCTGTCCCTTCATCTGGTACAAAGTCCTCTGCTTTTTCATTTTCTCTATCTTTCTGTGGCTGTGGTTTTCAGTTCCACAAGACGAAATACTGCTGATACTGCTTGATACTGCTGTCTGCCCTCTTGTGGAGGAAGCTCTGCCTCCTTGATTCTTGATGTAACAGCCACTTTAAATCACTGACTTTTATTGGCTGATATTTGTTTAGGATTTTTGCTTCTAAGTTCATGAATGACACTGATTTGTACTTTAATTATCAGGAACTTGTCAAGTTTTAATATCAAAGTGATGTTGACTTCATAAAGAGTTGGGAAATATCTTTTCTTCTCTTCTTATTCAATTATTAGAGCCTATGTAAAGACACATGCTATTCTCTCCTTAAATATTTGATAGGATTCATCAGTGAACCAATCTGGGCTTGGAGTTAGAGAAAACTGCTAATTTTAATATTAAATATGTATCAACAATTCTAATGTTTTATCTTATGTGAGCTTTGGCAAACTTATTTTTCTAGAATGTATGCAGTTAGTTTTCCAAAATTATTGACCTAACTTGTTCATAATAACCCCCAGATTTTTAAATTTGTCTAAAATTAGATACATTTAATAACATTTTCCCATTTATGATATCAGTTACTTATTAGTTACTCTCTTCCGTGATCATTTTTTTAATTTTTTTAATTTTTTTAATTTATTTATTATTTTTTGGGGGTACACCAAGTTCAATCATCTGTTTTTATACACATATCCCCGTATTCCCTCCCTCCCTCGACTCCCCCTCCACCCTCCCTCGTGCCCCCCCCACCCTCCCCGTCCCAGTCCTCTAAGGCATCTTCCACCCTCGAGTTGAACTCCCTTTGTTATACAACAACTTCCCACTGGCTATCTATTTTACAGTTGGTAGTATATATGTGTCTGTGATACTCTCTCCCTTCGTCTCAGCTTCCCCTTCACCCCCCGCCCCCTCCCAATCCTCGAGTTCTCCAGTCCATTCTCTGCATCTGCATCCTTGCTCTTGTCACTGAGTTCATCAGTACCATTTTTAGATTCTGTATCCGTGATCATTCTTGCCAGAGATTCCAGGCATTTGTTAACTGTGTTGGTCTTTACAAAGAACTAAGGCAGAGTTGCCTTAGTTAATCACTTCTATTGTGGGTTGATTTTCAATTTTAATATCTGTTCATTCCTACACAGTTTTCTACCTTTTGCTATTTTTTAGGTATGATTTGTTGATATTTTGCTACCTTTATTTAGTATAGCCTTAGACCATTAATGTTCAGTCTTCTCTTTAATGTATGCATTTACGGCTCTGAATTTCCTATTAGCGAAATGGAACTGCATTCCAGACTTTGATATGTTGAATTTACTCATGCCCATTGTGATGTTTGCTTTAAACCTACAAGTTATGAGCAATGTGTTATAAGAATTCAAATTACTGATGGCATTTCTAGCTTTCTTTTTGTCATGTTTTCCATCATATTCCCTCTGGGTCTGAAACATATCCTCTATGATTTCATTCATTTGAAATTGTTGATACTTGTTTTATGCATCAGAATATGCTCAATTTCAGTAAATCATCTTTGAGCAATCTAAGGAGATCTTTATTCTCCATTCATTGGGTGCAATGTGGTTTATATGATAATTAGGGCATGTTTGTGGACTTCACTTCTGTTAAACTTTTGTATATACTTGCTAATTTTCAGTCTACTTTTTCTATATGTAACTGATAATTATGTGATAATCCCCAAATGTAACTGTTGATGTATTTATCCTTGCAGCTCTCGTTGGTTTTATATATTTGAAATTATGTTAATGGGACCTTAAAATTTAGAATTGCTATATATTTTTGCTATCCCCAAACTTTTATCATTACGAAATGTCACTCTTTAACTAAATATTTTACCTTATTCTGATATTAAAAGTTTTCCAACTTTCTTTTTTTATAGAATAATGGGAAAACATATGTATGCAGAAGCTAATTTTTATTTTTCTAAGTATGTCTCTTTTAAGCAGTATATAGTTGTTTTTTAACTGATGTATCATTCATTTACTATGTTGTGTTAGTTTCTGGTGTACAGCAAAATGATTCAATTATACATATATATATACATATTCTTTTTCATATTCTTTTCCATTATAGTTTATTACAGGAGAGTGAATATATGCAATTCCTTATGTTGTGCAGTAGGACCTTGTTGTTTACGTATTTTATATATAGTAGTTTGTATCTACTAATCGCAAATCCCTACTTTATCTCTCCCCTACCCCTTTTCCCCTTTGACAACCATAAGTTTGTTTTCTGTGAGTCTGTTTCTGTTTCATAAATAAGTTCATTTGTGTCATATTCTAGATTCCACAAATAAGTGATATAATATGGTATTTCTCTTTATTTTTCAGCTTGCTTCACTTTGTAAGATAATCTCTACATCCAGCCATATTGCTGCAAATGGCATTATTTCATTCTTTTTTTATGGCTGAGTAGTATTCCACTGTGTATATATACCACATCTTCTTTACCTATTCATCTGTCAATGGACATTTAGGTTGTTTTCATGTCTTGGCTACTGTAAATAGTGCTGCTATAAACAATGGGGTGCATGTATCTTTTTGAATTATAGTTTTCACTGGAGATATGCCCAGGAGTGGGATTGCTGGATCATACGGCAACTCCATTTTCAGTTTTTAAGGAAAACTGAAGCACAAGAAGATGCAACATGATCAGCCATGGTACCTTTGAGGCAGCTTCAGCTTGGGTTAGTAGGATAGCTCCACCACCATTCTGGCTACTACTCACTCTCCATGACCTTGGGTAGAGTGTTCATATTTTTCTGGGTTCCATTATACGGGTTCAAAACGCACTTTTGTTTTAGCAGACAATTAACTTGGTAAAACAAACTGTAAACTACGTCATGTCTGAAAGCTACAACAATTTTTATCTCAGTTTAGAATGCTTTTTGTCTATCATGCATATGAGCAGTAATAATGAGATAGACACAATGGCACAGATTATCCACTAAATTTGGGATATACTTTCTCTGGTTCTATATTTTCTAGGGTTTTCTGTGCACTGTCCTGTGGCTCATACCTGAGGCTCCTTCTTTTGGTTCTGCAAGTCAAGAATATGGCAAGCTTTTCTTTCAGAATTTAGCCACTAAAAATGTGAAACTCACACTATGGTTGTCACTAGCAACAAAATTTGCCTGCATTAATTCATTCAGATAGTTGTTTTGTTTTGTTTTGAGTATTACTTGGATGATTTATTTGTTATAAATCTAATACTTCATACCAAAAAGAGAATTAAGTTTGGACAGAGTTTGAATGGCTAGATAGTGCTGAAGGGCTTTCACTGGTGTGGTATCTTTCATCAGTTTTGGATAATTCTTTACTATTATCTCTACAAACATTTATTCTCTCTGTTTTCTCAATTACCCCTTCCTGCGGCTTGAATTATACTTTCAGGAATGTTTGGCCCTTTAACTATATCATTTGTGTAGAGTGACCATGTGTCCTGGGGTTTGACTAATCTGTCAATACTTATACCTATGGATATCAATTAATATCTATTAACTGAGTGACTAATTTTACTCTCAAAACTCTTCCAGTTTAGAAATAAATTATATTGTCATTTTTCTCATATACCTATTTTAATCTTTTGGTTTTTTTTTAATTTCTTGTCTTCAAATTTAACTCGATATTTTCTTTTGACCCATGTCCCTATTCAGACTTCATCTCTTTCCCTATGCCTAATCTATTGTTTAACTAATTGATGTATGTCTTAAAATCAGTTACAATATTTTTTATTATATATTCATCAAGAATTTATATTATTTCTTAAAGTATTTTATACTTCTATCCTGACCTCCATAATCTTTCATATTTTTTTTTCTGGATATCTCCATTACTTGGATTCTCTCTGTAGGTCTCTTTCTATTGTCTGTTGCTTCTTTTGCTTTTCAGTGATATGTCATTGCTTCCTGAAATGTCTTGTTATTTTTAATTGCACACCAGCAAATGTACATAAAATATTACACAGCTAATTTAATATTGACTGTTTTCTTTCATAAGAGAGAACTTACATCTGCCTCTGATAAGTGACTATGCTAGGGAAACCAGCACTCTCAGCACACCTTAATTCCATCAGCTCGACATGATGTAAACCTGAGTCAGTCCTTTTGAAAGTCCATCTATTTCTATTTATCTCCACTTCAAAAGGTTTAGCCTTTTAGTATTTTTATCCAAAGACTGGGTCTGGTCACCAAGGCTATCCCTGCTTGGAAATCTCTCAACACCAAATTTTTATTTCCTAAAGTCCCTTGACTTTGCCTAGTCAATTGAAAAAAAAAAAAATTGTGTGCTTCAGGCCTGAAAAGTTAACTTGAAACAATTTAAGAGGATTTTTCTGATTCTTTCAGGAAAGTTCCTAAATTCTCTACAACATGCTATACCTATTTTCATACTCTTAAATTTTTCCATGTGAAGTGGGTAAAAATACACAGATTTTACATAAAAAAATAAACATTAATGACATTGGATTCACATAGCTGATTTCATGCTATTTAAAAGGTAAAGCTACCTAATCTGTATAGTTGATCAAAGAGACTATAGTGGCTCCTTAGGTCCAATTGTTGGAAAATGAGACACCTAGAATTTATTTCTATTATGTCCTTCACAAGATTGCCAGTGACAAAATAACTTTAAATATGTAAGAAATCCTAAAAAATAAAAATAAGTAAACAAATATAAACTCCCTCTTACCAAACAAGGATTCTTACTTATTCTAGTTTCTTTTTAATAATAAAACCTCAAGGATAAAAATACTGTTCTAAGAAAGTTCAATTTAAACATTGAGTGACTTAAGACTTTTGTAGATTTGATTATTTTAATATTACCCACACAATCTCTTTTCATATCATTTATATAAGGATTGTATGACCCATAAGAAAATTACGTATTTTCAGGTGTTCCATAAGCAACCCTATCAATCAAATTTGAAAGTAGACCCGCTGTTCACCAAGATATTCAGGCATCCCTTGGGTGATATATGCACAACAAGCACATAAATCGGATTCTGATTTCCAAATACATTGTTGTCAATGTGTAGTTAGGAAAAAGCAGAACTGGTTATCAGATCCAAATGAGGAAGACACCTCAATTCCTCTAGTCCATTTCATTATTCACACATTTCACTGGGCAACTGCCATACTTGATTAACCATGTAAGCTTCTTTCCATTAGAGGGGACTTTACAATTCTGCTGATACTGTGGAAAATTTGCTGATGGTAGCTGCTGTAATATCACAAGGAGGAGGAGATCTGGCGGGAGTGTTGTGGCTATATTTGAATTACTGCAAGATTTACCAAAGCTTATATTCTCTATTATTAGCATTATCAAGTTATAATGGAGAAAGTCATTACTCTACCTTCTACACTATAGTTTGGATCATGGTATTGATCTGCCAAACCTAACAAAATAGTACTTTTATAAATCAAGTATAGTCTATAAAATGACATCAATTATTGAATTATAGATGTCGTAAAATACCATTTAAAACTAGGATCAGAGAATTAAAGGGAATAAAAGGGACTTAGAACCAATATGTTTGCACAGAGAATGGATATGCCAGGTATTTAATATTATATTATTTTAATTAATTCTTATAACCACCACGTAAAGTAGACATAATACCCATGTTATAAATGAATATCTTGAAGCTTACAACAGTTAAGTGACGTGACAGAAATTATAGGTAATTAGTGGCAAACCCAATATTTTAACTCAGGTCTGGATGACTCAAAGCTGTGAAGGTTTCCATTTCAAAGAGCTCTGCTTCACTGAATGATCTGTTTCAGCACTGATATAAATAATCCATGTATCACACATTTTCAAATTATTAGCATTCAGTAGAATATGAATATACTGATTACTCCAAATGCATACTGATAATTCAATAGGCAATTTAGGATTTTACAGAACCTCAGGTTCATCTTTTTAAACAGAAATAATTAAGGCTCATACATACATGTAGGACAATTCTGACAAAGCTTTCTAATTGTGTGGATTCTATTTAATAGGATCCTGCTTTACCTAGAAACGAATATCAGTACAACCCTCATTCTGAACATTACAAAAGCTCCATGGTTATTGGTGCAAAGTGTTGAGGCAGTGACCCATAGTCCAAAGAAGAAATGTCATGGAAACAATGCAACTGATTGCCCAGAAAGTATTTACAATTCCCTGTTACTCCTACAAGGGCCCAATCATACTGAGAACCAGTGGATGTGGGATACTCTCTGGGCTGATAGCCTTGAACATGGGAGTTGAAGTCGCACATGTGGTTTTGTTCAACATTAGTGTGGACAATATTTTTTAATATTGTTAATTTTCCTGGTTTTGTAATGGTACATACAGGAAAGATAAAATGATTTTAAAATACTTTCCTTCAATTTAAATAACGACAAAATTGCTGCTGTATCTATTAACCAACAAAGTGGTCTTTTAGTGAGACTGAAAAGCAGATCTTACACTCTGTTTTCAACAAAGGAGTACTAGTGTCTCTGTGTGCTGGCCAGGACTTTGGCCAATTTATATCAGCTCCTGCCTGACAGGTGCTGCCATTACCCATTACAATATTAGCTCTGTCCCTGGCATATTTAAGGGGGGGAGTTTCTAGCTGTTTTTCTATGGGTTTTTATATTTATTCACATAATGCTAAGAGTTTATTATATAGGATTCTGTGATGTGAACACTGAATGAAAATAAAATTAATAATTGGGGCAAATTTCAAGTTAAATGATAGAAGAAAATTCATCCTGCATTTAAAAAATTTTGATTAGCCCCATGGCTTATCTAGAATCATACTCATATTCCTTTCCCCCAGCACAATATTATACAGATATGCTTAGGCCACTGACTACTTCTTACCAAAAAAAGAAGAAGAAAATGTAAAGAAAGAAAGAAAAAGAAAAGAAAGGAAGGAAGGAAGGAAAGAATGAAGGAAAGAAACAGAGTAAGAAAGGATAGTTATAGAGTTCCATAGACTCTGTATAGGTAATTTATATCCTGTTCATGCTTCTGGCCAGTACTACAGACATCTGAAAACACCACATAGGAAGCTTTATTGTAAACACAGTCAGTTCTGCAATAAAGCCTCATACATATGTTCCCAGAAATCACTGCACTATGCAAAAATCAAGTCATAAAAATCAACCATGGAGATTTATGGGGAAAAACTGGTTATGCCACAGCACTCAAAAACTTCATCAGTGAGACATTTAAAAAAATAGAAACCAAAAAAAAAAGTAGTGAAATTTTTACAAATGTTAAATGATTAAGAAATATGTAAGTACTACAATACTACAATTAATATGGTATTTTCTCTATAAAAAGAGCCTGCTATCATGACATGGTAGAAGAAGGTAGAAGAAAGGTTATCTGAGATCAGGCAGAGTTGTAACAACAGATGTGGATCAGTGTGGCTCATGGCATGCGTGCTGAACAAAGGTTACGGACAGATCTTAGAGGTGTGTGCGTGTATGTGGTTTGTGTATCCTACCAGGCTCACTTCAGGAAACTGGGGACAGTTTCCTATATCATTTAGTGTTTCTCAGGGACAAAACTGCCATAAGAAAATGTGAAATTAACATTTCACCCAAATTGTTCCCAGTACATCAACCACATTGGAATAGATTTTCAAAACAAATGTTAAAGAAGAACTGACTATACTGAGAATTGGTTAACTAACCCATACTCTGATTAGGACTGAGAAATAGAGAAATATACCAATAAATCTGCACAGAGAACTCTCATACTGTCAGCAATTTACTTTAAATTCCCTCAGTATAGGTAAAGTGACAAGTACGTACAAATTCATTTTCATTTACACACAGCTGGTATTACTAATCTGAAATTTTTCAATCAGGAAAAGCTATTCAGGAATGGTTGGTTTTTATTTGAAATACTTATATCCTAAACTATATTTGCAGATGGTTACTGCTTCAAATACCTTTATCACTGATCAAGTTCCCTACAGAGGCTTTGCTGATTGACATAATAGGTATTAGAGACGGTGTTCACTGGTAGAACATGTAGAAGATGCGAGGTAGCATGAAACGTATAGATACTTCCTTATGTGCATGAAGATGGTATAAGAATCAAACATGTTAAGTAGGCTAGACTGTAAGATAGCCTGCAAAGTTTAGTAATCTGATCCTGTGTCTAGAAAGTTACAGGCAGATTTTATCACCTCACTCAAACATGAAATTTAGCTACAATACTTTTGCATGTGCCCTGATGAGGCTTTAAAGAAAGATACTATCAAAAAGGACTAAACAATGAGAAACCTGAGGCTTCATATAACTGTGTGTGTTCTAGCTGTTTATTTTTTGTATGAGGTAGAATGAATTTGAGATTTGCCTTCATTTCTATTTTGAAGTAAGTTTTTGGGAGAACTTCCTAAACTTCTAACCATCTGTAACTATGGGAGATTCATCTATATCCTAAAAATCATCCAATAATTGCAAATGACCAAACTGACCCAGAGAAGTTCACAGAAATTCTCATGATTCACCTGTTTTCCAACTACAGTATTCTCCATTGATCCAAAAATATTTGTCTTAATTTTTTTCCAAAATTACTTCATAAATAAACTGGATAATAATGTAAAATTCATATATACCATCTATTACCTGATATATACACATATATATATCAATTTCTATATATATGTACATATATACACACATATATCTTCATAAGCAGAAAATTTTATTCATAGTTTTATTTTCAAGACTGTCATAGCCTTTCCAAGCCCTTTTGTATCCACAACATCATTTTATCACTTTAGAGAAGCTTTGAGATAGGAATCACCTTTATTTTAAGTATGAGGAAACCACGGAAGCACCAGAAAGTCAAAAAGAGTTGCTTAATGTAACTTAATTAGCCTGAGGCAGAATCAGAACCATTCACTGCTCATCCAGTTAGGGCCCAGCCACAAATAACACTCATGTTTCTGATGCAGCCTTAGAACCTGGGTTCACCCAGTAAATATTTTACTTCAAGACAGTAAGTTAGGATTTGTGGAGTTTCGATTTTTGTTTTAACATTATGCTTTTGTTTTTGTTTGGTGGAGATCAGGATCCATTACTACTACTTAAATGACCAAGAAAAGTTAATCCTCAAATGACCAACTCAGATCAGAAATACAAGGCATAGATGAACCCATCACGTAACCACAAGATTGGTTTTCTAACCCCCCTGGAGACTCTCTTAATGGAACCCTTCTTTTCATATTCTTACCACAGTGCGTAGTCATTTAGCCCAAGCTGTAGTGAAATGGAAAAGTGAATTTTCAGCCCTGATTCTATCTCTCTCACACAGTCACACGTTTATTCCCAGGGAATAATCTACCCCCTGGGAGTCTCCAGCTGATTGTAAAGTGATTTTCTCACACTGAGTTTTCTGTAAATCCAATACAAAGCCCTAAATTTACCAGTTACTGTAAGAATACAAATGGCACCTGTGGAACCACATTCCCTCCTTTGAACTGTGTAGGAATTAACTATAGTTAGTAGATCCAAAATTATAACTGTCCAGGGCAGGTAAAATACGAGAATGAGTGAAATGACATTTTTGCAACAGTGCCTAAGGCTGAGTTGAAGACACTCTTGGGGATAAAGTTCTCACTCATTCATGCACATACACAGTAAATTACCCTAGAAGTAAATTACAACAAAGTGTTGTACAATGGTAAAATTATTGATGTAGTTTAGCTTTTACCCTGAGTTAGATGTGGAAGATCAATTGTTAATATTGTCTTCATCATTTCTAACAGTGCCCAGAGGCACATGAGCAACGACATGGTATGTAGACAGAAGCATAAATAAAGGAAAACAAATCCAGGAAGATGGTTCTCTATGCAAACTTGTTTTTCCTTTAGAATTTACCCGTTGTCCTCACGGAATTGCTATGAACTTTCATTTGGACAGCAAGGACGTTGTATTAGAGAATTCTCTTTCAAGAAATATTAAATATTTTAAAACCAAATCGTTTTTTAAAAATACAGCACTCTGAAGAGTCATCTTTTCCTAGCAACAGTGATTTGAATAAAAACAACAAGAGAGCCTACTAAATGTGTTTCCCAAATGTTACATATTGGGTAAAGAAATGAGAATTAAATGCACCCAGAACCATCTCGCCCATGTTCTTCTCTGCTCCTTTCATTTTTTGTTGTTAACCATTTGTGAAAACCTCACAAAATGTTCAATAAAGATTCATTTATTTTGGTTATATACATTTCACTATTTATTAATCCATTCTGAATTCCAAAAAGAAAATTAGTGTGAGAGAAAAAAATATGTAAATCAAGGAAAAGTTGGATATCAGGAAATAAAATACACAAACAGACCCCTGAGAAGATGGTGAACCCATGCTCTATTCACACAATTGACTTGCCCTTCCCCTACTTTGGTAGCTTTTAAAAATCAACTCTGATCACTCTGCCTAAATCTAAGGGTGGTGTCAAATATGTAAGTTGCATACTTTGCTGAAGGGCAATGCCCGCAGTAAGAAATATATTCATTTATTCACTCAAGAAAACACATTTATTGAGCACTTAACTATTTACCAGATATTGCTCCAGATGCTAGGTCAGCAATGAGTAAAATAGGCAAGGCCTCTGCTCTCATGGAAATTATATGCCAGTGGGTATATTAAAATTATTTATATTATAGGATTTTTTTAAACAAAGGATATAGAATCCTAAGGGGTAATTAGTGCTAAGAAGAAAAAAATAAAGTGGTATAAGAGCTGGGGGTTGAGAATTTCTGTTTTACATAGGGTCTTCAGAGGAGGCTTTCTTAAGATGGAATGTTTTAGCACAGAGCTAAATGAAATGATGAAGTAAGTCAAAATGATAGTTCTGTAAAGAATTATTTAAAGATCCCCTCATTACTCCAAAAATAACATATGGGAAAGCAGTCTACTATCCAAGAGTTAACATTTGACTAGCTCACTAGGGTTTCTACTATTCTGATGCTGAGTGTCTTTCTTTTTAAAGTCAAAATATATCATTTTAATATATTCCTGAAAGTAAGCAGAGCAAGGGGCAGCTCCCAGTCTGTATCACTGTAACCAGCTCAGCATCTTCCAAATAATTAAAATACAGATAAATCACACCCACTGCAGTCACTTACACCCTTCAGGCATTTGTTAGAAGCAAAATGAATTCACATTAAATGAATCAGAGGTATCTGTAAAGTCACTGATTTGATACAATCAAGAATATGGATCTCATAAGATAGCAAGTGACTTTATACTTATTGGACCTAATTGATTCCATTTATAATGATAGTAAACCAAATCTATTCTCACTGAAGGAATAATTTTTGAGCTTAATTGGTAATAAAATGACAACTTCATATAGTTAAATGTTCTTAAACTGTATTATTCCCTCTAATGAATATATTCATAACAGAAAAAGAGAACCTTGGAAATATTCACTGTAACATAAATCTGCTAATCTTTGAGTGTTTAACATCATATTCCTTGTCATTTTATTACTAAATCTTTTAAATTTTGAACAACTGTAATCCATAATCATCTTAATATTACATCAAAATCACAATGTAAAATTTGTGGTAGCATAATGATTTCCATGGTTACATTCAAACCTGTCATAAACACTGAAAGACAATAGTATTAAAAGGTAGTTGGACCCACATGTAAAATTCTTCAGTAATTAGAAATAACAAGGAAACTAAAGGAAATTGTGGAAAAGCAAAGAGCATTTTTATAAAAGCAAACCTATCTTGTATCATTTTATGTTGGCTTTATTTTGGTTTAAACCTTTGACTGAAAATAAGTTTCTATTAGCTCATGGCATTACAAACCTTAGGCAATGTTTCATTAGCACAGAATATCTTAAAGAATAGGCAGTGTGAAGAACAATGGATAAACAGACCTGACACCAATGTGAGCTGGATAAAAACAAGATCACTTGGAAGTAGAATGCTTGTGCACATGAAGTAAATAAATTATTCTTTAAGGAGATGAGAGAATTAAATATTTCAAAAGTATTTATTCTTGGGATTCTACTGCTAAAGAACATTTAATTCTCTTCTATGGACTATTTTGATACATTTATATTTTTCAATTAAATAAAACCTTAATTTGAAAATTCATTATTCATCAAAATTTTTGCCTTAAAACACGTTACTGATTTGCTCTTTTCTAATAATTGCTGTTGAATTTAAGTTTTCAGAGAGGTTTTTGGGGTTCAGATTTTTTTTTGGCCATAATTTTGTCTTTATTTTTTATTTATTAAGCAACATCTATGGCAATAGTTCTGTTGACTACAACTTTTTTGTGGAGGGTAGGGAGGGAGGACATAAACTTTGGGTATTTTATAGGCAACTTATTTTAACAATTTTTAAAATGTTCCAATTTTCAACTCATCATGTTTATGTTAGGATCATTAAAAAAATCAGAAGACTGCCAATTTTATCTTTACTTCCTAATGGATATATATTTGGTAGCCTAGTTCTAAAGTGGAATATGCCACACAAGTGAAATGACCCATGGGGTGAAATCACTACTAAGAGAAACATGACATCTAAGAGGCATATTTTACAACTGCAATTTATAAAGAACCTCAAAACCACACAATATGTTCCTCTCAAATGTGTAAGAGATGTACCTGGTGTACAATAGTAAACTTCAAAATAGCTAAAGAGCTTCAATTATTAGCCTGCCATTGTTCTATTCCTCCACATCTTAAAACCTTGCTCTTCACAGTGTAGTTCAAGAAGCAGCAGCACAGACATACTACCTGGGACCTTGCTATACTTGAAGAAGCTCAGTCCCTACTCAAGACTTTGATTCACAGTCCACATTTTCACAAGATCTCTAGGTGATTTTCAGGCATATTAAATTTTGAAAAGCATTAGATCTTCTCTGGAATCTTTATTAGAAATAAGCAACATATATTGCTTACATAGCCTATTACCATGATAATTTATTTCTGTCTTAATGGATTAAATAACACAAACCAATGTTTCAAAGTCTATAAGTTGTCTGACTCCCTTACCTGTTGGTTCTCTAGGGCACTGAGTTTGCAAAAGCAGTTCCATAAGAGCCACCAGGTCTGTTACCTCTGACAGCATTCTGATGCCTCTGATGATGGCATCAAAAGATAGGATTAAATGGGTAAAACATCTAGGGTTTCTAAAGAGAAAAGATCTCCAAATTTAGTAAATATTTTGGATTATTTTAAGCGTTTTTAAAGTAACTATATTAAATATAAACCTGTGCTATAATAAAAGCATGGTCAATAATTTTCAAAACATACTGGCATAATTTTGAATTACTGATAATTATAAATTTATTTAGTACTTATCATACACCACAGTTGTAAGCAATTTTTTTTTTTTTGGCAGTGCTGAGTCTTCATTGATGCATGCAGGCTTTCTCTAGCTGTGGCGAGCAGGGGCTACTCTTCGTTGCAGTGCACCGGCTTCTCAGTGCAGTGGCTTCTCTTGTTGTGGAGCACTGGCTCTAGGCACCTGGGCTTCAGTAATTGCAGCACACAGACTCAGTAGTTGTGGCACACAGGTTCTAGAGCACATGAGCTTTAGTAGCTGCAGCATGTGGGCTCAGTAGTTGGGGTGCACAGGCTCTAGGGCACACAGGCTTCAGTAGTTGTAGCTCACGGGCTTAGTTCGCTCTGTGGCTTGTGTCCCCTGCATTGGCAGATGGATTCTTAACCACCGCACCACCAGGGAAGTCCTATAAGCATTTTTACATGCATTTAATTCTTACAGGTATCTGATGATGAAGGTACATTTTTGTCTTTTTTTAAATAAAGGTGACTGAGAACAGATGCTAAGAAATATTAAGCGGTTTTGCCAAAGTGATAACAGCTAGAAAATAATGGATGATCCAGCAATTCCACTCCTCAGAGCAATTCCACTCCTCCCAAGAGAAATGAAGACACATGTTCACACAAAAATTAGTACGTAAATGTTTACAACAGCATTATTTCTAATAGATAAAAGATAGAAACAATCCATTCATTAATGGATCAAATGTTCATTAAATGGATGACTGGATAAACAAAATATGATATATCCATACAACGGAATATTACTCAGCCATAAAAGGGATGAAGCACTGATACAGCCTAAGACATGGATGAACCTTGAAAACATTATGCTAAGTGAAGGAAGCCAGTCACAAAAGACCACATATTATATGATTCCATTTATATGAAAGTTCAGAATAAGGAAATCTATAGATACAGAAGTAGATTAGTGGTTGCTTAGGGCTCAAGGGATATAGGGATAGATGACAGCTAAAAAGTACTAGTTTTCAAAGTGATGAAAATGCTCTAAGACAATCTGTGAATAAGATAAAAAAAAAAACCACTGAATTGCACACTTTAAATGGATTAACTGCATAGTATGTGAACTGTATCTGTATAAAATTGTTTAAAAAAAAAACCATTATTCACAACCAAAAATAAATACATAAATAAATAAATAATGGACAAGGATTCAAACCAGGCAACTTACCTCCAAGTCAGAATAATATGAAATTTAAAGAGTTTTAAAATCTTAGAAAAGTTATGTAACATGAAATTTCAATTTTATCTCATTCAGTAAATTCACTTTTGTGTGAGTTGCTCATTTGAGTTCAGGAAGTTTCTAAAGGACAGGAGAAGTCCCTGGACCAGATATAGGAAGGATGTTACCAAGATCAACAAGTGTGGAATGATAGAGGTGAGCAGAAGATAAAAAGCAGTGGCTCAGTCACAGCTGGATGGAGCTGAGGTCAGAGGATGGGAGAAGGAAACCCAGGATGGAAGGTGTAGGGTTTGTGAAGTCCTGTGGCTCAAGAGCCAAAATTATGAATTCTAGGCATTCAGTACATGCCATTTTCCTTTTACGTAAGCCCCAGAGTTTACATGGGAGATGGTGGCTACATCGGGGCCTGGATCAGGCCAAAGAGTTTTGGATTTACTTTGAAGTTAATTAACCTAATCATTCTAAGTATTTTCTTTGGAACAAAAGATTTTTGGCTCTCAGTGCTGGCTCAGTTCTAGCTCAGCCTTGAAACTAAAGGATGGTTCCAATTTGAAAAGCTCTTACAGACAGGTCAAGTCTCAACTTTAACTATGTAATATCACTTTTCATATAAAAATTTACAATTGCTTTCTTAACACTCCAGTTTTCATCCAAGAGCCCCTTGCTACTAACCAGCGAGTCTAAACCCTCCTTCCTCCTTGCTGTCAATTTTTTGAGTTAATAGCTAGCCTCCAGAATTCCTCTGTTACCTAATGCTTCATTTTCTTATTAGAAGGCATTATGAATCAGGCAATTTACATTTACTAAATCCTTACTCTGCACCCAGCACAAGGCTAAGTCTTTTACATTCATGATTTGCAACATTCATAGAACATCATCCCTATCTTTCAGATGACAGAATCAAGGCTTAGAGTAATATCTTATCTCACTTACAAAGAAGGGAGTAAAATCAAGAAACAAACTGACTCCAAAGGTCTTTGCCTTTTCACCATGCTATGTTACTTCCACTACATGACAGTATGAATTTCTCTCTCTTTTTCTATTAGATGACACCATCTTTTTGCCACTCACTTTTCTTATCAACAATTCATTAACTGTGTAAAATCATGCACTTCAGAATAATAACTTTTATCTCTAAAGCAAACAACTCCACACATGGATCTTCAAAGAATTGCTCTTTATTTATTCCCTGAAAATTACAAAACATATTTGGATTGCCACTCTCAGTACAGCTAAAGTAGCAGGGATCAATTTACCCTCCAACCTGGTACAGCCAAAAGCAAACAAACACAATATATAAAATAATGGTTTTTAAGGCACTGAACATCAGTAACCAAAAGATACTGATCCTGGCAAGATGTAAAATGTATTAGTTTCCTTTTGCTACTGTAATAAATTACTGAAAACTTAATGACTTAAAAGAATTAAAAATTCTCTTGCAGTTCTGGAGGTCAGTCTCACTGGAATGAAGTGAAGGTGCTTGCCAGGACTGATTCTCCCTGGAGGTTCTGAGTGGAGAACCATTTTCTCACCCTTTTTAGCTTCTGGGGTCCCCTGAACTCCTTTGCCTGTGCCCACAACTGCATCTTCAAAGTGCATCACTTGCTTCTCTACTTCCAGCATCACGTAACCTTCTCCTCTGACTCTGACGCTTCTTTCATTCCTCTTCTAACCAGCATAGTGACTACACTGGGCCCACCTGGATAACGTAAGCCAGGCTCCCCACTGCAAGACTGACTGTTAATTATACCTGCAAAGTCTTATTTCCTATATAAGGTAACACTCACAGGTTCTGAGGTTAAAAGGTAGACATCCTGCAGGACTATTATTCAGCCTGCCACAGAAAATCAATGAAGTAAGCCCTAAGATTGTCCAAGATATTTCTTTAAAAGAATGAAAGGAGGGAGACAAGGTGGAGGTTTACAGTCTTCTTGAATTGAGGAGACAGAGCTGTGGGTCCACAAAGATCAACACAGCTAGAATTACAGAACAAACTATGAGACAGGCCAGGGTTTTATTTTACTTTGGGTTTTTGTTTGTTTGCTTGCTTGGGGTGGGGGGTGGGGAGATTGGAAGGAGACAGGCATGGAACTATACTGTCCTAAGATTTATATGCTGTTTGAGAAGTAGTATATCACTTGACAGTAGACTGTGATAAGTTTATATTAGAAATCCTAAAACAATCACATAAATAAGTACAAAAGAGTTATGCAAACATCTGAATTTTTTTAAAAATAACATTTCCACTAGTATCAAAAACCATGAAGTATAGGTCTAAACCTGACTAAAGATGTGCAAAACTGATAAACTGAAAATGAGAATGTATTATAGCAATAAGGACCCAAATGAAAGGCAAAATTTAGTTCAGAAGATTTAATATTGTTAAGATATCAATTTTCCCCAATGATCTATAGATCTGATATAATCCAATCAAAATCACTGCAGGGTTTTTTTCATAAAAATTGACAAACTGATTCTAATATTCACATCAAAATGCAAAGAACCTAGAATAGCTAAAAACAGAGAAAAATTTGGAGAACATTACGTGATCTCAGTAATTATTATAAAACTACACTAATTAAGAAGCTGAGGTTTGAGCATAAATATAGATTTTTTAAAAATCAGAATAGAGCTCAGAAATAGATCCACATGTATCTGGACAACTGATTTTTGACAAAGCTGCAAAAGGCAACTTAGTGGAAAATGATAGTTTTTCTACAATTTGGTCCTGGAACAATTTGAAATTGGAACTCCACATACATTTCAAATTTAATCAGAGATTTGATTCATATCTCATAGTGTATATAAAACCCAACTCAGAATGGATCATAGATCTAAATGTAAAACCTCAAACTACAGAGCATCCAGAAAACATATAAGAAAATCTTTGTGAACTGGAATTAAACAAAAATGTTTCAATATGACCCATAAAATCATTGAGGACATAAAAAATACTTACCTACTACCTTACAACTCTGTAAACATAAGAGAGAAACTTCAAGAGTGAGTCAAAAACCTCAGTATGAGCCTTGAGTGAAATTTTGATAGTACTGTCCAAACAAATAGGGAAAAACTAGCCTCTTATAAGCAACACCCCTACAATATTGTCCAATGTGATTTTATGCCCTTTGACTCAAATCCATATCTCCTATTTATACTGATTGATTTATAGGACTAAACACAAGTTTTTAATACTAGGTATACACAGTACTTAATAGTAGGTATGCAATCATAACATTCTGATTGTGTTCAGAATGATAATGTCTATAGCTGTAAACTAGAAAATTGGACTAACTCTTCAAAGAAATCTATGAGTTGTATACAATACAAAGAAAGATGGTTAACAGAGAATACGAACAATGTAAGCCTTCAAGTATCTGGGTGTAATTCTCCATAATTCAATTTTCTTACTGTGAGAAAAGAGCATTTCAAATAATGAATAAAGTTAAGGTCTAGCAGAGCTGCAATGGCCTCAGTGGATATGTAGTGTTGGAAAAAAAAAAAAACTTTAATCTTTTGATCCACTGAGAATCAGACTGTTTATTACTGCAGTACAATCTAGCCCATCCTTGCTGATGGTGGTGGGGAGCACAGGAAAAGAGGAACTCTGAATGAAGTCTTAGCCTTAGTACAAAGTGACTAAAAGGAGTGGGCAGAAATGTTCTCTTCTTTGATCTGAGAACTGGTTACATGAGTGTGTTCAGTTTTTGAAAAGGCATTGATCTGTATACCTATAGGTACTTTTCTATATCTGCATATAGAGGTAATACATCCATACATAAAATCTTCCATTCTAAAAGATTTTCTTTTTTTGAGATAGGTGGAACAGTTTGAACTCACTTACTGTTTTGTGGAAGTTGGATAAATTCACTAAAGAAACAGGCATGACAGGAGCAGGAGGCATTCCAGATGATGTGAAAGCCACTAACAGAATTATCTGGAGACAGAACGAATGGATGTTGAGAAGCCAATGAGAAAGGGATTATGGCAATGTAGTTTTGTACTAATCAAAGAAAAGATTTTTTTTTTGTGGCAAAAGAAAGGATTTTGTAAATCCCAGAAGGCATGCTGACAATAGAAGCGATTAAATGTGACATGACAGAGAGGAATGAATGTATTTTGTTCCAAAATGTTAGACCTCAGGCAGCATTTAGATAGTCCTGAAGCACAGAGTGACAGAAAAGTGAGGCAGAGAGTACATTTCTGCAAAAACCTGTCTTCATTGCAGACAGTTGGGATAGACACATCCTATCCAGAATACTGACAATGGTCATAATCCTGGGCCAGGAGAAAGACCAGGCAGCATAGACTTAAGGTTCATTTTATTTCTTTCATATTCAAATAATAAACCTAATACTAAGTCTTTATCTTTTAAGTATAATTTTCTGAATGACCTTTAACATTTGTTTTCTAAAACTTCGTAGATTTTGTTTTTGCCAAAACTTCCATTTCATATAATGAATTAATAATATCTTCTGCTCTTAGTGGATTCTGAAAAAAATGCCTAAAAGATCTAAAGTGACCACATTTTTCTAAGTTCAGTAATTTTGAAAATCAAACTCTTGATCATCAAAAACTAACAGAATATAGTTGTAGAAGAGTTAGGCACACAAACTTTGTAAGTTCATAGTTAATCTGTATATTTAAAACATATCCACAATAACTGATTTATTATAAGTTGATCTGTGTTTGTTATTCCATTTTGGACAAAGCAAAACATGAAACTAGTGCTTGCATGGTTAACCATAATTGAACACTGAAGCCAAATCATAGAATGTCTGAGCAGGCATAAGCCACCGGGAAATCCAGGGGGCAAACTATAAGTAGGACATAGGTCAACAGGTACTGGGCACCAAGAAGACAGAAAGAAGAAAAGGAAATACAAATCTGGAGAAAGAGAGAGATTAACGTATGAGACATTACTGGCCTGAAGGTAGAAGAGCAGTGAACAAGAGAGATGTCAAGTTACATAAATGGGAGGAACCAGGACAGTGCTTGGGAATGACCTGAAATCGAACCACAGGTTATAAATGTGGAGTTGTTAAACCATTCTTTTCATAGATAAGAGTTGACTCAAGAAATAGGAGGCAAGGCAAGGGAGTCCTACAGATGGAAATCAAGTGATGTCAACTATTAGGGAAATAACTGCTGAAGCTGAGAACCAGGGTGGGACTGACAGCTGATTGATTATTTGTGAAATCCCTTCTGTTCCCATTTGAAAGTATGGGCAATATCAAAATAGAGCTGTTGATACTTGAAAGACTGTAACACCTGTGTCTACTCTCTGGTTCTCAGGGATATTTAAAAGCATTCTGATGGTCTGCTAGAGCAGTGAGCCTCAAACTTTAATGTGCCTATGAATCACCTGAGGATCTTGATAAAAGTCAGGTGCTGATTCAGTAGGTCTAGATGGAACCTAAGGTCTGCATTTCTAAGATGCTCCCATAAAATGCCCTTGGTGCTGTTCCTTGGCCTACCTTAGAGTAACAAGGTGCTGGAAGACCTTGAAGACTTTAAAACAAAACTGAACAAAACAAAGCAAGCCTGAAAATTGAAGCATAGAGGAGACGGATCAAGATGACAGAGTAGGAGTACGTGCGCTCACTCCCTCTTGCAAGAGCACCAGAATTACAACTAACTGCTGAACAATCATCGACAGAAAGACACTGGAACTCACCAAAAATGACACCCCACATCCAGAGACAAAAGGAGAAGCCGCAGTGAGACGGTAGGAGGGGCGTAATCGCTTTACAATCAAATCCCACAAATGCTGGGTGGGTTACTCACAAGCTGGAGAACAGTTATTCTGCAAAAGTCCACCTACTGAAGTGAAGGTTCTGAGCCTCACGTCAGGCTTCCCAACCTGGGAGTCCAGAAACAGGTGGGAGTAATCCCTAGAGAATCAGACTTTGAAAGCCAGCGGGATTTGACTGCAGGACCTCCACAGGACTGGGGGAAACAAACTCCACTTTTGGAGGGCACACAAAAAAGTGTGCTCACCAGGACCCAGGCGGAAGGAGCAGTGACCCCATAGGAGATTGAATCAGACCCACCTGCTGGTGTTGGAGGGTTGCCGGCAGAGGTGGGGGGTGGCTGTGGCTCACTGAGACAGGGGCACTGGTGGCAGAGGTTCTGGGAAGTGCTCTTTGGCATGAGCCCTCCCAGAGTCTGTCAATAGCCTCACTAAAGAGCCAATAAGCTCCACTGCTAGGTAGCCTCAGGCCAAATATCAAACAAGGTGGGAACACAGCCCCACCCATTGGCAGACAAGCAGATTAAAGTTTTACTGATCTCCGCCCACCAAATCAGATTAAAGTCTTATTGAGCTCCGCCTAACCAGCCCTACCCAGCATCAGTACCTCCCATCAGGAAGCATGTTCCAGCCTCCTAGATAGCTTCCTCCACAAGAGGGCAAACAACAGTATCAAGCAATATCAACAGTATTTCCTTCTGTGGAACTGAAAACCACAGCCACAGAAAGATACATACAATGGAAAAGCAGAGGACTTTGTACCAGATGAAGGGACAGGATAAAGCCCCAGAAAAACAACTAAGTGAAGAGGAGATAGGCACGCTTCCAGAAAAAGAATTCAGAATAATGATAGTGAAGATGATCCAGGACTTTGAAAAAAGACTGGAGGCAAAGATCAAAAAGTTTACCAAAGACCTAGAAGAATTAAAGAACAAACAAACAGAGATATGCAACACAATAACTGAAACAAGAAATACACTAGAAGGAACCAATAGCAGGTTAACTGAAGCAGAAGAGCGAGTAAGTGACCTGGAAGACAGAATGGTGATAATCACTGATGTGGAAAAGAATAAGGAAAAAAGAATGAAAAGAACTGAAGACAGCCTAAGAGACCTCTGGGACAATGTTAAACGCACCAACATTCGCATTATAGGGGTCCCAGAAGGAGACGAGAGAGAGAAAGGACCCGAGAAGATATTGGAAGAGATTATAGTTGAAAACATCCCTAACATGGGAAAGGAAATAGCTACCCAAGTCCAGGAAGTGCAGAGAGTCCCAGGCAGGATAAATCCAACGAGAAACACACCAAGACATACAGTACTCAAATTGACAAAAATTAAAGACAGAGAAAAGGTATTAAAAGCAACAAGGGAAAAACAACAAATAACATACAAGGGAATTCCCATAAGGGTAACAGCTGATTTCTCAGCAGAAACTCTGCAAGCCAGAAGGGAGTGGCATGATATACTTCAAGTGATGAAAGAGAAGAACCTACAACCAAGAATACTCTACCCAGTAAGGATCTCATTCAGATTCGATGGAGAAATCAAAAGCTTTACAGACAAGCAACAGCTAAGAGAATTCAGCACCACCAAACCAGCCTTACAACAAATGCTAAAGGAACTTCTCTAAGTGCGAAACATAAGAGAAGAAAAGGACCTACAAAAACAACAACAAGACAATTAAGAAAATGGTAATAGGATCATACATATCGATAATTACCTTGAATGTAAATGGACTAAATGCACCAACCAGAAGACACAGACTGGCTGAATGGATACAACAACAAGACCCATATATATGCTGTCTCCAAGAGACCCACTTTAGACCTAGGGACACATACAGACTGAAAGTAAGGGGATGGAAAAAGATATTCCATGCAAATGGAAATCAAAAGAAAGCTAGAGTAGTGATACTCATATCAGGTAAAATAGACTTTAAAATAAAAAATGTTACAAGAGACAAGAAAGGACATTACATAAAGATCAAGGGATCCATCCAAGAAGAGACAACAATTATAAATATATATGCACCCAATATAGGACACCTCAATACATAAGGCAAATGCTAACAACTATGAAAGAGGAAATCGACAGTAACACAATCATAGTGGGGGACTTTAACACCTCACTTACACCAATGGACAGATCAGCCAGACAGAAAATTAATAAGGAAACACAAGCTTTAAATGACACAATAAATCAGCTGGACTTAATAGATATCTATAGGACATTACATCCAAAAACAGCAGATTACACATTCTTCTCAAGTGCACATGGAACAGTCTCCAGGATAGATCATATTTTGGGTCATAAATCAAACCTTGGTAAATTCAAGAAAATTGAAATCATATCAAGCATCTTTTCCAACCATAACGCTATGAGATTAGAAATCAATTACAGGAGAAAAACTGTAAAAAAAATAAACACATGGAGGCTAAACAATACGCTACTAAATAATCAACACATCACTGAAGAAATCAAAGAGGAAATCAAAAAATACCTAGAGACAAATGACAATGAAAACACAATGATCCAAAACCTATGGGATGCAGCAAAGGGAGTTCTAACAGGGAAGTTTATAGTAATACAATCCTACCTCAAGAAACAAGAAACATCCCAAATAAACAATCTAAGCTTACACCTAAAGAAACTAGAGAAAGAAGAGCAAACAAAACCCAAAGTTAGTAGATGGAGAGAAATCATAAAGATCAGAGCAGAAGTAAATGAAATAGAGACAAAGAAAACAATAGCAAAAATCAATAAAACTAAAAGCTGGTTCTTTGAGAAGATAAATAAAATCGATAAACCTCTAGCAAGATTCATCAAGAAAAAGAGGGAGGGGACTCAAATCAATAAAATTAGAAAGGAAACAGGAGAAGTTACAACAGACACTGCAGAGATAAAAAGCACCATAAGAGATTACTACAAGCAACTATATGCCAATAAAATGGACAACCTGGATGAAGTGGACAGATTCTTAGGAAGGTATAACCTTCCAAGACTGAATCAGGAAGACAGAGAAAATATGAACAGACCAATCACAAGTCATGAAATTGATACTGTGATTAAAAATCTCCCAACAAACAAAAGTCCAGGACCAGATGGATTCACAAGTGAATTTTATCAAACATTTAGAGAAGAGCTAACACCCATCCTTCTCAAACTCTTCCAAAACATTGCAGAGGAAGGAACAATCCCAAACTCATTTTATGAGGCTACCATCACCCTGATACCAAAAGCAGACAAAGATACTACAAAAAAAGAAAACTACAGACCAATATCACTGATGAAGTTTGATGCAAAAATCCTCAACAAAATACTAGCCAACAGAATCCTACAACACATTAAAAGGATCATACACAATGATCAAGTGGGGTTTATCCCTGGAATGCAAGGATTCTTCAATATACGCAAATCAATCAATGTGATACACCATATTAACAAATTGAAGGATAAAAACCACATGATCCTCTCAATAGATGCAGAAAAAGCTTTTGACCAAATTCAACACCCATTTATGATAAAAACTCTCCAGAAGGTGGGCATAGAGGGAAACTACCTCAACATAATAAAGGCCATATATGACAAACCCATAGCAAACATCATTCTTAATGGTGAAAAACTGGAAGCATACCCTCTAAGATCAGGAACAAGACATGGATGTCCACTCTCGCCACCAATATTCAACATAGTTTTGGAAGTCCTTGTCACAGCCATCAGAGAAGAAAAAGAAATCAAAGGAATCCAAATTGGAAAAGAAGAAGTAAAACTGTCACTGTTCGCAGATGACATGATACTATACATAGAAAATCCTAAAGATGCCACCAGAAAACTACTCGAGCTAATCAATGAATTCAGTAAAGCTGCAGGATACAAAATTAACGCACAGAAATCTCTTGCATTCCTATACACTAACAATGAAAGATCAGAAAGAGAAATTAAGGAAACAATCACATTCACCATTGCAACAAAAAGAATAAAATACCTAGGAATAAACCTAACCAAGGAGGCAAAAGACCTGTACTCAGAAAACTATAAGACACTCATGAAAGAAATCAAAGACAATACAAACAGATGGAGGGACATATCATGTTCTTGGATTGGAAGAATCAACATTGTGAAAATGACTATACTACCCAAAGCAATTTACAGATTCAATGCAATCCCCATCAAATTACCAATGACATTTTTCACAGAACTAGAACAAGACATTTTACAATTTGTATGAAAACGCAAAAGACCCCGAGAAGCCAAAGCAGTCTTGAGAAGGAATGATGGAGTTGGTGGAATCAGGCTTCCTGACTTCAGGCTATACTACAAGGCTACAGTGATCAAGACAGTATGGTACCAGCACAAAAACAGAAATACAGATCAATGGAACAGGATAGAAAGCCCAGAGGTAAACTATGGTCAACTAATCTATGACAAAGGAGGCAAGGATATACAATGGAGAAAAGGCAGCCTCTTTAATAAATGGTGTTGGGAAAATTGGACAGCTACATGTAAAAGAATGAGATTAAAACACTCCCTAACACCATACACAAAAATAAACTCAAAATGGATTAAAGACCTACATGTAAGGCCAGACACTATAAAACTACTAGAGGAAAACATAGGAAGGACACTCTTTGACATAAATAACAGCAAGATCTTTTCTGATCCACCCCCTAGAGTAATGGAAATAAAAACAAAAATAAATAAGTGGGACCTAAGGAAACTTCAAAGCTTCTGCACAGCAAAGGAAACTATAAGCAAGACAAAAAGACAACCCTCAGAATGGGAGAAAATATTTGCAAACAAATCAACAGACAAAGGACTAATCTCCAAAATATATAAACCGTTCATGCAGCTCAATATCAAAAAAACAAGCAACCCAATCAAAAAATGGGCAGAAGATCTAAATAGGCATTTCTGCAAAGATGACATATGGATGGCCAAGAGGCACATGAAAAGCTGCTCAACATCACTAATTATTAGAGAAATTCAAATCAAAACTACAATGAGGTATCACCTCACTCTGGTTAGAATGGGCATCATCAGAAAATCTACACACAGTAAATGCTGGAGCGGGTGTGGAGAAAAGGGAAAGCTTTTGCACTGTTGGTGGGAATGTAAATTGTTATAGCCACTGTGGAGAACAGTATGGATGTTCCTTGAAAAACTAAAAATAGTTACCATATGACCCGGCAATCCCACTGCTGGGCATATACCCAGAGAACACCATAATTCAAAAAGACACATGCACTCCAATGTTCACTGCAGCACAATAGCCAGGACATGGAAGCAACCTAAATGTCCATCAACAGATGAATGGATAAAAAAGATGTGATATATATATACAATGGAATATTACTCAGCTGTAAAAAGCAAGGAAACTGGGACATTTCTAGAGATATGGATCGACTTGGAGACTGTCATACAGAGTGAATTGAGTCAGAAAGAGAAAAACAAATGCCGTATATTAACACATATATACGGACTATAGAAAAATGGTACAAATCAACTGGTTTGCAAGGTGGAAATAGAGACACAGATGTAGAGAACAAACATATGGACACCCAGTGGGGAAAGTGGGGAGGGTTGGGGAGGAATGAATTGGGAGATTGGGATACCAAACTGTATGCTCTAAATATATGCAGTTTATTGTATGTTAACTGTATCTCAATTAAAAAAAATGAAGCAAAAATATGGAAAAAAATCTAATAATAAATGCTTTATTTTTGTCTCCCATTTTTCAAGATATTAGCTTGATGCTGAAATAAGAGGTATTTGATCCAAGACATTTTAACCCTCTCTTTTGGTTGTGCTATTGAGAATTTTGTTAATCAGTGGCATCTTGCAATGAGTCAACAAAACGGAATCTGAGTCAGCAAAATGCATTCTAAGAAGCACCTACACCTTGGATAAGAAGTGTAGCAGTATCGTTAATGAGTACAGGCTTGGACCATGCAGTCCTGGCTCAGTGCTCAATTTACCTTCCATCATCAGTGTGACTTTGGGAAAACTATTTCCTGTCTGAGACTTGTGACCCTCACAGACAAAGGCAGATATTTCTTTCAAATCATATTGTAAATTAGATAATATCCAGTATGTAAAATTACTACCACAATGAATGGCAGGTGATTTTTCATATCTGCTAGTAATTGCTGAGCTCATTTTTGTACACAGGAAAGATGTTTTTGCCTTGAAGGAAAACTACATTTCTCAATAAGGCCTTCCATTTTATGTGGATACTTTCACCCCAGGAAGTCACTTTCTCCATCACTTGGGAAGATAAAATGAAATCAGAAAACTTGAAGTGACCTCCACAACCACATAGAATCCATTCAATGCCAAGAAAATCAGATGGGTTCTTTTCATTCAAGTTTATTTTAGTGTTTATCTCCATATTTATCCACTACCTTTGAAAACAAATTCTGTTTACACCATCAGATTAAACTCAACCACAGCCGTTGTCTTGTCAATGTTATGTAATAATTAAAGCATCTATTTCTTGGGCATTTGCTATGAGAATGGTATTATATTTAACCCTAAGATTTTTAAGACGTATTTCAGAGTCTTATAATGTCTCAGTCATCTTGAGAAAATCTCTCTAGACAATTGTTCTCAAGTTGAATTATTGTGGGTAAGACTTAGTGAAAAAAAGAATGCAAATATATTTGATTAATAAATTTAATTTCCTGTCAAATGTATAAAACTAATATACAACATTGTGCTCAAAACAATGCTACATATTCAGAGACATTTCAGAAACATCTAGAAAGATGGATAATAGCTTGTTCATTTTATAATTAGTTCAGAGGCTGCTATGAAAATCTTTAGTCATTAAATATCTGAAATCTATTTAACATAATTGATATACGTGCATATGTAATACTTCTGATTATAATCGATTCTATAAATAATGCATGCCACTTACAGCACACATCATTTTGATTTGTTTTCAATATTTATCTTAAAATATATATATGGTTTTTATTTCTGTATCTGATTTCTGAAAACCATAGATTAAATATTCAGAGTTTGCTATTTAAACGCTACTTGATTCCCATTTAAATATCAGTCCTCAAAGCATTCAAACTAGAGGTATAATTAATCATCAAAAACCCATTAAAAACAAGGAATTTTAGTTAAAGTTAGTTTTAACATTATTTCACTCTTAAGAAACAGATGATTGGTACAGCCACTATGGAAAACAATTTGGAGGTTCCTTAAAAAACTACACATAGAACTACCATATGACCCAGTAATCCCACTCCTGGGCATATACCCAAAGAAAACCATAATCCCAAAAGAAACGTGTACCATAATGTTTATTGCAGCACTATTTACAATAGCCAGGACATGGAAGCAACCTAAATGCCCATCAACAAATGAATGGATAAAGAAGATGTGGCATATATATACAATGGAATGTTACTCAGCTATAAAAAGGGATGAGATGGAGCTATATGTAATGAGGTGGATAGAACTACAATCTGTCATACAGAGTGAAGTAAGTCAGAAAGAGAAGGACAAATATTGTATGCTAACTCACATATATGGAATCTAAAAATGGTACTGATGAACTCAGTGACAAGAACAAGGATGCAGATACAGAGAATGGACTGGAGAACTCGAGGTATGGGAGGGGGCGGGGGGTGAAGGGGAAACTGAGACGAAGCGAGAGAGTAGCACAGACATATATATACTACCAACTGTAAAATAGTCAGTGGGAAGTTGTTGTATAACAAAGGGAGTCCAACTCAAGGATGGAAGATGCCTTAGAGGACTGGGGTGGGGAGGGTGGGGGGGACTCGAGGGGGGGCAGTCAAGGAAGGGAGGGAATATGGGGATATGTGTATAAAAACAGATGATTGAACCTGGTGTACCCCCCCCCAAAAAAAAGAAACAGATGAATCTATCTTGCAGAAATGTAAGCAGTTTGCTCATTCTAAAGGCCCATAGCATGGAGATTCTTATTTTGCATTTTTATTTTATTTTGGAGTTGTTTTTTGTTTCTGTCTTTTTGTTCATCCAATTTCCTTACCATTAGCTTTAAATCACTCTTACTAATATGTTTTTGGCAGTCCTTTTTAAACAGACTTGAAAATCCCTCAATAAACTAAAGGGCAAAATAAAACCCTGACTAAGGACGTTTTAAAGTCAATATCCTTAGAATTAACTGTCTAAAGCTCTCAGATCTACTTCCCTGTCCTTTCTTCAACTTATCTAAGATTTCCACAATAAAACAAATTGTTCATTAGTAACTCTGAATAGTCTTGCCCTGCTATACTCACTCCCTTTCCTTTCTGTGTTGTGTTTTATAACCCAGGAATTACTTGGGAAGTAATTCAAATGGAATTAGAAATATAATGAATCTAATTATTCATTGTTTCACCAAGTATGTATTCGCTATCCACTGTGCCCCGGCACTTTGCTATATATGATAAACAAGATGTAGTCCCTATGATCAAAGAGCGTAACATATACCACAAGGTTTCCAACCTGATAAGGGCTATGATGGGGTGAAGTATCCACCACTCTGGGTTCAAAGAAGGGGTTTCCTTTCTAGTTTTAGTGGGTTAAGAAAGTCTCCTTAAAGAAAGTGATGTTTAAAACCAGTCCTAAAAGATGACTGGAATTGAAGTGGAGGGATAAAAAAGAGCATTCTAGGCAAAGGACAAAACATAAGCCAAGGTTCAGAGGTGGAAAAGAACACAGTAGGCTCAGGGATCTTGTTTATACTATGCTGAAAAGTCAAGGGTAGGTTTAGAGAGTGAGAGTTCTTACGAACCTTGGAAAGGCAAGCAATATGAAGGGTGTTCCTCATGAAATAAGTTAATGTGTATAAATATCCTAGGATGATACCTGCTACAAAGAAAGTATTTAACAGATGTTTATCATTATGCATGTAGTATTGCTTTGTTAAATTATTATAATTTTGATCACCTACTGTTATGGACCGAGCGGTTATGTCTTCCACTCCCTCAATTCATGTACTGAAATCCTAATCTCCCCCGCACCCCCACCATCATGTGATGGTGTTAGGAGGTAAGGCCTTTGGGAGATGATTAGGTCATAAAGTGAATCAGAGCCCTTATAAAAGAGACCCCAAAGAACTCCCTAGACCCTTCTGCCATGTGAAGACACAGAGTGAAGATGGCCTTCTACGAACCGGAAAGCAGGCCCTCACCAGACACTAAATCTGCTGGGACCTTCATTCTGGACTTCCCAGCCTGCAAAACTATGACAAATATAAGCTACCAAGTACAGTATTTTGTCATAGCAGCTCAGATGGACTAAGACACCTACCTATTAAAAGAAACTGAGTAGAAGAAGGGATGGCATAAATAAATCAGTAACCCACACTTGGAAATATGTGAGTAAAGACAGACATTATGCAATCATTTATCAAAATTAATTTATGGAGACGAATAAATACAAAGATGGAATGTGGCTTTATTAATTAGGAAGAGATGATAATGTGGCCTTTTTGAAACCAGCCACCCCTTACCTTAGGACCAATTTAGGACAATTACGGTTGATGAGTTTATTTTCACTGTATGTTTAAAGAAAAAAAAAAAAAACTACCGTTACTTCTTGAGTGAAATTAAGTTCAAAAGGGGTGATTTAATTTGATACTGCAACCACCAGGTGTTTAATTCAGTCATACCTCATTATAAAACATTTCCCCATCACAGCAATCCAGCTTTACTGCAAGTTCAATCATGTTTCCCAATAGGTATTTTTGCTCCATGTCTCTTTCTCACTGTTCTTATATCAGAAGTAGATAACATGATGGGGCAAAACTCATTTTTGTTTAAATGTTAATGTGTTTTGTTTATCTTCTAAGTATCACTTATGTGATGGATGGCTCTAACTCAATATTATGCACACGCGTACTTTTCGAGAAATTGCATTTTGTATGAGTATAAAAACAGAAAAAATATGTACACAGGCCTTTAAAAATAAACGGAAACTTGAAATCTGCCTCCTTTTGATGGAAAACGAAGCAGTCAGATTCCACGAACAAAATCAGAGAGAATATCTCTGGCTGACTAAAATAAATGTAAACATCCCTATCACCTTTCAGAACACATGCTTCATGTTGAAATAAAGTGTCCCTGTACATTGCCAGGTAGTAGCAATTATTTCTTATACAAAATTGGGTACATAAGGCCAACTTTAACCAGAAGAAAATATAAAACTCTTCAAAAGAAAATGAATTTTCAAGTATTACACTGAGTTCTGTGTACCTACAGTGGTGGCTGATTTGATAAACTACTACTTTTTAGGTTCTTGATTAACAATACAGCATTTTTAAAAAAACACAATTTATCAAGTAATTACTATATACCATATATCATGTCAAGTATCTAATATACACTCCTTTATTTACAACAACTGGATAAGCTATATACACTATTATTCTCATTTTATAAATGAGAGAATTGAGATTTGCTCAAGGTTTCATAGCCATAAAAGAAAGGTTGTCAAGAGAGTGATTTTCTGGACACTAGGTCTTCATTTCCTACCCATCTCCTTTCTCTAGTATAGATAAGTGATACTTTTTGATCTCATGTAAATCACTATGCCAACACATAGTGGCTTCAAAACAAGTCTCCCCATCTATTCCATTCCCACCGGAATCATAACTCCGTATACGGAAATGCTGGGGTTAGCTATTGGCCATGTGTGTGTTTGTGTGTATACATGGCTCTGTCAGGGAATTAAAGGAGGTGGAGAAGTAGAAGAAGAAGCATTTGTTAATTCATAAAGAACAAAGGTCATTTAATGCATTAATGTGCTCAAGCTGCCAAAACAAAATTACATAGGCTGGGTGGCTTAACAGAAATTTTCTCAGGGAAGTTTTCTTTAGTTAATAGAATACAAGTTAAATTATCTGCCCTTAATTTGTGACCTTAGTCCAGTCAAATAATTGCTCTGTTTCTTCATTTTTAAATGTAAGTTGTCTGAATAAGTGAAATTTATTTTCTTGCAGTTCTAGAGGTGAGAAGTCCAAGAGCAGGGTGCCAGCGTGAGTGGGTTCAGGAGAAGTTTTCCTGGCTTTCAGAGGACTACCTTCTCACTGTGTGCTCACATGGCCCTTCCTCAGGGCTTGCACATGGAGAGAGCGAGAGAGCAAGTTCTCTAGTGTCTCCTTTCAGGAGGGCACTAATCCCACCATGAGAACCATACCCTCATGACCTCATCGAAGTATGTCCCAAAGTCTCCATCTCCAAATACCATCATCTTGGGGCTTAGAACTTCAACATATGAATTTTGGGGTGACACATTCATTTCCTAACAGTTAGTTTTGCAGAGTGGGGGCCTTTAGTGGGCAGAGATTGAACTGTCCCTGAAGATTTTGGGCCCTTTCCTCTCTTCCAATGCCACTTGTCCACCACAATAATGAATGGCCCTCTTGTGGAAGAATGTTCTAGACAAATGCCACTGCGGTGTGTGAAAGGGGCAAAATGGCTCAAAGCCTAAGTATTTTTGAAGGTGTTCATATCATAACTCCTGTAACCTTCCTTCTAAACTTGGTAAAGCAGCAGCATCTCTTGATGTAGATGCAGCAGCAGTCACTTGATATAAAGCTATGGTCTCCTTCAACATTCTGCTGATTGCAAATATCACTTGGCAGGTCAACATCAATCCCACTATTGGTGGAGGAGTGAGAGTTGTGGAAATGGTAACTTTACTAGTCAATCTCTTGAAGTCCCCACCTTTAGCTTTGGAGAGTAAATTACCCTTAATCTCCTCAACACCATTCACTGAAGAAGGGAAGGACAATCTTCCCTTGGGAACGCTGCACTTCTGCAACAGGTGACCTACCTCCCACACAGGCCACTTCCTATGGCAACAGAAAAATAATTTGGTGGCATGTGACTTTCATCCTCTTTGGTGCCTCTCAGCAAGCCTAACAGTGACATGACAACAACAGATGGTGTTTTATTAGACAGTATGTGGGATACTAAACAGCTTTTGTCCCCAGATGTGGGCTTTAGTCATCAAACCATGCACTGGGTAATTGACATTACTCCAATATGAATTAATGACAAGCATAGAAAATTGGCCTTAAATTTTAGCAAGCATCAAAATCACCTGAGGGGCTTTTTAATCCACAGATCTCTGGGCCCTATCCCCATATTTCTGATTTGGTAGGTTTGAGGAGGGGCCTGAGAATTTGCTTTTTTAACAGGTTCCTAGGTAGTGCTGCTGCAACTGGTCCCAAAACCACTCTTTGAGAACCATCAACACATTCTAAACCCAGTGCCTGGTACATTCTCCTATAAAATGATCACTTTTATGTCGTCAGTTTATTAATATCCAACAAAATATTGAATCTTAAGATTTCATCAATTATATTTTACACTCAATAAAATTAATTTGTCTTACACTTTTTCTATTCCCTTACACAGTAAGTATTTAAAATGCAGGTAGGTTTATTGACACAGCACAGGATTTAAGGATATAACCACAGAGTTCTTATGCGCATTTCATAGTCTCTTGATGCTAAGACCATGTATCTTTTATATTATACCATTTCCCTTCTTCAAAAGGAAAATGTAACAATTAAATGTTAATAAATATACTTATATGTTCTCCATGAAGTCCATTTTCCTTAATACTAGACTCAAAGGCACTAGCTCTTTGTTTAAAAAAAAAATAATACGCCTTTGAAATAGATTATTTGACATCTACTTTTATTTATAAGATTAAAATGCATTTACATTATGTAAGGTAACTTTCCTGATATCCATATGTCCAATACTCTGTTTTTCTTTTAATCTTTAGTTTTTTTGAATTGTTAGCAATTTAAGTATTTTTTTTCTTTTAAATATTGCAGGTAAATCCTGAACTTAGAGGAAAGGCTGTCAGAACTTTAGCTATAGCAGTAGGGGAAACAGGGCTCTGTTATCAAGTGTGTTATTATTTATTCACACCTGGTTCACCACTGATTAACAAAATCTATTAAGGCCTTCCCTTGAAGACCTTGCTGTTGACATGTATTTGCAGCTGTTGTTGATTTTTTTCCAAATTAGCACATTATGTGTTTGGAAAACAGACAAAAAACAGCTGCAGTGTCTGAATGCATTTATTACGTACTCTTCTCAAAATGCTATTTAGGTTTACTAGTAAATGATGAAAGAGCGAAATGCACTGTTAACTCTGCACTTTTAGTACTTACGGGTCTAGCAGAAACAGAATATGGAGGGAGTCACATTAAAACTTCATCCTTAAAAAAATGATAAAAATTAAAAAAGAAAAAACAACCCAAAAAAAACGCTTCGGCCTTCACTTTGGAAATGGATTCCACAAACTTCAGAAGCCAACTGTTCAATGATATGTATAAAAACAACTGCTACTCTATAGCAGTTTCCCTTTCAGGTCAGCAAAGGGGTAAAAGTGATAAAAAATGCCACTGGCTTTAGATGGACTTAAATGTTTATTAAATAGCATTACCTTGACTTTCGTATTATGCTATGCTGAATGCTTTACTGGTTTTATAGTCCCACGTAAAGCAATCTAATTCCAGTTTGTAGTAATAAAATATTATTTTTAAAGGCTGGGTTAATAGCTGAAAAATATTTTTTATATTTAAGATCTCTTATTGTTGCTGCAATAAAGCAGCAACAAAGTATCTTTCTGAAGTAAACTATATGGAGTTTAGCCGGGTTTAGATATTATTCCATCTCCAAGGGGGCTAATATCCACACAGACATAAGACAACTTTCTAAAAGTCAAGGGATTATTCTCTTTCATCCCCAGGTACTGTGCAGACTCATTCTTCTCATAGGAAAAGTAAACAGAACAATGAGAGAAGTGAAGAGTCAAATTAAATTTCTGATGCATCCTCCTTCTCTCCTTCACCCTACACTCCAAATTCATGGAAAACTGGTTACTCTTGCCGCTCTTTCCTCTATTATGAGTTCTGTTTTCCAGTAAAGATGCTATTGTGTGGAGGACAGACAGTGTAACAGGTGGACATTCTTCTGTTATCACTGCAAGTCCTGAGAACACAACTTTCTTCCAGTCCTAATTCCATGAAGCTGTACAAAGCCTTTTTTCAAATTTTAAGACTGAAAATATACACATTCATCTTTATCAGAAACAGGTGTTGTCTAATTAGCATTCTCTGTTTACTTCATGGTTCTTGTCACAGACATGCTTACTAGATCAGACATACACATCTGTCCATGTTATTAGTTATGCTGAAAAAATACCAAATTCTTTTTAAAAAAAAACATAATATAGTGTAAGGAAATAGCCTTCTGTTAATGCTGTTTCCCTAACCTGAAACAAACTTCGAGTGGTTCTGTGCCTACATAACATTTGGCCATGTTAACCAAGTTGTTGAATGGAAGCATGCTAAACATATGCTATCTTAAGCAAAAAAGAAAGTTATTAGTAGCCCACAGACTTACTGGGAGACTGGACAACTGGAGTTAGAAAATCATGAAAAATCAAAGCAGATCTAGGGGGCCCAGCAGTAAAGAACACATCACCATACTCCACCAGCACAAAGGAATTTATTTTGTCATTTTCTAATTTGCTCCAACTGAAAAATTCTAGGTAGAAACTTTTGATAAAATCATTCGCCAGTACACTTCATGCCAGTTGGCATGGAAACATGTACCTTGGGAAATAGGACTTTTCTTTTTGCCAAAAAATACACAATTGAGAATTCCTCAAATATTAGGAAGGGTCATATACTTGCAGGGAAAAGAATGACAAATGCACTATTTTTCAAGGCCCAGCGTAAGCCTCAACTCTTAAATAAAACCTTTCCTAAACACTTCATCATTTTTCCTTCGGACAACCTCATGGTTATTTACTGTTGGTGCCATTCAGTTTATCACTTATATGTATTAAGTCTACTTTAGAATTTTTTCACATTTTATGGGTTAGCTTTTCAACAAGATCGTTAGTTCCTTGAGGACACAGCACATGTTCTAAATTTTTATATTTTATCACAACATACAACATGGATATAATACAATTTATTTAGCCATTCAGCAGGTGATGGACACTTGGGTTGTTGCCAGTCTCCAATACTACAAATAAATCTGCTAAAACATTTGCGTAACTGCTTGTATGGATTTATATTTTCATTTCTCTTGAATAAAAACCTGAGCATGGAATAGCTGATTTATATGGTAGGTATATGTTTAACTTTTTTTTTATGTATTCATTATTTTTTTGGCTGCACCACACGGCATGTGGGATCTTAGGTCCCCGATCAGGGATTGAATCTGTGCCCCCTGCACTGGGAGCATGGAGTCTTAACCACTGGGACCACCAGGGAAGTCCTGGTATATGTTTAACTTCTTAAAGAAAATGACAAAGTAATTTCCAAAATGGTCTGAACATTTTATATTACAGTAATCAGTGTATGAGAGTTTTTGTAGTTCCATAGTCTCATCAACACTTGGTATGGTCAATATAGTCTTTTTAAAAGTGTAAGTTCTGATATAAATATTTAACTATACTTAATCCAGAGAACTGGTCTAGACATAACATTACAAGGTAGATCCACTAGGTTATGAAAAATACTCTTCAGATTACTAAGATAAATCTTCCTTGAGTGAAATTTCTACTCAGAAAAGGGAAAATAAGACAAGGGTGCTTATATTGAGGTATTCATGCTAAAAATGTACTAATCAAACTTAAACACACCTGTCCATCTTTGTTCTCCAAGTCCTCCACTGGTCAAAATCGATAAGACAGTATTACTCCCACTTTTTCCACATGTCATGACTCCTTGTACTTCACAATAGCATGTGAACAAATCTGGCAGCCTCCACCACCCAAAAAACAATTATCGCTGAGTAATGGTTTCTTTGGATGATTGGTGAGGTCTTGTGGGCACATGGGATGAGAGAAAAAGCACAAAAATTTTTCACTTATTCCCATAAAGTAGACTGTGAACTGAAAATTTTAGGAAGTATTAGTCAAAAATATGAAGGAGATACCAGCTAATTTTTTCTAGTTTTATTGAGATATAATTGATATATAACATTGTATTAGTTTAAGGTATACAACTTGGTGATTTCATACATGCATATATTGCAAAGTGATTTACCATAATAAGTTTAGTTAACTTCCATCACCCCACATAGTTATTTTTTCCTTGTGAGAGAACTTTTAATAGCTACTCTCCTAGCAACTTCAAATACAGAATACAGAATTGTTATAGTCACCATGTTGTACATCACATTCCCGAGGCTTATCTTGTACATGAAAGTTTTGTATTTTTTCACCACCATCACCCATTTCCCCCAGCCCCAACCCCATCTCCAACAACCACCTATCCACCGATTTGTTGTTTCCATGAGTTGGGTTGTTTCTATTGCGTTTTTTGGGCTTTTTTTTTTTTTGGATTTCACATTATAATTTAGATCATTTGGCTTTCTCTGTGTGACTTATTTTACTTAGCATAATGCCTTCAAGATCCATACATGTTTTTGCAATGGCATGATTTCCTTCTTTTTATTGCTGAATAATATTCAGTATATATATGGAATATGTATATAAATGCATATATACACATATACATATTTTATTATCCACTCATTCATCAATGGACACAGGTTATTTCCATGTCTTGGCTATTGTAAAAATAATATGGCTATGAGGTGCAGATATCTCTTCAAGATAGTAATTTCTTTTTTTTTCAAATGCATACATAGAATTAGAATCACTGGATCTTACAGCAGTTCTATTTTTAATTTGGGGCTGAACCTCCATACTGTTTTCCATAGTGGCTGTACCGATTTACATTTCCACCAACAGTGTATAAGAGTTCCCTTTCACCACATCCTCATCAACATTTGTTATCTCTTGTCTTTTTGATGGTGAACATTATAACAAGGGTAAGGTGATATCTCATTGTGATTTTGATTTGCATTTCCCTGATGATTAGTTAGTGATGTTGAACACATTTTCATGTACCTGTTGGCCATTTGAATGTCTTCTTTGGAAAAATGTCTATTCAGGTCCTTTGCTCATTTTTAAATATTTGTTTTTGTTTGTTCATTTGTTTTTGGTATTAAGTTATGCATTTCTTATATATTTTTTATATTAATCCCTTACCACATATGTGGTTTTCAAATGTTTTCTTCCATTCTGCAATTTTTGTTTTATTTTGTTGAACATTTCTTTTGCTATGCAGAAGCTTTTTAGTCTGATTTAGTCTCACTTGTTTATTTCTGCTTTTGTTGCTTGTGCTGTTGGTGTCATATCCAAAATGTCATTGCCAAGACCAATGTCAAGAAGACTTCTTTCTGTTTCTTCTAGGAATTTTATATTTTCAGTTCTTACATTTGAGTCTTTAATCCTTTCAAGTTAATTTTTGTGAGTGGTGTAAAACGGCGGTCTAGTTTCATTCTTTTATTTGTAAATATCCATTTTTCTCTACTTATTTAATAATCACTACTTATTAAAGAGACTGCATTGAATATTCTTGTCACCTTTGTCAAACATTAGTTGACTGTATATACATGGATTTACTTCTGGGCTTTCAATTCAGTTCCAATGTTCTATGGGTGTGTTTCCATGCCAGTATTGTACTATTTTGATTACTACAGCTTTGTAAGAGTGCGAAATCAGGAAGTGTGATACCTCCACCTTTATTTTTCTTGCTCAAAATTGCTTTGGCTATTTGGGAACTTTTGTGGTTCCAAAAGAATTTTAAGATTATGTTTTCCATATCTGTAAAAATTGCCATTGGAATCTTGATAGGGATTACACTGAGTCTATAGATGGCTTTGGGCAGTGGGACATTTTATTAACATTAATTTTTCCAATTCATGAACATGGGATATCTTTCCATTTACTTGCATCTTCTTCCATTTCATGAATGTCTCATAGTTTTCAGTGTACAAATCTTTTACCTCCTGGGATAGATTTACTTCTAAGTATTTTATTGTTTTTGATGCTATTGTAAACAGGATTATTTCCTTCTCCAATAACTCATTTTCAGTATATAGAAATACAACTGATGTTTGTATTTTGACTTTGTACCCTGCAACTTTACTAAATTTGTTGATTAGAGCTAACAGATTTTTGGTGGACTTTTTAGGATTTTCTACATATAAAACTACGTTATCTGCAAACAGACACAATTTTACTTCTTCCTTTCCAAACTGGATGCCTTTTATTTTCCTGCTTCATTCCCAGGCAAGGACTTCCAGTATTTTGTTGAAAAACAGTGATTATAATAGGCATCCTTGTCTTGTTCCTGATTTTAGAGGAAAAGCTTTCAACCTTTCAGAACCATTGAATATGATATTAGTTGTGTGCCTGTCATATATGGTCTTTATTATGTTGCTATATATTTGTTCCAAATCCAAGTTCTTGAGAGTTTTTATTATAAATGGATGTTGAACTTTGTCAAATACTTTTTCTGCATCTATTGAGATGATCACATGATCATCTTTCATTAATGTGGTATTTCACATTTATTGAGCTGCAGATGTTAAACCATTCTTGTATCTCAGAGATGAATTTCAATTGCTCACGATATGTGAAAATCCAAATAAGTAAAATTATAAATGAAAGACATAACACCTGATACCGCAGAAATACCAATGATCATAAGATACTACTATGAACAACTATATGCCAACATACTGGACAACCTAGAAGAAATGGGTACATTTCTATTTACATGCAACCTACCAAGACTGATCTATGAAGAAATAAAAAACTGGACGAAGTCAACAACAAGTAAGAAGATTGACTCAGTAATCAAAAACCTCCCAATATAGAAAAGCATAGGACTGGATGGTTTCACGGATGAATTTTACCAAATATTTAAAGAAGAATGAATAACAATCCTTATCAAAATCTTTCAAAAAACTGAAGATGAGAGAACACTCCCAAACCCATCTTAGGAGGCCAGCATTGCCCTGATACCAAGGCCAGATAAGGAAACTACAGGAAAATAAAACTACAGGCCAATGCCCCTAATGAATATAGATGCAAATATTCTCAACAGAATACTAACAAACCAAATTCAACAGCACATTAAGAGGATCACACACCATGATGAGCTAGTTTTTCTTCCATATGCAACTCTTGGTTTCTGCATTATTAGCTCTTATAAGACTAGATTTATTTTTTCTGTGACTCATTTCATTGTGGTACACTTAAAGACACCTTGTAAATACAAATGTATTTGATGTAATACAAAAGATATTTTTCTTCTAAACTGTGTGCACATAGAATGTTCTAGACTGAGTTCCTTAAAAAAGAAATAAGTGAGCATAAAAATCAGTAAAACGGGAAGGATGAGAAGCACCTGACTGGCTTCTTGATGAGCCTTGATACAACACAGCCAGTGAATGGCAGATGTGTCCATTCAGCCAAGTGGTACATATCCAGATATGCTAAATGGAGAGACCATGTCTCAGAGTAGTCTTTGGAAAGGACAGAGGAGAGGCTACATCTACCCATCTACCCAGATCCTTCCTGTTGCCTATTTCCAGTAGTCAAATTCCTCCTGACAGTAAACAAACTCCACTGCATTTCTGGTTGCTTCTGGGTAAGGCAGCCTCTCAAAACCTGCACATTCCTGCTGGTTATGGCATTTTATTCAAGTCTGGGAGGAGTATGTAAAAACTCTGGGTGTAGCCCCACTATCTTAGATGGAGGAACCCCGCAGACTAGAGCAGAGTTGCTTACTCAGCAAGCCAGTGTCTGAAGGTTCTAGAGGCAATGCCAGGGGAATCCAAGAAAGTGCATAAAATGTATTATGAAATTTTTGTAAATTAAGATTATTTGAAATGCAATGAAGCAATAATTTTTGTGTGTGTACATGTATCAGCATCACCTGTGGATCTCGGTTAAATTCCACATAACTGAAGTAGGTGATTCTGACACTCATCAAGGGAAATCAAATTAAAAAATACTCAAGGTGGTCTTGAGATATAAATCATCATCTCCTAATTTACCTGTTTGAAAAGAATTCAATTTTATTTTCTACAGAGAACATCTTCACATAAAATGCCTATCTTCATTTCAAATATTTATGTGATTTTGTTTGTCTTCAAAAACAAAGGATAATTCAAATGAATAGTTAAACGAGCAGTATATACTCATCTATTTTTTACGCAACACACACATGCAGACATAAATAAAGCTACACTATGTTAAACATATATATAAAGCTTTTATTCCGAAAGTACAAGAAATATTTTTTAGACCAGGACCATTTTAATTGTAAGCTCCTCTAGCCAAGTGGAATTTAATTCAACTTCCAAAAAATTTAATTACATATCTTGCAAATTTTCAAGCATATTCATTCTACATAAAAAGTATACCTGTGCATCATATTTTTCTAAAGTTTATTGGGAGCTGACCCACTATTTTTCACTGACTCTTGAAGAAAAACAATGAGGATGCTTATTTTAATTCTAACCTATCGCTTAACATACTAATTAAGATTAGAACAACTGTGTTTTTATTTCTTTTGTTAGTTTTAATTTCAGTTTGTAGAAATGTGAAATGAATGCTCTTTTAAAAAAAGCAAATTTTCTTTTTTCAAAAAAACAAATATGTCATTGAATTTGATTGTATACTTATGTATATAAAGGCTATCATTTTTATTTCAAGTCTCCATTTCAAATCTCCACCTTTTCTGGGAAAAAATACTTTCCATCCCCAAATCATAAATCTATCCACTACAAAACAATAAAGAAAAAAGGCACTTTGATTTTTTTAAGCATGAATGTCAACTCTATATATAGGGAAACTTAATTGGTTGCAGATATTGAGTCAGATTCTCCAACATTCAGCTGACTCTGATTGCAGATAATTTTAAGTCAATGTTAACTCTTTCATGTAGGAGATTTTTCTTATGTAAACTATTTAAAAATTAAAAATGTTATACTCTTGGTTATTGGAAAGTGTTAAGCTTTGATCAGTAAACAAGCCATTGTCTCTAGCAGTACACAGAGACAGTAGTTTTAACTATTTTTATGGATTTACAGCACTTAATTCAGTATCACGAACCACATATATAAAAAAGCAACTGATGAAAATAATGAGGATGGATGATGATGTGTTTGTGATTTTTGTAGCTCTCACATTCACGTTTTTTGAAAAATTCTTAGTGTATAATGTGCTTTTTTTTTTAGTAAGAGCCTCTTGTTATTTTCAAGATCCACATTGGCTATGAATCATTCACATATCCAACTCTACATTTGTATTCTAGAACTTTGGTTTATAAACCTACATAGGAGAACTTTGCATTATTATTTCCCTATTTTAAATCCTTACCTTTCAATTTTCACTGTAAAATAAGAAGCATTTGACTATTTTGGATGTATAAATACATGGAATTTTCTAAGCAATTGTGAATCTTCATGTAATCTCCATTTGGCAAAAGCCAATCACTCTTTGTTGAAAGAGAAAAAAAAAATTACCCTTTACAATTATAAAATACTATCATATAGAATTTAATAACATTTAATGATTTTTTTTTTTTTGCAACTTTGTAATGTCCTAGTAGGAAAATCTCAGTTCCAAAGACAGATGTCAAGAGTACGGAGTACCTCAAACAAATACTGCCTCTGCTACAGACATATGTGATACACATATGTGACATAGAGCAAGTTACCTAGCTATCCTGTGTTCCAGTTTCTTCATGTGTAAAGCAGAGATAATAGGGTAATTTTGAGAATAAAATTATTGAATATGTGGAAAGCAGTTAGAAAAGGACCTGGCAAATGTCTGGTGGTATATAACTGTAGACATGTCTTGGTTTATATTATATTTCACTGTCATTTTGTCTGAAAGTTTCTCACATTGACTTACATGCAACATTTGCTAGGAACATATGCCACACTACTGAGTAGCAGAGAGGGAAGAGGAGTGTCATGCTATGCAGCGTATGTATTATGTATACTATGTACACTCCAGCTCTGCCTTTAAAATTTAATAAGTCCAAGGTGAAACTGAAAAATTCAGCCAAGGTACTTATTTTTATTATTTATTTAATGTCACTCATCTACACATTCTGAACTTTACATAAATGAATAAAAAATCATTTTTCTTGAATTGATACATTAATTATACAATACCATCATGCGCTCAACAAATAGTATTTACTAAACACTGGTTAGGTGCTAAGCGTTGTGTCAGGCTCAAGTCATACATGGAAATTATTCTAATAACTTTTGATATATCCCTATCTAAATACACATGTAAGGAAACAAAATCATGATACAAATTAGGAAGGATACTCTCCGTGGACACTAAGTGCTGAGAGGAATGCTTTTTGAGTACGGAGAGTCAAGAAAAGCTCCACAGAAGAATATATATTAAAGAGTAATTAGTAACAGACAAATATCTCATTCTCAATTCTCAGTCAACAAAACTGATTTATTTTTTCTTCCAATGTGCCTTAAATTTTTCCTCTCCTAATCTTTTTTATCCTCCCTTCATCGCCTTCCATTTAAAAATTCATACTGCTAATACCTACAATTAGTTCAAAAATCCTTAGCTGGCTTTTCTGATTTTTGTCTCAATCACATCCAATTAATCATCTCATGAACCATTAACATCAATCTAAACTTCAAATGCTACACATGTCATGTCCCTCCTCAAAACCAAAACCCTTCTGTTTAGTAAATCAAATCTCAACTCTTTGACTTCAGTTTTTAAATCAGCTACAATCTAATCTTATGTGGCTTTCTGAATATATAATCTTCCTCTATTGGCCAATGTAGACCTTCTATTAATGTTGGAACCAATTCCTCATGACTATGAAGGCAACTTGTGACACATATGGAAGGGCCTTCTTTAATGTTGTTTATCTCTCTATGAATAATCCTCTTGTACCCACCCCCCTGTCCATAGGCAGCCACTGACTGGAAATCCAACTCAAGTGCCACTTTCTGCTTAAAACTTCTTAGTGACATCTTCCTTCACTTGTTTTCCCTATCTCCAGGTATTTTTAAACCATTGCACGGAATTTAGCATGTTTCTATGCGTGTTATGTCTGCTTTCTTGTTGTTTTTTATAGGATTCACAATAAACAGATGGTACAGGGCTTCCTAGGTGGCACAGTGGTTAAGAATCTGCCTGCCAGTGCAGGGGACACAGGTTCGATCCCTGCTGCAGGAAGATCCCACATGCCACGGAGCAACTAAGCCCGTGCGCCACAACTACTGAGCCTGCGCTTTAGAGCCTGTGAGCCACAACTATTGAGCCCATGTGCTGCAACTACTGAAACCCACATGCCTACAGCCCGTGCTCCGCAACAGGAGAAGCCACGGAAATGAGGAGCCTGCGCACCACAACGAAGAGTAGCCACCACTCACTGCAACTAAAAGAAAGCCTGCGCACAGCAAAAAAGACCCAACACAGCCAATAAAATAAATAAATTAATTAATTAATTAAAAAAAAAAAACAGATGGTACAAATACAAGATAGTAAGGCCTCTGTTACCCTGGGTCTATAAACATCAATTTGGAATACAGTCTCTTACCTCCTTGTGTCAAAGATGCAATATAAATGAGAAATACATTTTTTTGCAGTGGTTCTCAAACATATTGGTCTCAGAACTCCTTTGCTCTCCTAAAATATACTGAGATTAAAAACTGTTTATATGTGTTTTACCTATCAATAATTCCTGTATTTCAAATTAAATCAGAAACACATTAAATTTTAAACTTTTTTTTTATATCAATTTATTTATTTATTTACTTATTGGCTGTGTTGGGTCTTTGTTGCTGCTCGCGGGCTTTCTCTAGTTATGGTGAGTGGGGGCTACTCTTCTTTGCCATGTGTGGGCTTCTCACTGCCGTGGCTTCTCTTGTTGTGGAGAATGGGCTTTAGGCGTGTGGGCTTCAGCAGTTGCGGCACGTGGGCTCAATAGTTGTGACTCACGGGCTCTAGAGCGCAGGCTCAATATTTGTGGCACATGGGCTTAGCTGCTCCACGGCATGTGGGATCTTCCTGGAGCAGGGATCGAACCCGTGTCCCCTGCACTGGCAGGTAGATTCTTAACCACTGCACCACCTAGGAAGCCCCTAAATTTTTTATTTTTAATACATTTAAAATAGCCTATTTTATGTAAAATAAGTATATATTTCAGAAAACAAGATTAGTAAAAACAGATGCATCTAACAACATTAATTTTCTTTAACTTTTACCTTAATAGAATTTTCTTATCTGGTTCTGGATTCAATCAACTGAAATATTTTGTTTTAATAGAAGTAGATGAAGAGAATCTCACGCTGCACATAAATGTAGTTGAAAACGAGAGGAGTGTTTCAAGACTTTTCAGATAATTATGGATCCTATCTTTTGGTATTAGACAAAAATACTCAACAAGTCATAGTTTCTTAAGAGCTAATTCCAATAAGGGTTCTAAAGCCATATCAATTAACTTTTTATACTCTTTTCATTAAAACAGTTTATCTATCTTACATTTTGAATGAATCTTTTACTGAGGCATAGTTATGTAATATCACGCATTGGTCACCTGAAAAGAAAACTGGTTTACTGAGCTATTCAGATCTTCCAGCTTTTGACATGTTTTTAAGTTCAGTATTTAAAAATACCAATTGTTGATACTATCACAAATTTCATCTGCAATACCTTTAGGTATTGGGGAGTTGTCAAGTTCATTATGAAAGATATATTATTTCCAAAATTATTTCATTTGAAATCTTAGTGTAAATTCTTGGTCATAAAAGCTTTCAATTGTTTTCCATGAAACAACAGGCTCATTTCATTAATTTATTTTAGAAAATGTCTGCCAAATACCCAATTTTAAATAAGCATACATTTTCAATAATTCATTTAAGTAAAAATAACATTCCATGAAAAAAGGGCTAATTCAGCTGGCAACTGAATTGCACAAGTGCTTTTCCTGTATGACAATCATCATATTTTATGTGTAGTGGAAGTACCTGCTTTCCATTGTGTCACACAGAATACTAAAAAGACATGTACTCAAGGGTCAAAATTTAACAAAATTGATAGTTTTTACTGCTTCATCAAGGGCTTTTTATGTGAAACTGTCCTTGATTTTCCTTCTTGCCAGCAAAATATAGTGAAAAATATAACTAATAGTAGCTTAGCTTGAAACCACTGTCTTTAAACCACAATAGAGTAAAACCTTGGTTTGAGAGCATAATTCGTTCCGGAAACATGCCTGTAATCCAAAGCACTTGTATATCAAAGTGAATTTACCCATAAGAAATAATGGAAACTCAGATGATTTGTTCCACAACCCAAAAATATTCATATAAAAATGATTACAATACTGTAATATAATACAGAATAATAAAGAAAATACAAAATATAAAGAAAAATAAAGAAATTAACCTGCGCTTACCTTTTAAAACCTTCGTGGCTGGTGTGAGGGAGACAAGATAGAGGAGGGTTACTGTGTAGGATGACTTTGACTATCATTAACGGAATCACTGCTACCTATTGGCTCAATGGAATCTTTTTCTTTTCGTGCAGCTTTAACAAGGAACCTATCCAATGACACTTGCTTTTGCCTCCTTTTGAGGATTTCGCAGAAATGTGACACTGCATTGTCATTAAACAGATTCATCACTCGCACTGCTACAGCCTTATTCGGTTGGTGCTTCTCTACAAAATTTTGCAGTTTCCCACATTTTACACACCTTCCTAATCTCATTTGAAGTGAGGGATTCCTCCGCCTTTTTCTCCTCCTCCTCTGTAGATGAGATCGCCTCCATAACCTCTTGCTGTTGCTCACAATGCAGATCCATCAGCTTGTCAGTGGACAGCTCCTGGCCATGTTCCTCCACCAGCTCTTGAATGCCATCCTCATTCACCTCCAGTCCCACGGTCTTTCCCAAGGACACAATTTCATCGACAACTGGCAGCTCCTGTTCATGAGCAAGAATAAGTTACTCGCAATCCAAGGTTTTACTGTATTGCATCATCAGTGCAAATGCCAACAAGGTTAAAAGGCACACCATTTTACTATTATTTTGAGAGTAGGAGTAGGTTTGCTTTCACCAGCACTCTGAAAGGGGTCTCAGGGAATCCTGTCTATCCATGGACCATACTTTGAGTATCACTGTTAATTGTGTTAAACCATGAGTTTAGGGCTTGCATGCTACTGCAGCATAACCTATATATCCTGATCAATATAAATAAGTAGGAACTTTACAGACAACAAGAGAAGTAGTTTTAGTTAAAAGGCAGCACTTGCAAAGGCATAACTGAAGAAAGATTCACAGCGTATATGTGCAACAAAAATTATACCTGTGTGAATGGAGCTTAGGGTACATGAGAATGGAGGTTAGATTAACATGATTACTATTAAAAGGTAGAGTGAAAACAGATTTTGAAGGACAACTGAATTCCATGACAAGGAGTTTGTACTTTATTCTATAGGTAAAAAGCAAATAATTATGAAAGATGGAGTTACATAACACAGATTTTTTTAGTAATTATAATACAATGTAATGAAGTGGGAGGCAGACAATTCAGAAAACGGCAATGGAAATTGAAAGAGTGGGAAAGTGTGAGATATTGGTGAAAATTAAGAAGGTAGTTAAAAAATTGAATATAAAATATCAATGAGGAAAAAATGGTATTGTTGACTGCTTCTAGTTTGGAAAGATTGCCATAGTAAAAAAAAAAAAGGTATAGAGTTTTTTATGTGATTTAAGTTAAGTTGTTATCTTAAGATAGACAAAGTATAGGAATTTTTATGCAAGGCTTATGGTAAGCACAAAGAAAAAAACTACAGTAGATACAAAAAAGACAAATAAAGGAGAATCAATGTATATTTCTACAAATAAATATCAAAACACAAAGGAAGACAGCAAGAGAAGAAGAGAGGAACAAAAAGAACTACAAAACAGAGAGAACAGAAACAACAAAATGGCAATTGTAAATTCTTACCTATCAATAACTATTTAATATATAAATGGTTTAAACTCACCAATCAAAAGATAATAGACTGATTGAATGGGTTAAAAAATGAGATCCAACTATATTCTGTCTACAAGAGACTAGCTTTAGATTTAAGAATACACATAGGCTGAAAGTGAAGGTACGGGAAAAAGATATTCCATGGAAATGGTAACCAAAGAAAAGAGGAGTTTCTGTATTTATATGAGAAAAAAAAAACCAGTTTGTCAAAAAACTGTAATAAGAGACAAAGAAGGTCATTACATAATAAAAAAGCCAATTTAACAGGAAGATATAACAATTATAAATATAAACGCACCCAACGTCAGAGCACCTAAATATATAAAGCAAATCATTGACAGATCTGAAGGGAGAAACAGACAGCAATACAACACTAACAGGAGACTTCAACACCCCACTTTCAATAATGTATAGATCATCCAGAAAGAAAATCAACAGAGAAACAAGAGACTTGAACATCACTCTAGATCAAATTAACTTAGAATATATCGAACATTCCACCCAAAGCAGCAGAATACATGCTCTTCTCAAGCACACATAGAACATTTTCTAGGATAGCTCATAGGTTAGTTTGCAAAAAAGTCTTAAAAATTAAGAAGATTGAAATAGGACTTCCTCGGTGGCACAGTGGTTAAGAATCTGCCTGCCAATGCAGGGGACATTGGTTCGGTCCCTGCTCCAGGAAGATCTCATATGCTGCAGACCAACTAAGCCCGTGTGCCACAGCTATTGAGCCTGCACTCTAGAGCCCATGAGCCACAACTATTGAGCCCATGTGCCACAACTACTGAAGCCCACGTGCCTAGTACCTTTGCTCCACGAGAGAAGCCACCACAATGAGGAGCCTGCGCACCACAATGAAAAGTAGCTCCCGCTCACTGCAACTAGTGAAAGCCCCAGAGCAGCAATGAAGATGCAACGCAGCCAACAAATTCATTAATTAATTAAAAAATTTAAAAAAAAAAAACGACTGAAATTATCTCAAGCATCCTTTCTAATGACAAGGATTAAACCTAGAAATCAGTAATAAAGAAAAAACAGGAAACTCTACAAATACATGGAAATTAAACAAATATATGGAAATTAAACAAATATGTGGAAATTAAACAACATACACTTAGACAACCATTGGGTAAAACAAATCAAAAGAAAACTTTAAAAAATACCTTTAAGACAAATGAAAATGAAAACACAACATACCAAAACTTATCAGTAGTAAGAGTTTATAGCAACAAACACCTACATTAAAAAGAAGAACTCTCAAATATATAACCTAACTTTATAACTCAAAAAACTATAAAAAGAAGAACACACTAAGCCCAAAGTTAGCAGAAGGAAGAAAATAAGATTAGAGCAGAAATAAATGAAACTGAGAATACACAAACATTTGAAAAAATTGACAAAACTAAGAGATAATTTTTTGAAAAAAATAAACAAAATAAACTTTCATCCAGACTAACCAAGAAACAAAAAAAGAGAAGACTCTAAGAAAAGTAGAAATTAAAGAAAATACATTACACTGGATGTCACAGAAATTAAAAAGATCATAAAAAATATTATACTTATATACCAACAAATTGGACAACTTAAGACATGGATAAATTCCTATAAACATACAACATACCAAGACTAAACCAAGAAGGAAAGAAAGCCTGAGTAAACCAAAAATAAATGAGACTGAATCAGTAATCAAAGCTTCCCAACAAAGAAAAGCCCAGGACATATGACCTCACAGGTGAATTCTACCAAATATTTAAAGAAGAATTAAAAGTATTTTTTTCATATTTTTCAAAAAGTTTGAAGAGGGAACATTCCCAAACTCATTCTATGAGGCCAGCATTACCCTGATGTCAAAGCCAGTCAAAGACAACACAAGAAAACTACAGGCAAATATTCCTGATGAACATGGATGCAAAAATCCTGAACAAAATATTAGCAAACACAATTCAACAGCACATTAAAAAAAGCGTATACCATGACCAGGTGGGATTTACCCCTGGGATGGAAGGATTGTTTAACATAAGCAAATCAATAAATTTGATAAATGATATTAACAAAATAAAGGATGAAAATTTACAATCATCTCAAAAGTTGTAGAAAAAGCATTTGACAAAGTTGAACATCCTTTCATGATAAAAGCTCTCAACAAATTATGTGCGAAAGGAATGTACCTTAATATACTAAAGGCCATATTTGAAAAGTCTACAACTAACATCATATTCAATGGTGAAAAACTGAAAGCTTTTCCTCTAAGATCATAAAGAAGGCAAAGATTCCTAATCTCACCACTACCATTCAACATAGTACTTACTGGAAGAACTATCCATAGCAAATGGCAAGAAAAAGAAATAAAGCCATCCAAATTTGAAAGGAAGAACCAAAATTATCTCTGCAGAAGATATGATAGAAAACTGTAAAGATTACATACACACACACCAAAAAACAAACAAAAAAAACAGAACCAAAGAACAAATTTAGTACAGTTGCAGGATATAACAAACAACATACAAAAACCAACTGCATTTTTATACAACTATCCAAAAAGGAAATTAAGAAAACAATTGCATTCACAATATCATAAAAAATAATAAAATATTCAGGAATAAACTGAACCAAGGAGGTAAATAACTTGCATACTGAAAATTATAAATCACTTTTGAAAGAATTAAAGCCAACACAAATAAGTGGAAAGACATGTTGTTCATGGGTTGAAGAAATAATATTGTTAAAAATGTCCTACAGCTCAAAACCATCTATAGATTCAATGCAATCCCTATCAAAATCCATGTCTTAATACATGGAGAAAACAAGCCTAAAATTTATATAGAAGCACAGACAAAGAGATTTTGAGCAAGAAGAACAAAGCTCAAGTTATCTCATTTCCAAACTACATTACAAACTATAGTAATCAAAATAGTATGATACTGGAAGAAGAAAAAAAGACACATAAGCCAACTGAACAAACTTGAGAGCCCAGAAATAAACTGACACATATATGGTAAACTAATCTTTGACGTGGTTACCAAGAATACACATTGAGGAAAGGACAGTCTCTCGATAAACAGTGTGAAAATTGTTTATCCACATAAAAGAAATGAAATTAGATCTTCATCTATGCAACACACAAAATTAACTCAAAATAGATTAAAGACTTAAACATAAGACCTGAATTTATAAAATTACTAGAAGAAAACATAGAAGGATAGCTTCTTGACATTGGTTTTAGCAATGGATTACTGGATATTATACAAAAAGCATAGGCAACTAAAGCAAAAATAGACAAATGGGACTGCAGAAAAAAAACACAAAACAAAACTGCTCAGCAAAGGAAACAAGCAACAAAATAAAAAGGCAACTTACAGAATGGGAGAATATATTTGAAAACCATATATCAGTTAAATAAGGAGCTCATACAACTCAAAAAAATGAATAACTCAACTATAAAATGTCAAAGGATCTGAACAGACATATCTTCAAAGAAGATATACAGCTGTATAAAAGGCTGTTGAATACCACAAATCATCAGGGAAACGCAAACCAAATCACAATGAGATATCACCTACCACCTGTAAAAATGGCTATTATCAAGAAAACCAAAGGTAAGTGTTGGCGAGAATGTGAAGAAAAGTAATATTTGGGCTCTCTTGGTGGGAATGTAAAAGGCGAAAGATTTATACGATCGGAAGAGAAACCACAGTATCTTGGTGGGAATGTAAACTGCTTCAGCCACTATGGAAAACAGTGTGGAGGTCCCTCAAAAATATTAAAAATAGAATTATTATAAGATCCAGCAATCCTACTTTTGGGTATATATCCAAAAGGAATGAAAACAAGATCTCAAAGAGATATCTGCATTTCTATGTTTATTGCAGCACTATTCAAAATAGGCTGGATATAGAAACAACCTAGATGTCCATCAACAGATGAATGAACAAAGAAAATACAGTATATAGACATGATGGAATATCATTCAGCCTTCAAAAAAAGGAAATCCTCCGTTTGTGACAACACAGATGAACCTGAAGGACATTATGCTAAGTAAATCAGTCACAGCAAATATTCCATGCTATCACTCATATGAAGATTCTAAAATAGTGTAACTCATAGAAGCAGAGAGTAGAATTATGGTTGGCAGGAGCTGGGAGGAGGGAGAAATAGTACAAAATTTTAGTTATGCAAATTGAATAAGGCATAGAGATCTACCACTCCACATATTGTTTATGGTGAACAATGCTGTATTGTATACTTAAAATTTGCTAAGAGGGTAGATCTTAAGTGTTCCAATAATAAAAATAAGAAAAAGAATAAGGAGAAGCAGGAGGAGGAGAAAAAGAAAAAAAGAAGAGGGCAGGAAGAAACTTTGGAGGTGATGAATATGTTAACAACATAGATCATGATGAAGTGTTCATGGATGTATACATATCTCCAAACTCATCAAATGGTATATATTAAATATGTACGCCTCTTGCATGACAATTATAGATCAATATAATGGTTTAACTGAAAGAGAGAGAGGATAGTCAAGGTGGCTTTCCTTAAGAATATGACATTTAAGCAGAGGTTTATCAAAGGGGAAGAAATTAGCCTTATCAATAAGTGTAGGTAGAGCACTTCAGAGAGAGGAAATAGCCAGAGCAAAAGCCCTGCATTAGAATAATACAAAGCATGTTAGAAAAAGCAAGGAAGCCAATGCAGGTAGCAGGGTATATTGAGGTAAGAGAAGGGTGGGAGATGGAGTCAGAGAAGTGAAAAGGGTCCCAATCCTGTAGGACTTTTTGGATGCCTCTGTAAGAAGTTTGCCTTTTCCCCTGAATAAAAAGATTGGAACATGACACAGTTTTTGACAGATAAATTACAAATGTCTTAAAAGGATTACTCTGGTTGATACCAGAACTCTGTTTGTGAGAAGAATGGGGAGAAGGTGATATAAGACAGGCAACAATTTTTGCCACATCTAGTGCCTAGTGGTGAGCACATCAGGGAAACACAATAAATTCTTATTGAGTGCACAGTAATTGCCATTTTTCCCTGCAAAAGTGTTTTTTTTTTTAATTTTTTTGCAAAAGTATTAATTTTTTGCAATTATAAAGCAAACTCTAATCAAAATGTTCAACCCAGATAAATGTGAAGTATTATTTTATGGCTTCTTATTGTATGGCAAACGGGTTAATGTTCTTGTTACATAATTCTAGTTACTTCAAATACGCTTCCAGTACTATTCACTAACTTCTGGAACCTTCTCAAAGTTAAGTTATTCACAATACATTTACGTATGCTTTGTGCAACTAAATAACAATTTGCTTATAATACAAGCTGTGATGGAAAAAGACATGAATATTTTAAAGAATCTTGTTCAAAGACCCATATTTGCTTTTATATGCTGTAAACTAAATATAGAAAAATGAACTCACTGCAATGAGAAAAAAATTCTGCAACAAAATGCACTTAAAAGAGAGCTTTCTGTTCAATGGCACTGCCCTTGCACATATATGATGCCTTATAAATTTTGCATGATTTTGGCTTATCTACCTCCACGCTGCTGCTAGTGGTAAAAACAGTTGCAACTGTCTTGAAGGAGGAATCTTTATGAATCAGATTGCATTTCTGCAGACTTCTAAATCTGCCCAATCCTTTCATATCACTTACCATTTGCATTAGCACCACCATTCGCATGATAACTCTCCAAACCGTCACTTCCTCTCCCTCATTCACAAACACAATCAATCTCCAAGTCTACTGATTCTTTCTCTGAAAAATTTAAGTACTGCTCTCTTTCCCTTTATTCTTGCTATAATTACCACTGTATAGCTATAAAAGCTACTTTGAATATTTCGCCAGTTGCAATCCATGCCATAACCTTTGCATTAGTCAGCGTTCTCCAGAGAAGCAGAATCAATAGAATACATGTAAGATACTCAAGGAAATTCATTACAAGAATTGGCTCACACAGTTATGGGGGCCAAGAAGTCCCACTATCTACTCTCTGCAAGCTGAAGACCCAGGAAAGCTGGTGGTGTAATTCAGTGAGTCCAAAAGACTGAAAATCTTGGCACTTGGTGATCTAAAAAAGATCTTGGTGATCTTTTTTACTTGGTCTACAGAATCAAATGCTAATTTCTTCCAGAGACCCCCTCACAGACACACCCAGAAGTAATATTTTCCCAGCTGAGCATCCCTTTGCCCAGTCAAGTGGACACATACAATCAACCATTACAGCCTTAAAGGAGAATATTGCAGGCCATATAGAAATGGGGAGGAAGACTCACTTATGGCTGCTGGTACGTTGACTACCTCCCAAGAGGGCAGGAACAATGAGTGCCATGATAGCTTGCCTCTCCTAGAGACATCTAAGAGAGTTCACTATCGTGAACTAAAAGTTGTTCTTTGACTCCTCCAACTGTTGATCAGGACTCCCTCATTATATTACTGTTTATTCCTCTTTTATCTGCCAAGCCCTTTTATAATCCCTGGCTTTTTTGCCTTTTTTTCTCCCCTGGCTGTTCACCCATGCTTTGACTAGCCCTCTTCTCTTTACCTAAAATTTCCTTGTCTCAACAGCGGTTTGACAAAGTGCCCAATAAGACTGGCTGGGAACAATTCCCCTTAGCACCAGTGACTTCTGCTCTCCACATTCCCACTTGACCCTGAAATATCTAAAGCCATATTACACCAGGTCCCATATCTCCACAAACTCTCAGGAACAAGGTTACTTTATTCCAATTATGAATATTATTTATTCCAAATATGAAACCGGATAATCCTTGGATATAGTACAAACAGATGTAGTTTAAGCATGTTCTCTAGTGACTATTAAATTAATTCAGCGAAGAAAAACTTGGCTTTTTAAACCAACAACTTACACTAGGTATTTTGTCCCATAAATTAATATTTATTATAATTAATATTTATTAAAGACTTATTATGAGCCAGGCCTAGATGTAAGGGCTTTACATTATTAATTCAATAAATCATCACAAAAACCTTACAAATCAGAGAGTGTATCAGCCCCATTTTATAGAACAGGCACTGTCCCGAGTCACACAGGGTGCCAAGTCAATGCGATGATTGACAGCCTGCTACTCAGACCAAGTGTGTGCAGTATGAGTCTTAGCCTCAATAATACTTAGAGATGAACGCACTGACTGATGTAGTCAGTTCTACAAGTTGGAAGTTTATGTTTTTCAGAGCTGGAGAGGTAGCTGACACAGTATTGACAATACCAGCTACAGCCACTAGGATGAGAAGGGCATCCAGCACCACACAGCTCCTCACCCACATGCAGTTATTTTTCCTCAACTCTAGAAAGAACAAAGTTCTCCCCTTACGGTGTAACCTGTTCTTTAAGGAGTTTACTCAAACCCAGTCATGTTTTGGGGTGATTCTTTAGCCTCATTTTTTTCATTTCATGGATAATTATTTAAAAGTTCAATCTGTAAAAACAGGTCTTAGATTACACTGTTCTATTCTAGTGAAGACCTACAGGACACCTAAAGAATATGGTAAAAAGACAGGCAGAGGATTGTTAGCAAATGTTTCCACTTGAGCCAAAACCCCAGATTATCTTTCACAGCAAAAGTGAGGCAGGCTATCAGAGGAGACTCAAGGGAAAGGACTGTGGAAAAGGACTAGAATAGACAAGAAGTTGCACCCAACAGAAGCTATCAATAGCGAATCACAGTCCCTGGGAAGTAAAGTGCCCAGAAGAATTCTATTACTTAAGAGACTTTGCAGGGAATCAAGTCACTAGAAGGGCAAAGGGAACAAGATAGCATTCCAGCCACTGGGAAAGATGGGCCTATAGAGGTTACCCATAGCTAATCAACTGAGTTACCCGACAGGAAGACACATCACGTAGAAAATGGACCCAAATCACCAAGTGACTAGGAGAGTGGCACTCAAAATCCACTCCAGGATACAACAGTATTTATTTAATTCTCCTCTAGGAATCACTAACCAAAGGCAATATATATTTTTCAGGCCTGAGTTTAACATTAGTATCAAAGCCTGAAATAATACTAAAGCATTTATAGGTATTGAGAAATAACAGAAAGTCCTGAATTGACATCAGCATTCATCTTTCCACAAGTTCTTATTAAACATCCCCTCTGAATCTTCTTCGAAGAATAGGTGATGCTCAAGGCAGGAAATCCTTTTGCCCACACAATCAGGAGAGCAGCTTTCTGACTTCACTTCCACCACTGACTACAGTCTTAGGAAAGTTAGAAATTTCTCCTGAGGATAGTCAGACTGGCCACTACATAATGCTCCATTCAATACTAACTTTCTGAAATTCTGAAATTAAGTAGATTTTTGGATTGTTTAGATCAATTTAGATGTTGAAAAATTCTATGTCAATGTGTTACTTTATTTATTCCTCTGCTAAACAAGAAGCTCCTCTTTCTCTGACTGGGGCTTCATGTTACTTTTCCCTAAAATAATTGTTATTATATTTCAAAATAAATGGATTTAAACTACAGTTAATCAGAAATGCAGAAAGGAGTGATTGTCTTGGCACTAAATCTTAAGATTAAATCAAATGACCCAACAATGGAAAATCCTGAACTCTAGATTTAATTGAATGAGGACAAAATGCTACTGCCAGAAGACAAAGCTATAATTATGTGCTTTAAACAATGGCCGAATTGTAATACCCAGGTATTAAGGACAAATTCTTAATTAAAGATTCCTACAGTATTTCCACAGGTCCTTAAATTTATGAAATACCCAGTAAGTGCAGTTTGAATGTAAAAATGCTTAAAAATGAGACATTAGCTAATAGTGAGCACTTACTATGTCCCTGGCACTGTGGAAAGGGCTTAAATACAGAAATTCATTTAATCCTTACAACCTTATGAAGCAGGTAAGTTTTACAAAGGAAAAACAATACGAACAATCAAATAAACTATGACACAGAAAAGCCAAATAACTTGCCTAATTTCATACAGCTAATAAGTCTGGGCACTACCAGTACTGCCTTTATACACCCTTGCTCTGCCTGTGTCCTCTGAGCTATGTGTTCCAGAGCAGACTCCAAAATTAGATGGTCATACTTTAGGAATGACTATTAGTTAGCTTTGCAAGGCTGAGCCAAACATAAATTAATTTTGCCATATGGCTGTTATTAACATTAATATTTGTAAAGCTTCTTATATATGTAAAGTTTTATACCTCAGGGTATTGTTGAAGAATGTATTATTAGTTCACCTGTTTCAAGAAACCGAAAAGGTCCCAGAGACTGGGCCATTTACTCATTCTGATATTAAGGTTGATCTTGTCTCGTGTTTAATGCTCTTAACACCCTGGGGTCACAATTACTAAACTCACCAGAGTCCTTTTTGATATTTATAGTAGGAAATCTGTTAGCAAATTAGCATGAGAAACAAAGTAGTGAAAAGAAGAAAATGTCTGGCAAATATGAAGCAAAAGGATTGGAAAAGGGAAAAACAGGTGCAAGTAAGATGATACTAAAAATTGTAGCAAGCATTTTTGTCTGGCCAACACATCATAAAAACAACTTTTAACTAATACATTATAATTTCCAAGTCATTCTTTTAAGTCTTTTAGATACAATTATACAATACAAAACTCATAATAATTTTGAGGAATTAGTAATATTGCCAACATTTTACAAATACCTTGGACAAAGAATATTTCTAATTCTTCCTCTATCCATCAACAAATTTCTAACCAGAGCACATTTTTCTAGTTATATTCAATTACAGCTCCAGAGAAATTGGGTGACTTGAACACTGAGCAGCAATCTTCAGACTTTAGCTGAGGCTCTGGCTGTAGGGGTGGTGAGCAGAAGGGGTTGACATTCTTCCTTCAACCAGATTAGAGTCCTCAAGAAACCTAACAGGTAGTAATGTCCTGGTATAAGTGATAGGAAAAACACGTAGGGCAAATCTCATTCCCACCCACAATATTTTTATACTGGGAAGATCTGGTTAAATACAGGAATATTTGGTTAAATGTGATCATCATCCTTAACACTGAAAAGAAAATGAAGAAACTGAATGTTTCAGATACATCTTACCATCATCTGGAATAACTTCTCCCTTATGACAAATCCCCTCAAAATTCCATGCCTTTCAAAGCCACTATTCAGTGGACAAGGTAGTCCCAAAGTGAAAAGACTTAAACAATCAATAAGATTCATTGATTCCTTAGGGATGTCTACCCACAGAATGAAATAATTACATGGTAACAAACATAGGCATGGATGGAATTTTCTAGTCTCGTCTCTGTTGATCAGACAAACATACACATACATTTTCTTAAAACTGTGATCCAAATGTGCTTGTACTGTGAAATCTGTTATCATGTGAAAATGAAAGACTATTTTATTTCTCTTTAGGATGGCCTTAAATTACCTCAAGCCTTTTTACAGATGCTCAGGTACATTTATGCCCATATATAAAACATTCCACTTCTTACGCTTCCAAATAAAAGAATAAATAACTCTTACTCAAAACAGTTTTTTCCTTGCAAATTATCCTATTGTATTGGTCTTCTTAATGTACACCTTATCTTCTCCAATTACAAAATTATACAATTTTAATTTTAAAGAATGTCAGAAACGTATGTTTAAAAACACACATAATCTTACAAAACTGAAACAAACATAACAGTCCTGATTATCTCTTTTTCCAGCTGCTACCTAAATAACTGTCAACCTAAATAAGCACCTGAAGTACAGAGACACCTGCTTAAGTGTATTTTACACTGCATGTTTAATATGTTTTGTATTCTTTTTTCAGAAGGATTAGAAAGCAGAAAGATTCTCATTTAATGCTTTTCAAAGGTAGATATTGTAAGTGTAATAAAAAGCTGAACAGTGCATTCATATGTAACATTTGCACAACCAAGGTCAGGTCTATTTGTTTACCCCAAAAAAGGGCAAATCTATGCATGATTCATTGTATTGGGCCCTTTAATGCCCAATTCTGATCTCTGCCAAGGTCTGATTGATTGGTCTATTAATACATCCAAGGCAAAAAATGAAGAATAAATCAAGCAATCCAGGACCATGCTATAGAGACATGGTCTAAAAGCCAAAAAGCAAAATCCTTTGCAAAGCTTGGCTGAGTACCTACTGACTGTCTGCTAAAAAAATTGCTGTCTTTATGAATTAGTTTGGGGGAGAAGAGGGGAGGGAGAGCCAGGGGAGGGGCACCAGAAAGGGCAAGAAGTCACGGCTGATACGCATTAGTGGTATCTGAGCTAGTATTTGTAGGTATTATACTATATATGTGACCTGTATTTTCTATTATGAGATGTTTTCTCTTTCAAGTTAAGTTACTGCCCTCCTAGAAATGTCCTTTTTAAAATCAAAGTACATCAGAGAAAGGTGATATATTAACAAATTTACTTGTCAATGGCCAGCAAACCAGGAAACAAACAAGATCTTACTCCAGGATGACTTCTTTTCCTTTGAGCAGCACAGATGCATATTCTCAGCCTCCTCACCTCCCATTCACTCCTCAGTCTTCCGGAATTTGGCTTTGGTCCCTACCACTCCAGCAAAGATCCTTTTATGGTCACCATTTACATCCTAACTGCCAAATTAAAAGAGCACATTTTATTGCTTAACTTACTAAAACTCACACTGCTTTTAAATTTATGAATCACTTCACTGTTCTTGAAATTTGCTTTCCTTTTACCTTGTCCCACTATCCCTTGATGGCTCTTACACCTTCCCCTTCCCTACTCCTATATAGCCTCCCCACACGCCATCCATTCCAGGCTTTTGTTCTCAAAACTCTTCTCTTTTTACTCTATAAGCACAGGTTTTCAGCATGAAACATATGTTACACATTCCTAAATCTATACCTCCAGCACAAAATTTGCTACGGTTCTAAAAGTCATATATCCAACAGCCTACTAAACTGAGTCATGCTGTCAACCCTTAATCATCCTTCTCTCATCTTTAAAACCTACCCATCACCAAGTGAGTCCTCTTGCTTTATCACCTAAAAGGGTAGCCTGCCTTACCCTCTTCCCTGCCTGTCCCCACCCGTCTCTTCCCCAATCACAGCCTTCTCTATACTTGATTCTTGCTTCTCTCAAAGGCCGATAGGGTCTCTTGATTTGTCTCTAGGTTTGAGCTCTTCAAATCTGTCCTCTTCTAATTTACTCTCTAGAAGAAGAGGCAGACAATAACCAAAATAAGTAAATACACTAAAAGGTGATAAGTGCAACAGAAAAAAAAAAAAAAAAAAAAAACCAGGGTGGGGAAGGGGAACAAATAGGCTGACTCCTCCCTAATATTTTAACTTCACCCCCCTAAATTTTAAAGTTTTACACCAAAACTACTTGCTTTTTTTCCCTAGAATATACTATACTGTTTGCTACTCCTATATCTTTGTTTATGATGGGCTCTCTGCCAGCAATATCCTTTTCCTTTTCACTGAGGAATTCACACTCATTTTAGCATTACTGGACCTACACTAGGCTCGCACAATCCTAGTTCCTTGTATACCCTGTGCATTCCTCTACTATGCAGTTAGGGCTGTAAATTATTATTTTTGGTTTATTTTTCTCTCTCTCTCACTAAGAGATAGACAATAAGACAGGGATCAGATCTTGCTCACATTTGTATTCGCAACATATTCAAATGGATGTTGCTTTATTTGCCATGTGACTATATTTCTATAATTCCATGGTTGTTCTACTTCCACTTCTTTTCATATTGACACATTCTTTGGATATACTATTTTTTTTAATTTATAATCCAGGATAGTTGATTTAAAAGATCTTCTATTTATTTCTAGTGTTTTTCATTTCTATGTCTTGTGATTAAACATTCAGAGTCATCAGTCTAAAGACTCCAAAATCAGTCTTTCATCCATTTCCAAATTTCTGGGGTAAGATGAGGTCGGGGGAAGGGAGTCACACCACTATAGTCCCCAAATCCAAAGACTGCAAAAAATATGTGCAATTTGTTAGTAGAAATGAACTCTCTGGAAAATGGGGAATAGGAAGAAAAAGAAAAGATGTGGAGAAAAACGCATCTTTTCTAATCATAGTCACTACATTACAAGAAAACTGAACTATAAAAGTGGGTGGCCAGGGGCTTCCTAGGTGGCGCAGTGGTTAAGAATCCGCCTGCCAATGCAGAGGTCACGGGTTCGATCCCAGCTCCAGGAAGATCCCACATGCTGCGGAACAACTAAGCCTGTGTGCCAAAAAAAAAAAAAAAAAGAAAAGAAAAAAAAAAAAGTGGGTGGCCAAGGACATTACAATTTGAATTTTTTCCTCCAGATTATTTGAAGTGTATCTCCTCACTACAATTTTAAAGCAGTGCTCTATTTACATAATTTTTAACTTAGGTTGTCTGATTTATTGCATCTTTTCCCCTTCATATATTTACATATTTACAGCCTGCTTAAAAAATATTATATTTGTGTGCATACATATTTTATTTTTATAAAGGCTAAGTATATATTTTAATATTTATGAATAATATACCTTGAGCTATAACAATAATTCTGATAAAGGTAAACCTTTATTTTTAAAAATGTTTTAAGTTATACAAATGTTTAACAAACGTAGGGCAAATACTTTAAGTTATTCATGTAAATCAACAGGAACTGCAGTTCATTGCTGGTCATTAAAATTTGTAATGGAAAAGAAATACCCAAAAGGTGAATGTGAACTAATTTATAGTATCTCATTAAAAATGCTTTGTCAAAAACAAAATAGTATCTTTCGAGTTAAAAGTAACTGGAGCAATGAATTAGTCTGGGTTTTAATTAAAAATTGAAAATTCAGTATAACTGTTACCTAATTTCACCAGCTAGAAAAATAAAGCACAATAAGATTTAGTTGAACTGGTTTAATTTTTATATTGATTAATGAAGAGCTATCTGGAACATTATGTTTGATATACATTTTGCAAATTAAGTACAAATGAGGTGCTTAAGAAAGTGGCTATTTGAAAACAAATGTACGTATCATATACCATGTAATTTTGCTCACATTAATATGTTCTTAAATATCTGACAAAGCAAACTAAAATGTCTTTTAAAAATGTTAAGAATTAACAATTTTCATTACCCTGATATAGAATACACAAGCACAAATTCCAAATATAAGCATTAACGTTTAGCCATAAACTAATTCTGATACAGAAGTGAGTATATTCAAATAACCAAATAGCCTTCTATTTTCCAATATCTAATCTCATGATGGAAAGCAAGAATATTTGTTTTTGTAATTTTCTTACTTTCACACTGGCCTCTGAATATTTTTATTTGATACTCTCCCATGTTTTCAAATTCCTCATCTTTCAGCCCTCAAACCTCTTTTACATTCCTCACATTACTTTTATTAATGAAACTTGATGCTTCTAGAGCCTTCATATTTTTCCTCAGCCAATGCTTTCGTTAACCTTATTCCTAAACCTGACATCCTTCAGTGACTAACCACTGCTTACCAAAGGAATTCCAAATTCCCCAGAATGCTATTTGCATTATTTATGACTTAGTCTCAAACTGTCTTTCTGGATTTAGCTCTCACTACTATATAACAAAACCCTGCAGTATAATCAAACTGACTACATGTTATTGCACAGATGTATGCTTCTTATTTTAAATTCTGAGTTCAGCTTGTGCTAGTCTCTTACCTCTGGTCTGAATGGACATTTAACCTAATCTTTAATTCCCTTTTTGTCAGATCTCCATCTTTAAAATCTTACCCATCCTTCAAGCTCTGTTTCAAATTTCAACACATCTACGAATCTTTCCCTTATCACCTAAGAAATAATCATTTTTCCTCTACTCAATTTTTATTAAGAGGCTGTATAGGAATTACATTCCCACGGGCATTTTTATTTTAACACACTTATACTAAGTAGCAACAATGGCCAAGACACTTTTAGACAGTACAAGGGATACTATGGTAAAGAAGATATAATCCCTATTGTTAAGAATATTATAATCCAGTGGAGAAACAAGATAAATGTACAAATCACTGTAATATCAAAAAGAGTGAGGATATTTTCCAAAGAAAAGTACCTAAAAATTCTGGGAGGATATTAAAATCTACTGTTGAGGAAAACTTCGTTTGTGATGACAACTGAGATAAATCTTGAACAAAATGAAATGCTTCTGAAAATCAGAGGTAAGGTGCAGAATATTCCCAGTTAAATAAATATGAATCAAGGTATGGAGATAAAAATGTACAGAGTATGTTCATGGATAGCATTATAGGCTGAACTCCTTCCCTTCAAAATTTTTATGTTGAAGACCTAACCTCCAGTACCTCATAAACGTAACTAAATTTGGATAGGGCCTTTAAAGAGGTGATTAAGTTAAAATGAAGCTGTTAGGGTGGTCCTAATTCAATCTGACTGAGTGTCCTTAGGAGATTTGGAGACACAGAAAGACACCAGAGATGCATGCACACAGAGAAAAGGCTATGAAAGGGCACAGCAAGAAGGTGGTCATCCGCAAGCCAGGGAGAGAAATCAACCGTGCTGACAGCTTGACCTTGAACTTCTAGCCCTCACAACTGTGAGAAAATAAAATTCTGTTGTTTAAGCCACCTGGCATACTCTTATGGCAGCCCTAGGCAAGTAATACAAATACCTTATTCAATTATGCAACATAAATACCAGTAATGGAAGATAAAGCTAGATACATATGTTGGAGTTAATAATATAAAAAAGTTAAGTGAATTGATACATATAATACATGTAAAACACTTGGGACCGTATCTTGACTCCTCAACCTACATTCTACTTCAAATGATGAATCCTAACCAATCATGGTAATTTGATGCCCCTTGCTTGCCATCAACTCATGGATTGGCAGTCAAGTCATTCTTGTCAATGACACATGAGGTAGTAGGGATGCTTCTGGGGACAGCTGCCTTACCAATAAGAGAGAATAGAGGCAGAGATAGTCACTTTCTTCTTTTTTATGTTGTCTTATCTGTTTATGAGTCTGCAACCACTGCAGCCATCTTATTACCAGCCTGAGGATGAAGGATTCCCAACATAGAATAGCAAGATGATGATGTCACTGACCTACTGAATCAACCTATCCTGGTGTCTCTTCTACCTCTGATTCCCTATTATTTAAGACAGTGAATTTTTCATTGATTAAAACAAATTAAGTATAGCATTCCTTGCAGCCAAAAGCAACTTAAAGAAATATAGGCTGAGCTGAGTAATATGTTCTATATTCAGTGGGTAGTCATTAAAAAAATGTATTTAGTAGTAATGTTTTAGAAGTAACGTAGGTGGGATTAGGGTGAAGAAAGTTATGAAGTTGGGAGATCCAATTAAGAGGCTAATTATCCTAGTGATAGTTAAATAGGTTTTAGCCTAGGAACATGACAGAGTTCTACAGAAGGTGGCAGTGGTAGTGGAGAAGGGTAATTGGGTTTTATTTCCACCTTCTTTATCATTATTCAGATTTTCTTTCCTGAATTACTGTAGTAGTTGTCACTAATTTGTGCTCCTGGCTTTGAGTTTGCTCCCTTAATCTCACCCTCTTTTTCTACCCTTCTAAAGTCCATTTACCATATGGCTACTGGGATTATCTTTACAAAAATATTAATTACATTCATGTCACCCAAAATCTTTTCATTGCCTTTCCACAGCCTTTTAGAATAAAACCAAACTAGTTAGCATTCTCTACAAGACTTTTCAAAATCTGTCCCTCTATGTCTCATCCTAACACATTGTTATGGGTTGAATTTTGCACGCACCCCCAAATAAAGATATGCTAAAATCCTAACCCCCAATACCTCAAAATGTAACCTTATTTGGAAATAGGGCTGTTGCAGATATACTCTCCCTAACTCTCCAGCAACTCTTTTTTTGTTCCTCCTCCTAAATGCTGTAATATCCCAGCCTTCTGTCCTTGGCATTACACTCTTCTCTGCCTGGACACACATTCCCAAGGCTTTAAATATCAACTACAAACCGTGACTCTCAAATTTATACCTATAGTCAACAGCCCCACTAGATTTGTGTATCTAACTTTCTACTCAATATCGCCAAATGTCTAATAAAGAGCATAATCCTAACACAGCCAACAGGCTCTAGACTCTTTCCCACTCCAACTCATCCCCTCCAATAATCTTTCCTATCTCAGCAATTGCTATGACTATTCTGCCAGTTGTTCAGTTATCATCTCTTCTCCTCTTATAATCTGCATTTAATCCACCTCAGTCCTCCCAGGTTCTCCATCATAATATATGTTAAATCTGATCACTTTTCATCACTTCAGACATTAAACATCAGAGGCTCCTTTGTCTCTAGAATGGACTTTTATATACTGGTACCTCCTAAATGCCTTTTTGCTTCCTATGGTTTGTTTTCCACACGTAACAAGAGTGAACTCTGTTAAATATGGATAATTAATACAGTACACATATTAGGTCACTTATTTCTCACAACAACCTAATAAGAGGATTACGTTTACTTTCCATTTCACGCATAAGAAAAATGAGTAACTTGCCCAAGATCGTAGCTGATAACAGACAGACTGGGATTGAAACTGAGGCAGCCTACATCTTTTAAGTCACACTGTTATACACTCATACCTATGCTTAAAACCATTCAATGGCTTTTCATCATTCACAGTGTTAAAGTAAAACACAAAATAGAGACCAGTCTTGAAAAGTCCTTGAGCAGACAAAACCATTTCAGCCATGTGAGCAAAACTAAATCTCTTGTCATGAATTTAAGTGAAACTTAGGTTATTTCTTATAAATGCCTCTGATAATCAAAAGAAACAAGTCACTTTCCTAAAAATGATATAAGATAACCCCTTTAAACAATCTCTGCCCTCGGGAAACCCCACTGTAATAATCAATCGTTGCAAAGGTTAAACCACTTCCTCATTTTTACTCTATAAGCCATCCTGTAACACAGAGCCTCTGAGCTTCATATTAGCCTTGAATTTAAAAGCTCCCAGTTCATAAACTACTCTTATATGCATAATAAACACTTACTAAATACTATTTTATTGATCTGGTGGTTTTAATTTTGCTATTTCCGAACCTCTGACAAACAAAATGTACACTTCTTACCATGACTTAGGCCTACATCATTTTTCATGATTTTGCCCCTTGTCTGCATCTCCTCCAGCCCATTGCAACCATTCTGCCCTCAATCTGTATTGCTCTTCAAACACCACCAAGTCAGTTTCCATCTCAGAGCTCTTGCACTTTGTGACACTGTGGTTTCTTCCTAGTCTTCTCACTGTGGTTTCTTCCTAGTCTTCTCCCAGATCTTTGTATGACTCCCTCCCTCAATTATTTAGGTATTTGTTCAGCTGTCCCCAGCATACCTATCTAAAACAACCTTCTCTCCCAGGGTTTTCCTCTCTCCACCCCTTCACTGTTCATCCCTTTAGATGGCTGCATTACCCTCATCACTGCCTGGAATTATCAAAAGATATTTGTTTAGTGTTAACCTGCATGAAATTGATATGTTTAGCTTAATATTATTTTCTTTACAATTTTGATATCTATATTTTTAAATAACTTAACACTTATTAAAATGTGTTTCTAGTTACTAACACAATCTTGAAGAGCTCAACCTACAGGAACAATTATATTTAACTATCCTTATATCCATGCAAAGTGCCCACACAGTGCCATTCTCATTATAGATATTTGAAAACGATGTGCTTAATAAATTAACACATGAATGTTTTAAATACATTTTTAAAATATCATTAACTAAATAATGATTTTCCTTTGGGATAAACGTTCTCTGACAAATTTAAATTACCCACCTATAATTGACAGCAATAAATTGTTTCAAGAAAAATAAGAGTTGCTATAAATTAAAAATGATTGCCTTCCCTAATTCTCAGTGTTCTTAATTTCTCTTGTCTCCAACTCAAGTCCAACCATAAGACTATTAACCAAATTGCCATTGCAATAGTACATCTATTCTTGTCAGTTGGCACCACTGTTTTAAAAATAAGGTGAATATTTTACTTGGATGTGAGTTGGGCCAATTTTTGCAGATCTTTAGAGTACAGTTCAATAGTTTTAGTTTGGTAAAACATTTTTAAATATCCTATCTCTTCAAGGGTTTTTGGATTCCTTCATTTCTTAAAATACTAGATGAGAGCACAGTACTTGTAAAGATAGAAAGTAACATGCAGAAGTTTGGAAAAGCAGCAGGTATGTGAGGCATGCAAAAATAATGAGGCAAGTATATTTGCTGATCTGAACTTCAATAGCAGGCTGTTCTCCTGGGGAGGTGTTTTTATAGACACCTCAATCATTTATGCTACTAGCCTTTCCTTTACTGGTGGGTGTTGAGGTGTTTTTTTTGTTTTGTTTTCTTTTCTTCCTAAGTGGGTCAAGAGCACATATGTTTTAACCACAGAAAAATATGTTAAGGTGCTAACTAGTAAGGCCTTGATTTAAAAATTATAGCATTCACGAGGATATGGTTTAAGACTTTAGTTATTCTCAGCGTGACCTCCTGGGCTTACTTGATTCTCAGCAGAAAACCATCTGCATTGCCTACAATGTATGCAAATGCTACCAACTGTTTTAAGAGAAACACAACATGTTAAGCACATGATGTGTCAGGTAAGGGAAAAAGAAAAGTGTTTTTCCTCTTGAATTTTAATTTCTGTTCTTTCCTCATTTTTTATTCTCTGCGCAGTAGTAAATCTGTGTTGTGTGGTGAGATGTATCAACTCCTTCAGGCCACTGGAGCCCCATTTAATGCCCTCATGTTCTTATGCTTTCAGTGACTCTCTCAATGTCCCCTCTCACTCCAGATTCTTGAACAAATTTATTACTTTCCTCCCTGTGTGCTTACAAAATGTCCATTGCTTAGCATCCCAGAGAGATTCAGAATGAAAAAAAAAAATCTCCATCCAAGGCTGAGATTTCTATGAGTTTATAGATTTGAAGAAATGACAAAAGTCTTAACCAACTGAAAAAGGAGACAAGGCAGAGTGGGAGAAACGGAGAAGCTTGAGTCGTGGATCTGTGGACAAATCTTTTCATCTAGTTATACAAGCCTTGAAATTTCCAAATATTTGGGTTTTAGAATTTCCTTTTTGGAAAAGCTTTGTTGGTCTTTTCTTCATAGAACCCAGAGGCAAATCGTTGTCAGCTTGGTTATTTTATATATAAATGACTGCCCAGCAAGTTATCAAATTTACAAAAATATTTTCATGGAGTAGTTTTGGCCCTACTTACATATTTGAATAGTTTTTTAATTCTAGAAAGCTACAATATGCTCTTATTCTTTCATTAAGTATCTAGGCAAAAGCTGCACTTACTGAAGAAATAAATATAAACTTTTAAGCAATCCCTACGTACCAGTTTGTTCAGTTTTTTACTGTACTATACTACAGATTTTCTTTAAAACTAAAAACACCCTTGTCATTCATGCTCAGCAGATGTTGTCAGGTTGGAGAATACACGTTAAGTGTTTAAAAAATATATTCAATCTATGATAAATTTATTTGTTCATAAATGTCAGTTAGGGTTTTAAGCCTGGAGGAAGCAATGCTTGTGAAACTTTAAATTTTTTATAAACTTTTAACTTTAAATGTCGTCTTGAGGAATACAAATTAAGGCTGCTCCCAGTAAAAATGTGCATTTTTTCCTTCCCTCAGAGGTACTTCACAGCAAACATGCTATAAGTAACTCAAGTCATACGACCAGGCTATGTTTTACTACTTAGTTGTGTGACAAGGGGCTTAATCAGCCTGAAAAATGTTGACACCTTAAGATTTGTGTTAGAAAAGAACATAATGCCTGATCTTTGGAACTTGGGACCAAAAGCTCACATTTTCATTTAATAGAAAATCGGATAACTATACACCAGTAGGAATAGATGGTGCAGAAAAATTCAAATTAAATATGAAAGATGCAAATTGTCAAGCATTAGACTGTGCGATTACCCTTGATTTAATGAAGCTCAATGTCTAGAGAAAGACCTCTAAACTTGTCAGGTTGTTCTCTATAAAATGAACATTTTTCCTGCACCATGTTGCTCTTTTCAAAGGTTTATTTCTAATATAGCCCGATTTCTACAAGGAAGCTATTGGAAGCAAAACCCACAGACTTCTAAAATATTTAGCAGTGGAATACATTAACTGACAACAATAAGTTGAAGGGCGTATGTAATAAATATTTTGAATTAAATTATTTCTTAAGATATTTATTTAGGTACACTTTTCTAATCAAATTTGACTTTTAAAATTATTAAGTTCTGCCATTCTCAGACTAACACAACTGGTTCAGAACCCCATTCATTTACTTCTTTGTTTACTAAATAATAACTGAATGGCTAGCACATGCCAGCCTCTTCTTTGATTTTCAAGGGCATTTATTTCACTCTCTCATGGAAGGCAATGGAGATGCTAATAAATCTAGAGGTCAAATGAGCTTCTAAGACAACATTTTGATATCCTATAACTCCAGAAGGAAAGGCAAGGACAAATCATAACAGCATCTGACAGCACGAATGCAGCTCTGAGCACAGCCACTTAGTAGTTGCATGAACTTGGTCACTTGAACACTCAGTGTCTCAGTTTTTTCATGTGCAATGGAGAACATAATGATACCTTCCTCATCATGTTGTTGTGAGGGTTACAACATGAGATAATAAATGTAATGTGTTTAGCACAGTGCCAGGTACATAGAAAAATGCCCAATAAATATTAGCTAGTCATAACAGTATTTGCAGTAGTACTGGATAGCAGCAGCAGTAGAATCTGTACTTAGGCTAATGCATTTTAATATATTCTGTATAGAGTTCACAGATATATATTTATTATACATATATAGCTTATGTAAAAAATATTTTGTGAATTATTCTTTTATTCTTCCTGTTACATTTAACCTCCCAAATAACTTTATACATACACATGCACATACATATGCATAGATATGTGTGTACATATATGTGTGCATATACAGAGGGAGACAGAGAGGAAGACAATTCATAAGGGCAGCATCCAACATCTGCCTCATTCTAAGATTTTATTCTAAGAAATGCAATTATAGTTACATTATCTCACTCATTTTGACTGATGCTGATTAACCTAAATTAACAAAATATGAATTATAACTCTCCTTTTAAAAATGTAACACTGCTACCTCCATTAAAATTACAAGCAATGCTATCTATGTATTATTCAGTAATTATAAATTAAATATTAACTATTTCAAAGTTTACAAACATTAAATCTTCAGCATAGATACAATCATCAAGCAGTAAACTATTGGTTGTTCACATTACGGGTAGATGAACTGTCACTCTCATCATCATTATTATGGAGGGATGTTCAAGAACTTCCGTTTGCTTTAAAGATTCTCTATAAATAGAGATTCTCTACAAAATAGTGGAGTATTAATATTTTACAAATCTACAGAAAAATTAAAAGATTTACATAAGCAACAGCAAACTAAGTTACAACTACTAAAATTATTACAGACACCATGGTGATGGAACCTGTATTAATGAGGTTTGCTTATGACAAGGACAGTATGATATGTTCTGCTTGCCCCCCCCAAAATTAATGCAAACAAATTTTGTCTTGTCAAGTTTTTCACTTAAATAGGCAATTTTAGTTAAGTAACGTCCATTAAATTATAGAAATAAAGTCAATAAATGCATTATATATTAGCCAAGAAAAAATTATTATAACATGGTTAATAAGGTAAAGTAAGGACAGTTCACATTTACAGTACTTGGATACTGCTTTCATTTAACCCAATTTCTTAGAGTATCTATTGGATGGCTGACACCATTCTAGGTATTAGGGGTTTGGCAGTGAACCTGATGAAGGCTCTACCTTCATGCAACTCAATACAAGAGCCACACAGGAATATTAGATTTCTTTCCTTATTAATAACAAACAGTTGTCAGCATAAATACAGCTTTTACTCATTTAAGAATATATAACCTATTTAATTCAATAAACATATAGTAAGCTGTTACTATGTGCTTAGTACTCCATCAGACACTTTATAAGGGTAAGTGAAAAGCTCTCTGCCTTCTTAAGTCTTGCAAACCAGCAACAAAAATGGCCCTGTGATACAAATCAAAATACCCCCCAAAACAAAAACAACATAGAAACGAACAGAAAAATCCTGACAATGTCAGGAGATTATAATGTAAGTAAAGAGACATATAACCAATTAAACTGTAAACGTGGGAAAGAGTGAGGGAGACGCCAGATCACATGTGTGTGAGGAATCAAAACAGTTTCCTTCAGTTGAGTAGAAAGAGAAAGGGGAGAGAATGTAGAGAAAGATGAAGCCTCAGCTATTCTCACAGGACCTCTGAAATCTATAAGGGAAAATCCTCCCTTGCCTCTTCTTAGCTTCTGCCAGCTTGCCAGCAATCTTTGGTATATCTCGGTTTGCAGCTGCATGACTGTGATCTCTGCCTTTGTCATCACATGGTATTCTCTATGCCTGTGTGTCTGTCTGTGTGTGTTCACACGGCCAACCTCTTATGAGGACATCAATCATATTGGACTAGCGTTCACTCTACTCCAGCAGGATCTCATCTTGACTAATTATTTTGCAACGATCCTATTTCCAAATAACATCCCATTCTGAGGTCCTGGAAATTAGGACTTCAAGGTAGCATTCTTAGCAGGGGAAAATAATTAACCCATAATAAGAGCTAATATAAAAATTATCTACTTAGGCCAAAGTAAACTTAAAGAGACACGTGAAATGCCAATTGTGTGAAATATATTGTTTGTGGGATGGTGAATTTGTATAATACCTTTGGGAAGTAATCAGATGGACTGTATTCAAAGCAACTGTGAGATGTTCATACATTTAGACCAAAGAAATAATCCTAAATAGAAAAATAGCATTCTATGCAGAGGATTTTTATACAATGCTTATTGAAATTGCAAAAAAAAAAGAACAAAAAAAGGAAAAAGGAAAGAAATTAAACATATATATAAAATTTATAAAGTTTAGTTCATTCAACTCCAAAAAGTTAAACAATAAAAAATTAGATTTAGAAAAGTTCACTGCATGGGAAATATTTCTATTAATTGAAAATAGGCTGAAAATATATATATACTATATAACCTAAAAAAACCAAAACAGTCTACCCTAAAATATAACAGAAAGAAATTCACCAAAATGTTTATTATGGTTCAATTAGGTGATGAGAAATTAAGAATCCTTTAAAAACTGTTTTCTACATTCTAACATGTTTCACATTTAATAATATCTATCGTCACCATTCCTCCCCAGAGCCTATTAAGGGTTTTCTGATCTGAAGGAGCCACTGATTGTCAGGATGTGTTTTCTTCATTGTTAAAAAACCAGGGGAGAGTAGCACAGACATATATATACTACCAACTGTAAAATAGTCAGTGGGAAGTTGTATAACAAAGGGAGTCCAACTCGAGGATGGAAGATGCCTTAGAGGACTGGGGCAGGGAGGGTGGGGGGGACTCGAGGGGGGGGTCAAGGAAGGGAGGGAATACGGGGATATGTGTATAAAAACAGATGATTGAACCTGGTGTACCCCCAAAAAAATAAAAAAATAAAAAAAAAAAAACCAGGGGAGAAGAAAGATGGCGGTGAAGTAGAAGGACGTGGTGTGCATCCCTCTCCACAGATGCATCAGGAATACACCAAAAGATGCAATAACTCCCACAGAGAACCAGCTGAACACCAGCAAATGGCCTTGGACACTAGAAAGTACTGCAAAGATCCTGACATAACTGAGACAAGCAACCTCTGAAGTCTGAACTACTCCATCAGAAGTCAGGTAGGAGGCTTTGGGAGGGAGCAATGAAACCAGGATGCTAGACAACTAGGGAGTCCTCAGACACAGGGAAGATTAACTTCAGAGAACTCTCACGGAGTCCTGTACCAGAGTCTAAGACTCGGCTTTGTCCGATTGTCTGCAACTGCCAGTGCTGGACACCTCATACCAAACTACAAACAAGACAGGAATACAAACCCACCCATTGCATACAGACTACTGAAAGACATATTAACCTCACAGATACCCTAAAACACACCACCTGACACGGCCCTGCTCATCAGAGAGAAAAGACACAGAGCTACACACTGGAAAGCAGACACCAGACCCCCCACCAGGAAGCCTACTCAAGACACTGGACAAACTCCACCACAGGGGGCAGAAGGCAGAAACAAGAGGAATTACTACTAGGCAGCATAGGGAAAGGAGAAAGCAAATCCTATAAATTAGACAAAATGAGAAAACAAAGAAACACCATGCAGGCAAAGGAGCAGGAAAAAAACTCACAAGGCCAAATAAATGAAGAGGAAATAGGAAAACTGCCTAAAAAAGAATTCAGAGTAATGATAGTAAAGATGATCCAAAATCTCAACAACAAAATAGAGAAAATACAAGAAACAGTTAATAAGGACTCAGAAGAACTAAAGAGCAAACAAACAGTAATGGAAAACAAAATAACCAAAATTAAAAATACTTTAGATGGTATAAAGAGCAGAATACCTGAGGCAGAAGAATGAATAACTGAGTTGGAAGACAGAATGGGGGAAATAACTGCCACAGAGCAGGAAAGAGAAAAAATAATAAAAAGAATGGAAGACAGACTCAGAGACCTTGGTGACAACATTAAGCACACCAACATTCGAATCACAGGCATCCCAGAAGAAGAAGAAAAAAAGAAAGGGCCTGAGAAAATATTTCAAGAGATTATAGTGGAAAACTTCCCCAACATGGGAAAGGAAAGGATCAAGTCCAAGAAGTGCAGAGAGTCCCATACAGAATAAACCCAAGGAGAAATACACCGAGGCACATATGACTCAAACTGATGAAAATTAAACACAAAGAAAAAATATTAAAAGCAGCAAGAGAAAAACAACAAATAACATATAAGGGAAAACCCATAAGGATAACAGCTGATCTTTCTGCAGAAACTTTGCAGGCCAGAAGGGAATGGCAGGATATACTGAAAGTCCTGAAAGAGGAAAACCTATAGCCAAGAATACTCTACCCAGCAAGAATCTCATTCAGATTTGACAGAGAAATCAAAAGCTTTCCAGACAAGCAAAAGTTAAGAGAATTCAGCACCACCAAACCAGCCTTACAACAAGTGCTAAAGGAACTTCTCTAAGCAGGAAACACAAGAGAAGGAAAAGACCTACAAAAACAAACCCAAAACAATTCAGAAAATGGTAATTGGAACACACATGTCAATAATCACCTTAAATGTAAATGGATTAAATGCTCCAACCAAAACACACAGACTGGCTGAATGGAGACAAAAACAAGACCCTTCTACATGCTGCCTATAAGAAACCCACTACAGACCAAGGGACACATATAGACTGAAATCAAAGGGATGGAAAAACATAGTCCATGAAATGGAAGTCAAAAGAAAGCTGGAGTAGCAATACTCATATCAGACAAATTAGACCTTAAAGTAAAGACTATTACAAGAGACAAGGAAGGACACTACACAACAATCAAGGGACCCATACAAGAAGATATAACGATTGTAAATATCTATGCACCCAACATAGAAGCACCTCAATACATAAGGCAAATGCGCACAGCCATAAAAGGGGAAATCGACAGTAACACAATAATAGTGGGAGACTTGAACACCCCACTTACAACAATGGACAGATCATCCAAACAGAAAATAAATAAGGACACACAAGCTTTAAACGACACATTAGACCACCTTGACTTAATTGATATTTATAGGATATTCCATCCAAAAATTACAGAATACACTTTCTTCTCAAGTGCACACGGAACATTTTCCAGGATAGATCACATCTTGGGTCACAAATCAAACCTCGGTAAATTCAAGAAAACTGAAATCACATCAAGAATCTTCTCTGACCACAACTCCATGAGACTAGATATCAATTACAGGAAAAAAAAAGGCAAAAAAAAAAAAAACATGGAGGCTAAACATTATGCTATTAAACAACCAAGAAATCACTAGAGAAATCAAAGAGGAAATCAAAAAATAGCTAGAACAAATGACAATGAAAACAAAACAACCCAAAACCTATGGGAAGCAGCAAAAGCAGTTCTAAGAGGGAAGTGTATAGCAATACAGTCCTACATCAAGAAACAAGAAAAATATTGAATAAACAACCTTACCTTACACCTCAAACAATTAGAGAAAAGAACAAAATAACCGAAGTGAACAGAAGGAAAGAAATCATAAAGATCAGAGCAGAAATAAATGAAAAAGAAAGGAAGGAAACAATAGCAAAGACCAGCAAAACTAAAAGCTGGTTCTTTGAGAAGATAAACAAAATTGATAAATCATTAGCCAGACTCATCAAGAAAAAGAGGGAGAAGATGCAAATCAACAGAATTAGAAATGAAAAAGGAGAAGTCACAACGGACACCTCAGAAATACAAAAGATCATGAGAGACTACTAAAGGAACTATATGCCAATAAATTGGATAACTTGGAAGAAATGGATAAATTCTTAGAAAAATACAATCCTCCAAGACTGAACCAGGAAGAAATAGAAACTATGAACAGACCAATCACAAGTACTAAAATTGAGACTATGATTAAAAATCTCCCAACAAACAAAAGCCCAGGGCCAGATGGATTCACAGGTGAATTCTATCAAACATTTAGAGGAGAGCTAACACCTATCCTTCTCAAACTCTTTGAAAATATAGCAGAAGGAGGAACACTCCCAAACTCATTCTATGAGGCCACCATCACCCTGATACTAAAACCAGGCAAAGATGTCACAAAAAAAGAAAATTACAGACCAATATCACTGATGAAGAGATGCAAAAATCCTCAACAAAATACTAGCTAACAGAATCCAACAGCACATTAAAAAGATCATACACCATGATCAAGCAGAGTTTATCCCTGGGATGCAAGGATTCTTTAATATATGCAAATCAATCAATGTGATACATCATAATAACAAACTGAAGGATAAAAACCATATGAGCATCTCAATAGACACAGAAAAAGCTTTTGAGAAAATTCAACATCCATTTATGATAAAAACTCTCCAGAAAATGGGCACAGAAGGAAATTACCTCAACATAATAAAAGCCATATATGACAAATCAAAAGCCAACGTCATTCTAAATCATGAATAGCTGAAAGAATTCCCTCTAAGAACCGGAACAAGACAAGGGTGCCCACTCTCACCATTATTATTTAATATAGTTTTGGAAGTTTTAGCCACAGAAATCAGAGAAGAAAATGAAAGAAAAGGAATACAAATTGGAAAAGAAGTAAAATTGTAACTCTTTGCAGATGACATGACATTATACATAGAAAACCCTAAAGAATCTACCAGAAAACTGCTAGCACTAATCGTTCAATTTAGTAAAGTAGCAGGATACAAAATTAATGCACAGAAATCTCTTGCATTCCTATACACTAACAATGAAAAAGCAGAAAGAGAAATTAGGGAAACTCTCCCATTTACCATTGCAACAAAAAGAATAAAATACCTAGGAGTAAATCTGCCTAAGGAGGCAAAAGACCTGTATACAGAAAACTATAAGACACTGATGAAAGAAATCAAAGATGATATAAACAGATGGAGAGACATATCATGTTCTTGGATTGGAAGAATCAACACTGTGAAAATGACTGTACTACCCAAAGCAATTTACAGAGTCAATGCAATCCCTATCAAATTACCAACAGCATTTTTCACAGAACTAGAACAAGAAATCTTATGATTTGCATGGAAACGCAAAAGACCTGAATAGCCAAAGCAGTCTTGAGAAGGAAAGACGGAGCTGGTGGAATTAGGCTTCCTGACTTCAAACTAAACTACAAGGCCACAGTGATCAAGACAGTATGATACGGGCACAAAAATAGAAAAGAAGATCAATGGAACAGAACAGAGAACTCAGAGGTAAGCCCAAGCACATATGGGCAGTTATCTTTGACAAAGGAGGCAAGAATATACAATGGAAAAAAGACAGCCTCTTCAATAAGTGGTGCTGGGAAAACTGGACAGCAACATGTAAAAGAATGAAATTAGAACACTTCCTAACACCATACACAAAAATAAACTCAAAATGGATTAAAGACCTCAATGTAAGGCCAGACACTATAAAACTGCTAGAGGAAAACATAGCCAGACACTCTATGGCATACATCAAAGCAACATCCTTTTTGACCCACCTCCTAGAATCATGGAAATAAAATCAAGAATAAACAAATGGGACCTCATGAAACTTAAAAGCTTTTGCACAGCATAAGAAACCATAAACAAGACAAGAAGGCGACCCTCAGAATGGGAGAAAATACTTGCCAATGAAGCAACAGACAAAGGATTAATCTCCAAAATATACAAGCAGCTCATGAAGCTTAATACCAAAAAGGCAAATAACCCAATCCACAAATGGGCAGAAGACCTAAATAGACATTTCTCCAAAGAAGACATACAGATGACCAACAAACACATGAAAAGATGCTCAACATCACTAACCACTAGAGAAATGCAGGTCAAAGCCACAATGAGGTATCACCTCACACCAGTCAGAATGGCCATCATCAACAAATCTAGAAACAACAAATGTTGGAGAGGGTGTGGAGAAAAGGGATCTCTCCTGCACTGTTGGTGGGAACGTAACCTGACACAGCCACTATGGAAAACACTGTGGAGCTTCCTTAAAAAACTACAAATAGAACTACCATATGATCCAGTAATCCCATTATTGGGCATATACCCAGAGAAAACCATAATCCAAAAAGATACATGTACCATAATGTTCACTGCATCACTATTTACAATAGCCAGGACATGGAAGCAACCTAAATGACCATCAACAAATGAATGGATAAAGAAGATGTGGCATATATATACAATGGAATATTACTCACCCATAAAAAGGAATGAATTGGAGCTATATGTAATGAGGTGGATAGACCTAGAGTCTGTCATACAGAGTGAAGTAAGCCAGAAAGTGAAAACCAAATACTGTATGCTAACTCATATATTCGGAATCTAAAAAAAAAAAAAAAAGAAAAATGGTACTGATGAACCCAGTGACAGGGCAAGAATAAGGATGCAGATGCAGAGAACTGACTGGAGTACACGGGGTTGGGGGGGCAGGGGGCGAAGGGGAAGCTGGGATGAAGTGAGAGAGTAGCATAGGCATAAATACACTACCAAGTTTAAAATAGATAGCTAATGAGAAGTTGCTGTATAAGAAAGGGAGATCAACTCAATGACGGGGGATGCCTTAGAGGGCCAGGACAGGGAGGGTGGGAGGGAGTCGCAGGAGGGAGGAGATATGGGTATATATCTATAAATACAGCTGATTCACTTTGGTGTACCTCAAAAGCTGGTAAAAGAATGTAAAGCGATTATATTCCAATAAGGAGCTTAAAAAAATATCTATTATGTTTATTACGTATAAAATGTGTGTTGTTAAAATATTTTTCCAAAAACTTTTGTGAAATTATAAATAGTAAGTGAATGTTTTAGCTCTCATTTCTGTTAATAAAGATTGAACATTAAACTGTGTGAGCAACTCCATTTCCAGATAAATATCCTAAAGGAATTATTCTACATGTATACAAGGAAACATGTATAAAGTTGATCATTGCAGCATCAACCCAGTAAAAATGGAATGAACACATATGTCTATCAGTAGGAGAATGGATAAATAAATTGTGCTTTTATTCCTACCACAGCAAATAAAAAGAATATTGGGTTACAAATAGAATTTATAAAGTTATATCTAGAAGTTATGTACAGCTAAATATATAAAGTTATGTATAGTCAGAGTTCTACAAGAAGCAGAATATATGTATATGAATTTATCTTGTTTCAATTATGTGACTCATGCAATTGTGGGAGCTGATAAGTCCCGAATCTGCAGGGCAGACTTGCTGGCTGGAAAGTCTAGCAAGTGATACCGCATTCTTTAGTCTGAAATTTGAAGAGCTGGCTGGAAGGCTGGAAACTCAAGCACAATTTCCATGTTACTGTCTTGAAGAATTTCTTTCACTTTAGAAAACCTATTTATTCTCTTAAGGCCTTCAACTGAATGGAGGAGGTCCACCTACATTATTGAGGGTAATTTTTTTACTTAAAGTCTACAGATTTTAGGTGCTAATCACATCTACAAAATATCTTCACAGCAACATCTGGACTAGTGTTTGGCCAATAACTGGGTAAGTCAAGTCAAGGTGACATATAAAACTAACCATCACATAGAATTCAGTATAATTTATATAAATCATATTGGATATAAAACAACTCTTTCATGCATTGACTTATTCAACAAATAAATTTAAGGCACTACTGTATGCCAGGGACATCAGTGACCAGACAAAAATTGCTGACCTCATGGAGTATGTAGTCAGAGGAGGCAGAACATAAAAAAAACAATCCATTAGTGTTTTAGAGGATAGATAACATAGGAAAAATAGAGCAAGATAAGAGAAATTCAAAATGATGAAATGGGGCTTGAAACGTTCCTAAACAGTCACAACAGACATTGTAGAGGTGATATCTGAGCAAAGACTTCAAGGAATATTAGAGCTTATCATTTGGCTTTCACTGAGTTATGCTGTGTTAACCACCCCTAAATCATCATGGTTTAGAAAAACTAGTATGTATTCCCCAGGCCCACAGCATGACCTTCGTGGATCAGTTGTGGCACTGCTTCAAGTTGTTTTAAATTTAGGAAACAGAGTAGAGAAGCAGCCTGTACCTGGAGCATGCCATTCCCACGTCAGAGAAAGAGAGAAAATAAATGGAGGAACCACAAAATGCCCTTAAATGTCATTCTTCTTGGAATAATATGCCACTTCCATTCACTTTTTATTGCCCAAAGCATGTCACTTGGTCAAACCCGATAGCAATGGAGTAGGTGTACTCATCTCACAGGAGTGTCAGGAGTAATTGGAAGCAAAAATCCATCTTGTTTCCCTCTCCTTCTCCCATAAAATACACTTGCCTCACCCACACAAAAAGAAACAACCTGATAGTGCCATCGTGCTTAAAGTCCATGATAGGGTACTCTTTAGATTAGGGCCATTTTTGGCTTTTCCTGATCCAAAGATCCAAGAACTGATAAGTCAAGTTATGTGTCCAACACACACAGAGTGGTAGAATACAGACAGACTGACCACAAGAAACATTCCCATTACAACATGGTGAGAATGGAAAACAGACAGCCTCACTAATATGTAGCAACACTGAAATCTCCCTAGGGAGAAATTACAAAGCCCCCCCTGCCAGGAGGAAGAGAATGTTCCTTAATTAGGCCCTGCTTCCATTCCCTTGAAGTAAATCCTAATTCATTGTTCTTTTGGTATGTGTCACTCCCTCTGGGAGATCTTTCCTTTTCTGTCTCCTAAATTCTTACCTGAAGAGAACGCTGAAGAAAATATTCTCCCTGAGGACCACACAGCTTTCTCATCTTCCTTCCTGTCTGTGGAAGGTGGGGGCCCAAAGTTAAGTCTCAAGGAGTCACAGTGTATTTTAAATCAAGACTAATGGCTCCTTTGCCAGTACAACTCTTTCAAAAGCATAGTTCGCTTTTCTTCTGTTACCCAACTCATATGTTAGTAGCTTACCCACAAATTATTCTTTTTTCCAGACTTATTTGCAGGTAACTAGAACTTATCAATCCTTACTGGGAAAGCCACGCCTTTATTCTTTTTTCCTTGATCTATTTTGTCTAACAAACTTTTCATTGGGCACTACCTTAATCAATTTAGAGGGTTCGACAAAGGGTTTTATGGCCATGGTTCTAATTTAGTACTCTCAGAAGAGACTGAGCTTAAATTGGCCTTTGTTTTCAAAGACTATCTCAGTTTTATTTTTTTATCTGTTGGAAATGAGCAGCAGGGCCGGCTTCTACACCTGGAAGCTTGGGAATTTCTGAGCTTTCTATATTCCCATTCATTTTTGCTTACAAGGTTGCCAATTATTTTCTGACAATGTCTTTCTTATAGTGCCTGGTCAAAGAAGCCAATACCAACCAAGGCAGTCTAGCAATATTCTCTTTCTTATTCACCCCTGCACAGCATTGTAATCATTGTTGAAACTCCAATAACAGTTCCCTGGGTACAATCAAAAGGGAAAGTTAATGTGAAGGGTTATTGTGTTTGTTTAATCAGCACACCAATTCTTGGTACTAATTTCTATATTCACTTTCATTACATATCATTAAGAAAAATCCCAATTTTCAGCAACTTAAAACAACAAATATTTACTTCTCTCTTGTGTTACAAGTATCTCATGAGTCAGCTGTGTTTCTGCTGTTTTTTAATACCAGGGTCTACCCTAAAGGAGCAGCCACTGTCTGGATCATGCTTTTCTCATAGCTGAGGGAAAAGATGCTACAATAGCTCTTAAAGCTTCTGCTTGGGAGAGGCATTTATCACTCTGTGCATTTCATTAGCCAGATCAGTCATACATCCCAATGGGGTAGCAAAAACTTTCTTTTTAAAGCAGAGAATGTTTGGCAACCATAACAATCTGCCACAGGGAGAGAGCAATGCAGACATCTGGTGCAAGGGAATTTCAGGCACAGTCAACAGCCAGTGCAAAAAGTGGGACTATGTCTAACATGTATACGGAATAGCAAGGAGGCCAGTGTAAATGGAGAAAAGCATGCAAGCTGGGAAGTTGTCAATGCAGAGATGGGAGAAGGAACAAAATTCGGTAGGGCTTTGTAAGCAACTGTAATGACTCTGGCTTTTAGAGTAAAGGAAGAGTTTTGCGCAAAGAAATAATGTCATCTAACTTTTATTTTAAAAGAATCGCCATAGTTGCTGTGACTAGATGAAATGGACAATGGGTGTTAGCAGAGAGACAAGTTAGAAGGATACTGCTATAAAAGTGAGAAAGTGATGCCTTAGAGCAGGGTAATAGAGATGGAGGTACAGAGATGTGGGCAGAAGAGTATCGAAGATGTCACAAGTTCTCCAAGTGGGTTTGATATGGGATGTGAGAGAAATAAAAGTCAAAGTTAGATTCAAGGATCTAACTTCTAACTTGTAACTAGAAGAAAGCTGTCATTAACTGAGATGGGGAAGTTTATGGGTACAGCAGGTTGAGGGAGAAGATCAGGAATTCCAATTAGCATACCAGTTTGAGATGGCAATAAGATATCCATGTGTAGAAGTCAAGTTTCGGGAAAACAAGGAGGAATTTAAAAAAAAGAGATTATGAGTCTATAACTTTATAAAAAACAAAATGTGTAAGTATAATTAGAAAAGATGACAAGGTCACTCCAATTTTAAGAGATCCAGGAGAAGGAAATGAACAAGGAAGCAAGATTTAGTTTACAGGAAGAAACTAAGTCTGTGATATGCTGAAGGCCAAGAGATTAATGTGTTCAAGGAGGCAGATGTGATCAAATGTATCAAATGATGCTGCTAGATTACTTAGAAAGAGACTGAGACTTGCCCACTGGCTTAGCAATTTAGAAGTTATTATGACCTTGAAAAGAACAGTTATGTGAAGTGATGGGGGCAAAATCCTAACAGGATTAATTTTAAGAGCGAACAAAAGACAAGAATTGGGACACTGAGTAGAGATAATACACCCAGGAGAGAATGGAATGGGCCTGAGGTAAGTTACATAGTGGATTTCAACTTCAGGTAAGATGGTTTATTCTTTTATAAAAATTGACAGTGACAATATTCTAACGTTTGTTAATTTCTAGGAAAATGACACATACGTATTTTCTAGTATGCTTGGTATTTTTTATTTAAAAGAAAAAAAGGTAGAACAAACGTGAGTCCTTTAGAAGAGACTTAAGAAATTCAAACTTTAGGAATTTGATGATTGCTTAGAAAATCATGTGAAGAGAGGAAAAATATTCTAATTCAGCCAAGACTGATTTATTTTGACTCTCTTTTATTGTCAAAAAATCTGTAAGGGCTAATTATAGATATGGTGGGAATCCAAGTCCTGGGGCAAGTTGAGGGATGGGTTGTGATTTGTAAAGGTGAAAGGCAGAAAGAAACCAGGCAAGACAGATGACATGCATATCCTTTATGAAGTGTGGAATCGAAGACCTGTGGCAAAATAAGTCAATTATCTGTGAGTGTCAGGGAGATGAGAAGTAACGTTAGAAACTAAAGACAGAGTCAAACAGATGCACAGAGTCAAATGCTGAAGGTATCAATAATTCCAGGCTGTGTGGGAGAGGAAAAGGCGAGTAGTAGCTAGAGAAGATGTAGATGTGAATTTGGACAGATGAACTGACAGCTAACATGCCCCTGAAAAAGTTAACTGTCCACCCCTACTTCATTAAAAAAAAAAAAACCAAATTGCCTCTGGAAAACATTATGACCCTAAATTTTTCTCTGAGTTTGCTCAGACTGCTTCTGGCCATTTTCAAATAGATCTATATCTATATCAATATCTATATCTATATCTATATCTATGCCTATATGAAGAATAAGCTACAAATATGAACTTGCAATAAGCTCTTTTATGGCAGTTACTTTGTTCTCTTACATGCACCCATCCCCCTTAATCTATGCTCAGAAAGCAGAAAGGGTTTGAGTATACGCTAGTCAGTGAACACTGATGTTCTTATAGTCAATGGATAAACTCTGTAAACAAATAACTTCAGATATATATATCTGTACATATATATGTATAATGTATATATAACATGTTGGTGAACTAAATCATTTTTAACGGTAATAGAAGAAATTGCTTTCCCAAGGACATTGTTGGATTCCTTTTTAAGGAGAATATATTTATGAAATAAAATTTACCCATTAAGCTAAATTGTATGTGGGTATTATTTAGATTACAGATTTAATGTAGCACTTCAAAATTCAAAGTATTAAATATTTGTCTGAAAAGAAGTGAAAAATATATAACAAAAGTGCCTTTGGGGTTCTTCAAAAGTTAAATGTAATCAGTCAGAAACAGAATGTAACAAAAATTACCACTATATTGATACTTATTTTAATCACACAATAAAACTGCTTAATACAATTGATTTTTCATTCCAATGCATCAGCTTAGAATTAAGTCCAATGTATTAAATCAAGAGTTAATTGGAAAATGTTGTTAAAATTAAATATGACAGTTTTTCTGAGACTGAAGCAGCTTTTTTTTAATAAATCCAAAGGTTACATTATATTTGAATATGTTCCCCTTGAATATTTTGGAGTATTACTATGCAAAGATCAGCCTTTTAAGAGTTTTAAACTGCCGCCAAATATGATCTCATTTTATCTGATATTTCTGAAGAACTCTTAAAAATAAATAAGATGAGCAAACCTTTAATTTGACATTTCTTGAATTTAAATATTCATAAGGTGATTGATATTTAAACATCATCTACTGAAGAGCTCAATTTCAATGAACCAATCAATGTATCTATCAAATTCAGATGTATTACTTTGGGATGATAAGGTAACAGTAAAAGAGAAAAACTTGTTTGTTTTTATTAGAAAGTGGATTTTAAATATATATCAAGTTTAATCTGTGAAATGTGATTTTTAAAGATGAATCATTTTCTGTAACTAAAAATACTATTGTCCTCTGTACTGCAATATTTGCTACATATTATTTTATTATATTTTAAGTGAAATATCTTTTGCTATAAAAATTAAGTAGATATTCTAAAAGTGAATTTTATTATAGGGAAAAAAATTATTGACCTTGCACATGAACTTTATATAATTTGCCCTTCATAAAAATGTATACCTGGAAAATGAGAAGAATATACGTTTGTTTTAAGACCACAAAAATTCAAGTAAGGACAGGAGTTAAGGATATGAAATATGTAATTCAAAAAGTTAGATTTTTACAACCAGTTGCAAAATGATTCAGTATTCAAGATCCTGTTGAACTTTCAAAAATAATGGAGAAACTGTTTTTAATTCAAAAGTCAGAGATCTTGCATAATATTTTGTAGAGATTAAGAAATCTCAGTCTGCCCTTTAAAAACAGTATTTCACATATATTTTTGTTGAATTAGGGAAAATATTTCAAAATTCAATGTTTTATTTCTAATTTTTAAATCAATAGGATCAGGATGAATTTTCAAATACAAAAGGTGCTGTGATAACTGGTTTTGAAAGGTAAAAGTAGCACCCTTTGAATAAAGTGTGAAATGCTAAAAAGTGAAATTGTTTCATCACTGAAAATAGATTTTGTTTATTTGCTTGGAAGGAAAGGAAGGTGTATCTAATCACAAAAGCAAAGGTAGAAGCTGTAATGTAAGAGGTGGATTTTTAATATCTTGGAAATATGAAGTATTTTAGGTCAAACATTCTCAGAAACAAAGGAAAAAAAAAGACAAGTGAAAAGAAACACTTGCTGCAGGGCTTCCCCTGGTGGATCAGTGGTTAAGAATCTGCCTGCCAATGCTGGAGATACGGGCTCCATCCCTGGGCAGGGAAGATGCCACATGCCGCAGAGCAACTAAGCCCCTGCACCACAACTGCTGAGCCTGCGCTCTACAGCCTGTGAGCCACAACTACAGGGCCCACACGCCGCAACTACGGAAGCCCACATGCCTGGAGCCCGTGCTCTGCAACAAGAGAAGCCACCACAATGAGAAAGCTGCGCACCACAAGGAAGAGTAGCCATCCCCACCCCCCCCCACACACACAACTAGAGAAAGCCGGTGCTCAGCAATGAAGACCCAACACAGCCAAAAATAAATAAGTAAATAACATTAAAAAAACAAAACAAACACTTGCAACTTTTAGGAGAGAGATCTAATATTATTACTATAAAGTAAATTCTCACAAGTCAATAAGAAAAAGCAAATCACATGAGAGGAAAATATCCCCAAACAAAAGAGATGAAGATGTAATTAGTAGCATAAAGGGCTGGGCAGCAGGGATGAAAATACACACTCTCACCAATAGTAAATGAAAAACAAAATAAAATCACTATTGTGGGCCTACCTGAATACTTCCAGTTTAGCGCTGCCGTATGGGAACCGATTTTTGCTCAATTCTTAAAATGTGTAATATGCGTCAGTTTATCTTGAACAGTTCTGGTATCAGAGGAGGGAACCTAGAGAGACCCCTGACAGCCCCCCAGGAACAATGACCCAGCAGGTGTAGGTACCTTGGAGCCTGAGCCTATGGGTGGCGGGTAAATCCCTCTCGGATCCTGGATTCTTGGCGTCTTTTCCCTCCGAGCTTTCAGAATTTTCCGAAGCATTTCTTTTTCCGGCTGAGCCCGGAAACCAGCCGGAGTCCAACCCGGTCCAGGATCTGACCCGGTCCGGCTGAGAAACCAGACTGTGTCCAGTGTGAGGCCCAGGTGAACAAAATTTTGTTTTAAGGCTGAACAAGTAGGCATCAAAAGCCAAACTCTGCACTCTGAGTAAAACCAGCAAAAAGATGAGTTTATTGCAAAGATTTTGACCTGCAAGCCGGCGGACTTGAGGCTATGAAAGCACCGTGTTCCCGGTTGCTCATAGACCCGCGGCTTTTTAGGGGGTAACTGCGGAAGTTATTTGGTTTTTTCAGCGAGTGGGAGGCCTGGTGGTCTTCTTCCGTATTTGGGAAAGGATAGCTGAGTCATGGGCCAAAGAAGTCCAGAGATGGCATAAACAGACTTGGCATTTGGGGATTGGCTGGCCGCCTCTGCTGATTTCTAAGAAGAACTGCAAATTCCTGCAACTTAGGTAAAGTTTTGTTTTTTTAAATGCTCCTGCTTTGGCTAACTCCATTTTGTCCCCAACATAAGTGACTCCATTTTAGTTTTGGTTCTACTGAGGTTAACCTTACCAAAGATAAAATTAAATTACAGTGGCCACAGTGGAGAACTTTTAACTGTCTGAGATAAGCTTATCCATTTACGAGAGATGCCCTAGAGAAAAAGAGGTCTCAGCCAGGCATTCACTTTGGAGGGTAAAAGGAAAATTATTTTTTCTCCTCAACAGTTTCCTGTGACCAGAATGAGACCTGCTGGGGCATCCCACTGACTCTGGAGCCTGCAGGTGGCATCTTGGCAGAACTGGCAGAAGCCGGCAAAGGTTAAGAATACTTAGCAAAGTCAGCGCTCCCAGATCTCTATCTGTAGTGTCTGGTCTAGAGAGGAAGGTAAAATTTCACATTGTCTCTTTCTTTCCCAGTTCAAATTGGCAGGAAGAAAACATCGGTTATCAGTCCTTTCCTACCTTCTTGTTTGTCTAAGAACTCGGGGTGGCAACTGTCAGTTTGGGGGCCCTCAAAGTATGGCTGGACAAAAATGTGGGTTGCCCTCCCTTTATAGCTAGGGTCCTACTGACTGCTTGCCCACTCTCAGGGGAAGTGTGTTTCTTTCTTTTGGTTATCTCTGAGAGTGGCTCTGAACCCTGAGAGTAGTATCTTTTGTACCCTATTGGGGACCCCTCTTGTGTGCATGGGGTTGTTCAATACTGCCAAGAGTACTTACTGTTTCTCCTGGCTGAAACTTGACAAGGTATTTAAAAGGATTTTTTTTTTTTTTTAAAGTATCTCTGGTCAGAAGTTGGCCAAATTGGAAGCTGATATTCAGAACCTGACTGGAACAATTTTTATTTTTTGGCCTTCTCCCATAAGCTAAAATGAAACTATGCACCCAAAGGGAAAGAAAAATATTCTGAAACCACTATAGAAGGATTTACTAAAACATTCCAAAGACATCTAGCTCTAAATCTAAAACATAGGGATCTTTTGATTTCCATCTCAATGAAAGATCTCCCTGAAAGAGGAGTTTGTACCATAACAAATACCTCCCGTACCTAGATCATCAACACCTCTGGTATTTTAGCAAATACAAAAAATTAACAAATAAGCCATTTGGATAAAATAGGTTGATGCCCCTTCAGATACATTTCTTGACTTATTTGATATCAACTAGTTTGGTTCACTAAAAAGAAAAAAAGAAGTAAAATTGCAATTATGAGGTCATCACTCACATTCAGATTAGTACCTTTTTAGACATAAGCCTATATCCAGTGTCAGTGAGGTGAGTTCGTAACACTTATCAGAGGCTTAAAAAAGAATATTTCTATTTTGATCCAGGGGAGTCAGACCAGCAGCATCAGAACAATTTGGGAGCTTGTTAGAAAAGGGAGTCTTAGGCTCTACCCCAGATGTACTGTATTAGGTTCTATCAATATGTTGTAACATGATCTGGGGGTAATTTGTATGCATGTTGAAATTTGAGAAGCACTTCTCTGAAACATTAAGAGGAATTGAAAATATATATTACTCTTGTAAGGACTCTTGCCAGTAACAGAATCATTTCAGAAAAACTTCAAAGTTTAAGATTAATTTATGTGGTTGGAGTACTAATTAGTACAATTGTTTTGAAACCATGCAACTCAGATTGGGACTTGAACCCATGTGCCAGGACTCAGACCTGGCTAGAACCCAGATTGGGACTTGAAACTATGGTATTTTAATTGAGATCACACACCTGGTCTCAGGCCTTAATGAAGCTCAGGTTCTTGATGTCTCATCACAGAAAGAATTCAGTGAGAGACAAAGTGATAGGTAAGAAATGGGTTTATTTAGAGAGAAACCTACTCCACAGACAGAGTGTGAGCCATCTCAGAAGGTAAGAGGCCCCAAAATATGGGGTGGTTAGTTTTTATGGACTGGGTAATTTATAGGCTAATGAGTGGGAGGATTATTCCAACTATTTTGGGGAAGGGGTGGAGATTTCCAGGAATAGGGCCACTGCCCACTTTTTGATCTTTGATAGCCTCAGAACTGTCATGATGCTGGTGGGTGTGTCACTTAGCTTATGCTAATGTATTACAATGAGTGTATAATGAGGCTCAAGGTCTACTGGAAGTCTATCTTCTGCCATTTTAAACCTAGTTGGTTCTAATCAGTTTTTGTCACGTCCTATGGCTATGCCATTCTTTTAAAGGTTGTGCCCTGCCCCCTTCGCTCCTGTTTCAGTTTTGACAATTTGGAAATAGTACCAGAAATCTTAGAACGGTTATACTTTCAGACCTAATAATGCACTTCTGGAAATGTATCCTAGTGAAAGAATCCAATGAATGGTAAAAGTTTTATGTACAAAGATATTCATTGTAGCATTATTTAAAACAGCAAAAAATTAGAAACAGAAATGTTCAACAATAGAAAAATAAGTAAATTCTGGTAATCTACTAGGAGGAGTTTTATTCAACAACTAAACTTGTGTTTTAAAAAATATACTTTAATTTCCTCTTTATCCATTTTGATAATGTTACTATTAATTATCTTTTGTATGTAATTTGCTTCAATTACTTTTTTTATGTATCTCTGATAATTGTTTTCTCATCCTTTATTTTCAACATTTCTGTGTCATTTTGTTTTAGATGTGTTTTTGTAAACAGTTAAATTTTCATTTTTATTTATCCAATCTGAAATGTCTTTCAATAGGTGAAATTAACCGATGGGTCTGAAAACAGTTTCTTAAAAAAAAAACAAACACAAACAAACAAAAAAGTCTTAGTTCTTTGCCCATACAAAACAGGCCATGGACTTGCCAACACCTGGGCTAAAGTTTAACCCTTCCAAATTAAATAACTCTAGTTAACATTTATACAGAAGTTTCCACATGCTAGACACTATCCTAAGAACCTTACATATAATAATTTAATAACCTATAGTAAGAACTATTATTATCCCCATTATACAGATGAAGAAACTAAGGGACAGAGACTTGCCCAAGGCCACACAAATAGTGATGGAACTGGAATTTGATCCCATGCCATCTGGCTCCAGAATCTACAGCTTTGACCACTACAGTATATTTCAACTTATTGATTAAAGACTGAAGCATGTGTTTCACCATCTCCCTACCATCTTATTTCACATTTTCTTTTACAAGTGATTAGTTTTGTATTGCTACTGTAACAAACTGGCACAGACTTACTGGCTTAAAACAACACAAATTTATTATCTCACAGTTTTTTTAGTTCAGAAATCCAATGGATTTATCTGTACCATCTTCTTCAGGTTTTATAAGGCTGGCATCAAGATACTGACAGAGCTGCATGCCTTTCTGAAGGCTCTAGGGATAAATCCACTTCCAAAGTTACTCAGGTCATTGGCAGAATTCAGTTCCCTGTAGGTATAGGATGAAGGCTTTTCTTTACCTTGTGGACCAGGAGTTGTGTTCAGCTTCTGGAGGCTGCCCACATTCCCTGGTCATGCCCACCGCCCTCCATCTTCAAAGCAAACATCGAAGAGTTGAGTCTTTTTCATGCTTCAGTTCTGTCTTCCGCTTCCCTTTCTGAAACCTCCATCTCTCTCTCTTCTGCCCTCCTCTTTAGCTTTTAGGGGCTCAGGTGATTACATTGGATCCATTTTGATAATCTAGAGTAATCTTTGTGTTTTAAGGTCAGTTGATTAGTGACCTTAGTTTCATCTGAAAACTCCCTTCACAGCAATACCTGCATTAGTGTTTGATTAAATAACCAGAGAACAGAAAACTTGAGGGCATATCTTAGATTTCTGTTTATTGGCTTTCTTTTCCATTTTTCTTTATTTTCCCTCTCTGAATTTTCAATCTGGAAATACAGTCTTTTAAAATATTTATTCTGCCTTTGGTATAAGTTAATTTTCCTAGCAAGAGAGCTACAGAAAACTCATTTCATCTCATTTGTGCTGCTTATCTTAATAAGTCCTTTCCCATCAGATCTTTAACTGCATTTTGTAAACATATATTTTCATTTCCCATACGTTTTTAAGATTTGGGAGAAATATTTTTTGTTTTAGTTTTCTTACCTAATCAGACCATTATATTAAGTTTCCTTTTAATTGAACACACTATATAATAACATTTTAAATATGCAACACTGTTTACCTATGTTCATACTGCTCTCACATAACAATTTTTGCCTATTACTTTGCAGTTCTCCATGTTTATATTTTACATAACTGCAATTACAGGTATATAATACTTTCCTTTTTTTAACTTTCGAAACTGTAAATATAACTCTTTCATTCTTTTGTGAAATTTTCATTGCCTAGGGAAGGTACATGAAAAAGTAACATACAACCTTCAAAGCATGGTATAAAGAGTTCCGGAGACCTGGATCCTGTCAACTTATCCTCCCCAAACATCACTTCTACTCATTTGACCCTCATATATTACATTTCAGCATAATGCAAAATTTGCAATTCTCACCTTTGTACACGTCGTCTATCTGACTTCATTTTCTTCTGCTTACTAACTCCTGTTTGCCTTTCAAGAGTAAGTTGATGTGTCACCTCCCTTCAGGAAATTTTCCTAGTTGAGGTTAAATGACTCTTTTATGTGTGCCCATAAAATTTTTTGCATACTTTTTTGTCAGGGCATTTTTTCATATTCAATTATAATCATCTGATTATTTCTACAACTCACACAGACTTTGTCTTTAACAAAGAACTCTCAGATATCAGTGGATTAAGTCAACACAGGTTTATTTCATCTTCACACTACATGTGCATCATGGAGCAACTGGAGGCTCTGTTTTGTGCACTTTTAACTGACAGAGCTGCCATCATCTCTAAGATTACTAGCTGCTGAGACAGAGGAAAAGAGAAAGCATGATGAAGTATACAATGACTCCTAAAACATCTCCCTGTAGTGACACATGTTATATCTGCTTACCTTTCATTCCCAAGGAAAGCATGACCATCCAAGTTGACTCCTATATGCGCTAGAAAGAGAGTTATAACTACTTTCTGAATAGCACTAATAACAGTCAACAGCTACAATCACTCTCTAAGTATGTGGACTAGTTTCCCAACATGGCCATAGCAAAATACCACGGATTGGGTGGCTTAAACAGAAACTTATTGTCTCACAATTCTGTAGTCTGAAATCCCTTCTAAGGAATGTTAGAGAAGGATGCCTTCCAGGTCTCTTTCCTTGGCTTGAGAATGGCCTTCTTTTCCCTGGGTCTCTTCACATCATCTTCTCTTCATGTCAAGTTTTTTCCCTTTTATAAGGATACCAGTCATATTGGATTAGGACCTACACTAATTCATTTTAACCTCATTTTAACTTGATTACCTCTGCAAAGATCTTATCTGCAAATAACGTCACATCCTGATGTACTGGGGGTTAGACTTCAACGTATGAATTTGGGAGAGACACAATGCAATCCATAACAGCGTGTAATAATGTCACTGACATGCAATAATATCTTTCTTGAATTAGTGACTAAATCATGCCTGTTCTCATGTCGCTATATTACCTTTGTAACTATGATGTTAATGGATATGATTTAATGGCTATTTACTTTTGTAAGCAGAGTGAGACAATATTTACCATTGTTTTCTTCGTAGGAAACCCGCAATGAATACTTTCTTCTTAGGATTTTCTTTTTTTCCCAGTTGATATTTTCTTAGGCTAAGATTCCTACAATGGAATAACTGGTTATACATTAATTTATAAATTGAGATTTTAATATACATTGCCAAAATACTTTCTAGGAAAAAAAGAAAAAGGTCTGCTAATTAAGAATGTCACTGGCAGTGATTAACACAGTAATCGTGGCCAGATTTTATTGCCATCATTAATTATGTTTCCATATTTACAAAATAATATCCTAAATTTGCTTTTAAGTAGATTTTATTACTACTTAGATGACATTTCCATATATATATATATATATATTCACTCTTCAGTTACTCTCTGGCTCCTTCACCATATTAAATGTTTCTGCTCAGCACTGTATGCTCAGCACCTAATAAGACAGAACAGTGTAGGCACTCACACAGTGGTTAGGAGAACAGCCAGAGTACATAGGAATGAATGCTGACTCCACCACTTAATGTCAGTGAAATCTTGGGTAAGTTTTGGTGATTCCTACCTATACTTAGTTTCCTCATTTATAGAGTGGGAATCATAATATTCCCTACATCATTTGTTTCCTTTGAAGGTTAAGATAGTGCAAATCGAGTATTGAAAGCAAAGCTTATAAGGTGGTAAGCACTCAGTAAATGTAGATTTTTATTAAAATTCTTGTTATTCTGTGCAATTTGGATATTAATGGGCTTTTCTATATTTGGATTAAATCTTTTCAGAGTCTAAAATTAAATTCTTTCCTCTTCCGATTGTTTCTTGCCAACTTTGAGTGATTTTAAGAACCAAAATTATCGCAGTATAATATATATATACAGTAAACTGCATCAATATTAATTGTATGTTTTGATGGGTTTTGAAATTATATATACGCATGTGATCACCATCAATATATTGAAAGATATCATTATTCCTAAAACATTCTCTTGTGCTCCTTAGCAAACAATCAACACTCCTCTGCCTGGACCCAGGCAACGACCAGTGTGCTGTGTGGCTCCCTCCTTTCCAAAACTCTGCCTTGCAACTTGCAGTGGCCTCAGCCTCTCTGTGTTCTGGCCACCAGCTCCTCAATTCCATGAACTCACTGAACTTTGAGATTCCTCCCCCTCATACTGCATCTTAAAATGTGCAATTATGCAGAAATCGACATATAACAGGAAACCTCATTTGTTACCTTCTTTCAAGAACAGCCCTAAAAATACTAGTTACATGTATTTTGTCCTAATTTTCTAGTTTTGATCAACAATTAAATTAAGTCCTTTAAACTACAATGGCCACGAGTGGAGGCATATGATACTTATTAAAAAAGAATTTATGTTATAGTTGATGATGTGCTTACAAAGTTAAAAAAATGAGACATCCACATGTATAAGAAAACTCAAAGGCACATCTCTTAACAGCCAAACTATATCAGCACCCTTGGTCTGGACAGTGTCCTTAAAAATATAAAAATACTCATTTCCCATGAAAATTTAATGAATTAAAATACTCTGTTCCCAGTCATGTCACTTAAGGAACATATGCCATCAGTGAAAATTTTGTTGAGAACTGATAAAATTATTTAAGTAAATAAATATGACTTTAATGTTTGAAATTTCAATGTCTATATTCCTAGCCATTATACCAAATGGAATTTTCTCTGGAATCCTATTTTGATGTATACTTCTTGAATAATGTTTCATTGTTAACTTGTTTAATTTTTAAAATTTATTTATGCCCCCATCCTATTTCAGGAACTACTTGTAGCAGTAAAATCTTATTGTGATAACAATGTGTTTAGCCATGCGGTGAGGATTCATCAGACAAGAAAAAAGTAAATAGAAACATATAAAACATATGAATAATGGCCTCCAAAGAAACCACCTCCCATTCAACAACTTGTGATATCTGAATAAAAACATTCAATTCAATTCCCTCAAAATCTATTCAACGCACATATACATTTAGTATATATGTCAACACTATCCAGTGCCTAGAACAGTACTGGTATATTTTAAGTACCCACTAAATATTTCTTATTAAATTATCACTACAAGAAAGAAAAGATAAAAAGTAAAAATAGAAATATCCAAACTTACAGAATATATATACAGCAGTGTATTCACATCATTATATAAGTTGAATAAAAATGTTTGGACCACAATTTTGGTAATTGATGAACAACAGCAATGATTCAAAAGCAAAAAATGGCTAAAGGGCTGTCTTTTTAAATTGCAGTATTCATTTTGAAATAAACTGTTTATAAATGCAGTTAATGCTATACTTATTCCTTTGGTCCTTGAACAGATTTAATGGGCCCAATAACATATTTCCTTGGTTTTAATTGTGCACAGTATGTATTTTTGATGTTGCCAATTTTCCTAAAGAATAGCAAATGTTGCCTTTTGCTCAATAGCTTTGATTTTGTGCATTACATGCTAAACATTTTCTCTTTCCTGTAACAACTGTTAAGCATGTTGACACCCACAATGTCCCAGCATGGCCAGGCATCCCTTAGGATGTCATTACTAAGAATAACATAATTTTTAAGTGTTCACACTTTTTAAAATAATATATAACTTATCGTAAACATTAAAAACTAAAACATTAATCCTAGTGGAAATTTGTAAAAATGATGACAAAAATCTCTCTAGTACTGACTTAAAACTGTCTATGCCTCTCAAATCCTGTATTCTTTCTTCTGTTTCATTGTTTATTCAAATATGTGTGTACGTGTGTATGTGAGTGTTGGCGTGTCTGTGTTGAGGTGTATCTGTGTGTGTATCTGTAGACATACTGTTTTGTTATGACTCCAGGTAATCAAGGCATCATTCTTACAAGATGCATTATTCTGCAGAAGGCATGATGATATTGATGTCTATTGAAATAAATGAGCTGATGTACCTACTCAATATATTGGTTTATACTCCCCCACAAAAAGAAAAAGCAAAAAACATTATTTTTATCTCTATTTCTTTCTGTCTTGCCGACTCATTCACAGACAAACTAGTAAATGTGCACATAAAACTAAACCATTACACTTTTAAATACTTTTTTATGGTGTCTTCTGAATGATCATTTGTTCCCTTTGCTTTCTGAAAAATGGGAGCACTATATGAGCTACATAAAACCCACATGAAGTAGGCATATTTCAAACTAACTATAGTGACCCTTTTTTCTCAAGTAGCATTAAGCGTTGTTGAAAAACTCTAGACAAAGTTTTAATTTCTCTCTTTAAATGAAGCACTCCAACAGCTTTTCTAGAACCCTATCTGTAAATGTCAGGGTCAGCTGGGTGAAAATATTTACAAATGGCTTTGTTTCACTGGAAGAAGTGTCAGGAGGAGGGAAAGGAAAGACCTTTATCCAAGTTCTCAAAATGCATGCCAGGTTCAGGCAGAATCATAATTAAGAGGAATGCAAGCTGGCGTGTGGTTCAAACATAAAGACAAAATTAACAGCAAGGGAGGGCTGCATGTGGCTGGATTAGGAATAGACAATTTGTAGTTAAAATGTGATAGATATACACATACATACATACACACACAGGTATACATAGACTCAGAATTAAACCGATAGATAGAGACTTAAATTGGACTGAGAGTTCAGGGCTCTGGGAAGAGAGTGTGCATTTAACTTTTTTCCAGCTTCTGTTGCTAAGGCTGACTGAGGTGTGGAAAGAAGCCTCACTAAGTGAATATTAATGGTTCACACATGGCTAATAATAATTCATTGCATGTATACATGCAAATGCTATGCTACATATTTTGTCTTTAATCCTTGCAGTAGTATTGTAAGGGATGTACAACTTTTATTCCCATTGTGCAGATGGTGAAACAGAGGCTTGGAGAAGATAAATAACTTGTTCAAGGCCATATAGCTACTAAGTCAGTGAGAGGCAGGATTTGAACTCAGGTGTCTCTGACTTTAGCCTCTGATATCTCAACCACTAGACCTGTACTGTCAAATATGGTACTCACTAGCCACTTGTGACTATTTAAATTTAGATTAATTAAAAGTCAGTAAAAATTAAAATTCAGTTCCTCAGTCACATTTCAAATGCTCAATAGCGACATGGATTTAGTGATGACCACATTGGCCAGGACAGATATAGATTTGTGTCACTGCAAAAGGTCCCCCAGGGACAGTGTTGCAATAGACTGCACTGTTTTATCAGAAATGATTATTCTCTTAACTAATGCAGTAGGGCTTATTTCAAAACCAAATAATTACCAGTCTTCTTCTAAGAGATCACAGTTCAGGTTAACAGATTCTCTTTCCCTATCCAGGACTTCTCTGCTTCAGCACTATTGACATTTTGGGATGAATGATTCTTTGTTATGAGGGGCTATCTTGTGCATTTTAAGACTTTTAGTAGCAGCATCCCTGGCCTCTACTCATCGGATGCTGATAGCATCCCCTCCCAGTCATGACAGGCAAACGTATCTCCAGACATTGCCAAATGTCCTCAGGGAAACAAAATTATTCCTAGTTGAGAACCACTTCATGATGTCACTGATAATAATATGTGAAGAAGGAAGCAAGTTTAGTAAAGTCGTAGAAGAAGGCATTTATTTAAAAAAAAATAACTTTTTATAAAAATCTTTGCACTTCCTGCACCTGTTGCAGCTAGTAGCCAGAGCCAGTGAGGCCACCAGAAACCTTCCTTTCTTGCCAGCCATTGTAACTTTCAGGGCTCTGCTTCTCTCAGCTAGCCTGGTGGGCTGTTTTCTGGAGACTCTGTGGATCACTGAAGTAATACACTGACCAACTGACTTCAAGAAAATGAGTCAATGAATGAAAGAACAAAGAAATATACAAATATGTACCACATGTCCCTGACATGTGCCTGACCTTTTCACAATGCTATATTCTTATGGCATCAGTCTTAGTTTGGTTCTTCCCCAGAAGCAGAACCTGAAACAGAGGATTTCAGAGCAAGTAGTTTATTTGGAAGGCGGTCCCAGGAAAAACCAGCAGTGGAGTGGGTTGGTGAGATAGACAAGGGAAGGAACGTAAGGAATTAAGTGTGTGTTATCAATTCAGTTACACCAGTAGGCAACTGGAACTTAATCCTACTGAGGAATTCTGAGACTCACTGAGGATGGTGTTTCTCAAGAGTTGTCCCACACAAGGGCAATAGAACTAGGGTATTTACAGACTAACATGAGCCAGTCGTGGAATAAAGACTCCTGGGAGGTGGCAGGTGGCCAAGTCAGGTTCTTGCTTTGTTGTAAGTGCTTTATATGGATTACCCCATTTAATTGTCACAATTTTTTGGATGTGTGTTATTAAGATAGTAATTTTACAGATGAGGAAGTTAAGGCAAAGGATGACGTGTAGAGATTACACCTCTAAAAAAAGTGAGCAAATCTAGGGAATCTGACCCCGGCAGCCATGTTCTTAATAATGATGCTATTTTGTCTCCAGATAGAAGGAGGGATGGGTACATATAGCGAATTGTGCGGTTTCTAATAAGAAAATGACATCAGGCAAATTTGCAGTACAAAAAAATATGATGGGCAAAAGAGGCAATACCGACAGGGAACTTTCATGATCAGCATAGAAAAGAAGGACATAGTTTCTATCTTTGCAGAGAGTGACATATAGATGCTATAATGGCTCTCAAAATCAAGAAAATGGGAATGATAAAACAAGACAGAAGCTTACATTTAGACCAAAGCAATAGAGGTTTTTAAGCAAAATTGCTTCATAAATATTTTAAAGTATGTGTCAAGAGGCAATCTTAAAAGCTTTCTCTCCAGGAAGGTCTAGAACCCTCAAGATAATAAGGAAGATAGTGTCCTGTACTCACAGATTTAAGGTACAGAGACTCAGGATGTCAGAGTGGACAGAAGACCATCAACTGAGAATTAAAGAGCCAGGAAACCAAGGGGGCAGTAGAGAGCCTGGCAAGGAGAAACTATCACATTGGGACTGGAAGACCTCATCTGAAAAAATAGGGATTTCTGGGATTCAACCCCATTTTATTCCTAGGGGCTACTTACTCCTTAATTACTCTTTTAAGCACAGCCTTTTCTACCTGGAAAGCATGGCAACCTCAAGTTATATATTCATATGTCCTGTCCTCTAATGTAGAGTAGGTACACATGAAACTCCAGGAACAGCTCCAGAACCTATGGTTGTCCAAAGTATGTGTGCAAATTAATGCTTAATAATGGCCCTCTACTGAATATTTAAATAAAATTTAAATAATATTTAAATGCCTTTCAAAAATGTAAACTGTTGGCTAAGAAACAAGGCAGGTCTTTAAGGATTTCTCAGAAATAATCAGGCTTCAAGTGTCCATTTGAGCCACAATATTGTGACAAAATGTCAAAAGGAGTCAAATTACACATAAACATCCCCTGCCCCCTCACCCCAGCACCACAGGTGTCCACTTAACTGCCTTTGCTTTTCCTGCTGGCATGTTGCCAGGGTTTTTGATCCTGGTTTTGTGACACTCCAGTCTCCAAATACCTTAAGGACTATCAGATTCCCATAATGAGATTAATTTTAGTTCACTTCAATTTAAAAAGCAAATATATGTCAGACTGAACTTTTAGGAAGAGAAAATGACACAATGAAATTAAAGGTCTTTGCCTCCTGGCAGGCTGACAGGGCTGACCTTGTGCAGAGGTAGATAGTATTTTCTCTGGGGCGTTCTTCCCACCTCATGCTAGTCAGAATGTACTTCTCAGGAGTCTACTGCTATCTTTTGGCTTGCTCCCACCTGTAATGAAAAGGACATGCACATCAACTGCATGCTAGACCCTGCCCTGGGAAATTGGTGCATCTCTGATCTGCACAGAAAACCTGCAAGTCAGCTGTTGAACTCCCATTTTACAGATCAGGAAAATCTTTCCGAAAAGTTAACTGTCTTGCTTAAATATCTTGAGTGATAAATGAATTGGTTTGGAATCAAAGATTTCTCTGGCTCCAAATCCCTTCTTACACGCTAATGAGGGGAGAAAAATTCCTTCTGTTGTTTTTCTTCTTTCTTTAACCTTTGCCCAATAAGATGTTTAATTATACATTAGAATCTACCTCTAAAGCATTGCAAGGCAGGCTAGCCCTTCAGGAAACACCAAACAGAGGTGATAAGAAATTAAAAGTTTGAAATCAAGAAGTCAAGAACAACAGCGCGGGCTTGGCTGGGGGGTGGGGATGAATTGGGAGATTGGGATTGTCATATATACATTACTAATAAGAAAAAAATATCAAATTGTACACTTTAAATATATGCAGTTTACTGTATGTCAATTATATCTCAATAAAAGTTCTTAAAAAAAAAACACAACAACACAGGCTGATTGGGTGGGGGGTGGGGTTCCTTTATGGAAACCCCCATAAAAATACACAAGACAGATGCAGACCATGGAACTGAGTAATCAGTAACCTAAAGAACTATTAACTGAATGTTCCTACTAAAAAATCTCATAACAGAGTAGAAGCAGCAAAGTGGAAGAGCTCTAACTAGCAGAGTGAGAGGCAGGCATGTTCAGAAAAAGTAACATTAGGCAGATTTACAAAGAAGAGTCAGAGGAAAAGAAAGCAAGCATAATAACACCAGTTCACATTCATTGAGCACTTACAATGCACCAGGCTCAGTGAACCACGTTTCACATTCATCATCTCACATAACCATCAAAATTTTATTAAAATACCCAAAGTTCTCCTGCTAGGATTTGAGCCTAGAGACATCTGATTCCAGGATATTTCATACCCCCATGATAATTAGAAATGGAAGAATGGCCACTAAATGAAATCAGATTTATAAGTGATCAGTTCTTTCATGACTGATTACTTCAAGGATTCAGATAATGAGTAATCACTTCCCTTATTCTGTGTAATCATGTTCACAATATTGGAGTTTACATTAAAATTTTTGTGTCATCAAGAAAAGTTTACACTTTGTTTAGCCATCTTCTCTTTGAAAAGCCAGAGGTTCATTTAACGTGTTTATGGAAGTTTTCCATTTTTATTATTGTTAATATTAATACTTTTATGAATAAACTTCAGTCTGGAGCATGAATGCAAGGCCATCATATTTATTCTCAGCTGTAGAGGATGGTCTTAACCATGGCTGAACATCTCTTATAATCTATGTCTTACTCTTGGCCCATTTTCTCACATAACAGATCCTTGTCTTTCCAGAGCACAAGTCAGAAAATTCATATTTTCAGCCTCTTCTGCAGCTGGGTGCAGGCACATGACCTAGCTTCTGACAATTAGAAGCACTGATGGAGGTGTGGATTTGGAAATGAACAACACGAGGAAGGTGCCACGCATGCCACTCAGACTCCACCTCCTGCAAAGCCACTGCCCCTGGTGACCAGTCCCCATGTCCTAGATACAGAGCAGCAGTGGCAGCAGATTTTTGCTTAAATAAGTCCTCCACATCCACTTCCCTCACTCCTCCTCACTAGTCCAACTCCTTCTCCTTCTGTGGTTTGGCATAAGTCACGGAAGAATAACTTCCTAGCCTGGCTCCAGTCCTCCGGGATATTCTAACCTGATATACTTGTAAACTTAAACCTAATATACTTGTGTGCAAGATCTAGCCAGGGTAGAGCCTGCTTACAGAACAACAAAAACAATAACAAAAACCCTGACAGACACCCAAATGCAAATATATCCTCATGAAAGAGATGCTGTAGAACTAGCTTTTGAGGCACTACTATATTGAAGGATACGGGTTTCTTGAAAATATAAAATATTTTCTGAATATGTTGAGGGAAAGTTTTCTCTCAAGATTTCAAATTCAGAAAGTTAAGCGTTTTGATAGGCTTCAGGGATTGTCCTAGTCTCCCTTGATCAGATTCTAGTAAGGGCCCCACAAAGTTGCAACGTTAGCCAGCTCATCCCTTCTCTTTCAGTTGTTTCTATATTCATTGTAAAAAGGAGATGAGAAGAGCATGTAGGTTAGATACAAGTTATGTTTATAGAGAGCTGCTTGCTGTTTCATAGATCAGTAGGTCGTTACAACCCCAGGGAGATGATGGGGCCACCTTTCACCTTGATTGATAGGGAGAATTCTCTATATCAGAGACCACATTGCACTGTGCTTAACAAATGGCTCAGGACCTCTATCAATAATTAATTATGTCCCCTCGAGCATGCTATTACTTAGTCTCTTGCAAGCCTTGGTTTCTTTCCTTGTATATTGGGACTAAAATATCACTTATCTCAAAAAAGATATACTTATGAGTAACAATTCATATAAAGTGCCACATATATAGTAAGCACTTTACGAATGTTAGATATGCTGTACAAATATATAAATATATCGATAGCAGTCTTTACCTTCTTAAGCTGTTTCGATCTCACATTTCTTTTAGAACTTCTGATTTCTATGACCCGCTGCCACAGTATCCACTCAAGTTCAGGCTAGATACAGTGAAAAGGCAGTCTCTAGCTTAGAATATACCCAGAATATTATAAATTGTCCACAGCTGCCTTATTCCCAAGCAGAGGTTGCACTGCTAACCCCGTACAAGAAACTGTATGTGTATGGGGTGAGGATTGGGGCGGGGGGGCTTAGATAGGGGAGGGAGGAAAAGCCAAAGCAATTTTGCATATTAAATATAAAAATTAAAGTCAAAGCTCTCAGATCCATTACATGAAAGATGCCACAGTGGACATAAATCTTTAATGTGACAATAGTAAATACCACAGTACACAGCTATTTGGCTCTACACTGAGTTAGAACACAGCCAGAACTACCTAACTTTTGGTATGATTTCCCCCACATCTGATGTGGCTGGAGTATGACACGAAATATGCCCTAGTGTTTTCTCCCAGTCTCTAGACTTCAACATGGGGCCCTGTTGACGCTGCCTTCTTACTCCAGGGCTTGCTGTATACCTTGCTTCCTAAAGCTATAGAAAAGAGAAGGTCAGGAAATTTACCAAAGGCAGGTAATTGTCCTTCCCTTTTTGCCAGTTTGTAATCTCCCCTACTATTACGGAGAAATCGCACCAAATCTTTAACAGGTTTATGCTGGAGTATTCAAATCAGGTGGACACATATCTTTTTGTCTAAGATTCATAAAGAATAAGGTGATGCAGCGTCTCTTAGTAAGATACTATGCTTAACAATTTGTATCATTAGGAAGTGGCTAGTTTAAATCCCTCAGGCAATTTACTATCAGTGCATTTTAGAGATCTAGAACCAGACTAGGCCTCTAAACGTTAGTTTGAATATATTGTAGTATTGGTGAAGTTCATCATGTATATGTTTGTTATTCTTTTTGCCCACAACTCTAATCTGTGTATAAACTACAATTCTGCTTGCTTGTGATTCATTCTGAGGTTTTTCTGGCATCACCACTTACACTAATGAAACAATAATTTGGTTTGGAAAGGTCTTCCAAAGGCTGAATTTAGGATTGAATTTACAGGCAACTTTTCTGACCCACGTCATTTTTCTTTGTTTAGAATCTGAGCTGTCCAGTATGATAGCCACCAGTCACATGTAGCTATTTACATTTAGATTAATTTAAATTAAATTAAAAATTAAGTGCCTCAGCTGTGCTAGCCACATTCATGTGCTCTACAGCTAGTGGTTAACTTAATTGGACAGTATAGAGAAATTCTATCTGGTACCCCTGTTCTAAAAGATATGTTAACAGTGGTAAAAATCAAAGTGATAGTAATAACATTAATTAAAAGTACTCATTACATGCTAGGCAGTTAAGAAGGGATTGGATACTCTCATTATTCTCATTTTAGAGCTTGAAGAAACATGACTGGTGGGATATAATTACAAACAATATAAATTGTGTTTCCCACTGCCTTTCGAATATGCTCAATGGGGTGAGTTTTCTTCTGGCTCCTATGTGAAAATGTATAACTCTGTGACTTTTCTGGTCACTGCAAGAAATTTCTACAATGACTTCACGTCACAAAACAGAGTATCAATTCAATGACTGGAATTTCTGGTCCCATGTAATTATCAAAGCTCTGAAGCGGATTTAAAACGGAGGCTTCTCCCCTCCTGCAGTCTGGGCCCAAAACTGACAGGAAGAAGTCATGTGATAAGGGAGGTTCGGTTGGTTTTTTCCCTGTTTTTCTGCCTAGCACATGTTTTCCTCCTCTGTCAACTTGAATATAACAGCTGGTTCTAAGATAACATTTCTATTATGGTCTGAATGTGCATGTACCCCCAAAATTCATGTGTTGAAACCTTATGTTCAAAATGATTGCATTAGGAGGCAGGACCTTATTAGGCCATGAGCATGGAGACCTCATGAATGGGATTAACGCCCTTATAAAAGAGACCCAAGAAAGATGCCTCATCCCTTTCACCACATAAGGTTACAGCTAGAAGGTACCAGCTATGAAAAGTGGGCTTTTATCAGATGCCGAATCTGCCAGTGGCAGGGTCTTAGACTTCTTGGTTTCCAGAACTGTATGAAATAAATGTTTATTGTTTATAAGCTACCCAGTTTATGCTATTTTTGTTATAGCAGAGTGGACTAAGACAACTTTCACTGGCATTTCTATAGATTTTCCAGTGATTTCCCCATTGTTTAGGCCATCTCTACATCCCCTTTGTCAAGAAAGTTACAATACATGTCTGTTCTGTGGCATGAGAAGGTGGGATATAGTTCCTTTCATTTTCAGTCCTAGATTTCTGTTTCCTCTACTGAGGTCTATTTGCCTCTCCAGGGAAGATTTTTTGCTAGGACAGGGGGCCAGTGATTACTCTATATTTCATCTTTTTCGTGCTCATGATTAACCTCTGATTCATAGAAAACATTCACACATGCTTTGCCCGGAACAAACTCTGGGGATTTAGATTACTAGACAAAGCAGCAAGCTCTCCTGTTTCCACTATTGGAGTAGGTAGCCAGTCAGTCATTCATCCTTTCCATTAATCAGACTTGTGGATGCCAGCCCAGTGTGTCCTCCAAAGTCTAGGAGATACATGTTAATGAGTCCTCAGAATGGTCACTTTAAAACAACTATCTTGTAACTGATGAAGCTGGAACTCACAGTATAACTCTCACCAAAAAAAAATATCCGCAGCCTCTAGCTCTGGAATTTTTTATACCCTCAATGTGGATGAGTAGATTATGAGCCATTTAACAGGGTTTTAAAGAATTTCCTTTCTTTTCTTAATGTACAAACTTCAATAGTTTTTTTAGTATAGTCACAGAATTGTGCAACCATCCCCAGACTAAACTCAAAAACATTTCATCACCCCGCAAAAGAAATAGTACTGTGTAAATTAGAAATCAGTCCCCATTCCTCCCAATTACCCCAGCCCTAGGCACCAACTAAACTACTTTCTGCCTCTGTAGATTTGCTTATTCTAGACATTTTATTTAAATTAATACAATATATTGCCGTTTGTGACTGGCTTCTTTCACTTAATCTAATGTTTTCAAGGTTTATGTATGTTTTAGAATGTTTCAATACTTAATTCCTTTTCATTGTGAAATAGTATCCATTGTATGAATACACCACATTTTGTTTATCCGTTCATCAGTTAATGGACAGTTGGGCTGTTTCTACATTTTGGCTATAATGAATAATACTCTATGAACATTTGCACAGAATTTTTTGTGTGGACATATCTTATTACTTCTCCTAGGAAAATTCATAGGAGTTGAATTGCTTTGTCATATGGGTATCTCCATATGACATCTTCAAGAACTGCCAAAGTATTTTCCAAAGGGTCTATTTCCTTTTACTTTCTAACCAGCCATGTATGAAGGTTCTAATTTCTCTATATTGTTGTCATCACTTATTATCTGTCTTTTTGTATTATAGGCACTCTAATGGATGTGCAGTAGTATCCCATTTGGTTTTGATTTGCATTTCCTTGCTGGCTAATGATGTTGAGTATCTTTTCATTTGCTTATTGGATATTTGTATATCTTCTTTAAAGAAATGTCTATTCAGATACTTTGACCATTTTTAAATTCAATTCTTTTTTAAAAGTTACTCATAAGAATTTTTTTAGTATATTCTGAATACAAAACATTTATCAGAAATACGATTTGCAAATATTTTGTCCCTTATGTAGGTTGTCTTTTCACTTTTTTGATGGTATTGTATGTTGAATAGAAGTGTTTGATTTTGACAAACTCCAGTGTATCTTTATTTCTTCTGTTTCTTGAACTTTTGGTGTCATACATACGGTTTTGCCTAACCCAAGGTCACAAAGATATACTCGTATTTTCTTGTAAGAGTTTTATACTTTTAGCTCTTATATTTAGGTCTGTGATCCATTTTAAGTTATTTTTGTATATGATTTTAAAAAAGGGATCCAACTTCATGCTTTTACATATGGATATCCAGTTGTTCCACTACCAGTCATTGAAAAGATTATTCTTTACCATATTGAATTGTCATAGCACCCTTGTCCAAAATCATTTGAACATAAATGTAAGTTTATTTCTGGACCCTCAATTCCATTCCATTGATCTATATGTCTGTGCTTATGTCTTAATCTCTATAACTGTGCAGTAAGTTTTGAAATCTCCTTAGGAAGTGTGAATCCTCCAACTTTGTTCTTCTTTTTAAAGATTATATTGACTATTCATTTCCATATGAATTTTAGGGATGGCTTGTCAATTTCAGAAAAGGAAACAAGTTTTGATAAGGGTGTGATGAATCTGTATCATTGGGGGAATACTGTCATCTTAATATTCTTTTGATACAGGAGCATGGAATGTCTTTCCATTTATTTAGGTCTTTTTTTTTTATTTATTTATTTTATTGGCTGTGTTGGGTCTTTTTTGCCGTGAGCAGGCTTTCTTAAGTTGCAGTGAGTGGGAGCTACTCTTTATTCTGGTGCGCAGGCTCCTCATTGTCGTGGCTCCTCTTGTTGCGGAGCATGGGCTCTAGGCACTTGGGCTTCAGTAGCTGTGGCACATGGGCTCAATAGTTGTGGCTCATGGGCTCTAAAGCGCAGGCTCAATAGTTGTGGCGCACAGGCCTTAGTTGCTCCACGGCATGTGGGATCTTCCTGGAGCAGGGATCGAACCCATGTCCCCTGCATTGGCAGGCGGATTCTTAACCACTGCGCCACCTAGGAAGCCCTAGGTCTTCTTTTATTACTTCCAACAATGTTTTGTAGTTTTCAGAGTTCACATTTATTTTTTATTAAACTTTTTCCTAGACATTTGTTTTTTGATTTTTTATAAGAAATTACTTTCTTAATTTTATATTCTGATTATTTATTTCTAGTTTACAGAATGTGAATGATTTTTATATAATAATATTACATTCTTCAACCTTTCAGAACTCCTTTATTATTTATAAAAGTTTTTTGGACATTCTTAAGGATTTTCTGTATTTAAGATCATGTCATTGGCAAATAGAAATAGTTTTCCTTTTTCCTTTCCTACCTGCATGCATTTTATTTATTTTTCTTGCCTGACAGCCCTTATTAGTACATTCAGCACAGTGTTAAATACAAGTGGTGAAAGATAGCCTTGTCTTATACCTGCTCTTGGGGGAAAGTATATAGACTTTCATCAGCAAGTATGATGCTAGCTGTGTATATTGTTTGGGTTTTTTTGTTTTTTTGTTTTAATAGATGCCCTTCATCTGGTTGAGAAAGTTTCTTTTTATTCCAAATTTATTGAGTGTTTTAATCATAAAATAGTTTTTGATTTTGTCAAATGCTTTTTCTGTTTCTCTGGAAATGGTGATGTGTTTCTTTTCCTTTATTCTGTTAATATAATGTGTCACATTAATTGATTTTCAGGTATTGAATTACCTTGTATTCTAGGGCTAAATCCCACTTTGTTATATAGTTCTTTTTATATGTGAATAAATTTTGCTTGCTAGTATTTTGTTCAGTATTTTTACATATATATTCATTGGGATATTGGTAATTTTATTTTTTATGATGCCTTTGTCTAGTTTTGGTATCAAGATAATACATGAACTTATAGAATGATTTTGGAAGCATTTCCTCTCCCTTTTTTTTTTTGGAAGTTTGTGAAGGAGTCACATTGATTGTTCTTTAAATTTTGATAGATTTTACAAATGAAAAGTCATCTGGGCCTGGTATTTTTTTTTTAATGGAAAGTTTTTTAAATTGCTAATTTAATCTCCTTGCTTTTTATAGATATATTCACATTTTCTATTTCTTCATGAATTTATTTTGGTCTTTCTAAGAATGTGTCAGTTTCATCCAGGCTATCTCATTTGTTGATATACAGATTTTATAATTCTAATATTGCTTTTAATTCTTAGAAGATTGGCAGTGTTGTCCCTCTTTAATTCCTGATTTTAGTAATTTGAGTCATCTTTTTGTCCTTAGTCAGTCTGTATAAAGTTTTGTCAATTTTGTTGATATTTTCAAAGAAAGAACTTTTCATTGATTTTCTCTGTTATTTTCCTATCCTTTATTTTCTTCATTTTCACTCTCATTTTTTAATTTTCTTCCTTCGGATTTAATTTTCTCTTCCTTTTCCAGTGTCTTATGGTGAAGCTTAGATTATGATTTGAGATACTTTTTTTTTTTATTTTTTTTAAATTTTATTTATTTATTTATTTTATTGGCTGTGTTGGGTCTTTTTTGCTGTGCGCGGGCTTTCTTTTTAGCTGCGGTGAGTGGGGGCTATTCATCATCGTGGTGCGCGGGCTCCTCATTGTCGTGGCTCCTCTTGTTGCAGAGCATGGGCTCCAGGCACGTGGGCTTCAGTAGTTGCAGCACATGGGCTCAATAGTTGTGGCTCCAGTACAGGCTCAGTAGTTGTGGCACATGGGCTTAGTAGCTCCGCGGCATGTGGGATCTTCCTGGAGCAGGGATTGAACCCGTGTCCCCTGCATTGGCAGGCAGATTCTCAACCACTTAGCCACCTGGGAAGCCCGAGATACTTCTTTTTTACGTAAGTATTTACAGGTAGAAATTTCTCTCAGAACACTGCTTTCATTGCATTTCCTAAGTTTTATTAGGTTGTGTTTTCATTTTCACTTATCTCAGAGTACTTTCTGATTTCTCTGGTTCTCTGGTGATTTCTTCTTTGATGTATTGGTCATTTAGAATTGTATTATATAATTTCTACATATTTGTGATTTCCCTTTTCTCTCTCTTATTGATTTCTAATATACTTTATCTGATTTTAATCCTTTTAATTTATTTAGCCTTTTTTTTTTTTTTTTTTTTTGGCCTAGCAATAAAAACATTCCCCAGGATCTATGCTGGAGAATGTTCTATGTGCATTTGAAAGGAAGTGTTCTGTTGTCAGGGGGTAGTGTTCTGTTGTCAGGGGGTAGTGTTCTATAGATGTCTATTAGGTATAGTTGGCTTCTGGTCTTGGAATCTTCTACTTACTTGTTGATCTTCTTTGTAGTTATTACATCCCTTTTTAAAAATGAGGTGTTGACATCTCCAACTATTGTTGTTGAATTGTTTCTTTCTTTCTTCAATTCTGTCATTTTGCTTCATGTACCTGTTAGGTACATGTGTGTTTTAAGTATTATATCTTATCGGATTGACCCATCTGTTAACTCTACACATCTATCTTTGAAAATGTGCCCCATGATCTGAAACTTCATTTGACTTAGGGTGCTTTGGAAACTTTCATTTAACATTTAATATTCTCATAGAAGTAATGTTACTTTCCCAGTGTTAGGAACCTAGAAAGGGAAGTCAGTACTATTATGCTAATTATTTAAATGTCTCCTGCTTTGTTTGTTGCCCCAAGCCTTTTGGTGAGAACCTAAATATCTGACATCAACTTAATGCTTCTGGGAAAAAACTGGGCGCAGCTGAATGCATGAGCTTTAGAGTGATGCAAGCTTGGGTCCCCATCCCAGTGTCTCTACTTAGTGATCTCTTCATTTTTCTGAGCTGCAGTTCCCTCACGTATAATACGGAAAAAAAGCACATGAAGTAATATATGTAAGGTATATCAATTATCAAAGTAACTTGTGCATGGTAATTCAAAACCTGTTAGAGTCCTTGAACTTTTTTCTTATTTAGATTAATAATTCTAACTTCAAATTTTTAAAAGAGAAAAGCAATATAAGCAAGATAGAAAACTCAAGTCCATTGAAAAATCCATTGAGATTTGATCAGATACATAGACAAAGAGTAGAATAAATAAAATTAAAAGACAAAGAATTTCTGGGGAAAATATGGTTTCTAGTACATTTCCTCACCTTGTGAAAATTGGTTAGTTTATACTTAATATGCAAAGAAATCATAGAATCACAAAGAAAATACAGGGGCTTCCCTGGTGGTGCAGGGCTTAAGAATCCACCTGCCAATGCAGCTGACATGGGTTCGAGCCCTGGTCCAGGAAGATCCCACATGCTGCAGAGCAACTAAGCCCATGTGCCACAACTACTGAGCCTGTGCTCTAGAGCCGTCGAGCCACAACTATTGAGCCCACAGGCCAAAACTACTGAAGCTCGTGTGCCTACAGCCCATGCTCTGCAGCAAGAGAAGCCACTACAATGAGAATCCCACACACTGCAATAAAGAGTAGCCCCTGCGCTCTCTGCAACTAGAGAAAGTCCACGTGCAGCAACGAAGACCCAACACAGCTAATAAATAAATAAATAAATAAATAAATTTTATTAAAAAATAAACAAAATACAAACATTAAAAGTAAAAGCTGGAGAAAAATATTAGCAGGCAATTCAAAGTCGGAAAAATTCAATGATGTCTCAATGAGAAAAAATATTTAGTTTTTAAAATGAAATATATTTATATAATAGACTGGCAAACAATTAAAGATACTAAGAATACACAATACAGAGTGTAGGATGTGAACGCTTACATTTTCATGGAGGAAGTGTGAATTGTTTAAACCTTTCTAAAAGTTAACCTGACATATCTATTAAAATTCAAATTGTGAATGTACTTTTAGCCACTCTTGCTTTTGGAACCTATCCTATACAAGTAAAGTACCAGCTATATGCTGGTATGGAAGTAAGAATTTTGGGCGGGGGTCGGGGGGGTAAAATTCTACCACCATAATGAATTCTTTTTGTATGGAGAATAACTGAATAAAATAATACATTCAGACTATAGAATATTACACAGCTATGAAAAATCATGTTATACTTGGAGAAAGTTTCATTAGAAGGCAAAGTGTTTCATATAATTTAACTCTTTATTAAAGAACAAAAACAAAAGATACATATATGTATATATATGTGTGTGTATATACACACACACACACAAGTTGTATGTTTGTATAAAATTAGAATAAAATGAGGAAAGCTACATCACCAATGTGTTAGTATCTGTCACCTCAGGAGATGACACATTTCAGGAAGGGAATATCATTAATTTTCATTCTGTACATTTGTGTTGTTTGACTTGTTATGAGAAGCAGGTATCACATTTCTAATTTTTAAAATTCAATATATATTTTAAAGACACTGAAGAGAAAAAAAAAGGAGGGCAAAGGAAAAGAAACAGCAAGAGAAGATGGTAGGAGAAGTATCACAGGTAAGTCTGAAATAGAGAATAAAAGCAAAGTGAGAAAAGCTCAGCACTAGATCCTGCACTTTGGGTCAGTTAGGACTGTTGGATGAGGAAAGGGGGACACCTAGCAGCCTCACTTCTCCATTGTGGGAAGATTTGCCTTAGCACCTGACCATATCTGAAATCTTTCATTTTTATTCTGCTCTTACTTGTCAAATAATACTTCTGCTTTCTGTGGCAAGTGCCATTCTGCATTTTCACTGCCCTTGAAGAAAGACACTTGTGGTGTCAGAGACATCAAATTCCAATCAAGCTTCCTTCTGGAAATGAAACATGAGCATTTGGTTTTAAAATCAGTCAGGAGGTTTCCATCGGAATGGACCATCGCTGAAGCTAATTTGGTAGATGGTCATAAAACTCAATCCCATTAGATAAGTTCATCCCTAGAGGATATTTAATAATCATGAAATATCATTCTGTCTTTTTTACTTAAAAATGGCAATGGCAGTAAAGGAAAGAAACAAGGAATAGGCTTAGAATACATTCATTGTCTATGAAACATCCCTATACCACCAATACACTTATTATTTATCAAAGTAACAGACACACACACACACACACATAATGTCCACAAGGAACAAGCTAGAAAATATGCTTTTGCAGATTTGGAGTGTAATCCATATTCTGTCATTATAATGTTAAGGTTTAGAACAATCTTTATCTGGAAAGTGATTTTAGATACTATATGCAAAAAAAGAAGAGCTTTTCTTTATCATAAATATAAATGACATCTTTTACAAATATTAACATACAGTGTTACTTAATAAATTTGATAAAAGTAATTTTTACTTTCAGCTTTTCCAAGAAAGGTCCCCAGGAGTTTTTCCCTTAATATATTAAAAAAAAATTGTTGTTCTTACAGATCTTTAAAATGTACATGTTTTGCTGGACGCAAGAGGTCTGATGCAGGCTAGAAAATGCTGAAAAGCAATTCTACTAAATTCTGTTTGTTTATTGTATTACAACTCTTCACCTTTTCATTTACATATTTACATGAGTCTTTATTACTTAAATTCCTTTTCTTTAAATGCTCTAAAAAAATGAAAATAGCAATGGTAGTGTTTAGTGTTCCTCCAATTTTTTAATATGTGATTTAGTTTCTGAATCCAATCAGCACTATATACTTTAAGGCCTGTCCTGTGTCTCAGTCTTCCACTCCCAGCACTCCCTGTTTGTCCTTCTTGGAGTGTTGCAATTATGACTAAGGGTTATTTCTGTTCTTGGTGGTATCTCTCAAGTAATGCCCAAGAGCAGTGTAGACTGTTTCCACTCCCTTCCTTATTTAGGATAGCATAAATCAAGCTACTTCTGGATGTAATTTTCTCTGAGTATATGCTATTTAATACTTTTGACACTTCTCCATTTGTACTTAAATATATTCACAAATAAACATATACTTACATATATCTAAGTATAACAAATTTAACAAAAGATTTTTATTAAAATATTAATTTATATAATTAGATGACAAATTAACTGTAAACTTCCATGCAAAGAGATGTCTAAATTAAGACAGCTAGCAAATAATACAATTAAATAGAAAAACTATCTTCTCAAAGAGAAATAAACATAAATTGAAATAGAGTAAGTCCCCTACACATGAACCTTCAAGTTGCGAACTTTCAAAGATGCAAATATGCATTTGCATGTCCAATCACGTAAGTTAGTTCATGTGTCTGGTGTACATTGTTCCATGCATGCATCCTCTACAAGTGCTTGTGCTTTTGTGTACTTTACTATACAGTACTGTATAGAGCACAGTAGTATAGTATCTTTATTTTAAGCTAGATCTGCAAGAGGATGACTTCATTGAATTCCTTGCTGTGCAACACAAGGAGCTTACTAATAAAGACCTGATGGAATTGGAGCCCCAGAGAAAGGATAAAGAGAGACAAGAGGAAGAAGTAAGTGAAGAACCAATGAGATTCACAGCACAGGAAATGGTAGGGGATTTTCTTTATTTGAGGAGGCACTGTTAGTTTTTGAGGCACAGGACCCAAACTTAGAATGAAACACGAAGGTTGCAGCAGCTGTTCAGAATGCAATCCAGTGCTACTGTGTCATCTGTGATGAGAAAAAAAAAAGCTACTACCCAGACATCACTGGATCATTTTTTCAAGAGGGTAGATAGGATTGAATCCAGCGAGGAACCAGAACCTGTGCCAACAACACCAGGCATGCGTGAAATTGCAGCTCGCCCTCCATCTCCAGTTGCAGAGGATCCTTCAGCTCTACCAGCTCCCACCTCCTCTCCCTCCTCCTCTTCTTGCCAGCCCCTGCCTGCCAGCTGCTGTACTGGACTACTGTACTTTCCAGGGTACTGTACTGTAAGGTTAAAAATGTTTTGTTTATTTTTGTGTTTGTTTTTATGTATTTGTGTGAAAAATATTATAAACTTATTACACTACAGTACTATATAGCTGATTGTGTTAGTTTGGTACCTGGGCTAATCTCGTTTTTGTAATGAACCTCATTCGTATGTAGGGTCAGAACCTCCCTGGCTTACAATTTCTAGTTCACGATTGGTCCTTTTATTTGCCACATTATCCTGTGCATTTATTGTTCTGTTGGTGTATATTATTAATATCATTGGTTCATGTTTACAATTGAATGTTTGAATGCTTGCTTAGTTTTCTATCTCCATTTATTTGTGGTATCAGTTGTGCTGCTTACTTTAATGAAAGCATGATAAGAATAACATGTATTGAGCACTATCTCTGGGCCAGCACAATTCTAAGCACTTCATATAGACTTTACTTTTTTTCTCCCCATAGGTAGTTTCTACTTTTATTATTTCTATTTTATAGAAAAGAACTCTGAGTCACAGAGAGTTTGTACAACTTGGCCAAAGTCACAGAGTCAAGCATCAGAAGACACTAACTCCAGAGTTTCGATGATTAGTTATACACATGATCCGCCATGTAGACTAGGTGTTTGAAATACAGAGAGTTGAAAAGCATGTATATTAGATACCAATTTCTGCATAACACAACACCCAAAAGCCTAGTGGCTTCAATCAACAAAATGTATTATCTCACAGTTTCTCGGAGTCAGGAAATTTGGAGTGGCTTAGCCAGTGCCTCTTGTTCACCATCTATCACAACAGTGCTTGGCGTCTGCTTGGTCTGTGGTCTAAACCGAAAATCTGACTGGGGAGAATCCTCTTCTAAGCTCACTCACATGGCGGCTGGCAGGTCTCAGAAGATCCAAGCCCATCTGGGTGACTATTGGGCAGGCTTCAGGTTCTTGCTTAATGTTGGCCAGAGATAATAGTTCTTGTCCGTTTGGGCCTCTCCATGGTGTTACTCACAACTGACAGCAGGAGACAGCAAAGGAGAGAACAAGAGACAGTCCAGGGGGAAGTCACAGTCTCTCTTTAACCTAATGTTGGAAATGATGCTTTTCCTTTCACCATAATCTCTTTATTAGAAGTGAGTCACTAAATCCAGCCACCCAAGAGGAGGAGATTACATGAAGACCAAGGAGCAAGGATAATTGGGTGCTGTCTTAGAGGTAGTCTACCCATCATGGGATCTCTGTTTTAATTTAGAGTCTGCTACAAAATAGTCATGACTTCAGCAAGTCACAGCCACTCATTTTCTCATCAAGCACATGATGAAAATAACCAGTCTGACCAAAGTCTTGGGGCTACTACTCAAGGAATAAAAGAAAAATCATAGATATGAAAAGTTAAGAGCTTGATATAAATATGACTTTACTATATTATTATTTTTCAAAGACAAGGGATTATGTCTAACTCATTTTGATTAGATCATATCTCTTCATTTATTTCCTCATTATACTGAACATCAGTGCTAAATTTCATTTTCATCTTCAATCCACAGATAAACAGATAATCAGCAGAAGTGTGAAGTGGCCAAAGGAGAGCAAACTGATATTTGTGGAGCATAATTCACATGTTGATCTCTGTGCTGGGCACTTTATATACGTGACCTCGTTCAAATCCTCACTATTACTGTCTTAGAAGGTAGCCCCTCTATTGCTTCTGCAGGATACTGACCCTCACAGAAGGAGTATGGCTGATGATCAGAGTAGCTCTATTTTTCCCCTCTTGTCCTCCAAGGCAAGTCCATACTAGTATCTATCATTTTGCCCCATTCAGAGAGTTTTAGAGATGTAGAAATAACCTTATTAATCTCGTTCATTTTTTTTTACCACCAGGCACTACCACAGTCCCCCAAGATCCCATAAATATCCATCTATCATTTTCTTTAGAATATCCAGAGAAAGAAACCTCCTTGTTTAACATGTCACATCACATTGGTTCAGTGCCTGCAGTGCAGTGGCTCATGCTTCCTTATATGTTGCTTCACATATATGCATGTCCTCAAGTTAGATTAGAATGCTTCAAAAATAGAGATAACACCTTTCATAAAGCATAAAGTAATAAATCTGCATGCACACCACATACATAACATGTACACTCATATGTGTGCCACACTTAGATCAGTCATTGCCTGACTGGCCACAATATGGTCTGTTTAGAAACTGCATGTATCCGCTAAACCCAATGATTATGGTACAGTTTGACATTTCCTAAGGGGCACCTTTTTTATAATTGTGTTCAGAGCTACTTTTACATATCACAAAAGACTTAACATAAGAAAATCAGCTTACTGTTTGAATAAATGTAATATTGTCCAGATCAATCACATAACTAATTCACATAAAAAGGCTCTGAATGACCATTTCTAATAATCAGTAACACCTTCAAAGGATGAAAGGAATAGTCACAAAAATGCCTCAAGTACCCTGAAGAGGAAATCCAAGAATGTTCAGAGCACTTGCAGTATCATAGGAGTAATTACATAACTTTTCAATGTGACAGATTTGAAGGTAGCTGCACTTATTAGATGCTAGACTCTGATGTGCTAGCTTTCAGGAATGCCTTTAATGATTTTACATTACATCATAGTTAGCCCTACCCTAGAGGAGTGTTGTTCTCCATGAGAAGTCAAGGCATAAATACATTCATACTAAACAAATTAAATGGGAGATTTACATGTGATTATATTCCATGCTGGTTAAGATAAAATTAATGAAATTACTTAGATCACATCATACACTCCTGCATTTCCCATAGTCCCTTGCTAATGTTTAGGTACAAAGTAGGTAAATAACATGAGCTTAAATTAAATTTTATGTGTGAAACTGACTACTGATGAGCAACTCTGGCATTTTCAAATGATACATCCCAAACTTTGCCATAACAATCAATTAATTCCAAGATAAAAATCACTCCCAAATAAGCTATATATTTTAATGCTTCCTTTGAGCCATTGCTGAGTTTAGAAGAGCATGAGGCAATGTAATGGAAACAAATTACAGGGTAGATAATTTAAAAAACCACAATTCTGGCTGCAGTATTTCATTTAATGGGCTGAGTGGCTTTGGTATAGTTGTTTTGCTTTCATATGATTGAGTTTTTCCTATTTGAAACTGGGAAACCCAAAATCATAGAATGTAATTCTGCAAGTGACTTTAGAGATATCTAGTTAAATCCCACATTTTACAGATCAAAAGATATCAAAATTTGCCCCTGAAATAAACACTCCCTAAATCCCAGGAACATAAAATAGTAAGGGTTTATGTCTTACTCTCACAAAGACTGCTCAAGGTTTGGGTGACTATCCTGGGCATCTGTATTAAATAATTCAATAAGGCTCCAATGAATTAGGTACTACTAAGACCCCTAACTCCCATGACCAGTTATTGAATTGAACATTTATTATGGTGGACCTTACCAAGGATGACCAGGGAATGTTTGTGTACTCTGTATGTTGGCTAAACACTCCAGCCTGCTTTAATCTTATGATGCATATATGGTAACATGTTGTGATGGTTAATTTTATGTGTCAATTTGATTGGGCCACACAGTGCCCAGATAGATGGTCAAACATACTGGGTGTGTCGATGAGGATGTTTTTGGATGAGATTGACATTGAAATCAGTAGACTGAGTGAAGCAGATTGCCCTCCTTAATGTGGGTAGCCCTCATCTAAATAGTTGAAGACCTGAATAGAACAAAAAGACTGAGGAACAGGGATCTTCTCCTGTTACTTGATTTGGGACATTGGTTTTTTTTCGGTCTTTGGAGTCAGGCTGAAATTTTGGATCTTCTTGAGACTTGAGCCTGCCAAACACAAATTTTGGGACCTTCTCAGCTTCCCAAATCACTTGAGCCAATTCTTTGTAATCTCTCTCGCTCTTTCTCTCCCTTTCACAAATATGTGAGATGTATGTGTATATGTATATACATATAGCCTACATCTCATAGTTTCTAGTTTTCTGGAAGCTAACGTAATACCTATTTTGGTACCAAGAGAAGTTCTAGAGGAATAGAATTTTAAGGATGAGTTTTCTTGAATTGGTTCTGAGGTTTCTGGAATTGGCTCTCTAGTTGATTAGATGTAAAGATTGCTAGTGAATATACTTGCAATAGTAGAGAGAGTACTGATAGTAAATGGTGTGATTTGGCTCTAGAGAGATGCAAAACTATCACCACTGGATACTCCTGATCAACCACTTAGGAGAATCAAGGATCTTGGTGACTCTATATTTGATACTTTTACTAAGGTATATAATGAGATTGGCTAGTTACTCCTATTGTAGCTGGATAAAGTGGGGGAAATAAGGATGAGCTCAGAGGCTCAAATTCCCAGCTCAGGTTCCATATACATGACCTGAAAGTTTCTATATGTGACCTCAAGCAGATCCTTATATCCTGTAGTTACAGTGCTGAGATTGCTGAAAGTTAACCACAAAATATTACCCTGTAACTGGCTGAATTACAATTCAAGTTAAATTCCCAGCTTTTCACAGTGTCTGCTGTTAAAATGAAGGCATTAACTGGGAAGAAATGATATGTTAATATGACCTGAGCTGCCCATCATGAGGTGGGTCTCATAGAGTTGGATATGCACAGCAACACTCCATTATCAAATGTAAGTGATGTGTGTGTATACACACACACACACACACACACACACACACACATGATTGAACCCAAGCAGGCCCAGAAGGCACAAGGAAGTTACAATGAAGAAGTGATCCAAACATTCATGGCCTCCATTACTGCTACACTGCCTTCTCTCTCCATCTGCATCTCTGACCTCATAGGGAGTTTCCTACAATCAATTGACAGAGGAAGAGAACACAGGGGTCTGGTTTGCAAATGATTCTGCACAATATGCAGACACCACCTGAAAGTGGATGGCTGCAGCACTGTCATCTCTTATGGGACATCCCTGAATGACAGTAGTGAAGGGAAACCTTACTAGTGACCAGAGCTTCGAGCAGTACAGATGTTGCTCACTTGGCATAGAAGGAGAAATGGCCAGAGGCAGGTATGCTTATAATAATTCATGGGCTATGGCCAATGGCTTGGCTGGATGGTCACAGACCTGAAAAAAATATGACTTGAAAATTGGTGATAAGAGAACCTGGGAAAGAAATATGTGGATAGGCCTCTCTGAAAAGGCAAAAAATATGGAGGTCTGTGTGTCCTATGTGAATGTTCACCAAAGGGTGACCTCAGCAGAGAAGGATTTTAATAATCAAGTTGATAAGATGACCCTTTCTGTGATACCAGTCAGCATCTCTCCCGAGCCACCTCTGTCATTGCTCAAGAACAAATGGGCTTAAGAACAACGTGGCCATGGTGGAAGGCATGAAGGTTATGCACGGGCTCAGCCACATGGATGCCCACTCACCAAGGCAAACCTGGCTCTAGTCACTTGTTCTTTCCTTAATAGATAGCTACTCTGGATGAAGATTTGCCTTTCCTGAATGCAGTGCTTCTGCCAAAACTACCATCCGTCAATTTACACAACGCCTTATCCAGCATCCTGGTATTCTGCTCAGCGTTGCTTCTGATCAAGGGACTGACTTCACAGCAGAAGTGTAGCGATGGGTTCATGCTCATGGAATTAACTGTTCTTATCACGTTCTCTCTTAGAAAGGTAGTCTCATGTGTGCAGTCTTTCCAACCCCATTCAGCCAAATAAGAATGGACCTTGGGCCTGGAACATTTCCGTACCAAGAGATAAAGAGCTCACACAGCCTGTCCCAGGCTTATCAGTTTGTGTGGGAGTATCTTTCTCTGTTTCTGTCTCAATAAGAGTTGCTTTGTTCTGTTTAGGCATGTACATCAATGGCTCTCAGGCAGAACCCCACCTTTTAGTATTTCAGACTTTATGGAGAAGGGGTCAAAGACCTTCCACTGCAGCATGAGAGGTATACATCCAGGCAAGTGGCCCTTCTTCAGCTGCTGGTAGAATGCGGGTGAGGGGAAGAGATGGAACTTGCTAATCATAAGGGACGAATGCACACTATTGAAGCTGATCTTGCTCTGTCTCTTCTCTCTGTGAGTAAAACCCCTGTCCCATCCAGGGCTTGACTGTATTGTGTTTTCCTTGGCAACTTTGATATCAAGATGCAGTGGGCAGAAGTGTTTGGACTTCTAATCCTGGTGGCTGGCAGGATGATGATCTTTGTTGTTCTCCCACATAGTTTGAGTCCTCCCTTGGCATTGATTAAGTGTGCAAGGTGTTTTGCTGTACATTTCCTACCATCCTGAAGCAGCTGGCTTGATAAAACTGTGAAATGGCCTGTTGAAGACTCAGTTATAGTGCCAGTTATGTGGCAGTACCTTGAAGGGCTGGGGAAAAGTTCGCCAGAAGGCAGTATATGCTCTGAATCAATGTTCAATACATGGTACTGTTTCCCTGCCAGCTGGGATTCACAGGAATCAAGACATCAGGAATCAAGCCAGGAATCAAGGGATGGAAATTTAAGTAGCATCACTATTACTCCTAGTGACCCATAGAAAAAGGTTTGTTTCTTGTTCTGAGAAACATTATTCTGGGTTTGTCTGTGAGGATGTTTTTGGTGGGGTTTAACAGTTTAACCAGTAGACTGAGTAAAGCAGATTTTCCTCCTTAATGTGGGTTGTCCTCATCCAATCAGTTGATGGCCTGAATAGAACAAAAAGACTGAGCATGGGGAAACTTCTCCTGACTGCTTAAGCTGTGACATTGTTTTTTTTCTAGCTGTGGGACTCAGACTTAAACATCAGCTCTTTTTGGGTTGAGTGTGCTATTTTTCAGTCTAGAATTTATGCCATGGGCTCTTCTGGTGTTTTCTCTCTCTCCCTCCCTCCCATATTATATATATTCTGTTTCTCTGGAGAACGCTAATATACTGTTAAGGAAGAAAAGATGGATCATTGTGTCCTGGCTTTTAAATGCCTCCACCAGGAAAAGACCCATATGATTTCTGTTTATGTGTCCTTGAGCAAAGCAGTTCCCATGGCCACCCTGACTCCTAGATATATGGAAGTATAGTCTTTCCTATGCTTGAATGTAGTCAGGAATGCACTTTGGTGAATAAAGAGAAATGACTAGCAGGGTAATTCAGTCCACTTATGAAGACGCTCCTAGTTTGTAGTAAAGTTCCTGTCACAGTACTTGTCTGTCTTTCAGGCATGTAATGAAGGTCAAGGCCATAATAGAAGATGGAGGATCAAAATGAGTACAAAAAACAGAAACTACATACAAATTTGAGGGGTTTATGAATAGTAATCCATTGGGCTATTTATTAATTTAATATATGTAAAGAGCCTAGAATTGTCCCCGGTATACCATAAGTGCTCAATTAATATTATCAGTTGCTCTTATCGTTGTTACAAAATGGTGCTCTACTCATAGACATATATATACTACCAACTGTAAAACAGATAGCCAGTGGGAAGTTGCTGTATAACAAAGGGAGATCAACTCAATGATGGGGGATGCCTTAGAGGGCCGGGACGGGGAGGGTGGGGGGGAGTCGCAGGAGGGAAGGGATATGAGGATATGTGTACAAATACAGCTGATTGACTTTGGTGTACCTCAAAAGCTGCTACAAGAGTGTAAAGCAATTATATTCCAATAAAGAGCTTAAAAAAAAATGGTGCTCTACTGACAAAAAGTAGATTATTAATAACCCTCTTAAAGAGGGCCTCTTTCTGAAAGTACCAAGATAATGATAATTGCTACCGTACTGTGGCTTATCACACTATAATACTATTTTGTGGCATGGGTCACAAAGGTAACAAAAACATTACAGTGAAGCAGAAATGAAATATCAATGCATGGGATTTTTCCATAAATATTTACTGTGTGTCATCTTTGGAAATAAAGCTCCTTGGACTGAATATTACCTTCAAAACATTCTGAATTAAATGAAGGGCCCTTGAAAGTTAGGAGCAAATGGCATACTTGCTTTGATCTGACATAAAGGAGATAGGTACATTTAAATACAGCCCTATTCTATGTTTTAGTCCAAAGAACTCTCAGCAGACTGCCAGTTAAAATCAGTTACACTGAAGACAGATTTTTACAAGAGAGAAGCACATAAGATTAATTAAATGAAGTATATAAACAAGAAACATGTTTGGTGCATCTGCTTATGGGTAAAACTGTATAAACTAATTAGATCAGTTCTCCATTGCAATATAAGGTATTATTTGTAATATATCAGAGCAAGGGTTTTCAAATATGAATGAACCAAACTGGATTCCCCCAGCCTCAGTCACTTAATAGCTGTGATATCTTTTCATTACTTAACCTGCTTAACCTCCTTAAGTTTCAGTATCCTCATCTTGCTATGGATAAAATAATTCCCATAATCTAATAACTTCATAGGGTTATTAGGAAACTTAACCTTCTTAAGTCTCAGTCCTCTCTTCTGTGCTACATAGAAAATAATCTCTGTAATGTAATAACTTTGTAGGGATATTATATTAAACAATAATCTTCAGAGATTAAATGATAACCTTATGAAATGTGTTGAGAATGGTGTCTGGCACAGAGATGAGCCACAATATGATAACAATTATCATTATTAAATCTAGTACTGACGTTCAGCATCTGTTACATTTGCAAACAGAACACTCGTGTTCCAGCCATCTATTGCTGGATAACAAACACCCTGAAATATAGTGGTTTAAAATCATAAACATTTATTATATCTCACCCAAATTGCGTGGGTCAAGAATTCGTGCAAGGCTCCACATGGTGTCGACGGTGGTGTCAGCCACTCAGTGGTATTCACTTGTCAGATAGACTGATCTCAAGGATCCCAGATGGATTGACTGGTATGTCTAGTGCCCTGGAGGGGGTGACTGAAAGTCAGGGTCCAGCTGAGACGGTCACCTATAGTGCCCACATGCCATGAGGGTCACAGGTCACAGGTAATTAGAGTTCTTAAGGGGCAGTTTACAGCTTCCATGAGAGGGCTCCAAGGGACAGGAACTGGCACAGTGTTACTTCCACTGTGTCCTGTTGGTAAAACCAGTCACACAGTCTGCCCACATTCAAGGAGAGGGAACAGAGAACTAGCCTCTCAGGAAGAGGAACGCCCGTCCTTGCAGGGCACAGGAAGAGTTCCTTGTGTTGTAACGCAGGCAGCGTAGCGCTGCGCATGCGGATCACGTCATGTGACACGGGGCTGCCGGAGTTAGCGCTTTACGCCTCTGCGGATTCACATATGGAGCTCAGCAGCCCGTGTTCCATCTGTGCGCTCACATATTGCAGCAGCCCCTTTCTCACAGGGAACGTGAAATACTGTATTTCTCAGTATTGTCCCTATACTCAAATTGATATTCAAAAAACAAAAAAAGTCAGAAAACTTTTTCGGTTAAGGCTCAAATAGTAAATAGTTTAGGCCTTCCCGGCCATGTGCTGTGTGCCTGTCCTATATTCTTTTCTGTTTGTTTTTAATAACCCTAGTTGATGCCTGAACAAATGAAGAACAATACAAGTGGAAATGGCTCCAGTCCTAAACTATGAAAATGTATAGAAAATGGAAGTGAAGATCCTGAAAAGTCTAGGATACGCAATCCTAAGTCCCCAGAAGAGCATTAGGAAAAATAGAGGAAAAATCATTTTTATTAAGAATTTAATTTGTTCCGGGGAGTGTTAGGTTCTCTCATGAAATTATCACATTTACTACCCACAGCAACCTTAAAGATGACTTGTTGTTCCCATTATATAGACAAAATTAAAATATGAGCTATTTAAAGGCAAGTATTGGATTTTACTTATGTTCAAAATCTGGCACAGAGGCCGATATAAAAAAGAATTTAAATACATGTTGGATGAGTTGAATTAAATAATGAAATATCAGGTTTCAGGGAGATTCATCAAAAAATCACAGAGGTCCAAAGTGGAGGTCTTAGAATTCAAATCCAGTTTCTTTCTTTCCAAATCCTTCGCCCAACTCTTTATCTGCCATTTTAGCAACTTCCAGCACCGACAGTCTGGTCCAAAAAATAATTTGTTATAGCAGTATGATTACTATCCTTAGAAAAATACTATTAAGCAGTATTTATCTATAAATTAGATTATGTAAAGTCTTAGCATTTGTTTTATTTTGCAGAATTGAATTTATGATTTGGGAGAATCTTTGATGTCCATGTTTTACTCATTTAAACCACTCTTTATCTCTGCTCTTAATTATTACAAGCAAGGACAGAACCAAGTTTTGTAAACTTTACATAATTTGGATGGCCTTTCTTCAGAAAAGGAATATAGAATAAGATACAAAAATAGTTACAAATAAATACCTATTTAAAAATCATAAATTATAAGAAATTCCACATTTTATAGATCTGACAAATAAAAGTATCACGTCTCCCCCAAACCCATAACTTATTAACTAATTAGTGGACTGATGACATATGTCTATAATACTTCTTTTTTGAACTTTGGTATGATCAGAACTTCTGAAAAAAATGATATATACACTAAATCAGAAATTAAGGCATATAGAAGAGCAATTGAAATCAATTTTTAAGTATTATTGCACTGTATTAAACATAATAATTGAATAAATAAAGCATTTTGACATATTGATGGATAGTTTACAGTAAGAGTTTGTCACTGAAACATTTGTTTCTTAAAGGTATCTTTATTACATTGGTGGATACAGGTATGTCATTTCATGTTCAAGTGCCAGACTTTGTCATAAAAAGATATGTCAGATGTGCTAACTCCAGTACACTGGGATGCAGAAATCACTCAACTACACACACACGCTGACTCTGTTTGTAGTACTGCTGTATATTTGTTCCCTCAAACTCTGATAAATTCTGTATTTGTACAATTTCTGCTTAGGAGTTGCATACACACACAGACTCAAAAGAATAGTGTGTATCTTCTGCCTTATTGAGTAACTCCTGCAAGAGAGAATTTTTGTTTTAATTAGATGTCGATGCGAAGTACATTCTCCATTTGGAATTTTATGCCTAATAATTGGAAGAACTTTCTACGGACTTGTTTCTGGCTCCACACACTTAAACTTGATTCCACTTCACCACCCATATATTTCCAAGAACTCACTCTAGGGGATATTCCATCACAGTAGACTCTCTGGCACTGTACCTTTGTGCCACCACACAGGGCAAGCTGGTGCAGTGGATATCAAATTCTTGGAAGTGGTTGTTAGAAATAACTTAACTATGAATGAAAGAGACTGTAAATCCATAAAAATACATTCTTAACACACCCAAATTAAATGTACCCCATCTCAACTTTCCCTTAACTAGATCCCCAAAATGCCTGGGGCTCTCTAACACCATTTAAACAAGAAGTGTGACAGAGGAAACTGAGGAGGAAGGAAGCAGTGTTATTAACCTATTGCACTTAAAATTCTTACTCTTGCAAATTTGAAAAACAGGTGACTGTGCAAACACATTATTTCAGCCCCCCCCCCCCACCCCCACCCCAAGGTCTTGGAAGACGTCTGGTGCAGGTGAGAGACCCTGAAAGCTTGGGCTTCATTAGCATCGCATTGTCTGCCAGGGGAGTAATTCAGAAACTGAGGAACACTGCCAGGGATGCCTAAAGAGTAACTTTTGGTAGTTGAAGGCAATATTGGTTTATAGACCTTTGCAAAATATGATTTTATAGGGCAAAATAAAACAGAACCTGGGGCATGACCTTAGTTTCAGTGACAGCTTTTTAAGTTTACCATATTTCTCTTTCACCCTCTGTCCTATGTTTTAAATAAATCTGTTTCACAAGAAAGATAGAAGCAAAGCTTCCCACTTGTTAGACGAGAAAGGAAGCTTTATATCAGATGTCATTGAAAAGACAAGGATAGGTACTATTTCTTTCCTCCAAATAGGCAGACGTGATCAGGCTAACATCCGGAGAGAGAAACAAGGAAACACTCAAAAACAAAGATCTAGTAAACCTCTCAGTGCTGAATTCAGATATATACTGTTGATGGTGTATACTGTTACCAGTCACAGCTATTTGTTTAATAATGCACCAAAACAATTAATATTTTATTCATAAGTTAGCCAAATCAAAAGCTTCTAATTTCATCCATTTGGTGTTTTTTTAATCTAGTCATTTGGAGACAAAATTGAAAATCAGTTACACAGCCAAAACAAGAAATAAAAAGAATAACCATGAATGCAAAGAATCAGTGTTATCTTTCCATCTCTCTGTGCATCAACAATTCTTTATCAAAGTCCTGTTCAAAGTATTAAAATGTTATACCAGTTATGAGGGGAAAATAGAGTAAAATGTGTTTGCTAATGTTGAAAATCACCAGATGCAAATTTATATAGCTTTATGTATATAGCAAAAACTTGCCTTGCCGTTGGAACTTGTATTTCCACCTGTGATTAAATACAACAACTTCTGACTTATAGGGATTATAGTTTAAACCCATATTATCTATTTGGTAGGTCTTTTACTCCAGCTCTGCTTGTATAATTCATCAAATAAGTGCTGAAGCAGGCATTTAGAACATACTACTGCTTTCCAAAGTCAATGTGGGTCTGAAACGTATTGATGGTTTCTAGGTATCGGTCCTAGGTCAGGTTAATAATCCGTATGACTGATAGAGTTGAACAATGATTTCATTTTAGCCATCCATGTTCTTTTTGGAGGTGAACTTCCACTTCCACTTAGAGCCGCCCAGACCTAGTCAATGGCCTGATCTAGCCACAAGGGGGCTGAGAAGAGTAATCCTACCCTGGGTCTAGCAGTCAGAAATATTAGGGGCAAGGTCCCAGGGATTACCATATAAGGATCAGCATCTATCACTGGAAAATTCATTGCTGCTGAAGTAGTCAAATTTACTATATTACCTACCCTAGAAACATGCTACAGTTTGTATTCTCTAAATACAGTGGGTTAAAATGATTGAGTAAAGTTTTGTACCACCAGGTACTGGTAATTAACATAAGAAGTGATCTAGTTAGCATAGGTCAGCATAGTCAGGGGCTAAAACTTATAAAGCTAATTCATAATTTTCAACCATTCTTAGTACAATCAAGGTCATTTATTTGAGTATTATATTCATACAAGCCATTTTAATGAGATTTTCCCCCAAAACCCTTATTTATCTAGCTTAGAGGTCATTATTCACAGCAGCATTTGACATATCCTGCCATGGTAGTAAAGATATGCTAAATGTCTCAAGTTCTTGCAAAGGGCATTGGAATGTTCAATTTTACCATAGATAGTGACAGGGACCAGCTTCAGAAGGCAACAAATAATAGGATATACTGTTTTGACCTATCTAGGGTCTTTTTTCCAAAAACTCACCCAGATTTTGCAAAATACTGTTTTCCTCCCAAACATAGAATTTTGCAACTGTTTAAAAATTAGTGTAAAGTTGGAAAAAATCCACAAATTATCTTGTAAGTAAAAGACAATGTGTTTGTCAGTTATAGTAACTATATATATATCACGTAAATTATAAATCTGTACTATATTGCATACATTTTGGCATTTAAAACTAGAAATTGAAAAAATCTCTCAACCTGTGCTAAGCTTAAAGTGAAAATTATTTCTATCAGGTGTCACTTTAAAACCAAAAACACTCCATTTAAATCAGCAAATCATACAGCCTATAAATTAATATTTAGATAAACTCAAAATTATTTTCATGAATTTCTTTTTCTCTTCAATCAGAGTTTTTATACTAGCCTTATGGAAATGTTTAATAGTCATCCAAATAGGCAGTATGAATCAGTTTAGTTCTTAGCTTGTGCTCTTCTTTCATTGATATGCTGCAATATATGGCTTTGCATTACATGGCTTCATGATTTAAACAGTACAACTTGTTCTGTTTCTTGGCTGGAGACCAATTAAATAACCACTGATGCAAGCAGTTATTACCTGCTTAAAAGAAAATCTGTGGTTTCCTTATTTAAACTGCTGAGTTTTAATGTCCATCAAAAAGTCTGTTACAGCAATGAATAATTTAGCCACCTCAGTCTACTATACATTTTTATACTACAAGCATGGATTTAAGACTGCAAAATATGCCTTTAGTTTCTCACAGTCCCAAGAATCAGAATCATACTTGCTATAAGACAATAGTTATATTTACTATTTGAAATGATATAGGTTTAAGGGACAGTCATTTTGATCATTATTTAGAGAAAGAAGACTCAAGTATCAAATTTATTAGAAGTAGTTGGAGAAATGATTGATCGTAAAGACTTCAAAAACATGTTTGCGCCTATGTAAGTGCACACAGATGACCCTTTTGAAAAAGATGAAAGGTCAATGGATTTGGAGATGTAGGGGTGTCATTTCCTCAATTTGTCCCTTGGTGGCGTTCTTGAGTCACTTTCTCCCTTCCGTCAAACTGCTTTACGTATCTTTCCAGAACTGGCTATCATGTTTACTGTATTTAACCTTTTTCTTGTATTATCGTGAATACAGCGTCTATAATAAATGAAAGCCCTCCGGAGATTATATCTCCGGCACCTACTTCTTTGTATTCATTCTAACCCATAAACTTTTGTTGTCGTTGTTATTCCGCTTCCTGTCTTTTCTTGAGGCTTAAACTACATCACGGACACTGAATGCTATTTTTCAGTTCAGTCACTGAAATTATTTAACTGTAAAGCAGTTTTAAGTAAGCAGGGTTAGTCGGTAAATTTAAAAAGTAAAACCAAAAACTACCGGATATTGCAAGTTAGACTAAAATATTTGGCGTAGAAAAGAAATCGTTGGCCCAGCTTTTAATAAATGTCTATCAGAATGGGATGGTATTTCTATCATCAATTTTCTTTCTTAACCTTGGTTTCAAAGGGACATTTCTGTTTACTGCCCTAAAAAAAGGAAAAAAAAAAATTTCCCCAACATTTCAACATTCTCTCAAACATTTTGGTTCATGCAGGCGATGACATCCTAGCTTATGAACGCAGGTTTTAGGACACATCTCGTTTTCTCTCTGCGTTTCTGGCCGCCAAAGCAGCAGCAGGAGCAGCGGCGGCGGCAGCGGGCCCTTTAATTTATTGCAGCGGGTTACACTGTCGATCCCATTTCCTTCTGAACCCTCTCCTCTCAGGTTGAGAAGATAAATGCAGCCTCGGGTTTGAAAAGCCGGGCGGAGTTTGTGGGTGGGAGCGAAGCCGGATTTCATATTCCCTTGGTGAGGTCTCGTACCGGCGGTGGCGGGGGGGGGGGGGGTTTAGTCCCCCGGTTGCGTTTAATGAAATTGCTGAGCACTTGTGACACTGGCTCTAAGACTGCGGAAATGGGGCGGGGGTGGGGGGAACGGATTCTCGCCTCCATCCATCCTCCGCGCCGGCTGGAGGCTGGAGTTGGAGTGTCAGTCCCTAGACTGGGGACGGAAGAGGACTGGGAGCTCCGGCCGCGGCCAGGGCGCCCGGAGAGCTCCCCTCACCTCGCCCACAACCCTACCCCGCCCGCCCATCCCCTTCCCTTTCCCAAGAACCGAACCGCTAGGCAAATCTGCCAACACTTCTGGGCTGCTCCAGCGGAAGGTCGCAGCCGGGGACCGTAGGGGGAGGGCGGAAAGACAGAAGGCTTCAAGGCCTCGGCAGTCTGGCAGCTCTGTTCTCCATGCCGCGCACGTCGGACCCATTTCCCACGCTGGTTTGGCTTGGCGGCGGAGTTGGTAGGAATGAGACCAGGGAGGGCGGGATGGAGAGTACCTCCCGCTCTCAATGAGGAAACCACTCCACTGTGAAGGACGCGCTCTCCGCCCCACCCCCGGGTCATCTGGGAAGGAAATTTCCGCGCGCTGGGGAACAGCCGCCCACTCTTTCGCCCCTCGTTGGTGTGCGGCTGACGATTGCGCGCTGCACTGGTGGGCGAATGTTTGAAGGTGCGCAGGGCTTGTTCAAGTTAATGGTCTGGCGAGGCAAGAGGGCGTGCACAACGTTTCTGCCCACGCGGCTGCCTGAAGTTTGCAAAATCTTAGTAAAGGTGGCGAGGGGAGTGAGTCAATGCACCATATTGCCGCGTATCGGAATGCGCGCGCGCAAGGCCGCGGAGTGGACTGCCTTCCGTCTTTCGCCTTGGACCCTGGAAAAATGGAACCGGGTGTCGCAGGGAGGCAGGCATTCTGATAAATCAGAGTTTGTCAAAAAGAAGGAGAACTCGGCGTTTCTGACACTTAGCGGGCCGCTTGAGCGCTGCGGCGACCGCCCCCGCCCCCCCCCCCACCCCCCCCCCCCCCCCGGCTTCAGACTGCGGCGGTACGCACTGAGTCTGCGCGCGGGGCTGTTCTCGCTGATGCTGCAGATACAGAGCCGAGAGGCTCTGGCGGCGGCGAGGGGGTAGGAGGTGGCGGGTAGGGGATGGGGAAGTGGGGTGGGAAGGCCGGCTTCCCGGCCTGGTCTCGGAGGAGGAGCGGCCACCCCCAGAATGCTGGTGTTTTCGCAGGCTGGAAAATACTCGCCAGCTCCCTGGCACATATCACACACGCTCCCATCCTCCGCACCTCTACGGTCCCCAAGAGGGAATGCTTGGAAATCTCTGCCGCCTCTCCCCCCGTTCCTGCTGGCTGCGCCCGCCTAAACAACCGCGCGCTACATCTGCTCCTAGACTTCACTGGTGTTTGTCTTGTTTAAATCATTCTGCCGCCTCACATAGGTCTCGTAAAAGGTAGAGTACCCACTCTGGACGGATTTCTTTATCTTTTTCTTTTCGCTTTAAATTTTCCTTTAAGAAGAGGCCCGTCAATGCCTATAAATTGAGCAGACCAGCTGAGGACCAACCAAAACCTAGCAGCAGCCCCTTTTCTTTTTTGCGGTGGCAAACGTTCTCTCCAAATATCTCCTGCCCACCTCAACCCCCCTAATCCTGGCTGGGCCCCTTTGTTTAACAGCCGCTGAAATAAATGAAGAGTAAATGGCTACAGTTCAGAAAACACGAACCGGAATTGAGATCCGATGAGGCGGGCTGCGTGGCCGTGACTGAAAGCTGGGGAAGCCTCGAGTGGGGGAATACCGTGTACGATCAAGTGGCACAAAGTCAAAAGGAGAGAAAAGGAGCTAAGGACACTTCGGTACACAAAGTTGTCATTAAAGTTTATTTCCCTTTTGTCCAGATAGGTGACGCTACACTTTGCCAGTTACTGAAGGCTGCAGGTTTCTGCTCAGAAAATATATCCAGGCTTCCAACATGTGTTTATTCCCCAGGCGCGCGCACACACCCGGTCTACCCCAGTAAGCAAGCGCGACGACAGGAATGCCAAGCATTTAAACAAAGACACCCCCCCAACCCCCCTCTCCCAAACCCAGCCCTCCTAACTCAGCGCTCCCAAAAAAGGATCCCTCTCCCAGTCTCTCAGGAGTTCGCTGTTCTCTCTTAACCACTGCAGCCCATCATGGTTTCTCAGAACACCAGCGTGGCTCTCCGAGTGCACGCGAGGTCCCCGAAGCCACATCCGACCAAGCCTTTTACCAAGATGCTGATTCGGGAACCAGAGACACTTCAGAGTGTGGGGAACACCGTTTGAGAAGGGGGAGGAGAATCGTTTGCTGACACACACTTGGCGCTCTCACACACACTCGGCATTAGTCAGAGCGAGGAGGAAATTTACCATCCCCAGGGAGGGAAAGCAAGTTCCCCCCAAAAGGCAGCGGCCGCCCTCGCTGGGGAGGGAGAGCGGCAAGCTTTGGCTTAAGGGGGACTTGTTGGGATTGTGCACACTTGGAGTGGCCCCCGGAGCTGAAGCTGGGCCTTCGAGAGCGGGGCGGCTGGCTAGTGCTCCCTCCTGTCTCCCTCCCCCCGGTACTCCTCCCTCCTCCTCTGCGAGTGTGTAGTTTCCCCGGCTCCGCCGCTACCACCACCGCCGCAACAGCGGCGTCAGGGACAAGCTTGAGCCGCGAGCGAGACAGAGAGCTCCCAACAACAACCATCACTTTGGGCAAACTTGCGGGTTTCGGGCTCACGGCTAGCAGACGGGAGCTTCCCACTTGCCATTCAGTGTCTTTGAGCCGTGGCAGCCAAAGGGGCGGCGGGAGCGCCCGCACCAGACTCTCCCAGACCAAAGGGGACGAGACAACTGCGGAATTCACCCGCCGTGCCAGGGCACTTCCGAGGCAACAACCGACTGGCACTTTTTCTCCCCTTGGCAAACTGGATTTGTTTTTCTTTCTTTCTTTCTTTAAGCTACTTGGCAGCTGTCTTTGACTCCACCTCCCCCTCCACTCCCCCCTAACCCCCCCCCCCCCAATGCCTTTTGCTTTTCTTCGGAAATCCGGACAGAATTGGGCATCTTTGTTAATTGCCATTGGGGGAGCCCGGCTGGGGTCTTTCGCCAGGCCAGCCTCGCCTGCGCACCGAGCCTGATTTGCTCACCTTTGCACTGCAAAGGGATCAAGTTCAGCCCGAGTTGCCTGCATTGGGACTGGGAGAAAGGAGAAGGGAGCGTGCAGGAGAGAGGAGTGGGAGAAGGGGAAAGGGGAAAGGAGAGGAGGGAGGAGAGAGGAGGAGGAGAGAGAGGAGAGAGGGAGGGAGGGGAGGGATCGAGAGAGAGCGGGGAGAGAGAGAGGCTGCAATCTCCTCCCTGAATCGCGCACAGCGCTGCAGATCCCAGTGCTCTGACATGCGGGCCGAATGCAGGTGAGGAAAGGCACGGACTCTGCGGCTGCGAACCCAAACTTGGGCACCGCGCGGTGCGCACGGCTCAGCCTTCACCCCCGCGGGCAAACGACTGCTGCGGTTTCAGGCGGCGGCTTCGTGACTAATGACCTTGCGCAGAGTTGTTAAGAAAAAAGAGAAACCCGAGCTTTCTCGGGTGAGAAGGGACTGACTCTCTGGGCGTCCCTGAAGATGGCTCGGGCTGCTCTTCCGCGCGCGGGGGGAACCCGGACGCAGACCTCTGTGTGACTCGAGTCTTCTCCACTGAACGGTGCCCGAAGCGACCTGCCGGGATTTTTCATTCTCTATCTGTTGACTGGCTCCCCCGCCGCCTGAGCGGAGTCGGAGTTGAGACTGGCTTGTTGCTGGCCCTAGCACCTCGTGCAGGAAAGGACTCACGTTTGCCTGGGCAGCCGGAGCAGAAGCTGGGTCTGGAGTGAGTGGCTGGAACGTGAATTGGACTCAACTCGAGAAGCAGCAAAGACGAGCGGGGTTGGCAGGCGGGGGAGGCTGCAGGCTCGCTCCCCGCCGCTTCCCGGCTCCACCGCCCGCCTCCGGAGCGGTTCCGGCCCCCTCCGACAGAGCCGGGACGGGAACCCGCGAGCCTCTGCCCGTTGCGGGGATGACTCTGGGGGGGCGCCGAGCCCGTGGCGCGCAGTGTCCCGTGAACTGTGAGTACTGCGACTGAACGGCGGCTGGCGAGCGGGCGATTAGCACCCATTGCATGAATTATGAAACAATAACTTTCGGAAGAAGCAGGAGGAAAAAAAAGAAGGATCTATCGCTAGTTGCCCCTGGCCGACTCTGGACGCTGTTCTTGCCCCCTCCCTCCTCTCCGTCTCGCTTCTTTCCTTCCTGGAGAGGGGAGAGGACTGGGAGGAGGGCAGGCGACCGGCCCCGGAGGAGGGGTTGCCGAGGGGGCCGTGATTAGAAGGAGCAGTAGCAGCAGCAGCAGGAGAAGATGCTGAGGATGCGGACCATGGGATGGGCACGCGCCTGGTGCCTGGGCTGCTGTCTCCTCTTGCCGCTCTCGCTCAGCCTGGCGGCGGCCAAGCAACTCCTCCGGTACCGGCTAGCCGAGGAGGGCCCAGCAGACGTCCGCATCGGCAACGTCGCCTCGGACCTGGGCATCGTGACGGGCTCCGGCGAGGTGACTTTCAGCCTCGAGTCGGGCTCAGAGTACCTGAAGATCGACAACCTCACCGGCGAGCTGAGTACGAGCGAGCGGCGCATCGACCGCGAGAAGCTGCCCCAGTGTCAGATGATCTTCGACGAGAACGAGTGCTTCCTGGACTTCGAGGTGTCGGTGATCGGGCCCTCGCAGAGTTGGGTGGACCTGTTCGAGGGTCGGGTCATCGTGCTGGACATCAACGACAACACGCCCACCTTCCCGTCGCCCGTGCTCACGCTCACGGTGGAGGAGAACCGGCCGGTGGGCACCCTCTACCTGCTGCCCACTGCCACCGACCGTGACTTCGGCCGCAACGGCATCGAGCGCTACGAGCTGCTCCAGGAGCCCGGGGGCGGCGGCGGCGGCGGCGGCGGAGAGGGCCGGCGCTCCGGGCCTGCCGACAGCGCCCCCTACCCCGGGGGCGGCGGGAACGGCGCGAGCGGCGGCGGCGGCGGCCCCGGCGGCTCCAAGAGGCGGCCGGACGCGCCAGAGGGCGGCGGCGGGACCGGCCCCGGCGGCCGCAGCAGCGTGTTCGAGCTGCAGGTGGCCGACACCCCGGATGGCGAAAAGCAGCCGCAGCTGATCGTGAAGGGGGCGCTGGACCGCGAACAGCGCGACTCCTACGAGCTGACCCTGCGGGTGCGCGACGGGGGCGACCCGCCCCGCTCCTCTCAGGCCATCCTGCGGGTCCTGATCACCGACGTGAACGACAACAGCCCCCGCTTTGAGAAGAGCGTGTACGAGGCCGACCTGGCCGAGAACAGCGCCCCGGGGACCCCTATCCTGCAGCTGCGCGCCGCCGACCTGGACGTGGGGGTCAACGGGCAGATCGAGTACGTGTTCGGGGCGGCTACCGAGTCCGTGCGGCGGCTGCTGCGCCTCGACGAGACGTCCGGCTGGCTCAGTGTCCTGCACCGCATTGACCGCGAGGAAGTGAACCAGCTGCGCTTCACTGTCATGGCCCGCGATCGCGGGCAGCCCCCCAAGACTGACAAGGCCACGGTGGTCCTTAACATCAAGGACGAGAACGACAACGTGCCGTCCATTGAAATCCGCAAGATCGGGCGTATCCCACTCAAGGACGGGGTGGCCAACGTGGCCGAGGACGTTCTGGTCGACACTCCCATCGCCCTGGTACAGGTGTCTGACCGAGACCAAGGCGAGAACGGAGTGGTCACCTGCACCGTGGTGGGCGACGTGCCCTTCCAACTCAAGCCGGCCAGCGACACAGAGGGCGACCAGAACAAGAAAAAGTACTTCCTGCACACCTCGGCCCCTTTGGACTATGAGACCACCAGGGAGTTCAACGTGGTCATAGTAGCGGTGGACTCAGGCAGCCCCAGCCTCTCCAGCAACAACTCCCTGATTGTCAAAGTGGGAGACACCAACGACAACCCACCCGTCTTCGGCCAGTCGGTGGTGGAGGTGTACTTTCCCGAGAACAACATCCCTGGCGAGAGGGTCGCCACGGTGCTGGCGACAGACGCCGACAGCGGGAAGAACGCTGAAATCGCCTACTCGCTGGACTCTTCCGTGATAGGGATCTTTGCCATCGATCCCGATTCTGGGGACATCCTTGTCAATACGGTGCTGGACCGCGAGCATACTGACAGGTACGAGTTTAAAGTTAACGCCAAAGACAAAGGCATCCCGGTGCTACAGGGCAGCACCACAGTGATTGTGCAGGTGGCTGACAAGAATGACAATGACCCTAAGTTTATGCAGGACGTCTTTACCTTTTATGTGAAAGAAAACTTGCAGCCCAACAGCCCCGTAGGAATGGTCACAGTGATGGATGCTGACAAGGGGCGCAATGCAGAGATGAGTCTGTACATAGAGGAGAACAGTAACATTTTTTCCATTGAAAATGACACGGGGACCATTTACTCCACAATGTCTTTTGACCGGGAACATCAGACCACATACACATTCAGAGTCAAGGCTGTGGATGGAGGAGATCCTCCCAGATCCGCAACAGCCACTGTCTCTCTCTTTGTGATGGATGAAAATGACAATGCTCCCACAGTTACCCTTCCCAGAAACATTTCCTACACTTTACTGCCACCTTCAAGTAATGTCAGGACAGTAGTAGCTACAGTGTTGGCAACAGACAGTGATGATGGCATCAATGCAGACCTTAACTACAGCATTGTGGGAGGGAATCCCTTCAAGCTGTTTGAGATTGATTCCACCAGTGGTGTGGTTTCCTTAGTGGGAAAACTCACCCAAAAGCATTATGGCTTGCACAGATTGGTGGTGCAAGTGAATGACAGCGGGCAGCCTTCCCAGTCTACCACGACTCTGGTGCATGTGTTTGTCAATGAAAGTGTTTCTAATGCAACTGTGATTGACTCCCAGATAGCCAGAAGTTTGCACACCCCACTCACTCAGGATATAGCTGGTGACCCAAGCTATGAAATAAGCAAACAGAGACTCAGTATTGTCATTGGGGTGGTTGCTGGAATTATGACAGTGATTCTAATCATCTTAATTGTAGTGATGGCAAGGTATTGCCGCTCCAAAAATAAAAATGGCTATGAAGCCGGCAAAAAAGATCAGGAAGACTTTTTTACACCCCAGCAGCATGACAAATCTAAAAAGCCTAAAAAGGACAAGAAAAACAAAAAATCGAAGCAGCCTCTCTACAGCAGCATTGTCACTGTAGAAGCTTCTAAACCAAATGGACAGAGGTATGATAGTGTCAATGAGAAGCTGTCAGACAGCCCAAGCATGGGCCGATACCGATCCGTTAACGGTGGGCCTGGCAGTCCTGACCTGGCCAGGCATTACAAATCTAGTTCCCCATTGCCTACTGTCCAGCTTCACCCCCAGTCACCAACTGCAGGAAAAAAACACCAGGCCGTACAAGATCTACCACCAGCTAACACATTTGTGGGAGCAGGAGACAACATTTCAATTGGATCAGATCACTGCTCTGAGTACAGCTGTCAAACCAATAACAAGTACAGCAAACAGGTAAGATGCATCCCAAATATATTTAAAAATCTGAGACAGAGCATCTTCTGCAGTTTTGTCTTTGCTCTTAAAGCTATTAGTTAAAGTTTTAATAGCAGGAATTTAGTGTTGGCGTAATTCATACACCATTTACTTAATAGAGGCCACGTACAAAAGGAACACCGCTGTGTTTTGCATGTGATACCAGAGGTTAGTAAGCTACTAAGGAGAACACTGTAGGCAGTGTTTTGCACTTCTCTTAGTACTTGGCAATCCTAATTCATCCTACATTCTGTTTCCAGATAAATATGTGTGCATTGTTTGGATGGCTAGTTTTAACCTAAAATTATTTTCTTTTGTGTTTCTAAGTGAATAATTGTATCCAAAGACAAAATTTCTAAAGTTACTACTGCTATCTATGCAAATTGGACAGTAAAAAAGTTTTAGCTACATTATACACTATGCAGAATTTTAGAGATATGCAGATGCCAATTCCTGCAAATGAAGTACCAAGTCTGAGATATTGAAATACTGACTACTTTGACAAAAATGCTGACTTAATATATTTAATCATATGCAAATACCATGCAAAACTACATTTTTAATATTTCAGTATCTATACAATTAGGCCTCTATGAGGATATGCAGTTGGCATTTGTATTTGGTATTAAAAGTTCATAAGCAAAATAAATTGCATGAAACATTTATTATTTAAGCCAAGCAACAAAAATGTTCATGTTTGATGCAGTGTGTGCAAGAATATTTTGGTATGCATTGTGATATACTGAGACTATAAAGGTTTTATGGAATATTTGAGTTTTTATTCAGTGAAATGTGGAAACAGTAAAAAAAAGTATATTCTGAGGTGAACTTTAGAAAATATAAAATGTATTTTTGAAAGTTTTGCTTGTGTAATGTGTGTGTGTAACTCACAAAGTTTACTTTTCATACCCATCAAAGTTTCACACACAACAAATAAAACCTTTTGTAAAATTCTATGTCTGAAGCTGTAGCAACTCTGCTGATAAAACGTCACAGATTTCTTACCACCAGAACATCTCAAGAAACCCATTTATGTCTGTCAAGTAATATCCAGTAATGTTTTTCTATTAAATGTTTTGCATGTGGAATGTGTGATCTTAGAATAATTAAGGCAAAGGAAAAAGTTATTTTATAGCCTTATTAAAGATGTTATTGATAGGCTCAGTAAAGATGTTATAGAAAAGAGATAAATATTAATTTCTTATTTTTTTCATAATTTAAAAGTCAACTTTCTAAAGAAATGTCTTTGATATATAGTACTTTACTGTATTTATTTGGATAAGGAGAAGCAGACAATATGTATTATTCAGTTATCAAAGCAATCCAAGAAAACACAAGTTTGAACTACATTGAATTAAATGACTTTCAAAAAGATGTCTTTTCCTGCACATGAGCCTGAGTTATTTCTTTTAAACGGAAATTTGGCAAGTGGAGAGTGTATCTGTTGTGTTACCGCTTTACCTGGAATTTGAAGCAGATTTTTGTTTTGTTTTTGGTGCTTTTATCTATTTTGTAAACAGGGACAATTCCAGTTGAAAATAACAGCACTTTTATAACATTAGTTATAATAACACCCACAAGTAAATTAAGATATGTGGAAATTTCTTTAGAGGATGGTAGTATGTTATGCAAAAGGGTGTGAAGAGATCTTTCTGCAGAATACTTACTTCTCTACTGTGATCCTAATAGGACTTTCCGTCCTATGGCTGACTGGTATTTGCATTCTAAATTATGTAACCTTAAACTTTTGAGTAGACATATCAAGTGGCAGATTTATAGATACTTTATGCAGCCACCTCCTATGTTCTGTGCTGTCACTTAAGCTTCATTTACCTCATCAAGTGGGGTTAGCTCTATATTCTTGAATTTTTAAAACAGCCAATATCAAGATGGTCGTGGCATCCTGCTTGAAAGGCAAAGTGATATGCTTATAAATAAACTAATGTATGGTGTCAGCCTCTTAACTCAGCAAAGAAGTCCATATATCAGAGGCGAAAACCTACAAAGCCATTGAAATATACCATGCAGTTTGCCAAAAGTGACTTTGGGAAATTTGTTATGTTGTTAGGTTTTCAAAAGATGTATAAAGTTTTAACCACAATAAGTAGCTGACCTAAAGTGAAATAGAGGCAAATGAAATACATTCCGCTTAATGTAATTAGTAATAGTAATTGATACGCTTCATCTCCTCAATATTGCTGTCAGGAGACAAGGGATCCATTTACAAAGTTACATTCTGTTTAGACATCCCACATAATAAACGGGATCTTTTTGTTCTCATTTTTGTTTGTAATGCAGACAGATGATTTTCTATATTTATTTTTAAAAGATATTACCTTTAGTTTTAAACATTGCCAAAATGTATTGTCTTTGATTAAACCTGAAAAATTAAAAAAAAAATACAGGATTTTCTTATAATTTCTCCCTTTTAATACTGAATTTATCTAAAGAAAATCTTGAGGGTTGCTGTCTTCTAATTTCTTATGGTAGGGATTAATTGAAAATATGAGATTTTGTCCGACGTAAAGCCTTTTTTATTTATGATTTTCCTGAGTTGCTTATCATAGTTCTCTACTTGTGATAGAATGGAAATGATGTCTGTTAAACAGTGTTCTTATCTTCATGAGAATTAGTTTGAAGTGTTGCTTCTAAGTCCTCCTAATGGTTACGTTATAGTGAGTTAAACAGCTTTGTAGAAATAAAAGTTTGTAAACAATGCCCCCCTCCCCTTCTTTTTGGTTTGTTTTCATAGGCTCTAGAGACATTCAAATCAATCTTCTATAGTTACTCTTGGCCAGAATCTAGGAGATAATGTGTTGCAGAGATGCTGGAATTATTTCTGAGCTTCACATTAGGAAAACTGATAATGTAGCCCAGGGTTTCATACTTCAGACGTTTGCAGTTCAAACAAAAGCCCTTGTTCTCAACTAAATAATGTGTCTCGTTGAGAAAAATGGGGTTCATTGACAGCATTGCGTGTCCACCTTTCCATTTCATTCTTCCTTTCCTTGGTAAACCTGGGCTTGCTGGTTGTTAATGTTTTGTGACCTGCAAGTTCAACTGCTTTTGATTTGTGAAATGATGGCAGAAGCATTCTATTTTTATATTTATTTTACTGTTAAGAATTTTTCAATTTTCCTAAGAAATAACATAATTCCAAAAGATTAATAGACAATATAAAAGTTTAGTTCCCACTTTGCATATTATTTTCAAGTTCTTTTGCGCTTATCCCTGCTATGACATTATTTAGATAATGCACTGGCAAGTAAAAATTTCATTTTATTTAGTAAATGGAAAATAAGGTACTTTATTTTTGGCAAGCATATAGAGGATATAGCTTGAATAAACATTAATTTAAAAATCCATTTGTAGCTGATCCTGATATACTCAAGAAAAATCCATATTAACTGCAGTGACAGTTTCCCTTGCCTAAGGAACTTCCGAATGTCATCTGAATAAAGTACCCTTTAATTGATCAAATTGTGTTCAATATATTCATTGTATACTTAGTAAAATCATGTCAGAAATTCTTTTTTTAATTACTTACATTTTGGAAGCAAATAATGACTAGCCATCATCTATTAGAGTTCTAAGCACCGAGAAAACTGAGTATCAATTTATTTGTGAATGTATATTACACCATAGGTATTATAGTGGAAATGCCAACCACATGTGACATTTCCACGTGTGGTGATGCCAACCACAGCTTCCAGCTTTAATTCTATAAGGATAACTTCTACAATATGATTCTCCTGTCTATGACCAAGGACACTTTCAAGAGGCACAGTGAATCTGCATGTGGTGGGATTTCTGTTACATATGACCTGAAATCATAGGCAGGAGACTAATAACTGATGAAAGTTAGACTGTGTCTTTAGTCAAGAGGTATCTACTAAAGCAACAGAACTTGGCTTTCTGGATGTCTGTGAAACAAGGAAAGGGTCATCCAGTGATTTGATCTGTATTAATGACTATACAAACTTTTATTGAAGTCCAGGTATGACCATTTGAACCTTATCCCAAACTTCTCCTAAGTCAACTACTGACTTTGACATAAGACCACAAAGTCAATTTAAGGATTCTAAGTAAATCATGCGGCTGAACAACTACAGCAAAATCATTTTCTCTTGTTATCTTTTTATCTTTGAGTAAGTACATATCTCATGTGGAAAAGCATGCACGTGCGGTAAATACGTATCATAATCTCTCTCTCTCTCTCACACACACACACACACACACACGGATGTTTTCATATAAACCAACTAGGCTGTCATTAGGCTTTTATTTCCTGTGATATTCAACCATTGATATATAGGAAAGATTTGAGCTTTAAACACACACAAAACTGACATAATACAGATCATAATTAGTTGCTTAATGTGGGAATCTAAAATCACTTGTTATCACATTTTAGAATTAAAAGGTATCAACTAAACCAGCCCCCTCATTTTGTAGAAGAAACTGAGACCTAGTATGTACATTAATTTTACTGAGATCGTTAAGATTATCAGGGATATAATGTGGACTGAAGTCCAAGTCATGGAGTGCAGAGTCCAGTGTTCTTCTTTTTTTTTATCATGCTACCTGTAGGGGAAAAAAAATGGATTTCTATAACTTTCTCTGTATATACTTTAATAGTGATAGAAATCTCTTGAGGTTTACTTATGTACGTATAACTATATATTTTGCTATTAACATTGATATTTTACAATGGTATATAATTCTGCTTTAGACTCTAGTTTTTATCTGTGAAATTATCAGGGAAATTCTAATCCAAATTTTATAGATTTGTAAAAGAAATTCAAAGTTATTTCCCCCTTATGTAAGATAACAAATGATGATGTACATTAAAGTAACTTAACATGGTTTAGGACATGTATTCAACAAGTTGAGAGAATTTTTCATTTTAGCAGAACAGTGACAGTAGATATAAGCTTCTGCCGAGCATTTAATATATCCTCAATGAAAACATATTTGTAATGGAAATGAATAAAGTTTTCTGTACATTATGTATGGAACTTTCTATGCATTCTCATTGGGACGATCTTTTACCTTTTCCATCAGTAGCGATGATTCCTTTGGCTTCTATGCTTCTTTTCATTTTGCCAACATTGCAGATGCACGTTACTTTATTAGCATCCTTAACACACAGTCTTGAACTAATTTTTCCTCTAAATTTTTTCCTAGAAAATTTGTAGAAGAATGTGACATTTTTCAATTGAATTGCTTCCTTGTTAGGCAGTTAACCAATCTAGCATTTTAGATTCTAAATTTACCTACTGATAAAATATGAACGATTGAGTTGATTAATTTCAAAAATAAAACCTGGAACTATTTTTAAAACTAAATATCTTGTAACAAAACCGTTGCTTCACCATAGCCACCAGTGCTTTCAAACATTTTAACATCATTTCTTTTCCTAGGAGAGGATGGTAGTGGAGGTTATGTAGAAAATTTAGTGTAATAATTGTTTAGAGCTTTGTTTAAATTGTATATAACCAATTTCTAGGCTATAGCAAGTCTCCTTGTCCAGTTATTTACTATGACTCTATAGAAATAGTAGAATCTGTGTATGTGTGTGTATATATATGTGTGTGTGTATATATGTGTGCGTGTGTGTGTATATATATATATCTTGAGTCAGCTCTGCTTTGCTTTCTTATTTATTTTAAAAGCCCTTCGAATCTTTTCTAAAGCAGGGACTCTGTTTTGGAACATTACACGGTGCTTTATTTAGCATTAGTGTTGTGGGAGAAATCACATTCCAAGAAGAACTGAGCTGAAACCACTAAAACTAATCTTAATTATCACTTCTGGTGAATTAATGTTTTAAAGGCGGAATAAAGGTTTATTTTCAGGAATTTAGTGATGTTTGTATTGAACTCCAGTGCTGTGTACAAACAACAACAACAAAAAACTATTAACGCTTCCAAGTAGGATTCATCTGACAAGTTACCTTTTTTTCCCTGAACAGATTTATTATTTACACACACATAATTTGCAAAAAAAAATTCTCTTTTCGGAAACCTCCATCACAGCATTCCAGTTGGGCATAAGCCATTGGGGAAATTTCTTCATCGCGGTTGTTTTTTTTTTTTTTTTTTTTTGACCTGCATAAATCTTTATTTTCCTTCTTTCAGATGCATCTACATCCATACATTACTGTGTTTGGCTGAATTCCACTCTAATATGATGCTCCATTATGCACCATACTCTGATGACCTTGCTACTTCTCAGCCTGCTGGAGCCTGCCGTTGGCCGTGGGGTGTCAGCCAATCACTGCTTGTTCCACTTGTTGTGCATTTGATTTTCAAGGGTTTTTTTTTTTTTTCTCGCTTAAGGAAAAATAGTATTGAAATAAACTTATAAAAGAAGCAGTATTAATAAAGAAATGTTCTACTGATGGATGTCTAAGTCACCAGGAATTCCATTCTCAGAGAGGTGGTTAGCAGAACTTAATAGTGAAATCTTTTTAAAAAAAATTCAAAAGCGTATTTCAATAATGATTTTAAGACTCTGGCTTTATGCAAACCAAGGAAAGTTAAGTCTATGAAGTCTTTGTCTATAATACATTGAATAACAGCTATGAATAAAACCCTAAATTGATCGATAGTTTTAAAGGGTTATGTAATCAAAGCCTTTTCCAGACTAGGGAGATAGTTCTGTTAAGAGTCAAGGGTAGTGTCTCTTGTGCATTCCGTGTGTATATTTCTAAATGCCATTGTGTGTGTTTGTGTGTGTTCCCACACATGTATACAAGGACTTCGGGCAATATTTATAAAAAATATTGTCTGTAAGACAAATTGGAGAGATTTATTTTGTGTTTACCACAGGCACTCCCAGTGGATTGGTTTTCCCTTAATCTTGAAATACTGACCAAAATATCTATAGAATTTTTAATTTTTGTTTCTGTTGTTATTAAATTCGTTAAGAAAATTTAGAACCTTTAAGTTAGATTCACTGAAGTCACTATGGTTACATTCAGAAGGAATATGTGGCTACCTATTTTTGTGGACTACAGTTACCTGAAGGCTTCTCTATTTGATGTCAGATAATGTAAGTTCAAGCAGCTTCTGAGAATTCAGCACTTTATATATTTTTGAGAAAGCAAGTAGCCAAATTTTAGTTGTATAAATAGTGATTTGCTAGATTAGTCAAGAATTCTCTGTATGGTCCAAGTCTCTCTGTTTATATATTTATGTCTCTGTTTGTTATGTTTATGTACCTAAAAATGTGTTCAATATGTAAACTTTGATAATTTCATATTTATCATATCATCTTCCCTATTAAAGTTTTCCCCAAGTTTTGAAATACTGACCAAGAATGTAAGATTCCTGAGAATTTTTTGGTGAAGTATTATCAGTATAAAAGCCCTTTAAGAAACATAAATAAATACTAGAGCAACCTTAAACTGCGGAGTGATAGGAAATGCATGCTAACCCGTGTAAGTCACTAATGCTTATATTTCAGGATTTTTATTTTATTAGCTGTTTAACTTTGCAAAATGGAGATTTTCAGAAATATCACTGAGACTATAGTGAAATTCCTGAATAAAACCTAATTGTCATCAACCTCTCATTTTGTTTTGAGCTCAAGGACCAGTGTAAGAAAGGTGAAAAAACTTCTTACCACTTTTGGCTTTAGGAAATTATGTTTCCCCATCCTAAGTAGTAAACTTCCTTAGATACATACTTAAACTAAATCATGTAACAAATCACATCAACTCAAAAACAAATTATAGAGAAAAAAAAGTCTGGAATTTGGGGATAAACTAATGTGTAACCACACAGAGGGGATATTTATGAATACCTTCACAAGGAACATTAAAAGGCAGATTTTTGCAAACTTGGGTTGCAACACACTATTGGGACATGAATCAATTTATGAGTTTTTACTACAATTCAAAAGATACGAAATAAAGCAGGAAAATTTCAAGTACGCCATTCATATAGTAAGATTAAATATTGTCTTGTCCAGTCTTTATTTCAGTTGTGTTTGTATGCATGTGTGTCTTCCTGCTTTTGGTTTGCTATGTAAAAAATTTGTCTTACTGTGGAAGCAGTAGAAAAGGATTGCAAACCATCACTCTACATTGCTCGTGGTGGAAAACAATGGCTTTTTACTGTTATGATTAGAAAAACATAATAAATCAAAAAAAAAATTACTAACACTCCCAAGGATTTTACAAGCTTTTGAGAAGGCTATTGTCATTCCTCTGTTTGTTTGTTTGCTTGTTAATCTTTGAACATTTCGCCACTGGTTCTTATCCCTGCACAGACTTCCAGACTTGCCCTCTGCCTCAATCCCTTGCTCCCAAGTGTTGTCCTCCACCTCGGGTCTGCTTTTCAGTTACTGGAATTTACCATTTGCGGAGGTGCCTGTGGACAGATGGAGATAGACTCAGAGCAACCCACCCATTACCTTATATATTTTAGCATTTGGACGTTTTATTTTAAACAAGACAATGCTTCCTTCTCCATTACAAAATCTAAAGAGGAGTATGAGAATGTTAGAGACTGGTTTAAATAAAGTTTATTTCTTTTAACACATCTAATATAAGCTGGTACTGGGTATGCAAAGAAAAATAAGATACATTCTTTGTTCTCATGGAATTAATATACTATAAAGAAGATTACAGAGTAGAAAAATGATAGATTATATTTGCATTATGCTTCTTAAGTTTCAAAGCGTTGAATGCATTTTTGCTCCTCTGAGCAATCTGTGAAAAAAAGCACCATTATTATTTCTGAGATGAGGAAACGGGAGTAATGAACAGCTTTTTCAGGACTCCAGTGGAACTAGCTCAGAACTTCATCAAGTCTTTGAAGAGCCAGTCAGAATGCAAAAGTACTGAAAGCATTTAGGGGAGGTGGTGAAATTTGTGCTTTTGAATATAGTATATTTTTAGACTTATCTAGGTAAATTCTTCCCAAGAGAATTACAACAGGCCCAGCTTTTCTAACTTTTTCCAGTCACAAACTACACTTTATACTACTAAAAAAAAAAAGTGTTGTGGGTATAATTTGGAGATTGAATTAATTACCCTACTTTGTAAACAACAACCCCATATATGATTAAAAACAAACAAACCTCAAGAATAAAGTAAATCCCTCTAATCTTAATTAATTTTTGAGGCTATCTCTAGAAAAACCACCGAGGTCCTTCAGAAGTAATTCCACTGTTTGAAATATCTCTCTGGCAATAATTCTGGGAATAAATTCTATCTGTAACTTTGCAAAACACTTTTCTTTGATGTGTGTGACTTTTTATCCCCTTATTTTATAGAGAATAGGTTGATTTGCTATATCTTTTAGACACAGTGCAAGGCTTTGTAATTAAAATGATGGCTAAAACAAGGCCCTTATCCTCTGTGCGAAAATAATATACGTAAGGCAAGGGATATACAAAGCTCAGAGAGACCGCCCCCGAGTTTGTCTTGTCTGGCATGGTATTCCCAGTGCCTACTAGCTAGCTCAGCATTTAGGAAATTCCCCAAAATATTTGTGGAACAAACAAATGAACAAAGGGCCTGGGCTTTAGTGCTAGGTAGCCTGAAAATCCATCCACATTGCATCACTGGACTGTGGTACCGCCTCTTTTATACCAGACTCTAAGAACATCCTAATTGTTATTTTCTTTCCCTGCTGGGTGGATGTCTCCAAGATAAAAGACTACCTGCTGGGTTGGCTAGAGTCCCTGCTTTCTCTGCAGGATGTGTGACTCTTGTTTCTCTACCAAATGAGCAATTGTCTGATTTCCCCTCCTCACGGCTTCTTGGTGGTGTTATAAACACCAAACCCTTTAAAAAGATAAAACGAAACTAAAGCCAACATGTGAGGGAGCCACTGGCCACATAGTAGACTTCTGATATATTTTGAGGGGCTCTGCAGAAGTGTGCAGACATACGGGTTTTCAGGATTTTTTTGGAGATCCTCACCTGCAAGGAAAAACGGATAGGTGCACACCCAAGCACATGCATGGATCTCTGTACTTGTCAATTTATATGTTCTTGCAGGTATTATTCAATCGCTGTGCCAACCTATGCTCACTGATAATGGATACTTTTTTTCCCAGTTTCATTCTGACTGTCCCTGGGGAGCAGTCATCTTTAAAGATGCGAGTCTAGCATATCTGTAAAGAGAAACCTGTACTTGGTGTACTCAGGAAAGAGATCTAGAACAGGGACTGTGCCCGTACTGGGGAGTGGTAGACAGTGAGGTAGAAGCTGAGAAATGCCTTGCAACTCAAAAGCACTCCTTAAAAGTTCAGAAATTCTAAGAAGCACCTCTTTTAAATTGCAAATGACCTCCGAAGGAGTTGGTTCCGTCTTTGGCACACCTGGGTGTAAATTGCTGTAAGCAGATAACTAGGTCAGCACCTCACAGAGATCAATAGTTCTTAAGAAATGGGGATTTTGATTAGAACCCTGAGGAAGGATGAACAGCCTTCAGCAGTTTAGAAGACTGAGAACTCTGTTAAGGCACCAAGTGTCTCGGACTCCAGCTGGGAGTCAGGAGGTAAAGTGAGATTATAGCAGAAAAGGGTATTCAGTACTGACAAAAGCAAATGTATGTGGGCTTGATTTTGGCCTGGGGCTCTGGTGACCAGAGGGATGACACTAAGTGTTGATGCTTGATGTGATTGCCTGGTGTTAAGACTGGTGTTAAAAAGTAGTAAACATTTACTTTCTCCCACTTCTACTAGTTGTTTTGTTTTGTTTTGGCTTTTGTTTTCAGCCTAGAGTATCAGGTCCAAGTGCTCTGTCTTTGTTCATTTTCTACCCCCATACTTTTGGGAGAAAGAGAAGAACAAAGAAAGAGAAAAGAAGGGGAAAAAAAGTACAACCACTGCATGGCAATACACTCACCTTCTCCCTACTCTTATTAGACTACTGTAATCAAAATAGTTGCCACATAATTGCCATGTAGCTGTTTCTTATCCTAATTTAATTTGATTCTCAGAAATTGAGTTCTAGTAGGTCTGTACTATATCTCAGAAACCTGAATGTTTAACACTTCCCCCTTCTCAATTCTGATTGCAGAGGATAGGTGAGGTTACAAAAAATGTGAGGTTTAGAGCGCCCCTGAAATTCCTAACTTATACTTGCTGGTTTGCTTTTTGACAGCCTCTGGCAAAATAGAAAACTGAAGCCCAATAAGGTGATAGGAAAATCTGCCTTCTTGCCCTGGCTCTGTCACTGACTGGCCGGTGTGCCCTTATGTAAGTCCTTTCAAGTCCTGAAGCCTCTCAAACTCATCTTCTGTCATTTTACATAATAACCCCTGTTCTGATTACATGACAGTTTATGAGGGTCACATAAAACATTTGGGACGTGTAAAACACTACCAAAACTCAAGACTGTATTTCTCCTTATCGATGAATTTCTCTAAGCCCTTCTTAAAGTGCATTTATTGTACACTTTTGGGGTATTTTCACTATCTATTATATTAAAATGTTTTTTGGTTTCAGTCTCTTGGTGGTTTTTGTTTGTTTTGTCATAATCACTTGTTTGAAGACTTTGATGTTGTTTTATCCTGGTTGATTTCTTCAGAGTTATGCCGATCCCCAGTCACGGTGCAACTAGGGCGTGTGCCTCTCCTTAGACCAATAGACACTGGATTTTGTCCAAAATCATTTCAGAGCCTATGACATCTCAATGGGAAAAAGGAGAAGAAATAGTGTATTGCTGTAAGCAAGTAGTTTATAGTTTAGGAAAGGCTTAAAATAGTTTGTATCCATTTTGATACTTAAAAAAAAAAATTCACTACTTTTTAACAGTCCTTTCCTCTTCCATGAAATATTTCCTGGGAGTTTTTCTTTCACTCTTCATGTCCAGCCTCTAACATCGAGTGATCATTTATCGAGCTTTAATTCTGTGCCACTCACTCTGCAATGGCATGTACCATGTTATAGCATTGACTCCTCCTAACAACTTCAGGAGGCAGGTTCTATTATTTTCTCCACGTGACACATGTAACTGGGGAAAAAAATCAAACAGAGCCTCTTAGGTCCCATCTCCTTTACGTAAAACAGAGACCTTCAGCTACCTGCAGTCAACTCTCCTCCATCATATTTCTCTTTCCAAATCTGAGAATTATTATTAGTATAGTAGTCTTGATAGATTTGAATTCACATGTTTATATATCAATATTTAGGCATTTATGTGCATTTTGTTCTAGTCCACAATATTTGCTGTGTATCCTCAGCAGTCTTACAAGAGAGTCTGTGTTAGTCTACAAGGGCTGCCATAACAAAATACCATAGACTGTGTGCCTTAAACCACAGAAATTTCTTTTTTCACAGTTCTGGAGACTAGCAGTCCCAGATCAAGGTGCCAGCAGATTCACAGAGAAAGAGCTCTTGTCCCTTTTCCTTCTTCTAAGGATACCAGTTCTGTCAGATTAGGGCCTTACCCTTGTGATATCATTTAACCATAATTAGCTCCATAAAGATCCTAATTCCAAGCAAATCACACTGGAGGTCAGGGCTTCAACATGTGAATTTTGGGCGGACACAATTCACTCCAAAGCAGAGTCTGTTCTTGGTCCAAGCAGAACATATTGGACTGGACCTTTGTTTCTTCATGAGCTTGTCATTCACCACAGTCTGTACATTCACAGGAAGGAAGGTATACTTTCCATTTTACAGGAGCCTTTTCCCTTTTCAGATAGACTTCAGAGGGCAGCCCTATAGATGTTTTCTTGGCACTGATGAAAAATTGGTACAGTTGCTATAGCTTTTGTGAAAAAAAAATGAATCTATAATGTGTATGCATGTGCATAAAATTTGAAGTTCATCGTTTAGCTTATTATGTCTAACTTTTTACTCACATCTCTGAATGCTTTTTACAGTTTTCAGCTTTCACACGGACTTGTGATATTAAATAACATCTTATTTATTTTAATTTTGACAACCAATATTAGTGCATGTAGATATATTAATTAATGTAAAATCAGTATTTGTATAAAATAGTCCAAAAATTTGTCCACAGATGTAACAGTGATCTTTTAAAATGATGATGTTAATATTTAGTCTTAAATGTCTAGTATATTTTCAGCATTAATGTCCCAGTGAAAAGGAGTAGGAGTTAAGGGGTGGCGGGAGTCAGTTGAAACAGTAATAATGTAGGCTTAATAATCCCTCTTTTCAAAGGACAGGCTCAGTGGATTTTCGCACACAGTGGCATAATTGGTCTGACAAAGAGCCAATGGGTCTGATTTCTCCTGGCATATGGAAACTGCCAAACATGTAACCAAGGCCGGTCCCACGGTCTCAGTGACTCGTCACCAACTATTATTATGTATGCAAGCAACACTTTGCATCGACACAAATCCGTGGGCATATCAAGGAGGATTTTTTTCACTGTGCCTTAAAAATTCGTGTGATAAAATACATAATGGGTAGCCAGGGAACTATATATGTATCCAGTGGGCTGTAGGAAGTGGTGATACTTTAAGGTAATAACACAGGATAAACTCATCAAAGTCGGGAAAAGAAACTTCTTTTCTGTCCTTTGGTCAGAATTTCTAGGCAATGGAGCATAAAAGCTGAATAGACCTTTTCTAAGAAGTACCTTTCTAAGATTCCTGAGCTGATTTTACATTTGACCCGTTATACTAAAAATGGCAAATTAATCAGTTCTTTTGTTCAGGGAAATGGCAATAACTGTGGCATAAATGTAAAGATTTTTTTAAATTCCATCTAAATCTGCTTTTCAGTGTATTTAGCTATTGAACAGAAGGACCAAGTTTAGATACACAGCTGGCTTTTATACAGGGTATTAAGGACAAAAGATGGTAATACCGATTTTTTCCAAACCAATGCACATACTGTTAGGTCAGGAGCATTAAAATTTACCTTATTATAAAAACTTCTTGCCTTTTTCTTTAATGTTTTACTGTTTCTTTAATAAGAAACTAGTTTGTGTATGTATGTATGTGTATATAATATGTATGTTCATATATACATATAAATGCACAACACACACACAAAGGGAATACAGTTAACATTATAGAGAGAAAATACTTTATGAGTGATTATCTTATGCCAGTTATGTGATTATATGCAAGGCATTGTTTTAGGCACTGGAGAGGCAGCAATAATAAATACAGATACACATCTCTTCCTCATGCAGATTCAGTTATAGTGGGATGTTGCATAAATAATAGCGAAACTTATACTGCATGCTATGTTCTACACACTGGTCAATATATTTTATATATATTAACTTATTAAATAGACACAACAGTTATATGAAGAACATCTATAATTGTCTTCATTCTGTAGATGAGAAAAGTGATGCACAGTGGAGTTGAGTAACTTGTTCATGGTCCCACAACTTGCAAAGTGTCAAAGCTGAGGTTCGAGTTCAGACAGTCTGGCTACAGAGGCCATACTCTCCACCACTGTGCATATGCAAAGTAGAGGGAACACATGTATTTTATAGCCAACTAGTTCTGTGAGAATGAAATTGAATTCACCAACTTCTCTTAAAGGCTTCAGTGATATTTCAACCTTCTTATTTTAATCTTTTACTATGTTCTTGAAATTAGGTCACTCAGTCCAATTTTTTTAAATAGTATCATCTTAAACCTTAAAGTGCAAATCAAAAGATGGGAAGATAGATATTAGACTAGTAGGCACTTCCCTTCTTCCCTCTACGCATTCTGTTCTTTGGAGAACACCTCAAAAATATATTTTCCCTTTTTGTTATTTTATTTTAATATTCTTCATTTGTTAAGAATTCACATAGTAGTCTGTTGTGTGTTATTAATAAAACTAGGAAAAAACAAATTCATTATTTTTTGTGAATTGCGATTTGATTTACGGTAGGAAATACCCTTATATAGAGAATAAAATTTTACTTAGATTTTAAAAACATACATTTTGTTTGCCTTTTACTAAAAGGAAAAGACATATTTTCTCTTTTTTGTGTATTTTTTCCCCAAATCATTTCAGAACATTAAAAAAAAAACAAAATGAAAGTGAATTCCTTGTAAGAGATTTTCTGTAACATACTCTGATTTTCTTTAAATTAAGTGCTCATTATTAAACATTCAATTAAAGTATGACCTACATCATTTCAGTTTTTTTCTCTTAAAACATATTATCATTGTTTCTTTATTTAAACTTCATATATGTTTCTTTCTGAGACATATTTTTAATCACCCAAAATGCAGATGAGTACCAGTGAAGCGCATCTAAAGTTGATTCTTTATGACAGTAACGATGTACCCATTTTTGCTACGACAGTGTTTTCCTAACATGTTGATGATACTTTTTATTATGGGATGTTTATTCAACAGGTAGATGTCTCGAAGTATGAATCTTTGTAATATAGCTCTGGATTCAGTTGTATAATATCATTACACTTGTGATCTGGATTGATCTTGTATGTGATTTATATGATTTAAAATTTTTAAGCTTCAGAATTAGTGAATCGAATTTTTGAGGCTGTTTTTTCACAGTCTACTTAATAATTTGTAGAATTTTGCTTTCTTAACAATAAGTATTAAAAAATATTGCCAGGCTTGCAGTTATTTCCTACCGATAGGAAGAGAGTATGGTAAACCGGTCAGGAACCCAACTAATAATCTCCTCCAGACCTCATTTGAATTCTTACAGAGCCTAACAGATCACCTCTTTACCCTTTGGTTAAAAGGTTAACTCCCACTCGGAAACAACCATTTTAAAGCCAAAGAACTCTGGAAATTAATCGGTGTTAGTTATTGGCCTACTAAATGTGAGAGTCGTGCATACATTCTTAAAGTACTGGAGCATTAGAGTTAAGCAAAGTAGGGGATGGAAAATTTTGGTTTGAGTTGGAAAGCTCATTCAAATGTAGTGTCTGAAAATGGATAATTGGTTATGAATCTGTAACTTCAAAGTAGATATCGTTTCACTTTCAAAAAGGAAAAGAGAAGACAAAGAACACTGTGTGTTAGGCATGACCACATTGTGAGGACCTGATGAAATCACAGTTCAGTCTGTAGGTCTTATTATCACTCTCGCAAAATGTTTCCTGGATACACCTTGTGAGGTTTTTTTTAATCCACTTAGACAAGTGGGAATTGTTGCCAGTCTTCAGCAACAAATAGTATGAATACCCACCTTCCACAGTAAGCAAGTACTAAAAGTGCATAATTCTATGTTCTTGAGAATTCACCACTATTAATTTTGACCTTTTTGATTGTTCTCTTGTAAAGCAAGAACAGTTGTTGCCAGGACACAAGGCAGAAACTCCTAATGGCAAACAAGCATTTACAATCATGTAACTGCTCTGTTTAGCCTGAGAAGTGGTTCAGTGAATAATTTACTTTTACTATATGCTGATGCTTTCAAATATCTATAATATTGTTTGCCGATCATTAGATGATGTGAACCTTGAGGGATTTAAAGTGCTTGATGTCCCCACTATGTCACATTACAGTTAATGGGATAGCATATGCACATCGTGAAGGAAGAAGAGACTTTTGGCTTTTGAATGAAAAATCAATTTGTCCACAGTACTTCTGTGATCTATACATGTCTGTATACATTTCTCTACATCAGAAATTCTCAGTTCTACATTTCAGGTTACAGAGGGGCCATGTGAAGAAAATGAGAGTGATTTATGTGAAGCCTAAGCAAAGGAAATCCAGCCACATTTCTAGTCCTTAATTACTGTGTCATGCACACTTACGCAACTTATCTTGTGTTCAGAGTTGACCTGTGTGTTGCTCTTTTGATCTCTAGCATTAGTAAGGACTAAAAGAGGGCTACCACTTGAGCTGTGAATTTTGTTTTGATATAAAATGGTTATCAGAAAGAAATTATTCATTACAATCTATTTCATATAAAAAAAAACCACTGAAATGCAAACAGATCCTCACATCTAAGAGCATGACTTACCATATAATATGCCTCCGCATTAGTGGGTACAATCCTGGCTGAGAGGCAGATGCAGCTTTCATAAGGTTTATTTTGGTCTTGATCTCTGATGTTGAACAGATCACTCAGTTTTTCTTTATCTCCTTTTCACAACTTATTCAAAACTCCATGGGAAATGTAAGAAAGTATAAAAATCAAACAGTGAAACATTGGGTATTGATGAATGTAATTTCTATGATAGTAAACAAACTGTCTTCAAGGAGGATGGAGGGAGATTCAAAAATGAAGTAATGTTGCCAAAGCTAAAGCTAAGTATTTTCCTAGAAGAATTAGTTTAAAAAAATAAAGAATATCTTGCTACCCAAAATAACAGTGTTGTCATTTTATTCCTAGTACTCATCTCAGAATTGAAGACATATTATTTTATCACTCTGAGTAAAAGCAGAAATGTCTTATTGAAAAAAGGGAAAAAATATGCTTCAGAACCAGAGAGGAAAGTCTCAATTTACAAATGGAAAAAAATGAAGGGTTTTGCTCAGGGGTCCAAAAAATGTTTGGCTTATTTCTTTTTTATCATTTAAGCTGGTTTCTTGCTCGGCCTTTTTATTGAAAAATTGAAAAAAAAAAAGCATGAGAAGGAACTTTTTCAGCAAAGGCAAAAGATAGTAAAAAATAAAAGTACTGAGGGAATATAGATAGGAAGTTGTATCTTTTTGTACTTTCATGATTGCCTACATTTCCCCCTAAACTTACAGTCAAAAAACTCACAAAAAAAATATCAAGCCCTGAGCAAAGTGCTAGAGAATAAAACGTAACACCCTGTGCTCCTTCCACGCCCCACTCTCACTTCTACTCTCTCTCCCATGCGCACACATGCATACACTCCCACAGGCTCAAAGTTTTAACACAGTCGTGCGTTGATAAATCAGTTTAGCCAGCGCTGAAATTTTGGGGGCATGTTGGCATTTTTGAAAGCTGCTTTCAGAAAAATGATTATTAATCCTCTCAGTAGATTTCAGGTTGTGGAGGAAGATTGCTCGAATAATGACTTTAGCAAAGTGGACATTCTGCACTTGGCAATTTTCCTGAAAGACATTGGATTGCAGACAATCTGTGTTTCCTTTGATCCTGCAGCATCCTCTGCGGTGCAGTCAGTTTGTGATAGTCTGAGGTGCTGCTCTTTTCTTTCCCCTGTGGCATCGTGTAAGCTTTTACACTTGCTCTAGCTTTATTTTTCCCACCAAGAGGGCTGAGTTTTCTCACTGTCTCAGAGGAAGTCAGATGTCAGTAAGTACCAAGCAGCCAAGTGATAAGAATATTTTAAACACTGAATGTTTTTGAAGTTTTCAGGATCCCAGCTGCATTGAGAAAGACCTAAAGAACTAGCAGATTTGGGATTTTCTCTTTTATCAGCAAGTTTCCAATGTTCTTCGATGGCATAACTAAAAAATAGTAAAAGCAAAGACAGAACTTGAAGTTTGTCTAAGATGTGTCCCCACCAACCTGTATGACTCTAAATAAGGAGGGACCTTAAATAAGATGACCAGAAGTTACATGTAGCATGTTGTTCATGCATTTATCTAACCCCCAATTATTGATGTCTCATTGTAACAGGCACATAAAGCAGGAGGTCACAGTCTCATGAAGGAGGCAGCCTTGTAAAGGAATCACTTTAATGTAGTGTGATAACAGCTATAATGGGAGCGATAGGTACTTTGGGAAGGACTTACTGATTCCTAGGAAGGTTGATAATAGATGATCACTTCACAGGGAAATTCTAATACGGCTTTAATTTCTTTCTCCTGCATCAGCCCTGCATTCATCTTGCAGCCTTGGCCATGGGCATTAACTGTTTTCACGGGAGCTGAGTTGGAACCCCAGCCTCCTTTACAGTTCAACAGGTTTTTGCTTTTTATGCATTTCTACTGGATTCTTTTCTTCGACTGTTAAAATTAGAACCAGTTCCTGAGCAATTCAGTTAGCCTCATGGCTTTGTCGTTATTCCATCATTTTGACCAAAAACTAAACTTGCTCATTGTAACTGTTCACCCTGAATTCTTCACATTTGGCTCTGAATGATTTTAAGTAATTTTCTGATGTCCAACCACCTTCAAATGGGAACTGTTACTATCATTGAAGAGACTGAAGGAAAAGAGACACGTACTGCAAAGCGATTTCCAAGAGAAGAGTCATATAGATGCTTTTAATCATGGCAACATTACTGGAATGTTTACACCCTCTTAAAGCAACTTCTTTGAAAAATAGAAAACTTCGTCTGGGGCATAAGTTATATTTTCCTAAAAACAGTCATGGACTCTTGTATTTTCACACCTGTATTGATTTTATGCATTGATTATCAAGTGTTATAGCCCGGAAGAGCCTAAGAAAAATCATAATGATTTTTTCTTGTGATTTCTAATTATTTTAGGTGCTTTTCCTTTCTTCTAGTGTTCTCTTTTTTAGCTATGCACCTTTCATGTGTTCTATTAACACTGGTACTTGTTATCAACTGGCTTCCAGATAATCCTGCTTAAGTGACTGATGGATGACAGCTTTTAAGATATTGCCTCTCCAAGTTATATTTCTATTCACGGAGGATTCTGGAAGAACAGAAAGCCCTGATGTGAAGCTTTCTAATGAAGGGATTTATATAAGGCATTATCCAGAATACAGAGGAAAAGATTTGGAAACAAAGCAATTCTGGTTGACCTTTCTCCTATTATTCTTGGTCCCTCGATCTCTTAAAAGTATCACTTCACAGTAGATCTTAGTTTTGTGTCCAGGTGGCCGTAGGGAGTAAGGTGTACCTTATTTAGTGCCAATGCCACTCAGGGTCTAATTACTTCGTTCATTTTATGTATACATATATATGTATATATAATTTTTTCTCAAAAGAGATAATGTTATATTTTAAATTCTAGGGTGAATTTTGGTCTGGAAACCTGTCACCCCCAGGAGATAACAGAGGTTGATAACTCTAACCTAGATGATAATTTTTTAAAAATTAAGAATTATGTTTCTGTCACTTCTGAAAAGTATTAAAAAGAGGCAGCACGCAGAAAGTTTGCATGCTTTAAATGTCCTTGTCAAGCCTCTTGGTAAAAAACCCTTAAAAAATGTTACTTATTGGAAGAACAATCCAATTGATTTTTCTGGAAATTAGCTTCAGTTGTAAGGCCTACAACGTGAAGAGAGAGCAGAGAAGTAGATGTTCTGCGGTGGGTGTCACTGCGTAACTAGCCTTGGTTGCAGTCTCCCCCTTCATATTTTGGCGTCTCTGTTTCCTTGTTTTTGTGCAGCCAACTTTCCCAGTCTCCTGAGGTCTTATTTTCAGTAACTATTCCTGAAATCCACTCCATTCACTTTCTACAAAATCTTTTAGTCTCTGTATAATTCTCTTGGGGCAATGGTTTAAGCTAATACATAGGTTGGAATATTCTATTGAGAGTATGTTTACACTGGTGAACGTTAGCAGGTTAATATGTTAATATTACTAGCAAATATTTGTAGGAATTGGAAATCGACTTGATGCCAAAACATTCCAGCTAGTGATGGTTATTTTAACTAAGTCTGGCTAATGGAAGAGAATTTTTTTTTTCCTTCCTTCATTCTTTTTTTCTTTTTCTTATTTTTTCTTTTTCAATTTTTTTAATTGGGTAGAGTCTAGTAAACCATAAATAGATGTTTGTTGCACTGGGCTTTTGAGGGTTTGGTAATAAAGGTTATTTTTATCACTGGATCTTTTATACCATTGGTATCATGGTGAATTTTTTCATGAATCAGAATAGAGCAGTATAATTAATCATTTGAACAAGATATATGATATGTCTTCATATTTTAAGTATTTTAATGCAACTTTGAATTATTCTCCATCATGGCAATTTATATCATGGCTTCTAAAAAGGTGTTGGCGAAAACCATTTGTGTAATGATAAAATGTTTTAATACACTTTACATAATTAATGTTGAACTGCATCTAAGAAAATGGAGGCATTGTGGTACTATACAACCAGGAAAGTTTAATTTATGTCCATGTGATGTTGCTTGATGCCTCTAACCATCACTTCCCAGGTGTCTTCCAGGCCTTAATTTAGTCTTGAATTAGTTTCCTGTCGCCCTTGTAACAAATGATGATGAACAACAGTGATGTAAACAACAATCATTTATTTCCTGCACGTCTGATGGTCAGGATTCAGAAATGGGTCGATAATCGATGTATTGTCAGGGATGTTTTCCTTTTTAGAGGGTCAAGGAGAAAATCTATTTTCTTGCCTTTACCACTTTCCAGAGGCTACCTACATTCTTTGGCTCTTGACTCTCTTCATCTTCAAAGCCAGCAATGGCTGGTATAAGAGACTATCTTTTTTTCTTCTTTACTTAATTTTTATTGGGATAAAATTGACATATAACATTGTAGATGTTTAGGTGTACAAAATGTTGATACGTTTGTTGCATTAACTGTAGTGTTAGCTAATGCTTCTGTCGTGATGTAGTTGTCATTTCTTTTTTGTGGTGAGAACAATTAAGATCTAATCTCTTGGCAACTTTGAAGTTTATAATGTAATATTGTCTATACACAGGCACACCTGGTTGTATTGAACTTTGCTTTATTGCACTTTGCAGATACTGCGTTTTTTACAAATTTAAGTTTTGTAGCAATACTTCATTGAGGAAATCTATCAGTGCCATTTCTCAATAGCATTTGCTCACTTTGTGTCTCTGTGTCATGTTTTGGTAATTCGCACAATATTTCAAACTTTTTCATGATTATTCTATTTGTTATGGTGATCTGTGATCAGTGATCTTCGATGTTACTACTGTGACTTGCTGCAGGCTCAGATGATGGTTAGCATTTTTTTTAGCAATACAGTATTTTAAAATTAAGGTATGTATATTGTTTTTCAAGACATAATGCTATTGCACAGTTAATAGACTGCAGCACAACAGTGTACAGCAATTACCCTCCAACAAAGATCTGAAAAGAAAAAAAAGCATGAACAGACAATTCACCAAAAAAAAAAGAAAGAAATAGACTGTAATAGAGTGTAGATATAACTTCTGTATGCACTGGGAAACCAAAAATTCATGTGACTTGCTTTCTTGCAATATTCACTTTATTCTGGTAGTCTGGAAGGGGACCTGTGATTTCTCCAAGGTATGCCTATAATGTGCTATGCATTAGATCTCCAGAACTTCTTTATCTACTGATTGAAAGTTTGCACCTTTAAACTGCATCTCCCTAATTACTCTACTCCGTAGCCTCTGGTAATCACCAGTCTACTCTCTGTTTCTATGAGTTTGGCTTTCTTACATTGCACATATAAGTGGTATAATAAAATATAGTGTTCGTGTTTCTCTTTTCTCACCTAACATAATAACCTCAAAGTCTTTCCACGTTACTGCAAATGGCAGGATTTCCTTTTCTCACGGCCGAATAGTTTTTTTCATATATCACTCTGCCTTTCTTAATTGTTTAAGGGCATTGTGATTGCATTGGACCCACTTGGATAATCCAGGAAAATATCCTTATTTTATGATCAATTGATTAGAAGCTAATTACATCTGTAATTTTAATTCCCTTTTGTCATGTAATTTTAATTCCCTTTTGTCATGTAATTTTAATTTCTTTTTGCCAGGATTAGGATGTGGACATCCTGGGGGGGGGGGGGGATTATTCTGCTTGCTCTAAGTCTAATAGGCAAACATTTCAAAAATTTGATAACCACGTTTTATAAACCACAAAATATTATTTGGGCAGTCTCCAGTTTGAGTTTTTTTTTTCCTGTGAAATCTCAGCATTTTATCTTATCACCAAATAAAGATTTCATTATTACCTCTACTTTATCTTCCTTTTCCCTCAAAAGACTTTATTTGTATTTGAAAAAGCTTAAGGATAGAAAAAGCTGAAGTAATTTTTTTCTGTAGATAAACCTTTTTTAAACATTTTTAAAATTTTATTTTATTTATTTTATTGTTATTATTATTGGCTGCGTTGGGTCTTCGTCGCTGTGCACGGGCCTTCTCCAGTTGTGGCAAGTGGGGGCTACTCTTCATTGTGGTGGGCGGGCTTATTGCAGTGGTTTCTGTTTTTGTGGCTCATGGACTCTAGGTGTGTGGGCTTCAGTAGTTGTGGCACATGGGCTCAGTAGTTGTAGCTTGCGGGCTCCAGAGCGCAGGCTCAGCAGTTGTGGTGCATGGGCTTACCTGCTGCGCAGCATGTAGGATCTTCCTGGACCAGGGCTCAAACACGTGTCTCCCCTGCCTGCATTGATAGGCAGACTCCTAACCACTATGCAACCAGGAAAGTCCCTGTAGATAGACTTTTATATATAAACCCATAAAATGTTTTGAGATGTGATATGAATGAGTGATTTCACTCTCAACTTTAATAGGAGTTTATGACTTCAGCAACTTTTCAAACTTACTTATTGAATAGTAAGTATTATTATTATTATATTTATTAATATATTAATACTAATATTACAATTATTAATAAACTTATTTGTTTATTTGTTGAACTTGTTAAGTACCAATTATGTGCAAATACTATGACTGTTGTTAGATAGGGTCTGACTGACTTGATCAACCAGAAGCAGAAAAGAGGCGAGACTAGCTTTGCTGTAGAGTAAACCTGATCTGTCTTTGAGTCACAGTATCCTCATCTGTAATTTAAGGATAACAATGTGTGCCATGTAGGGATGTTATGAGGGTTACATGGGATAATGGGCACACAGATCCTGGGACATACAGAAACTCAACAAAGGATAATGTCTTCACTCTCTAGGGATTGGGCTGACAGTGATACCTCTAGAAGAATAGCATGATGGCAGGACTATCTTGAGGGCAGGAAAAGGTAATTATATCTGGCACTAGTCATAATTCCTTTCTTTCTAAATGCTGTGGCTTTTGGTTTGTTTGATTGCCAGGGCCCATACTAGCCATGATTGGACTAGTAGTTATCAACTGAGGAAAGGATATGCTTTGATTTAGAAAAGACCATTCAGTCATAGCTTACTTAAGTGCATTCAGTTTAGTCTTACCTGTATTTTCATTGGAGACTGTGCATCCAAGATAGTGTCCCCCCAGGAAAGAAAGAATAAATAAATAAATAAATGTTGACATTAGAGAAAAGATTTGATTTCACCAATTCTCATCAATCATTGTTCCCTGAGATTTTAATGGAGACATTACCTGCTGCTTCTTTGATTTCTGAGCCTCTCAGGGCGCATATATGCTGACACCACTTGGTTCCTTAAAGTCTGATAGCAGTTTGTATCTCTTTGAATGAGCAAATTTCAATAGGGCTGGGTTTTCTATAAGAGGAAAGATATAAGCAGTCTCTAGAACTCTGAAATGCATTAAACATCTCTCTTGCTTTAACATAAAATGATCAAATACATAAGCATGCCTGGAGTTATTCTATTTTTCTTTTGTAATTCTAGTGGGCATTTTTGTAGAAGGAGTTCAGAATACATTATCTTTGAAGAGGATTTCAATTGTCAATACAACATGCCTGCAATATTATTCTTCTAAGGGGTAGAAAAAGAGATAATAGATGACTAACTATATCACTCGCATTTAATATAATGCCCAGAGAATCCATCGTGACTTTTGCATTTCACAGGAAACTCAATAGCCCTGATGATGAAACACTGGAATTTAGGCAAATGATAATATGAGCAAATTTAGTTTAATAAACGTTTACAAAGCCAGTATGAAATGAGTTTATGATTTGGATATAAAATGTTTTGTACATATTATTATTATTCTGTAGGATTTTTAGGTTCATGTTTTTTAGTTTTTGTTTCTATGGGTTTCATTTCCTCATCTGTAAAAATAGGTGTTCTAATAATATCTATTTATAGAATCATGCATCTCAGGTGAGATTAAATAGGTGAAAGTAATCTGTAAATTGCTCTACAAAGATTATTTATATCTATCGGGTAGATGCCAGGGATGTTGCTAAACACTGTACAGAACATATGGAAGCTACTCACAACATAGAAATATGATGCCCAAAATGTCAATAATGCCAAGGCAGAGAGACCCTGCCCTGTAGTGAGTAATGGACACTCTGTCCCACCTCTAGGCTAAAGGCGACAAGGGGAGAGAGAAGTTAATGGGATAAAAAAGGAGAAATATTTGGAGAGGGCTGCCCAAAGTGGCCCTGGAGGCTAGGAGTCAGGGAGTAAATACTCTGACCTCTTTCTTCTCTCTCTTTTTAGTCTGGGCCAAGAATTTCCACTGGCCAAACCTGGCTATAAGCCCGAGAGAAAAGGATCCCGGGCATGTAGTCTATATTGGTCAACCTCCTACGTGTAGAGCATGATCATATGGGTAAGGATGAGAGTGGCCAGAACAAGTGTGTCGGGGGAGGGTTGTGAGAAGTTGAAAATATTTAACCCCAACCAGCCTCTAATTAATATTCAACTCGCTGAGTCCATGAGGAAATAATGTCTGTGGTTAGGTTCATATATATGCAGAGAGAAAAGTCCACCATGGGTACAAATTTGAAGAGAAGGAAAATTTAGAAATACATCTGTAAATTAATCCTTCCCCAGCTAGCTTGTGTTTGTTCACCATATTAAAACATAGTAAGCATCTGCTTGTACCTTGTTCAACTGTAAGCCTTTGTCCATTTGTGCTCATTCAATAACTTACCAAGTAACTAAAAGTGTGCTGAGAGCCAGGTATTGGTCCAAGTACAGAAGATATAAAAAATGGATGTAAAATGGTGCCCAGTCTGGACGCTTCTTTGGATGTAGTAGGAGAGACAGTTATATAAACAAACTACTTCAGCACTTGGAGCATGTATGTATGAAGTAGTATGGTAGAGAGAAAAGAGAAACTAATTTTTCCTGGGATGTGGGAAGTGTCCTTGACAGAGCATCCAAGGTCAAGTAGATGTTTTCTGGACAGGGAAATAGAAACAGTATGAGACTTAGAGGTGTTCTTCGTGACAGAGTGGAAACAGTGGGTGATGAAATAAAGTGGAGCTCCTATTTCTAAGGATTTTGTGTGCCATGCTAAAATATTGGAACTGTAACTACAAAGCAGTCGAGAATCATTGGATATATGGGTAATGCCAGTGCAAACTGACAATTTTTAAAAATTTTTTCTAAGTTCTATACCCTTGTATGGTATGAGCCATTCAGAATATTGTCTTTAAATTAAAATCTTTTAAAATGATATCTTAAACTTGATGCTGTACCAATTCAATTATTTCTGAGTGAGCTTAATTTAGTGAAGATTTTACAGAGGCATTTGGATGTTCAAAAGTGATAGCACTTAATAAATGTCCTTTACTGATTAAAGTGTTAGAGGATCAAAGATCTCAGAAATATTTTGAGAATAAGTGTCCCTCTTCTGTTTCTCAACTATAAAAACGTTCATTAAATCCTCACATGCTTACTGGGAAATATTTCTTATATCATTATCTTTCAGAAACTTGTGAAATAATCATAGTTGGGGGACAGATTTTTTTAAAAGTTTGTCAGCTATATAATTGAGACTCAAGTTTTATGTTGTGTGGATGCATCTAAAATTAATGTTATTTAAATGTGAATACACATAGATTTCTCTTGGCTTCTATAACATTTATTAATCATTTTGTCCACCTAACACATTTCCAAACCAAGGGAATGTTGCCAGGGGTGAGGGGGTAACAGCAACTACCTGCTATCTCTTCTCTTTAGTGTTGAACCTGAAGCTTGAAGGAAAATTTCATTGTAATTGAGTAATTAGCCTCAATATTTCCACTTCTCAAAATAATGAACATCCAAATCATCTTTTGATCTGAATGTGAGGAATGTTAAAAATGAAAGTAAATATTGGAAGATGTGGACTCTTCTTTTGCTACTGACCCCTTTTTGCACACCATCCCATGTCCTTGTCTTTCAGTGAATCTTGGTGATTACTGGTGGCTGCAGAAGCTGGTGATGGAACTCTGACCCTGATTCTTATGCACTGAGTCTCGTCTTCCTTTTCTCTTTAGATTTCTCCTTAGGGGGTAAAAACTCCTGGAAATAAACAGGACAAGCTTTGTGAATAAAGATGTTTGGCCCCACATATACTTTTGCTATTTAAATAAATGGTAATTCAATTTCCAATGGGGTAAGCATATGATAGATTACTATAACCCAATTAAAAATATTAAGCTTCAAAATGGGAGCACTTGAACTTGGTGTCATGGATTTTGGGAAGTTCTGAAAGGAATAAGAAGTATTTAGATTCCAGGAATCTTTGATTAAATTATATTAATGAAAGTGGAAAGGTTCTCAGCTGGCTGATATGGAAGATAAAATACCATAAATGTCAGCATCACGCCTGGGCGCCTAAGTCATTATAAACAATCATGGGTACTATAAGAGACAAGGTCAAAGCATTTCTCTTAATTCTTCCATACAGATTCTTTTTGTTTCTGCTGCATATCTCATTTCCCTTCACGTATCTTTAACTGTAAAGAGAGAAGCTTTATAACTCTCTATTTTACTAATTAGGAACGGAATGAAAGTCACTCAGTTTATATGCAGTTGCTGTAATCTCTGAATAGCATGTTTTTCTAAGTGCTATGTGGTTACATTAACAGGAATCTTATAAGAAGTATATTTTCACATAAATTACAAATTTTGCAAAGTTGATATATGAAGATGTATTGTAGACAAACGAGACATTTCTTCAAGTAGGCACTTAGCCTAGGGGAGACTACCAAGAACTCACCATGTAAGGTGGCATCCCTTGTGCCATATGATATGTGGATTTTTGGCCCAGAGTCCAACTAAGTTTGAGCTGGGCTTCCATGCCATTCCTTTTTTAGGCTCTGTTAGAGGATAGATTGATCCTTCTATCATTCAACAAATATTTATCAAACACCTCCATTCTGTTGGGCTCCATTCTTATTCTTGTGTTGCTTACATTCTAATTTAGAATGAAGATATACACGTTATTACATATGTGATAAATTTTTAAAAACTGCAAAGTAACCCCTTCCAAGTATTCCTCCCAAAGGAGTAGTTTACCAGTACTTTCTGATTTCATTACACACATAAATAAGGAATTGTACTGCAAAATGTCACTATATCTGTAATTTGAAATAAGGTTTGAATTATATTTCACTGCTATGAAATTTATTGATAAAAACCTTGATTTTATCCAAAAGTGTTATTGATAATAGAAACCACCAAACATAATGGCACAGTATCCTTCTGAAATATATATTCATAAGATACATTGAATCTCTGTACACACACTTATCAAATTGGAGTCGGGTTGGACAGTCAGGGTTCACTTAAAATGAAGCCTCCTCAAGCATCTAGCCCTGTTGTATGGACCCAGAGCCATCAACGTATGCTGCAAACACTCCCTAGGTTTTTCTGGAGGGTGGAGGCAGTAGTAGAAGGGGTTACTATTAGCCTCTATCATGACTCATTACAACATGTCCTGAAATGTTTAGCTCCCTATCAGGCAAGCAGCAAAGCATTCCCAAGTCATTTATCAAGTGAGAAGGAAGGAGGTTGTCATGTTCAAGCAGCCCCAGTGATGTGAACAAAAGTGTATCACTTTATTTTCCCTTTTTTCTGCAGAAAACGATACATTGATTTATTTTAGATTGTTTAGGGTCTAAGGTGTTTTATGCTTGCAGAAGTTATGAATTAAAAGTCCTAAATTGTAAGGTGTTAATGGGAATGAAATTCACACCCAATGCAGGAGATATTAGTTGGAAACAATAAATCTTGTCAGGCTCAAGTTACTTTTATTGCTGTAAAAAAAGAATGAAGGTCACACGATAATACTATTCAGGGGAGTATGTAAGACATTTAAAGAGATTCATCATTTTTCATATGACATACAGATACCCTTTTAAAAGATTTCAGTATTTTAGCTCCAATTTTATTTGGTATTTAAATATTTTAAGTCAACTGTTGAGAAACCCATGTGTATTTTTTTTGACATTATCTAATTGCATAGTTTAACAAGTGGATGGGTGGTAAGGTTTCTGATGAGTGTCTATAATTGTTTGGTGGTATGCAGATGGCGTCAACAATTTTATTTATAATGAGGCTTAAGGAAATCCACATTGACAGAGGATCTGTTGAATATCAGACTCTGTGTTAGGTGTGCTTAGGCTGATTAGGTCGTTTCATTCTTACGCTGCTAATGGATATTTTTTTTTATGTTAGTTTTCTCAGATAAAGAAACTGAGGCTCAAGCTTTAATAACTTGCCCAAGATTGTATAGTTAGTAAGGGGTAGAGCTGGACAGGAGCCCAGAGCTCTGTGACATCATAGATTCTTCTTGCGAAGAGTCTAATTAGTCACCAGCCTCACCTAGCATCTCACGGTGTTTGTGTTTTTCTATAATATTAATGGGAGCAAAAGCTCAAATGTGCTTGATCTGAGAAAGTTAAACAACTTAAGTGTTTAAAATTGTAGATGCATTTCTATTTTTGAATAAGTAAACTGCATATAAAATTTTATTTTCTAAAATTTTATAACAAGCTACTACTTTCTTCATCTGTTGGTGGTGTTCAAAGGTGATGCAGTGTTTTGGTTCTCTTATAATTGTTCATATCCAGAGAAGTTTACATGCGAATGGATATTATAAACAGCTTCTTGCTGGGCCCTGAAAACTCCTTTCACCTCCCCGTACTCCTTCCTCACTGCTGCTCACAATAAAAAGAGAGGCCTCTAGGTCTGAACCCTCAAAACATCTTTGTCCTGCTAAGTTATTTTCTCAACAAGTAAAGCCTTCGATTGCATCCCATAGTTTAGATAAAGTGAAGACTGATGAGTGGAGGAGAAATATTCTTAGCAAATGAATTAATCCATCTACGTTCCTTGATTTATTTCCTAAGTTCACTCTGCTCCAACCACACTAAACTATTTGCTATTTGCCCTGTGGAACGTTCCCTTTATCAGCTCCATCCCTTTGTACATTTCTTTTCCTCTGTCTGAAATGTCCTTTGAGCCTTCTGCATTCCTCAGAAACACGTATGTTTCATGACTTAGTGACTCAACTCAAGTGTCACTTCCTGTGCAGTGCTTTCCCTGCCTCCCATGCTAAATGAGTTATTCTCATGCTTTTGGTCTTTATTCAGCATACATTAATCACTTTGCATTGTAATTCATTTTTATATGCTTATTCCCACAATAATGTGACCTGCTCAGGAAAATGGATTATATCTAATTTATTATTGAATACCCAGTGTCCTATACATAGTAGGCTCTCAATAAAAGCTTATAGAACAGTTTCAATGGTCAAATTAATGAATGTAAGCAACAAACTTTTATTTAATACGTATTTAACATGCCCTGTGCCAGGCAGTGCTCAAGGCACTGGGAGATGGCAAAGAACAGCACTGATAAAAAATCACTGCTATCACATCTACTGGAGGGATGTAGATAATTAATGATATAAGTATGTAAAGTATTAAGATTAGATGGTGGCATGTGCTACAAAAAAATGCTGAGACAAGAGATGTAAAGGATGTCAGCGTTCTTAGATAGGTGCAGAAATCATTCTGTTTATTTTCTATCTTGATTCCTTGTTGCTTTTATAGTTACAGTACTTTGAGGTCACATTTTTTAATGGTAAAACAAAGGATATTGAGTTTCCTAGAACTGGTTGGATCAGCTTTTAGGAAATTCTGAAAGTAAAGATTTTTTGAAAGACAAAAAAAAACCCCAAAAAACAAAAACAACCCCCATCAGACAGCCAGGTTTATGCTAATCTGTGTTGTATAAAGATAAAGTTCCTATTTTCTAGAAAGAGTCAAAAAATAGAGATTGAATGTTAAATGATTGGATGCCAGAGGTTTATCTTTATATGAAAAGAGAAAAATAAATTGTAGAAATGTTTATCTTAGCTACAGTTTTATTGAAATACAAATAAATACATTAAAATAGGTAAAATATATAGTATATATATATATAAATACCCATATATAAAATAAATATCAAAGGATTTTTCTACAATACCATGATCTAATTTAATTGAAATATTCTTTAAATAAATTAATAATAAATGCTAGTTTACATCAGAAAGTACCATCATTGTATTGCTCATACACAAATCTGCATTCCAAGTACAGATCTATCCTACGTATTATTTTTGGGTCACAAATGTGGCTCAAAAGGCTAGAGTTGTATTTCTCTATACATTTCTTTTGGTTTATTTGCACTTTCCAGCCCCACCCCCCGATAATGAAAGTTAGGCCTATCTTTTCATTAAACTCTTCCTTTAAAATATTGGCATCACCTCTGTACCTTGGAAATAGATAGACACAGTATATATACACATATACATACAACTTTTATTACTGAAAAGAAAAATTAAATTGAAAAAAACCTCAAGAAGTATGATAGTTAAGCTTCAACTTCCATTGCTTCCCTCTCAAGGATAGTATTTCCCAGCATTTCTGCATATGTGTGGGTCTTCCCTTGCCAAAATTCTTCCCACAATGTCTGTTTCATAACTCTTACTGAACACGTTAAAGGAGAAGAGAGAAATGGGAGAAGAGGGTCTTCAACTGCGCCAAACACTCATCAGCGCTGGCTTCCTGCCAGCTCTCCTCCCCACTCCTTCCTCCTTGGAGTTTCGACCTTCTTTTTCCCCCCAGAACTCTTGTTTTCTTGTTCTAAGTCTTCTCTCACTTTCCAGGGCTCTGAGGAGTGTTAACTACCATTAGACTATATCACAGAGAATCTGCTGATTTCTTCTCCTGATCAGCGATTGTCTCTTCTTGCTGATGGCTGGTGGTTCTGTGATAGTATTTGGAAATGAGAATGAAGTGTTCTATTTCTAAAGTACACTATTAGTGGTCTTTTTTTAATTATAGGAAGAAACGCATGCTTTTTTTTTTTCAATTTAAGATTTTCTTCTATACATTTTGCTTCTACTTCTGCTGCCTGTTACCACTTCTTTGCTGATTCTTGCACATGACAAAATGAAATGTGCAAATTGAATAAACAACCAGCAAGCTTTTATTCTAATATTAATGGGAAAAAAATGAGCCACTTTTTAGGGTACAGATTAGCTTGTTATATGATTTTATATTGAACAAGTTTAATGTATTAATTTTTCTATATGTAAACTGTTCTTTATTCTTAATTAGGTTGAATCTGTTAAGTACTTCACTACAGTGACACTGATGAGCCCGCCACCAAGCACATGTGAGAACCACAACTTAGTAAGGCATCCTTCCATTTTGACTCTTCTCTCCTCCTTCTGCATCTCAGCTGTATGTCTTAGGGAGACACATCCAGAAATTAGTCACATAGGGTCTTACAGAATGCCTTCGTCCTTTTCGTCCCTTTTGTAATTCTGTCTGCACCCTACATTAGGAAAGACCCACATGTTTCAACTCTCCTTTTTAAAATCAGATGTATGCAAATTCCCCTCAATCCTGAGATTGACCATTTGGTTGGGTGCTTCCTAAAGGAACTGCTGTCTTACTTGTGTCAAACTATATTCTCATCAGGCACTAAGTGGGAATAGTCAAGCCTTTTAGGACTTTTAGATAGGAGGTCAGAATGAGGCTGGATTCTCGGCAGCATCTAACGTATGTAGACCTAGGGAAATGGTTTTCAAATTTTTGCCTGCGAAAGATTCGGTGGAGGAGCTTTTAGGAAGTGCAGTTCTGCTTTTGTTCACCTCAGGCATGGGCCAGGTACCTACAGTTTTAAAAAGCACCTTGGGTAATTCTCATGGAAAATACTTTAGAGCAGCACTATCCAATATAAATATAACACAAGCCACACATGTAATTTTACATTTTCTAGTAGGCACAGTAATAAAATAAAAAAGCAGATAAAATTAATGTTTCTTATATATTTTATTTAACCTCATATCAAAAATATTATGATTTCTGTATTCAATATAAAATTATTAATGAGATATTTCTCATTCCTTTCATAAAAAATTAAGTCTTCAAAATCTGGTGTGTATTTTACAGCAAGAGCACATTGTCTCATTTCAGACTAGCCTCATTGAAAGTAGTCAGTAACCGTATGGAGCGAGGGACTACCATATTGGACAGCACAGCTTTGGAGAATTGCTTTCAAATCTAGTAAATAAGCTTTCAGCACTAAATAAAAACATGCTTTCTTTCGTGCTTATCCTGTGCTTAGCACTAAGTTCTTAAAATGCATCATATTATAAAATCCAAGCAACAGACATAGGAGGTACATATGCTATTTAACCTGCTTGGTGGGAAAAACACAGGCTTTAGAGGTTAGTATGTCAAAATCATAAAGCAAGTGAGTGACAGAACTGCTTTGATATGTTCTCAGAGCACATCTGCTAACCACCCTTGAGTATCCTGTTCTGTACCATGATTATTTCTCAAACAATTAAATGAAACATGGGCTTATCTCTGATTTTAAGTCTTAAACATACATGTTCAAGGGATTGTATGATATAAATATAACATAAAATAGAATTCAGAGGTAACTAACTGGATTGTATTTATATATTAACCCTCATGCCACTTAACCGCCCAGAACTGGAATAAGCATCCTTGGCATGGGATGCTTGGGAGAACTGGATATAAAAACTGCATATGATGAAAATGCCAAAATATTATGAATGGCTTTTTTAAATCAGTTTTATATTTCTTAAAATTAGTGGGTTTTTTTCCTCTGAGGAAATAGGAAACATTATAACCAATAATGTAAAAAGGCCATTTACTAATGATTATTAATTATCTTAAAAATGAATGAACAAATAAAGAAATCAAGTGGGCCAATGTGTAATAAAACTATAAGAACTGCACTTTTTCAAGGGCAGGACTCTCACCATATCATTTGTTTAAAGAAGGTGATTTGTCAAAAGTTATTTACTCTTCTTTTCCCTTGCTTCCTGAACGCATGCTATGAACATCTTCATTTATTTTAGTTCTAAGTTCAGTGATTAAAGAAAAAGGACTCCCTTTGCTTTTAATATTGCTGAATATTTGAAGATCAATTGCAGCTATTAAATTAAAATAGTTTACCCCTCGAGGACTTTCAAAGACCAAAGAAAATATTATTTTAAATGGAAAACATTAGTCTTCTATTATTACTGTCTTGGACTGGATTGCATTAGATCTTCAGAGCAAGGCAGCAAGTGCTTTGAAAATGGAAAGCCAGTTGTACAATGTGGAATGAGAAGAAACACAAAATCAAACAAACATGTTACTTATCTTGGTTTTTATAAGCAGAATCAGCTTATTGGATCCGTATTTATCTATCCCTAGGATGGATCCACATACAATCATAATGTTCCAAAATTGATTACTCACCCGGATGAGAAGGGCATAGATAAATGGCAAACAGCAATTTAAATATTTTATATTTGGCCTAAAATGGGTGTATGATTTTTAAATCTTTATTTTGCTAATCCTGAGTGTAGAGTGATATGTCAATGAGTAAGATTTTTTTAGAAACATTCTGATATAAAGTCAAATTAGAGTTAAAATTCTTGGATAGATGATTCACCATAAAGATCTCTCATATGCAGACAATTCAGTGTCAATTATTTGAATATCAGTGGCTCTCTGAAATTGTTTATGTAAAATAATCTACCCGTGTATAAAATAAACGTGGAAGCCTAGAAACTTCTCTTGATGTTGAGGCTACATTCATTACCAAGTCACAGTGTTACATCAAGTACAGCTGTTACCTCATGGGTATAGCTGTCTAGTCAGAAGTAGGAAATATAATCCCAGAGTGCTCAGTTAGCCTGGGATTTCAGGATCAGTTTTGTTTTTGATCCCACTATTTCTCAAATCCCTTTTCATTAATGATGAAATAGGGTCTCAATAGCCTAGGCTGCCGCTTGGAAGGAGGAAAAAGGAAGATTATGCTGCTCACATCCTAGTCATTTGGTATCTAAGTTTCTTCTCGCTTTGCTATAAATACTTACTTGCATTTTGATAAATTTACACATTTTAAGCATAATTCATTGCATAACCTTTACTATTTGAAATAAAAATGAAACAGAAGCAAGAAAAAAGAGCACCAAGTAACTAAAAAAAGGTGCTACCAAATGTACTTGGGAAACCTCACATAACTCTCTTCTGTGTCCTTACTCACACCCTGCTGCTTCTCATTTATCCATTATTGTACCAAATGTGCTTATTTATTTTCCCACTCCTAACTTAGTTAAAGCAGCCAATTAGAATCCAAATGAAGAGTCATTAACACTACACATGTATTCTGATATCAGAAGTAAATAAGTATTTAATATATGTATCTAAGAGAGAATCTTTATCTGGATCCATAAGTAAAGTCACACATACTTCATTGACTTCAGATGACACTAACAGCCTGATTAGTATCTATAATGACCTTGGAGTCTTCATGTATCCTTTGTTTAAGAATTCAGGTTACTATGGAACACATCTTGGAAAACTTCCACCCCAAATGGTTGAATTTGTGTTTAATGGGTAAGTTACCATATAGATTTAATTTTCATGAATATCAATGAGCCATCCTTGTGTAAAATTTTAAGTAATGACTCAAGAATTTTGAATCAAAAAGAGTTTATAGTTTATAATTGACTCTAACATGTTTATCAATGCCCAATCAGTTCATGACTGTGGGTTTTTTGAAGATGTAGAAGTAAATGTTACTGTTAAATCTTTATATGACCTTAAAAGAAATAAAGGGTGCAAATAAAGTGGCCTTAAAATACTGGCCTTAAGTTTCACCAAATCTTTATTGTTTTTTTTAAGATGAAGACTGCAGTCCTAATTCTACTAAAATGCACACAATTGACCTGATTGACTGGTCTCTTATCTTAGTCTTGCATATGTGATCTGCTTGGGGAATTTTCTGTGTAATTAAGAAGAGGCCACTTAAGGGAAAGGGGAGTAGGTATGCAGGAACTTAGAACAGTTTCAGGTGCCTGAGTCCAAGTAAGAAGGAAAGTAAAGTGGCAATTATGTATTAAGGTGTCTCATTTCCTGCACATTGTTCCTGAAAACTACCTGGAATGATAAACTTAAAGTCATGATATTGGATAACCAACCTGAAAGCCCTCCTGCTTTGATATACAAATCCTATTTTGCCATCTTAAATCTAAGAGCAAGAAAGGTCTCTTATCCATGGCATCTGGTGACTTTATAGCTAATGATCATACCTTCTAGCCTGGAATAGAGGTTATAAGTTGTCTTCACAGAGATTTTTCTTTATCATTTTTAACACTCCGGAATGTTTTTTGAGGTTTGGATTGTCCTTTTTTTTAATATTCTGGAAGTGTATCTTTAGGGCCTGGTAACTTTAGGTACCTTTAGAAATTCTTGTCCTTAGCTCTGCTTTTTCCTGATTTTGCACTTTCACGAGTTTCTCTTGTACTTCCAGTGGAGACATTGGCATGAAGAGATACTCTGTAGACCAAGGGGATAAGTTTTTCCTTATTTTCGCGATTGTATTTTCTAGACTTTACAATTGTTTAAGTTTTAGGATCTGATCGGTAAATCTAGAATCCTGAGGCAAAAAAAAACTAACTTAAATATGCACATGTATTTTTTTTTTCAAATTATATGTAATTTTTAAACCCTTTTCTGTATTCTCCAACCAGGGAGAGTATGAGGTGTGCAGGGGTTAAAAATGTGGAGTGTTTTAATAGCTGGGAGAGTTAGAAAAGGTATCAGAGGATTTGAGTCAATAATGACTTCAGATATTCAGGTTGATTAATTAGTACCTCCTCTCCCACCTGTTGTTAGTGGTTTACTAGAAGGCAGTCAGTTCCGTTTAGACAATGCATCAGTCAAAGAGGTGGGTCAGTTATCTAGCCTGCATATTTATAATTGGAGGAGGCGCCAAACTCCCTTGAGAAAGGAAGGGAATCTGGTGACGTCTATTAAGAAACACTAGTGGGCTTGGAAAAGACGTCACAGGAAAGAGTGGCTGGGGACTCCATACCAGTGGGATCTTTTCCTTTACATGTAGGGGAAAAAAAAGAAAGAAACTGAAAAGCTCCCCCACCTCCTTAATTGTAAAATGCTACTGTGTGGTAAGTTAGATCTAGTATTGCAACTATCAGAATTTTGAGAGGATTTTTATATACAGTTTTTAAAAGGGCAACTAAAATTCAAGTTTGGGTTACTTCTTTTTTTTGGTAAGAATTCACAAAGTGATGTAATCTAACAAGACTTGTGTGCTAAATGATAACAATGCATGATTTGGAATTTTAATTTTACGATAAATGCTTCAGTGTGTGGATGGAAAACACGTTTTTAAATTTACTTAACTGAGATATGGCTGTTTTTACAAGTATCATGTAATAATTGTGTTATTTGTAGAAGTACTGTATTATATAAAATCTCAAACCTAAAGGACCAATTATATACATAAAATAGTGAAACAATGGCTCATTTATATAAGAAAAAATCTTTTGTATTTTATTAATATTTTTGATAAAAAATTACGAAAAAAGATTTTCTAGAATGTTATATCTGATTCATTTGTGTTATTTCCATTTTCATCACATTCTCTTTAAATTGCAGTAGTTTGGAATTAATCAATGCAATTTTATTTGTTACAAACAGATGCATAAAATGTATCATTTAACAAAAAGATGTTAAGAGATAGGTTTACAAGTAGAAAAGAAATATGTATAAAAATGTTTAATAATCTCAAATATTTGGTTAAATTATTTTAAAATGTTTCTTCAGTGAGTTTGATTTATAATACTTTGCTATTGGCATTAACCTGCATCTGATACATTTTTGTAATGCCATATCAAGTTTTAAAATTAGTAATGGGCTGTAAATAACTTAGCCAGCACAAATTCCCATAGTAATAACATGTGGCCACTGAAGTCTTACCAGTACCTTTTCCCTGAACAGCGAAACTCAGCATGATTTCACATTTAATGACACAATAGTAAAGTATGGATTTGTTAAAAGGAAAGATAAAACATATTTCCTGAATATGTAGTCTTTGTTCACCGTGTTGTCAGGTAAGAATTAGCAGTCTGCAGTCATCCACTTTAAACTATGATCTAATCGGAACTCAAGAGCTAAATAAGAACACGGATGATTAGCCCTTAGTTAGTTAGGAACCCCTATGGAAAACTTCAGTGCTACAGGAAGTGATGCTAATGATTTATCAAATGGTAAACTTGTCTCTGAGAAAATACTGAACGGGTAACTTCACAGCACAGGGCAGTGTCTATTGGATATTCCAGCCAACCTGAGACCTTTCGCTAGCAGAAGTCCAAGGTACATTTTTAAAAGAGAAAGATGGTAACAAGAACTGTGACTGTTTGTTCGTAACTCGGACTCTGATGAAAATCCTCCTTTCGTGAGGGCTCTGAATCTTTAGCAGCTCTGCCAGCAGTCAGGAAACCCTTAGTCTCCCAGAGGTACTGAGTGAAAAAGAGTTTTAGAATTTTTAAGTAAAACAGTCATATCAGATCTACCTTACTAGTAAGGTAGAATTTGGTATTTATCTTGCAACTTAGAACATCGAACTGGAAACTTGAGAGAATTAAACTTCTTTGAAAAATCTTCTTATTGCCTAGGCAGTGACATAAACATCAACAGAAGGGAAAATTCAAGCTCTGTTACACTAAAAACCGTTAAAGGAACTGGCAGAATTCCAGTTTCAGTAACTCACCTCTCCTTCCTACATTTTTATAGTTTTATCACTTGAAAATGATATCCACTTCCACTTTGTTGGAGAAAGTTATTTAATAATCTTTTGATCATCATTGTACCTTAACGATATGATATAGAGAAAAACTAGACATAATTTTTTAAAATAGTTTTTATGCTATTTTTGAATAAAATATTCTTAGTAGCTATAAATGTGTGGCTGCCGTTACAATAAATATAATGATGAGCTTTTAAAGATCGAGCAATTGTAACTTATTTGACTCTGAATTTATTGTTTAATTCTACAATTGAATGTACATTTACTAAGTATACTGGCTATTATAAGTAGTATGTTTACATCTTCGACTTTCATTTGTTTAATACTGGAAACCTCAGAACTTTCAAAAACAAATAACATTATGTCACCAAAAGGTCAGGTGAACAGCTTTGGCTGTGAAACATTCGGTGCCTTTTTAGCTTCCCCAGGAAGCTCCATTTGCAAAGGAGATGTGAACAGGAAGACCTCAGCCTGAATCAGAGATTAACTCCCTGCAATTCAGTCATCCTAAAGCAGGAAATTGCACTCAATAAATATTGCAAAGGAGTGGATGTTTTAGAGTAGGAAGTTTTCAAGAAAGAGAAAAGTTCTTTACAAACACGATTTTGCTGTTTATGAAGTCAGTAAGTGTATTTAACCCGATGCTGTTGAGTATATATATATTTTCCACCTTACCTCTGACTTGATTTCCAATTTCTGTTATTCTGCTCTTTCCCTTGTCTCTTTAAAATCAGTTAGAAACCTCACTTAGAAGGACTTGTGTTTAGCAACAAAACTATTAGCAAACAGGTGATATTTGCTGTGAAAACAAGTTGAAATAAAGCATTATTTTAAACTAAATTTCTTAAATCTCTTTAAATCAGATTTCTTAAATCAGGTTTAGGACATGATGATAGTTTCAGGTAGTTTTAAAAAAGGTAGATTTTTCTTTTTTTTTACAACAGAATCAATCTAATATTGATTCATAGTGACTTTGTTTCCACTTCCATACATTATTTAAAATAATTGCATCAGGTGAGCAACATGGATCAGGGTCAAATAAATGTGTTCATAGCAAGTATTGGCAGACGTTTCTCTTCTGATAAGTAGTTTCCCCCGAATAGAAGTATAATTTGCATCTAGTTAAGTATTGATGAGTCCAGTAGTGAGTTTTGATTTTTATGTATTTTTCGAGACCCCACTTGCAGCGTTGCAGGCCTGTCGGCGCAGGGCTTTCTGCACACAGCTCCCAGCGCTGAGCCACATCTGCCTAAGGCCCCCACTGACTTGGCTGCAGCACAGCCCGCATAGGCCCTGCTGCCAGATCAGGTGTGGAGATACTGCCGAGCTGTCACTCCGCATGGTTTCCTGCAAGTCAGCTATCTCGTCCCCATCTGTGTTGATAATCTTTCGTGGCTTTTTTTTCACTGCTTGCCTGGCATGCATATATTTGTCTGATAAGCCTGCATTTGGCTTTAAGACTTGCCTTCCCAGGTCAGGACTCAAAATGAAATTTCTCCATGGGTTCTTAACTTTGAGATGTTTCTGTTTTAAGATACACGCTGTTAAGCTTATTAGGGCCCCTTTACATGTTTCCCATCCCATTTTTGAACGTCTTAACCCATTAAGATCTACCGTGGTGCAAGTTTTGTTTGCTTTAAAGTTTAAATAACAGCAAAATGAGATCACTTAAGTATATAATGGCGTTTTTTCCCACTTCACTTTTATCTTACATAATTCTCTTCAGCCAAGAGGTCACTATCCAGCAGGAATTTATTTGTATAGCTTTGATTATTAATATTCTGGTGAGCTTCCCTGCAAAGTCAGGGATAGATTGCATAGTGGATATTTTTAGTCCATAAAGGGCTTTTTTATAGCTAAAGTTTGATTATTTGTGCAGTGCGCCATTAATTGGCGTTTTCAGCCATATTCTTGATTATGAAGCTAAAATTTACTCTGAAGTGTCCAATCCTGCAGGCTTTGTACTTGCAAAACACCCAATGAATTTATTAAGAGTGCAGTACTCATAATGGCTACTGGCACAGGCTTGGTGGGTGTTCTGAGTTGAAAAAATGAAAGGGCGGATAATTCAAGTACACCATGCTCCGATTAGAGGACCGTGAACAGCTTCCTCCACTTACAGATTAACATCATTTCATGCTCTGTTTTCAAACAAGGAATATGTGTTCTAAAAGTAGATCCCACAGATACTGCCAGTGCACCAAGTTCCAGTGGTCCTTGCTTGAAATAGTCCATCAGGTTTTCTTTCCTTTTAAGAAATAAATCATTATGGCTTTCATGACTTTTGGCAGATTTCCTTAGTTATGGGATTGTGGTTTGAAATTGGTTTATGACTTCCTGCTTCTTAACAATAAAAAATAATGTAGAGTGTCTTAGCCCTGCCTGTTACTCAGTGTGTTTGTTATGGAAACGGGTGGAGTAAATGGAAAGAGAAATATGAAACTCAAGTGGGAATAGAGTGCTCAGTGGTAGCATATACTCGTCTCTTTTTTTATAGATTCACTTACCCCACAAATACTAATTGAGTGTCTACATCATGCTAACTTCTCTTCTAGTGTAGAAGTTATAAAGTTATGAGCTGTGTTCCAGATGATTATAAATTAGAAGTCTGTCAAAATTCCTATTAAAAACATAGGAAAAAACATACAGCCTCCTCACTGAAAAATTGGAAAACTGAACAAAATGTTTACTTAGTAATTATCAAAAAATTCCATTGGCTATTGCTGACATTATGCAATGAACAATTTTAAGCAGAAAATATACAGTTTGTCTTGAATGTGTCTTTAAAAAAATCTGTATACACTTCAAGATTTATTATTAAAGAAACTATGCAAGATATAAGCTTGTAGGCTTACTTTATATCACTATTATTTTTGCCACTGAATCCCACAAGTGAGCAGGTGGCTTAGATCTGAGCTGTGACAATTTAAAGTATCAACACTCTAAATATGGGTCTTCTCTTTTCTGGGAAGGACATGTCATGAAACTTCTCTCCATTGGAAACTGAGGTTTCACTGACAAAATCATTTACCTGAATGTCTTAAATAGGACACATTTGATCTATTTATTGTCACCAGATGGAAATATTCTCCTGTATTTCTTATACTTAATCTCTACTTCTTATTTGGAACAAATTCAAAATTTTGTCCTAGCTACATAGAACTGACCATATTTGAACAGTCCTGCATCTGAAAAATGTCTGTGGTTAAACCAGGATTTTGGTGAAACCCAGGAGTTTTTCCTCATTGTCAACAAAACAAAATTGTACACGCAAGCCCTTGCATTCTGGGACTCCATCCATCAGCATTTAGTAATTTGCCTGTACCCACCTTCAGAAAACCCATACTTTGATTCTAAGGTGTTGGTACCATGATGCACTCAGAGGATCCGAGCATTCACTAAATTGTCAGGGAGGATTTAAGAGTTGGTCAGTTCTATTTTCCTGGCACCTAAAATCTGTATTTTCTTACTCAGGCTGTTTGCTGTTCACAGGAGGGAAAAGTGGAAAATTGTATACATAAATGTGATTTTTCATTTGATTTTATTTTGCAAGAAGATATCCAGATTAAAATTTTCAAGAAAATATTGTGTACTCTCAGCATTTTAACTAATCTCATATTTGCTTTAATGATTGCAGCCATCAGGAATCACAAATAAATAGAAAACTATTTTTTGTTGGAATTGTATATGCCTTTTCACTTTCTAAAATTCTTCATGAAATTTTATCATGAAATCATAGCACTAACATTAAATTATAGAAACAGAAGGGGATTATGTGTGGCCTTTTCTTATAAAGCTTTCACAGATTCAAATTTTCTATAACTAACCTGGTAACATGTTTCAATGCTAAAACCAAAACAAAGATATTTAGTTAGCAGTCTTTGATTGCCAGTAAGAGAAACTAGCTCAGAATATATTAGGGTAAAATGGAAGTACATGGAACTCAATCTTCATAAATATATTAGAAGTTCAGTACCACCAGCATCTGTGCATGATCTCTCTCCCTCTCTTTCTGTCTCTCTCTCCCACTCTCTCTCCCTCCCTCTCTCCCTCCCTCCCTTTCTCTCTCTCTCCATCTCTGTGCATCCACTTCTTTCTTACACTGGAGATGATCCTTTTATCTTTTTCTACTCTAGATGGTGAAACATGGCCGACAACTCCATAGTTCCTTACTTTGCATGCTACATGCCCATCAGTCTGCAAGGCTGGTGATTTTTCTGGGTATCAATTTCAAATGCCAGTGAGAGAAACTCTGGCTCTGCGTAGGTTAAGAGCTGACTTTTTCAATCAGCCATGCCTGGGGCAGAAGGCTCATGAACAAGATATTCTAGAGAAGATATGGGCAGATATTATCAAATAACAACAATGATCATAATAAATAAGCACTTACTGTGTGCCAGACCTGTGGCTCTGTATTTTACTTGCATCATCCCCTGTAAATAGCTATTAGTAAAGCACTGTGCATTTAAAAAGTGTCTTTGCATGCATTAAATTGTTAATCCTAACGATCACCTTATCAATGAAATGCTGTGATTTCCATTTTATGTTGAAGAAACTCTTGCTACAACTTGAGTTATTAAGTGACAGAGCCACAATTCAAACCCACGTCTTCTGATTCCTGCTCTAGAGCTTGTTACACATAAAAGCTGCCTCCTTTCTGCAGGGTGTCGTGATATAAAATTTTATGAAACATGGTAGTTGATCAGATAGACTGAAGACTCCTACAGCCCTGTATTTGGTGTCTAATAATAGGAGCCCATACAGTCATAGCTTCTTTTTTATTTTCTTATCCCCCCACTCTTTTTTTTAATATAAATTTATTTATTTATTTATTTATTTATTTATTGGCTGCGTTGGGTCTTTGTTGTTGCACAGGGGCTTTCTCTAGTTGCAGGGGCAAGCAAGTGGGGGCTATTCTTCATTGTAGCGGGTGGGCTCCTCATTGTGGAGGCTCCTCTTGTTGCAAAGCACAGGCTCTAGGTGCTCACGCTTCAGTAGTTGCAGCACATGGGCTGAATCATTGTGGCGCACGGGCTTAGTTGCTCCGTGGCATGTGGAATCTTCCTAGAGCAGGGATCGAACCCGTGTCCCCTGCACTGGCAGGCAGAATCTTAACCACTGCGCCACCTAGGAAGTCCCTCCCCCCCACCCCCACTCTTTTCTTTTTGGCTAATCCTTCTCTCTGGTTTTTCCCTTAGCAAATTTGTCACTTGAGTGCATTTAGCTGCAAGTAATAAATTAATCATGGTTAAGTGAAGGGTTTATTTTTCCCTTATAACACGTTTCAAGAAGCCATCCGTCAGCAAGTGTCAGTGAGGAATCACGATGCTGCTGTCCTCTTGCTCCACTATCCTTAGTTTTTGGTTTTCCTTCTCATCTTTCCAAGCTGGTTGCTGCTTTTCCAGTCACTCTGCCCCTGTTTCAGATGAGAAGGAAGAGGGACAAAAAGGAAAAGGATAAAGAAAAACTTCCCTTGATTCCATTTCCTTTTTATCCTGGGAAGGATTTCCCTCCTCCAGGATTTTTCTCTATATTTTATTGGCCAACATTTTGTTGCAGAGCTTCCTCTAGGAGAACGTTAGGTGAGAGTGTGAGTATTTTTCTTTTTAGTTTTGATGGTGTAGAAAGTCAAGGGAATGAGCCAAGCTATACTCTGTGCTTTAAGGGACCAGAAAGTAGTAACTCAGGTCTGGGTACCACATACCTGTGAGTCCTCTCACACTGGTCTACTTTACTTTGGCATTTTCAGCATTTTCTTTATCCAATTGAATGACTCAAGTTTCTTTTAACTCTCTTAATAGGATCACTTTCCAGGTTTTTTCTGACCTGTAGAGCCCCTTTCATTGATTTTTTTTTAATCCATATCTCTACACATACCCAGGAGGTTACATACCTACACATTCCCAAGAGGATACCTGAGAACCATCCTGTTCTCCCTCTATCCCTCCTTTACATTTTACAGATGTGACTCAGAGGCCTGGAGAGGCAAAGTTGCATAGCAAGTTAGTGAACCTAAACTGCACACCATGTCTCCTGACTCTCAGGCCTGGCTTTTTCTAGGCATTTTTAAATAATAAGTCTTTGTATTTACATATATTGAAATTTAGAAGCAAAATAAAACCACTGACATATAAAGTGCTTATTACAGGAAAAGAAAAAACCTCTTGAAATGACCACCCTAAAATTTCAATTCCACGGAGTGCTAGAAATTGAGTAGTAAAATAGGAGGCATTCTCTAGTCTTTCAAATCAGCAGATGTTTATTGAGTGTCTGTTATGTCCTAGGCACTACAGAAGCCAGGGATACAACAATGAACAACAAAGAGGAAGTTTTGCTCTCAGTTAAGTTTATGTCCCAGGTTATATTTAATGTATACATTGATTTTCATATACTAATCAAATTTTTATTAAGGGCTTACTCCAATGTCTTGGACTGTTCTAAATACAGGATATACAGTTTATGACAAGAAAAACAAGATTCTTATTCTTACTGAACAGTGAAGCCAAAAATTACCCTGTTTTCTAGGGATACACGATAAAGAACTCAGACACCATCCTTTCCCTACTGTTTATTAACTAATTCAATAAAAGAAACATGTGCATGTACACACACACACATTTCACTGATAGCATTTCTTAATCTGGGGATTACAGTAAATTCTAGGCGTCTTTTAATTTCTGATACCTGATACATAGCTTTTGGCTGAGTATGCAATTTAATTGGGTTTCAAAGTGGATCTAGATTTAAGTGTAAATTTATTGGACTGAATTCTAACAACTCTGACTCTTTCTACCTTTATTCCTTTGTTTTATTGAATTTAACTTGAATGAAATCTTTTTTATTTGTCTAAGTCTATTTCTGTCTAGTAAGGAAGTTGAAATTGATCATGCCTTGACTTTGTGGGCCATCAGAGAACCATGACATTCCAGGGTATTGATTTTGTGGTGTTAAAGGGTGACAGATCTAGTGTTAAAGTGCCGAGAGAGAATTGGGTTTCAGATTGTACACCATAAGCAGTCCTGACTTTTGCTGAGGCATGACTAGCTTTTTAAAGCAATGAAAGGAATTGTGATTCTTCTGTAATTTTTACTGCATAAACTTGGAAAGGTTAATTTAAACCTGAAGTGTATAGTCATGCATACAGGAAAAAAAGGTCCACATGTGATAAATATATACTCTGCATATCCATATATAGATAATTTAGAGTATGTGTATATGTGTGAGTAAAGAAAGTATACTCTGTGCTAAGAATATTGAGTAATATTTCAAATCAATTTTCAAAACATGTTTCATCTCACATTTTGGAAGTTGCATGGTGTTAACTGAAGTTTTGTTGCCTCTCACACCATTCTTATCATCATTATTTTGCATTTCATTACTGTTGTGCTTTTACTTAGTCAGGTACTAGAGGATGTGAGCTATGATGCTTACAATTCAGAGAGGCCAGAGGTCTACAAGTGTAAGGCTTGACAATTTTTTGTTACCCTCTGGGACATGGAAGCTTGACAAGAACATTGTAATAGCTGCTATAGACATGATCTGAGGAAGAGTAACCATGGTCATCTTTCAATGTCCCATTTTCCTCTGTATTTGTTCTTTTTCAGTTTAATGACCTTTAGTGAATGCATTGAAAAATAACATTTTGATTATATGATTATTGTGTGAAAAACTCTATGGAGCTAAGTCCAAGTGTATCTCTGGAAACTAATCAGAGGTACACATGATTCATTGACTTCAACCAATCCATCATAGTCATCTTTTAATTTATTTCCACATTTTCTTCCAAGTTCCCATTCTTGAATAAGGCTTTGACCTGCAAAGAAGAATAGAATGTATTTTATAATGTATGTTTGTTCTGTTTTCTAACAACATAAGTATTTTGCTTAAGCAGATTTGCTAGAAAGTGACAGCTTTGAAAAATTGGACACAGGAGCCGCTGGAAGCATTTCAGTTCCAGGCAATCTAAATAGTGCAGAAGGGGAGAATGAAATATCACCGTGTTTTAAAGATGACAGTTTTGTCAAAGATTCCCTTTCACTCTTTGGCTTAAAACAAATGGAGTAAATCAAGTATATCTGTTCAAAATATGCATGTGCACTCACTGAGGAAGCACTCCTTCCTAGGAATGTTTCTTCAGAGACAACCAATGAGAGAATTGCTTTTAAGACACATATCATGGGTTGGGAAGACTACCATTTTCTTGGCTTAATTGTTAGGCACGTTTTGAGGTCATGGGGTTTCACAAGTACATAGTGTGCCTTTAAGAAGAGAGGAGAAGGAAAGCCTCCTGGCTTAACACCATCTGAGTATATCATTATAATAATGTAACTGTTACTGTGTGTGTGCATGCATGTGTGTGTGTGTGTGTGTATGTGTGTGTGTGAGAGAGAGAGAGAGAGGGAATTTTATTAATAAACCTAAGATCAGATGCTAAACATTTTCTGGCTATACTAAAAATGCAATAATATTCTCTACCTTAAAATGTTGAATATATTTGAAAAGGTATAGCAAATTTGATAAAAACTGCTTTTAAGAACAATTTTATCATTAATTGGAGAGGCAGTAGAGCGTAGTCTAGTTAAAAGAACAGACACAAAGATGAGACTTCTTGGGCTTAAAATTCCAGTGCTGCCATTCTTTTATAACTGATTTGGGGCAAGTTAATTTCTCAGTTCTTGAGTCCCTTTTTTGTTAAAGAGTTAATAATAGTATCTACTTCCTAGGGACCACATGTGTTAGCCTGAGATTCTTATAAACACTGAATAGAGTATTAGTTATTACTAGTAATTGAAAACACTTGTCATGTTATGAAGCCAGGATTAGCAGCACAAATTTTTTTTTTTAAGTAATTCAGAGGATCAATTAAAAGCTCGGACATTTTCAGGAAGTCTGTAATATACAGATTATGTTTCTTTCAGGACAGTGGTAAATGAGTAGTGATCACATTTTTTTTTCTAACAAAAAAAGCACTGCTGATTGTCCTTTATGTCTTATACATATTCTGTAATGTACTTTAGGAATTATACTATAAGAAAGTCACTGGTAATCTCTGTCTTTCAGATTTTGTAAAACAATGAGTTAACTGATTTCATGTTTATAGGTTATTCTCAGTTTTTTGTTATGCTACTGTTAGAGATAGCAGTCTTGTAAATGAGTGTATATTTTAATTATAATTTGTTCCAGCTCACCTTTGGCAAGAGTGTTTATGTTAGTTAGTACCGTTCCTTTCTGAAGCAACTTTCATTTAATATGCTGTATTCTAATTCTCTGTTCATTTACATGCTTAAATTGTCTCTTATCAAAGAGGTACCTGGTAATATGCTTTATCTGGATTATTATCTAAATCTGTCCCATGAAAAAGATTGATTCATTATGGTTTCCATAAAAAAATCTTATAATACGATCTATATACATTTTACTTCATTTTAGGGCCTATCAGCTTTCCATATTAATAGGATTGTCATTTTTATGTATGGAAGGATTCTTGGTATGGTTTGGCTCTGAGCCATAATATTACCTATCCTCTTAACTCTGGAAATATTGACTTATGTTCATTGCATTAGTGTGGGCTTAATTTTATTTCATGTCCAAGATGACAAAGGTCACTTCATTAGGCACCTCACTTGCCTTTCTTCCCTGAGTTTTCTGGTATCTTATACTAAGTATCATTAAAAACAATGTTCTGCTTCCATTAAGAAAAAGTGAGCAGAGAACAAAGCCAATTCTTTGCAGCACATAAAATCCTTATGATAATTTGGTAGGCTTTAATTAAACGAATACATCACACTGCACTTATAAGACAACGGAGCAAAAAAGAACCAAATAATCTTTTCTATGTTAGCAAACACCATATTGCTTTTTGATTAAGCTCTTGAAGACTTGTGACCAATTTTAAACTGTGAGATTTACCGTCCTTTTCATATAAGGCATGTTAGAAAAGTTCTAGGCAATATTGATTGGGGCCACCCCCAAAAATTTGAAATAAAAATGTAAAATAGCTTGGCTTGAAGTAATTTCTGTTAATTTCTTAATGATTTGTCAAACTCTTCAAAATAAAAAAGATTCTGCCATTTAGCCCATGCAGAACCATTTTTATTACAAAGAATCTTGTTTTGGTATTTAACATATAATTGCCATTAGTTGTTTTTGATGAGCCCACTGACATTATTAATGCAAAGTTCACTATAAATTAACAACTCTGTCTAACTTGTGTATCTTCCCTGCATTTCACAAAACTGAAATTAGAGATGCTTTGTCTTTAAGTAATCTCATCCCCCAATTTTCCGTTTCTTTGGGATGTAATTCTCATGAGTTAAATGGAAATAAGCTACTGAATTGGGAGTGAGGACATTTAGTTTTAATCCTAGATCTGCAGTGTTATATTAAATATGTATTGTCAGCCCTCTGGGCCTCAGTATTATTACTGGTAAAGTGAATAATCTGATAGAGGATGATTCAGGTGACTTCCTTATCTCTGAAGCTGTATTTCAGCATTAGCTATTAAAACAGTGTTTTTCTGTGTGCTAAAAGTCATTATTTTAATACGCTTATTTAAATCAGCACCACTTAGTATTTATGAAAGTATTTATAAAAACATTTCTAGAAATTTCTAATGATCAGAAAGCATAGATTTTAAAGCTGGTCAACCGCAAATCATATCAAAAGATAATTATATTCAACTTAGAAATTTATCTATTATGAACCATGGGACCACATACTCATGGTGCCAGTTCTTACACTTTTAACATTATCTTTCATAAGAAGGAAACAGGTTGGTTGGATTTTGTAGTTTTGTCCTAACTCACTTTTACTTTTTCAAGACTCAGTTAATTCATTGGACATTTACTTCATTTCCTTGTTACTGGATCAAACTTTTAGTAAGTTTATCCATCACTTGGAAACACTTTGACTGCTTTCTACTCCCCTCCGTGGGTGTTTAAGGCTCCCCAAGTAGCTCTTAATTTTTCAGGCTCACAATTGCAATTTTAGTGGCATTTAAGAACAGCCGACTTTGCTATATGCACTTCATCTTCTCATTAACATCTAGTCTCTGTTTCTTTCCGGCACCTTATTGCTTTGGCATATGAATACTGCTAGCCAGTTCTGCTTTTGTTTCCAAAGGTGGCCAATACTATGGTCTGAAGGGGATAATGATGACAGCTCAAGTTTACATCATTTTACATGTTTTTATCCTGAGCTTTAAGAATGGAAATGCATTAATGCTCAACTTTGACCAAATGTAATTAGAACTGTAAAGCTGGGATCCAGTCTAATGTTTGTGCTTGTTTAATGCCTAGCAGTCTGTTTGAACTGATGCCTGTTCCTTTCTGATTTAGAGAGAGTGTTTCTTAAAATATTATTTAAAAGAAAAGCAAGAAAAAAAACTGTGAATTAAGACATACGATTTAACTTTTAAGAATAGGAGGTTCTAAGGCAGGAATCCTTAAATACTTAATTACATTAGTTTTAACAAATAGCTGTTTTTTGCATTCTTTGGCTTTTGACAGTCACCTTAATTTGTCTGTTTCTAATTTAGGATGTTCAGGACAGTTTTGTTGTTGTTTTTAATTATTACATTGGTTCCTTTTATATGGAGACGAGCTAAGTAGAGAAAACAGCTTATGATGGAGTAGAATGGAATTAAAGAAATCTCTGGTTTAGGCAGAGAAAATCCTCTCACTGCCTCCTGACCTCACCTCACAACTTCCTCACAATGTTCTCTCTTCTTGGAATACAGTTTTCCCTCATTTCTGTAGATGTCAAGCTTACCTATCTTTTAAGACCCAGCTTAGGTTCAATTAGTCGGTCAGAGCTCTCATAGCTTTACCTACTGGGCTCTTATCTTTTCCTCCTCAAGATTAGTGATCTGTTTATATGGATATATTGGTATAAAAAAAGGTTTCCTCAGACCCAGGACCATGCCTTATGTTACTTTGTATTTCTACCGATGCCTCCTGCAATGCCTTTCAAATGATTGGACTCTATAACCTTTGGCATTCTTTCTAACTCTGAGATTCCATGATTCTAACAGTCAGCCAGTCAATAAATATTGATTGCTTGGCTGTCCAACCCAGGGCATTCTTTTGTTAGGGCCCAAATCATTCGTATTCTGTAGTCAGAGCAAAGTACGTATGATGAGGAAGTGGTATGATAATATCTAGCCCCTTTCCTTCCATGGCCAGTTCAGTGATTGACTCACAATCTAAAAGCCTTCTTTTCTAAAGAGTGCAGATTAAACAGTGCTAATGAATGGCCTTTGTGTGTGTGTGTGCACTCTTACACATGTAAATGGGTATAAACTTCTCTTTCTTTGGATAGGATTTGTCTCATTTGTTCCTTTCTTTCCTTCTTTCTTCCTTCCTTTCTTTCCTTCCTTCCTTCCTTCCTTCCTTCCTTCTTTCTTTCTTTTTCTTTCTTTCTTTCTTTCTTTCTTTCTTTCTTTCTTTCTTTCTTTCTTTCTTTCTTCTTTCTTTCTTTCTTTCTTTCTTTCTTTTTCTTTTTTCTTTCCTTCTTTCCTTCTTTCGCAGTTTAGACAACTTGCAGATATGTTAAAATTGCGTCTTATTTATTCACATATTTAAGTAATCATGGTAGAATCCTGAGTCTGATAAATGCATATGCTTCTAGAACTGAGTTTCATAACATATTGGTTTATAATAGTAGAGGAAACTTAGGTAGTTTTGCTTATTATTCCATAAACCATGACAAAAATGGAGACATCTGCAGTTATAACTTAGCTGTTTATTTTTAAAAGATTCGAAGTCAAATTTAAAACAATTACGAGGAAACATAATGTAGAGGAAAAAAAATCTTTGATTAAGTACCAAAGTCCTTGGTGGGGGCCTGATAATGGAGCCCTGATTCTCCCATTATCTATGTGGTTTTTATATAAGAAGGTTAAGCTCTATGATCTTTAATTCCCTCATATGTAAAACGAGCAAACTTATAATTGCTACTTCACAAGGACTTTGTGAGGTTAAGTTAGATAATTAAGTGCAATCTTATGATAAACATCTGTAGAGGTGATATAGTAACTAATAATTATAATTTATTAGTTCTGATACCTCATTTATAAAAATCAGAATGAAGTAAAGCAGCATAATACTGTTCAGAATTGTCGTCCTCATAGTCCTCCATTCACCAAATCCCATATTTACCTTCTGTCCCACTTTCTATTTTAAATGATTTTCCAGTATTTTTTTAATAATAAGTGTTCAGTGTTGATAGTGGCTCTGCCCTGACTCAGCTCCTATATCATGCATTTATGCTCTGAAATATGAATATCCAATTCCTGTTCCCAGACTGCAGAAACTTAACATCAATTTGATTTTCTGTGTCATGGAATAGACTCTACTTTTTATATGATACCTTTTACTTTTCCTTAGATTTTAACATCAGTCAGAGAAAAAATAATGAATATTCATAGAATTCTTTTACATATTGCCAATTATATGCAAACACATTCAACAGGCACTTGTACTTAATCTGCACCAATTACATAGGTGTATGATTTAGTTTTGAAGCATACCTAATAAAAATAAGTACAAAATAGAGACATGTTCCTTTCAAAATGTATATATTTCCTTATTTGTGGTTTGGAAGTTTTTTCAGAATTATTAAGAGTGTGTCTATTCCTTTGTGTGAGTGTTCATTGTACTCCTACACCTAAATATGAATTCTTTTCCTACTCTCTGTGTAATTCAGCTTCCTTCTCTCAGCACTAGTCACCAGTTGTGGGCCAGGGAAGTCTGGAAAAGAAGAAGAAAGCTTTTATAATTTAACTTATTAATAATTTTTGATAATTAAATTCCCAGCTTATTTCAGTCTCTTTGGTTGGGAAATGGAAACCCAGTGAGATACAGAGATGACCCGGTAAAACGTGCTCCAGGAATGGCTTGATTTCATCTTATTGTGTGTGTGTGTGGGGGGGGGGGCTTGTTGCCTGGGTGATAGAAGAAATTGAGAAGAACGACTCAAAGGGGAAGACAAAAGCTGTGTCTATACATCTTCAACAGAATTGGATCTGACTGAAAGATTGGTTTGGTCTGATTTACTAGAGCCTATCTCCTCAGTGGCAGTGATCTGAAAATTGCTTCCAGGGCCATTTTAATTAGCTGATTCAGATCAAAACAAACACATCCTGGTAACATTCATTTCTATCCTGATTCACCAATGATTGTTTTCAGAATGGTGATTCCTAAGTAGTTCTTCATGAGCTCAATAAGTGATTTGAGGTATGCACTTTTGTTTTTAAACATAAATCTTTAATGGTGAGGAAAGGATCCATTTTTCTTGGCTTTAGTGACAGGTGAATATTAGTGCATAGATGCATTTGTTCAGTGCATCAAAGCCTGAAACCACAAAAATGTGAAACCTGCTCTTACGTAGTTAATTTCTGAAATGAGAGAGCTCTATTTCTCAGTAACATTTTAATAAGAGGATTTCATTATGCTTCATGGCAATATGGTGACTGTATTATATAAGTGCATTTTATTTCTCGGGTATGCGCTTAAGTTAAAAGTAGGTAAGGTCTTGAAAATAGAAAATGAAACACTTTGACACCTCTGATTTCCTGTGTTTTTATTGTTTTACTTATTTATTCACTTACTGAAAACCTCACAGAAAATTTTAGATAGAATCTTCCCTTTAAGGAAAGAAAAGAATGACTATTATATGGAAAAGATTAAAGAGAGAAGGTTAATGCAATTTTAGATGGACAGATTAAATTGAAAAAATAATGAGAGAGAAAAAGTAGGGAAAATAATTTGCTAGTAAAATAAAGAGCGTTTACTACAGTTCAAAAAAAGGCTACTCCATAGTCTATCATATGACAAATAATAGGAGGTCAAAGATACACACGATTTCAAAATATTAAAATTAGATAAAAGTGATACCATGAAGTGACCAGTAATCTGATTTCCTTAATTAGCTATTCCCAAACATGTATTCGTTCATTAGAGCATTTTTTATTGAGTGCCAACTATATGCCAACACTGAGAACGAAGCAGTAAACAGTGGACATGATGTTTGCCCTCCTAGAGTGTATTGTAGCCTTGAACAGCATGAGAATGTTAGATGAATAACTTCACAAAAATAGTTAAATACTTGATAAATGCTGTGGATATATATAAAGAGTACCCACCAGGAAGATCTAATGTAGTTTAGGTGTGCATTATGGTACATCATTGTAGTTGGTTTGGGAATAAAAACAACATCTAAAAGTTTCAAATATTTAGCTTTCACATTTGTATAAGCAGTTTTAAAATACCATGTGTTGTGTATGATTTGTGTAAAATCAGATAAAATATGTTTATCTTAAACTTACAGTTTAAATCATGAAGACTAACTTATCATAGTTCTTTGGTAAACTTGTCCTCCATGTAAAATTGGTCAGAAAATATCCCAAGTTATGTTAACTTTTAGATCTGCTAGAGAAAGAAAAAAAGTGCTCTTTTTATTTCTAAGAGAAGGTGAGAATTAATTTAATAAGTTAAGACATTTTAAAGCTGTTTAAATTTATACAGCTAATGTGGATAATCTGCAGTCAGAGAAATTTTTAAACATTTTATGCTCTTGAATATAAACAATTCTTAAATTAGACATAAATAGTATAAACATTTACTTTCAAATGTGAGTTAGTTGATTATTCAGTGAAAGAAATCATTTACTTCTTTTCATTGATTCTCATTTGCTGATGCATTGTGACACTGGAAATTAGGTGCAATATTTATTTATTTTTAATTCTTAAAATATTCTAATTCTTTTGGAAGTGAACTGTAGCATTTTTATTTTATGGAAGTGACTTATTATCTTTTTGGCAATATTCAAACTCACTAAAGTTTTTCCTGACATCAACTGCACCATCAAACTGGAAACAGTACTCTGTCTCCTTTTTGGCACTCAGAGCAGAAATCAGCCTACTGGTCAGGCTCAAGTTCAGAGAAATAAATATTCAACACTATTTTTAAAACTCACATTAGCACCAAAACGTTTTGAAGTAGTGTTATCTTCACTTTCATTAGTGGAAAACATTGCCTTTTTATGGCCATGACTTTGAAGGGGAGAGTAATTCATCCTTGACCAGAGATTAGTGGACCATTTATTGATACTATGTAAATTGCTCAGATTTCTATAGACAGTGAGCTATCTAATGATTGAATTTAGAGACTAGAGAACTCCTTTGAAGGGTGTGAACATTCAGATCAAGCTCACCTCCCAGAGATCTTAGGGACAGTAAATTGTAAAAGCAGTGACAACAAAATTACCATTTCATTCTTATTTTCATTTATGGTATAAATAAAGCCAACAACACCCCCTCCCCCAACAGTCCCTCTCCTGGTGGCCTTTCATAACCTTCAAATACTTGAAGCCTGAAACACAATTAATTCAGTGTTTCTCTTACCATGCAAATATCTCTTGTCAGAGATAGCATCCAAGAGGTTAGCCAGCAGTATTGATCTAGATGCCCCAGGGTTGTTAATTGTAGCTAGAACAGATATGGCTCTATGACTTCTGAAAGAGGTTATGGCCACTGCAAATACATCTTAAAGAAGGAAAGAAAACGATCAGCCAAGATGTGCATCCAAGCTTTGGAACTAGGCTAGCAAAACCCTACTCACATCCCTGTAAAGCAGACATATATTTTTGTATTTTTTATAGGTGGATACAGTGCAGACCACGAAACCCCCTGGCCACATTGAGGAATCGTGTAAAATGAATGTGTGTGCTCGTAAGTGAAATTCATGTAACGTTCCAACTCAATGTGTTGGATCCTAATAGACCTGGATTTGTCTTGTGTAAAAAGAAATCGATTCCCAAGGGGCAGACCACTAGCTGATTAAAATGAAGCTCTGATTTTGAAAAAAACAAAAAGTGGCTTTAAAATACAATCTCTGCAAAAAGGAATCAAACTATAATTTGCAAACAACTGAAAAAGAAAATCAAGCTCTCAGTATGGAATAAAGAAGGGATGTGAGAGAGGTTTTGCAATCTTATCAATTACTGTAGAGACACAGAATCAAATATCATACTCAGGAGTATGAAAAGAAGAACAGGAAATCCCTTTTCTTCGGTTTGCACATGAACGGACACAAGCAAAGTGTGGAGACCTGTATCCTGTTGCTGTTTATAGTTAAGAAGATGGAGATTAGTATAGATGTGATTTCATTTGCCTTGCTTGAACTAATTGGATGCATTATGTAGAAATCACCTGAGCCTGTGCTAGATCAACAAAGAAAATGGAAACGTATACCTCAGGACTGAATTCCGAGAAAATTAGATTGTTCAACGCTATTTCATAAAGCGCTCAGAAGAAATCCTACTGCCAATCAGGGAAAGTGAGAAACTAGTGGACATGAGAGAAAATAAAATTTAGGTCAGTCTGATACATGCTGAAATATAATTTATTTTGGTGTAAAAGCAAATCACAGTGTATCTCAGAGACATTTTACACAATTTCTGATTGAATTTAGGGTAAACCCTGTAAGTGTTAAAGGAATGTCTGGCCATTATGTAGTAGGAAACAGGCCTTTTAAATTTGTGGTCCTATGCATTTATGTATGCAGAGGAGGGATTTTTAGATTTTATTAGAAATGAATTGCATGCAGGAAGTACCTCTTTGCATTATAAGTACTTACTCAATTGAAGATACTGTATAAAATCCAATTTTTGTATCAGTGTGAGTGTATGCATATGTATTTGTGTGTGTGTGTGTGTGTATAAGTGGAAGCAGGTAAAATATAATGATTGACATTGGCACTTTGGTTCGTTACCTAGAATGTAAAGAGGTAGAGTAAACCGTCTTAAGCCATTTCGTATGTGTCATGATCATGATTAAAGATTATTATTCACAAAGGAAGCAGTTCTGAAGATAGAATGACTACTGCAAAGGCTCTCCAATTAACTATGATATTTAATGCAATTGAGCCATTTAAATTAAGATGGTACCAATGTCTGGAAATAATGAGAGTAGGCTCCTGTGAAATCAGTTAGAAGACAGTTGGAAAGTCACACTGTATTCCTTAAGGTCTCTTCACTCAGTGACAGAGGACGTGAATCATGGATGCTCTTATAGATGAGACGGGGGAAATATCTGTGCTCTGACTATAACTTTCTAATCTACCAATAAGTTACATGTGTTTTTTTCCCCACGTTTCTTCAATCTAAATTATATAACAAGTGATCATATATTAACATAGATAAGATAGTAGGTATTTAAAACAGATTGACATATTTTTTGAGGTCACCATGTGCCATAATAATTTTGAAACTTGTTCTCTGGTATTTGTATTCATTTCTCTTTATCTTATTGATTAACTTTATAGTTGAATTTTTTACCTCTTCTTTCTATGTGACAATCAACTGAAGCTGGTACCCTATCTACACTATTACAGGGATTTTTGTCTTTATTTATGCTATTATAATAAATTATAAGTCTACAAACTGTACAGTTCTATTGTATTGAATATTTTTCTGGGACCAAAATAATAAAAAAAAGCCTACTTTATAAAATGTCTGTATTTTTTATTTTAATGGTCTCAAAACATAATGGGACATATAATATTTTCATGTTGTTGGTTTTTAGACTACATTCTCTGCATCTTTACAGTTTGAAAGTGAAGAGCTTAGCCACTTGAGATAAAGAGAAAAGGTCTGACAGAGACAAATTAGAGAATGTTTGGAGAAAAGCTCCCTGAATGGTGTCAGGAGTCTTAAAGCCAAGTTTTACCCTGTTGCTAAACAGCTGGACCTGAAAGGATACATTTTTTGAGTTTTCAGGTGCTTAGATTTCTCATCCATAAAGGATGGGTTTGGATTGCACTATCAATTTTAAGATCACTTAAATTCTTAACTCTTGATAAATTAACTTAATTCTTAGACTTTGATAACTTAGAAGTATTAACAATGTGCTATGTAATACTGATTATATCAATAATCAATGCTGATTATCCATATTAAGAGAATCATACGCTCTTCTCCACTTAAATTGACCCAAATCTCAACATATGCCTTAGGACCAAGGAAAAATATGAATTTATAGTTCTTGCTGTTCCAACCTTCGTTTGACTTAGCAGAAGTATGTACTGAGGTACAAATAATCACGTCTGGGATCAATAGCTCCCTCTAAGTTAATTGAACCAAGCAGCACCCAAGTACAAAATCACTCAGCTTGTAACAGAAGAAACGTTTTTGTAACTACACTGAGTTGATTGCATTCCCTGGCAGAATGTATTAAAATGGTAGAACCAGTTTTTCTTGCTCTTTACCCTCCAAGGATTGATCAGCACATGAAGGTCACCTAAACTTCAAAGGCATTTCTGGACTTGGATCAGCCTCGTTGGGTTCTGAGGAGAAGGAAACACTAGCCCCTGATGTTTATTGCTGTGGGCTCTTTCATCTAACAGTAATTCTCTGCTTAGGAGAAGCAACAGGCAGAGGAGTCTTGCAACTGTTATAATTTCACGATTAATGTTTGGTCGCAAAGTGCCTCACACAGAAAAACAGTACTTTTATTTTAGTTTCCTGCTACTACTCCAACTGGGAAAGGTCAGAGAAACAGTAGGAAGCAAAATGAAAGCATATATATCATGTGGATTTTTTTTTTTCATTGCAGCATACTGACTTGCAAAATAGTGTCTCTTTCAATATCACAGAGATGGCATGGGTAATCTTCGGGGATCCTTATTTAGAGAATTGGTCATACTGAACTTTTTTTTTCATTTAGGTGAACTTCTGGCCATTTATGGAACTGATTTTGATAATAAAATTCAATTTTGTCAATTTAGTCTTTGCCTTACAAGATTAGAAATTTAGATGGGAGACTTGCAGGCTTCCACCTACCCAGCCTCTCCCAAGTCCCACTATTTCAAAATAAAACTTCTACGCTTGCCTCTTGCCTCTATGCATTTGGAAAAAAAAAGAGGGGTAGGGGAGACTAGACTTGGCTCAAGGGAAGTGACTATATAGAGCAGTGGAGCAACCGTAAGTGAGAATTACCAATTGAAAAGTTATATCCAGAATGCATCAGATTGGGTGCACATAGGTAAAACTTTCACTAAGATATAAAAGAAAGTTAAAATATTATTGGGAATTAAAATACGTGCTTTTGGTTTTAGTTCTTGTTATGTTTTGAACTGCTGTTATTCTACCTCCTTGTTTCGGTAAATATAATTTAGTTGAACAGATTTTCATATTTCTCTGATAACTTTTTAAACAAGTTACCGAGAATCAACTCTATGCAGGTGATATATTAATTGCTCTATTCAACATTTATATCAACCTCATGAGGTAGATAATATTATTGCTATGACACCCATTTTACAGATGAGGAAAATGAGGAACAGAGAGTTTTGGTGAATTGGCAAAGCTACAGAATTAGCAGGAGGTAGTGCTGAGCATTGAGCCCTGATAGTCTGGTTTCAGAGGCTGCGCTCCACAGGTGGGCCACAGAGCTTTCACGCCAAACACTATTATAGATGGGGGTTCAAGATAGCTTCTGGAACTAGTTGGGGGTGCAGAGATAAATTTTGTGGTTCTCTAGATCCCTATTAGCCTGAGCGAGGCTGATTCAGAATGCATGACTTAGATGTGAAAGGTATTCAGAAGTTCTAGCTCACTGAAACATTGGATAAAGATGGAATCTGTGATAAAAAAGGTCTGCACTAATACTGTATACAGGGAAGAAGAGAAATTTTTCTCTAACTTACTTGCTTTGCATGCTTAAAATATATTAATATAAATATGTACTATTTGCATCAATTTTTTTTTAAATGAAGGCTTTGCTGCTGCGATCTGGGTGCACTGAGGAAAATGGCAGCTGCATTCTTTGACTAGGGGAGAGCTCCCAGTCTAATGGGAGCTCCAGCCTTGCAGGCTAAGTGTTACAATGCCCTATGCTAAATGACAGAATATCACAGTGGTTAAGAGTTCAGGGTCTGGAATCCAGGCTGCCTGGGTTTGAAGCGTGGTTCACACACATAAATGGAGTGACCTTTGAACAAATGACATCTCTCGGCCTCCATTTCTTCATATGTAATACGAAGTTACTAACAGTATCTACCTCATAAATTAGCTGTGATGATTAAATGAGATTTAGCCAGGCAAAGTGAGTATGACATAACAAAAGCTCAATAAACACTGTTGACTATTGATTTTCTTATTGTTGTTTTTGTAATTGACATGAATAGAGGGAGGTGGTTGTTGACTGAAATGTTCATGGCCCAAAATAAACTCCGTATCACTGGCAAAAGTGAAATAAAAGCACCTCACAGAAAAGTGTGATGCCAAGCCCTCAGTATTCTCCATATGCTATGGCAGGAAAGGCAGAAAAAGTGTACAGGTCCAGGTTCTCCAGGGAAATGCATCAGTTTCTGATCTGCTACAATTCAAATCTGGGAGCTCTGGGAGCTGTAATCTTTTCAGGCATAGACAAGGGAAAGGAAATTGTGAAAGCTGAAATCAAACATTTGTCACAACCCAATGATGAAAGTTTCCAAAAGGTTAAAGGACAATTTTTAGAGATCCCTTTATCCACAATCATAAGGGAATACAGTTTTTTCTCATTATCAGTAGCTTAAATGTTGTGAAACTTAAGAATGAGAAACATATCAGGTTATCATAAAAACTAAGAGTAATGCTGGTTATGATAACCAATCCATAAATAAGTACTTGTTATTCTTTGCCAATATTTAATAAATATCTATTATATATGAAGAGGGCTTTATTTTCAAAGTCCTTCCTTAAGCAGAAAATGGTGCTGCCTTTATTGGATGATGCGATTTGCATATGTGAAATATAAACAAAATAAATACTTGCTGAATTGAATTGGATCATATTCACTATCAGGAAAGCCAGTGGCTTTCATTTTAAGCATAGTGATTGGTTAAGTAGGCATATTGGAGAGGAGAAAATAACCATTGAAAATGCTCCGTTTTGCCTGTTTAAAACTACTTTTTGGATGAAATATATTGAATAACAATTGTGACTGTGGAAAATGGAGGCCTCAGAAGTGGCTCTGCGTTCTTGGGAACGCACATAGCATTGCTGGTGAAAACATGAGAAAGTTACATTTTAAGTTCATATCCCAGTTTAACGTCTGAGAATCTGAAAAGAAACAAAGCCAACTACGGATTTTCATTAGACCATGATGTTTCAATAAGTTTTACATTTTTTATGAAAAAGCTGGCTACTCTATATTTTTGTGGATGTTAATACTCCTATAATAACCCATCTTATGCTGCTTTTTGTGAATTTCTAATGAGTAGTTAAAATTAATATGATTAAAAATGAATATCTTTCTAGAGCCTATCCTTAGATGTTAGGGGGAAAATGAACATTTCCTATTTTAAGAGATTGGAGTTCTGAGATCAGGTACAGCTCAGCCTGTTTTTTAATTGCTACTTCGCAATCGTGTCAGTGAAAATTCTGTCTCAGTAGCAGCTGAGGGGGACCTGGGTCTCTAATCTTTCTTCTTCTCTCTGTGTCTAGCTGTTAAAAGGCGGGTCAGCAAGCACTTTTCTCCCCCATGTGTCAGGCTCATGAAAGCAGCAGACATTTGGTATATGCATTCCGGAAAGATCAGAAACTGGCTGCCTCCTGATAATACATTTCAAGTGGATGTAGCATCGTCTAACTTCCTGCTGCTTGGCTTTTTAAAACCCCTGCATATTTATTAAATACAAATCTACCATTTTTTTGGAACCCCAGATTGAAGCTTGATTGATAAAGTCAGGTAATTGCAAAAATACTGTGTTAAGGAAAACACTGATAATATTAAGGAAACAATTTATTGCATGAAACTTTTTAATAAAAATCCTATGATTACTTGTCACACAGATGCCTCACTATTTAGATGAAGATGTTTGAGGAAATGTTTTTGAGGATGTCTTGCTATTAGTACTACATTAAAGGAGGTTGTATTCAAATGAATACCAAGAATCTGTACACAAAGGCTCTTTTAATCTTTCAATAAACCATTTTTAATAGTGGGAAGAAATACAGTGCAAATCTTACTCTGAGGCTCCTCAGCTATCATGTGCTCCTACCATCTGAGATTAAAATTTGGATTAAAGAGCATGATTAGAGGATTCTAAATTAGTGGTTACCAAGTTGAAATGACACAAAAGTTAAAACAAAGTAATACAGCAATCTATTTCATGCAATATATTTCTTATACCAGTTAATTAGCAGTTTAATTAGCATGATGTTTCATGTTGTGACCTAAGCCATTGTACTCCCAATGGATCTCATAGAGACAATGAAAAAAAAAAAAAAAGAAAGAAAGCTTTAGAATTGTTGATGGTTATACCACATGCTACCAGAATTAAAAATAATTCTTCATTTTAAAAGAAGAGAACATACATATGCTTTTTTTTTATGAATCCAGACAGATTTTTTTAAAAGCATTTTTATGGTATGAAATACTTCCACGAATTAAAAGGCTATCAAATAACTATAACTATATGTGCAATAGTGTTAAATGAAGTACGTTTTTTATAAATTCATTTATTTCTTTATTTATTGGCTGTGTTGGGTCTTCGTTGCTGCACGTAGGCTTTCTCTAGTTGTGGCGAGCGGGGGCTACTCTTCATTGTGGTGCGCGCGGGCTTCTCATTGCCGTGGCTTCTCTTGTTGTGGAGCACAGGCTCTAGGCGCATGGGCTTCAGTAGTTGCGGCACACAGGCTCAATAGTTGTGGCACACGGGCTTAGTTGCTCGGAGGCATGTGGGATCTTCCCGGAGCAGGGATCCAACCCGTGTCCCCTGCATTGGCAGGTGGATTTTTAACCACTATGCCACCTAGGGAGTCCTGAAGCATATTTTAAATTCCAAGTGACCACAAGTAAATGACTAAAATATACACTTTGATAAAAAAAAAGTCCCGCTTACAATTTTGAGAGAAAACATAAAACGTGTATTAGGGTCATCATGTTTTTGAATGTATAATGTGATTCATAGGATTCTATTAAGGGCCACTGAAATTACTTACAAAGGACTGCATTTTGGGAAGGCACCATGGCACTCTGCCTTTGGACAAGCCTGAGGAAAAAATTACGCATCTTAGAAATAATTTATGAAGTAAATGACATGAAAGGAGTCTCTCGTCCCTCCTTCCCTCCCCAGTGAGATCATACTCATATTGTGTGTGTTTGTCTGTATTATATGAAATGGAAATTTCTACCAGGCCAAAGACAGTCATCTGCCAGCTGATTGGTTCTGCCTTTTACCACAGTATAAAGAATGGCCATAGTAGTTATGAATATTGAGCTATAAAATATAGCATTTTACACTGTCAACAATTCAGAACTTGCAAAGAAAGAAAATATTTTAAGGATCTGACTAATATACCTAGATTTTGTCAAGCTTTCTTTCCCAGTCACTGAACTCTGTTGGCTACTTCCTCAAGGCTATATCATTAGGCTATTGTTTCCTTTGAGTTTACATATTATAGTAGGTCCAGAGGGCTTTTTTATTTTCCCTTTGAAAAATTATTCTGTAGGCTCCTTTGGCAGTTAATGTATGGATGCCATTTGGAACATAACTTTGGTTATTGTGTTGCTCAAAGACATTTTATTGTACAGAGAACTGAATATTTATACACATCTAGACACTGCTATGCAAAACCTTATAAAGAGAAAAAAACCATTTAAGTTTTGTTTTGTTTTTCCCTGACTCTTTCCCTTGTCTAACACGTCAATTCAAATTGGCAAATGGAATAGAAAGTGTATAAAAAGTATGGATTTTTTAACTGGTAGAATATAATCAATTGAAAGTTCTACCTTCTGAAAAAGGACAAATTTGAACTTGTGATAAAAAATAATTCAGTAAATATTTCTGCTAAGATGAAAACAAAGATGTGTGATTCTTAAGCGTCTTTCTTTTTAGTTGGTGTTATTATATCTTCAGATGATCAGGAATTTGCAGTTTAATTTTTGGTCTGATAGTTACCTGACAACACTCTGATCTGTGAGTGACCTTTCAGTTCAAATACATTTACTAAGCATTTGAACTGCTGTATTTTGTCCTCTCTTGGAGTTCCTGTGAAAATATTTGGCTTAAAATTATATGTAATTCATGAATTAACAGATGAAGTGTTTAGAGCATTGATTAGGCACCAGTCTTTGAGACTTTGGGTAAGTTACTTAACCAGTCATGTATTTAAAATGAAGATAATAGAAGTCTTAGGGTAATATTTGGAAATGTGCATGAATTAGTAAGCTGTATAAGTTATATGTCACGTACTGAGTTCCTATAAGTTGATATATACCACTTATGGCCAGGCCTGGCATAAAATGAGTATGTATAAATAACAGCTATTATTAAAGAAAGGCTCAGAAATGTGACACCAGTCACGTAGCTATTCACTAGTTGAGCTAAGATTCCAGAAGCAGTTTGAACGGAACTCACAATAGTGCCTGCCATATAGTAGGTGTCTCTGAGTGCCATCTACTATTAAAAACAGGCCAATTTGTTTTACACCAAAAACACTGGTCATGAATTAGTTTGAGATTCGAACTTCAGATATGCCTGACTTTAAACCCTGATTTCCTTAAACCTTTATAGGAATTTAAACTTGATTTTAGAATTATTTTTTGGTATAGACTTTACAACCTTTATAAATAAGCTTGCTGTTTAGTATGTCTTGGAAAGGTATTTTGGGGATTATTTAGAACATACAAACATGTTTATAAAACATGGTAACATTTATAAATAAGAATATAATAAAACATGGTCAATTATCAACGCATACTTTGACCTGTTTACAGGAGTATCTCTTAGCATTTAGAAACTACTCATTAAAACAAACATGGTGAAATATCTAACAGGTTTATTTATTTATTTCTAGTAGCCTTCAGCAGGGAAATTTGGTAAGCTGATAGTCTCACTGTCATTTTCTTGGAGTGTTTGGAATTATATCAATCAAAATAAATTAAGTGATAAATCATGTCAATCACTTTGCTGATTGTGGTCGAGCACCTTTTATACTGTGACATTTTCTTTTTGGCTACTGCTGCATCATTTGTGTTATCATGCAATTTTGTTTAATTGTGAGGAATGTTTTATTTCAGTTTTCTTGAAATAGTTTGCAATAGTTTTTCCTAACTCGTTTTAAAATACGTGTTACAGTTAGATCTTTAGATTGACTACTTTCACGTAGTTGTTTGTAAGGCCTAGAGCCATCCTCCAATAGTCACCATTACTTACCGTCTAGTTGAATTTGAAATTGATATGCCCTGATGACTGTTATTAGAAGTTACTCCACTTACTGTGCCATCTAGCAATATTGGATCATAAAAATATGTGTTAAATAAAAAAAGCTTTCTCTATGTGCTGCTGGCAACTGATCAAGACTATGAGATAAAATAGGTCATGGCTAGGTGTGGAGAGTATGGTTGAACTGCTATTAAAGTTGTGTACAAAGTGTATATAATGGATTCAGATATTACACTGAAGGCTGAAGTACCCCATACATTGCTACCCCCAAATCTTGCAAGGACAGAACAACTTGCTTCTTCTTAGGCCCTGCTCAAGAACGTTTAGTGCCTGTTCATTTCTAATTAATACATTTCCAATTACTTAATTTAGGATCATATTCCTCTGATTCTAATCTCCCTTTCCTATTTTTACTTTTCATTCTTTTCATGAACTCCATATTCCCCTTAAGCTTGGCAAGTTTTGAGTGACTTTACCTGCATCACGCTTTCCTACCAGTTTATCTTAATCTATACTGTTATCTCCCCCAGCAAATCTCTGTCTTCTAATTTTACATGAGTGAATCCTGCCTTCCATGATTCTTCTTTTTTTTAAGCTGTTTCTGATTACCAGGTCATGAGTTCTAATTTTAAGTCATTTTATCTGATTTTATTTTACCTGGGGCTTCCTATTTTAATGATGGAATTTTTTGTGTGCATATATTATTTTGTTATTACACCATAATATTTTCACTGGGAAGGTCCAAGTCTGGTTCATATTTGCCGTCTCCCCCCCAGTTCTTAGCAAAGCGCCTTGCTTATAGTAGGTTAGTAGATGCTTATTAAACAGTGATTGAATTCATTTGATGCTATAAATTGGAATTTTATGTGATTTTAAGGCATTCAATGTAATGTATAAATAGTTATTCAGTAAATACTTATTGCATTTCTACAACAGAATAGGTGCTGAGGATGTCACATTCCTATAAAGGATTAACTGCTGGGTAACAGTTGAGGTGCTATGCACCTATTTATGTACATATATATCATAAATCATGTAGGCTCTCTTAGGCTTATATTCTGTCACTCGGGATCTACTGTATTGCAGAAATTCTGTTCTTACCAAGATAACTATGTTACCTAGATGTGGTAACTATGTGGTGCCAAGAGTAAGGGGTCTGGTGGAGAAAAAGTAGATGCCAAGGCAGGATGGTATAAAAGGAGACGGGGAAATAGATCAGGATGTAAACGGCATTAGATTTCATGTTAAAGAGCTTCAACTTGGTCCTGGGAGAAACGGGAGTCAGACAGCAGAGGTCTTTAAGTGCAGGGGAGTGGAGGCCTTGATTTGTTAGGGAAATAACTTTCAGAGCAGTAGGAAGGAAGCACCAGGGAGGAAAGACACAAATAACCCTACAGGGATCTGCATTGTGCTTTAACGGAGACATGTTTCTCTTGGACTTGGAATTCTGTGCCGTTAGTGGCCACACTTTATGTGAATTAAGAAGTAGTAGAGACAACTGCTCTCTTTGGTCATTTCTTGGCACCAATACAGGGCTCTGCTCTAAAGACTTACTTCCTTAGTAGAGGAGTTAGTATAGTTAGTAACAAAAGACATACATATAGATACATGGTTTCTAAAATCCAGAGATGTGAAGCTATTCTTTGAGTGTGGAGTTCAGTTCAGCTTAAAATGTTTATGTGTGATGGTTTGGCAAATCTCCATGATGTTTGTAGATAGATAGAAAGCATCATTTATATGTAAAACTCCTTTGCTGTAATACTAACTATCAAAACAGACTTTCCTTGATGTTAAGCTATGATCTCAAGTAAGTCGTGCTTAGGAGGCTATCTTGAAGCTGAAGGCTAAAGAATCATCACTCATCAAACTGATGCCATCCCGTTTCTACCTCTACCATTGCCTGAACTCACTGCTCAAGCTATAAGCTGATTATTAGTTCACACTTTACCCCAAAGTATTTTTATTTTGACCTTGCAGCATGTCATCAAAGTATTTTCAGTGATTTTTGCTTGCTTTTTGTGTTTCATGGTTGAGAAAAAGAGAATTTATGCCACAGATAATGTGGATATGATTTTCACAGCCCTGCCATTTAAAAGACTCACTGTTTTCTTTTGAAAAAATAAAACAATTCATAAGATTGCATTTGCAGTAAGACTGTTCTGGCAGCTCTGTAACAGTGGAATTTTTAAGGATCATCAATATTGAAGGCACAGTCTGCAGAGTTACTCTTTTTTTTTCTCTTTCTTTATTCATCTTTAATTCCAATTAAAAGATACATATTCTATTAGACGATATGCTTTTTGTCTGGATGTTTTCTTTGTGATCTTTGACTTGCAACCAAGGAAATTCAGCTTCAATCTGTTAGAGCTGAAAGAGCCCAGAGCATGCCACAGGCTATCTAGCGTTTCAAGAATTTAGAACCCCGGTCTATGAATAATGATTAATATGTGTTACTCATATTGTTAAATTTCCCAACAAAGATGTCCTGTAAAGTTATTCTGTGTTGCTGAAGTTGTTCTTAATATTCCACACAATGCAGACGTTGCACATATGCTATGTATGTATTTAACCCACAGTTCCAGAAGTAAATATCCACATTCTCAGTGTGCAATTTTCAAAATGCCTGTTTTATACTTTATCATAAAATTTATGCAGAATCCTGTATAAACCATATTCATTATGCTTTTTAATATAATTTTTTAACAAAAGATTGTATTTTTGTTTGAAATTTGTATTGGGTTTGATAGGTTTCAGAAGGAAAACCATAATGCCTTTAATGTTGATGTTACCCATGGATTGACAATTCACTGTGTCTTCTCTGTTTGAAAGAGTTAAATGTTTTCTTTTAAAAATTCACTTAGAAATCCAAATTGTCTTATTAATATTATTATGAAAAGCTACAATCTCTGATATATCATATTGTCAGAATATCTTACCATTGTATATAATTTAGAATTTTCTCAATGCTTGATTTGCCAACTCTGAATATAACTTTTCTTGATATCATAAGTAAAGTGTATCAGGAATTCTAATGCCAGTGTTGAGTCATGTATTGACTGCTGAAGCATTAACCAATGGAGTGTAAAAGTACAAAAGTTCTGGATTATTTTGGATGCACATATACATGTATGTAAATATACATATTTAGAGGTATAATGAATATTTCGAAATATATATTTTCTCAACATGTATGTTTCACACATTCATGTCCATATATATTATTCATATATGTACATATATATTACAGAACATATTTTTCTATTCTGAGTCACCAGAGGGAAACAATTACTCAAAAATAATTATTGAATGAATACCTGCTTTAGTCCAGACACTGTTTGAAGCTAGGAATATAAATGTCGGAAAGATACTATCTGGGCTTTCAAAGAACTCATTACCAAGAGAGTCAGATGTGTTACAAGTGCTGCAGGACAACAGAAAGAGGGAAAGTGAAGACATTTGGGAAAGATACAAGAAGTTTTTGCATTGAACCGTGTAATAAAGTTATTAGACTAAGGAGGGAAGAAAGAGACATTTCAACTAGAGAAGAAATCGTGAGCAAAATAATGAAAGCCTCAAAGTTCATCATTTATTTGGTAAAAGGCACATCAGCCAGTGTGGTTAGAGTATAGGGAACATGGGAAGAGTGACTAGATATGAACTGGAAAGATTAAGTAGATTCAACTCAAGAGGAGCCTTGAGTTTCATGCCTAGAAGTTTGGGTTTATCCTGTGAATGTTTGGAAGTCACTGCAAGTTTTCAAGCAAGGGTGTAATGCAATACTTGGTTTAGAAAGTTGGCTCTGTTGCAAGAATGGAGGGCAGTTTATAGTAAAGGGCAACTTGTCAGGGAACTCAGTCTAATTGTGTCGTTCTGATGCCGTGACTTTGGAGACAGATCAAGTGGCATATGCACAGAAGGATGTCAAATGTTTGGCAGATGACTGGAGGTGGGAGAAGGGAGGAGAGAAAAATTTGGAATGGAAAAGAATTTTGTTTTAGATTTTAGTTTTGAATGCTTTAATAAGAAAGTGGAATTTGAAATGTAGGAGATTAAGATTGGGAAAAGAAAGAATTAAACAGTTCATGTACATTTAGTGATTGCTGACTCTAGTCAAGTATTTGAGCTCCCTAGGGAGTACATAGAGCGTGTAAAAACAGACGACAGCAAAGGACCAATCTTGTTGAGATATGGGGAAGACACCATAAAAGAAGTGCCAAAGGAGTATGTGTAGAATCTGAAGAAAACTGTGTGATGAAAAGCTGGGAAAAAATGGAAAGTGTTTCTGCTCATAGACATACTACTACTACTAATATCAAAAACAATAACAGTAGCAAAAATTGACTTAACTTTTACTAGTCACTACACTTTGCACTAAAAATATTACACAGATGAGCGCATTTAATCCTAATAACAAAATTTATTTTCAAGCAATAGAAACCAGGTTTATAATTTAGTATTTTGGACTGAACATGGCTTTGGGAACCAAGAAGTGGGGCTCACAAGGTACTAGTGGACGATGAACGTGCTCAGTTAAGAGAAAAGTCCATTCCAGCTCCAGAGGGTAGAAGTCAATTCAGAGGTTAGTAGGGGTTGCTGAACTGTTCCTTTCAAGCTCACTATTTCAAGCTCACAAGTTCCTTTCAAGTAACTAGTCAACCTTTTGGTTGACAAGAAGGGCAATACCCTTTGAATAACAGTTTTATTGGACTAAATTCAGTGGCTGAAAGTAATTTGCTGAAAGGAGCCTGGGGTATCCTTAAAAGTGACCCATACATCCTCAATTTAAATATGAGGGAACTAAATCTTAGGGAATTTAAATGCCTTGCCCAAACTGAAACAGTCAGTGAATAAATGTATTCATATTAAAGCCAAACTCCCAGTGTTTGGATCAAGAAAACTGAACAGTGAGAAAAGCATCTTTTGTGTAGCATTTCTAATAGTTTCATCAGCATGGTGGCCAGCTACGATTATACCAGGTTTTATGGAACCAGTTTTAAGTAAGCAGAGCCATTGAATGCAAGGTTCTTTGCCAAGAATTTGTGTAGGAAAGAAAAGAAAACAGCAACTTGATGGTAGAGGAGAGGAAGAAAGATCATTTTTACAAAATAGGGAAATTCAGGTAGGTTTATAGGTTGAAAGGAGGTTAGAGGTGGAACAGAAAAGAGAAGGCACATTTATGGAACAAGATCTTGGCAGAGGCAGGAAGAGTGGAATCAAAAGGTCAGATGAAAAAGAGAATAAGGATTCTTCTTCTTAGATGCAAAGTGAAGTCCCAATGAGTAAAGATACTGATAAATTTGGAGACATGGAGGAGGGGAGCGGAGGGGGTTCATGCCTGATGGCCTCAACGTTCTCAGCAGTGGGAGGTGAAATCATGTGTTGAGGTTGAGGGGAGTGAGGGTGAGAGTGGGGGATCCAAGGAGGGTGTGGTGGGAACAGCTGCTGTGTGGAATGGGAAGACCAGCCAAGTAGGAATGAGTAATAGGGCCGCTAAGCAGCTCTGAGAGTTCAGCTGACATCGGAAATCATAAATTTGTAGCAGAGTCAATCAGCGTGGTTATTCAATTTTCTCAGTAACTCTTGGCAGCCCAGGAGAAGGAGGAGAGCAAACAGATGGTAGAATTGATTTGGTAATGGGATTGGCAAGACAGCTGTGAGAGAAGGTCAAAGAATGGAAGAATCAATTGCACCCGTGAAAGTGTGTTATCAGGGGGATCAAAATTAGGAAGAGATGACAGTCAAGCCAGGAAGGACTGGAGAGTGCTAAAAAGTGAAGGACAAAGCAGTGGAGAGCATCAGCCTCTGACGCCCAAGGGGAAATTTTGTGGGCTTGAGTGGGATGAGAGAAAAGAATTTCACAATTCTAGACAGTTCAGTACAACACTTTTTGTTTAGAAACAATTTATTTTGTAACTATGGCTATGGATTTCCAAAGCTGAGTGGGAGTGTTGGTCGCCGAATATGTGGGAAAAAGAATTTTGAAGCTAACTAGATGAATGTGTCATCCAGGTCATCTAGGATAGTGACAAGTGACAGAAGAAAACAAAAAACAAACAAACCCCGCAAACAAGCCAGCTGCCAAATTATTCTAGTGAACTGATGAAGTACTTGTAGATGAGAAGATTTAGAAGACAGATAGTTTGTTTGGGTTTTGTAGACATAGGGCTTATTAAACTAAGATAATAGAGCAATATCTCAGAATTAGGAGGGAAAGTCCAAGGAAGTCCCTCTTCCTCTTTGCCCTGAGACAGGAAGGTGATTACTGTTTTTTTACAGTGTTCTAGCACACAGTGAAATCTAAATTCAGGGGTCAATTCTGTCTCCTTGTCTAAAATCTTGGCATTTGAGTGGTTGTTCACTCCCTCTCCCTGGAGCACTTCTTATCCCCATATTCACTTAGTTTTCCTCTTCCACTGCTGACTACATCTTCTTAGTCTCCTGCGCTGCTTCTACTAAATGTCCAAGTCACGTGCCCCAGGATTTTGTTTTTGTGTATCATCATCCCACGTTTCTCCCCTGGGAGCCATACTCAATACAACTACCTATTCAGCTTTTCCACTAGTAAAGGCAGTAGTACACAGTGGTCATGCAGTAGGTTCTGGCACCAGATTCTCCTTGACTGTTAACTGGCTGACTAGAGTGAATCTCTCTGTACTTTAGTTTTCTTATCTTTAAAATGAGGATCATAATAAGAACTAATTCGTGGGGTTCTTGGGAGGATTAAGTAAGAGATAAATACAATATATAAGTGTATAGAAGCATATTAGGCACAGAATAAGTGCTCAGGAATTTCTAGTTATTAATATTATCACAAACATAACAGAGTAAAAGTAGAACCATTAATTTTTTCCTCATATACCTCAGTTTGCCCTCTTCATAAACCTTCCTCACATGAGTGAAGAGTACTGATATCCACTGACTTTTTTTTAGAGGAAAACCCCCAAGATGATCTTTTGCTCTTCTCCCATATTATATGCCACGCCAATCCATCAGTAATTTGTATTACGTTTACATCAAAAATTTATACCAAATCTGACCATTTTTTCACCACTTTCTCATCTCAGTCATAATCCAAGCCACCAACATCTGCTGTGTCTCTGATTCTATTATGCTCCCTATGATATCCATGGAGTGATATTTCTAAAGTGCAAATGCAAACAAAATCTAATCTCCCAGAATGATCTACAAGCATGACGTGATGGGGTACCAGCCTGCCTTTGGAACCTCAACTGCTTTCACTCTCAGAATGATTCACTAAACCAAAGCCACTCTGAATCTTTGTTTTGTCACTCAAACATGCCCAAAGATTTCCTTCTTCAGAACCTTTGAAATTGTTATGCTCTCTGTTTGGAACACTCGTTCTCCGCTCCAGTCTTCATATGCCTGCCTCGTCTTCATTTAAATCTCACTTCAGATGTCAGGTCCTCACAGAGGCTTCCTTGACCTTCATCATGATGCTGTATTTTATAGTTTTGGTAGCACTCATTAGGATCTGCAATTTCCACCCAAACTTTAGTTCGCCCAAAGAGATCACACATAAATCTGGAAAAATAAAAGAATCTATTATAGAGTTTCATTCGAGTTGATTGATTGTTTACATTTTGGTCATCAGAGTTCTTAAATTTTATTTTTGTGTATACTTAGTCATATAAGTGATCATTAGATGATACCCTGGTGTCTGCTGGTGCATTAGGCATTTGGAATGCTGTAAGCATCTCTAGCTTTCCTCTTCACATTTGTAAAAGTTGACGTGAACAAAATATTACTTGTTTTGGATCGGGAGTTCTTTTGGAGAACTACTATTTTTGGAAAATGAGCTATTATCCTTTTGATTTTTATGGAAGATAATATATGTATATAACTGCTAAAATGTCCTGAAGGTTGTATTTAAGCCTGTAAGTACTTTACTTGAATCATGAATTATTTTGTTGAAAGGTTAACATATCAGAAGATTCTAATTGTTATCTCAAGAGTTCTCCAAAGTGTAAGCAATGACATGTGAATAAAACCAAGATCTTGTCTTCCTTACATTCACTTTCCTTTGGCGGAAAACAATGCAAAACACACTTCTCATTATTTCTGAAGCAAGGACACATATCCACTTGAGAATCCATGTGTTGTGATTATAAATATCACTTGGAATCAAGATATTGACCATAGAGGCATGCTTATGGACTGCTGTTTTAAGGTAGCTATATGAGGATATCAGTGAGGATATCAGACATGCATGAGCTGCAGTCATGGGCTTTCCACTACAAAAATAGAATAGATTCTTGTTCATCAAACATAATGCTATGTTTGCAGCCCCAACTAACTCTTTATAATCACTTAAGATTTGAATATAAAATTAGGCTTTCTACATGTAGTCTGAAACCACAAATATTACATTTCTGGATTCTGGTTGCATTTTTAAAGATAGGATGGAGCAAGTGTTCTGACTTAGTAGCTAAATATTCTTCTACTTCTAGGCCTAACCCAGAATGTATTCTAACAATCATCATCTGTTTGTAAAAAAGACAATTTGGTGATTACTGGCACACTTGCAAAATTCCAATTGATGGATGACGGGAGAGGCTTTCTGACCTTAAATATTTTGTAAATCCCAAAGCAAGATGTTTAATTAGAGCATACATTTTTGAAGACTCTCAAAACACAGAAGTCTCAACCCGGGTTCTTTTTTCCTGAAGGAGCCAAAACAATCACAGTGCGCCACAAACTGCAGTCACAGTGGGCTCTCTGGGGGGTGCCTGCAGTGACATGGGTGGCTTCCTTTCTTAGCTGGTGTAGGAGCGAGAGGTGGGCATGTAGGCACACCTCTGTGTTGGTGTTTGCAGAAGATGAGTGAGATCCAGACTTGTACAAAGGCTGTGGGATGATTGGAAGAGATGCCAGTACTGACTAAATGAACCAACGTGTTGAAAGAGGTTAAATGCTGTTATCGAGCATCGATTTTAGAGAGAGAATACAATTGACAAATTCCAAATATTACAGAAAAGTTTCTAAAAACTTCACTTCCTAGTATAAAATACGTGGTAGTTTTTCATATGGATTTGTTAAGGTGTTTGAATAATAATTGTTTTCAGCTTCTTTATTGGCAAGTAAAGCCAGAAAACTTTTTCAGGGCATCTTGTTGAAAACTTCCCCTCTTTCTTTCTCTCTCTTTTTTATTCCTCCTTCAGGGTAACTTAGGCACAATTCCTAAAAGAACACCATTTGGCCGATTTCCATCTGGCATCCTTCCCCTCTTATTTTCACTGAGAAGTGTGGAGTCTCGTTTTTAATGCTATTTCTGAATAAATTCAGTTTTCAACTCAATACCCATCCTCCCCCCTTGTTTTTTATATAAGCAGTTACCTCTTTTTGTGGGAAAAATAAATATAACTCTGGGCTCTAACTGGGTAGAATCAGATAAAAACAAATTGCAGAAATATGGACTCACTAATTTCTAGTAATCTTTTGTAGGCTTTAGAGTACAAATATGTCATGTGAAAAGTGCCGTCTGTGTAGGAGAATTGAGTATTTTACACACAGATAATTAGAAAATTGTCAAGACATATGTTGCTTTTTACAACGATTTTGTATTTATTGTTTTGCAGATGAAATCAAAAATTATCATGGTGCTGAATTATGAAAAACCTCTCGACTTAGAGGTCTTCATCAATGACTAATTGCTACTATTTGTAACCCACTTTAAAAGCAAATAAAGCACCCATCTGGTAATTCTATTAATGGTTTCTATATTAAAACGGCTATTGGTCCTGAAAAAGAAAATATGCAATTATAAAATATTCATATTGGTATCACTATTGAAAGGCTTACAAATGTATCTGAAAAAATAGAGTTTATCATTCCTTTTCTCATTCTCTACTAAGTCTATAACCTTTTAAAAAATCAAATTGGATTAATGATGTAACTACAAATACTCAACAAAATGGAAAATTAAGCGATTATCTAAATAAATCAAGGCAAAAAAGAAACATTCATAATTAACAATTTAGATAGCAGTATCAACTCCTTCCTTCCCTAACTCTCTGTATTGTCCACTGTAAAATTTATAGGGCTTGAGTAACCTCATCTCTCTGCTCGAAAGATGGAAAGGGAAATACTAGTCTTGGTCTTGTTTTGAAACCCTTTGACCTTGAACAAAATGTTGCATGTCTCTGAGACTCCATTTCTGTGGTGGTTAAATGTGAGATATGTCTCTGCTAGTCTTTGTGTTATTATGAAGAATTAATGAAATGAAGCATGTGCAAATATTCTGTAAAAGTAAGTCCCTCACAGGAGGCAGAGAGAGTTATCACCATCTAGGCTTCTGAAGCAGGGCAATCTTTGTTACCTACTTGAAGACTGAAATATTTTATCTCTGAGGAAAAACGATATGTAGAAATGCTCCAGCCCTGCTTCATTCTGAGCTTTAACCTCTTAGAAGTTCGTGAATATTCACTAACCTTGCATTTCCTGCTGCATGAGGGTTCTATATAGACCTAGAGGGAGACACCAATTTTCCTGCTTATCATCTGCTTTTGATGACTCCAATGGCCCTCTCTGCAGAAGCAGAAAGGATTGGTCTGGTTTACATTATCCATGTAACACCGACTGTGCCCCTGGCCCCAGTGCTCTAGCACCTTTTCAGATTTTGTGATGCCGTCTCACTCCTGTTTGCATTTGTTCATGCCTGGAATGCAAATTCTCTTTTTCTTCTGGTTTCATTTTCTTTGTTCTTCAACATGCAGCTCAACTCTGTGTGGTATGTTTATAGGTGACTTAAATTTCTTTTGTTCTTTATACTTTACATTTTTAGTTCTCTTTAGTGACTTTTATAATTTAAAGTGCCATTTGAAGATTTTATTAACAAAAACTTGAAGTGCCTCCCTTGTAACCTGCGTCAGGGTGAGGTGCCCCGCTCACCTTTCACTAGCACAAAAGTTTGCCTCTCCTAATAATTATCTGAATGGATAATGTTTATAATGGACTGTTTGTCTCTCTCACTAGACTGAGATCTTCTGTAAATATAGTTATATCTGCTGCAGTATCTATAATAGGCATTTATTACATGTCAGTTGAATGAATGAATGGGTGAATAAATAGTTTATGTATGCGTAGTGCATTTTAATTTAGTATATAGACGTGGGACAGTATTCAACAGTTAATAATTAGATTTGCAGTTAATATAATATGCTATAAGTTCTTAGTTTATTTTGTGCTTTTGTACTCATTAGAAATCAGTGTCGAAAAGTAAATTTTATTACAACAAATAAATAAGTATAACTATAATAAATAAATGAGGGAAGCTCTTGTAAATTATCATTTTTAAGGCAACTTCTCATTCTCTCATTTGTTTCTTGTACTGTATCAGGTATTTTCCTCTTGAGGTTTATGGCTAAACCTTTGCAGTCAAATAGAGGCACTATGCCAATATAAGAGCACAGCTCATTAAATCCAACAGTGACTTTTCGTAATGGATTACCATTACAAATAATTTCTAGCTATCTGTGTATTTTGTATCAGAACTGAGGTTCAGACAACTGAATACATTTGAATGACAATCAGAAGCTTCAAACATTCCTTTCACGTGGAAGGTTACAGTACTATTTATTGGAAGAATATTTCCTCACAAGTGACAGTCAGTGGCATCTGATGTGAGTTGGCAAAGATAAGCACAGTTTCATTCAATAGATAATTACTATATACCAAATAATTTATGAATTTCTAGGTATATAAAAGGGCCTAATGCCTTGATCCTTCCAGTGAGAAACTCACAGTAAGTTTTAGGGAGGTAAAGTGTAATCAATTACTGATAAAGAAAGGGTGAAATGTTAATTAGCGACCTTAAACAAAACTTCTTAGGGGCTGCTCTTTGCTTGGCACTGTGTTGGGTGTTAATAAGTGCTATGGGAACAAAGTTGTGTAGAATCTTTAACTCTGACATTGGAGGAGGACACGGATAGAACTGACTGTACATTGGGCACAGTAGTTACAGTGCTTTGGACCCACAATACTTTTTAGTGTGGGACCCATGACACTGTGTAAGTTTCTTTTAAAACCGGAAGAAATACACGGACCTTTTCAGCCAAATAAAATGTTTTAATACGTAATATTACTACATCCATCTTTATAACAACACATTATATATAATTTGTAAGATTTTGTTAATGATGAAAGTGTCCATGAAGGCAGAAGAGCCTAGAGTTCATGGAAGTTGTAATGTGACCTGACTGAGTGCAGTTGGAAGACAGAGTGGGTAAGGAAGAGATTTAGAGCACTGGAGTTGGGCTTTGAAATGCTAATACAATTTTGCTCAGTAGAGGACAGGAAAGCCTTGTAAGGAGAAAGATTAGTCAAAGGCAAAGCCCAGACTTGTGAAGGTATAGGGTGGGATGATTCAGAGAGGCACAAGACATGGTCCCCCAATTAAAGTTTAGTGGTCAGAGACAAATGTATGCAAACTGCAATTACATAATAGGAGATATGTGCCTATTTCAAGATTGGGGAATAAGGTACCTGCTCCTAAAGCTTTAGGATTCCTGAGAAGCAAAGATTTACAACCAGAGAGCTTAAATAAATAAAACTGATTAAAATAGTCTACCATGTAACAGTCTCAGTTTTCTGATATGTGTAATATATTTGGGTGTAGGGTAGGTGGTACTATGGTTTTGAGACTATCGTTAAGTCCTAAGATCTCTTGACATATCAGTAACTGTGAATTTGTCACCATTTGTTTTATTATTCTCTGTGTACATTTTGAAAATATTACCTAGCAAGATAACATCTTAAAATTACATTGAAATCTACATTTTCTCCCTCAGAACTTCAATCAGGATTAATTGATTAGTCAAAATATGAATTCTTAAGTATATTTTGTACAAATGTTCACTAATAAATCAATAAACTTTCTTTTTAGGACAAATTCAAAATCCAGATTTGAGAAGTGAGTCATATAATAATTCATATTGATGAATACTGTTAAACTACTTTTAAAATTTTAGAGGGTAAAGTAAAACTTCATTCTAGTATATACTGTTGTTTTCATACCACTCCACCTTTAATCAATTTCTTAAAGTATATGTATGTTCTTTCCCTATTTTCTAAACCCTCTTCTTATTACTATCTTCTTTTGTCTCTCCCCCCCCTCATATAATGAAGGGAAAGCATTATTTATCTAATTTATTTTGAGAGAATAACATTCAGGCTACTTACATTTTTGTTGTTAGTATAATAGCTGTAGTGAAGAGTAGGTGAGCTGATGAATTTAATTTTTCAGCTAACTAAACATGTACATATTAAATTCTCTAACTGTCATAAATATAATCAGGCCTTTAATTAGAAAATGAAGGAAACGTAATTCTAAGCATTATGAAGATATATTGAGCTTCTGGTGGTTAACACATGTAGAGAGATGAGGTAACTCAACCAGAATGCCATACTCTAGCTCTATTCTGAATAGAACTTTTGCAAATCTATTATCTGAGCATATCAGGGAGCCACTGGAAATAAAAGGGTATGCCTTTTTAAGGTAGGTCATAGCATCATCTTCAAGTCTAGAGCATACCAGCCCCTCCTTTAAATAAGTAGTTAGACTGTTGGATATCACAACATGTGTTTTTAAATATAGAGGAAAATCTAGTCTTTAAAAGACATTTGTTTCATTTGTTGCATATTTATTTGCAACTCTGAAAATATTAAAGGGGAGACAGACAAAGGCATTAGTAAAAGCTGAACTATTCATTTTGGAATGTGATTCTTAAGGAGTGATTTTGCAAGAATTCCACCAATGTCTGGATCCCTCCACATAAATATCATTTTTTTCGCTCAGGAAACCATTGACTTAGCAAAACATCATGCTGAAGACAGGGACTGTAGGGCTGTATGAGGCACAGTTCCTGCCTTCAAGATGTTTATAGTTTAGTGGAGGCAAAAGAAACACAATGGAGGAACAGGACAATGTGATTAATACTCTTCCCTCATTGTAGAGCAGGGGCAAGGAACTCAGGCTTAGGGAGCTGTGAAGATTGCTTCAAAAAAGTAATTTCACCTTGCTCAACACCTTGTGTTGTGTTTTTCTGTTTTCTGTTTTTTTTTTTTTTTAAGAATTGTATAAGTAATTCAAAGTGATATACCTAGATTTATGTCTTATCACAAAATTTTGACATTTTCTGTATATTATTTTTTAATTGTGGATAAACAAATGTACTTTCATGTCCCAGTTTCTTATTACTTGTTTTTACGTATAGGTAACATGTACTTATATATGTATAGATAATGTTTATCTATATGGAAGTATGTATATTTCTGGAATATCCATAATTATGTGAAAAAAGCAAATACCATTATAAACACACTTTGGAAATTTTTTCATCATGCCTTTCCAAATACTTCTGTAGCTTTAATGTTGTACCATATCCCCAGTAAAAATTTCATTCATCATATGAATATCTGTTGTTGGCTCACTGGTGTGATTTTCTTTAGTTTATTTTACTCTGCAGTGAATTATCTGAAAACTATGTGAAATGCAGCATCAACTCTATTTTATTTACTCTTTCCTCTCTAAATATCATTGTTGGTGATATTTTTCATTTTGTCCTGGCCAACAAAAGGAATTTCCTTTACCTACCTGGTTTTCTCTTTATATGGGGAAGCCCCTTTGTATTAGCAATCTCTGTTGACTTTTGTGCACCATTCATTGCACCACTGCTTAAGAGCTGGTACAATAACATATTGAAAGAAATCACAAAGGTTCTTTCCCCTTGTGAAAAATGGCTAAGGCTTGAAATAGTGATATAAACTGTATATAATTTATTAAATATCCTTTAGCTTTTGGAATAAGTAACTAGCTCTTCACATTTAATTCCTAATGTAAATATATGAGTAGATTAGAGTCCATTTTTTCCCATAATTTTTATTAAAGCAAATATGTTGATTAAGACTCATGAATCACACATCTGCTTTCCTATATTATGTTTGATGTGATGGGAATGTAAAAAGTGACATAAGACTCTATCCCTGTACTGGTGGATTTAGGGAGTAAAACTTTGAGACAGATTGACATGCAAAAGTTAAATAGCATTATATTAATAAAAAAAGAGAAGGAGGCTAAATTTTGTTATATTATGAAGATTATAAATGTATGTGTTCATTTTTACTTATGAGTATGAATTATATATGTGTGTGCATGTGTATGTAAAATGTAATGAAAACATAAAAAGGAAATATACCCAATAGCTCATTGCATATAGAGCTTTGAGGAAAGGTATTTGAAACAATGCACATGGTTCATTCAATAAATTACTGCGTGGATCTGTAAATTGTATAGGGACACTCCTCCAGTGAGACTCCCAATCAATTATTAATCATTAATTTGCAGTGTTTTGTAGATGCATCAGTGGTTTTGTTCATCCTATTAAAATATCATTTTGACTTTATGGTAAATTAAGAAAAATACAACCAGTTAAATTTGACCAAATTGGCTTCAAATGTATTTTTAAAATATATTGTACACACTTAAAGAAATTCAAATGATGTCAGGTTGTCTCTTGAGTTTTTGTATAAAGCTGCTAGTGGCATATTTTGATTTAAGATGTATTTTCAGTCCTAAAATCCCTGAAGTCCTTCTCTCCTGCAGTGATTGACTTTGTAGTGAAACGTTTAAAGTGGAATTTAAATTTAAAAGGTGCAATTTGAAACACATTTTCTTGTGTCAAGTTTTGACACTGACCTTTTAAAACATGTAAGCAGGGACTTTCCTCTTTAATTATGTTGCTTCTTTTAAATTAAATCTATATTGTAATTCTTTACAAAATAAAGTACATTTTTAGAATAAGATTTATTTTACTTCTCTTAGATTTTAGAAGTGGAAAGTGCATATTTTTTACCACAGAAATTCAGAATGATTTTTGAAACATTTTTCTATCTCTTCATTTAAGTAAGCATTGGAAGAAAAAATGTGTTCTCCAAAAAATGGTTGTATATTATACAAAAATATATCCCTGCATTTCAAGATAAGCTTTATTAAATGGATTTCAATCAAGATTACACTGTAAAGAGTTAGTAGAGAAAAAAAGATATTGATGGGTGGGGCATTTATCAGAAAGGATTAGGGAAACGGACATTCTAGGAATCTTTTTATTAAAGGTGTTTTGTTTCCATTCAAACATAGAAGAACCTCATCAGCAGGCCTTATCATGAGTTAGCATTGCATTCCATTCCTGCATCACCAGAAATTCAGTGAGTACAGATCAGTACCAACCATTCTCAGGTATTTGATTATTTCCTATGCAATCTCTATTTGAAGGCATTTAGATAGAAGAAAGCAGCATCTAGAATTAGACACCTGGATCCAAATCAATGCCTAATATTTACTTGCTGTGGACCTTGGATAGGTCATCTAACATCTTGAAGCCTCAGTTTTTTCATCTCCCTCTATTTTATAGGATGTTGTGAGAGCTGGATGAAATATGGTTTCTGAGGCTTTTATTCATAGTGCTTAAAAATTTTACATTCTTTCTCTAGGTTTCAGTGTACGGACTTGTTATATTAATATTTTAAAATTTAGTTTTTAGGTCAAGTTTAATTACTAGTGTGTCCTAACATAAAAGAGGCTGCACTGTAAGCATTTGCATTTCATTTTTTCCTTTTGTCTGCATGTATCTGTTCTATAAATTTCACTAAGTAAGTAGATGTAGAAAATATTTGTAGGGATAATATAAAGAAAATGAAATAGTAGGGATTTGTGTAACTTGTTTAAGAACATGCATTTTTTCATCCTCCTTAGCTTTTCCCTTCCGATGTTTGTATTCATACCCTGGAAAAATTGACTGGTCAGCAATTGCATTTCTTCAGGACAGTGTGGATTTTTGTTAAAGGGCTTTTGTTGTACTGTTTTGTTTTGTTTTGCTTTTATACAGGGGCATGCATGCTGCTGTATTGTTTGGTTTAATTTTCTGCTATCTCTTCTGCATGGCAAAGAGTGTCTAAAAGACTCTTAATTAGTCTCCCTGCTTCTAACCCTGGCCCCTACAATAGTCTATTTTTAAAACTGTAATCGGAGTAATTCTTGTAAAGTATAATTCAAATTACTTCTCTGTTCAGAAGCCTCCAGTGGCTTCCCATCTCCATGCAAGTTAAAGCCAAAATCTTCAAGACCCTGCATGTCTGATTTCTTCACATCTCTAAAACATCTCTGACCACATTCCTCTCACTCCAACCACACTTGCTGCTGCTGTTCAAAGCCAGGTCCACTTCTTGCTCAGAATCTTTAAATCTGCTCTGCCTTAAGGGGTATTTCTTCCAGTCCCCGTAGCTTCTGGTCAGGTTAGCAGTGAGGACTTCCTGACCACTCTATTTCAAACAGCACCTTCCTCTTAGATCCCAAACAGTCCCAACTTTTCTTCCCTTTTCCTCAATCCCTTTTAGGATATAATATGTAAGTAAGTAAGTATGTATGTGCTGTGTGTGTATAATATTTACCTATTTATTTGCCTTATTTTTCTCTCACCCATTAGAATGTAGGTTGCATGAGTTTGGGAATTTGTGTGTGTGTTTTCTTCCACTGCTATATCCACTATACATATTACAGTGCCTAGCCAAGAGGAGGTACTCGTTAATATCTGTTGTGTTGAACAGGGAAATTATTTAATGTTTCTGAGTCTCATAGCTCTACTTTCCATATCAGCTCAAAGGAAGGCTTTGAGACCCACAAAGTAAGCCTTTGTTTTTTCCCGTAATATGAGACTAGCTGTTGTTAACTGCTAAACACCAGATGATTTCTTTCTGTGATGAAAGAGCAGCCCTTACCCTTTCATGAGAACCCAACAATTCTAATTATCATAATAAATTCTATATATACATATATGTAACCAGATAACCATAGTAACCCTCAGACTTGCTCCACAGAACTGGAAAATCAGGATTTCTTTATTGATAAAGACTTAAGAAAGCATCTATCTAATGCCTCTGTTTCAGACACGCCCACTCTTCCTGGGAGAGTTTGAATTAGAATCTAGAACACCAGGTTCCCAGGGCAATGTTCTTTTCAAAGTATGCGGCTTAATGATCTCAGGAAACCAACCCTGAAGGGATAACATGACTAACAAATAAGCATGACAAGACCTGGAAACCAAAGGATTACTGGCAGGAAAGATTGCAAAATAGAGCCCCAGCAGTGAGATTTATCATCTTTTCTCTTTTCCCTTACAACTGCAGTTCTAAAACTTAATCTTATTGATTTCACTGTAATTATTCCTATTCCTAACCACTCCATCTCCTAACTGGGAAGGGAAGAGTAAATCATTCCTGTTGTCACAGAATGAGACAGAGGTGGCTGAGCTGTTGTCCGCAAAACACAGAACACTGATGAATGTTTTTTTCTTAAGGTCATGTATTCCTTGTTCTCTATTGAGGATATAGGAGCCATTCCTTATAAGGAATGAGCTCTTTTAGAAATTTCCCATCTGTGTACTAAGACCTTCAATGTAAGCTGTGTCTTCTAGGGAAGAAAATCAGTATCAACAGGGCAAAAAGTTTTGATGGGAACTTAAGCCTGGCTATCTGTGCTCCTCTCTTGAAATTATATTTCACTGGTTGAGCAGAGCAGTGGTGCTTTTTCTAGAGCATTTAGATGTGCTCTGATTTAAATGTATTACATGAAGACTCTTTAACTCTCTATATTTAAAAGTATATATATATTATATATATATTCATTCTCTTGGGATCTGATAATGTTTGGGTGGATTGTGTGATTAATTAAGTGCAGATGGCTTTGTGCTTGTATGAGAATTTTACATTGTTAGGGGGGAAATGAACAAAGTAAAAATAGACTCTGTTGCCCTTTTGCTGAGGACAAGTTAAACGATTCATCTTCAGATTGTCTATCCCTGCCATTAATTTGATGAGGGTGTTATGATAGTTTCTTGAATAATTAAGTTCAAGTTGGTTATGAAATCATTTGTTTGGTGAATTTTGCTCAGATAATTTTTGATATGTAAGACTTTTCTCTAGCAAGCTATGATGAATAAATGCCTGTAATTGGGCTTGACCAAAGAGCTCATCTATTTTTGGAAAGTAAATCCCCTAGGAAATTATTTTAAAGGTTTCTGGAAGGGGCGGAGGATAACTATGGGTAGTGGGGCATCTTCTGTTTTGAAGAGAGTAGAGGAGATAACTTCTCATAAACAAGTTCTGAATAAAGCCTGGATGAAGCCACATACAGTGAATATGAAACATGTTCTGTCTTTTAAATGTGCTCCAGAAATGTTAATAGCATCTTGAATTCTCATAAAACCAATGATCAGAATGATTAAGAGAGTAAAACAGTTCTAATAGATCAAGATTTAGCATTTCAGATAATACTTTTGGACTTTTTTCAGTTAAACATTTTAGATAGCTTAATGATAGGAAAATCTTTTTGCTATTTAAAAAAAAATCACAAAATACAGAGAAAAGAGAGAAACTAATATAAGCACTTTTATAACAGGTCCAAAGTTGCAAAAGAAATAATAAATTAAAATATATTTTTTTGTTGAGAGGATGTCTCCATGCACAAAAAGCTTCAGAAGAGTTGTGAGTCACTAGTTTATCTTTGTTTTCACGCTTTTGACACAGGCATTAAAGAAAGGGAAAACAGTTCTTTTTGTACCCTCTAGGAATATGTAAAAAAGTGACATACTAATCTGAAGGGATAGTGTATTTGACCAGTATTTGCCTATGAAGAACCATAGGGGCAGCAACGTGTGAAAGGTGATAAATCATATTACAATGGATTTAAAAATAGTAATATATTATTCTGATGAGAAACTGAGCATACTACAGTAGGGAAAAAAAACTTAAGTAAACAACAGTAGCTATTTTTTAAGGAATAAAGACATTCTGAGAATAACCAACATACCAACACATCTCATATAAAATGACTACCAGAATATAAAATATACAGTTCACCTAGGGGCAAATGGGTTGGGGAGGTAGTGACACATTTTAATATGCATGTGAACATTTTGTTTTAAATGTGATCTGTTGATTATTTGGCATATTTGCAAAAACACAGTAGACTATACTGATTTACTGGAGATGACACATGGGGAAAATTCGCAATTTATCGAAAGGACCTACAGGGAAGAAAACTTGGGGGGTTGTTACTGAGTTTTACAGAGTATTTTAAGCATGAGCTCCTACTGCTGCACTCCTCACAACTGAGTGTTTTTCTATGCCTCATTTCAAACTATTGGACCAGTGGCTTAACTTCTAATATTATAGCATCATCATCACAATATAGCACATTTCTTAAGTGCTTATCACAAGCCAAGCCCTTGTTCTAAGGACCTATGAATTGTCAGAATGACTTTGTGAGATAGGTACTGTTATTTAACCCATTTTACAGATGAGGAAACTGAGGCTTACAGAGATTAAGTGACTTGACTTGGGGCCTTGTAGCTAATAAAGACAGTGCTGGATTCAAATTTAGGTCAGCCTTTACCACCCTGTCTACATGCCCTCTGCATATACATTCTCTGCCAAGTGCTGGTCCAGAATAAGAGTTTCATCCATTTCCTTGTATTTGAGGGCTTCAAGAAGAACTGATATCATGCAGAGGAAAGAGGTCGGCCCCCTTCACATATCAGAGGAAAAAGGGATGTGCAGTTTCAGTGTCAATTTAGGATACGTGGTTGTCTCTCGCTTGGCACCCTGTCCAGAAAATATAAATGTGGCTAAACCGGCTCTGAGAAAAAATGAGGGACTGCGGCCTTTTCAGGGTCTCACTCAGATGCTGGACCAAGGTTGCCTTGTCCACTCAAGGTTTCCCACGGCTTGGAGTGGCCTGAAATAGACATAAGGGACATTCCTCTGCTGCAAATGCACTTGTCGTCCTAAACTCAAAGAGATACCTTTGCTCCTTCATGGATTTCCTTCATAATCTCCAGTGACAAATGGCCTGCATTCACGGAGGCCCAGTATTTCCTTGCACTGGTGCTGTGCCCATATAGGAATTGCCAGCATTTGAAACTTTTAATTTAAACCCAAACCCATCCTTCTGCATACAATTGTATTGTGTCTAGGAATATTCAGTTGAGAATGGCTTCTGCATACTGATGTAACCAGAATAGAAACAGTGGGAAGGATAAAATGTGTATCCCAGAGGCACCATTCAGAACCTTCTGAGCTATGTTCCCTGATGCTCAGTTTTTATTAACGGTTAAATTAAGAGTTAGATAAATTGAGTTAAGCCCCCTCACAGAGCAGCACAGTAACTGGTGAGAGCAAAGGAACAGTATCTTAGATGTTGGGTGATAACATGGATAAAGTTCTTAAAGGGCAGGCTGGGAACCCAAGCATTCCCTTCATCTCCAGCCATGATTAATTACACTCCTTGGTAGTGAGGTCATCGGAGTACCCCACCCCTCACCCCCAACCTAAGCAAATCTATTTTCAAAGAGCACCTGCTTTTGCATTTATTTTCAAGAATCTTCTATTATTTCATTTCACTTTTACTCAAAATAATGAGGAAATTTGAAGCTGTGCCTAATGGAGGGCTGGATGCTGTAAATGTTTTACAGTGCTGGCCAGTGCATGCTAGGTTTGGAATGTCATGCACCACATCCAGAAACATTTTATCATTCTTGTGTTGCATTAAACAGCGACGGCCTGGCCCAGACTAACAGTGGGCTATGTAAAAGGTTAGGTGTTCTGTTTTCATCTTGTGTTTGTGTTATTTTCCAGGCTGATAAATGGTACCATAAGCCTTAAATAGCTACTTTGCATTCCTATGGGGATATTGTGTGCATTTTTATGAATCCATCTTGGTTTACTTATATTGTGATCCCACCTCTTTATATTAAAAAATTATATTTTTCTGTGAGATGTTTCAAGTATGTGGCTTTTAAGCATGAGCGCTTCTTGTGGTCATTGCACAAGGACTGTCCTTCATTACAGAATACAACTGTGGGGTGTATTGGTGAGCAAAGGACAATCTACATGAGGTTTCAGGACCCTGGCGTTATTCTTGGTCTAGCTCCCAGTTTTCTAGAGAACCCATTTAACCTTAAATCTTCCAGAGGTAACAGAAGCCTTTGGAAATCATGCGAAGAATTCATTCCCTTTTAAAAGCAACAGGATCCTTTCCATGCATTATCTTTCTCTTCATTTGCAGAGTTTCGCATTTTATATTTGAGTAAGAAAAAGAGAGAAAAGCGAGCATTACATAGCAAAGATAAAAGCCTTAGAGCTTGGATGTAGTAGCAGATGACAATATAGGCATTATTAAAAATGAAATGAGCTTTGGACTGATATTAATATAGCAAAGAGTTTGGTTACAGTGTGTGATATTTATAAGAAATTAAAACGTGAAGATTGTCGCATGCAAGCTTTTTTGGCACACGTTTGTTTCCTGGATTTGATAACATGGTTCACCTAACTTTCAGCTGGTGAAAATACAGAGGCATGACTGAATATTCTGATTTATCTCTTTTTGTTGTTATTGCTGTCTTCTTATCCCGTTCACTCTGGTGCTCCTGTCCTTTGGTATTTTTCATAGCCTGACATGCAGCTGTAATGGTTCTATTAGCTGCTGCAGATGTGCTGAGGTTGCTTTTTGAAGCGCGCATGTCGTCACCGGCACATTTTTGCAGTTCCTTATTAGTACGTGCCCTTTACTGACTCTGCAGGAGCCATCACCTAGAATTAAACATTTTCTGCTAGACCTGTCCGTACTCTGTGCAAAATGATTGCAGTCCATTATGCTACCTTCTTGCTGACAACCAGATACTGCTGAGATTACAATAAAGTCCCTGCAAATTTAAATAGGATGCTTCCTGGGTGTACAGGGGGGGGGGGTGCTTTGATAACCATTTGACGAAATGCTTTTCAGAGAACAGAATGTGATAGAGGTTCCTTGAAACTGTATTATGGAAACTCCTGGTTCTTATTAGATTGGTAACATCAGGAGCTAGAATCTTGGTGTTTAGAGTAGCTGAAAATCTGACATTCTCAAATGCTCTCAGAACGGGACAGGTTAACTCAGAACAGGTCTGAGAATGCTGCCTCTGCAGAATGAAGAACACCCAACCAAAAATGAGAATTTCCAATGTCTCTAATTTTAGCGTTACCATTTACATCTCACTCCAAAAGTGCATTTTTCTCCTTTTGCTCAGCGAAAGCAGTTTCCTTTTATTGTTCAGCAAATTTGGAGTAAGGAACCCAGAATCTCAAGAGGCCAGTAAGTTAGGAGGATTTGGAGAAATACCAGTCATAGCAAAGGCAGACTCCTTCCTGACAGCTGTCTGTCTGATAGTGTGTAATTAAAATGAGGTTTCTTTTTTCATCTTCCCTTACATACATGCTTCCTCCTCTACCATCTGGGAAATATTTCTTGTTTAGCTCTTCTTTGTGATAGCTTCAGACGTCTTCATTATCTTTTCTTTAAGTCATTGCTCACCAGGTGAGACCTGTGTGTGTTTTTCCCGCATCCCAAAGAGCAGACAAGATGACACTCCATGCTCTGAAATCTGACTTGGCGCTCTCTTGAGAAACTTCAGGTTTGCAGTTGTGCTATTTTGCTGAGAGGACAGTTAAGGCAATTTAAAGCCTTTTTTTCCTTGACTTGCAGTTCAAATAGGAAGCTCCCCAAATCTTCACAAACAGTTCACAGAGATATATGCTAAAAGTTACTGTAAAACAAAGTAGTGAGCTATTATCTTGCCTTGGGGGAGGGGCCTACTCCAAAGAGGATGGGGTATTTGAGCATGACCAGGAGTGAAGAGTAAGATTTTATTAGGCAGAGAAGGAGAAAAGAACACAAACACAGGGTTCCGCATAGAACACTAGGTAATGTCACCAACACAGAGCATGAGGATGGTTTTGAACCATGAGTATTCTGTTGTAGTTGAGGAAGCAGAAGCCCAGGGCAGAATATTACTGCATAGGGAAACATACAAGGATGACAGGTAGCATGCAGCTAGCAGAATACCATGAAAGGTATTTTGAATTTTGAAAGGTATATTTGAATTTCCCCGTAGGAAGTGGGAAGTCATCAACAGTTTATAAAGAGTTGTATTATAGGGAGATAATTTGAGATTTATATTATAGGAAGATCATTCCGGTAGCAAATAGACTGAGACGACAAGAGTCAGTGGCAAAGGGACTGGAGTAGTGTCTAGGAGACAGATGATAAGTAACCCAGCAAATCAAGTGGCAGTGGTAAAGGAAGGGCAGGGAAAGACACACAAGGCATGTATAAAGATGAATGGTTAGAGCTTGGTGAATAGATGTGGATAGGTTGTGTTCACGATGGTGAGGACATGAAGATTATTTTGTGATGGCAGTGCTAATAACTGAGATGAAGGGGACCACATAGGACACTAGGTAATGTCACCATTGTATTACTTTTGCTCTCTACTGCTTCAGCCTTGTTGACTCGTGTCTTGGTTAACGGACAAGGCATGTTACGTGATTCATCTTTCAGTGTTGACTTTGAGAATCTCTGACATGAACCAAAAGATTATCAATGATAGCATGGTTTGGTGTAACATAGTACCATTTCTAATTTGTACTTTACAGAATGTTTTTATATAACTAAACTTTCATTTTGTTTCTTTTCAGCTGTTAGTTCTCTTCCCTTAGTGTACTGCCCGTGAACCTTTAGGAATCCTAAGACAGATCAATGCCACATTAAAATTTAAGAAACTACTTCATCAAAACCACATGCTTCATTTCCTGAGGATTGTCAGCAAGCCAAGGAAAAGAAAACATGTCAGCTGTGTATTGTTATTGGTACTTCTTGCTTAACTGCTGCTTTGCCATTATGGTGGTCCTAAGTAGCTGCTTCTCTGTAAAAGCACAAAGATTGCATGCGGCCAAGACAAGGAAAGAGCCAAAACTTCATTAGGGAGTTTTGAGAAAGAGCTACAGTGGTTTAAGTGCTTAAGCCCTTGGATAATTTTGAACATATCAGAAGATATTAATATGCTTTTGTATGGCTATTTTTTTCCCTTTTTAAAAAATTCTAAAATGGCAGGTCAGACTAGGCCAAGCATTGACTGGCTTTTTAGATTAATGTTTAATAAGATGGAGTAGCTGCCAGTACCTTAAAAGAGTTGAGCACATGACTTGGATAAATGAAGAATTTTTTTTTTTTGCAAATTTGGCTTTTGGTTTGTATCTGGCTGGAAAAGCTGTTCTTTTCTTCCCTCTTCCATCCTTTCTTCTTTCCAGCTTCTCTCCCGGCTTTTTCCCTTCCTCCTTTCCTTCCTTCCCTTCAACCATTAGTGCTGCATTCTTCTCATTATTCGTGCCCCAAAGAAGGCTTCTCTCTTAGCTGACCGTTCTTTAAAACCTAATGGCAAATCTTAAGACCTCTTCCATTTGATAACCTCAGTAAAACCAGGGCAGCACTATAATATATTTATTTATTTATTTCAAGGACCTGTACTAAGTTTAGAATCATAAATATTCTTTGTGGATTTTGTGGAAGGGAAGCACAACTGACAGAAAGTCAGTGTATCGTGTCTCGTGGTTAGGATTCTCTGGGACAAAGATAATATACGTAAATAAAATAAATGCACTGGACATTGAGAGAAACTTGGAACAGAGCCTCATAGAAGTAAACATACGCTTTTAAAAAATGCATCACAGAAATACAGTTTGTCAATAATCCATCATTAGTGCAACTGAGCCTCTAGCATATCTAGCATATTAAAAGCCATTCTGGGGCTTTTTCCCGTCATTCTCCACTTTAGGCGATATTGACTTGTAGCATCACGTCGGAAATAAGAACCAGAAAGTTTCTTTTTTTGGACCTGTACCCAGAAAAGGATACATCCCATATGAGAACATCTAGGGATTTCTAAATCACCAAATGTTGCAGTCCATGACACTTAGAAGAGGCTGTCATCTGCAAATTCTTAGAGATACTGTTATTTGGCTATTGATTATTCTCAAGAAATTTTAATTTTCAACTTAACTTCCCAGTGCTACTCTAGATTATATGTCCCACCTCTAATTGTCAATTTGTATATAAATGATGTAAATGCATTTCTATTTTAGGATTAGAAAGATAAAAATGCAAAGAAAATCCATATATCCAACCCAAGTAAAGTCATAGCTAAACTTCATTTATATGTTTATTGGTTTTTAGCATATACCTTACCTCCTTGGAGAAAGTCTGAAAAGCAGTTTCCACACTCACTATGTAGTTCTTCTTTTGTGCCCACCAGTATTTTGTTTTATGTACTTTCGTTTGAAATCTAAGGCAATTGAGGTTCATGTAGGTTAAATAACTTTTTCTAGAATTCACAGGTAGTGCTACCCATGGTTGTAGAATTGGGGCACAAACCCAAATCTGTAAAGACCAGAGTACTCATTTTTTCAAGAAGTACAAAATTATGCATTCATGACTGTCAGGGTATTTTTTAAAGAATAGTTTTAGGAATGGTAACTACAGAAAGAATGGTCACTGGACATGTATCTGGGTGTCATCTACTCAGAAATAAAAAATGAAAGGATAATTAAAGTGGATGGATATTTGTATCTTGAGGCATAAAATATTCAATGTATATCTGTTAAATTTTTAAAGTTAAAACGTTATCACTTACATTATCCTCACAAGGCCATCAATCTCTACAGGCATCCATGCATCTAGTGCATATTCGCTGTTTGCAGATCAGTACAGATGTACCCTGCAGGAGAAGACTGTGTGACAGAATTTGTATTCTGAAGAAGCCTGCATTCTAGCGTGTGTATAGATATCAGTTCTGGAAAGTTCTTGGAGGAGGTGTTCAGCATCAAGTTGTTGAAGGAACAACCCATGCACATTTTTGCGAAGCAGTAGTGCCCCCTTGTTAAGCATGGTTAAGAATGCAAGCTTTGGCGTTAAACCGCTGGTGTGTGAAGTCCAGCCCCATCTCTTATTAGTTCTTCATCCCTGAGAGTTCCTTAATCAACCTCTGCTTCCATTGTTTCATGTGTAAAATGAGAATAGCCAATACAGCCTATTTCATATGACTGTTTGGCAAAACACTTACTTATGTAGCACTTTCTGTGTGCTGGGCAGGGACCTAAGCACTTTCCAAATAGTAAATTATTGAATTCTCAGCAGCACTAGGTAGGTACTATTATTGTTAGTATTGAGAGAATAAAAGGAGTTGATGTGTATAAAGTATTTAGAACAAAGCCTGGCACATAGTAAGTACGTACTCAGTAGATGCAACTTAATAAATATCATCCTTAGCAAAGAAGCAGGAAAATATATTGGAAGCAGGGACGTATCATTTTGCAAATCTGTAGAGTGAGAGCAAATACATGATACATGCTTGCTGAAGCCACAGTCGTAAACTTGGTTTTGGTAACCAATGAAGAGAAGCTCTCCAGTGGAATATGGCACAATGAACTTCTTTTCACTGTCAATATATGATATATGCCCAGCTGTTCACATTTTAGTGGCTTAAAAGTATTGCCAATTATCTCATTAATAGTCTTCTCTTTAGTTGAGTAGGCAGTCTGCATGTGAGGATATATGTATTCACCATACAGTCTTATTTCAGTGATATGAAAAAATGTAATGAAAAAATGTGGTTCATAATTATAAACACACCTGTTGTTTTCTAAATTGACTCTTGTAGGGAAAAAAAAATAAAGCTGGTGACCACGGTCCAAGAGCATATTTTTCTGGTTAGAGTGACTCTCCTTGCAAGTTGTTACTTACTGTTCTCTGTTCTCAGTATAGACATTCACTATCATGCTTGTGTAAAACTGTGTATGCCCAGACGTTTTCTGGTTTTTTGGATTCTGGACTGTGTAACTTTCCCTGGACCCTGAGTTGTCGTCCTCGTTGTTGTTTTTAACCATAGATATTAGTAGTAACATTTAATCAGTACATTTCTTACTCGTTCATAATAGTCATTTGACTATGTTTTCAAAAGGCTTCCAATGTTCCCTAAGCCTTGTGAGCACTTTCTGAATGTGGCGTGTTTTTCTTTGAATAAATTAACCTGGACATGAAGGTTGATTCTTGAATTTAATCCAGATTCTAGCTCATGTGCAGATGCCCATGTGTCTGCACTTTGTTTGTTGCTTTATCTTTTTGAACTGGAGCAGTCCATCAAGATACCATTCTGTTCTGTGTTTAGTTCCGGAGTGGAGAGATGTTTTGAGGAACTGATACTGGGGTTTGTGTGTGATAAAACAGAGAAAGGGCTCTACCCAGGGAACCACAATATAAGCAGAAAGCATGAATGGTTCTAGTTATATATAATCCAACACTTCATTTCACAAGCATAAATTAAATATTATATATAAATGAAATACATACAAATCCATAAATATGGAAAACTGTCCGTTTATTTTCCTAGTGACCAAACAGGTAAAAGCCATGTGTATACAATAAATGAGAAAGCAAATGATATGGATTAGCAGAGAGGAAGTTGAGGGCAGTTTTAGAAATTTCCCAAATTGTAAGCAAACCTGGAAAGTAAAATCTCTGTTAATAAATCACATTTTGCACTTCAGAAGCAAAGTGGTTGGTGGAATAGGGTATCGATATATCAGTATTGGAAGCAACAGCCAGAGTCCACAGATACAGCTCTATTTCTTGAAGCAATTGTCAGCAGTAACTAATTGATGTCCATAAAGTACTTCTGCAAATGCCAACTGTTAAAAAATATGCTCAGAACTCTCAACAGCAATAAAGGGAAATTCTTTTACCACCAGGTATCTAGATGGAAATTTTATCACATATCACTATTTTAAATACATAAGAATATTACAATGTCACCCATCCTGGCTTTCAATAAACTGGGGGTGGGTGTGCATGGTGCACAGTTTTTAGAAATATGGTTACTAGCATGTAGGAATCTATCATCTTATTGCACACTGTTTGCTCTAAAATAGAAGGGGAATGGAAACACGGTGATGATATATTATCATGTGGACCACTTTATGGCCTGCATTCTTTATGATACAACAGTTGCTCCATTGACACCAAGTTATTTACTGAATAGCTGAGCAAATAGGCCAGTAAATCATAGTTTCATGTCTAGCCAATCAGAATCTGCTCTCGTTTTCTGGAGTGCTAATTTTTTAAACTTACTTATTCTGCTTCCTTTCATTTTTCTTTTTATCAGTCTCTATTTTATAGTAATCTTTTCTTTAATAGACTCTAATCTTGAGACATTTAAAAATGCACCACATGTCAAATCCAATTCAACTGAGATACCTAAATGCATGTTATTTAAATTAAATATGAATGCTTTGAAAAGTGTATACTTATATCGTAATTGCTTAAAACTGCATTTCCACATTATGTGCGTTGTAGATTTGAATCTTGTCAATGTATGCAAGAACCAAAGTTAGGTTTTAAAAAAAAACAGAAAATAAATTATTCAAATCACATACGTCTATACATCTGATAGTGTAATTAGCAATCAAAAGTACTACATATGGTGATGTAATAGAGACATTATGATTTTGAACATCCTGCTGTTGATGGATTTAGGTACCACATTTTGCACATTTTCTATTTCATTATTTTGGACTAAAAAAAAGATAAAAATAAAATAACATGTTTTCTTTATTTTAGTTCCTTTTTTAATCATCCTTCACGCTTCTTTTGCTTTCCTTCCGTGTCTGGCTCTCATTTCCCCAGTTTAGATAGGACTTGTTTTTCTTCATTTATCTTTACTCTTTCCTGCTCTGTAGTGCTAACACTAATAATAACAATAGAAATCTTGGATCTAAATCTGGAGGATTTCAGAGGTCATTGAGGTTACTTCTCTGCTTTCAGTTAGCTTTCTAACTATTCCAGAATAAGAATTATTCATGCTCTTCTCAATATCACCACAAATTTCTTGCACTTCTCAAATTATCTTTGACATTATTTTTCTAAAAGTTTTATGTATCCTAAAACTGATTGCTCTAGCTAAAATATTACCTCTCTAATTCTTATTTCCTCATAAGGCTTACATGTTTTCACTACTGTCTTCTACTTCAACTCATTTCACTCTCTTTTTTTCCTCTCTACTAGCCTGTTGGACTTATCTCTGTTAGATATCCTGAAAGTCTAATCACTTTTAGTAGAGTGAGAGCACTTCATCAAAATAATTTTTCTGAAAGTATGTATGTATACTCACGCATCTCACTATTTAGCCATTTCCCACAAGTGGCCTTATCTTAGTGCTTATGCTTTTCTACACTCTGCTGTGCACTGCTGGGTAGCTCTCTCCTGCGTCCATCCTGTTATCTGTGATATTTCAACTTCCTCTCCAACTGACCAGATTTTATCCCTCATAAGTTTCATCCATTTATGCCTGGGCAATTAAAAAGACAAATACAATCATAACCGCAATTTATTCGTATGCTCTTTGCCACCATCTTGAGAACTGCTCTAGAAATGACAAAGGGTATGAACTTGATTAACTACGGAGCTGGGTTCACATCTTGATCATGGTGTTAAGTAGGAATGGGACAAAAAACATTTGTAAAATGAGTGTAAAAACTATCCATAGGTTAATGAAAGTTTTAACCTGAATGAGACAACATTTGTAAAGTTCTTGGCACAAGTTCCTAGCACAATGATGGGATCATGAATATACGTATGCCAACAAATTAAAAAAAATTTTTTTTCTTCCATCATTTAAGTATTTGGTGAAACTATTCTTAATTGATTCATTAAAACAGAAACAGAACCGAAAACAAACAAAAAAGGAAGACAGGCCCCTACTTATTCTGCACATCCTCCCTTCCCCCATTGGGTGATTGCAAATGAGGAAGAGATGCGTTAGCTACAGTTCACCCAGCAAAGGGTCGGTGGTGGAAGGCCTGTTTCCCTTCCTAGCTATGGAAACAAAGTCACAATTATAAAATGGACATGAGCCACCTACTCATAGGGTTATTTTTGATGTGGATACAGCCATCAATAAAACTTCCTCGTCATGCTCTGCTAGGCAAGTGTTCTTTCTGCTAATAGGTTTTGTCCCTAAAATTAAAGTTGTTATTGATGGTTCATATTTCAGATGTCTTATAATTTTCATGAATCTGTATTTTTAATGCATGCCCCTTCATTGAGGTCTAGCCACATATGAATCAGTACTTAAGTGGTTTTGTCATTTTAGTAAACCCTCTAAAGTGGCACTTTACAAAAGCACAGTAACTCACACATGACTAAATGGGGTTTGTTAAATTTCTTTTGCAAAAAGTACAAATTTATTCACATCTAGAAGTGAGCTCAGCATCACAAGCTGAGACAGAATTGTGAGCTTTTTCTTGCTGTGGGTGAATGAAACTGGGTTTTAACTAGAAAACATACAACCTATAATAACATAAAAGTAGATTCTGCGACTCCACTATTGAAGAATTTTATCTCACTTATCTATCACATGCACAGGAATGGTGTCTAAATTTTAGGCTCCTGAAGAGTTTTTTTTTTTTTTTTCTTTTTACTGTCTTTTATGCTCTTGGATATATTCTGTGAACCCTAAAATTACTTGCGAGCATTGACCAATTCTTGCTTAATGTGATACTGTATTAACCGATAGCAATGAAAACTGTTGCTCTTTCATTGATCAGTGTTTAAACTGGGATTAGAAAGCTCTAATGATTCATAGTCACAAGCCTGGGTTTCTGAATCAGACCTTATTATCCACCTCCAACTAATGCCACTAGCTCATCTAGTGCTTATCTCAGAACATTGTTGCTAGAGTAAATAAAAGTATACATTTACCTCAGTGTGGGTGTGTGTGTGTGTGTGTGTGTGTGGTGTGTGGTGTGTGTGTGTATGTATATGGTGTGTGTGTGTGCTTAAAGAAATTTCTAGCTATTCTTTCATTAATTTAAATCAAGAAAAATCAAGAAACATTGATGGGTCTTCCATGTGCCATGCATTGTCACGTCATGGATATGGAGATGGAAATAAGGACACAGTCCTTGTCCAGCAGGCTGTCCCTGTCTAGTGAGTAAGACAGATAAGTATATTAACTATCAGCTAATGTGATTAACACAATAATAGAAGAGTAGATTTAGTGCAGTAGAACAGTGCGGAGGGTCAAAATTCTCCATCTAAGTCAAAGAAGGCAGGCTCTTTGCATTTCTACTGAAATATCTCTGCAGCCGAAGGTTGGAGCTTGTTTGGCATCCAGTGTGGAGTGAGATTCTTCGCTGACTTCAAGAAAGAACAGTCTGCATTTGTGAGGGTATTTACTGGACCTTGAGGACAGCAGTGTTCAAGTGCTCAAAGGTATATCTGGAGTGAGTGTGTGTGGGTGTGTGTGCATGTGTATATTCACACATATACATCTACATACAGATGTTATATTACTCTCCTGGTGCTGCTGTAACAATTACCTGAGCTGAGTGTCTTAAAACATCCTGAATTTATTATCTTGCAATTCTGGAGGTCAGAAGTCTGAAATGGGTCTCAGTGGGCTAAATCAAGGCGCCAACAGGGTTGCATTCCGTTCTGGAGGCTCTCGGGGAGGATCTGTTTTTGCCTTTTCCAGCTGTTAGAGCCTGGCTGAATTTCTTGGCTCATAGCCCCTTCTTCCATCTTCCAAGTCAGCAATGACCAGGAGAGGAATTCTCACATCACATCACCCTAGCACTGACTTCTGCCTCCTTTATCCACATTAAACTACAGTGTGATTACATGGGCCCACTTGGATCATCCAGGATAATTTATCTTATTGTCAGCTGATTGGCAACCATAATTCCACCTCCAACCTTAATGTCACCCCCCACCACTGCCAGGTGACATGACATATTCATGGATTCCAGGGATTAGGATGTGGACATCTTTAAGGGGGGGGGGGGCTTTATTTTGATACCACAGAAGTGTATATTTTTTCCAGTTAAGAATTGGATATCAGGGAGAAAATGTAAAGAGAAATAAGCAATAAACTGAAAGTCTCGTTCCATCTGCCCAGTGGAGAGAGGACCAGGACTGAATCTCTTGTTTAAAAATTTCCCTGTTTCGTAGACAGTGTGCCATATTGAGACAAAAACTATGCAGGTAAACAAATGAAAAGTATCATATAAATGCCATATAAAAAAGGAAGGAGTTCATATTCTGCATATTTTTTGTGAAGGAAAGATGCAGAATATGATCTCCATGAAATAAGAGCAGGTGCATTTTGATGATTGGTCCCCAAATCCTGGGCAGATAAAAGAACATTGTTACAAACTTGAGAGCTTATTCAAAATTGAGATCTAGCCAGCATCTAAAAAAATTACCATTTTCTTTTATATTTCTTTCATGTTCAGTGAAATTGTGAATTCTTTAATACTAATAAACTAACACTACATTATACCACTCACTACGTGTCAAGCACTCTTCAAGCTGCTGTATGTATATTAACTGTTTATTTATCACCAGGACTGTCTTCTTGGGCATCAATCTATTCGGTCACACAGGCCCCCCCCCCCGAGAAACCCCTCCCCACCCTCACGCCTACCCCCACCCTTGGTGTAATACTTTGCTATTACTCTCTTGAAATTGTTGATCTTTTTTTTTTTTAGTTGTTGATCATTTTTTAATGAGGGACCCGTCATGTGCATTTGACTCTAGGCCCTATAAACTATGTGGTTGGTTGTTCTCATCACACCAAAGCTACACACTAGATAAAATCATTACCAACATTTTGTAGAGGAGAAACTGAGATAGAGAAGGTTAGCTTGCCAAGGTCACATTGATGGCCTGCAGGAGAGCCAGGACTTGAACCTGAGGAGAGTGATCTCTGAACCACACCCGTCTCCTGCTTCTTTGAAGGCAGAAGTAATGTGTCCTTCCCACTATCTGCTACGTGGTTTACTTTTGTGAAGTGCTTGTTGAACTAAATTATATTTGATGGTCTTTGGTAAAAATATTAATTTCATTTTCAACTAATAGAGATGAAAGGAAAAGAAAAAATCCTGTATCTTTTCCAAGACATTTGTTCAAACAGACCAAAACTGGCTTTTTTTCCCTTCACATAATCACATGTCTAAGGATATTCCCTTGTTCAAAAGTCCATTATTTATTAGTTACACTTATATAGCAAAATATTCCGGAGAGATCTGATAAAACTGTACAAAGCAATATTTTACCACTGTCCTAATTTATTCTTAAAAAAACTTAAATTTTAGAAACAATGGTTTTATATAAATCCATTGATACAGTTAGTCTAAGAAGCATAATTTCATGTATATTCAGTAGCATGAGAAATAGAAAAGCCACATATAATAATAAGCCATTGGGGTGGGCAGAGCAGTTGAGAGGGTTTGTTGGTTGTTAGGCTTCAAATCAATTTAATATGCATTTTCCAGGGTTTGCTATGTGCTAATGCTAGGCTGTATGAGGGAAATTTTAGTAATAATTGTGTTAATAATAATAATAAAAAGTCATCCTCAGGGAGCCTAGAGTCCCAGCGGGCTATGAGATCCAATCATATGGAGGTCTCATCAGAAAGAATCTATGGCAAAGGCTGGAAGAGATGGCATAGTAAGATCCTGAGGCCAGCACTTGGAAATTTTAATGTTTAGTCTACCGATTGATAACATGTGTAACTTTGGGCAGCTCAGAGTCCAGATACATTCAGTATCTCCATTTTACCATCTGTAGAGCAGCACTAATAATGTCTTTTGTATCTGCTTCACAAGGTGATGTAAGTACTGAATGGATCCATGAATGTGAGTGCATCTTAAATTTTATTTTCAATGAAGGAGGAGGGAGATATTAAACTAAGGTGTTTTTTCTTGCACTAAGTAGAGTTCCAAGTGAGACATAGACAGTAAATCACAAAGTATAAAAAAAGAAGCCTTATTTCACATTAAGTACAGCTACATTACTTTCATCTCTATTTTACCACTTTACACAATCCATATTCACTTGACTCAGATAGTTATTAGATCAAAACAAAAAGACTGAAGATGTTAGCAGTGCTAATTTACTCTAATCCTTAATTCACAGTCTTATATTTAAAATTCATATTTGGTTGAGTCAATTAATAGAAAAGGCAAAACAGGAAGCTAACTTGATTCATTTAATCATTTTATTGGGCATTTATTATTTACAGGGTGTTAGAAGTAATGTAGAGATGAATAAGATAAATAAGATGTAGTCTGTGCCTTTATGGAAAGCGTGGTTTATTAGTGGTATCAGGGATAAAATACGTGCATACAGGCCCAGATGTATGAGTTCTATATAGAATGGCTGTGAAGATTCGCAGGAGGAAATGAGCATATGAAATAGAAAACTATATAACTAACAATCTGGATTTTTATATATACTATATATATTTTTTTTGTATAAGAAAAAATAGTTTAAAATCAAGCAGTGTGGAAGAAGTAAGAAGTGTAGGGGAAGCTATTATCATTTGATTGAAAACCCCTGTTATTTTATAAGGAATAACCAAAGCTGCCCGGGAGATTCTGTGTGTTGATGAATTCTTTCATAGCAGCCTTTACTGTGGTTTATGAAAATTTAAATTTCTCTCCTGAAAGTTTTACCGTGAGGAGTAATAGTTTTGAAAACATGATTAGTAGATCTAGGAATAAAATAGTATTGTAATAAAACCTGTAGCCTGCGGGTTATGATAATGGGAAAAAAATGTCTGGCTCTAGCTGGTCCAGATCATTTCAAGATGGTATTACAGTATCTGCAGGTTTCAAACACTAGGAGTAAAATCCCCTGAAGAATACACCCATTTACATTATTGTGAGCTTGAATGACTGTCAAAATCACTCACTGTTGAACTTCACTAACTGAGCTGGTGAAGAGTTCATTACAGCTGACTCACTTTGAACCAAACAGGCTGGCACTAGTAGGGCATTCTGGGTCCCTCCTTGAGACACAAATAAAACATTTCACGACGAGAAGCTAGCTTTTGGCTGTCAGTATTTTCAAAAATAAAGTAGCAAGTGACAGACACACCAAGTCTAAACCAAGAATGGTTTGGTTTGAAATATAAGCACCACATTTATTTATTTATTGTTTTAATGTTGACTCCGCAATTGTGTGGTAAGTAGTCTAACGAGGATTTCAGGAACAAACATGCCCCAAAGCACTGGATTAGACCTGGGCAGAAATTATTAAAATTACTTGGGGCCAAGGCTTTGTTCCTGCTGGCCACCTGCAGTGTGTAGTAATGCCCTTTTAACATTCTATCAAGGGCCCTGCCTGGACTGTGTGACTTGACATTGGACACTACCAAGAGGAGACAAGCATGCAGAGAGAGAGTGATTAATATAAGCCCTCTACAACTAGCCAGAGGCTTAAGGAATTCTTTTCTGCAGCATTCCAGAGATAATTACCCACCATTTTATCTAGCAAAATGTTGTCGTTAAAAAAATACGGCAAACCGTGACATGCAAGAGGGTGGCGTTACACAAGGAAGGAAATGGACAACAAAATGGAAAATGGAGGCTAAAAAAAGAAAAATGTGAGTCGGTAGAGACTTTATGAGAAGCTGGGGTTCATCTTACCTATATACATCAGATTTTCACATTGATAAACTCAGAGGTTTTACACAGTTTCTCCTTTACAGTCTGACAAACTTGCATGGCTTCCCCGAAAAGGTGCTGTTTTATAAGTTGAATCTAATATCCTTGCCAATTGAAAACTCCAGTTTCTCCAGTTTCTATAAATGAATTCTCAGTCTACTGTTAGTGTCTATATAAGTGAAACGAAACAAAGTACATACTTTAAAAAGAATTGACTAGAAATATGTATAACATTATTGTGTTTGAATCCATTACTGTCTTATATGAGATCAATTCCGTTCCAATTTGGCATCCACAATCCACAAGAGCATCTTACGTTCCAAAACATTGCAGCCAAATATCCTCTTCTTCACGCTGGGGCTGGGGGCTAGGGGTGATAATTGACTTCAGTTGTGTTCAGAATGTCTGGGCGCTCCATATGGCCTGTTTTCCATTGGCAAGGTAGTCCTTAGAATCTTAGGGGATTCCACTACATATACATAAGTATTATAAATTAATGTTCTAATATGCTTTGAGGCCCTTGCTGAATGAATGACAGGCAGAATGAAAGGAAAAGAAAAACATATTTTTCGATACACCGTAGGCATGTGGTTCTCCCCAGGCACCGGAATTAGGAGTTAGAAGAGATTCAAGGACTTGATCCTTCCTTTTCTGGAATTAACTCTTGGGAGATATACGGAAATTACGCAGTTTTTTGATACCTTAGCTTTCAGAAGTAGCTGTAATCATTCCAGTCAAACTCCTTACGTCATCTTAACTTATCACCACTTTAAAACATATTTTAAAGGTTTTTGTTTTTCTTTGCAGTTTTAAATAAAAACAGAACAATACATTTAGCCACATGGAAGTGATCCATCAGAAGGCTTATTTGGAAAAAAAAAAAAAGCCCTCATTTTACAAGTGAGTCCCTGGCTTTGGTAGAGCAGCCTAAGTATCCTCTCTTTTTTCTCTCTTTCCTTACTTCCTTCATCCCTCCCCCCGCGCCCCCCCCCCCCCACCCCGGGCCTTCCTTCTTCTTTTCTTTTAATGAATTCAGATTCCTTATCTCCATATGCTCCTGGAACTGTAAAGCACTGTGGATCTTATTTTCTGTTGCAGAACAATGATTTACAGGAAAAATAATTCCACCAAGGATCACCAAGTAAACAAAGTATAGGGTCCAGGATTTCACTCTCAAATCAGGGACCAACAATTCTTGCAAATCAATTCATCATTCACACATTCAGAAATCTAATAGTAATCTATGGACCGTGGGAACAAAGCATAACTGCCTATTTAGAAAAATATTTATTTATTTGTTTTGGGGGGCTGTGTTGGGTTTCATTGCTGCACTCGGGCTTTCTCTAGTTGCAGAGACTGGGGGCTACTCTCCGTTGTCGTGCGTTGGCTTCTCTTGTTGGAGAACACGGGCTCTAGGCATGCAGGCTTCAATAGTTGCAGCACGTAGGCTCAGTAGTTGTGGCACACGGGCTTAGTTGCTCTGCTGCATGTGTGGTCTCCCCAGACCACGGATCGAACCCGTGTCCCCTGCATTTGTAGGTGGATTCTTAACCACTGCGCCACCAGGTAAGTCCCATAACCACCTTTTTCCTTTTCCCTTATTCCATGTTTCTATCCTTCTTTTCTTTTGGGTATTTATTTTCAAGTAACAATGGAACACTAGTGCTAAAAGGCCACCCTGAATTTACAATAATGTATTACCAATTAATAACTTTTATATACATACTACATATATGTGTAGTAATTGCTATATATTATATAGTGTATATAGTTGCTACATATAATATAACCAATTAATTATTAAATATTTTAATGGTAATTATTATTATTCATTAGCAGAGATCAGGTCGTGTAAAGGAAAGAAAAGGGAACTTTTGGTCAAGTTGACTTAAGTTCAAATCCTCACACTTCTTGGACCTCATTTCTTCTTCTGCAAAATGAAGTTAACTGTTCACAGTTTGCGTGGCTATTTGTGGAGTAAAAGCTGCAAAATATGCTAGGTACCTAAAATAGTGTCTGGCTCATGGAAATGCTTAATAAACGGCAGCTAATAGTATTATTTCATATCATGCAAGTTGAGTAATAATTACTAGTTTCCTTGGACCATCCTTGCGGGGGGGAGTGGTCAGAGTAATTTTTATTTCTGCCATAGAAACTGCAATAAGGAAAATGTAACACTTACTCAAGGTCACCCAATAAGTCACTCACTGTCATTAGGACTTAAGGGTTTTCGGCTTCGCTGTCTGATTTCAGTCCATTAGGCCACAAAGTCATCAAAACAAACCAGAAAAGAGCACCATCAAAAAGCAGAAGTAATAAAATCAAAGGATCCTGGAGCAGTATTGTACTAAAAGCCATCTGCTATCTTAGTCCACATTCTCAACCCTCTTGATATGCTATTTGTAAAGCTTTAAAAGGCTTGACTGGAAACCTTCATGTCTTTTTAAAGATACAGTATATCTATTGCTGACTCATGCATGCTGAATTAAGAATTGTAATATAGATTTTTGAATATACATCAGAGAAATGCCAATATTTTTTACATTGCCAAAGCCCTTAGACTTCTGCTGTTGAGAAATAAGCTTTAAGATTCACTTTATAATTAGCAAATGATTGTTGCTACAGCAGAAATGGTGAGAAGAGTTGTGTGTGTGTGTGTGTGTGTGTGTGTGTATTTGTGTATATATAAGTGTGTTTAGAAGAGTGGAGATAGTTGAACAAAAGTGTTTATAACAGTTAAATAATAAATACTGGTATGTATATTATTTCAGTTCCTTTTTTTCGTTTTTTTACATCCAGTGCTCTTACCAGCCTGCTAAAATTTGTGCCATGATCAGGTAAAAGAAAAAACAAGACACGTAACTGCTGTCTTAGCATTTCCACTTGACTTTGGTACCTTGTCTCCCTGCCTTGCTCTGTCAAATGCCCTTATTCTTCCCACTCCTTTTCTCATTTGGGCTTGGCAGGCACAGTTTCGCTCAGCGCCAGTGTGGTAACCTTAAACTCGCTTACTTCAGTGGCTGATCTCATCTCTTTCTTTATGTGGTTTGTGGGATTTTTTTCCACTCCTTTGGCTTATTACTTCCTTCTACCACCTTGTAGATTCGCCTCTCTCACTGTACTTCTGTTATCGTGTTATCTTTTACAAATAAAACAGTACATATTTAAAACATAAAGCCTTTTTAATGCCAGTCGTAGGCCCAGATATTTTTATGTGAACAATAATAAGGAGGAAAAATGGATTTCTCCAAGCTTTATAAAGCCCTTGTGAAGCAGAGGGCAACTTCTCAAGTTACAGAATTCTACTTGTCCTATTTCCGAGGAACAGAGCAAAAATTTTTTTGCAGATATTTTAAGAGATGGCAAAACAGGGAAGCAAACCAAAGTCATCACAAAAGGCTCCCAGTGTAGACCCAGCCATCTGCATACAGTTCACAGAACTCTTCTGTTTATTTATGAGTCGTGGAATGTGTAAAGCCAACTTCTAGCTGTAAAAGGACATACAGTTGCTCTCATATAATTTCTTTGGCCCTTTTTTTCCTGCAAAATCAAGAGTTTGCTTTCTCATATACAGGAAAATACTGCCATGCATAAGGACCCAGTTTGGAGAATTTAAATTCCTTTGCTAAAGCATTTAAAATAACAATTAAAAAATATACTATGATTTAAATAAATGCAACTGATCTTGATTTGTATACATTGAAGTACTGTACCTGCCAGGAATACTTTAGAATTGTTCTAATGTACTCCCAACAATTAAATTGAAGATAGGAACATTAATTTTCTGGTATAACTTGGTTCTTTTCAAGATAATAATCTTCGATTAAGACAGGCACAAAAGAAGACTGTGAAAAAAGCCATATATTTTACCTTAAGATTTCACAGGTTTCTTCATAGGAAGATTTTTCCAGAGGTTTTTATAGGGAAAAATGATATCTCAAATTTCATCATGACATAATGAGTTCAAGGAGCTAAATTTTTTATACATTAAAAAATTAAATGTCTCTGCCATTCTTGTTCTGCAGCTCTGGGCTCTATCTTTCAAGTTAAAAAGAACATTATGTTTTGCAGGCCAGCAACTTCCTTGATATGATGTTTTAGTTTAATCTATCCAAAACATTACCCTCCAGACATTCTAAGAAAGTTGCTTTTTTGACATGATGTGATTTTATGATCTCGTTGAAACATTTTCAGCCTTAAGCATTAAACACAAATAGATGGAAATAGGTAAGAACTTGAGTGTTTGACTTCTAAATGTGGGCTTGGGGTTTTGAGGGTAACCTAAAAATGTAAAATGGTACATATACTTAGAAATATAAAAATATAAACAAATGCCATACGAGGCCAGGTCAGAGTTATCTAACTCTGAATTCTCTGTCTCTTTATAATTTCCAGTGAATCTTGGCTACCATCTGAGGATGCATAGTGTAAATATAAAGAAGATGTCACTACCCACAAAAAAGGATGGAGCAAGTTTAATATTCTCCAGAGTGTTCTATTGCCAGACAGAAAATCTTCCTATCTATACATTTAAGACTTTTATCCCTAGGGGAGGTGTCAGCAGGTAAATATCCTTTCTTTAAGAATGCAGAGACTGGGAACAGAGTTTCATAAGCTTGGAAGGAGAAAGACAGAGGCCACTGGTCACATGAGTTAACTGTGAGGATGAGAGACGAGCTTGATGTGGGAAAAAAAACCTGACAGTAATAAAACCTGAGCTTTTTTTTTTTTCCATCTCTGCTTTTAACAATAATCTCAGCTATCTATAGTATGTTAGGAAGAAATATAAACCCATTGGAAATAATTCCTTTCTCACTTGTAATGTTGTATATGATGCTCTATATACTAGGCTGGAAACCCAGAAATAACCTGCCCTTGAGGAGTGCAGAAATTTATTGAACACATAAAAATACCTAATTAAAACATATAAAGAGGCATGCCAGTAGGTGCCCAATTGTCATTTCATCTGAGGATCATATCCCTTTTTATTAATTCTGATGATATCATGTTCCTCTTTTGAAACACTTTTCACATTTGCAATGGATAGTTTCTTCGTGGGATCTGTTTTCTAAACCAGAGTTTAGGTCTTCTAATGGAAGGGACCGTGAATATTTATATTCAACGTTGTGTCAGCAGCACACATAAGCATCTCGATAAGTACCTTCTTGAATGGGTGGATGTATGAATGGATAAATGAAAGTTATATGCAATGTGACATGGTACACTTTGTATGGAATGTGAAGCTGGAAGGGGAACAGGTGGGGAAGGCAGGTTTTGAGGATCTGGAATACCATAGATATTAGATTATGTTCTGCAGAAGTTAATGAAAGAACTTTAGCAGGAATGTGACACAATAAGATTGATGGTTTAGCAGACGACTGTGAAGGTTATATGGAGGAAGAATCATGAGAGAGAGGTCAGCATAGAGATATTGGAAGTGTAGCTGTAGTAATTACCATAGTACTTTGTTTTATTTTTTCATAGTACTCACTTGCCCCTGATATTTGCTTATTTATACACTTATTATCTATCAAACCCTGATTATCCTTCCAAGAGAGAAGAGATAGTGTCTGTCTCATTCAATGCTATAGCCCCAGCAATTATAAATACTGGCATAAGTTAGGGCCTCAATTAATGTTTATTGAATAAATAAGTGAATAGTTTTTTAGAACTTGAACGCAGGGAGCAGTTTATGTCTGCTGAGCTATATAGTATATCTTATTTCTACTTAGCAATTAGCAATTATTTTCAAAGACTGTCACATTTTCTGATTTCTGTCTTCACTTTTTTCAGCCTTTGTCCTGTTAGAGCAAAACAAATAACCAAACAAAAACCTACTCAAGCTAATTTTAACACATAATCTAAAGAACAAGCTTCCTTCTGCAGCCCCTTAGATTTTGTTCTTTAGAGATTTCTGGTATATTTGGGCTGAGATTACAATTTACCTTTTCAAGATTAGAATAGCCTCTTCTTATCAGCACAGGAATCTATTTAAATAAGTTTACCACTGCACTTCTCCTAGTGGTGAAAAATACTTCTTGGTGCCTAAGCAATTAAAATTCGTTCAGAACCTCAGGCAGAAATTCACAGTGATGATTTTCTTGCAAGTCTCTGTTGTAAAAGAAATCATAGTATCCAGAAGCAAATAAATGACAACCAAGTTCTCTTTTCTATTAAAATATGATTCTCTTGTCTTCAGTGTCCAAGAACTTTCTCAACTGGAAAGTTGGGGAAATCAGTTTATTACCGTGTGTGGCTCATTTTGAGTCTGCACTATGGGTGATTCCCAAGCACTGAATTCTTATATGTAATACGTGGGCATGTTTATTTGCTCTTACTAAGTAAATACATATCAATTAAGCATGAGCAATATAATCTGAAAAATTAACAATTTGTGTAGAGTTTTCCTAAGTCTTGTATGTGTTACCAAAAAAACGAAAAACTCAGCTTATCATTGCTAAATTGCTGCTATGGGAGTAAACAAAAAATATGACCAGAAATTTAATTTTTTTCTTATATACTTAGCCATAATTATCAGAAAAATAAGCTTTTCAAATAGATACATTCTAATCAATCATCTATGAACGCTGTGGATTCCAGATATTAGGTGTTGACTTTCATAGACTACTTTCTATTTCATACTTGGCCTTTCCTAACCTTTTTAAGAGCCTTTTTATACTTGTTTCTAAAGTAGGTATAGAATTAAGGAATTTGGAAAGAAGTAATAGAAACTTATAGCTGTAAGTTTCCTTCCCCAAATCAAATATTAACAGAAATCATATAATCTACAATATGTGTATGTGTGTGTGTGTATATATGTGTGTATATATATATATATATATATATTCTTTTTGAAACAAGGAAGGATATATACATACACCCTTTGTTGCAAAAAGAACTTGAGCACATGTCAATTTGCATATTAACAGAATAAGCAAACCAGCTCTGGTATGGTGGTAGGGAATATTGAAAAAGGTGCAAATTAATATATTTAATAACTGATTTAGTTGTTCTAATTGTGTTCCATATGATAAAAGAAAGATGGGACTCGTCAAGCCACCTTTCTTCTACACCAAAGTGTAGGGGCGATGGAGGGGAGAAACAACGATGTCCTTAAGAAAAATCCTATGTGATTTTTCAAGTGCATCTTAGAGGGTATAGTATCTGTCCCCCTCCCCACGGCCCCACCTTCCTTTCACCTGCCACAGGCACCAGCACCACTAATCTTCAGGGGAGTGTTTTAGATAGTTATTACTTTATCAGTGAAGTCCTTCTAAAGAGCTTAAATACTTAAGTGATTTCCCTTGGAGCAATAATGGTGAATTATGCGGTGCTCTAATTGTGCTATTAGTTTATCTAAGCTAAAATGCAATCTACTTAATTTGAGGGTTTTATTACACATTGGTCTCAAAAGGTGAAACACATTAAAAGCATATTGGTTCTTTTAACGGGAGGTTAAGCCTTTTCAGATGGATGGAAATATTGTCTCTCACGTTTACTTTGAATGTTGGTGTGAGATGTATATTTTGATGCAGAAATGTAACTTAAAACATGTGTAGAATACTTGTTTGATGTATATTAACTTATTATTAGTGGAGTTGAAGTTATAGTTCTTTTAGTAAAACCTATTCCAGCCTCATGATGCATCTAATTAATGTATAAATTCATTATGAAACTATCCACTTACTTTGTGATGTGTTTAAAAGTTAAAAACACAGGCAATAATTACACATAGGCACAGCAGAGAGGATTTTTAGGGCAATAAAACTAGTCTGTGTGATACTTTAATGATGGATACATGCTATTATAAATTTGTTCAAACCCATGGAATATATAACACCAAGAGTGAACATTAAGGTAAACTATGGACTCTAGATAATAATGTTGTGTTAATGTAGGGTCACTGATTGTAACAAAATTACCACTCTGGTGGAGGATGTTGATAGTGGGGGGGGGTTGTGTGTGTGTGTGTGTGTGTGTGTGTGTGTGTACAGAGGGCAGGAAGTATATGGGAAATCTCTGTAATTTCTGCTTAATTTTTCAGTGAGCTCAATTCTGCTCTAAAAAATAAAATCTATTTTTATATCAACACACTAAATTTTGACTTAAACAGCGACAAATACATGTCTGACTATATCTAGAATAGGGTTTCTCAACCTCGGCGCTATTGATGTTTTAGACCAGATATTTCTTTTGTTTCTGGTTGACTGTCCTGTGCATTGTAGGATGTTTAGTAGCATCCTTGGTATCCATCCATTAGATGCTAATAGTGCCACTCAAGTTGTGAGAATCAAAAATACCTCCAGACTTTGCCAAATGTCACCAGAGGGGAAATTGCCTTCCGTTGAGAACTACTGCTTGTAAGGTAAATGTGTACAACTATCTTTTATTGTTCAAAATATGTGGCGGGGGTGGGGGGTGTGTTTGTGTGTGTGTGTTTAACCTCCTAATTCTCTGGGTAGAAATCAGGTTTTTAAAAGACAAGGGTGCAGAGGTAAAAAGAAACTTCTTTAATTTTGTTCATAATTTACAAGGCTACTATCAGACTTTGTGCTTTTGCCTCTCTTCTGTGTGGTAGACTGGCAGACAGTGGATGCAGACTTTTACCGTCTTGCTTAAAGAACGTGCAGGAGTAAGAACCTGCTATCAGTAGATTGAGCTTTCCTTTCTGCATTAGGGTTTGTTTCAGACTAGCTGTGCTGCAGGCCTCCTCTGTGCTTCGCACCAGAAGGCTTTAGAATAAACATTTGGCTGAAACGTCTTTATAGGACACATCCAGCTGTCCTGTGAAGCTAACTGTTGCCCACACCCACATGCATTAATGTATGACTTGCCAAAATGTTTGTTTGCCTTCACATAGAGAAAGGCACAATGCAAACGTGAACAGTACACTGTTAAATTATCACTCCCTTAGCCAACCAAGTGAACTTGGAATGTGTCCATATATAACATAGATGGTTTAGTGAACATTTTTTAAAAGTATAATGGAAATTATTAGCTGGAGTTTCAGATGGAAATAATTTAGAAATTATTATTTTTAATCATAATATAATGAATTATATTTTATTATATATTATAATATATTCATTATATTTATTATGTCATATAACAAATATAATACATTATAATACTTATATAATACATAATAATAATGTTAGAAATTATTAGATGGAAATGATTATCGCCGAGAATCATGATTTTAAGTTTACCTTATAGTGGATTTTAATACTACAAAGGAGTTTTACAAATAAATTGCAGTACATTTTTTATTTCGTTTTTGAGAATTACATTATGTATTTTACAGCTTTTCCATTTTTATCCTATCTCCTTACCCTTTACTCTCTCCCACCTTTCCTTTATTACTTTGTTCATATTTCCTGCTTCTATTGCAACTCTAATGTGAACTTGAAATTTAGAGTCAACACCAATAAAGGTAGCACATTACTTTAAAACAATTTCCAAGAGAAAAATGCAACCCTTTTTCCATTTTGCTGCTATTAGTATGTATTTAATGAAGTACCTTGCCATATGTCTGCTCTGTCATCAATGAGCAATATTTTCTTCACTCCCATAGAGTGTACATCTAGTCAATTGTATATAAATGGATTATATACATACACAATCAGCACAAGCTTATGCAATTGTGTCATCATATTACCTTCTCACATCAACTGACTTCTAAAATAGTTTTAGCGAGTGTAGCAACAGCAATCTGACATTTTTACTTGAATGTAAAACTTTGCAGGTAGCAACTCTAAGTATATTTTAAAATTTGAAGTGTTCTGTATAAACAACTGTGTGATCCAGTTGGGAAAAAAATACAGTCCAGATAATATATCATCAGTAATTCTCTGCATAATTATGTTTTTAATATGTATTTATCACAGTGCTGGCATACTAAATCGGTGACTTTTAGGCATTTTGAAAGATTTCTGTAGCAAAATGCATTCCTTCCTTTTTCATTTAGTTTTTCTTCTTTTCAGATGAGGACAGATGCAATGAGAGCTGTGTGCCTAAATGAATACTTTTACTCGACTAAATTAGTCTGGCATAAACACAGCACTGCTAGCTTTCAGTACAATTGAAAATAAGGTTCAGAGGTCTTTCTTTTCAGAATTCTGCTAAATCATGCTTAAAGTTCAGTTTGTATTCCAACACTAGCATTTAAGACAACATAGTTAAGAATCTCTTAACATTTCCATTTACAACTTCTCTATCCTTCTAACATTTTCTTTATTGATTTTAGGGTGTTTCATGGTTACAGCTTATCAGTGGTTACAGCCGATGACCTAAACATGCAGTTAAAATTGTCCTATTTTAGCTAGGTGATAGACTGGCCCTCATGATGTTGCTTTGGAGATATTATTTTCTTTCCTCAAGACCTCTTCTTATCACTACTTATAAAATGGAAAAGCACATTCTGACATTGAACTCTTTGGAGATATCATGTTAGGTTCTTTACAGATTCAAAAACGAAGCTGTTCCAGCATTATTTGGCCTCGTCAGCAATTGGCCTTCAACATTCCATTCCAACTAAAACCATTCATTTATTTGTAGTTTGTGGATGTGGAAAAATAGCATGGGGATATCTATATTTTTAAAATTTAAAGATTTTGAAATCTTTCAAAATGCCTAAAAAATCACAAATTAGTATGCCAGCACTGTGATAAGTACACCTTAAAAACATAAGTATGCAGAGAATTACTGACGATATATTAGCTGTACTGTATTTTTTTCCCAATTGGATCACAGTTGTTTATACAGAACAATTCAAATTTTAAAATATATTTAGAGTTGCTACCTGCAAAGTTCTATGTTCAAGTAAAAATTTCAGATTGCCGGTATGCTCTCTTGCATGGAAACCACCACGCAAGAGAGCGTACCATTAGATGAAACTTGGCCTTTTGGCAGTCATGTGCATGTACATAGGAGAGGACTAACTCCTGCCCAACTCCCCATCACCAAAGACCATGTTTGGAAAAATCATAGGCTCATATAATGAAAAATCATGGTAGTTCAACTTCCTTATTTTAAAGATGAGGTGATTTCCTCCAGATTACACAAATGATGGCATACTAGCTGTCAGATCACAACATGGGTTTCCTGACTCTCAGTATAGGTAGACTCTGATAATTTAGGGCTTTTGTCCATTTCATGTTACTTTCAGCCTTCTTTCCTCTGAGTGCGGAAGGTATCATAGGCCAGATTTTCAGCAATTTAGAGGGTTCTGTTTTACTAATGGTAACGACACATACTGTAATATGTGTGTGTGCCTGTGTGTATGTGGATTAGGTTGGTTACAGATATAAAACTTCTGCTTATTCAAATTAACTAGCTAGATAATTTTCTTAACTTAATTTGCCTTTCGGGGTTTCATTTTCTTCATCTGTAAAATATCACCCTGCTGAATGTTCTGAGAGAGCTAATTCAGTAAATTCAAAGCATTAATTGTTTTCTTCCACTTACCCCCCCCCCCCCCACATTGGCTACCTCCTTTTTAAGCCCCACACTCTTGAGGTCCCTGTTCTTCCTTACTGTTTCTTCTTTAACTTCTATTCCCTGAATCCAAGGCAGAATAGGTTCTCCATCTCTGTGAACACAGATGTGTCTGTGTTAGTCTAAAACCTAGGTCTATACTTTGTGGCTTCAGGTTGAAACTGTTCTCTTGAAAGTTAAAATTCTGTGAGGTCCCTAGTCTTTGTCTATAACATTACTCTGTCTGTAGCGTAATCTCCTTTATTCTGCAAAAGAATGAGTCTCCTTTCCTTCCTTTCGCTTACCCCTTCTTTCCTTGATCCTTTACAATTTTCTTACCTGTGTCTTCATACAGCTCCAAAGTGTCTTTCTCTACAGATACCAGCTATTATCTCTTTGGATATAATCCTGTGTTATTGCAAATACAATTATATTACACTTTTTTTGTGAAGACTTCAACTGAGAAGGTATTCTTGATGCATAAACATATTATCTGTGGTTGGAGGGCATGGTTTTGCCGGATCTCCACGTCTTTGCTCAGTCTTCATGGAAGAAACGGAAAGGGCTTTTAAACTACAATTTGATGGCTAAGCATTGAGACTGCTTTGATATTGATTTTCCCTTCACTTTACCTTCAGTTTTAAAAACTCTTCTCCTCATTTCTCTGACCAAGCCATAGACTATTTGTGCTAGAAATAGCTTTGGGGATAGTTTAGTTTCATCCCGTATTATATGTGAGAAAACTGAGATTCAGAGAGCCTAAGTGATTTGTCCCGAATCCATTCAGAGTCAGGTCCAGAAATCAGGTTTCTGTGGTTTTGTTTTGTTGCTAGAATTTCTAACTCTGCATCTTTGCTTTGTATCTAGTTGTTTAACTAGGTTGGCTACCTTTGGCATCTATGTTGGAGGCATGATGTTTCTTTTTCTAAGCTTCCAAGGGACTGGGAGCCTATGTCATGGCCCTACCCCATGGTTGGGTCCTCACCGCCAGACACCAGACTACCCTTATGCCTGCTGCCTGCTTACTCCTAGTATTCAGACTTTGCCTCCCCAGTTGACTCTCCACCAGGCAATTCTATGTGGGCTTCATGAGGCCTTCTTGATTTTCTCCCAATATCACTTACCACTGTGCTTCAGCTACCGTGCTTCTTTTCCTTGACTTCCCGCATTTTTATCAGTTGTCTGCCTAAGAGAAACATTACGTTTGTTTCATTTCTATTTTTGATTTATCTTTTGTTCTGACTGATGGAGATATTGAAGGAGGCCAATTTCCCTGGAATTTTTACAAGGTGACCCAAGGATTGCTTTTGGAAATGTGAAGTCTGGTTTAGGATGAGGAACATGTTCTGCATACCTTTGCAACTTTCCTTCAGTTCTTATGAGACCCAGAAAATAAATGTGTGTGTGTGCACGTGTGTGCGTGTGTGTGTTGAAGTACCACACAAGTGATGAAGAACATGATGTTATTGGAGGGATTCCATTGTGGGCATTGTGATAATGGGTTAAGTTTGGGAATCAAATTCACCTCATTTGAAACCCAATTCCTCCAATTGCTTGGGAAAACTTATGTAAGTGCCAGAGTCGGAGTTCAGACACAGATTGACCAAGGTCTAAAAACCTATGGTTTTCACACACCTTGGCATAAGACACACTCTGCTTGGGAACCTTTATGTAATGTAACTGAAGAGAAGACTGCCCATAGTTTTTTGCCTTCAGCGCAGAGGGCAAATGGGCTTCAGCTTACCTGAAGGTAAACGATTGAAAACTGAATGATTGGTCAAATTATTGAACATCTCGGAGCTTCTGTTGCTTCTGTTGTAACATTGAGATAAAGGTATTTGTAAGGCTAAAATAAGATCATGTATATGAAAGATGTCTGTTAGACATTCCACTAATAGAACTATCATTCTACCTTCTCTCCTAAGAAATTGAATGGGGTATATTTATTTATTTATTTATTTACTTATTTATTTGGCTGTGCAGGGTCTTTGTTGCTGCACATGGGGTCTTTGTTGCGGCACATGGCATCTTTTGGTGCAGCATGCGGGATCTTTTTTATTTGTGGCATGCAGGATCTTTTTTTTAATTGTGGTATGTGAACTCTTAATTGTGGCATAGAGGATCTATCTAATTCCCTGATCAGGGATCAAACCCTGGCCCCCTGCATTGGGAGTGCAGAGTCTTAGCCTCTGGACCACCAGGGAAGTCCCAGGGTACATTTTTTTTTAAAGTAATGATTATGACTTAGTCTGTTTGGGCTGCTGGAACAGACTGGGTAGCTTATAAACAGCAGGAATTTATTTATCACAGTTCTGGAGGCTGGGAGTCTGAGATTATGGTCTGAGATTAGCCCGGTTCCATGAGGGTCCTCTTCTGGATCACAGATTTCTCACTGTATCTTCACATGGCACAAGGGGCAAGGAAGCTCTGTGGGGTGTCTTTTATAAGAGCACTAATCCCATTTATGAGGGTGCCATCCCCATGACCTAATCACTTTCCAAAGGCCCCATCTCCTAATACCATCACCTTGAGTGTTAGGATTCCAACATGTGAATGTTGGGGGTAGGGACACAAACATTTAGGCCACAACAGATTATCATTAATTCGACTACTGAGTATATTGTTGACATGATAAATTTGATGGCCACTGATGTCAAACACATCACTACTGAGATAAACAGGAATGGTAATTTATAATAATTTACTCCTGAAAACTAATACATACATAAGAAAATCAACTTATGTATTATGGCTACATGGAAGTAATGAAACTCAGTGTTTTTCCCTCAAAGAAAACCTAAGTTATAGCCTAGGAAAACAGATTTGTTGAAGGAAAGTAATAGATAAAATATACAGAAATTGTCATTGAATACTCTGCAATTTTGTGGTGTTTACTTCAACAAAGCACCTAAGAGTAGTGTTTTCCTATCTAAAAAAGTTGTGATGTAAGCATTTCTATTTCTGGCTAGGGAGCCGAGTCTCTTTGTGTCACTAATGTTTTATATTTAAGAGGTTATGTCAAAATAAATAATACCATGCTAAGGCACAGGTTACCAAGTTACATCAGATTCAATAAAGGCCATTTGTTTACATGTATATATAATATATACAGATTCATGTACTGTGCAAGTTAGCAATTGTGTCAAAGTCAGGGAAGCAAAAGGCAGGGACACAGGGTTGAAGGGGAATAGAGAATAGGGAAAATGATTATTCCAGACCTAGGCAGTAGCCCAAGCTGAGGGCTTCAGATATATCAGAGGAGAATCTGTCCTTCAGCAATATTACTTCATCTAATCAGCCAGAATCCTAAACTCTCTCTTGAGACCCCTTGAAGTAATCTCAAGTTATTAATATGTTAACCAAAACGGTGGTAGAGTAGAAAACCTCTTGGTGATCAAATCAAATAGCACTACTTGATGATCTTTATTGAATCATAATAGTCCTTCTGAAAAATCCTTGAAGGAGAAGGGACTTTAAAACTTTGCACATGAAACACTTATTTAACAATACTGTGCCTTCCAAATTTCAATACCTTCATCTTAGAATTCCAGGTACTCTGGCCTGGGGTGGAGAAATTCTTAGAAATTGATGTGGAACTGTCAGAATCAGAATTTAAACTCAGGTCCACCAATCTCAATGTTGAACAGCCTCACTGAACAGCAAAGTGTTCCTTACTTATGCTGTTAATGTTTATCAGGGTTGGAAAATGGGTTTTATTCGACCTGTTGCTTCATAAGGATGAATTGTTAATGGCTTGCTGGAGGGCTACATTGAGAAGGACTTTATGGTAAATCCAAGTTATGGGAAAGTGACATGATTGATTAGAGAGACTTGCCTTGGAGTGGGATGGAGAGGATGCTTGCTGATACTTGCCATTTCTGGGTTGAAATAAAATGTCTAGGAGAGTGCTTGGTGAGAATTAAGTATTTTAGCAATGTTGTTTATCTTCCATTTATCGTTAACCACTTCTAGGTGTAATCAGCAAGAACCTTCTTACAGTGGGTTTAGCGAAGTCCATCTAGAGAGTCTCAGAAGGCAGAGTAGGAAAGTCAGCAGGAAGCTGGATGCAGGAAGTGGTTCTGTGTAAGGCACCATATGGGCTCCTAAGAGGACTCAGTCAAGTTTTATATATTTATATTTCTTTTTAAATTAACTATATTAGGATATTCATAAAAGGTAGCATATTTTCTGAGTAGGGGAAGTAAGCCGAAGCTATTTTTTCTCTAGTATTTATCACGGTGTCACAGTATGCCTAAGATATTCAAGACAGATAACCGGGGTAAATGAGGATATATTTTATTCTTCTATTAGCACCCCTTATTTTTTCTACTTAAAAGTGACTTTAATGTAAAAGTGTAACTACCAAATCAGCCAGGATTTTTTTTTAAACCGTTGTGTACTCAAAAGCCTGTTTTCCCTCTGGGTAGCTATGGAAGAATGGGCTCCTGAGAGACTAGATTAATCAAATTTAAAAGCAAATGTAAATTTAAGTCAACCATGGAGCCCTGCTGTACAGCAATTAACATTTCAAGGAAAAATGAAATGTGGTGATAGTAGATACCAGTTCAATGCAGAATTGGAAACATATTGTGTTTCATGGTGTATTTGGGCAGAGAATGGAAATTTGAAAGGAAAACCATTATTAGTACACTAGCTTTGACATTTCAAGATATAATTTAAACTTGATTACAACTTCTATTAAAAATTTTTCAATTTCCCCACTTCGTAGTCTAGATAAGTTTCTCAATCTTGGCATTATTGACCTTTTGGACTGTATAATTCTTTCTTTAGGGGCTGTGCTTTGCGTTGTGGGACATTTAGCACAATCCCAGCTTTCTACCTGCTAGATGCCAGTAGCAACTTGCTCCCTCCCACCCTTGGCAGTTGTGATACAAAAATTGTCTCCAGATATGGAGCACTGATTTGGGAATTAAGAGTACTGGGTTACCACTCACTAGCTCACATACTCACTACCTGGGTAATTTTTTGTGGTTACCTATTTTCCCTGGCCCAGATTTAATTTAAATAAGTGAGACTTTTGCATAGTCTTATTCAGTTCTAAAATTCTTTAGTTTGCTCTATCACTTTCTTCAAGGAGAAGACAGTGTCCCAGAGACAGAAAGTCCTTGAGGATGGTCCTTGGAGGTTAAGCTGAAAGGAATGTGAAAACTCGGGTTAAAATTGGTGCAGCAAAAGCAAAATTACTGGAGTCATGCATATTCTTTATGAATGTCACCCAGGAGTCTGAATTTTTGTAGTTGTTCTTGGTTACCATGGAAATCTGTTTGAAGGAATTGGGAGCAGTGGAAGGGAAGGATGGAAGGCTGTGTTGGGGGGGTAGGTAAGGAGGAATAAATTCTAGGAGCATTCAAGAAGGAAAGAATTACCTTCTATGTAATGTTTCTAAATTTAAAAGCTATTTTCAGGCATAGCATGCATTATTATTTGTGTATTTCTGATTAAGATCTCTGTGGTTCTGAGTTAAGTGACACCTAAAATCACCATCCAGTCATTACCTTGGTTCAAGAATCTTTTCTTGTGCTCAAGGAGTGGAGGTCAAGCGTTTGCCTTCTGCAGCCAGAAGGCTCATTGCTAATTTTTAATGTTTCCACAAAGTCTGCTGCTGTGGTATTTCTGAGTCTGCTGACAAGGACAGGAAGCTCCACGTTGGTGAGGTGCCTGTGCGTCCGCAGCACTACTGCTGGGTATTGGAGATTCTCATTTAATCCGCCTGAGTTAGGGAGAGCAACATAAATTAAAGCTTTCTAAAGATGCTTGATTTGTCATGCTCAGAGCAAAAAAACATCAAGGTACACTTGCTTCTTCTTCATTTACGGTTGTGCTTGGTTCTGTTTCTTAACTCTTGTCCTTTCCTAAGATATCAGTGGGCCATTGTCCCTTTAGCCAGACTCTGCAGCACGACTGTGGCATGCACATTTGGTGTGACTGTGACTAACTCTGGCTGGCCAGTGGGCACTGTTGCCCTTTGCAGCAAGCATATCTTTTCTCCCTGATGAGAAATCACTTTTACTGGAAGTTATCCTTAATCACCAGTCAAATGAGCCTCTCTTGAAATCTGGCTTCGCTGTAACCTGCTGCTACCACCTTACTGTATTGGCATCACACATGGTCATATATCAGTACAAGTTAATTTCTTGACGTCTGTTAAATAGGGTGATCTTTTGCTCTGTGGCATGCAGATTATATTGGTAAATTTAGTAATACATGGGAGCTAACCCAGGAATAGTCCAATTCTGCTCTTTTTCTTGTTACAGAGTCAAGGGACAGGCAATTTATTATACGCTTATTCACCCTGAATAGGTCAGAACCATGAAATTTGAGAATCCTTCATTTGAGGCTATCAAGTCATTGGGAAGATGAAATCTACATTGTGCTTTAATCTGCAGGATGGCCGCGGCCATCAGTAAAATGTCGGGTCTGTCCGCATTGTTAATGTGAGGGGCACTGTCTGGGTGATCATCAGCTGAAGGCAGTGACAGGTAATTTTATTGAAGGACCAAGTGAGAACCTAACCCTCTTGATTTTTTTCCCTGGAACCCATTTTCTTACTTTTGATGGAATGAAGACATTTTTAGAAAATACAGTGAGTTCTATGTTGGTTTTAAATAAAATTTTCTCACTCTTACATCTAAATTTAGTTCATCTGAGAGGTTATGCCAAAAGGAATGAACAGATTACCAAAAAAATAAAATTCAAAAAAAGAAAAAATGTAATTTTATCAGATTCAAAGCACTCTGTTTTTCTGTCTTGTGCTAAGATTACTATTTTTATAGTAATCTTTTGGGGTATTTACATTTAATTTTTGAATAGAAAAGGGTTCTTCCCCCTCTGTGGATGTACAGGAGTTGTATTAATCCTTGATATTGCTCAAACCTACTTTTCATAATAGAATATGTTCTCTTTCTCTTTTAGACTAAGAATTTAGGCAGGCAAAAGAAGAAATATAGATTAAACTTAGAGCTTCTTAAATAATTCAAGGTTAAAAGATGCTACTAAATCTTAGCACTCAGGTATTAAAAACAGAATTCGTATTCTGCAGTTGTCATATACCAATATAAGCTTGATCACAGTTTTATATTTATGAAATATGAAATAATTTTACACGTATGTGTATATATATCTTATTAATGCTTAGGGGAGTATAACTGAAGTGAATTGGAGTTCATTTTGCAAGTACTTACTACATTCTGATATATATGTTTTAAATCAGTGTAAACCAGGACTATAATTTGTTCATGTAATAAAATTAAATAGAGGTGTATGTATGTGGCTTACTGAAAATATGAGTTTAACGACTTTCAAAATCCACATTTTTATGCTAAAAAAGAAAGATAATTGGATTTACTTTCTGGAAACAAAATCCTGTGATATTTGACTGTGGAATTATACATCTAACTCTTTACTTAGAATAATTTGGGAAGTTTTATTTTTTCTTTTTTAATCTTCAAATGACTCCACTTTGTCAGGTATTTCAGTGAAGGAACAGCGGTGGTGGTGGTGAGTCAACGTGAAGGTTGAAATAGAGAGGTAATGAAATACATTCTGAAATTGGAAAACAAGATTAATGGTGATGTTTGAATGAAACCTTTTCAAACCCACTGTCAAAACACAACTTCTTTTACCCTCTTGTTTGACTCTCATGGCAACCTTGCTACCTTTTACAGCGACTTCCCTTCTGGGGTGTGTTTTCTGAATGCCTTTCATTTAATAGGCATATTTTAGAAATCTAATTTCGCTGTCTGCTTCAGATCAGCGATACTGTAGAAACCTAACCATTTTAGACTGTCTGGATGCTGTCTTCATCAAGTCATTAACATTATTATTGAGGGTGACATAAGGAAGTTATCTCCCCTCACTCAGAGCATCTTATTTGTTAAAGACCACAGCCCCTTAACCTTTATAAAGGATGTGGTTTCACCAAGTTAACTTTTTATGTGGAGCTGTTTTCCATTACAATTTCAGTTTATATCTGTCTGCAGTGCTTCCTGCAAAACGTACAAGGCTTTTTCGTGTCAGTAAAGCGTGGCTGGGTTGTGAATCAGTGTTCTCGGGATCTTAGATTTTTAGCACATTAGAGTTGAGCCCAGACTCCTCATTTTCGAGATGAAGGAACTGAAAACTCAGGTTGTCCTGCCGAACAGCAGCAACATGACGGGCTCTATTATGATATCCTGACACTTCATCAAATGTGTTTTCCTTCTTTCGCATCCTGCCCTTTTGCACCAGTCTTACTTTTGTTAGAATATTTTGAGACCGTGAAAACCAGGTAATTTATATTAGCTTTTTACTTCTGGATCATTTCTCCTTTGCTGATGTTAAATTGCAACACAGATCCCAGCCTTCTGCTCTATGGCATCATTTATTTGGGCTGAACTCTAACATGAACTAAAACGCAGTTTGTTATAATTGTAGCATCATTGCTTTCATAAAAATGGTACATACTTGGGCACAAATTTAAAATAATATGGGTTTAAATGAAGAAAATACTAAAAATAAACAGAAATTACACCGGCCACTCAAACCCATGATTAATATTTTGGCAAACATACTGTCAATCATATGTCTATGCAAAGATTTATTTTTCATATGCGTAAGAAATTTTGCCTGCATTGACTCATCCCATAATACATCACCAGTAATGCCTGAGGTTGCCGTTTCCTTTAACATGGCTCATACAGATCCTTGTCCATTTTTAAAATGTTTACCATTCTGATCTATGTGAAAATAAGTCTTTTATTTTTCTAGCTCAGCAGAAGCCTTTAAATCACCTTTTCCTGCCTTTTGTTCTTATCCGTATGGGCACAACCATGTCCTTCTGGTTCTTACTGATTTGTTAAATATCTCATCTATTTGGCTACTTACTCTTTATATATGACATTTTGCAAATATTTTTTTCAGTTAAAAAAAAAAGTTCCAACTTGTTATGTCTTCTTTTGTTGTTTTTGTTTGTTGTTTTCTGGGTTTTGCCACCATAAAGTTTTCCTCTGTAGTGAGGATACCTGTTTTATTCTAAGCCGTGCAGGTACTTAATTACTGGAATTATATTCAGAGATAGGTCTGTAGATAAGCAAGTTAATAGTTAATAACACCATGAATTATTTTTAAAATAATAAGTGAGTAATACTGATAATAGCTCTGTGACAAGGAGAGGGTCTTTCATTAGGCAAGAGTAGCAAATGCCCAAGTATACGTAACCAAGCTAATTAGCTGTTTACTGATTTCCTATTATTGGGTTAGTATCCCTTGGGTGTTTAGTTCTTCATCTTGTTATTGTAATGACACTCCACATGAAGCTGTTTTTTTTTTTTCTACCTTAAGCATGTCCCTTGTGAGAGTAGTTTCTGAGCTGAATGTATTAAATTCCTGCCTTGAATTCTTCCACCTTGCCATATGCTATTTTATCATCCAATAGTGGAAATAAGATCATTTACCTGGAGGAATTCTGCATTGTCTGAAGGCTGGTTGCCACAGATCTATCTGGTCGACAGTGTTAATGTTCTCTCTCTCTCGTATTGAGCCTCACAGCTTATGACTCTCATGTTTTCTGCAAATCATTCTCTTCTTTCTATCCTTTTCTTTTTTTGTTCTTTACTGTCGCTGCTCTTGCTGTAGTGAAATTGCTCATTTTGTTTTTAATACAGTGCATTCTCTTTTTTAGGGCTTTCTATTTGCCTATATAAAACTCTTGTTTTCATCCTGGGCGCCTTCAGACACCAATGAAGTCAAGTCGAATGCTAGGTGACAAAGACATGGTCAATGTGTAAGGACAACTCAGCATTTAAGGATTTTATCAACTTTGGTGTTACAATTCGGAGATCACATTGACATCAAATGAAGCCAGTTAGTCTGCGCTAATGCTTGTATGCAGCCCTCTTGGCACGCCATGTTTTAAAATCAAAAGAGAGTAATTTTGTTCCCCTGTATGTGCAGTGGAGAGGGCTCTGATTTTTTGGAGGGCAAAATCATTCCAGGTTAGAAAAAGATAGAATTGAGATGACTGAAAGAATACTAAAAGCCAGGGTGATTTTGCTTCTATCAGATGTAGGAAAGTATATCTTACAGAAGAACCCAAATGAACTTTTTGATCAACCCAATATAAAGACTAAGTAAATCTCACTGAGAAGTAACAGAAAGAAGTCTCTCAATGAGTTGATACTTTGAACACTAGTTCAGAGGGAAAACCCATAAAAAGTTAGCTTTTTATTAAAATGTGACTGAAGCTGGGAATCTTTTATGTTTCTTAAAGGGTAAATACTAAAATTAGTGAACAAAATGAGAAGTAACGTTTGTTGGAGGGGCTACCAAAAAACATGTTAGGCACTGGATTCTCAGAGCTGTAAAAGATGGCTCTCACTAATCCCATTTTTCAGATGGGAAATCTGAGGTCAACACCTAGGTCAAGGATGGTCAAATGCTTTGCAATGTGTTTAGTTAGTAGTGGAGTGCTAGGTCTTTATGGTTTCAAAAACATGATATTTCTCTGAGGGTCTTAGAAAGAAAAAAAAATCTCCAGGGAGACAAACAGTTTTGGTGAAGTCTCAGATTGTTAAAACATACACTGTTGAACAGAAAAATTTCTCTCTGTGCTACCCTGAAGAAGTAGAGCAGACAGGATATTGGTAGGTGTAAATGAATGATTACCTAGTGTTTTCTTATTTGCGTCTTTGTTTTAATATCACCTGTATTTTCAAGTTGGAAGGTTTCAGGTTATATTCTCCACATATGGCTGGTCTATTTATTGAAATTGTCAGATCATACATCATTCTTTACATATGTTGGGAGTCTGTGTGAACAAGCATGTACTGTTCCGAGCTATTCTGTTTATCTGCTCAGAATCTTCTTTTCTCAAGTGATCACCTTCCTGCTTAACCTGCCCCAGGCCCCAACTAGCATCATTTGCTCTTTTTTACTGTTCAAATTTTGAAGTTATTAAATCTATTTAAAATTTCATGCAAAAGTAAATATGAACATACTAGGATTCTTTTTTTTTAATCTTTCAAAATTTAGCATGTAACTCTTTCACAGTACAAATGCAGGCTAATTTCAGTTTTGATCATTAGGTTCTAGGCTCATGGAGGAAAGAAAACATACTTGTCCAAATCTCTAGTATCCCGTATGCTGTCATCTGCTTTTGAACTGAACTGGTTTGATGCTGTTTAAATAGAATACTTTTCTGTATCAAAATCATTAAAATGTGGCTAGATCTTACTTTCTGATTATCAAGTAAAGGTGGTAGCAGAACAGCAAGAGAGAGACAGAGAGAGAGAGATTCATGGGTTTTCTATGGAATCAGTTGTATTACATGACAGCCCCACCTTATCCACTTAAAGTTCTGTTCTTTGAATGTGAAGATGACGCCTCTAATGATTCAGCATCAGCATTGCACGATCTTGAGTTGTTTTTCCGGCAGAGGTAATTACTTTTCTCTGATTCATCCCCACTAACTTGGTTCTGATTCCCTAGTGATATACTGCATGTACGTATAACATGACTGGCTGGGTGATCATTAGATTTTCTTAACAATGGTTTGAGCAATTAATGCATGTACTTTTTTTTGTCCACACTTTATAATAACCACTTGAGCTGTATATACACATTTTGTTGAAAAAGCAACTTTAAAAATGACAAAAAAAAAAGACGAAAAGGATTTCTATTTTCTGCTGTGCAGCCCTTATTTCATTACCTGTCAATTGAGGGATTTAGGTTAGGTGATTTTTGACTATTCTCAAGTTCTAAAAATGTATGGTTCATAAATTCAAGGTAGTTAAACGAATAGTTTCCATGCACTAATTCCTCACATAGGACTATATTAGTTAATATTTTAGGGACATTGTTTTTATTGTTCTTGTTTAGAAAATAAGCACGTTATAATTATTTTTGGATATATGTACATGTCAAAATAACATTGTACCAATTTATAGTTGGTATATTTTCAATGGTAGGAAATAATCATATTTTAGTCAGCCATACACTTGGTCTAAGTAACATAGAAATATAGTATTTTGTTTGTTTTTTATTTTACTTTTGTTTTCAAAGTTAAACTTCTGATTCACTTTGGTCCTTATTAGTTTCAAATTATAAGCGATGTATAAATTCTAAGCATGGAAAAATATAATCCTATTAAGGGCACATAAAGGAGTCTGGTCTGTGTGTTTGCAGGAAAGCTGAAAAGGTCCATGGAAATGACAGCCTTTAAGCCCTCGTTTTATGGTTGAAGAAACAGGTCAAAACAATGTTGTACCTCTAGTTAGCTTCCCAGGTCCTTTGAGTTCTAATCCTTAGTCTTCCAGCTTATCCATGACACATTTCTTTAAACTAGAAAATAATTGGTAATAAGGTGATGATGTTTAGTGTATAAACCCATTGGAAATTCCTAGAGGTGATGCAGGCCAAAAATTGTTCTGGGCTCTCCAGGAATTTCAGAGAGAAATGCCAACAGTGTGAAATTCTCTGTAGCTTAATGTATTTCCTCTATAGGACCCAGAATTGTCAGAATATGTTAATCTCCCCACAGAAAACTTCCTTGCCATTAGTACTCTGTACCTTACGATGTATAAAATCATGCTTAGGTAACCCTCATTCATATAAGAAGAGGTTTGCATCCTAATGCCTTGGCCATTGTGAAATGTAGAAATTTGTCTCTGAAATAGTCCTCTTTGAAGTGTACACATAGTGAGATATCACAGAATTATATTTCAGAATTGATAGTATATTTTGTACAGTGTTTTTACCAAGATATCTTATGCCAATTGTAAATATCCTTTTAGAGTTTGCTGTCTCTGCTGAATCTTTAGTTGCTGCAGGTTTTAAATAAATACACTGAGAAAAATCTTGCCTTTTATCTTTTCTCAGTAGTTTGTCTCAGCTAAACAACAAAAGGGTCATAAGTGAGATCAGGTGGAGCATCACTTGATTTGAGTCTTTCTTATTTGAAATGAAAATATTTGTTCTCCTGACATTCTGATGTCTGCAGCACTACATTTTTAAAGGTTTAATATAATATCATGATCTTGATTTAGTATATTTCCAAACCACATGATTATAGAAACATAATTCATAAGAACTTATTGCCCAAAGTGAGTTAAAGAAATGAAAAAATAAGTAAATAAATGATTTTCTGGTCATATACAAGAGAGAAGCACTAGAGTAAAATAAATTCTTTCATATTTATTAAAACCAGTTAAGGGAGATGTTTTGGCCTGAAAGCTTTAACATTACCAATAAATGTCTCCCTTTTGCAATTTTTAAAGCTTTTTTCCAAGTTCATTTGTGTTCTGGGATTAGAGTGCTACTAAGGGAAATTGGACTTTTGCCCTGTGGTTATGGAATAACTTCCCTTTTGCTCCAAAATTTAATGGGATAAAGAAGATATTATATTGGTTTCCTGCCCAGAAAATGATGCCTTATGCTCTGATTAAGCAGTCAGCTATTCTCCATTTGGTAACCCTAAACTGCCATATATGCCTCTAATACAGTGGTTCCCAACCAGGGGTTATTGTACCCCCAGAGGAACATTTGGCATTTTCTGGAGACATTTTTGGTTGTCACAAGCAGGGGTGGTGCTACTGGCATCAAGTGAGTAGAAGGCATGGATACTGCTAAACATTCTACAGTGCACAACAAGTCAGGTTCCCACACTAAAGAATTACCCAGCCCAAAATGTCAGTGGTCTCAAGGCAGAGAACCCCTGCCTAAGGTGTATCACATCATATCATAATCATTTGTTTACTTGTATTTCACCTTTACTGGCTTGTAATATTTTTACTGGTTAAGGACTAGTCTTCTGCCTCCTGAAGTATTCTCAACATGACTAGGTGTTCCATAAATATTGAGTGTTGAATGACTCTCAAATGTAAGCTTGAAGGTGATTTCTACCTAATTACACTCTTCTCCATATACTCGTTGGCAAGGTGGCAAGGTTTGGAAATCATTGCTTACATTTTATATTGACATTTGGCACAAAAATGTACAAACTTTAAATGTACCAGTCAATAAATCATCAAAAAATGGACACATCAATATAACTACCTCATAGACTAACAAATAAATGTGGCCAGCCTGCCCAAAACTATGTGTTTCCCAAACATCACTTCCTACCTCCTCTCCACCAGTAACTGCCATCCTGACTTCTGACATTTTCCTGTTTTAAAATTGTTTTCTGGTTCAAAATCACAGAATGTTTATGAGATTCTTCCAACTTGTGTATAGCTGTAAATTGTCTGCTTTCATTGCTGAATAGTATTTCACTGGATTAATATTCCACATGTTTTGTTCATTTCATTGTTGATGGATATTTTGGTTGTTTCCAGTGTTAAGCCATTATAGTTAATATGACTATAAATATTCTTGTGCATGTATATTGGTGTGTATATACACATGTTTTGTTGGGCATATACTAAAAGTAAACTTATTGGATCATAGGGAAATGCGTATGTTCAACTTGAAATATGAGACATAATCATATGGAAAGATAGGCAAAATAATCCCCTTTAAGCATTATTGTCATATATTAAGCTTATAGTATTTAAGGCTTTAAAAAACTTTGAATTATTTAGTGCAAGACTCTAATTTTACTTTTGAAACTCATGGGAAAATTTTTTTTTAAATTGTTTGCATTGGGTCTTCCTTGCTGCGTGCGGGCTTTCTCTAATTGTGATGAGCAGGGACTATTCTTCATTGCAGTGCAGGGGTTTCTCATTGTAGTGGCTTCTCTTGTTGCAGAGCACGGGCTTTAGGCTAGCGGGCTTCAGTAGTTGTGGCATGCAGGCTCAGTAGTTGTGGCTTGCAGGCTCTAGAGCACAGGCTCAGTAGTTATGGCACACAGGCTTTGTTGCTCTGCGGCATGTGGGATCTTCCCAGACCAGAGCTTGAACCCGTGTCCCCTGCATTGGCAGGTGGATTCCTAACCACTGCACCACCAGGGAAGCCCGAAACTCATGGGAAAATTTAAAGTGACTTGTCCAAAGGAAAATAGCTACTTAGTAATGGGGCTGGGCCTTCTCCAGGACTCTGGGATTTGGACTCATAGTCACAGGTTCCTTCCAGTAAAGAATTATTTGCTCAGTAAAAAAAGGTGGAAATGGCATAAGGGAATTATTCAGTTTTTTAGAGCATGCTACAGCTGACTACAATCTTTAGTAGACAGGAAAAACTTAATCGTCATAGGAAATATGCCTTTTTTAAATACAGAAACATATAAATAGATATTCTTAACCACTTTGAGCAGCTATTGGTGCAAAACGTCTTCAGGTTTAAAGAATACACACACACACACAATTAACTTATTGATAGCAAAGAAGGAAATTCTAAAAGAGAAACAGAAGTGATTTTTCTGTTTTAGAAAGTGTGTGTGTGTGTGTGTGTGTGTGTGTATGTGTGTGTGTGTGTAGGGAAATGGTAATGATGATGAGAGTTTTTTTTTTTTTTTTTCCAAATGAGTGATGTTGACACGTATCTATTCAAACAAATTAGTTCCCCATTGTGATGAAGTCTCTAATGGAAACCATTAAAATCAAATTCAGTAGGAAAGTGGGAGGAAGCATAAAAAGAGGAGAGAAGTAGAAAAAGCATTTAAAAATTTCCCGTATGTGAGTACTAGCATTTTTCCTATTAATAGCAGTTCCACTAACAATTTAATGTTTGCCGCTGCTTATAGTCTAGAACATGGATAGAAAATAAGTTTATTCCCGATGCCAAATTCCTTCACTTGGTGATTGTTATCAGGAACACTATCTTGGGAAGATTTCCAAGTCCAGCTGCAGGTTTATTAAGGAGTGGCAGCAAACATGCCAAATATGTGCCGTCTTGCTGGATACTAAAAAGGCTGGTGTTCTGGTTTTGTTCTTACCGTCTCTGCGTAGATTCCTCATAGGCATCTCAAACGGAGCAGATTCACAAAGGAACCCCTGATCTTTTTTCCTAGGCTGCAACATATTTTTCATCTCAGTGTATGGAACCATTGCTAATACCAGTGAATAGCAACCATTGCTGCCAGCTCTTCTTTTCTCATCCCACCTCCAAATAATCACCAGGTCTTACAGAGTCCACATTTCAAAAGGATCCGGAATCTATCCTTTTCTCTACATTTTTGCTGCATCAACCCTAGTACCAGCCTCCATTACCTCCCATCCACACTACGATGAGTGTCCAGCACAAGGTTCCTATGTTTACATTCTCCTTCCCAATTCAATGCATAATCCAAAAATGAGCCTGAATGATCTTAAAATACAAATCTGGTTATATCTCTCTCCTGTAGAAAACCATCAGAAAGTTTCATTGCCTGTAGGATAAAGGTAAAAATCTGTATTACGGCCTATAAAACGGTGCATAGTCTGATCTCCAGGTATTTTCCTAGCATCGCCTTAGGCCTTTTCTTCACAAAATCACTTTGCACCCTCCACAGCGGCTGTTCAGGTTTTGAGCAATACCAGCTTTCTTCTCTCCTCAGGTCATTTGTACATGCTATTCTCTGTTCCTTCAAATCTCTTCCACATTCATTTCATTTCGTTTGAAATCTCTTCCTTCTTGAAATCTCAGCTTAAATTTCAGGGAAGCTTTTCCTGACACCTCAATTTAGGTAAGCTTTCCTAAGTACACATACATAACATTTTCTGCAGTCTTTATTCTGTGTTATACAATTGCAATTAAAATCAAATCTGATTGATTATTTATTGAAGGTCTGTCTTAGTCTCCTATTGCTGCTGTAAAAAAAAAATTACTACAAAGATAGTGGCTTAAATCAACACAGATTTATATTTTACAACTCTGGAGGTCAGAAGTCCTAAATGTGTCTCACGGGGCTGAAACCAAGGTTTCATGAAGGTCTGCATTTCTTCCTGGAGGCTCTAGGAGAGAATCCATTTTTTTGCCTTTTCTGCGTCTAGAAGCTGCCTGCATTTCTTCTTGTGGTGGTCCCCTTTCATCTACAGAGCCAGCAATGGCTAATCAATTCTTTCTCCTGATGCCATCTCTCTGGTTCTGATTCTTCTGCCATCCTCTTCCCCACTTAACGACCCATCTGATTGCATTGGACTCACCTAGATAATCCAGAATCATCCGCCTCTGTGAAAGTCAGCTGATTAGCAACCTTACTTCCATCTGCAACCTCAGTACTTTCTTGACATGTAACATAACATAATCACAGGTATCAGGGATTAGGGTGTGGATGTCTTTGCGGAGCCATTCTTGCCTACCACAAGGTCTATTTCAGTACATACATTTTAAGCTCCTTAAAGGCCAGAACCATACCTATTCTTGCCTAACACTTGATCTCCAACACCTAGCACATTGCCCAGTACACTGTAGCATTTCATAAATATTTGTTAGATGAAAGAATGAATTAATAAAGCACAATTAGTATCAGTTATCAATGGTAATAGAGACAGGTAGCCAGTTTCGGGTTTGGGGGGGGCGGGGAATAGGCTGCATACTAATTATACTCCATCAGGCTATCATGGAAGGATACAGATAAATTGTTTGAACTTCTTTATCCAAGTCACCTCATCTACTTTGAGAATTAAAAAAACAAACTTTGCATTTTATTTCGGAATGCTTGTTGGTTCTCTCCAGTCCCCACCAGAATGAATTTCATAATTATGTATTCTATACAGAAATATCAACACAAATGTGCTTTCCTGAAGCATGCAGCTGCTATCACCGAAGCTGACTGTAACTCAGACATATGCTGGGTGGCAGCAGATAAGTTTGGAATTAGTTGTGATAGGTAATCCACAAAATAGCTAGACCACATGCCAGTAATCAAGAATTCACTGTAATTACTTTAATCTGTAATCAGCTCAGCACAGTGCACAGAAGACTGGCAGAGGAATTCTGCAACCAGAGAGGAAGTTGGTTAATTATTCCAAGACCATCACTTTGTTCCCATATTGATTTTGAATTGTATGCCTTCTCATTCATTCATTAATATATTTATTCATTGAGTGGAATGTGTTCATTACAGTAGGAGCACATTAATTACATATCGAAACAAAAACCAATAAAAGCATGTCCCTTCACCTCTCAGGACATCTGGGCTTATAGTGAGAGACAGACATATAAATAAACTCATAAGTACAAAATTAATTCTCTTCCTTCCTTGCAAAAAGAGGAAGTTGTAGACTCAAAATTAGTAAACAATTACTATGAGAAAGTCCTTTAACTTTATTGGAAAACACACACGTACATAAGCACACATCATGTTGCTGTCACGGGAGCCAGCTTATTTTACTAAGGAAAATAGTTTGATTTATTTTCATTCCTGAATCTGTAGGCTATAGACTCTATGTTAAACTTAAATGGATGTCAGACTATTTATTGCACAATAAAGTCAGTCCATAAAAATTAGGTGCTTTTGTACTCTCTTCAAAACAGTCATCTTATACAGTGAATGAAACAATTTATATTTTCTAAGTTGAGCTTAGGAAACTTCTGATGCTGTCCCACATCCATGGCTTGATCCAATGTGTAAATATCTCAAAGTGAACCAGTGCAAAAGGTTCTTACAAACTGGATTAAGAGTGGGGTCTTACAAGATGCTATTTAATATGGATAATGGAAACTTTTTAAAAAGAAATATTCAACTAAAGAATGAGGGAGATAAACATTGAGAGCAACATGTATGAAAAAAATCTTCAGGAATTGCACGTGATTATAAGTTGAACATAAGTTAGCACTGAGTGTAGCTCTCACAACAAAATGAGCCCATGTGATTTTAGAGTGCTTGATTAAGATTATAGCATATGAGAAATAGGAGCTGAGAGATGGTACCACACTGGTCAGAGCCTACTAGTTATATTGTTGTCAGAGGAGGTCACGGAGAGGACAAGACCTCTGGTTGACCTGAAAGCTAGACCCAGGCAATCAGAGGCTCCTCAGCCCCACCCCCATCCTTGAAAAGTACTTTCTACCCACCATTTCCACAGCGAGCGCAATTTACAAGGACACAGTCTTGAGAGAGCAAGGTGTTGTTGAGACCATCTGTACAGTATACCTGACTGAACCCAGTAAAGGTCTGTATACAAACTTTTAAGACTCTGGAAAGCGGGTGTGGAGATGTACTCATCATCTTGCCACCGCCCAAGACAAGCTTCATATGCAAGTTCCATTGCTTATTAAACCTGTCAACTTCTAATCTGAAGTGATTTATCTCTTTCTTGGGTCTCTCCTCGCCCTCTGTGTATGGAGGCCAGTTTCGGATTTTACCTGAGAAGCTCCCAAAATGTCACACCAACAATTGTGCTTCTTTTTAGGCATCTCCGGTGACAAGTGACAAAATACACTTAAAAAACAAATCATTTTTAAGAGGTATGAAGTCAGGATGGTGAAAGGGTCATGCAAAGAAAGGATGACGGTATTAATAATGTTTGACTTGGAGACTATAAGACGGGATGTTTATAAGGCTTCTCTTTAAAATTTCAAATGTTTGAAGATTTGTCATGTTCAGGAGCAATTAAGGTGTAGTATTCAGGACAGTAGTTAAAAGTTACAGGAAAAGTAGCTTCTGATTGGTATGAGAACATTCAAATGAGGCATATCCAGAAATGAAATGGGAATCCCAGCAGGTAGCGAGTGCCCATCCTTTCTGGATCTTAAACAGAGGCTGGACCATCATCATCACAGAGGGGATCTGAGCATCTGAGCAATGGCTGCTTTAACGTATTAAACATCAGCTTGTAATCTTGTAGAGTTCTAATAGCTGTGACATTTAGGTCACGAGGCAATCATTGAAAGTCAATGATAATTTATGCATCTTCTTCGTGGTTTACAATGGCATCATATTTTGAAGAAAATTACCTTACAAAACCTCATAGAAAAGAACTGATAGAAATGTACATACCTTCTGTCTTTCCAACATAGTGTTTTTTTCTCTGGTGATGAGTAGTGGACTCTTAAGTTAGGTACCAACCAAAGTAGTTGGCATACTCATAGAAAATGTAGGAAAAGTACATGTTATTTGACCCTTGAGACACTTGGCATGGAAATCATGTGCTAAGAGGAAGGTTGGAACTAAAATGACTGAGGGAAGAGCAGATCCATTCCTATCATCTCACATTTGGGGGCATAAATTCATGGGGTGGGAAATTGACAAATTTTTGTACACAGCCTGGTCTCCCTCTGTTTTTTCCCCTGAAGCTGTATAGTTAAATTCTCATTTGTTAACTGAACGTGATATGACTCCACTCTCGCCTTTTTAAAGCTCTGTTGTTAGCTGATAAACTTGAGCTATTTCTACTCAGTGTCATATGACTCCTTCCAGTTCCTTCCTTTATCCTCATTGCTTTACTTGGTAAAATGAATGAAGCTGGTATTTCCCTGCTAAAGTACTATATCAGGAGGTTTAGCTTTATTTATATGTGGGTAATGAGGGGTGATTAGAGAAGTTTACTTTCACTTATTACCTAACAGGTTTACTTTTGTATGACAAATCTACATGATTTCATTAAATTCTCTAAACTTCTTCAAGAAAGCATTATTATTATTATTATTATTATTATTATTATTATGTGTTATTATGATCAACATTGTAAATTTAAGGTAATAGACTGAAACTGAGAAAAAAATGAGATCTGTTTGACCCCAAAGTCCACATGCTTTCTGTCACACACCACTGCCTTCCTTTTTTTGATCAGACATTTTTAGTCGAGGCATTTTTAGGCTGAGTGACTATAACATTAGATCAGATTTTCTCCAGTTTCTAACTTTTCTGTTCAGTTTTTCAGGTTGCATTTCTGTGAAATGAAGTGAATGAATATTTTGCTTAGATAGCTTCGCTGAGTAATCATTTGCTTTCTAGCCATGGCCATAAAAGGAAAATGCTTTCCACAAATAGTATCTTGGGCAAAAAAAAGTATTGTTCTTTTTGATGGGTTTTTACTCCTCTGAGATCCTTACATGGTAAACTGGAATAAGACAATAGTTTATAGAGAAAGAGGCCTTTAAAAGGACAGAGGAAGTCCTCCAACAGCTAATAAAGAACTTTTTGTATGTGGCTTTCATTTGATAGGGCAGCAAACCTGCAATAATTTTTTTCCCTCAGAACATAGAGCTAGACAGAAGGGGAATTAGGAAATATAACACTACCCTTAAGTGTGAGTTAAAACTAAGATTCATGGGGTAGAAATGGCAAATGTCTTTCTAACACCCTCCCTTGCTGCTGTCTAGATAGAGTTAGAGATTCTCTTTGCCTAAGGTGATGAGATCAAATTGATATGTCAGCCCAGGCTTTCTGTAAGGGTCCATAGATCAGAGCTCTCTGTGGCTTTCCAGAAACACAAACCACAGATTGAGAATTATTGCTGGTTTGAACTTTCAGTTCTGATTTGATTCGTTATTGCATGTAGAATTAGCCTCTATGTGTTAAGGTAAGAGAGAAAGGCGGTGCTGGAGGTGAGGAGCCAGTTTAATATTTCCCAAAGTCCCCCCCTCAAGGAAATTGTTTGATTTTTAAAGGATATACCCCAAGCAGAGAGAAAATATGTATTGTTTGTGATGTGCTTTGTGATAATCTAGAACATTTGTCATACATTCCAGGGCACTTAATAATAAAACAATTGATGGGCAATAGCTATGAAAATAACCTTTTTTGAGCTGGTCCATGACATACCCAATAAGTTTTGCATTCATATTTTCATGTTTTTCTCCTGTGTCTTCTCATCAAAGGTGTAAGCTTCTTGGGGTAAGGAAAGGCAAGGTTTTATACATCCATGGATTCATCTGAGAGTCTGACACAGTGCCTTTCACTCGGTAGGAGCCCACGGAAGATTTGTTGATTCACTGGTTTTGCCACTTTTCTCGTGAGAAAGGGGGGAGACAGACTGCACGGGGTGATGTGGAATATGCCAATTTTGCCCTGTCGCCCATATGGATCACCTGAGGGGAAAATAGCATTCATTTCTCAATCTGATTGTGGGGCTCTTCAAAAGAGCTGTTTGAATTTTACCAGAGAGGAAATTCTCACTTTGAGAAACTAACATATAGTTTCAGATTAAGATGCACGTTAAAAATCGCATGGTATTTTTAATATATGTTAACATTTAGGGCTGTCAATCATGCTGGTGTTTCTGTAAGAGGATGTCACAAAACCTTTCCCTAAAAAAGGCTCAAATTTGAAGCCACATTAGTTATTATTAATAGTTATTATCCATCATTACATGTCTTGTAAAATCCATCATTTTCGCTACTTTTCAGTAGTGCTGTCAGAAATGTATTCTGACAGAAATAAAAATTCATGCACTACTAACTAGGACTTCAGTTAATGATACCAACTGTTATGAATATTCACTTTTTCAAGATACCATTTCTGGCGAAATTCCTATATGCCAGGCATGGTGCTAAGTGTTTTACATACATCACCTCATTTAATCCCTATTATAATGCTATTTTAAACATGAAGAAATGGTGATTTAGGTTCATTTCCATGTTAGGATCATACAAAATGGTACAGCTTGCAAAACTCCAATTTTAAACATTGCACTGTTGACTTAAGTTCCTTGCGGAATTGTCTCTGCCTTTTCCTGAACACTTGGGAACAGGCATTGTATATTTTCTGATGTAGCTACTTTGATGAGGAGTCTTCAGTGCTTTCCATTTTATGATGCTTATCTAGACTTCTGTTTGTGAAACAGCAATTCCAAGTGCTTAATTTTTTTTTCTATTCTTTTGTTCCCTATGTGCATTTAAACCATATAACTAAATGATAAACCCCTGATGGAGAAAAGAAAAAATCTCTGTTTATGTAAGTGTGACTGATGAAAGCCAGGATCTAGTATCGAAAATTCTTGATCCCTAGCATAGGCCTGTTGTTTTAGAACCCAAGAAAACAAAAGCAATTTGTTCTTTTTCTCAAGAGCACATCCAATGCAAAGCTGTCAAACCCAAAAGTGTTACGATGCATCTGCATCACCATATGTTGACAGATGTTTCTGTCTATAACTCTGACTTTCTGATGTACAGTGTGACTTCCACTCAAAGATTTTTTACTTTACTTTTTGAGTTTTCATCTGCAAAAATAGTTCACCCATATGAGAAAGAATTAGTAAAATGGAAAAGAGTGAATTAAAAATATACGAAATTAAAAGGAAGCCAAGGATGTCACCAATCTTTTTTTTTTACCCCAGCTAGAGATAGAGAAAAACATGCTAATCTTGGATTCCTTGTGTCAGCACAGAAGTATTACAAGGGAGAGTGTTAGTTCCGAGATGGTGGCATAGCCACTGGTTGTACAGTAGCATGCCGCCCCAGGAGGATAAACCTGCAGTCTCTTTAGGACTTCTTAGAAAAAAAGAAGTTTGCAGTCACATACAAGGGAAACACTAAAAAAATCAATTAATAGATTGAAGTTCAGCTTGTACAAATTCAGAAAATAATCAAGTAGACTTAATAAAAAAAAGGAAAAACGTAGAATGTCTCATTTGGAAACTTTTGCACTTAATATTTCATCTTCCTTTATTCAAGGCAAGTAAATGTTCTTCCTAGTCACAGAGAGTCTCTATGGAGTTGCAGGTTTCAAGACCCATTTGACAGACACTGTTCTCCATATGTGTTATCCCATCTAGGGAGTGCAAAAATAGCACCAATTGATTTCCTCTCTGCACCCACGGAAAGATCACACTTGGCATCACTTGGAAACCATTGTTTGCAGGAGGGAGAGTTGTCTGTGACTCATGTATCCTCACCTCTTGTTTCACGCTTTGCTTCAAGCACAGTCTTGGCTGTGCATCACATTGATCTTTGAGCTGCATTTTCTTTCCCAGATGCCCCCAACTAAATCTTATCACTAGATTTTGTACTTCATGGTACCTGTAAACATCTGGCCAAAATTCTGAGAGTTTACTCATTTTTTTTTTTTTTTTTTACCATGTAGCAGTAGTTTGGATGTTCTCTTGCCAAGTATTTTATATCACTCTTCTATGGTCTTTGTACTGATGGCAATTGTTGCTTGAATTTGGGTTGATATATCTGTGAACTTCACATGGGTGATGTCCTTCTCCATTTGGTTTTAAAAAACATTTATAAGACCGTCATAATATAACACCTATGAGGTTTCCAAGTTCTAGAGATAGTGAGGAACTGGATTTTGTATTTAGTAGTGAATAAAGTCGAGGTAATATTAGCTGCTATAACATAAAAGCATTCCAAGGGTTTAACCTAATAAAGTTTTGCTTTTCACCGTCATAAAGATCAGTTGGCAGAGGGGAGGGTTTTTCTTCCATGCACGTTTACAGGGCCCGGCCTCCTTCCCTCTTGTGGCTCCACCACCCCTCAGGCTTTTGAGCCTTCTGCTAGATCCTCTGTATCCAGCCTGAAGAATGCAGACTGCTTCTTTAGTCACATTGGTCAGTATACTTCTACTGATACTCTGTTGATGAGTACAAGTCTCCTGATCCTGACTAAAGCCAGCAGGTAATGTTGTCTCTGGCTGAATGGATACCTCCCAATTATAAGTTTACTAAAGAAAAACAAATTGTTGGTTCTCAGCTGGTAACCTATGAAAAATTACTTCAAAGTAAGTAATTTAGTGCTAACCTCTGTCTCTGTATATCCTAAAGAGCATTGTAGTAGTTTCTTAGGACTGCTGTAAGGAAGTGCAACAAAATGGTTGCTCAGAGCCACAGAAATTGATTCCCTCACAGTTCTGTAGACTGAAAGTCTGGAGTCAAGGTGTCAGCAGGACCATGATCTCTCAGAGACTCTGGGTGAAATCTTGCCCTGTCTTTTCCCAGCTTCTGGTGGTGGCCACCAATCCTTGTCATCCTTTGGCTTGCAGCTGCATTTTTCCAATCTCTCCTTCCATCATCACATGATGTTCTCTTTCTGTGTCTCAGTCTTCCCAGGTGTTTTCCTTTTCTTGTGAGGGCAACAGTCATATTACAATATATTACAATACATACTAACAGCCTCATCTTAACATGATTTCATATGCACAAGCTCTATCTTCCAAACAATGTCACATTCATAGGTACCAGGGATTAGGACTTCAACACATCTTCATGGGAGAAGCAATTCAACCCAGAACAGGAATTCTGGGCTTCTTTGCTTTTTTTTTTTTAATTTCTTTATCAAATTTTGCCTATTAATGAATTAAATACGAAAGATAGCAACTTTAATTATAAGAGGGTTCTTTTAATTCTGCTAGGATCTCAGCTAGGGACATTCTAGACCAGAGGCCGGCAAACATTTTTTGTAAAGGCCCAGACAATGAATCATTTCTGATTTCTGGGCCATGTAGTCTCAGTCACAATTACTCTACTCTGCCCTTATAGCAGAAAAGCAGCCACAGTCAACAGTACATGAATGAACAAGGCTCATATAAACTCCAATAAAACTTTATTTACAAAAACTGGTGGCAGGCTGGATTTTGCTTGTGGGCAGTAGTTTTCAGACTGCTGTGCTAGACAATGGTCCATTGTAACCTGGATGTGAACACTGCGAAATGAACCCCGGCTGTGGATTCAGACACACATAAATTCAAATTCCAGCCATCACTGAGTAGCAGTGACCTTGAAGAGCTTAACCTCGGTAAGTGCTAGTCCCCCATCAACAGACATTTCACGTAAATCATCCACACAATGCTTAGCTCATTGGAGGCATTCAGATGGAGCTGTCTATATATGCCTTCTTTGCAGAGGCAGTGTAGCAAAATGGGTCTGAGCAAGAACTGTAAAGCTAGACTGCCCCTTCCTAGTGTTTGATCTTGGACAGTTTCCTTAGTATCAGCGTGCGGCTTTTTTCTCATCATTAAAATAGACGTAATGATAGTGTCTACCTTTTAGCTTGCTTATGAAGATTCAGTGAGTTAACACATGTAAAGCAATTAGACCAGTGCCTGGCACTTAATAAGCATTCAGTAAGTATTGCCTACTTGTATTGGTCATCATTGATATAATTGGCTTATCTTGTTACTCAGCAATAGGCTGTATTATTGAATTTTTGCTGAATTTATATCAAGAAGGGAACTAAATGAATACATGATGATTATTCGGGCTGAAGTATTGGGTTGGCCAAAAGGTTCGTTCAGGTTTTTCCATTCATTGTATGAACGAACCTTTTGGCCAACCCAATACTTTCTTTTTCGGGTTTATCAGTTATATTAGGATGAAAGGATGGTTTCTCTTTTATTCTCTGTACTATTTCTGCTCAGTGACGGAGGACAAAATCATCAGACTGTTCAGGCATCCACTCTGTCCTCTAGTCACACTATGCCTGAAGATTTTCACACGTTACAATGAGAATTAAAAGGAAAATGAAATTCAGTAAGTGGAATTTTGCTTTAGACCTGTCTTTGGTATAAAATATTTATCTATTACATGTGAGGATTCAAATGCCATTTTAAAATTCTTTCAATTAAAAGAATCTATAAAATTGGATAACGTTTTGCTAACGTATACTTGAGAAGTTTTCTTAGTTCTGTGGCAAAGAATAATCCCAAGGCTACTATATTTTACTTGGTTATATTAACTTAATGATTTTCAGAAACTTGCCTTGTTCTGTTGGAAACAAATAAGGATGAAGATTTTTCAGAAGAAGTAGAGTAGAAATATAGAATTTGAATCAGAGTAATAAAACAGAAAATTACAAATTAAAATACTTAAACTTTTGTTGTTAGTGGCAAACGTAAATTCAATTTAGAAATACATATTTCTAAATAATGAGAACTACTTGCAGGGAACCAATTATGAGATCTAGCTAGTTTCTTGCTTTCCTTAAAGAGGAAATATGGGCCATATTGTTCAACTGGTTGTTTTACAATATAGTCATGGGGTCATGAGGTTCATTTAAAAATTAATATTTTTGTTTCTACATTTGACTATGACATGTGATATGCCTTTATGTTTGTACTGTAAATGCCAGCTTACACTGGTCTGGATAAATTCAAATCGACAGAAGTATACTTTTGTGTTTTTGTTATTTATATTTGGAGACTATTTTTTAAAGAATAAAAGTGGGAATCACTTTAAGAGTATTTGAAAGCTATTTAATTTAATGGTTCAGAAAGTTCCCAGTTGTTTCAGTCAGACTATGTTAAAACTTGGAAAAAAGATACCCTGTTGTTTGTTTCATGTAGAAACATTGTGAACCTTTAACAATATTCTAATATTGATTCTCTTGCTTCTCCCGTCTTCCTACAATAGCAGAGCCCATTATTTGGCTGTTTCAGCCTCATTAAAAGTATTTAGCATTTGCTCTTCAGCTATAGCTTTTGGAGATTGTTATAAATAAGTAAATATTATTATTCTTTCATTTTTTACTGTCTCCTGAATATATATTATTGCTTCTGCTTGCTCTCAGACTTAGTATATCATACAAATTCCCCAAACGCACACTTTTTTTCCCAGTCCACACCTAGTAGGATTTTTTCCAGAGCTTGTTGACGTCTACCCTCCTCTAGATCGTAGTATTTTAGAGTTAGAGACTGTATTAGTTTGCTAGAGCAGCTGTAACAAAGTACTGTGCTGTATGTCCTAAACACAGAAATATATTCTATCCAATTTCTGGGGGCCAGAAGTCCAAATTCAAGGCTTGGCGTCTTCTGAGGGCTGTGAGGAGAGGAGCTGATCCAGGCCTCTCTCCTGGCTTGTGGGGACATCTTCCTGTTCCTATGCTAGTCTTCCTGTATGCATATCTCTGTGTGTCCAAATTTCGCTTTTTTTGAAAGGACACCAGTCATACTGAATTGGGGTCCACCCTCATGTGCTCCTTTTAACTTGATTACCCCTATAGAGACCCTATCTCCAAATAAGGTCACGTTCTGAGGTCCTGCGGTTTAGGAGTTCAACATACGGATTTTGGGGAGACAATTCAATTCACAACACAGGCTCTTTAGAGAAAGACTGGAGCGTCTAAGTGCCTAGTCTAAGCTTCTGCATCCCTTTGTGGCAGAATCACAAAAATGTTTCTAATTTCTTTTCTACTTTGCAGAGTGTTCTGTTGCCCTTCTCTCTACATTACTGCATAAGTCTATCCTACACAAATAGACGAAGAGCGTCTCAGCACTGGACTCACTCAGGTCCCCTTTGAATTTATGTGGAAGTGATGGTGGTTCATCTGAATCTATACCCGCTTTGTTGGTTCTTATCTTAAGGTTTTTCCCTTAAAGATGAATGTGTTAATTAAATTTTCTGTGTATCTTATACACATAGTTACTATTTATTCATTCAGCAAAGATTTATTAAGGAGCCTTGTAGTCCTGAGGCTGTTAATTTCAACAGGGCCTGTGAATGTTTTCTTCTGTCCTGTGAGGAAGGGTGAAAATTAGTTTCCCTGCTTTTAAGGAGTATGCTGTCTAACAGTTATGTACGTAGTTTCTGAGGTCTATTGTTCTCCCAAGAGCATTTGTGATTTCTAACCAAGTATGTCTGTAACATCCGTGAGCACTGAAGGTGTTCCCCATGATGTCTGTGAAGAGTGTCAGTCCCAGGAAATTTCAGTTACCTTCCCTCCACTTCACCCTGGGCCACTCACACGTGTATCAGCCAGTGAAGGTAACAGATGGCAGTATGCATTAACATCACCATATAGTGTTAATAGTCTTGTCTTTTGTTCATCCAAGGAATAGGAAGCACATCAGAATGGAAATTATTTATAGGCAAAGTTGCAGTAAGCATATGCCAAGTATGTGATATATTAAATTTATATTTATTTTGGGCTTAATGTGCACAGGATGTGAGAAGTTAAAGCAACTGTTCTTATTATTACCTTTTTGTATATAAGATCCAAAAATGTTCTAAGGTAAAGGTTGTATAGATAGTAGTGTAGATACACCCATTATGCTTGACACATTCTGAAGGATTCTTTGTTGTAATACGGTATATTTGTATTACAATATTGCAATCAGATTTTGTGTTACATTTGTTAAGAGCTTTAGTTTAAAATTAAAATTGAGTTTAGACCCCACAGAGCAGGTATTTACTTGGGAACGAAGTGGTGTCTTTTACCTATGACATGTTTGTTGTAATGCATTCTGCACCTGCCCTGACAGATATTAACACCTTGTTTTCATCTTTTTTTTCCCTCAATGAAAAGTCTCCTGAGTAATACTTGAGGGGCATTATGAAAGTTTTAAGAAATGTTTTGTGAGAATAGTAGTGAATATTAGAAGAAAAAAAACAACTACTTAGGATGTAAGGACAAAGTCATACTAGGAAGTGCCATTTTTGGGGGGAGGGTGACAGGAATAAATGCCCTCAAAAAAGCTTGACAGGCCAGGGCTGAGCAAAAGAAGTTGGACCAATGTGTGGAGAGCAAATGCCAGTTAGTGAGGATGAGAACTCTCTATCTGGTGTCAAAATCAGAAAATAATTAGGGAAGAAATGTGAAAAGTGTCAGGAAGTGGTAAGAGTCTTATAAAAAGGAAATTACTCTGGCACCTCGTTGTGTATTGATTAGTGAGAGATGAGTGGTAGGAAGAGGAAGTTGTATCTATCAAAGAAGGACATGCCTAGGGCAACAATGCTTGTGCTTAATAAAAATAAAATAAAATAAGGTAAACTATAATAAAGTAAGGCTTGACCTGCAAGAAACTAGGCAGCAAGCCAATGATAAAGGCAGATCAGCTATCCCTCTGCCTTCTTCAGAGATTCCTTTCTCTTCACCATTCTAGCTCCTACGCATCATTTACATCTCTGACATATCGCTTTCAACTCTATCCAATTATCTTTTTCATAATCTATTTTTCCTAAGATTTCATTCTTATTTTTATACTGCTTGCTACATGATATTCGGTGGAAATTTTCGTACATACAGCTTTAGGCAAAAATTTCTGTTCTTAGACAATTTACACTGGAATCAATAGGTAGAGCTGGAAAGGTGTCGCAGCTGATTCTCTTCTGGTTATGGAAATTTGGTTGGTTAGATAAGTAAAAGTTTTGGAGATTTTTTTTTTTTTTTGTAATGGGAACTCTAAATTTCTGTGGTGCCTTAATTTATTTTGCTTGTAACAAATAGCCCAATATGAAAAAAATATGAGTGGAATGAGATTACAAGTATGCTTGTATCAGAAGAAGAGTGGGAGGAAGAGCAGCAAGTATTGTATAGATGCAACAGTTAGGATATAGGCTCAGTTGCTGTGACAAAAATTGGTTTATGTAGCGTTGACTTAAGTAAAAGTAGAATGTTATCTCTCTCTCACATAAAAACCCATTTTGCTGGTACAGTGGCTTGGTTCTGTGGTGTTAGGCATAGGCTCCTGTGTTTTCATCCTTCACCACGCTCATTGCATTGCTGTGGCACTCCATGATGTCTGTAAGAGAGTAAAAGGCAAGGGAGGTCACCTCTGCTCCTTTAAAAGCATGATCCAATTTCTGTATATCACTTTTGCGCACATGCCGTTGCCCATAAATTAATCAAATAATCTCACCTACCTGCAAGGTAGCTTGGGAAATGTGGTGTTTCTGACGTTCCATGGGATTCACATGATGGGAAAGAGAAGGCTAGAGTGGATATTGAGGGACAGCTAGTGGCCCTGAGCTTTTGGATATCGTGGTAGAACAAGATGGAAGGAATCTGGGCATCCAAGTGACCATCTGAAGCAGAGCTACACTGCCAGCTTGGATCACTCACCTCTAGACCTTGATTTAAAATAGATTTCTGACATTTTAAGCTATGCTGCTCTTTTGTTTTGTTTTATTTTTTGGTCTGTTCATTTCAGCTTCCTATCTGGCAGTCTCCTACCTAATACGGTTAGGTGGGGAAAATATCAAAAGTAGATTCTTTAACAGTATTTAGTAAAATATATATATTGAATATTATAGGATAATTAGGAAATGGAGGAAAATTAAAGCAGCTGAACTTAGAGGGAGATGGAACTTTCTCTGCAAAGTTGCAGTTAGTGTAAAAAATACTTTCATTCTTATTCCCACCTTCTATCTTTTTCCTTCCTCTTTCTCTCTTGGTTCTTTCCTTTTTTTCCTTCAATAAATGAAACAATGATCTGACCCTAATTTCTAGACATAAAAATCACCAACAGTGATTATTTTCCAGGATTAACATAACTCAATGTCCATTAAGAGGAAAATCTTTAAATAAGATAATTTTAAACTTCAGAACTGTGATCACAGAAGTTATTTTAGTGTATTTTTGCAAAATTTTATCCTTGAGCCCTCAGTTCTTTCCATTTATGTGACAATATCCTTGAAAGTTTATAAATTTGCCTTTAAGGTTCAAGTCTATCTGCTCTGAGCTTAATTGTGATATCATGGAGATATGCTTCTTGCATTTAATTCATATTTGGATTATACTTCCCGGCAGGAGCACTGACCACTAAACAATAAAGCAATTATTCCTATGATGATATGCAATATTGAGCAGATTATGTCATGGTCAACTTTATATATTCATAACCCTACCACCTGCAGATGCTGACACTGTATTAAAGCCGTTTTTCAACAAGATAAATGGAAAATGGAAATTCTGCGAACACAGTAGCATCCCTTTTTCCCTTGAGTTTCCCTTTAAAGATCAAAATTTCTCCACTTACTCTTATTTAAAAACATTTTTTTGCATTATAGACCTTTTTGAGAATTTGAAAAAAGCTAGGATACTTTCCTTGGGGGAAAAATATACTCAGACATATGTTTCTGAAATATTTTTCATACAACTTCACTGGTCAACAGATTCCCTAAAGCTCTTTCATAGTTTCTATTTTAGAACCTAATGTCTGGAACCCCCACTCTTAGTATATAAGATTGACTTATGGAATATTTAATGGAATGTCCTGAAGCATATTACACCTTAGGATAAATTTTAACTCTTTGGCAAGATGTAATACCTAGGAATAGTTGAAGAAAGCTAAAAGTGTTCACTAACTGAGGAAAATAGCCAGTGAAAAAAGATGGTTTATATTGCTTCCTGGGAGGATCTCTCACGTGCAAGTTATCATCTGTGGTCACACAGAAAAACATAACTACACAAGAAAAAGAAAAAAATCAGCTTTTACGTTTTCTATAAAAAGTTTATATTGCAAAGAACTTTTAATATAAAGATCTTAATTAAAATAGTCTCAATAACCAAATCTTCCTGTACAGTTTTAAAGCAATATGTAGAGTATGTGTAACTGTTATAGGACACAGAGGTATCGTCGTTGTGATTCACTGAAAAACAGTGAAATCACTGTTAGAATAGCTCAATAGAAACACTGCTGCATTGAATTTCTAATAAAATTCTTTATCCACTGAGGCAACATCTGCTTTGTGTCATACAACTTGAAGCAAACAAAACAAAACAAACACAGGAACGGGAGTTCTATCTCCTTAAAAGTTTATTTCTATTTTTTTCTTCCTGTCCTACTTATTTAAATTACTTGAAGCCTTATAGGCCATCCACTCTTTTTTTTTTAGCAAAGATGCAAACAAATGGTTTCCTCTTTGACTGACAAAAAGTAGTATGGAGTAACAATGATCAGAAGAGGGAGAAGTGAATTCTTGGAAAACAAACACAGTGGGTGCAAAATTGAACTGATTGCTGAGCTCAACTGAAAGTCCAGAGACATTGTCTTGCCACAGGTATGGCTGGACCTGGGGACTCAAACAATGACATCAAGATTTTGTTGTTTCTTTGTTCTCCTTGCTGTCCTCTGTGCTGGCCTCACTGTCCCTCTTCCATTGCGGTCTCCATAAACTCAGATTTACACCTTCTCAACCCCAAGGCCATCAGATTAGCTCTCTTTGAACCAACTCAGATCACATAACTTCTGAATCAGTTTCTTTGAGCAGGGTCAGTATGAATGAACAGGACATTTTCTCAAACTAGACTAATCACTGTGCCAAGATGGATGGAAAAAAAGATTGACCAGGTCCTGTTACCCATCCTGGAGTGGTTGGTGGGACCAGCAAAACATCACCATGGGTCCAGGGAATAGGAAAGGAGTGAATTCCGTAGGAAATGATAGTTCTCATCCTAGAAGGAGAAAGATGGGTGAGTGGCAAGTCAAAAGAACAACTATCCAATAATCCACACGTGGACAAAGTCAAGCACATGTGTTTACAACATCCAGAGATCATTGAAGAACTTGTTAGCTCTCACACAATTTAGGAGGTGATTTTAGTGAATTCTAGTGGTCTCCTCCCACCATTTCTAGTTTGGTGACTGCGGTTAGGTCTCTGAACAGCTTTGGAAGGAGATTTTTGTGTGCCTAAAGGAGCCCTTTCACTTAAGAAATTACTTTGCCCAGAAAATTAAAAAGTGTTTTCAATAAGTCACACCAGCTGCTGCTCTCATATTAACTTAAAACTGGCCAAAATTGAATATTCATTAATGTGACTTGTAGGTTTCACCTTCACTTGTTCTTAGCAGTGTTGTTTGAAAGTAACTCTTCGAACTAGTCCTTGCATTGATGGGATTGGGTTTTTGTGTGTTATTTTGCCTATTTATTTATTTATATTTTAACCAGGCTGAAATACAAATGTGGGTCATATATAAGGTAACAGATGCAAAACTTTTAAAACACATAACTGGCCAAAAAGCAGAGGGGCCAGGCCTTACAGGCCACCGAATGAGGACACAAGTCTTATTCTGGATGCCACGATTTGAGGCCGGCAACTCTGAGAATGCTTATTAACTACTGCTTCAGGGGATGTGAGCTAGAAACCCTTTTTTTTCTTTGTAACAGTTGGTAAAATAAATAAAATATACAGTCGGTGAATCTACCATCTCTGAGCTTTGGTCATGTGGGGAAATACATCTTGCATTGCATGCCTTGCTCTTTGAAGAGCTGAAAGACGATAAAAACAAAGTAAAACTTTTGCTTATGGAAGTCACTGCCTTAGCAATAGCTGCAATTACTGGGGATTGAACCCGTGCCAGAGGTTAGTAGGCAGTGCTTCTTAGCTGGCACACCAGATAGCTTTCTGTATCTGTGGAGACTACCTCATTTCTCAAGCACTTCATATTGCCGTTTTATCACCCATTTTATTGTCCACAAACCCAGCCAGGTGATAGCGAAAGCCTGTAGTCTCAAGAAGCTGTAATTTCTCCTTCATTGTGACACACATTTTGCCTTATCTCACACTTTGCTATTCTTTGTGTTAGCATTGGTTTCTTCTTATTAAGCAAGCACACACGTGCACACACACACACACACACACTCTCTCTCTCACTCACAGACACACCTTTCCCTTAAATAGTTCTCTAAATCACTGCATTGACTTTGCCTAAATAGCACCAGAGTCCCACAGAGGTAATTAGAGAGACGGAATTGTTATCTTCTTTTTTATAGCACAAAAACCCAAGGAACATAAAATTTAATTCAGGTATCAACCCACTCAGCTTGTTAGTGATGGTACAACCATCAAGCCAAATTCTCCTAGTACTTTCTAGAAATATGAGACAGAACAGAAAGCTGTACACTACTCTATATGTGTACATGTATTGTGTGTATGTCTGTACATATTTTGATTTTTTTTTCTCTTTTCCTTGAGGTTGTCTAAGAATATGTGTAGGTCTAAGCGTTTATTGTATTATGACTTTAGTAGTTTGGGTGTCAATAACTATTTGTTTGGCAGTTACACCAACATGAGGAATGTGTCGTGGTTCTGCGTGTCTCTAAATTTTTTTGACTGTTCTCGACATTAAGAAATACAATTTCCATGGCAACTTAGTAGACCCACGGGTTTACACATGCACATATAACTGCAATACTTTGACCAAATAGTATTTGCTTTCACTTCATGCCATGTACACTAATATTTCCCAGTCACAATCTACTAAAATGATTTTATAACTCAAACTATTTCCTGACCTGTAGCATGAAAAGCACAGGTGGAGTGGAAGAATAAGAGTCAGAGAATTATGGTTTCGAATCCTCCTGAATTCGCCATATACTGTGTGATTTTGAATCATCAACAAGATTCAGCTTTCCTGACTGTAATAAGGGAATAAGAACACTTTTCTTGTGGGGTTGAAGTATATATTAAATGAGGTAACTGTGGAAGTAGTAGATACTCTTTAATCTTTCTTGACAAATGAGTTCCCTTTACCATTTTCTCTCTCCTTTTATACCTTTTCATTTCTGTGGGAGGCACGAGGAGAAATAGCTTCCCCTGACTACTTCATATTCTGTTAATTTGAATATTATACATTAGATATGGTGGCTCCCCTTTTTCAGAACAAAATCGAAATATCATTGCCTGGGTTTTGGGCACATAATGATAAAAGTAATAGGGAACATTCTTTGAACACCTTACCACTTGCCAAACACTACACATGACCATTATTGTGAGTCCTCGCAGAATTTGTGTGAGGTAGGTACCATCGACATTCACATTTTACAGACAGAAGGAGGCATGAAGTACATTGTACATGGTTACGAGCCAGAACCCAAGCCCAGGCACTCTGACTCAAGTCCAGATGACACACTTAGCTGTTTCCCCTTTGTTTCTCATCTACATGTTTTGATTAAGCGGCCGTTGACTGTAGCGGTTAAAACACACACCCTGCAGTCACATTGCCTAAGCGTGTCTCCCGGCTCTGCCACCTATTAGTGTGAGACATCAGACAAGTTGCTGAAACTGAGTTTTCTCATATATAGTAATTTGTATTATCATATGTATGGTGTCGAGTGAATTAAATGTGTTAGTAGGTGCAAACAGCAAATGCCATGTGAGAAGCAGTGTGCGAGGATCATTATTTCCTCGGTCCCTTTTGAAAGAATTCCTGTCCTCCTTTGAGGTAGCTCTGTGTGTGTGTGTGTATGTGTGATTTAAGAGCTGTGGAGAGGGTCAAAATCTTAATCTTGGCAAATAAAGCAGTGGTATGCTAAGGCAGCTGTGTCTAAATAATAATTCCCCATTGATAGTAAAGATATCAGATCTTGGAATAGTCATTGGTTTTTTTCAACTTGAAGTTTTAAAGCTGAGGTTGTTATGAACATACTTATACCATAATAAGATTATAGCAGAAATCATCTGAATATATGTATGTCTGTCTTCCGTATTATACTGAATTATACTGAATACTTCTCAGGTCACTTTTCTATCCCAGGAGTCCAGAACACTAGAATATAGTAAGCACTCAATAAATGATTGTGCTGTTTCTAATACAGTGAACCATATTATCAATTACCATATGCATTTTAGGGCTACAGCAAAAGGTAGACACACATTCACTATCTAAATACACACTGCTATATATAAAATAGATAACGGATAAGAACCTCTTGTATAGCACAGCGGACTCTACCCAGTCCTCTGTAATGACATGTATGGAAAAAGAATCTAAAAAGGAGTGGATATATGTATGTGAATAACTGATTCACTTTGCTGTACAGCAGAAACTAACACAATATTGTAAATCAACTATACTCCAATAAAAATTAATTAAAAAATAAACACATTCATCATCTAAAGTACGTAAAGTTTTGTCATAGTACTTCATGAAACACATAGAAGAGCCATTCTCTTCTTTTTCTAGAACTTTTTTTTTGTAAGACCTTAAACAAATGTTATTACAATTTTGTCTAAGATAATGATGTTAATTTTATATTCAATAGTTTAGGTGTGGTTCAAACTGAATATGAAATTCATTCTTACATGTGAAGGATTGTACGCCAGAACGTGTAGGCAAGTGAACTTGCATTCAATGAAATTTATGTTTGTATCCAAGGGGCATTTATCTGATTTCCATAATAGAAGCAACAGTGAGTCTTTTCTTTTCGAAATTGATTTATATAGTGGATCCACCATAATTTTCAAATGCAAACTTTGAAAATACTGTAGACACTTTCTGTGAAGTAGTCTTATAAAACAAACAGGATCTAATAAGCCTGTATATAGCTGCAGGTAGAAGGGACATGTTGAACTTGACCATAAGAATGCGATCAGCAAAATTCAAACTGAGATAATGTAGTAGCCAATAAATAAATAAATAAATAGGTAAGTAAATACATAAATATTTTCCTCTTCAACAAATAAGTGGCAAGACAAAAACAGTGAGACAGAATACCTATATAGATTAAGAGACATAGCAATTTTAGTTACCATTTAGATTCTACTTTGAAAACAGAACAAATCATTACATGTATGAAACAACTGGACATGTGAACACTCGCTGGGTGTTTGATGGTATTAAGGAGTTAATATTAATTATTTGAGTGATAATGGTGTGATAGCTTGCTTAAGATAGTCCATATTTTATGGATATAAGTATTAAAATATTGATGAAATGCAGTTGTGTTGGGGATTTGCTTCCTAGTGTTTGGAGAGGGAGGAAAGTAGACAGAGGAGTGGTTTGGGCAGTTGGGATGACAGTTGTATAAGGACTGGCTGATGTGTGCATGGGAACTTCTTATATTACTTTGTTGAATTTTGTATAAGTTTGGGAGTATCCATAGTAAAACAAGTTTGAGAATACTATAGACTTACCATAGTTCTATCCATTAAATTGGATTGAATTAGTATATTTAAAAGAGGATGCACTTAATCAAACATTTATAGGGTAATTTAAAAGTAACCAAGTTTTTGATAAAATTAAAAACGGTTTGCCATGTATAAAGGCAATATATTTTACTATTGGTTTCTTTAAAAAGGAAAAATAATGATTATAAGCTATAGCAAATTGACCTTAGACTGTATAACATAATTTTTAGAGTCCAAAATTCTGAGATTTTATACTGATTTCCGTAGCAGGAGACTTGAAGATAATATTATAATAAATTTCACAATGTTACAGTACAAAAGAAATGCTTCGTGCTCAGCAGCAGAGACAAAAATCAACTCTTACTAAATGAAAATTCTTAGTAAGAAGATAAATACGTAAATAAAGAATTGCAAAACAATAGGACAACATTACTAGAGGTGTGTATTGAACGCAGAAAGATAGTGATAGGTTCAGCTTGGGCATCAGTACAGACATCAAAGAAAATGTTGTTATATGTTTCTGCTATGTGATATGCACAGTGTTGCCTTGTGGTAATTTAAGTCATAAACTAAGGAGATATTGTTAGCAGACTTTCAGAAATAAAAAACTTTAGAGTAAAATTTGCCTTTGACCAGTATTTCTAGGCATCTCTTAAAATAGAGAAAACAAAAATCACTGTCAGAGAGTTATAATTTGTATGCCAAGTGTGTCTGATTTTCATTTAATGCAATTCATACTCATTTAATTTGAAGGATTCTGAAGCTGAGGCGATAGAAAAAATGTCCTACACACTTAGTATACTTTCATTTTAATTGGATGCTTAACATAAATACCTTAGACTGGTGCATGATTTATAGTGCACTTTGTTTTATGTGTCTGCTAAAAGGTGGAACTGCATTAATTTCATCATTTGTTATTTTTTGATCACAGTGTAGTCAATATCAATCACCAAGAATCAAATGCTTTAAAAACTTACACCTAAATATATGCTCAACTTCGTTTTTATACAGTTTGAGAATCTTTTCGAAGAGTTAATCTATTTTGATGCACATTAATGGAGTTCAAGTCATTAGTTTATCTTAATAGTTTTCAAGGTCAGAGAGAAAAAAGGATCAATAATCTGATAGATTTCTTGGGAAAATGGCATGCTTGAGATACCTATGTAGAGGTGCATTGTACCAATCTTCTTTTGAAAAGAAATCATGTTTTTTCTAAGGGTATAATTAAAACCTTGTATTTACCTAGTGTAATAAATGATACCAGGGATGTTGTAATAATATCCAAGTGAAGTAACTAACATCACTTAAACAGGCCATGTTTTCTTTACAAGTATTGCAGCAACCCAGTTAAGTGGCCTTTCTTTGTTATTAGTCATGGGGAAGGAACAAGGACAGAAAGTTCCCCAAAGTTAGGCACAGGCTCACAGTAGGTGCTCCATAAATGCTTGATGAAAAATCAAAGCTCTTGTTGTGGTCATACAAGATTATGCAGGATTGTACATCCTCTGCCTGCATTTTTAAAAAATCACCTTCTCTAACTCTGTTTAAATGAGGGAAGAGGCCTATAATTACCAACTGTCATTTTAAATCATCTATTAACCCCTCTCCAGTCATTAAAATAGTTAATTGGGTTTCCAAGTTAGTTTAATCTCATGATACAGTGAGCAATTATATCTATCTTACCAGAGATAGGAGAATGCATTGATTACATTTTGGAGGTACATTAACCATTTTGAGCCACTCAGGAAATGGAGGTAGGCTCTTTACTAAATGGACTGAAATATTGCTTTTCTCTGGAAGTTATCTGGACTCTGCGGCTGTAATTTGTTTTTTGCTTTTAACATGAATTGCGGTATGGAAATATTAAGCTTGATTTTGACCTAACCCAGAGAGCCATTTACTGCATATAAATATGTGGAATAATTTATATAATTAAGACACCAAGTTAGATGTGGATTAACTGACTGGTTAGGATCTTGGTATTCCTAAAGAATTCCTCTTCCCGTTGCTGAGGAAATGATTTACTCGCTGAGAGTGAACTTGCTATTGTGTCTGATCCAAATCCACTGTTTTTAAACTTTAACTAAATACAATAGCAGCAGCAACAAATTCCATTAGGAATGGAGGAAAGATGACCAAAAGTCACTTATTGACTAATATAAAATTCTTAATTAATTACATGTTGCAACCAACTAGTTTATTGTGTGTGTGTGTGTATTTTGGGGGGTTTTTTGTTTGTTTTTTCCCAGTTTTCAGTTGGCTATTTTATTCTATCGAGTTAAATTGCACTTTCCAGAATTTGTGGTATATAAATTACTTCAGAAAGTACTACAATTTACCACATCTTCAGGTTTGCAGATTTGTGAGCGAATAGCCATGCAGAAATGTGACTGTGCTATATGTGATCTGCAAGGTTCATCTCCTTGTGATAAGGCTCATTTAGTTGAATATGAGTATCTGGCCAAAAACTTGTTACCATGTTTCCAGAAACTACCATCCCATTTGTGAATTAAACCAGAGGTCAATATTATTTGCAACAAAATGTACTGTTTATTCTACTGCTTGTTCCTTAATATATTACTTCTCATTGGAGGACTGAAGGCCTTTCATACGCAAAATGGACTCTGCTGCTTATACGTGCCTATATTCAGCCACGGTGATACGTGGCTGAATATGCTAGAATAAGTTTCTAGGGAGTGGTAAATTTTAGGTCATCACCACTAAGAATATGACTAATATATATGGTAGAAGGAGACCACTACAGGTAAAAGCCAGTCATACTCCTCTAGGTGACAGTGCAGGGTACCAGACAGACACCTATGTGCTTCCTGGGAGGGTTGGATATAGAATTTTTCAATCTTGATAATGACTTATTAACTGCCTGGGCTACTCTATTTTGTTTTTAAGAAATTATTCCTGTAGGAAAACGAGCCTCACATTCTGAAGAATCATCTCCAGTGAAAAGTACGGGATCTCAGATGCTTAAGGTTGGCTTTGCACCCAGGCTTTCACTGCTATCAAACCAAACAGCACCCTGGAGTATAAACACTTATCCCAAAGAGCAACTCTGCTACATTAATGTCCTATCAGGTGAAGAGTTGTTGGGAGAAAATATTTTCAGTGTTTGTGTCAAAGCATGCACTGGTGAATGATACTTGTCAGCCTCATTGGAAATTTAGCTTCCCAAAGAAGCCCAATTGATTAGAGGGTGGTATTAAGGAGGCCACGTTCTGGAGACCAGTTACCTTTGGGAAAAGAAGATTCTGTGGCATACACACACACACACACACACACACACTATTGGAGGATAGTTGATTTGCAATACTGCGCATCCTTGTAGCTTATTTATTTTACACATAGCATTTTGCACCTCTCCCTGCCCCTTCCCCCTCCACAGTGATAACCACTAGTTGTTCTCTATATCTGTGACCCTACTTCTGTTTAGTTATATTTCTTTATTTGTTTTATTTTTTTTAGATTCTACATATAATGATAACATACAGTATCTGTCTTTCTCTGACTTATTTCACTAAGCATAATACCCTCCAGGTCCGTTCATGTTGTTGCAGATGGCAAAATTTCGTTCTTTTTATAACTGAGTAACATTCCATTGTGTACGTACACCACATCTTGTTTATCCATTTGCCTGTTGATGGACACTTATGTTGTGTCCATATCTTGTCTATTGTAAATAATGCTGCCGTGAACATTGGGTGCATGTATATTTTCAAATTAGTGTTTTGGTTTTCTTCAGATACATACAGGTGTGGAATTGCTGGATCATATGGTAGTTCTATTTTAGTATTTTGAGGAACTTCCATACTGTTTTCCATGGTGGCTGCACCAATTTACATTCGCACCAACAGTATACTAGCATTCCCTTTTCTCCACATCCTCGCCAACATTTGCTATTTGTAGATATTTGATTACAGCCATTCTGACAGGTGTGAGGTGATATCTCACTGTGGTTTTGATTTGCATTGATTTGATGATTAGCTACGTTGAGCACCTTTTCTTGTGCCTGTTGGCCATCTCTATATCTTTTTTGGAAAAATGTCTATTCAGGTCTTCTGCTCATTTTTTTAATTGGGTTGTATGGTTTTTTTTTTTTGATATTGAGTTGTATGAGCTGTTAATATATTTTGGATATTAATCCCTTATCGGTTAATAGAATTTACAAATATTTTCTCTCATTCTGTAGGTTGTCTTCTCATTTTGTTGATAGTTTCCTCTGCTGTGCAAAAGCTTTTAAGTTTAATTAGGTCCCATTTGTTTATTTTTGCTTTTGTTTCCTTTCTCTTAGGAAGAAGACCCCAAAAGTATTGCTTTGATTTATGTCAAAGTGTGTTCTGCCACTGTTTTCTTCTACGAGTTGTGGGGTTTCCCATCTTATATTTAGGTCTTTGATCCATTTTGAGTTCATTTTTGTATATGGTGTGAAGATTCTGTTTTGAGGTCATAACTTCATCATTTTATCCAGGTATATGATCCTGCTAATGTAAGCACTGGTCACAAGAAATATTTAATGAAAAAATACAGATGTTTTAATATGGACCCCACACAACTACTAAAAAACAACTTTAAGGGTAGAATGATCTAGACCCTGGCATTACATTTTGACTCTACCTCTTTGCATTTGAGTGTTGGAAGTTTATTCAACCTCTCTGAAACTCAGATTCATTCTCTGTAAAATGGAGGTAATAATTCATATGCCATATGGTTCGTGTGAGAAATAAATGAAGCGACATATGTAAAACCTCTAGCATTATGCTTAGCAAGTTTGGTAGGTGTTAAATAAATGATACTTATTTTTATTATATTGTTATTTTATTTTTATTTTAGTATTATGTCATGCATCAGTTTCATCTTTTTATACCAAGAGGATATATATAGCCTTCCTCTTTACAGAATGTTAAATCAATATATATATTTACATTTAAACAGTTACATTTTCAACATGAACATGACAGCTTCAGCAAAAATAATGAGTACCCACTTTGTGCCAATAGCTGTGGAGGATGCAAAGGAAGATAAAGCCTAGTGTCCTGGAGAATCTTCCAGTCTATTTGGGAAGACATGCAGTGCATAATCTGTATATGTTAGAGTATATTACCATACTGTCTTGTGCATGTAGTATTCTACAGTATTCATCTAGACTGCTCATGACTTATGATCTCAGATATGTAGAGCAATAGAAACTTCTGTATCTTATATAAAATAATCAGAAAATGCAAGTGATGTTTAAAAAATAAACACCTTCCAAACAGTTTGGGTATAGCAACATGTGGTGTATTTCTTTTTTTTTTTTTAAGCACTTTATTGGGGTATAATTGCTTTACACTGTTGTGCCAGTTTCTGCTGTACAACAAAGTGAATCGGCTGTATTTATACATATATCCCCATATCCCCTCCCTCCCACGACTCCTTCACACACTCCCTATCCCACCCCCCTAAGTTATCACCAGCCATCGAGTTGATCTCCCTGTGTAATGCAGCAGCTTCCCACTAGTTATCTATTTTACATTTGGTAGTGTATATATGTCATTGCTACTCTCTCACTTCGTCCCAGCTTCCCCTTCATTATCCCCCCACCCCACCCCTGTGTCCTGAAGTCTGTTCTCTACATCTGCATCTTTATTCTTGCCCTGCCACTGGGTTCAATGTGATGTCTTTCTAATGTGGAGTAGCACATAGCTGTATCTCATGATAATGTCTATCTCACCCTTCTCCCACCTGCTCTCCCACTATGAAAGTTGTTTTCCCCCATTTATTTTGCTCCCAAGAGAAGGCAGAACAACACTTCTCTTTTCAGATAACCAGTGGTAAAAGTTTGAGAAAGTCATTTCCTACTTTGCTACTTGTAGACCATTCAAGGTTATGGAAAATACACCTCGCCTTCAAAAACAGATGTAAGGACACTGATGCCAGTTGCCCTGAGGACTGGCTTTGTCCTGGTACAGTGCCTGACAGACTTCTCATTTGATGTCACCTTACTCAGCCTGAATTTATATGACAAATGAATCTAAATGACAGTAAACCCATTCAAAGTGAAACTGAACACATGGAGGGATGTGAGCAATGGAGATATCTGCTTTGTGCAATGAACATATCAATAATTCAAAACTGTCAATGCTTGATTTTTTCCATTTCATCTGATGTACCCTACAGAGTCAACATCAAGGGTATTCAAAGGATTCCATGCAGTCTTACAGACAAGAATGATTTTCACTACATAAGCGATGATATGTTTCAGAGGTTATTGTTTCTTTCTGAACTTTGTGACATAACTAAATATTCCAATGACATTTTTCTTCTACCTTTCACTACATCATAAACAACTTCTGGCTAAATCCAGTTATGTTTGCATTTTGGACTGTAAATTTGGTATATCTAGAGAGCATTTAATTTACAATTTAGTTATATGGATTTCAACAGGCACTAAATTCTTGCTGTGAAATTGGCAACTCAACAAAATATAAAATGCTATCTGTTGAAATTTTTATTTATTCCTATGCAGCTTAGTTGCTTTTGTTGATTTGAACAGCTGTTCCAATTCTGAACTGGTTCTCAGTGGTTTGTTTCTACAAATGCCCCCCCGCCCCTTGGACTCTAACCCACCATGATGATAAAGATAACAAAAGTCTATTGTTATAAATGTTATGAACTGTCTTGTATTTTGAATATATAGTACAAACCTCATCACTGGAGCAAGGAATTATTTTTTTTTTTCCTTTTTAATCTTACAGATGATGAGTGATTTAGACAGTAACTGAATGAATGAGGTACAGTAAAACCACATTAATTCAGACTAATTGTGTGGAAAATTTTAATGAAGAAATGAAAAATTTGATGAAGTTTTAAATAAAGTTTTATTTCTTGAAAATATTTGCTATATTGTGTCCTAATAACTAATTGTGTCATTATACTGACTTCCTATACTACTTTTTAAAGCAAAAACCTATAATTTATTTGTAGTTTATCCTTATCTTTGCACACGCATGAAGATCAGCATGCCTTTGAAACTTTATCCAAGTACTTCCCCCTTTTCTTCTGCCCCCTGCCGGTCCTTTTGTTTTTAACCACTAAATTGCCTTAGGAACTCCTTTTTAAGAGATGGTGCAAATATCTCAAGGGCTTGAGGATACGAAATTTTAAAATAATTCCCTCCATTCATTCAATGATATTTCGTAAGTGTTACAGTTCACCAAATCGTAACAGTGGTTCAATAACTTGAAATACTTTCTATATCCATGCCAAAGTATCTGTGAAAGTTTTTTAAGGTTATTTTAAAATATTTCTTAAGCTACATAGTTATCTCCTTTAATTACTGCTATAAAATAACTGATTACTGTAAATGTTTTAGTAAGAGCATACAAAGGTATTTGATGTAGATATTAGTTGGATATATTTCTATTGATTACAAACTTTTAAAAGTTTATAGACTTCCGTGGTTCCTAAATTCCGTGACAGAAGGTATGTGACTTAATCATTTCATTCTTGATGGTAGAGAGTAAACAGAACCAGGCAGACTAAGCTAATTAAAACACATAGTGGTTTATCCTTCTGAAACAAGTCATATATGTCCATACTGTACACAAATAAAATGGGTTGCATTTACTTTTCTGTAGTGATACCATGCGAATGGTAGCAAAATTGCTTCTGGCTTTATTAAGAAATCATTTCAAATTTTAGCCAATTAGTACAATATATAAGCTTCTTAGGCAATAATAGGAAATGTCTTTACAACTTGGTATAATCAGCTCTTAGCCCTGTAATGGTCTTCTTTACTCATGTAACTCCAGAGTACATTAGAAATCTTCTTTCTTTCCCCCAAAGGTACATCTGTAGTTTAACCCTAATAAGAAAATTGAGAAACTAAGTTTTCCAATTTTCAGTAAGATAAATACACATTAAAAATATAGAGTCGAGTCAAATTGCTTTAATATGTTCCTATTTTCTAACGGTGAAAATAGCCTCCGGGGGTACAAACTCTGTATGACATAAACCATAAATTGCATTTGAGAAGTTTTTTTGTTTTTGTTTTTGTTTTTTGATTCTTGTTGAGTTGAACTCTGAGAACTATACAAAACATGTAGGAATTTAAAATCTAGGGAAATCTGAAGGGGGCTCTGAATTTATATCTGGCACTCACCTTCTAGGGCCTCAGTTTATTCATCTGTTAAATATGGTGCCAGGCATGGAATTGAGTCAGGTCTGACGTCAGCTTCAGTTCTGGCTTTTGGTGGAGGAGAAGCAGACAGGAGCAGGAAAGTAGGAGACATCGGGGAGGGTGAGATCAACTATACCTGAAGGCAGTTTTTGACTCTATAGGTCATAGTACTTCGAGAGACCAGAATCACCGAAGACACTTACAAAATGCACATTCCTGACACACACTCTCAGAACTATTAAATACATATCTTGGGGGTGAAGGTGGAGCTGAAATCTCCATTTTTAACAAATGCCATTATTTCTCACAGTGTAATTAAGACCCAGTAATGGGTCATAAAATCAATTTAGTGGATCTTAACAAGCATTTTTAAATTAAAGAAGAGAATGGAATGAGATGGAATATTAAAGCATATATAAATATATATAATATATATCAAAGTACACTGCATGCAGTGAAGAAAAATACTGTTTTATCGCGCTTCCCTTTGTGTGTGTGTGTGTACCTGTACATACAGGATAGGAATGCAAAATGTATTTCTTCCTATTGCTAGTGATTAAAAACAAACAACTTCGAAGGCCACTACCTGGAGAATATCTTACACTATAGATTTGGAGAATGACTGTCTAGAACAATGCAAGTTCTAAGATATTCCTGTCCCATCCACTTTTTTTTTCTTTTTTTTTTTAGTTTTATTTATTTATTTATTATTTTTTGGGGGTACACCAAGTTCAATCATCTGTTTTTATACACATATCCCCGTATTCCCTCCCTCCCTTGACTCCCCCCCCAGCCTCCCTTGAGTCCCCCCCACCCTCCCCGTCCCAGTCCTCTAAAGCATCTTCCATCCTCGAGTTGAACTCCCTTTGTTATACAACAACTTCCCACTGGCTATCTGTTTTACAGTTGGTAGTATATATATGTCTGTGCTACCCTCTCGCTTCGTCTCAGCTTCCCCTTCACCCCCCGCCCCCCCAAACCTTGAGTTCTCCAGTCCATTCTCTGCATCTGCGTCCTTGTTCTTGTCACTGAGTTCATCAGTACCATTTTAGATCCACTTTGAATGTAGATAAAATCACTTTATTAAAGAGAGGCACTTGGAATATTGCAGTATTTCAGATTTTAAAGGGTAAAGATTGCCCTTACTTTGACTTTTGTAACGTTTTTTGTATATGTCAATTTTTGCTATCTCTGTTTAAATAATTACCACTTGCCTAATTTTCCATGCCTTTCTTATCTCCAGTCCCTTAAAGCTATCTTAGGAGACACAGGTCCCTCCATACGGCTGATCCCATCTGAGCTGCCCATGTGAGGTGGGATTTCTCTCGTTTGCTGCTGCTCTCAGGCCTTTCAATCAACGGCAAGCAGTAGCATGTCTTCCAGGACAAGGCTGTCATCTGATAATTTCCAAGATGTCCTTTTTTGGATTTGCCTCTTCTGTTGCCTCCATCTTTCAAAATGTGTCTGTAACTTTCCCTGAAATCTTTCTAGAATAGAACCCACTTGACTATGATTCTACTAGCCTGCCACCTTTCAACAGTTCTGGACTACATACATTTGTTTGTGTGTAAGGGTGTGAAAAGCAATGAATGACTGTGATTCTTGGTATTGGTTCTTACCATAGCTAAATTTCCTGATAATGGGTGGGCCTGACTGCCGCTTTATTGCCTGTTATAAGGAGCATCTCAGTGTTAGCCATAATAATGATGGGCTGATAACAATTGTAATACTAATACAACAAATAATGTGCTCAGGATTTTACATGGTTTATACCAGAGATTCTCAAAATTTGGTGTGCATCACGATCATGTTTTTGTTTTTGTTTTTTTTCCCCTAAATGAACAGACTTTCTGAATGTGGGGCTACAGAGCTTTGAGTACTAAACAATTTCTCTAGTAATTGCCATGCACCCTGGAGATTAGGACTCACCGGGTTGTGTTAACTTACAGCTCTTAGTTATACTCTGTTGTAAATGATCACAGTTTTCCCCCATATTAGAGATTAGGAAACTGAGGCTTAGAGGAATTAAGTATTTTGCCTTAGATCATAGAGCTCATGAGTAGTAAAGCTCATGTGAGCTAAGTAAGGATCCAAGAAAAGTTTTTGAATTCACAAATCAGTGCACAGAGGTCACAGGACAGAGCAAGGGTCATTTGTCCTGGATGGTTGATGCACTATGTTAGTAGAATGACAAGAGAGATTTGGGAGAAAAAGAAAGTGAAAAAATATGGCGTAAAAAATGTTAAAATGAGGAAATGATACTATGGACATGGTTTCAGAAGTGCTTGATAAGGCAGCCATTGATGGCGTTATAACTGGGGATTGCCTAGTCTTAAAGGAAGAGCTAGTAGATTATTGTATGGAAATAAAGTCATGAATAGCAGTACATATTGGTAATGGTGAAAAATAGTCATCACTAGTCACATAAGACTAATTGCTAATTGAGGAGCAAAAATACGTCTTACATGTCATAATAAGTACTAGATAACTTCATGAAGATGAATTTTCTTATATTTTAATGGCATGTTGATCACTCCCACACTAATTAATAAATAACACTCTCTTAGTCTTCTTGTTTTTGAACAAAACCCCAAGTATGGCTGATTTTAATTACAAGTCACTTTGTCTAGAATGTATTATTGTTTTTAGAAAATAACACCCAAGTCATCTGTTTTCCCAAAGTAGATAAAGTGAATGATAAGAAACATTTATTTTAAGTTTTTCTGTAATCATCTTCAAAATGTAGGCCATCTGCTTCCAAAAGAATTTGGGATATTTTATGATAAAACAAATGTATAATGAGACATTAAAACAGAAATAATACCTCAAAAACCACAAAGAGAGAAGAATACGGAAATATACCTACCCCGCTTGGGCTTATAAATAGGTGGTGATTGAGTGTTGAGATTCTTGGCAGCCAAGGCAGGTTGAAGTTTAGAAGGATTTCCCATTTTATTTTAGGATTAGAGTGGATTTTTAACCCTGCTGACACAGATGCGAAGTCCTATCCCAAAATAATTTGGGGATATAGTCCAAGTATCAATGCTCTTTAGGTGTCCCAGGTAAAATTCAAATGCACAAGCAGTGCTGAGAACAGCTGACCTGTATAAAACAAAGCAGGAAGGTTTATTGGACTTTAATAAAAAACCCCACATGGCAGAAGGCAAACTGTATGTCTTCTCTTTTATACTTGGCTTAAATGTAACAACAAACTACAGATACTGTCCAGTGGAGTTCAGAGGGGAATGTCTAGTCTTCAGCCTAAGGAACCCTTATCAAAAGTGGCTAAAATAATCAACTTTATTCTCCTGAGTACTTGTTTTCTTGTGTAGTCCAGGAACGACCATCCTTTGCTTTTAAGTAAGCTGATCTGTGCTAGAATATGGTTTAGTTAAGCCAGTGCTCTTGTGAATATATGCAAAAGTCTTGGTGTCTGTTTATCAATTTCTCTGGGTCAATCAAGGCCAAGCTATTGCTTGGTGACTAAGAACCAGCCTATGGATCACGTAGCAACTGTGTGACTCCTGGCACGTTACCTCCATGGGTATTGGCTTCTGCATTTACCCCATAGTGCTCTTGTGAAAATTAAATAAGCTTTGAATGGAGACATGGTAAGCAATCAATGAGTGTTAGGGAATATCACTACACATTTTAAGTACAGACATATTATCAGCTATATCATTAAGGAGGTTTTGCCTTCTTCCAGTATGTTCTGGGAAATGTCTGCTACCAATTATCAGTAGTTATTGCCCCCTAGAAAGGTTTCTCTCTCCATTGGTCAGTTGCAACATGTAAGTTTCTTGCTCAGCAAAGTACCCCTCCTTTACTTCAGGGCTTTCTGTCAAACTAGGTGATGATAATACATGCTATCTTTAGTTAATTCATAATCTGCCAATATAACCGGTTGTTAAAAAGACTAAAGTTAAATATTAAAAAAAACCAGACATTCCATGACTATCTTGTTTCCCCCAGAACACGAGTTAATTACATAGTTTATTATTAATTTTATTTCTTAATACACAGAATGTGTATAATGAGATCCAAGGGGCAGAAGCACTGGTGATTCAAAAACTTGAATAGACTATAAGGAATTTGACAAACTATAGGTGCCAACATGTTACCATTTTAGCACTTCTAAAGTGAAAATTAAGATATCAGTGAAGCAATGTGTACAAAATGTCAACGTACATAAAGTTGTGTGGAAAAAAAAAAAGATCACAGACTTGGAAAAGGTCATAAGGTAAAAAAATAAAAGGAATAAAATATTTTATTTTAGATATGGCTCCCCATGTATCTTCTAAATATGAAATGTAAACAGACAGAAAGTCAGATAGTAGTACTTCTAGTAATAAAATATGATGGTCCTATGATGTTATTGCTTTGTGGACTTGTTTTTCCCTCGTGCTTAAAAATATGCATTTTCTAAGCTTAAGAATTCGACCATTTTTCTAAAGGAGGTGGTAAGTGAAATAAATTGCTCTTGTGGCATTTAATATTGAAATAATATATGGCAAGTATTGGATAATATTTGTTACATTTTTAAATTATGGCCAAAAATTAAACTCTGGTCAGTGTCTCTGACTACTTGCCCTTCTGTATGAGAATCCCTTTTGAGTCCTCACGTTAGGGTCAAGTTGTGGGTATCTTCATTTCCCTAAAGAATAATGAAATGCCAACATGCTTACTTATTATTTATTTGGTGAACTTATTTTCCTTTTTTTCTTCTAAAAAATTCAAGTTTTAACACAAAGAATTCATCCTCCTAGAAAGTTTCTTCAGTACACAAGTATAAAACAAAGAAGAAATAAGAAAGTAGCAGACAAGAGGTAATATCTACAAATATGGTAACTCCAGTTAGATACCAATTAGAATTTATTAATGCTCTCCAGTATAGATGAGGCTATTCTTGAAAATCAAGACATTCATTACTATTTTTCTTATGCTAGCATGATGGGAAAAATTCATTTCTTCCAAGTTTATGGAATTTTTTTAGTGACTATTACCAGTTCCCTAAATCTTTGGCCTATGGACAAAATTTGAGCTCAATTCAACTTATAGAACACTTTATAATATAAAATCTGTCACTTATAAGATCACTTTATAATTTATAGAACACTTTATAATATAAAATCTGTCACTTATAAGATCAAACTGGATTTTCATTGCATCTTTAAAATGGAGAGATTATCATTTATATTTACAGAAGTTGAGTCCTGGCTCAGAAGAATTAAGTCAGTGGCCCAAGTGTGTTCAACTTCTGGTTGACATCAGGAAAATAACTTATGGTTTCCTGATTTGAAAGTCCATGGGTTTCCCCCAATACAATATTAGTTATTCGATAAGCTAGGACTGAAATGTAAATTTGAAGTGGTTTTCCCCACATGAATGAGTGGACAGAGACCTAATCCACTTAATTTGTTTTTGTCTGATATTGGTACTTTCATTGTATTAAAAGAATAATAAATGTGAAAATAAGGTTATAAAGATTATTTTAACATTTTTATAGTTAGTAAACACTTTCAACATAAAATACACAATATATTTGTGTGTTTCATAAAATAAGTAGTTACTAGAATTACATGCTGGTTCTCAATGCCCTACAGGTGGAATTATCCAGGAATGGAACATCAATTTAAACTTGAATGGTGACTAACCTCTTTCATAAATGTGAAATCTAGTTCCAACTGCTCTACCTCTCTTTTCTTCCCATCATACCTTAGACTCAATGACTCACTGTATGTTTCTTATTGCTGCTGTAACAAATCACCAAGAATTTAATGGCTTAAAACTATGCTTATTTATTTACCTTATAGTTTTTGATGTCAGAAATCAAAAACTGGTCTCTCTGGGCTAAAATCAAGGTGAGGTAGTGTTTACGCTGGAGGCTATAGAGGGAAATATGCTCCCTTCCTTACCTGTAATAACTTCTAGAGGCCAAGAGCATTCCTTGGCATGTGGCCCCTTCCTCTCCAAAGCTCGAGAAGGTGAGTACAGATCTCACATTGCATCACTCTGACCTCATTTTCCACCTTCCCTTTCTCCTTTTAAGAATCTTGTGATTACACTAGGCTCAACCAGATAATCCAAAATAATGTCCCTATTTTAGGGTCAGCTGATTAGCTAACTTAATTCTGTCTGCAATCTTAAATTCCCCTTTGCATGTAAGATCACCTGCTCACAGTTTCCAGGGATTAGGATGTGGACATCATCAGGGTCCACTTTTCTGCCTTCCAAAACCACTTTCAGTGATATTTCTGGAGTCATTTGACTTGTATTAAATAATGAAAATGAGCATGCACTGGGCTTTGAATAGGTTTTTCCTTCGGGACATTGGTAACTTTCCTTTTTAACAAAGTACAGATAAAATAAGACAAGTAAACCAGCATGGATGGCAGAGGAAATGGGTTCATCTGGGTAGCAGAAGTTTCACGTGGGTAGCAGAAGATTCTAGCTTGAATCTAGTTAGGTTTCAACTCAGTTTAATAATTAAATGCTTAAGTAACACTTCAGAGCCTTATTCCATTTGTCTATCTTGATTCCTGTCAGACACTTTAATCCATCCAGACCAGGAAAAACTACTTAAGGACACAGACCTCCATTCCATAGACTATGAAAACATGTTTTTTTGTTTGTTTGTTTTTTGTGTGTGTGAGTTAATTTTTTTTTTTATTATATTCCTGATTTGGATGGCCAATTTTTGTCAGTTGGTGCTTTTCTCTAACAGTAAAAAACTGAAAAGAAAGAGAGAGGAGGTGGAAAGTATTCTGAGCTAGAATCTGGTTTTACTTTATTTTATATTCTCAGAAGCCAATCAATTAGTCCATTCAAGGATACAGAAAGCATAGTAACAATATTTAGTTAAGTGTGAAGAGATAACTCTCAGAAGTTTTTGTCCCTTTGGCTACCCACATTTCTGACTTTTGAGAAATCTAAAGCCTTCAAAATAGAGGTAATGCTGTTTATCTTGAAAATTTCATGTCACTAATAAGACTTATAAATTGTCTGCACTCAGCTGGCCTGAATGTTGTTGTAGAGTCATGGTCTTACAGGTGTTTGATATTACTGCTGCTCTGTACAAAATTGCAATTTGAAGGTAGATCCTCATTTACACACTGAAACAATTTGTTTGACCACCATCATGCGGAGCTCAAAACACTAATCAAAAGTGTGCCCAGCCCCTGTGCTTTAGTGATGTTACTCTCCTGCTAGTTACCTTCCTGGTATCTATGAAAACGCAGTGTTTTTAAAATGTTTGTAGTTTCCCAAACAGATTTTACCAGGTGCAGTTTTGATGAAATGTCTGAGATATAAAAGAAAAAAAAAAAAAAAAAATCTGGAGCATCTATATGCGTGGATCCTAAAATGCAAGTTTTATTTTCATTCATTTCAGTACGGGATAATTGATTCAGGTGTTTATGAGGCAGGCTCCTGTCTGTGCTTCTAAACATCTATGTATTTTAGGAGGTAGCTTTTTAAAGGTTATTTTTTGTCTTTGTTGTTGTTGTTGTTTATTTGTTCATTTTCAGTGTTTTAGTAGTTGGAAACCTGGGCAGTTCTTTAGGAGTTCCACTTGGTTCTTCAACATTGCTCCCTTGAACTGCTAAAGACTAACTCCAACTGTGTAGTTTAAGACACAGGTTTATCGACCTCATTCAGCTGCTTCAGGAGCTCCGTGGGTATGTAGAACAGTCATGCAAAGTAACTGAGAGGCTTGTGAACTGAGCTTTTGATGATTATCACAATAGCAAAAAGGAAAAAAAAGGAAAAGGAAACCCTTGCTTGTATTCTGTGAGTGCTTTTGTATGATTAATCTACACTTGCCCAGCTGAGCTTAATGCCTAAGTTTGCAGCATGTGGATTCTTCAGCACAGTGGTAGGCACAAAGCAAGTGCTTAATAAGTCTTTGTTGAATTGAATTTCATTGCAAAGATAGTCTTTTTCTCATTAGTTGCCTGTCAATATTCTCTTTTCCTAACTAGGACTCCCTCTGCCTTCCTGTTTCTCTGTGCATGTAAACATAGAAATTTACAAGGGACTGTGTAGGGTCTCAAATGAATTGGGAGGTAAAATCCAATCAACAGGCCCAGCATGTTTTCACTACTCAATTTCATACCAACCTTGCTAACCTCTGCTATTTGAAGCCTACGTTTAAGAGAAGAATGAAATTTCACAGCCTCTGGCACACAGTAGGAACACAAACATTTTTTTGTGGTTGAGTCAAAGAAGAAATCACAGAAGAGGTGGTTTCAGAGGATAGGGAGGATATAGACAAACATATTCCATGGAGCTGACATTCCAGAGAATGTCTTTACTTGTTACAAATACCTTTTGCAAAGATGTTGTCATCTTTGTAACTTTTCGTTAAGGTAATTCATTCACATGTTTGGTTGTTATATTTTTGTCCATGGTTCTCATTTCATGACTAAATGCATTTCAAGTTGCATTAATGCTTTCAAGACCATACAGTATATGAAGGAATTTTTTAATGGGTGAGCAAAGACTACTTTAAAATCACAGATTTCAGCCATTTATTCACTTATTGAACAAATCTATGTTATAGTTTCAAAGAATTAAGGAACTGGAAAGGATGTTTAATATCACTTGTTGTAACTCCTTCCTTTTAAAGTTGAAGATGCAAAAACTGAAAGATTTCTACCAGATTCTTTCCACCAGATTGTACAATTAGTATCAGAGGAGGTACTTGACTCCAAGTCCCCTGATTCTCCAGTTCAGAATTATTTGCAAAGAGGACAATAAATATTAAAACAGGCTAACAAATGACAATTGAATATAAACTATTTTCAAGGCACTATTATTGAAACAGAGGTATAATTGCTACACACTGTTTATGAGGACTTTACACACTGGTTGAAAAGTCCACAATAACTTGAAAAATGTTAATACAACAGAAAAGTTGTATTTTTTACATTTGACATTACATTTCTATATGGTTAAAAATTTTGAAAACAGCATTTTATGAATTAGGAAAATTATATGAAATTCAAATTCCTATTTCCATAAATAAAGTTTTATTGGAACATGGCCATTCTTATTCATTTATGTCTCTTCAGTGGCTGTGTTTGCAGGATAACATCAGAATAAGTAGTTGTGATAGAGACCTGTGACCTACAAAGCCTAAAATATTTACCTTCCGGCCTTTCATAGGAAAAGTTTGCCAAATCCTCAACTAGGCTTAATGGAAACCAGAAAAAAGAGAAAGAATAGATTGAACAACGTGTCCACAATATAAAGGACACAAAATTATGTTTTAGAGCACATCTTTTTTAGAAGTTTTCAGGAAAAAATGTTTGCCTACATTTACTAAGAGTTTTAGCCTTTGCCTATTCTGTTTTCTGATATTTTTCATTAGAAAAAAAAAATAGGAGACAAGCTTGTATTTTTAGGCTAACATAGTTCTTGCTGTAGTTTGAATATTAAATTCATTTTTTTCTCATTTTCAATATTAGAATATCAGTATGACCCATGCATGAGGAGAAGTGACAACACAAGTAAAATGAATAGCTACTATTTTAATACTATCATCATTATTGTTTTGCAATATTAAATTGTTTGTGATCTAGTGGACTAAGAACTATAAAGAATAACCTGCATTCTTAGTTTCTGCAGGACAAATATGCACAATAATGTTAAATATGTAATTGCATGCAAGTCAAAAGAAATAGTTATTTAACTTCTTCCCCAATTGAGTGTTTTAATTAACCAATCCAAATGTCTCAACATATTTCTTTTTAATACCTTTTCATCTACTATTGACTTGAAAGAAAGAAAGGCAGTTTGAAGTACAGAAGAACCTTAAGATTAGCAAAAGAAGATGCCCCTAAAAAGTTAAAAGACTTCATTAAAATTTGTTTGAAGATTCTGCCAGACATATTCCAACTAATGCACTATGGAATCCTGGATATGTTTTTTCAGTAGCCACTGGCACTGGTTGAAAATGTTTGCAGAATAATCAAGTACCTGTTCATTTGCAAGGAAAGATCTCACAGTCTTAGTTAGATAGCTCCTCTTTAAAAATAAAAAGCAAAAGCAGCGCTCCTTTTAATTCAACAATGTTCTTCTCCATGACTGTTTCAGTGCTTTATGACTGACAGAAAGAGTCATTAGAAGTCTGTTTGATGGACATAACTAAGTGAATTAAAAAAATAAAAAAGCCTGTTCAGCCCTTTCAGAAATAATTGATGTGACTGAGACACCTGTATGTTAGTTCCAGATAAGGAGACAATTTATAGAGAAACTATTGAAGCTAAAAAGGAAGGTGAAAATTTAAAGTTCCCAATAAAGTTGTCTGTAAGACACAGAGCAACATTCAATAGGGAAAGAGATTTAACCGGAAGTTCTTTCCAGAGGGATCCTTAGGGTTCTGTCCTCTTGCAAATGAAATCCTCATAAAGGTAGTGTCACTAGGTTGATGCACTCCGAGCGGAAAGTTTCTACATTCTTAACCTGATTCTGTTTTCCCTTTTACTGTAAGCATTGTGTATAATAGGATATTCCTAAAGTTCAACTCTTTTCTTTTCCCTTTTCAAAAATTGGCCACTTCCCTGTCAGAGAAATCAATCCATTATTATTGTGTAGGTTGTAACGTAGAAGATTTTGCTAATGTCGATGGAAGGGCAGTATTTTTAAGTGTGTCTGATTATGGGACTTAATATTTGCTTTTATGGTGTGATGGTTACCTTTTAGTCAATCTAACAATTAAGAATGGATAAAAAAGTTTGTATTATTATCATATATTTGCAAATACGCATCTGGTCTTTATTGCTTTTCTTAGAAACTATAAATGAACTTTGTGACAAAGATTTTTTTTAAATGGGTAGCACCTGGAGATACATATTTGACAATGACTGCATTCTGAAAACAGAATACCATATTACTATTAATTTCAGAATGAATTTTTTCAAAAGTGCAGTTTATAAATACTGTATGCTATTAAACCAGTACTGTCAAAGAAAAGGGCAGTTATATGGTTCTCTAAAATTAAGAAAAAATTAAAATGACCCTGCAATATAAAAAATGAGGCAGTATTAGAATTCGACATCAAGTTTCTAGATATTAAAAAAAAATTTAGAAAATTGTTTCAGTCCTCTAATGAATTTGAAATGTATGGACTTAATTTTCTTTGAACTCTCAGAATGAGAGCAGGATGAGATCTGGCTTCTACTCCATATTTGAAGTAAAGTGGAGATTGTGATAACTTCATATGTGACCTCTAAACCTGCTAGAATGTCTAGATTTAGGGTTATTCTTTGATAATCCACATTATCAATTGTGGAGATGAAGTTTTTAAAAAAAGAAGAATGAATCAAATGTTCATCACCTTTTCCCTTCATGAATGCCTTACTCCTTGCAATACTGTCATTAGAACACAAGCCTTGTTTCTGTCATCCAGACATATTCTCAATCCCCTCCTCATCTAAGCAGGCTGTCTTTCTCTTGATCCCAAGTTTACCAATACACCATTTTAACTTCTGTTCACGTTTTCCAAATTTAAAAAAAATCCAAAATATTAATAAGCAAATGCATTTATTGAATATGTTACACTGTATATCCTCACAGCACCCAGCTTAATCCTTATTTGCTATGTTTGTCCTTTCAAGGCTATGAGGTTAATTTTATGTGGAAATGATCATGGCAATCACACGTCCCTCACCTTGGGCTCATCAGAATGGAAGACAGGAAGAGACAGCCATACTTACGGATCCCTGCAGCATGAGGGCAAGAACAGAAGGGAGAGGACCTCTCCATTCACACCTGTGTCCACTTGCCATGTGACCTCTAGATTTCTAGAATAGAAAGGGAATAAAATTATATAAAGAATGGATAAAGATTATATAAAGAATGAACTGGTTCCCAGTCTGGTAATTTGAAGCAAAGTCAATTCTAATGCATTTTCATCAGCTGGGACCTGGCATGAGGATGGAAGTACATCCCACTCCCCAGGAATTGGATATTATCCAGAGTTGCCTTTGAATACATATGTGTTTTCAAGTGAAAGTCTCCAGTGTGTCATAATGGAAACAAAAACTAATTGATGAGTGTCATTTTTAAATAATTGAATATAGAAATATTCATGCTCAATAAATGATTAGATTCAAATAGTTTTTGAAAAATGTGGGTGTTATTGTATGTTCCTATTTGTTTTACAAATAACTTGCATTTAGAACAATAAAAACTTAGTTCATGAATAGGAGAATTAGGTTTGAAATTTCATATGAATTTTTTAAAATTATATTTAGAAACTTTGTAAATTACTGGGCCAGCTCTATATTTTCTTAAAAAAAAAAAAGAAAGCCTAAAACATAATGGGAAATAGCTCTAGTTATATAGCTGTGGCCTGAGGTATAATACCTTTTATAGTATATGTCTTTGAGGGAGCTTAAGGCTCTTTGTATAAACTATCTCATTATTTCTCAGAGCATTTAAGTTAGTAAGGGGCAGATATTATTTTCTGCATTTTACAGACCCTGAGCCTAAGACACAAGAACCAAGGGTCAGCTAGCTTGTCTGAGGTCAATAGGGAATCCATAAGGTTGCTTGGACTAAAATCTTTTTTTTTTTCCCTATTATTTCTAATACATAATTTTTTCTCATTAAACACACACATAAACTATACATGCAATTCCTCAACAAGTTTTATTGTTTACCTTGCCTTTGTGATTTTATGTTTAATTTCATTTCTCTAATAATTGTAGTTGGTTTACTTCTAGTCTCTGACTTATTTCTTTCCTCGACAACCTTATGTTATTAAGCATGTTTTTGCTTGCCATTTTCTGTTGCATCTTCAACTATTTACCCTAAAGCAAAAATTTTTCAATAACAGTGAAGAAAGACAAAAAAATAAAGATTTTACACAAATCTGTTTTTCTTTTAACGGCCACCCAACATCTCTCTTATACCATATTTTACAAATTAGGAGTCTGTCCCCACTTTCTCCATTTCTCCATATATTTACAAGTGGGTCTTTTACTTCCTGTGGCTTAATCTCCTAGAATTGTTACCCAGAGTTCAGAGATATATAGCAAATATGACCTCCTAATGGATGAATCCGATGCACCTATGGCAATCAGCATTCCTCTCAACATCTCTGATGCCTTTAATCACGTAAGATTTTATTCTCTTTCCTACCAGCTTCCTTGGCTTTTGAGTTTCAAAAGTGACCTGGTTTTCTCACTAACCCTATTTTTTATCCTTTGCTGCTGGTCCCAGATATGAAATCAATTATCAGCCTTCAAATATATATTATTTATCAAAATTATTTTAGAGATATCAACCCAGAAACCCCTCCTTTGTTAATGCCTGCCCTAAATTCCTAAGCAGGTTTCATGGCATTTTGGGGGTACCTTTATTTTATTGGAATCATATTATATTTTGTCTGTTTTTATATACCTCTAAGGTTTAGAGTTTCTTAAATGTGTAGAATTATTGTTGGAACATCCTTGAAACCCTGGGACAAAATGGGACAAAATAGATGTAGGTATAATGACTAGGTCCAGTTAGCCATACAGGTTTGCTGTATAATGGCCTGCTGGCCATTCTTATAGCTGTTTTCCCATTCTTTCTTAGCATAATCCTCTGCCTTCAACATTTCTTCTTCGTACTCTTTTGCAGGGAATTGTCAGATCATGTCTTCAATTTTACCCCTTTAATTAGGTTAGTTATCTGCCTAAGAAAATCTTTGATTTCTACTCCCTCTTGTTTATAATTCTCACACATGTCCCACTCACAGTTTTTGGAACAATTTACTTGGAGACTTCTTTCTTGCAAGCACATTTCATAGTTTCAAGGAGCTGAGAAGCTGCCACTTTTTCCTCAAGCTCTTCTGCTTTTTCCTGTTTTGTGTATACCAGCTTGCCTTTGTAAGTCATGAAGTCATTTTTCACAGAAAAATAGAAAGCTCACACACCTCAGGTCACTGGAGATCTTCATGTTATACTTTTGCATCCCAAGATGGAACCATGGTTCTGTTGACTCTCCAGGGAAATTCTATGAACACTTATGGGACCAGCTTGCTTCCTGAAGCAGTTTGTTCTTTTTGACCAAATATTCTTTTGATTGTAGGGTTTCTTCTTCTTCTATGTGCCTCTCCATCACCTGGGGAGATGTTAGAAATGATTGATATCCATTTCCACCCTGAATGCTGATTCACTGGGTTTAAGTTGAGGCCAGATATTGACATTGTGTTTTCTCAGAAGTACTCTTGGGTGACTCTAGGACATGTCTAGGTTTAGGGATCACCACTTAAACCAATCTGCTTCAGAGTATCAGTCATTAACAAAGTAACGGTAACATATACAATGCAAACTCACTTTCTCTGTCACATTTCTGGTTTAGTCAATATATCTGAACTATATAAATAATATGAATTCTGTGTCATAACTTCTACCATAAAATCTATCTTCTCAATAGACCCAACCCAATGATGAAGGATGGTGTGTAGCTGCTTTTCTGTCTCCTGAACTATCTGCGTATCTATCCACCTATCTATCTAAGTCTACATGTGTGATTTATTACTGGAATTAAAGCTTAATTCTTGCATTAATGGGTTTTCCTTCAGAATTCAGAATTCTGTACTAATTTGGTTTATATTACCAACTTAAACAGTTTGCCACAAGATTTTTATTTATTTAAAATTATCAAAATAGAGTTTAAGAGATAGCAATGTAATGTTTATATTGTATGTAGAATTCTATTCGGATATTTTTAAGTGTAGCTAAAAATGATAGATGGGGTATTTTATGATCTATTGTGTGATATTCTTTATTTTAGATTTTTATTATGAAACTTTTCCTATTCATTTACATATTATTTTAAATGAAAAAGATTTTTATAAAAAGGAGATATTAATGGATCTAAGCATTTTCTAGTATATATATTGATCTTAGTATTTTAAAATTATAACATTTTCCTTCCATCATTAAATTTAATATGTAACCGACAATAATTCATTGGGATTAAAATATTCACAGTCAAAATAGGGTACGGAATCAAGAAATTAAAATGCACAGATTCATAGTAGTTCTTATATAATACATAGTAGAAAAATATTTTATTTTGACATTTTTCATTGTAAACATAGCCTGTCACCTGTCTCTGCTTTCTAGAATTACTTTTGGTAGAACCAGCATTTAAGCACAGATTCTGAGATTTCACCTTCATTCATACATCACCCTCTTTTCTATTTTTATATCAGAATGGAACATTATCTCATAATTTCTTATTTCTCTTTGTCAATTTATTAGCATAATTTATGTATTTCTGTATTCATTTGGAACTTTCTCTGCATTAGTGGACTGATTCTAAAAGATTTGAGAATTATTAAAATAGAATTAAAAACAGCATTTGACCCTCCTTTTTCTTTCTTTTTTATTTGTTTGTTTTTTCTTAAAGAACTTTTATTAAGATACAATTGACATACAATAAACTGCATATATTTTAAGTGTACAATTTGATATTTTTTTCTTATTAGTAATGTATATATGGCAATCCCAGTCTCCCAATTCGTTCCCCGCCACCGCCACCAGGACCTCCTTTTTCTTTTTATGTTTTTCTTAACCTATTGCTATGTTTTGAAGTGATAATGTGTTTTCATGACCCTCGGCATCCTTTCCTAAATTCAACATTGTCATTAAAATTTTACCTTTCAGTAGTATTTGGTCAGTATCTTCTGTGTGCCGAACAATGTAGTTTTAGGAGACTGTCACTGGTCTCATTTACGAGGTGAAACCAAACATAAAACAATTCACAGAGAGTTTGAAGTCAATTGGAAGTGATAAATGGAAAAAAAAAGAAAAAGAAAATATGCATACATAAGATAAAGCATAGTTAATACAAATTGATTTCTATGTTTATTATGAAATTAGGTAAAATATCACAATCATACTACTGTAAAGCAATATGAGAATTATAGTGAAATAAGGGAAATATTTCTGGAGATTTTGTTTCTAGTAAATTTTGGCCCATGGGGTGTATACTGTTTCTACTAGAAATATTTTTTAATTGTTTAAAAATCTGCAGGCCCAATTCAGTGAAACATTATAAAGAAGAGAATGCGCTTTAAATGTTCTCCCTTTCCAATAACACTCAGAATTTGTAAGTTTGATTCTGAATTAAATGAAAAGAAGATTTTATAAAGACTGTACACTCCAAATGTGGACATGGAGGGAGAGGTACTGGGTTAGAAATACGAGCAATAGATAATATTCCTGGCCAATCTTCTATCTGAGACAAAATAAAGGGAAGATTTGTGGAAGCATGTGTTTGTCTTTAGTAAAACCAATTTATAAATTTGGAGAAATGTCACAATTCTTCTGAGCTTTCCCATTAATAGCCTACCATGTGTAGGTAATCCTTAACATTTTAAAAATTCTACTGGTCCCAGTTGTGATTAGTGATTTGTACCACTAGCGTTCAAGTTTTAAAAGTACGAAAAAAGTTCTTTACATTTCTCACTATTCTGGCAACAATTAGTTTTATACTTTATATTAGAAAGAACCAGTCTGAGTTATAGGTGCCAAAATCTGTACATTTATGACACTTTCAAATCGTACAAGAGCTTAATGAACACAACTATTGCCAAGAATAATCTCAATCAAATATTACACAACCTTTTTATATTTTTTCCCCAAAATATTATGTGTACGTAGCTCTGACAATGTATGGCATTAATTTGTTCCCTTAATGAGCCTAAAATGTTTTTGCTTTATTTTGAAGTTATGATAACCTTTAAATTCCATACATAGTAAGTAGTCTATCCAGCCAACATTAGTACAATAGTAAATTGTGGTGTCCAATTGGGTAAAGATTTGCAGCACACTTTAAATACAACTTAAAGACGGTGCATGATGTTACTTTTTTGAGCAAATTGTGTATAGTCATAGTAAAAGCGCATACAACTAAATTTTTTTAGTTTACTTTGAATTCCCTGTTTAAGGAAACTTTTGTCTATTATTTCAATACTACCCTTACACTTTCAGGGTCCTTAGGAAATTTATATAATATGAGTGAAGTAAGATATATATATTCTGATTTCCTAGCACTACATCTAAATTTCTATTTATCAGCTGTAACTTTAATAGTTTAAGTCAATCACCAGAAGACACAATTTTAAACCATTTGCCGTATGGACAAAGTATTTAAAAATGAAGTCTTCTTACAGTGGATTAGTTCTATATGTATTGCTTTCCAAAATCACTGACCCTTGTTTTTATAAGGAGTCTATTTGTGAAAAACGTATTTGAAGTGACGACTACAGAAAAGAAATATGGTGAATACGTGGAAGTAACATATCAGATTTAAATGTGTGTTTTAGTGACATTGATGTTTTCTTATTTCTGTTTCAGAAAGGGAATTTTCAGTTTTTCCATAAGAAAATCTAAACTCTAGGTATTGCCTCAGAAAATACAGAGTTAACCAAATAGATTTCAACATATCATATTAACCATTTTGTATTGAACAAGTCGTCAGTCGACCTTAATGTATGTAATTTATGTATTTTTAAAGTAAGATTATTTACAATCTTATATCTTAGTGACATTCAGAATCTTTTCTCTTACAGCCATTTCGTAGAGTGACGTTTTCTGTTGTGAGTCAGCCTCAGGACCCACATCAGGGGTCACTGCAGAGTTGCTATGACAGCGGGCTGGAGGAGTCAGAAACACCAAGCAGTAAGAGTTCATCAGGGCCAAGACTGGGTGCCCTTCCACTCCCAGAGGACAACTATGAAAGGACCACGCCGGATGGCAGTGTTGGTGAGGCAGAGCATATGGAAAATGGTAGGGGCAAACACAACATCCACACACTTAATCACGCTAGTGAGCCGTAATAAGTAGACTTGCGAAGGTCAGTCTAAAACCAAACTAAAATAGCTGACACGAAACCTGTTTTCTTTGAAATAATCAATATTTGCTAAAGTACAGAAATGCCAAATAAAGGAACATAACTCTGTAGATAAAATTCACCAAACTTGCACCATCATTTTAAAACAGCGTGTCAGAAATAAACACATTTACAAATTAATCAGAATAGTACCTGTTATGGAAAAAAACTAAACTAGTACATAATACCTAAACAATAGCCACTGAGAAAAGTCTCGTGTTATTGTCTTCTTCTATTCATTTTTGTCATGCAACTATTTCTTCAATTGAAATCATCCAATCTCGGTACAAGGAAATGACAGTAAACACAACTTACTGTATTCTTTCTTCTCCTAGATATTTAGGAAAACATTTTCAAACCTCTCCTTTTCAAGTGATAACTGAAATGGAGTCAAAGAAGGAGAACAGTATTACCTTATTCTCCAAAATATATTGTAAATGCTATTAGAACTCCCCTCTTATTTAATTATAAGCTTTTTCTCATTTTTGTGCAAGGGAAAGGGAGGAACTCTGTATTCTTATCCTGTTGTGAGATGGTTCTCATAATGATCACAATTGGCCTTATGTACACTTTCCTTTAAGTTACAAAGTTAGATTGCAAGTAGTGCTTTTGAAACTTTTCACATTTGTTTATGTTCCTAAAGATGATTAGATGATCTGTATTTTGGATTTCAGGTTATAATTAAGAGCATGAAGAATAAATTTGTGTCAAAAAATGGAATGGTAAAGTTCTTGCTAACTGTATTATTTCATATATAAAAATAGATTTGGTTATATGCAGGGAAAGGAAAGGGAATCACACACATTTTTATCTCTAGTGAAACCTTGAAGTGAATTTATGTCTTTCCCCATTTCATCCCCCAAATGAAATAAGACACTCTAAATTTTTGTTACATACCAATTTCTTGAGTGATGATATGCAAATAGAACATACTAGGGCAGGAGAAAGTCTGATTTTTTTCTTGAAGTTTACCTATGCATATTAAAATTCAACAGTAGAGAAAAATATATTCTAAATGACCCCAAGTGAAATTATTTTTAAACTAAATCATGTTAAATAATTATTTTTCCACATTGTTACCTGGTTGAGCAGATGTGATATCAGTTTCTGATGACTGACATCCTTCCTGATTAATTATCCAGAGATGAAATGGCATTTTGCCGTATGGCTATAAAGGCATGCTTATCTGTGTGTATGAGGTGTGTGCTTATGTGGATGGGAGTTTGATATGGTTTTTAAAAATTCACATTTTTTAGTACTTTTTAAATAAGTATAAAAATTTTGGTATGAATTGCAGTGCTGATGGTTGTATATTTAAGGCAAATATGTTTAAAGTGCTTTGCACAAAAGTAAAAATTAAATTAAAAATACCCTAATAATGTTTTGTATACACATCCCCCCCCCAGGAAGGCAGGATTAATTTACTTTAAGGGCATTAATATATCTGCATTACCTTTTGATGATATCATAAAATTTTATTTGTGTTTTAAAAGATTCTTGTCTCACTATAAACAACATAAAGTACAATTAAATATTTTTTGAGTGTCAACTATCATTGGCATTATAATCATATTTAATGTTATTTTCTGTTTTTTGAGTTTAAGGGGATTTAGTGCCATTAAAACAAGAAAGAAATAATGAATAAAAAACATAATTATATATGACAAACACATAGTGGTTACTTTTTAGGAAACATACATGTCATGGAAAACTAACAGGTGAGCTTGTTGAGAGGCTAGAATGTTTACTGAGAAACATTTCCCAAAGAAGACTTTTAGTTTTTTTTTATAACCATGTTTTCAGTCTTGTCAACAACCAAGGGACATAATAATGTAACTGATTTTTCCTGATTTTATGTGACTGACACTTGAAATTCAGAGTTTATGTAACCATTTGTCACCTGCTAGCTGTGATGCATGTTAGCCATGATGTATAGGTAAATGACAGAGGAGATGTGATTCACTTTGGGTGATCCAAATGTAGCAATTGACATTTGAGTAAGAGTTTTGTTGGGTTCAAGTTTTCAGGCTATTATCTAGCAGTAAAGTGCAGTTGTATTGCTTGAATTCTGGTCATTTCACCAATATTAATGGATCATTCTGACATAAATAGAATTGGAACTGAAACCTGTCAAATATTCATTTGTCATATTTAATTAGAATCCAGGTAATCTGCAGTGTTTTGCTTGGTTAGGTTTTAATCAGGATTTGTATTGGATTTTCCATAAAAATACCATTTTGGATGCTGTCCTAGTTCCTAATTATTATTACCTAAAACATTTTTCTTGAATTTTAACCTATGTGAAACAATGCAGTTGTAACTCATTTTTTTTGGATTAACTTTCATTGCAAAGTTTAGAAGATAAATTCCACAGCAATAACTCTATAATATTCCAATGTGATGATACAAACTGGGTATAAATTGGGACAGCTAATGATAAAAATAAGTTGTCACAGATGCTGTAGTAAGGAAATAACCAATATACAAGAAAATTTAAGTACATAGGGAGTGAAATGCACTTTACAAAAGCTTTTATCTCTGCCTTCTATACTTTAGCATAATAAAAATTTATTGAGGGTTTATGAGCTATTTCTCTTTATAACAAGTTTTACCCTATATTCTAGCTCATGTTAGTGCCAAATGATGAAAGAGGATTTATTTTCTTATTAGCTTTGGTAAAAGAATACTGTGTAAGAATAAACATAATTTCTTAAAACCGGAATCTATTCGTTAAAGTGATACCCACTATTTTGATAATTTCAAATCTGGGGTACTTACATCCCATGCGTCTCTAGAAAGGAATAATGAAAATTATACATTAAAAATATTTTTTAAAAACTCTTATGAAATATGCATTTATTAATGAAAAAATCACATATTTTTCTTTGCCTTTAATTATTGTCAATAGCATGTTTATTTCATGTTGATCCTCATAAAATTGGGGAAATTGGTTGTTGTTTTATTAAAATCCATTTAGTGGGATTACATATTTTAAAATATGGGCTACATGGTGGGAAGTTAAGTAATGATAAAATATAGTGATAAAGCAAATTAATAATTGGCAAGTGAAAACCAAATATTAGGCTTAAAAGCACCACCACGTTAAGGGTAACCATTGATTATGCAAAAGCTTGCCCTTCTCTTAATTATGCCACAGTCTTCAGACTTTCTCTTGGAATGGTGTTTACAAGTTTCTTTAGGTCTATTGTATTTGTTTTGACCCCTGCCTTCGTGCCATGGTATATTTATTCTTCCAGAAGTCCCTCTGAATCATATTTGCAAGGCTAGCTTGCTTTCCTTTGTATCACTTGACCATATGATGTGTTTAAAAACTCAGATATGGAAAACACCCCATTTGACCTCTAATTCCCAGTTTTTGTTTAGGATTGGGTAGGTCGCTTACTCCTTTTGTGTCTGTTTCTATCATCTATAAGGCAATTAACTAAATTAACTCCAAAACTGTACGCAGATCCAATAAGCTGCGATTCTTTTCTTACATCCAATTTTTCTCATATACTTTATTCTTCTGAATAGAAAGAGAACTTTGGGTCTCTTAGTGAGATGGTGAGTGAATTTGGTAATATGTAGTAATATGGGCAAAGCAGAAGTAAATCTAGGGCCTTCTTCACAACTTATATAACACGTGCATTCTAAGAGAAATGAATCAGGTCAAAGGGTGTGATTTCTGGCCAGGTAGGTGGAAAGGTTGGCCCAACAGCAGGTCATTATGGGAGACAGTTTTGGAGCCTCCCCAAATTACACTATGCAACAGAGCATTTATAGATCTGATCTGGCTTTGTGTACAGTGCCCTCAAAACCATTAATTATGACTACGTTATCTCACAATAGAATAAGCACATTTACTTTCTTACCTGACAGTGCAAACTTCGGTCGGAGCAAGAGTGAATAAAAAGTATAAAAGAGTATGTATTTTTAAAATAAGAAAATAGCAGTTGATCCATAAGGCAAGTTTTTAAACAGTTAAATGGTCAGAAATTTGGCCATTCTAACTGCCTAATTAATTTTATGCCTCTCGATTTTCTTGGACAGTTAAAAGATAATTTTGATTTTTATACACTAATATTTTTTAATTTCACACTTCCAAGCTTTCTTACCTTTTTAGACCTGTGTAAGCTAAGGTTAATTGTTTTATTCATTCCCCTCAATCCACATGCTTTAATGTTTAGAGCACATTGTTCTTACGGGTTAAAACATGGTGCGTTCCACTATGCACCCTTTTTGTATCTGCCATGGACTTTTCTCATTGCTTTCAGAAGTAAATAACAGTATATTTGAAATATCATTTGGGAGCGAAGCACCATTTTTATATGACCAAGGGTAATGAGAATAGACACGAAACTCATATTCATGTGGGATAAAGGACCCTTTACTTTCTACTTTTCTTTTGCTTACCCAAGTTTTAGCACTCATCTGTAAGGTACTGTCATCTGTTTATTGTTGATTTGTGCTGTTTTCATTTAGATTGAATTAACAACGCTGTCTCTTCCAGCTTTCCAAAGATGCTCATATATTTATTAATGGCATAGTCATAATACCTCACAAAAAATGCCCTGCACATTTTTTTCTGCAGGAAGAGACTAATATACCTTGGAAAGATTCGTTTTCATGGTTCTGCATTTCACTGTGTCTAGTTACCAGTGTCTGACTGCATGCTTTACCTTTCCAGCCATCTGTAAATGGCTGTGTACCTCCCAAGTAGCCCCTCGTCCACACCCCACACACACACACACACTTCTGGAGGGCCCTCTTTACTCCTACTTCTTCATAGCTATTAGGGAAAGTAATAATAGAAATTATCTCTAAGCAGAATCTCAACTAATCAAGATGTGTGCTACAGCAGCTTTCCAGTAAAATCAGCAGCACAATCTGTAAGAATCTAAAGAAGACATTGTTCTATAGAAGAAGGGGTCATGTAGTAGACAGAATGTATTGACTTAAGAAACAGGCTTGAAATCTAATGACATCAGGTTAAATACTGATTTCTCTTCTTATTAACAGTGTAATTTTTCTGACTTCTCTTAGCCCCACTTAATAATAAATCCTAGGATTGGGGAAGACACTAAATGAGATAATAGCACCTAACAATTTGTAAATAAATAAATAAGAGTAGCAAAAATTTTTTACTACTGTTATTTAAATAGTAATAATAAAATAAGTGTAATTCTTACTTTAGGTAGCTTTGACAAGCCACAATGGCTTAATCATGAAAGCATCATAAAATGTTTAGTTTCACAAAGATAACATTCAAAAATGACTGGTAAGAGTGATATTTTCACCTTGAATACTTCCCAGTCAGTTTCTCATTTTTGTGGGGTGCCAAGGGGTGACACTCAGGAGCAGTGACATTTAAACACATCAAGGATCTAAAAAGAGAGGAAAGAAAGATCCTGTCCTCTGGTATAAAATCAACCCAACCCTTTGTTCTCTCTGTCGTTGAAAATGAGAAGTCATTATCTCACTGTATTCTCTTCTCTCTTTTTAAATGTTTTCACATTCTAAACCCAGTTTTCCAGTTGAATGCATTATTCTTCAGGTGTATATTTGAACTGCTGCAAAATAGTCACACTGACAGAGAAAACGAGCTGAAAAAAGTGTCCAATTAGTATGCTTACCAAACTCTCAGCCCTTTCTTTTTAATCTCAGTATTAATAATTAACACTGATAAAATGTGTAGCCATATTGCCCTTTTTATTCTAATTTGGTCCTTTAAAACTAGATCACTCTGCTGAACCCTTATGACATTTGAGGAGGGAATGAGCTCTCATCAAACCTCCAAGTGACATTGGAGGTCAGTTAGTGGGTTTGTGGCCTCCAGACTTTCAAAGCATTTGCTTATCTGAATTTCAGCACATTTGCTAGATAATGAATTCCATGTTAAGTTCCTTATTTAGTTAAGGTCTTATCCCCTGTTTCTTGCATTCTTCTTTGCTTATACATTGTGTATACTTCTGTTTTTCCTCTGATATTTTTCTAGAGTTATGTATAAAAAGCTTGATGTTAGTGAAATACGATAACACTCAAGCATCTTCTGTGTGATTATAGGAACTCTGGAACTTAGCTCTTCAAGTGTAGTTAGCACTCAACCTCAGAGGTTAGTCTGTTTACTGAGAAACTGTTTCATCTCAATATTCCTCTTTTAGGTTACTGTCATCATGTTGTTACTACTTTTATTTCAGGTATTTTTTCTTTATTTTTTGGGGGGGTGAGGAAAGCATTCTCTTCTTAAGTATAGCAAAGCAGAGTAATATCCTCCCTGTCCCTTGTTTAATGGGGTAATTATATAGTGACAAAGCTGTGGTTATTCATTTTGACTCAACAAACATGTATGGAAAATAAAACATGGCTAAGATGTTCTGAGGAAGTAAAGGTGAACCAGAAAGAATCTCTGCCTTCGTGGTGGAAGTCCTTAGGTGAAGGAGATATGACCTTGATTTCAGTAACTTCACTATCATTTGAAAAGGAGAAAGCTCATCAGAGAAGTTCAGAGTGGCATGAAGAACAGACAATGGAGATGAACATTATTCAGATGAAACAATTATAAATGCACTGAAATTTTTACATTTTATGACTAATATCTTGGGCTGGAAGAAGGCCTTGAAATGTTATCTGCATCGTAGCCTCTCATTTTACCTACCCATCTTCTCCATAATTTAAAAATAAATACTATATTGGCCTGAAAGCTTCATGTCAAGCTAAATGAAGTTGAATTATTTGTTTTACTTTTCTAATGAAGTTATGGCTTTTTTTTTTCTGGTCCTAAACATAATTAGTTCCAAAACTTCAGAATTTATCATTGATAAAATTGTCAGCACGTGGTAAATTCAGGCCTCATCTATAGCACAGATTACCTTTATGTCTCTGTTGGCTCCCTGCTCATAAATGTGGACAATTACTAAAAATATGTGTGCTTTAAATAAGGCTTTTAAAACTTAATAAGAGCCCGTAAATAATCTTTTGAAGTTCTCGTGATTTCTTTTCAGGAGACAAATTGTATTACTCAAATCAGATGATTAGATTAGAGTAGATTGGATTAGATTAGGCTTATTTTTTCGAAAAACCAATTCATTCCTTGTGTTGTGGTTGCAAATTGTTTTTGTAATTGCTATCTCAAGATTTAAGTTTTGGGCTATTTGTCTCTCTGTCACATTCCCTTTCTATCTGAAATATAGACAATAGGTTCTTTTTAAATCTTGTTTCTGATAAGTTTTACTTAATTTATGCAGGTGTGTATTTTTTTGACATCAGTCTCATTATTTTGTATGCCTTCTCATCATTGTCCAGAAAGTATGTTTCTTACAAAATGAAAAAAAAAATTGAAACACATGCAAATTTAAATGCCTCCTTTAAAACAGATTTTCAGCTGCTAAAATATAATAATCATAAAAGAAACTAAGTTTTGATACTGTATATTTAAAAGAAATCTGCAAGGAGTGCTACCAATGTTTTGGTAATAAAAAAATAGAAGAGCATTCTATTGTTTAAAAGTCATCTATTCATTCACTTCTATTGCAAAATATATATTCTATGATTTTATTTCTGCTCTGAAATGCTCAGTATTTCCATCAATGAGGTCACTGGGGGACTCACATGGGATCTGAGAGTGGTGTGCTTCTCTGAGGTTGCATTCCTGGGAGCCATGTGCCCTATACTGAATTACGCACATTGTTTCTATTCAGTATGAGGTTACATTTCACCAAACCAGCATTTGTAGCAAAAGGTCATCACAGCCATAGCTGAAATTTTATACAATGAACAGGGAATTTGGAGTATTATGAGAATTCATGAAGTTCAATAACCATTTGTTGAGCATTTACTCTATGCAAATTCCCATGAAAGATCCAAAGGTGAATGAGATATTCTCTCTGCCTTCTGAAGTGTTGGATATTGTGATGGAGAATGACAGGTACAGAATTAGATGTTTAAAAGTAAAGGCATGAGAGGCTCTAGGTGAAGAGACTGAAGGTTACCAGAACCAGAGGAGGCTATGAGTTGGGCATATGAAACTGTAGCCAAATTTTGAATGATGGGTGAGTAGGATTTGATAAGCCAAAATATGGGTAAGGTTGTAGAGTACAGTGAGTGATACCAAGGATACCAACCTGAGATGGTGGGAGAACAGAGGTGTTATTTGGAAAAATGGAAGGAATAGCACCTTTCCAGGAGAATGAATTTAAGACATTTAAGTTACCTTCGAAAAATTCAGGTGAGATCTAGCAGGCTATTGAAATAAACATCAGAAATATGGAGTAGAAATAAATAGCAGAAATACAGCTTTAGGAGTCATTGGCACCCTGATGATTATGAAACTTGGGGAATAGATGTGACCATCAATTAAACATATGATGCTAGAGAAGAGAGAGATTGTACCCAACACAGAATCTGAAAAAATACTGAAATATGAGAGAATAATGGAGAAAGAAGTTTGAGTGAAGGTGACTGAGAAGGATATTTTAAAATAAAAAAGCAAAACCAAACAAAGCGTGGCAGGCTAAGGAGAAATCTAAAATTAGGGTTATACATGTAGAATCCTGTACATAGATCTTCAGAAAGAATTGTTGAATTTAGTTGTATGGACTGGAAGCCCAGTGTTGCCAATAGAGATTCAATAGAAGTGACCAGGAGATGTGGCGTAAGAAGACACTTGAGATTTTCCTCCACCAGGTCAGCAAGTCCGTTATAATGTCATTGTCAGAGGCAGAGGCATGGTTGCACCCCTTGACATCAAACTTAATAAATTTCTAACCAACTCATAATTTATGTTATGTTCAGGATTTTTTTGTTGTTGTTTCTGCAAAATTTTCTGAAAGTACAACAGAGTCTGAAATTTCTGTATAATAGCTTTTGCTATCTTTCTTTCAGATATAATAATTACTCTTTTAAATGAGTTTTGGCCTCTCATATAACTTCTGTGTTTCATTTTATACTAGGTCATCATCGGTCCATCTCGCTGGCGTGAAATTAAAATAGTATCTGACTAATTGCATTTTTGGTGAGATACAATAATTGATATCAAACATTTTTAGTTATCATCAAACATTTTTATTTTGTGATTATAGTATTCCTGACACTGTAATAGTGCTATCAATTGTTTGTAATATTATACAAGTAGATATGCTTCAAAACAGAAAATAATGAAATAGAATTTGCAAGAGAAATAAATTCAAATTGTAAAGGACTCTCCAGTTCCAGTCCCAGAGGTGCAAAGTCAAAGATGCTTACCACAGCTAGTACACCATGCAAGGGAAGAACTGCCTCCACATGTATTATGTGCAAATGATTTGCCAGGCAGGTGTCACTTTTGATGTTGTTTTTATCTAAGAAAGGACAACTGTCAGTGTCACATAAATGTATTCTCCTTTCTCTGTGTTCATTTAGTAGGAATTGTAAGCAGGGACTACATTGATAAAACTAGTCTTCCAGCCCAAGATAATCGAAATAATGGCTACATAATAATTTCCAAATACAAATTCAACTATTTAATCATGCATATGTTTATTTAGTTCATCAAAAGCCTCTAGAAATGTGCATCCTGTCTGTTTAGTGAGTGGCCTCTAGGTGGTACCTGGAATTTTTTTCTAGATCCACATATCAGTTTCATCAGTTGTGCAGAACTGTACAGAGTCAAAACAAATTCTAAACATTATTATAAGATCTTGGTGTCAACCCAGAATATTAGTTTATTAAATTTTGAACAGGAGAATATCGCATTCAAGAAATAGGAAAGTCCCTGCTTTGTCTCCAAGGCAATATTTTTTATCTCTAAGGAGACCCAAGGAAAATCAGTGTACCTCTTAAAAGGTTGCTTGGCGAGGATAGACTCAGAAGACTAACCTCTTCATTCAGACCCAGTGAGGTGGGTAAGATCTGTGTAACATGTCTACCGTTGGCTGAGATCCTCTCCTGAAAAACAGATTGCTTTTGCGCCCTAGATACAGGGCCTCTTTTAGTACTAGGCACCAGCAGACCAAATTCTGTCTCTAACTTGTGTTTGTTGTTTTTGTTGTTTATTTGTTTTCTTTTCTCTTTAGGGTTATCTTTCAAGGAAAAATTCACTTTAAAAATAAATAAATTATTTTCTCAATATCAGCTTTAGGCATAATTAAATGGCCAGACTTTGTTTCCCTCCTTGCTTTGGTCCATTTTGTAAGATGTCTTTGCATTATCTAAACATTCAATTAATTATCCATCAATTTCATTGTTTACTGGGCAGGGTTACCTGCTGTTACTCTTAAGTAATACCTGACTCTCAAAATACTGTGTCAATCAGAAACATCTAGACTGATGTGTAATCTTCAAAATCATTATTTGTATAGACATAATTTCTCAGATAATTCCTGCCTAAAAAAACCCTCAATTTTCAATTCTACAAGTATTTGAGAAAATTGAATTTAGGGCCCAGTCATTATTCTTTCCCTTCACTTTGGTCAAGGCGATGTTAATCATGCATCATCTTTGAACAGGTGATTGGAAAGCAACATGTTCACACAGAACCATATTTTATCAGAGATTTTTTTTTCCCCTTAAGCTTACTGCCCTTTATTTAGTGTGATCAATTGTATTCAGCCTTCCCTAGTTCTTTGAGAATTCAATTTTAAGAGGCACTTGTAGTTTCCTGGACAACATTGGTCCATCTCTTTTTCCCAGAATAATGAAGATCTAAAATCTAATTCTTGCCTATTTCAGCCCCAGACTGTTTTTATCCTCTTTTGTGAAATCAGACCCACATGCTTTTCCGTTGCAGCCTATCTCTGAGTATTATCTATGTCCCCAGAATTGAGTAGCTATTAAATTAGTTCTATCAATTGTCCATGGGTTTAGAGGTGCCCATGTGTGTTTTTCTTAAGTAACCACATTTTATTTCAGGGCACAAAGTACAAGACTTCTGACTTGATTACTTAGCCTCTGGTCTTTATGTTTTAGTTTTTTGAAAATAGCAGGGAAAATGCATTATTCTTCTTTACCTTAATGAAAAGTTCTGAGCTCCTCTGACAGTCATTTCATTTCTGAAGGAGAATTAAAGGACTGTCCCACAGATTGACTCTGAGATTTTTTTTTTTAATCCTTCTAATAACCTTACTCCTTTGCCTCTCCCTACCGCACCATCCCATGGACATTTTCTCCCTTCTAACACCTTATCTATGTCATTTTGAGGATCAAGTAATTCACTTTTTCTACCAAAAGTCATTATGTTTGAGTCATTTAAGACGATCAAGTTTCTGTATTCCTTTGGGGATATTTTTGGAAGAGTCTGTTCTATAAATTTTCAGTTTTCAAATGTCCTTCGTAAACCTAACAATTCTGCTGTGTTGTGGTATATAATACAATTTGCACATTTGCAAGAAATTGATACCAGCAGTTTGGGTCCTAGTTTAACATCCATCACATTTTCAAGCTGGGAACCTAGATCAATTCACATGATATCGCACTCCATTATAAAATGGAGATAATAATTATAATAATTACTGCCCTATCTTTCTTAAAGAGTTATTGTGCGGTTATACACGAACATATATTTTTAGGTAGTTAGCATTTAATAAAATTCTATCATATTACAACTTTACTATTTTTATTTTTTTAAAGATACCTTTAAATTTTTTTCTGATTCTGTAGTTCTTTCTTTTTTTCCCAAATTAAATCAGACCAACAATGATTATGATATTTATTAAATACATGATTGTTTTCTTGCTTACAAAATTGTTCACTGGCCTCACATATATTTTGCCATTAAGGTAAGTTGTTTCCTGGCCCCTTTTGAATTCCTTATTGATTTCCAAGGCAAAGAACACATGGCTCTCTAACCACTGTGAACAAGTGCCAGTGTTTATAACAACTATAATTCTGTAAAGGTCATAGACAGAGAAAACATATTAATAGTTTCACATTTGTTTTCTGTAGCTAAATGGCTTCTGTCATTACAAGGCCTGCATATATTTTCTGGATTTATTGTTAAGGAGTAGTAAATGACAAAAAACAGTAACTCACAGAGATATTCATCAAATAATTATTAAAGATCATCCAGTGCCCAGTAGCAAAGTGGTTCCTGAAAGACTGAGATTACAGTCAACTCTCAAAAATTCATGGCAGTAAGAAAAGCCTTGTGAAGATGATTGCCAATCACAGTATGTAGATAGACTCTGCCAATTAGGCACCAATTCATAGCACTTATTCACATTTCCTCTTAAACTTCTAATTAAGCCAAATACATTTATAAACGTAGAAATCAACTTTTATGGGTTATTGGAGTTAATTTTCAAATCACAGTATGAAACACCCCAGTTACAATACAATTCAAATATAAAGGGCTGACGGGATTTTAAAGGAACCAAGTCATCAGGAAGTATGTCTAATGTCAGAGACAAATGAATTATAGATTCATTCACTCCCTTTCACACACCCACACACAGAGTGAAACACCAGAAAAGAGAAACATAACATAAAAAGGACAGTCTATCCATCAAAAAAGCTTACTAGAATGATGAAATAATATCTTTATTAAGTATCTAAAAATAAATGATAAAAAGGGTAAGGGAAAATTGGAATAAGTGAATACTCTTTGTATATTAGTGATAACCTGAGGGTTCTGTGTATTCACTTGCTTCATGGAATCACTCAGGAAGGTGATATTATCTGCATCTTATAAACGATGTAACTGGGAAAAAGAGAGTAAAATTATGGTTAATACCTGATAATACTAGGTGTTCAACACATAGTAACTGTTATTATTTATTATTCTTGCTTTATTGCTATTAGCTCCAAAAGGATGTGTTTATATTACTACATTCAAAGCTCAGGAAAACCTCTGGTAGCCACAATAATTATTTCTATTTTAAAAACACCTTTAAGTAGGAAAAACTTAGTTTTCATTTTATATATAATAGAAGCATAATGCATTACACAGTTTTGAGCAAATCACTGATCTTGTTGTCTCACTATCTGAGGCAACCAGTAATCCATTCCCTACCTACTGTTCAGGGACCTGAAGGGAATTCCCCTTTTTATTTGCATACATTATAATACACAATGCATTTTTTTTGTTTTGTGTAAAGCAGTATTTTTATGTCATCATCAAGGACTACTCTACACTGTGGTTTGACATAAACATTGATACCTGGAATCATAAGTGAAATAGTCATGTTCCTATCACAAAAATTAACAAGATGCTAGTATATTTTTTTCCCTTCAGAATACCAAGATAATAGACTCAATATAATGAGCTGCTTAAAGAAATACTGTATGCCCAAAATAGGGTGAGAATTAATACCAGGTGCTTTATTCACTGATTAAACTAGATTTATGTTCCTTATGCCTATACTTCATTGGTAGTTCATTCTACACACACACACACACACACACACACACACACACACACACACACACCTTCATTGCATCCTTCTGCCAACGTGGGGAAGGTGCTTCACTGCAGAGAATAATGCATGTGTGTAAGAAAATACAGCACTAAGAGCCTGCTTCTGGAGTTGGTCCCATGACTCCCAAAGATTGTGGAAACAGAGCAATTAACTTTTTAATTATGCAAACCATTCAGTAGAGCAAGCATTAAAAAGATACTTAAAGTTTATTTAATACTTTTAATGTCTCAATGTTGAAAATTTCAAAATAAGCCAAAAAGCAAGCTAAACTTATAAACTCTTGAAGATTTTTCTTTCAAATGTTCCCTCTACAGGGTAAATATGGGGAAAACACTTATATACCCATATCACTACTTTCAAAACTACTAGACTGTGTTAAATAATAGAATTTTTATAGTATATGATTGAATTAGAAAATATCCTAGCTATCTCATGACTGGGGCACACATATTTTTAACTACAGCACAAGCCCCATGCCTCTCTAGGGAATATTTATTTTAATTATGCCTATCAGCTGATCTAAGTCATTGAATTTGTTCAAACTTGCTTAAGAATAAAAGGCTCCCTTAGATACAGTAACAAATTAAAATAAATTGAAAAATAATTTCAAAACCACTGTCATAAACAAGTAAAAGGGCATACAATCATCTGCACAAAAGATTTTCCAAGTCCTTTATTCTCAAGTATTATATCTTATTAAATTTTTTAGTAGTTGGGAGAAGATGTGCCTTACAAATACAGATTGATAACTCAATTGGTGCTAGTAGTTTAGCTATGGAAATTTGGTTTTTGTACTGAAATAAGAATATTGCTTTTTTATTTGACATATGGAGTCACTTCATGTATTTAGGAACATGCAGGAAAGATAATGCATATTTCAGTGTGGGATTAAGTGAAAATATCTGTTTTCACTGAGACGCTGGCGTATTTAGTTTGTTAATAATTGACCGAGTCATCAAGCAACCAGAAGCTCCCATCTGCCCCTGCAGCTCATTTGTATCTATTGTATATATTTTAACATTAGTGTTAAGGCCTTCATTTCCTTCCATGCGAAGAAGGTAGGGCATTTCTGAAGCAGTTAAGGCAGTTCTCTTGCCCCAATAGGGGAGAAATAAAAACAGAAAACGTAATATAGCTACATGGAGAGATGCCCGCCTCTGAGCTCTTTTCATTTTAGCAGCTTGAGAAATATTGGTACATGTGATTGCTCAGACACACATTCTTTCTAAACAAAGGTTACTGCCATTGATTCCAAAGAGCAAAAGTTTGCATTATAATATTTTCTGCACTTCATTTAGCAGATGTCTTAATTGATTGCACTTCATGAACTATCTACCTGTACCTGATGTGCCTTCCTCAACAATATTGAGGACAAATATTTTATCTGATGGCACAGCATGTGGGGAATTTGACTTCTCAGTTGCTGTGTATTTGGGATACTCATTCTGAAATTTATGAGCAAATTTTAAGAAGACTCCGCATTGCTGAGCTGGGAAACGCACTGCGCATGCTTGCACACGTGCATGACACACCATCCTTGACGGGCTGGGCTGAGAAGGCTAAAGCACTTCTTGGAAATAATTTGAGTAATAAACTATGCCTCCAGGAAGACTTATTTTGGACATATTCCATTAAATTAAAGTCATTAGTTTCATCATTTGCAAATGTGGCAGCCTCCTACCATACTGACTTGTATTGTAAAAATAAGTAATACTCCTATATTAAAGTAGGTTTATTAAATTGCAAATATAAAATGTGTAGAGCATGTGCCTTTAACATTTGGATCGTTTTCTCTCATTCTCTAACATGCCAACTTGGAATCCAGTATAATCCTTTAGGTAAAAAACTAACAAAAAGACTATAAGGTTAACTTAAGGTTGTAGTTTTCTAATGCCTTCTACTGCTCCCTGCCCTCCGACCCCTACCTCAAGAATAAGATGTATACTTAAATTTTTACAATATACACTTAGGGAACTGTACTGATTAAGTTAAAATAGCTGTATGTTTAGTTAGAGTATTTTAAAATATTGCTTTGAGGTAATTTCACTGAATCACTCAAATATTTCATCATTTCAAAATATCCTTTACACCTAAAAGTCTGGTTTTCCTTACAAGGGATTTTGTTTGATAATATAAGCCTAAAATTCCTTTGGGAGCACTTAGGCTTGGCTCTGCTAATGCACAACAGGTCTCAACAAGAAACTCTGTACCCAGAGACCAATACTGACAGAGTTGGCATTTCAAGTTTCTGTTGAAAATGTATGATAATACAATGTAAATGTACCAGTTATTTATAATAACAATTTCAGTATTGTGGTATATTAGGCTTTTCAAGCTCTTTTTCTCTTCACTGGAACCCAGCCATAACTCTGTCCTTGGCTTCTGCAATGCTTGTTATAATAAAGTCCTTCTGATACTGCTGGTAATAAACCTTCATGGAGGCAATCCAAGATAGACCCTAGTGATAGCTGAATTCTCTTTAATGGTGAATTGTATTCCTGTGAGACTCTAGCATGGTTATTTTCCTTTAGAGTTAAGGGTTTTATGTTGAAATAGTATTTATTTATTTATTTATTTATTTATTTATTTATATCATTGAACAGTCTCACTGCTATGACTAAGCAAATTGCTCCATAAAATACTTGGTAATGTAAATGTGAGAATGAAAGTTACATATCTGGTGATTTATTAAATTTATGGCTTGTAGGAACATGACTGTCTATAAAGGAGTCTAATATTCACACTGGAGAATATTCTAGTAATGCCTTGTAAAAATGGGATGCTGTTGTAATTTGAAATCTCAAAAGCATGAACCACTGTAGAGGTATGCTTTCAGCATTTATAATCATACGTGGCTTGGCTTTACAAATCTAAATTTGATGTAGGAAAATTTAGAATACACATTTATGTTAGAAATATGTGTTCTTACACAGAAGGTAACTTTCCATGTACATGCCTACTTTTGATGTATTTCCTTACCTGTTTTTTTATTGATAAGAAAGGTCCATTAAGAGTAGGAAGTTTGAGTTCACGTTAGAGGAAAAACAGACCAAGGTTGATGTGCACAGGACTGGAATCTGAGACCAGCGATTACCCCAGAGTGAAGAATATTGTTGTGTAGGCAAGAAGGACTCAGGGCTATAACCAGTGCTCTGAAACGGCATTTAGCATATCAAAATATGCTTAACCTCTTTCTTTGTCTCCCAGGAATTCAACTTCCAAAGTTTTGGTTCACATTTTAAAGAGTGGGTATTTTTGTTTGTTTGTTTTAACCTTTTAAAAGCTTTTACCATCATCCTCTCTGAATTGATTTTGATTGAAACTCGATTGAGAAATTCAGTGTATCTGGTCAGTAAAATTTTAACTTAAAAATGGTGATTTCACCTTCTTCTCCTTATAATGAACCCCCATTAATTGATTGATAGAATATTTAAAAGACTTGAAAAGTTTAAGCACACAATATAAAATTTTACAAAATTTTATTTCTATAAATAGAAAAATATACAATAGCAGAATACAAAAGCATATTTTGTGCACTATATACAAATAGAGAAGATATACTAACACAAAGATTTCAAAGATTTGGTTTCTTTTTATATAATACTCTTAAACTTAGCTATTATTTTTACAGTGAAATCAATGTGGCATGTAGTTTATTTTCAATGGCCCCTTGCACCCAGGAAATGTATCACTTAACTGAAAGATAAAAGAGCATATATGTGGCAGGGGAAAGAAGGAACAGGCTCTTCTCATATATTGGTAGGTCCATATGCTGTTTATTAAATTTGATGCTCTTCAGCTAATTCAGACAGCTGATTCAAATAAGAAGAAATCAGCAACTTTGTGGAAGTATGAAAACATGTGCACATGTACCACTATCATGCAGTTTTATCATCTGTCAGATTTCTCAAGAGGATACCATATTTTATAGGCTTGAAATAAAACATCATGAATTAATACATGCATAATGAAATGATATATATGCTTTGAGGGAATAGCATTGCCCAAAGTTGACATTTTAGTTCATGTAATTTACATGACAGTATTGAAAAAGGTGTTCCATGTATTGACTGAATTACAACTTAGAGCATGCTGTCTACTTCTCTGCTTGTACATGAATATGTTGAGGAGAAAAGAATACCAAAAAAAAAAGTTTCACTAAGCGTCTGAGATGTTTTATAGTCAAAGAACAACTTGTGTTTTAAAAATAAATTAAAATACATTAACTCTGAACAGTGGGCAAAGTATTTCAAAGGAAGGATATGGTGAACAGACTGTTTCACTTTCCTTCCATTCCACATATCTATGAATAATCATTCCTTGAGGCTTAAATTATATATAACAGTGCAGAGTGGAGTTATTTCAACTTTACAAAGGAAATCATCCATTTTGTTTTCATTTTCATTTGGGTAAACTCAAAATGGCTTAGCATAGCTTCTGCTAAACTTACTCAAGACTGAAGCATTTTTGACCAAAAAAAAAAAATGTTTCCCAATTGTGAGTAGATTACTATATTTATGTGGCTAAATTCACACAGAATTGACAACTGTTGTTTGACTTGGCAAAGTTAGAATACAGTACTTGATACCAAGAGAGGGGAGGTAGCAAAAAAAATTGTAAAGAAAAGAGAAATTTCAGTGAAGAACCTGTGTGTAAATTGCTCTCCAGGGAAGGATGGTTGAATAAGGACATTTTATCCTAAAGTTTTCACCATAAGTTGATTATTCTATGTCCTGTCCTCACATACATGCATACATACATGAGACCAGAAAAATGAAAGTAAAAATTTATCATATAATATTTAATTTCAGCTATTAGTGCAGTCATTTGTAAGTCGTGGATGATGAATGCTACATGGAGTTAGACACCTGTCTCTTTGGATATAGAGCTTTACTATCCATATTTACAAAGTTGGGAAGTGAGAAGTTATAAAGAGCTTGTTTTCACTTTTAACAATATATAAATTCTTTTACGACAAAATTATCTTGAAAATAATTTCTAGAATTATTTGTATGCACATTGGGTGGATTAAATGCTGTATGTATTTATTTATTTATTATTTTACCTGTTAGACCTTGTGCTACATGAGGACTGAGACCATGTTTTGATATTCTTTTCATCTTCAGCTACAAGGGCAGTGCCTGGCATAGAGTAGGTGCTCAGTAAATATTTGCTGAATTAATTAAAAATACATTAATATTTTCTAGGTCCAAGATCCAACCATAATTTCCATTATTACTTTGGCTTTAATGCTTTATTTTCTTTGCTTGCTCTTCTGATAACTTAGTCTGGGTTGAATTGGAAGAGCAGAGAAATCAGCCAAAATGATGGATTAGTATAAAACATACTTTGTAAGAAAAGGAATAGGCTAACCATAAACTCTTCATAGAATATTGCAAATTTTCTCACCTAAAAGTCACATGTTTCTCACCAGTCATTGGTGTGTTACTACAGCCAGTGTTTATTCACTGAGCCAGGATATTTATTATGTTTTTTAAAATTCTAAACCTGGGCCTTAATAGTTTATTTTACATTTTAAAACCATGCTTCTCTACTAAATATATTTTTTTCCTCTGTGCCCTCATTTTCAGAACTAAGGTGCATCAGCAGAAAATATTTTGTAGTTGGGAAAGAGTTTTTAACATTCCATCCATGAAGGCCTTAAAGATCAGAGATAGACTCTGCATGATATAAGCCAGTATGGAGAAAAATCATAATATTCTCTTAATAAAAGTATTTTCTTATTTTCTAAATAAGTGACATTGATTAGTAGACTTTATGAGCCTGTTAATTCTCAATTCCAGATTGAGAAATCACAGTTGCCAGTTCAGATTCTGAATACATTGTTTGTATGGGTTAAATATATTTTTATTTATATACTCATTTATTTATTCATTGCTAAAATATAGTTGAAATCTAATTTCAAGGAGAGCTGGAAGATTCAGGTCAAGTAAACCTCTAATAAGCTGTGAAAGAGGTTGGTTAAATTTGTCTTAGGTTTTTTACCATCCATTTTTTTTACACATTCTTTCTATATTTATGATGATACTAGAGTATGTTTTCCTAAAATTGTAGTTTGTATGTTTTCCTGGGAGAGGATAGGATGACACTCGGTGGAAATCAAGATTTTCTATGTGTTTGCTAAGATCTTTATGAGAAGTGATTTTCTTTGAAGTGTCCAAGGTAGTTCATTTCATATTATTGTATTTCTGTTTTTTAAATCACTCATACGCACCTTTAACCTCCATACCAACTCTACTTCACTGCTGCCCTTTTCACTCTTGTTTATAACTTTTATCCTCTCGCCCCCACCTCAGGATACTCTGTGCTCTCAGCATGATAACAAATTCACTCTCCTTAAATATGCAACAAAATGCAATATATTACTGAGTGTTCTAATTAACTGCCACGCGTGAAAATGCTTTACATATTTCATCTCACTTAATCCTTATGACATTCTTAATATGTAGCTTTTATTATTCACAAGAGACCAAAGGGAGGCTCACAGACCTTAGGTGATTTGCTCAAAGCCATGCAGCCAAAATAACTGAGATGGGATTTGAGGAAACTCTGTCAAATAAAAAATAACTTACATCCTTCCTATTACAACATGCTGTGTCTAGCCATGCCCTTCTTTCACCAGAACGGTCTTAACCTCTTTCACCTCTGTCTCTGTCCTGCTGGCCAATTCTTTCTTTAAAGTTTACTGCAAGTATCACCTCTTCTGTGGAGCCTATGTCGACCCTCTCCTGCTTAGCTCTTTGCATATCACACATCTGTATTAGAACATATCACGTCACTCTTCTCACTTTTTTTTTTTTGGTTTTAAAAAGTATCATAATCATTTTTCATAAAAATATTTTCTTTATGTCGGCATGAAGTGACTTTGTTATGACTATTTTCAAACACATTTACAATTAGTTATTTTTAAAGTCAATTTTATTTTTGAATATAATGAATGCCAATGATGACATACCCCACATAAAAACAAAAGCGCTTTGGGTCATCTACAGTTTTTAAGAGGCTAGAAGATTCCTGAAATCCAAATGTTTAAGTACTGCTGGCGAAAGCAGTATCTAGCACAGATTGAACACTTTAAATATTTGATGAACAAAATTGAATAATCAAATTGATACAACTTTTAGTTGCAGAGACTAAATATGTCCTATGTGACTATTTAGGATTTCCATAGTTTTATAAATTCACTCAAACAATTAAAAGTCAAGAAGAAAATGAGCAAAACCCACAGTAAAATATGTTTTTTAGAGAGAATTAAATTTAAAATATTAATTATATTAATTAAGTACATCATATATTAATTAAAATTCTAAGTGAACATTATTCAATGCATTAATCAATGATTAACCAGGTACTCAGGTAGCCGATTAGTTTGTATGAAGGACACAGTGGGTCATGCTATTATAGCTATAAATTGTGAGATTTTTTTAGAGAGCAGATTTGTAAAATATTAGAAATTTGAAAATAATAAAGCACGATATTATAGATTTGCTAGAAGCTTCATAAAATATTTCCAATGTAACTAAATCTTGCAATTGTAATGAAATTGTCAGAAAAATGTCTCAACTCCAGATTTGTATGTTTGTATATGGCAAGACTCTAATTATCATTATGAAAATTTATTTTTAGGAAGTAGTGTGAGATATTACACAAAATTAATGAACGTCTTCAGTTAAAGGGAAAAAAAACAAAGAATATTTAATGTTTTTATTACAAAATTTTAAACGTCACATACTAGCATTATTATCTCACACTTCAAATTTACATATAACAAACCTAATTAAAATGTATAATTCAGTATTAGTAACAAGTTTACACTTAAATCTCTTTAATATTATTTCCTAATTTCTTCATTACACAATTGTTTTACTAAAGCTAGTAGCTAGTAATATGAAGCACAGGTATTTAGCTGATTTTTATTGCCATTAAGCTAAGCAACCTATACTTTTAAACCTTAGGAATGTAAAATACAAAGCAGGATACTAGAAATACACCACTTACTAAAAGAGAGCTGAATAAAGAGTTAATAACCAGTCTTTCATCACAAATCAGTTATAATTTTTTATTGATTAAACAAAGCTTCAGGTGGTGCCTACACAATGATATTATTCCCCTTGTATTATCTGTTTTTATCCTCCTTGTGGTCTCAGTACTCAAGTGCTGACTGATAACCTTATCCAGGGTTTCTACAACTGTTTATTTTATACTTAAAAAAAATACTGCTTGTTCCTCTTTTAAAAAAACTGAATTGGGCGGTGTCATTATCTGCAGTGGAGCAGTTTCCTGAGTGCGGAAAGAACATGTAGCATTCCTTCCTCCGCAAAGCTTTTCAGATTCCACCTCTTTCCCTGTTGCCACCAGGGCAGATCCTAACTCCATCCTGCAGGAGCTAGCAGGAAACACCAAAGACTCCAGCCCTGCCTGGACACACTGTGGACACTAGCGTTAAGATGAATAAATTGTCCTTTTTGATAACCACCCAGCCATTCTTAGCAAGAAGGAGAATGAGAGAAAACTGAACCAGTTCAATGCCTGGAGTGTGGCCTCCTAAGAGGAATATACTAGACTGTTCACTTTCAAAAAGCCCTGGGTCTGAATGTGAGAGACCGAGCGAAAGTTTTAGGGTCAGAACCAGAACTAAAATACCAGTTTTCTAATTGTTAGAGAAAATGTACTTTTAAGATATCTTACCAAAAGGATAAGGAAAGCAGTAGTGTTATCAGGAATGTTTATGCAGTATGGTAATAGCCTTTTCTCATATATCCTTGTACCAGACAAGCCAGGTTTTGATAAAGCTATAAGGACATCAAGCAGAGAACAGCAGTCTCACTGGCTAATTAACCTCCCTCTTTATATGTTGTTTCATGCATCTCTTCTACATATCAAGGTGTATTCGGTTTCTCCCACCATACAATCTATTCTGGTTTGACTAACTTCAGACTTGCCAGCACTAAACAACCTCCTTCCCACCACATTACATCAGGCTGTGTCAGCTTCCTTTTCTGCAAACTGTTTCTCTTTCATCCTTTGTCCTCATCCTACTCAATCTTTAAGAAGAAGCTCTGTATCTCTCTTCTCAAAGTTTATCCCTTTATCTCTTCTCTTTTAACTTCCAAGCACTATGAAGTTTGATCCTGATTTTTGTTCCCTGCCCAATAATTATATATTTTGAGGTTGTCTTTTTATTGTCTTGTGCCTTATTCTTTGGCATTACAGCTCAGTGTTGTGTTCTCTGTGCTTATTTCACTAAGTCACACAGCCTTTAGTATCGGTATTTCTACTTTTATCATACATTTTTCCAAAAACAGAAACCACAATGAGCTGACACATAGTATTCTCTATGATATTCTTATTTCATCTACATGACAGAGAATTCCTGTCCTTTTAGAAAATCAATCTCATCACAAACTCTTGATTGTCAATTCTGCTCAATAAAATCACAAATTATCTCTCCATCTACTTTTTTTATTTTCATGTATCATATAGTCCATTTTCCCTTTTCTATCCAGGTGAAAATCTAGCTCATAACATTGTCTGTAAACATATTCCTACCAAATACTGCTGTAGTAAGAGGGATGATTTTATTATCCTAGCCCCTACATTTTAAATATGATAAAAAAAAAAAAAAACAGTTTTCAATTTTACTTTCCTTAATGCACAAAGTTCTATTCCACTCTATGAATTCATGACTCAAAAATTTCAGTTTAATCTTTTCAGTTACCATTCTATGTTGTTTTAGTTATTTATATACTCGGCTATTTATAAAATCATTTTATTACTTGTTACATCATGATAAGTTGTACGATTAGTGTTCATCTGTGTTTTGTGTGTGTATATTTATTTTCTAAAGTTTCTCATAAGTACACCTTTGGTTATTTTTGTATCTTTCACAGTGCAGTGCTAATTTCCAAATATATTATCTCATAAAAATCTACCCTTCCTAAGATCAAAGGAAGAATTTACTATATATCAAATCCTTGGGGTATTTGGGATTCATGTACAAAAAATGCTGTATTTCATACTAGATTCAAGTACTTTGCCACAAATTAAGAGCATGAGGATTCCTTTTTCTTTTTTTCTTGGCTGGGGAGATTCCCACACTTGATTCTTCCAAAGATAAAAATGCTGATCTCCAAATAATCACTCAGGACTATTTTAATGTAGGAATAGTTATATTTTTGTTACTTTGATATTACTGCAATATGTATGTCTTCATTTTGGAGGGGGGTTTAAATTTTTAAATGTTATGCATAATGGCAACTAATATTTTTGAAATTAAATACAAAATTAAAAATTTATAAGAAAAAAGGGAAAGCTACAAAAAATTGTGTTAAGTCATATCAAGTAAAATTTAAGTTTGCTACTTGGAGCTTCTTTCTTTCAGTTCAACAGGCCTAGATACTGAATGTGCCTTCAGAATTCTTTGATGCTAATCTCTTATGATAACCAATTAGTTTCCAAATTTCTCAATTCAAGAGCTGACTAATACTTTTACCTAAGCATTAGGTGGGTATATTATTTTAAACAGAGATGATGGCTAATAGTAAGTAGTATGTCAAAGACCAGAGGAGTTGAGAAACTGGAAAGTTTTGAGACATCCTGTCTAAATAGGATTAAGGCAAGACCAAAAGGATTATCATGCTTCAAACCCCAAAGATCTTTGTGATAGCTGCTTTCCTAAACATCAGGATTAAAGGTTAGAATCACATTCAGAAACAAGAATGCAAACATGCATTCACAAAAATCCCTGTCTTTAGAGAAAAACTCAAGAATGTCCTAGCTCTTCTGTAAATATTACACTAAGAGATGTGTTGGTGTGAGGGGTCAAAACATTTTTTTCACACAAAAAGTTAATTCTCTCCTAGCTTTTAACTTTACAATACTTCTTTTAAGAAAATTGACTTCATTTTTTTAGAACTGTTTTGGTTCACAAAAAAATTGAGAGGAGGGCACAGACATTTCCATGTACCCCCTACCTCCACACATGCATACTGTTCTCCACTATTAATATCCCAACCACAGTGGATACCTCTTCTTTTCTTCATCAAATCTGCATATTTTAATAAGTTTATCTCCAGTGTGTGTAAAAGCTGCTCTAAGTAGTTTAAAAAATCATTTTTTATATAAAGTCTGTATTTAATTAAAAATATGCAAGTTAAAGATTTCTTTAAAAACAAATAGAGAAAAATTTGTAGCAGTATTTGGTTTTCAATTGTGATATTATCTCGTTTTGATTTATTAAAGCAGTTAATCACTATTAAAATTCAAATAGGTTAATATTATCATCAACTTTTTATTAAAATTTTCACTTTATTTCTATATAATTCTATGTATTTACTTTTTAAAAAATTACATATAATCCAGATTAAACTGTCTACAAAATTATAATTAAAACATGAAACTTTTTACAACTTTTATTAACTTGACCTCTTGCAGTATATAGGAATTCTACTAAATCTAATTCTTTTTTTGTGAAATTAACAAGTTGAAGTCATTTTGATATCAAAACTATTTACCCTTAGGAGAACATAAATAGGAAGATGCGTTGTGAGCAAGTAGATGTATGGCAATTAGATGGAGGCAGAACATGTAAATGGTAATAATCCTACTGTATGTTGGGGCAAAAATACATATACATTTGGTATTGTTTGTCCAATAGTTTTTTCCTTAAATCTGTTGTTAAAAAACAAAAAAAACTATACCTAAAAAAATAAGTCCTGCCTTAAACTACTCTCTCTAGTCAAAAAGTGAGAAAAAGATGGTAGCTTGTCACTTGTAGCAGCCCCCATGTCCTAGACTTGGAAGGTGGTAGTCGCAAAGTATTCAGATTAACACCGTTTGAAATACCTAGTTTGTTGAAATTATCTTTGAAATTTATCTAGATTTTTAAAAAAGAAAGAAAACAAGCTCAGGGATTTTGGAAATTGTTTTATTAGCAAGGTCTATGGATGGACACCATTGTGTAGGGGCTGCTGATTTTCCCTTTACGTATTTCCCCATCTCCCTTCCCCAGGTGTTGCTGCCATCACTACCTTTCCCTTCCTCCCCTTTCCTCATGGCAAGACGCATGGAAGAAGAGTGCTGTTAAGGCCTCTCCATTAATCAACAGGTATGGTGGTTCTCATGAAGCAGTGCAGCTGTCCCTCCTCTGCATTCTCCATTAATAGTCTATCTCTTTCATATTGAGAAGACTCATTTACCCACTACACAGAGCCTACTGATACAGAAAAATTACTCAACCTGAGTATATCTTTACATATTTTAGCATGCTATGTGTTTCAGAATTCCCTGCACACTTGCAGATTACTTTTTAAATGTAAAGGAGTACAGAAGAATTAATTATATCATTTTCAAAGAAAGGTGCTATACAGTTTCCTCAACTATACAGGAAAAAAATGGACCTTGTGTGCTTATATATGCCTCTTTCAATGTTCTACAAATACTTTTTACATAGCGTATCTTTGAAAAGCGTGAAATGGAAATATTTTGTGAATTTCAACTCAAAATTCAATTATTATAGCATTTGGATTTTCAAAGGCATTACACAAAACTGTGTGTACATTAAATGTAATGCTTATTCATCTGGTTATAGAAAATTAGGTATGAGCCTGTTCAAATAAATCTAAATACAAATCGATGTCATCCAGATGTTGGAGCTGAACGCATGCTAATTGCTTTCCTCAAAACTTTCTTTTGTCAACTCAGCTGTTGGCATTTGAGAGAGGTGGGGGGCACTATTTCTTTCAGTAGTCCCAAGATTACCTCGTTCAGGCTGCTACATTTTGAAAGGAGCTAGGCCCTCAGGGCTCAAACTCCAGCAGAGTCATAACCTATAAAACATAAATACTAAGTCATCACAGAGAAACACCCACCTTCTTAATTTCCTTTTTCACTAGAGAAACTGGTCCTGCTACCTCCTGCAGGGGCTTGTTTTGAGAATGTGTCAGGCTTTGCATCACATGCTTGTGACTATCCATATCTTTGAGACATGTAACTAGAACACTACCTTTGGGCTAGGAAGATTATTGGCAGATGTCTTAGAAAAAAAAACCAAAAACAGTGAGTGTGTCTATAGGTGTGCATGTGGTGGCAACACTATTTGTGGTCTTCCTTAAAACAGTAGCAAAATTAAGACATTGGTAGACGTAAACAAAGCAAACTCTTTTGATTTACAGGCATTTTCACTGATGCAACCATTAACCATTAAAGCCTGGACCATTAATCTTCATTCAGGAATGTATGGCCTCTTATTTCAAAAAGCTCTGATATCATTGGTTGGCCTTCATGATCCCATTTCTACCTACATTTCTAGTCTATATTTTATGCCCTTACCCTGGATGTGCACTGTACTCTGGCCTCCCCATCTTTCTCAATGGCTATAAATAATCTTGCCTGTCCACAGACCTTTGCATTGTTGGGACCTTCCATCTGGAGAGCCCTTTCCCCGGGTCTGTTTGGAAAACTCACAACAACAGTAATAACAGCATACATGTGCAGAGGGTTTCCTGTGTGTCAGGCACAATGTAAGTAAGCTTAGCAATCTCCGCTTTCTAAATTCATCCATACAAAGGAATATAGAGTTAGAAATTATTACTTATTCATATTTAATTGATAAAACTGAGGCTTGGGGAAACCTACAGTGGCCAAGATCACTCAGAACTGACTGAAGTGCCGTGTGCCTTATGCAGTGTCTCCTGATTCCTCCCAAGCAAAGCTGGGATTCTCGCTCATGTTTGACTCTGAGTTTCTATGATTCCATCTTATCCTTTATGAACTCTTCTGTGTCCACGGTGTTTGTTACTCACTAAATGTTGAACAAATGAATGAAATTTTAGAAAGCAGTCATCTTTTTCACCCCTATATGGACCCTTCTCCTCATCCACACTTCCCTCTACTCTGTTTTTATTCCTTTTAACTTGTGGTTCTTGACTATTATTAGTTTCACAGATCACTTAATAAATTTTGTCACAAGAAATCAGTCATTATTTCCCTCTAATTTTAGGACCTGCAGTTAAAAAACAGATAAGTATAAAATAATTGAAAACACAGAAAAAAGGTCATTTAAAAATTTTATCAAATCTAGTGGTAAGAAAAAAGCATAGATATACTATATCCCACATGGAAAGAAAAAAATTCAACCAAAGTGTTCGAAAGTTTTGAGGAAAGGTTATCAGAGAAACACTTTTTTTTTTAACATTATAGGTAAAATATGCACCATATAGGAAAAGAGTCTTAACAGTTTACCACACAAGAAAAGAAAGAAATGGAGAAGTGAAATTAGGTGAGAAAATGAGGAGAAACCAAAAAAAGAAAAGAAAAATCTTAGAAAATAGAAACAAAAAAGATTTGGGGAAAGTGAATAAATTGAAAAGCAGTAAAAAATTGAAGGAAACATATCATTGAAAACCACAAACACTGAAAGGACTTTAAAAGAATATGAAAACTTGGAAGGAAAAAAATCAATGCAGGTAGAGAAAAAGGACTTTCTTTCTGAGTTTGTGTTTCTTTTATTCTTAGAAAATCCTTTGAGGTAGAATGGCTGGAAAGAGAAAGGGGAGTTGAGATATGTTACTTTGTGTACACTGTATTTTTCTAGGACTTTTTCTGTGGAAACAGTACTTTTGAGAGCAAGATACGGGCTTAAACATTAACTTGGAGCTATATACTTAGAACTAAAAAAGTTGTGCCTAGAGGATACAACTGAGCAGACTTGATGGAAAATTAGGGTACAAGTCAAAATACCCTCCTTCCCCCACTTTCTACCAAGATAATCTTAGAATTAACCAGTCCATTAGCCCTGTGAATATAAGGATCATTTCATTTCTATTTTTCTTTACACGTAGTGCCTGGAGCATAGAATGAATGTTTGCTGAGTTAGTCATGGAATTTCAAGAGCTGGTAGAGATTTTGGTCAACCAATCCAGTCTTAGATTTTTCATGCATCCCTCAACACCATCATAAGAAGCACTAATCTCTGCTTGAATGATTCCAATGACACAAAATCCAGAGGTAGCTCACTTTATTTGAGGACATCTTTAACTTTTCAGCTTTTTCTTATATTGAGCCAAAATCTGCCTTCCCATAACTTGAATCCATTTATCCTGAATTTTCCTTTTGGGAAAACACAAAATAAGTTCTATTCCTTCTCCAAATGAAAATATTTCCAGGACCTAAATTCAGATAGACACTCTATCATAATGTCTAGCTATATAATCTCTCTTTTTTTTTTCTGGTTTATAGTCCCAGTTTTCCTAATTGTTCTATGTTACTTGATTGCAAAACTTTTAGCATTCTGGTTATTCTCATTTAGTGCAAAATGTTTCGTCAGAAGAGCAAGAATTCATGATGGGCTCCCTTGGTGTATATGTTTATATTTGTTCAGTATGAAGAACCCAGAAAATCCATTTAAATGACTTCAGGGAAAAAAAGGAGGTGCAGTTTAAACCCTCATATAGCTTTGATCTGAATTTGTGCAGAATAATGGTATGGCTTGGTTAGTATATAGTATAATAGATAAATAAAATAAAGTATGCATAAAAATGACTGAAAAAAGATTAAAAAAATGAATGAATTAAAAAAGTGTTTGATGAAAGTAAAAGAATTTTGTGTCAACTTTTTATTTCTTAATTGAATAAATATTTTGGTTTGAGTTGGTGCCTGAGAGGAGTTTTTCCTTAAGATGCCCACTTACCATTCTAACAATTTGGTACTAAAAAATACATATCCTTACATGGATAATATCAGTGAAAGTAAAAGACAAACAAAACAAAAACTATTTTCTCAAGGCAAATTATTGACTTTAATGACTAAATATATGCTCGCATATAACACCGTGTTATATGAATGTCAAAATAGAGCAAAATAAAATTGAAAGATGTATAAAGAATGCCTTGTCAGGTATGGACTTTCCTCAGTAAATTACCTCAAAGTAAATTCTTCATGTATGTAAGCTCTTTCTTAATGCCAAATTGCTGTCAGTGTCCCTTGGTGAGTCCTATTTATGAGTAGATTGCAGCACTCTTTCAAAAGCCCTGCACGTCTGCTTTTCAGTGAGTGCCTACATAGAATATATGGCCTTTTCTAGAACTGGGAAATTTAATTAATTTGCTGGCAGAGAATACCTTTTATGCCACATGACTTTTCCCTGACCCTACCCAAGGTTTCCATTTTCAGTGTGCTTCATATGTTTCTAACCTATATAATCTTAATGAACGTCTCCCATATGGTAATTACAGTGCTTGACTTTATATTCGCAGAAGCCCCAGTGCCTACATGAATTCTTTCTCTATCATACTCAATGTTGCTTTGTATGCTCCCTCAATTCCCAGAGTAATACCCTTTTGATATTTGGTATTATATGAGTCTTAGGCAATATTCTTAAAATAACAGAAAACCTATATGTGCTTATTCTGTCACTGGTATTGAAGATGTATACTAAGTGCACATGTATAATTCCACATTTTAAAATCGCTTTTAATATTTTAGAAAGAGGGGAGTGAAATGCAAGAGATACAGATTAATCACTTAACCTCTCAAAATCTTACTTATTTCACCAAAATGAGAGATTTAACTAAAACTGATCTTTAAAGTAACTTTCAACTTTCTACAGAATATGGAAGACTAGGAATTTTAGAACTTGGGGTTTTGGTCTAGGTTTTCCAATAAATCATATTTAACCTCCTTGGAGCATTGTTTCCTCATCTGTAAAATATGGAAACCAAGGTAGACCAAGGATGCCATCTTTAGTGATAGTGTGCATCGACCTATTTTTCATTCTGGAGCTTTCTCTTGAGAAGGACTCTGAGAACTTCCTTTGGCTCTGTGCCGTGGATTGCTATGAGCATGTGATCAATCACCATTTATGTAACTGGCTTCTTAAATAACTTCTAAGAAGGCTTTAATTAAAAAAAAAGTTTAATGATTATTATCACTTAAGCTGCTATTTTTTTCCTTTTTCATGTATATACAGATATTTCTTGTGCTTTTAAAAATATGTGAATCCAATAAAATGTGTCGTGTGTTGAGGAGGACAGGTTGAGTAGAAGACGTCATTTAAAAGGTATTTGAAGCACTTTAATGCAGAAGAGAGACAAAGGATTTGACTCATTCTTTGTGATTCCTGAAGGCAGAGCAAATGCTTGTAGGTGTAAACAGTAGAAAATTACTTCCTTATAAGGATAAAATGTATTATCTTAAGAAATGCTCAACAAAACCTGCTCCGTAGAGTGGTCTGTATTCTGAAATCTTTATCTCTGCAGATATTAAAGCTTAGGTTGCAGGATAATTTCTCAAAATCATTATTAAAGGAATTCATTTGCAGCAAGTTAGACACAATGGATTCCAACAGTAATGGTCTGTGATTCTATGGTAATCATCAGACATAATAGCAGTAATTCTGTACTGGAATCTGGTGACATAATTCTCAAAGATTTCATTGCAATAGGTGATTGAGAAGTTTTAACATAAGTTCGTCTGATTTTTAGCCAATGCTACAGTGTTCTAATAAAGCTCTTTTATCTTAGTAAAGCTATCCCTCTGAAGACAATGTCACTAATTTTCATTTGTGGAACCATCATTTCTTTTGCATCTGGAAACACAACTCTGTCTTCATTTTAAAAATTATTTCTCTATTGCAATGAAACTGACTATAGCAAAGCTGTAATAAGACAACTTGCAAAAGTAATTTAATGATTGATTGTTTTCAGCTTATGAAGGTGTGAAATATAAAGCATTCACATAGAATCATAAAATATTTTATCCGGAAGAAATTGTCTTTTTCTGAAAATTCGTTAGTGTGAAATCTAGTTAATGAAAAATCTTTTTCAAGGTCATTAAATTAGTGAGAGAGCTGTGATCTAGATTTTCTGAATCACAGTCCAGGGGTAACTAAATTTACTGCAGTAGCGTGCATCAAAGTACAGATCTTGTGAGCTGACACCTTCTTTTGTGTCCTTGGATTCACTGCTTATCTGGAATCAGCAGGATGAAATAGGAAAGCAAACAATTTTATTCATAGGAAACAGAAAAACAGTGGGTAGTGTAGCCTGCTGTGCTCCTAGAGGGGCACGGAAGTTGGCATCCTTTTGAAAAGCTTGACATTACAGACATTCTTTGTAATCAACTAACATTTTTTTGCCAGAAATGAAACCAGTCAAATATATATTCCAACTTAAAATTAGGAGTTGCCTAATATGATCTGGACACCACCATCTTGTGGCTGGGACACCACAGGATTCAACACCCCCAGAGTTTACAGCAAATAAAGCAGAGCAAGTTGCCAAAGATTCCAATCATAAGCATTAACTTGACTCAACTATCATTATTTAAGCTTGCCTGTCCACTCTAATCAGGACAACAGGAATCAATTAAATAAATAGAACATCTGATTATAAAGAGAATTGTTAACACAGGCACATTAGCTGCCTGTAATAGGATATTAGGTAATTGACAGACTGTCCTTAGACACCATAGTGCATGTTAGGATTTTAATTCTTTGTAATTTTTGTTACGTGTTACGTGATAAGCCAATGGATTCAAGTAATGAAGAAAATGCAGGAAAATATTTTTAAAACAACAAAGAAATGTCGATCTAATTTAGAAGTTATGCCACTTTTGTGAGAACAATGGAAGACTTGGCCACAATGCTAAAGGTTTACTGATAACTGAATTGATAATTCAGAACAAAAAAAAAATGAGGTTGGGAAGGCTGATGGCTTTCCAAATGTTTTTGGATCACTTAAAGGTTTTTTAAAGGTTTTTTCCAATAAAGTACCATACTATCAATGACTTTTTTCTTATTTCTGAACTGATCATCAAAAAGACATTGTATATTATATGTCTTTAAATATGTGAATTAAATAGGCTTTGCATTGTAAGTATCTTTTAGTATATATCCATAATAACATTTTCTTCCAGGGAACTGAAGTTCTAATTTTATCATGGAAATCAGTGGAAAGGTAACTTTCAGCTAATCCATTAATTTGCTTTACTGCAAACTCTGCTGGATCACATTCTGTTAGGGGAAAATATCCAAATAGTTTTCACTTCAATAGAAATGAGGAATTAAATCATTTGCTGATGTTTTGCAATGTTTGAACTTAAGAAAATTGTGGTTATGCCTCAGAGACTGAAAATACAGTCTGAACTGTGATCAGTGGTGGGTAGTGCTATGAGAAAGTAAAGAGAGGGAAGATAGATTAAAACCAGGCACAACAAAGTACATGTGCATGGAAAGAATAAGTGAAGTAGGAAGTTACTGTTTTTTTTAACCATGCTTAACTTTTAGTTAGTTAGTTTGTTGTATGACCAGACAAGTAGGTGGACTGGGAATGCGGGGAAGTAAGAGTGAGGGAGGAAGGAAATTAATAGTACCCTGCCAGGCCTGCTCAAGAGAGTCCCTTTTTAGATGCTTCATATGGTTAACTGGGTCAATAGTCTCTTTTCGCTTTTCCAGAATATATGTCAGGGATATATGAGTGTTAAGTAAACATTGCAACATATCAAATATATATCAAAGGTTACAGAATCTATTTATGACCAATCAGGTTGCCCTAATAGTGGTATCAGGTTATTATATATCACAAAAGAAATATATCCATGTGTGTGTAAAACTATAATTTATTACTTTTGGATTTAAAGAATAACTTTAGAAAATGAAATATATTTACGTAACAAGGTTCTCCTTTTAACAAGTCTCTTTTAGTTTAAAGAAGAGTTTGATGTAAGTTATGAGAAAATAAATCTTCATGTATTTTTGGCCAAGCACTAATGATATATATATATATGTTATTTATCTATATCTATATCTGTGTCTATATTTATATATTTGAATGCGTCTTTGAATTCTATAGTGCTTTACAATTTTCCAAAGTTCTACACACATCATTTCATATAATCCCATAATAACTTTCTTTTCCCCCACCTCTGTATTGCCCTCCCCCTCCCCTCTCCCCACTATTAACCACTAGTTTGTTCTCTATATTTGTGAGTTTGCTTCTTTTTTGATTTATTTACTAGCTTGTATTTTTTAGATACAGCATATAAGTGATATCATATCATATTTGTCTTTCTCTGTCTGATTTACTTCACTTAGTGTGATAATCTCTAGGTCTATCTGTGTGGCTGAAAATGGCAAAATTTCATTCTTTTTGATGGCTAAGTAGTATTCCATTGTATATATGTACCACATCTTCTTTATCCATTCAGCTGTTGATGGACACTTAGGTTGCTTCCATACCTTGGCGTTTATAAATAATGTTGCTACGAACATTGGGATGCGTCTATCCTTTCATATTAGTGTTTTGTTTTTTTTCAGATATATACCCAGCAGTGGAATTGCTGGGTCATATTGCAGTTCTATTTTCAGTTTTTTTGAGAAACCTCCATACTGTTTTCCACAGTGGGTGCACCAATTTACATTCCAACCAGTAGTGTCTGAGGGTTCCTTTTCTCCACATCCTCGCTGACATTTGTTATTTTTGTCTAAAATTCTAATGGTATTTTAAAGATAGTTCAATCTAGAATTAAAATGGTTTACCAATGAAATAAATGATTATGGGATATCACAGGACTTTTAAAGGATATAGCATTTTTTTCTGTTTAAGAGAGAATTTTAATATTTATCTGATTTAATCAACAAAAAATAAACCAAAAATTTCCAATAGTAAACCATGGCTGTAGTTAAAATAGTGACTGGCAAAAGACAGAAATCTGATTATCTCATTACCAATGTAAGAATAAATTTTTAAGAAAATAAACAGTGTCATGAACAGATAAATCATAAAATTACATTTTTAATATTTTTCTGGGCAAAATAATATATATTTTTTTCTGTTAAAGAGTCTAGTATATTTGTTAGCCATTTATTTTAATGTAACTGATAAATAAATTGATGAGTAGTTCAAGGAGTTATCAATTATTTAAATGTTTGTTACATTTTATAATGGGGGGGAAGGGGGCACCTGCTTATTATTTCATAGTGTGGATCTCAAAGCACTAGTTCAGCAAAGCTAGAAGGTCCAGAAAGTTTAAGAAAGTAGTGAATCATCCACAACTTTGTATAAGTACCACTAACATTTTCCAAAAATGTCATTTTATTGGACATTGCTTTGATGCTATAACGTGTGGTTAGCTTTTACCCCCATTTGTTGTTTATTTATGAGATTCAATAATGAGAATGACTGTGTTTTTGAATTTTGCTCATAAATTGAGGGGCACTAAAAGGAGCATTTTAGCAACATAAAGATTTTTTTTAAGGCAAGGATCTATTATAAATAACTGTGAGATCTCAGAGTAGTTTACTCTAAGGAAATTTGTGACATAAAAGTACCATTAGTAATTAAGATGACGAACTATTTTCAGGACTCTCATAAAGTCTAAATGTCAAAGATATAAATTATTTTGTCTTGTTCGATGAGTTATATATTTTTTGGAAAAAAGTGGAATTAAACATCAGAACTTCTCATTGCTGAGCACTTTTGATAAAAGTAAAACATAAACTATATTGAGTGTTATGGAGTATGCTTTGGCATGCCTATAGTTTATATAAAAGCATTTTTCTATAGTTGCATGAAAATTATATTTATAAGTCAAATGTGTATATCATTTATTCTTCCAGAAGTCTGAGGGCATTAAATCAATTTTCAGCTGTTTGTGGGTTACTTGCGTGCCTAATACCCTGGCACATAAGGATTTACTTTGCTGATAATGAAACTTTTAGATACTTTATCTGCAAATTAAAGTTGCCTTTTTTAAAATCTGAAATAGTTTATACAGTGCAAACAAATGTATGTCTTCATGTATTTAAGTAAGTGGGTATTTACTTATTTTTTTCTTTTACTTTGACTAAATAATTGAGAGTTTCCATTATTATTAAATTTTGATACACATTCTAAACACTCCATGTTCTATTTTCTCACCTGTAAAATAATAACGTAGTAACATATATCAAGCTCCCAATGGCTCATGTAGGCATTATACCCCACTGATGGTTTCAAATAGAAAAGGAGGGGGGAAGGAAGGAAGGAGAGAAGGAAACAGTTTCTACTGATTAATAAAAGTGTCAATCCCCCAGAGCACTGGAGATGCTGCATCCGAGTAGCAAGTGCATATGGTCATGGGTACCATAGAGTACTTCAGAGTTAAAAAATGAGCTTCTATGTAGGTGGGCTTAGAGAAATGCTCTTAGGAATGAATGGGAAAATGAGAATTGGCTGCAGCTAGGTCATGTAACAGGGCACCATGCAGACCCTAGGAAGCCAGTTGGTTTATTAATGAACAGAATTCTGCCCTGCAGCACTGCTTCCTACTGCTAACTGTAGGCAGAACGCCTTGGGCATAGCCACCTTTGGGGGATAATCTTCTAGAGAACTCTTACACAATGGTCAGTAAAGATGTCGTGAAGAAATCACAGGATAAGTTTCATGCTGAATAGTAGAGGAACAATCCTTACACATGTGATTGCTTATTCCAGGATAAAAGAAGATGAATCAAGTGTAGAGATTGTTGAGCTACAAATAATTTGTAAATAGAAATAAACAGAAAAAAATGTAAACACAAGACTGAAAATTATGTGAGGACTGTTTATTGTCAAATAAGAGTTAATTAAAATATCATTTACCTTTCTGTGCATCTTATTTTCTGTCCCAGAAAATCAACTTTGGCTGCTAAGGGGGCCTCCTTCATTTTTCATGTGAACTTCAGTTATAGTTACATGATTTTTACATAATATAAAACGGGAAAATAATAGTAAGACCATACACAAGACCAGAAATATCTCTACCCAGCTGAGGCAAAGGGAAATAAAATTTATTTTTAAAATATTTCGATCTGAGTAAACTGAGTTGGATCTCATTTTGAATACAGAAATTTTTAATTAGAGTTGATTCCATTAAAGAGTCTAGGCGACTAAAATACATGCATTAGAAAAAAGAAGGCATAGTTATTATTTTACATTGAAATGAAAATATCCAGGTTTATAGATGTTCTAGGTAGACTCTTTTCTTTCAACAGATCTTTTCTTGCCGTATGAATACAGTCATTTATTATTTCTTGGGAACATTTATAAAATATTCGCTATATTCTTAATAACACTTAAATTTCTGTATTTTCATTCATATTTTTTCTTATGCAAAAATGATTTAAAGTGGCTTATAAAAATTATAAAACTTTGACACTTGTCATAGTTTTATTATGATCAAAACATATCTAAGTCTACCAAACCCACAGCTCCCCCCACCTCTTCCCTCCACCTCCTCCACATCTTGTTCTTGTTATTTGAAAATGTCATCTTGGTGATTGCTCATCACACATGAGTGTTGTCAGTTGATGCGGACTGCACTTGCATAAAACTTATTTATTGGTCTCTTGACCTGTTACCATCTCATTGTTTTTATTGCCATCTTTCTGCCACAAATGGAACCAAATCAACTCACCTGTCTGGTAGATATGAATAAGCTGTCTACTGCTGCTCTGTTCAAACAGAACATGCCCATAGAGTGTTATTTCAAATTTTGTTTTAGTAACTTTAAAGCATTTCCTCTGACCTAACTAGTCTTCCTCACTCACCTCTCTACCCAGAGAGTAATGTTGGTAATCTACCTTTCCCTTTCCTTAATCAACACATATTTATTCAGTGCACCTCTTCTGAGCTTGATATTAGGAATAACAGAATTCAGTCGAATAAATGCACATTAGTTTATGAACGAATTGAGTTGGTCTCGGAAGAAACTGTTTGAGTTGAATTCCTTCTTGTGTATGAAAGACTATTAAGGTCCTAAAATAGGGATATCTACATTTTTAAAAATATTTAATAAAAAGATGTTTCTGTAATTGATTGAGATTCAGGAAGTATGAAAAGTGATAGGGAGGGGCTTCCCTGATAGCGCAGTGGTTGAGAATCCACCTGCCAGTGCAGGGGACACAGGTTCGAGCCCTGGTCTGGGAAGATCCCACATGCTGGAGCAACTAAGCCCGTGTGCCACAGCTACTGAGCCTGCGCTCTAGAGCCCGCAAGCCACAACTATAGAGCCCATGTGCCACAACTACTGAAGCCTGTGAGCCTAGAGCCTGTGCTCCACAAAAAGAGAAGCCGCCACAATAAGAAGCCTGCACACCACATCAGAGAGTAGCCCCTGCCCACTGCAACTAGAGAAAGCCCCGTACGCAGCAATGAAGACCCAACACAGCAAATAAATAAATAAATTTATAAAAAAAAATAATGGAGAAATTTTCTAGCATTGTAATAAGGAAGTTATACAGCACCAAAGATCTGTGCCAAGGGATATCAGCTACTCTTGCTCACATTGGACAGCCTAAGTCATCTTTTCTTAAACTATTAGCCCTCCAGATATTAAAAAGCTGTAAGACGTGTGTATGTGTGTGTGTGTGTATGTGTTTGTGTACTCACACATGTGTGTGTTTCCAGTGGAGGTAAAAAGGTGGTCAGTTAAGTGTAGTCATTCTATATAAGTCATTCATTCAAGAGCTGTGAGATAAGAGTCTTAGCTTAATATCAGTATCTATCCCCATAGCTGTTTGATTTGTTCATTATTTCTGCTGAAGTGATAGCAGCTCAGCTGGGCTCCCACCATGAACGTAATAAGCCTGCAGACAAAGTTGTATTATCATCAGTGTTCTAACGTACTCTTACCGCTTACATATCGGGTATTTCCCAATTACAAGAAGTATTACAGCTGTGGTCAGGGTGAGACACTCGGAAGAGACATGCCTTGGTCCACTGCGGAAACCATCATATGAAAAGCAAACCTTGGCTAATGGTAGCTATAATCAGGAAGATCTGATAACAGCTGACTCACTGATTCCTCTGGCTTTTGGTTTAAATCTAGTCAATCAAAAATAAGGTTTCCAAGTATAAAATAGCATGCCATATGTTGACTAAGCATATGTTTTGAGGCTTAAAAGTCCTTGGAGATTTCATATTCCTTTCTAACTTTTGTAAGTTGCTTTCCTGGATGATACTGTTTTCTCAGTTTTTGTATATGTGCTTCCTCGATATTGGGGATGTCTAAATAATGAAATTTTCCCAATTTTGGGGGATTGTTTATGGCCAAATAATACATTTGCATTGCTGTAATATAATATGTCTTTACAAAAATAGTGGTAATTAATTTCATCTAATGATTAATGATAGTATAGAATAGTTCTTTATGCCCAATTCTGTGCTAGGTGCTAGACTGAGTTTATAGAATTTAATCTTTTGCTTATATTGTTTCCCTCTCTCTCTTTTTTTTTTCTATTTCATTACAATTGGGGTGGCTGGATATTCCTGCCTTTTTCACACTTTATAGATAGTAAAGTGGTGTATCAGTATGCAGTGCCTTTTAGAATTTATGATACCTGGCAAATCTGAATAGAATGTCAGAAAGGAGAAAAAGAAAAAAACATCACTACCAAGCAAGCTACCCCTTTTTTCTCATTTCCAAAATAATTTTTCAGGTCTAGGGAGATTTTGACATGAGTTAACACCTTTCTCAACTTTGTGAACCAGGCTTAATTCAGAAGATCGCCCTGAGTCTTACGGGTCATGACAGTATCAGAGGGGCCATATTTTTATATGGAGAAACCATTCCAGGACAAATTCTGCAATATATTAGACACAGACCTATTATCTTTCAATTTCAAACACTCATGTCTTATCTTGCTCTCTTGATGTATCTTCAGTAAATGCATGTGTTTTGGCTTTATAAGAAATTCTCTTATCTTCAATTAACATTAAATCATCTACACATTATCTTATCCCAATAATATTGTAAAGCAGAATCTACCCTGTGCTTTGGAGTTCATTTTCTTTGGGGAGCATCTCATTCACGGCTTTAATTTGCCGTAGGAGAAATGACAGGGTGTATTAAGCTCCTTTGGTGGCAATAGTCATATTTCTTTGGGGACTTATTGCATTTTACTTTTTATATCTTTGCATATGAGAACCTCAAATGTACTTCTTTCCTTCCCTCCCTGGGGGAGGCAGAAATAACAGCAGAAGATGTGGAGTTTCAGAGCTTTGGACAACAAAAAGGGCAGTAAGGAAGGATCAGCATATAATAGACTAAAGTGAAATTGTTCTACATGCATTTTCCCTCATTCAGGCAGTTCACGCACAAACTAGAAGTCCTCTCTCTTTCCTACGTTTTTGGATGAACTGCTTAGTTTTGGTTTTTGTTTGTTTGTTTGTTTGTTTGTTTGTTTCTTAATGCTAATGCCAATTGTGGAGAGTAAAGAGGAACTTGTCATTCCTTTGCCTAAAATTCCCTTTCAGGGAATGTGAGCGATATTTCGAGTTATTGCTATAAGTTTTGCTTGAGTGCTTATTTTTAATTCATAATGATGCCATGCTTTTTCACACAAAGAACTCAAGGCATTCGCTGGAATCCATAAGAAATGAATATATGTTCATTAGCTTACATCCAGTTGTTTTAAATTCAACAATTCTTCGTTTCTGTTGGTTTGTATTTTAATGATTTGCAGTACTTGTGTGGTACATTTGGTAGGTGGTCTTTAATCTACAGTCATTTGTATTTTAATTATATATGAGTTTATGTAGAATAATAAAATATGATAGGTATTTTCTGCAGTGTAAATTTATGTTTGATGATCCTGACTTACAGCTGGGAAATGAAGTAATTTGGATCAGCCAAAGCATGCAGATATATGAATTAATTGAATAATCTGTTTTTCCATAATTCTAATTATATAGGATGACATCTTTAAAATTAGTGGCTAATTTTTGGGAAAACATGAAATTTAATTTTTTCAGCCTCTTCAAAGTGCATTGAATCACTGCTATCAAAATAATTTTATTTTAAATATGTTTGACTAGAATATTTTATCAAGCTTCTGCTTTTTCCTGAAGCTATTCCCTCTACAGATCACATGATAAGATATCACATCACCTTTCATCAGTCATGCAAAGCAGAAGATCTTCAAAATTCTAAGCATTTATCCCTCATGAGAGATGTTACCTCATGCTGTTGAATCCTTCCATGCAAATTAGGTTTATTCCTAGTTCTACATCAGCACTGAAAGAAATTAAAGAAAAGAAAGTACAAAACTTGCCAGCTGGAGATAGCCGTGTTAAATATTTTGCCCTTTTGTATTCTTGCATCTGTATAGTTCCATCAAAAACAAAATAATCTTTGAAGTTTTGTGGAACTACAAGAAGAAAATTTTTTAAAGGAGGAAAAAAAGTAATGTTTCCCTAAATTTAGAAGCAGCTACAGCCAGATTATTATGGATAATTTTCATGCAGTATCCAGACAGGATGGCCATTTTCATCCAGAAGTATTTCTGTGGAGTAAAGGTACATTTTTCTCTTGGAACCCTTCAAGATAATTACTTTTCAGTGCACACAGATGATAGGTGGATAACCTGGCCTTGTTAAACATGTATGCTGTTTCTGACCATCAACATTATAACTCATCAGACTTTCCAAAGCAAGAGCTGTTTAAATCAAAGGATTTTCATTGCAGATCCCTGACTGCTGCTGGCTAGATGTCAAAGCTTGGAAAATACTCTCTAAGTAATTGTAAAGCACTGTTCTCCAATCAGCATACATGATTGCAGAGCAAGAATTACACTGTCAGAATTTCTATTGAAGTTTTAACTCAGTCATTTGAACTTTGAGTCATACATACTTAAATGTCTCTACTGGATTAAAGGCATGTTACCTTATTCCCTTTACATAATGATGTTCGGGACAAAAATATACTCTTGAGTTCTCCAATTACACACTGAGGATAACTGTCATTGTTTGGTGACAGGATTTAATATCCATAAAGTGTTTCATATTAGCCTTCATAGGCAGAGTATATAACTCTTAAAGGACAGAGGAAATTGGGGGCCTTTGAATATGAGACTAAAGGAAGAGAAATACATTTAGTATTTTGGTTTGATTTAGTCTTTTGTTTATTTTTGTTTTTTTTAGTGGAGTGGGAGATGAATTTGCTAAGAAGGGAAATATAGATGTGGATGTAGATAGAGATATAGATATAGCTATAGATAGGTATATGTATATATTTATGTATATTTATTTATATACAGTATATAATATATTTTGTATCCAACTTTTAACAGTAGAAGTAGGAAATCACTTATGGAATCATTATCAACTTTCATACAAAGTTTTTATATCATTAGTAGCTGAAAAAACCCTATGTTGAGATTTGGCCATGTTACAAGTAGGGAGCAAAAGGTCCTCTGAGACTACGCATCAAATTACTCTTAGAGCTGAAATAAAAGTCGAGGTTATCAAAACTGCTTTCAGGGACAAAATTCCGTTACTCTTGAGAGAGAACATATTTTAATAAGAAGAACATCTAACCTTCATTTTAACCCTTCTTAAGACATAAACCTGGCAATATATCAGCCTCTCTGTCCCTCAGTTTCCATATTGTGAAATTATGGAACTGGACTAAAGATTGTTAAAATTCCATCTGGTTTTAAATCTGATTTTTTTCTATGTGCTGGATGTTTTAAAATTAGCCAATATAAATAAAATGTGGATATTTCAAGTAAAAATTTATTATAAAAATCGTAATAATTTTAAATTCATATAAAGATTGTGGCTAAAGAAGAATGTTGAATTGTAAGACGGAAAAGCAGTGACTGCCATTACAAAAAGAAAAAAAAATTCTAAGTCATAAACACTACTGATTTTTATCCTCCCGCTTTTTTGGTTTTGTTTGAATTGCAATTTCAGATTGTACTTTTAAAACTAATCATAAAAGAGCCTAATAGCTAGCAATAGATATTATCTAAAATTGGGCTAAATATCATCTCCTGAACATTTATGATCAAGCAATTCTTATAGTTCTATTATACTCTTCAGTGGACAGTCAGCATATGACGTCTTTATGACTTTTCTAGGTTAAGAATTATGGTTTTTGATTTTTCAAGAAAACTGCACAGGCTGTGATTGGCAGAAAATATAGACAATTGTATAAACCAAAGCACACTTTAAACAATAGAAAGCACTGAGTCCTGTAGAAGCTCTTAAGATCCTAGAGGTATTCTTATATATTTTTTCTCTCCTATATATATTTATACACACACACACACACATAGATACACATAGAGAGAGAGAAGAAATATAATATGTATAAGTATATATTTATATAATATATAAGCACTGATTGATTACACTCAGTAAGAGTGAGCCTTTTTACAATGACGAACAAAAAAAAATATTAATAAATATTAGTCTTCAGAACCAAATGCTTTGAGTAGTATTTCCCAAAACACAGGTATCAAAGAATTCAATAAATGAGGCATCCATGCACTGTGAGTCCAAAACTTTAGTTTCCAATCTATAGAACTTTCCCCAGTGAAAACCCACTGTTGAGGCTATTGTTCTGGAATCCAGTAAAGTGAACTGGCACAGCTGCATTTTATACACAACTCCTGGCAGAGCCCATATCACACACAGTTCAGAGGAGCCTGAGGCTGGGCGTTCGACTCTTGCACTAGACTAGAACCCTGGGAGGATAGGATGGCTACCATGCCTGCTTCACTCACAACTTAGTGTCTCATATTTAGGAAGTCCAATATACATTCGTGGGATAGAGGTAGTTCCTTGATTTTATTAAAAATACGCCCTTAAATCCAAATATCAGACACAAGAACCCTATTCTCTCTAAGTCTCCATTGTTTTCCTCTTTGACTTTATTTATTTTGCAAATATTTGTTGAGTGGACACTGTGTTCCAAGTGCCATTTCACTCTCAGGAAGGAAGAAGATTAACGACACGGAGTCCTTGCTCTGTACAAATTTAGGAATCAGTGGGAAGAACATAAACATTGCTAATAGAAAAACTGTGATCATAAATGTATAGAAAGAATTAAGGCAGAGTAAAAGAAAAAAAAAGAGAGGGCATCCCAGCCTTAGGTCAGGGTCAGAGACTTTTTGATGGGGGAAACACATGAGCAGAATTTTTTTGCTTCTTTTCTACTTTAATCTCCTAAAATAACTCATAGACCCATGCTTCTCACACTTAGCCTTTTGCTGACATAATTATGCATGAGTTTTTTTCACAAAGAAAAAAAAATTTAAATCAGGGGTTTTGAAAAGATAGTCAAGTTCACGTGCCCGTTATTTTGAATCCAGCTTTAATAAAGAACTGCCTAACAATGATTAGTTTGTATGTCTCTATGTGAACAAGAACGTCACCTGGACATTAAAATAATTCTTATTTAATGTTGTAAAACTGGAAATGGCTTATAACAGTTTATAGTGACACAAGGCAACTCCAAGTTTCTCAAGCAGTCAAGCGCCTATACTCTATGTATCTTTGCCCTCTTACAGTTTTTCTCTCTATTCTTTTTGGACAACGCCTATTCATGCATTAATGTCCACACATATTACCTCTTTCCGCGAATTTATGTAACAGCTTCAGGATCCTGCAAGAAACGATAATCTCTCCTTCCCTTTAGAGCATTTGGTATGTATCTCGGTCAGAGAATATTTACTGAGAGCCTGTTTTGTTTAAAGCACTGTGCCAGGAACAAAGAGTCATTTCAGCTCTACAGACAGAGCTGTTTTAGGCCAGAATGCAGAGCATAGACTTACTGGTTATTTACGGCCAGTGTCCATTCTGAAAGCCTCACGGCCTTGCTTTACCAGTGGTTAAATATTTTGAATGTTGCCCCTATCCAACATACAAAGAATTCCTGGGTGTTTTAGGTGTGCCATTCGTGGGTTTTTTTGGTGTGTTTTTTTCCCGTGAAGCTCTGCTACTGCACTTGTGTGGCAAATTTCTCCACAGAAAGAAGTTTGGTTTTGTTTCACTTTTCTCTCAGAGGTTCCCCAGAGGAGTGTTAGTTCCTGTCCTATGAATCCTTCAGGCACTGAAGGACAACATTGGAAAAGCAATTTAGGAAATATGCTGATAAACCCAAATGAAGCAGAGAATTTGGTTCCTATGCCTACAAGACTGACAAAGGGAAAAAAAGAATGATGGAGGAGGTTGTCCAAATTTGCAAGCTGTTTCTTAGCTTTCGAGTCGTAGATCTGAGACTGCTTGGGAAGGAAGAAAGGAGAAGAAAGGAAGTTAGAGTAAGAGAGGAGGAGAAATAAAGAGAATGCCTGAAGCTGAAAGTTCAGGTTGAAATACATGATTTTAAGGTATCTTATCTCTCATCAAAGGTGTGTGGAACAAAACTTGAAATTTTTATTCTCTGGTTTTCAATAACAATAGTAGTTACAATTATGAACATCAGTGTCAAACCGACTCATGTGCAAATCTCATCTGTACTTAGAAGCTGAGTGTTGCAGACACTTTAATGACCTTACTGAGCGTCTCCTTCCACAGATCATTTTTGTATGAGTTAAAGAGAGTTAAAGAGATAACCATTGATTATCAATCACATCCTGCGTGCTAGACTTTGCTCTCTGAGTTGTGTTAATTAACTGAATTTTCACAACAATCCTGTTGTCCTCATTTGACACATGAGGAAACTGAGGCTTGGAGTTACTCACTTTGCCTCATTCACCCATCAGATATTTTCACCCCAGTGGTCAGACCACAGCGCCTGAACCCCATGTCCTGGGGATACTGCCGCGTCCCGCCTGCTTCCTGCGTGCCGTGCCTAAATAGTGTTTTATTAATAACAGTTTTGAAATAGACCTATTATGCTCCCAGCATTTTATTGTAAATTACACAGCATAGAAGTATGACAAATTGGTAGTTGCTTTCTTCCTGGCACAAATAATATTTCATATGAGTTGAATGATACCTTTGAAATATCAGACTTCTTTTTTCTCCTATTCCTTTTTTTTTTGGAAGACAAAAAGGAAAACATTGTTTTCTTTACTATTTCTGCGCAACCCAGGCAGTCAATACTGGTTTACAGAACATATTGCTGACTATTAACTAGATTTGTCAGATGGAAGAGGGATTTTGTATATTTTCTACAACTACAGAGCAATCTATAAAATGGTGTTACTGTAGTATAAAGTGTTCAAGAGCCCAGGTTTTCAGAATCTGTTCTGTGAAGTGGTGAGTCTCTTCATCTGCCTAAGCTTCAGGCTTCTCATATGTAAAGTGTAGTTTAAGTTCAAATACAAATGACATATATACACTATTGATACTATGTATAAAATAGATAACTAATGAGAACCTACTCTATAGCACAGGGAACTCTACTCAATGCTCTGTGGTGACCTAAATGAGAGGAAATCCAAAAAAAGAGGGGATATATGTGTATGTATAGCTGATTCACTTTGGTGTACAGTATAAACTAACAGAATATTGTACAGCAACTATATTCCAATTTAAAAAAATGCATGGGATTTTATACACACACACACACACACACACACAGAGGCATTCTAACACACACACACACAATACAAGTGACACTTCTAGCTCTAAGGTCAATGATCCTGTAATTTTGTAGGTAAAGTTCTAGGAAGGAATATTACATGCACTTCAGTAGGATAATTCGGGTTACCCAAAGATAGAATCATCTACCTTTTAAAGTAATCATATTGTTAGAAAAATGCTAAAGAATTCCCTGCCAGAGGTGATTTAGAGGATACAAGCTGTGTTGAGTTGAAAGGTAAAGTACATTAGTTCTTAAAGAGAGTTTGTTTCTGACCCCGAGTTTCTTAACTTGCTTGTATAAGCCAAATGCGTATATAGTAAGGGAAACCTTAGGAAAGGACTAACAGAGCTTATGTTTCTTAATCTCAGGGAAAAACAGAACAAAACAAAACATCTCTAAGTAGACTGAAACCAGGGCTCCAATTACTCTGTGAATTCTGGCAGCAAAGCAATAAGAAAACAAACCCAAACACCTGCTGTGTGTTTATGTAAATCAAATTTAGGCAGGATTATTTCTCTAAAATGTCCCAGGTAATTGTGGCTCAATAATTCTGGCTTTATTGGTAACTAATGTAAATTTGATCAGCATTTCTTAAAATATGGTCTTCAGACTATCTGCATTAGAATTGCCCTATTGAAACTGCAGATCCCTGGACCTTCCAAAATTTTGAATCAGATCAGTCTCTCTGTCTGTATAGCTGTCTGTCTGTCTCTCTTTTTAAACAAGCTTCTTTGTCAGTGGTTTTCAAACACTGTTGACCAAAGTGCATGATAGTGATGTATTTTAGGTCAATGTCTCATTTTAACAATGGGCTTGTAGTAGCCACACTAACTATAAAAGATCATATAACATGAAAACAAAAAACTACAAAGACCATTCAAACAAAAGAAAAATATTGAGATGACTTTATTTATAATTTGCTTAACATTTATGGAAAATCAAAGAAGTCCCAGTCTTTGTGATAATGGATGTTAGTCATATCACTTTTTTAAGAGGAAAAGAAAAATCTTTTTATAACTAAAATAATTATCTATTTGTCAGAATTATTAGTATGGAGATGAAAAGTGTTCCAGTGTTTCTTAGTCTGAACACCAATATTTCATTTGCAGTTGCTAAAATCTGTGGGCTATTATGGTATTTTAACACAATGACTCTTTTGCAATGAGTCAGCTGACTTGTTACATTTATTTTTAATTTTTTTGTTATTTTTTGCATGTAGGTTAATTTTTTTTCAGAGGCGATTTCAATTCCAAGTCTGCCACACAGTAAGATGGAGATTATTAGAGGTTAATAGGGGGAGGCCACTGTCATCTAGGAAATAAAGAAGCTTAGTAACATGACCCATCAAAGTCCCTTCCAACTCAAAAATTCAGTCATTTTCTGATGTAGGTAGTAGGTACACTCAGGAGGGCTTCCAGGGAGCACACCACTCTTACAAAAAGTAGGTAATCAAGGCCATTATAACGCCCAAGCTATTTTTGATGTAATTGTCCTCTACAGTGCAAACCAATTATCTCTAAAACTAGCTACACTTCACAGATCTTATTTTGCTCGTAAAATCACTGGCCTCTCCCACATCATCCCACACTCCAAGCTTCATACCGCCTAAAATGACACATAATTACTTATGCACAATCAGGCCTGGTCTATCTCAACTGTGGCCCACCCCACCCCACACCACCCATAGAGATGGACTCACTTGACAGCATAAACTCACACTCATCCTCAAATGAACAAATTCTAAAAAATATCCCTCACCACCTGGTTTGTCATTATGTTTATTTTCTTCTAGTATAGACAGTTTCTTTCTTACAGATATTTCTGGAACACTTGCTGGATGAGAAATAAATACTATTATTAGAAAATGTGAGGAAATGATAGATTACTTTGCTGACCTCTGAAAAGATGACATGATTGAGAAAATAAGGCATCTAGAAACAAATTCCCTAAAATATATGGGAGTATGATGTTGGGCACAGATTGAACTCATAATACATTTGCTATCAGGTAAAGGTACTCAGAAAAAGAGTGAGGATGCAGCATGAGCAGGGATTGGAAAGTGCTGTACCATGTTCGAGGACAAGAAGGGAGAGTGGAGAGGGTATTATTTGGGAAGATGAGTTTGGACACATGAGATAGAATTAAATCGTGGACCCCTTGATTGCCAGATCAAGTGGTTTAACTTTGAATGTGATAAGAGATTTCCTGTAGTTCTTGAATAGAAAACTATATTACTGGAGTTTGGGGCAGATTGGCCTAGTAATATTCCAAAACAAAAAAAGTAATAAATGAGACCTTCCTGAGGAAGAAAATAAAGTCAAGCATTTCTGTTGTCAAATGCATTAAATATTGGTGGTAATGGCAGTAGAATAGTGGGTGAAATGAGGTGAATATGGGGTAAAACTGCACTGGATAAGATATGCCAGGACTCTCATGGACTACAGGTCAAAATCCTCAAGTTTTTTTAGTGTAGTTCAGATTTCATTGTATAAATTTGTTTTTAAGGGTGAAAATTGTATTACTTTCTATTGTAATAGCTTTCCAATTTGCCTTGAAAAAAATTACCCAAATGGATTGAGTTACTTTATTTCTAAACAAACAAACAAAAAACCTGAAATTGCCTGGAAAAATGTTGCTTGCTGAATTCATGTAGATTTATTTTCTATCACTTAGAAAAAGCAAGTCTTGTTCAATTGCTAGCAAAGCAGCATAGGCAAGAAGGAGTGTTTGCAGAGGTGGGAAGTGTAGACTTGGGGCAGATACCCCTGCACTAAGCCCAAATCTCCTCTAGAATTGCACTAAAGAAAAATACTACTAGATGTTTTCCTATTTCTCTAGACAGGTCCTAAATTCATGTGTCAGTAGATGAAATCTGATCATTGCAGATTTTTCTTCCTTCCTTCCTTCCTTCCTTCCTTCCTTCCTTCCTTCCTTCCATCTTTTTCTTTCTTTTCTAAATGTGAGTTTATCTCTTTGATATAATGCTTTGGGTGACCTGGGGAAGAACACAAAACAGAAATTCTTCACAAAGACTTAATAATTTCCTACTAAATATAAAAGTTCTTTTTTTTTAAATTCAAGCATGCATTTCATAACCAAAAGTCAGATAATGAACTAAATTGGCTAATGGGAACTTTCATCCTGTAAGCCTCCCATTTTTCTTGATAATGATAAGAAATAGTGGAAGCTGTCATGGGACTTGACTAACTAGAAATTACCAGTTGTGTGTTGGCTACATAAAAAGATTAATCTTTCCCTCAAGCTAATTTCTGATAATTAACCAAAATATCCAGGAGTGCCAAGACAAATTAAGCATGTAAGGTAGTATTTTATAGCTTCCTTTGGAAAGGATAGCTCAGCTCAGTAGTCCCTACAGTCTGGCCATATTTAATGTAGGTAACCCTTTGTTAAAAAGCTGGAATATCACTCTATTTAAAGTATATTTTATGAGGACTATTTTGAAGGAGATAGAACTGGGGGAGGGAGGATTAGTAACAACTACGGAAGAAAGAGACCCTTTATTTAGTTGGCTTGTACTTCTCTTATGGTCTTTTTCACTCTTAGCCTAAGTTAAACACACAGGTTGTATTTCTTTGGAAAGAACTACCAGAGCAAGGAGGCAGCTGCACTGTAGTTCTCTGGCCTGTGACTGATTTTTGAACTGGCAGCAGCCTGACTGACAGCAGAGAGGGTCCAGGGAGCAGATAACCCTCAGAGAAGTCGTGTGTGTGTGTGTGTGTGTGTGTGTGTGTGTGTGTGTGTGTGTGTGTGTGGTATTCTTCTACCAGGAACTAGGGAAGGTTTAAGTTTCATTGAACACTTATTGACTCAAAGCACTCATAGGTTGGCTTATAAAACAGCCATGAAAAAGATTTGCAGAGAAAACATATCACTCTGGAATATTCTAAAAATGTATACTAGTCTATCTCAAAAATCAACAAAATTCTTTTTTTGCCATCATGATTAATATAATATAGGGCCTTCCTTCACACAGTGAAAATCATTGCTATTCAAGAAAAGTTTTGCTTATACAAAAAACCCTGACGTTCTTAGTGTTTTTTTTTTAATGTCCAAGGAAGACTACTGAATGTTCAAATGACAGACATTCCCCAGAGATATTATCTGTGCCCAATTGTTTTATGTTTGTAAAGTACTTCTATTTTCCAAAGCAAAATGAGGTTAGTTTTCCAATGTTACTTGTTACATATATTTGTTTATTCATTTTTAGCTCCTGAACACCTTTCATACTCTGAAAGCAGTTTAGGACTGATTCACTTTTCATTTTGCACTAGTGGAAAACGCCCTTTGACCTGAAGTTACAATTATTTTAAAATTTATCAATGCCTACTGTCCGTGAATGTTAAAGCTGGCCCCCTCACACAAACCTTTGAGAGTATTTAAATCAGACAGGAACTTCAGTGTTCCCCAGGCAGTTCTAGGGTATCCAGGCACAGACCCCCTGCAGCATTTCCATTATTTTCTTCAATCCCTTTCAGTCCCAGTAAATCCTTATCTCCTCAGGTGAGCATTTGTCTGTCTTTGAAAGAATGTACAACCCTCATAATGTGGTTATTTATAAATACCCATCACTTTAAAATTATGATTTCCCTGATTAACAAATTCAAATCACAATATCAGTGGGTTTTAATATCTAAAGTTTCCAAAAACAAATCTCTTAAATCGCAGACGAATGTGTAGTACTGCCAGGAGATTTTATATTTATTTTCAATATAAAGTGCTCAAAAAAAAAAAAAAAGCCAGTAAGTACAACTGTATGGGATAATGTTTGGTTACCATTGACAAGGTTTTATTGCCTATTTCTGATCTCATTCTTGCCAGAAATTAAAACAAAAGTGATTGTCAAATTAAGAGTAAACAATCATCTCTTATTTTTCAAGGTCAATAAGTGAGAATTGTTTTGTTTCATTAGTAACTCACCTAGAAACTGTGTAACTGTTAAACTAAACATATGCCAAATATAGTTTTATAAGTAATAATAAATTATTTAAATCTCTGCTATGTGTATTTATAAATAGTTGCTCCCAGTGAAAATATGTGGTTATTTTGCTTATCTAGAAAACTTTTAAAGACCTCAATCCATGTTAAACACACAATATTTACAAACCAGCATTCATAATACCTTTCTTTAAAAGCCTCTGTGTACAACAAAAATGAAAACTGATTAATGATATTTAGATCAGTTTTCTTATTTGGAAGATTTAGAACTAGCATCTAGGTGGGTAGCACTGGATTGCTTTCTCTGTGCCACATTTCTATGTGTCCTCAGTCTTCTCAGTGCCCTCCTCATTTTCTTCTGTCCCCAATCTCATTTCCCAGATAATTTGTCCCATTGCTCTCTGTGAGGGCTCAGTTAGGTGTTTTGAAGTCAAGGAAAGACCTGCCTCTTCTATCAATGGAAGACTTTCTTTTGGAGGCAATATGCTATTTTTCCTCTTCTTCGCCTTCTCTGCTTGCCTCCCATCTCTGGGGGATGCATGACTTGTATGGAAGCAAAGCTTGGAATGTTGTGGTATGTTAAGAAATAGCCTCAAGTGCAAATCTGTAAGCACTGTTTTGTTCTCGGGAATTATCTTTCTGAACTTCATTTCAGGATTCAGACTACTCTTCTGCCTTTCCCTCGTCGCAGTGAGAGGCATGGAGGTTTCCTCTAGGCTTGGGGCTCTTTATTATGCAGCCTAAATGCCAGGCTTCTCCTCTCCCCAGCCCTCTCCTCCCCTGGCCGGTCATCTGATCAGGTGTTTTTAATGTGTTAAGAACTCCTTTTCCTTTTCAAACACCCGTGTTGGCCAGCTGGTAATTTTATCCTTCATACTCTGAATTTTCTTTGCTACTTGGCTATATTTCATGAGTATAATTCAAAAGGTCATTATTAATGTTGCAGTGAACTAAATATGATACATGTATGTGGCCCAATCTGAGTTCATAGTGTCCTGACTCTCTTATCCTACAGTTACATAAGAAAATGTCTTACAAGTTAATCAGGACCTGTTAATATCCGGGAGAACTGATTTTTAATCCTGACTCTGCCGTCATCATGTTATGTGACCTTGGGTACCAGACTTTCCCCTTCTAGGCCTTAATTTCCTCATGTGTAAAATAAAATGATTATATGTCACTAATTATTTTTCAAATACTCTTTCCGTGGTAAGAATTATATTCCATGGTAAGAATTATTTCAACCCTCATATAATATAATCTTAGCATTGTGTTTGATATTCCATACAGCTCTGCTATCAGAAGAATGTAAACATGTCATGTTTTGTATAACAATTTTTGTATTAGTGCTGTGATTTAGTGGAAAAGTATCATTTAGTTCAAATTTTCCTGTGCTCAAATCTTTATTTATCTTTATGATCTCAGGAAAATTTTTAAACTTTCTGAGCTTTAATTTTATCACTTGCAAAAAAAAAAAAAAGGAATCATAATATTTTTAAAGTTGTGAGGAAATTTAAGAGTAACTATTACATTCTCTGGTAAATTTTGGCATTCGATAAATGATCATGCACCTCTTTTGTCTTAACAATATCTTTAATAAAATATATTAGTAACTAATTAGTATACATGTGAATGTTGTCAAAAATTCTAGTTAATTTTTTACTCTTTGCTAAATAATAAAGATCCAGTTTTCAGTGAAATGAAATAAAGGGATGGCAATGAAAAGTTAGTCTTGAATAGGGCAAGAGAAACTAATTTTTGTTGCTGGATATTAATAAAAGTAATTTTATGATTAAACAAACCCACAAAACAAACCGTGTCCAAAATTTGGGACTTTTCAAGTTAATAACAATGTTCATTGGTGAAGAAAGATGAGTGAGTCATCCTACAGACTGAACGAATGATTCTTTCAAAAGTATTTTGGTGCTACCTGAATGTTTGCCAAATAAGCAAAGCCTAAAGATGAGAATGGGTAATGAGAAGATTGATGTTATAAACTTCCATACTGGTTGACGAGATGAAAAGATGGATAGATGAAAAGCGGTTTGACTTTTGCAGTGCAATCTGATAGTAGGAAATGTATTTTCTTCTAAATCACACCAGAGACTTCTGTCCCTCTCAAACATCTCTCCTCTGGCATGTATAATATGGCAGACAATAGCATAAAATCTAGAATTCCACTCTTTATTTTTTTCTCATTGCCTAATATGGTTACTTATTTTTCACTCAGATGCGTTTTGAGATCCAGTGAGTTCAAAAAGGCCCTTGAAGTTGGGGACTATGTATTACTTCGTAACTCTCCCAGTATCTGGTCACAAGCGTGCATCAACTGTAGCAGGCGCTTCACTACTTGTTCCCGATTTTTCAGTAGTGAATTTGCACTCCTCATAAATATGTTACATTCTAGCAAGTTTTTTTTTTTTTTTGAAGCTATTGTTTCTTCACTGATTTATTTATTTATTTTTACAGCTTTATTGGCGTATAATTGCTTTACAATGCTTTGTTAGCTTCTGCTGTACAACAAAGTGAATGAGCTATATGTATACGTGTATCCCCACATCCCCTCCCTCCTGAGCCTCCCTCCCAAGCTCCGTACCCCACCCCTCTAGGTCATCACAGAGCACGGAGCTGATCTCCCTGTGCTATGCAGCAGCTTGCCACTAGCCACTTTACATTTCATAGTGTATATATTTCAATGCTACTCTCTCACTTTGTCCCAGCCTCCCCTTCCCCCACCCCCAATCCCGTGTAGGAACGAAACTGAGTTATTTGTAGTGAGGTGGATGGATCTAGAGTCTAAAATGCAGAATGAAGTAAGTCACAAAGAGAAAAACAAATACCGTATGCTAACACATATATATGGAATCTCAAAAAATGGTCCCGATGCCCTAGTGGCAGGGCAGGAATAGAGACGCGGATGTAGAGAATGGACTTGAGGACATTCTAGCAAATTTTTATTCACAACCTTCAGTCTGATGGTGTTTATTTTCCTATACGCTGATGGCCCCCACCCTGAGAATATGTTGGGACATTGCTATTCAAGAGAATTGTTGCCACGGTCTCAACAACTGTATTTCTAGTTTCTTTTCTGTTTGTTGGACTATTAGACAGACACTGTTAATAGTTTTGGGGAGTAAGGAGCCTTCTGGTTTCTTAGTTTCCTTATATAGAAGCTAAAGATGCATCTGCTTTAAGATAATGTAGGGTGACAGTACTCACTTTACATCTTCTGAGTCTCACATGAAATCACATTAGGCATAGAAATATTTAACATGACTGTTTACATTAGAGCTATCTGGTAACAAAATACACTTTTTCATAACTATCAGGTTAATAATTCAGAGTCAATAATCTTCAACTCACAAGATTGTTATTGAAACTAAGATGTTACAATGGATTTTTTTTTTTTTCCTTTTTCTGTGAAGAGGAATTTTGCTACTATCACAAGCATGGGATTTCTTCTTACGCTTAACAGAATTTATTCTAGGCAACAGATACTGACTGACACAAAATGAAGCCAAACATGAACATTAAGAATTACTCCTAACTTCAGTATTCATATTTTGTTTTCTCTAAAGGATTTTGAAGAGAAGGAAACAAAGGGCTTGTAAAGAAAAAAAAAATGGGGTATCAGACTTGCCCAGAATCAAATGATACATTTGTTATTGAGCAAGGAAAAAAAACACACACACAACACTTTTAGTAATTATAATTAAACTGGTTATTTTTTTAAATTCCTAAAAGTTGTTTCAAGTTGTTCAATAATTTTTAAATTCTTAAAAGTGGAATCAATTTTGGTTAATTTTGCATAGACAAGGTATAAATTTTATCAGAATATTTATTTACCTGTGGTTCTGTTTATAATCATGAAAGATTAAAAGAAAAGCTCCAATGATTGGGATACAGTAACCCTCCCCCCATACCTCATTTTCCCATTTGTAGATTACTATTAATATCATTGTCAAATACTGAGATCAATAATTTATTTGTGAAGCATTTTAAAACCACCAGAAAGTGTTTTATCATTTGAAGTCTTTATTAAGCTTATTGACAGTAGATTATTGTTGAGAAACACATTTCATTTTTGGATGCCTAGATTTATGACAGATTTAGTTACAAGGGAAATGAATTTGATGGATAACACAGGAGGCTTTGAACTGCATGGAAAATACCACAATTTTTCATAATATTACTGTCTCACATTGAACTATGTGCTGCCTTGCTGCCCAAGATTGAAGCAAATATTTTATTAGAAATGAAATCAATTTTAGACAATAAAAAGCCCGTATCCTATCACTGAATAAAGTACAAGCTGTTCAAAGATCTTCTTTTAAATTAATAGGATATATGAGTTTGTGTATTATAATACAGCATCCAAGAATAATAAAGGATTCAGTTTTCAGCCTTCTTCTTAACCTTGCTTCTTTATGTGAAGTCCTCTGATGCCAATGTCGATCTGATATGAAAATGCTTTGTGCTCTATGTCCCTGAGGTTTTCTTTTTTTAATGTTGCCCTTATTCATTTTTTTGCCCAGTATAGAGATAGTCAGAATTCATATCTTTTACACTTTTAAGTACCATTCACCTTTGAGGGCCAGGCTCTGCTGTGTTTCTATTGCTGGTCCATGGACTCTATTAGAAGAGAATTGCAGGGGCAGAGGAGCACAGGTGAGGGTGGAGAGGGAGAAGAGGAAACATTGGACGCGTGTGTCATTCTCTAGTTCTGTTTCCCTTTTCATGTGACTCTCTTCTTAGGAGTGTTCACAAGTCTTTCCAGCAAACTCTCCCACCTACGACTTGTCTCCCAGTTTTTGTTCACTTCTCTCCTCCATCCCATTTTTTCTGGCAGGTCTAGTTATGCTCTGGGATTTTTTTGGTTTTTTCTTTTTTTCAAGAGAGGCTCTGCTACTTTCTTACCCATAGGAGATAGAATTATGGTGCCTTTCAATCCTGACACCCAGGTTTGATTTGATCTTCAGAATAAAGTTGTCACCTCTATCCAAACTCCTAACTTGGGAATCCCTTTTCATGTTTCCTCCTTTTCAAATTAAATAACAAAAAAACCCTAACCCTTTATACATTATGTATGGCCTGCTACATTTTGTGCAAAATGCCATTGAGTATGTCAGGATTTCTTTTATTTCTCACCTACTTTCCTGATCTCCTTCACATTTAACAGTAACTTCTCTGTCCACTCTTTTTTTGTGTGTCATTTCCTCTGCTGTCTTTCATATCTCCAAATAGGAGGAACACTAGAGTCTGGGTCTGATAATACCTAGAACATTCTTGCAGAGTTAAGGAGGAATTTAGAGACTTTCTGTATTGTTGACTTTCAAGGAGTTAAAGATTTGAAGAAAAATATTTCAGTGTTTTTTTTTTTTTTTTTTTTTTGGCACACGGGCTTAGTTGCTTCGTGGCATGTGGGATCTTCCTGGAGCTGGGATCGAACCCCTGACCTCTGCATTGTCAGGCAGATTCTTAACCACTGCGCCACCTAGGAAGCCCCAATATTTCAGTGTTTTAAACATTAAACATTAATTGCAGTTGGGATGTTCCAGCTGTGTAACATGTTCGTCTCATAAAATTCAATTTATCATTTACAGGAGAGCAGTTAACAACATGCTTCTACGTTTGTCCAGACATCTCTTGCCTCTTCCTAAGATCAAGGAAGTAGTGCAGGGGGTCCCTTTTCTAGCTTACTCTCTGACTACTTCTATACAAGAAATCAAGTTGGCTAAATAGTCTGAATAAATACTTTCAAGTTATTATATACACATATGCCTATGTTTATACATACATGTGTATCTTCATCTATCTAATCTATAATGTAGTTTTCTTTTTAATAGAAAAAGGAAAATGTATCAACTTTATTTTAAACTGCTCTTAGGATTTCAGGTATTCATTGGAGAAAGATGAAAATCAATCTCCCCTAATTTAAGAGGGAATGGTAATTTGTTTTAAAGTCAGTGCCTGGGTTACCATCTAACTTTCAAATTAACTATGCTGTTGTTTAATTAAGAGCTCACTTAACTTATGAGATGTCCAAAAATCTGTCTGCTTTCACTGATTAGCATCCAAAATTCTCACTGAATTTACATTTTCCAAAATAAAAGGAAAGCAAACTTACCAGGGTTGGATCTTTAAAAAATATATATATGTATATATATAACCGGAAATAGTTCATACTCAGAAAAATACTATAATTGTACATTTGCATGATCATTGATAGTTTTGGTTTTTATCAGATTTTGTTGCAAGCAGTGTAGGAGAGATTTCTTAACCCCTAAAATGTTAACATATTTTTGTTTCTAAATGCATGTGGCCTAGTACAAATCAAGTAGCCATAATCAGTATGCATTTCTTGTAGAATGGAAACATAAGTGACATTTTGAAATATTTTAATTGCATGTTCAGAAGTGCTAGTGGATATGCTAAAGTGAGAATAAGATCCTGAAACTAATTAATGTGGCTTCATTTATCAAGAGCACTAGTGCTGTTATAAATACTAATAATAGCATTGTAATAGTGTATTTCCGTTTGTCTGTTGACACTCTGGGCTGTCATAGTGCCCCACACCATTGAGTCGAAGAAAGTCTTTGTGTGGATTTAACAGAAAGCATTCCACATTGTTTTGTAGTAAATTCATGAGGCTGCCTACTCTTCTAAGGCTTCTTACACTAATAAGTAGTGATCTTACACTAGTGTCTACAGTATTAAGATTGATGGACTTGAAAAAACAATTGTGTTCATTGTTTACAGAGCTGGAGAAATAAAGGAATCAGTAAAACACATTCTACATTCAAATACATTAATTTTTAAGAGTATATAAAATACAAAAATCATCACATGACTCTTCTGTGCAGGCGGAAAAGGTGCGCTGAGGGGAGGGATCGACATGCAGGGGTTAGTTTTAATATAAAGTCTTGCTTCATAAATAGCGACTACACTGAAGCAGAAGTCTTCAAAATGGCATTCCTGGATAAAGGCCAGCCTTAATTTCTCATCTTTAAATATCTGGGAATCTTGGCCCGGGGAATGTTTGTCTACCACGACTATTGTGAGTATGTATGGAAAGAGCACTCGATTAGGAATTCCAGAGTTAATCTTAAATCTTCTATTCTTTGGAAAAATTTTTTTCATCCAACTTTCTTTCTCAGGTCTTCAGTTTCTTCATACACAGACATAAGGGAGTTGAATTCACAAATGTCATAGGTCTTTTCAACTAGCTCTACAAGGCTGTGATTTTGGACTCATTAATACAGGATGATAGGTGTCCCAAAGAAAAAATACAGTTAGAGCAAAACTGAATAGTTAGAATTGTCTCCAAGAGAAAATTGCCTGCCAATGTGTAATTCTAAAAATTATTTGTGGGTTCTTATTAGTCGCATCTGAAGGTGACCAGTTTACTCCTTTCTATGGCAATGAAATTTCCATGTTAAGTACAGAGATCTCCATGGGCAATAAAATAATCCAAGTAAATTGTGGCAAAGGCATGTTAAATCCAAATAAAACTCTCATATTAGAAAAAGAAAGAAAGGCAGCCATGAGGAAGATAAATATGTGTGAAGAGAAATTCACCTCAATCTTGAACTACATTTGTCATGTGGAGCAAAGGCTAGATTAGCAGCACCTTTAAAGGAAAGTAAGAACACATTCCTGCATTGTTTTATGTGTCCTCTTGCTGAAAAGCTTTATTTTTCTTTGTTTTGAGCCCCAAGTATGGCTAAGTATTTATTGAATTTATGTTTGGATTCCTCTTTGGGAAGCTTTGTAAATCATCACCCTCATTATTTCAACAAATACTATTCTATGCTAGTTTGGTTATAGAACTGGCCTTCAATTTTAGTTATTTTAATGTGTAAAATGGAAAGAACATGGGATAGGAAAGAGGAATGCTTTGGGTTTTAGTGGTGACTATGCAATCAACTTAGAAGCTCTGTGACCTTGGACAATTTACTTAGTCTCTCTGATATTCAGTATTCCCATTTGAAAAATTAGTTAAATCCATAACCTCATGAATTGTATTTGGGTGAGATGAAGAAATGTACATGAAGCATGCATCATAGTGCCTGTCATCAATTCTTCATCAGATCTTCATTAATTCTCAGTTGATTTTCCTTCAACTTACTCATTCTCATATTGAAATAAGCACAACTCTCAATTCTTGGAATTTGTAAACATGTGATTTACTCCTGGCTTTGCTGCAGGCTGTGTCGCCTTGAGCAAACCACTGTCTTTTTGCACTCCAGTGTTCTCATCTGTAAAAGGAAGATCTGAACTCTATAATCTTAAATACTCTACTACCCTTTCATTTAATTTTATTTCTTCTGGTCTTTGCAGTTTTAAAAGAACAACAACAACAAAAAGATGTATTACCATTTCCTGATTCAGCAATAAAGTACAATAGATTTCTATGCAACATGTCATAACCCAAGAATACTAATTATTGTGAGCTTCTTAAATCAAAGCCTTGTCCTATGTGAGAATTACCTTGAAAAACATCCAAATTTCCACCTAAAATTGTTAGGAGACTTGAGGTGGGTATTTTTCATCTTTCTTAAAAACAAGAAAAATTTAATCCACATATTGAGGGGTTTTTTTTTTTAAGTTGAAATTTTCCTCCTACTAATTCCTATTGAGTTGTAGATATCTAAGTTGAGGTTTCTTTTGGCCTGCAGTTGATTTCTCCTTGTCTTCTAAATGACAGCTGCTGATTACATTAATATTCAGATCTCTGTCCTGTCTTCCCAAAAGGTCACTTTTTGTCTTCTTAAAAAATTAAGCTCTTGTATTCCTGACAAGAGAATTATTATATCCCATGAAAACAGATTGTAGTTAGAAAGGCCTTTCTTAAAGCATACAAACAAATAAAACACTGTCTCCACTTTAGGTTATCAAATGATTCACTGTTATGTAGATATTTTAACAAATCTGTAAAGCAAAATCTGTGAGAAATTCATAGACAATCCCTATTTCACTTGACCCCTGCCAAAAAAAATAATGACTATAATATCATTATGAAGAAATGGTTGAATAATGACAAAGGTGATCTTTGTATAGCTCAATTTTTCTTACCTAAAATTTATAAGTATTCTAATGTATTCAGAATGTACTTGAAAATATATTTGTCTTTGGACATAATGTTCTACAATACATTGTGATATGTCACACCTACATGGAAAGTGCAGTATCATAGGTTATAGATTAAAGAGATTAACTTTTGCTTCAGTCATTTCCTTTATGATTTTATGCTGGAGAAGCTAATCAATGTTATTCTTATACCGTACTCCAAAGTCTTCCGCTTTTCCAACTCACAGAGAAAAGCAAACAAAAAATAACAGCAACAAAACAAAACAATCCAAGGATAAGAATTATTTGATTAATAAATGTATGTAATACTCATTATTTTGCTTGCTTACCTTACCTGAATATCACTTGAAAGTTCGAAGTTAGATGAAGGTAATAAACTATATGTATTTTGTCTCAAGTTTCCACTTGAAAATCTTTTATTTTTCTGATTAACCTGTTCCTGATATGTCTTTTCTGTAAGGGCACCTGGCTAACACCTTAAAAGTTTCCAAGTATGGCTGTAAGATTAGCTCCATGAACCCCATTTAATAGTTATAAAATGAGGTGGGTACTATTTATAGTATCTCTGGGAAATTTTGTCACTAGTATTTCTCAAATTATGTCACATAGTTTAAAATCATGAGAATGACTCATAAAATAGTATTTTCTTTCTTTTCCAGATACGCATCTAAGATTAAAAGATAAAATAGTCTGAATACATTTAATTCTTTTATATTTTAGACATATCTGGAACCATGGTAGTCCCGTAGGAACATGTTTTAGTTTAAATATTAGGTGGAATATGAAATAACAAAATAAAATATCAGTGCAGAATTACATACTAATGACCCAGGAAATAATTCTCATAATAGGCAGTCTAGGAGTATGTGCCAGGGAGGAAGGAACATAACGCCCCAGGTACGTTAGGGGCTATTTAATGTCCAGGGAGGGTGTCATATTGCAAACAGTGCGCATTCACTAGGTCACTGTCAGGACGAGACTGAGCTACAGCAGAAATATAAATTATTTTAAAGCCAGATTTGCTGCTTTGAAAACGTTATCCCCTGAGAAGCACATAGACGTGGTTGCATGAAAATATCCATTAATAAAAATTGTGTTTCTCCCAGTTTGGCCTTATGAATTACCACATGAGAAAGGAATATTAAAATATTAATCATTGTGATAAGCAGATGGAAACTTCATGATAATAGCAGGTGATTAATAAAAGGAATGCATTTTTAGGAAATCACTTTATTTTGGCATGTTTATGCCCACAAGTGTCAAAGCCACTACATTTTCCTACATGGTAAAATATTGATAATAATTAGATTCAGGGTATTGTAATATGATAGATTAGGTGATAGATAGATAGGTAGATAGATAGATAAAATTATCACCTACATACTCTGTTATAAATAGTTGTAAACACAACAGTCTGAATGAAATTTAAACAGAATCCTCAGAATATGAGAAACCCAACATTTTCCATATGCACTGTCATATTCCATTCTTTTTCTAATATTCATATTTCATTAGCATTTAGTACATAGGCCTTGGGATTTTTTAAAAAGAAATATAAATATGTTCAATTTTGGTACTTGTGAACTATTTATCATTTAATTTACCATCAAGGCCTACTTAATTTTGTTTAAGACACTAAATTAATGTAAATCCCACCTCTTCTACTTTTGATATGCAAATATTTTTACTTTGATGTGTAGCTATACAAATTGAAGATTGCAACATGAACCGCTAATGCTAATTTGATTACTTCTGTATTAGTGTTGAGTGCTACAAAAATAGCAAGAGATTGTTTAAAAAATGAAACTGGGAATGGAAGAACTCTTTCTCTGCAGGCCCTCTGCAATGATGGTAGTATTAATGCATGTACATTAATGCTTGATGATTTTCATAGAGCCATGAATGCAATTTTAAAGGCAAATAATTTAGGATTTTTAGAAAACCTGACAGCTTGATTTTTAAAAAATTTGAGTTCATCAGAAAGTCCTCACTGTACTTTTTAATAGCTCAGAGAGTTTGAATCTATTTAAAATATTTATTGGAAATCATTTAGACCATGATTTATTTTTAGCAGTAAAGCTGTTTATCAAATATAGTGAAGACAAGGTGCCTGAATTGTGATTCAATAGTTTTTGAATGTAAGTGAATCAGGCTTTTAAAAAAAGAAAGAATGAGCCTTTTAAAAAACCTATTTAATTGATTTATTTGATAAAGTTGAGGCGATCTCTAATGACCTGTAACAAAAAGGATATACATATCTGGTTGCAACCCAAGCTAAGACAAATATCTCTAAAAACTGTTGAAAAATGATTTTCCCCTCTTTTTAAATAATACTTGAAAATGGTATCTCACCACGTTGAAAAAGAAATACGTATATACATGATCTATAAGATCTTCCAGTGGTGGAGCTGCAGTAATATCTGCCACCTGTAGTGCGCCTGCAGCGTGCATGTTGCTTGTCTGTTTATCAATGAAATGTCTGTGTATGTCTGTCTGTAATTTGCATTATGCCTGAAAGTCTCTATGCTCGTTAACCTTTTACAGGTGCCGCACCGTTCCAAGGAACTGCAGGTACTAAAAGAATGGGCAGTACTTATAAAGGCACAGCACACTTTGAGCTCCACCCTCTCCTCCTGCCTACCCTCAGGCAACGTTTTGGAGGCCACTCAGTGAGTTAGATATCCATGACCAAGCTAAGGAAGTAAAACAGAGGAGTAGCTAATGATTGAATGAAGGCCACGTATATCTCCCACATATTACCCATCATCTGACTAAAGAAAAATAAAAGATTTACTATAAAAAAAGAGATGGAGAGAGATTGAGTGAGATGGGTCAATCATTACTTTATCACATTATCAAAAGTTTTTCCTCAAGATGTGACTGGAAAAATGTTTTAGGACATATGCACATACTGTTAGTTTTCTTAAAAGATTCTCGGTAGTGTATGTGGTACGTGAAAATATACTACAGAGATTAACTAGATTAGAATGTTGATGAATACAGATTATAGGCTGATGGATCATAAAATTAATTACACTAAGGAAATACTGAACACTGGTTGGTTGATTCTCTGTGAAATCATAATAGAATTTTTATGTAATGCAGTCTTTAAATAAGATCAAGCATTCACCTATTCCACACTTGCAGAAATTCACAATTTGTGTACTTAGGGAGGGAACAAGTATACAGAAATAGCCTCAAAAAAGCAGGGCAATGTTTATATATATTATATATATGGCATAGAAGTTTTTTCAACATGATAACAGCTTTAATAGTAGAGAATTCTCTTCCAGAATGCTATGGCTTTGCTGTAAACATTCTTAACCTCGTGTGTGAAAGAAAAAGATTTTGATTCTTTCTAATCAGTGCTTCCAAAAAATCAATTTTCTTGTTTCAAATTAGTCACAAATTCTTTTTTTGAAATTTCTTTTACAAATGTGTTCCTTTATATACAATGCAAAGTTTTAAAAGAATTTGTCAGTCTACCATGGGTAAAGCCTTATTAAGTAGATATTAAATAGACTTGAGCAAACCACTTATAAAATCCAACAGCCTTATTAAAGCTGGCGAATGCTATTGTGATTATGAAAATCATTAATGCTCTTAAAAATAATGATGCCACTGATACTAGTCTTTACCACTGAAACTATTTTCAAGGGCTAAAAATGGGGCAAGTCATAATGTGAGCCCACTTCTTAATGGGTTCACAATCTGAATTACAATCTTGTTCAACCTCCTGTTTTGAAAATGCAAACTCTTTTATAAGTCACTTATGGAAATTGTTAAGCCCCATCTCCTTGTTTTCATAATGAGTGTAAAAAACTATCTAAAATTCTTTACATAGACAATGAAGAAAATCAGGGTTGGCTACAGTAAGGATAGAAGTCATCCTATTTTCCTTACTTTAAAAAAGCGATTTTATAAATGTAGGTGTGCATTGCTTTGTTCATCTCTTCATCTCTTTCTCACTCACACTGTTTCTTTCATTTCAGATGCCATGCTTTTCAAAAAGCTGTCTGTTTTAGAACGTTTCCTCTTCCTGGTAGCACTCAAGTCACCAATGAAATGTTGTGCCTTAAATTATAGCTCCTGAAATTTACCATTGGCTCATGTTAAAAGAAAACTGAGCTCTACTCCTCACCCTCAAGTCTTAATGTCAGTTCTTATTTTGCCAGTCTTCATTTTCATTTAAGGAGACAACTTGTCCACTGGATACTGTTAAAGATAATGTGAAAATCACAAACAGTTTATCTTATTCACAGTGCAGGGTTGTGAGGGGGGAAAGAGGACAGAGACTGTACAAGGGGAAAGAATTACGGTAGAACATCCTTGATAAAAGCATTGCTTAGTTAATCCTTAGTTCCATTTAGATCAGTGCTCATGTGACAGGAACTAATTTTTTAAAATTTTATTCAATCTTAAAATTTAAATTTCAGTAGCCACATTTGGCTAGTGGTTACCATATTGCACAGTGCAGATTTAGATACTCATGTTCTCATTTAATTTTACAAGACAAAGATTAAATGTTTTAGCCTTTGAAATAGACCCCAAAGAATAAAACCGGTCGTCATTCTTTTGAAGAGTCATTGTTCCTTTTGTTAATTTCAGATGACTTATCTTGGCTTCTGTGTTTTCAATCTCCTCCTTCACTGAATATAATTAAAATGTATCTTGCAAATTAGGATTATGTACATATATACATATGTGTGTGCATGTGTGTATATAATTAATATACATATAATTAATATGTATATTAATTATATATACATGTATATGCATATTGATTATATAATTTTTATTAGTGGAATTTCAATAAATACATATAAAAATTTATGGATATTAGCCATGAAGCTGGCCTTAACACTTTTCTGGTGTAATGATTAAGGTCATGGCTGTGGAGTCAAATAGACATGGGATCAAATTCTAGTTCTGTGACCATCTAAGTGACTTTGGGAAAATAACTAAGCTTCTCAAGTCCTCGTTTTCTTCAGTGGGAAGAGATGATAATGCTTCATACATTGTAGAATTGTGATGATTAATTGAGTTAGTGCTACAAAGCATGGACCATTGTGCATCTCTCACAGTGTTTATTCAGTAAATGTCACCATGTCAGCCAGTTATTCTTAGTGCTGTGTAAGGGGTCATGTGAGTACAGTGTGTCCTCAAAAGGAGCATTTTTTTTTCTTTAATTGAGCTAACAATGGATAATTCCCAACCCAGCTGAATATAAACAGTGCCAATGGGTTTTATCACTTTCTCCTCCACTGGCCACACAGGGGTATAGGGTGATCTTCCAAAGTGCCTCAGTATAAGAACAATCTTATATAGTCTGGAGAAAATGATACTATTTTCAAGTGTTTAAAGAATTGTCCCAAGGAAGGAACAATAACAAATTCAATGAGGCTTCTTGTTGAATGTCTAGCTTTTGCTTTTAATAGTAACACTATGGAGGCATGTGCCTATTATTGGCTTTCAGATGGGGCCAATTCCTTTACTATAGCCAGACTTAGGGCGTGATCCTTGTCATTTGAGAGGCCTTCAATCTGTGATATTATAAATGACAACATCAGCTGAAAGAGAAGGAGCTGACATTACCAACTGGGATGGAAAAAAATGACTAACACTAAATACATATTGTAAGTTCTTCATTCTTGGTCTCCCAGCTACTGTTATTAATGTCAATGAGCCAAAGAGGGCAGTTGTCCCACTCTTTTAGCAAACAATGCACAGACATCCAAATGCCACTTGGAACTTCCTAAAATGTTCCCTTCCTGTCACTTCAGCAGTAGGTAAAGATGGAGGAGCTGAGATGTGTGCCAGCTTATGCTTCTTCTGACCCTAGTTTCTGCATTTCCCATTAGGAGATCCTCCATGGATGGATACTGTGCTTGATAATTTTTCTGAAGTAAATCTAAGAAGCAGGGTGTGGGTGTTTTCCCTTTCCAAAGTGAGTCATGGTGCCCATGGGTCTAATGCATCTATAACCTAGACTGAATTAAAACATAGAGAGAAGCGACCATCAGCGTGGCAAAATATGGAGACGGATAATGGTGGTGAATAACATCCTTCATAAAGTGTAAGACTGTTAATTGTAGGGAAAGCCTGTTCCTCACATAAATATTAGACAGTTGTAAGAAAAATAGCACGCCCATGTTTGGGCATCAGCTATGCTGTGTTAGGTTTTGTTACAGCCTTACAGGAAAAGCAAATTAAAGCCAGAGCTGGGGGGGGGGGAGACATGTGGGAGGTTTTATTTTTATATTTTTTACAAGAAAGAAAATACTTTAAGAGATTTGAAGAACACCATCAATTTAAGGTTTTTGCAAAATAGTGATGATCCTTTAAAAAAAAAGTCTAAACTTGAAAGATTTAGTTCATTGTAAATTAAATAGAAGATTGGGATAGAATTAAACCAAAACCCCCTCCCCCAAAACAAAACAAACAAAACAGCTTCTGTGCCCACCAAATATTTAGAAAAGGGTATTTCTGTATTGGTATATGTTCACACTTCATAGCATCCTCTAAATGTGTAAGTCTGGAAACTAGAAAAGGAAAAAAATTACTATATTGGTAGCTATTTGGATAGAATGTATACATGGGTGGTGAAAAAGACTGCATTGCCCAGCTGAGATTTTCAGATATCAATGTAGTTACTTGAAATGCTTTTAGCAGCTCTATTTAGAAAAACAAGCATAATGGGGAAAAACTCTGCTACTGCTTACGTTGAAATAAAAACCCTCAGGATTATTGGTTCTCATAATTTACAATTATTTTTCTGAAAAATGTCTAATTAAACTGTCTATTTAAATCTTGTTAAGAATAAACTATACAGTTTATCTTTATATAGATTATCCCAAATCACAAGAAATTGAAAACCTGTAGAATTTAACCAGCCTTGGGAAAAGATGGTCTGAAGTACTTGTGTTTTCACCTGCAATGCTCTGGCTATTTCAGCTTCCTATCTTTGAGTAGACACTGTGACCCATGACAACTTTGTGGCAGCTGTGCTGTGATATGAATAAGCAGCTATTCTGAGTAGATATCAAGAAGCAAATTCATTTTATTGTGGTTTGTTTTGCACTAGAAAAATCTGATTCCTTGTTTTTAAGAGTAAAAGTAGACTAGGCAGAAAGAAATTCAAATTGGGAAAAATAGATGATAAAAAACAAATTTGTATGAGACTCAAAGATCAGACCTTCCAACATGCCTACCTACGTGCATGAAAGATATGTAAATATCATACATTTCTTCTTAGTTATTAGAAAAGAATTCATACGTTGAAATGGTCCTGTTAGCATTTACATTTTTGTGTTTATGTTTGGACCATTTGTGCAGTGTCTTGATCAAGTCAAAGTAGGCGCCCTTTGAAATGTATAAAGAAATCATTTTAATTAAAAACAGATACAATATTAATATAGTTTTTTAATCATATAGATATACTCAAAGCCACTGCCAAAATTAACTCCAGAATACTAAAATATATAGATTTAATATATTGATTTATATTGCCTAACAGCAGCTACTGGGCAGTTGTGACAATTGAGCAATTATTATGTGGCCAGTCCAAATTGAGATGTGCTATAAATATAACATACCTATCAGATTTAGAAGACTCAGTAAAAGTAAAAAGAATGTAAAATATCTCATTAATAATTCCATATTTATTATATATAGGTATGGTAATATCTTGGATATTTGGGGTTGAATAAAACACATTATTAGAATTAATGTCACTATTTTATTTTTCAAATACAGACACAAGCGCATTTTAAATTATGTTCATGGCTCTTACATGCTATTTGAATTATATATTTCTCTTGGCATTGATGTGGGCAGTGTTTATCTCTGAACACGAAAGAGAAGTTCTGTAATTTAAAGATAAACAATGAGGCAAGTGTATGTATGTATATGTTTATTTCTTATTTCTTATTGCCGCTTTAACTAACGTTACCACAAACTTAGTGGCTTAAAACAACACAGATTTATTATCTTACAGTTTTAGAGGTCAGAAGTCCAAAGTGGATCTCACTGGGCTAAAATCAAAGTATCAAGAAGGCTGCATTCCTTTCGGAGGCTCTAGGGCAGAATCTTTTTTCTTGCCTTTTCTATCTTCTAGAGGCTACCTTCCCGCATTCTTTTGCTGGTGACCCCATTCTTCCATCGTCAGTGCAATACAGGCAAATACTTCTAAGGCTGTCATCCCTCCAGTTCTCTCTCTGCCTCCCTCCTTCTCCTGTTTATAAGGACCCTATGATTAGGTCCATCTGGATAATCCAGGATAATCTCCCCATCTCAAGGTCAAGTGGTCTGCCACTTTCAGCATCCCCTTGCCATTAACCTAAAAGTATTTTCATAGGTTCCTGGGATCCAGATGTGGACATCTTTGGGCAACCATTCTTCTGTCTACCACAATGTGTATACATATACTTATATTTAGTCTAATAGATAAATATGTAAAATCCTCCTTCTTTCTTTCCTTCCTCTCCCTTCCTTCCTTCCTTCCTTTTCTTTCTTTCCATTTCACACCAAAAAAAAAAAATCCGTGTTTTTCTTCAGACTTTTTCCTTTGTCTTCCTTTTGGTACCATTTCTTGTCATTTTAAGTCTCATAAAATCTTCAGATAGTTTCATCTCACCGGAATACTCAGAGCTAAAGATCAGGACATGATGACGCAGAAAAAGTATGTTGTTCATTTTGGTGGTTCTAATTAGGGAGAAATCCCTCAGAATCTTTAATTGTTTCCTGTATTCCTCAGGTAGAGTAATAACTGACACAACAGCCATATCAGAAGGAAGGGAATGTGAATTCCAGCGGGTGAGCACGTTTTTTAGCATGGATGAAATGAGTAGAACATCCGTGAAAAAGAAGAGGCTTTGAAACAAAACCAAATAAAGGAAAGAGGCAAAGCACTTCTGTGCCTCTCTAAGAGACATTGTTAGTTTAGCACACCTGCTCAGACCTTTTGAGATTATCTTGGGACCTGCTTCTGTGAGTTGAAAAGTGGGTTCCTCAAGAAATTGTAGAAACACAGCAGCGACTTGGTAACATCTCTTCACCTAGTCAAATAACTGGAAAAATTCAATCTTGTTTTTAAAGTACAGTTGATTAGAGACAGTGTCACCATTGCTTGAATAATCCTGGGGGATAACAAAGCTTACTTACAAGATAATTGATGAGAGTAGTCCTTAAGAGTCCGAATTTGGCTGCTGCATTTTTGGCTACTGCATTTTTACACAAAATGATTCAGACTCTTCCAAAGGTAATGATCCATGGTTTTAAGTGAAACCCATCTTTTAAGATATTATACTCCCTGTTGCAATATTTAAATTGCTTTCTTCTTTTCAATAATGAAAATGATTTAACTAGACTTAGAAAAATGTTAATTCACCCTATCTATTGGACAAAGCTAAACAGGCTACTAATTGCCACAGAGGTATAACAATACAGTCAGTGAACTCTAAACATGGTGATTTAAACGTACGCTGGGTATTTCCTTCTTCTTTTTTCTTTTGTTTGCTTTGTTGTTGTTGTTGTTCATACCAGAGCAATTAAAATCAACTTTATTTCTGAAAGCTTTACGTTATTTCCATGCAGCTAATTTTTATGGGAAAATGTACCAGCTAAAGATAAACATGATAAAATTAAGTGCTTGAGGAAGACAAAATAAATTTATGTTATAATTCTGTAATTTGTAACATTGTCTTTTTTATTTTAGAACTAGTTATTTTTTAAAATTATATAAGTAATATTAGTAATAAGTTGTGATATGGAAAGAAAGGATTTTTGCTGTACATTTGGTCCATAATAATTTCAGTCTCAGTTTGGATGAAGCTTTTGTTAGGTTTAAAGTGCACTTAGTGTAGGAGATATGTTTTAATAGGTTTAGAGTTTAGGCTATGTCTATATTTAGAAAATACAAGTGTGAAGGGTAGTAAATATCAAATATTCATGATCAGGTAAAATCCTTACAAATGAGGCTGAAGACGGGCCAAATCCTGAGGCACTTATTAAGATGAAGTCTGTGTATATTTAAAGACAGTGACTTAAATTACACAAAAATAACTGTCTATTGATTTAGACATTTGTATCTCAGAGACACATGCCTACACAAGTTGTTTTTTCGAAAATCACACAGATAATGTTGAACTCTTTCCTCAGTTACAGCTCTGCATTAACAGAGCATGTTGGAGGTGATAATATATGCTGAATGATATATTTGTAATCAAGACATTTAAAAAGAATACTTAATCAAGGAAAGTCAGGAAGCCAAACAAGTTATCCGTTTCTTCTCATAATTATTATTGGGGGATGGGAGACACAAATAATCATAAAATATCTAAAGATATTTAAAATTTCTTTTTTAGTGGAGAATTAGGCACGCAAAATTAAACCCCAGAGGGTCCAAAAGCGATAATTAAATAGAATATAATGAACAATTCAATTGAACTATTACTAAGCCCAATAGGAAATCACCGTAGGGCATTACGAACTTTGCCAAGGGGAGCCTGGACATATTTCACACACACACACACAATGACCTTTGAAATAGACTTTGAAAGTTAAATAGAGATTAAGGTAATCACTTTATGTAAGGGAAACATCCTGGACAGACGGAGAGCATGGTAGATGAAAACTGTAAGGAGAAGGTGATTATCTTACTTTCTGGTCCGTGGCATACCATCGGAGAGATTCAAGAAATATTAATTGTTTAGATAATTTTATCAGATTTATGTTTTTGCTTATTAAAATTGTCCAGGATAGACAGGGGAGGGGGATAAGAAAGGTGACGATTGATGTTTTTTGTGGTGGTCTGGCCAAGATAGGAGGAGAACATGATGCAGTAGCTGTGGACAAAGGAGTGGAAGGATGCTCTAGACTAGTGCCTCACTAAATGTGGTCCTCGGATCACATGCACTGACATCACCTGACAACTTGCCAAAAATGCCAGTTGTCTGAGGCTCCATCCAAGACCTATTGAACCAAAACCTCTGATGTGGAGTCCAACAGCCTTTTTTTTTTAAGCTTAATTAAAGTATAATTGATATACCAAAACCGCACATTTTAATGTGTACATCTTAAGTTTTTTCGACATATGTATGATCACCACAACCAGGACAGTAAACATATTTATGACCTGCAGCCACCTGTGTTTTAACAAGTCCTCCAGGGAATCTGAGGCACACTAATATTTGAAGACAGCTGCCTAAAGATATAGTTCTGGAGTTGAAATAGAATTAGACTTGGAATAAGGACAATGGAGGAATCAGGAACAGCTAAAATTTATATTGTAGGCAACTAAGTAGAGAGTGGTATCATTCAATGAGATAGGATATATGAGAGGAGAGTTAGGTTAATCCAAAAAGGTACTTTTGAAAATATTTCATTGTCAAGGAAGCTGTCATTACCAAAAAAGTGTAGGTCTCTGTTCAAATGTCAGGAATTGGTTTTGATTAGACCAATCTTTGGTCTTCATTGAACCAGAAAGTATGTAGTTAATTTGTTTGTAGTTTTCTTTACAGAGAGGGAGGCTGGCTAGAGGCTGGAACACCATTAGAATGTGTGGTGTAGAGGAAAGTGCTCTGGACTTGGGAGTCAAAGGACCTGAACTATGGCTTTGACCTAGGACATCTATAACACTACTTGACTATGAACACTAGTTCTCTTATCTATGGAAAGTCACTCAACTTCCCAGAGCTCTAGGTTTTTATTTGTTTTTGTTTTTTGTTTTTTCTATTTCATTTTTTCCCACCAGGAAACATTACCTGTATTTCATAACTATTGTGAAAAAATAATGTGTGAAAAACGTAACACAGCATAAATGGCAGATTCCTTTCTTCCTTCTCAGTTGCTTACTGCTTATACACCGTTTCTTTTGCAATACTCAAAATTTGACTGAGAATTAGCAAATTAAGGGGGATGAAGATGGAAGAGAGAGAAAAATACTTCTCAGGATATTCTCAAACATGCTGACGACCAAACAGTTACCTGGAAATTTATTTGAACAGTGCATCCCTAATATAGCCTCACATAGTTTCCTAGAGAAAATTCTTGAGTAACACATCTGAAAATATTTGCCAAGGCATTGCAGAAAAAAAATGGCTACGGTTCCTCTGGAGAGACATGGGACCAAAAGATATATTACATTTTAAATATAAAATAGCAAGGCATTGTAATGTTTTGCTATCAGCTACACCAATTAATGCAGATGATGCTAATTAAAAGCAAATTTAGAGAGTGATTAGGTTCTTTCACCATTGTTAAGGAGAATTGATTCTTCTATAGATCTAATATGTTAAAGTGAGAAGTTAATGATATATTGATGTATTTTAAAGCACCTAATTTAGATTATAATTCTGAGGAAAACATTTGTGTTAATACTGAATATTAAATGACAAACGTTTTCTCCTGGAAAAGAAATGGCACCATTTGTGTAACCCTAGAGCAAGGCACATGTTGATGTTTCAAATAAATTATTGTGTATGGCTGTATAATCTCAATTTTGGTCTTATAAAACTTATAATACAAGAATTCTATTGCACATGTGCTCATTTATATGGCAGTATACAGCTGTGTGTGGCATAATAACTTTATTGAACAAAATTACGTGCTGTAGAACTTGCTGCAAAAATTTCTTTGTCCCATCTGGACTAGCTTTGCAATTGAGAAGGCTGAAGTGGGCAAAGATTTTTACAGAATTACAGAAAACAGCAGTAGCTTTCTGCTGTCAATTTTAACATTTAGAAAATAATGTCAGTAGGTGTTCAAGCTAGAAGGGTGTCTTTGTCAGACTCAAAAGGGGTTTTCAATTTGGAACAAAGGCACTCTCACTATGTGAAGGCCCTTATATCAAGATAGACATCTGGTTCATATCTGAATGTATTGGCCTTCACTTTCTATGTTCCTAAAATCTTATATCATAGACACAACAAACCAGCTGATTCTTATATTTCTCCAACAGAGGCAGTTAAAATAACTATGATCCTGGAAAATTATTTTCTGATGGATTAAATTTGCCTAACATTATATAAAACTTAGTTATGCTATCTGTATTTTATGGGGAAAAGAGGAAAAGATTAAAATAAGTATGAGGTAGATTAAATGGCAGGACGTAGCATTCATTGCTTTTACTAATATCTTCCATCTTCCTTTCCCTCTCCTTCTCCTTACCTCCCTTCCTTTCTTTCTCCCAGACAAAATATGTGACAAAAAGAAAAAAAAAAAAGGGGAAAGAAAAGGAAAGAAAAAGAAAGAGCACAAGGCCCATCTATATAAAATCTAGTTAAACCGAGGTTAGAAAAAGAAAATAGTGTGGTCCAAAAAGGTAGTTCTTATATCTAGTAAAATGGTAACAAAACGGAGGTGCTATTATCATTGTCTTTACTGTTAGCTAATCTTTACACTGTGATGGTATGTTTTATGTATTTGAAAATCTATGCATGCACCATATACACACTTTCATAAAGATGGGGAAATTTCAGAAAATACATTAATTAGATGGTGAAACTAGGGCTGTGAGTGCTAGTAGCGTGGACAAAAGTATGTTGATGATAAAAACGTGTATCTAGTAATTACTTAAATCCAACATAAATTATTATTTTCAAAGATTATAGTACAAAATAAGTGGGCTAGTTATTAAATCACCTGTAACAAAAGCCTGTGGGTAAAAACAAAAGAGTCCATGAAATGTCACACAACCTGACTCCTCTGTTCTCATTTAAAAATATAAAACCAGGCAAAATCAGGTAATATATTTTCTTTCAAAAAACAAAAATACCAAGACAAATATTGCATATTTGTACATGTGAGTTTGAAATTTTCATATGAATATATTATTAGTTTAAATATTAATTTGTTTCATAATACATTACACATATGCTTATAGATACATAATGAATAAGATTAACAGAACATGTTTTATATATGTGTGTATATATATTATTTATAATGAGTGTACAAATATACTCGCATGAGGCGTGCTGTTACTGAGTCAGACCTCAAAGTTTGTTAACGATGTGATCTTTTTATGTATATAGTTACATGTATGATGTGTTTGATGATCATCGTATGTATATATTTTCTCAAATCTGTAGGGAAACATAAACTTCTTTTCAAACACGGTTCATACATACATTTACCAGCATGGGTTTACATTTTGAAAGGAAGTTAAAAAGCATGCCTACTAACACAGCCTTTAAAATCTTGAGGTGAAGGGTGAGTGAGCTAAAATCTGATTATAGAGAAGCTGTTTGGAACAGTACCTTTGTTGTTATTTTTGTTGTTGGAAATAGTTAGATAAATGAGGGGAAAATCCAGTAATCTGTTCATATTTGATATTGGGAACAGAAATATTTACCCCTACCTCTATGATTAACACAATAATTATTTTCTTAACAAGTATAATATTGAGTCCAATTAACCAACTGTATGCAACAACAAAACAACAAAAGCATCATTTGGACTGTACTACTTAAACTAATTATGAATTCCTGAAAAAAACAATCAAGGATGCTGAGCCAATACGATACAACATAGCTTCTTCTAATATGCAGAGCAAGCTGCTTTGCTTTTATAAACAATCATAGCAAACAATCCCTCCTCCACCTCTACAACTTCTGTTCATCTGGCTTTTTTCACCTAACAGAGCATCACCAACATGCTTATAAAGGCACACACTTGAAAAATAATCTTTATTTAACCTATATGGGCAAGGAGAACAGGCATGATTCGAGTCAAAATTTAACTCTAGGGGTATATTAGTCTCTCCAGAGAATAAAATGATAAGTCTTCAGACACCATGTGCATCTTACCCCAGTACATGTTCACACAGTTCCAAATCAGACGATTGCGCTTTGAAGCAACGTGCACTATGTAACACTGTTAATAGCCCAACAGTTTCACTGCACCACTGAAAGTGCTCTGATATTTAATATAGACTGTTCTGTTTAAAGTAAATTGACATAAATAAGCTTGCTAGAGTTTTAGGCTCTACATAGATGGGGCTTGAGCATAGAGGCCAGCCTTTTTGCAGTGATGCTAATAAAACTAGTTCTGATCCATAATTTGAACAGGAATAGAGATATAATCCAAGAAAAGTAAAAAATATACTATAAGCCAATAACAAAATGTCACTAAAGTAGAATGTTTCTTTAAATAAAACTATGCTTTACTGATTAATGCAAATTTTGCTGCAGTTTTGGCATGAAATAATTATTCTTTGAGGTATTCCCAGCTCAACTTAACAGAAAAATCGAGAGAATGATGTGTGTGTCTGTTATATTGATTCTGTCTATAGTTATAGCCCCAAATATTTTGACATGCGCATTCCTGTAATATCTGAAGCTCTGCTCCGTTTATAATCATAATTCTCCTGCTGAGAGCACGGCTTGTGCTGATGCCAGCCTGTGCCTCCTCCTTGAGGTCAGAAGAAAAGTAATTTCTATATTTTAATTAGCCTAAACTTTAGCTCTGAGTCAATGACTTTATCTTAAATCATAACACTTCCATAGATAAATGCATCCCTTTAAGAAAAATTGCTGTTTTCACATTATTCATTCACGTGCAGCTCTTTGAAAAGACACAGTTGGTTTGGAAAAAATAAATCATGCTTGTTTAAAATGTCTTTTAAAATGGTTACCAAGTGTTTACATGTTTTAAGCCTCTTGATCACTTCCCAACCTCCCTGCCAGAAGCACACTTTCATTTAAACGTATTTATTTTAGTTTCTTTCTTCTCTGCAGACTTTCCAACTGAAAGATTTTACATAAAGGACAATGAATGTGTACAAGTGAATCTTAAGTAGTAGTAGTAGTATCTTACTCACCAAGAAATTTTTTCTGTCAGAGCTTCCAGACTGTAAACATTGCACCACAAAAAAATGCTAAAAAATTTTTTTCTTTAGAAATTGCAACTGTCTGCTATTGGTTCTAACCTTCATTTTGTCATTGCTCATGAAACAGATTAAACAGGTTCTTCACTTTAAGTAACATTAAATGAAATAGGTTTTCTTTCCTTTTGCACAGATCCAGCACCAGCCTATTGGGTTGTATAGGCAAAATAAAGCCATTTTCCTCAAACTTGCTTGAATCCCAGAAGGGTGAATACAAATCTTGCTAAGGTGTTGGAGGAGATGAACTTGGTTTTTGGCCTTAGAGATTTACTCCACAGCTATTGGGACCACATTTCCCATTACCTAGTGGTTGGGGAAAATCTTTCCCATTTATCAAAAACTGGCATATTAGAGGGACATTTAATTTCACTCTATATGTAATTGATAGTTATAACCTATATGCTGCATTATACTAAGTTATGTAGGGGAGAGAGAGGGAGAGACAGAGGCAGAGGGAGAGGGAGAATGAGAGAAAGAAAGAAATACGGGACAGAGACCTGGCCTTAAAAATTATTGCAGGAAGAATCTATACATGCATGCTATAACTAATTCCCAATGCAAGGCAGAATATCCTTTATTTACTAGACCATGAAATACAGGCAGTACTAAAATAAGGAATGAGACTGATTCATAAGAATAATAAAAGTAATAATAATATCCAATATTTATTGAACACTTACTATATACTAAGCACTGTATACTTTCTCTTCTCTCAATATTTTCAGTAATCTTAAGAAGTCACAACTATATTACTCCCATTTTAAAGATGAAAAAACAGAGTGATTAATTAATTTGCTAACATCACACAGGTAAATGGCTTGGAAAAACACTAAAAACCAGATATCTATTTTCAGAGCACATAGGATGACAATGTAAGGAGGGGTCAAAGTGAAGTGCAAAAAAGCAAAACAAAACAAACATCCCCAAAATCTTCATTGGTGACTTCACTGTATGAAATAGTATTTCTGTGAAAATTGGGCAAGTCAAATTTCCGAGTTTAACTTTTTCTTTCAAAAGTATGCAATTAATCACATTTGGCCTACAGCTTGTAGGGTTTCTTGAATTTCAAATGGTTTATCTTGTAAAAGAACCTGGTAAAATTGTTCTGCAGATGTTAAGTGTTTTTTTTTTTTTTAATCTGTTATTGAAGTTTCCTTTTCCTTTTTTTTCTTCAATGAGGAACTAAGTGTTGCTTGAAGTATTTTTAACAGGAAGTTTGGGGAAGCTGGGAGCCACGCTGCTTTGCATTTATTTGCTATGAGCCTCTCCCTAGTCACAGAGTTTAACTCTGAAAGTGATGTGGAAAGAAGGAAATGCACATGAATGGGGCTGCCATGGGCAGAGCCACCTCTGCTGGGAAGTGATAGCTGTTTGCACGCGAGGAAGCTTCCTTCACTACTTCATCACCGGCCTTTCTTCACAAAGGGATCAGTTTTGAAATGGAAAAACCAAGCTCAAAACAGGTTCCATATGTGAAAAAGTTAAATTAGGGAAGCAATGATTTACAAGGACTTTCTCCCTAGTAACATATTCTGTTAGGTTATCAGCATAATATGATTTCAGTGATGCAAGATTTTCCTCACTGTGTTAACATAATTTTGTTGAAAATCAGATGACAGACTCTAACCATTTTACAAGCAGAAGCAGAAACAGGCCCAACATGTATGTTTTTATAAAATAAAACATGCAAACATCAGGCCCTATAGCTGCCCTGTCCGACGTAGTAACCACTAGAGCATATGTGACTATTATTTTTAAATTAATTAAAATTTAAAATTCAGTCCCTTAGTCACACTAGCCATTATTTTATAGCACACTTTATTACTCCAGAAAGTCTTATTGATGGTACTAGTGTAGAGTTGTGGTTAACAGGTCAAGCTGGACTCTAACTTCCTGTGATTCAGGCCAGCTTCATTTAGTAGCAGTGTGACCTTGGTCGACTTCTTGTTGAGCTTCCTTCTTCATCTACAAGAATGGGGATGGTAATCACATCTATCTCATATAGTTGTCATGAGTACTAAATGAGATAATACATGTAAAAATATTTAGATCAGTATCTGGCACAAAGGGCTTAATAAATGCTGGCTTTTATTATTAGGGGCTAGGTGTGTTTTTAGAGTCATTAGATTAAATATCATTCATTGGTTAGAAAAGGATCAGTTGTACATTTCAGGATTAAAATCCAATATGCTAATAGGCTCCTATAAAGTTTAAAAGTAACACATTTCACTTACATATATTCATATATTTTTTGCCCATTTTCGGAAAGGGTTTGAGGCTATTAAAAAATTTTTTAAAGGACAAATACAACAGAACTGAAAACAATTAACCTAATTTTAGAAAGACAAAACCAAAATCGATGATGAGGGTGGGGATTTATAGAAGACCGTGGTTAAAGGAAGCTATTGCTATTGAACAACAGTAAATATTAGCTGAGGCTCCAAAGGGAGACATATAATTTAGGCACAGTCTTAGGTTAATTTTTTAAATTTACATTAAATCCAAATAGATGTAAGAAAAGTTTCAGAGTTACATTTATGAACAGTGTGAATCTAACTCAATCTTATACAATTGGTAGAAAATGTCCTATTGCATACAGCTATTCTGATAGCCATCTATAGTTCATAGATCTTTTTTAAAAGGAAGATATAATCAATAGGCCCTACTAATCATCTAGGGGAAAGTCACCAGGAAATTAGTTAAGAAAATGTGAAATACCAGTTTAGAGGTTGGATACTGGTATAGCACAGAGTCACTGCAAAGAAAGTAGTCGACTTCTTAGACCAAATCTCTCTCCTACGTTACAAGCTGAATAAGTTGGAAAACTGCTTACTCCCTCTGTGTCTCATTCTCCCATCTGTAAGATGGAGATAATAATTGTAACACTCTCACGGGCTTTTGTAAAAAATAAAAGTGTTGGTGCTTATAAAGTAGACCGCCTGACACTTAGTGCACATACAGTACAAGCAGTATTTGATGTTAGCCAACAACATGGAATGGCTGACTGTGATTTTGGAGAATTCTCCTAATTCCTCTCTTCTTTCATTTACCTCCTGGAAATCTGGTCCAGAAGCAGGCTTGTCAGTTGTCTGTATTGCAAAGATGATCACAGTATAAATAAAATAATACATTTTAAAATTTGAGTATAAAATATAAGAACTTTAGTTTTAATTTTTGTATTTTCCTACAAATGCTACTCAGTATTTTCATAAGCTCTGATGCAGTTTCTAGAGGGTATAGTTTTCTGTTCTTTTTGCTGTTATCGTTCTGTTCCTTTTTTTTTTTTTTTTTTTTATTTGGGCACTCTCTGGGGTAATTGTCTAAAGAGTTTTTCAACTTTAGGGGAAAAAAAGAGCCAGAATATATGCTAATGGAAATTACTTAGAGAAACCTGAGTAAATCTAGTAATTGCGTGCCATCTGTGGTAAGGAAATTAAATAGTGCACTTAACGTGATTCAATAATTAAATATGTATTTATTAAATCATTTGTAATAGCTTTAGTATATGACCTCAGGTCTCAAAGGCAACCACATAGTGATTACCCTTGAAGCTTCATCTAAAAGTGAATTACACAATCAGCTTTCCTTTCTTTTATTGCCTGGACATGCTTTACCTTGAAACCTCATTGTGAAAGAAATTTTCTGTTACAACTCTTGCAACAGGACTTCATCACTGCAGTACAACATGGGGTGGGAGTTGTTGGGGGTGGGGGAGAGGCAGAATGTCATGAAAAGTTGACAATAAACAGAAACAGTCAGAAAATTACCTGTGGGAGATGGCAGATGATCAGAGATTTTGAGACAGAAGGCAGGCACTCTGCACAGCAGCTGAAGAGGAGAAAAGGTGCATTAGTCAAATGAATTATGAAAAAAAAATCAAATTCCAGAGAGGTGCTAACATTTTCTTTGTATTATTAGTTTTTTCCAGATTTTGCGATATATTCTTTAGTTGCATCTTTCCTTTCCTGCCAATGTATTACTTAGGGGAAAAAATGAATTTTAGCATTTGGAGAAGAATATAGAACTCAAGTGATCAACTTAGGGAATAACATGTTTCATAAACAGACTGATTTTAACTTGATGAACTTGAATGATTTACTTTTACAAGTCAAATTTCACAGATCATGTCCAAATTTGTTTTATAAATCCATGAATTAACACTCAGGATGCATTTTCTTACTTCTCAAGCTAGATTTCCTGGGCAATATGGTGAAAATAAAAGTACTACAAAATTTTTAAATGCATGTTCGTGTTCCTCTTCCTGATTTTCTCTTGCTAATTTACAGGGTTTCCTGTTAAGGAATAACAGCTGTAAAATATCCTTTGAAGCTCCAATTTAACCTCTTTATCCTATTTCCTGAAACCAAATGGATGTTTTATGATTCTAACTCCTACTCCCACAGATTGCCATGCTATTTTGTCCATCTTTCTCTTTATTTTCTACAGTTCAGTGAAGTTTATATTAAGGGAAATCCTTTCAAAAAAGTAATTTTGAGGAAAAAGTTTCCCTTAAGTGAGCATAGTTCTTATTTCTGCTATTTCCAACTTCAGCTCTTAACTTCTTTCCACTGTATTCTCAAATTCTCAGAGTTATGTAATTTTAGATAAGTCCCTTGTCCGTTACTTACCATAGCCACACTTTACATTCCATCAAATAATGTACCAAATCATTTTGCACCTATGACACAGTTCAATCTGGGTGCTAAAATAATCAAAATAAAGAGAGATTTTGGAAAATCAGTGACGTGTAAGTGGGAGGCATTGAAAATGAATCCACTTTTCTATAACATTGGTTCTGTGTAATTAAAATAGAGAATAATATTGACATTGAAATATTGTGTAATGTCTAATATCTTCTAGATTTAAAGCGGCAGATTAGCTTTACTCAAGTAATCAATTGTCAAACATCACTTTAGCAGGATAACATTTCTTTTAGTCCATGTGTTCCACCTGCTTCCACATTTTGGCATTGGAAAACCTCTCTCCAATTAGTGGAAATAGTGAAGCAGCTGTTTGCAATGTCAGTAGAGAAATATTTTTATTTTTGTTGAAAGCAACTAACTGGTTTATATGAAAACTGAAGGTGCACACACATACATGCACACAAAGACACATTGTATATTTTTTGTTCATATTTAAAAAACCCATAGTTTCTGCACAAAAACCTGCCAGGAGTTACAGCTGGAACCAATAGGAATGTGGTGGAAAGTTATGGCAACTTCTAATTGAGCAAAATTGCAATCACTAAATTGGATATATTCTGAGAATTAGAGATTTGACATTAATTGTTGATTAATTGTATCGTTATCAGAAAGTGTTTTCCTAAGTCTATATATATTCACCATCTCTATCCCCGGTCTATACAGCAATTATGTACTGGGATATTTTCAGAAAATTAATTTTGGACTGATTTTGCTAATAATTAACCATAAGGATTTTCTCTATGCTGAAACAAGCTCCATCTTTGGTTTTGCCTGAAGTATATAAAGACGGAACTGAATAGTTGATATTCATTGACTGCTGAGGTAAAGATGAATTTTCTAATAAAACTCCAGAGAGCAATTCTTAGGAGGTGGAACTTTTTTTGGTTGACATAGGGCCAAAGATGAATGTTTGGGGGAGCTTACATAAAACTAGCTTTGCCACTTTTGAATTATGTGCTAGAAGGGAAGGGGAAAATGTGTTCCCTACTAGGCCATAAGATTCCAACAGTTTCTCTTGCTTGCAAAATTCAAAAATGCCTTGTGGTATAAAACTCCAACTCAGAATATTGTCCTCCTCATTGTATTGAGGAAAATGCATTGAGAGCAAAAGCAATCCACATTCACATTTATAAGGCCGAGAGGGTTTTGAAATTCATGCCTGAATGAGCATCATATAAGCATTTTTCTGGCTTCTCAAACCAACCTTTCTACAGCTGGACTGTATTAAGAATTAGAAACTTAAGGGAAATCAGAGGTTTAAATGTAAAGAACGTATTTGTGCAAACGCTCTTTTGTCTAGTCCTAATGGGGTTTTTAATTTGTTTGCTTCATTTGTGCTTTTTGTAAATCTTTACCTTTTTCTTCTTTATTTTTTTAAAGTTAAAATAGGTAATGTAAAGCATCATTTCACTTAATGATCACAGCAGGCCCAAATAAATCGGAAAATGTCAGGTTAGATGAGGAACATTAGTAAGAATCAACTTTAGCTTGATCTGATTATGCTACTGTTTGACACTATGAGTTAGAAATCAAAAGTACATTTTTAGAAGCACTCTAACTCAGAGCTTGTGCTTTTATATTAAAAATATATTTGTATTTCACCTAGTGTAAAAGCAGTATTCTTAAGCATTCTGAGAGAACATTTAGCCATATAGTAAATTTTCTAGTTTTCAACTCTTGTCACATGCTTTAAACAGATGTAATAGTTTCAACAAAAAAAAAATCTAGACAAATGTTTAATCAGCCTTGCACATACGGGGCATACAGGAAGTCATAAGGAAAACTGGCAAAAGGAATTTGAGCCTTATTTTTCTTATCTGAGTTTAAATAAGGAAAAAGATTAGGATGATAATTCCAACCTTTAGAGCAGTTTGGAAACAAGCATATTATATGGACATGATAGATAATAAATGCCAATCTCCTTCTCTTCCTCTGATAAATATATTGAAATATATATTTTTCCTCCAAATAGCTGACTTCTTACCTCTCCCGGATCTACACAGAAAATCAAGCCCATTATCATTTCGTGGATTCTTACATCATATCTCTCTTTTAATCATTGTGGTCAAAATAAGTCAAGGTAAATAGCAGACAGTAGGTTCCATGGGCAAGGGCAACCATAAGGTCACAGTTTTGTAGCAGAGGTGGAATGTATTGATAGGTTATTCATCAAAGAAATCAAATAGGAAGGAAAAAATGCATTAAGCCATTTCATAAGAAGGTATTAAAGAACTGTGCCGCTATAAGAAAGTGTATCAAATTGCTTTTTTATTCAGTATGTCAATTGAAATATGGACGCTATGCTTGGAACTTGGTCTGTTTGTAAAATTCAGCAGGGATCTTTATTCCTGGTATTTGGCTCCTTTCCAAGCCTTTTAAGTGTCTGGTAAAGTATCTTGAATTGCAAGCTAATAAATGATACTTTTAATAGAGTTCTAGGCTTTGGGACCATTTCTTTTCCTGTTTCTCTTCTTCTTTCCATCTTTCCTCTCCTCCACACATTTAAGACACTTTCTAATATTTGCGTACATTTGATTTATTTTTTATTGATGTATGATTGACATAAAATATCACATTAGTTTCAAGTGTACAACTTAATGATCCCACAATCAAACATGTTATATAGAAGGATCTCCACAAGTCCAGGAACCATCTGTCACCATATAAAACTATCAGTATTATTGACTGAATTCCTTATGCTGTTATTACATCCTTGTGACATGTTCATTGTATAACTGGTACTTTATACCTCTTAATCCCCTTCACCAATTTCGCTCGGCCCTCTACTCCCCTCCCCGCTGGCAACGACCAGTTTGCTCTCTGTACCTATAAGTCCGTTCCTGTTTTACTTTGTTTTGTATTTTAAAGTCCACATATAAGTGAGATCTGTATACATTTTACATCAGAAACTGACTGAGGTGGGAATCATGATGTAGTAACCATGAGGACTAGAGGTGTAAATGGATTATTTGAATTTTGTAAAAAAGTGAATAATCAGGTACAATTTAGTCAATTCCGAACTTTATAATAGTTAGCTATCAAATAAGAACCATGTTTCAAAACTATAAACATTGTTTATTTACTTATAATGATTGAGAATATATTTGTCAAAGAAATTTACAAATCACATGTGCAAAATGGAATAAAAAGTTTTTGAAGACATTATCCCTAGTATATAATGATTTCTTAAGGGCTACTTTTCCAATGATAGTCATTTAAGTTAATACAAAGCAAGTATTATTTTTATTTTAACATTCTTGTTTTTTATTCAAATATTTTAACTATATAAAAATTTACCAAAAAAACCCCTATAATCTATTCAGGCATCAAGAGAATTAGCAAAATTTCAGTCATCACTAGACCATCTTATTGGAAACAATAGTTATAGTTAGAATCTCAAAGTTTTCATTTGAAGTTCTGGTAAGTGGATTAAAAACTGGAAAACATAGTCTCTAGTCAGAGAAACTTTGTTTTGTGATATATATGTGTGTGTGTGTATGCATATATATTTATCTCCATGCCATGCTCTTTCTCTGGGAAAGGGGACTGGCCATCATACACATAGAGAGCCATTATGATTTATTTGCCACATAAATTCCATTTGTTTACTATATGGTTTATAGTCACCAGTGGTATATGATAAGGGAAAGTCTTGTCTTGGAGAAAAGGATTAAGTAATTCTAGAATTTAATGATCTACATGTAGAATAAATAAGATTTTTTGTAATCTTCTTGTCACATAGAATTGCATGCTGTACACTGGCATCCATTCCTCTTGTAAGTAGAACAATTTTTTTTCTGAAGATTTCTGGTTAGGCTGCAATTTGCAAGTAATTATCTCAGGACTTTCGGCTAATACTTGTAAAGGGGTAATAAATAAAACCTTATAAAGACTTTTGAAAAAATGATATTTTTAATTATGATTTAGGTGATAGTTTGTTTTCACTGCTAAAGTACATAATACAGTGTAAATTTGTTTAAAATTTTAATTTACAAGAAGTGTGCATTGTGATGGAAAAGAGGAAGTGGCCTATTTAAATTTTACAGCAAAAATCTAGCCAGAGGGGGAAAAAGAGGAAATCAAAACATAATTATAAAAATGTTTGAAATGCTGCTATTAGAGTGTAAAATACATATAGATATACTTAACTTTAGAATCATAAAAAGTGAGACATTTAATAATGTTATATACTGGACTCTTATTCAGAAAATTACCTGAAATTACTTCTGTACAGCTTCCCAAAAAAGGTTTGTAGCAATGTATTTTAGAATTATTTGTTTCTACAGCTAATCTATTATAAGCAGTTTCTGTTACACCTGGTGAGGTTTTAGATGGGGAAAAAAAAGGAAAAAAAAAGAATACACATAAGACAAAAGAAGAGAAGACAAAAGCAGAGAAATAAAGGGGGGGGGAGGAGTTGAGATGACTGATGGGAAAAGAGGGGAAAGGAAAATATCATAGCACATAAGCTAGTTGAAGAATCACACATTTCTTTTGCAGTTCTACATTAATTTATTTTAACAAAAATTGTTTTGGCCAAAATATTAAATAAGAATACATTTTTTTCTGTCACTTCCTAACGACTCGTAGACCATAAAACTTGAGCTGTATAATGAATTCCTTTAAAAGGTAGTAATACACTTTCCTTCAATAATATCAAAGGAAAATTACCTGTTAGACAAGATTGGGATATTATTTAGTTTGCAGGTAAATGTCACTTTAAAGAAGCCTCTGTGTCTGCCTATTCACTTTCTATATTGTCACACTAATTTCCTGCACAGGACTTATCACTACCTAAGTACCTGTTTATTTATTTGTTTCTTGTGTGAGTCCTACTACAGAATGGAAGCTAATGAGAGGAGAGAGATTATCTTGCATGGCCTGTGGAAGATAATCAATATTTATGGAATGAATGAATAAAATAAATAAATGTATATTTTAAAATTTGACCAAGTGCCTTGTCAATGAAGATGTATTTTGCTATGGCACTGTATCTATACGTGAATATACACCGATGGTTGAACTCTCCAGATGTGCAATAAGAAATTCTTTTAGGTTTCACATCTATTCTTTTCTGTCATGGCAGCAGCTCCATTTCATGCGCTGCCTTTTTCTTTCAGAAAACCAGAGCACATGAACTCAGTAAACTACCAGTGGCTTTATTGTGCACACTATTACAATTGGCTATTATGGTTTCAAAAGTCAGCACTCTATGATGTAATGCCAAGTCCATGACAATTGTATAATACAACCTTACGAAAGTGTACTGTGAATACCCAGGTAGTTATTTCCAGTGTGTTTTATATATCATTGACACAAGTGATATGTCTATCAAATGGAAAAAAGTAACACAAACCATGGAATATCTTGTCTCTATCAGTTAAGAATTGCCTTGCAAATATGTATATGATGATATGTTTTTCAAGCATGATATGGAAAATCCTTGTGCCTCCATTAATTCCACCCCTTCCATTCATTCGTCTAAAGTCTCACACTGCCCAAAATCTAACTCTCAACTCACACATAAGCCTTTTTTCATGCCTGCATTATATCATTTAATGCATTCTCTTCTAGTAGAGTAAAACTATTAGTATGTGCGTCTTTAATAAAACTAGTCCCCCATCCTATATTATAAATCCTTAAAGGTAGTGACAGTATCTGTTTTATCTTTACCCTTCTCAGCCTGCCTAGCATAATGCCTCATCTATAGGAGAATCTTTAGAAATAGTTAATTGAATGATAGATCACATGTGTAAGAACAGACTTCAGTTAATACATAAAATGTCAAAATCTAACTTAAATTTGTTTTAGAATCAAATCTATTAATTATGTTCATATATGCATTCGTTAATTTTCACAGATGAATTTTTCAATGTCGTTATGGTTGCCAAGCTACATAGCTTCTGGCAACAGAAAGGATGAGCCTGGAACGGTGCGTGTAATATAATCCATTATATTTTATGCAATTAAACTGTTCAAGGCCAGCATTCACCTGCCAAGTGTAATGAATTGGTTTCTAAATGTCCAAGAATATTAAAGTAACACCTATTAAAGGCTGATGTTCAGGTTATTTTTACAGTGTCTAGTTAATGTGCAAAACATGTTTAAATTCCCAAATGACCCAATGAGAACATATACCTTTGTGTATCTGTAATTGGTAATGCAATATCTACACATTCACAAATATTAGATTACAAGGGTGATATGGGTCTTTAAAACCACTTTAAGGAGAAAGTGCTTTGAGTAAGAAACAGCTTTGAAACATTCTTTGAGTTTTTTTGTTTTTTTTTTTAAATAATTCTTTCTGAAAGTTGACTCCTGGTATTTTTACAAGAATATGATTTACTATAGGAGCTTGCAAAGCAAGTAACTGAAAAGACAGATTTTGCTGACAAAACACCATTCTTGGTTTTATTAGTCAGGAGAGGAGAAAGGGTCATCATGTAAACCTATGGCTCAGCTATGGGCTGTGCATTGAACAACCCCAGGGGCACCATGTCCATAAACTACAGCAGGAATAGTGCCACTGGATCCATGCAGTGAGTGGCTTTGGTAGGGGAAGTGGGCAGCTATCGTGAATAGTGTTAGAGTGAGATGTGGAGGGTTTGTGGAGGAAATTTTTATTTTGTGGTCTGTTTGTATAAAATGAAATTTTATCAAGTTGAAATCTATATGTAAAATCATTTAGTTGAAGAAAGTCTCACATGAATTATTCCAATACAGTTTCTAAAGGCAATAGTTGAGTACAAGTGTTGTTTTGTCACGTGTGGGTGGAGGCGTGCGTGTGTGTGTGTGTGTGTGTATTTGTGTTTGTGTGTGTATGTTTTATACTCCTTTTGTTTACAATATTGAAGCCTTGTAGACAGTGTATGGCTAATGGTTTTACTTAACTACTGTGAGAGTTCACCTAGATAAAAGTGTTTAGAAATGTGGACATGTGGTGTGAGAGAGCAGGCCTAGTTGCTGAACAGACTATAAAAGCTATCCAAGAAGGAGTTATTGGGTACCTTCTCCTTCTGAGTGTAGTCTGGATCCTGTTATTTTCCAAAATTCAAATTTTAGTTCTATCTTTTGGATTATATTTGACATGAAAGATAATATATATGACTAACGAAAAATTGAGTTAAGTGATAGCTATTTTTTAAATGACTTAAATGCATTCTGTCTGTAGAATTATAAGGGCTATAATTGAAGCTCAGTGGGGGCGAGGACTTTGTTAGCTGTGCTCATTCATATATAGCAGGTCCCATATATATGAGAACATATTAACAGTTCCTAGCACGTACTACATAACAGGCACTCAGATTCACTTATTAATTGAATGAAGATACGAGAAATTAAGTAGGTCATCTTTGCTATTCTGAAACTTATGGTATAAAGATTCATTTAACATATGTATATTATATACACACACATATGTGTACATATGTATATACATATATGTACATACATACATAGGTAGATAAACAGATGGACAGACTCAATTAAAAATGGTGAAGGATGTCTATGTAATGCGTCTCAGCAGACACCCTGCATACATACATACACACACACACGTAAAGTTTATATAAATGTATTCATTAAAATTCACTACTACACACACACAGCATCACCACCACCACCACTACCACCATCAAACAACAAGTTATACAGTTAAAGCTGTGCAGTCTATTTGAGTAGTTACTGTAGTGAAAACAATATAGAGAGGAGAAAACTATAATAGTGCTTAGCTGAAAGTGGGAACAAAGAAGAAACTCTTGTAGAGTTGAGGATGCTTTGATTCCATCCTTGAATATAGGTACAATGTTGAACAATATAAAAGACTTTCAATGATGGCAGTACAAAGTGTAATTACTAACACAAAAGGCTTTTTATTTCTTACCTCAAATAAATACAATAATATTTCTACCCAATAATATTGACAGCAGTAAAACTTTCCATTTACCTGAGTAACTTAAGGCCAGTTTCAACTTTGTTTTAATTATAAATTAGACAGTTTTAATAATTTCCAGACTTACAACATCAAAGCATGAAACTTCATTTTTTTAAACCTTTGGCATTTATGAATATTTGGAAATCTTAATTAACTTGGTGAAAAGGCTGGATAAGAAGATTATCAGCATGTGATGATTGACAGGATAATGAAAATCTTCTTCTGCAGAATTCTGATATATTTAGCCTGACTTGAGTTTCTTCCTATATCATCAGTTATCTCAGGTTTATTTTTAGTTTAGCTGAATCAATAAAAGGAGAATACTCACCAATGTAATTTGTGAAAAAAAAATCTGGTTAGGAAACAACGGTCACTGAACCTAGACCAAATTACAAGTGTAAGTGAACTAAGTTTGTAGAAAAAACATTCCTGATCCTATTCAACATCTTTTCTCCCTTATACCAATGTTTTTCTCACTATCCTTCAACTGCATCTTCGCTGTCATGCACCTTTCTCCATAAAATGACACTATCCTAGCAGTTTTTCATTCAAGACCGAAATATGATATCTAGCCTTTTCTTTCCTTATTTTAGTCATTTACAGTCTCACAAGTACAAGCAAAGCCTTGAAGCTCTGCCCATTGTATTCTGCATTCCTATGAGATTTGAGCTAGAGGTTTTGTAAATTAGGCATACTTTGGTATTTGAAATTTGAGCCAAAATCTGCAGTCACCTGGGACCCTTACATGAAGCTTCTAAATCCACTGAGAATTTACAGCATATCACATATGGCACCTGACACACATTGAGGCAATTCTTTCCTTAGCTATTTGTTTTTGCAACTTGTTTCTCCATGATTTGTATATCCACTATCCAGTTCATAAAACAATCAGGATATATTTTGACGCTAAAAGTCCTTGTTTGAAAAAATGCATCAGAAATGGCCAAAAGTTATAGGGAAATAGCTGAATATCTCTAGTCTAGATTTTTATCCTACATAACTTAAAGAAATGAAAATATAGGCCTAGTACCCAGGTATGACCACACGGAAGAGAAATAGACACATTTATTTATCCTTGGTGAGAATATATAAATCTGTACAACCTTTAGTGAGATAATTCAAAAATATGTATCACAGGTAAATATGCATGACTAATTCCCCAACATTCCAGCTTGAGTCATTTATCCCAAGAAGGGGATAAGTGCTCAGATGTATATACTACACTGGTATCCTTTACACTGCTGTGGGTAACTGAACAAAAAGAGATAATGCCTGCATGAGAGCATTGTTAAAGAAATTATAGCCTTAACATAAAATATACAATTTTAAAATTTGCTAGAGTTGTATTTATTGACAGAAGAATAGGCTTTAAACAATTTAAAAAGTGTGATCACGTTTTATTCACTTAGTAAAAATATTTATTGAATTCTACTTTGTATGAAGCCATGTGTTCCATGCCAAGGGATAAAAAAAGATAAGAGTTCCTCCCTTCATGGGATACACAGTTAAATGCAGGGGACAACTATTAAACACACACACACACACACACACACGAGTGAAACTTTGGTGAGCGTCTGGAAGAATGGAACATGGTGTGTGGTGTGCTGTGCTAGGAGCCAGGAACTGGAGGTCCCCACGAGAGAAGGAAAGAAGTTGGGAGCAGCAGGAGGAACGCTGGAAGGGTATCCATCTAGATTTTAACAGTAGCTTTCCCTGGGCAATAGGATTTCTGATAATTTCCACTTTTGAAAATACTTCCAGTGGTGTTTGGTGTTTCAATCATGAGCACATATCGTATTTATTCAATTTTTCATTTTAAAAACAATTTGGCAAACAAAATGGACTAATTTAATAAAATCAGCGATAACTGCAGCTGTATTAATTTTTTTAAAAAAGGAAATGTATCTACATATAAAAACTATATAAATAGATGCCCAAAGCCCCATTGATACAAACAAAAAGAACCTAATTTCCAACCAACATTTCCATTTCAACATTGTAAAAACTGACCAAAGATCCGCGTGAACAGTGTGCATTCCTTAGAAGAGCCAAACACATGTCAAAATGAACAGAATCTCTTACTGAGGATTCTGTCATGCAGTGACTGCAAATTTTATAAAAATACGGCATTTTTATCCTTTGAATTTTATTTCAAGGTGTGTGTGTGTGCGTGTGTGGGTGTGTCTGATATGAGTAGTTTAGAGACACTGGACACTGAAACAGCTTTTTAACATGCTATGGACAAATCAAACTCCACTTCAGCAGTAAATTTGGGAATAATTGCAGTTGTTAAGACCTCTTAAACTCCCTCCAGCATCCATTGCTGTCTTTCAGAACAAGTAAAACAATGAAAGGACAGGGAAATATTCCAGGATAGGTTTACAAAAGAGGTGTGGATTGAGAAGCTAAATTCTTTGCCCTAAAGTGGCACAAGCTGTAACACCCAGCAGTCTTGGTTTAGTAAATGAACCGTAGGATTCCATCTGCTTTAATACAAACACCACCCAGGCCTCATTACAGTTGTTCACAGTAACACTAACCATTTGTTTGAGTAATTCAGGGCTGTATATATTCCCACTGTGAAATCTATGTTTGACTAGGATTCACATTGATTTCTACCCACTGATTGTGTGCAAAGATTCTCATACAAATTGATTGGTTTTTTCCCTCCTCCCTTCTTTATTTTGCCTTCTGAATGGTAGAACTCAAGGAAGATATTTGTGTTGTTTGGAAAACCTTATCTTTCTATGCTACATTTCAAAATAAAATGACCCATTTGCAAAGTATTGTGCGGAATATAGGGAGCAACAGGTATTTCATGCATATAAATTCAGGCTATATGATAGAATCATGCATAGAAAAAGGAAAAAATATTTTGGTATAAATTGGCCAGTTTTGTTCTACAGGTAATGTGCATGAGCAAGGGGTCTCCAATGGCAGAGGCCCAGGAAGTTAGATGTATTACCTTCAGTTCATTAAGATACTGTCACTCGTTTTCCCAAGTGAGCTCACGCAGCCCCTAGGGATTTGCATAACTAACATATACTAGACCCATCACAGCTCAGACGTAGACTCAATTTCCTTGTCTCCCTTTCAGACATTCTTTGAAGGAATCATCTGTGATCAAATCGGCTACAGGAAAGAATTTAATCAAATTAAAGAACTATATACTTTTGAAAAGGCATTTCTGAAGTTTTATTGGTTGGCATAGGTTAACTGTTGTAATAAACAACCCCCAGAATTTTAGTAATTTAACTCAATAGACCTTAACATTTTGCTTCTGTAATAATTGACTGGTTATGTTCTGGGGGCCACTTTCCATTGGATTCAGAGACACAGGCTCTTTCCATCCTATACTTCCAGCTTCCCCTGAGACCTTAGAGTCCTTTCCATTCCTAAAGGAGATAAGGAAAGGAAAAGAAGCATCACCGTTTCAAAAAATGAATCAGTTCTGGAAATGGCATGTGTCTCTAGGCCCCACACCCCATTAGTCAGACAGTCACGTGACTATGTCTAATTTCAAGGGAAGTGGGGAACTCTGGTCTAGTCTGGAGCCGTGGAAGAGGGAAAAAATGGTTGGGTGAGCATAATCAGCTTCTATCACAGAAGAAACGTCATCGAGAAAGTTATCTATTTTCTTTAGCAAATAAACACAAAATAAAAACAAAATAGCACCTTTCATCTTTGTGAGATATAACGTTAGTTGTTTTGAAATGATAAAGTGTATGTGCCTTGTATGGGAAAACTTACACATCTTATTTTGTATAATTGATGTTTAGAGGAGAATTATGTTCATATAAAGATATGAAATGTAGAACATTTCCTTTGAATGACCTTTTATGAAGTGAGTGTTTAAACTGAAAAGGCTCCTTAATAGTTAATAGTAATGAGCCTTTTGATTTTCTGTAACAACAGACTCTGCTTACAGCTGATTGTATGCAGGTGTGCTTGGGGTGTTAATAATAATTTTTTCAAGTCTCATGTGTTCCACATGGAAAACAACTCCTAGGTTTACTGATAAAGGTATTCTTGGCACTGCAGAGATTTTGTGACTTTGCACAGTTGCTGTCTGATTGTTTCCAATGGCAGAGTAGGTAATAACTTTAAAAATTCACAACATAAGCTCTAAAATTCCCAGTGTTTAGTTTTATTGTACATAATTTTGCTTACTGTATCATTAAATCTATTTAGGTAATGAAGCAAAACATTTTCTGAAGCATGGTGGGGAAGTAGAAGAATACATTAAGAATAAATGCATGACAATATTTTGTATGTTTCTTATGTGCCTGTTTAATAAAAACACATTCCTGGATCAAAGATAGACCACCTAGATGTTTAAAGTGATTTCAATCTAGATATTTAAACTGTTAATCATATTTATCATCTTGAGAGATAAGTGGAAATTTTAAATTCTCCCCCCTCCCTGGGTTTAGTTTTTCCTTGGAATGTAACTTGTAAATACTTGATGTATCTGATTTGGATCAGTATTGATTACAAACTATTATGTGTAATCCATCACTTTAGGCCTTGAGAGAAACACAGTGTTGAATCAAACTTGGACCTTGCTTTTCAGAAAGCTTACATGTAGCAATTGAAATAATATAGTGCCATAAGCTACAGTGCAAAGTAGATCGATAATAAGGAAAATGAAGCTATTAGGTCAGGTGCTGAGAAGAAGGAAAAGGATGGGGAAGATATAGGAAAAACATTCAAGAGAAAATGTAAGTTTGAAGTGATGGAAATGGAAGTAAAGTCATCAGGAAAATGATGTCAGGTATCTTTGCTTAGAACAAGAGGCTTGAGTTAGGTAAAGCAAATGTGAAACAGAAACTGGAAAACGTTCACAATGGCTATTGGAACAAGACTGAGGAAATGTTAACATGACAATTCTGAATGTAAGGAGGTGATGGACTGGCTGGTGAGATCAAGGTCCAACAGCAGAGAATAAATTCACAAGGGTGATGTGGTTGGAAATAGCAGAGTCTTTTGACCCCCACATTCAGACTTGATTGTTGGCAAAGCCAGAGCTATTTGCGTGGTAGCTGACCGTGGTTTGAAATGCTCTGGAGGTTGTAAAAACAGACTCTGGAACTCAGATGAGACTCCTGCATGTATTATCTATTTCATTATCCCTATTCTTATCCTGACATCTAAACCTCCCTCTTCTAAGAGAATTGGCAGGAGGAAGAAGAGATTTTTGGAGTTAGACCAGCATCAAATTCCAGCTCTATCACAAAGTAGCAGTATAATTTTGACATTTCTTTTTCTCAACCTAAAATAATGCAAATAAAACGGAGGCGAATTCCTAATTTGCAGGCCTGTTGTTAGGATTAAGTGAAATAATATGTGTGTGTGCAGGTAAGAACCTAAAACAATAGAAGCTCAAAGGAAGTCTGGCACGATGACTCATTCCCTTGCTCCCCTACCTCCACGTAAGGGTCAATTTTCTCCTTTTCTTCCTTCCTTCCTTTTATTTGAAATTACAGAAGAATGGTTGTGTATGAAATACATGCTACAAGATTTCTCTGCCTTACTTTGCAGTATAGCAAAGAAAGACTATGAGTCCATAACAAAGCTCCTAGGAATAGTATTTACGACTTAGAAGGAGCTGAATATAGAAGAAATGCTCACAGATATAAGAGAGAAAGTTCTCAAGCCAGGAAGGACAATGCCATAGAAATCAAGGTCAGGGAATGCAATGAGGCATGGCTTAGGAGAGGCACGGACAGAGGCTTTGCAGACCTTGGCGTCCATTTGGGTGGAAGCGTGGATTGATGCTTGTCAGTAAAAATAGCGTTAAAACTTTGAAATGCTAATTTCTGCTGTGTAGGTAGCTGGCCACTTGATTGAAGAGAGTTCTGTGTTTCAGGAAAGATAAACGCCAGAAAAGTGAAGTGGGGTGGAGAACTGTGGGAAATGATATTTGAAGAGTATACACTTTTTTTCCAGAGCATTCTACATGTCACTGAATAAAACAGAATTTTCTTCAGTATTAAAAGAAAACTTGCAAGGTCGATATTCCTTATATTTTCTTTTCTCCCTGAGCCTCAGTTTCTACAACTGTTAAAAACTAGGATAATGTGGGGTGGGATGAATTGGGAGACTGGGATTGCCATATATACATTATGAATAAGAAAAGAATATCAAATTGTACACTTTAAATATATGCAGTTTATTGTATGTCAATTGTATCTCAATAAAAGTTCTTAAAAAAAACAAGATAATGATACGTATGCAATGGGATTCTTGAAAAAAATGAGAGTTGATGCCACAAAGCCCCTGGTTCAGTGCCAGAAGCATATTAGTCTCTCTTCCACAAATGGTAGCTCTTATCACTACTCTTGTTATTCCTATTTAAGAAATACAGAATCTGAGTCTCAGGAGGATTTTATAAGCCAAGAAAATGGCATAAATAAATATCATTCAGTACCAGAATTTAAATCTGTTTGAGTACAATATCGGAACTCTTTCCATCTTATGACATTTATTTTTCACTTCCCTCAAAGCATTTAGTCCTTGAAGCTATACACTATAGCAATAATACTCAGAGAAAGAATATGTGTTTTTACTTAATTCATAGTTATTTAAAAAATTCTAGTTGGCACTTTGGCTTGCTGCGATCTTTTTAAACTCGTTACATAATAAATAATTTTACTAAGAAATGTTAATCCTCTTCATGACGTTGGTGGTATCTTGTTCTTTGGGGAGCAGCTTATTGAAATGCACAATTCTGTGTCATTTCTCTCTCAAGAGATATCCAAGAAAAGGAAAAGGTTAACATTGAATTTCAGGGAATTTTCAGAGAAATTGCCTCACACATAGGACACATTGCATAGCATCTGCCCTTGATTTTCAGCTATGGAAAGCTAAATGAAATGGCTATTGGTGTACAAACAGCATTAGGAGAGTGACTTGTTTCTTAATGTAGTTCTAGTAAGAGTTGGAAGAAATCCCAACTCTGGCAAAGAGTATAAGGATTTGGAAGATTTTTTGTTTGCTTGTCATTCAGGTGAAATGTTTTGAACCCACTTAGCTAGGATTCACAGTGTTGTATTGTTCTTTAAGTACCAAGCAAATCTATGAGATTTATTTTAAAGTGGATAATTTATTTCTTAATTATCAGAGGTCGTTAACAGATGAATAAAAGTAGAAATGTTTCCATTTGCCTATTACTTAATAGAAAATTTCTCTAAAATCTCTGTTCATACAATATACAGCTTCAAATATGTTTTAAGTTGTTCTTTCCCAAATATATCAAGATCTAGGTTCTCCATTATTCCATAGATTCCAAGGCTAGTGAATGTTAATTAATGTTGTGTTTTGGAAGTTCAGTCTTTGCAAAGGTAAAACTTAACAGAATATATTTTATGGCACCCACTGAAAATATAAATATTACAAACGTCTTTACTAAAATCTTTTTGGAAAATGCTGGAAGCTTTCAGGACATGCAGACCAAAAAAGTAATGATGTTTAGCAGATATGATACTAATATTTTTCGACAATCACTTATAAGGTAAACACGTTTAGAATTTCACACAACTATCATTCCTAGTACATATCAAGTCATTTATCAAGTGCTGTTTTGTGGCATGCCTTCTACTGCCATTACTGAAATTCCAAACAGCACTGAGGTTTCATTGACTTTGGGGTAGCCAAAATGCTTGCTAGGATTAGACGTGTATTAATAATGCATTAATCCCCTTTGACTTTCTCCCTTTGTTGGCAGTCACCTGTGAGATTTTTTCCTGAGTTCCCTCCAATCCTGGAAATGTGATTTGAATTCTCTAAGTAGTTTTATTTCCCTCTCCCTTTGTACCACACGTTGTAGCTTTGATGTATTTAAATTTAAACTTCTCGTTTTGATGTGCAAGTGAAGGAACATGAATTCCTGAGGCTATGATCTAAAAGACAACAGCCAGGCTAGCAGCAAGAGGAGTTGAGATAACAACAGTGGGCATACCAAAATGAGCATGCTGTGAAGACACGTGTCCCTAGTTTTATGAACATATTATGGAGCTGACAGATGCTATGATAAATTTGTATAAAGACATTGTCTGCAGCATAATTTTTATGTATTCCCTTTAAAGCTCTAAGTGTATGTGTCTGTGAGCAAATATGTATTAGCATACGTGCCGTTCTGCCTGCCTCGTTTACTTTCTTTGGGACACCACATTCTGCCACCTTGGCATCCCACAGAATTAAAAAGTTTCTACACATCGCTGATATTTGTAACACCTCTTATTTTTGCCATGGAAAAATATGTTGCATTATTCGGCTTTCCTTTGGGGGAAAGATGTAACACACACACACACACACACACACACACACACACACACACACACGCCAGTGTTCTCAGATCTTGGCTTAATGTCGAATGTCTACAACATTAAAATAAATACATTCAGTGATGTCACAGAGCCGAATGGCTTAGTTGATTTGTAATTCGATTAATTAATAAAAGTAATCTGTCTGACAGTCTTTTCACAAGGGTTTCCAATGGCTGCACTTTAAATAAACGTTAGAGTAAGCAGCTAATGACTATTTCTAAGCTTTTTACAAAGCTCATCTAATGCAATTATTGCACTAGAATCCTCCACCCAAGTCCCACAGAATGTTCGGGATTTGCCATAAGGAAACCCAGCCCGAGCTTTGCTGACTGTTAAGATAAATTTATCTTTACCAGACTCAACTCTTAGTGCCTCTCTGCTAAGTCTTGATGAAGTAGCTAAATTAATCCCCCCAAGGACTCTTTAAATTGCCAGCTGAACTTCCTTGGAACCTTCTTACAAACAGGCATTGTGTTCTGTGTGAAGAAAATTCCACTTTGCATTTGATCAAACACCTTGGTTGTTTGAGTGTTGATATAGTATCCTACACTAGTCTCTTCAAAATTCTGAAAAAAAGCCCTAGATTTATATATATTTATATATGTATATATTTATATATATGTATTTGTATAGATGTTCATTTATATATGCACAATATTCATATGTACTTATATAAGTATGTATTTATTAAAATGTATTATTAAGGGAAACGTTCTATTTGTAGGCTCCACTGAGACTGTAGTAAGAACCTTTTACAATGTGAGCAAACCTGCTTTATATCAATCCTGCCTAATTTTTTTAGGTATTTTATCAACTTGATTCAATTTAACTATAGAAATGCTTGTATTTCCTGTGGAAATTAAATTAGCCAATTGAATTTTAGGTATAGTAACTCTTTTTATATATAGATGACTTATTAATGGCCATGATCATTTAATGCCTTTTATAACTTTTAATTTTAATTAATTTTTTTTTTCTTTTCAGAGAAGTACTCTAGAAAGTTTTCTTAGTCAAGCCAAATTATTTATTTTGTATGACACTGACTTTGGGCAGCTTAAAACAACATCCGCTAGCAGGGCTTTAGTACATTAGGGTATGTTAAGAAGTTGATATGACTTGTCGTGATATAAGCATCAGGATAGTCTTACAATAAAAGGGTTTAAGTATGGTCTTTAAAACCCCTGTTTGTTTTTTGTTTTGATGCTCACACAGTACAATGCACTCAAATTTAATTATTTAAATGTGAAAATATCCTTTCAAACAGAAGGAATAATATAAATATTTCACTTCCAAATTATCCAAAATTTAGGATTAATATGAGAGTTATTTAACTAGATGTTTTAATCAAAGTCTTACTTTAACTACAGTTTTTCATAATGGGTAACATATAAGATGAAAAACATTGAGAAATGTATTAATCTTGCAAAAAGAAACTAAGTGCTCACTATAGAATAATCTGAAGATTTGGGAAGTGTAGTATGTATGGGAAAAACAGAAAAAAATCCTTATGTCACAAAACATTACCATCCCAGTGATCAGAAACAACCCCAAACTGGCTGTGTGGCTTTGATTTAGTTTGATAGTTGACTATGCCCAGAACAGCTAATAAAGCAAGTCTGTAGAAATATTGTAATTTGGTACACGTGGCAGTAATTTTCATTGATGATTACAAAATTTTATCTTCTACCCCCTGAAAGGCAGCAAATACTAAATATATCTTTGATTTTGAAGGCCTTGTTAATTCATTTTGCTGTAATCATTGGTGTGTTTATGTGACCAGAAAAAAACAAAAAACAAAAAACTACTAGAGCATATTAATGCATCACCACCAAATTTACCCAAATTAAAAACATGTAAGTCTATTTTTTTGTGTAGAGATATTCTGTCTATTTTTAATTAATGCACTATTAACTAATCATAAAGTAGAAGTTGTGGTCTTCTTCTGAAGACTGTGTCTCAAATATGAAAACAGGGTCAGAAATGTCCTAGATATCCAGACATCTAGAGTAGGCCTCCCCAGATGGGAGCCAGTGGAATCTAGAGCAAGGTTCTTTGGGGTGGATCCCAAGTAGAGCATGAAGACATGATATGTGCAGGCATTGCTGAGGACCTTAAGGGGATGATATCCAGCATTGTTGGGGAAACATAGCGGTCGCTGGGTGTAGCACAACAAGCCTAGGCTCCTGGATCTAGACGGGAAATTTATAGAGAACTTTGAATTCATCCACATTTGGGTTCAGACATATTTGAATTTGCAAATTAGGTCTGTCACTCTTAATTCATATTATATCCCAGATGATATGGTTCAGAAACCCAGCAAGTGAGTAGAATGCTGGGATGGGGCACCTGGGCCAAAGCTGGAAACCCCAGGCAGGCAGATAGGCCTATAATGAAGGTCCGATGTAAAATAACAGGTCCCTAAGCTGTAGGCTGGGGTCCAAGCATAAGAACTTGATCCCTAAGGGTCGTGTATTAACAGAAGCAGACCTTGGTGTCCAGGTCGTTTATGAGCATAAAGACAGAGAAACAAAGACTAATGCAAAAGTGGTTTTAAAATAAAACAAAAGAGAAAAAACTCATTACACTGGGGGCTAGGTTCTACTAACTCTTGAAAAAACATCCAGTTTTCTAATCATGAATAAATCGTCTCCCTAAAGCACCCAATGCTGAGCTGCCAACAGTGAATTCAGTACCTCTGACTATGATTGAGAGAAAAAGCTAAGTCTGGGTTGTGTGCGTGTGTGATGGGGTGTTCAAGATGGCCGGTTTTATTTGATTGTCCTGTAGGTCCCAGCCTTGTCACATCATCTCAGCCATTCTTCATTGTATCCTCAAATTGCTTTGCCTTCCTTAGGGCCTCACCCTGGAGCTAGAGAACCCAGGAGCACTCATCCTTCACTTGTGTCAATTTCAAGAGGGAAAGGGCTAAAAGCATCACTCTACCAGTCCACCTCATTTTTTTCCAAGACTTGTCTGACCATTGATTTTCCATTTGATTCAAAATTTCATTCATTCTGTTTGTCTTCTCTTTTAGACCTTAATTAGCAATCTAGTTCTAGGATGTTATGCTTCCTCACAAATAATAGAGCAAGACATGTAGTTATTTGCTCTACTACCTGTAATAACACAGTTTTGTATTTAACAATCCTATCCAAACACTAACCAGGCTTAACCGCAGACTTGGAAAGGAAAAAAGAGAGAAAGATGGGAAAAGAAAAACAGTTGACGTTTGTTATTCGAATTATTTGTCTTCAGGCCAAGAGCCAAGTTACATTTTTTATTCATATATTTCTTTAAAATCATAAGCAGCATAATTTCATCTTATTTTAAATTTTGGTGCTTAGAAAAGAACAACTAGAGAAAAAATGACTGTGAAAGTTTCAGTGAATTCCAATTACTTATGACTTAGCAGCAGTAATTGAAAAGCTAATTTGTTTAGTAATGAACTTTATCTGCAGAGAGAAAAGACAACAAAACCATTACTGAATTCAACAGCAAAGACTCAAATTTTAAGCAATAAAAGGGAGTAGAACTTGCTTGTATCATTCTTCAGATTGATTAATATTAATCATGGCTTGCTTTTTCCAAATATATAATACAAACAGTGATGTTAGTAACATTGACTATTATATAACAAATATTTGACACTTTCTGAGCAAATAGGAGATATGTCTTAGGATATAAAGCCCTCTTGGAGACACCAAGGAAGAAAATGCATGATTCCAGCGTTAAACCAGATTTCATAATGATGTAGATAAGGTTTGAGCACAAATACTTGTAATAAGAAAGAATGAGATTGTTTGCCTATGATACAAGTGGTTAGTAGTATGAGGAGGATGCAAAGATTATACTTGATCTGCATCTGAAAGGAGAATGATGGTTAAGATTTAATCAAGTATATGTGAAGAGATTAAGCAATGATTTTTAACAGGAGGCAATTTTAACTTCCATCCCCTCCCCCCCACCCCCAGGAGACATTTGGCAATGTCTGGAGACATTTCTATTTGTCACAACTGGGGGGATGAAACTGGCATTTAGTGAGTAGAGGTCAAAGATGATGCTAAACCTCCTATAATCCACAAGATCCACAAGAGAAGTAGGCTAAGAGGTTACTGGAAGAGTGCAGTGGAAAGAACATACTCATTTTACTGTTTGTTCATCTTCTATTTTTGCTGGATGAATGAAATCATATTTTTGATAAACAGATATCATTCTCCAAAGATGTAAGTTTTTGCAGGGAAAAGATGTAACCCTGATACAAGCATAGATAAGAAGAGCAGAAGCCATCTCTTTTGAATTAGAGTTCTCAGAGAAGAAACTTTGCCAGGGGCTGATGAAAAATAAAAAGCTGGTCATGAGTCAAAAAAAGCTAAGGCATAAAGAGTTAAGAGAGTAGACATAAGAAATCCAAAGGTCATGAGCTTGGGGGTGAAGAGGGTTTCTGCTCCCAGGTGTAATTCTGAGACACCCGGCATTTCTGAAGAGTTAGCACCATTCTTGGATGAATCTAGAGAACCAAGAGGAGGTGGACAAATTACAGCAATTAGACTTAGGACTTAGAAGGTGGAGAATCTGCTACTTGTATTTTCTTATGTTAAATAAGCTGATTTCTTGTCTGTTTCAATGAATAAATGCTATACATATAGAAATACACTGGTATGTAATGTTGAATTCATTCAGGCCTTGTGTCGGACCTCTAATTATACCTTCCTGAAGCTGTTCCCATAATCACTGTTTGCAGCTCATCCCTGTTCAGCCAAGCGGGATCAGCATAGTCTAAGTATCTGAGGACTGGCCTCAATCCATAGAAAGTGATGAGAAGAGGGAATTCTGTTTCTTCTGGGGGGGTCATTTTCTCATCTTTCTGCTTTCGCTGCTTTCCCAGATATTATAGTGGGTGGGCTGCCAAAGAGCTAAACTGTTGTGCAGTCCCCAGATGTGGCCCCTCCTTGCCTGCTTCATTCTTTGTGTTCTTAGCTCTAAGTAAAGGTGTATACATAACTCACATTTTGCAAATAACACTTTATAGTTTGATAAGTTTCAAGCTAAAAATGCAACTGATGTAAGTTTAAAAATGAGTATGAAAGAAGTCTATTATCAGTACAACTATGAAAATAGAAATGGTTATTGGAATAAAGAGGGAAAAAAAAAAAAGACAACTGGCCACAAGAATGATCCAGCCCACGTTTGTCAATAGTACCCAAGTTGAGAAACCCTGGAATAAAGAATATTCCAGGTAGATGAAAGAATACTCACAAAAGCAAGTCTTGGGACCTTTGGTAAATCCTAAATAGTCTCAATTGTCTGAAGTATAGACATAGTATATATGAATGAGTGTAAAACAAGTGAAGGCTGGAGAGAGCTTAGGACAAACTTCAATGCCAATTTAAAACATTTCAATTTCTTAATTGACCTTCTGATACTACCTAATAAAAATGTTTCACATCTGATATAATATTAATAGAATGTAAAAAAATCATTATTTAAACAGTATTATTTCAGATATTCAATAGACATCATTCTTTTCAAATATTTCTCCCCTTCTTAGTGTAAGGAATTAACAGGGCATTTGCAAACAGTCTAATAACTCCTTGGAAAAATATTCTCATTGTGTTCTAGGTTCCTTCAAACTTATTTACAAAGAATAAGGGATTATTTCCTCAGATAACTGCTAGAATTCTAACAAATCTTTCATGATTCTGGCATGACTATCATCCATTACATATTTAATTATTTTCATGGCATTTTCATGATTATTTTAATTACATATAAGTAGTGTGTAATATCTGTACAGGGCTAACTAGTTTTGTTGCTCGACCTCAGAAAGAATCAAGATAAAATGTAGAGTTGCTTATTTCATTTTCAATTAACTTTTTAAAAAGCTTTACTATATCTGCTTCAGTAAATTATTTGTTTATAATTACTTGTATGACTCAAGTTATCATAAACAACCTCTTAAGATCAGAGAAATTTTTTATCAGATGATACACCCTTCTGAAAAGGTTGAGCCTCTAATTATAGAATTATGTATGTGTATATTATATATAACATCATATAGCTACAGAATTCTCATATAACCTATATTCCCTTTCAAAAAACAAGGTAACTTTTATCAACACACAAATATGATTGGGTTTAGGAAGTAATACATATAATTTTGAACATTTGATCTTTACACATAATGTAAATCCAAAATAAATTATTTTAAAACTAAAATTCATGTGTTAAAATAATCCACTTTTCATAAGAGGTTGAAAGTCCTGAATTTTGCCATAAAATGATGTTTTACCTTAGAACCTATTTAATGGACAATAATAAATTACAAATAGATTTTATGTGATGGCTGTTTCCTGTCTTCAAGACTGTGGGGTGTTTTTTTTTTTTTTGGTATTTATATGCAAAATAGTGTTTATTACTTTCATTGGAATTCCTCTCTCTTGTCTTCCACTGAAGGTTACTTTGGAATAGTTAGACTGGTTAACTCAATGCCCAGGGTGTTGGCAGGCATTCAGAAAATGTTTATAGAGTGAGTAATTTTAAAGTAATATTATATGTGTTTTCTTTCAAAAGACAGCTTCCTCAAAATACAAAGTATTAACATAAAATGCAAAATAAGAATATTTGTTTCATTAGTCCACTGTGTTATTTTTTTAATACTGTGTAAAGTCCACAGAAAAGTGTTTCTATGAATCTTAGCAGTGGGCCTCACAGATGGTAACTTACAACATGCACCACTTAGATCTATCAGACTATGTGCAGCAACCTAAGAGAGCTAGAAATTATTGTTTGAAATTATGTCTTTTCCAACTTTGCTGAGGAAAAAAGTACTAAGATTGGGAATTCCTTACTCGTATGATAAAAGTAGTGTTTCTGCATATTTTATAAAAAAATAGAAATGTAGCAAAAATGGGTATGGGGTGAGAAGCATCAGAGAGGATTATTTTTATTGTAGAATTTGCCTCTAGATGCTAACTCCAATTGCATCATATTATACAACTGGAATCTACATTGGACTTCAAAAACTCAATTCAAGATATTAAAATAAATTTTCTACAATTCTCTTGATTTAGATATAGTCACATACTTACATAGCCAATTTAATTATTGCAGGAAATAATTTTCACCCATTTTTACAAGTTTTCCATCCAATCCTTTGTTCACACTTCGTCTGCTTCCTAAAGCTTCCACCTCTTCTTTCATATTCAACCTTCATTTGCTAGCTTTTCCATTGCTTTTTATTCATATTTTATGTTGAAACCTTTATAGACTTATCCCATTTAAGCAAAAGCCCTGCTCAACCTTTTCTTGCCCTGATTGCCCTCACCCTGATCAATTTCTCCCTCCTCAAACTCTGACTTTCAATTCTCTTCTATTATTTCAGTTGGGTTGTCAAGTCTTCCCCCTAGAAGCTTCTTGAATGTTCTTTCCTTTTTGGTAAATGGCATCTTCACAGTTTAAGGAAATTCTTCTTTCTTTTTCATCAGTCGCTCATTTACCATGTTGCTCTAGTACCTTCCCTTTCTCCCATCTCTTTCCCTACGTCATATCAAATTGGACCCGGGCTTCAGAGGCACTGCATTAAAATACTTCTCTTCACAGAAAATTACCTCCTCTCCATTAATTAAAAAGAAAATAATTATTCATTATTAGTAATACATTTTTAACAGTCATTATGATATAACCAACGATTGTGCGTATTAAAATATTTAGGTGTTTGATTTTCACATTTCATCGTAAATATTAGCATGAGTGATGATGCCTATCTTTAAATGAGAACAACTGAAGCCTAACTGCTCAGTGCCTTTTCAAAAATTTGTATAAATATCTGAATTTAGAAATTGCCATTATTTAAGTGTCATTTACCTACTGGTAATTCTATTTCAGAACTTCTTTAGAGTTGTAAAAATCTATCCTCATTTCCCTGCCCATTGCTTCCACATTCATTCTATAATCTTGCCATCTGTTTCACTGAAATGGCAGACCCAGAGGGCAGGGAATATATCTTATCTGTGCAGTGCTGTATGTAAGTGTGGATTCTCTGTCAGCATTTAAAAAATAATAGAACTTCAAATAGGGTTGATTTAAGCCTCCCTAGTCAGCAGTTAGTCTTGGTGACATGAATCACTCTTTCAAATGGTAATTGGCACCTGTTACCTTCATCCACAGGTTGGAAAATGCTTACACCTTAATTAATTACACCCTTGCCATGTGGGAGATTGTATCCTCAACTCTGAGACAGGAAGACTGGGGCGTAGAGAATCAACAGCTTTTCCGATCTCTCAAAGCAGATTTTTGGAGAAGAAAATTAGAATTCAGGTCACTTTTCACAGAGTGACAGATGAGGTTCTTTAGGAATCTGTGTCTCTTGTGGCAGAAGACATGGTGCCTTCCAGTAAGGGATGTGCCTGTCCTAGCTTATCCTGTAGCATCAATTCAATATGACCTCAGAGAATGTCTGTGTTTCTCAATAACATGTTCCCTCTCTGTATTTGCAGTGGCTGATGTCATCCATGGGACCAAAGAGTAGGTGGCATGTAAATTGCTTTTAGGTGAGCATGGCGTTAGAATATAATTCCCCAAATGGTGGTGCCACCATGTAATTAAGCTATAACTAAGTGATGAGTATCTGACATCAGATAATCATTTAACAGAGGAAAATAGGAAGCAGTTTATTATTTTAAAATGTGGTTTCTTTAAAGTTTCTTGAGGATGTGGAAAGATTTTCTTGGCATTCAACTGATCTTAAGATGTTTGTATATAATTTTTGGCACATTTAGTAAAATGTTTATGATAGTGATAAATGTTTCCATGGCATACACCATTCGATGTTCATAAGAATTGTAAGTGGACTTTCACCTTTGATTTTTCACTCTCAGCAAAAATGTTGTCTGGATTCATATGCTTTCCATTCCTTGAACAAACAGTAGGAAATGCTAAGATAGACACTTGATAAGGTATTATGAATGTCTTTTGCATCAATATGTGCTGTGTTTTTGTTACTTTAATTAATATAATTGCTTATTCATATTTTGCTCAGTATTATTTGGTCTTTTTCACTGAAGATAGAAATAAGAAATTATAGTTCTTGAACTGTAGCAATGACAGATTCCATCTTCAAAAGACTCTGAATCCAACATTTTAGCATATATATGACGTCAACATTGTGAAATTGTGAAGAAAATTGAGTTAGAGAGTAAACCATGTGATACTTATTCTCTCATTAAAAATATTTCTTCATAGTCTATTATATGCAAGGCACTCTACTGCACCAGTAACTCTAGTAAAACATTAAAAATTCCATATTCCATTACCACCTTTACCTCTCCATCATCCCCCCTTTTGAATTAACTTTATGTAATCCTTAATTATCTAATTTAATTTTCTTCATTGTCCCAGTCCCATCTCTGCACCATTCAATGGCCTGTTCTTCATCCTTGAAGACTTTTAACCAATCTGAATTTCAGTTTCTTCAGCTGTATGTTGGGAATAACTATGTAACCTAGCAATTGCGTGCAAATTAAATTAAATAATATTTAGAAATCATCTCACTCAATTATTGGCAAATACTAGATAAACAGTAATTATTTGTTAATTTTATTTCTATTATTGATTTTATTCAAGATTTAGCTTAGATATCACAAGCTCCCCTGGAAGTTCCCCAGGTCCTACAGTGCTGTGTTATACTTCTATTGCTGTTCTAGGCAAGTTCTATATTATTTTTCTCATAAAATAATTAGCGATCACCTTGAGAGGATTGACCATGTGTTATTAATTTCTGTATTTTCAATGATTAAAACATTGAAGAATCTCAAAATGTTGGTCAATTAAACAACTGAAGAAATGTCCTGAAAAATATTCCTGTAGTGGACATTAGTTGTGAATATTTCACATTCTCATACTGAATGCAGTCATCTTTTCTACCTGTTGCTTCTTTTCTAGAAGACTGAAGACTACACTCCAGAGAGTATTTAAGCAGCTCTCGTTTCACCCACCACTTCCCTGCTATGGGGCTAGCATTTGTAGTATGAATTTTGCTTTACATGGTAGAAACCCAGATGAACTATAATGTCATGAAAGTATGTTGATAGAAGGACGCAGTGGCTCAATCAGACAACATGTAAATGACAGGTGACGTGTGTTTCCTGGCTGATGATCAGAGTTCATTGACAAAGGAAGATGGAAACAAACAATTTTCAGAATTTAGGCAGGCAAGTAAATGGATTCAATAGTGTCTGGCAGTAGATGGTTGGGGCCCAGGCCAGGACTTCTGAGAGCAAGCCTGACCTGCAATTCTAGAAGTATGGTCAAAACAGAGATCGAGTTGTAGAGAATAAATTACAAGATAAGAAAAGAGAAGTGTTCTCAAGGGTTTAGCCAAGCTACCTGAGCCTGGGGAAAAATTTAGAGTAAATTGATGTCTAATAACTCAGTCTAGATCAGGCCTTTGAATGACATTTATCGGTAGCAAAGGAACTTGGCACATTTTTTTTTAAACATTGCTCTATATACTTAGCTTCTGATAGTTTACATGAAATCATTATTATAATTATTACTTACATTAATCATTACAAACCTAAACATTTACTAGAATATACTCTTAGAACCATGAAGTAGGATATTAAACAAACAAATATGATTTCTTCCTTAGTGGTGAAAAGCTTAACTATAAGCAAAATAAACACAAAACTAGCTGGAGGACTATTTGAGATAGCATGAGAAATGAAATAGGGTTTATTGATATTTATTTTTCATCATAATTTTAACAAATAGGTATGTATCCCCCAAAACATATTGTTTTGTTTTCCACTTATTAGTTGTATGTAAATGTTACCATACTTCGTATATTCTTCTGTGATTTATGTACCAGAAATGTTGTTTGTGACATGAGTCCATGTTGATGTAGGTATTGTGGTTCACTGATTTTCAGTTGTACATAGTATTTTTTATTTTATTTTATTTTATTTTATTTTTTTGGGGGTACACCAGGTTCAATCACCTGTTTTTATACACATATCCCCGTATTCCCTCCCTTCCTTGACTCCCCCCCCTCGAGTCCCCCCCACCCTCCCCGCCCCAGTCCTCTAAGGCATATTCCATCCTCGAGTTGGACTCCCTTTGTTATACAACAACTTCCCACTGACTTTCTATTTTACAGTTGGTAGTATATATATGTCTGTGCTACTCTCTCGCTTCATCTCAGTTTCCTCTTCACCCCCCGCCCCCTCTGATACCTCGAGTTCTCCCGTCCATTCTCTGTATCTGCATCCTTGTTCTTGTCACTGAGTTCATTAGTACCATTTTTAGATTCTGTATATGTGAGTTAGCATACAATATTTGTCCTTCTCTTTCTGACTTACTTCACTCTGTATGACAGACTGTAGTTCTATCCACCTCATTACATATAGCTCCATCTCATCCCTTTTTATAGCTGAGTAATATTCCATTGTATATACATGCCACATCTTCTGTATCCATTCATTTGTTGATGGGCATTTCGGTTGCTTCCATGTCCTGGCTATTGTAAATAGTGCTGCAATAAACATTATGGTACAAGTTTCTTTTGGGATTATGGTTTTCTTTGGGTATATGCCCAGTAGTTGTACATAGTATATTATTGAAGGCCTACATAAGAGTTTATTTCTCAGTTCTTCTATTGATAGACATTAGAATCATTTCCAGTTCTTTGCTGTAACAAACAATAATCCAGTGCACTTATGCAGTATTCTACAGCATACATGTTTTTTTTTTTTTGGCACACGGGCTTAGTTGCTCCGCGGCATGTGGGATCTTCCTGAAGCTGGTATCGAACCTGTGACCTCTGCATTGGCAGGCGGATTCTTAACCACTGCGCCACCTAGGAAGCCCAGCATACATGTTTTAAAATCCAAGTGCCACTACAAATCTGCTGTTAAACCAGAGAAGCCTACTTAATTGCTCTGAGTTAAATACTCCATGTAAGTAATACAGGAATCATCATACTAACTTACTACATAGAGTGTTTGCAAAGAGAAAATATTAGATGATACATACCATGTACTTAGAACAGCACCTGCCCATAAGTGCAAAACAAGCATGAGCTGTCACTATTAGTATTCCCCCAAAGCAGTGAAACCATTTCTACGTGGATCCTTGACCCTGAAGATCAGAAGATCCTAGCTTCTTCACTCAGTTACTGTGATTTGAAACACCAAAACCACAGATTCAACCTGGCATTTGTCTGTAGTATTTTAGAGTTCACTGTCCTTTTGTGAAAGTGTGAAGATATTTGAGTGTTCATCACAACTCCCTACACCATCAGATGTGAAAATTAGAGCCTCTAAGCCTGAAAGCCAGTTGAAGGCTCTTCCCCCTCAAGAAGAGGGACATGTTTTGAAGTAGGATGGTCTGTTGTCTACAGTTTATGTTTTGGTGTCTCTTTTTTTCACAGACCCAAATCTTCCTCCTAATTTTCTCTGTTACCTGCCCTTTATTCTAATCTCTGGAATAACATAAAAGTATCCCTTGACTCTGTACACTATAACTTTCTTAGAAAAGCAACTGAAAGGCTTATTTTGTCCAGATGTTTTTTTGGTTGAGTGTGTGTGTGTGCGTGTGTGTAAGCACACTTCACGATTGAAAAAAAAAAATCAGCCACTGTTCCTTGTAAGCAAAGAGAATAAATAGAATCAAGAGCTTGATGATTATATCCTCAAAGCAGGATAGGTAGGTTTTGCTAATGTCAAGCCAGCAGATGAAACTGCTAGGGGCTGCAGACTAAGATGATGCTCCCCCAACCTAGAGTTTGCACTCAGTTTAAAAATCATAGTCTTAGATGGGCTTCCTGGGTGGCGCAGTGGTTAAGAATCTGCCTGCCAATGCAGAAGTCACGGGTTCGATCCCAGCTCCAGGAAGATCCCACATGCCGCGGAGCAAGTAAGCCCGTGTGCCAAAAAGAAAAAAAAAAAAAAATCATAGTCTTAGATATAAATAGAGCTTCTGAAAGGGATTCTAGGATTATCTGGTGTTGCCTTCTGTAATAGAAGAGCAAATGGTCAGGGCTGAATGTTTGTTTTTTAAATAAATTAGCTTTATTGAGATATAATTTGAATAATTAATGTATGATGAAAAGCACAGGTTTATTTTCAACATATATTTTAGTGAGTTTTGACAAATATATCCATGAATGAAACCACCACCCCATCAAAATATAAAATATTTCCATCATCTCCAGAAATTTCCTTGTGCCTTTTTGCAATCTTTATACCTCCCCACAGCTTCCTGACCCATCTTAGCAATTATTGTTGTGATTTTTTTATGATTGTCTCTTTGTTGTACCTGTTCTAGGACTACATGTAAATAGAAACATACTAATGTGAACTTTTGTGTCTGGTTATTTTTTGCTCAACAAATTGTGTATGACATTCATAAGAGGAAATAATGGTTTTTAATGGGTTTTTACTATAAAATTATATTCACTTAAAATTTGTACATGTATAATGATTTAAATCACTTTAGTTCACATCACTCTAGTATATTAAATTAGTTGAAATAAATGATAAAGGATTTCACTTGAGTGTATAGAGTATATCCACCAGAAACTGGAAAAATTTCTTGAGTTTAGGTTAGGTTGGCCAAACCAAGATGAAGAAAAACTTAGTGTCTGAGCAATTCATTAGGTAGGACTTTACTCAATATGTGGTCAGCCATCCTCAAAATTTAGTAATGTTCTCATAATCTAGATCATCTGAGCTAAAAATGATGACATTCTTTACTGTCATTAAAGATGCAAATCCCCCAGGTAAATAGCCTCTTGTATATTTTTTTGCTTTGAAAATTGAGTTAAATTAAGAAAAACTAAATCATATATGCCACTTGGTAATGAAGTGTTTTCCCCTGAGTCTCCAAATTCAACTGACATGTGTGATGAGAAAATACCTGAACTAGAAAAGCACATGGGGATACAGAGTTGGGGAGAGAAGTTGAAAAAATTTTCTACACTTTCCAAGAAAGGACATGTTCAAGTGATTTTTGACAGTACTGACTTTCATTTGACAAGATTTGCATTGTAACATTAATTACTAAACTTTAAAAATGCTATAATGCTAAACAAATTTGGAACAACAACTCTTTAGGGATTTAGTTTTTTGTTTGCTTATCCATTTATAGGACACTTAGGATGAAATTCTACAACTAAGTAAGAAAAAAAGAGAGTGCAGTATACATTTTCTTCTGAAATATGTTTCTTCACAAAGGCTATGGTACCTGGTCTATGATACTTTCTACCTACTATTAGAATTGTTTGCTTGGTCATTCTCCCAGGGATGCTTTACGAGTGATGGAAATGATTTAGCAGAGCATTGACTTAATATTCAGATGCTGACACTTTATTTTTCTTCACCTTACTTTTTTCCACTGAGTACATTTTAAAGAGCAAGCTCCTTCTTTAACATGTTGAAATCTGGTCACTGCTAATTATCATGGCTGCGATTTCCAACTTAACAAGTGAAAAATCAAATCATGGACTCTCGCGTGCCAGAAGCCATACAATTCTAGGAAAATCCCTGAAGGAGCACAGCACAGAATGCCAGTTAAAGTCCAGTCGGCCCTGGCAGTCCTACAAAGATGGGAATTGCCCTCCAAGCAGAACAACGCTTCAGTTAGCATTGCTTTGCTAGTTACCAGCATTTTCATTGGGGCAGGGCAATTTCCCCCTCAAACAAGCTGTTCCATTTGCTTATGTGCTTTTTTTAGCCCAATCAATATGCTTCTTCTGGTTGAAGAAGATGTAGAAAGGCCACTGAGTGATTTGAGTTATTTTTCAAAAGGTAATTTTGCTTTAAAAAGCACATTTTAATATTGCAAAGAATAAATAAATGCTATCCAAGGGGCATAAAATAAACCACAAATTTTCAAAAAAGCTTTCTGTTCATGAAACTGAGTTTCTTTTCTTTCAAGAGGGTTGTGTGCAACAGGGGACAAGTGGGAGCAACAGGAGTAGGAAAGTTAATCAAAAAGGTAATCATGTGAATCCAGGCAGCGTTCCCTCTGCGACAAGATACCAGTGTTCCTGACTGACAGCGTGCTCAGCGAGTTAGGGCACTAAGGTTTCCATCGGCTGAGGCTGCAGCCTCTCTCAGTGATGGGGAAATGCAGAGCACTCAGTCATTCATAGCATTTGAATATGTGCAAGTGTTTCAGGCTTGATTTCTATTCATATGTTTTGTCTGAGTGATTGTCACTTTCTTTCTCCCTGTTTTTTCAGGTAAGAACAGAGAATAGCAAAGCCTAGCAATGCTTTCCCTGGTAATCAAATTACTAAAGTAACAGCAATGAGTCAGATATTCCTGTCACTTTTCCCTACAGAAGTGTCTAATCTTTCTGATCTTGCATGTTGCAGTGATGATTGTCAATTACAACGGCATGGAGAATGTTTGACTTTTTGATGAACAGTATTTCAGTAATTCATTAAAACCATCATACACGTGTATGTGTGAGTGTGCGTACATATGTATGTGTGTGTCATGTTTATGAATATTTTATGCAGGTTATTTCATGTAAACAGAGACTTGCAAATTGGCTCCCAGATTAACTTCTTTGAAGCACTGTGAGAAGCACTGGGGAAGGAGCATGTATGGACGTTGACCTCAAAGATTTTACTCTTTTGGGGGAGAAAACTACACAAAAATAAATATGATGTTCAGCAAAGTGTAATAACAGTCATAAGAGAAATACAAATAATATTCAGTGCTGAATAACAGAAAAAAAAGATTGCTTTCAGCAAAATAATATACATAAAGAACTTAGTGTAAATGTCTGACTTAAAGTAGTGTGAGTTTGTTGTATTGTCTTTATGACCAGGGATTAAACAGACTTTCAGAGAGTAAGTAAGTAGCATTTACAGGGGAAAAAAAAAAGATAGAATTTGGATATGCAGACATTGAGAAAAGGCATTCCAATAGGTAGGAATAGCTTCAAAAGACAAGGGAAAGTGAAGAAAACACTAAACTGTGTCAACTAATATTCCAATTGAATGATCACAGGGTGCACAGAATATTGGAAAAGTAAAATGCGGCTAGATTATGGAAGGTCTTGTATGTCAGCTCGAGACAACCAGACTTTAACTTACATGCCATGGAAGGTTATTGTATATTTTTCAGCTTTCGAAAATCTGATGACAATAGACAGAATAGAGTAGAGTGAGGAAAGACAGGAAGAGGAAGGCTATTTAGAATGCTATTACAATATTTCCATTAGAAAGGCACAGAAAGTATGAAACAAGGTAGTAGTAGCAGAAGTTACATATAAGAAAGACAATAAAGAAACAGTGTACAAAACGTGATAGCTAATTTGATGAGAAGACAAGTTAAAGGGAGATTTACAAAAAAATTCTTGGAGATTTGAGGGCCATTAAAACATGTAAGGAACAGAAAAGAGAGGAATGATTTATGGAGGCATTGTTGTATTTAATTTTTGACATGATATTTGAGGTGCTAAAAATCTTTTAAACATAGGAAGATGACTAGGAACATAGGAAGACAGGGGAGAATAAAGAATTAGAATGTAAGACAAAGATAAATCTAGAAATACACAAACCATCTTTATGGAAGCAATGTTTTAAAGCCATGGCATTGCTGAAATCGCTATTATAGAGAGGAACAGAAAAAATATTATGTAGAACAATTAAGCTTAAGGTGTGTGTATGGGTGCGTGGAGGTTAAGATCTGACACAACAGGAACATTTGGAGAAGGAAAATAAAAATATATGATGTCACAAAGGCCAAGGGGTTTTTCCCTGTCTCAGTATTTTCACAAGATTAAGAGGCCAGTGCAGGCTATTGAGTTTATAAAGTAGATCCTTATAAACCTTCAAGGGAACAACTTTGGCAAGATAAAGGCATAGGTCAGAGTGTAAGGAGCTTAAAATTGAGTGGGAGATGAGAAAATGGAGATTGTTGCATGTAGTTTACATTTCTCTAAGGATGTCTAATCATAAGAGAAAGGAGAGAAGATGGCAGATTCATATGGAATTCATGCCTGAAAGCAGCATTTTTTTTAAAAGAATTTTAAAAAAATAAATTTATTTATTTATTTATTTATTTATTTGTCTTTGTTGCTGCATGCAGGCTTTCTCTAGTTGTATTGAGTGGGGGCTACTCTTCATTGTGGTGTGAGGGCTTTTCATTGTAGTGGCTTCTCTTGTTGCAGAGCACAGGTTCTAGGTGCGCAGGCTTCAGTAGTTGTGGCTTGAGGGCTCAATAGTTGTGGCTCATGGGCTCTGCAGCACAGGCTCAGCAGTTGGGGTACACGGGCTTAGTTGCTCCGCGGCATGTGGGATCTTTCTGGACCAGGGATTGAACTTGTGTCTCCTGCATTGGCAGGTGGATTCTTAACCACTGCACCACCAAGGAAGTCCAAAGCAGCACTCTTATTAATAGATAATTTCTGCCAATTTAAATAAAGAAAAAAGTAGATAAATAAGGAAATGATTAATAGCAGTGAGACAAAATAATGAGAGGGTTAATGGAATATAACAGATTCCACATTTTGGGGGGGTGGGTGGCAAGAAATTTGCAGTTTGTACAGAATGCCAAGTGTTCTCAGCGTTAACAGAGTGGATTCCAGAGTTTTTGATTAAGGCTGTGAAGAGAAAAGTCAAAGGGTATAATGCTATTGGGACAAATTTTAAAATTGTACCTTTTTTTTACATCTATATATTGCTAATTTCACATCCCATATTTTTATGCTGGTAGTGACTCTGTGACAAAAAAGTATTATGCTTCCTTTCTCAATTTCTTTCTTAGTATAACTATCAACAGTATGAACACATAAAACAGACCACAAGATACTGTGTTTATGTTTTGTTGATTGATATTTCTGTGTTTCTTCATGCTAAGGGGCTAGAGATTCTGAATCTTATGTATGTTTTCTGAATTTTTAAAAGATAATAATCATTTACTTTAAGATAATAAATTATTACCATACTTGTAAACTAGTGAGTAATTACTAACTGCTAAGGGTGAAACAACAAAAATATGTTAGTGGTTTTAATAATATAATTTCGTGTTTTAACAAACAATTACAGAAGAATCTCTAAGTTAATTGGTTACTTTCAATAAGCTTAGTTTCTTGGCAAAATAAATATAATTATAAGATCCGTTGTAGCTTTCTGTGTGTGTGTGTGTGTGTGTGTGTGTGTGTAAGGTTAGCTTCTTTTACATATTTGTAAATTTTCCAAAGCTGAAACGCAAATGAACAGAGGAAATGAAGTGGCTTTTTGGCCCCTCACTTCCTTGCCTCAGGGTTAATATCCAGCTACCAAGGTTTGGAGAGTCACCTATAAGCATATTATTTTATCTTTTATTTCACCTCTTACTTGTCTCTTTTATGGCCTAAGAGGAATCTAAATAACCAGTTAGATTTTTCAGGAAATAAGCTAGTCTATAAATGAATGATTTGTAATTTCCAAGCATTTTATGAATTTGTTCTAACACAAGGTGACACATAGGAATCACTGTGATTTTACTAAAGAAAATCCATTAGAGCATTTGACTTCTTGCTTTCTTAATTTCTGATTAAGAAGATTTCCAAACAGGCTCTCTGAATCCCTATCTTTCTTTCTTTCTTTTTTTTCTTTTTATAGGAATGTAAAGTATATTTTATGTATATATGTATGTATGTATGTATTTATTTTTCTTCAGATCTTTATTGGAGTATCATTGCTTTACAATGTTGTGCAAGTTTCCACTGTACAAAAAAGGAATCAGCTGTATTTATGCATATATCCCCAAATCCCCTCCCTCTTAAGCCTCCCTCCCACCCTCCTTATCCCACCCCTCTAGGTCATCACCAATTGATCTTCCTGTGCTATGCAGCAGCTTCCCCCTAGCTATCTATTTTACATGTGGTCGTGTATGTATGTCAGTGGTACTCTCTCACTTCGTCCCAGCTTCCCCTTATTTTCTAATTAAGATTTCCAAATGGACTCTCTGAATCCTGTCTTTCTGATAAAACTTAAGCTGCTTTTATTTTTTTCTTTAGTCTTCTCATTTTTTGGCAGATTGTTTTTTCTTTGATTAGTCCAAAGTTGTTTCATGGGTGTTTGCATTTTGATTGCAAACCCTCTATGATGTGAGACTTAAGGAAGGAATGTACACTGTGTGTGTGTGTGTGTGTGTGTGTGTGTGGTGGTGGTGGTGTGTTGGTGTATCTGTATATGTGTCCAGGGAACAACATGAAGAGCCAGTGGGCATTCTTACTTCTAGAAGCATAAAGGTTCTAGACTAAAGAACTAAATCAAGAGTTTCACAAAACATTCAGACTGACTATTCTTTCTGTTAGAAGTCATGGCAATACAATCAGAATGGTAAGCTAATGCAAATTCAGCATATTTAAAATCTTTTGTTGAATACAATTCCAGATTTACTATAGTTTGGTATGGATATATATTCATAAAACTTTTTTTTTTTTGCTGGATCATAAGGTAGTTTTATTTTAATTTTTTTTTAATTTTATTTTTTAATTTTTTTTATTTTATTTTTTTGGGGGTACACCAGGTTCAATCACATAAAACATTTTTGGTTGAAATCCTCAGCACCAAGCCATAATACTTTCTATGTGTTCAATTATTGCAGCATCTTTCCAATAGTTAGGGAAACCTAGACTATACCAGTTCTGTATCCTTGCATTAAATTTGATAGTATTACAAAGGCTACCTTTTGAGGAAAAGTTTGAGGAGTCAATGTGAATAGTTCTTTCAATGCATTGTATTTTCTTAAAATTGTAGAAATCAAAGGCAGTGATCCCAGGATATGGAAAAGAACGTCAGTTTACCTGAAGAATTCTCAGATAGGTAGCTGGTGTCAAATTTCCAAAGCGTCCTCAAGAGGGCACTGTCACCTGTTTTATATAGTTTATAATTTGTATCTTTTACTGATAAGACCCCTTGCAATACCTGGAGTGATTTTGATCTATTTTTATCTGAAATGCAATGTTGCATTCTTTACATCATACACAATCCTGTTGCCTATAGCAACCCCCACCTGTCTGTTGTTACATGGCATGGGTTAACTTATATATCAGTAAGTTAGCAACTTTTGACTTGTTTTTTATCAGTAACATTTTATAGATTGTTTCACCTACCAAGATAGCTAAGGCTATTTAAATCCTAGCTATCAATTAATCAAAAAGTGTTTCTGAGCACCTCCTTTGTGCTTGTTATTTGTGCAGTTGATATGTGTAGGTAAAGTCTTGGCTTTGAAAAGTGAGGCTTAACTGAGATAATAGTCCAGTGTAGGCCTGCTTAGTAAAACACTTTGGAACATCTCCATTTAGCATTGAGTCTTTCCACGTTTTATTAATATATAGCTTATAAATTATTTTACTTCCCATAGTATGTATACACACAACATGCTTGACAGTGGAGTCAGACTTCTTGAGTTTAAATAACAGCTCTACTATTCAGAGAATGTGAATATCAACTAATGGCTTCTCCTCCTTGAATTGTTATGAAGGTAGTATGATATCTATAAAGATATGTAGATAATATTAAACTAATTTCTTTAATATTACATGTTTCAAAAATTCTCCATTGCACTTGCCATGACTCAAATAATCCAATGTATAGCTTGTGTAACATGTAATTGATCTCGGATGGTACAAAATATTTAATTTTTTGAAAATATATATATAATGCTTTTAGTTACTTAGGCAAAGACTTTAAAAATCCTCAAGTTTTGCAGATATTTCATACACACATACACACACACATATGTATAGTTTAGTGGAAATTCTGCTCTAAAGTGACACATTTAATTATTCAAAGAGGTAAACCCTTTTGAATTAAGCATTCCAAAGAATGAGTTAAATTATTTTAAATAAATTGTTTTTGTTTAAATAGTACTTACATCCATCATATTAAAATATTTCCTTTTCAAATGTTATATGATGGAAAAAATTCTGACATGATTTTTAATTTTGCACCCAAATAGTTGTAAATTTATATATTTTAAATCTAACAGAATTTATAAGCACAGACATGAATTGTTTATTTCATAATTGATATAAAGGGATAAAAGAAAATGAAAGGACCACAGTTGCTGCTGTAGCTTTCTGTACACAATAGTGCTTACTTATATTTGACTTTGACTGTATGTGGGTAGTTAAAATTTTAGTAATTTCGAGTTAACTAAAGTACAGTTTTTTAAAAACAGGCTTAATATTCAAATAGTTGGAACTTCCTTTTTCCTCTGGATATACAAATACTTCATAACAGCAGTTTTAAAAAACAGGTAAGATGGACTCGAAATGTCCTTGAAGATTAAACTAATGAGTAACGTCACGTGGATTTCTCCTCTACCGTTGTTGAGGACAAATATTCAAAGACAAATCCCCCTGCATTTGTACACTGTCCTATAACATGGTTGCCAATTTATAAGCTTCAAAGTACCAACCAGTGTTCTCAAACTTGATCATCATTTACATTTAAAAAAATTTTTATTTTATATTGGAGTATAGTAGATTAACAGTGCTGTGTTGCTTTCAGGTGTAACAGCAAAGTGATTCAATTATACATATACATGTATCTATTCTTTTCCAAATTCTTCTCCCATTTAGGTTATTACAGAATATTGATCAGAGTTCCCTGTGCGATATAGTAGGTCCTTGTTGGTTATCTATTTTAAATATAGCAGTGTGTACATTTTTTAAATTCCAAGATTACAAACAGTGGGGCATGTACAGCTGCATCTTTTGGACAAATGCTCACTGTAATAGGAGCCACTATCTCTGCCTTTCCCTGATTATCTAATTACCATTACTCCATAGGAGTCAAACAATTGTCACTTCTCTCTTCAAAAATTACTCCTCAAAATGCACCCATCTGTACTGAAAGAGAAATACAGTAGGGGTGAAGAAAGACACTGCTCAGTTAATTTATTGATTAATTGGATGGCTGAATGATTTCAGAGCTTCTTTGATGAGTTCATCATTTCTACATTTTGAAACCAGTGATGCTTTATCAAGTTCTAAATGGCCTTACTTAATTGGATGTCTCTCATAATTGCAAAGGCAAATATGTCACATGTCTTTACACATACATTACTCATTTTCATCATTTCCTTCCTTGAGGCTAGTATTTATTTCTGTACTCAGAACTAACTTGAGAGACATAGAAGAGTGGTAAGTTCCTATCTGATGGCAAATCTGTTTGATTTAATCTGTGTGATGACTTTTCAAGTAACACTTTAATTTTTTTATTTTAATTTTTTAACACTTCGTGGTTTTAATACTGATCCATGTTTTACATTTCAATAGTCAGTTTACATTTTAGAAGAATATTGTAAATAAGTGACACTACAATTGCATGTTTATTTTGCATTTTATTTCAGGTTTTCTAAATATTAGGGTTTCACAGCACCTTGAAGGGAAGGAAAATAAGACTTTGTCTTTTTCTGCTTCTAGACATTCTTCTTTCCTGATTTACTTTGATGCTCTGAGTTTCTAACTGCTTGCCTGATTAAAACTATCGCATCATGCCTGATGTGATAGGAAAAACCACTGATTCTCTCTCATTAAAAAGCATTCAGATGAACTCCACTGCACTCCCAGGTTTACTGAGGTATAATTGACAAATAAAATTGCAAGATATTTAAAATGTTCCAATTATCATTTTTAAAGGTCCACATGCATAGATTACTTGCGCCTTGGTTATATATTTTAACAATAATTAATATATTATAGTTGTATAGTATTTGCACTCTTCTAAACTTTAAGCAATCATTGTGCAAATAAATGTTTTAGAATATGAATTCCATAAAGCGAGGGACCTCTTCTTCCCTTTTCACATAATTATGTCTCTACTATTCAGTTCAAGATTGGTGCAGTAATGGGTATTCAGTAAATATGTTCTTGAATAGATGTATAAAATAAAGCTGTTACTAATTACTAAACATTATTAAATGACAGGTATAGGATAAGAACATCTTGGGAGTTTTGAAAACTGAGAGATTAATGTGAGATGTTTCTTAATTACGGCTATACTCAGTCTCCAGACAAGAAGGTGTATATTTATCAAGTCCAAAACCATGTTACTAATCAGAAGTATTACAATATTGGGTAAAACTTAGATATTAGATTCTAAATAAAGATTACATCTTACAAACGGATATAAATATTGACACTTTCTAATCCGCGGTAATATAATTATTACTAGTCCTTAGGCTGGATGCCAGTTAGAATCTTTCCATGTCAGTAGAAGCCAAGACTAATTTGCTCTGATTAGCAGAGAATTACTTTGCAGACTTTCAGTTCATTTATGCAAGGACAGACCTGTTAATTCCAACCCAGTGAATTTATATGGGATACCCACAAAAGTCGTCAGAAGCCTCAAGCTTTTACTCCAAATGGTTGATTTTTCCATATGCCGGATATTCAGTTTTTCAGAAGAAAGCATCCCGCTGGTACTGTTAAAAAGAAAATAAAAGCAAAGCTTAATTCCTTAAGTGAGGTTGCTGTTGCCACTCAACAAAGGAAATGCACTTAACCCAGTGCAGGGTAAGCGCCTCTTCCAAAGGATCCAGGAAGAACATCATATCACAATGCTGTCCTGACAGGGCGCCACAGTGTAAAAGGACAAAATACCCTTGGAGACTAAAAGTACGAGTGAGGAAAAAGACAGCTATGATGATATGGTATAATTGAACTGTAAACCAGAAACAGGAAAGCATGCTGTGGGTATAATTTAAAAGTGTATTTTTATTTCGCCACTTGAAAGGGGCTGGTAGGCAAGTAAGCTGTAATGAGAATAGAATAACTACAAGCATCAGGTCACATGAGAGACAATTTAGTTATGGATAAGCATAACCCATCCCTTACAAGTAAGACTCTGACAGCATGTGACTTAATTTAGGGATGAAGGTTGTATAGGCTGATAGTTAGAAGGAGCCAAGAGCAGGTGGGCAAGAGAAATTCAGACCATGAAGGAGAGCCAGGGAAGCAGCAAGCAAGAAATAAACTACGTTTTCTTGTTTGTTTGTTTTTCTCTTGCTAGTAACAGGGGTAGGGCAGAAATTGTTAATATTGATTGTATCTGTTAATTACATTGCGAGAGACAGAAAGCTTGACCCAAACTAGCCTTAATACAGAGAAGTTCATCACCTTAGGTATCTGAAAAGCTTGGAATCTGACCTGGCATGGCTGTATACAAGGTCAAACATGGTCATCAAGGCCCTGTTTGACTCTCTCCATCTCTTGACCCCTTTTTCCATCCTCAGATAAGTCATCCCCTTCTGTGATTAAAATATAGCATCTGTTGGCCATTTCAGCACAGTCTCATGTCTCCAGTGGCATCACATGGACATAATGGAACCAATCACGTGGATGGGAGAAAGTGATATTCTGATTGGTTTAGGCCCGAATCAGGTGTCTGCCTTAGTACTAAGGAAGGAACTAGCTTTATGGAAATAACATGCACTAAAAGCTGAAAGGATATAATTTTTCAAAATAGGGGATGTGGATGTTGGTGGCAAAAACACAACAAATGTCTAACACATTGGCCAGTAAATCAGTAGTTTCATAGGGGCCCGTCTCTGTCCGTGACAGTAGGTGCTCACCCCTTCCTTGTGAAGTTCTCTGTGTTCAGTCTAGGATTTAGCTTCAGGAAAACATAGACTGAGAAGAATGCCCTCAGGTAGACTCTTGCCAAATACTGGGTTTGTGTCAGATTCACTGCACATCAGTTTCAACAAAGAGCTTATAGGTATAGTCTTATTTTGGAATTGGGTGTTGATTTTGTAACCACTGCCCTCTACTAGATAGACTATGACACTGTTATTCGTTATACTGACTATATGTGAGTGGGGGTTAATAAGAAAAATACTTTCACATCATATAATAATTGTACTTGCATTTGCATGAGCTCAGAAATAAAATAAAATTATTGTGAACAATTAAAACGTATGTACTCTAAAATTGGAGGGACAGTTTGTTCAGGTGCTATTTGGTTGTAAATGATGTCTCAAATAGGATGCATGCTTTATCTTGGATGACCTTGTTCAAGAGTTAATTAGCTTCATAGCCATTAATGCCAATAATATACAATGAACAGACCTTACTGCACATTCCTAAGATTTTACTGAAATAATATTTATATTAAAGAGAAATGTGAAGTTTACCTCTTGGCCTTGACGTTTCTAAAAAGGATATTTTTGTAATTAAGTCACCTCTACTTCTACACTCACTGGTCAAAAATAGGTATAATTAGGTAAATAACATTTGTAAGGTGCTTTAGAACATATAGAACAGATTTATATACTTTCCTTAATAACCCTGTGAATCCGTTTTTTAAATCTATACTTCAGAGATTGAAAATGGGGCTGCATAAATTTTCCAGGGTCACTTCACTGTCTTGTATTTATAGCCAGGTTCTCTGCCTTCACATCATCTGTTCTCTGCTCCACTAATGTCTTTCCAGCTGGGTATTAATTGTGTATAGCACCTGAATCTTAGTCATTTAGTTCACGTAGCTATCTATCATCTTCCTTCATTGATTTTTACCGAACCTGCCATGGAAACTCCAATTCGTTCTTCAAAATATTGTTCACACGCCACTTTCTGTTTAAGGCCTTCTTGAATCCCCAAGCAAATGTACCTTGTCTATCATCACAACCCCATTGCACAAGCATCTGTTAGCACGTCTCACTCTATTACAATGATTTGTTTACACGACTGTCTCTCCAGCTGAACTGTGAGTTTCTTGAAGGCAGAGATGATGTCTCATGCATCTGTGTGTCCCCAGTTACTAGTGCTCTGAAAGCTTGGCATCTGAGAGTTAAGCAATCAATGTTTGATGAATGAATGAATGAACCATACAGACTGAAAGCACAGCAACACAGCTGTATGGATAGAGTGCTTTGCTGGAGCATACTGAAGTCAAAGATAAGTAATTTATAGCCATGGTATAATATCTCTGAATTTTATATGTAGGATTCTTTTTTCATTTTTTATCATGTTGTTAAGTTGCCATCCTAGAATTACAGTAGCATTTGATTCAGTTTCTTAATCGAGATATTAAATGCCTTTTGTTTTAACATTAATTCTTAACAAGTACAATAAAACAGCACTAACCCATGTGTTAGTGCTGTTCTCCATGGGTAGCAGCAGAACTTAAACCTTCACAGCATAAAAATAGCAACTTTGAGTTGACACCTCATCAGGTATGCAATCTTCTGAAGAAAAATCTTACACTTTGTCTTAAATAGGGGCAGACTTTTTAAAATTTAAATCTTTTTTGAATCCAATGTGTGTGTTTGAGTGTGTGTGTGTATGTGTCTGTGTAGGTGGGAGTAGTTCATGATATTTTAATCATTTAATATATCTTCAGCAGAAAATAGATGACCTCTCTTCGTGGCAGTATCATCTTCACCATTAAACAGTTTAGAATTACACAAAGGAACTTATCACTGTTATATCGAACATCAAGAACTTACAGACTCCTGGAGTTTACAGTGTTTCTGAGAATTTGTTTTTTTAGTTTTATTGAAGAGGTAGTAAGCAATAATGTAATGATTTCAATCATTTTGTGAAGAAAAGATTTAAAATATATCTTTTCTTAAGGGACCAGTCCCAGTTATATAGTCTTTGCCCTCAAGTCACTCTTTAGGAAATAAAGATACAATAAGTGACCAGGAATCAGAAAATCCTAACAAGTATGAGTGATTCTGAAAAATCTATCAGCAAATGCAATTATAAAGGGACCTTTGTTTCTGACACACTGTAAACACTGTTGAATATGCTGATGATGATGCTGGTACCTGATCACATGGTTTATCTTAGTGAGCACTTGTGTTAGATTGAATTTCAAATAATATCATCAAACCATATCGCTTCAGAATAAAGAGAGTTTCATAATTTTTTTTTCACATAATGATTCTTCTCCTTTTTCCCCTCAATTTTTTTTTTCTTTTAAGTAGTTAAATGTTATGTTGTGACTGCTCTCTCTCCTTCAGGAATTGAATTACTTTTTTACCAGAGCTTTGATGGCTTTTTTTGGGAAATCATTTTCCAGATCTCTCTCTCTGCGACAGGATACCTTTTTTGTTGGCAATTTATGTTTTTTTTTTTAAACAGATGCTAAAAAGTGGATATGACATAAAAACAAAAGGAAAGTGATATGCTCCCTTTTATTCTCACTCCCCTCAGTGTCCACACGTGCTCTCTGAGTCACCCTAGCTGGTCTGCCTACTTTCATGTCTTCTCGTTTCCACAATTGAGCGTACCTGTCGCCAGGCTACTCCTCTGAAAATACGGTTCTCATAATGCCACCCCTCACTCAGTTCTTCACCCACTGGTCCCGCCCAAAATTGTAATCTCATTACTTCATCACTCAGACTTTTTTCATCCTATCTTTCCAAACTTTACATCCTGTCCCCCAAACATAATTTAATTTTCTCTTGCTTCCCTACATTTGTCCCTGCTGTTTCCTCCACCGACCTCATCCTTCTCACGAGGCCACTAATTTGGTTCCTTTTCACATGTTAAGACTCAGTTTGATTTCTTAATCTTCTGTTGAGTCTTCCCTGCTCTTCTCATGTTACTGTATTCTCATTTTTTACTGTAACTTTATATTATGTGACACTCAGTATTTAACACTAATTTGCTATTTGTTACTTACAAACTATTATTGTCCCGTATCCTGTTGTGGTTGCATGCTCTGTCCCTACAGCCACATTTTACTTTCTAGGAGTTAGTAAATACATTTTGTCATTCTTTTGATTTCCCCATGCCATTAAACAAAATATATTTAAAAAATAATAGGTTACTCAACTAAAACTTACTGGTTATTTGAAATTATTTTCAGCATTAATGATAATAAAATACTCACCTGGTGACACACTTGGACCCTGAAACAACTTTGATCCAACCGTCAAAGCAGAATTTCCTGAGAGCCACATGTAAAATCAAAATAGCTACAGCACATTTCACATCTGTAAGAATTATCGAAGATTATTAACATGTCCAAGTTAATGTGTCCAAAAAAGTTGATGATTATTACTCTTACGGCTGGAGTTACAAGCAAGGAGATACAGACTGACCTTTACAATGGGAGGAATTTGCAAGAGTGAGTGATCTCTCGTTTAAACCACATCAACTTTGTAAGGAGCTGTCTTATATATAAGTCCAGTGCTTCTAACATTTTAAAATTCTTTCAGCACCTACATTCTATATAAGGAGATAAGTAATTGAAAAATTTAGCTTGACTGAGTTAAAGGAAGTAATCTGAATGCCGTTAAATCAGCGAGATTAAAGATTCCGGTGCCTCCTCATGGTGCCATTACCTGGAAAAGGCAGAATGGTTAAAAGTATCAGATGGGTTCATCTGGTCTGATCTGTCCTTAGTGCCTTCTTGTTGATTCCGATTAGGCTAATATAACTGCAGATTTCTCTTTAGAACTGCAATTTATTTGAATTTTCCCCTTTAGCGTTTGTTAATTAATGTTTTGCTCTCTCTCTCTCTCTTTTTTTTTTTAAATGTTGAGTGTAGGGTATTTATCAAATGGTTGGATCAACCTGCCATAATTTTAGTTCCATCCCATTTCATGTTATTTTCTAACTGCTGTCAATGTCTTATTTTGGCTTTTTTTTTTTTAAATATTATTATGTGGTATTATCTCTACATGTTTTTTCCCTAGGCATTATAGGAACATCTGAAAAACAAAGCATTTATGTTTCATGGTAGCCAGTATGGATTTGACATGGGAACTCACTTGTTTTTAACTTTACATCTACCTTTGCTCCTTTTCTCCTTTTTTTTTCTTTTTTTCTTTTTATTTCTTTTTTGTTGTTGGTTTTGGTCCTGCCCTGCTGCTTGTGGGTTCTAATCGACCAGGGACTGAACCTGGGCCTTCAGCAGTGAAAGCAGAGTACCCATCATTGGACCGCCAGGCAATTCCCTGCTCCTTTTCTCCTTAACTGATATTTTTATTTCTTCTTTTACGCGATTCATCTTCAAGTGAAATATTATGTTTTTATACCTTCCTCCCACCAAAATAAAGAAGGGTTAGCTGTGTTTTAAGAGATTGTATTTTTAAGTTTATAAACTTTTTTTTTGTTAAAGTTTTTAAATTTCAGAGAAATTCAGTAGATCCTAACTGGCATAATAAATTTAAAATTTATAAATATTAATTTTTAAGATCTGTCACATAGTAGCTGAATATATTGGGGTCTACAAAAGCTTTGGAGGATAATAGGTTTTTAAAAATCTAATACTGGACTTTAATGGCTTTGGGTAGTGGCAGACTTTCTTTTTTTTTTTTTTTTTATTTTTTTAAACTTTTTTTTTTTTTAATTTTTTTGGGGGTACACCAAGTTCAATCATCTGTTTTTATACACATATCCCCGTATTCCCTCCCTTCCTTGACTCCCCCCCTCTCGAGTCCCCCCCACCCTCCCCACCCCAGTCCTGTAAGGCATCTTCCATCCTCGAGTTGGACTCCCTTTTGTTATACACAACTTCCCACTGACTTTCTATTTTACAGTTGGTAGGATATATATGTCTGTGCTACTCTCTCGCTTCGTCTCAGTTTCCCCTTCACCCCCCGCCCCCTCCCATACCTCGAGTTCTCCAGTCCATTCTCTGTATCTGCGTCCTTGTTCTTGTCACTGAGTTCATGGCAGACTTTTAAAAACTTTAAATGACAGCAATTTCATTTACCTCAATAAACATCTGGCATCCTAGTAGGTTCTTGAGTTGAGCCTTATAATATAAAAAATATAAATGTTATTTTAAGTACTTTCACAGAAGACACTTCCTCATCTTTGTAAAAGAAGAAACACTAGATCAGTAATTGGCACAACATTATAAAGTAATTCTCAAATTTTATAACTAAGTCACTTGTAGTTAGTAATATTTTTCCTTTGAGACTAAGAATGCATCCTAAAAATGGACTAAGAAAATAATGAGAGAGTCAAAAGGATGTGTTTAATAAATTAATTGCGCATTTCACATCATATTTAAGTGTCTGAATCTGAGATAGAGGACGTCCAATGCTTGCTCTGTATCTTCTTTATTAAGGAATGTTAGGTGCTCACCTAATTGTTAATGTTTTTGATTGCTAGGACTCAAGTTGGAGACACTTACCCATCCGGACATAGCTGTGTCCCAGTGTAAAAAGAAGAAATGTATTATATGCAAATAGATCCCAGATGCCACTTTGATCTTTATAAACATGGGGTGTTTATATTTTTCTCTATGACATTTTAAGTTTTCATCCATTAATCAAACATCCAAATGAGACAAAATTTATACATATATATGTTTGTAGATGAATATTCCAATTTCCTTATTTACATGTTAAGAATTTGCTTATTTTTAGAAAATGTCAGTGTTTAGAAAAATGTTATTTTATAATAAATTTGGCATTTAAGTCCATTCATAAAAAATACACCCAAATGTGCTTTATTTAAAATCTGAGACTTTTTCTTTCTTATTCTTGGGGTTTTGCCAACAAAGACATTTTGTCTTTCATAAGTAAAAAGTTTAGTCCTGTTATCGTGTTCTCCTGCACCTACCAGAAACTGACATTATTTTTCTGATTTTACTTAAATGGTCATCACCTCCAGTTTTCTTCAAAATAAAATCGTCATGGAAAATAGAAAAATGAGAGGTTGGTCCTAAAATACAATCTGTTAAATAGAATAAACATTTTCACTTTTCACAGCAGTGATTCAGAGAGAATCACTGGTATTCAATGATTAATTGTATGAATTTCTACACATAAACATATATTAGCTTCTCTGTATCAGTGATGAGAAGAGAAAAGCAAACGTTGCTGCATGTGTCTTGAGCTAGTTGGGCTCTAATGATACACCTGAGAGTGAGGGTTAGCTGCCAGCTAGCACTACAGGAATCCGATGCTGTCCCTGAATTCAACTGCCAAAGTAACCCCACAGGCTCTATGGAAGTGGACAAGGGCAATGGTGTTAAAAACACAGAATTTAAAAATCTTACTTGATGTAAAAAAATTATTATCTGGAAAAGCATCTGTAGATTTATTTGCAAATACTAACATAAACATAAATACAAATACATATACACTAAGTGCCTTAAGAAAGCATGATAGGAGTCCAAAAAGAGAAATCTTTTACTAGATATTCACAGGAGATTCTTCAGATTTAAAAATCTAATTAAGTGGAAATGAACTTTGACAACTGAAGGCAATGAGATTCTGAACAAGAATCTGCTATGAAACAAGAATTTGCAGCACGGAAATATTTTTATTTAGTGGGGGAAATAAAATCGGCTTGCTATATTTTGGGGAATTTTGGCTTTCTATAACAAAGACACACACACACACACACACACAGAAAATAAAAACAAAAGTAGAAAACTTCCACCAGTTAGTACCAAGCCAGACGTATATCTGTACAAAGAAATCAGGTGACCACATTTTCACTTAAAGAGTTATTACTGTATTCTTTCCTTTATTTCATTCTGTTTGGTAGAGTATTCCTAATGGTCAATTTCTTATTTCTTTGGAATTCGTCTTAAATATCGCTGATGATTGTGTAAGCAATATTAATTGATTTGTTAAATATTCATTTACATATGCTAGTCTGTCAAAGCAAATTTTAACCAAAAACGTATAAACCTAACAAATAGATGGTAATCATCTAGTTAGGCAGAGCGCATTAACCTGAGATATAAATGGTATATATGACATTTAGTTATAAAGATGATTTTCTAAATTTTTATTACTTTTATTTTAAAGAGCTTCCCGAGGACAATAAATATAATTTGACAAGTGATTTAATTAAGGAGGTAAAAGACCTTCTAGGTAATATTTTTGGAAATTGCTGAATGAAAAAGTTAGTCACCTGGCAGTCTTTCACACCAACTGTGCTGGCAATCTAGTGGCAAACCTAATAAATAGTCTCTCATATAGACAAATATGCTTCAGATAATAATAGAGTCTTTGAGTAGGGGATTCTAGATAGTCATTCAAGAGGCAAACAATAGAATAAGCAGAGCCAAGTTGAAGAATCAACAGAGGCAGTGATGCACAGAATTGTGTCGCTGTTTACAAGCTGGCACTCACTGCCACATGTAACTGACTGCAGATCTAAAATCTATTGTTCCATTCTCATGTGGCAAAAACACAGGCCCTAGTAGAAAACTCAACAGAAATTGAAGCAACTTTTCCCATTATACAGAGAACCCCAGTGATTCATAAACATCTCAGGTTTCTGTCTTCAAATTTACTTTTCAAAATGGTGATACTTGTATTGACTTTATCATTCCATTATTTCTTAAGGTCATGTTCATATTTGCTTGCTTTAAATTTTGTTTTAGAAATCTATGACTATTTATATTTGAATTAACTTGAAATAATAACCAATAATGAAGCAAATCTTCATTTTGAGAAGAAATATTCCATGAATCCTTGATGACAATTAGCATCTATATGACTTTAACAACTCCTTAAACAAGTTTTTTTAAATATATAAATCAAAACACTTTTCTACCCAATAACATTTCTAACAACATTGTATAATAATTATTAAAATCATTTTGTGTGTAGTCCTTTATCTTGACACTCATTAAGAACATTACAATAAAATTGTATAAATTGTCATACTTATTCATAACATTCATTATAATTTATATAACTATTTTTCTTCTAATTATTAAGCTCTATGTCATTTCAGTGTTGTTTTATTTGCTACCAAAATGATACAAATTAATAATTTTGAGTATATAACAAAATAATATACTCTTCAACTTGAGTTAGATAGATGTACATTGTCATTTTCATAATATTCAAGGGTAAACAATAACTATAGTTAGGAAAATGTAGTTTCATTAAATATCTCTGATTCAAATTTATGCTTCTATAACCCAAAGCAATTATAATCAAGATAATATTTTCTTATTAATTATATATCATCTTATCTCCAAGGATTTATATAACTGAAATGTTCTGTATATTTACTATATAAACTATTCTTTTCTTACATGTATAAAATATCGAATGGAAAGTAACCTTAGAGATAATCTGCTCTAGGTTCCTTCTACAAATTGAAGAGATTGAGCTACAGTGAGGCAAAATAGCTTAGAAAACGCCACAATTATTCAGGCATAATGAAAGCTGGAATCAGCCGGCCTTTCTGTGGTTTTACTACCACACATGCTTAGTCAGGCATATCAGACCAAAAAAAATGTAGAGACTGTGTTGATTTCCATTAAAAGGTACCTTTATCTTTATATACACAAGTTTATACTAGTTTGGCTAAACCCTATGAAGAATAAATCAGCTGCATCTGGTAGTAAGCTCATTTTCCTTTGCTCGTATATACAGATAAAATATATATGTTTTGTGCCTGCGTGGTTCCCAATCTTGCTTGTGGGGCTAGATATCTTTCTATGATTAAAAAAAAAAAATTACCTCCCTTAACATTTAAATAACTAAAAGCGCACCTAGTGAGAGTTAATTTATTTGAGGTCACTTAATTATAATTTGTGAGCATTTAATATTAAAAAAAAAAAAAAGACTCCTATTTCTTACATCTCCAAAGAGGTCCCAGTACCATCAGATTCTTAAATGGTTTTGTCTTGAGTATTGCCATATTGTTTGGATGGCCCTTAGTGGCCAAACATATAATTAAAGCCCCTTGAGGGGATAGTTTTTATTATTTGTTATTGGACATCTGCCAAAGTTCGTTTTACCAAGTATTTGCTGTCTACTTAGGCTACTTCTGTGTGTATTTTTAATACTGTCCATATGCCTTAAGTTTTAAATACTCCCCAAGAGCAATCATTTCCTACCATCTCTAAAGTCTATAAATGTTCTATTTTAGTATATTTGAAGGTTATTGAGTAATTTTGTCTTGTAATCTGATTACAATTTATTTTTAATTAGTGATTTTTCATTATATTTTCTTTAGAAAAACAGCAACTCTCCACCCTGTGGGTGAAATGCTTGACTTAGTTAGCTTATGTAACTTATCAATACTGATAATAGCTTATTGAATGCCAAGTTTTCAGCATTCTCTGTAGTAAAAACATAGCACACATTATTTTGGTTAAATATCATTACAAATTTAGGGAAAATTTCACTATTCTCAGGACAATAAGATCCTGACTAACTTGTGCAAGTTTATTTCACTTGCAAGAAGGAATCTTGGTTTCTGTCCAGATCTCTCTGAGCCCAGATTGTAACCATGTCACAATACAGTCTTCTCTTTGAAAGAACATGCCTGGACTCGTCACTCACTTCCCTTTATTGTCATGTTGGTTTCTATGGAACACAAAATACTGGAATATGTATCATTTTTAAGAAAGCCTTAATTTACAGTGTCTGTGTTTTGCGCATTTGTGGTGTCCCCTGGATTGAATATTTGTGATTTTATTTTAAAATCTATTTTAGCAGAAGCTACTGCGTGATAATTGGTGTACTAGGTTTGTCTCCCAACCCCTCATGTTTCATGAACTCTTCTTTGTTTGCTTGCTTGATTTATTTTTTTAAGTCACGTGATGTATGAGGTGTTCAAATAGTGATATGAGGATGCAAGTGATGCAGAATCTAAAGATTATAACTTAATAGTTTTCTAGAGAGTTAATTTTTATTTTCTCTACAGATCCTACTTTGTTTAGTCCCTGAGACTACAACTATTAGAAAATATAAAATAATATTTGTTTTCCATCATTATAAAATTTATTTTATCAAAGAGAAATATGTCTCCTAGTACTTAAATTAATTTCCTTTTTTTGCAATTAAAAAAAAAATCCTGAGGCAAGAAAGAGTAAGAAGAATATTTTAACAAAACAATATTTTTAAACACAGTATTACATATTTAGAGTTTTCTTCTTTTTGTCTGGAATAATTGCATCACCTGTAATATTCCAAGCATGCATGTTGAAAGTGAAAGTTTCTACTGATTTTTTTTTTAATTGATTGCTGGTTTGACTGAGCTGACCTTTGCTTTAAATCAGAATTGATCGACCAATTGAGTCAACATAGTTAAATTGGTTGTGCATATACACAGAGACTTTGTTTATTGAATTTAGGATATTCTGAGTAACATAATTTCCCTCTGCTTCTCTTCTGCTCCAGGAAACACTCTGCTTTATGATTGCATTTAATAATGTGTCAGAAAGCAAATGGAAATACTACCATACACAAGGGAGAGGAACAGTGGATTCAGCAACTGTTTAACACCAAAGAAACTATTCTTACAGATTGTTTCAGATTCATATAGTTTGCATATTACACTTATTTGTTATGTTAAAGATGGTATCTGAAATTTGGCTTCTGTAAAGTTATCAGAAAACCGAAAGCCATTGACAGTATGATAGCCATCTATTATAACTGTATAATTTCCAACATTTAAAAAAATTTGGAGAGCCTCCTAGAACAATAGAATAAATCTGAATGCACTAAGGATGTTGCATTCTATCTCTGTTTCCAAGTTAATTTTTTGCTGCTGTAACAGGGTAGCATTGTGTGCAAAAGAAATTAAGTAATACATAAAAGAACCAATATAGATTCTAAGATCTTGGTGGAGGATGTTTCTAAAAATAATAGTTTTCTTGTTCTTTTAAAGTATCTCATTTCCTTTATTTTGTCCTGGATTTTTATCATTTGGACCTCAGAAACAGTTCTGAAACTCAGAAATTAATAATCAGAAGGATATAAGAGCCAACTTTCTGAGTGCTAAAGGTAGCCTGCCTCTCAGTGCCAAAATTATAACTGATTTCATAAATTTAGTGCTCTTGTTATGAACTGCAGTGCCAATGAAAATCAATAGAAACAATTTCCTTCTGCATTCATGACCCTCTCCTCATACTCTTTCTGCACATTCTTTTCAGGGTCGTTTTGTCAGAATGCCACAGGGCCATACAAAACGTAATTTTGTGTTTCTGTGTGTATGTCCCATGAAACCTGATTTTTCATGTGTGCTTTTGATTGGTATGAAGTGCAACAGGGGCTTTAGGCAAAGTAAAAATTACACATTTTTCATAGTGTTTAAAATATTGAAGGAAACACCAAGTTTTGTTGTTATTTTTTTGTATACAATTTGAGGCTGCATACAATTTATATACTGTAAGTAGTATATTCATATAGAGAGCGTGTGTATGTGTATAATTACCTATGTGAATAATATGATATTTGTTGAGTTAATCCTTATTGGATGTCTGAAAAGATACTGAGTGAATAAAGATTCAAATGCAATTTTTAAAAAGAAAGACCTTGTTAAGCCCACAAATCTTAACATAGCTGAAAACTCATATACTTCCAGACAGATAGGTTTTTATTCATTAATTGATTCTCTCATTCATGTATTCATTTATTCAAAGCATTTATCAAAGCTGTGGGCCATGTGGATTGCTGTAATGGCAGGGAAAATATATGTATTGATGTATCTTTTCCTTCAAAAAGCTTATTTAAATACTCAGACTATAAGTTTAATACAAGCAATTACACAATACATCATTTCTAATACCAACTAATTATTCCTTTAGATTTACATGGTTCACCTACATTTAAACCTTAGGAACTGATTCCTCAAAATAATTCACAAAGATTTTGCAAGGATTGAATATACTTCTGTGCATGCAGTGTTTAATCTAGGGCCTGATTCATCATCATATTTAATAAATTATAGTAATTATCAATATTATTATTTTTCCAGAACTGCCCAAATAAGATATGTATTTCTTTTTCCATTTCACATTTGAGCAAACTGATTCTCAGGTTAAGTAATTTTTAAAAGAGGCTGCACAAATTAAATGGTACTGCTTACATCCAAAGCAATAGATAATTGATTTTGTTTATTTTTTATTATTACTTTTTAATAAATTTATTTTGTATTCAGTGATTTATTTTTGTGTTGGGTCTCTGTTGCTGCGCACGGGCTTTCTCTAGTTGTGGTGAGCAGGGGCTACTCATCTTTGCCGGTGCACAGACTTCTCAATGTGGTGGCTTCTCTTGTTGCGGAGCACGGCCTTTAGTGCGCAGGCTTCAGTAGTTGTGGCTCTAGGGCGCAGACTCAGTAATTGTGGCAGACGGGATTAGTTGCTCTGCGACATATGGGATCTTCCCAGCTCAGGGATTGAACCCATGTGCTCTGCATTGGCAGGCAGATTCTTAACCACTGAGCCACCAGGGAAGCCCATAGATAATTGATTTTAAAGAATGATGTTATCTTCTTTATGACAAGGGGATCGATATTGATAGTAGTATGTTCATTATTTAAATTGTCTGTCCCAGTCTGTAGAGTATAATATTATCTAATATTTAATGAGCATGTATGTGTTAAACATTGGGCTAAGAATCCTCATGTCATCTCTTCCATATATTATAACATCTCAATGAGTGTAGGTTTTTTCATAAACGTCACCACTTCATAGATGAGGAACCTGAGATTGAGAGAAGTTTAGCAATCCTCCCCAAATCAAATAGCTGGTAATCCTTGAAGAGATTTAACCCAGTTCCAACCGAAAAGTACGCACTACTTTTAAACTTGATGTTTTACTTACACAAAGTCTACAAAAATGTGTTGAAAGCTCAAGATGATTTGACTGTTTTTTTCCCCAATGTCTGTTACAATATACAGTATATCAAAAGCAGGTTAAGGGACCCAGCATTATGTTTTGGGCCATGTAATAAGTATCAGTACTGTTTTCAAAACAAAAACTTAGAATGTTAGGTACAAAGAAATTTAGATTATCAACGGAAGAAAATCAGATAAAATTTTGCTTCTGTCCACTTGGCCATGCTGGAGATAAACCCTTCAGTGATTATTTATTATATGTTATTTTAATACAACAGACTTAAAACAATGTAGAAATATTTTACATTCATATTTACTTTCTATATTCATATTTAATGTAGAAAGTTTGGAAACAACATGCATTTAAAAAGTCACATTTCCTCCTACCACCCAGAGATAACAACTTTTAAAATACTGACACATAGACATGTCGTATTCTCATTTTACTGTATGTTTGTGTGGAGGATGTTCTAAGTGGAGTGGGGGGTGGGGTGGCTTAAAAAAACAGAAATTTATTCTTGCACAGTTCTGGAGTCTCAACGTCCAAAATCAAGGTCTTAGCAGGGCCACAGTTCCTCCAGAGTCTCTAAGTAGAATCGTTCCTTGCCTCTTTCTAACTTCCGGTGGTGGGAGCAGTCCTTGGGCTTCCTTGATTTACAGCTGCATTGCTCCGGTCTCTGCCCCTGTCACCATGTGGTACTCAACATGTGTGTCTGTCTTCACGTTGTCGTCCCTGTTCTTACAAGGATACCAGCTATGTTGGATTAAGGGTCCAGTATGACTGCATCTTAACTTAATTACATCTGCAAGGATCCAATTTCCGAATAAGTTCACATTCTGTAATGGGAGGTGTAGTTAGGCCTTCAGCATATCTTTTGGGGATACAATTAATTTCATAAGAAACATGATACTTACAAAATTAGAATTTTGTTTACGTATTATTTCAGGGCTTTTTTCATTGTGAACAACTCACATTGTCATTAACGAAGATAATCACGTTTGGTTACAGTTCTCAACTTGACTTACCTTGATTTTGAATCTGGTAAAAATCTTTAATTTAGAATTCCATTTGTCAAATAGTATGGTAACGTATCATCCCATGGTGCTTCTGTGAGGAAGTAAGACACCCCTCTGAGGGATGTTGTGTAAACCTGGCATGTTGTTATTTTCCTCTGGTGATGCAGGGACACTAGACATTTGAATTGTTCTCATCCTTTCCCCTGCATATTGGCAGTAAATATAAGATCCATGTGGCCGCTTCAGTCTAGTGTACTTGGCCATGAGTCATCTTAACAACCAGGAGAGCGAATCTTGGTGAGGTGGAATGAGCAGCGCTTTAATAGCAGTGCTTAGGGGGAAGGCTGTCTGAGAGGCAGAAAAGAGATTTTAAATTAAATGGACTTTACAGAAAATTGTCTTCACTTTGTAGTTTGGAGTCAGGGTTGCAATTTTCAACTTTCTTTTCCCTCACTTACCTGTTGCTAAGAGATCACATTCAAGGTAAAATTAATGCTTCTCTAATTACAAAGCATGTTGTCAACAGTGGAAGAGGAAATGTAACATGCGATTCCTGTATTGGTTAGGACTTTAGAAAAACATGTGGCATTAAGAGACAGAATCATGCATACAGTAGACATGTAACAAATGATTATTAAATGAATCAGCAGGTGCTGAGTAGTAAGTGTTAAGGACCTGTCACTGTGACTGGATGCTTTCTGCCTTATCTTCTTTGTCTTTTCCTTTCTTCGGCTTTTTAACTCTTACGAAAATTGAGAAGCGTTCTATCCAAGTAGAGCTGACAGTTGTTATTATCCACTAGAGCTCATCGTGATAGTAACAGAAGTTGCCTATGGCTCTAGAATCTGTTAGAACCAGGGGGAGAATTACTTTATATCAGGACAATTTTAATTGTGTAATACAATTTCAGGGCTAACAGCTGAGTTCCACTGATAATAGAGGTGAAACTGGGAGATACATGCTATAGGTGATTAAGTCCTGGACCTAGTTAGCACTGCCACATTTTCCCTTACGTGTTCTTGAAATCTAGTATCTTGTATGTGAGTGTTCCTTGTATCCTCAGAAACATCATGCTGACCAATGATCACCATCCACTGCCAGCCACATGGTTCACTCAACAAATACTCACATCCAGTTCAAGCAAGGCTTCACTTGGGTTTCTGTGACACTACAATGCAACACAAGACGAGGCTATTTTTTCTTAAGATTCACTAATTTAGGAGAGAATACGTGCAAATAATTAGAAGGAAGTGCTCCATTTCTCCTAAGTTAAATGAAGGGCTTAGAGATAGTTCAGCTTGCATATTGTTTTAATGTGATGAGTTTTATAATGTAATACTAATGGTCTATTACATAAGAATAAATGTACTCATAAGCCACCCCCCTTAAAAAAAAAAAAGACATACAGTCTGCCCAAACACTAAGAGGCTTTCAGAAAATTTATATCCCTTTAATATTTCTCTTCATATTTAATATAAGATTAAAACCAAAGTGAGAGTTCAAGTGGGAAATTAGTTCAGGTGTCATCATTAGCCATTCTCACTCACCAAAGCCACATTCTCAGAATGTAACAGTGTCTCAAACACCTTCTAATGGGCTTTATTAATCTGTTCTGTGCACTTCCCCCTTTGGAATTTCACCACGGAATTGCTCTTTCAAGGTGCTTTGACATGAAATTTGATTTTTAAATGGGGTTTAATGTGCTTTGGTCAGGCCACTGACACAACACTTAACAACCCAAATGTGCTTTCCCATATGGAGGGCACCATCTGTGGTATTAAATATTTTTTCATAAAGGTTCAATTGGTCCCTCTGTTTCCTTTAACCAAAATAACCGTAGACAAGGCACAGCATTTCACGAACATTTTTAAGCAAGTCTATTTCAATAAGTGTATTCATTTCATTCACAATTTCCAATAGAAAAATGGCTAGAGATGTTACCACCCCAAATCCATGTGCCAGACGCACAGTGAGGCCAAACGATACCAAAACGGCAGAGTTTGGAGTAGAGAAAGGTTTATTGCAGGGCCACGGAAGGGGAACAGATGGCTCCCGCTCAGAAAAACCCTCGGGACACCCCCCATGGGTTTCAGCAAAGCATTTTTAAAGACCAGGTGAGGGAAGGGTGTCCCAAGGTATGGGATCAGCTCATGCACAATTCTCTGATTGGTTGATGGGGAGGGAACAGGGCAGTTGACGTTATCAAGCCTCAGGTGCCAGTAAGTCTGTGGGCTACTTGCTCATGATCATCAAGTAGTTAAACTCTTCCCTTTGGTGGTGGTTTTAGCATCTGAAAAATTCAAGAAATATGCAAAAGATACTATTACCTGGGTTATTTCGAGAGGAGCTATAGGAGAGGCTATGTGGGAGGAGTCTGTCCCAGGAAAGCCCCACTGAGTCCCGCTCGGTTGCACAGACAGTAAAGAGAGAAAAATAATTGTGCAGTCCCCAGGGACAGTCGTACACAAGAACAAGTGGCTGATCATGATAGAATAGAAAAGGGATTGATGAGAGGAGGCAAAGTCTGTGCTTCTGTCCTCTCATCATCACAAACACCAGTCTCAGCTGTCTCATTTCTAAAATAAGGGATCTGGAAGAGTTCCATGCTTTCCAAATCCACTGCACATCCATTCAGCTGTGAAGCATGTTCAAAATACAAATACCTTAGCTCCAGCCCAGTTGAGGAGAATCTGAATTTAGGACCAGTGCCCAAGAATCTGTGTTCTTTTCTCCATAGTGATGTTGACGCACACTAAGGTTTGGGAACCACTATTCCAATAATCCCTAAGATCTATTTCAGTTCATAACGGATACGACTCTCAAAGTCTAATTCAGAGAAATTTCATCTATGAGCTGTAATATGCCTGATTAGGATTAGAAAGGCCAGGATTGGACTCTGAGCTCTGCTGTTTACTTGCCTTGAGAGACAAGACTTTAAATTGTTGAGACTCGATTTCTTTCTCCAAAAAATGAGGCTGGTATTAGTTGCATTGCCCCAGACTGTTGCATGTATTACCGTTCTTAGTATAGTGTCAGCAAATATTAGCTGGAAGGATACAGGGAGTGAGAGAGAAAACGGACCAGATCACAAAATGAAACATTATCAAGGCACCATAAAGAAATATAAGTATATATGAAATGAGTGAGGAGTAAAATAATGTTTGCTAAGCTTCCATTATGTCACCAACTTAATTCATTTTTTTAATGAGCTTACAACAATGTTTTCAAACATTTCAATAATTTTTCAAACAAGCTGCTTCTTTTTAAGATCTGTGGGGAATCTCTGTAAGTTCATTCTAAGATATAGCAGAAGATTGTCCACAGCAAGAGATACTAAATTGTTAAAATAAATTATACACACAATGAAATGATGAGAATAGCAAGAATTCTCCCCCATTCTGGAAGAAAGAATACTTTAAGCCTCACAGTCTCTTTCATATCAAAAGATGCTTTTTCAGTATTTGCTGTCTACTTATTAAGGATCTAAAGTTCATAAATGTTTTTAAATACATAGTTTCTTCTACCCATGGGCTTACAGTTTGATACAGTCCACACACATTTACTTTTAGAGAGATTGAATATGGAAACAAGACTTTCCAAATGTATTGCTAGTTTTGTCTTGTGGGAATATGGGACTTTAATATTTTTTCTACTTTTGAAACTACAGTTCTCATAATTTTGGTCTTCTTTCTTTCCTTTGAGTCTATTAACTCAAGAGAAAATAGAAAAAAAAGTTCAATGCCATTCAACTAACACGTTGTTGCTCTATAAAATTCCCACACAGCAAGATGACTTGTAAGCTGAAGCCGGACAGAATGTATAGGAACTGTATTTGGCTTGTACAGTCCAATACACCCTGGTTCAAAGAGCATTTCAACACAAAGAATTCAATAATCTGACATTTCTCTTGTGAAGTGCATTATTCTGCTGTAGAGAAAATTGCCATGGCCAAATTTTTCAGTAGGATTCAATTCTCTGTAATAGCCCAGCAAGGTCAGACCTCAAACGAAGCTGTAACCTTCCTTGCATGTCCCCTGGTAACTACTGAAGACTTCCAGGGAGGTAGGAGGTCTCCCTAACCTGTCTGCTGGGATCCTTAAGTTTATTTCGAGTTATAAGGAAGGAGGCTGTGGCCACTGAACTTCACCTGACATCGTTCTTTGTCATTGTATCCTCAACTTCTGAATATTTGTTCCAGGGCTAGAGTATAAATAGGATGAACAGTGCCTAGAGCAGCTTCTGTGACTCACATAAGCCGTAATTACACTGGCCATGCAACTATTTCCAGAACAGACATAAGCCCTATAATTCATAACATTTGTTTTAAAATATGGTTCCAAATACTACCCTTGACTTTGTCCTAGAAATGTTGGGGTAACAGAAAATATGACCTCTTTCTTAAGTACACGTAACTTCTTAATATGTATGTGTATTTACATATTAAAATAGCCATTAGGTCTGAGATAAATGCTAAAGTGATAGACAATATAAATGCTTTTTAAAATACTCTATGATTTCCTCCTCTGTCTTTATTTTTAGGGATAAATAAGAGTTTTTAAAAAGGGAGTTTACTTCAACCATAAGGCAACCCTCTGCCAACTGTTGCAAAGAAGTCTTTAGACTTTCAGCAACATTAAGTCATGGAGGACTTGTTTTATTCTGTTCAATCTGGGCATTAAAAACCCCATCCAATTCATTCACTTTGCTGAAGTAAGCAAATCTCCATGGTACCTCATGCCTTAAGTTTCCTTGTGAAAATACCTTTCCTTTTCATGGAATTTAGGGCATTCTCAGTGATCATTTGAAGAATTTTGTAACCAAAAAAATTAGCAGAGAAATCCCAGGGAGGAGAAATGAGCATCACCTTACATATTATTAAAAATATACTTAAGGAAAGGAAAACTGAGAATGCAATACATTTCCTTCAAAATGATACTTTAATGACGAATTGCTTTAGAATAACCTTTAGTTTGGGGATAAAGTTTGCAGAATAGATGATAATACAAGTTAGATGTAACCATACCAAAATTTCTTTAAAAACTGAAACCTCTCTATGAAAAAAGGTGAGGAAAATTTTCTTACTAGATCACCTGTCCTTCTGGCATAATTTTTTCTAATATTTTTTCAGGCTTATATTTGTTAAATTTTATATCTGTTTATAAGATAACATTACTTATATTTGTGGGCATTTGTCTTTCTTTTATTGTTTTATTTGTGTGTGTATGTGCTATAACTGACATATAATGTTATATTAACTTCAGGTGTACAACATAATGATTTGATATTTGTATATATTGTGAAATGATCACTACAATAAGTCCAGTTAACATCTGTCACCATACATAATTACAAATTTTTTTTCCTGTGATGAAAACTTTTAAGATGTACTCTTTTCACAACTTTCAAAGATGCAATACGGTATTATCAACTATAGCCACCATGCTGTACATTACATCCCCATGACTTAATTATTTTATAACTGGAGGTTTGTGCCTTTTGACTCCCTTCACCCATTTTGTGTATTTTGTAAGAATATAAACTAATCTCAGATTTTCTCAGTTTTAGTTCATTTTTAGTTGGCAATTCTCTCAACCAATCAACTTTAAGCTGAACTTTTGAAGTTTTGCTGCCTTTTTTTTTGAATGTTGGACACTAACATTTTATTTTATTTTATTTTTAGATTTTGCCTTAAAAGCTGAAATGTTATGTAATAATCACAGCTCAAATACTTTAATTTTATTATTAAGAAACATAATGCACATGATCTAGTTTTAATCTGAAAATACACTTTAGTAAGACTTCAATTTAAAAAGGTAAAGGTATCTAATTTAAAAAAATGATACAAATGAACTTATTTATAAAAAAGAAACAGACTTACAGATATTGAAAACAAACTTATGGTTACCAAAAGGGAAATGTGGCAGGGAGCGATAAATCAGGAGCTTAGGATGAATATACACACACAGATAGACAATCAACAAGGACCTATTGTCTAGTAGAGGGAACTCTGCTCAATATTTTGTGATAACCTATATGAGAAGAGAATCTTAAAAAGAAGGAATATATGTATATATATAACTGAATCACTCTGGTGTACACCTGAAACTAACACAACATTGTAAATCAACTATACTCCAATAAAAATTAAAAATAAAAAGGTAAAGGCAGTCCAAGGCTAAAATGAATTTCCTTTCCATTGAAGGCAGAATTGATACAAAGTGACTTCTTAGAAAATTGTGAAATATGCATGTATGTGTGAGAATGAATGTTTTTTTATCTACCATCAACTTCTACTCTGGGTGTTCTAAAGAGTTCACCTGGAGTATGATTTATTGATTGACCAACACATATGCTCATTCAATGGTATAAGTTTTAATGTGTTTCATCTAAAGAAAATGACCATAAATATTTAGATGGACATCTGACAACAAATACTTTTCAAACTGGTGGGTAATGTTTTTAGCATCATTGATCCAGCAAGATCCAATAATAAGACTGACTTTTTGTTTAATAGAATTCTCTCTATGATGTTCCACTCCATTAGTGAAAAGCGAGTTGCTCAAGTTACATAGATGTGTTCTCAAGGACATTGGTTAGTAAAATACAGACATCTGTGCCAGGAAGTTGAATATTTACATGTAGGCATTTCTTCAAGCAACCATTTTGTTGTGTTAATCAAATGGCCACTGTATTGAAATAGGCTTGTGTAGACCTAATCATATGTTTAAAATCAGTGTAGCCACAGAAAATATTTCTCAGGGAATATCAAATCATTTTGTCTTTAGGTTTTTATACAAAGACTATAAGAAGGTATGTAAAAATATCAAAAGAATACATAATCAGAAGTTACTTTTACAGAGGAGGTTGTAATTTATTTTTTTTCTCCTGAACCCTTATGTTTTAAAGCTAAGTATGTTAGATTCATGGAGATGAGTAAATATATATATTTGTTTATGCAGTGTTGCAAGGTAGGGGCATTTAGACATATCAGACACAATTTATATAGGCCCTCCAAAAAAAAGACATATGTAGTATTTTGCTGAGTTTTTGTAAAATACTACAGCTGACTCTAGGATACCTTTCCCTTGTGGAAAAGAAGCTTAATTCCGCCAAGGCAAGAGTGCAGGGCACCTTCGTGCCCTTATTTGCTTTTAGAGACTCACACTGTCAGGTTGATAAATGGGCTTTGACAGAAGCAAAGGTAATTCAAAGCTCATTCACAGATAGAATAGTCTTTAGTAGATTTTTTAAGTCTCTGAGAGAGGAAAAATATATATAAAAATGCATAGTATTAATTCACTGTGAGGTTGTTATTTTCCCAAGAGCCAAAAACACATCATCTCTCTGAAGCTATATTTTAAATTCATCTTAACATGCTTACGTGTACGTGTGTCTGCTTATTTACAAATAAGGCTTTATTTTTTTATCCATATGAAAAAAATCAGTTATTCACCAAGAAAATAAAATTGGTAGAAAATGCATTTTGGGGAAGGTAACCTTTCATAAACTGAGTACTGTTAAATATGTCTTTGACTAGATCACTCTAACAGAATGGTACTTTGGAATTACAGAAAAAGAATTAAAGGTTTTAGCAAATGTAAGTAAAATTTAGTTCTATTCTCTCTGCTTTTGATGTTTGACAAATCAATTCATTAGTAATGAAATAATGGGATAAGTCTGCAGAGAGAGCTCAATTCATTGCATTTATCCCACCCACCTTAGTTCATCTGCAGAGTCAGTGCTCTGATTTCATGAGAACATACTCCCATCATCCTCCCCGGCATAAACCCTTCACCTTTTACGTAGATGTGTAATATTAAGTAAGCTATGCCCTTTTCCCTTTGCTCTATTAGAAATACACAGAAATATAGCATTTAGAAAGAAATTTTAGTGCAGTGTTAAGTAGATTCTGCAATTAGTAGTAGATACCAATAATAGGATATCTGCATTCCTGTGTATTCTGAAGAGAGTGAGAATTTAGTTGTTATTACTTCCAAATTAGCTCATATAAATAACTACTTTTAGTACTAAACTGGTGTCAGAGCTATGACTCATTTTTACTATCTTTGTTTTTCTAAGTTCAGAAATGTAACAAAGCTAATTTTCTTTGGAAGACAGTATTGGGGCAGTCCAAAACACACAATAGATGCACGTTAGCATATTTCTAGATAAAATCAAAACTGGTCTAAAACTCTAAAGAAATCCTTTGGACGAATAAAAATGCCCAATTGAATGAAGGGTTTTACCAGGTCTTGTCATCTTTGGCAGAAATAATATGTGAGATCTATTTTGAAAAAATACAAACCAGATAACGTTTATAACTACATCAGTTATTCTACTGGGCATTGCAGTTGCCTCACTCTAAATATGTGCTCCTGTGCACAGCTATAAGAGTGGTACAATGAAAACCATACATAATGTCATTTAAATACCCTGTAATTGCATACAAGCGTAAAGGCTTGTGCACGAATAACTATGATTTAATATAAATAGTCCGATTAGAAAGAAATGAGAAAAAGGGAAGCACTGACAACGTGTGAAGGAATAGAGAGGAAGGAGGGATGGCTATTGGACTAGGAATGAGGAAAGGCTTTGCGGCGGAGCGACCATTTTAGATGGGTTTTGGAAGATGTATGAGATTTCACAGGTAGTGTTGTAGTGTAAAGAGGAAGATGTAAGAACAGGGAAGAGCAGGAGTGGAGACACAAAGTCTAGAAATCTGAAGCCATTTCGGGGAGTCATTTTATCTCAGTCACCTTACACGAAGCACATTAGGGGGAAGAATCAAATATAAGGCGAGAATGATAGCTGCACGCAGTCATCTGTTCATTCACTCATCCGTTCAGTTCTCTGAAGTCCTGAGATGTGTTATTCCCTGGTATAAACCACTGACAAATTCAGAAAAAAAGGTAAATAAAATACGATGCTCGTCTGGGAGGAAATCATTCTCTATTGTTGAGCATAGAAATAAAAACAGATAATTACAAAAGATCATGCAATAAATTCTTTTAGTTGGAGTTTTCAGAGTGTTATGAGAGTAAAACACATGTACCAATTAAATCTACTTGGGAGAACCAGGAAAAATTTAATGGAAAAATTGACCTTTGGCATGGATCCTGAAGGGTATGTAAATATTAGAGTGGATGGAAAGAGGATAAGATGAATTGTCAAAGCAGATGAAATAAATATTTGTAAACGAAGGCAGGTGGAAGACTTGAGTGCTATGCTTAGGAGATGGGGCTTTTTTCCATAGCTGTATGGACTTTGCAATTATGTGAGTAGAGAAGTGAAAGATTTTAGCTGAACTTTAGCACCATTCCTTGGGCATTGATTTATAGCCTACATAGACAAACAAAATGGGCTGTAACATAGTCAACCCACTAATATCTATTACCTTCTAAATTATATTCATATCTTGGACCAAGTAGAGTTTATAAACTCTCAGCCCAGTTGCTTCATGTGGTTTACTCAGTCTAATATGAATCTCTGCATTTCAAGGAGAATAGAGCAAATGAAGAGATGATAACTTATAAAGTGTCATAAGAAACTCGATGGCCAGATGAAAGATTTTAGAATAAGTTTATGGCTGTTTCTTTATCCAAATAGGATAAGTCTGAAAAGAAGCACATCTGCTATATGTAATAAAATACTAGTTTTCTGACTTCTGCCCTACTTCATATGAAGACTCAATACTTCTTGATGATATATAATGATTACATGGAAGCATTGCATCACTGTGTTCGTACATAATTTTATAGAACAAAATATCTTATTTAGGTGGGTAAATCATAATCCCTTTCAACATAAGTATTCAACTCCTTGTTTAAAATCCTCCAGTCCACCTCTCTGAGAATGAAATTTAAATTCCTTGCCATGCCTTATAAATATTCCAGTACCTGAACCATGCATAACCCTGACCTCATCTCCTGTCATCCTCTTCTGGGCTCACATTCCAACCAAACTGCCTTTCTACCTGTTCCTCAAACACACCAATAACCCAGGACCTTTGCACTTGCTCTTCCTACTGCACACATTCTTTTTCCCCCAAGATGCAGACAGCTGTTTTGTCTTTCAGATCCTAGCCCAAATGTCACTACCCTATCAGTTCTAAATTAGACAGACACACTCTGCAATCCCAAAGCTCCAGTCACACTCAACTGTAACACCCCTCTTATCTGAAATCATTCCATTTATCTTCTGCCTCTCCCACTATTTCTCCCCAACCCACACGCATGCATGCGCGCGCACACACATACACACAAACACGCTGGATTGCAAAATATAAGAGCAAGTGACTTGCCCATTTAGCTCATGTGGGCCTAGGACAGTAGGTGTTCAGTTGAATGAATGAAGATACAGCACTTCCATAGCTTATATATCATTATTTTCAAAGATGGTTAATAGTGAGTACAAACTATTTCTGGGTGTGGCTGAAAAGAACAGCGTATAACTCTTAGTCCTTTCTACACTAGGCAAAAGGTTCTTGGTTTGGTTGCAAGTTTCATCTGTTTGAGCGGCCTAGCCACACCTCTTTGCATATAAGATTCATTCCTGCTGATACATTGCTCATCATTTGCACCAGGAAAATTAATAGGAATTAGGAGGAAATGTTAGTGGCTTTTCTTCTTCTCCTCCTACTCTAGCATATAATCAACCATGTCCTTCTCATCTGCAGAGTACTTATTAAGGCTTTACTGAAAAAGGCTTTGAAAGGGAGCCTGCATAAAAGAAATTACATGACTGTCTAGACCTCACCCTTTCTTACAAACAGAGACAGATGTGGATAAAAGTGACGGTATCATACTTGTTATGTGCATCCTTTATAACAATACGTTACCATCAACTATTTTCTTTGTTCCTGTTGTCTTATTTTGATTCATTCAGCTCTGTTCTATAATCATGCATACGACCTTTGCATTTGCCCGAAAGTGCTCCTTTTACATGATATGTTACTAATCATAGTGATGATAGAGTGCTGTTTATAGATTAGCAACGTACTCTGGCCCTACTGTGGTCTCATGAGAGGTGATGTCTGTATTGTCAATGGCTTTTTAAATCCAAAACTTCCTTCTTTCCTTCTCTCCTTCCCTCCTTCCTTCAATTATTCTTTGAGTCAGCTTCACGATTTCACTTTCTCTGTTAAAATCGTCTTCATTTTACCTCCATACATCCCAGAAGCAGAGTTCCAACAGCTTTGAATCCAAAGGTGTGCACGATGCTCTGGCAAACCCTGGCATGGCTCGTGTAGGCATAAGACCAGAATGCCTGTTCTAATTTGCATTTTGATCTCCTAGGAATATTTATATCTCTATAATCTCCTTAAGGTTAAGTAGCATGCAAATACTATTTGGCACATATATTTTATTCTAGTGAGGCGGTTATTTCACTTGCCTCTGTGTGGTCTAAAGACTGAAAGCATGCTGTTTTTAAAGCTTTTAGAATAGAGTGGAATGTATTTTGTCTGTTATGACACAGTATGTCTGAAGGACCAGCTATGGCCTATTATTCATTATCAAGTTTATATTACCAACTCTCTTAGTGTATATTAAATTATGTCAATTAAACCTACGTCCAAATATAACATGTTCACCTTTTGTGAGCATCCTTTATCAAAAAGTGTCGTTTTAATTCATACTTTAACTGGCTTTTGAAGTCTGTTACTATTAAAAAGAAAAACATTTTAAAATGACTTTCTTTCATGCAGAAATGTTCCAAAGGAAAATCTTAAAGATAGAAATTTCTTTCTTTCTACTTTCCTAAAACATAAATAAGACTTTAATTTAAAACAATGGTACTAAAATATACTGCTGGTGTTGATATTTTCTCATCTAAATTGCTTTTAAATCTTTACACTTATAAAGTCCTCTACACTGTATTCAAACAAATATTGAGTAAGCAACATTTTTTCTTACTTTCTCATATTATTCATATGCCAGTGGAAGAAGCCAAAATTGCACTTTTTCAGCATTTCAGCAGAATTAATATTATTGTAACTGTTAACTTTATGAAGATCTCAAACAGAAAGGGAGATCAGATATGGAAGATTATTTTACAGATTATCTATTAATGTAATTCACCACATTAAAATACTAAAGAAGGAAAAAATAATGGTCATATCAACAGATGAAACAACTCTCATTCATTTCAAACAATAGCTTAGCAAACTTGGAATAAAAGGGAATTTCCTCAATCTTCATGAAATTTTTTTAATACATTGTTTATTTATTTATTTTTGGCTGCATTGGGTCTTCGTTGCGGTGCTCGGGCTTCTTATTGCAGTGGCTCCTGTCGTTGTGGAGCATGGGCTCTAGGCGCATGGGCTTCAGTAGTTGTGGCACTAGGGCTTCAGTAGTTATGGCTCGCGGGTTCTAGAGCACAGGCTCAGTAGTTGTGGAGCACGGGCTTAGTTGCTCCTCAGCACGTGGGATCCTCCCAGACCCGGGATCGAACCCACATCCCCTGCATTGGCAGGCTGATTCCTAACCACTGCGCCACCAGGGAAGCCCCCCATGAAATGTTATATTTAGTGCTGAAACATTGGAAGAATTCCTGTGAAGTTGGAAACCAGGCAGAAATGCTCATTATCATTTCTTCAGTACATCCTGCTAGAGGTCTGCAGTGCAAAAGGCAAATACAGAAGAGGGGAAATTGTAATGACTGGAAATGCTATCTATCTATAGCTATGTACGCACTAATGTGATTGTATGATATCTATGTAAAAAGCTAATGGCACATATGCAAAGCTTTTGCAGAAGGATATAATATTGAAAGTTCACAGTGAGTTGCAGAAACAACAGATATCAGATACCAAAGAGAATAGTAGACAAATAAATTGCAAATTTTCAAAGGAAACATTCAGAATAATTTACATCTTGTCTCTTAATATCCCTCATCATGACATGTTTATGAAAAAGAATTGAAAGGGAATTGCGGGTAGATTGAGACCCTTTAAGAGATTATTTTGGTTAGATGTGATAATATATGTGCTTCTCACTCACCCTCTATAGTGGGATTGATAAGGAGAGCACATTCTATATGCCAAGATGCCGCAAAAGATAGCCTTCAATGACCCTACATGGAGAATTTGATATATGACCCTATTATGTAGAAGGAACGTAGTCTACTGACTGAGTCCCAGACAAAAATCTAGAGAATGAGAGAAGAGAGGGGACAAGCTACTTCGATGAAAGGATTAAAATGAAGTGGCTAATTTAGGGTCAGCCTGTATCCCAGAGTTTATTAGGTTAAGAGCATAAATGTTTCCCAAAGACTTAGAAGTGAGCCACAAAGAGAAGTGAGTTGGCCTATAGCTAGTTTTACTTCTGTCTAATAAGAATCAAATGTGGAATTTAACAGTAAGAGTATACACTACCCTGGAAAACTTGGGAGCCAAGGCCAGATATAGAAGCTGGAAGAAAATGGAAGAAAATTGTGCCACCCATTTCATGGTAGTTGTAGAAGGACAGGACCCAGAAAGGGAGATTTTGTGGAACTAATTGAAGATCCCACAATGGAGCCAGATTTGAACATCTGCCAGGCCCAAGGCAATTCGCCTCAAATATATTTTTTTTAAATTAAGGCATTTAAACTTCAATGTATTTTTCAGCTAATTTTACAAGCTGATCTCTAAATTTATTTGGGATTAAAAGGTCCATTGTCAGATAAATTTTAAGAACAAAATTGGTGATAGGAATTTTCCGTACCCAATATTAAAACTTAGTTTAAAACCAGAGTAGTTAAGAGTGTGGTATTAGCACAGTGTAAGACAAAATAAACAATGGAACAGAATTAGAAACTATAAAATTGGTCCACATATATGTGTGTAAGTAATTTACAAAAGCTCTTAGAAATCAGGGGTAAACAATGGTCTATTGACTCTAATCAACAAGTGATACTGGGATAATTGGGGTTTTGTATTGCGTAGAACTCTACCTCACACAATGCACAAAATAAATTCTGTGGTAGATTAAAGACCTAAAATTTAAGGATAGAAATGTAAAACTTATAGATCACCTATGAAAACATTATGAGTTCTGTGAGGACAATTTTTTTCAAAGACACAAGTACAAACTCCAAAGAAAGTATTTAATAAACTTGACTTCATTAACATTTGAAAGTTCAGTACAATGGAAGACTCCATAAACTAAAGTGAAAAAAGAATGCCAGAGTGTGAAAAGATATTTGCAATATTGGGATATATAAACCAAATTTTAAAAATAGACAAAATAGTAGTTGATATGAGAAGAGATCCAAATGGCCAATAAACATGAAAAGGTGCTCAACCTCACTAGTAATCAAGTAAAGGTTGATTGAAACTACACCTAAATACTGTTTCACAACTCTTGGATTCCAAAGAAGGCTAATAAGAGCATGGTGAGTGTGTGGAGAAATAGAAATTCTCATATATTGTTTGACAAACAACAGTTTGGAGCAAAATTTTGTAGAATTACTTTAGGGAGAAATTTGACAGTACCTAGTAAAGTTGAAGATTTCTACACCCTACAACACATTAATTCCTCTTCTAGAAAGACTTTGGAAAAGTCCTTCTACAGGAACACACTGAGACCCCCAGGAATGTGAACTGCAGCTTTGGAAAGAGCACAGATGTTCATTATCAGACTTCTAGATTGACACATTTGGGTGGATTCATAGAGTGCAATATTCTACTGCAACTAAAATGAGTGAACCTAGAAATAGAGGATGGTGTACAATGGAAGAAAAATGAATAATTGCAAAAGGCAGATAAAGTGATGAGGGAAAAGTACATAACACAAAGAAAACATCAGCAGTAAGAGTAAACACTCAGTAAAAAGTGCCATGACCTTTCTTACGTTTCGCATGATTTTTCCCCCAGTCTGTTGCCACCTAAGCCCTTGCTTTAGATAGCATAAAAGCAGGGTCCTAGAACATATGTTTTAATTTAGCTACTAAATCCTTCAGAGTGCCCTCCATAAATCCTATAATTAGAAACATTTAAATATCACTGGATAAAGGCTCCTCTACTACTTAAAAAAACGCTAATAAAATGTTTGAGCTGTAAAATGTCACCTGACTGATTTTTTCCTTCAAATCTATAGATATTATTAACCTTGTTTTGAAAGGTAGGTTTAACTAGGATATCCATTCTTTGCCTCAGACTTGATTGATCAATTTAATTTTTAAAAATAATATGTGCAATGAATATGATAAAAATGTCAAAATTTCTGGATTACTTAAAAAATAACATTCATTATAATTTTGGGCTGTAATTTAAAAAATTGGTGTGAAAAAGTATTAGTGCGTTAACAAAGTACTATTAAAATCTATAATATTTAATCATTTGATTTATTAGAAACCACTGGAACTCACTGTTAAGTAAATGACTAGTTAATGATAATTGGAATAAGATTGTTCTTTACATGAAAAGAAAAATTTTTCTTATTTCCATTTATTCCTGTTTTAAAAAGTCATCTATAGCAAATTTTTCTTTGAAGAGGTGGAGTAACAGAAAACTATAAAGTGAGTAAACTTGCCTCAGGCCTTAGCAAGAGTACCACACTGAATTATAATACGTAACTTGCAGTATTTTGGAATAATGAAGAAAAAAGTTTAAAAGGATTTCAGTTGTTAAAATAGCTATTCACACTATTGATTTCCAGAGAAAGAGCTGCTTTCAAATTCTATTTCTAAATAGTAAGCAGCCTTTCTTATATTTAAGATTCTGAATAAGATTATTAAACTCTAATCAAGGAAATATCAAACCAGCTCACCTATTAAGCATTTATTTCTAAAGCTGACCACATTTCATATTTCTTGGATTTTTCACCCAATTAACTTTGAGTAATCATATATGCATATGTATATTTTGATCATTTTATATGCAATTTTATAAGTGGAAACATAATTGATTTAGAAGCATTATATAACATTTTCTTACCATGGCGCTTTGGTTTCTTTTGCTTAGAACTTCACCAAAAGTCCCAAAGATTTGTCTACAATGACTCATATTTCTGTCTCTTGATATTGCAACATTATTATTTTAGGTTTCCTTGTATGATTTTTGGCCAAGATAGCTGAGATTACATAAGCTTATCTCAAGAACGTTACCAAGGTTTTTTTTTCCCATTCCCTAACTTCTTATTTAAAACTAAAAAAGTCAAATGATCAGATAGCCTTTTAAGAAACCTCTTAAATATAAGACAAACTTGTTTAAGAAGAACCTTTTTTTCACTTTCTTCTTATTTCTAATAGAAAATGAATTTATGGGAACTTGAGAAAACAGACTCAGAGTAGTACATAAAACTAACTAAACTGCCTTTGAAAGTCTTGGACTACATATACAACTCTTAAATTACTCCACATTACTTCTAGGCTAAACTTTGTCCAATTTTATAGCAAATTTCCTGTGATAACAAACATAGTCAAAATTATAACAACTATAAAATTAGTATAAGTGGAGAACCGTATATTAAATACACATACAAAACACTTTATTTTCTCCCAACTATGAAACATGAGTTTTATTCTGAATTGCATAGAATAAAATATGGTAAAATAAGGATTTGTCCATCCATACTTAACCTAATTCAGATATTTTGTAAATTTTTAGATGCAACTTAATTGAACTGAAAGTTTGGGTGTCTGGGTGGTTGGTAGATACTGATGAGAAAGACTTTTTAAAAAAGCAAGAAGGTTAAAATGAATCTTGAGACTATTAGAATTTGATTTTATTTTAGTTTTCAATAATAATCAGAATATATTACTGGTGTTCAGAAATTATTCTCTATCTTGTGATATCTTTTGCATAATATAGATATGAACTATATGACTTGTCACAATCGAGTTTAAGAAAGAACTTTAAAAATCAAGTCCTTTTTATCTTTGTGACAGACCTCCTGAATTGTTTTTTTTCAAGATCATCTTTTCCTTGAAACTTACCTAGAGTCTATCTTTCTGCCATCCTTTTAAAAAGTGAAAAAGTTTCACTTTTATGTACGTCTGAGCCGAATTTTAAAGGATTACGTTCTTAATCTTGGCATTCAAAGGAGGCATCCCGTGATGTTGTAAATGTTCCAGCAGGATTAAGGAGTGAGACTGCAGTGTCTCTAAGGGCACTCCAACCTATCTTCAATATGCTCATTTCTCAGTGGTGGGGCAAGGCAGGACAGAATCTCTAAGTCCTTGATCTCATCAAAGAAGTCAGCTGTGTCAAAGTGTGACTACCTTTAATTTATTATGTAATATGGAGGGAATTAATGAAGTATTTTTTGCTTGTAACACTTTCCTCCCTAGCCTTATTCAGTGTCACTGAAATGATAAATAGGAAACGCCTAACATCATAAATGTTTTTCTTTAAAAATTATAAATGGAAACTAAATTAAAAAATACATAATCATGTATTACATATACGGTGCTCTGGTCAACACTTTTTCCATTTACTCTATTTCATTATACTTATTATATTCAAAGAATAAATATTATACAGGAATTCCATGTAAAGATTTGATATGCAGTTTTGATTCAGGTGATTAAGAAATACCTCTATACTTCCTGACATAAGTATTTTAAGACTGAAGCTGAGCTGCCTATATTATGGGTATATAAAATACTACCTGGAAAGGAAAGCTGCATTTGCTTTCCAATAGTGAATATATAGATAGATTTCAGGGTAATATTTAAAAGTTGAGAAATATATGATGTCTGTTTACAGGGACAGGAATTTAATTTCCCTGCATCAATAGCCTGAGATGTGAAATTAGTTAAATGTACGGCTACTGAGCCCTGTTAATAAGAAGTTAGCATTGTGGTTGAATTCAATCATTGGGTTTCATCTAAACAAGTGTACGGCATTTTTGTCAACTTTCCTAATTCAGCAATTGATATCTAGAAGTGTTAAACAAGTATCTTGACTTGGCAACTTCTAAAACTGATCATAAAGTCAAAAACATTTTGTGACATCCTCCTTTTCTGTTTCTTTTGTTCATCTTTTCCTCTTCACTAAGCTATTGCAGGCGTTTTTTCTACAAGTCAAATCTGATGATGGCAAATTTAATGCCCAACAGGAAGACACGCTTTATAGAAGACCAAAAAATTAAAAAAGTAAGTTGAAAAAGACAAACAGTGGATTTTTGCCAGCTAGGAAAGCATCAGGAAACTGAAGACTTTGAATCAGTTAACCCAGTTCACGTTTGGTTTTGCTTTGTTTGGAAAAATAGAATCTTTCTTTTGTAGCCTTACAGAGGCCTGTTAGATGAGGCAGAAAAATGAATGAGATTTGAGTTCCTGCTCTCTGTGAAGCCTATGCAGTCCCTATCACTCTCTCCTTCCATTGGTCTTTTTGATGTCCAGACCTATGTACAAAGAAAGCAGAGAAGAGTTGCTTTTATTGGTTTTAAGTAAATAAATTAAAATTGCTACAAGAAGCCTAATCCTTCATCTATAGCATTTCAAAAGAATTTTCAGATGATGGTCTCCCACAAATATTTTTAAGAAGTCTGCTCTTGTATGTGGTGTGTGTTTATGTGTGTCCTTGAACATATATGCACCATGACCCCATCTCATTCTTATACAGATATATTATCAAAATACACAGGGATTTATAGGCTAAAAATGATTCTTAATCTCATATACATTATCATGCATAATAAGCATCATGTTTTGGTTTACAGAATTTGAAGACAGGTATATTTGTATGTGATATGCACAGAGAAAAATAGTATAGAGAAAATTCCACTTTCAGACAAGAATCAGTCCTTGTAGGAGTAGTCATATGTATATGTTTCTGTCTCTGTGAGTATAGGGCTATTTTATATTTATCTGTGCATGTAAACATATGGTCTTGGGCATTTCTTTTAAGACGAGACTATACAAAACAAGCCTGGTGTCTTTGCAACTCATGCTAGATAGAGGTCAGAATTCCAAAGGGTCAGAGCCAAAGCACAAGAAATAATACATATTTGATCAAAATTCACTAGTAGGCTAAGAGATGATTGGCAGAGAACAAGCAATATTAAGCACTCAGCTCTTCTCAGAGAAACCACAGTGAATACATAGCCAAGAATACCATCTGTTGAATATGAATTTCTTGGATCAAGACATTATAGATACATTCCCCCAAACAGCAGGGACAGAAGTCTTTCTGGAAACAAAATCACAATAGGGTTGCAGAGACGCCAATTGAGAGAGAGGCAAATAACTGTTCATTGCATTGTGGGGAACAGATTTCCTTACTGCTAGTGCAGGGTGTGATTAATTACATGGCATGGTCCATAATGCTGGTAGTAAATAAACGTAGTCACCCTGTTCAAATAATTTCTAAACCAGTATGTCAACTACCAGCCATGGGTGGATCGAAATCATTTCATCATATGTGATGTCTATACCTTCATTCACTCTCAGAATTCATTGTGTTTACTGCCGTTTATCATGTTTTATAAAGATAATAGAATGATGGTTGTGTGATATTCATTGGAAGATTTATATAAAAAGATTAGTGAATGATGCTTGTCCCTAAGGTAAAACTCAGACACAATTCTACACTTTATATCTGGATCTGGTATTCTCAGAAAAGACATGTATTTCTATGTGTTAAAAAAGTTGCCTTTACTAGAATGTACCTAAATTTGAGTCTGCATCTTTTTTGGGGAAGCAGCCTGGTATCTAGAAATAGACAATTGTTGATGTAGAGATGACCTATGCTAATGAGAAGAGGAATAGAAAGGCAAGTAGGACGAGTGACAGAGTAGGAGAAATAATAGTACATCTGCAGATTTTAATGAAAGGACCCTGATTCCCTTAACTGAACTCACTGAAAAAAGTTGGAAGCCAATGTGAAGGGGACTAAAAATCTTGATTGATTCAGAAGTTCATCTTTTGACCTTGTTTTTCATTCAAACAAATTATATGCGAGTATTTTATTTTCTATTTACCTTGGTGATTTCTATATTTTTCTTCCGTTTCCTGAAGCATCATACGTTGTTATTGACACAACAAATTATTATTTTAACATGTAGTAGATTAGTTAGTAAATTAGTTAAAGGAAAGACTAGAATGATGGCATAATAAGAGCACTCTTTTAAGCACTTTATTATACATATTGACTCATTTAATTCTCATAACAATTCTAAGGAGTAGATGCAGTTATGATCCCCAATTGTTTCTATAGGGAAACTGAGGCAGAGATTTTAGGTAAAAGGCCAAAGATCACTCAGTAAACTGATTCAAACCCAGCCCTCTTTATCCACATCCTGTGCTTCTAACCACTTTGAAATATTGTACATGAAAAGAGCCAATGTACCCTTCTGATACATGTTTTTAGGCCCATAGTTGACTACTGCTTTGTACTCATAATGAAGTTGTTTGTCCCTTATACTTGGGTAGAGCACCCGTCGGGAATTCAGACTTTTAAAAGAAACGCTTAAAGAAAGTTTAGTGACTTTCTCTTGATTTTCCCTGAGCGTTTCTTTACATCTTATACACGCCATACCTTTTGTTTTGTGTTATATTTGTATATGCCTTCTTTCTCTTTCTAGGCTTCTTGAAGGCAAAGCATTATTTAATGGTGTTTATTATTTCAAATATTGCTAGTGAAAACAATACTTGAGTCAAGGATATCTGTGAGAATTCCCCAAATTAGCAATGAAAAGAGCATCTTACACTGTAATTTGACGTAAAACGTTACTGCTGAATCCTTTAACATGTGTAAAAGTTAAAGAACATAAAAGAAAAGTGTGTCTGCTCCCTTACAGTCTCTGTGCCCAGCATGCCATTTTTTCGATGTGATCAACTTATTATGAAAAGTCAACTTTTAAAAATAAGTAATCATAATTATTTTCACCTACCTAGTAGAGGGTAACAAAAGCTTCAAGTACCTTAAACGTTTTCAATGATAATATTAAAGTCTGGTTTCCTGCTCCAATACTTATTTTAGTTACATGATATATGATGTGTAACACCCAAAACATCTTATACTTTTAGGTGTTCCATTTTTACTTCCTAATATGGTGCGTTTGCACGACATTTTTGGCCTATTTCAGACATGTTATCTTTAATTCTGACTCAGTCAGAAAACAGCTAAGAGCACCACTTGTTTGCTTTAGATAAATGAGTTCCTGGTCACTCATCACCTCTCATGCTGAAAATGGCCACACTGCAATGACATTGTCCTGTTGGCAAAGGCTGTAAAATTATACCAGCAAGTATAACTGAACAATGTCTTCAAAATATTATTTCTATAGTTTAAACTGTAAAATGTTATAGTTTCTAAGACATATAATACGATGTATTTTAGAAACAGAAAAAGAATTTGTAATAAATACAGAAAAAAACATATATGCATCCTAAAGACCACCCTGCTATTTTAACAACTTAAGGATTTTTTGGCTACTTTACCAAAACGTAAAATGCCAGGAAAATTTTTTCTTAGTTTTTTTCCTTTTCTTGGCATTACTTACATGTGAAGTTGAGTAAGACTGTAAATAAATCTCTGTACCGATAGGTGCTGTGTTAAATGCTGTGTATAATATCAGGAATGGCTTGAATCATAATTGTGTTTTTACATTTTTCAACTCCAAGTATAGAAATATTAAAGTTAAATTTAAAATAGTGACATATTTACAGATGTTTTCTGACTTGAGGATCTCTTTAAAGCAATTCACAAAAGCTTTGTATAAAATTCTTCATTTTCCCCCGTAATTCTACTTAATGATGCTCTCTGAATAGCAATTTTAGCTAATGGAGAAGTAACATTATATTCAGAGAGCCATCAACTAACTATCAGAGTCATACAATAAGGAAAGATCCTAAAAAATGGCCATATTAATGAGCTCCGCATTTTAGCTTTCATACATTTCTGTTGAGTAAAGTGAGCTAATTTTCTTTCGCAGGCCCCAGATAACTTAGTAAGATTTTGGAGCTGCTTGTCAAATGTAATTTGACCTAATAATTACCCTTAAAGATGTGATTAAGAAACACCTGACTCAGATGTCGTGTACATATGCAAACCATGAGTCATCACCCCTTCCTCTCCTTTGATTTCAGTGGCTAACAGCCAAGTCAGCAGACTGAGAAGTGGCCTTCAGGAGTAACCTGCCAGTTTAGAGTTTATTCAGGTCATTGCACTTATGCCAAATGTGCCTAACGGGAAGCAAGTCCTTGATGTGTGCAAGCATTATATGTGTGCATTGTTCTGAAAGACTTCATGGGGGGGAGAAAGGAATTCCTGTAATCTGTCTTTAACATAAATGCTAATGAATACTAAAACTGTAATTCAAAAAGTAAGAATATTTGCAGTTATACCAAAGTAGATGTACACTATTCTAAGGATGCCAAAAAAGATTTTTGTTTCCTCTAGAACTGGACACCTGCCTTGTATATGAAAAGACCGTTTTTCAGTCTTTGAGGTTTACAAATTAAGAAGCATATTATTTTTACAATCATTCTTTACAATTTTCTGTTCTGAATTCACTGATCAATGTTTAAATAAAATGTAACCCCATGTCTCCTTATAGTATATCTATGGAATGTATTCTCTAGATCCATTTTTTGCTTCCCCAAAACATTCCCTTAAACATATATCAGAATGTCCAAGAATACAAAACTTGTTCGGTTAAAAAACCTTTATGAAATACACTTTACAAGCAGCATTATTAGAGATTATCTCTTAATATAATGAATATTTTCAGTGATATTCTGATTAGTGATTTTCAACTTTCATTTCTAGCTTAGTTCATTTTTTTAAACTCCTATTCTCCAGAAAATATTTCTAGACAGGCTATTATTACATTCCATCACCAAAGTCTGATGGCAGCTTCCTGAACTTGCTGATATTTTGTTTATTGCTTACCTGAAAAAGATTTTAAAATCTGCTTATATATATGCGTATGGATTTCAGGTATTTGTGGATTGCTACAGAAAAAAATATAAAAGTAATTAAGGAAAATATTTTTAAATTTGGAAAGTAACTTGAATTTATAAGATTAAGGATATGAAAATGGATGATTTTTTTAAAGTTTATTTTTGCTCTCCTATTTAACGTGGATTCACAGTAATTTTTCAAACTTTTATTAATTAGTAATTCATTTATGTTCTGCATTTTGAATGAAACCATAGTTGTAAACATTACTAAAATTAAAATATTAAACTAAAAATGAGTTGGATAGAAAAGATAACTTTATATCCTAGTTTAACACTCATTTATTCTCACAGTTATTGTAAGGAAGGTTTACTCAACGAAGATATAATATATAATTATATGTAATGTATAATTCTCATTCCACTTACAAATTTGTGAATAAAGTTTCCACTCAACTCAAGAAGAATTTCGCAACTTAGAAACACAGAAAGTGAGATTTTGGATGTATATAATTAAAGAGTGGAGCTAAATGCTTGCATGATTAAAGGAAATGAAAAATTAGAAGTATTTATAATGGTTGAATTGTGAAATTATAATCAGGCTCAATCTGAAGTACTATGATTTCCATTCCGGTGGTCGTTTCAGTAATCTCTTGCCTGATGGAGTTACTATTCTTTCCCTGTGCACGTGTTCAAATTTTCTGCATACTTTACATTATGACAAACTGCCTAATTCCATGTTTAGAGCAGTGCTTGGTACAATGTTGATGTGGAATAAGTTTTCTCTTTAAATAAGAAAAGTAATGTACAAATATTTTCCATAGATATAAACTCTAAAATATACGTTTCTATATCTCTAAGAAATGAGATTATCCTTTTCCAAAGAAATATACAAAGGCAAATGTCAAATCTTTATCTTTGTTAGCTATAAGGATTATATAATAAATGAAATTCAAAGAATTTTGTAGGGATAGACATTCAAGAAAGAAAAAAATGAATTAGAAAAAGCTAAAACCATAAGGTATGTTTTGGATCAAGTTCTAATCTATCAGCAGTGGTAACATTTCTATTCTCCAAAGAGCTTCTGAAGCGATTTGTTGTATTAAAATCATAAAACATTACTATTGAAAGGGCCTTTACACATCAACTAGTCCAATGGTTCTTAACTAACTTGAGATTTGAAATGCTTTGTGAATACAATGAGGGTTCAAGACCCTTTGCTGGAAAATTACACACGCCCAGAATCACGGTTTTGTACACAATTCTGTGTACATTTCCAGGAATTCCAGTTAACCCAGGCAACCAATACACACAATTTAAGAGCCTCTGATTATTCAAAGTTCATTTTCTTTATGAATTGGGTAAACTAGAGACCCAGAGAGAAAAAAGACTCCTTAATTCCAATTCCACTAACCTTTTAATACCTCTCAAATTGTCCAACCATCTGCACTGATAATGTTCCAAACGAACTCCTACCTAATGCTCATTTTTTTTTCTATTTCTATGACTGAAAGGAAATGAAAATGTGTGGAAGCAACTTCCACTTTCCATTAGAGACTATTCCAGCTCCGCTATCTAATTTTGTCTTTACAGGTGAAAAAAGTATTCTGTCCTTTCTCTTCTGTGCAAGTGTACGTGTGTGTGTGTGTGTGTGTGTCTGTCACCATTTCAAAGCTTAAACTAAGCTGTCTTACCTTTCTTTTAAGTGTTTGATTCTGCATCTATCTTTTATAGAATAACGTGGAATAGGGAATTTGTCGTCCAGTTGTGGAATAGGGAATTTGTCTTCCAGTGACAGCCACTTGGATGCTGTATTCTTATTTCCCACAGATGTTACCTGATTTTTCAAACAGGATGGGATTTTCTTTTGTCATAAACAATAAGGAATTGTTTTGAACCTCTTGGAGCCAGAGATTTGTGACAACTAAAAAAGTCAGGAGGAGTCACTTTTACCACTTTAATTACAATTTAAGGGAGTGTCAGTGTCAGCACTGCTTGCTTCTCTCTTGCTCTGAGTAATAGTCAAAAGGTAACTTCTATTTTTTGCATCACTCTTGTTAAAAAAGATGCTCTGTTAAATTTGGTAAGGAGAAAAGGACTTATAGGCTTCTTTCCACTTCTTTCTGCTCCTTAAAAAATATATCTCTGAGCCCATCTCTTGAGGTTGTGGAGTATTGTGTAAAGCTGAGATTTTCCTGAGCGACATGGGAAGCGTGTTTGTCTTCTACAGCTTCCTTTGGAGGTTATAGAAATGAAATTGCAAGATATAGTGAAATTTCTGTCTATCTGTTAGTTGGAAGACAAACCATTAAACTTAAAACACAAACATGAGTTTTTCTTAAAAGCATCACTGCAAATACATCCACTATATTGTGATTCAGCTTTGGCTCCTCCTATAATTGTGATCTTGGAGAAGTTACACTCCTGAGACTTTGAAAGGCAGCAAGTGTGATTCCACTCTTTCCTCTATGGTTATTGTGAAGATTAAATGAGACAATATATGGGAAATCCTATTATAAACAAAATTATCACAAGATAATATAGAAGCTGTTTATAAATCTTTGTATGTATCATCTGAGTCTGTCATCACCTAATAGCTGGAATCTTAAATGGTCTTCCTGCTTCCATTCTTCCTTTCCAGTTTATGGTGGGCATGTTGTTGGAAGATGTGAATTCACTGTCACTGTCTTTGGGGATATTTTATAACTTCCATCTGCACAATTTCCATATCCTCCAAATAGTGATTACAATACCTGCCTCTTTAGAATCCTAAGAAGAATTGAGTAAAATAACATATGTGAAAACCATTTGCAAATTACCATTGCTAAAGAGAAAATGAGGTGATAGTTCCACTGTTAGAAAATCTTGCTGTAAAGTGATCAAAACTAACTCAATATGCAGAACCAAATATTTGAGTCTGTGCAGATATCTGCAATAATCTCTAGAACAGAAACACTCCAGGCCTCCCAACACAAAGCTGAACCAATCCATTTAGATTTTGCATTAAAAACAGAGATAGCTGTATAACCATCACTTCACCAGCTACTTTATAAGTACATGTTAAAACAAATCATTGAAAGTCTACAAAATGGGCAAAGCGTGTCTTTGAGACTGAAAAGTCTTCACAATGGATTCTGAGGAGAAACGTGTATTTTCTTGGTAAGAAATGTTTTAGTTTATACTGCAGAATCACAGATAGGTCATACTGAGATAAGAGAAAGCCTTTCTGATAAACAGAAGCAAATCAGCTAGGCACATCCACCAGTGGGACTGGGAGCAGTTTCACAGCATCTGTTAGAGGCAAATGGAACTGGAGAGAGCATTAGAGAAAATCCTGCCCTTGGTCCAAACACCACTGATAGGGAACACATAAACAACAACAACAACAACAAAAGTATGGTTCAGCTAAGGGCTGCTTCTCCAAGACACTGCATGCAGCCAGTGCACATTTTCCTTTAAATCCTTAAAACATTCAAGTTAAGTTTTATGATCAATATTGCCAAAAACATTGTGCCTTAGGGACAGTTCTTCAGAGTTAGCATCAAATGTCAATTTGCCACATAATTCTTTTGTTATTAGAAAAGACAAAATCCTTGGGCTTAAATATTGATAGCCAAACTAGTCATCTTTTTAGTAAAGGTGTAGCTATAGGTGAAAAATCAAATACAGTAGTTGGGTGTATATTTTCAGAAACAAACAAAAAAACCCTTGACCTGTATAAAAGCCAAAGATATGATAGAGAGGTGAATTATAGATCTACTAGGCAGGGTATTTTTATGGTTGAAGTCTTAGCTTTAAATATCGCGGGTGCCATTTTCTTTCCTTTTAGGCTATTAACTGTGGTTGTAAGAATCGGTCCCCTGGTAGATTTTGTACCTAGCTTAAATTCCATTTCTTTGGTCTAGTGAGCCCCTCTCTATCACCCTCACCTTTATCCTGGAGTATTGAATTTGAGGATGATTAAGGAGAAGGAACCAAAGCAATGGGAGTCATTCAATGGGGGCACCTGCAGGGGATTTTATAACTTTTCTATTCCTATTGAGAATCGACTACTGACCCCAGAATGGTTCTCTGCAGGCCCTTCAAGGAAACCTAGTTTCTTATCAGACATCTGTACTTGTTCTGTCTTCCAAAATAACTTCTGTTGGTGTCTTTTGTCTGGGTCTCTGTTTTGCAATAACGCATTGTGAGAAATTATTCATTCTTGTTTTTCAAAAAATGATTCCAGTGTAAGTGTTTTGTTTTTAATAAAAAAAGCTTCTGGTCCTGACCAAGAACCAAGTACTGGTAGATCGAGGCTTGGAAGTGAAGCAATTAACTGAGGTTTTCTGCGTGGGAAACAATATCTTTTAAAATAGAAAAAAAAAAAAAAAAGAATCCCTGTACAATATTAATTTAGGAAATTTTCTGTTAATTTATAACCTAGCTCTGTTTCTTCTGATAATTATTATAGAATGTTTCATTCTATAACATATAGATCGTTTATCATTATATTGTTGCTTTGTTAACATTAAGCAGGATATTATAAATTCTAACCTAATTAAGCCTGAGGTAGTCTTGCCATGGTGCTCCCATCATTAGATGTTGCATTTTCTTTGGTGCTAGTGACCTAGGGTAAATAGAAAATTGTTGTATGGAAATAACCTGCCTAACATTTCAGGCCCTTAATAAGTGCTGAAATATTACATAACTTCACTAATAATACATATTATAGTCTAAAACGTAGGTAAACTCAGTGTGCAAGAGATATCCTCTAGGCCCCAAAGTATTCTCAATTATTTGCATCATATAGAATTGTTCCCCTGCTGTGAGAAGTTTAGCAGATAGCATTGTTTCTAGTCTTCAGAATGTATGTTGCTTAAATATTCAAGAAAATCTATTTTACATTTTTTTCCAAGATTTGAGTCACCTTTCTAATATAGAAAAGAATACAGTCAAGCTTGCATGAAAATAGAAAGTTAGGTCACTGGATCTGGAGGGGAAAAAGATTGGGAAGTAATTGAAGGATATAAAAAGGACCTAGAGAAGAACCTCCTTTTCACCTTGTCCGAAAATGCTGGGTAAAAGTAGACACTCTCAATTAAATTAAAGGTTAGCAAATTTAGAATTTCTTTTTGTAGCATATAATCAACCTGTGGGATTTACAGCCTCAGGAGGTTAAGTTAAACCTGTGTCTAGAGTTTAAAAACAAATAATTTCATGGCTGCAAAAGTTTAGGTTATGATATAGGAATAATCAAATCTCACGCTTTCAGGCATAAAGTGATATATGGACAAGGGAAAACTTTACCCAGAGTAAAACATAACTGGGGACATGTTTCAAACCTAAGAGATTTGTCAACATGAGGAAAAGAGCAATCCAGGTGAGTGGTGTATTCTATCATCCTTGCTCTATGTCGGGTCATAAAATTTGTTATTGAGCTTACTGTGTCCTAGGAGAGGTAAACAAAAAAGAAAAATCCCAGAAGTATACTTTCTCTAAAAGTCCCTAATTGATCACTCTGAGAATGATAATAAAAAATACATTCCTTTGATTTTTTTATTCGTTTACTGTCAATAGGTTTTCCTGTCGATGTGTTTATGTATGTGTTTTCCCATTAGGTTGTGTGTATATATATTTTTGTGTATTTGTATATTTTTATGTATTTATATATGTATGTATACACACACACACATATATATAGGAGGAGAGAGCGAGAGAGAGGATTGTTTACCACTATTATGCAACTTTGTGTTAGAGGAAGTAAATTGCCCCCAAGTTGTCTCATCTAGACATCCACTAAACTATGAAAAATGGCTGACATGTGCCTGCTGTTTATTTAAGAGTATGACACGGTGACGTATTTCTATGTTTTAAAAAAATAGCAACTTGTTTTCTCAAGTAACACACATGTACTGACGCTGGGGATAGGGCTATTTGTTTTTCTTCAAAAATATGTCATTGATTTTGTTTTGTAATTTCCCTAGTGAGGCTTAATGACTTTACATTCAAGTTGTTATCTACCTGATACATCCAGCAAGTATAACGAAAGTATAATGCAAAAAGAGCTTGCCTAGTTCAAAAGCAGGCTAGGCCCTATGCACCTTTATATGTATATTTTTCCCTATTCACATGTTAACCATTAAGTAGCTGCTCTCACCTTAAAGAGATTTCTTTTAAACTAAGGCAAAGTTGTCAAAGATCTGACATGTTGAAAGTGTAGGCTGCTGTTATTTTATCCTCACTAAGGAAATGTAGATGTTTTGCATGATTCTTAACCTAAATAAATCATTTTCTAGGAAAGGTCTTTTCATGCCATGGATTAACTTAATGGAATATTTTTGGGAGTATCTCTGTAATCCCAAATTCTTCATGTACTTCGATTTAGGCAAACCTAGGCTTGTTTCTTTACCCAGAGAGAAGAAAAATGAAATGTGGATCTTGGATTTATGTCCCACAGCTGCCAGTTCCCCTACAAAGTGATGTCACTGCCCACATAGGCAGGCTAGGGACACCAGTAGCTTTCCTGTTCCCATATTTAAACTGTTATTATCATCTCTGAGGATATTTTTGTTTCTAGTTCTTACAACTGACCACTGGAAAAACTCAGACAATCATAGGCCATTTTTGTGAAATGTATTTCTAGTACAATTTGAATTTGTGTTTAGAAAACACTACATAATAATATCATATATTGAGCACCTGTTGTTTACCAGTTTATATACATTATTTCTTGTCTTCCTAATAACTTGGCAATGTAAATATTATTACACTCAATTTGCAAGGACTCAAAGAGGCTGACCAATTGTCGCAGAGTCTCAAAGCTAACTATTACCAGAAACAGTAGGAAGGACAGTGTCGTGGTTATAGCATGGGGTCTGATACCAGACCACGTGGGTTCACATCAGTTTGGTCACTTTAACTTTATGATCATTGCGAAGCTATTTAACTGGTATTTAGTAAACACAAAATATAAATATTGATTGTCTTCCTTGCTTTAGTTCTCGGAAAAGTAAACCTTGGTTCTAGTAGTCCCTTCTGCCTCTAAACTAGAAATAGACTAGCTAGATACACACTTGGCCAGTATTTTAATGCAGGGTGTACTGGTTTGCTGTGGCTGATATAAAAAATATCTGCAGGGATTAAACAACAGACATTTTTTTTCTCACAGTTCAGGAAGCTGGAAGTCCAAGATCAGGGGTAGAAAAGTTTGGTTTTGCATGATTCCTCTTCCTCTGGCTTGCGGATATCCTCCTTCTGGCTGTGTCCTTGCATGGCCCTTTCTGCTTGCATACACACTCCTGGTCTCTCTCTGTCTTCTTATAAGGACATCAGCCCTGTTGACTCATCTAAGTTTAATTACCTCTTTAAAGGCCCTGTCTCCCAATACAGTCATAGTGGGGGTTGGGGCTTCAACACAAGAATTTGAGGGTAATACAATTCAGTCCATAACACAAAGGGAGAGAATATATTTAATTTGTCATTGACACAGTCTGGGAAACACTGGTGTACTCCACTACGGGGCACAGATGTTGCATTGGTTATGCAGCCTAAAAGGGGGCAAAGGTAGAGTCACTATTACCTCATATTGTGGGTCTGAGTTTGGTTTAATCTGCTCTCTAAGTGGATTTCCTTGGTACAAGCGACACGGGTCTACAGAAGAAATCTGCCTAAAGCTGTTTGTTCTGCCCAAATAGGCAGAAAAATGTCAGGGAAATGTGGGCAGACATATATTTATCATAGGTAGTGAATTTAAAAATATGAACTACTACATGCAAGACATATGTTAAGGGAAGCTATTGACAATGGATGAGAGGCTTTGCCTCATGATACACACAAATGCATGGTATGCATACAGATATGGTTAAAAATATATCATGAGCCATTTACGTATTGCTTACTGTGTCAGGGACTGTGATACATCATCTGCTTAATTCTTACTAAAAGCTGAGGAAGAGAGTATTAGTTTCCCCATTTCACATATGGGGAAGTTAAGCCCCTGAGAAGCTCAGAAACTTCTTGAAGACCAAAGAGCTAGCAAGTGGAGTAGGTGCATCCCTTACATGTCTCAGCCCATGCTCTAAACCATATTGACTGACAAACCAAAACATGAAAAGATTACCTGACACAGTGTCTCCATTAGCTTTTATAGTAATGTGTTGTGATTTTGTATCTACATGTATCTGTTCCTTCTTGCAAGAAGGGGATGTGATTGATTCTTCTTTACATTTGACAGTGTTTAACTCTGTGCCTATGCTGTGCTAAGGCCAAGGTGAGCACTGGACTCAGAGGGAAGGAAGGAAGGAGGAAGGAAGGAAGGAAGGAAGGAAGGAAGGAAGGAAGGAAGGAAGGAATCAGGGAGGGAGGGAGGGAAAGAGGGAAGGTCTGAATACACTGAGTATGGTTCTCATTCTTGCTACTCTGCCTTGAGTGTGCTGTAAAACCACCACCACCATCGTACACCAGTGGATACAAATTCATATAAAGTATAGCTTGAAGCCTAATCAATTAATAGCTCTGATTTCTTCAGTTCAAGAAAGGCCCCAATAAAATAAAAATTGCAGCTGAAGGTTCAAAGAGAAGTAGTTTTCAATAAGCAGATTGCTTAGAGAAGAGCAGTTTAGCTGATATACAGGGGTGTTGTACGGAGATCAATGGGGCTGGAACAGGTTTGGAGAAAAATAATGGGAGGGGACTTCCCTGGTGGCACACTTGTTAAGAATCCACCTGCTAATGCAGGGGACACAGGTTCAATCCCTGGTCTGGGAAGATCCCACATGCTGCAGAGCAACTGAGCCTGTGCTCTAGAGCCTGCATGCCACAACTACTGAAGCCTGCGTGCCACAACTACTGAAGGCTGCATACCTAGAGCCTGTGCTCCGCAACAAGAGAAGCCACCACAATGAGAAGCAGATGCACCGCAAAGAAGAGTAGCCCCCACTCACCATAACTAGAGAAAGCCCGTGTGCAGCTATGAAGACCCAATGCAGCCAAAAATAAATAGATCAATCAATCTTTAAAAAAATAATGGGAGGTGATTTAAGTCAGTGTCAAACAAAAATTTAAATAAAAGGGTATGTATTTCTGTAGGCAAAGAACTTCAGTAAGACTGAGTTAAGATAGTCAATCCCAGGAGAAATGCACTATCATGTGACTTTTATTATCTTATTATTATTTTATTATTTGAGTGTACGGTGTGTTTGCTCTTGGTATAATGACTGGGGAAATCTTGATAGAAAACAGTTTATTGTTAGGCAGGACACTTGTCCTTTCTCACATGGTTAGCATTGGAAACCAGAAGCAGAATTTTTCAGTCCCTGGATATTTTAGGGATGATCTCTTTTTAGAGAAAACTGAGCTATAGAGAAATTAACCAGGGCTAATTCAGGCTTATGGAGCAGTAACAGAACTAGATTGCGGAACTCCTGTCTCTCTCTTCAGTGCTCTTTCAACACTAGTGCAATTTTCTGGACAAGTTATCAGTGGATGAGTCAGGAAAATAGAACCGTGATCTGATATAAACTGTCCTTAAAGTTATAGAAAAATGCTCTTTTATCTAGATAGTTCTGCACATACATTTACTAATATCTTTGGCATGTGGAAAATTGGTTTCATAATCTCCAGAGAAAAGTTGTTAATTTCTGCCTAGAGCATTCTCTCTGCTGATTCCTATCAGAACATTTGCAACTCTAAAATTAATTTTACCCTATTTACTGTGTTGGTTGTAATGAATCATATTCAGAATCACCAAAACCTTATACAAAAGACTGCACAGGAGAGAAGAAAATGCATTTGGTTTTCCCAAGTTGATTTTCTGTTGATTATTACCAGGTAGCATTTTTTTCTCATTTCTTATTCTCATTTATATGAAAATCCAGATAGAAATGAAAGTAATGTATTAGCTGTTTTGGAAAAAAAAATGTTAAGTCAATTATACTCTTGCAAGATTTATAAGAACTAAAGTGAGTTTAAATTTGAATTGTCAAAGGAAATTTTACATGCATTAAGCACTCGGTAAAATCCATCATATGTATTTAATTATGTACTGGGTTTTGAACCGCTATATCTAAAGTGGAATTTTTATTTTAAAAAAAAGATTTTTTTAGAGAACTTTTTCTAGGCATCTCTTAAAATTATATGTGTAGGTATAATTCAGGTATTCATGCATTTCAGTGAGAAGATTTGGGGGAGGTTGTATGTGTGTTTGTGACATAACCAGATACGGGTCTTTTTTTTTCTCTTTTGTAGTAAGCATACTTTGGGAAAAAGCAATTAACAGTTGTCAAGTCTGTCAAAGTGCAAGTGCCTTAAACCTCGTATATATTCAGGTGTCCTGGAAAACCTGCTGCTCTTTGTTATTCTTTAGACTCCTAACAATGTGTGTTGAAAGTCCTGCATAGTGGGGTGTTATTTCTAAGTATGAAAAATCTTATCTTGCCAGAGTAAGCATTGACCTTTAAATCTCCCCTTCAACTGAAATGTTAAAAAACTGAGCATATTACATAATGCATTTGAGCATACTTTTTATAAATGCAAGGAACCGCAAACCACATGGAATGATTCAGAGATATATGAGATGGTCCTTGTGTGTGCATGTTGCACCTGTACAGTCTGACAGTACAATATGGATGAACCAAGCTTAATTCTATATTACAAATGAAAGGACGTGGTAGGAATACTTTGCTATAACAAACTCATCTCTTTATGCATGAAAAACTTCACATGGCTCTGACCCTAATGACTTCAATATTACCCCAGTGGAGAATTTTTCAAGCCCTATTAATGTTTTCATATCTACCAGTAACAGAGAATTATTGAAAATGAAATAAGATATTGAGAATTCCGACAGTAGGCATCATTCTTAGAGTTGTTACTTTGAATGAAAACTGGTAGGTAAGGTAGCCCCCAAATGTATCCACTTTTAAAATAATAATTTTATCTTTTATTTTACTCTTGGCTTCCCCAAGCAACATTCACAACCCGAAATAATAATGTCACCTGCTATCAGTCTAAGCCAAGTCACGTGAGAAACGTAGAAATGAAATGCTTTATTTTGCTAGCCTCTTGGGGGCTATTGAGAGTGAACAGAAAGAGGCAGCATTCCTGGGAGCATCAGTGTTCATGATGTTGAAGATTGCTTCTGAAAGTGGAACAATGAGGAAAGGCATTTGAAAACAAAAGCAAAGTGAAAACGATGTATGAAAGGGATGCTAGGATGCTGGTCAAGGATCACGGAGGGGGATCTGCGGATGTGTCTCTGATACATAATTTGGACTTGTGATTTTCATTTCCCGTGACCTTTATGGGTTTTCATATACTAGAAGTAATAATAACTATTTACTTTTTGGAGATATAATTTAGAGTCATCATAAGATCTAGATTATTCACATTCAATACAACATACCTTTTTCAATGATATATTTCATAGAACTATGTAATAAAAATATGATTTACTTAGTATAATATATAATCACTGAAAGTTGTTAATGTTTGGGAATAAGTTTTTTTTAACTGATGTTTTCATTAGGATTCTCATGGGGAAGACAGAAAAAAATAGTGTCCCTACTACTATCTACATGTTGGAATAGTTAGTATTAGCTATAATAAAGTTCTCCTTACAAAGTCTGTGGCTAATTGCCAGGCCAGAGTCCTTTATCATTTGATAATTATATTGCTTGGGAGATATCCAATTACTTTATACATCTATTTTCTTATATTTCCTTGCAATGTTTCTATAATCAGAAAGCTTAGATGATGCTGAAGGATATTTTACTTATTTATTTAATTTGGAGATAACTTTGTATAGTCCTTTCTACTCCATGTCAAATAAGTACCAATAACATTTTACTACTCATTCACTTCGGAAAAAAATGTTTGATTTCATCTTCTTTGACTCTTTATGCTACTTCACTCCCTATGTTTCAAATTGCTGTCTTTAAAATGTTTCTCTGATCTCCCTGCTTCTCTCCAGCTGTGCCACCAATGGTAGTCTACCTGGATTCCTAGAGTATCTTCTTATCTGTTCCAGTCCACTCTCTCTGCAGTAAGAATGTGCCTCTCAAAATGTTTCATCATACCACATACTTATTTAGAAACATTTGGGATTTACCATTTTGACCAAAGTATTTGAGATAAGATTGGTGTAGCACTAAAGAACTTTAACTACCTTCTTCTCTCACCTTATCTCCTCATATAATCTGGACTATCCATTTTGGATCAGTATGGGGACCCCGAGGACATGATACCCTGTCATGCCTCCATTATTGACTCGTGCTGATCCCATCGCTGGGGTACTCCACTCACCTACACCATTCCTTGGTAGGCAAAAGCCAATCAATTCAAACTCCAGATTACATGCCAATGCCTCAGGCACAATTCCTCCCCCAGATTTGGACTTCTATAGCACAAGACATTGTGCGTTTACAATTTCTCAATATTTGTGTTATCTCATACACTATAAGCTCTTACAGTGCAAACACCAAATTCTGTTTATGTTTCTACCATCATAGCACTCAGAACAGTAATGGTGATGTCAAATCTGCTCAAAGAGTTTCTACAAAATGAATGATGTGTGAGGTTTTGAGTAGATGCGTTCATCTCTAATTGTACTTAGTTATATTTCCCACCAAAAACATTTATAGCAGGTAAAAAAAAAAAAGACTTGTCTCATACACACCCCTTCTCTGCCTGACCTCTGTGATTTAAATTGGGAAGAAATCAGTTTGTTCGTATAGGTAAATGATATGATACTTAATTGAATCAATGAGCAGTGCTTCTTGCCAGAATGTTATCATTTACTATAGCAGTGGCCTTGTCCAAGAAAATGTTAGTTTTTGTGATAAAAATACATGACCATGCACTCTGTCTTCCCAAACTATTTTGGGCAACTACTTGTAATGATTTAATTTGCAGGACTGCGTGCCTAATAAGCTTTCTGTTTAAAATCCTAGCACTGAGCTTTGTGAGAGCGACGTGGTCTACATGTAAACTCTTTGCAAACAGCATCTGAATTACAGGCAGAGAGACACACATTAGGAGCTGCCAGAATTGTGTTTGTTGTGGCTGCCTGGTTAGCTGCTGCCTGAACAGCTGAAGTATGAGCGTATTGATTGATTAGTGCCAGCTCAAACAAGGAGCACGCCAACCTAAAGGAAAGTCAGAGTTGTGTGCAAAGCTGGGCTGGTAAAATTTGGCTGGGATAGATGGTGACAGAGTGGGACAGACTATTTAATATGAAGGCACGCGTGTACCTTAAGAAATGCATGACAGTTTGTATATTTCAAAGATAGCATTTCATTTGCAATAAAGTAGAAAAGAGGTTCATATTGACCTAAAGGATGGTACCTGCCTCCATTTGTAATGTAGGGTGGGGAATGAAGTTGCTTGTGGAAAAAGTCCAGTAAAACCTAGCTTTGAACTAAACTATTCGCTCTGAATGATTGTCATAATTCATTTATTACTTTGTGTATGAATAGAGGATGTTTTAAATATAAAGCTATTAAGCCAGTTTCATAATAGTTACTTTATGAGCTTTGCAACAATAAAATTTTATCTTAAATCTGGCTCATATGAATGACTGTAATAATAGCATTATTTTAAAAATAATGTATGTGGATGATTCACAAAATCAAGGTTGTCTGTGTTTAAGTCAGGGACACATCAAGAGAACATTCTAGAAACTACTTATATATATATGAGAGCATTGAGTAAAGAGGGAAAAACTCCTTGACTGGAATATTCCTACCGGGACTATATTCTCTGGTAGTGCCTGTTCTAGAAACTCACTCTGGTCACTCCAGGGAATAGCAACTTTTCTACAATGAAGAAGTAGGATTCACTAGTCCAGAATTTTTTTGATAACACTGCCTGTAGGGGGGTGTGTGTGTGTGTGTGTGTGTGTGTGTGTGTGTGTGTGTGTATGTGCGCGCGCGCGCGCGCGCGCGCGCGCGTGCACACACGTGTTCAACTTGGGGCTATCATGAGTATTAATAGAGAATTATAGAGCTGATTCTATGGATTTAAGCATGGGATGCATATTTTCAAAACTTTAAATGATATGTAGTAGGAATATTATGTTAATTTTGTGTTCTTTAAGACAGAAACTAGTTAAAACAAAAACTTAGCAGAGTATGTTTAAGGCAATCATCTATGTTCTGGTCCAGCTTTGACTCCTTTTCTTCCCGATACTCCCATTTCTTTTCTTTTTCCACCTTCCCTGACCTTGTGTCTGTGCTGGGAAGTGGCTTCCTTGAGTTGAACCCTTAATGTTATTTGCAGAGATGTTCAAACTTTATACCGGCGTTTGTGGAAAAACCTCTGCATATACAGAATCTTCCTATGAAGCTTTTCTTCCTTTGGTCTCTGCAGTGCTCTGGCCAGCAGATCCATGTCACGCATAGAACAGAGCTTCTCTTGCTACATGCATGGCTTTCTCCGTGTCTGATGAAGTGAGACTTCCCTGTGTCCTCTGGTGATAAAAAGGAGGTTTTATACTCTGCGCCTTTAGATGGACCAGCCACTTCCTGATTGCATTCTGTGCTAAAAGTGGATCTGCCTTTGGGCTGAAATATAAATGCCACGATATTTCCTATTTAACATTGTTAACCATACTTCCTGGCCTCAGAAAGCCAGCATTTGACTATTTATTTCACATCAGTTATCATACAATTATTTGCAGCAGAAAAAAGATAGTGGGAGAAATGGCCACGTTCATTTTAAAGGGATCTTATGCAGACATGTCCTACTGGATCAGAAATATGATTCATTTAGAAGAGTGTTCTCTTTCTGGAAGTGGCATGCAGCATGATTTATGAAAGAGCATGGGTTTCATCTTTAATGTTAGTCAACAGATTAAAACGTTTAATTAAGGATGACCATTCCAGCCTCTCTCAGTAATCCAGTATGGTTTTTTTAAGCCTTAACCTTTTAATTTCCTCTAAATCCAACTGATACTTGTAATCTCTACTAACTCTTGGATAATTATTTTCTTAAGATAACTACTCACAGTATAGGAAGCTAATATTTACTTATTTTTCTACATTTTCCATTGTTTTTTAGTTTTCAAACTGTTTTTCTAAAATACTTCTTGTTGTAAACGTAACCTTATCTACAATGTTCATATATTCTCAAAGCGGTGTAAAATTACCCAGACAATTTTTGTTATAACTAAGCACTAAAGTATACAAGTAATGATGTGAATACATGAGTGATAGAATGCAAGTTGAAGGCTAAATAGCGATAGAAATGCATCTCGCATTTGCATTTTTTTCTTTTTCACAATGAAGTAGGAAAGGGTGTTACAAATATATGTGATAGAAGGTCCATTAACTGGCATACAAAATCGCTGAAGCAATGTAGTTCAGCAGAGACCAGAGATGTGTAATGAGAGTGAGAAAGCAGTTTGGATAATTAGAATGAGTCAAAAGCAATCTCCGGCCTGCTTTCCCTTGCATAGATGACGGGGAAGGAAAATGTTCTTTTCTTCTGAGACAGAAACAGGACATCAGTCAAACTGATAAGAGATGTCAGTATAATATTCCTCTGAGTCAAGTACCACTGAGCTAGGCATCTGGGAAGAGTTTCTCATCTTTTTCTTCGCTTCTGTTTTACTTTGGGCTTTGGGGTAGTAGATTCTATATCAATATATATCTAAAAAAGTTCATAGTTCTTAGCTGGGAGAAATAAAAGTAGTTTATAATCTAGTAGGGAGATAATAACCTTTGAAGTCAGTGCAACTAAAGGCTTATTTTTTTTCCTCTGTTAACTTGAATAAGGAATTTAAAGTCCTTAAAATGAGTACTAAATGACCTTTCTCATTGGAATCTTATATACATTGATAATTAAATACATATAAAGTACCTTTGCATGATTAGCAAAGATTTTTTTTACTTGTAGCTGTTATTAAATTCATTTATGGAATAACCAAAAAATTTTTATACCAGCAAAATGAACCAACTTAAGGTTAAGGTCTAATGTACAAATAATAGTACTGCTTCAATTTAGCTTGTTATATTTACAAAAACAAACAAACAAACAAACAAACAAAAGAAAAACCACAGAGCAGGAAACGTATATCACTGTTGCCAGCCAGAAGAAAAGCTTATTTTAAAATTACCTTAATCTCCAAGGCTAAAATAGACCACGGCCATGTTTATAGTATGAAATTGGTAAAGGTTCACTCTATTCCTATGCCCCACACTATTAAAAACTGAACTTTTCTTTGTTAAGTATAAAATTTAAGATAGTAGAGACTTCTGAAAAAAGTTTCTAATGAGAAAAATGTAGAATTCAGCCGCTATATACCAACATTCTAAAAATAGAGCTACGATTACTGTAGACGGTAACATAAGGAAGGCATCCAGTGAAAAATACACTCTCTAATTACATGAGAAAGAGGGAGGGAAAGGATTCCAAGTAATTGAATTATCCTTTTAACTAAGTTAACCACTAATTCAACGACTCAGTATTTGTGCCACATGGAAACCTGGAAACCCATTCTCAGTGAGAATTCCGCAAGAGACAAACCCTATTTTTGTGATTCCATAGGCACCTGCCTCACAGCCGGAACGTAAGGCTCAGAATGGCTATTTTTATTGGTGAGGAAATGAACTGAGAATTTCTGTAAAATATTTGGAACATTCCTGGCACAAAGTAACTTTGAAATACATTGTAGATATAATGGATTCTCAAATATTAATTCATTCACTTTTCTCCCAATGAGCATTATATGCGTTACTCATGTAATGAGAAAGAATGAACTGTGCAGAGAACACTCCAAGACTCATTGACTTAAGACAATATGTACTTATTAGTGGTTGTGTGGTTCTTTTCATCTGGACCATGGTAAGCTTTCCTTGGTGGGGCTCTCTTTGCCCCTCTGGTCCACTGTGGGTTTTCTGGGGGTTGCTTTGCTGACTTTGGCTGGACTCTTTCATTTGTCTTCTGCTGGGACAACAGAGCGACGCTACCCCAACAGGCTAGCTCAGGCTTATTCTCATGGCTTGGCAGAAATAAAGCAAAAGCAGGAACACCCAAATATTGGGAGTGTTGGAATGTTGCTTTCACCTCATTCCATTGTCCAAAGCAAGTCCCAAGGCCAGGCCTAATTTAGTATGAGGAAGTACACTCTTCCACAAGATGTACATTTGCAAAGCCAACTGGCAAAATAGGCAGGGAATAGTACAGGAAAGGGGAGAGAATGATGGCTATTTTAGGAGTTTACTATGAAGACCATGCTAAAGAATCATCGCTAAATCTGCTTTTGAAATATCTTTAACAATGTTTAATACTGTAAGTTTGTCATCCTCAGTCTTTTCCCACATAAAACAAAACAGAGCAAACAAAGAAAAAAAGTTGAGCCATGAAACAAATTGATCAAAGATACCATAGGATAGATCAAATTTGTTGTTAAATTGTTACATGCTGGAGGTTTATTTATTCAGAAGTAAAAATGCCATAACGAATATAGGCTGACTCCTATCGCTACGTTTAAATCTATTTATTTAAATTTTAATAAACAGAGGACAGGACAAATATATGTTCATTGTTGTATGCTTCTCACAAGTATAACAATTTCAAGGGCTTATTTCTTGCAGTCCTAATGAAATTGATAGTCTCCTTGTTGAAACCATGGAAGACATGGTCTGCTTTCCCAAATATATGTTACTAAATAACTAATATGAGCACTTTGCTGTGGTTTGTCATTAGTACAGGAAGTGCTTCACCTAATATTGATAATCTAAGTGATAAGTTCATAAATTGTTTTTCATTTTTCTATAAATTAAGCAGATTCCATTACAATCTTACCTTAGGCTCATTGACAGACACCTACAATTTTTAACTTGGTATAAACTGACTGGTGCAAAGGAAGTATGTGGTCCTGCTGAAGGCTCAGTGTTATTAATCAGAAAGTACAGATAGAACAATCATCATTAGAGCACTTACTGAATACTCGAAACATGCCTGGCTGCCTACGTCTGTTCTAAGTTTGTTTTATGTATTATTTATTTCATTTAATATTCACAGCATCTATGGGAGGTAGGTACTATTTTTAGCTGAGGAAACAGGCAAAGAATACTAAAATTTCTCAAGGTCACTGGAGCTGTGATTCTAACACAGACACTGGCTCCAAAGTGACAGCACTCTCACCATCCAGGATATACTGCCTCCCCATGCACAAAACTACTAGGAAACCAATCATTTGTTATTGATTATTTAGTACTTTCCTGCCAAGAGGATTGATGCTATATACTTACGTGTGACCAAGATTAAGTTCAATTAGTGGCTCTACTGGCATTAAAGTTTACCATGCCTGGAAATTTTAACAAGAAATGTGGACTATAGAATGTGTTTATTCGACTAAGCTATTTAGTGGAAAGAGAAGAAAAGACTAATCAAATGTCTGATACCTTCTTACAAGTTTTGGATTGTGTTAATGACTTGCTGGCAACACTTATGCTTTGTCATCTTTTCCTGAAAAGCATCTGCAAAAGTTTTATTTGTTCAATTATGGAAAATAAAAGATGTGAAGTTCCATTAGCTATAAAATGAGTTTTGCTGATTAAGTTGAAAGAATGAAAACCAATTTGTCATCTCTTGTATACCACGAAAGACACTGCTGAAAGAAATTTGTAGATTTGACCAAGCATTTCATGGCTTGGGATATCAGAGAACAAACCTTAAAACTTAGAACACCAAAAACAATCCATGTCTTCTAAGGGTCAAGTTAACATTCATGTAGAAAACGTTGCCATGACGTGTTTAGAATTATTGTTAAATTTAAGTCTGTATTTATCAACAGAATTTCATATTGAGATTCACATTACAGATATGATAGAATCTCCATGTGGTCTACTCTGGTTGAGGTCAGTATATTTGTGATTTCATAAAGATTCAGTTCTAAAATATAAGGTTCATACTTATTCTAGAAAATTGACTTATTTTTACAAGTTACAAACACATTTCTCAGTGTACCTTATATGTGGCCTAAAGCATATTTTGTAATTTTCAGTAGAGAATAATATTTAAGCAGAAGTTCAATATTTTTAGTAATTTACTACCTTAAATAATATAGATATTTATTCCAAATTTTCATGTGTAGACATAGTTTCCATCCATGATAAAACAAACAAATAAAAATAACAACAACTCCACTCAGAGGCACAGAAGTTTCATACATCACGTACTCTGACAACAATAAGCAGTTCTGTGTTGTGGACACCCTGAGAGTAAGTAGTGGAAGACAAGGCACCTCCCAACCCTAATATTGTTATAAAAATTAACGCAAAGTCTCCCATGTCAGGTCATTCCCACAGAAGATTATTGTTTTTATATCTTTTTCTTTTAGGCTCCAAGTATTGGCTTCAACTTTACTCTGAGTATGCTGTGGACTCAAGAGATAGACTGAGTTCAAGTTCAGGCTAGGGCATTTACTGGCACAGTGATTTAGACAAGCAACTCATCAAAACTCGGATAAAAAAGTGAGGATAAAAAAAAATAAGTTAATAAGTAAACATTGAAAATCATGGCTAGTAGATAATAAGTATTCTATAAATGTTATTGTGAATTCTAGAAGTTTAGTGTGGGGACAAATGTTAGTTAACTGAGATATTTATTTTTCTTGAAGTTTCTGTAAATTCTATTCGGCTGCCTTTTTATTTCCTAACCTACAAGGAGCAATAGAAACCTTCCCTCAGTTGCCTAAACTAATTAGGTCTGGTGATTTTGTGTCTTTCTTTAAGCAGATAAGGTTTAGTTGCTGGTATGTGGTACAAGAACCCTACAGACATTTTGTTATTCTAAAAATGAGTTATTTGTAGTTTTGAAGTCTTATGTCCAGAGCTGTGACTTATCTAAATATTTTCCTTGGACTTTATGTAGTACTGGGGTATTTGGTTTGTACAATGATTTGTACAATGATTTGTATTTCCATAAATGTTATTATTAGGAAAGCAAAGAAAATACAATATTTAGGAATTACTACAAAGAATCAAAGCCATTTGAATCTCTACTTAAGGCCTTTCATGCGGCAAAGCATTTTGAAATGAGAATCTATCTTTGTCAATACTGTATGTTCAGTTGGTCTAACATGCTGTGAGCTCTCAGGATGAAGAGGAATCTCAAATCCATGAAGCAAAGCCTCTCTGTTGTTTACAGTATTTAAAATAAATTGTTTCAGTTCTCTGTGGGATTGTTTCCTGTTGAGAAGAACCTCATAATTAAAAACAGCAACTGGAATGGAATTATAATGCAGGTATTTTGACAATGAAGGCACCTGGTATATTATCTTGAAATCAACTGACCTATGGTTATTACTGATAGTGTTCTTTCTAGGCAGTATTTGCATAACTACAGAGAATTAGTCCCTCTGCCCATCCTTTTGAAAAGAGCACAGAGTATTTAGTAGAGAGGAGATAATTATGCTATTTGGGATAATAGTCAGATTTACTGTCTAGGACTGCTATTCTTTACACTACATGAATTTCAGGATAATTGTTCAGATCCTGTTCAGATGAAAGCTGATTCATTTTTTCAGGTTTTCCTTTATGCTCCCTTTTTATCTTTATTGTTATTTTTTAAGCAAGCAAGTCTAGCATTGCAAGCAAAAATGATATTTAATATTAGAATTGACCTTCTTTTGTCTGTACTTAGAATTTGTCTATTGGAAATTTTTGAATTATTGTAGACCAAAATCTGTTCAAAGTATGACTGCTTTTTTTTGTCCAGTATTTCATTAGAATGTCTCTTGGTGTCTAGTATTTATGGAATAAGTAGACTCTATAAATTCCCTTTTCATATAGAATATTTGGTAACTGTATGTATGCTCATAAATTCCTTCTTCAGATGAAATCAAATGTACATCAGCAAAGTCAAGTGACAAGTAGAAGGAATCTTCCATTTGACTTTCTATTGAGAGACAACCACAGAATAGTTATATTATTACAGTTAAATATATTTCTGTATTTTAATTGTGATGATGCTTATGTATTATATCTTAAAAACTTTACTTAACCAGAATAAACCCTCATCTAGGGGAACATGTTACATATTGTTTCCTCCTCTTCTACGTTAGTAAATTAACTCTTTTACTTTTGTGACATAGGAAAGCTAAAAATTCAGCATTTTTATGGTTTATTCTGTAAATTATCCATTTATAGTATCATACTGCATAAGCAAATCCAAAATCTTACTTAAATATAAGTTTATTTTATCCTGTGTAGTTTCAAGAGTTATCTTTAACACGTTCCGAGAAATGGAACAGGATATTTTATCTATAGAGTTTTGACCATGTAGCTATGAGAAATTTTGCAAATCACAAAATAACAATGACAATCTGACATACTCTTAATACAGTCAATTTATAGACAATTTTATAAATTAAAAGTTAAGCATTTTAAGTACATAAGCCTACCACTGAAAAGGTTTTCATATTATTGTCTTTATTTTTCAGTTAAAAGCTTGCCAAAGTAATCATCTCATATAATTGCAACTATACTACTACTTCTGACATTTAATTGACGGGTTATTACATATTTGTGTGGCATCTGTGGGTAAATAATAAATGAATATCCTGATATTATTTTAAACATCCAAAATCCATTGAGATACTGCCTCCCAGGTAAAATGATCATAATCCTATAAATCACCCAAATCTGTATTCAAAACACTCTTCTTTGGTGAGAGAGGGAGAGGTAAGGGGAAAAGAATGGAGGGAGGGACGGATGAGAGAGAGAGAGATTTGGGCATGTACAACTATTATAACAAGCAGAACTCCTATTATTAAATCAGATCCCTTAAATAAAATATGTGAGAGCTGTCTTTCAAAGACTTCTCTTAAAGCATGAAATTGTTATATGGCATCCTAATTTAGCCAGTCCACAAAGCTATCTGTGAGAGCAAAAAAAGGTTCTTTCTTGAAATGGATGCTTCATTCTTTTCCTCCCAGTAGCTATTCAACGCCCTTTGCCTATTTATATTCATTATTGCCGCTGCAGGAACAGTACGGGTTTTCATTACTTCATTGGCATGGGATGCACTGATTCAGTTTTGCTGTCAGTTCTGACCTCTTTCTTTCCCTCCCCCACTTTCACTTACTGAAAACCTACAAATAAAAGAAAAAACATACGCAGTATAATACAGTACAAAATAAATAGCACATCATGAATTAAGCTGTCATGTTTAGCTTCAATTTAGCAGAATTGCGTGTATTGAGCAAAGAACACAGAGAAGCTTATGAACAAACAGTGTAATCTGATGATTTTTCTGTATGTAATGATTTTTAAAAAGTGCTCAGTATTATTATCAATCCTCTGAGTTTTTGCTATGTTATTATCATGGATATTTTTTATTCCCTTTAATATATTCAATTGGGAAAGAAAAAGCAGTTTGGTAAGATGATTGATGTGGTAACTTCACAGTTTCATTGTGAATTGTGTGCAGCTATTTAGTATGAAATCTTTAATTTATTTTCGGCTCATTCCTTAATTTTCTGTGGCTAGCATGATCATGTAACAAACAAACTCTTATTTTTAAAAGTTTCTCATGTATGTATATTGTATAAACTATATTCATTCATTACATGGAAAACTGTAGGATTCTTGTTTTTCTTAAATTTTCCTATAAGTAATAATATCAATAGAATGTAATGAATTCTTGATTATAACTCACACAACTAGGAGAAGAATTCTTAAAAAATACATATGCTATGCTTTCCTTCCTTCTAGTGATCATGGACAGGAGAAAGTGATATTGAATTTTAAAGCAGTTTAACAAAAGTAATTGGATCTCACACAACAGAAAATCAGTTTAAAATATACATTTTGCCAGCTCAGAGAATTCAGTCTCTTATCACTATTGAATTCACATTTATTCTTTCCTTGCAAAATGGATAAGAAAAACCTCCATTGTATCCAAATGCCTTAGGTATGGTTTAATGCTTCTCTCTTTTTCTCTCCCCCCAAATAATATTATTTACAAAGAACCTAGAAAAAAAGGTAATGATGTGAGCAACTCTTCATTCTCTTATTCCTGGGAGCTATAGAATATATAAAAATCCTTCTCTGGGTGTAGTTTTAAAAGATTCCTATAAGACCAGGTCTGGTCAATGGAGGGGAGAGAAATGATCTTAAGAGGACTAAGCCCTCCTCGCAAGTAAGTAAGTAAGTACCTCTGACCCTAGAGAAGTCTGTTTTGTGCTCAAAATATCTTGAAGCATCCTTTCATCTCTGTTGACTCTCTGTAGGCATCATTGTAATCTGACACCCTTAGAACAGTAATTCTCTGGAAAAGCATGAGACATCTTTGGTTTATCAAAATGAATTTGGTTATAAAAAGGTCCATAAACACTATTTACAGACTTTTAATGCTGCTTTTATGAGCATCTTGGGTTTCAGAGAAACTTGTAACCTCACAAAAGCCCACCAGCACTTGTCCAAGGCTTTAGCTAGACTGTGCTGGTACCATCACTTCACATCTGGGAGACCTGAGGTGGACAAAGTTTGTGTCATGACCTCTTATGTGGCATTTTCAGTGGTATTGGCACCATGATTTGCACGAGTAGTTTATAGGGCTGCTTGGAAAACTCCATTCAGGTCATGATGACTTTGTTATCCCTGGAAAATTCTTGCCCCTTCCTTACTCTTTTCTTTTCACATAGTTTCAAATGCTAGTTGAATAAAAGAGGCTGGAGGATTTAAAAAAAAAAAAGAGCAAAACGAAACAAAAAAACAGGGAGCCTTACTACATTTGTAAAATATGTGAATCAAGCTAAGTGTGAGCACCAATGGTAACCATGAATCAGAACATTCTGACTGAAATTCTGTGAATTTTATATCACATTTGCTGGATTGTGTTTTAAAATTTTAAGCAACTAGGGAAGAGTTAAGGCACTTTGGAATCTGTCTTGAGTAAAAAGTCAGTAAACCAATTTACCTGGGCTAACCTCTCCCATGCTACCATAGGTTTCAGCTTCATTCAGCGATGGGTGCTGTACGTTAAAGATGTTTGTTTCCTCTAGTTCTGTTAAAGGCACTGAGCTTTTCGCTGGGTAACAATGCAAGACTCCTGTATATATGTGACGCATTCAACAGAGCACTAAGAAGTATAAGCTGAGACGTAGTTAATATTTTATTATTCATTAATTCATTTATTCCACAATTATTCATCATGTATCTAAATATGGCAAGTGATATTCTAGGAAGGATATTTATCAAACCAATATGTTTTTTTTTTTCTTACTAGTATATTAGCATCAGTATGATAATGCTAAAAACACAAATTTTCCAGCCGGGATGAGACTATATCTGTTTCCCTATAGAATAAAATGACAGATGGAGATAATTGGCTGAAATTTACAAAAAAAATTCTTTTTCACCATATTCAGGGGTGAAAAACAGATTTGTCTTTCATCCAATACTGAGTAATGACATTTGGAAGGACTTGGAAGTGGCGATCAGTCTGTGTTGGGAAGGGTGGGTGGAGATGTTGTTAATGATGTGTGTTGTGAATGTGAGTGGGGACTGTTGTGGACCTACGTTGCTACTTTTAATGACAGGGTCAATGACAAAATCGAAATTTTATTTATTAAATGGGGGATTCCTTCAGTTTGTCACTTGACTTTGCTAATATGCATTTGATACACTTTGAACAAGGAATTAATATCTATGTATCCAGTGATTACCAAATATTCTATACAAAAACAGAATTTATAGAGCTTATTTATCTCATAAATATTTAAGACAATGACAGACATATTAATGAGAAATTAGACTACAAACAGGCAGCCATAATTTGAACAAATTTTGATCTATGACAGTTCAAAAATTTCCAATAGACAATTTCTAAATAAAAAAAAAACGATCAATTTTGATGTTAAATAGCATTAATATTGTTTACTCTTCCTTGAACGGTTCGCATAATTTATTGTACTTCTCTTATGAACCTCATTGCTTTCTAACAGGTTTAACTTTTCTAATACACCCATCTCCCTTTCCTTGATCCTGTGCGTCTGAAGACAGAATCTGTGTTTAAACCAGTAGTGCGATTCCCACAAGCACTTGATAGGAGGGACTGATAACTATTTCTTGAGAAAATCACTGAGTTTAAAGTTCTGCATTTAAGTGAGATGACCCTTCAAATTCTTATAAAAACTCACCGTTCCCTTTTTCATCCGCGTCTACCTTGTCAAGAAAGTAGCAAACTTCTGTAAATTATGATGAAAGTTCTGCTGTCATAATGCTCAGACCTGCTTTGAGGGAATCGAAATCAGCCACTGGGGACACTAAATCCTCTACTAATTTTAGGTCATTAGCTGTTCTTCTTTTGGAGGGTTAAACAATTCTCAAATAACATTTTTTAATGTTGTTCTAAAAAATATGCCTCTGCATAGCCAAGTCATTTCGAAGGTCTTTCTTTCTGGGTAGCTAATCCATCGTATTTTCAGTTAAAAATTTTTTTGGTTCAAAACATGTTTAGTGTTTAGAAGCTCCTAAAAAAAAAAAAAAAAAGAACAGGATGTCAACCTGAGTAGTATCTAATTTAAAATCTGTTTTTGGATGTTCTGCCCTCAACGGAAAGCTGTAATTTAGGTACTGATAGTGCAAATGAACAAAAGCTAAAGATAAAGAGAAGCCACAGGAAGACCTTCTGACCAATAATGATATTTATTTAAAACACTAAAATTAGGAGTTTAAAGTGCCCATGGTCTTTAACACAATAAAGAGACTAGTTAAAACATCCTGAAAATTCTAGATGAGGCTTGATATTTGAAAATCAAACTGAAAGAAATTAAAGAAAAGGAAAAGCTGTAAGTCTCCATATGTATTTAACAGACAGCTCTTGTTGGCTTACTCCTCTTTTTTAATCACTAGAGTACTGCAAAACACTTTTTGAAATGAAGGGAAGATGCTTAAAATTTTCAAGTGTTCTGTATCACTGATCTACATTTTTTTTCCTAATGCAGTTTTTTGTTTCTTGCTGGCCTTGTAGTTTTTTATTAACTTGTCTACCATGTTCCGATTTTAGATTCATTTCATAGGCTTCTATATGTTTTCTTTCTTCATAACAGGAAATGATTGAGCAACTCATTCTCTGTTATTTTTCATGGCGATGGGCTAATATCCTGTAGAATCATTTCTTTAAATTATGTTTTAGCTCTACATTACTGCCTGCCTGTACACATGAAAAAGAAGGGGACTACTAGCTTCAACACAGCTTCTAATGGATTTAACCTAGAGTAATCTGTCATAAATCTGTAACCCTTGAGAGTCAATGTTTATAATTAATCCACACACTATACCTTAAAACAGAGCTGAAAATCCATATACTGTTATAAATATTTATACAGTTATAAATATTTATAAGTATAAATTCTTCCAGAGGTTACACATCAAGTTGTCATTATCTTTATTTTGTTTTCCCTGTTTTTTTTGTTTTCATTTGTTTCTTAATTTCCTCATATTCTTTTCTTCTTTCCTTTTTTCCTTCTTTCCATCCTTTTTTCCCCTCGCCTTTGCTTTTCCTTTCTCCCTGCTTCCCTCCTTCCTTCTATGTGTTCTTTCATTTTTTCTTTTAATTTCTGTCTTCCCTAACTTTGCCACCATTTCTCCTCCTTTCAGTCTTTTCTTTTCACTCTATTATTTTCCTTTCTTTATATTTTTAAATCTCTATATTCTATTTACCATATGCTCACTGAAAACTGGGTAGGTATGATGGAAAGAATAGATGATAAAATGAGGATCCCACCTTCCTTCCTTTATCGCTTCATTCTATTCTTTCTTAAACACGTATTTATTGAAAACCTCTTATGTTCACATGTCTAGCAATTTGAGGTGCAGAATCGTGTTTTTTCTTCACAAAATTCCTACAAGTGAGTAGGGAGGCAATGGTTAAGCAAGGTTAATTAGCTTGCATAGGCTCATACAGTGAGTGGTAGGATTAGAAAGTGACTATCTATTCCGGGATCCCTAGCTTAGCCAAATTCTTTATACCTCTTTCTCTTTCTAGATTCCTTTTTTTAGACAAATCACTTGGCAACTGTTTCGTATTTTTAGCCCTCTGGGAAATGGGCACAACACTTGCCTCTTTATCTTCTCACTCAGTAGAAAAGATGCCCTAAATTGTGCCAGGCACTGAGTAATCGGGTCTTATGATGATGATTATGGTGATGATGCTTGCTTACAAGTACATAGCCTTATGTGTACGCTAAGCTATCCATATCACTTTATATGGATCAATGTAATTTATTCATAAGGACAGCTTAGCTGTTTATCTTAATGAATGTTGCTGTGCTGAGTATAATCAGCACATGGTCACTATTCATAGGGCCATGTTAAGTCAAAGAGATGTCTTTGGGCTTTTATACCCTGTGCACATTTAATCCTTATTTCCATGTCCAGGTGCTGCAAGAGAAAGAAAGACATTTTTAGCCAAACTCAATTTAGGTTGAACAGGATGTTTATTTAAGATAAATTTTGAGGAGAGGAGGCAGTATATATGAATTAGCAGGCTATTTTTAAAAAAATATAACAGAATAGCACTAGAAAGGAAGAAAGAATAGGAGGAAAATAGCAGCTATGATCAGCTTTCTTCACTACAGAGGAACAAACTAGGACTATCACTTGTAAATGATTGCTTAAAATTCAAGAGTAACTAATTCAAGAATAACTTGTTTATTTAACGTTGATATCTTGGGTTTGTAGCAAGCTGCAGTGTAATAGTCTGTGGATGCTTAGCTATTTGAGATACTTTATTTCTATGGACTTTTTATGTCCTTGTATCTTTTGAGATAGGAAAATATGATTACTAGTTGAGAATTTGTAGTTGTTGTTAATTTTCCACATATTTAGAAAAACAAATAGCTAAAAAACCAAATAGCTCCCAAACTCCAAGTAGGAACCACACTGAACACTTTAGAACTATTGACAGGGGAGGGAGTAAGACATATCACACATCAAAATTTATTTATTTTCAGTTACTTAAAACTTAGTTTAAAAATAACCAAATCTTACATGATGATAGTGGCTTGGTGATTCATGTATAAGTAGTTCCATTTTGTAGGACAAAAAACATGTGAATCTACGGGGATATGTGTATAAAAACAGATGATTGAACTTGGTGTACCCCCCAAAAAATAATAAATAAATAAAATTTGAAAAAACAAACAAACAAACAAACAAACAAAATGTGAATCTCTTTCGTTACCTACATGATAGCAGGTTTAATTATATCTTTCCCAACAGGAAAAAGTTTGTAGTGCTTCTTCTTGGTTGGTAGCCCTGGGGTTACATATACTATATCATCAATATTACATCTGAATCACTATTTAACCAGAGGTATTTTAACACAAAGAATGAGAAACAGGTCTGATGTTGACTGTATTGGAATATTTAGCCCTCACTATCTGGATATACCATAAGCAGTGTATTTTATTTTACTAGTTTCCCATATTCATGAATAATGTATAATTAGTCATACTTCTTAGATCATCTTATTCTGAATCCTCAACCTGACTGCAATTCTTAAATGCATTTAATCATGCCAAACCCCTGTGTGTTCTTTGGAAGCCATATAGACATATCATGAGCAGATAATTAGTCCTTATTTTGACTGGACAACATTTTAAATGGTTAAATGACATTTCTTAATACAGCCTAAAGGATAAATGAATCCCCTAAGTCACTGCTAGCTTTTATTCAGAGAGGCAAGTTCTCCTTGACAGTTACTTTCAAAGACAAGTCGTCTCAAGATATTTGTTTTCCCTTTTAAATTCTCTCCCTTTTGCATTTAAGCTCTGCATTATTTAGGCTAGTTAACATGCAGAACAGAAAGCTGTTTCTTAACTTTTCCCCCCTCTTTTTGAAGATAATTTAATTCACATTAACTAGGATTCTGTACCTTTTATACTTTCTGATCTGTTTAAAGATTCTTTAAACTCTTTTTTTCTTTTTTCTTTTAAATGCTGATACACTTGTAAAGTCCACCCCAGTAACAATTTAGAGATTATACTGTGTTGAAGGCACATAATCTCTTTAACTTTCTGAATGTTACCATCTTTTCATGTCCTCATATTTAAAAAAAAAGCTGCAAATTAGGATCTAAGCAGTAAAAAATGTGATTTTTAAAGTGAGCAAAATAATAATTATGTAAAAATTGTTTCTTTTGGGGAAATGAGAGACTATACCTAGTTAAGTAGATGACAGAGTACTAATTATTATTTATAGCCTTTAGTATTATATATTTGGAAGTAACAATAGATTGTTTCAATTAACGTTCAACAGCTAGTAATTATCAAATACAATGCTACTTGTCAGAAAAATCACTAACTTATGTACACCTAATCTTTGAAATTAAGTTACTTTACATTTCTTCTTCTAAGCTTCCTGTAATATGCATTTTTAACATTTATTAATTTAAATAATTGAAAAAAAACAAAAGATTTTTTTTTTCATCTACTATTCTGGGGCTTCATTTAAAATATATGCATTTGGCACTATAATTTATTGTAAAAAACATGAATTTATAATCATTCATATATGAAAACTAATGTTTTCCTATAATTAAGTGGTAAATATTTTAAAAATGTAAGCTTTTGACTCCTTTTATTATGCCAAGAAAAGAGGATATTGATTAAAAATATATAATTTTTGATAAATCAATATTCTCCCATTCAAATATGTATGTGGAAAAGATACATAGAACAGAGTAATAGTAATGATAACAGCAGAAAAATTCACTGTGTTTCTATATATAGATCCTTATGCTAAGCACTCAACCTGCTTGTCTCATTTAATCCTCAGAATAGTCCAATGAGCTAGACTCAGTTAAGTAACCTGCCTGAGGTTACATTGCTGGTAAGTGGAAGAATGTGGACTCAATCAGACTTCCTTTGCTCAGATCCCAGGATGTTAATCACTCTGATTCATTGATTCCCTCCAGCAAAGGGATGAAAGTAAAGGTTTTCACAAAGTGAAAGTAAAAGTTTACACTGTGCATGGTTCCCTGGTTTTTTGCTCCAAGATACCATCATGAAAAAGTGTGAGGTATGTAAGTGTACTTAAAGGCACCACTCTTTTTTACCTCATTATATTTTAATATACATAGATTTTCCCCATCCCTACAGATTAACTCTCAGCTTCTTGGGTCACAATGGTATATTCTCAAATAATCTGAAACTTTGGATATTAATCAATTACCTGATTAATACAGGGAATCAAGTTAGATAAGCCTAGCCCAAATATCTCTTTATGTTCATTTTCTCTTAAGAAATCAGTACAGTCAGGTTTTCTTTCCCAATTTAACCAACCCAATTGTGATTAATATGCCCTACATAATCTCTTTGATGCTTTGTTTGCCAGAAATAACTGTCCATACTTCTTCTTTCTATTCTTAAAGCATTTATTTTCACTTCTCACATTCAATTCACCAAGGAGTGGTTCGGCATCTTCTGTTCTCAGAAGTTCAGCCCAGCACACTGTGGTTTCCAAACACGGCTTTTCTGTCTCTGGAATGACAGTGATCCCAAACCTCATAATTGAGGTGTCTTCCTACCATGCAGAATTTAAAATAGACCCATATTATGAAGATTCAATCTTTTCTTAGCTGAATATGGCTTTAATAATAGTAGAAGTTTGAGGCTTTTTACCAACATAGTAATTTACTCTCCTCATTGCGACGCAGATACAGAATTCTCCATCCCATTCAAAGACTAGCTGAGGAACAGCTGTCCCAGAGTCATTCAGGCCTTGGAACTTCTACACACATGCTTCCTGAGTTTTCACCTTTCTGTTCATCCAAACTAAAAATGTTCCCCTTATTTTAATCTGAGACTGTTGAGACTGCTACTATATCTGAAGTCCAGAGACATTGTTTTGTCTAGCTTTCTTCTTCCATATATAGGGAAATGCTTTTCTGTTTTAATTCAGCTTAGATAAAGATGCTTTTTTTCAAACTTATAACATGAGTTTATAATACATTGACGTGGTATTGATTGAGAGGAAGTGCGGTATAGGGGTTAAGAGCACAGCTCTGAAATCAGCTTGTCTGGGTAACTTACTTAACTTCCCTGTGCCTTAATTTCCACATCTGTAAAATGGGGGCAGTATACAACCTGCCCCACAAGGTTGCTGTGAGAATTGAATGAGTTAATATTTGTAAAGTTTTAGAATAGTACCTGATATATCAATATCTCTTGAATGAATGAATATACTTTTGCAGGTTGTGTTACCGTAATAGTGTGACCTAGCTTCCCTGAACCTGAGACCTTCATGCCAGCTTTGTGCAGTAAAGTCCGTCTCTTATTTTCTCTGCATAGTGGAATTTCCTCTGAGTTCCCCTGTCCTGCCATAGCAAGTCCTAATTTAACGAGTCCTTGGCTTATTTGCAGAAAGAGAAGTTTGACAAATTAACAAGATTCCCACTAAATAATTCACTTAAGTACTCACAGGGTACCATCCAATGATTAATACAGTGTACATAAATTTTCAGTATGTCATTTAAAGGAAACCCCCAAAGCATAAGCTTTAGTGATGATTTTTATTACAATACTTTTAGTTTCAGCTTTTTTTTTTTTTGGTATAGGATGGATTCATTTGAATTGTACAAAGACCCTGGGCAAAACACAAAAGCTTGCTAAAATTAATTCCATCCAGTCAGTCTTCGTTGCCTGAGAGCCAGTGAAGGTAATTCATTGAACACACGGAAAAATCTGTTTACACCATGAAACCTCTTTTCCAATGAGATGCCCACTGCTGGCAAAGTCAAAATGGAAAACATTGGCAAAAAAAAAAAAAAAAAAGACAAATAAAGAGCATGCATGGCAGATGATAGAGATAAATAGTCGGTCATCACTGTCTGCTAATCTCACTGTACTCTGCGTTGTTGCATTACCATAATTTTTCGACAATTATCTGTGAAATTATGTTGACGGTTAAGCTCTGATTCATGCTTTTCTTAAGTCATCTGCAGAAAAGATGACATTCTAATTGCACTCCTGAATTTTTGCACACTATGAGTTTGTTAAGCGCAGACACATTTTACTTAAAAAAAATAAAAAAACCTAAATGTATGAAATTTGACATTGTGACAGATTAATACTTAGGCATTAGACCAGTGGTACAATTAGACAGCTTAAATGTGTCCTACATCTTAATGTCTACATGACTTTAAGAAGTCACATTAAGTCCTCCTTTTTTAAAGGACCTGTTGCCATTTTGATTGATAGAAATCAGAGTCTATCAGAGGATTTAAGTGGATTATGAGATGGCTCATCACAATTACAGGTAATTCTAGAAAATTGGAATTTAGGGAATTAAGTGTAAATTCAGACTGTCTCAAGGTAAGAAACTGTATTTACAGTAGACTTCCTGAAGTGGTTAGTGAGGATATGACTAACTCTTATTCTTTGAATTATCTGAATTCCTTTTTAGTAAGGATAAAATTTTAGTCTCTGAAGTACAATTTGAAATGACAGCTAAAAGTACGATTTAAAATTCACATGACATTGTGTGCATATTAAAATTATATTTTGTATTAAATATCACATAATATAGAGCTTATTCAGAAATAGCCAAGACTACACAGATTTCCACGTGATATGATTTAAATTATAGATTCACTGTTACCCAGAATAAAATACTTATGTTATATGGGGTCTGAGTACACACGTATAAATATATATACATATATTTAAAAAACTACAACAAAATATTTACAAAATAATGTGAATGTGATGTAAACTGATTATAACTTTGTAAGTGGGTTCAACCACTAACCAGGGGATCGTGATTCCCTGTTTGGAAAGCACTGATCCAAATTTCCCGTGATCCTACTCACTTAACATGTACCCATCAGGTTGCTATGAAAAGGCAAATAAAATTTATTGAACTGAAATAGGTTGGCACATTGCGTACAATAATTCCTATTAAAATACACCCACATTACAAGAATGAGAGAAGAGAGCTTTCTTCTTTTCATTTTCCATCACATAGAACACCTCTCCTTCATGACTCCATGCTTTGAAATTTTTCTTCTATGATACAAGCTGTGTATAAGCCAAAAATAAATTGTATTTCCCAAGTTTATGATTGAAAGATTTGTATAACTGCCAGCCAGAGGTTCTGAAAACATTAAAGTAACTATAAAATAGCTATCAACCATGAGCAAAGGAGCTTAACAAATCAGTTCGTATGTGTAGCCTTGTGACCACTAAGTATAGGCTTTTCCCATTAGACTTTACTTTGCACCCACTACTGCTTCCAGTGACCCCACTAGCCTGCCCCAGGCTGAGGACGATGACTGCATTTTGTTCTGTAAAATATATCCATAGGTTATTTTAATCAATTGCATTGTTCTGTTGGAAAGCAAATCTCAACTAGAGACATTATAGCATAGGCCCTGAAAGGGGGTAAGGAGAGTGAATGGTAGAGAAGTTCATTCAGATTTGCACATACCAAACAAACAAACAAACAAACAAAACCATTTCACCTTCTCTTCTTGGCCAATTACATTGTGTTTGCTATTAACATATGTCCTTATCCTCCTTTTACCTGTGGCCATTGTGGAATTCAACAGAGTCTCAGGGATGACATGCAGTCTGTCTCCCTACCAAGTTTTTGATCAATCCATTCAAAAGGCACTTATTGAGTATGTGACTGGCTTGGTGCTAGCATCCCGAGTACACAGTTAAGTACCTTGTGAATCTGAGCCACAGGGAGTTACCCTTTACAGAAAAAGCCACATGAACGGGTAGCAGATTTCGGTGCAATAGATTAAATGCTGTGGTAGAGAGAGACATAAGATGAAGACTAGAGGGGCAAAGAGAAGTCAGAATTAGACAGCCTGGTTAGAAGAAATCTCAAAGTTGACATGCTGAAACTGGATTTTGAAGGATTTGTGGGAGGCACATGACAAGGCAAGGAACAGCAGAAGCAGCAGCACATGAGTATCATGAAGACATGGGAGAGCAAGGGGCTTTCTAGAAATGACAGCTAGTAGGCCTGTTGAAGTGTCAAACGGGAGCGTGGAAGAATGGAAAGAAATCAGGGTTGAGGCAGGCAGGAGCCTGATCCTGAAGGAAGTTCTGTGCAAAAAATACCAAGTGTGAAAGGTAGACTGAAATTCACAGAAGAGCGTTTTAAACTGGGGAGAGATTTATTCTACTTACTGTTCTTAAAACTATCATAAAGGTGCTTTTTTATTAGATGTTCTACTGCTAATTACTAAGAGGAAACAAGGTAAACAAACACATAAACGTGAAACAAGTAATAAATATCAGGAAGTCACAAAAGCACCATAATAACCCCATAGTGCCCTCATTAAGGTTGTACCCTGGTACCTGTCCCTCCTTCCTGTATGTTATGCCAAATTCTCCTTCTTTTCTCTTCTTGGGAATCATACTACCCAAACTTAGAATGCCTTAAAGTGGATTCTCTGGTAATAATCCCAGAGACAGCTAACACTGAGGGACCAAGGAGGAAGATGTTATCACTCAAAAAGGAGAGCTTTTAGTACTTTGCTGGACTCTGTTGATCGGTCAAATACAAATAACTTGGACAATTAGATACTAGCATGTAGCAAAATTTTCAAAAGTGTAAAACAAAAATTCCTGAGCAGATACTAAAATATTAGGTAACATGACTCAATGAAAATTTTGCAGATCAAAATTTTTCTACTGCATTTCCTACAATGGATGAAATATGGGTAGAAAGGACCAAATGTTTCAAGTCTATGCTGATCTTACTCTGAGCAGAGAAGAGGTGGGAGTGTGAATCAGTTGCCTATTGCAACTGTAACAGATTACTAGAAACGTGGTGTCTTAGAACAACAAAATTTATTCTCTTACAGTTCGGTAGGTCACAGGCCTGACATGGGTCTCCAGGGGCTAAAATCAAAGTCTCAGCAGCACTGCCTTCCTTTCTGGATGCTCGAGGAGACAACGTGTTTCCTTGCCTTTTCCAGTTTCTGGAGCCTGCCCACATTCTTTGGTTTGTATCCTAGCCCCCTATAATCTCCCTATTTTAAGGACAGTTTATTGGGAAATTTAATACCACCTGCAACCTTAATTCTCCTTTGCCCTGTGATCTAACATGTTCACAGTTGCTGAGGACTAGGATGTAGACATTTGGGGAGGGGAACCACCTTTCTGTCTACCATAGTAAGGTTGTGGGCTCAGGACAGCGTTTGCGGCATCACAGGGAGCGTTAGAAGTGCCTCTGAACCCATGCAGCATGCAAAGGTATAATGTAGGCATTCGAGGATCTCCAGAGCTTGTTTATCTGCCCATCACAGGCTCCAAGGGAGGTTCAACAGGGAGACTTTGCCACTCTCCGAAGAAATAGGAAGTAAATAAAGGAAAACATTTCAATGAGCAGCAAAAATCAATGAAGCAAACAGATCCAGTTTTACTTCATTGATTTCCCCCCCTTGAGCTGCTCATTGAGTCCTGTTTGCTAGTCATCAGAGATCATTGCCTTCCTTCTCCTTTTATTTACCTGCTCGAAATTCGCAAGCCCTTCAACACTCTTGGTGCTAATTGCGATTGCCAATTTCAGTTTTAACTGATCAACTCACTGACCAGAGTGAGGAGGCAGCATTCCAACAGTTTTAAAACTCTCCCCGTAAATGGTATTTCAGCTCCTACTAAAAATTTTTCAGAGCCTCATCTCTCAAAAGTGCTTGAGAATTCAGGGTTTTTGTGAAACCTTCCTCAGTAAAGGACACAAAGGAGGAACTCTTTCTCCCCAATCACAATAACTAATGGAATTCTGTTACAACACAGCTTCTTGTTACAGGAGTATTATCAACCAGATAAGCTTTCCATATGATTGTTAAATATTTCAATAGGTACTCCCATGCAACTAGTTTGAGAATGTGGGTTTTTTAAAATTTTTTTTCTTAATTTTTATTTTTATTTATTTTTAGCTCTTTATTGGAATATAATTGCTTTACATTCTTGTACCAGATTTTGAGGTACACCAAAATGAATCAGCTGTATTTATACATATATCCCCATATCCCTTCCCTCCCGCAACTCCTTCCCACCCTCCCAGTACTAGCCCTCTAAGGCATCACCCATCATTGAGTTGATCTCCCTTTGTTATACAGCAACTTCCCACTAGCTATCTGTTTTACTGTTGGTAGTGTAAATATGTCTATGCTACTCTCTCACTTCGTCTCAGCTTCCCTTTCACCACACGCCCCCACATCCCCGAGTCCTCCAGTCCATTCTCTGCATCTGCATCCTTATTCTTAACCTGTCACTGGGTTCATCGGGAACATTTTTTTTTAGATTCTATATATATGAGTTAGCATACCGTATTTGTTTTTCTCTTTCTGGCTTACTTCACTCTGTATGACAGACTCTAGGTCTATCCACCTCATTACATATAGCTCCATTTCATTCCTTTTTATGGCTGAGTAATATTCCATTGTACATATATGCCACATCTTTATCCATTCATCTGTTGATGGGCATTTAGGTTGCTTCCATGTCCTGGCTATTGTAAACAATGCTGCAATGAACGTTATGGTACGTGTTTCTTTTTGAATTATGGATTTCTCTGGGTATATGCCCAGGATTGGGATTACTGGATCATATGGTAGTTCTATTTTTCGTTTTTTAAGGAACCTCCAAACTGTTTTCCATAGTGGCTATACCAACTTACAGTCCCACCAACAGTGCAGGAGAGTTCCCTTTTCTCCACATCCTCTCCAACATTTACTGTTTTTGTTTTGATGATGGGCATTCTGACTGGTGTGAGGTGATACCTCACTGTGGCTTTGACTTGCATTTCTCTGATAATTAGTGATGTTGAGCATCTTTTCATGTGTTTGTTGGCCATCTGTATGTCTTCTTTGGAGAAATGTATCTTTAGGTCTTCTGCCCATTTGTGGATTGGGTTATTTGCTGTTTTGGTACTGAAATGCATGAGCTGCTTGTATATTTTGGAGATTAATCCTTTATCTGTTGCTTCATTGGCAAGTATTTTTTCCCATTCTGAGGGTTGCCTTCTTGTCTTGTTTATGGTTTCTTTCACTGTGCAAAAGCTTTTAAGTTTCATGAGGTCCCATTTGTTTATCCTTGATTTTATTTCCATGATTCTAGGAGGTGGGTCAAAAAGGATCTTGCTTTGATGGATGTCATAGAGTGTTCTGCCTATGTTTTCCTTTAGGAGTTTTATATTGTCTAGCCTTCCATTTAGGTCTTTAATCCATTTGGAGTTTATTTTTGTGTATGGTGTTAGGAAGTGTTCTCATTTCATTCTTTTACATGTAGCTATCCAATTTTCCCAGCACCACTTATTGAACAGGCTGTCTTTTTCCCATTGTATATTTTTGCCTCCTCTGTCAAAGATAAGGTGGCCATATGTGCTTGGGTTTAACTCTGAGTTCTCTATTCTGTTCCATTGATCTTCCTTTCTATTTTTGTGCCAGTACCATACTGTCTTGATCACTATGGCCTTGTAGCATAGTTTGAAGTCAGGAAGCCGAATTCCACCAACTCCATTTTTCCTTCTCAAGATTGCTTTGGCTACTCAGGGTCCTTTGCATTTCCATACAAATCATAAGATTTCTTGTTCTAGTTCTGTGAAAAATGCTGTTGGTAATTTGGTAGGGATTGCTTTGAATCTGTAAATTGCTTTGGGTAGGAAAGTCATTTTCACAATGTTGATTCTTCCAATCCAAGAACATAGTATGTCCTTCCATTTGTTTATATCGTCTTTGATTTCTTTCATCAGTGTCTTATAGTTTTCTGCATATAGGTCTTTTGCCTCCTTAGGCAGGTTTATTCCTAGGTATTTTATTCTTTTTGTTGCAATGGTAAATGGGAGCGTTTCCTTAATTTTTCTTTCTGCTTTTTCGTTGTAAGTGTATAGGAATGCAAGAGATTTCTGTGAATTAATTTTGTATCCTGCTGCTTTACTAAATTCATCGATTAGTGCTAGCAGTTTTCTGGCAGAATCTTTGGGGTTTTCTATGTGTAATATCATGGCATCTGCAAAGAGTGACAATTTTGCCAATTTGGATTCCTTTTATTTCATTTTCTTCTCAATTGCTGTGGCTAAAACTTGCAAAACTATGTTGAATAATAATGGTGAGAGTGGACACCCTTGTCTTGTTCCTGTTCTTAGAGGGAATGCTTTCATTTTTTTCACCATTAAAAACTATGTTGGCTGTTGATTTGTCATATATGGTTTTTATTATGTTGAAGTAATTTCCTTCTGTGCCCATTTTCTGGAGAGTTTTTATCATAAATGGATGTTGAATTTTGTCAAAAGCTTTTTCTGTGTCTATTGAGATGCTCATATGGTTTTTATCCTTCAATTTGTTAACATGATGTATCACATTGATGGATTTGTATATTGAAGAATCCTTGAATTCCAGGGATAAACCCCACTTGATCATGGTGGATGATTTTTTTTAATGTGCTGTTGGATTCTGTTAGCTAGTATTTTGTTGAGGTTTTTTACATCTATATTCACCAGTGATATTGGCCTGTAATTTTTTGTGTGTGTGACATTTTTGCCTAGTTTTGGTATCAGGGTGATGGTGGTGTCGTATAATGAGTTTGGAAGTGTTCCTCCTTCTGCTATGTTTTGGAAGAGTTTGAGAAGGATAGGTGTTAGCTCTTCTCAAAATATTTGTTAGAATTTGCCTGTGAAGCCATCTGGCCCTGGGCTTTTGTTTGGTGGGAGATTTTTAATCACAGTCTCAATTTCCATACTTGTGTTTGGCCTGTTCATATTTTCTCTTTCTTCCTGGTTCAGTCTTGGAAGATTGTGCTTTTCTAAGAATTTATCCATTTTTCCAGGTTATCCAATTTATTGGCATATAGTTGCTTGTAGTAGTCTCTCATGATCTTTTGTATTTCTGCGGTGCCTTTTGTTACTTCTCCTTTTTCATTTCTAGTTCTGTTGGTTTGCATATTCTCCCTTTTTTTCCTGATGAGTCTGGCTAATGGTTTATCAATTTTGTTTATCTTCTCAAAGAACCAGCTTTTAGTTTCATTGATCTTTGCTATTGTTTCCTTCCTTTCTTTTTCATTGTTTCTGATCTGATCTTTATGATTTCCTTCCTTCTGCTCACTTTGGGTTTTTTTTTTCTTCTTTCTCTAATTGTTTTAGGTGTAAGTTTAGATTGTTTATTCGATATTTTTCTTGTTTCTTGAGGTAGGACTGTATTGCTATAAACTTCCCTCTTAGAACTGCTTTTGTTGCATCCCATAGGTTTTGGGTTGTTGTGTTATCATTGTCATTTGTTTCTAGCTACTTTTTGATTTCCTCTTTGATTTCTTTACTGATTTCTTGGTTGTTTAATAGCATATTGTTTAGCCTCCCAGCGTCTGTATTTTTTACAGTTTATTTCCTGTAATTGATATCTAGTCTCATGGCGTTGTGGTCAGAGAAGATGCTTGATACGATTTCAATTTTCTCGAATTTACTGAGGCTTGATTTGTGACCCAAGATGTGATCTATCCTGGAAAATGTTCCATGTGCACTTGAGAAGAAAGTGTATTCTTTAGTCATTGGATGGAATGTCTTATAAATATCAATTAAGTCGAGATATTCTAATGTGTTATAAAGCTTGTGTGTCCTTATTTATTTTCTGTTTGGATGATCTGTCCATTGATGTAAGTGGGGTGTTAAAGTCTCCTACTGTTATCGTGTTGCTGTCGATTTCCCCTTTTATGGCTGTTAGCATTTACCTTATGTATTGAGGTGCTCCTATGTTGGGGGCATAGATATTTACAACTGTTATATATTCTTCTTGGATTGATCCCTTGATTACTATGTGGTGTCCTTCCTTGTCTCTTGTAATAGTCTTTACTTTCAAGTCTAATTTGTCTGATAGGAGTATTGCAACTCCAGCTTTCTTTTGACTTCCATTTACATGAGATATCTTTTTCCATCCCTTTACTTTCAGTCTATATGTGTCCCTTGGTCTGAAGTGGGTTTCTTGTAGGCAGCATATAGAAGGGTCTTGGTTTTGTACCCATTCAGCCAGTCTGTGTCTTTTGGTTGGAGCATTTAATCCATTTACATTTAAGGTGATTACTGACATGTGTGTTCCTATTACCATTTTCTTAATTGTTTTGGGTTTGTTTTTGTAGGTCTTTTCCTTCTCTTGTGTTTCCTATTTAGAAAAGTTCCTTTAGCAATTGTTGTAAGGGTGGTTTGGTGGTGCTGAATTCTCTTAACTTTTGCTTGTCTGTAAAGCTTTTGATTTCTCTGTCGAATCTGAATGAGATTCTTGCTAGGTAGAGTATTCTTGGCTGTAGGTTTTTCTCTTTCAGGACTTTCAGTATATCCTGCCATTCTTTCTGGCCTGCAGAGTTTCTGCAGAAAGATCAGCTGTTATCCTTATGGGTTTTTCCCTTATATGTTATTTGTTGCTCTTCTCTTGCTGCTTTTAATATGTTTTCTTTGTGTTTAATTTTCATTATTTTGATTAATATGTGCCTTGGCGTATTTCTCCTTGGGTTTATTCTGTATGGGACTCTGCACCTCTTGGACTTGATGAATTATTTCCTTTCCCATGTTAGGGAAGTTTTCCATTATAACCTCTTCAAATATTTTCTCAGACCCTCTCTTTTTTTCTTCTTCTTCTGGGGTGCCTATGACTTGAATGTTGGTGCGCTTAATATTGTCACCAAGGTCTCTGAGACTGTCTTCCACTCTTTTTTTTCTTTTTTCTCTTTCCTGCTCTGTGACAGTTATTTCCCACACTCTATCTTCCAACTCACTTATTCGTTCTTCTGCCTCTGTTATTCTGCTGTTTATACCACATAGAGTATTTTTAATTTCGGTTCTTTTGTTGTCCATTACTCTTTGTTTGCTCTTTAGTTCTTCTGAGTCCTTATTAACTGTTTCTTGTATTTTCTCTATTGTGTTGTTGAGATTTTGGATCATCTTTACTATCATTACCCTTATTTCTTTTTCAGCCAATTTTCCTATTTCCTCTTCATTTATTTGGTCTTGTGGGTTTTTTTCCTGCTCCTTTGCCTGCATGGTGTTTCTTTGTTTGCACATTTTGTCTAATTTATAGGATTTGCTGTCTCCTTTCCCTGTGTGGCCTAGTAGTAATTCCTCTTGTTTCTGCCCTCTGCCCCCTGTGGTGGGGTTTGTCCAGTGTCTTGAGTAGGCTTCCTGGTGGGGGGATCTGGTGTCTGCTTTCCGGTGTGTGGCTCTGTGTCTTTCCTCTCTGATGAGCAGGGCTGTGTCAGGTGGTGTGTGTTTAGGGTGAGGTTAATATGGCTTTAGGTAGTCTGTGTGCTGATGGGTGGGTTTGTGTTCCTGTCTTGTTTGTAGTTTGATGTGAGGTGTCCAGTACTGGCAGTTTCAGACAGTTGGATGAAGCCAGGTCTTAGACTTGGATACAGGGTTCTGTGGGAGTTCTCTGCAGTTAATATTCCCTGTGTCTGAGGACTCCCTAGTAGTGTAGCATCCTGGATTCAGTGCTCCCTCCCCAGAGCCTCCTGCTTGACTTTTGATGGAGTAGTCCAGACTTAAGAGTTTGCTTGCCCTAGTTATGTGGGGATCTTTGCAGTCCTTTCTGGTGTCCGAGGTCGTCTGCTGGTGTTCAGCTGGTTCTCTGTGGGAATTATTGTGTATTTCGATGTGTTCCTGATGCATCTGTGGAGAGGGATGCATTCCACATTCTTCTGCTTCGCCGCCATGTTTCTCTTCTTGAGAATGTGCTTTTAAAATGGCCATTTCAGTAGAATAATTGCATAGTTACAGAATAACTGTATCATTACACTGAAGCACAATATAAACAAGCATTGTGATTTTTGCCACATTTAGAAAAAATTAATAAAGTAATATCTTTAGTAAATCTAAATTGGTATGATTTTCCCTTGTGCAGAAAATAATCACATTATATTACAAGTCTACTTCATACATGATTTGAGCTTTAACATAGTCTATTTTGGACATTCATATAAAATAATACATTGAAAAAAAACATAGAAAAAATTTATATCACATGGCCACTGTAGTGATTCTCTTCCTGTTTAAAATATTCTCAAATACTAAATTAATTTGTTTTAATATTTAACATATTCACATCAAATGTTTAGATATTTAATGCCTGCTACTTATTATACAACTTGTTTCATAACTTCTCACTTTAAAAATTGCTTTAGCATGAGGGAACTCACACTGTTGGTGGAAATGTAAATTAGTGTATCCACTATGGAAAACAATATGGCAGTTCCTTAAAATCTAAAAATAGAACTGTGATATAATCCAATAATCCCACTCCTAAGCATATATCTGGAAAAAAGGAAAACTCTAATTTGAAAAGATACATGCACCCCAGTATTCATAGCAGCACTATTTACAATAGCTAAGACATGGAAGCAACCTAAATGTCCATCAACAGAGGAATGAATAAAGATGCAATATATATATATTTAATGGAATATTACTCAGCTATAAAAACGAATGAAATATTGACATTTGCAGCAACATGGATGGACCTAGATCCCATCAACATGGATTCACCACTTTCTGAGTGAAGTAAGTCAGACAAAGACAAATATTATATGATATCACTTATATGTGGAATCTAAAAAATAATACAAACGAACCTGTATACAAAAGAGAAACAGACTCAGAGACATAGAAAACAAACTTATGGTTACCCAAGAGGAAAGTGGTAGGGATAAATTAGGAGTATGGGATTAAAAAATATACACCACTATATATAAAATAGATAAACAACAAGTATTTACAGTATAGCACAGGGAACTATATTCAATATCTTGTAATAACCTATAATATAAAAGAATTTGAATATATATATGTATAACTGAGTGGAAGATAATGTAAAAAAAAGAATATATGTATATATATATCTGAATCACTTTGCTTTACACCTGAAACTAACACAATATTGTAAATCAATTATACTTCAAAAAAATTCTTTATCATGGTTTATATGGAGGAAAGACATATTGAGAAAATATATTTTAATTGATTTTTGTTTCCTTTTTTTCAGCCTTTTTATTTGTATAGAATTACATGTTATATTGAGAAGCAAAGATAAAATGGTGCTGTATAACAAAGGGAGATCAACTCGATGATGGGTGATGCCTTAGAGGGCTGGGACAGGGAGGGTGGGGGGGAGTCTTGGGAGAGAGGGGATATGGGGATATGTGTATAAATACAGCTGATTCCCTTTGGTGTACCTCATAAGCTGGTACAAGAATGTAAAGCAATTATATTCCAATAAAGAGCTAAAAAAAAAAAAAACAGTTAATCAGTAAAAAAAAAAAAAGATAAAATGGGCACTGTCTTCAAGAGTACAATCCAAAGATAATATTCTTACAGTTAATAGAGCCTTTATATATTATTTTAGAATAAATATCCATCCCTAAAGACAATATTAATATTTATTGTAGGATATATACATTACAATTTTATAGCCAATATTGAAAACATTGAAGATTTGAGATCATTACTGGAAAGTGACTCTAAATTGATATTTGCAACTCTTTTAAAAGTACTTACTTCACACTTTGCCGTAAAACCAATGTACAGTGGCTGACACATTTTATTCATTAAAAAAAAATTCATCTGGATCATTATTGTTTTGTATGAAGTTCCTTAATGACAAGAATTCACCTATTAATCTCCCTTCTGATGGTGAGTGAAGATCCAGCTGCTGGTAGTTCAAGATGCTGGTGCAAATATTGGATGTAGATTCTAGGAAAGAACATACATTTCAAGTTGGTGATTAGCAGTCAGTAAAATACACCCACAAGTATTAATCTGTTGTTAATACAAAGCATTATAAGTTATTAGGGGTTTTTAGAGTTAGGCTTTTAAATGACCTACCTGCTATATTAACATAATCTAACATAAATCATTTTCCTTACTTCTAAATATGTATTTCAGAATATGGTTTTTTTGTTTACTTTAAATCTTTCTGTAACTATTTGAATGGCAATTTATTTACCACATGTAAATTTCTATATTTCAAGGATGAATGTTGATTTGTTAAATATTTCTTAACCATTGATTTAAACTCACAGGAAAAAAAAAGTATAAAAATACACCCTTCTTTCTTTCATCCACCAAGATGCTGAAACCCTATCTTTGGTATCACCACTGAAATTTTATGCAAATTTTGTGGGCACATATCTGAGTTTATAGAGAAAGGCAATACTTCTACTTTTCATTAGATTATTAGTCTATGACACTCAAAGCAAATAATTTCTAATTTAAGGAAACCCAAGAGACTAAAAGAAAAATCATGAAAACTTTGACTATTGCAGTGGAAAAATAAACATGAATGGCCCAAACATCCAGAATTCGGTCTATTTTAAGTGAGATGATCAATTGCTACCTTGTGTAATAAAGGTACCCGGTCTCTTTCTGGGTTTTATATCAGATCAATATCAGAGCATCTTCTCATTTCCAGCACTTCCTTCCTCTCCTTTCACTCTCCTCCCTTAATACTCCCTTAACCTCCACCACCTCTAATTTTGCATTCGTGAAGGGGGAGATCAAACGGAAGCCACACCTCTGATGTGTGTACATTGATCACTCTCCAGCAGTCACCATACATTTTTCTGCTGTAGTACAGTTTTCATGTGCCAACCAGCAGAATCATGTTTGAGTTGATTCAGCAGGACTGCTTGAAACATGGCGTGCAATCTCCACCGTATATGCTAATACCACATTCAGAATGACAGTGATCTAAGCCTCAGGGCAGTAAATGCTTCTTGAGATACATTCAATTGCTGTTTAACTGAGTTTAGCCCTGAGGTACAGAGAAAAGTTGCTGATGCTTTCAAGCATGTTTCAACATTTTAAGATTGTCTTGGCATGCCAGCCCGAACTAGAGCACTCAGGTGAAAAATGCACTGAAATCCTGTAATTACAGGACCAAAATTTCCAGACCTTTCTATGGGAGCCCTCTGCTTGAACTACTAATTAAATGTGCTTACAGCCCTGAAAAGGTTTGTGCTTTCCATAATATTGGTCAGTTTGTTGCCCATGATAAGAAGACATAAAGGAAGTAGAATATATTGTTTTCACATCTCAGGCTGTTTTTGGATTTACTGCAGATAATATAGTATGTTATCATGATCTCAGTGATCTATTCGCTGTATCAAGGAACTCTCTCCCCACCCTCTAAACAAACAAACAAACAAACATAACTTAGGAGCTTCAAACAACAAAGATTGATTACTTTTCATATTTCTGTGGATCAGACTATTGTTTCTTCTGCAGGTTTTGCCTGGATCGCTCATGTGACTGCATTCACCTGGGAGGCTGGTTGGGGATAGGCTCCACTGGGCCAGCTAAGATAGCCGAGTCTCTCTCTCAAAAAGTGTTTCATCTTCAAACAGGCTAGATAATGCTTGCTGTCAGGATGGAGATGGCAGTCTTCCAAGGGCAAAGCAGAAGCTTCTAGGACTCTTGAGACCCACCCTGGAAATTGCAAAGTATCACTCTCGTCGTCAAAGCTAGCCCAGCTTCAAGGGCTGCAGAAATAGAATCTCGACAGTAGGAGCAGTGATGTCACACTCCAAAAGGCTGTGTATAGGAAGATGAGAGGAACTTTTGGCCTTATTTTGCAACTTAAAACAAGCACGTACATGCATCATAAAAGCCGCATAGATTGTATGCTCAATGGCTTTTATGTTTCATTATTTTTGATGTCTGAAGGGTGCACTGCATGTGAGGTGTACCCTGCTTCTTGATTTTCAGCCTCTTAGTCTTAGGTTAGTTTATTGCTAATTTTTAACATGTCATTAAAATGGAACTTTTTTTTTTTTTTATGTTGTGGCTCATGCAGGCAAAGCAAGATAGCAACCCAATATCCTAGGGACAAGTCTCTTTCAAATGAAAACGATTAATTGTGAGGTTGATCTGTTTAGGTTGTAAAGATAACTGCAAGTAATAGAGCATTTGCCCTTCAGTTTTGAGCAATGATAATGACACATTCTGAATAAATCTTCTCCAGCAAAGTCTTAATAAAGAAGTGTTAAGGGAGATATCTGATATAGAGTAACCAGTGACTACTGTATTTTCCTAAGTAGGTGATAGCTCTGGTGTATTGCAGACTCTATCAGCATAAATCCGTGAGTACTCCTGGAAAAGAAACTCCAAATTACATGCCCTTTTGATTGATGATTGTTACTAGGTGCACAGTAAGTTATCTGAAACCGTTGGGAACAAATATATCTTAAAAATCAGAATCCTTCATATATTAGAAAAGGTAATATCATGCATGTATATTATTTTAAAGATCTAAGAGTCTGAGACAGTACCCTTAATTAAACATTATTTCTCCCACAAAACATCTAAATATTCACACTATGTGAGATAGATAAAGATGAAAAATGACCTTGTATTGAAAGTCAGGTTTGTTGTAAATTTATGAAAAAAAAAAAAAAAAGCTTTTGGTTTTCAAAGCTATTTTGAGGACTGAACTGTGGATGAGGGATTGTGCACCTGAAGTTTCTAATATTTACTGAGGGCCCATTGTGTGTCAAGAATTATTACAAATACTTTTCCTGTATTAACACATTTAATCCTCACAATAATCCTAAGAAGTTAATTCATTCTTATGCCCTTTATAAAGATGAGAAAATTTAAATGAATCAAGTAACGTGTTTAAAGTTACATACATATTAAGTGACAAAGTTAGGATTTGAATTCAGGGATCCTGGTTTTGGAGATTATTCCCTTAATACCCATTCAGTCAGGGAAGACTGCAGAGAGGAAAGAAAATCTATACTTTAAATCTCTCCAGGGGCTGTGACCTACTGTTTACCTAAACTCTACAAGGCACCAGACACCATGCTATAAGCTTTATATACATGAACTCATTTATCCCATAATACATGGGGGAGTTGGTGTTATTACTTCACATACAAGGAACTTGAGTCTCAGAGAAATTATATCCAAAGACACAGCTTATACAGGATGGGCCCAGAATCTCACTTTGCACTGTTGGGACTCCCAGTCTCCTGTTCTTTTCACAAGTTCCGCTCTGCATTGAGGGAAGCACTCAGGAGAGGTATAGTTGAAACTGAAGTAAGGGTTGGTTGGATAGGTGATCCTTATCTCCTCTTCTAATTCGGTGGAATCAAGTGATTTCATGATAAATTAGAACACAGTGTAGAAATCTTAACCACCTTGTAGTAGCTCTGGATAACACTTACTTGCATACCTATAAATTTCCCCTTCTTCCAGAAAGTGTCGGGATATTTAGAGGATTGCCTACTGCTTGTTTGAGTCAGTGAGTTCTACCTTCTCCAGGATCAGTTATGTGCTTACCTTTCTAACCTTCCCAAATTCCCCAAACAGACAAAAAGCTGGGATCTTCAGCTTATTTGTACAAAAAAGCCAAGTCTGCCTCCGTACGTACTTTTTGGATCTCACCCCCTCACACCTAAACTTAAAAGGTTTATTATAGAAGGCAAAAATAAATCATTTCCTGACAGCTGTTTTAAAATAATACACTTGATTGAATCATTAGAATAAAAAAAGATATTTTTATTTTGGACTAAAGAAAATAAAGGTAATGTTAAAATATTTGTTGGAAAATCAGCAAATTAAAAAAAAAAGAAAATCAACAAATTTATCTGCCTTTTTTTGTTGTTCATCCTTTTGTAAAACTTGCTCAAAGTCCACCAGATTTCCTCAGAATTAGCTGTGTCTCTAGAAAAAGAAATCTTAGATAACAGGAAGTCAAGACATATAAAAAGAAAAATAAGTACTTTAAAAAGGAGAAAGGGAAAAGGTGCCTGTGTGTGCTTTTTTTCTCCCCAAAAGAAGAGAATAGCACAATTTTTTACTTGCAAAATTTTGTCAAGTAATGTTAAGAATGTGCTAAGTGCACAGGAAGGATGTGACTGTCTGAGTCTACATGTGGATTAGCAATCCATTTATTTCATATGGTCAGAGAATTAAGTTATTTGTATATTAAGCAAATAAGCAATTGATGCATATAGCTTTAAGTAACTGACCTTAAAACAAAACAAAACAAAACAAAAAGAAAAAAACTCATTGGATGTATTTAAGACCTAAATGCAGCATTTTCATGCTTCTTTTAGGAAATGGAAATATCCTTATATCTTCAGCCCCAAGCCGAGGGCCTGGGTTAGAAGTGGGTGACCAGGATTCTGGCAGAATACATAACTGACTCTATCAAAATCTTTACTGGTGCAGAGCTGTCTTTAAGAGCCTTAACCATTCTAGTGCTCTCCTATAATAATGATGCCTCTAAAGGCTTCTGAATTGTGTAGGAAAGCTTCTGGAAACATTAAATGCCTCCATAAATCTGAGCTTTCCTTTCTATTTCTAATGATGCTACGTATAGTCTGTCACTTCTTGCTGAGGTCATTGTAGCAGTATCTTCTCACCATCCACTCATCTACCCTGCCAATTAAGAGCAAATACATTTCTTTTTGAGAAAGAACTTGACTTCTTAAATTAGTTATAATTTCCTTCACTTTAGGAAATGTATAGTTTTAAAAAGGTTGATTTTTTTTTCATTAAGTAGTAAAATTTGTGTCTTCGTGGCATCTATTTCCTGTGCTGCTCAGATTTTTTTTTTCTCTTTCTTTGGAGTCTCTAGCTTTTTCTTATGGCTATTGGTAGTAGCAATTGACCTCTAAATAACTCTGCTGTTACATTTTAAGAATAAGCAATATGGTGTTATGGGAAACACTGAAGTGAAAGTCAAGCACTTATTCTTTGGTCTCAGTTCTCCCCTAGTCTGGACTCCTCACTGTTTCCATGTTCTTTGCTGTTGGGTTGAGATGATAAGTAAAAGAGATGAAATGTGGGAAAATATTTTATGTGTTATACATTGTTTGATATTATGATGGCTGAAAACTGTCTAGTTTCTAGGGGGAAATTAATTTTATGTCTAGGAAAGACTTTAACTTTCTAAGGTTGTACAATGTTTCTAGTAAATAGCATAACTAGGTAAAAATGGAGAACCTTGCAAACGATGCTAAAGCAACAAGAGCTAATGAATACCATTTCTAGTTCCAGCCATCTCAAGATTTGAAGTGACTGCATGCGTAGGGGACGACCTCTAAGGAACTGACTTTGTTATGGAAAATGCTGATAGAGAATAGCATTATATTTTGATACAGAACATTTTACTTTTTTAATTGATTTACACAATACCAAGTAAAAAGAGTTGTAATTAACTATTTTCCCTTTCCACTCAGGTCAAAATGAAAGGGAAGAGTACCAAACTAAACCATGAAATAATGTTCTTAGATATCAAAAAACACCTCCTTCAGTGAAAGACTAAAAGACCAAGAAGGATTACTATTTATAGAAGATCTGCCTCTCTAATCCTGTAACAGATAGGTCATTTTAAGAGTATATCTTTTGCAAAGTGAGAAAAAAGTGTATATGATGATTCTGTAAGACCCTATATAACTTCTGTCTTTAAAAAAATATATATGATATCTACTGGCACAATTAAAATAAGAAAATACAGAAACACAGAAAAATACTATTCCACTCATGCCTTCCCTTGATAGTTTGCATCATAATATAAATTACATTTGTTAATCATTGGCATTTCTTTTGAGGATTCATTTGAGTCATCAAGATTGGAAGTTTTGATTACTTGTGATGAATCTCTTATAGCCTTTCTTGATTATTTTCTAAATTTGATGATAAACACTGCAACATGTCTCAGCCAATTAGTCTTGTCAACTTCCACTGTGGTCCCCAATCAAGTGTTTGACTTTGGAAATGACAGGAAATCCTTATTAAAAGTCATGCTTCTTGGATAGAGATGTGGCAGCCCACATGTGGCTGATGGCAGAGAAGATAAGCTGCCTTTCGTTAAAAGCAACAAGAGGAAATTAATTTTAGTAGGAAATAACCGGGATTATGAAGTAGAGGCTGAGGGAATGAATTGAAGAATATCTCACTCTCAGTTGATTGGAAATTGAGTCAATCTAAATGAATATAATTTCTTTATGAGCTACAGGGAGTTCAAGGTACACAAATATAACAGGTAGAAAGACATGTTAGAGTATTAAGATAGCTCTATGGACTATCTCTAAATGCATCTCAAACAAAGGAGAAACAAGGTGCTATGAATTTCAAACAGGAAACAGAAATTAATCCCCCCAAACCAGTGACCTGTGTAAGTCATTGTGCAAGTAAACTGTCACATTGTGTGAGACTTAAGTAAATGTAGAGAGATGATTGGAAACCATTCTGGGTCATTTCTGCAGGGAATGACAACCACATTTGTAGAGATTTTTCCTATTTCAGTAGCTAAATTTCTGATTATTGTGTTGTGTCCTTTGTAGGCACTGCCATAAGAGAAAAAGAAAAGCTTGAATTTTTTAGAGTGGTGAATTAAAAAAGGAATGTTTAGAGCAAAAAGTAGATCTGATCTCATACTTTGCATTTTTATAAGGTTTTCTTTTTCTTTTCTTTTTTTTTTTTTTTTCCTGTTCAAAGCATTTAGGTCAACTTCAAATAAACAAAGTATCCCAAGACAGGAAATATTCCCAAAGAACTCAATTTGCTCATTTAAACTAACCAGAATACAAAAACCATTCATAAAATTTGTCAATAGTTTGAATTTTTAAATGCATCCAAAATTTGTGTTTGAGAGACACAGAGGGAATTTAGCACAAAAAAATAGATAAGAAAGTGCTTTTTCTTTTGATGATAAAATTAATAGGATCTGCTCACTTAAAAGTCAAATAGCAGCATTTGCAACTACAATAAAAGAGAAAAATAATTCTAGATTTCCTATGAAAAACAATGACATTTCCTTGCTGAACTCTGACCACACAGCATAAAAATCTCAGGTCACAGTGGTTCAAAAATCAATGAGCTGACAAATGTCAATATCTCAGTCATCCACCCATCACTGAAGGAAAAAAATGACATGCAATATCGGACTGCCTTGATTTAGGAGTTTTGGCAGGGTAAAACTTCTAAAATATCCTAACACAAATGATAATCAAATAGGAATATCATTATAAACTACAGAGAATGGTGTGTGGATACAAAAGCAGAGTGTTTAAACATATTGGGAATAATTTAAATAAACCCCTATTCTATTTTAAACCAATTCTATCCAGGATGCATATGCAAATCTCACTGATTTGACTTGTTGTGAATATATTTGCAGAGGTTAACATTTGTCAGTCTTTTAAGTCCCAAGCTTTGTAATAAAATGATACCAAACAATATAAATTGGAGCACAGTCATATTATGTTCTTTTGTTTGGCAATAAAAGAAACTGTAAAGTATATTAAATAAAACCCTAGAGGTTGTTTTCTTAGAATCTGTTGAGGTAAAACAGGTTTTTCTCTCTCTCACTCTCTTTTTCAAAGAAAAACAAAATCTGTTAAAAAATATTTGTAAGAGTAAGAAAATATATAACTAATCTCCAAAGACAGACACATATAATGATATAACTCAGCTTTATAGAAATAAAGACATTTCCCATTCCATTAGGCAACACCATTAATTAGGAATACATGCCATTTCATCAAAAGTTTAGACATTTGACTCGATTTACCCAATACATTGCAGTTCACATACTATTTCCATTCAGCAAACACACTGGCAGATGTATTTCAATGTGAACACTCAAGGGACTATCCTACAGCACATATTAGGTCAATAACAAGGTGGGGGGCAGGGATGTGGGCTAGGGTGGGGTAGGTGGTAATACTGCTAGTATGCTCACACTTGGAACCCATTAGTACCTCGCTTTTTTACTTTTTAACCACATAATGTGCTGTCGATTTAGGTTCTACTTCTGAGTCACCCTGATGTTTTATAATGTATTTTAAATATAAGGTTTTGCATATTTTCATTCTATGACTAATATATAAGCAGGAAGGAATCCAATTGGCAAAGGTACACAATTTCTGGGATAATTTATAAATACAGAAAATTATCTTTTTGGATTTAATAACTTTTCTTATGCATGTGGAAAAATTTATACCCATACAAATATACATGTGTACTTTATTTCTACTTGAGAATATGCACATGTACCTGTCCTGTAACAAATGCATATATACCTGTCTGTTCTACGCACTTAAATTTATCAGTTTGTTTATTCCTCTCTTTCTATAATATCTGATGTTTTTGCAAAACCTTATCTTTATTGGACATGAAGTAAAAACTGTTCTATGGGATGATGAACTGCAGGGCGTTGAAAAAAGGGAAATGATATGGTAAAGGAAATATATATGTAATTACATATATTATATATATGATTATATATATATACATGTATATATCCCCCCCAATTCCATATAGGTCAGGAAAGCCTACTGAGAAATGGCCAACTTTAATGGCTCCTTCTCCTTGAATTTCAGATTCAAGACCTCTTCCAGATGTAGCCCTAACTGGGAAATGTACCCGTGAGTGTGATGAGTATGGCCACTCAGACTCCTGCTGGATGCCGGTCCGCACTTCTCCGGAGAGGAAGAAGAGCCAGCCCAAACTCTCCACTTTCATGCCTGTTGATGAACGAGGAAGCCAGGAAAAGCTGGCCAATGGTGAGGCCGCCATCATGGGCGACCGCAACAGAAACCTCCTGAACAAAAAGTTGACCTCATCCTATGAGACCTTCAGTGCAGCTAGTTTCAGCAAAAATGAGGAAGCCAACACTGAGGATATTCCCCTTACAAAAACAGGGGAATACAAGCCATCTCCTGTCAATACTCTCACTAGAAGAGAAGTTTACCTGTAGGCTATAAAGAAGCAACCGCAAAGTTCTTTTCATGTATGAGAAGGAGAATAAGGGGTGAAAAACCTTACAAAACAAAACCTTGTAATCAAAAAGAGGGGGCTACCAAAGAGACAAAGCTTTGCCTGCCACTTCTGCCTCCAGATCAGGCCTTTAGTGAGTGATACTGTTAAGCCTGATTGTAATATACAATGTAGAAACCATCCTTGTTAACTTGCATGTCTGACCCCCTCACTGATTCCCAACACCCGCTCTCTCTTCCCCACCCCACTCCAGAAAACAAACACACACAAAAAACAAACAAAAAAAGATGGTTGCAAGTTTCTTTCATGGTAACAAGCCTGATTAGCAGAACACAACACCCTCTCATTATCCCTAAGCTGAAGCATGATTTTAGTCACTTTGATTTAGTTTGAATGTCATCTGGTTGGTCAAAAAAAAAAAAAGGCAGATCAGGTGAAATATATTTAGACATGTGATCAGAAATGATTAATCACTATGGAAGGCAATCCCTCAAAAACAATAGAGTCCCTCTGAAGTTTCAGTCCTTATATAGGGGGAACTCTAGAAGTAGCATTTGGAGGAAGATCACAGCTTTAATATTCAAACAAAGGCTGCGACTAAACAAGGCCCAGTGGGAGATTGCAGTCCCCAGTTGGCATATATTGTTTTCTTCAAGTCAGGAGCATCAACTTCAGTTCCATACCTGTACTGAATATTCTTCGTATATACACAATCTTGACCAATTACGCTAGTTATAACTCGTAAAAATTACACATTTTTTTTTGGAACAGCACCACTAATGGGAACAATTGTGTCATTAAAAGGCCAAAGATCATATGGCAGATCAGGGAAATCATGAAGTAGATTTGGTCTTGAAGTGGAAATCCATTAAGCAACAAAAGTCACTGAACCCAGGCACGCAGAGAAACCCTCAGACACCGGTTTATTTTACATTTTCTCTATACCCGGAAAGCATGCATATGCTTCTGAAATGGATTTTCTTTGAAAGCTCAGAAAATGAAAAGCCAATGAGACATATTTTTGGTATTATGATAGGCAATTAGTTGAAGTCAAAGTTTAGTTTCAAAAATATTATCAGGGAAGATTCTACTTTTTAAAATCATATTTGTGGGTAGGTAGGGAAAGAAAGATACAATGACATACAGTTTTTAAGTTCACTATCACCGTAGAATCAGGTTATGCTTGCTGGTCTTATCCACATTTCAAATTACCAAGTGCATTTTTTACATGTTCAGTGCATACTTCCATGTAACAAAAGTGCATTAATTTTTAATCCTGTGCAATATGGCACTATTTGGAGACTCACAACGTTGAAACAAGGTGACACCCTAATTGACTTTGTCACTAATGTGATTTGAACATTACTTAAAATATCTCTTAAAACCAATCCAGACTGAACAAGAAAGAAATGAGTTCTGGGCAGTGACGTGTCTCATAGTACACACATCTCAAAGTTGAAAAATATGCAGGTTTTTTTTTTTCCTCAGTGTAATATAGAGAAACAGAATATGCAGGTTTTGAGTCACTTCCTCTACTGAGGGAAATTTAATTCAATTGGAAATTGAGCTGAGACATTCAGAAAAAGTGACAATCCAGGGACAGAGGAAGGGATAACAGGTGAAGAGAGCAAACATTCTCATCACTGAATGTTTGTAACCTGGTTAAGGCATAGCCTTGATGACTCTTTGGCGAACTGTAGAAACTATGTAGCTCTAGGTAGTTTCATGCTTTGCAATATGTCTTAGACTACAAAGTGAAGCAGCCTGGAATATAGGTTGTTAATTCACTATAGGTCATCAAATGCTTATCTTTGAAAACCACTTCTCTGTTTGGTGGGGTACTCTTTCGGGGTCATTTCCTTATGCTCTTTCTTAAATGGAGTTTTCATTTTGATGTTAGTTTATGTATAATAGTTAGGATGAAAGAAGATATGTAATTGAAGAAACAAAAATATTGGACTAAAATATCAATAATTGAACATGTTTATGTTTGATTATTTACATTATGGAAAGATGCAACTCTAGTACTTTGTTAGGAAACTGCATTAAAGCAGTTCTGCCTTGTATAATCTGTAAGTACCTATTAAGACAAAAATACTTCTAAAGATACTTATGAAATGTATACATATTTTTTCTTGCACGTTACAAAGGAAATATTCAATTGCATAACACGTGTGCAACAAACTTTTTTTAATGCATTTTTTTTCTTTCATGAGACACTTGAAACATTAAATAGCTCACTTCACTCTATCTTAAAACCCTTCTGTTGTCTATAAAGCTAATACGGGTCATATGGGACCTTTGGATTAATTGGATCCACATTCCCCAATGATGTTTGCACCACATTCGAGACAGCCATGTCATTGTCATTTAACTTGTGAGCCTCTTTAGAACTAAAATGAGTGTGAAAGAATAAAATTCAGTGTACTGTAAGTATTCGCGGTAATTCTAGTAGAATTAGCTATCATAACATGTTTATTATTATAATGAGCTGGCATGACACAGAAATATATTTTGTGTTTGTATGACTTTTATTTTGAATAGGTTAAATCTGGTGCCACTCCATATATAGAGTGCTTTTGAAAAAAATCAATAAAAAGAAACAAAAAAATAATAAATGAGTGAATGCAAAATAAGCAACTGTGCCTTTTATACCTGTTGTTATGGTAAAAAAACGGTTGTTGGGTTTGGACAATGAGGGGAAATGGGCTATTCCCAACTTTTTTGATCTTGTATATTTATCCATGTTTATTTTCTGAAAATAATAAATAATATATTAAAAATTTGCCTTCTGACAAACTCAGATAGTGGACCAGTCTTAAATATCGTTCATTCATAAAACAAAATTTATATGGGCTGCTTAATTCTGTCTAGAAGGCCAAGGCATTTATTGTAATAGTAACACAAAGAGAGCTTATCAGGGGTGAAGTCAGTCCATTTTGCAAGGTAAAATGTTGATTAACAATTTCTATTCTTTCTTCTTTTTGTTGTTATTTTTCTTTTAGCTGCTGTTTCATCTTCGTTGTACAGTATAGAAAATCATGTTTGTTTTCTGTACACAAGAAGCTCAAGTGAACTTTGCATGCATTATACATTAGGACACATTTATAAATTGAGTAACTATATAAATTTATGTGTACTAAAACATCTGTAGCTTCAGTCTAAAATCTAACGCTCATTCTGAACCTCCAGATATCATTACGGTTTCTGACTGGCCTGCTGCCTGAGTTTCAGAAAACAAGGGAGGCATTATTTTTATGGGAAGAAAAACTAAGATGGTACTGAAGATGTCTGGCTGAAAGGGTACCCTAGGAAGCTGTCTTATAGGAAAACAAAACACAGATACCAGAAGAAACTGCCAAGAATCAAACAGCCATCCTAAAACAGGCATGAGAAATCTGAAGATCTCAGTAGTTTTAGGTATATTATATCAATAATAAATATACAATATGTCCTTAAGGGAAAAAAAAAAGAGCAAAGATGGGCATGAGTATTGTAAAACTTGTTAGCTGCGACCCTGTCAGAGGTGTATATAACATCTGGAGGAAGGCATCATTTTTTCAGCTACCTAGGGTTTACTTTCAGACAATTTTTCCTACATTTTAAAGCTCTTGCATTCAGTGTGGTACGATCCGTTTGTACTGTTAATCATTGACTATTGTTCTGCTACTTGGATGTTGATAGTGAAGCAGAGAACAATTTATCATCGTTTATTATGAGTCACAATGCACGCAACTATGCTAAACATGGCGAAATGTATTAAACACTCGTCCAACTATTTATGAAATACTTTACATAATTTAATTTGCTTTTGTACAGTTTTATGTAAATAAATTGCTTGTCATTTTTGTCTCTGCAAATTAAAATATAACATGGTCAAATGGTTTCACACTCGTAAGTGTACGTCTCTGTTGACAGGTAATTCAGTTTTGATTGGACGAGAAGGGAATGGATGCAAGTACCAGTTTGATTGTAAATGGTTTGATTTCTGCTAAATGAAAATGGAGTAAGGAAGATAATGCTGCAGTAATTGTTGATTTAGAGGGCGCTGGGCATAACTGCTTATTACTTTGCCTTATAATGGACTAGAGCTTGGATTCTTCAGTTTCGTCAAAATAATTCCTGAGACAGTTACCTGGCTGGCTTCGAAACTTTAGGTCTACAGTGGAAGAACTTCTCATCAGTAATATAAAAATTGATTTTTTTCAGGTGTTATCTAGTGAAATTTCACATTTCAGATAAAATTAATTCCAAGTCAAAATGTATCTCTGGAAAGGAAATTTGGTTTTTAATCTACAGTAATGACGAATACAAAAAGAAACTTTAAAAAATTTATATCACGTGAGATATACAGAAACTTGAAGCAAAAATCAGACTTTTTACCTTACTCATTTTTTCTTTAGTTGAACTTTCTCTACTTTTTATATTTTTTCAATCATTTATATCTTTTTTTTTAACTATTGTATTTACTTTTCGTTGTCAGATTATAACCTTAACTATAGTGGTTATAATCTTGTTCATTAAATTGTTATCTATTCAAACAAGCAACTTCTCTTATCCAATCCAACTCAGAGACTTAGAAAGGGAAATAAATACTTTCTATATTAACTAATAGACTGCAAGGAATGTTTGCCCTAGCTTACAACAGTATTCCTAAAATCTATGGATGTGAAAAAATAGAAATTCTGAAGATGCTTGCCTTGAAGTTTCTCTGTCATTTTTTCCCTTTCTTGGTTGAAAATTCAGAATATTTTATGTAGAATGACACATTCATTCTTAAATCAAGGATATCTTTGTAAATTGATTTTGGCTGGCAGCCTTCCTTTCTAAAGAAGATTTAAGTTAAGTGTGAAGTATGATGAGAAAGTCTGCTGCAAATTGTAATGAGGTGAACAAATGATAGATATGTGCCTTCACTGGGCTTCATGATCAACTAATGGTGAGACCCACACAGTACATAAATCAAGAGAACATAAAATCAAATCACTTTTCTTTTAAATTCTTGGTTTAGATTTGACAAATATATATTACTCTTTACCCTGAGATTGCATTCTTTGGTTAAAATATTTTTTAAAATCTCAAACATGTAAAAATACAGTGAAACATTTTAGAAAGAAGAGATGTAAAGCGGGCCAACAAAAGCTGTGCGTATTGCTTCCGAGACTTAAGTTTGATTATTCTACCACCTCTGATTCCTTGAAGAGTTCCATCTAGTTACTTAGAAGCTTGACTTAGCACAGTACTATCCTACACATACAGCACACATTGTGGTTTACAAATGTTTTTGTAAGATTGATTGCAAAATTCCCATAATACCTTTGATATAAGCCGAAGAATCTGTTAGAATAGCCATGTATGAAAGATTTTACTTGTATTAAATTATTCTTAGATTGAAAACAAATTGAACACAAAATTCTGCCAGTGTTAACATCTTCTCTCTACCAGCTTATGTACCAATGAAAACATTTTGCATAATTTAACAGAATGACAAGGAAAAGGAACTCTTTACCTGAGTTAAATAGGCATTTGGTAACATGGGACTGGGAGGGGAGGGGACACTAATTATGCAGACTGGCAGGTACTTATCTTCACTTGACATTATACAACATACCCTGGCAGTAATTGGAACTTGTATGGGATTTCCGGCAGCAAATTGTAAATCTTGAAAACGTTATAGCCTAACTTTCCCGCTGAATACCTCTGGCCTAGTGTATGAGGCAATGAGTTTTTGGTGGACCTTGGCTGTATATAGTCATTCTAGGTTTGGGGGCTTGAATGACCACAACCAACAATCAGCACTATCAAAATTGATCAGATAATTGCAGAATTCCCAAATTTACTTTGGTTTCAAAAGACTGAGTTCACAAAGAAATCTGTTCATGAGCTTTTGTTTTGTACCTTTTTTCTCTTTATATTGAACCTCTTCGTGTTCTCATCTCTAAGCGCTTTGCCATGCTCTGAGTAGTTTATTTGTTCTGTGGCTTTCCTCTTTCAAAAGCAAAGCTAGTTTTCCCTGGAGATGGTGGGATGTTAGGTAGCTAACCCAGGACTAGAGGATTTGCAACCCGGTCAGCTTTATTTTAATGGAAATTTATAATATCACTACCTGCATTCTTAGGAGGCAGAGTGAATAGGGACTAAACTTATATTTGTTTATTTTCTCTTATCTTTATCCCTACTTTAATACTTGTTTATAAACTGCGTAGAGGAAGGTGATTAACCAAGATAATATAAATTTTCTAAGCTGCAGGGAGTGAGGAAAAGATATGAATGTAAAATATGTAAAGCTAAAAATTTATGCTTTCCTTTAGCCCTAACTTCATTTTTTTCGTGTCTTGCTGCTGTTAAATGTAAATTTTATTCATTGGCTGAATTTGATATGTGACCTACAAAGAAATAATTTTGTCTTTTTACTGAACCTCCTGTGGAAATATGAAGTTGCTCAATTGTTCATAAATGCAAAATTTACCCCCAATATTCTCAGATGATGCTAGGCAAAACTTATAGTTCACTTGTGATATTCAGTTTTATTTTTTTCTATTAAAATTTATGATTCAAATGATCTATCACCAAAAAGGTCCTAAAAAATATGCATGAGGTCAACAGAGAAATGCAGATGTAACCTTAAAGATTACAATGGGCTTTGAGAAATAAAAATGGTAATCAAGGTGCCTAATTAAAAAAAAAAATAGTCCATTAAAATAAACGACTGAATAAGCAGTCTAAATAAAAAGAGATAGAAACAAGATGTTTTATTTTGGTAATTTAATCGAAAATACATTACAACATTCCAGACTTAATAAAATTAGTAGTAACTTCATAGGATAATGTCAGTTTTTTTTCTAACTGTGTTTTATGCAATAGTACACAGATGATTTTTATTACAGTTTTATGACTTGTTATAAAAATTTGACCATGTATTTACACCATTTTATAATACCTTTATGAAAAGGAAGCAAGGGCAAAAAATACTAGAAAAAAAAGTAAAGAAATAAAATAGGTGTATGGCTAGGTCATTTACTTATAGTTTTAAAATCTGCCTTCAAGGGAGAAACACTTACCTGAATGTTTATCCAGACCCTACAGTACAGCTAGAATATACTAGAATGGTAAGTTCTTAAACTGAAATTTGTGGTCCACTAAGTTCAAGAGATCCAGGTATTCTATGAAAACTTTTAAAGTTTTGAGTTTTATTAATATGATGATCAAAGTAATCTTTCAGCATAATTTCCAGTGATAATTCTCAGTTGAAGCTGAATTTAACAGAATAAAAGGTTCACTTTGTAAATCAGTATTTATCCATCTATTGTGTGAACAATTACATTCTCTGGACTCCAAAGGGAATTTTTTTTCTCTTTGCAGAGGTCCATATTTTAGCTCAGTTGTGAGAAAAACAAATCAGAGATTTGGATAAGAAGCAAAGTCTTAAACAATGTGAATGATTGAAGTAGAAGATACCAGCATACACAGACTTTCTATAAAGGGCTAGATAGCAAATATTTTAGGCTTTGCAATTCAAGGATCAAAATCAAGGATATTGTGTAGGTATACGAGAAGAAAGAAAACAAATGCCTAGATTTTTTTCAGTCGTTTAAATGCATAAATAATATTCTTAGCTGGGGAGATGTATAAAAGCAGTGCGCTGAATTTGACCAATGAATTACAGTTTCCTCACCCTGGTATACCAAAAACTGCTTCAGGTGAGATTAATTTTAGGATTTATCACTAAAATTCCTTTTCTTACACCTTACTTAAGGATGCACCTGCCTGACCTGGACAGTGTTAGTATATGGCTTTATCCAGCAAAATCACTAATAACCTCCCTCAGTGTTAGACTGTGTGATCACCCTGGTTATCAGGATCATTTCTTCCCATTGACCAGCTATGTAAAAATCTCATCCCTAGACCACAGTAGGTAGACTCCTTAAAAGACGCAGGTTGATGTGTAAGAAATCCTCAGGCATCCAGAAAAGAGCACATAATCTTCTCAATGCAGGAATCATCATTGTCCACTTCAGAAAAAAATAAAAAGACTGTCTTATACTGGAAGTCCCCAGTTTGGTTTAGAGGTGGGAGACTTGCTTTATTTTTCATTGGATCAAAAGCTTTAGACATACTTCCTTTTAAATGCCATGGATAAGGCCGATTATTTCATGTATGCAATTTATTTATGTTGAGTAACAAATAGTATGAAGTTTTTTATTTAGACCATGATATACATAAAATAAAAATAAGAAATACTGTGATGAGTGTAATGGCATTTTTGGAGTGAGGTTATTCTTTTTAGTTCTTTTTTATGTTTTCCAAATTATATACATGAATATGTTTTACATTAACAATCTAAAAAAGTGAACATTTTGAAGTATCCTAAAATTATGTGTGGTGGAGTGAATAAACTTAAGAATACTAAGAGAAACAATTTAATTTTAAAACGTTGAACACTTTTCATCTGATAACACCCCCAAAGGAAATTGTGCTTAAAAAAAATCTTAGATTATCATTCTGATGTGACATTTGACATTAGCTATTTCCTATCCCAGCAAAGCAAATATGATATGCTAAATAACTTCAGAGATTGTTGTTACCAAACTAGTGCAAAGGAAATAATCTTTATGCAAAGCCTAAATATGAACACTGCTAAACCTGTAAATTAAATTTGAAGTTTATATTTTGAGGAAACTTACATATAACCATGCAGAAAAAGAAATCAACCATTACAATGAACCTATTGTCTGTTTGATCAACATAGAAAATGTGGATGAGTGCTTCAGCTTGTAAATTGTATTATTTCAATATACATTTTCTAATATGACTATCTCTGAAGATTCAGTCTGGGAATTATTGTAGATGTTGACTGTGTGGTAGTTAGCACTGGTTGATTTTGTTAAACCTCCAGAAATGAGGCTATTGAAAACATTACCATAAAAATCTCTGCCTAGTCTAGAAACAATAGACGTTCTAAATTGAGTAAAGTAATCTGGCAACATAAGTGAGGAAAAGAAAAGATAAATTTTCATTCATAACAATGGGTACTGCCAGTCCATACCTGGTTTAATAAATGAAAAGGGCGAATGAAACTGCTACCACACTGGGAAACACTTCAAAGCCGTGGATGTTATTGGCAAAGAGAGGGTGAACAGGAAAGGAATATAGCCCTAATCCAAAGAAACTCATCCTTCAACGAACTGTCTTTTTTTGTAATACTTGAGCTATGCTTCTTCTATGTCAATTACTGGGATGCATAGTGAGATATTTAGTATCCTGCTTGTTGACTTCTTCCCTTAAATTGCCTGGAATACTCCAGGCTCAGTTTTTATTAGATGAAAACAAACAGTATAACAGGTGATTTGCTTTTTCTCTCTGTTTAGGATTTATATGTGTTTCACAGCCAGAATTTTGTTATCCTCAGGTTTAAAGGCTCTAAGTCATCAGAGATACACTCCCCCTTGACTATAAATATAAGTCAGGTGATTATAATGACAGTGTCACAGGTGGAAAAATAATCTTCACTCTTTTGTAATCAGACCCAGCACTGACAAAAAATCATGCACGCTCTGGTGCTTCAGTGGAGAGGAAGGCACCAATTTATAACTCTTCAAGAAGGGCAGGGAGATATGTAAACAGAAGGATATACTCAGGTTTAATTTCAACCTGAATTACAAATATAAAAGCATTGTTCAGGATAGTGGGTTCGAGCCAAATTACCAGAAGTTAATTTGGAAATGGCATTTGCCTGTCTTACTTTTCTCGGACTCATGAAAAAATGCCTTTATCTCTGCACTACTTGGTCCCCCACAATATCGTGGCAAAGAATTCCCAGAATTGTCACTCCTTCCACACATGTTTAAAATAGCTAGCATAGAGGAACCAGGTGGAACACATTTACTTCACTCACACGGTGGTTAACTATTATCTAGTAACGTCTAGATGTTCCTCTTGATTCTAAATTTATACCTTAGCTGTAAGTTGATTCAATCTTAACCAGTGGGTACATCTTGGTTAGAACTGTGTGGGGCACAGCATGATTTCTAGGCTAAGGTTCCAATCGGAAAGTGCATTTCAGTGATAGCTTCTCGAAGATGTGATGCCACTTCTCAGTCTCCTCTAATTGTGCAGGGAAACAACCTTTTAGAAAAGTTGTCTATTACAATAAATGGTCATTGTCATTCCGACTTTTAAAGGCATTTCTTCTTATTTTCCAATCCAGAAGGATAACTTCATTCAGAAGAACATTTCTAAAAGGGTATCAGATTCTTGCAGAAAAATTGCTCATGTGCTTTTTCTCCCCCTGGACTGTTTAACATTGTGCATTTCCTCCAGAAAATACTGGTTAATTTATTCACTTAACAAAATGATATGAAGTGTATCAAACACAGTGATGGATCTTTGGAGTGCAATGAGGAACATAGGGATGGTCTCTTCCCCTATAGAGTTATAAAATAGATGGAGTTAGCCAGAGGAAAACAACATTGAAACTGAAAAGAACTTGGTATGGTCAAAGACGAGAAAATAGAAGTTGTTTAGGATAGCTTGTGAGGCATCTATCTTAGACTTCTGCAGTAGGAACAGCTGCTCCAAGAGGTATCCAAGAGCATCAGTGAGGATGGATAGACGGAAATGAGGGATGAAATGCGTTATTTTTTCAGGAAAAAATAACTGTGTATAAAGGACAGGACGTCTGAGAGACCATGAAAGTTTGAAGAATTGGAAGAGGTTCAGGATGGGGAAATGGTAGAGAAGGAAGGGTGTGCAGGTGTTTGGGGTGGAGAGTGGAAGGATAGGGAGTAAGTGTCATGCGGGTAGTGGTAAGAAAGGGATGAGCCACCCAAAGGTTGTTCTCATCTCCCTTCCTGAAGAAAAAAAGTCTGAATATTGTGATTGAATTATTTAGTGTCCTTCTGTTTCCAAGAACTGAAACATTTTCAGGTTATTCCAGTAGTTGTGAGAAATGAGAAAGTTCAAGGTCCATCTTAGCAGCTGAAGCCCCATCAGGGAACTGAAGGGTTACTCATTACCCCAGCCAATTCTGACACACATTCATCTCCTACCTGCCACGGAGCCCCTTCTCCATTCTAACTACAGCTGTGACTCGGCTCACCTCTGCCTCTGCGGCCATTCTTGCTGGAGTAGCCAATAGTTGTACATTTTAGACATGCTCTGTCCAATATGGTAGCCACTAGTCGCATGTGGCTATTTAAATATGCATTTAATTCAGTTAACGTTATTCAGTCTCAGTTCTTCATTCTTCATTTTTACAGTCTGACTGAGTTAGGCAGAAGGATTGAGCTCACAGGTTGAAGGTCATCTTATCGGGTGCTTTCACATCATTCTGCTGCAGTTGGTTGAGTGGGGGGTGAGGTGAAGGGAAATATGATAACCAAACCAGAAGGAAATTCCTGAATCTGCTGCTTTTAGCAGCAGAAGGAAGCTACAGGCATCATATCATGTATATTTCTTTTTTTAAAAAAATAAGCATTTATTTATTTATTTATTGGCTGTATTTGGTCTTCATTGCTGTGTCCAGGCTTTCTCTAGTTGTGGCTGGCAGGTGCTACTCTTCGTTGTGGACTTTGGGCTTCTCATTGCAGTGGCTTCTCTTGTTGCAGAGCATGGGCTCTAGGTGCGTGGGCTTCAGTAGTTGCAGCATGTGGGCTCAGTAGTTGTGGCTTGCAGGCTTAGTTGCTCCTCAGCATGTGGGATCTTCCTGGACCAAGGATCAAACCGTGTCCCCTGCATTGGCAGGCAGATTGTTAACCACTGCGCCACCAGGGAAGTCTGGTATCCTATATATTTCAACAAATGTTTGCAACTGTGCTTAATGGTGAAGATACAAAGCTGAAGACATGCTCCATGAATTTAAGGAGCATGTTAGTTGGAACACTGGTAATACTAAAAGTAAATATAAATATCACAGTAGGGAAATACATATATATATATACATATATAATTCTTAGGACATAAAAAGACTGATCTGGCTGAGGCAGCAGGAGAGTCTGAAAAAGGAGGCTCATTAAAGGTTAACCTGGAAAGATTAAGAGGAATTAGACAATAAAAGGGAAATAAATATTCCAAGCACAGTGAACAGCAATGCTAAATGTTAAAGGAAAGAAAACAAAGAAATTAGAGGTTGTACCTTCAAGTGTCCAGTATTCCCAGAGCATAATGAGGAAGAGGGGCAGGCATCCTTACATCCCATCATGCAGCTTTACCTCTCAGTTTCATTTTTTATAGCCATGCTGTGTATTATTTAATCTTTCTTCCACACTGTTTTGACACATCACTAATGGTGAATATCTACTCTCTTCATCAACCAAGCACTCCTTCTGCCTTCTTTGGGTAAAATAACCTCAGTTTTCCTTAGCCAGTTGCTTGAAGTTAAGGGTTTCCATTTTCCCCTGGTCACATGTGGGGTAACTCATGTTGGGGCAATTTGACCCTCTCTCTAGTTCAGAGGAGAGTACAAAACAGAAAATGATTTAGATTATTGATTCTGATTGTGTCACCCTGAAGATTATTCCATAGTGTCTGCAGTCTAGAGCCCTAGGGCTGTTTCCAAAGAGCCCTGTAAAAGTTTACCTACTATCTGCCTTTTATCGAATGTTTTAATCTTAATACCTGCAATACGTGCTTAATGATATTCATTGAAGAAAAGAATCAATACCGGAAAACAGATGCATATTCTCAGTGTTCTATTCACACAGTTTTATCTTCCTACCTTTTCAGTTAAATCTTCCTTAATCTCTTCATGACTATCCTGTGCCCTAGTTAGGCATCTTCACTGTTTCTGGACTTGCCTGGTAGATTTCCGTCTCTAGGTCATTTCCCCCATGCCAAAATGTGTGCTTCTAAATCCTGCCCATGGTACAAAGCCTAGATCAAACTTACATTCCCTACCACTCTCTCTGATTGTTCCAGTTCAAGAATCATGCCTCTAATTCCTTGAAATTAATTTGGGAGATAAATATCATTTCTTCATTTCTTATTTCCTATAGGAGAAAGTTTCACAAAATCCTCTTGGCTTCTTGCCTCATGTCTCACTCTTTTTCACAGCAGAAGAATAAATTGATTTATGGATGAGAAACAGACATTTGCTCATTTTCTTTCTTGAATTCAAAGGAGTTTGCTTTGAATTCAATTTTTTAATTAAAAAAAAAAGCAACGCAGGGAATTATTTGACCACAGGAGATTATTTTTGTTTTGTTTTACTTCCTCGGTAGAATATTTACTTCCTGCATTTATGTACATCCTCATCTCATAGATCTTGTTATAAAGCTATGAAGATAGATAAAAATAGGTATGGAGATGGAAACAGAGAGAGAGAATCTACAGGTGTCTCAGCATCTTCCCCAGATGCTTGTTGCATGAATGTTAGTGAGAGAATAGTGCCTCCCCAAGACTCGCAAGATCGATAAAAATCTCAAGACTCCCCAGATTGGTAAAATACTTACCATAATATCTTGTCTTTGCTTTTGTGGTCTCTTTTTAATAAGGAAAATTGTGTCCCAATTCTGAAGAATTTCAAGAGTGACATTACATGTAGTTACGGAACAATATTCTTGGAAGTAATTGAGCACATTTTCTGCTAAATCACTCAGCATATTTCAACAGTCTCAACATTCACTAATGCACTAATTTTGAGTGACTGATTGCTGACTAATAGGTATCTTTATTCATTGTCCGTGAAAAGGGACTATGATTTATAATAATGCAAAGAGCCAAAAAAGTGGGTCATAATGCCTTTCTTTGAGATTAGCTTTACTATTTATGATAGGCTTTGGCATAATATGTGTTTTGGAATCTGGAATATACAAGAAATAACACTCATCCATAGTATTGCTTTGAGAATAATGTAAATTAACATATACCAAAGTGTTCTTTGTTTTAAAGTTCCTTAGACCCATTACTGATTAATATGGTCTGAGTTTTATATATAATAATCAATTTGTACAATACAAACACACACACATCCTCTGCCTGCTCTTGCTGATGTTTCTATGCAGCATTTCAATTTCTACATATGTAAGATGACATTAACATTGTTAATTGTTCAACCGAAGACAGAGCCACAGATAGTGTGCTTAGTTGTAATATAAATTTTTAAGCCTAAGCAATGACTGAGAAATTTATAATAAAGAAGAGCATGTCTTGGTGAAATGGTAGAACAGAAGTCTGTAAATATGTGAACTAGAAAAGGGGTGAGTAATGGCAGATCCTATGCTTATGATGAAAAATAAATTTACACTTACAGCCATTTTATAGGCTGTAATATAAGCGATGTTAATTTTAGTTAACTTGTGGGGATAGGAGGAAAATTGGTAGACATGTCTTAATATGAGTTTAATTTTATGCTTTCAGAATGATAACAATAAAAATAACAATGATAAAAGCCACAATTATTTGCTAACTATCCATGTTTCAAGCTCTGAATTTAATATCATCCCATCATCATGTCTAAATAAATAAAAGAATTAGATTTTATTATCTCCATTTTCGATGGAGAAATTGAGACCCAATCAAGTTAAAGTTCACTGTTTGGCTACTAACTGAAAGATCTGGGGATCACAAACCCTCTCAGAATGACATCAAGGTCCATACTTCTATGTGCTTAACACCATCCCCCATCATCCTCCAATGCAGGCTTTCAAATCTGCTTCAATAATTGTGCCTTGTGCAGAGAATTTCCCTAATTAATTCAACACACACTGTGAGGACAGGACAAGAATTTCTTTCTAGAGCAGGCTTTCTCGACAGTGACACTATTAACATCGTAGCCCCGATAAATCACACACCAGGGTGTTTAGGAACATCATTGGCTTCTACCCACTAGGTGCCAGTAGTACCTCCTCCCCATTACAAGTATATGTGAATCACTTTGCTGTACACGAGAAATTAACACAACATTGAAAATCAACTGTACTTCAATAAAATAAATTAAAAAAAAAAAATCTCCAGCCATTGCCAAATGTGCCTTCCTCCCAGAGTGGGGAGTGGGGAGCATGAATAACCTTCTGTATTCGTTTTGCTCTTAAATGGCATCCTGGATTCCGAACCAGGATCAATTTTATATACACACATTAAAGAAATGGTTAGAAAGGAATCTCTCTCTTTCTCTCTCTCAGTTTCCTTCTCTGTATCTCCCCACTCATCCTGCGCCTCTATATCATTCCTTTTCCTTCCCTTTCCTTCCTCCTTTCTTTTCTTCTTTCCTTGATTCCTCTCTCTCTCCCTTCCTTTCTTCTTCCCTCCCTTTGTCCCTCCTTCCTCTCTCCTTTCCTTTTTTCCTCCCTCCCTCCCTTCCTCCCTTCCTTTCCTTCTCCCTCCCCTCTATTTCTTCCTTTTTTCCTTCCTTTCTCCTTTCATTGCTGAGACAGGTTAAAGAGAAACACACTTGCTTTTCAGTAGCAGGGTTTTTTTAAGTTTTTTTTGATCTGGACCATTCTTAAAGCCTTTAATGAATTTGTTACAATATTGCTTCTGTTTTATGCTTTGGGGTTTTGGCTTCCAGGCTTCTGGGACCTTAGTTCCCCAACCAGGGATCAAACCCACACCCCCTGCACTGAAAGATGAAGTCTTAACCACTGGACTGCCAGGGAAGTCCCAGCAGTATGTTTTTAACTTAGCCTTGAATGTTCTAGTCTCTTTAGTAATTGAAAAAAGCTAAATATTTGAGAGATTGTGAATCTGCATGAAAATTTAGACTCCAGAATGACTCACATTGCATTTTCTGCAAATAGTTTTGAAAAGGCATTTATTTTAATGAGAAATTGTATACTGCCATTGAGATTAAGATAAATCAATTGCTACAAATGATGCTTGAATTAAAACATCTATCTATACTGGTTTTAATTTTGTGTAGATAACATTTTCCTGATATTTTTACTTCCTTTCACTAAGATACAATGTAATGGAGGGTGCTGGGTCCAGCAATTTAAATGGCACTTATTAAACACAAGGCAAGGGTATTCAGAGCCATTTACTACCTGTTTAAAAAGCCATTTTCTGCTTTTTGTGCACAATTCCTGTGAGTCAATTGGAGCTCCAAGATAGTTATAATGGGAGAAAATGATTCTTCCTTTTACACCTGCTGTCTTTTCTTATTTGATGAAGACACTAAGAGTTTTTAAGTGAGGAGAAGTCTCCCTACGCAGTAAATAGAAATAAATCAAAGGGCAGTAGCCCTTAAACTGTTTAGGCAACAAACATGAGATTTAAAGTCAGAAGAATATTTTGTTCACTTTGGATTTTTTTAGCTACTTACCATTGTCTTTTTAAAAAAAAGCAACAGACAATATAGCTGTGACTATCTAGTAATGAAATCCATAAATAGATTCTAGGAAACCATGCTATTAAAAAGAGCACATATCTCTCTATTCTTTTTGAATCTGCCCTTCTCTTATATCTTTAGTGAATTTAGGTTTAGATGTAATGTCACTCACATCTCTGAGCTGCGGTAGAAAGAGAGATGGATCCTTCTTCTATACTAAAATGGCCAGTGGATTCCTCCTTGAAATTTTGTGTGAATTTTGTTTATCTGCTCCTATGTCTTAAGAGTGGTAGGTAAGAATATCATATCTGGAAAGATTTCCTCTACCTAGAGCTAACTAGGGTAGCTAAGAGACAGAATAATGTCTATGATCTTTATTTGGAAAAAAAAAAGAAGCAATCATTACCCTCAAGATGTTTTTTTTTTTCAGGGAGAGATGCATGGTGAGCACTGTCTCCCACAGCTAGTACAAGAAATAATTTGCAAGGGAGAGTTTTAAAGAACTTTTCCACTGTAATTCCCATATGGCTTCTCTCTTGTTCTTGGTTATTTGGCCTTAACATTAAACTTTGTTCTTCAGCTTATATTTCTTGATGTTTCCACTCATTCAGGAGGTGTATCTGTCTGTAACAAGAGGAAGGTGAGGTTTGGACATGTGATTATTTGATTATTTCTGGGTCTCTTTGCTCAAGTCAATGCCAGCTCATTTTCAAGTTAGTATAAAGTAACCTAGTATGTACATACATACATACATACATATAGATATATATGTTACTATATATCTGGTGCTATTTCAAGAGTTTTACTAATATTAACTTATCTAACCTTCAAAACAACTCTATGAGAAAATTAACAATCATCATCTTACTTTTCTGCTGACGAATCTGAGACACAAAAATTTCAGCAAGTTGCCCAAGGTCACCCAACAGTGAATTACCAATTCAAACCCAGGCCAGGGCTCCTAGACTCTGCCCTTCACCACAACGTGCTACCAGCTCATTGACAAGTGAAGTCACATTCACTCCAGCCCTTGAGATGCAGGATAGTTGACTATTTGCACACACTCTCTCAGCAGCAGGAGAGACTTTCTAATGCTCTAGATGATGAAAATCTCCTTCAAAAACTATTTCCTATAAATCAGAGTCATCTCACTCTCTTGAATAATCTAGTGGTACTTCAGAGGCCAGGGAGAAGCTGACTTCAGGGGTGGTCCCAGGTGGGTAGAGTACACAGCTTTATGGTACTGCATCTTTGCAAGGAGACTTAAATAATTCTGGGGATTCTATGAGCACTGTTTTTGGCCTACATAAGACTACTGAATTTCTGTGAATTATAACTTCTATGTATGTTTGTTTATAATTGATAGCACTCAAACTTCAAAAGTTAGATTAGTAAAAATTCAAGATATAGGGTTTGCAAAAAATAAACTCAAGTCAGTCAATGTGAGTATTCAAATCTTAGAAATATGTGTCAGATGGTCAATTTTAGAATTGTAAGGACCTTACTTCAACATAAGCAAATCTGAAGCAAGGCTAATTAAAAGGTTGTTATGCTCTTTCAGGAGTCATTGTGCTTTTATTTATTTTTTCTGAATCCCAAAGAGAAGCTGGAGAGAAGTCTGGGGTTGAAATATTGGTAGGTAGCCAATCTTTGAGGTGAAGTAGAACTGATTTCAAGATTTATAAATGGAGCTGAAGTTGATCATAGATTATATTAACTTACCTACTAAAAGTCTCGCTAACAGGCAGAGGGAAGGTTTGATTTTTATTTTTGTAGTCTTCAAGATGGATTCAGTTGGTCATTCAGATCAATGAAATGAACAGACTCCTCAACTAGGTTCTAAGACTGGATGTCTACAGTATCCAGCGTCTATTTAACCCAGCTCATGGCACACAGTTGATGCCCAACAACATGTAACAAAGGAAGGAAAGAGGATGAAAAGAAGGGGGGAAGCAGAGAGGGAGGGAAGGTGGGAAGCTGGGAGGAAGGAAGACAGCCTTTTAACTAGTTTATAGGAAGCTTTATCGGAAGGGTTCTTAACAGTCTGTTCTCTAATGTAATCCTCCTGGAACGACCTTTTAATTTTCACTATGAACATGTTCAGGTGTTTTAGTCCGTTTTAGGCAGAATGAATTCACAAAATTACCTCTCCGTTCTAAACTTGTTCCCTTATCTTGTAGACAAAGCACTTCTCTCACAAATATCTATAGACATCTATAATTTCCATAGGGGGCATACAAAATTATTGCAGTTAAACACAACGCTTTCTCTCCTTCTTGATTGGCTCTGAAGTTGTAGCTCCTAATATTCAAAACCTGAGGGGATAAACATGAATCACATCTGAGAGTCTGTAAAGGCAATGAAGACAGCAGATTGCAACTTAATGGATTTTGATCTAGGTTCTAGGAAAGTTCTTGTGAAGAGTCTTAAAATCAAGTTTGAGTTCTTCACTATTCCAGGTAAAATTCCATTAACCTATTCTATTCACTCCAATATTTAGAAACATTATGGCATGGCCGAGATCCTCATCCAAGATTTGTCTAGGATTTTTACAAATAGTTTCTGTCTTCTCAGATAGAGGCTCTTTCTATGATTAAAGACATTTAAGCAAATAGAGAATAGGAAGGCTCTTGGGATTCATTTTGCATTCATGAGATCATTCACGTCCTTTAAAAAAAGCCATTTTCTAATCCCAGCATGACTAATGCATTTCTGAGTTGTGGTCATAACACTTGAGGATGAAAAAAAAAATTAAACTCTTCGCTTTAGATGTTTTGCCTTTGTGCTTGCCACCATTGGAAGTTTTTTAAAAGCTTGATTAGGACAGGGCTTGTTTTACACGAGGTTTTCCTGTGAAAAGGCAGTGGGTAGAGGGAAATGAAGGTTAATGCATGAACATTCTCCTAGTTTCTAGGCTTTCCTCTGAATTATTTATAAATAGATGCATTAGACGTCCTGTTGTTTTGAATAAGTGTTTAGTTTTAATTAGGCAAGGTACATAAGCATTTTAATTAGATATTCAAATACATCATCTGAGATCTTTTTCCCATAGAAAATAAAAGTAATTTGATTTCTTCTTCATTAGATATAAGGGCAGTAAAATCTTATGAGTAGATTCTCAGCTCAAAAGATTGAGATCTTTTCTATAGGACTATAATATATGCACAGATTATTTCCTCTTAAATTTCTCTAAGCTAATAAAGTGTGTGAAAGTAATGAAGTTAAACCACAACTTGTTAAGTGTGGTGCAATTTTCCAACATGACAAGGAAAAAGAGTTTCTAGGTTAATGCCAGTGTCCTGAACTAGAGCCTCCTTTCTCTCTTGCTTTTTAAATTCAGTATAAAAAAGTGTAAGCGTGCATGTGTGTGCTTTCTATGAGATGAAATGAGAGACAGCATTGTGTCATTCTGCTGGAATATATCTGTCACTCTCTTTTTTTCTGTCATTATCTATTATTTAACTATAAAATTAGGGCATGAGTGTAGAAGAAAAGATCTTTACCATAAAAATCGGGCACTGTAGACCCTGTGTCTTCAGAACGTTTGTTACATATACAAATCACAGGGTTTTCTGCATGGTTTTCACTGCAATCAACCAACTAGAATTTGCTATGGACCTGCTTATCGTTCTCAGTTTTCTTGCGTGGAAGTTAAACCCTGAATGATATTGCAGCTATAACAGACATTGGCTTCTAAATGGGTCGTGATGATTGTGAAGCCCAGCTCTTCTACTCACTGATGGGGTCCTGAGACTTGTTACTTAACCTATTGGAAACTCACTTTTCTCAGCCACACTATGGCAACTCTATCTACTTTACGGTTGTTGGAAAAGTTGCGAAGAATGTAAAGAGGCATCTGCTGTCAAATGAGTCCTCCTTAAAAGTTATACTCATTTTATCATCTTTGCTCTACAACCATTTCTTTCTCTTTGTCTTCTTTCTCTTTTCTTTTATTTCCATTGGCTCAGCCTAGACTGTCTCTATATTCAATATTGCTCACACAATGTACAAAAGCATCTTTATATTCTTTTCACCAGTAGTCAGTGGGAATCATTTTGAGTCATCTGAGGTTGTCTGCTTCATTCTTTATGTGTGGCTAATCTGTGATGCTTAACATGGAGTTAAGGTTAAAGCAAGTCTTTAATAACTTTTACTATGAATTTAAAAACATGGTTTAACTCGAGATTTATTTATGTTTTTGGAGGGACTCAATTAAATCGTCTATATTTCTAGTTGTTTTTCCCAGAAATTTTATTGAGTGCATCTTGAAAATCAAGTGTTTTTATAAGGGAGAGTATTTTTCACACCATCTTTGTGTGACTGTGTGTCTTTGGATGATTCTACTCTTGGGAAAAGTGTGTTTCTGAATGACTGTGTACATTCAGATAAAAGCAAATGTGGCCCACAAACCAGGTGAAACCCAAGTAAATTAGGATAGATTTCAGATGTTTGAGGTATCTCCTCTTTGATGCATGGCTAAAGTTCCCTTCCATGGCAGCAGTCATATTGCAATACGTAAATGTGTCACATCAACACAATATATGCTTTAAACTTACACAATGTTATATGTCAATTATATCTCAATTTTAAAATGAATAAATTAATATTTTGGGGAGAGTATGATTTGGAGAGGCCGAATAATCCCTAGATATCCTCTGGGGATAAACATTATGTATTTTACACTATTTTTAGAAGGCATCTTTCTTCTCCTTATGGCCCAGTTCAAGGGACAGCTCCCTGAAACTACCCTTGATGGTGCAGAATTAACTTCTCTTTCATCCAAGTTCCTATAGTACAGTTTACATTTTTTGTTAAATTTCATATCACGTTCCATTTTAGTGATTATATGCAAGCATCTGCTTTACTAGATTTAGTCTCCTATAGGTAAGTGATTGTACTTTTCTTTTCCTGACCCAAGAGGGCACCCAGGTAGAATAACACCTCTGGATATTTATGGACTTGTGGACATTATAGACTTTGATGTCTTGTTACTGCTAAATGTTGATATGCAACCTGTCCTCAGAGGGCAACTCTACAAAGTACTCTTTGCTGAAAATTTTGCAGTAAGAATTTATCCAGGATTTCATAGACTGGCATGAATTAAGGATTCAAGAATTATTTTACTAAGATGAAATTATAAATTCATTGTGTTTCCATATCTTCATGTTCCCTAATATTTTGCCACTTTAAATGGTCCAATATATTATGCATGCAAACAGAGATATTTAGTTCAAATTCCTAAATTAAATGTGTGGTTTTAATCTCTCTCCTAGTTGCAAAATGAATATTTACTGATAAAAAGTGGAAGAGATCCCCCAATGTCCTCTGGACACTTTCCTGAGCTCCTTGTCCAGGTAAAACCACAGTTTGGTGCATTTTTCTAGCAGACTCTTGAGTTGTAAATAAACTAAATATATCTGCTTTTAGGGACATTTTATGTTCTTAAGTATGCCCAAACCGTCATTAATAACTGAGGAAATTAGATTTAATTAGAGGGGTCTCTGACTACGTGAAAACAGGATAAGATCAAATTAAGACATTTTGCTTTATGTGAGGTTTTTACAATCTCCTCTCTTGATTCTCTTAAAATTAAGTTTCCCAAGCCCTGTTTTTCTCGTAGAATTAATGATATTCTGCAAAGTGAAATGTCTGACTTTTATTTTTATTTTATTTTTCATCTTTATTGGAGTATAATTGCTTTTCAATGTTGTGTTAGTTTCTGCTGTACAACAAAGTGAATCAGCCGTAAACCCTTATCCCCTCCCTCTCAAGCCTCCCTCCTACCCTCCCTATCCCGCCCATCTAGGTCATCACAAAGCACCGGCGGAGCTGATCTCCCTGTGCTATGCAGCAGCTTCCCACTAGGTATTTATTTTACATTTGGTAGTATATATATGTCAATGCTACTCACTCCCTTCGTCCCAGCCTCCCCTTTCTCCCCTGTATCCTCAAGTCTGTTCTCTATGTCTGTGTCTATGTTCCTGCCCTGCCACTAGTTTCATCAGTACCATTTTTCTAGATTCCACATATATGTGCTAGTATATGGTATTTGTTTTTCTCTTTGACTTACGTCACTCTGTATGTCAGACTCTAGGTCCATCCACCTCTCTACAGAGAACTCAATTTGTTTCTTTTTATGGCTGAGTAATATTCCATTATGTATATATATGTGCCACATATTCTTTACCCATTCATCTTTTAATGGACATTTAGGTTGCTTCCATGTCCTGGCTATTGTAAATAGTGCTGCAATGAATATTGTGGTACAAGTATCTTTTTGAATTATGGTTTCCTCAGGGTATATGCCCAGTAGTGGGTTTGCTGGGTCATATGGTAGTTCTATTTTTAGTTTTTTAAAGAACCTTCACACTGTTCCCCATAGTGGCTGTATAAATTTACATTCCTACCAACAGTGCAGGAGGGTTCCATTTTCTCTGCACCCTCTCTAACATTTATTGTTTATAGATTTTTTGATGATGGCCATTCTGACCAATGTGAGGTGATACCTCATTATGGTTTTGATTTTCATTTCTCTAATGATTAGTGATGTTGAGCATCTTTTCCTGTGTTTGTTGGCCACCTGTATGTCTTCTTTGGAGAAATGCCTACTTAGGTCTTCTGCCCATTTATGGATGGGGTTGTTTGTTGTTTTGTTATTGAGTTGCATAAACTGCTTGTATATTTTGGAGATTACTCATTTGTCAGTTGCTTTGTTTGCAAATATTTTTTCCCATTCTGAGGGTTGTCTTTTTGTCTTGTTTATGGTTTCCTTTGCTGTGCAACAGCTTTTAAGTTTCATGAGGTCCCATTTGTTTATTTTTGTTTTTATTTCCATTACTCTGGGAGGTGGGTTAAAAAGGATCTTGCTGTGGTTTACATGAAAGAGTGCTCTGCCTATGTTTTCTTCTAAGAGTTTTATAGTGTCTGGCCTTACATTTAGGTCCTTAATCCAATTTGAGTTTATTTTTGTGTGTGATGTTAGGAAGTGCTCTAATTTCATTCTTTTCCATGTAGCTGTCCAGTTTTCCCAGCACCAGTTATTGAAGAGGCTGTCTTTTCTCCATTGTATGTTCTTGCCTCCTTTGTCATAAATTAAGATGGTCAAAAAGAAGCTAAAATATATTAATACATTTACCCTTACTTAGATATTTGAAGCCTTTAAAAATTATTTAATTTTTATTTTTTAGATTCTGTAAGGATAAATCAATTCAACTAGCACTGGGTAAATTTCCATAGCATCCTGTAACTGGGTCCCACTGCTCTGTAGATCGAGAACAGAATATTTATAATCAAAATTGCTTTTGGGCTCCACATTAGGAAAGCTCTGTGTGTGTCTGCCCCTCTCCCTTTATTGCCTCATGTCTACACATTTATTGGTGTGCATGTCATGTGTGAAACACGAGAACATTCTTATCTCCACAGTTCAGCTAATTTTGTAAGAGACAGCAGTAGCCATAATAACATAAGGAGATATTTTTGGATTAGATATTGAGCCCAGCCAAATATTTCATGTAGTGCAATATATCCACATGGAGCTGAAAAACACAGCTTTTGTATTTCATGGAGTCCCTTAAATTGAAGAAAATTTAAACTAGGCTGCAAGGTCAGTAGAGAATACATCCTTTTTATTTCTTTCTGTGTGTATGTGGATTTCCAGCTCACATAAAGAATTATTGTGTGTGCCTGTAATAGCTTTCTTATATTAAGTAATTTAAGGATGGATGGCATATTATATATAGAGAGAAAATACTAGGGGGAAGTTGCAAAGTATGTTATTTTGGAGTAAACTGAGTGATAAGATCTGAAACTATAGTAAATAGCTAGAGGAAGAGATGGGGAAAAGTGATGCCTTTGAGGGTGTAGAGGAGTTGCATTAATTCATTTGTCTGTTATTTTTCACAATTTTTTAAAACCTTCTATTTCTGTTTAATTAATGTATATTTTCATTCATTAACTCATATAACAACTATGTACCATGTTCTAACATGTCTCAGACATCATGCTCGACGCAGGAGATGAAACACAACTAATGTAATCCCTGCTCTTGTAGAGTCTGCAGTCATTAAAGGTGTATGTGTGCATGCGTGTGTATTTGTAATGATATAAGAGATATGGGAGAAACACAAAGATAAAGGGTGATATAAAATAGTAAAACCTAAAACAAAATCCTAGCTTAGTCCAAGGATGCAGGGAGTCACTCCTGGAGGAAGTGACTGTTAATCTGAGATTAAAAGACTGAATAAGGACTTCCTAGGTGGCACAGTGGGATTAATAATCTGCCTGCTAATGCAAGGGACACGGGTTTGATCCCTGCCCCAGGAAGATCCCACATGCTGCAGAGCAACAAAGCCCGTGCGCCACAACTATTGAGCCTGCGCTCTAGAGCCTGTTAGCCACAGCTATTGAGCCTGTATGCTGCAACTACTGAAGCCTGTGTGCCTGGTGCCTGTGCTCCACAACAAGAGAAGCCACCACAATGAGGAGCCTGTGCACCACAATGAACAGTTAGACCCTGCTCACTGCAACTACAGAAAGCCCGTGTGCAGCAAACAAGACCCAACACAGCCAATAAATTAAAAAAAAAAAAAAAAAAAGACAATAAGAATTGATTAAGTAAGGGTGGGAGGGGAGAAGCAAGGAGGAGGGAAGGCGGGGTGGATGTGATGGGTTCAGATTTGCAGCAAGAAGGAAATTGGCCCATTTAATGAACAAATTAAGTTGAGGACCATTATGGCTGAACTAAAGTAACAGCAGGTGGTAAGTCTGAGACAAGGGGGAAGAGTTAACTATTAATATGACACAATGTCATTTTACAATGGGAAGAGATAAATATGTGCATGGTTTTAGCGTGTGCTCTGCTCTTTCTGGAGTAGTCATCATACATAAATATTACTCTGTAAATTACTGGTTATCGTTTTATAAAAAACTTTCCTGAAACTCCCAGGCATGTTTTATGACTTTAAACCCAGTATTACCTTGATAATTAGTAACTGTTTTCCTGAATTCATTGATTTGTTCAACCAACTTGTCCAGATACCAATATGTTCTAGAGACTATGCTAGGTGTTGATATGAGGGGATAGAAAGTTCCTCGTAACACTGTTCTTGCCCCCAGGAAGTTTATGTTATAGAGGGAAAATGCTTATCTCACTCTTGTGTAATATGTTTAAATAAGATTTCTACTTTATAGTACTTCTAGATTTACAGAAAATTTTGTAAAGATAGTACAGAGAGGTCATAGACATCTCACACCCACTTCCCCCATTATGAACATCTTAAATTAGTGTAATATGTTTGTCATAATTAATGAACTGTTTTTAGTATATATGTTCTTATCAACTAAAGACCATACTCTATTCAGATTACCTTAATTCTTACTTTATGTCCTGTTTCTGTTTCAGGATTCCATCCAGGATATCATACCACATTTAGTCTTTTTTGTTTTTGTTTTTTATTGAGGTATAGTTGATGTACAGTATTATATAAGTTTCAGCTATACACATAGGGACTCAAGTTTTAAAGGTTATACTTCATTTATAGTTATTATAAAATATTGACTATATTCCCTGTGTTGTAAAATATATCCTTGTAGCTTATTTATTTTATATTACTACGTTTATTCTTAATGTCTCCTTGGGCTCCTTTGGCAGTGAAAGTTTCTCAGACCTTCATTGTTTTTGATGATCTTAATACTTTGAGGAGGTCTGGTCAGGTATTTTGGAGAATACCCATCAGTTGGTCTTTGGCTGATGTTTCTCCCATGGATAAATGGTAGTTATGGGTTTTGGGAGGAAGAGCACAGAGGGGAAGTATCCTTTTCATCACATCATATCTAAAGTACACATTACCAGTATGACATCATTGCTGATGTCGACTTTGAGCTCCAGGCTGATGTAGCATTTGTTCCTTTTTTCTGCTGTAAAGTTCTCTTTTTTTCTATACCATCTTTAAGTAGCTATTCACAGCCCACACTTAAGTAATGAGTACTTAAGCTCCACCTCCTTGGGGGAGGAGTATCTACAGAAATTATTTGGGATTCATCTGCATGGGAGATTTGTCTTTTCTTCCCTATTTATTTATTTATATATTTATGTAGTCATTTATTTATATCAACATGGATTCATGGATATTTATTTTTATACTTTGGATTATAATTCAACACTATTTTAGTTATTTTGTTGCACAAACTGTTACAGCTTGGTCCATTGGGAATTCTTTTACATGGTCCCTGCTTCCATTTGACTTACCCCCAAACTCTCATCATTTTCATTCTCTCTGCCCCTAGCACTTTCTTTTTGGTACTGCATGATGTTTCAGGTTTATCTTGCATATCTTCTGCCTCCGTAGCAAAATCAGTTATTTCTTCATGGGTAATTTTTTTGATTTGTTTTACATATATGTTCTTTGAAACTTTGAACTCCTTCAACTGAGGTTTTGTCTGCTTGTTTTAATATTTATATTCCTTGGACTGAACTCATGTTTAATCCCATGGTAAAACAACTTAGATGTTTGCTCAAGAAATGAATTAATCATGCCGATGTTCTCATGAAGAAGTTAGTCCATATTTATGTTTTCTTCTCTTCTCTACTAATACCTCTTATTGATTCCTATTATTTAATAGCCTTTATGCTAAAAGGTTTTCCTCAACTGTGTCATTAAAATCCCCCAACTGCTATTAATCTGATGTTATTTTATCTACTCTTTACAGGTGAGGAAACTGAGGCACAAAGAGCTTGCCTAACTTAGACAAAGTCACACAACTGAAGTGAGACCAGTAGGAGACTGGAGTGATGGACTTGTCCCAAAGGCCAAAACAGGCTCCATCTTGATAAACAGCACTGGCTTTTTAAGCTCAGTGTCTGGTCTTCTTTACTACATGTGGATCCTTCTGGTCATCGTGCTTACTTCTTTATTCCAGCAAGCCCCAAAGCCTTATCTTTCACTTGTAGGGATTCACCCTGTTCTTGCCCTCTCCTACCTTTGATAGATGCTTCCATCTAGATTATGTTCTGTTGACTTTTCAACTGACTTCCCTTGCTGTGGGATACAGCTTCCCTAGTTCTTTACTTTATTAACCCACACAACCATGCAGACCTTTTTCTTCAAAGAGGCCTCTGATATTCTTCACATGAGAAAATATAGGTAATAACAAAATTAACAGAGAGGTTTAAAAGGTCATAAAATACTGATTCTTTACCAGCTGCTCCTGATTCCTTCACAGAGAGTAAGCTGAAGCCATAATTGGGCTTTGAAATCCAATCTCTCTCTTTCGTCATCACTTTGGTGAAATCACATTGTTCTTTCCTCCCTTGATTATGCCACTTCTGAGATGAAGCCACCATAAAGGCCAGACAATTGATCCCCTGTTTCAAACCAATGGCTAGAATCTCTGAGGCTTCCAGGTGAGCTGGCACTTAATTCACTAGGTCTATGCCCTGATTAGAAATGATTTCCTTGTAAATGTACTCATCCTTCTCCGTTTGAAAAACACTTATGCGTTCTTACATTTCTAATCAACTTCTGTATTAAAAATTCTTACTCTTTCCTCTGGACTTTTGAAGTGCTCTGCCTTCAACTGTGTGGCATTTCCTAGAGGAATTTATTTTCCCCTCTAGTTTTAGCTGCTTAGATTAAGCAAACAGACATTATTTTAGCTTTGCCTTTTTGTCAGGCATCCTTCAAAATATCTTAACCCTGCTGTCGATCTCTCTAATTTTCGGAGACCAGATATGCATGGGACATGTCAGGAATGCAGCATTTTTGAGACTTCCAATTGATAAAATAGCTAATAACAAAGTTTTTTATTGTATGTATTTTCCCTTATGAAACCTATTCAGCTTTTAATTTTGACCTGAAGTTTTTTCTTAGTTCACTTAGGATTGGAATTTAATAAAAGGTTTTCTCCCAACTCCGTTCACGGAGCAAGGGATTGTTTTTGATTTATTATATTACGCATACCCTGAAGGGACAAAAAAGTTCAGGAAATACATATAAACAGATGAATAATCTTGAGTTTTATAAAAATCACCTGGCAAATCTATTGCCCCAAGAAACTTCATGGCCCTGATATCTCTAATTCAGAGTGGGTCAGAGAATATGCTGTGCTCCCCAAGGATTTTGGACTGGAATGTGCCTCTTAATCCCAGACATATCTGGGTATTGGTGAGAGCTTATATATGGGCAGTCACACGTTTTTAACCATTTACGTAAGTGTGTTTTCTATTTTGCACATACCCACTCACTTGATAAGAACTATGAATTTAAAAGTAGCTGTTCATCACACATACTACTATATATAAGACAGATAACCAACAAGGACCTACTGTATAGCACATGGAACTCTACTCAATATTCTGTGATAACTTATATGAGAAAAGAATATAAAAAAGAATGAATATGTGTATATGTACAACAATCAATTTGCTGTATACCTGAAACACAACACAGCATTATAAATCAACTATACTCCAATAAAAACAAGTAAATAAATAAATAGTTAGATAAAAGAAACTGTTTACATAAATTAGAATACTGTATTTTATTCCAAATGGTAAAAACAAATTTGAGCTAGATTAAGTCACAAGGGGAATTTGTTCTAAGGACATAAGTGTGTTTTTTGGAACTCATAGGAAGCAGTGCAGGTACTATAACAGGAAATTAAGGGCTCTCCAGAATTCAAAATCCCTCTCTCTAACCCCAGCTGAGACTGGTATCTCCTGTTCCCTGTTCTAAATCCCAAAGAAAGGAACTTTTATTGGCTCTGCTTAAGTTATCTGCCTTGCCCAGTGGTCAAGGCCTCAAGGACAGATGACTTCCGGAGATGAAATTGGTGAGTCAGAGTTTGGCAGATCATAGAAACCACTCTAGCTATTTAAAAGCAAAAGAATTTACAGGTATTAGAAGGTAGGGAAGTGAAGGTCAGAAAGGACTTCTTTTACATCAGAAATACTAAAAGCAGTTGAAAGTAGAGATTGTCGTCAATAGTTTCCTCTTCTCCTACAGCATCCATAGGAGTGTGTGGTGAGTAGCAAACTGACCAGTACTTGATTGACAGATAAGCTGGTAGGGACCCTCAACCTTGAATATTGTGTGATATCCTTTATTGTTAAACATAACTGGTACGTGATGCCCCAATTACCAAAGTAGTCAGAGCTGGAACTTTTAGAAGACACAGTTCTTTGTCTACTGTTAAAACAATAAATAGTAATACATTGTGGATCTTCAGTTCTGAATTCAACTTCATAAAATATTGCATAAAACAAATATATGTGGAAAGAAAGAATAGAAAAAAACTGAATAAAACACTACGGAAAAAATAATTTGCTAAGGTGAAGAACATGCTTGGTATTAGCTAGTGTTATGCTACTTACAATGGAGATAGATCCTATATATCCATTAATATCCATTAATTACATATATGTGTGTTTTTATTATACTATAACAAATTACTTGCAAGAATTTTTGAAGATTGTTTAATATGTATATAATACTTCAAATTAGTATATTGTATTTTATTTTAAATGAAAATAGATATTATGTTTTAAAAATACACTTTATGTTATATATAATGTATACTGTATTATATGTTTATAATATACTATAATATACTAAAGTATAATATACTAAACATATAATATATAATATACTATATTATATACTTAGTATAATATAATATAATTATATATTATATATTATATAGTTATATTCTTATATATAATTGTATATAATACATATAATATATAGTGTATATATAGTATATAATATATACACTATATATATAATATTATATTATAATAATGGTATATATTATATATATATAAAATTTCACTTGATTCTTACTCTGCTTTACTCTTATCAGATGAATAAGCAAAGCTTTAGAATGTTATCTAATTACTGAGTCACTGAAGTAAAAAATGGTAGAACTGGGTTATTTCCTTTTTTCTTTCATTTATTGTACATTCATATACTTTTTTTCTTTTTTTATTAACTTTTTAAGAGAGTTTTAGGTTCACAGGAACATGGAGGGGAAGGTACAGAAATCTCCCATCTACCACTTGCCTCCACACATGCATAGCTTCTTCCATTATCAACATGTCCCAGCAGAGAGGTACATTTGTTACAATTGATGAGCTTGCATTGACACATCATAACCATCCAAAGTCCATAGTTTACCTGGGGGTTCACTCTTGGTGCTGCACATTCTGTGGGTTTGAATAAATGTATAATGACATATGGTATCATACAGAGTATTTTCACTGTCCTAAAAAATCTTCTGTGCTCTGCCTATTCATCCCTCCCCCCACCTCCCATAATCACTAGAAACCACTGATTTTTTTACTGTCTGCATAGTTTTACCTTTTCCAGAATGTCATATAGATGGACACATACAGTTAAAAAGGCTACATACAATATGTAGCACTGAATAATATAATATATTTAGCACTGAATAATATTCCAGTATTTGGATGTACCACCGTTTGACCACTCACCTACTAAAGGACATCTTTGTTGCTTCCAAGTTTTGGCATTTATGGATAAAGCAGCTGTAAACATGCATGTGCAGGTTTTTGTGTATATATAAGTTTTCAACTCCTTTGGGTAAACACCAAAGAGTATGACTGCTGGGTTGTATGGTAAGAGTACATTCAGTTGTGTAAAAAACTGCTAAACTTTCTTCCAAAGTGGCTGTACCATTTTGCCTTCCCATCAATAGTGAATGAGAATTCCTGTTGTCCCACATCCTTACCAGCATTTGGTGCTATCATTGTTCTGGTTTATAGCCATTCTAATAGGTGTGTAGCAGTATCTTGATATTTTAATTTGCATCTCCCTGATGACATGAAATACGGAGCATCTTTTCATTTGCTTATTTGCCATGTGGATATCTTCTTTGGTATCTTTAGCCCATTTTTTAAATCAAGTTGTTTGTTTTCTTACTGTTGAGTTTTAAATGTTCTTTGTATATTTTGGATAACAGTCCTTTATCAGATGTGTCTTTTGCAAATATTTTCTCCCAGTCTGTGGCTTGTCTTCTCATTCTCTTGACATTGTCTTTTTCAGAGTAGAAGTTTTTAATTTTAATGAGGCCCAGCTTATCCATTATTAAGCAACTTAAAAAAAAAATCGGTCCTCAAATACAGTGAGGTTGCTTCATAGCTGCATTTTACTTGCAGAAATTAATTCATACATTACACACACACACACACACACAAGACAGAGAAAAAATATCTTTTTAAATGATGTAGGCTATTTTGCCCAACATTCTACTCAATAAACAAATATCCCAGAATTACCATGAAAAACTAGAATGTAAAGATGTTTTCCCATTACTTGGCCTCAGTTCCCATGTATGTAACATAGTGTGAACTTATCACCATACTGAGTGGATTTCTAGTATTTAGAGAGATGCATTTTTGGCAATGTGCTCCTAAATGCAATCCAACTACTTCATCCAGTGCTCAACTTAAAGAAATCACAACTTATTCCAGTGATGGAAGTTATATCTTCAACTGCCTGTTGATTTGAACTTAATGAGGAGAAATGTCTGGGAATTTTCAAGGGTATTATTGACTGTATGTGACTATATGCATGTCCTTTTTTTTTTTAACTCTATGATTTTACTGTAGAAAACCAGTGTAACTAGCAATTTGTAGACCATTGGGGAATATCAGCTGCAAATAACATATAAGGTATGATGGTAAAATAATTCAACTTAATTTTTGGCAAACCTATTCAAGCATTGATAGACAAGTGTGAACTAGTTTCTTAAAAGCTGGCACCAATTCTCTTATTTCAGAATTCATTTATATTCATATATTTTCTAATTTCTTCTTTTGGAATATCCTTTGAAGCTTGCTCAAATCGTTTAAATTCAATTAATCTTGGCATGTGGCCATTCTTCGCGAGTAGACTTCGTTTCTAGTAATAGTCGACATTCATCTCATATAAGTGTTAGGCACTTAAATTGGCAAAACTATTTTAAGACAAAATGTATTGTGCCTCCACGTTAACAAGACTGCTTCACTCCTGAGGGTCATAATCTAGCTCTGAGAGCAAGTTGCGGGGATAAATTTCAAAATGCTGATAGGAATTTCACTGCAATTAATAAATAAATATGATGACCACTTTGCAAAAGACAACATATATTTGGAGGTGATAGTTCTAATGCATTTGTTTACATTTTTACTCTCTCGTAGCCAAATCTCCTTTTCTTAAAAAAAAAAGAAAAAGTCTTAGCTTCTTACAAAAGAGGACTGTAAAATAGCTTTATACCTTTACCTGCATGCTGTTTCCTCTTAGCCCTATTCCATTTTTAAATAAAAACTTTAGTTCAGGTTATTGCCTGTCATGGTTTCTTTTTGTGCAACTCTCCAAAAGGCATACCACAATGTGTCCTTGAGTATCAGATATATAATGTTCATTGGGCATGCCTAGACTTTTCTATGACTCAGCATATAAAATTACAATAGATTCATACAGTGTAGGACTGGGATTAGTTGGAGAGAGTGAGGCATTTGCTGCAGGCACAAAGTGTAAGAGGCCTTAAACACTTAGTCATCAAGATAAATAATATTATAAAGCAAATTATTAAGCAAATCAAAATTAATGCAAAAAGTTCATGATGTACAAAATATTAATTTTTAAAATAAAATAGGGTTTGTTTGCCAGACTGCATGATGTTGCAAGAGAACACTATCAGCTTGAAATCCCTGGGCTGGGTAGATGTCATGTTGCCATGTTCATTTTGAGAGCTGACAACCATGTGGGAACAGATTGCATAATATAGACTGTAATGTATCATCATATTTTTTGATTGCAGAGCTTCCATTACATTTTCCCAACAGGTTCTAAACATGGAAGAATATTTTCTAAATGTATGTAGGAGAACACATTTTCCTCAGGCCCCAGTTTTTTTCACAGCTGACTTTGCCTTTTCTACCAAGCACTGATAGTCACTTTTTTAGTTCCCCAAAGGTCATGTGAGTGCAATTCACCATCACCCTGTATTATATTACATAATGGAGAGTCAGACAGTACCTCCAGTACCTCCGGTAGAAATCAACTTGAATGTTTGTTTAGACAAAACTGTTATTAATTTTTTAGGCTGATATAATTGTTTCAGAATAATGTAAAAGTACATAAAGGGCAGAAATAACGTGAAAGTATAAACATCAACAGATAAATACTACGATGTACCATTATAAAGAGAAGATTCTGCTTATTCTTTGATATTTAAATGTTTGCTATTTATTCAGCATATGACCTGATTCAAATTATTTACAATTCAAGTATTTGTGTCTACTGTGGAGCTTGTTTTCGCTGTTTAGTCTAAAATGGTTCTCCTTGTTATTTCTTGTATACTGTATACAACCTAGATTAGCATAATCACTGTGATTAACATTAATTGAGGAGCAGAAATGAAAATGGTTTCTGAAAAGAGTTTGGCTGATATGTACAATGGTAAAATTTTGTATTACATGAAGAGCCAAATTATAACATTTGACTTTAGTTCTAAAATCTCTGTAGCATTAGTGGGAAAATAGAATTTTGGGCATAGATGAATATACCAAAGTATGCTAGACAAAAATGCAGATGTGCTCTGTATAGGAATATGCACTACTGTCCTAATGTATTTGCTGGGAGGCACCATAATGTGGCTGTTAGGAGTATAGACTATACCATTATGCTAAGACTTGAGTCAATCCTTGCTCTAATTGTTAGCTGTGTAACTGTGTGTCAGCAAATCTCTCCAGGGCTCAGTTTTCTTACTTGTAAAATGGGGATAATTAACTTAATTAGTAGGGTGGTTGCAAGTCTTAAATAAAACTCAATATGCAAGTCTTCTGGCATAGTGTTAAGCAAATGATCAAAGTTTTTTATATATTATCTATGGTCTATCACATCTTTGATTTTTTTCGCTGTTTCATTGCCTAATGTCACATTCTTGTTCACAGTTCTGCACTTTATTTCATACTCTTTCTAATAGCTTTCACTGTTTGTCATGTTACTGACTTCCATAAATTTACCTTCCTTTTCATTTCTGTAGAGAGGTTCTGAAATTCTCTATAGGTTTTCTTTTTCTTGTTTCTGTGCCTATTGTCGCATTTCTAATCCAAAATTATTGCAATAAGTGCCAGGTTTTTCTTTGGAAAACGCACTGTTATAGCTCGTGTTCAATGAAAAACGGCCTCCCATTGTTTATTTCAAATAAATTCAAATTGGATAAGTCTACCTCAAAAATACAAAGGATACCTACATCAAAAATATCAATTTTGGAAGGATAGCCAGTGGAGTTCATTATTAATTGCTAAAAATTATAAATATAAACATATATATATATACACATACATATATAAAAGCTTAAAACAATTGAAAAATAAAGGAAAAATGTTTGTTTGATTTCCCTGATAATCAGATATTTTTTGTGACAGATACCAATAAAGGCAGAGAAAGTTGTCAGACTACTTGTCATATAAGAAATTATAATAAACTTCAATATTGTAACTGTAGAAGAGATAATTCTTTTTTCTGCTATCAATCACTAAGAAAAATTTGCTAGACTTCCTAACCTTTGTCTTCCAATACAGTATCATCAGGAACACATTCAATTGCAAGTAACATTAAAAAAATATACAAGTACAATTAAAATAATTTTTTCTTCTACACAACAATTAATTTAGAGATAAAAAGTTGGTAGTGTGAGTTCAGCTATTCAGTGTAACATAAAGAACCCAGGATTTTTCCATATTTCTACCCTATGATCCTAAGAATTTTGGCCTTTTAAATTTGTTGACTCATGGCTACAAAAAGGCTACTATATCTCCAGATATCAAGAAGTCATTCTATGACAGGGATGTGAGCCAGAGGAGTAAGACAACTTCTCATGCTGCTTTCCTGCTTGTGAAATTATTTTTACACAAAGTCCCTTAGCTGAATTCTCCTTTATCTCTTTCGTGAGAAATGGAAAATGACCACTCTCTAAACAATAAGTTTTAGGCCCACTTTCTCTGAGATCAAGGGGTCTTTTCTTGATGTCTTGAGAAAATCAAGGCTCTATTAGCAAGGCAATGGGGTGTGAGCAACAATTATGCCTGGTACACAGGCATATACACACACACACACATACACACTTTTACTCTACAGGAGGAAGCATGAGGTTCACAAAGCAACTGTCATCTCTTTATTAAGTTCCCATTTTTTCTTATTTTTCATCTGGCTCTAAAATGTTAGAAATGTTAGAGTGCTAATAATCACAGTTAATGCTTCTTTGATCACAGGTTCTTCTGAAACTGAGGTTCTATTAGAGAATATACCTGATTTTTGAGGTGGCTGTTATATCTCTCCATATTCCATAAATAAGGAAAATCAGGAGCAAAGAGAAAATACATGCAGGGAAATAAAATGATGAATGCATAAACTGCATGTCAAACATGCTCCTCTCTTCTTAAAAGCTGGTCCTGATGTTGGCTTTAAACTTCTTCACAAAGAGGAAGATCAACAAAAAAGAGGAAAATCAATCAAGTTAAGACCTTCATAATATCCATAAGACAGAAATGAACTTCTGTCTCACAGGAAACCCAACGCATCTGGAAAAACCAGGAGGTGTTTTCCTCAGGGTTTTGATAAAAAGAACAATGTATAACCCAGTGAATCTGGTTCCACTAACTTCTTTACAGCAAATACATTGCAGCATTTCTCAGGGGCAATTTCTTATGAGCTCCTTCAATTTGAACAATAGCAAACCACCTAAGTATGATTCAGAAAACACAATTTTTGGTCAAGGGCCATAGACCTGCCAAATCCTGAAACAGGAAGGATAATAGAAAAACATGTAATAAATCTATCTTCCCTTCCCTGTTTTGCAAATTCATCTTCATAAATGAGAGTAACAGACACAGGAAATGTACAAGCAAATCTCTCCAGCCTCACAGTTGACAATACATTTGATCAGTTTGGGATAGTTTATTACCTTTAAGTTTCCAAGATCTCAACAAGCTCATGTTTTTCTTAGGTTTATGCTAGTGGGATTTCAGCATCTACTAACAACACTTAAAAAAATTCCAGTAGAACAGACCATAAGGTTCAAGTAATTCTCAGAACAAACTAGAGTTGCCATTTGACTTATTAGTTTTAAAAATTTACTTTCTTGTATACATTTCCTAAAAATAAGTTAAGGATTTTGTCATGAAAGACCCTGCTGAGCAATAGTGTGTCAAAAGATTACCTTTGATCCTGACCACTGACTTTTATATCTGTAAGTAATTAAATATTTAGGGAGTTAATTCACTTCCAACCATTAATTTCCATCTCAGGTTAAGTGGTTTGTCTGTTTGACTTCATTTCATATGATCAGGACTTGAACTTAGACATCACTTGGCAAAAGATAAAAATCTCAAGGGTCCAGGAGCCCCAATTATTAATCCCTCTTTTGAAGGTGACCATTTTGGCCGCATAAAGGACATATTTTCAATTTAACCTTTTAACCTTCCATGACACATGTAAAGACGAAAAGAGACATAATTTATAAGATTTAGGAGATATGCTATTGTTTTTTAAAATAATATTTTTAACATATAATAAATGTATATAACCCTTTAAAATTGATCTCTAAGTTTGTTCTACTTGTAAAGATTATTCTTTTGGAAAATGTCATTATTTTACAATAAAAAGAACTCAACTTTTTGACTAAATCATTGTCAGCTCATCTATTGCTTGCCTCCAAATTCACCTTGGAAACCACAAAAATTTTTTTGAAGAGTTTAGGCAGAAAAACTACTATCTGGTAAGCTTAGCAAGTTGGAAATGTGAATAAAGACATGCATATTAATTGCAAAAGGTCACCAAAATTGCAGGTGCAAAAATGCAGGTGCAAACAATTAACCTCTTGAGCAGGAAATTGGTTGATTGCAGGTGCAATTAGTGAAACAAAATAAAGAAGGAATGGTGGAGTTGAAAATTTAATCTTAAATTGTACGTTTTCAAAGTACATTGCAATCAAGTTAAACGTATTGTTGAAAGTTCAGAAATAACAGAAGTAAAGCCACTGAATCACCACTAACCGAAAAGAAATAGAATGCCAAATATCTCTCCAAAAAAGATGAGTTTATTCGGAATCAGCAAAAAATTGCAATCCAGAGTCTGCAACCACGGTGAGTTGCAAGTACCCATGTGAATGCAAATACCTTCATGGCAGGGGAAGAACACTTTTATAGAGAGGAAAAAAGGAAGTTGGGAGGACTGCAGTTTCATTGGCTGCATCCTTGCCAAAGAAGGGGTCTTTCCTGTTGGGCTCTGCTATTATCGCAAGGTGTGAAAGCTCCTCCTTCTGGTCTCCTGACACTATTTAATTGAGGTTTCTATTTATTAATTTTTTACACGCTGAAGAAGTAATTAGTAAAAGTTTATTGTGCAAATACCAAAAAGACATTTTCCTACCTGGGAGCACTCAAAGCAAGACATGGAATGAGGCTCAGGGATGTATTGTTATAAAGCAGCTTATATAATGAGAAGGTGGTGACTGTTTATTCTTTGCAGTGATTGGTTACAATATTAGATTTTTCTTAAATGATAGAGAATTGGTCAGTAGTTACCTCACATCAACCTTGGGAAACAGTTTAAGCTTTGCTTACAATTTCCAGAGGTGTAAATAAGAAATGACTCAGGTCAAGTTTGCCTTGCAAAATAAGCTAAACTAAATTTGGCTTGTATGACTAAACTGGTTTTGTCTGCTCAGGGCGTTTTCAAGGCTGCTCTCCATTTGTTTTTGATTTTATCAGTATCAAAAATTGAACTTGCTAACATTTGGCTTTCATAGCATCTGTCTATTTTGTAGTAATAAAGAAAAATAATGCTGTTAGGAAAAACCACAGATTTTTCATTTACTCTCTCTTTCAAATAAGCTTTTAATTGCTCAGGAACAATTTTTCTCCATACCTGATCATAACAAAAGTTTTTAATAAAAGTATGAAGTTTGATGTCTGGATCAGCATTTACTACCATTTTGAAGAACAGAGACCCAATAGACAAAATCCATTTCTCCCACATTCCAGTGTTTCCTAGTTAACTATTTATTTTTTAAAAAATGAAAACATCAATATAGGGACTTCTGGAAAAAGCATAGCTGTGTAAATTTTTATCTATCCCCTTTCCTTCCAGTAATTCAAAAGAAAAAAATTTCCATTTTGAAAGAAAGTTGAAGAAAGACTTAATTCATGATTTCAAACTAAGAGTAAGGTATACTAAAAATATCTGAAATAGGGCAAAAACTGAACTGGAGGAAGTAAACTAAAAATTAAAAAAAAAAAAAAGTGGAAAAGGGGGCGAGTGGTGACAGATCTCAGAAAAGATCAGCAAAACACAGTTCCTGAAGATGAAAGCATGATTATAAAGTGTAAATACTGAATCTTTTGTGGACAGTAATAGTGGTGGAAATTGGGGTAAAGAGGGACAGTAAGAGAAGCCCTCCTGGGCACAAAAAAATAGGGAAAGAGGAGGCAGAGCCACACAGAGTTTAACAAAGTTGTATTTGCAAGATGTTTCCTTTGCAAACCAAAGGAAGGAAGTTTGTTTTGTGAAGCCAGGAAGGTGATCCTGGTGTCCTACTTTTATGGTGATCCTGGTGTCTTGCTTTCCATACACTCCAGAGAATTCTTCTGAAGAGGGCTAGTCAAGAAAAAGACAACTCATTTAATAAAGGGTAATAAAAAAAATAGCAAGGACAGCATTAAAACAAATATATCATAAGAAGTTAGAAAAATGATGCAGAATTTTTAAAAAGACAAAACAATTGCACCCAAAATTGTTGTTTTGAGAAAGCAGATGAAAATTATAAACTAACATTTCACCAAGAATTTTTAAGAAAAAATGAAGCATCACATCTCTGAAGGAAAACCAAGCAGCAGAAATGTAAAATCTCAGGGAAGTGATACTACCTAACAGAATGAGATGAACTAAAGTGGTAAAATCAGAAAGAAGGAGAAGAAATAAATAATATCATTAGAAAAATAAAATAAACAGGGATTTAGGAGCATAAGGGAAAATTGAAATATAAGTAGAAAGAAAAGCAGAAATAAAGATAGAAAGGAAAAGCAATAATTATAGAAGATTCACAAAGGAGGTCCAACATAAGTATGAGTGTGGTACCCAGAGAAGAAAACCAGAAAATATATTATTTAATTATAAGTGTATTTGAAGTACAAAAGTATATTTGAAGATGAAACGTGATACATTTCAAGAAAATAAAATAAAAATTGCATTGTTAGGATATATAAATTATATTGTTAAGTCATGAGTGAGGAAAAATTGACCTGGAATGGTCAACATCAAGATGCATCATAATAAAATAAAAGAATTTAAAGGCAGAATATCTTAAATGGGAAAATTAAAACCAGCTTTATTTCCCTACAGCAAAATTCATCCAATGGAGAGAGGGAAACAACATCTGTGATACTTAAAGAAGAAAAGTGTGAACCAAGGTTTTCTAGCTTGCCAAATGGTCTTTTTAGAATAAGGACTACAGAAAACAATTTTGACCATGAAAGAATCCAAACTAAATCACACTGAGATACCATATTTATGTTCTCTATTGGCAAAAATCCAAAAAAGTATCAACATAACACCTAAAAACTAAAAGATAACTTTTATACACACAATGTAAGAGGATAAATTGGTGTAGTCTCTGTGCAGGTCACTTTAGCAAAATTTATCAAAACTGCAAACACATAACTACTTTAATTAAACAATTCTGTTTCTAGAATTACATTGTACAAATACCTTGCATTATGGAAATAATGCATGAAAAAAGTGTTATTTACTAAACATTATTTGTTGTAACAAATGATGGAAAATAAAACAGATGTTTATTGAAATAGGACTATTTATATAAACTGTGATTCATCCACAGAATGGAATACTACACAGCTATGAAAATGAATAGGAAAACGCTTTATGGACTAATATAGAAAGATTGCTAAGATACATTAAGTGAAGAAGTACAGAATAGTACTTTGCATAAAATATAGACTTTTATACTAATATTTGCCCACATTAACACAAAGAAGTTTAATAATAATGGCTACTGTACTTTCAGGGGAGGTAGCAAGGGCAATGGGTGGATATGGGTCAGAGCTGGGGGGGTACTTTTAACTCTATACTTTTTATTTTATGTACTTTTAAAAATTTATTAAAATTTGAGTAAATTACCTAATCAAAAAACACAAAAATATAAATGAGTTGCCATAAAATTAAAGTTAATGAGTGCTGTTCCAGATATTTTTCTAAGATCAATCAATATACTTTAATATTGAGAATTCTTCATCTGTCTTCCTAGGACTGTTTCTTGGTAAAGGAAGATGGGACACTTCAAATATTTATATAATATTATTGTTTTGTCTCAACTTTTGTAAGTTTGATGAGATAATTTTATTTGGATTCTCTGAATAATACCTCATTGTTTTGCTATAGATTATATTCTTAGGGATCCCCAAGCTGACTTTTAACACCATGTGGGCAGCAGCTTTGCCTGTTATATGCATTACACTTTTCTCACAGTCTGGAAGAGTATCTGGCACTTAATCAGGCTCCACATGCACTTGATAAAAGAGTGAGTTCCTGTGGGAGTAAATGAACAAGGACTTTTAATGCCTTGAGTAAAACAGGCAAATGGGATTTTTCTTTAGGTCTATCTCTGATCCTTTCTGTTAACAACATCTCTTCAAGGGCTGTATTCTCATTCACCGGTCATACTTTCTTACCTCCCAATGCTTTCTGCTGCTGTAGTCAGCAGTATGCCCATTGAAAATCACTTTTATCTATGTCAATAAGTTGCTCTGATAATCTAGCACATTCTAATATGATAATGGGGTAGGCCTAGAAGGCAAACCTAGATTACTTATGTATTCATTTTAATGAGGACTTCTGGGACACAATGCCTACATAATATATATAATTATATACATTATATATATATATAATATGTATAAACACATATACATTTATATATTAAATCAAACTTCTCATGTGAGCATTTTTTTTTTTTTGGCAAATGATTCATTTGGTTCAGTGTAACCATCAATGAGCTGACATTATGTCGGTAAGTCTCAAGATAGGACATACCTGATAGGATCCTTACAACCTCAAAAGGCAGCTGATTTCCTACATAATAACTCTTATCAAAACCCCCATAATAAAATGTAATAAATTGTTCTGTGATTTTTATCTAATATTATTATACCTACTCTTTGGTCCTTAAAAATATGACATCTCCGTAGAACAGCTCTTCAAATATTGAAAGGAAGTTGTACTGTCTTCTACTAAAGTCTTTTTTTTCCCAACTGTTATCCTGTCTTTTTTCCCTTGTTTCTTGTTTTCCTTTTATTTCTTTATCTTTTAATTTCAGAAAAAATGTTTCATTAATTTTGCAAATTTGTGAACATTTATATCCTTAAACTTAATTTATGAAATTTGATTGGTTCTATTTTGACTAATTTGGCTTCAGAGAAATTTTATATAGAAATTTCATTGAGTCATGAAAATTGGCTTACCTGAAAATGTTAATGCAATTATACCTGCCCCTCTAATAAAACCTATTTCCATTCGTATGCTTTCAAAATATGTCCAAGAATAGAGCTATGAAAATATTATCACTCAGTTTGTTCTTCACTTACATGCTTGAAATTGGCAGCAACTTAACAAAATAGAAGGCAAAATAACCCTATAGTTCTAAATTTGCTTTAAAATATAAACTCTAGAAACAAAAAAGTACTGAAGTCACCAGCTTATAGCTAATAGAAACAAGCACTAATGAAGAGTTACTTTATTATAACCAGACCTTGGAAACGCTCTTGAAATTGAATTTGTAAAAGACAGGAAGTAAGTTATTAGATTTAGAAATTTTACAATAAAATCATGTTATATATTTTAATGTATCCTTAGTGCTTCCACTAGGTTAAATGCAGTGTGTTTTCAAAAATCATTTCTGTATTTTTAAATCTTTGCATATAATGTCTTAAAGCTGTCAACAGTTTGAAAACAATAGCTACAGTTCTTCAAGAAGTAGATTTTGTTTGTGGGTGGCTCTAGGCCAGAGCTTTTCAAAGAGAAAAGGAAACAAAGAGACTAGACTTGATAGGCCAACAGTACTATACATCCCACTGTCACCAGCCGTTGGACTTTTTTTTTTTTCCGATCCCCACCCTAAAGCCAAGAAAGAAAGGGAGAACCTCTTAAAAGAACTCCCACAGCATATCATTCGGATATGTTTTTATGAGCCAGGGAGACAGATGACAGGAAGCTCATGGGGGGGAAAACAAACAAACAAAAGAGGCAGAAATGGCACAACAATGTAAAGCAATTATATTCCAATAAAGAGCTTAAAAAAAACAGAAAAAAGAAAGAGAAGGAGATGACTTTGGGAGACTTGGAAAAATATAGCAAATGTACTACTGTATGTTATACAAGTAGTAGCCAGAGGAAAAAATTTATTCCTGGGTGTAGAGACAGCAAATGTCTTAGGATATTTTATTGATATGTGTAGAAGCACATTTATATCACTCACCCTCTAAGTTCTGATATGAAGAATGGGGGCATTTACATAGTTGCACAAAAAAGATCAGCCAAGCTTTGAATTTATTATACATTCATACACATTCTGATTACCAAATACTTAATGCAAAGTTAGAGAGAATGAAAATTGTTTTTAATGATCTAAGAAGCAAAGTCAGTAGGTAACCATCTCAAAGGGAAATTATTAATGTAATTCAACAAACAGTTTTTAAGTATTTTATCTGTACAGATTACTATAGTTAAGACATAATCAAAATTTGTCTTGGTTGATTCACTCATTTGTTCTTTCAGCCATTTACTTACAAATTTATTTGAGCAACTAAATTGTTTCAAATATTCCAGGCAGTGGAATTTGTCCAGTGAGATACGGAAAGATTTTTTGAATGCTATTTTGTAGTATACATTAATTTTGCAATAAATGTAGAAATTATTTTACATGGGTTCAAATGTTATTTGATACAGTAATGGTTTTGAAACTGTGCACCTCAGATTGGGACTGAATCCACATGGCTGGGACTCAAACCCGGCCAAAACCCAGTCTTCCAGCTGAGATCACACACCTGATTTTAAGACATAATGAAGCTCAAGCTATTGATGTCTCCTTGCAGAAAGAATTCAGTGAGAGACAAAGTGATAGGTAAGAACTGGATTTATTTAAAGAGAAACACATTCCACAGACAGAGCGTGGGCCCTCTCAGAAGGTGAGAAAGGCACCAGAGTATGGGGTCATCAGTTTTTGCAGAGGTGGGTAATTTCATAGGCTAATGAGTGGGAGGAGTATTCCAACTATTTTGGGAAGGGGTGGGGATTTCCAGGAACTGGGCTACCACCCACTATTTGATCCTTATGTTCAACCTTGGAATTGTCATGGTGCCTGTGGATGTGTCATTTAGCTTGCTGATGTGTTGTAGTGAGTGTATATTGAGGCTCAAGGTTTAGTGGAAGTAGACATCATCCATTTTGGACCCATTTGGTTCTAATCAGTTTATGTCATGTCCTCAGGCTATGTCATTCTTTCAAAGGTTGTGCCCTGCCTGCTTCCCTTCAGTTTCATGTCAATAAGCCTTTATCTCTACCTAATTTTCTTAACTGGTTTCAAACACTGGACTCTTGAATATTTACTTTATCTGTTGTGTACATTATGTACTATGTATACATTAAATTTTTCACTTTTTCCCACATAAAGAGTAGCATGAAGAGATCACAAAAGATATGATGAAAGACCATCTAAGGTGACCACAGAGATGATGCTCTGATATGAAATTATAGTAATATGAAACATTTTTAAAAATAGAATGTTATTCAAGTAATAAGGCTGTTTTTCTATAAAGACTCCAAACCTTATGATAAAGACATTAGAATTCTACTATAGCAGAAGCTGATGCTTGCCTAGTAATATCTGATGTTTTCTTAGTCTTTTTGATAATGGAAATATAAACTTAACTCTATTTTGGTCTCCAAGTAACAGAAGCTTAGCTTATACCTTAACTAATGCAAAACTCTGTCACTAGCCAGCTTTTTTTTTTTTTAAATACTTTATTGGAAAATAATTGCTTTACACACTTGTATCAGCTTTTGAGGTACACCAAAGTGAATGAGCTGTATTTATATATATATCCCCATATCCCCTCCCCCTTCTGAGACTCCCTCCCACCCTCCCTGTCCTGGCCCTCTAAGGCATCACCCATCATTGAGTTGATCTCCCTTTGTTATACAGCAACTTCCCACTAGCTATCTGTTTTACAGTTGGTAGTGTATATATGTCTATGTTACTCTCTCACTTCGTCCCAGCTTCCCCTTCGATCCCCACCTCCCCAACCCCGTGTCCTCCAGTCCGTTCTCTGCATCTGCATCCTTATTCTTAACCTGTCACTGGGTTCATCAGGAACATTTTTTTTTTCTTTAGATTCTGTATATATGAATTAGCATACAGTATTTGTTTTTCTCTTTCTGGCTTACTTCACTCTGTATGACAGACTCTAGGTCTATCCACCTCATTACATATAGCTCCATTTCATTCCTCTTTATGGCTTAGTAATATTCCATTGTATATATGTGCCACATCTTCTTTATCCATTCATCTGTTGATGGGCATTTAGGTTGCTTCCATGTCCTGGCTATTGTAAATAGTGCTGCAGTGAACATTGTGGTACATGTTTCCTTTTGGATTATGGTTTTCTCTGGGTGTATGCCCAGTAGTGGGATTACTGGATCATATGGTAGTTCTATTTGTAGTTTTTTAAGGAACCTCCAAACTGTTTTCCATAGTGGCTGTACCAACTTACATTCCCACCAACAGTGCAGGAGAGTTCCCTTTTCTCCACACCCTCTCCAACATTTATTGTTTCTAGATTTGTTGATGATGGCCATTCTGACCGGTGTGAGGTGATACCTCACTGTGGCTTTGACTTGCATTTCTCTAATGGTTAGTGATGTTGAGCATCTTTTCGTGTGTCTGTTGACCATCTGTATGTCTTTTTTGGAGAAATGTCTATTTAGGTCTTCTGCCCATTTGTGGATTGGGTTATTTGCTGCTTTGGTACTGAAATGCATGAGCTGCTTGTATCTTTTGGAGATTAATCCTTTGTCTGTTGCTTCCTTGGTAAGTATTCTCTCCCATTCTAAGGGTTGTCTTTTTGTCTTGTTTATGGTTTCTTTCACTGTGCAAAAGCTTTTAAGTTTCATGAGGTCCCATTTGTTGATTCTTGATTTTATTTCCATGATTCTAGGAGGTGGGTCAAAAAGGATCTTGCTTTGATGGATTTCATAGAGTGTTCCACCTATGTTTTCCTCTAGGAGTTTTATAGTGTCTGGCCTTACATGTAGGTCTTTAATCCATTTGGAGTTTATTTTTGTGTATGGTGTTAGGAAGTGTTCTAATTTCATTCTTTTACATGTAGCTATCCAATTTTCCCAGCACCACTTATTGAAGAGGCTGTCTTTTTTCTTTTGTATATTTTTGCCTCCCTTGTCAAAGATAAGGTGGCCATATCTGCTTGGGTTTACCTCTGAGTTATCTATTCTGTTCCAGTATCTTCCTCTCTGTTTTTGTGCCAGTGCCATACTGTCTTGATCACTGTGACCTTGTAGTATAGTTTGAAGTCAGGAAGCCTAATTCCACCAATTCCATTTTTCCTTCTCAAGATTGCTTTGGCTGTTCTGGGTCTTTTGCATTTCCATACAATTTTTAAGATTTCTTGTTCTACTTCAGTGAAAAATGCCGTTGGTAATTTGATAGGGATTGCTTTGAATCTGTAAATTGCTTTGGGTGGGAAAGTTATTTTCACAATATCGATTCTTCCAATCCAAGAATATGGTATGTGTCTCCATCTTTTTGTATTGTGTTTGATTTCTTTCATCAGTGTCTTATAGTTTTCTGCCTACAGGTCTTTTGCCTCCTTAGGCAGGTTTATTCCTAGGTATTTTATTCTTTTTGTTGCAATGGTAAATGGGAGAGTTTCCTTAATTTCTCTTTCTGCTTTTTTGCTGTAAGTGTATAGGAATGCAAGAGATTTCTGCACATTAATTTTGTATCCTGCTACTTCACTAAATTCATCGATTAGTGCTAGCAGTTTTCTGGTAGAGTCTTTAGGGTTTTCTATGTATAATATCATGTCATCTGTAAAGAGTGACAATTTACTTCTTCTTTTCCAATTTGGATTCCTTTTATTTCCTTTTCTTCTCTGATTGCTGTGGCCAAAACTTCCAAAACTATATTGAATAATAATGGTGAGAGTGGGCACTCTTGTCTTGTTCCTGTTCTTAGAGGGAATGCTTTTATTTTTTCACCATTAAAAACGATGTTGGCTGTTGGTTTGTCATACATGGCTTTTATTATGTTGAGGTAATTTCCTTCTATGCCCATTTTCTGGAGAGTTTTTATCATAAATGGATGTTGAATTTTGTCAAAAGCTTTTTCTGTGTCTATTGAGATGCCCATATGGTTTTTATCCTTCAATTTGTTAACATGATGTATCACGTTGATTGATTTGAGTATATTGAAGAATACTTGCATTCCAGAATAAAGCTCACTTGATCATGGTGGATGATTTTTTTAATGTGCTGTTGGCGTCTGTTAGCTAGTACTTTGTTGAGGATTTTTGCATCTATATTAATCAGTGATATTGGTCTGTAGTTTTCTTTTTTTGTGACATCTTTGCCTGGTTTTGGTATCAGGGTGATGGTAGCCTCGTAGAATGAGTTTGGGAGTGTTCCTCCTTCTGCTATATTTTGGAAGAGGTTGAGAAGGATAGGTGTTAGCTCTTCTCTAAATGTTTGATAGAATTCGCCTGTGAATCCATCTGGCCCTGGGCTTTTGTTTGTTGGGAGATTTTAAATCACTGCCTCAATTTCCATATTTGTGATTGGTCTGTTCATAGTTTCTATTTCTTCCTGGTTCAGTCTTGGAAGATTGTATTTTTCTAAGAATTTATCCATTTCTTCTAGGTTATCCAATTTATTGGCATATAGTTGCTTGTAGTAGTCTCTCATGATCTTTTGTATTTCTGCAGTACCTGTTGTTACTTCTTTTTCATTTCTAATTCTGTTGATTTGCATCTTCTCCCTTTTTGTCCTGATGAGTCTGGCTAATGGTTTATCAATTTTGTTTATCTTCTCAAAGAACCAGCTTTTAGTTTTATTGATCTTTGCTATTGTTTCCTTCCTTTCTTTTTCATTTATTTCTGCTCTGATCTTTATGATTTCTTTCCTTCTGCTCACTTTGGGGTTTCTTTATTCTTCTTTCTCTAATTGTTTTAGGTGTAAAGTTAGGTTGTTCACTTGATATTTTTCTTGTTTCTTGAGGTAGGACTGTATTGCTATAAGCTTCCCTCTTAGAACTGCTTTTGCTGCATCCCATAGACTTTGGGTTGTTGTGTTATCACTATCATTTGCTTCTAGATATTTTTTGATTTCCTTTGATTTCTTTACTGATTTCTTGGTTTTTTAATAGCGTATTGTTTAGTTTCCACGTGTTTGTATTTTTTACATTTTATTTCCTGTAATTGATATCTAGTCTCATGGCATTGTGGTCAGAGAAGGTGCTTGATATGAATTCCATTTTCTTGAATTACTGAGGCTTAATTTGTGACCCAAGATGTGATCTATCCTGGAGAATGTTCCATGTGCACTTGAAAGTGTGTTCTGTAGTTTTTGGATGGTATGTCTTATAAATATCAATTAAGTCAAGATGGTTAATGTGTCATTTAAAGCTTATGTGTCCTTATTTATTTTCTGTTTGGATGATCTGTTCATTGATGTAAGTGGGGTGTTAAAACCTCCTACCATTATTGTGTTACTGTTGAAATCCCCTTTTATGGCTGTTAGCATATACCTTATGTATTGAGGTGCTCCTCTGTTGGGGGCATAGATATTTACAATTCTGATATGTTCTTCTTGGATGGATCCCTTGATTACTATGTGGTGTCCTTCCTTGTCTCTTGTAATAGTCTTTACTTTAAAGTCTAATTTGTCTGATAGGAGTATTGCAACTCCAGCTTTCTTTTGACTTCCATTTGCATGGGATATCTTTTTCCATCCCTTTTCTTGCAATCTATATGTGTCCCTTGGTCTGAAGTGGTTTTCTTGTAGGCAGCATATAGAAGGGTCTTGGTTTTGTATCCATTCAGCCAGTCTGTGTCTTTTGGTTGGAGCACTTAATCCATTTACATTCAAGGTGATTACTGACATGTGTGTTCCGATTACCATTTTCTTAATTGTTTTGAGTTTGTTTTTGTAGGTCTTTTCCTTCTCTTGTGTTTCCTACTTAGAGAAGTTCCTTTAGCAAATCTTGTAAGGCTGGGTTGATGGTGCTGAATTCTCTTAACTTTTGCTTGTCTATAAAGCTTTTGATTTCTCTGTCAAATCTGAATGAGATTCTTGCTGGGTAGACTATTCTTGGCTGTAGGTTTTTCTCTTTCAAGACTTTCAGTATATCCTGCCATTCCCTTCTGGCCTGCAGAGTTTCTGCAGAAAGATCAGCTGTTATCCTTATGGGTTTTCCCTTATATGTGATTTGTTGCTTTTCTTTTGCTACTTTAAATATTTTTTCTTTGTGTTTAATTTTTGTTAGTTTGATTCATATGTGCCGCGGTGTATTTCTCCTTGGGTTTATTCTGTATGGGACTCTCTGCGCTTCTTAGACTTGATCAATTATTTCCTTTCCCACATTAGGGAAGTTTTCCACTATAACTCTTCAAGTATTTTCTCAGACCCTTTCTTTTTTCCTTCTTCTTCTGGAATAGCTATGATTCAAATGTTGGTGTGCTTAATGTCGTCACCAAGGTCTCTGAGACCGTCTTCCATTCTTTTTATTCTTTTTTCTCTTTCTTGCTCTGTGGCGGTTATTTCCCCCAATCTATGTTCCAACTCACTTATTCGTTCTTCTGTCTCTGTTATTCTGTTGTTTATACCATCCAGAGTATTTTTAATTTCAGTTATTTTGTTGTCCATTACTGTTTTTTTTTGCTCTTTAGTTCTTTTGAGTCCTTATTAACTGTTTCTTGTATTTTCTCTATTTTGTTGTTGAGATTTTGGATCATCTTTACTATCATTACTCTGAATTCTTTTTCAGGCAACTTTCCTATTTCCTTTTCATTTATTTTGTCTTGTGGGTTTTTTTTCCTGCTCCTTTGCCTGCATGATGTTTCTTTGTTTTCTCATTTTGTCTAATTTATAGGATTTGCTGTCTCCTTTCCCTATGCTGCCTAGTAGTAATTCTTCTTATTTCTGCCCTCTGCCCCCTGTGGTGGGGTTTGTCCCATGTCTTGAGTGTCATTCTTCATGGGGTGTCATCTGGTGTCTCCTTTCCAGTGTATGGCTCTGTGTCTTTTCTCTCTGATGGGCAGAGCCATGTCAGGTGGTGTGTTTTAGGGTATCTGTGAGGTTAATATGGCTTTAGGTAGTCTGTGTGCTGATGGGTGGGTTTGTGTTCCTGTCTTGTTTCTAGTTTGGTGTGAGGTGTCCAGCACTGGCAGTTGTAGACAGTCAGATGAAGCCAAGTCTTAGACTTGGATACAGGGCTATGTGAGAGTTTTCTGCAGTTAGTCTTCCCTGTGTCTGAGGACTCCCTAGTAGTCTAGCATCCTGGATTCAGTGCTCCCTTCCCAGAGACTCCTACTTGACTTCTGATGAAGTAGTCCAGACTTCAGAGGTTTCTTGTCCTGGCAATAAAGAGGTTTAAAGAAGACTCTCCAAGCCCCAGGCTAATGGCAGAGTGTTGAGTCAAACAAATACTAAATCAAGGAAACACATACATGTATAATACACACAAATACTGAATCCAATAGAACATAAGGCACTAGAAATACCTGACAGAACAACCTCAGTATGCCATCAGACAATCAAAGAGAAAACCAACAGAAATTCAAAACCAAAGCAAAAGCAAAAACAAAAACACACACACATATACACACGCACACAAATCCAGGGAGACTTTGAAAACTAGGATCAAATATAATGAAGAGTGAGAGTACCACCAGACAGACTGAAGATTCTCAGAATGAAATCAGACAATTATACTTAGAACTAAGATAAAGACAAAAGCTAATAATAAAAACCAAACAAGTATGTCATCTGGAGAATAAAGGAAGGAAACAGAGCGGACTGATAATATTGTTTTGAAGTATATTAAGATAAAATGAACTAAAAAAGGATAGAAGATAGGGCAACAGAGGAGCTTAGCGGGACTGGAAATATGAAAAGAAAAAGAAAGAAATAGAAATGTAAAAGAGATGAAAAGAAGGTAGGATAGATACCATCAGCACTACAAGAAACTTAGCTAGAAATAGGAATATATAAAAAGGCTAAAAATAAAAATAGAATAAAAATAGAATAAAAAAGTGTGTTCTGAAACATGTAGATCCCTTAGGACTAAGATTGTAATTAATTAAAAAAAACAAACAAACTAGAACTGACACCAGAATGGACAAGATCAATAGAATTAATAATAATATTTCTGTTTCCTTTGGGTCTCAGCTGTAAGTGTCCTTCTACCAGCCTTGGATTTTTTGTATTACCCTGCAACCAGCAGAGCTTCCTTTATTGTTCATCTGTAAGCACAGGTGTGTTGGGAGAGAGAGGGTACAATAGTGGCTCCTTCAGCTGGGAGTGAGTGAGCAGTGGCGCTCTGCGTGGGTCACGGTGGCTTGGGTGGCTCAGGCTGAGAGAGTGACTCCAATCGTGGCTCCTTCCCCCTCCTATTATCTGGCTGGGGCACCCTGCCTGGGTCACAGTGGCTCTGTTGGCCGTGGTGGTGCCTGTTGCAGAGGGCCACCGGTGGCTCAAGTGTAAACAGAAGGTCTCCAGAGCTGGGCCACTCTGCGGACTTTTGGCTCTCGGCTGCAGGCACTCCAGGCCAGCCCCACCCAGGGGCCTTTGTTATCCCTGAGTGCATTAGCCAGGCCCAGAGGGGTCCTTCCTTTGTCTGTCCTAGGTGCCAAGAGAGAAGCTACACCTGCGGCTCCTCTCCCCTGCTTGTGAGTCAGCAGTATCGAATCACCGCCATGGCCACCCAGTTTTCCACGGTAGGCACTCTCTGCTGAGGATTTCTTCCCTCCTGTCCTCTCAGTCCGTCTCCCCACTGCCAGCAATGTTTCTCATCCTGAACCAGTTCTCCGGTTCCCACATTCCAGCTCCCAGACTCCCTGTTCAGCTATGAACTGATGTCTCATTCCAGACATGCTGAGGCATGGTACAGACCCTCTGTGTATTTCTCACTCTTTCCCATCTGCCATAGCTCAGCTGCTTCACCCTCTTTAAACAGTCCCAAATGCCTTCCTTCTGACCCAGGGAAATTCCCCATTGGAGAAGGGATTTCCCTGTCAGATAAGGGACATTTCCCCTAATTTGGCAATCTCTCCTCTGTTTCAGATCCCCCTGCCCCAGGGTGTGGGACCCATCCCTTTCCTTTCTTCTCCTCCTCTTTCTCCTTTTTTTTTTTTCTTTCCCCTCTATCCTACCCAGTTATGTCGGGATTTTGCAGTCCTTTCTGGTGTCTGAGGTCATTTGCTGGCGTTCAGCTGGTTCTCTGTGGGAATTATTGCGTCTTTTGGTGTATTCCTGATGCATATGTGGAGAGGGATGCATTCCACGTCCTTCTACTTTGCTGCCATCTTTCTTCTCCAGCCAGCTTTTCTAATGGTAAAAAATTATTTATTCTTTTTGGATTTCAGTGGGTTAGACACACTCTAAGAATTTTTCCAGCTTGAAATATCCATAAGCCTAAAACTAAAAGTGGTTATGCAACTGTGCAAAATCGTTGGTATTCCTCCCCATAACCATCACAATACCTGAAAGATCAAATTAATTTAGGGAGATAACTGTACTAATATTGTTTGGCAAGAAAAGTTCCATTTCAAAGTCTACCTCTCTTCTCAGCCCCCACTGAGTGATTGATATTGCCCAAGACCTACTCTTGGAAGCTGTGTGACATTAGTGTATTTCAGGATAGACCACTAACTGCTGGTAAATAACATGAGTGGTTGGAATAGGGAAGAGCCCAGAGAAATATGGATATCAGAAAACAAACTGAATGGGAATTCCCTGGCAGTCTAGCAATTGTTAGGACTCCCACATTTTCACTGCTGAGGGCCCAGGTTCAATCCCTGGTTGGGGAACTAAGATCCCACAAGCTGTGTTACAAGGCCAAGAACAAAAGACAAACAAACAAACAAACAATGACAACAACAAAAGAAAACAAACTGAAGGAGAAAAACATGGAGAAAAATAGAAGAAAATGTAAGTAGTGAGACCTTTTTCTCACCAGAAATAAGAGATAACAAAAGAGCAAATTTGCTATTTATTTTAGAGAATCTTTGTTTCAACACACTTAAAGAAAGAATGCAGTCACAGCAGACAGCTGAGCATTTTGTTGGTTTTCAATAGAGCTGTTAGTGACTATTGAGTTCAACTGATTACAGTATATAACTAATGAGGCCAAGGTCCAGTCCCCATGTGGGCCAGTTAACTGTGCCCTGTTCTGCAACCACACAGCACGCCCCTAACTTTGGCCAGCTGTCTGCAAAATGCATGCTCTTTATCACAAAAGGGACCAGGTATGTAAGGATCAGTGAAAATCTATTCTCACTACTAGGAAAAATTCTGAAGACAGGTGGTAGGTCAGGAATGTCACTTTAGCATATAAAGGATGCCATGTGCTCTTATTTTGAAAAGTAAAGTGGAGATTTGTCAGTTATCCAATTGCAATTGAATCTTTGGGCTAGAAATCCAATCAAGTTTAGTTTAGTTGGTCAACATGCAGGTTTATGTGATTTACTAACCTTCATTACCACTTCAGGGTCTCAAATGACTTTGGTGACCAAAGAGATATTCTGGCCTTCTAGATGACACAGTGAGAGGTGAAATGGTAGCAGCTTGGTCAATTAATGCTGCACCTATGTGATAGAAAAATATAGTAAGAAAAACTCATTCACCAAACTCCTAGCTCATTTGGGTCTGTTTCCCAAAGGAATAAAAACAAAAATCACATTGCAGATGGGTCTCAAGTGCCTGATAATAGAACAGAATATGTTGATTTAATAAAAGACACTCACAATACTTAGTATTTTTTATTGTAATTATTTATTTGAATGTGTATCCCCTCAATAGGTACTAAATTCCATGAAGAAAGCACAGTTTCTTGCCTGTCTTTTTTATACTACAGCATAATATAAAATATGCCACCTCATCCATGAATGGTGGAAGTTTTCCTAATGCATGGCTATGGTGTAAACACAAGATTGTATAACAGTCTCAATTATCTATAATATTAATTTCACTTTCCTAAACATATTTAAAGCCTGGTGTGTTAGAAGTTTATTAGAACAAATAGATATAATTAGATATGCAAAATTATGTTGCCAGTAGTAGACCACACGAAGCTAAAAGTTAATTTAATCTATATAAATTATAACAATTGAAAAATAAATTTAGTCTTACTTTAACTAGACTTTATCAAGGAAATTAAATGGACTTCAGTTTAGCGTACATCTTAACATTAAGAAAAGTATTTGCTTAGTTGCTAGATTTTATGTTGACTTAAAGCAGGAAGATAAAACAGAAATAAACAGTAATTAAATGACACAAATTTCTGGATGAAATAAAACAATTCTTTACAGTTTCTAGGTAATGGCAAAAGTGTTTCTGGCAAGAAAAGCGTAATTAACAGCAGTGTTAAAGCTTTGCTTTACGTTCTTTTGGCAATTGAGTCTACTAACTTGAAAGCTGTTAAGTGGAGTATTTGAGTTTCATATTAATTTGCATTTCAGTTGACTGCTTTTTACTGTTTTGCAAGCATGAAACAGGGAGGTCTGGGTTCAACACAACAAATTACTGTACGAAATAAAAAATTGCTACCCAAGCAGCTTTGTGTTTCTACTGGGCTTTTCATGCTGTGAGTGAAAAAGAAAAAAAAGAAAGAAAAGAAAAAGAAGTGTTGATTCTTTTAGAGGCATTTCAGCACCAGATCTGCACTATCAAAAATAGTCCTCCAACATAGAGTTATCTAGAAATTCAGCAGTTTGCAAACAAGTGCACTAGGGAGTAGTTTTTTCACACTAAAATATTTTTGCTACACATCAGCAAGTCCTTGAGGAGAGCCGGCTGGCTCCAAAGGCCTGCAGTTTGCTGTCGAAATAGCAGAGCAATAATATTTAGCCAGTGCTAACAGGGAAGCTGTGATGTATCTGCTCTCTTTGGTGACTATTACATTTGACCAAAAACAGTTTAACCACTAGGACTGAAAGGCAGGACTTCATTTTAATACTTACTTCTTAACCTTTGATACCTTTTAATATTATTTTTTAGAAGCGCTAAGTATACACGCCACCTATTCTTTCCTTAAGCATTGACAACACAATATAGAATGAAAGACGACTGATTTCCAAAAATAAACACATTCCAGTGTTTGTGTTTGTGCTTGTGTATGTGTGCTTATGCAAGTGTGTGTACTTACTGTCAATGCTGTGTTTTGGTTAATAGTTGGCCATGATAAAAACAAGCAAAGAGAATCCTGCTGTGAGGATATTATTACCTGAGTCTATTAGTTCTCTGCAATATTAGAAACTGAGTTATTGCATAATAATATTTTAAAAATCGTTAGAGTATTTCAGCTTCCCTTTATCTATGTCAGTTTCTTCCTACATATGAATGTGGTTTCAATAATAATATATTAATCTAATTAACTCATAGTACCATGGGGTAACCTAAAATATTTTAAGGTTTTGACCTCTAAACTTCTTACTTTAATGCATTTATATTTTTCACTGAAAGCCTGCAAGGGAACAGGTATGTAAAAAATATGACTCTAATAAACAAGGGGATAGCAATTCTTTATTGAAGGAGTTTTTGTATTGGCAGCTATCCACATGGCAAATGAAGTTGTTTAAATATTTGCTCATTAGTGAAATGAAATGGTATCTGTTTAATTCAGTCCCATTTCATGTTTCCTATGTTTCAAAGCAACTTTTTAACACATACTCCCAAGGATTCTCTGGAGCTCTTGTGCTGTGATTTGCTTTCTTTTCCTCTCTAACTAGATATAAATTAATGACGTCATACCAGATGAGGTGTTGGCTCCTCCTGAAATCTTCCTGGTCATTTGTTTGAGTTTGGCTGTAAATTTCAGTGACTGCAAAATCACACCATTTGCATCACTAGCAGGACTCAGGGGCTGAGATATGTTAATGAAAGAGACCTTAGGTGTCAGATGGCTGATGTATCCCAGGACTATTTAGGGCGACTAAGAGCCTGTCACAGTGGGAGAAACTGCTGTATAGCACTAGGTTCATCTTGAGACATTCAGACAGGGAGATAAAATGCTTATTAATCCCTAAGAATAAACAGTCTTCGCTGTTGCACTGGGTAAGCATCTGTTTTGTCAGATTTAGCCTAAATGTGGGCAAGTGGAGAGACTCAGTGGTGAATTAATGGAGGGGGCTGGGCCGAGAGGAGGAAGTTAGGACAGTAGTAGACGGTGCCTGCCACACTTTGGCAATATGTCCCAGTGCTGTCCTCTCCCACCTTTACTGATGCATCTGCATTCTGTATAGCTTTAAATAAAGTTGATATTTTCATTCTCTTCTGATTCCTTTTTGCCCAGGGTCTACAAAGGGGAAGTTCAGCGAGCAAGAGGGTAATGGAAATCTCTGAACCAACAAGCATCAGGACACTTCACATATAGTTTTTTTCCAAATTAATTTTTATTGAAGTATGGTTGTTTTACAGTGTTGTGTTAGTTTCTGCTGTACAACAAAGTGAGTCAATTATACACATACATATATCCCCTCTTTTCAAGATTCCCTTCCCATTTAGGTTACCACAGAGCATTGAGTAGTTTCCTATGCTATACAGTAGGTTCTCATTAGTTATCTATTTTATACATAGTAGTGTATAACTGTCAACTCAATCTCCCAGTTCATCCCATCCTCCTCCCGCCCTTGGTAACCATAAGTTTACTTTCTACATCAGCACATACAGTTTCTCAAGGTTGAGGATATTGTACTGTTTTTTACAATTTTTCTATAATGTCCGGATCCATATTAGGAAAAATAAGTACTGCATATATCTTTGTTGAATGAATATCCCAAAGATTACGAGGTTTTTACCTTTTGACTAATGCCAACAGTTGTCTTTTGTTACTTTCACTTTTTCTGAAAAGGAACACTGCAAAAATCAGACCATAAGCCTTTAGATGAAGCAGAGCAAAGAGTTTTTAATTATTTAACCGTATTCTGGTCCTCAGTCTCAAGCATCACCTACTTTTACTTAATCTTTCCAAAAAAGCTAAATAAACATACTTTTTACAATACCAGAACAACTTTAGCCTTGGGGATATCCCAATAGGTCACTGTTACCACCAGCAAAAGGCAAGATTGGGAACACAAATCCAAATAATTATCCACTTATTTTGAATACTACCTTAACAGTTCTGCTTAGAGAAAAGATTAGATGACCTCTAACTTTTCCTTTCAGTTATGATTATTTCATAATGTTAAATTTAGAGCCAAGGGTATTTTTTGAAATACTGGCTAAATTCCCATTCAAACAATGCATTTTTGGAAAATCTGTTGAAGTGGATCTTTAGAAGCTGTGCCTATTTTTGCAAGGTTAATTCTGTAAACACCCAGCTGATAGATGCTGTATCAAGGTCTTATATACTAGATATGGAGCAAATATTTTCAGTGGTTTAGATCTATTTCTGCTTGTATGTTTTACGTATCAGCAATATTCTATTTTTCATGAAGTCTTCTGAATACTTCTTAGTTTTCTTTCCCAAAGGCAAATGTAAGGATAATTCTAGAAGACAAAATCAAAGTATTTTTTTAATAGTGATTTCAAATCCTTTATTGATCATGGACATTTTACCCTCACTGCCTGTGGGGATTTGTTTCACAGCTGAGATTCTGTCTGATAGATTTCCCTATAAATGCTGTATTACCTATGGTGGCAGCCATCTCCAAGATGCCCCCCAAGGAAACTTACTTCCTGATATTCATTTCCTTGTGTAATCTCCTCACAAATTGTATCAGGATTGCTCTGTGTGACCAGTAGAATGCACATGTGGGTAAATAAATTGTTACTTCTACCTTATTTTCCTGGATCGCTCACTTAGGGGAAGCCAGCCACCATGTCAAGCAGCACTATTGAGATATACAAGAGGCAAGAAACCAAAACCTCCTACCCAGAAGCAGAACCAACTTGCCAGCTGTGAATAAGTCATCATGGAGGTGGGTCCTCCAGGTGTAATCAAGCTTGTAGATGACTGCAGCCCCTACATCTTGACTGTAAATTCATGAGATAATCTATGTTAGAACCATCCAGCTATTCCCAAATTCTTAACCCACAGAAACCATGAAATAATAAATGTTTATTTTAAAGTAATTAAATTTTGATGTAAATTATTACACATCAATAGGAAACGAAAACACCCACCCAATAAACTTTGCTTTCTGAAAAATATGAAGGAGTGATCTTTAAGGATTTTTGTAGGCAGTGGAATAACATTCTAGGATCAAGGAAATCTTGGTATACAAATAGTCACTGCTGGGGTCAATGGGATAATTCCTCCTAGAGTGAAAAAATGATTTTCCCTGCTGTAGTGAAAGAAAAATTATTCCTCTTTTTCTTTTTCAAAGCACCTCTCAGGTTTATAATTTGGCAAGTTAATATGTTTACACTAAGTATAATCAAATGAGGAAATTCTGCTAAATAGAATCAGAGGAATTTTTTAAAGCCCATCCCAGTAGGCAGAAAAAGTAGTCTCCCAAAGATGCCCACATCCTAATCCTTGAAATGTGTGCATATATTGCCTAATTGGCAGATCTAAGAACCCACCCACCTCCATTTTACAGATAGGAAACAGGTAGTAATACTACTCAGCTAAAGGTGGAACCATGGGTCCAAAATCACAAGAGGATTATTTCCAGACTTCTGAAACAAAACAGAATTTTACAGGCTGGATTTTTTTTTTTAGAGATTAAATTTTTATTATTATTTTTAATTATTTTTTTCAGAGTATAGTTGCTTTACAATGTTGTGTTGATTTCTACTGCATAGCAAAATGAATCAGCTTTACGTATACATATATCTCCTCTTTTTTTTGGATTTCCTTTTCATTTAGGTCGCCATAGAACATTGAGTAGATTTCCCTGAGAAAGAAAAATGGAGCTGGAGGAATCAGGCTCCCTGACCTCAGACTGTACTACAAAGCTACAGTCATTGAGACAGTATGGTACTGACACAAAAACAGAAATACATATATTTTCTTTCATTCAACAGAATGGAACAGGATAGAAAGCCAAGAGATAAACCCATGCACCTGTGAGTCACCTAATCTATGCCAAAGGAGGCAAGAATATACAATGGAGAAAAGATAGCCTCTTCAATAAGTGGTGCTGGGAAAACTGGACAGCTGTATGAAAAAGAATGAAATTAGAACATTCCCTAACACCATAAACAAAAACAAACTCAAAGTGAATTAAAGAACTGAATGTAAGGCCAGACACTATGAAACATAGGAGAATATAGGCAGAACACTCTTTGACATAAATCTCAGCAAGATCTTTTTTGACCCACCCACTAGAGTAATGAAAATAGAAACAAAAATAAACAAATGGGACTTAATGAAACTTAAAAGCTTTGCACAGCAAAGGAAACCACACACAAGACAAAAGACAACCCTCAGAATAGGAGAAAATATTTGCAAATGAAGCAACTGACAAAGGACTAATCTCCAAAATATACAAGCAGCTGATCCAGGCTGGATTTTGAAATTGTTTGGTACTGCTGACTTCCTTTTTTTTTTTTATTCTTTGTCTTATTTTCTCCCTTTTTGAATTGGAATGCTTATAACTTTTATCATATGCCAGACAATCTCTAGAAGGTAGAGAAGGCAAACAATTTCTCCTCTAGATCCCTCAGAAGGAATGTCAGCCTGCAACATTTTGATTTTAGCCTAGTGAAACCCATTATGGACTGCTGACCTCCATAATTATAATACATTTGTGTGGCCTTGAGACACTATGTCTGTGGTGATTTTTTACAGTAATGATCGGAAACTAATTCACCCATGTTTCAAAAAAGTGTGGTAAAATTTAAGAGGTCATGACTATACCATCTATATTTTATTTTATCTCCTTCAACCAAATCTTAACTAATATTGAAATGCCAAGCTCAAATATATCACTTCCAAGAAGTCTTTTTAATTCCTCAATTTGAGAGTGTTCTTATCCTCTGCTCTGAAGATGAAGGCAAGACTTCGACTTACAGGTAACCATAGAATGTACTGTACTATCACTTATATTGGTATTCAAAAATATTATTAAACTTGTAATGTGTGTGTTCTCTTTCACTGTAGTTAAAATATCGGTTGCTTGAGAAGAGATTAGGAATATCATGTTGATGGCATTAACTACACCTCCATCACCATTAGACCCTGCTGCTGTTCATTCAATAAATACTTCTTGATTGGATTGGTTGTAATTTCACTTTTTCTTTGTTGTTGTATTTTTTCATCGAGGTGTAATTTACATAAAACAAAATGCACAGACTTTAAACATTCAATTGAATGTTTGTTGAATTTATGCAGCAATGTAATCACCATGCAAAACAAGATACAAAACATTTCCATCATCCCAAAAAAGTTTCCTTCCATTTCTAACAGTCAATTTCTATTCTCCAAGAAGCAACTACTTTTGACTTCTTTCATTCAACAAAATGTTTATTACTAGTGGTATCTCATGATATGACTGTAATGCAAATTGTTCATCTATTCTTTGGTGATGATTTAAGGGAGATGTATTCAACTTTGTTAAACATTGATGACATTATCTGAACAGTGCCCCCAAATCTGCCATTTTACACCTCTGTCAGCAAGGATGAAAGTTTGTGGTGGTCTACATTCTTGCCGGTTTTTGGTATTGTCAGACTTTTAAATTTTAGCTATTCTAATGAAAATGAAATAACATTTCATCATTGCTTTATATACCTTTTGTATATTTTGGTCCTTTGAAATTTACTGTTTTGCCCTTTGGCTCAACATATGATGAATCTTGGTGAATGTTCAATATGCACTTGAAAAAAAATGTGAATTTTGTTTTCGTTGGGTATAGTAATCTTTCCATGCCAAATAAGTTGGTTAATAATCCTACTTAAATCTTCTATGCCATACAAAGTTTTTGCTACTTAAAAAAATCAGTTCCCATGAAGAATGGTATATATCCAATTAGGATTGTGGTTTCATCTTTTTCTCTCTTTAGTTCTGTTTTTTTTTTTATTTTTACATTTTAAAGTCATTTTTTATAATAATTTTTATAATATATATAGCCACATACACTCACACGAACATATGTGTATATTAAATACACATATGTTTATAAATGCATACATACACATATATTTATAAAAATAAGCATAATTTTAAAAATCTACTTTATTTATGCATATGAATATCCTCGGCGTTGCTTTTTATTTATTTCTTAACATCCAAAGTTCCGTTTTCTGTCATTTTCCTTCAGCATAAAGAACTAATTTTGTCATATCTTGTAATAAAGTTCTGATAGAAGCATATACGTTCAGCTTCTGTCTGTTTGGAAAATGTCCTTATTTTATATTCACTTTTGAAGGATATTTTCACTGGATATAGAATTCTTGTTGGGCATGTTTTTTCTTTAAGCACTTTAATACTCTGTATCATTGCCCTCTGTTTCTAATGAGATGTCTTCCTTAACTCCCATTATTGTTCTATATGTTATGTGCTTTTCTGTCTTTGCCCAATGATAAAATTTTCTATTCATTTTCACTTTATAGCTATTTAACTATGATGTGCTTAGGTGTAGATTTTTTTGTATGTATTCTGCATGAGGTTCACTGACCATCTTGGTTACAACATGTGTAAGTTAAAATATTTTCATTAAATTTAGAAAATTCTTAGTCATTATCTTTTCAAATATTCCCTATACCCTATTCCTGTTTTCATCTCCTTCTGGGAGCTCCATTTTACTATCTATACCCATATTTCTCTATATATCTTTAAATATGCCCAGGTCTACAGTAATCTAGCAATACACAATTTCTTGCATTTATTCTTCCTTACCATTAGGAAAATGTATACTTATTTTTGTAATTTTTAGGTCTTGGAAATGTTTTGCGAAGTTAAGCAGTTCTGAGAATAGGATAAATCATAACTTCAGTAGCCAAAAGTGAATACAACAAAAGAAAAAAATGCAAAAATAATAACAAATAATAAATTGGGATGGCTGAGTTTGATGATTTCTTTTTTAAAAAATTAATTAATTAACTAATTAATTGGCTGTGTTGGGTCTTTGTTGTTGAGCACGCGCTTTCTCTAGTTGCGGCCTGCAGGGGCTACTCCTTGTTGCGGTGCATGGGCTTCTCATCATGGTGGCTTCTCTTGTTGTGGAGCACGGGCTCTAGCATGGGCTTCAGTAGTTGTAGCACATGGGCTCAGTAGTTGTGTCTCACGGGCTTAGTGGCTCTGTGGCATGTGGGATCTTCTGGGCCCAGGGATTGAACCTGTGTCTCCTGCATTGGCAGGCGGATTCTTAACCACTGAGCCACCGGGGAAGTCCCAAGTTTGATGATTTCTTTTCTTCACATCTGGCACTCTTGAGACAGCTCAGAGAAACAGAAGAGATATGAGGTAGGTATATTTCTAAACATAAATGCATGTTCAAAAAATGTAAAGAGTGAAATTTTAATTGCAAATTCATTGTAGTGTGTTATGCTTTCATTTTTTTTGATGAACAATTACCTTTTTTGTTTGTTTCTGAGGCCTTTTAGTTTATATTAATCAAAATGCCTCAAAGTGAAAGATGATATACATGGAACTTAATGATTCTATGAATTACACAAATTTTGAAATGCCTCTCTGGGGTGGTTAAATGATCCTTCATCTCAGCCAAGCACAAAATACTTTATTAGTCAGTAAAAGAATATCTCTAAATAGAATGACAAAAAGTCCTCAAATCACTGAGTTTGTGGTTCCTTATCCTTCATTACTGAGTTAACCCAAGCACAGAGTTTAAATGAAAACAAATATACCATGTGGGATACTCAAAATCACTACACTAAGTAGTTCTCTCTTCTTTAATAAGGCTAAGAGATAGAATCCAGGAATGAACAAAAATTTCATGACTAGCAACATCCTTGTATTTATAAAATAGTTACATGAATATAACAATCAATTAATAATTGACTATTAAGTGTAGATACTAACAACTGCACTGTAAATTCTATTTAAAAATTTTATACTGAGCCTTGTAGGGATAATGATAGGATAGGTGTCAAGGATCTATATGCCTATTTAAAACTGAAAGAATGGTATGTATCGTATACAATCATTCAGTGTGATATATTGATTTGTCTACTCGGACTCCATTACTTGAAAAGTGCCCCTTTGTCTTTCAATATATATTTACCAGGAGAGTGACATTTTCTTTCTTCTTTTTTTACAGAGACTCCTCCTCTCCAGCTCTCTTTATTTTCTTATTTGAGACACAATTTAACTGAACCAGAGGTGAAAAAAGACCCAATTTGGGTAGGTATTGTTCACAAGGAAACCAGAACTGGGACTGAGAGGTATCTAGCATAGAAAGATGGAGGGACCTTGGGTATGGGGAGAAAGAGAAAAATAAGGTAGAAACAGGGATGGGCAAAATTGAGAGAGTTCTGATGACATTTGAGTTTTAAGTTACTTTCGATGATCCAGCAGTATCTTGAGCCTACCTGTAAAATGTTCTTGGATTTTTTTTTATTATTATTTTATTTTATTTTTTTTGGGGGTACACCAGGTTCAATCAACTGTTTTTATACACATATCCCCATATTCCCTCCCTTCCTTGACGCCCCCCCCTCGATTCCCCCCCACCCTCCCTGCCCCAGTCCTCTAAGGCATCTTCCATCCTCGAGTTGGACTCCCTTTGTTATACAACAACTTCCCACTGACTATTTTACAGTTGGTAGTATATATATGTCTGTGTTACTCTCTCGCTTTGTCTCAGTTTCCCCTTCACCCCCCACCCCCTCCCATACCTCGAGTTCTCCAGTCCATTCTCTGTATCTGCTTCCCTGTTCTTGTCACTGAGTTCATCAGTACCATTTTTAGATTCCGTATATGTGAGTTAGCATACAATATTTGTCTTTCTCTTTCTGACTTACTTCACTCTGTATGACAGATTGTAGTTCTATCCACCTCATTACATATAGCTCCATTTCATCCCTTTTTATAGCTGAGTAATAGTCCATTGTATATATATGCCACATCTTCTGTATCCATTCATTTGTTGATGGGCATTTAGGTTGCTTCCATGTCCTGGCTATTGTAAAGAGTGCTGCAATAAACATTATGGTACAAGTTTCTTTTGGGATTATGGTTTTCTTTGGGTATATGCCCAGGAGTGGGATTACTGGATCATATGGTAGTTCTATTTGTAGTTTTTTAAGGAACCTCCAAATTGTTTTCCATAGTGGCTGTACCAACTTACATTCCCACCAACAGTGCAGGAGAGTTCCCTTTTCTCCACACCCTCTCCAACATTTGTTGTTTCCAGACTTTGTGATGATGGCCATTCTGATTGGTGTGAGGTGATACCTCATTGTGGCTTTGACTTGCATTTCTCTGATGATGAGTGATGTTGAGCATCTTTTCATGTGTTTGTTAGCCATCTGTATGTCTTCTTTGGAGAAATGTCTATTTAGGTCTTCTGCCCATTTGTGGATTGGGTTATTTGCTTTTTTGGTATGAAGCTGCATGAGCTGCTTGTATATTTTGGAGGTTAATCCTTTGTCCGTTGTTTCATAGGCAATTATTTTTTTCCCATTCTGAGGGTTGCCTTTTAGTCTTGTTTATGGTTTCTTTTGCTGTGCAAAAGCTTTTAAGTTTCATGAGGTCCCATTCGTTTATTCTTGATTTTATTTCCATGATTCTAGGAGGTGGGTCAAAAAGGATCTTGCTTTGATGTATGTCAAAGAGTGTTCTGCCTATGTTTTCCTCGAGGAGTTTGATAGTGTCTGGCCTTATATGTAGGTCTTTAATCCATTTGGAGTTTATTTTTGTGTATGGTGTTAGGAAGTGTTCTAATTTCATTCTTTTACATGTTGCTGCCCAATTTTCCCAGCACCACTTATTGAAGAGGCTGTCTTTTTTCCATTGTATACTCGTGCCTCCTTTGTCAAAGATAAGGTGCCCATATGTGTTTGGGCTGACTTCTGAGTTCTCTATTCTGTTCCATTGATCTTCCTTTCTATTTTTGTGCCAGTACCATACTGTCTTGATCACTATGGCCTTGTAGTATAGTTTGAAGTCAGGAAGCCTGATTCCACCAACTCCATTTTTCCTTCTCAAGATTGCTTTGGCTATTCGGGGTCTTTTGCGTTTCCATACAAATCGTAAGATTTCTTGCTCTAGTTCTGTGAAAAATGCCATTGGTAATCTGATCGGGATTGCATTAAATCTGTAAATTGCTTTGGGTAGTACAGTCATTTTCACGATGTTGATTCTTCCAATCCAGGAACATGGTATATCCCTCCATCTGTTTATGTCATCTTTGATTTCTTTCATCAATGTCTTAAAGTTTTCTGCATACAGATCTTTTGCCTCCTTAGGCAGGTTTATTCCTAGGTATTTTATTCTTTTGGTTGCAATGGTGAATGGGAGAGTTTCCTTCATTTCTCTTTCTGCTCTTCCGTTGTTAGTGTATAGGAATGCAAGAGATTTCTGTGCATTAATTTTGTATCCTGCTACTTTACTAAACTCATCAATGAGTGCTAGCAGTTTTCTGGTAGAGTCTTTAGGGTTTTCTATATATAGTATCATGTCATCTGCAAAGAGTGATAATTTTACTTCTTCTTTTCCAATTTGGATTCCTTTAATTTCTTTTTCTTCTCTGATTGCTGTGGCTAACACTTCCAAAACTATGTTGAATAACAGTGGTGAGAGTGGACACCCTTGTCTTGTTCCTGTTCTTAGAGGGAATTCTTCCAGTTTTTCTCCATTGAGAACAATGTTGGCTTTTGGTTTGTCATATATGGCTTTTATGATGTTGAGGTAATTTCCTTCTATGCCCATTTTCTGGAGAGCTTTGATCATAAATGGATGTTGAACTTTGTCAAAAGCTTTTTCTGCATCTATTGAAATGATCATATGGTTTTTATCCTTCAAGTTGTTGATATGATGTATCACGTTGATTGATTTGTGTATATTGAAGAATCCTTGCATCCCAGGGATAAACCCCACTTGATCGTGGTGTATGATTTTTTTAATGTGCTGTTGCAGTCTGTTAGCTAGTATTTTGTTGAGGATTTTTGCATCTATATTCATCAGTGATATTGGTCTGTAGTTTTCTTTTTTTGTGACATCTTTGCCTGGTTTTGGTATCAGGGTGATGGTAGCCTCATAGAATGAGTTTGGGAGTGCTCCGCCTTCTGCAATATTTTGGAAGAGTTTGAGAAGGATAGGTGTTAACTCTTCTCGAAATGTTTGATAGAATTCGCCTGTGAATCCATCTGGTCCTGGGCTTTTGTGTGTTGGGAGATTTTTAATCACTGCCTCAATTTCTGTACTTGTGATTGGTCTGTTCATGGTTTCTATTTCTTCCTGGTTCAGTCTTGGAAGATTGTATTTTTCTAAGAATGTATCCATTTCTTCCAGGTTATCCAATTGATTGGCATATAGTTGCTTGTAGTAGTCTCTCATGATGTTTTGTATTTCTGAGGTGTCCGTTGTGACTTCTCCTTTTTCATTTCTAATTCCGTTGATTTGCATCTTCTCCCTTTTTTTCTTGATGAGTCTGGCTAATGGTTTATCAATTTTGTTAATCTTCTCAAAGAACCAGCTTTTAGTTTTATTTATTTTTCTTATGGTTTCTTTCCTTTCTTTTTCATTTATTTCTGCTCTGATCTTTACGATTTCTTTCCTTCTGCTCACTTTGGGGTTTCTTTGTTCTTCTTTCTCTAGTTGTTTGAGGTGTAAGGTTAGGTTGTTTATTCGATCATTTTCTTGTTTCTTAAGGTAGGACTGTATTGCTATAAACTTCCCTCTTAGAACTGCTTTTGCTGCGTCCCATAGGTTTTGGGTTGTTGTGTTTTCGTTGTCATTTGTTTCTAGATACTTTTTGATTTCCTCTTTGATTTCTGTAGTGATTCCTTGGTTGTTTAATAGTGAATTGTTTAGCCTCCATGTGTTTGTATTTTTTGCAGTTTTTTTCCTGTAATTGATATCTAGTCTCATGGCGTTGTGGTCTGAGAAGATGCTTGATATGATTTCAATTTTCTTGAATTTGCTGAGGTTTGATTTGTGACCCAAAATGTGATCTATCCTGGAAAATGTTCCGTGTGCACTTGAGAAGAAAGTGTAGTCTGTCGTTTTTGGATGGAATGTCCTATAAATATCAATGAAGTCGAGATGGTCTAATGTGTCATTTAAAGCTTGTGTGTCTTTATTGATTTTCTGTTTGGATGATCTGTCCATGGATGTAAGTGGGGTGTTCAAGTCTCCCACTATAACTGTGTTACTGTCGATGTCCCCTTTTATAGCTGTTAGCATTTGCCTTATGTATTGAGGTGCTCCTATATTGGGGGCATAGATATTTACCATTGTGATATGTTCTTCTTGGATGGATCCCTTGATCATTATGTAGTGCCCTTCCTTGTCTCTTTTAATAGTCTTTACTTTCAAGTCTAATTTGTCTGATATGAGTATTGCTACTCCAGCTTTCTTTTGACTTCCATTTGCATGGAATATCTTTTTCCATCCCTTCACTTTCAGTCTATATGTATCCCTTGGTCTGAAGTGGGTTTCTTGTAGGCAGCATATAGAAGGGTCTTGTTTTTGTATCCATTCAGCCAGTCTGTGTCTTTTGGTTGGAGCATTTAATCCATTTACATTTAAAGTGATTATTGACATGTGTGTTCCAATGACCATTTTCTTAATTGTTTTGGGTTTGTATTTGTAGGTGTTTTCCTTTTCTTGTGTTTCCTACTTAGAGAAGTTCCTTTAGCACTTGTTGTAAGGCTGGTTTGGTGGTGCTGAATTCTCTTAACTTTTGCTTGTCTGGAAAGCTTTTGATTTCTCCCTCAAATCTGAATGAGATTCTTGCTGGGTAAAGTATTCTTGGCTGTAGGTTTCTCTCTTTCAGGACTTTCAGTATATCCTGCCATTCCCTTCTGGCCTGCAGAGTTTCTGTAGAAAGGTCAGCTGTTATCCTGATGGGTTTTCCCTTATATGTTGTTTGTTGCTTTTCTCTTGCTGCTTTTAATATTTTTCCTTGTGTTGAATTGTCGTTAGTTTGATTAATATGTGTCTTGGTGTATTTCTCCTTGGGTTTATTCTGTATGGGACTCTCTGTGCTTCTTGGACTTGGTTCATTATTTCCTTTCCCATGTTGGGGAAGTTTTCCACTAGAACCTCTTCAAATATTTTCACAGACCCTTTCTTGTTTTCTTCTTCTTCTGGGATGCCTATAATTCGAATGTTGGTACGTTTAAGGTTATCACTGAGGTCTCTGAGGCTGTCTTCTAGTCTTTTTATTTTTTTATCTTTTTCCTGCTCTGTGGCGTTTATTTCTTCCATTCTATCTTCCAACTCACTTATTCGTTCTTCTGCCTCAGTCATTCTGCTGGTTAGAGCATCTAGAGTATTTTTAATTTCAGTTATTTTGTTATCCATGGCTGTTTGTTTTTCTGAGTTCTTATGAACTGTTTCTTGTACTTTCTCTAATTTGTTATCGAGATTTTGTATCATTTTTACTATCATTACTCTAAATTCTTTTTCAGGCATTTTTCCTATTTCCTCCTCATTTATTTGGTCTTGTGGGTTTTTTTCCTGCTCCTTTGCCTGCATGGTGTTTCTTTGTTTCCTCATGGTTGTCCAACCTTTTGGGGTTGCTTGTCCTGGTGATAGAGGTGTTTATAGAAGACTGTCCAAGCCTCAGACTAATGTCCAAGTATTGGATTAGACGAATATTCAGTCTAGGAAACACATACATGTATAAGACACACAATTATTGAATCCGTTAGGACATAAGGCTCTAGAAAGACCTGACAGAACCCCAGTGTGCTATCAGATATTCAGAGAGAAACCCAGCAGAAATTGACAACTGAAACAGAACAAATCAGAGACAAAAGCAAAAGCAAACAAACAACAAATAACATCCTACACATACAAACATAAATCCAGGGAGATTTTGTAAGCTAGGATCAAATATAGAAATGAGCTGGAGTACCACCAGAGAGAATGGAGATTCTCAGAATGTAATTAGACAACTGTACTAAGAACTAAGATAAAGACAAAAGCCTAATATTAATACCAAGGCAGTGCATCATCTGGAGAATAGAGCAAGGAGTCTGAGCAGACCGATAGTGTTGCTTATAAGTATGTTAAGATAAAATACACTTAAAATGGCTGGAAGAAAGGGGAACAGAAGAGCGTAATGTGGTTGGAAATATGCAAAGAAAAAGAAAGGAATAGAAGTGTATAAAAGAAAGGGATGAAAGGAAAGTATGAAAGATATTTTGTCCGTACTACCAAAAACTTAGCTAGATATAGAAGTATTTTAAAAGGTAAAAAAAAAAAAAAAAAAAAAAAAAAAAGAGTAAAAAATATCCTTATAAAATTATGTTGTAAAACTTGTAAATCCCTTAGGGCTAAGATCGTATTTAATAAATCAAAAAAAAAAAAAAAATCCAAAACTGATCCCTGAATGGACCAGTTCAATAGGTATTGATACTACTATTTCTGTTTCCTTAGCGTCTCAGCTGTAAGTGTCCTTTTCCTTGCCTTGGGTTTTTTTTTTTGCATTATTCTGTGACCAGCAGAGGTACCTTTATTGTTCGTCTGTAAGCCTCGGTGTGTGGGGAGGGAGAGGGTGCAATAGTGGCTCCTTCTCCTGGGAGGGAGTCAGCAGTGGCGCACTGTTGCTTCAGTCAGGCTTGGAGGTGCCTGTTGCAGAGGGCGCTGGTGGCTCAGGCGTACACAGAAAGTCTTAGAGTTGGGCCTCTCTCGGGATTTTTTCTTTTTGATGCTGGTTTTTTTTTTTTTTTTTCTCTCGGCAGCCTCCCTGCTGCTGGCGTTGCAAGGAGTTTTAATCTAGCCCCGCCCGAGCGCCTGAGGGTGCTTGTTATCCCTGAGCGCCTTATGTGGCCCCGCAGGGCGTCTCTCCGCTGCCTGTTGCAGAGGCGCAGAAAGAGAGAGAGAGGCTATGCGCGCGGCTCCTCCCCCCCGCCCGGGAGCCTGCAGCCTCCAGCCGCCATCATGGCCGGGCAGCTCTCAGGGATCGGCACTCCTCTCCGCGGACCTCCTCCCTCCTGTCCTCTCGGTCTGTCACCCTACCGGCACCAATGTTTCTCCCCCTGAACCAGCTCTCCGGTTCCCACGCTCCCGCTCCTGGACCCTCCATTCAGCCGCGGATCGATGTCTCGGTCCGGGAACGCTGAGCTGCGCTGCGGACCCTCCGTATGTTTCTCACTCCCTCCCGTCTGCCACAGCTCCGCCGCTTCCCCCTCTTTGAGCCCTCGTAGATGCCTCCCTACCGGCTATGTCAGTTTCTCCGCAGCCCTTTCCAGTGTCCGAGGCCGTCTGCTGGTGTTCAGCTGGTTCCCTGTGGGAATGACTGTGTCCTTCCGTGCATTCCCAATGCATCTGTGGAGAGGGATGCACTCCACGTCTCTCTACTTCGCCGCCATCTTTTTCCTCCTGTTCTTGGATTTTTAAGATACATTCCATACATTGAAGTTGGCATTAATGGGTGCTAAAGGTAAACTGAGGCCCATTCAAATTTTCAAGTCATTCAAGTATACATCAATTTCAACAGGGCAGTACCACACCAAAAGTGGTTAGGAGTGACTCCACTGACAGGTGGAGATAGGGGCAAGGTTTATATACAGAAGATGCAGTAGCAAAGCAAAAAAAAAGAAAAATTGCTTGGTTAGAGCTTAAGTGGTTGCCTTACTTGGGAAAGCTTAGTTGGCTTTGATTGGTTGTTCTCAAATTTCATTTTCTCAAATTCAAGTACATTAACTCTGGCTTAGTTTTGTTTTGCTTCCAGAGGCTACCAAGGCATTGGAGCCACCTCAGTCTAATGGCCTCCTTGTTTAATTAATTTAACATGGGTTTCTGTTACTTGCAACCAAGAGTTCTGAATAATGCAATCACCTACAGCAAGTGAGACCGATGACATTTCCTCTCATAACTGATTTCCCCAGCAATACATATGCACCAGCTTGCTCTTTACAGTAGCGCTCCAGAAGTCCTTATGCGAAGCATCTGGTTCTCTTGATATCATCTACTTCATTGTGTTTTCTTTCTTTCCTTTTTTCATTGCCTAAATATATGCACAGATACAGAAAAGCGCAAAGAATAATATTTATAATCCTATTTCTTTTGAAACAATCTCTGCCCATGTTTCCAAAGACAAATACCATTAGGAGGTTAGTGTATACAGGTCTAATCTGTGTTTATCCTTTTACGTACATGTATATTTATTTGCAACAATTTTACTTTGGAGAGTGAGATGAGAAAAATAGGGATGATGACGGGATTTGAATTTCACTTTATTTTGTTCTTGAAGTCTCTCTCTCTCTCTCTCTCTCTCTCATTTTCTCCATGTGTGTATGTATACGTGTGTGTGCATCTCTCTGTCTCACTGTATGTATTATTGTTATTTATTCTTTAGTATTCCACATTCTATTCATCTATTTCTCTAATGATGGGCATTTAGTTATTTCCAATTTTTAGTTACCACAAACAATGCTGTGATTGATCACCCTCCCTAAGTTCAGCCATCTGCTGCTATTTCTACCACCAGATGATTTTCATAATGGTTCTGGATTTTGCTTTCTAATTGCATGGCTGGCCATTCTCCCTTGATCCTGACCTGGACCTCTCCTTAGGGGTCCTTCTCATCATGGTAAATGCACTTAACACTCAATTTCTGAAGAGGGGACTTTGGGAGATTATCTAATTTGGTATCTTGAAACTGAAGTTTACTTGGCTTTTTCTCAGATCAAGTAATTTGTGCAAAATCATGAATTAAATAAAATCATTATTACCTCTCATGGTTTCTAGTTTTTCCTGCTTAACCAGTAGGTATCAGAGTAAAATTTGCAGTTTGCGTGCCTCATTTTAAGTGGCTTGGCTATTAATTACTGCTCTCATCAGTTTTTCTATCTAGTTTAGAAATGAAAGACAATTTTGTTATTTTCCCTAATATTTGTTTTTGATATTGTAGGTGGATTCAATTCAAGAGGAAGAAGGCAACCAGACATTGTTTGAACAACAATAACTTCTCTAGTGCTATAATAAAATATTGTGCATTTTTTGACAATTATCAATGGCCAATTCACTCAAAAAAAATCAATGGGGATCAGAATCCCAGGACCCTACTTATACCTGTGTTTGAACTGTTAGAGTCTTGTGTATATTTTAACATTGAGTTTATGCCTGCGGTTTCTCTGTTGGACTCTCACCCAAAGTGGTTTAAGATTGCATATCTAAAAACACATGCCCAGGCCCTGAAACATTTAAATGTGATACAAATCAATTTTACCTATGTGATTCCCAGCTGAATGCCACTTCTGATGTACATCAGCTTCAAAAGAAATTAAAAGATGAGTAACATGATTACGATCAGATTAGCTTGTCCAGGCAGACAAACGAGATTGCAGAGTTGTCTGAGTGGAGATGCTCACTTCCTAGTGAGACCTGTTTACATCACATTAAAGAAAATTGAGTTTCCAATATGTGTGCTATATAACAAAATGGGTACATGGAAAATTACGCCCTTGTGACTGAATATGAATCAGGGAAACTGTTATTTTGTAACTATTGGAGAATTTACTGCCTGTCAGAACACTTTATGAGGTATCATAGAAAACAACCAGAATATTCTCCGAGATTTGTTGCTTTAAGCTAAAAGAAGTATTTCTTTGATTAACAGAACTCATGAAAGTCAAGAGAGTGAAGTACCGAGTGGGGAAAAAAAACTTGAGTCCTCACTAACTCTACATCATAGAACAGGATAAATATTTAGAGGGTAACTCCTGACAAGGGTCACATGTAACCAGAAAAGAGCTAGATCTATGAATGATTACTAATTAGACAATGTACAAGAATGGGGTGGGCTCAGTTTCAATTAACATGATATCTATAGTGAGGACAAAAGCTCCTGACTCTATTTTATTCATAAAGTACTTTTTTATTGTGTTGCTTAGAGGGAAAAAGAAAAAAAAGAAGGACAAAGAAATTTCTGTAGGGCAGGTAGAAAATAATTTGGCAATGTTTGTTCAGTCAAGTGTGATGATGCATTCCTAAGCTATTCTCATTTTAATCTGTAATTTCTTTATAAAGAAAAAGTATTCAGGAAATTAAAATAAGTTGTGTCAATGATTGGACAATAATATAGGTAGGTGCCTTGATGATTGGACAATTCCATGGTAAGAATGCTCTAGCAGTAAATTTTAAGAATTAGAAAAAAGCAAAGCACATGATGAAGCTATTGAAGTTAGAGTAAGGCATGTAACAGGAAGGAAAGGAGTCTTATGAAATTGAACCCTAAACAAGAGGGTTATTGTTACACCACAATGGAGTAGCCAGTTCTCTTAATGTTTCAATCATAAATGCCCATTTTCCCAATCATCAGTTCTGTTTTTTTTTAATGTCTTATGATTACAGAGTTCCTATACTTCAAGATTTCTTCAAATTGCACAGAATCTTAGAGGAACATATCTCAGACCTAGTAGTGTATTATAGAATAATTTGCTGACAAAAATATTACGACACATTTATTTAGAATTTATGATTTTTACTAATGCTTGCATTATTCACTAGAGGGAAGAAAACTATAAAGTGAAGCATATGTCATTGGCTTAATTTGACCTTGTTAGGGAAAGTACAACTATATCTTCTCTTCACAAAAAATTGTAAAAGGAAATGGAAATCGAGGGAAATGATTGTCAGGGAGAAATCTTGGGAAATATTTCAAGTAAACTTTTTTCTTCTTCTCAACATAAAGCAATACCTTGTAGCCTTAATTTCACAGAAGTCCAGTTGTACATGTAACCTAAATATCAGATTGCAACATGTCACCATTTTAAGAAAATCTTAGATCTCTGGTTTAGAGCCATCTTCCTTTAAATTAAGCATTAATATATTATCAGAAAAATGGAAGCACTCAGCTAAGTGCTCATCATGAGGAAGCAACATGAAATTTTGACAAAGCACAATGATCCTCATGAAAATGTTTTGACAAACATTGGTATCAATCATTGGTTACTCCTTTTGTGATCTGGATATTTAATTTCTGGTAGTTCTTTCCAGAAATCAATAGTTGGCTCACTTTTCAGTAAATGACTTTAAATAGGTGTCTTTCTAGAGCTAATTCATTTAATTTCTAGTTGTAGTGATGTATTTTATGAGCAGTTTGGAACTGGGACAACCATCTTGGAGTGTATCTGCCTTGACGAAATAGCCAAAATCATTTATTTCATCCATGAATATCATAGTTTTCATGGATCTTTGAATATAAGTCCACATTATTTTTTTCTGGCTCTCTTTCTTCTCCTTGTTTCTCTTGTTTTTTCCTCTCTGCTACAATTTTCTCATCTAAAAAATGGGCTTAATAATACCTCCTTGTGTGGTTGTTCTGATAATTAAATCAGTAAATCTATGCACAATGCCTCGTGCTGCCTAATGTATAAAAAGTGTTCAAGCAGTGTCCATTGCCATTACTCTTTTAACCTAGCATAAACCAGGCTTATTACCCATAATGTAGTGTCAACTATATAATACTATGTAAAATGTGTGTGTGATAGGAAAGAGCAAGTTAATCACTAAAGGGATGTGCCTGTAAGCATGTACATAACGGCCCATCTCTGGGATCCCTGCCTCCCAGCTAATGAGCATTAACCTAAAATACCTTTGTTTAGCTCACAGGAAACATCCTGACCAGTCCCATCTGTGAATGACTGCAGGAAGGAAGAAATTAACACATCCGCTCTAGAGTCTGGCTGGAACCAGGATTTTACCCCCTCCCCTTTTAGTATAAAATAAGCCTGAATTCTAACTCCAGGAAGATGGCTCTTTGGAACACTCGTCCACCATCTTCTGGGTTTGCTGACCTTCTGAGTATAGCCACTCTTCCTTGCCCCAACAACTCATCTCTTGATTTGTTGGCCTGACCTGTGGTGAGCAGTACGAGCTTGGTCGCCATAATGTGTGTGTTATAGCACTGTTACAGGATTACCTGAGATAACTGATGGTTATTTTTTTCCCAATGTGTGTCAAATAGCATTCATTTCCCACAACTTATACACCAAAGTAGGCTTATTTGAGATTCCCTTGTGATTTAACGTCGTCTCAAATTATAGGTTGTCCACCATACTTAACAAGCAAAAGTTATTTGGTCTATAATTTCTCCAGGACTTTGTTTTTCTTTACCCCCTAAATAATCTCTCTCTCCCTCTATGTCTTTCTTGCTCTCACTTTCTCTCTCTTTTATCCTTCCTTTAAACTTGCATTTCATTCTTTATATTTCATTTTATTCAATTGGTTGAAAGATTCTATTTTTTCTAAACCACTGTCTGGAGCCATAAATTCAGCTAGGAATTAGAAATTCTTAAGATAACTCTGCTATATTTTAACTTATCCATATTCCACTCCCCATTCCAGGCTTCTGTGCTATTTTCTCAAGATAGAACTTTTGTCACTCTGGTTTCATCTGTCTTTTGAAACACAAAGTTCAGTGAATGCTTTGTTTTATCGATCAGCTTCTTCTTCATTTCATGTTTTATGTGTGGTGCTATCTGGTTCAGGACCATGACTTCAGCAGGAGATAACCGTGGTCTTAGATTTCTGTCACTCACCATTCTAAATTGTAAAATATGGTCCCTTCAAAGCAGATTCAGAGCTAATTCCCGTGATGTACCTTGGGCAATATTACACTTAATTTTTCTCCTTGGTTATGTGCCTTCTGTATCCGCACTTAAAACCAAAACTGTTTTGTCTATCTGAATATCTGATTCTAGTTAATTCCCATGTGATGAGTTACTTAAGTCAATAGGAGGCTCTTCAATAAAAGATGAGTTATTGTTTCTCTGTGATTCACTGATTATTAAAAGGCATAACTGTGTGGTTGCTAATTTTTTTCAGATTTTTTGAGTTCATTTGTGTTTTGAATTATCACCTTGACCCTTGCATATGCTATTAGAAATTTTCTTTTTGTTAGTAAACATCTTGGTTTAGGTTATGTTATTCATTCCCAATTCCTAAAAAAACAAAGAAAAAACAACCCCCTCAAAACCCCCCAAAACAAACAAAAAAACCCCAAACAAAAGCAAAACAAAAACAACTTGGTCTGAGATGATTTGCCTTGAATGTATAAAGCAATGTAAATTTCCTTTCTTTTAAAAATTGTTTTGGAATAAGCATGAAACTTATTTCCCTCTATATGCTAGGTTATTAAACCCTTGAGACATAATTAGGGAGACTAAGGGTCCAACTGGTAAAGGAACTGTTAATGCTTAGCTCACTAATAAGGGACTTTTTCAGAGAATTTCAAGGAGAATAATTCTCTGATTCTTACTATAAAGGAAGTCCTTGAAACATCCTAGATTTCTTCTTTAAGAGAATGACTCAATACACTCACTGTAGTTTTCCTTATTGTGGAATACTGTTCAGCATTTAAAAAGAATGATGTACATCAGGATGTACAAACATAACGTATTTCCAAGAAATAATGTGTAAAGATAAGAAGTTGCAGAAAAATATATAACAATGACATTATTCATGTTATATAAACATTATATATACAAATTTTATATCTATCTATGTATCTATCTATTATCTATCTAGCTATTTATTTATCTATCTGTCACAAGCCAAAATAGTAAGAATTCATCTGTGGATACACAGTTATGTGTGTAAATGTAGCAAGATCTCAGGGAGAATACTCAACTAATGCATATGGAGCAGGGCCAGTAATAGAGGAATGAGGAGATGTGTGGGATTGCAATTGGGAGACAAAGGAGAATAGATTTATTTCTAATACTTGAAGTTTTGAAGAATAATGTATTCATGTATTACTTTAGTACCTGAAAAGAAATTTGAAAAAAATGAAAGCATTTGTATAGCAGGGGCTATAATTTTAATTTTCTCCCACCCTCTGCCTCCCATTTTTCCAAAGAGAGATTATTAAGTATTTGTTTGAACAGGACAGTAAACTTGTAAGTTTAACTTAAAATGGACACTAAAATTATAAGATTCTACAAGATCCATAAATTTTGCATGATCGATTATTCTAGTTGAAATCATTCTTTTTTTATCATAATCATCAACACCATCTATTTTTGCTAAGTGATTATCATATATACAACTTCATATATGCATATGCGTGTATATGCTTGTGCGTGTTTGTAAAATAAAGAGCTGGAAATACAAACAGTTCATAAAAGTTCTCATCTGTGTTGTTAGGACAGGTACATTTAAACATTCACTGACAATAAAAAAGAGCATTTCTTAGTGGGAAAATGAGTCGTAAACACAAGGATTAAGTGAATTCTGAACTATATGAGACAGATATGATTGGCTGAGTGGTACCATGAATGATATCTCCAACAACAGACAAAACTTTCTGAAATAGAGAGAATGTAAATGTACTCCCAGTAGATGGTGTAAAAGGAATAAAGTATTGGTAAGAGGGTGGCATATGGTATGTTCAGAGAATGTTAAATAAACACTCATATATCTTGTGAATTTTGGCTCAAATAATTTTAAAATCTCATGTCAATGAACTTGAATTAAAGTTGATAATATTATTTACCTAGAATCAATGATCAATGAATATGCTACCTCTTAGGAGAAAAACTATTTTAAATTCAAGTGCCTTATAAGCTTCAGCAGTACATATCTCTTGGCCTTAGTTTCCTCTCTAAAATATAAATATTTCAGCATATTGGCACTATAGTTGCTTCAATGCATGCACTTTCAAACAGAGGTTTTGTTTCTAGATTCTCAAGTCTCGGGCTATTTCAGAGACTAATCAATGCCCTGTCCAGTCTAACTTTGATGCAAAATATAAAATACTGGGGAGAAAAGTGGACCAGGAATCAGGAGATTTGAATTATAGTTCGAGCTTGATCACTCAGCAGTTGTGAGATTGGAGGTAGGACCCTTAAAATCTTTGGACTTCTGTTTCTTCCTTTATAATGTTGGGAAAATGATTATCAATCATATTGCAAGCATGTAGTGCCAATCAACAGTGTACTATAAGCAAATGCTTAGTAATTTTTAAAATATTCATAAGTGTAAAGCATTATTATTAATTCCAAACATTGGAGATAAAAATGTAAAGCACCCTAGTCACACTGTCCTATTATTCCTCGACAATGAAAAGCAAGATCTATTTCTTTCCTTTGCATTACTGTACCAGCTGTGCCTGGTATGCTCTTTGACAGTATTATCTGCAGGGCTCATTCTTTTACTTTAAATCTCTACTGAAATGTCACCTTATCAGAGAGGCCTCCCTTTCCTGACATCTTCTATCAATTAGCAACACTCACCCAGGTATCACTATCTCCTTTACCATGCCTTATGTTATATCAACAACTGAAACATTATCAAGTTATTCACGTATCTAATTTTTCTATCTAATGCGTCCTTCCCCTAACACACACAGTGTAAAATCCATTAGAAAAGTGATTTTGGTTTGATTTATTGTGGATCCCTGGTCCCACAAAGAATGCTTGACCTGTAGTAGGCACACAATAAATGTTATTGAATGACTGAGCAAACTTACAAATTGTCTGAGGGAGATTTAAATTAAAAAATATAAGCAAAACAGGGACTTCCCTAGTGGTCCAGTGCTAAAGAATCTACCTTGCAATGCAGGGGATGCAGTTTCAATCCCTGGTCAGGAAACTAAGATCCCACATGCCATGGGGCAACTAAGTCTGTGTGCCACAACTACTGAACTTGCTCACCTCAACTAGAGAGCCTGAGTGCTGCAAACTACAGAGCACATGTGCTCTGGAACCCGCGTGCTGCAATGAAGAGCTCATGTGCCACAAGGAAAGATGCTGCATGCCTCAGTGAAGATCCTGCGTGCTGCAACTAAGACCTGATGCAGCTCCCCCCACCCCAAATAAATAAATAATAAAAAATTTAAGCAAAACAAACTTTATGACTCTTGTCCTATAGCGGCTCATTTAATAAGCCTCTTCATTTATCAAGGAAATACTGAAAGCTCACACAATGAGTGTATCATGTCAAAGTGACAAAATTTCTTTCAGTTATACTAATGTGATTTACTTTTACAAAACTGTAGCAATATCTCTTGCAAGGAGATGCATTGTTGCAGTCCAATGTCAAAACATGAAACAAATATACCATTAACATGGAACAATAAGTATCTATAAGAATCAAGGGATGGATCATTATATAAAGTCAATTATCTAAAAATAGAGAAATGCTAAATATTTGTACAGCCAGTATGGAAACTATGGGAAGCAATAATAAACAAGTAACCAAGTTTATTTTATTCACTTACTTTAAATGTCATGTTTACTACAGATATGCATATATGGATATGTCAAAACCATGTTAGATAACTTGAATTTTATATCATTTACCTTCAGATTCTTCAAAAGAGAACAGGAATTGTTAAGGCTAGAAATACTTTATCTAGAAGAATGTGAAGCAAGCCATAGAAGTAGTAGGTTGACAAGATATCAATTCTAATAAGCTGAAATTTGACTATAAATAACAGCTTCTCTATCTTTTTGGTATACTTTTAGAAGACAGCAGCTGGGATGCGCATATCTCTGATTAGGCGGTATTCGTCAGCATAATGTATTATTTGGAGAGTTACCTATTATATGTTGAACCTATTACATGTTGAATTAAAAAATAAACCTTTTGGCACTTTGTAACAATGCCACCAGGAATTGATCATCTCTTCAATAAAAATAGTTTTGACATTTCTGACTGAGTCTTGCCTTTTTATATTATAAAATTGCAACATTTCTAGAAATACTAAATGGAAAATGCCAAAGACTAAACTGATATGTGGTGCATACTGTTGATTTACTATCAAAATGCAGCAAATAAAATCCAATCTACATATAGGGAATTTAATAATACACTAAGGACTATAGCGTTTATTTTAACATGAGTCTTTTGAAGATATAAAGACACTAAGTATACTTGTAATCTAGGTAAAGTTATGTACTGTGTAAAAAATATGACAGTGTCCTTCTGGGAGTTAATGAAAGCTTAGAGAGGCCATTATACTAACTGATAAAAGTTAAGCTTCAAATGCACAGAGTTTTAAAGAAAGTAAAAAGGTCGGGCTTCCTAGGTGGCGCAGTGGTTGGGAATCCACCTGCCAATGCAGAGGACAGGAGTTCAATCCCTGCTCCAGGAAGATCCCACATGCCACGGAGCAACTAAGCCCGTGTGCCAAAAAAAAAAAAAAAAAGAAAGTAAAAAGGTCTTCTAGTAATAGAAGTTCTTACATGAAATCTGGAGAAAGATTGGCTTTCATAGTGTCATCAGTGAACTTCCCATAACACCATCAGCTTTAACTGTAAATTAATATTGACCTACAAATATTATCCAAAAGTAAGTTGTCTGTGTGTGGATGGATGAAGAAATAAGTGGATGAGATATTTTTCACTTACAGATATATAAAGCCTTTGATACTCCAAGATGGGGAGTTTATAACTCCATTGCAAATATATATAGTAGCTACACTGAGTAAACACATGAGTAAGTTGTCAAGACAAACATTTAAAGCAAAGAAGTTAGAGTGAGTTTCAGAAATAATGAAGCTCCTCCCAGCATCATTTCCATTAATGATATCCTTTTCTTCCCCCAAGCGTGTGGGGCTGGTATAAATACAATATCCTAAAGAACTTCAGAATAGATTGTTAACTGTCCACAGAATAGATGAGGCCAGACATGTGCCCCCAAAACAGTGTTTGACAAAAACAAAATATAGCTGTGTGGACAAACATGTATTGGAACAGTGTGCCTCAAACTTTTCAAACCTAATAGCTGAGGAGTAGTGAACTCAAACATTAGGAATCTAGGGGCATAACATTTTGTATGAATATTGCAAGCTGGATGGTTCTGTGTGAAGTTATTCATGAAAAACATCTGATGTTTGTTTTCATATATGATATTTTAAGTTATCAACAAATGGTGGGATTGAGTTTCCTACTTCACAGTAAGAGGAAGAGCAGCTGTGACACTGTATGTATCAACTAAAAGAAATGGGCTGAGATTACAATAGGTGACATCATTCTAACACGTTTTTTCATTGCTGTTTTCATAGTATTTTGAGAATTTAGCCTTACATTAATACATAACTGTAAATAATAATGGTTATTTTTTTCAATCACTGTGATTAGGTAATAACTAAGCTGTGTTACCTAAGAAACTGACAAATAAATAAAACAATAGTGAGAACTTTATTTTGGGAGGTGGTGGCGGAGTGGGGAAAAACTCAAAGTTGTTTGCTCTGTGGTGAGCTGAACGAGTTTTTGATCCACTTGTCAATCTTTCTGAGTGTTTCAAGACAATAATCAACAAAATGTTCTTTCAGTGAAGAAAAATAATTGGCAATGCTATTCTTTACCTTTCCATTGAAACCCTATTTTAAACCACATATAAGTGCATTGAGTTCCAATCAGATCACAATCCCCATAGTTATTTCTCTTCATCCAGTTCCTACATGTTATTGTTTTTGTAGTTTTGTTGCCTTATTGTTTTGTTAGTTTTGCTTTAAACCATAAACAAATTTATAGTTTTTTTCTTGAAGTTGCTGTTTAGGAGTACTGAACCTTGGAAACATGTCCACAAAGCTACCCAACTTGGTGGGGTGTTGCTTATTAAGGTGAAGACTGAATTCATTTCATTAATTAAGCTTTAAAGGCCTTTGTGTCTTCCTATTTTTTCCCCTTTATAAGGAAGAAACAAAATCAGCAACAAGAATTAAACCCTGGGTTCAAAAACTGTCAACACCTTCTACGTGCTGACAGGGTGTAGCAAGGTGCGTTTGCAAATATTCTTTCCACTTTATTATTAATTTGTTTCAAACATGAGTGTTAAAACTACTGGTTTTTCTTTGCACAAAACTTCCAATTTTATAATTACGTTCACTACCTTGTGATAATTGAGACAATACATTTGAGACATCATTGGTGATTAATGCAGTAATAATCTGGGTTCACAAAAATTATATTTAGAGATGCCACTCACATTCTTTGGCTCCCCATAGATTTAGCTCCATCTGGGCATGGTTCCAGCATTTATTATTATTGTTTTTTAATGGTCAATTTTGCTTGCTAAAGAAATTCACATACCTTATTAAAATATCTTCTACATCTCTTTTTCCATAGAATGATTTACAAATTAATCATTCTGTAGAGACTATTATTATAAATGCAAGTAAACTATAAATGTAATTGCTACTATGAGTTAAGAAACTCTCTTTCAATCTATACCTCAAATATACTATTTAAATGCATCATTATCTTTTCAAAATAAAGTCATCTTCAGTTATGCTGCTTTTAATGCAAAACTAGTTCATCTATAAAAAATTTAAAAAATTAACCAATTTTTTCCTATTACATAAGCTCTTCACAGACGATAATGAAAATGATAAATAAGAAAATTTTAGCCTTTAAAAAATTTGCATGTTGACTTGCACTTGTAAATGTAAATATTTCTATGCAAGGCATCCCTCATTTCAATTGAATACAATTCTTATTTTCATTCAACTTTTCATTTTTGATGAAAATGACTTTCAAATGTTGCAGCAAGAGCAATAATTTCATACATGTGGTAGACTGTTTTCAGATATGTCTGTAATAGTTCCACCCATTCCCATGTCTACCACTTTGCAAAGGGACTTTTTTTCTCATACCTCCCGTAAGGAAGTGCAGGCTATATCCTCAGGCCATGGTAAAAACTCACCATCAATTTGGAGATTCAAAACAACAAAATTTATTATTTTATGGTCTGACTGCCAGAATCTGAAATTAAAGTATCAGCAGGGTCACAGTTCCTCTGAAGTTTCTTTCCTTGTGTCTTCCAGCTTCCGGTGGCTATCAGCATTCCTTTGTGACTGCTCCACTCCAAGCTTTGCCTCCACCTTCACCCGGCCTCTCTTCTTTTCTGTCTGTGTCTTCTTTTCTTCTGTCCTTCTTAGGGACCCTTGTCATTAGTTTTGGGGTTTGCCTAGGGACATCCAGGATGGTCTCATCACAAGAGCCTTCAATTTAATTACATCTGCAAAAACCCTTTTTCCAAATAATGTCACATTCACGGAGTCTGGTTACTAGGACATAGACATATTTTTTGGGAGGCAGTCATTCAGCTCACTACATCACCCTTTAAATCTGACTGGTCTTCTGAAGAGTTTTGACTATTAACTTATGGCAGAATAAACATGGGCTCAAGTGGCATCTAGCTTTTGCTTTTATCTTCCTTGAGTGCAGCCCTAAGAGTATTATGCAAAAAAGTCCAGTCTAGCCTATTGAAGCATGAAAAGCCATATGGAACAGAGTCAGACTTTTCCAGCAGAGGCCCTGTTGACCTCCACCCAGCCTAAGCTGCCAGTTATATGAGTGAAGCACTGAGCCCTGTCAATTGTCAGGTAACTGTAGCTGCATGTGGGAACACAGGCAAGACCAGCAGAAGAACTGTCTATCTAGGTACAGCCTAAATTGCTGTTAGAAGAGTGAGCAAATTAAATGGTTTGTTTTAACCCATCAAGTTTGGGGTGTTTTTTAACCATTGATAAATAACTGGTACAGATATTAATACCTAGATGTAGGATGGTACATAGCAAAACCCCAAGCAAGTGGCATGAGCTTTGGGGCAACATGATGACAATAGGCTAGAAAAGTTGCACGGCTGGAGAAATGACAAACGAATTTTTGGTGTACACTTGAAAAACAGTGAGAAGAAAATGTTAATTGAGGCAGAAAAACTGGTGACCCATATTATGTAGTTGTGAAAAAGAAATGTCAAAACAATCATCGCTAGTAATACCGAAGGTAGAAAATTCTTCTAACATGTGGATCTGACTAAGGATGTTTTCAAACCAAATATTAAAGAGGTCAATTGATTTATTTTAGTTTATTCTCATAAGTTTTTGATATCTCATGAGATGACATCAAGATTTTGAAAGCACATTTAAATAAACATATTTTATTAGTGGTTTATTGCTGTGTAACAAAACAACCCATGAACTTGGAAACTTAAAGAGTAACTATTTGGTCAAGATTCTGAAGGTCAGCTTGTGTTGGGCTCAGCAAAGCAGGGCTTCTGCTGGTTTTGTCTAGGTTCACTCATGCACCTGTGGATTTGATAGCTTTATGAGGACTCAGTAATCTAAGATGGTCTTCCGCATGTATGTTGAAGTTGGTGCTTGCTGTCTGATGGTTGCTTCATGTGGCTTCTTCCCCATTAGGCAAGTTAGGGTTTCTATATATGGTGACCTCAAGGCAAATTTCCAAAAGTGGTAGAATAAACGCTGTAAGATCTCTGGATGAAAAATCTCAGACGTTTGTACAATATTGCTTCTATTGAAGTAAACTGATTTGCATCTCTTTGATAATAAAGTACATGTATTCAGTAAAAATCTAAATTATGCTATTTAGATTAACTACTGCTTCTACAAATTTACTAACGATAGGTGGGGTAGTGGTAAGAGATTCATTGTAAAGTTCATTTCCTCCATTGGAAAGCTCACAGCATGCCTATTTCAATCCTCAAATTTAAAATGATTTTGAATTTCCCTACTTCATTTGAAAAAGTTCATACTGAGCCTCTATTTCCTCAAACTTTCTTTTTTTTTTAATTTTTAAATTTATTTTTATTTTTATTTTTGGTTGCATTGGGTCTTTGTTGCTGCACGTGGACTTTCTCTAGTTGAGGTGAGCAGGGGCTACTCTTTGTTGCCATGCTCAGGCTTCTCAGTGCAGTAGCTTCGCTTGTTGTGGAGCAAGGGTTCTAGGCACGCGAGCTTCAGTAGTCGTGGCTTTAAGGCTCTACGGCGTGTGGGCTTCAGTGGTTGTGGCTCTTGGGCTGTAGAGCACAGGTTCAGTAGTTGTGGCCCATGGGCTTACTTGCTCTGAAGCATGTGGTCTCTTTCCAGCCACAGATCGAACCTGTGTCCCCAGCAGGTGGATTCTTAATCACTGTGCCACCAGGAAGTCCCTCCTCAAACTTTCTGTTTTAACTTTTTTATCTATGATCCCAGTTGTAAAGATAATATTAAAAATACTATAGTTTTAAACAATAAAAGAGAAAAACATAACAAAGACACATTTGTCAATGTTCAAGTGGAATATTGAATATTTAATTATTTGTTAACAGAAAATTTGATAAAGCACAATTGTCAATAAGTTTTGATTTGTGGAATGTGTGTATGCGTGTGTGTGTGTATCTGTGTGCTCATGAATGGAAATAAAAACAATAAACTGAAAAAAAATCCAGTGCTGTGTGTCTCTCATTTTCAAGCTTATTTGATTGGGTTTGGTGGTGGGGCTTGAGATTAGCTACAGAAACCTGTGAAATAACACAATTCATTCTGGCTGAATCAGGGCTACACTATTAATGCCACTGACGCCACATGAGAGCACAAAAATAGCCAATATTCCAATACCTGATCGCATATAAATATTGTATATTCATGAAAGAAAAAAAAAGTATTTGATTGGCCAAACCAGAAAGCTAGGTCTGTAGCTTTGCTTGCCCAGTTTTAATGTCAGAAAAAAAAAAAAGAATTCTTTAAGGTCTTACGGTAAAACTGACAGTTCCTGAAGATTATTTTTGGAGATTACATGGCCTTGCTTTTCTCCAGGCTAGTCTCTGGATAGCTCTGTTTTTAGCATACTTCAGTTTGAGAACTGCGGTTTTAGAAGATGAGCTAGGCTGTGGTCTTTGTGGAATACACGGCCAAAGAGAAATTATAGCTTTGAGATTGATTTTAGAGGGTAGACTGAACATAGGATCATGAATCCCAACCCAGAATTGGGTAAAATGAAAATATAAATGTCCAAAGTCAGGCAGTGTAGCAGCAGTAACAATAGCAACAGTGATAATAGAAGCGGAAGCAGGGCCTCCTTTGACAGCTAGATCTTGAGTTAATGTTAAGGTATGGTTAACCTATCCTTTGCGGTGTATGTGAAGTTGGCTGAATTCTCCCCTTTCTATTCTCTGGACAATCCCCACGCTCCACCCCCCTGAATTCTGTGTATTTTTGTGCCCTTACATTCTCGTGGGTTCAGTTCCTAACCCAATTACATCCAGCCTTCTGTGTTAGTTTCCTATTGCTCTCATAACAAATCGCCACAAACATAATGACTTTAGACAACATAAATTCAGTATCTCACAGTTCTAGAGGTCAGAAGTGTCACAGGGGTAAAATCAAGGTGTCAGCAGGGCAGCATTCCTTTCTTGAGGTTCCAAGGGAGATATCTCCTGCACTTTCCAGTTTCTAGAGGCTGGCTATATTCCTTGTGTCCTGGCATCCTTCCTCCACCTTTAAAGCCAGCAAGAGTGGGTTGAGCTGTTCACAGTGCATCACTCTGATGACCTCTTTGGCCCCTCTCTTCTATTTTTAGGGGCCATTGTGATTGCATTGGGCCTGTGCAGATAATTAGGATATTCTCCCTATTTTAAGGTCAGCTGATTAGCAACCTTCATTTCGTCTGCTGCTTTAATTTCTCTTTGCCATGGGAGGTCACATATTCACAGATTCCAAGGATTAGGATATGGACATCTTTGAAGGACAATTATTTTGCCCACCACATCTTCCATGGCTATTTTCTTTTACTTAGGCTAGATTTTGCCTTATCTGAACCTCAGTCCCTGATTTCCACAAAGCATTTATACGTATGAAAGACTGTTATGAATATTTGGGGTGACATTTTATACTAATAAAACCAAACTATATAATACATTAAATGTTTTTTGTCTTAGAAGAGTAACCTCATGCCAATTGGGAAATATTCTTTTTTTTTTAACTCACATGAGAGCAAAAGGATATTCTTATTTCTTTAATAATTTGGAAATGGGAACTTGAAGAGAAACCATGAGAAAAAAATATAGTCTTATATGATTATCATTTTGAACAAACACTGCTGGCAGCTGGGAAATGTGTGCCTCTATCCTGAAGGGGCAATCGGGACCACAGCTCCAAAAGAGGTTGGCAGGTCCCTGGACACATGCATGTGAACAGAAACTAGCCCTGTTTGGCATATTCTCACAGAACTTTGATTTTGCAACAATATAAAAAAACAAAAAACAAAAAACAACAACGTTCTCTTTGTTTTCACCCTCAACTAAGTCTAATTCATGGTTGTGAAGTGCTCATGTTATTTTGTTGACAGCCATTCTGACAGTGAGCTAGAGTTGATAATGTAATATGATGTTGGACTATACTTCAAATGATGATGTTCCCTAAACACAGATTAGTTCTTTAGCAATAAAATATAATTTTTAGAAGTGGACCAAGACCCAAGGCATAAATGTTTATAACCCATTGGCAATAATTGCCTTATTGTAGGTGCGGTTAAGACTCAAAGTTTGTGGCCACAAAAACCCAATTATTCCATCTATCTCCCTTCTTCCTGTCTTGAGTGATATCTAATAAGGACCTGATCATAGAAACTGTCTTTCAATTCTCAGGCTGAATGATCTGAGGATTGCGAAGGGAAAGATGAGAAGAGACAAGGTCCTTTGTGATATTACTGAGCCACTGGACCAAGACTGAAACTGCTTTTCACTAAATTAAATTAACTCTTGATTGACTGAGAGAATAAATGACTTTATTGTTTGACCTACTTTTATTTGGTATTCTGAGACTGCTCTAAAGCATAATAAATTCTGGGAAGTTCTCCTTGAAACAACCAAACGCATTATAAGAATTTAAAATGTAGAAAATTTGAAAATCTGGAAGAAGTTATCTTAGCTCATACTGCCATGACAAAACACTACAGGCTGGGTGACTTCAACAACAGAAATTTGTTTCTCACAGTTTCTGGAGCCTGGGAAATTCAAGATCAAAGAGCTGACAGATTTGGTTCCTGGTGAGAGCTTACTTCTTGGTTTGTAGATGGCAGCCTTCTCACTGTGCACTCACATGGCCTTACCTCTGTGTGCAGGCGCCTAGAGCAAGAGTAAGCTCGCTGGTATCGCTTCTTTTAAGGACGCTAAACCTATTGGATCAGGGCCCTAGTCTTATGACCTCTTTTAACATTAATTATCTCCTTAAAGTTCCTATCTCTAAATAGAGCCAACTTGGGGGTAGAGTGTCAACCTATGAATTTGGGGAGGAAACAAATCTTCAATCTGTAGCAGAAGCTAAGTATACAGACATATATTATATATATTAGATAAAGTGTATCACATTTAATATACTATATTTGGTAAATTTATAATATAATCAAATATAGTAAATTATGTGTATATGGTACATAATGTATTATATACCATATGATTCATTATATGTTAAGATAATATACCATATATCTTACATGATAATATACAGGATATAATATATATCATAACATATACAACATTTTAGGTGTAACAGATAAGAGATTATATAGTATAGCTATAGATTATGTAATCTATTAGATAAATTAAATATATTATATATTAATTAAAATGTAATAAAGATCATATTTACATATTTTTACCTCCTTGTTAAACTTGGAAATGTGTTTTAAAAATCCACTTTAGCTTGGTGTACCCCCCAAAAAATAATAATTAAATAAAATTTAAAAAAAAGAAAAAAATACACTTTAATAAATATTTTTACTTTTAGTCATTAGATTTATATATTTTTTGCTATTAAAAATAATAGTGTATTGAAATTGTATATACATCTTCCTTTGTGTCTCTGAATATTATTTCATTATGGTGAATTCCTAGAAGTAAATGATAATATTTTTAAAAAATTTGAAATATTATCAAATTTGTTTCGGGAAAAAAGGTCAATTTATATAGGCTGTAATGATGTTAAAGATTAGCAATTGCCTACCTTTATGAAAGTACTAGGATTGGTATTATTTTTAACTTTTTATTTTGGTAACAATAAAATAGCATCTGATTTTTTTTTCATTACTTTAGTGACAGTGACATTCAATTCAATTTCATCAGATGCTGCTTTATTTTTATTTCAATTTTTATAATTTTTTTCCTATTATTTAAGATGCTAAATGGCAGGCAGTTTTCTGAGATGCTTAAAGGCTGGGCCGTGGCCTTGCTGTTGTTAGGGAACTTGACTCAGGAAACAGCAGAGCCTGATGTTTGTAAATATTCACTTGAACAGAAGCACATTATACTGTTTGCATAATTTCAACAGGCAAATGATGTAAACCTGAATATAAAAGTGTGGTACACAATAAAAATTGGAGTGTGTTCTTTCCTCTGGCAGGATCAACAATCATTCCCCCAAAGAGAATTCTATGAATTAGAAACAGCCCCCCTTCAGGACACCTCTCTGTCTGCAGTCTGCCAGCAAACTGTCAAGTTTACAAACATACAGTATTCACATCAACAAATCTACAGGCACCATGAATGCAAATTTTGTCCCTTAGAGTGGTGTCATACACAATTTACACGTATAAGGACCAATTAAGGCTTTAGCACTTGGCCAAAACATAGATTTCAAGGTATTTTCAGATACTTTTGGTCTTTTATATATATATGTATGTGTATGTATATATATAATGTATTTGTATATATATAAACATACACACATATATATGCACACACATGTGAATATGTGTGTGTATTTATATTTTATAAATAGACCGAATGTTTGAGCCTCTCTCCCCCCCCACCACTCCCCCCACCAAATTCCTATGTTGAAATCTAATCCTCAAAGTAATGGTATTTGGAGGTGGGGCCTTTGAGAGGCAATTAGGTATGAGGGTGGATCCCTCTTGAATGGGACTGATACCTTTATAAGAAGGGGAAAGAAAGGTAGCTCACTCTTTTCCTACCCTGTGATGATACAGTGAGAAGTCAGCTTTCTGCACCCCTGAAGAGGGCTCTCACCAGAACAAAACCACGCTGACACCATGATCGTGGACTTCCAGCCTACAGAACTTATTGTTTAAGCCAGTCAATGCTAATTTGTTATAGCAGCCCAAACTGACATATATATATATATATACACACACACATACATATTTTTTATGTACCAGATTTATTAATCATTTCTTGGAGTTTTCTATCTTTGTGCAATACAAAGAAAAACTTTCCTTAACCCATGAATAAATGTATGCAATTTATTTCTAGGTCCTTTACGGTTTCTTAGTGAAAACTGAATTTATTTTAAAAGAAAATAAAGTTTAAAAATACCTTTTTTTCCCTTATTTGCAGTTGCAGTTTTAAAAAGAATTAGTTAGAGAAAAATTTATCCTTTTTCACATGGACATGAAAGTCCTAGTCTCTCCCTCTTTGTGTATCTTTATAAATACATTTATTTATATCTGTCTCTCTTTCTGCCTCTCTGTCTCTATCTCTCTGTGCGTATATACACATGTGAAATATTCATATATATATATGAATATTTAAGCTTTACTCTCAGCAAATTTCAATTATATAATACAGCATTATCAACTATATTCACCATGTTATACATCTGATTTTCAGGCCTTAATCATCTTATAGCTGAACATGTAAAAAACTCAGACTATTCAATGGCAAATAAACAGTTAGACTGAAAGCTAAGAGGAACTGAATAAATATTTTCCCAAAGAAGATGTACAAATGGCCAACAGGTACATTAAAAGGCGCTCAACATCACACATTATCAGGAAAATGCAAACCAAAACCACAATCAGATATCACCTCACATTTTTTAGAATTGTTATTACCTAAAAGACAAGAGATAACAAGTGTTGTCAAGGAAGTGGTAAAAATGGATGTTGGTGGGAGTATAAATAAGTACAGCTACTATGGAAAACAGTATGGAGTTTTCTCAAAAAGTTAAAAAAAAAAGTTAAAAATAAAACTACTATATAATCCAGCAATTCCACTCCTGGGTATATATCCAAAGAAAATGAAAACAGGATATTAGATATTTATACTCCCATGTTCATTGCAGCATTAATCACAATAGCCAAGGTAAGGAAACAACCTAAGAGTCTATTGATAGAATGGATGGATAAAGAAAACGTGTATACACACACGCACACACACAGTGGAATGTTATTCAGCCATGAGAAAAAAGAAAATCCTGTTGTTTTCGACAACATAGATGGAACTAGAGGGTGTTATGTTAAGTGAAATAAACCAGATAGAGAAAGATAAATACTGCATGGCATAGTATCATTTATATGTGGAATCTAAAAACAAAAACAAAAAAAAAGGAAAAGAAAAAAGTTGAACTCACAAAAACATGAAGAAAGGGCTTTTATTTAACAAAGAGGAGGAAATAAGGCTACAAAGAATGGGATGAAGAGGAGTGAGAAAGTCAGGTGCAGGGGGTCATCAGATGGGTGATTGGGGAATATTTTTTCTAACATCAACTGATTTCTGGAGGAATTGTTAAAGAGGGATTATTCCATTTTCCAATGCCCAAAGGCATGTTCAGTTCCCAGGGCCTGTGGGGTGGGAAGAAATCAAACTAGTTACGTTAAGTCAAGTTAGTGGGTATTTTGTTCAGATTAGTCAGTAGGGACAAACAGTTCAGCTAATCATTTATGAGTCAGTGTGGGAATTTATGTCTGTGTCTGGCCTTATTATAGACAGTTGGATCATCTGTTAGTTCCTAAGTCACTTGGAAAATGATGGTTCTATGCAGTAAATGGTCTCCTGAAATACAAGTGTTGGGAGGATTTCTTTCTTTTTTTTTTAAACTGAAACAGTTGATTTACAATGCTGTGTTTGTTTCAGGTGAACAGCAAAGTGATTCTGTTATATACATATCTATTCTTTTTCAGATTCTTTTCCCTTATAGGTTATTACAAAATATTGAGTATAGTTCCCTGTGCTATACAGTAAATCCTTGCTGGTTATCTACTTTACATATAGCAGTATATGTATGTTAATCGCAAACTCCTACTTTATCCCTCCCTTCCCCTTTAGTAATGGTAAATTTGTTTTCTATGTCTGTGAGTCTGTTTCTGTTCTGTAAGTAAGTTAATTTATATCATTTTTTTAGATTCCACATATGTGATATAATGTGACATTTGTCTTTCCCTGTCTGATTTACTTCACTCAGTATGATAATCTCTGTGTTTATCCATGTTGCTGCAAATGGCAATATTTCATTCTTTTTTATGGCTGAGTAATATTCCATTGGGTATATATACCACATCTTCTTAATCCATTCATTTGTCTATGGACATCTAGGGTTTCTTCCATGTCTCAGAAAAAAAGTTAGCTATTGTAAAGAGTGCTGCAATGAATATTGGGGCGCATGTATATTTTTGAATTAGAGTTTTCTCCAGATATATGTCCAGGAGTGGGATTGTTGGATTATATGGTAACTCTATTTTTTTTTTTAAAGAACCTCCATACTGTTCTCCATAGTGATTGTACCAGTTTACATTCCCACCAACAGTGTAGGAAGGTTCCTTTTTCTCCACACCCTCTCTAGTATTTATTATTTGTAGAGTAGACTTTTTGATGATGGCTATTCTAATTGGAATGAAGTGAAACCTCATTGTATTTTTTTTTCTTTCTTTTTCTATCTCTCTCTCTTTTTTTTTTTTTTGGAATTAGACAATTAGAACAACAGTTTTATTGAAAGATGAGAGCAGAGCCCCTCTCCCCTGCGGTCCTGGAGACATTGGCCTCAGGCTCTGAGCGCCCTGGTGCCCCATAGTCCGACAGCCTCATTGTAGTTTTGATTTGCATTTCTTGAATAATTAGCTATAATCATTGCTGTTTTTCAGGAGCACAGCCTTCAGGTAAAGTATGACACTGTCATGTCTTTCAGTTTCCAGGACTCTGGACTGGAAATTGTCCCCTCATCATATAAAAATGAGTTTCCTACTCAACTTCATGGTTTTTCACCTGATATAATTATTGTTTGCCCTGCTTTCTGTTTTTATTTGTAACCATCTGACTTTTCCCTCCTGAGTCCACTTTGAATTGTTTTATTCATTTGCTTGAAGTTTCTCTGTGAGAAGCAATTAGATTTTTCAACAGGAAATGTTAACTCATTTATACATAGTGTAATAAATAGTTTCATTTCTGTCTTCATTTCACATTTATGATTCTTTGCTTTTTCCATTGTTTCCCATTTATTATACAGGGCCATTATTTTTCTTTCAAAGAACTTCTTTTTGTCCTAATTATTTGGAAAGCATACTTTACATTTTAGATTGTGTTTTTAGTAGAAATATAGGTAAAACTTCACTTATCTATAATTTGACCTAATTTTTCTTCCCCTCTAAACACCATTTTAAAAAATACTTGAAGGGTTTAAATCACCAGAACCTGTCTAGTTGGTCGTCAGTATAGATTTCTTTTGGCTTATAATAAACTCCTCCAAAACAGCTAAATACTCATCTTCCTTCTCTTGAGATAAAAAAAGTTTAAAAATATATTTCTAGTCCACCTCTTGTTCACATAACCATAATTACCAATGTATTTTATATTATATGCCTGTTAGTTTTCTGTATTTTTAATTCTCTGATTTAAAAATTCATAGTAGTATTGTTATGAATTATGGAATTGCTACATAGGATTTTTATAATAAATGTGACAATTTTTTTGCAATGTTGTTATGATTATAGTCTTGTTTTGTTGCTCTCTTTTTTTGAGGAGGTGATTCAGAATAGTTAGACTGACATTTTCTTTTTATTTCTTTTTTGATCTTGATACTAATAGATTAAAAATTCTATGACTCCAACACAAAGAAACCAGTCAGTTTTCACATGCCCTTTTACTTCCTCTTAAATGCAGTGACAAAATAACTTAAAGCAGTTTACAATGCTTTTTATATAAGCAAAATAGTTTATATCATAAACGAGTACATACATACATACATGTTTAGACAGACATATTTAAGTAAATGAAAAAAATTATGAAATAACATATATAAAATCTTCAAAGCCACCAGATATTTTTGTTCTATTCTCTTTAATGTTCTTATTTTAAAATGCTGTCATGACACAATACATTTATTTCACGATTCAGTATTTAGCGATATCCTGCAGTTTAAAATATACTGAATGAGATTACAATACACTGTTTTCAGCACTCTGACTAAGAAAGTGATATTGTTAAAATGTCTGGAGACCTGAGCTGGCATTGCTTGCACTTGTTACGGGCAGACAGAGAGGGGCTGTCTCTAGCCTTCAGCTGAGTCTCAAGAGGAGATTTTGGTCCCCCACTTTAATTAGTCCTCTCCCTTTATTGAGTTCCCTGGGGCTTGATAAGCATACAGATTGAGCTGATGAAGAAGCTATTCACATCCTCCCTCCTCCTTATAACTTTCTAGGTAAACTCCTATTAAGCATTGCTCAGGGGAATCCTCTTAGAGCTTAAAGAAAGGGATGGACCTGCTCCTAAGTAGATTAGGTACACACAGAAGGATCACCAGGAAACAAACAAAAAGAAACCTCAAGCACGGAATCAGCATTCATTCTTTTTCAGTGCAAATTCATAGACAACTTTAGCAGTTGTCAGGGTTCATTAGGTTGTCAAGGAATAAAATTGATGAGTCTCAATCAGCATTATTTTAAGCGAATTAGAAGAAAAGAGAAAAGAGAGAATTCCAGACAACATTACACATAGTATTGCTTCAGAAGCCTGTTGTTGTGTGTGTGTTTATGGGCATAAGATCATGATGTAAAATGATGTCCTCATTCTAGACAGTGGTCATCAAAGCTTGAAAGCTCCTGGCTCATGAGATATGGTGTAGAAACTTTAAGCCCAGCTTGCCACAGAAAAATAGTTATGATATTGTTTTTCTTTTTCCTGCAAATGGGAAAAATCATCACATGGCTAGAGCCAGAGGAATTCATATCTACATTTGGGTATTTTCCTCAAAATCCTACTTCTTGTATCATTTACACTTTTGCTAAAGCATTATTTGTTTCCTTAACTTTCTTCCCTAAATCTGACGGCTAACCTTCCATTTCAGTCTGTATATCATCAGCCAACCTTTTATATCTAGCTTCATAAAGTGTATGTTTTGTTTAACTTCATGGGAATCTCTAAGGAGATACTACAGAAAATTTCACTCTCCCAAGTAACTGCATTCTCTTCTTCCTATAATGTTACCTCAGCTTTTTTTATATTGATTTTTTCCCTTCATTTTTGTCTCCCCAGTAACCCACTCTTGAACATAATGAGGTCTATTCCACTACTCTATTACCTATCAAATACTATAAGTGAATTTCCCTTGATTCCTTTAAACATTTACCTGGATGATGTTAGATCTTTCACATAAGATCAAAAACTGGAGAGTTAATGGATGTAGGTCAGTGTTAGCACCTTAGAGATCATAGCCTGAAGAGACCAGAAATAGAACTGTGGAAAGGTCATCTCTTCCGAGGAAAAGGTGTATATTGATGTGCCACTGTAGGTCTATTTACCTCCTACACTTTATTCAGCAGAATTTTACAAGAGATTTGTAAAGCGGATGCTATATTTTTCTAACAATTTTTAAACCATTTTTTATTCAAGTATAGTTAATTTACAATGTGTTAGTTTCAAGTGTATAGCAAAATGATTGTTATACATACACACACATATATATTTAAATTATTTTCCATTATAGGTTATTACAAGATATTGAATGTAGTTCCCTGTGCTATACAGTAGGTCCTTGTTGTCTAACATTTTTTTTTCCTCATGAAAGTTTTTTTTTTTTCCTGCTTTCTTTCTTGTTTTCAAATTTTAATATCTGTTTTCACCATTTCTGGGAGTAGAGAACTATATAATGATAAAAACTACTATTTTTCTGGAAATAATCATCATCTTATTTACAATATGTGTGTAGTTATCTTTGAGTAAAATTTATCACAGTACTCAGAGTGTCCTATTTACAAGAAATTTTGTTATCTATGGCTTGATTAAAATAATTGTCCATTTTACTTCTTAGAATATGAAACCCACAAGGGCTTTGAGAGATAGCAGCAACAGCTAAATTGAATCCAATTTTGTGTCAGGCCCTCTGCTAAGCATTTTACGTACATGTGACAAAAACTGTCAGCTATCTACAACTTCTTTCTTCATTCCTAAGCACGCAGATTTACAACTCCCAGTATTTCCTTGAGGTGAGTACAGTCATGTGACTAAGATCTTTACAAAAGTAATTACCCACTGTGGGCCTTGCCCACAAAACCTGCCACGTGCAATTATCCTTTTCCTTTCTCTCTCTCTCTTTTTTTATTTCTACTGTCTTAGCTGTAGTCAGCCTAGTTCCCTGATAGCCACACGATGAAAAGTTACTCAGCAGACCTGAACACCCATCCAAGAACCTCGTTTAAATAAGAAATAACATTCTAGTCCGTTAAGCCACTGAAATGGGGCCTTACTGTTAAGTAGCATAGTCTACCTTCCCTGTGTCATTTGCTTCTTATGACAATATTGATAAAGAGGTATTATTATATTCATTTTACCAGTGAGGAATCTGAATTATTTAAGACAAAAGTGCAAAAGTCTATATTTCAAACCAAGTTTGCTCACTCCAAAACCTGTGTATGAAACTGCATCCTTTTGTAAGTGAAACAGCTGTTTGTGTCCAGCTTATTGAGGAGTATCAACTTAGGAATGCAGAAATATGAAATGGCTTCATTTTTTCCCCATGGACAGCACTACTTGTGCTCTGTAAATCTTTATTTCCCTGTGAGGTATTAGAAAATCATGACAGTACCTTATTCCAATTCTATATCTTTTCCAATACGTTCAGGTACTAAAACAGACTTTTATTTTTAAGCACTTATTCTGCTCATTGGAAAAATTCAAAATTCAATCAACTCAGAATGCTTCTCCTATGTTCCTTTCACTGCAGCCTAGCTGTGTGGATGCTTTTAAGTGAAGAGGGACATGAATTAACTAAGTACAGAATCAAGCACAATATAAAACCTCAGTAAATGTTAGTTTTAAAATTCATGACTTCGCCTTGGCTAAGTGGCTTTGTGCCACATTCCTCTGTGTCCCCATCATGGTGCTCCCCTGCTGTGTTCATCCAAGACACGTTGTAGCCCCCAACCCTGTTATTCTCCAATGTCAACCCCTACACCAGTGGCCTCATGCAGGATTACACTTCTATGTCACTTAGGGACTGCTCACTTACAATGGAGTACTCTGGTCCTGTTCTGTTCTCACTGTCCCTAACATACTTCTAGGATGTTTTCCTCCACTGTTCAGCATCAGATGGGATACGATCACTTCTCCTCTACTAGTAGAGGGAAAATGTTTGCAACTTCCCAAACTATATTATTTCCCTGAGTCCCTGACCCTGGACTTTGTACAGAGCACTCCCCTGTATGTGGAAACAAAAATTATCTCTACCTCCAATCCACCTTATGGGGAGAAGAAAGGATTCCTCCATGTAGGTGAGGGCCATAAAGAACAAGGCTTTTTTGATGGTGCCAAAGGAAGAAGGAGAGAAGGCAAGAGAAAGCAAATGTCACCGCAGCTATGATGCTTTTCATTAGCTTGGGAGCATATTTTTAATCTGGTAAATTTCAGGATCAGGTCATCTTTCTATAATAGAGTTTGAAATGGATTTCAGCATCACAATATTCACATACTTAACCTTTATTTATGAGGACAGTTTCAGAGTATGGTCTTTTCCAGCCTCCCAGTTGTCTCTGTTAAATGTCAATTTGGGTTTAAAGCTGCCATCGTGGGAGAGACCTAGAGAAGCCAAATTCCTTTTCTCTAGACATCGTAATGCTGTAGCTTTCACTGCGGCTCACAAATGCCGCGCCCACATATCTGAAATTTAGATCCATAAAGGGCAACTTAAACTTAGCTTGTAGAAACATGTTTTCAAGTCTCATTCCTTTACAACACAGCTATACATAAAACAAGGAGCTGGTGGTTCAGCGGAAGAACTTGTACTTCTACCTCTATATTCGAGGATTTGAAATCAAAGGTAGTATTTTTCTCTTGTGAAATTTGTATACATATCTCAAAATGAAAATAAGGTAATAAAACATTTCCTCCAGTAGAATTATGACTATGCATCCATGAATTTTTTTCTTTTCTTTCTCTAATCCTAAACCCAGTTTCCAAAAGACATTAGAGATTATTTTTAGGGAGCAAGTTAGGGTATATACTGCAATATCTTTACCACTCTGATTTATGAGTTAAGTATTGTTTTGTGAAACATTTGTTAATCTAGAGTTTGGATACCATTCAACCTTCCAATCTTCTCTCCTTTGCCTCTCCTTTTTCTCAAACTACCTTACAGAGATAAACATACTTGGTAGGTTTTGATTTTACAATCAGAATAATTAAAATAGCCTTATTTCAGTGGGTTTTCCATATCCTATTTTAGTTGAGAAGGGATCACATGTGGGTTGAAAAAATTAAAACTTATTTTGTGGAGAATTTTAGGGAAATCACTTTTAAGGAAAGGAGAAAAAGTAAATGTGAGTTGGTAATGAAATGAAGTTTTTTTTTTTTTCTGGATGTGCACTTTGGTATTTAGAAATCACCTTGAGTAGGAAAAAACAACAAGACAACGATAAGGAAGACACCTTCAATATATCATCTTGTGATAATAATCACTGAGCCAATGAGTATAAAGAAACTGAACAAATACAGTATTCTCAATTGAACACCATTTACTTTACTACAAAGTATGCTATTACTGTTTATGGGAGGCATAAAAAAATCTCTTTAAATGATATCTTCATAAATTTTATGCATGCATGAAGTTTCATGCATTTTTAACTAAGAACCTATAAATATATGACTGGGCACAGGTGCCATAAGCCAAACAATGTCTGTGCAATGAGTTACTGTAAAGAAAAGATATTAGGTGCATCTCATGTTTTGTATTTGTTTCCACAAATTTGAAGCCCTTCAATGACTTCCCATTGCTCTTAGAATAAAAATCCAAAATCTTGAATATACACAAAAGAGCCTGCACAGCTTAATCCCTGTCTCCGTATATCTCCAGTCATTGTGTTGTTTTTCTCCTCAGTCTCTTCCTGGTTCCCACCATGCCCAGTTTTCCAGCTCCTCAAATTCACCAGTTTCCACCTCAGGGCCTTTACATATATGTCACAGATATGCTTTCCTTTATCGGTAATGCCTTCTCCTTCACATTCCCTCCATCATGCACCCTTCTATTCTCTCCTAATGTATTCTTCAATTTCAGCCAAAGATGGTAGATTCAGTAAGATCGTCTGTGAATTCTACCTCAAATTTAAATTCGGTCTTCCCAGAAATATACTTTTAGCCTTCTGCATTTCATATGATAGCACATAATTATATATTTATGTGTAACATTATGTGCTTAAAGTATTATTGACTACCAGGGGGTAAATCCCTTGAGGGTAAGAATCCCATCTCTCTTGCTCATCATCTTTTTTTTTAATTTAGTGAGTAACCTAATACCTAGCACCAAAAAAGGAGTCTATACTTGCACTAACTAAGCAACAATTTAACCACACTTGAACTATTTAAGTGATAACTTAGGAACATCTTGAAACTCCGAAATTAGTGAAGGTCTAGATAGCAAGGGGAGCAGTGGGATCTCTAGATGTGGTAAAACTAAAGATGTTTGGCCACAAACAATGATCAGCTTGGAGAAGGAAGGCTCTCAATGTGTGCATGAGATGCCTGCCATCTGAATTGTCATCTGTCAGGTTCCATCGCTGGCAAAGACAGCTCTGTCCAAATATTGCCCTTAGTGGAACGCAGGCTGAAATGTCTGAGAATGCTCCCAAGGAAGAAAATGTAGAGTTTCTTACCCTAAAGGTCAGGGAAATAGACATTAATAGTTACAAAACTGAGTATTAAGTCCAAACGTCCAATGGCTCTTCTTTAATAGAAGAAGAAGGAGAAGGAGAAGAAGAAGAAAGAGGAAGAGGAGGGGAAGGAGGGGAGAGGAGAAGAAAAAAGAAAAACAGGGTCAGGCCCTTTCCTGGAACAAAGAGACTGAACCAACTTCTACGCTTCCTCTGTTCTTTGTACATGCTGCTACAGCTTCATACATTGCTCTACACTGTAATTTATGTGTTTACATATCTTTTCTCTACTATGCTCCAAGTTCCTTTGAGGAATTTTGTGTATATATATATATATATATATATATGTATGTATCAATGAATTCATTAATTTATATAAAAGTTTTACAAACTTAAAAAGATTCTGATATTTAGGAAAGGGTATATTTTACTGCTTAAGCCAGTGTACCCCTCCTCCCTCCACATGTATAACTGAAACTAAGTTATCAAAAAATAGTACTATACTTACTTTGTGTTAGACACGCTGATATTTTCTAATCCATTTTATTATATTTTGATGTTTGAAATACATTATTCATTATAGATCAACTCATTTGGTTTCATTACCTGGCACGCAAACTGTGACCATAGTTTGGGAAACTGCATTAGGTCATGAGCCATGTCTACTTCTCCTCAATGATTAAAAACTGACTGGCACTCACTAAATTTGATGAAAAACTTAACGACTGTAACTTTAGCACTTGGAAACAGTGTATGGCGTTTCATACCTGGATGTTGAATGAATGTGCAGAGAAGGCTTTGAAAAGAGGCCCTGGATACTTCTATATTTTGAGTTTCCTGGTGTAATATAAATAAATAAATGTCAAATAAAGTCATAAAATTTTAGAAAATTGAAATGTTTACATTGAATCCGTGAACATTTAACACTAAATTAAAAATGAAATAAAATGATGTAATTGATGTCATTAGAAGATTTATAAGATCATTAATTCAACTACAGATATTATGGTCTACTATTAAGACACAATACGAGTTTAAAGTTGCTTGATGAACTCCTAAATATAATATTTTTGGCAAAAATGTCCAAGTTCAACTGTGAGATCCTTCAAGAATCCGAGGCACCCTTTACATGGTTGGGGTTTTTTATTATCTAAAAGCATAATTCAATGTTTTTGACCTCTAAGTTTAGGAAGCATCTTCTTAACTTAGGAATAGTTTGGAAAATGTTTATGTTAAAACGCAAATATAAATTGAAAGTACTGTCACATCAAGTAGTGAAAAGTGATACAAATCAGTTGAGATAATTAAAGAAAATATTTTAAAAAGGAAATAAGCTGTCCTTTGTTCAAAAAGACAATCCTAGCTAGGATACAGCGACTATTCCTGTAAGGCAACATCAGAGTCCCAGAGATCATGAAGGATCTGGGGGTGATATTGATCTTTGGAAAAATTAAGAAAACTTTAGATCCAAATATATCTGCACACACACTCCTTCCTTCAATATTGCTTGCCAGTTCCTTCATTCATCATATTGCTTCTTAACCAGTCTGCCTGTCTATAGCTTAGCTCTTTCTACACTACTATCAGAATGAGCTCTTATAAATCCAAATCTGATTACTGTTGACCCTTGAAGAATGAGGGGGCGAGGGGACCAACCCCTGCCCAGTCAAAAACCCACGCAGTTCAAACCTGTGTTGTTCCAGGGTCAGCTGTACCGTTCCATTCTCCAGCTCAAAAAGCTTTAATGACTCCCCATAGCTCTGAGGGAAAATAAATCAAAACCACAGGCTGACACATAAACCCCTGCTAGGTTGGGCATCTGCTGACCACCTCTCCTTCTTCTTTCCCCATTTCCCCAAAAGCATTATAAGCATCATCCACAAAACTGGACTTTCGCTTCCTTGAATGTACTTTTTTTTTCTTTTAATAAATTCATTTATTTATTTATTGGCTGCATTGGGTCTTCATTGCTGCACGCGGGCTTTCTCTAGTTGCGGCAAGTGGGGGCTCCTCTTCGCTGGGGTGCATGGGCTTCTCATTTGCAGTGGCTTCTCTTGCTGCAGACCACAGGCTCTAGGCACGTGGGCTTCAGTAGTTGTGGCTCACGGGCCGTAGAGCACAGGCTCTGTAGTTGTGGCACACGGACTTAGCTGCTCCACGGCATATGGGATCTTCCCAGCCAAGGGCTTGAACCCATGTCCCCTGCATTGGCAGGTGGATTCTTAACCACTGCGCCACCTAGAAAGCCTTATTTTTTATCTTTAAAATTTTTATTTTCTGTTGGAGTAGAGTTGATGAGTTGATTAACAATGTGTTAATTTCAGGTGTGCAGCAAAGTGATTCAGTTATACATATACATGTATCTATTTTTCAAATTCTTTACCCATTTAGGTTATTATAGATTGTTGAGCAGCATTTCCTGTGCTATACAACAGGTCCTTGTTGGTTATCTGTTTTAAATATAGCAGTGTGTTATTTAGGGCCTCTTTGCACTGGATACTTCCTTTCCCTGGCAAATTCTCCTTGTCTTTGACTGCATTTTCAGCTGTTATTCACCCTTTAAAACTTCATTTACTTGGAAGCTTCTCTGTGAAATCTCCCTTGACCCCCGCCCCTGGCCCCTGCAGCCATTGGACTCTCACAGCCAGACAGAGGCTGATAGAATGGTAGCAACTGCATCGATGTTAAAGGGAAGTTGTTGCTATTTGATTCCAACTCGATTACCATTATCACCACGGAAACGTGAGCAAATTACTTGGTTTCCATGAATTTCAAATTTCTCTGTACAGTGGGAAGTATAATGGTACAGAGTTTTAAAGTTTATGGGGATGACATATGTACAATGTAAATAGGTTCTTTGTCATTTTCAGAAATCTTGTATTTGATTGAGAGGAGGTAGTCATCTTTAAATCTTAATTTCCTTTGAAGAGATAGTTTATCGTTTGCATCCTCATCCTCATCCTGTCCTTTCCTGCGTGATAATGGTGATGCTAACAATACAGCAACAAATCTTCAAGCATCACTAAGTGCCAGACAATATTCTAAGTGGTTTATGAACAGTACCTCATACAAACCTATCAGTAGGTTCTATTATTATTTCCATTGATAAAGAGGAAACTGAGTCACAGAGATGTTAAGCCCTTGTCCAAAGTCACACATTTTATATGTGTGAGTGCGAGGTTTGGCCCTAAGCAGTCTGGCTGTCAAGTTGGTGCTCCTAATTCACTAATCTGCTCTATGCCTTTGCTGTCAGTGTTATTAGACTCCAATTTCACTCCTCTAAGGCTTGGTTTCCTTATCTGTGAAATGGGGGAAATAAAATTTTTTGAGGTAATGGAGAGGATCAAAACAAGTAATGAATGATGAGCATATTAGTGCTAAGTTCATGGTAGGAAATCAGTGGTAAACTTATGTTAGTTCCCTTGTATTTAAGTGCCTCTTTCTGATCGGCTATAGGTAATGTAAAGTATATATGTATGTTATTTCCAACCAACTTTATATCTAACTCAGATTCCTCAAAACATACTAATAGTTTAAGGTGAGGGTACTTGTACATTTCCAGATTTACTTACAATCATGCCACCTCCTTGTCTTTCATATCCTCTAAACACTCATCACACTTTCTAGAAAATGCCATGCAATATCTTTCCTGTACCTTCATTCTGGATATTATCTTTTGTTTTGAATTCTCTGTGTTCTCTTCAATGACCTAACAATTGCTCAGCCTCTAAGGCCTGGAGGAGGTGGGGGGTGGTGGTGAGGGGATGATTCAGGTGGTAATGTAAGCGATGGGGAGTGACTGGGGAGCAGTAGATGAAGCTTTGCTCGCTGGCCCGACGCTCACCTCCTGCTGTGCAGCCCGGTTCCTAATAGGCTATGGACTGGTACTGGTCCATGGCCCAGGGGTTGGGGACTCCTATTCCTCAGCACTTTACCATTAAGAAAGACAGATCCTGGCTAATTCCCTTGTGAAATTAAGTGAGAATGACAAATGCTGGCTTTAGAATTAAAATTTATCACCAAAGCTGTGTTGTATTTACAATCTTATAATTTCCCTAAGACTCCATATTTTTTTCCTGAAATCATCAGATCTTCCATTAAAACCAATTTTAAACTGCAAATGGACTCTCTTTCATCTCAATCAACATCCAAAAGCCTTGTATATCTTATCCCTCCACCTCAAAAGAGTATTATCTGTTTGTCAAGATAGAGTGATTTTAAAATATACTGTTACATTACACACCAATAAATGATTTAGGAAGAAAAGTAGAAGTTTCTTGAGAGAGAAGACATCTGATTTGATTTTATAAAATGATAAAAAGAAATTCACATTAAAAATGACATTTAAAGCCATCTCAAAAAGTTTTCTCTTTTAAGCAATTTTATTTGGGGAAGAGAAATCCTGACATTAAGGGAATGTATTAAAATATTGTTTACTGTGGAGCAGGAAGTCTGCAGTCTGCTTAAACCTGGGCTTTAGCTGCTTGCAGTGAGGTCTGGTTGCTGCATTGTAATGATGATTTGTCTTCATTTATGCACCTACCATTGTCTTTGAAGTCAGGTAATAGCTGCAAATCAAATGGCATATTCTCATTCCCTGTCACACAACCTGCTCCTTATGCATTAGGATAAACAGATGTGGCTTCACCAGAGCTGTTGTCCGCAATATACTACTTTCAGTGATCATAAATCTTTCCATTAATGATATTAAGGAACAGAATTGGTCTTTTGCACTTTCCTCTCCCTCCGCTCTGTTCTAAGATGATGCTTTGTTAAACAAATACTTAAATAGTGCAAGGTATTATATGGTGTGAAATAAGCTTGATCCATTAGTATGTTGTGAGGTTGGGGCTGAGAAAAGAAAAAAGGAAATAATGTGATCGGTACAGGAAGGGAAAAAACGCTTTGTGAGACATAAGCAAGCTAACAAAAGGCAGAATGGCTTAGCTTTATTTATAAAAGCCTTTACATGTTCCTATATTTATTAAAAAGTAACCCTCTTGAACTCAGTCTGAATGGTATTAAAATGCTGACAGACGAGAAGGAAGAGTCTGCCAAAACATTTTTCCATCAGTGGTGATGTGTTCCATTTATTTTAGCCTAGATTAAAAAGAATAAGGGAATTGGAGAACTTGCGGCTTGTCATTTCAATAGCAAATAAACACCTACCTAATAATACCTCTGAGAATGTTGTTGGAAATTTATTTTTCATAAGCTCTTATGCCATGAGGGGGTAAAGTGTTGGTTTACCTTGATAAATGGAATTTAAACCTCTTAATATCTCTTCTATGAAATAAAACAAGAGAAAAAATGTTTCTTAAGGTTTGGTCCCATATAAAAAATAATGAAAACATGGGTAAGAATTTTGACTTATCTCAAACCACTTTCATGATTTTCAAAGCAAACGTTCAGGATTGGTTTTGTAATTTTCCTCCCCTTCCCTCCCTGTTTCTTCTCCTCCTTCTTTTCTTTCCTCTTCTTTGTCAGTAGAAACTCACTTTTACAAAAGATTGAAAAAAGTGTATTTTAGGGCTTTAAAAGAGTCAAAATTAACCAAAGATTTTTAAAAGCATTGATCCCATCCTCTTACATGGTGTTGTGTTTCCTTTCAGTTGGAAGGCCTTCCTTGCCTTTGTCATTTCTAGTTCATGTTCATCATTCAAGTTCAGCCAAAGAATTCTCCAAAGGTTTGGGAACAGGAGTCTGCTGTGAGCACACAGAGCACCCTGGACTCACTCCCATCAGAGGGAAATTCTGATTTGCTGTTGGTCTTCCACTCAATGACAACCAGGGAGCTGAGGACAGAAGTGTGAGAAACATTTACAGTTAGGATGAGGAGGAATGTGGAAAAGAAGTAGAGTTGACAGAGAAGGACCAGGAATGCATCACAGGTCATGGGACCAGAGTGGTAAAGAGTTGAAAGAAGGAAGGAACTGCAGCAGCATCAAATGCTACAAGAGTTTGAAGAAGAACCGCTATTGAATGTGACAATCAGGAGACCACTGGTTCCTTGAGGAGAACAATTTCTCTCTGATGATGTGTGCAGAAAACACTGCAAAGTTTTAAAAGTAAGTGAAGGAAAGAGGAGTGAGGCCAGAGGACAAACTACTCTACTACAATATTTGGTGATGAAAGGAACACAGTGTGCTGGTTGGAGGGAGGCATTTATAAGAAATGACAACAACAGTGTCTCTAAGGAATGGACACAACATGCCATGAAAGATGGGGAAGGGAACAGTAAAAGGGACTACGGTATCTATCAAACGGGAAGGATAGCCAAGGAAAACAGGTAGAAGTGTTGGCTTTGGCAAAAAAGAAGGAAATTTGATTCTCAGATTTGTAAGTTGACAGAAGGTAGGCTTATAGCAGAGATACTTTGAGTGGCAGAGGAAGGCCAACGCTCTCATACAGCTCTATCTGTAACCGATGGCCATGAAGGTTTAAGGTGAGGATGGAAAACGCTTGGAAGAGTTTTTTGGGGGGGGATTCTGAGAGACAGGTAGTAGGCAATTGACAGATAACACAAATTGACTAGCCAAGGTTAGAAAGCAAGTATTTGCAATCTATTCAATTAGCAGAATTTCTGTAAATTTTAGCAACACCAGGTAACTTAGGAGAGAGTATTGAATGTAGAAAATGGGGACATCCCGGAGCTGGCCCTTAGCACGAATTGTGGGATTTTGAACTGCAGTGGATGTATTCTTCAAAAAGCTTCTCATTTGTATAATCTAGAGGCAGGGTGAGGTACTGTACTGCTCATGGCCTGAAATAGCCTGAGGTTTTGAGTCTCACACTCTCGTGTGTCATTCCAGGTATGAATCTAACTTGCTGTGCTTGATAAACATTTCCCTGGCCCCATCGTAGATTTGCTAATTCAGTGAGAATGAGGTGCAGCCTGATTTCTGCATTGTAATGAGCACCCCGGGTGATTCTGACACAGGTGCTCTGAATCATGTCTTGAGAAACATGGCTCTAATCATACATTGAGAAATGCTGGCTGAGTCTCCTATGCAGTAGGTCAAGGGGCTACAGGTCACAGTGACAATAAACAAGTTGGTGGTAATTAGAGAGTGGCTAAGTTAAAAGAAAGGAGATTTAAAAGGCAGCTTAATTTTAAAGGGTGAGCATTGGAAATGGGACTCTTTTTAAAAGCTTATTATATTTTAGGAGAGGAAGCCTTTCTTCTGCCCATTCTTTTGTCTTGCTTGCTACAACCCAAGAGGGACCTATTTTGAAGAATTTCAGGACAGGAAATTAGCCACATTTAGTAGTGGTTGGAGCTATATTGCATTAAACATTCTAACATATGGGTATAGCATTATTCTGCTTTCTCCTACTACATGGCTGACAAAGTAAGTGAGAGACTCGGGGCCTATTAAAAGGTTTACCAAAGAGGCCTGCATATGGAAAGAGGTACTACCCAGTTAAAAACAAAGTTGTATCCATAGTCATATTTTCCATTTCTCATTACTCTTTTGTGTGTTGTTCTTCCTCTAGAAAACTGCATTAAAAAGGAAAATTATGAATTTGAGCTTCTCTTGATCCTTAAACAAAATTCCATTTATTAAAATCCCAAACTACACCAGGCACTTCTATCAGAGGTCAAAGACGTGTAATAAAAACATAAGATTGCCTTCTTCTCATCATCATGTTTTTATCATTTTCTCTGAAAATAGTGCATTAGAAAACATAAATGAGAGAAAAAAGATATAAAACAATAAACAAGATGTCTTTTAGGTAATTCCCCCTCAGTAAATGTTCCTGTGATAAGGCAACTTCGTGGGAACTCGTTTTAGCATTTCTCATATCCATTCCAGTAAAGAGATGCCAGAATGGCTTGTAAAACCACTGAGTGTGGATAAAACGTTGCTTGTTGACTTGGGGCGCCATGACATAAAGTCATTCAAAGACAGGATGACAGAAGCTCCGTCATCCTTAACAGGTGGCTTCTCAGTTGTTTTGTGCATTGACACTTTACAAACAGGAGTGGAGAAGCAAGAGATTGGAAGGTCATATGGGAGAATTTACCAGCCAAGACTGGAAGTGGTAAAAATCACTTCCGTCCATATCCACATTCCATTAACCAGAACTCAGGGATGTGGCTACATCTTACTTAGGTAGGCTAGGAAATATTGTGTCCAGGAGAAAAAGGAAAAAAAAAGATGTTGAATATGTTGAATATGTAACAGTCTCTGCAAGGTAATTACCTCAAAAGCACCTGTTCAAATACTTCCAACAGGACCTTTGGGTGACTCAAAGTCGATGTTAGTTCAGCATAGCTCTGGGGGAGTCAAGAGGCCAGCAGAGAGGAGGAGAGTATCCGGTGGGGCAACTCCATGTGGGACCCAAGCAGGTGGTTTCTATGGCAGGAGCAGGGTTGGGCCTTGATACCCCTCTGAGCCTGAAGGTGGTGATTCAGTCTTCCTTCTATTTCTCACACTCTCTGTAAGATACGGAAAGCTCCTACATACAAACCTTCAAGTTGTGAAATTTCAAAGATGTGACATGCGTTCCATCAACGTCAGGCGGGAGTGAAACTGCAGCTCGCCCTCTATCTCCAATTGCTGACCATTCTTCAGCTCTACCATCTCCCACCACCTCTCTCTCCTGCAGTTGGTAACTCTTCTTGCCTGTTCACTTGATGCCAGTCCCTGGATGCCAGCTGTTGTACTATTGTACTTTTCAAGGTACTGTACTGTAAGATTAAAAATGTTTTCTTTTTTGTTTGTTTTTTTATGTATTATTTGTGTGGAAAGTATTATAAACCTGTTATAATACAGTCCTATATAGACAATTGTGTTAGTTGGGTATCTAGGCTAACTTTGTTGGATTTACAAACAAATTGGACATATGAATGCTCTCTTGGAATGGGAACTTGTTCATATGTAGGGACTTACTGTACCTGTAGATTCCTCTCTCACAAATTCCATTATCTGAGAAGGTTTTATTGTCTTTATATCATCACCCGCTTTTCTGGGAATTCTCCTCAAATTCTTGCTGTTGTTGCAGAAGCATGGAGAATCTCCAAGGTCAGGGCTTTTCTTCCAGCAGTGGTTCTGTTTGGCCTGCCACATGGTGTCTTGTACTCTTACCTCTTCATTGTCTTCATCCACCTTCAAGAAAATAGCTACCTCTGAAATGCATGCTTTCAGACTATCTTATATTCTACCCAATGTCCTTGTGGTCCCCATACCCCTAGTTTATCAGAGGTTTTATTAGTTAGCTCACTCTCTGTGACCTCTTTATTAGTGATCATTCTTGGTGCCTACAAATTCCATATCAATAATGCATCCATCACCCTGAACTCTCATTTTCTTAACCTCCTCACTTTTATTGATATTTCCCCCACTCCTTTCAACGATTCACATCTATATTCATAACCTTGATGTTGTCATTAATGAATATTCTTTATTTCAAACATCTCATTGTCTCACCATCACCTTTTGTCTTTTCAGCTCACTTTCTCTAATCTCGCTTCTTCAACTATTCTTCAACGCTTTTGCTGTTTCCTCAATAGATCCTATTACTTTTTCACTGTCCATTACCCCCCTCATCTTATTTTCCAGCTTATTTACTTTACATCACATGATGCATCACTGTAGTAGTTCCTTTTCATTCATTCCAGCTTCTCTGCATCTCTTCCCCTCTGTTATTCTTGCTAGGGAAAACAATACCTTGATTAAACAGAATTGTGTGTTGACATCATACCTGCACTCAACAGAATTATGTGTTGACATCATACCGGCACTCAAATAATTACTGGAGAAAGTCTCACAACGATGCAGATCGTTTCATGTAATTTCAATGTGTAAGGGAACATTCGACATTGTCAGGCAATCCACTACATTTCTTAACGAATTCATGTTTATTCTCCAAGGTAACTATTTTATATTTCTCCCTTCTCAAACTACAAAACACCTACTCAACACTTCTTAAATTCAACTAACACACTCTCTACCAGTTCTAAAGAAAAATCATACAAATAGAGGATAATTAAGTTACTACTCCTTTAGCAAACCTAACTTCTTACCTGCATCCTATTATAATGTTATTCTATGTCTAATGCAAAGATGCTTTTCACTTGCAAGAAACAAAAGATTTGCCTTAAAGTGGCTTAAACCATAAGAAAATGTATTACTTCTCATAATTGGAATCAAGAGGTTGATGAGCATATCATTCAGTATTCAATTGAAAATTAAAAGGAAAAAAACAACAACAGTCGGGCTAATATATAAAGAAAGGGATTTAATACAAAGGGATTCAATACAAAGTGTTAGAACAAATATTGAAACGCCTGGTAAATTAAGCTGTAGGCTGAGTTTCCAAAAATGTCTCTCTGACCACACTACTAGTTTTCTGGGGATGCTACTAACACCGCTACCGTCCTGAAGTTGCAATTGAGGATACTTCTCTCTCAAACAGAAACTCCAGAACAATGCCACCTCTACTGTTAACCGTGAGTGCTAGTTCCCAAGAGCTTTTGTAACAAGGTATCGCAAACTGGGTGGCTTAAAACAATAGAAATGTATTCTCTTACAGTTCAGCAGGCCAAAATTCTGAAATCAAAGTGTCAGCAGGATTGGTTCCTTTCAGAGGCCCTAAGGGAGAAAACATCCCAAGCCTCTCTCCTACTTTCTAGTGGTGTCCAGCAAGTCTTGATGTTCCTTGACTTTCAGACACATCATTCCAAATCTCTGCTTCCATTTTCTTTGGGTCTCTGTGTGTTCTTTTCTCTTTCGTATTGACATTCTACTATCTCAGCATAATCCAGTATGATTTCCACTCTATCCTCAACTTAATTACATCTGCAAAGACCCTATTTCCAAACAAGGTCATGTTCTGAAGTTCTGGATGGACATGAATTTGGGGAGAAAACTATTCAACATATCATACCATAACAGAAAAATAAATGATCTATTTCTTATTTCTGAACACCCATGAATTTAGAGACCCAATATTTGGCCTTCTGTTACTGTTGTCACAGAATCTAAAAGTTCATTAAAGTCACAAATTCATGACACCAGTTGGTGGTTTTCAATAACAACTATTAATCATTGCTCAAGAGTCTATGGATCAACTAGGCAGGCCTACTGATAGTGACTGGTCTTGGTTAGACTCTCATGTCTGGTAGTTGTCTAGTGGGTCTGCTGGGAGTTGGTTTGTATGGGATGGCTTCTGTTGGGGTGAGTAACTCTCACCATCAGTCTTATATGTTCCATTAGGCCATCCTAGATATAGTCTCAAAGTGATCACAAAGTTCCAGGAGACAGGGCAGAAGCAAGTAACACCTCCTGAGTTCTAGGTTTAGAACTGGCCCTTAACCTTTCTGTGGCATTGGCCAGAGAAAGTCAAAAGTTCAGTCCAGATTCAAGGGACGGGAGAATTGACTCCAAATTTGATGGGAGAAACTGAAAAGACACATTGCAAAAAAGACACATTGTATATATATCATACACATGTGTAGATATACATATATAGAATACATATATAAATTATACATATCTGCATGTGTGCATATACAGAAACATACCTTAAAGCTTCTAGAGTTGGAGTTGAGTCAAACTTTAATATCTGCCATAGGCAAGATTCAAGATAGCAGATCATGTGGCTCAACAATTCTTCTCAGTCATCAGAATATTGACTTTATTCTGTACCAGGTAGTAAAATTACACAAACAGTTGAGACATACTATATATATGACAACGCTGACTGAAAGAAACGTGCACCTCTAATCTTGTGGCTTGCAGTTGCAATTAGAGGAATATTTTCCTCAAGGAATATGAGTCATTTTTTCTGAAACCACCTTCATCATATTTACCAAGCTCAATCACACAAAAATCCAATGGTTAATTCCCACCCACTTCTTTCTTACTGAAATATTCCCCTCTTGACCTTTTTGAGAGATTTAAATAAGTAAATAAGCACAAAAATTTTAGAATATTGTCTGACACATAGTAAGTACTATGTACTCCTAATAATGGTAGTAATAATAATAATAATAATTATTATTGTTGTCTAGTCATTTGGCTTCAATAGTTCTGCTATTAATGTTTGTTTTGAAAATGCAAACTTGCTCAATGTAATTTATATATTAGGAAACAATCTGAACACAATTGCTTGTATATAATTTCATTGGGGGAAACACTAGGTAAATGCAGAAAACTGCACTTAGTTGAACTGAGCTGCACAGGACTGCACAAAATGCACACAATGAAAGAATGAGACACACCTATCTATATCTGGTGTTGCAACCTTCTTTTCAGTTTCTGTAATCTTTCTTGCAGCACTTTGCAACAGCCTACAAGCTGTAACCCTTCCTATGGCCACCATGGCTTCATGACTCCATTTCCAGCTCTTAATTTTCTCTTCCTTCTTCTTGTCCTATTTTTTGTTTTCCTCTCTATTCTCTGCTCTTTTTCTCTGTTTCATTTTTATTTCATTATTTTCCTATATTTATTTTGTTTTCTTCCTCTTGCTCACAGTAAACAAGTTCCATAAGCAAACTTCAGATCTTTCTCATGGTAAAGTGCCATATTTATTGTAGTAGTTATGTATCTCTTAGCCAATTAACTTGTGTAAAAGTGTGCTACTGTTTTTATTAGGTACCTATGGATTTTCAAAATTATTATTATATCACTCATGTTGTTTTTGAATTCTGTTTTTGCACTCTCATCAGCTCTGTAATGAAATTGGTTTTCATTACACAATTTAGTATGACTGTAGCGCAGGGATTTTTAAGAATGTGCATGTGGCATCATGGAAATGACTGTATCACCTTTAGGCTGAATGAATTTGGACATCAACATACCCATCAGTTTTAAACTCTTTAATGTCCAACGATGTACTCAACCTATTCACTTGAATCTCATCAAAAGATAAATCTTTATTTTTCCACTAAATCTGATGGTCCCACATTTTCCCATAGCTGCCAATAGCACCAGCCTTAACCTAGTTATTCAAGCAAAAATCCAAAAGTTTTCTTTAATTTCTCACTTTTCTTCACGTTTACATCAAATCCTTTAGAAAGTCCAGTGGCCATACCTTTAAAATATATCTGTAATCCAACTCGTTGTTACATTTTTACTTCTACAACCACTCATAACCACCATCATCTCCTACTCAGACAGCTGAAAAAGGTATCGGTTTTAATGTTTCCATCACTGTCATCATCACCTCTGCGTCCCACCCCATCCATCTGTTTTGCACACATTAATGAGAGTAGTATTTTAGAGTTGGATTGTTTTATGGATTTTAATTCATGTCAAAATCCAGTCTCCTTAGTCTACACGTCGTAACAATCTGACTACCTCTCTAACATCATTTCCTAATTCTTTTCTTTCTTAATTATGATCCTGGAGCACAGGCCTTATGGCTTTTCTGTACACGTGCAAAGAATTTCGTATGGCAGGAGAGGAAAAGGAGTTAAGGCAGGGTTTGTCCCTGCTAATAAAGCATCAACTACTCAAAAAAAAGAGAAGACTACTCTTTCTTTTTTTTTTGAATGTGTTGGTCTTTGTTGCTGTGTGTGGGCTTTTCTCTAGTTGTGGCTAAGGGGGGCTACTCTTCATTGCAGTGCATGGGCTCCTCAGTGTGGTGGCTTCTTTTAGCGTGGAGCACGGGCCCTAGAGTGTATGGGCTTCAGTAGTTGCAGAGAATGGTCTCAGTAGTTGTGGCACTTGGGCTTAGTTTTCCATGGCATGTGGGATCTTCCTGGCCAGGGGCCAAACCCATGCCTGCTGCATTGGCAGGCAGATTCTTAACCACTGCACCACCAGGGAACTCCAACTACTCATTCTTGTAAGTGAGGTTCAGTTTGTCTATATCTTGGTAGAAACTTTATGTGCCATTGGCCTTTTCTGTGTTTGTTGGAAACAACATTTATATTCTGTTAGGAACAGTACGATTAGATTAGCAGCAGGGTCTACTTTTCTTTCCTCAGTCCTTTAGAAAGGCCCTCCAAGACTAGAATGTCTAATCAGACCCTCGGTCACTCTCGATTCCCTTTACTCTGCTTATTTTTTCATAACACTAAGCAAAGTAGTATTGTTTATTGTGTCATTTTACTTGTTTCTGTCTCTTCCAATGAAATATAGACCCCAGGATAGCAACAACTTTCTGCTTGTTTATGGTTTTATTCCACCATCAAGAATAGTGCCTGGCATCTAGGAGGCACTTAATAAATATTCAGTGAAGCAACGAACATATGACAGCCTCCCTTGTGTAACCAGGACCGGTATTAAATCATATGACCCCCTTCCTTTAAAGTTTCTTGACATTTAAAGATTCTCCTTCTCCAAGACTTGAAGTAGGTCAGAAGGGTGAGCATGAGCTGCTTCTCAGTTTCTATACGTGGATCTTTAATTCCTCCTTCTTCATGTGTAGGGCTTTATTTGATTCCTCCACAGTTGGAGCTGCAGGAAGAAGAAAAACAAAGATCTTTACTAGTCCCATTGTAATCTTACCTTAATGCATCCCTTATGAGGTAGATTTCAAAGGCTCATTCATTCTCATTTGAGTTGTTTGGAAACCACCACAGAACTCTCTCATAAAAAGTTCCACTGATGTAGATGTATCCAGTTGCTGGACACCCAAGGCTCTCCTCTAAGCCCCATGGCTTCTAGAGTATTTCTCTGTTGTGATCACTTCATGCCCTGGGTCTTTCTCTTGTCCTTGGGGGCATGAGCCAGCCAAAGTCTTTAGTTTTCAGAGTTCTCTAAGTAGTGAAAATCAGAACTCCAGCCCTGTGTTCCTCTCGCTCCATGGGGACCATGTAAAGCTCTCCAAATGATTTCTCTTCACTCCCCACCTCTTGAATTGAAATGAGTGGGAACTATCTTCCTCTCAATCCCTAAGGCAGAAGGGCTTGGGTAAAACAGTACAAGGAACAAGCGTTTCCAAAAAAATCCTCACCTTTGGCCTTTTCAAACTCCAAAGAATGTTTTCCTTCTTTCAAATAGCCTCAGGGTAAAGGGTAAGTGCAGGCTGAAGGAGTTAGAGGATCCTTTAGAAAGTCTGTAAGATAGATGAGAACCTCACCTGAGGATGTGGGACAAAGCATTGTTCTCTACATTTGAGTCCCCTGCAAAAATCTGAGCCAGCAGGGAAAAATTACTGCTCACATACTGTTATATTAACATTCAACGGTGCTATTATTATTGTTTTAAAGGGAACTTACTGATTCCAGGAATGGAAAAGTAGATGGAGAAATCTGACTTTAGTTACATTTGGTTCCAGGAGCTCAAATTATGCCAACAGTATCCCTCTCCCTCTCTCTTTCTCATTCACTGTTGTTTTCATTCTTTTCTGTTTCTTACTAGGTTCTGTTTCTTGATAAACTTTGCCTCCATGGTAATAAAAGATTCTTTCCATATGATGTAGAAAATGATTGACAATAAATTTACATTCATTTTATTCCATCTTTGTAATCATAAGAATTTTAGAAGAAAGCATACATACACACAAACACAAAATCTCTTTTCTGGTGTCTTATTTAAACCTCCAAAAGACTTTTGTGTCCTACTTGACTTAGGCATCCCTTCTGAAACAGTATCAGTCAATATTCTAGGAATACTAAGACTGGCCTAGAATGAGAAAAGCTCCAGTTTTTTCCAGGAAGAAGGGAAGCACCATGACTGGAAAATCGATTCACTGTGTAATGGTGTGGGGGAAATTTTCCAAGGAGTTTCAAAAAGAAGGAAATTGAAAAGGATTGTTGGCATCAAATTACAATAACTACCACATGTATATAACATGTTTTCATAATACTCTTGGTTCATACTTTTCTAATTATTTACTTCTCCCTGCCAAATGTATAATTGAAGGAAAATGATACTGTTGTCTTTTTGATGGTTAAACATTTAATATGCTAAATAAATAAGTGTAAAGTGAATGAATCAGCAAATGAATCATTTTGATTTTTCCATTAAGAGGAAAGATAATTCCAAAAATAACTACCACAACATTTTTTTTTTAACTGATGAAGGTTTTCTGTAACCTTACAGAAAAACTCGAGTGAACTTTTTGGCCAACCCAATGCAACCTATCTTACGTGCTCTTTGGAAGACTCACATTTCTTATAAAAAATGGGTTTAAGTACATTTTCTGAAGAGGCTAAAGGAGAATAAAAGAAACAAACAATATTAGTAATGTTAATAGAGTTTGGACAAGAAAAAATTGATAAATTATGATTTTTATTGTGTGAAGGCATGACTCTCGATTACCAAGGATTGCCATTTGCTTAATTTCCTATTAACTAGAAGAAACTAGGTTCCTATTAATTATTTCTTCCACTGCTTTTGTCAAAAAGATAATGTAAATCCCAGCAACTGCATTATAGTATACATATTACAGTATATTATAGACATATGTAAGGGCAGAAGCACTGAATAATCAGTACACTTAAGATTAGCAAAGTGCAAATAAAGTATTAAATGTCCTGCTGCTCCTTGTGTAACTATTTCTACTAAGACTCTCATATTGTTACACACATACATTTGCTGACTTTTTAGCCTAAGAAATATGCAACATACTAAGTATATTATAACCCAGAAGTGGATTTTTTCCCCCCAGGGAGAGTTCATTTAAATAATATTGTTGTCACCATAGGGGGCTCTTTTTTGTTTTTGTTTTTTTTTTAAACAGCATAGCCCTTGGTGTGGAAGCATTGGTGACCACGGTCCCTAAGGAGAGATAAAATGTGTTAGAGAAGAAATGAACACCTACAGAAATTATTTTGTTTTGACTAAAGAGGCACTTTGATATGTGAGAGGGAGGAATATGTGAGTGAAACAACGTAGACAGTGATTAAAACCGTGTTTCTTTGCCAGTGGGGTTTCTGTACACATTTTATCACTGTTTCTAGAGGTAAAACAAGAAGGTGTGTAACCTTTGCATCCCACTGCCACAGCATTAATCTCACCCAGAATGAAGACAGAAGGTCCCAGTGTGTGGTACCATAGAACAGATATATTTTAATAGACCAGAGCTTGATGCTATCACAAACACTGGCATTTGCCAAGTTTAACTTGAAACAAAATCTAATCTTACAAATAACTGAAATAGAACAAAATGCATAAAACACCTGTTTTCAAATTATTGTATTGTTTATAAATCAAATGAACCACTTCCTAACTCAGTCAACTTGTCCTTGGGAATTAATGGGCTCTGATACCAAGTTTGTATACTAAAACCCATTTAAGGCGGTTCTTACAGCCTTTAGCCGATGATGCTTCTCTAGAAAGGAGGGTTTATCTCCTAGAAATTTCCATGGTACCTGCTTGCTCAGAAATATTGCATGTGGTTTAGCAAGTGTATGAACACCTAGTCTAGCATATTTGATGACTTATCTGAGGGATGTATTAGTAAGTTATCATTTAGAACATAGCAAACACTGCAAACTGAGTGGAAGGAAGCAGATTTTTTTCTTAAAAAAAAGCAACTTTTGGGTTCCAAGTGCTTTGTTTATGAAGTCCCGCTTATTCACCCTTGATATCATTTGGATATTATTACTATAATCATATCCCCCTTTTTACAGAAGAGTAGGTAACAATTTAATGGAAAAAACTAAGTCGTATAAGAATCGAGATATTATCTAGAAATTCCACCAGATAAAATACCTATCAGATAAAATAAATACTCTAAAAGAGTCAGGATATCAAAAGCCCATCAAGATGCGTCCTTTCTCCACTTTGGCAGTCCCTACTGCCTCTTTAATTGCTGCACTGCTGACCACCTTGAAGTCCAACAATAGTCTATTGAAAGTAATTTAAATATTCAAGTTTAAAATTTAGTTTCTTTTCGGTGTTTAGTCTCAGCCAACATTTAAACTAAATGAATTCAAATTTAAACTTGATAGCAAGACTGTCTTCCCACTTAAAGTCTCTCCAACTTTTCTTCATTCTTTTCTTTCTTCTACTTCTCATGTTCTCAGGAGGGCTCTTGGTGTGGGGGAAAAATTGGTATAACTTCAAAGGTTTGAGAGGCAGGAGGCCAGTCTGCACTCTGTTGCCTGTTTCTTTCCTGTGTCTGTTGGGATGATTGAAGCTTTGCCATTGCGCATTAACCTCTATCCCCTGTGCACCTGCTTCTAATGCAATTCCTCTCTCATTGTGTTGGCTATAAATGTCTCTGCTTCCTAACTTGGCCTCTGGTTATAGGATTTACCTATTTTGGATTTTATCTACCCTAAATTCTCCTCTCCATGACCTATTTCATCCAGCCCTTCTGCAACCATCTGTGAGTCATCTGGGGGAATTTGAACCTCTTCCATACCATGTGCGGCCTATAGGCTAATTCCTACCCACTATCAGGCTAAAAATCTCACAACACCATTTCTACTCGTGATCCATATGTACTGTGTTATCATTAGGTGGAGGAAGGACCCCTGCAGACCTAGGCAATGCCCTGCCTGCTGGCCAGGAAACTAAACTAAAATTAAAAACCAACTTCATCAAATTCATTTCACAGGTTATGCCATATCACATAGCTCTATTCTTAGTCAATTTGTTGATGTGCCGTGGGGACATGAATACACACACATGTTAATATGTCCCCTAGTGTGTGAATATAAAGTACTTGCATGCAGAATGGTTTACATCATCTTTTCCTGGTTAGATACTATGTCTGATGGCTTAGATTTGGTACACCATTCAAAGTAAATTTTGAATGAAAATTCAATGAGGTGGTATCTATTGCTAGGCAGCTTGTTGTATCTCAAGTGTCATGGACAGATGTGCTGATGAGTCAGTTTAACTGCAGAATTCACACAAGAAGCTCTCCTGCTCTGGAATTCATCTGGCTCCCTGGGATTCTCTACTCATTCCTGCAGAGTTGTGGTCCTATGAGGTCAGCAAGGAAGCCTCGAGCAAGTCTCACCGTGGGTCTTTCTTCCTGTATTCTTCTCCACTTTTCAGTCCTTCTCTAATTCTCTCCTTATATTTAGAAACATATGTGTTCTCTTTCTTGTAAAATGGGAGAGTGTAGCTGTAGTGCATTCTGCACTTCAGGGCTTTTAGTAAAAACTCATTGCTCTCTCTTTCTAATTTCACCCTTCATCTCTTATCATCTCTTAGATGCAAACTGATCCATATCTCTTCAAATATTAAATCCTTGCAAATAAAAAAGTGCTGTAGTTTTAGGCTATTTTGCTTCCTGTGAGTTAAAAAAATTCACTCGGGGGAACTATATTTAATACCTCGTAATAATCTATAATGGAAAAGAATCTGAAAAAGAATATGGCTGAATCACTTTGCAGAAACTAACACAACATTAAGAGAAAAAAAGTCACTTAGAATTTAATTTAACTTATTTTTTCCAAGCAGTATCTGTTCTCTGTATAGAGTAATATATGATAATATATTAGATGGTAGTCACAGGACAGTAGACATAGAAAAAGAAAGCTCATGGTTTAAAATTTCCAAATGGTATTTCTTACATATGCAAAAGATCTTGTAAATATTTAGAAAATAGCTACTGCTCAGCAATTTTTTTAGCTACTATTATTTCTACTGTTTTGACCTCCCTTTGTTTCATCTCCATACTGAACAAACTCCTCAGTGACTGCCACCTGCCTGTCAGTTTCACCTGATTCTGTAATTTCTGCTCTTTGAGATTTAGACCTTCACTGATTACTGGGTGCAATATAGTTAGGTCTGTGTATTAATTGGTTTCCAGAATCTGGCAGTTTTCCTGTCTCTTTTGAACCATGCTTCTTAGGACTCCGTATAGTAGAGTGAAGTACCTTGTAAAGAAACACATCATTGTAAATATTAGATGTAAAAGAGAAAAGGAGAGTTAAAAATAGTTTCATGGTCTCCGATTCATAATTAATATGGACTCGTAATTAATTTTTATATTAATTCAGTTCTTCAATAAATATTTATTGAGTACCTACTGTGTGTTACACGGAATTCTAGTTTCTGGAATATAGTAGAGAAGGAGACAGAAAAAGTCTTTTCACTTATTCCTTTATTATAATAATGCAGACAGGTACCAAAAAGGTCAAAAAATCATAATTTCAGATAGTGACAAAGAGTATAAAAAATAGCCAAGATACTCAGCTTAGAGAATTACATGATATTTCTGAGAAAGTGGTTATTAGAAACATGTTGCCATTAAATTATAAATTCTAGGTAACGATAATGAAGATTATAGTGAGATTTAAATTCCCACTGATTTTAAATTATGATGATTTGAGGAATAATTATTTTAGGAGAATGTCTTTGTAATTTTTTTATACTTATAGTATTTTTTAGAGTGTGTTCATTCAGAAACCCAGCATGGGCACCATGAATTTCCTGTTCAAGAAAACAGTATTATGAGTTAACCTCAAATTAGAAAAAACTTTGGAAGATTATTCACCCATCAGTTTCCTTGGAGACTATTAGTGGAATCGGGCTCCCATAACAAAATACCATGGACTGGGTGGTTTCTTTATTTTCTCATGGAAATTTATTTTCTCACAGTTCTGGAAGTCCAAGATCAATGTGCCAGCAGAGTGGCTTCTGGTGAGATTTCTCTCCTTGTCTTGCAGATGGTGCCTTCTCAGTGTCCTTATTTGGCCTGGGTGCTTATGCAGAGAGAATGAGAGAGCAGCCTTTGGTGTCCCTTTTTCTGATAAGGCCACCAATCCTATTGCATTAAGATCCCACTCTTTTGCCATCATTTAATCTTAACTACCTGCTTAAAGACCCTATCTCCAAATACAGTCACACTGGGGGTTAAGGCTTCAACACAGAAATGGGGTCAGGGGAGACACAATTCAGTCCATAACAGAGACTATCTCATCTCATCAGTTAGAGGATTTGAAATCTCTTTAAGTCCAACATTGTGGTAGATCTTTTTTCCAACATATTTTTATGATCAATGAAATGAACAAACGGCATTCTATTCAAATTGTTATACTAATTTAAATGGATTTATTAAAATTCCTATGTAATTTTAAGATATATACTATCTTTTATTAAAAAACTCACATTATATTAGTTTCCTGTTCCCGCTGTTACAAATTACCTCAAACTTAGTGGCTTAAAACAACACAAATGTATTATCTTTCAGTTCTGGAGGTCAAAAATCCAAACTGGGTCTATGGGCTGAAATCAAGATTTTAGCCCATAGATCCACTGACAGAGCTATGTTCCTTCTGGATACTTTATGGAAGAATCTATTTCTTTACCTGGTACAGGTTTTAGAGGCTGCATCCTTTGGTGTGAGGCCCTTTCCTCAATACCAATACCTTAGTATTCCATCTCGCTCTTTCTCCCTCTCCTCTCTCTCTCTCTCTGACTTTTAACTTCCATTGTTACATCTCCTTCCCTGACTGATCCTTCTGCCTCTCTCTTTCTTTTATAAGGACATTTATAACCTAGATAATCTAGGGTAATTTCCCCACCTAAAGATCCTTAACTTTATCACATTTGCAAATTCTCTTTTTCTGTGTCAGGTAATGTATTCACAGGTTATGGGGATTAGGATGTGGACATCTTTAGGGAGCCGTTATTCTCTCTGCTACGTTGTTCATATCACTTCCTGTGAAATATTGTTACTTTAGGAAGTATGTAAACTTTTTACCATTAAAATTCCACAATTCCATAAACTTTTGCTAAATTACCGAATCTCCTAAAATATCTGACTTACCATGGGTATGTCATCTTGCAGAGTTTTAGCGGTAAAAACTGAGGTAACTTTGCCTTGTACATCAATTGAGATAAATGCTTCATCATTCATGACAACAAACTCAGATTTAAGACATGTGCTTTTACATGTTAGACTATGCAGATCCTAGATGCAGCAGATAACTGACACAACCTGCAATTCAACTTTGTAATATGGAGTTACATTTCTATTATATAAATGAGTTAGAGATGGCCTGTGTATTGGTCCCCAGGTTGTTTATTTCCTTATTGCAGGTTGAGGCCTTGTAGCACAAAAGCCTGACCAACAAACTCAACTTTTATACATCCAATTATTTGGGAAATAGCCCAAATGAGAAGAGTTTTAGCCATTTAGAACCTGTTTGCTTTACATTTCCCACAAAACCTCACCCAGTGGCTCTTATCCATTGGTAACTCAGGCATACCTCAGAAATATTGTGGGTTCAGTTTAGACCATCATAATGAAGTGAGTCACTCAAATTTTTTGGATTCCCAGAGCACCTGATTTACCCTATGCTGTAGTCTATTAAGTGTGCAACAGCATCATGTCTGAAAAAACAATGTACATGTCTTAACTAAAAAATACTTTACTACTAAAAGATTGCTAATCATCATCTAAGTCTTCAGCAAATTGTAGTAGGAACATCAAAGATCACTAATCACAGATCACCATAACAAATAATGATGACAAATTTTGAAATATTGCAAGAATGACCAAAATGTGACACAGAGACAGGAAGTGAGCAAAACTATTGGCAAAATTGCACCAATAGACTTAATGAAGCAGGGCTGGCACAGACCTTTAATGTGTAAAAAACCCAATATCTTCAAAGTGCAATGAAGCCAAGTGCAATAAAACAAAGCATGCCTGTATAGAGTCTTGTAGTTCTAAGGGTCCCAGCCACTGCAGCCCTTTGGCCCTGGCCCTACAGTCTTGTGGCCCAGAGAACCCTGGTGCCGCTAAGCCACATCGCCTTTATTAAGTAATCCCTCTCATCATCCCCTCTCCCTTGGGGGGGCCTTTGACCCCCTTTTCTTCTGGATGGTGGCTCCTTGCCTAAGCCTCTGGACAATGTCACTCTGTGAGGGACCCAATAAAATTCCATGTCTCACGTAGTCACATAATTTTCCTTGATCAGACTTATTAAAAATTAAACTGAGGCATATTACAAATTTTATGAGTTTATTTGAGCAGAAATGGGTTCTAATGGACAGTGCCAAACCAGAAGTGGTTGGGTGCAATCTACTGACAGAAACTGGGAAAAATTCTTATATAGAGAGGATTGTTTGTACTGGTTGTCCTTTGGTTTCAATTTCTCAACTTTGAGGCATTTACAGACTTAGTTTTTGTTTGCTTACTGAGGCCACTAAAGCCTTATAGCCATTTCAGTCTAATGACTTCCTTGTTTAATTAATTTAACAGCCCCCAAATCCCTCAAACACCACAATTTCCCATCTTTGCAACCAGAAGTTCTTGAATTTTAGATTCTTCAACACTGTATTTTATCCACAGTAAGTTATGTGGTAGGGAATTGGAACCATCTCCTTAAATAAATATTTACACCATTAAGAGCTGTTATTACCATGAAAGTATTTATAATATTGATATTTACCATTAAGTGAATTTTGCCAAAAGCTAGACATTTTATAGTGCAGGTTGCAAATTTTATAATTGAATTTTCTGGATAATAAAACAGGCAGGTGCTATTATTTCTATTTTACATATAACACAAATGAGATTTAAAAAGTTATTTAAATTTCCCTAAACAAGATAAAATATTAAACTAGGTGTGTCTGATAATAAAATCTGTTTAGCATTTTTTTCCTTCCGTTATCCCACGCTACTACTGTGCTGGTGTTTATTATTTTTATAATCATTTTTGGCTTTGTATTGTTTCACTAATCTAAGATAGATCTTGCCATTTTTAATTGTCTGTAATAGTATGCAATGTTTTCTCCTTCACTTATGATAGAAAAAAATAAAAAAACCCAAACTCCTTGAGAACATTGCACTGACCCTACAGAAAATAGCCATTAGTCTTGTTTTTATTCTCACATTCTACTTAATGTTGTCTCCACAAATAATTCCCTTTAAAATTAGCTTTCGGTTAATCAAATTCTCAGTGATTATAATCTATAAATTATGTACACATACGGAAAAAATGATACATCAATATGTTGCAAAGAATGAAGGTATACAGCTATCCTAATAGGATCTATATTACTGATATTTATACAAGGAATGCCCCAAAGAAATTTTCTTTCTTTAATATTTTCACTGATGTAACTAGGTCACTTACTTGCTAGCCTATGTTTAGTAATGAAATACGTCCTTTTGTAACTGATGCAAATGAAAACCGGTGGAGTCAACCAGAAACGTAGCAGCTTGCCCACTGGGAAGATCAGTAGAGAGGGAAATGCGTATGTACATGGTAGTCACTGCACTGGTCCTAGGCATTGGCCCTAGGAAAGGCTGATGGAATGTGGTTCTTGAAAAGTCCAGACAAAATTTAGTCAACATGCAGGGAAAATTTGGCCCTACGTGGTTGAATCACACTGAACTAAAAACCTAGTGAGGTTGAGAGAGACACCAGAGTGAAAATGCTGCCACATGGATCAGAATATTTTTGTCACCAAATGCCAATGGGGAAGGCCCACATAATCAGTAAGGAACAATATTTTGGATTTTCTATGAAAATTCAAGAACGTAGAAATAAGAAATACAAAAAACAGAAAACAAACACTTCTTAGAAAGTAGATTTTTATAGGAATTAAAAACTACTTTTTGAGTAAAAACTCAAAAATAAGGGGAATTGGTTGTGTTGAATGCTTAATGGCATCAGGTTAAGCTTGCTAGCCATAGCCATCGGATGATATGTACTGTCTTGTCAATAAGTGGGAAATGGTATTTACTGACTCCTGGGATTGACATTCAGCTCTGTCCTTGTGATAACCTGGACATTAGAATGAGAAATATTCAAGTTTCCATGGGGAATGCATCTACTAGATCCACTATCTTGGCCAATGCTTTGACTTAAGCATTGAACTTAGTGTCTCTGACTCTTTCTATGGTTTCCCTTTTTGATAAAATAAACCCTTCACTTATATATTAGCATTTTCAACAGAGTCCTACTATCCAGGGACTCTATTTCTCCCCTTGGCTTTATACCAAGATTTAATTCTCTAAGGGAAATATCATCTTCTTCATTTCCTAGCTTTAAGAGCAACTTGCCAGACCCCACTCTCTCCAATACTAACCAAACCAGTGCTTTAACCATTAAATAGTAACAAAGTGTTTCATGTAATTATTCGTCTACAGAGTGGTAGAGATGAAAATCTTCAACTCATTTATGTCACTTTTTTTTTAAGCTCTTTATTGGAATATAATTGCCCTACACTTTTTTTTTTATTATTATTTTTGGGGGGTACACCAAGTTCAATCATCCGTTTTGCCCTACACTTTTTACCAGTTCCTGAGTTACAACAAAGTGAACCAGCTGTATCTAAACATATATCCCCTCCCTCCCACGACTCCATCCCACCCTCCCCATCCCAGCCCTCCAAGCATCACCATTGTCGAGTTGATCTCCCTTTGCCATACAGCAACCTCCCACTAGCTATCCAACCCATATTTGGCAGTGTATCCATGTCTATGCCATTCTCTCACTTCATCCCAGCCTCACCCCACCCCCCACCCCCCAGCCCCGTGTCCTCAAGTCCATTCTCTACATCTGCATCTCCATTTCCGCTCTATCACTGGGTTCATCAGCACCACCCTTCTAGATTCCATATATATGAGTTAGCATATGGTATTTGTCTTTCTCTTCCTGGCTTACTTCACTCTGTATGACAGTCTCTAGGTCCATCCACCTCACTACATATAGCTCCATTACATTCCTTTTCATGGCTGAGCAATACTCCATTGCATATAAGTGCCACATCTTCTTTATCCATTCATCTGTTGATGGGCACCTAGGTTGCCCCCATGCCCTGGCCACCACAAATAGTGCTGCAATGAACATTATGGTACATGTTTCTTTTTGGATTATGGTTTTCTCTGGGTATATGTCCAGCAGTGGGATCACTGGGTCACATGGTAGTTCCATTCCAAGCCCTTTAAGGAACCTCCAAACTGCTTTCCATAGTGGCTGTACCAGCCCACATTCCCACCAACAGTGCAGGAGAGTTCCCCCTTCTCCACACCCTCTCCAGCATCCATTGTTTCCAGACTTTTGGATGATGGCTATTCTGACCCATGTGAGGTGATACCTCATCGTGGCTTTGACTTGCATTTCTCTAATGATTAGTGATATTGAGGATCATTTCATGTGTTTGTTCTCCAAAGAAGCTATCTGCATGTCTTCTTTGGAGAAATGTCTATTTAGGTCTTCTGCCCATTTGTGGATTGAGTTATTTGGTTTTTTGGTGTTAAGCTGCATGAGCTGCTTGTATATTTTGGAGATTAATCCTTTATCTGTTGCTTCATTGGCAAGTATTTTCTCCCATTCTGAGGGTTGCCTTTTAGTCTTGTTTATGGTTTCTTTCACTGTGCAAAAGCTTTTAAGTTTCATGAGGTCCCATTTGTTTATTCTTGATTTTATTTCCATGATTCTAGGAGGTGGGTCAGAAAGGATCTTGCTTTGATGGATGTCATAGAGTGTTCTGCCTATGTTTGCCTCTAGGAATTTTACAGTATCTGGCCTTACATGTAGGTCTTTAATCCATTTTGAGTTTATTTTTGTGTATGGTGTTAGGAAGTGTTCTAATTTCATTCTTTTACATGTTGCTGTCCAATTTTCCCAGCACCACTTATTGAAGAGGCTGTCTTTTTTCCATTGTATATTCTTGCCTCCTTTGTCAAAGATAAGGTGGCCATATGTGCTTGGGTTTACCTCTGGGTTCTCTATTCTGTTCCACTGATCTACCTGTCTATTTTTGTGCCAGTACCATACTGTCTTGATCACTGTGGCCTTGTAGTATAGTTTGAAGTCAGGAAGCCAAATTCCACTAACTCCATCTTTCCTTCTCAAGATTGCTTTGGTTATTCGGGGTCTTTTGCATTTCCGTACAAATCTTAAGATTTCTTGTTTTAGTTCTGTGAAAAATGCCATTGGTAATTTGATAGGGATTGCTTTGAATCTGTAAATTGCTTTGGGTAGGATAGTCATTTCCACAATATTGATTCTTCCAATCCAAGAACATGGTATGTTCCTCCATCTGTTTGTGTCATCTTTGATTTCTTTCATTAGTGTCTTATATTTTCTGCATACAGGTCTTTTGTCTCCTTTGGCAGGTTTATTCCTAGGTATTTGATTCCTTTTATTGCAATGGTAAATGGGAGAGTTTCCTTAATTTCTCTTTCTGCTTTTTCATTGTTAGTGTATAGGAATGCAAGAGATTTCTGTGCATTAATTTTATATCCTGCTACTTTAATAAATTCATTGATTGGTGCTAGCAGATTTCTGGTAGAATCTTCAGGGTTTGCTATGTATAGTATCATGTCATCTGCAAAGAGTGACAATTTTACCTGTTCTTTTCCAATTTGGATTCCTTTTATTTCTTTTTCTTCTCTGATTGCTGTGGCTAAAACTTCCAAAACTATGTTGAATAATAATGGTGAGAGTGGGCACCCTTGTCTTGTTCCTGTACTTATAGGGAATTCTTTCAGTTTTTCACCATTTAGAAGGATGTTGGCTGTTGGTTTGTCATATATGGCTTTTATTATGTTGAGGCAATTTCCTTCTATGCCCATTTTCTGGAGAGCTTTTATCATAAATGCATGTTGAATTTTGTTAAAAACTTTTTCTGCATCTATTGAGATGATCATATACTTTTTATCCTTCAGTTTGTTAATATGATGTATCACATTGATTGATTTGCGTATATTGAAGAATCCTTGCATCCCAGGGATAAACTCCACTTGATCATGGTGCATGATCTTTTTAATGTGCTATTAGATTCTGTTAGCTTGTATTTTGTTGAGGATTTTTGCATCTATATTCATCAGTGATATTGGCCTGTAATTTTCTTTTTGTGTGTGACATATTTGTGTGGTTTTGGTATTAGGGTGATGGTGGCCTTGTAGAGTGAGTTTGGGAGTGTTCCTCCTTCTGCTATATTTTGGAAGAGTTTGAGAAGGATAGGTGTTAGCTCTTCTCTAAATGTTTGATAGAATTTGCCTGTGAAGCCATCTGGCCCTGGGCTATTGTTTGTTGGGAGATTTTTAATCACAGCCTCAATTTACATATTTGTGACTGATCTGTTCATATTTTCGATTTCTTCCTAGTTCAGTCTTGGAGGATTGTGCTTTTCTAAGAATTTATCCATTTTTTCCAAGTTATCCAATTTGTTGGCGTATAGTTGCTTGTAGTAGTCTCTCATGACCTTTTGTATTCCTGCAGTGTTGGTTGTTACTTCTCCTTTTTCGTTTCTAGTTCTGTTGGTTTGCATATTATCCCTTTTTTTACTGATAAGTCTGGCTAATGGCTTATCAATTTCGTTTATCTTCTCAAAGAACCAGCTTTTAGTTTCATTGATCTTTGCTATTGTTTCCTTCCTTTCTTTTTCATTTATTTCTGATCCAATCTTTATGATTTCTTTCCTTCTTCTCACTTTGGGGTTTTTTTGCTCTTCTTTCTCTAATTGTTTTAGGTGTAAGTTTAGTTGTTTATTCGATATTTTTCTTGTTTCTTGAGGTAGGACTGTATTGCTATAAACTTCCCTCTTAGAACTGCTTTTGTTGCATCCCAAAGGTTTTGGGTTGTTGTGTTTTCATTGTCATTTGTTTCTAGGTATTTTTAGATTTCCTCTTTGATTTCTTCAGTGATTACTGGTTCCTTAATAGCTTATTGTTTAGTTTCCATGTGTTTGTATTTTTTACGTTTTTTTTCCTGTAATTGATATCAGTCTCATGGCACTGTGGTCAGAGAAAGTGCTTGATAAGATTTCAATTTTCTTGAATTTACCAAGGCTTGATTTGTGACCCAAGATGTGATCTATCCTGGAGAATGTTCTGTGTGCACTTGAGAAGAAAGTGTATTCTGTCGTTTTTGGATGGAAAGTCCTATAAATATAAATTAAGTCGAGATGGTCTAATGTGTCATTTAAAGCTTATGTGTCCTTTTTTATTTTCTGTTTGGATGATCTGTCCACTGATGTAAGTGGGGTGTTAAAGTCTCCTACTATTATTGTGTTACTGTCAATGTCCCCTTTTATGGCTGTTAGCATTTGCCTTATGTATTGAGGTGCTCCTATGTTGGGTGCATAGATATTTACAATTTTTATACGTTCTTGGATTGATCCCTTGATCATTATGTAGTGTCCTTCCCTGTCTCTTGTAATAGTCTTTACTTTAAAGTCTAATTTGTCTGATATGAGTATTACTACTCCAGCTTTCCTTTGACTTCCATTTGCATGGGGTATCTTTTTCCATCTGTTTACTTGCAGTCTATATGTGTCCCTTGGTCTGAAGTGGTTTTCTTGTAGGCAGCATATAGAAGGGTCTTGGTTTTGTATCCATTCAGCCAGTCTGTGTCTTTTGGTTGGAGCATTTAATCCATTTACATTTAAGGTGATTCTTGACATGTATGTCCCTATTACCATTTTCTTAATTGTTTTGGGTTTGTTTTTGTAGGTCTTTTCCTTCTCTTGTGTTTCCTACTTAGAAAAGTTCCTTTAGCATTTGTTTTAGGGCAGGTTTGGTGGTGCTGAATTCTCTTTGCTGTTGCTTGTCTGTAAAGCTTTTGATTTCTCCATCGAATCTGAATGAGATTCTTGCTGGGTAGACTATTCTTGGTTGTAAGTTCTTCCCTTTCATCACTTTCAATATATTGTGCCACTCCCTTCTGGCTTTCAGAGTTTCTGCTGAGAAATCAGCTGTTAACCTTATGGGAGTTCCCTTGTATGTTATTTGTTGTTTTTCCCTTGTTGCTTTTAATAACTTTTCTCTGTCTTTAATTTTTGTCAATTTGACTATTATATGCCTTGGCATGTTTCTCCTTGGGTTTATTCTGTATGGGACTCTCTGCGCTTCCTGGACTTGGGTAGCTATTTCCTTCCTCATGTTAGGGATCTTTTCAACTCTAATCTCTTCCAATATTTTCCTTTCTCTCTCTCATCTCCTTCTGGGACCCCTATAATGCGAATGTTGGTGTGTTTAATGTTGTCCCAGAGGTCTCTTAGGCTGTCTTCCGTTCTTTTTATTCTTTTTTCTTTATTCTTTTCCACATCAGTGATTATCACCATTCTGTCTTCCAGCTCACTTATTTGCCCTTCTGCCTCAGTTAATCTGCTACTGGTTCCTTCTAGTGTATTTTTCATTTCAGTTTTTGTGTTGCATATCTCTGTTTGCTTGGTCTTTAATTTTTCTAGGTCTTTGGTAAACTTTTCTTGCATCTTTTGATCTTTGCATCCAGTGTTTTTTCAAAGTTCTGGGTCATCTTCACCATCATTATTCTGAATTCTTTTTCTGGAAGAGTGCCTATCTCTTCATTTAGTTGTTTTTCTGGGGTTTTATCTTGTCCCCTCATCTGGTACAATGTCTTTTGCCTTTTCATTTTCTTGATCTTTCTGTGACTGTGGTTTTCAGTTCCACAAGACGAAATACTGCTGATACTGCTTGATACTGCTGTCTGCCCTCTTGTGGAGGAAGCTATCTAGGAGGCTCATTCATGCTTCCTGATGGGAGGGACTGATGGGGGTTGGGCTGGGTGGGCGGAGCTCAGTAAAACTTTAATCCTATTTGGTGGGTGCAGCTCAGTAAAACTTTAATCTGCTTGTCTGCCAGTGGGTGGGGCTGCGTTCCCACCTTGTTGGTTGTTTGGCCTGAGGCAACCCAGCACTGGTGCTTACAGGCTCTTTGGTGGGGCTAATGGCAGACTCTGGGAGGGCTCATGACAATGAGCACTTCCCAGAACCCCTGCCACCAGTGCCCCTGTCTCCTCGGTGAGCCACAGCTGCCCCCACCTCTGCAGGCAACCCTCCAACACCAGCAGGTAGGTCTGGTTCAGTCTCCTGTGGGGTCACTGCTCCTTCCCCCTGGGTCCTGGTGAGCACACTTTTTAATGTGCCCTTCAAGAATGGAGTCTCTGTTTCCCCCAGTCCTGTGGAGGTCCTGCAATCAAATCCCACTGGCTTTCAAAGTCTGATTGGGGATTCCTCCCCCCATGTTGGACTCCCAAGTTGGGAAGCCTGATGTGGGGCTCAGAACCCTCACTTTAGTGGGTGGACTTCTGCAGTATAACTGTTCTCCAGCTTGTGAATCAACCACCCAGCACTTATGGGATTTGATTTTAATGCGATTGCGTCCCCCTACCATCTCATTGTGGCTTCTCCTTTGTCTCTGGATGTAGGGTGTCTTTTTTGGTGAGTTCCAGTGTCTTTCTGTCAATGATTGTTCAGCAGTTAGTTGTAATTCCTGTGTTCTTGCAAGAGGGAGTGAGCGCATGTCCTCCTACTCTGGCATTTTGATCTCTAGAGTATTTTTATTTTTGGTTATTTTGTTGTCCATTACTGTTTGTTTGCTCTTTAGTTCTGAGTTCTTATTAACTGTTTCTTGTATTTTCTCTATTTTATTATTGTGATTTTGGATCATCTTTACTATCATTATTCTGAGTTCTTTTTCAGGCAATTTTCCTATTTCCTTTTCATTTATTTGGTCTTGTGTATTTTCACCTTGTTCTTTCATCTGTGACATATTTTTTTGTCATCTCATTTCCCCCCCACTTTGGGTGGGTGGGATTGTGTTCCTGTCCCACTGGGTGTTTGGCCTGAGGTTTCAAGCACTGGAGTTTGTAGGCTATTGAGTATAGCTGGGTCTTTTGTGAGAACCTCTGGGAGACCTCACTCTGATGAATATTCCCTGGAACTGGGTTTCCCTGTTAGTCCAATGTTTTGAACTCGGAGTCCCCACCTCAGGAGCTCAGGCCTGACCCTGGGCTTGTGAATCAAGATGCCACAAGCTGTGTGGAGCAGGAAAATGAAAAAAATTAATTTAAAAAATAGGAGAACAGCAGGGCAATAGCAAGATAAAAAATACGATAAGAATAGGAAACTAGCAGATGTGTTAGAAAAATTTAAAAAAAATAGATGGAACACCATCTGGAAGGTAAAACAACTGCAATAGCTGAAGTGAGGAGGAGGGAAGAAAAAAAAAGAAAAAGAAAAGAAAAAAGGAAAAAAACCCAGAAAAGGCCTTGGCTGTAGGGGCGGGGCTTAGACAAGGGCTGGCGGGGGGTGGGGAGAGTTAGGCAATGGGAAGGACCTATGCTTAGAAAAGGCCCTGGGGGTGGTGGGTAATGGGGCTTAGGCCCAATGAGGCAGAGGGGCCCAGGAATGCCTCTGGTCCTGGGGACAAAGGACCAGGTCGAGGTACCCAGCAGGCTCCCTGGGCCTGAGTTGGTGGGAGAAATGCTAGGCACCTCCCCTAGTCCTCCTGTCTCAGAGGGTCCCTCCCCCTTGGGTTCTCTTCTTCCTCACCCCCACCCTCCTATTCCTCTAGGACCCTCACAGCTGGAGGGGGCACTGGAAGGCAGGAGACCAGACTCTGATGTCCAACAGGCTTCCTAGGGCCAAGTGGGCTAGGGTAATTCCTGTGGCACTTCCCCAGATCTCCCAGTCTCATAGGGTCCCTGTCCGCCTCTTTTCCTTTCCCCTGCCCCCCACTCTCCTATGTCCCAAGCAGCTGGAGGTGGCCCTGGAGTGTGAAAGACCAGGTCTGTGAGCCTAGCAGGCTTCCCAGGGCTAGTGGGCAGGGGAAATAACTTTCCCACCTCCCTTGATCCTCCCATCCCAGAAGGCCCCTTCTCCTGCCCACCTCTCCTCTTCTCCCCTGCTTTCCTTCTACACCCCTAGGACCAGTGAGACCTAGAGGAGCCCTTGGAGGACTGAAGACCAGGCCTGGGGGCACAACAGGCCTCCTGATGCCAAGTGGATAGGGAGATTTCCCACAGCGTCTCCCCTGATCCTCTGGTCCTGCAAGGTCCCCCCCACCATTGTCTGCCTCTCTTCCTCTTCCCCTCTTCTCCCTCCCTCCCACACCTGTATGACCCACTCAGCTGGAGAGGGCCCCAAAGACCAAGGGACCAGACTCAGGAGCCCAGCAGGCCTGCCGGGCCCAAGTGGGCAGGGGAAAGGTCCTCCCCACCTCCCCTGGTCCTCTGATCCTGGAACATCCCACCACCGGTCTGATTCTCTTCCTCTTCCCCTGCCACACTCCTATGCCCCTGGGACCAACAGGTCTGGGAGGGGACCATGGAGAGTTGAAGACCAGACCCAGCAGCCCATCAGCCTTCCCGGGCCAGTGGGCAGTGGAAATGCCTTCTGCTCCTCCCCTGACCCTCTATCCCAGAGGGTCCCTCCCCCCTTCCACCTCTCTTTTTCTCCCCCCACTGCGTCCCTCCTGTACTTCTAGGACCAGTGGCCTGGAGGTGCCTCGGAGGGTGGAGGACCTGCCCGGAAGAAATACCCGGTGGTGCCTCCCCTATTCTTCTGACCTGGAGAAATCCCTTCCCATCTCCACCGTCTGCCTCTCTCCCTCCCCTGTCCCCTCCCCCCAATGCCCCCAGGACCCACGCACTGGAGGGGGCCCTGAGAGTGAAGGACCAGGCCTGGGAGCCCAGTAGGCCTCCCTGGCCAAGAGGGCAGGCGAAACGCCCTCTCGCCTCTCCGTCCCCCGATCTCAAAGCCCCCACCCCACTAGTCCACCTCTTCACCTCCTCACCCTTCCTCCTTCCCTCCCAAACCCTCAGGACCCAGGCAGCCTGGTGGGGGGGGGGCTTGGAGGGTGGAGGACCCCACTGGGGAGCCCAACAGGCCTCCTGGGCGGGAGAAACCCAGTTGAGGTTTCTCCATCTCCCCAGCCCCCAAGGGTCCTTCCAGGTGGAAACCTCCCCCCTCACCCAGCCACCCCCCCAGGGGCGCCGGTCCCATCAGTCTTCCCCTTTCCCGCCCCTCTGACTTCCCCCTGGTCCTACCTGGTTGCTCTGGGGTTCCTCAGGTCTCCTTGGGCCTCAGGTCCATCGACAGCCTCTGGCACCGATCTGTTTGCGGGGAGACGCAATCTCCGTGTCTTCCCACGCCACCATCTTCTATGTCACTTTTTAAAGGCTGCCTTGGTAGACTTAATCATATGTGTCTATTTTTTATCTACCTTCTTGGAACATAAGCTTCATCATCATTACTCATTTTAGTATTTTCTAGAGTACTTAACACCATGTCATGCTCTGACTATTTACTCAATAAATGGCTGTAGAACTAAGCTGAAAATCAACTAAACTGTTGTTAGCCGTTGGCAGAAAGCTGAGTGGAGGGGAAGACGTGTTCTTTACCTTATTTTGATATTTCATAAAAGCAGAAATGCAATATTGTTTAGAGTTCAGTGTAGGTAGGATAATCAGGATTCAGACAATATGAATGAGGTACTAAGAAGGGATATGTCTATTACTTGGAGTTTCAAGGTATGTACAGCTTTTAAACTGTAATCTACAAGATGTCTTAAAAATTTATGTAATATCTTAGGAATATGTCTCCATGAAAAGTCTTGCTTCAGGTTCTGTATGTTTGTATGAAATTGGTTTGCAAAATAAATGAAGCTGAATACAAAAAAGATTGCAATACATATACTCTTTCCTAGAGATTTTTCTTTGTGATTAGAGATGGTAACATAGCATTGAAACATTGTGAACCAAGAAGGGGACGAAGGTTTAAGTCCAAAACCTTTTGCTTATGTTAACCATTAGAAGATTTGCAGAGTGAGAAGTATGATTAATGACTGCTATCCAGTTTTATCCGCAGTTGACCTTTTTTATGTGATGCAAGAAAATTTGGAAGAAGCCAGCTCCCAAAAAGTACAGCTCACTGCAAGAATATTTGAATTTCATTTCCTGAAATGTCATTGGAATAAAGCATATCTTTATTGTTAAAGGATTTTCCATTGTAGCTGGACAAATGTGCTAGTATGTAACATTCAGCAAAAATAACTTCTGATGTTTCAGATCTGGTTTCAGAAAACACTACATCCAACAATGGGAAAAGGGGAATTGTATCATCTCATCTGCTGTGAACAAACCCCCAGAATCTTGTTCCATGGGGGAATCATGTCACTGGCGCTAACTACCATGGCCACAGAAAAATTAATAAAAGCCTCAGTGACAGCAAGAGGCTCTCAAGGTGAGGTGGTGCTCTAGTTTTATTACCTTAACCATACCTGCATAATAAAACCATTACGTAGCCACAGTAAATATTGTAAATCATACATTCTCACCTATAAAAGTTCATAATGAACTGAGTATAAATATCAGCAAAATATATGAATAACAAAACTACTCAAATCCATACTGCATGTTAATGAAGACTGAAGGCAATTCTTGACTTCTCTGGGGTGCAGCTTAAAATGCAGTTGCCAGCAGGAGAAACATAGCGATGAAAATTAACAGAGAGAAAACTCAGGCCTGGAAAGCAGTGAAATCTCATTTTAGTAATGCTGTCACTAACTTAGAGCAAATTACATCAGTTTCTTAGAATGTGGGATTTATCAAATTTCTTTTTGTTATTGTATGTCTTCACTTAAGAGTCACTGAAGCAGATAGTTTGTTGCCTACTCAAAGCTGTCTCCTCTATTATTTTTTGTTTATTGGACCCTGAATTTTTTCCAGAATCTACCCCACTGGATCATGACTCTGTCCTTCTCTGATGAGTCAATTCTGATGAATTTATTCTAATCAGCTAATTATACTTGTCTTGTCAATGGTTAGCTTAGGAGTGGGTATGGAATCAGATTCAGTCAATGCCATGTGGGTGTAGGGATTCTGTCTGGACGACTTGCATAAATATGATATGAGGCCTTGAGTACAGAAGGCCCATGGTCCATGGTAGCCATTTTGTAACCATAAATGCAATACATTTTTAGATTAATCCAACATATGAGGTTGGCATAAAGACAAATAGAAAGGACCTAAGTCATTGATAATGTTAGTAAACTGCTTAATTTACTTATCTCTGAACTTCTTTTAATGTGAGATAATAAATGTTATTAATGTTTAAATTAGTTGTCCTGGTTTTCTATTACTTGTAGTTGAAATCAGCCTGATTGATAGATACAATCAGATTTTCAGAGGGAAATCACAATCTATAAAAAATGCTTATGTCAAAGACAATTACTGAAAAGTTGTCAGTGGAATCCATGATATCCTATATCAGAAAGTAAGCAGAAGAAAGTGACAACTAGGTCTACTTGGGTTATATGGTCAAAAAAACTTAATTATATATATTCCCACAGTATTTTCTATAGAAAGTTTGTTTATAGCATTCATTGTTAAAATTTTCATTAATTCTTATTAGCTTTTCAATTTGTAGAAAATCAGAAAAATGGCATAGAATTTTGAGAAAATAACTACTAAAACATTTTAAAATAGAATTCTGAGAAAAATTTTTTTTCATTTTATGACATATCATTGTTGGCATTATTCCCTAAATTCTTAGTTTTAATGGGTTAAATAAAAGGGATTATCTTGAGTTTCATGGAACTTTTGTCCAAATAGTGATTTTATAGTAGTGCACCTTTTACTCTTGACTGTTTTCAGAGCTACAAACTTGTACGATTTTAACAAGTAAATTACCCACAGTTTAGGGACCATGATAACAATAAGCCCTTGCAGACATTGCCTAATCATGAAATTTCTCAGACCAATAACACAAAGTTGTCAGTTGAAGTCACAGCCTTTGTAATCAGGATATTACATAGGACATGACCTGAGATGGATTCATTTTCTTTTAGACTATAATTTTCTTATTTTTAGTTAAAATACTAAAAAAATGGCAAATATGACAGAAAACAAAAACAATTTATTCTTTTAGATGTGATAGTTTATAGCATTAATTCAGAAGTTAATTTTTAAAATTCCGGTTAGATGTTTTCATTGATTTTATTTTTAATTTTAGTTTTTAAAATTTATTTATTATTGGGTGCGTTTGGTCTTCGTTGCTGCACAGCCTTTCTCTAGTTGTGGCAAGTGGGGAGCTACTCTTCGCTGTGGTACTCAGGCTTCTTATTGCAGTGGCTCCTCTTATTGAGGAGCACGGGCTCTAGGCACACGGGCTTCAGTAGTTGTGGCACATGGGCTCAGTAGTTGTGGCTCTAGAGCGCAGGCTCAGTGGTTGTGGCTCATGGGCTTAGTTGCTCCACGGCATGTGGAATCTTCCCAGATCAGGGATCGAACCTGTGTCCCCTGCATTGGCGGATGGATTCTTAACCACTGCGCCACCTAGGAAGTCCCTCCATTGATTTTATTATGCCAAAAATGATGGCTAGTCCACAGACCTAAAATAATATATTTTGTGTTTATGCAAAGAATATACCTAGTAGTCTTTCTTTAATATTTATACTCTTTGAAATGTTATAAGGGCAAAGAATTGATAGACAATTTATTAACTCAGTAATTAATTATTGAGTATCATATTTATACATCTATTATATATCTCCAGCTATCTATCTAGCTGTCTATCCCAGACATTGTGCTAAGTGCCGAGGAGCTAAATATATAATTTCAAAACATATGAAAGCACCTATGGGTATAGGTGATAAACAAACAAGCAAAAACTCAAAAGCAATACAGAATATGATAATCACTATAAATAAGCCAAGCAGCATCTTATGTCACACTTTCATTTATAAATTAACAGGGACTGGGAGTTAGAGAAGAGATTGTCCTTTGATAGGTTTTGAAGAGAAGGTTGGTTGTGGAAATGATTATTTCTGGGACCCAGATGATATAAAGAAGATGAGCATACAGAAGCAGAGGAATTGATTTGGATGTGTGATCAGCACATTCAAAGGCCTTGTAGCTAGAAAGGGCTTGACCATCTGAACATAAAGGAGTCCAGTGTGGATGGATCACAGTTCTTATACTTCTATAGAGTCTCTTTCTTTCTCTCTCTCATGCTCTCTCTTTCATTACATAAATAAATAAATGAAAGCCATACCAGTCCGATTTTCCAATTTTTATAATAATTTTATGGTTTAAATGAGAAAAGTAAGCCATGACTGGGACTGGGCCAAGAGCATTTAGCTACTTGCACTTTTAATTAAGTTAAAAATGCACGACACCTCTTTTTTTTCTGAATGCTTTCCCTTATGTCTGCCTTTCCAAATAATCTTATATCCACATTTAAATTTATAACCTGAATTATGTTTTTCTCTACGAGGCATACCCAGGATTTTTGCCAGTGCATGTCCTGAGAAAGAAAGGGTTTTTAAATTATGGTAGAGATTTGAGCCCAGAAGGAGATGCAGAGAAGATCTTACTTGTCACAGCATGACAAATAGTATTTGGCACTTTGGTCCTTATTATTTCAAAGAGAATGTTAAATGCTCAGGTTTTGAAGTTAGGTGGGCCTGCATTTGAATTCTGTTTCAGTCCCTCAGTTGCTGAGTGACCTTGTACAAGTTATTAGATCTCTATATGTATTTTTTCATCTTTAAATAATCATAATAATAGTTACTGTACAGAAGATGTGCAACTAAAATGCCCGATTTAGTACTTATTATAGAGCCAATGCTCAGCATATGGTAGCATTTTCTTATCTTGGCTATTTATCTATCTATTTATTTATTTATTTTTAAAATTTATTTATTTATTTATTTATTTAATTGGCTGTGTTGGGTCTTTTTTACTGTGCGCGGACTTTCTTTTAGTTGCGGTGAGTAGTGGCTACTCTTCGTTGTGGTGCACGGGCTCCTCATTGCTGTGGCTTCTCTTGTTGTGGAGCATGGGCTCTAGGCACATGGGCTTCAGTAGTTGCAGCACATGGACTCAATAGTTGTGGTGCATGGGCTTTGTTGCTCCGTGGCATGTGGGATCTTCCTGGAGCAGGGATTGAACCCATGTCCCCTGCATTGGTAGGCAGATTCTCAATCACTGTGCTACCTAGGAAGCCCTATCTATTTATTTTTTTTTCCAAACTATTCTGTAATTCCCCCAGGATTTTTTACCTCCATTTTTTCAGGAGATGCTCCATTTCATAATAGCCAGGACATTTCAGCAATCCACTAAATGCTTTAAAAGCATTCATTGCTTCCAATAAAATCATTGGAATTCATTGGAATATTTAGCAAACTGTTAATTTTTTATAGGGAAGGGTGGAAACAAGCTAAAAAGAATTATAAACATATGAATCAGAACTTTAATTCTATTAACTATTCAAGAAATATTTATTAAGTACCTGTTATGCAACTAGAAAACTGGGTTATTTCATAAAATTATAATAAAAATAGAGTTGTTTTAGATGAAATCATCACAGAGTAACGATACATTTTTATAACATATGTAAAATTGTTTATCCTTTGATTAAGTGAATTACTATGAACTTGGTTAAGGATGCACTTTGGAGAGAAAAATCTTTCTTTCTCTTTCTCTCCGCCCCACCCCCTTGGTTGGAGGAGAAAATTTGACTGGTAGAGCTCTATGTGATTAGGAAATTGGTTATATGCGTGGGGAAGTATTGAGTAAATATGTAGAATGATTGAAGAGAAGGAAAGCCAGGTTTCTCATGAAAAGGAAGAAGAATTACATAAGTGTGGGGGGAAAAGGAGAGGCAAAAATAAGCCTTGTTTTTTTTTTTTTTTTTGAATTTGGATTGGAGTAGCCAAGAGAAATCATGGTTTCAGATGGATCTATCAATAGCTAGATAGATATAACTATGTAGATGTGTGTGTGTGTGCACACACGTGTGTGCACAGGTGTATGCATTTAGGATATATATTTTCTTGCTCTGTCAACTTGGAGAACTTAGAAGCAAAGAAACCTCTGTAGGGACAAACAACAAGGTCCTGTTGTATAGTGTAGGGAACTATATTCAATATCCTATAATAAACCATAATGGAAAGAGATATGAAAAAGAATATATATAAATATTATATATATATTATATTATAATTATATATATAATATTGTATATTATATGTTAGAATCATATATTATATATTGTATATGTATATATAATAATATTATATATTTTATATATAACTTATTCACTTTGTTGTACACCAGAAACTAACACAACCTTGTATATCAACTATACTTCAATTTAAAAACATGAACCCTCTGTAGCAATGACCACTGTTAGCACCTAGATCTTGTTTTTTAAATGCTGTTCTCCACCAAAATAAACCAAGACTCTTTGGAGAACCAGTTATTCCAGAACTAGAGGGGGAGAGTAGCAGAAGCTAAGGAATTACTCTCACAAAAAAATACATTAAAAAGACATAAAAACCAGCTTGAAGAGAATCCCACTAACCAAATTTGGGCCAATTTAAGCATCAAAATAAAGCAAGATAGTAACAAATTATAACTCATTGAATAAAATAAAATCTCAAGTCATACTAACATACACTTAAAAAGGAATAAATATATAAATAACGTTTTAAAAGGAGAAGGGAAATCTTTACTTTCCAGTGGAATACCAATGAATAAGTATAATTAACGGCAAAATTAGGAAATTGTTGTTGGAATTAATAATTGCTTCAGGTAAGTAACAATGAGTGTTAAACCAGGGAAGTAAAAGTTTTATGAAGAAAAATAAATTTTTTCTTCATAAAATATCACTTATTAGTTAATAAGTACAAAATAATTATTAACTTTGTAGTGGAGACACTTTATAGACATTATCTTTTTCTGGAGATTAAAGTTAACATTACCAGTTGTAGGAAAAATCAGCCTTGTGTGTCTCTTCACTGAAAAGAACTCAGCAGCACCTCCGTGATTCTCCCGATAAAAATACACGATCTTGACCTAACTCTGATGAAACATCACATCAACCTGAATTGAGGGGCATTCTACAAGGTTGTTGACCTGTACATTTTTAAAATGTGAGGGTAACAAATGAGAAGGGAAGAGTGAAAACCTGTTCTATATTGAACAAAACTAAAGAGATATGACACCCAGGTGCACCATGTGATGACAGATTAGATCCTGGACCTATGGGGGGAAGAAACACAGGTAAATTTGAATGGACTCTGAATTTGATTGCTAATATATCTTTGTTAGTTTCCTGTTTTGATTGTTGTGTTGTTATGTGGGAAAGTGTCTTTTTTACGGAATACTCATCAATTATGAAGGGATGATAGGGCACCATGTCAGCAAGTGACTCTAGAAAAAAATTAGGTGTAAATATAGATGAGGGAATGATAAGATAAAATATGATAAAATGTTAACAACGGAGGAATCTGGTTAAAGGGTATGTGGAAATTTTTTCCTATTCTAACCACTTTTTAAAAAATAGAGTTTATTTTCTGGAGCAGTTTTAGGTTCATAGAGAAATTGGGCAGAAAATATAGAGAATTTCCATATACTCCCTGCCCCCACACATGCACAACCTTCACTATCAATATCCCCTATCAGAAGGGTATGTTTGTTACAACAATGAACGGACATTGACATATCGTTATCACCCAAATTTCAGACTTTACACTGAATTTACATTACATTCAATCTTGGTGTTACATTCTACAGCTTTTGACAAATATATGACATGTATCTATGATAATACTATCATACAGAATAGGTTCACTGACCTAAAATTTCTCTATTCTCTGCCAATTCATCCCACCTTTCCCCCAAATTTCTGGAAACCACTAATCTTTTTACTGTCTCCACAGTTTTGCCTTTTCCACAGTGTCATATAATTGGAATCATACAATGTGTAGCCTTTTCAGATTGACTGCTTACCTTGCATTTAAAGTTGCTCCATGCTTTTTCATGGCTTGATAGCTTATTTCTTGTTAAAGCTGAATAATACTCCATTGTCTGGATACGCCATAATTTATTTATCCATTCACCTGCTGAAAAACCTCTTGGTTGCATCCAAGTTTTGGCAATTATGGATAAAGCTCCTATGAACTTCTGTGTGCTGGTTTTGTATAAACACAAATTTTCAACTCCTTTGGCTAAATATCAAAGAGCATGATTGCTAGATCATAGGGTAAGGGTATGTTTAGTTTTGTAAAAAACTACCAATCTGTCTCCAAAGTGTCTGTTTCTTACAACTTTTAAATGCATTTTATTTTATTTCTAAATAAAAAGTTAAGACCCCAAACAAAAGGAAGTAAGTAGACAAATTATTGAAATATGATCAGTATCATGAGGTAAACACAAAAAAGGCCCTATGGCAGTGGGCACGTACTACAGAGAGATGTTAGGTAAATGAGGAAGAAACAACAATGATGCTGAGTTCTGAGATGAAGAGATTAGCCATGCAAAGTGAAGAAGAGCCTCACAGAGAGAGGGCATAGCATATGCAAAGGGCCTGAGGCAGGACAGAGTTTAGCATATTTGAGGATGGGAAAGAAAATTTAGTGTGGCTGGAGCCTGAACAAAACTGAAGTTGGAGAGAAAAGGAAAGCAATGAATAGAGCACTATTATTAATAGAGTTTCCTAGCAGACAGTGAGGTTAGACAGAGCCTGGGACTTGACCTACAATTTCACCTTTGTTTGGCTTTTCCCTATTTCCTATCTTGCTTCTTCCATACCTTTACTAATTTTTCCTGGAAAGATTTCCCTAATAAGCTATTCACACCTGAATCCTTGGCTCAAAGTAAGCTTTGGGGAGACTAACTAGCTAAGCTCCCAGTCCACTGCATAAAAATATATAGATAACAGGGATGCAATGTTGTTTTTGAGGTATTATTATCAAGTGTCAGAGAATATTACATGATTAATGAATCATAGACTTCTTAATGTGAAGTCCACAGTAAGGTGGCTAAAAGACAGAGTCATACAATTTTATGGCTGAGAGAAGCACCTTTGAAATCATCTAACGCAAGCTTCTCATTTCACCAATAAACTGAAGCTTAAGCAATTTGGGAATTCCTATCAAGAGCTTGTCAGAAAGGTCACATTTTATGACCCTCTAATCCCCTTTTTATGGAATATATCCTAAGTAAGTAGTCATAAACTTGATGATTTATGTATAGAGATTTTCATCTGACTATTATATATAATAGTAAAAAATTTGAAAGCCATCTAAATGTCCAAAATATGAGAAAGGATAAATACATTACAGAATATGTGTTGGCATATTTATTCATATAATAAAAACAGTACTCTAAGAGAATATTTAAAGAGATGTGAAAAGGCTCACAAGTTTAAGTGGAAGAAAAGTGTGTAAACAGGCATATTCATTAGAAGGAAAGAATAGAAGGAATATATCAAAATACTAATAGCGGTTATCTCTGGGTAGGTGATTTATATTTTCTTTTCATATCATTATTCATTTTCAAAACTTGCCAGAATAAGCATACATTACTTTTATCAGCATTTATTTTTTAAGAAACAGGAATATAAATTGAGTCTTACAGAATTAAAATGACACGTTCCAAGGTCAAACATATCACTGCAGGGCTGGAAATTCAAGATTCTTGATTCTTAATCTTGGTCTCTACTCTTTGAAAATATGTTATTTATTTATTCATTTTTTTAGTGGATCAGAGAAGTTCAAAACTTGGTTTACTATTATTTAGTAACTTCAAGGCATAAGTTAGTGTTAAGGATCTAATCTTTTAGGGCCTCCCTTTCTGCCTTCATCTATTTCTCCCTTTCCTGCTTTTGCTTCCTCTCTTATTTCTTACCTTAGTCTCTTCCACCAATCTTCTCTACCAAGCTGCTCTGTGCAGCAGATTTCTTTTTAAGGGAGGTGCGACCAGTAATTTTTCCACAATAGGCTACTTGTGATCATTTTGGTAAAGGAATATAACTTCTTTTCTTCTCTAAATCATAGTTTCAATCAAGAGATATCTTAAGTAAGTAAATACCCATTGCTTGGGAGAGATGGATAAGGAGGAAGGCTGTAGTTGTCTCTGCCAAAGTATTTTTCAGAAATATTCCCTGGGAAGAAGGTACATATATTTACACAGGGGTCAAGAGGCTAATGGAAAGAAATTAATTAAAAAAAAAATTTCCGGTATAACTTTACAATGATGTGTTAGTTTTGGGTGTACAGCAAAGTGAATCTGTTAAATATATATATTCACTCTTTTTTAGATTCTTTTCCCACATAGGCCGTTGCAGAGTATTGAGCAGAGTTCCCTATGCTATACAGTAGGTCCTTATTTGTTACCTATTTTATATATAGTAGTGCATATGTGTCAATCCCAATCTTCCAATTTATTCCTTCCTCCCCCACCCCCCAACAACCATAAGTTTATTTCCTACATCTGTAACTCTATTTTGGTTTTGTAGATAAGTTCATTGGTAGCCTTTTTAGATTCCATATATAAGCAATATCACATGATATTTGTGTTTCTCTCTCTGAATTACTTCACTCAGTATAAGAATCTCTAGGTCCATCCACGTTGCTACAAATGGCATTATTTTGTTCTTTTTTATGGCTGAGTTATTCAGTTGTATATATGTACCACATCTTCTTTATCCATTCCTCTGTTGATGGACATTTAGGCTGCTTCATATTCTAGCTATTGTGAATAGTGTTGCAATGAACATTGGGGTGCATGTACATTTTAAAAAATTTTTTTATAAATGTATTTACTTATTTTTAAAATTTATTTATCTATTTTTATTGGCTATGTCAGGTCTTCCTTGCTGCGTGGGCTTTCCCTAGTTGCGGTGAGTGGGGGCTACTCTTTGTTGCAGTGCATGGCTTCTCATTGCGGTGCCTTCTCTTGATTCAGAGCACAGGCTCTAGGTGCATGAGCTTCAGTAGTTGTGGCTCAAGGGCTCAATAGTTGCAGCTCACAGGCTCTAGAGCACAGGCTCAGTAGCTGGGCACACGGGCTTAGTTGCTCCACGGCATGTGGGATCTTCCCAGACCAGGGATTGAACCCATGTCCCCTGTATTGGCAGGCGGATTCTTAACCACTGCACCACCAGGGAAGTCCAATAAATTATGGTACATTCTTTTTTGTTTGTTTGTTTGTTTTAATGCCATACCACACAGCATGCAAGATCGCATGCACATTTTTGGATTATGGTTTTCTCCAGATATATGTCCAGGTGTGGGATTCCTGGTCCATATGGTAGCTCTATTTTCAGTTTTTTAAGGAAACTCCATACTGTTTTCCATAGTGGCTGAATCAGTTTGCATTCCCACCAACAGTGTAGGAGGGTGCCCTTTTCTTCACACCCCCTTTAGCATTTATGAAAACTTTCTGTGAGAGTTGGGCATGTGTAATTCAAATAACTCAAAACTGAGTCTGAATTATAATTCAGAGTAATAATAATCTTAACACTGTTTGAAAAATTTCTGAAAACTACGTAACCTCCTTGAGCATTTTGAACTTATACATATTTTTAAATCATATATTGAAAGAGTTTCAAATGGTATAATTTTTAGAATTTGTCAATATTGACATTTCAAATAAAATGTTACCTCATTCTTCAACTCTAGCCAATAGAATATAAATAACACTAATTTGATTCCTTTGCTCTCCTTTCAGAAATATAAAAAATTTTTCCCTTAAACTCTAGAATTGTTACCTCTTTATCTTTTCTCTTTTAGCTAGTTTTTTCCCCTCCATTTTCTCACAAAATTTAGCCTTAATTTTGTATTTAAAATCTTTTATTAATCATGCTTCTCTGCTTCTCTGCAGCGTATATATAATTAAATTTATTTTAGTAATAGTTACCTTTTTCTCTGTGTTATTTTATTCCCTTCTGCATAAAGAAAATCTAAAGAAATTATTACTGGTAATCAAGTGATTAAAACAGCACAATATATTACATATTTTCACAAGCAAAAAATAAAATTAAAATTTTGTTGTGGTGATTCTCATAATGATATGGATGGATTTGGGATTTATGTTATCTTGATTAAAATTATAGTGAAATATTTCTTGGTGAGGAAGCACAGTTTGAATTCATGCACTTTTCAAAATATGTCCAGGAATACTAGGTACTTCCCTTTATTTGGAGCGAAAGAGAAGAGTAATAGTTTGTAAGCAACCTTGATGCAATTACAGCTGTGCTTTCTAAGGCTTACTTAATAAATGTAATGAAGTGTTTGATATTACCTCCTCAACACCAGTCACCTTCTATAGAGAAACTAATAGTTGCTTGTGGCTCAGCTTATATTTTTTACATGGAGAACTGCAAGAAACCAAAGTTTACAGCATAAATATTGCATGGTGGATGGCTTGAGAAATTAGCAGATCTGTGTGAAACTTACACTGCTATAATATGAATGGGCCAAAAAGCATCACCTGAAAAACAGACAATAGGCTATTAACTTCACCTATACTATTTACAATGATTTGTATTTTCATTTCCATTTCCACATGATAATTTTTAAGGATATGTTTTTAATATGTTATGAATTCCATTTTTAATTTTACTAAAAGGTAATCAGTTATTTTTATTAAAAGTACGGACTTAAATGTTGATCAGTATGATCATGTTCAGGATTTCCAGAGAAACAGAAAATTCAGCTACCAGCCATGTCCAAAATGATTTAGAATAGCAATGTTTATTTTTTTTAATCTAGTAAGGTTGCTGGGAATTCAGTTTATTTTATTAGAACTTACTTTCTCTAATCTAAAGTGTTGTACTTTCATTCAAAATGAAATTTGTTTGATGTGATATTGAATTTTATTTTTTTTGAAATGTATGCCTGTGTAAATCTTTACATATTTCTTTACATTCTCGAGTATATGCATTGATGTGAAATTTCAGAATTAAACACAATTTTGTAGTTTTTAATGTATAATTTATTAGCCAAATACCAACATCTACTATTATAATCTACTAGGCAGAATAAGGGCTCTATTTCCTGGAACATGCGGATATGTCACCACACATGGCAAAGGGACTTCATAGATGTGATTAAGGTTACAGATCTTAAAATGGCAAAGTTACCCTGGATCATCCACGTAAGCTCATTCTCATTACATGAGTGCTTAGAAGCAGAGAATTTCACCACTTGTGGTTAGACTTAGATGTGACAACAGAAAATGGGTCAGAGAGAGGTGATGTGGGAAACACTGGATCTATACCATCCTAGCTTTGAGGATGGAGAAAGAAGGCTGGAAAACAAGAAATGCAGGCAGCTTTTAGAAACTGGAAAGGGCATGGAAATGGAATGTCTCCCTCAAGTCTCCATAAAGAAACCTACTTTATGAAGACCTTGGTTTTTGTCTTGTGAGACCCATGTCACATTCCTGACCTGCAGAATCTTAAGATAATTTATTAGTGTTGTTTTAAGCCACTAAATTTGTGTTAATTTTTTACAACAATAATAGAAAACTAACACATTCATTATGGTATTTTGATTGAATAATAAAAGACATATTTATTTCATCTGCTATCTGGTAAACTCTGTTATCACCCAAAAAAGTGTACAAGAGAAACAATGCTTCTTTTTTTTCGGACAAGTCTTTCATTGACCAGTGCCACATTTCTTTGTGCTTAATAATTTCCTTACAAAAATTGTCTAATCTTCTTATTAACAGCATTATAGAGTCCTTTCACCAAAGAAAACATTATTAATATCTTAATAGCATGTATTGGATAATAATACAATTTCATTAACAATAATATCAGCAACATAAATTAACAATGTAACTTTTCAGTATCTGAGAGAAATCAAATCAAGGTATGTGTTAGAAAATAGAATACACTTGCAGGTTATTCTAAATGCTTTGTAATTTTGAAGAAGCTTTCCAAATATGTTTCTAAAGAAATCTCACTTGATAGAAGCAGTTGTGAAAACACAGTCCTCTTAGTCCTCTTTAACACATTTCTTTTTACTTTCAGAATTATCATCACTTACATTTTCCATAAAATCTCAGAAGTAATACAATGACCTAAATATAATGATATCATGCAAAGGGAGAAAAATATTTAATAATTAGTATAGCTCTGTATTATCTATACATATCTGGGTAACAAATCACCCCAAAATTTAGGAGTTGAAATGACAACTATTTATTATTTCATGTAATCTGTAGGTCAAAAATATGCAAGCCACTTAGTGGGGTGCCTCTGTGGAGTTCAAGGTCTCCTATAAAGTTATTGCCAGGGTGTTGGCCAGGGCTACTGCTTTGTCTCAGAACTCGATGAGCTGAAGTATCTGCTCTCAGGCAGGTGTTGTTGGCAAGGTTCAATTCCTCATGGAGTATTAAACTAAGACCTCATTTCTTCCCCATCATGCAGGCACCTCTGCATAGGGTTCTTTACAACATGGTAGGTTCTCCCAGGGTGAGTAACCCAAAGAGAGGGAGCACGAGAGCACAAACATGGAAGTTATATCTTTACGATTTAAACTTCAGTGCAATATCCCATCACTTCTGCCATACTCTCTTCTTTTGAGGTGTCATTGAATTGAGCCCATACTCAAAAGGAGGAGGTTAAATAAAAGCATGAATGCTATGAAGCAGGGACTCTTGGGTGCCATCTTAAAAGTTGCCTACCACATGGGCTGTTTAGATTGTCAACTATTTATTTTTAATGAAAAAATATATTCCTATTCAGATGTTGTGTATTCATTGTTTCCTTTATTGCTTTATGAGGAGTGGGGAGATTTTTGGAGTAGATGGGGAAAGTCAATGTACATGACAAATATAGAATCGCGGTCTCATTCAAAACCATACTGTTGAAGGGAATTGTAGTAAAATACTTCCAAAAATGAATTATTCCTGAAACGAAGTTCATATGCCATACAGTGAATTAAACTTAGCCTGTGTATTAGTTTCCTGGGGCTGCCATAACAAAGTACCACAAACTGGGTGACATAAAAAACATAAATTTATTATCTCACAATTCTGAAAATTAATTCTGAGATCCAGGTATCAGCAGGGTTGGCTCTTTCTAAGGGCTGTGAGGGAGAGTTGATTTTAAACCTCTCTCCTAGCTTTTGGTAGCCTCAGGCATTCCTTGGCTCGTAGATGACATTCTCTGTGTCTTCTCATCTTCCCTCAAGTGTTTGTTTCTGTGCCCAAATTTCCCCTTTTAAGAAGGATATCAGTTATATTGGATTAGAGCTCATCCTAATGACCTCACTTTAACTCAACTGCATTTGTAAAAAACTTATCTCCAAATAAGGTTACATTCTAAGGTCCTGGGAGTTAGGACATCAACATACATTTTTTGGGGAGACATAGTCAAATCCATAACATCCTGTGTTACATATTTTTATTATTATCATTCCTAAACCAGGAGATAAATCTGTTTTAGGCAGGCATGTCATGCCTCATACTGTTCTATGTGTGGACCCCAGATGGTCAAAATCTGAATTCTGTGAATGCTGCAGAGAAACAAGAGCTGAAAAAAAACAAAACAAAACAACAACAGCAACAACAAAACTGGCAAAGAATGGCAATTTCTTCCAGAAATTCTAGAAAACCAAACTCATTGTTCAAGAATTGGCACACAAGTCTGCCATTACCTCTGATTCAAGAAACAGCTTGTAGTCACAGCAGCTTTGCCAAAGTCCAGTAGACTGTTCTATAAATGTGGTAAAGAGTGAGGATGGTTGACTTTTAATCAAGAGAATAAAGAGCTGTGACAGTGCTCTTTTTTATGTAATGGTAACAAAACTGACACTTTTATTGGAAGCGTGCTCACTTTGTTATTTTTTAAAAAAATTATGCTGCTTTAATGTAAAACTACCACAATGTCTTTATCAGGAAAATAACCATTTACATTTTCATTGTGAAATTAAGATATGAAATGCTATAAGGCAATAAACTAATAGGGGAAAGTTATTAGGCTTCTTTACGGCATGCCAAAGTAAAATCTACATTTGTCTTTTAGAAATATTATAGGACTGCTTTAGTGTTTTCTTCTTTTATTGTTGTTATTGTTACTCTTTAAATTAAAGGTAGATGATTTATTGTGTTTCTACAGTAAAACTGAACTGCTCCAAGTTTAGTGCCAGAAGTACTCAATCAAACTCCAATTTAACTGTGTCCAAATTCCTTAATTCTTTGAATCATCAATAAAATAGAAAAATAATACCCCTGAGAGTGGAAAAGGCTAAGATGACCACTTAGGTAGTTGTGTTAAGTAGTTTATTTCATTACAAAATTGATTTCCAACAATGATACCTTTAAAAGTTTTGAATTAAATGCATTGGTATATATTTGTTTTTGTGATAAAAGATTACCCTTAATCTTGGGTTCTTCTAAAGAAATATGTCAGATATACCTATTTGATAAACTGTATGATATGTTCATTGGGTTCCACACAAGGACCGTGGTAAGATAGGTGTGCAAACAATTTATTAGGGGTAGAACTTGTGAAAGCTAAAAGCAGAAGTGAACAGGAAAATTATTCAGAATATGATATATAACTGACAACTATAAAAGAAAAGGAGGAAAGAAAATATACCAGGGAGAATCTCCAGCCATTATACACATTGGACAACCCAATCAGAAGCTCCAAGGCAAAGATTATCCATCAGGTCAGACCCCTGTTCGGCTGCAATGGGCTACCTTTGTATCCACATCATGACCAGTCATTGGCTTGGCTCCAAAGGTTAGATGGATCCTAAAAGTGCTTTAGGGAGAGGCGTTCAGCTAATAGCACACCTTACAACTGAATGGCAAGTCCTCTCTTGAAAGAAGATTGCATCGGAACACTTCCATGGGTACCATGCCTTATGCCACATAGATCCACTTCTCTGTATATGTTTGGCATGCAGCTTCTTCATGGTCAAAATGTCCCCTAAAAATAAACTTTCCCTTATTTAATCTTATGATCCAACCTCCTTGATCAAACATACTTAAAATTCAGTCCCATAGGTATTATCATCTCCTGCTAATACATGCTGGTTAATTCTTTTTTGTTGTTTTTTTGTACAGTATTATCGAGATATTTCACATACCATAAAATCCACTCACTTAAAGTGTACAGTTAATTGGTTTTTAGCATATTCACAGGTTTGTGCAGTCATCACCAAAATCTGCTTTCAGAACATTTTCAACAGTCCCCAAAGAAATCTCATTCCCATTAGTACCAATCCACATTCCACTGATCCCCAGCCCCTGGGAACCATCAATCTACTTTCTGTATCTATGGAGTGGCCAGTTCTAGACATCTCACATAAATGAAACCATGCATAAAACATCTTTTATGCCACATTTCTTTCATTTGTCTGCTTACAAAGTTCATCATTGTTGTAGCATATATCTGTATTCATTTTATTTTATTTTTGTAGAATAGCACACCATTGTATGGATATACCTAATTTTGTTATTTGATCATTAGTTGATGAATATTTGTGTGGTTTCTCCTTTGGAGCTGTTAAGAAAAATGCTGCTATGAACTATCATGTACAAGATTTTTGTTGGTATATGTTTTTATTTATCTTGGCGATATATATATATATATATCGCCAAGATAAATGAATTCTACATATATCTATATGTAGAATTGTTGGGTCATACAGTGGCTCTATGTTTAGTATTTTGAGTGCCAGGTTATTTTCCAAAATATCAGGCAATGTATGAGGATATCCAAGTTTTTCACTTCCTCAAAAACACATCTTATTGTATGTCTTTTATATTTTAGCCATCCTAGTGGTTGTAGAGTATCACATTATGATTTTGATTTGCATTCCAGTAATGACTAATAATGCTAAGCATCTTTTCATGCATTCGTGGACTATTTGTATAACTTGTTTGGGGAAACATCTATTTAGTTCATTTTCCCATCTGTTAAAATTGGGTCATTTGTCTTTTTATTGTTGAAACGTAAGAGTTTGAAATGTATTTTGGATACTAGACATTATATGTCTAGGTACTAGATAAACAGATGTATGATTTGCAGTTATGTTATCCTTATCCTTATCCACTACCAAATTGTCTTCATTACTTTAGCTCTATAGTAAGTTTTGAACTTAGTTTTGAACTTCTAACTTAGTTTTTTTTTTTCAAAATTATCTTGGTTATCCTGAGTCCCTTGTGTTTCTATATGAATTTTAATATCAACTTTTCAATTTATGAAAAAATACTGGAATTTTGATGGGGTTAAGTCTTCCAACGCATGAATACAAGATGTGATTTCATCTATTTAAATATTTTATAATTTCTTTCAATAATTTTTTGTAGTGTTTAGTGCACAAGTCTTGTACTTCTTTTCTTTTTAATGTAAACAGAATTGAAAAAAAAATTTTCACTTTGGATTGTTCACTGCTAGGGTATATAAATGTAATTGATTTTTGTATATAGTATCCTGCCACATGGGTAAACTATTTCATTAGTCACAAGAGTTTTTTGGTGGACTCCTTAATTTTTCTATATACAAGATGTTCACATATAAATAGTTTTACTTCTTAAATTCCAATGTGAATGCCTTATATTTCTTACTTCCAGTACAATGTTAAATAGAAATATCTTCCCCTAATCTTAAGGAAAATATCAGTCTTTCACCTTTAATTATGATGTTAGCTGTGCATATGTTTGCCTTTACATTTTAATATATGTTACAGTGATAGATTTTTGGATATTAAACTAACCTTGCATTCTTGACAAAAGGTGGAAGGTTTTTTATTGACTTGAGATCTTTATTTTTGAATATAGACATTTACAAGTTTAAATTGCCCTATGAGCCCTGCTTTTGCACCTCATGAGTCTTGGTATGTTGTGTTTTTGTTTTATTTTCTAATTCCCCTTATGATTTCTTCTTGATCTATTATTTGGAAATATTTTGTTTAATTTCCATATATTTATATTTTTCATAAATTTTCATCTGTTTTTGATATCCAATTTAGATTCATTGCAGTCAGAGAACATTTTTTGTATTATTTAAATTATTTTAAATTTATTGAAACGTATAATTCCATACATGGTTGATTTTCAAATGTTTCTTGTAGTCTTGAGAAGAATATATATCTGCTGTTGTTGGGTAGAGTGTTCTATAAATGTCCATTAGTTCTCCTTTGTTTACAGTGTTCAAGTTTTCTACATCCTTGTTTATCTTCTGTTTATTCTATCTGCTATTGAAAGTAGGATATTGCAGTTGTCAGCTACAATTGTTAATCTCCAATTACAATTGTTAAATTGCCTATTTCTACCTTCAATTCTGTCAGGTATTTTGGTGCTGTTTTGTTTGGTGTACATATTTATAGTTGGTATATATCCTCCTGAAGAACTGGAGCTCCTATTATAAAATGTACTTTTCTGTCTCTTATAACCAATTTTGTCTTAAAGTCCATTTTATCTGATATTAGCATAGTTACTTCTGGTCTCTCAGGTAGCTGCTTGCATGGTATAGTCTTTTCTATTCTTTTAATTTTTAACAATTTGTGTCTTTGGGTCTAAAGCATTTCTCTTATAGACCTAATATAGTTGTATCACATTTTTTATGCATTCTGAAAAACTATGCTTTTTAATTGAAGTTTTTAATCTATTTTTGTTTAATACAATTTACTAAATATATTAATATTAGTTAATGCTGGCAGCTATTTTGATAAATAGCCTCTTTCCTCCCTTATCAAACTCATTACATTCCCAGCTTGATTATTGATTTGAACTTATGCATGATGAACATGTCTTTGGCTTGCGAGCTGAAGTAGATTCTGAAAGTGCTCCAGTTTTAGGTGTGAGCCATTTGCACTTCTTGTAGCTGAATATCAATTTATTTTTTGATGGAATATCTGAGCATCTGAATCATTTACCTTCACTGGTGTCATAGATGTCATGTGAGCTTTTCTATTTTTCTTTAATTCTCTTTTTCTGCATTAACTTAGTTCTATTGCCCGAGGTTTCATGGTTACATCAATGCCTAGGACTATGAACTTTTGTGTCCTATTACCAAATAGCTGACTGATGACTTAGACACATTTTAGAAATACTAAATAAATAAAACTAGTCTAAAACTCAATCACTCATGTTTCATGATCAACTGGAGAGAAAGATATTATGCTATGTTACAGATGCATTATAAAATTCCCTAGTGAACATGAAATTTAAATTTGTACAATTCTGTATAATTTGGATGTAAACTCCAATAACTGATCTATAGCAACATCAATATAGGTATGCCTAATATATGTGTGCTGCTCCTCTGTTTCTTGAAAATCTTTTTATCTTAGGGTTTTGACAATCCACAGCAAGAACCAAGTGTTGACACCCTCCTCACATCCTCTGTGTACTAACAATCTGTGTGAGGAAACTCCACTTCAAAGAAGCTCTCTTTATCCTACTTGGACTCTGACATCCATACTGGCTTCCTTCCCACCTAAATGCCCTTTTCACTTAACTCAAGCTTTATCACCCTTACTTGGGCACCCCACCCTACATAAACACTTTACTCGTTGCCCTCAAGCTCTGGTATCTTGTGCTTGGTGGACCAATTGTTCAACTCTGACATCTAACACCAGGCATTTCTCCTAAATGATTGCATTCCCCACACTGCTCTAACACCTGGCACTGGGCCATCCTGGCTCTTCTTTCCTCATCAACCCCAGTGCAGACATCTAACATGCTTGGCACCATTTAATAATAAATTAAATGTTAATCCTTAGAAAACCATCTCTTGTTCTCTCTCTCACTCTCTCTCTGCACTGAATATTATTGAAAACAGAAAAATAACTGATTTTATAATGGGAGTTAGTGAATCAGGAGCCACAGAATATCACTCTCTAGAGTGAAAACACCTAGATGAAAAGGAAAGAAGAAACCTTACATGATTTTAAGAATATTAAATGCCTTAACATCGTGTAACCAATTAAAATAATCTCAGTTAGATTTGGAAGGAATATATATCTTACCTAACCATTGTTGGGCATACAAATCCCTTGAGAATATTCCCAGAAAAGAGTTATACAAGATCTTTTTTGAACAATTCTAGGACTAGAAAATTTGCGATTGTAGCATTCACTTATAGGGTCTAATCGAAAGTTCTATAGCTAAAAATAAATGTGTAAACTTCATAATATAATTTTTCATTTATTTATTCCTACTTTGTGCCCTTCATTCTTCCACAAATATTTTTGAGGAACTATTAAGTGACAAGTTATTCTTCTATAATAGTTTAAAAATGGACACAAATTCCTAATTTCATGCAATTGACATTCTAATGGAGTAAAAAAACAAGATTAATAAATAAAATATAAGACATATTAGTTAGCTATAATTTCTTTGGAGGAGAATAAAGCAAAGGAGGGACATATGGAGTGTCAGCAAGCACTGGAGGTAACACAGGTTATAATTTTTTCTTTTAATGGTATAGTAGGCTGAGTAATCATCCACATAGATATTAAGTCCTAATCAATGGAATTTGTAAATGTCATTCTCTATGACAAAGACTTTGCAGATAGAATCAATGGATCTGAGATGGGAAGATTACTCTGGATTATCTGGATGGGCCCTAAAAGCATTTACAAATATTCTAATAAAAGCAAGGCAGCAAGGGTCTCCCCTGGCGGTCCAGTGGTTAAGACTCTGTGCTTCCAATGCAGAGGGCATGGGTTCAGTCCCTGCTTAGGGAACTAAGATTCCACATGCCATGCCATGTGGAAACAAAACAAAAGAAAACAAAACAAAACAAAAAGCAAGTCAGCAGGGAACTGAACACACACAAAGGAGAAAAGGAGAAGGCAATATAAAGATGGGGCAGAGATTGGCTTTGAATGATTGGACTTTGAATGTTGGCTTTGAAGATTGGACATTTGTGGCCACAAGCCAAGGAATGATGGCAGTCACCAGAAGGTGGAAGAAGCAAGGAACGGATTCGCCACTTGAGCAGGAATTTGACTCTGCAAAAACTTTGATTTTTGCCTAATGAAACTTACTTTGGACTTTTTGGCCCTCCAGAACTGTGCAGGAATAAATTTTATTGTTTTAATCCACCTAGTTTGTGGTAATTTGTTATAGCAGCTACAGGAAACTAATGTTAATGGTATCTGGGGAAAGACTCTTTGAGGTGATATTTGGGTGAAGTTATGATGGTATTAGGTGTTGAGGGATAGAGAGGTCAGAAGTTGGAGTTAAGGGCAGACTGTGCAAGATTTTTTCAAAAGTTTTAAATTTTGCTTTTTAATTTGGACTTATATTCACAGGAAAGTGACATTTGAGTTGAGTCTTGAAAAAACAGTTTAAAATATTACAGGAAGAGGGAATAATATATGTAAAGGCTTGAAAGCATGAAAAATTTAAGAATACTCTAGGATATCAAAAGATTTAATACCTTTCTGCATGCACCTATCAATTAGAAAGAGTTAAGAGCAAAATATGTCCTTTGGTATATGATAATGTTAAGCCATAAAACATGTATACAGCACTTCTTTTTTCAACTTGGAAGTCTACTACTTGCATGGAAGACAAGTGATGTATAACCTGTACCCTAATGATTAAGTGGTGTTCTTAAAAAGGGAAGGGCTCCTCTTGGCAGGAAAACTAGAAGGTATTTCATCTGATTAGGAATTATTCTGAGGCTGACATCTTACCACACGTTCAGCTGCATTGTGATTCATTTCCATGAGGTACCTGAAAAAAAATTTAGCAGCAGTTAAGAGGTTCTAAATCTAAAGTTCATAACAATTCAATAGAAAGCTAGACACACATCTACCTATCATCTATCATCTATCTATCTATCTATCTATCTATCTCTATCTATCTATCTATCTATCTATCTATCTATCTATCTATCATCTATCTATCATCTATCTACTGGTTACTATATCTCAATCTCAGTGGATAAGTCAAAGTTGGAGTTCATTGTTATTCACTTTTTCTGGTATATATATTAGATTCATATTTTGAGTTCCTTATGAATGATACATGTATGAATACTAATACAAATATTTATAAGAGCTTACAATATGCCAGGCATACTTCTGAGAAATAACACATATTATCTTGTTTAATCTATGCAGCAATAAACACTATCTCCATTTCACAGATGCGGAAACTGTCTATATTTTGTTCTCAAAATGGAAGCAGATTATTTAATATATTTAAAACATTATTTGAAATGTCTAAACAATCAGCTTGTAGTAATATAGAGTAAATGATCACAGGGCTAAAATAACTGATGTGATGCATCAGTTGTCCATTTTTACAAGGACAAACCAAGTGTTGCCTATGAACTGGGCCCAATATCTTTCCTTTACCATTTGGCTGAAAGGAACCCTTGCCTCCACTAGCTGTAGGTATGTGCTGAAGAAGAGTCATCAGTGTAATAGAAATGGTTATCTGTCTTCCTGTTTATGTAATGTACTTTTTCCTTCTCGACCTGTTCCAACCTAATCCCAAATACATAACTTTATTGAAGTCCTGTAGATCTCTGCTGTACCCACTTAACCATAAGGTTTTGTGGATTTCATAATTTCCAGATCATGATGGGCTCTTTCAGTCTCATGTCACTTGGTGTCCCAAGATCATCCCCCTTTTACAGGTCTGAGACCTTAGAGTAAGATCCTGGTCTGATTTTCAATATAGTCAGCAGCTGCAAGTGATGACATTCTTCTTAATGTTTGCAAAATCTGAAAAAGCAGTATTTCATATTTTGCCTACATAGGCGGTAAGATGTCCCTAGCTTACAATTTTCCTCTTACAAGACTTCCTTTGCAGTTAAAATAAGCCAATCCACTTCAAACCCTTAAAATGACCCCCGACCCATGCCTTTCAAGTGACACAGTTGCCGTATATACTGAAGCCTAATTTCTTGCCTTAATTTCATCCCAATTAACCATAAGTGAGAGCTTTAATAATTGTGATGCCACCCTATGCCAAATGTTATCACTGAAGCACTAATGATGATGTCCTAAGATCTATACAAACAGGGAGAAATCCATTCCAATATTCCATTTTGAGGGCTTGTTTTTGAATTTCATTTCCCAGAAAGTAGAGGCAGAGGCAGGGGGCTTATATGCTACTTCTTTAATAGGGAGTATATTTCCATAGAGCAAAGGTGAAGATCACGTGGAATGAAGCCTACAAGCCTTATCATCTCTAATCCCTTTCATTGCCCTTTTAAAATAATCTCATAATTCATTGTTTTATGCCTCCCTCTAGATGGGATTGCAAGCCCCTTGAAGACAGGAATCCAGTCTTGTCCATGGTTATAGACCAAGCACCAAGCACAATGCCTGGGTTGAAGTGTTTAATAAATAATTGTTTCTCCACACCCTCTCCAACATTTGTTGTTTCCAGATTTTGTGAGGATGGCCATTCTGATTGGTGTGAGGTGATACCTCATTGTGGCTTTGACTTGCATTTCTCTGATGATGAGTGATGTTGAGCATCTTTTCATGTGTTTGTTGGCCATCTGTATGTCTTCTTTGGAGAAATGTCTGTTTAGGTCTTCTGCCCATTTGTGGATTGGGTTATTTGCTTTTTTGGTATTAAGATGCATGAGCTGTTTGTATATTTTGGAGGTTAATCCTTTGTCCGTTGTTTTATAGGCAATTATTTTTTCCCATTCTGAGGGTTGCCTTTTAGTCTTGTTTATGGTTTCTTTCACTGTGCAAAAGCTTTTAAGTTTCATGAGATCTCATTTGTTTATTCTTGATTTTATTTCCATGATTCTAGGAGGTGGGTCAAAAAGGATCTTGCTTTGATGGATGTCATAGAGTGTTCTGCCTATGTTTTCCTCTAGGAGTTTTATAGTGTCTGGCCTTACATGCAGGTCTTTAATCCATTTTGAGTTTATTTTTGTGTATGGTGTTAGGAAGTGTTCTAATTTCATTCTTTTACATGTTGCTGTCCAATTTTCCCAGCACCACTTATTGAAGAGGCTGTCTTTTTTCCATTGTATACTTGTGCCTCCTTTGTCAAAGATAAGGTGCCCATATGTGTTTGGGCTTACTTCTGAGTTCTCTATTCTACTCCACTGATCTTCCTTTCTATTTTTGTGCCAGTACCATACTGTCTTGATCACTGTGACCTTGTAGTATAGTTTGAAGTCAGGAAGCCGAATTCCACCAACTCCATTTTTCCTTCTCAAGATTGCTTTGGCTATTCGGGGTCTTTTGCGTTTCCATACAAATCGTAAGATTTCTTGCTCTAGTTCTGTGAAAAATGCCATTGGTAATTTGATTGGGATTGCATTGAATCTGTAAATTGCTTTGGGTAGTACAGTCATTTTTACAATGTTGATTCTTCCAGTCCAGGAACATGGTATGTCCCTCCAGCTGTTTGTGTCGTCTTTGATTTCTTTCATCAGTGTCTTAAAGTTTTCTGCATACAGATCTTTTGCCTCCTTAGGCAGGTTTATTCCTAGATATTTTATTCTTTTGGTTGCAATGGTGAATGGGAGAGTTTCCTTCATTTCTCTTTCTGCTCTTCAGTTGTTAGTGTATAGGAATGCAAGAGATTTCTGTGCATTAATTTTGTATCCTGCTACTTTACTAAACTCATCAATGAGTGCTAGCAGTTTTCTGGTAGAGTCTTTAGGGTTTTCTATATATAATATCATGTCATCTGCAAAGAGTGACAATTTTACTTCTTCTTTTCCAATTTGGATTCCTTTTATTTCTTTTTCTTCTGTGATTGCTGTGGCTAAAACTTCCAAAACTATGTTGAATAATAATGGTGAGAGTGGACACCCTTGTCTTGTTCCTGTTCTTAGAGGGAATTCTTCCAGTTTTTCCCCATTGAGAACGATGCTGGCTTTTGGTTTTTCCTATATGGCTTTTATGATGTTGAGGTAATTTCCTTCTATGCCCATTTTCTGGAGAGCTTTGATCATAAATGGATGTTGAACTTTGTCAAAAGCTTTTTCTGCATCTATTGAAATGATCATATGGTTTTTATCCTTCAAGTTGTTGATATGATGTATCACATTGATTGATTTGCGTATATTGAAGAATCCTTGCCTCCCAGGGATAAACCCCACTTGATCATGGTGTATGATTTTTGCAATGTGCTGTTGGATTCTGTTAGCTAGTATTTTGTTGAGGAGAAAAGGGAACTCTCCTGCACTGTTGGTGGGACTGTAAAGTGGTACAGCCACTATGGAAAACAATTTGGAGGTTCCTTAAAAAACTACAAATAGAACTTCCATATGATCCAGTATTCCCACTACTGGGCATATACCCAAAGAAAACCATAATTCCAAAAGAAACTTGTACCATAATGTTTATTGCAGCACTATTTACAATAGCCAGGACATGGAAGCAACCTAAATGCCCATCAACAAATGAATGGATACAGAAGATGTGGCATATATATACAATGGAATATTACTCAGCTATAAAAAGGGATGAGATGGAGCTATATGTAATGAGGTGGATAGAGCTACAATCTGTCATACAGAGTGAAGTAAGTCAGAAAGAGAAGGACAAATATTGTATGCTAACTCACATATATGGAATCTAAAAATGGTACTGATGAACTCAGTGACAAGAACAGGGACGCAGATACAGAGAATGGACTGGAGAACTCGAGGTATGGGAGGGGGTGGGGGGTGAAGGGGAAACTGAGAAGAAGCGAGAGAGTAGCACAGACATATATATATACTACCAACTGTAAAATAGATAGCCAGTGGGAAGTTGTTGTATAACAAAGGGAGTCCAACTCGAGGATGGAAGATGCCTTAGAGGACTGGGGCAGGGAGGGTGGGGGGGACTTGAGGGGGGGGGAGTCAAGGAAGGGAGGGAATACGGGGATATGTGTATAAAAACAGATGATTGAACTTGGTGTACCCCCCCCAAAAAAATTAAAGTAAGTAAATAAATAAATAATTGTTAAGTGACTAAACACTGGGGCTCTGTTAAAGGTTTCAAATGAGTGGTATCATAAAGCAGAATGTGAACTCCCTTGTGTGGGCAGAGAACCATGGTGAGGATACAGGAGGACAAAGATTCAGCCACAGAAACAAGAACAGTGATGGAGCCAAATTCCTGTAACAAAGGAGTCAGGCAAAAATCAAGCTCTGGTGTTTATTTAATGCAAGGAGTAAGAGTCAAAAATATTCCTCATGTCTTATTTTCTCTCAACTCTGTTAAAATAGAGAGTGGTGGGTGAGCTGTGGGTAACAACTTGAATGCTTGAGAGTTCCTAGGGAAGGATGAAAAGCAAGGGAAAGAACTCATAAATTACTCTGGGGAGATGAGTTCCTGAGGCTGCTGGAGGCTTTTGATGCTAATAAAAATGTGCCAAAGAAAGCTCATGAGATCTGTGTGTTATCCTGCTGAGAACCAAACCACTCTATTTAACTTGCCCTGCCAGGGGAAGAAATGCTGTTTGTAGTAGGCTCATTGGAGAAATACACCATTTTAGCCCTTTTCAATGTTTCCACGGCTAAGAACTTCTACCACCAACCTCTCTGAGACGAGCACAAGTCAACAGGCCCTCCCAGATAGAATTGTGCCATTGTTCTCACAGGCTAGTGCCATTGAAGGACCTCAGCCTAACTCTCATCTTCAAATGGGATATCTCCTTTCTTTGTTGAATGTGACTTATGATTCACATGACAGCTCCCTGAGACACAGGTTTTAAAATATGTTTGCCAGTATTAATTAGACATATTGCCATGAAAGTCTAAATAGAAAGAGTTGTATTTATTGACTAGGCTTTGAGTTGTATATTGCAGGTGAAGTGGCCCATGTTTTATGGCTTGCTGTAAATTGACTGGGACAGACAACCTGCCTAGAATTCTTTGTGAAAAGTTCTAGAACCCACCCCTTTACTCTTCCATCCCACCCAAACTCCCGCAAACTGAAATTAGTCAGATTCCTGTCCTCTTGTTTTTCCCTCTGCTTAGACTTCTCATAATACCAGACTGTATCCTTCCTCTGTAGATTCTAAACAATTTTGGGCTTGGACCTCCATCTTATTCATCACTGCATTCCCCACATGTGTTCACTAGGGACACACTGGTGCTCAGTAAACACTTATTGATAAAATAAATGAATAAGCCTCATATGTATAGAGCCCTGATGACTTTTGCAAATGCACTCAATATTAATTTTTTTCCCCCTCACCTATAGAGTTGTTTTCTGCAGCACTCCTCTAAATACTTTCTAACTGGTTACCTGATTCAAAGTTTCACTTCTCTGGCTTAATGGCTTTGATCCTTGGGATCTCTACTTAAATGTATATTCCATTAGGAGATATAATACTTTAAGCTACTGCTTTTTAAAACTTTTAACAGCAGAATCCTTTTGCTGCTGTGGCTGAAGTGAATGCTGCTTGCTCAAATGACTTAAGCTTGCAAAGTCCAGCTTACTCACACCGCTTTTTAACAAATTGCCTGTCCCCCTAATACATATACCAATTATGCTTAAAAAGGAGTATCACAAAAAGGATGGGTGAAGGCTTTGCAGGTTGTGAAGAGAGGCAAAATGGAAGCATAATTTTAAGCTGAGGTTTGTGTTGCTCCTGCTTCTCTTCCCAACTCAACTACCAGGCAAAGCTTTCTCAAACACTGGCAAGCTTGAGTTTCAGAGGAACTTGATAAACTTGTATATTCCTTTGGAAGTTTCCAAAACAACAACCAATTTATAATCATAACATTTTCCAAAAGTTTATAGATAACTTAGGTATTTGAAATTCAAAATACATTTTGCCTGGAGGAATACTTTATCTGTCTTGGTTATGTTCTTTTAGCCATTTAGGAGGCTAAATGCCAGAAGTACAGCACTGTTCCCACAGCACTATAGAACCTCAGCTCAAGGAAAACAATTTAGGCTCATTTAATGAATTGAAGTCTCTTCCATTTCTCTCTACTCTCCACTCACTCATGGTTAAGGAAAATAACAATTCTTGGTGCCAGTGGCCTGATACCCTGAGGCAGGGGCTATAGGAGGTGGGTCTAGGACAATGAAAGACTTGAATGGAAATGCTGAATGCTAAGGAGCGAAACTCATGACATTCAGGAGCTTTAAACTGGTGAAGGAACAGCAAGGATGACAACCTCTTTCTCCAAATCCTTCCAACTTTGCCAGGTCAGGTGACACTTTTTGTTATTTTCTTCCTATTGAAGACCTCAAGAAATGACTTTTGGTCATCTTTTGAAATGTCTCAACGACAGACCAGATTTCTTATTAGAAATAGAATAATCTCTCTCTCTTTTTCTTTTTCTCTGTGTTTGCTTCCTTCTCCCTCTCTTTCTTTTACATTTTGGGTTTCCCTATGTCTATTTTTTCACAAGATGTGGAGTGGTAATTGTAATTCTGGATTAAAAAGATACCGCTTAATAAAGATTTGTCAAATGCCTATGAAGTTTGGTATTCACTGTAAGCAGGTTGTACTGAGCAGCTAGAATGGTATTCTTGGGAGGCATAAGCTCTCAAGGGGCACTGAAGGGCAGCAGTGGAAAATTAACGGGGATGCAGTTTATCTCTTTTTCTTGCCTCCAACAGCCAGCCCAGGTCCATGATCATGAACGTCTTCTACAAATCCAGTGAAGAGGTCAGACTAGAAATTCCAGGAGAAAGTGCACTTTGGAAGAGAGGAGACAGACCACTCCAGGCATTGTCTTGTGGAAAGAGTAAGAAGAAATCGTGAAAAGGAAGCTATTGGAGAGGGAAGCAGATTTTCCAGAGGCCACTGGTCATTCTTGGTTGATTATTTACGTGTAATGGACAGCTAAGCCACCTAAGTCAAGGATTGCCTGAATACATCCTAAAGGCAGCAATGGCCTACTTCATTAAATGCAACACAATGTTCTTGGAATAGTGTGTCAAAATAGAAAAGTAATTGCTAGTCTTATTATCTTAAGCTGCATATGCCATGACCTGAAAGTCAGTATGTAACAAGAAACGTTTCCTTAAAGAGGTGAACATAATTTCCTGGAAAATTAACATAACTAAAATGAATAAATTAGCAGCCAAAGGAAAAAAGTTAAACTGTTCTTCATTTTTTAAACAATACATATGCTACAAAGGACAAAATAATTTATATTTATTTTCATGAACTGGATTTATCTGTATTAGGATAAGCTTCTTATTTTACTCTGAATCTTTCTCCTAACCAAAAATTGTACAGGGATAATGAATGTATAAAAACTTGAGGGGTCAATCTATCTAAAAATAATACAGAATTATCTGTAATTTTCTCAATTAAAAGGACATTTATTGTGCATAAAATATCTTTCTTGTTGAAAGTCACATACCATACTTTAAAAAAGAAGAGAGAGAGAGAGAAATCAGAACAGAGTTTATGTTCACAGCCAGTTTAAATGATAAATGTTCCTGCAAACTTGAAACATTCAGTAATAAGCACAAATTGTTTTTATAATCAATTATTTGGCATTTTTATAAAATGCATTTCCCTAAAATATGATAATTTATATAGGAAAAGTTTCCTCCACAAATATTTTGTTCCATTTCTCATAACTTTTATGCTATGAAGTCAAATTGTTTGATATATTTTAAAAACAAACTCATTAGACTTTTAACATTCTGGTAGAATGGGTAGGTCAGCTGCTAGATCATTGGTTGTGAAATACAAGAAGAGGGGTTGTTAGGACACCTATAATAAGGGGCTTGCCAATTTATAAATAAAGAAAATTTCCCCTCCCTTAACAAGGTTAAAATAAAAGATGCAGGAGCAAACATATGATTTAGTTTACCGTTAGAGAATTTAGGCAGTGTCTTGACAATAACTCTAATTAAACTTGCCACTGCTTTGACCTGATTAGACAGAGAACAATAGCATTGCTACTCTTTGTCTACCTTAGGATGGTAAGCAGTAGATGATATATAATATCTTTTGACAGCCATGTTAATTATAACCTAGCTGAATGTATTCCTTTAGAATAGATGTTTTTTAAACAAAAGAAAAGGAAATAGTAGTGAATACTGTCAGAATATTTCTGAATATTGCTAATGACTGTACCTAATAGCTAAAAAATGTTAATTTTCTTGAGATTTCCCCCTTATTTTTACAACCTGCTCAACATCTTTTCCACAGTTCCACAGGAGTATTTGCATAAGAGTATCTGAATTATGAAAGTAGGTCAAAGCAATGGTCATTCTCTCCCAATAGTAACATTTCAAGTTTATTTGCTTCTTATTGATTTGGTAAAGTGAAAACAAATACCATCCTTTCATAAGTTAATGAGTTTAGAAATCCTCCATTCTGGCTTTGTCATGATACTGCCATTTTGGCATTTTGATATTGTATTTTGTAGACGAAAACATTAGTAGCTTAACGGATGAAGAGAATACAGTGTGATTTCCACCGTAATATCAAACTATGTCATGACTTTGTAATGCTTTTGAACAAGAATTTTGAGAATTACCCACCCCCAGACTCCAATTTCAACATATATTAAGCACCCTTAAGTCATGTCAAAAATGGTATTACTTAGAACATAGGAACTTTAAGCTACTGAGTATGTGCCAGACAAATTATGTATGTGGCTACCTTGATCATGATATTTCTATCTAACCAATATTTGTAACTGAAGATAATTTATTATAAAACTCCTGAGGCCATTGAAATTTTTAAGTTCTTAGTTAAGTCTAAGAATTCCAGCCAAAATGAGAGTTGGTAATCATTCTGTTTTTTAATTTAAAAAGTTTTATCTATACCTATATGGAGTCTAAGTAAAGTTTCAGTGGTTTTCAATCTCTAATTCTTTTCCATTAATTATCAGAATTGAGTGAGTTGAAATATATATATAAAATATATAATTATATATATATGTATATACATGTATATATATATATATATATCTTATTCGATTCTCCATAGGTCTGGCTTGACCAGGTGTCAGTTGAATGAATCGAAATTAAAATCAATGAATATTTGTTCACTAATTGTTGTGTGTATGTTCCAAGCTTGGTAATGTGGTGTAATGGACTGAATTGTGTCCCCTGCCACAATTCATATGTTGAAGCCCTAACTCCCAGTGTAACTATATTTGGAGATAGGGCTTTTAGAAGGTAACTATGGTAAATGAGGTTATGAGAGTGCAATTCTAATTTGATAAAACCTGTGGCCTTATAGGAAGAGAAAGAGACCTCTTTTACTGTCTCTGCCATGTGAGGACACAACCAGAAGGTGGCCATCTGGAAACCAGGAAGAGAGCTCTCATAAGAGCCCAATCACACTGGCACTCTGATCTCCAATTTCCAACCTCCAGAACTGTGAGTAAATACATTTCTATCATTTGTTCCACCCAATCTATGGTATTTTGTTATAACAGCCCAAAATGATGAATACATGTGAGGAATAAATTGGCCTGTGCTCTCTGTAATACATTAAAGAGAGAATTTTACATAGTCATTAAAAAAATCCTAAGCTCTTATACTAATGTGATACTTTAGAATTAGCATTTTATAATCAGGTAACATGCAATACAATAATGATAATAGACATATAAGTCCAAATGTAGTTTATGAAGTGTTGCAAAGAAAATGTTGGACTTGAAGTCAAAATGTTTCTATTTAAACCCTTTCTCCACACCCACCATATCTACTAGAATAAGGTCAAGTTGCTTTACTATTTTGAACTTCTTATTACTTACCTATGAGATGATGATAATAATTCTTGCTGCACCGAAACTATGCTATAATGAGGCTAAAGTTCAATGACTTAGTGCTTGCAGAATTTCTTTTTTAATTGTAAGATCCTTGTATTAGGTAGAATTCTAATATGTTCCCTGAGATTTCCCTGATGTAACTGCCCTGCCTAATCCTTTGCACTATAAATTTGATTCTGTTTTGATTAGATGATGCTACATGGCACATAGATGAAATAAAGTGTCTCATATATTCTTCCTTGGCTACTGCTAACATATGCTGGATGAGTCCTGGAGTTCCTTTGGACATATAGTCTCTTTCCTCTTTAATCAGATCCAGCATGCCTTTGGCCAGATTATGTTGAGATTTGACCTTAATTATTGGCCTATGGCCAGGGTGGAGCATGTTGGGGCAGATTCTAAGGATAAAAAATTTTGTCTTAAGGGAGAAAGGATATATTTTGTCTTCAAGGAAAGGAGAGTTCTAGACTTAATAGGGAGAAGTGGGTCATTTCAGCAGGCTCAGAGAGTTTAAGAGATCCAGGAATTTGAGATTCATTTTTTGGGGGGGGATGGAGTTTGGATACTCAAGATGTTTCTACCCCATATAGAAAGGTTACTCTTTCTCAATCTGTGTCCTGCCCTGCCTTGCTTGAGAGCTCAGCCTTCCTGGGAGCTTTGATGTTCTTATAACTAAATCTTGGGCTTGATCTTCAGCTTTATCTGTTCTCCTACTCCAGGAGATGAGAGAATTTTTGTATGCTACTAAGGAGGTCTTCTGGATTTCAGTTCTATCTTCTAGTTATGGTGCCATCAGCTTTTTCTTATCTTTTCTTCAAGCGTCAAGTAAACTCAACCATAGCCACCCAATACTATGATCTTTACAATTACCCTTTCTGCTGTTTCCCTCGAGTGTCTGATATCTGGCAAGTACCAATGCTCTCCCTTCCAACAATATACCATCTCAGTCCACCACTGTTGAAAGTGTTAAGAACTGAAACATCAACTAGCAACAAAGTTTCTCTGTCCATTATCTACCACCAATGATGTGGTCTTTATTAACATTGAAATGGCAGGTGATGTAATTCTTACGTCGTATCCCAGCATATGCTTCCTTGGGCCAATTCCAGTATCAATTATTGTAGGTTATGTTCCTCAGGTATCGGACTCTGAGGTGAGCATGCAGGAGGAGGTATATTAGCAAGTGCCCGTGAGAAAGATAAAGCAAAACAAAGCAAAGCAAGAGATCAAAACAGAAACACCCATAGAAAGAAATGAAAATATATAGGAATGAGCAGCAGAAGAAATCAAGCGGTCAAGGAGTCTCTGGGAAAGTTTCAAATGACCCTTTGTGCAGGCCTGAAAATTGGATAACCAGTCAGAACTACCTGAAGTTGAGGCAAGAGACTCAGGCCTATATACCTGCTCAGTCTTTGGATGCAGTACCCCCCAATAGCTGGACTAGGAAGTGTGTTATGTGGTGCCTCCTAATGTCCACCATATCAATTGTTCTTTCTAGCTTGGTTCTGTAGTTGACTGAGTATAGAAGATCTCCATTAGTTAAAGAGTGCTAACTGCCATTATAAAGAACGTAAAATCTCTGACTTAACAAAAGAAAATTTTATTTCTTCATCCTGGTACAGGCCAATGTAATAAGAAGTGGGGATGGAGATATTCTATACTCAGTCACCTACAGAACCAAACTTCTTCCTTCCTTTGGCTCTCCCTTCCTTTAGTGAGCACTACCCAATAGAACTTTTTGCAATGATGCAGCTGTTTTATATTTGCACAGATCAATATAGTAGCCAAATGTGACATTTAGCTATTAAACACTTGAAGCAGGCTAGTGTGACAGAGGAACTGAAATTTTAATTTTATTTAACCTTAATTAATTTAGACATACATATAAATAGTGTTTTGTTTTGTTTTTAGGCATTACAGGGAAAAATGGAGGAATGAACATGAGATGGCTTTGTGGGCAAGGATTGAAAGTGATATATATCAATTTTACTCACATTCCATTGGCCAGAGTTCAGTCATATGACTACATCTAACTGCAAGGGAGGCTTGAAAGTGTATCCAGCTGTGTACCCAGGAAGAATAACAGAAAAAAGATATTGGAGAGCAATGGTAACCTTGGCCACACCAGATCATTCCTTCCAATGAACATATTCTAACGGCCTTCAAAAATCATTGACAACTAAAATCTATTCCTCCTACTTATCTTTCACTTACTTTTCCCTCATTACTGTGAAAGGAAGAATAAAGCTCATGTCCTAATCCCTGAAACCTGTCAATATGTTACCGTACATGGCAAAAGGAACTTTGCAGATATAATTACATTAACGACCTTAAAATGGTGAGATTATTCTGGATTGTCCAAGTGGGTTGAACAGAAGCAGAAGCGTTCTTAAAAGTAGAAGAGAGAAGCAGAAGAAAGTCAGTTATGAGACATGAGAAAGGCTGGCCATCACTGGACTTGAAAATGGAAGAAAGGGTTCAATTGTTATGGAATGTGAGCCAACTCTAAAAACTAAAAGTCACGAAGATATGTTTTCTATGAGCCTCCTAGAGAGGAGCTCAGCCTTCCTGACACTGATTTGAGCCCAGTGACACCTGAGTCTGACTTTTGACCCCAGAACTATAAGATAATAAACTTGTGATGCTATTTGATATAGCAGCAAAGGGAAACTAATATAAACATGGTCTCTCTCTTATCTTGAATCCCTTGTTGCATTATTGTAATAATCACATTTCCTTTCTCTCACTTTATTATACTCACTTGCTTATTCTAACTCTCCATCCACTTCAGGTCTGTACCCAAGCTGTATAATATTGTCACCAAGAGTATCTACCTTACAGACTGGTCTTAGTGTTTTAACTGCCAATTTCAGGGAATCCTTAGCTCTACCTAGTCATCCTACTACATTTGCTTAGTCTCTATACTTCCTTACTGTTCCAAAGGATGACTTCACATCTCTACAGTCTCCTCAGACCTCTAGGAATTTCTATCTCATCCCAGCCTCAACCAACCACCTGTTTTTTGTTGTTGTTGTTTGTTTTTGTTTTCTTTTAACTGAGAAAAAAACCCAGAAGATAATTTCTGCATGCTCTCACAACCCACAGTTACACACCTACCAGCTGCACAACTCATTGACTCTGTTACTATGAGTGAGCTCTCTGTCCTTCTAATAAAAGCCAGCTCTTCCACTTGAGCCCTAGATCCCAGTCACTGTTATCACTCAAAGTCATTGCTGCATCTATGTTGTTAATTCTCCTCCTCTCTTTGATCATCTCCATCAGGCAGAAATCTTGCTGAATTACTCATTTTAAGTAAAATCCTCTTTTGACTTCACATTTAGCTTCCACCGTTTCTAAAAGATATATAGATAGCTATAGATATAGATTTTATGTAGTTGATAGTATTTTGTGTAGTTGATCATTCTCCCATTCCTGAAATACCTTTTTCCCCCTGACATTGTCTCCAAGAGATCACTATCCCTTTATTCTTTTTTCATCTCACTTTCAGTTTGGTAGCTGCTTCTCAGTCCTTTATTACGCTGATATTGAAACCAGACAAAGGCACTAAAGGAAAAAACAAAACAAAATAAAACTATAGACAAAAAATTCATTAAAGAAGTACTAGCAAACCAAACTCAGCAGCATGTTAAAAGGTTTATATTTCATGCCCAAGTCAGACACTTATTTTTTACCAAATACAAAAATTAACTCAAAATAGAAAATATAACTAAATGTAAGAGCTAAAACTATACCTTATATGGGAAAACAGTGGAAGAACGTCATGACATTAGATTCTGCATGATTTCTTGGCTTGATTTCTTGGCTATGACACCAAACGTATGAGCAAACAAAAAGATAGATAAATTAGATTTCATCAAAATTAAAAACTTTGTGCATCACAGGATATTATCAACAGAGTATAAAGGCATCCCATACAATAGGAGAAAATATTTTCCTATCATGTATCTGATTCAGGATTTATACCCAAAATATATAAATGACTCTTACAACTTGACAACAAAACTACCCCAAACAATCTAATTAAAAAAGTATCAATAGTGACTTCATAGGTGGCGCAGTGGTTAAGAATCCACCTGCCAATGCAGGGGACCCGGGTTCGATCCCTGCTGCAAGAAGATCCCACATGCTGTGGAGCAACTAAGCCCGTGCACCACAACTATTGAGCCCATGTGCCACAATTACTGAAGCCCACGTGCCTAGAGCTCCTGCTCTGCAACGAGAGAAGCCATCATGATGAGGAACCTGCGCACCACAAAGAAGAGTAGCCCTCACTCGCTGCAACTAGACAAAGCCCATGTGCAGCAATGAAGACCCAACACAGCCAATAAATAAATAAATATAAATTTATTTAAAAAAAGATCAATAAATGATTAAACAGTTCTCCAAAGAAATTTACAAAAATTTACAAAGGTTTACAAAAGCACATGAAAACGGCCAAAAACACATGAAAAGGTGCTCTACGTCACTAATCACTAGGGAATGCAAATCAAAACTGCAGTTAAATAACTCTTCACACACATTAGGGTGGCTAATAACAAAAAACCACAAAACATCAAGTGTTGGCAAGGTTGTGGAGAAAGTGGAACGCTCTTGCACTGTTGGCAAGGCAGTAAAATTGGGCAACCTCTGTGGAAAACAGTATAGCAGTTCTAAAAATAATTGAACATAGAATTACCATATGACTCAACAGTTCCACTTCTGGATATAAGCAGAGACCTGAGCAGATATTTGTACATCAGTGTTCATAGCAGTATTATTCACAATAGCCAAAAAAGTTGAAACAATCTAAACTTACACACGTGGGTAAGTGAATAAGTGAAATTTGGTGTATGTATGTATATATGATGGAATATTATTATCTCAAAAGTGAATGAAATTCTGACCCATGCTAAAATATGGGACAAAATTGGAAGACATAACAAGTGAAATAGTCACAAAAGGACAACTGTTGCATGACTCCATTAATATAAGGTACCTAGAATAGTCATTCATAGACACAGGAAATACAGTAGAGTTGCCAAGGGCTAAGGGGAGAGGGGAATGGGGAATAATTATTTATTGGCTAGAGTTTCAGTTTGACATGATGAAAAATTTTGGCTATTGATAGCGATGATGATTGCACAACAATATGAATACACCTAATGGCACTGAATGATACACTTAAAAATGGTTAAAATTGTAAATTTTATCTTAGTATATTTTTCCATGATTAAAAAACCCTGAACAATGTGCACCTCCCTAATTTTACCCAGTATAATTCTAACCTTCTACATTATATTCCATGTTCTTTCTTCAACATGAGAGACACTTTTCCACCTCAGAACATAGAAGCTTCCTGTTCCCTCTCCCTAGAATCTCCCCCTGATATCTTCCTTCTACTTACCTACTTTTATTTCTCCATAGTGTGTAATATTATATGACAAAGACTTTATTTATTGTGAATTTATCTACTTCTATCTTTGTCCACTAGCTTGTAAGCTTTATTTACTGGTACATATTTTAGTTACTGTAAGAACACATGGTACAAAATAGCTACTTAATAATGTTAGTTGAATGGATAATTGAGAAATTAATGAATAAAACTTTTACTATGTGTGATTTCCATTCCTACCATGCATCTTAACATGTCACTAAGGATATTTTTTCTGACTTGCTTAAGGAAGATTGACTAAATTCTCTTTCATAGAGTTAGCAGTGTTATTGCATCATAGAAAATGATAAAAATGCTTTGCCCCTCCAATTCTTCCATGTTATTTTATTTCTCTTTGCATTGTTATATTAACTTTTTTTCTAATTAAAGAATTATGGTTGATTTGAAAATGTTCATTTATTCAAGCAGCTTGGGTCACTGTTTCTCTGGGAAACAAAATGACAAATATGCTGGACCAGAACACACACAGAAAAATCACAGAGAGAACAGATTATGTGTAATATTTTTTCATGCAAATTTTTTCTGGGGGCAGTAGGAGAGTCATTGCCAAGAAATCAATATTTAGAATCTGTTTAGATCATTGTATTTGAGTGACTGCTACCTGAAAATGCACAGAACAATAGGTCTACCAAATATAATCATGAGAAGAAAGGAAATATTTTTACTCACATTACTCCGGGATAAAATTTAGTAGCATGACAGATAAGTAGGTAGAAAAAGTGCTCTGTCAATCCTTAATATACTACCCAAGAAGTACACAAACTTATCTGTCCCAGGTAATGCAACTGAACATATTAGAAGCAAGAATACGTGCATGATTTTTCAGATTGTCTATCAACCAGAAGCCACTGTGCTTGGTTAAAAGTGATACAAGCTGCACCATTTTGTGTCTACATTTTTTACTCCCACAAAATGAAATGATTGATTTGTAAATGTCTTAGTTTCTTTTTCATCTTTTAATAAATATGGTGTAAGTGTTGAATAAAATAAAAATGAATGTTGAAAAAGAAAATGAACAAGTCCTACAAAATTGCCAAAAATATTCCCTCTCAACAAGTAACTTACATATTGAGACGGATACAAAAAAAAAAACAATTAACTTGAGTAGCTATATTATTTCATTATACTGTAATGTGACCTTGTCTTTGTTTCTTGTGTTCTAATTACTCAAGTGCGATGGTTCTTTTTTTATGATTATACATCTAGAACCATTCATTCTCACAAAGCATTTACTGAAAGCCTAGGAAATACTACATTCTGTAATCCGTATCTGATCATTCTGATACCATGTAGGGGAGAAAGATGTATAAACAGAAAATTACACCAAAGCCTCAAGAACCAACTGATTGATGATATTGTGGTTTACTGTATTCTTTGCAGGGTGAATGATTCCACCAATATGAAACACCAGAGGGCACTTGACTGATTTTTGCATGGCAAAATATTGCATTTAATTCATATGCATCTAAAAGTGAAAACTTTGTGGATCAGAAAACTTCATTCTTTGACATTTGTGTCAATTGATTGAGTAGCTGTTCAATTCATAATTTGGTTCCTGAAGAGTTACAAAAGTCTTATATTTAATATAAAAAGTAACTACTACATATGTAAAGAGAATTTCTTTAGGTATAATTTGAAAAATAAAAATCAGGAAATTGTTATAAAACATAATTAGTCATTTTGTTTTATTTTATTAGAGTTGACTTACAATATTATGTTAGTTTCAGATATATTGCATAGTGATTCAGGATTTTTACAGAATATACTACTTAAAATTGTTACAAAATAATGGCTATAATTTCCTGTGCTGTACAATGTATCCTTGTTGTTTATCTATTTTATACATAGTAGTTTGTATCTCTTAATCCCATATCCCTATCTTGCCCCTTCCTCTTCCCTCTTCCCACTGGTAACCACTAGTGTGCTTTCTATATCTGTGAGTCTGTTTCTGTTTTGCTATATATATTTGTTTGTTTTATTTTTTAGACTCATATGTCAATGATATCATACAGTATTTGTCTTTCTCTGACTTATTTTACTAAGCATAATATTCTCTCTGTCCATCTATGTTTCTGTAAGTGGCAGCATTTCATTCTTTTTTATGGCTGAGTAATATTCCATTCTATATATATGAGGGTGAGTCAAAAATTATCCTCACTCTGACTGTAGAATTTATTTTAATTAACTTTTAGAAAAGACAAACACATCATGTTTTGATATAATCTTCTTGCTTTTCAAAACACGTTGTCCATCTGTCAACAAGCTTTTGTATTCCCTCATTAAAAAATGTTTTAGGCTGAGCTGAGAGCCACCAATGCACCACTGTCTTCACTTCATCAGAAGTGAATCTTCATCCTCATAAGGCTGCTTTCAGGGGACCAAACAGGTGAAAGTCTAGTGGAGCAAGATCAGGACTATGGGGAGGATGCTTTAACACCTCAAAATGAAGCTTTTGCAGAGTGTCGACAGTGTGGGCAGAAGTGTGCGGACATGCATTGTCATGCAAGATCACAACACCCTTGGATAGTGTCCTCTGCATTTAATTCAAAGTTTAGGCTTCAGCTCTTCAATAAGCATCTCTATGCATTCATACACACTTCTTCGTGACAAAACACTTTCTCCATACTGTGCACAGTCTTCCATAAATAACCGCATCAGGTATACCCTCAGACCACAAAAAATGAATCACTGCATGCTGCTCTTCTTTCATGCAAATCACAAGTGGGGCATCCATTTTTGCTCATACCACAGTTACAAATGAACTGATGTAACATGTTCACACCTGCACAGCAGTGACTGAAGAGACAGTAGCCTTGAATGGAAAGCACTGATAAGACAGTGTGGCCAACCCAAGTTTTAATATAACTGGAATGAGGACAATTTTTGACTCACCTTTGTGTGTGTGTGTGTGTGCATGTGTGTGTACACCATTATTTCTTTATCCAATCATCTGCTGATGGACACTTGGATTGTATCAATATCTGACTATTGTAGATAGTTCTGCTTTGAACATTGGGGGAGATGTATATTTTTGAGTTAGTGGTTTTTTTTTTTTTTTGCACTCCCATCAGCAGTGCACAAGGTTTCACTTTTCTCCACATACTCTCCAATATTTTCTATTTATCAACTCTTTGAGAATAGCCATTCTGGAAGGTGTGAAATGATACCTCATTGTGGTTTTGATTTGCATTTCTCTAATAATTATGGATGTTGAGTATCTTTTCATATGTCTATTGGCCATCTGTAGATCTTTGCAAAAAGTGTCTATTCAGGTCTTTTGCACATTGTTTTATTTGTTTGTTTTTTGATGTTGAATTGGATAAGCTATTTATATAATTTGGATTCTAACCACTTATCAGTTATATAATTTGCAAATGTTTTCTCCTATTCTGTAAGTTGGCTTTTCATTTTGTCAATGATTTCCTTTGCTGTGCAAAAGTTTTTAAGTTAAATTAGGCCCCATTTTTACAAATTTTTGCTTTTATTTCTTTTACCTTAGAAGACAGATAGAGAAAAAAGTTTTGCTATAATTTATGTCAGAGTGCTCTGCCTATATTTTCTTCTAGTTCTATCGTTTCAGGTCTTACATTTAGGTCTTTAATCCATTTTGAGTTTATTTTTGTATACGGTATGAGGAAATGTTCTAATCTCATTCTTTTACATGCAGCTTTCCAGATTTCCCACCACCACTTATTGAAGAGATTCTCTTTTCTCCATTGTATATTCTTGCTTCCTTTGTCTTAGATTAATTGACCATAGGTGCGTGGGTTTATTTCTGGACTCTCTATTCTGTTCCATTCATCTATGTGTTTGTTTTTATATCAGTACCATGCTGTTTTGATTACTATAGCCTTGTAGCATGGTCTGAAAACCAGGAGGGTGATACTTCCAGCTTTGTTCTTTTTTCTCAAGATTTCTTTGGCAATTGAGGGTATTTTGTGGTTCCACATGAATTTTAAGATTATTTGTTTTAATACTTTGAAAAATGCTGTGGGTATTTTGATAGGGATTGCATTGAATCTGTATCACTTTGGATAGTATGGTCATTTCAACAATATTAATTCTTCCTATTCAAGAGCACAGGATATCTTTCCATTTCTGTATATTATCTTCAATTTCCTTCATCAATGCTGTGTAGTTTTCAAGACAGGTGTTTCACCTAATTGGTTAAGTTTATTCCTGGATATTTAAAGTCTACTCCTAGGTAATTTATACTTTTTGATGCATTTTTAAACAGGAGTATTTTTTGCACTTTATCTCTCTGATAGTTCATCATTAGTGTATTGAAAAGCAACACATTTTATATTGATTTTGTATCCTGCAACTTTACTGAATTAATTTATTAGTTCTAGTATTTTTTGGGTCAAGATGTTAGGGTTTTTCATGTATGCCTTTCCAATTTGGATGCCTTTTATTTCCTTTTCATGTCTGATTATTGTGGCCAGGACTTCCAATACTATGTTAAATAGAAGTGGCAAAGTGGGCATCCTGATTGTGTTCATGATCTTAGAGAAAAAGCTTTCAGATTTTAAACATTGAGTATGATGTTGGCTGTAGTTTTATCATAAATTGCCTTTGTTATGCTGAGTTATGATCCCTCTGTACCCACTTTGATGAGTTTTTATCATGAATTGATAAATATATTTATTTATTTTCATTTATTTATTTATTTATTGGCTGCATTGGGTCTTTGTTGCTACACACCAGCTTTTTATAGTTGTGGCAAGTGGGAGCTTCTCTTCATGGTAGTGCTCAGGGTTTTCATTGTGGTGGCCTCTTTTGTTGTGGAGCATGGGTTCCAGGCACATGGGCTTCAGTAGTTGTGGCACACAGGCTCAATAGTTGTGGCATATGGGCTTAGTTGCTCTGCAGCATGTGGAGTCCTCCTGGCTCAGGGATCAAACCCGTGTCCCCTGCATTGGCAGGTGGATTCTTAACCACTGCGCCACCTAGGAAGTCCCTCATGAATTGATGTTGAATTTTGTTAAATGCTTTTTCTGCATCTGTTAAGATGATTACATGATTTTATCCTTCCTATTGTTAATGTGGTGTGTGACATTGATTGATTTGCAAGTATAGAATCATTCTTGCATCCCTGAAATAAATCCAACTTGATCATGTTATATGACCCTTTTTATATATTGTTGGATTTGGTATGTTAATATGTTGCTGAGGAGTTTTACATTTACATTCATCAAAGGCATTGGACTGTAATTCTCTTTTTTTGCAGTGTCTTTGTCTGGTTTTGGTATCAGGATAATGGTGACCTCATAGAATTAATTTGGGAGTTTTCCATCCTCTTTAATTTTTTGGAATAGTTTGAGAAGAATAGGTATTAGTTCTTTTTTATTTGTTTGGTAGAATTCCCCTGTGAAACAACCTAGTCCTGGAATTTTATTTACTGGGAGTTTTTTTTTTTAATTACAAATTCAATTTCACTACTAGTGATTGGTCTATTCAAATTACCTGTTTCTTCTTGATTCAGTCTTGGCAGGCTCCATGTTTTTGAAACTTTGTGCATTTCTTCTAGGTTTTCCAGTTTGTTGGTATATAACTGTGTGTAGTATTTTCTTATAATTTTTTGTATCTCTGTGCCATCAGTTGTTATTTCTCCTCTTTCATTTCTTATTTTGTTTATTTGGGTCCTCTATCTTTTCTTCTTTTACATTTTTTTTGAGTTTTAATCTTTCTACTGGCTTATTTAAGTGGTTGATCCTCAATCCTTACTATGTATTTACACTTCCTAGTGGTGTTTTTCCTTTCTATAGAGTCTTACTTCTTTTCCACTTAGAGAAGATCTTTTAACATTTCTTTTAGGGTAGGTTTGTATTAATGAACTCTTTTAGTTTTTGCTTGTCTGAGAAGTTCTTTATGTCTCCTCTGATTCTAAATGATAATATTGATGGGTAGAGTATCCTAGATTACAGTTTTTCCCTTTCAGTACTTTGAATATATCATGCCACTCCCTCCTGGCCTGCAAAATTTCTGTAGAGAAATCAGTTGATAAGCTTATGGGGATTCTCTTATATATGATTCTTCATATTTCTCTTGTTGCCTTTAGAATTCTTTATTTTTAATTTTTGCAATTTTAATTATGCTATATCTTGGTATGAATCTGTTTGAATTTATATTGTTTGAGACTTTCTGTGCTTTCTGTATCTGGATATCTTTTCTGTCTTCGGGTTTGGGAATTTTTCAGCCATAATTTTCTCAAATACATTTCTGATTCCCTTCTTTCTCTCTTTTCTTTCTGGGACCTTTATAATGTGAATATTGGTAAGTTTCATGATATTCCAGAGGTCTCTTTAAACTGTTTTCTTTTTTAAAATTTATTTTTCTTTTTGCTGTTCTGATTGGATAATTTCCATTATTCTTCCAGATCACTTATGCATTCTACTGTATCACTTAGTATGTTATTCATCCCTTCTGGTGTGTTTCTTATTTTACTTATTGAATTCTCCATTTGTGAATGGGTCTTTTATATGTTTTCTAGTACCTTGTTAAAGCTTTTACTGTGTTCATCAGTTCTTTTCTCTACTTCAGTTAATATTTTTATTACCACTACTTTGAATTCTCTATCTAGTAAATTGTTTCATTATTTATTTTTTCACGGGTTTTCTCTTTGTTTCCACTGAGAGTAGTTCCTCTGCCTTTTCATTTTGCTTAACTTTCTCTGCCCCTCTGAATTTAGGTGAAATTGTTACCTATTGCAGCTTGAAGGGGTGATCTTTGGTAGGAGTATCCCTATACTGACTGCACGTTCCCATTTCCTTTGGTGGAAGAGCTGGATTTGACACGGATGCAAGTCAGACCTTTCCTCTGGGTGTGCTCGTAGCTATCACCTTTGTATTTGGTGGGGCTGGGGATGGTAGGACCAGAGCTGATGCTGGGTATGAGGTGGGACTTCTTATCTGCTCAGTGGCCATAACTGCACTATCAGAGGGAAGGGGTTCTAACCCTGAGTTGCTGGAGCAGATGCTCTGAGGGTCAAGCCTGAGTTGGCTCTGTTCCCTTTGTTTATATTCTCCCCTTCCAGCATTGGGCCCCTTGGTCCAAAACAGAGGAGTGCTGAATCAAGGTGGGGCCTGGGCAGGTCCTCAGATTATGTGGGCTACAGATAGAGTTCAGAACTGTCTCCGATGAGCTGCCTATGCAGGCATGCACATTTTTTCTCCTCACTCCTCTCATGTACAGCCTCAAGTGCAAGTCCCCTTTGTCCCTCACAGCCAACCACTGCCCGCAGCCTATGCCTGTAATTAGTCATTTTTAAAGTGCATATTTAATATACATTATAATATGTTGTATTGAAAAAAGCTGGTGGCTTAAAATTTGGTAATCTTGCTGAATATACTTTGTAAAGCAATCTGGTTTTATTGTTCCAGCATCCATTCCTTTATTTCCAAATGAGCATAGTGATACTTCCATAGGTTTTCTAGACTTCACAAATGAGATAATAAATTTGAAACTCTTTGGAAATTGGTAAAGGTAAAATATTAACCTTGAATTCAGGAGAGCTCCATTTGTGTCATGGCTGGCTCATCCTAAGTCACTTAATCTCTTAGGAAATATAAAGTGAAGAATTTGGTTGATGATTACTAAGGTCACTTTAAAAAATTATCAGCCTATGAATCTAAGATAAAATCACCATAAAATACAAGTAATTATAATAATGCAGAACATCTGTATTGTCAGCAACTGTCTTAGTTTTAAAGTAAGTATTTTATAGTGTGGTATTTTCAGGCAAAGCATAATGAATGGGTCTGCTAGTGGTTGTTAAGTGACTATTTCCAATTTTTCTTTATACAGTGCCTTAGAAACTCCAGTCTTTGCTAACAAACTACCATGTCTCCAGTTTCAAAAAATATATTAGTGATTTCTCCAAACAGGCACAAACTGGTTTCTCCCTCCAATATAATATTAATCTTTGAGTTTTAAAAATATATAAGATATGTGAAGAACAGAGCAAAATTAAGTTTGGTGTTTTTTCTTGAAAGTCTCATCTCCAGAAGGCAGTGCTTCCAGGAATGGTAGCACACTGTCAGCTCATTTGTGTTGCCAGTGCCGCCACCTCGTTCCCAGAAGAGCATCTGTGGATTTTTGGAGAGAATGCTATACTTCTGGGAATGGTGCCCAGAACATGTAAGCTTCTGTGTCATTTTAGAAAGTCAGAGAAGGGACAATAAAATCTTCATTTGCTGCAATCTTTTATGTGCAGTCATCAGTCCTGGGGCTAACAGCTGCAATATTCATATATTCTTATTTGTGAATTTTTTTTTAAAGACTTTTTCCTGCATTTTGAGTGAAGGATTTTCTATAGTTTCTCTTCCTCTAAGCTCACATCCACTCCATCCTCTTTTCACTTTCAAAGGGATAACACTAGCATTAACACAAGGGCACTATTGTCTTATGTAAGTGATGTGTATGAATCAAATGAAATTATTCTAGTCCCTCAGCTCAAAGGATCATCTGAAATAGTAAAAATGTTTTAACAGGTAGCATGTGTATTTTATGAAAACTTAAGGTATACAGATATGTAATCATTATTCTAATATTTGCTTACTTATTTTAATGAACATTAGAAAAATATAATACACCAAGCTTAAGATTTAAGGAATGTTTTGCTGCTTTGGGAATTAGCTAAAGTAAGTAGTGATACAGTAAAGCAATCTGCTTTGCTATGAGTAGGTGAGTTACAGATGTGGTGTTCAGAAAGTCCAGAAAGGGTTAAGCCTTTAAAACAGAATGTTTACATTTATGGTTTATAAGTATGGATAATAGGATGATATAATTTGGAGGTATGGGTTTTCATATACTGATTGACATGTATGTTATCTGTTTTTTCATCATGGTACTGGAACTCCATTTCAAGAGGTTAATATTAAGCCTACCAATTATGCATAAATAAAATGATTATGACTTGGAATTGGTTCTATTTTTGTTCATCTATATATATTGTGTGTGTGTTGATTTCTTCTCTATTAAACCATTTTGGACCAGTGGTTTAAAGAAGAGACTATTAATATATAAAGGTGAAAGTTATTTAAATACAGTATGAGGATTCAAATAGTTGATGTGATTAAACAGTATCAGGAACATAATATAGATACTAAATTATAGATATTATTGCTATACCTCTGGTACTGCTATTATTTTATTAGGTTTGATTGTGATGAAATCTGTGTACGTCTTAAGAGAGACACACTAATTAAAAACCTTAATTTTTTGTTAGTGTTTTAGATGTAACATCTGCAATGCAAGTATTGAAATTATTGTAAAAATATTTATAGCTTAAATTTTCATGAAACTGTAAACAAGAACAAACTAATTCCTTTAAGTTTGGAGGTGCTCCCAAATTCTATGACATTATCTGACCACATGCAGCATTGTAAAATTTCCAAAGAATAAAACAAAGTGGAAGAGGTTCAAGCATTTTAGAAAGTTGTTAACACTTCGATTGAATAAAAATGCTAATACTTTGCTTATTGTATGTCACATATCTCAATAAAAGTTCTTAAAAAATGAAAATGCAAAAAAAAATGCTAATACTTTAGAATACTCATTTATCATGTTTTATTTACTTGCAAAGTTTATAGTTGCTGGAGTAATTTGTAGATAAACTTATCACATCCCCAGCCAAAATGGCTTAAATAATAAGCAGGGACAAGCAAAGGAACTGGTAAGATGCTTCTGTCAAACAATATAGTTTGTTGTAAAATTAAGGCAGCAAATATTTTCATGACTATAATAAGATCTATTCTATTCACTCTACATGGATAAATGCTCTGATGTTGTGATTTTAGTTAGTATTCAGTGTGTTATATATGAGCTAAACACTGAGAACATGGAGACCTTTAGTTCTACTAGTCTTGGTCAATAGCACAACTGAGATAGAGATTTTAAAACATTAATAAGTTAATGACTGGGTCTGGAAGTGATTTATTGGGATAACCAGCAAAAGCACTAAAGCCACAGTTGGTGCAAAATGAGAACTCAGCCACATAGTCAAATTGTATCACAGGAAGCAATGCACCAAACCCTCCACCCCTATCCTCCACCCCACGTCACTCCAGACATGTGGAAGACTTCAGAGGCATACATAAAACTGTAAAAACATATCAATCATTGAAAAGAGAGGCCACTGAACTCTTGAAATGTTTTCTAATATTTGGCTAGAATTGGGAAATGACAAGAAATAAAGTTTTTTTTTTTTTTTACTAAAATCTGTTTTATTTTTTATGCTGAAACTATGCCTTTTCTGTTGAGGCAAAAATCAAAATAACAAAAAAACAGTGTTAGCGTATTTTTCTTTAAGGTTAAAACCTTTAATACGTGACACTGTATGCACTGATAGGGATTGCCTTTGCATATTAGAATATTTTCCAGATCTATCAGCCCACGGGACAGCCTTAACTTATTTTTGCAAAATCCATTTATATCAGTATTCCATATGCAAGACAGACTGAAGTCATTGATAGCAAAAGCAAAGCATTAGCCAACAAGCCTTCATCTTGGTATGCTAGATTATTTTCTTTTTTAGAATGCTTTAGTTATAAATTCATTTGAAGTACTCATTGAAAAGTATTTTGAAAGTTATAAAGACATCATGGATGGAGAACAAAAATAAAAGGTCTTCACTTATAATCTCCCAAATTGAACACCACTTTTATGTTGCTAAGAAATGCTTTTGTCCCCTGGTAATGTGAGCATTGTCAGATTACTTGACACATTCAGAAGAAGAACAGAACAGAATTTGGAGAATACCTCAGATGGTCTCTTGGAACAAGAGTTTGTTGTTCAAAGTTGCTCATCTTATCAGAGAAATGCAAGTCAAAGCCACAATGAGGTATCACCTCACACTGATCAGAATGGCCATCATCACAAAATCTGGAAACAACAAATGTTGGAGAGGGTGTGAAGAAAAGGGAACTCTCCTGCACTGTTGGTGGGACTGTAAGTTGGTACAGCCACTATGGAAAACAATTTGGAGGTTCCTTAAAAACCTACAAATAGAACTACCATATGATCCAGTAATCCCACTCCTGGGCATATACCCAAAGAAAACCATAATCCCAAAAGAAACTTGTACCATAATGTTTATTGCAGCACTATTTACAATAGCCAGGACATGGAAGCAACCGAAATGCCCATCAACAAATGAATGGATACAGAAGATGTGGCATATATATACAATGGAATATTACTCAGCTATAAAAAGGGATGAGATGGAGCTATATGTAATGAGGTGGATAGAACTACAATCTGTCATACATAGTGAAGTAAGTCAGAAAGAGAAGGACAAATATTGTATGCTAACTCACATATACGGAATCTAAAAATGGTACTGATGAACTCAGTGACAAGAACAAGGAAGCAGATACAGAGAATGGACTGGAGAACTCGAGGTATGGGAGGGGGCGGGGGGTGAAGGGGAAACTGAGAAGAAGCGAGAGAGTAGCACAGACATATATATACTAACAACTGTAAAATAGTCAGTGGGAAGTTGTTGTATAACAAAGGGAGTCCAACTCGAGGATGGAAGATGCCTTAGAGGACTGGGGTGCGGAGGGTGGGGGGGACTCGAGGTGGGGGCGTCAAGGAAGGGAGGGAATATGGGGATATGTGTATAAAAACAGTTGATTGAACCTGGTGTACCCCCCAAAAAAAAAAAAAAAGTTGCTCATCTTATTTTGATTAACAGTGAATTCTCAGTTTCAGAATTTGTCACAAAAAGCAATTAAATAATTTTTCTAGTTTCCAAATGTGTATGTTTCAATTGAGGTTCTTGGGACTGGTCGATATAAAAAACAATGAGCTTGTTCTGTAAAATTAAGCTTCATCTTAATGCTTAATTAAGTTTCAAGGACCCAAAACTTGATTGCTGAATGACAATAGACATTTCTATTCTACTTTTTGAAAAATTAAATTTTAACCACATGATTGCTATATTGATTAAACTGATGGCTATTTTTGTTGATTTAAAATTTTTTAACATTTAATAATATTTTGCTATGATGGTATTAATTATTACAATGATGATAAAACATATATAATGTGTTTTGGGGCAAAACATAATACCAAATGCTGAGTAATAACAGGACAACTTGTAAACAGATACAGCAAAAAAATAGAGGTTTTATGTAAATGACTTAATTTTGAGAACTATCACCTTAAACTAAAAAATCTTAGTGAGATACAGAAGAATAAATCATTCTTGACTTTTAATTCATTTGAAGATATGACTGAGTGTCCTTGATGAAAATCTGGTACAGTGTTGATCAAGTAGATAAAAAATCTGGATAACTAAGTTTATACATGTTCACTCAAATGTTTGTCATCAGAGGTATAAAATCTTTGGTGAGAAAGATCAGTTTGCTGGATCAGATTGTAAGTTACATGAATTTTCAATTCTCATTTGTTAGAGATTTTATTAATTTGTAAAGAAATCATCAGTATTGCAGTTAATATAGTAAATCTATTGCTATTGCTGATAAAAATATGTGCAACAGCTTTTTTAAAAACAAATTTTATTTGCAATTCTCATGCCACTTGGGGGATATAGTTGTATTCTTTGGAAAGAAAAAAAATATATATATATATGTATATATGTTGGTTAGAAAACCCGACAAAATTTCCTTAGAAATTTAGAAATATTTCCAGTTCTTAAAAACAATTGTTTCAAGGATTTGAAACTAAAAAAACAAGTGACTATTCTCACATTTGGTTACTGGACAGATTTCATTAGTCAAACTACACACTCAACCTACACACCACACTTGGCATCAAATGTTAGGACAGATTGTGACAATAAAAGTGACACTCTGGAGGACAGCCACTTCTTGGCACTGCAAGCCATGATCTTGGTTCTTCAATAAAAAGACAACAGTTAGATAAATCAACTACTTTCCTTGGGAAAAGAGCACTACCCAGAGAAGGACTTTGAGCTAAAAATGCATATGAAGAAATGTATTTCAATATTTGAAAGAAGAAAAATATGTACAGAACCAATTTCTACTTGCTGCAGTATCTACCATCATCTGATCATTGGTTGTGGGCAGATAGTGACCCCAGTCATTCAAGGTTATTTCGCCTCTTTTACCCTAAATAAACTCTCAGGCAATATCTCATATTTCAAGCATTGCTTCCAAAGACAGATTGCTGAATCTGCAGACTTTACTGGTGCTCTGATTTTGAAGATGATCATCTTTATAAGGACAAAAATAGAGAGATGATTCTGGGTTTCTAGCTTTCTAGTTTAGGAAATTCAGACATCCAAGCACCTAAGTGCTCCCAAATTTGATCACACACTAGTTTCTCTTTACTGACACTATAATCTTAAGATAATTAAATCTCATCACATTCATTGCTTAGATATCAGTGATTTAGCAGTACCTGCTATTATTTTTTTGGTGAGATTTGCCTGTATATGACTCACAGAGTATTAACATCCACAAGCCTGGGATTTTAAAGCCAAAAGGAACTTCATGAATATTTATTTTAATTTGTTCATTTTAGGACAGTGAAATCACAACTCAAATATGTAAGAACTTTTTCTAATATTGCGATAATTAGTGCCACAGGTAGCTCTAAGACACAAATCTTCCCATTACTCAGTGTTTACCCACTCCTAAAAGGTTTTCTATACTGCTAAATTTAGTTTTTATTTATACCAGAAACCTGGCCATATATTTTACTATGTGACTAGTTAGGGGTAATGATATTATTTTGAAGTCACTTTACTAAAGACTGAACGTTAGCAAAAGGGATACTTAAGTGCTTGATTTTGGTCGAAAAGATAGATTTGTATATGCATTTTGAAAGCTAACTATCAGTATCTGATCCTTACTATGTATCAGACATGGTGATAAGTGCGTGACATGTGGTAGCTTAAATAATAGCTGATGGAATTGACACAAAGGTAAAGAGGGAGGGGCACGCAGTGAATAATCAGTATGTGCCAGATGTTATATATCCCCCAGACCGCACTTTATAAGGTCAACACCGCTAAAAATAAAAGCTACCATATTTTGGAGTGAATCGTATTAAATATTAGTCACTTTACTAATAAGGTCATCTGATTTTCATAAAAAGTTCCTTGGTTTTATGCCCAGAAATGCATTATATATAAGAAAAGTAAGGCTGGGAAATTTTAACTTGTGGCCTACTGTCCAAGCTCAGTTCCTCAGCAATATCCCACACATGTGCCTTATACTCTCAATATACATTTATTTTCATGACTGTAGAGCTCATTTTCTCATTCTCTTCAAAGCACATCCGTTTCCCTCTGCCTGGAAAATCATTCCATACATCTTTTCCATTTTCCCACCATTTCTCCCACTAGAATAAGAACACAATAGATTTGGAATTGTCTTTCACATCTGTGTCAGAATTTAGCATGGTATTAAACATAGATGAAGTACTCTCAACATTTTTTTAATAGCAAGTAACATTCTTTCACTTCTGGGGCTGATGAATACTCTGGTGAGTAATTAATAACAAGGATCAATTAGGAATATTTCTAATGACATTCAGCTAGGTCCAGTTATTTAGGAAGAATTCTTCACAGAAAATTAACATCTGTGTTACCAAAGCAGCCCATCAGCATTTTGGACCTTGTACATCAGTTACCTTTGACCTTATTTATAGAAGTAGAATTCCACCTTGAAACTCTTCTGTATCAGTCAGGGTTCCCCAGAGAAACAGGACCAATGGGGTCTATGTACATCCATACTAACAGGTTTATCTTAAGGAATTAGCTCACAAGATTGTGGGAACTGGTAGGCTTGCCAGCTGAAAAAAAGACAAGAATTGATGTTGTAGTCTTGAGTTTAAAGTCCAGAGGGCAAAGCAGTAGACTGAAAACTCCGTCAAGACTGACAGTCTTGAGGCAAAATTCTGTCTTCTCTGGGAAACCTCAGCTTTGGTCTTAAGACCTTCAACTGCTTAGATGAGGTTCATCCACATTATGGACTGTTGTCTCTTTCACTTGAAGTTTACTAATTATAGATGTTAATAACATCTGCAAGATAACTTCACAGCAACAACTTAACTAGTGTTTGACCAGTAACTGGACCCCACAGCCCAGCCAAGTTGACACATAACATTTACCCATCATAAGCTCCATGGATACTAGCCCCCAAAAGTGCTTCTATGTGAAGGACAGTGCAGACTTGAGGCTTCTGGAATATCTTTCTATGCATTGTGTAAACTCTCACTAAGATTGAGAACGTATAGTAGAAGATGGTTTAAGGTGTTAGAAAAACTGCTACCCACTAGAAATCCAGCAGAGCTGATGACTGTGTGTGATTGGGGTACACTCTGAGCTGCAATAAACCTGGTAAATCTTAGCCACTAGTCTCTGTCAATAATCAGCTCCAGAGGGTACAGAGATGTCAAAACCATCCTCAAAACCTAAGTATTTGCTTAAGAGTATAAGGTGTGATGGTAAGGTATTGGGTACTTTTCCATATCAAAATAACTGACAAAAACATGTGATTTCTTAAATTCATGTTTAAAATGAGAAACGAGAAACCTTTTGGGAAATCTAACTATATTCAGGAAGTTTGCACCTGGAATTGCCCTGTAAAATTAATATAGCTTTCAAAGTATTCTTGATCTTTGGGAAAGTAGCTGCCATTGTTGAGTTATGCCCAAGAGCTAAGGGGCTGGTATATTTCTAATTCTATTTTCAATTTTAAACACAATGCTTAGGGCATGAAGCATAGCACTTGAACAGTGATTTCTTGTGAACAAATCCTGGATTTTCCACATAGAAGACATTTATGATGATGCACTGTTGTTAAGAAATGCAATGTGATTTACAAAAATAGTCATTCTTTATAGGCAGAAAACTCAGGTTGAAATGTGCCCTGCTGCTGACCGTTGTCTGCATATCTACTTCAAAAACAAGCCAAAGTGAAACATGAGTAATCACGCATGTTGATAAGACTGTTTCACACAATTCTGCAATTCTCCAGACTTACAATGGATGGGCCTTAACAGCTGAAATCAGCACCAACATAAGTTGTAGACTTCTATGGAAATATCCATTAAAGAAAAGTGTCCAGAGAAAAACTACATATACATTGACAAAAACAAGAGTTAAGGATTAGCGTATAAAGTTTATAAAGTAATTGGCACAGGTAGATATATGGTTATAGAGGGGTAATCATGGAATTTACCTATCTTAACTAAGTTATTCTGACATGCTCTTATTTAGAAAACACTGGATATCAAAATTCAAACCAGTAATTGTTTCACTAAGAAAACTAATATTGTAAGGCAAACACAATAGTAACATGCAACAGCAGTTTCTTTCCACTGCCACAGAAGGATGATGGCTCAAAAGTCAGTAGCTATTTGACATTCTCAGTAGTATCTTCATTCTGGCAGATTTGAACTTACTGAATGTCTGTTTTTAGTAAGATTGCAGGCAGAAACCTCTTTTTTTTTTACAGTGATCTGTTTTGTTTATTTTCAATACAGAATGAAAACAACATATGGTTTTTAGCCAAACAAATGATAGACATTTTTTTTCCACCCAAAATGCTCTATGAATTATTTTTACTCATGGGGTCAGTTCACATTTCGGAAAAGAAATCATTATCAGATCATAGTCAGGAGCACAGGCTCCAGATTTTGTGACACACCTCTGCACCTCTCTTGATTTTCAAGAAGGTAGGAAAAAGCCTATGTGTCGTTTCACTAGAAGACCCCAAACTTAAAAAACGTTCCACTTTTGTTCTTGTCACAGTGATTTGACAGGAAGTTTAGCCCAGAATTTTGCATGAATAAAAAAATATCTTACTGAAGGGCTACTTATTGCTTGGACTTTTATTTTGCCATTACCCTTGGAAGCTGCCTATGGTACCTTCAGTTATTTACACCCCCCCTTTTTTTTCTCAAAGAGCAGAGTAGCAAAAAGAGTGGCCCCATCTTCAGTTTAGAATAGATTCGTTTTCTTGCTTTTTCTTGGAAGGGAGGATAATAGAGACTTAGTGTACATGTTTTCTTTGAATTGCCTTTATGCACATTTTTAACCTTGCAGTGAAAACAAACCACACATATACAACACAGAGGCTGTCTTTCTTGCATTTTCAAATTACCAATTTGAATTACACATGTTGAGCTTGCTAGCATTGGCCACTTGCCTCAGGGAATTATTGTTGAAAGACAATTTAAAACATTGACTCAAAGAGTTATAGTCTCTTAGGATAGCAAACATTTCATACAACAAAATCTTATCGTTTTGAATTTTAGAGAATTATAGCAACAATTCTGTGACCAAGCTTCCTTAAAACCATGCTGATGTTTGACTCATGAATGGCTATTTTTTTGTGTATGATCTGTATGGAGGAAACAGATTGTTTCTTTTTTCATTTTTATTGTGTACTTGTTAATCTATTTCTAAAGGTATTATGCTAATTATAACACTACTCTTCACATTCAGAATCCAAATTGCTCATTTTCAAGTTTTCCTTTTTTTCAAATTGTAATCTGTTAATTACTTGTTTAATGGAGTGTGTAATTACCTACTTTAAGTTAGGAAACTTTCCATTTCAAAGACGAAAACCTATTTTAGAAATGAAAGAATACAAATGCAATCCTTTCTGATACAGAATATACCTCTTTACCTCCCTTAATGGTTCTAGTGAGGAAATTAGATTGAAAAACAACTCTTATTTTCTCTTTAAGCTTTTGTGCCTACCATTTCAAACATAGGTGAAATTTATGATGAAGGAAACAGGTTGCCGTTCAGCTACACTTTGCAGAGTAATTTTGCTCTCCATTTGTGTCACTTATGACACAAATGAGTAGAGTGGAAGGAAAATTACTAATCTCGAGTAGAAGGAATACCAAGTTATTAACGTGATGCATTTCTGAAAGTGTTTTTCTTTTCGAATACTTGGCCAGAAGAGCAAACTGAATCAAAAAAGAGATTGTGTGGGAACAAGATATAAGAGAAGTGGAACAATTTAGGAAATACAACAATAACAAATAAGCTTAACTGAGTTTGGGGCTTATGTATAATTTATATGGTTTGTATGGATGATTTAATTCTATTTAGGCAGCAGCAAATATAAGGAATAGCCAGGATAATCTTGTGTCACATATGAGGAGACCAAGCCTTATAAATACTAAGTAAAACTGGTTATTGCCACTCAAGCAGAAGTATAGGCTTCACACTCCAAGCCAATGGCTCCAAATTGCTAGCTACCATAATGGAAATAACTGGATTTATATACTCTTAGGGGATAAAGGAGAATCGACATGATATTTTGATGAACATTTACACTCTGATGGTCTTTAATGTTAGGGGTTGAAAATTGATCTTGATGGCAAAATCTCCATATTGAATGGGTGAAGAAGCAATACACCAGGGCTTTTCTTTTGTTGAAAATGTCTATAACGTGGGGACAACTGGCTGGTAACCTAAGTAAATGCCTTAAAAAACCCAATGGCTAGATGGACTTATGTCAGCAAAAGGTAGCAAATTAAGGAACACTAAAATTTCTGTCCCCATAAAAGCAACAGTGACATTAGCAAAAATTGTTTGAATCAACTTTTTCATGTCACTAGAAATTAACCAAAGGTTTGTGGGAGGGTTGAGGAATGTTTATTAAAAATCAAAACAAAACAAGAAAAACAACTCAGTATGAATAATGAGGTTTTGGCATTTTAACTTGCCCTGTTCTTAACCCCCTTCCCTGCCACTCTAGCTTTTTAGTAGCCTTGACCACTAACCCAGTAGACCCTTAACCAGTGGCTCACAAACATACTGAAATCCACTATCCTTGTGTCCAGCAGAGGGAGAAGAAAAGTTTCGGAGCTCCTCAAAGTGTCATCCCCAAAGAATCATTGTTGTCTGGAGGCTCTCTGAAAGATTCTACTTGCAAGGATGTCTTTATTTGAACTGAGTTGAAGCTCATGCAGTGAGAAAAGGCTTTTCTCTGGATGTGTGCATTAAAGATGATAATTTAGACATCACTGTTTACCTTGCAAAGTTGTCTGAGACAGCAGACAATAGTTGGAGCCAACAATGATATAGCCAAAATGCTTAAAATGAAAAAACTAGGGAATAAGATGTCCATAGGATGTTCTGCTACTCTAGCAGGACATCCACACTCAGAAATATTTTGAGAAGATTCTAAGTTCTCAATTCTGGCTGACCTTGAAGCTCTAAGGAAGCATGAAGTGAAGGCTAAGCTGTTGAAAGCATGCCCCAACATGCACAAAGAGTTTTATCAGCCAAGACTAGGAGACTTATTAAGAAAGTATATGTCCATCTGTTCAATAAATAGCAGACCTCTAAGCTAACCAAAGACTTCAGTAGCCACACACGATAAAGAATACGGACCTTAAAGAATTAGTTCGGAAATGTTAAGGAAAAAAAAAAAAAGAGAGAGAGAGCAAAAGCAATCACAAACAGCAATAAAAACCACCCTGGAGAAAAAATAGCAACTGATTTTCAGAGTTGTCACATTACATCATTTAAAATGTCCAGTTTGGAACCAAAAAATTATGAGGCATGCAAAGAAACAAGAAAACATGACCCGTACACAAGAAAAAATGCTATCAATAGAAATTAGCACTGAAGAAGCCCACATGTTGGATTTACTAGACAAAGATTTTAAATTAGTTTTCTTAGATATTTTCTGAGAACTAAAGGAAACCATGTCCAAACACAGAAAGAAAAGTATAAGAACGTCATCTTACCAATAGAGAATATCAATAATGGGATAGATATTATTAAAATATAAAATTTAAAGTTGAAGATATAGTAACAAAAATTAAAATTTTAATACAGGGGGTCAATAATGGATTTGAGTAGGCAGATGAAAGAATCTGTAAATTTGAAGAAGTTCAACTGAGATTATTCAGTCTGAGGAATAAAGGGGAAAAAAAGAAGAAAATAGTGAAAAAATTCTTAGAGATCTGAGCACATCATCAAATATGACAACATGCTCAAAATGTGAATCTAGAAGGAGAGCAGAAAGAGAAAGTAGTGGAAAAAATATTTCAAAACTTAATGCCTGGAAACTTCCTAAATTTAATTCAAAAATTAGTCAACACATCCAAGAAGTTCACCATACATCAAATAGGTTAAACTCAAAGAGATTCACATCTAAATACTTCATAATCAAAATGTTGAAAGCGAAGATAGAGATAATCTTGAAAGCAGCAAAAAAAGAAGTGACTCAAGACATATATAAGATCATCAATAAGATTGCAGCTAATTTCTCCTGAGAAACCATGAACTCCAGGTGGCAGTCATAAGCTATATTTAAAGTGCTGGAAGAAAATGATCATCAATTATAAAGGCTATATTCAGCAAAACAATCCTTCAACAATGAAGGAGAATTAAGCATTCTAAGATCAATAAACACAAAAGATTTTGTCACTAGTAAACTAGCCATAAAAATATACTAAAGGGAGTTCTTCAAGTTCTAAGAAAAGGATACTAGATAGTGACTCAAAGTTTTGTGAAGAAAGACAGAACTACAGTAAATGTAACTACATAGGTAAATATAAAAGATAGTGTAAAAACATATTTTTTCTGTAACCCTATTTTTTTCTACCTGATTTAAAATACAGTTGTATAATGCAATGTTTACAAAATGTGTTGATGGCATAAAATATATAAACATGTAATTTGTATGGAAATAACAGAACAAAGAAGAGAGAAAGGAATGGAGTTATACAGGAAAAAGGGTTTTGTATATTCTTAAAATTAAATTGTTATTAATTTGAGCTATATTTTTATAAATTAATTTTTAAACTATAACCCATATTAAGAAATAACTTAAAAATATAGTAAAAGAAATGACAGGGAATAAAATGGTATGCTAGAAAGCATCTTTTAACACAAAAGCAGGAACTAATGGGAGAATAGAGGGTTAAAAAAAAAGTATGAAACACGTACACACACACATATCAAATAGCAAATGGCAGATATAAGTCTCACCTTATCAGCAATTATGTTAAATGTGGATGGATTTTAAATTTCCATTAAAAGGTAAATATTCTTGGACGGGGAGGGTGGGGGGGAGTCAAGGAAGGGAGGGAATACGGGGATATGTGTATAAAAACAGATGATTGAACCTGATGTACCCCCCCAAAAAAAATAAAAAATAAAAAACAAACAAACAAACAAAAAAAAAACAAAAAAAAAACAGATGATTGAACTTGGTGTACCCACCTCCCAAAAAAATAAATTAAAAAAAAAAAAGGTAAATGTTGGCAGTACAGTTTAGGAAAAAAGATAGCAAAACACGATCTAACTAAATGCTCTCTATAAGAGACATACTTTAGATTCAAAGACACAAATAGATTAAAAATAAATGAATGAAAAAAGGTATACCATGCAAACAGTAACCAAAAGAAAGCTGAACTGGCTATACTATTATTAGGAAAATAGACTTTGAGACAAAGATTATTACTGACAGGAGAAAACAAAGATATTTCACAATAAAAAGGTCAGTCCAAAAGAATATATACCAATTGTAAACATATATGCATTAAATGAGCTAAAAGCACATGAAATAAAAACTCAGAATTGAAGGGACAATTCAATAAAAATAGGTTTGTACTTCAATTTTTAATAATAGAACAATTAGAAGATAAATAATGAAAAGATTTGGACAATACCATTAACCAATTAGACCTAACACATATCTATAGAGCAAAAACAGCAGAATGCATATTCTTCTCAAGTACACAGAGAACATTTCCCAGATTAGACAATATAACAAGCCTTGATAATTTAAAAAGGAATGAAATTACACAAAGTGTTTTTCAAAGCTCAGTGGAATGAAATTAGAAATCTGTGAGGAGAGACATTTGGGAAATTCACAAATATGTAGAGATTAAAGAACACTCTAAGCAACCAATGAGTCAAAGAAGATATCACAGAAAGATTAGAAAATATTTTTGATGCATGAAAGTGAGGGTGCAACATACCAAAATTTGTGAGCTATAGAAAAATTAGTTCGCAGTAGGAAATTTGTATCTGCAAATTCCTACATTAAAAAAAAAAAAAAAACTATCAAATCAGTTTCACCTTAAAAAAACTAGAATTTGCAGACCAAACTAAACCTAAAGCAGATGAAGGACCTGATAAAGACTAAAGAAATAAATAGCAAATATAAAACCAATAGAGAAAAACCAACAGAAATGAAGTTGGGTCTGGAAAAGATCAATGAAATTGACTAATATTTAGCTACACTAACCACAAAAAAAGAGAGAACTGAAATTACTAAAATCAGAAATGGTAGAAGGAACATTATTACTGACCTTACAGAAATAAATAGAAACATACAGGAAGACAATGATCTAATCAGATAATCTTTAAAAAAAAAAATGGACAAAATTCCTAGAAAACAGAAACTACTGGAGCTAATTCTACAAGAAGTGGATAAGTTGAAAATTCCCATAACAAATAAAGAGATTTTCTCTTAATCAAAAAAGTATCCACAAAGAAAATTCCAGGACCAGATGGATTCACTGTTGAATTCTAACAAAAATTTAAAATATCCGTCTTCCTCAAACTCCTCCAAAATATAGAAGATGAGGAAACACTTCCCATCTCATTCTATGAGGCTAGTTTTAACTTCACACTAGAAAAGCAGATTTAAAAATTCACAAGAAGAGAAAACTATAGACCAATATTGCTTTGAATACAAATGCAAAAGTTCTCAATATTCTTTAAAAAATACTAGCAAAAAAAAAATCCACTAACATATAAAAAGGATTGCGCACCATGACCAAGTAAAATATATAATATTAATTCGACATTGGTTGAACATATGAAAACCAATTAATGTAATGTACTATAACAATACAATAAGGACAACATGCACTCAATCATGTTAACACATACATAAAAAACATTTGACAACAACTTGTATCTTTTAATGTTAAAAACACTTAAACTCAGAAGAAATGGGAAATTCCTTAACCTGATAAAGTGCATCTGTCGGAAAAAGATCAATATAAAAAAGCAATTGCATTTTCACACTAGCAATAAACAATCTGAAAATTAAATTAAGAAAACCTCGAGTTACAAAACTGTCAAAAAGAATAAAACATTTAGGAATAAATTTAACAAAAGGAGTATAATCCATGTGCACTGAAAACTACTAATTATCATTTAAATATAATAAAGAAGATCTAAATAAATGGAAATATATCCCATTTTCTTGGATTGAAAAACTTAGTGTTGTTAAGGTAACGATACTCCCCTAATTGATCTACAGATTCAATTCCTACAAAAAAACTCAGCTAACCTCTTTCAGAAATTGAGAAGCTGATCCTAAGATTTATATGAAAATTGAAGAAACCTAAAATAGAGACAATCTTGAAAAATAAGAATAAAGTTGGAGTACTTACACTGTCAAATCTCAAAAACTTACTATAAATCTATAGTAATCAAGACAGTGTAGTACTGGCATCAGAGAAACATATTAATCAATGGAATAGAATTGAGAGTCCAGCAATAATTCCATACATTAATAGGCAATTGAGTTTGAAAAGAGTGCCATTCAGTGAGGAAAGAATAATCTTTTTAACAAATGGTGCTGGTACCATTTGCAAAAGAATTTCTTAACCATTACTGTTTTCCATGAACACAGAGCTTAGGTAAAATTCAACATCATCAATCTACTATAGAACAAGAATGTGTAATATTTTGAAATATCAAAGTAACAATACTCCCTAAGGAGCTTTTAATGTTGTAAGTATATTTTACACTTTCCAAGACTTTGCTTTCCTTGGTGACAGAAGTTGTAATCATCTCCCATTTGCCAGTTTTAATGATTCTGGCCAAACTAATGTCTTGGATTGAACTTTCCCAGGTCCTGCCTTAGTCTTGCATGGCCTAAATGACAGCTTGCTCTCTATCAGGAAGGAATCTTACCAAGGTCTTTTAAATTATATTTTTCCTTTTTTTTTGAACTTTCCTGCTCAGTGTTTGTAAATTTCTCTTACTCCAAAAGTAGAAGCCACTTGGTAAAAACAATTGGAGTCATGTGGTTGATAATATACACCTCAAGAAAATAGTAAACTGGATACTATGTTTATGCATATTCATTTAGTTTTGGTAGGAAAAGGCCCCTAACCTTTCAAAAATATTCAGAAATATTTGGTGATCCTCAACATATGTCCACATATGTCTCTGGGCTTCCACATTATGCCAATATGAGTATTTCAGTTTGTAGGATAATTATATTTTTATTGAAAATTAATCAATTAATATTTCAGTATGGTGTGTCAGTCCAATAAACTTAATTAACATGAGCCTGTCCTTGAAAATGCAGCTATACTTTCAGCTTTTCTACAAAAGCAAATGAAGAAGCTTGAAAGACCGAGTACGAAGACTTCCTGCTAGTCACCAAAGTAATAAATTCCCTTGGGACTAAAATTATTGGTATCAGTAAATACCCCTTAGCATCACCTTTGTTGGACACAAACATTTTGTTGTTGTTTGGGTTTTTATAGTCTACATCATTAAAAGGATTTGTCTTGTAGGCTTAGTGTGGTACCAACAATTTACACAAGTAGGAAGAGTAGGTTAGGAAAAAGAGCTATGATTGCATATCTTAGACTATTAGAGATTATCAATTGCTTTGTGTTAGATGATTTTGCCCAACTGTAGGCTAATGTAAGAGTTCTGATCATGTTTATGGTAGGCTAGGCTAAGCCATGATGTTTGGTAAATTAGCTGTATTAAATGCATTTTCAACTTATATTTTCAACTTAAGATGGGTTTATTGGGATATTACCCCCATCAAAAGTTGAGGAAGATTCATATTTAGGTTACAAATTAGTTAAGTGCACAAAATAAATTGGTACTACAACCTCAGAGACTAAAAGTGGGCTACAGCATAATTCAAAAAAAAGGAAAAAAAAAAAAAAAAGAAATAGAAGAATTAGCTGCTAGGCTCTTTTTAAAGTTAAATATTAATGATGCACACAGGTAACCTACCATGCAGTGAGTTAGGAAAGACCATATGTCAATTCCATTGCTTTTTGGGGAGAAGAGAACATTACAATGAATAAAACTACTGATCAAAATTGGAGCGTAAACAGAAAAGGGGCTGGAGAAAAACCTAAACATGAAGTGAGTTTAATGTAAGAAAGAAGTAAAGTTGTTTCTATTCTTTAGAGAAAGAAATATTCTTACAAAATACACACAAATATATGAAACAGAATTAGGGAATCACCAGTTAGTTTGTTAACCCAATCTTTGATCCTAAGGGCAATTAAAATTTTGTAGATTAAGATTAAAAAATACTGCAGAAGTCTATGTTTTAGTTATATTTTATTCTTAAAATTGAATAAATGAGAAATTATTAATTTTGTATTTGGTAAAAATATGTCTGTGTTGAATAAATGTACATTGTTAAGCCTACACACTGATGCATAAACAAGTAATAAATTGAGGTTTGCATACATGACCCAAAGTCCTATTTTATGTTGGCTAATTTGTGAGTAACTTTATTGAAATCTGATTTAAAGATTAATTGGCTGAGATTTGTGGATGTATACACATGCATTTATTTATTTAAATTTTGAGACCAGTAGATTGAAATATTCTTTATCTATTAAAAATTTTTCTCTAGGTAAATAAAAGTAAAGTATAAGTGATCAAAAACATTGTTCCTCAAATATCATCTGCAAATGTTAAAAAGTGACTGGGCTGTCACAGGATGATCATGAAATAAAATTCCTGAGGCAGTTGACACATAAAATGATTTTAACGGGGTACTTAAAATACATATATTTGGGTAATTTTGATTTTTCGATGTCTCCACACATATAAAGTGATTTTAATTATCACAGATAAATATAAAATTCAGGCAAATAGCATAAGAATCTGTATCTTTATGTTCTTTTGATAAAGCAGACTGAAATGACAAGGTCATCCCTAAAGGTTTTCCTTAAGGTTAATAAAGCAGACAGGCTTTTTACAAACTTCATCCACTCCCTTTCCCACTTCTTGAAAAGCAGATTTCTGGGAACCCAAATCAACCATTGATTTTAGTGGTTCTGGCTCTGGCTGTGCCTTTGAAAAGGGATTTAAAAGTTTATAAAATATACACATAATATCCTATAAAGAAGCTCTATGCACTTAAATACATTTGTAAAACACCCTAAAATAACTAAAATAAAACATATCAAACTTTATGGTAGAAAGTTGGAAGTGAGCTGGAATTATAAGGGAATGACTAAGAGGAAATACATTTATGTAATGTTTTACTTTAAGGGACAAATTATCTATAGGGTCTTTGTAGAAATATTTCACAATATATGTTTAAGCAAATCAATATATATGGATACATGTGTAGACAGAGATTTTTCAACAAAAGTCTTCCACAACATTAAGAGAGTTTAAATCTGGGTGATAGGAATTAAGAATATTGTTACGATCTGAATTATATTCCTTCAAACCATGTGTTAAACGTGACTGTATTTGGAGACACGGCCTTTAAAGAAGTAATTAAGGTTAAAGGAAGTCATATGAGTGGACCTTAATCCAAGCAGACTGGTGTTCTTATGAGGAAATCCTATAATTAGGATTTAGAAGAGATACCTGGGATGTGCACGTGCACAGAAAATGTCATGCGAGGATACAGCAAACTGGAGGCCATCTGCAAGCCCAGGAGAGAAGCTTCAGAAGAAACCAAACCTTCCAATACCTTGATCTTGGATTTCTAGCCTCCAGAACATGAGAAAATAAACTTTTGTTGCTTAAGCAATCTCGTCTGAGGTTTTTTGTTATGGCAGTCTAGCAGACTAATACAGATTTTACCTCCACGTTTGAATGTTTCTGGATAAGTCATAGAAAACCTTTCAGGACCTCTGTGGGAGTCACAGTGATACTAAATATTATTTGTTTATCCCCCCTTCTATTCATCCCTGTCATAATGGTAAAAAAGCGAGCAAGGGTAAGACATCCAGTGTCTTAGCATCAATCAAGATAGTGGTACCAACTGTGCTAGTAACCGTGCAGCTCCACACTTTCACAGGGGAAAGAGAAAAAAGTAAAAGGAAGAAAAAGAAAAGGAAAAAGATAAAACACGATAAAACAGTAACAACTAATACTTTTACTAAATCTTGATGCTTGAGTACCTATTTTTGTAATATTTGGTGTGACAAAAGTAGAAAATATGCATAAAGCAGTTCTGTTGTATACCAAAGTATGATGACTGTTCTCAGAAAAATCACTGGCAATTGTTTGAATTGCAAGCTGAATTAGTTGCTTTTCTTTTAAAATGAAATACTATTTGTACTTTAAAGAATGATTTATTGACACACGATGTTTTTTAGAATTGGGTATTTAACACACATTTTCTCAAAATTAAATGATGTAAGCCTGTCACTTCATGGAAAATTGAGTGACAGCGGTTTTTGTCAACATTAAAATTTGAATGTTCAAAGTGCAAAGAATTGTGGAAAACTTGAATACACCCCCATCCATGAATTTCACAGATTCTCAATACTTAAGGACATTTCTGATGAGACTGGAGGTGATATTTATAAATGTGACTTTCTGATATTATAAAATAAAATATGTAAACATTTGTAGTATTTTAATAGTTCAGTGGACCAATGCCTTCCACATGACCAATGCATAATGTCATAAAATCATGCAAGGGTTAAATATATTTTCACAGTGTATGGTGGGTCCATGGCACTGTAATGTAACAGAGCATGAAAAATTAATCAACTTAGTTTCAGGTTCTACCTTGCAACGGGCTTTAAAGTGGCCACCATTTCACAAATTTTGGTGTAGTATAAAAGAATATCAACAATTTTCTAAAAGGCAACTAAATACCCCTTTCTTTTTTAACTACATATTTGTATGAGCCTGAATTTTCTTCACAGATTTCAAGCAAAACAACATATTATAATAGATCAAATACAGATGCAGATATGAAAATTCAGCTGTTTTCTATTAAGCCAGATATCCAAGAGATTTGCAAAATTGTAAAACAATGTTATTCTTCTTGCTGTCTTATTTTTCATTTAAAAAAATGGTTATTTTAATAAAAATATGCTATTTATATTTTATGTAATAAGTTTATTAGTGTTATGCTAATATAAACAAATACATATTAATTTTTTAGTGGTAACTTCAAATATAGTAAATGTTGATATTTATAACCTACATCAACTAAAGTCTTTTGTATTTTTAAGCAACTTTCATGAGTGTAAAGGAATTTTGAGGCCAAAAAGTTTGCTATATACTGAAGATAATATTTTCTTGGGGAGATAATTTAGAGAAATCTTGATAGCCTTTTATAGTTGAATATCTCAATACTTCTACTAGCTCTAAGTATATTCATTTTAGAATTTATTCATATTATAAGCAATTATATTCTCTAACTCATTTCTTCATTCAGTCAATAAATACTGGCACTGTTCCAGGTAATGAAGCTATAGTAGAAGAAAACAAACAAATTAGTAAGAAATACCCTGTTTTCACTGAGACTATGCACTGGTAGGATAGACACAGGTATATAAATAAACAAATATGCCAAATATAATATCCTATATTATGTATATACTTCTAGTCAATTATAAACATCTTGAATTTAAGAGAAATTATGTCACATACCACATGAATTTTAAGCCACAAAGTATGAGAGTACGTTTCATAAACTCTTGGTGATGGGTTAGCTTCTATTTTGAATCAGTCATCTTGGCCCATCTTTATATAAATATTTGAATGCAAATCAGAACTTTCATTGGCCAAAATGGTGCAAAAAATGTCCTTTAGACTTTGTAAAATCTACTCCATGTGGCCCATTTCGCTATTGAGTTAGCTGATTTTATTTCATAGGCATTCTAGACTTGGCCATGTTATCACATATCCTGCCTTTTCTAGGTCAAGGTATTGCATAATCTATTTGGATCAAAACTGAACTGTGATATCTTTCAGAATGATAGAAGGAAATGAACTTTGGTTAGTGTTAAGAACTAAGTAGGACTAGTTTTTCACCATTTTACCTTCTTCTTTATGCTTTTCCCACTTATATCCTGAGCTTCAATTATCTCTTTGAGTTTTGGCATGACTAGTCTACCTCTAATTTCCATATCAAAGATTCAAATCTTATATATTTACATCCAGTCTTTGTTAAGTTGGGAATATTCATAGAATTGTCAGGTCAATCATTTTTGCAAGATTGAACATAGATTCAGTGTATTTTAAAATCTATTTATAGGGGATCAATTTTTACCTATTACTAAATTTTGTTAGGTCAGAAAATAAAATATTCTCTATATATTTTAAAGAGAAGGGTTTATAAAGGAAATTAGAAGCTTTAAAACATACACAAACAAATAGACACATATACACCGAAAAGACTGGAAGCACAAAGGTCAGGGCTACAGCTTCTAATGTTTAGGAAATCAAGAAGTGTAAAAAATATCAAAACCCACAATGGATAATCTTGGTTGCCTGCAGCACCAAGCTGATGATTATTTAGACGAGAGACAGGAGCTACAGGAAAACCTGTGTCTAGCATCTGCTGAAGATCATGAGATGCTTATGGCTGCTATTGGAACAATAATAACCTTTGCTACTCTTTTGCCTTATAAATCACATGTAAGTTCTTATTAGTGGAATTTAATTCACAACTCTGCATGCAAGTGATTCTGGGAAACGTGGTTCTCCAGCTTCCACAGTATGGTGGAGGGCGTAGAAGAATTTGGGAGGCTGGTTATTGGAAAATAAAAATAACATCTACTGCATCAAGATAATAAGTATACCAAGATAAATGCTCTATGGTGAAAATCTGAAAATAGAAAAAAAATAACAATCTATTCCTTATGAGGCATCTGATAATCAAATAACTAGTCACATTATAAAAATTTTTGTGTGGTGATTTAATAAGTCAAAAGTCAGAGAAAATATAAGATTTTAGAAGGGAGAGAAAATATTAAGTCACAAAATGATAGCACCTGATGACAGATTGAAATCATAATAGAGAAATCATAGTTCAAGCATACAAATGGAGTTGGGTGGCCATTGAGGATCTGGTCTCAGACATATCCCTGCACTATTGCGAGACTGAACTTTCTGTGAACTGTACCAAACTCAAGGATACCACCAGCCATTAAAAAAAAAAAATCTGCTAGCTGCAACCTTGCTGGTCTCAAGGTTGTTCCCCCTTGTAACTATGCAACCATTTCAGACCGCAACCAATCCTGGCTTAATAAGCACCCTCACTTCTTGTCAGCTCCATTCTTGATGCACAGCTCATGTAACCAACTGTAGCCTTGAGGTATGTGCCTTTACAAGCTGCCTCCTTTTTGTAGTTGAGTGGAACACAATTCAAGTGCTTCTTGAATCTATGTCTTCCAGGCTACAGTCCTAAGAAACCCCAAATAAACACTTGTTTATGTCACTCAGGACTCCATTTCTGAAATGTTGGTTAACATAGCTGCTGTAATAGGCAGGATGCAGATCAGCATCCCCTCAGCAGTCTGGAGCACCTTCAGACTCAGTGTACAATACCTATACGGACCCACTGCACACAGCTGTCTCTTCAGTGGCTTGGAGGCTGTGAAGTGAGGACTCCTGTATCCAAACCTCCCATTTGGTTGAGGTTTGAGTCTCTTTGGATGTTTCTCAGTGTCAACACTAGTCTACCTCTCTTTGTGCGAGTGGAGAGGAGTCTGTCTTGAGATTTGGGTTTCAAGTTTTTAAAAATGTTTTGGTGAACACTCAAAATAACGGGAAGTTTTTGTAGCAAAAATTCAAGGAAAGATGAATCCCTCCAAGAGTTACCGCCAGATTTACGTTTAACACCTATGAACTTTTATCCTGTAACCACCTATGTACATGGGTCCATTTAACCTGGGATGGTTTAAAATTGCACTGGCCAAAATGAGGAAATTTCCAAATTCCCAAATTAGTCTATCTTTGTGCACAACTGAAAAAATGTATCAGACTAGACAAAATAAGTAGGAAACATTTTAATTGGCATCTAGAGGCCTCCAATGGTAACACTGAGAAAACTGCCTTCCTCCAAACTGTCAATGAAAAGTTGACTCAGACAGTCTCTAAACTTGAAAAATCAGCTGATTTTTACTTTAACTTTCTAACCCTTCTCCTACCCCCTCCCCCAATTCTGCACCTTCTCCTCCATCCCTTTACTTGCCTTTTTCTGAACTTCCCTTTTGTCTGACTCACTTCCTCCTCCTTCATCAATTTATATCCCTGAGCTCAGAGCACTTCTTGACACCCTGTCCTGGCAGCCTCCTTTTAAACTAAGCCTACCAGATGAGGAGAAAAACTGCCCCATCTCCTCAGCAATTCCCCAGGCCTTCCTGCAAATAATCAGAAAATAAATCAGCTGGAAGCCAATATTCAAGGTCCAATAGAAACAACAGTCTTTATCTTGTAAATTCCTACAAAGCCAGAAGTACAACTCTAGAAACAAGTCAAGGTCCACTTATCTTTACCAGTCCCAAGGCCTTGCCTGTTCCTCTCAAGAGGATTATAGTTATTATAAAAGATCAGGATATTAGAGCAAAACTGTCCTGTACTTATGAAAAAAATTAATAATTACCCTAAGACATAATAATAGACAAATATACTTCAAAATTCCTGGGAGTAAACTTAGATTTTCTGTTTCTGTCTCTTAAAGTTATAAATCTTATCATGTCCTTGAAATGTAAACACAGCCCACGTCACCTGAGACTGAGCCCAGATTGTTCTGTCAGTAGAGCCTGCAAGTAAATTAAAAAAAAAAAAAAAAAAAAAGAGAGAGAGAGAGAGAGTCCTTTTAAAACACAAACTACTGTTAAAAACTACAAACTACTCTCTTGTCCTAACAGCCTCTTTAAAATTGCTTGTCAGAGGCAAATACAGGTCTTAAAAATCTTCTCCACAAATAATAAAATACTTTTTCAGCCATCTGACTGAATAATCTAATTTACTCAATTGTCATTTATAAACTAGTGAGCTTTGTATTGTACGTGATTCGTGACTAAAGTTTTAAAATGAAAACTATGAGATGTCTGGCTGTGTTTGTTTACATGTCTATAAGTCTATGTTATAGATACGATACTTTTCTGCCGCCAAAAATCTTGCCCAGATTAATTTGTAAAAGATCTCTATTTAACTGACTTAAACAAATACTTAAATAAAAATTCTCAAAAATATAATAAAAATTAATCCAAATTTTTTTTCAAATTCATGTGCTATAGGATAATTTTTAGTGAATAAAAGCTCATTTTAAAATTGATTTAATTAATGCAGGCATGTCTACAGAGTTTACATTACATATAATTGAAATAAATAACTTGTTCTACCTGGGGTTACTAGTCAAATGGGCTAATGTCTCTGTTGCAAATCTGTCAGCAAAGGAAAAAGCTATGATAATGACTAACTGCTTTAATATCTTATGAAATTTTCATGAGTAATTCAAATATGATTGTTAAGAACAAATGAATTAAATAGATGTGAATGAGATAAGAGTTTTTAGGTGAACATTTTAACAATAATTTTTTTTATGATATGTCTATTTAAATTGTTTCCTAAATCTCTTTGATGATTTACACGCATTAGATTTTTGCTAAGTCAAATTAAATGATGCAAATACATTGAATATTTAGATCATTTCCAAATAAGGTAAAATATTAAACATTAATTGCTAAACAAGTCCCAGTTTACTTATTTTTCACCTCTTATTACAGAGATACTAAGCATGTTTGGGTCTATTCATATATATATTTTATGCTTTACTAAAAGATTATGCTATAAGGTAGGATTTGTTTCTAGAAATTATAAAATGTATTTATAAGTTCACCAAGCCACGAAATGTGAATACAATTCACAATTGTTTGCTTCTTCATTTTCACTTAAAAATTAAAGTTTCAAAAGAGTAAGAATTCTAATTAATATGTGTAGTTAAAGCTAACAGATATAATAATAGAAATAGGATGTATTTTGGGGTAAGAAAAGGTTTAAGGTGTGGAGATGTTTTTATTAAGAAAAAAGAAAGTGAGTTTGTTCTAAAGCTGGTTGTTTCTAAATGAGAAAGAAAATGAAGGACAAACTAAAATGGATATATAGGGTTGTAAAATGTTTGTAAAAGAGGGACTCTTTAGAGAGGAGTTTTACGTGTGGTCAGGACCGGATAATACTGGATTGAATTTAATTAAGTAAATGTTTTAATATTAAAAACAAACTGCAACATTGAAATTTGGTTTTCTCTCTGTCAAAAAGACAATTTTTTTCCTATTGGTCTGCTCTTGATGATAAGAGATTATGAAAGGTTTTTCTTTACATTTATTCTGCCTAAAAACAAAACAAAACAAAACAAAACAAAACAAAACAAAAAAAGATCTTATGTCTCATCAAAATAACCACTCATGTTCTGTATTGTCTTTACCAGTTCTTTGATTACGTAAGTAAACCTAGCCCTCTCACTTTTAAGAGCTAAATTGTTCTCAAAACTATATAACCTTCTATATTTGCCTATGAAATTTTAAATTATTATTTTGGTTAAATGGATAATGTGTCACAGTGACCTATTTGACTAAGTGTTTCAAAACCTTTTTGACAAACTTTCCAAAAATCAAATTCTAAATGAAACCTTTTTGTCTTAGAACTAACTTTGAGATAGTCTCTCCTCTTATTAAAGGAGAAATATTAAACTAATTAGGCATATTTGACATGTTAAGTTACATAGGAAACATTATCAAATAAGAAGTAACATTAAACCTTCTTTATGTTGTGTCTGTATAGGTATGTGTTAAAAGTATTCTAGAAGTTATATGAAACTCCTGGAAGTCTTGTAAGTCCTGACATAAAGTGTTACCTGTCATCAAAATTGAAGCTCATGCTAAAAGGACTGAACCCAAGTATCAGGGAAATGCCCAACTGACATTTGTGCAAAGGCAGAAACAACACAAGAATCTATCCAGATTATGGCACATGTGGATGGAGTCCAATCTATTTCTGAAAAGACAAAAAACAAAACAGAAAACACTGACCCCTCTTTGCCAGACTTTTGCCATCCTGACGTTCTTGTAACATGTAACAGTTTATTTCTAAATTATTGACAGATAAATTAAGATGGGTCAACAATTGCTGTAAACTAAACAAATAGGCCTATGGGAAAACCAAGATGGCCACTTGGTTCTTCTCAGCTTCCTGGCAAAAACCCATTTTTTGTTTTACGGGTTGAAGATTTCCTTTGCTGTGATGCTCAGGCACTTACAATGGCAAAGAAACTTAGAAAATATGTTTTCCACATGGGGTAAAACTTCCACAGTCTCCAGTGATCAAGACACCCGCTTCACTCAGCAAATCGTACTAGCCTTAACAAAAACTTTGCAAACTTTTTGAAATTACCCTGTCCCTAATCACCCTCAATCATCAGGCAAGGTCAATAGAACAAATGGAAAAACTCAACTCAAGCAAAGCAAGAGTTAATTACGTGGGACTGAGTGAACTGATGAATGTGATTATAATTTTTATGACTTTATTGTTTAAAATATTACTGCATTTTTAATCTTTTGTTTTCCTAACAAAAGGAAAATTTTTTTCTGACTCATAAACATTTGGTAAATTATACCTTTATAAGCAGAATTGAAACATTTATCCTTTTCTCCTTAACTGATCCCTCTGGAATTCAGAAACTCTCAAACAAAAACAGCCCTTTTCCTGAAGTCCTACACACTGAAGCTAGATTACTTCATATAAACTTGAAAGCAATTGCTGTAAGAGCTCATGTTTAGACAATCCTCATGCATATTGCTGCATAAACCACTTGGAAAGTTTACCTGAACACCTGATGACATCACCGGAAACATTTTGAATGACAAAAGATGCTTTGACCTCAACGTTTAGAAATTTTCTTGACTGACTGCCCCGTGGGCTCCAAAACTAGTTTATAATTTGGTGCAATCATTACCCTTTGTTTTTCTTTTGTTTCCATAGAAATGCCTTTTATTAAATACCTGATTTCTTGCACCATAGCTCACCTGCATCACCCCTCCTGAAATGAGATAATACTGTTTAATTTAATTGACCTGTCTCAGAACTAAAAGAAACATAAAGTTTTGAAAAAGAAAGCAACAGATTCATTAGTTCAAGCAATAATTATTGTGCTGGCACTGTTTAGGCTCTGGGAATGTAAAGATCATAATCACAGCATACTTTCTGCTCTCAAGAAACTTACTTCTTCAGGGGAGATAGATGACAAAATAAATAAACAAATGAGCAAACAAGTGGATCTTACTTATGAGTACATAATCAGTTATATGATAGGGACTGACAAGAAATGTGATTTAGATAAAGTGGTAAAGAAAAGCCTCTCTGAGCATGTGACATTCCAGCTGAGGTTGGGAGTTTGAAAGGAAACAGGTCACCCAATGAGAAAGGAGCAAAGATGGTTTCAGACAGAGAGAATAATAAGCCTCAGGCCCTGAGAGGTGAGCAAAGTCTTCGTATGGCCGAGAAACAGAATGGAAGTCAGAGTGGCCGGTATGTACTGAGTAGGGTGGAGAACAGAATGGCATTATGTTAGATACACAAGAATCAGATCATATAAGGTTCTGGCATATGCAGAGTAGCTGAAGAAAGGTCATTGTAATTAGTGAAGTTGATGAGTGAAGAGAATGACATTTATGAAGATAACAGTAGGCAAGATGAGCTCATAAAAGCACTTGTTCTCATACAGAGTTGGATAACTTTTTAACACATATGAGAGGTCACTGAAGGATTTTAAGTATTGGTGTAGGGATGGATATCCCCTGATTGAAGATCTATTTAAGGTTTGGAAGGAACAATATCTAAAATGAAACAAAAACAGGACTTTTAGATTTCATGGACAAAAATGTTAGCGAAAGATATTAAACCTTTAAGAGAAGATAAGGACAAGAAAGAAATAGTTTACTATTTTTTTTTGAGAATTTACACTTTCAATGAAATAAGTAATGATGAAGTTTAACTAAATTCTCACTTGCCTTTTACTTAATTTAAGGTGTCACTTTTGATGAATTACCGTTGTATTTGTATTTCTTTTTTTATGGTTTTTAACATGATTTTAGTATGTTTTTTTATAATTGGTTGTATTCCTTTATATAATCAGTTTTTAAATTAAATTCCAGTTATACTACCTAATTTCATTGCTCTTTTTGCTGTCAACTTTGTAATTACTATTGTCTTTGCTCATTACTTAGGTGAATTTTTTCCCATGTAGCATCTAAAAGAAAATAATAATTTTTAAATGTTGGAAATAAAAACAGTAAACTATAAAGTAGTCTGCACAAATCCTCTGACAAAGGAACAAAAGGATCATACTGTATATAGAAGAAAGATTTAGGTCAAAATTTTAAAGAGAAAAACCCTAGCATATACTTAAAGAACTTACAGTATACTAGAACCATGAAGTAATTGTAATATTTTATAAGACTTTGTATCCACAGTAAACTTACTGTATCATTCAGTCTTGCTATTGGCAGTGGCCATCAGCACTTTAATTTATGACCTACTTTGTTTAGGTCAGTTTGCTGGGCACTGGAAAGAAAAGTGATATTTCTTCTGAAATCGAGCTTACAAGACAACTTTTCTCTGGTGCTGTACACTACATTTACTTGCACGATTTTACTGTCGAGGTTTTCAATCCAAAATATGAAAACACCAATCTAAAATAAATCTTGATTGAGGACATATAGAAGCAGATGTTAGAGGAGGCTCAAAGTAGAGATAAATTTTGAGAATATATGAAACATTAAAAAATTTATATGTTTATACCCCTTGTGGGAAGGTTGAGAAATTCTTGATATTTATTTATTTTTTTGAGAAATTCTTTTTTTAAAAGGTAGTAATACCTTGTGTTTACATAGCACACAGGTTTTTATGGCTTCAAAACCTTTATGCTTATAATATTTCGTATGGGTCTCAGAATAATCCTTGCAGTAAAGAAGACAGCAACTTTCCCAATTGTGTGAATGAGTAAGAGTCAGGTAGATGAAGGACTTGCATACATCCTGTACGTGGCAGTTGTGAGCTCAGAGCCTTGCTTTCTATTCTCCTTTTAAAAGATCTGCTATACTGTGCAGTTTTGTTATTATTTTCTGTCTAGAAAAATAAAGGGAAAAGTAAGTTGAACTATTTGGACTATTAGGAGAAATTAATTGTGAGCCTTACATTTAAGTATAAAATAAAATAAAATAAAATAAATAAAAAATTCACCAGTGTTGCTTGGTGCTATATTAGGTAGTGAGAAAAGACACAGAATTTGTTTTGTGAAAATATTTAGAAAACATAAGATGATAGATGCTATCATTTATTGTGCTAACTATGAATCCGATAGTTTCTCCATGGATATTATTTCCATTTTAGAAATGAGAAAATATACTCAATGTCCCTACTGTATCAATCAAGACTATTAGTTTTAATTCACAGAAGACCCTCTGGTTGATTGAAGGACTTTCTTTAAGGATATGAATAATTCTCCAACTTTCTGGGAGAGCCAGAGAATCTGGCTTAGAAGTTGGGCAGCCAGGACCTGTGCCGGCCCTGGGGCACACTCCAGAGACCCCACAGCAGGTGACACAGGCTGGGACAATGCAGATCACAGGGGAGGCCACCAGTGGAGTGTTGCCATCTGTCTCTTTGCTCTACCAACCTTCACAGAAAATGAAGTATTCATAGCACCTTCTCTTCCCTGAGTAAAAAAAGGTCACAAAGGTGCATCTGATTCATTAAGCCCATGTCACATAATAGAATCACATCACTCAGTCACATGAGTGAGTTGAAAGGATGCTGGGGAAGCAAGTTCTCAAGTTCTGGCTTTTTTTTTTTTTTTTCTCCTGGAAGTAGTACTGATAATGTGGTAAAATCCCCCCAAAAAGGACTCATTAAAAATGGTTGCTAAATCATGACACATGTCTACTATACCACTGTGGTAGATTTAAAGAATGACCATAAATTCATTCTTTACATAGACTCAGGCCTTTACAATGTGAGTTATTGCAGCTCCTTCTGTCACAGGGTAAAGCCTCTTTCCCCACACCTTGAATCTGGGCGGGACATGGGACCTGTCTGCATAATGCAATGAGGTAGAAATGGCACTGTGCCTGTTCCAAGTCTGGACCTCATTTGGTCCATTTGGTCACCTCCCTCAGACAGCAGGATAATACAGCTTAATGAAATATATGTAAAGCAGTGAACTGCACAGAAGAAATGTGCTTTTACATTCTAAATGATATTTCTGACTAACTCCATTAATAACATATTTTCCCCACATTTGTGTAGCTTGCGGTTTCACTCAACCAACCATGCATCTTGTAGTCACACCACATAAAATGTTAGGTGTATGAATGACTCACAGAGACAAACTGTCAAAGAAAAACATATTGTAGAAGCTGTCCTCAACCAGTGTGGGAATTAACTCAAGAAACTGCAAATGGCTAAAATCTTTTCCAATAATGTTTCTTGTGTTTATGATGATCATGGTGCTTTAAAATCTCTTTTTCCCTGGCATTACTTAGATATTAGTATTTAAATGCATTACATTACTAACAGCATCCGATAACCTTGATGTATCTCTAAGCTCTCCTCCGTTAGGCTCTGTCATATCCGAGATCATGGTGAGACCAATAGATCATACACTGTTGAAGCTGAAAAGAACTTTTAAGTTAATACATATTAAGTGCTTAATATGATGCCTTGAAAGGAGTAATTAAGCAATAAACATTAGTTGTTAGTATTGTTATCACTATTAATATTATTATTAAACCCTAGCATTTTTAAGATGAGAAAACTGAAGCGTCTATATGAATATTTCCAGTAATATAGAGCATAACCTCAGCAAATATCCCCTTATTATTTAAAAAATATTTTCAGTTGCCTCCTATAGTCACATGCAGGAAATATAGATGACGAAGTTAGAGTTCCTGTGTGCCATCTGCTGACAATTAATTAGGATCTGTGCTTGTACATATGTAAAGATGTGTTTCAGACTCCAACTTGACATCATGTCTGGGTCAGTCCTTGGCTGCGCTTTGTTACAATCCATGTCCTGATAAGGAAGAGTATTATATACTAGAAAAGGGAGGAAGGGACACAGCCGAACTGCTCTGTACAGTGAAGGAGTGAGTTATTTAAAGCCCCCTGTGGAAAATCTGAGAAGAGGAAAGGGAGGTAAAGAGGAAGGAAAGGGAGGATGCAGGATGAGAGAGAAAGGAGGAGGGAAGGGGGAGGAAGGAACAAGCTAAGAAAGCTGAGTGCTTCTTGAATAGGATTGCGAGAGAAATACAGGATGCCCAGTTAAATCAGAATTTCAGATCATCTGTAAATTTTCTTTTGTGTATGTCCCAAATAGTGCATAGATACACATACAATCCAAATTTAGCTGAGTATTCTGGATTTATATTTCTAAATCTTGCCACCCTGCCTTGGGGGAACAGACCTAAAGGAGAAAAATGTATACAAATTAGACACAGATACTACGGGATGTGAATGGTTAGTCCCTCCTCTGTTGTCTCCACAGATGCTATATATCTCCTTTTGCATGACTGCTTTTTTTATCCTTTACTGGATCATTCTCATCTCTACCTGGAAATCTCAAAGATACCTCAAGCAGAATGTTATCCAAAACCAAACTCATGGCACATTACTCTCCTGGTCTCTGCTAAGTGTCATTTTCTGAGAAATCTGTGAACCCCCTGTTTAAAACGGCTTCCTTGCCTCCCCCATCACTCTTTATTTCATTTTGTTGTTTTATTTACTCTATAAAACATATAACATATAACTTAAACTACCTTCTTTATTTGTTTGCACACTTCTTTGTGGTCTGGCTTCTTTCACTCAATTGGGAGCTCGATGAAAGCAGGGAACTTGTAGATTTGGTTTACCTTAGTAGTTTAATACCTAGAACAGCAGTGCCTCACGAATCAGTATTGAGTAAATGTTGAATAAGTTGATGAATAAATAAACTACTACCTAAAGCTATTTTCCGCCTCAGAGAATGGCATTACCGAGTATCTAATTTTGCAGGTGCTGTAAATTTGATAATCTTTGAAATATTTTAGTCCCCAATGTCCACAACCAATTAATTTCTAAATATTATCTATTATCTTTTACATATTGGAAAATCAGTGCAATTCTTGACATTTCCACAACTATTACACTATCTCAGATGCTATTAACTTTCCTAAATGGTGGGTACATATCCTCTGAAGGCTCTTTCCAAAGAATTTTCCATAGTGTAATCAGAGTGATCTTACAGAAAAGGAAACTTGGTTATGTCATTCTTCCTCACCCCATCCCCAAAAGAGAATTCAAAGCAAGTCTGAAAAAAAATAATTAAAGCAAACCTTAATTTTAAATAAATGAATAATAGATGAATAAGATCCACTTAACCCATTCGTGATTCATGAACTGACCTCTAAGAAATAAGCAACCTCAACTAGCACCATATTAGCATCATGTTGCTATTCCAAGTTGTAAATTATTGCCTCTCTCTTTGCTCCCCCCACTTCATTACCCCTCCCCCATTGTTGTGGGATGTTGGATCTGAAATGAACACAATTAAAATTTTCATAACATGTTTTTTCACATATTACCATTTTTGATCTGTGACTGGCCCTCTCTTTTTGTCTTTTTAAAATCATTAATATAATAAACTCTTTCTAATCCATCATTCAAAGCAAGATCTAGAATACTAATATATTTTACATCTATCTATGTGCTCTTTCCCCATTCCACCATTCTTTCAACTCCCTTAACTTGAGGCAACTACCATCATGAAACTTAGGGTGTGTGTATTTGTGTATGTGTGTAGATTTTGCCTGCAGGCCAAATCTCACCTGAGGCCTGTTTTTGTGCAACTGGTGAGCTAATCGTAATTTTCACATTTTTAAAGAATTGTAAAAAGACACAAAGAAAAATATGTTATATAGAAACAATTTTTCCACTGAGTAATATATTGCTAAAGCCAATTCATATTCCTGCATATAGCTACAGATCATTTATTTTGACCGCTATAATACATTCTATTAAGAATATACTAAGAGTTATCCATTCTTGCTCACTGTCTATAAATCTTCTTTTAGTTCTCCAAGCAAACTATACATTTCATTTGCATATACATCAACATATGTATTAACTCTTAAAATTAACTCAGACTCTTTCCTTGGACCCAGTTAAATCTTCATTTTTTAGAGAATCATTCTTTGCTTTTCCTGACTACATTAATTATCCTCATTGAAAATATGTGTACTTCTCCATTGAAGTAATGTTTTATTTATGGGTTTTATTTCTCTATTATTCTACCTGTCTTTCTCCTCCATTATATTATATATATAATCTTCATTATGGGAAAACCTATGGCTTTTTGTTTTTTTCTGATTATTTATACCTAGCACCTGGCACAGTGCTTGGTACTTAGTACTTATTTGCTAACTGAATGGATGCAATGAGTATTTCTCACTAATATTTTTTTTTGTGTGTGAGTAAATTCTCCTGACAACTCAAAGCATTGCTGAGCTATATCTAGGTAGAAATGGTTACAAAAATAGATGGAACAGATAAAGGAGCATGAAGATATGAAAACAATTGACATCTGGGTTACTTTGAAAATTAACAAAACATTGGTAAGGACTATATAGAGACTAATAGGGGGCTTCCCTGGTGGCTCACAGGTTAAGAATCTGCCTGCCAATGCTAGAGGACACAGGTTCGATCCCTGGTCAGGGAAGATCCCACATGCTGTGGAACAACTAATCCCATGCACCACAACTACTGAGCCTGTGCTCTAGAGCCTGTGAGCTACAACTACTGAGCCCACATGCCACAACTACTGAAGCCTGTGCACCTAGAGCCTGTGCTCCACAACAAGAGAAGCCACCACAAGAAGAAGCCAGCATACCACAAGGAAGAGTAGCCACGGCTCTCCACAGCTAGAGAAGGCCCATGTGCGGCAACGAAGACCCAACACAGCCAATAAATAAATAAATAAATAAATAAATAAATAAATTTATATAGAAAGAAAAGACTAAAAGGGACATAGAACAGTAATTAATTCACATTAGGTTTGCAAAGTCTCGCACATTCGATCTGGGTCAAATGTTGAGAACTGAAAAAGTTGTATAGAATTTAGCTCCCTCATTTCTTTCTTTTTTAATTTGAGAAACGAGAGGGTGGATTAAATAATGTCTGAAGTGTTTTCCAGAGCTTCCATTTTAGTACTTGTGTTTTGCACACATATTAATTAATTACTTCATAATAATTCTGTTTTCCATCTTAATAAGTACCTTCTCACAGGCAACATAGTTCTATCAAGGAACTTATAGTTGGTATTACTGTTGTCTTAACTGCTTTGCCAGAAGAGAGATGCTAACCTAAGACCGTATCATCCCTGTAGTGTTTCCTGAAGAAGTTTATCATCATCACTACTTCTTCAGATGAATATTAAAGATTTTGTCTCAAAAAAAATCTGCTCTCTTTCTCTTCTGACTGTATTCATTCTTATTTTTTTTAATGTTCTTTTAAAGTTAATAGCATCCATGGCCAAGTAAGTTATGGAACATCCTATGACATACTACTTGATCTTGTTGACTAAACATTCCTCTTAAAAACCGCGGAACAATGTTGGCTTAATTCCTATGAGCAAAAGGCATTGATTTTGACTGACTGTTTTACAACCCAGTTCTAAGCTCCTGCTTTGCCATTGGTTTGTTCTGCTCATTTATCACCCGTCTATGTTCTGTCTCCTCACAATCTGGCTGCACAGAGAGGGAGATTACTCTCCTCATCTACTGCCAGAGAAAGAGAAATTCTGTGTTTAAAACCAAGCAAACATAAAGCAATTTTACAGGTGCCCTTATTTCAAAAGGCGTTTGAGAACACAAATGATCAGTATTTTTTAAATTTTTATTGGAGTATAGTTGCTTTCCAATGTTGTGTTAGTTTCTGCTGCACAACAAAGTGAATCAACTTTATGTAAAAATAAGCAATCAATATTAAAAAAATTAAATCTCTCCAAAGATTTATATTTTAAGACTCTCCCTTATAAGGTTTATTATTATGTCTGCTTTTACAGTGTACTAAGGCCTTGTATCAGTTATACTGTCATAAAGTGAAAGAGGAATGCGTTCCTTCATCTGCCACATTCTATTCGGGGTTTACTTACAATCACCTGGTCTCACCACTAGATGGTGGTAAAACTAGTAGGGCATTCAATGTGCATGGGGTGGGAAACCATGGAACCAGCGCAGAGGTGAAAGGTAGCAGTTCATTGTTCGTGACGTAATAAATAAGTTAGTAAAACATGAGAAACCGGAAATTCCTGAACTCAGAATGATGAGGTATTTTCTCATTCTCATTTCTGTTCCTTAACTCTCAACTGGACTGAAAACTTTGTAAATATTCTCAATTTCAAACTTAATTGCCAATTGAGCTTTCAAAAAATATTTTAAAATATTATCTAATTTTTCTCTTCCCTTTGATTTCTATAGTTGTATCATTTTTGAAAAACAGTTTCTAGAAGATGGACTTTGTGGATTATGTTCTTTAACAGCTTACCCTGTGTATATTAATATGTGTATAATATGCCTGCCTATCATCTATCTATATCTATCTATATCTATCTAGCTATCATCTATCTATATTTTATATCCCCAATTTAAAGATTTCAGAAATTAAATTATTTACCCTCTCTTAAATCCCCCACAGCAACTGTTACTGACATGTAAACAGCCACTTATATTAGTCGGGATTTTTCAAAGAAACAGAACCAATAAGATATATACAGATATATACAAAGAGATTCATTATGAAGGATTTGCTCACACGATTATGGAGGCTGAGAAGTCCCATGCCCAGCTGTCTGCAAGCTGGACGCCTGTGGGAAGACATTCAGAAGTCTTTCTGAAACCTTGTAAATGTTATTAAAAGTAATTAAAGTATGTGGGCAGAGCGACTGGATGCAGAATGTCCTGCTTGAACAGTAGAGGAGCTAAGGGTGCTGGGCGTGGAGACCATGGGTGCATAGGCTACCGTGGAAACAGAATATTGACCCTCTCTGGGGGCGCAGCCCCTTTCTCACTTGCACTCCTCATAACACCCTGTTTGGCCCTGGAGGATGGCTGGTTAGCCAGAGATGGGTAAGATTCCTCAGGGGAGGAACAACCTAAGACAGGCACAGTCGCAGAGGGGCCAACAGGGGTGGGGCACAGACCCTTAATCCTTCTGAGAGAGGTCTCCTGCCCCCAGGGCTGCTTTGCTCTCCACGCCCAGCTCAAATCTGCATCCTGCTCAGATCCACACCTGCTCAAATTGAACCCAGGAGGCAAACAAAGATCATTGCTCCAGTCATGTGAGGCCTTTGTTTGTTTATTTCAAAGATAGCCTTGTTTATGGGACTAAACTGGAAGCTTTAGACCCTTAGGCTATGCCAAGAACTCAATAAAAGCAACGTGGGATGAATCAGCAAGGCTCTTGATCCTAGAGGTCTTGAGTCCCCCGGTCCCATCTTTCTCTTAAATCTATGTCTGTGTTTTCTTTAAGCTTGCGGCACCCATCACTCACCTCGAGTTGCCGAGCTGGTCTCGGCAGATGCCTAGGAAGCCAGTGGTATAGTTCCAGTCCAAACCCAAAGGCCCAAGAATCAGGGCAGGAGAAGATGGATGCCCCAATTCAAGCAATACAAGAGCAAATTTGCTCTTTTCTGTTCTGTCAAGTCCTCAAGAAATTACATATTGCTCACTAACATTAGTAAGGGCAGTCTTCTTTACACATTCTACCCGTTCAAGTGCTAATCTTTTCCAGAAACACCCTCACAGACACACCCATAAATAATATTTTAGTAGCGACCTGGGCATCCCTTAGCTCAGTCATGTCGACTCACAAAATTAACCATCACACCAGTGCTCCACAAATGCTTGTTGAAAGACAGGCTTCTCTGACTCCTGTTCAAATCTTCAGCCAGTAATGCAATCTGTTTCTAAAGGTCATCTGACTTCAGGGCCTTTGGACAATTGTCTGTAGGAAATGTACAGGCAAAGACCTCTAAGAAAATTAGCAAGGCCAAATCTTGGGAGTGATTACTTCATTATCTCCCCAACTTAGACTCTTAAGGCAGAACCTGCTATAGCCTATTCATTCTTCTCCTAAGAGTATGTCCGCTGCTCCTCCCTCTCACTGTCATCCCATTTCTAGGCCTCATTGTTGGCTGTTCAGTTTTGCCGCTTGGTTACTTTTCAATAGAGGGCTTTGCCTTTCTGCGGTGGTGTCCTTAGCTGAGAATAGTTACGGACTCTCCCACATTTCTTTCATCATGTCTTTTCCATGTATCTCTAACATAAGTTGTCAAAGAAAGTAGGAGGTGAGTGGGTGAGTTCTTAATGAATATCATCTGTAGCCCCATACGTTCCAGAATAACATGCAAGGAAAAGGACAGATCTTTTGAACAGCCAAATATTTAACAAAATAGCAACCTGTACTAAAATAAGCCACTCTTCACCCATGAATCATGAGAAAAATGTCTTGCTTGTGCACTTTCTTCCTTCGGTCAACATTTCCTGTTTTACAATTCCGTAACACAGCAGTTAAAACAATGAAATACAACATATATTTTCTTCACGAGACTCTAAATTCCTAAAAGCAGAAACTTTAAAATTTGTATTCCTATCAGCTAGATCAGGAGTCCAAACAACAGTCCCGGGGGGCCTAATTTGGCCTGCTACCTGTTTTTGTCAATAAAGTCTTATTGGCACAAGCCACATCCAATCATTTGTTTGCCTGTTATTGCTTCTTGCATTACAACAGCAGAAGTGAGTAGTCGTGACAGACACCATGTAGCCTATAAAGCTTAACACATTTACTTTGCTGTCCTTTACAAGAAAAGTTTGCCAACACAGATCCGGTTATTAAATAAAAGAGTTTGTTAAGTAAGTGAATTAATGGAGATTATCACCATATTGATATAAATCTTGACTATAAATAAAAATGCTTTTTTTTAAAATTGCATTTTTGCTTAAAATATGAGTCAAGAGATAATCAGTAATTTATCTACAGAGGATACAAGACAAAATGCTTTACTTGATTTAATCAGCTTACCAAAATGACTGGCTATAGGAGCTTTTGTTTATTTGTGGGTTGCTCTGGAAACTGAAATTTCTCAGTGTTTTAATTGCCTTAGCAAATTGTGATTCATTTTTGTATCATATAAACTAAGTGTTACTGAAATGTGTTGTTAAGATTATTAGTTCCATGAAGAAATAGTAATAATTTCTTGGCATACAAATCACATAATCAAGTGAGGTAAAATTTTTAATAATTTTATTTTTTTACAGCTTTAGGTTCACAGCAAAATTGAGGAGAAAATATAGAGCTTTTCCTATGTACCTCCTACCCCCACATAGCACCACCTCCTCCACTCTCAACATCTCCCCCACCCCCCAGTGGTACATTTGTTACAACTGATGAACCTACACTGACATATCACCCAAAGTCCACAGGTAAAATCAGGGCTCACTCTTGGTGCTGTATATTCTGTAGGTTCTGGCAAATGTATAATGACATGTGTCCACCATTATAGTTTCATACAGAGTAGTTTCACTGCCCTAAAGAGACCTCTGTGCTCTATTTCTCCCTCCTCCCCACTAATTCCTGGCAACCACTTCTTTTTCACTGTCTCTATCGCTTTGTCTTTTCTAGAATGTCATATAGTTGAAATCATACAGTATGTAGTCTTTTTCATATTGGCTTCTTCCACTTAGTAATATGCATTTTTTACTCCGTATCTTTTTATAGCTTGGTAGCTCATTTCTTTTCAGCCATTTGAAAAATATTGTCTGGATGTACCATGGTATATTTATCCATTCACCTACTGAAGGATATCTTGGTTGCTTCCAAGTTTTGGCAATTATGAATAAAGCTGCTATAAACATGCATGTGCTGGTTTCGTGTGGACGTAAGTTTTCAGCTCATTTGGATAAATATCAAGGAGTGCGATTGTTGGATTGTATGGTAAGACTATGTTTAGTGTTGTAAAAAACTGCCAAACCATCTTCCAAAATGGCTATACCACTTTGCATTTCCACCAGCAATGAATGATAGTCCAGCATCTGGCATTGTCAGTGTTTTAGCTTTTCACCATTCTAGTAGGTGTGGTTTTGTTTTTAATGATAAGATTTTGCAATGCTTTCAAAAATTTAAAAATAGGCTCTGAATATTTGAGGGTGTGGTAGAATATACATTTTTCAAAATACATTGCTCATTGAAATGTATTGCTGTAGGATAGCTTACAAAATGAACATTCTGGGCAATGGCTGATAGCCTTTTCGTGTCTCCGTGCCTAGCATCACGCCTGGTTCATAGCAGCTTTCTGTGGATAAATGAATACCTGAGGTTGGAACTCAGAGACAGATCTGGGTTGGCTGAAATTTGAATGAATCCAGATATAGTGGGATAATCTTGGGCCTGTTTACTGAGGAGGAAGCCAGCACTCGTATGCAAGGAAGTCCCAAGGCTTAAGCTGACGCTATTATATAAGTGTTCTATTTTAATAAAATAGGTTAATTAAATGGTTAATTTTAGCATTAAAGTAGAAATAGACATCTGAGGCCAATTAATTACTTCTTTTGAGAGCCCATACATTTGGCCAATACTTCATAATAATGCAGTTTTCTTTGGCAGCTAGTAGTTGCTGATGGCAGTTTTCTTTGTCAGAGCTGTTATCAAACTGTGCTATTAAACGAGATTTATTTGGTGAGATCTGGGTGGATCTATAATAAATAAGCAGACAGTCCAAGCTGTTGTCTAAAATACAGGAATTTGGAGAGACTTTTCTTTATCCTATTGGCATAAGCCACATTTTATCATATTTTGAATATGATCTGAGTAAGCCTTCCTAAATGCATCTCATACAATTATATATTTAAGTTAGCATTTTATTTTGAAAAAAATGTTTATATAACTTTTATTTGGCTTCATATATTCATTTAATACAGGATTTCTGTTGGCTTAAACTCTTTTCCGCAGTTCTTTTTCTAAATAGCAAATTTATGTTATTCTATTTTACAAATGGGGAGGCAAAATTCTGGAGCAGTCTTTAATGTTATTTTAACACTAAGAGTGTAAAATAGAGTGGTGTTTAAGAATTTAAATGTTGACTACCTTTTAAGCTAAATTTGTGTGGAAATTCAATTTTATGGTTTTTAATTTGCATATGGCTTTTTACTCTTTACGAAAATAAACATATTATGATTATTTTCCCTATCAGTGTTCAAAAATTCTGAAATGATTTAGCTTATTTTTTTCTTTGTCAAGTTGTTAGAGGGTTGTGGACGTTTTTACAGTTGTCCCTTGGTGTCTGTGGGGCATTGGTTCCAGGACCCCCATGGGTATCAAAATCATTGGCTGTGCAAGTCCGTTGTATAACATGGTGTAGTATTTGCATATAACCTACACACATCCTCTGTAAACTTTAAATCATCTCTAGATTACTTATAATACTAAATGCAATGTAAATACTATGTAAATAGTTGTAAATACAATGTAAATGCTATGTAAATAGTTGCTGGTGTGTGGCAAGTTCAAGTTTTGCTTTTTGGAACTTTTTGGATTTTTGGTTTTTTTTTTCCTGATCCTTGGTTTTAGGTTGAATCCTCAGATAGAGAATCCTCAGATATGAAGGGACAATTATTTCTATTTTGAAAAACTTTACAAATACACCAAGCATGATAAAGAGAAGTAAATTTTTAAAAAAATTTTTACAACTGCTGCTGGAATATAAATTTCCATGGATGTAATTTTAATCTCATAATTCTTTTCATATTAATACACAATTTTAGAAAATTTTCAAAATGTGTGTTTTCGTCAGGGAAAAAATTCTGATTGTGTCCTCAGAGGCTGTAAAATGTGTTAGAATTCTTAAACATACAGTGGACATAAGTTAAAGTTTAAAAAAATAATCCTACAAATAAAATAGTGGAAGTGATTTGTATATCACTTTTTTAGAACACTTCAATTTTCTCAAGGGAACAATGCTATGAGTAATTGTTTTGGATTGAACTAGACCCACAGGCTTAAACAATCCATAATAAATAACACATTGCCAGGAGGAACCTGCCTGGGGATAAAGCTCTAGGGGAAGAGGTAAGCCTATCAGTGGGGGGCTTTGTATGCCATGATAAAATGTGAGAAATGGACTGTGAAAAATGGGACTCACTAAAGGTTGTCTGGAGAAATGGACCAGTTTGACTTGGGTTTTAAAAATATGTCTGTATGGAGAGTCTTGCACGTAGGTTAAGTCTGAAGTTAGGGATGACAAATTAGGAATCTATTACAAAGTTCCAGAAATTTCGAGAGCCTAAGTGCTATTGTAAATCAAGGTACAGATAATGCTGCAGAAGATTCCAAATGCTTAGTGGGAAAAAAAAGCAATTGGGGAGGAAGAAGGTAGTAGGAAAATGTGAGAAGAGTGAATAATCAAAGAAGCTGGACTGTAGGTAGCCAAGACTGGAGAATAGATATGGGAAGAAAAACTGAGGTAGCCCTCTTCTGTAAGGACCACTAAAGAAGGTTGTAGGAAAGAGACACTGAGTTAGGAAGTTCTCCCTTTAAAGGCCCACACCAGATTAATTCTTATACAAATTATAACAAAAGTTATCTGTAAATTTTGATATACAGTTGCTACCTATATGATTGTAAACCAGATATTTGGGTTTAAAAGAGTGGCTTTACAAATGCTTTCCCACTAAAGAGAATTTTAAGGTGATTCAGACATTTGTTGATTTAATATCCAACACCTTACATGAGTATAATTATGGAAAAAATATCTAGTTCTCTGTAGAAGTTCTTTTAGTTCTTGCTATATGACCTTCCTAAATGATTTAACTGTATGTTTTTTATTTTTGAAAATCTAATCTATGAAATTAATGAATTTAGTAAGATGACTTTAGAATCTCTCAGAAATATGACTCCATGCCTAATTTAGGACCTACTGCTACAACATGGCACTGTTAATAAGATACCACATGGTGGGTTTTGAATTGTTTCACATTTAGTTGAATTTATATATATATATATATATATATATATATATATTTGATGATATGCTGAGCTGAAGAGAGTCACTTATATTCCTATCATCTTTTCTTATTAAAAAGAATGCAACTAAGGAACATTTAAGATACTTTCTATTGGTATTCTCATTGTTGGATCTTATCCAGTTAACTTTTACTTATCCAGGTTCATGTGTTGGGAGAAATTTGGAAAATAATCAAAGATGACATACAATGACTCACAGACTGAGTTTCTTACCTGACCTAGCCATGAATCCACCTGAAACTACGTGTGAAATGTACTTTCTGATACATGAACTTAACTGAACAATAAAAGAGACACAGCCCTTGATAATAGACTGGTAGATGAATTGATTGCGTACTTTCATTGGCAACAGTTCACACACTGGCTCAGCTAAAGTTAGTTTTACATTCTCAAATGTCAGGCTAACTGGGACTCTAAGCCTACTGGATCTACAGCATATCTTACTGGATCTATAGCATATCTAAATAGAGTTTATGTGGAACATTGTGTGGTTTTGGTGGCTAGTCACAGTATAAAACCAAACAGTAATGATTACAGTAGCAACATGGATAATATATCTCTTGTGGGATACCATGAAATCTTTTGTATACTATTTCAAATTTTCTTCTGGGCTTTCCTAAATTAGTCTCATATTAAAGCATTTCCTCTTCATTTTATTTAGCCCTAGAACCTTCCATTTTTTGGATAAGATCAATTCTTTCCTTGCTACCATGTTTCCTTAGCAGAGACGATGGCTTCAGAAGGCAGGTGGTAGCTCTAGAATTCTAGAACCTCTCAGGGTGAAAAGGAAAACTCTGAGATTGCCTTGGTCTATGTGAGTTCAAACTTCCATTATCCTCCAAGCCTCCCATACAAATACAGAAGTCAGGAAGTGGGGAGTGGCAAAGTTCTGCATAGCGTGGACTAGCAGCATCCTTAACAGGAGGGAAGCAGGGATCATAGGATTTTCATATTTCTTCCAAGACTTAGAGACCTATTCCCTTAGACTCACAGCCTCTCACTACAATCTGACTTTGAATACACCAGGACTGATCCAAGCATGCTATTCAACCCAGCATATTTTAGTAACCTCTGTAAACCCAAGATCTAAGCTTATCTCTCATGACCTGGACACTTATGCCTTAGTAATTTTCTTTTTTTTTTTTTCTTAGTAATTTTCTTAATCTCACAACACTTCCTGATTTCCAAACCTTCCCATGTGTCTTCTGGTTTTTGTTGTCTGTCACCTACAAAATCCCCTATAGCTTCAAACACTTCTCAAACTTTATTTTATTATGTTCTCACACTACTCTGAATGAGTAAATGGAAGAATAACTAAGCAGCACAGGAATTGGAACAATTTGTTGGCAAGGCTTTCTTATTTATTTTTTTTCCTGTAAATTTTTTGTTTAAATAAAATAAAATAAGACTCTTATCATATACCTCTATACATATGCCAAAGGTTAGAGTGTTGGTTGTAGCCTTGCAGATAATCTTGTTTGAATACCTTGGGTTCATTTAATGTGTTTTGGAAACCAATAGTTTAAACAAATTGGCCTTATAAGAAAAAGCTTAAGGAAGTTTCTAGCCTCCAAATGTTAATCTTTAGGCAATGGCTTAGCAATGATAGTCAACTCTTTGAAGCAGTATTTTTTTGAGAGTGTTAAATTATGCTTCCTTGTTTTCACTATGGAGGCGGGGACCAGATTTAAATTAGAGCACAAAAAATTTAAGCTTGTTATTGAGAAATCTCAAAATTGTATAGGTAGCAAATGGACCCTGCTGAGTATTAAAAATACAACTAGATCAATGATAATATATGAAACCAAAACAAAATTACTTTACATGACTGATAAAATTTAAACTGTTAAATCCTACCCTTGGAGTACTTGGAGCAGAGTGTTTAGAACATTGGTTTGTAAGTATGCTGAGGAATTTGTAAAACTTCTTTTTCAGGGAAAGAGAAAACAAAATCCTTCCTGAAGCATTCTCCAAGAAAGCAATAATTAAAAAATCTGAAATAATATCTACCTGGGAGCAGAAAGTCAAGATATGTAATTGGCCCATCCAATGGGATCAAGAGAATCATTAAGCAAAGCATTTCCTGAAGCAATATGGATTGTACAGTTCACATTATGATGGACCGAACACAGCAAGAGTCCACTTTTGTTCTGCAAAAGAGTCTGCCAAGGTGCTCAACACAAGCAAGAGGCTGATCTTACCAGCGATATTATCTTACAAAAATCATCAGTGTGATCTCACATGAGCTGAAAGCCCTTATAAGCCTTCCTGGGGAATGCAAAGTTTAGCCAATTGAGAGGCTGACATTCACTCCAGCAGCATGAAGTAGATGGTGGATGGATGAGTCAGACCAGTGCCTTTAGCAAAGTTAAGGTAACTATTCAGTCATAATTAATATTTTGGAAACTCCATCCACGTTTGAATCTGACAAGGAGAGGTGTCAATGTTTTCTCTTTAAAAAAGAAAAGTCTCTCTCTCTCTTCTTTTTTTGGCTGTAGTAGTAAAATGTGTGTGCAAAAATCCTGTCACTCATGAAATCTCTGGATCTGACTGTCAGAGGACTTCAAGTATTTTCAGGCTGTTAATGAATAGGCATCCATATCTATGTCTTGCACCTGAAGTCAGATGTCACAGTTAATGTGCACTGAGGATTGTAGTATGTTCCAACAGAGCATACAAGACACTCCAATAGCAGCACCCCTGGTCCCTTCAGAATCAATAAGTATCAAGGACCTGGGTGGTTCCCTATGTGATTCCAACTCCACTGACTGAAAAGAACAGAAATTGAGACATAGTGTCCCCAATGTCACCCAACTATTTTAATTTTTAATCAATTTTCTACCATTTAAGCATCTGTAAAATATACGTATATTTACATATATGTGTGTATACATATAGGTTATATGTATATATATATGTAAATATATGTAATTTTCTCAGACTTATTATTCTAATGCCTGAATCCAAAATAAGTAAGATTTTGTTTCTGTCTTTGAGCTAAGACTCTGTTATATATAAAGATTATTTGACAAGTTTATCTTTATGATCAGTAACAACTGTTATGGAAGGTGAAAATAAACCCTTACACTGTACACTATTTTACCTAAAAATGAAATGTCCATCCCTGTGATGGCTAATTTTGTGTGTCAACTTGACTGGGCCATGATGCCCAGATACATGGTTAAACATTATTCTGGATGGTTCTGTGAAAGTGTTTTTGAATGAAATCAAAAATTAAATAGTTGGACTTTGAGTAAAGCAGGATACCTTCCATAATGTGGGTGAGTCTTATTGAAGGCCTTAATAGACTGCAGACTGACCTCCCCCAGGCAAGAAGGAATTCTGCCAGCAGACTGCTTTGAACGCAAAGGGCAACTCTTCCCTGAGTCTCCAGTCTATGAGCCTACCCTGTAGATTTTGCACCCACTTTCACAATCATGTTAGCCAGTGCCTTAAAATAAATCAAATCTCTCTCTCTCTTTTTATACATATGTGTGTATATAAATGTATAATATATAATATGCAGTGGTTCAATGGAAAGAGGGAAAAAAAGAGGAAGAGAAATGGGGAAGCAAGAGAGGATCTGAACTTATCTTAGTTGCTGAAGACAAAGTCTAGAAAAAGGCACAGTTCTATTTGCATCAGGGATAGGCTCCTAAGATTCAAGAAAGGCACTTGTTGTTCCTGGTATCTTGAATTTAATGCAGAAATATTTTTGAATAAGATAGAATTCACAGGGCTTCCCTGGTGGTGCAGTAATACCACCTGCCAATGCAGGGGACATGGGTTCAATCCCTGGACTGGAAAGATCCCACATACTTCAGAGCAACTAAGCCCGTGTACCACAACTCCTGGGCCCACACGCCGCAACTACTGAAGCCCATGCAACAAGAGCCTATGCTCCGCAACAAGAGAAGCCACCACAATGAGAAACTGGCACATGGCAATGGAGAGTAGGCCCGCTCTCCACAACTAGAGAAAGCCCGTGTGTAGCAATGAAGATGAAACACAGTCAAAAATTAAGAATAAATAAATAAATAATAAAATAAATTAAAAAAATAAATCAACTCTATTTCAATAAAATAAATAATATAATAAGTAAATTAAAAAAAAAGAATTCACATAGCTCACCAGAAAATACTCTGGTCAGGAAAGGGAAAACACCGGGAAATCCAAAGATGATCAAATTCCATGTTTGTAATGTGGACTTTATATACACTTTCTGAATTGATAAATGAGTACTTGCACATAGACTGACATTTGAACAAACTATTGGGTGGGCCAAAAGTTTTGTTCGTTTTTTTGTGTAAGATGGCTCTAGTAGCACTTGGTTGTCTTTAACTTCATTTGAAACAATTTTGTTACATTGTATGTAATAGCTGTCATATCTGCCTGCATTTGAAAAAAGGTTTATCAAAATTGGTGAATTTTTGTGTGGCCATTTTAATATTGAATGTAGAAGTAAAAAGCCACATTTTTGGCATATTATGCTTTATTATTTCAAGAAAAGTAAAAATGCAACTGAAATGCACAAAAAGATTTGTGCAGTGTATGAAGATGGTGCTGTGACTGATGGAATGTGTCAAAAGTGGTTTACGGAGTTTCTCACTGGACAGTGCTCCACGGTTGGGTAGACCAGTTGAAGTTGATAACAATCAAATTGAAACAATAATTGAGAACAATCAACATTATATCATGCAGGAGATAGCCGACATACTCAAAATATCCAAATCAAGCGTTGAAAATCATTTGCATCAGCTTGGTTATGTGAATTGCTTTGATGTTTGGGTTCCATGTAAGTTAAGCGAAAAAAACCTTCTTGACCGTATTTCCTAATGTGATTCTCTACTGAAACATAATGAAAACATTCCATTTTTAAAACAAATTGTGATGGGCAATGAAAAGTGGATACTGTACAAGGTGGAATGGAAGAGATCATGGGGCTAGCAAAATGAACCACCACCAACTACATGAAAGCCTGGTCTTCATCCAAAGAAGGTGATGTTGTGTATACTGTGGGATTGGAAGGGAGTTCTCTATTATGAGCTCCTTTTGGATAACCAGATGATTTATTCCAACAAGTACTGCTCCCAGTTAGACCAGCTGAAAGCAGCACTTGATGAAAAGCATCTAGAATTAGTCAACTGAAAACACGTAATCTTCCATTAGGATAATGTAAGACTGCATGTTTCTTTGATGACCAGGCAAAAACTGTTACAGCTTGACTGGGAAGTTCAGATTCATCCACTGTATTCACCAGACATTGTACCTTCAGATTGCCATTTATTTCAGTTTTTACAAAATTCTCTTAATGGAAAAATGTCAATTCCTTGGAAGACTGCAAAAGGCACCTGGAATAGTTCTTTGCTCAAAAAGATAAAAAGTTTTGGGAAGATGGAATTATGAAGTAGCCTGAAAAATGGCAGAAGGTAGTGGAACAAAAGGATGAATATATTGTTCAATAAAGTCCTTGGTGAAAATGAAACGTGTCTTTTATTTTTAGTTAAAAAACCAAAGGCACTTTTTGCTCCCCCAATACAAAAAAACACATTTTCTTCCCTCTTTATTGGCACGGACATGTATCTCAGCATACTCACAGAAAATAAATAAATTCTCCTTAAACATAAGCTTGCAAAAGAAGCATTAAAATTTGCAGAAATCAGCAAGGGTGAGATGACCTACTTTTCCTTAATACTGACTCTTTCAAAAATAGCAACAATTATTCATATCTGTAAATAATTATGTTACTTTGTCCTTTTAAAAAATTCAGTTTTATTGATGTATAATTAACATGTAAAATTATAAGATATTTAAGCTACATGTCATGGTGATTTGATATATTGTTGATATATACATTATAAAAGGATTATACTCCCCCCATCTAGTTTATTGACAAATCCATCACTTCACATATTTATCTTTTACTTTTATTTTTTAGTAAGAACATTTAAATTCTAGTCTCTCACCAAATTTCAATAATACAATACAGTGTTATTAATGATAGTTATATTATATATTAGATCCTCAGACCTTATTCATTTTATGGCTGAAATTTTGTGCCCTTTTACCCACCTACTCCCCAGATTCTAGCAAACATGTTTCCACTCTCTGTTTCTATGAGTTTGACTTTTTTTGATTTTTAGATTCCATATGTAAGTGATACCACGCAGTATTTATCTTTCTCTAGCTGTCTTATTTCATTTAGCATAATGGCCTCAAAATCCATCCATGTTGTCATAAAAGGCAGGATTTCCCTCCTTCTCATGGATGAATAATATATATATGATATATTATATGTATATATCATATATATATCATATATATATCTTCTTTATTCACTCATCAATTGATAGACTTATTATCACTTGAAAATCATAAGAAAACATTCACGAGTTATTATGTTTCCATAATGTAATCAGTTTTAAATTTGGAATGTGATTAGTTTATGTGATTTACTCCTATTTTGATTAATGCCCAAAGTGTATCCATAACTTATAGTAATATTTATGGACTTATAATTATGGATAATGGTTGCTGAGGTATATCTATCAAACTTTTCTTAAAATATGAAAAATCTCTATTTTTGGTCTGATGTTTTTAAGAAGAATAAAACTAAGAAAAGGGGGATGGAAACAAGGAAAAGAAATGAAAAAAAAAAATACCTAGGCAATATAAGAGATGAATAAACAAGTAAATGGAATAAATATGAGAATAATTTTGTGCTGGCTGATACTTTGCTAAAATGCAATATATACATAAATCCAAAAAGGACACAAATACAGTTTGAAAGCTACTAAGAGATGAAATATTACATGGATATTTCTATTATTGCCAAATATAATCCCTTTAACTTCTCTATTTTGTGTCTCACCAGTTTTCTATTCTACATACATTTAAACAATGAAATAATAAAAATAAAAATTTTTCTATGGCTTATAAACTATTAGAACACTGGCCTGAAGAAAAATTGGGCAAAGATTCTAAAATATATTTGTTGTAACTTTCCATTAAAGAAAAATGTCACCTAGTATAGGGCCTTATACATGGTCATTCAAAATATATCTGTTCAATTGAATTAAATTAGATTGTATTGAAGAAAACCACTTCTATTTTTTAGTTGGGCTGAGGAAAAATTGACATGTTTTCAATATCCACTCTTCCAATCCATGGATGGTCTTTCCTTCTTTTATGTGGGTCTTTAATCTCTCTTAGTAAAATTTTATTTTAACTTCCTACAGTTTTATATACCTTAGTTACATGTATTTCTAAATATTAGTTTTATACTATTATGTTATATTTTTATTTATTTTTAACAGTTGTTGGTCGCTGTATATCAACACATTTTAATATCTCATATTAAACATATTAATATCTAACAAAAGCTTGCTAAACTCACTTTCTATTTCTAAAATATCAATAGTTCCATTTGAATTTTCTACATAAACAAACATTCTACCTCCTAATAATGAGGTTATTAGTTCTTCTTTTCCTAACATTATAACATTTATTTCTTCTCCTTGTCTAATTGTGAGGCTAGAATCTCTTGAGGAAAGTTTGCTCAGCAAAATGCTCAGAAAGTTAATTTCCAACATCTTCGCATTAAGATGTTTGCAATAGTATTTTTTCTTTTGTTTTAGCCACGCTTTATCAGAATAAGGATATTACCCTTTCTCCTACAGTGTTATTACAATAATCAGACATTATTATTACCATTAACAAATATAGAATTTTTATCAAAATTATTGGCTTTCTGCAAAGCTACATGGAAACCAGCTTGGTCCAGTGCTTAATACAACCAATCCTGGTCATTTGCAGGGTGAAAATACTCGCTTTCTGACCATAGGCGGGTGCTTTACAATCATGAATTCTGTTTTGAAGCCACATCTTACAGCTGTAATATAAGGCTTCGACTTATCACACCAAAGGAACATTTGGTGCTTCTGTCAACCATGCACACTCTGCTGAGAGGATAGAGCTGTTCTATTCTCTTCAATGTCATAATCGTATAATATCCTGTTCATATCAGGTGAGCTCTTCAAAGAACTATTCCTCCTTTCACTATAAATTTCCCCTTAATAGTAGTGCTTCAGGGAGCCTGGGTGTGTGCTGTTTGCCCTACTTGCTCTTGTTTAAAACACATACTTTGAAAGACTGTTGAGTTCAGTGTGTCATTAATTTCTTCTGTATATCTATATTCATGGGTGAGATTTGCACAATTTATCTTTCTAATTTTTGTCTTTTTTTGGTATCAAGATTATATTACCCTAAAGCAAACAACAACAACAACAAGAACACAAAAGTTTCTAGATGCATAGGAGATAAGGTAATTCATTACACATTATGGATGTCCTATGGATTGGAACTTAGTGTTCTGGTGGCCCCTATTTTGGAAGAGGTGCCTCAAATTTTAATTTGTTTGATATTACTATGTATACACCAGATTTTTTGTTGTTTGGTTGGTTTTGATGTGATATATTTTTTCTTTTAATTTTAGTCTTTATTTTTCTTCATATTTAACAGTGTCTCTGGTGACAAATTTCCTATTTTATTTATTTAAAATTCATTTATTTAATTTTCATTTTTGAAGGATACTTTATGTACAGAATTATATGCTGGCAATTAATTTTTTCAGAAGGTGAAAACTCTGAATTTTCATTATTTCTATTGAAAGATCCCATTTTTCCTTTAATTTTTGTTCCTTTGAAAATAATGTCTTTTTCATCTGGTTGTTTTAAATATTTTTGCCTTTAGGTTTGAAAAAAATCAGTTTTATATTATATGTCTACTTGCGCTTTTCTGTTGTTTTCTTATGTACTTGTTTTATTCTGGTTGATATTAAGTGTTTCTTCAATAAGCAGCTTACTATCTTTGTCAATTTTGGAATATTCACTATCTCTTTAAATATTGCTTTTGCTCCATGCTTCCTCTTCTCTCATTGTAAAATTTCAATTGTGAGTTTACTAGAACTTCTCACTCTATTTTTTGGATCTGTTATTCTCTCTTTTGTTTCTCTGTGTATTTTTTTTTTCATTCCATGCTACATTGTAGATGTTTTCTTCTGACCTATGTTTCAATTCAATGGTTCTCTCCTCAAATGTATGTAATCTGTTTTGAAATCCAATCAGTAAGTTTCTAGTTCTACAATTTCCATTTTTTCCACATTCCAGTTTTCTGTGAAAATTTCAAACATCCATTTTATTTCCTTAAAAATATCAGTCATGGCTAGTTAAAAATCAGTTTCTGATAACTCCAATTTCCGACACACTTATGGATCTGTTCCAGTTGTCATTTGTGTCCCTAGATTTTCAATAACAGAGTCTTGTCTTATTGCATGTCTGGTTCTTTTTTTATTAGAGATTGGAAATTGTATTTGAAGAAAAATGTAAGGATAATGTGATAGTTCGGATAATGTTATATTCTTCAGAGAGGATTTACAATTTGATCTTCTAGATGGGATACATGTCCCCAGAAAATTCAGTTCATTTTCAACCACTGAAATGATTTGAAGATGGGCTTCTTTCCCTAGGAGTGTTGGGCTATTGCTTGCTTGTTTACCCTTATTGCTATAGTAATCCCTTTATAATCCTCTTTCAAACTGGGGGGGGGGTATCAGCCCCCTCCTCTCCTTGGCAGATGTTAGGCTTAAAGTTTTATTCTCCTAGTCTTGCAGGAATAGCAACACCTCTGTTTACTCTCTCCTTCTACTTCTAGATTAGCAGAGGGAGGAAAATTAAGTTACTTCAAACATGAAGCTCAAAATTTTGGTATTTCTTTTCAATTCTTGGCCCCACAATTCTTCGCTAAGTTAGTTATCCAATATCTTAAAACTCTTTCAGTCTCTCCTCGCCCCCTATCACCCCCACCTCTTGTTTTCTTGGTTTTATACTTGTTGTCAATCTTTGGATTAGTTTGAATTTCCTTTTCTGCAGTTACTGAAACTGATAATTCTATATTTACATGAAAATAATGTTCACTTTTAGGACATGGATTTGTATAACATTCTGGTATTTTCAGGTTTGTATTAATAAAAACATTCGCTTAAATATAACAATTAAATAAAACTGCTAGGTAACTAAATAGATTCACAAATAATAATAATAATAATGGCTAATAGCTCCTGTTCATTTACTTATGCCAACCCGTGCTACAAGATCTTGAGAAGTAAATTCTTGAATATTCTTACCTAACTTGTTAGTTATTATTCTCATTTTACTGATGAAAACCATAGCCAGCCCAAAGAAGTAGAACTAGCATTTGAACCCAGCATTTTGGTTCCCAAGTTGTCATATATTGGGGTATATTCACAATTTTTGAAAATTATTGATATAAATATGGATGCACAGCACATAAACTGCTGTAGTTAAACTCTAGTAGAGAGGTAGACTATCTAACAATTGCACAAGTCTCCTTTGATAAGACCAAAGTCAGATCCTCTGATTTCTTCGTTGATGGGAAGGGTTGGCTGAACTAATAATAGTCACTAACTCCTAACTCTCTCAAGTGACACCTTATTGAAGTTCATTTATATGCAATACTTCTATTATGATTCTCTCTTGGCCCCTGGGTTACACGACTCTACCTTAAAAATATCAGAATACGAGTCTCTTTGTGAAAAAAATGTCATTTTTATTTTCTCTCCCATAACACATCAGGGGCAAGCTTGCGTTTTTCAAAGGGAATTTTACTAAACACATAGGAAGAACAAAAAGGAATGAATAATGTACAAGATGCATTAAAAACTACACAGGCTTAGAAAAAAACAGGTTTCTGTTCCTGTAACTTTTAAGTGGTGTACCAGGCCCAAAGCCCCTGTTCTATTCCCCAAGAATGTTACACTCCAGCCTCAAATGGCTGGAGCCACTTTGCAGGCAATTTACTTGGCTACAAGCTCTTCTGCCTCCCTGGTTTTCTCGTAGGGTGAGAGCCGTCTTTTCTACGGGGAACTGGTCAATTGTCCAACTTGTTCTCTCCATAATAACTGCAAAAATAAAATATTCCAAACCTGCTGCTGACCTAGGTTGCTTCCACTCAGTTCTACTGTCTTTGTGATTGGCAGACCTACAGATTTCATGAAGGGAGCCACACACAGACAGCAGTAAGTGGCCTAGTCTCTCACGGTTTTCCAAGTGGGTGGTGGGGAATGGGCAATAATGAGGCAGTTGACTCTGAATCTACATCTCAGCTTCCCAGCTACAGGAGAGCAAGAACCAATTCATTAAGAATCACTAGGTCCCGAGGAACTGATATAACCAAATTCATTTCCTGAAAGTCTGATTTTTAAGCCTTCATGTCAATTGTATAATTTTCACTGAGAAAAATAACTATGTGATCAAAATGACTGTGCTGCCATGCTGTTCTCATCAGCAACACATTCAAAACTCATCACCAGCAAAAGTGACACCTCTGTACCATGTCCTTGGACTTTCAGGATATTCACAGTTTGAAGCTTCTGACCTTCATGTGCATACAAAATCAATACACTCTTAACCATTCCAAGACAGTCATTATATCATTCTATAGAACTAACAATTATAATGCATGATCACATTTACACTATTTCTATTTCCTTTCTAGGTAATAAAAAACATTATGAGGTCTCTAATTGATTTTTAGGAAACCGTATATACCTACTTTTTTTTTCAGTCAGCAGTATCATAGAAAGGACAGCTACTGATTCAGCTACTCCAAATCTATTCCAGACTGCTGGCTGGTATAAAAGAATAGAGACATTTGTCAATTCTCCAACTAATTATCTCAACGTATGACAGCCAAATCAAATAACCCCAGTCCCCCAGTGAACATTCTGAATTGAATTGTCTAGATAACTACCCATGCATATTCAATACAAATTTTGAGGATATAAACATTTCTGTATTTGTTTCATTAATTCATTAATGCATATACCTCCAAAGTGTTCATCCTGGGCTTCCAGAATAATGATCCCAATAAAAAATCATAAAAGCTAGCATTTATTGACTGCTTAATATGAGCCAGGCAGTGTGATAAGTGCTTTCTATGCATTCTCTTTTAATTTTACAAGTCTATGAGGTAGGCACTAGCATACCTGGCATAAAATGGAGCCTGCATTCTCAAAAAGCTCTTTATCGGTATAAACAGATTCAAACATATATTACCCAAATAAAATTTCCTGTGTGTAATACGTAGGTGGATTCTTTTGTACTTAATGTTTTTCCTTTTTCTCAAAAGCAAATGAGTTTTCTTTTAGTCATCTTTTTGGCATTTTTTTTCTGATTCTCATATCCTTTCCTTTACGCTGATTGCTATTGTGAGTACAATGCCTGTCCATGATGCTGAGTGATGCTGAGAACCATGAATTTATACATGCTATTTAGAATGTTACATAAAATGCTATTCCTTTATATTTCATGGAAATTGTCATTTCTGTTAACATTAAGAGACAAAACACCAAGTTATATATATAATAATGTCTAGTTGTAATGGATTCTGCATACTTAGATAGATAAGATTTGGGGCACATAGAATGTATGTCAGGAAGAGGTTACTTATTTAATTGGTATCAGCTGTTGGCTAGGAATGTACCACTGAGGAATACCATTTTCCTACAAGGGAAAAGACACCTAGGCACAGAGAATCCCAATTTATTAAAATTGATAAGTAACAGATGGCTGTTAAATGCTCAAACACGTTGTTAACAGGACACTTTTGAAAATGACGTACTGGAAGTTGCATGCCTTCTTCAGCCCGCTGAAAAGAGGTTATCTTTAAGGTGTCCCTTAGTCTAATGGAAAGTCATAAAATATTGGAAAATACGCAGAATTTGAAGTAAGACAACCCTGAATTCAAGTCCTGGTTTTAATGTTTATTGGCTCTGGGAAAAAGTATTTAACTGTTCTAATTGCAAGAGTAAGATAATAATGCATCTAATGTCTGCTTAACATCCTTAATCTGTTTCAGAGAAACAGGGTATGCTGCTAGTATCTTCATGAGGAACTCTTTTTCTTTCTTCCTTGGGTACTGCATTGCTTGATCTTTCTCTTTCAGGGCATGCTAAGTAAATGGTTTTTACAGAAGCAAATAATAACATAAATTGTATAACAGAAACAAAATGTATTAGATTTTTCACCTTGGTTGGGGAAGCAGAAGGAAGAGTGGGACTGAAGGAAGTCCATCAGTAGTACTATTCATTCATTCAGGGCATCACATTCTAAAGACCGTTACATTTTGTGTCTGTCTAGTGTTATTCAGGTGAACAGGTAGATGCCTTGGTACAAATACTGGTACTATGAATTCTTAGCTAGACCTGCAAGGAGGAGAACAAATCAAGGGATGAAGGACCTAAGAACTGGGAAACTTGGGGACTTCCCTGGTGGTCCAGCGGTTAAGACTCCATGCTTCTACCACAGGCAGCTCGGGTTTGATCCCTGGTTAGGGTACTAAGATCCTGCATGCCGCTGCACAGCTCAGCCAAAAAGTATATAAAAAAAAAAAAAAAAAGAATTGGGAAACTTAAAGTTGCCTGAACTATCAAAAAAAAATGTACTCCAAACAGAATTGTTATGGAATTCTAAGTCAAATGAGTAAAATAACCAGGACCCTGAAAATATACTCAAATGCACAGACTCACTTTCTATTCAGTGAAAGCTAAATCAATGTAAATCCAATTATATATTAGCTAGATTATTTTTAATGCCCTCAGCAGTCATTTGATTACCAAGGACTGTTGAATTTACTACTACATCATATCTCAATATTTACATCTTATTCTCATGTTAAACTGACTAGACAGTATCTCTATGGTTTTTTGGCTTGAGCTAAGAAGGAATGGAAGGGATTAAGGCATTTTTCATTCTCAGGAAATATATTCAAGGAGCACTGAGGAGTCAGGGTTTTGTTTTGGAATGAAAAAGTGGAAGTATGAAGATAGGAAAAATACGTGATATTAAGGGAGGAAATGCAATTCAACATGGGGGTAAAAAAGTATGGTAAGTATGGGGTAATGCAAATGTGGAAGGTGGTTTTTGACCACTTATGAATAGGGGTGGCTCATAGATAAATAAGTGGAAGACAATGCTGAGATTTCCTGTTAATAACTTATATCTTTATATTGTGGCCAGTTAAACATCTTGGTAGAAATGCCCTTATACAATATATCTCCATATTTTTGTGGCTTTTGGAACCTATTTCTTTCACATCAAGAAAATTCCCAGGGGTCAACCAAGAAAGTTTCTCATTTTCTCTGGGAACATTACAGCATTGGTGGCAATGCCATCGAATCCAAATCTTGTTTAATTGACAAGGGAAAGAGGCCATTTAATAGGTATAAAAACAAATCTTTCAGGTAAAACATAGAACCAAGTGAAATAACTAAAGTTTTTGAATAGGATATTTCCCAGTATAATATTTTTCTTTTTTTATTTTATTTTTTTTTAACATCTGGATCTAAATCTATCTCACTCAGATTAAAAGCATGCAAAGGTTGAATACAAAGCTTTATTTTTACAATAAATCAAAGTCTGATAAATAACTGAAAAAATAAATGCATATCTGCTTTAGCCTCTTTCTGGAACAAATCCAATTGGTGTCTAGCTGGAAACAATCATTTTTGGATTATAAAACCAAAAAGTTTATGAGATACGAGGTCTCTATACTCCCAATTTTGAGGGCATGGAAAGATAAAAAAGGGAAAAATAATAACTATATTATTGCTTTTCCCTATTTATCCATTATAAAAATATTCATTGAGGACCTAAAATACACCAGATTTTGTGTTAGATGAGCAGTAGTGATTAAAACAATGAACAAAACAATGACTGTCATGCTATTATAAGTTTTTGCCTGATTAAAGTATCAAGATTAAGATATACTGAGAATCAATTATAAAATATTAAAAAAATGGGGAAGCTAGAATACATAGTTTCTTCTAGCAATGATAAAAGGCAATTAAAATTATGGGTAAAACAGAAGTAAAATAATTTGTATAGTCTGAATATGAAGCAAACTGTAATACTGTTTGATTTCAAAACATTAGGGAATTGAGAAAGCATTTGTCACATAGTAGGTGCACAATAACTATTTGAGGGATGAAATAATTAATTCCTATAATAAAAATGCACTTGAGTAGCACAGGAATTGTAAAATTAGAACCATAAGAAACAATATGCACCCAAACATATAGTAATTGGTTCTGCAGTAACAATATTTACTTAGTAAAAGCAATATAGATATTATTCAATGAAAAAACTTTTGAATAAATCTTCATAAACAGCATGGAAGAGAAATTTCAGTTACTGAACAGAATGCACAGGTGATCTGTTTTGTAAATACCAATATTATACTTTTTAGACAGAAACTCAATTTCTGTCCCAACTACTTGTTATGTATATATAAATGCATACTTGATGGATGTTTAGAATTGAAAGTAGATAGTACAAAGAACTGTAAGAAATGAAGCAACATTGGAATATTCAGCTTACAAAGCTCTTAATGATTATTGCTCAACATTCACAGATGTAAGACATATACCAAATAGTAGATTATTAAAATTTATAAAATTATTTTATAGAAGTAATGTAAATATAAAGCTTTTTTAAAATTCACTCTATATTTGATGTTTTTTTATCAAGGAGATGTATTGATTTTAAAATATATATTTAAATGTAATAAAATAAAGATACATTGTAGAAATTTCAAAAAATATAGAATGTACAGAAAAGTTTTTAAAAATCACTTTGTAATCACATAAATCAAAGATTACTATTGCTAACTTTTGACTTTGTTTTCCAATAGTTAAATATATGAATATAGTTTGGTTTCCCAAACTTGTAATGACACTTGGATTTTATTTTTCTCAGTGTTAAAATTACATCAAATATTACCTCAAAATATTTCCCTCCTTTTTGGATGTTTTGCATTTTAATGACAATTTAATATTAGTTTATAGGATGGATAAATCTATTTTAACTATTACTCTTTTGAACACTGAGGCTTTGGAGCAATGATTACTTTATCATTCATTTCACAGAAGTCAGCTTACTGGTGTCCATGACTATTTTCTTTAGTTAAAATCATACAAAGTTATCTCTTACATATACTGTAATTTATGGCAGGGAAAGCCCTCCCAATGTAAAGCAAATAGCTTGAATTCTTGCCAAAATTTTCTCTATCCATCTGGAAGAGTCAATTTCTTTAAAAATATGTCATTCAACACACACAAACACAAATACACACACATTTGGGTAACCATCCAGCAAGGAAGACTTCCACAATGACTTTGACCCAAATAAATTAACTAATCTAAATAGTTATTGAATAGCTACACTATTCTTTCAATGTACTAGATGATCACGTGTGTAAAAGTTAAATATTGCAGTATCAGGGGACTGTTATACATTGCATGGACAGGCAGTACACTGCCCATGAGAGGGGTATATTCCTACTCCCAGCCATCAGTGATCTTTTTGAAAACTGTAACACATAAATTTCACTCATGTTGGATTATACTATTAGAATTTATCATCAGATATTCTTTTGTTTTGGTACATAAGTCATAGCCCACACAGACAATATTACGGTTTATATAACTTACTTTCTCATGGATCCCTCCAACAATGTCTATCTTAGTCTGTTTGGAATAGAAAGGAAAGAATTCAAAAGCACTGGCAGCTTCAAAATTGCAACAGGTTTTACAATGAACTGGGGAGCAGTAGTTCCAGAGCCGAGACAAGGAATGCCTACTTCTTTCACCCATTCCATTATTTTCTAAAGTATTTAAGTGGTTTAAGTGATTGGCTTAAAAAACTGTAAAAATGGAGTAAAACTCTGGGATATTAGAGAAGTATCCTGTTTTATAGTTAATCAAAAGGTCAGCGGGTCTTTTGTATTAAACAAATCTCATCAGGGTAGTTCATTAACACAATTAGACAAAATGCATCCTCAGTTTCAACTATCTATTCATTTTAAGGCACTTTCTGCCTTGCTTAATCAAATTTAACATGAGAGAATTTTCCTGGCTACATAATCAACATGTAAATTAAAATGCACAGGGATCTCCAAAGAATGAAAAGTTAATTAATCATTTTTTCCCTCTACATATTGGGTTAAGAAAGTTTAATTAAAAAGAGAAAAAAAGGGAAAGTAAATATATCTTTAACATTTGTTTATTTCTCTTGTATGAAAATGTGACTATAATTAATGTTAAAATGACAACATGGAATATTGAACTTACTGCCCAATTTTAATAATAGGGATTTTGACTAATCAAAGGCTGTCATTTTAATTGGAAAACTTAATTGATGATGACATAATGTGTTTTCATAAAATATGGAAGACAGTTTTAACTATTTTCTTTTTACATAAAAGTGGCCTTGCATTTATTAAGTGGTTTGCCTTCGTGAAAACTGAAAATGTTGCTGAGGACCAAAGAGACAAACTGAGAATTCATTTGACATTTTATTTAAAAAGTTCAGGAACAGTTCATTTGGACTTTAATTTGCCATCCATTGAGGTCTATATTGGAGAAAGTACAAAGTGTGGCTATTGATTCTGTATCTATACAACTTCTATCTGCACAAGATTGTTGTAAATAAATTCATTTTCTAGCCTGATTTTTTTGACTTGATATTTTTTGCACATTCTCAAAAACATTAAAATGTTGAGTTCACACAAATGCTAGTAATCTCTGGTTTCCCTTTTTAGTTTGCATAATCTTGCATAATGAGAAGCTCTTAGGTCATTTATTTCCCTCTTGAGTGTGACTGCTATAATTTAAATCAGTGAAAATTCACTTAACATTGCATTCAGTTACTCACTTAGTGATGCAATCAGTTATCATTTACTCTTAGAGATAATGTTCTTAACTTCAGAAGTGTCATCTGGTAAGAATGACCCACTAACATATTTTATCCAACTTTTAAAAAATAAGTCTTACCAGTGATTCAGAAATGTTTTCAAAGATCCCTAAGGTTTTATACTATACCAATGCCCTTTGCACTACTTTGCAGAAGAATAAGATATGTATAACATATTTACATGTGGAAAGTTTACTTTTCTATATACCATATTTATTTTGACAATGGGACATTCTAAGTGATCTTCAATACTAGCAAATCAGGGCCCCACAAAATATTCATTCAATGATCGCTTAAAAATTTTGTGTGACTTGTTGCTCTGGGCAAAAATGTATGAACATAAATGAGACCTGATCTTACCCTTGAATAACTTATCATTAAGAGAGAGAAACAAAATCAGGTTACCACAAGGGAGGCTTTTTGGGATAGTGGAGACTGAAAAAGCCTCAGATCTTTTTGAAATTCAGTAAATTGGTTACCAAGAGAAAATATTAACAAAATGACATGCAAATTTTAAGCCACAATGTTCCCAAAAGATAAAATAACCCAACTAAGTAGTTAAAATGCATATATGTGTTTGTATTCCCCCATATATATATATGGAATTACACTTATTCTTGTGTTTAATTCATATAATAAGAACAAATTCTAGCTGTGGATATTCTTAAAAGATAACATAGTACAATTATGTTACTATATATATAAAACAAATATTTACATAATTATATGATATTTTTCTGAATAATATCCCTATGATCTACAAATGATTTTCATTTCCACTATACAGATAATAAAGCAGAAGTACAAAGAGTTAAGTTACTTGCACAAGGTCATGTAGCTAATAAATGGGAGAACTGGCATTTGAATCTGGAAATAGTAGTCTGGAAATAAGTAGAAGAGTCTTATGTGACTGACTAGGAAAATAAAACCCTATCTTACAGTAGAGGGAAGCCATTAATACTTCCAAGCAAAGATGTGGTGAGCACCAATGGCTGGTTCAGAACTTAAGGGCAACTGTGCTATAGAAAGATGGATTTGTTCAGTCCTGTAAATATATAACATAGTCACAAGGCCTCATTTAAATATAGTTTTCTTTTTAATTATTTTTACTTCAGGAGTAGTCTTTGGAATAGGAAATCAATTTTCTATTAAAAAGCATCAGAAAGACAAAGACTAAATAGGAAACAGCCTTGAATTGACATTTGGTTTTGGCAGACTAAAGAGAGCCATTGTGAATATTTTTGAAAGAATGTAAACAGAGAAGCAAATGCCCTAGAAAGTATTATGAAATGTCAGGTTAATGTTGAAGTATTGTGGCTTTTTGTTGTTGTTCATCATTTGTACTTATAAATATTCATGAATTTCTTCAGTTGCACACAGAGCTCACAGGCGCCATGGGAAAATACTTTGTTTGTACTGGTTGGTGACTGACCAAGTTGAAAAGTGCTAGAGTAGAGAGACCAGGCATTTCTCAATGGGTTGTTTGTACAGTCCATGTTATCAGATGTATCTATATAATATATTGACTAACAGGAACCTTCCTTTTATTCGTTTCATGTTTAACAATTTTGAGTAGTTTTGGAGAAGGGAGGGTGCTGTTAGATGCTAAGCTGGACCTTTAAAATTTCAGATCCACTGTCTGAGAGTAAATTACTGAAACTTTCCAATTGTATAGGAATCATATAAAAGCCATGGCTTTGTATTATTTACCCAAATAAACAGCATTCTTTAGAAGAAAACAGGCAGTTTTACTAATAAAAAATGTAAATTCCAGCTTCATGTGTTATTCATGAATGCTCTGATACCACAATTGTTATATTCAAGTGTTTAGCTACTGTGGAAAGCATCTTCGGCAATGATGTTGGAGGTTGACTGCTGAATGTCAGAAATAATGATCTAGCTACACTGTAATCTTTGCTGAATGAGGTCTATTATGTGTCATATTTAGAAGAATATTTGTGTTGTCAAATGATTTTAAACTAATTATCTAAGGCTGCTTGTATTTCACAAAATATAATAGTAACCATACAAAAGTTTACCATTAACACTGCTAAGTCCAATTTTATACATCATATTTAAGAGCAAACTAAAGTTGACATATTTATCATAATCCAAACATATTGTTATTGGAAAATGGGCACACCATATAAATGTTTTCCTTGCTTTCAGAAGAACTCAATCCAGATTCACCAGTAATAGCATTTATTTTATACTGTTACAATGAATATTATTTTCACATGAAAAACTTAAGTGTAAACAGTATGAATGGCAAAGGTTTCTTTAGAGCCTCTTGGCTACTCCATTGCCTCTCTCTGCCAGGCCAACTGGTCTATTTACGTTGTGACCCATTCACAGACACGGGTTCAGGAAATAAGCTGTCAGCTTGATCTAAACCTTCATAGAACTTATATTTGCTTAACATTGGTTAACATGATGGGTATATGTATTAAAATAAAGATTATTCTATTTCTAGTAAAAATAAACCCATTATATTGCCCTCATACTTTTTTGAGATCTCAAAACTGTTAATATTAACTCTTTTCTTGATTGTTTGGCTTTTAAAAATGGTAAGAGCCAAGGAATGAATTTAAGTGTTAAAACATGTTTATCTTGAAAAAGGGAACATATTTGGGTATGATAATTTTTTTTTCTATTACCTTCCTACAAAGCTAGCATGTGATATTAATTGAAGAAAAAAGAGTGTCAGTTGAGGGCAAAAATGATATTAAAGTGTACTATAAGAATTGGCAAGGTATGATATGAGAAAGTTGTAAATGTTCTGGCTTGGATTTATCCAAGTTGAAATTGTAAACTGATGATGATAAAAAGAAGACTGCTCAGTTCAAGGAGCATTTCCTTCATTCCAGGAAGTGTCTTTGATGCAATGGAAGTGTCACTCAGTCATCTTCCTTCACTAGAGTCTCTGCTACCTCTTTGGAAAATGTCTTTCAATTACTTCTGAGAATCCAAGATTACTATAAGTAATCACAAATCAATCCATGGTAGTGTTATCCCATTCTTTCTTTCCAGTTAAAGAACGAACTGCTAAAGTCTACTCTCCATGACAATACTTGAAGAAACTTCAATATTGACAGTGGCAAACAAGAGAAAGGCAATGTCCATGGCATGGCGAAGGGCTCCATCTCTAGACACAAGCAAGTACTCCCAGTGATACTTGATTGGCAGGGATGGACAGTGAGAAACAATACATGTACACAGAACTGGGGAGAGGGACACTTGGCATTACGCATTATCCAGTAAGCTGCTGTGGCAGTTCTACTTGTGTTTAGAGACTCATAAATTCTCTTTTTCATGACACCATCAGTTTTAGTCTTCTAAACTATGAAAAGACATAAGTGGATACTGGTAAGTGAGAGAAAGATAAAGAGAGAGAGAAAATACAGAAATATATATATTAAAAAAAAGAGACAAAAGATGGAGATAGAGAAAGACATACAGAAAGACAGACATAGGCAATGATTGAAAGCGTTTGTGTTTGTGTATGTGGTGGATGGTTAAATGGAAGGTGGAATCCATAAAAAGGAAGGAAATGTGTTTTTTACTTCAGTAATACCTTAAAACACGTATTGGATTAATCAACATTTTCACTTTCTAATAGATCATTTTGATATGGGAGAAGATATCATAAGAAGCTTATTGATAAAAGTGAAGAGAACCAGAAGATGGCACATATTTAAGGTTCAGGTAATACTGAAATTATACCCATTGCCACATGTATGCACATTCAACAAATAATGCAACAGTGCAGTTCCAGGGCCAAGTTATCCACTTTGCATTATTTCATAGGTTATGACTATATACATCGTATGTACACTGTATTTTTTGAATTTGGAAAGAAGCACAAATATCATCACCCCAGTAAACCATAGATTCCCCCCCCCCACACAAACATATTGAGTTTTCTTATCTACCTGCTACAATCAAGACTAGTCAATAATTCCCCTCAGCACTTCTCTGATAACTTTCAACTTCTAATCTGCATTTAATGTGAAAAAATAGTCTATTTAAAATTCAAATTAGGTTTATCTATATATTCTAGAAGGACAATAAATATATTTGTTGATCTATCCATAAACGCCCAACATAAGCATCATAAATAAAACCTATGTATTCACAGTTAGTTACACCTGTCACTCAATAGAAGAACAGAGACATGGTGAAATGCATAATTCTAGGAAACTTTTTCTAACACACGGTCTACGTAGCGACATGCAAATACACTATTCTTACCAATCATTCCTTAAAAATTCCTGCTAATAAATGGTCATCATTTAACGCTAAAACATCAGCTTTCTATCCACAAAATGACAAACTCATTGCTCCGAACAGTGAAGTCATATATTTACCTGTATTTACATATAGGCCTTGAGACAACAGACAGTCGATTGGACTGAATTATTCATTTTGAATCAGATGGTTTGTGTCCTGGAAAAACAATGAAATCCTAAAATTACTCTTTAGATTATGTAACAATGTACCCAAAGTGAGTTTTTAGCAACTCAATTTGTTAATTGTTATGTAAGACAACTAATTTATATCTGAAGATGATAATTATAAAAACAGTTTTTACTAAGTTTTTAAAGTGCTGAGTGAAACTTAACTCTTAGGAAAATATCAGAACACAATTTTCAAATGTTTTCCAGCTTTGTATACTTTGGAAATAGTAGAGCTTCTACCTAATCTTCTGTGATAACCTATATGAGAAAAGAATCTAAAAAAGAATGAATATATTTATATGTATAACCAAATCACTTTGCTGTGCACCTAAAACTAACACAATATTGTAAATCAACTATATTCCAATAAAATTAAAGTATTAAAAAAAAGAAATAGTAGAGCTTGACTGATTAAAGCCAAAATGTAGAGAAATGAAATTTTATCCTATTTTGCCTTTGTATTCACTCCCTTAGATTTTTTCACATTGCTGTAATAGATTGTAACTTACATGTTTAAAGTAAAACTTGCCACATTTACACCTGTTCCTGTGATGATTAAATTATAATAAACATAAGCTTAACCAGAAAACTACTTGAGCTAATCAATGAATTTGGTAAAGTTGCAGGATACAAAATTAACACACAGAAATCTCTTGCATTTCTATATGCTAACAATGAAAGATCAGAGAAATTAAGGAAACAATCCCATTCACCATTGCAACAAAAAGAATAAAATACCTAGGAATAAACCTAACTAAGGAGGTAAAAGACCTGTACTCAGAAAACTATAAGACACTAATGAGAGAAATCAAAGATGACACAGAAGGAGAGATATACTGTGTTCTTGGATTGGAAGAATCAACATTGTGAAAATGACTGTACTACCCAAAGCAATTTACAGATTCAATGCAATCCCTATCAAATTACCAACGGCATTTTTCAAGGAACTAGAACAAAAAATCCTAAAATTTGCATGGAGACACAAAAGACCCTGAATAGCTAAAACAATCTTGAGGGGAAAAAAATGGAGCTGGAGGAATCAGACTCCCTGATTTAAGACTATACTACAAAGCTACAGTAATCAAGACAATATAGTACTGGCATGAACACAGAAATATAGATCAATGGAACAGGATAGAAAGCCCAGAGATAAACTATGGCCAACTAATCTATGACAAAGGAAGCAAGGATATACAATGAAGAAAAGGCAGCCTCTTCAATAAGTGGTGCTGGGAAAATTGTACAGCTACATATAAAAGAATGAAGTTAGAACACTCCCTAACACCATATACAAAAATAAACTCAAAATGGATTAAAGACTTAAATACAAAGCCAGACACTATAAAACTCCTAGAGGAAAACATAGGAAGACCACTCTTTGACATAAATTACATCAAGATCTTTTTGACCCACCTCTTAGAGTAATGGAAATAAAAACAAAAAGTAAATAAATGGGACCTAATGAAACTTCCAAGCTTCTGCACAGCAAAGGAAACTATAAGCAAGACGAAAAGACAACCCTCAGAATGGGAGAAAATATTTGCAAATGAATCAACAGACAAAGGATTCATCTCCAAAATATATACACAGTTCACCCAGCTCAATATTAAAAAAGCAAGCAACCCAATCAAGAAATGAGCAGAAGACCTAAATAGACATTTCTCCAAAGAAGACACACGGATGGCCAAGAGGCACATGAAAAGCTGCTCAACATCACTAATTATGAGAGAAATGCAAATCAAAATTACAATGAGGTATCACCTCACACTGGTTAGATTGGGCATCATCAGAAAATCTACAGACAGTAAATGCTGGAGAAGGTGTGGAGAAAAGGGAACGCTCTTGCACTGTTGATGGGAATGTGAATTGATACAGCCACTATGGAGAACAGTATGGAGGTTCCTCGAAAAACTGAAAATAGAGTTACCATATGACCCAGCAATCCCACTGCTGGGCATATACCCAGAGAACACCATAATTCAAAAAGACATGTGCACTCCAATGTTCATTGCAGCACTGTTTACAATAGCCAGGACATGGAAGCAACCTAAATGTCCATCAGCAGATGAGTGGATAAAGATGTGGTACATATATACAATGGAATACTACCCAGCTGTAAAAAGGAATGAAATTGGGACATTTGTAAAGACATGGATGGACTTAGAAACTGTCACACAAAGTGAAGTGAGTCAGAAAGAGAAAAGCATATATTGTATATTAACACATATATGAGGAATATAGAAAAATGGTACAAATCAACCGGTTTGCAAGGCAGATGTAGAGAACAAACATACGGACACCAAGTGGGGAAAGCCGGGGGTGGTGGGGGTGGTGGGGGGGATGGGGGTGATGGGGGGGCTGGAGTGGGATGAATTGGGAGATTGGGATTGCCATACATATATTACTAATAAGAAAAAAAATCAAATTGTATGCTTTGGATTTATTCAGTTTATTGTATGTCAATTTTATCTCAATAAAAGTTCTTAAAAAAGAGAAATAAAAAGTAAAATTTGCCACATTCACACCTGTTCCTGTGGTGATTAAATTATAATAATCAATAAGCTCATTCTGGAACTATTTTAAGGGTACTGTTGATAATGGAATATGTTAAAATCAAGGGATAAGTCATACTTCTGTCTCAATGAATGGATCAGAACTAAGAATAAGACAATTTTTTTCTCAATAGAAAAGTTCATGTGCTCAGAGGATCACAGAAAATTAACAGTTAAAAAACATTGCCTATCTGGAAAATGCATGCGAATAATGAAAGAACTTTAATATAGTAACTATCCAAGTTTATGTCGAGAAGAATGCAAGTTTGTCAGGCATTTCTGTTAAAAGGTCAAAGTTCTGAAGTGCCTTTCATTTAGTTCTAGAAAGCATGTGATGGCTGTATCAAAGAGTAAACACACTGGACCACATTTACAGAAAACAAAATTAGCTGTATTCAATAGCACACTATTAAAACAGGAGCATGCTCACGCATGCAAACTTATACTCACAGTCACGCCATAACATTAAATTTAAGAGTTGTTAGGTCACTAATTCAATTCAGGCAATTCAAGTACATATTGGGCATCCACTATATACCAGAAATTCTTCTATGCCCCAGAAATAGATAGGACTAAGTAATTTTCCCTACCCTGAAGTGACTCCCATTGGAGTCAGAAAGAAAGGCTTATAAAACAACTACTATATAATGTATTGAGGTTTTGAGTAGAATTAAGTACAAACTGCTATGGGAACACCGGAGCGTGAGCAACTAACGCTGCTGGGTCCCTGTCTTCACCTTTAAGTGTATCACTTCTTAGTTTACATTTTGTAGATCACAATATCACTAAAATGTCAAAAATTTTCACTTTGTTACTCAATAACTTTTGAAATAATTTGCCTATGAATTCATCGACATCCCTATCCCTTGGCTCCTCTATCCTTCTCTTAACAATTCTGTTCCATCTTCATAATGTTCTCTAAAAGGTCATTACCTCAATCACTCCTTTCTCATTATTGAGTCTTTGCATTATTTTCACAGAAATTACATGGGGAAAATCTTACTCTGGCTTCATCCAACTGTGTAATTTGTTGGCTGGAGACAATGATGTACTACCAAAGAAACAAACTGGGGGAGCATTAATCCACGAAAGCTTCTACAAGACAGCAAATTTAAATATGCTAACTCTAGAGGCTCAAGTTCCAAGCCTAATATTCCCAGAATGGAAAAAAAATTCCATATAAAACAAGTGTAGCTTTGATTTACGATTCAGGGAATATTTACCTTTAAAAATTTTGAGATCCCCTTATTTGAGTCCCAAGAAAATTCAAATTCAAATAACGTTAAAGATACATTCTTTAAGTTAGGGCTATCCCGTCAATCAAATGGTTACCCATCAATTAGCAGATGGGACAGGAAAAAATTTCAGTTGACTAGACTGAGCTATCTTGGCCTTTTTGTGGTAATGATTTGAAAATTACTGCTAGCAGTTAATTTTTTGATTTGACATTATTTAAAATGAAACTGAATTCATCCAAACCATATGTAGGAGTCTGAGTTGTGTGAATGTACAGTAATTAACAAGAATCACACACATCTGTTCCAACTGGGGAACTCATACAAGTTTGAAAAGCAACTGGAAACAAAATGTTGCTGGATTGTGGTGACTATCCTCATGCTGATTAATCTTATTCATCAGGCTGTCAGAGTATTAGGTCATGCAAAAACATGATCTATTAATAGTGACATAAAAAACATAATTGTATATATTTTCAAAAACCTCTGTGTTTTCTTAATTTCTCTGAAACTGCATTGGGAATTAACATGCTTAATTTACTTCATCGGCTGAGTGATGATTTATATGATCGCTTTACATGATTTACAAAGTAATAGAAGTTCTGTGGATGTAACAAAAGAAAGAGAATCCTTATTTTAGGAAAATTGCATCACTATCACCACAGGAAAAAAATCATGTCACTATTTATGTCTTATCGAGTTGTCTGGACTTAATAATAATGTGCAAGAATGATAGAAGAGCCATTCGGTTAACTTTGCCTTTGAAAAATATTTTCTGTCATTTCTTACAGAAAACACCTATTGTTTAACATTATACTTGCAGTGCAGTTTTTGTCTTGGCCTTACCCAAATTAAATATCAGCTTTGCCCCTGGTAGTAGAGTTTATGCATAGTTTATTTTGTGTATTACCATGTGAGAAAAGATGTGCTTTTGAAAAATATAATAACGTGTTTTAGGTCAAGGGTTCTTTAAGGCAAAGGCACAATTCTTCAACATTGAATATGCAGCCAGGATAAATGCAGTTTGACCCATAATTGGTAGAGTATCAAGTGCTTTATGTAAGCCATGAGAAAACTTTCTAATTCAGCCAAAACCAAAGCCACAAGTAAGTTATAAAGGTTTTAGCTCTCAAATGAAATCAATTACAACATACCTACAAACACATGTTATGTATTTAGTTCATTCCAGAGAGACAACAAAAAAGATTTTATTTTCCCTCATAATGACTAGTGGGAAATTGTTTATTTGTTCTGGTTTCTTTGCTTATCTGCTATCTGCAGTCTTTCAATTAATCTGAAAATTGCTGTGAAAAGCTCTTTCTATACTATTCCCTGTATCCTTTGTGTAAATATTAAATTAGAAAACAGCATGAAATTCTATATATTAATATTTTGCCCCTCCTTAAATTTACTTACAGGTTTAAAGGGTCTAATATTCAGTGGTTTTTAAGAAGTAGGTGAAATATTTCAATCTTTTTTTCCAGTAAACAATCCACATAGCTTCTGTGATACTTGACACAAAATCAAACCAAACCAATGACAAACAAAAAACAAAACATAAAATAACCTCTGAAAAATAAGAGTCCCAAATAAAACATTAACTTATTTCAAAAATTCTCCAGGATGTCATGAATTTCACATGTTTTATTCACTACTGTACCTTGAGGGCCTAGAACAGTTCTAGGTACATATTAGATAACAACCCTTTCTTTAAAAAGACTGAATAAGTGTCCAAATAGTGTGAATAATCTACTTTTTAAATTAAATGAGACTGTAAATTATTTCTATTTTCTGTAAAATGTATTTGATATTAACAATTAGCTGCCTGAAATCACTACTCAAAAAGGGTAAAAATCTGAGCAGAAAAAAATAAGTAACACCTATAGTATGTACAATAGTTTGAAATTCTGTTGGTTACTAAAATAGGGAAGATCAAAAGTAATATGTCCACCTGGAGATTACAGAGTCCTCAAGGGCTCACCAGCATTTAAGGAAAATTCTTCAGACTATCATATGAATAAAAAGTACTGGAATCATTTTCCAAGTTCTTGATTAACCCAGGTATTTAATACAGGAATGAAAATCCAAGTTATAAATGTGATTTCAGGAAAGTAATCACCAAAAAGTGGTGAGAAACTCAACTGTATTTGTGTGGATCATAAAAGTCTCAGAATTGGAATTAAACAGGAAAGTAGAGGTCATTTACTTTAATCTTATATCTGAGGAAATGATTCTTCAATTACAATATACACAATTACAGTACATTTTCATTTATCTGGATTCTGAGTTACTCGAAAGCTCAACTCACTAATTTATTTTCCCACTTGACTTTTATGAGAAAGAAAGAAATTATAAATAATGGGAAAAATAATTAATACACTTAAAGATGACTCTAGGGTACTTCAAGACCCTGAAGTGTCATTTCTGTCATCAGGAAAAGATACAATTATCTTCAGTATCATTTTAATGCTAACTCTTTGACTTTATACACAGGCATGGAAACTACCTTATATGGATGTTCTGCCCTGTAGGATTTGCTATGGAATATGTGAGTGTTAGATAAATATGGCAAGAAAACCAAGACTCAAATGATGCTGAAGAAAGAGAAGAGAGGCACCACAGAGAATACAGTAAGCAGAAAGAGTATACATTGTGAGGAATCTCGAGAGAAACAAAAAGGGAAAGAAAAATTAAAAATTGAAGACACAGATATGGTGAGAGATAGATGGGACTGGAAAAGTCCTGATTCTGGGGGTACAATATAACATGTTACTTGTATCTCACATTCTCTTCCCATTTTGTGAAAGAATGTTATACAACTACTAAGACACTTTCTTCCTAATGTTTCCTTACAACACACCCCAATCACCAAGGTAACCTTAAAAGGATCTCTGTTACTCACAATCCAACTCTTCTAATAAAAGTGTGCCAGCTAGGACAGAATTCTTAAAGAACATTTCTTGGTCTGATAATTACAACATTCCTAACATGTGAAATGATAGCTTTTGCTTTATTACTTCAGTCATAGGAGTGCCTCCATGACCGCAAAATTCTTTTAAAAAATGCTAACATTTTGTTCTCTTCAAAGTATTAAAAGATTTGAACCTTTTAATGAGTAGTGTAGTGAACCTTACTCATTTCTCCTTTTCCCATCCTTTCTCTTCTTTTCACCTGTGCCTACCTCATCCGCCTCCCAACCCTTCCTGCTTATTATCCTTGTGTTCTTTTTCTCTGCTTAGCTTTCTTTTTTGCCAAATCTCTGCTCCCCTTCCCCTCTCCTGCTTTCCGAATTTATAAATTGTTTAAATACAGTGCCAAAGTATATACTTGAATACACCATGCCAGTGTATTAAATGCTAGTTGTAGAGGCTCCCTGTGTGTTACAATAATTATTCAGTGCATGTAGTTAATGTATTCTTAAACAGTAATCATTACTACTTGCTTAGAACAGGTAAAGCTATTAAGAGGGTCTCAAAACAGAATAACCTTTAACTCATCTAAGCAATAAAAGAGTTTGTAGTACAATTTATGCGGTTTCAAATCCCAAATCCTCACTTTGAGAAAAGAGCCTTCTGGGTGGTATTTTCTACCCTCCAAAGACCAGTTACTGCTACTTCTCTATTTCACTATTATTTGAATTGCTGCTATAAAATGATTTCTTCAAATGAATTGGAGTGGCATAGACAATATGCTCACTACATTTTCTTGACTTAAATCATGCTGATGAGCTAAAGCACTTCCTATAAGTCATTTCTAACTATTCTGTAGTTAAAAGCCACATCGGCTTTGATCACAGCTCAAACTCTGACTTGACACCCAGGGCCGCCACTTACTATCTTGTGACCTTGACTTCATCTCCTTGACTATAATTCTCTCATTTGTAAAACTGGAACAATAAAACTGACTTTGCAGGGCTATAGGTAGGAGAAATTGAGGTTTTTTTTAAAGTCTCTTAGATAATTAAGCATATTATATATATATGTATATGTATTATTTATACATATTATATAACCTATTGTGTAATATATCATAGTGTATATTTATATATCATATATAATATAGTGATCATCATTTAGACACACACAAACAACAAGGTGTCACTGTTAACTTCTTATCAAAATATATCTTTTTCTCCTTATTGCTTAAAATTTGATTTATTTGTATTCTCAATTTCATTTGAAAATTTCTGTTTGAAAATTTTGAAGGACTCTGAGTAATACTGAAATTATTTTGTAGATAAGCTATACAAAATACATTTTAATTTATAATTTGTCCTTATGCATCTCTCCAAGTTTCTCCTTCTTCAGATCCCACCAATTTTATTGCCAATAAGAAGAATTTTCCTGGACATCACAGACGTCCCTTTATTAACCTCTCCAAACACTGGTCCAATTTGACGTTGAATGCCATTATGTTTGCATTTGTGTGCTATATTTTTGCAAGATAGATATTCTGGGACCAAGAAGGTGTGAACATAAACACATAAAAAGTATTGGATAGTAAGATTTCTTTGTTTGTCAAGGCTTTTTTCACCCATTCATTCAAACATCATTTATTGACTAGCTATAGTAAAAATATATTGGATGATACAGAGAAAAGACAGTTTCTACTTCCAAAAGCTGAAATTAAGTTACCCTAGTCTGTTTCACAATGGACTGAATTTAACAAATGCTTCTTGAAGGACCAGGGGGTACAAGGAAATACATTGAGTGTTGTAGAAGATACAAAAATTAAGACAATAGAATGATTCTTAGAACTCTGTATGATTGACAAGTATGTTATGTGTAAGTACATATGAGAATCAGTACATATGAGACTGTAAGTTCCAATAACACTAATAGTGATTTCTAATGTTATAGGACACTTAGGTTGTGCCAAACATGACTCTAGGTATCTTCATATCATCACAATTTGATTGTTTTAAAAATCCTCTGTGTTAGATTGTACAATTCTAATTTTACAGATGAGAAAACTGAAGTGCAGAAGTTAGACAATTTATTCAAGATCATATGGCTACTGGGCTTCTTAGGTGGCACAGTGGTTAAGAATCCACCTGACAATGCAGGGCACACAGGTTCGATCCCTGCTCCAGGAAGATCCCACATGCCTCGGAACAACTAAGCCTGTGCACCACAACTATTGAGCCTGCGCTTTAGAGCCCGTGAGCCACAACTATTAAGCCCATGTGCTGCAACTACTGAAGCCCACGTGCCTAGAGCCCACGCTCCACAAAAAGAGGAGCCACGGCAATGAGGAACCCGCGCATCACAACAAAGAGTAGCCTGCACTCACCCCAACTAAAAGAAAGCCCGCGCACAGCAAAAAAGACCCAACACAGCCAATAAAATAAATAAATAAATTAATTAATTTAAAAAAATCATATGGCTAACTAAGTTTAGTGGCCCAGATTTGAGTGCATGTAACTGAACTCCAGATCCCAACATAACCATTGTGATACACTGCCTTTTCCAACTGATAAATGTAAAAGAAAGAAATCTAATATATGTGACACAGCTAATACAATTAGAATTAGTTGTAGATTCCTAATAGTTTATTTTTTCTTTTTTGAGGTGGCATATGGGTTGAACTTTGAATGATAAGCATTATTTTGGTGGGCTAGATAGAAGGTGTGCTTGGTATGTGGATGGAAATATTTTAGTCTGAAGAGACAAGTCTAAACAGTGGTGTCACAGTAAAATGCTGCAGGGGGTGACCTATACAGTGACATTTGGATGGAGAAAAGGCTGTAGACTTGACCCTGGAACAACACAAGTTTAAACTTCATGGGTCCAATTATACACAGATTTTTTTTCAATACATATAGAACCCAAATTTTTGTTTTACAGATCTTTAACTCAGTGTGGGGGAAATTTTTTGTTCAGTTAGAAATCAAAATATGTTGAATCAAAAGAACTAGGGTAGGGAATATGGGGATATGTGTATAAAAACAGATGATTGAACTTGGTGTACCCCCCCAAAATAATAAATAAATAAATAAATAAATAAATAAAATTAAAATAAAAAAATAAAAGTAATAGGAAAGTAAAAAAAAAAGAACTAGGATATACACATGTATGTATAACTGAATCACTTTGCTGTACATTTGAAACTAACACAATATTATATATCAATATACTTCAAAAAAAGAAAAAAAAAAAAAAAAGAAAAGTTGGAGATCAAAAAAAAAAAGAACTACATTTTAAGTCCTGATTCTATTCAAACTATTTTCCTGCCCTTGGGTGAGTCATTTATCAATTCCTTCGTTTTGGGGGCAGAGATAGCAGTACATGGATTTTCAACAGCATGCGGTCAATGTCCCTACCCCCAAGTTGTTCAAGGGTCAACTGTGTAGAGGGGAGAAGTGGACATTAAAGCTGCAAGATGTGAATGAAGAAATTCTAGAGCCATGAGAGCACTTTAAATCTTTTAAAAGAATAAACCTCTGAAAGCACAGACTACCTGACAAGGTGTGACAGCCTAATCTTTGTGAGGCATTTGAAGAGGTCACCAAAGCTGTCTGAACCTGAAGAACTGTGACTTTCCTGTCCCTGAAACAATCCTGCTGACTTTCAGGCAGGCCAGGAAGGTTCTGCTTAAATGACTGCATGAAATCATTCTCCACATATGGGGCTCTAAAATAATGCTGCGTGTTGTCAGATACACCAGTTATAACTGTCTCCAGGAGCAAAGGTAAGAGCATTAACTATACCACGTATCATGGGTTCTTTTTAGTTCTGTCACCATCAAGATCCATCCAGAAGCTACTGAACAAAATCGTTGACTTGAGTACCTTGATCCTTGAGAAGGTGAAGCAGACAATGAAAATCATTTCTCAAGGTGTGGCAGAGAAGGGGAGAGGTAAGTTTTGAGTTTTCAACTACAGAAGTCTCATGCCCTTCTGGGAGAGCTGCAGTCCAAGGTACAAAACTGATGCACCTTTAGTAGTCAAAGAGGAAAATGATACTTTTAAAAGAGAAAAACAATCTCAAAAGTTTGGTGGGGAATTCCCTGGTGGTCCAGTGGTTAAGACTCTGAGCTTCCACTACAGGAGGTGAGGGTGGATCCCTGGTTGGGGAACTAAGATCCCACATGCCACACAAGGACACGACCGAAAAAAAAGTTTGGCAGAATTAGATCCTTGGCCTTCAGGAAAACACCAAAGCCAGGACAGAAGTGCTCTGTGTTCCTCTATTCTTTTCTTCCCTCTGTTCTGCATTATTACTTGCTAAATCAATTGCAGATGCTTACCTCGGTCCAATGCATTTAAGCCCTTTCTTGGGGACTCTGTAGCACCCTTTGAGAATTTCACCCATAACTCCTTATCAATTCCCTAAGCTGTCTTGACTTCTCTACCAGAAAATTGTTATTATATTTATAACAGCATTCTGAGAATATTTCACCAAGCTGATAACAAAACTCTGTTTTATGCAACCAATGAATTATGCTTTCAATGTCTTTTTCTCTCTGCATGATGTCTTAGATTAATGCACTATATAAGGTTTGTAAATACAACCATGTTTCTTCTTTAAAAGTCATTAAGAGGGTTTTAATAAACATTGAAATGATCAATGTGTTAATTGGTTCCAGATAATGTTTATCAAATATTTAGGAAGAGAAAATAAAGTACTGTAAGGCAAATAATCCAGTTCAAGGAAGGCATTTTATTGGAAGAGATTTGCTTAAATAGGGATAGAATTTCAACACTAAGAGCTTTTTTAAATACAAATGGGAAAAAGAGGTAAGAATTAGCTTAAGTAAACGTTAATGCAACATTAGGTTTGCAAATTCAATTGAACAAAGTAAGAAAATTTGAAGTTTGTGTTACAAGGGTAAATTGAAATTATGTTCTTTGGTTATGTGTGATAGACCACATGGATTTTACCTTTAGTAGTGTTATTTGTTAATATAGTGTTCTACATTACAGAACTGATGACCTAAAAAATAATTTCTCCTGATTCTGAATTTGAGGGCCCATCTGGCCATAGGGAAAAAAGTCATACAACACAGGTCACATTTAATACTTATCCTAGTTTAATCCTGCTTTCACTTCTCCAAATGAAGGAATATAGATACAGACATGGAAGGAGATAGAGTGTCTGTCTGTCTGTCTATCTATCTATCTATCTATCTATCTATCTATCTATCTATCTATCTATCATCTATCTATCCATCTATATGTATTTTTTTGTCCTTTTCACATCATTTAGCAAAAGTAATTCAAACTGTTATTGAAAATGTAAACTTCAAGCAATAATAAAAATGAATGAATAAAATAAAGGCACATTTCATTTTTCCCTCAAAGCTCAACTATGCAAAGGACAGGTTTGACATGAGCTTAGCAGCCGTTGTCTGTGCTAAAACTGTGCAGAGAAAGCAAAGAAAAAGCTCAAGGACCAGGGAATAATAAAAGGTCCAGGATCACCTCTTACTGTCTAAAGGTACGATAGCATTTCTAATGTTTAATAAAAAACGCTTGGGCTCCCAAGAGAGCAGCAAACTCTTCCAGAGTCTCTACATGCTTCATGGAAAACAGCTATTCCAGTTTATGAGGAAAACTTGACTTAATAGCTGTTGGACATGCATTTCCAACTATGTGGGTTTTTTGTTTGTTTGTTTTCTTATAGCTGAATAATAGCTGAATGGAGACAAAGAATATTAGAATTTTCTGATCTAAGACTTAAAGTTGCTTGATTGCATTTACATTTTATCTTTGCATATTTTTCACAGGACAATTAAACTGACATTAAATCCAACTTGGGTGTTCCACACAACTTAGAATGGGGAGGTTTTTTCCAGCAAGTCTATAGTCACTGAAGAATTTAGGATTAGAGAGGACATGGAGAACAGGATTTGCAAATGAAAAAAATTGTGCTTTATATGAGGTAAGTCATGAGTTTTTTTTCTAAATGTGAACTTAGCAGAGGAATAACATAGAGGGGAATTCTACATATTAAGACTTGAAGATTTACAGCATATTAAGAAAATAAATGTTCTGAGTGATGCGGTGAAAGAAAAATGAGGAAAACCCAATTAGTCAGGTGTAGATATGACAGAAATCCTATATTTTATTATATAAATTCTTACTGAATTTTCTGTGGTATTTCCCTACAGTGTAAGAAATAGTTTGTCAGACATATATGTTATGAAAGAAGATATACCTGAAAATATACGTCACATAAATGTGTGATTATTCTTTTAAATAAAAAATTATTATTCAACATTATAGCTAATTTTCAACATCATTGTATATTTTAAAAATAAAAATAATTTTATGATGCAAATTAAAGCTGGCAGAGTAATTTACTTTTTGAGCCATGGGCAGTCCTACGTCAAAATATTTGATTTGTTATTGGTGCTTACTGTTTATATCATACTAAAAACATTACTAAGCAATCCTCTGCTTCTCTAATCTATTATAATTATTTGTGCTGCATAATAGCTTCCACAAGATGAATAAAGAATTTAAGGATATCTCGCCTTTGTTAGAGAGCTAGTGGTTTGCACAGTTATGTTAGGTTTAATATAACGCTAAATACATGATGGCATTAGGTAGTGTTTGTGCCATAAAATGAGGTGTGGTATGATTTATTATTTCCTCCCTCAAGGAAGGAAATGAGCAAGCCCTCTGTGCCTCCTACTTCTCAATCAGGAAAGTGCAGGAAGTTAGTTGTCAAAAGTTCTTTGACCTATAGCACCATCACTGCCTCACGAAAGCCAAGGCTACATTAGACAATTAAAAAGGCAACAGACATGGTAAGTATTTAGCTGATGAGTGCAGCTGAGAACAAGTATGATGTTTTCAAAAAATCAATATAGTAACCTTAGTTGAAAGATTTGTGCAAGTTGTTGAAACATTCCGAGCCCTCAGTTCCTTCATTTCAAAAGTGGGGTTAATGATATTTATTTGTAAAAATTAGAAGGGGCAATCCATCTGAGGATGTTATATCAGTGTCTGACACATAGTAAATACTCAATAAACACTATATTTTACTTGATATTAGAATATTTCATTTAAATGGAAATAGTATGCTTTTTTCTACTGAGTGTGTGTGTATACATATGTGTGTATATGTATGTATACATTTATTTATGTGTAGTATATATACTATACACTTAAGACATATATGGTATATCTATTTAAGAGGGCACCAAACTGACTGTAGGGGTTAGCTTTCTTATTTGTTCTGACACAGGCCAATTGGAGAATAAAACTTGCCTAATATGTCCCTGCCTGTAAAAAGGTTTGTTAAAATTTAACACAACTGTAACCAATGGGGTTCTTTCTTTTTATGCAGCCTGCAAAACAAGCTTAGAATCACAATAATGACTGTGATAAATTTTTCTAAACATATTTATGTGATCCTCAGACATAAAATACTACTGCAAAAGTTGAAAGTTTGAGAAGCTTCACCAGCTGCCAACATACGCTTCCAATCTTCAGCCAATTTCCCAACTATAACATGGAATTATGCTTTGAGAGTTCAGTGATAAAGAAGGACAAATCATTTTTTATTAAATATCCTTTGTCAAGGAAAGTAATTTTGTAAATTTTAGAAATTTGGATGGTCGCTTATTAGAGACAACAATGCACTCAGGGAATGAAGTCCTTAAGAGAATTTTGGTTGTGTTTTTAATTCTCCACTTCCACACAACAGGATATGAGATGCAATTTTTTTTTATTTTTGCATCATTCTTTTGGTTATTTCAAAATAATGAACTTGATTTAGAGAATTCTTTGGAAACAATTGAAATATTTTATGAATAGTAGGTGCATTTACCTTGGAAATAATTAAAACATATACACAAAAACATCCCTTTTGTTTTCCATTCTTAAGAATTTTATTTTGCCTCTGACTTTTCACCAGACCATCTTATATACTTCCCTTTCCAATGTATACTTTTAGGCTCTGTTAACAGGCAATTTGAAATATAGTAGAAAAATTTCTAGTTTAAATTGTGGAACTGCATCAATCTGGATTTTCAGAACTAATTCTTTTACATTTTCTTTTTAAATACACTTTATCTTTTAGAGTAGTTTTAGATTCACAGTAAAATTGAGCAGACAGTACAGAATTCCCATATACTCCCCCTTCTGAACATAAAGTCTTTCCAACTATAAACGTCCTGCATTAGAATGATACATTTGTTACAATATGTGATTCTACATTGAGACATCATTATCACCCAAAGTTATAGTTTACATTAGGTTTCACTCACTTACATTAAGATTAATTATTGATTGAATTCCTTTAAAAGATATAGGCCTATTCAAATTGTCTATTTCTTCTTGTGTGAATTTTAGCAGGTTGTGTCTTTCAAGGAATTAATCCATTTTATTTAGGTTATCAAATTTATGAGAGTAAAGATGTTCATAGTGTTCTTTTATTAGCCTTCTGATGTCTATGGTATCTGTAGTAATATCCCCTCTTTCCTTTATGATATTAACTTCTTTCATCTTGCCCCCTTTGCCCATCTCTTTTTTTCCTTAGTCAGCCTAGCTAGAAACATTTATTTTAAAGATCTTTTCAAAAAAAACTACATTTTGGTTTCATTACTTTTTAAAATTAATTTCCTAATTTTAATTTCTTTGTTCAAATTTTTATTATTTCTTTTCTTCTGCTTACTTTGCATTTAATTTGCTCTTCTTTTACAGGTTTCCTAAGGTGGGAGCTTAGATTACTGATTTTAGATCTCCCTTCTTTTCTCATATATGCATCCAATGCTGTATATATTTCCCTAGAAGTACTGCTTTCATTTTCAGTGCATGAATTTTGACAAGTTGTCTTTCATTTTCACTTAGCCCAAAGTATTTTAAAATTTCCTTTGACATTTCTTATTTGACCCATGTGTTATTCAGAATTGTCCTGTGTAATTTCTAAGTACTGGAGATTTTTACTAAATCTTTTTTTTAATAGTATATTTTAGAATTTTTTTCTTCCAGAAATCCATGAGTAAAGTTACGATTAAGAATATCTATTTCCATATATATTTGATTTTATTGTTCAAATTACATAAATTGATTTCTTTTTCTTGATAGAGACAGCATATGATTATATATCATATAGCCTTGGCTAGCAGATGGATTATGAGTTATATACCTAGTTAGGAAGGAAACTGTACTACATGTTAAAATGTTTATGAACTTCATAGGAAAATTTAATATTTAGTAGTATAAGTTTTTAATCCCCTCCCTTGGTAATCATGGAAATATCCTGTAGGGTAGATATTATTCACTTCATAATGCTACTCAGAGAAGTAATATTTTCAGTCTAGAACAAATTTAAGTGAAAAAGCCAAGATTTAAACCATTTTAAAATTTGTATTTTGCTCATTGCCTTTTTAAGAAAACAAACAAGTAAACATGCACATCTATGAACAAATACTTTCAATGCTCTATAAGCTAAAATCAATGGTTAAATAGTGAGAAAAAATTTGAGTATTTTTGTTCCTGTTGTTAATCTTTGAACAATGCTGTGACAAAGACAGTGGCCTATGTTTTGCACTGATTTTCTTATCTACTCTAGTTAGTGCTATCCAATAGAAATAAAATGTGGGCCATGTATAAAACTTTAAATTTTATAATTATTTTTATAAGTAAAAAGAAGCAAATGAAATTAATTTTAATAAGATATAGTATAAAACCTGATATATCCAAAACAGTATTTCAATATTGACATTTTATTTTATTTATTTTTTATACATCTTTATTGGAGTATAATTGCTTTACAATGTTGTGTTTGTTTTGAACTGTCTTTGAAATCCAGTGTGTACTTTATACTTAAAAATAGCCCAATAGTGGTGCAGTGGTTAAGAACCTGCCTGCCAATGCAGGGGACATGGGTTCAGTCTTTGGGCTGAGAAGATCCCACATGCCATTGTGCCCGTGTGTCACAACTACTAAGCCTGCACTCTAGAGCCTGTGAGCCACAACTACTGAGCCTGCATGCTGCAACTACTGAAGCCCACACACCTAGAGTCCATGCTCTGCAACAAGAGAAGCCACCACAATGAGAAGCCTGTACACCACAAGGAGTAGCCCTTGCTTGCTGCAACTAGAGAAAGCCCATGCACAGCAAAGAAGATTCAACTCAGCCAATAAATAAAGTAAATAAAAGAAAAGAAAATAATTTAAAAAAATCCCAATTTAGATGCTAAATTTTCATCAGAAATACTTTACCTCTATTTTAATTCCATGAAATTTTTATCTGAATATATAAAATTGGACATTCAAATTCTTCCAAATATATATTTAGCCAATAAAAATAAATTAAAATAATTTTCTATAATATTTGCATTTATTTGATAAAGGTGATTTATCCTTTTAAGAATAATTGACTTGAAGCAAAAATAGCAATTTAAAAATTACACTTACATAGTTAATTAAATGTATTCCTGGGTCAACTTGTTTTATTAACATTGAATTCAAAGCAATACTATTTAAATTGAAAAGTAACTCTGACTGTATCAACAGAATATTCTTCTAATTTTTCTTATAGTTTTTCAGGCAATTTATATAATACTGTTGGTCAAAATGGAAATTGTTTGGCATTGATTCATGTCAGAAAATTATGTAAAATCATTATTAATGTATGAAAAGTTGAGATTTCATCATAAATTGTCATACTTGTCTCTCTAGGTAACACAAAGATCTTCCTCTACGTGAAGTTTCACATTCAGCACATTTATATTCATTTGATATTGATGAGAAAATGTAAATCACAGTGCCATTTTTAAATTGCCTTTCATTGTTGAATATTTAGCAAATATTCTTTTTGTTTCAAGAAAATCTTGAGTTGGCATTAACAATATGGTGAATCCTTATAAAACTTTTCCACTAATCAAACAGTGAGTCTTGCCAAAATACACACCATCATTACCTTTTATTTCTTTCAGCAGTTCCATAAACTGATGATGGTTCAAAATATTTGCATATATCTATATAGAACAATTTTAACCACTAAACCTGTGATGACTTTCATAGAGTCTGCTTCTGTTCAGTGACTACAAATATTTTCCATACGCATTAAACAGTGGCGGGAAGCACTAAAGAAAACTTCAATCTCTTAGATATTTGGGGTTTCTTATGTCAGGACAGAAATGTTTTTCTCATATCTCACTGAAATTTTTCTTTGGTAGACATAAAAGTATTGAAAATATCTATTCTGTGAGTTTTTTTATAGACCTTATTGATATTTCTTCATAAATTTGAAAGTCCTTTGAGACAAAACATGGCTCACCTAAAGCTAAAGAAAAGTAATTACTGTTGATCAAATTTTGAGTCAACTGATCTTTGATATTGTTAAATAAAAATGTCTTGTGTTCTACTGGTAATTATTTGGTAGCTTAATTGAATTAAAAAATGTAGGACATCTTCTTCAACCTTTTCATAATTTTCTTTAAAAACTGCCAAAATTGAAATAATAATTTCTTTTACTGTCACTCTAAAAACAATCTTCTTTTTACCTAAGAATCATCTGTTTCATAGCTAGTCAAACATACAAGCTCAAATCCTGTTAAAAATTTTTATATTTAAGTTTGAATTCAGGTTGCAAATTTTATCCATTTTTTTGACTATTGAGAGGAAATTTCTCAAGAAATTTACCTTTTTGCTGAAAAGGTCTGTTGCTATTGAACACCTTATTATTTTTAATATTATTTTACACAGCAAACAGAAAGTTTTTCATTTTATTCTGCCATAGCCAATTGCAGTTGCCACTAATCATGAGATTTGCAGTCCACTTTCCAATGGCTGGAAATTTTGATTTTTAGTACTGATATGGCTGTTGTGGTATAAGTTCAGGTGTTCTGCATCAATACTATGCCTTTGTTTTAAATTTTAAAATTTGATTAGACTTTGTTTCAATTTGGAAAATAATTTAATTATAATTAAAGGAATCAATTTTTCTGTTCAATTATTAATTATGATTTATATACTTATTGATGTAATATGTTGTTTCATAACATATTTTGAAACATATTACAATGTAACATCCATGCATCAAAAAACAATTGAAGGACTTCCTAGGTGGCGCAGTGGTAAAAAATCCACCTGCCAATGCAGGGGACACAGGTTCGAGCCCTGCCCTGGGAAGATTCCACATGCCATGGAGCAACTAAGCCCGTGTGCCACAACTATTGAGCCTGTGCTCTAGAGCCCATGAACCACAACTACTGAGCTCATGTGCTGCAACTATTGAAGCCCACGTGCCTAGGGCCCATGTTCCACAATAAGAGAAGCCACTACAATGAGGAGCCTCCACACCACAATGAAGAGTAGCCCCCACTTGCAGCAACTAGAGAAAGCCCGTGTGCAGCAATGAAGACCCAATGCAGCCAATAAATAAATAAATTAATTAAAAAAAAACAATTGAACTGAATTAGTTTGTTTACACTGTCAACTTAAAAGATGCAGAATATAAAAAGCTGAGAATTATGTTTTCTCTGGTGGACAAAACTGAGGATTTGAGCCCGGGACATAGCATCTCAGATAACTCTGAAATAATACTCTGAAGAGTCAAGGAGGGGAGGCAGAATATATAGAAGTCTTTGCAACAAAGATCAGGTATTCAGAATATCAAAAGACTATTGTTAATGAAAGAAAACCAGATCTCTCAAGTTAAGGAATTTAGCACTTTTGTATGATGGGAAGATGCACTGAAATCATTCCTGTGATAAGCACAGCAGCTGTCTGGGCCAGTGTCCTGTGTTTGCTCATCCCAGGTCTCCTCAGGGTGTACTGTTGGGGGGTGGTGGTGACTGCAGCAGTTGACTGCTAGATGGCAGGCATCCTGTTTTCATCCTGAGTTCCCTCAGGCCTCACCACCCTCAGGGAGGCTGTCCTGTTATGGCTTGATGGCTGCAATATCCTTTGTTTACTGATATGACAGGCAATATTTTTCATTCACAACACCAACTAGATTGGTAATATGTGTATTTGTAATGCTAGAAACAATGCAGGCATTCAACATGGCCACTACAATACACAGCAGTGCTGCCTTACACAATACTATGAGTAAAGTGAAATGTAATCCAACAAAAACAGCAACATTGTATATAATGTGAAAATATTACATGATTCAATTTTTAGCTGAAATTACAATTAAGTTACATTAAATTGTCAATTCCTTCACTGCGCTAGTCGCATTTAAGGTGCTCGGGGACCATGTGTGCCTACTGGCTACCATATTGGTTAGGTCAGTTCCACGTGGTTGTAGTATAGTCTACAAACTTCATGTACAACACAAAAGCTGCTAAAATGTCAAAAATACTCAAACGTATCTGTTGGACACGTAGGTTTAATTCAACTGTTGTTGCTACTCTCAAATTAGAAAAAATTATCAAATTCATGGTTTGCTCAAAGTCTTCAAGCAAATGAAAAATTTTAATTGCTTTTTTTCCATACTTTGTTTCTTGTGCCTCTGCTTATCATTTTATGTTATCTTTATATTGTTAATGTTAATTTTATCCATTCTGGAGCCCATTTTACTCTTCATTTCTTTTTGCTTTCTTTTCTCTTAAGTTTTGAATTCCCTTTTTCACTTCTTTTGTGTCATCTCCCTTTCTTTTTTCTTTTTTTTCTTTCTTCCTTAGTTGTTTGGAAACCGCAACCATTTGGATGAAAATGACATCTATTTAAGTGGAACGTCTTGCAAAAAGCATCTCACCCAGAGTGATCAAAAAGTATTATGATGTGCACCCACAGGAAACACTTAACGTTCTTCAAGACTTTCCTGGCTTCCTTGGTCACTGAGATGTGAATCCCACATACAGATATCATGGACGACTATAAGGTCAAAGTGAAATATGTTACTCTCCAGATGAAACACTGTAATGTGTGTGCTGATTACAATTAGCATCCTAAATAGGGGTATTTTGGAATGCCACAAAAATATGTTCTTTTATGCTCTTTTAAAATCTTTCATCAGATTGGTGGGGTGGAAGTTCTAAAAGCAATTAAGGCTTTTGCCTTCTTTTCTATAGATGTAATGTAGATGATTCTATGTTTGATAAAATATCTCAAAGTAAAGCGGTCTTTTAATTGCACGCTAATGGAGACATTTTTGCTATGCTCATTTTAAGCCATGTCAAATAACTCTCTATGGAAAGTAACAAATAAAAATCACATCATAACTACCAATTCTTTACCAACTTTTTTTCCTTCATCTGTTATGTTAAATATGATAGGAGGAAAGATACTCAGTTATTTCTGTTAAAAATCATAGACTGTTTTCATCTGTAAAAGAGAAATGGGCAGGGAGGTAGAGGAAAGAACAAAAACCTAGAATCAAATGTACCTGCTAGAATATGTAATTGAATGTACAGTATTGATTGCATTTCCATATGATAGTCCAATCAGGTAAGTTTCTCATTTACAGGTATTTCATTCCTCTTTAAGAGAAGTGAGGTATCCTAAAACCTGGTGGTTGAATTTCCTGTTCTTTTGGACTCCTTATCTTACCATTAGAGTTCATTTATTCCACCTCATCCACTGCAACCACACTGTGCAGGGTGTGGACATCTTTATTTCAGGAATACTCATCAAGGGTAGGCAAACGACAGCCCTATGGCCAAATCTGGTGCTTGGCCTTTGCATGTTCCACCTCTAGCTATGAAAGTTTTAAAATATTTGAGGTTGTTTAAAAAAAAAAAAGGAAACAAAATGTATGGGGCAGCGACCATACTAAATTATTTACAACCTGGCCCTCTACAGAAAAAAGTGCCAAACCCTGATTTATGGGAAAAAACTTCTAAATTGACAGCATTATGCTTGGATACAGTGTTTCATGCCTAGTGCCCTTTGCATATACACTTTTTGATCATGACCTTCTAAAAATGTTTTAATAAAAATAATCTAATCTATTTTTCTCTGTTTATTTTCTGAAACTCATCAACATGTGTGTACACACATAGTATGGTCACTTTGTTACTACTCAATATTCAGAAAGCTCATGCTCTTAACTCCATTGAAACTTATTTCAGCCAATAGTATAGTGGATTTTATATTTTTTAAATCTGCTAAAATAATACACAGTTTCTCATACAGCATCACTGTTGGCATATAATCCCTCAGAGTATAATTGAAGATATATCTGTTACAGAGAATTTGTGTATGGCCAGTTTGTTTTTAGGATTTAATGTGTTACTTTCATATGGGAATTATTACCTTAGATAGCACCACTAATCTAGGAGGTGACATCTTGTTTTTAACTCCTTAATCAAAATGTGGACAATCCCTGAGTCTTTAAAGAAGCCAAATTGGTTCTTGAAGTGTTAACTTACTGTCTGAATATACAGAATCCATTATTTTCTTATCACTGACCTGCATTACCATCTGATCTTTAAGAAAGTCACATTATATGAAATGACAGACTTGACCTCAAAACCTCTCTTCTGTTGTGCATGTCACAGTATTCTTAAACTAGAAGGACATTTCATGTTTAATATATCTCACTCGTAACATAAAACTAAGAATTTGCAATAATTAAGTTCATTTTCTGTGCATCAAATATTAAAGTTCTATACACACAAAAGTTCTGTTTTAATAATAATATAAAATCCAAGCTTATTATTTCTTTCACATAATAGAGAGTGTTGCCAATCAACATTCTTTTTCAAACACTTGCAGTCTCTTTCAATACTGTTTTCACTCTATTTAAAAGATTGGAAAAATTCTGAATCGCCACATGCTTATTTTCTTTCATTTTAGTCAGGTCATTTGAGGATTAAATCACCTGAAGACCCAGCACTAATTACACTAAATGATCATGCCTAGGATGGGGCTATTTAGAAATAGGGAGATAACCTTTATAATCCTTCAAGTCCCAAGCCAAAAACACTGTTGAAGTTTGAATTTCCAAATTTCAGATTCCACAGTTCTGTAGGCATCCTAATGACTCATTTCTCCCCAAATTATCATTCTTTCCTATTCAAAAGTGAGAGCTAGTAAAATCACTGAGAACAAGTTAGGACTTCCGCCACCCGAAGTTTCCTGTAAAACTTTAGCTCTGGAGAGGTAATTCTGAGCGATCTGGTCACCAGTGGCAATCTTTCTTCTTCTCTATTCAAATTGACTTTTCCCTAGTACTGGAGAGAAATATAACAATCCCATTTCAATCCTCATTCCTTTCAGTTTTCAAAATGAATTTCCTGAAGATCTCTGATTCTTCATTCATTACTTTCAACATTACCACTTAATAAGTGTTTGCTACATGTTGAAATCCTCCTCCCCACAATAACCCTACATGAGATCATTATTGATATTTTTATTTTAGAAAGTGGAAAATTAAGGCTTGAAATGATAGTCTAAAATTATACAACTAGTACTCTACAGAATGGATATTTTATTCCACATGCTCCCAACTTAAGCAGCCAGGAAATTGTTCATTTCTTTACATTAAAATTCACTCATGGGCATGTTGCTTGGGAAAGAGACCACGTATCTGATATTCTTGTGTCAGTTTGGGTCTTTTAAGAAGCAAACACCATATGGATTAAATGTGGAAAAGACTGATTGGGTGAAATGCCTGTGAAGAATAAGGGGGAAAAAGCAAGGTGAGCTTCCTGGTTTGATGCGAGTCTGACACCTCTGAAGGAGAAAAGGAAAGAAGAAAAACTGGGTATTAAGAGTCTTGGACTATAGTAGAGTTCCAAGCAAAGTCCATGGAGGCAAGAATGAGCATATACTTGAGCCAAAGTTGCCTCACCATGCAAGAATGGACACACTGTGCTGAGAGGAGTTTGAAGGGAAAAAGTCTCAGCTTGAAAGTGGTGGGGATGACAGTTACACTGATTGCAACAGGAGATCTAAGTGGTATATTTTGGTGGCTGCCAAAATCCTCAAACAATGAAAGATCATATTTTTCAAAGAGAAGTTCAGGACACTGCGATATTTATGAACATGCATGTCAATTACGTTCTATTCATTTCCTTAAGTGGTGCATGTGTGGGTGGCAGGGTAGGAGGCAAAGACTGGAATTCAAGAGGGGAATCTTGGTGTTGGTGCAGGTATCTCACAAGAGAGGCTACAAGAGCAAATGTCTCTTGTTCAGCTCTGTAAGTGCTAGTTCTGGTCAAATTCAAGGATGGAGGAGTAATTGAAAGATCTTAGTCCAGGAAGTTACAGTAGAGTTCAAAATGTTTTTTTGTTTGTTTGTTTTGTTTTGTGTTTTAAACCACAAGGGGCCCGAGTCAGAAGCAAGTTGCAAGACACTGAGATTGAAATGAGATGATTTTCAGACCCTAGAACAATGGGTCCCACTGGGCAACAACACTGGTAAGCTTGGGATGCTTGGGTGTAAAGAACACCAGTTTTTGCAGGCCAATTTCATGTAAAGGGGCAAGGACATAGTGAAATGAGGAAATGAAAGATGCTATTTAAATTCAGATTTGTTCTGAATTTAAATTTGGTATGAATGGTATATATGACACCTTCAATGTTTGTGATAGGTGCTGATGTGATAGGTATTGAACATTTTAGGTTACTTCTAGTGTGTTTAATAATATCTAAATATGAGCTCCCTATGTAAACATATATCTCTATATATTTTTTTTAAATACAAACTCCTCTCATGAACTCTCCCCACTCTGTCTCAACTTTGTGTCTTCCTAAAATCACTCATCTTTGCAAGACTTTAGATCCCCCAATCTAATACTTTACCACGTATACCTCGACAGGAATTTACCATTAACTAAGGTTAGAGAAAATGAACAGTGCTCCTTGTTGATCTTCCGCCCAGAGGACTGCATTATATTAGGCCAGTTTTGAAATCTCAAAACACTCTTCTAAGATCCAAAGGGAAGACTCTCAGATGAGCAAATGATCTGTGATTTGCATCCAGGGTGAAAAATGTTAGATTGAGTTGTAACTCTAGAAACTACTGCTTACTTATGCTATTATCTTGCTTTAAGTAATTTAGGGGAAAAAAGTTAAATTGTAAATGTGATTTTGAACCACATGTGGTTAACCAAAAGTAAACATACCAAAATTCAATATTAAAACTTAAACAATGCTGATAAGGAAATGCTGCTGTTACCGATACACGCTTTATCTGATTTTTGACCTAGTTTCTTAGTTTGAAAGTCACTCCGTCTGCTTATTTGTCTCCACAGCATTTTTGATGTGCACTGTTTTACAATTGCATCTTCTCATTTGCATTCCTCTATGTCCAGAGTACAGTTTAGCTAATCTTTTCCTGTCACAGTTGTTTTCTTCTCTTAAACAATTGTCTAAATGTCAGGCATCATAGAAGTGTTTTCAAAAAATTAAATTCTCAAGTTCTAAATCCTAGGGCAAAAATATTAAAAGGCTTCAGGATGTGATTTATCTTAATTATCTTCTAGTTTTATTTCCATTTCTGACTGCTGGCTATAGTTTAAAGGAGTCAGGAGGCATTTCAAACCTTTTCCTCTTTTTATCAGCTTTCCCCTCCCCAGCCCAACTATTCCTCAAGTTAGCAGACCAGGGCTTTCTTCCTAAAACCTCCCCTTCTAAATTGCAATTTGGAAAAGAAGGGAAAAAAATCAGGCTTAAAAATACTTATTTCTTAAAAGTGACCTTTATATAGCAAGAAGGCTATGTGCCATTTCTTTCACACTGTAAATCAATTTTAAATGTGAGCAAGGAGACCAAATGACATTGAAAATTAGAGTTTTTGCAGCACTTGAGTAACCTACAAAATTTCTCTGCTGCTGAATATAAAGTCAGGTATGTTTCTCGGGCCTGGGGGATGGGGACCCCTGATCTAGATCCCACTTCTGCATCAGTCAGATTCCCATATAAATGATCAGCTCTCTAAGAGGTGTTGTGTGTATAGACATAATCATAAGATTTAGTCTTATACATTTAGTCTTAAATTTGCATTGTCATGAGCACTTCATTTAACCAATCTTTATGATTCATTTTGTAACGATATCCTCTTTCCTCTATTAGCTCTTCATTTTCCCCAGTTACATAAAGTTTAAAATACCTACGTCTTTATCAGTCAGCTAAATCCATGATTTTGATTATTTGTCCTATCTTGATTTTTCCTCTGTCATGTGACAGTACGTATAAGCTAAACTTCAATATCCTAGTACAATATCAAGTCATATAGTCCAAAAGATATATCATGTTGTTATAAAGGAATGTCCCCTTCAAAATTCTAATATGGCCTTATATAGGACAGGCAGGACACAGCTGCATTAACCAGTCAGTTGAGAATAAATATGTCACCCTGTATTCCATATACTGTGCAGTTTTCAGTCACACACCCATCTGCCAAAACTTATGACTCTGAATTATGTTAACAACTTTGGTTTAGGTCAGTGCACACAGTTAGACACATACACAATAGCCTGTATTTTTCTTCCTCTATTGAAAGTCTCTCTTCAGCAGGATAGATACATTTAGAAAGCTAAAAAGGAGAAGTAAGTCTGTGGGCAGTCTTCCTTAGTTATTTTCCTTTGAGCTCACATACTGTCTGACCTATTTTACTTATGTTGCAGAAACATTTTGAGAAATCCTGTAAATCATGAAAGAGCAGTTATGAAAAATGTAATGTACACACACACACACACATAAAATGGACAAATGACTGAAGTGCCAAGTATCATATATTTTTTTTTTTTGCTAATTTCTGAAGTAGAGGCACACACACATAAAAAAACTATTGGCAATCCTAAAAAAATCAAGGACTCCTTAGCTATAAAAATAATATATGGTGTATGGAACACACTGAGTCGATTCATTGCTTTTCAGGGGAACATTCCTAGTTTGACCCTTGAATAAATCAGCTAATGTCCTAAAAGCTAAAACTGAATTGTCTTTTCCTTAGCTTAAGTATAAATGTAATTACTGTAGACACCATCAGACTCAATATCCCCTAGGTGCTGGAACTTCTATAGGTTGATGCTATGTGAGGAAATGTATTTAAAATAAACTTAATTATTTAAAAAAGTATTCTTTTTTATTTAAGGAAGTATTCAAACATTTGCTGCTATCCTGGAGAAATCTCCACTTTATCTTTTTATCTTCATAGGAGGCATTTTTATTAAATTTATAGTTCTACGTGTTATATTTTAACCGAGTCAGGGGAAAAAGAAAAGCTATTATTGTATTTTTGCTCCCACAAATAACATGGAGTAAGTGACCCACAATAGGCTTAATGAGATTTTACATTTAAAAAGTAATCATTTTGCCTTTTTAAGCTCCAACACTTAAAGAGCTCAGAAGTTGTCGTTCCTTCTCTTAAAATAGCAACAAACAAGCTGGACAGATAATCAATGATTTTTCTTTTACCTATTAGAGAACTGAGGTTGCAGCGCAAACTGCCACCTTGAAATCTGGAGAGAGAGCCTCATCCGTTGAGAGACAGCCTGAATCTGCTAACCTGGATCAGAAGCCACTGGAGACCTAACCCAATAGAAATTCTTAAATGGTAATTTTGCCTAATTGCTGGAGGCTGAGTGTGGACTGGCTTGAGAGTGAGAGACTGCTGGGAGCTGCAGTCTTACTTGTATCTGTTTCACTTCCAGGAACCTTATTATAGTCTTACAATGGATATCCAATAAAGATTCCTCTCTGACTCCAACAGACAAAAGGGGAAGAGTCATCATTGTGAAATAACACCCCCAACCTTCTCAGTAACACGTAAATACTCTTCAAGGAAAAGGACTTTGCCTAGGCCTTATTCCAGCTGTGGGAAGTGAATTCCTCCCACTTCAATCACCTCCAGGCTTCCTGTCTCACTGGGAAGAGAAAAACAAACAAAACAAAAAACAAAAACAACAATAAAACATAGTCAACAGGGGTCAGAGATTCAAGGAAACACATTGGAGATACTGAGGAATTCTACACCCAGGGAAGAGAATAGAGAATAGGAGGGAAAAGCTATCCTGCTAGAAAAACCCTTGTAGAGGTCACAGGTGATAGAATGTTATCAGATGATGTTATCAGATGATAGAATGCAGCCGCTTCCCTATACCCTACTGCCACAGCAACAGGACTTCAGGTAATAATAGTGGGTTATATCTGAAAAGCCTGCAAAATATAGACTCCCTCTGAGGAAGAATACTTAGGAAACCCAAAGTCAGCAGGGTTGAAACAGGAGAGAAGAGGGCAGGGTACAACCTTTAACAGAATGACATAGCCTGAGGACATGACATAAACTGATTAGAACCAAATGGGTCCAAGATGGTGGACAAGTTGACTTCCAGGCGCCATGACAGTTTCAAGGCTGACCATAAGATCAAAAAAGTAGTGGTGGCCTAATTCCTGGAAATCCCCCGCCTCTTCCTAAAATAGCTGGAATACTCTGCCCACTCATTAGCCTATGAAATTATCCACCCTTATAAAAACTGACAACCCTCATACCCTGGTGCCCTCCTCACCTTCTGAGATGGCCCACACTGTGGAGAGTGTTTCTCTCTAAATAAATCTTTAAATAAACATCTTACCTATCACTTTGTCTCTCACTCAATTCTTTCTGTGATGAGACATCAAGAATCTGAGCTTCATTAAGTGCTAAAACCAGGTGTGTGATCTCCAGGACTGGGGAAGTTTCAGACAACAGGGATTAAAAAGAAAAAAAAAAACTTATTAGGCTCTGTAATCAGATTTGGCCACATTATGAGTTAGGAGGCCAAGAAAAGTGGCCACTAGACGGGATCCCTGAGTTATGATACTATATTGCAGTTAGATTTATATTGTAAAAGGAAATTTAAATGGAGTGAGCTTCCATATGTTCAACTTTTCATGGCCTTGCATTTAAACATTTGAGGCCCAAAAGGAACTTAAGGCGTGTGTAGCTTGGAGGGATACTACTAGTAAGGACACAGAAGACATTTTAACTGATCTACCCTTCTGGGCCATCCGAAGGTCATACCCTCCTCAAGCAGGTGCCACTGCTCCACTCGACCACTGGGAGGAGGTATTGCCCAGGGGAAGTCACAGCTAGGGATGAAAAGAGGCCCCACCCATATTCAGGAACCTCTTCTTTGTACCCTGAGTTATGCAAGGGGCCTGTACTTAGCCTAGCTAGCACTTGCAGTGGTATGTTACGTACCAGCTGCCTCTGCAGTTTTGCCTCTGAGAGAAGTTCCTGATGAAAGTCAGGGAACAACAAGAGTCCATATACCTTTCTCAGTGTCTGATCTAAGTCTGGCAGAGGACAAGTTGGGAATTTTTTTGAGGACCCTGAACTTTTTACAAAGGGGTTTACCTGACTAGTGAGATCTTTTGATCTCACCTGGGTGGACCTACAGATTTTGCTATCCCACTGCTGGACCCCTGAGGAAAAGCAGCGTATAATACTGGTGGCCAGAGCCCATGCAGACCAACTAGCAGCCTGAGCCCAACAGGGCCATGCAGCGCACCAGGAGCGGAATGACGCTGTCCCTGGGGCTGACCCACAATGGAATTACCAGGTGAATTCTATTGATAGAGATAGACAGGACCGTATGATCAGCTGTTTAATAGAGGTAATGAAGAAACTTACAGTAAAACCTGTTCATTATGAAAAGGTGAAAGAAGTCCGACAGAACAGGATGAAAATCCTCCAGTCTTTCAAAGGAGATTAGTGGAGGCTTTTAGGAAGTATACAGATATAGATCCCTCCTGCCCCGAAAGACAGGCCCCTTGGGCTCTGCATTTCATAGCCCAGTCTGCCCCAGACATAAGGCGCACAATTCAGAAAGCAACTGCTGGTCCTCAGACTCCAATGAACGATTTGTTCCAATTGGCTTATTTGGTTTTTAATAATAGAGATATGGCTGAAAAGGCTGAATGCACCAAGAGAAATATGTAAAAGGCCCAAATGATTGCAGTGGCTTTGTCCGCTCAGAGACCACCAACTAGAAGGCTGGCTTTTCCAGACCTATCAGACCCTGGTAGGCCACAGGTCCCATAGGTAACCATACAAGGCCAGTGTACCCTGTGTGGACAAAAGGGCTACTGGAAGATGGATTGAAATCAATGCGCCCTTTGCAAACAGCTAGGGCATTGGAAGAGGGAATGCTCTAGATGCAAGATAGTGACAGGGGCCCCTCAGCCAGTGATGGCTTTGCAATCAGAAGACTGTAGGGGCACAAGGCCGAAAGTGGCTCTACCTAAAGGTACCATCTACATAACTAATGTCGAGCCTCGGATGGTCATTGATGTGGCAGACCACTTGATAGAATTTCTTATAAATACTGATGCAACCTTCTTGGTCTTAACCCAAAGGATTGGAAAACTTATTAGTCCTTCATTACATAAGGAATACATAATGTGGCTGTCAGGGAAGAGACAAGGGCACACTTTCCTGGAGCCCCTTTCATGCAATGTCAATGTCTAGCTGTTTTTACATTCCTTTCTGTTTGTGCCTGATTGTCCCATCCCTTTAATGAGTAGAGATTTATTAACTAAGTTAGGGGCCTCTCTGTTTCTCAAGGGGCAAGAGAACCACCCTCATCACCAAATGGTTCTAACAGAAAGCAGAAAGGAATAGATTAAATTTGAAACTGAGATAGAAGCCTTAGTAGACCCTGGAGTGTGGAATATCGAGGTTCCAGGCTTGGCCAAAGATATGCAGCTGGTGGTTATTAAGTTAAGACCGGAGTGGGAATATCCCTGCAAACAGCAGTACCCCCTAAAATCAGAGGCACAGAGAGGAATCTCCCCCTTAGTAAAGAAATACCTTTTGCATGGTTTATAGGTATCCTGTCAGTCTCCGTGTAATACGCTAGTATTACCCATTCTTAAACCCACTGGGGAATATGGATTTGTACAAGATCTAAGGGCTGTTAATGAAGCAGTGGAACCATCTCTCACATTGTTCCTAATCCTCATACTATCCTGACTCAGATCCCAGGGAAAGCCAATTGGTTTACTGTATTAGATTTAAAGGATGCCTTCTTCTACATTCCTTTGGTCAAAGACTCTTGGTTTCTTTTTGCCTTCTAGTGGACAGACCCAGATAAAAAAGAAACCCAACAATATACTTGGACTCGATTCCCCCAAGGATTTAGAGATAGCCCACATATTTTTAGGAATGCCTTAGCACAAGACCTGAGAGAATTAAAGTTAACAGATGGAGTTATTCTGCAATATGTAGATGATCTTTTAATAGCAAGTTTTTCAAAGAAGGCATCAGATGAGAATACAGTTAAGACCCTAACTTGTTTATGGAAAAAGTGTTATGAGTGTCTAAAGCTAAGGCACACACTTCTAAACAGAGGGTTCATTATCTGCGATGCGTGCTTACCCCAGGGAAGAGGTCTCTATCTACTGATAGAATAATGTTAATTCAAAGATTAAAGTCATCCAAAACAGTAAAACAGCTTAGGATCTTCTTGGGGACAATCGGATACTGTCAGATTTGGATTCCTGGTTATGGGCTAGATGCCAAACTGTTATACGAGCTCCTAAAACAAAATGCAGAAACTGGATCATTAAATTGGGGAGATACAGAAGAACAGGCCTTCCAAATGCTAAAAAGAAAATTATTAGATAGCCCCCACCCCTGCACTCTGGGGTTGCCTAATTTAGAAAAACCATCTTTTCTCTTTGTGACTGGAGGAGGGGGTATGACCCTTGGTGTGTTAACTCAGCATTTAGGACCTACATATCAACCTGTTACATATCTATCTAAGAGCCTGGACCAGACAGCAACAGGATGGTCTCCTTGCCTACAAGCAGTGGCAACAACTGCTATATTAATATTAGAGGCTACTAAGCTGACATTGGGACAAAGCATGACAGTGCTCACACCGCATCAGGTGGTTTCAGTTTTACAAACAAAGGGAAACCATCGGATGACCGGAGGACACATCATTAAGTATCAGCCCCTTCTTCTGGATACCCTGGAAATAGATTTGAAAGTATGTCAAACCTTAAACCCTGCAAGATTTCTGCCCAATTTTCATGTAGGTGGAAAGCAGGAAGGGGAAGCCTTGCTTCATGATTGTGTACAGGCTATCAAACATGTATATTCTAGTAGGCTTGACTTTAAGGAGATTCCCCTTGAAAACCTGGCTGTTGAATGCTATACAGATGCTGCCATCTGGAAAGAAAGAGATATGTTAGCTCAAAAAAGTCCCCTATTAAATAAATATGGCAGAGAGATTCTTGAATTGTAAGAGACTGTACAAGATCCTCAAGAAATAGCTGTAGTTCACTGTAGGGGTTATCAGCCTCAAATTCCTGGGTCTGAAATTGGAAAGGGAAATCACCAAGCAGACCAAGAAGCAAAGAAAGCAGCTTACATACACACAGACAGAGTCTAGGCAGTTTTAAAGGTCCCAGGCTTGGCAGAGGAAATGCTACAACCTTGCTATGCCAAAGAAGAAGAAGATTGAACTAAAAGTAGGGGGTTAATAAATCAAAGGCGATGGTATATGTTAGATGAAAAGGTTATGATTCCACATGCTCAGCAACAGAAAGTAATCAAGGCTTTACATGAAACCACCCAGTATGGATGTGAAGCTCTTTGGAGTTCACTGCAAAGTTTGCTTGTGAGTAAAGGAATGAAAATGGTGGTGGCCCAAGTTACCAAATCATGTGACGTATTTATGAAATAATCCTAAAACAGCACCACCCCCTCCTCCATTAGTTAAATCTGTTCAACACCAAGGCAGCTATCTGGGGGAAGACTGGCAAATTGATTTTACTCAGATGCCCAAGTCCAGAGGATACAAATATTTATTGGTAATGGTAGACACATTCACTGGATGGGTAGAGGCTTTTTCCACACAGACAGAACAGGCCTCAGAGGTAACAAAGAATTTGCTTAAGGAAATAATTCCATGTTTCAGATTACATCAATCTATACAAAGTCATAATGGACCTGCCTTTACCACTAAAATTACCCAACAAGTAGCTAAAACCTTGGGGATAAAGTATTCCCTTCATGCATCATGGAGACCCCAATCCTCAGGGAAAGTGGAAAAAAATGAATGATACTTTGAAGTGAACTATAAAAGCTAAGACTTTTTTTAAATGAAAATTTTAAAAAGAGGGTAAAGTAATTTAGAACTTGACGTGTCATGGATAAATAGAAATCCTAAGTGTCTTTTCTGTAAATACTAGTAAAAAGGGTTTAGCCATCTAGATAAGTGACCTTGATTTGTTTCATCTGCCAAAAGCCCAATTTGAATCCAACCCCTTGTAACTGATGGGTTTTATGTTGTACCTGACTCAGGACTGAAATTTTGGTATGGGAACTGTGAGGCCTCTGTGTTTGTGTGTTCATATGCATCTATATGTCTGTTGTAGGTGTATGGTATTGCCAAAAATTAATTTGTAAAAGAGCTTTACTTAATTGGCTTTTTAAAAAATTAAGATTTTTATACAAATACTCAGAAATAGAAAATAATCTGGCCAAAATGAATTTCAGGTTCATGTCATCTGGAAAATATTCAGTATTTGGTATTGAAGGTGGCTTAAACTTGTTGGTTTGATTAATACAGACGTGTTGTTAGGGTCTTCAATGTTAAGTATAATACTTCTGTTGTACCTAAGTTTACTAGATGTCAAATAAGACAAATTTGTCAACAAAGTAACTCAATGTAAAAAAAAAAAAAAAATAAGGAAACTAGGATATGTTTTCGGTAAAAGAAGGTGTAAGAAATGAAAAATACTGGAAAAGAGTTATACATGATTAGGATTTTCTAATATTGGATTAAATTTAGTTGGGTAAATGAATTTTGTTGGGAGTGGGCTGGGACAAGACTGGATTTGGTTTCTCCCTTCAAAGTTCTCTTGAAATGCTTCTTTTAATAACAGATAGTATGAGTTTCTTTGCCTTTAAGTGATCTGTATTTGCTACTGAGATCTTTTGCAACTTCTATTAAGGAATAAATGTTGTCTCACAGTGACCTATGATCTTATTTGACCAAGTGTTTTAACACTTTTTGAAAAATTTCCCCAATGTCAAACTTTGTTTCTTTTGATTTCCAGCTAACTTTGGGGTACTTTAAAGGGCAGCTGAGGTATTTTAAAGAGAAATATTTAACTAGGATTATTTAGTATATTAAGTTAAATGTAATTATTCATGATTCTCATTATTGTAACAAGGTTTCTTCATCAATTACATTGTAATCAGATGTTTAACCATGCCTTTTAAGTCTTTTGTCATTTATAGATATTTTTGTATTCTGATGCTCTTACAAAAAGTGCTTCATAATCAAGGAGATTCATAGAAAGTCTATGGAAGCAGTTACAACAGTTCCACACCAAGATGATGGCTATGCAAGGATTCCAGCCCATACTGACTTAAAATAAGGAGCTGTCCTGCCCCTGGGGCCCCTAGATCAGGCATAAAGAGATATTTACTCCCTGACAGGCAGGGTCGACACCCATAATCAGCCGTTACAGAAGACAGACCATTGCCCTTTGGCTTCTCATAAGAATATGGGAGTAAAATCTCTGAGAGGGGAATGAAACAGGAGAGAAGGGGGCAGGGCACAGCCTTTGACGGCATGACATAGCCTAAGGAGATGACATAAACTGATTAGAACCAAATGGGTACAAGATGGTTGACAAGTCAACTTCCAGGCACCATGACAGTTCCAAGGCTGACCATAAAGATCAAAAAGTACATGGTGGCCCAATTCCTGGAAATCCCCACCTCTTCCTGAAACAGCTGGAATGCTCTGCCCACTCATTAGCCTATGAAATTATCCACTCTTACAAAAACTAACAACCACCATATCCTGGTACCTTTCTTACCTTCTGAGATTGCCCACATTCTGCCTGTAGAGTGTGTTTCTCTCTAAGTAAATCTCTAAATAAACTTCTTACTTATCACTTTGTCTCCCACTGAATTCTTTCTGTGATGAGACATCAAGAACCTGAGTTTCATTAAGTCCTGAAACTAGGTGTGTGATCTCAGTTAAAACATCTTGGATTTTGGCCAGGTTTGAGTCCTGGCCTCATAGGTTTAAGTCTCATCATGGTTTTGGCTGGGTTCAAGTCCCAAACTAAGGTGCAAGGTTTCAGGGTCAATAAAAAGAGGAACGTTAAAGGAATGTGAATCTTCTGGCATCTACACCTATAGCAAACATCAAACACACTCAGACTCCTAGCCAGATTAACATGAAAGCTCACAATAAAGACCTAAACACCACAGTTTCTATTTCAGCAAAATAATTACAAGGCATGGCAAAGCCAATAAAAAACAAAGTCTGACAAGGGTGCCCACTCTCACCATTATCCAACATAGTTTTGGAAATTTTAGCCACAGCAATGAGAAGAAAATGAAATAAAAGGAATCCAAATTGGAAAAGAAGTAAAATTGTCACTCTTTGCAGATGACATGATATGATACATAGAAAACTCCAAAGATTCTACCAGAAAACTGCTGGCACTAATCGACGAATTTAGTAAAGCAGAAGGATACAAAATTAATGAGCGGAAATCTCTCGCATTCCTATACACTAACAATGAAAAAGCAGAAAGAGAAATTAAGGAAACTCTCCCATTTACCATTGCAACAAAAGGAATCAAATACCTAGGAATAAACCTGCCTAAGGAGGCAAAAGATCTGTATGCAGAAAACTTTAAGACACTGATGAAAGAAATCAAAGATGATACAAACAGATGGAGAGACATACCATGTTCTTGGATTGGAAGAGTCAACATTGTGAAAATGACTGTACTACCCAAAGCATTTTACAGATTCAATGCAATCCCTATCAAATTACCAACGGTGTTTTTCACAGAACTAGAACAAGAAATCTTATGATTTGTAGGGAAACACAAAAGACCCCGAATAACCAAACAATCTTGAGAAGGAAAGATGGAATTGGTGGAATTAGGCTTCCTGACTTCAAACTATACTAGAAGGCCACAGTGATCAAGACAGTATGGTACTGGCACAAAAATAGAAAGGAAGATCAATGGAACAGAATAGAGAACTCAGAGGTAAACCCAAGCACATATGGCCACCTTATCTTTGACAAAGGAGGCAAGAATATACAGTGGAAAACAGACAGCCTCTTCAATAAGTGGTGCTGGAAAAATTGGACAGCAACATGTAAAAGAATGAAATTAGAACACTTCCTAACACCATACACAAAAATAAACTCCAAATGGGTTAAAGACCTACATGTAAGGCCAGGCACTATAAAACTCCTAGAGCAAAACATAGGCAGAACCCTCTATGACATCCATCAAAGCAAGATCCTTTTGACCCACCTCCTAGAATCATGGAAATAAAATCAAGAATAAACAAATTGGACCTAATGAAACTTAAAAGCTTTTGCACAGTGAAAGAAAACATAAACAAGACTAGAAGACAACCCTGAAAATGGGAGAAAATACTTGCCAACAAAGCAACGGACAAAGGATTAATCTCCAAAATATATAAGCAGCTCATGAAGGTTAATACCAAAAAAGCAAATAACACAATCCAGAGACGGGTGGAAGACCTAAATAGGTATTTCTCCAAAGACATGCAGATGGCTAACAAACACATGAAAAGATGCTCAACATCACTAATCATTAGAGAAATGCAAGTCAAAGCCACAATGAGATATCACCTCACACCAATCAGAATGGCCATCATTAAAAAATCTAGAAACAACAAATGTTGGAGAGGGTGTGGAGAAAAGGGAACTCTTCTGCACTGTTGGTGGGAATGTAAGTTGGTACAGCCACTATGCAAAACAGTTTGGAGGTTCCTTAAAAAATGAAAAATGGAACTACCGTATGATCCAGTAATCCCACTACTGGGCACATACCCAGAGAAAACCCTAATCCCAAAAGAAACGTACCATAATGTTTATTGCAGCACTATTTACAATAGCCAGGACATGGAAGCAACCTAAATGTCCATCAACAGATGAATGAATAAAGAAGATGTGGCACATATATACAATGGAATATTACTCAGCCATAAAAAGGAATGAAATGGAGCCATATGTAATGAGATGGATAGACCTAGAGACTGTCATAAAGAGCAAAGTAAGCCAGAAAGAGAAAAACAAATACTGTATGCTAAGTCATATATATGGAATCTAAAAAAAAAAAAAAATGGTTCTGATGAACCCTGTGACAGGTTAAGAGTAAGGATGCAGATGCAGACAATGGACTGGAGGCACAGGGTTAGGGGGTGGGGGTGATGGGGAAGCTGGGATGATGTAAGAGAGTAACATAGACATAGATACACTACCAAATGTAAAATAGATAGCTAGTGGGAAGTTGCTGTATAACAAAGGGAGATCAACTCGATGATGGGTGATGCCTTAGAGGACCAGGACAGGGAGGGTGGGAGGGAGTCATGGGAGGGAGGTTATATGGGGATATATGTATAAATACAGCTGATTCACTTTGGTGTACCTCAAAAACTGGTACAAGAGTGTAAAGCAATTATATTCCAATAAAGAGCTTAAAATAAAAAAGAAGTCTGAAAAGAATAAGGAATTATCACAACCAAACACACATATGGCACATATCGGATTTATCACACAGTGAATTTAAAATAACAATGATGACTATGTTAAGGGAAGTATTGGAAAAAATAAACATCCATGCAAGAACAGATCGTATTGCTATTCCAGCTCTCTTTTGACAGAGAAAATGTGGTACATACATACAATGGAATATTACTCAGCCATAAAAAGGAATGAAATTGAGTCATTTGTAGATACATGCATGGACCTAGAGAGTGTCATACAGAGCAAAGTAAGTCAGAAAGAGAAAAGCAAATGTGTAATAATGTATGTATGTGGAATCTAGAAAAATGGTTTGGATGATCTTATTTGTAAAGCAGAAATAGAGACATACCTGTAGAGAACAAATGCATGAATACCAAGGGGGAAAGGTGTGGGGAGGGTGGAATTGGGAGACTGGGATTGACACATATATATTATTGATACTATGTATAAAATAGACAACTGATGGGAACACACTGTATAGCACAGGTAATACACTGTGGTAACTTAAATGGGAGGGAAGTCCAAAAGGGAGGGGATATCTGTATGTGTGGGGCTGATTCATTTTGTTGTGCAGTGAGGGCTAACACAACATTGTAAAGCAACCATACTCAAAGATTAATAAAAAAAAAAAGAATAGATGAGTATTATAAGCAGAGGTATGGAAAATGCTAGCAATCAAAAACATTGTAAAAAAAATTAAGAATACCTTTGATGGACTCATCAGGAGGCATGGCATGGATGAGGAGAGAATAAAGCTTGACAAAAGGTGAACTGAAATGGAAAGTAAGAAAGAATGAAAAAAAAAAAAGAAAAAACTGTGAGAAAATTTGAAGACATTAAAAATACACAATATTGGAATAGCAAAAGCAGAAGAGAGAACAAATTGAAGCAATAATGGCAGAGAATTTTCCAAAGTGAATGATAGACACCAAACCACAGATTCAGGAGGCTAAAAGAGTGACAAGTAGGATAAATACCAAGACAACAAACATATATAGGCATATTTTATCCCAACTGCAGAAAACTAAAAAAAAAAAAAAAAAAAAAAAAAAAAAGAGAGAGAGAGAGAATCTTGAAAGGAGCAGAAAACAAAAGGCCTTACTTACAGAAGAACAAGGATAAGAATCACAGCTGATTTCTTGTCAGATGTCGTGCAAGCAAGAGACTATAGTGAAGTATTTAAATTTTGGGGAAAAAACACCAAATAAATTCTATAGCCAGTAAAGTTCAATATCAAAAGTAGAGAAATAAAGCTTCTGCAAAAAAACAAAAACAAAATAAAGGCTTAGGGAATTCAATGCCAGCAGACCTGCCTCCAAGAATGTTAAAAGAAGGTTTTCAAGCAGAATGACCAAAAAATGGCCAAAAACTTGGATCAACTTAAAGAAAGGACAAGCACCAAAGGAGTAAATTAAGCTAAAATAAAGTCTTTTATTTTTCTCACTCTTAATTGACATAAAAGATAACTAAAAAAATTTATTTATTTATTTATTTATTTATTGGCTGTGTTGGGTCTTCGTTGCTGTGCATGTGCTTTCTCTAGTTGTGGTGAGTGAGGCTACTCTTCGTCGTGGTGTGCTGGCTTCTCATTGCAGTGGCTTCTCTTGTTGCAGAGCATGGGCTTTAGGTGCATGGGCTCAGTAGTTGTGGCACATGGGCTCAGTATTTGTGGTTCTTGGGCTCTAGAACACAGGCTCAGTAGTTGTGGCACAAGGGCTTAGTTGCTCCACAGCATGTGGGATCTTTCCTGACCAGGGATCAAACTCAAGTCTCCTGCATTGACAGGTGGATTCTTAACCACTGCACCGCCAGGGATGTCCCAAAAGATGACTTTGTAAAACAATAATAATAATGGTAGCAATGTATTTGTTGATTATAACCTAAGAAGAAGTGAAATGAATGACATCAATGTCATAGGGAAAAGAGGGAGGATCAGGAATACTTTGTTATAAAGGACCTTTTCTACATATGGAGTGGTAGAGTGCTACTTGAAGGTGCATTAAAAATGTAAAGTGTAAATTTTAGGAAAAACAGTACATTTTTTTTAAAGTATGAGAGGGCGTAAAATGAGAGATTCTAAAATCAACCATATCAAGTAGCAATGAACAAATCTCGCATCTGACACTTGGTTTCTAATAATATTCTTCAGTTGAGGGAACTCGGATTCCTTGAAGAAATGACTGATTCTAGGACTGGGGCAGGAGATATACAAGATGAGTCTGGAGTGTCCTACAATACAAGTAAGAAAGTACTCAAACACACACATGCAATCATGGGAATTATATGCGGGGGAGGTTGTCAGTGGGTTACTGGAACAGACTGAAAGAGCCTCCAATAGTCAAAACTGGAAAACTTTGCATCACAAAATAAAGTAGTATTGGATTATGACCCAAAGTATAAAATAAATGTTCATGGTGTAACTATGTGATTAAGTAATAAATAAATCAGAAAAAATAGACAAATATCTTTTGCAGCAGAATTCCAAATGATTTATGCAAATAATCCACCCTCATAAAGGTGGAATGTAATTCCCCACTTAAGTGTAAAATTCTTCTAGTAATAACTTCCTTTCACAGAATACAGTATGTAAAGGTGGGGGGGGAGTGTTAACGTTTCTTGGGCTCTACACAGATCTGGAGAGAAGTAGGGAGACAATTAATTTTAAGTCTCCCATCATGTATGTAACTACTCTCCTGTCTTTTATGCAGCCAGCTTGGTCAAAATGGTAAAATGCTCTCATTGAAATTAATTTTAAAATACATTTAGGTGGGTTGTTTTGCCCTTCAGATTAATTTTCAGTGTTTCTTTCATTGCTAGCGATTTGAAAAATTTCACTAAACTGGCCAGATTGAGGTTAATTCCCAATTGTTAAAAATATTTTTTTTTGTTAGTGAATCTCTGTTGCATCCTTAGATTCTCTAGTTTTGAAAATGCCAAATTGACAGATCACTTCTGATGCTGGGGGTAAGGATGAACAATCATACACAATTTAAAAAAATGTATTTATGACTAGGACCACATATGAGAGATTCTGTTTTTGTTTGTTTTGTTTTGTATTAATCTGAATTATTCTTAACAGAGGAGTTGGGTGTGTTTAACATATAATCAGGTCTTTAATTCTTTATTATATGTCTGCTACTAATTTGGCTTTGACCTAACTAAAAAAAAAATTAATCAGTTAATAAAATAAGGCCTGGTGTTTAAACCCAATGACTCAGGGATACCTGGAGTTGGAAATTATTCCCTCAGAAAAGCTGCAAAGCCCCTTGAGGCCACAGATATAAAAATAAATTATTTAGCTTTTTTAAATGGTCTTTCTTCTCATGCACTAATCTAAACATTTGTATAATTTCCTTGAAAAAATCATAATCTTCTTTACATAGGGAATTTAAAGAAAGTCAGAAACTGGTGGTCCTCATTGTATATTAGGCTTATATATATGCTTTTTAGGCTCATATAGGGGTGTGCGTGTGTGTTTGTTTTAGTTGCTGGCACTGAAAAATCAGAATGTTTTATGTAAAAATATGAATTTCTAGCTTCTTTGAAAAAACAAACATACTGGCCAACAGCACTCTTTCTCTGAAACAGTGTGTTTGAGCTTCCTGTTACTAGCCCCATTTTGTAAGGCCATTTGGGCCATTTGCAAACCAGCTTCTAGAGAGGATTCTGTGAAATTTATGACGACATTGATTTTCTGTAAATACTTAAGGGAAAAAAGTCCAAAGCCTTCATGTCCGTAGCTTTAGAGAAAAATGGCATCACTCTAAATCTATTGCTCTTAAAAATCAAGCATATTTGCATAGACGCTTTCATTTTTCTCTCTTCCTTCCATTCTTTCATTCTCATAGCTCTTGATTCCAAAAAATGCTTTTTCAGCAAATAGATATTTATAAAGCTTGACTCAAAAAATTGTTAATCTGCACTTAATTTTTCTCCTGCCACACAGAAAAAATAATTGAATCTGATATTTATTGAACTTTCTTACATTGACTTAATTTCTCTTCTGTTTGACCTATAGCTATATATCATTGCTTTTATACCATAGCATCACATGGTTTTAAGACCCTATTCTAGAATCACAGATTTCCCTCATTCTGTCATGTGTGACTTAACATGTTAACAGCAGTTAGTGAAGCAGTAAAAGTAGACACAAATATAAATGATCCTTTAGTTCACAGGCCTAAAATGTGTAGTTTTAAAATATTTAGCTATAAACAAAAATACAGTTATTAGATAAGGTCACACCCATTAATCCACATTTAACTTTTATACTTCTCTTTATTGCCTAGGTTTTCCCCTCATTTCATTTACACAATCTGAAGTTTGAGTATCGGTGTCAGCATTTCTATTTGCCTAGTGAAAAAGAAAGAGATGTTTTCCTATGGCAGTAGGCTTGTCGTAATTTAACAAACTGTCAGTGAGAATTTGTCAAAAAGAGTTCTTATTTTTCCCCAAGATTTTAGTTTCATATTGAAGAAACCCATTGGCTTATGATCCAATTGGCCTTGGAATTATTATTTTTAATTTGATCAGAAATCCAGTGCAGACATTTCCAAAGTAGATGTGCCCAAATTCAGTATAAAATTGCTCCAGATCAACTCAGAATATGCTATTTAGTGGCAATGATTTAACATTTATAAGACACTATTATAATTGTTGTGCTCCAATTATCTCAAACTTTAAAAAGAAATTAATTGGACTGTGTAAAACAATATTTGAAGGAAATCATATTTAAAAGTCTATTTTAAAAAGCAGACAAAACTGGGCTGTAAGATTAGAACACAAAATAATCATCACTTAATTTATTTTCCTCCATTAGCCTCTTGCTCTAAATGGGCTCAGCAAGTTCTATACAGCCAGTAGAATCTGAGAAGTTTGAATTTAAAAAGATTGAGTTAAAAAATAGTGGGTTTTTTTGAAAAAAAAAAGGTTTATTTTATTAATTAAGGTATAATAAATAGGTTATTAATTTCAATGTTATTTATTTCTATGAACACTTTAAGAAAATTTTTACTCTATGGGAACATTAACAGCACTCGGTAAAATGTCTCCATCACAATAAAATTAACAATAGCTCTTGGGCTCTTGGTCTTTTTTTTAAATAGATTTCCAGTATTTACAAATCATTTTTTTAGCGATTATCTTGTTTATTCTCATAACAACTGGGTAACATGGATATATTTCTCTACATATTGCAAAATTGGAAATACAGTTAAGTGATTCTACCATATCTCTAATGTCACTAGGAATGAGTTAGAAAAACAACCTAGTTTTTTATTTTCTATGTTCAATTTCCATTTAAACAGTTATTTATGATCATCTGTCATTTGTCAAACAGTTTTCTGAATTCTAGGAGGTAGAAAAATCAATTAGGATATGACTCTACACTCAGTGAGCTCACAAGTTCACAGGAGGGCTGATTTTTCACTGTAACATTGGTGGGATGTGTGCTGTAATAAAGTAATGTGCAAAGAAATACTGGGCCAGGAAACCAGCTCTGGGGTGGGGGGAGCGGGAGAGCCCTGATTTGCCAATATTTATGGTGTAAGTATTTCCATCATGGCTGTCTAAAAGCTTCTGGCAGTTTAAAAGTCAGCTTGAAAATTCCTGACTATTTAATAATCAGCTCTCACAACAGGGTATAAGCTGGATTCAGTTGATCACTGGAGGCATGGTAGAAGCATAAAGCTGTGTGTTACACTGGATGCAGATTGTTAAGGCTCTTAAATGCTGCACAAGGAGTTATGATTTCTTTATGTAGAAAATGGGAGTCTCTGGAGGGGTTCACAAAACTTGTTTGAAGAACACATAATGAAACAGCCCAAGCGCAGATGAATTCTGCCAAATGGCCAGATCTTCTACAAACATGGCAATCTAGTTATTTATAATAGAAGTTAAATATTCAGGGGCTTCCCTGGTGGTCCAGTGGTTAAGACTTCACCTCCCAATGCAGGGGGTGTAGGTTTGATCCCTAAGATGCCAAATGCCTTGGGCCAAAAAAACAAAACATAAAGCAGAAGCAATATTGTAAGAAATTCAATAAAGACTTAAAAAAATGGTCCACATCAAAAAAAGAGTCTAAAAAAAAAAAAGAAGTTAAACACTCAGACCATAATCTCACATCCTTTCTCTTATCTCTTCCTCCGGATTTACTGGACAAAGGAATACAGGGACTAAAATAGGTGGTGTGAGGTTTAGAAGGAGAATGCGATCATAGTTCTAAAAAAGCACACTAAATTGGAGAATCAAGCAATGAATGCAAAATTTTACCAATTTGAAGTGCTTTAAAAAATATTGCATTCCTTTTAGTTTCATTGATCTTTGCTATTGTTTCCTTTCTTTCTTTTTCATTTATTTCTGATCTGATCTTTTGTAACAAAATGTTTTAGAATCACCTAAGATATAGCTCAGTGGGTTTTCTATTGGATCAGTTATCTATGTAGATGATATTTACTCTTCCAAATTTTATCATATTTATAAATAATAGAGAGATGTTAGGTTAAATATCTCCATTATCTTGGGGAAGTCAGCCTGCTTTGTTTGATATTCTCTCTTTATGCTATATTTTAAAAAAAAGCATGTGGGGCAAAGGTTACCGTATCTGAATCTAATGTATTAGCCCTTCCTAAGGCAAAATCATAAGGAGGGAGAGGAAATATTCAAATCTAGAGTCAAGTAAATTTTTTATCTGGTTTCATGGGTAGACATGTATTAAAAATTTCAAACAGTGATTTTATATATTTTTTCCATCTGGAAAAAGAACAATCTTGTCACCCATTATAACAAAGTCATCTACACTTCAACAATTTCATTGTTCAAATGGATTTTTTTTCTTATTAAACTGTTGATGGGAAATACAGATTGTCCTGAAGGCTAATAAATAAAACTCCAATGTGAGAAAATATTTTATTCTTGGCAAGGTTTAAGTTTTTATTATAGAGTTTTCAAAGCAGGGTCAGGTATTCTGAATTTTCACCCCTGGGCAAATAATCTTTTCTCTGGATGTTTTGTGGACTATCAGTAACAAAATTACACCTGGTTTCATCCAAACAAGATTCTATGAAGTTGATTTTTTTCAATGAAATTAAATAAGCTCCATAAGAAAAGGTGTAATTAGGATCAAATAAAGGTTATTTGACTGTTAAGGGTTATTTCCCTTTCAATTCTGTGGTTCCTCTAGATACTATTTTCCCAATGACCCAATATCCTCATCCTAGTCTTGCTGGTTGGCTAGCCTAAAGATTTATAATCCACTTCTGAAGTTTACTTCCAATATGTTGGGAGCATTTTCATTTTCTATATTTTATTTATGCTTTTATCTTGTCCATTTGGAATTAGTTTGAAGTTTAATTGCCATAATTGCAAGGATAGCAGTGTTGCTAAAATTTCTTTAGGGTTAACATCATTGTGGAACTCCATACATATATATTTTCCACAGAAGCAACAGTAACAGCTCACTTATTAAGTCATCCTTTAGTTCCTTTAAATTTCAATAAACACAAGTTCATCTAAGCTTACTGAAACATAAAATGAATGACTGATAAATCCTACAAGCTAATCAGATAACTTCTCAAAACAATGAATCTTAGTCAGAGTTTGTAGTCATAACGTTTTCTTATCAAATTATTGATGAAATGTTTTCAATGTTGCCAAAATCTGAAACAAATTTTAAAACATAATCATAAGATGATAGATACACTTATCCATTCTGCCACTCTCTGCCTGTTGATTAGAGTGTTTCGTCCATTTACATTACTGTAATAGGATTCATCTGCCATTTTGCTATTAGTTTTCTATATATCTTATGTCCTATTGTTCTCCTTTTTCTTCATTACCAGGATTTTATTACCAGTGATACTTTCTAGTGTACCATTTTAACAACCTTATGATTTCTCTTCTATTTTTAAAGTTATTTTTAGTAGTACTCCTGGAGATTAAAATTAACATCTAAATTTAAGACAAGCTAATTCAAATTAATATTGATGCCGTAACAAATTTTGCTTCAATATAGTTTCACTCCTTTACATCACCTTTGTGCTATTACTATTACATGAATCAGTTTTTTATATATCATATGCCCATCAACACAGTTTTATAATTATTGTTTTATGTAGGTATTTTTATCTTTGCACAGTGAACTTTAAGACAATGATATCAAAAAGATTAGAAATATTATTCTGGAATGGGGTTGCTGTTCTAGATAAGAAAGAACATGGCTATTCCATGCCTGTGTGTATGTTCTTTGGATTGAATTAAAAGCAGAAAGAAAATTTTATTAAAAAACTTACAACAGGGGATTTCATCACTCTTCATATGAGCTCACCTTATATTTTCCAATTCGTGCTGTTTTCATGATTTGAGTCCTACTAATATCTGTATCACTGTTCTTCAACTGCTTATGATGCAGTCAACGCAGTGGGGTAGATTAGGAAATAATGGGATACAGTAAGATATCTTGGCATGCATTAAGAGAAAACTTCTGGTCCTTTCTTCATCCCTACTAGAGTGTGTAGTGTGTACATCTTTCAAAGTTTCTTGGTCTTAGTTTTCTCAGCTCTTGTGGTAAAGACCAAAGGTTGGACTAGAAGGTGGTTTGAGTTTGAGTTCTAAGTTTCTATAATTAAGAATATATTTCTTTTTTCTAGAAGCTCTTTGCTTAGCTTCTAGTAGAATAGAAAAAAAAAAAATCTCCCAAATTGCCAAAACCATGCTCTTATGAGGAAATATAATTTCCTCTTCTCATAATTTTATTATATTTTATCATACAATGTCCCATATTTATTATATTTATGTCTATATGATGGCCTCCTCTGTGGCTAAGAAGTACACCAAACCTCATGTATAGTGTGGTAAGGTATTTTTAACCAAAGCATCTAGCTGTGTCTCCAGTAATCTGTATATGTATTTACTATGCTTTATTTTAATTATAATCAATTTAGAATTGATTGTGGCCCCTTTCTCTCTCAAAAGTGGTTTCAGAATGTACTGGTAAAGGAAATATTTTCCTAAATATCGTCATATTTTTGGCAAATGAGTATATCACGTAGATCTCTGCAAACCCCCAAATGTTTGTATATTCTGCTTTTAGATTCTTCTGATGATGTTGAGGTTGAAATGTAACTGTAAAATCTGATGTTATTTCCAGGAAGGTCACCTTTATACAAGAGTGTGCATGTGTATGTCTTTTTATTGCATTACGTATTTGCTTGTTTCTTTTTTCATACTTACAAGTTTCATTTTGGAAAAAACACTACATTTGGTTTAGTTTTCTTTTTTGGTTCCTTAAATTTTAGAGATGGAGAGATTGAACAAGTTTAATATAGAAGTGATATAAATTGTTACTCTCCTTGAATTTTCAGACATGTAAGATGTGGAAAAGTGAGGAAAGCCTGACTAGATACTCTATAAAATAATCGTGCATTGCTAACATGCTTTGCTAAGTTTATAAGGGTTGAAAATAACAGCAGCAATCAACTTAAAATGATAGCAGACACCATTCTAAGTGCTTTGCATGTATGAGTCCAGAAAACAACCCTATGATTTAAAACATTTTCACAACAACCCAGTGAAGCAGGTAAAATTATTATACTTATTATATACATGAGGAGGCAGAAGCACACAGAGGTTAAATATTTTGCCTAAGGTTACACAGAAGACTCATACTCATTATGAAAGCACATAACCTATAACAATGGAAGAGACTAGACAAGGAGACCAAAACAGAGGCCATTGTCCTTCCTTGGCTGGCATTGTAATGTTTCCTCCTTGCTTCTTTGGGTCTTCAGGAAAATTAACTCTCCATCCTATTTGAGTATAAAATCAGACTGACCTCCATGTTCCGGCTACAACGTAGGGCTCTTGTTTTCCTTGCTCTCTGTCTTAGTTGATGTTTTAAAGCAAATATTTTAAGTGAGAAAATCTGGCTGAGTCTGTTTTCCCATCAATTTTAAACATTTTTAGTTTGCTTCTCCTACATTCATTTGGGTATTACTTGAGGCATATGTAAACTTACAGTATTGTAATACATTCCACGGATTTTCATAGAATTGAGTTCATTTGAAAAAAAAAAGGTCTCCCGTATTTCTTCTACTGGTTCCATATAGTGCCCCATTTCTTCGTCTAGATGTGTACTTACTGCCTATTTTAGGCAAACTCCTACGCATGGCTTCTACTGGCTGAGAAAAGGAAAAGTGTGAAAATGCCTCAGGCAAATACTAGAATTAATTTGCTAGGACAGGCAGGCCAATTATCAGGGCATGATGATATACACACATATACTTTCTTTTCTCCCCAGTGTGGAAAACCAAGGTAGCAAGTTGAAAGATGACCGGTCCTCAGGAAATCTTTTTCTATTAAAGTAAATAGTGGAAGAAAGACCACTGATGTCTTTATTGCTTAGTTGTTACATAAAACTAAATCTGTAAACTGCTTTGTTAACATTTTTGGCTAGTTTACATATGCATCTTTCGAAGTAAGTTTTTTTCCTAGTTTCATTTAAAGATAGTAAATCAGACAAAACTAAACCATAATATCTCTTTCTCTTAGAAGACCTTGAACACATTCCAACACACACACAATATACATATATGTGTATGTACTTTTTTTTTGTTAGGACTCCAAGGACACTCCAAAACCTTTTACTCTTGCTGAACTTGCATTGCAATTTGAGCCATGAGATGGAGGTTTGGTGATTGTATTGTGACTGTTGTAACTATCCAATATCATGTGTACATATTTAGCCATTAATTAATTAGAAACATGCATTGAGTATACATTTTATGTTAGGCATTGTATTGAAACTCTATGATTTAAAAAAATCAATTAAGGTCACATCTTCATGGATTCCACATAGAAGGAAAATAAAGTAAATTTTACAGCTGCAAATTAATATAAAATTTCAACTGTGATTAAGTGTGCTAAGGAAGACAGAAATGTAAAGCTCTTAGAATCTACAATATGTAATCTAGCCGCAAGGCATTTGTGCAATCTGAAGGAGGATGGAGGGTAAGAGGGTGAGGGCAAACAAGTCTGAACAATCAAGGAGCTTGCCTGAGAAAATGAAAAATAAGCAGAACTTTGAATAAGAGTGGAGGAAAGCTGTGTGGTTATCTGGGGGCAGAGTATTTATTTCAGATGGAAGAAGAAATGCTCCCTTTGAAGCAGCCTGTGTACTTGGCATGTTTGAGGAATAGCAGGAGGCCAGCGTGAGTGACAGAGAATAGTGTTGTGACAAAGATTCTCTCCTTGACCAAAGTCTAGCCAGGCTCATCTTCTCTATAGCCCTCAACCTTGGCCTATAAAGAATTGAACAAATACTGACATAGTTTCTAACAGCACAAATCTGCACCCCTAAAATGACCCAGCCTCCCTGAGAAAACTCAAGGCTGCCAGAAGAATTTACTGGTTGTTCTCTCATCACCTGATGAGAGGTGGCAGAGTGGGAGCCTAACTTTGATAAGTGCCAGTGAGTAAACCGAGATGGGTTTCCCATGCAGCTCCCCTCTCACTTTTGGTAATTTTAACTTCCCTGACTCTACTCAAGCTCCATCATCATCCCTCCCTACTCCCTCATCTTCACTTTAAAATACTCAGTCACCTCTGCACAGCTTGGAATGGAACTTACTGAGCTCTTTGTCTATGATTAGTAGTTAACTGAATAATTCTGTTTTCACCACTTGGACTAATGTCTGGCTCTGTTTATCTTTATGGTAGGAGGATACAAGGTCATAGATAGTAGATGGGAGCCTGGTCACATTGAGGCTTGTAATCAATGATAAAATCTCTAGATTTTACTTGAAGTGGGAGTCCATTAAAAGATATGAGCTGAGAAGAGGAATAATAAGACATGTTTGCGAAGAAACCATCTAACTGCTTAGTGGAGAAACGCCTACAGATGGACAAGGGGAAAAGCGGGGAGACCAGTTAGGAAACTGAAACATCTTTTGTTTCAGTAGCCCCAGCAAAAGATGATGGTGAGTCGGTCTAAGTGAGTGGTGGTGAAAATGTGAAATGATAAATTTTGGATATATCTGAAGATAGAGCTAATTGGATTTACTAATGCACTGTGAGAGTTAGATTTTTAATATGTAAGGATTAGTTATATACAAAAGGAAAAGTAGAATATGATTTTACACTCTGCTCAAATATCTGTGTCAAATTTATAAATGATGATGATGTCTTTCCAAAACAATTATTCTGTGGAAGAAAAGGCATCATTAGCTAATTAGCAAAATCAGATTTATGGTATACATTTCCCACTTGATTTTTCCAGATCATTCAAAAGGGTTAGTGATGAAGATAGACAAATTCAGTGGACTAATTAGCAGATAATGAAAGGACAATGTTGCTAAGGGCTCTCTTATATAAGATGTCCTATTGTGTTCCCAAAGAAATACTTGCCTCCACCCCCTCCCCCAAGACATTAAGGAAAATATGAAGAGACATTTTGTGTTTTCAGAAAATATTTTTATATGAAAAACAAACTCAGTAAGCCAGTTGTATTACCCACTGGAAGTTAAGTTTCTAGTCTGGTAGGTACCATTGTAGAAATTAGAACAAATAACTACAGTGCCTGGAACTTTTTTAAGAGACAATTTATGCCAAAAACTTTGCTTTAATTTTATTTGTAGTGAGTGTCATAAACTTCATCTGAAATTTTATTAAGTAGAACACACTTATGATCCTTTTCCAGGCACTCTGAATAATTATGTAGTTTCTTTCATCCATCTACCCATCCAATATTATCCAGTGACCATGAATATTTGCTTAATGTATTTTTCATCTTTACAGTGGAAAAGGCATATATCTAAAATGAAAGTAGGAAAGTGGTTTGAAATAGCATGTTCTATTTATATTTGAATAATTGAAAATCTATTATTTTTATAATGAAAAATACAGAAAGGAAATGTCAAAAATGTGTTTTAAATGCTTAATTGAAAGTCTGTGAATTCATACTAACCAAGTTTCTTCAGGGAAGTTAAAGGGTGGGAGTGTGTGATTTTTATGCTCACCCCAAAAGCAGAGACTTTATTTACTTAACAGATGAACCTGAGTTGGAATCCTGCTTCTATCATTTTTAAGTTGGTCACATTAAGCATGATATGTAACTTCTCTGAACCTCAGTTTTCTCGTCTGAAATGGGGTTAATAATTTAATTGCATGAGATTCTTATATGAATTTAATGTGATAACACAATAGAGTGCTTTCCAAATTTCACTGAAAGGTATAGCTCAATAAATGTAAATATGTAAATTTTTTTGACTTAAGGCAGTTCACTGTCTAGTACATATAACAAGAAAATAAATGTTTTTCTAATAGATACATTACTGCAGCTACAGTCCAATTTTTGCTTACTTTAAAAACAGCCCTCCATCCACATTTCATGATAGACACAAAACTCAGTGAAATGACATCAAGAAAAAGGTAAAAGTAAAAATTAATGTATTCATTTACCAAAAGTTTATTCTTCTGTTGGGTTTCAGGCACTGGGCTGGTTGCTGGAGTGAGGATATAGGGCTGTAAAACATACTTTCCCCATAACTGTCAAGAATAGCTTTGGAAGAACATTTCTGGCAACACAGTATTATTTCTCTTTATGACTGTACCCTTCTATATGTTTCTTTAAAGTGCTGCCCAGAGGGGGTGGGGAAGATTGACAGTGTTTTGAAGGACTTACCAGTATTCCTAAACCACATTTACTGGTCTTCATAAGATTGATTTTCCTCACCCCAAACCTACTTGTGGCCCAATCGGACTGGGGTTACACAGATAAATTCTGCTTCCCTCACATTTATGGACAGGCATTATGACATGGCTGGCTCTCAGTTCAACTGGAGGAGAGGCATGGGATTTGAAAGAGCAATCCCCAGCTGGCTGAAAGTAGACTACCCTCTGAAGTTCCCGGGAATTTTTAACTTCCTGATTATATTCTATCACTAACTGTTCATGTAGTTGAAATTCCTATATTGTGTCTGATAAAGTCTCCCTTTTTCCGTTAGGCTTGAGGCTCAGCACCTGAGGACTTTGTAGCTGATCAACCTTCTTGATTTTTTCACTTGGGCCTTGGCTCCTTCAGAGTGATGGCACAGGGCACTGGGAGAGGGGACATGACAAAGCTCTCTAGGATAGTAGGTTACCATTGAAATCCTTTCTGTTAATTAATGTTGCTTCTCTTGACTGATACTGAATGGTATTCTCTGCATTTATATAACATCCAATCATACCTCTAACACTTCCAAATGGGCCCATGTGAGAATTCCTGAGAGCGTTCTGCAAGGAGCTTCTCTACTTGCCAGTTCCCTAGATTTTTCACGCTTCCCTACCTTACGCAACAACCTGTAAGGGTACACGGCCAACTTCTTGCTGATGAAGGAAATTTGCCAGCTTTTCCGGGTAAGGTAAAAGTATAATGAATATGTGATATTCCAACCAGATCCAATTACCAGCTGCCTGCTGCTCCCACCTCCAGCTCCTGAAAGGGTTAGCAATTAACAACCCATTAGTTGTACCTCATATGGCAAGAAATCCTGTGGGCCAAATTGGAACTGTCTCATCATACAGGCTATGAACCATCTTTTCCCATGTTCCCCTCTGCTAAGTGAGGGGACAGACTTCAGCCAATGACTAACATTGATGAGGTCTAAAAGGTCAACACTTCCTATTGAGTTGAGCCCAATCTTGTGGCCCATTTGTGTTTCAGTGCTTTGCCTGAATCAGACCGAAGTGAGTTTTCAACTGAGACCATGCTATAGCTTAGTTTTAAATCCAGTACATTATCCTGTTTCTTTCAGTCTTCTGTGAGAACATCCACTTAACAGGGATCTTGTCCTGGGTTCTGCTTCCAATCTAAGACAATAAGCAATGTGATTGGAGCCTGACTGGTTTTGTGATGTTCAACCCATGGGAAGGCCATACATTTGAATGTAGCTTCTTCTAGCAGAATGTCTTCTGCAGTTTTCCAGAGTCCTACAGTTCTGTGTCATCTTAAAGCCAGTCTAACATATATTAAAAAGCACATGTGAGGATTGACATATATACACTAATATGTATAAAATAGATAACTAATAAGAACCTGCTGTATAGCATAGGGAACTCCACTGTACAGTAGAAACTAACACAAAATTGGAAAACAACTATACCCCAATTTAAAACAATTTAAAAAAAAGAAGCACATGTGAGACACCTCTGAAGACTGCTAGAAATAATGAGTTTGAATAAGCTCAGAACAGGTATTATTCCACATCACTTATGATTTTATAGGAGAGAAAAGCCTTTATTTCCAATCATGTATCATTGGCCCAAATGATATTATTTGAGAAAATTCTAGATGGAGCCTAAGCTGGTTGTATTACTATAGCTCAGGAAGAGTTAAATCATTCCTGGTTGAATAACATTGTTGGATTTCACAAGTATTTAACAATTATTGGTGCATATTATGAAATATAAGTCTTAGGGTTCAGGCTGATGTCCTCCTTGCCTTATACGCAGCTAGCGGGCATAGATAGCACTTTCCTACAGTTTCTTCATCCTATTGATTATAACCCAGGTATCTTTCTCATGACCTCCTTTTTTCTCAGCCTCTCAGAGATAGGAAGATTCTTGTATAGTCATAAGCACTATCACAGGAAGGATGATTTTAAGTATTTCTAAAACTACTCCCTTGCTTTTGCATAATAAGAACCCTCTCCTTTTGTCTCACATTTGTGGCCTTGATTTCCTATGAAAAGATGCCTATTTAGGAAACACTTTTAACCTTTTTATTTCTCAGTTAGAAAAATAAATCCTTCATTGTATTTATTCCCACTTCTAAATAGCTCATTTGCAATTTGGGAAAATTTAGGTTGAACTTAATAATATACACAAATGGAAATAATTCAAGGAAAAAGTGAGATTTATGGGAATAAAACCAGTGCATCTCTTGAAATCAAAGGAGTTTAACAACTGAACATCTGGAAGTCAAGGATGGATCCTAGAATGCAAATATTTTATCTTTATTCTCTATGGAGGTTGGTTTATGCTTTTTCCACATGTCATAAAATATAGTTGGTGACAGCTCCTGAATATTACATCTTAAAATTCCGGTGGCAATACAAAGAATGTTGTGAATCTCTTTGGAGTGTAACAATTGCTGGGAAAAGTTTTATTGGCCAGGTTAACTCAGACACTTACTCTAGAACTAATCAACTGTGGACAAAGGGTGAGATAATGTTATGCTTAATGGAAGTTCCCATGATAACCTTGTGAAATCAGTAGGGGAGAGAGGCATTATTATGGAAAACTGCAATTCATTAGAAAAAAATATCAGGTGTGCCAATACCAAGCAGTATGCATTCTGTGCTAGTGCTGGCCTCTGGGGTACATGAGTTAGTATAATTAATCTAAACAAAAATTGGAGGCCACTATTTCCATTACACACGCGTGTCCTAAGATTAAGAACCTTGAAGGCGGTAGCTATCAAATTCACAAGCCACTGTGAAGCTATGCTTTTTATCCTAAATGAGGTTTCTTTTACTTTACTTTCTCCTGGCCTATGGCTGAAATGAAAGATAGTTCTTTACGTTTATTAACCAAAGGGTGGCCCTCCTTAATATCTTCCTTCTGCACAGCCCCACACTTTGTAAGTTCAGAAGTTTTATCAAAGTTTCTACTTTCACTAAAGTCATAAACACGAGCAGGAAGATTAGAAAAATGTGTTTCCAATGGATTTTATCTACTGATAGGCATTATTCATAACAGACAATTGTAATATTAGATGTTTGTTACAGAGAATATTTTAAAATTTAGATTTGCATAGTTATGGCTTCTCTACAGATATAGACAATTCTTAGTTGGATTGGAGAATTAGGCTTTTATGAAGAGCTCATAGTTCACTGAAAGAGTAAGGTATGTGTGCAGGGATTAAATATGAAAAACACCACAAATGAAAGCTAAGAATATATAGTATTTTGGTGTAGCTAAATTTAGTTTGTCCAATTTATGGTTTTATAGAAGCAGGCTACACTAGCAAACCAATATCCACTTTTTCTTCCAACTTTTTCTCTCTAGGCTAACACGGACTTGATATTCAGCAATACTTTTTAACTACCAAACATCCAATATTAATGTTTTCACTTGGGAATAAGCTAATGATCATACTTAAAACTTCAGCTGCAAGTTGCCTTAAAACCTTAAATACTAGTTAGAACATTTTTACTCAAAACACAAAGTTATGCTAAAATGTCTTTCATATTTGATATTTTACCAGAATAATTTGTGGTAATAGATCTATGCATTTAAGAGCTATTTTATGTCTAAAGTATCTGTGTTATTACTCATTAGTGACAGATTTTTATTTTATGAGTAAAAGAAGTGAATGGAAACACACATTCAGCTCTACCATATTAATGATATATGAAAGAATACTGCCACATAACCCTTTGCCTTGAACACATAGTTATTTTTTAAAAAGTATCATTTTCTTGAATTAAATGCTTATCACAATATATAAAATGGACAAGCTTTTGTTTTACTCAGCAAAATGAAAAATATAAACTTTACAAGCATTAGATACTCAGACAAGTTGTGGCATTTGGTACATAAAAGTGACTTTACATAAAAATCTCTTTGAGAACTATTGGACAAATAGATGTGAAGAAAAGTGTGCTAGAGCAAGTTCAACATAAGAAATCTTAGTGAAAACTCAGTTTAGAATTTTATTCCTGATATGAAGGTAAGTGAGAATAAGGATGGCAATCCAATACTTTCTTGCTTATTCTGGAATTTTGTTATTAAATATCTTAGAAAAAAATTGAGTTATAAGCCTGCTATGTTGAGGGAAGTAATGGAGAAACATTTTTTTTCCTTAATGAAATAAAATGAAAGACAGCTATAAAAGATTATTATTCAACCAATTTATGATCAGAAGAATTTGGGTGATACTAATCTATGTAGAGGGGATCCTATTATGAACTCCTAATTATGGGCGTGGAAAATAAAGCCACACACAGGAGGAAAATGTATGCATGTTTAAAATAATTATGAATCAACAAAATAGTATGTCAGTAACTTCTTGATGCTGAGAAAAATATAAATTCCTTCACTGATTACAAATGTGTACATACGTATGTATGTATGCATGTATGTATATATAAATTTATATATATATATGGAGATAGTGTGTAAAATGGTTCAGAGAAGGGACTCCAGTCTGGGTATGAATTCGGGCTCTGGCATTTACTTGTGACTTTGATATTGGACAAGTTACTTAATTTTCTGTATATCAATTTCATTAGTTGTAAAATGGGGAAAAATTATACCTGCCTTGTAGATTGTTGAGAAGGTTAAATTTAAATGCCTAGCATAAACAGTATTTAAATTAAAAAAAATACAATATATATACATATATATTATACATATTTTTACTTTTCTATTTCTGAAGACCCCTCGTAGATATTACAAGAAATACAGCCCATGTGTTTCGACTCTGAGACTTGTGTCTATTCTGGCCTCACTTCCCACTTAATGCAGTAGAGCCTCAGGAAAGAAAAAAAAAAGAGCAATTGAAGTTCATGATTTTTCAGGTTCATTGGCATTTAAAAAGCTAAAACACAGACAGGCAAGGCTCACAGCTTGGTATTTCAGCCATATACATCTCAAAGGGGTAGGACTTTATTTAATTAGCAACTACCTTCCCAGAGCTGCAATGACACTCTGCTGAGCTTTTAAACAGGAATGTGAAGTCAGAGCCTACAATCCTGAAAAAAGCCAGATTCCTATCTCCACTTTTGGTTTTAGCAAGGCTCTCTCTCAGGAACATGGTAAATAGGAAGAAAACAAAAGTTTCCTAACTCTGGGCTCCTCTAGCATAAGCCTTTTACCTGTCACTAACCTGGTGAACTACTTCAATTCACTCAATCCTCATGTCTACATTTCCTCACATTTGTCATATAACATTGGAATATTAATGTATTCTATAAGAATAAATCTTTGTTTTGCTGTATTGTTAATTTTAATAGCTTGCTAGAATCATGTTTTTCTTCTTGCCCATTTTTTTGTGCATATCTCTTTGTGATTTGTTGTTCAATTGTGTTTACCCTAGTTTGGGGGATTCTCCTTCTGTGTTCGCTACCATTTTGGGCCTGTTTGATGCTTGCGTAGAGACTGAAATGGATAAACATTGCAAACCCATGAAATAAACCAGAGATCCAACGCTTTAGTGGAGAGGAGCTCTTTTTTGTATGTGCCTAAAAACGAATGACTGAAAGTAAAACAGGATAGTGAAGTCTTTTTGTAAGAAAAGGAAAGCTGCTTAACATGTGTTAAATATGTAGAAAATGCCAGGCACTGTGCTGGACATTGTTCATCCAATTGTCCCATTTAATTCTGATAAGTCACTGTGGTACGGTTGAGTAACCCAATCTGAAATTTCCTAGTTGAGAACTTAAGCTCTGCATAATACCGATAGCTTGCTTATGACTTTACTTTTAAATGGTTGAAGCACAGGGTTTGGATGTTGTGTCTTTATTTTTTTTCTCTTTATTGCAGAATAGAGCTTCTATGGGGCAATGCTGTTGGTGAAATCTGCTTGGTATGGGGATGTTTTCTAGTGGGCAAGGGGATTTCCCTGTCCTTGGGAGCCCTCTGACTGAGGGAGGTGGTGGACATTTTGCAAGTGGAGGTGTTAAGTTTCAAAATTTTAGAAATCAATAGTGAATTAGGTCACAACAGAAGCATTCTTCAGAAATTGCTAGCTTACTTGTGAAATATGAATTTATAAAAGAATTTTAGCAGCTCTACTGAAGCATAATTCACAACCCATTAAAATTTACCCATTGTGTGTATAGAATTCAATGATTGTTAGTAAATCTACAGAGTTTTGTGACAATCATCATATGCAGTTTTTGAACATTATCATTCAAAAAGTTCCTTTTGCGTGCTTTCAGTTAATCCCCTCTCCCCTAAGAACCAGGCAACCCTTGATATGCTTTTAGTCTCAATAGATTTACCATTTCTACATATTTACTGTAACAGTACAATATATAGCCTTTTGTGTCTGGAGTTTTTAGCTACTATGATGTGTTTGAGCTTCATTTCTTGTCGCATCATATATCAATAGTTTGCTTCTCTTTATTAATGAATACTATTCCATCATATGGATTTATCACATTTTGTTTATTCATTCACCAGCTGAACATTTTGATTCAGTTCTTGGCTATTATGAACAACGCTGCTATAGGAACATTTGCAAAATGGCTTTTCTGTGGACATTACGTTTCATCTGTCTTTGATAGATTTCTCGTTGGAAAATTTCCAAGTCACATATGAAGTGCAACTTTTTTTTAAGACACCACTTTCCTAAGTGGCTACACCATTGTGGTAGGCAAAAGAATAGCTATCCCCCAAAGATGGCCATGTTTTAATCTCTGGGACCTGTGACTATATCATATGGGAAAATGGAATTAAGGTAGCAAGGGGTTAATAGATGAGTTTATCCTAGTGGGCCCAATGTTAACACTAAGGGTCCTTACAAATGGAAGAAAGGAGGCAGAGGCAGTTGGCAGAGTGATGGCAGCATGAGGATTCCATGCTTTTTTGCTGGTTTGAGATGTAGAGGTGGGGAGTGGGGGGGAGCTATGTGCAAGGGTTGAAGAGAGGCCTCTAGGAAATAAGGATGCCTGCCCCAGCTGACAGCTGGCAAAAAACAAAGACCTCAGTACTACAATGGCGTGGGAATGAATTCCGTCAGCATTTGAATGAGCAAGGAAAAGTATTCTCCCTAAGAGCCCTTGAAAGAAACACAGCCCTGCCAAAACCTTGGTCTTAGCCCAGGTGAAACCCATATGGAAGTTCTGAACTATAGAACTGTAAGATAGTAACTATAGATTAAGTTGATACATTTTTGGTAATTTGTTAACATTTGTAATAAACCAGTACAACCATTTTACATTACCACCAGCAATGTACGAAGGTTCTTGTTTCTCAACATCCTTGCCAATACTCGTCTGTCTTTTCGATTATAACTACTCTAGTGGGCTTGTAGTGGTATGTTACTGTTTCTAATTTTCATCTTCCTAATGAATATGATGTTAAACATCTTGTTGTATGTTTATTTGCCATTCCTATATCTTTGGTGATTTCTTTCGTTAAAATATCTTTTTGAATTTGTTACCCATTTTTTAAAATTAGGTTGTCATCTTATTACTGAGTTTTAAGAGTTCTTTATAGCATCTGGAAACAAATCTATCAAATAAATGAGTTAATTTATGTGTATAATGTGAAGTATTCAATTGTCCCAGTACTGTTTATTTTATTTATTTTATTTTATTTTTATTTTTTATTATTTTTGGGGGATACACCAAGTTCAATCATCTGTTTTTATACATATATCCCCATATTCCCTCCCTCCCTCAACTCCCCCCCCTCGAGTCCCCCCCACCCTCCCTGTCCCAGTCCTCTAAGGCATCTTCCATCCTCGAGTTGGACTCCCTTTATTATACAGCAACTTCCCACTGGCTATCTATAATGTGAAGTATTCAACTGTCCCAGTACCATTTATTTTAAACAGCTGCCTTGGCATCTTTGTCAAAAATAAATTGTAGGTACAAAAAAGATTCATATCTAGACTCTCAATTCTATTACATAGATTTCTATAATCTATATGACAACACATACCAATACTATATTGTTTTTATTGCTGTAGCCTCAGAGTATGTTTTTAAAATGATTAGTGTAGTCATATAACTTTTTTTGTTTTCCAAAATTGTTTTGATTATGCTAGATCCTTTGGCTTTCATATGCATTTTAGGTTTCACTTGTCAGTTTATGAAAAACAAAAACAAAACCCTAATTTTGACAGAGAGAGTTTTGAATCTATATGTCAACTTGGGGAGAATTGTCATTTTGAACCTTCTTGTTCCATGAGCATGGGATGTCTCTCAAATTGTCTAGATCTTTAACTTTTCTCAGCAATATTTTGCAGTTTTTATTTTGCAAGTTTGCCCTACTTTTATTAAACTTATTAAGTGTTTTATTTTTTTTATCCTATTGTATATGGAATTAGATGCTTAATTTTATTTTTGGATTATTTATTTCTAGATTACAGATGTAACTGACTTTTTAAAAATATTGACATTTGTCTTAATTTCCTGAGACTGCTGGGATAAATAACTGCAAATTTTGTGGCTTAAAACAACAGAAATTAACTCACTCACAGTTTTGGATGCCAGAATTCTGAAATCAAGCTGTTGGCAGGTGGATGCCCCAATTTCCTTGGTATTGCCTGGCTTGTGGCAGTTATCACTCCAATCACTGCCTCCATCTTCACCTTCTCCTCTGTATGTCTCTCCTTTTCTGTCCATCTAGTCAGTAGATTTGTCCCCAAGTTTAGTAGATTTACATGAATAAACACTTGTCAATGTGTTGTATGCCTTTTGTCCATTTCCATAGCCCTGAATTTTTGTTTTTGACAATTATGTCCAGTTTCATAATTACTTTATAGACAGGTGATTTGCCAAACTTTTCATTCCACTGTACCAGAAAATGCCCAACTTGTAATATTTTATATTTGAGTCTCATGTAAAGGTAGGAGAAGAAAACTGAGAATAATTTTAAAGTCAAAAACAAATGTCTCTCCATTTGTCTAAGCGGTACTTTTCCTAAAAGAGAGCATGTAATTGGAAAACTAGGAACTAATGTAACTAAATTTCAGTGTGATTGTTAGCCATGTAATTTAGAAACATTTACTTAAATCCTCTAAGTTTCTTCCTCAATCAATATAGAATAGGAATATAAAGATATTTATACATTAAGTTTATTGAAGTATTTAATTATATAACATACAATTACACAGTGGTAATCAAAATATATATGTGCATATATATACACATGTGTGTAAATATATAGATATACAAAACATACATAATAATCATTACTTTCTAATGTAAGAAAAAACTAAAACTAAAAAAAAATTATGACCCCCCAAATTCTCTACTCTTTGTTTCATTCAAAATAAAGTTAGACATATTAGTACTGCAATGTTTTGATTTTATATTATTAAATTACTCCATGTCCCTTTAAAGGAAAGCTGCATGAAAGTGAATGTAGTAGTTATTAGGGCTGGTTGCAAGTATGCCCTCTTCTCTTTCTGACACAAAGCGAAACTGTACTTCCCCAACCACCTTGAGATGATTTGCTATCCCCATGACTTGCTTCGGGGAAGGAAACAAAAAGGAAATGAAATGTGATATTTTGAGACTAAAATTTTAAAAGCCAGACATGATTTGCCACATCCCAAATTCTCTGTTTTAGTGATCTCAAAGTATAAGTCCAGCTGAAACAGACTCTCCTGCCAACCCACAATGGGCATGAGTCATGAGTGAGAAATAAGCTTTTATTTTTCAAAACCATTGTGATTTTGTGCATGCTTGTTAATGCAGCATAGCTTAGCCTGATCTGACCAATAGAGTTTTTCAAAAGATAAGATTTACTGTTTTATACCTTTTAATATAAGTAATATCCAGTAATATGCTTTAAGAATTCACATACTTAGAGTAGGGTTTTAACTGAAATCTAAAAGTATGCAAAATTTTCATAAATTTCTTTGGGGAGCTCAGTTAAAGAGCTTATGTTACATTGCAGATGAATTCTACAGTTACAAAATAATGGTAAACATAAACTGGTAGCTGAAAATATCCAAGCTAAAAGTCATTAAAGTAGAATAAGTACTTGAAAATGAATATAGACTCAGATAAATGCATATATTTAATCAAACGTTTCTGAAGGTTCTTTCTCTAACTGGGAAATTCAGAAGCACAGAAATAAATGCAAGCAATTTGAGTGCTCTGCACTGGCATTTAAATATATGAGAAAAAAATGTTAATAGGATAAGTACCAGAAAGGATTAAGTGACTGCTAAACACCAAAGAGGATTAGTTATTATCCTGCCTTTACAGGCACCCAAATTTCATGTGGCCAAGTAGATAGGAAATAGAAAGCCAATGCTACAAATGGGACATTTTCCTTCTCTTTTCAATAAGCTTATATTAAAGTCAGCTTTATTATGGCGCATAACTAAACAAGTAACACAATACTTAAGCTTTCCTAGGAATAATCTAAAATATAGTATACTTTTCAATGTATTTTAGGAAAATTTTAAATTTTCCCATCTAAAGATTGCATTAAATAAGCACACGAATTTGCAATTAAACAATAGATCGTCTCCTTTTGAAACAAATCATTCATACCCATACATTGACTTAAGGCTTTCTGCATTATTCAGAATAGCAACTGCAGAGATTTACTGTATTTTATTTCATTTACTGTATATATTTCAATGCAATATGATATAAAATATATAAATGTATAAATGCATATATACATCACATACATAAATATATATGTATGAATGTAAACAAACACATTCATTCACATACACACATAAAACATTTGGATATCTCTGAAATTGAGACATGTCTTACACTGGTGAAAGATTTAAAGATTATTTGAGAAAGGAATGAGAACACTGGCTGTTGTATGAGAACCTTAAATTCTTTAGTAGATCAAAAATGTACTAGCATTAAAAATGTATAGGAAAGTCATCAGTGATTTGAAAGTAAATGTCAGAGACAATTATGGAACATTCTTAGGAAATGCTATATCATCAACACTTGACAACAAAGAGACCAGTGTTGTGTGTTGTGAATCAGTGACAATTCTGAATCAAAAATAAACCATTAGCCAGACTCATTGAGAAAAAAAGGGAGAAGATGCAAATCAACAGAATTAGAAATGAAAAAGGAGAAGTAACAACGGACACCTCAGAAATACAAAACATCATGAGCGACTACTACAAGCAACTATATGCCAATCAATTGGATAACCTGGAAGAAATGGATACATTCTTAGAAAAATACAATCTTCCAAGACTGAACCAGGAAGAAATAGAAACCATGAACAGACCAATCACAAGTACGGAAATTGAGGCAGTGATTAAAAATCTCCCAACACACAAAAGCCCAGGACCAGATGGGTTCACGGGTGAATTCTATCAAACATTTCGAGAAGAGCTAACACCTATCCTTCTTAAACTCTTCCAAAATATTGCAGAAGGCGGAACACTCCCAAACTCATTCTACGAGGCTACCATCACCCTGATACCAAAACCAGGCAAAGATGTCACAAAAAAAGAAAATTACAGACCAATATCACTGATGAATATAGATGCAAAAATCCTCAACAAAATACTAGCTAACAGACTGCAACAGCACATTAAAAAAATCATACACCACGATCAAGTGGGGTTTATCCCTGGGATGCAAGGATTCTTCAATATACACACATCAATCAATGTGATACATCATATCAACAAATTGAAGGATAAAAACCATATGATCATTTCAATAGATGCAGAAAAAGCTTTTGACAAAGTTCGACATCCATTTATGATAAAAGCTCTCCAGAAAATGGGCATAGAAGGAAATTATCTCAACATAATAAAAGCCATATATAAGAAACCAAAAGCTAACATCATTCTCAACGGGGAAAAACTGAAAGAATTCCCTCTAAGAACAGGAACAAGACAAGGGTGTCCACTCTCACCATTATTATTCAACATAGTTTTGGAAGTTTTAGCCACAGCAATCAGAGAAGGAAAAGAAATAAAAGGAATCCAAATTGGAAAAGAAGAAGTAAAATTGTCACTCTTTGCAGATGACATGATATTATATATAGAAAACCCTAAAGACTCTACCAGAAAACTGCTAGCACTAATTGATGAGTTTAGTAAAGTAGCAGGATACAAAATTAATGCACAGAAATCTCTTGCATTCCTATACACTAACGATGGAGGAGCAGAAAGAGAAATTCAGGAAACTCTCCCATTCACCATTGCAACAAAAAGAATAAAATACCTAGGAATAAACCTGCCTAAGGAGGCAAAAGATCTGTATGCAGAAAACTTTAAGACATTGATGAAAGAAATCAAAGACGACACAAACAAATGGAAGGACATACCATGTTCCTGGATTGGAAGAATCAACATAGTGAAAATGATTGTACTACCCAAAGCAATTTACAGATTCAGTGCAATCCCAATCAAATTACCAATGGCATTTTTCACAGAACTAGAGCAAGAAATCTTACGTTTTGTATGGAAACGCAAAAGACCCCGAATAGCCAAAGCAATCTTGAGAAGGAAAAATGGAGTTGGTGGAATCAGGCTTCCTGACTTCAAACTATACTACAAGGCCATAGTGATCAAGACAGTATGGTACTGGCACAAAAATAGAAAGGAAGATCAATGGAATAGAATAGAGAACTCAGAAGTAAGCCGAAACACATATGGGTACCTTATCTTTGACAAAGGAGGCACGAGTATACAATGGAAAAAAGACAGCCTCTTCAATAAGTGGTGCTGGGACAATTGGACAGCAACATGTAAAAGAATGAAATTAGAACACTTCCTAACACCATACACAAAAATAAACTCCAAATGGGTTAAAGACCTACATGTAAGGCCAGACACTATAAAACTCCTAGAGGAAAACATAGGCAGAACCCTCTATGACATCCATCTAAGCAAGATCCTTTTTGACCCACCTCCTAGAATCATGGAAATAAAATCAAGAATAAACGAATGGGACCTCATGAAACTTAAAAGCTTTTGCACAGTGAAAGAAACCATAAACAAGACTAAAAGGCAACCCTCAGAATGGGAAAAAATAGTTGCCTATGAAACAACGGACAAAGGATTAACCTCCAAAATATACAAGCAGCTCCTGCAGCTTAATACCAAAAAAGCAAATAACCCAATCCACAAATGGGCAGAAGACCTAAATAGACATTTCTCCAAAGAAGACATACAGATGGCCAACACACACATGAAAAGATGCTCAACATCACTGATCATTAGAGAAATGCAAGTCAAAGCCACAATGAGGTATCACCTGCCTCCGGTCAGAATGGCCATCATCACAAAATCTGGAAACCACAAATGTTGGAGAGGGTGTGGAGAAAAGGGAACTCTCCTGCATTGTTGGTGGGAATGTAAGTTGGTACAGCCACTATGGAAAACAGTTTGGAGGTTCCTTAAAAAACTACCAATAGAACTACCATATGATCCAGTAATCCCACTCCTGGGCATATACCCAAAGAAAACCATAATCCCAAAAGAAACATGTACCATAATGTTTATTGCAGCACTATTTACAATATCCAGGACATGGAAGCAACCTAAATGCCCATCAACAAATGAATGGATAAACAAGATGTGGCATATATATACAATGGAATATTACTCAGCTATAAAAAGGGATGAGATGGAGCTATATGTAATGAGGTGGATAGACCTAGAGTCTGTCATACAGAGTGAAGGAAGTCAGAAAGAGAAAGACAAATATTGTATGCTAACTCACATATACGGAATCTAAAAATGGTACTGATGAACTCAGTGACAAGAACAGGGACACAGATGCAGGGAATGGACTAGAGAACTCAAGGTTTGGGGGGGTGGGGGGTGAAGGGGAAACTGAGACGAAGCGAGAGAGTAGCACAGACATATATATATTACCAACTGTAAAATAGATGACTGATGGGAAGTTGTTGTATAACAAAGGGAGTCCAACTCGAGGATGGAAGATGCCTTAGAAGCCTGGGATGGGGAGGGTGGGGGGGACTTGAGGGATGGTGGGGGGGAGTTGAGGGAGGGAGGGAATATGGGGATATGCGTATAAAAACAGATGATTGAACTTGGTGTACCCCCCAAAAAATAATAAATAAATAAATAAATAAATAAATAAAAATAATTAAATAAATAAATTCAGAAAAATCACCTTTGGATACAAAGAAGATATAGGAACATATGAACCAATTTACTTTGATCATATTTTCCATTGTGTATACATATAAAAATATATACACAATTGAAAAAACTATCTAAGTAACTCTAAAAAGAGCTCTTTTACAAAAATACAAATGAAAAAAATATAAGTACGTTATAGTTTACATGTGAGCATTTTTTCTTTCTTAGTGTTCATAAAATAAGGTGCAGCTTACAGTTGACATTTGCAGTTCATGAAATATGGTAGTTTTTTGACTGTGGTTTCTTACATTTTAACATGGAAGGCAAGTGCTGTTGGCATCTTTATTAGGAATGATACTCTAGTCATTCAGGCCACTTAATGCCTAGAATATAATATTCTCTTTAACTCATATTCAGACCCATTTCCATGTAATTTCTAACTTTACTTTTCTCCACATTACCTTGCTTATTGAGAGTGAAAAAGGACAAAAGAAAATATTTGAAACTCAGACTAGTTTCCAATTATGGTCAGGTGGCTAGAATTATTTACTTAGTTTAGGTATATTTCACTTTTCAATATCAAATCCCTACCCACAAGTACCAAAGACTTACTGAATTTTATTCACTCATTTCATCACTGAATAATTATTTTCAGAGTTCCTAATATGTGCCAGAAATTGTTCTAAGTTAGGATTGCTATTTTACAATGACATTTTTGTAGAGTAGTATCAGTATGTTACCTTTTGAAAAAAATATGATTTTGATAAAGAAAATTTCAAGAGAGAAAACTGTTTATTTCATAGTATTATGCATGAAATACTCCAAAGATATAAATTAGGGAATTCCCTTCAGTGAGAGCAGAGACTATGCCTGTGCTTGTCAATGCCCAGCATCTGGTCCAGTCCTGACAATTACAGTGTATGTTATCAAATAATTGCTGAATAAATGTTATCTTTACCCCTAATATCAGTAACACTGACCAACTTAGAAAAGTTCTAATTCTTAGTTACATCAAAAAATAAGGAAAAATAAAAGTATATAAAAAGGTTTTAAAATATATCAAGCTAGGAAATCACTGAGAGAGAGAAAGAGTATGTGGGTTTGTGTGTGTATGCGCAATTCAGTTATCCAGTGGTGTCTGGTCATGCTGCGACAACTAGTATAAATAGAAATAAAATACAAGCTTGTTTCTTTTTTTTTAATATGAAAGTTAAATTGCCAAACAGCAATCAGTAGGTGAAATACTCAATAAGTGTGCAGCATAAATGAAATTTAAGATGACTAATTACAGAGTTAAAAAGGAAATATGGTGGTACTCTACATGGAATGACAATATACCCCGATTTCCTTGGGTCATTTTCAGATTATGTCTGTTGTTCCAGCATAATTGTGGCCCCCTCTCACTGTCCAGAATGTCCTCATTTGTCTAAAAAGTTTTATGATCATCTGAACTATGTATGATAATAAAATATTTGCATAATGATTTTGCTATTATTACTCATAACAACCCTTTTATGACAATGAGATATTTCATCCTACTTTTACTCACTAGAAATCTATTTAGAAGGAATAGGTAGCATAGTTATGTTATTTGTGATATAAAATCTCATGAACCTCTTTGTATTTTTATAAAGTTGCTTTCGGGTATACAGAAAGTGTACATGTTGAGTAGATAAATAAACATAATTCTTCAGATGAAACTCAATTATAAAAATTCAGTAATTTTACAGTACAGCTACAGTTATAAGTCTCTTTGTGAAAACAAATATCCACAAGTGCAAATAAGTAATAGTTTGTTTACATCAACACATGTACAGGAAGTAAAATATTATGAATAAGGGGTATATGAAAATCATTGTCATACATCTATGGGCAGGTAAACACACAGTGTAAATAAAAACATGCTTCTAAGTGCTAACAGAAAGAAGTCCAGACTGCCTACAGAGCAGTTTCCAAGGCAATCTCATTAGTTTAGATTTCTTACCACTATTTCAAAACCTAGACCATATCAGATTTTACTTTTTCCTAAGAATATCAGAGTTATTATTAGAACTTCATATTCTGAAACATATTTTACCCCCTCCCTAATTTGTCAAGATCTCCTACCAGGAAAAGATAGTTAAAAAATTATCCAGTTTTGAATTTTAAATACAAGTGCATAAAATTTGCTTCCAGTTTCAGTTTCAACTTGTAAAGAACTTGGATGTCATCAATCCTCTTCTTAAAACAAGAAAAACCTGAATAAACTGAAAAGCAACACCTTTTCTTGCATCCATTAAAGCCCTGAGCTTACAGAATAAACTGCCATCCAGAAAGCTGCAGAAACAGCAGATCCAGAGAATCACGGTCAAGATTTGCCATAATTGATAAGTTGGACTTTATTAAAATTAAAATTTCTGCTTTTTGAAAAATGCTGTTAAGATACTCAAAAGACAAGCTAAATAAAGACTGGGAGCAATTATTTGCAAAACACCAAATGATAAAAATATGGATCCAAAATATACAACAGAAATTCAACAGAACAAAAATCAAACAAAGCAATTAAGAAATGGGCAAAAAGTCTGAACAGACAACTCACTGAAGATACACAGATGTTACATATGAAAAGAGCCTCAATATCATTTGTTGTTAGATAATTGAAATTAAAACACCAATGAGAACTAACTTATACCTATTAGAAGGGCAAAAATCCAAAAGTTGGCAATATCAACTACTTGTGAGTGTGAGCAACAGGTACTCTTAATAATTGCTGTTAGGGATGTGAAATGATACAGCCATTTTGGAAGGCATTTTTTCAATTTCTTACTAAATTGAACATAGTTTTACTAAAGTATCCAGCAATTGTGACTCAAGTTTGGCTCATATTTTTGAAAACTTATGTCCACACAAAAATCTCACATAAATTTTGAAAACAGTGTTATTTGTAATCACCCAAAAATAAAACAACCATGATGTCTTTCAAGAGGTGAATGGATAAACAAACTGTGGTACATACATACAATGGTATAAAGCAACAATAAAATTGAGCTATCAAGCCGTGAAAAGATATGGATGAATCTTAAAATAACTAAGAGAAAACTAAGAAAAAGAAACCAGTCTGAAAATGCTACATACTTTATGACCTGAAATGTATAATATTCTGGAAAAGGCAAACTATAGAGATGGTATGCAGATCAGAGGTGTTGGAAGTTTAGAGCAGAGGATGGAGTAGATTGAATAAATAAAGCACAGGCTGTTTCCAAGGTGTTGAAACTGTTCTGTATGATACTAGAGTGGTGTATGCAAGGTATTAAACATTTGTTAAAATCCATAGAACTTCACAGCACAAAAAGTAAATCAATGTACACAAATGAAAACAAACAGGAAGTCAGAGAATCACAGTTTAGAATGCAGATGTGACAAAAGAAACCACATGTATTAAAAAAGCAATGAAACCCCCTCACTAAAGGGGGATGAGGCTGGTGGAAAGTGCTGATATAAGTAACTTTGGAAATGAGTGGAGTGTGTAAGACTGAAGGCTAATAGAATTGTAAATAATCACTGTACTTAGTTGATAAATTTGTTTCCCAAGAAGATAGTGGTTAATATTTCTGATGCTATTATAAATGTAGACTGAAGCTGAAAATAATGAGAGCCAGATTTTTCTCTGTTGTAGGAGGTGGTTAAAGACAGGCAAGAAAGGGCTTCCCTCATGGTCCAGTGATTAAGAATCTATGCTTCCACTGCAGGGGGCACGGGTTCAATCCCTGGTCAGGGAATTAAGATCCCACATGTCAATCAGCTGAAAAAAAAGATAGGCAAGAAATAGGAGGTGAGAATAACATGTGGTAATATTAGGATTAGAGTTGCAGACAGGAGTATGAACTCATGTTTAGATTAATATATAGTTTGAATGTATGTGTATATATATACATATACATATATATACATATGTATGTATGTGTGTGTGTATATATATACACACATATATATAAGTGAGAGAGCCTAGAGTAAATTACACCCCAGTAGCAATGAGTATAGCTAGCATCCAGATCTTGGTTTTTAATACCATTATCTAACAAAAGAAACCAAGACTCCTTGGAGAATTAGCTGATTCCAGGAATGAGTCAAGAACTATACAACAGCAAACAGTAGCATCTTGTAGTAGCAGAAATAAAGCCACCCCCAAAGAGTTTCTACACCCACCAAGGATACAATATGTCAAAGCGATACAGGAGCCAAATGAAAGTGATTCCAGTAGCTAAAACTGGAATGGTTTGAGCAAGAAAACAAGTAAAGTATTGGATTATAACCTAAAGAATAAAAATTCTTGAATCTATACTGACACAAACACATTATTGGATAAATAAATGAGTGAGAATAGACAAATCTCTGGTGTAAAAGAATTCCAAAGAATTTGTGTACATACACTATTTTTAAAGAAGTGAAGCATAAGTCTCCACTCCTTAAGTGTGGTCTGCACACAGTTGCTTTCTTCCAAAGAATACAGTATGGAAAGGGAGGAAAAAAAAAAAAAGAATAACTTTACATTGGAAAAACCTGACAAATGCTAGCTCAAGCCAGGAGGATCAAGGTTAACGTCAATAACAAGTCATGTTAACTGTGTGTACCCTTAATATATGATGAGGATGACCTCTGTGATCTTCCTCTTAAAAAATGCATTATCCCAGTACAATCCTGATTAATTAAAACATAATTATGCATAAATCCCAACTGGAGGACATTCTAAAGAATACCTAACCAGTAATCCTCAAAACTGTCAGAGTAACCAAGAACAAGGAAAATCTGAGAAAATATCACAGTCATGAGGAATGATTAAAGAGAAATGATGACTAAATGTAATGAAATATCTCTAATGATACTATGGGACAGAAGAGAGACATTAGGGAAATACTGAGGAAATCTGAATAAATTATGAAATTTTTATCAATAAAATATCAATATTGATCCCATGTGACAAATGTTAATCTTTTTAAAAAAATTCCCTTCTCTTTCCTTTCTTTCTCCCTTCCTCCCTTCATCTTCCTTTTCCCCTCCATTCTTTCTTTCCTTCCTTTTTCTTTCTCTTCTCCCTCTCCTCCTTTTCTCCCTTCCTCACTTCCTTCCTTGCCATTCATTTAACTTCTTGGGGAAAAAGCATGATGTAGCTGAGAATATTTCTTGTTTAACTACATAAAAGGAAATGAATTTAAAACTATTTGCACAATATTATAGAACTTGAAAACTGGTGGGAAAACTTTTAGTTTGCAAGTAGGATAAAATCTCAGAAATTTCATAGGTTTTGACACACATGTTAGGCTATCATCTTTTTCTGGAGAATCCATCTTTTTCCTAAGTCTCCAACCAGCCAAACTCCCAGCTGAATGCAGCTGCTTGAGTAACCTCAGCTACAGCTCAGGCAACAAAGAATTCTCCAGCTGAGTGCAGTTACCCCCATGAGTCAGAGAAATAATAAATTGTTGTTTTCAGTTACTGAGTTTTAGAGTGGTTTATTACAGAGCAATAGAAGCCAAAACAGTAACAAAACTTGGAAAAACTTCTAAGCCAATACAAATATTTACAGTAATATATAAATAAGAGACATGAACAAAGTAGTCATATAAGAGGATACCTACTGGAAGATAAACATGGAAATATGCCTAAATTTATGACAAATTAGAGGTTAAAAATAAAGTTTACAACATTTAATACATTTCAAATTCTAAGTGCTTATGAGTATGAAGCAATGCAATGGAACAACATCCAGTGTTTGTAATAGAAAAATTTAAAACAATATGAACTCCTTAAACAAGAAAATGTATAAAAGAAAGTGACAAACATTCAGAGCAGTGAAATCAAATCAACTAGAGCTACATGTATCAACCTCACAAAATTGTAGAAACATAATGTAAAATGAAAACAGAAAGTATTAAAAAGATATTTACACAGTACAGTACCATTTAACTATAATTTTTGAATAATGCAAAAAACTACATATTGTTTAGTGACCATGCATAGGGCATAATATGGTGAAAACATTCACAAAAATGATAATCCTGGTGAAGAGGAAAAAGATTAAAGAAGTCCTTCAAGACCAGCTGCAACGACATTTGTAAATATCTTTTTCCTGAGAAATTATGAAGCAAATATGATAACAATGTTTAATTTCATAGAGTTATTCTTAAAAAAATACCAACAGAATATTCATGTTTTCAGGGTAAGAAATAAAGAGTGTTATTTCTGAACCATACCATGTTTTCTCCCCTCCCAAAAAACTACTGATTTGCATGGACAAGTATTTTTTGGTATCTTCCTGGGCGTTTTGTCCTTAGCCTGAAATGCCCTTATAATTGGACAGAGTACATGTAAAGTTTAACATCTCTCTGGACTGACTTGGGATGCCAGCTTCCTTATGGAAAGTTCCAAATTCAAATGCATCCATTTTCTTTACCTTCCCTTGCACATGAATTAATTGGAGTATTTGGTTGCATGTATATTTTCTCCCTGGACTTTCTTCTTCATTAAAATTATTTCAAAATAATTAGAAGTATTGTTTTATTTCCATCTTCCTGATCAGGGCATTTGGTGGCAAAGTGACAGAATTAGCCTCAGAAAGATCTTCTGTTTCAGAGTCTGAGACCATGTCACAACTCCACAATGTCCATCATGAAATACTTATTCTATCATTCCTTCTTTGACTTTCTCAAGGGTTCCCGTGATCTAAACATTAACCTATTAACTAAGACTGACTTAAATGAATAGAATAAATGATCCTCAGTAGCATACTGCTATTATGTGAAGCTGTAAACCATATTGCTCACAGTTCAAGCAAAAATTGTTTCATAATTTGCCTAAGTCACATTTTACAACAGTCTCAAATTCTGAAGAAAAAAACATATACTGAACATTCGTATCCCACAGTTTGCTTCACCCAAGCTAAGCCTCATTTCTTCATCTATTGCTTGAGTCTCAAGAATCCTACCCATCTCTGAGGGTGTAATTTCTTTTTGTATTCAGCTAGTTCCTTAATCTCCACACATTCTGTAATATTATTCCTAACAACTTGGGGAATTTCTGTCACTAGCCCTGTATTCTCAAATCCTACCAGACGAGTCCATTAAGTAAACAGGAAAACAGCACTACTTCTTTCCTTGTGAGTAAGGAAAACTGGATATTTGCCGTATACTCACTAAGCACTTTTGTGGTCCTGGTAATGTCACTAAGCCTTCTGGGGCCTCAGTTTCCTCATCTGTAAAATAAACAAATTAAACTCAGTGGTACTTAAAATTCTTTCCAGTTCCACACTTCTGCAACTTGGCTTCAAATGCCACTTCAAAATAAAGTTTATAAATTAGAATTATTGCCATTGTTTGCTTCTTTCAAAACAAATTCATAGGAAAGGATAAATACAGTTTATCTGTATTTATTTATTTATCTGAGGTCTATTTTCTAAACAACGATTCCTTGTAAAAATCTGTAGGGCTTTATCCTTCCTGAAGCAAGATTATTTTGGCATTTCTAGGTTTATTTCCTAATGAGGAAAATAAAGCCCTTATTGAAAGTTATCTTACAATTATAATCTCTCCTAGGACATATCACTTCCCCATTCATCATTTTTCCCCCCCAAAATTGATTCATTGATTTATGTTCCTGGTTCAGATTCTTTTTTTGTTTTTGCATTTCTTTGAGTCTGATAATTATGATTTTTCTCCTCAGTGGTTTTGAACATCAAGTTTGAAGTTTATATATTTGTGCATGTTTTTGAATTCTAGTTTTACTTCTGCATTGTACAAAAAATAAGTTGATATGACAAGGCTCAATTGCTTTGTAAAACAAAGTTATTAACCAATCAGTAAGAGATATCACCACAGTAGATAATTCTAGATAATTTATTTTTAAGTATGTTTTACAAGGAAATTGTAAAACTCAAAAAGAAGTTGTCACTTGACTGGAGAGGATGACAGAGATGTGATGACTACATGCAATGTGGTGTACTGGATTGAATTCTGGAATAGAAACTACCTTAGTGACAAAATTACTGAAGCCTAGATGAAATCTAGATCCTAGTTAATGGTAATACACTAACATTAGTTGCTTTATTAGGACAAGTTTACCATAGTCATGTAAGATGATAACCTTTAGGGAAAGAGTTCAGGAATATGGGGTCTAGTTGTGCCATTTTTATGAGTCTAAAAACATTTCACGATAAAAATTTATTTTAAAATTGTTGTACCCAGAATTGATCTTTTTCATGGCATTTTGGAGTGGTTTTCTATGCTAGGAAGTCTGTGCGTTAACTAGACTCTCTTGGCTTTAGATACTCATTGAACCTATAATCAGCAGTAAATTTTCCCAAATATCATAATGCAATGAAAGGGAGAAAGTTTCCACAGACAAGCATCAACCACACAATTCACTTTTTTCCAATCTGAATAAGGAAGAGTTCCAAGAAAAACTAAAATCACCCATTATTTTAAATACATTCGACAATTGCTTTAGACAAAACTGATCCTTTTAAATACTAAAAATCAAACCCACATTCTAATATAACTGATTTTTATTTATTAAAAAAATCAAATATAATAGTATATAAATAGAATTCAACTGTGAAAAATTAATGTTTCTACTATTTTCTTAAGTTTTGCAAATTAGTGAGTAAATAAATGGACAAACTTGTCAAAGTGGATAAAACTAAATTACATTCTTAATGTTATCTAAGAGATGGACAAACCTGTCAAAGTTAACTAATCTATATTATTTAAAAAATAATCCAAGTAGAGAATCTATCAAATTGAATACATGTTATTAATATTTTAATGATATAGTTTTTTAAATATATGATTTACTCAGGATTTTTGGGTGGCATTTTTTGTAGTATTTTTTTTTAACTAGTAGAAAAGCACCAACTAGTGTAGTGACTGGAATATCTATGCTGTTAAATATTCAACCAAATTATGCTATCAATTCCTAACAATGGTATAAGAATAATAATTGAGGTATCACTGAGAAATCAATTGTTACCTTTGCAACGTAAAATACTTACAGTTGGATAAAAGTACAGGTTTTTTAATGAATTTATTTATTATTTATTTTATTTGTTTATTGGCTGTGTTGGGTCTTCGTTGCTGCCCATGGGCTTTCTCTTGTTGCAGTGAGCAGGGGCTACTCGTCACTGTAGTGCTTGGGCTCCTCGAGGTGGCTTCTCCTGCTGTGGAGCAAGGGCTCTAGGTGCGTGGGCTTCAGCAGTTGCAGCACATGGGCTCAATAGTTGTGGCTCACAGGCTGTAGAGTGTAGGCTCAATAGATGTGGCACACAGGCTTAGTTGCTCTGTGGCGTGTGGGATCTTCCCAGAGCAGGGCTCGAAACTGTGTCCCCTGCATTGGCAGGCAGGTTCTTAGCCACTGCACCACCTAGGAAGTCCCCAGATGTTTTTAACATGTCTCAACTTATGGCATTTACTAGATTCTATTTCTATAAGGAAATATTTAGAATGCCATTTTGCATATGTATGTGAGATACCAAAATAATCATGTATCAAAAATATTCTCAGTAATAAATTTTTTCTTAATAAAAATTGTACAAGTTTAACTTTGTAACCATTAAGGAGGCAATACCTTGACTGGGTACCAAAAGGGGGGAAAAACAGTGGTAAGTCTATACATATATACATACATACATATATATGTGGGACTACATGTAAAATGTACTTATTCCATCATCCTTCACTGCATCGTCTATTGAAAGAAAAACAAAACCTTTAACAACAAGTAGATCTTGAAATTACTGAAATATTTTTTTATCATGAATAGCATTCATAGCACATAGAAGTTCACTGGGTAGTTCTTGATGAAGTTCATAAAAGAGTTGTCAAATTTAAAGTTAAAATTGTCTTTTACAAAATATGTGTTGAAAATTTGTTGACTTTTAATAAGTACTATTACTAGATACTGCTTAGCTGATAATTACAAAAAATTATCATCTATTCCTTTGAAGTAAAGATGTTTTTAAATAAGGCCTTTTTTGAAACAAACAAATGTCATGGAGACAATGTTTTTCAAAACAAGTGGTGTTTGGAAATGTTTCTATCATTATATAATTTACTTCCAGAAATGGTAACTGTAAAAACTTTTTTTGTCCATGTAAAACACTTAAAAAGAGATTTCTAAACTGTTTAAAAATCTCTCAAATTGAGTGTCATTAGGTTTTGAATGCACTTGGTAAAAATATTAAAATGGAATAAAATCTAATAATAGTTGACGCTTGAACAATACAGAAGCTGGGGCGCCAACCTTCTGTGCAGTAGAAAATCTGCATATAACTTCATAGTTTGGCCTCCATATCTGTGATTCTGTATTCACAGATTCAACCAACCTCAGATCACGTAGTATCACAGTACATATATAGTGAAAAAAATCTGTGTATAAATGAACTTGAGCAGTTCAAATCCATGTTGTTCAAGGTAAACTGTAGTGTGAAAAAATAAGGGGTGGACTTAGGGAAGCTAAAAGGTACTAGCTGAATTTTAATTAAAATTTTCAAATAATTGAAATATAAAGACACTTGTGACAACAAAAGTAAAAATAGATATACTGAACTACAACAAAATTAAAAAAACATGCCTCAAAGGGCACAGTGAACCTAAAAAATGGGAGAACATATTTGCAAACCATATATCTGGTAAGTGGTTAATATCCAGAATATACAAAAAACTTGTACAGCTCAACAACTACAAAATTGATTAAAATAATTAGCAAAAGGCTTGGATAGACGTTTTTCCAAAGGAGATATGCAAATAGGCAACAAGCACATGAAAAGATGCTAATGTCTCTAATCATTAGGGAGATAAAAATAAGAAGCAAAGTGAGAAGCCACCTTACATCCATTAGAATGGCCATTTATCATTAAAAAAATAGTGTTAACAAGGATGTCGAGAACTAGGTACATTTGAGCACTGTTGGTTGGAATGTAAAATGGTATAGCTGCTATGTAAAACAGTATGGCAGTTCCTAAAAAAAGTTAAAAATAGAATTACCATATGATCCAGCAGTTCTACTTTTGGATATATACCCAAAATAATTGAAAGCAGGGTCTCAAAAAGATATTTGTATACCCATGGTCATAAGAACAGTATTCACAAAAGCCAAAATATTGGAAACAAACCAACTGTCCCATCAAGGGGTGGGTGGGTAAACAAAGCATGGTATATACATGAAATGGAATATTATTCAGCCTTAAAAAGGATGAGAACTGTGACACATGTTATTTCATTAATGATTCTTGAGGACATATGTCGAGTGAAATAAACCAGTTGCAAAAAGAAAAGTACTTATATGAGGTACCTAGATCAGTCAAATCACAGAGACACAAAATAAAATGGTGGCTGCCAAGGGCTTGGGGGAGAGGAAATTGGGAGTTACTTAATGAGTACAGAGTTTCAGTTTTGCAGATGAAAAAATTTCTGTAGGTTGGTTGCACAGCAATATGTACCTCACGCTCTTGAACTGTTCATTTAAAACTGGTCAAGGTAGTTAATTTTATGTTATGTTCATAAAACTAAAAAAGACTATTTTATAATATTTATAATTTAAATATTTTAATATTAAAACGTTTCTGTAATCAAAAAGAATGTTTTTAATTCTTCCATCAGAAATGTGTAATGTTGTGAGGTGTTTTTTACAGCTATGATAACCAGTATTATCAGATACAGAAGAAAATAAAATTTGTTTAGATTCTGAATTGCCTTATGATTGTATTTTTTTAATTGAATATAGCTGATTTATAAAATTATATTAATTTCAGGTATACAACATAGTGATTCAATATTTTTATAGTTTATACTCCATTTAAAGTAATTATAAACTATTGGCTATATTCCCTGTACTGTAATATATTTCCTTGTAATAACTGTAGGTCTATTGAAAATCTTCAAAAATGATGAAGCAACTACATTCATCATTAATATACTGTTAATGGTAACTTTTAGTGAAAAAATTTCATGTTATTGATAAATATAATAAAATAATTGTAAAATAACTATATCTCACCTTTTAAATTCACACTTTTGTTATACAGTGTGCATAATAAAATGGCACATTTTTATCTTAATATATGTGAATACGTATAATACATAGATCACATTATAAATAAATATGCACCTGTGGAAGTTCTACTCTTAAAATATTTTTATAGAGGCAAATATGAAAAATTTTTGGATTCCATTATCTAGAACACAAAATAATTCCAAACTGGAGTTTGTCACTCAGGCACTCACATCTTGCATATAAAAATTCAAAAAGCGATTGTTTTGAGATACCTAAAATGGATGTGAAACTTGGCTGTACACATAGAACTTCTTGGTGAGTGAGCTATTTTAGCTGACACTCAACTGTCATAACATGAAGCTCTGACTCATTTCTGTTAAATTTCTTTTACTTTTCAAGTATATACAGATTACACAGGTCACGTTAATAGTTTCAGATTAAAATTATAACTAGCAATTTCAGCTCACCCCAAATCTTACCCAATAATTAGGCTAAATTTTTTAAGCATTCATTCCTCCACTTTCTGAGAAGATTCTTTTATGCCTTCTCCTGATGTTTCCTCTTATTATCATGCTCAGGAAAACTTTCTCTTTCCCTGAGAAAATACAACCAATCAAGAGAGAATTTATATAAGCCCCCATCATCACCACATGTACCAGCGAGCTATACCTGGGCCTAATTATTCTACCCTTCCTTCTAACACTATGAAAAAATATATATATCCTAGAAAGGCCAACTCCTTCTCCCTTGCACTACATCCCTAATATCAGCCCTGGAATTCTATTCTAGCAATTCTCCCTTCTCTTTGATGCATGAGTATTTTTCCCTTGTCTAATGAATCAGTCCCATCAACACACACACATATCCTACAAACGAACAAAATTTCCCTCTCTGTGTTCACGTTCTTCTCTATCTAACATCATACTATAGTGTGTTTATACACACTATCTCCTACCCTGCTCTTTTATTGTTTTTTGAACACACTGCAATTAGACTTTCTCCCCTAGAACTCTAGTAAAATAGCTCTGGTCCAAATCATCAACAACCTCCCCCTTGCTAAATGAGCAGTTTTCAGTTCTTATCTTCACTCAGCCAGGAGGATTGGATCATTCCTTCCTTGAAAGATTTTCTTCGTTTAGCTTCAAGGAAAACATATTCTCCTAAGTTTTTCTCCTTACTATCCTTTGCTAACTCCTCTGTTTTTTTCCGTGACCCCAATTTTCACTCAGTCCTTTGGTGATTTCATCTAGTCTTATTATATTACATTCAATTTATACAATGATAATTTCCAAATTTGTATCTTCAGCCCAGGCCAAGATACTAAAATTCAGGTTTCTATATCCAATTGTTTACTCAACATCTTCACTTTTATACCTCATAGCTCAAACTTTCATTTCCAGAATCAAATACTAATTCTCTGCAGTCTTATTTTTCTCAACAAGTATCTTCACCATCCTTAGAGGCACTCTTGGATTCTCTTTTTCTCTCTCTCACCACATCCAATCTGCTAGAAAAGCCTTTTGGTACTACCATGAAAATATATGCAGAGTCTGTCCATTTCTTGTTTTCAAGTGCAAAGATCAACACCTATAATGATCGAGTTATATTCCAAGGTAGCTTTTATCTGTTGCCTGGTATTTTGCAGTTGGCTCAAAACTGATTTACCACTACTGCCTTTTATCTGCCCTCTACAGTCAATTCACCACACAGCAGCCAGCAGTTTCTTCTAAAATGTTATAATATGCTAGTTACCTATTTGGAATCGCCTGGTATGTTGCTATTTCATACAGATTAAAACACCAGACTCCCTAGAATGTACTTCCAGCCCTTACCTTCTCGCCGCCACAGCCCCTCCTCCCCCATGTATCTGACATCATCTCCCACAGATCACTTACTTTCTTCTTGTCAGTGGCATTTTTGCTGGGTTTTGTCTGAAATCTTCCCCCAGACTCTTTGGCTTCTTCTTTCACCTCCTTCAGATCTGTTCTCAAATGTCACTTTATAAATAGTGCCTTCCCTTACCACTGTCCCTAAACTAGTAACCTCACAGGCATCCCTCCCTTTGTCCCCCCTCTCTCCTTCTATTCTTTTTCTTCTTAGCGTTGATTGCTACTTGACCCTTGTCTCTATTTTCTGTTTTTCCTGTCTCTCCAAAATTATGTTTTATCAGGGTAGGTATTTTTTCTGTGTCCACTGCTATATCCTTGGTGCCCAGCACGGTTCTTTGTGCATAGTAGTTACCCAGTAAACATTCGTCACATAAATTGAGAAAAATATTGAAACTGATGATATAAATGTTCTACTTTTTGATGTACTAAAATACATTATTTTTTCTTTAGTAGTGCCTTCTCAAATAAGAAAGTGTACATTATCACCTGCCTTGTTCAGTATAAACAAGTTGGATCAATAGGGAGTGGTAAGGGTTTAATTTGTCAAATTCTCTATTTTAAAATTTAAAATTTTAAATGACCAGCTAGGCTGATCATTGGGGAAGCAAATAACCAGACAGCTAGGCACTGTTTTGTTGTTGTTGTTGTTGTTGTTATTAAGCATCATTTTCAAGCATAAAGAAGAACTTTTATAATTGTAGTAACAATATTCATAAATTTGAAGTGACAATGCTCAAAAATGTATGTGTATTTTAATTTCAAGCTGCTTTTATTTCATACTATACATAACGAAAACCTGTTTCTAGTCAAATGATGTCAGAAGCCTATAGATGTTGAAAAGGGAACAGAAAATACAAAATCCTCTTTGCAGACCCTTTTGCTATTAGCTGAAGGTATTAGATGTCCATAGCTACAGCATTAAAAAACATCCTGGACCTACCATACTTACTGCTATGGTAGGTAATGGTACTACCATAGCAGTAACTGAATTTTCACAAACCAAGATATCTGACTTCCAAGTAACAGAAGTATGAATAGCAGATGGTTGTGAGGGAGAAAATTTTGGATAATTAGTGAGAGGAAACTTTTATATGACTTTCTAATTAAAGTTTTTGTCTGGATTGAATTGCAAAGTCATACCATGATTTTATGTAACTTGCTTTATTAGCATAATACACAGATGACATTTACAAAGATTATATATACAGTGATGAGAATAAGTGCTTCTAAATCACACTTATAACTGAATAGTGAGACTTTGTAGCCATGAAGTCACTGGAGTTCAAATTTCCAGAATGTTAGGGTCCTTATACTAAAATAAATAATCCCTTCTACTTGGAATGCAGGCAATGCAGTGTCATCTCCTGACTCTGCCACTACCTAAATGACTTACTTTAGCCACGTTACTTAACCTGCCAAGTTTTGGTTTTGTCATCTAAAAACGTGGACAATAATATCTGCTTCAGTGAGTTGTTCGCATATTTAAATAAGACAGTGTGGCTAAAGTTCTTAGCATACTGACAAGCATATACTCAGTACACAATAAAATCTTGCTCTTTTCAGCATCAATTAGGCAACAAATGTTTAGTTGAGAAAATAGATGCCCCCTATCTAGATATATTCTCTTCACTTTTTAATTACTTTTTTATTCTGTTTATTTACCAAAAATGTATTACAAGCATAGGTGAATATGATTTAAGCATTTATTTAATAAAGTTTTATTTAATACATTTTCCTACATCTCCATCTATCCCATGATCATTTTTTGTCCGTAGCTTTGCTTTCATGATGCTCTGTCCCTTGCCCTTCAGAATTCCTGACTACCCAGATCCTGGTTATGTTGGAAGGTGTAGACTGAATCTCAATTTGCCCAATTATCCTTTTCTGATGGTTGAGCTTCTCTTCTCTCCCAGCTCTTAGATATTTATTCTCAGTCCTAAAATGGTCAGCACTTAGTTGTTTTCTTTCTGAGAAACTGAGACGAAGCGAGAGAGTAGCACAGACATATATGTACTACCAACTGTAAAATAGTCAGTGGGAAGTTGTTGTATAACAAAGGGAGTCCAACTCGAGGATGGAAGATGCCTTAGAGGACTGGGGCGGGGAGGGTGGGGGGGACTCGAGGTGGGGGAGTCAAGGAAGGGAGGGAATACGGGGATATATGTATAAAAACAGATGATTGAACCTGGTGTACCCCCCCCCAAAAAAATAATAAAATTAATTAATTAATTAATTAATTAAAAAAAGAAAATTATAGTGGGAAATGTACAAGATTTATGGTTGGAATGTGTGGATTCAGTCTTATCACTTATTCATATAAGACAGTCAAGACAAGGATGGATTCTTTTCTACAAAATAGTGAAAATATTACCTCTCTAAATATGTTTATGAGTACCTGTCAACTGAAAAACACTAGTAAAAACAAACTGTATTATTACTACAACTATACTGGTGGTGTTTTGTGTAAACTTGAGTGATAACATTTCATATTTCTGAATTCTTGTCACATTTTTGCCAGTCAGTACACAAGTAAATCTCTAGCTTTGTAAAAACATTAAAAATACAGAAATAAATTTTTTTCTAATTTTCTTATGCAGAGAAAAGTATTATTGTTATTTTGATGCATATTATCTCCCTATACATACATATGTACATGAATGCTCATGTATACTTTTAAAATCAAAAATAATATATCTAATGAACTGCATTTTAAATAATGTTCAACTACTATTCCCCTGGACTCCTTGGTAGTCTGTCAGTGGGAGATCTTCATGGCCATCCCCTCGACTCCTCCAGCCCCGCAAACCCTACAAGTCTCAGTCATGTGTGAGTGCATCTCCATTCATGTTGGCCAGGCTGGTGTCCCAATTGGCACTGCCTTCTGGGAGCTCTACTGCCTGGAACATGGCATCCAGCCCAACGGCCAGATGCCAAGTGACAAGACTATTGGGGGAGCAGATGACTCTTTCAGCACCTTCTTCAGTAAGACAGGTGCTGACAGGCATGTGCCCAGGGCAATGTTTGTAGACCTGGAACCCACAGTCATTGATGAAGTTCACACTGGCACCTACCACTGGCTCTTCCACCCTGAGCAGCTCATCACAGGCAAGGAAGATGCTGCCAAGAACTATGCCCATGGTCGCTACACCATTGGCAATGAGATCATTGACCTTGTCTTGGACAGAATTCAGACACTGGCTGACCAGTATAGAGGTCTTCAGGGCTTCCTGGTTTTCCACAGCTTTGATGGGGGAACTGGTTCTGGGTCTGTGTTCCTGCTGCTGGAATGTCTCTCAGTTGATTACGGTAAGAACCCCAAGCTGGAGTTCTCCATTTACCCAGCCCCCCAGGTATCCATAGCTGTAGTCAAGCTCTACAACTCCATCCTCACCACCCACACCACCCTGGAGAACTCTGATTTCATGGTAGACAATGAGGCCATCGATGACATGTGTCATAGAAAGCTTGATATTAAGTACCCAACCTACACTAATCTTAATCGCCTCATGAGTCAAATAGTGCCCTCCATCACTGCTTCCCTGAGATCTAATGGAGCCCTGACTGTTGATCTGACAGAATTCCAGGCCAGCCTGATGCCCAATCCCTGCATCTACTTCCCTCTGGCCACATATGCCTGTCATCTCTTCTGAGAAAGCCTACCATGAACAGCTTACTGTAGCAGAGAACACCAATGATTGCTTTGAGTCAGCCAACCAGAGGGTGAAATGCAACCCTCACCATGGTAAATACATGACTTGCTGCCTGCTGTACCATGGCAACATTGTTCCCAAAGATGTTAACGCTGCCATTGCTACCATCAAAACCAAGGGTACCATCCAGTTTGTGGACTGGTGCCCAGCTGGCTTCAAAGTTGGCATTAATTACCAGCCTACCACCATGGTACCTGGTGGAGATCTGCCAAAGTACAGCAAGTCGTGTGCATGCTAACCAACAGCACAGCCATCACTGAGGCCTGGGCTGGCCTGGACCACAAGTTAGAACTGATGTATGCGAAGCGTGCCTTTGTTCACTGGTACGTGGGTGAGGGCATGAAGGAAGGAGAGTTTTCTAAGGCCTGCAAGGCTGCCTTTGAAAAGGATTATGAGGAAGTTGGAGAGGACAGTGCTGAGGGAGAGGATGAGGGTGAAGGGTATTAACCAGTCTGCTGCAATTTTACACTCTTGTCTTGGGACTGTCTTATTTGTGTTCTGGGGAGCTGCCCATTGTGGCCCATCTTGTCAATAAAAGTGATGTTTCTATTTTCAATGTCAAAATAAATAAATATATAAATAAATAAATCATTAACATTCAACACATAAGAGACCAGGTTGGAGACTAAGAACAAAGCAATAGATATTCATTGCTGATGAGGGGATGTGTGGTAAAACTCCCACAAACAGTGCAGAGCTGCTACATGCTCTGATGTACCACCTCCATATATTCATAAGAGCTCATTATTAATGAGTCTTGAAATGCTGTGTAGGCAAATGAAGTTTTCAGATTGACTGCATGAAATTAGTTAGGGTGGGCACATGCCAGCAGCATTTCACAAATAATATGTTGAGTCATACAGCTTTATAACCTAAGTTTCTTTAGAAGACATAGATTTGACAAACAGTTGAAAATGAACCCATTGGTTCAAAATTCAAAAGGAGAGATACTTTATCCTTTCTTATCTCTAAGGTAAACAGAACTGAGTGATATTTGTATCCTCTCTATGGAGAAGAAAGTCTGCATCTAATTGGGGATCAACCAATGCAGGACCATCTAGATGATTAACTCTTACAAATATAAACAGCTCATCTTCAGGAACATAGGCCAGTAACCTAGTGGGCACTCAAAATTGCCACCACTTGATAACAGAGCTTTAACTTTCTCTGATTATGCTCAATCAGAATCTCTTTAGAATTCAAGATACTAAAGTAGGGTATTGGATTCTGGTTCTGAAATCTCTACTAGTGTCTTAATTCCTTTCTAAAGGATATTTATCAAAGTGTAAATTCAGGTTTTCTCAGTAGAGAAAAGTTAAGTTGAAATCTAGAGAAACTATAGCTAAGAGACAGGGCAGTGGATACTGGTTATAGGAATGTAAGAGAAGAGGCAGTTTGCCATGAGATAGCCTTGGCAATGCATCAATTTCCTATTATTCTAAGGAGCAAGAAAACAAATAAAGGCTTTAGATCCTTAGACATACAAGGATAGAAAAACTGGATTTATGATGGGCATAAATGTTCAAGTATATATATATATATTTTTTTCTTTTTACAAATTTTTTACTATATATATTTTGAAATCAGTGTCTGACTGATTCCAGCACTCAATTTAGTTTTGTATAAAAAAAATACAGTTTTGTAGACTCCACATAGAAAAAAGTGCATGATCTCACTTATTTTTGTGTCTGGCTTATTTCACTTAGCCTAATGTCCTCTAGGTTTATTCATGTTGTTGCAAAAGGCAAAATCCTTGAAAACATAGAATAAGAGAGTAAAACTGGGGAGGGGAGTTGAGGAAAATGGGGAGATGTTGGTCAAAGGGTATAAGGTTGCAGTGATATAGAATGAAGAAGTCTAGAGATCTAATGTACTGTATGTTAACTGTAGTTAATACTATATTGAAAACCAGAAATTTGCTGAGAGAGTAGATTTCTTGTGCTCTCATAAGACACATAAAATGGTAACCATGTGAGGATCTGATATGCTAATTAGCTTGACTAGTAATCATTTCACTATAAATACATATTCAAATTATGTTATGTATCTTAAATATATCCAATCTTTATTAAAAATAAAAATACTTTTGTATTTTTTGTTTTAAGTAAATTAGTGCAGTAATAAATTAATGGGTAATCATTTCAACAAATGATCTTTAAATCTTGCAATGGTAAGAACAGCTCTCTGATTCCTGGATATTGTTTTAAAATATACAAAATTATAAGAGATGGAAAGAGAAATTGACTGAGATTCCCTATATATATATAATTACTATGAAACTGCAGAGCAAGCACAATACCATTCTCAAGATTGCTAATTTCTTCCACTATTAAACTTTTCCAGGGCTAAAAACTGAATAATTATAGCCCTCGCCAAGTTTCTTTCACTTTCTTAAGTAAAACAATTTTACTTTAAACAAGTTCTCAGAGATGAGAAAACTACATTATGTTGGAAAGTGCACTGGGTATGAAGTTACAACAAGGGTTTTATTTTTCTTTGTTTTTTAATCTCGGTTCTACCACCTGATGGTCATAATATAATACTCTGGAAAAATAACATCATTGTCCTATACAGTAAAATGAAGGGAGATGATAAGAGAGGTACATATTTTATTTATTCCTCATTCCAGCCACATACCTTGGTACTATGAGCGGTAGTACAGTGCAGTAATTAACAGTCCAGACAGCCCTATATCACCAATAAATGCCAATCAATGATGGAGTCCTAAAGAGTCAGGACTGCCTAAAGAGTCAGGACTGCCTGACAGAATAGAGCATGTCTGTCCCAATCTACCCTTCTGTGGTCTAATAAAAGAGAACTAATTAAACAGCATTGGAGAAAGAAGAACAATATCCATCCTTTACAGCTGCTAATATTTCTGCCTATGAGCAATACTGTGGAAATGTGACTGCTGTTTTCCCCAAAACTGTGTGTGTAGAATTCAGAATTTGTCTCTGCATTTGTTTGGTGCATGATACTGGAATGCTGTCTATGAAAAATGAATATTGCCAGTAAGAAGTATGTTTCTCTCACATCAGCTCAATTTAGCCTTATCAGAAAAAGTCCGATAAAGGGTACTATTCAATAATGAGCAACATATGTAGCTTATAGTCACACAAATATAAGCTGCTTCTGGGTGATTTACAGGAATAGTAGAGAAGTCAATGTTTTAAAACAGATATAGCAGTATGAAAATAAGAAAAATATGCTTCCTCCTGAAAAATAATTTAGAGTTTTTTGAAGGATGTCATACAGAAAAATTTTACGTGTATACATATATATATATAATATTATATACATATTAAAATAATTCATTGTTGTCTGGTCACTTTTTCTCTTTTAAATAAATATCTTTGTTCTTAAAAGAAAAGTTAATAGGAGATTCACCGTCTATTTTTCCAGCAAAATTTTTACATAGACGTGTGAGTAGCTGGTTAACAAACATAAAACATTACTCTCAAGCAGCACCAAATGCTTCTGGTTGTGTTATAATCAGCTTGGATGGACTTTTGCACAAGCTCCAATAATTATCTATATGTCAGCTAATTCCAACATTTCTTATCTCTGTCACATTTCACTACCTTGAGATGTTAAATCAGTTTAACAATCTATTCTATTTGAAATAATACGTATTATTCCTCTAAATTATGGTCCCACTCTGTCCTCTCTACCAAATTTATACTTTTTGGATCTGTTAGCTGGTTTCACTATAAATCAACTACAATGAAAATTCTTTCTGTCCATTCCTTCCTTTTCTTATACAAACCATAGTCTCTGTGAAATCAGGGCCCTCCCCTGTGCTCCCTTCAACTTCATGCAGATGACCTTCCAGGGATCACACACTGATGGCAGGGATGAGGCTATCAAGAACAGGAATGCAGACGATGCTCTTATGATTATTACTATTCCAAACTATTCATCCTTCATTCTTGAATAAAACTGTTGAATTCAGATCATCTGATTATACTACTGTCTTTCATTCTTTGCCATTGCTCTTATTCACTCAAGATTGTGTCGCTGGCCTTATGGATGTCTTTAAGTCCCACCATTATCCTAGGAGATAACTATCTTTGTTAAATGATATTTAATCCACATGTTTTCTAATGATTTCTTCCCCTCAACATCAATGGCTCTAAGTGTCATGCCACATACATCCTCATATATCTCTTGGCAACAACCTAAAACTTTGTCATAATCCAGAAATAGCCAATTAACATTTATATTACAAAATTCCATTATCTCATCTCATACTTCTCTAGTTCTCAGTCTCTCCTTTTCAACATATCTACATTTTAACCTCAGAGACATCCTTTTTTTCACCAACCTGTTTCCTACCAATCTATTAGCTATATTCCAGCTTTCTTTTCTTCCTCATTCAGCATTCCAAGGCATGTCAATTGATGTTGTAATTGTTTTTGTTGCTGATTTTCTTATCTGCAAGTATCTCTGAAACTTTGTCACCTAGCTCATTTAGTCAGAAAAAGTCAAAATGATACAAAATTTTAGCATACCAATCCTATTTAATACCAGTTTAACACTTGTTTAACATGTGTTTCCAAGAATACAGAGCTTTTAAGTAAACATTTTTTTAGAGAAGCTTAAGGTTTACAATAAAATTGAGAGAAAGGTACACAGATTTCTCATATACTCCCTGTCCTCACACACACACGCTGCCTCCCCCATCATCATTTTTTACCAGAATGGTACTTTTTTTTTTAAACCAAAGATGAACGTACATTGATGTCATAACACTCTGAAGTCCAGTTTACGTTATGATTCACTCTTGGTGTTGCACATTTTAGGGGTTTGAACAGAAGTATAATGACATATATCCATCATTATCAAACAGTATTTTCACTTCCCTAAAAAGCCTCTGTGGTCCACCTATTCAACTCTCCCCTTTACCTGCTCCTGTCCCCCGCAGTCACTGGTCTTTTTTTGTCTCCCTAGTTTTGCCTTTTCTAGGATATCATATAGTTCAAATCATACAGTACGGAGTCTTTTCAGATTGGCTTCTTTCACTTAGCAATATGCATTATGTTTCTCCCATATCTTTTTATGTCTTAACAGTTCATTCTTTTTAGTGTTAAGTAATATTCCATTGTGTGGATTTTCTACAGTTTATTTACGCATTCACCTACTGAAGGACATCTTAGTTGTTTCCAGGTTTCAACAATCATTAATAAAGCTGCTGTCAACATATGTGTGTAGGCTTTTGTGTGGATGTATGTTAACTTCTTGGGATAAATAACAAGAAGAGGCATTGCTGTATCATATTGTAAGAGTACATTTTGTAAGAAATTGCCAGACTGTCTTCCAAAGTGGTAGTATCATTTTGCATTCCCACCAGCATGTACAGACACTAGAATTAAGCATATTTAAAAAATAGATATATCTACCTAATTGATTTTTACTTGCTACTACACATAATATCTGTTCAAAGAAAATATTTTAGTTAAATGTATTTATGGCATTTTATAAGCACTTTTCTTCAGATTCAAGTATTTCCTCTCAATTTCATTGACTTAGATAAGTGGAAGAAAATCAACTTCCTATAACCATAATAACTTTCAAAGATCTCTCCCATTTTTGAATGTTTATATTGTTTTTGCTTCCTTTATGGTAGTGCCAGATTTATTTTAAGTAGCAGTGAATATGATTCTTAGGATATACATAAATAAAATTGTATTGGTGCTACACAGTCTGCTTCTTGGTGAGAACTGGCATTTGTATACATGTTAAGTTTTCATAGTGCAATACTAATACAGAAGTATGTAAAATAATTTTGTACTTCAAATTTCAGTTATATGTAAGACCAGGAGCCTGATGTCTATTCTGGTATACTGTACATGATATAAGGGTGATTGTGGGTATGTTTTGAGAGACTTGATTGGAAGGGTCCCAGCTCAGTCACTATTCAAAGCAAAACAATGACATCACTCATAACCTGTTTCCCCCATGTGGTAGAGGAAGAGCAGACTCTCTGCTTTAACTAATGCAAGAGAAATTAATTAGGTTCAAGTAGAAAAATACATTGTTTGATACTCATCTACACTCTTCAGTGTACATTCTTTAGAACTATATAGGTGTCAGATTTACAATTTACTATCTTTCTAAAATTTTATTGCCTTTTACAATATGGTTATTAAATTTTGCACTAATATTAAGCATCCTTACATTTATTAAGAAAATTGTGGGTCTAATATTTTAAAATAATAGCAACTACCATTTATAGCGTATTTACTAAGTACCAAGCCCTGTGCTAAATGCTTTATGTATCAATGTCATTTAAACATCAAACAACCCTATGAGCTAGACATTTAATTTTACAGAAGAAACTGAGTTTCAAAAAGGTTAAAATGACAGCTATTCTATGTCAGAGACAGGATACAACATCACTTCTATTTGACACCTAAGTCTGTTTGGTGCAGCTTAGTAAAAAATCAGTGAAAGGCATTATGAAGTGGTTAATAACTGAGTTTCTAGAGTGGGGGACAACTGAATTTGAGTCTTCCTCTAGTACTAGATGTGTGACATTGGGCAAGTCTCTGTGTGTGTGCGTGTGTATTCGTGCGTTTTCATCGACGAATGGGAGTGAAAATGGAACCCACTTCACGGAGCTGTCTTTAGGTTTAGATGACATTTATTTATTGTGCAAAACAATTGGAATAGTACCTGTCACACAATACTTACACAATGAGTGTTTCTTATTATTTAATCTTCTTAAACTTCCTCATTTTTAAAGTACAGATAAGAATAGAACTTACCTCAGAAGGATGTTGCAAGGATTAAATGAGATCAATTAAAAATGTACTGGGCATATAAGTGCTCAATAAATGGTAGTTATTTTCATCATTGTTCCAAAGATTAATTGATTTTATCTATTTTGTTTATTTATTTAGCAGAACTGCTTGCTAAATTTTCTAGATAAATTTAGGCAAGAAGAAATCCTGACACTTTGGATTCATCTTATTCCTGCTTTTCCTGCTGCCAGTAGGAAACAGAGAAGTCCATCCAAGTCTTCTGAAATATTTGTCCAGTCTAGTTATGTTAAGAGCCTATCACTAAATGCAAACATTATATAATATTTATTTTAATTCCTCTTGGTTTTTGATATTTGTCACCTCTTAAATTGCACTAAGAAATGCCCTGAAACTGGTGAATTGCCTAGCATTTTGTTAGGGCTCATTTATATCTTAGTAGTATAAGGAGAAAATATTTTTTGTGTTCTTTTCTAAGCCCAAAAGACACCACCAACAAAAAAGTCAACACTTGAGAACAAGGACTTTCATATGACACTCAAAGTCTAAGTGAGCAACCTTAAAATAGGCATTTAGAACAATTCCTTAGTCAAATGTACTGAAAATAGATCTGGAATGGATGACAGTGTGATAGCAAGAGACAAAGACCAAAATGCATAAGATATAAATAGGGAAATACGTAGTCTGTTTTGGGAGTTGATGTATTTTAACATAAAGTTGGAATTAAATTAGAAAAAGTCTGGAATTCTAAAGAGTATACATTCTTCCATCAGCAACTGAAGTTTGTAATGGTATGATCATGAAGTATACAAGGATAAAACTGACAGAGATTAGAAAATGGGGGTAGGCAAAGTGTAGAAGTAAGTTATTATCAGGGAAATGCAAATCAAAACCACATGAGCCATCACCTTATAGCTATCAGAATGGTCATTATCAAAAAGACAAAAAATAGCACGTGTTGGTGAGGATGTGAAGAAAAGAGAACACTCGTATACTGTTGGTGGGAATGTAAATCGGTGCAGCCACTATGGAAAAGAGTATGAAGTTTCCTCAGGAAAATTAAAAAATAGAACTACCATAGAATCCAGCAATTCCCCTTCTGGGTATTCATTTGAAGAAAATAAAAACTGCATGCCTAGAAAAGATATCTGCACCCCTATGGTAATTGCAGCATTATTTACAATAGCCAAGGCATTTGCAAACAACCGAAATGTTCATTAATGGATGGATGAATGGAAAAAGAAAAGGTTTTATATATACACACACACATACACACACACAGACATACATACATATACAATGGAATATTATTCAGTCATTAAAGAGAATGTGATTTTGCCATTTGCAACAACATGGATAGACTTTAAGGGCATTATGCTAAGTGAAAAAAAACAGACAAAGACAGATACCACACAATCTCATTTACACGTGGAATCTTAAAAAAAAAAGAACAAAGCAGAAACAGACCTATAGATACAGAGAACAAACTGGTATATGCCAGAGGGAAGAGGAGATTGTGCAAAACAGGTGAAGTGGATTAAGAGGTACAATGTCCAGTTATAAAATAACGAAATCATAGGTAATAGTCAATAATATTGTAATTACTCTGTATGGCAACAGCTGATCACTAGATATTGTGGAGACCATTTCAAAATATATATAAATATGGAATCACTATGATGTAAACCTGAAACTAATGTGATATTGTATGCCAATTTTATTTTAATTAAAAATAAATAAAATTACACTCCCACAAAAAAGTAATCTTATTAAAATTTAACAGAAATTTCAAAGACAGGTTAATTACATTGTCTTAAGTAATACAAAGAAAAAGATTAAATTTTTCTTTAGTTTCCAAATACCATCAAACAACTTTACTTTTGTTGACTGAAAAAATATGCACAACCTAAAAGTGGAGAACTGTGTTTTTATTTGGTGGACAAAACTGAGGACTTAAGCCCAGGATGCAACCTCTCAGATAGCTCTGAGGGACTGTTCCAAAGAGGTAAGGGAGGAGCCAAGATATATAGATGTTTGTTGCAGCAAAGACCAGGTAGCCCGGACTTCAAAAGATTACTGTTAAAGAAAACCAGACATCTAAAGTTAATGAATGTAGTACTTTTCTATGTATGAGAAGAGGCAAGAGTCTGGGCTCGCTGAAATCATTCCTCTGATAGCACTTTAGCTATCTATGGCCAGTATCCTGTTCTTTCCATCCTGAGTCCCCTCAGGGTGTACTGTTGGAGGTGGCTGCAGTGGCTTGATGGTTGCAACACCCTCTGTTTACTGTATGGCAGGCAACATTTTTCTTTTACACTTGTTTCATTTGAAAAATGAAAGGCAACCATGCCTCCCCCTTGCTTAGAGGTGTGTGTGTGTGTATGTGTGTAACACATGTGCATACACACGTATAAACATATGCTTCTCTAATGTTTGCTATGGTTCTACCCTCGATGTATTAATTTATTCAACAATACATTTTTTTTTTTCACTGAGTATCTGCATTTCTAGGCATTGTTCTAGCCATTTGGCAGACATTAGTAAGTACAACAGAAAAAGATACTTTCCTGCACTCTAGCAGGGGAAGGCAAAAATAACTGATATCATAAAACTAAAAACCATAATAATATTGCTAGGTGATTAATAATCTGCCATTTTCTAGAATTACACATGGTCTCAATACCACACGGGTGCTCCCTCTCTATGTTTGATTTCTTATCTTTGAAAAAGGTATACACACCTATTTGAATGGCCAACATCTAGGAAAGGACAATATCTCATTCTCTTGGATAGCTGGAAGATGCAGATTTTTGCTATTTCAAGCCTTCTTTAAATTTCCAATTTTGTATAAATTAAAATAAAACTGTGGTCATAATTCTGTATTCAGCAAGCATGGGGACATGTTTCAGGCATGTGAAAATGTGTAAAGACATAAGAAAACATGCAGTTCAGGCCATGTGCATGCCTGCAACCCTGAAGGCTAAATCCATATAGATACTCAAGTGCTCCCTGTGAACGCTACACACACTTTTTTAGTGGAATTTGTTTATTTATATATCTTGTTTCTACTTATGCCTGTGAATGCCTCATGGACAGAAACCTTGTGATTCACCATCAATCAGGCTAACAGCCACAGCAACGTCAGAGAGTGTCTCTGAGATATGACATGAGATTAACTTTATGAGAATAAGCCCATAATTTTTAATTTTAATGCAGATTAGTATTTTCTCTGTCTTTTCTGTATCAGTTTCTTCCATTCAGAAATAAAAACCAGGGTTAAATCATTGTTTTAAAATTTTACCTCATCTTGTTATGTGTTTTTTCCCCTCTTCTATTTCTAAGGTCTTCCTTCCATTCTTCTCAAGTCATTTTCCCCAGTTAACTGGCTCACAGAGAATCCCTCAATCCCTTCCATTGAATTCTCTAGTATCAAGCTTGCCTTTGCAACATTTATAATTGAAATTTGTTTGTTTAATTTTTACTGGAGTATAGTTGCTTTACAATGTTTTGTTAGTTTCTGCTGTACAGCAAAGTGAATCAGATATATGTATACATATATCCTCTTTATTGGAATTTCCTTCCCATTTAAGATCACTACAGAGCATTGAGTAGAGTTCCCTGTGCTATACTATAAGTTCTCATTAGTTATCTGTTTTATACATAGTAATGTATATATGTCAATCCCAATCTCCCAATCCATCCCATCCCCACTTCTCCCCTTGGTGTCCATATGTTTGTTCTCTACGTCTCTATCTCTTATTCGGCTTTGCAAATAGGTTCACCTGTATCATTTTTTTAGATTCCACATATACGTGTTAATATATGATACTTGTTTTTCTCTTTCTGACCTACTTCACTCTGTATGACAGTCTCTAGGTCCATCTATGTCTCTGCAAATGGCACAATTTTGTTCTTTTTTATGGCTGAGTAATGTTCCATTGTATAGATGTACCACATCTCCTTTATCTATTCCTCTGTTGATGGACATTTAAGTTGCTTCCATGTCCTGGCTACTGTAAATAGTGCTGCAATGAATATTAGGGTGCATGTAAATATTGGAATTATGGTTTTCTCTGGGTATATGCCCAGTACTGGGATTGCTGAGTCATATGTAGTTCTATTTTTAGTTTTTTAAGGAACCTCCATACTCTTCTCCATAGTGGCTGTATCAATTTACATTCCCACCAAGAGCGTAAGAGGGTTCCCTTTTCTCCACATGCTCTCCAGCATTTATTGTTTGTAGATTTTTTGATGATGGCCATACTGCCCAGTGGGAGGTAATACCTCATTGTAGTTTTGATTTGCATTTCTCTAATAACTAGTGATGTTGAGCATATTTTCATGTGCCTCTTGGCCATTTGTGTGTCTTCTTTGGAGAAATGTCTAGGTCTTCTGCCCATTTTTTGATTGAGTTTTTTGTTTTTTTGATATTGAGCTGTATGGGCTGTTTGATATTTTGGGGATTAATCCCTTGTCAGTTGCTTCACTTGCAAATATTTTCTCCTATTCTGAGGGCTGTCCTTTTGTCTTGTTTATGGTTTCCTTTGCTGTGCAAAAGCTTTTAAGTTTAATTGGGTCCCATTTGTTTATTTTTGTTTTTATTTCCATTACTCTGGGAAATGGGTCAAGAAATTTCTTGCTGTGATTTATGTCAAAGAGTGTTCTTCCAGTGTTTTCCTCTAGCAGTTTTATAGTGTTTGGCCTTACATTTAGGTCTTTAGTCCACTTGGAGTTTATTTTTGTGTATGGTGTTAGGGAGTGTTCTAATTTCATTCTTTTACATGAAGCTGTCCAGTTTTCCCAGCACCACCTCTTCAAGAGATGTCTTTTCTCCATTGTATATTCTTGCCTCCTTTGTCATAGATTAGGTGACCATAGATGTGTGGGTTTATCTCTGGGCTTTCTATCCTGTTCCATTGACCTCTATTTCTGTTTTTGTGCCAGTACCATACTGTCTTGATAACTGTAGCTTTGTAGTATAGTCTGAAATCAGGGTGTGTGATTCCTCCAGCTCCATTTTTCTTTCTCAAAATTGCTTTGACTATTCAGGGTATTTTGTGTTTCCATATAAATTGCAAAATTTTTTGTTCTAATACTGTGAAAAATGCCATTGGTAATTTGATAGGGGTTGCATTGAATCTGTAGATTGCTTTGGGTGGTGTGGTCATTTTCACAATATTGATTCTTCCAGTCCAAGAACATAGTATGTCCCTCCATCTGTTTGTGTCATCTTCCATTTCTTTCATCAGTATCTTATAGTTTTCTCAGTGCCTCCTTAGGTAGGTTTATTCTTAGGTATTGCCTCAGGTGGCAAGTCTGCTTCAGGATAAGGAAAGGAATACTTTATTTTTCCTTAGGAAGTGAGATGACCAAGTGCTATGATCTAAAGCCTGTTGTAGCAAAGAAAATCTTGGCATGCTTGGTCCTGATGGTTCCCCTAGGAATGCTGTTATTAAGGATATGTGACCAGTCCCCACACCAAGCCCCCACTCTTGTTAACCACCTATATTCCACTGATTGCTAGGGTTAGTGCCAGTTTGTATCCTTATTTTACTAAGGTTTGATGATTTTTGTTTAGGATAATAGAATTATAGTTTGCAATTTAAGACCAACATTTTCATCTTATAAAGATAATTAGTTTTAGGAAGTCCTTGCTGCCATTTTTCTTTTCCTTCCTCTTTTCAAACAATATCTACATGCTTCTTATGCTGGACTTTTATAATTGAATTTTGCAATTGAGTAAATGAAACAGGAGTCATTTCAGAAGCTATCTAATCATGCACTTGGAATAATCTAGGCATCTCTTTGAAATGTTTCTGTGCATATGGACAAAACTGACTAATAGGGTTTCTGATGTTATTTGGGGCAATTGTCAAAGCCCCAGACTTTAGCTCAATAAGCTAAGACTCTAGGAAAGATCTGAAGGGTAGAGATTAGTACCAGTCTTGGCTTTTGGTGGAAAGTCCAAGCTGATAACCAAAGTTACACATACAAATTGTATGCCAAGATAGATTTCTTCCACATTAGTTGGGTAGTCTATAACAGGTGTCACAACAGGGTGGCCAAATATCCCAAAAGGCATTAGCGAGTCCACTTAAAGTGATTAATTTCAAATTATGAAAGGCTATCACATAATAATAGTGTAATAATAGTGTGGCTTTAGGCAAGCAACTGTTTCTCTGATCCTTGAGTTTTCATATCTATAAAATAGGGAGAATAAAAATGCTAGCATAATTTATAAGCACCTTTTATGTGAGGGGGACTTATAAATGTTTGAATCCAGAGGAAATTTTGTCTAAGATCTCAAAGTCTAATGGTGAGAGCAGACAAAACTAACAGTAAGTATTTAACAGTACAATAGTAATGCTTTGCTTTTCTGTAGTGCTTCGCTGTTTAAAAAAACAAATTTACAGTTTCTCAAATCCTTATGCAGTATATAGGATGTAGTTTATTGTTTTGAAGTTGAGGATTTAAAAAATCTGAAGTTAAATAAATCTATTAGGGATTGTTAATTTGTAAGAGAAATAAAGTAGAACCTAAAATAGCTTCAGTTAAAAGATATTTTATTGGCATTTGTAGTAACAGCCTGAGATTAGGGAGGCTTTCAGGAATGATTGGATTCAAGACTAAGAAGAAAATCGTTTTACCTCATTTCTCAGAAATATCAATACACCTTATATTTTGTTTCATTTCCAGGCATGGAGCTGTATCCCCAACTGGCTCTAAACATACATCCTGTGGTAGGAGGAAGATGGCTGTTGCCTCTCCAAACAGAAAGCTATCATAAAGGTAAATTCAATTTTTCAATAATGTCTGCAAAATTCCTGAGTGTAATTCTGATTTTAAAGGCTTGCATTGCATGCCCAATCCTCTAGCTGGGTATAGAGGAATGTGGTCTGCTGTCAGTCAAAGGCTCAATGCACAGAATAGAGTACAGAGTGGCAGAACCCTCTCAATTTGATAACCTGAGCTAACTATCCTCACTTTGCAGATAAGCGGATAACCAAATAAAAATTAAGACTAATGCTCAAAGAGGAAAGGATGCTGAGGATGCCAACTGAAACATCTGTCTCTGAAGATGAACAGTTAAAAGTATATGAGGCAGGCAGCAACAGAATTCAAGCACTCTGCATACATAGAAAAGAATGATTTTTCAAATTAGAGACTAGAAAAAATATATATGTGCAAGTATGAAGTGACTAGAAAATTGAAAGAAAAAAATGGTTGCAATGATTTGAGTAACTAGTTGCTTAAGTCATAGTAAATGAGCCCTGAAAAACTTCATGAATGGTATTCCACTTAAAGAATTACACAGGCCTCCTTTAGACTGTCTATTTGATATGTAAAATTCTAACTGGAGGTATGACCAAGTGAATTCCATAGATCATATTTCAGGGACAGACATATCCAGGGAAACTATTTTTCTATTCAAAATGTCTTTTTGGCTGCCTCATTTCACCAGACTACATGCATTAACAGGTTTAAACACTATTAAGCAGTGATAGAGATATTCACTCATCTTTGAAACACGAGCATAACTAGTGATATTTCCCACTGAAAGCTATCCCTCTGTAACTCTGAACTTACAGCCCATAAACATAGGACTGGCTCCTCAGTAGTCACTTTTGCCTTTCAGATCAGAAGGAAAATAACCTCATGTATTTATAGCCAACTCTATTAGGTATTCAATGATTATTTGTTGATTCATGCATTGATTTTTTTCATACAGGATGTTATTTGAAGAAATTTACTCCTGGGAAAAGATCTAATTGGATTGATTATATAAGCAGCATGGCCTTCATAAACAGCTGACTTGTGCTATCTGTTGGTATTTGTAAATGTAGATTAGAGAGGAAGGAGAGAGGGAGGGGAGAGAAAAGGACTGTTAATACAGTTCTTAAGCTTGTTTATTGATAGTCTGTAGCCTTGCCCAAAGTTGAGATTGGTATACAAGTTTATTTACTTATTTTTAACAATATGTGATGTGAAGAATAAAAAAAAAAAAGCTGGAGCTAATTTGGTTACTTACAGAAATAAATCATATTGACAGCAGCCAATCCAAACTACTGCATAAAAATTGGCTAAGCATAGAGCTTGAAATATTAAGGTGACTGTGTTGAAGCCAACATCGTGGCCATATAACTCTGGAAAAGTCTTGCTATGTTGGAAATAGATAACAATGATAAGTGACTTAGCGTGGTCCTGACAATTTACTAATATAATAGGAAGATTTGTTAAAATTGACCTAAAGAACTTTATGGGGTTATTTTGCAAACATGACCATAAATCCTGGTGGTTCTATTAACCTCATTTGGAATTGTCTGTTTATTAAAATGTGGAAACATGGAAGCATTTATGAATATAGGCCAAATCATTTGAATGTATATTCTGTCATCACTTCTTTTGGTCCTAGGATATGTTAGAATATTTTTCATGCTTCTACATAGTCATTTGCGTATAAAGAGATTATTTTAATTTGATAGGATAAAATGCTTAAATGTTCTAATCAATAAAGACTGCTAGCAATGTGACTATCCAGGACACAAGCTCTAGGCAAAAAGGAGCTTTGGAATGTAAAACTACAGAATGGGTTAAGAGGACAAATTCTACAGTATTTTCTTCTCTACTTAATTCTAGGATGAGTCTTTGGTGCTATGAGTAAGATTAACAACAAACTACTGAGTATTGGGAAAGCTGGACAGCCTTATGTGAATCAATGGAGTTAGAACACATCCTCATACCATACACAAAAAATAAACTCAAAGTGGCTTCAAGTCTTAAACATATGACATGACACCATAAAACTCTTAGAAGGAAACATAGGCAAAACATTCTCTGACATAAATAGTACCTATATTTTCTTAGGTCAGTCTCCCAAGGCAATAGAAATGAAAGCTAAAATAAATAAATGGGACCTAGTCAAACTTACAAGTTTTGTACAGCAAAGGAAACCATAAACAAGAAAGACTACCTACAGACTGGGAGAAGATATTTGCAAATGCTGCAACTGAACAACTGATGAGGGCTTAACTTCCAAAATAGACAAACAGCTCATACAATTCAATAACAAAACAGAAAACAAAAACAGAAACAAAAAACAATTGAAAAATGGTCAGAAGACCTAAATAGACATTTCTCTAAAGAAGATATACAGGTGGCCAAGAGGCACCTGAAAAGATACTCAATATCACTAATTGTTGGAAAAATGCAAATCAAAACTACAGTGAGGTACCACCTCACATCAGTTAGAACGGCTATCATTAAAAATAATATCATTAAAAATGGCTATCTACAAATACATGCTGGAGAAGATGTGGAGAAAAGGGAATCCTCCTACACTGTTGACGGTGTCAACTATAAATTGGAATTTGCCATCTGCCTGTACAAGAATTCAATCACTTTGTGCTGCTGTAGCTCCTGACCTTCCAAATCTCCTGAAGGGAATTCAGGGTGGATACCAGGAATGAGGCACTCTGTACTTTGGAGGATGGGAAGTACAGATCTTCAGATAGATGTTTTCAGGACCTGATTTTATGAGTCCAACCCTTGCATCTCCTCATATTTGGAAAAGCATTAAATCCCTACATGGTGATGTCTGCTCCTTGTGACTAGCAGAAACCCACTATAAAAAAATGTGTTTGATTGCATGTACTCCTCCTTTACCAAGAATACATATATACTAATCTTCTCCCCTGCCTCTTTGGAACAGTTTCTCAGAGCTATCTGGGATGCTGTCTCCTGGGCTGCAGTCCTAATTTTGCCCAAAATAAACTCAACTTGCAACTCTCACATTGTGTAATTTTTTTAAGTTGACAATGGGAATGTAAATTGGTACAGCCACTATAGAAAACAGTATGGAGTTTCCTTAAAAAACTGAAAATCGAGTTGCCATGTGATCCTGCAATTGCACTCCTGGGCATATATCTGGAGAAAACTCTAATTTGAAAAGATACATGCAATCCAATGAGCATTGCAGCACTAGTTACAATAGCCAAGACATGGAAACAACCTAAATGTCCATCGACAGATGAATGGATAAAGAAGATGTGGTGCATATAACACAATGAAATACTACTCAGCCATAAAAAAAAAGAGATAATGCCATTTGCAGCAACATGGAGGACTTAGAGATTATCATAATAAGTGAAGTAAATCAGAAAGTGAAAGACACATACCATATGATATCACCTATATATGGAAGCTAAAATATGACACAAATGAACTTACCTACAAAACAGAAACAGACTCACAAGAACAACTGTGGTTGCCAAGAATGGATTGGGAGTTTGAGATCAGCAGATACAAGCTATTATATAAGAATGGATAAAAAATAAGGTCCTACTGTATAGCACAGGGAACTATGTTCAACATGCTGTGATAAACCATAATGGAAAAGAGTATGAAAGAATGTATATATGTATAACTACATCACTTTACAGTAGAAATTAACACAGCATTGTAAATCAACTATACTTCAATAAAATAAATTTAAGAACAAACAAATTACTGAGGGTTCAACCATACTGTATTTTTATTTATAGGAAAACAAAAGAAATTTTTAAAATAAGGAAAAGGTAAATTGGATGAAAGTTTAAGGTTGAAAGTGACGCAGTGAAATGGAAAGGGGAGGGAAGAATTAGGAAAATAGGACTGGGGAGATGGAAAAGTAGGAGATTAAAAAAATATCTTATATCCTTGTTTTTCTAAAAGGGAGTCAGACCCAAAGGTTGCTGAGATACCACCAATTGTTCTATCAGGTGTTTCTCAAAGGGTCTACTTCATTTATTTCCTAATCGATTGATAGATCACTGTCTTCAAACTCAACCCATTTATTAAACATACAATCAATTTCTTCATGAGATAGAAAAGGAAATGAATAAGAACATGACTCCTGGAGCCATAACAACTGAACTTGAGTTTTGGCTCTGGCTACATAATTGCTATTAGCTTGGACAAGATACATAACTCCTCTATGCCTCAGTTTCCTCATCTATGAAATGGAACTATTAATATGATCTCCCTATGGGCTTGTCATGTTTAAATATATGTTATGGTATTCAATATATCTAAAATGGTACAGAGCACATATTGTTTGCTGTTAATGTCATCAACCTAATGCATTATTACTAGAAGGGCTTTTTTTTTAATGTTTTAATTAAATTTTTGAATAGTTTTATATTTACAGAGAATTTGAGAAAATAGTATAGAGAATTTCCCCCATTCCACACCCAGTTTCCACTACTACTGTCTTACAAATATATGGTAAATTATAATTAATAAACCAATATTAACATGTTGTTATAAAAGAAAGTCTAAACTTCATTCAGATTTCCTTAGTTTTGAACTAATGTCTTTGTAATCTTCCAGGATCCCACCCCAGATGCCACATTACATTTAGTTTTCATTTTCCTTATGCTCCTCCTGGCTGAGAAAGTTTCTCAGACTTTCCTTGTTTTTGATAACCTTCACAGTTTTGAAGACTACTGGTAAGGTCTTTTGTAGTATATCTGTCAATTGGGATTTGTCTGAAATTTTTCTCATGATTAGACAGAATTATGGTATTCAAGAGGAAGACCACAGAGATTAACTGCTATTGTCATCACATCACACCAAGGGTACATGCTATTAATATGACATCACTATTGTTGTTGACATTGAATGTTGAGGTTTACTACACCTGGCTTGAAGTAGTGTCGGTCAGGTTTCTCCACTGCAAACTTACTCTCCGTCTATCCTGCACATTTTGGAAACACATCACTGTGCACAGCCCACACTTAGGATGTAGGGAGTTGCATTTCACAGCCTCAAGGCTGGAATATTTACATAAATTACTTGGAATTTTTCTGCATAGGAGATTTGTTTATCCTCACTTATTATTTATTTGATTAAACAAGCATTTATTTTTACCAAAATAGAATCATGGATCTACTTTATTTTGATGTTCAGAGTATTTCACCTTTGGCCAATACTAGTTTTTTTAGTTTGGCTTTTTCCTTTGACAAACCACCATCATTGTGTGTAAGAGGGTGTATGTGTGTGTTAAGCACATCCTTATTTTATGGAACTGCAAGATGCTCTAAGTTCATCTTGTATATTTCCTACCCCAGACTTAGAATCAGCCATCTCTTTAAGGAGCCCTGGTTTCTTTTAGTAGAGAATGGTATTAGGAATATAGAGATCTGAGTTCCACTTGTGCTTACTGATTCTAGGCTTTCTCAGCTGACAGAGCAGAAAAAACTATTTGTATACTAATTCCTGTATGTACAAATAAGCATTTTCTAAATGTAACTATCTTTATCTATATTAAGTTACACAAGAGTTTATACTGATGTACCCAAACTTTAATCTATTACCACAAGGATCATTCCATCTTCCTCCCCTTGCTTATTTGCTACCTCCCACTCCAAAACTGAGAAATCTGGCCCCCATCATCCATTTAATTAATTATTCAACTCATACACATACACACACACACACACACACACACACACATATACGATATTATACATGTATGGTATCAGAATGTTGATGCTTACTACCATGGGAAACAATTTTATCAACTAGAATACAGAACGCATGTACTTTTTTTTTTTTTTTTTAACACTAAATCTTATGCACTCTACTCATTTCCTATGATACTCCGGTCAGTAACCTCCTCCCCCACCCCCACTTCATGGAGGTTATTGTATGTACTTTAAATACAATTAGAGAGTTTTGTCATATTCTTCATTGCATCATGAATTCTCCAACATTGTAAATTTTTTCAACTTTAAAAAATTTTTATATACTGTTTCACTCTTTGTGCTATTCTACAGATTTTAACAAATTCCTTATGTCATGTGTCCACAATTACAGTATCATAGAGAATAATTTCACTACCCCCAAATTCCCTTTTGGTTCAGTTATTTATCCTTCCACCTAAACTCTTGGTAAACACTGGGCTTTTTAATGTTGCTATAATTTTGCCATTTCCAGAATGCCATAAAATTGGAACATGCAGTATGTGGCCTCTTCTGTGATTGATTTCTTTCACAGATCTTTGCACACTTCTTTCACATTTAAGATTCATCTAGTGTTTCATAGATTGATACCTAATTTATTTTAATCACTAAATAATTACTATTGTAAGGTTGTACCACAGTTTATTCATTCACCTACCGAAGAACATCTTGGTTGCCTTCAGTTTTGGATGATTATAACTAAAACTGCTATAAACATGTAAGTTTTTATGCTAAGATTAAATTACTCTTCTTTCTCTAGTTTCCTAAGGCAGAAGCATAGGCTATTAATTTTAGATCTTTCTTCTTTTTCAGTACATGTCTTTAATGCTGTATATTAGATTTCCCTCTAAGTATCGCTTTTGGTGCTTTTTACAGAATTGGTGCATCTTACAAATCTCATATACTTTGATTTCACTTTTATTTAGTTCAAAATACTTTCTAACTTCTTGTGAGACTTCTTTGTCACGTGTGTTATTTATAAAAATGTTGTTCAATCTCCAAATACTGGAGATTTTCCAGCTTTCAGTTTTTGATTTGTAGTTTAATTCTACTGTGGTCTGAGAACCTACATTGTATAATTCCTAAACTTTAAATTAAGGTATGTTTTATTGACCAGAATGTATTCTATCTTTGCCAATGTTCAATGGGTGCTTCAAAAGAATGTTTAATCTGTTTCAAAAGGAGTATTCAGTAAATGCCAATTAATTAGATCGCGTAGATTGATGTCACTCTCGAAGTCAAATACATCCTTACTGATTTTCTGCTGGCTTAATCTATCAATTAATTAAAGTGGTATATTTAACAACTTTAATAATGGTTTATTTCAAGAACAAGACAAGGATGCCCTCTCTTGTCACTTTTATTAAACATATTATTGGAATTCCTAGCCAGAGAAATTAGGTAAGAATAAGAAACAAAAATCATCTAAATTGGAAAGAAGTAAAACATCACTATTAGCAGATGACATATTATGTATAAACAACCCTAAAGACTTCACAAAAATAACTGTAAGAATAAACAAATTCATGTTTGTTATAAGATATAAAGTCAATATACAAGAATCTGTCGCATTTCTCTACACTAACAACAAAGTATCAGAGAGATTAAGACAACAATTCCACTTATAATTGCATCAAAAAGAGTACCTAGGAATAAATTTAACTAAGGAGGTGAAAGACCTGTACATTGAAAGTTACAAGAAATTGATGAAAGAAACAGAAGACAAAAATAAATGGAAAAATATTCCATACCCATGGATTTGAAGAATTAATATTGTTAATATTTATACTACCCAAAGACATCTACAGATTCAATGCAATCCATATCAAAATTCCAATAGCATTTTTTCACAGAAATAGAATTTACGTGGAACCACAACAGATCCCATATAGCCAAAGCAATCTTGAGAAAGAACAAAGTTGAAAGCATCATGCTTTATGATAATAAACTCTATTACAAAGCTATAGTAATTAAAACACTATGATATTAGCATAAAAACAGACACATAGATCAACGGAACAGATAGATGGAAAATAAACTCCTGCACATATGGCCAAGTAATATATGGCAAACAAACCAAGAGTATATAATGGCGAAAGGACAGTATCTTCAATAAATGATGTTGGAAAAACTGGACAGCCACAGGCAAGAGAATGAAACTGGACAACTAGCTTACCCCATATGCAAAAGTTACCTCAAGTGAATTAAAGATTTTAATGGAAGACCTGAAACCCTAAAACTCCTAGAAGAAAACATAGATGGTAAGTTCCATGACAGTGGTTTGGCAATGATTTTTTGGATCTGATTCCAAAAGGAAAGGCAACAAAAGCAAAAATAAGTGGGAGTCAACAGACTAAAAACTTCTGCACAGCAAAGAAGATCATCAACAAAATGAAAAGGCAACCTACTGAATGGGAGAAAATATTTGCAAGTTATTTATCTGATAAGAGGTTAATATCCAAACTATATAAGGAACTTGCAACTGAACAGCAAAGAAACAATCCAAATTAAAATTGACAGGGAAAGGGGGCATGGCATGTATTGGGAAATTGGGATTGATATATATGCACTACTATGTATCAAATATGAGTAGGTAACTAATGAGAACCTACTGTATAGCACAAGGAACTCTACTCAGTGCTCCACGGTGGACCAAATGGGAAGGAAATCTAAAAAAGAGGGTCTATACATATATTTATCACTGATTCACCTTTTTTTTTTTACAGCAGAAACTAACACAACATTGTAAAGCAAATATACTCCAATAAAAATTAATAAAAAAAATGTGCAGAAGCTTTGAATTGACTTTTTTCAAAGAAATCATACAAATGGTCAACAGGTACATGAAAAGATACTCAACATCACTAATCATCTGGAAAATGCAAAGTGAAACCATAATGAGGTATTACTGCACACTTGCTAGAATGGCTATTTCCAAAAAGAAATAATGTGTTGATGAGGATGTGGAGAAAATGAAAACCTCCTGCATAATGGTATAGGCACTATGGAAAACAATATGGAGTTTCCTCAAAAAAATAAAAACAGAATTACCATTTGATTCAGCAATTCTACTTCTGGGTATTCATCTGAAGAAAATGAAAACACTAATTAGAAAATGATATCTGAAAGATATTTCAGCCTTATTTACAATAGCCAAGATATGGAAACAAGTGTCCATTGATGGATGAATGGATAAAGAAAATTCCATTCCACACAACAGAATATTATTCAGCTATAAAGGAGAATGAAATCTTGCCATTTGTGATAAAATTGTTGGACTTGAGGATGTTATGATAATTGAAATAAGTCAGACAGAAAGACAAATACCACATGATCTCACATATGGAATAGTAAAAATAAATAAATAAATAAACTCAAAGAACAGATTAGTGGTTGCAAGGGACAAGGGGTGGGGAGGTTGGCAAAATGGATGAAGGGGGTAAAAAGGTACAAACTTTCAGTTATAAAATAAATAAGTCATAGGGATGCAATGCACAATGTGGTGATTGTAGTTAATATTGCATTGCTTATTGGAAATTTGCTAACAGAGTACGTCTTAAAAGTCCTCAACAGAAGAAAAAATATGTAACTTTGTATGGTGATGGATGATAACTAGATTTATTGTGGTAATCATTTCACAGTATATACAAATATGAAATCATTATGTTGTACACCTAAAACTAATATATATTTATATCTCAATAAAAAGATACAAAATAAAATGTTTGATATAGTTGGATTAATATCTACCATATCTATAACTATTTTCTGTTTCTTTTGTATGTTCATTGCTTTTCTTCCCCTTCATCTGCCATCTCTAAGCATTCAATATTGTTGCATTTTATCTCTTTTCTTAACACATCAGCCATACTTACTTAAAAAAATTTTTAACTGTTGTCCTAGAATTGGCCATATGGATTTTTAACTAATCTAAGTCTACTTTCAAGTAAGTAGCTATGCCACTTCATGTATAGTGTAGGTATTTTATAATAATTTTCCCAGTTTTCTCCTTCTGTCTCTTTTGATGTTGCTGTTATTCACTTAACTTATCTACATGCTACAACCATCCAATACAAGGTTATATTAATTTGATTATATTAGTTTTCAGATTAAGAATGAAAGAATTTCAAATTATATTTACTTCACATACTTCTTTTTTGATTTTCTTTCCTCATGTAGACCTGAGTTTCTGACCCAGATCATTTTCTATTAGCTCTCTTAACATAGTAATCATAGCTATTTATAATTCCCTGTTGGAATTCCAACATCTATGTCATACTTGGGTCTTGTTATGATGAGTACTCTGTCTCTTCAGAATGTGTTTTTTCTTGCCTTTTGTCATGCCTTGTATCTTTTTGTTGAATTAAAACATGATGTATCAGGAAACAGAAACTGTATTATATATGCCTTTAGTGTGAGGATTTTTGTTACTCTGGCTTGCAGAAGTGTTGTGTTTAATACCTGCTATAGTTGTATATGGGCCAGAGAATAAAAATTCCCCTCCTATCTTGTTTTTATCTCCACCATTGTCTTTGGGCTTCTCTAGTAATTCCTTTTCAGGGTGAGTCTGCATCTAGCAGTTTTCTTAGCTAAAATTCACTGCCGTTACACTGGAATTCTGTTGATGTGTTGGTTATATGAAGAGGAAGTGAAGTGTTGTATAATGTTATAACTCAATCTCAGTCTTTTAGTGGGTTGATATCCTTGGGCATGATGTTCACATTTATCTCAATTTTTTATCCCCAATCACATGAGATACAAAGGCTAGAGGGATGGAGTTGAGAAGTGATCCCCTCCCAGATGGGACAACACTATTTTGTCTTTCCCCTCTGTAGATTAGAACTTTATTATGGATAAAGCTTTGGTGTATTTCACCATGGTTACTTTTCCCTACCCATGACTTAGAGTCCAGGGGGTAACTTTCTTGGTTCCTCACAGTGAGAGACTGGTGGGGCTCCTGCAGGTAAAACCCAGAGAAATGGGAGTCCCCACTTACACTACAGTATCCAGGAGTTTCTCATTCTGTCTAGCTCTAGTTCACACTCAGTCTTTGACACTCAAAGTTACCTATTTTTATCTCCTATGTCTCCAGCCACTTCAGCTCCAGGTGAATAGATCTTGGCTGTGAATTTTAGAATCAGTTGTCTCTCCATATGTTCAGGCTGTCAATATGCTGTGACCTTAGTTCTCTGATGAGTCTAAGAAAGGTTATCAAAATCTAGTTTAAGAGTTTTTAGGGAAAAAAAAAAACTAGAAGAACTGGCATGATGGCTTCCAAGCTCTTTACCGAGGAACTAAAATCACAAAAAGAACATCTTTTTTGAATACAAGAGAACAGATTAAAAGTGTTCATCATATTTATTAAAAAAAAGAAATATTACAATTACACATATGTGAAATTAATGGATCAAAACTAATTAAACCTTTCTTAAAAATCTGAGAAACACTGATGTAGAGCACTGGTCTGGTTTTATTTTTCTGTAAAGGTGAGCATTTATATGCTTGATGCACCCATTTTTTGAATTAAATTGTATTAAACCATAGGATTAAATATATTTTGGGTTTCATATAATCCTAGTGTACTGGCTATAATGCCACAGTTTCTCGGAATCAGAATTCTGCAACTCTCCCTAGAGAAATACTCCTGTAGACATTAATTCACTTTTGACAGTGTTGACCAGAAAAATGCATTAATTTTTAAGGACTGTGGGAAAAAATTGGACAAGGTAAAGAAAAACACTATAGGAAAAACCCCAGTACCTCTACTCTTACTGGAGTTCTTCACCTTCTCAAGTTAGTTTTCTATTATTTCATCATTCTGTTCTCACTGGGGAATAATAACCTTATTCACACTAGTTAATTTCTACATACTCTAAGGTTAACTTTTCTACTTAAAAAATTAATATTTTAAAAATATTATTTAAAATGTGTCATTTAAAAATGTGTCTGATTTAAACACATGAGGAGTTGCATAGGAAGACATTGTATAGATCAATCAAGAATCAATCACCTTATCTTGAGTCATCCAGCACTGAGCCTCTATCCTGTTTGGGGTACTAATCTCTTTTAAAAGACCTTATTTCAAAATTCTTCCCTGATGTGGATTCCAAGGCTCTTCTTACTCCCAGAAACAGGAATTCTCTCTCTGATATTCAGGCTAAAATCAACCACACATGCTGAAAAATTTTGCAAAGTCTTCAAATCCAAGCAAAACAGGTCCTGTGATTCTCATCTTCTCATTTGACCTACTATTGCTGCTTTTGCTACTTCTGCTTTTGATACTAGCTTAATGGTTTGAATGCATGATATACATGAATATATTCATCTTTCAAAACAATCTACGTAAGCCTTTTCAGTGGTGAAGTAATTGCTCATAAAAGTAAAGTAACTTAGACACAGATAAAAAATAATTGCCCAAATAATGCAGATTTAGCAAAAAGAAGAACTAAAAATTAAACCAAAACTATCTAATTCCAAGATATGTGATGCTAACCACTGTCCTCATGGCTACAATTGTTTTCGGAAGAAATTATCTGGTTTTTCCTTTTTGACTGAACATTTCAAAAAAAATAAAATGGCAAAAATATCCAATATTGAGGGGGTGGGGGGTGAAGGGGAAACTGAGACGAAGGGAGAGAGTAGCACAGACATATATATGCTACCAACTGTAAAATAGATATTCAGTGGGAAGTTATTGTATAACAAAGGGAGTCCAACTCGAGGATGGAAGATGCCTTAGAGGACTGGGGCGGGGAGGGTGGGGGGGACTCGAGGCAGAGGGAGTCAAGGAAGGGAGGGAATACCAGGATATGTGTATAAAAACAGATGATTGAACTTGGTGTACCCCCCCCAAAAAAAAAATCCAATATTTAGGACAGTTGGTCCCTTACAACAACATACTCAAAACTGTAAATGCAAAAGTATATTCAAAAGTCTTGTTTACTTTAGAATTTGTAAAATAAACAATGTAATTCAAGGAATATTAAAGAACATGAAATCTTTTCTTAAGTGAACCCACACTAAATACTTTTAAATTATTTAACATTTCTAAATATTTGTATCTTTACCACTATCTGAAATTGGGTAGTAATTTTACAGTAAAAAATATAAAGTTAATCAAAAATATCTAAGAATAACCACTAAAGTGCAACTCTGAAAATGCAGATCCTGAACAATTGTGTGATGCTAGATGTTTTTGTCACTGTGAAAAGAAATTACCCACCATAAATCTCTATTTCCTTTTCACAAACTAAAGAGGGTTAATTAAATTATGATTAAGCCACTTCCAGTTCTAAAATTGTACATCTGGTTTCATTAACACATTAACTCTTTCAGAGACAGTAAATCTTCCATTTTATTTTCATTGTATATTTCTTATGTTTTCATATAAGAAAGACAACTGGTCAAATTGCTTCTGGATATCAAGCAACTCATTGTTAACAATGTGAATATTTATATGTTTTATTTTTCCAGTTTTACATATCTGAAAAATAAAGCTCATTTATACTAAGAAAAATTCAATTTTTTTCTTACTGAATTTTACATTTTACATTTAAATCTTTGTATAGAAAGTCTTGATTCTTCTGTTCAATAAATAAATTTGCAAGTGCCAACGACTTTCTCAAAGACACAACTGATTTCACAGATGATCATAAAAAGGCTAGTGGAAGCTGATAAGGGGAAAAGGGACAACCTGATAGAACACTTTCATTGGATGTGCTCATATGGGACAATGCAGTAGATGATGAAATGTAGTAAAAGTAGAGCTGTGCAGGAAGAAAATGTAGTGGAAGAGATGACTACCTTTGCATTCAACAAGTAGAGCTACTGTATCTGAATTCAGAATTTCCCAAATATGTTCCTATTTTTTTCTGAACTTTTGAAACTGTAATTTTAACTATCTGAGTGTATACAACATGATTTTCTTGATCACTATATCAATAGTTAACTTTGTGTTGTAACAACTGAATTCAATATGTGGTGCTTAAGACCATAATCATTTATTTAGGTCTGCAGTAGGTGAATCCGCAGTATGAACTGAGTTTATTTGTATAAGTTTTTCACTGCTTTGGCAAGAGTCACACAAAAATCTGTCAGGGTGGCTGGCAGCCAGTTGGTCTAGAGGTGTCTCTCCTTGGTTGTTTTATTTCTGCTCTATGTGATCTCTCAATCTCCTGTAGGTTAGCCCAGATTTATGCAAATAGTGGTGAGGTTCACCACAACAGCAAGAGTGGAAATGGCAAAGCCTCTTGAGGTCTAGGCTTACACTTATTACAACAGTTTGCTTGAATTCTACAGTTCAAAGGAAGTCACCAGGACTGCCCAGATCCAAGGGACATAGAAATAAACCCATTACTGATTAAAAGAACTAGAAACAGTGTAGTGATTTTTCCCCACTTTCTACACTGCTAATAAATTCACTTATTAGCAAATTCATATATGTTGAACAAGTTTTAGATTAAACATTCAGGGACTTACAATATAGTCTAGTATGAGGCTACTTAGTAAATCTCCAAATTGTAATCCTATTCAAAAATTTCTTCAGGCAGACATATTTCTAATACAGCTAAATGTGTGGGAAAAATATGTCTGCCTAAAGAAATTTTTGAACAGGGACTACTCATTGGTATTGGATGAAAAAAATATATTAATTCCATAGATAATTGGGTAGGGACCTGTGTCCCCATTAGAGGACTCAGAGGAAGAGGGACATTGCACAAGATGACACCTGCCTTGGGGAGTACGTGGGTCAAGCCACAGACAAGGCATACTGGGGTCCTACCCAGAGGAGACTAGTCTCTTTGGCTGGATGGAGAATTGCTGGGACAGACAGAAAGGCTGAAGAAGCCTGGACTCCACTTGTGAGGAACACATATGAACTGGCTAACCCCCAGAGCAGAGCAGAGAAAGGTCTGCCCTAGAAGCTGCCAAGTTTCCCATGACCCCCACACCATGACCCCCACAGTGCAAATACTCTGGCCATGCTCAGATCATGCCACAGTGTGGCATTGGATCTGGGGCATCCATGATCAAGGGAAAGACTCAACCATGGGTTACATCTGAGCAGAGCTTCAGATGTCTACACAAGCAGTGAATCGAACCCCTGTAGGTACATGAGCCACACTTGCTTCAGCACTCCCCTCCTCTGGGGCAAATGTTCCAGTGCAGAGAGAGGCAAAAACATAGAGGAACAGAACCAGCCTGAGCCTGAACCTCTGAGCTTCTGCCTCAGCAATTTGGGATTGAACCCTGCCCCTGAGAGTCTGGTGATGGTCACTGAGCAGAAAGGAAGTCCTGCCTCACACCAGGTGCCAGCTTTAGTCCCTCCATCTTCAGCCCCACCTTCTACCAAGGTGATTGCCACCAGCACACTCTGAGGGAAGACTTGTCTGGCATCCACATCAAGTCGAGCTCTCCCACCAAAACCACTGGGCACATATAGTCTGCATAGGAATGCTCCGCCATAAGAAAACATGTTTAAAACAGGTAACTGTTTCACTTAAATTCATAGAGGGAGAAAAAGTGAAGTCAAATGAAAAGTCAGAGAAACTATTCTTGATTGAAAAAGCAAGGGAAAACCCCTAAAACAGAAATACATAATTCAGTAGATTAAAAAATCCAAAACGTTGGTAATAAAAGTGTTAATTGAATTAGGAAAAATAATTGATCTAGACACTGAGCATTTTAACAAGGAGCTGGAAAATAAAAAAAAGACAATCAAAAATAAATAATTCAATAGCTAAAATAAAAAACTTTAGAAAGAATGAATAGACACTAAGTGATATAGAAGAACACACAAGTGATCTGGAATAGAGAGTAATGGAAATTACCCAATCAGAACAGCAAAAAGAAAGAAAGGTTTTGCCTCTTGTATGAAACTATCCTGTAACTCTATTGAAACTGACAGTTGTTTTAATCCATATAACATACAATATTATACATAATAAACATTGATTTATAAAGTTAATGTACTTTTTTTTGTACTGGAAAACTTTGCTAAAATCCAGTAAAATATAAAGCTTCTTGAAGGCAGAAATTTATTTCTGTTATGTTTATTAATGTATCCTCAGTGCCTAGAACAATGTCTGCCACATAGTAGGAGCTCAATAAATACTTTTTAGAGAGGGAAGGAAGAAAAGATACGGTAATGCTTTTTTGAATGTTGGAATGGATGAAAGTCAAAACATCTTGATACACAAACATGTCAAAACATGTTAACATCTGTTTAGGTATATAAAGAATATCATTTATCTTTGGCTAATAAATATGGAGTTACTGAAATTAATTATCAGAAAGATAATTTGAATAATGTTAAGAATGGAGACTCATCTCATGGACAATTTCATATGTTCAATGCTATTTTATAAGATGTTGTTAGATATTGAAGGATGGGTATTGTTAATTGCATTCTATAGGGGCTGGAAAGATTCACATATAAGATGAGATACCTAGGCAAAGTGACATAGTTATTCCCTAGTAGAGTCAATAGAAAAAAAATCAAGGATTTTTGCTCATATCACTCACACCTAGAATAAGGATGTGCTACATCCTCCCACATTTCTTTCCATATATTGGGGTTGGAGTTAAAATTATAGCTGAAGGGGAAGTTGAAATTTGGTGCTACATCTGTGAATGAATGGTTGTGAAAATTAAATGCTATCCTATTGTTCTGTAAGTTAACAAGTTGAGTAGAATTTTATCAGTTCACATGTATGCATTTTTTACATTAGAATCTTCTATAATTAAATATTACATACACAAACCCACATATTTATATATATTCCCTTTCTCTTGTATTCATAATACAAACTACCCTTGCTAGTTAGATAAAGATGACATTCTTTATCAACCCTGAAGGATTATTAGCCCTACCTTGCACTTGCTTAGTTTAGTCTCAAGAAATTCTTTCCATACTTAGCATAACAATTACAAAGCTGGGCCTTACTTGGTCTAATATACAAGAAAGTGTGACATTATAAAAGTCAGAAAGTTATTCCCTAGTGTTGTTTCCTCTCCATAGGCTTAGACATTCCCATGATTGCCTTCTAGTTTTCAAAAAAGAGAAGAAAACCAATGAATATAGAATTATAACATCTCAAAGGAACAAAGAAATTAAAATTGAAGATTGATGTACATTATTCATCTTAGGTTACAGATAAATAGAAAACATGACAAGGAATTATCGAATAATTATGACAAATACAATTCAACCAATAGCAATTATAAAGGGTGAAGCTATCAAAATTCTTATGCTTTTAATTTTTCCTGTGTGTTTTTATTCCATTTTCTACCTTGTAATGACAACATATCTTTGAACAAGTTCTCAAAGTAAAACATTTGAAACAATGCTTAGCATGTAATAGCCATGGTATGTGAACCTCCTTTTTAAGAATTAAATAATTCATTGAGATGTTAACATCACTTCTACCCTTGAGTTCATCATCTATCTGTTTTGCTCTCTGCCAGCCAACAGCCAACTTCTTCTAAAAAGGGCAAAATAAAAGTAAGTATTTGAGACTTTGTGGATCATATAGTCTCTGTCACACTATTTAACTCTGCCACTGTAGCACAAAAGCAACCAAAGACAGTATCAAAACTAATGGTCGTGGCTGTGCTCCACTTTGTTTTCAATATAGGTATCAGGCTGGATTAGACCACAGGAGTTTGCTGACACGTGATCCATTCCATTTGAAACATATATCAGAATTATTTCTTCAAAAGTTTCTAACTTATGAATAGAAAACAGAACACTCAATTCTGTCACTCTCTTGGTTGTTTATTTGATGTAGAGCGTTATGAATTATTCTGGCATGAAATAAGTGTATTGACAATAGGAGCACCTTAAATACATATAGCAAATGTTAACAACTCTGAAGAAAAAAAAAAAAAACAGTGATACAATAATAGTAGGGGACTTCAGTACCCTACTTTCAATAAATAGATAGATCATACAGATACAAAAAAATAAGGAAACATTGAACTTAAACTACATATTAGACCAGAAGAACTTAACATATTTGTAGAACATACCATCCAACAGCAGAAGGATACACATACTTCTGAAGTGCACATGGTACATTCGGCTGGAGAGATCATATGATAGGCCACAAAACAAGTCTTAAGAAGACTGAACTAATATCAAGAATCTTTTCTGACTATATGGTATGAAACTAGAAATCAAGTACAAGAAGAAAACTGTAAAATCCACAAATATGTAGAGATTAAAGAACATGTTACTGACAACTGATGGGTCAGAAAGAAATCAAAGAAAAAAATTGAAAGGATATCTTGAGATAAATTGAAACACAACATACCAAAACTTATGGTGCAGCAAAAGAAGTTTCAAGAGAGAATTTCATAGCAATAAATGCCTATATTAAAAACATGAAAGACCTCAAATAAACAAAGTAACTTTATATGATAAGGAACCAGAAAACAACAACAACTAATCCTGAAGTTAATGAAAGGAAATACAAAGATCAGAGTGGAAATAAATGAAATAGAGACTAAGAAGATAATAGAAAAGCTCAGTGAAACTAAAAGCTGGCTTTTTGAAAAGAAATAAAATAGACAAATCTTTAACTGGACTCAAAAAGAACAAAAAGAGGACTCAAAATAAAGTAAAAGAGCAGACATTACACAGATACCACAGAAATACAAAGGATCATAAACATTACTATGAATAATTATATGCCAACAAATTAGACAACCTAGAAGACATAGATAAATCCTGGAAACATACAACCTGCCTACATAGACTGAATCAGGAAATGAAAACTCTGAATACACCCACCACTAGTAAGAAGCTTAAATCAGCAATCAAATGCCTTCCAACATGCAACAGTCCAGGACCAGGTGGCATCACTGGCATATAATACAGTAAGTCCCCTACATACAAACCATCAAGTTGTGAACTTTCAAAGAGGTGAATGTGGAGCTTACTGATGAAAATATGATGGAATTGGAGGCCCAGAGAAAGGATGTAGAGAGACAAGAGGAAGAAGAAATAACTGAAGAACCAAAGAGATTCATGATGCAGGAAATGGCAAGGGGATTTTCTCTGAGAAGGCACTGTTAGTTTTTGAGGCACAAGACCTGAATGTAGAATGGTATATAAAGGTTTCAGCAGCCATTCAGAATACAATCCAGTGCTACCTTGCCCTCTATAATAGAAAGAAAAAGAGCTACTACCTAGACATCACTGGATCATTTTTTTCAAGAGGATAGATAGACTTGAATCCAGCAAGGAATCAGAATCTGTGCCATCAGGTGTGAATCAGGTGTGAGTGAAATTGCAGCTTGACCTCCCTCCTATTGCTGATGATCCTTCAGTTCTACCATTTCCCACCTCCTCTCCTTCCTCCAGTCAGTAACTCTTCTTGTCTTTTCACTCAATACCAGCCCCTGTATGCCAGCTGTTGTACTGTACTACTGTACTTTTCAAGGTACTGCAAGATTAAAAAACGTTTTCCTTATTTTCTGTTTGTTTTTTTATGTATTATTTGTGTGAAAAGTATTATAAACCTATTACAGTACTATATAGCTAGTTGTGTTAGTTGGGTACCTAGGCTAACTTTGTTGGACTTAAGAACAAATATGAATATGCTCTTGGTACAGAACTTGTGCATATGTAGGGTACTAACTGTACAAAACATTCAAATAATTAGTACAAATCCTTCTCAAATTCTTCCAAAAATAAAGGGGAGGGAACATTTTCCCACTCATTTTACAAGGCCAGCATTATCCTGATACCTAAACCTGATGAGAACACTAAAATGAAATGAAAATTGTGGGTCAATATTCCTGATGAACATAGATGCAAAAATTCGACAAAGTATTAGCAAATATTACAACTGAATATTCATTATACTTGAATTAACCAAATTCAACAATAAATTAAATGAATCATTCACATGACCAACAGGGTTTATTCCAGGGTAGCAAGTGTGGTTCAATATATGCAATATCAATGTGATACACTGCATTAACAAAATAAAGGGTAAACATGAAGTATATAATTCTTAACAAATTGGGTATAAAGGGAATATACTTCAGTATAATAAACATACTTACATTATAATTCCACTCCTAAATCATACTCACATGTAAAAGACTGAAAAATCAGGAACAAGAAAAGAATACCCATTCTCACCACTTTTTTCCAACATAGAACTTGAAATTCTCACCAGAGAAATTAGGCAAGAAAGAGAAATAAAATGCATCCAAATCAAAAGGGAAGGGATTGCCTCTATTTGCAGATGACATGATATTACACACAGAAAATACCAAAGACTCCACCAAAAAATTGTCATAACTAATAAATGAATCCAATAAGGTTGCAAAATACAAGAAAAAATCAATATCAAAAAATCAGTTGCATTTTCATACACTATAAACAAACTATCAGAAGAAAATTTAGAAAACAATCCTATATATAATTTCATCAAGAAAGAATACTTAGGAATGAATTTAATTGAGGAGATTAAAGATCTGTACACTGAAAACTATGATACTGATGAAAAATTGAAGAGTATACAAATAAGTGGAAAGATAGTCCATGTTCATGTAATATCAGATTAGAAGAATATTGTTGAAATGTTCATACTACCCAAAGCAATCTACAGATTCAATACAATCCCAGTAAAAGTTTCAATGCCAATTTTCACAGAAATAGACATTTGTATGGAACCATAAAGACCCCAAATAGCAAGAGAAATCTTGATAAAGAACAAATCTGGAGACATCACACTTCCTAATATCAAAATACATTATGAAGGTATTGTTATCAAAACAGTATGGCATTGGCATAAAAACTGACGTAGATCAACTGAACAGAATACAGAGCCCAGAAATAAACCTATGTGTATACGGTCAGTTAATTTATAGCCAAGGGGTCAAGAATATACACCGGAGAAAGGACAGTCTCTTCAATAAACGTTGTTTGTAAAACATACAGCCACATGCAAAAAATGACACTGAATCCTTATCTTGCACCATACACAAAAATCAACTCAAAAATAGATTAAAGACTTAAATTTAAGATTTGAAACCATAAAACTCCTTGAAGAAGTACAGGCAATAATCTTCTTGACATCATTGTTGGTGATGATTTTTTAGATTTGACAGCAAAAATGGAAGATAAAAGTAAAAATAAACAATTGGAACTACATCAAGTTGAAAAGTTCTGCACAGCAAAGAAACCATCAATAAAATGAAAATGCAACCTACTGAACAAAAGGATATATTTGAAAATCTTATTTGATAAGGGGTTAACATCCAAAATAGTTAAGTAACTCATACAGCTCAATAGGAAAAAACAAGCCATCCAATTAAAAAACAGGCAGAGGATCTGAATAGACATTTTTCCAAAGAAGACATATGAATGGCCAACAGGTACACAAAAAAGTGCTCAACATTACTAAGTGTAGGACCCTAGCTCTGCTTTTAGTTTTAACACACCCAGATATTAATGAACTTTAGCTCATATTAGAACTATAATTTTAGAAAATGACTTTAAGTGGGGCTGCTATTTAGACTCAATGCAGTTGTAAATTTTTCTGGGAATCAAAAGATCTCTAACATATTCATCAGAAAATTGTAAACAGAAAAAAAAAATCAACATTGTGCTAAGAAAATAAACTAGTATACCTTTTTTACATAACTAGAAATTACTATGCTCAAAGAATGTTTGAAAAACTATGGCACAGTTTATAAGAAATTGAAAAGAGATGGTGTTTGGCTAAGGAGAATCAGAGACCATTTCTTCAACAATTGATTCCCACCTAATACACCACAATGTGGAGTGGGCTTTTGATGGTTGAATACAGGTCAGTCAGGGTAGTCTTTATAAATTAATGTTTTTACCACTTAGTAGAAATTTAATTTTGAAAATCAAAATGTACATTGACTTTTTAGTTTAACCAAGTACCAAAGGAATAGACTGAATATGACATTCAATACAGAGTTGAAAAGTTAACTGAACTGGCACATAACATTTCCAATATCACGTAGACATAATACTGAATTACTCTGATGTTCATGGGCTTCTTTCCATAAAATGACTTTTTTTTTTTTTTTTGGCCAGGTGAAATAAAAAACATCAAGAAGATATAATACAATAGCCAATATCTGATTTTTCTCTTGAAACTAAAATTGCATGGTTTGTGGTTATAGGAATATCACTACATTTGCTAATGTGGGCCTTATGGAAGCAAAAAGTACAGAATTCCCAATTTGTCAAGGAAGGTATTAAACCCTGATTGATTACAATGCAACTGTTATTGGGACTGAATATGTCAACAAGGAAAACACATTATATCAAGTCACTGAGAAATTGAAATAGTCATGATTGCAATAATTCTCTTTAGGAAGTTCTTACCATGGGCTAGGTACTATGCTAAGTACTTTACATGATACTAGCTAGCACACCAAATAGTCACTACTTGTCAGATTCTGTGCTAAGTACTTTTTCTTCATAAAAGCAGCAGACAAAATTCTAATACTGTTTCCAAGATTCCCTGTCTTGCTTTACATAATCATTTCAGTTGAGTTTAGTTGGGATGTGTGAATATGTTGGGATATTGCTACCCTGATTAAGTTATATTAGAAGACAAAGATTAAGGAATTTTGCAGCTATAATTGAGGATCAAAATCTTTTAGGGTAGACAGGGAAATTTTTCTGAGTCCACTTAATCAGATGAAAACTCTTATAAGATGGGCAAGGTCATTTCTGAAAAGAAATTTTCTTGCTGGCCTTGAAGAAGTAAGTTGCTATATTATGAAAGGGCCCAGGTGATTATCCCCAAGCTAAGATCTAGGAAAAAAAAAATGTCAGTCCTATAACCATCAGAAGATGAATTCTGCCAACAACTACATGAGCTTGGAAGAAGACCTCAAATTCCAGAAAGGAATAGGTTAGCTAACACCTACACTGTAGCCTTATGAGACCCTGAGTAGAGGGCCCAGGTAGCCATGCCCAAACTCCTGACCCCCGGACTCTGGGATCATGAGTGGATATTGTTTTAAGCCACTAAGTACGTGTTGATGCATTATCAATTGGAAATAAGTATAACCACCTTGTTTAAACTTTATGAAGATGTCTTAGTTTGTTCAGGCTGCTATAACAGAATGCCATACACTGGGTGGCTTTTCAACAACAGAAATTTATTTCTCATAGCTCAAGGCTGGGAAGTCCAAGATCAAGACACTGCCAAATTCAGTGTCTGGTGAGGACCTGCTTTCTGGTTCACATATGGCTGTCTTCTCCCTGTTTCCTTACATGGTGAAATGGGCAAGGGATCTCTTTTGGGTCTCTTTTATAAGACTACTAGTTACCTCCTGAAGGTCCCACCTTCAAATACCATCACATTGAGAGAATAGGTTTCAGCATATGAATTTGAGGGACACATATTCAATCTATAGTAGAAGGACTGTAAAAATCAAATACAGAGGAAATATTAACATTCATATGATATATATGGGGCTCAAAGATGTTAAATAACTTGCTCCAAGAATATAGTTTATTACTGACGAAGCCAGAATAATCAGAGTTCAAAGTCACCCTCTCTAACTCCAGCATTACCCATGTTTTCAACAATTCACACAGGAAATTCTGCTCATTTTAATCCTTTCAATAATCCTATGAAATTGGTATTAATATCCTCATTTTACAAAAGAAGATACTGCTCCAGGGATATTAAATAACTTTTCCAAATCCACATGAATACATTGTAGAAATGAAATTTAAACATAGGACTAACTGGCTATGAACTTTACCCTCATAAGGAACATATTACACACAGAGTTCCTCACCTGTTTAAAGTGTAAGATGAAGGCAATCTGGAACCATGCTTCTGTCCACTTAAGCTTCTATTTTCTACTCTGTGATGAGTTACCCACTGCCATTTGGGACCCAAAGATTTTTGTCTCCTGCTGTTTTAAAGCTGATATTTCTACCATTCCCCTTCTTACTTTTCCTTATTAAACACTCACATTTCCTCAACTAAGCATGAATGTCATGTGGTAATCTGATAAGCTACATATTAAGTTTAAATATCAAATTTAACAATCTTACAGTAAAGCTGTTGCTTTTGGAATAGTTACCCAGGGAAAAAAGCACCATTAGAATAATGTGATTGACTGCATGGAGTAAGGTCTTTCATTTTATTTCACAATAATTTAAGATCCATATAAAAAAAAAACAGAGTGCTACAATGATATATCAACAAGAAACTTCCCTTGATATAAAGATCAATACAAAACTTTGGAAAATAATCAAGTATAGGTTTCCATTTGGGCCTGCACGTCTCTCTCTCTTTTTTAATCATATCATTAACTATTGCCTTTGCCAATGTTAAGTGAGCCACAAGATTGCTTTGAAAACCAGTCACAGAGCTACTGCTAGCAGTAGGTCTTGTTTTTTCTAAGTCATTTTGTTTTATAGTGTTCATGTCTTTGCTGTTATTACTATTAGTACTTAATAAAAAGAAATATTAAGACCACAGAGGTTATGTTGCCATGAAATCTAAACAATAGAAATGTGAGAAGGAAAAGAGTCAAGGAAGAAATACAAATAAGAATAAATGAGAAAAAATAATAAGTATTATATTTAGTGTTAAATTCAGCATTAAAAATTTTAGAGTGTGAATGCCAAAATATCTTGCTAAAATCTCCCAAATTCAGAGATAGGGTATGGGACTTCCAGAAATCAAAATTGTTGTTAACTATGATTACTTTAGAAATGCATTGCAGGCTTAGATGTATTATAAAGGGAATATGTTCAACACAGTGCTTGACATGACATGTAAGTGGAAAGATGAAACAAGGGATAGAAATGTTTTAAATACATGGTGCAGAGGAAATAATTCTCTTAAAACATACTCTAAGCCTTCTTAGATTAATGGGAAGTACATTTGCCAAAAACTATAGCTTAGTTAAACTTGTTACTAAAACTCTCAACAGACAAAACTTTGCATTTCTGGTGTCTAAATTTCATTAGGAGACCTATTTCATTTTATTATTTCCAACACTCATTGACAATCGCACAATTAATACCCTCTGCCAAAATGTCTAGGTTTGTCACCTCCTTTCTAAGGCACACACAATACTATAAGACTTCACAATTTACCTTTAATACAGAAGAAATCTTTCAGAGAAGTCACTTTGTTCAGTATTTCATCTTTGTATGTAATTACAGAAGACTTTTCCAAATAAAAATTTACATTTAAAACAGACTAGAAAAATGACATTTTTCACCCATCTAAAGCACCTGGAAGAAGTACCATAACACATTGCAATAACTTTTAAAGAGTTTTAATTCCTCGAGTTTACTATATCACTTTTCTTTCCAAAATACTGTTGGGTCATCATGAGAGGTCATAATGAAACTGTGAAGAGTGCAATTGAAATTTACTTTTAGAGATTAGGAAAAAAATATCGATAAATCTATATCCCGGTCTATATTAGACTTCTTAACATCTCAGGATTATTTGCATTCACATTTATCCTTTAACTTTTAAAAAGGGGCTGTTCCACGAAGAAAGGTAACAAATTTGGAGAACTCTTATCCTTGCTATCCAGGCAGCCAGGGGTAAATTGATGTAAAGTAATCTCAAAGAAGATTAAAAAGCTTGAGAGCTGCTGAACAAAATAAAATGTTGATTTAAATATATACCCACTTCCACAAACACAGGGTCATACACCCAATTCCTGCAGCCCTATGAATTTTTAACCAACCATTAGACTTTTATGATGGCAAGCCCTATTTAGAAAAATCACATTCTTCTATTTAAATTCTGTTTTAATAGCTTGAAATTCATATTTAGCATAGTGGTTTCTAGTTTCTAAAGACAAAAGTTTCAATGGAAGTATGAGGGAAAAAGATAACTGGCTATACTCCCCAGAAAGTGAAATAAATGAAATATAATCTGACAGTTTAAATTTAATCAGTATGTCACCATTTTGTCTTAATAGAGCAAATCACCCTAGGTTGAGTACTTAATTTACTCTCAGCAGCTAGAGGTGGGTAATGAAAGCAGGCGTCACTCAGTATTTGGATATAGACGGTAGTGCAATTAGGACTGCTCATAACAATTCAAATTAGATCTGAATCGTGGAAGGGATTCCTAATTTAGACAAGTATAACTTTGGAAGGCTTCATGGCTTCTGCATATCAATGATACATGGCAGGCATTTCTTGATTCCCTGGCATTTTAAAATCAATAGTTTTAAGGTGTTGGTAATATTAGTTTGCAAAACACAAGGGTTTGTAATAAAAAATACACACCGTATGTGTGTACAAATAAGGTTTTCTTCTTTTTTCCTCCCGTGGCTACACTTTCAAGCACTGAAAAGGGCAAGGGGGAAGCAACCAATTAGTAGAGAAAGTCATAAGTAAAATTATCCATTTTGTCTGAATACCAAGGGAATAGAGTTACACTAAAGGATTAGGCACATAACCTGAGATCGTTTAGATTCTATTATGGGATTCACTGCAAAGTGAAATGTTCATAAGGAAGTTACTTTATTTTGCAATTCATTTGCCCTTTGTAGAGTCATTAGAAAATTTGCTTTCTAATACATGATGAGATGAAATTTGTTCATGCCAGCACTCAGTGGTAAATCTGGATTAAAAATACTTGTTAGACGAATAAATGATAGCAAAACAAGGTACCTCATTTCATATGGCTTTCTCTGGCAGTGTTTTACAACTTGGAAGTGAATAAGGTTACATTAAAATAATTAGTGAATTGATGCTGCTAAAGTTTCTAATAAATACTACATTTTCCAGAGGTTCCTAATTATTGAGAGTCAGAGAAAGAAACATACTTGTTTCGGAAGGTTGGTAACCATTTATTATAATTAACCAGGAGAGTTCAATTGTTCAAACTCTTGTGCAAATTTTAGATGTACAAACTGGAAAGTGTATAATTTTCTACGTCAATTCCCATTTATTAATGTGTGGAATTATGGATTTTGCATAGCAAGGTAAAGAATTTTCCCTATCACTACAGCTCTTACCCAGAAGAATTAATGGTTATCAGAACCCAGGTACAATGACATAAAAATTAGGTAAACTGTTAGAATGTTAGTTTGCAAAAATAAGATTCTTGATAAGATACCATAAAAGCACAGCTTGTAGTATTGAAGGGAAGTTAAGGAGAAAGAAAGCCAAGTGCTAATCCAGAAGGCATTTCCAAACTAAAAGATGTTTAATCTGAGAAGCACAAGAACATATCAAATAATTTTTTGTTTAGCCTCTCATACACTCAAACAGATATAATCTCTAAATCTTTATTTCAGTGGTGCCTATAGCTCTCTTTCCTTTTGTACCTACACTAATGCAATAAGTTGAACATTATTTTGTATAATAGGTAATCATAACATGCACCGTTTTATTGCTTACTAGATGACTGATATGCAAAGCACTCAAAATTAAAATCATTTAAGTATTTATTAAATATATTTGTGTTTAATAAAGTGGGTCAGTCACATTCAACAAATATGTATTAAAAATCTATTGTGCACATATCATGCTCTTGGGACACAATGCGGGAAAAAGACATAAACCCCTGCCTCCTTGAATCTTACATTCAAACAAAGGAACCATCAATAACCAATGAAGATATAAATATTGTATAAGGGGTTAAGTGATTGGACAATAAAAGAAACAGGGGTGTATCAGGAGTATATGTGTACATATTACCTGTAGGGGATTGGTGGGTGCAATTTTAAGCAGGGTGGTCAAGGCAGGCTGCATGGAGAGGCTCATGTATGAACACTAATTTGAAGGAAAAGAAGGGGTTAGTTATTCAGATATCTGGAAGGAATATTGCTTCTAGAAGAAAGAGCATCAGGAGTAAGCATCCTGAGGCAAGAGCATTCCTGGCATCCAGGCCCAGTGGGAATGGACCAAAATGAGTTTGGAGAGAAAGAAATGAGTGGGGGCAGGAGGGGAACCATGCAGACAGAATGTATAGAGCCTTGCAGAAAGATGTGAACACATACCTGTCATTTTATAGAGCCCTACATAGACAAGCTAGTCTAGTGGTCATTATATAAGTCATGGTTTCTGAACCTTGGCTCTTATTGACATCTTGGGTCAGATAATTCTTTGTTGTGCAGGACTGTCTTGCTCACTGTAGGATGGCCAAGCATCATAGCTGACCTGTACTATTAGATGACAGCAGCACCAACAAATAAAATGATTCCAGGTATTGCTAAATATACCATAGGTGGTGAGGGTTGAGAACCATTGATATAAATAAAAGGTACCGAGGCACAAAAATGTTAAATAACTAATCTAGTCACACAGCTAATAAATAAACCTACTTCCAGATGCCAGATGTTTAACGATAAGATACACTTACTCCATTACTTGGCTGTACCATTGATTTCTTTTCTGGTTCATTTGAATCAAAATCAGTTGACTAGAGCCACCACGCTGTACACTCTTGAATAGTTTTTATCAAGCTCACGTAAAGTAAAATTACCTTTAAGTGTCTAGAGAGGTTTACCTGTAATGAGGTCCTGGGCTTTAGCCAGAACAGCAACTCTGAATCTGTGTTCAGAGCGCTAAGAGGAACATAGATCACGATGGGATATGCCGATAGCTGTTACATGGTAAAGTGGAATGGTGGAAGGGAAGAGAAAAATCTTTGATACATGGAAGTGCAATTTCCAGGGAAGCACAAGAGCCGTGTCCAGCAGGCAATCCATGGTATATGACTGACTAAGCTGGTGTGCTGCAACAGCAAAAGGTATTTGCCCTTGGTTCAAGTAAAAATGTAAGGAAAAACAGTATTATAAGTTGTCAAGAAGTAGGTCCTGGAATGAATATGGTCATAAGGAAAACAACAGAATTTTGTTCATAAAATATGGAAATTGTGCTAGTAAGCAAGTACCCCTGAGAAAAACATATATATATGTATATACATGTATGTATATATATATGCACATATATACATAATTATACTATATACTAATAATACTTGTAGGTATGTTAAGTATACACATGTAGAAAGAGAAAGTTTGACCTATATTTTCCCACTCAGCACATTGACTAATAATGCTCATTAACTCAATGTGCTTCTGCATTGTCTTTATTATTTGTACAGTTCATACTACATGCAATCATAATTTGTAATTATCCCATATCATACTGTCCTTTACCAATTTACCTTTTTTTAGGAGAGGGTCATCAGAGGTTCTACTGTATATATTATAGTAACATCTAGCATAACTTACATATTAAGTGACGGAAGTAAACATTGGCTGAATACATTAACAATGACCAAATCTATCTTAAATTTAGATAAATAGGTGGGATGCTTCCAAAACAAAATATATGTTGATTACCTCTTAACAAGTATTAAGAGCAATGTAAATACTAAGTTTTATGAATTAGCAAGCTTATGGAAGAAACAAACCATTTTAGGTCATTGAATGTCTCTCTCTCACACACATATGCACATATCCCTTTAAGAATCTTATGTCTTGATCAAAGAAGAAATGAAATTTCTGTTTCTCAGGAAGGCCTAGCTCAATATCTGAAGATGAAATGAGCTGTCTACAAAGGGAGCTTTTTTCCCACTTTTTTCCCCATACAATGGTAACGTACATAGTAGTGTATATTATTGCTAGTAATCACATTTATAATATATAACTCAAGAGCATAATTTGTTAATGTTTCATTATTTTGATTGACAACCGAAAATGTATTAAATTACCTACCAGAGACTATATTACTTTGACAAAGAAAGTATGATTCCCTATCAAATATATCCTAAGAATAGTGCATTAGAGATTTTTTTTCCAGAATCTAAAGCTGATCCATTATTTTTAAAGATCTGAGAGAGATTGTGCATATGTAATTAATTCTACCATTCCCATAGATGGACTTTAAGGTCATATTCTTATGTATGGTTTTAAGGTAACTTCATTGGGTGTGCTTAGAAAAGATAAGATGTAATTCTTTTCTACGCATGTGTTATTTTGCTTTTCAGAATGAATATATTTGGAAGAAAATCCAATAAATTTTTTTTAAAACTCATTAGTTAATTTGTTTTATCAGCATGACTACAAATGCTTTTTAATTTCCCATCATTTAAAAATGTGTAACTCCTGTAGCTTATAATAAATACTTTATTTTAGATATATGTATTTAAGATATTACCTATAAAACACAAGTAATTACATCTTTAGAAGATAGGCTTGTGTATTTCATTGAGCACATGGGGACTCAAACCAAGACTGGATTTTCAAACTTCAGGTCAGTAAGCCTTGTCTCAGAATGAGACTGCAAGTATCTTGTGTAAACTCCATCAGGTAAAGTGATTAAATAACAAATTCCAATGAGTTCAGAAGAAGTACATTTCCTCTTGCTTCCATTCTACCTAAGATGGCCTGACCATCTTCTATTTCACATTACAACAAATTGAAGCAGCTCGTCTCTTGGACTGACATTTATTCGAATTTCATGCAATAGGGAACAGGGCACTTTACTGAAGTTATTATCAGTGCTTCCTTGTCTGCTGAAATACAAAAGGAGTTGATTTGGGACTCTCCAATTCTGATTCTGGTACACCTGTCTGAGTGACAAGAGAGGACAAGGGCTCAGAGAAAATATATTGAGGGAGAAAAGGGAATATAAGGTATTCAGACAGAGAAATAGAGAAAGGAGTAGAGAGAGAAAAAAATAACTTAATACCCTGTGGACACTACATATCATCCTCATTTTCATTTTGTGAAATTGGCAGGTACAGTATATGCCTGCAGCAGCTATGACTTTTTTTTCCCAGACACTCTGACAGCAAGAACAGTGACTCCCTGCTCGGAGTAAGTAGCTGATGTGACTGGGGAAGTTGTGAAGCTAAGATTGGGAAAGACACCTGGCATTGAATCTAAGAGACTGTTTTGATCCCCAAAGATTGCTCTGTTTATTACAAACTTTGAAGATTCCTTTCTGTTCTTTCTGGCTAAAATGTGAAAATATCCATTACTGACCTTCCTTGCCTATATAAAAATCCTCAATCAGGCAGAGTTTTCAGAAGACTAAACACAATTCATGGTGACAAAAGAAAAAAAAATAGGATGAGAACAGCAGTAAAGACATCAAGAGGAACTAGTTCTTAAATGAGCTTTAAAGGTTCAGATTTTCTCAGTTGCCTTTAGTTTCTTTTTCTTTCATATCTACTATGGAATTCCTATATGTGTGTCATAAGTGCAATTATATAGAATAAAAGTTATTATTTTGATAGAAAATTATAGTCACAACTGAAAACTTCCAGAGTTTGCCTTTTTGTTTGTTTGTTTGTTTTTTAACTTTTATTGAGAAACAGTTAACATACAATAAACTGCTTATATTTAGAGTGTACAATTTGGTATTTTTTTTCTTATTAGTGATGCATATATGGCAATCCCAATCTCCCAATTCATTCCCCCCCAGCCCTCCCCACTTTTACATTTGGTGTCCATATGTTTGTTCTCTACATCTGTGTCTCTATTTCTGCCTTGCAAAGTGGTTGGTTTGTACCATTTTTCTTTATTCCGCATATATGTGTTAATATACGATATTTGCTTTTCTCTTTCTGACCCACTTCACTCTGTATGACAGTCTCTAGGTCCATCCATGTCTCTACAAGTGTCCCAGTTTTCATTGCTTTTTACAGCTGAGTAATATTCCATTGTATATATGTACCACATCTTTTTTATCCATTCATCTGTTGATGGACATTTAGATTGCTTCCATGTCCTGGCTATTGTAAATAGCGCTGCAATGAACATTGGAGTGCATGTGTCTTTTTGAATTATGGTGTTCTCTGGGTATATGCCCAGTAGTGGGATTGCTGGGTCATATGGTAACTCTATTTGTAGTTTTTCAAGGAACCTCCATACTGTTCTCCATAGTGGCTGTACCAATTTATATTCCCACCAACAGTGCGAGAGGGTTCCCTTTTCTCCACACCCTCTCCAGCATTTACTGTTTGTAGATTTTCTGATGATGCCCGTTCCGACTGGTGTGAGGTGATACCTCGTTGTTGTTTTGATTTGCATTTCTCTAATAATTAGTGATGTGGAGCAGCTTTTCATGTGTCTCTTGGCCATCTATATGTCTTCTTTGGAGAAATGGCTCTTTAGGTCTTCTGCCCATTTTTTGATTGGGTTGCTTGTTTTTTTGATATTGAGCTGGATGAACTGTTTATATATTTTGGAGATTAATCCTTTGTTGATTCATTTGCAAATATTTTCTCCCATTCTGAGGGTTATCTTTTCATCTTGCTTATAGTTTCCTTTGCTGTGCAGAAGCTTTGAAGTTTCGTTAGGTCCCACTTATTTATTTTTGTTTTTATTTCCATTACTCTAGGAGATGGATCAAAAAAGATCTTGCTGTGATTTATGTCGAAGAGTGTTTGGTCTTCCTATGTTTTTAATAGCTATCGCAAAGATGATTCCTATGAATAAAGAGAATTAGGTCTTCTTTGGGCATGACTTAGATTTCAAGTCAGGTCCATCTAAAAGGTTTTGATAAAGGAGACAGAACTAATATCCAATTAATTGTTTCAGTCTCCCACTTTCAAAATTAAAGAAGCACTATGATGTGTTCTTACCTAAGGACAGTAAAAGGGGTGTTAGGATCTATATTTGGAGACAGGATCTCAAGGAGGTAATAAAGGTTAAGCTAGATCATAAGGGTGGGGCCCTAATTCAGTAGGATTGGTGTCCTTTTAAGAAGGGAGACAGGGAATTCCCTGGCAGTCCAGTGGTTAGGACTCTCTGCTTCCACTGCAGGAGCAGGGGGCATGGATTTGATCCCTGGTTGATCCCACAAGCCAAACAGCATAGCCAAAAAAAAAAAAAAAAGGAGGGGGGAGAGGGGGAGGCCAGAGCACACACTTTTTCCATGCAAACACAGACAGGTTATGATGTGAGGACATAGTGAGGAAGTGATTATCTACAAACCCGGAAGAGAAGTCTCAGTATGATCACGGACTTCCAGCCTCCAAAATTGTTAGAAAATAAGTGTCTGTTGTTTAAGCCACTCACTCAGCCTGTAACATTTTGTTATGACAGCCCTAGAAGCTAAAAGCATCAATCTGTAACATCAGCTGTGATTAGTAGGGACATTTGCTTACACTGCAAATGGGTTCAGACAAAATCTGGCATTCAGTATAGATTTGTGAGCTGTAGCAGGTCATTGGGCTTCTTGACTTAATTTTCTCTATAATATTGTGATTGTATTCTATTATTTGCAAGGTTTTTTTGCTTGCATATATCTAGGGATCTATAATCAAACACATGACTTACTTTTTCTGCCCTTTGAACAGGATTTTAATCAAAGGAATAGAGTTTTCTGACTTTGTTTTATACCAGTAATATAAAGAAGTGAACTATCAAAATTGGGAACTCACCAAGTATATTTGTTTCCTAGGGCTTCTGTAGAAATTACCACAAGCATGGTGGCTTCAAGAAAACAAACAAACAAATGAACAAAAAAACCAGCTATTTATTTTCACACTCTTTTAAGGTCAGAAGTCTAAAAATCAAGGTTTGGCATAACCATGCTCCCTCTAAAGGATCTAAGGAAGAATCTTTCTTTACTTCTTCCAACTTCTGGTGGCTGTAGGCATTCTTTTGCCTGTGGCGGTATCACTCCAATGTCTGTCTTCATCTCCATGTGGCCTTCTTTGTGAGTATCTACTCTGTGTCTCTCTTATAAGGCCTTTGTCATTTGATTTAGGGCCAATCCTGATAATCCACTATGATATCATCCACTATGATATCATCCAGAGATTCTTGATTACATATACAAAGGCTCTGTTTCCAATTAAGGTCACATTCACAATTTCCAGGATATGGACTTATCTTTGGGGGGAGGGGGACACCATTCAACTCACTATATTGGGGAAAAACTTGTTAGGAAAAAGTCTTCCTCATGTAAAGAATTAGATTAAAAAATAAACATTCAATTTTGATTCTCTATGGAAAATTTTAAAACATACTCAATTTCATTTAAAATTTTTTATTACTAGCTAGTAAGATGGTAATCTGTGTTTTGATCTTCCCAAAAGATCAAATTTAAAAAGTAAAGTTTTAGGTAAGTGAAATTCCAATAAGAGGGGCTGTCTAAAAATTTAAAAGAACACCTATGGTATTGAAGGCAATTGAAATCTCTAAAAGTCAAAACAGAATATTGGTATATATTTCTTTTTTTTTTTTTTTTGGCACACGGGCTTAGTTGCTCCGTGGCATGTGGGATCTTCCTGGAGCTGGGATCGAACCCGTGACCTCCGCATTGTCAGGCGGATTCTTAACCACTGCACCACCTAGGAAGCCCATATATTTCCTTTTTTTTATTGGAATATAGTTGCTTTACACTCTTGCAGCAGTTTTTGAGGTACACCAAAGTCAATCAGCTGCATTTATACATATATTCCCATATTCCCTCCCTCCCTTCCCCCTACACTCCCCGTTCCAGCCCTCTAAGGCATCACCCACCATCGAGTTGATCTCCCTTTCTTATACAGCAACTTCCCACTGGCTATTTTACAGTTGGTAGTATATATATGTTTATGCTCCTCTCTCACTTTGTCCCAGATTCCCCTTTGCCCCCCACTCCCCCAAACTCGTGTCCTCCAGTCCATTCTCTGCATCTGCATCCTTATTCTTGTCTCATCACTGGGTTCATCAGTACCATTTTTTTTCTTTTTAAGATTCCATATATATGAGTTAGCATACAATATGTTTTTCTCTTTCTGGCTTACTTCACTCTGTATGACAGACTCTAGGTCTGTCCACCTCATTACATATAGCTCCATCTCATCCCTTTTTATAGCTGAGTAATATCCCATTGTATATATATGCCACATCTTCTTTATCCATTCATTTGCTGATGGGCATTTAGGTTGCTTCCATGTCCTGGCTATTGTAAATAGTGCTGCAATAAACATTATGGTACATGTTTCTTTCTGGATTATGGTTTTCTCTGGGTATATGCCCAGGAGTGGGATTACTGGATCATATGGTAGTTCTATTTGTAGTTTTTTAAGGAACCTCCAAACTGTTTTCCATAGTGGCTGTGCCAACTTACATTCCCACCAACAGTGCAGGAGAGTTCCCTTTTTTCCACACCCTCTCCAGCATTTGTTGTTTCTAGATGTTTTGATGATGGCCGTTCTGACTGGTGTGAGATGATACCTCATTGTGGCTTTGACTTGCATTTCTCTGATGATTAGTGATGTTGAGCATCTTTTCATGTGTTTGTTGGCCATCTGTATGTCTTCTTTGGAGAAATGTCTATTTAGGTCTTCCTCCCATTTGTGGATTGGGTTATTTGCTTTTTTGGTATTAAGCTGCATGAGCTGCTAATATATATTTCTTTAAGTCCAAGACTGTCTCTTTTCATAATTTGCGCATAAAACATTTGAGGGTACAAATATACTTCTTCTTGCATTAGCAATTTTGAGACTTAATTTTTGCCTTAAGTCCTAAATAGTAAAGGACAGAGAATTTGCAGTTTCCCAAATAAGATCAATGGAGCTCATTAGCTAGCAAATTGAGATGTTCATTATGCAACGTTTGTTGGGGGAGAAGATTCATAAACACCCCAAAAAAGAGACTAAGCAAAAAGTTGTGTTATTAAAACTCAGTTTCCTTGATATATATATATACCAATATTTATTTTATTCTTAAGTTTCTTTCACTTGAAAGCACATAATGAATTCACTTAAAAATATAATTAATCTTCATAAACATATTTTTAAAGACCATTTAGGAAAGATATGAAAATGAATATATTTTAAGTTAGAGAACAGATACTGCAGAGTCTCTGATTTAAGTAAAGATTAAAGTAATGGTTTTGTATTCTGATCTAACCATGATTAAATGGGGAAAAAGGCACTTTCCTGTGTCCACCTCCCATGCCCTCCCCAACACACACTCTACTGTTTGTTATCCATTTTATAGATCTTGGAACCCTACCATACACAAGTTCTTTGTGATCCATTTTCTTTTAAAATCTTTAAAACATATGGAGCTAATAATATATCATCTATGGTTTCATCCTCTTGGAATCCATATTAGTCCTTAAACATATTTCAGAGAAATGCTATAACAGTTTTCTTCTTTCTCACCACTTTCATAAGTGCAGGTCTTATAGCAACCCACACTCTTTATTAGAGTTTTCTAATATGCCACATTTAAATCATATGCTTATACATATAATCTTTACATTTAAGATAAATATCATTGATCCAGCAGGCAAAAATAGTTTTAGAAAATGTAACTTTAGGGTAGCATTTAAACTATCAGTTCAACTCTGATATACACTTTAAAAACATAAGACAAGACTATATAGTTGACTGTGGTATTTTCCTCCCTTTCCTGCCCCACACTGAAAATAATTCTCTGATTAAAAAAAGACACTGTCAATTTGTTGAGTGTCTCAGTCTGCTTGGCTGCCATAACAAAATACCGTAGACTGGATGGATGGCTTAAACAGAAACATATTTTCTTGCTGTTCTGGAGGCTGGAAAATCCAAGATGGAGGTACTAGTGAATCTGATTTCTGGAGAGAGTGCTGTTCCTTGTTTGCAGAGGGTCATCAGCCTTTTCAATGTGTCCTAGATGGAGGAGTGAGAGCACTGGTACCTCTTCTTCTACTTATAAGGGCACCAGTCTCATGAGATAAGGGGCCCACCTCATGACCTCAATTAACATTTATCACCTTCTGATGGGACCTATTTCCAAAAAAATACATGCACATTGTGGATTAAGGTCCTAACATGAATTTTGGAGGGTGATGGAGGAGAAACAACACAGTCCACAACATCGTACTGTACAGACCAAGTGAGGAATCAGAATACTATTTTCAAAATCTTGTCCCTGTCTTCAAAGGTTACATGAGTTAGTGGGTGAATAGATAAGGGAAATAAAAATGACTACAGATGATGAAACTCAGTGCATTATAAGAATTGAAAAATTAAGAAGATAAACTGTTTAAAACAAAATAAGACCCTTATGCAAGTCACGATTATGTCTACATTTTCTCATAAGGTCAATATTTTTAGTTTGGTAACTTAAAAATACAGCATTGTCAACAATGATAAAAAACCAAAAGCTATAGACTCATTATTGGTTAATATGAATAGTTTATTTTAAGATAAAAAAGCAGGACAAAATAGTGGGAAATATCATCATGCAATTCAAAAAACTGGGCAAGTTTCCTAAAGATTTCCGTAGCCTCTTCATTCATAAAATGGGAATCAAAATATTTGTTCTACCTACTGAGTGTTGTGACAAACAAAATTGCTTCAAGTGGAAAATTTAAAACAACAACAACAACAAAAAACATATCTGCCTGTCTATGCAAATGTAAAGTTATATACTAAAGTGCCTAAATGGTGAGGCTATGCTCAATTCATTCTTACTGATACTATTAGACAGTATCTTAAAGTTTTACATCTGGGTCTAGAATTTCTGAATATCTGTCAAAAGAAAATATTAACAGGCAATGCTATGAGTACTTCCTAGTGCTGTGCAGCAGATAATGAGATTAGGACCCAGGAAACATATTGGCCACACCCAAGGATTCACACACAGAGACATGTAGTGGAGGCAGTAGAGGTTTCCTGGGAAATAGGCTAAATGAGAGAGGAAAGAAAGGGATATGTGGGAAGATTAAAAAGTCTAAGTGGAAACCCTGGACCTCTCTACATTTGAAGAGCATGCAAAATACAGAAAAAGCAGTGAAAGTCACAATCTTAGGAAAATGTGAACAGTGAGCCTAGAGACAGGTAGATAAAAGCTTCAGGGAAAATAGCTCAACTATTATCAAGTGCATAGACTGAAAAAAGTTTATAAAAACCAAGTAAAGGGTAAAAAGAGTTTTTTTCCTTTGATCAAGCCCAATCAACTTAAGATGATTTAAATTAATATAAAAAACTAGACAGATTTGAAACTCTTACTCCTTTAAACTGTTGCTTCTAATTAGACTTTCAACTCACAGAACATGTTATGTATATCCTCCAAATTTATTTTGATATGTATATCATTGTTTCATTAATTAAGCCTCATCATGGATAAAAACAGAAAGGAAATAAGCTGATGAAGACCTGGACCGAAATGACAGTGGAAGAGACAGGAAGACAAAATTAGAGGCATGTTTTTAGAGAGAAAAAGATGTAGCAACCTTGATGACAGGTGGTATAACACATGGGGAAGGAAGAACAAAAAAAGGCCAACAATCTCACCTGAGAAAGTTACAGAAAAGTTACTGGTACAGAAAGAGATGGGAAATTTCAGAAGGAGGGAAAAAAATGGTAAGGCCATTTGGTGAGCTAATTTTGGACATGTTAAGTTTGAGAATAAAAGAAAAAGAAATCAACCCGCAGATGAACCAGGAAGATGGAAAGAGTTAAGGATTGAGGATAGATTTACTTGTTAAAGTAGAAAAGGTTTTATTATACATAACAGTGCTAGAATAGAATGACAGTGTCACCTATATGATAGCCGAGTAAATTGATTGCTTAATTGTAAAACAAATTACTTAACATAAGTTTCAACCTAAGCAAATTAAAATAGTTGCCATTTATTTAATGTTTGCTACTATCTCTGTCTTACAAATGAGGAAATTGAGGTTCTGCCTCTTCATGTAATCTCCCAAGGTTAAAAGTCCTGTCACTGGCAAAGCTAAAATTGAAGCCAAGATCTGCTTGACATTAAAGCATGTGGTCCTTCTACTGGCCAAAAGAGTAAAAAGTGTCGACGGAATGATAGGTAACATTGAAAAGCAAGAAGTTTGAAATTCTGAGACTACTTCTTGGTAGTGAGGGTGACAAAATTAGAAAAAATTCTTTGTTATATATGTAAATCAAAAATTCTGTTCTTTTATTATAGAAAAGTCAATTCTTTTATTGTAAATTCACCTTGTAGAGCTCCTTTATGTGAATAATGCTTCACAAAGATAACTTTATCTTATTATAAAATGCATATCATATATTGGCTCCCAAACAATAAATAAACCTAGGAATATATTTAAGCTAATCTTCTTGTTAAAAGATCTGAGACATCATAAAGAAAAGGTACACTTATTAGAGTCACATATTGATTTTTAACAGAAATTCTCAGTTTATTTTCAATGTTCACCTTTCTCCAAGTTATTTTAATTTAGTAGAAGATCAAGAAAAATATTAAAAACCACCATGATACTTTCTTCAGAAATAGATTGTCATACCTCTACCTATGAAATTGTGGGTCTAATCTCACTCATCTTGTAGGACATTCTTGACAACTGTGCATTAAGCTTTATATTTGGTATGTATAAAAGCACTCCTTGAGATAGATCTAACAGCATCATGTGAAAATATTTTCTTATAAGTTAAAAGGAGATAGCCTATAGCTGTAGAGTTTCGCTTCTCATTTGATATTGATTATATTAGAAGTATTTTTGCTCTTGTAACAGGCTTAGCCCTGCAGTGTGCTTCCTTATCTACTTGCCCATACCTTAGTATCCTACATGGAACTGAACTATCAGTAATTACTGCCAGTTTTAACCTCATTTCTGTCATCCCTTTCCAAAACAAAGAATCCTCTTCTAATAAAAAATGACATCAATAAGATAATACTTCCCATTGTCTATTCATTTTCCATGGCATATGTTGGTGGCAGAAGAAATTAAAATACCTGGATTACAATTATCTTGGATTTTTCCCTCACATCAATCTCCCCTTACTTAGATTATCTTTGTTGAATTTATTTAACCTTATAACCTAATAAATTACAGAAAAATATAGTTATCATGCTTTTAAATACTTTAAGATATTTATATCTATTATTGGGCTGTTTTTGACTATAAGTCAGAAATTCATCTCAACTAGGCTCTGGGCAAAAAAGGGACTTTTTCTATATTACTGGAAATTTCCTCAGGATAAATCCTGCACAGTGGACTCAGGTACTCAGTGAAAGCCAGAATCTCCCCACTCCAGTTTTTCTCCTCTGCTTTCCTCACTTCCAGACAAACTCTTCTCATAAGAAAACAGATGCGATCCCTGGAAGAATCAAATCTACTATTTAGCAGCTGGTCAAGACTATTGGAACCCTGCTATAGAAAATATCCCACAGTCTCAGCCAAAGTCTTGGGAAAGAGTCTCAATTACCTGGACAACAGGTTAATTGCCAAACCATCACTACCATCATCTGAGATAAAAAAAAAAAAAAAGCAAGGATGATATGATCAATTTTGTTTAACCATAGCTACAAATAAACTATTGGACTATTATTTAGTAAAGTTTAGTGAAAAGAAAAAGGTAATGTATTTTTTCCCCTGGCAAATACACAGGCTTGATTTTGTAAAACAACAATAATAAAAGTCAACATTAACCTTAGTTTTGTCTCAGTCACATAATAATAGTAAAATTCAGCGGCCAGTGATAATGCGGACTCTATTCAGACACCGGGACACGCAGATTCCCTCTGCTCCTTTTAGAGCAGTGGTTCTCAAGCCCAGCTGCCCACTGAAGTTATCAGAGGATGAATAATCTCCTGCTTCCTAAGTTCCAGCTCCAGAGAGTCTTCTGTAATGGATCTGGAGTTTTGGCCTGGATATCAGGAGTTTCCGATCTCCAAGTGGTTTTAAAGTACACATTTGCAAATCCTTGCAAAAGTTTTATGAACTAATAAACACCGACATAATATACTCCAGAAAAACTGTTCTTAGTTGATTAGGATAGCCTACCTGAGGATGAAGTCATTTTTCTGTCCTGCCATAGATTCCTTGGCTGCTTACCTGCATTGTAGCTTTTTTATCATACCAAATAGCAATTCCTTGTTTGTCTCTTTTTGCTTTACAGGAAACTGGTAGCATTTGGAAATTCTGCCGTGTGCTTTTCATAATTTTGGTTTCTACTACAGTGTTATTTAGAAGGTACTTTAGAAATGTTTGATCCACAAATTGTTAAGACCAGCTGAGTTTTGTAGTCTTATAGCTTAGTGTACATCATAATAAATTATTACTTCTATAGGATATGTTAGAGGAAGGCAAACTCACTCTGACAGTCCAGTACAAAACTTCTCATTCAAGATAATTCACACTGTTCCCAATCACATGTTGAAGACCTTAAAATGCATGCTGCAATACAAAGTAAGTGGGAAATTAAAGTTCTTATATGAACACTATTGGTAGTTAGAGGGTGTTACATGCACAGAATTTAAGAAGCCCAGTGAAGAAAGAAATAGTATACCAGATGCAAAAATACCTGGAAGTTGCATAAAAATGCTTTTATATTTAGTAAGAGAAAATAAAGTAATAAGTTTAAAAAATAAGAGAAGGCTTCCTGATGGAGATGAATCGCAAAATTGAATGGGTTACATTTGTATAGCCTGATTCAAAGCTATCTGTAGGCAGAGACCAGGTATTATAAATCTTGCACACTTCCTCCACCAGGGCCACCCCTAGGGTGTGTGAGGCCACAGGCAACTATTTTTGTGGGGTTCCTATCTAAATAAACAATTTAATTTAAAAAAATTCCAATGAAGTGTTTGGGGGGCAATTGAATAAAGCGTACTGAATGTTTTATTTTTATCCTTGCCACCTTGGAATTGGTTTAATATTTTGAACATGACATGAATACAGGTGGCTTTCTTCTGAAGGATGTTTGAAGTTCCATGGTACATAAAATACTGGCTGCACTGAAGTACTGTTCTTACCAACATCTTAAACCAAGGTGGTGGGGGGGGGGGGGAGGGGGGAATCACTGAATATTTTTTTTCTTCTTTTTATCTCCCTGTTTTTCTTTCTAAAAGAAATTTTTAGGATAGAAGGTAAGGAAAGAATATATATTGTTTACACATTTTTAGCTTCTTGAGAACCATTTTAATCATGTATTTAGTCTATCACTTGACAAATATTTATTGAATATACATATGTTTAATTATGCTAGATAACTTGTCTTTTTAGATTTAGTTCTCACAATAATCCTATAAACTATTATCATGCCCATTTTACTGATGAAAAAAAAAAAGTTGGAAACATAACAACTGAACCAAAAAAATCTGCCTAACATTACCCAACTAGTAGGTGTTCAGAAAGATTTAACTCAAGTATTTTTCACTCTGAAATCCATGTTCTTCCTGTATCACCACAACGTAATTCTTAGTGTGCCTTTAATGGTTGTTAAGTTTAAGTCTTTTCATTCTTAATTCTGCAAGATTCTTTTCATATGTTAAGTAAAATTTGGATTTATCGTTTGTATTGAGGGCAAACTAAAGCACATTGGAGAACACAGTGCACATAGAGCCCTCTGATTTGGTTCAGTCCTGCCCCTGGGGCACTGGGGCAGCCTTTCTCCTGGCACATATGCCTATGGCTGGTTTGGTATCACAGCCTCATAGCAGGATGTCACACGTAAGGACAAACAATCAGATCTGCAACTGACAACTATGAGATACTTTCCAGTCCTTTCCTGGGTATTTAGTTAGAAAATCAACATTTCATAACTGATATTTACATGAAGATTTAGTAGATCAATTTCTGATTATGAAGTATCTTCAAAAATTTGTTTTTAATTATGACAATCAAATTTCCTGTGAATGATGATAATTATTTAAACATATATTATTTTTTGTGGATTAAATTTTCTAATTTTTCTAGATCAATAGTTTACAACCAGAGGATATTTCGTCCCTCAGGGGACATTGAGAAATGTTTACAAACATTTTTGCTTGTCACAGCTAGAGATGGGTGCTACTGTAACCTAGTAAACAAACAAATTTCATGGATAGATTACAGTAGCCAAGGTACTGCAAACCATCCTACAATACACAGGATAACTTCCTACAACAAAACGTATGACAGTCTAAAATGTCAATGGTTGGGAAATTTTATTCTAGACATATTTGTGTGATCAAAACCAAAGTTATAGTCCAAATATTTTGCTATCTTCTTTTAGCTGCTGTACACGATTAAATACAAGAAAATTTTTGGAGCTTACAAGTCTTGACAGAAAACCATGAATTAAAATATTGAAGAAAAATGCTGATACAGCTTCTCTTTCTTAGCATTTTTTTAAATGTTGAAATTAGAGAATTGTACATGAAAAGATGTATCCAAATTCTATCTAGCAGTGTGCTAAAGGGGAGTTGTATAAGTTTGCTCTTAAAGGGTAAAGGATGGCCTTTCATTCTTCCATCAGCATTTCCTGGAAGCTGAGATAATGAAGGGAGAATCTTTATGTACATATTTTGTTTGCTTGGTAGCCAGGAGAACAGACTATCCTGACCAGAACAGATGTGACTAGTTGCAAATAACCACTGCCCTGCAAAAAAAACAGCCAAACTTAAAACTTTTCTAACTTGTAACTTTTCTAACCTGGATATCTAAGTACTTCACATTTGCTCTTTTAATCGTCATTTCACTGAAGTGACAGAGCCTTTAATGCTCCTTTTTAAGTCAAAAGAGATGTTTTCCACAGCGGGTGCTCTCCATTTATGTGAACTTAACGTGTTTCTGCCCTGACAGTTAAAAAAAGGGAAAAGACAGACCTGTAGAAAGCAAAAATCATTTGCTGCTGCTTACCACCTGGGGGAAAAACCATCCTGTCCTTTCTATTATCCAAAGTAAAAATAGCATAAGTAAATTTACTTTAAACTTTGACCTTAGCATTTGACCAACTATCTCTATCTCTTAAGAATACACTAAGATAATATTTCTGATACATCAAAGATTAAAGCTGAAAATAACTGATGCAGAAATATTAAGCTCCTATTCATAAAATCCTCAGTTTCAAATCCCTGATTTGATATTCAAACCTAAATCTTCTCTTTTGAAACATTTGTCTTTAAGCCAATTTCAGTGGCTATGAAAATGATTTTGTGCTTTACCACCACTTCTTTTAACACTCTCAATAATTTATTCAAGGAATACATTATCAAGGTAGATAACAATCTAAAATGTAGAAACCCAAAAAGAGGAAAAAACTGAAATGGCTGACGATTCATAACAGCAAAGATAAGCATCATACTTTTGTGAATATCTTTCTGATCAATTTCACTTAAATATATTGTCAACAGATAGTTAAATCAATTGATACGTCATATGTCATTTTAATGGCATCTAGTACTTTTTTCATAACTATAAATTATTGTACTAATCCTGCATTTTCGAATGCTTAAATTATTTCTAATATTACAAGTAATGCTTTAATGAACACCTTTTATACATCTTCGCATGTATTTCCTGAAGACAATCCCAACAAAATGGAATTGCTGGGTAAAGTATGCATTTTTATTGACATTAATGAAGTACAAGAAAATTTACATATAGTTCTATTTCTTCCATTTGAAAATTTGAGTACCTGTTTATTAAACTTCACTACCACTTAGTAGTATCTAAATTTTTGACTTATTTAAAGGCTGGTTTGAACTCAAATTTGTTGATTAATAGTGATGCTAAGCTTTTCTTTGTACGTGTTTGTTTCTCACTTCTCTTTCTTGATCACCGTTTGTGGAATTATATATTCCTACTAATGGTTTGAATCTATAAGATTTCTTTAGAAATACATAAAAACGTTAATTTGTTGCAACTTTTCTGATAATTTATTTCACAAACACATATTAGCATTCAATATAAGCTACACAGTGTCCTAGTGACATTGAACAATAGATAGGGAAAGCTAACAAGCTCCCACTCTCACTGAACCTATAGTCTGGGGGGTGGGGATGGTTACTAATTAAATAATCACTGAAAATGAATGCAAATTATAAATATAAATATTTTGATTGAAATAGTGCTATCCTTTGAAAATATTATTTAAAGCAATACTTAGACTTGATAAATCAGGAAAGACTTTTCAGTACAATTATGCTTAGAACAAGCCAACAGGTAAATTGGTAGAAAGCATTTCCAAGGGACTGGTCAGCTCAGAACTAAGGTGTCCCCTCCCTATATGTTTCTAAGACTGATTCAAGTTTGCTTTCTGACAGTCCAGGGAAAAATGCACATGGCAGATACTAGGGTAAAGTTACCATCTAGGAAAACTCCAGACTTTACCAAAGGCCTTGGTGTTGCTTTCTCCTAAAAACCTCTGTGACAAGCTAGTAATTGATACCAATATGTAAGCCACTTTGGCACCAATGTACAAATTTTGTGTGTATGTGTGTGTGTGTGTGTTTTATCTTGCTGATGGCATTGACAGCATTGATATCTTAGGAAGCACAGTACTTCAGTACAATGGGAAATAGACCATGCATTAACCATGGGGAATGCGGCATTTCACCATCTGGATGGCTAACTCACATGTTTAAAACAAAAGTATTTCTGCTGCAGAAAGCTTTCTCAGCAGGGAAAAAGAGACCTCAGTAACTATGAATAAATTGAATAGAAATAGGGTATCATATTTGCCTGAAATTCTGATAGTTGAATGAATAAATAACATAATGGTATCCTCAATATTAACCCAACAGATAAATTGTTTTCACAATTTTATACTCTAAATTAGCTGACAAAAATAAAATCATGTTCTTATTTTTCTTTATAGTCGAAGTTCATTGAGCTCTTAGGTATTGTTGTTGCGCGGCTGGGAAACCATTTTTCTCAGTTCAAGGTAGTATCTGATGATCTACTCCCTTTATTTTCTTTCTTCCCAGGCTAATCTAAATGCACAGTAGGTTTACATATCATCTGTGGTATGCTGGTAAATGTTTAACAACCAACTCTCTAGAGGGAAGTGGGGAAAAGGCCCCTATTTGTCAAGTTTCCAAGTTCATGGTGTAAATACCCTCATGGTGGCCAATTTTGAACTTCCAACCTGCCATCACTGAATGCAGAGCTGGAAAGAGGTACCCACAATGGGCTCTAATGAGCTGGTTTGTACCAGCTTCAGTGTACTCTTCTTTATAGTTCCAGCTGAGGAATGTTTGTGGTTTGTGTACTTCTGTCCTCACTGGCCTCTGCTAAGGTCTAGTTTTTACTACTTGATACTGAGAATCAGCTTTTGTCTTCACCATGAAACCAGCCAGCTAGTGTTTTATCCAACCATATGGAACAGGCAAAGCATTTGACTCTTTTGGAAATAACACAATTATCCCTCTGGATGACTCTGCCCCAAACTTGGCTCCTGATCCCTTTATAGCTCCTGCCATGGAATCTGTAATCTCCACTATAATGTCATGGCAGCTGGGTTAGTATTTAGTTCTCTCAGAGACTTGGATCCTAGAAATTTTGGGATATTATCTCTGTCTCATGGTAAGCTCAGGGAGATTTGGAATGCAGGGGTCTATATCAGAGTCTCATTGCCATTTCTACTCTACTGCAGCTACATTGGCCTAGGGCCTTCTGCATTTATGTATCCATTTCAAGAGTTCCAGATGACCAGTAGCCAGGTGATCAATAGCCCAAAAGTCCCCTGTTCTTTCAGATTCCAAACCTAACTGTTGACTTTAAGAGATGCCCTTCCTACTCCCTTGCCTGGGTTTGAGCCCTAACGGTGTTTGGAGGATAAGAGATGAGTACCTACTCTAGAATCTAAACTATGTATTTTACTAATCCTCTTCAAGCTTCTAATCCCAGCAGAGATTTATCTTATTCTTGCTTTCAGGCAAACCACTCTAATTTAATTGCCACATTATTCCTGATCCTGTGGTGCATGGGTATAAACTTTAACTCTTAGGCTTCTCAGGTTTCCCTTATGATAAAGAAATCCTGATCTTTAGAATTCCATTTTAAAACAAAATGTTCTCACTCAATTGCCTAGCTCTGGCAAATCAAAAGCATGCTGGATTTCAGTTTCCTGTTTTATGATAATTTGAAATATATACATTTATAAATCAGAACTGAGTGATACTTTTTTTCATAATTTGCCTTCTTTCCTTCTGAGGCAATGAATATCACTACATCACTGAAATCTTTAAAAAAGAAAAAAACATGTTAAAATTCCCTGTACCATGCTAAAATAGGTGTTCCCAATGGTAGCTAAGCACTGGGGATACAGGGATAACCAAGGCAGACATGTCACCTGCCTTTACAGAAATTACAGTCCAGTTAGAATATGGACCCATTAAAACAATTTACAGTATGCTAAGTGGGAGTATACGAGAAGTGCTGGGTGCTGTGGGAGCTCTTATTTGTCACCCCAACCTAACCTCATACAGTCAGCAAAAAATTTTATTGAAAACAAAAATGAAGGACTCTGACTAGTTAACTGGCTCAGGTTAGTGTATGTTAGAGGTTGTACAAAATTTTTTCTTGTGGTTTTATTGAGCTATAATTGACCAACAGCACTGTATATGTTTAAAGTATACAGCATAATGACTTAACTTACACATATCATGAAATGATTACAAGAAGTTAAGTGAACATCTATCATGTCATATAGATGAAAATATAATACAAATACAAAAAAATACAAAGTAAAAAAGTATTTTTTCTTCTGATAACTTTTGTATAAAACATAGAACAGTATTAATTATACTGATCATGTTGTACATTATATCCTTAATACTTATTTATCTTATAACTGGAAGTTGGTACTTTTGGCCACATTCATCCAATTCCCCCTCTCCCCATCCCCCACCTCTGGTAACCATAATTCTGACATCACTTTGCACCATCAGTGTAAATGTCTAAACTAAAAATGGCAAAACTATCTCATTGTGAGGATATTTTTCTGTCTAACCCTGCCTTTAGAAGTTGTACTGGGTGCTGCCTCTACCTAGATCGGTTTTTCAAGACATCCAAAGGGTTCACTCCTCAATGGCTAACAGGTAACTCAACCATTGTTCAAACATTGCCTTGCCAATGAGGCTTCTCTAATCACGCTGTTTAAGACCATAACTCTAGGAACTGATTTGACTTATTCTGTTCCATATTTTCTTCATGTCCTTTACTACATTCTATTGTCACATTTAATATAATGTTTATTGTTTATTTTCTACCTCCCCTTATTAAAATAGCAACTCTGGGATGGCAGGGATTTTTATGTTTTGTTTATTGCTGTCTCAAATACCTAAACTGAGTCTTGAGCATGGTAGGTGTCAATAAATATTTGTTGATCAAAAGGATGAGTGAGTCCAATTGTATATCTTCTTCTTTAATTAATTTTATTTTCCATTGCTATTTCAGACAATATGAATATTAATATCTATTGATAATTAAGTGAGCAGAAATTTTAAGCTATATTATCTTTTCACCTCTAAATTCATTGTGCTTGTTTTCTTTTGATTTGTCTTTCATGTTAGAGATTTCTCAAATATCTAATGAGATTTTTCTCTCTATTAATACTTAAGAGTGAGGTATTAAAAAGCTTGCTAGAGACTCTAAATGCATGTTTTCATGGTAGGATTTCACTTTAGATTGATCAGATGGTATTAGAAAGGTTTGTCTGGGGTCTCTGAAGCAGCAGTCCTAAGCAATTCTAAGTAGTTCATCTCCCTTGGATAGTTAGTATCTTCTGAGAAGAATTTTCTAGTCTTCACTTGGACAGTATACATTGTTCTATGTCTGGTTAATATACATTTGATTACCAAATTGGGAGAGATTGCTAGTGATACTACTCTTAAATGTATTCACTTTAATTTGATACAAAGTTCAGCAAACTACTGCCAGTGGGCCAACCCTAGCCAGTTATTATAAAACTGTATTAAAACACAGCAATGCCTATTCATTTACATATCATCTATGACTTTCTTCATGCTACAAGCTCACAATTAACTCATTGCAACAAGCCACATGAACTGCAAAACCTAAAGTATTAACTATTTGGCTCCTTACAGAAAATGTATGCTCACCCTGATTCTGCTTTGTGTGTGCTCGGCCATTATCCTTATTGCCGTGTGTCTTGGCATGCAGTAAACTCTGGTTTAATTTCACCCAGGGAACATGCACTCTGATGAGTGTGGGGGAGGTAGATCTTGTCCTTACTGAATGGGAGAAGATTTGTGAGTTTACTTGCTCCAATAATCTTTGCTTTTCAGTCTCACCTCTCACTTATGTCTTTCAGGCAACAAAATTCATCTCTCCCTCCATCTTTCCAGGAAAAAGCACACAATTTCTTACTTTTTAATGCCATTGGTCCTGTTCAGGCACTTTGGTATCATCTTTCTATTTTTTTTGATAAAAGACTTACTGTCCTTCTTGTTCACTTTTTATCTTAAAGAATGTGTTAACATCTCTGGTTGCTTGATTGACCTTTTCTATTTTTTGTTATGAATTTAAGTTTTTGTAACATTCCTTTCTTTTTGGTTGCTGGAAGGAATATAGATTAAAAATTACATTCAATCCATCATGCTTAATTTGAAGTCACCAATACTATTTTTAATTTCCTATGCTTAAGATGTGATTTAGTTTTTATTTGTAGCCTAATTAATGGTAAATTTAAGCAATTTTTTACGAGATTTTAGTGTTCCACTTTTTAAAAAAATTCTGACCTGTGACATATAAGTATTGTGTGTGGGAGTGTGTGTGTGCTTAATTGGCTAAAGACTAAGAAGAGTATGTAAGTTTATTTAATATTTTAATATTTTTTATTTTATGTTGTCTCAATAGTATGAAATTTAGTAAATAAAAATTCAGGACTTTTTGACTGGACCGCACTTCAACAATAAACTGGTTCCTGGGGCCCATTGAGTGCTTAAAATTTTTATTTGTGCATAAAATGAAAATATTTCCAAAGAGCTTTTACCATAAAAGCTCAAAATCATAGCTCTCTCTCTCTCTCCTGTCCTGTTCCCCAAGAGAAGCTCTTTTAACTTTAGTAATTATTTTTGATATTTATGTCCATGTATATATCTTATACATTACATATAATTATTTTAACATTTATGTAATACTCACTCACATGTGTGTATAATTTACACTGGCGTAGCATAATGACCACCCCCCGCTCCCAAAAGGTCTATGTCCTAATATGTCTACATACGTGCCAGAAGGTACATTGTAGACATGTGGAAAGATAAGAATCTTAGCATAAGGAGGTTATCCTGAGACCATGACACAACTATATATTAAGAAGCAAACAGAAGAATATAGTTATAACATTTATATAGGAAAGCTTTGCTTAACCTGAATATTTAAAAAAAAACAAAACAGCAAACCCACCAACTTGAAGGAAAAAAACTAAACATTACAATGAAGAAATTGCATCTATCAAAAAAAAGAACAAACTATTAATAGAGTGAAAAAGAAAGCCAGTGTGTGGGACAGGGTAATTTTAATACATACAATTAATAAAGGGTTCAGAACATTTAACAGAATCCTACAAATGATTAAGAAAAAAGAATTTATAAACGCCCAAAAAGCTCATTCAACCACCACATGTACTTGAACATATGAGAAGTTATTAAATGTGTGCTTCAACAACAACAACAAAAAATGCTAAAAACCCAATGCAATACCACTGAACACCTACCAGAAAGATGAAAATGAGAAAAACAGACACTAAAAGGCCCACACCAGCATTGGGAACAACTGGAATTGGTCTCAGTACCGGAAGTGTGTAAACGTGTAAAACCACTTTGGAAAAGCATGTGAAAGCAGTAAAGCTAAATGCTTACCCTATAAATTAGAGTAAGTATGCCTTACCCAATAAATTAGGGTAAGTATGCCTTACCCAATAAATTAGGGTAAGTATGCCTTACCCAATAGAAGGAATCTACTTCAGAAATGTAAGCTTAGATATTACTCAAGGTTCTGTATTAGAGTATTTATAACAATTTGATTTGTAAGAGCTGAAAAACTGAAGACCACCCAATGTTCATCAATATTGGGATACCTAAATGAAGCTTGGTTTAGTCATGAATTGCAAATTCTACACAGCAATGTGAATGAGTGAGTTACAATTACAAGCAACTTCTTGGATAAATCTCACAAAAATAACATTAAGTAAAGTAATCCAGACAAAATAATAGTTTTTACTGTATGCTTTCATTACTGTAAGTTCAAGACAGGCAATATCAATCTATGATATCAGAAGGCAGGAAAGTGATTACATTTGATTGTGGGTAAAGCCCAGAGGAGAAGCAGGTGAGAATTTCTGGGATGTTAGTTTTTGTATCTTGAGCGGTGCACTGGTTACACAGGTGTTTTAGTTTCTGACAATTCACCAAGCTGTATTCTTACGAGGTGTGCACGTACCTGCACTCATACATTTCAATAGAAAGCTTTCTATTAAAACTCTCCCCTGCAACACCTGCCACCAGTTTAGCAGTGAGTTATACCATTTAACACTATTAAAAAAAGAAAATAGAACCCTATCATATTTATCCTTAAGAAAATTAAAGTTGAATCTTGCAATCAAGTGTTTATTAAGCACTTTATTATTTGCACTAGTATGTACTGTGACGGTCAATGCTAAATAGAACTGATATGTTTAACATATTCTGCCCCTTCCCAATTGCCACCATTTCCATCATTAGAAGATGAGCAAGGGTATTACACCTGGAAGCCAAGAAACCCATGAAAATATTTCCTACAACTTGAGAACACACACTCCCAAGTAAAGAAATATAAACTTGTGAACTTGATACTATTAAAGAGCCCAAATAAACAAAGTGGACATGAAATGTGGTTGCCTTTGTGATATATTTATAACAAAATGTAGATTGTCATTTTTTACTATTAGGTAAAAGAAATTACTGTTAAATCATCATTTTTTAATATGTCTGGGCATCACACTGTTAATATGAGTAAAATTTTAATAACGTACAATTTCTCATCATTTAACGTCTTGCTAGGCACTTTTCCATGAGGCTTATGATTTTCCGGGTCTACTTCACCCAAGCAGGAGAAAGTTTTGAGATTACATAGTAGAGCTACATAATAGAGCTACTAATGCCTGCTACATTAGTATCCCACTGCTTCCATACCAAATTACCACAAATTTAGTGAATTTAAACAATAGAAATTTATCATCTTACAGTTCTGGAGGTCATAAGTCCAAAATGAGCATCACTGGGCTAAAATCAAGGTATCAGCAGAGCTGCATTCCTTTCTGGGGCCTCTAGGGGAGAGTCCATTTTCTCACATTTTTGGCTTCTAGAGACAGCTTCTCTGACTTCATGTGCCCTCCTTTATAAGGTTGCTTGTGACTACATTGGGCCCACCTGGCTAATCCAGGAAGCTCTCTCCATCTCAAGGTTAGCTAATGAGCCACCTTAATTCCATCTGTTAATTCAGTTCTTTTCCATGTAGCAGACTGTATTCACAGGTTCCAGAGTTCAAGACGCAGGCATTGTAGGGGAGTCATTATTCTACTTACCACACCTGTCGATACAATCACTTAATGATGCTTTATCCCTTGTATGTATACGTGTTAATACTGCAGAAAACACAAAAAAGCGTATGCCAGTGTTGTCAAAATTCAGACATAATTATAATTGCTGTGGTCAGTTGATAAAACTATTGTAATTTGATGTTCTGTTTCATTTTTATTGAGATAGAATTGATATATAACATTATATTAATTTCAGGTGCACAACTAGTGATTTGATATGTGTAATGTTTTATTTCTGATGGAGTATATTTCAAAACACTGCAGAAAGAACTTGAAAGTCCATCTTAAGAAAAAATAAAACTGAGGACATTTGAATTTTAAAGGAACCTTTAAAGTATGATCTATATACATGCATTGTAATTATTCGGGCCATTAATTCTTATTTTTATTGCATCTATCTCTACTGAAGATAGGTGGAAAGTATACAGTCTTGTATATATTCTTTTTTGAATGGAACATTTTAACTTTCAGATTGGCTATATAAATATGATACTCAATATGAAAATATAAAATCTATTATTTATTTCATTTCTAATGTAATATAAAATTAACAGAAAAAGATACTTAAAACAGAGTTGAAAATATAATACATATAATATATAATTATAATGTAATACATACATATATATACTATAGGTATAAGCATATATGTGGTAACATATATACATACTGGTATGTTCATATACATATAACCACATCTATATGTAATATTGTATACTTTACTATTTTCAATTTTTCTTTTTCTGCTTGTATGTGTGTACATGTATAAATTTGACTACATATAGTACATAATTATAATATATTATGCAGTACATTGAATTCTCTTTCTAATGTATCTTTTTCTGCTTATGTATATTTATGTGTAATTATTAATACTGGCAAATATTCAAAACAGATAAACTGAAATAGAAAATAAATTGTTTCAAATTATTAAAACTCCTAAAACAAATATGCAAAATCTACCAAGGCATTCATGGAATGTTTTAAAATCCAGAGAAATGGAATAAGGATTAAACTTGAACTGTTCTGTAGAGGATAAGGATTTACTATGTGAATAGTTAGGAGTGCTTCAACTCAAGCAAAACATTAAATGATAGTGTCAAGTTCTTAGCCTGGAGCTTATTTATCATCAAATTTCTTTTCTTGGTAGTAGCATTAAGGATACATTAATAAAAGGATAAAGTACATTTAATACTAGAGGAAGAAAAGTTAATGATCCTAAAAGAAGATCATAGCTGCTTGTCCTTGAGTATTTAAAATAATTTTTCTCACCTGGAAAGCTACAAAGATGCTTCTAAAATATTATTGGATTTCATATGAAAGGTAAATCCTTTAATTTCCCAGAAGCATTAAAGTGGGCAAACTCTCAGACCAGATTTAACTTTTATTGTCCTTTCTGTTTGATGACTGACATCATTCACTTTTTTAGAGTTTTTAAGTGTGGAGGGAGGCATTTATTTCTTCTGAAGACTTTTGCCTGCATTGACAGCAACCTGTAGCAAGGTGTGGTTATGGCCGCATGGTCCAAACTCCTTTTTCTCCCCATTGAGCCAGGTTAAACTGAGAAACAGAATTTGTGTTTTCTCACTCGGTGATTTCTTTTAATCAAAAGTAAGTGTTTTGTTGAAACAACTAAGCTTATTTTTTTTTACCACTTTATTGAGGAAAATACAGATTCAGTTTACTTCTGAGTCCTACAACCTCAACACATGGACAGTTGAAGGAATTATTGTTTCCCAATGTGTTTCTGAAATATTTTGTCTAAGATTATAGTGCCATTTTCTCTGAGATCTACTCTAACTTTCCTAACTCTGCAAGATTTTGGCTTCAGTGCCTATGCTCATACCTAAGCTACGCCTCATGCCAGAGTAGACAGAAATTATGTCAGCTTCCTCAGGAATTGCCCTATCTAGATCAGGGTGGGTTATCCTAAATAATTTCTGAACAGATACATGAATGGACAATATGGACTGGTCCACATTATGGATCAGACACCACCCATTCCACAGTAAGGGGATGTTCCCCTTGATGACCAGAGGGAGATAAGTGGGATGAGAAAGATTGTGCACAGTAGATCATCTTCTTTTTATTTGTGTAATATCATGATTATAATTATCTTACATATCCTTCAAGGGTCCAATCCTTTCGAATCAGCTGCTCTTTGAAGCTTCCCATCTTGACAGAATATGACTTGTGTTTGTATTCCAGCACTCATGGACATAATAAATAGGCTACCTGATATAGGATTCTGCTTCTATGTGTCATTAGGAAGTTATCATCACTACCTTATCCAACCCTCTTTTTGGAACTTGCCGTTTGGTTATTCCTTTTGTATTATGACAGATGGGAGTAATATCCTTCTTTTTACTATTATTAAGTAGTTTGAGTTAAGGAAAGAAAACTGTTGGGGCAAAGTAATTATGTTGAATTGCATGGTTATACTAAACAGAACTAATTACAGTTCAATTATGTTTAATGCTCAAATAGAATTACCATTTAATTGTTTCAATAACAACAAGTACCAGTTGAAATGTAAATGTGTGATTATATTGACAAAAATTGATTACAAGTTACTTTTCAGAAATCAAATGGGACTAAAAGAAATGAGGATTACAGTATGGTTCAGCCTTCTGAGAATTGCTAACCAGTGTATTTGGACTTCAAAAAATTTGATGTCATGTAAATTGAACTTAAGGAAAGGGATGGAGTTGAATTGTGAGGTATGCTAAATTTATCTACATGTGTTAAGATGAAGCTGTGTTGTACAAACTTTGGCTTCATAAGCTCACTCAGTCTAGAAAATGGTCCTAAAAATGGTATTAAAAATAACCTGCAGTGAATTGTGACTGGAGCTCTACAGTCTCCCTGCCATTAAAAACTATTAAATTGAACAAAATGTATGCTGCAACTGTTTTCAGGCATTGCAGATAGAAAGGAAATGTATATTACGAGCTCTGTACTTGGTCCAGATCTCTATCTGTGGATAATTTCTTGGCTGTGACACAAGGAAGTATCCCACAGAGGTACTGTTAAAGAAGAGAATGAGCTCAGAGACTAGAACTACTGATGGAGACTCGCGAGCAAGGCACTGGAGAGGAGGAAGGAGATCAGTGTTCAACTCTGATTGGGAGTTTTTGGCAAGAATCTGGATAAAGACTGAACTCCATAGATTCAGGGTAAGACATAAGGTTTACCAGAAAGTAGTTCGTATAGAGTTAAGAGTAGAATGGATGTACTAAAGATCAAGCAGTTCCTGGAGATATTAGAATTCTGGCCAAGTCAGAATGGAAGGACTTCATTAATATCAAGGAATTTAGCTGGCACATAAGAAAGATCAAACCTTTGGAGGAATGTCTAAGTTCTAGAAAAACGTCTACTCTAGTCTTAGTCCAAGAAGTTCTAAAATCAAATGTGAGAAGATTCACAGAGAAATGAGGGTTTGCACTATGAGTCTTGCCAAATTAGAGGATTGGTAAATACCTTGGGCTTTCCACAAATCTACCTCAACAAAATATTAAAACAAGCCTACACAAGCTGAAGGTGGTAGCCAGAAATTGAAATGCCTCTTGAAATAAACTTCAATGCTTTTCTGAGGAAAATAGAAGAAACTAAGCCTCTGCAATGGATCAGTCACTACTAAAGCAATAAAAACAATTAAAAAGTTATTTAAACCTGAACTGAATGAAAATCAAAACCAGAAAACCAAATCTTCCAAAATATCTATTTCTATTCCAATGATACCCCAAAATTGCACCTAAGCACAGATTAATGTTATGCTGCATTTGGGGTAGCACACTAAAAAATATTTATTTTAATAGTTCCAATTATCTAACAGATTTTTTTGTTATCATTGTGTGGAGATTTTCCATGGTAAAGTAAATCTAACAAAGTTTAAAATTTTAGGCGGTATTTATTTTTTCTAAGTTCCCTTAGAACAACAATTTTCGTAGTTGACTCCATTTCTGGTATTGCTTGAGGTACAGGTCAGTAACTAAACTGTGCATGTGGACTGATAAATGTAATGATAAGACTTCTTAAAAACATTAATCAGAACTGATTTTTAATATTTATGAAATAAAAAATTAAAATAACAATTTAATAAAAAAACAAACTACAGTTCTTTCCAGATAATGACCTATAATAAATCAATAATAAATTAATGAGGGATTTAAAGTTATTCTGATGTCTTTTCACTGAGAAGTTCACCATTAGGACATGCATGAAAATCTCTTTACTTTTTCAATCTCTGGAATCTGCTGTGACTTCTGTTGTCTTTATAGAACATGAATGGTCAGAGAAGCCATCGAGATTTTTTAATTTGTTTACTGCATACTTAGAAGTTTCTTGAGAAAGAAGATTTCTGCACTCTCCAGAATGAAAAGAAGACTGTATTAAAGAAGTTCCCGACTTAAGAGGAACCTGATGCTGGAGTACTTCAAAATATGTTCTTTTCAAATAGATGTTCACCCTATATGAAGACCTTTAGGGATGGAAAACTCATTTCCTTATGAGAAAGCTTATTTTATCTTTGAACAACCTGGATCATTACAGGTGAATTGGAATTAATTTTGTTGTTGTCATTGCTACAGCTGCTGCTCATCATTCTGACTCAATCGTCTAACCATGATGGTGTTTAGGTTCAGACGTCACCCACAACACTGACTCTTCTCATAATTCGTCCACCATCCATCTGCTTCCATCATCTCTAACTCTGATCTTATACCACATAAGGATGACATTTTGTCTAATAAATTGGTTCTTTATTTTTTTCTTCTTTTTACCTCATCCTTTATCAAAATTTAAAAATTATTTCTTTTCACTATTCTTACTACTATAGAGATTTTTTTCCTTATAATAGTAAGTTGTTTGGTCTGAATATAGGGTTAGGCAAATTTTTCATTTTATGGTGAGAAATGCTATGAAAAATGATATTTCTGAAAAGACTTTGTGATATACTAAATATTGTTTATAAGTATTTTAAGTTTTATTTTCTCTTTTTTCTCATCCTCAAAACGTATTTTGAACAACCGTGTCTCTGAAACTCTAAGAAGTACAAAAGAACTCTAATGAACAAGATAGGTATGGTCTTTGCCTTTATAGAACTTACAGCTTGGGAGGAAAAGTAGACACTGAACAGAAAATCACATAATTAACTACAATCATGATTACCAGTTAGCTAGGTATAGTAAAGGGAGATCTAGTCTGAAGGGTCACATATGAAAGTATCAGTCACACATATGTATATAAAATATTTGGAAAGCTTCAAAACATATAGATTAATGTCCCTGCAAAAGTCTTCATAGAAAAGAACTTTGGTATTCAATTGCATTAAATGAAGTTATTAAAAAGAAGAGTTTTATTTGATTTTTAGCTTATGCCTTTCTGAAACAAAGTCTATGATAACATAAATACAAGCAAACACAATTGAGAGATAGACTTCACCAGGTGGTCAGAATAGATCCATTAAAGTTTCTGTTTTGTATTGAGGCAATAGTAAGTAGTAAACAGTAAGTCATATAACTTGTCTTTTCAGAGAAATAGTAACAATACTAGAAAAAAAGAAAGTTAGCATATCATGTAAAGGTTGACCTCATTCTCCTTGTTTTTCTCTCTTTCCTTCTCACCTTACCTCTTTGTCTCTCCTTCTTATCTATTTCTCTCTCTATAATCTCATTTAATTAAAACAATAACACAATATGTAAGTAGTATAATTTCTCCTGCTTGAACTGACAAACTAAAACTTTGAGATTTTTAAGTAATTTTCTCAGAAAAGTAAATTCAGTAAGTGGCATAGGCTGAAATTCAAATGTAATTGACTCTGATAAAAATTTTGTACTCTTGATTGGTTGTGCTTTGACAAACATTTAGTAAATGCTTACCTTGGACCAGAGTTTATTTTAGGCAAGAGAGAAATAAAGATGAGTTTGATACAGGTTTTGACTGCAAGGTGGTATCCTAGATACAAACAGAAGTAAAGGAGACCAGTAATTTCTTAAGAGAGGAAAAGCAGAACTGCCAAATTACTAAGGGTTAGAGGATTCAAAAGGTCTTCACAAAAGAGGCACGCTTAAGCTAAATCTTAAAGAAAGTTGGAGTTTGACTGTAGAAAATAGCTGCATATGAATGGACATTGCAGGCAGAAGGACTAACACATAAAGTAAAATTAAGGACTCAAGAGGAGTCTTATATAAGTGAAGTATAGTACATATTATTAGAATATTTTTCCAAAAAAAGAAAATGTAGGGAGCTGGAGAGCCAATGTCTTTGCAAGCAATGGCTTAGTTTTAATTAATTAATAATTGCTTGTTGATTCTCAATATGAGGAAGAATTTAAAATATTCTTAATTTTTATTTTAAATAGTAAAGAAGTCTGCTGTCAATTTCTTTCTTAATATGCAATTTAACTAAACCTCAGTTTGGAAAAATTATCTCAATTGGGTAGGAATGTACATCTGTTTTGTGGAAAGAGTAATAGCTCAAAGCAATCGATTACACAAATTGTTTGCAGTTTCGGGTTTGCTTTTCCTGTCTATTTATTTATTAAATGGCTTTGAGAGAATTTGTTTGACATGAAATCAAAAGAGGTTTGTGGAAATTGTATTATCTATTTCATGGCAATGCATAATGAGCTACTGAATGAAGGATTAGTTACCTCCGTCATTGAATAGTTAAAGGCAATGTAAGTTTATTTTGTTGTCAGCAGAACACATCAACTTAGACATTCTTTGCATATTTTGACATTCCAAAAGTGTTTTTCTTTTGCAGTAGATAACATCTAAATGCTATATCAAAAGCCAAGATTACTCTTCATCTTTCCAGTTTGACATGTATTTTTATTCAAGAACATTTTCACGTACACCCAATGCCTGTTTGAGCAATTGCAATCATCATTTACTCCTCCTTGTGCCCTCAGCCACACTTATATCATCAGCTTTTGTTAGGGAGCCAGTTATTTCCAAAGGGAGTGTTATTCTCTTTCTAAAGATGGAAATAACAAGAATGATTAAAAGCTACGTGATAAATGGGAGACTACAATTCACTATTTAAATGGACTGAAATGTGTCATCCTCCCCACCAAAATTCCTGTGTTAAAACTCTAGTCCCCCATGTGATTGTATTTGAACACAGGGACTTTAATGAGGTATTTAAGGTTAAATGAGGTCATAAGGTTGAGCCTCTACTCTGATAGGACTACTGTCCTTACAAGAAGAAAAGGAGACAGGAGAAATCTTTTCTTCTTATACACAGTGGAAAGACCATGTGAGAACACAGTGAAAAGGCAGCCATCTGCAAGCCAGGAAGAGTCTCACCAGAAGCCAACTCTGTTGGCACCTTGATCTTGGACTTCCAGCCTCCACTGTGAGAATAAATTTCTGTTCGTTAATCTACCCAGTTAATAGTATTCTAGTATGGCAGCCCTAGGAGAGTAATACAAATCATAGCTAGGTATTTTCAAAGATAGAGGAATGAGAAAAACTTACCCTCCCACACTTAAAGGGCTTCAATGGATATACCTCTGACAGCCTTTGCAGATGGGTTTATAACACATAGTATCTGTAAAGTGGGTTTAAGTCTACAGAATTTGTCTTCATGTAACTGCAACAAAATCTAGAGTTGCACTACTCCAGACTGGCCATTGGTTTTCATTATCTGCAGCTAACTTACGATAGCCTCTTGCCAGTGAATCACCAGGAAATAAGTCCTAGGTGCAACTTATACAAGTTGCCGGAGATTTGGAAAATGGACTAAAAATTTTATAATGTTAAAAAAATACTGACATATATAAGACATCAAATAATATATACATTTATTAGCTTAACAGATTATTTAGTGTAATTGATTGGAAAAATGTAGTCCAATATTTGATTCCCACTTTCAATTTGTCTTTGAGAAAGTGATTCAGTAAAAGTTTATTTATTTATGAAAAAAGTTAAAGAAAATAACAATTACCACCTGGATTTTGTGATAATTAAATAAGAAAACCACATAAAGCAACTATTAAGTATCTGATACATAATAAAATCTCCATCAATGCTTAATATGAATCAATAAGAGAAATGTACTGTAATATACACTTTAAGGTGTGTAGAGACACATTATTATGTTTTCTTCCATTATGATTATACTTCTCTAGTTCTATGTTATTCTTTTATAAGAAGAATTTTACTTAATTCAAATTTTCTTAATGTCAATTTCTTATTCACCTTATTCAAATGTGACATTAAGTAAAGCACTCCTCTGGAAAATAAATAGTACATTTAGAAAAACATGAAAACACTAAAACCCTAAGGAATATTTACTTGGTTTAAATATGCTATTCAAAAATACCATAGCATTGAATCTTATCTTGCCAAACTCTATAATCAATAACCATAGTTCCTGAGATAATATTATTAAGCATAATTATTTTCATATTAAATTAAAATCTTAGACTCAAAGATTGTGGACAAAGTTATAAACAAATAATTCTATCAGTATGGCATTGATGAATTTTTCTCCCCATAGGGAGTGTTAATAACTACAGTCATAAGAGCCTTAAAATGGTTAATACTTCTTCTCATTTTGTGCTTTGATAAAATTTATTTCCACTTAAAAAGTGAAGGACCCAAATCTAAGAGAGTGAAGCTTGCTATTGTTAAAAGATTAAACCGAGGCATATTAAACTTTTAAGAGTTTCTCTGAGCAAAAATTGATTCGACTGGAGAAGCATCCAGTCTAGCAGGTAGAAAGAAGGTCTGTGGAGCTCCTCCAAAATGAAGGACTTCGATATGCAGAAGGGAGCAGGAACAAGTTACGCTAGGTAAACAAATGGGTCAATGACTGCAAAGTTAGTTTCCTCTAAGGGATGGCAGGAGTTTATCAGGCAGATTACTTAGTGCTGATCAGACAGCTGATTGACTGGTTTAAGATTTCATTTCTGAGAGAGCTAAAACTGTCCTTATGTCTTGCTCTGGTGACTTGGGCTTAGCACAAGCCATTCCATTTTGGGCCTGTTGTCTTGTTTTTAACACTAAGTGTCAAGATTGAGAGAATTTTGGACTATTTCATCCCAATACCCATGGTCTTTTTACTCTTGCTAAAAATTTAGATATAATAAATTGTTTTTCACACGATTCTTTTTTCAATGTTTTTTATTATTTTGATTCCATTTATTATAATTGACATTGGATTGCCTGTGAACAGTTTCAATTGATAATATATCTGGAATGGAAGCAAAATATAATGATGTTAGCTCTTAGGAAATTGACTGCAAAATTCTAGTGTATTAATATCAACATCATTTGTAATAAATGTCTTTAAAAATATAAAATAAATTATAACTGAGAAATCTTATTTTTAAGAGAATGGGCCTGGGTAAAAAAAATACTGCCAGTGTCTGCAGCTCAGACAAAGTTAATACTTCTAGCATCTGGAATTACATGTTATATCTAAGTATAAGTGAACCTGAGCTGAGATTAAGGAAAAAAACCAGAATTGTAAAGAAAACTCAGAGCCGTTAATTTACTAAAGATAAAAAAAGCATTTTTAGCAGAAATTTTCTTCTGTTCAGATGATTATTTAAATACAATGTCAAAAATTCCAGATTTTACAAACTCAGATAATTAAAGTAGGTGATGCTAACACCGTTAGACTGGGTTCTTCAGTGATTAGATATTAAAGTATTCCAAGAGATTCTCTTGTTTTAATCAATGGAAGGCATGCAAAAGTTGGATTAAGTGTGGTATTACTTTACTTAGTTTACATGTGATTAACCTTTAAAGAGAAGAAGATACAGGCTCAAGTATTTGCTTTCAAATTAATAAGCATTCATTTTTAAATCAAAGGAATTTCTTTTTTAGCAATATAAATGGAATATTCATTTCAAATAAAATTTCTTCTGTGGCTTTTATAACCACCACCCCAAAAATAGATCCTAAAAATATACGAAAATAAGCCAAAATACATGAAATTGTGGATTAGACAAACAATTTCAGGATTCCTATAGGGTAGCCACATACAAGACACACAGTTACATTTGAAGTTTAGACAAACAATAGGTACTTGTTTAGTATATGTCACAAGATAAATTGTGTTCCCCCCAAAATCATGCACTGAAGTCCTAAACCCCAGTACATCCTAATGTGACTGTGTTTGAAGACAAGGCCTATAAAAAGATAATTAAGTTAAAATGAGGTCATTAGGATGGGCCAGTATGACCAGTGTTCTTACAAGAAGAGGAAATTGGGACATGGACATGTACAGAAGGATGACCATGTACAAACACAGGGAGAAGACGGCCACCTACAAGCCAAGGAAAAGAGATCTCAGAAGAAACCAGTCCTGCCAACCAAAACCTTGTCTTAGACCTCTGGCTCCAGAACTGTGAGAAAATAATCTGTTGTTTAAGCCACACAGCCTCTGTTATTTTGCTTTGGAAGCCCTTGCAAATGAATACAGTATATTTTATTTTCTAACTTTCGCAATCTTAATTATGAAAAGCTGTCATTTGAATATGGTGAAGGCAATACTTGAAAAGAACCAGGTAAGCATCTTAGCTTTTAATTTACTGTTATTAACATTCATGCTTGTAGTCTTTTCTCCAGATTCCAAACACGCTTTCATGAAGGGGAGAACTCTGTTTTATGTTTACTTATATTTTGTATTTACAATTACTTTTAAAATATTCTGTGGACAGAATTTAACTGAACTTCCTATGGTCAATACTTAAACAATTATAGTTCCATACTTTATGAATATAAGGTACAATTTTTTAGGACCTTTCTAACCTCAAAGTTCTGGGATTTTATGATATGGACCTGAAAGGAAAAAAAGCACCAGCTTTATTCATTTATTTGTCACATTGTTTCTTATTCTTTTAAATTCACTCTTTTCCTGTAGTTTTTGAAGGAAATTTGTAATATGGAGAAGAGAAGAAAGCAGAAAATAAAAATTACTGTTAATTCCACCACCTCAAAATAGAAATTTTAACATATTTTTGATCATTTCCTTCTATTCATTTAATTGTACTCTATAGATGTATTTAGTGGAAAGTTATATTTTTATTAAGGGGTGTGTGTGTGTGTGTATGTGTGTGTATGTGTGTATAGGTGAGTATACATCCCCTTCAAACACCCCCACCCCCCATACACATATTGTGTGGAACCATCTATAATGAGAGAATGAAAACCTTTAACACTTTTATCTTCTGTAGTGGCCATGAGAATGCACTTTTCAGATTTCCAACTGAAGGGAGAAAATTCACTATGCAACCCAGGAACTGGGCTCTTAATTCCATCACCTGATTGGCACCAAAGCTATGCTTCCCTCTGGCTTCTCTCAGCTGATGATTAAGTATGGCACAGACACAAAGGCAAGCAAATTTCTGAGGCTCACGACCCCTCTGATGGGCATCTTTGGCTCAAGTACTTCCCAATGGCCTTGCTGAATGTTCCTTAGAACTGCACTGCAGCTAAGATGCTTCTGCCCAACTTATTTTCCTCCCTCCCTCCCCTCTCCCATCCTCTTTCCCTTCTTTTCTTCCTTTTTCCTACCTTCTCTCTTTCCTTTTCTCTTTCCCTCAGGGTCCTGTTTCCCAGAGAACTCCAACTATCACAGGAGTCATGGCCAAACTGCTTCAGGGGTATAGACTTACTATTGGAAACACAATTGTGAAGAAGGCAGACAAGATCCTCATAAAGCAGTTCATAAACAAACAATAAATGCATAAGTACATATAAATGTGCCAAAAGTACTAGAGAACAATAAACACTATGGTGATATTATGGTGATTGACAGGGAAACCATTATAGACTAGATGGGTAAAGAAAAAAGTCTCAATAAAAGTGGCAGTTAAGGGAAGTAGCCCAAGTAGTCAGCCTTTTGAAGGTTAAGGGGAAAATCTTCCAAGTCAAAGATCAGGGCAAAGCCCACAGAGCAAAAACTAGGTTGGCAAAATAAGACCAGAAAGTACAGCTGTGTCCAGCAAAAGCATAATTCTTATAGTGAATATCTCTTAAAAGCCTCTGGATGACTCTCGACACATATGTTTAACTTTTAATAATGTGTAGTTCCATTAACAGAATAAAGTGAAAGTGTTTCACCAAAGAGGAAATGCAAACAAAATCTTAGAATTGCTCACGTGTTTTGAAAATATGCCATGCATTTTGAAGAAACTAAAGAATTCAAGGCCCTGAACAAAGTGTAGAAATTAAAACCTGTCACCATGAAGCCTCAAGTAATTCAGAAGACTATTAAAACTTAAGAATCTGAATGAAACTGAGGCTTGATTTTATTGTGATACTAATGGGAGAGGTTTTATGTAATAGTAGATAAAGATATCCTATTGTTTTTTGAGACCTTTTTCATGAAGTTAGATATATTACATATAATATTTCCATTGTTATAGAATAAGAACTACTTACACAAAATAAACATATTACTATTTATGCAAAATAAAGATATTATTTAAAAATAATAGGTTTTACAGTACCTAGGATCTAAAGAAAAATGATGATTCTGGGTCTAGCAAATCCACTGCTAAATCTTTGTGTAACTGGGGGCCAAGGACTTCATCTTTCTGACTTTTAGTTCTGCATTCATATCTTCTAGATGGCTTATTCCACAAACTGATGAATGAAATTAGTGAATTCTGAAACACTGAACACATTAACAGTTAGAAAAGAGCCTCTCAGTAGCTATTTAAACATTTCTGGTTACTAATCCTATGGTAGTATCTAGAAAGTAGTATCATTTTCTTATTGATATTTATTTATTTAATCAAATAATCTAAACTTTATTAATAAAAATGTTTTTATGGAATATAATAAAGTTATTTTCTTTTTAAATTAAAAACAAGTAGTCTGTAAACCTTTTTTACTTTTCCTGAAATAGCACATTGACTAGACAGTTTCTTTCCTCTTTATACTTCCCTTTTCATTTTATATACTTTTAGCAATTCCAAGCTCACATATTCATTAAAAACATGGCTATAAAGGCTGCATAGTACTCTTTTACATCGATGTGAGATAACATGTATAAATGTTGTCTTGGACACAGATACTGCTTTTAATTTTTACTCATTAATAATACTTCAGTGAATGTTGATATACATAAATTTGTGTGTTCAATTCCTTGGGAAAATTAAAGGGTTGTTGTTATTGTACAAAAAGATATAAACATTTTTAAGACTTTTGATACACAGTACGCCATTTCCAACAGAAAGTTTATTGGAATTTACAGTCCCACCAATCGTATCTAGGAGTCTCTTCCAGGGGACCTTCATCCTGCTGCTATTAACTGTGTTACATTAGACATACAATTAACATTCTCTCATTTTCTTGTTTGAAAAATGAAATGTGTACCACTTACTCCAACACAGTCCTTATGGGCATTATATGAATTAATGTACTAATAAATCATAACCTTCTGCTCTTTCTGCTATATGCCCCTTCTCTTTTGGAGACCTGATCTATTTTAGCGGTGTCACACATGCATCACCTTTTTCACACTGCTGATGGCTCCCAAGTATCTCATTGAAATTCTTCTCTAATAGCTTGAAATTGTTTCCTGGATATGTTCTTTTGTATAGTCTGTGGTCCATGAAATTCTAAAGCCCAATTACTTCATCAGTTCTTCATCTTAGCTTTGTTTTCTCTTTCCAAATAACAGTTAAATTCCAAGTAGGTATTGCAAACCATAAAGCCATCTTTAATTTATCCTCTAATTATATCTAATGAATATTCTTTTTCTCACTAAATATTGACATTTATGATTTATCTTTTGTAATATCTCTCACATATTCTTGTAAAGTCCCTTTGTCACTAGCGTTGTCCAGAGTTTCATGGACGCATGTTTGGATATGGCAGCATTTTTCTAGTGAGCAACCATAATTAATTCCCTTTCCATTTATTTATAGCTTTCATTTATTTATACATTGCCAATTCAAAAAAAGATGTGTATTATTTTATCTTGTAGATAAAATAAAACTGCAGGATATAAGTAAGGGCAAGTGTGAAATAATGGATAGTTTGGGGTGTTATATATGTATTTTTTTTTTCAAAAAATCTAGGCTAAGTGAAACTTTTAGATCTGAGAACAACATTTAGCTTTGAGTTATCTCCCAGACTCAAAAATCTTCCAATTCACTCTGCACGTAGCTTCAGGATAGAAAACTACCAGAAATGTTTTAAGTAATATTTCTTTTAACTACTGCTTTCTTTGTGTTGCTCCCCAGGGTAAAAATCTTCAATGACTCCCTTGTCCTATCACAGGAGTCTCAATTATCTAATTTTGAACTTTTTATAATTTGATTTCATACAACATATCTAAGTTAATTGCCCACACACAACTATTACTCTCCAGTTTTGCCAATTTCCCCATTATCCCATGAGACTGCCATAAAATGTCATGCTTTCTTATACTTAATTTGTCACTCACTCTAGAATTCCTTTCACCTCCACTATTTTCTTGGGCTCTTTGTATCTCAACATCCTTCTAGGTTCCTTCTAAGCCTCACCAAATCTGCAAAAAAATGCTCAGAGTATTCAAGCCTCCATTGATTCCTTTCTCCTATTTGCTGATTCATCACGTAGTTTGGGGGATCTATTTAACATAATCTAAATTCCTGGTAATATTAACAGCAAGCCAAGCACAACTTCTGCAGATCACATAGTCTATTGAATATGTGAATGATATATGTATACATATTACATAATTATATATATATATAAATTCAAGATATATAAAAATTTATATGCATGTGTTTGAAAATTCAAAAATACATAAAAATACAAAATATATAAAATTATAAGCCACAATTTAAACCATAAATTAAGAAAAGTACTATGATGGCTTATAATATAGACAACTATTCTTAGGGACCAGATACATCTTTCTTAAGTCTCTGACTTTTTTTTCCCCCAGCAGTGGCTTTTGAGCTGAAGTCTATCAAAACTTTTATGTCTCAAGGCACTTAGGCACAGTTCAAAGTACAAGATAAGTGCTTAATAAACTTATAGTTATTTATATTATGAAAAGAAAAAATGCATATGTTTTTGTTTTAATTTACTTAGAAAGTAAAAATACTTTTAAAACTACATTTAAGATAAGTGATATTGACACTTACAAAAAGGTTAGCTTCTGTGGGGTTAAATTTGTGAAACTTATACATTTAAAACAATGATGCCAAGAGGAGTTTACTGTGCAAAGGAAGAATTACACTTTATAGGGAAGGCATGGCCTGATTCTCTGGAAGGACTTGGGTGCAATCATTGAAAATGCAGAGTGTACATCTCAGTTTCATTTGGATCAATTAAGATACTGGGAGAATGATAAATGTGATATTTGTGAAGACAAAGGCCTGAGCTGGTTAACAAATGACCAGAATGTTTAATAGTTGGAAAAAAAATCTCTCTTAGTTGAAAACAACCTGGTTTGATATTATGAAATTAATTGAAAGAGATGAGAGAGAGATGATAAAAATGAATTAGGCAAATAGGTAAGGATTGTAGAGTTCCAAGGAGTGACAGTATCAATAAAGAGATAAACAAAATGCTTAGAGAATACTACTCTGAATTAAAATAAAAGAAGAGAGAGGTTTTAAAATTTATAATACCTTATATAACACCATGCACTCTGTTAAGACATACCTTTGATTAATTTAAGTGATGAAGAATTATAATTAAGATAAGTTATTTAAAAAATTATTGGTGTTCAGTTTTTGAAGAAGTGACCACATTTTGTAAGTTTATTGTTAAATATTGGCTCTATTTGAACCTATTCTTAAAAAGCATTCCTGATTAACACTGAGACAGAAAAGTATGAAAAATGGAAAGAGAAGCAGTTGTTGGTAAGTGAACAAATGAGAAAAGTGACAATTTCTATACATATTCTGGAAATGATTAGTCAAGATTAATTGAAATGTGTGTGAGTCAGAAAGCAGATGGAGCAGTTTGTGCTATGTTGTCACAAAAGTAAGTAAAGTTCTTACCTATCTAAGGTTTAATTTTAAATTTAATTCTTAGGATTTGAGAATTTGAGGATAGTATTAAAATTGTGTGTGCCTGTATCTCACATATACAAAAAAATATTAAAACTCAAACATTAAAAAAGAATAACTCAATTTAAAATGGACAAAGTATCTGAACAGACATTTCCCTAAAGAAGATACACAAATGGCGAAAAAGTATGTGAAGAGAGGCTCGATGTCATTAGCCATCAGAGAAATGCAAATCAAAACCACAACGCAATGGCACTTCACAGCCACTCTGAAGGCTACAATAGAAAAAACTGATGATCACCTGTGTTGGCAAGGATGTGGAGAAATTGAATCTCTTAGACACTACTGGTGGGAGTGTAAAATGGCACAGCCACGTTGGAAGACACTCTGGCAGTTCCTCAAATGGTTAAACTATACGACCCAGGAGTATCACTGCTAGATACATAGACTCAAGAGACCTGAAAACATACATTCTGGCAAAAACTTCTACCTGGATACTCATAGCATTGTTATTCAGAGTAGCCAAAAAGTGGGGAAAAAGTGTCTATTAACCAACGAAAGGATAAATAAAACGTGGTATGCCCACATAACAGACTATTGTTTGGCAATAAAAAGAAATGAAATACTGATACATGCTACAACATGGATTAACCTTGAAAATTTTATTCTTAGTGAAAAAATCCAGTCACAAAGAACCACATATTGTATAATTCCACATATGAAATGTCCAGAGTAGGAAAATCTATAAACAGAAAGTAGGCTAGTGGCTGCCTAGGGCTGGGGAAGATGGGGTTACAGAGTAATAGCTAGGTAGAGTTGGGATTTGGGGGGTGGGGGTTGTAAAGAAAATGCTCTAAATTGATTACGGTAATGGATGCACAACTCTGTGAATGTACTGAAACCACTGAAATGTACACTTTAAGTGGGCAAGTTGTATAGTATGTATTATATCTGAAAGTTGTTAAAAGTTATGTTTGCATGAAGAAAAAAATTACATAAAATAATTATATCCCATCAGATTTGATATCAGCTTTACAGTTTAGAGTACACTTTTTTCATAATATCAGAGAAAATGGTAATCACTAAAGAACCAGTGATCCTGTCTCTCCAAATAGGAACCATAAGATTAAAATGGCTCTGCAGTAGCCCAGTTCGTTTAATCATAAGCAGAATAAGAAATGCCAAGCTCAAAACAGTATTTCAGACTGAATGAAGTAGTGTAGGTTTTAAAATAGATCATTTTATTCTTGTGAAGTTCTCGATGTCCTGAGAAACTGTGTTGTATTTGTCCAGGCAGAAAAATGATTCTGATTTTTCTTTCTTAAAACCTGTACCTTGGGTTTTTAGGCACACAAAAATGATGGGCAGTATTCTTTTAATAAAGAAAACTGGCAGTTTCATGTGGTTTTTTAATAACCTTAATTCTAGTTTACAAATAAAGAGCAATTAAAAAAATTCCTAGCTTCTTACTACTCATTTCTAAATTTTATTTTTAAAAAGAATAGTGCTTCTGCTGCAGAGTAATGACCATTTTCAAGGTTGTTTTTGACTTTTTCATTTTTAATTGGTCAAGTGAACAAAATGAAGATCTTGCTAAGCATTTAGTAGAATGTAGAATTTCCCTTCAATTTTGAATCAATAAAAGAACACAGTGAAGCATGTTTTCATAACCTTGAGTCACTAACGGTGACTCAAATCTGTCTCCAATTTTTTTTTTAAATAGAAGTATTCTCTGCTTGTGATTAGGATTGTTTTAAGATAAAAAGGACACTGGTTCTCATTACTTCTTGAATAAATAATTATTGGTAGCTCTCCATAAAAATGTGTATTTACACACTTTCTTCCTTTTTTCCTTTTTCCTATTCTTTTTGGTTGATTTGAAAGTTCTAGTTTCCACATCTATTCTTTCCTGGAGTTTGCTTGTATTTTTACATACAAATTGTTTAATATCTTTGAGTATTTTGCAATTAATCAGATTTGGTTTCTTTCACTTAGAAATCAACAGACTGAATAATTCTATATCTCACTGGCATCCATCAATATATATTTATATCACTTTTAAACTCACGAATATATAATTCTTAAATTCAATTTATTACTAACATTTGGACTTTAAATGTATCTTAACTTTATTTTTATGTAGCACTTTGATAATATTTTTCATTCCTCTTGTATCAAATATTACTGGTAAAAATATACTACTACTCATTTTCATTCCATTGTTGCTAATTTGTCTCTACATCTTGTAGCTATTAGAATTTTATTGTTAGTCTCAATGTTTAATGAGATTTACTACAGTGTGTCAATGTATGTGTTTTTCTTTTTCCTTTTTCTTCTCAATTATCTGTTCAACACTTGCTGAGTTTTCTTGTATGAGAAATCTTCACTTTTTCACTTCTAGAAAATTCTTAATTATCTATCTTTCCCCCCATATTTTTCACTCTTTTTTTTCTGAAAATCTTATTAGATAACTATTGCTACCCTGACTCACTGGACATCTCTTGATTTCATCTGTACATATATTTGCAGTGAATCCCAGGAGACTTCCTCAGCTTGATCGTCAGCCTCTGATTCTCTTGTCAGTGGTATCCATTCAGCCAATTTGCCTCATATTTTTTAATTATTTCAGAAGTTATACCTTATTTTTAAGAACTCTTTATAGTTTATCATATTGCTCCTTTTTCTTGTCATAATTTTATGTTTTTATTTCATAATCTGCATTTATTGTTTCAAGGAAGTAATTCCTTCCTTTGTCTTTATGTTTGTTTGAAAAATCTGTTCCAATTGTTATATTAAGTATTTTTCTTTGAGTATAAGTTCTTCCATTTCTTTATTTTTTTATTGAATTATAGTTAATTTACAATGTCGTGTTAGTTTCTGGTGTACAGCAAAGTGATTCAGTTTTATATATGTGTATATTCTTTTTCATATTATTTTCCATTATGGTTTATTATAGGATATTGAATACAGTTCCCTATGCTATACAGTAAGTTTGCATCTGCTGATCCCAAACTGCTGATCCATCCTTTCTCCAACCCCTTGCCCCTTGGCAACCACAAGTCTGTTCTCTATGTTTGTGAGTCTGTTTATGTCCCATACAAATAAGTTCATTTGTGTCATATTTTAGATTCCCCATATAAGTGATATCATGTGGTATTTGTCTTTCTCTTTCTGACTTCACTTAGTATGCTAATCTCTAGAGCCATCCATGTTGCTGCAAATGGGATTATTTCATTCTTTTTATGGCTGCATAGTATTCCACTATATATATATATATATATATATATATATATATATATACCACATCTTCTTTATCCATTCATCTGGCAATGAACATTTAGGTTGCTTCCATGGCTTGGCTATTGTAAATAGTGCTGCTATGAACATAGGAGTGTATGTATCCATCTGTTGAGTTTTTTTTTTTCTTTCCTTTCATTGTTGATCTTCCTCAAGTGTTTGTCATGTTGGACTGTGCTCTTCTCTTCTGCCACATAATTCTTGCCCTTGAACTTGAGACTTTGGTAGTTTCTTGTCAGGTGAATAGCCTCAATGTTCCAAAATTGGGATAAATTCAGCTTAATGTGAAGCTTCAATCACTCCTGTTTAATTGTGAGTCTTCCTTAATTTCTGGTGAAGATAGATTGATCATAGCACCATAATACTTGAACATCTTCCACAGTATCTTCATCAAATGGATTTAAAATTGCTTATGGGTGCAGAAAGCCTTTGTAAGATATATAAACAAGATTTAACATTTACCTGGAGCCTTCAGAAAATAATCACGACATGAAGAGGAGTAACTCTGCCAACAAAGCGCTGACATCCAGAGTATATAGATTATGTTCTGTTTGATGTTTCACTTTTGTTTAGACTAAAGGCCAAAATAACAGAAGCATGGTTGGCTTTAAAAAACATCTACATTCCGATATCAACCATTTTATACTTGTTCCACACTGACCTAAGGGTAAAGTTTTGTATGTGCTGTAGTCTACTTTTAAATTATTTACCTGCAAAAAAGAATAGTATAAAATCGAAACATTTATTGTCAAATGCTTACACCCTTTTTTTTAAAAAAAATTCTCTGTCAGAAGACAATAGAGATAAATGAAAACAGCTACATACTGGATGATACAGTGTAAAATGCTAACCTTTCATTTTTCAAGACAAAATTTGAAAGATGGAGGATATATTGAACAGCCATGGCTTATATTAAAAAAAAAAAAAGCACTAAACACAGAGCACTTTAAGGTTTACAGAATATTTTAGTACATGTGGAGTCTTGATCCTTCAACTAAAATATATAGTGTGGGGAGAAAAATGCTTCTGCAAATAATCTGAGGGCCAGTTGACCATTCTTGGTTTTTAATTCAATAGCCAGCACAAAACCAAAACTTTATAGAGGAAATCAAGACATATAGCATTAACAATCAATGAAAAATAAAACCACACAAAAATTATGATGTGACTACACTTTTGATATCACATGGGTAAAAATAATCATTATTTTGTCAATATAAAAAAATAAAATTCCCATATATGCCTTAGAATTCTTATGTCACTGTCAATAAATACAAAGGTAGTTAAATGGATGAAAAACCACATGACAAAAATGAGAAAGAAAGGAAAGCTGGCTAAGCCACAAGCTGTAGGGTTGGATTAATATTAAAATATTTACAGAATTTTGGGGGGAGTTGGATAACAGGGACCCAGATTCTACTAATAAAAACAACTTTTTCTCAAAATTATCAACCTCATATCTAACTTCTACTTTATACTTGAATTTTTATATTTTCATTTCTCTTCAAAATTACATACAAAAATACTGATAAAGTGGTAGTAAACATTAAAGATAAAAATATAATAATCCATTTTAAAGAAGAGAGAATAGTAACATTAAAATCAGCTTGTATACACATCTCAATCTTTTTCCACTTTACCATTAACCACAAATTGAATTTGGAACTTATCATTTTAATTTATTTTTCAGATTTTACTTATTTAGATTTCTATCACTAGAAAGTCTATCTGATTTTGGAAGTTTGGGGAACTTCGTAGAGATGGAATCATTTGCCTTTTTCTTTCAATGCTGTCTCTGATGTTCATCCATGTAGTTGAGTGCAACATTAGTTTGTTTTTACAGATGTGTAGAATTCTTTTGATTACATCATTCTTTATTTATCCATTATACTCATGATGATTATTTCCAGGTTGTTCTCACTCAACCAGTGGGATTGGATGTTTTTATACATGTTTATGAGTGCATAGATGTAGGAGCTACTCTAAGTGTAAACCTGGGTGTGTCTTGCTTATGTAAAGGGTATTTGTATATTTCATTTTATAAATAAATGCTGACTTGTTTCCCAGAGTGGTTACCACAGCTGATATTGACACCTGTGTATAATTAGTAAGTGGTCTCATTGCTTCATATCCTCTATAGTACATTATTATTGCAGCTTTTTGACAAAAATAACACATTTTTGCCAATCTGGTGTTTGTGAAATGGTGCCTATTCTGGATTATGATGTAACGTCATTGACCATTTGACTCCCCTCTTTCGTTTTTCCCTTCCTTGCCTACTATGGGGGTGGTAGTGAATGATTAAGTTTTTAAAATTTTTTTTATTTTATTTCATATTTCTCCCTTCTTTTCTTTTAATGATTATTCTAGAAATGTTAACCTGAGAATTTAACACATCAAACTCTAGTTTTTAAAAACTCCATCCTTCTTCCAGATATTTCAGAATGTTGAAACAATTTAATCACCCTCTTTCTAATTTATACAACTGTATTGTTATGAATTATTTTTATTATTTTATAAACTTTCAAGACATTAGTATAATATTATATAATTAATTGAACTATGCAAACACCTTTATCCTTATTCACCATCTTACTTTTAATACCTTTCACTGAAATTAATGTCATTTTGCCTAAATTATTATTTAGAATAATTATTCTTAATTATTAAATTACATTTGCCTAAAAATTCTACACTATAGAATTTCCTGTTGAAAAAATCTGTTCTTGGAAACTTTTGAGTTTACCTGCCTGAAAACATGTATGTTACTCTCATTTTTCCCTCATATTGAAAGCGTTGTTTTGTATTATTTTGTTTTTGCTAGTTATAAAATTCTGAGTTGACACTCTTTGCATGTGCTGTGAGCTCATAGTCACTGGAATTTTACTAGTGAGAATTATTTTAGACCTGATTGTGAAGTAGTTTTTTTCACTTCTCAAGATGATTTATATTTCATACTCACAGGACTGGGGACACTGACCACCGATGACAATTTTAAACTAAATTTTGCATTATTTTTTTTTCGTCCACATCATCTATCCATTGTGAATTTAATTTCAAACTTGGCTTATAGTTATGACATCTCACAGGAAGACTTTTTTCCATTTATTTATTTTTTCCCCTTACCACTAGCACAAGAGCCCAAGACAGGCACATCCCCTCCTACTTACCCAACAGGTGCAGGAATATGGGAGCTGGTAAATAATGAGTTTCTTTCTGTCTCACTCTCAGGCCAATAACAAATCACCTCAGGGGGTTCTTGTTTGGGAGAAACCTAGGTTTTACCACCTGAGTCTTTTCTCCCAAAAGGAGGCAAAAAATAAAACTAAAGATCACAATTGGGCAAATAGCCTCAAAGTGAAAGCTGACTTTCTGGTTTACTTACCTCTGTGAGTTCACTTATATTTTGGCCTTAAGATTCAATTTCTTGGCCACTGATAAAATGAAAAGATTTTTTAAATGTTTAATAATCAAGCATTTTTAACAGTTTCAGCAGAAGAATTAACTCATTATTTATCAGTTATAGTCGGCTGTAATTCTGGAAATAAAGTTATTGTCAAAATTTATATGCTTCAGTAAGAGTTTTTATCTTCCAATCCTGAGTGGTAGCAAAATAGGGAAGGTTGGAAGGAGATTGTTACAAAAATGTGAACTTGTTGGACTCAGGTTTGTTTCTCATGTTAAGAAGAGTGAGACACAGGCAAGAAAAGACTGAGAAACAGATTTAAGAATCCGTTATAAGTGATTTTTAGTATACATAGTTTTTTTTTTTTTTTCAGGTTGAAAATAGGAAAAAGAAAGATGATACAGTCATTTCACAAAAAAAAATTTCCCCAACTCAGACTTTGTATGATATGCCAATAGGTCAGCTTTTGAAATAAAGGCACCTATGTAGATTAGAATTTAGAATAAAATGTGAAGAACTGCTGAGAAGAATAAGGATTCACCTGGGGAAAACCTGGAGCAGTCAAGAACAGTGCAGCACATATGGTGGAACAGAATTGTGGATGCAGACCAGAGCCAGGAGGACTCACAGGTTTCTCTTCCTTTCTTTTCTCTTTATTACTGTGTTGCTGACACTAGTTATGGTGGCAGTAAAAGTAGCAGGTCAGCAGGGAAATTAGTCACCAATGAACTGACCTCATTTATATGCTTTTTTTTTTTCCACCATAACTAGGACGCACACTTCAGGTTGAGTAAATTGTGAGCATTCTTGAACTTTATCTGAATTCTAGAGGTACAGTGGTGTGCCATCCCAGAAGAGTCAAGAAGGTTACTTCTGAGACAGATGAGGTGTTTTATTTTAATATTAAGAGAGTAAAACCTCAGTTTTTTATCCTTAATTAGACTGAAGGAGAAAGAAATAAAGGATAAAGACAAAAAATATGTGTTTAGGATGGTTTAATGATGGCTTTGTAGTAGTGTGTATATATACACAGAAAAATGTGTCCAGTCAATTGCCATTGTCCTCATGATTCATATACGTGCATAATCATTTTGCTAAGTTTTTGTTTTCATTTTTTTCCAGAACATCTGTAGGTCTGTTTTTCACCAGTTTTCCTTAAGATACGTGCTGATTTAGGAGCTACACAATTAGTTGAATAGATGTAAAATGTTTTCCAAATTCTACCTTTATTATCGTCTTTATAGAAAAATAGCGGAAAAAGTATAAGCAAACACTAGGATCAAAAATTGCCATTGTGAAATATCTCTGAATTTGAAGCCCTAGATCCAATTATCTTAGGGAAATTTCAATGCTAAAGAATTTATCTTGATAAGAAGATTTTCTTTTGACAATCAGCGCTATTAACTGTAGAGCTTGTGGCTCTTTTGAGACTGGAGAAATATTGGGCAGTTTATATATTCCTCATTTTCAAAGAGAAATCAGTTAAATAACAGGCTTTCAGAGATAACATTCTTTGTCAGTATGGCACAGGGAAAAGACAGCAATAATACTTCAGATGTGTATTTTTTAAAATACACTGGCTTAATTTTCAGACTAACTTAGGTTAGTTTCAAAAATTCAAGCAGAACGGTAATAATCATAAGCCTCATTCTTAAAGTGCTTGACTTCCTTTCTAAGTTCAATATGACAACTCTATTCTTTGTGTGCCATTATTCATGACCTATACTGATGTGGTACTGAAATATAAGGGATTAATAATAGATATATTTAAATTAAATGTATGCATAGTATTGATATTTTACATTACAGACAGTTGTGCTTGATAAAAACAGGCTTTCTCTTTCTTAATATCAAGTCCTTAAAATAGTTTGTTTTTATGCATAGAATCTATTTTTAGTTCTTTCTAGAAAAATATACATATATATCAAGAAACAGCGTATGCTGTTGATCTGGAAAAGGCCAGTCAGCAAGGCTAAATTACTCTGCAGTAACCAACACCCTCCAAAATTCTCAGTGACTTGAAAACCACAAAGTTGTGTTTTTTTCTGTCAATTATCCCCACTGAAGCTTGCTCAGCCACTCTACTCCTCATAGCCCTCTAATGACTTTTGGACACCATCTCGAATTTTACTGGGAACTATTCCAGAGTCAAAGGAAGTTACACATAAGCCCTTCCACTCAAAACCTAAGAGCCATATCCAGTTCCTTGACTACGCTCACTTAGAAGTGGGTTAAAAAGTGCATCCTACCAAGTCCCGAAAAGAAGAAGAACCAGAAACATTTTCTGAACAGCACTTATAACTACCACAACTTATCTTTCTGCTCATCAAGTAGCTGATTCACCCTCCTTTCTACATATAATGTATACTTACTTGATTCTCACAGTAAACAACCCATAAGCACTAACTAATTACAATATTAGTCTAAAAGCCGAGAATCTTTGGGTGATACATGTTGGTCTTTGCACGCAAGCAAATTTTCTATCTTAAAATCAGAAATGAATTAACCTTGATCCAGATAAATACACATTATCTGTCCCCACAGCCCAATATATAATGGTCCAACAAATACTGGAAAACTGCAGTCAGTACTCACATTTAGAAACAGGAAGATGTGAAACACAGCATGTAGTAATCTATAGCAATTCTGAAATCACCACTGGGCAAACTCTTTGAGGTATCACTACCCTAGTGGTGAGAAATGTTTTTTGAATATTCCCTGATTCTGCTTTGTGGCGTGAGTCCCTTAGTCTCTTGTTCTCTATGGCTCTTTGCAGCTCTTTCAGAGGTTTTACCCTTTGTTATCATTCCTGGCCACATCTGAAGTTCAAATTGGAAAAAAAATTGAGTGGCATTATCAGCCTGATTTCTTTCCAGAGAAAAAATCATTTTAGTCCTTGAACAGCCACAGTCTTTTTTTAGCCTAGGCTATGGTGGTTTTAACACTACAGCCCTTTAAATAACTTACCTTTTTAACAATTGGAGTCCAATCAGTTCCATGTGCCAGTAACTACAACCATAGTTCTGCTTGGGACACCCCTTTCTCTTGACTAAATCACAAATAAATAGGGATCCTTTCAACAGAATTAATACTTTGACAATCACTGATGAAAACAAAAATGCTGAAAGATGCTGGTCAAGATGGATGCTACCAACATGATGGTGGGCCAGTTAAGCCAGTTAAAATTGGTCCTTGAGAAGATCAGATACAGCTGTAAGCCACAGGGTATTCAGGCCTTAGTAGCACTGTATTTCAAGCCTTATTGATTCCCTGGGCATAAGAGCTTACCATTTTGTTTCAATTAATACTGAAGGCATTTAATTCAATTCAATAGATATCCTATTCTGTATAAGGAAGCACTGGTTCCAAAAAAGATGCATAAAATTATGAAGAGATCAGTCCTTTTCCTTGCTCAATATCTGAATAAATTTTCTATGCTGGCTGACTCTCTCTACTACCTAAATCTTTACTGATTTCTTGACCACTAAAGTATCTACAGCACATAATTTACAATACAATTAAGAATGGTGTTGGTTTGTACATGTGTATACGAATATTTAATTTTTCCCCATCTGATGGCTAGAACTGTCTATAGATTTTTTTTAATACTCATTAGACAGTATAGTATAGACTATTGATTAATTTTTAAAATGTTAAACTTGCTGTATAAAATACAATTCAGTGCCCACTGCCTATTATTTAATATAAAATCTTACTGGAACACAGCCACATTCATTTATGTACTGTCTATGACTGATTTCATAATACAATAGGAGGATTGCATAGTTGAGACAGAGACCATCTGATCTGCAAAGCTGAAAATATTTACCATCTGGTACATAACAGACAAAGTTCACCAAAACCCTCTTACCTAGTACATTTATAAATGTGAGCAATATGTAAAAAGTACTTTCCCATACATTTTATATATAAAAAGTATTTTCACATACATTTTTATCCTGATAACCAACAGTTGTTGATATTTCCATTTTATAGTTTCTGAAATCAAGAAAGATATTTGATTTATTGCAAATTATTTTGAATAAGTCTTTTCACCACACAGCTTTCTAGGTCATTATTGTCAAAAGAAAGACTAAGAAACTATGGACCTAACAAGTATTTAATGAAAATAATCAATATATATTTAAGATTTGGTTATCTAATTGGAATAGAGTAGAATGACCAAATTGTTAAATGGTAAAGCAATTAATGTTTTGCTAAAAAACTCTGTTGGGATCTAAGATTCTACCTAGCCAACATGCTACCACATCTACTTGATTTTACTCTGAGGAAAGAAAATATACTTACAAGTTTATTGATAAGGCAAAAAACTCTTTTGATTTATCAATACAGCTATTCTTACTGAGTTCAGCATAGCCATGGTAAAGATAAGCTGCTAGTCCTAAAATTTCTAGTAAAAATAATCATTTTTTAAGAACTTCACAGATTCCCAGTAAGATCTTAAAACCAGTTCTCTCACTTGAGAGAAGCCAGATCTAATCAACACAAAATACAGTGGTAGAAACATTAGAACATTTACTGATGAGAGACTACATGTGCAGGCTGTATGTAACTAACATTTGTGTTTCTCTAAATTTTACTCCAGGTTATCATGTATATTAAAACAAAATATATTAATTTCATTTCATACTTTAATTTTCTGTAAATATGTAAGTTAGAAAAAGAAACCTAATGTTGATACCAAAAAGTATCATTGAAGGAATAATGTGCTAATATCTATTCATAGTTAATTATCACTCAGAAAAACTGGACTTTTAGACATTAACGTAAGTAATATAGTGAATGGTTTAGTGCATAGACTCTGGAACCAGATAACTCTAACCTAAAATCCTGGTTTCTTCTCCTTTTAGCTGTGTGGCCTTGATCAGTTTAGCAATGTTCTTGGCCTCAGTTTTTTCATGCATAAAATAAATTTAATAGCAAGATCTAGCTCATTGGCTTATAATTAGGTTTAAATGACATTAACGAGGACTTGGGAAAGAATCAGCACTAAATGAATGTATCACTGTTGCTGTCGTTTACATTGTTATGGTCTCTATCTATCTAGCGGAAGATTACATTAATTGGATTCACTATTCCTAGAAAGAAATGAAATAGTTGGTTAAAAATAATAATAAAACAAAAACCACAACATAGCAATGCACAGCACATTCATGCAAGTAGTTGATGAGAGAAAATCCTTGTAAATAAGTAATTTCAAGTTTATTTTCTTTTTATGCTTAATCCACTCATATTTTACTATTACATTCTTTTCAAAGTTTGTCACTGGTTGTACTATTATTTTTAACTCTAAGTTAAACTTTAAAAAAATAATAATAAACACCTGATCGTAACCAAGGAAGCCTGTGAAATAAGCTACACACAAAAGATACAGCAAAGCAAAAACTACTCTTTATAATTTAAAATTAGATTAATTTCTCCACAAAGAAATGCATTAAAATATGTTATTTTTAATAACTACATATAATGAGACTATCATATCTACTCTTTTGACCAAATAGTGAAATGTACTGATATCAGTACATTTCCAAAAATGAAAAACAGTTAAATGAAAAAGGATATGTACTAAAGTTGACTGATTATAGTTTTTTTCATTTTGTGCCTTTTGAAGATATTGAACAAAATTCATGTCTCTGTATTACTTGAAATTGAAAAACATAAAGCACCAAGCTTTTCTCTCATTACAATATACCAATTTTTAACTTTCTAATCTCTGATGAAAATAATATGATTACACTGAAAAACTTATGAACAAAAGGGATAAATAGTTCAATTTAAAGTAATTTATTCTCATAATACATGGATAAAACACACACACTTCAGGTTGGGAACGTGCCTCTACGTCGTTCTCTTCTTTTCAACTGCTGGAAAATTAACTGATTGGAAACATTTTAGAGGATTAATTGGTGAACGCTCATCAGAGTTCATCAGAGAAATATTTAAATATGTTCATTATGGTACCTTTGAACTTGGTGTCAGTTCAGTTTTCTTATAGGAATCACTAAATGAGGAACTACATTAAAATAATCTCAAACCCCAGATCAACCTTTTTCAGTTGGTATGTTTGGAATGCATTAATCACAAATTAACAAGGAAGACAAGCTAGCAAACAGACAAATTCTTGTTGCATTACACAAGGGGTGAAAATAACTAAGTTGCAACCTCCATGATAAACATGTGTGTGTCTGTGTATACTTGGGTTGGGGTTGGGCGGTGGGGTGGTGGTGGGGGGGGGAGAAAGTGTTTATGTACCTGATTTTAGAGTTAAATTTACATTCTTTAAGTTATAAACTAAATCAAAGCCCATTTGATTTTCTCTTTCAACTTAAAGTTTTCCCAAAGTAAGGTGGAAAGTTCTAGCTTTATTCTAAAAGCTATAAGTACATCGCCATTGGGCTAGAATTTTGTAAAGAAGATACAAAATATGTGGACTGTACCACTGACAGAGACAGATCGCTCTACGGTCACTCCTTTGTCCACTGGAATGATTCAACATGATGGCTTCATTTCTGTCAGGCTTGTGGAAGAGATGATGGCAAAAATAACTATAGGTTTCCGTTCTAATACAAACAAATACTAGAAACAAACAAAAAAACACAGAGTAGGTAGCTTTCTGTGTAATATGTTGCCCTGCTATTGAGCAATGTTTATAGAACAAAAGTATCTGCCATTCATTTCATTCATTTGAATTAAGTTCAGAGCAAAATGAGAGGATGGTCAAAGATTTCCCATATGCTTCCTGCCTCCGTGCATGTATAGCCATCCTTATTATCAACATCCCCTACCAGAGTGGTACATTTGTTACAATTGATGAACCTACATTAACACATCATAATCACCCAAAGTCCATAGTTTACCTTACAGTTCCTTCTTGGTGTTGTACATTCTATTGGCTTGAATAAACGTATAATAACATGTATTCATCACTATGTCATCATACAGAATATTTTCACCATGCTAAAAATCCTTTGTGCTCCACCTAGTCATCCCTTCCCAGGCTCAACTCCTTGTAGCCACCAATCTTTTTACTGTCTCCACAGTTCTGCCTTTTCCAGAAGGTCATATAGTTTGAATCATACAGCATATAGCCTTTTTGGATTGATTTCTTTCACTTAGTGATATGTATTGACGTTTCTTCCATGTCTTCTCATAGCTTAATAGCTCATTTATTTGCAGCACTGAACAATATTTCATTATCTAGTTGTGCCATAGTTTATACATTCTTCTACTAAAGGACTTCGTGGTTACTTCCAAGTTTTGGCAATTATGAAGAAAGCTGCTGTAAACTTTCATTTGCAGGTTTTTGTGTAGATATAAGTTTTCTACTCCCTTGGATAAATATCAAAGTAAGTTTTGTAAGAAACTGCCAAACTGTCTTCCAAAGAGACTGGACCATTTTCTATTCTGACCGGCAATTATTGAGAGTTGCTGTAGTTCCACATTCTTGCCAGAGTTTTACATTGGCAGTGTTCTGAATTTTGGCCATTCTAAGAAGTGTGTACTGGTATTTCAGTGTTGTTTTAATGTACGTTTTTCTGCTGACATGACTTGGAGCATCTTTTCATATGCTTGTTTGTCATTTGTACATCTTCTCAGCTAAGGTGTCTGTTGCCCCCCTTCTTGTTTTATCAGGTTGTTTTCTTAATGTTGAATTATTTGTGTATTGTGGATAACTCTCCTTTACAAATTTGCCTTTTGCAAATATTTTCTCCCAGTCTATGGCTTGTCTTCTCATTCTCTTGACATTGTCTTTCAGAAGTTTTTAATATTAATGAAGTACAGCTTATCAATTATTTCTTTCATGGATCATGCCTTAGGTGTTGTTTCAAAAAGTCATTGCCATATTTGAGGTCATCTAGGATTTCTCCTATGCTGTCTTTTAGGAGATTTATAGTTTTATGTTTTCCATTTAGGTCTCTAATCCATTTTGAGTCAGTTTTTTGTGAAGGATATAAAGTCTGTGTCTAAATTCTTTTTTTTTTCTTTTTTCTTTTGCAGGTGGATATCCAGTTGTTCCAGTCTTATTTGTTGAAAAGACTATATTTGCTCCATTGTATTGCCTGGGCTCCTTTGTCAAAGATCAGTTGACTATATTTATGAGGGTTTATTTTTGGGCTTTTTACTCTGTACCACTGTTCTATTTGTCTGTTCTTTCACCAGTACAATATATACTGTATAAATCTTGATTTCTGTATCTTTATAGTAAGCTTGAGGTTGGACAGTGTCAGTCCTTCAACTTTCTTTTTCCTATATAGCATGCTGTCTATTCTGGGTCTTTTGTCTCACCATGTGAACTTTAAAATCAATTTGTTGTTATCCACAAAATAACTTGTTGGAATTTGATTGTGATTTCCTTCAATCTATATAGATCAAGTTGGAAGAACCTACATCTTGACAATATTGAGTCTTCCTGTCTGTGAATATGGAATAGCTTTCCATTTGTTTAGTTCTCTAGTTTCATTCATCAGAGTTTTATAGCTTTCCTCATAAAGATCTTGTGCATATTTTGTTATATTTACTTTTAAATTTTATGGTTTTTGAGGGTGCTAATGTAAATTTTGTTTTTAATCAAATTCCATTTGTTCATGCTAGTGTATAGGAAAATAATTGACTTCTGAGTGTTAATCTTGTATACTGCAACCTTGCTACAATCACTTATTAGTTCCAGGAAGTTGGTTTTGTTTTATGTCTTGGGGGTTTTTCGGTCAACTCTTTTGTATTTTTACAGAGATGATCATGTCACCTGAGAGCAGAGAGTTTTATTTATTCCTTCCCAATATTTTTGCCTTCTATTTCCCTTTCTCATCATATTGCTTCAGCTAAAACTTCCAGCACAATATTGAAATGGCATGTTGAGCTAGGAAATCCTTGTCTTATACCTGATCTTATTGAGAAAGCTTCAAGTATCTCACTATTAAGTATTATGTTAGCTGTAGGTTTTTCGTGGTTGAGGAAGTCAACCAAGTTGAGGAAGTCCCCCTCTATGCCTAGTTTTCTGAGAGATTTTACCATGAATGAGTGTATTTTGTTAAATGCCTTTGAAAGGTTTATGTCTGTATAGAATATTTATAACAGTATTCATAAAATTAAAGAAAGAACATTTCTCTTAAAATGAGGGAAAATATGTGATTAAATATGTGGTGATGTCTTTCCATTTTCTTCATATTTCTTTGTGCATATTTCGAGTTCAGTATATTGGGAAAAATTGTCATTTAAATAGCATCTATTTATTAAAATATATACTACAAAATAACTGTTAAGATTTCACAATAAAAGACTCACCCTTTATTTAATTCTTACTATACACTAGGCAGTATTCTAAACCCTATACATAAATGATTTCACTAACCCTTCATTATGAAACCATGAGCTATGTATCTCTATCATCATCCTCATCACCTTAGCCATCTTTATTTATTTATTTATTTTTGGCTGTGTTGGCTCTTTGTTGCAGTGTGTGGGCTTTTCTCTAGTTGTGGTAAGTGGGGGCTACTCTTCGTTGAGGTGCACAGGCTTCTCAGTGCGGTGGCTTCTCTTGTTGCAGAGCACAGGCTCTAGGTGTGTGGGCTTCAGTAGTTGCAGCATGCTGGCTCAGTAGTTGTGGCACATGAGCTTTAGGTGCGTGGGCTTTAGTAGTTCTGGTGCATGGGCTTAGTTGATCCATGGCATGTGGGATCTTCCTGGACCAGAGATCAAACCTGTGTCACCTGCATTGGCAGGTGGATTCTTAACCACTGCGCCATCAGGGAAGTCCCAGCTTAGTCACTTCTAGATGAAAAGTTATATTTAGATAAATTAACTTATTTAAAGTTATACAACAAATAAATGGAACATAATAGAATAAAAATATATGCACACAATTTAAAATTCAGTGATATTACCGACATTAATGCTTTACAATTTGGACTCTACGGTGAAACTCTTGAAACTGGGGGGCAATTGTCTACTTTGTTCTCGTCAATATTTCATGTCACTCATGGTATTTTACTACATATAAACAATGTGCATTTAACAATGGCCTTCTAATTAACTGTTAGAAATACACAATCTTATTATAATTTAAAATTTATATAAGCCATTGTAGTAATAATTGTAGACTTTTTCCTTTTGTTGTATTAGGAAGGAAGTTTTGAGATATAGTTTATTATTTAAAAAAAATGCTTATTTTTTGTTGTTATTGGAATGGCCAACTAGCAGTAGTATTTAAGAGAAACATTGGTTTATATTTGCCCAAATTGATGTTTCATCACTTCTTATGTATCCTAGGCAAACAGTGAGTTCACATGTCAGTGCATAGCTTGACTCATGTAACTGTATATTGGGAACTAGAAGTTATAAAAAGTCATTCTCATATTCACAAGCATTGAGAAGTAGAAATCTTTCCTTTCTATTTTTTTCTTGCCTGCAGCAGTAACACCCTGCATGACAAATGTACACTCAAGTAGGAATAAGATGCATAAAGACTAAATGACCAAAAACAGCTATAACATTTTATTGAAATATTTGAAAAATTACTAAAAGTAAAAAATTGTATTTATTGCAATTCTTTAAGGTAAATTGACTTTAATAAAAATAATATATTTATCATTTAAATTTTAATCAAGTGTTCTTCCCCTTATAATGTTTTCTTTCCTTTCAAAAGGACAATGAAAATAAAATGAATATTTTATATTTTTTCCACTAATTATGCCAATGAATTCTTTGTCATATGAATATTTTATTGTGAAAAGCAATAATGTTGCTATTTAATAAATAGGATAATCACAGATATTCTTAGGCAACTTAAGTCATTTGTGACAGTTCATACTTCAAAGAAGTAGCTTTGAAAATATATGTAACTTCATTACTTTTAGTCAAAGTTTCTAGAAAGATTCATCTCACTGACTCTTACATAAACAGACTATGCATGATTTTGAGTTAGTTTCGTTAAGACCATATGACAAACACAAGGGCACACTGGATGTTATGAAGAGTTAGTTAGCTCTGCCTGGGATAATTTTCCCTCCTCTCATATGCTAAAAATCTAACCTACTCACCCCCAAACTGGGTGCCGTAGAGCAATATTCCATGTAATCAGTAATGATCATGAATGAGGCTTAAAATGTGCTGTGTCCATCGTGTACTTATTTTATTTCCTCCTTGAAACAACCCTATGACGTGGCTATTATCTCCCTTCTACAAATGAGGAACTTGAGAATGAGCCTGCTTTTGTGCTCAGTCTGACTGATTTCAAAGCCTATGTCAAAGCCCTCTGCCTTGCTGCCTTGCAACAAAATTAATTTTAGCATATCCACTAATTTACCCCCTCCATTCTGAATAGAATCGAAAATTAATGACAGTGTGAAAACATCTTTTAAAATATTCATGGCCATAATACCTCATGCATCTCACATGTTATTTATTTATATATATGCGTATCTATATGGACTCTGTTTACGTATGTATGAGGGTGAGTCAAACATTATCTACATTCCAGTTATATTAAAACTTCTGTTGGCAGCACTGTCTTATCAGTGCTTTCCGTTCAAGGCTGCCATCTCCCCAGTCACTGTTGTGCAGGTGTGAACATGTTACATCAGTTCAATTGTAACTGCAGTGAGAGCAAAAATGGATGCCCCACTTGTGATTTGCACAAAAGACGAGCAGCGTGCATTGATTCATTTTTTGTGGTCTGAGGGTGTACCTGGTGCCGTTATTTATCGAAGACTTTGTGTGCAGTATGGAGAAAGTGTTTGGTTACAAAGAAGTGTGTATGAATGGATAGGGAAGCTCAAGGAAGGTCATGCAAGTGTTAGCCATCAAGAAGGAGCTGGATTCACTTCTGAGGAAGAAGTGAAGACAGCAGCACATTGGTGGCTCACAGCTCAGCTGAAAACATTTTTTAATGAGGTAACATGAAAGGTTGTTGACAGATGGACAAAGTGCATTGAAAAGCAAGGTGATTATGTCAAAAAATGACGTATTTGTCTTTTCTAAAAGTTAACTAAAATAAATTCTACAGCCAGAGTGCGGGTAATTTTTGACTCACCCTCATATATAATATCAATTACTTCTTTTCTGATTAATCACTTTTAGTGCTTGGTAATTGTGTATATGCTTTTCCTAAAATTACCTGTACAGTTTTTGTCCAAACTTCCTCATAATTGTTTTTGAAAACAGTAAAAATCAACTATAATAATTATAATAGCTACGTATAAAAATATTTATCCACATTATGTTCTGTCACTATGCTAAAGACAAAGGTTAGACTCATATATGCTTTTGTAGCCTTTCAAAACATTCTTAAAAATGGTATGGCCAGAAGGATTTAATCTAGATTTCATAATCCACCTGCTCCCAGCCTTTTTACTCTCTTATCCTCATTGTTTTACAGGAATTTGTACTCCAAACAAGTGGCAGTAAAGTGACTTAGTGACAGACTCAGATATTGAATCAAGACTAACTCATTGTTTATCCTTTTTGCATTACGCTATGCTATTTCTAAGCATTTTGAGAAAAATATACTTATTTTACCCTACATTTTTTCTTACTTTTAGAAAATGAGTGCATAAATTGTTAACAACAGCATATTTTTAGAGTTAAAATATTTTCATCAAAAATGTACTGTACTCAAATTTGGTAGGTATAAGATGCTTAGCTATTTTTTCTTTAATTTTGCTGACAAATCAGTAAATAGAAGAACGGGTTCAAGTTAAAACGAACTTTGTAGAACAGATGCTTTTGAGTGACTATTTCCTTAGATGAAAGATAGCATACTTCTTAGTGAAAGAAGGTTAAATTATGCGAGAACACTAAGAAGCAAGCAATCAACAAAGTTTGGTGATGATAGAGGAAACATCATTTGGCAATATTAGTAATTATTTGATCAGAGGATTTTTTAAAATTTTACTTAAGATGCCAATAAAGAGAATAGCTTTTATAAGAAGAGAGCTGAAAACTACATTGAATTATAACTTTCTCTTGGTTATATGCCTCTTAAGGAAAAATGATGGGTGGAAATTATTGCAGATCATAGATCAATAGAAATGTTGAACAATGAAACTGCAGAAAGCCTGCAGACCAGGTTGCCCTCAAGTGTTCTGCTGTACCACAAGCATGTCTATCTTATTTTGCTTTGGGGCACCCTTGTTTTGTGAGTATCAATGCATTTTAATGTCTTTTTGTTCATGTTTCAAATTACTAACGGATATAGAATCTGATTGGCTTAATTTACTCCAGAAGTTTTTATTCAGTTATGCATCCCTAGCAGCCTGGATGAGAAATAGTCACTGGAGGAAACCTTATGAGCCAAACATTTGCATTAAATTGTAATGCACAAAGCACTTGATGACTAAATACTTGGCCAGAAATATGTAAACATGAAAGTATGTAGTATATTAGAAAGGCAGACTCAAGCAGGCCTGGAATATGGACAAAGAGTACAGGATGGAGCCCGCAAGGCCAGCTTGGCAAGCATCCTCCAGGTACTACTAAGATGATAACTACAGTCTTTCTGTCCCTCACTTTTCCATCTTGAAATTGAAGATAATAACAGTACCCCATAGTTTTGTCATAGATTTTTTGTGATTTAATGAAATGTCTCGAAAGGCCTTTTCACTTACTGAAATAAAGGTATTATTTTCTCAAAAATGCTGAATCTATTACAGAGGAAAAAAGAGAGTTCAGGATTAGCATTCCTACTTGTGGCTTCATTTTTGAAATAGGTAAGCGATTGGCATTAAAATTAGGAGGAAGAAATGTCAGGAGATGTCAGGCAATGCCTTGAAATCATGATGGTTCATACAAGCTGAGGCCCACTGTCTTTGGGTCTGGAAAACCAGAGGTGGGCAGTTTTTCTCTCTCTGTCCTTGCACCTCTCTCATAAGTTTTGCTAAAGGTGGTAATTTTTTGGATACAGGAATATATTTATAAAAATTATAAGTTACTCATGACAGTATGCCAGCATCTAGGTCAACAATAAGTCTAACAAAATATAATTAGGTAGAGTTACTAAAGTACAGATGGCTTTTACATAATTGTGACCATATATATTTGAGCCTTTGCAATTCAAGTCTTGCAAATTATTTCCCAAAACAGTTTGTATGAACGTGTACCAACACTTACTATGCAGTAGCCTCCCTTAATTTTCCATCTCCTTCCTTTCTCCCTTCACATGTAACCAGGCTGAAAGAATGCATGCAACTTCCTTCAATGAGTGACCCAGGAGTAAATACAATCATGGAGACCTCAGAGGATATCAGGTCAGTCTGTTCAAATGGGTCATTTCATTAATCAAAAAGTAACATTTCTTCTGGAATAAGTTTAAATTCTTAAACATGTAGGAAAAAACTATTTTTTTATGATTGTCAATAATTCTCTCTTTCGTGCTCTCTCTCCCTCCTTCTCTTTCTTTCTTTTTCCCTCTCTCATGTCAAGTTTTGAGCAGTTGGCATTGTTCTGTGAAATATTTTGTTACAAACTAGAGAAGCTGAGCAAGTTTGTTGAGCAGAATTCAATTTAGTTTTTCCTTTAGGATTCAGAAGCCAACATCTAATACTTCTTTCCTAACTCACCTTCTACAAACCACTCATGTTAATTTTTTATCCAGAAATGTTTGATGGGAGAAGATCTAGAACAACTTGGAGCCACCAGGTGCCAGTGAGTCAGAGAGGCCCTGGAAGAGAGTGAGCACTGGGCCTGGCTGCCACAAGGAAGGCAGCTCTGTGGCTGAGAGCACTCCAGGCATCCTCAGGGCACAAGACCAACTTGCCCTGGGGAGCAAGGTCTCTCTAAATCTGCCGGATCTGCTAGCCAGGAAGAGGGAGGGAACCAGGTCTTTGAAACCACTGCCTCTAGTTGTCAGATGCCCCATCAGGTACTGTTGGGAAGCTAGGTGAGATTGTTTCTGGAACTGTCAACCCTTGTCACCCGGTTGGTTTCTTTCATAGTTAGGCTTAGTTATCTCTGTTTCCTTCTTAGTGTCCAACATTGAGATTTCTAATATAATCATTTTTAACATATACATTTACATTTTTAATATAAAGTACTGTATAAATGTCAAAATAAATGTATAAAATAGAGCTCAAAAATCATTACAAGAGACCATATTTCTGGATATGAATAAAAAAATGAAAGTTATTTTCTCTCCTCCAGGAGAATGTCTTCCTTTCTACCCATCCCAGAGCTACTATTACTTGTTCTGTGGTATGATTTTACTAATGGTCAAACGCTGTCCTTCTCTGAAATTCAGTCAGTTTAGTCTGCTAGTATTTTCAACAATTCCACCACATATAGAAACATACAAACATGTGAAATTAAATACCACTCAACGGCAGGGACTTTATTCTACACATCTCCCGACACAGAGAACTAAAAAGTGTCCTTTGGGAGGAATGTAGTTGTAAAAGCTTGTTTCTCTGTATGCAAAACATTAAGAGTAGTTCATTTGTTAATATTTCTTTTCTCAAAGGGCTGCATGAGATCCAGCTGTGCTGAAGAAATAGGAGTTAATGAAGGTATGGAAATGGAATAGATTTAATTTTGTAGCCAGGTATTTTGAAATAGGTCAGACTGATGACAGGGTTCTTAGAATGGTCAGAAAACAACAAGAAGGGAAAAAATGAGAAGCTGGGAGGTATGTGCTTAATCTTTATAACAGGAAACGAGGAAAGCTGGAGAGTAAGTGAAACAGGGAGTCAGGAAGATGGATATTTTTCTTCATGATTTTATAAAACCACCACACCAACTATGCTTTTTTTTTCTTTTCTTAACGGTTCTATTGAGCTTTCAAACTGGGCCTGTGTGGAGTTAGTTATTGTTGCTTATGTCACCTTATATGTGATACTCCTCCAAACCTGATCTGAAGGCTAAAACATTCTGACTGAGATATTCTCAACAGTGTCTTTACTATAAATTCATAGTATGGGCCTTAATCTCACCAAAGAAATGTAACACTGTAAACTGATAACTCCTTATTAATCATGTTCTGTCAGGGTGGTTTTGTCTGCCTTGTCACTGGCCTTGCTTTTCTTGTGAACGTAAAGCTTATTATACAAAATATCTTTAGTGGGGAGAGTGCTCATTAGTTTTCAAAAAGCAGCTAGAAGCAAGCACTTTGAATTCACAGTCCCCATCTGAATTCCCAAGTCCCTCCTCCCAGTTTGCTCAACCACATGCGCTCCATTAGACCTGGAGCGACACCGCAGGAGCCTCTCACATACTTGGGATTTTATATGTATAGGTGAAGTTTGACCTAACAATAGCGCGACGCTGTGCATCTAGTCCAAGCTGAATTTATGATTCTGGATTTTGCAAGTCAGTGAGAGAGCAGAATGATAACTGTAACAATGTCATCACAGAGCTGAGCATAAGACACAGTCAGATGGAAGAAACACATGTACAGATTCAGAAATAGAAAGATTCTAACCATGTCTTTGCCTAGTTCCTTTGATCCCATCTATTTCTACTGGAAGATGAAAAATTTTCATGAGCTAAAATTAGCAAAGAATAAGTCGACTTTATTTTTCCTATTATCCGTCTGCAAAAACTTCAAAGTTATTGAAATACCAAAGAGGTGTTTTCAATGGTTAAAATAAAGAATGTAAAGCATCCTTTCAAGTCTGCCATAAAATTCAGTAACATTTTTTTTTTAAATTGTAAATGTATATGCTTCACCATTCAAAGCACATGGTATTTCTGAGCTTAAAACCAAATGGAAAATACTTACTTGACACAAAAAAATGTGTCATAGGCTGACTGAAGCCTTGTATCAGGAATCCAGACTCCACCTGTCCCAGCTGCACCTGGCGTGACAGGAAAGCAGAGTCAGCTGAAGTCTGATCTTCCAATAGCCTACAGCAAATAATTAAGAACATGGTCTGTTGTTCTAGAGCCAGAAGGCATTATGTTTTCTGCTTGGCTCTTGGCCTTCTTAGGTTGAGATTTTCTTTGCTAAACAGAAATAAATAAGACTAAATAGTTTTGTAAACTATCTTAATATTGCAAAAGTAGACGGTAAAACCTGATTAGAAGGACCGCTCCTAATGTCGTAAGAATGAAAAGTTCTACGCTTAGGGATGCTATAGCCTATTTTCCTCTATGATGCTTCTATCTTCCCTGAGAATGCTGGCTATCGTGACTCCCTGTGCCCCTTGAACCCCAGCATCCACCTTCACTTGATTGTCACGGAGGCAGATATGGCACAGTCAGTTAATCATCAAATTCTGGGGAGAGTGGAGAGCCTGTGGCTAGAAACCCAGCAGAGCCCAGGGCAGTCAGCCCATACATCACTCTGTCAATTGCCCCAGGCCTCCCTCTGACCACTCCCTTCTTCCCAGCAGGCCTACCCTACTTGTCTCCTGCAAATACTTCATGGATTTTCTACTCCATTTATCTGATCCCATCTGCTTTCTATCCTCTAGGAATTTTTTTAAAAAATGTTGGCCCACGGATGGTAATAGTTCTTATTTTTGGCACTTCTCTTTGAAATGTGTGTTTTGAAAGACAAATATTCTCTGCCATTTTGAAGGAGTTAGGATAGAGGGAGAGATGATATACATGCTAAGCCTGCAATCTTGACCCCAATCTCCCCCCAGTGTTTCTTTAATTCAAAGTCAGGCCATCTTTAGTAACAAGCTCCTAGGACAATGGGAGGTTATGGAGTTCAGGTGTTCATGTAAATCATCCTACCACGTTTAAGCCCAAGATGTACTTTCTCTAAATGGGATGGACAGCACATATTTAAACAGGTGAGGTTTGTAATTTTCAGGGTTTCTAGAAGACAGAGACTATGAATACCTGGTTTAATAGTAGGTTAAAAAAGTGTTCTTCTTCCCATGTTACATATGAATGTGTATTTAAAGAGAAAAGAAAACCCTATCTCGTTTTGTAACAGAGAAGAGCTAAATTGGACTCCATGTTGGATCTGTTTCTTTGACTGTAACCTTTGCTTTTCCTTGCTTTTATCATACACAAGTGGCCTGCCTCAGGGAATCCTACCCACCTGTGAAACTAACACTTCCTGAATGCTAGTCATTCCAGGAGATATTTTGCAAGCCTGATAACCCTTTTTACTTTACTTCCCTGCCTCTCCCTCTCTGATTCTGTATAAGAAACTGGCATCCAGACCCTGATAAGATGGATTTTAGGAGACACTAGTCTGCCATCTTCCTGGCCTGCCAGCTTTCTGGATAAAGTCATATTCCTTGCCTCAACACCTCATCTCTGATTCATTGGCCTGTCATGCAGTGAGCAGAGTGAGCTTGGACTCGGTAACAGTTTTACCTAATCCCTTGTATGTACCAGTTTTGTTTGGCCATGGGTGTCATTTGTATTAACATTAACATGAGCTGCCTCCAGAGGGCTTGGCCTAACATTTCCTAAGGGATCATCTACACCTTTCAACCTATTTTATGCACTAGGAGGCACAAACACAATTAAAACAGAACAAATTGGTCAAAGTTATGCGTGTGATGGTGACTGATCCATCAGTGTGTCTGAGGTTCTTAAAGACTAAGTCTGACCAAGCCTACCTGAAGATTTAACCAAAATCACTAAGTGGATGAGAAATCTTGTTAGACAGACATCGCATAGACACTGGTAAACTGTTAAAAATGACCAGCAATTAAGAAGATAAACAAACATTTGTTATGCATTTGTCTAGGTGCAGTTGTTTTTGAAAGATGTGTGCATGTTTTCATATATGTGGACAGAAAACATATTAAAATCAGCACCATTTAAAACTTTTCTCAGTAATTTTTTAATTCTAAAATGTACATAAATCTCTAGGATTGATTCCTAACACTGATTTGCTAGTTCCTTAGATTAGCTTCTTTGTTTTCTTGAAATTCTTAAATGAATTATGTCAGAAAAAGTACTTCAGAAATACTTTAGAAAGAAAAGAATTATGCTCGCTGAATCTAACAATGTTAAAATATTGGATCTCTGCACAGATTGAAATAATTTTCCTAATTATAGGAAGATTTCTACATTAGAATGCTATTAATAAGCCATTTTGTTCTCAATTGTTTTATGTCAGCTCTTTAGATTATAAATTTTCCCCATTGAGGAAATATTATCAGTAATTGTCTAATTAACCCACAATACCACTGATATAATACGCATTGCTAGTATGGGTCCTAAGAATTAGGATGACAATGTTCTAGGCCTGTGTCCCTTTGAGGCATAAATCTCTGTTTGGTACTAGGGATATTTGAGTGAAATCAAATCAAATGGGGGCTGAGGGAACTCTCAAAACAGAGCCCCCAAAACAAAATGGAAGTATTTGTTGTTGGATATTTCCAAAGAAGCATGAACAGAGTCAAAATGGAAAAAAAAAAGAAAAAAAAGCACTAAGCATTTCTTTGCCTTACCATATCTTGCAATTAACTATCATTTTTTATTTTGAATTACCAGTGCCTCTCCCATCATGTTTTTTTTAGCCAATAATCTCTTCAATGTCTTGGACCTCTAAACTTAATCATCCTGCCATGTGCCTCAGAGGAGTGAGCTCAGTTCTTCTCTGACAGCAAGAGACTGAGACACCCTCAGAGGAGAAAAGAAGATCATGCCGTTGGGCGAGGTAACTTCCTCAGGAAGCAAGGAGATCAGAGATCTGAAAGGCAGTTGGCGAATCCTACCTGTTAACTTTCAAAAGAAGGTGCTGCTTCAGCAGATGGGAGAAAAAACTACAGGAGAGGAAGTGTGGGAATCAGGAATCACAAGTGATATGGATCTAGCAGAAGATATTCTCAGAACTGAAAAATAATCTGTTGTCAAATGAGGTGTGTAGATTGTAGCGAGAAAGACAATTTTAGCACAGAAGTTCAAGGTAGAGACTCACAAACCAGATTGTCTAAATCCAAATCCTGGCTCTGCAAAGTGCTGGCTGTGAGAACAAATCATTTAGTTTCTTTGAGCCTCAGTTCATCATCTGTGACACAAGGATAGTAATAACTTTTTCATGGAATTTTAGGAGAGATTAAGCTAATAGTTATATAAAACACTTTGTTGTGGTTTATAATACATCCACAAAATCTTTGACATGCCCTGCAAAAAGTGGAGCATAAGTCCCTTTTACCTGAGCTTGGGCTAACTCACTCCTAACATTTCAAATAAGGTGCAAGTGACAGGTGGACTTCAGAGATGAGATCACCAAAGGCACTGTGGCTTCTAACGGTTCTGTCTTGGATCATTGATTGTGGAGGAAGCTAGATCCCTTTGGAGAGGGTTCAAGAGGTCCTCTGGATATGTTCATGTGAAGAGGAGCTGAGGCATCTTGCCAATAACCAGTGAGAAACATAGGCCCCCTAACAATAGCGGTAAGAATAAGCCCTCTTGGAAGCAGCTCCTCCTACTCCAATCACGTGTTCCCTTGACTGAAACCCTAGTCTTCATTTTGTCTGTCATCTCACAAGAGACTGTAAGTCAAAATTTGACAGCTAAGTCTCTCCTGCATTCCTGACCCATGGAAATTCTGAGTGAATGGAAGTTGATTGTCCTAAGCCACTAAGTTTTGTGAGTAATTTGTTATTCAGCAATAGATAATTAATGCACTTTTCAAGGGGTGCCTGGCTTATCACGAGTGCTATATAATTATTAACCACATTATTATTATAGATCTTGGTTGGAAGTTTGTGAACAGAGTAATAAACTACTAGAAATTCCCTATTATTTTTCCTTCGTGATCTGTTTTGTGTTGTTATTGTTGTTAAATCTTGGTTTGGTTGGATCTTCACTGATGTGCTGGTACTTGTATGGACTTTTGAATAATATTTCCTTGGAGAAAAAATGAAAATGATGATGGCTAGAAGACAATACAGTGTGAGAAGTGGAAAAGAGAGACAAAGGATCTGGGAGAAAAGGGCTTTCGATAGATAGTAAGTGGAAGAGAGAGGAAGAGGTACAAGTGGCTTACTTGCATCTTTCATCTGCAGCTGGAGAACTGAAAAAATAATCCAAAAAATAAATAAACGAATAAGCCATGCTGACCTCAGCCTCATAAATAATATGTCTAAAATAGATTGTGAGAGACCAAAAGTAAAGCGCTTTCTCATCTATACATTATACCAATTATAATGCAGTTCTTGCCTTTTCCTGTCTATTGACCTTTGAATTAGGCACCTTCTTAAACATCTTCAATGCAGAAAAATGAAGACCAACCAAATAAGAAAAGCCAAGGTGATTTATTCTAAGTTTGCTATAATAAGAGGTCAGCCACCATCCCCTGTATTTTGGCAGAGACTCAAAGTCAGGCAGAGGAGTGAGGAAACTTTATAGTGAAAAAGAGAGACGCCTTCATGTCCTGGAGACTTGATAGGGGAAGCTGTGGGTAGGCTAACTAGAAGTAGGGCATCTTATGTGATTGGTTAGGGGAGCATAATTGACTTTCTCTGGTTGGTCCTAAGTTGGAAGTTGTCAGTTATTGATCAAGTACTGGCCATTTTGGGCCACTTGTTACAGAGTTATTATTTTAACTTCCTGGATTATCACTAGAGATAGCGATCTGGCTTCCTGCAAATCTGATTTATAACAGGCTTGCCTCCTGGGTTGTTTATTATAGGTAAAGTGTTGGTTTCCTGGGCAGATTGCTGCAGGTTGTGGGTCCAAGATTCACTTTTATGTATGGTCTGGCTATGGTCCATTTGTATATTCAGTTTCTCATCAATAGTACACTATTTTTACACCGGTACACTGATTGTAATTCCCTCTCCTTTGTTTCTAGTTTCTAACACTGTTCTAGCCCATTTCCATATCAAAGTGCTGATAGCATTTCCATAAACATCCTCCGGTTTCATGAAGGACTTTAGTTTTTGCATATGAGTAACAAAATAATCAGGAGGATTATATCTTGGCAGAAAGTTTCTTTCTGCTCTAACAGTGGACAGAAGCAGAGAAAAAGAAAATGAAACAATAAACAAAAACATTGTTTAAAAATCAACATGTTTTTGTTAGAAACGGGGAGGGGAAGATAGACGAGACACCACAGCCACATTTTTCTTGCTTCCATTAAATTGTTTCATGTGTAGTATTTGATGATTGTTTATGCCTTTAGCTTTCTTACAAATCTATAAATGATTTTATATAGTTTCAATACATCTCTTTATTTTTTACATTGCAACTATTTTAAAGTAAATGTTTATTATTGTGACTGGCAACACTGGGTCAATAATCACTCTATTGGTGTAAACTGTTTGGGGCTAGAGCAAAAATAAAAAAAGAGCCATTAACATGAATGTGAAAGGCAGTGGGAAAAAAAGTATTATTATGTTTTTTGAATTCTTGAATTCCATTGTTCTTGCAATGACCTGTGAGGTTTTTAGTTGTTTCCTTCATATTGGTCATAGATAAACTAAGTTACAAAGAACCTATACAGTGCACCCCTGCCTGACATCGATTCAAACATTCAAATGTCTAATGTGGCCTAGTCAGGTGATTAAAAGTAGTTAGACATTTATTTATTTATTCACTCACTGAATACATATTTATTTAAAGCCTACTCTGTTCCAGGAACTGTTCTAGGTACTGAAATTGATTTTGTACCAATTATCTTGAGAACCGTATTCCCCCTTGGTCTATGTTTAGTGTTTACACATTTGATAGAGGCATGATTACAGAGAAATGTTTCCTTTCTGTGAATATAACAATAGCAAGCCTGATGATAAATGATAATGGATCCTGCAGTGGTGTCAGGAATTCCACAGAGGGTGGTAAGGATTTTCGTGTACTGTGGTGTCTGATGGCAAACAGCGAGTTGCTGACACACACAACAACATAAGCCAAAGCCTGTCAGATCATCTTGTATTATTTTCATATTTTTTGAGAAGACAGAACTCCAGATTTACTTTTACGTGAACACACCAAATTTTCTTTATATTGTCTATTTTTTAAAGATACATTGAAAATGAAATGACACATGCCAATCTATTTTGTTGCCCGACAGTTTGAAATGTTTGATCTCAGTAGAATTAATTCAATTATGTCCAAAAATGTATATAATGCAGAGCAGAAGCTGTTTGATTGATCTAAGGCTATCAGTTAACATGGCTGGCAATGATAACTTTATTAGACGAGTTTAGGCATAATCTTAGCTATATGAACCTTGCCATAAATTCTTTGCTTCTGTTTATTTCCTAACTCTTTGGATGCTCTATTTCATTTGTGGTTTATTTCTTTACTCTAGTTCTCTGAGTTAGATGTTTCCCACTTTTTTTAATCCTTTGTACTGATGCTCTACCTTTTCTCCTTCTCTAAGCTATTAATTCACATATTTTATTAAAACCTTTAGTGATACCCATTTACACATTGAACAAAAGGCAAATTCCTCCCAAGTGCTCTATAATCCAAGCCCAACCAGATTTTCCAATCTCTTCTTTTTTTTCTTTTCTTTTTTTTTAATTAAGGTAGAGTTGATGTATAACATTGTATTGGCTTAAGGTGCACAACATGTTGATTTGATACATTTATACACAATACTATTACCACCATAGCATCAGTTAAAATCTCCATCATGTCACAAAACTATCATTTCATTTTGTGGTAAGAACATTTAAAACCTAGTCTCTTAGCAACTTTCAAATATATAATGCTGTATAATTGACTATAATCGCAATGCTGTGCATTAGAACTCCAGAACTTATTCATAACTGGATGTTTGTACATGTTGACCAATTTCTCCCCAATTTCCCCACCCCCTCCAGCCTCTGGGAACCACAATTGTGCTCTCTGCTTCTATGAATTCAACTTTCTTAGGTTCCATATATAAGTGATCTAATACAGTATTTGTCTTTTTCTGTCTGACTTGTCCCAGAGGTCCATCCATGTTGTTGCAAATGGCTGAATTGCTTCTTTCTCATAACTGAATAATATTCCACTGCATGTGTTTGTGTGTGTGTGTGTGTGTGTGTGTATGCTACATCTTCTTTATAAACACTTACCTTATATTAAATCTTCTTGCACTTGTGCAACTTCTTTGGTTATCCAGAACTGATCAGTTAGCATGCTCTACACCTTTTTATTCTGCCTTTGCTTGCACAAATCTCTTTACCTAGAAAGCACTCTCCTAAGGTATTTGTCAAAATTTAACCTGTCTTTACTGGTATTTTCAGTTTTTACTATTACATGCCTTTTTTCCCCCAGGGTCCTTAGTTTGAGTTAGACCTATCCATTCCTGTTTTCTTTTTGCAAGTTATTAGAATAATCTTTACAGGAAAATCCTTCTCCTATTTAAGTTCATTGATAGCAGTCTATCTCTCCAGATACAGTTCAAACTCCTAGTGACCTCTATAGGTGGATTGTTGTATAAAAAATAGCTAGTAATTCCTCATAACAGACATTCAGTTTATGTTTGTTAAGGTGAATTTTAATCAATGCAGTCCCAGATGTTGAAATGAACGCTCCTTTTTTGATATGCATCATTTTGAAAAAAGATTTGTAACTAGAACATTGAGAGAAAAAGTAGGCTGTGAGAAATAGTAGTGGAAATATTTGTAATTTGCCCATTAAACAGTATACTTATTGCTCCCTCATTTGTGTTGTCACAATTAATTTTTATAATATTCTTTTAAAACTTATCTCAATATAATTACATGTTTATATTTCTGTATCATTCACTAGACTATGGGTTACATGATAATAAGTATTATGTTTTATTCAATTCTGTATTGAAAAATCTTGCACAGTGCTTGACCCATTGTTTGTATTCAGAAAATGCTTATTAAATGATGAATGAATAAATGTACAAACAAAAGACTCAAATCTAGAATTTGAGATGCTTGCCTCTCTCAAAGGAAACCTAAGAATATTGTGATGGTATTTAAATTTGTGGCTTGAAAATATATAATTGTTTTATCCCCATTATTCTTTTGATACTGAAAAAAATGAAATAATTACCAAGATAATTACCTATATTTTCCTGAATATTGTCTTAACTTACTTATTAACTTATTAAGAGACCTCCAAATGTTTGTTCCACAAATTATCTTCCTCCCAATTATCCTAGAAGCCTTCAGAGGATTTGCTTTATTATATGAGCAAGTCTTTCAGCCACAATGTGACTTTCTTATCATTCTTCTTCAACAGTCATGTCCCTCTCTGGCTGCATTTGCTGCTGGGATTGCTGATGTCTACAAAGCTGAGTGAAGGTGTCTTATTCATATCTATGCCAGCAATTGAGCCCAAGAAGGCTAGCCAGGGAGACTAATCCTCGGCAGAAACACTTTGAAGGACTAAGAATTTTCTTAGATCAAGTCAGGGAAACATACCTCTTCTTTGGGGGAAATGAGGTAACACATCTCAGGAGTTCCTTAAGCCCCATGTAGATAGACTGCTAATAGGCAAACTTTTACAATTCTCTGCACTTGTGCAATTACAGTCACGACACCTGTAATAGTCAATCTGAAACCCCCGCTACATACACACTAAACTTATGATTTTAACTATTAAGAAATTAAATTTGACAACCTTTAATGTTCTCTCAATTCAGAAATCCTATAGCATACTCATTCAGACATCCATTCACTCACTTATTAATATTATAAAGGTTTTCTAAGTGACTAAAATGGTTCGATGCTAGGTAAGTGCTAAGGATGGGTTAAAAAATGCAAAAATAAATAGTGAAAAAAAGTAAGTCAGTCTCTTTGCTTTGCAGCATAGTACTTAATATTTGAAAAATTTACTTCACATTTTGATTCTTGTATCTTCTCTGTAAAGTGGGAATTACAGTAACCTTATAATAAGAAAAAAGGAAAATAAAAATAAGTGACCTAAGAGATAGGCTAAGAACCAAGTGTCACAGGTCGTGGGAGCAAAGGGAGAAGAGAATTGATATTATCTCTAAAATGTTAGAGAATAAAGGAAGTACGTCCCGTAGAATAAAAGCCACATTGATGAGAAAATAGCAGCCAAAGAAATCAACCAATTCCATTATTTATGTAATAAATCTTTATTGATTTACTTTTTTGTTCTAGTCACTGCAGTAGGTGTTGGCAATACAAAGACTCTTGCAAAAGTTTCTTCCTTAAAGAAACTACTTGAACTTTAGAAGGCATTGAAGTCACCTAGGCTACTTCTTAAAACACTTCACTTCCCATCCCACATAGTTTTAAGCTTAGCTAGCGTGACCTATTGTCCAGAAAAATATTTTTTAAAACCAACAATGTACATGCTTATGAGTTGGAAATTGGTGGACTGCTCTTCAAAATAAGACAGCTTTGGTGACTATGCACAGAATTTTCTCTGAGAAGCATAGCTGTAAAAGGAGCTTTCAATATAAAATTGTCCCTTAAAAGTTTCTTTCAGATTTTTGAACCAAAAAGTTAAAAAGGTTTAATTTCTTTCATGTTTCATCTTGTCTTCGATTTCATTGCTCAAGATCCTGAATATCAACTGTTACATGGTGTTTGGGAAATATTTAAGGGAATAATTTTTTGTTATCCTGAAAAGAGGAAAGTAAAATTGAATCACTACACTTATTATAGGCAAAGATTTTTATAGAAGACATAAACTAATATAACAGAAATGCAAAGATAGTTTCTGAAAAGGAGGGTTTGGTTTAGATAAAACCTAAAAGAAGAATTTTTGGCCATAAAGATAAATAACAGGACAAATTAAGAAGAGTAGTTCATAAGCTCAGTTCCTGTGGGTAATGAAGGTAGAAGAAACAGCCATCCACCACTGTCAATTTAGGCATTGCCCATTTGATATCAGAATTTGAGTGTAAGTAAGATTTTATTGATCCTAGGATTTTTTTAAGCTCTTTATTGGAATATAATTGCTTTACACCCTTGTACCAGTTTATGGGGTACACCAAAGTGAATCAGCTGTATTTATACATATATTCCCATATCCCCTCCCTCCTGCGACTCCCCCCCATGCTCCCTGTCCCAACCCTCCATGGCATCACCCGTCATTGAGTTGATCTGCCTTTGCTATGCAGCAACTTCCCACTAGCTATCTATTTTACAGTTGGTAGTATATATATGTCTATGCTACTGTCTCACTTCATCCCAGCTTCCCCTTCACCCCCTGCCCCCCAAACCCCATGTCCTCCAGTCCATTCTCTGTATCTGCATCCTTATTCTTGCCCTGTCACTGAGTTCATCAGTACCTTTTTTTTTTTTTTTTTTGGTTCCATTTATATGAGTTAGCATACAATATTTGTTTTTCTCTTTTTGGCTTACTTCACTCTGTATGACAGACTCTAGGTCTATCTGCCTCATTACATATAGCTCCATTTCATTCCTTTTTATAGCTCAGTAATATTCCATTGTATATATATGCCACATCTTCTTTATCCATTCACCTGTTGATGGGCATTTAGGTTGCTTCCATGTCCTGGCTATTGTAAATAGTGCTGCAAAGAATATTGTGGTACATGTTTCTTTTGGGATTATGGTTTTCTCTGGGTATATACCCAGGAGTGGGATTGCTGGGTCACATGGCAGTTCTATTTTTAGTTTTTTAAGGAACCTCCAAACTGTTTTCCATAGTGGCTGTACCAATTTACATTCCTACCAACAGTGCAGGAGGGGTCCCTTTTCACCACACCCTCTCTAGCATTTATGGTTTCTAGATTTTTTGACGATGACCATTCTGACTGGTGTGAGGTGATATCTCATTGTGGCTTTGACTTGCATTTCTCTAATGATTAGTGATGTTGAGCATCTTTTCATGTGTTTGTTAGCCATCTGTATGTCTTCTTTGGAGAAATGTCTATTTAGGTCTTCCACCCATTTTTGGATAGGGTCATTTTCTTTTTTGATATTGAGCTGCATGAGTTGCTTGTATATTTTGGCAATTAATCCTTTGTCAGTTTCTTCATTGGCAAATATTTTCTCCCATTCTGAGGTTTATCTTCTTGTCTTTTTTATGGTTTCTTTTGCTGTGAAAGGCTTTTAAGTTTCATTAGGTCCCATTTGTTTATTTTTAATTTTATTTCCATTATTCTAGGAGTTGGGTCAAAAAGGATCTTGCTTTGATGTATGTCATAGAGTGTTCTGCCCATGTTTTCCTCTAGGAGTTTTATAGTGTCTGTTCTTACATTTAGCTCTTTACTCCATCTTGAATTTATTTTTGTGTATGCTGTTAGGAAGTGTTCTAATTTCATTCTTGTACATGTAGCTGTCCAATTTTCCCAGCTACAAGTTCCTTGATTCTTAATGAAACTCCAGGCTAATGATATAGGTAAGCTGAAAAAAGTTATATTTACTAAGACTCTAATGAGAATTGGGGGGGGGGCGGAGTCTGGGCGATATTGCTTTTACATTTAGGGAAGAAAGTGGATGCAAAATCAGAGGCATGGTTTTGGTCAACAGAAGACTCTTCAGTGAGGCATGGTTTTGGTCAATAGGAAACTCCAGTGCATGTATTACTTCTGCTGGAAATTTTAGCACATTGACAGTGAAAAAGCAGGCAGAACAGATGTGTTCTACACATGATGTTGTTTAGATTGTTAACACTTCAGCATTGAAGGTGACTAGGGTAAGTGAGAGAACCACTGAACAAAGAGAAATGTTGTTCATGAGAACATATATGACATGTATTAGTAACTTCTGGAAATTATACAATAATGTCACGGTGGTCACAATCCCACATTACTGTTTGAGGAGAGGGTAACTACAGAAAGCATGAGTCACACATGGTATTTTGAAGACAACAGTATCACCTTAGAATAAAAGTGTGACCTATGTTTATAAACCTGAGATGAAGAGTGATTGTCTGCAAGCATAGTGCCTGTCCTTAGACTATGTTGAGCAACCTGTTATCTAGGAAAATGGTGTGAAATCCAGTGTGAAACATTCATTCTTGTACGATTAAGTTTTCATCATTTTATGGTATAATTATAGCAAAGAGCAAATCAGAAATGAATGTTATCAATTGGATATACAGACTTTATCAGTCAGTATCCCAGAAGGACACAAAATTCACCCCAGATGGCTAAAATGTTAGGAACTACAGAGGCATGGATGAAGTTAAAAGAACAAACAAGTGATGGTGAGAATCTCTGAGACTGCATATCAACATTGGGGAAGCATTGCTTCCACTGGGATTGAAGTACCCAGGAAAGGAAATAGTGTTACCAGAGTTGACTGATACTAGGAGAGTAGAAGAGGTTATCTGGTGATGTTTAAAGGAATGCAACTATTGCCAAAATATGGAGGCAGTGCTGAGAAGATGGGGTAATAAACATCTCTCTTCTCATATCCAATGGTCTGTTGCTTTTGCCTCCACTGACCAGAAGCCAACTGGCTGGGGAACTTGGATGATGTACTCCACAGGAGTCAACCATACTCCATCTTTGCCTCAAGCACAGAACTGGAAATAAAAGGGCAGAAGATTGAGAATATATCCTGTGGGTGGAGATTGCAAATACCCAGAGCAAAGTATTGAATAGTAGTAGTTTTAGACAGAATGATTGAAAACCTTTGTTCTCAATTGCAGGGTAATTTCTAGGCTATTCCCTTTGCACAGTAAGGGTGTAATTTTAATGCAACCAAGCTAGATACACAGTAATTATGCCTTTCCTATGAAATTTCATAGGATTTCTTAGAATTGAGGATTTAGCTCTTTAAAATAGGGAAGAGTTGACTTAAATGTGCATTATATTTTCTTGATATAATTGATTAATTAAACAAGTGTTTTCTTCAATGTGAGAATATTATTTAAGAGTTCAGTATTGCATAATGAAAGACTTTTTAAGCAAGTATTTTACAGTGCCCTTTAATCCTAGACATGTTATAAATATATCTGTGTTCACGTTCTAAGTGTAGACACTGTATTTTGCATATGCAGTGTCTTGATCTGTGCTATACACGATACCATGGTTGAATTTACATCCACCTACTTTGCTCAATTAGTGTCTTTTTAAATAGCTAAGTAAACCTCTTTATTTTTAAAACGCCAAAATAGCATCCTGTGAAACATTTGGATCCAAAATAGAATCTATATGAAACTCAAAAAACCAAAATAGAATCTCTACAACTCCTCCAATCTAAAGCACTTGGAAATAGCTTTAGTGGGTGTGACACATCATCACTTTCTTATTCATTTAGGGTCACCTTTTAGGTTTTAGCTACAGATTACTTACACACACACACACACACGTGCATGTGCTCACACGCACATGCCTCTCCTTCTGTAGTACCAAAGATGTAGAAGTTAACATTTGATTTGACTACCTCTAGCTTGCACACTAGAAATGAAGTTTGTGGATGAAGTGTCAAGTGTGTGTCAGCGTTAGAGGTTGGTTATGTGAACAGTTAGTGGGTATTGGTTTAGTTAACCTATGTTCTTACCAATGCAAATCTTCTCTTAAATCACATCCATTTCTAACATTAGCAACAAAATTGGGTTTCCTGAGCTCTCCATGATCAAAAGTCACTAGGGCACTGACTTGGGAGACCCTTGTTTCTTTTGCTCCTTTGTAAAGTTGCAGACTTCCTCTCACTCTCCATTGTAAGAGTCAGCAAAGGCACCTTCATAATCAGAAGGCCTATGTTGAAAACTTGGCCTGCAGAGTTAGATAGTGAGTGTAAAAAGAAGTATGCAAGAAAGATTAATCTTATACTAGCAGCTATCATTTACTAAATTACTATGTACTCATTCCTTTCCCATTTTTAGAAAGCTATATTGCTGATGGTCTCAGAGCATGCTAGGGAAAAAAGTATATGTGTGCATATGTGTGTGGTATTCCCATTCTATCATCTGTTAAGTTATATGAATTTGGTAGGCTTCCTAGGTGGCGCAGTGGTTAAGAATACAACCGCCAATGCAGGGGACATGGGTCCGATCCCTGCTCCAGGAAGATCCCACATGTTGCAGAGCAACTAACCCCGTGTGCCGGAACACTTGAGCCTGCGATTTAGAGCCTGTGAGCCACAACTACTGAGCCCATGTGCTGCAACTGCTGAAGCCCACATGCCTAGAGCCTGTGCTCTGCAACAAGAGAAACCATGGCAATGAGGAGCCTGCGCACCACAACGAAGAGTAGCCCCCACTCACCGCAACTAAAAGAAAGCCCATGCACAGCAAAAAAGACCCAACACAGGCAATAAAATAAAAAAGATAAATAAAAAAACTAAAAAAAATTTAAAAAAATGAATTTGGTCAAGTTATTAAAAGGCTGAAAACGTAGCTTCTTTTGGAAAGTGCTGAATAGATTGGCTATTTTCATTACAAAATTAGCATTTTATATGTATAATCTCTAATCTTCACAGTTACCCTTCAAGGCAAATAATTATAGCTTCCCATTTTATTTTATTTTATTTTATTTTATTTTATTTTGTATTGGAATATATTTGCTTTACACTCTTGTACCAGTTTTTGAGGTACACCAAGGTCAATCATCTGTATTTATCCACATTTCCCTGTATCCCCTCCCTCCCTCGACTCCCCCACACCCTCCCCATCCCAGTCCTCCAAGGCATCATTCATCATTGAGCTGAACTCCCTTTGTTATACAACAACTTCCCACTGGCTATCTATTTTACACTTGGTAGTATATATATGTCTATGATACTCTCTCACTTCATCTCAGCTCCCTCTTCACCCCCCGGCCCCCCAAACCTCAAGATCTCCAGTCCATTCTCTGCATCTGCATGCTTATTCTTGTCTTGTCACTGAGTTCATCAGTACCATTTTTAGATTCCGTATATGTGAGTTAGCATACAATATTTGTCTTTCTCTTTCTGACTTACTTCACTCTGTATGACAGACTCTAGGTCCATCCACCTCATTACATATAGATCCATCTCATTCCTTTTTATAGCTGAGTAATATTCCATTGTATATATATGCCACATCTTCTGTATCCATTCATTTGTTGATGGGCATTTAGGTTGCGTCCATGTTCTGGCTATTGTAAACAGTGCTGCAATAAACATTATAGTACATGTTTCTTTTGGGATTATGGTTTTCTCTGGGTATATGCCCAGGAGTGGGATTACTGGATCATATGATAGTTCTATTTGTAGTTTTTTAAGGAACCTCCAAACTGTTTTCCATAGTGGCTGTGCCAACTTCCATTCTCACCAACAGTGCAGGAGAGTTCCCTTTTCTCCACACCCTCTCCAACATTTGTTGTTTCCAGATTTTGTGATGATGGTCATTCTGATCAGTGTGAGGTGATACCTCATTGTGGCTTTGACTTGCCTTTCTCTGATGATGAGTGATGTTGAGCATCTTTTCATGTGTTTGTTGGCCATCTGTATGTCTTCTTTGGAGAAATGTCTCTTTAGGTCTTCTGCCCATTTGTGGATTGGGTTATTTGCTTTTTTGGTATTAAGCTGCATGGGCTGCTTGTATATTTTTGAGGTTAATCTTTTGTCTGTTGTTTTGTTGACAACTATTTTTTCCCATTCTGAGAGTTGCCTTCTTGTCTTGTTTATGGTTTCCTTTGCTGTGCAAAAGCTTTTAAGTTTCATGGGGTCCCATTTGTTTATTCTTGATTTTATTACCATGATTCTAGGAGGTGGGTCCAAAAGGATCTTGCTTTGATGGATGTCATAGAGTGTCACTGCCTCAATTTCCATACTTGTGATTGGTCTGTTCATAGTTTCTATTTCTTCCTGGTACAGTCTTGGAAGATTGTGTTTTTCTAAGAATGTATCCATTTCTTCCAGGTTATCCAATTTATTGGCATATAGTTTCTTGTAGTAGTCTCTCATGACCTTTAGTATTTCTGTGGTGTCCGTTGTTACTTCTCCTTTTCCATTTCTAATTCTGTTGATTTGCATCTTCTCCCTATTTTTCTTGATGAGTCTGGCTAATGGTTTATCAATTTTGTTAATCTTCTCAAAGAACCAGCTTTTAGTTTTATGAATTTTTGCTATTGCTTCCTTCCTTTCTTTTTCATTTATTTCTACTCTGATCTTTATGATTTCTTTCCTTCTACTTGCTTTGGGGTTTCTTTGTTCTTCTTTTTCTAATTGTTTGAGGTGTAAGGTTTGGTTGTTTATTTGATATTTTTCTTGTTTCTTAAGGTAGGACTGTATTGCTATAAACTTCCCTCTTAGAACTGCTTTTGCTGCATCCCATCGGTTTTGGGTTGTAGTGTCTTCATTGTCATTTGTTTCTAGAAATTTTTCATTTCCCCTTTGATTTCTTTAATGATTTCTTGGTTGATTAATAGTGAATTGTTTAGCCTCCATGTGATTGCATTTTTTGCAGTTTTTTTCCTGTAATTGATATCTAGTCTCATGGTATTGTGGTCTGAGAAGATGCTTGATATGATTTCAATTTTCTTGAATTTGCTGAGGTTTGATTTGTGACCCAAGATGTGATCTCTCCTGGAAAATGTTCTGTGTGCACTTGAGAAGAAAATGTATTCTGTTGTTTTTGGATGGACTGTCCTATAAATATCAATTAAGTCAAGATGGTCTAATGTGTCATTTAAAGCTTGTGTATCTTTATTTATTTTCTGTTTGGATGATCTGTCCATTGATGTAAGTGGGGTGCTCAAGTCTTGCACTATTATTGTATTACTGTTGATTTCTCCTTTTATGGCTGTTAGCATTTGCCTTATGTATTGAGGTGCTCCTATATTGGGGGCATAGATATTTACCATAGTGATATGTTCTTCTTGGATGGCTCCCTTGATCATTATGTAGTATCCTTCCTTGTCTCTTGTAATAGTCTTTACTTTCAAGTCTAATTTGTCTGATAAGAGTATTGCTACTCTAGCTTTCTTTTGACTTCCATTTGCATGAAATATTTTTTTCCATCCCTTCACTTTCAGTCTATATGTATCCCTTGGTCTGAAGTGGGTTTCTTGTAGGCAGCATATAGAAGGGTCTTGTTTTTGTGTCCATTCAGCCAGTCTGTGTCTTTTGATTGGAGCATTTAATCCATTTACATTTAAAGTGATTATTGACATGTGTGTTCCAATGACCATTTTCTGAATTGTTCTGGGTTTGTATTTGTAGGTGTTTTCCTTTTCTTGTGTTTCCTACTTAGAGATGTTCCTTTAGCACTTGTTGTAAGGCTGGTTTGGTGGTGCTGAATGCTCTTAACTTTTGCTTGTCTGGAAAGCTTTTGATTTCTCCCTCAAATCTGAATGAGATTCTTGCTGGGTAGAGTATTCTTGGCTGTAGGTTTTTCTCTCTCAGGACTTTCAGTATATCCTGCCATTCCCTTCTGGCCTGCAGAGTTTCTGTCGAAAGGTCAGCTGTTATCCTTATGGGTTTTCCTTTATATGTTATTTGTTGCTTTTCTCTTGCTGCTTTTAATATTTTTTCTTTGTGTTTAATTGTTATTAGTTTGATTAATATGTGCCTTGGCGTATTTCTCCTTGGGTTTATTCTGTATGGGATTCTCTGTGCTTCTTGGACTTGGTTAATTATTTCCTTTCCCATGTTGGGGAAGTTTTCCACTATAACCTCTTCAAATATTTTCTCAGACCCTTTCTTTTTTTCTTCTTCTTCTGGGATGCCTGTGATTCGAATGTTGGTATGCTTAATGTTATCACCAAGATCTCTGAGACTGTCTTCTAATCTTTTTATTCTTTTTTCTTTTTCCTGCTCTGTTGCAGTTATTTCCCCCATTCTATCTTCTAACTCACTTATTCGTCCTTCTGCCCCAGTCATTCTGTTGGTTATACTATCTATAGTATTTTTAATTTCAGTTATTTTGTTATCCACTGCTGTTTGTTTGTTCTTTAGTTATTCCGAGTTCTTATGAACTGTTTCTTGTACTTTCTCTATTTTGTTATCGAGATTTTGTATCATTTTTACTATCATTACTCTGAATTCTTTTTTAGGCATTTTTTCTATTTCCTCTTCATTTATTTGGCCTTGTGTGTTTTTTTCCTGCTCCTTTGTCTGCATGGTGTTTCTTTGTTTCCTCTTGGTAGTCCAAATTTCTGGGGTTGCTTGTCCTGGTGATAAAGGGGTTTATAGAAGGCTGTCCAAGCCCCAGACTAATGTTTGAGTGTTGGGTTAAACAAATACTAAGTCTAGGAAACACATACATGTATAAGACACACAATTACTGAATCCATTAGGACATAAGGCTCTGGAAAAACCTGACGGAAAAACCTGACAGAAGAACCCCAGTATGCAATCAGATATTCAAAGGGAAAACCAACAGAAATTGACAACCAAAACAGAACAAAATAGAAATAAAAGAAAAAACAAACAAACAAACAAATAACACCTTATACTTACAAACACAAATCCAGGGAGATACAGAAAGCTAGGATCAAACACCAGACAGAATGGAGATTCTCAGAATGAAATTAGGCAGTTGTACTAAGAACTAAGATAAAGACAAAAGCCTAATATTAAATACCAAGGTGGTGTGTCATCTGGAGAATAGAGCAAGGAATCTGAGCAGATCGATAGTGTTGCTTATATGTTAAGATAAAATAAACTAAAAATGGGTTGAAGACAGAGGAACAGAAGATTGTAGTGTGCCTGGAAATATATAAATAAAAAAAGGGAAGAGAAATGTATAAAGGATAGAGATGAAAGGAAGATAGGAGAGATATATAGTCCATACTACCAAAAACTTAGCTAGAAATAGAAGTATATAAAAATGCTAAAAATAAAAATAGAATAAAAAATAGCATTAAAAATATGTTATAAAACTTGTAGATCCCTATGTAAGATCATAATTAATTAAAACAAAACAAAACAAAACAAAACAAAAAAAACTGGAACTGATCCCAGAATGGACCAGTTCAATAGAATTGACACTAATATATCTGTTTCCTTAGAGTCTCAGCTGTAAGTGTCCTTCTACTTACCTTGGGTTTTTTGTATTATTCTGTGACCAGCAGAACTTCCTTTATTGTTGGTCTGTAAGCGTTGGTGTGTGGGGAGGGAGAGGGTACAATAGTGGCTCCTTCCCCTGGGAGTGAGTGAGCAGTAGCACTCTGTCATTTCAGCTGGGCTTGGAGGTGCCTGATGCAGAGGGGCGCCAGTGGCTCAGGTGTAAACAGAATGTCTCAGAGTTGGGTCTCTCTCGGGGCTTCTTTGTTCTCAGCAGCCTCCCTGCTGCCTGTGTTCCAAGAGGTTTTAAGCTAGCCCTGCCTGAGGGCCTGAGGGTCCCTGTTATCCCTGAGTACCTTAGGTGGCCCACAGGTGTCCCTCCACTGCCTGTTGCAGGTGCCGAAAGAGAGAGAGAGGCTATGCCCGCAGCTCCTCCCCCCTACTCGTGAGCCTGCAGCATCCAGCTGTATCATGGCCAGGCAGCTCTCAGGGGCAGGCACTCCTCGCTGTGGACCTCTTCCCTCCTGTCCTCTTGGTCCGTCACCTTACTGGCAACAATTTTTCTCACCCTGAACCAGCTTTCTGCTTCCCATGCTCCTGCTCCCAGACCCTCTGTTCAGCTGTGAATCAATGTCTCAGTCCGGGAATGCTGAGCTGTTGTGCGGACCCTCCATGTGTTTCTCACTCCCTCCCGTCTGCCACAACTCAGCCGCTTCACCCTCTTTGAGCAGTGGTAGATGCTTCCCTATCGGTTATGTCAGGATCCTTGTGGTCCTTTCTGGTGTCTGAGGTCATCTGCTGGTATTCAGTTGGTTCTCTGTGGGATTTATTGCATCTTTTGGTGCATTCCTAATATATCTGTGGAGAGAGATGCATTCCACGTCCCTGTACTTCGCTGCCATCTTTTCCGATCCTCAAGGTGATCTTATAGCTTCCCATTTTATATTTTATTTTTAAAATTTATTTATTTTTTGATGTCAGAAACATAGTTCTTTATTTTGGAAATAAATTTAGTTGATCATGCATCTAACAAATTCAAATGATAAACACCTAAACTAGACTAAAAATCTCTACTAGGAAAGAAAATATTTGCAAGTTTCATCAGTGAAAAAAAATACACTGAGTTTCTAAGTAATGGTTAATTACATAAAAGTAGATTTGCTATTATCCTCTGCTTCACAGTTATCCAGAGGCTTTTATTTAAACTCCTTTTTAGGTCATTTCAAGGTACCATACAGTTTATTAAGTAATACTAGTTCTCTAAAAGGAAGTTAAATATATTGTAATGGACTACCAAATTAATTAATATACATGGAGTTCCAAACCACTCCCCAACTGCTGTCTTCATGAGCACCAGTGATGGCCACCCTTGCCCTGTTCAGGTGCAGGCCTGGGTCCATGCTGGCTCTGTCCCCCTAAGCTGCTCACTCTCCTTGGTAACAGCAGCTTTTTCCCTAGTAAGGCACTGATGGCAGCTAGATGATCCAGAGCAGACATTGTGTTTGAGTCGAGGCACCTGCTGTGGCAGTCATAGGAAACCGCCATAGAAGTTTTAATCTACTTCCTCTGCCTTGTTTCAGGAGTTAAGCAAGCACATGCACAGTCTTCATAAGCAGAGTCTAGGTTTCTTACAGCCGTGCTATTTATCCCACTGGTTTTCAAACCAGCTAAGCAGACTCATCTTACTGATGTTGGAGTCCAGGGCTGTGGAGCCCAATATGTGGTTCAAACCACTTACTCCCCAGGGAGGATCTCCTAGCCCATGTCATCTCCCTCCTATTTTTTGTCCACTCCATGGGGCATAGGTCCTGACCTGATTGCTTCTCCTCCCTTCCTACCCAACTCCATGTGGATGCTTCTTTACAGCTTTGTTGGTATAAGAGTCTTTCTGCTCATCTCCCATTTGTTTTCAGTGAGAATTGCTTCACATGTAGATTTTTTTGTTGTGTCATGGTGGCAAGCAAGCTCTGTGCCCTCCTACTCCACTATCTTGGTCTCCTCCCTCTATAATTTCCCATTTTAGAGATTATAGAACTGAGGCTCAGAGTTGAGAAACTTGCTCAGGATGATGTAGTCACAAAGTGACAGACTGGAACTCAAACCATCTTTCTTAGTGTTTTATTCTCTGGTGTATGTGTATAATCGCAGAGTAGTGCAGGCTGGGTCATATAAGTTATATTAATAATTTTGATCTTTATATATTTCAAGAAAACAAAGAAGCCATTCACAAGATTTTAAATAGAAGAATAATTCATCTAATATGATACATTTCAATTCAGTTTAAGAGATCTCATTTTATGTGTATAATAAATAACAGATTATAGGGAAGTATAAATGTATCTGAAGAGTTTGGTATAGTGGGAGTGAGTGGTGTTTGCTTGGTGAAATTGGCAAAGAAAACATAGACACAGCTGTGATGTATTTAGAAGAAAAAAATTACCAGATAGAGGAAATGGTGGGAAGAGAGAACAGAACTAGGAAAATACATATTCAAGTTGGAGACCATTAACCTCATCAAAGTGTCAGTTTCCTTTGGTTTTCACTTTATAAAGAATCCACCTATTGCTGGTATAGTATTTATGAAGTATTTTGTGTTTATGAATATATATATATTATTTTCTCCACTAGCACTTTATTTTTTGAATCATCATTGTTGATTTTTTATTTGCTGCCTCCTGTGCTCATGCTTTCTATAAGATCTACTTTTCGGACACCTATGACTTACATCTTGGCCTTCTAATCTACTTCCATTTCCTGGTTGATGATATCTCATTTTCATCTCATATCTAGACAAGTATAGTATTTGGCAGATTTGCCTTGATGAGCTGAAATTTTGCTAGTGGCAATTACTTGCCATTATTCCTCTTTCATTATAGTCCAGATAAATTCCCTCTTGGCTTTTGCCCTTGATCTATGTAGTGGTCCTAGTTCTTGCTTTGCATATGAGTTAGACATTCACCATGGATTGAAAAATCTAATATTGAATAGTTGATGTTTTTCATTTTCAAACTAAAGGAAAGTGTTTCCATAGAATTAAAATGAAAAAGTATAAATACTTTTTTTTTTTAATTTCTCTTTTAGAGTTTGCTCCTAGTTATTTCTCATGAGCAGTTCTGTGACAATGAGAGTTTTATTGACATTACATACAGTCCTCCCTCAGCACCAGTGAATACTGCTTTGGTAAATAATCATGGATTTAGATTCAGTTATGTTTTTGGACAAACATGTAACAAATAGCACAATTACATACATATTTTATAGGAGACTGCATATGATGTCACACAAATGTACAGTAAATCTAATTTCAGCCTAATTCAGATGGACTTAAATATGTCCGTTTATTTTCCATCCACATACTTGTCAAATACATGTGAAATATACCAAAAGTATATGATTTTTCCATTAGTGTTTTCAGCCATGAAATAGAGTTGTATATTTTTAAATTCATGCTTTCTAACAAATTTCTTCAGAATATGTTCATAAAAAGGAATGATGCTCTGTATAACAGTCTATATCATAGCATAACGTGTTGGGTATAAAAAACAAATTGTACTTCTTCAACTGTGCCTGTTGTAGACACATACACACATGGAGGAAAAATTTTGAGTTTGAGCTAGGTGTTCTGCAATGCAACAAATAGGGTCAAACCGCCAAGATTTCAAATAGTCATTCTACTTAATTATAGCTTGATGGAAAACAAAAGAATTTGGGAAACAATTAGTTAGGCTGTTATGTTGGGTATCAGATAACATGTTACATTTGTCTTGTTCTGCTGACTTGAACTTATCAAGACTTGAGTGTACCTTTTTATTTTTTTCCTGAAGCTCTGCTACACAACAGATGGGATGTCTAACATCCTTTCCTATTTAAAACATGCAAGTTCTAATCAACAGGAGGGTTTTAGAATGTTAAACCAGCCAGCCATAAGAAATGTGTCATGCAGTTTCCTGTCATTCTAATTAATTAGATAGCATTATTTGTTGTCCCCAATGAACCTAAATGAGCTCAATGCTGGGATAATAGCTTCATCCTTATCAAAGGTTTGTTTTCACATTACTGGCTTAGATTGAGCAAAAAATCAAATATTTCAAGATTACCCCAAATGCATGAGAAATATGATTTATATATGAGACCTACATGTTTCACCTTCTCTCAAGATCACATAAATATTTTAACATTTTAGAATACTTTTACTTGGAAATTATACTTTCTCTAATATCACATCTCTTTCATTTTCAAAATGTATTATAATATTTTATGGCAAGATTTTTCTACTCTATTATAGTTTTCAATTATATTTATTGAGACCGTATGTTCTCAGCACTACAAGTAGCCTATTATTGTATGTTATTCATGTTCTTAAACTACTGATTAAAACAAATGTTATGTAAATTGTTAATTAGTGTGCAACCCATAAATAAAACATAATTTATGGAATTTCTGCCTTAATTACTCAAAAACAAATGAATCCAAAATTGTGAAAATCAGGAGACAATATAGGAGACAACTTAAGTTAAAATATTTAATCTTATTCTAAGGGATATCAAGTGAGATTATAAATTGGAAGAGATGTTAAGGAAAAGAAAAATGACAGCAGATAATTAAGTAGAAGTGACAATATTAATTCTGGTATATGATTCCTGCAAATATGTTTGGACCCTTGAACCACTATGAATATTTACCTATCATTATCACTCAAAATGTCTACACATCCAAAACATCTCACTAATTATATTTTTTCCTTTCTACCCAATAATTGTGTTTTGATATTTTGTGTGAGTTTATTAAAATAAACACTTCATTTAAATTAATTAAATTTATATTTAGAAAGCCCAAAGGCATATACTTTAAAAAGAGTTTAATTTGTTAACATAGCTCTTATTTTTGTAAGTAAAAATGTTAATGTTGATTTTAATGGTTGAAATAGTCTCTAACAATAAATAAAGTCTAGCACACATTTGATATAGCTCTAAGAAATTGGTATACTAATCACATTAACGACATCTAGAAGTAACTGGTGCCTGTAATACATCTTAAAAGATACAGCAAAACTCCTTTTCTTATTGCCTGGAAAAAATCTTCCTCCACTACTGGGCCATAATTAAGTATGCATTTAGTAGAGATATGTGCTTTGTCTTTGATAGCACTTCAAAATTATCAGCAACCAGTGCTCTCTCTTCATCTCATTTCTTTCAGTTGAAAGCCTACTTGTTTTTCAGAGTCTGCATAAATTTTGCTTATAGAATCTTCTTCCATTCCTACAGTTTTAATTAAACTCTACCTTGCATAACATTTTCAAGCCCAGTTTTAACATTTTGTTTGTTCTTGTATTCTACTTAAGCAAGGGATTGGAAAACTTTTTCTGTGAAGGATCAGACAGTGAGCATATTAGGTTTTTCAGGCCATTTAATTTCTGTTAAACTATTCAACCCTGTTACTGTGGACTGCACAAACAACCACAGAAAATGTGTAACATAAGAACCACGACTGTATTCCAATAAAAATTAATTTACAAAAGTAGGTGGTGAAGTAGATTTGACCCACAGGCTGTAGTTGGCTGACCAGCCAACTCCTATAAGCTCCTTGAGGGAAGAGACCATGCCTTCTTCACCTCCTTTACATCAGGTTTGTCACAGTAATTTGTACATTTTAGGGCCTTGAAAATTCATTGTTGTATTAATGAAAGGACAGACCTGTGACTACAGTGTATAGTTCGGACAGTCATTTGTATTAAGTGGTGAGAAGTAAACAAAGTGAAAGACAGGAACGTGAAAGAGAAGAAAAAAGTCAGAAGTAAAAAAAAAAAATCACTAACTTGCCTTTTAAACTATTATTCCTTTCCAGAAATAATATCACACCCCCCAAAATAATTTAATAATGACTATAGTGTAATTCACTATGTTAGGGAGAATTCAAGGTCCTTTTCAAAAGGAACATGCAATAGGCCTGGGTAGAAAGACTTGCTCTCTTAAGTGAAGGAAGTGGTTAGCCCAGATCCATCATAACACAGCAAAGTAAAGAGTACTTCTGCTGAGTTTCAAAGAGGAATTGACATGTGCTCCAGTTCTAAGGAATGAGGAGATTCCGGAAGAGCAGAACAGTTAGCCTTCAGGATTATAGAAAGTAGGTCTCTAACTTTAAAAAATTATTGAAATAACTGCTGTTTTTGACTTCACTTTCTAAATTCAATTTTTAAAAAAGCATGAGCACAATTGTGAAAATAGAGGAAGTCCTTACATTTCCCTCAAATATTGCTGATAGTTATGCCATAAACAATATTGCATTTCCTCAGAAACTGACTCCAGAATTGAATTTCTGACCAAGATTTCTGCTTTAAATAAATCAAAGATTCAAACAAACATACAACTGCAAAGGGCTTAGTCATTCACAATGGTGCACTGCGTTCCAAGTTCCATAAAATGTGAATATATAGTCTTGAAAACGTCAATTCTAAACATCATGAGTTTGAGATAAGGAAAATATAAACAGCTGGAGATATTGTAGGAATAGTAGAAAAGATTGATCTGGAAACTGGATGTAAGGCCAGAGCTAAAAATATTGATTTGGTTGTCTTGGACAAAGAGATGTTTTTTAAAGTCATTGGCGTGAACAGATTCCGAGGAAGAGCATAGATAGTGGGCTTTGATTTCTCTGAAATGGAAGTGGTTGAAAGTCCACTGGACAGACATCAAACATTAGGATGTCCACATATTTATTATGAATTATATATATATCAATATATGTATATATACATATATATAATTTTCAAATAATTGTTTAATGCTATGGACTTAGTCTTGACACAAGGACTGAGAGAAGTAAATTAGAAGATCTCCAGGTTCTTTTCAGCTGTAAAATTATTCATTTGTTCATGAGGTTTAGTTCAATTTAAATGTATGCATGTGTCACTTAAAATGTCAGATTTGAGCTTATATTCATATTTTTACCGCAATAAACCATAATAGAATATTTAAATAATACTGTGTTTTCCCTCATAGAATTTATATGGGCTTTATGATGGTTTCAAGTCCCTTAAGAAAGAAGTTCAACCAGTTAAGTTTATTCTGTGTGGCCTGTAAGAAAACTTGCTCCAGGGCATCTTCCTAATTGAGATGCTTCAAATTTTTGCAGTAGTTACAATATGAATATTGTTAATAGTGACGATACTGCTGGTTTTCCTGCTGGAAAGTAGATTTGCTAAAAACTCATGATCAACTTCATAATTTATCAGAGTAAATTGGACGGTAATATTATTTTCATACAGATCTTATGCTTTCATATCATTGATAATAATTTTCATCTAATTGTTATCAGTAAGCATGAGACATTTGAACTTAATTATTTCTTAGTTCTTAAAGATCGGTTAATCTCTTGTACTTTAGTGGATATTAGCTGCTTCAACATAAGCTGCAGGAAACTAAAAAGTAAAAGGAAATAGTAAAGAACAGCATTAGCGTATGTCATAACAAAGCTATTAATTAGATACAGTGATTCCTATCAATTTACTTGAAAACAAAATTTGACCAGAATATGCCAAAATAAAGATATCCCTCTGATGATGAAGAATTTGATATATTTCATAATTTTCTTGTCATTTAATAAAGAAAAATCATTAGCAGATGATATGGAAAGAAGATTGGAAAACCTCAAATTTGTAGACAAAGACAAATTTAGATTGTTCCCTAAGGGCAGCAAAGATTTTCTGAGATAAGTGGCAGACTGAGAATTTTTTTTACTCTATCAGTGCCAACACTGAGATAGGTATATTCTTACCATAGGATTATACAGAGAGCGATAAAGGCATACTCAGGCAATGTTGAAAAGCATTTGATACTTATCTTAAAATTGTTTTCAAAGAATGTATCTATTAAAATAATTATTTTATACTAACTTTGACTATTTTTGACACGAACTGTGAATTGACTCACTGACAGTAAAACAACCCAGACTGCTTTTTATACCTATAGAGCCCGACATTAAGACCAGCATGTAGAAATACAATGTGGGTAGAGTTCCCTCATGCAGGTGGCAAATAGGGGATGCATTAGTTTTCTATTGCTGTGTAACAAATGACCACAAACTTAACAATAGCCATGTATTAACTCACAATTCTGCAAGACAGAAGTCTGGCATGACATGGTTTAGTTTCCTGCTCAGGGTATCACAAACCTGAACTCAAGGTGTTGTCCAGGCTGAGTTCTTGTCTGGGAGGCTCTGGGGAAAATTCCACTACAAAGTTCATTCATGATTGGCAGAAATCAGTTTCTTGTAGTTGTAGGATGGAGGTCCCCATTTCCCTGATAGCTGTTGGCTGAGGATTGCTCTTAGCTGCCAGAAGCTGCCTCTTTCCATTAGCAGCTTAGAACCAGGATGTCTATTTTCATCCAGAGTAGGCAAAGTGCGTGTTTCTGACTTCCTCTCTGTAATTAGGTGGAGAAAACTCTGCTTTTAAGGGTTTGTGTGAATAAGTCAGGGCCATCCAGATAAACTTCCTAGTTGAAGGTCAACTGGGCTTTATAACATAACCTAATCACAGGAGTAAAATCCATCAAATTCACAGTCCCAGGAATCCTGCAGAGTGCCAGTCTAGATTCTACCTACCACAGGGAGGAAGCACAGGACTTTGGAGTGGAGCACTGCTCTTTACATCTCAGCTCTGCTGGTTAATAATAATGTGATGGGGAGAAAGTCATTTGATTTATTCTTTCCTTGGCCTCATTGTTTGTAAAATTGGTAAAATGCTATTGCAAGCTATGAGTTATTATTGTATTAACTCCTTAATACATGTTAGTTATTTTTGTTAATTTACAAGAATATCTAGACACGTTGGAGAAGGGGTGGTATGAACGAATGTTTCAGAATCAACCTATGTCTTTAAATAAGCTTGAGATGAGGTAAATACAATTGTTCTTCCCTCAGTGTATTTCAGTTCCCATGATTCTACCCTCCCTTAAAAATTTGACAATTAAAAATATACATTTTTGGTAAATTTAGCACCTAAACATCACCAAGGCAAACACTTCACCTAATATATCTGAAGAAACAGTGCTCTTTTACAGCAGTGGGGGAAAAACTGGCTATTGGTTTTATTGAGAAACAGCAAATCCATCCCCAAAAGTTAAAAAAAAAAAAAAAAAGCGTATCCTAAGGGTAACAGTAAGTTTATCTGAAACTTAACTTATGCATTAAATATATATAATTGTGCCTGAATAAGAAGTATCTTCACTTATAAATCCAAATTGATCCATCTAAACAAGCCAAAATTGAACAATTCAACTGCTCGATCATTTTGACCACATAAAAATGCATTTCTATAACATCAACTACTGCAGTTCTCATTTGTCTTTCCACTGTTCCTTTCAAAACTGACCCTTACCAACTTTATAAAACTGGCTGCTGGTCTGATCAAAACTGTACTTAGTACCCAGTTATCAGTTTTCTTCAAGGAAAACAATTTCCCCTCTCTGCTGAAGTTCTGTGTTATCCTCTGTGACTCCTATTCCCTTCTGTGGTTATAGCCTGAGGGAGTTTAAAGTGCACGAGATTTGCAACTGGAAACCCTATGGGTTCGAATGCTGTTGTGTCCAGGCTCCCCACTGTCTATTCCAGGACAAGAGCTTTGACTTGATTAGCTGGTCAGTTGTCCTAGGCGCTGGGAATTTGTGGTCTGTTGATAGTTAACCCTGATGTTGATTCCCAGCATCTGTTGATTTAATAATTAAAAACTTGGATAAAGAATAATTACTCTTCCATCTCCAGTTGCTAAACTCTGTTTCCCTGTTAGGGTACCCTCTTTCTATCTGTGGTCAGTTCGTATTTTTTAGGGTGCCAATTTCTCAGTGCCAGATTAGATTTCTCCAATCTGTTTCAGCCAAACACCTTGTCCTATCCCAGTGGATGGGTTGCCATCATCTTTCAGTCCTGCTAGGCTCTTTAATCCATTGTTCTTAGAGATCTTGTGTCTATCTTTGTCTGGAAAAGTGTTAACAAATGTAGCCTAACTGCACACTATTAAATTAAAGGGAAACAACAGTGGCACAAGAGCAGATAAAACTGTATTCTGCATTATTCTCGTTCATTGGTGAAACACTAAAATATTTTGTTTATTGAGGGAGCTGTTAAATAAAATTTTCAAAATAATTAATGAAAACCTATCATTGAATTCTGTTAAGGTGGACTAGAACATTGCATAGATTGTATTTCCAATACTGTTGGTTTTGCCCTAGAGTTATGACTAAAGAAATCGTCAGCTATTGATGTGATTTATATTAAAAACAAGAGGATCTCTGTGCAGACAGAGGAATTCTCGGCTGTGTTTCTCAAAATGTTGTACACAGACCACCTGTGGTAATGAACACCTAGGGTGTTTATTAACTTTTTAATGCAAATTTTCAGGTCCCATTGTATTCATGCTGAATCATCTATTTGGGTTTGGCTAGATCACTAGGCAATTAATCTACATACTGCTTAGGACTATGTGGGGAAAATTCAACAGTTCTGTAATAAAATGTTGGAAAAAATATAATCCTGTACCGCTGTCTGACTACAAGTCAATTAATTTGTTGCTGCATATTATAGAAAAAATATAAGGTGCAAATTAAAGTCATTAATGATATTCTAAATTTTCAGGAAATTCTACTTTATTCTGAACAGTTATCTCTTTTATTATGATGTCAATCATACAAAATAGGAGATTTTTATATAGATTTCTTGAAAAGGAAATGAAAACACTTAGATATGGCTTGGGCCATGACATAGAACTTTCTGGGATCATCAAAGTTCCAATAATCAAATCCACTGGAAAATGACTGCCATCAGCAGTGAGTATCACCTTGTGATTTCTTTTTCTTAATTTCAAAATCATACATAAATGCATGTCCTGAAGCCCAGGGTAGAGCTGACCCCACCTGTGAGCATTAAGTCTCTCCAGCTATAGGCAGAACTGTGATATGAGGGTAGAAAATATCAGATAGGAATGTATTGCATCATTAAAGCTTAGTTTGCACAGAGGAACAAAAATATATACACAGAGCAAACTGTAGCATGAGCAGTTACATAAATCATGCTGATCTAACAAGCTTCAAACAACTGAAAGCCAGGCCCTTATCTTGTCTGGAAAGACTTTCTCTGCTTTGGGTTGAAGCCCTCTTCCCAGGTGGAGTTGAGAGCAGACTTCTCTCCAACATTAATCTCCAATAGCTAGGTAACAAAGGTAAACTCAGTAAAGACATTACTGTCTTCCTGGGGAATTGGAGGGTGAGCTACAATGCCTATGGAGCAGAGCTGAGTAAAACACAAAAAAGAAAGGTAAACAATCACTGGACACATTCTTCCCCCACAAACACATTCTCATCAAAGTGCTGCAGCCGCCCAATCCCAAAGGAGGAACTGGCAAGAAATACACAAATGAAAAAATAAATCCTATTCACAATTTCAATGTTTGTTGAGACAAAATAATTACAAAGCCATCAGGCCCAATTACAAAGCACACAGAGTCAATTGTCATAAAGTATTTAGAAAGCCAAGTGGAGAATCCATCTGACCAGTGTCCTTTCTCTCAAGACAATCCAGCTCAGGGGCCTCTTGCCTCTTGTTTGTAAGTCAGACAATGCACCCTATAATTGCAGTGCTTGTTCGCTCTGCCCTTAAACATTTGCGACAGAGAATTATCTCCAGAAGACCTTCTCTTGCTGCGAAAAAAAGCTGACTATTTGCCCCATTCCCACTTCAGGGAATTCTCTGTTCTTTCATAACCCTACTCCTCTCTTTCACTTACATTTTGATCTATGTAATGCACATGCCAATCTAAACTTGCTTCACAAATTTGCAATAACTAAATACATCATTTAAAATACCATGTGCATTTAGAAATTGGGGGTGATGTTGGAAGATGAATTTCAAAACTCTAACTCCATCCCCATGCTTAAAATATATATATGTGATAAATATATTTTATAAAATAAGAAATGTATATTATTAATATAAACTATATATAAATAAAATGAATACATCTATAATAGAAATAAATATTAAAGATAAAATATATATATTCATGGTGTGTGTGTATATCATATACATGCATGTGTATTACAGTAATTACACTGAAAGCTACATTTCCCAGGTACCACCTATTCCAGAATCTAACCTCTAAATAACCTGGTAATGGTTAAAAGAAATATTATGAAATATTGCTTGCAGTCATTTATTAGTGCAGTCCCTATTTATTGACATATAATTTTTCTCATTGCTTTCTAAATAATGCTTCAATGAACCACACTATTTCAATTTTGATAGACATATCTTAATAGTAAGATAAGTTTTGCTTCTTTGTTTCTTCTTCAATATTTTCTTTACTATTTTGGGCTCTTTCTACATCTCTACATAATGTTTATTTCAATTTTAGCACAAATCCCTGTCTACATTTTGACCAAAATTGCTTTGAAGTTTACATTTATTACTTAACTAACTAGAAGGGAATTTAATGCTTCTGATAAATGAACATGATAAATCATCCGTATTAATTCAGGTCTTCTTTTATAAGCTTAAATAGAATGTGTATTTTTACTTACTTTTTTTGGTCTTGATATAATTTTCTTAATTTTAATATACATTGCCAGGTAAAGTTTGCTAGTAATTGATTTATTAATTTTGTATCAATGTTCAGAAGCCAAATCAGCCTATAATTTTGTTTTCTCAAGAAGTTTTCTTGTCCCATTTTGGTTTTGAAAGTCATAGTAGTCTAATAAAATGGTTTCTTCATTTCATACGACACAGATCATTTCTTACCTTGTTTTGATAAAAGTTTCCAGTTAGCACAATCTGGGAAGGATAGATGTGAATAGTTATTTAACTTCTATTTTAGTTATTCAAATGAGTATTGATTATTATTCAGACAATATTTCACCTTAAGCCATTTTTGCTAGTTTATATTTGTTTTAAAAATTGTGTTTCATTTAAGCTTAATTTTTTGCCATAAATTTCTTCAGTGTTCTTTAATTATATTGAAAAGTCTATTTTATATTTCATTCCATACATTTTATCTTTTCTATTAATGTGTGTGTATGTGTGTGTTATCTCAATTTTGCTTGTGATAAGTTTTGGCAGACATCTGTTCATCAATCCTTTCTAAGAATGAGATCTTCATTTAGAATACCACTTTTATTAATGTTTATTCTTACCCATATGTTACTTTCTTTTCCTTTATTTATTTCCTAGTCTGTGGTTCTAGTTCTATATATTTGGTAGCTTGTTTTTAAATAATATAAATATACATATATATGTATATACATAATAATCTTTAAGAAGGAATTTGGGTATATCTTATATTTTTAATATCTAGTATTTTCTTTGTTACTCATTTTAAAATATTTCATTATTTCTTTCTTAGTTGCATCATAATTTTTCTTTTTCTTCTATGAATTATAATTATATTTATTTATATCTAGCATTAGAGGAGTAAGACATTTTAAAATAAAATTTATTACATTATAGTCATAGATTGTGACATTTGATGTTGGGTGTTGGGGATATATTTGCTACTCTTTAAGAATTATTATGCTATTATTTTTTGCAAAGTTTCCATATGTGTTTGAAAAATAAGTACTTTCTAATTTGGAGGAGTACTGTTACTCTAGATGCCTATTACTTCAATTTTAATGCTAGGATAATTTACCTTTACCATATCTCTTATCTTTTAACGTGCCTGGTCTCTCTATTACTGAGAAAAGCATGGGAGAAGATTTACTTGCTCAGTTGTTTTTTCACTCAGTTACCATGTACTGAGCAACTTCAATTATGTCATATGGAGTAAAATTGGTGAGAAATTCACCCTTTCAATTGCTTACGTGGAGAAAACTTGAAGTCATCTATGTGTCCAATTCAACAGGAAATGCCAAGTTCTTTCAGTGACCTACAAAGCTATAACTGTTTGAAATGCGGACCTATTGCAGTCTAGAGTAGAGAAAGACAGTAAGCTGACTTTATTTGGAAAAGATCATCATCAGTTATTATGGAAACCATTTACAAGGCTGTTGTAATTAAAGTGAGAAATCGTGGCTTGGTTCAGGGTAGTACTGAGAGAATGTTGAGAAACCATTGTGTTCCATATGCTTTTTGAAACAGTGCTAATAGCATTTTCTGTTGGATTGGATATGTGTTGTGTATCAGTGATGTCTCAAGTTTTTTGTGCCTGTGCAATTGGAAAGATAGATTTGACACAAATTATATTGTATAATCATATAATAATCTATTAAATCACTGAATCATAATTTATGTAACCTACCTTCATTGTTTTCAAAAGTTTCTGTGCCATTATATTTTTAAGTGTTCCTTGTTAAAGCATACATTTATACTCTTTTAAGGAAAGAATGTGATCTAATAACATTTGTTTTAGTTTCTATTATATTTGGACTTATTTATGCTTTGCATGCTGTTCTTTGCTTGCATTCTTTTCTCTGTGACTTATATTCAATCAACTAAGGTTTCTTCTTTTTTTCCCTTTGCTGGCTGTGCACTATATTTTTCTAAGTTCACTTAGTGTATTTATTTACTATATTTATTTACTGCATTTCATTAATTAACAACTAATTTAAAGCTTACACATATTAATTCCATGAGCTAAGCGCGACCTAAAGTTGAAGTATATTTTCCCTAAGGGCAAATAGAGGTTCTATTACTGGAAGTTGGAGTGGAAGAAAGTTGAGTAGGAGGGTTAAACGTATGTAGCGTTTTCTTTAATCTCATCAAAACAATCTCTTAAGTTAACCATATGTCAGATTTAACTACAAAATTCCACTTTGATTCTGCATGTAGCACAATGATGATTGCCGTATTAAAATGTGCACGGATAGCAAATATTCAGAATCTTTTCCATGTTCCGCAATGTCATTTAATTAAAATTCATGTGAAAGACTTTGAAATAGATCAAAAAGTGTCTTTTCATTGAAAATATATGGAGTTTGTGCCTTCCATTGCCTGGGTTATTTAATTATTTTACTATTTGTAAGACGTAGACAATGAATAGCAATGCAAATTATCTTTTTTCCATAGAAATATGAATATATTTGTCTGTTGGAAGTGTAATTTTTACCCTCCCTACCCACACACAAAATTTAGTTTTGCACATATAAAGCAATTTTTTTTCATACTCCTGATTGCCTATACATGCTTTTTGGAGTCACAGTGAACCAATTTTTCCATTTTCCTGGCTTCCTTATTAATTATTTACTCAAATAATTATTTGAAATGTGTTAAATTTATATTTATACTGGAATTACAACTTTAACTGTAAAATTCATAATGTAATAACTGATGCTTAAAATAGAGGGTTAGGTATAAAATTAAAAGTTTTTCAGTTTTATGGTTTTTAATCCTAAATTTAAGGTTATTGATCTTTTTTTTTTTTTTGACCTGTTATTTTTGATCAGCCAGCATTGCAGTTGAAAATTTGTTGGGATATTTATTTTTCATATACAAGCTTTATCTTTTTTGGAAACTTTTATCATTTGTAATTTACAAAGTGATTCTGTCAATTATAATCTATTCTCTTCAGTGCAGAGCAGGTTCTTTTTATGTGAAACCTCAGTTTTTCCAACAAATCAGAGAATTATTTTAGCTCTTTTTTACTTCTTAATTTGTCTCATTCTTTACCTTTCCTCAACTATATAACTTTTCTTTCATATTTATTGGCATGTGGTTTCTTTATGTTTAGGTAGAGTTGTACCAGACTTAGAGATATTGGATAATCTGTCCAAGCTCACAAATGGTGAAAAGTGACAGAATTGGAATTTAGAATTCAGAAGCTCATTCCTTAACATCAAAACTTTTAGATTATTTTCTGTATTGTCTTATAGAACCTAGAACTATAGACAGGAAGCTTTTAGTGGTTAGTGGACCTTAAAGTCAACAATTTTTTGTATTTTTGTCATGGATATAGAGATCAAAAAATCTGAGAAAAATGGAATTTCTGCACCCGTCCAACTAAGTCTACACTTTCATATTTTCTCATTTTATTTTCTGGAGAAAACAAGTCTAATATGTGCTCATATGTCTCCTTACATAACTATATCAAAACAAATAATAACCTTGATTACCTAAATAATTATTTAAATAGAGATTCAAAATTGTGTTTCTACTGCACAGAAAATTGCTAATGTTTAAAAAATATGACCACCAAAGAAAACACAAATTCAGACACTGAGGTCTCCAATTAGAGAAAAAGTACAGGTGACTCAGGCATGACAATAGCAAATTGGAGGGAGTTAAGTATTTCTTATGAATCAATAAAAGCTCTTTTATTAAAAGCTGTTATTTGTGCAAGTGTATAAACAAAACTAAACCAGGGTAATTTAAGTGCTGAAGCAATAAGCCCAGAGAAAACGTGGGTCACAGTATTTGGAAAATAAGGAAAATATTGTCAACCAGATCAGAACCATGTCCTTAGCTATGCCAGTTATCACTAGATGCTTAGTGAGAGGAAACCTAGTATCTGAAATGAGAATCTTGTGTACGTCCTTTATGTTTGGTGTATAAAAGTATGTGAACTACACTTGACATTGTTCCTCTTATAAATGTCAATCCAGTCATTCCTTTTAGTAGTCTTTGAAAAGCTCTTCATAGAGAAAGAAAAGAAAAGAAAACAAAACAAAACAAAAACAAGCCTACTAATTTAGGATTACAATTGTATAATTCTTTATCTGTTTATACCTGAGTGGGTTGGACCCACATGACACTAGAGCAGATAAAAGCAGGGAACCAGTGGAATAATCTTGGAGAATTCTCTTGAGCAATTTTGTTTTAATGTGTCACATATTTCTCTTTGTGTAGTTAGTACATTGACATAGGACAAATTCTAAATGTGATTACTCTCCTTTTGATTATCAACTGGTAAATAATATGTAATTTACTTTTATATATGACCATCTGCAATTTTTTCCATCTCTTTAAACTGCAGAAAATATCTCTAACATGGGGCTTTTGACGACATCATCTCAGAGTTTTTGCTGAAAGTAAAGGAAGATAAAAGCAAATTTATAATATTTGCACTATGAAGGATTAAAGTTAACTCACTAAAAATTTACAGGATAAGTCTGACATGATCTTCTAATGGGTGTCTAATTTTCACACGTGGGTTTGAAATTATCTATGACAAAGTTTATTGATGACTTTGACTTATTGATAATTACCTACTTCTTTTTCAAATTAGAATTTTTCTGAACCTTTCCTTTTCCTCTATCTTTTTCTTTTCCTTAAATCTGTTAGCTTCTTCTCAAGGACTGAAGCAGTCAGGAGGTGAATGTTCTATCTTGGTTTAACTAGCCCCTCAGGAGTGCTTCAGAGGTAGAAAAAAAGGAGCATAGACTCAGTGAAGGACAAAAGGAAAAAGGACTACATGTGGTGAAAATCAACTTATGATCCCTGGTCCCTTGTGATACATTATAAGACACCTTACTGAAGACTAATAGGAAATGCTCTGAAAGTTTCAATTTTTGTGTTCCTACTAAACCAAAATTCAGTTCATAAAAATACTGCTAACATGTCACATGGAAAACATACAATCCCTACATAATTTTGGCACTTGTGGGGATGTGGTTCATTACTTTCTGCTGGTTAGAATTTAGGTAGTTTGTTAGCAATGGGCCGTGTTTTAAAAGTTTGGAATCTAGTGATAGAAAGATACAGGATTTGCAGCAGCAGTTTTATTTAAAAAATTCAAACAACTATCCAAGCTTTTTTTTTAGTTCAATAGGGAATTTTATTAAAAATCTTCACTACAAATGTGGACAGATAATGATATTTAGTAGATGTGTTTGAATTAATTAAAATGTTTGTTTGCCAGATATTTGTAAGTCTACTATGTACTATGAGGATAAAATTAATGTTTTACTTTTGGTATCCATAATCTAATAAGGAATTTTTCATTCTCTCTCTCTCTCTCTCTCTCTCTCTCTCACACACACACACACACACACAGACACACATACACAGATACACACAAACACTGTTATTGAAGATCAAATGAGAAAAATCCCTTAAGAAAGTTTTAACATGCTTGAATTAGGTGATTTCAACTTGAAGGGTCAAAGTTGTTGTTGAAGATGTAACCCTTGATTTCTGCTGAAATTTGAGGGACAATTAAAGAAAAATCCTTTCAAAGTTTTAACAAGCAGAACAGGAATTCTACCTCTGTTTCAGGGATTTAAAGAAGAAAGTTGTATGCTATTTTTAAAATAAGACATTCTCTGAAAATATTCAAACACATTAAAATGATAGCAAGTCATTTTATATAGCAACTTCACAATGATCATTGGTTTCAATGGATACATCATCTCCAATATCAATTTATTATGATTTTTGTATGACTATTAATCAGTTTAATTGAATTTTCTATCACAGGAGGCAAATATCAATCATAGGTGTTTTCAACTACTTGTTCCAAGTTCAAAACCAACTGATAAAAAATGTACATGGCATTTTATCTAGGTGAGTACATTAATGTCATAGAATCTTGCAATATTAAGTTGGAACAGACCTTGAAACTTCCCCTAAGTGTGTTAAATGCAGGCAGATGGAGGGTAGGTGACTTGTCAAACTCCTTAGGTAATTGCTCACGTAATATGTTCTCAAAAAATATTTCCCAAATCCCAACCTATTGCAATTTTCAGAAAGAGAATTAGAACACCACAGGGAGAAAAATTTCCTTTTCCAAATATGTCTCTACTAATAAATCTAAAAGAGAGAGGTGTGGAGATTAATCTTTATATCATATTTGCATTAGTTATTAAAATGGATTTAGTGAATTTAAAAGGCAAATCATTTTCTTCCAAAGATAAGTGGTAATTTTGAGTTATTGATTATTTTTGTCTTTTTTAAATAGAAATACCTTAAAGGGACCTCAACGTGTATGAAATATAATCATCCTCCTAAAACTTTTTAAATATAAGAACTTAAGACAAAATAAAATTACAAAGAGATGCAAAATTTATCAGACTCATTAAAATGAATTCAGAAATATAAATATAAAACTATTAAAACTCACTGCTTGTGGGAATGTGTTACCAGTTGGAATCATTAAATGAGGAAAAATAAGCTCTGTGTCTTTCAAGATTTTGGTTGGAGGGAAGGAACACATGGGCCCTGGAAAAACTTGCTCTTAGATTAATTAGCAGCTCCATCATTTTCTAGTCTTGTGACCTTGGGCATTTTTAGTCCTCAAGTTCTTCATCTGAAAATGGATAACATTCAATTATAGTTATTGCAAAGGTTAATAAAATATTCCCTACAAAGAATTTGGCACAGTGCTTGGCTCTTGTTAAACTAAATAAATGACACTTATTTAGGGGTTCATCAAACTCAATTATTGAAACACTTTAGGACGTGTAAAGTGTGTTGAAGGATATTCCCTAGACACTACAATCAGCAGGTCTGGAAAACAAAAAAAATTAGAAGAGAATGAAAGATAAAATTATCCTTGTAGAAAGTAATCTCATACATAAAATCCACATCCTTAAATGATCAGATAAACAAATGAAGTTTATTCTGATAATGACTATGTATGTTCACCTCTGCTTAAAGAAAGAGAACTGATGAATTTTAGACAAAGTATTTGTACTCTCTCCTTTATTGATTTTGACCTCCTACTTCCTACTATATTGCAATTTGATTTCCACCTCTACCCCATTGCTCCAGCAATTCTGCCATAGGATGGCTACACCTTCTAATTATCAAAGCAATGGACCATTTTCAGTACTGGCCTAACAGTATTTGCATGCAGTGATGACTGTTCTACTTTAATCTCTCCCATCTCATGCACTTTACTTATCCTCTCTGTGCGTCGTTTTATTCTCTATTAAAAAAAAAGAAATAATAGGACCTACATGAAAGTCTATTTAATTATTAAAGGAGTTAGTGCTTATACAGTACTTACACCACCTGAAATATAGTAATCATTCAATAAGTGTTAGTGATTGATGATTTCCTACTAAACCGCAATTGTTGCTTCTCCTCGTATCTCCTTGACCATTCACTCTCTGGATGATCTTCAGCCATCGACAAGAAAAAGGTAGTGAACCCTAAGGTTATGTTTTTACTCTTTTCTTTATTCTGTTCTTATGTGTATCTGTTTCCCTAAGTGAACTCATTTATCCCCAGTGCTTCTTTTGCACTCCATATATTGTCAGTTGCCATGGATACAACCACTTCCTAGTCCACATACCCAAGCCTCTCACTTGAAGTTTTAATCTTTATTTCCATCTGATTTCTGCACACATTTGCCTGTATACTTGTGGAAATCTCATACTCAATGTGTTGAAAATTAAGTCATTGTCTCTTGATCCAAACTCATTCCTCCATTTTATTAATTTATCATTTAATAATGGAGTTTAAGTCATAATAATTCAAAAATTCTTATTTAAAGATATCATATTAACAATAATTACAGCTAAAATAAATTGAGTGTTAGCTCTAGACAAAGCACTGGCTTAATACTCACATAGTCCCAGGAGTTACACATACCAAGTTTTATTTTTTCACATCCTAAAAATACCTAGCTTCTAAGTTACCTATTAATAATCTCTGTCACTGTTAGTTTCTGCCATCAACTCTTCCTTCAAGTCTTTCTCTTAAATCCATTTTATATATTTCTTACTAAGTTTGTGTTTCTAAAATGTACACTTGGCCATATCATTCCACTGCATGAAATTCTTCACTATAACTTCACCCCATAACTTACACCATAATATTAAGTTTTTTTAATATTAAGCCCAGTAAATAGTCCTTCACCTTTGATCCCTGCTTATCTTTCTATTGCATTCTTTCCATTCTTTACTGCTCCTCAAACTCCTGCCAACCAAGTAATTTCTGTTACTCTGAGTGTATTATAAACTTTGCTATATCTGTGCTTTCCCTGTGAGATTTCTTCTACATTAGGAAATCTTTCTCTTTCTCACATAGTAGTCCTCATTATAGCCCACATTTATCAAGGGCTTAAAATGAGTCACACTGTTCCAAGCTCTTTACATTGATTAATGCATTTGTCCTAAAAACAATATTATAAGGTAGGAACTATTGTTAGCTTTAGTTTATAACTGAGGAAACTTAGAAAGATTAAATAAATTTCCAAAGTTAAAGAGCTTTTATGTGACAGAATCGATGCTTTTAATCACCCTTTCTTTCTTGGAAATTGGTTCAGTCTCATCTCCATGGCATCCTGAGCTTTAAGCTCCATTACCTATGGTTTTCCCACAGTGTTTAGGATATATATCGAGTAACCCTGCTCTTGTATTTATGTAATATGTCTACCTTTCCCTTTAAACTCTCAACCTGCAGTGATGGAATATATCTTTTAAGTGTATCAAATGAATGAATGTAATGAATATTCTTTTATCCAAACTGGGGTTTCCCTGGAGAGTGAAGAAAAAATAAAAAGAAATAGAGTTCATATTAGAGGGAATATGAAAAAAAGATACTTTCTTCCTATTTATAACTATTTATAGAATTTTGAGGAAAAAGTTATTAACTAAATGGTGGACATCTTACTGAACATAAATGCTTGGTAATAGAACACAAAAAGAAACATTTTCAAACAGTGTGCACTTATAAGTGAAAGTTCAGGAATACGAGACTGTCCTACTTTCTGTTCATACTTGAAAAGGAAAATGATGCCCAATAGCCACATTGACTGGGAGGAAGAGGTGGATTGTATGGAAGTGTTGGTAATCAAAGCAAGAACCATCTCATTTTAGAAGTCAAAAGCAGGACTGATTCTGGAGCAGCAGAGTATTCTGAGGAAAAGCACTGGTCAGGGTTTAAGGATACAGAGGTAGTGCCCGAGGGAGGGGGTGCTCTCTGACCAATGGTAAACAAGGCCAAGATCTGCAAAACTTAAATAAGCAATAGATTAAGTTGAGGGAAAATGTCCCAGTAAAGGAGAATATCCAGTTAAATGACTGGAGAAGATACTAGGTCAAAAGAAATAGAAAGCACCACAGAAAAACCAGTAATACACTTTGGAGTCTTCATATGGTCACCACAGAAAACTCAAAACTCTTGCCAGATCTTGCAGACATGGAACTTTATTTACTCTGGCAAATTTAATATCAAATAATTATGAGATCAAGAGATACCATTATCTTATCTATCAGGAAGAAAAAACAAGATGGCCTGTTTTATGAAATCCCTATATGTATGTATTCATAAAATCACTTAGAAGAGTCATACAGAAAATTTTGAATAAGCCACAGCTCTCAGTACAGTTGTGTACACAGTAATCCCTTATAAAAATGAACTATTTATTGAAGTTGCTATTATTTTAAAATGATTCAGAACATTATTAACAGGGAAAGTTCAAAACCAAAAGTGTCACTTGAGCTTGTTCTTAAAGGTCAATATTTCAGTAAATGGGGAGATGGGAAATTCAAGGCAAAGAAAATGTCAGGATGAATCAGAAGGTAGACTATGGAACTGAATTTCTGGAGGGCAGATAACAATGCAAGTTTACATGTTGGTGCTAAAACTCAGTAAAGAGGGCTTATTTAAATATAAGTGAAACAATTTGGACTTGATCTTAGAGGAGCGAAGAGCTACCAAGGAAATCATAACACCCTCTTACTCTTGACATCAGCCACCAGGACATGGTTTTGCCCCATAAGAAGCAGCTGGATGGATGATTAAACCAATGAACAAATTGTTGAAAAACGCTATCTGGGATAGTAACATAATATGAAAATTATATTGGGAATATAAATCTAGTGATAATGTTTAAGATCCAGTTGGTGGGAAGAGATCGAAGTACTGAAGACTAGATCGGTTGTTTAAACAATTCAGGCATGAGGTAACAAGGACAGAATTGGCACTGTGACCAAAAGAAAGGAAGCCTATGAGAAATAATGTGAAGAAAAGAAAGTTTGCTTACGTACTAAGTCATCCGGTTTTATTATATCGGGTAAGATTCTCCATAACGCTACTTCTAGTGCTTTATCTGTCTCTATTTACTTTCATTAATTGATTCTTACACTATGAACACTGTGTGTGGTTTTTTTGTTGTTTGGTATTTTTATTTGTTTTTTAGACGTAAAAATTACTTTCTAAAAGCATATATATGTGCTTTATGTATTATATAATATTATATATTATATTTTATATTTGTAATGTATATAATCTTAATTCTTACCTAGCAGAAAATATCATCGAGTCTTCTAAACTTTTAAAGCTAATCTATTCACGTTTTATTTCTACTTCTTTTTTTAAAGCCAATGATAAAGTCACAGATGTAAAATAAATGCTTTTAAAAATACAAAAGTTACAATTTCGATAACAAAAAATAGGCAATGATTACAAAAATCTACTGTACACTTTGCCAAGGTCAACAAAATGAACGACAATATGAAAGGGTCAATCTTCAAGTACATCCTTAACAAAAACTCTCTCGGGAATAGAAAAATCATCATTTAAGATGTATGTTTAATTCTAATCTGGACACCAGCTATAAGAACAAAATGGGGGGCAGGAGTGTAGATTTAAATATGTGGGCACCAGGACCTCAAGATTAAACTTCTAAAACTAGCATTTTTTTTAAGCTCGTTATTGTGATATAATTGCTTTACACTCTTGTACCAGTTTTTGAGGTAAGCCAAAGTGAATCAGCTGTATTTATATATATATATCCCCATATCCCCTCCCTCCCACAACTTCCTCCCACCCTCCTTGTCCTGGCCCTCTAAGGCATCACCCATCATCAAGCTGATCTCCCTTTGTTATACAGCAACTTCCCACTAGCTATCTCTTTTACAGTTGGTAGTGTATCTATGTCTATGCTACTCTCTCACTTCGTCCCAGCTTTCCCTTCACTCCCCTCCCAACCCCGTGTCCTCAAGTCATTTCTCTGCATCTGCATCTTTATTCTTGCCCTGTCACTGGGTTCATCAGTACCATTTTTTTAGATTCCATATACATGAGTTAGCGTACAGTATTTGTTTTTCTCTTTCTGGCTTACTTCACCCTGTATGACAGTCTCTAGGTCTATCCGACTCATTACATATAGCTCCATTTCATTCCTTTTTATGGCTAAGTAATATTCCATTGTATATATATGCCACATCTTCTTTATCCATTCATCTGTTGATGGGCGTTTAGGTTGCTTCCATGTCCTGGCTATTGTAAATAGTGCTGCAATGAACATTATGGTACATCTTTCTTTTTGGATTATGGTTTTCTCTGGGTATATGCCCAGTAGTGGAATTACTGGATCACATGGTAGTTTTTAGTTTTTAGTTTTTTAAGGAAACTCCAAACTGTTTTCCAGAGTGGCTGTACAAACTTACATTCCCACGAACAGTGCAGGAGAGTTCCCTTTTCTCCACACCCTCTCCAACATTTGTTGTTTCTAGATGTTTTGATGATGGCCATTCTGACTGGTGTGAGGTGATACCTCATTGTGGCTTTGACTAGCATTTTAATTCAAAATAAAATGAACATCTTTAATAGATGACAATTGTATAAAACTATTTTTTTTCTTGATAGAAATGAGATGGGACATTTCTTAACAATAACAACTTAGTAATCATCTAAGAATAATTATGGAGATACTCCCAGCCTCCAAACCTACGCTCTAGTCACTAGTATAAAACAAATACTTTCCATGAAATTATCTTTCACATTACTAAAATACCCTCACTTACTTGCAATAATTTATGCTTAGAATATTTCACACACTTGCTTTTAGATGTGTGGAATTGCTGGAGCTGAGATTTTTGAAAGCACCTATATTATGAATAGTTGAATCTTTGCAGAGAGATAATAATCTTTTTACTCTACATTAATTGGATGTCTTTAAGCATATTTGATCAATTATTGTAACAGTGATGCTGGTGGTAATAAGGGGTACTCTCAAATTTTTTCCTTTTAAAAAAATATATAATCTACATAATGCTAAGTAGTAAATATGTCACATTGTACACCACTTTCTTAACAAAGGATAACTGTTTTCTGGCCCAATTTGGAAGAAAAGAACCTAACTAATAATGGTATTTACTACCTGTTTTATCATGGATAAGCTACAACTAACATTTAAATGATAGTTTATGTGATATTAAGCAAAAAATGAAAATCATTATAATTCTACCAAATGAAACAGACAAAAAAAATGAGAGGAATTTTTAAATGAGCACAACGTAGGTCTATGATATTGGATTTTCAGAGCAAAAGGCACCTACGTATAATATTTCTTATACTACAAATACGAATTTCAAAGCAAAGTAGTTGCATTTTTTCAACGATTTGTAGCAAATTTTCAGGTAAATATGCAGATGAGCTAGAAGTTCCCTTTGCTAAAGTGCACCTCCTGACCAAATCAGCTCTGGCCCAACTACTGAGCTTGTCCCAAGAGAGTGGCCACCACTCATGCTCATGCTTATTCACTCACTGTCTGTACACCATCAGCAGTCAGAGAGGACAATGGGTGTTTTTTTTTTGTTTTTTTGTGTTTTGTTTTTTAAACCAAATACTTCATAGAGGGGACTGTTGAAAACAACAATCTTAAATATACTCTCTTCTAAAACTCCAGAGAGTAAGATAACCTCATTATTTTTAAATGCTGACGATGTAAAGGGTCCACATAAATTGAGTTGTATCAAGTGTATACTTTTTACCTTATTATTCACTTGATGTGTTCTTAAAATCTCTATGAGAGAAGCAGATATCTTCCGCATGTATTCAGGCAACAGATTCAAAAGAAGAGTAGCTATTGAATTCCATGAAACTTTTTTTGTAAATTTAAATTATTCATTATCTGTATTATTATTGCACTCATATATTGCCCAGAATGCATCTATAGCAACTCAGCAATAGTGACTGCAACAAAAGTAAGGGAAGTGGGACTACAAAGGATTTTATTTCCTTATTAGATAAGAAAGTTTGTATGGAGGAAACACAAACAACTGCAATTCAAATCAGATTATATATGCTTAACAGTTATGTAACCTTATGTAAAATTAAATCTCTCACCACTACAAATCTGTAAGGAATCAGAAGAGGATTTACATTACACAAAGTCTGGACAATTGTTGCATTCCGCTCTTGAAGTCATCCTGAGTTAAAACAGCCATTTTTCCAAGACTTAAAGAAAAATATATTTTATAAAAGGGATTATTTTTAATCACTGAATACATCATTTTTATTATGAAGACGGAAACAAGATACTTTTTTCCACTTTCAGTTCACTCTGATGAAAGAAAGAATTCTCTCTTTTAACTCCTAACAAATGCCACATTTTAAAGACTAGAGGAATTATCAGTAAGCATTCTTTCTTCTTGATCTAAGTTATTTTCCTCTAAAATATGTCAAGTAAGCTTTTAAAGATGCAGGGAGGGGACTTTTCATAATTTTTTCTCTCAGTAAATTTTGAGGTGGATTTTTAACTTCTCTATGGTCTTCCTCTTCCTTTTCTTTCTATTTTGTTTCATCCTCCTCACTGTCTAGAGGCTGAGGAATAAGCTGATAACCTACAAATACATAAGTGTTGGTCCACGGTTTAACTCTTTTTTTTTTTTTTGGGTGGAGCCCTTTAAGGAATTCCCTTGGCCTGCATCTCATTACTTATGGACTGTCTCAGCGTGCAGGGAACGGGGATACCAGCAAGTTCTGTAGATTCCAGACAGCACCGGTTGGTGTGTGTGGGTGTCCCACAGACTCTGGTTTGCCATTATCCTCCTTACTTGGTTGCACAAGTAAGTGGAACAAATGTAACAGCAAGGATATTTTTACTTTCCCAAGTGTTTTGTTCAGTTCTCATAACTTGTGTTAACTGACCTTCTACAGGCATGACTAGAATGCTTTTAGTAATATTTTCATGCAGTTCTCATAGTGTTTCTGGACTCCAGCTCCACAATAATCTCGATGATACTGATGACCCTCAGATGCTCTCCGGGGGTAATTACCAACCACAAATGTAGGCTCACAGAACTCAAATCCTAGCAGTGCTTTTCTTTATAGGTTCTTGTTGGAATATCTTCATCTTGAGACAGACACATGATTTCGAGAACAGCAGGAACTGTGTCAACTTGCTCATGTAATTATGTCGATAAGCTGCTAGGAGATCAGGGTGACCTAGCCATGCCCTGCACCTTCCCTTTCAGATGGACAGTACAGGTCAGGAAGCTGATTATCAAACCTGTTACTATTTTTGACCAAGCTCTCCAGGGTTTTCTTCGTTTATTCCACCACATCTGAATGAAGGTCAATCCCGTAATTTTATTCCTCGCAAATCTCTTCCACACCCAAGCCAGTTCATGTTTGAGGGATTGAATGTTTTTTTCTGCTGACGACGTGGAATTTAAGTTTCCTTTGAAAAATGCACTGCGGCGAGGCGGTCCGTCGACTGGCCGCAAGAGGGCGCAGGTGAAGCACTAGGCTCGGTGGGTCCGTGGCAGCCATCACCTCCACTACTGAAGGTTGGTACTTTTATAATTCAAGGCTAAAGGATGGGTCCTGTCCGTTCATGTTTTGAGTCATATTCACCTTATTGACATAAAGTATTAAGAAGAGGGGAAATCCAGACAGGAAAATGATAAATGAGTATTTTTTAAGGCAATAAAAAATGATAGTGGTATTTAAAACCACATTTGTTTTAGTGTGTCAAAAACCAAGTCTAAGAAAATTAAAAATCTATTAGAGCTCTATCTACAAATTAACTGAAAGCATTAAAAAAAACAATACGATGCCTGTAATTAACAGATAATATCCTTCCCCACCCCCCAACTCCTCCACAACTGCAAGAGCTTCCCAGTCATAACTGACAATAATGTGAAATAAGCTGGCTTGGTCTGAACAGGAGTCACCCCAAGCAAGACAGGGGACATTATTACAGTCAAGGCCCCTGTGCTGTTAGGAAAAGCTGTCATTATAATAAAGTACAATAGTACATTCTTAACATACCCAGAGGCCTTTCTCATACCAAGTGTTAGTGTCCTCATTATTCTCCAGATCAAAAACAAAAAACAAAAAAGCCCGCCAAAATTTGGTATGAGAAACTGAGAGTAGGAAAGAGAGTATTGGGATAAATTATGAAGCCCTGTGGTAAGGATTTTTACTTTTTAAACTTTCATTTTCTTTCTCTACCTCACCCTGTATCTCTCTGTCTCTCTCTTTTTTTCAAGAACTTGATTTGAATGTTTATGTCTGTAAAAAGAGAGGAGAAAATTTTAGCTTTCAATTACACCAGTGGCCTGAAGACAGTTATCATACCACTCTGCCTGTGTCCATTATAAATTCAGTCTCGCTCCTTCAGTAGGTTTCTGTCAATCTTTTATACACTTTATTAACTGGTGATTTATTAAGAAGGGGATATATGATATATCACTTCCTATTCATAACACCTATTTTCCAGATATTGTTCAAAATCCCTAGGTCTCTTCCTCATGAAAGACTCATGTCCACATCAGTTATCATTTTTCTCATTCATTTACCAACGCCAGTGGTAACTAGTTTCACTTGCCCCACTCTGCGAAACCCAAATCTTCCATCAACCTCTGTTGCCCTCTTGAATTACTTTTCTATTTCTTTTCCTTCTTTCATTTTCAGCATTTCTTATAATGTACTTTGATAAACTAATAGCTAATATTTACTGAGTACTTATGAACCCAAGATTAGGCTAAGAACTTTTACATGTCATTCGATTTAATCTTCATTATAAGCTTTAAAATTGATACTCTTATAGCTAATCTACATGTCAGAAACTGAGGCAGAGAGAAGGTAAGTAATTATTTTAAAGTTTCCATTTCAGTGGGTGCTGATACCGGAATTCTAACCAAAATCTGATTCTGGAGGCTGATGTCCAAATTCAGTTTCACCACACACCCTATAGTTAATGACTTTTTGTTTTTTAATAAACACCTTATAGAAAACAAAATTGCAAAAGTTCCAGTGTAAAGAAGGAAAAATAATTTTCCTTCTACCTTTTTGAACTCTTTTTTTAAATTTTTTTTCTTCAGCTCTTTAATCAGAGTATAATTGCTTTACAATGTTGTTCCAGCTTCCACCGTACAACAAAGTGAATCAGCTGCATTTATCCATATAGGCCCGTATCCCCTCCCTCATGTGCCTCCCTCCCACACTCCCTATCCCACCCTTTTAGGTCATCACCAAGCATCCAGTTAATCTCCCCGTGCTATGCAGTAGCTTCCCACTAGCCATCTATTTTACATTTGGCAGTGTATATATGTTAATGCTACTCTTCTCTGAGATCCTGTAATAAAAGTCATATTAACAAGGAAAAACAAACAAGTTTATTAACACATATACCCCACATATATATGAAATTTTCCTAGGGAAAAGTGATTAACTCCCTGAGGTGGCTTAGAATTCAGAATTATATACCACCATAAGAGGGAAGGGGTGAGGAATTGTAGACCGTTTGTCTGGATGTGATGTCAACGTCTCATCTCCTCTCTGATGAAAAAAACTAATCTTGCCTGGTTAATGAAACTTCCAGGGAGGGGTGTATGACAACTGAATTGCTATTCTGGATCTATTTTTAAGCAGATAGTGGCATTCCAAAAAGGCTTCTCACTGTATTTGCTGTTTTTCACATGTCTACATCTCAAAAAATCAATATGCCAAAGCGGCATACTTTTGGGTGGCATGTCCTGAACCCCTACAGTCATATTTTGGGGTGGCTTAATCTTCTGCCCTTTACCAGTAAGTGCCTGAAAGATAAATTCAGTGATATTTTCCCATTGTGCATCCTAGCTGAACTTTCTGTATCCTTGGTCAAATTTTTCCTTCTTGGCATTTTGTGTTTCTGATCATTCTTCTAGCATTAAGTATGCTGATACTAAGTATCCTTGTAATAAGTGTTCTTTTTTTTCCCTCAAATTCCTCTTTCTCTTTCTACTCTCTTCTTCAGGCCATACTTAAATGCATCCCCATCTTTCTCTATGCACTTGAGCTTGTGATTTCAGTGGCATTCCTGATTCAAAATTACCTACATTGTGATAATTCTCAAATGTATTTCTCAAGCTTTTATGCATTTTCTGAGCCCTAATTTACTATTACTATTATTATTATTATTATTGTTATTATTATTTTAGCTTTGCTGAGCATCTGTAACACAGAGTAGGTCTGAGAGTTTCCTAAATACACCAAGCTCACTCTTCTCTACTTGCCTTTTCCTTTGCCCCAACCAACCTTGTCTTCTACTCTTGCTTACCTGGCTAATTTCAAAGTATTTTTGAGAATCGACTTTAAAGGAGTGTCTACCACTAGACATTCTCTCATACCTAATTCTCTGTGTCAGGACCTCTAGTGGTCCCACAATACTGCCCCTTGATCCTCACTAATAAAAGCCCTGATTTTTCTGTGTGCAAATACCTCTTGGAATAAAAAGTACATTTCCTGAGCTCCTTTCAAGTCAGGGGAGGTCATGTGATGATATTTGAATTAAAAATATGCAAGCAGACATGTCTCATGTGAATTCTTCAAAATTTTTTTCAGCTTAATCTTCCCCACAAATCTTTTAATTTGGCCCTTCTTAGAACCTTTACTGTTCTTGTTGGCTGGAATGCAGTCGTGAAGGCTAGAGACTTAGACCCAGATTGGGTCATGAGGCAGCAGCCAAACATGGTAGAGAAACAAATGTTCCACCCTCTTCTCTCCATCGTCTTACATGCTTTATCTCCTTAATTTTTAACATAGTCTAACATAATAAATCAGCCCTGGTAGGCCTGTGATGGTGCCACAGGGTGACCCAAGAGTAATTAGGTTTCCTAAACAACATAGAAATTAATTTTTCACCCCCAAAATTATTCACTGTGGCAGTCCAGATCCAGGGCAAATCCTGCTGTCATTGGGTTATCCTAGGGTGTACCCTTGGGTAAAATCCTAGAACACATTGATATGTGCCAATTTGACCAAGGCAGTCACAGCACACCCATTTCCAGGTTTTTCTGACCAGACCTGAGAGAAAGACCATACAGCTACACTTAAATACAAGGGAAGCTTGAAAATGTGGCATCCACACATGCTCAGGAACAAGGCGGGTGGATTTAGGAGCGAGCTAGTGCTCTGTGGATTGTGTGATGTATCCTTTGACTTATTTTTCTCTCACTTCGAATTTGATTGAGAATGCCACAAAGGCAGAGAATTTATTCCGTTTTAAGTAGCGTACCTCCAGTGTTTAAAAGAGTACCAGATACTTAGTAGTTACTCAACTGATACCTGTTACATTAATTAATCAATTAATTAATACACTGTCTAGATTTTGTCAATGTTTTGGGCACCTACATACTGGAATTTATTTATTTATTTATTTATTTATTTATTTATTTATTTATTTTTATTGGAGTGTAGTTGATTTATAATGTTGTGTTAGTTTCAGGTGTACAGCCAAGTGAATCAGTTTTACATATGCATATATCCACTCTTTATAAGATTCTCTTCCCGTATAGGTTGTTACAGAGCATTGAGTAGAGTTCCCTGTGCTGTACAGTAGGTTCTTACTACTTATCTATTTTATATATAATAGTGTGCATACTAGAATTTAGACATAGTAGTTTCCAGCTTCAGAGTCTAAGAAAACAGATGGACTGATAAAAGTCACTTTAGACATCTTAGATTTAGAGCTGTTTTCACATTATGGACTCTTTTGGTTGATGCATTATGAAACTAATCCTCTTCTTTAGAACATCCTGAACACTTTTTCACAGCATTAAAATTCAGGTACTTTGACATATCCATTATAAGCAGGCTTTTAAATTGCATTGTAGCCCTCCAGAAACATATCTTAATTGAATGAAAAATGTTTTATTGTATTCTTAATTTATACTATTCAGAAAAAAAGATGTTTAGACATTAAACTGCTAGTGCTTTGTTTCCCAGAATTGCTATTGTTATTTATTATCAGAGTAGACCCTCAGTAATTTACACTAATAACTGAGATACTCACTAGAGATTACTGAATTTGGCAGATTAGTTAGTGAACAAATAAATATGAAAAACATCAACACTACTGTACCACAAAATGTGCTTTATTCATTATTTTGATAAGTGTAATTTAATTATAATCATCTATGGTAATGTTTCACAGTATGCTAATAAACACAGTGCCATATTTTATGAAATTAATGAAATCTTAGAAGAAAGATTGTTTGCTAAATTTGTCCCAGTTTTTGGAGAAAAGTATAAATCTGTTTTGTATTACTTTTAGTCCAGAAAAAAACATGTCTCATGTGTGATATTATTTTAGTCATTCCTATTGCTTACTGCCTCTATCCCCAACTAGAAAGTAAGATTCATGAGAATAGATTTGCCTCATTTTACACACATTGTACATTATGCACAAATACGTACTTAAGTATATATTGTGTATGTATTTAACTTTTTAAATGGAAAGATTTCAAATACAGATTTGGAAGTGCTACTAAATTTGAATATACATTTTGATCTCTGTCTTTGACCTTCTATGCTTCTATAGGCCATAGGGGAAAATCAAATATTTATTTCTGTAATTAGTGATCTCTAATCACTTATTTTTTAATGTCAGGAAACCATATTTAAAAATACTAAAAATAATTGCTAAATTATGAAAGTGCTATTCAAAATGACCAAAAGAGTTTTCATGTTTGTTTTCCATTTTGTTTTGTTTTGTTTTCCCTGTAGAGTACTACCAGTGTACCAGTAGCTTTCAGTCACACATGATGATTCCTAGTTTAAATAGGGATAATTGTGTTTTTATGAATCTGGATTTATTGACTGATTGGTTCAGCCAACCAATAAATATTTAAGAAATTACCATTCAGCTCTTGTTTAATATGATAAGAAAACAGAAGAAAAGAAAATAAACAAAAAGCTTTGGCTTCATGGAGCATATTTTCTAGTTTGGGAAACAGACAATAAATGACATATATAGTTAAAACAATTACTGATTATAGAGTAATATGTGATGAGAAGAAAATTAAGCAAGGAAGAAAATAAGTTGTACTGGGGACAATTTTACAAAAGGATGCCAGTGAGAAATGGCCTGAAGGGAATGAGGGAGTAAATTGTGCTTCAGTCTGAAAGAATCTTCTGGCCATAGCCAAGCAAGGTCGCAAGTCCTGAGGTAGGAACTCGTGGTGTGTTTGAGAAAACAGGAGGCCAGTGATACTGGAAACTAATGTGTAAGAATGAAATGAGCAGAGATGAGTCAGTGAAGTATTGGGAGTCAGAGTGAGAGTTATACAATCTTATTTGTTCTCAGAATACCATTTCATATTTCTAAGCTACTTTGCTATAAAAGTATCTTTTTTTAAATTGCTTCTGTAGTTAGTGTATACCTTGTAAAGATAGACAGACTAAAAAGGCAGAGACTCAAACTAAATGATATATTAAGGAGACAGAGTTGTTAAAAAATTTATCTTACCAAATACTCAAAGTTTACGATCAACTTACTTGGAATATATAACTTTATCTTATTGTATTTTCACATTCTTTATTTAAAAAATGTAAAAGCTTAGGGGAAAAAACTTCTCAAATGAATTTCCAAAGCCAGATTATATGACCCAAAATGATAAATTCAATTATATCAAAATTAAAGATTTCTGTTTTACAAAGAAATAACTTAAAAGTAAGAGACAATAACAAAATGGGAGAAGACATTTACAATTTCAAAATCTTCAAGATGCTGCTAACTATGCTATATCAACAAGGATAATCACCAATCTAAATAGAATAATGTGCAAAAAATAAGAATATTATAATTTATATAAGTAAACCAATCTGTGAGAAAAGAAACAATGTTAATGTGAGTTTGAAGAAATACTAACAATGCTTAGATACCAGAGAAACAAAATTTATGTTAGGATATGAAAGACCTATTAGACTACCAGAGTAGCAAAACTTAGGAAACTAGATACTAGCAAGTGTTGAGAGTATTTTTTAGAAATATTTATGGGGATGTAGAATCACAAAGAAATTTTGAATAACCTGCTAAATCTACTCACATTCAATGGAATATTACTCAGCCATAAAAAAGAATGAAATAATGCCATTTGCAGCAACAAGGATGGACCTAGAGATTATCAAACTAAGTGAAGTAAGTCCAACAAAGACAAATATCGTATGATATCACTTTTATGTGGAATCTAAAAAAGAAACATAACAAATAAAATTATTTACAAAACAGAAACAGACTCACAGGCTTTGAAAACAAACTTATGGTTACCAAAGACAAAATGTGGCAGGGAGGGAGGGATAAATTAGGAGTTTGGGATGGACATATACACACTGCTGTATGTAAAATAGACACCTGAAACTAACACAGCATTGTAAATCAACTATACTCCAGTATAAAATAAAAATTAAATTAAAAGGAATTAAGAATATGTGATGTTTTAATACATGATTGAGAGATCATTTCAAAACAGTGGATAAGAGATAGACTAGGTAATGAATGTTCTTGCAATAATTTAATATATTACATTAATGTCATATTAATGTAATATATATAGTATATTATAAGAATTATATTAATGTGTTATATTAATATGAAGAAATACTATTGATAAAATAAGGTCTCTTCATAATGTCATATATAAAATTAAAAGCTATAAACTTTAAAATGAAAGTGGACTTTAAATGAAAATGTGAAATAGTTGTAGTCACACTGGATTACATATTGAAAACTCTTTCTTCTCTACCTGTCCTTGTCCTGGCTTTGGAGTTGGCAGCATGTACTTACCTGATCTATTTTATTTGAACTTGACCATATGACTTAATTTGGTCAATGGAAAATTAGTAGGCAAAATATGAGTAGGTATTTTACATGTGGTTGTGCAATTTGACTTGCTTCTCCATCTACCATGGCAAGACATGTTCAGGGGAACTATGGCTCCAAAATGAAGAAATATTTAGAGTACGTTTGAACCCAATCTATAACCTAGAACAAAGCCAATGAATCACAGATTAGCCTAGCAGGTTTCCTGCTGACTCACAATCCCATGTTCATGAACATAAATGTGTGTTGTTTAAAGTGCATATTTATTTTAAAGAAAATAAATATGTGTTGTTAAAGAGATTTTAAACTTGTTTGTAGCAGAGATTTATTATTGTGATAGTAAATACATTATATATTACACTATAGAAAATATTGCAGAAGGTATGTGTGTTTCTGTGTGCTTTACTTACAGAATAAAGAATGCCTAAGCCAAAAAAATTAAAATAAAACAGACAAAAAATATTTGCCTTTATGCAGTTGTAAAGTATCAATGAAATAAAATAAATATTGAGTCAAAGTGAAATAGGCAATACATTTTTTGTAACATATATAGCAATTAATTGTTGTAAAATGCAAAGAACTCATGTAATCAAAGAGAAAGATGACAGAAAGGAAAAATGGACAAAAATATTCACAACAACGCCCAGAATTATTAACTGGGAAAATATATTAAATGTTTTCATTTTGTATCTGTAAATATTTGCAATGCAAAACAAAAATAAAATATTTCCTTTGTTCCTCAAAATGGCAAAAATAAAACAAAAGGAAAATAATAAATGTTGGCAAAGATAAAGAAAGATGGGAATGTTTATCTGTTTAGGAAATATTAATTTTAGGGTAATTTGGAATATCTATTTATAACTTAAATACAAATACTTTGATTCAACAATTTTATTTCTAAAAATGATCTGCCAAATCTTAGTATTTATGCCTAGAAATATTTATACAAAGGCATTTATTTATTTATTTATTTTTTTTGGGCACACGGGCTTAGTGGCATGTGGGATCTTCCTGGAGCAGGGATCAAACCCATGTCCTCTGCATTGGCAGGCGGATTCTTAACCACTGCGCCACCTAGGAAGCCCTACAAAGGCATTTATATTGTGTAATTAGAGCAAAACAATGGAAACAGTTTAGATGTCCATCAACTAGTACATTTTTTTTAAGTAGTTAATTTTTTTCCAGTCTTCTTCAGATATAATTAACATATAACATTGGGTAAATTTAAGGTGTACAATAATGTGTTGATACATTTATCAATTGCAAAATGATTACTACCATAGTATTAGTTACCATCTCCATCCTTTCACATAGTTGCCATTTCTTTTTTGTGTTGGGAACATTTAAGGTCTACTCTCTTAGCAAGTAAATGCTTAATTATGTCGTATCCAGTATTACAGTGTCTGGTGCACGCTGCATGTTCAATAAGAATCAGTGATTATTGTTAATCAATAAAACCTGTTCCAATTAAGTCTAACATAGGATGTTAAATATTTGACTTGTTATTTATGAACTTGAGTGTAAATGAAAGTTTAAAACCTTATTTTCTCTATTGAAACAATTCCTGAATTGATTTATACATTAAATGTGTTCACAAATAAAATTCCCCAAGTCTTTTTGTAAAAATTGACAAGCCGATTCTGAAATTTGTATAGAAATGCAAATGATTTGGGATAGCCCAACAACTTTGAAAAAAAGGGATCAAGTTTGGAAGGACTTACATAATCCAATTTTAGCATTTATTATAAAACTATAGTATTGAAGCATAGTGACAGATAAATAAGTGGAACGGAGTCGAGTGCAAAAAATAGATTTTCATGTATATGGTCAATTGATTTTCAACAAAAGTTCAAAAGCAATTGAAAAGATAAAGGATAGTCTTCAAAAAATGATACTAAAATAATTGGATTATGCCAAAAAAAAAGCCAACCCCTCAATCTATACTTTGCATTATATAAATATCAAAAGCCAGGCTATTCCCCAATAGATGTAAAATATGATTATTTTAATGGGCCCAGTTTGGAAAACTTATTGATTTTGTTACTGAGATGTTCCAGTTGGTACAATGGGAAAAAAAAGGAGCAAAAATCCACACAATTTTATTTTACTTTTATTATTTGTTTTTATGAAGCCTGAGAGAAGCAATAGTTTCAGAAATTGAGAGCAAGGCCCTGATCATTCCAGCGCTGGCATGCAGAATAAATAGTTTCTACTGCATGAACCATACCAAAGATTATTAAGGGAATCCTTGAACCTGTAAAAGTTAAGCTTGAATATCAAAAGCTATTCTCAGTTATAACTAAGACGCAGTAAGGAAGATAGCTGACTTATTCCACGGCCACATAGTGAGAACTCTTTTGTCATAAGAACCCAGGTATAAAAACTGACAGAAACATTTTTTTTTTTAATTGTGGAAGGTGCAGCTGAGTTAGAAAAGGCAATCAAATTCCAAAATAAAAGTACACTCTTGCTAAAGAAAGCCAGTCAGCAGTTTAAATGCAAAATTTACATGAGGTGGCAACTGAAAGCAGCTCTGTGAGGTGACAAGACATCTAAATAGGTGTAAACTGTGTCACAAGCCTCCAGACTTCTTTAGCAAGCATGTTTCTGTGAGACTGTGTAGTGTTACCACCGGGACTGAAAGAGGTTGCAGGTGCCACCTTAAATTAAAGAAAGAGACAGACTTGGGCATTTCTGAAAATAATTCTAAGGTAATATACTGCAGAGATGTCCCCTCCCATCCCTTATTACCTCCTGCTTTTGAAAGAGGGAAAATTATACATTATGAAGATGTTTTATATAACAGGTTCTCTAAAGATGTTTGGATCTGTAGCACAGATTTAAAATATTTAGTGTATTGGTTTATTTTCTATTAACTGAGTGATAGGAGGAAATAATACTTGTATATTCACACTCAGAAATTGAAAGGATTTTTTGCACCTTAGTACTCTGTAGACTCCAAATAGTCTAGGAAAACTAACATTTTTTGGATTCCCTATATATACATTAAAAACTCAGAAAGTACCTCTGTTTTACTCACATTTCACCACTGCGTCCACACTCCTTTGTAACACTAGCTACATTTCAGCAATATTGTCATTCTTATTGAAGAACACTTCATAAAACATAATGAACATAAACATAATAATAATATTGCAAAACAATATTTCCTGAAGTTTTCAACTTTTAAACATAAAATAACATGCATTTTGAAACCAAGTTATGGCAACTACTTTCAAAGATAAAAATTGCAATAATATAATAAACTTCTTTTGAGGTTAAAGGGGTATTTGGTTACATCACTTTACCATTCCCAGCCACTGTCTTCTAGCAACCAGAAAGTCACTTCCATGTTTGCTTAAAATTCTTTGATGCGTGGCCTTATGGTCTTCCTTATTCCCTCAATTCTTACCATCATCCTGGACAACACAGAAGAATTTTAAAGCTTTTTTCTTAACCTATATTTATCTATCTTACCTTTAAAAATTGAATCTGGAGTGTCAAAGTTGATGATGACAGTCTTCCATTTTTCTTCTGGCCTCGTGTGTTATTCCTAGCCCAGCATATCTTTGGCATTAGTGGGAACTTCATTACCTTGGCTTCTCTAGTTTATCCTTTTTATGACTTTTCCCTGGCTTTACTTTGATCTTTATTAATACTGGACTCTTTTGTCCCTCGCGTGCTTACCGCTCAAGTCCTTTGTTCTGTGTTTCTCGATGACAATTAGCCCACAGAAATTTTGTTCAGGATTCATTTCCTGGCATTCTCTCCTCCTGTATTTGACATCCTGACACAGCTAGCACAAAATAATCACATCACCTCAAATATGGCTATTAGAAGAAATTCATTGTTTCCTATCTTATATGAGCCTTAAAAGCTTTTGAGGAATTATTTCATATTCTCTCACTCAACTGCCTTTCTTATTCTTCACAAAGCAATTTTGAACTGTCTCCACTCTCCTCAAATTCTTTATCCCACTAAAGCATGTTCAATCTCGGTAATAAAATCGCTGTGATTTCCCAAGTATTCAATGTGTTGAACAATCTACTAAGCCCTTGACAAATATCACCTCATTTTATCCTCTCAATAGTCTATTGAAGAGGTCTTATTATTATCATTGTACTGAGAGTAAACTGAAGGTGAGAATGATGAAGAGTAATGTCAAGCTTCTATAAGGAATAATAGTTGAAGCTGGAATTTGATCCTGGAACCTCGTGATCTTAAATGCCTCCTTTAGCAGAAAAAATAAACTTGCCCCTTTCTTTATTAAGAATTGAGAATCCATTAGATGAGAACTGTCTTCTTTCCGGCACTTCCATTTTAAATGCATTTGATGGTTTCTGTTTTTTTTTTTTTAAGAACTTTTATTGAGATATAGTTAACATACAATAAACTGCATATATTTAGAGTGTAAAATTTGGTATCCCAATCTCCCAATTCATTCCCCCCCAACCCTCCCTGCTTTCCACACTTGGTGTCCATATGTTTGTTCTCTATATCTGTGTCTCTATTTCTGCCTTGCAAACCAGTTGATTTGTACCATTTTTCTATTGTCCGCATATATGTGTTAATATATGATATTTTTCTCTTTCTGGCTCACTTCACTCTGTATGACAGTCTCTAGGTCCATCCATGTCTCTACAAATGTCCCAGGTTCATAGCTTTTTATAGCTGAGTAATATTCCATTGTATATATGTACCACATCTTTTTTATCCATTCATCTGTTGATGGACATTTAGGTTGCTTCCATGTCCTGGCTATTGTAAATAGTGCTGCAATGAACATTGGGGTGCATGTGTCTTTTTGAATTATGGTGTTCTCTGGGTATATGCCCAGCAGTGGGATTGCTGAGTCATATGGTAACTCTGTTTTCAGTTTTGCAAGGAACCTCCATACTATTCTCCATAGTGGCTTTATCAATTGACATTCCCACCAACAGTGCAAGAGCATTCCCTTTTCTCCACACCCTCTCCAGCATTTACTGTTTGTAGATTTTCTGATGATGTCCATTCTAACCGGTGTGAGGTGATACCTCATTGTTGTTTTGATTTGCATTTCTCTAATAATTAGTGATGTTGAGCAGCTTTTCATGTGCCTCTTGGCCATCCGTATGTCTTCTTTGGAGAAATGGCTCTTTAGGTCTTCTGCCCATTTTTTGATTGGGTTGTTTGTTTTTTTGATATTGAGCTGGATGAACTATTTATATATTTTGGAGATGAATCCTTTGTCTATTGATTCATTTGCAAATATTTTCTCCCATTCTGAGGGTTGTCTTTTCGTCTTGCTTATAGTTTCCTTTGCTGTGCAGAAGCTTTGAAGTTTCATTAGGTCCCACTTATTTATTTTTGTTTTTATTTCCATTTCTCTAGGGGGTGGATTAAAAAAAGATCTTGCTGTTATTTACGTCAAAGAGTGTTCTTCCTATGTTTTCCTCTAGGTGTTTTATAGTGTCTGGCCTTACATTTAGGTCTTTAATCCATTTGGAGTTTATTTTTGTGTATGGTGTTAGGGAGTGTTCTAATTTCATTCTTTTACTTGTAGCTGTCTAGTTTTCCCAGCACCACTCATTGAAGAGGCTGTCTTTTCTCCATTGTATATCCTTGCCTCCTTTGTCATAGATTAGTTGACCATAGTTTATCTCTGGGCTTTCTATCCTGTTCCATTGATCTATATTTCTGTTTTTATGCCATACCATACTGTCTTGATCACCATAGGCTTGTAGTATAGCCTGAAGTCAGGAAGCCTGATTCCACTAACTCCGTCTTTCCTTCTCAAGGTTGCTTTGGCTATTTGGGGTCTTTTGCATTTCCATACAAATAGTAAAATTTCTGGTTCTAGTTCTGTGAAAAATGCCATTGGTAATTTGATGGGGATTGCATTGAATCTGTAAATTGCTTTGGCTAGTATAGTCATTTCCACAATGTTGATGCTTCCAATCCAAGAACATGGTATGTCCCTCCATCTGTTTGTGTCATCTTTGATTTCTTTCATTAGTGTCTTATGGTTTTCTGAGTACAGGTCTTTGACATCCTTAGGTAGGTTTATTCCTAGGTATTTTATTCTTTTTGTTGCAATGGTAAATGGGATTGTTTCCTTAATTTCTCTTTCTGATCTTTCATTGTTAGTGCATAGAAATGCAAGAGATTTACGTGTGTTAATTTTGTATCCTGCAACTTTATCAAATTCATTGATTAGCTCAAGTAGTTTTCTGGTGGCATCTTTAGGATTTTCTTTGTATAGTATCATGTCATCTGCAAATAGTACAGTTTTACTTCTTCATTTCCAATTTGGATTCCTTTTATTTCTTTTTCTTCTCTGATTGCTGTGACAAGGTCTTCCAAAACTATGTTGAATAGTAGTGGTGAGAGTGGACATCCTTGTCTTGTTCCTGACCTTAGAGGGGATGCTTTCAGTCTTTCACCATTGAGAATGATGTTTGCTGTGGGTTTGTCGTATATGGCCTTTATTATGTTGAGGTAGGTTCCCTCTATGCCCACCTTCTGGAGAGTTTTTATCATAAATGGGTGTTGAATTTTGTCAAAAGTTTTTTCTGCATCTATTAAGAGGATCATGTGGTTTTTATCCTTCAATTTGTTAATATGGTGTATCACATTGATTGATTTGCCATATTAACCTTGCATTCCAGGGATAAACCCCACTTGATCATGGTGTATGATCCTTTTAATGTGTTGTTGGATTCTATTGGCTAGTATTTTGTTGAGGATTTTTGCATCGAAATTCATCAGTGATATTGGCCTGTAATTTTCTTTTTTTGTAGTATCTTTGTCTGGTTTTGATATCAGGGTGATGGGGGCCTCATAAATGAGTTTGGGAGTGTTCCTTCCTCTGCAATTTTTTGGAAGAGCTTGAGAAGGATGGGTGTTAGCTCTTCTCTAAATGTTTGATAAAATTCACCTGTGAATCTGATGGCTTCTGTTTTGCATTTTCTCCTGGTGTTGTCAAAGTTGTTCTACGTCTTGAGTTAGTTGGCACCTAATATTATCCTCCTTTGCCTACACTGATGATCCTCTTTTGTATAATCCACTTTCTCTTCTATGGCTTCAAAAACAGGAACCATTTATTTTTAATTACTTAACATCTACTGTGAATCTTGAATTTTAGTTACAGACACATACAAATTCACATACACCCAAAGATATACTGAATCTGCTTCCCATAGTAGAATAGTTGTGTCTAATTACCTAGTTTATTTTCAGTAAATTCACACCCTTTTATTTATTGTGTATAATGTAATTTCAACTTTTGAAAATTTTGTCAAGGTAGTGCATTTGAGCTATATATACTGAACCATATTTTTTATACAACTTCTGGATTCTTCTTGAGGATATCTCCTTGTCTTTATATTCACATCATCTGATCCAGGACTGCCCAATAGAACTTTCTGTAATGATTATTATATTCTACTTCTGTGCTATTTAAATATGGTAGCTATTAACTACATATGGCTATTGAGCCCTTGGAATATGGTTAATGTGTCTGAGGCACTGGGTTTTTAATTTGTTTGGTTTTAATTAATTTAAGATTAAACAGCCACACATCACTAGCAGTTACATATTGGACAGCAAACAGCTCAGCTTTTAAGCACCAGACTTCTTATGACTGGAAATCATTGGAACTTGAGTTGCTGTAATTTGATTCAACTGAACTAAAATTAAAAATACATTCATCAACTCTCCTTTGCATATTTAGCATTGTGCTTATAGATGCAAAATGAAGACAAAAGCACTGAAAATCACAGACTCTACCTTTAAGGAATTGTGGACTATTGTTTGTGGCCAAATCCAGTCTGCCACCTGCTACTGCAAATACAGCATTGCTGGAACGTAGCTACACCCTTCCCTACTTATAGTCTTTGTGCTACAATAGCAGATTTGAGTAGTTGCAACTTAGACTGTATGGCCATCAAAGCCCCAAATATTTACTGTCTGGCTTTTTACAGAGAATGATTGCTGGGCCTGATCTAGTAGGTCACAGTTATGAAAACAAGTATTTACAATAAAGCGAAACAAATTTAACAATAGAAATGGGCATAAAGTGAAATGGCCTCAAGGTAGTGCATGATTGATCCTGGCTGAGTCTGTCAGGAAAGGAATCAAGAAGTGATGGCTGAGTTAACTCTGACTGATGAATAGGACTTTTTCAGAACAGAGGACTGAGGCAGTGTTTGATGAGTCTCTTTGTATTTAGTAAATGGGGAATAAACTAATTTTACCATTTATGAATAAAGTATATTGCATATATCTATATTTGTCTAAATATTCATTTTTTCCTCACCATTGCTATTTAATTTAAGTTGACCTTTTTAAAAAAATTCTATATTGGACAGTGCATAAATCTCTTAAGACTTGTATATTTACAATTACTATTATCTAATGAAAAAATGAAATGTTTTACATTCATCTATACATTTACTAGTGTTAAAATTGAGTATTAATTTTTAACGCTCTTAATATTCAAAGAGGAAGACTTTTGAATAGTACACTATAATTATTATTTCATGGTGTGTGAAGGAGTGCATGAATGTAGGCACTCCATGAAAAACATATATTTTTATGTCATTGTCTAAAATTTGCAGAAGAGCTGTGGGGAGATGCTTACAACTGAGGCAGAGAAAGGATATTATAATTTCCAGAACCTGGACAACACAGAATTTTCTAGCCTAAAACAAACATATTGAGTTCAAATTTGAAGCTTGAAGGAATCCAATGTCAATGTTGGAATAGAGATTTAAATATCAGCATAGGTTAGATTCCATGCAACTTCTTTTAAAGAAAATGAAATTTCTCACAATCAGAATCATTAGCCTATACTTTTGTGACCCTGTACAAGGCATTTGCTTTTCTCTGCAGCTGCTGTTTCCCATTTCTTGCATCAGCCTGGGGTTTGGGTGGAGCAGTGAGAGCGATCACATCGCCTTGTCCACGGCCATCAACTCGGGTAATCTCAATTTAATCTTACCCGTATTTGACATTACCTGAAGGTAGATATCCCTGAAGGGTGGTTCAGTCAGTGAGAACCTCAAAATCGTTTTCAGTGGTTGTGACTGAAAACACTTTCTCTTCCTATCGACATGTATGGAGAAGCATGTCGCCATTTGGTGAATGTAAGAAAAGACAGCCTAAGAATGAAGGCAACAGGTGGAAGTCTAAGTTGCTAAGAAATATAGGGCCAACTGGAGAGAGAGAGAGAGTGTATGTGTGTGTGTTTGTGTGTGTGTGTGTGTTTGTGTGTGGCGGGGGGTGGTTCTAGAGAGGAAATAACAAAGTAGAAGAGCAATACTGAAGTAAAAAACAAGTTCCTCGATGAAAAAGTTTTATTAATTCAGTCTCTTCTGTAGGAAAAAGTTAATGACTGCAGAGAAATGCTCTAATTTCTAGGTGCAAATAAGAAATATCCAATAACCTTTCTCACTTGCACTTGCAAGTGTGCCATGTCTCTAGGAGGAATTTAGAATTACAGAACTTCACTGCTAAAGTCAAGTGTGTTTAAAAATACCTTTTAATTTTCCATCCTGTCAATGCTGTTTTCATCTATATGGATCTTGTAATATCATGTTTTAAAATGTATGATCATTAATATCATTATTATTGTTTGATTTGACTTTTCAGGACATTGTTATTAGATAAATTATAGAACTGCATTCATAGCATAGGTTGAAGAATAAATATAAAGTTATCAAAAAAAGGTATATAGCCAACATTTATTTTTAATTGTTTTACTCTATATATAGATCATCAGTGTGTCGTAAGAAATGTTACTTACGTTGACAACATTAATACCTTTTTTGATGTAACAGTCAAACATTAAAGAAAAAGCAATATCAGCATTCTTGAAAGTTGTAGAAGGAAATATTTTATTTACAGTTGTGAGAGAAAACCTGCTTGCATATCATGAATGACTCTTACATGCACTGTTAACTTAGTTGTATTTTTTAATAACTTTATTTAGGATAATTACACCTATATTTGCATGTGACAGTGATTAAAAACATGGTTTCAAAGTGAATTTTGTGGATTGATGATCATAAAAATCTCACTGTACAAACACTGGTGATCTAAATATTTAAAAAATTGTAGATATGTTCTCTTGGATTCCACAACATGCTGGCATGTTCTCATAAGGCCTACAATAAAGAAAATTGTTAAACTTCTTCTAATACAACATTGCCTGACTTATTTTGTTAAGGAAACTTTTTTGTTCCCTAAATAGCACTAACAATTATAACTTGAAACTATTATTTCACAAAATAGAATTTGGGACATGCTTTCCTCATGTTTGGTTGGTTATTTTAGCCATTTCATTTTGGATAAAAATACTTTCAATCCCTTGGTTTGCATTTTTTTTGAGACCCATTTTCTCAGTTAGTTCCACTTTACATAAATACTAATTTTCTTAACTTACTGTGGCCTCAACGTTAGGTTTGCTTTCCTTGGCTTAAGATATGCACTACTGCTATAAGTAAAGTCTTCTCTTTGTTAAGCTAATAACATCCTCTGAATTCCAAGATAGTTATTAAGTGACAATATTTTCAAAAGGTTAGAGGACACCAGATCAATTCTTTTGATTTTTAATAATATTTGCACAAGGATTTTGCTTAAGTAGATTTTCTCAATATATTAAAGCTTGTACTTTAATATAAAAGGTAGCTGTAAATATTTATACATATATTTAAAGTGTTTGAGAGTTTTTCCAACCAATGTCATCAATGGAAATTTCTTATATAATATTGGCATTACAAATACCCCTTAATTCCATCCCATTCATACTAGTCCAACATGAATATTGAGACAGGAAGAAACATCTCTGTGTAAGTCTGACTGGATAAATGTAAATGATTTGAGAATGTAATGCTGAATGTCAGAGTCAGATTACACCAAAGACTTGAAATTCTAAAGCATGGATTCTTCAGTAAGATAGTGTCAGTGTAATGAATATCATATTATGGTCTTCATTCTGCAGCTACACATGACAAAATACTTTAACTCAGAAAATGTCATGCACAGTTAGAAGATTGATAAATTGCATCACATGAAGCCCTTTTTGGAAAACAAGGTTGAAGAGCTGCCTGGATCCTCACTGCAAAGTGAAATGGTCTGCTTGTTGGGAAGAAAAACAAAACAGTGAAGCACTCCCTGATATGCTATAATCAAAAATACATATGGCTAAATAACTAACAACATATATGTTACAGTTCTGCTCAATAATCACAGTTTAATAAAAATAATATATATGTATATGTTTGTGTTTGTGTATATAGGTATGTATTTCTTACTGACACATATCTATTCATTGCCCTTAAGTTCTGCTTTACAGAGTATACAAACTTGTGCTTTGTTAAAGAAACACTGTAGAGGTAGACCATCAAAGAAAAGTATTAACTTCTGGCCCTTCAGCTCTTGTGAGGATTAAGAAAAATGTTAATACAACAAGGTTGGGAGTAATGCTAGCTCATTTTCCTCTTTTCCTTTCCTTTCCTTTCCTTTTCCCATTACTATTGGTCTAGCCAGGTTAAGTCTGAAGTTCTTTATATACTGGCAACATACATTTATGCAAAATTGTAGGAAACTTGCAAACTCATTTTCATCCCTTTCCCCTTCCTTTCCTTCCTCAGTTACTCTGCTGCACAGTAAAATACAATGTTCAATCTATTTTTTATATAAAAAAGTATGTTTAATTTGAAATATTTTTATTGGCTATGTATCAGAAACAAAATGTTTAATAAGATTATATAGAAATCACCTATGTCTACAGTGACATTGTAAAGGTAGTATTTTTTAAAATAAGTATATCATTATGCTTACATTATGAATGCATTCTAAATATGTCCCTTTCTATCTAAATGTCTTCAACTGGATTCTGTGGTACATGCTTTAGTTAAGATGAAAGCTGACATCTTACACTGACCATGTGGTCTTTTCTCACATTTGAAGGGTTTTTACCATATAATGGTGAAGTATTAGATTTTCAAAAATATATCTTATGAATGTTAGTTACCATCGTGATGGACCATGAATGCTTCAGATATCACATGAAGGGAGGCATTGATCTACATATAGAGTTGATGTGTGATTGTTGAAATTCTGCAGTAGATTTTTTTTTCAAAATCACATTAACTGAGCTTAAAGCCAAAATATACAAAACTTCAACTAAATGAAATAACACATTATATCATACATATGCTATTAGTTACCAACATAACAGTAGTTAAAGGTTTATGTCAATGCAGTTATACAATATTAGCCTAAAAGAGGGATTATTTATTTAGCCTTTGGTTTAGGGTATTTGGAGAAGAAGTCTGGAACAGTTATGTAACTCAAGCCTGCCCCCAATTTCTTTACATTTGTTCATTTCAAGACTTTGAACAGAATAGTGAATATTTCTACAATTTCATCTCCTAGGTACTAGTGATTTTTTTTTTAATTCTCTTTTCAGAGTGTCACCCAATCACCTGAGAAAATTTGTAGTCATAATTTGACATGTACTAAACCACTGAACTATATTTAGCAGACTTCTTGGTAATATTAATTGACACCTGAAGCTTAACCCATTTTCTGAAGGAAATCTGACTCAGTCCAGATAGGATATTAGAAAGGATATTAGAAATGAAATGACTTTATCTAATACGAACTCCTTGTTTTACTGACTAAGCAACAGAGAGATTAAGGAAAAATTTAATAATTTAATGATACTAGAAGTTATCCTTTTCTTTTTTAAATTCCAATTTAATACGTCTTTCCTGTGTGGTTATTTAATGCTAACAGTTTATATTTTTGAATTTTCCAAATTTGTGGCCAGCATCTTTTATCACCATGAACGGATCTTCTAAGAAGTCAAAGTTATACAAACTGTATAGCAAGCAATGATATGGTGAAAATTTCTGATGTATCTTAGAAATGATGACTCATTTCTGCTTAGAAATCTGAATTTTTCATGTTTGTCAGTGATGCTACATTAATATTATTTGAATGCTGATGGCTACTAACAGGGGAAAATAAGATAAATATTTTTAAGAACTAATGCTATTGCACTATAACTATTTTCCAGTTATTCTTTCCTGTAATTTGCTTGTAAGTTTGGGTGATCTTTTCTGTTAAATTGCATGAAAGAAATAACCAGAAGTCTTAAGAAATCTTAACGTAGTATTAAAGAACAGTTCTAAATATGTGAAGGAATTGTGATAGAATTTCTATGTCCATTTGAAAAGTATAGAAAGAACTGTTTTTTAAAATTTCAAGGCAAATAACAGATCTCAGAGATGAGATGTGAAGCCAAACTAAAGTAAAAAATATATATATAGGTGAAAATATATATATAGGTTATTTCATCTGGGCAATATTTATGGGGTCCGGTTTCATTATTAATAAAATAAAACCAATTATTCCTGCCACAAAGAGGTATTATGAAGTTTGGGTGGGATACTTTTTGCAGAAATGTAATATTTCATACACTTACATAATAAACATTTTTAATATTAACCAATATTAGACTTGGTATGACTCTTGGAGGTGATATCACCCACTGCTTTAGCATGTGGCCCACTCTCTCTCTTTTTAATCATTAATGGTCAACAGTTTATTTCCAGTGGGGCATGCATCATAGAGTCATGAGGTAACTAAGTTGATATATTCAATGATCTATGTATATTTGGCTATTACCTATGGTATTATACTGCTGAATAATTAACCATTATTTAGGATTTTCCTATGGCTTACTAATGTACCCCACACATTCGTATAACTTCTATCATAGCTTTTTAAAAAAATAATCTGTATTTTTATTGGAGTAAAATATTGGTGTGTTAATATCACACCTCACTTATTTTTGTATCTCCTAAATCATCACAAAGCTTAGTACATAATAGGTGTCAAACACTGGCTTGTTTCATTAGAAAATGTCACAAACTCTTTACCAAAAAATGGTATATAAATCATAAAGTATAATCAAGTTTTTGCTTTTAAAAAATTCTAATGATATTTTTAGATATCATTGATCTATGCTAAAGGACAATATTAAAAGAAAATAGTTACATTATGGGATCAGTTACAAATTCTTTCTCATCTTTCATGCATAAGATGGACTCCTGTTACACAGAATTTCAAGCTGCAATATGTTGTGATATAGTAGGACTCCAGGATCTCTTCGATTCCACATAGTACTTTAGTGGATTTTCTGCCACTTATCATTAGTGGTCACATGTCAAAATCTTCCAGAATTTGCCCACTATGGTATCATCAGAATGTTGTAAAAATATTGTAACTTCAAATTCCTTTGCATAGAAAGTTTACTAGTAAATACGATATCAATAATTTTAAAAAACAGGGAACAGGAGAATGGACCATAATAAACTTAAAATTTTGAACATAATACATAGTACGCATCCCATTTTTTAGCCTGGTATACACTGCTCTTCTAGTGGAATAAAATTTTTAGTTTGCTTAGCAGAGCAGAGAGCAATCCAACATGAATTGATAGAATATTGTAAAAAACAACAAAGACAAACAAACAACAGCAACAACATTCTAGCTGGCTAAAACTTTGAGTAAAGTTTACCACATTACCCAAACTGGTATATGAACAAGACACTAGGATTTAATAGCTCTATGTCATTTTTGTGTTTGTTTTTGTAAAAATTGCCTGAGGTTCTGTAGTTATTCCTGTTTCACATTTGAAATATGGCTCCATTCCCCATCAGATGAGGCAAAAGATGCAGAGTTATGCAATGAACCATGCAGTAATTGCAAAACAAACAAACAAACAAACAAACAAAAAACATGTTCTCTGAGATTTAACAAAGTTACTTTCTTTTTAATCTATATAAATCCATTTACTGAAAGTAACACTATTGAATAAAGACTCTGGATTTTCCCAAATACAATTAAGAAGTTTTTGGAATTTTCTTGGCAAAAAATACAAGGTTACTTTATCTTAATTTTTATTTCTTTTAGTTTTTTACTAAGAATTGAAATCTACCTGAGAAGATTGCACTTTGAATTGCTAGCTATAGCAAGCGTTTTATTCAGCGCTATCAGAATCAACATGTAAATTATAGATAGATAGATGATAGATAGATAGATAGATAGATAGATAGATAGATAGATAGATGATAGATAGATAGATAATGGTTTACTTAGGAACAATTTTTTGCTTAATACTTATGTCAAACATATACAAGAAAAAGAAGAGAAAAAGGAAGTGATCATACAATCTGTGCAGTGGAGCCAGAGACACAAGGTAAACACATAAAAAACAGAGAATATCACAAAGTTATGCACAATCAAGGAAGCAATAGAGTGGTGTCTACTCCCAGCGTAATGATGGATATGTCACTGAACTACAAGCAATGCTATGAAAAATTGAACGATAAAGTAAACTAAAGGCTGACTGTTGCTTGGATCTGGTTGATCAATCCATTCAGGTTAAGAGGACTCTGCCTAGACCTGTAGTCTTTCCTTTCCTTTCTTTACACAAATAATATTTCTAAAATATTGAAGCATCCTCATTAGACACATGTCAAACAGCCTGGCAGTCACATTTCTTCAGCTCATCTTTAATGAACATCTTCAATATAGCAGTGTGGTTAAGAGGATCAGCATAAGATGTACCTGGAGTTGAACCTCACCCTGGACTCTTCCATTTACTGGCCTAATGCCCTTTTTTTAGCAAGTTATTTGACCACTGGAAAACTGTTTCTACCCCAAAAGGAGGACTTTAATATGTGTGTCCTTGATTTGAAGTCTGTTTTAAATAATATTAACTTTTTTAGCAGAAGCCTTGTTAGTACAAATAAAATGGTCAACACACTGCATCATGATGGTTAATTCTTGTTGCTGCTATAATTTGTTATCGTTTCTTTTGCTTTCTAGCTCATGCTATTTTTTGAAACATTTTTTGAAACATAAGCAAAGGTCTTTCTAATTAGGTCTTCCATGCTAAAATATCATTACTGAGGGATTTGCAATTTACTTCACAACTGAGGGTAACTCCTTAATTACCATAGTATTCTTGATACACCATGTGTGAATATGTAGCTTGTCTTCTTGCTGAGATGAAACCCAACCCATGCACAAACAGAAATTTCTTTAAAATAATCATAGTTTATCCTGACTCAGGGAAGAACATTATCTACTGACTCTCTGCATTGTTTTCCTGGAACACTCCAGGGTTTGGTTAACTTTGACCTTCCATAATATTTTGTGGATTAAGACCACAACAAAGGTGAATTGGCAACAAATCAGTGGAAACAAACTCCCTTAAATCCTAATGAAAGAGTATTAAAGAAATTCAAAATCCAGAATATTATCCTGCAGTAATGTCACTTAAAATATTTTTATCTATTAAACCATACATTATTACACCCATTAACTTTTTTTATATGAGGAAGAGTAAATGGCATTCACTTTTATTCCTTGCAACTCATTTCAAGAAAATGATTTTTTAATTCTATTAATACATTGCCTTGATTGCTTGTCTCTTTTGTGGAAGTGGTGTGTGTGTCTGTGTGTTGTGTGTGTGTACCCAAGAGTAGATCTATTATTACCAAAAGGCCAGCAGCACTAAGGGATTGAATTAGTGACCTGAAGGTTAAATTCCACTTAGCAGTAATCACTAAGCTGTGCTCCATTATAGTTGCACTAAAAAAATTAGAACTGCTGACATCTGGTACCTCCCCATATAAAACCTTTTAAACTACTTGGGGGAAAAAGGCTTTTATTTAGGAAGTGAACAAAACTCTAGGTGTGTGTCACTTAAAGATCTGGAAATTTCCTGTACGATGCACAATTTAAAATTGGTCAGAATATATCTTTACTGGAATAAAATGTTAAGCCACCCTTTTTCACTTTTATACGCCTTCTCTTGACCTATATAAAAAACATAAAGAATGAGTGTGCACTGTTTACAATAGCCAGGACATGGAAGCAACCTAAATGCCCATCAACAGATGAGTGGATAAAGAAGATGTGGCACATATATACAATGGAATATTATTCAGCCATTAAAAGGAATGAAATGGAGCTATATGTAATGAGGTGGATAGACCTAGAGTCTGTCATACAGAGTGAAGTAAGCCAGAAAGAGAAAAACAAATACTGTATGCTAACTCATATATACGGAATCTAAAAAAAAAAAAATGTTACTGATGAACCCAGTGACAGGGCAAGAATAAGGATGCAGATGCAGAGAATGGACTGGAGGACATGGGGTTGGGGGGGCAGGGGGCGAAGGGGAAGCTGGGACGAAGTGAGAGAGTAGCATAGACATATATACACTACCAACTGTAAAATAGATAGCTAGTGGGAAGCTGCTGCATAACACAGGGAGATCAACTCGATGATTGCTGATGACCTAGATAGAGGAGTGGGATAGGGAGTGTGGGAAGGAGGCTCAAGAGGGAGGGAATATGGATGTATAAATACAGCTGATTCACTTTGGTGTACCTCAAAAGCTGGTACAAGAGTGTAAAGCAATTATATTCCAATAAAGAGCTTAAAAAAAAAAAAAGAATGAGTGTGCAGAACCATCGTTTCACTCTATTTTGAAAATCCCCTCATAAACATATTTTGCTTTTATTTTCAACATATCAGATCAAAATAACAAAAATAGAATAAGATAAAATATATTAATTTATATACATAAATAATGAGCAATGATTCTCTTGTTACATATATAAATAGTCTAAATAAATTTTTTCTGGTATCCTATGCATTTAATTTCAAAAATTATTTACTAAGAATATATTTATTAAGTGTATTTGCAAGGACTAGGATTCTTATCAGCAAACAATTAATAATCAATCATGAAAATTCACAACGCACTTCTCAGTTTAAGATAAAGATGCATTTTATTAGAAGTTAATTCAGTATGTCACTGTTAATATTCTATGATGTTATAAAGATTTGCCATTTTTAGAAAATTTTACAGACATTTTAGAAATTTATAATAACAGAAGCTACAGTTCTGGAGAAAAATTTCCTCTAGAACATACACATAATTATTCAGCTTTCAAGGGCTATTCTTCCATTTTCCCAAGGGAGGCTAACAACGTACATATACTCTCACACTTGTGTTACGAAATAACGGAATAGATGCCAAAAACACCCAATAAACAACCAGCAAAAATTCCTTCTTGCCCTTGATGAAAATATCAGGACTTTGCAGGCAAAAAATATACATGCATTAAATTACTGAGAACTACTAACAGAAGCAAACAATGGACAAACACCAAGTAGAGTATGCTCAAAAGAAGGAAATAAATGCAGCTACCTGCTACTTGTGAGAGATATATTCAAATGATTTGTGTAGATTGGATGCTATTCATTTCTTCACTCATTTAACTCCTTTACTGAATAGTGAATATATGGAAATTTGGGTAGTACAAAAAAAATCAATTTACACTCAAAGAGTTTACATCAAAGAATTAAAGAAAGCTCATTTTGTTTGGTGCTAAAAAATCAGGATTTGGTTCTTGATTTTGTTACTTATGAATTTTGGGATCTAAGCAAATTGACAAGTCCTCTGAACCAGAACTAATAAAGTTAGTACAATATCTCCCTCTTTATGGGGTTGTTGTAGGTATAGAATGATATATGTATACATAAAGGCTCTTATAAACTCAGGCATTATGCATACTTAAGAGCTATTATTGTTCTTGACATGAATAGTTACATTAGAAAGTAAGGCATATTTTAAAAGAGACACAGTAAAAATGCAATGTAGAAATTGTCAGGGTGGCATCAAAAAAGAAAAGCAAATTCTCCATAGAGTAGGAGCATTTGAACTGTGTCCTGAAGGATTTCTATTTACATTTAGCTTCAGAGAATGACCACCATTAGGACGATTATTCTAGGAGAAAGTCATTCAAATGGAATTTTGAATAAGAGAATTATGGCCTATTTCATAAAAGGAGTACAAAATGAGATTTGATATAATATCATGTTCAAAGGGCCGAGAGAGAATCTAGCAAGTCCTGGGAAGGGAATGGCATATAAATGTTCATGGTTGGATATAAAGGGGCCGTATACATCTCCACAAATGGATTGAGACTGAAAAAAAAAATAAAAGAATTTACTCAAATTACTTTAGAGGAAGTTTTTTTCCTATTTTTCTCTATTGGGCAATTTGACAAGCATTTTTAAAAATCAAAGGTAATCATAGAGTAAAATATAAGTCATCATTTTCTTTACTAAAAATATCCGGGAGTTTCAGCATAGTTGGGATATACATTTTATAGGTACAATGAAAGAAGAAATTCTTGAATTCTATACTGTGTCCGTAATAAAGAGAAGAGCCAAAAGTCAGAGGAAGAGTAAAGGAACTAGGGATCACTTGAACATAGACCTTTAAATTCTTCGTCTCAGGAATCAATACATGATTCTGTGTCACCTGTTCTATTTGGCCAGTTTGTAACACTCCTTCCTCATCCTTCATTCTTATTAAATTTATTCAGTGGTTTTGACTGGAAGGTATGAGTTGCCCATTTCCTTAGGCACAATTACACATTTGGGTACATTTCAATATCACTTCTGTATTAATACTCATCTCACTCAAACTCAGTTTACTTACAGCTGCCACTTCCTCAGTAAAGAAATGATCATGTCTTATGCCTTATTAGATCCAGATGTGTTTTATCTCCAATGCTTCTCTGCAATAGCCATGAAGATGTGAATCTCAATATCCTTTCAAGAAAGAACTTGCCAATGAGTTGTAAAGAGTTCAGTTAGTTGACAACATACAGTTGCTGGCTTTCAAGACCTACCAAAATACTTGAACTGAGGCCATCTACACTTTCTCAGGCAAAGACTGAGCACAATGGGGACACCAGGATCTGCTCATTTCTGCCCTCCATGACTCTATAGGAAGTCTTTTTGCTAAAGCTCCCCTTGGAATTGTTGAGAACTTCTCAGAGCAGCTTCACAGGGTGAGGCTCTTCCTTTCTTCTTCCTCTCTTTGCACAGATGTCATACTGCACCATGGTAAAGGCTTTTACTGCCTACTCCTGCCCCTCTCCCTTTCACAGGCATTTTCCCTCAATAAATTTCTTGCAATTCTAATTCCATCTTGACATCTGAAGACCCAACTGACACACTCTCAGAATTCCTAATACCAGGAAGTTACTAAAAATTATTTGTGGAATAAATGGATAGATGGAAAGATGGATGGATAGACCAGGAGAATTAGCTAGAGGTAAGTGTAAAGTTTCATTGTTGTTTTCTTGAGCTCTTTCATTGAGGCATATAACATTATATTAGTTTCAGTTGCATAACATAATGATTCAATACATGTGTATACTGTAAAATTATCATCACAATAAGTCTAAATTAACATCCATCACCACATACAGTTACAAGCTTTTTTCTCTTGTGATGAGAATTTCTAAGATCTGCTCTTTTAGCAACTTTCAAATATGTGATACATTATTATTAATGATAGTCACCATGCTGTATATACATCCCCGGGACTTCTTTATTTCATAAGTGGAAGTTTATACCTTTTGATCACCTTCACCTGTTTCACCTAACCTCCCATCACTACCTCTGGCAACCACCAATCTGTCCTCTCTATCTATGAGGTTTTGAGGTTCTTGGTTTTTTTTTAAGTTTTCACATATACATAAGTTCATATAGTCTTTGTCTCTCTCTGAATTATTTCATTGAGTAAAATTTTATGCATGAACAAGAAATAAAATGTCAACTTTATTTACTTTCTATACTGGATTAAAAGGTATTTCATTCATTAAAAATACCCAGTCCCTGGGACTTCCCTGGTGGCTCAGTGGTTAAGAATCCACCTGCCAAGGCAGGGGACACAGGTTTGAGCCCTGGTCTGGGAAGATCCCACATGCTGCAGAGTAATTAAGCCTGTGCGCCACAACTGCTGAGCCTGTGCTTTAGAGCCTGTGAGACATAACTATTGAGCCCCCATGTCACAACTACTGAAGGCTGTATGCCTAGAGCCTGTCCTCTTCAGCAAGAGAAGCCACCAAAATGAGGAGCCCGTGCACCACAACAAAGAGCAGCCCCTGCTTACCGCAGCTAGGGAAAGCCTGCACGCAGCAAAAAAAGACCCAATGCAGCCAATAAATAAATAAATAAATGTATATATAAAAAAATTCCCAGTCCCTATCACTAATGCACTACCATCTATTCTTGACATAGAGGTGGGAAAATAATTCATAACATAAAATATCATATAGAGAATATATATAATTCCCCCATACCTTTGCAATTTATAGCATACATACACATGTGCTGTATAACTAGAGATATAATATAATCCATACAATACAGCTGGAAAGAAATTGAAACTCAAAATGTCAAAGTAAGCCAAAAGTAACACAACCAGCAAGTGGTAAGAATGAAATTTCGCTCTTCTTTTCTTTGATCCCAAAGATTCAAGGGCAAGTCTCTTAGTAAGGCACATTTTGTTGCTTTATGTTTTATGTCAGGAATTAACCACAGTAGAGAAGATTAGGGTATGATTATAAGTACATGTGTTGACTTTCATTCATTAGACTACAGGGGCTCTCATCTGTTAAACAGAGTTGTAAGAAAAAGTGATGTTATTTTCTTGTTTTGCCGCTAGTAACACTTAAGAGTTACTTTCATTTAGCGGTGGGATATTTTAAAAAAATTTCCCCCTACTTATCTTGTTTTTGTAATGTGACAAATGTTGATTACCACATTTCCACTTCAAATACCCCAAGATATGATTTTTAAAAGAAACACCCCCACCTTTGCTTTGGAATACTGCATCACCCAAACAAACACTGAGGAATTAAAGGACAATGTGATGGATGGCACTTGTCTCTAAGTAAAAGAGTCTTAGAGCTAATGTAATTACACAAATGCTCATTTTATTACACCCTGTAACCTGAATTTTTGAACAGATGTAATAAACGGTCGATTACTTCGGTGAGTGGTAACACCAAGAAGCAAATAGGACCAAATATGGACTGTGTTTCCCTAAAAAGGCCTCTGCCTCCAAGCTGAAACTAAAGGCAGCAGTTTTGCCCTATCTACCATTTTTCAATTAATCATATGCTAATTGACTTAGTATGAAATGTGTTGGCTGTCTAACTCATTTTGAATTATCTTGCCAGAGCTGCCAGTGAAACCAGAAAGCTCTTCCCCATCACACACACGCTTGATAGATCAATAAGTCAGTAAACATAGCCTTCCTGACGACATAAATGTGTCAATTTTTTCCATGTTGTTTTAGACAGACACTTAAAATCTGAGGCGATAAATTGGTTTAAAAACACAGGAGACTGGTGCATTTATTTTCAGAAGCAATTCCTTTTTCTGATTGTATTTGACTTTAAAAATAGCAAAATCTATTGAATGCCTGATAATGAAGGGATGTTTGCTGATTACATACAAGAGATACTGGTTTTGTCTCTGTTTTGTGAGAAGCACGGTGCTATTTATCTCCACATGCCCCCCTTACATTTGAGAATTTTCTATTTCTCCAAAATAGTCACAGGTGGTGGCAGGCAATTACATGATGCTGGGTTTTCCTGAGCAAAGTCTTGGAATGCCAGACCTTACCCACTGACTTGCTGAGTGATTCACCCTGAAAGACCATTTTATTTGATGTTCTGCAACCCAGAGCCTTGACATGGTTATAATTCCCAGAGAGTCTCATGGCACCAGGAATCTGTCATTCATGGCAGCAGTAGACTACCTTGTGCTATATTAAGTCACATTCTTCTCTCGCTCTCTCTCTTTTTCTCTCTCTCACGTTATTTTATGAGGGAAAAATATAATTGAGTTCAGAAGAAAGGTAATTTCCAGTCTAAGTTTTATCTAGTTATGACATCTATATATTTTTCAGAAAGTTAAGTGAGAGAACATGATTAAAACTAATGTTAAGCAGCCTACTTTGGATAAATGATAAATGATATCAAAACTGATAATATAAGCGTGTTGTGCCTTAATGTTTCTATCTGGGGTGTGCATGCAAAGCCATGCTGACTAGAGGTGTCTTTGCTTACAACAGATTCATTTTCATACTCTAGGTTTTAAAGTGGTGGAATAAATTGATTAACCTAAAGAAAAATGGGAGTACTTTTTTTGCAATATAGTTAGGCATTTCCCATAATAGTTTATGATAGATGTATTTGAAAGGAATAAAACCATTTACTTAATTAACTTGAGTACACTGTTCACTTGCTGCTAAGGGTGTAACGGCAAGAGGGTAAATAATGTTTTTTGCCTTTCTTTAACATAAAATCTGTTTGAAGAAAGAATATACACATGCAATTGCCAAAAACAAACATAAAACTAATTCAGTTAAGCTGATAGAGTTCATTTTCTTTTGAATTGGTCAAGCAAGGCTTTGAAGAGAGAGTTGATGATGGATATAAAAGATAAAATAGAAGCATTGCACTAGTGACCCACAGGCAAAACCTGACATGAAGATTGTAAGATGTATACATTTCCTGATTTGTAAATTTTTACCGAAAATTTTAAAACACTGCATACTAAGTGTGTGTATTTGTGTGTGTGTGTGTGTGTGTGTGTCCATACAGATATTTATACACATACATGCATTAAAATGGGTGTAGCAGACCAGATAGATATAAGATATAAAAGTACTGTGGATCCTCTTCCTGACTGATTGTTGCCCAGTACTAGAGCAGTACCAATGCTACCAAACACTGAGTTTTTATTTTTTATTTTTATTTTTTTAAATTAATTTTTTATTGAGGTATAGTTGATTTACAATGTTGTGTTAGTTTCAGGTGCACAGCAAAATGATTCAAATATATATATAATCTTTTTTAGATTCTCTTACCATATAGGTTATTACAAAACATTCAGTAGGTCCTTGGTGTTTATCAATTTTATATATAGTAGTGTGTATATGTTACTCCCAAATTCCTAATTTATCACTCCCCACCCCCACCTTTCACCTTTGGCAACCATAAGTTTAGAAATAGAGTTTTTCAATGCCATAGCCGCAGTCAGGCCAGATCTCATCTGTAGGCCACTATTGTAGTCATATGTATATATTTTTGTTGTTTTTTTTTCTATTTTACAATTCAGAAATAATTTCATAAGAATTACTACTATAAAAAAATTCTACTCGCAGAAAAAGTTGACTTCCAGTTTTGGAAAGACTGATTTAGAGAAGATATCGGCCATTCAACTGTAAAACCTGGGTGAAGAGTTAACATTACTTGCAGTTTGGTATAGAGCTCTAGCATGCACAGTGAGTAAGGGGATGCGCTCGGGAGCTAGAGAGCCTGGCTGCAGACAGCAGCTCTCCCTCATCCTAGATTTATGATCCTGAAAAAATTGATTTAATTTCTCATTCCCTTTTATATACAATGGGATAATAATGGTAGCTCTCATAGGTTTGTTCTAAGTTTATATGGATCAATCTGCTAAAGGGAGAATGCCTAGATCAAACATATGTTGGGCTCTACATGTCTTTGTAAAATAAATATACATCTCAGAACCCTTGGTCCACATAGATGTAATGAATCCCCAACAGTGGGATGGAGCGTGCATTATTTCTTAAGCTTAGTTGTCAATATAGCGTATTTTTGGATTATTAGATCATGAATCACAGGTGTTCTATTGTATGAGTTGGAAATACTGGGAAAGGGAATAAACCAAGACTGATTCTCAATTTTCTTCCAAAATTTCTTCTAGGAATATGTGTGATGACCACAAAAGTAGCAAAGGAAACCTCACTAACAGAACGTGATCAAATATCAAATAAATTTCAATAGATGGTACCAAGTGCCTATAACTTTAAGCAGTGGTTCTATGTTTCTCTTTCTAATTTGTATTATTTTTATTGAATTAAGATTTATTGACACCATGATTCTTATAGCAGACCTACTTATCAGGGTGCCTCGATCAGACTATCAATTGAGACTTTATCTCAGCCACATTAAAGCTTCTACTTATTAGATGACCACAGGCATCTCTTCAACAGTCTTGTCTTCCCTAGCATGTTTCTCTGGCACAAAGAATTCCAAAGCCTGGATGTCTAAAGAATGGTTTGTATGTATTAATAAAGCTCACTGTGTACATACCATATATCTTGTCATACCAATAAAAAAGAAAATCATTAAAGACAAATAATATAAACAGTGATGCACATTTGAAGCATAAGTGTTTCATAAAATGTGTTCATTCCAGGATAAGTTGATTGAGAAACACTATTCTGGCATCTCAGAAGAGACAGGGAAAGTTTAATGGATAATTTTGGTAAGCTGAATTTTGAAAAAGAAAAGAAGTATAATTGATGTAGGCAGAACATAGAAGAGAATTGGGTCCTTTGAAGAGAACTGAATTTCAAAGGTGATTTAAAAGTTTGGGAAAATATCAATAGACAACTTGTCTGGAAGTGGAGTGTTAATACAGAATTGAAGATAAATTTGTTATAAGTAGAGTCAGAGCACAGGTTCAACATCAGTATTTATCTGTTCACTAAATTTTTATAGTTTTGAGTCTCTGTTATGTGCAAGACATTTTGCTGGAAAATTTATAAAATCCAACATCGGGTGTTGTAAATGCAAGAATTTTTTATCCACAGCTCCTAAAAAGACACAGCAGTTCACAGTGAATTTACCTTGATTTGGGAAAATCAGATTCACTATTTTTACTGTATTTTAGATCATTATTCTCTTATGTTCTGATTAGGTTTGGTTCATGAATGTGGGTGAGAAACAGGACAACAGAAAATATTTAAAAAGTAGCTCAAGCTGGTCATGTATTTTAGTTAGACAATTTCTGGTCAAGGTTCCAGTGACACATAGCATTTGCTCTTCATCAATGTCAGCTTTGTTGTCTTTATGCTGTCTGTTGACAACAGTCATATTTCATTGTTACGCTGACCTTTGGAACATTGTTCACCAGGCATTACTCTGAAAGTGAGATTGTCTCACCTCTTGGGATTGGTACCAATGTCTCAGTGTGTTGGCTACTTTTTCATAGGGTGTCAAAAAGCTTAAATGGTGAGAAAGGGCGAAGAGTTATTTCATGCGTTAGCCTTGGCTTACTCTGCTCTTTTTTCTCTGTTGCTAGTAATTTCGATGCTGTTAGTAACATTGTCATTATTCTAGCTTGGCTAAGGGGAATCAAAGGTAGCTCAAAATATTTATTTTTATAATTTGAGTTTTATTAGCAGATAAACTTTACTTCTATGTTGCATGTTTCTCCCAAGGCCACTCAGCAGCCACATTATAATTCAAAATATCCAATCAAGTTATTTTCTCATGGGCTGCATATACAGGCAGAGTAAGTTAAAGATAGATCTCTTCCTCCCCTGATAATTTGAAAGGCATATTTGTTAGACCCAATGGAAAAGTGAGCCTCAACAATATTAGGACAAGGAGATTTCGTACAAAAGAGAATAATGTGCTTATCTTTGAGAGTGGTGTACAGAGAAAAAAAATAGAAGAAAATAAAAGCTATTTTTTATATTGGTAAGGGACACACATCAATTTCTATTAACAAATTGCCACATGCTGGTTTCTTCTAAACATCATTTTACAACTAATAACTGCCATTACAGATGGCCAAAGAGGTGGTTACTTTATTTGACAGTTCATGGATCTGCTGAGACTTGCTATGCTATCTGTGGTGTGTGAGCAGTCACTCAAAGTCCCTGTCCCTTGGGTTATTAAAATTTATGCTTTTCCAGGATTGAATGTTTTCAGTGTAAAGTTGAGAGCTACTGCCTTACATGGACCATCCTTTGTTTCTATATTTAATGTAAAAACTGGAAAAGATTTTAAGAGTACAGATAAGAAAGTGCACTGGATTAAGAGTCAGGAAATTTTACATTAAGCTAAACTTTAACCAGATTTGTGACCTAGGATGTGTATTTTAACCACATTGGATTTCACTGTCCTTACTTATAAGCTGAAGAAATTGTAAGAAATATAATTTTAAATCTAAAATTACATGACATGTAATTTTATAGTTATATCCAGTTATAGACTGGACTGGAATTGACAAACCAACCAGCGTAACATAATTTAGGATTTAGAGAAACATAGGAGCTCCTGCAGCCCCACCAGTTATTCGGAAATGAGTTGGTTTGCACCATTTAGCATAGAATTAAAGGCAAAGGCAACCATCCTAAGGTTTCAGTCGCTCTTCCAGGAATCAGCAGACTCCCAAAGATGGCCTCAAACTAGCTATTGGCTGGTGTGCTGTTTGGAAAATGTATTAATCTCAGCATAGAGCAAAAACCAAATTCTGAAATGAATTATGGGAGAGCTGAGAAGAGAATTTATTATCTCTAAATTTTTATTTTCTAAGGCACATAGAACAGATAGAAAATTATAATACATTTTCAGAGACTTATAAACAAAAGTTAAGTGAAAATTAAAGAGTTATGTGGTTATCATCATTTAAAAAAAATCTGTGTACAATTAATGTTTCTCTTATAGAAAGTGTTTCTGTTGAATTAAGGTGCTATGCCTCTGTTTATAACCAAGCATGAAAACAAAACAGAATGGAAGAAAAAGGAAGGAGGAAGGGAAGGAAGGAGGGAAGAAAGGAAGGAAGGAAGGAAAGAAGGAATGGAGGAAGGGAGGAAGGAAGGAAAGAAGGAAGGAAGGAAGGGGACTAAAGAGAGGGAGGAAGGGAAGGTGAGAAGGTGGCAGGAATGGAGAGAGGGAGAAAGAAAGACAGCAAGGGAGAGAGCACTTTCAATCTGCTTAAAATGAATCATTTGAAAATTTTATCCTGTATATTAATGTAAAGAAAGTGGATCTCTCCTTTTACCAATACTAAAATTATATTTTACTTTATACCTATAAATAATTAAGCAAAAAAGAAAATCATATTTTCCCTTCCGGTAAATATTTACTTAAGTGAACAATATCCATTAAGCTGTATTTACTGAGCTTGCTGTATTCAGAACACTTTAAAAGGCAGAGTGCTGTAATGTTCAAAGATTATTGTAGTATGTTGCATTTTGCACTCCCAAGATAGTATTTTTTTTCCACAAATGCCCTTTTTAAGCACAGCATATACTCTAAGGGCCCCTGTAAGAATTTAAATGAGAATTCTTCAGAAGAAATAGTGTTGCAGAGTATTAACATTTAAATCTCTACTAATCCCTGAATAGCAGCAAATATCTTTTCCTTTGAATCAGGATACTGTATTATGCTCAAAGAAAGCAAAAATGAGCAAGTAGCTTGGAAGACATAAATATAAAGCATTTGGATAATTATAGACTTCTGGTCATGTCACCACAACAGAATTTAGTCCAGCTGTAGGATTTTTGTTATAAACTCTGATTTTCCTATGGTGTATAACCTGAAAACTACTTTTATTTTCAACTAAGATGAAAGTTGTCATAAAGGAACTTAACTAATAAAAAATGTTTGATTAATTTCTACTCTGATTTTTTTGGCAGGTAGAGGGACTAATTCCTAAAATTGAGTTTTGGGCCATTTTATAAAAATTAGTTACTAAAGATTTAATGCTTTGTGATGTTTGCCTTTTCTCATAACTTAAACATGCATTTTTTTTCATGAAACAATGCAAAAAGTAAAATTTTAATGGTCTTATTTTATGAAGTTCACCAGGAAATGCTTATATTTTAACACAGAGATATATAAAATATTTACATTATTAAATAATTTTGATAGAGCTATTCAGAATATGGCTTAAATGCAGGGTTTTTTTTTTTTTGCTCACTTAATATACTACAGTCCAGAGGGAACCTTCTGCCATCAATATTTTAATTTCATTTTTTGTTGCAGATGTACCTTGAGATTTGATGAAGTAGCAAGAAACATTACACATATTTATATTTCATTTGTTTCAATGTCATCATATTTGATATGCAACTGACAAGGGATAATGTCACTATGCAGAAAAATATAACTTCATGTTATCATAATGTGATAGGAACAGAAAATATATGCTGCAGTTTCTGTGCTATTTCTCCATTCGGCAATGACACCATCATTGAGATAAAATTCAAAGTGAATGCTATAAGCAGCGTTGAAAGTTTTACAATGCTTCTTGAAATAAAAGTCACAAAATGTGATATATGCAACACATACTACTCATATGTAAATTAGCATATGGGGAATGTATGTGAATCACTGTTGCTGACATTTATTTCATGATGCTCTATAAAATCTTTCAACTCTGCTTATTGTTCTTTTTTATTTCCTTCAAATGAACAAGTCTTTCTCAATTATAGGGAAAAGTTCACATTTAAAATACTGACCCACTGGGTATCTCGTTTATTTGAAGTGGTCTTAAAAGAATGTCCTAGTTTTCATTTGAATAATTCTATGTCTCTATTTAAATAATTTTAACTTCTGACTGATCATCACTTTTAACTATCTTTGGTGTTTCCACATATAACACTGTGTCATTTTTAACTTTACTCCTTATTACTCTCCATTCTAATCAAAGTTCCATTTTAAGAAGAAAATTTTCTTTGTTTCGTCCTTAAAAATTAATCATCTCACTACTTCCTACACATTAATTGCTTGTATTTTATTCAATTATTTAGTTATATTCCAAAAAGTTTTGTGACTGACTTCTTTACATAAGGTCTTATGTATGAGACAGAGAAGGATTAAATAGAAAGGCAAGACATCTTGTTTCATCAAGGATTTTGAGATCCCTTATAGGAAATTAGAAAAATATTTAAATAATAGAAAACAGGAAAGAATATCATTTATTTTCTAAGATTATCATAGTGAATTGAGCAGTCTGAAAGGTGGTTATTACAGAACTTGAAAAATAAATAGCATTTTGATTATGTGTTATTTTGTCCCCTAAAATGTAAGAAACGTCATCATGGTAGTAAAATTCTGGGAAAAAACTGTAAATAAGGAATAAATAATGCACAATGGCTCATACCATGTATGTGTATAAAACTTTAAAATAAATCTTGGGTTTTACATAATATACTATCATAATATACTATTTTGTTCTCTTTTTGTTCATCATAACTTTTAGTTATGACCATTTCCAATGAATGAGACTTCAGAAACAATGAAGAGAAGATGTTCTAAGTGAAGAAAAAATTTCAAGCAATGTTCAGAATGCCAGAAATGTGTTTACAAAAGAACATTTAGGCTAGTTTGTGCAAATTGAGGTGTGGTAAGGTTTGAACAGGGGGGAAGTTAGGTAGGCTATTAAATCTGGTACAGATAAAATTATGTCTAATACAGGTAGAAATGGAGAGTCAATGAAGGATTTAGAGTAGAATATAATATTAGGAAAAAAGTATAATTTTGGAGATTTAATATGGCAGTGATTTTTAGAATTCGTTTGTTCACCTGACAAGTATGAAAGCTGTTAGGCAGCTTTCAAGAGTCCAGAAAAGAAGCCTGGAAGATGAGCTCAACTTTGTGTTTGGACCATAAATGAAGAGAGAAATGAATCCGTTCACCCTGTGTAACAAGGGAATTATAACAATATCTACTTCAGTTTTTACAAAGATGATTTAAGATGTTTTAGAGAATGTTTAAAAAATTGAATACCTGGCACACAGAAAATAAAACAGGAAACTTCATTTAAAAATTTATCATTCTTGTTATTTTAATAGTTATAATGATAAAAAAGTGATAGTGATTTTAGGGATAGAAGAAAATGGAGTAATACTTTGGTCCAAAATTGAGAAAAGTGAAAAAAAATGGCTTCAAGTCTGTGTGGGTGATTAAAAGATTGTGCCATTAACAAATAATGGAGATAGAAATGGAACTTATTTTAATAATGGAGTTCAAATGTTAAACTTTTGATATGCTAAGTTTGAGAAAACATAATTTTATAGAAATCAAGCTTTTTATCAAGGAGTAGAAATGTGGATCTGGTAGACACTATCACCTTTCATAAGAATTCAGACCTCCTCCAAGAAAGAGGATTATACATCCTAGCCTTGTTGAATACTGTCATGACTTCCTTTGGCCTATGGATTTTGTGTCAAAGTGACATGTAGTGGCCTCGAGTGGAAACTTCAAGACCAGCATATGCTCTTCTTCTTTTCCTGTTTCAGGTGAAGTATGCTCTACCAAGTTTAGTTCCTGGATGAGGCTCACATCAGACAGAACTACAACTGGACCAGATGGACATAGAGCAAAAGTAGAAATAAATCTGTGTTCTTGTAACACACTAAGATATTAGCATTGTTACTGCAGCACAGTGTAACCTGTCTTAATCGATATAGGTATTCAGGAAGAGGTAGATAAGAAACAAGAATTGTAAGAAGGAGATGATCAACATTGTCAAAAGTTGTCTCCTCTAAAAGGGTAAGGTCAGAAAAAGATATTTAGCATGTACAGGCTGCCAATCATCTGATTTTTCATTAGTCACAGGGATGACAGATTGCAAGTGTTAAAGAATGAAAGCATTGTCTTTCCTCATTTCCATTGTTACTAATTAGAATGCAGATGCCATTCTGAGACTTGTTTCTTGTCTTGCTTCATTTTCTTTCTCTGGAGCTTTGAAGAGGTTCTTTGGGTCTGCAATATTCTTCAGTTTCATAATATGGTTTGCTGTGTGTATGTTCGTAATATTCAGATATTGGAACTCCAGAGCTAATCCTCCAAATTTTGTTTTAATTTGTATTTTATGTTATATTTTGCACTTTTTCTGGTTGTGCTCTAGTTTCAGTTAGTCTTCCCTCAGTTATGTCTTCTCGCTTATCTGCTGAATTATTTTTCAGTTGTGCTATAATCTTAATTCTACAAAGTCTTTATTTTAATTCTCTGAAAGATGTATGTATCATTCTTCTTTCTTGAATGTAATGTACTTATTTGATTCCTCAGAATCTTAATGACAGCTTTTGTGAAATCATATCTGTTTTGAGACATAAGCATGAGAATAAGATTGGTTGACAGTCTGAATATATTCCACTGAGCTGCCCCTTTAGGCCATTAGTCCAGATTTCCTTTATTTGAATAAGTTTCCATTTATATCCAGGAACATAGATGGAAGAATTCCTCAACAGTGATGAATTGGGGAGGAGATCTGGGTATTCTTAAACCCCAAAACATTTACTTAAGTTTCAGACAACTTCCCTGACTTTTCAGGGTATCCCAATTCTTCTACTTCCTGAAGGTCAGTTTCTATGGGTAAATCAGTTTACTTTTAGGCTTTCCTCATTGCTAGCTCAGATTCAACAGCCTTAGCTTCACTGAATAATTTGGTATCGTCAACCTGCTTTCTAGATCCCAGTAATTTATTGTAAATTACTTTTCTTTGCCTTTAGGGTTCATAGAAAAACAAATTAAAACTCTTTGCTGCATTTTTTTGTGAAATTTCAAGAAGTGATGGTCCATAAGTTTCCTTTTTTCTCTCTTTCTTTTTAAAAGCAATGTTACTGAGACCTAATTCATGTATCATACAATTCATTTATTTATCAAACCAAATCATTGATTTTTAGCATATGTGTGGAGTTATACAACCAGCACCACAATCTGATTTTAAACACTTTTATTAGCTATTTTCTTTTTACAGAATGTTTGTATATGAGTATAAACATACACACACAGTCTCATATTTATATATTCATACCTACACATGAATAAACATTGATATATGTGCATATGTGTATCTGTGTGTATGGAGAGGGGCACAGTATGTTTGTGTATGTGTATATGTAGACTGTTTTGTGTATACACACACACATTTATTCCAGTGTCAATAAGCCCTTTTAATCTCAATAGATTTTATTAGCCAACCATTTCACTCAGTGAACAATTTATCCCATATTTTAGTTGTACTTATTGACTTTCAGGTGTGCAACTTAACTTTAAATATGACTGATTACATTATTTTGTAATTTATTTCATGTTCTGACTTGTATATCCATGTGTATGTGAATGTATATATATTTACATAATTTTATTTTTTTCTGAGAAGTTTATGTTGATTTATTTGCCATTTATGCTAAAAGTTTTTCCTCCAAATTGTCATATTTGTTTCCTTTTTAGGACAATCTTTTGGAAATAGTTTAGTTTATGAAGTATACTTCAATCTTAAGAATCTATCCTTTTCATAAATTGATATTAAATCAAGATTGGTATTAAATCATTATTTTATGATATTGGCTTTACACATTAATTTTTATGATTTTACAGCTTATTTTGGTTTATGACGTTAAAAAATTAGCATTGAATTCTAAAATATTTAGAAAAGTTTATTTTTTCCAATTTTTCCACAAATCACAAATTAATTTACTTGCAAATATAAAGTCAAATCTTCCACTATTTAAACAATATGTACGTTAATTAGCCATTACAATTTCCTGTGTTCAAATAAAGATATATACCTCTTTATGTAAAATGACTCATGCTAACAGATTCAATTAGCCTGTATACCTCAGTGTACATTATTAGCCATGTTTTATAGCATATGTGGCCTCCCATATTTTTGGTGTCACTAGCTGATTTTCAGATGGATAACTTAGGTTTAAATCTAGCTGATAATGTTATCTGTTTAATATTGTGATTCATATGTCCTGTTGCAATCCCCTCTCCCCACTATTGTATACATTACAACATACTATGTGGAACCCTAAACTTGGAAAATAAATTATGGTCAAGTCTCTTTATAATAAGAAAAATTGACATAAGCTTTGGAAAAATAATGAAATAATGAACTTGTGCTTTAAACTTTTAAATCTAATTTAATTTTAGTGTATAAGAAAAATATCTCACAGAAAGAGCTGATTTGTCCATCCTGCATGCCCTGTGTATTTGAGTTGTGGCAATCATGAATGCCAAAGTCATAAGGTTTCTATACTCTTTCCAGGAAAATAAGCTTGAGACCAAAAAAATGGAGTGATTTATTTGGAAAAGTTATCTGTTTATAGAGGTAATAGGGCAGTGTGTGGATAAGAAATAATATTTACTGCCCCATGGTAATTTATATATTTTTATTACTAAGAACTTGAAAGGATAAACAGTCTTACTAAGGAAAAGGTGCTAGAATAAATTAATGAAGTATAGTATACCACATCAAAACACTTAATAGGCAAGTATATACTAACTTCTGGTGTGCATGCTTTTCTAGGAACAGTTTTTTTTCCCAAAACATCCCTAATCTAAATTTGTCAATATTATTAATTTTAAACTGAAGGGGAAAATATGTCACTTGTAAAATGTGTCTGATTTGTGACAATATTTAATTTAAATCAAGAGAAAATATTTATAATCACCTGCTAATTGTAGGGCACAATGTTGGCATTACATTACTTTTATTTAATGAACATGTGTGTCCAAATTTAAGAGAGTTGTGGAAAAGCTCTAAACATGCATCAGTTATAGTCAAAATGCAGACTAAATTTATATTAAAAGATATTCATACTAGTTTTAAAGGGATGATCAAGCATGGTCTGAGTACATTAGAGAGACTAAATAGCCTGCAAAATTCATTATTCTTCAACTTCACTCTAAATTTTTATGTGCTTACTGTTTGAGTACTAGCTGTATTTCTGAAGTGCAGCTTCTGGAAATTCCATCAAGAGTCACATCTGTGTAGTCATAATATATGTTCATTGAAGGAAGAGATATTTAGGAGATTCATGAAGCTTTAGAAATTTAGCACAAAATTGTCCCTGATGGTAGTAATGCACTCTTCATAAATGAACACTATGAGTGGGTGAAGCAGTACATCAGAGCAGATCAATAACCAGCATGATGTACTATCTCATGGCAAACTTTCTCTTCTGAGTGTAACATACAATAGATCAATAGAAAAATAATTCCAAGCAAAGAGTCACTGGCAAATAATTATATTTGAATTATTTCCATTGATATTTTCCCTCTAGTATTTTAGTTCAAACACTCAGAAAAAAAAAAAAAAAAACGAGCAATAAAATTTAATCAGGCAAGGGAGAATTGGGAATATACTTGACCTACTTCCCATGAAAATACTACATGAAAAGCTACAAACAGAACTACCATATGGTCCAGTAATCCCACTACTGGGCATATACCCAAAGAAAATCATAATCCCAAAAGAAACATGTACCATAATGTTTATTGCAGCACTCTTTACAATAGCCAGGACATGGAAGCAACCTAAATGCCCATCAACAAATGAATGGATACAGAAGATGTGGCATATATATACAATGGAATATTACTCAGCTATAAAAAGGGATGAGATGGAGCTATATGTAATGAGGTGGATAGAACTACAATCTGTCATACAGAGTGAAGTAAGTCAGAAAGAGAAAGACAAATATTGTATGCTAACTCACATATACGGAATCTAAAAATGGTACTGATGAACTCAGTGACAAGAACAGGGAAGCAGATACAGAGAATGGACTGGAGAACTCGAGGTATGGGAGGGGGCGGGGGGTGAAGGGGAAACTGAGAAGAAGCGAGAGAGTAGCACAGACATATATATACTACCAACTGTAAAATAGTCAGTGGGAAGTTGTTGTATAACAAAGGGAGTCCAACTCGAGGATGGAAGATGCCTTAGAGGACTGGGGCAGGGAGGGTGGGGGGGACTCGAGGGGGGGGCGTCAAGGAAGGGAGGGAATATGGGGATATGTGTATAAAAACAGTTGATTGAACCTGGTGTACCCCCAAAAAAATAAAATAAAAAAAAAAATTTAATCAGGCAAGGGAGAATTGGGAATATACTTGACCTACTTCCCATGAAAATACTAACTTGTCAATTATTTTGTTTAGGAGGTTCTCCCTCTCTCACTCCTGATAATTGTGTTTTCTTAGTACCAAATACAGACCAAGAGCAACAAGCCAATGGAAAGTGATTTCCTTTCAAATTCTACTTAGTTATGTGATAAGCATATAGAAAGCCCCTCTTTCTGTTTTAGACTTAGGGTGAAGCGCTGAGGATACAAATAAAAAAGAGATAGATATCACTCTTCTCAAGATGTGGGTACTCTGGGGGGAGATACACCTCTAGAGAGGGTAGCTAATTGGCTTCTAGGCATTAAAAATGACCTTGGAAAGAAGACAAAGTCTAAAGTGGTATTAGAAGAAGGAATGAGAAGTCAATGTTAGATGTGTCCCAAGAACAATGGAAGATTAGAGGGGACGACAAAGGAAAAAGCACATGTTGGCGGACAACTAGCTATGTTACAGAATACTGTTCATGTTGTTTATGCTAGAGGTTCACCAAAACTAAGGAACTACTTTCTTAATAAAGCTCAGAGAGGAGCCAGTGAGGTCTTACCTTTCTCATAGCCAGATACTGGCATATCTGCCACACTTCAGTCCTTAGAAGAAAATTGTAATTGGAAACAACTGTCTTAATTGTATTAGACAATTGTCATATGATTGGCCACCCAGCATCTAAATAACACCACGGCCTTATTTGGAAATTTCCTCACTGTGTGAATCTCTTGGGGAAGCAGACTTCAACTCTCATGATAGTAGCTCCTTCAGCCAAATCTTCATGTTTGGTTCAAGCACATGACCTGACTGAGCCAATGAGACACTGCTACCTAGCATGTTTATTCAATAGCTAATGACAGAAGAATAAGGATGATGGACAATTCATTGTAGTGGTAGCTGTGCAAGTAGTATTATTATTAAGTTATCAAGAGTTCCTTGCAAATGGTGCTCTCAAGTACTGGCAGCATGTACAGTACAGGCTATGATATGTGGTACCCAGTAGTGGCAATGGTGGTTCTCACCAGATGGTTCTCCCTGGGCTGATTTGCGCTGGAGGGTTACCTTCCCAGCCATGTTCCACATCTGCCTAATTTCCCAAGCCTGGTTCTCCGCCACTGGTATTGATGCTCTAAACTACCATAAATCCTTTCAAAAATTATTTTACTCTTTAAAATGATCAAAGATAAATACTTATACCTAAAAATCTGACTGATGTAAATCTCACAGTGTGACTGCTGACACAAAGTGCTCACAGCTTAATGTGCAATTTGATTGATTTGTAGCATACACAGTCTTTATACAAATGCTGAATCCCACTCAAAAGGCCCTATATGGCTCCCTTCATGCTGATTCTCAAATGATATCACACATGATACATAAGGGCATTCCCACCTACATTATTTTCTTTGCAATATTACTGGGGGAAGAGTCAAGTACACACTAGGGATTTGTGCATGTAAGAAAGATGGATGAAAGCCATCACAGATAACAAAGTCAGTTGAATTTTTAACCTAGCAGATCAGAGTGCTTGGAGAACATAGCAGATAAGGGTAAATCATTGGAGATAAGGCTGGCAAAAGAGTTAGCAAGGGTTAGATCAAGAGGAACAATTTATTAAGCTGCGAGATTTGGATTTAATCCTGTAGACCAATGCTTCTTAAAGCTTAATTGACTATAAATCTTCCACAACTGTAAAAAAATTTTTTTTAAAATAACAAGTCATTGAATCTGAACACTGGTGATTAAGATTTAATTAATATTATGCACAGAAATCTGCATTTAAATTAAGTACCTTGAGTAATTTGAAATAGCTTATCTAATAATACATTTTGAGGAACTTCACATAGGTTTTATGACAACTCACTTATCCATTCATTTATTCAGTCATTCAACAAACTTTTAGTAAAATCCTAGTATAGTTCTAGGCATTACTGATATGGTGGTTAATGTGTTAGGCCGACACCAGCCCTTGCATGGCTTACATTCTAGTATTTTAGGTGTAATGGCAGTAGGGGGGAAGGTAAAAGCAAGCAATAAATGGAAATGTTAAAGCAATCAATAAATAGAAAAGTAAAGCAAAGTACGAGTGAATTGGATGGTGAACCTAATGTTTTATGGTTAATCAGAAAAATATCTTTATAAAGAGACATTTGAGACATTTGAGAAAAGATGGTAAATGCACAAGGGAGGAAACCATGTACTGGAGAGGAGAGTAAGTACAAATGTCTGGAATTTGGAACATATTTGGTGAGTCTGAAGAATAGCACAAAACAATGACAAAAAAACAAAAACAAAAACAAACAATGTGGCTACAGGCAAGCAAATATTAACTGCCAGCTGAGGACCAGATCTGGTCAGCGCCCCATGGGAATATTGGGGCATTTTGTGTTTATTTTGATTGAGATGGAAAATTATTAGAGGATCTTGATCAGAGGGTAGACTTGATCCTACTGTCACACAATGAGATCAAGGACCCTCACTACTTATGCCACATGATGCTCAAATGAAGAGTGTGGTTTGAGGAGATGAATACAGTCCTTAATGGTATGGGAGAGAGGGAAAACTTGTGCATATGGATGAAAGTGGGTTGGTAGATAGGATTAATGGGATTATGTGGAAATGTTCTTCTGAATAATTCCCTTTTCTCAGTAAAATAGAAAACAGCATTACTATCGTGTGTGTTACCCCCTGAGACATGTTGAAGAGAGAGAAAAAATTCTAAAATTCTTGTTGAGAGAAATGAATGAGTACATGGGCTAAGAGCATGCAGTAGACTTGCTGGGCAACATTACGGTGAGCTTGTAATTTGACATCATGAATGTCAAATGGGGCCAGTTAGTACGTTTGTGATTTCTCCCCAGGAATCTCCAACTCTGCCTTTACAAGCATAAAGTAGGCAAAGACCTAAATTTAACCCAAGCAATTTTTTTTTCCCAGGTGAGGTAAATGAAGGGAGAAACATACAAATGGAGTTGGAATGTACATAATGATTACTGAATTTAATAATAAGTCATGAAATCTTTTAAGCTGGATGGGTAAGGAAGTGAGGACATCATAATCCTAGTGACAGAGAAAATGAGATCAGATCCATGCAGTGTAGGTGCTGGTGAGTAAAATAATGATAGGACTTAGGATTCTGGAAATATCAAACTGGAAATACTTGAGATGTTGGCCTAAGATCCTGATGTTTAAATATTAAATTATGAAGAGATTCCAGTTACTATGGATGTCAAAGACTAAGATACGACTATGGAAATTGGGGGAGGGGTGTGGTGTAGAGCAGAGCACAAAATTATAGGAGGAAGGCTTCAAGTTAGTGAATGGCCAGGGTAACTGAGGAATCATCTGTGTGAGTAAAGCAATCATGAAGAATTACCAAGAATAATGACAACAGTAACATTAGAGAATGAGACACTGAATCAGAAGCAAAAAACTTCAAGGAATTAGGCAGAATGACCAAAATCTGTAGACAATAGAAATAAGGAAGAATCCATATTGCAAAGGGAATAATATATGCAAGCTTCATATAATTCCATTAATCAAGTTCATTTAAATTATAAAATGTTACTGCTTTTGAAAAGGAGGGATTGAATGCCTACCAAAAATTTTTCCAGCTCGTGAATAGAAAACTCAGAAAATATGTTTATTTGGGTGTGGGTTTGCAAGGGGAGGGTAAGAGTTGAACACTTTAACAGTCTTTAGAGCTTAATGGAAGTAGTTTATGGAATAATTTCTAAATTTATGGCTTGGCTTTTCTTGAAGAAATTTATCACTGATGTTTCTCAGATGATTACAAGTTTCAATAGAGATAGTTATTTGGCTGGAAAACTAATAAAGAGAGAAAGGAGAAAGGAAAAGATGGATGAATAGAGAATGAAAAAAAAAGAGTGACTATAAGAAGATAATTAAAGGAAAGAAGAAAGTAAAGAAGTAGGAAGAAAGAGAAGAAAAAGAAGCGAGAGAAAAAAACGTTAAGGTCGATGATGAAACCCAGGAGAGTATGAAAGAAACAGAAGGGACATTTCCCATAGGTTATTAGGCAAGAATTGAGAGAGACAAGGAGAGGAGAAGGAGGATTAATTAGTATTCAGTACTTTAGAGAAAGGATTTTCTGAGGTGGAATTATCCGAACTGTGAGCAGTGAGAAGCAGAAGAAAAGTAGTGCACAGCATGTGTGTGATGCCAGGACAGGCACGCAGTGGGAAAGTATCCTTCGATTTGACAGTTTCCCACTCCTGGCATCAGACTGCACAGCCAGCCCAAGACAGCTTAATTGTCATTGTTTACACTGGGGCGGGGCAGAGCGGCACTGCACTAGGCTGGGATCGGGAGACCACTGAGACTTGACTGCAAGATTTCCACAAATCAGATTTCTGTAACTTCACAAAATGGTTCATATAGTTGAAAGCTTAATGTTCTTTTTCATTGGCATCAATAAGAGTTTAAGTGGAACAAAATTAAAAGAATCTATGGGATAGAAATTACTATAAAACTACATGTTCTCTAACATCTTCAGAGTTTATGCATTACCACAATCTGGCATTGAGAACACAGCGTGTGTCTTTCTAATATTCAGTATGACACATGGCAGAAATTTTACAAAGCAATGCCATACTTGTTTGTGACTTTATATTTTAAACATACTTTAAAATGTTTTTGACATTTCCCCATATGTAAGGTTTATATTGTGAATCAAATAATCAGAGAAGAATGTATTGAAGATTCATGTTACATATACAAGAAATAATGGTTACAATTCTTGGATAAATGATCCCTAACATGTTTAAGACTAAAATAATTTAGAAAAAGAATGGATTGAACCAGAGAAGAATCACTTAGGAAACATATATCACCTAGGGTTTTTGTTTGCAAACTCCACAAAACCGATTGCAGCTTGTCTAAAGAAAAAGGGAATTGGGGCAGCTCACAGAAAGAACACAGAGCTCAGGAACCAGGCTTATGGACTTCCCAGGTGGCGCAGTGGTTAAGAATATACCTGTCAAGGCAGGCAACATGGGTTTGATCCCTGGTCCAGGAAGATCCCACATGCCATGGAACAGCTAAGCCTGTGTGCCACAACTACTAGCCCACATGCTGCAACTACTGAAGCCCACATGCCTAGAGCCCGTGCTCCACAACAAGAGAAGCCACCACACTAAGAAGTCCACACACCACAATAAAGAGTAGTCCCCGCTCGCAGCAATTAGGGAAAGCCTGCACACAGCAATGAAGACCCAAGGCAGCCAAAAAAAAAAAAAAAAAAGAACCACGCTTGTGAAGAACAAGGGATTGGATGCTTTGGGTGGCCAACATTACATCCCCTGGGCTAATCTATGATTTGTGTCACAGTTATGTGTGATGACAGTGTCCTGCCTAAAGCTAGTACTCCACAAGTGGCTTCACTTTTTCTGCCCCAGGGCTTTCTCTGAAGCCTTGGGAGCCTGCTCTGCCTGCAGGTGTAGCCTAAGTGGGCAGGGAAATGAATGACCTCCAGGCAGCCCTCAGCCAATAGGAATTAATTACAGGGGAGGAATGTCCAAGCCTTCAGACACACCAGTGTCTAAGGTATTCTCCATTCTTCTCTAGCACGCACTCCCATGCCTAATTCAGATACCTCGATTAATCTTGCTTCTTCATCCCTGCTATAGGCATTTATTCAAATTCTCATTTCAACCCTGCTTTTGGAGAAACCCAAATTGAGATAACATGACTAATAAGAAAAAAATATCAAATTGTACACTTTCAATATATACAGTTTATTGCATGTCAATTATATCTGAATAAAAGTTCTTAAGAAAAAAGATAACATGAAATAGGAAAGTGCTGGTAATGTCTCTGGAAGTAACATACAGTCCTCAGAGAATTATCACAGATTTAATTATTGTCAGCCTTGAGCCACCATCATAATTGTCCAAGGAATAAGTGTCCTTTTGCTTTAGCTTGCTCTCTGGGTCTACTGATTAAGTGGCAGAGGCCTGTGTTAGTTTCTTATTGCTGCTGTAACAAATTACCATAAACCTAGTGGCTTAACACAAGACAAATTTATTATTTTATGGAGGTCAGAAGTTTGAAATGAGGCTTAGAGTTAAAATCAAGGTGACAGCAAGGCTGCGTTCCTTCTGTTGACTCTAAGAAAGAATTATTTCCTTGCCTTTTCTAGCTTCTAGAGGCTACCTGCTTTCATTGGCACCTGGACTGCACCTCTGCCTTCAAAGCCTGTCTCTGCAATCTCTGCTTCTGTCATGATATTACCTTTTCTGATTCTGACCCTCTTACCTCTTTCTAATAAGTTCTTATGTGACTACCTTGGCCCATTCAAATAATACAGGATGATTTTCCCCTCACCAGATCCTTAATCATATCTACCAGGTACCATTGCCATGCAAGGTGACATATTTTTGGGTCCTGGGGTTGTCAATAGGAACATCTTTGGGGGCAGGGATTATTTTGTCTATAGGAGTACAGTACTCTGACTGACAGTGACAACAGATTTTATCCAATATGGGGAAAATATCTTTCCAAGAATAAATGCGGGGTGCTGGCAAAAGGATGGTGGAAATCACAAGCAGTAAATGTAATTACAAGAAATATTCCTACTTGTATGTGCTTTCTTTTTTCCCCAACCATTCTTTTAAAAATACTAATTAACAGTCTACCGTGTCTCAGTTCTTCTGCTAGGCCTCAGATGAACCTAAGATTATGCCTTCCCTCTAAATATCTTGCAGCATATGTGTTAAAAAAAATAGGCAAGGATCAAGTTTCAAAAATGCGTCTTCTTTGTCTAATAGTAAATTGGAGTTTGTATTGGACAATTTAAATAGGAATCTCACAGTCCAGATACAATTTTCTTGAAATAAACTCACACTTCTCAAATTTAACAAATCCTAAACACAACTCAACACATGACCCCTGCAAACAACACTCAGACGGTAAAGCACACACATGCACGTGCTTTGACACTCGAGTATTTGAAAGCAGTGAGGTTTGGACATGGTCTGAGAATTATTGAAAAGTATTCTCTAGAAGAAAAATCTATCATGACTGTGGAACTGCCTACTTTTCTAACATTCTATACTGTTTCTTCCACAACTTCACAAACCCTTACACTGGAGTATATCTATCATAGTTGTTATGGACTGAATGTTTGTGTCCCTCCTCCAAATTCATATGTTGAAATTCTAATCCCCAATATGAATAGTATTAGGAGGTGGGACTTTGGGGAGAGCCCAAAGGTTGATCTTCAGGGTAGAGCCCTCATGAATGGAGTTAATACCCTTATAAAAGGGACCTTAGATGGTTCTCTTGGTCTCTTTTCACCACCTGTGGATAACAAACATATTGCAACTCAAAACAGGCTCCACTACATAACTTGATCAAGCTGGCACCCAGTCCCAGAACTGGGAGAAATACATGTCTATTATTTATAAGTCATCTGGCCCATGATACTTCGTTATAGTAGTCTGAACTTGCTAAGAGAGTAGTCAACCAAACCTGCAACAAAATTCTATTCTATTTAACACACTATCACAATTTGCACCCCCTTTCCCAGTCCACCTCATGTGCGTTCAGCTTTTCAGCTGAAAGGCCATTTTCAGTCCCTACCTCCTTTCACATTTGCTTGGTAAAAATATTTTAATTTTTTAATGCACAACTCATAAGTGGCCTCCTATTTGACTTATTACTTGTCTCCGCAAAGGAAATCTGTTTCATCTCCATGCAACCCATGTGACATAATTAGTTACATGTATATGTTCATCATGTATTGTAATCCTTATTTAAACATATGCAACTTTTACTGGAGGGTTCTCTGAGATTGAGATTTAACACATTGGCAAAACATATAGTTGAAATAATGATTTTAATAAATTGCAATGAAATGAATTGAAATGAATTGAAGTAAACGATAAAATATGTTCAGATTATAGAACATTTAGGAATTAGGCTTTTTTTGAATGGCAAAGAGAGAGTTATAATTCCAGAAACATTAGCCTGCAAGTGGTGTAAATAGAGAAAAAAAGAAAAGTGGAATTTAAAGTAAGATTCTAACATAACTTAGATGAAGAGAAGTAAGAGACAGAATTAGCACCATGGCTCTGAGAATGAGCTAACTTGGAAACCATCTTTCCATTTAAACTTTTACAAGCTGTAATTATTCTTGAAAATATTTGCTTAGGTCAACTTATTCAAGAAAAGTTGTATCCCAACATATGGGGGTAAAGAAAAATGTTCTCCAGATGTTACTCTGCACAGCAGCAACAAAAGAATCTATCTGCTGTTACTATGCTTAATTTTTCTTCATAGGACTCCAATTACATCTTCAAGTTGTTTAATTTAGTCTAATCTTATGAATTTACTTTCAAGTTCTTTCTGGGAGTTCTCTAGGCAGTCTCATGCAGTCTTTCGTAGCTAATGAGCGATAACAAAATCATTTGTTGTTATAGGCGACAGGAGTGTTTTTCAACATATTGTTAGTCCGGTAAAGTTACCAGATTTTGATTATTTGATTCCACTTGTTCCTTGAAATTGTTACCATGGAGATAGGAAAAATATTTTGATTGGCTAGGAAAGTATGTAGGAGAAGATAGTTTCTTTCCAATTTTGGTCTTCAGCCTTAACATGATAGAAATAGTTCTTAGCACTTGTATCACATCTCATTGTTAACACTCTTCACTAAAGTAAATGCACTCATTTTTACACCATCTCTGGAAAGTAGGTATTTCCTGTGTTTCAAAAAGTATGTTTGTTTTATTTTCCTTTTCCTTCATATGTGTAGAGTTCAATCAAGTGTTGACTAAAGTAGTGCTAGAGAAGAAAATGTATGCCTTCAGTTTAAACTTAGAAGCAATGTTCTTTCTAAAATAAGGATGAAGCGAGGGAATACGGGGATATATGTGTAAAAACAGATGATTGAACTTGGTGTACCCCCAAATAAATAATAAAATAAGGATGGATTGTATTTTGAAATTTATGTACAGCATGACTGTTACGGCAATGTTTTTTAATGGATGTGTGTTTTCCACAAATGTTGACAATCCTGTTTGCTCATCAAGTTAGCTTAAATCCTACTCAAATTTCTCACACATGAAATATGAACTAATAAATATAAACAATAATATAATTTGTGAAATCATCATTGCACAAAATCTATAATAAAACTTGGTTGATGAAAGAATCATGAATTGATGCTAAACACTGAACTGGAGATTACTGAACAAACTATTTACGTACCTTCAAGTTATCACCTCACAGATTAATCATTCATTACAAAGGGAAATTGTATATTTTTACAATAGAACAATCAAGCAGACACCACTTTAATTAAGTGACAAAATTTAACATCACCAACAATGAAACAAATTGACATCACATGCCTCAGGGTGTGATACCCTGAGAATAACACAACATCACCTATAAGATATTCCTGTAAAATCAAAATTAAGAACCTGAATCTAATTATGAGGAAATAATCAAGCACGACTAATTGAGGGATATTTTGTAAAGCGAATGACCTGGAACTTCAAAAAATACAGCAATGCTATGAAATAAATTAAATAAATAAATAAATCAGGCTAGTAAACTGTTCTAGTTTAAAGAAATTCAAAAGATATGGCATTGATCAGGTCCTGATCTTGATAAAGAAAAGAGTTTAAAAGACATTATTTGGCTAATTAGGGACTTAGAATAAAGTAAGATAACTGCATTGTTTCAATTTCCAATTTATTAAGTGCAGCCAGTCTGATCAGAAATGAGTGTGGAGAATATGACAAATACAAAAAGGCCTTCTCTTGGACTTGCATTTACATCTAGCTACTATCTTTTAGCTTCACTCCATTCCAAATTTCTACAAAGAATTGTATAGATAATTTTACCTGATATCTCCCTTTAACTTTTCAACTCACTGAAGTTTAGTTTCCAATGCTACTACTTCATGAAACTTCTCCTGCCATTCATCATAAACCCAATGGAATTATTTCAATGGTTCTCATTTCTCTCTTCCACATTTAACATCTCCCTCAAACTTCCTTTGTTCTTAATTTTTGGGATACCATCATCTCCTTTTCTTTTTGTGTCTCAGTTGTTTCTTTTTCTGCTAGATTCTCTTTCTCCATCTCACAAAAGTGGGTATTTCCAAGGCATTTTGTCTCCATCCCATATTTCCTCCCACATTACATGTTTTTCATGACCTGTTTTTATTTGGCTCCAACACTCCTACTCTCATTTTTGTAGAAATGACTCTCAATCTACATCTCTAACTCAAACCTGCCTTCAGGTCTCTAAATCCAAAGATCTGCCAGCAGTCTCTACCTGGATATTTCAAGAGTTCCCCCAGCTTAAAAGATTCAACATCGAGCTTATGATTTTATCCCCACACTTACTCATCTTCATTTATTTCTTATTTATGTCAATATCTTCCCTATTCCATATTAAAAATCTTCGGATTCATCCTAGTTATGTTGCATTTACTCATCAATATTCATTAAACAATGAAATCTTACCAGATTTTCCCAACTCACTTTCCATTCACTTTGAATTAATCTCTAGATCCTGCAATTATACCTTTAGAATGATACCAAAAAAACCTGCTGTCTCTTGTTCATCACTATTGACATTGGCTAAATCCAAATAACCCACTACTTTCTTTGGACAAGGGTCATAATTTCCTTGTGTCTAGACCAACCTGCTCCTTTAGAGTCCTCAATCTGCACAAGAGTGGTCTCTCTTCCTTATGTATTTTATTTTTCACTGCCCTCATCAGGATCCTTCATTTATACCCCACAGTCTTCAGAACACATTTTAAATTTCTGTGCATAACATACAACAGGATTCTTCATCTGCCTTGTGAATACTAATCCAGACTCACCTCCACTTGCTCCATCACTCTTTACACTTGAATAGTAACTGTATTTTTTTTGAACAAGGTATGCTTTCTTGTTTCTCAAGCCTTCACATTTATTCTTATTTGTGCCTGGAAGTTCTTTACCTGAGTGTTCATCTGGTAAACTCTGCCTCAAATTTAGGTTCCAATGCTACCTCCTCTGAGAAACTGTCCTGATTAGTTTAGGCACATTTCAATACTACTTCAGACACCATTTCCCTGTTTCCTGTCTGTATTAAAACAGTTTCTCAGTGATTTAATCAGTCATAATAATAGTAGTTACTGACTAGTATGAACTGATTGGTGTCTCCTGCAGACATGCAATGAACTTAAGCTGATAGAGATCATGTATGCAATTATAATATTCATTGATAGTGTGATACACATTCATATGAGCACAAAAGAATTCATTGGATATTGTTTAATCTCTGTTCTATTCATTTTGTTGGTTAGATATTATCAGCCTTGTTTTAGACATAAAATCAAAAGGACAGAATAAATTTTGCGAAGGCACGAGTTATCTTTAACCGTTTAGAAGCAGAACACAAATCTGTGTAGCTATGAGAATAAAGCATTCTACATTAATGTCTCTCTAAATCTCCGTAGTTTCCCATCTCATCTGTTAGAAGCAATTTATAATGATAGGTTCTATTGGTCTCTGACAGTATACTTAATTTTTAAATTGCATGAATGGTGTTATTACAATAAAGTTTATTTTTATGATGATAGTAATTCATGCCCAATGTAGAAATTTTTCTAAATTATTTTACACAGGAACATCAGCTGAAAGGTAACTCTTTAACATTTTGGTAGACTTCCCCGATTTTCTTTTTCAAGATCCTGTTTTGCAATGGCAAAGCAAATGGGCTTAGTAGTCAAAATTGGATTTTAATCTTGGATTCATGACATTGGATGAGTTATTTAACCACTTCATGGCTTGTGTTTCTCATCTATAAAATGGTGATAATAATATTTATCATAGATTTATTTTTGAAGCTTAAAATTATGCATGTAAGGTGCTCAGAACAGAGTCTAGAATTGCGCATGCAATTAATAGATATTGGCAATTTTGACGTATTTTTTCATTCTGTGGTGTCATAGTATTATTCATTATTTTATACTGTGACTTACTCATTTTATATAACTTATATGTTTTCATGTGCCATGAGAATTGTCCAGAGATGGTAATACTTTTAAAGATATATATTTTATCAAAAATAAAATAAAACTTCTCTTCTTCCTGAGATACTCTCCATTTACAGCCATTAAAATTTAAATTTTACACACAAATATTTTATCTGTATAAAGAAACATAAAATCTATTTTTGAAAGTTGAGACTCTTTGGGATAAAAACTGAAAAGAGTGCAGGTATTTCAGAACATTCAAATGTACAGACAAAGTACATTCATTGTAGCTTAAAAACTTACATGTTTTAGTTAGATAATTGGTGAAAAAATACAGCATATAGTAACTAGAATCAGCGATAATAAACAATTTATTTCATCTTTTTCACCACTGCAAAATCACCTTAGCATTCCGTATTACCGAAAACTGAAATGCAATGGTCTGTGATAGGCTTTCTGGACCACATGTTTTTATAGTTTTATAGTTTGACTGCAGTTGTACAATATAATTAACCACAAACTTATTTGACATTACAATAACTCAATGAAATAAAAGTCTATTTTCAAAATGGTCCAATTATAATTCATACGGATAATTACATGCACTTATTTACCTGTCAGTGGCTGCCTGATTCCTGATCAAGACCTTTGTATGTTTGCCTTAGGAAAGCATAAAGATAAACCTAGCTTTAGTCTTTATAACTAACTCCCCAGATCAATGTAGAACATATGATATTTGGTAATATGTTCTGTGGCCATGATCCTGCTCTTAAATTCTGCTATTTGGTAAATGCTGATGTGAAAAAAAACATCAGAGCATGAACTATAAGAGTGTCTTTCATATGTCACCTAAAATGACTTGTTTTCTGTTTTTTGATTTTTTTTTACTCAATCTGAACACTCTCTCTCTTTCCCCTCCCACCCCCACACATACACCTGCTCAAAAATGTGTGTGCACAGTGTGTGTTTCAAATAGGGTGTAGCATATTCAGTGATATGAAGATGAGTTTACAGTCTCTGCCATCAAAAATGCTTAGAATCTAGTATGATGTGTATAAACAACAGCAATAACAAATACTACATATGGTGTTCTATATATTTTGTTAGATCTTTATGTATATTATCTAACATAATTTTAAAAATTAAACTTCTGGACTTCCTAGGTGGTGCAGTGGTAAAGAGTCCACCTGCCAATGCAGGGGACATGGGTTCGAGCCCTGACCTGGGAAGATTCCACACACCACAGAGCAATTAAGCCCGTGCGCCACAACTATTGAGCCTGTGCTCTAGAGCCCATGAGCCACAACTACTGAGCCCATGTGCCACAACTATTGAAGCTCACACACCTAGGGTCTGTGCTCCACAGCAAGAGAAGCCACTGCAATAAGGAGCCTGCGCACCACAATGAAGAGTAGCCCCTGCTCTCAGCAAGTAGAGAAAGCCCGTGTGCAGCAATGAAGACCCAATGCAGCCAATAAATAAATTAAATAAATAAATAAATTTATAAAAAAAAACTTAAAAAAATAAACTTCTTATGAGTTGATATTATTATCCTTATTTAATCAAATAAGGAATGAAATAAGGAAACAAAATAACAAAATAAATTTGCATCATTGCACACCTTAGAAACCAGTTACAACTGACACCAAATGCTATCAAGTTAGCTCTACTGTGCCCTTTTGGAAGATTGAAAGGAGACCTATAACAGAGGTATTATTTGGTTGCCAGGGGACTCTGAGAAAGGAGCACCCAACTATAGTGGAGGAAATCAGGATGTTTTCATGTATGTAATGACATTTGAGGTGATACTTAATAAAAGAGTTGTAGCTAGCTAGGAGTCAAAAATGAGAAATGGTATTCCAGGAAGATTCTTGCTTATTCATTCAATCTGGAGAATTGTTATATATGTACTTTAGTTTCCTAAGAAAAGATTTAGTGAAAGGCATAAAGAATCTTCTGGTAATCTAAACCATGTTTACATTTCCTTATATGGGATTTCAAATATTTTAGCTAGTGTGATACATGAAAACAGAGTGTTTTTCTAAACAAGGTCAAGTGTATGACCAAGATAATAATTTAGACAAATCAAGCAAAATCAAATCCAGATTTACCTACTCTCTGCTTTCACTGGCCTACAGAATTATGCATCTATTTAGCTTCAGTTTTCTTATATAGGCATGACTTGCCTTAAATGAATGGAACTCTGTTGGAAATTAGGGATTCAATTTTCTATATTTGGTTCTCCCAACAGAGAAATGAAACTATGTATAAAATATGTTGCACCTGATATTTAGAGAGGAAATTTGTTTAACATAAACATTTTTCTGAACCAATTTTGTATGTTAAATTAGTGAACACACATGTTTTATTGCCAAGTTGGTGTAATAAATTTCTCAGATGCCAATACCATCTGGCCATCCATGCCCAGTTGCAAATTTCATGTGTCACTTTGTACCTGCCATAGTTCCATACTCACGCTGCTCAGCATCTGTCCTGAGTTAAACGCTTCCTTTACAAATCACAATTAATGGGAACATCCTGAGTTGTGAGTAAAGAATTTGTGAAAAAAAGTTGTCACACATCCCAAAATATAGCTTGAGATGTCATTGAACAGATGTTGAACTAAAATAAGTGTGATAATATAAAGACACAAAAATACTGTATCTTGCTGATTTGACTAGGTTGATTTCATTTCTATTCCCTCTTTCTATAATAACTGTTTAAGAACTTTTTTCATAATGCATTTTAGATAATAACAGTGGTATAAAAAATGTAAGTAACCATAGAAAAGTGCACTTAAAACACAAGTCCATTTGTTTTCTAAATTACATAAGAAAAAGAATTAAGCATTGCAGCTTATACAGTCCTTGCTTCTTGCTTTGGAAGCATATAGAGATATTTTTGTGGGCTCTTTAGAAAACTGAAATATTTTCACCGGACTCTAAAGGTGGTATTTTCATTTTTAACTTGTTAGTTCGGTGGCTATTCAGCATTCAGAACCATTCAATCAGTACACACTGTGTACAAATTATTTTCAAGGATAGTTCAAAAAGGTATAAAACATACATATGTCTTCAGGAGCTTACAAAATATAGGTATATGTACTGGGAGGTTGAGTCATTAAGTACAAAATATGGTTTCTGAAATAAGACTCTAGAAGCAGAACTACAAAGTTAGAATCATGTTAAGTGTACATCATGGTAAATTAAACTGTTAGTCACGTGTTAAAAAAAAGAAAAAAAATCAAATGGCTGCCTGGGGCTAAAACCATCTAAACAATTATAATTTCAGGAAGAATAGTTAAGACGTTAGCTCCACTTGTCCTCTTCTGAATTCTCCTTCAAAAAGATAAGACCAAAACAAACAAACAAAAAAACCCAAAAGATAAGACCACTTAGTGAAGTTAGTGTGTGTCAAGTTTCTCCATGGAAATCTATCACATCATTCCAGATATGCTGCACCTGTAAAGGCAAGTGTATGCTGTTCTTGCAGGAAAATATGAATTTAATCACAAGGCAACATCACGCAAAACCAAACTGAAGAACATTTTACAAAATAACTGACCAGTGCACTCCAGAAATGTCAAGGTTATATAAGAAAAAGGATTAAAGGAGACTATAGAGACATGACTAAATGCAATGTATGATCTTGAATTGGAGCCTAAATTAAAAAGGGACATTAGTTGGAAACTGGTGCAATTTTAATGCAGTATATAGATTATTTATGATATTTTATCAGTGCTATTTTGCTAGCATTGATTACTCTACTGTGGTTCAGTAAGATGTTAATCCTTGGGAAAGCTGGGTAAAGGTTTATGTGACTTATTTGTACTATTTTTGTAAATTTTTATAAGCATAAAATTACTTCAAAATAAAAAGTTAGATAAAAGGGAAAAATTAAAACCATGCTTGAAATATTTTATTTAAATTTAAAGGCCAAACAACAACAAAAAAAACCTGTAAACAAATATTGAGTGCGAGTCAATGATTTGCATGCTAAAATACATAGGAAAATTGTACTGATGTCTGCAATTTATCTTGCTATGTATCCAAAAAGTGATTGCTTAATGGATGAAGAGTGGACACTTGGGTAGATGTTAATAAATTCGGTATAATAAAATATTAATGGTAGAATCTACTTGATTGGTATGAAGACGTTCACTGTAAAATGTTATAAACTTTGCTATATATTTTACAAATTGTCATAATAAAAAGTTGGGGAAAAGTAAATGATTATAATATTGAAAAATACAGTACAAAAATTGGTAGATTAATTCATGCAAAGGAAATAATTTACTTCATTTTCCTTGCAGTTCTCAAAGATGTTTATACTTTGTTTTATTTTCTTTTGGCACTTGGGGACACAGTGTAATATAGTTCACCCACAAATAACTATGTATCTTCATAGAAGGAACAAATCTTTCATTTTTTATCCATTAAAATAGAATTTTTAACAAGTATGAAAGTTGTAAAATAGTTTCAATTTTTTTTTCTGGGAAAAAATAAAGTTTTATATTATTAAAATGTTCATCATTTTCTGATTACAGAAGTGATGTATAATCATTTTTGAAAAACTGAAGGATATAGAAAGGATACAGAGAAAGAGTAAACATTACACTTAATGTCACTGTCTTAAGAAAATTACTATATTTCAAACTGTGTGAATTAATTTTATCTTTTCACATGGCATCATAAGTGTTCCTTAGGTCACAAAGCTATTCTTAAAAACATAAAACGGCTACACAGTAGCCCATCATATGGCTGTGTCGTATTTTATTTACTGTCTCTCTGTTGGTAGAATTTAGGTTTCCTAACCCCTCAAATTCTATTTAAAAAAATCCTGAATAAAAGATTTATGTATGTGTAGATAGATAAATACCTTTCTGGCTATTATATATATATCTTTTTGTTGAACTTTAAGTTGTATTTACAAGAGTTTGGGTTATATTTTATGATCTCTCTTCATACTTTCTCCGGAGCTAAGTATTACTTAAACATATATATTTAAAAAAATATAAAGCTAGTATCTTGTCTTAACTTTCATTGTTTGATTATTAACTAATTAGAATGTTCCTTGAAATGGTTATTTATACTCATATTTTATGTGTTCTTTAAATTTTATATGTGTTAATTCAATCTGACAGTTCTGATTTTCAGTCTGACACTATCAAATACAATATTTCTGTTTTAAGAAATATACACATTTATCTCCTCTCTCTTAATTCAAAATACCAAATGTGTACCACTTTCACTTAATACATAGTTTTTAAAATGTTATAGAATATGTGTTTGTGTGTGTGCACGCAAGCACATTTGTGTCTGTATCTTTCTATAGATTTAGTACAATTACGTGCCGCTCTCCTACACATACCTTTTATTTGAACATACAATTTTAAAATTGTTAATAATTTTTTAAGGATTTCTCTCAAAAGACCCTAAGCAGCTCCCCAGCTGACATTTTTTGGAAACAGAATTTGTCACTATTTCTCAGGGCTTCCTCAAGGTGGCAAAGCCATGTTTTGTTTTAGTTGTTCTTCATGGACTTTAATTACTTCCTTTTCACGTAGGGATGAATGTTGTACCTAGCACTGAAGGAGTGCCCAATACGTTTTACATATTAGTTATCTTTCTAGGATCATACAATTAAATATTTAAATTATGTCTGCTAGCATTTCAAGCACTACTTATTGCATCATCTCTAAAAAACCCCTCTCATAAGCGAGTCCATTTATTTAAATTTTTGACTCTTTTTGGTACAAAATTTAGTATGAAATGATTCAGTTATGATTATACAAGTCACTAAAAGACTACATGCATAAAATAATCTGAGAAAAATTACAATATATTTTGTAAACAAATTCTTTAAAAGGAATTTTTCAAGCCTGACCTTAGAATGATGATTTTAATTTTATGAGTTATATTCCTTTTAATAATTCCAGTTAACATTAACAATCTAAATTCTGTAGTAATGTTTGCATAATTCATCTGGGCTTCCCTCTTTGTCTAACCATTTCCAAGATTTGGTAATAATACTACAAGCTTACATTAATTTAGGTTTACAACATAACTGACCCTATTCTAAAAGTGTTAAATTATTTTTTGCTTTATTTTTTCAGGATATCAGGTGGGGGCTATTATTATCCCCACATTACTTGAATCAGAATTTAAAGAACTTATCCAAGTTTCTATAGCCATTATACAAAACAACCAGCCTTTTACATCGTCAATATGACTCATGAACTCTTTTTTAAAAATTTTATTTATTTATTTATTATTTTTTGGGGGTACACCAAGTTCAATCATCTGTTTTTATACACATATCCCTGTATTCTCTCCCTCCCTTGACTCCCCCCCACCCTCCCTCCAGTCCCCCCCATCGTCCCCATCCCAGTCCTCTAAGGCTTCTTCCATCCTCGAGTTGAACTCCCTTTGTTATGCAACAACTTCCCACCGGCTATCTATTTTACACTTGGTAGTATATATATGTCTGTGCTACTCTCTCACTTCATCTCAGCTTCCCCTTCACCCCCCACCCCCTCCCAAACCTCGAGTTCTCCAGTCCATTCTCTGTATCTGTGTCCTTATTCTTGTCACTGAGTTCATCAGTACCATTTTTAGATTCCGTATATGTGAGTTAGCATACAATATTTGTCTTTCTCTTTCTGACTTCCTTCACTCTGTATGACAGACTGTAGCTCTATCCACCTCATTACATATAGCTCCATCTCATCCCTTTTTATAGCTGAGTAATATTCCATTGTATATATATGCCATATCTTCTTTATCCATTCATTTGTTGATGGGCATTTAGGTTGCTTGCATGTCCTGGCTATTGTAAATAGTGCTGCAATAAACATTATGGTACATGTTTCTTTTGGGATTATGATTTTCTTTGGGTATATGCCCAGGAGTGGGATTACTGGACCATATGGTAGTTCTATTTGTAGCTTTTTAAGGAATCTCCAAATTGTTTTCCATAGTGGCTGTACCAACTTCCATTCCCACCAACAGTGCAGGAGAGTTCCCTTTTCTCCACACCCTCTCCAACATTTGTTGTTTCCAGATTTTGACTCATGAACTCTTAACTGCTAGTTCTTTAAACTCTACCTTCTCCGTTCTTTCCTAAAACTTTCCCTTATATGAGTTTCTCAAACATTATCATCTCTTAGCAGAATAGTATGTTTTCAGATAATCATGCCAGGAAGGGTAAATGGGCAGTGCATCTTATGAACCCCTTTGAATTTGATAATATTGTTCTATGGCTTCTCCATCTGAATAGATACTTTATTATTATTACAATAATACTGGGGTTGAATCCTACTATTAGTATAATAACAGGCAATTGACCTGTTTGAAATCAGTGTTTCATCTACAAATGATAGAACTAATATCCATCCAACTCATAGGATTGTTTTGAAGCTTTAATTATATATCCTCATAAAGAAGACACATAATCAACTGTAGATTACAATAATTATTTTTCTGATGTATTATTATCATCTTTATCCATAAAAGTAACACAGCTGTTGTTGTTATTATCATTTTTATTAATATTTTGGTAGAGAATTCTTCAGTTATCCCTCAAAACTCTCAAAGGTTTCTCCATATGCTTCACGTAATTTAAATAAGAGAAATCTGAATCATCTTCATTTTGGTTTTTTCGAAGATAACTTTCTTCTTGCCTTCTGTTCTCTAGATATTAAGTGCAGTATTTATTTTTCACTATGGCATCATTTAAGTATGGCTTCTTTGCATGTTTTGTATTGAATCTCTTTATAGTACATATTGAGAATTATTACTTATTTTTAGTTAAAGAAATTTTTCTTCTGTTATAAATATTGTGATTCCTTGCAACATAGGTTGTTTTACATATTTTATTTGAATTTATCTTGTATCCTTATAATTTAAATAATATTATTTCAATTTTACAGATAAGAAAATATTGTTCAATCAAATTTTAAAACTTGTCCAAAACTATTAAATGAAAAAGTTGGAATTTCAGCTCAGGTTGGGCTAGGTTGGTCTGATTTCATGAGCTTTAATCATACCTCTGTAGTATATTTTTTATAAAAGGAGGCTACTTGATCAATTTGATATGAGCTATGATTTCCTTCCCAGAAAACAAGTCAGCAACTTCTAAAATCAGTTCAGTAGAGTGTAATCCCAATGAAAGTACAGACTGGATTCGTTTTTGTTTTTAACATCCCTGATGCCCGGAACATTGTCTGATGCATACTTAGTGCTCATTAAATACAATTAAAATTAATTTTACAAGAAAAAATGAAATGTGCTTCTTCTGACTGTATCAAATGGTTTCCAGCAGTTTGATGTTCATTTTGAATATCTACGAAAACAGCATTTACTATTGCAGTAGAGATATTTTCAAGTGGCTTGTTTTGATTTTTAGTCTTTCTTTAGCAATTATTTTAATTGCTACCACTTATATAATGCTTATTACATGCCAGGCAGTGCTCTAAGTGTTTTGTTTCTATTAACCAATTTTATCATCGAGCAAAACATAGTAGATGAAGACCTTGTTTTTATCAAGTGTGCCTGGTGCGGAAATGCTCTTGTCCTGTTTCAATGTCCACTTTGCTTCTGATAACATTTGCTACTATGTAGATTTTGTTGTCAGAAGATAAGTAGTAGGCTATACTTATTGTTGAGTTTTGTGGGTACTGATTTGAATTTTCTTCTCCCCTTAAAAATTGATTCACTTGTGAAAAATAGAGAATTTATTTCTTAAAATTTTTTAGTTTGAATTAATTTTAGACATAGACAGGTTGCAAACATAGTACAGCAGTTTCTTGTCTACATTTCTTCCCAAGTTCCCCTAAGACCAGCAGCTTACATAATCTTAGTAAAATGATCCAGATCACAAAAATAACATTGGTTCGATACAATTAACTACAGACCTTATGAAACAACATCAGTGTTTCCACTAACAATTGTTTTTCTGTTTAATGATCTTATGCAGAATTCCATCTTGTATTTAGTTGATAGACCTTCTTTGTATCCTTCTATATGTAACAATGAATCAGTCTTTGCTTGTCTTCAGTGGTCTTAATATTCCTGAAAAGTAGTCAGACATTTTGTTGAATGTCCCTGATTTGTGTTTTTCTGATATTTTCATGTGATTTGAATAAAGCTATTTATTTTTTGTCAAGGATACCACAGAAATTATATAGCATTCTTCTCAGTGGCTTATATCAAGGGGCTCATACTGTCATTAATTTAATTTTTTTTTTTATAGTTGTGGCACACAGGCTTAGTTGCTCCGTGGCATGTGGGATCATCCTGAAGCAGGGATCGAACCCGTGTCCCTTGCATTGGCAGGCGGATTCTTAACCACTGCGTCACCTAGGAAGCCCCGATGTCATTAATTTTATTACTTGTGATGTAAACTTTAACACTTGGTTAGAGTGGCATCTGGTAATTGAGAATGTATGTCTTAAAGAATACGGGGTGAGGAGATAGTCTTCAAAAAAGAGTACTGGAAAAGTTCTCCTTCACTGCCCCCTTGTTCTGTCTTGTCTCACTTTCATAGTAAGGATGACTCAAGGAGCAACATGTAAAACTACTCCAATCATCTCCACCATACAGCAATCCCTCCCCATCCCCTGCACACTTTATGCAGTATTTATTCTGAAATGAAAGTCATATTTTCAGAGTATGAAGACAGAGTGGTTCTGTTTTGGCATGGAGGCATAGAAGGAACAAATATACGTTAACAGTACCCAAATAATGCCGCTCATGAGAATCACTTGAGTAATGTTTGAATTCAGGTCCCTGAGCACATTGTGTGGATATCCAGATTTATTTCATCTCGGTCCAGATCTGATAGTCACTCCTCTATATGGAACACTGACAGCTTAAAAGCAAATACCAGCCCTGCGTAGTGAATGGAAGAATAATAATGAGAGGCTTCTGTTTTCCTGGCTGGTACAAATCCTTTACTTCAAAAATAGTGTCAGAAGGTTGCATGTGGCTGAGGGAGTAAGAAGACCTTTCTCTGTGAACTCTATTTATTTCCTTGATATTGGCACTAATCTTTTTTTCCATTGTTCTTAATAGAGAACTTAATTGGTAACCTTCATAGGGTTTGAATTTTATTTTATTGACCAAAAGGGCAGGTTAAGTGATGAAGTGATGCAGTTAGTCAAGATACAAATCCTCAGGGGGAAAAATAGAGCTTGATAAAAACCCATATAACTCATTTGTTATTTTTAAAGATGGCAAAAATAAATCCCTTGGTGAATGACAAGCTTTTATATTCTGATTTTGAGTTGACTAAGTACAGTAATTAATGATCTGAAATCTCACTATAGCAATACAGAATCCTCTCAGCTAAAACAAAGTATGGCTTCTCAAATCTGGGTTAGGAATTCTATTTGTCTAGATCATTTTGGGGACTAACTGCTTAAAGAGAATCAGAAAACATTGGTGGGGCAGAGGGGGAAGATAGTTAATACTAAAGGAAAGATGAATTGTGAGGCATAAGGTTTCAAATTGAGAGTCAAAGTTCAGTAACATTTCTGAGAATTAGGATATTCTTAAATATTAAATATTATTACTTATTATTAAATATTATTAATAAATATGAATTATTATTTAGTATTATTCAAATATGTGATATGATTTTAGAGTAAATAACTTCATTTATTCTTTCTCTTTTTCACACACACACACACACACAGATGTTTCCATTAAATGTTTCAAAATAAGAAGTTTTTCCTTAATTCTCAGTAACTTGCGAATTGAAATAAACAATGAAAGCAAAGTAATAATTACAATTTATTATTTTTATTTGTAAAATAGAATTTCAAAGTATTCAGTGTTGTACATTTCAATAATACATGTCACAAACACTTTTATCAAGTGGATTACCAATGGATGTAAATATCAATACACAAAAGCAATTACAAGAGTACTATTGTTTTCTATATTTTATGCAGAATGGTACTATATACAATGCAGATTTTCCTTGTGTATCCATCAATTATTCTTGAATATCTGTTATTATATTTCCAGATTTCTTCCTTTCTTTTGAACTAAGTAACCTCATTCTTTTATGTCTTTTTTAACCATATCCTCAATATAGAATGAAACTGAGGTTTAAAATATTACAGAATGATTTTTTAATGAAAGTTGTTATACCTTAATATATTACAGTATGTCAAGCTCATCTGTCCCCTTCCTTTTCTATATCACACTCCCACCATTCTAAGTGTAGTGAAATATCTTCCATGATACAAGAATTATCTTGCCAGCTCAAATGTGTTTAAGAATCACTGGACTCCTAAATAGCTTCATTTTTATTGTCCAGTCACTGATAAATTTTTGTGACATTTATTCCAGTTTGTCTCTGAAATATTACTAGAGTTTGGTGATTAGCCCAATTAAACCCTTCTATTTCTGTAATGAGCAATCCTGGAAGACTTAGTGGAGCGTATGCATCTTCTACAGCCTGTATCTTGGCACTCCCTGTATATTTTGAATTCTGGCTTTAGGCCCCTCTTAGTGGAAAATCAGTAAAGTATAGAGAGAATATCTTGATTATAACAAACTTTATATCTCAATACAATCACTTATTGATGTGTGATTTGGTGCCAAGGACTTACTTCTCTGACCATTTGTGTTTTGCCATTAAAAGATTTATGATAATTATTAAGGTAACAAATGTAAAACACATAGCAGGATACCTACGCCATAGTAAGTGCTCTGTGTTAATTTATTTACCAGATCATTTCAACTGCTAGTTAGAGAACTAAAAATTAAATACTATGGACATGCTGGGCACAATACATTGAAACACAGATGAGAGCAACAAATAAAATATTCAGCCATGGTGGCAAGCAAGGAAGTAATGTCCACAAAGGTTCAAAACTGTGTGCAAGCCTTCAAAGATATGCTGAGGAGCTCTGGAAATGTGGCAGCAATCTGTGCAAACCCAAAGAAGTGGAGAGCTTTGCTAAAATTACATATAGAAAAAATCCTAAGAGCACAATTAATAAACTCCAAAATATAAAACAACATTTTTGCATAATAGACTCTTTAGAAGTATAAGAAAATGTGAAGTATAATCTGTAAATTAGATCAAATTACTTCAAATAGCTAAACTCAACAGTATTATAGAACTCTTTCAACATAACAGGCACCATTAAACAAGAAACCTGGAAACTGATCCAATATCAGCAAAATCCTTATATAATCTACACTGGATTTATCACCTTTCATTCTCCTTCAAGAAGTTTAGGTTTTGTTTGTTTGCTTTTATTTTCCCTTTAATCTTATATGCCTTATATTTGTCTAACTTTGATTACTTTTGCTTAAGTTGTTCACTTTGCCCTGCCTCCTCATTTCTGTTGGAAGAAATCCTTTTATCCTTTAAATTTCAACTCAAATACCTCTTCCCACAACTTGAAATCTTCTCATAACATTCTGGACAGAATAATTTGCTTAGTCCACTGTATTCTTCCTGAACTTCTGTATCTCACTTTGCTATGACAGGTTCCCACTCATGTAGGGTGTCTCCTAATAGTGAGCTTCTTGAGAACAGTGGATAGCTTATTCTTTACCCTCCCCAGTACCCCAATATAGGGTACTGAATAAGGCCTGAGTATAGAAGACACAATATAACATGCCCCAGATGGTGTAATGACAACTCTGTTTTCAGGAATTGTTTTCTACTTTGTAATGAATGCCGTAGTGAAACAAAGGGTCTCACTTAGATTTTACTTAGGGGCACACTATATTATCTTCATCCAAAATGTATCTCCTCTCCTCTTTCCCCTTTTCATTCTATCTCTTTTCTTTCTTCTTTATCTTCCTCCATATTTCCAATTTTTTTCTAACAATCATATGAAAATTGTGATAGGCTTTTATGTAACCACATGGTGGCAGAAAGAACAATAATTTACAAACCAAGATAAAGTGGTTCTTAATGCATTTGTAAGAACAAGAATGAATATTCAAACTATGAATCTCTGATGTTTTTCTGTTTCTGTAGACATCAACAAATGCACTAAATGAGAGAAAAGCAAAGAATAAGAAGGGAGGGCCAAATAAAAAAGAGCACCTAAATGTATAAATGTGACTGTGTGTGCATTTGTGTGTGTGTGTGATAGCAACATAGAAGTGGGAAAGTACAAAACAAGCACCACTGGTGATTTAAAGAAATACAGAGGTGATTACTTCACATTGAAATTAATGCCAAGTTAAAATATACGCGTAACATGGTTTTGCTTTAGTTTCTCAATGTGTGAGAATATAACAATGCTTAACATTTATAGATCCACAGATTTATATCAACAGTTTATATATGGGGATCAACTAAGTTAATGTTCTCTCAGTAATGAGCGTTATCAAATACAGTATCCTGAGTCAAAAAATACATTTAATTTATGTAGATGATTTTTTTGAAAGTTCATTCAGGCAGCAACTTCCCTACATTTAGTTCACTTTATTTAGTGAGACAATGTCATAAAAATAGATAATGGTTTGGACCTATTAGCTTATAATTTTAGAGAGAAAGAACCAGCGAATTACATACACTTCAAATGATATAAACACAAAAAGTGTTGCGTGTGCAAGAATGAAATCTATGCTGTCTTCAGTTTTCAAAGTTTTCAAAGGAAAATCTTGTAATTAAACTTCCTGAAGCATTTTTTTCCCCACAGTTAACCACTTGCTTTGGCTCTAGGTATTCTGTAAACCTAGGTGTATATCTATGAATTTTGAAACTGTTTTTATACAAGGAAATGAACTTATAATTTTTCTGGAATGATAAACAATACATTAAATTGTGAATAATCATATTAATATAGTAAGATATGGTTTTTAATTATTGAAAGATTACTTCATCATATTGAAGAATCAGGATATACTTTCTTCTCACTGTATATGTGACAATGCTGAAAATTAGGTAGAATAACATTCAACCTGGAATTGAGGGTAAGAGGTAAAGTCAAGCAAACAAGGATTTATGCTTACTGATAAATAAAACACTCAGCACATATGCTACCTTCAGCTGATTACTCAACACTCATTATATTAAAATCTCATATAAATTCAAATAAATACATTAAATTCTACTGGAATGAACAATGCATTTATAGGACAAAGAGAAAACTACAGTCAATGCATGAAATAAAATGGTCATTTTTACTGCATAATATCATATAAGTATGTAAAATATGAAATTAATCACATAAAGCCTGAATTAGATTACATTTTGTTTTTTGTGCCTTATTTAATTTTTCCTTCATTTTAATTATATATTGTTACATGTATTTTACAATTAAAATATCCCACATAAACCTGAGGATATTGTACAAAAGTTATTCTTAGCATTTTCTGGTGCAGTGTATTCATTGAATAACATTTACATGGATGAGAACACAAAAAATTATAGCCCAATCCTGGCAGAACAGAGATGCAACTTCAAGTCTCCTAAATTGTAGGCCTCAATCATTTTCTATATAAATTATTACTATTTTTTACCTAACTTTAAATCATGGATTGTGGTGTTAGAAATTCTGGTAAATTACATCATAGGTCCCAAATATAGAAATTATATTAGGACAAAAATATATTTAGTTATGTTTGGGTTTTGCTGCTAGGTTAATATTTTGTTAACTCTTTAGTCTGGAGTCACTATTTTTGATTGACAAACAACCAGACATTTTTATGTACGTGCAATTGCTAATTAAAGAAATATCTTTCACACCTATAGGGTTAAGAGATGTGTTGGTTTTCTTTCCCCATATACTCCCTGAAGAAATGAGTGAGCATCATTTATAGTTTTCTCACAGGATTGCAAACACTCTTTGAAGACCTTATCTGAAGACTCTATTATACCTTAGAATAAGGGATGAAAAAAGGAGTTTGATGGCAAGGATTAATAATATCGGACTACATGAGCACTGCATAAGCTGATATTTATTCTTATTTCTACTGTAAATAAAATCCTTTTCTAAACCTTTGTCTCTAATATTTCTTTCACATCTCCAACTATCTTATGGTGGTGTTATTACTGACTTCATTTTACAAATTATTAAGCTATGTCATCAAGACATAAGAGAACCCAGTTCATCGAGATGTCTGTTTTGTCAAAATATTTGTTAAAATAAGTGTAGCACATATGTGACACTCTCAGTCATGTGATGTACTATAATAAGTAGCACCTTATTTCTGGCCAAATGTATTCATAAAAAAAGTAGGTTATTCTTCAGTCTTTATTTTTTCTTTAAACAGCATTATTTATTTACATTTTTCTCATCTAATGTGTCAAGTTCTGAAACAATATACTTTAAAAATTCATAGAAACTGGTAAGGATTCAAAAGTAATGGAGGCAGCAAAAAGGCTTATAGTGTGCCTACTGCATACAGGCAAAGTGCCAGTTACTTTATTTGTCTGATTATACTCTCATCAATCCATGTTCTATGGGTAAAATTAACCTAATTATTAGGTAACGAATCTGAAATCCAAAGGTGTTAAGTAATTTATATCCAAAATCAAACTTATCTAATAAGTGAACCACTTTGCAATTGTGCCAGACAATGTAACTACGCTTTTTACTATTGTCAATATCACTCTGTGATGAAACATTTATATCTTATTTTTCAAGTGAAACTGACATCAAAGTTCATGCTATAAACCACATATGAAGCCAGTATTCATTAAACACACAAAAATGAAGATGCTACGGTCTATTCTAAAGGTTCTCATAAACTTAATAAAAGAGATAGGAAAGATGAAAATGTACCCACATAAACAATTTTACAGGGTCAAAGTAAAAAATTCTATAATAATGATATAGATATAGTGATAGTTATGTCTTCATTTTAACTCAGCTTATTGAATTATAAATATTGGAAAGAAAGATGCACAGTAAATCATCCTGATATAAATATTAATTCTTTCTTGTGTTCTTAATAGATTTACCTAACCTGTGCACTTCTATGCTTTTTAAAACTGCTTTATAAAGTTATAAATATTGTTTTAGCTAGAAGACTAAAATTTGGATCAAAAGTGGCATTCTACCTATAAATCATGTTGACATGAACCTGAAATCTGTGGAATTTTCATACAGCTATTGGGATCCCCGAACCATAGAACATCCTATAATAGGAGCACTAGAGTTATATGGAAGACTGAAAACAAGCAAAGCAAAACAATAACAAGTAAACATTAGATCACATGTAAGGAAAAAAGAGCTCCTTTCATGGTTAGAACACCAGGTGACATGAATTATTTTTCTCTAGTTTGAATTTGCTTTGCCTTAGAAAATTAAATAGAATTTTGAGACATCTGGATATGCCAGAAAACCATCAATTAATAGAAAGAAGGAGGAGAAGGAAAATGTAGAAGAAGAAGTTAAAGAGGAAGAGAAGGGTGAGGAAAGGAAATACAAAAATTAGAATCCAAAAAACAAATGCATTAATTCACTTTGGGCATTTTTATATCAATCTGATTAAATATGCAGGTTAGTTCAGGAAGGAGAAAAGAGAATGTATAGAAGCAGTTGCAATGGTACACAGTCAAGTTAATTATTAACATAAGTAAAATGATTACCACCTGTTTCCAAAGATTATCTACAATCCACTTGAGAAATATAATCAATAATAAAATTCCTTAATCTCTGTAGAATATCTTTGTCCTAACAAAATTATGCTATTTAATGACTTTCATATAAAATTATGAATACATTTCCCCATGTATTTGGTATTAATATTTTTATATCGCTGCTACACTCATGCTCAATGTACAAGAGAGAGAGTTATAATAAGTATTTTCCCTTACATGTTCAATGGTAAGCAGGAGTTGCATTATGCGGACATCAGTCCATGTATAAGCAAATCCTAAGCTAATAACTTTCCCATGTTGGTTATAACATTAGTGCATCTACCCTAAGGATGGTATATCACTATACTATTAAAATACATTAGTATACATATTACAATTAACCAATGAAAGTACTTTTTTTGAAAATTCTTCAATTAGTCCATGAAGGAAATAAAATTTAGTGATAAAAATTGGGTTGGATATTGGGTATTTTATGTTTTCTTCTTCCATATTTAATATGTGCCAAATTTTACAACAGATATATTTGTAAGATGCTATTTTATGTTCAAATATGATGTCATTTTACACTGAAATTTGAGTTTCTTATAATTGGTAATACTCCAACAAATGATCAAAATCTGATTAAACTACTGTTGTCTTATAGTATAGTCTAAAATCATCCGCTAATATCAATTTTTCTAGCTAAGACACTAGACATGCACTTTTCTCTCTTTCTTCCACATCTGTTAAATGAGTATGTGGCCAAGACAGAATTCAGATGTAGTTATCTGTCCTCAAAATCAATTTTCTTAATAATATATTGTCATTTACTTTCTATATATTATGCAATAGATATAACTGTTTATCTCTATCCACACTAGCCAATGCCACTTAATCTTGAAAATGGAAAAATAAAAACATTGAGGCTACTGTACAAGTGAGGTGTTGTTGGTTAAATAGAGCCACGCTGAACAGCTATACTTTTCAATAAATGTGTCACTAGTTACATATCTAGTACATTCATGAAAACTATCTCACTAAATAAGCATCCAAAGTTTGTTCAAAATCTTTTCTTTGAGTAGCACAGACATATATGTACTACCAACTGTAAAATAGTCAGTGGGAAGTTGTTGTATAACAAAGGGAGTCCAACTTGAGGATGGAAGATGCCTTAGAGGACTGGGGCAGGGAGGGTGGGGGGGACTCGAGGTGGGGGAGTCAAGGAAGGGAGGGAATACGGGGATATGTGTATAAAAACAGATGATTGAACCTGGTGTACCCCCAAAAAATAAAATAAAATAAAATAAAATAAAAACAAAAAACAAAACAAAAAACAAAACAAAACAAAAAAAAAAACAAAATCTTCTCTTTACCTAAATCTAGCCGCCCTTTTCCTTGGGCTAGTTTTATTAGCATTTCCATAATATTGCATAGGACCAATTGGGGAACATCTTTGATATCTGGCAATCTTCTGTATTTTCTTCAAGTTTTGATTCCTTTTAGCTGAGTCATTCTATTCTGATACCTGAAGCTATCTGGCTTAAGAACTTCTTGTTCCAATCTTATAGACCACAGAACCCTACTCTTATTCTGGCTAACCTTGTTCCTCCAGCACCCTTCAAAGTACAGTTGTGTGGTTATTACTGAGAGATGCAGCAAGAGAAGAATTCTCAACTCCAGAAATTGAAGGTCAGAAGTAAACACTTCAGGGAAGAATTTGACATCAAGTTCAAGGCTAGTCATGATTTCAGATAGCCTAAAATAACATATATATATGTGTATATATATGAGTATATATATGTTTATGTTATATATGTATACATACCTATAATATATATGCACTGGTGAGCCAAAAATTATCCACACTCTGGCTGTAGAATTTAATTAACTCTTAGAAAAGACAAATACATCATTTTTTGACATAAATAATCTCCTTGCTTTTCAATACACTTTGTCCATCTGTCAACAAGCTTTCGTATTCCCTCATTAAACAATGTCTTAGGCTGAGCTGCCAGCCACGAATGCACCACTCTCTTCACTTCATCAGAAGTGAATCCTCATCCTTGTAGGGCTGCTTTCAGGGGCCCAAACAGCTGAAAGTCTGATGGAGCAAGATCAGGACTATAGGGAGGATGCTTTAATACCTCAAAACGAAATTTTTGAAGAGTGTAGACAGTGTAGGCAGAAGTGTGCAAACGTTCATTGTCATTCAAGATCACAAGGTCCTTGGATAGCAGGGACCTCTGCATTTAATCCAAAGTTTAGGCTTTAGCTCTTCAATAAGCATCTCACTGTAATGAGCATTGGTGATTGTTGAAACTTTCTCCTGATGTTGTTCCAATACTGGCCCTTGAGAATCCCCCAAACCAGAATCATTTCATGTGTAGGCTCAATGCTGTCATCAGCTGTAGACGTGTACAGGCGTTCGGCTCCTTCTTGATGGCTAACACTTGTGCTACCTGCCTTGAACTTCTCTATCCACTCATACACACTTCTTCACGACAAAACACTTTCTTCATACTGCGCACAAAGTCTTGGATAAATAACGGCACCAGGTATACCCTCAGACTACAAAAAGCGAATCTGCACGCTGCTCTTCTTTTGCGCAAATCACAAGTGGGGCATCCATTTTTGCTCCCACGGCAGTTACAAATGAACTGATGTAACATGTTCACACCTGCACAGCAGTGACTGGGGAGAAAGTAGCCTTGAACAGAAAGCACTGATAAGACAGCACAGGCAACAGAAGTTTTAATATAACCAGAGTGCAGATAATTTTTGACTCACTCGTGTGTGTGTGTGTGTGTGTGTGTGTGTGTGTGTGTGTGTGTGATATCTATGGTATCTAGTTTGTGTGGAATCATTTCAGGGGCTTCAAAATTAATTAATTACCTACTCATTGGAATTAATCTGTTGAGAGAAGTGGAAATTTAGACATCTAATACAAAAAGTAAATAAATGTGAAGATTTAAGACTGTTGATTTTGATTTAAATATAGAAGTGGCAAGTCATAAGCTTCCAAGTTAAAAAAAAATTTGGCTGTTTACAGTTTTGAGGTAACACTTAAATCATAGCCAGCAATTTAATTAATCAGTAAAACATCCCAATAAAATTGGAGACTATTGAGTAGGCTGGATGTTACTGCTTTCAGGGCAGAAAAACTGGATAAAATATGGTTTTCCAATAATATTCTACTCAAAATTATTTTTCAAAGCCCATCAATAATTTAAAAATTCTCAGAATATTTTACAATAATCAATATTAATTAAATAGGAACTGATTTAAATGTAGTGGTATTTCCAAAGCTTACACAAAAATTTTAGCTAATTTCTCATACAATAAAAGTAATTTGATAACAATCTTTTTCACCTGCAAGTTCAAAATTCAATTCTAAATAACAATGTAAATATGTGTGCAAGGACAAAAACATACACAGCCTATAATGCCTTTCTGAAATGTTGAGTGCTCATTGTCTTACCAAAGAAGAAATCTAACTTCCTGTTAAAGATAATTTAAAATATAACCCAAGAATGTTGACTGCTCAAAAACCTATAATGTAAAATGTCATGTCACCAAAATATCACCAAAATATTTAGAGTAAGAAAATTATGCTAATTTAAAAAATAGCATACATAAACTTGGCCCAAATTCAAAAGAAAGTACATATAAATATTGCTTAAATAACTCATTTCAGAGATATATTAAGATACATTTTAATAGAATTCCCTTAAACAATATATTCAGAAATATATGATGAAAGATCATAGTTGTCAACTGTTAATTGTAAGTTTGAAAATTGTTCAACTCTTAGTAGTAAAGGTTTTCAATGAAATTGCTTACAGTTTTAATGATTCTATATGTTATGAATGAATTTTCTTTTGTTCTTATTTGAAAAAAATAAAATGTGATATCTGATAATTTCTGGAAAACTATTTTACTTTCTTTTGTTCTGTATTTTATCTTTATTTTGCTCATATAAAGCTAATTAAGAATTTAAATCCCTTTACTTGTTATTTTCCCCTCAAAGTCATCTTGTGTCAAACATTGTATTAGTCTACTTGTGAGGAATATTATTAAGCTGGGAAAGGTATTAACTATTATGTTGTTAGTGCTATATCATAAAATGTTAAACTAAGATTTAAAAAGTATTTAACTGATTTATGCATTCTTTTCTTAGTATAAATAACTGGCTAGTAGTAAAAATATTTCCTGAAAGAAGAGGAATTTCACAAATATAAATAAAGTATAAAATGTATTAATTAACTCATAGAATACAATATTAAAAATGCTTAGCTGTTTTTTTAAATCCTAATTTTATGTATTCTGTACAGTACACCTCAAACCCTTCCTTAATTTGGGGGAAATCTCCAACTGTTATATCTCAAAGTGACTTATTATGTCTCAAAACATGAAACAAAATGAATAGGGTCTCACTAGGTGGACAGGAAGACATGGATATTCAAGAGACAAGGCACAGATGTACAAAGCTCAGAGGATGCAACTAATTTAATGATCTACAAGTCCTTGAGTTTTATGGAGTTCAGTAACGCAGGTGTTCAAGATGATGTAGGAAAGATACTTTGGACTTAGGTTACCAAAGACATTTTAAAGGCAAGATTGAAAATTGTATATTTTTCAGTAAGCGACTGGAATGATTGAATGATTTTAAGTGGAATGGTAAGTATGATTTTATTTGTTTTTATAGCCATTACGTAATTGACAGAGGTGTGTAGAAGGTAGAAGTTAGGATCAGATAGACATTTTGGAATAAGCCAGTGGAGATTACTCAGTATAATTATGAAGTTTTACTTCTACACACTCCTTCTGTAAGTGGTACTCCTAAACATAGTCTTCTTTGAAGTTCTAGGAAAGAGCTAGTGGGCTTTATTTGTGCTTTATGGGTTCCCTGTCACATATGGCTAGACGTTAGGGAACATTGATACCAACAAAGCTGATTATATATTTCCAGGATAGGAAGATGAAGAGAGATGCTTAAAAAAATACATCACATGTACTACAGAAGAGATAGAAAGAGATGGAGAAGTGAAATTACTTTAGGTCCTGGTGTATTCCCAGTCCTTAGCTACCAGTTCTTAGAGTCCAAAACACATTTACATTTGGTGATGGAGTGTTATCCTGCTAACATTTATTGAGCACTAACTATGATCCAGATATGTCTTAGAACCGATTATATAAGAACTTTTGATTTTATACAGGAGGAAAACAAAGTTAAGAAAGTATAGACACTGTGACAAATTTTCCAGAGCAAATAAATAGGAACCAGGATTCAGAAAATCTACCTCCTGTGTCCATACTTAAAATTATTGCTCTATGTTTTCCTTAAATCTCACAAAATCAATGTTTCTCTGCTATTGAACTAGCTTGTGTATTACCTTGAAATAAAAAATTTTTATTAAAGCAGAAAAATTGTGTGGAGAATGAGAAAAGAAGTGAATAAGGCTACAACCCTGGGTAATCTCAAATTTCTAGTTGTAGATAATGGGGGGATTTCCTGAAATGAGAACTAAAAGTTGTCTGAATAATGAGGCACAGCAGGAGATGAGGAAGGTACAATCACATTCAGTGCTGCCATGAATGAGGGAGATGACATTTGCAGCCATTTTTCCAGATTATATATTTGGCTTTGAATCGGAACTGTATAGGATGTTCCACTTTGGTATGAAAAGCAGAGGAAAAAAGTACCTCTCATTTGATAAATAGCTTGGGCTCTGTGGAGGGCCATCTTTAGTCCAATGAAAGCACATAATATATGAAAATAGGACAGGCATGCAGTGGTTATTATCAGGGCTTTTGCCACAAGTTCTAGTTCAGCACAATTATAGTCATAATTCTGATCTCCTTATTTTAATTATGAATTTAGATCTACACCTTTTCCTTCCTCCTCCTTGTCATCTTTGGAATGCCCCTTCTTAGAGCTGTCATCCTCTATTCTCTCATTGAATTGGTCACATGAAACAAGGTTCCATTCATTTTTTTGGAGTTTTAGTCATGAAACTATCTGAAAGGTTATCAATCTTTCCCCAACTCCCTGACTTTTTAACTGACATGCTTAATCAACAATGCTGACTGTTTTGCGAATGACAGCTTCAAATTCTCCAAAGGAAAGACATCTCTCCATTCAGTGGATCCCAATGTAGCTCATGCTAACGGAGCTAATCTTGCCTATCACAGTGAATTCTTTAGGTTACTAAGCTCATAATTAAAAGTCTTCACTAATGACATGGTAATTGTTTTAATGGATTTCCAATGAAGTGTGAAGTTCCCTGCTGATATGTCAACAAAATATGAAGCATTGTGTGAAAATGATGTAAAGCTTCATAGAATTTAGAGTTAGAGGAGACCTTCAAATCATCCAGGGTAAACTTTTCATATTAGAAAAGAGAAAACCAGCCCCAGAGAAGTGAAGGGTGCTTTGAAGGTCATTACACTGAGTGGAAACTATGGGTGTCCTAACTCTTAGTACAGTGATTTATTTCCATCTCACTGCTTATTAATTTTGACCTGCTTTTTATGTATATTGTCTATGTATCAAGAAACACTTCCCTTTATATTTTAGCATTTTATCAATGGAAATATTTGTTTATTCTGTCAATAAAAGTGTACGTATGAAAACAATTTTTGTTCCATTAGTTTTATGGGAGGGTTGCAAAGACTTTGGGAATGAAAATCTACAGAGCTGAGAATTTCTTGGTTGGGTGTCTCCAGAATAAACATCTTGAGGAGTCAATGAAGAGAGTTCTGAGGAAATCTTGGAGTAATCTCATAATTAAAAGTATGGTATATGAAGTAACTGAATTTTGTTTATACTTGTGTAACATTAAAATGTTTAAAATGTTTCCAGTTGTAGTCTTTTTTCTTAATAAATTTAGTTAGTTAGTTAGTTAGTTAGTTATTGGTTGTGTTGGGTCTTTATTGCTGCATACGGGCTTTCTCAAGTTGTGGCAAATGAGGGCTATTCTTCACTGCGGATGTGTGGGCTTCTCATTGTGGTGGCTTCTCCTGTTGCAGAACATGGGCTCTAGATGCACAGGCTTCAATAGTTGCAGCACACAGGCTCAGTAGTTGTGGCACATGGGCTCAGTTGCTCCATGGTATGTGGGATTTTCCTGGAGCAGGGATCGAACCCGTATCCCCTGCATTGGCAGGCGGATTCTTAACCACTGCATCACATAGGAAGTCCCTATTTTAGTCTTAAAAATGAGACTGAAAGGCAATAGAATACATATGAGAAATGTTCAGAGCAGAAAACTGAGAGAAAAGTTAAGCAACTTATGGTGAAAAATCAAAATCTGAATTCCTCTGTCTAAGGGTAAGCCATGCAAAATGACATAGGCTGCAGCATTTTGCAGAAACCATTTAAAACCTAGTTTCAATGCATAAACCTTAGTGAAGGAATAAGAGAGAATTTCCTCAGTGTGAAATCATATTACATTCCTTAGAAATCTAAGCAAAGACTATGAGAGGTTTTTTCAGTTTGCTTTGTCTTAAGTTGCCAAAGAACACTGTCCGTTATTGATTCAGAAATGCTCCCACACATGGAATAGTTTGACTATTCTTTATAAGCTTTTTGGAATTTCAAAAGCATAAATTCAAGTTAAAAGTCATGTATTCATATGCTTCCAATGTAGGTTAAGACATATATTCTCAAGGAATTTAGAGACACTTGCCAGTTTCCCCCAGATATTTAACAAGTAATTGTTAGCAACTCTAGGAACTAAAAGCCTCAGAGAATTAAGATTGGTAAGCACCTTAGCTCTCTTAACCTAGTCTGAGTTTCATTTTAGACTGGGATGATATTCTTCTTACCTATCTTCATTTAAGAAGCATTCTAAGAGTGATAATTATCATTAAAAAAAAGTTTTCCCAAAGTAAGGCACCATTTAAATGCAAAATACTCTTATTATCACTGTGTCAGTACCAAAGCTCACGTATAGGGTAAGCAATGTTACTGCTTCCTCACTTATATCTCGCTTCCGATGGTGTCTCATGCTGTTAAACTAAGTGTTGGGCTGTTTCATTTTCCCACTTGATGAGGAAAAGTGATGTTAATTTTAATTGGATTGCTGTATTTCATTACTTTGTTAATTCCACTCTTTGTATTTTTTTTGATAGATTTCATCAGAAATCAACTCCAAAATGGAGTCTATAGCAGAGATTCTGCTATAATTTGACAAAATGTAACATTCACTTATAAGCTTAAAGGATCTGTTGAAATTCTTGAATGAAAGAAAAGAATTGTATTATTTTTGATTGCAATAAATTAGATTGTCTCCAAAAACAAACATTCAGTGTCCTTCCTTCATCTTCTATAACAATGTAACCCTTTCAAAGAGGGGCACATGGCCCTCTGATATTACGAGCATATCTCGTACACAGAACAGCTGAAATAGGGCTCAGTCATAAGGCTGGTTTGGGTACTTCTGCTGGTTGATGCACATGCATGTGCAGCCAGCAGTTAACAGTGGCCCAATCTGCCCCTTCCCCGCCCCCCACACACACACAGCTTCTGTGTACAAGGATGAGTCAAAAATTATCTGCACTCTGGCTATATTAAAACTTCTGATTGCCACACTGTCTTATCAGCACTTTCCGTTCAAGGCTACTGTCTCTGCAGTCACTTTTGTCCAGGTGTGAACATCTTACATCAGTTCATTTGTAACTGTGGTGCAAGCAAAACTGGATGCCCCACTTGTGATTTGCATGAAAGAAGGACAGCATGCGGTGATTCATTTTTTGTGGTCTGAGGGTGTGCATGTCCACACACTTCTGCCCACACTGTCAACACTCTGCAATAACTTCATTTTGAGGTGTTAAAGCATCCTCTCTATAGTCTTGATCTTGCTTCATCAGACTTTCACCTGTTTGTTCCCCTGAAATCAGCCCTATGAGGACAAAGATTCATTTCTGATGAAGAAGTGAAGACAGCTGTACATTCGTGGCTCACAGCTCAGCCTAAAACATTTTTAATGAGGGAATACGAAAGCTTGTTGACAGATGGGCAAAGTGTATTGAAAAGCAAGGAGATTATGTCAAAAAAATGATGTATTTGTCTTTTCTAAAAGTTAACTAAAATAAATTCTAAAGCCAGAGTGTGGATAATTTTTGACTTACCCTCATATGACATCTGACATTTATTTGTAGAGCAATGGTCTGCTCCTAGGTTTTGTTTCAGCTTAGGCATAGCTGCATGGATCTGGTGACAGATATCAGAACATGCTGGGCTATGATAAGTCTGTTTCTTCCTTTCTGGGCCCTGAAGGTCTTTGTAAGCCTAGGATTGATTCTCCTAGAATAATCAAAACACTTTTAAAACAGATAAATAATAAACCTTATCAATAACCATGACTTTCATAAACTGTAAAAAATATTCATAACTTTTCACTGGTTTCCATAAACTTCTTCAAAAATAATGAAGTATTGAAATTCTCAAATATTTTCTCATCAAGTTTTTTTTTTTTTTTCTCTAACCAAAAACTCTAGCATGTACCCTCAAGACCAAAAAAAAAGAGAGGAAAGTGATGGTGGTATATTGCAAAACTTATTTCAATTCTTTGTAGTTTATTCCTGAAACCTGTTTCTGCATCCCTGAAAGCTGAATCGGCAATGTGTTCAGTTTTGTCAGTAGTAATGTGGTGGAATTACTGTTGTATCAGATCTAAATCTAAGCCTGCAAAGGCTTAGCATAAGTCTGCTCTCATTCTTGGCACACTGAGATGATAGCCATGTGAAGAACAGGCTAGCCTGCTGGAGGATCAGAGGTTCAGCTTGCAGATGATCTGTAGTTAACTGCAGCTTCATGAGTAAGCTAGATCAGCCAATCCAGCTTGGTTCATCAAAACATCCAGCTGAGACCAGCTCCATTTTCCAAGCCACAGAATAATAAACTATAGTTGTTGTTTTATGGCAACAAATTTTTGGTGAGTTGACGTACACCAAAATGTAATGGATATAATGAGTAAGTCCAACATTCCTGAAGCAGGTATGGTATAAATACTCAGGCCTCTCAAAGAGTTCTAATGTAAGAAAAGCACAAGCTAAAAATTGATCCCCTAATCATGCCAAACATACAAGTGTAAGTGATGGGTATTTTCTTTCATAAACAAATTTTTAAAAGAAATTAGCTTAAATAATAACATTTTAAAAATAAAAAATAATAATAAACCAATTGAGAATGTATTGGCTACAAATTGATACAAATATCTGAAATATTCCTGAGAGCTTAATCAATTTAATTTCATGGAGGCATAATATTGAACAATGCTGCAAAGCAAAAACATTCACTATTGGATTGAAACTCCATAATTTTACAACACAATACAAAGTATAAGGTCTTTATACCAATGTACAACAGGAAGTCTAAAAAAAGAAAAAAAACAATTGAAAGTGCAGAAGAAATCTGGGTGAGCAGACCATTATTATATAAACTAGAAATTACCCAAGACAATGGTTTAACAACTCTGCTTGCACCAATGATCTCATGGGGTATTTAATAATGACAGGTGTTTAGAGCTCAAGTTTTGTGTTTCCTCTGAACAATGCTCTCTCACTGTATCCAACTCCTTGACTGCTAACACCAATAATTGCTTCAGTCTTTTGTAGTACCCAATCATCAATGTGCAAAGTTTTCCTACTGAAGTGAAAACCAGGAAAAATATCAATTCTCAGCACTGTTATATTACAGTGCTTAGTTTTCATTCATTTTGTCACAACTCTTCCAGAAAATGTGTCCCAAATTAACAGCCAACTATAACATTTCATAGTTGGTGTAAGAGGTAGAGGAGAAAAAGCAGTTCAAGTTGTTATTTAAAGATCTCTTTGATAAATGAAAGTGCATCAGAAAACCTTGTAAGTGACCACTCATTCAGTTTATAAATTCATAACAAAACTTTCCTGAAAAAAGACTATTTTGTCATTAAATAATTGATCAACATGATTATATTTGAGTCTCAGAATTTTTTAAAATTTAGAACTCACCTCTCTGTCCTAACAACAGGTGAAAAGCTGAACAGACTGAAAAATCAACTCTTCTTCCATTCACAGAGAAAGACACTGGACAGACTTACTATAAAACTACAGTAATCAAGTCAGTGTGATTTTAGTGAAAGAATAGATAAATAGATGAATGGAACAGAATAGAGGACCCAAATAGACCCACATGATTATAATCAACTAATCTTTGGCCAAAGAGTAAAGGCAATACAATGGAGCAAAGATAATCTATTGAATAAATGGCTGAAACAATGACACCTGCATGCACACACACACAAAAGGGATTTAGACCCAAAGCTTACACCATTCACAAAAATTAACTCAAAATGGATCAGAGACCTAAGTGTAAAATATAAAACTTAAAACTCCTAGAAGATAACATAGATGACCTCCTAGATGACCATGGAGTTGACAATGACTTTCTAGATACAACACCAAAGACATGACGTATGAAAGAAATAATGGAAAAGCTCAACTTAACTAAAAGCTTCTACTCTGCAAAAGACAGTGTTGAAAGAATGATAGAACAAACCACAGACTCAGAGAAAATATTTGCAAGAGACACATCTGTTGAAGGACTGTTAAAAACATACAAAGAACTCAACACTCAACATTAAGAAAGGAAACAAGCCATTTAAAATAAAAATATCAAAGACACCTCACTAAAGAAGATACTCCGATAGCAAATAAGTATGTGAAAAAATACATCATGTGCCATCAGGGGAATGAAAAATTAAAATAACGCTGAGATATCACTATACACTTATTGAATGGCCAAAATCTAAAACCTTGACTAAAACCAAATCCTGGTGAGGATGGGCAGCAACAGGAACTTTCACACATTGCTAGTAGGAACGTACAATGCTGCAATCACTTTGGAAAATGGTTTGGTTGTTTCTTACAAAACTAAACATACACTTACCTTGACAATCCAGTATTCACTTTCCTTGGCAGTTTCCCCCAAAGTCACAACTTTATGTCTACACAAAACCTGCACAAAGCTTATAGCAGCTTTGTGCATAATTGTTAAAACTTGAAAGCAACTAAGATGTCCTTCAGTAAGTGAATGAATAAAGAAAATGTGGTATACCCAGACAATGGAATATTATTCAGAGCTAAAATGAAATGAGCTTTTAAGCCATGAGAAGACATGAAAAAATTTAAATTCGTGTAACTCAATGAAAGAGGCCAATTTGTAGAGGCTACATACTGAAAGATTCAAGCAATGAGACACTCTATAAAAGAGAAAACAGCAGAGACAGTGGAAAGATCAATGATTGCCAGGTGTTGTGTGGCCAGGGGAAATGAATAGACAGAGTTTAGAAGATTTTTAGGCAGTGAAAATGTTCTATATGATACTATGATAATACATACAAATCAATACATTTGTTCAAACCCAACAGAATGCATGACACCAAGCATGAACTGTAATATGAACCATGGACGGTGGATGATTATGATATGTCAATATAGGTTCATCAGTTGTAACAGATGTACCACTCTGGTGGGGGATGTTGATAAGTGGGGAGACTATGCATGTGTGGGGGCAGGAGGCATATTGGAAATCTCTTCTGCTAAGTTTTGCTATGAACCTTAGGCTGCTCTGAAAACAAAAACAAAAACAAAAGCAAACCTCAGTTTCTGCTTGCTGTTCTACAGTTCCTGTTTCAGACATATTCCAAACCAAGAGTGACCCCATTTTCTGGCCTAGCCTAATCTTGGTTACTTTTTAAAAGCAATGAGGTAAACAATTAATTTTTCAGAAGAAATATAAAACCTGAAATTGTCCTTCCATTTTACATCAAAACAGTTATTAAAACAAACCAACAAATCAGTCCCTTTTCTTCCAAGTTTTTCTTGCTTTATGGCTTTTCATTTTCCCTGCTCTTTCCTATATTCCCTTTCTTCCTCCATTTATCCTTTTCCTCGTTCTTTGTTTCCTTCCTCCCTCTCTCCTTCCCTTCCTCCCTCCCTTCCTTCCTTTCTCCCTTCTCCAAGGAGTTCTGGATCCCTGCGTTCAGAAAGGTCCAATACATAGACTACAAGATTGAGGAAAAATATTGTTACAATTTGCAAACTCAGATAACTTCTTTATCTTATTGATGGTACTTTGGTGCATAGTCATTCACTTCTTCCAATAGAGTTATGAGAAATAAGTGAAGCAGATATAAAGAGACATAGATAATTATAATCATCATCCTGTTTGTTGCAGTATCGGAAATACATTGTTTAATGGCATGTTGGATAATTTACTTTTCTTCTTAAGAAAGAGAAAATATATATCTATATGTCCCCAAGAGAGTTTTTATTTGGGGGAGGGAGCTTTTGGTCTGATGAAAGGGATATTTGAGAACATTCACAAAGGGCAGCATCCTCTTCTTCTTTGCCTCTTCCATTAGAAAGGAAGTTTCAAATCAAAATATGATTATCTGAGCTGGTTGACTGGATCTGTTATTAGTTCTGTTGAGTAACAAAGTAAGAGAAACATTTAATAGTTTCTGTGCTTTCTCTTGTAATCCCACCAGGCTTTAAGTGGGGAAGAAGAGATCCAAATTCATCTCAAAAAATAATAGTGGGAAGGGTGCCTATTGTTCTTAGCTGGCAAAACTAGAGCAATCTGAAAAGGAGAACGATCACTACTCAGTATGGGTTAGTCGAATCACTAAAGAAAAAGTATTTGTCACTGAAGCTGTGCTTATTTCACATGAAGAATAACTTTCACTGGTGGGAAGACAGAATAAAAACCGGTCGCTTGCATGAAGTCTCTTTCTTGGAAATGCTTATCCTTTTTGAGTCCAAGAAATTTGAGAAGAAAATATGCATAGTCTTGTGTCCCAATTCTGAGGAATTGCTCTATTTATCAGGAAATAAAGAAAAGGTCAAGAGGTGACATTTCTTCCACCGGAGAATGTTTGAGGTTTTCTTAAGAAAAACTGAGTTAAAGATTCTGAAAGACTTGAAAAGAGAGTTGGGGGTGGAGATACCAGAGAAGAAAGACAAAGGTTAGGATTGTATTACTGATTGAGAATTCTGTCATTGCCAAAGAGGGAGACTGGAGATCCCCCTTTATTCTGCAACACAGTGGAATTGCTTACACTATCAAGTTCTTTAAGCATGTTTCTAGTACTTGCCTTTGTGATGGCCTTGACCTTTCTGTAAAAACTTCATATTAATAATATGTATTCAATCTAACCTGGAGCATAAAGGCTCTTGAAAGTTGTTGGGACTAGAAGTAGCAGTGAGCTAATAACTCTAATTTCCAGAAAATCATGGATGAAAAAGCAGGAAATGAAAAACCTTTGTCTTTTTTCATGAAATGTAACTTGGTATATTCCAGTGTCATTTAGAATGAAGAACTGACCGTCTGGGAGACTCTAGTAAAATCAAGCACTTAGAGTCTGCAAATATGTTGATAGCCACATTCTTACCTACTTCAAAATTAATAATGAACAAGAAAAGTGATTGACTCCTGTAAAACCAGATTATAAAAATGATCAACCATGTTTTCAGGGAAATAGACACTATACTACTCTATCCATATGTCCCCCCTTCTCCTCCCACCATCAAATCCAGTCCCAGAAGGAAAAATTGGAAAGCAATAAGAACAATTTTCTTTTTTTGGCTCTAGCAAAATACCTCTTACCCTTAAGTGTAGAAAGTCGGCAGAGAAATGTAAAATTATAAACATTTCATCAGTTATTTTTTAACGTTATGTACTTTTAGCATCATTAGGTCTATTGATTTTTAAAACTAGCAGAGGACAACTTGCTTTTCTAATTAGAGGATTTATCATGTTCAATTAATTTAATAATGAAATTTTGTTTTAACATGTATTAATATTTCATACAGAAATGGTAGCATAATCAGATATAATTTTACATAAAAATGAGGAATGTCCATAACAAGTTAAGCTAAATAATATGTACCATAATTGGGTAGATTTTACTTCCTATGACAGGTAATATTTGGCATTACTGTCAGTTACAGAACAGTGCACATTAAGAACAACTACAGATAGAAACAGATAAGTTCAGCCTTGAAAATATTCAAAAAAAGATAAAATGTTTCTACAGTAACATTGACCTTTATTTTCTGGTCCTTCCTCCAAAGCCAATAACCATCAGGTGTCTTCCTACTCTTTGTTTTCTTTAGTTGCCTTTACCCCAGTAGGGAGTTGGGCAATGCTTGTGCAAACACTGAAGGGGACAAGAGCTCCACACAACATAGCCTTCTGTGATCAGGGGTCATTTTGTCTGTAGCACGGAGATGAGTGGGACGGACAGAGAAATTGTTTCTATGGGAGCTGGAGTCAAGCCAAGTCCCAGAGCTTTGTAAGCCCTGTTAAATATTTTGCTTGTCATCCAAAAAGCAATGAAAAGCCATGTTAGGGTTTTAAACAGAAAAGTGTCATGCTGGGTTTACCACTTGTAAAGGACATTTCTGTGTACGATGGCGTGAGTGGTTTGCAGGGGGAGCCAGTTTGGGTTGAAGAGGACAGTTTAGGAAGCAAAAGCAGTTGTGTGGATAAGAAGTAATCCTGGCTTCTGAGGCTGGTTTTAATGGAAAGGAAGATAAATTTAAGAGATACTTAGGAACTGAAAACAGTTGCTATTGTAATACAAGGACTGGAGTTAGTGTAATACATTCAGGATAAGTCTAATGTTTACTTTTACATGGAATGTGTTCTTACCTGAGGTCAGGAACTCAGAAGACCTTCAGAAGAAAACAGTATGAGTTTCATACAGACCTACCAAGTTTGAGGTTTCTGAACTTTTAAGTGCAGAGTGTAGGGTGGAGGTTGAATATATGGGTCTGGGATGAGAAATTTGGATTGACAGTGAGGGAAAAAATGAGAAATGATTATACACAGTAAGCCCTCTACGTATGAACCTTCAAGTTGCAAACTTTCAAAAATACGAATGTGCGTTCACATGTCCAATCATGTAAGTAATTCATATGTCTGGCAGACAGTGTCACGTGCATGCATCCTCTACAAGTGGTTGTGCTTTTGTGTACTTTACTGTAAAGTACTGTATAGAGTACAGTAGTACAGTATCTTTATTTCAAACTTAGGTTGTCTGGAAGCAAGTGTAAAAGCAGCAGCAGTGTAGTGATCCAGGGCTACCATGTCATCTATGATGAGAAAAAAAGAGCTACTGACCAAACATCACTGCATTATTTTTTTTTTTTTTTATTATTTTATTTTATTTTTTTGGGGGGTACACCAGGTTCAATCAACTGTTTTTATACACATATCCCCATATTCCCTCCCTTCCTTGACGCCACTGCATTATTTTTTCAAGAGAGTAGGTAGAATTGAATTGGGCAAGGAACCAGAACCTGTGCCATCAATGTCAGGTGTGAGTGAAATTGCAGCTTGCCTTCCATCTCCTAATGCTGACAATCCTTCAGCTCTACCATCTCCCACAGTCTCTCCCTCCTCCAGTCAGTAATTCTTCTTGCCTATTCACTTGATACCAGCCCCTGCATGCCAGCTGTTGCACCATACTACTGTACTTTTCAAGGCACTGTACTGTAAGATTAAAGATGTTTTCATTTTTCATGTTTTTTAAAATGTATTATTTGTGTGAAAAGTATTATAAACCTATTATAGTACAGTACTGTATAGCCAATTGTGTTAGTTGGATACTTAGGCTAAATTTGTTGTACTTACAAACAAATTGGACTCACAAAAATGCTCTTGGAACGGAACTCTTTCGCGTGTAGGGAACTTGCTGTACTCAGATGTGAAATGAAAATATCTCATTTCTTAACTGAGTTTGCATTCATTTCATCATTAGTGAGAATGACTTTTACAAAATATTTGCTTGTTATTTTTAATAAAAACTGCCTCTCTATACCTTACAGTTATTTTTATTGAGTATATTTTTTCTTATTGATATATATCAGAATAGAGGAACAATGTTTGTCATTAGATACTTATTTGCTAAATTAATAAATGAATTATTTATTCTTTATAACTAAAGCTTTATACCATATATTTATCCTTCATGATATATTTGTTTTTTGAAACTTTAATTGTAATTTATTTGTATCATGAATGTTGGATGTTTGATATAAATGTTTGTAAAACTCTCTGGGCTTAGCGCTTTAGCTAGATTTGCTCTTTCTTCAATGGTTTTGTCTTATACAAGTTTTTTTTTGAAATCTTCATATCAATTTTAGTGTTTCAAACTTTAGAAGTATCAATAGTTACTTCAAAAATTTCAGATTAATTAAAATAACTTTTACGTAGCATTTAAAAATGTTATTTTCCCTTTAATATTGGGGTTAAATGCATCATCTTATTCCATGTGAAGTTATTTTTGTGTTTGAGTGTGTGTATGTGTATGTTTTGTTTCTTAAAAATCCAACCCATACTTTTGTTTATTTATTTTAGTTTTTATTTTCAGGTTCTTTCCCTAATTTATATATTTTATGCATTTATCTTCATTTCTCTGTATCCTAATTAATAAATTAAGAGATTTACTAATCTCTTGACTTAAATGCTTCTAACATCAATCCTTTTAATCTTGGCTTAATAATACCATATTTAAAGCTATAAATTTTCTTTGAATAGAGCTTTGGCCATGTACCATGGGTTTTAATATTTTAATATTTAATATTTTAACTTTTGTTAATGTCTAAACTATCCAAAAATTATTTTTTTTATTTCCTTTATAGCTTAAATGATATTTAGATTGTTATTAAAATGTTTTCAAGTTTTTACATTTCTTATGGTTATTGACTTGTTTTGACTTCTGGTTTTAATACTTTTTTGTTAGAGCCAGTTAGTGTGATAATTATACATTTCAGCATTTAAAACTTCATTTTGTTAGATAGTGTATACCAATATCTGTAAATGTTTATATATTATTAGAATAACAGTGTTTTATATATGTTCATTTTTGCCTCATCCATCATCAGGCCTGGAACAGACTTGGAAAATGAAAGGAGCATTTAACATTTCTTGGGGAAAAAAATGAATAACCTAACCATACTCTTCATTTTCCCATTTTTACTAAAAACAGAATTTAGTAAATAGATATGAGAATAGATTGATAATTAAATAACTGACAAGTATATTTAATGTTTGATAATATTATAGCAACTTCTATAGAGAGCCTGTGTCATTAACAATTCACCTGGAAATAGACAGTTACTGGTTTGGTTCAGCATCCCTGTATTTTCTTAGTCCTTTCAATCATGTGATTGCCATAGATCCAGGTATTACTTTATGTTCAAGGCATGAAGAAGATGAGAACTCCCCCTTTTATTTATTAGGTAGGCTAAAATTTTCCTACCATGCCCACAGTAGAGTCCCACTTAGATTCATTGGTCAGAGTCATGGTACATACTTATTCTTATCTTAAAGTATGTTATTTTCAAGTTCTGTATTAAAATTGTCAAGGAAGAAGGGAGTTAAAAATGGGGATTTATCTAACCAATGGGCTGTGGGTTAGGATTCTTTTTAAATGTGTGTTGCGTTGAACCAAATTAAATTGATATTCTAGTTACATGTGTTTCTGAAGTCTATAATAACTTGGAAGAAATAAAGACAAAATTGAGGAAGAGAAACTGTGATTTCAGCACAATTTAATAAAAACTCATTTAACATCCACTATGCACTATGTGCTACAAAAATATTTATTTCTATGTAGGCACAAAGATAGCTAAAACGAGTCTCTTAGTTCAGTTCTCCTAAATGACTGTTCTTTGGCAAATTATTTCTAACGAGACATTTTTGTAATAAGTGAGAATAAAGTTTCTTCACCCTATTTTGTCTTTATTTCTCTAAAGTGCATTAGCAAAATAGAGTTTGTAATGGTTATTTTACTTGAATAGGAGAATTTGTAATATTAATGCAGCATAAATGCTTAACTTCATTTCAACTGCAAATTCAGATAGCGACTTTTCTCTTTTGCCTCATTGGTATTTGGCAAGTCTAGAAGAATACTTAATATTCTTTACAACCTGGTTGCTTAGTATAACATATTCATCAAACAAGCATATGCCTATTAAGCACCAAATGGAAAACAGTTGAAGAGATGATATTAGGAGGTCTTTTGAAAAATATTTCTTGACCAAGGGTACATATAAGACCATCCCTGTTCCCTAGTTTACCATTCTGGTGAGTTGCTATAACTATGCATTCAGCAATCCACCCAAAAATAGTGAATTAATTATGTCTTGTATCACTGTGTATGTGTGTATAATCATAGTTTTATTTGATTCATTAGGGAAGCATTAATTGAATATCTTTCAATATTCAGAAATTATCTAGGATTCAAAGATGAGTAAGGAATTGGCACTCTTCCCAGGGTCTGACAATTTCTGGAAAACTTAGAGTTTAAAACCAAGGAATTAGTTTGATAAGGATAATCCCAGCTGATTATTTGAGACATGATTTAACAAGTGTCTAAAGTGCATTACTCAGTAATTTAATGAATTGAAGGTAGTTTTGTACATTCTGAAGTGAGATATATTTACAGGGAGTACAAAGGATCTAGGGTTTTAATTTTATCCTTTTAGCCCTTCCATTTTTTTCACATATGTAGGATGTGTAAAAATCCAGAGAAGATTTATGTGATATGGTTTCTTCATTTTCCTTAGGTGTATGTTTTTAAGATCAAAGGAGGTATCAGTAATGCTATTAAATTACAGGTTCTTATTTATCAAAATCCTTTATGTCCCTTTAAACCATATTCTAGACTAACCAGCCATGCACCTTGTGTTATGAAGTCTCATTTGTGTCACTGACCATAATTGCTGTTTTTGCTGAATTTGCAAAAGGTGAATCGTATGAGAACATTGATCTGGAGTTACTTATTGTTATCTGTGGATTTCAACTTTTTTTAAGAAAAGAAAATCTGTTCAGTAAATACAAAATAGCTTTTCATTCTTAGTTTATTATGAAGGATAAAAGACTGCAAGAATTCTTAACAATATTTGACAGGCTGGGATTTGAAGATTTTCCTCAAAAGGGTCACTGAATATTGATTTTCACATCATTTAGTTTAGCAACATAAAGAGAACATCACCTGTCTTCTCATTATCTCCACATATTCTGGTCCTAAAACCATGCATCCCATTCTTCTATTCGAGACATCTTGGGGTAGACTCATGATTTCTTTCCAACAGAAATAACTGTTCAAATAAATGTGTTTAAACTGATGTGTTCACTTAAAAATTGGTTTCCAGCTGATTGTTGTAGCTGATATGAGTGATTGTTCTCATGTAAGCAATTACAAGACCACAAGCAGAAGCCCACAAGCAGAGTCTGACTTCTCATCACAACCTGACTGAAGGCATGCTCAAATGTGACAGTCGTTGATGGTGGCAGCCTGGAGAGAGAACCTGCAAAAGTAAACCTCAAAAGAAAATAGTAATACTGGTATTTAGAAACTCTCTCTCTCTTTCTCTCTCTCTCTCTCTCTCTCTCTCTCTCTCTCTCACACACACACACACACACACACACACACACACACAAGCAAGGAGCAAGGCACACTGATTAGAATGGGAAATATGGATGAGATTTTGCTTAGACCCCTAGCCTCTTAGTCTTATTTTTCCACGTATATTTCCATATTGTCTCTCTTTATCTCCTCTTCTTCCTTGCTTTTCTACATCCACAGAAGGCTTTCTGACTTTACCATGGAAGAGGTAAAGGAGCTGCGGAAGTTTAAGATAAACATGGTATAGAAAACAGGTTTTTTCCCCAAAATTTCATTTATCACAGTCCATTGCATTACTGAAAATTGGGTATACTAGGTAAAATTTTATTTCTGTTCCTTATTTGATTTTACTTTGGGTTGATATTTCATGCATTATAACCTGATAGATTATAAAGGAAAGAGGTAATAGGTATTTCTCAGTACATCATTTGTGATCTGAATTTCTGAGAAATTCCCTCTGCACATGTGAAATTATTCATACCATTTTGCAAAAAAAGAAAATATTGCCTTGTATTCTCAATTATATTATAAGTAGCCGATACTTTTGGGTTTCCACTATGTGTTTTTATTGTTGTTGTTCTCCTTACATGATGTGTCTCTCTATTTATTTATGAGATAATAATTCCCATTCTTCAGTAGATACTGATATTTCCTGTATTGAATTTAATGAAGGAAAAACCCCATTTCAAGAATTAGAAAATGTGAAAAAAACAGAGCCAGAGAACATCTTTATTAAAAATTAATGTAAAAATCTTCATTTCTCCAAATATTAATTAATATAATTGTGATTATCATTGATGTGATTGCCTTTTTAAATAAATTTAAATGTTTAAATACGACTGAAATAAAGATGGTTATAAGAGTGCAACCAGCTTGCTATACAGTAGAGAACAGCATTATTTGAGGGGTAGTTGTGACTGTCCTTCTGCTATGCAGTTATAAACATTATTTAAAAACACACATTCTAAAGTTGGTCATATGTGTACTGCGTTCAAGCACTTGGACAAAAGTGTTATTTCATGGAGTGGATGGGACAGCTATTCTATAATACATTTAGAGAAGTGTTAAAAAGTCTGTAAAACTCCCAATAATAAAAGTACTACATATATGCTAAAAAAATTGACAAAGATGAAAGGTTACTGCTGAAACATTACATATGAAATTAAACAGAATTTACTTTCAGCCCATCACATAACTTATTTTACTAGAATGAAAATTAGTTATTATCATTAACATCACCTTGAAATTGGGCTTTCATCTGATGAAAAGCTACCTGCTAAGAGGTGGAAGGCAATTGTGATCAAATTTTGCTATGTCTCTTGTGTTAGAAAAACCATTTAAGTAATTCTATAAATTTTGTTTCTTTCATCTCTATGCCAGATTTTAGAATCCAAAAATGGACATTCTATTAAAAATAATATTCTGATTAAAATTAAATGTAAAGTTATCAGAATATAATATATATCATGAAATTTCGTAAATGGCTGACACTGTAATAAGCCATCAAAGCCAGGAGGTAAAGTGCTCTCACAAAGGTTAAAAGAGAACACCTTCAGCATTTGCTGAAGGCACATTATGTCTGGGCGTATATGAAACCATCAAAGTGAACAGGAGCCACATGTGTCAGCTTAAATTAGTTGGCCATGCCACTTTTTGGAGTTGTTGCTCATCACAAACTGACATTTTCCATCATTTGCAACTGACAGGAAAAAGCAGAAATGACCTCAATATGTTGGTTTGTAGAACCACGGACCATAAAAATTCCAGCTGCTGCTGATCTAAACCAATGAATGCGATAGGGATAAGGGCTTCTATTTCAACTTTAATGGGATTCTTTGGCCATATGCAGAAGAAGCAGTTGTAAAGTTTTCAACTAAAGCTAGAGTAAGAAATATGGATACAGAAAGGTGATGGTTCCAAGAAAATCACATTCCAAATACAGCCTTGCTTAGCAGTCTCCATGCACTCACTTGATGGTACAGCCATGTGGATTTTGGTGTGTGCTTTCAAATGGGGGATTTTATAATAGAAAATATCAGAACTAAGAGCACTCATTTAATAAGTGTAAAGAAACCAAATGGTTACCCCATGATTATGAAGACATACAATTTGTCCCTGATTATTCCAGAGGAATAAACATATATTTAAGAAAATTCTTTAAAAATATCTAGCATCTTCCTATAATGTGTTTTGCCATTTAGGAAACAGAGACAGAGAAGGAGTATTGTGCAAGAAATACCTAATGTGATAATTATTGATGGCTCAACTGAGGCCAGTTTCCAAATACCATAAATTCTCAGCCAGAAGTTTTGTATTGGATACCTTTCTGCTCTTCAAAAATATGCTAGTATAATTTTTATAGGAAGTTAGCAAGAAAGCACAATTTCTTTATGTATAACTAACAATAAGAGCCTCACTTGGGTTTTAAAAAGAAGGACGTTTAAATGTATTTATCTACTTACCACCACTAAACTTTGAATCACAGGAATTTTCTCCAAAGTTTTACTGCTTGTGATTCTTATAGACATATTAGTTTCTGCATAGTAACTAATGTAGTAACTAACGCTATGGTTTCTATGTTTACCCACAGAGCATTTTGATTTTGATTCATGAATTTTAGTGCTACATTAACATTATCATGCTTGATTTGAAGTTTTAATCTATTATTCAACTTTATAACTAAAAATATCTTGACATATTATTTCATCTTCGACCTCATTTTTTGGGTTGGACAGTATTTTATTGAATGGTTTTGAAGATTAAAACACATTCCTGGCATTACTTAGGTAACATATTATTGTCATTGTAAAGCTATTTAAAATTTCAACAACCCATAAATCCACACATGGCTCCTATGGTATAGAAGTTACAACTTCCTAAGGAATTTAGGTATATGATGGTAAAACATGGTCTGTCATACTGCCACTGTATCATAGATTAAAGGGAAAGCTTTCTCACAACTATGTATGGAAATTTAGTGTGATGATACTCAACATGAATAAAAACTATTAGATGTTTTTAATTTAGAAAAAACATTTTTTTCATATTTCTGTGAAGTTTTATGAAAGTAATGACTGTTAAGATTAAATAAACATGACAAAAACAAGGAAATGTAGGAAATATAATAACTTTAATGGTAGCTTTCAAAATGAAGTATGTGTTCTTTTATTTTGAAATTGTCCTGGTAATGTTTCCTTATGGTACTGTCCAGTTCACACAAATGTATGAAACTTACATAAAGTTGTGTAGTAGATAAACTTTTCTTTAGGTGCCCTCAGTATTACTGATCTGAGTATCAAAAACTTCCTCTTTTTGGTCAACTGCTGTCTTGTCTTAACTCAAGAACTCTAAATGACACATTCCATTTGATTGACCTGTCCCGTTCTTTATCAATATCAGAATGACATGTTTTTTTTCATGAGATGTAAATCAATAAACAAGATAACAATAAAAAACAAAGAACTGAAAATCAGCTTGAGTACTGTGTCTGCCAAATCTGAATTTGAGTATTTACTCCCAAATCTTCTAGATCTGAGATGTTAGGTTAACTATTTCACTCTTATGAGTCTTGGTTTCCTCATCTTTGAAATAGGGGTAAAAATCACAGCTAGGTAACCTGTTGTGATAACTGATAGGTATCACAATGACTACCTATAAACAAAAATTTTGCCTAAATAGATATCAGTGGATTTATATGATTATAAAATCCAATATCTTTCATTTACACCATGAGTGGCACACATGTCATGTCTAACTTCCTCACTGCATGCATGGGAGACATCACTAATGTCAAAGTGGTTTCTGATGAACTTTGATGCAATGCTGAATCCTTTCCTGTGACTATGGATTAGCGTTGTCACAAGAAAAAAAAAAAAAGCAAGAAAAACATGGCTAATATCCACACTATGTCAAGTCAACTTCCTCCAAAGTTTCTTCATTGTTTCCTAAATAAAATACAAATTTTTTAAATGGAAAAATGTTGAAGTTAAGATAATCTTTCATTAATCCCTTGATCATTTCCTACTTTTCCTAAACAAATTTCTTATTCCATATTCCTCAAACTTCAAGAATCTTTACTGTTACTTGCTGTGTGTTTATTGGAATGTATGAGTCAGGACTCTTGGTAGAGGGGCTGAAATCCATTTATGACCAGCTTAAGCAAAGAAAAATGAATGTATTTTCTCAGGATACAGTTTTAGAGTATGTGGTGTGAAGGTAGCTTCATGCAACACTGACTCCAGGATGGGAGACAATGTCATTATGGTTCTGTCTCTCTTGCCATCTCCCACTTGTTTCCCTCTGTGTGTTCTTCTGATGCACATTCTCCATTAGCAGCCAAGATGTTTACAGAGAGTCACAGGCTTTTATCATTTTTAAGGTCCCTGACCTCAGTAATAAATAGATTCTCATTTTCTCCAGTATCTTTATAAATGCCTATGAAGGGAACTTGACTCTGGTCAAGTCACAAGCCCACTGTTGAAACAATCCCTATGTTCAGGGAGATAATGTTCTCCAGGGCCTGCCAGTCACTCCAGTGGCTGACCAACGGGAACAAGTAGGCAGTTTACCACATCCCTCCAAAAAGGAAGTTCATGCAAACACAATAAGAAGGAAAGATGATCACTCCTCAGTCTTTGCTTAAAAATTTTATTACTATTTCAGTTTTCATAAAACAATTAAGAATTTTTATTATTTGAAGCAATATAAAAGCAACATTAGGAAAATATAACTTTCTAAAATATTTCTTTCACCAGTTTACCTGTGACTATTTCCCTTTTTCAAAATGTACATATCTCCACTGTGGAGTTGTCTTGCTCTCATAATATATACTCTTCCCTAAAACTCTGAAGAATCTAGACAGTAATATCACCAAATCCAATAGTTATAGAGTATCCCATATACTCTATAAGTTTTCCATATAAAAACTAAATATCCTTTTAAATATAGGAATACACATACACACAAATGCACACACACAAATACACACCCACAAACATTCACAATATACATTTATCTCATTCAGATTGAAAACAGAGTATACATAGCTAATATTCTGTTTATCTGTAACCTCCAGAGATTTTGGAGGTCTCATACATGAAACCCCTGTGTTTTTCTCCAAAGCACAGAACTAAAAGACTAAAGAGTCAGAAAATTAAAGTACCGCCTATTACCGATAAAGCGACTTGGTAATAGGTTTTAGGCCTACAGACAAATGGACCTACGTTAAATACACTTAATTCCCTGGTCACAGCAGTATTGGTCAGCTGTGGACCTTCATCTGCAGGAACAGAATGTGCTCTGATCATTTTGCTGAAAGCAGGAGAGAACATGGTGTCTTCACAGTCAAACACACTCATGGCCAATGGCCAGTTCCTTCTCCAGAACTTGTCAGTCAGTTAAATCGTATGTCCTTGTCTGAAGAGAAATGAAGCCAGGAATATTTTTCTAGTGCAGATCCTACAATATGGAAATGTGATGCCAATAGAAAGTAGACTCCCTCTATATATTAACATTCACAGAGTTGAAGAATTATAAACTTGGAAGGTCTATAATTGCCATTTACTTCAAAACTTTTATTATGTAGCTTAGAAATCTGAAGCCCAGAGAAGTTCAGGGGTAAAGTTTGAGGTAACAAAGCTAAGAAAGGACTTGAACTAAGACTTGAGTTTTTCCTCACACCTTTTAGTCTTATATTTATTTAACAAATACTCATATATGTGAGGAAATCAAACTGAACTCCATAGATTCAGTTTGGTCAAGGCAGACAGTGCCTTCACTTCACAAACCTTATACTCCAGAGAAGGGTACTGTAAACCAAATAGGCAATTAATGTTTTTAATGTTGTGACCAAGAAAGTTCATTGTAATTAAAAAACACAAAACTGGTTCCAGGGAAGATTTCTGAAACACTCTATCTCAACTAAGGATGAACCGAATATGTGAAGCAAAAGGTGGATGGGATTTGGGGTTTTTGCAACCGAGCAGGCACCCATAAGAAGATTGGAGTAAAGTTTGTCCATAATAGAGACAGGAATTAGATAATATGGGACAAGAAGTTGGAGAAGTAAAAATATGCTTATCACCCATTAACTGTTGAGCTTGTCAGATTGTCTCTCTAGAAGTTTTAATGGAAGTTTTAATAGAAACATGAAATAATATCAATCAGGACAGAGGAGCACAATCTGAAAATTCGTGAAATTCCATCTAAGTGGACAAAAGCAGAAGATAAGTTGGTAAGGAAAACACATTCATAGGGGAATGATGAAGTTTTTTTTTATCAGTAAAACGGGGATATCAGACAATAAAAGAAGGAAAGAGTGAGTGAAAGAGATAGAGATCAAAAGATAAATTAATATGCATTTATATGCCCACATAGGTACTCAGATAAAGAAGATTTCTGATATCAATATTTCCTTGAAATATCTATTTTCTGTATGGCCCCAACTGACAATAAATTCCAAACATGATTTCTTGGGAGAAGCTGTCATTTTTCTTTTTATTTGAATAGGAGGCCAATCTTTCAATACTTTATTGTTTAATAATCAAGAGGGTGGATGTAGACTCACTTTGATTAATGGGTTTTAACAGCACAATAATTATGTTGTCTAACTTGAAACTTTATTCCATCACTCAGCCAGGTATTGTGGTTCACACTTCTGAAATAGAATTTGAAGGTCGGAATAGGTTAGATGAAGGACAATGAGAAATAGATTTATATATCCTTCCTGAATTTGATTTTGCTTCTGATTAATGATAACTAAAGCCAAATGCTAAAGGTTGCAAAGTGGCATATGATTCCTAATCCTTAGCCTGGGACACAAGGCCCTTAATGATCTGAGTAAAGCTCATATTTCCAATCTCATCTTTTATAGTTACAGATGCAGCAGAACCCCTGAACTCACAGGGCCTTTGGGATCCTATTCAGCATAGTCTTTCCTGATTCTCCCACCTACCTCAGACCCAGTTCGGTGACCATGTTCTTTTAAAATGATCCCCAACACCTCCAGAAAGTTTTCCTTTCCTTCCCTTCTGCTCCCACAGCACACAGCAAATAAACCCTTTAATCATTCTTAATACTCATATCATCTGGTTACTTAAAAAATACACACACTACATAAAGCTCATTAAGGGTATGTAGTTTGGTCAACTATATTTATATTTTCAGCAATCCAACATGGAGTGTTTAGGAAATTATTATCATATAACAGGGGGCTGATTCTTGCAGATTCAATAAATGAATGAATGAGTGAATGAAAAAAATCAAAGAAATATGCAGTGAGAGTTAAAAGTATCAGATTGCAAGTGGAAGGGTGTGAGGTGATGGTGACAGATTGAAATGTCTGCCTGTATATGTCACATGTAGTGTTATAGTCCTGGAGACTTGCGGCTCACAGAGAGCCGAGTTGGAGGTAATCAGAGTGGCAGAGGTCAATTATTTGTGAGGTTAAGATGTCTTTATGGATATTTTACTGCCATTACACAAGTTATAACAGGAATTGTAAAAATGAGGAATACGGTGAGCCAGATTTTATTTCCCTCTGGTTAATTATACATAAAGGAAATAAAATAATTTAAGAAAGTCAATGTCCAAATTAGGAAAAATAGTTTTAGATTTTCTCACTTAAAGAAGTGCCTTCTTTCAAAGAATAGGACCCTAAGTAGATGTTTATCTTTCTTACAGCACACAGTTTCCCACAGGTGGCTAATCAATACCCAGGCACAGAATCCCTTTATGGAGCTTACACAGGAACACAGCTTTGCTTAAGATCCAACTGACATTTTGGAACCCTGCTAGGGATTTAATATCAGATGCTTTGGATCTATTTTTCCTTGTAATATAAAATTACTCAAGTCTCCAAATGGGCAGATAAAGCTAAAATACTAAATCTTTCTTACATGCTGTGCTGTAAACATGCTTCCTAGCATTTTTGTCTGAAAAGAGCAAATGCTCTAGGAGGGCAGGGTCAATATAAAACCATAATTTATGAACTAGTCTACTTGAAATTTGTATCACAAATATAACTTGTAACACACTTAACGCAGGCTTCTCTGCCTAAGAGTCAGTGTGATTTAGATGTCCTACTGAACATTCCTGCCAAGGCTTTAGCTGTAATGTTATATTAATCAGGAAGAATAATCCTAAATAATTAACTCAACTTTTTTAAAGAATACATGAATTAAGATTTCCCTGTTATAAAATATATACAGTTTCACTTTAAATAGTGTTGGCAATGCACACATTCCTGCCATCTTGAAAGATGATTTCAATATTCCTGAAGGTATCTTAAGCCTCAAAATTTGTCCATCGCTTTTAATGCTTCCCATCATCTTAGCTCCATTGAGTTAATAATCTAACTCTAGATACTAGTTACTCCAGTTACACCCTTATAAACTGCAGTTGTTGATCACAAGTGCATAAAATATTTTAAACTATTTTTATTGAAGTATAGTTAATTTACAATGTTGTGTTAATTTCAGGTATATGGCAAAGTAATTCAGATAGATAGATGGGTAGATAGATTCTTTTTCGGATTCTTTTTCATTATAGGTTATTACAAGGTATTGAGCACAGTTTGCTATGCTATACAGTAGGTCCTCACTGTTTATTTTATACATAGTAGTGTGTGTAGGTCAATCCCAAACACTAATGTATCTCCCCCCACTCCACTATCCCCTTTGGTAACCATAAGTTTGTTTTGTATGTCTGTGAGTCTGTTTCTACATTTGTATAATTTTTTTAGATTCCACATATAAGTGATATCATATGATATTTCTCTTTATTTTACTTCACTTAGTGTGATAATGTCTAGGTCTAACCTTATTGCTGCAAATGGCATTATTTCATTCTTTTTTATGGCTAAGTAATGTTTCATTGTGTATATTAATGTTTAATATTGTTCTTATGTAGCAAGTATGAAAAAAATTGTAAATGTAGTTACAAATTGTACATATATGTACTTAACTTCTTGGTTCCTCAGTAACAAAGAAGGGAAATACTGAGATTACTTTTCATAAAAAAACTTGGAATAAGTTTTAATTATTATATTAATAATCACTTCCTCTTTTAGAGTATATTTCTTGGGTTCACCTTGCTTGTGTCTCTTTTCTCATGGAAAACAGTTTGTTCCACCTACTGTCTAATGTCTGCAAACTATTGTTTCATAGAGTTTATCCAATTACATTGTAGTCTGCAGTGCTAGGGCTGGTTTAGTACTCATTTCGCCACTCCAGCTAGAATCAGAAATTTCTCTTCGCATGTTTTCTCTTCTGCCAGGAATGTCTTTACTCCCTCCTCTCTTTGACTATCTCTTCCTCTCTTTTTACACAAAGTGTAAACTACATTATAGACTCCCGTATAAAAACTTTGAGAACTATCCCAGTGAGAAAGCTGATTTCTCCTCAGATGTCCTCAGTATTTTATTCACAGGTTTATACATTTTATATTCCCAAATTATCAATTTAGCACTCTCTATTTCCCCTTACACTGTGAGGATGAGCCCTCTAAGAGGAAGGACCATGACTTGTCTACCTTTTCCCAGGAACCCAGTTCCTGGTACACACTAAGGGTGATAACACATTGAGGAAGGGGACTGAATTCCCTTACTCCTCAAGTATTCTAGGGCATTTCTCAGCCTTGGCATGTTTTCAGCTATCACCAGGGATCAATAAGAAATAAATCCAAGCATCCAACCCCAAAAACAAATGTCTTATGTGTTACATTAGTTTTTAAAAGGAAACATTATTGATTGCATTCTATAGATAATAACATAAAAGGAAATATATAAATATATGTATAGTTCTGTAAATAAGTATATATTATGTGTATATCTATCTCTATCTATCTGCCTATCTATCTATCTATCTATCTATCTATCTATCTATCTATCTATCATCTATCTATTGGAAAGAGAGAGAGAGAGACAATCTAACAGTTAGACAGTTCTTTTATAAGATGGATTTATATTTAGTTTACATACAGGTCACCTGCAAATCTGTAATTGTACCACATTCTCTATTGTTTATGTGCCTTCTTGTCTCTTTTTTGCTTTTTTAATTTTTTGTATTAATTCCTATTAGAGTATAGTTGATTTACAGTGTGTTTTAGTTTCTATTGTACAGCAAAGTGAATGAGTTATACATATACATATATCCACCTTTTTTTAGATTCCATTCCCATATAGGTCATTAAAGAGTATTGAGTGGAGTTCCCTGTGCTGTACAATAGGTTTTTATTAGTTATCTATTTTATGTATAGTAGTATTTATATGTCAATCCCAATCTCTCAATTTATCCCTCCCCTTCCCTTTTCTCTCTTGGTAACCACAAGTTTGTTTACTACATCTGTGACTCTATTTCTGTTTTGTAAATAGGTTCATTTGTGCCATTTTTTTAGATTCCACATATAAGAAATATCAAATGGTATTTGTCCTTCTCTGTCTGACTTACTTTACTCAGTATGACAATTTCTAGGGCTATCCATGTTGCTGCAAATGACATTATTTCATTCTTTTCTATGACTAATATTCCATTGTATATATGTACCACATCTTCTTTATCCATTCTTCTGTCAATGGACATTTAGGTTGCTTTCATGTCCTGAGTATTGTAAATAGTGCTGCAATGAATATTGGGGTACATATATCTTTTCAACTTATGGTTTTCTCTGGGTATATGCCCAGGAGTGGGATTGATGGATCATATGGTAGTTCCAATTTTAGTTTTATGAGGAACATCCACACTGTTCTCCATAGTGGCTGTACCAATTAATGTTCCCATCAACAGCATAGGAGGGTTGCCTTTTCTTCACACTGTCTCCAGCATTTATAGTTTGTAGGTTTTTTGATGATGTCCATTCTGACCAGTGTGAGATGATACCTCATTGTAGTTTTCATTTGCATTTCTTTAATAATTAGTGATGTTTAGCATCTTTTCATGTGCCTCTTGTCTCCTTTTTAGAGTAAACACAGGTGCCATTCCACTTGGAAACCTTCAGACAGGCACTCATACACACACACTCCCATCACCACCACCTCTAATACATCTGTTCTCTGAGAATTCCTTCTAAGTTTATATTTTATACTTAATGTGATGCATTATATTTGCTATTTTATTTCTTTTTCTTTGCAACTGGTCTTTGAACTCCTTGGGGAAAGACATTGTGTCTTGCTGATTCTTAGATTTCCAGCTACTGGTATAGGGCCTGACACACAACAAGCAAATAACAACAAAATATTTGGCCAATAAGCAATCTTTATTAATTTAACATTTCTTTGTCCGTGACATTGTTCTTCCTAGTATTTATAGTTGTCCATACTTTTTCTCCTTCTTCCATGTCAGTTTTCCAAGGGTTCTGAATTTTATTTAGGAATCCTCTGCTATTCAATGTTACAGCTATTCCAAGGATTATTAACCTCTTTCCTTTTTCTTCTCCCCTTCAGTCTTAACATTCATACGTATTACATGTGACTCAAGATTATATTTTTGAAATATGATTTCCTATTACCCCCACTGCCCTTTTTCTGTTAAATCATCTAAGCCATTCTATGCTAGTTTGCCTCAGGAAAAATATGCTATAGAATAGAGCATAGAAAATGGGAGTCTATTCCCGGATTTTAATTTTTTAAATCCTAGTCACCTAAAGGAATGTAAAGGAGTCAGAGCAGAGATAAAATATTGATCAGGATACAGAATGAATAAAAGTAATACTTTCTTCCCCACTCTGCTCTAAGACTGGAAGAGACCTCTCTAGGTTTTAGAAAGCAAGGGAATTCAGTGGGAAAGCAAAAAAGAATGGGACCCAGGAAAGGGGGGTTCTTATAAGATTGGGGAATTTTAGAGATAAAGGCAACTTTACGTGGCTGTCTTGGTGGAACCAGAAGGTAAAGGGGTGACAACACTCCAACAGAGAATTGCCTGCATGGTGTATATAGGCAGGCTGAGTCTTTATTAAACAGTATTTTGTTAGCTTGGCATGGAGGCAAAATTACTCCAATACAGCCAGCTGGGGCAAGGTAGTGGCTGAGGTACCCACAAAACCTGGAAGAGCTAAAAAGTTGGGAATGGAAAGTGTTCCCACAGAATTGTGTATGGATCGATGACCAGTGACTAGAGACATTTATAAACATCTTGGTGGGAATGTTATTATGTGGATACTTGACTTAGAGAACAAGTTTTACTACTCCCTGCTTATTGATTCCATGACACATTCTATGTACCCAGAACTAAAGCTAAAAGAAAAGATTGACTCCAAATTAAAATTTTGTTTCCACAGTAGCAAATCTCTTAATGAAGATTAAAAATGTGTTTTGAAGTAAGGTTTATACTTACCACATATGTTAATTATTTCTTTGCAACTTAAATGAGGTATCAGGATGAAAGAACATTTATGCATTGTTTCATTTCAGCATAAATACATAAAACCACATTTTCAAAATAAAGATAAAGGAGGCTCTTGAGAGTGGTATGGTTGGCAGTCTGTTTAAATTTGAAATGTTAGGCATCACTACATATATTATAGTCATAATAATTGCTAAAAATTGCTTGCTTAAGACCAGATTTTCCCTTCTAAGACATAGGCTTTGTAGAAAGACTGGAAAGAAAGAAAATTTTAATTCTGAAGCAACTGGAAATTCTGAAAGAATCACTATTTCAGTGAAATAATTATTGAGAGTAAGATCATGAAAGATGCCAGGTTTTCTAAGAACAATCCTGTCCTACTACGTGATTTTCAAACCAACCCACATAAACTTGCTATATATATATTTGTGCCAAATGTCCCCAAACATCAGCAAAATTCCAAATTATTAGATCATATCAATTCTAAGACTTTGCTTGCCTTGTTGCTCCCTTGTACAACTGAAAGGAGCTAAGCCTTTTTATTCAGTGCCGAGACCAGCTCGGCGACTCGAGGCGAGTGACGGGTGCCGCAAGCTTGAAGAAGACACAGACACAGACTGAAGAGAAAAGTGGGACCGGGGGGCTCAAGACCTCTCGGATCAAGAGCCCCGCTGACTCATCCCAGGCTGCTTTTATTGAGTTCGTGGGCTAACATTCTCAGGTTACACTCATAAACAATCAAAGGCCTCACATGACTGAGGCAATTATCTTTGTTTACTTCCTGGGTCCGAGTTGAGCAGGTGTGGATCTGAGCTGGGGGTGGAGAGCAAAACAGCCCTGGGGGCAGGAGACCTCTCTCAGATATTGGGGGTCTGTGCCCCACCCGTGTTGGCCCCTCTGCGACTGTGCCTGTCTTAGGTTGTTCCTCCCTTGAGGAATCTTACCCATCTCTGGCTAACCAGTCATCCTCCAGGGCCAAACATGGTGATATAAGGAAGGTTCTATGCACCACCCCTGTTGGCCCCTCTGCGGCTGTGCCTGTCTTAGGTTGTTCCTCCTCTGAGGAATCTTACCCGTCTTTGGCTAACCAGCCATCCTTCAGGACCAAACAGGGTGATATTAGTCTCCACGCCCCGCACCCTCAGCTCCTCCACTGCTCAAGCAGGACATTCTGAATCCCATCGCTCGGCCCACATGCTTCAACATTTTCAAGGCCCCAAAAAGGTTCCCGAATGTCTTCCCACAATTCAGTTACTTTTTTCTCTAAGAGATAGATAGTCTTACATGACCTCATAGTTTAAATTGTCCACTGAAACCACTTTCATCACTAAGCTCTGGCAAACCAAGGTACCATCACAACTGCCATTACACTGTTGACTCAAAGTTCAACCATATTTTTTGCCCCTTTTTGCTAAAATCAGGCTCTGCTATGAGTCTTGGTGTCACCTGATACCTCCAGTCCCACTTTTGAGGTTACTCACAAGAACTTTGCTCTTTCAAGAAAATATCACTGAAGGGCACTTAGTCTGTCTCCATAATTTCACCATATTATCTCATCCTTCAACCCCCACTGACCATCACATACCTCTATATATATGAATACCAATTGTGAGACTGATTTAAATTATTTCCTGTGGAGGCTCTTTAGCTACTATGCCTTTCCATCGATACAAATATATACTGTAAGGATAAAGAAGAAATAACAATGAGCATAACCTGGATAAATATGAATCCTATCTCTAGCCAAGCTAATTAACCCTGGTGTATGATTTAACTGTCGTGTGAGAATTTTAGCAAAATATAAACCATCGTTATATATATTCCACTCCAATTTCAATTTATTTCACCTCTATTAGAAACAAGTAGTCAAACAATATATCATTAAAACTGATGGGAGGTGAAAGTTTAAGAACAAAGAGAATGAGAATTGTTACACACCATGTATGTAACTTTAAAAAGACTGAAAATAAGTTCATCTCTGCATCTCTGAGATGTTTACTAACCTAAGCAATCCACAAATTTCGAACTTGTATACATTTGAAACCTGCAAAAAAATTCCTTGAGTGAACAACTTACTAAAAATCAAAAGAATAAAGACATTTATTTGACAATTTAAACTGATTTTAAGAATGCATATATCGTGTGTTTTCAAAAACCTGTTGACAAGTTTCAGATGCTTTAGTTCATGCTCTGGCATTTAGGTTACCAATTTATTCTAAGTTAGCATAGGTTATCAAGAAAAAAACAGATTTGAATTTCCTTAACAAAGGCTCCCAAGATTCATGCACCCTATTTCTTTGGCTCTTTCTAGACAGTGGTGACTTTTCATGTATGTTTTGAATTACTCCTTCTACAACTTTTTCCAAAATTCACTTAATCTTGGCTGTTTGCCATAACAATGTCCTTTAGCTCATAACCTGAATCTAACCCCTGATTGCTGCTAAAAGACCTTAGTGTTGCAACAGTTATCATGAAACAAAGTTGAATATTAGTGAATTCTGTATTTTGAAAACCATAAAAGACATAAGCAAAGCGATATTCTTCTAGGATAACAACAGTGTAATATTCATATAAATAAATTCTATGCAAGTGGTTCAAACTTAAGATATTGATTATTTATTTACATAATAATGCATATAAGTTGTATGTTTTATTGTTATTATTATTGCATTTCAAGTTATCTTTACACTACAGCTTCAATGATTCAATAAGTTTGATATTGTTGCTTATTGTGCTAGTTAAATTAAAAATTACATTGATTTATGTTTCAATTATTAATTTTGAAATATTACAAGCTTTTTGTTTTTCAATACTTTGTTTTTCATAATAAAAAAGTAATGGTGGTTTTTGCTTGTTTATTTGCTTGTTTTTGTACCTCAGTCTCACAAATTTGAACATCTTCCACATTGGAAATATTCTGAGTTAAATCTGGGCACCAGAAGGGAAAAGTGGCCCAACTTTTTTAGTAGACCTATGCTTAAGAACACTCCCTTGGAGAGTTATTTTGCCCTGTCACTGTCATATAGATCCTTTACACTGGTATCACTTTTACATTCATGATCTTGCCATTCAAGGAACTCACAAGTAATTTTTTGTCACATAGGTCAATACTATAAATGTGAGGTATAATTATCATTATTAAAATGCATTCATTTTAATAGTGATAGATAGTGTTGTACTCTGGTCATATATCACGTAGAATTTGCCATTGACTCTCCATGAAGGCAGGTCTAACACTTATCTTCTTGGTGTCACCAGCACTAAGAAATTCTTTAAGATTTTTCATCGTTGAAAATTTTGGAAGACACCAGGTTTCAAAAGTGTCATATGCTTATTATGGTTAAAAGATAGATTATTTTATATTCCAAATGCAATAAATAAGATGATATTTCCTAGGTTCAAAATGAGAAAAATGAGAAAACTATTCTGTACCAATTTCCTTTTATATTTATATGAAGTACAACATACAAATAAGTATCTAAATCCAGAACATTTGTTTGTCTTTTATTTAGTTTATAAAGTTCCATATTTTCTTCTTAATGTGAATTTACACTTTGGACACATAGAATTATCTTAAAACAGAACAAATAAGACCATTTTATAGAGTAAACTAAAGATAAACCATAACTGGGTCAACTTCAAGTAGAATAGACTTGTTCCATTAATCACAGCCTCAGATTCACCTTGTCATATACTCACAGGCTTTCTTATCTTTTTCTCAAGTTAACAAAGATCAGCCAGTTGAATTCATAAACAGGATTCTCATCCACATCATTGCAAATGCACTGCCAAAGAATGTTTGCAACTATAGTCTTTAGTAAGGCAGTACATATAAACAATGAGGCATCTGCTGTTCTTTTTATCAATTCAATTTATCATCGCTTTTTTGCTTGCTGTGCTGCAGCATTAAATCAAAAACCACACTCATTGAGTTGTTTTAGCAATTGTGAAATACAGATACCAAGATCTAGATTCAATTTTATTTAATATCTCCTCAGAATTTTGATTTGTGATTTACTTTTAGTCATAAATTGTTTCTGATCTATCAAGTAAAAACATACTCTGATGGCTATGATATACCAGTTTATAGATCTCAGAAAATATTGTATTTCAAGATGGAATGGCTTGTAGAGCATTAAAAATTAATTTTAAAATTTGTTTATACAACACAATATTAGCATCAAGGCTTATTTCTATGCTGACCAAAATGGTATAGATTACTTTAAATCACTGAATGTTGATATATATGTATTGTATATGAGAAAACTCTCACTCATTTGTGTCAGTGATGTTGGCCAGATTTAACTTAAATATGGTAACACAAAAAAAGCTATCTGCCAAAAATTCATAAATGTGTTAGCTAAAAAAAAATTCCTGGTGTATTATTCAAGGATTCACTTGGTGCATATGATAAGGATAATAATCTAGTCTACCACAGTAAAATATAATAACCAAAAATAAGGAAAACAATCTATGACTTCAAGGCAAAAATAAATATAATAGATATGTTGATATATAATGATTTTATTTGCACAAGAAAAATACACCAACTGTGATTTTGGGATGTATATTGAGTTTTAGAACATAATTTTAAAACCCTACTATTTTACATAATTTTCAAATTTCACTTTCATTCTAAGTTGAATATATAATATTATACATATCTATATATATTTATTATAGTATGCTTATAATATAGCATGGTCTATGGTAGATGTCACAGAATATACATGAGTAAGTATATGAAATATACATCCATATATTTTCATGTGTCTATATATGTATACCTATATATTTAACAAAATGTTCAGGGCTAACATCATAAGGTTATGGGTTAACATACATACATATGGTGTATTTAACAAATATATAAACAAATATGCATCACGTTAAGCAAAACTAAGAAAAATAATAATATAATTCATATTTTAAAATTTCAGTTAAAGTGCTTTAATATATAAATTTCCCTCTGCTAGATATATTAACATTTCAAGCAATAGATTTTTTTTCCTTTTGTCATTTTAATTTAACTTCATTAGTACACAAATATTTATTCTTCTTAGTTTTTAAGCAAGTCAATACTTTACAACTGATGGATCAACCTAGTTAATCTGTAATAATGATTTTATATTTTACTACACTATTTTAAGTATTTTCTTTGCTACTATAGAAACATCCTAAATTTAAGTACACCTTTAAAGTTATGGGGCATGGATTCAGGCACCTGAATCAATACCTTAGATTACATTTGCTTCTTTTGTCTTCTCATGCATAAGTAACAACAAGCATTAATAAAATGAGACAAAAAATGAAAATTTTGAGAAAAGCTAATAGATTATTCAGTCATTTCATCATATAAACAAAGGTTAATCCTGACAGGAAACACTCAAGATCCAGGGAATTTTTTCCAGTGTTTATGGAAAACAAAAATTTTCTTTAATTTTTCTTTCTAGATTTACTCCACCATCTCTGAAGCATTCAACATAACAAACCGAAATGAAGTCCGACTTGTAATTATGCTAAAAAAGTATGTGACAGCAATATAGGAAGTTAGCTGAAATGAATAAACTTTAAGAAACATGACTTTAAAAAAGATACATTTTTGGTTTTATAGAAGTTACTAAATAATTCTTAACATTTTTATTTTATATGCTTCCAAATTTGGGACATAAAATTTATAAATAATAGTACACAGCATGCTAGATTTTAAATTTTTGTTTGATTTCACTCCCCATCCTATATCAGACAATGCTTTCCTTGTGAACAGCAATTTTGTCACCTTCAATTTTATATCCTCCGTACCTAAAATTCTGCTCCCTGGAAGGAAGTCAATAATATGTAGTTGAATGGGTATAAAAAAACAATTCCTGGTTATTACAAGCATTATCAACAGAGGTAAATAGCTGAGAAGATCGGGAACCATATTACATTGTTAATAAAGTTATAAAGAAGTGTCCACTATTCAATTTCCAACATAATGTAATGTTAGAAGCCCTGAAAAATCTCCCATTTCTGTAGCCCTCCCCCCACCTTCATTCTATGCCTGAAATTTCAGGAATCTTTGAATTTATATTAAGCCTTGATATAGGTTAAGATCAAAATAGTTTATAATATCCATAAAAACAGAAATTATTCAACTCCTGTGTTTTAACTTTCAATGTATATGATGGTGACTGACAAAAGTTAACATTTATTGAACAGATAGATGGATGAATGAATGAATGAATGACTGTATACTTTTACTCTTGTCATTCTGCCACATTTAGTATAAAAGGATTAGTGATTACTATGCATTGAACAATGAAGTATTAGAAAACTATGCATTTATTGGAGATGAAATTGCACTGATAGGGAAACAGTATGAATACATTGAGTGTGGGTTACTTTTAAGTCTAATGATGTTATTACAAGGAATACAAGGGAGAAAACTGATCTGTGTTCAGTGATGACTAAGTACCTGGTATGGTGCTTGATAACTTTAAAAAAAATTGCTCTATCATTATGTAGTAAATGATATTATTTCTATGTTACAGATAAGAAAACTCTAATAAAGCCAGGATTCCAATCCAGTTCCTTGAGACATAGGTCTTTGTTAAAACACATTTTCAATCCTGCATATTTTAAATTTTATAAATTCCTATTCCTTGAGAAACAATTGCTATTGCTTTCCTCAAAGTCATAATGGAATGCCCAGAAAAGCTCTCATGTAGTTTTCTTTCTTTGATCTACCAGATGGACATATTACTAAGCCAAATCCATCCTTATTATCTGAAAGATTTTATACTTTGTCTCCTTAGCTCTTTTATTTCATATTCTATTTCAATCTTGTTGTTGCTCAAAACTGGTTTTGTAGATTTACTTAATTAATCAGGCTCATCAAAATGAGACTAAGACATTAATACCAAAAAAAGAATAGCTACTGTTTAGGGAAATTAAATATAATTCTTAAGCAAGCTACTGGAAAAATGATTTAGTATTTTAGCTATTTATAATTGGAAAACAGATATTTTAAATCTGATTGAAAATTAATAAATATTTTCAAGACTATTGACTAATTGTAATACAAATTCATTAGTTTATTTTATATTGTTCCAAAGTAATATGAAAACACAAGAATAACATTATTATTAAATAGTGTAAGGGAATAAAACTATAACACATTGTTATTTTGAAATAATTCAGTTAAAAAGCATCATGACAGTATAAGAATCTTTTTTAAAGTAACCTAATAAGTGGAGTAGCTATTTTCACCACTAATGTGACAATACAGCCACAGAATTGGGATTTACTGAAGGATCAGACTGGATTATTATGTGGGACTATTAATTATGATGGTTCTAGAAATAGTATACTTTCAGGGTTATGTGACTGTAATTGACCTCATAAAATCTTAAAATTTAGGTAACATTCAATTATTTTTTGTCTTGTGTAAATTTGTTTATCAGTATCAGGGGGAAATCGCTATTTAAATTAAAAACAATCTGTTTTCTGAACAGAAGCAAAACCCTCCTAGAAAAGAATAGTGAAGTAAATATTGAACATATCTGTAAGATTTATGGAAATAGTAATTGGTTTAATTTTACCTTTAAATATCATTTAAGTCTATCATTACATAATGTAAAGTTATGTAAATGTAAATGTAAAAATAAAAAATAAATATCAGTAATATACAATTGCAAAGGTTAGGTATCACTTTTGATAATCACAAAAGTTAGGTATCAGAATTAGTAATTATACTTATCAATTCTAAATATAATTTTCAGATCTTAGAGGGAAAACTTCATTTTATGGTGGTTGCAGCATAAGAAGAATACATTTAGAGACATAGAAGTCTTCCTTTGAACTGAATAGATACTAGTTTAGAAGGAAGACTATAACTGAAGATTAGGAAAAAAACAAAAACAAAACCTAAAATACAATTTATGCAAACTTTGGAAAAGATTTTTGCAAAAGAAAAAAAACATTCCTGGGCAAACAAACCATCCAAAAGAGGTAAAAAATTGTTTAAAATCAATTTTCCTGCAGATAAGTGAAAAATAAGTACTCAGTACTAAACTATTCATCCAAAGAGATTATAGAAGTAGAGAACAAAAATGGAAAAAGTTATGAAAATCTGAAAAACATAAATATAAGCTGTTAAAGTAAATCCAGATAGCTCAAAATCCTGAAAAAGTTTAAGGGATTAAGCTGGCTTTAAATATAGCATCTTAATTTTGCAAAATTCTTAGAAACAATAATCAATATTTGTAATGAAATCTAAATTATTATTTTGTGAGCTTAGGCCAAAATCAATTCAATAACTCTAGGAATGCATTAGAATCACTTACTAACACTCAGGTTTCTTTGGTACCTACATAAAGCCCTTTTTATGAAAGGAATAACTTTTTTTTAATTGAGAAGTTAGAAATTACTGAGGAAAGTTATATTTTTTTCACTAAAAGATCAACCATTTTGCTGTTCAGAAGCCAACAGTATTCGATTATAAACCATATATTTTATTTCAGATTAACTCTTAAAAAAATGACACTTTTAGGAACTTCAGGATGTATAGAAATGAAAAAATTTTAATTTAATAAATTTTGCCATCTAGAAATAATTATTGGTAACTTTTGATGAAAATTATATCTTGCATCTCTCAGTGTATATTTACAGAAAGAAAGAAATAGATAAGCCAGACAAAGAGATGGAGAGCTTCAAATAAATTTAGAAAATGCTGCAATGCCACATGTGCTGATATAATATGAATTAATTTAGTTAATTTTAAGTACAATCAAGAATGAACTAAAGTTAATGTGGCAATGTTGGTATACTTCAAGTAAATAATCTTAAAATACATTAATCCTAAAATACCTTCTATTTTAAAAACTTGTTGTTTGGGATTTTTTTTGTTTTGTTTTAGTTTGTTTTGGTTTTGGTTGGTTTTATTTTTACTTCCAAAGGCTCTACTTATTTTAAATCACACATTACAAGTCATTTATTAGGTTCTGATTGTAAATGCGTGGAATTAGTACACTTTTTTTTATCTCCTCTGTCTCTCCCCATCTCCTTAGTTTGCTCTATTATCAACTTTACAACCTCAAAGTGTTTAATAATAACCTTTTTTTAACTCTAAGTTCTATCATCCTTCAATTTTGTGCTGGTATACAAATGCATTGAATTGTCAACCATTTCACTCTCCTTATGACTTCTCCATCAGTGAAGGAATTTGTTTTGATACATCTTTCAGTTCTCAGTATGTTATCATCAAATCCTTTCCCTCCACCACCTCAAACATGGTTCATGGGTACAGTTTTCCCAGAATTCTTATTTCTATGAGAATAATACCAATCCACTATTTATAAATCTCTGGTAACATTTTTTTCCCTTGAGAATTTGGTAAGAATTGTCCCACTTTTTTGAAACTGAATATTGTACTGAAAAAAATTTAAATCTAAGTTCCTTCCTCTAAGTGATTGCCCATATCCTGAAATTTTACTAATTTCCCCAAGATATATCTTAATACTTTATTTTTCTTGCATAAGATATGCCATATGGTTTGTAAATTCATATCTGTATATCTTGAAAAAATGTTTCTTTATGTAATATTTCCTGGGAAAACCTATTCTTTTTGCATTGAATTCCTATCATCTATGTTGCATAGAAATCATCTTATTTACAATCATTTTTAAATCATTGCATTTCTTATGATTTGAGGGGGCAGATGGTTTTCTAAAATCTGTCCATTATTCTATTCAATTTTTTAAAGTAGTATTTATTCTAACGTCATTGCTCAAAAAATAAAGTTTATATTTCTCCTCTAATTCTGTCCTAAACTCTGTATTATATGTTTTTAAAAAAATGGAACTGATACCAGGGAATAAAGTGCTCATTTTAAAGCTAACCATCATTAGGAAGCAATTAATATGTACCTCATTACCTTAAAGATCAGACTAAAAGAAGCACAAAAATATGCATCCCTTTATCCATTTAAAAAGATTTATTGAGCTGGTCTAACACATAGATGGGAAATAATAGAGACTAGAACATATGCTGGGTGTATAATAGCATAAAAAGTTACAGAGTATCTTTCAAGAAAGGCATAGACTAGTAATAAAATAAGGCCTTCAATCATTATAATCAGCAGATATCTCAAGATGTAGTTACCTAACACATAAAATCTAGAAAATGACTAGAAACTTTATATTTCTAGTAGTCAAATTTTAATTTATTTTTATATTCTCATTCCAGTTATGAAATTACTTATATATACCAATAACTAACTTTGACCTTCATTAGACTTTGTGATCCAATACTTAACTTAGAAATGTGACAGGGCAATTTAGTTAGGCTTTTTAAGCTTCAACTTTTTCTTTTACAAAAAATAATAGTGGTTAACTTTCAAAAGTGAGTAATATGTGACAGGAATTCTGCTAAGCATTGAACCATTTAATTCTCTCTTAATTATAGGATCTGTGTGTGTGTGTGTGTGTAAACTGAAACAGAATAGGTTAAATAAAAAGATGTCACAACTAAAAAGTGTTAGAGTTGAAACTTGAATCTATTTTTGTCTAGATTCACTACTCATGATCACAACTCTATAGAAAGAGCAATGAAAGAACAAAAATAAAGTGCTTAGCATCTGTACATAGAGTGTCTAGCATGTAGAAAATGCTCAGCAGATATTAGCTACCCTTATGATTATATTTGTTATATATATATATAATTTTATAAATGTGGAAACAGAGCAATAATGGTGCATATTATTTTAAATGCTTTATTTAGACTGTTATAAATATTTAACAATAATGTTATCATGAAAACTCAAGCAATCCAGATAAAATGCCTATACCAGAGTTCCAGTTAAGTGTTGAGTAAACAACCAAAGAAGCATTCGAAAAAAATCATTAAAATACAAAGACTTAGACAACCCTGAGGGCCCAGAGTTCAAGGACTTGAAGTGATGGGGGGAGGTGGGAATATGGGAACAGTTGATGTGGGAGATTGTTTTCATTGAACAAATATATACATTAATTGAACAAAAATAAGTGTGTTGAAGATAATTAAAGCCAAGTTTCTCACTGCCAGAAACAGTATTTTAAAACATGACAAGGAAAAAGAATAAAACCTGAAGTGTTGAATTAAAATTGTATTATTTCCTTATAAATAAATAGATAAATAGAATGAGATAAATGCAGAGGTTTATAAGTGTAAGTATATACATAGTTTTGTTTTCTAGTTCTGAAAACTGAGTGAGTCTAAAGGTACTAACACCCCCATAGCAATGCACACGTATTGAGAACCAGGTCTTGATTTTAAAATGGCATCTTCCACAAATGGGACCAATGCTAACTGGTTAAATGGTTAATTATAGAGCTGAATGAAGAAAAGTGTAAGATGAGTCTGGAAAATCGTTTTGTGCTAGAAAGTAGGAAAATGCTCAGTGCGTTGTGTAGACATATCAAAAGGCACAAGCTTTCCAGCCTTGGGCTCCACTCTGCCCACTCGCACTAAGCCAATGACAAATATTTTAGGTTCTTCCGTGTATCGTGCACCTTTCCAGTAATATACTCTGTTATCAGTATGATAGGCTCTGCTGACAGATCACACAACATATCTATAGTTTAAACCATAAGAAGTTCGTTTGTCTCTCATTTAAATATCTAATATCCAATATCCGGATATCCAAAGCTGTCATATTGCTGCATAGTGTCAGGACACTGGATCTTTCAATCAGTCATATTACTGTGCTGCATGAAGCCTACATTTGCACAGTCACCTCCTGTTCCAAGATATCCAGTCATCATATGTCTATTTCACCCAGCAAAAAAGGGAAAAGAAGGGCTTACCCTTCTTTTAAAAGCATTTTCCACAAGTCACACTTAGATCTAAACGAATCTTATTTGCAGCAATTTGTTGATATGGCCACACATAACTGCTAGCAAGAATGGGAGACATATATTTCATGCAACCATATATTGAGCAAAGATAAACATTTTATTACTGTAGGACAATGATGAAAATTGACATGGAGGGGTCAAATGACCCTATCTACTCCAATAACTATTCTTAATTTTCTCACACCCTCTTTTGCCTCCAATTAGCTATATCATCTTCAATAATTCAAATTCATAAGGTGGCGCTAAACTTCCTCTCAGTGTAGATAATTCTGTTATCCAATCTGCTCTAAATGGGTTTCTAATTGGGTTTCTCTGGGTACCTATTGCACAGATGCCCTTCTGGGATCTTCAGACCTGATTATCCTATTTATTTTATTTGATCAGTTTGGTGGTTTCATTGGGAGACGTCTGTTGGGTGTATTATAGCCAATTTTTCTCATGGGCCGATCAGATTCCTAAGAGAAATAATACTCAATTTCTTAATTATCTTTAAAATGCTCCTCTATTCTAATAAAAAGACATACGCTTACTTTTTTTATGCTGTTTTAGAGATATATGTCTTCTTGTTTTCTGTCATTGTGCAGGGGGCACAGAATAACCGCATACTTGGAGTTTAAACTCTCTTTTAAACAGATTTTCAACAAATATTCCTTTTCCCATGCAGCAATGCTCTTCACTTTTATTTCCATACAGTCAAAATACCATTAATTCCTGAGCCAAATGAGTGTTCTGTGATACATGTTGGATTCCTTCTCAGTTTTCACCATTTGGGGCTTAGAATTTAACTTTTAGGAGACTCCTAAATCAGAAATAACTTATCCTGCATTCCACCTTCCAAAATATCATTGCTATTATTTTCTCCATGGTTATAGTTTTCCTTGGAAGAAGGATCTTTAACAACATTTCTTACTTTTATTTTGGTAGGATTTGGAAATTAATGGAGATAAATGTTCACTCAACTATGTTTAAACTCAAGTTAGTTTTGCTGTTTTTTTTTTTAACTAAGTATACAAAAGAAACAAAAGCTATTTATATTTAATATACATAGTAACACAAGGATCCTCATTTGGTCTGAATGTCACAGTTATATATTACATATATTACATGAATCATCTGAATGACAAATAATGTGTTCCAGTAACACGAAGTATGAGAAAAGAAATTTCATTTCTTATTTTATTCCAGAAGCTTGTAATATATTTCTGTTTACTCATGTCCCATTAAGTCAGTGACAGATTCTATTATCATAGATGGCAAACATTTTACTATATTGTAATTTCTCTTGAGATGAATAATGATCAAAACTCTTTTTTAGCCATCTTAAAATTTATTAATAATCTCCTGGCAATCCCATTTTAAAAAGTTGTTACAGATGAAGATAAGTCATGACAGTTGTCCTTTATAAAAAGACAAGAAAACCAAATGTAGTGATCTTCTCTGTAATGACAAGTGCCCCTGAGTAGCACATTAGTTAGGAATGCTTTTGACTCCAAGGCAATGAAATCAGATTTAGAGTGATATAAATAAAATAGGGTTTGTTGAAGGAATGTCTGTGTATGCCATGCTTTGACTGCTTCATGTGGTCATCTGTGACACACTTTTCTATTTTTCTACTTTGTCATTAATGTGGAGATTTGTGTCTTCTTTCTCCTGCTGAAGCATCACAACTGATTCCAGGTAGAAAGAATAAGTAGAAACAAAAATTCCTTTCTTCCGAAAGCCTTGATTTACTTACTTTATCTTTTTATCTATCATCTATCTATCTATATTTTTCTACGCATTTATTTACTATTTTTGAATCAAGTAGACTCAAAAATAAGTACTTGTTATCATTTCTGATCATAAAAGCCAGAGTTAGTCACATATATAACTCAAGACAAATAAAAATCAAAAGCAATAAGATTGCCAAAACGTTCTGAAAGTCACGGTTTTTCCACTGTAGAATATGAGTCTAGGCTCCCTAAAATCAAGTAGTAAATGCCACCCACTCTCAAACTGTGATTTCATAAAAAGAAAACAAAGTAGAGATTATCTACTGGGGGATAAAAGATAGTATATTTTATGAATACTTAACATAGTTTTAAAAAACAAATATACTTAATCTATTCAAACAAAACCAAAATTTAGTAGTGATTTAAAATGCATTAAAATAGGTTTTTTAAATAATTGTTTCATTATAGGATTTTATTGTCACAAGTTATGTGCTTTCCCCTTATCAGCATCTCATAAATATTAAAAAGAAATCTTTTAAATTAAAAATATACCTCATTAACATTAGGCATTGCTATAGACTGAATGTTTGTGTCCCACCAAAATTCATATGTTGAAACTTAACCCCCAATGTGATGGCATTTGAAGATGTGGTCTATAGGAGTTGATTATGTCATGAGAGTGGAGCTGTCATACATGAAATCAATGCCTTTATAAAAGGGCTCCAGAGAAAATAAATAACTAACTATAAAAAAAGAAAATCTCTGCATAATTAATAGGTTAGATCAAAAAAGTAACATAATTTAATAAGTACATCAAATATTAAACATTTATTTACATCTGTATAACTTTATGAACATGTTTTTCAGTTGTGACACCTGTTAAATCAAATATTGAAATAAACTGACCTTAGGTTTAGGTTTTATGTATCCCAATGCACTAAAATAAGATTGTAAATAAAATAAGACCTATTCAGCCAAAATGATGCTGTAAAATGTATTAAAATAGTAGTAAATCATTATAAACTCTCAATTTAGAGGTAAGAATATTATGAGTAGAAAAGATTTTGTTTTGCTAAAAATATAAAACAGCATTTACTTGATCATAGAAAAAGCACATTACATGGCACATGTTATTATTTTCAGCTTTGGCTAAAAGAAAGAAAAAGTATCTGAAGCAAAAAGTATCATGAAGGCTTAGTTAAAGTTTAATGAATAATCTTGAAAGAAGAGAAGACAGTTGACACAAGTGCCTGGAAAATACAACAGAAGTAACCATACATTACATAGCATTAACTATATAAGTAAAATTCTTCTCTTCACATTTTAGGAAGAAATTTTCTAATTTAGTTAAGAAAAACAAAAAGCTTTTTAAAAAATAATATGTAAGTGTAGTTGTTAGTAATTGTTGATTTTTCTGTTAACATTTTACCCTGAGTCTAAAATGAAAAAAGAAATTACATTTATTAAGACGATTACTTTACGAGGCAAGTTCACTTAAGTTATAACCCAAGAATTAGTTCTTACTAATGAACTGTGAGCTCCTTTATGAATTGTTAATGAATTCTATTAATATTAAAAGAACTATTCAGAAACTAGCAAACTAATTTTAAAATAAAGTGTAGAATCTCAACTTGACACATAACATGTAAGTCATTTATTTTTCATTTAAAAATAGTTTAATAATATACTGGCACAGTAGTACATACAAATATTTCTATTTAAAGTGATTTTGGAGAGTTGATCTTTTTTCTGATGGAATATATAACAAAAATTCTAAATTAAACCATCAAACTTAAAAAAATCATCCTTCCTTTAATAAAATAAAAACAAAGCAGAAAAGAGATCAAATTGCAAGATTATATACACACTGAACACTGGAACTGATGCCTTTTCAATGTTGTTTCCAATTACCAACCCTGGGAAAAAGGAGTTAGTTCTTCAAGGAAAGAAGAAATGCAGATAATCTCAAGCGTACCTTTCTGTAAACAAGCTGATAACTAAACTTTTAGAAATAAACTAATTATAATTTGTGAAAGCAGGTATCTTCAAATTAGTTTTATGGCTTTATCCAACCAATTGAGAAGGTCCATGATGTCAAAACTATTTTCATAAAAATACTAAGGTATTATTTGTCTTTCTCGTTATGTTCACATTTGCACTTCTAGTGCACAAACAATGTTGGTTAAATTGCCACCACCTCAACATGAATAAAGTCAGTGTTATCAAACCCTTAGTAGTCATTCTATTTTACACTGCTATGAACTGAGAGGGAAAATAAAGCCAGTTGTATTTAAGAATGTTTTTGTTGAACGTAAAGGTTAAATCGCTATGTGTCAACTTGCCTAGCCGATAGTGTCAAAAGTATAGAACTTGGTCAACCATTACTCTAGATGTTAATGTGAAGACATATTGTAGTTGTGGTTAACATTTACAATCAGATGATTTTGAATAAATGAAATTATTCTCAACACTGTAAGTGGACCTCATTCAATCAGATGAGGGGCTTAAGAACAAAAGTTGTTTCCCAGAGAAGAAGGAACATTGCATCAAGGACATAACAGAAATCCTGCCTGAGTTTCTTTGGACTTGCTAACCACCCAAAATATGTGAGCCAATTTCTATACATAAGTGAATAAATAAATCTCCTATTGGTTTTGTTTCCCTGAAGAACCTTAACTGTTACAGATTTTGTTACTGAAAGTGGTTCTAGAGGAACAGACTCTTACAGATTAGTTTTTTGAATTAATTCTGGGATTTATGGAATTGACTCACTAATCTGGTTCTAATTAAAGGCATAAATTATTCCATTTCTAGTGGTAAAGAGGGCACTGATAATCCATGATGTGATGTGGCTATAGAGAATGCAAATTATCACTGTTGCATGCTCCTAATCAAATACTTATAAGAAGCAAAGTTCGGAGTAACTATGTATTTGCTGTCTTAGACAATTTTTGTCAAATTAACGACTATAATGAGATTGGTTGGTTGCGTCTAACTGCAGGACTGAGTACAGGGGGAAAAAAGGATGACCTCAGGGCTTCAGATTCCATGCATGAATAACCTGAAAATTTCTGTGTCTGCCTTGAATGAAACTCTTATCACCTGTGACCATGGAGATAAAATTTCTAAAATAAAATCCTTCCTGTGAGTAGTTGAACTACAACACAAATTGTATTCCCAACCTCATAGGGTGTCTGCTGCTAAAGTGACTGCATTGATTGAAAAGAGATGGGCTTCTGAAAACTGGAATGGGGACATATGAGCAGTTCCTGGTGTAGCTGGAGTCACTGAACCTATGAATTCTGCCAAGTCCTTATCTGAAGAGGTTAATATCCCTTGGCCAAGGAACTTGTAATGGCTTCCTTTTAGGTAGTTCGTGCAATACAATACTTATTCTTATCAGAAACCACTCTTACTACTCTTTGCTTCTAGACTTATAACTAGACTCAACTGCCAGTAGGACCCAAAACATGAAGTACAAAGCGTGACCCATGAGGAGGTGTATTACTCTCCCGAAGAGCTACATAGATTTTCCAATTAATGCAGATAGAAACACTAGTAATAGGTATAGGAATGGATACTAAGAGTATAAGGTAATGGTGGAAAGAACATAAATTTGAATCTAAGCAGATTTGTTGATATAAGCATGTATACCAAGCAGATTCTGGATTCATTGTTATAGCTTGAGGGGTTCAAAGGATATCAAACTGTCTAACTGGCTGGCTGAAATATACACTGAAAAGTGGCATACACTAAATTATGTTGAAATGACATAACTACCTTTGTACACTGTATGAGAAGGTATTCAAAGGCTTAAGGAGGTTGGAATGTTAGAGTGGATTTGTCATGTAAGACCTGTTAACCCACCTGCGAGAACGTATCATTTACCACACCTGTGAGAAATACATATGCGAGGGGAGCCCCAGCATTCTTGAAGAGTTCTGAGTTGCTCTTTTCTACAGGTCAGAAAATATAATGAAAACTACTGCCATTGAACTGAGATCCTTAAATTCATTGAGAATAATTAGATGTTAAGATGGAAGGGGTCAAGTGGTGACAGCACTTAATTGCAAAAGAGCCGGTGGACATGGTTGTTGTAATGAACAGCAGAGTCAAAGCAGTAATCAGAATAGTCTGACTCCCTGAAACCTATGGCATTGGCTAGTTGATCATGATGTCCCTAGGAGAAAAATGGATGGGCGATCACATAAATTTTAACTTGATCTATATAAGTGGAAGAGTTCTAGGCCATGTAGACAGAAGTTTAACTTGGATTACCAAAACAGAGAGCCATCAGTCAGTTACTTTCTAGACTTCAGTCAGTTTAAGACCCAGAACTCCTTGAATAAAAGGGAGGCAGGGCCTCAGTACACTGCCAAAAATGTATACTACTTATCTTTCTCTTGACCATCCCAAAGGGATCTATGTCTTTTTACCAAGGTGGCTGTGCGTTGAGAAAATAAAATGATCAGTCTTTCTGGGAATTGCTGGGCACATGCTCTGAATGAACATTTATTCCTGGAGACCCAAAATATCACTGTGGCCTACCAGTCAGAGAAAGGGCTTTTGGAAATCAGGTGATCAATTAAGTTTTATACCAATTTTATCTCACAGTAGGTTCAGTGTGTCCCCAAACCCGTCTGTTGGTTGTTTCCCTGGTTCCAAACTGCATAATTGGAATAGATATCCTCAGCAACTGCCAGAATCACAGCATTGGTTTCCTAACCTTGAACTGAGGGCTGTTATGCTGGGAAATGCCAAAAGGAAGACTAGAACAGCCTTTTCCTAGGAACACGGTAAACCAAAAGCAATACCACATGGAGGGATTGCAGATTAGTGTCACCATCAAGGACCTGAAGGATGCAGGGGTGCTGATTCCTATCATATCTCCATTCAACGTAAGTATTTGGCCTGTGCAATGGAGAGTTGTGTAAAGGGAGAGAAGGAAATGAAGTAGGAGACGTTTATTGGGCAACTGCTAGGATAACGTAACTTATATTTATTATCTCACAGTTTCCATAGATCAGAAGTCTAATATATTTTCACTGGATCCTCTGTTCAAAGTCTCACCATGTTGCAATCAAGGTGAAAGGCAGGGCTGTGATCTCACCTGAGGCTCAGAATCCTTTTCAGTTCTCATCAGTTATTGGCAGAAATTAATTCTTTTGATTTTAGGATTGAGAGTTGCACTTTCTTGCTAGCTATTGACAAGGGTTGTCTGAACTCCTAGAAACCTCTAACCATTTCTGCCACACATCCCTCTCCATGTTTCATGACAGGTTTCTCCTTCAAGACCAGCAGGAAGATGGGTATCCCTTCAATTCTCTCTGACCTTTTTTAAGAGCTCTCCCAGGTTAATATCTTTAAAACAAATTGAGAAGAAAATGTTTCAAGGTCTAATTACTGAGTGCTGAATAAGAGAATAAATTGCAAGTCTACTATGCAATGTTCTTTACCATATGATCTATCTGATTCTTTTAGTTATTTTTGAAGAATCCTTACATTAATCACAAAACTTGTGAAATATTTATATTTGACTTTGAATCTTTTTATTATGTTTTCTTAATAAGGAGATGTTGGAGCTACAAGTTTATATTTTGTCAACATAGAAATATTTTGTGTATCATTGAGAGTAAAGCATTCAACTCTTTCGGTAAAGTCTGTGGGCAACACAGATGTTAGCAGGTGAATTTTTAATTTTTTTTTTTTTTTTGCATGTGAACAACTCCACACACAAAAAAGGAGTGCCTCATTAATATTTATTGTTTCTGCAAGGTCAAAAGGAGAACACAGTCAACTCTAATTATAGCTACTGTATTGTGGACTAGAAGTAATGTTTTACTAAAGAACTAATGTTCTCAACATTATTTTCAGTTTTTATTGGAAATTTTTAAAGTGCACATATCTCCAAAGGGATCAGATTTATAAGAATTTGAAATGTCAATAGGTGGCATTCATTTTAAAGAAAAAGGAGAGTACTATTTTTGTCATCAAAATGAATTTACTTAATTATTGTTCATGTTACTATTGAATTGGATAAAAATATTTTGTAGTAGATTTCAGTAGATTTCGTTCTCATGAGAATTTTGTGTCAAGAACTGGAAATTCACTTTTTAAATATTTGGGAAATATGTGGTTTAGTGTATTTGTATATAGGGGTCTCTTAGAGAGTTCCTTAGGGATTCAAGAAGATAGACAACCAATGATCATAAGGACAAGAACTAAAAGAGCTCTAGAGATGAGTTAGACCTGTACTCTTCTTTCCTCTCTTCTTTTCCCCATTCCCATCAATTGCTTTTTCCTTTTCTTCCATATTTTCTCACATCTCTTCTTCTCTTTCTCCTCTGTCTCTCCTTCTTAACTTTTATAATTCATACCAACACAATCTCTTAACCCCAACCTGAATCCTCATAATTTCATTTTGCAACACACTTACCTTGAACACATTAATTCATTTACTACTTTTGTGCACCTATTTTTACACTTATCACTCTTGAAGGGTTTAGTATAAATCAATGAAGCAAGAATAGATTCCTGTTTTTATGCCTCATGTATCCCAAATGAAGAGAAAGGCAATAAATAAACAGTGAAGAGTAAATTATATACTAGGTAAGGAAATTGTGAGCATTGTGAAAAATTACTAGAGAAGGATAGGGTGAATCAGAAGTAGATTTGGGAGGGAGTTGCAATTTTAAGTCAAGTGATCAAGGAAATTGTATCTCATTGTCAGATTTTTCTGGTGTGTGTTCATTGAGCACAATTCCCAGAGTGAAAGTGTGATGGATCTAACTCAGCTTAATATAAGTTTCCATTTTATACTCAGACAGTGGAATAGTTTATGTGACATTTTCTAAGGAGTCGTGCTCATCTATAAATCTGTAGATTATGACTTATTTACCATAAAAAATACTAAACTAGAAATGTCCTAATAAAAGTATTCCTTTGGTGAGGACTCTTCTTTATCAAAGATTATTAGTCTATTTACCCAAGAGCTCAGTTTTCAGAGCTTACACTTGGGGTCACCTGCATTCTTTTTTCCCCAGCGACTTCTCCTGTATATAAATCACTGGATAGATAGCTACTTAATTTCTCCCTACTCAGGAACAGAAGCTCTGCTGTTCTCCATCCTCCATCCTATCTACTTAACTGGTAAATAATATCCCCAGGTCAAATGAAAGATTTCCAGAATGGTAAAAATAACTTGAAAACCATGAACTAGGAGAAGTAGTTAGCTCCCTACAAAGTGAGCTATTAGCATATAGTGTTTCAATTCTTTTGTTCGAAAGAGTGGAAGATTTTGGGAGAGTTTATAACACAACAAGAGCCCAATCTACTTTCTACCAAGAATTTAATATGAATGTTTCTTCTAATACCAGTCATTAGCAAATGACGGGTCTAAAAGATATAGCTAAGAGTAATATTCTTTTGCCCTGACTTGGTCACAAGGAATTATCATGATGGCATCTCTCCCTGGAGATTGGAATCTACTAATGACCATCTTTACCATCTGGTATGATGTACACCTGTTTTCTTATTTTTATCCATTTGACCCTCTCCATTGCCTGTCATAGTTAGGCTTTCTGCTCTATCAACTCTACTATTCACCTACAGAGCTGGTAATAACAAAATTGTTAATTTTTTACCTGGTTATATATCCAAGCAGATGGCATAGAATCTGATTGTCCCTGCCAATTGATAATGGAATTGCATTCACAGTTCATCCTAACTTGGCTACACGAGCTGAAATCATGATCCATCCCAAGTATCTTTAGGATTACACACTGAGTCCAATGTTTCTTCATTTTCTACAGTAATATAAGCTTCTGTGGATACACATACTTTTAAATGTTGCCCAGGGCCACTGAGTAAGGCAAATTGAATTTGTTTTAAAAAGCTGTGATGTCAAAAAGAAATTTAGTTATATATTTGCATCCTCCCTTATTCCTTAATTCACACTTCCTGATTCTAGAAACCTTTCCAAGGTAGTATTCCCCAACATAGATATTTCCTTCATGTTCAATTTAGATTACTTACTTTCATTAACTGTGACTTTTGCATCACCTATTTTGAGTCACGAACATTTTATTTGCTCTGTGGATGGTAGGAGGTAAAGAAAGTTCATTTAATATTGTCTCTTTGCCCTTTCTGTGCATTGATGATAGTGAATATGTATCTTGATCAGAAGAAATATATCTTGGGTTTGGGGGCACTGAGTTAATAATTTGCTGTTACAAACCTTTAATTCTGGTCTCCAAGGTTGCTTCTGTTATGGGATAAGTAACATCTAGAGTATTTAGGTGTCAATCTGTTAACACCCACTTGTAGCTCCATGGTCTGATATCATACATTTGCTGGCTCTGCACTGGTTTGTATCCTTGGAGGATTTTACCCATTTTTATTTTCAAACTATTTTCTCCTGTTGACATTGAGTATACTCTTTATAACAGTCATCTCATTCAGTCTAAGAGAAATGTTGTGTCTATCACCATGGGTGCACAGCCTAAGCACAGCATGCCCAATTATTTCATGAATCTAGGTAACTACTAAAAAGTTGGATTCAGAAATTAGCCTTAATGTTCAAATCTCTGTCTGAGCTGGGAAATGGATTATATTTATTTTTATTTTATAATTTTTTTGTTGTTCTTGGAGACCATCTCCATAACCCACTTTATTTCTTCCTATAAACACCCCTCAAATTCTCCATACATGAGTACCACAATGGGATTCATTTTTGCCCAATCATTGAACCTTATTTGTGTGATGATATAGTAAGTCTATTGGCTAGAACCCAAGAGTCTATAAAAATCCAAATGGTCTCCCAAAAATGGGAGCCTAGTTTTTCTTCTATAAATAAATAAATAGCTTGTGTCTCTGCTTATTGCACAGACGTGACCTTACCTTTTTCTGTCAATTTTTTATTGTGTGCAGTCATATGGTACTGATTTCTAAAGAACAACCTGGGCTTCAATCTGGATACTCACATCTGTGAACCAGGAAGATAGTTTTGCCTTGGCTGGAAGAGAATCATAGAATTCAGACCACACTGCAATGATAGTGGGGATGTCCTTGGAGTGTTCTATGGTTGATCCTATGGTCAGTGAAGCTACTTTCTCAAGTATGTAGTGCACTACTGCTGAATTTATTCTTTAGCATGCTTTTGAATATACTATTTTCACGTGATGGGTAAGATTTGGTGTGCTGCTCCCAGACCATTTTAACCTTACCCAAGGTATAAGTGGATACTTCTGTATCAGATTTATCTGATGCCTTTCAGAACTGTGGACAGTTTTGACTAACTCTGAATAATAAGCTAGCAATTAGCTTTCAAATGGCCTATTCCAAGTCCAAAATCTAAGAGTGGCACTCTTTTTTCAAAGTCCAGTCTGCACACGTTCTGAATGCAGATACTTCTGATACTATCTGAGCTATTGGACCACAGGGTCCTAGTGGCAATGCCTGTAACACCACTTTGTAAATTACTTAATGTTTGTCTCTGCCCCAATCAGATTCGAATTTCTTTGTGGCAACTCCATGAATGAGATCCAACAGGATTTATATTTGAGAAATATAATTTTGCCAAAAAAGGAAGAAACATGTTAGCCTCTGAGGTTCTGGATTATTGACAGTGTGTGCAAGATAGTAACTTATTCCGCACAATTTCAGAACTATCTCTAGCTCCTCAAGACCAACTAATCCCTAGAGATTTCATAATTTGGGTTGGACATTGAATTTACCTGACGTTCTTCAGCAAAACTCTGTTATGTGGGCCAGAAATGTTCTTAATTTTCCTGAGCTTCTTCCTCTAAGGAGGAAATTATCATAATGTCATCAATGTTGTACAATAACTTGTATTAATGGTTATCAGGTCCAAGTCCTGCTTCCATAGATTACAACACTATGCTGATGAATTCAAATATTTATTTGGCAAAACAATGAATGTATAATGATTTTCATTCCATGAAAATGCAATCTCTACCTGGTTATATTGAAAGACTGAGATCAAAAAGGTGGCAAAGGATCTAACTTTATAATCTCTGACAATTATTTGGATTATAATTTCAATATACCTTCTGTTGAAGAGAGAGTAATATGATTTTTCAAGAGGAGAACCAAGATTCAGGGAACATCTCTTATGAAAATAGAAAAGCCAAACAAGTCCTCTACATGATTTAAAAAGAGAGAGAGAGAGAAATTGCTCCATAAAGACGTAAACCAGGAGGAATTTTAAAGAACACATATACCTTTAATGAAAAATAATGTCATATATTTCCATACACCCAGAGCCTAGCACACTATCTTGCATATATTTAGTACTTACAAAATATCTTTTTATTGCTTGAATCAGAACAATCATTTTAACAAGTTAATTTTGGAATTACCATTTGGTTGGGGTGGGAGAAGGAGAAAAGGAAATTGCAAAATGTTATGCCACTTTGCCAGTCTACATTTAATAGAATCCTTCTGCTTAACTACTCCACCTCTCATGAATACCTAAGCATGGCTCCTTCTGTTCTGAGCAATAATAGTGGTTGATGTCCTAATAAAGATGTGCTGAGCTGTATCAAACCAAAGTTGAATTGTCAAACTGAGGAGCACGTGCCAACTGCTGTCTCCTGTGTACTTAGGATTTAAACTATGTTCTGTCCATAGCAAAACAGTCTTCAAAGGAATATATCACCGTACTAGAGGCAATATTGCATTTTTGGAATGTTGCTGCATTTCGTTATTGAGACAAAAAGCCTCCAAGTTTTCTTTCTTTATTTAAAAAAATTCATATTCCAGAGAGAACTGAAGCAAAAAGTGAAATTTTGGAAATTGTATTCTCTAAACTTTGCAGAAATCCTTTCTTTATAGCTATCATAAAGCTAATATTAAATTAGGTGAATTTATTAGTGGTGTCAGAAATAATAAATAATGTTTATTCTATGTTATATTAAATTTAAATTGTACTTAAAATTTGTGACTGTATTAATATATATGCATTATGTATTTATTGTAAATTAATATTCATATGTTAATACATTTACATATATAGCCATACATTGTAGGTATGCATGTATTTTCTCTTATATTGAGACTGTGTAGTATATATAAATATATAACTATAGCTATAGGCTTATATATTTAAATAAATATATTTAAATTTTGTCCTAGTAGGATAGTAGTGTTAACTCAACTATTCTTTCTGAATTTCATCTAGATGGATAAAACAGAGTACTTCTAAGATTTCTTGTTATTAAAGGCCATGAAATCTTAGTTTGAGGAGGCTAGGTGGCTTCATCATACAAATTTGACTGTTATTGGATGAAATCACACCAATGAAAGAAAGGAGAGGCAGGTGCAAAGTTTAAAGCACTCTTTCGCTTTCTCTTAATTTGACTCGCTACTAGTAGATCCTGAAATATTCTCGTGCAAGGGATTACTGAGGGAATGCATTCAGGTGAAAATTGAACAGAGTGAGAGTAGGGATAGGATGAGTAATGAAGATAAACAAAAGCAGGGGTCAAGCCGAAATCTAGCTTCAGCCTGATCTCAAGGAGAGCTTAGGAGCATAGAGGGCATGGGTTAAATGTTCCGACTTTGGGCATGCAGGCTTCTAGACGTTCATATTACTCACTGACAAGAGGCATCCCCTATCAGGAGTGACATAAGTTCCAAGGCAGCTGGCAAAGCAGCTCAGATGACTCAGGTTAATTTCTGTGTGCTAGTTGTATTGTGCACTGTCTGCAGACAACACTCTCACAGGCTGGTAGGTGGGGGCATCAGCCCCATAAAAGAAATCTCAGCCGGCACCAAATTAATTGACTACATGATCCTAGGCTGATACAAGTCATACCCATTACTCACATACTGGTCACATATACAACGCCAAAATTGTCCTCTGAAAGTAATCTTTCTGTACTCTTATCCCAGTTCTTCTTTCTTTTGTGGTCTCTTAATGTTAGAATTTTAGCATTATTATCTCTTTATCACTTCTTTTCCACTCCTACTTTAGAGAATGCAAATGAAGCAAAGTAAGTTTCTGTCAAAGAGTAGAAGACAAAAGGGGTTAACACAGAGAAATGAACTTTTCCTTTACCCTTTAGCAGGGCCGGCCAGAGACAACCAAAACAGGGGAAGGGAAGAAGCTTGGAATTGGTTTGGAAACTTAAGCTTTGCTATTCCACTTGACTGTAAACTTTATATATATTTTTTTATTTTAAAAATATTTTTAATTGACTATATTCTTTAGAAGAGTTTTAGATTTATTAAAATAAATTGGAAAATAGTATAGAGTTTTCATATCTTCCACACCCAAGTTTCTCCCATTATTATCTTACATTTGCTTGATACATTTGCTACAACCAATGAAACTAAGTTGATAGATTATTATCAACTAAACACCATACTTTATTAAGATTTTCTTGGTTTTAATTCATTTCCTCTTTTCTTCTCCATGATACCATCAACTCTACTTAGAGACATTTGTCATGTCTCCTTAGGCTTCGCTTATCTGTGACAGTTAGTTAAACTTTCCTTCTTTTTGACGGCTTTGACTCTTTTTGAAGAGTATCGTTCAGTTGTATTTTTGGTTGATTTTTTTTTTTTTTGTAAGATGCTCCTACAAAATTAGAATTTTTCTGATTTTTTTTTCATGATTAGACTGGGATTATGGGTTTTGGAGAGGACATCACAAAGGTAAAGTGCCAGTTTAATCACATCCTGTAAAGGTTAAATGCTATTAACACGATTTAGCTCATTCAATGTTGACCTTTGATCCCTTTACTGATGTAAAGTTTGTCAACTTTCTCCACTGTAAAGCTATTATTATTTCTCCACTGTACTCTTTGGAAGAAAGTTACTATGCACAGCCCACACTAAGGAAAGGCAGTTATGCTACTCCTTCCTTTAGGATAGAGTATTTGCATACATTATTTATAATGCTTTACATGGGAAATTTTTCTATTTTCATGTCTTTATTCAGTTATTCATTTATGTCAGTATAGACTTAGAAATATTTATTTTATACTTTGGCTTATAATGCAATGCTGTTTTAGATATTTTCTTCCTCATATTTTTCCAGTTTTAGCCTTTGGGAATTCTTTCATCTGGCTCCTGTGTCCCTTTGACATGCCTCTATCTGTATGGTGTCTGTCTTCTTTCCTTCCTTTCTTCCTCTCCTCTCCTAGCACTTCTATGCTTTCAGACACTACAAAATGCTCCAGGCTCATCTTGTACATTGTATTACCCACTGCTAGAATGATCCATATCTTCAAGGAACTCTGACTCCTTTTATTGAGGAATGCTATTAGAAACCAAGATATGAGTGCTACTGCGGTGTCACTGATTTTAGAGGTTCACAGCTGGCAGAGCAAGGCAATACATGTGTGTAAACTAAACTGTGAGGATATATATTTCAATTCAACCATCTCTACCTACATTAAGCTAAGTATGAGTTTATACTGATAACTCCAATTCTAACTCCTTACCACATGAATTACTGTAGCCTTCTTCTTGCTGATCTATAAATTTCCCTCTAACACTGAGAAATCTGGCTAACATCAACCACTTGTTACTAACTTAATTTTTCAATTTCAGTATACATTTATAGCAGTATTCAAATTATTAACCTTTACTCCCATGGGGGAAATGTTATCAATTATAATACAATGCTTATGTGCACATCATTTTTTATATATGTTAGTACCATTTCTTTTCATCTGCTTCAACAAAGTTGTTGCATACATTTATAATACACTTAGTCTCTTGTCACAGTCTGCATTTTTTCCTACATTTCCTAAAATCCTAAATAAATTTTTCAAAATTAACATACTTTAAGGATCACTTCTTGTGCCACAAAGTTCTTTGGGTTTTGACAAATGCATAATGCCATGTATCCACCATTATAATATTATACAGAATAGTTTCACCAACCTAAAAAATCTCATGCACTTCACTTATGTCAGCTTATCTATAGCCCCAACACCCCTGATAACTAACCATTGATTTGGTTACTGTATTTATAGCTTTGACTTTTCCAAAATGTCATATAGTTGAAATCAGGTTGGCTTTTTTCACTTACCAATATTTGTGAAAGGTCCATTCTTGTCCATTTATATTTTAATAGCTCACTTCTTTTTATTATTAAAATATTATATTGTATAAATTTATGATATTGGTTTTATCCTTTCACCTATTGGATAATGTCTTAGTTACTTCCATTCACATGCAGCATTTTATGTGAATGTAGATTTCACATCACTTGTGTAAATATCTAGAAGCACTATTTTTGGATCATATGGTAAGGCTATGTTTTTGTATGTAAAAAGCTACCGAATTATCTTCCAAAGTGAGCTGTATAATTTTTTACCCCCACTAGCAATGAATGAGAGTTCCTGTTCCTCTGCATCCTTGCTAGTAGTTGGTATTGTCAATTTTTTTATTTTATTCGTTCCGGTAGATTTCCAGTGGTATTTCATCATGCTCTCACTGGATCTCCCTGGAGTTTTTAACTCTCAGAGTTGTCCACGTAGAACCCCCAGCAATTTATAAATTACAGTTCAGTTTTTCCTACCCCTAGCACTGGTTCCCACAGCAGTGTCCACTTGTGACTCTTGGCTCTGTCTTCCTCTGTCTGTTTCTCTAATCTTGGGGACAGCAATTTGCCCTGTGCCCTCATCTTAAGTATCCAAAAGGAGTTGATTTTTCATACAGCAGCTTCTTATTTGTTAGTATGGATTGGAGACTTCTAAGCTCCTTACATGTGGAACAGGAAACCAGAGTGTTTTTCTCATTTTTTTAAACTTAATTTTAATGAAGGATAGTTGCAAGACTTTTGAAATGTAATTTTTTTCATCTAGTAATGTAAAGGTCTTTATCTTTTTCAAATTTTTTATTTTATTTTATATGTTGATTTGGGTGATAGAGAGATTATTTTCAATTCAACTTGTTTCTTAATATGTTCAATAAATTGTCCCCATATATTCTTCTAATTATTTGACTATAAATATATTCAATGTGCTGGATTTGTCCTGGATTTGTTTTTGTGGCATGCTGTCTCTCTCTAGCCATTTAAATTTTTCTTTCCTCCTTAGAATCTAGAAGGCTTTCTTCTGAGTTTCTTTATGTAATAGCTTAAAAGAATAACCTTTCAGTAATTACTCTTTATAATATTTTTTAAATAATTCCAATGTATTTTGCAGGTTTAATTAGATATATATATTCTCTATGTACATTTCAAATACTTCAAGATAATTTTTTTCTTTATGTGGTAGTTTTGTTTTAATTGAATAGATTTTGTCCTCAAGGCTGCCTATTCTTGTTTCATCTATTCTATGGCTTGTTGTTTAGGCAATTTATATAATAATATTATTATTCTTAAAAGTGACTTCTTATTTTGAATTATATATTGCCTTCATATTCTTAAGAGATTTATCATTGTTTCTTTAGTTGATCTTTTTTGCTATTTTCTCATCTATGTACATCTGTGTAGTCTTTTCCCTGCATAATGGGTATTAACTTGGATTTTAACAATTTCCTGGGTATTTCTTATGCCTAATCAAGAAAAAACTTAAAGGCTTAGATTTGTTTTTAAAGCCATCTGATATTTTTAGTTAATATTTACTATGATTCTAATCATCAAAATACATACGATGACCAAAAAACCAAAATGCAAATGATGATTACATGCAATTAAAATATGTATGATTTAATACTTAGAAAATGTCTAATACTTGCATCTAACACTTAAAAAGCATATTGGATATATCCACAGAAAGATGTCCATAGTTTCCAAATTCTATGGACATATACCAAAGAAAAATTTTAGAAGTTGTGTGTATTTCCTATGAAATAGGAAAGTATAATCAACATACAATAACCTTAATTAAAATGATAGAGTACTGAATCACTTGTAGGCAATAGATAAAATACAGAAAAAAAACATAACTATATATAAATTAAATATATGCTAAATAAGTTGATCACATAAACAGGAAATGTATTATTTACTAATGATTTTTTTGAGAAGAAATGGATCACCATACAATCACCCATAATATATACCAGTTGAGTTAAAGAGTTGAATGTAAAATTAAGAGCATAAAACAACTAAATTCAAATTCTAATTCTAATTTATCATAAATCAGCCAGGGAAAATATGTCATAAGTATGAAAGACATAGAAGTGTCCTAATGTCCTAGAAGAAAATTGTGCACATATTATTACCATTTTAAAATGTGTAAACAAAACAAAGTGGCATAATATTTTGAAAAATTAAGAAGTCAAAAAAATTAATTATGTATTTGAAAACTTCAAATGAATGCTGACATTGATTAAAAAACTGTTAAAATGAAATAAACAGGCATTTCACAAAGAAAGCTGCAAATAAAACAATATTAGTAATTAGAAGATGAAAATATAAATTATATATATTTTCATAATAAATTTACTAAATATATATATATGTTTTTTCTTGTTAGAGCAAAACGTCCTGTTTATTGGGTAAGTATGGCCTGCTGTATGTGTACACTGCAGTGCAATTTAAAAAATACTGCAATTATAATTTCAGAACTTTAGGATCTGACTAGGTGCCAGTGTTCTCTCCTTTTTTTATATGGGTAAAGAAAATCCTTTGCAAACTGTTTGAAGCTTGGACAAAAATTCCATATTTATATTCTTAGGATCATTCTGTAGAGTCTTCATGATTCAAATGATACAAGGGAAACTTCAATTCAACCTTTTAGAGAAGACATTCCAGCTCTCATGAGCTCATCAACCAGGAGAATATTGGTGGCAATCACAATGCAGGAATGAAGAAGCTGTTTCTTTACACAATAGTTATCCCATATGCCTCCTTCTGCTGCTACATTGGCTCACCTGTGTTCAAGTCCACACCCACAAGTTGACTTGATTCTGAATCTTCTACTTGAACTTTAACTAGTGTTTCCTGAAGGTCGAAACTGGTGTTCTGAGCAAGAACCTTGTGAATAATGAGCAGCACATCAGCAAATGCTTGAACCCTTTACACTGGGCTTATATTTAATCAGGGCTTCCGCCATTGCCACTTTCACTGCACCAGCACCTGGAACTACACAGCCATCATCAATAACATTTTTAACAGCCCTCAGGCCATCTCTTATTGTATCTTTGATTTGAGTAAGTGTGTGCTTATTTGGTCCTTTGGTCAATAACGTGACTGAGTGAGGATTATTACATTTCTCAATAAAAATGAATTTCTCTTCTCCAAATGTATATTCATAGACAAGACCTGCATGTCCCAAACAATCAGGATTTAGGTCATCAAGAGAATTTAGGACTACCCCACCACAAGCAAGAGTCAGCCTTTCCATATTTCTCCTTTTAGCTCTGTGCAGAGCTACTATGCCTTCTTTTGCAAGAGCATCTAAGGAAAAGGGGTCATTCCCTTTTGATTGATAACAACAGATCCTTTATCTGAATCACCACAGACTTTCTTTTTCAGGTCTATTTTTTTTTTAACTCTGTCTTCAATGAATTTTCTCTCAGCTTTCACTAGTTTCTCTCTCTCCTCTGCACTTTTGTAAAAAAAGCCAGAATTCACTTCTGTTTTTTCATATTCTAATGACATATTGCATGTGAGGAAGTATGTATCTTCTACTCTCTTTTTCATATCAGGATGCAGTGCCCCATGGTCCAAAACAAGACCTCTGATTAAGCTTGTATTGGTTTCAGACTTATGTTTCATCTCCATGATCTCAACCATGAAGAGGTCAATAGGTTCATCTTGCTTTTTTTTTTTTTTTTTATCTTGCTTTTTAATGGCTAAAATGGAGTCCACTACAGCCTCTGTTAAGACATCAGCAAGTTCAGCATGAACTTTAGTATGTAGAGATGTTCTGGCCAAGTCTATCAGTGTTTCCCTGTCCATCGCTTTGCTTACTTTGACTTGTTCCAAAAACTGAAGTGCCTTTTCCTTTCCAGCTTCAAATCCTTCTGTAATTATTCTGGGATGAAGACCTTCAGAAATGAAGAGATCCACCTGCTTCAGGAGCTCTCCAATGATTAGGACATTGAAAGTGGTACCATCACCAGTTATGTCATCCTGGGCTGTTGCTACTTTGGCTATTAAGGAGGCTGTTGGGTGTTGAATTTGCATTTCATGAAGCAGCACACTTCCATCTTTAGTGAGCTTGATGTCTCCAGCACCAGGAACAAGCATCTTCATGGTGCCCTCAGGCCGCAAGTTGGTCGTCAGCACATCCTGCAGCCCTCGGGCCACGCTGATGTTGACCGTCAGCACTGCCTTGGCTCAGGCCACTTCAGCCTTGAGGTTCAGTGTCTTCACTGCTGCCATAGCTGACCCAGCAGAAGAAAATGAGGGACCCTGGTGTGCAGAAAACCCAGTGCCAGTTCAGCATGGCCGGGAGGCTAATTATATTTTAATAACAGGTAAATCTTACTACTGGGAGGTTGTGATAAAGTGAACATCTTATTGAACATAAATGATGTATATTAAAAGATTTTAAATTTTTTATAGAAAAATTAGTGATGTTTATTTGTCTAAATATCTTTTCATAAATAACCAGAAAAAAAAAACATACAAAAATTATGGTAGAATGGAGATAGTGCAAATTTTACAGATTTTATTTGCAAAAGTAAATGGACTAGCATAGGATAAAAGCTAATGTTACATGAACATAATAAGATACAAGCTGTATATAATTTATTATCAAAATTTTTGGAAGGAGAAAGAAAAATATATACATATATATTTTTAGTGCACATGAAAAAATAAACCACTCTGATCATAATAAACTGATGAGAAATTAAGAGGAAATGAGAACAGAAAAGTTAATGGTGTGAGGACAGATCATGCAGTACTTTTCATTTCTTTTTAGTATTTTTAAGGATGCAAAGAAAGAAATTACTAATCATTTTGTATTTTATAATGTCACTAATTGATAAAATGCAGATTAAAATAATTACATATTTGATCAACTTTGCAAGGTTTTCAAATGTAGCAAACATCAACCTAGATAAGAGTATTGAATGGGTTGTCTCTTCAAATGCTGTTTAAATTAAAATTAAAAATAATTTTGCATTATTTATTAAGAATCTTACAAATTCTCATGCTTCTTAACATAACAAGCCCCTTTTAGAATTCTGGTCTAAAATATTATGTACAATAATTTATTTGCAAAATTTTATCACAGATTTATTTAGAGTAGTCAAACATGAGAAACAATGAATATTTCAAAAAAATGGATTTATAAGGGCATTGTGATATAGTTTTTTTTAAGAGCCTAATAAAAAATGTGTCCTCTTCCCCACCAGAATTGGAACCAATCAAGCAATAGAAAAGGAGACAGGTAAACGGAAATCAAAATTATCTCTATTTTAGAAATGAAATTGTTTGGAAAATAGGCCTTAGATCTGCAGGAAACTTAGACAAATTCACCCACTCAGGTACTCTTTTACATTTGTGGGCCTCTGTAGAAAAGGGACTAGCCTATTTACTGTACACAAAAAGAAGACTGCCACATGTAATATATGTATATAAATAGATATCAAAAGATATCCCATAAGTTGCTGAGCCATACAGTCCTATTTTTTTTCTCAAATTCATAAATTTTTTGGAGCAATAAATGAGGAAATGTACCATAATAGAGATTTCTCCTGCAGAGAAACATGAAGCCAGGGAAAAACAAAACACCTTCAGTGAGTGAAACACCATAGAATGAACCTACCATAAGTCATAATTAAATTTCTGGAAACTTGTTAACTCCATGCTATTATAATGCACAGTAAAAATTTGGGGCATTAAGTTAAACCTGCAACTTGAATTTAGCATTGTAAATGTATATTCATAAAGAAATTATTAATAACTTATTTTTATTACTAATACATAAGTTTTAATACATTAAATAAATTATTAAAATACAGTGAATAAATTATTGATACATTATTAACAAAGAAATTGTTGCTAAATACCTAAAAAAATAGCCGTTATTTTCTCTTTGTGATGGAACTTACTTTTGTTTGCATATTTAAATTTTAATTATTTAAAAGTAAATACATATGCATTTGAAAGTCCAACAAATTCTGGTTAGCCTCATGAAATATAGTACATGGGATTCACCTGTTTTCCTTTACTATTTTTCTCTGAGAGATTTTCTATGCTTATATAACTGTGTTTTAGTTAATAATTTTATTTTGTTCATATTGTAGTTTGCTTTGTGTTTTTATTGACTATTTCTTCATGCAGAGTTTCCATTTACATTGTGCCAACTGTTTGGCCATGACTGAAAATGAAACTTTGAAAGTTACTTCTTAAAAGAGCAATATAAAAGAATTCCCTAAAAGTGTAAACTCCAATACATCATCAAAAAGGCCAATAGTTAAGTGGCTGTTTGTAAAGCACATTCAAATCCCAAATAATCTTTGTAATTCTGGTAAATAAAGAAAAAAAAAACTCAACAGTATATAAAAGCAAGGCAGATTGTAATTTTAATTTTCTAGGTGATTGAGGATAGTGAGAAACTGTTGTAGCAGAACAAGCAAAACTACCAGGACACTTCAATGTGGAAGGACAAAACTGAAAAGGAATTAATTGAATGTGAATAGACTCTATCTGGGCAAGGTGATCTTGGATTAAACCTGTGATCAATCCAGAGTGAGCTCAGAAAAACTGAATTAGTCACCTCTACAGATCTCAGTATTTTGTAATGTAGAATGATGTTATACTCAGATAACACCTAAGCTCTCATCCACCTTTAAAACTCTATTTCTGGCATTTCAGCACATCCCAGGAAGGAAAGGAATTCTCTCTCTCTCTTTCTCTCTTTTTTTTTTCCTCTCCTTTTGCCTTGTAAAGCTTGTGATAGTTAGAAGCCTTCAACAAATCTAGGGTGATGCAATATGAAAATTCACATATTAGTTTAACACATTCCAGACAACTAGAATTAGCTTCTGAAGCCTGAGAAAGCTGTACTCACAAATGAAAAGTGATTTTCCTAACAGGAAAATTAGTTTAAAGAAAGTATTATTACCTTCCTGTGTAATAAGCAAGCAAGTAAATTAAAAAAAAATGAGTAATACAGTTGATCCTTGAACAACACAGGTTTGACTGTGTAGGTCTATTTACACGTGGACTTTCTTTTTGGATTTTCTTTTTCAGTAGTCAATACTACAGCACTACAAGATCCTCTGTTGGTTGAATGAAGAACCACAGATACAGAAGAACTGCATATTTGGAGGGCAAACTATAAATTATATACAGATTTTCCACTGAGCAGAATGTCGGCATCCCTAACTTCCCAGTTGTTCCTAAGGTCAGCTGTAATTTATTGATAGAAAATTAAAAAGGAATGTCAAGAAGGTCATCTCTAATGTTCAACATATTTATCAGTGCATGTGCCACTATTGAACCAGCACCTGGCATCCATTATTTGATAGATCATAATCTAAACATTAAATATATATCCCTTAACTTTAGACAGTTTGTTGTTTACATGAAATTAACCTGAGGCACTCTTAGAGATGGGATAATTGTCTCCAAATGATCTTAAATTATTTGAATTATATTCTGAAATTATCAAGCAAATTTTGAGCAAATATTTAAGCACATGATATCACTAGTTGGACAAAACCCTGGGTAAGATATTCCCTGTCAAGCCATGCTAAAAAATGTTTTTTGAATTAAGTTCACAAGCCTTGTGAGGGCCAAAATAAAATAACAGGGACTTTGTTGTTATAAGTGTTAAAAAATTATGTTGACAGTGATCACTGAAATATTTTGAGAATTTAATAAAGAATACATATGCTATTAAATGATCCTTCAATAAAATGCTATATTCATGATGAAATATTGAGAATTATAGCTATGTAAGGATAAGAAGAAAGGATGAAAACATGCAGAAAGGAGGTAAATTCTCTCCTATTCTCCTGTAATATATTTTTAAAATTTTATCTCTCCTTTCTCACTTAGCATTTTTATCCTGTGAATTTTTTTTTTACATGTAAGTAATGTGAGGCCTGTGAACATGCCACGCTTCTCTCTTTATCTTCTGCACCTAGACTAAGCCTAGATAAATAGTAAACACTCAATAGCATTTACTGACTATGATGGACAAAATAATTATAATTTTAGCTTACTTTTGTGCACCATTTTTAGTTTACATGCTCCTTTCACTATATCTTTCTTTTTCCTTTTGATAACTAATAACAATAAACAATCTAAACCCTTTGGTAAGAAAGATACTCATAACACTAAGATATCTATGAATTTATTCATTAAAATGTGAAGGAATTTAAGGAAGTATATTGCAGGGGCAAAAGCAATATTGATGAGGTTGTTGGGAAATGGTGTCTATGCTGAAAAGAGATACTTTGAACCTTTAATAAACTTTAGAAACTTGTAGTTTAATTTTTTGTCACAAATATAATTATAAGAAGATAAGAGGAGACAGAAAGGGAATAAACCACCTGTATGTTTTAAATTTAAATAACTTTCACCATCAAACTGTTTTCAAAATACTTTGACTTGCTTAACATTGCCTTATTAGTAACAAATGTTTAAATCTTCAAAATCTGTAGAATTCCTAGGTATCTAGTATCTGATGAAGTACTAGCATTTGTTGGGACTGTGATTATTTCTATCACAGAAATAAAAGATGTTTAGAATAAAAATGTAACTTTCTGTGAAAAGAATGCAAACATGATAGGACAATAAATATACAATTTCTAGTGTTTTACTTTGTATAAATATGTTAAAATAGTCACTCATAGTTTAATTATAAAGACAGCATTCATCTAACAGTACATTTTAATTATTCTTAATAATCCAAGGAATGGCCACTTGTTATGCTTTCATAAGGCTCTAGATAGACATACTTTTTCCACATATAGTCAACTATATCAAAAAACCTTTGGTGATTTCAGTATATAGAAAAGCCATACATATTAAGTAATGTAGGATAAGATAAATAAATATTAGGGAATACTAGTCCTTGAGAAAAAATCAGGTCAGATATTATTTGGTCTCTATCTTTTTAAATTTGTTGAGGAGGAACAGTGAATTTATATATATATTTACACAAGATTCAGAGTTAGAGAAAATCTAAAACATCTTCTTAAAAACTCTTTTTTTAAAGGAAATATATTGAAGTAAGTTGTCTGACAAGGGTAAAGGTGTTCCCTTGAGTTATGACATGAAAGATGAGATGATATCATTTCTTATGACACTGGTAATACCAGCAAAGACAATTTTTTATGATTTTTAAATGACTTGCAAAAGTGGTGCCTATAAGTGATATATTCATTATCTAAAATCACCTGAATATGGAGCTGTTACTTCAGAGTCAAGTTATCATGAATTTTAATGTTCAGATAAGATTTCTCATGAAAATGGAACCTGGTCAGGAGTGATTTCATACCAACAAATAGCTTGATTGCTTGGAGGCTGACGCTTTCTCAACATTTTATTTTCTTTGATTTTTAGACAAAGAAACCAAAGACGTGTTACAAGGCATATTAAAAACCCTGTCCAAATTCTTCAGCAGGACAGGAAGAAATACTTCCTCAAGTCAAATGCAGCCAAAGACTCCATTAGGAAATGTCCAATTGTGGATGCTCCACAGCTGAAATGTTCACTTTTCTCACTTTTGCATGTGACAAATGTGCTTATTGATTCTGCATTGACCAGACTAGATAAAGAACACCCCAGTGTGACGTCCCACCAAAACTTCTGAATCCATTTCATCTGAGTATACAAAATGATTCAATACAGCCAAGTACTTGCTGCCAATATTTAACTGAGCATTAACTTTTCTAATGTAGGAGAAGGGAGGAAATTGAATGTGTGTGGAATTGGACCTACCAGTAAAGTTAGCTGTAATTAAATTGTACATAAATATTCTCACAGTTTGGATACTATGAGAAGGAATTAGAAGTGCAAAAAAATTTGCAAGTGAACCCTTGTGACTGGTGAAGGGGAGAGGGTGAAGGAGCAGTCAGGGAAAGCTTTTAGTGGGTGATGCAGATAGTCAATCTACCAGCAGAAAAGAAGGTTCAGTACAAGGAGCCTCAGACTGAGAATTTCTCAGCCAGGTCAATGGAGGGTCTCAGGGCAAAGACTGCTCATTACAGGAGCCTACACCCCGCTTGGGTGGCAACGACCTGGAGTCCGGTACCCCTGCCATGCTTTGTCTGTGAACATCTTGTATGCTCAGCCTTGGCATGAATGCTACGGCTTGACGCTATCAGTAACTACATGGTTTTCAGCAAGTTCTTTCTGAAAGAAGACAGGGGTGGCACACTTCCATGGCTGCCACAGATACGCTGGTTGAAATACAAAATTATCATTTCTTTCAATATTATGAAATCATTAGCATTATTTTATATATGATGGTTTATGCTTATTATTTAAAATTGCAAGTCCTGAATTTTTTTTAACATCATTACTCTACTTATTGGTCAGTCTTCAGATTCCAAAAAAATTTTAACTCTAACCTAACATATGTTAGCAGTTAAGGGCCTTCCCACATACGAGTCCCCCAATAATATGATTAATGTTTTTTATTTGAAAAATGATTCAGTGGGCTCACAATTAAATTTGAGTGGTTGATACACTCACTATGATTGTTCTCACAGCATCTGAAATGAAGAAAACAGAGGTCAATGCTTCCAGCTGTAATATGAGAGAAGAAAATCAATTAGATTTGCCTTCTTTCTGCCCTCTTTTTCACCCTTGCCTTGTATACATAAGCATTCTTACAGTTTAGGTTGGGTTCTCTTGAAGCAGAATTTAAGACTTAGAAATCAAGTAAGACTGATTTGTTAGAAGAACTTTTCCAGGAAGAATCTGAAAGAACAGTGAAGAAATGGGCAAGAAAGCAAGAGAGACCAAGTAAACAGACACTATGAAGCAAAGTCCCACAGAGGGTCATTTTGGTTCAATCCCTTGAGGAGGGGAGCACTGGAGAGCCATTGCCTTACACCCCAGTATTGATTGATTAGAAGGGGAAAATCTTGCCTCTATGTCCTCCCTTTGGAGTCAGTCATTAGTCGCTAAGGAATATACCTGGAGGGACATAATCTCCCAGGCATGCACCTTCTATTTGCTGCAGAAAAAGCAGACTTTGGCAGCCTGAGGAGAGCCCTCCCACAATGAGACTCAGAGACTGGCTTATGGGAGCAAAGCACTGGGAATGAGAATGCAAAATCCAGTGAGCTTGCAACTTGTAAGGGATTGAAGTGGTGAAGCACTGAGGGTGTCTGCCAGGTACCTACCTTTTGGGATGGAATCATGGAGGTGTTGGTTTTATTTTCCACTCCCAGTTATTGGTTTGAGATAGATTTCTTCAATGATCTTACTCTTTCTATAATGTTATCTGTTCTTTTTTTGGACAAAAAAATTTTCATTGCCTTTTTTCTTTCTCTGTGTGTCAGTAGAGAGGTGTTTTGCCTTTTTTCCCCCCTAAGGGAATAGATTAAAAAGGCATAGTCTAATTTCAAAAGTTAATAGCTGTGTAAATTTGAGCAAAATAGCTCACTCTTTGAGCCTCAGTTTGTACATCTCTGAAATGTGAGAAGTGATACCTGACATCATAACAGGGTGAATGCTAATTATATCATATTAACTATAGGCCCTTAGCCTAGTATTTAGCTTACAAAGGAGCTTGTACAATTATTAATAGTGTTACATACTTAATAAAGTAAAAATTTCTTTTTCAATCAGAAAGAGAAATTAAGGACACAATCCCATTCACCATTGCAATAAAAAAAAATAAAATGCCTAGGAATAAACCTAACTAAGGAGGTAAAAGACCTGTACTCAGAAAACTATAAGCAGATGGAGAGATATACGATGTTTTTGAAAGCAAGAATCAACATTGTGAAAATGACTACACTACCCAAAGCAATCTACAGATTCAATGCAATCCCCATCAAATTACCAATGGCATTTTTTATAGAACTAGAACAAAAACTCCTAAAATTTGTATGGAGACACAAAAGATCCCAAATAGCCAAAGCAATCTTGAGGGGAAAGAAATGAAGCTGGAGGAATCAGACTCCCTAACTTTAAACTATGCTACAAAGCTACAGTAATCAAGACAATATGGTACTGGCACAAACACAGAAATATAGATCAGTGGAACAAAATAGAAAGCCCAGAAATAAACTATGGTCAACTAATCTATGACAAAGGAGGTAAGGATATAAAACGGAGAAAAAGCCTCTTCAATAACTGGTGCTGGGAAAATTGGACAGCTACATATAAAAGAATGAAATTAGAACACTCCTTAACAATATACACAAAAATAAACTCCAAATGGATTAAAGACCTAAATGTAAGGCCAGACACGATAAAACTCCTAGAGGAAAATATAGGAAGAACACACTTCAACGTAAATCACAGCAAGATCTTTTTTGACCCACCTTCTAGAGTAATGGAAATAAAAACAAAAATAAACAATTAGGACCTAATGAAACTTAAAAGCTTTTGCACAGTAAAGGAAACTATAGACAAGATGAAAAGATAACCCTCAGAATGGGAGAAAATATTTGCAAATGAAGCAACTGACAAGGGATTAATCTCCAAAATATACAAACAGCCTATACAGCTCAATATCAGAAAAACAAAAAACCCAATCAAAAAAGGGGCAGAAGACCTAACTAGGCATTTTTCCAAAGAAGACATATGGATGGCCAAGAGGCACATGAAAAGCTGCTCAACATCACTATTAGAAAAATGCAAATCAAAACTACAATGAGGTATCACCTCACACTGGTTAGAATGGGCATCATCAGAAAATCTACAAACAGTAAATGCTGGAGAGGGTGTGGAGAAAAGGGAATCCTCTTACACTGTTGGTGGGAATGTAAATTGATACAGCCACTATGGAGAACAGTATGGAGGTTCCTTAAAAAACTAAAAATGGAATTACCATATGACCCAGCAATCCCACTCCTGAGCATATACCCAGGGAAAACCATAATCCAAAAAGAAACATGCACCCTAATGTTCACTGCAGCACTATTTACAATAGCCAGGACTTGGAAGCAACCTAAATGTCTATCAACAGATGAATGGATAAAGAAGATGTGGTACATGTATACAATGGAATATTACTCAGCCATAAAAAGGAACAAAATTGGGACATTTGTAGAGACGTGGATGGACCTAGAGACTGTCATACAGAGTGAAGTAAGTCAGAAAGAGAAAAACAAATATCATATATTAATGCATATATGCGGAATCTAGAAAAGTGGTACAGATCAACTGGTTTGCAGGGCAGAAATAGAGACACTGATGTAGAGAACAAACATATGGACACCAAGGGGGGAAAGTGGGAGGGTTGGAGTGGGATGAATTGGGAAATTGGGATTGCCATATATACATTACTAATAAGAAAATAATATCAAATTGTACACTTTAAATATATGCAATTTATTGTATGCCAATTATATCTCAAAGTTCTTAAAAAATAAAGCAAATAGTACTTTTCAGAAATAAGATTTTATCCATTTCAAGACAGTTTTGAACAGTTTACTCAGTAATTATATTCTTATACTATATTGAGCAAATGAGTTAGGAAATTAAGGAGTAAAATGTAAGTTCCAAAATGTAAGTAAAATGTAAAATTAAAAAAAAAAAATCCCAGTGTCTATTAGAATGCTGTAAATGATACCTGAAAATGTAGAACTGGCTATGGAATTGGGTGGTTGGTAGAGGATGTGAAAATTTAGAGGTACAAAATAAGAGAAGCCTAGATGTCCTTGTAGAGATTATTGGAAAAATACTAATGTTAAAGGTCCTTCTGGTGACATCAAATCATAGAAAGAAAAGACAAACACACTATTGGACACCAGAGGAAAGGAGATTCTTAGCAGAGTATTTAGCTGAACTATGTTCTAATGTTGAATAGAAAATAAAATTTGAAAGTGATGGACTTGGATATTTGGCTGAGGAAATTTTCAAACAAGGTGTAGAAGGTGCAACCTGACTTCTTCTTACTGCTTATAGTAAAACGTGAGAGATAAATTGAGTAATAAACAAATTAAGCAAATAGAAACCAGCAGTTGGTGATTTGGAAAAATCTCAGCCTATCCATCCCTATTATAAAAAATGAAAAAGTGTGCCCTGGAGAGCATACCAAGATTATGTCTGGACAATCATTTGTAAAGAGATAAGGCTTGTGGCTCATAGGTCTAATCAACCATTTCTGCAGAAGCCAGATATAGAAATATAGTTACCCAGGAAAGATCTGTAGTATACCCTCTTGTCTGGTTGCTTGGACTCTCATGAATTGCATAAGAGAAAGACAAGATGTTGAGAATTTATACAAACAGAAGCAGTATCATCTTGGACTGAAAGGGACAGAGATGGGATAAAGGAAGGGAGAAAGACTCTAAGGGCATTCAGGGAGGCAGAGTCAGGAGCCAATGGTGGACCTGAGAGGGTAAGACCACCACTCTGGTGGACCCAGAGTATGGCCGTCTTCCCAGCTCTGTCCCAAGTGACAGAGTGTCCAGCCACAGATAATTGTTCTATGGCCCTGAAAGCTATTGGAACTTGCTTACTGAGTGGTTGCCTTGCTTGGGACTGGTAATTCTTTTATTCCATTAAATTTCTCTCCTTTGAAATGAGAATGTCTATCCTATAGCTGCTCCACAATTGTATTTTGGAAGCAAACTTCTTTTCTACAGACAAACAGGAATTCATACCCTGAGTCTCATCTACAACTGATTTAGATGGTTTAGGTGGTCATATTTGGGACCTTTTGAGTTGATGATATTTAGATAAAATTTTAGACTTGGAGTTGATACTAGAATGTATTATGACTTTGGGTGATGCTGTGATTAGATGAATGCATTTTACACACAGGAAGGATATGAATTTGAGGATCTATAGGATAAGCTGTTATGGGTTGAATTGCGTGCCCTAAAAAGACATGTTGAAATCCTAATCCCCTGCAGTCATAAATGTGATTTTATTTGGAAATGGGAATTTTTGTGATGTTATCAAAGTAAGATGAGGTCATACTGAATTAAGGTGAACTTTATCCAATATGGTTGGTGTTCTTAAAAGGAGAAAAGACAGAGATACAAGAGGGGAGAACACCATCATCATGTGATGAGAGAAGCAGGGATTGAAGTATGATAGCCCCAAACCAAGGAACACCAGAGACTACTGGCAAACCACCAGAAACTAGGAAGAAGAAAGGAGAAACTCATCCTTAGAGGTTTGGAGAGTAATGGAGCATGGCCTTCCATTACTCTGATTTTGGAGTTTTAGCTTCCAAAACTGTGATAGAATAAATTCATGGTGTTTTTAAGCCACCCATTTTGTTATACTTTGTTACAACAGGCAACACACACACACACACACACACACACACACACACACAGGTACGTACATGCAAAATACAAATGTTTAGTACAAAATGGATGAAAAATAAAAATTTGATGAATAAATGAAAAAATTATTCAAAGAGAGAAAGAATGACTCCAGTTTTCATATAGCAGTGGTATCCTACACCTGGAAACTAAACACTTTACTATAGTAAGCAGTGAGTATATATTTGTTTATTAAAAGGAGAATGGATGATTTAATAAATACCATGATATCCCAACTATCTCTCTCATATGCAAATAGTTTGCTTGCAAATTATTTTAACAAGCTAATGAATCTATATATCCACCAAAAATAGTTTCCAGAATAAATGAATATCATCTCTAGTGAATAAGTTATAAAATAAATATAATATAAATCTATTTTGATTAAAAAATGCACATCAAATATTAATGTTTAATAGTTCCTTTTATCATTAGTTTATTTTATAAATGCTGAAAACTGTTTCCTCTTATCTGCTGGGAACCTGAATTTTTTATTTTGGCTTTTATTTATAAAAAGGATACTTGAATATGAACAAATTGGGAGTCACTAGCACTAGATACCACAAGATGACATGTGAAGTACAAAAATGGCAAATATTAAGATTTGACTCTCTTGACCATATGAGAATCTCTTTACAAGAAACCCTGACTTAAAGCAACATTTCTCTTTGACTGAGCTGTTACCTGTAAAGTGAACCCACAGTAGGTGTTAAAAAAAATTTTTATAGAAGAGATAATTTAGACTACTGCATTTAAACAATGATGAATTTCTGCCCCAAACAATGATTTTAGCTGCATCTTAAGCAAATCCAAGCTCATGGTGGTAAAAGCATACTATCAGCAAGGAAGAAATTAATATGCTTTGTTTTTGCCATGGTAAGTGTATAAAAACATCTAAATTATTTTAAAACCTTAATAAAATTTGGAAATATCACCAGTCATAAGTTAATTTGAGTGAAGGATTAAGGTACAACATTATTGGTAATTGGAAATGGTCAGCCTTTCCTATCTACAGCTTTTGAGGATAATTAATAATCTGATATTCATAGATTTCTATTAGATTAACAGTGTTATATTGGATACTACAAAATGTTAAGACTCTCTAATGTCTTAGGTAAATCTTACCAATGTTTAATGAAAGTAAATATAAAAGAGTATTCCAAAGGAAAAGATTTTAGACAGAATTGACAATAAAGTTAGCAATTTGTGGATTAAATAACAGACCTAAATGTATTTTATTTTGTCTGTACATTCTTCCAAATATTCTCAATGTCTTCTATGGATGTGGCACCCCCAAGTTGCTAAAGGCCTTATTACTTTTTTTTTTTAGAACTTTTATTGAGATACAGTTAACATGCAATAAACTGCATATATTTAGAACGTACAATTTAGTATCCCAATCTCCCAATTAATTCCCCCCAACCCTCCCCATTTTCCCCACTTGGTGTCCATATGTTTGTTCTCTACATCTGTGTCTCTATTTCTGCCTTGCAAACCAGTTGATTTATACCATTTTTCTATAGTCCGCATATATGTGTTAATATACGGTGTTTGTTTTTCTCTTTCTGACTCACTTCACTCTGTATGACAGTCTCCAAGTCTATCCATGTCTCTAGAAATGTCCCAGTTTCCTTGCTTTTTACAGCTGAGTAATATTCCATTATATATATGTACCACATCTTTTTTATCCATTCATCTGTTGATGGACATTTAGGTTGCTTCCATGTCCTGGCCATTGTAAATAGTGCTGCAATGAACACTGGAGTGCATGTGTCTTTTTGAATTATGATGTTCTCTGTGTATATGCCCAGGAGTGGGATTGCTGGGTCATATGGTAACTCTATTTTTAGTTTTTCAAGGAACCTCCATACTGTTCTCCACAGTGGCCGTATCAATTTACATTCCCACCAAGAGTGCAAGAGTGTTCCCTTTTCGCCACACCCTTTCCAACATTTCATCCACACAGAAATTTAATAAGGAAACACAAGCTTTAAATGGCCTTATTACTTTTTATTGCATGAAATTTTTATTTCCTGAAAGTATTTGTGTTTGTGACCCTTGTACAAAACCTTCCTTGTTTAGCACCTAGTAAGAAATAAGATTAAGCTGTCATCATCTGCTTTCACTCATGACTATCTCTTTCTTCAAAGTTTAAAAGAATGTTCCTTGCAGTAATAATATCAGAAGGTAAAATAGTATCAGAAAAGGAAGTGATATCAGAAAGTACTTTACTGGGAAGTAAAGGTTACATTTTTTATGTATACTGTACATTAAAGCTGAAGAAATCACACTCAAATCCACATTGAGAGAACATATCTGGTGAGCTAATTCCTATTAATAAACAAGAAAGAGAGGTTAAAGCTCCTGACAAAATTTACAGTAGATTTGAAACTTTTCTAGTTTTTGCTGTTCAGATACTTCAAAATGGATAAGGATACTGGCTTCAAAATGGATAAGGATACTGGAATACAGCTGGAGAGATTTCTAAATCTTACCAAATGCAGACATATAATATACAAAAGGTAAATTTATTAATCAAAATAAGTGCATGGTTCAAAAATTTCCTCTTGCAGATATTTTATTCTTGGGATCAATACACTAGAAATTGCTTTTGTTATTATCTCAAACATGAAATTGACATCCAAAGAAATCTATTTTAACACAATGTTGTTTAAATGTATTGTTTATAAAAGTGTTTGTGGTGAAAATATTGAGTACCTTTCTCTGAATCCATCTTAAAATAGATTCTAATGCTGTTATCTTGGTCTCACCCACAGATTGTGATGCATCAGAGATCAGAGACATCCATGACTGAAGATGGACCAGAGAATTATCTTGGCATCTGTACTAATGACACATAGACATTTTTTTTTCTTATTAGTATACCCCCTTACTTCTATAGCATACTTTAAATTAGCTTTGAGATCTTAGAGTTTTGTCATTAACTGTAATTGTTGCTGTCTCTCAATCACATAGCAGATGGTCCCAGGTGTTGGCTCAGCCCTGTTTGTCCTCCTGAGGCCTGAATATCTCTATATTTCAAGTGTCAGCTTGGCTTCTGACTCATCTCTTACAGCTTGCTGCTGAACATAACCATTAACTTAGGGATTTATTGTCCACCTAGTGATTTTTCCATAGAAAGTCATGACTCAACTTTGAAAATTCAGAGTAAGTGATTTCCAGCTAAGATGTTCATAAATTTTCTTTATTTGATACACATTTTCTATTTTAAAAACAACAGTTATAAAGTATGAAACAGAAAACCAGATAGCTAAAGTGATACCAAGAACAAAGATAAACATATTTGTGTGCTGAAGCTGGAACAAAACTGTAAAAGGAGATCAGCGCTGAAGCTGTGGAACTGCCAGGTTCAGTCAAGGAACAGGCAGAAGTAGCTCAGAATTTGGCATTTGTGAGATCGAAGTACTAGAAGTCTTCCAAAGGTGGAAGTGAGCCAGAAAGGTGTTTACAAAACCTGAGCGTGTGTTCCCATTGTGAAAAAGAAGTCTGATGAAAAACAAAAACAAATCAACTGTTTCCAATTATCTAATACTCCAGGTTTCAACAAGCTGTTGGCCCTGTGAAGCAGGAGGACTCACGCATAGCTACACTCAGGAATTGAATCAAGCTGCCCACTAGTTTTTCGACTGGGTCTATATTATCCCCAATGTCACTGTAGGCAGAAGCTGTGAAGTGCCATCTGGAATGACAGGGATGAACACACTAATGGGAACCACCACAAAACTATTGCCATGAAAGGATGATTACAAGTAGGAGAAAAGGAAAGAAACACAAGGAAGAAATCATTGCTTAAAAAGAAAATTGAAAGCATTGCTGAGGATTTATTCCCTTTTCCATCTTTGAAATAGTGAGTATGGATGTAGAACTACTATGTGGCTAGGATGTTTAAAAATGGTCTCAAACATCAAAAGAATGGCCAGATTAAATGAGAATATGTCAATGGAAATGATCCTAGAAAGTAATTCCAAAACTTTATATATATTGTTTAAGATAATAGCCAACAATCTTAACTTGAACATAAAATCATTCATGATGAAATGAAATTTATTGGACATTTTCAAAGTCTTCAGAATAAGTATATCTAAGAAGCTCAACAAAATAAATAAAGGAATAATTTCACTACTAAAAGAGCAAAACATTATAAAACAGAATGGGCAGAAATTAAAAAGCAACACAAAATCAATTAGATTAAGAGACATAGTCATTGGACTGAAAGTTCACTTAGAAGGTATCTAGTCTAGAACAATACAAATGAAGAGAATTGTGACAGAGACTATTACTAAAGAATTTACCAAGAAGTCAATATGTAGGAAAGATAGAAAAATTATAAATGAGTACTTATAATCAAGACAGATGAATATGAAACACACAAATAACCAATGTCCTTTTAAAAGTGTAGCTGCATATCACATAAATGCCATTTTTTTGCACCATTGATGATACATTTACCACCTTACTGCAACACTATCTTAGAGGAAGTTAATAGTTCTAAGAAGAACAGGACAAGGGATGTCTTTCCCTTAGTTCTAACCCATCACTGGGAAAGTGTAAAGAGGGCAAGAAGGGAAAAGGGTGATTTGTTTTCCATCAAAGGTTAGGAAAGCCAAGATCTTACATTCCCTATTTACCACTTTGATTGACTGGGGGTGGGAGGGGTATTTATGTGGTTGAGTATCATTTGGATTTAATATTGGATTTAATATTAGTAGTATCAGTGCTGTTGTTTGAAAGTTGCACATATAAAAACTTAGGGCTATATTCTATACCAATAGTTTTCAATTATACATGGTTCAGAATCTCCTGAAGGCTTGTTCAAACACTGTGAGCCCTACAGTCTGCGTTTTTGATTTAGTGGGATTGCTGAGAGACTTGAGAATTTGTGTTCCCCCAAGTTCTTAGGTGATGAAAATGCTGCTGGAGGGACCACACTTTTAAAACCACTGTTTTATACAAGTTCCTAAATTCAGTGTTGTAGAAAAATGATCTTTCCCAATATAAATTCAATGACTAGTCCTTCAGTAATAATGTATGTGCCCTCTTTCTCCTATAATAAAGTCATTAGGTGGTGCTTGTGTCATCTTTACTATAAACATAGAAATCACCTGAAAGTTTCTGTGTGTCTGGTTGGCAATTTGGTTAGTTGCTTGGTTCAGTGAATTTTAATAAGAGCAGTTCAACTGATTTTCTCTCTTTCCCCAGACTTTAACCATTTCACACAAAACCTAAATGGATATGTATATTCCTGAAAAAACCTTTGTAAGATTTATTTGGAAGGCATGATATGTCTTGAAAACGCTTAACATTTCTTTGGTCTCATATCACTCTTCCCTTTTTACTGTTCTTTCTTGGTTAACTCGACTTCCTTCAAATATTTGGAGAGATGCCAAGTAAAAGCATCAATTAAACTTGTTTAGGCTAAAGGGATGTAAGTCACAATGAGGTAAATAATTGCTCAGGAAAAAAAATCAGAATATATTACTTAGGATTTAGTGAGTTTCTCATCATTAAAATGTTATGAGTACAAAAATAAAAACACTTTGTGCCTAGGAGTTTCAGGAAAGATCTCAAACATCAAAGGAGTGGTCAGATTAAATGTTTTTTTTCCCTCAAAGAAACTTCTAAAGGAGAAAGTTTAAAATGTTATCCATTTAAGCATTCCAAGAAGTTCTCTCAATTTCCCATTAAATTACCTACTCAATGCTAAAAAAAAAAATAAATAAAAACTACAGCATTACTGTAAACAACCTAAGTATCTCTGAAACCAACTGTCAGTCACCATAATGAACATAACAACAACAAAATTCATCTCTAACCCATAGATTAGAGATGCTTTGGACAAACAAAATAGATGATTATTTGTACTTCAACAGTGTAAGTGATGTTTCTGGAGTCTTTTTTTTTTAAATCATGTGTTGTTCTCCCATAACAAAAAATCAATATCTTTCTTTCTATACACAATCACACATTGAAACTCCAAGCAATGAAATATCATAAAATAGGTTGAACTATTTGTTTCACATTGCACAGAAATGAGCACATCCCCAAATAACAAGAAACACAAAAAACACTAGTGTCTTAGAATAATACATGGTATTATGTCACTCATGTGCTCTCTTGGTGCAGATATAAATTTCAGAAATGTCAAAACTCAGGCAATGGAAAGAAGAGAGGATATCATCTTAATTGAGCAAAGCCACAGTTAGTTCACACACATGCAAATAAAGGCCTGCAACAATATACCAGGAAGCAGAATTTGTCCAGATCCCAAAGAAACTTTGAATAAAGCCATGTACATTTAATACATCCTATATACCATTCATTATAGAGGTGGAACAACGTAACCATATTCAAAACATGGTAAACACATTTTTAAAAAATCATCACAGATCTGTAAAAAATGGGAAGGGGAAGGCCATCCTAAATTAAATATCAAAGATATGTGTAAAAACTTATGAATACCATCCTTATATTTAGATTACTTGGCTGTCTGTAACAGTGTTAATCAAAAAACATAGATCATTCTATATATATCAAACAGAGGAAATTGAGTACAGGGATTGATTATACATGTCTGGAAATGCTGAAAGAACAAAAAGTAGATGCTATCTATAAATTACCTATAGATTAGGAGTTACAGAAAGACTGTACTACATCTTATTGCATCTTGACTTTTTTCTTCTTTAATGTTTACTTAATGCCATATATCAAGGATTTTCTTCAGATGATTTAGACAGGTATTCTACTTTCTGACTCTGAATTTCCACAAATATTTTTCTTTTGACCTGAAGGAGAATGATTTCTTGACTGTTTATAGAATTCTTAGGTCACTCTAGGACCTTGAGCATTCCAAATGACCATGGGTCTGAAAACACAGCTACTATTTCAGAGACAAAATTCTAATCAGAATTCTGCCTTCTCTGTTGGAAAATATGACCACTAACCTTTCCTCCTGTTTTTATGTCATTCTTTTGTCAAAACCTAGAAAAGTGTAATTGTTTTGCTGAGCTGTGCTCATGGACCCAACTGCTGTCTGTCTTCCACTACAGAAAGGAAAGACATGGACCCTTTAACATCCATAGTGAAAAGAGATCATCTGACACTGCACATAAAGCAGAGTTGGAAATGGGAAGCTATTAGCATGGAGCACAGTATTCAGGGAAGCCAAAGAATTACAAATGTTGAACACAAAAGGAAAGAATGAGATAGTCACACACTTACACATAGAACTTTAATGTGGATTTGGGGATAGAAAAGAGAAATATGAATGGAAGGACAAAGAAGCAGAATATAAGAATACTGCCTTATCTTGTAGTAAAGGTAACCAGTGAGAAATGCCTGGTGATCCTGTTACTGAAAAAAGAATGCAATAATGAAATTTATACTTGGAGATTTTTTTCCCCCAATCTTCTCTTTTATATATCATCTACACTTTTTGTGTCCTCTATAATTTTGTGTTCTATTCTTGTTTTGGTTGTTTTGAGGGGGCTAATGAATTAAGGGAGACGTTTCATGTGAATACTGCAGGAAAAGAGGATAGCAAACACAAGAAAAGGAAATAGTTCATAAACTGAACAAATTCCATGCAAGTAACTTGGAGTCAGAGGTAACTGGAAATCTAAGCAAACTCCTTTTGCACATATATACCTCAAGACCAAAACAAATTCTGAGATATTAGGAGGAGCATTGTGTCTCTTAATCTCTTCTGTACTGGAATTGAATTTTGTTCAAACAGGGAGGTCAGCTTGGTGCTCTGTGATGACCTAGCTGGGTGTGATGTGGGCAGGTGGGTAGCGAGTTCCAAGAGCGAGGGGATATAATGTATACATATAGCTAATTCACTTTGTTGTACAGGAGAAAGTAACACGACATTGTAAAGCAACTATACTCCAATAAAAAAAATTCTCATTTCATTTTTAAAAGACAGAGGAACCTGTGTTACATCTTTACATTATCTGCAACTATGTAAATTTATATCCATTTCTTTCAAAAAGAATCATCTATCCTGACTTTTTCAGTGTTTATTGACACAAATATTTAGAATATCTTCCAAATATTTGAAATTTAAACAACTGACTAAATTCATTTAAATCAAGAATAGCAGACATAATTTATAATCATAATCTTAGGTTTATTCAAATTTTAAAAGATTCATATAGATTGTGAAAATTACTTTTGGTGTTCCTAATAAAAATAGCCAAACAAAAACACAACAAGCCAATCTTTGTGGGATCCCATTATAGTAACTGTTATTTTAGTTTTCAATTCTGTTCATAAATTTTATTTTGCAAGATGTGTTAAGCTATTGTCTCAATCAACATGACGGTAGTTTGAATTCAATAAAGAGAAAAAAAGGAAATACTTCTACCAAACTTAATGAGAGAGATTAGGAATCCTTTATCTATATGCTCTATTTGTCTACTTTGTACTAAGAACAGATACTTTAGGAACTCTTAAAACAGAGTCCATTGAAGAATGTCTAATAGTCTAAGAGCATGATAATCACAGAAATGTTTATTTTTATTTGAAGGAATAAGCTATGTTACATCTTCTCATCTATCAGCACCAGTGGAAAGTAAAGGTAAACCTTTTTGACATATTCATCTCTCAGACTATCTTTATACTACTTATGTATTATCCTCTGAAAGACATCAAAGGATGGCATTACTTGGAAATAAGTAGAAATACAAAAGAGTTTAAGAGATTCCTTTGGTTAAAAAAAGATTCACATGGGGAGTATGTAGAAGATAAACACTTAAAACATTAAGTGAACATCTTATAAACAATTAGTCAAATACTATTGTTACCATATTCAAATGCAAAAAAAGATATTATATGAGAAAATGCGTGAGCCCATTATGGGGATTAATTTCATATTCAAAGTTGTTAGTGAGGATATGTTGAATTTAAGCTGAAAAGAGCTCTTTAAAGTCTAGAAAAATCATCTGGTTGCCTTGGAGATGGAAGGACATTTGAGAAGATAACTCTGTGGGAGATGGCTTGTCACACACTCTTCAGGTTTACAAAAATGCAAAATTAATCATCCTCTTGATTCCTATGCACAGAGATAGAGCCAAAGAATTTTACATGTCCCTTTCATAAATGGTTCTTTTGAAGCTCTTTTTTAGAGTTAAGCCACATTCACCACTGTGACCACTGTATTTTGGTTGAATGAATGCCTTTCTGGAAGAAATTACTTCAGAAAAATGTGGATAAAAACAAAGAAAGCGTTGTCTGTTTTGTAATCAAGTTTATTAAACTGATAAAGAAAGAGATTAAAGGAGGTTAAATTGCTGAAGCAATTCTTTCGGAAAAGACAAGCAAGGTGAATTTGTTTTAATCATAGCCTGATAGCATCATAATCCACATACTTATTAACTGACCCTGCATTGTTTGTTCAACAAATGCTTAGTGAGCATTTACTATGTGATAGAAATTTAGCCTGTCATTCAGTAAATAATTGCCAAATTTGAATTTGTGAACAAAATGGTGACAAGCCAGGTTTTTGGAGATCTGGTTCTGATCTCAACAGTGAGAAATGTTGTGGATAAGTCATGGAATATCACATTTAATCTGTTCCTTGTCTGTCACACACACACACAAATGTTCTAATAAGGGAAAATATTAAAAGATACATTTTTGTACAAAATATTAGGATAATCTAGAATGAACTACATGGAAATACTCACCAACATACACAAGCATACACACATTTACTGTTCTAAAAGTGAACTAATAATGATTAATATTAATAATATTAATAAATTACATACTTTGAAATTATTTTTTAATGTGGCTATCATTTTTAAGTGAAGTAAAACATACATGTTCACATATAAATATCTTTGAAAGAATGCTATCTTAGAATAGATTTCCAGAAGCAAAAACTGTGATTTTTTTTTGGGGGTGGGGGGGGTGGTGGGATACAGGGAAGATGTATTGCACAGATGGAGACTAGTTTAATTCTAATCCCAGGGAAAGCCTCAGAGCACAAATTGTGCAGCAGAGTTGGCCTCACTTTCAGGCAAGGGTACCAGCCCCTTCATTTTCCTGACCAAGTTTTAGGGAAAGAAATGCTGGGTGGGGTAGAAAGTGGTATCTTTCTCTGTGAGGCATCTCCCACTGTCCAAAAGCACCAGTAGTATCCACCACCACCACAAATACATACTGAGAGTTAGTCTCATTTGGGGCTTTAAGGAGCAAATCAGATCTCTGCATTCCCTTTCAGTTCTAAACCACCCTGAAGGTGAGGCTCCAGGCAGCATCCTCAGAGTTGCTACTGTGTCCTGGGCTAAAGAAGTGAAATGTGTAGAAATTAGCTCCCCTGTCACAAACAGGATTTACTTTTCAAGAGAAAAGTCCATTCAAAGTAAAGAACCTGACAAAGAATTTTAAAGGACTTGCTGCTGAATCTCATAACATTAAAAAAAAAAAAAAAAGTCAATCATAATCTCTTAGATTATTTGGTAATTGCTATTACCTATGTAAATATAATATTTTTATTCACCACAATTGATAGAAAAGTGATTATTAGATAAAGCTGATATATTAGAAAAACTCCTAAACTGAATCCAGAGAAAAGCATGGAAATATCTAACTCTAGATATTTCATTACCTTAGGAGCAGAAGCAAGCTAATTCAATGAAATCTGCAAGCCTTGTTCATCCCAATGTGATGAAAATTTTGCACTCAATCTTGCAAAAAACTATGGTTTCAAACTTAAAATGATTTATAAATTATTTATTTGAGAAATGTTCCAGAATTTCATATTATATAATATATAACATTGACCTATGAGGTCTAGTCTTTGCATATAAAACACACAGTATGGAAAACAGAAACAGTTTCAAAATAATTTAAGTTTCTTTGTGTGCATTTTCTTCTCCACAAGGAAGCTCTGCGGACATCTTATTCTACCTGCCTTTTCTTTCCTCTCTCCTTACAGAGCAGATACATCTGAGCCTCTCTCATTTCAAAATCCTCCAGACCCCTAGCCTGTCTTAACTTTGATCAATCATACCTTCTATTATTGAAACCGAGCAGGACCCTGTGGGGCTCCTGGGCACAGAAGGCCTGAGTTCCAAAGGAAAGGTTCAAACAGTTGCTATTCAGGGAAGGGAGGGAATACAGAGACAAGGGAGGAGCAGCCAAAGAAACAAGAGTGTAGCCTTGGGGCAGGGTCCTGGTCCCACCTCAGGGATACACAAAAAATATATTTAAGCTTTTCTGTAGAAGTAAAACCCCCACCAAATGGAAGATGTTCTAGAGAGAAAGTCACAGCTTGATAACCTTGAAGCTCATTGGGAGACCACCTGAGGCTAGATTAAAGGAGTGCAGGGTCTGCACACACCCTGATCCTTATCAACAACTCCACCCTTGAACCATTGCTATAAAACCTCTCACTATATTCCCCCGGCTTGGGACACACAATTTTCGAAGGGCACAGCCCACTGTGACCTCTGGCAAAGCTATAAAGCTATTCTTTTCTACTTCACCCAAGACTCTGCCTCTGAGATTTGATTTGGTACCAGTGCACAGAGGCTGGGCTTTTGGCATCATTATTACTTTTTCTTCTCTCATTTTCTCATTCCTTTTTGCTTTATGTTACAAACTTTAAAGCAACTAGTTTGACAACATAAGAAATTCCACAGAAAAAAAGGGCATTAGAAGGAGGTAGATTTGAGGAGTATTGAGCATTCTAAAATAGAATCTCCATTTCAGGATGAGGGAGAGAGATGCTGGGAGCACTCATACCTTATTAATGTGTGTTCCAGACAAATTTGATATTATAAAATTAAGAATAAGTAAAGCAGAACATCTTGACTAAGACTAATCATGGAAATAATTTAAACAATGTCAGTAGATGTTATTTAAAATAACTAATAATTTCTGGCCATATAAAATTAAATATCTTACACTGATTTTTTTACCCTCTTTTTTCTTTTATTCTGGGACAGCCCATATATGTATCTTGAGAAAGACAAAAATAGCCTGATACACAATTAAGAAGCTATTATAAATTATGGTATATGTTTATATATACATAGGTGTCATATTTTTAAATTATTTCCTAAAGTGGGAGGCATTGGGAATAGAGGAATTAATTTTCTTTACTCTATTCAATCACTTTTCAATCTGCCTAAAATCATTGGCTGCTTTTATTTTACAATTTGTGTTCTTGATTGAGCAGGTGAGTATGGATTATAAGCTTATAATGATGGCAGGAGGAATATGAAGTATTTTTTTTTTTTTTACTTTAAACAAAAGTCAGGGCAATATTAAGAAATTGGACTACACTGTTAAAGCCTTACAGCTTTATTTAAGATTGGATATTTCCAAATTTACTGATGTTGGTTTCTTGCATTGTAGTCTAATTCTCCTGTCTTATCCAGGGGGGTTATGACATTATTGAGGATGGTGGTGAAAGGGAGTGGAGTTTTCTAAGAACCCTGTCTTGCAAGAGGAAATTAGCTCAGTGAAGTCTACTGTAGAGTACAGGAAGTAGATAGTAATTTCTCTCTTGGGATGCCTGGTAATTTGGCCTAAATAGAAATCTACACATTTTGTACCACCCTAGTGGTGGACCTACTTGTGGACCATAGCAGGTGGTCCTGCTATGAAGAGATTCATATGGACCTGAACACAACACATTGGACCTTAAGGTTCTGAAAAGAGAAAATTCTAGAAGTTCAGTTATAATGTCCTTCTATTACATATGAATAGTCAGTAAAAGCTGTTGAAAGCTGCAACCTACTCTCAAATCTGCTATAGAGGCATATGGTAAGAAACCTCTCCATGCTATTGATGGACTAGAAAAGAATGTGGAGAGAAGTGGAGCCAAAGAGGAAAAAGCAGCATCAGCCTAAGAAATCCATCAATCATATACAAGAGGTGATCATTGGAGTAGGATATAGATATCACAGAAACTATGACATGTCACCAGAGACTGAGCAAGAAAAGAATCCCCTTTGTGGAACTGTTACTAAGATATACAGAAAGATATCATGTGGGACTCAGAACACTCTAAGAGATTGGTGCTAGGGAAGCTGCAAGTTTGTAAACTACAGCTCAAAAATATCTTGGATAATATCTGTCTGTTTTGTCCATCACTGTAACTAAGTAACTAGAGTGATGCCTGCTGTGTAAAAGAGACTAAATCCATATTTGTGAGTGAATTTTCAAGGGAATAAAAAATAATTAGACTGTGAATAGAAATTTTAGGCGCATGCTGCTGAGAGGTAATAGACATAACTGCTATATAAAAAAATGGCAGTTTTCATAAGGTTCTTTGTTTTCTTTGCAGCTGAACACAATTCTAAATGAATAATATTGAATTCTGCCAAAGATTGCTTCAACTAAATAAATAGATAATGTAGTCAGTGGAGATATTGACATACAAATAGAGTCATTTCTATTTGATTGGAAATAAAATCTTCCACAGTGGTAAAGTCTATCATTAACACCTTTTGTGAAGATATGCTTATTATTCTCAATTTAAATATTATGATATATTTCACCAGATTTACACTAACATTTCAGTCTAAAGCGTCGTCTCATGTGCTATAGAAAGGGTGCCCCATTATAGATTAAATGTTTGTATTTCTCTTTTGCAGTGATGAAAGTGCCAAAATCCATGATTAATCACAGAGGGGATCCAATGTGGATGAGTAAACATAAGGTTCCCCAAGGTCAGGTTGGCAGCTATGCAAGGAACCTAAATGACCTTGGGAAAGAAATAGCAAAAGTTTTTATATTATATTCATTTAAAATATAAACTGACCTCTTGTTCAAGATTTGATCTCAGGAAAGGCTTGTGTTTTAATGGCTCTGAGATGCTGGGTTTGATGACACTAGAACTATTCCACAATCAGTGCTTTTCAACTTGATTGGTGCTTCTAGAAGAAGTTTAAAATGCATGTAATTTGAAAGCTAAGCATCATGAACTATTACCTTGGGAACTCATTGGAGGGACAATCTTGTTTAAGTTTATTGTTGAAGAAGTTGGATATTCTGCTTGAAGAAATATGGCAGCTTGGTCAGAGTCTTGACAATGATGAGCATTATCTGGAGAATTGCTTGACTCCTGGCTTTGGGCTGAGACTACGGGTAAATAGCCAGTTGCATGCAGAACAATGTTACACTGTATTCTGAATCAAACTTTCTTCACATGGAGTGAAACAGAAAGAATAACCGCTTTTAGACCATAAAAGTCTGTGGAATTTGTAAATAATGGAAATTGGTAGAATTCAAGAGAGATATACTTCCTTCTAATAAGGAATAGTAGGTTTTGAGTAACTGATTTGAATACATTCTTTTTGTTCAAGGATTTCCTTACATTTAGTGAAGATTTTTGGCTTAATTGCTAAGAATAAAATTCTTTTCAACTTAAATGTGAACATTTCTTATTAAATAAATAATAAGATCCTATTTGCAAGGTTAATCTTATATAAATGTACAATAAATTTTAGAAGAATATACATCACATAAATGACTCAAAATTGTTTTAAGGATAAAATGTTTATTTGATAATTAGATAAGTAGATAATCTAAACAGTAAACTACAATATACTATCTTTTGTGAAAGTGTAAAGACTTAATCAAAAAAATTGTGTTTATTTTTGCATTGCCAGTGAGATTTAACAATCACGTAATATGTTCAGTACAAATAATGAAATATCAGCTAAAGTTGTACTATTGCTTCTATAATTATTCCACATGAAAAAAACCATAAAGTTAATAAGACAGGGATTTTCCTCAACATGGATTAGACACATTTAAGGGGATGTTAAAAATTTCAGGTGATTATAGCACTATAAGCCATCAATGCAGCCTATCCTAGTAATTACCACAAGGATTTGGAATATGGTTCTCAAAATCTCATCCTTAACATATTGGGGGCCTAGTGCATATTTATCATGATAGCATCTGAAGTTGTTTCCCAATTATGAAATTCAGTCATTTCTGTGGTTCATCCAACAGCCTCTTCTCCTCTTGTCCAAGATCTACTAGTGGATGTGTGTTTTGTATTACCCATGCTTGCTGTTCGGACTCAGGAGCCTTCTTGTTTAGTCCATCATTTAATCAGTTGGACTGTGATAAGACTGGATCTTCCTTTACATGAAAGGATCTAAGATCATGGGACTTTAGGACACATTTGAAGCCGCATCCTTGTACCATACCAGGAATAAAACATTTTAGAAGAATGTAATTATTTACAGACATGATTGGCATAACTTTTCATAGAGTTTTCAAAGGAAGAAAGATCTACCTTAATTTAAGTTCCTAATTGGTCCTTTCCATAGCTTTCTTTGGACTCCAAAGTCTGATGTATGCACGTAGCAGCACTATAGTCTGTGCAAGGGAAAATCTTGCCGTATTTGATTTTATTTTTGTATCATAATCATGTTGTACTTAATCTTTTCATCAAAATTCAGGAAAACATAAAACAGTCTTTGCCCTTAATGTGTTGACAAGCAGAAGGCTACCGCTGCTGCTGCTGCTGCTTTTTTTTTTAATCCCCTCTCTCTTTGCTGATTCTTAGTGACTCAAAATTGTGTTTGGTTGTTTTTTACCTTTGAGTAAATAAAAACGAGTACCTCCATAAAAAATATAAATGGAGGGCTTAAAGTGGTGCTACTTGAACACTTTCTTAGCCTATGTTGATATATAAAATAATATAATAAAATACACAACCTATTAAAATCCAATAGAAAATTATGTAAATTATAAAAGTCCTATAAAATATTAAATAAAAGTATGAAGAGTAGTAGTATGTATATAATAAGTTTATTGGAGAGTAGAGGAATGGAATTTACGCACATGGTGGAAAATGGTTGATGTTATTGGATACAAGGAAAGAAGGTAACAGAATGAAAGTAAAAAAAAAATGATAGAGTACAGTTTGATTACGCTTTTACCATTATTTGCCAAAATCCCATATACAGTACATGGAAAACTCCTCACCAAAGTATTTATTATAGGTCTAGTGAATTTAAAAATTCACTACTCTTTATTCTTAGTCCCCTCATCTTAACAGGATAGCTCAAGGGTTATAACATAATTTCCACTAGTGCACATGTGTTTGTGTGAATCAATTAAAAAGTAGAGTCTGGCTAATTACTGTCTTTCAAAACCTCTCCTTCTGGCAAGAATGAATTCATCTGACATCACGTTATTAAAGGAGTTCTTGGAAAGCAGATATTTTATAAGAAATTTTTACAGTTACACCAATAGTAATAAAAATTTGCCTAAAAATCAAGATTGTTCAGTTATTTTTTCACTCTGAGCCACACAGTCATGTTCTACCTGGAGGCAAGCAAGATATTGCCCAAGAAAACAGGAAGATGAACTAAATTATAAATGTTATATGCTATCATTTGTAAAAGTGCAAAACAGTAGTGATAGTGAAATATAATTGGCTATTGAAATATATTATTTTAAAAAGGCTGGTATTTAAGTAGTCTAGACAGTCACTACCTGAAACCCCATAACACTTGGTAATGTGTTATATGTTCAGTAAATCTGGGTAGAAAAATTAACTTCATGGATGTAAGTTTGAGCCATTAGTAAAATATTGTCCTTAATCATCAAAGATCTGCAAGTGTGAATATTTTTAAGAAATATTCACACCCATAATCCTAACAGTTAAGAAAAATTGATAAATCAAAGTGTGAGCGCTCAGGAATTGAAAACAATAAAATTATCAATGATGCTTTTACGATGCTTCTTCCCTGTGAAGCTGTATAAATGAGGTTTTATAAAATAGCAACTTAGATTGAATTTTAAAACCCATTTCTCAGCTGTTTTCCCATTAGTTTGTTTAATTCAGGGTTTGAAATACATTTTAAAAATACCAAGAATGGAATTATGCCAGGATTTTAAAGATATCAGGGTCCTAGTAACAGTACATTTTTTAGGATTTGTATAAATCAATGTGTCAGAAAATAATTATAGAAATGTTAGGTTGATGACTTTTAGGATGTTGTTTCCTAATACCATGCATTGTTAAGACTACCTTTGTGCAGACTACAATTTTAAAATCCAATCTGAAATGAAATTACAACACTAAAAAATGAATTATTAATTAGATAAAAAGTAATTTTACTTGAATTAAAGAAGTTCATAAATTATTTTAAATATTTAGATGGAGAAAGAGAGTATGTATAACATCACTAAAATTGGTAACAACCAGTGGTTGTGCATTAAACATGTTATTCAACCACTTCATGCATAATTTTGTTACAAGTCATGACATGCAGTGAATAGATCAAAGAGCTCATCGTGAGAATTTATTTTGTCCAGGACAGTGTACTAGGATCTATGAAGTTAAATAACAATATTGATAGAAATAATAATAATAATAAAGGGGATGAGGAGTGAGAGAGAGAAGTGAAGGAGGAAGAGGAAATGTAGATTACTACCATCCTTGAGAATTATATAGTTGTTTACCATTGCTTTTAGACATTTATTATTTCAATTCCAAGAGATAGTTTCTTAAAGCAGCTCCATTTCAGAATTTTGCTGCAAACTTTAAAGCAGATGACCCTACATCAGATAATTCATACCACAACTAAATTCCATTAGAACTTTATTTTTCCAAATTCACTTCATTATCACAGCATGAATTGAATCTATTAATTAAATCTATACTCTGCTCCCCAAAATGTATCAATGTATATATGATAATGGTAAAATTGCATCATTTTTAAGGAAAGCTAATGCCATGCATGTAACTAATCTGAACTTTTTCCAGCTTCTGGCAGTTGACAGCAATCCTTGCCTTGTGAATACATCACATATATTTGCCTCTGTCGTCTCAAGGCATCCTCCCTGTGTGCTTTTGTGCCTGTGTCCAAATTTCCCTCATAAGATTTCCAGCATTGGATTGGGACCCAGTCTTAACCTGACTATGTTTGCAAAGACCTTATTTTTAAATAATTTCTGATTCACAGGTACTAGAAGTTAGAACTCCAACAACTTTGTTTGAGGACAATTTCTATCCAGTTCTGTCTTTTAATTATAAAAACTATGTAAATGCTGTAAGTCACTGGCCATTTAGCAGAGTAACATGGTACAAAAGTTGTACAATATGTTTTTCACTTGAAGTTAAAAGAAAATCCCCAATTTTTTATGACTTTGCTTAGATATTTTTGTATCTATCACTAATTCATCCCCAAATTCCTCACCAAAAGTCAAATAGTCCCAATACACTCAAACGCGTAACATAATCCATGGTAGATCTGTCAGGAAGGGTGAAGGATGTGAAATTTTACTTTACTTGCAAGCTACCAAGTAAGCCAGCCAAGGTGCATGGTTGTTGGTATAAGACACAGACTGCTGGGGTCAGTGATGAAGAACTGTTAGTTACAGCACTAGAAGTAGCCAGAGGGAAGTATTTTGTACTTTGTCACTGGGTTCCAGTTCCCACACGGTAATGCAAAGAGGGCCAAATGACACTTAAACACACAATCACATGTGTTACAGGATGGGTACGTAGAGCTTAGAGAACCCATATTTTATATAATGGCAGTAAGCATGCCTGCCCTCTACCCTGGAAGGAGTTACTGTCCCTATCTTTCAAGGGTGTATATGATAAAAACACGTTGAAGAGTGAATCCTGAATAAAGCATCAATGGCTTTCTAACTGGAAACACAAAAGACCCATAGAAAATTATATCCCAACATTTTTTGTTATTGTTTTGCTTTGTTTACTAATTTTTTTTATTTCCGTTTTCATTGAAGACATTTCTTCTAGACCTTTGTCTTTAGGACAACAGAATAATTTTGCTTCTGAAAATTTATTTTTACCATCTCACTGGGTATTTGCCCTTCTTTCACATTTAATCTCCAATTTCTCACATCTCCGGCAATATTTGACTGGCATTATATGTACAAAGAAGGTAATAAAAGCTGATCCAGTCCCCATGGCAGGGTCAGGACTTACGGACTGGGTTGTTACTGTATCACGTTATGTGGCAGGACTGATTCATTGAAGGAAGCCTTAAAATATATATATATATTTTAATTAGTAGCTAATAGCCAATATTTTTGGAACAAAGTTGGGGAAGTAGCTCAGAAGGGGTATCTCTTGCTTTTTTGTGTAGAATGTTTTTTACTTCTCATTTTGTTCGTGTTGTATTCCTACTCTTGCCTGGAGCCCAGAGACCCTTGCCTCTGTCTCTCTAAAGAAAAACTCATATTAATCACTTTATTATCCAAAAGTCAGCCTGCATATTATCAATATTCCTAAAAAAAAAGTCTATGTCCTGCAGGGGTTACAGATGTTCATGTAAAATCTTTTATTAAAAGGTTTTTAAGTGAAAGGGGGAGCATAAAGTAATAAGTGTTTGAGGGCATTTTGTATATAAGATCAACATGGAATAATCACCATTTTGCTTCCAAGCCTTTTTTGTTGTTATTATTATAGTCTTTGCAGGATTAAAAATTATCTGGCTGTAGCAGACACATATGACAGACAAAGTACTCAATAGTTAATGCCCTTGAAAGCAACCCTCAACTAAGATTGACAAGATAAGTAACCCATTCTCTCTCAGAACATATCTGGGGTTTTACACCAGCCTCCAGATCAGTTTCCTCTGCTGGATCAAACTCCAGTCATATACAATATTAGTTGCCTTGATGCTACACACTTCATTTATGCTTCTCATTTTTCAGTCCCTAATCGTGGTCCATTCACCCCCAACATAAACTAATTCACTTGGTATTTTTGTCTCAGGCTCTGCTTCTGGAGAACGCCAATGTAAGACACTCTACCTAGTTCCCTTACCACCTCAATCCCAATATTTTCTGTGTTTTAACTAGAAGTATTTTTTGATATTTTTCCTCTTATATCTCAGGTTGTAACTTAAGCCAAGTTGCTAAAGCTTGTGGTATTTAACAAACATATATCATGTATTTATTATATATATGATATACATGTGTGTGTGTTTGTGTGCATACGATATGTTTTATGCTTCCTTAGTATTTTGCTATTCTGAAAATAAAACTCATAGGATTTCAGAGTATAAACAAAGATGTTTCCTCAAAACTCAGAAGAATCTCTGTCCGGTCCTCATTACATTTAGTAAAAGTTAAAGTGAAATAGCATACTAAAGTATGTTTTATTCCTACATCTCAAATATTCTTGAAACTCTAAAGATGGAAGCCAAAATGATATGTCAAAGATATATAAATACTAATGAATGCTCTTACAAAACTAACCAATATATCACAAGAAAAAAGCTTTTCTTAATTATTTCATAAACACTTTCTTGATACTGATAATAGCAAATTTGAAATCCACTAAGATTAATGACAGGAGAGTTTAATTTATATTAATCTATGTTATTCAGCAATTCATTTTGAAGAGATTAAGGATTATTAAGAGATGCAACAATTTATGTTTTATGTCTGAAGCTGTGGGGTTTACTTACCCTGTATTATAAATCACTGTTCTGAGTCTAAGAATATTTTACTCGGTTTTTACTAACTGCTATAATAAACTATATAAAGTGTAACTTTGAGTTTCTCTGTGTTAAAATGAAAAGGCATATGTCTATCAAGTGTTCATGAATAATTCTTAGTGCCTGTAAACAGGAAAAACAACTTCATACTATTTTTGAAGTGCAACTTGGTACAAAATTTGAGAGTGAGTCATGACAACGTATACTCAAATATTTATAAATTAAACATATGTTTATATTATTTAGCACAGCACTTCCTTTACTAGGAATGAGTATATATTTACATACAAAGGTATTCTGAATCATTATTTGTAATATTGAAAGAATAGGTAGTTTAAAAGTTTAATAATTTATTACTGGGCAAACATTTACAATTAGCATGAAACTATTCTCTAGCTATTAAAAATCTATTTTGAAATAAATAAATATGTGAATTTTAAGGTATATGGAGAAGAAAGTTATCCAGATTTTTAGAAGAATATACATCTTCACATAAAAACATTAAAAAATAGAAGAAAAACACCAAATTGTGTGTGTTTCTTTTGAGCACTATTTAAAAGTTTACTTTTTTTTTTTTTTTTTTTGGTCATGCTGCGAGGTATTTGGGATCTTATTTCCCTGACTAGGGATTGATTGAGCCGGTGACACCTGCAGTGGAAGCGCAGAGCCCTAACCACTGGACTACTGAGGAATTCCCTAAAAGTTTATTTTTTTTAATTGAGTATTTTTGTACAAATCAAATGTTCCATGATGTCTGTAATATATAGCCAATTTAAATTGTGTTCAATTTCAAACCACTTTGATCAAATTGCAGTTTATGATGTAATAATAGCTAACATTTATTGTGACTTCACTGTGGACAACTTCATTAATAAATTTTTCAGATTAGATCATTAATCTTTACAATAATGCCAAGAAGTATGTCAAGATCTTATACCTTTTTTTTTTTAACAAATAAGAAATTTGAGGCTTAGAGATATTTACTTAAGTACATCTGATGGTAAAGATCATTAGTTTGATTTGCCTCAAATAAATATATTTCACAGCTGTGGCTATGCTTTAACAAGTTTCAACTTTATAAGTAAGAACAAAATTAAACTGCTCTAATAAATGAACAGAAAAAAATGGTGTACACAAATAGTTTATTTTTCTTTCATGTAAAAGTCTAGATATGTGGTTTATAAAGACATCTGGGGTCTTGATTACTTCTTTTTCCTTCTTTGGAAATATCTGTATGTGGTCCTTATTCCGATAGTTGAAGATGTTCACATTCTAGCCAGAAGAGGGAAAACAAGAGTAGAGGGTGCACGTTCTGATACAATACAAATCTGATATACACTATATCTATTTATACGCTGATGGCCAGGTCTTAGTCAAAGGGTAAAACTTAGCTTAAAGAGAGGTTGGAAATTAATTTTTATAAGGTCTGGGCATCTTCACAACAAAGATCCAGAATTGTACTACATTCATGAAAGTGGAAATAAGTATTGGAAAACAATCATCTCTGCCACACATAGCCAGATTCTGAAATGTTTATCTACTCTTTGAGGTTTTGATTTGTTTTTTTGATTTCACCTATAGCAGACAAATTAATTTTAAAAGTTTAAGTGTATATTGTTGCTACCTTCCAATTAGTGAGTATTTATATTTATTTATAATATTTTTCTGTATTGAGAATATCAGTGAATTTTTTTCACATCTTTATTGGAGTATAATTGCTTTACAATGTTGTGTTAGTTTCTGCTGAACAACAAAATGAATCAGCTATATGTATATATACATCCCCATATCCCTACCCTCTTTAGCCTCCCTCCCACTCTCCCCATCCCACCTCTCTAGGTCATCACCAAGCAATTGAGTTAATCTCCCTGTGCTTTGAAGCAGCTTCCCACTAGCCATCCATTTTACATTTGGTAGTGTATATATGTCAGTTCTACTCTCTCACTTTGTCCCAGCTTCCCCTTCCCCACTGTGTCCTGAAGTCTGTTCTCTACATCTGCATCTTTATTCCTGCCTTGCCACTAGGTTCATCAGTACCATTTTTTTAGATTCCGTATGTATGCGTTAGCATATGGTGTTTTTCTCTTTCTGACTTACTTAACTCTGTATGACAGACTCTAGGTCAATCCATCTCACTACAAATAACTCAGTTTCATTCCTTTTTATGGCTGACTAATAATCCATTGTATATATGTGCCGCATCTTCTTTATCTTTTCATCTGTTGGTGGACTTTTTGGTTGGTTTCCATGTCCTGGCTATTGTAAATAGTGCTGCAATGAACATTGTGGTACATGTTTCTTTTTGAATTATGATTTTCTCAGGGTACATGCCCAGTAGTGCGATTGCTGGGTCATATGGTAGTTCTATTTTTAGTTTCTTAAGGAAACTCCATACTGTCCTCTGTAGTGGCTGTACCAATTTATGCTCCCACCAACAGTGCAGGAAGCTTTCCTTTTCTCCACACCCTCTCCAGCATTTATTGTTTTCAGTGAGTTTTAAAATACTTTATTTTAGCAAGATACTATATATATATGCAGATAATCAAAATGAACATTCTTACTGAAAAGGTACTTCTGGGATTTGATTATAAAATTTATTCATATTATGAATAGATTATTCTTATATGTGGTTCAAATTTTGAAATTTCACAAAAAGGGAGTGTTTTCCAAATGGGGGTGGTAACTGATATATCAGGCTGTAAAATATACTTATGAAATCATGAACAACTTTTTCTAGTACTAAAATAAAGTAAGATAGAATAAAATAGAATACAATGTATTGCAATATATTGTACAGAAAACATACTTATTTTTATGTGTATTGTATTTCAATTGGGTAACTCTCTCCTCTTTCCCTCCCTTCATCCTTGTATACATATGTATATGTATAGAACCAATAATCTGAGTTGACCCATACTTATGTTTAATCCTAATTTTTGTTAATGTGTACTTCCAAAATAACCATAAGCATCCACTTTAAATTTTCACTTCAATTATCTTGTCTTCTTATGCATCTAATCTGCATCTTAAGCCATTCTAATTTTAATATGTAAAGTTCTTTGATGTCTATTTCTGCCTGCTAACTTTTGTTCATGGTAGTTTCTTTCCTTGATTATTGTCTTTTTTTAGATTCTAAGTCATATCTTGCCAGTCTTTCTGAAAATATTGAGGTGTCTGTATTGTAAATTATTATAGAAATAAGAATACACATTGATAAGTATTATTTTTTTAAAAAAATATGACTCAAGTTATTTACTAAAAGGCAACCAGCAGGAAGAAATGAGAGTTGCATCTACCAGCCAGAAATCAGTGTGTGCTTCACCTTGGTTTTAAACATACCAGGTTTATGGGTTCTTTTTGATTCATGATTACAACCTAGGATTTTTATACCTCTACCCCTGCTTTACCCTCTCAGAAATTGTTTTGGGATTCACAGGTGAGGGAGATTCTTAGACTTACAAGTAAACAAACTTTTAAAGTTTATTTTAAACTATGGAGAGTAAACATACATCTGATAATAAATACATGTTTTGAAAAGAAAAAGAGTTAAACTGTCTCTTCAAAAATTTAAGGTAGTATGACTTTGATGTGGAAAAGCATTAAGTTTTGTTTGTTTATTTTTCAAATGAGCTTATTACTCTTTAAACACACAAAATTTTGGGTTAGGAGGGGTTTTGGTTTTCCTCAATATTCCTTCCGTGGGTGTATGTATATATCCACACATTTACATCTATCTGTCTATCATCTATCTATCTATCTATCTATCTATCTATCTATCTATCTATCTATCATCTATCTATCTATTAGGCCATGATGATGTCTGTCTGGGGATTGTGATTATCACCATAACTGTAAGAGATATCTGAAGGAGACAGAAAAGATGATTTCTACCACATACCAGCAAAGTGCCATCCTAAGCAATGCAAAGGTAAATCCATGCTGCTGTCAACCTCAGCCCAGCGGCTCCTTGGTTCATAGCACTAGTCCTGAAGATGTGCATCCGCATCTCCATGTTGTTCTTTCCAGACTTTATTATGATTTTCATAGGTCAATTGTAAGTGCTATGAAGTATCCCTATTTCACTTTCCAGTTTAGCTGCCAGAGAGCTGTGAAAAATAATAGGTCCCTCAGGCTTTCAGGGATTAAAGTGTCCTCTGTGATTTGCAGAAGAAGCAGGCTCACCTTGTATGGATGACAATGTTGATGTGGTTGTTCCAGGCAGTTCTGTCTCCATGATTGTTTTATATGAACTAATCTCCTCCAGTGTTGGCAGCCTGGCAGCTCACATTTAGGAGACTATTTGAAGAATAGAGCAATTGTGATCTTACGTATTGGGTGGTAATGGTCTGAAAAGGGGTTTAGCCCATGATGGAGTTTGTCTCTCTTCATCTTTGTATCTGCAGCCTATATTTATTGTGACAATTGGAGAGGCTTTTAGTTAAATGCAAATACAGCCTTCTTTCTCATCTCATTTTTTTTTTTTTTTTTGGTAATTGCCTTTATCTACTACTAATAGAGAAACTGCTGACATTCCAGTTTATGTAGAAATGGGATCTGTTGAACCTTATATTTTTTTGTTATTTTTTATTATCTAATTTCAACAGGAGAATGATGACTGCCTTAGCCAATTTCTCCAGATTCAAGTTATAAACATTACCTAATTCTTTATCTTATATACTATTGTTCACCTGCCCACCTTGGTTAGTTCTTAAGATAAGTCTTTCTCCTTCTATATCTAAAACTTGAGATTCTAATAAAAGAATAATTTCAAAGTATTGGAATCAGTGAAATATTGAATACTTTCTTATTACCAGGATTAAATAACTCAAAGAAATTTAAAATTATATCCAGTTGAACTTTTAATGTTTTTAATTGATTTGAAATCACCACATTTTGGGTCATTCTATTAACAATTTCTTGATTCAAGAAATATATGATTTAAATAATTTTACTTTCTCTTCCCTTCTTTGATAAAATAAATGAGCTTAGGATACTAAAATTATTAAATAACTCAAGAGAAACACACTCTTTTATAAGGTTTAGTTAAGTTTTTTATGTTTGAGTCTTTATATACTTATGGATTTTCAGATTTATTATATGTCAATCAACTTCTCCCAGCAGTCTTCTTTGGATGCTCATATCGTCTCAGCTTTGGCCAGTGGGAACTCCTTTTTTATTGACTCCTGTGTCCTTTCAACATGACCCCATTAATCTCTGAAAGCTTCATTGCTTTATGGTACAACAAAGTGTTATAGGCTCACCTTGTACCTTTTGAACCTAGAGACTGAATTAGCCATCTTTCATTTCAAAGAACTCTGGTTCATTCATGTGGAAAAAATAAGATTGGAGACCAGAAGCTATGCAATAAGGTGCATTATGTGGGTTTATTACCAGGACATTTCTTTGGACATAGATAGCAAATATATAATTTTAATTGACAGATTTTGTAAATGCATGCATTCATAATGATATTTCCAATCTAGTTCTAATAGTATGGTACGTGTATAAATTTTTACATACAAATGTTCCTTTTTTGTTTCCTTTTGAAAATCTAGCTTCCTAACAAAATGAATATAATTACTCTTTTTTCAATAAATCAAAAAATAGTAAAATATACTGTGTTGTCAGGGTTGTGACAAACATATTTTCTTTCTCTTTTCATTTTTCGGTAGTTATAATTCCCCTGTGTGATCTAGTGGAGGGATCAGGGACTGAAACTCTTATGAGGGTTTTAGGGTTTTACCTTTTTCTTTTGTTTTCGGCCTCTTTCAAAGCATTGGAGAAAGTTTTTTCCTAAATATTTATTTTTCCCTTTCATGATACTTAATGTCATTTTATATCCCCATCTGAGTATATTTGAAGGACATAATTAAGGATTTTATCCCTTTTTAAGCCTCATCTTTCCATAATTCAAGAAGTTCCCTGCACCAAGTTTTACCTTAGATAATTCAGAACATAATAATTATGGGCACCTTCACCAAACAACTGCTTTTGAATCGTCTCTAGAATACTAAATAAAATATAGTATGAAATTTTATTTTAGAGTTCAGGGACCACAATGGATTAACAAAAATCTGAGTGTGGATTGGTTCTTATTCTCCTAATCTTTGCACTGAAAAGCAAGCATAGAAAGCAGTGTAAAGATATAAATCAGGTATGCAGAAAAAAATGAGAAAAAATGCAATGTTTTTTGTTTCGAGAGTGGGAAGGCTAAGAACAGTTCAACAACCAGCCTGCAGGTGCAATCTGTGATGAGTCCGGAAATGGAAACTTTGTAGAAATGAAAGTGGAAAATTTTGAAAAAATGGAAATGATTCAGTGTTGAAGAGAAAAAGAGCAGTGAGAATCTAAATGTACAAATGGACATTGCCCAAAACATAATGTCCAAAAATGGAACTCTGACCCACAACTCCTGCAGAAAACAGCTCAGGAATCCAAACCACCACGTCTGTAGCACTAGGCTCAGAAGTCAGGATGTGGTCAATACCTACCAACTTTCTGATTGCCTGAGCCCACTTGCAATTCAGGATCCAAGCAAAGAAAGACAAAAGTATTCCCCAGCCAGTCATAGAAGATTCCCTGATTCTAATTAGTCCAAATCCAGCTTCCCCTTGCCAATGACCTACAATCAGAGCCTACCTGAAGACTTCCCTTTAGTTCACCATAAAGCTTTCCACTCTTTGAGCCTCATCCAAATGCAAGTGATGGTGGCTGACTTCATCCTGATAGCCAGTTCTGAATAAATAGCCTGTTTGTTCTCATCCTAGTGGTCTTCATATATTCCTACAAAAGGATACAAAGGTAAGAAATCAAGGGTCTTGACTATGTGCAAACCTCATCCTTGTTCTGTAACCCACTCCACTACATTTTATATTCATGTTGCTTCAAATCTTGCTAAGATGGCACCAAATTTTGGTGGAAATGATATCTCACTTTTAGAATTTTTAGAAATATAATCTTTGTGATTACTAAAACTTCTGCATACAAGGAGAAATGAGGGAAACATCCACCAGTTAAAAACCAGGTGGATACTTTACCTGTTTTAACATCAGACTTAGAGATTCTCCTTTATATATGAGTATAATCCATGATCCAGCCCTTACCCTTAATAACCTCCCCCAGAATTGACAAGCAAGGAGCCTTTTAAGGTCTGAAGCAAACAAACCAGTAACATACCTTTGAAAAGAATTTCAATTAGATGTTTTGCATACAATGGAGCTTCTGTTATTCATACAGAACAGAGGTTGACAAACTTTGTGTGTAAAGGGACAGCTAGTACATTTTTTAGGCTTTGTGGGCCATATGGTCTATGTGGCAACCACTAAATTGTTGAAAGCTGTCTCCCTAAATATTACCAACACAATCTGTTGATAAGGCAAAGCTGAGTTTATTGCTTACCACAGTGAGAGAGAACACCACCTCCACAAAGCTCTGGCAGCATTTCAGATGGAGGGAGGTAAGGTCTGAATCTGTTGATAACTGGAAATTTTGAGTATGGTAGCCCTTTCACTGTGAGACCTTGATTACATTAGAATTGGATAAGGACAACTTAAAAGTCCAGGATTGGGCAAAATAACATGGTGAGGATTTGAACTAAAGAACTCAAAGAATCTCAAGGTGTAAACTTTTTCAATGCTTTCTCTTGAAAAGCTGATGGGTTTTTCAGAATGGACAACCAAGACATTTGCCTGGGCAGAGGGTTCCTGGGAAAGCAAAAGCATGCCAATTAAGAGAGTGGATGTAGACTTGTGTCAATGTAGATGATAAGGTGTCATTTACATTCTCCTAGCCAGGCTAGGTATTGGGTAGTCAATTTTGGTTCTCAGATATTAGTGTTATGGCACAAAAGCAGCTACAGGCAATACATCATCAAATGAGAGTAGCTATGTGCTGTGCTAATAAAACATTACACACAGATACTGAAATTTGAATTTCATATAATTTTCAAGTCACAAAATATCATTATTCCTTTGATTATCTTAAAAAACCATTCTTAGCTAGCAGACTATACAACAGGAAACTGGATGGAATGCCATGGTTTGCCAAAATCTGATTTAGAGGGCCAAAGGAAGTATGATACATATGGAATAGAACATTAGAGGTATTTTTTTTTTTTTTTTTAGTTTAACCTCACTATTAGAAACTATGACATAAAATTCTTTTGATTTGGGAGGAGGAGTTGCTCATCTTTTGATTTGTGGGAAGGAGGGGTTGCATTTTTACAGAGATTATTTTTGCTTTGCTTAGTCATTTCCAATCATCATAAACATAAGACCACTTAAAGATCATTGTTCAAATTGGTTCTCCTCAGACCACTAACAGAGTGTAAATTTGCATCTATGAGAGGAGGTTTCTGATGATAAATCTTAAGGAAGTTATTTATTTTACAAACTGGAATAACTCCTGAGACCAGGTGCATCTCTAACATTTATGTGGCAGGGGTCAGAGCATGAATGTAGGTCTCTGGCCTTTAGTCCACTCTTTTTTTCCAACCCACAATTGTTGAATTCCATTCAAACAAGGACCCTGCACAGCATCATATGAGCAATAAAACTGTGTAACACGTATGTCTTCAATCCATAAACCCAATCCCACCTTCAGGCCTGGTGGACAGCCATCCTCTCCTTGGTCAAGCATCAAGCCTAGATGGTGTGCTCTGTCTTGAGAGGATGGGACCAGAGAAGATGTTCATGAAAAGCCTTGAATGCAGCCTTTATGACTGTTGCACAGGGAATTCCTGGGTCCTGATATTCAGAATATGATCTATTTACCATGTGATTAATTTAACAGGTTGTCTCCTTTTACTGTCAAGCATCTTTCACCTAGTCTGCCTTTACACCCAGTGTGTGGTCTTTGAGGGTCCTGCTTCTCTATGGTAGTACAATTCCCACCATTAATGGAAACTATGCACTTCTCCTCTCTCCGATACCTGCATGTGAACTGAAGTATATAGATCTCCGATATTGGTAAATGCTCTAGCAGTCTGAATACTCAGTTAACACTGGTTTCAAACACTTCTTTTTTACATCCTGAGAATTTCCTCACACCTTTTTTTTCTTTTCCTTTTCTTTGTTTAGCTATGCATTCAATAGAATATTTGTTGTAATGTATTCAAAATGTGTCAGTATATTTTAGAGAGATTACAAAATTTGTTTTTCCAAAATAGCAAGTCCATCAAACAGCTGAAAATGAAATTCCAAATTTCCTGATCAAACCACTTTTGATATTCATGTTATAAACTGTATAGAACTTTTTCTTTGTTGCATACTTAGTTTGCATTTTCTCTTTCCCATCTGATTTTCAGCTCTGGAGATTTTTTTTTTTTTTTTTTTTTTTTGGAGGCAAGTAATAACAGCTCTAATTCAACATTTTCATCTTTGTTTGGCAGGAGATTATTTTTAATATTGATTATATTTCTAAATAATTAAATACAATAACTTATTTCAAATCTTCCATGTCTGGTTTTAGTTTAATAATATTTATCTTCAGTGTCTTCATCCTAGTTATGTCTTCCTACTAGAAGAAATTAGATTATAATATATTTTTATAAGGGTAAAATTGGCTTTATTATTATTTCCAGTTTACAAGGATTAATGTTTTATTTTACTTTTCTCACAAAGATTGAAATTCTGAGTTTGTCTGGTTGATGTAGCAAAGGTAATTATACCAAGAATATATTGCTTAGAAAAAAAGAGCTTTACAATAACTCCCAGTTAACATATTTTTATGTCTCTATTTCACAGCAAGTAACTTTTCATTTTAGAGTTTGTAGTGGCTATGTGAAAGCCTGTGAATTTCAATGGTATAAAGAATTCATTCCTGTGTGTATTGAAAAATAAAGATGTGTTTTATAAAACAGCTGGAAATATACAGCTATAAGTAGATACAGCAAATGTTTTCAGGGCCCCTATATTTTTAAAGTGTATGCATATTTTAAAAACTGAACAAAAGGCAAAGAAATTTGAAGTCCAAGTGCAAATGTAGAGAATTTTTATTTTGGAAATCAGTTTGAAATTGTGGATATGCAATTTAAAATAAAGTGAACGAAAGAGTTTTAGGAGGGAATATTTATATAGAGCAAAATATTGAATCATTGGTTATATTGACATCTTAATAGACGACTTAGTAGCAAGAAAAAGAGAGACTTTTTAGTTTTAGAAAGACTCTTACTCTCTCATTTATTCTATATCCTTACATTACTTAAAAAATTAATAAGTACTTAAAAATTAAGATACTCTAGGAATATGCTAAGCAGAATATATAACCTATTATGGAACTGCTCACAATTAGGGGAATTTCCATAAATAACTGTGGTTTTTCATTTAATCTTACTTGAATCTCTTTGTGAAATCTATTTTATGTGGCTCTAATAATACCATAACTGAGTGGCTACTTGTTCAATCAATAACTAAACAGTTATAAACTCTTCCTGTTTTTAGAACAATCAACGATGCAGTTTTGGTCTAATTCTGCCTCATCATTTCTGGCTCTCTGCTGTGCCCTTTAGGCTCCAATCATACAAAAATCTGCACAGACTGTTTTGTTTCTTGCCAGTGTAACATTGCTCTCATCATCTGATTTGCCTGTATTACATCTCTCCATCCTCCTGATTCCCCATTTACATGTCACCTTTCTCTACTACCAAGTTATTTTGAGGCATATTTTAATTGTTCCACTTAATCTATTAAAAGCTACCATTTCAGGGAGTGATCACATTTATTTCAATGATTTTTGGTTGTGGATGGAGGGACAGTGATCAGATCAACCTTGGTGACACCTATCACAATCACAATTTTGGTTGTGGTTTTGATAACAGAAATGCCAATTTCTCTTCCCATATCCCCAAGCTTCCAAATGTTTTGCAGCTAACCACCAGCTCTCAGAGAACAAGAACAAGGCCAGAGAAAGAAACAAAGAAGAATAACAAGAATTCAGAGATAAATTTCTGGCATAACTTGAAAGGGTTTGTTTTATTGTTTTATTTATCTATTTCAGGAAGTCATTAAGCACCTAAATTTTTTAGCAATTATTTGTCAGTATAATGCAATTTGAATATATAATAATGAAATACAATATTTAATAGAATAAACTGCATATAAAATATTCATACTTAAACAATAAAGGATCTATTAAGATGACTCCAAGTTATGATTGTTAATTCACTATTCACCAGCCTGTGAATTTGAAGATAGCTATTTCAGACCATTTTAGAAGCAACACCATAGGGAAGAAGGAGGCAGAGGAAAGTATCAGAACTAACAACTTTCTGAAACTTGTCTCAAATGATAATTCTGCTGTCACCTGCTTCTGGTCTCTTTTCCAAAATTCTTTTTGGTCACTGAGAAGAGAAGAATGAGTAATGGGAAAGGGACCTACTGCAAAGAGTGGAAGAAACAGTCTTAAAAAATACTTCCCCTGCTTTCATTTACTTTAACCTTACTTGGTTTGCTAGTTTAGTTATACCAGGTAAATAATCCACCATTTGGGAATATTTATTTTTAAAATTTCTGTTTAGTGACGATGATTAGTGAGGATTCAGATTATGATGAGAAAATAAGTAATAAGATTTTCCTGTAAATAATTTTATTCAGATCTATAAAAAGTGAACAACTTGTATTAATTCTACCAAATTTATATACATTGATAGATACGTGAAACTGTATATATGTATGTATATATGTATATACATATACGCATTAAATATTTTAATGATGTAATTGTTAATATGATTGTTAAAATCAAGCCCCAAATGTTTATCAATACATGTAAAATTAAAGGACTATGTCTAATATTAATAGAGAGGAAGTAATGACATAAGAAAATGTTTTCTGGAATAATTTTAGCAATAGAGTTTTTATAATAATCATAACTTTTTATGGACCTCATCATAAATTTAGTAATAAAAATTCAGGGATTATTTAGTACTAGATTAGTAAATTAGGAGGTTTGTTCAATTTAATTTTTTAGAACAGAAAATGGAAACTAATAATTTGGACAACAGTGGTACTTTAAATGAAAATTCAAATTTAATAAATGTCCTTATATAATATAAAATGACTATATGCATAATCTACACTCAGGCACATAAACATTTAGTAACAGAATTACTTTTCAACAAAATATTTTCATGATATAAGTTAATGAACTCTGTATCCATTATCCTAACGTATTTTAACATATTTTACTTGTACCAATTTTCTTTTATATTGATTATTTTTTGACAACTTCTGTAGAAATGATCTAGAGTGGGATAATGGAATTTGTGACAAAGACTGTTTCTCTGAACAAAGAATCATATATATGGCCATAGGTACTAGTAAATAAGCCTTCACATGTTAGAAGGGAAACTTATGACTTTGCTAATATTAGAAGGCAGAAATTTAATAACTAAAAAAGTTGAAATAATATTCTTTTATGATCTCAAGTGTACATGTACAAAACAACAAGTAAATATTCTGAGTCAGTTTCCTTAGAAAGTATTTTTTAGCTTAAATCTATTTTTTTTTTTCACGGATCTTGAGAAATACAGTTTGACTTTGCAATAGAATATGTTTCCTTGGTACATTAACTTGCTTATTTATATTTTGCAGTTTTTTTCAATATATTTTACACAATTCTTTTCTCCTTCAAGTTACCTTATTCCCTTGGGTAAGCTTATGCTCATGGAATCTTGCTTCAGGAGAAAAATAAAAGATTGTCTTTTACTTTTTAATGCTCTAGAGGTATTTTAACTACAAAGGACTAATCATAGAATATGTAGTCTATAGGCTATAGGAACTATATTTTATATTCCTCATATATTTTCAGAAAGATTTTCCTTCAGAGTATTTTTCTCCTATGGGGCCACAGATTTGTTCAGAGAAGTAGAGAATGAAGTGTTAACTTTAATAGAACCTTTGCTCCAAGAGCTTGAACAGTATAGAATAAAACCAACTATAAAATAGCTTATAGAAAATTATACTGAGTGGTACACCAGAGTCAATACTTGCTCACTAAGCCACTTTATTTATCTATCTAGATTCCACAGGTTGAGACCTAAGTCCTATAAGCCTGCCCCAGCCACCCATTTCAGACTTCACTTGTAAGCCCAGGTTGTAACCTGTGCTTCTGACCCAACAACTGGATATAGATTAGAGGTTCCCATGAACTCCTCCTTGGGTTTGGTTAATTTGCTGGGGTGGCTCCCTGAACTCAGGAAACCCATCGCTAGATCACTGGTTTGTTATAAAAGAATATAACTCAGACACAGCCAAATGGATGAGATACATAGAGCAAGGTATGGGGAAAGGGCTCAGAGCTCCATGTTCTCTCCAGGCAAGCCATTCACCCTGTATCTCCACGTGCTCATCAACTTGGAATCTCTCTGAGCTCCTTCCCTTGTGGTTTTTATGTAGGCTTTATTACATAGGCATGATTGATTAAATCAATGCCCATTGGTGACTGAGCTCAATCTCCAGCCCCTTTCGCCTCCCCAGGAGGACAGGGGGTGAGATTGGAGGTTCCAACACTCTAATCACAGGGTTGGCTCTCCTTGTAACCTGTCCTCATCCTTAGGTGTTTTCCAAAAGCCACCTTATTAACACACAAAAAGAGACTTTTATAGTTTTCATCACTGAGGAAATTCCAAGAGTTTTAAGAGTTCTGTGCCAGAAACAGAGACAAAGATGTAATATGCATTTCTCATTATAAATCACAATAACACACACTATTTTTTTGTCTGGCTACTTTCACTCAACGTGTTTTTGAGTTCCATCCATCCATCCATCCATGTTATTGTGTGTATAAATAAATTTTTATTGTTGAATAATCCACTATATGTATATAGAAGAATTCATTTCTCCATTTTTTTTTTGATAGATATTTGCGTTGTCTCCAGTGCTGGCTGTTATGAATAAAGTGGACATGCTCATCCTTGTGCAAGTATTTTCTTGTGAAAATATGTTTTCATTTCTCTTGGGTAAAATTCTGGAAGCCAAATTGTTTGTCGTGAGGCAGGTGTATGTGTAACTTTACAGAACATTGCCAGACTGATTTTCAAAGAGATTGTACATTTGTTTATTCCCACCAGAATTGCATGAGATTTCTGGCTGCTTCTCACAGGCACCAACATGTGGTATCATTAATTTTTTCAATTTTAGCCATTCTAGCAGGTATATAATGGTATTTCATGTGGTTTTAATATGTATTTCCCTGATGACATATGATGTTGAAAACTTTTTCATGTACAATGTCTATTTAACACCTTTGTCCATTTTAAAATTAGGCTGTTTGTCTTATCAGTATTGACTTCTAAGTATATTTTGTGTATTCAGGGTACAAATACCTTGTCTAATATATATTTTGCACATATTTTCCTCAGTGTATGGCTTGCCTATTAATTTCTTTATTGGAGTCTTTATGAATAGAAGTTTGTTTTTTGTTTTTAAATTTTGAGAAAGTCCATTTTGTAAACTTAACCTCTTTGCTTTGATTTGCTTGATTGAAATTAACTGATGTTAAAAATATGGTTTATTTCTGACTATCAATTGACTTTCATTGATCTGTTCTGCTTGTCATTATGCTAAAGGCATACTGTCTTCATTGATATAACTTTAATAACTCTTAGGTTTACATTTTTATCAAATTTGGGAAAGTCAGACCTAATCTATAAATATTTTTCTGCTCCAATCTTCCTCCACACTCCGTCAAGCACTTCACTGTGATTATGTAAATCTGTTTAATACCATTCACATTACATTGTGTTTTTCTTTCTATTTATCTGCCTTTCATTCTCTCTGTGCTTTGTTTTAGGTAGAATCTACTTGGGGGAATCTGCTTGGTGGAATCTACTTAGATATAGTCTATCTTCAAATTCACTATTTTTTTTAAAGATTCTGGACTTCTGTTAGGCCTATCTTGTCATTTTTTCCAATTCCAATATTATAGTTTTGAGTGCTAGATATTTCATTTTGTTATTTTTATATCTTCCACTTCTATCACCAATATATTTTCTTTTAAATACGTAAATATATTTGTTATAGGTGTTTTAAACAATTCATGTACAAATTTCACTATCTCTGTCATTTCATGGTCTTTTTTTTTTAATTGACTGATTTTTCTCCCAACTATTGGTCACATTTTCTGCTTTTTTCATGTCTAACCATTTTCGATTGGATAGTGGACATATTGTATCATGTTATTAACTCACTGACTATTGTTATCATCATTTAAATGATACCTGGGCTTTGTTCAAGCAAATAGTTCCTTTACATCTTGGTCAAATTTTGAGATTGCTTTTAAGATTTTTAACTAGACAAACTTTTTCTGGCATTTCTGTAATAACTACTGAATGTTTGGGTTAATCAAACTTATATGTCCACTCCCATATAAAACAAAAACTTTCACAGCCCAGTGTAACTATTAAATATTCAAATCATATTTTCCTGTTTTTGTTTGTTTTATGGCAGTTGTCCTTTACCTATCTGTAGCCTCTTGTTTTGCACATGTGCAACTATAGCATTGAGACGACTCAAAAGAGCTGTTTAGAGTTAAAGAGCTCTTTCTCTGCATAGCTCCTTTCTCTTTTATTACACTGCTCCGAAATTTTCAAACACCTCAGTAGCTTTGAACCCAAATCTTTCTCCACAGCTCTGCAAATTCGGGTTGTTCTTCTCGGGCATCTTCTCTCTATGCAGCAGTCCCATGTCTGACTCTAGGCAGAAGAGTAAGTTATTTACTTATCCAAAAGATCACAGTCAAGTTTTGCTTGTTTTTCAGTAGCTGAAGAGTTGTTTTATTTCTTTTGTCAAATATTATAGTCATAATTATGGCAGGACTGGTCTATACCAGTTATTCCATCAAAGCTATAAGCAGATAATTCTGTACTATTTGATGTCATTTTCAAGTTTCAATTTCTGTTGAAAACAGCATTCCAGAAAAGTGTGACATCATAATTTTATATGAAATACTCATATGTTTCCTTTAAATCCTCATATGTTTTATATATATATATATATGAAATTTTCTCACTTATGAATAAAATTTCATTGTCAGAGTATCATACAGTTTCTGTTACCCCTGGAAAAAAATAGATGAAATATTTTGGTAAACTACTCCATATAACTTCAACTTACAAGACTGTCTTCATAAAGAATCCTTCAGGTTCTTCAGCTCTGGGAATTCACTATGACTCCTATACCCTGGTATATTTTACAGCTCCATGACCATATTAGTTTTCTTTATTTTTTTAATCTATGTCTTATCCCACTATTTGGAAGGTCTTTTAAATCAGCAATACTGAAATACCAAAAAAAAATGCAAATAAAATATATCCTATATATAAAGAAAAGGATATGATCTACACTGTCATCTGGGATAGACTACATAATTAAGACCCTTAGAAAGATGAAGGAAGAAGAATTTGTAGCTACAACTTGTTTCAAAACCTAGCAATTTATTAAGTCTTTCGACCAGATGCATTTTCTACATATTTGCCTAGAAGGGGGGAGACCAGAGGTGCAAGTAACACAAAAGCCATGTTTATTTTTTAATTTGATATTTAAGTACATTGAATATCTACTCTCTATGGAAGAAACGTGTATACCATTTTTAACTGAAAGTCATTGTTAAGTGAGAAACTGCAGATCATTTTCAAAAATCCAAAAAATGACACAACTGAAATTGGAATAAATTTCAGAGTTTGGAAGAAGCAAATGAATATAAAAGCTCATTTTACTTATGAAGGCTACAGTTTATTCACTTAATGTGGCCTATTGGTTACTGAAAACGTCACTGGAATGTGCTGCTCCACAAACAATTTACCAGATGTTATGTGATAAATTGTGCTTCTCCCCATCCCACCCCACAAAAAATATTCATAAATTGAGGCCTAACTTCCCATGTGACTGTATTTGTAGATAGTGCCGTTAAGGAGGTAATTAAGGTTAAATGCGATCATGAGGGTGGAGCTCTAATTCAATAGGTTTAGTCTTTTTATAAGAAGAAGAGACATGAAAAAAAGAGTTAGTGAGAGACAACAAAAAGACAAGTGAGGACATGAGAAGAAGGTTGTCATCCGCAAGACAAGGAGAGCAATCTCACTGTAGAAACCAACCCTGCCAGCTTCTTGATCTTGGACCTCAAGGCTCCAGAACTGTGAACAAATAGTTTTCTCTTATTTAAGCCACCCAGCCTGTGATAGTCTGTTTTGGCAGCCCAAGCAGACTAATATAACAAGTAATATTGGTTCTTTGATTTGCACAGTTTGCTCCTTGGAAAAATAGGGAGTAGCATCCATTGGCTCTTTGACTCTTGAGATTTGCATTTTCCTCTGACTTCATATCTAGTTTCCAGTATATGCAGCTCTACATTAAAAATACCCACCCTTTATCGGTACAAAACATGTTATAACTAAGTTTTGTATTTATCACAGTTTTATATTTATCAGAGTTATCATTTTTGTCCTAGGTCTTGAAAACCATGACAGTTTTCTGAAAGGAATTGCTTGGTCTTTAACGTCACTTTCTTCAATAAATGTGTATAAACTCATATAGATCATATCTTTAAAAGACTTGAAAGAATTTTAAAAGGCCACAGTGTATAATACTTTCATTTTTTAATTATTTTAAAATGAGTTAGTATGTTTAAACTATCTGGGTAAGAACATTTGCCTTTATAAAATGAAGGAAATCAACTGACCGCTTAAATGCAAATATTGTCTCTACAGTGGTTACAGGTAAGAATTTCTTTTTTGTCTTTTGCAGCAATTAAACTTTGCTTTTTATAAGGACAGAGAAGCAATTAATTAAGATCATTTTACCAGTAATTTTCCATAGGCTTCTTACTTTCATTGACAATAACAAATTTAATAAGGTATATTTTAGTATTACATTGAGGTCTAGAGATGTTGAATCCCAAGTCATATAGCTGCTGGCAGAATTCCTTCTTAATATTACTTCCTCAACATAAGGTCATATAGTTGTATAATGTTTGTGTCCAACTGCCTTATTCTCCAGAGCATTGAAATGAAAATGAGTCTTTCTCTTTTCAGTTCACTGGGTTCTGAATCAAAGTCACTGAATTAATCCTGCTGTTTCTGGAATTTACAGCCAAAAAAGTTCCTAGAAAATATTTTCTGTTACTGAAGACATACTGACAACTGTAAATTTTTTTCCAAAATACCCAATAAAAACATTTCCCAAGAGTGTAGTTTTTCTGTAGAGACCACAGGTCAACTATATTCTCTTAAAAACTCAGCACATACTTCACTCTTCAGTGTACCTGCTCATCTTATTAAGATCCTTTAAGAAAAGTAGTAGAAGTAACTTACACATTGAGTACCAATATTCTTCTCAATTAAAGGATCTTAAAATTGTATAGAGAAAATTAGCATGAGATTTGAGTTCTAGTATTTGAAATGATTGCATATTTTAAATTCACATAGATTGCAAATTGAACTAGGCAGGCATAAATTAAACTATAACATGAAAAGTTAGGTACTGTGATTCAAACTTTAAAAAATTAAATGTTTTAGATCACAAAAGTCGCAAAAATTGAAGATCAAATGTAGTTAAATATTTACAAGGATACTTACCAAAAATTAATTTGCAATGTAACCTTATGGTCTTGTATTCCTACAGAGATTCAATCTTCTCTAATTCCCCATGTATTATAAGGAGAATATATGAAGAAGAATGTGGTCTGAACTTATTGAATTTATGAATTGGGTTACTGCTCTGAAGAAGTGGTAAGCTCTGCATTTCAACACCTTGATGGATGAGGGCTCTGTGAAAATTCCCCAGTGCAATAAGATTTCACCTTTTCTGTCACTTTGCCCCATTGTTGCTCATCTGTCAAGAATGGCTGACTGCTACACAGCACTATTCCTAGAAAATGACAAAATAACAATATGCATATTAAAGCATCATTTTTTAAAAAAATGGCCAACTGGTTCCTATTTATTCCTCAGGACTTAGCTAAGGAATCTCCTAAATAGTCTTCTCTGACTCTTTGACTTCCTCTCTGTGATTTTCATATCTTTGCTCAAATTCTACTCAAGTATTTGAGTATTTGTCTCTTCATGGGCAAATTTACAATAAACCTAAAACTAGATAAAACTATGTATATATATTTAATTGATACTACAACTCATGATATCTTTCTTATCTGGCATCTCTATACCAAGTCAGTACAATATTTTTCTTCTAAGCTTGGCAATGTCCTACATTTTTTAAATTTCAAATAATGCACTTTGGTAATAAACTTTCTAGAACTCTTGGGAGCATGTGACATACTTAATGATCCTCAAAACATCTTGAAACACTTTTATCTTGTAGTTTCTGGGACACTGAGTATTCCAGACATTCCCTCTGACAGGATGTTTTTCTTTGTTGAATCCACTCAGGGAGAGTTTTTGCTTCCCTTCTCTTCTGTCTCTTATTCTCTCCCTTGGTGACCTAATCTATTTCCTTTGCTTTAAATGTAATTTAAATATTGGCTCACAAATTTATATCTCATGTGTGATTTGATTTCTCTGATAGTCTACAGGCACATTGATCTAATTGTTCTCTTCTCAATTCTACTCTTAATGCCTTCCACTCAATTCTCTATAGAGTAATAGCTTAATTGTATATAAAGTAGTCATCACATGTTATAATACCAGTCTTTTAAAACCTTCAGTAACTTCTCACTACAAACCAAACAAAACCCAGTTTTGGAGATGACTTTTCTGACCCTGCTCTTGCCCTTGCTTTCCTCTCTGTATTCATTCCATACCAGCCCCTCTTTCCCCTTCACCAGGTCCACCCATACTGCTTTTATTTCAGTTCATTGAAGATAACCTGTTCTTTCCCATGTCAGATGTTTCTTATATTGTGGTCCCCTCTGCCTTGAATTTTCTTTCTCTTACTCTTCTTATAGTATAAAAAACAATTTTTAAGGTAAGCTGTTCCTCACCTCTCTAAAGCAAAGTTTTTTCTATTCACAAACTGTTTACTACCTTTATATCATATATCACAACTTTTAATTTTATAAATTGTATTTACTTGTCCAGGTGTTAATTCGTGGTTTCTCCATTAGGCTATACTTGAAGGTTTAATAAAGGAAGCACTACATCTATAACTTTGTTCCCAAATGTTTGTCTCAGTGCCTGATAGATAATAATCACACAATTAATATTAGTCCAATGAATGATATGAGGGAAATAATCAAAAAATGTTGAAATCACCATGATAAGAGACCTTTGAGAAGGATTAGATATTTAAGGGAAGGCAAAATGCTATCATAATTCAATTATTGATTTATTCTCAAATATTTACAGAGCATCTACTCTGATGTATTAGAGATGTAACTGCATATAGAACAAAGGCCCTGCCCTCAATTTGATGTAAAACACACTAAAGTTAACACATTTAAATAGTGCAATATTAAATTGGTATTGAAAATGTTTTTATAAGCCCACTGAGAATCACATAAATTTGTCTGACTAATACAGATGAAAGGATTCCTTGAAGGATATTCAAAAGAAACAGTAGGTATATATGATGATGAATTAGGCAAAGGGTTTTTACATAGAAAAAATTAGATATAGAAAGGCCAAGAAACATAAGAAATCATGGACTGTGAGAACATTGAGTAATTTTGCTTGATTTTGGTAAAGCTTAGGCTTTGTGTGTATGTGTATGAGTGGGAGGCATGTGTGTGTGTATTGAAGTGGTGGTTGGTGGTGACATGTAATGTATCCTGTGCATCCTGAATGGTTTGTGAGCCATAGTGCTTGGATTTTATTTCACAGAAAACAGCAAGGCATACAATCATTTTAAATCTGTTCAGCTTAATGTCACTTAATCATTAAAAGCAAACAAACAAAATCTAATACTGTACATAGGTTTTCAGATGTAGAAGAATCACTAGATAGCATGTTAGTTAAGAAAAAGTCATTACCTAGAAATAAACACTCCCACTCACTCTAACAGATGCATCCACTAACTTACCTGAGGTTCTCCCCAAAGCAGAGACTGAATCAGAATTTAGGAGACTAGTTTATTAGGAAAACTACTATCTGCAGTAAAAATGAGAGATCAAATAAAAAATAAATAAATGAATAAAAGGTTGAGAAGACTGATAAAACAAAAACCAAAAAACAGAAAACGAGAGACCAAGGAACCAAAACACATTATTCAAGGAATTACTGAGTTGGCCACCTGCTGGGGACCAGTGCTCAATCTCACAGACAGTTCTGAGAAGCATTTCACATCCCTCAACTGTCTGCCCAGCTTCCATTAAGGGGAATCATTTACCCATTGGTTTCTCTCTCCCACTGGTCAAGGGTTAACACTGCTGCACTTGAGGGTTGCACGTGCTTGAACACTAAAGAGTTCCTGTAGATGTTCCACACGGCAGCATCCGAGCAACTACCTAGGACAGGAGGCCAGAGAGACTGGGTACAGGCCTTAGAAGAGGCAGTCAAGTCTAAGCTACACGCAACAGCTCAAAGCTGTTAGAACTGGTTCCTAGAACAGTGGTCAGTAAGAGGTCTCCTGTGCTCCCACATACTGCGAGTCACCTTAAAAAGTAATTTTAAAAGCCTTCTTTATTTCCATGTTAGCTGAAAGTCTGGTAGAAATTACATAGATAAGACAGCTTCAGGACTGAATGTTTTACTTTTGCATCAATTGCTGACTCAGCCTCACAAAGACACACATTCTGTCTTGTAAGCATACTCTGTCACAGCAATTTGGATACAGATTGCAACTTGCTGGCAAGGTGAGTGAGATTCATGCTGTCTTTTCCCAGCCCAGGACTAACCTTGGACTCACTGAAGGGTTTTGGCTGGAAAATACTTGTCTCTGAAGTGTATTTCCGGCATTGACTTTACCTCAGCAGAGGGTGTTTCTGCCAGGACCTGAAAGCTTGTTTCTCCTCTCTTACCTCTAGTGCATTTTCATTTTAATCTTTTTTTGCAGGAACCATCAACATGTCTGCCAGTCAGCATTTATGAAAATGTTTGTCAAAATCGCTAAAGTTACTACAGCTTTTTTCCTTTTCATTTGGAAGAAAAATGACAATTGTTTTGAATATGAAAAAGACAGAGGATTCCTGTGGAAGGGTAATTCCTGTGAGAGTTGATGTGACTAATTTTCCTTGAATGCCCATGACTCCTTATAACAAGGACTGAAACAGTTTTCTTTTAAAATGGATTTTTTTTTTATTGAAATAGACTATTCAGTTGAATGGCAATTTAGATGCCTGTAACTTTTTTTGATTTTCAAGCTTACAGTGAATCTCACTTATTCTTTGAAACATTATTTCCTCATTGCATGTTAGAGAGAAAGAGAGAAAGAAGAATGCTACCACAGATTCAGTAAAAGTAATTTACCTCCATTGTTTACTGACAGAAAATGAAGTTGAGCGATAGGTGGTCTGCTTATGTATTTTTATTTTCAGTATCAACAACTGAATATCTATATCTGCTATGTTGCTACAAATACAGAAAATACAATAGCAGTAATGAAAAAAATAATAATTTTCATTTGCCTGTTATCTGGAAAGCAAACCAAATCGGAGGACAGCTGCCGGAATTTATATTACTTTAAGACTATTTTACTTGTTAAAGAAATTCATAAAATTGGTTACATCCAATGCACTGAATGCTGCACTGCTCATGTCGTTTGAGAAACTGCAAAAAAATAGAAAGTATATTTCACACTTGACTACCATTTAGCTACTGCCAAACCTTCAGCTGTGTGTTATTTATATCTTTTAATGCAATAGATTTAATGCAATGCAATTCCAGTTATTTCTGGAGCTCATGCCATATTTGGTATAACACACTATTTTTTTCTCTCTCCCTTTTTCTATACCTCAGAAAGCATCAAAAGCACAGCAAGTGTATTCAAAGAAGAATTTTTTGAATGTCTCACCTTAAAACCTTGTTACTCCCACAGTGGATAACCTCCGATTCCACTTCACTGCCATGGTAGCAAAAATTGAGTCTTTTTACATTCTTCAAAGGAATTCTAACAGCCCTCTTTTTAACTTCGAGTCTTTGTATTCCTACTTGGTTTTAGAGTAAAGGAAGAACAGAAATCCTCTCATATTCTGTAGAAAGCCCATACTAGAGATTATGAGAAAATTTAGTAAATTTAATACTATATTTGGATAAATAAAAAGGGTTACATTGTTTTTTCTGGTAGAAATACTCAATTACTTTATACACAAATTTAATTTAAAAATATTATATTTTCATGAGAACTCATTCATAAAAATTTTAAAAATTGAATATTGAGTTTATTAAGTGCTAAAAAATCCTTTTAAATTGCAAGTCTATGCAACCATCACCACAGCTTACACAAGTGTACGGTATTCAGGCAAATGACTGACTTTGCCTGCTCTATGCCATCAGGTCTGTTCTTTGATGCTTCCACCCCCTTCATCAGTAAGTTCTCCTTAGAGCTAAATAGAGATAATACTAACCTATATTAGTTCACTATCACTGTAAAGAAATAAGCTTTGGATAAACATCTCTGAACATGGCAACTACATGGCCATTATATGCTTCATTTTGGTCATCAACCCAATGTAATTAAATAATTTCGGAACCAAAATAAATTTTGTTTTAGACATGAATTGTACAACCTTTCACAAGTTCATGTCCTGATCAAACTTTACTGCTTCTTTTAACCTTGCATTTTCAATAGTTCAGCATCATATTAGTGATAAAAATTAAAGCAATGTTTTTGAATTTCTACTGTGTGCCTAGCACTCATAAATAATTTAAATGTAAAATTAATTATAATATATTAAGTATACTACATGCAGGTCTTTACCAATGTTTCAGTGACCCAAATCCACTCATGAAAATGAATATTTCTGTGCATCTACCGCTTAGGTTTATGGTGAAAGCTTTGAAATCAATAAATCTGAGTTAACATTATGAATCTCCAATTTGCTAGCCAAATTTCCTTGAGCTTGCTACTTAAACTCTCTGAATCTGTTCCTTTTCCAAAAGTAGATGTGGGCGTATATGTCTGATACTATCTTCACAGTCTAGTTACATAAATAAATCAATGAACATATTTATTGTCTATGGTATATAGCTTGCCATTGAGTAAACAATTAATAATTGGATGCTACTACTAATACTTATTTCTACTCATTGTTTCACTTATTTAATATTTTCAGGTGCTGAATTTTCAACTCAAAAGATGGTTCCTTTCTGCCAATCTCATAGTTTTGAAATAGAGATGTATAATTTTTTTAAATACTTGTAGTTGGAGGGAAAAATCATGCACATTTTCACTGTGGTTATTTGAAGGCAGTGTTTAAATAAGCTCTTTGTTGCTTGCTAGTGGAAATAATATCTCCTGCTATTCTCTTCTCCTGCTTTCTATCTTGTCACTCCCTTTGTACAACTTAATCTTCAATGTCTTCTAGTACTTTTTTCTCTGCTCACTGTTTGACTTTATCCCATTAAGTTAACCATAGTCACTTATGAGTCTCCTTATTCCTTTCATTTATTTTTAACTGTCAACCACTTTTTTGAAGTAAGTGTCATTTGTATGCCAGCAGAAATCTGTATTCTAGAATTCAAGTTTTGAGCACTCAAGCTGAAATTATAGTATTAAGAATAGTTTTATATAGCTTTATAGGTGCTTCTGCAGGAAGTCAATCATGTATGTAGGAATCACCTGAGTCTCAAAGAATTTCACAATATTTTAAAATAAAGTCCTTAAGTCTGCCACATATTTTATTTAAAAAAATTAAAAAGCTAATACTTTTAATATAACAAAAATGTTTTGAGTAGGATTGTTATTTCAATATATTTTGGAATTGGACGTGAAGTAATCATTTTTTCACAAACAAAAGAAAGTTGGAGGCAGAATGAAAACACAGCTTTATAAAATTGCAGGGCTGAAAACTTCTGTTGGAACTTATTAAAACTAGGCTGGAGATTGGAGGCTAGATTTTATGCAGAGGCAGCACAGGTGTGTAAACCTGAGCATTTGTATGCACTCTGTCATTGATGCTGTTTCCACAACCTTAACATGGAAAAGTATTGTCTATCTCTGTTTATTGTCAAGATTCATGAGATAATACGTAGAAAACATGCATGCAAGCAATAAATAGAAAAGGTTTTTGTTGTTCAATATTTGAAAAATTTCAGCTGCAAATTTACAGAGTGGCACAGCATTTTAGTGACTTTGTTAATTAGTTTTATGTGGTAAACTACTTGATTTTTCTTATTTTTAACTGATTTCTATGCTTGCCAGGAAATGATACTTACTTTTTTTTACTTTACAGTTCATAGATAGATATCTTCCTTTTTCATTATTTGGGTGTTTTTATTTCTATGCTAAAAATCAAGCAAATATTTAATGGTTAAGGTAAAATTTATTGCCTTCATGGATGCATTTGGTTGACTTTTAGCCCTCAATCAAGTTGAACGCTAATTCTAGCTGATGAATGTGCTTATAAATAAGACTCCCAGTGCAGAAGGGATAAAAATTATCCAGTTGTGTTAAGAGTTTGCTAAGTCATACAGCATAGTAGCTGTTCTTATCTGTTGAAACTGGATTGTAATAAAGTTTAGATTTATCTTGCAGGGTATAGACTATACAAAAAAAATCCAATGTTTGTATAGAAGAGTGATATTGTTGGTATTATGCTTTATAAGTTAGAAGGAGCAAAACTGAGTAAGAAGTGAGGAGAAATGGGGGAAAAAAGGGAAAATGAAGGCACTGTATAATAACCACAAGACAATTATATTGCAAAATAATTAATTAAAAGTATGGAAGAAAAATGGATGCTGTTAGTATGCTGAGAGCTAGGGTAGCTGACAGAAATCAGATTGTATCATATAGAAAGTAGTTTTATAGTTAACTTTTTTTCTTAGTTTTAGTTTCCTTTAAAAGTAACCTGCATTTGACACTGTGGAAGATACTTAATCCATAGATACCAGTCACATCAGGGTGCCCACCTAAGATGATAACCCTTAGAAACACATATGCCACTTTAGGATTTATATTTTGGTGTCTTATATTTGTGCCCATCTGTTTTCATGGCATCCTGTCTACTCAAGGATTGGTAGGACGTTTGGCAGCAGTGGCAACAGCCTGAGGTGCCAGGTAATACTAAGTTTAAGAAAGGCATCTTGCAGAATTTTCCTTATGACATCTGTGAAATTGGAAGAGTGCAGGGAAGTCTCTTTCCTGACAGACTTGCACGTTGGCTCTACATGTCTCTGTACATTTTGTGACACCTGTTCATGCTTGTGTGCCAAGAGATTAAAAAATATATACAGAAAAGAAAAAAAGGTAATTCTCAATTTATGGTCCTGTCCTCATATCCAGATATACTGATCAGTGCTATAGTCTCTTGGTGAACCAAACAGTTCACACAAATTACATATTTTCTGTATCTTACATCTTATATATATTGTGTGCATGTGTGTATGTGTTTGTGTGTATGGATCTCAAAAACTTTCCCTTATTTAGCTTACATCTTATAAGTATTTTGTATAGTTGCTCATGGAAAAAGACATAGCTTAAGGACAGAAAAAACTGAGATACAGATGTATTCTCAATTTCCAGAAGATATTCATAATAAATTAATGAGAGTGAATAAATAAGAATCAATTTTCCATAGGAAAATACTACAAATGACAAGTAGATAATGGTATTACTCTTTTTTTTTTTGAGTCTATCAGATACCTCGTCTTTGATCTGAATATTTTTCTATCATCAGAAATTAAGGCAGAGGCAAATGTCTAAAATATGTTTTAAAAACCCTTTATTATTATTATTATCATGTTTTTATTTGGGACAATTTGGTCATAACACTGCCTTGGAAAATACACTCATTGTTGGCTTATTCTTGCTTTTGTCCATGTATTTATATTACTTTGCCAAAGCTGTTAGTGTTGAGAGCCTCATTGAATATTTAATACAATAAAAAAAATTAACGGGCAGATGCTAATTGTCATTTTTTTCTTTTTTCAATTAAATCAAATATTTTTAGAAATTTCTGTTTCATTTTCTCACTAATTTTCTGTATTTTCTTCAAGTTCCCATATTGCCTAAGCCATATTCTTTTACAAACATTGTAACTAAATATGATCCTCTCCTTTAATCCATAGGTGAAAACCAGGTGCAAATTGATGAATTTCATAAATTTTGAAAGATATATAACATCTTTCCTTTTTAAATGAAGTGATAGATGATAACCTTAATTTAACATTTAACATATATTTTTCTCCTTTATTTTGGTGTACTTCTTTAAAGACAGAAAAATTGTTTTCTTTATATGTGTGTGTGTGTGTGTGTGTGTGTGTGTGTACTAGGTACACACAGACAATAATTGCTAAATAATTATTATATTAAAAATCCCTGATAACCTTGTCACCCTTTAGCTTTTTAATTTAAATTATCTTTTATGTTCAAAATACATCTTGATTAATAGAAAATTTAACTTACAATCTATATTGAAATGCTTTCAAGTAATGTGTGAGTGCACTGCTTTAGGATATCCAATAACTGATCCCATTTGTACCAAATGTAAACTATCATGCAGATTATTCATTTCAAAAATGCCTTTGTCTTGCATTATATATTTAATTCCCAAGCGCTTTGGTCATTTTATCTAGTCAATCTCATTACTAGTCTCCTTCTCTTTGGTTACATGCTATAACTTTAGTTAGCAACCACACAAAATGGTTGAGATTAGTGTACTTTGAGTAAAATGTTTTGGCATAAATCCGTCTTGCTTCAAGGGAAACACAAATTTTCTCATGAAATATAAATGATTTTGATTTATAACCAAATGCCTGCTCAATAATACCTTCAGTTGAACACTTTCTAAGTTTAATTTATTTTATCTGAACAATCTCCTCTCTGACAAGCCTAGAGACCAAAGAGCTTAAATCCCCTAATACTCTTGTCATAAGACACTTAAGGTAAATTCCTTAACCTGCCCTTCAAACTTACTTTGCATGTCTCTCTTCTTAAGAGAATGATAACCACAGTCTTGGCAGTAGCTCAACAAATAGTAACACACATCACATTTGTGAATTATCTGTCTTCACGTGTTAAAAGCCATTTTCAGTAAGGGATCCACCAATTTGAAGCACATTTGCTCTCAGCGTTGAGAACGAGGAGCTTATTTTATCTTTGCTTGATGTCACACTCAAGACCCGTCTACGAAAATTTTGGGTGTCTTAATGGTGATTTAAAATTTCACGTTCTCTAATGTTGGTACGCTAGAAGAAGCGTCTTGACTGCCCAGTCGAAATCTATTTAGATTATGCACAAACGCACCCTCCATTTCACATGTTTGAGACTGAGATTCAAGCTGCCCATTTTGAAGTAGTTTGATGAGTAAGTCCCTTCAAGAACCACATGATTCTCAGAGGTATAGTTAGCTTTATCATGTTAATACTTCTTTTAATGATGTTTTTATATTTACCATTTCCACGCAGTAATCAGTGAGCTTTCTAACATTTTCTTAAAAAGTAGCATTGCCTAATGCATTCATGGGTTCTTTCTACCATCCACACATCTAATTTTTCAAATAACGTTCAGCATTTTTGTCCTAGGGACCCAAGCAAATACTGGGAAGAGAGATAGTAAGATATTAGTTACTAAGGTATATTTTCTGTTTTAATGAAAAGAAATTTAAATGTATAAATCAGACAGATATTTTTATATAAACTTAGTACATATATTTTAGTCATCATACTTCAGAAATATAGAACAGAGGTAAACTATGCTCAGCTGTATTTTGATCTAACAAACAATATATATTCTTTAGAAAAAAATTCATTTTCTAGAGATTGTTAGGTAAAATAGGGAAAGGAAATTTAAAATAAATCATATTTAAGTATATGATATGAAAAGATTGAGGAGTATGCTTTAGAAATGAATGAAAATTAAATGTACAAGCATTTTTGTATTTGTTGAAAGCAACCAAATGTTACCTGAGAGATTTTTTAACTTCATAGAAAAAAAGCTATAAATCAAGAAACTTTCTAATCATTACATCACTTGTATTAGTTTAAGCTGCTACATCAATGAGAATAATAAAATACTTCACAAAGGAAACAAAAGTTTGGGGAGAACTAAGAAAGGGTTTTTTTTGCTCATTTTAAATCTTTTTTTAAAGACTGTAGTAATATTTCTAGAAATTCTAAACTGTTATTTGATACATATTACATAGCAAATTAAGTAGAATTAATAATGCATTTAAAATATATAGTTTAATCTATTGCTACCTACTTTTGCATTGATTCTCATATATTCTATTAAGTGAGCACCAACCCAAAGTACGAAATAACCTTTAGATGTCATGTTTCATAGTGATAAGTATATATAATTACTTATCATAAGTATTTGAAAAGGTGTTCCTAAGGAATAGAGAGCGGAGTAAACATGAGTAAAATAAACAGAATATGCTAGACCTTCTATAAGTATTTTTACCATCTCTACTTATAAAAAAATATTATTCTGAAAATCTTAATAGTGTCAATTAGAATAAATCTACACCACATTATGTTTTCAAATGTAGTGAGGAAATGTTAGATCAAGCCTTGGGGAACAAAATGTATTACAGGCATGAAAAATGTTTCATTCCTGATGCTGTTTTCAAATGACAGCATAATATGTTATGGATCATTTGATTTTTTTGTATGAAAATGCTATTCAGCACCCAAAAAGGCATATGCTGCTAACGGCATGTGTTGCAGTCCTTTTTATGACAGCTGGCAACAAGAAAATGCCAGTCAAAACACAAAATGTCAAGCAAAAATGTTCCCAATAAAAGTAGTAGTTTGTAAAAATCATTCCTAAATAAGCTTCATTAAATGGCTTTCATTAATTCCAAGCATCATTAATCAAAAGCAATTTTAAATAATCTGAAAATTATAACCTAGAGGGGCAGGAGCTCAGAAAAAACTGACAATGGTTTCTTGCTATTTCTTACAAGATTAGATTTTCTCCTTCTCATCAACTCCCAGAAGCTGACATATAAATGCCCTATTTTACATATGCTAAATGATGAGAATTCAACCCTTTGAGAACTTTTCAGCAAACACATATTAACAATATTAACTGTTATACATATTGTTTAATTTTTTCTATGTTGTCAAAAAAGTGCTTTAAGCTAACTTTTTCAGCCATACAGATAATTTTAAAGTAAATATTTATTTACTCATTTATTTTTGCTGAATTGTTTGGCTGTATTAAGTCAAGTTTCTTTTTCACTGCACACACTGGTCCACATTAATTTACGAAGATTCACGGCTGCTTTGTAGTTTTATAATTTATTAGAGCCAAGGCAACAGAGAATTCCACCTGGAAGGTGAGATTATTGCTACTTTTTACTTCTATCTCAGCATCTTTTTTTTTCTAACTCATTTAATTAAAATGAACAGGGGAGTTGAAAAGGGAAACACAAAAATGAGACAAGAAATGATAATACAATATTAGCTAACCAAGAAAGCATATTTCCTAGTCATCATTACCTTCTCCAGTGAGGGAAAAATATTCCTTTAGAGGTTTTGAGCCCTTCTTGCAAACAGAGCTAAATACAGCTTGTGGGATAAGATGACCTCATCCTGGTGGCCCTGAACTTTTTGCAGAACTTAAGTGTTTGAATTTGTTAAATATAGATTTATTCTCTCCATCTCCCTCTGTCTCTCTACTTATATATGTGTGTATGCTTTTATTTATATATAATTTTAAATATATATTTTAATTTTTATGTTATATATATTTTATATAGTCATTTATATTATATTATAAAAGTATATCATATAATATATAATCATTGCATATTTATACTGTAAATATCATTTATGTATTATTTTATACATACATATATTTTATATATTTATATATAAATAATTTGGAGGAAATAGAGACAGTAAAGTTTAAGACAGGCAGCATCAACTAGGTTTTCTTAAAATGTACTTATGATTTAGTATGCAGTATATAAAACAGAAATCCTAATATTTAGACATAAAAAGACCCTTGTGAAAAATGAAAAAGCAACAAAAAATGACATTGAATAAAAATGTGATGACAGCTTTGGGTGTTAATAGTTGAGCATGATGGTGTTACTTTGTTGAAACATGGCCGCTTTCACACGTTTTAGTTTTCTCTAGAGATAGAGATTCTCAGTGAAGCCTTGTGTCCTCTTGAGGATTGGCTTCTGAACTGGCATGCAGTTCCTTCTGCCATATTTTATCAGCCAATGCAACTTATAAGGCTAGTCCAGATTCAAGAGATGGGGAAATAGACTTAGCCTTTCAAGTAAGGAAAACATGCTGTCAGAATGCAAAGGATGAAGATTCAGAGAGGAGTGAAGAATTTCAGCCACATTTGCCATCTACCACAGAAGATTAATTCTCCTTTTGTAAAATACCATAGGAATATTCTCTAAAGCCCAAACTGCTTGAACAAGGGTCAGAGTACTGTATGAAACATTTTTTTTATAAAAAAAAAGAGACTTCTGAAATTAATCCTATCAATTTTTCAAACAGGAAAATTTTAAGAATGTGAAACATTTCTAAAATAGAGTTCTTTTCCCCAGCTATATAGCAGTTGTGAATATTTCATACATTAATTGAGGTGATTTTTCAGATTCTAAAAGTAAATGTCACGAAATATAGAATAAAATATATTGTGTTATTATGAATGTATGACAAAGATAATAAATAAATACACACCCAATATTTATGTGAAACATCAATTCTAAATGCTTATTTTATTTTAGTGGCATGCAATAAAATGCATAACAAATTGAGCATTATTTTATTTATCTAAATAGCATCATAAATGTACATGACATTACAATGATCAGTGTTAGGCAAACAGCAATATCTGTTCACAGAAATTATGAGTATGTATAAATATTCCTGATGGAGAAGAAGAAAACATGTTTTAATAAAAGTGTAGTGTATGAACCTGAATTTTTACAAGATTTCTAAAGTGGACAAAGCTGGAAATATTATGAATCATAATGAATATATTGTGCATTGTTATAAATATATTAACATGAATCACCTATAAGTAGGTGATTCATGTTAATATATTTTCCAACATTTTATAATGAAAAATATAAATTCTACAGAAAATGAGAAGGTACACAGTAATTTCTATGTACCATACTACTCACCTAAGATTCATTAATTCACATGCCACATTGCTTTACCTTTCATCATTCTCCTCCTCCCCCATCTCTCTTGCTCCTACCCCTCTCTTTCCCTCTTCTTCCTCTCTCCCTGATCTTTTTTTTCCTTAATTCAAACATTTGAAAAGCTTTATTTCCTAACTCCTAAGAATAAGGACAATTTGCTACACGATTACAGTTGCATTATATACATAAGGAAGTTAATAAATATTGATATCATAATATTATGAACTATATAGTTCATTTTCCAAAATTTCCCAATTGTCCCCAAAGTATCCCTTATTTTTTTCTCCTACCCAGGAATACTATCAAGGGTCACACATTGCATTTGATTGTCACTTAGCTTCAGTCTTCTTAATCTAGAAGAGTTCCCACATTTTTTCTTTTAATTTTACAATATTGATACTAAGAGTTGAGGCCAGTTGGCTTATGGAATTTGCAACAATTCAGCTGTGCTTCACTGCTGCAGTTGAATAGATTCATGTTAAAATTTTCTCATGGAAAGATTACAAAGGTGATCTTGCATTTGATTTGGTGTGCTCCTCATTATATCACACCAAAATCATAGGAGGCTGCTTTTTACCTATATTGATTGACATTAATTTATATTATTTCCTCAAGGAGGTACCTTCTATGATCTCTCCTCTCTAAGAGAATCATTTATTTCCCTTTGTTAATAGTAAGTATACTATAAGGTGGTACTTCATGGCAGTATGAATATCATTCTCCAGAACCTTTGCGTATATTGATTTTATAATCAATTCTTGATATATGCCTGAATCTTTTAACACATTAAGGAATGTAAAAGAATTATTTTTGTCTAACATTTTTTCTAAAAAAAAAAAAGTATTTCTTCCCTCTTCCTAATTTTGTGACATATTATGAACTTCTTGGTCTTTTTGTTTCAATATGACTATTGTCATCATTACTCCTTTGGATGCTCAAATTGTACAGACTTCAGCCATGGTGCCCTTTACACTAGGGTTATATCCTTTTGACATGTCCTCAGTCATGTTGGAACACTTCCTTGTTTCTGGTTTAACAAAATGTCCATGGCCACATTTTTTGCTGTCCTCCTGACATAGAATTAGCCATTTCTGCATGAGTCCATTTTATAGAGGACTAGGGATACTCAACTACCACTGGTCCCCTGCTTTTCAAAGCTACTTATGCATGGACACACACACTCACAAACAGTTGCATCTATATTGATTCTCAAGGAGACCCTATGGTGCCAAAGTACCCAGCAGCCTGCTTGAGAAATTCTTCCATTGTACATATTTTTGATATGCTTTTTATATCCCTATTATCTTTGGAAGTGGCAAGAAAGAAGCAAGGTATCATCACATCATAGAGTGTTACATCTGATTAGAAAATCTGAGAATTTTTCTTTACAAAATAATATTACATTAAGAGAAATTTCAGTTCATCCAAGATAAGAGTATGCTTCTAACTTCCACACTCAATCTAATACACATTTCTAATAATATCTCTTGAAGCATATTTTCTTTCATTGCTCTTCCATGGATGTGGTATGTAAATATTCAATAATTTTATACTACTTTTTCACTTTTTAAAATGTTTTAATTTGAAACAATCTTACGCTTAGAGAAAAGAAAAATACAAAGGAGTTCTTCCCTGAAATTTTTGAGAGTAAGTTGATGATAATGTTGCAATATCTCAAATAATTAAGTGCATTTCCTACAAGAAAGGATACTATTTTACATAACTACAAAACACTCATAATTATCAAGAAGTTAACACTAATATATTAATACCATCGAAATTTCAAGTTTAGTCAGTTGTCCTAATAATGTCCTTTATAGGAAATATACACTGTCCAGACTCTGTGTTGCATTTAGTTGGAATCTTTATTTCTCTCAATTTGGAACAATTTCTCAGTCTCTCCTTGACTTTATGATGCTGACAGTCCTGAATATTACAGGCCAATGATTTTAGAGAATGATAGTCAACTTAGGTCTGCCTGGTGTCTCCTCATATTAGCAAAAAGTGCCAGAGAAAAGATGCTCTTCTTCCTCATGCATTTGAACAACTGGCTTACAATTTCATTTGATCCTAGTACTGATGCTTTTAACTTAGATCCCTTGATTTAGGCGGGGTCTTCCAGAAGCCTTATCTGTTGCAAAGCTACTCTTTCATTGCTCTGCAATTAAAAAGTAATCTATATAAACATGCCTTGAGACTCCGTGTGTGAGCTCCTCACCAGTATATACTGCATGCAGATGCCCTTCACACCCTGCTTGGGCTCTAGCATACACTGGCTAGCCCACAATCCCCAACCTCCTATCACACCATTATCTGCCTGAGCCCTGCTTTTAGGTTTTTTGTTTGTTTGTTTAAGGCTTCCTCCCCATTAACACTTAGATGTTTCTCTCATTTTCATCTATTCTTGTAAGGTTTATGTTGATTTTCGTTTTGTGACTGTTCAAGTTCCTTCTTTTTCTAGAGTACAACATATAAAAGAGTGCAATAATTTATAAGAATTTGACTGAAACTGAGTAAATAGGAAGGAAGAATAAATATTTCAATCATTATTCATCACATGTATTACTGTGTCAGATCCTTGTTGAAGGTATCCAAAATTAAAAGACAAGGATTTTCTCCATAAATGGTGTAGAATCTAATGTAGGTGACACTGAAAGTAGTAAAGTGAATTTAATATGGCAGATGGCAAAGTGTTGATGCATAGAGGATGCTATGAAAGATAGGAAAGAGAATTTAGCCCAAATCTGAGTTCAAAGTAGGCTTCCAGGTGAAATATCTGAGATTTGTCTTGAATGTCTAATGGTTTAGAATCAATTTCTGGTATTTTGTATTCCATTTAGACTTAGTATCATCATCTTTACTCACTTCCATGTAATGCATATTGTATTGCTGAAGCTCAGTGCCATTACCCGACCTAAGATGTAATGCTGAGATGTCAGCTGAAGGTATTTACTCTACACTTAATGTATATTCAGCAATATAAGGAGCACATTTATCAAACAACATAGAATACATTTTTTTATAATGATTGTGAATCACCTTTCTTCACGTAATCCAAACTGGTTGTGGTAAAAATCCTTATATTGTGTGGGAAAAAACTCACAATAGACTACATTTTGTCAACTCTCTCTGCTCATACAGATGTAGACATGTCACAGAATGAGTGATACTTTAATGGAGTAAGTTTTGAACTTGCTGAGCCAGAATTTGGGCACTGTTAAAAACCTAGATATTTACCTACACAAAATATATTTTGTGAACTCTTTTCTTAGATTTTTGAGGCTGTGTTGTGTTTCAAGTGACCAGAAATAGCCTGTAATGCTTCACAGTCTAGTTTTTCAGACAGGCATGAAGAATTTATAGCCCAATCGGTCAGAACCATGTCCAACTTCCACAAACCCACACCATCTTGTCTAAAGCAGTGTCAGCTTACCACAGTTGAGACTCATAATTGAGGTTCATTTATTGACCATCAATTTACATATTTGTCACTTGCCTTCTTTGTACTAAAACCTTCTTTTTTTCCCAGAGGAAATCTGCAAAGATTAAAATTGTAAGGTTATCATCACAGACTGTGGATGCTTCAGTTACCTAAATATAATGAAATATGCAGAGAGATCATGTAGTGTTTGTCAATTTCAAAGAAGGTCCTTGGTACTATCAAATGTGTTTACCTATACTTCAACTTTTGTAGTGTTGTCATAGGCTAATATAAACTGTACATTTATAAACAAAAATATTGAAACACTTTAGGAGATGAAGACCAGAAAATCAGCAATCCTCTTGAGATGAAGAAAAAGAAAATACAACCACCAATTTTCCAGATGGGTTAACTGTACCTGTTGTAGTTGACAGAAGACCTAGATAAGAACTTTTAGTTTCTAGATATTCAATAGTCTCCCTAAATCTGCTCTGATTGCATAGACAAGACTTCCAGAAGAATTGCTTTTCCTTCACTTTCTGAGCATTCTTCAACTTCTAATGATACACTGGTTAGTTCTGAGAATGAATTGACATTTACTTTTAATGATAACTAAATAATCTATTGGCCTACACCATATCTATATTTGAACCAGATATGGTCATTCTATTCCACAAATTTTAACAACATTTATTACTATATAGATGAAAATAAACCTGCAAGCCATATCTTTTGTATTTAGTTCTTTATAACAATAATAATTCCATTTAAATATTAAACATAGAAGATAATTATAAAGATGAAGTTGAATGTGATGCTTAAAAGTGGAACATATTCTACTGAATTCTAAAAAGAGAGATAAATCAAGTATTCACAATTATATAAGACTTGGTCTTCCAAAGAAAACCTTTCCAGAATAATTAGGCTGAACATTCACTTTGAGTTTTCTTGAACTCAGGGTGTACATATCTTTCTTCCTTATGCTGTGTAAGCAAGTTCCAATTATCTATCAACAAGTCAACAACAGAGCTGATCACTTACTACTAGCTTGAGCAGTGACCTGCAAAGCAAAAGCAAATGTAGACTATTCCCAATTACAACATTCATTTTTAACCTCGGTTTATTGACACTGTTGAGGGAATTTGTTTTACTCTTTTTTCACTCTTGAAATTTCTAAAAGAGAATATCCATCACATAAAAAGGCCCTGAGCAGAATTTTATACTCATAAATGTAGAGATCATAAGCATAATACTTATTCAGCCATAAAAAGTATAGCTACATAAAAGCTTTGCTCAAACAAGTTTTAATTGCCTGAAATGAGGCTTGAGAAACCCACTTTTGGGTCATATTTCAATAGGAAGTGTCATTTGACCTGACTGTGTCCAAAAAACCAACCATACAAACAAACAAAAAAACAGCATTGTACCAAATAGAGTTAAACAGGCAAGGAAGATTTTGTACAAGACTATCTCAACAGAGGTCAAGGCCATTGCAACTGGGTAGAGAGACTGAATTCAACGCTGCTGAAAGAAAAAGTGGGATAGCTTTTAAGCACTGAGGTGAGCTCTCAGAAAAGTACTGGAGGACATTATTGGGGAGTTTGGTCAATGTGATTAGATCATCTGTGTTTGCTAATTAGCTCTTGTATAAGTTAGGCTCCTACCCCCCCACAGAGACTGGGAGAATAGAGCACTGTGTTCCTTGATGTTTACATTTCAAAGGGATGATTCCATGATTCTTGAGAAAGACCTTCTTGAGTTGTGAAACTGACCAGAGACTTTTTAAAAGATTTACATCTCAAAAGTGCAGTGAAAAAATTTACAGTTGTAAGATTGCCAAAGTAAATTCTCCAAGAAAAAGGCTCAGTGATCAATAGTCAGGAAGAAACCTGTCTGAAGTTTACAAACTAAATGAAGCAGTAAGATCATCCTGGTTATTTAATGATTATCACATACTGGTTACCAAAAAATAACAACACGTGATGATGATTTATTTTAGGTCATATTATTCAGTCCATATTCAAACTGAATAACTCTTGTTTAATTTCTATGTTTTTATTTTTTTTCTAAATAGGGGGTAGTTTCTATTTCAAGTAGCATTACTAAAAAAACAAACAACAAACGAAAAGGTAATCAATGCACAAAAAAATTTACCTCTGTCCTTTATTTTCTTTGAACAAGTTATGGCTTTTCAAATTCATCTCAAGGAAATATTTTAGCAATTTTAAATTCTGTTGTTGATTCCTAGAGGGAATGTAAAAAAAAAAAAAAAGCCTCAGAAATAAGAAATAACAAACTGTAGATCAGATCTGTTTCTCTCCATATCAACCGTGACAGTCTGTTGTGTTATTTTCAGGAAAGTATTTTGATGCATTTGAAACTTAGGTATTCATTAATGTAGTTGGTTAGATTTTGTGATTCTGAAGCACTTTTTAGAAAATATCAAGATGAACCTTGATTTATCAGTACAGTTTACTACTGTAGGGTTTTATCAGATACACTTTCTCCTATGAAGCATATTTTAGAAAAAGTTATTGCATCAGTCTTTTTTTAAAAAAATACATCTAATGAGAATAGTTAAAGAAAGCAAAGGACTCATAGATCAAAACTTTTACCAAGATGATTTCCATATTGTGGCCTCAAATTATAAAAGGTCTCTAATATATCCATTAAAACTTATTGTGCTCTCACTCTGTGCAAAACATATTGACATACATTATTTCATTTAATTATGATAAAGATTCTGTGAGATTAGATATTTTTATGATACCTATTTTCAAATTAAAAAACATGGTATTCTTATATGTGTTAAGGAACTCATCCATGGTCATCCAGCTATTAAATGGTGAAGCCAGCACTTTCATGCAGGGATATAAGTTTTCAGAATCCAAGTGTTTAACTCTCAGGCCCTGTTGTCCCTCCTATTTATTCTGATAAGGTGTGGCCATTAAATTACAATGGAAAGAAACAGGCAGAAGAAAAAGTCAAAGTAATTGTAAATAATTAGAAGGGTTTGAAAATATACTGTAGACCAGTAGAAAATTCAATGAAGTTAGAATATTGTGTCTGTAAAGACAATCAAATTAACCCTTTTGATGATAAAATCCAATTTCATTTCTGGATACAATGACTAAGAGTAGGCAATGAGTTTGTAGCTTTTTTAGGTAAGAAAATATAAAATAAAATAAATAATTTGATTAAGCCCAGCAGGGAATCTTTGAACATTAGCTGAATTAAATGAAGGACAAACTTGAACCTGGATAAATCTGAAAGCCATATATATGTGTATATTTATATATAAAATTCCTTTCTATTGTAGTCTAATGTCCACATACTAGCAAGAATGGCTGCCATTTCCTTAAATTGCTTAAATAACTTGAATATTTTAGTAAAACAATGAAAAGATTAAATTGAACTAAAAATATGTTGTAGGATTATTTCATATTACTCTGAAAAGGAAATCCTATTTTATATGCATCAGAAGAAAGTACAGTCTGATGCAATCTTCTCATGAATATGTTTTTATCACAAATAGTTATATTTAATTCTCCCATTTTGTTTGTGAATCTGAACTCCTGAATATCAATATTTCTTCCAAAGAAGACCTAGTTGTATTGTAAGAAAAAAAGAGAAGCGTGTAACCAATTTTTAAATGTCCTTGAAACACTACACTTGGCAAAATCCCCACCCAAGTATAAAATAAGCTTAGCTTCCAATTAAAATATTACAAGTTGGTACTAAATCTAACCAGGAATTTGAAGCCTTCAGTAACACAAAAGTTGTCACTGTTTTTTTAAAAAGGTGGTAGACAATGCCTCACTAAAAAGAAATTTTTAAAACTAACTCCCCTAAGAGTAAAATAAATCAAAGATAGAAACAATGAAGAAATAAAAAGTACTGAATTAAAATGTGTTGTTAGCATCTTAATTTATTTAATAAAATATTAAAAGAAAGAGGGAGAAACCTTAGATGTATTGAAAGTTATGATTCCCTTAAGTGTATGATAATTATCCCTTAATTATGATGATAGAAAAATGTTAAATTACAGTTAGTTTAGAAAATTCCTTTTTCTTTTTGACAAATATTACATTGTCATATAATTCAACTTAAAATTCTTCAAATGCTCTGGCATTCATTGAATTTCAGAAGCTTTTAATAATATTTCATGAGAAAATCATACTGTTTCTCTGATTACCAGGTGATGTTGTCTGTGCCATAGGATATTCCCATCAGTAAAATTAATTATCACTTCCTAACAATGGCAATGCCCAAGCTGAGAGGTTCTTCATCAGCCTCATAGTTTCCGTATCAAATATGGAGTTTTATCATCCAGGAGGTTTTTGAACTTTCCCAAGCTCCTAAATGTAATAGATTTATCAATGTTTTGGCAATTTTCTGCTTAAAAAAAAATATACATTTGTAGACAGTGGCCTTCAAGTGCTATCTTCTTTCATGAAATAACTGGAATAATGGTTACAATCAACCAAAAAAGCCAATAACTATTATAATAGGGGTATTTCATAATAAAGGCTTGGCATTAATATCCTTAATTAGTGGGAGGAGAAAGATTACTCTTCTTCTGTTATCGTATGCATAGATATATTTCCCTCTCCTCAATGTTTACCTTTTAAAGAGCGTGCTTATCTTTTAATGTGAAAACTTTGCTGGTATATTTTATGTGCACTACTTCTGCATGTTGAGGATTTATCACAGTGAAAGCAGCACATTTTGCTTAGAGATGAGTCATTCAGAGTGTTTTACACATGTTGAACAGAGGACACTGACTGCAGGTGATTCAAATAAAGAATTCTCGAAACAAAAATCATCTTTATTCCAGCTTTATTAAATCAGTGGCCTCATTTTTTTTTGTATCACTGACAGCAAAACAGATCAAAGTATTTTACAAATGTCAAAATGATTATTTTTTCCATAAAACACAGTCAACATGGTTGGAGCACAATGTGAAAGAGGAAAACATATGATATGAGATTGAAATGAGGCAGGGACTGATCATACTGGAATTTATAGATCAAAATAAAGAGTGTTGAGTTTAGTTTAAATGTACTGAGGACCTTTGATTAAAGCTTGGAATGATATTATCTGATTTAAACCCTCAACAGTTCAGTCTGTCTGCTATGTAATGATTGAGTCAGGTAAAGACAGAAAGAACAGAAGCTTGATGGTATCTTCAACTATGAGGGTGTCAGTGAAAGCAGAAAGACTTTTAAGCACCATGAACAGGATTTCTAGAAGGTCAGGATAAGAAGATGAGACCAAGGCATACTGGTTATCAACCAGAGCAATCAGTGCATACTGATTGGAAATAGGAAAACAGGAAATGTGTAAATGCAAAGTATGGAAGAGAAGGGTTATAAATCAAAATGCTATTTGGATATATTAGCCTGGATGTGTTATTAGAGACTCTTGTGGATTACGTAGGAAACAGTAGAATTTAGAAGTGTTCAAAGTGTGGAATTCAGAGGGAGGTCTGAATAGGAGATAAATAGTAAGCATTTACATATCATTGATCAAAGGTAAAGCTTAATACACTGAGGAGTACCTTATAAGTAAGTGCAAGAGCTTGGCCTTTTTCCCTGAGTGACAGGGGAAGCCATTATCAAATTTAAAACATAGGAGGAGAAAAAACTGAATTGGTTTTGACTCCTGTGTTGACGACTGAAGGGCAGCAAATATGGAACTTGGGAAACTAGTCAAGAGAAAAAGGTGGCAGCATTGATGGCTGACAGATGTAATATATGTGTTTTTAAGAGAGAGAGAGGTGAAGAGGAGTACTCCAATTGTGAATTTGAGCCACCAACAAGAGTAAAGTAATTTTATGAGAGGGAGCATATTTCAGGAAGCCCTCAGTTTTGGGCATGGTAAGTTTAAGAAGATGATTGGCTATCCTGATGAAATATCAAAGAAGCAGTAGGATATGAACCTTAAATACAGAAATGATGGACCTGGCTTACCTTTCTAGTTTGATCTCTTGACATTTTCTTAACTTTATACAATAAACATCGTGAATTATTTTGTGCTTTCCTAAACATGCCATGCTTTCCAATTTTTATGCTTTTGCATTTATAATCCCTGCTGTATAGACATTTCACTGACTACTCATTTCTCAAGATTTTGCCAGTCAGCTAGTTAATGAAGAGTTCCTTGAAATCTACAGGCAGACTTAGGTTCTTGCTTAATATTCTGTGTTGTTAATGATAAGTTTTGTATGGTTATTAAAATACTTTGTATCGATTTCCTCAACTCAAGTTCCCCCAGGGAAAATATAATCCTATTTTACCTTCAGATCTCCAAAATATGGCATCAGGCACATAGTAAGCACTACATAGATCTTGAGGAAGGAAGGAAATAAGAGAAACAAGATGTGTACTGGAAAAGAAAGGAAGTAATTCTCATTGAATGCTTCAAATACGTTTGAACTAAATCAAATTTTAAAATGAATTTGTGATTTCATAATGTTTACTAGCCTTCCATCTGCAGTGAGCATTTTCATACCACATGATTCTTTTATGACTAGATAGCAAATGCTAATGGGTAATAAGTTGCTTGTAATTCATTTTTAAATACATCAGCATATTTGTGTGTGTTTGTGTGTATGTATATGGGTGTAAATCTTTGTCAATCTGTACCGCAAGAACCATCATTTGCTCTAATCAGAAATTTACACACTTTAGGGAAGTCAGCTAGTACTCAATAAGAAAGCTTGTACTCCAGAGGACAGTATTGTAAATGTTTCAACTATCTTTACCACTAAAACTTTACATTTTATAGTCGATTTTAGAAATTGGTTTTTATTTGTGATATCTGAAGCCTATTAATTATCATAACAGATTTTAGAAATGGGTGTTCATTGGTAAAATTATTGGTATTCAGGGCATGAGGATCAATAAATTATTTTAGAGACACTTTTCACTCTTGCATATATAGCAAGCCTAAGGGTCTGGTCCCTAGGGATGGTATAAAGGATTTATTCCAAAATGTGTCTAAATCCAGCTATTGATTCATTGGATTCTAGTTGCCTCATTCTGTTAACTAAATCCAGCTTCCAAAATATTATAGTGTCTGACACAAGTAAACTTTTCATGAAAAATATAGTAGGAGAATCTGAAACAACAGAAAGATGAATTTCATCATGTTTATTGAACAAGCTGCAACAACATTTTTCATGGTAAATAGTTGTTTAATAAATGTTTTATACAAAGCAGAATTTATTTGGTGATGAGATTTTGAGAAAGGGACTAACTCTCACTCAGCTTTCGCTTTAGGGACCACCATTATTAAGAGTTGTCAAGATCAAATTGGCTTGAGTCAGCCTGAACCACTGAGCATGTCTGAAAGTTCCTGAATAACAGCTCTATGTAATATGGTGCAGAAAAAGCAGAAGGAGAGATGGCAGAATTTGGAGACAAAGTACTTGACTGTTGCTGCCTCTGTTGATGAAGACAAGTGTGCTTGCCAAAATTCTTTCACAAATGTGCTGAGGTGTTCCACAGCAGACAAACAAAACTTTCGTAAGCTTAGGCAAGATAGAAAACCTTCGACATAATGAAAATGAATCTCTTCTATGTGATGATGCCCTCCTCTCTCTCAACAGAGAAAGAAACCATAAAGAAAAAGTGTTCAATTAAACACAGGCTTGAGAATCCAAAGATTAGTTATCCCTAATCTAGAGCCTTCCCTTCTCTCACCTTCTCTCAAATTTAGAGTCAGCATAGCCTGTAATCTAAAAGTATTTATTCCAACTGTTTATTTGTTGTAAACTTGTCTCTGAAAGAGAGTGCAAATTCCTCAAGTTCAGGGGCTTTGGGAACTTGGAGAACACTTGACAAAGGGGTGAAATTAGAGAATATGATAATGAACTGACCTTCCCTCTCTCAATGCCTATAGAAAGGGGGTCTTTTCAGAAAAAAAAAAAAATACCATAGTCTTCTAAGGAAGCCCTGTCTCACATAGGATTTCCCCATTTGTGTACGCCAGGGGCCTTGATGAAATTTAGCCTGTTCATTGATGTTCTGGCATCTTCCCTTTACTGCAAATTCACCAATCTTCAGGTCACAGGCCCCTTAGCATCTCATTCTGTATGACTGGTGTGGTCTAGAGTGCCCTAAGAATTCTTCACTTCTTTCCACTTAGGGATTCTCGATTCTCTCCAAAAAGAGAAACTGAAAAATATTCATTAATTATGACATAAGAAAACGACTGGTGAGACTGAATATTATGACTTTGTCACCTTAAGCAATTATTGATGTTCTGGTGTTCCCCACATAGATATTTATGAGTTATTGTTTCTGCTTATTAATGTAGCATTGCAGTCAGTTTTCACCACAATTTTGAATTCTAAAACCACATGGTTAACATACAAATGCTATGGCACATGATTAGAGTACATAAATTAATGGGAATCATGCACTACATAGAAATATTCTTGCCCACTCAAATGTAAACTCCATCGTAGTAGAACAGTATCTCCATTGCTATGGTAAACAGAAAAAGACACCCCCCAGATGTTCACATTGTAATTCCTGGAATGTGGGAATATATTTTACATTTATGGACAAAGGGATTTTGCAGATTTGATTAAAGTTAACAGCATTGAGATGGGAGATTATACAGGTGGACCAATTCTAATCACGAGTCCTTAAATGTGGAGAAATTTTCCAGGTTGTGGTCAGAGAGGGAGCATGTGACTACCAAGGAAAGGTCAGAAATGTATTTTATTACCATCCTTAAATATGGAGTAAGGAGCCAAGAGCCAAGAAATGTCTCTAGAAGCTGGAAAACTAAGGCAAACAGATTTTTCCCTAAGTCTCCAGAAAAAAATTCAAAGTTGATGATACCTTGATTTTAGCTTGTGAGAGCTGTCTTGTACTTCTGACATACATAACTGTAAGATAATACCTTTGTATTGTTTTAAATGACCACATTTGTGGTAATTTATTTGTTATAGCAAGTAAGAAAAAAGTAATACAATTGCCTGGCACAATGTGGGAAATCAGCAATTATTTATGAAATGAGTGAATGAATCTATCACACAACTGTAGAATTTTTCAGTATTATAAAGCACAATCTAATTTCTAATGTACTAAAAAGTTTTTATTGCAATTATTTAATGCATTTTGTGTAGTTGTATTTAACTAATTTGCTGCAGTTAGCCAAATTTTAATTATAATTTTTTTTAATATATTTTCTATTCTTCACTCAAAAGTCTATTATATTTTGGTTTGACTACTAGAAATTAGTTTTTCCAAGCAGAGAACAACATGGATACTCAAAAACACTACATTCTTATCTTTCCATCAGGACACAGTACTGGATATATTAAAAGGAATCACTAAGTGCTTATTGCAAAATTGATTAAAAATCATATTTAAATCCCATCAGTCATTTCAATCACTCCTTTGTATATGAAATCAATTCCTTGGCCTCTCTCAAACTTTACTCCTATGGCCAAACCCAGCTCTTTTAAAATCTAACTCTCCACCTAAACTTCTTGCCATATGTATAAACTGGTCTTGCTTTATATTCTCGTTCATTTATCTCAAGCAGACTCTTACGATTGCCTATTAAGCATACTCCTGTTCCTTACTGAATTCACTCCCCCAACTTCTTAAACATTTATTTGTTGATTTCTTTCCTCTTCCCAACTATTTACCACCTCATTTCTCTTCTTCACTCTCAGCTGGTGGCTGTATATCCTATTTTAATGAGAAAAATAAAATAAATAGAAAAGAACTTCCACCTATTTACACTTGTGCCCAGACACCCACAAAAATGCTCTTCTGTTCTTCTGGATGAAAATGTAGCTAAGCCCATACTCTCAGTGTGAACTGTTAAAAGGTAAACTGAGGCATATTACAAATTTTGAGTTTGAGCAAAAATTGATTTCAATCAGGCAGCATTCAACCTAGCAGAGAGAAAGGAGCTCTGAGAAGCTGTACAAAATGAAAGACTTTTATAGGCAGAAAGGAGTAGGAGTAATAAAGTTACACGAGGCAAAAAGCAGGTTGGCTATTGCAAGGTTACTGTCCTTTAGGGGATGGAAGGGGTCATTCAGGCAGATGACCCAACTAGTGCTGATCAGGCGATTCCTGACTGATTGGTTTAAGATTTCATTTCTGGGAGAGTCAAAACAGTAAGTAACTCAAGTCTCTATTGGTAACCTGGGGCTTAGCATAAGCCATTCCATTTTAAAGCTGTTTGTTGTCTTGTTTTTAACAGTACACTAGACCCCATCATCTCTCAGTGCCTTAAAAATAATACCCCAGAAATTCTCTCCCTCTTTCCTCTCTATTACTCTTTCCTTTCAGAAAAGTACATACATTTATTTACTTAGTACATCTATTTAAATGCCTAATAGCATCTCACATTTAATAATGCCAAAAATGAGTTTCTGATCTTTGATTTCAATCTTGTACCCCCCTTTCAGTAAATGGCAATGTCATTCTTTCTGATGAGCAGGTTCTAAACCCTGAAGTCAATCCTTGCCTCCTTTTTTCTCTCATCCTCAATCCAAGCAATCCAACACCTTGTTTTGGTTTAACTTCCAACTGTGTACAGAACTTGATTTACTTGATTCATGTGACCATCAACCCTTGCCTTGATTTCTGCATTAGCCTCCAGACCACCTTCCTGTTTCTTTTCTTGCTTCCTTACTGTACAAAGACTGGACCGTGTATAAGAGGTTGCAACTGTAATGATTTGTTAACATTTACTTGCATTATGCTAGAAATTCACTCCAAGTCTTGCATCTTTTTCAAATTTCACTTAGTAAAAATCAAAAACCTCCAAAGCTTAACAACATCTGCCCCCTCATCCCTGGTTTGTTAACTTTGTAAGGTCATCTCTTACTTTTCTCCCTCTTCCTCATTTATCTTCTGTCCCTGTCTGCTTCGCTATTCCTTAAAAACATCATCACAACACACTCCCACTCCTGGGTCTCTGCAGTTGCAGTTTCCTCTATGTGCTGTGGCCCTAGTCTGCCTCTCACCTCCTATAGATCCCAAATGTCACCATGATTAGGGAATCTTTTCCAAACCATTCTTTTTTTTTTTATAATTGACACCCACCCCTGACACATTCTGTTCACTTTTTCTGCTTTTATATATATATATTTCCTCCTTCTTAAGTATCTCTACCTAACTTACTAAACAGTTTATTTGACTTGTTTGTCATCTGTGCCCTCCCCTCCCCCACAATTAAAGTAAAAGTTCCTGGAGGGCAAGGATTTTTATTTCTGTTACTCTCTTTTGTTGACCCCTGATATTAAAAACTTTGGTTCTCAATAAATCTTGGATAAAAAAATGAATAAACAACCATAAAGAAAAATAGCATGCTAACTCTCTTATTAAACATTTCATAGTATTTAGTTGAAAAAAGGCACTAGAGCAAACAATATAGTCCCAATTCTCTTATGACATCAATAACATTAATAAATCTAACATTTCAAAGAGGAAGCTAATTTCTCTTAGTCTTAGTATTTAAACTAGGGAAAATCGTATCTTTCCAACATTCCCTTTATTTGAATACAATTCATGGAGGGGAAAATATTTTATTACCATAAAGTATATAAAAATTTAAATGGTAGGACTTATTTAGTTTTCTTGACAACTCCGTTAATTCATTAGGTTTGCTACTTTAATTTGAAGCAAAAAAATAAAAACCCACAAATCGAGGCACAGAGAATAATTATTAATGTCACCATATATGGAATATTTCTATGAAAGACACTAGGAAGAACGCTTTACACTTAACATAAGAGATGCGTACACTTCCAGTAATAGGTAGTGGCAGAGGTTGGAATCTTGGTGTTCTCACAGGAACAGACGGCTACCTCTCTATTCAGCCTGGTCTACTACAGGCAGAGGGGAGCTCAGAGGCAAAGATGAGATACTCCCTTTACTGTTAATCTGTGGAGAGTCTTCTTGACCCTCAATTTTTTGTTTTAAATAAAATTCTCTGCTCCATCCAATTGATGTGTTCAGAAACAATCTAACTGCCAAGGGGCACATTGCAAAGCTACTATAGTTGCAAAATCAGACCTTTGTCCCACCTGCTTAAGCAAAGTTGGCAAAGTAAGCTCAGAAGGGCTTTTCACATGACATTTGCCCCTTACTTCTGTTCTCATCACACCTGCTTCTATATCAATTTCCTTCACGAATCTGTGAAAACTTCAGAACAGGTGCTGAATCTTTTTCATTCTTGTTTTTCAGTACTTGGAAAAATGCCTAGGACATAATAGGCTTTGATTCATGCTTGCTGAATGGATGAATACGTGTTCCCTGCATCTGAGTTACGTGCATCAAAATTTCAAGAGGCCAAATAGAGCAGAATTTACATATATTAATATCCTGCAATTTCCTATATTGCTTTAAAATGCCGCAAAATTTTCAGTTTGCATTCTTTTCTTTCTACAAACTGCATTAACTTCTATAATTAAAGCAAAAACAAACAAACAAACAAACCATGGTCTTTTTACTTTAACAATGTAAACATCTTAATGTTCTCTGGAAATAAGCTGTAATTATAACGAGTGGTTCTTCATGCAAATATGGTGCTTGAACCGGAAGGACATTCATTTTCCTCTATAGGATGAATGTGAATTTAAGTACTATTTTGGAATATGGCTACAAATTCTACACATATTTGTATATCCAGATAACATTTATAAGTAGTAACACAGAGAAAGACTTGTACTTTGTGATAAATGCCTAATTCCTTATGGAAGAAATTGCTTTTGAGGAAGAATGAAACTAAACAAGAACTTGAATGTCTATAAAGCATGCTGAGAGTTTTGGTTCTGAGATACCTCTTGTTTGCTGAATAATGTTGTTACACATCAACTTTTTTGAGTCCATCTCAAATAAGAAGCCTATTTTCAATGCTTGTAAAAACTCATAGATATGTACAATAATTATCTCTATTATTCCCACAAGAAAATAGACTCAAGGAATTATTATTTTTTTCTCTTTAAGGTTGTATCCTGCTCTAGCGTGATGAAGAAAAGATTCAAATCCTTGCATATTCAATTACAACCAAACTAAACCATTATAACATGCTGCCTGCTCAAAACTTAGTGCTTACCACAAGCAAACAATTTTAATCTGCCTCCCTGTGTCCTCTGTCTATCTCTCTCACACACACATCCACACATCCACAGACATACACCAAACACACAATCTCATGAGGTAGATGTGATTACCTAATAGATGATTAAATAAAAGATTAACTAGGCTAAATAACTGTTCAGCATCATTTTGATAGTATGTGAGAAGGGGTTATGATTCAAATTTTTCTTATTCATAATCCTGTGTATTTAATCACAGTATGTTAAAATATCATATAAATCACTTTGATTAAAAAATTCCCTAAAAACATGCTTCTGATTACATTTCATGGCTCTGGGCATTCTGAGAATACTGTTTTTTTTTTTTTTTTTTCAAGCTTGTTTTAGACGAATGCTACATTAAATTATCTGAATGTTCAGTTCCAATTTTGTCTTATGACCAGAAGAGAAATTGTTATTGGAGCAATGTGATTCTATTATTGTAAATTGCCAGAGAAAAATATATTTAGATACGTTTAATATACTTAATATGTGTAGAAACCTTAGTTCTCATGAAAATATAGGTTGTCAGATTATCAATCAGGTCATCAGAGTGGGATTAAAGGCAGTTTATAATGTTGGAATGTATGTCATAAGGTTCTTAACAAATTGCATTTCAGAATAAGCATTAGCAATGAATTAGTAAGGAGAATTCTAAACTTAAAAATTATATACTCAGATTCAAAGTTTCAGCTCTGTAATTTACTAGGTCTTTGAATTTTCAAAATGCATTTTCTTTTCCAGGGCCTCAAAATTTTTTCTGTTTGCTTGTTTTTTGTTTGTTTGTTTTTTGTTTCTTATCTGTTTGTTTCATCTGTATAATGAAAGTGTAGGGTCAGTAATCTCTAAGTTTCTTCTTTTCAACAGTCCCTGGCATCACAATGTTGTATTGAAAACATTCTGCTAGGTCAATATTAGTAAAGCAGAATGAATGTAAATGTTCTGTTCATTCTCATGCACACTTTGGAAATCATGAGTAATGAATACTAAACTCACATTTCTTATTTATGTATTTCTTGATCTCATTTTGTGGATATTCCCTTTGCAGTAGCCTCTGGGCAGATTTACGGGATTTAATAAGAAGAGAGATGATATCTGCAATCTTAATTGTATAGCAGAATGATAAACTCACAGACAAAGAGCTTGTCTTGTAAATTTAATTTCCTCTAAGCTTGTTAGAAAGAATATACCAGAGAATATAACGGCTCTCATCTCAAGTCATTGTATTACATGAACTTTTCAATTCCCATGTCAACTAGTATTAATACCTTTTAAGGCACATCATCTATTTTAGAAGAGATACATATATTTTAGTTTGATTTAAGATACTTCTGTGTGGTTTATATCCACTATAGACCTTTTTGAGCTATCTCTATTAAATACATTTTAATAAGTTGGGCTTAGCTAATGTCTGATGTCCATTAGAATTTGCATTCCTGAGGTCTTGATAGATAATTCAATTTTCTATTACTTAGAGGAATTACCTTGTCCCATAACTAGGTTTACTGTGGGTAGAAAAAAAAAAAACTTAAACACTGTAATTGCTTCTTAATCTCAGTATAGAGAATTACATTTTAATTTTAATTAAAATTATTTTTGTCCATATTTTTCACAGGAGATTTCAATATTGCAATCATTTCCTGGCCACTCTCTTTACACAATATAATAGCATATCAACATAAGAGCAAAAATGAAAAAAGTTTTATTAAAAACATGAACATTTTATGTACTTGTAGAATTCCAGAAAAGGCAATGACGGTCAGATAATATCTGTATAATGATAGAGTGAAGATAAAGGGAAGAAAACTCAGGTAATATATATTTACCATGGGAGAGATGGTTTGCTGTTTTTATAGACAAATTTTCAGTTAACTTTCACCAAAACTCACATAGTGAATCAATTATATTCTTTTCATGGATTAAGAAACTAAAATCTGAAAACTTAAGGGTTTTTTTGTTTGTTTTACAAATTAGTTGTTTACTGTTTTTACATTGATAGTGGGAATAAATATTCATCTGAATAGGGCAATCTTTTACTTAACTCACTGGGCAGGGATACTTTATTTGTTTACATCACCTATCCTAATATTAGCTATTGCTAAATTTCACCTTAATAAAAAGGTAAATACAAAGAATCATTTTATTTAGCAAGACTGAAAATAAAACCAAGACATAAATTCATAGGAGACCTTTAGTGTTGTTAAAAACAATTCCTCCAGCTACCAATCTAAGGCTCAACGTCAAAAGCTAGTTAGCCGTTGAAGATGCTAACTGGCATTCAATTCTGACACTGGTAATTTAAAAGGTGTCACAAATTCTTTTCTATGTCTCCTATGAGAGGTGAAGTCCATGTCCTTTCCCCTTGAATCTGGACTCTGTGAATTCTTGGCCAGTGAAAGTGATGCCCTGCTGTTTCTAGGCCCAACTCTTAAAGAGATTGGCCATTCTCACTTCTTGCTCTTAGAACATCTGCTCTTGGGTATTTGAGCCATCATTTAAAATTCCAACTGCCCTGCTGGTGAGATCTTTTGAGAAGCATTGAGACCTAAGTGGAAGAGGCACCTGACTTATCCCACCTACCTTCCATTTCTGCAAAGAACAAGGCAAGGGTATGAATGTCTTAAAGACAATAGAGCAGCTCAGTCTTCAGCCGTGTAGCATAGTGAGCCCAGTGCCATGTGGAGCAGAAGAATCCCTTTGCTGAGCTCTGCCTGAATTTCTGACTCCCCAAAATCCAAACTAAAATTAAATAGTTGTTTTAAATTACTGCTTTGCGCAGTCTGTTAAGCACGTAGAGATGAGCAGAACAGACATCAGAGCCCATGTTCATTCCAAGATAAAACTACTGCTTATGAAAGAACAAAAGTGATAATATGTTTTTTCTAATTAAAAACAATTGAAGGAAACTATTGATGTTTATAAAATTAGAAAAATATACATAGAGTGAATATAAACTTTACAAAATTCCAAATTATAAAAGTAGAGAGAGTTATTTCATCCTAAGAAAACATAAAATACTTTAAAAAAAGATACTGTTAAACACATGGAAACCAAAAAATGGAAATGCATACATTCTGTATATTTTGTGGATCATGAGATAAAGCTGTGGATGTTCAAGTTAAATAACTTGAAAGCAGCATAATGGGAAGATACTATAATATCTTAAGAGATCTTAACACAGCTCTTAGATATAGATTACCATCTAGATTTATCTCATAAAACGGATTTTTTTAAAGAAATTGAATAAGTTAATTCTCTCAACTGATATTTATAGTTTTTTCTACTTTTCATCTATATGATTGCATTACATCTCTTATAACTTGTATAATATGAAGGGAGAATACATAGATTGATAGGTAAGTGGATAGATAGGTAGACACATAGATAGATAGATACATACAAACATACATACATAGAAACAGACCAGAGAGAATAATGACATAAATTTGGAAGGAGTAGAAAATGGTAAACTCATTGAAATGTTCTTCAAATTGAACATTCTAAACATATTAGCCCCGTGTAGATGCCTATATGTGTAAATATTGAAATGTAGAGAAAACTGCTAGAGATGAAGACATGAATGTATATACATATATACACATGTATAAATAAAAATGCATAAATCTATATTACGTATATGTTTTTTCTCTCAAACCAAATACATACCATGTTGATGATCTCTTATTAACTAGCTGGATGACCAGGATCAAACCATTTTATTTATATGAGTTTCAATTTCTTCAACTGTATAATGAGGAGATTTATGTAGTTAACTTCACTTTTACCTTATCGTTAAAATTATGTCAATTGTATAGATTATCTTTTAAAAGAGAATTAGCTAAACCAAAAGGAATTTTAACCATTTTTGTCATAAAGTTTCCCAGTTAATAAACTTTAGTTCTTACTGAAGTTTTTCAAAACATTTCAGTTAATCTACCTAAGAACACTCTTAACTGCCATTTTTGTGTTCCTCAAAAGAGAAACTGAATTGTTTATTTATTACACTCATGTATCTAAACAGGAAAAAGTAAATTCTGGAATGTGTCTATTATGTATATGGCAGATATAAGCAGAGATGTAAAAAGAAAAACACACACAGACACTTGATACACCCAGTGGAACAATTCCATTGGCTGTTTTACTAAATTTTATAAGTTCCTTTCATTACAGCTGATTTTTTTTCAGTGGATCACTTAACCAGACTTGAAATTTCTGCAATGGCTGGGAGTCAAGACTCAAAACAACTCCAGGAACCTCAAGAAAAAGATGTTACAGTTTTCTGTGAGTTTTCTAGTACAAACGTCTTTCCTTGAGGTTCCTGGAGTTGTTCTGGTATTTCCACTAGACTTAAATCCCATTTTCTTTCCATTTCTTACCTAGATGGTTTTTGCAGGTTTTGATGACTGGTGAAAAAATGTTGTGACTAACACAAGGATTAACAAATATCCTGTTCTTTGTTTTTACAATTTTTTCTAGTTTCTGTGTCTGCTCTATTATAAATTATTTACCTAATATAAACTCTCCAATTAAAAAATCTTAAATTTCTGAAAGCATAATTAATGTTTTATTACTTGAAATCTTGCTGCAGATATTTTTATATGGATTTATACAGAAGTGATAATTATTCATCATCAGTATTCCGCACGAGCAACAAAAAATAAATATATAATTCACATTTGTATCATTATGTATAATTTATAATACAGCATACAATCTAATGTGTAAGTTATTACATAACATTTTTATTACCTATGATATAGTATATAATTCATGCATACAATGTTTAGACATAGTTCACTCAATTTTTTTAAATCTCAAACCATAATGCTTAATACACTCAGATTTTGGTAAGACATTACTCAGAAATCCCCAATTAAAATAAATCTTTTTGTAGTTTTATATCATGGCTATAATGAAGACTCTAGATTTTACATCCCTACAAGTGAACATAACATACTGGAATGTTGATGCAGAGGTGTACATTGTCTTGCTGTCTCTTTGAGGGCAAACATAGCCTTCACCTAAGTAAAATCTGATTCTATTTGGGTTGCAAGTGTAAACAAAGTAAAATATTAAATTTGTAATAATGATCTGAAAATTATATTCTGTGTTAATATTGTTTTTAAATTTTAAAAATTAATTCAATAAGATCACCGATTGGTAATTTAATTTCTCATATACATTTTTGTTGACTTGTATTTTAGTATTGATACCAATTACACTTCACTATGATATTAATTATTTTACTTTCTGCCACATGATAATATACTTGTTTTAAATGAATCAAAATAACATTATAACATTTGGCAAGTTATCAGGAACCCGATCTTTCCTTGTTCTTTGTCAAATTAGTTATTCTTAATAAAGCATGGTATTATGCATATAAAGCACTTAGCATAGTGCCTAGCACAAATTATTCTGAATAAAGCATGATAATGTATTAAATATTAACTAACAAGATTTAGAAAAACAAAAGAAAAGCCAAGGAAGCCGATGTATGTAAAGGAAAACAACTAGCTTTCATTTAGCTTATGGCCACAATACTTCTATTGGAAGTTGACTATAAAGTTATTGTCTGTCTATTTATTATAAATAAAATAATGACAACTCTTGTTATATACCTGCCATGATACAGGGTGCTGTGTCAAGTGCAGTACATACAAATATGAATAATATGTACATATTATCTTCAAGAATTCTAAAGAAGTTCTTGGTTTATCTGATAAGAGACAGGCATGTAAATTTAAAAGCACATTAAAACTGCATTTCACATGTAACTGAGCACCCAATGGAATCCTTGGTTTTTTCACTCTGCAGTAACCTTGTGAAAGTAATCCTTTGCAAGTAATCTATTCTTGCTAAGTTTAGATGACTAAAAAATAATCTTAAGAAAAAAATCATGTCCAGAGTTAGAGATTCTATTGAAATATCAAGGAATTCATGGAAAATCATTTTCCTTGTATACCATATGACAATGCAGTATAAATTATACGTATTTAGGTAGATACATAGACAGACAGATAAATAATTTCTGTTCTTTTCTCAAGAGATATTCTCTGGCCACCAGCTACATCACTACATTATCTTCTATCTTTCCCTTTCCCTGTCCAAGAATAGAATCTAAAGTTGCTCTTCCTTCCTTAATAATTCAATGCTATCTTTCAGATTGCATATGCCTTGGAGCAAAACAAAAGCTGTCTAGTTACTGGCAAAACCTAGTATTCTAGGAAAGCTTTCAATTGATTATGCATTGTATCCTAAGCATATCAAGGGTGATATTACCTCCATCATATTCTTTTATTCTGGGGATGGAGTGAAAGAGTAGTTGGAAATTTCAAAGCTAAGAAAAATGAGATTTTTCTCTTTATGTGTACTCAGTAATTTTCTGAAGAAGTTTGAATTGGACACATTATACAATTGTATATGCGTTGAGGTGGGGGAGCACACTTAGCTGCTTGTGGAACTGAAATTGTTTCCCAACAAAGGATGTGACAATTGGACTGCAAGTCAGTATTTTACCTCTGCTAGTAGATTATGTAACCTTTTTAAGGCATTAACCATGTTTCATTCATTTGTATATCACACACTATCATAACACTTGCAAAAAGAAATGTTACAACAATTGTGAGGAAAAAAAGAAAATAACAGAAATGACTGTACTTTTCAGGGCCTCTTTTCAATTGTCTGGTTGAATTTGGTGGTTTGTTATTTAATTTGGAAAGTTATTTAATTTATAAGATGTATAGTTGAGTGTACCTCATTACAATATTAGATGATTCTTCATGGGACTCTGGTGCTTCCTCATCTCTAATGACAAAGGCATTGCATTAGTTATGTCTTGTTCTGTGTAAAAAATTTCCATAGATTTTGCAGCTTAAAAGAGCATAGGTTTATTATCACCAATTTTCTGTGGGTCAGAAGTCCAGGCACAGCTTGAGTCCTTTGCTCAGAGTTTCACAAGTCTACCATCAAGGTATCGGTCAGGCCGCTTTCCTGGAAGTTCAGCTGGGGAAGAATCTTCTTCACAGCTTATTCAGGTTGCTGTCAGATTTCATTTTCCTGTAGCTGTATGAATGAGGGCCCCAGCTTCTTATTGGATTTGGGTAGAGGTTCTCCTCATGACCTAGGAGACATCAAGTATTACCTGTTACATGTTCTTCTCCATCATCCATTAACATGGCTATTTGCTTCCTCAAGGCCAGCAAGAAAGTTTCTCTCTGCTGCATATTATAAAGATGGAGTCATATACATAACATATCATGTATCATACAGCATATAACATATCACATAACATATAGTAATGATATATCATATAACATAGTAATGTGTAATACATAATAGACTGTATAGTATATAGCATAATTTAATTATAAGTTAATATAATGTAATTATAAATTATATTATAATTTAATATATAGCATACAATGTATAACCTAATACATAACATGCGTACATCACATGTGTATGGTTTATATTGCAAATAAATCATAAGAGTGGCATTCTATCAACTTTGCCACATTATATTGGTTAGAAGAAAGTCACAGATGCTGCCCAACTCAACAGGTGGGGATTATGGTCACCTTCCAGTGTGTTCGTCACAAATAATAACAGTTTTTCTTTTCTGGATTATCCCTAAAAAAAAAAAAAAAAAAAACTATAGTCATTGTGTTGTACATTGGATCACCATGACTTATTTATTTTAAAACTGGAAGTTTGCACATTTAGACCGTCTTAGCCTATTTCACCTATGGTCAGTATAACAATTTACATTTTCACCAACAGTGCATAAGAGTTCCCTTTTTGGCCACATCTGTGCAAACACTTGTTATCGCTTCTCTTTTTGATGACAGCCATTCTTAAATGTGTGAGGAGATATATCATTGTGGTTTTGATTTGCATTTCCCTGATGATTAGCAACATTAAGCATATTTTCATGTGTCTATTGGCAATCTGTTGGCCTTCTTTGGGAAAAAATGTCTATTCAGATCCTCTGCCCATTTTTAACTCAATGGTTTGTTTTTTTCTTTTTTTTTCTTTTTTTAAAATTTTTGTTATTAAGTTTGTCAACAAAAGTTAATCAGTTGATCTAAGAAAGAAGTAGAAAATTTTATTTGAGCCAAATTGAGGATTATAATCCAGGAACAGGCCCTCAGAAAGCTCTGAGAACTGTTCTATCCATTAAAGGTCAAAGTACAGTTATGTAGGTTTTTGAGACAGAGGGCTGTATGTTAAATGATGTGTTATTGACAATTTACAAAATCCTGATTTGCAAGTACCAATAATTGGGTCATTGTGACCCCTTACAAAATCTAGAGGGAATGTTATCTTTCAAGGAGTTGTTTGGCTGGTGCTAGGAGACTGTTGTTTTTTATGGTTGAGTAGGTATTTCCTCGGAGGGGGGAGATTTGGTTGATGCATAATGCAGATTCACAATGCCCAATAGAGGGGAGAGAAGAGGCCAAAGGGCAGAGAAAAATTTTTATGTTTAATTTTTTTTCTTGTCTTTCCATAAAATGTGAATTTTATTTTACAAGTTGTTTCAGTTCTTTATATATTTTGGATATTAACCACTTATCAGATATGTGGCTTATAAATACAGTTTCCCATTCAGTAAGTTGCCTTTTTATTTTGTTGATGGTTTCTTTTGCTGTGCAGAAACATTTTAGTTTGATGTAGTCCCACTTTCTTATTTTTACTTTTGTTACTTTGCTTTTGGGGACAGATTAAACAAAAAATTGCCAAGACCAATGTCAAGGAGCTTATTGCCTGTGTTTTCTTCTAGGAGTTTTAAGGTTTCAATGAAAAATGCCATTGAAATTTTGATAGGTTTTGCATTGACTCTGAGGATTGTTTTGGGTGGTATGAATGCTTTAACGTAACAACATAGCTTAAAATATGTTTTTAAATGTGATCTTTTAAAAGATATTTGAATAGCAAGCAGCCTTAAAAGATAGAACTAGTGTCTCCCTCAAGGACAGAGTGCAGATTTGTTTCCAAAACAAGGTAATAAAGATAGTTCATCCTTCCCTGGAAGTGATTAGGCAGAGTTGCTTTAGCTCTTTAAAAGATTTCAATTTCTTAAAAGTAGTGCTCCTCAGCTATAACACAGATACACTATATGCACAACCTGACCTAGGCCACTCTGCATTGTAGCCATGGGGTTTGTCAGGGGTCACTAAGACCATCCTCGGCCTTGGTGATTTGTTAGAAGGACTACAGGACTTAGAAGTTGTTATATTGATGGTTCTAGTTTATTATAATTAAAGGATGCAGAATAGAATCAGCAAAAGGAAAAGGCACAGGAAGCAAAGCCTGGAGGAAGCCAGGTGTAATCTTATAGATACAAAGTCAGGAGGAAACCAGGCCCTCCCCTCCCAGTGGAGTTGAACAGAACGCCCTTAATCCTCCAGCAATAATGAGTAAGAAAAGAACACATACAAAGTGCTGCCAACCAGAAATGCTCACCTGAGTGTGGATGTGCAAAATTTAAACTGGGGGATAGTCATTGGGATGTACAGTGCTTAGGTGACTGCCTCAAGCTCCAAGACCTTGGAGAAAAATCAGATGCTAACTGTAAATCATTTTGTAAAGCAAAAACTATCTGCACAGACTAGCATAGTATGGTTCAAGTCATCAAGTGTACAAAAGTATTCATCAGACCATTCCAACAGTTTTAGTTCCCAGCAGTCAGCCAAAGTTCCTGAAAATAGCTTTTTTGTGGAAATGTGCAGGGTTTGAACAACCTAGGACTGCTGAGTTACTCCTTTTCTGCACATGGGGCAAAAGAAACTAGTACTAACATGACCCTCACAACTGCCTGTTGTGCAGTGATTAACAGAGTCCTTTGTCTCAGAGCCAGGAGTCTTTTATCTTTTGCCAGCATCTATGAAACTGCTACAGCTTAATTTGCTATCTTGCAAGCAAGGAGAAAGTCCAGACCCTCCACAATTCTTGATGGTCAATTGTACAATCCTGAGTAAATAGTGTAGTGGAAAGACCCAAATCTATTCATTCTATGTGCAGACCCGACCTTTTTAGTCAAGTAGTTTTGCTTCAAAAATTGAACCATCATTCAAAAATGTAAGTTAATTGAAAAAGACTTCCTTCAAAGAAAGTGTTTAATTGAGGCATATCTATTAAAGTAACATGTATTAGTTTATTTTTGTAATTTTAAATAAAGGTATATTCTTGTAATTAAATATTTTTATTCCCAGTTAATACAGTAAGTAAATGTTAGTTTCTGTTATATAATGTTGATTCCAAACCAGCTATTTTGTAGCATTTCATTTAACTTCTTATTTTACTGAAGTGTAAGATAGTAGATACAAATTATCCTACGTACAAAATAATGTATCTGTACATTAAATTAAAGATAGAAGTTATGGAAAGTAAATGATTGTCCTTAGACATTTTGTAAATTTTGTTAGTTCCTTTTGCTTTACTGAAGAGATATATTCCCCCTGTTCTTAAAACATTAAAAAATATATACTCATAAACATTAATGGAACCACAAAAGAACTTGAATCACCACAGCAATCTTGAGAAAAAAGAACAAAGTGGAGGTATCATGTACTCTGACTTCAGACTATAATATAAAGCTACAGTAATCAAAACAGTATGGTACTGGCACAAAAACAGACATAGGTCAATGGAACAGATTAGAGAGCCCAGAAATAAACCCACATACCTATGGATAATTAATCTACGACAAAGGAAGCAAGAATAAACAGTCTCTTCAATAAGTAGTGCTGGCAAATGGAATATTACTTTTCATCTCCATGTAAAAGAATGACATTAGAACATTTCCTCATACCACATACAAAAACAAACTCAAAATGGATTGAAGACGTAAATGTAACACCTAAAGCTATAAAACTTGTAGAAGAGAACATGGGTGGAATGATCTTTGACATAAATTCTAGCAATATTTTGGGAGATCTGTCTCCTATGGCAAAAGAGATAAAAGCAAAAATAAACAAATACAAACAAATTAAACTTTAAATCTTTTGCACAGCAAAGGAAACCACTGACAAAACAAAAAGACAATATGCTGACTGGAGGAAAATATTTGCAAATGATATGATGATAAGGGGTTAATATCCAAAATATATAAACAGCTCACAAAACATAATATCAAAAAAAACCCCAAACAACCAGATTTTAAAATGGACTGAAGACCTGAACAGACGTTTTTCCAAAGAAGGCATATAAATAGCCTACAAGCAAATGAAAAGATGCTCAACATTGCTAATCATCAGAGAAATGCAAATCCAAACCACAATGAGATATCACCTGACACCTGTCAGAATGGTTACCATCAAGAAGACCACAACCCCAATGTTCACTGCAGCACTGTTTACAGTAACCAGGACATGTAAGCAACCTAAATGCCCATCAACAGATGAATGGATAAAGAAGATGTGGCACATATATACAGTGGAATATTATTCAGCAATGAAAAGGAATGAAATTGAGTTATTTGTAGTGAGGTGGATGGACCTAGGAGTCTGCCATACAGAGTGACGTAAGTCAGAAAGGGAAGAACAAACACCATATGCGAACATATATATGGAATCTAAAAATATCATATTAATGAACTCAGTGACAGAGGAAGAATAAAGATGCAGATGTAGAGAATAGACTCGAGGACACGGGCAGGTGAGGAAGGAGAAGTTGGAACAAAGTGAAGGATTAGTACTGACATTTATATACTACCAAATGTACAATAGATAGCTAGTGGGAAGCAACTGCCTAACACAGGGAGATCAACTTGATGACTGCTGATAACCTAGAGGGGTGGGTTAGGGAGGGTGGGAGGGATGCTCAGGAGGGAGGCTCAAGAGGGAGGGGATTTGGGGATATATATATAAATACAGTTGATGCGCTTTGTTGTACAGTGGAAACTGGCAAAACAGTGTAAAGCTATTATATTCCAATAAAGATTGAAGATAAAAAAGACCACAAATAAAAATGTTGGTGAGGATGAGAAGAAAAGGGAACACTTGTACACTGTTGGTGGGTGTGTAAATTGGTACATCAGGTATGGAAAATAGTATGGAGATTCTTCAAAAAACTAAAAAAAGAACTACCATATAATTCAGCAATTCCACTCATGAGTATCTACCGAAGAAAATGAAAACACTAATTCAATGCCCTGGCTGTCCAGGGGTTAGGATTCCACATTTCCATTGCCAGGGGTCACGAGTTCTATCCCTGGTCAGGGAACTAAGATCCTGCAAGACACTTGGGCAGCCAAAAAAAGTGAGAAGACACTAATTCAAAAAGATGCATGCACCCCAATGTTCATAGTTGCATATTCAAAGCTCATAGCTTTACAATGTCAAAGATATGGAAGCAATCTAAGTGTGCAACAACGGTTGGCTAGATAAAGCAGATATGGTGTGTATACATGTATATACATGCAAACACACACAATAGATTATTACTCAGTGATATAAAGAAAGAAATTTTGCCATTTGCAACAATGTGAATGGACCTAGAGAAAATTATGCTTAGTGAAATAAATCAGACAGAGAAAGACAAATACTATATATAACCACTTATATGTGGAGTCTAAAATATAAAACAAATTAATATACATAGCAAAATAGAAAAATATTAACAGATACAGAGAATAAACTAGTGGGCAAAATAAGAGTACGGGATTAAGAGATACAAACTACTATGTATTAAATGGATAAGGAACAAGGATATATTGTACACCACAGGGAAATATAGCCATTATTTTGTATTAACTTTAAATGGAGCATAATCTATAAAAATATTGAATCACTATGTTGTACACCTGAAACAATACAATATTAGAAATACCTATACTTCAACACAAAAAATACATTTGATGCATCTGGGCCCCTCATATTATAGGAGTTTTTTCCTCTCCATCGATCCTCACTTCTGAGTAACTACTTCTAAATGTCTAGTTCTGAAGGAGTCATCTCTTATATTGGGATACATTTTCTCACAGTTCTCCTAAATTTCTGCAAGTCTTGTGTGCATGGCTCTAACTTCCCTTTGGACTATATTTTTGTAGATATTTACATTGCAAATAATCTTCAAAAGTATGAGTTGCTCCAGAGCAAAGGGCTTGCAAACTCACTGACCATTCTAAATTTCCAGACCCCTAAACTCAATATCCTTCTCCTCTAAAAAACCCATGGAATGTGCAGTTGTCCCCTGGCCCTCTTATGTCACCCTGTGGAAATTAGAAATTGGGTGAGGAACCACTGGATAAAAAGTCCTGATACTTGGGCTACTGCTTTTGTTGTTAGAAATAAATTGTCCTTAATCTCTAACCCAGGAGTTTTGTATACTGTGTCAGCTAACTTGATATATCCCAAGTAGTAACATCTTATACACTTTGCAGTGTATAGGTAGGTTTCACACTTAGACAGGAACCCTTATGACAGGTAGCCTAACTCAACACATGAAAAGTCTCAGCAGCAATAATGGAACTCAAATTTAACAAAGCAGAATGATTTCTTACTTAAACCTAACTGAATATATTTACATATGTAAAGATAGAAAATATTAATCTTAAGAGGTGGGAAGGGAGAGTTTATCAGAAATAAAGAATAAAAGAAAGCCAGTTTTGGATATAAATGAGCTGCATCCCAAGAGACATGAATGGGAGGTTAGAATCATTAAGACCAGTCTGTATAGGCTATTTTATTTCATGGGCTGGCTGACTCAGTCTACCCAATGGCTATCTAAAGCCCTCACCAGCCATCTTCCCCTTACCTCCTTCTTTTGAAGAGTTTGCATATCTTGCAGCCAGATGTCAACCTGTGATATAATTAGGAACAATGAAATGTACATGGAATTTCCTAGTAAAGGAATCCTTTATTGTAAAAAGACGTACTTCTCATTAAAAACCCTTTTGTTATTAATATTTCTCTGATTTCATGTCTAAAAAAAGAAGAAATTAATCATATTAGAATCATTTGAGGATAAATTTACGTGTTTAGGATGAAAAAAGCAGGAAAATAAAAAAGGCCTACATTGTTATTGCTAGCTTTGAGCATCTGTTACACAAGAAAATAAGATCCAAAGGAAACCTTGATACATAAGAAAAATAAACTAAATAATGAGGAGGTAAAGTTTTCCTATTTTTATTTGCCATTAAAAGTATTTAGGAATTTACCGTAGCCAATTTTCACACACATTCAAACTGAAGTCCACAAAAAACACACATTAAATGAAAAACCCCAAAAATATTAAGATGACCGTGCAGTTATTTGAGTACATTCAGTAAGAAAATCTGTTCTAAGAGCTTTAATATTTTCATTTTTTCAGAGATTATTACTGGTTTGTCTTACTAGACCTGGATTTGTGAGTCCTAATCTGGGCTCTCCTGGTGTGACAATCTTAATTATTTAATTATATAACTAGGAATCTGTTTTCCACTTATTGCCCTTCTGCCTTTGCAAGTTTCTTTTGTGGAGACAAGTTCTGGCCAGATGATACAGTATCTGGTCCATTTCATATTTAAATATCTTATTATGTAATAATTAATGCATGTATTAGTTTGCTAGTGTTGCCATAACAAAGTACTATAGACTGGGTGGCTTAAACAACAGAAACTTATTTTCTCATTATCCAAAGGCTAGAAGCTCAAGATGTCAGCTGGTTTGATTTCTTCTGAGGTCTTTCTTCTTGGTTTGCAGATGGCCACTTTCTCACTGTGTCCTTACATGAACTTGCTCTGTGCACAAGCTCCCTGAAGTCTTTTCTTCTTATAAGAAAACCAGTGCTATTAGATTAGGGCCCCATTCTAATGGCCTCACTCTAACTTTATCACCTCGTTAAAGACTATCTGCAAATACAGTCATATTCTGAGGTATTGGGAGTTAGGGTTTCAGCATACGAACTTGAGGGGGTACAAAACAGCCTATAACAATATGTTTTTTCTTTTCCCCAACTCAAATTCTTATAGACATAACTATTCTTTCATTTTCCTTAGGTCTTATCAACTCTTGAATTAGTGAAAAGATGACATAGTGCCTGAAAAGTTGAAGTCCAAACCACAAAGTATGATGAATTCATCAAGATGATATCCATATTGTGAGTCCTTGGTGTTTAATCAGCAAGCCAGAATGTCCTTAAAAGCACTCATATCACTCTACTCCTTCTATTAAAACTCCAGTGTACAGATTTTTAAAAAGGATATAAAAGTTCCAAGCTATGGTGTGCCTTTGAGCAAGAAGTCCTATTCCAATCACCCTACACAAACAAAGCAATTAACTCTCTACAATTTTGTTTCTCCTAGTTTCAAATTAGGTTCATTTACATTTTGTGTTCCACTAATGTGCATTTATTTCAGTCCTTTGCATAGTTCAGCAGCAATGGATAGAAGCAGTACAGTAATATATAAACTAGCTTATACAATCATTTTTATTTTTGTAGGACATGGCGTGACCACTAAATGAGACATAGTTGGTAGTTAGACTTCATCAGGCATATTTATTTCTTTTGTCTGCTTGAATGCTCCCTTTTATCTGACATAAATAAGCATTCTATACATAAAATCCCTTTCTATGACAATTCAATAGGTCGCATGAAACTTGAAGAGAAAGAAAAATAAACATTCAATAAAAATATGCTGTAAAGGTAGCTCAGTCCCATAGGTGCTTAAATTAAAAACAAACAAGCAAACAAAAAATACCTGAATTTACAACTATAGTTAGTTTAAAATATATGTTTTTGTTGCAGCAAACATCATAGAAGAAGATTGCTTCTCTTAATTTATTAATACCAGGCAAAGGAATTTTAGATGAAAAAATGTAGAGATATGGATTGAACTTTTGAAGCAGTCTCTTAGTAGTTAGTCAAGAAATCAAAAATGATTTATGAACTTATGACTTTATATGTGCCTTCAATTTTTTTATTTCTAAGATTTAGGTATAAATCCAGCAACCTTGAGAATGTGTTGACCCATTTGCACAGAACTAAAAAAAGCAGACACATGGCCTCCTAGATACCTTCCTCCACAAGAGGGCAGACAGCAGTATCAAGCAGTATCAGCAGTATTTCGTCTTGTGGAACTGAAAATCACAGCCGCAGAATGATAAAGAAAATGAAAAAGCAGAGGACTTTGTACCAGATGAAGGGACAGGATAAAACACCAGAAAAACAACTAAGTGAGGAGGAGATAGGCACCCTTACAGAAAAAGAATTCAGAATAATGATGGTGAAGATGTCCAGGACTTTGAAAAAAGACTGGATGCAAAGATTGAAAAGTTTACCAAAGACCTAGAAGAATGAAAGAACAAACAAACAGAGATATGCAACACAATAACTGAAATGAAAAATACACTAGAAGGAACCAATAGCAGATTAACTGAGGCAGAAGGGCGAATAAGTGACCTAGAAGACAGAATGGTGATAATCACTGATGCAGAAAAGAATAAAGAAAAAAGAATGAAAAGAACTGAAGACAGCCTAATAGACCTCTGGGACAACGTTAAGCACACCAACATTCGTGTTATAGGGGTCCCAGAAGGAGACGAGAGAGAGAAAGGACCTGAGAAAATATTGGAAGAGATTATAGTTGAAAACTTCCCTAACATGTGAAAGGAAACAGCTGCCCAAGTCCAGGAAGTGCACAGAGTCCCAGGCAGGCTAAACCCAAGGAGAAACATGTCAAGACATATAGTAGTCAAATGGACAAAAATTAAAGACAGAGAAAAGTTATTAAAAGCAACAAGGGAAAAACGACAGAACATACAAGGGAACTCCCATAATGGTAACAGCTGATTTCTCAGCAGAAACTCTGCAAGCCAGAAGGGAGTAGCATGATATATTTCAAGTGATGAAAGGGAAGAACCTACACCCAAGAATACTCTACCCAGAGAGGATCTCATTCAGATTCGACAGAGAAATCAAAAGCTTTACAAACAAGCAACAGCTAAGAGAATTCAGCACCACCAAACCAGCCCTACAGCAAATGCTAAAGGAATTTCTCTAAGCTGGAAGCATAAGAGAAGAAAAGGACCTACAAAAACAAAAACAAAACAATTAAGAAAATGGTACTAGGAACATACATATCAATAATTACCTTGAATGTAAATGGACTAAATGCACCAATCAAAAGACACAGACTGGCTGAATGCATACAAAAACAAGACCCATATGTATGCTGTCTCCAAGAGACCCACTTCAGACCTCAGGACACATACAGACGGAAAGTGAGGGGATGGATAAAGATATTCCATGCAAATGGAAATCAAAAGAAAGCTGGAGTAGCAATAGTCACATCAGATAAAATAGACTTTAAAATAAAAAATGTTACAAGAGACAAGAAAGGACATTACATAAAGATCAAGGGATCCATCCAAGAATAGGGGATAACAATTATAAATATATGTGCACCCAATATAGGAGCACCTCAATACATAAGGCAAATGCTAACAACTATGAAAGAGGAAATGCAAGGCAGGAATAGAGACACAGATGTAGAGAACAAACACATGGACACCAAGTGGGGAAAGTGGGGAGGGTTGGGGGGAGATGAATTGGGAGATTGGGATACCAAATTGTACACTCTAAATATATGCTGTTTATTGTCTGTTAACTGTATCTCAATAAAAGTTCTTCATAAAAAAAAAAAAGCACACACACAAATACTGTGAAAATGTTGAGTGTAAATCTACTATTTAAAAAGGGCCCCAAATAAATGGAATTAACCCTGCACTCCTTTTTATTACCAATTTATTTATTACTTGGCATGAATATTGTATTACTCTACAGCTGTAACTAATGTAATATATCTCTGTTCTTTGATGATTGAGCAGGGGATCCTTAAACACAAACACATTACACACACACCTTTAACTAAGAAGCAAAAGACATTAGTTTTAGTCCTATTTCTGTCATTTACCTAGTCTGAGACCTTTGTCAAATGAAAAATCAACAAAAACAACAACAAAAAAAACTAAGAAACAAATGAAAAAATCTGGCTCTTAATTGTCACATTCATATAGAGTTATGAGGTCAACTTAATAGCCCACTAAGATCTTTTTTCAAAAATTCCTTTCTGATTCAAAATCTGCAATCATAATGGAGATATAATAAATATTTGCTTAATATATTCCATGGTCAATTATTATAATCCCCTCTTTGAATAAACCTTAAAGAACTTTAGTTTGTCATACTCATATGAAGCACTTGTGTGCTAACAGAAACAGACTCCCACTCATATGGTTCAAGATTTTCCATGGAGGGGATATTTACGGAGGTGTCAGCAGTACTAATGGGACCAGCTGTGGATGGTGATGTGGCAGGAGATAGATGGGCTCTAGGTTAGACATTTACAACTAGCCTCTTATTTACATTTCATGGGGCAGGAAAAAGGTGGGCTTCAGGTCGGACACTTGCAACTAGCCTCCTGTTTGCATTGCCTGAGACAGGAGATAGGTGGGCTCCAAGTTAGGCATTTACAGTCAGTCTCCTGTTTGCTCTCTATAATGGAAGTAACAACAGAAACAGGGTAAATAGCCAGGTTTGTCTCCTGTGGACCCTTAAGATAACAGTCATGGCAGGAACAAAGAGGGGCTAAACCCTGTTTGAGTAATGGATCAAGAGATCACATATTTCCTCTCCTTGGGGCAAAGGAGACACTACACATGCACAGAAAGTCTCTTCGAGGCTCAAAATGCAGGGGGACTCTAGGCCATAATGTCTTGCTTCTTTCCACCCAGACACCTTTGTGTTGAAATCCATCTTGGCTAAGGGGTGCTTGCACACCTAAGGAAGGGTCCTGAGATAAATTAGCCAGGCTGGCAAAATAAAACAATTGGCCAAAAACAAAGATGCAGAAAATTGCCCCTTTATAAGAGATTAAAACTTCCCAAAGGCACAACTCTCAAGACTCTCTTGCAGAGTTCACCTGTGCATCTTCCCACACATACTCTGCTTTTCCAGTAAGCATTTTACTTTTCTCTTTACCTTCGCCTCCTCATCAGAATTTTCTTGTCAAGGTAGGCAAGGACTGGGGATTTAGGTCCTAGTTTCTGGCCTCTGTGGTCTAGCCGTTAGGACTCCTGATCAGGGAACTAAGGTCTCGCTTCTGGTTACTGCTCACTGCTGCTGCATACTGCAGGCTACTGCTCGGTGCTACATGCATGTGAAATCAGTGAGGCACCTGGGGCCTGCCAATTGTGGAAAGGCATTGGCAGTCTTGAGACCGAAGCAAGATGTAGAGAATGGACTTGAGGACATGGGGTAGGGGGCGAAGGGGAAGCTGGGACAAAGTGAGAGAGTAGCATTGACATATATACACTACCAAGTGTAAAATAGATATCTAGTGGGAAGCTGCTGCACAACACAGGGAGATCAACTCCATGATGGGTGATGACTTAGAGGGCTGGGATAGGGAGGGTGAGAAGGAGGATGTGGGGATATATGTATAAATATAGCTGATTCACTTTGTTGTACAGCAAAAACTGGCACAACAGTGGAAAGCAATTATATTCCAATAAAGAGCTTAAAAAAAAGAAGATCAAATAGCCTGGCTGTTCCACTGAGAACTAAAGGCCTCCAGAGGGAAGAGGGCATGGGAAGAAATGTCCTGAATTATTTTTTTCTCCTACCCTCCATTCTCCTCTCAGAGTCTTTCATTGGTTGAGCCTCAATTTGAAGTCAGTTGCAAAAGGTGCCCTGGTTGAGGCAGGTCAATAACAGAAACAGGAGAGGACAAGGCAAACATAGGAAAATGCAAGCCCCAGGGAATAAATAACTTATGGCCTCTTTCACAATATCCTGCCATGGGCAGGGCAAACATCTGGGTCAACGAGATAAGGAGAAACTAATGTATGTACTCTGGCTTCTGTACATTGCTTCTGCATAGATAAGCATAGGCTCCCAAAAGTGCGGGGAACTGGTCTATAAAAGGAAAAGCTTTCCTTTGGTTTGGGGCTCAGTCTTTGGATGTGAATCCACTTGGCCTGTACTGGTACAATAAACATTGCTTCTTGCATTATAAGCCTCAGTGTCTTGCCTACCTCTACCAATTCCTCCAACATGGTGATGCCATCTATAGGGCTCAACATCCCTGGATGCGAAGTAAGTGTTTGAAATGTAAATGATTAAACTGTATGGGAGAGAAAGAGTGAGCCAAATGATGAAACACTTGTACATTTGATAAAATCACAGTCCTTGTAAATCCCACTCGTCTATTTCACATCTGCATCATGCATCTCAATTCAGCCGGAGGTAATCCTAAAAACCTCAGTACATAGAAGCATTTTTTAAATGTATGACAACTAACTTCAAGTGAATGCTTGTTGAAGGAACCCATACAACACTTTTTTAATCCATCAGTTCTTCTGTATGTCTAGAAGTCTTTTCCACATGTTCTGCTTTCTATTTAAATGGTCAGTACCTTCTCTCCCATCCTCATTCTTATCGGATAAATTTGCTTCATACTTCAGTGAAAAAGATAACAGTAATCTAAAAAGAATTTCTACATACTTCTACAACATCAACTCATCTTTCCATATTTGCAGTCACCTACCATGTCTTTCACTTTAACTTGAGTAGACCATCATATAGCCAATCTTTCTTCATGGAGGTCAGATCCCATCTAATCTTATATACTCAAAACCTTTGCTCCAGAGATCCTTCCCTGTTCCTTATACATTGTCAACCTTTACTTCCTAAAGGATCATTACATCAACATATAAAATCTTATATTTCTTCAATAATTATGTGAACTTTCAGCAGCATTTGATATAATCACTCAATCCAAGTGTAGAAAAGAATTTGATATTGCCTGAAGTGATGTCTGACCTTTGTCCCTTGCTCCTGGGAAATAGCCTTTAAAGCCTTGGAATTTCCTGACTGATAAGAATGTCTTTGTTATTCTTGATGGGCCTCTGGGACCACACCTGATAATTTATGCTAACAAGGTGATTCATGGTGGGCCCATGATATCAGCTCAATCTCCGGGGAATGGGAGGCTGGAGACTGAGTTTAACCAAGTGGAAAATCAAACAATCAATCATTCCTACTACAATGATTTCCCAATAAAAAGTCTTGGACACTGAAACTTGATAAGCTTCCCCAGTTGGAAATACTCTCTGCAGATTGTCAAACATCAGTGGTAGGAGAGTAATGTATCCTGAGGAAAATGGAAATTTCGTATTTGAAACCCTTCCAGATTCTGCCCATTGCATTTCTTCTCTTGGCTAGTTTTATTGTCTAACTTCCCTGTAATAAGGACATGACTGTGAGTGTAATTCACTGAGTTCTATGAGTCTTTCTAAAGAATTATCACATTTCATGCTAATTTGGGGAAGCCCCTAAACTTAGAATTGGTGTCAGAAGTGAGGATAGTCTTTGGGGACTATTCCTTTAGACCTTGGGTACTCCTTTTTTTTTTTTTTTTTTTTTTCTTTTTTTATAAAGTCTTTTCTGAAGATTTTTATTTTAAAGTTACTTTTTAAAAAAATTTATTTATTTATTTTATTTATTTGTTGGCTGCGTTGGGTCTTTGTTGCTGCACACGGGCTTTCTCTAGCTGCTGTGAGCGGGGGCTACTCTTCATTGTGGTGTGAGGGCTCATTGTAGTGGCTTCCCTTGTTGTGGAGCACAGGCTCTAGGTGTGTGGGCTTCAATAGTTGTGGCTTACGGGCTCTAGGGCACAGGCTCAGTAGTTGTGGCACGTGGGCTTATTTGCTCCATGGCATGTGGAATCTTCCCAGAGCAGGGCTTGAACACGTGTCTCCTGCATTGGCAGGTGGATTCTTAACCACTGTGCCACCTAGGAAGTCCTGGCTACTCCTTTTTTGACAATACTTTCTTCACTTCACATTCAGGACACCATGACTTAATGGTTTTCCTCCTATTTCCATTGTTCCTTTCATCACAGTCTCTTTTCTCGGCTTTTACCTCCTCTTCCTTGATTTTAATGTTACAGGGTTCTAAGACTAATTCTTTTTTCCCCCTTTCCTACTTTTTTATCTATAGTAACTCTTTCCTGCTTTGATCTAGTCTCAAGACCTTTAATATCATCAGTTTGCCAATGTACGAAATACATACCTTTAGTCTGTCCTCTCTTCTCAAACCTAGACTAGTATATCCAATGGCTTAGTTAAAACTTCCACCTAGACATCTAGTAGACTTCTGAACCCTAGCATACCCATGTGAAAGTCAGATTTATTCCTCTCTACATATAATGTAGCCCCCCAAATATTTACCTGTGACCTTCTTCATCTAAGTGAATGCTAAGTCAACCTTTGAGTTACTCCAGCCAAAAATATGGAGTATGGGCTAATACTCAAATCTTCTCATTCTTTCATGTAAAAACAATCAGAGAAGAATTTACCCTCAAAATATATTTAGGATCTGACTTTTTATTCCTACTTTTAATACTACCAATTCATAATTTATTTCCTTGGTTACTGTAAAAGCATTCTATTTCCACTGCTACTTTCCTTACTACATATAGTTTAAACCATGACTGAAGCCAGAGCAATTCTCTTAAAAGACAAATCAGATCACACTCCTCCTTTGCTTAAAACTCCCCAATAGCCTACCATCTCATTGAGGGAAAAATCAGAGTCCTTACAAAGACCAACAAGCTGCTGCATGATATGCCTCAGTGTTTGCTCTCAGATCTCAAGAGCAGCCAACATTTCCAGTAACATTGTCCTCTGTTTTGTGATACTTATTGGACATGATGGGTCTACTTTTACCTTAGCTACTGCACAATGCCAAGGCATCCTTCTCCCAGATGTTTAGAAATTTTATCCATTGTTTACTTTTAGTCTTTTCTCAAATGTCAACTTGTTATAGATGTCTACTCTTTTCAATCCATTTTAAAATTTACCTGTGCCCCAACACTACTAATATCCCTTATCAATGACCACATTCTCTGCTTTTTTCCCAAAGTGCTTATCTTCAAAAATATTATGGAATTTACTTATATTTATAGTTTATTCTGTGTATCTTGCATTAGAATTCCAGCTGAAAGATATCAGGAACCTTGTCTAGTTGGCTTTTGATTAATTCCATGTATAAATATAACTAAAATCAATGTTCTTCTTTTGTCATGGTCACAAGCATGGAAATTCAAGTCCATTACTCACAGGCTTTGAAACAGAGTTGGGCCCTGTGGGGCTCCCAGGCCCTGAAACCAAGTGGGGCCTGGGCATGGAGGCCTCCTTTTGTCCACCATTTCTATAGGCAAGACTCCAGCCTCCATGACCTTCCCTGAGTTCCAAAGGGCAGATCTGAACAGTTGCTAATCAAGGGAGGAGTAGCCAAAAAACCACCTGAAGCAAGATTAAAGAGACCAGAGGAGCTCATGAAGGTTAGGAGACTAGGAGACCACCTGAGAAGAGATGACCACTGGGATTAAGGGAGTGCAAGTCCTGCTCACACTCTAATCTTGTCAGACCCCACCTTTGAACCACTGTTATAAAACCCTTCACCAAATCCTCTGGGGTGGGGACACATAGTCTTTCAAGGCAGAAGCCCAGTGTGTCTCCCTTTGCCTGGCAAAGCAATAAAGCTATCCTTTTCTACTTCACCCAAAACTGTCTCTGGGATTTGATTCAGCATGGGTGTACAGAGAGGCCGAGTTTCAGGTAACAGCCTCTATCTTAGAATAACTGCTTCCCCCAACTCAATGCAGGTTTGACTGTGAAGGTTTATGTCTCTTAATCATCCAATTTCTGGCCTTAGGTTTTTGGCTTTTTTCTTTCTTCTTTCTTCCTTCTTTCTTTTCTTTTCTTCTCTTTTCCACATCCCTTTAAGGCTCCAAATTATGGGAATAAATCTGTACTATAAAATGCAATACCTTCTTTAGAAAATCTAAATTTGTTTCCATTTCTTTCTGCTCACTGATACATCTTAGCCTAATTTTATCTCTTTCCCTTATGAGAATTTACTTTTAAAAACCAAGAAGAAAATAGCAAATTCCAGCATTCTGAATATTTCCTAACATTTGCCTCAGTGTTCTAGGTTTGTTTGCTAGCAGATATGGCAGAATTTGTTAGTGTTTACTGATATTTGTGATATCTTTCCTTTCCAGCTTACACAGAATGATTGTATAACCCACTCCCAGAAGTTAGACATAGTCATGTGATTTTCCATCTTCACTGAAAATTAAGTAGGCTTGCTTTAAGTCACCTACAGGTAGAAAAGCCATTGAAAAAATTCACATCTCCTTTCCTACATGAATTAGATGAAATTACTCCCAAATTTATGTAGTGTGAAATGTGGATAACAGCTGCTTAGAACCATATGTGAACTTTGCTACACTGATAAATATTTATTATGTTGAGCCCTTCAGATTTTGGTGTTTTTGTTTTTGTAGCATAATTTAGCTTGATCTTATTGAAACAGTTGAGAACAGTTAAACCAAATATTTTGCCAGCACTTAAAAAAGTTTCCCAGCTCTCCAAACTACAGTAATTATATCTTCACTGACCCTCTTCTAGACCAAAGACAATAAAACCTTTTTAGATTCTGTCTTAAGTAGCACAAAGTATGTATTTCAAATGCTGTCCTAGTTAAGATTACAGTCTGCCACATGTGACAGAAACTGTCAAATAAGAGTTCTAAAAAGACTGAAATGTACTGTGCTTTGACAGAAGAGATGCCTACTAGATAATTGAAATCTCGTATTGAGGCTTCACGGCATCAGGTATCTAAGCTTTTACAATACTGTGTGCCTCCACAATCCTCATTACCAGGATTCTTCTTACAAGCCTAAGTTTAGCATGACAATGTATGCTGGCTTTTCCAGTTTATTTATACTTTTTACCTATTGTTTTGTATTAATTATTAGAAATACCTCCTTTCACGCTGTAATATTCCAGATTGAACAATAAATAATATGCTCACTCTACCCATAAAAGCAAATAAAACTCCTGTTGTCACTTCTGAATTCTATCAGAAGGAGAAAAACCAAAAAAAAAAAAAAAAAAAAAAGACACGTCCTTACTCCCTTAAAGGTATTTCCTGCAGAAGACCTTGGATAGTATCCTGTTAGCAAAATCTTAGTCACACTACACCACCAAGATGCAAAGTGAGGTAGGAAACATACTTTTTTATTCCTATTGGACATGTGTTCATCTAAATAGTTAGGGTTCAATTGATAGATAAGAAGAGAGAGGAGAGGGAACTTCCTGGTGGTCCAGTGGTTAGGAGTCAGTGTTGCAGTGGCCTGGGTTCAATCCTGGTTGGGGAATTAAGATCCTTAAAGCCACATTACATGGCTATAAGTAAATAAATAAGTAAGAATGGGAGAAGAGATATTGTCAGTTACTGATAATTCTCAAATTCAAAAATTAATAAACCAAATTTGCTGACAATTTTTAAAATCTGATTTATATAGATATATTATTTATGTCTCAAACTCACTGGAATATGGGTATTGTCTTTCAGCACATAAGAAGAAGATGTCTTTGGTTAGACTAAGTGTTTCTTGAGGGCAGGGAACATATTCTTTACCCCTGCGTGTTTATACATGTCCTAGAACATGTTCTTATAGATTTGTTGGTTAAGATAAAAATAGGCATGAAGGTATTTTTCCAAGACATTAACTGTAAAATTTAAATTCAGTGCAATAAATATTTTTGACAGTCTAATCAAAGTGGAAAATATCTTCATAGAAACTGTGAGAAATATAACAGAAAAAGTGTGTGCCTTGTTTATACTTTCTACTTTCTTTTTAGAGAAGCCTTTAAATATGTGGAAATGTAAATGTCTGGGAAAGGCCAAACTCTGTACAGTGTTAAAATGCTATTAGAATGAGTTAAAGTCAACATTTCCCCCCTAGTATGTACATTATATTTTACAGTTTAATTTAAGATTTTAATGAGAAATGCACAATAAGTGCTTACCTCTCAATAAATGTGTATGATTATTTGTATTTCTAGGATGGTCTTTATTGTTTGACCTAAATTCAGTCATTTGTATTAGCAAAAGAGATATCTTTTATTATATTGTAATAGACCTCTCTAATTCAATAATCTTCCAGATCCATTCTTTATTTGCAATCAATCCACTAAAATTACTATAATTTGTAAAAGCAAGAGAGAAATAAGTTGTTGTAAATTCTTGCCTCAAAATGTGTTTAAAAAAAAAAAGCCTTATGATGCATATTTTCAAATCTTTGAACTAAGGAATTAACAGATACTGTAGTTCTAGAGTAGGAGGCAAATATTATGATAAATAATTTGAAGTGCTCAAGGACACCAGTTTTGGATTCACATAGACTGCTTGTTGCCATTTCTAAATCTGTTCTGTGTGACCTTGTCCACAGTGTGACTTTATCCTGTGTCATCTCTCTAAAACTTAGCTTTCCTTCTTGATTGAGAAAGGATCATTGATTAGATAATGAGAGGATAAAAGGGTTAATGTCCATAAGAATTCAGCATAAAATCTTTGATAAATCCTTGCTATCATTATTATTATTATTATTATATCAATAACCTAGACAATGATCATTATAATTAATGCAAATTGTATTAGGAAGCATGCATAAGCTCTTGAACATTTATATGCAAACTCACTGAAATAGCTTTGTCCTACTAGGCAGACGCATGAGGGCACTCACTTATGCAAGTAATGGCAATTAACTAAGCATTCCAATTCTATTACAGAGTCTTACATCCTTCATCAGAAATACTGGAGGAGGATATGCTCTCTTGATTTCTGAAAAAAGGCATTCATCCCATGCTTACTTCAGTAGATTGATTGGGTGTGGATGCTTCATTTCCTTTAGAAGAGATCAAATTAGCAATTAAATAATTCACAGGTAGAAACATCCTGAGCTTAGCGAAAGCTTTATAAGGTCTTACCTGGTGAAACATTAGTAATTGCCAAAAAAACAGATGAGGTTAAATAAAGAGATTGCCCTGGATCAGGAAAAACATGGTTATAAATATATATTTTTAATAGGAATTAGGATGGGCTTGCTGTTTTGTAGGTTTTAAGATTCTGTTTGAAAGTACATGGACTTCTAATTGTAACATATAATTACACAGATATAGAAAGGAAATTGTCATTGCAGCTTATTAGTGCTGAAAGAAATAGTAGCTTTTATTGTCATGTGATAAGAAAAGTATATTGTAAGTTTCATTATTAGTCAAAACAACTCTCATATTAAAAAAAAATAGAGAGAGAGGAATAAAAGAAGAAAATAGAAAAAGAAAGCTTCTAAAGTTGACAAGAACTAAAAATGAGCAAATTGCTCTTTGACGAAAATTGAAGACAAAAATGTCCACAGCTGATTGTTGATACTGAAATTATAACATGGATAAAATGTAATTTTGGTTATGAAGTTGAGTCTGGCCTCTGAACCCCAACACTGAATTAATTTTCAGAGACAGTGTTTTGGGTGAAGTACAAAAGCATAGCTTTATTGCTTTGCCAGAGAAAGGAGGCCACAGTGGGTTAGTGCCCTCAAAACTGAGTATCCCAACTTGGAGGGAGTAGTGAGAAGTTTTATAGTAATCTTTCAAAGAGGGCATGATCGTGGACATTCTTCTGATTGATTGGTGGTTAGGTAAGTGGATGTCAGCATCATCAACCTTCTGGTTCCAACCGGTCTGGGGTCTATGTACATACTCCTCCCCTCCCCCCCACCTCCCCTGTGGGCATTTCAGTATCTACAAAAGATATTCCCTTGAGGGGGAACCAGGACCTTGCCCCAAGTCTTCACTATTGTTTCTCTTAACTTTTCCTCCCTTATCTCTACATCCTCTCCCTTCACTAACTAGCAACTGTTTAAACTTGCTCCTTGGAACTCAAGGAAAGTCATGGAAGCTGAATGAAGCCTACTGCAATCAAGAAACAGGGCACACAGAAAAGCTTTTGTGCCCAACCCCACAGGGTTCTGCTCGGTATCAGTTAAATTCAGAAGACATTGTTTGGTATGTATTTATAAAAATTTAAAATATTCAAGTTGTCTTTTGTGATAATTTATTTAACTTTTATTTCTCATCAGCATCCCATATTCATTGTCCCCTGTTGTGGACTGAATATTTGTGTTATTCCAAAATTCGTATGTTGAAACCCTCCCTTCAAAGTGATGGTATTTAGGATCAGATGAGGTCATGAGGGTGAAGCCTTCATGAAGGGAATTAGTGCCCTTATAAGAGTCACAAGAGAGCTTGCTTCTTGTCTCTGTTCTCCATGAGAGGATACAAGATGTTGTCAGTTGGTAACCAGGAAGTTACCAACTGGTAACTCTTCCAGAACTTGACCATGCTGGCATCCTGATCACAGAATCCAGCCTCCAGAACTATGAGAAATAAATTTCTGTTGTTTATAAGCCATCTGAGCTTTACTAGTTTGTTATAGCAGCCTAAACTAAGAAGATATCCTTTTAATATGTTTAGCTTCTTTTGTCCTAATCCCCACTGAGTGCAGTCAGTCCAGGCAATTAATTTCCTAACCTCATTTCTTAGCCAAAAGAGATACCCTCATTCTCCCACATACTTGGCATACTATTTACTTCTGTGTAGTAAATCCTCCAATTTCCTTTCTTCTTAGTGTTTTTATTGTGGGATTAATTATAATATTCTAATGAAACTTCCCTGTTTTTTTTAAGCCTTCAAAGTCTGTTATGTGACATAAAGCTATGAAATCAAATAACTTCCTGCTGGCCTCTGGGTATCCATTTCTGTAGGCTGAATAATGCTCTCAGTGGGATAAAGAAGGTAAGCATTCAAGTAGGTCAGGGATTTCCTTACAAATAGTATTGCCACTCTATCACTCCATTATAGAACATAACAAGAGCATGTTTTTATCTGATTGTGAAGCCTTTGGCATCTTCTGTACACTTGCAAGGCTGTAGGCCACAGTGAAATAAGTTGAATTAATCTCTTTAGGTTTAAGCTTATTTATCAAAAAGGAAGAAGGCTGTATGCTAAAGTCTTAGGTCAAGCCCTCTGCTTTCACGACTCCCTTCCACCTTCATACAACTGAGATGTGTCATAATAATGTCTTTACACATTGAATAATGCTTTGCAGCTGCCCTATGATGACAGAACACAGTAAGACATTTTGTAAATGTTGAGAGAGATAATATCATTATTCCAGGTATGAACCCAGGAGTAAGAGTATAGAAAGATTTAACCATCTTTTGGGAATTCAGTGGAAAATGAGGTGTAAATTTTGTTCATGTTTAAAAATATATGCACATATATTTTGTACATATGTGTGTGTGTGTGTATATATTATATATATATGTGCATGAATATGTATGTATATATTCCATACATATATATGGAGAGGGAGAGAGAGAATTCAGAATTCTCCTAGTAGACATGAGACACAGTGTGATCAAAATATTTCTCAAAAAAATACTAAATGTTAAATTAAATTAAATTATATGTTATCTCTGAGGGCCTTTACTGAATTCTCATCTATTCCCTTAGGTAGTTCAATTCAGATTCTCCAAGTGTAGTCAGTGGAAACTAATGGCATGCTTGTCAAGAATCCTGGCTGTCAATGCTAATCAGATGATGTGGTCTTAGACAAATTCACCAAGTTTTATTCTTGTCAAACTGCTACCTTTTAATACTCTCTCAGTCAGGGGATCCCTCTCCCTTGTCTCCAAGGCCAGCTCCAAATTATCTATCTCCCTATTCCTTTCATTTACTTTCTTTTCCCTATGTGTGTCATTCTGCAAACATTTACTAAACCTGCTGGGGGTAGTTTCTACATATAAAAATTATGAATAAAACAAAACTCCTACTTAGAAAAACTATGGCTAATAAGGTACATGTTCAACATAAACAATGGCTTATTGATATTTAAGTACTGAGTGCTTTTGGACACTAGAAAAGTGAATGACCAAATCTACTAAAATGGTATGTGAGCATAAGAAATTATTTGCAGAAAGAGGATCAGTTATAGAAACCATTTGGATTAACTATGAACCTTCTTAAAATGCAAACTTCTGGGCCCAACATCAGAGATTTTGAAAGCATAAATGGGACTCAGAAATCTGCATATTTAACAGATAATCTAAGTCTGAATAGAGAACTATAATAATAATAGCTAACTTATGATTGAATGCTTAGTAATAATACATGGAACTCTGAATAATCTACTGACCACAAGTTGAGAGACACTGATTTAAGCTCTGTCATATTTTGTTGTGATTATGCTACCTATTGAAGTGAAGAACTACCCTGTAGAAATACAGGGAAGAATCCATAGAAAAGTATCTTATCAGTGGAGTATTGCCACAGTGATGTTAGGTAAACACCACCCCTAATCTCAGTAATTTATTATAGCAGCGATTCATTCTCCTAGATCTGTTTTGGTCTCATCTGGTCAGCTCTGCTTTGGGCTACAATGGCTGGGGCTCTACAAGTCTTTATTTTAGGGGTTAGACTTAAGAGCCACCAGCTACCTAATGAAAGCTCTAAGTTCTTATAGTAATTGTCTGAGGCTTAAAGAGCCACCATCACCTTGGCCAAGGCAAGTCAAATGGCCAAGGTCAACATTAATAGGGTGATGTATGTCTCATGTTCAGTCAGGAGCCAGAATCCACATTGGCTATTCAAAGATAATTTAATAAAGACTTGTGGATGATTTACAAAGATATTAAGTAGATAACAGAAAGCTATCACACCTCTGCCTAAGAGAACAAAGAGAGGAGTTTCAAATAATTAAAATCGATAAACATAGATGAGGAGCCCTGTCACGCACACAACTGTGTTCTCCTCAAATTCACTGGTTGAAGCCTGACCCGCAATGTAACTATATTTGGAGATAGGGCCTTCAAGGAGGAAAGTATGGTTAGATGAGTTTGTAAGGGTGGAGTCCCAATGCAGTAAGTCTGGTGTCCTTATAAGAAGAGAAGGAGACATCAGGAATGTGTGAGCACAGAGGAAAGATCCAATGAGGACATATCTAGAAAGTCTGTGAGCCAAGGAGAGAAGTCTGAAGAGAAACCCAGCCTTTCAGCATCTTGATATTGGACTTCTAGTTTCCAGAACTGTGAGCAAATATACAACTGTGTTTAAACCACCCAGTTTATAATACGTTGTTATGGCAGCATGAGCAGACTAATAGACTCCCTATGGAGCTGGAATTTAGACTTATGAAGAGGAGGTCTTGCCAATCTGAATTTTGAGGAGGCATTCCTTGGGCATGTGACACACTATTTCTGAGGATGGGTAAAATCTTTTTTTTGGAGGGGGGTAAAATCTTAATGAAAAAAAATTATATTCTGTAGAGTCAGGTAGCATCAAATTATTCTGAAGTATTGATTTTTTCACGTTGTACTAGCAATATCCTTGAATGTATGAATTTATTTGAAAATTATATTCAATAATTATTTACTACAGTAAATGGATATTGAATTTTTTGATTTGCTCAAAGAAACTAGATTGATTGACATCAAAAAAAACAATAAATAAAAGAATATAGGATGAAGGAAAAATAGGAATACTAACGTCTTTTTATGTAGAAATATCTAATACTTCAAATATTAATACTACAAAAATAATTGGATATATCCTCCTTCTTAATGAGACAAATTGCAATAAAACAGGGATGCAAATTAAGTGAAATGGGATCCTAAATGTTTTAAAATTACAGGCAACAAAATTTACTGATGATAAATACACTCAAGCTAAAGTAATAATAGGATCCAGTGGGATGATTTAAAGAAAGCCACTAGAATTCTCACTGTTCTCTGGTGGTGGAATCTTGTCAAAAATTTGATAAGCCACCAAAATAGCAATAGTTTACATCTGGGAAGTCTGCAAAAGAAGTCCAATTACAGTGTTCAAATATAATGTAAACAATTGTCAATTTTTGAACAGTCATAAAACATGGTTTTAAAAATTTTATCACTTTAAAAATTTTATACTCACCATTAACCACAGCACATTTTTAGGAGTTTCAGGAAAACTTTATCCCTGGGTAAATAGCAAATGATTCCAAGAGTTGTGAATAGTCAGGGTTAACTGGAGTGAATTATAGAGTTTAAATATTTTACCAAAAATCATTTACAAAAGAAAAATCAGACAATCTTGTTTATACAAGTCCTTTGCCAACAACATTTACTGTGAAGTTAATTTTTTGTCTCCCAGCCACTGACACTTCCCTGCCTTCCCTCCTGATTCTCCCAACCCCCCTTTTCTGTTATTTTCTTTTACCTCATTTTCCCATGGAGAAACACAGACAAATTTGCCTGTTTTTTTGTTTTTGTTTTCTCCTACAAAGACTTTGCATGCTTTCTTTTGTTGTTTTGGTTCCTGCCCACATCCAAATCTCATACAAAGTAAGTTGTCACAATGCATTTTACAACAAACACGATTTCCTTGCTTGAAAGAGATGGTGATTCTAGACAGTGGTATGCTGGAACCAGATCACACAAATTTCATGGAGGTTTTCCCAACAACATTCAGTGAAGTCACTTTGGGGGCTTTAAATCAGTGTCTGTGTAAATGGACGTGGAGGGGAGGGGAAAAGAGGAGCATTTAGATAACGGAAATGAGCAAATCCAGGCTTTTTATTTCCCCTGAAGCATCAGTTGTTCAACCTATACCATCATTGCACTGGAGTTATTTGTTGTTATTAAATGATATTAATGATGATAGTATTACTTAACATTTAAAGGTTTATTATGGACTGATAGTCTAATCATTTTACCAATTGTATCTTAAATCAATTAGTACCCAGAATAATCATCTGAATTAGTAGCAGAATTACCCTTATTATGAGATGATGATCCTGAGGTCAGAGATGTTGGATCTCATTCAAGATAATCCTTCTACAGATTATTGAGCAGAGTTAAAAGAAATTGAAAAAGAATAGATACATGTATGTGTGTAACTGAATCACTTTGCTGTACACATGAAACTAACACAACATCGCAAATCAATTATAGTCCAATATAAAATAAAAGTTTAAAACTATATATAATCCTTCTAGTAAGTGCTGGGGGAGCAATATGAAACTTTGCCTCACCCAAAGTATGAACATGAGCTTAGGATACTGGAACAGACATGTCTGGGAGTTGTTAAGACCTAGTATAAGTCCCTATATTCCACCATAGCTCTTTGACCTTGGGCATTTTGTGTTCTCCAATCTGAGACTAAGTTTCCCCAAATAAAATAAAACTACAGAGAAAAAGTCCTATCTTTCAGGATTGTTTTGGAAAATGTTTTTGTTATGTTATAAAGTGTTTCATTAATCTAAAATATATAATAATTATAAAATTTTAGCTTAAATTTAGGCAAACTTCTTCCATTTGTGTAGAAAACACATACACACACACCATACACACATGCACATACACACACACACACATACATATACCAATTTTACATATATATACACATATATATCCTAATGGAGAGCCCTAATAGATTCCTTAAATAATCTCCTCCGGATAAATAGCGTAAAATTTTTATTACAATATTCTGATGATTTTTACATTCTTCCTAACCTGTGTGCTAACTCTGGACACACTCCAAACTGTGTGCTTTTCCTAAAATAATAAAATGTTTAAAGTTTCACTTTTTCTCTTTCTTTATTTTAAGAAATCTTAAAATGTCTCTGGCCCAGCAGCTACTTGGGGACAACATTGCTATCATACTGTTATGTGCACAAAGTATTTTGGTTCAAGAATCTGCTTAGCAATCCACTGCTGCAGGAGTCCTTCAGATGTGTTTTGTCACCGTAAGAATACACTTAGAGTTGATTCCCAAGCTATGTGTAGCTACCATTTCCATGAATTAGTGTTCTATGCACAAAGTATTAATCAATAGATACTTCTTCATACTTAGAACCTTATGTCTCAATAGACCTACTAAGTGTTTCAATATTTCCATATGTCTTCAGTGTGCCAGATATTCAAGAACACAAGGATTCAGGATATACTTTTAAGCTGCCTTTAAAAAGGGTTATGAAATTCATCTATTCAACTCTCTCTGTATACTATATTTTCAGGTTTATAATTTTTGTATTATCAAGTAACTTTTATCAATTTGACAGAGTAAAATAACTTAAATAACCCATGGCCCAAACTTTTAAAAGGAAGTCTCTAATTTGGGAGAACTACATACAGTCTGTTTTAGTCCATTTGGGCTGCTATAACAAAATAACATAGACAGGGTGGCTTAAACAATAGAAATTTATTTCTTACAATTCTGGAAACTGGGAAGTCCAAGATCAAGATGCCAGCTGATTTGATTCCTGGAGGGAACTCTCTTCCTGGTTAGGTCCTCACATGTGACACAGAAAGCAAGCTCTCTCATGTTTCTTCTTAAAAGGGCACTATTCTCATCACAAATGCTCCACCTTCATGACCTAATTACCTCCCAAAGACCTCATCTCCAAATACCAAAAGACTGGAGTTTTTATCACGTGATTATTGGTGGGACACAAACTTTCAGTTTATAACATTGTCTTTTTTCCAAAATTGCCTTTTTGATCAGTAGGGGTTTTTGAGTAACTGGTTCTAACTTTGCCATGTGATATTTAGAAGATATTTCAAATCAATCCTCAAACATTGTATTAACATGAATGCTACCATTAGTGCAGTTGTAAGATTCCTAAAATTTCTGATGAATTCAGTTATTTCATTTTGCTTAGTATTTTCTCAAACCTTCACGCTTTTTTATTTTCTTTATACATAGAGTATAAAATGATGAATATAGACCTTGACTATAACTGTCATTTCATTCATCATTTTCAATTATTTTATTTCAGTTGGTGAAAGAAAAAAAGTCTATTGGAGAATTAGGGATGGACTTCACATAGAATCCAAAACAGTCAAAAACCTGTGAAGCACAGGTTAAGTGATTTGTCCAAAGTCACAAATTACTGGGCAGTATCAAGAGTAGAATTCAGGTTTTTTGATTGCAAGTTCCTTATCTTTCAGTGGTCGTAGTGTAACTAAATAAATCATGTGAACCAATATTAACTAGTTGGTAATATACTCAATAGTTCACCTCCACTTTTGGTGTGACCTTGTCTGAGACTCTATAAATATAGCCACAGAGACACTGAAAGGTACTATTAATTCCCTTGAAAAGAGCCATGAATTTTTTCTTCTGTTTTTTTTTTTCTCTTCTGTCACCAAGTAGGTGACTCAAACTTCAGTATAAAATAGTAAATATATATAATGTTGTTTTAATGTACTTATTAAAACAACTACATTAAGTAAAAGAAATCCATTGGAAGGAAGAAGATGCAATAAACTCTGGAGCTAATTAGAGAAAATGTTTTTAAAAAGACCTAGTTGTAACATGGTCTAAAAAAAGTGAAATATTTTGATTTGATTACATAACTAAGGATTTAATGCATTTTTTCTGGTGATAGAGTGAAGTTTAAAAATTAAAAATTTACATAAAAAGTGAAATAGTAAAGAGATTTTTATTACATTTCCTAAAACCCAAGAAAAAAGATCAAAAAAAACACTGATTAATAGGAAAAAATATTCTCATAAAACTAGGTTTGGAATAAATGATTGTGACCTGTATATTGCAATATACAGATTGTATAATGAAGGATACTGAGATCTTATCCTTAGTCCTTCAGCTTTTATACAATACACACATATTTCTGTAAAAGCAAATTATATAGTCTTGAAAAACTCATAAAGAAAACTATTAATGGAGGAAAATGAGTTTAATGGTATGGATGGATGAATGCCTTAGTATTCCAGTTTCTTCAGTTTGAATATGCAATAGAATTTTTATATATATATATACGTATATATGTATACTCTTTTTAAATTGTATTTATTTATTTATTTATTTAGTTAGTTAGTTAGTTAGTTAGTTAGGGGCTGTGTTGGGTCTTCCTTGCTGTGTGTGTGCTTTCTCTAGTTGTGGGGAGTGGGGGCTACTCTTCCTTGTGGTGCACAGGCTTCTCACTGTTGTGGCTTCTCTTCTTGCAGAGCACGGGCTCCAGGCACATGCGCTTCAGTAGTTCTGGCACATGGGCTCAATAGTTGCAGCTCATGGGCTCTAAAGCACAGGCTCAGTAGTCGTGGCACAGAGGCTTAGTTGCTTCGCAGCATGTGGGATCTTCCCAGACCAGGGCTCGAACCTGTGTCCCATGCATTGGCAGGAGGATTCATAACCACTGCATTACCATAGAAGCCCTATATAGACATATATAGATTTGCAATAGAGTATTCAGGGTACATATCTCTGCCTCTAATGGACTTTGGGTTTCACTGTGAGACTTGCTTTAAATTGAGATGCTAGCAAAGGTTACATTAACAGATGTTTTAAATATGGTTTGGTGATTGTCTTTGTTCTTGTCATAGCTGCTCCCCCTCCCCTCCACAGAGACCCTTTTTACTCAGCTCAGGCTTGGATACACTTCCCCAGGCCACTGCATGCAACAAATCTCCCTCCTTGCCCCACTCTACTTTGGACACCCTTCTCACCCAGCCAGGTCCTAAAACTGCACCACTCACTCCCCACCCAAAACTCCCCACCCAACCCTATTATTTAGCTGCTTGTTTTTCCCAATCCTGTGCCTCCTAACTCTACTCATGGTATAATATTCCTCATCAGTCAGCCACTCTGCCACTTTGTAGACTTTTCCCATTTAGTCTGTAACCCCATGATCAGGTTCACCACAAATCCCCCTCCTGCACTTTGGTGGGAAACAAAACTGCTAGGCCTTCACCCTTACATAATGAGTTATGTATTTCAATTTCCTAGAAGGAAAGGGAAATGGATAAAATACTAAATGGAAAGGAAGGGTGGCAGGGGCAGGGGGAAGAATAGACATTGTGTAATTTGGAGCAAGGTTGTGACATGATCTCAGATTTTCAAAGATGGCATTTGCCATACAATGGAGAGTATAAAACAACCTTTGGAAGTCAAATGCTGCCCTCTAGAAGAGGCATGATGGTGCCTTTAGATAGCATGAATGAGGAAAGTAAGTAGAGTCTGGTTTCTGGACATGCTTTGAAGGTTAAGCCAAAAGGACTAGCTGATCGATTTTGAAAGGAAGAGAACAGTCTAAGATGACACCAAAGCATTTTTACCACCTTAAGAACCTGGGAGTTTAGAATTGCTGTTTTCTGACATAGCAGCCACTAAAGTAAGTTAGTGTAAAAAAATATCAAGAGCTTGGTTTTGAAAGTATTAAGTCTTTTAAGTGTGTTAAACATTCACGAGAAGCCATTGATTATATAAAGGAATATGTAAGGTTGAAGTTCAGGAGATGTGCCAAAGCTTAAGTTATACATTAAAAGTAGAATTGCTTGTACTCAACCTTGTTTGAAAATGTGAATTTGTTTATGAAATTAAAGAAAATGCCTAAACAAGATAGAGAAAATTTAGAATAGTAACTATGAAAAATTGTGAGAAAAAACACACAAAAGTTACTTGAAAAATATTTGAAGCTTGATGATTTCCTGGGTACATTTTCTCAAATTTCAATAAAGAAATAATTCTGATGCTATTGAAAATATTCCAGAGCACAAAAACACCAAGAAAGATTCTAATTAATTTTTGGATTCAAGTTTTTATATAAACACCAAAATATATAAAAAGTAGCACAATTAAAACACAAAAACTAACATTATAGACTCAGCTTACTAATAAGTATATTTTTCTTTACTAAAAGTTTGGCAATTTGAATCCAGTGTGTGCATGTGTGTGTGTGTGTGTGTGTATATATATAAAACCTTTGAATTACATATATATATATATATTCAAAGGTTATTGATATACATGTATATCATAAAGAAAATAAAAAGAATAAAAGAAAAAATAAATCAAAAAAGAAAACATCAGTGAACTTTATAAATGATAAAAAGTTTTTGGTGTTTAATTAGGAATCAATGCTGGCTTTCATTTAATGAAACAAGAACAGATGGATTCTTATTTAGCACATAGATATACATAGATATATTATATGGATATAGATATATAAATATTCAAAAGTCAGCTGCATTCTAAATGGGGAATTGCTAAGCTTTTCACATTGAAGCCTAGGACAGTACAAGGATATCTATGCTGATCTTTATTATTTAATGTTACTCTGAGAGTACGAGCAGGACATTTTGATGTGAAAAGTAAATATGATATATAAATATTTCACAGGAAAAGCAAAATTAGCATTTTGCAGATGATAAGATTGAATGACTGAAAAATTGAAGATAATCAACCAGAAAGTTATTTTAAAATATGCAAATTCAGTGAATATTTGAGTACAAATATTATTACATAAAATTAATTGATTTTTAATATTTTAAAAGCATAAAAAACTGGAAAGGGAGAAAAATGGTAATTTTATTAGAAAAATATAAAATAATTAGGAATAAACTTTCTAAAATATGTGTTGGACATAAATGGAGATAAATTTAAAACTTTACTAAAAGACAGAAAAAAGACCTGAACTCAGAAATCATAAAAAGCATGATTAATAACTTTACGTGAAATATAGTCTTCAAAGAAAAATAGATAAGATGTTGCAAAAAATGACTTTTAACTGGTAATATATTTTCAGGTCATATGACAAAATGCTGATTTCTTGACCACAGAAAGTGATTTTATGATTAGTTAAAATAGAAAAAAATAGGAAAAAAAAAATGACAGTTCCTAGAATACAATACACAAGAGACCACTCAACATATAAAACAATATATAACATTACTAAAGGAAATGCAAGATAACAAAACAATAAACTGCTATTTTTACTTAGATTGGCAAAGTTTGATACTATAACATTTTGAAGAGAGTTTGACTGCTGAAAGTATAAATCCATTGAATTTTTATTCAATATTTTGGCAATATTTATGAAAAATAAAAACCCTAAACAAAGAAATCTCTTCAATCAATTTTGCAGATAGTCTCATACAAATTCACAAAGATATATGTCATATAGATAAATTTAACTGCAACACGGTTTGTAATAGCAAAAACAGCAGGAAGTAGCATGATTATCTATCATAACACTGGTTAACTAAACTATGGTGGACTCACAAAATTATGTAAAATGTACCAGTTAAAAACTTATTTGCATATATGGTTTGAATTGTAATCTAGTTGGTAGCATTGTAGCAGTGGAGACTTTGTGGTTTAGATAATATCTTTGTTCAGATAATATTTGTGTAAGATGCTATCTTGGGAAAAGCTGGTTGACTTATACACTAAAACTATATGCAATGTATTTGTATCACGTAAGTTTATAATAATGTGAAATAAAAAGCTTTAAAAAGTCTGTATGGTGTGATATAGAAAGATAAACATTATAAGTTAGAGTATAAGTATAAACATAATCTATATATAAATATACCATATATCATATATATAAACATGCATATATATTATATATACTGTATTTATTTTCTGATCTGGAGCAGCAATAAATTCTCTTTAGATGGTATCTAGATTTCACATTTTCTTTAGAAATTTCACACATAATGACATTTATGAAAAATTTACCAAGCATTGCAGGGCAATAATAAACCCATGATTGAAAACCAGGAGACAAAAAGCAGAAAATAGAGACAAATCTATTGGAGTTTTCTCACATATTTAATATGCACATGGGATAGAGTACAAGATAAATGAAACTATACATGAAGAATCTAATTTTTGTAATGAAAAATATTAGGTAGGCCAAAAGATTTGTCCATTTCTTTCTGTAAGATGGCTCTAGTAGCATTTAGTTGTCTTTAACTTCATTTGAAACAATTTTGTTAAATTGTATGTGACAACTGTCATGTTAGAGTACATTTAAATAAAGTCATCAGAATTGGTGAATTTTTGTGTAGCCATTCTAATATTGAAGATTGAAGGAAAAAAAGCAACATTTTGGGCATATTATGCTTTATTTATTTTAAGAAAGGTAAAAACACAACTGAAATGCACAAAAAGATTTGTGCAGTATATGGAGAAGGTGCTATGACTGATCAAATGTGTTAAAAATGGTTTGCAAAGTTTCATGCTGGAGATTTCTCACTGGACAATGCTCCACTGTTGAGTAGACCAATTGAAGCTGATAGTGATCAAATCCAGATATTAACTGAAAACAATCAACATTATACCACACCAGAGGTAGCCAACATACTCAAAATATCCAAATCAAGTGTTGAAAATCATTTGCACCAGCTTGGTTATGTGAATCCCTTTGATGTTTGGGTTCCATATAAGTTAAGTAAAAAAAAAAAATCCTTCTTGACCAAATTTCCACATGTGATTCTCTACTGCAATGTAATGAAATGTTTCATTTTTTTAAAAAATTGTGACAGGCCATGAAAAGTGGATACTGTACAAAAATGTGGAATGAAAGAGATTGTGGGGCAAGTGAAATGAACCACCACCAACCACACCAAAGGGCAGTCTTCATCCAAAGAAGGTGATATTGTGTATATGGTGGGATTGGATGGGAGTCCTCTATTGTGAGCTCCTTCTGGAAAAATCAAGCAATTAATTCCAATAAGTACTGCTCCCAATTAGACCAACTGAAAGAGGCACTCAACGAAAAGCATCCAGAATTTGTCAACAGAAAACACATAATCTTCCATTAGGATAGTGCAAGACTGAATGTTTTTTGATGACCAGGCAAAAACTGTTACAGCTTGGCTAGAAAGTTCTGATTCATCCCCCATATTCACCAAACATTACACCTTTGGATTTCCATTGATTTAGGTCTTTACAAAATTCTGTTAATGGAAAAAACTTCAATTCCCTGGAACAGTTCTTTGCTCAAAAAACAAAACGTTTTGGAAAATGGAATTGTGAAGTTGTCTGAAAAATGGCAGAAGTTAGTGGAGCAAAAGTGTGAATATGTTGTTCAATAAAGTTCTTGGTGAAAAAGAAAGACATGTCTTTTATTTTTACTTGAAAACCAAAGGCACTTTTTGGCCCACCCAAAACCTTATCAGGTTAAGAACTTAGTAAATAGGTTTAATAACAGATTAATCATAGCTGAATAGATGATTAATAAACTGGGTGATATAAATCAGAAAAATATATGAAGATTGAAGCATGTTTAAAAATAATAAAAAAATTCCAAAATTATGTGACATATGGCACATAGTGAAGAAATCAAACTTATTGGAAATTTGAGTACTATGTATCCTCACCAATGAAGTGATAGTGAAAGAGAGAGCAGGAAAGAGAGAGAGAGAGGGAGAATTAGGAGCAATATTTTAAAAATTAATGGGTAAAAATATTGAAATTAATTACATAGATTAAGCCATGAATTAAAAGAATTCTGTAAACCCAAAGCATGAAAATACACAAAAAAATACACTCAGGGAAATAATAGTAAAATTGCTGAAAATTAAAGACAAAGAGAAAACTTTAGAAAAAAATGCTGACAAAATGGCACACTATCTTCAACAAGTCAGCTATAAGGCTGACAGCTCACTTGAACAGAATTAAGGAAAAAAGACAGAATAAATGAACTTTTTTTGCAGCTCTAAAAAAATACCTGCTGAACTAGAATTCTATAGCCAGAAAAAAAATACATAAAAATTGAAGGCAAGTTAAAGACTTGTTTCTAGAAACATTGAAAGGAAATTATCATTAACAAATGCTTAAAATAATAATAAAGTGAATTCTTCAAGAAGAATGATTATAATGATCTTGGGTGGAAGTACGGAAATGCAGGAAGGAATGAAAAGCAATACAGGGTGTTAAGTAATAAGTAAATCAAAGTAAATATCGATGAAATAATAACAAAATCCTACAGAGTTTAAATATATTTATAATCTAAAGACATGAGAAGGATAACATGAAATGTAGGAAGTTAACAATTAGCTTTATGTTCTTTACATCATCTTGAAAGTTGTAAAAAGAATAATTACAGATATACTTTAATTAATCAAGAATCTTGTAAGTTTTAGGGTACCTGCAAGTAGAATAGTATATTTTAAAAGTATATATTTTTAAAAAATTAATAGAATTAAACTAATAGAATAAAAACTAATAGAGTGAAAAAATGGAATTATAAATAAGATAAATTGATCCAGAAGAAAGCAAGAAATGAATTAGTAGATTTAAACAGGATTGGAAAATTTTAATTGTATAGTATAAACTAAACAAGATTCTTCAATTGAATAATAAAATATTCAGAATGGAAGGTAGGGGGGATAATGTACTGCCAAGGAGAGATCCATCTAAATTAAAAATACAGAAAAAATGACCTATAAGCAATGGAAAATATATCATATAAATACTAATCAAAAGAAGGCTGCTGTAGCTATGTGTGTATCAGACAAATTAGATTTTAAAAATAAAACATTATCATAAATAAAAAATTATCTTTGAGAATATTTTTTAAAGATCATCAATCTATCAAGAAAATATAACACTTTTATATCTGTATGAATCTAACATCCATTCAAACTAAACAACTTCTAGAAAACTAGAGATAAAAAGAGCTTCAGTAATATGAAAAACTGTATTTACAAAATCTACAGCAGGTTTCATATGTAATGGCTCATTATTGAAAGGTTTTCCCAAAATTTTCCATGAACCAAAGATGTAGGCTTGCTTCAACATACTGCCCGATGTTCTAACACAGTAAGACTTTTTTTTCTATTTCCTATTTAATACTTGAAAAAATGATCAATTACAGTCAGATTATAGACATAAATATGAAAGTTAAAAACAGTAAATCTTTCAAAAGAGTACATTGGAGAATAACTTCCTGAACTTGGGGATAGAAAATATTTCCTAGGTCACATAAAGCACTAACCACAAATTAAGAGATTGATTAATTGGTCTCCAATAAAATCAGAGGCTTCTGCTTATCAGAAGATGTGATTAAGACAGTGAAAAGGTAAACCACAAAGTAGAAGATATTTGCATTACATATAAACAAAAATACCACAAATCAATTTTTAAAAGAACAGCCAATTCAATAAATAATGTGTACAAAAGACTTAGGCACATCACAAAGGAGTGCAATGGGCAGCTTATGAAATATAAAATATCTTGTAAGGATAAGAGATGTTTTCCTATGAGTGCAAAATTTTCTTCTGCCAAAAATATGATTATTTTGCTTTGACTACATTTTTTTCTTGATGATATTCCATAGGATGATGTCTTACATATTTGATGGTAGTTAAGATAATTTGTCAGAGTGCACATAGCTTCCTTTAAAATTGGGGCAGGAATATTGATTTTCCTTTTCCTTTTTTAGATCTAAAAATGGTTCCAATAGTATTTCACTCATATCTTTGAGTGGTCTCAAACATTTGCAATTTGTGCAAACAGTGTGGTTAAGTTATCTCTGATCTAAAGAGAGGTCGTATAGGAAGATGTACAATATTTATTTATTTTTTATTGAACTATAGTTGATTTACAATGTTGTGTTAGTCTCAGGTGTACAACAAAGTTGACTCAGCTCTCTCTCTCCCTCTGTGTGTGTATATATATATATATATATATATATATATATATATATAAAGATATATATTTTGCAGATTCTTTTCCATTGTAGGTTATTATAAGACATTGAATATAGTACTCTATGCTATACAGTTAATACTTATTGTTTTTTCATTGCTTATTTTTTAAAGTATTGCCCCAGTCATCTCCTCCTGAAAATGAGGATGATCTGGATTTGCCAATGCATTATTTTTCCTTTAAAATAATCTCCATATCGCTCAACTACAGTAGTATTGAAAATGCTAGCCCCTCTGCCAGAGTTCCTGCATTACCATGTCTGTGCTTTTATATTCAGTTTTCTCTTGCTCAGACATTTGGCTGCACCTGCTTTATCTGTGAAATATCTTGAGTGAGCCTTCATGGTGGCACAAGATGGTAACCAGGATAATAGTACATTTCGAGTAGGTTTTGGTGAGGATAAGTACATATTTATTTAAGAATTGCATTTTTTTTAATGTTTGTATATCCCTCAGTTGGGGCTGGAATATACCATAATAAAATTAAATTTTATTTGTATTAAAATTTAATTTAATTTATTAGAGTGTTTTTTTGTTATTTTAAAACTATTTTTAAAGAGAAATTATAGAAGAATTAATTTTAAATAAAGGTATTTTATATTTTTATATTTAATACTTAAATATAAACAGTAGACAAAGAAATATTCAATAAGCCATGAGTAGTATCCACTGTATTAAATGCATATTTACATATTTCAAAAATAACTGAGTTATGTGCAGCTGATGCTCATAAAGGGAAAATCAATTAGCAAATTAACTGAGTTGCTATTGGACTTCTCTAAGGCTAAATAATTTTGCTAGCTATACAAAGAATGTCATTGAATTATATAAGACTGAATTTATTACCAGGGGACTCAGCTAAGCAAACACATTTTTATCCGTTGACATTTAATCAAGCCAGAAGTTTTTTATTTATACAAAGCATTACATACATTGGGAATGTTTTTCTTCTCTCTCAATGAAATTAACCACAATGTGATCTTTAGGCATAATATAATTAAGCAGGCATACAGACATTTCAGATATGTGAAATAAAGGGGAAAGAAGAAAGAGGGAAAATGTCAAATGTCCTAGTATTAATAGGGTATTTAATATGTGGCCTTGACTGAGGTAGGTATGCATTTTTCAAGACAATATTGAAACATAAGACCTAAAACCATAAAACTCTGAGAAGGAAACATAGGGAAAAAGCTCCTTGACTTTGGTCTTGGCAACAGTTTGTTTTTGGTTTTTGTTTTTGTTTTTTAATATGACATAAAAGGACAAGCAAAAATTAACAAGACGGACTGCATCAAACTAAGAAGTTTATGAACAGCAAAAGAAACAATCAACTAGATGAAAAGCCAACCTAGGGAATAAGAGAAAACATCTGCAAACCATATATCTGATAAGGGATTAATATCCAAAATATATAAAGAGCTCATACAACTCAACCCCCTACCGCCAAAAAAAAATGCTAGTAAAAAGCAGGTTGAGAAACTAAATAGATATTTCTCCAAAAAAGACATACAAATGCCTAACAGGTAAATGAAAAGATGCTCAACATCACTAATCATCAGGAAAATGCAAATCAAAATCACAATGAGATATCACCTACCATCTGTTAGAACAGCAGAGGTAACAAGTATTGGTGAGATCGTGGAGAAAAGGCAAACCTTGTCCACTGCAGATGGGAATGTAAATTGATTCAGCAACTGTGGAAAACAGTATGAAGATTCCTCAAAAAATTAAAAGTAGAACTATGTGATCCAGCAATCCCATTTCTGATTATGTATCTAAAGGAAATGAAAATGTGATATCAAAAAGATATCTGCATTCCCCTATTATTGCATCATTCACAATAGCCAAGATGTCGAAACACTCTGTCTGTTAATGTATGCATGAAAAAGAAGTTGTGGTATATGTATAAAATGGAATATCATTCAGCCATGAGAAAGAAGGAAATCCTGTCATTTGCAAAACAGAAATGTACCTTGAGGGCACTATGCTAAGTGAGATAAGTCAAAGAGAGAAAGACAAATACCATATGATATCACTTATAATGTGTGAAATCTAAAAAAGCTGAACTCATAGGAACATAGAATGGTGGTTACAAGGGGTGGGGGTTAGGGGAGTTGGGGAGATGTTGGTCAAAGTGTATGCTATTGCTACTAGAAGATGACTAAGTTCTGGAGATTTAATGCAAATCATTGTGATTACAGTCAATAATGATATGTCATATACTATAATGTTGCTAAGAGACAAGATCATAAGTTTTCTTACCACAAAATGAAATGATAATGATCTGATCTGATGGAGGTGTTGGTTAATGCTATGGTGGGAATCATATCACAGTATTTAAATGTATCAAATCAACAGGGTGTACACCTTAAACATACACAATGTACAATTACATATCCATAAAAGTATTAAAACAACTTCATGAAATATGTGTCAGTTTCCTAAGAAGGAGCCAAAAAATCAGAAAACTTTTGTAACTTGCTCAGAGTTACACAGCTAATATGTAGGACCCTGGATTTTCACTTCAAATCCTATTTGAAAGCCTTTATTCCTCTTCTAAACTATCTTCCACTAATCTGTGTATTGACAAATAGAACATGGATACGCATTACCCTAATTATGGAATATCTTTTTGGATCATTTTCTCTTTAAAGTTGTAACATTTAAATTGAAAGCCATTACTTTTTATTTATTATTTCAAAAATATTTCCCATTGATTAATATTTCTTACTTGAATGGATTTATAAAAAATTTAGGTTACATAAGTGTCAACAAATACTGAGTCTTTTGAAAATTTTTATAAGTAATTTCTACATAAAAGCTGTTCATTTCACAAAAAGATCCTACTTTTATACAAAGGGATTATTTTAAAGAGAAATTTTATAAGGCTAAGAGAACATTTCTATTTTATGTTATGTATTTGTCATATAGCAACAGTTAAGCTTTCACACTGGTCAACACTATGAATTTGACAAATTAATGCACCTACTGTGCACAGAATACTTTACAAAGCAGTTTGTGTCTCCAAAAACAAAGCAATTAAATCTGTCCTCAGCACAGTTTATGAAAGAAGCTATATCAACATATGCATTCATGATAATAATGATTAAAGTGGAAATATTTGTGTTAAAAACCAAGTATGTGAAGTATGATGATGTATCAGGAGAGAGAAATACAATATCACAGAGGAAACGATGGTTACCTGGTGAAAGCATGGATAGAATTTCATTGTGAAAACTGGGATCAAAGGGTGAGGATGAGGAAATCATTTAAGTTAAAGAATCAACATTCAGGTTCTGTATAAATATTTATAATGAATCAGCAAGGCTATACTAAAGATGAAAAGTGGAAAATAAGATAGAAAACATATAAAACCAAATCAAAGTGGACTGTTATACATAAACATCTCTCTCAGTCATTTTAGCTGAATATAGAAAGTATAATTCTCACATGATTTGATGGAAAGATCTATTTAAATCTCTTGTTATAACTTTCTAAAATTATAGTTTTCTTTCAATCTCTGAAGAAACACTTATGGAAACATTTTTAAACAGAGCAAGGCAAAATAATTCTTCAGTGAGATCTTTTAGAGTGTTCTATGCTCAATGTGTAACTTGCCAAATGATCGCTATAATCAGTCAACTTACCAATGGTTTATTTGTATAAAAAATGTCACTATGATTTTCCGAGCCTCATTTTAACCTGAAGTTGGGCAATGTCCATGCTGTGGAACTTTTTAATAGAACACTTGAAAATGAATATTATCACACTATTTAGATGTCCAAATTTGTTGATATTATGGATAGAGGATTTGCAGCAAACCATCGTAAGGTGCAAAACATGAGTTCTGTCCTATCAGCTTTGTATTGTGCTTATTTTAAATATACACAGCTGGGTAACTTGCAGGTTGTTCTATTAAATTAAGACCATTTGAATGAATGGTCTTAATTTGCATGTACTGAGTAAAGGCTTCCCAAAGAATTTATTTCAAGTGTTTTTATTTCCAATGATATAATTAAGAAAGAGACAATAAACCTCATCAAGTTTAAACTGGCTTTTATTAAATAACCAGAATAATATTAAATTTATTTTAAAAACAAGATAATATTTTTTAGTTTTATAAGGATAATTTATTTGGAAAAAATGGCTGACAAGAAGAGATAAAAGGCAATGTGGCATCAAGTTTCCATCTTTAGACCTTAACTGACGTTAAAACAACAACAACAACAAAAAACTCCAAAATGTGTAAGAAGATTGATGAGGGAGGAATAGGGAATCATTTTTAACAGAAATAAAATGGTTTTATCACTTTATAGCAAACTTTAGTTGAAAATGAAATGTACAGGTTAAAAAAATATGTTCAATTGGTAGTGTATATATGTCAGTGCTACTCTCTCACTTTGTCCCAGCTTCTGCTCCACCCCGCAGGGGTCCTCAAGTCTGTTTGCTACATCTGCATCTTTATTCCTGCCCTGCCAATGGGTTCATTAGTACCATTTTTTTTAGATTCCAGCTGATTCACTTTGTTCTACAGCAGAAACTGGCACAACAATGTAAAGCAACTATACTCCAGTAAAGATTTGAAAAAAAAAAAAAAATATATATATATATATATATTCAAGATACCACCTTTTTTCTTGATAGCTACTTTTATTCTTATCTGCCAAATCATGCCAGAATATGAAGGCCATTTTAGGAAAGTGACAGGATCTAGAAAGCATGATTAAATAAAGCTAAAATTTACTTGCTTATTGACCATTGACTTTTTTTTTTTTTAGAACTTTTATTGAAATACAGTTAACAGACAATAAACAGCATATATTTAGAGTGTACAATTTGGTATCCCAATCTCCCAATTCATCTCCCCCCAACCCTCCCCACTTTCATCACTTGGTGTCCATGTGTTTGTTCTCTACATCTGTGTCTCTATTTCTGCCTTGCATTTACCCTTTCATAGTTGTTAGCATTTGCTTTATGTATTGAGGTGCTCCTATATTGGGTGCACATATATTTATAATTGCTATCTCCTATTCTTGGATGGATCCCTTGATCTTTATGTAATGTCCTTTCTTGTCTCTTGTAACATTTTTTATTTTAAAATCTATTTTATCTGATATGAGTATTGCTACTCCAGCTTTCTTTTGATTTCCATTTGCATGGAATATCTTTTTCCATCCCCTCACTTTCCATCTGTATGTGTCCTGAGGTCTGAAGTGGGTCTCTTGGAGACAGCATACATATGGGTCTTGTTTTTGTATGCATTCAGCCAGTCTGTGTCTTTTGATTGGTGCATTTAGTCCATTTACATTCAAGGTAATTATTGATATGTATGTTCCTAGTACCATTTTCTTAATTGTTTTGTTTTTGTTTTTGTAGGTCCTTTTCTTCTCTTATGCTTCTCGCTTAAAGAAGTTCCTTTAGCATTTGTTGTAGGGCTGGTTTGGTGGTGCTGAATTCTCTTAGCTGTTGCTTGTCTGTAAAGCTTTTGATGTCTCCATCGAATCTGAATGAGATCCTTGCTGAGTAGAGTATTCTTGGTTGTAGGTTCTTCCCTTTCATCACTTGAAGTATATCATGCCACTCCCTTCTGGCTTGCAGAGTTTCTGCTGAGAAATCAGCTGTTACCATTATGGGAGTTCCCTTGTATGTTCTGTCATTTTTCCCTTGTTGCTTTTAATAACTTTTCTCTGTCTTTAATTTTTGTCCATTTGACTACTATATGTCTTGACGTGTTTCTCCTTGGGTTTAGCCTGCCTGGGACTCTGTGCACTTCCTGCGCTTGGGCAGCTGTTTCCTTTCACATGTTAGGGAAGTTTTCAACTATAATCTCTTCCAATATTTTCTCAGGTCCTTTCTCTCTCTCATCTCCTTCTGGGACCCCTATAACGCGGATGTTGGCATATTTAACATTGTCCCAGAAGTCTCTTAGGCTGTCTTCAGTTCTTTTCATTATTTTTCCTTATTCTTTTCTGCATCAGTGATTTTTACCATTCTGTCTTGTAGGTCACTTATTCACCCTTCTGCCTCAGTTAATCTGCTATTGGTTCCTTCTAGTGTATTTTTCATTTCAGTTATTGTGTTGCATATCTCTGTTTGTTTGTTCTTTCATTCTTCTAGGTCTTTGGTAAACTTTTCAATCTTTGCATCCAGTCTTTTTTCAAAGTCCTGGATCATCTTCACCATCATTATTCTGAATTCTTTTTCTGTAAGGGTGCCTATATCCTCTTCATTTAGTTGTTTTTCTGGGGCTTTATCCTGTCCCTTCATCTGGTACAAAGTCCTCTGCTTTTTCATTTTCTCTTTCTGCGGCTGTGGTTTTCAGTTCCACAAGATGAAATACTGCTGATACTGCTTGATACTCCTGTCTGCTCTCTTGTGGAGGAAGCTATCTAGGAAGCTCATGCTTGCTTCCTGATGGGAGGGACTGATGGTGGGCAGGGCTGGGTGGGCAGAGCTCAGTAAGACTTTAATCTGATTTGGTGGGCAGAACTCAGTAAAACTTTAATCTGCTTGTCTGCTAATGGGTAGGGCTGTGTTCACACCTTGTTGGTTGTTTGGCTACTTAGCACTGGAGTTTACTACCGGCTCTTTGGTGGGGCTAATGGTGGACTCTTGGAGGGTTCATGCCAGTGAGCACTTCCCAGAACCACTGCTGCCAGTGCTCCTGTCTCCTCGGTGAGCCACAGCTGCCCTTCACCTCTGCAAGCAACCCTCCAACACCAGCAGGTAGGTCTGGTTCAGTGTCCTATGGGGTCACTGCTCCTTCCCCCTGGGTCCTGGTGAGCACACTTTTTTGTGTGCCTTCCAAGAGTGGAGTCTCTGTTTCCCCCATTCCTGTGGAGGTCCTGCAATCAAATCCCACTGGCTTTCAAAGTTTGATTCTCTGGGGATTCCTCCTCCCATTGCTGGACTCCCAGGTTGGGAAGCCTGACGTGGAGCTCAGAACCCACACTTAGTGGGTGGACTTCTGCAGTATAACTGTTCTCCAGTTTGTGAGACACCCACCCAGCACTTATGAGATTTGATTTTAATACGATTGCGCCCCTCCTACTGTCTCATTGCTGCTTCTCCTTTGTCTCTGGATGTGGGTTGTCTTTTTTGGTGTGTTCCAGTGTCTTTCTGACAATTATTGTTCAGCACTTAGTTGTAATTCCAGTGCTCTTGCAAGAGGGAGTGAGCACACATCTTCCTACTCCGCCATCTTAATGCTATCTCTGACCATTGACTTTTAAAAATCATTGAAAACTGACAATTACTTTCTACGTGATACAAATTAAGTAACTTGTCTCTCTGGCGTGATTCTATCTAATCAACTCCTTCCTCATTCTACTTCTAGCAATAAGTGTGGGAAGGGAGTGGAGAGATTTCTAACTTCCAGAGTTAATACTATGAGGTTTATTCGATTTCCTTGCCTGTTGCTGCTAATGAAGTTTTGCTTATGCTGGTTTTTCTACTCGTTTAATTTTTTCTTTTGTTGTGTTATATCCCATATTGCTTCTGGCCTTTTTTCATGTTGCCTCTTTTTTTTTTTTTTTTTTTTAATTCTCTATTGAATTTATTACAATATTGCTTCTGTTTTATGTTTTTGGTTTTTTGGCCACGAGGCATGTGGGATCTCAGCTCCTGGACCAGGGACAGAGCCTGCACCCTCTGCACTGGAAGACAAAATCTTAACTATTGGATCACCAGGGAAGTACCTCATGTTGCCTCTTGTTCCTAGAATTCCTTTCCTCCTCTTTCTCTTTTTATTAGATACTATTTATTTTTGAGGTTCTATCTCTCAGCATATGTTATGTGATATTGTGAATATTCCTTAATAACTTTTTTTGAAAGAGTCAATTTTTATTTCTTGCCATCCTTCTGTTCCATGAGCCATCCTTATATCTTTAATTTTTCTACTGAGATATAATTGACATATGACATTGTACTAGTTTTAGGAATACAACATAATGATTTAATATGAGTATATATTACAAAATGATTACTACAATACATTTATTAACATCCATCACCACACATAGTTACACATTTTTTTCTTGTAGTGAGAACTTTTAAAAGCTACTCTCTTAGCAACTTTCAAATATAAAATAACATTATGTTAACTCTGGTCACCATGCTGTAAATTACAATCCCAGGACATATTGGTCTTATAACTGGAAGTTTGTACCTTTTGATGACTTTCAAAGTTAGTAATGACTAACTTTAAAATATTTTTTTTCCTCTCTCTCTCTCCCCCTCTGTGTGTGTGTTTTTGTGTGTGTAGGCTGTTTAATGGGAGAGATTCTGGTTCCCATATCTAATCTTTCACTTTGATCTGATATTTACTTCTAGTTTGATGAAAATTTTTTATAATTTGAAAATTTCTTGTGTATCTTACTTATTTTGACCCACAAATATATAAGGAAGCAGATGATTATCTATAAACCTTTTAAATACATGGGTCATGTCCAATCATTTCTTCCATTGTTTCTTGACCACATTGTAACTGTAAGACATTGGAGACAGAAAGAGCATTAGTAACACCATGTACAGTGAGAATAAAATTCAGGAGATATAATTTGAATTTTAGGTTCAGGCAGAGCAGAATTTTAAAGCCAGCTTCTTACTTCCTAGCTGTGTGAATTTGAGAAGAATATTAAAGAATCTAAGCTTCACTTTCCTCAAAAGAGAAATTAAAGAATTATTCCTACTTCACATATTATTGCACATAAGTTTTGTAAATAAAACATACACTCCAAATTTATTAAAAGCAGTGTGATTTTTCTAGCCTCTGCACTAGCATTTTCTTCATCTTTGGACATAAGAAGAGGGAATAAATGACTGAGTTTGTAGATGCTGTTAATAAAGAGCCAAGACAAGTAAAGTAAGTTTTATAAGGAGCCTCTGCTCCAGAAATGGTTGTTAAACAAAGTAGTGGAAATTTCAAGTGGGAATTGTCCAATAGTTAATAACAACAAAATATTAGATAATTTGTATTCCATTAATTAAGCTTAGCATAAATAATGTAAGTGGTAATCTATAGATAGCTCTGAAAAAATTTAACAAGCAGGAAGAAAAAAATGAATTAAGGTGTCAGCAAGTTTGACTAAGTGCAAAAAAATGGCATTCAAAATAACTATCCTTTCTCCATTGATTGCCTTTGCTCCTTTGGCAAAGATCAATGGATTATTTTTGTGTTGGTCTATTTCTGGGTTCTCTATTCTGTTCCATTAATCTATTTGTCTATTTTTGCATTAATACCACATTGTCTTTATTACTGTGGCTTTATAGTAAGACTTGAAGTTGTGTAGTGTTACCCCTGTGACCTTGTACTTCTTCATTATTGTGTTGGCTATTTTCAGTTCTTTTTCTTTTCATGTAAACATTAGAATTAGTGTTTTAGGTTTTTTTTTTTTTTTTTTTTAATTCATGAAGTAACTTCTTGGGCTTTTTTTTTTTAAGCTCTTTATTGGAATATAATTGCTTTATACTGTTGTGCCAGTTTTTGCTGTACAACAAAGTGAATCAGCTGTGTTTATACATATATCCCCCATCCCCTTCCTCCCATGACTCCTTCCCACCCTCCCATCCCACCCCTCTAAGTCATCACCCATCATCGAGTTGATGAAGTGAGAGAGTAGCATTGACAAAGATACACTACCAAATGTAAAATAGATAGCTAGGTGGAAGCTGCTGCATAAAACAGGGAGATCAACTTTTTGGGGTTTTTATTGAGATTTTGCTGAATTTCTAGCAAAGTTGGGAATATGATGATTTGTATTTATTTTAGTTTCCAATATTATGAATGAAATTCAGCTTTTTCATTTAAAATTTGATTTTTAATAAAATAATTTTTAGTTTAAAATTGCAAAATATAAAAAATAAAATTAAAACAAAACCTCTCTTCTCTGTTCATTCCCAGAGTAACCTCTTTTAATGTCTATTTAAATTCCTTCAATGGTTGCTGACATCTTTGTAAATAATATGCTTATGTCTTTGTTTCTTCTTTCATATTCTTTACAAAACTGTTGGCTCACCACTATGAAAAATGAGAATTTAGTTTGTTTTCCTTGAGTTTGTAAATACCTACTGTTTTTTAATGTATCTTTAACATAGTTCAAATTAACATAGCTCAAATTTATCCCACCAATTATAGATTCCTTTTCTCCTGAGGACAGTACTCTAAAAGCTATTTAACTTTCTCTCCATTGGTTGTTCTCTAGTGTCAATGCAATGCTCTTTTTTAGGATTTTGTTTTACTTTATTTCTGGATAAGATCCACCATCTCCTCAGTCCTATAATTTCTTTCTTTATTCTTTTCTTTCATATTTATTTCATATATAATTTAAGAAATATAGCATGACTTTCTCTCTGAAGCTTTCTGCATACCTCTTCCAAAGTATATTTCTCTCTTACAGGTTTACTAAATATATAAGTAAGCCTAAACAATATTTTAAGTCTTAGAGGTGTTTGAGATTTATATAAATGGAAACATGTCATAAATATTTTCTCAATCTTGATTTTTCACTTTGAAATTCATACATGATTATCTGTGAATCATTAGCATATTCTTTTTCATTGCTGCAATAGATTTAATTGGATTTACTGCCAGCACAAACTTGCATTGATTTCAGTTACTTATTATCACTAAAATTATTCTAGAAAATCTTTCTCTGTACAACTTTAAAGTTTTCTAGGTTCAAGAGTTTTCTAGTTTTTCCACTATACCAGGGACAGTAATTCTTAGGAAATGTCATATATTTGAAAACATATAAATATATATTAAATATATAAATTTATATTAAATTTTCTAATGATAAACCAATTTCACATTCTTAAGAATGAAAATTGTTCTGAGAAAATTGTCTACTATGAAGGAATGTTTACAAATTTCTATTCAAATATGTTAAATCATACTGAAGTTTAGAATTAGAATGTTGTCTGGCTGAATGAAAGATTATAATATCAAATAACTGTGTTTTTTCTAAAAAATCTTGTTTTTCTTAAAATCGCTTTTACCAGATATTAACAAAGCTAGTTCAGTTTTTCTTTGTTTGCTTTTTGGTTAGAGGTAGAACACTTTATCTAGACATTTTATTTGCAGCTTCTTTGTATACATTTATTTCTAGAAAACAATAAGGTAATTCATTTTTTCTCTCACTAATCATCTCTGTCTTCTAACTGACTAATGTAGTAAATTTACATTTGTTTTGCTTATGTGTATATTTGAATTTATTTATATGATCATACCTTTTTCCAGTTTTAATTTTCCCTTCTTTTCTATGGAATTGCTTCTTTTCTTTTCTCCCTTTTTAAAAAACTGATTTGGAATTATGCACTCTTTATTCTGTTAGTGTAACTAATTTAGCAGTTGTAAGATTTTTGTTGCTAGACATCTTTCTGAAAATATTTACCATGGTAATGCTATAAGCAAAAGTCCAAAATTTCTTAAAACACCTTCTCATTTATTGCTCTCATTATTTGCTTTAAATTTATGGGTTTATTCCTATATTATCTTACCTTGATTACAGAAGAGATGTCAGAGTGGCATTTGTGAATAATATGCTTTCTCAAAGGATATATTTCAAAAAGTGCCTATAGTAATTTCCATTTTTGAGATGTTATATATTCATATTTATATCCTCTATACCAACATCTATGTATGACGTCCTGTGATGCCATAACATTTATTGGAGGATTATTTAGTTATTTTATTATAGTATATTAAATATTATCAAAATATACATGAATTTCCCCTGCCCGTTTAGAGTAATAGAGAGAAACATTATGGAACATGGTGACATGTTGATTCTTCCTCTTGTTTTCTGGGAAAATGGAGTTCTTCCTTCTATGTCCACAAATGAAAAGATATTCTTTTCTATTTAATTTTGCACTAGTTTTCTACAGCTCAGTTGTGTGATAGACTCTAAAACAATGGATATCATGACATGATTATCAATCATCACAGGCAAAAATAGTGTCAAGTACAATTATTTATCACTAGGAGTCCTCTTATCTATTCTAATCTTGCTTTGACTAATATAATTAACCATGTGAGTACTAATTTTCTCATCCACATATAAAGTAAGTGGAATAAGATTTATTATAAAGTTCTTTTTTTTGGACAAGTGACAGGTTTCTTTATATGTTTGAATATGTAGTCTTCAGAATATTTTGTTGAATTTTTAAATAATAATAATAAAAAGAACAAGTTATAGCTGTAGTAAGTCTGCAGGTGCTTCAGTCATGTAGTATATACTGCAAAAACATACATGTGATGAACTTGAAGACATTTGTCACCTTTGTAGTCTTTCTTAAATAAAATTAGAGTTCTTTGCTAAAATCACTGAGTTTCTTGTCAGATCCTTAATACGAGGCTAATGGATATACCAAATAAGCTATTTTATTTTGAGTTTAAATATACTTTTTTGTATTATTCTCAGTATTAATTGGAGTATTCCTCCCAATTCACACTGAATATGAATCCTGCAGATAAACAGTTGAGTTATTTATCTATGGCTCTGTTTAGTTTATTAACTAAACTCTTGCACTATTACAAAACTATGTTTTTAGAGATATTTTTCATAACAAAACAGAGTTGTCTCATTTTAAAATAGAGGTATCTTTTGATAGATAATGTATATCTATTAATATACATTTCTGAATATAGAGAAATCTGTGTCATAAGCATAGAAAAGATGCCATTATAGAAATGGCCAACAATTTTTGCATGCATAGTCAAGTTATTTACTTTTCATTTGTTTTTATTCTTATCACTTACAGAATAAATATGGTTACTATAAAGAACAAAGTGTCTAGTTGTATTCATACTCAAAATGGACATCATTTAATCTGTGTTCCAAAATGTATTATTTTTAGAGATCATACTGATATGGTAAAAAGATTATAAAATACCAGCATTTCTTTAAATAGTATATCACTCTTTTTGCTTTTGATATTTCTATATTTTTCAGTTGCCTAATTGCATTACCACTATTATTTTGTCATTCTTTTCTCTGCTTTCCTTAGAAAAGAAGAGTCATAACATAGAGTAATAATGGATTTTGCTTGCTTCACTGGCTCTGTTACTAAGAGATTTGTATTTAACTCATATGTTTCCATTTAATTCAAAGTCTAACCTTTATCACATCATTTTCTTTCATATTTACAGATCAACATTTGTAAATAAGGGCGATTTTGTTTTCAGTGTATGTGAAATAAATTTTGAAAAGAATGTGATTATAAGCTCCAATTCTATTTCATTGCACTTGTAAGAAGTCAGGACTTTATTAAATGTGTGACTTCCACTTGCATCCCAAGAGAAATGAATTAAAGGAGTAGAAGCATTTATTTGTTATAAATTTATTATACATATATTCAGTTCACAGCAAACTTTATGCTGTAACTACTTAATTAACACAAAGGGAAATGCTGTGAATTTAAATATTTAAAGAAAAACTCTAATTGTTTGATGTTAATGAACCTTGAAAAAAGATTTAGTAAGTTTCTTGAGTGTATCATTTACCATAAGTCTAACACTATAGCAATCTTGTTGTTGATATAAACCATTTGATGCTACCAAATGCAATAATGAAGCCCTCCTCTTTGTCATCAGTTAAAATGTCATCTAATATAATTCTTAGTGCTGAAAAAAATAGATGAAAGAAAAAAAGTAATATGCCATCAAAAATGTGTATGTCTTAGGGAGCAACAATAATTATTTGAATTAGTGGACAATTTTTAAGCAGCTACCTATTCTTAAGCAATTATGTTGATACTCCACAGGGATTGTAATAAATATAGATTATTGTTTCATTTATTTTTCATTAATTAAATATTTATTGAGTATTTAATATGCGCCAGGTACCTTTCTGGACACTGATGATAGTGGACAAAACAAACAAAATATTTTGCCTTCCATTTCTGTCCCCTGTAAACTGAGGCTCATATGAGGGTGTGTATAAAGCAAGCAAACTCCTTCACAACAAAATAGCAGTGCCTGACTTATGGGATTGGGGGGGCGGGAAGTGTTTGGAGACCTGTGTATTAAATTAGACATTAAGGGATTAAAACTAAAAGCAATGATTATGGGAACATAGTATGTTATTAAAACGATGAAAATAGAATCAGTCAAAGATGCTGGTAAGAAGATTCTACCAACGGCAATTTTTTAAAATTACACAATTCATGATAGTAATTGAAGGGAGAAAAAAAGGTCATGTTTATTAGCCAATAAACTGATACTGCTAACTGAACTGGATTCAGGGATATAGGGAGCTGTTGAATAAGGATCATCATAACTTGATGAATGTGGATGTGAAGCTGTATGATGTGCTGAGAAGAAACAAATAATTTCATCTGATGGGAGCGCAGGTGAATCACACAGGAAGTGGAAGCTTGGAAAGACTTGATAAAGACAAGTTATTAAAATATTCTAGAGTGAAGTTTGGGGAAGACACTGAAAACAACTGGAATAAAAAGATAAAAGTCTCAAAGCATCCTTCAGTGTGGCTTTAAAGTCAAGCTTTTACCTATCTAAGAGACAAGTCCTTAGTTTTCCATTTAAATATTGATGAATGGAAGTACATTTCCATATGTGAATTTAAAATAAAATCTTTTAGTATATTTTGTACCATTGACTAGGATTTTTCACTTTATTATCTTTTTTTTTTTTTTTACAAAAACCAACGCTTTGTTAGTCACAAGATTTTGATAAGAGGAGTTCTCGTAAACACCCAAAACACATGTTAGTAATTGTGCAATTTTAATTCTGGGGACAGTGTTACCACACATGTTCAGTTTTCTTCTCTGCCCTCACCATCAGTTCTTAACAGGAATTTAATTATTCAAATACAGAAAGTAGACATTTATCTGGATAAACATATTTTAAAAGAAATAAAAGTTTAAACTGTTATAACCTTGAAAATTATTGAATAAAGACTATCTGATGATGCCTAAAAGTCTGCTTATTTAAATATTTGCTCAACAAATTATTTTTGATCCCTTCTTCATGATTGTGATTATCTTATGTTTAGTTTAACCTTTGCATATTGAATGGAGAGTCAATATGTGAAGATGCATAAATCAATAGTAAATGTATCTAAAAGGATGTAAAGGAATAGTCTATGGTATCCATACCTTTTGATTAAAGTTTATATTGAGATAAGAGCTAGCATAATCATCAGAGTAAGGTGTATTTTAAAATATCACATTTTAATATAACTGACCTAATACTTATAATATTAAAACCATAGCCATATTAAAAAGATTAATCCACTTCAATATGCCTGCAAAACAATAAGTTTAATTTTATATAATCTATATTTAAATGCCAATTTATTTACAATCATAACCATTTTCAAAATTACCCAATAGGTTATAAACAACAATGCTAAAAATATGAAACTGTGTAATGGGTTGGGAAAATAACATATTATTTTTTCTCCTATAAATATATCCTTTTATTCTTCCAGATGATCAACCAACAGCTGCTGGTTGCATCAGCTGTCCTTTATTTTGATAAATGTTGATAAATGGAGCACTTTTAATTTAAAAAAATATGCCATTGTTATCCATATACTGACAAATTAAGAAAACTTTTTCACCTACTTTCGGTAGGTGAAAAAATGTATATACATTTTAGTCATTCTGACAATCGTGACAATAAGAAAGTTATATCACTTCTCATTTTTAAAAGTTTATTTTAAATTTAAATAAAATACCCATGTTAAATTAGCACCAATGGTGAAGATGAAGATGATTTCCCTTTGAGAATGAGGGAATAATTTACCAACATATCACAAACTCTGTCAACTGAATATTTTTATTGTGCACTCATTATAAAGTCATCTGCTTTTAATCTTAAACCTGATGCTCATTTGAATACTTTCAAGTAGTTAAATATGAACTGAGCACTTGCAAGGCTAATGTTCTCCATGGCATTTGGTTATTTTCATTGTTCTTACAGTGCACTGAATTGTTCCGTGAAGGACTCTCTGTCTTGCTGTCCTATCCCACCTCATTATTTTTTTGATTACTACACTGTTAGAAGATGCAAAATCTTGGTCAAATCTGTATTTAGCCATTCAGGTGATGGGAATGTCCCTGGGTGAAGACATCGTTTTTACTAACACTTCATATACTCTAAACTTCTAATGAGGAAATTCATTTATGTATTCATATTTGTTTATCTAATGCTGCATTCCAAATTTTTCAGTAAATAATAACATTTTAATTATAGAACCACTTAACCTTTGCAACAATTTATTTATTTATTTATTTTGAGTATATGAAAAATGATTGATTGCTATCTTATTAATTCTGGCACTCTAAATCAAAGATTCCACTTAGGCCAACCTGATGCTCTATCCTGAAATCTATTACAAAAATGTATAAAGAAATTTAAAATTTTGCTCTAAATATAGGTTTATAAGAAATAAAATTTAATTGAACAAAATTGGAATGACCAAACACCTAGCAATTTGTTGAATGTTATTCACATTTTCTTAATTAATGTTAGATTATTTTTCTCAAAAAAACTTTTAAATATAGTTTGTAAGTGTATATAATACAGCAGAGGATTTATTTAGTTGATATCTTTCAGAAATCCATCATTAGACAGGAAATATATATCCATCTTTTCATTAAAGAGGGTTTAAAAACTCAAAGCCTAGCATAATATTATTATCAGAACACATTTTCTGGTAGAGAATAAACTTGAAAATTAAATGAATATCAATAACATTTCATTTTCTTTCGATATCAGTATAGTTGTTTTTGAATAGGACAGTATGTTAAGATGTATGTTTAGACAATAGCAACTTGCCAAAGGAACTGATCATATATATATCAATATCTCTGAGCTTTTTGTTTTGTTTTATTTCTATCATCTATAATTCATTTAGAATTTTTATCTCCTCTCTATTAATACCCAGTGGAAAAATAACATTGTGATTTAAAAAAAAATGTTACTGTATATGCACATTTAGTGTAAGTTGGGACAGTGTGGTTGGCACATATCTGCTTTAGTAAGAAAACCACAAATCATTCACATTTCTAAGAATATAGTATATCTTTTCTTTTTTTGCCATATGATCTCACTTTTAATTATGTACATTTCTTGACAATCCTAGTTTACTTCTCTATGATTTTTCTGTATATACTTCAGTAGGACTGTATCCGAAATTAATACCCTTATGCATTTCCAACTGCTTATTTCAATCCTTCATTTCCCTCCTATTGCTTGATGATCTTGAGCACACATCCTTATATAGAATGTTTTTTTTATCTTCAGCATTGCTTTTATTTATTTATTTATTTTTTAAGAACTTTTTAAAATTTTATTTATTTATTTTATTGGCTGTGTTGCGTCTTTTATTTGCTGTGCTCAGGCTTTCTTCTAGTTGCAGTGAGTGGGGGCTACTCTTCGTTGCGGTGCGTGGGCTCCTCATTGCCGTGGCTTCTCTTGTTGTGGAGCACGGGCTCTAGGCACGTGGGCTTCAGTAGTTGCAGCACATGGGCTCAATAGTTGCGGCTCACAGGCTCTAAAGTGCAGGCTCTAGTTGTGGCGCACAGGCTTAGGTTACCTGCGGCATGTGGGATCCTCCTGGAGCAGGGATTGAACGGGGGTCCCTTGCATTGGCAGGCAGATTCTCAACCACTGTGCCACCTGGGAAGCCCTAAGAACTTTTATTGAGATATAGTTAACATACAATAAACTACATATATTTAGAGTGTAGAATTTGGTATTTTTTTCTTATTAGTAATGTATATATGGCAATCCCAATAGTATATCTTTTAACATATATATATACACACAAACATTTAAATTATTGACACAAAATTGTGTTGCAGAAACACACTTTATCTGTTGTGAAATTATTTTTTTAGACTAGTCATCATACTTTCATGCTCCTTTTAATGACTCAGGTCTGACCACTGACCATTTTATCTTTGCTTCCGGGAAAGACATGTCCAGCAAATATTAGCAATATATAATAAGATTTTTGCTGGGATTGTTGGAATAGAGTCAATTTTTTTCTGGATATGAATACAAGGCCTGGATTTGTAAGAAGCTACCACCTAAAGCTCAAAGAGCATAAGACCCAAGAGGAGGAAATAAAGTGATAATTTCTGAGTTAATGAATCTACTTGTACTATCTTAAGCCTATAACTATGAGCCAGTAAATTGTCACTCATTCTTTTTTTTTTTTTTTTTTTTTAGGCGCACGGGCTTAGTTGCTCCATGGCATGTGGAATCTTCCCAGGGCAGGGCTCGAACCCATGTCCCCTGCATTGGCAGGCAGATTCTTTACCACTGTGCCACCTAGGAAGTCCTGTCACTCATTCTTTTTAAACTAACCTGCAAGTGAGACTCACTTAATTGATACTCTAAAGTTAGCTGTAAAAGAAAACAAACAAAACTAAAAACTTGTCAAGCTAGTTTTGTTTTTGTTTTGTTTTTTTTTGGCACACGGGCTTAGTTGCTCCGCAGCATGTGGGATCTTCCTGGAGCTGGGATCGAACCTGTGACCTCTGCATTGGCAGGCAGATTCTTAACCACTGCGCCACCTAGGAAGCCCCGTCAAGCTAGTTTTTAAGTGAAGGTTGGTAACTATCAATATATTTCCCTAAAAAGGATTATTTTCTAAATAAGTGCAAATTTAAAATATATATTTATTTGAAAAATGTTTTTTCAGACCATACTTGGAATAATTATTCAAAACAGGTTAAAACTTAGTCTGTAGTGTTTCTTGGTGAGGCAATCTAAAGACAAATGTTGAGTTTTCTTTTTTTTTTTTCTTTTTTTCTTCAGTCTGTCACATAGCTATTAGCACACAGTACTTTGGTGAATGGAGGGGATACCAAGATATATGTATAAATACAGCTGATTCACTTTGTTGTACAGCAGAAACTGACACAACAGTGTAAAGCAATTATACTACAATAAAAAGCTTAAAACAAACAAACAAACAAACAAAAAAGATGTTTTAGAATTATGAGCCATTTTCCCAGAAGACCCAAAGACTGAATTTTCATTTTGGATTTGTGCTTGACCTACTAAAAAGGACTCTTATAGGGGAAATGATATGAAGGCCCACTCATCTATATGGTGGAACTTAGGAGGTGCATTTAAATGCCCTCAGCTCAGGGTAATCATCCCCATTGGACAGTCATCAAGACTGAGCTTTCTCCATCAGAAACTCCTAATTTTGGTTTAAAGCATTGCTTCTCTTGGAGTTCTGATCTACTCTTCTATTTTAGGGCAGAGTTTTTATCAACCTCTCTGCTAGATATTTCCAGTTAAGTATCTGGTAACTATCTAACAAAACTCCTTTTTCTATTCACATGCAGTGTTAAACTTCATCTATTACGAGGAGTGAAGAGAATGCGTCCAAATCCTGCTACAATGCTTGGAAGCCTAAGCTGCCAAGGCAGCATCAAGCAGCAAGAATTAAAGAAAAAGTTGCTTTAGGGATGGAGGGCTAAATAAAGACACAGGAGAAGGATAGGCCCATTGAAGCTGACACACATCCATTTATATAGTTTTTTCCTACTCTGCTCCCTTTTCATCACATGAAATAATATTCTAAAGATACCGGCTGAAACTTACAGTTTGTGGATAGAAACTTACAATATGTTGATAGAGTTACATCTAGGACACAATCTGCAGAGAGGATCAGTACATGTTGTGTCTATTGTGTCCCTGATGTGTTACAACATTTAATTTTCCCTTTTATAGTAGTAATATTTGCCCCCTATTCAAATTAGGAAACTGAGATCCAAAGAAACAGAAGTGGAATATGGTTATGAAAAAAGAACATGTATCATGTCTAGTCTGATTAAATCTACTCTCCTTTTTAAAAAATATATATGAAAATAAAAATCACTGCATTTGGTCAATCAGCAGAGACAATCTGTGCTAGTTCCTCTTATAGCAGCTATACAGAAACAGTGTTACATGTGGACAAAGCAGCCCCAAAGTAAACTTAGCAGATGAGCTACCAGGTCAGGTCATAGAGCATCTTGTGAAGTTACCTGGCTCTCAAAAGAGAATGACGGGGCCAGGAGGAAAAATAATCTCTTTTACATTGTGAACTGAATGTAAAAAAGGAAACTACGGCTTCCTAGGTGGCACAGTGGTTCAGAATCTGCCTGCCAATGCAGGGGACACAGGTTCAATCCCTGCTCCAGGAAGATCCCACATGCCGCGGAGCAACTAAGCCCGTGCGCCACAACTATTGAGCCTGCGCTTTAGAGCCCATGAGCCACAACTACTGAGCCCATGTGCTGCAACTACTGAAGCCCACGTGCCTAAAGCCCATGCTCTGCAATAAGAGAAGCCACGGCAATGAGGCGCCCACACACCACAATGAAGAGTAGCTCCCACTCACCGCAACTTAAAGAAAGCCTGCACACAGCAAAAAAGACCCAACACAGCCAATAAAATAAATTAATTAATTAATTAAAAAAAAGGAAAAAGAAAACTAGACAATTTGAGAATTAACATGACATGAATGGAGATACAGAGTGCTAATTGTAAAGAAATATGGTTATCCCATTAGCTCATGTAAACAACAACAAAAAGAAAAAAATAAACAGATATAAAGTATTGATACCTTAAAGATGCTGAAATAAGGGTAATCTCAAAATGCTTAATGGCACAGGAATATTTTGAAAGTTGTTTTTGGAAGAAGGTACCATTAATATTTTATATTATTTTAGCAAATGCATTTAAATCCTTTAAGAGTACTCAGAGTGGACAATATGGTTATTAGTTTAACCTTCTTAAAAGCACCTGAGAACAAATTTTCTTTCTAGAACTTTCCAACTTGGTTGTTTGAATCCGTCTCCCCTAGAAATTGCACCTTCAGATGCCTTAGCAAGCTTTCTGATCCTAAATTTAGAGTTAAAACAGCTAAACTATTATATTTATATTTTCTCATTACTTCAAGCCTTGTCACATCACTTATGGCATATTACTTAATGATAAATAGCACCATAAATGAAATTGCATACTATAAAATATCATAATAGAATAAATAAAACAGAGGACTCAGTAGGTTCATTTTATTTTCCTTGAACCATTAACCAAGCGTTGCTATTATCTTCAGTGACAGAAGCTGGTGATGACAAAAGGCTTGCATTTTCTGCTGCTGAGCTGAAAACACAGATTAGCAAAGAGCCAGAATTTTTATAATTTTATTTTGAGGTGTATAGATAATCATTCTGGTCTTTCCAGGTGTGATTAGAGCCATTTTGATATCTAGCAAGGCAAAAAAAAAAAATACATAATTTACTTTTCAAGGCAAAAGCTAAATGAAGCCTCAGAAAGTTATTTAATCTTGTCCTTTTTCTCTAACCAGGGATAAACCTAAAAACAGCAGAAAGAGATGAATCAAGGTCTGAGAGGAAAGTCAAGTTAGTCCTTTTCAGTCATCATTCATTCACTCATTCACTGATTCATCTCTTCAACAAATACTAATTGAGTGTTTCCTAAGTGCTGGGTATTGGAGATGCAGGGTCATTACTCTAAATCTTTGCCATCAAGAAACCTGCAGGGGATGAGGGAAAGCTTTGAGATGGGAAAAAAAGATGGTAAACAGAGTCCTGAATGATGAAAGATATTTGACCAGGAGAAGCATAAAAATATTATGGACCAAAGAAAGATGTGTTCATAGTCAGGAGAGGAAAGACATGTGGAGCATTTGAGGTGACACAATGCCAGGTAATGGATGATGAGAGAAAGGCTGAAGAGTCAGTGAAGAGGAATGAGGACTTTATCCTGAGGTTACCACTCTGCTATGGAAAAGCTTTAACCTGGGGAGTGATAGATTAACATCTATATTTTAGAAATATTATTATCATTGCACTAGGGGGAAATGCCTGGATGCATGGACGTGAGAAGACCACTTATAACCTCCTATTGGTGAGAAATTAGGCTCCACATTACAAATTGTGGACAGTGGATATGGACTGCAGTAGACACAGTAAGGATTATTTCCAGAAAGTACTCTTTGTAAAACTGTGTTTATATCTTTCATTTCCTATTCAGAGACTTTATCCCATGTCATATGGCTGTAATGTCAGGGATATTAGCATTTTAGCCTTCTTAGAAGCTATTTAACAACTGCTTAGGCCCAACAGTTATTCAATAAACTTCCTCCTTTATATACAGCAGGCTATCTGTCTACATTACTTTCTAACAGTTTCACAAAAAACAGACTAAAACTCTTAATGGAACACTGGCCAAACCATTTAGGTCAAAGTCTAAAAGGTTTTATCTTCAGTGCCAAGCATAGGGCCTTATGTTTATAAAGTTTTTGTAATAACTATTACATTTAGGCACATATAAATTATTTAATCAATGTCATCAAATTGTTGTTTACAGTGACTTTCCTCTCAAAAACTTGGTAATAAGAGGAGTAAGATGGGCTTCTGAGGTTAAGATCAAAACAGAGATTTGCAAAGTCACATTAAAGAGAAAGAAATGCATGCAGATGACTAAGAATTGTATCCTGAGCAAATTCACTTATTATTCAGCAATATTTATTTCCTAGATACTATTCCAGGCACATCTCACATGATGTGAGACAAAATTAAATATTAGATAGATTAATAAATTGTATTTAGGACACTTTGGTTGCAAGTAACAATAAAATAACTCAAGCCAAATGAGAGACAGAGAGAGAGGGAAAAAGAAGGGGAAGATGGCAAGAAAGGAAGGAAGGAAGGAAGAAAGGAAGGGAGGTAGGAAGGAAAGAAGGAAGGGAAGGGAAGGAAATGATGCAGTGAGGTAGTTTTATTGACCCTTGAAACAGGAAAGTCCATATGGTAGACTTCAGGGTTGTGTGGCCTGGTGGCTCCAACAACACCATAGGACTTTGTCTCCATTCTTTGCACAGACTTTCTTTACATATTTTACTCATGATGGTCCCTCAGTATTCACATCTCACCACTTCACCCCAAAAGAGCATTTTCTTTCTTAGAAACCTGATAGAAAAGCCCTGAACAGATATTGGTTTAGTCACATGTCTGAGTCTATTGTAGTGACCAGGCAAAATGTCCACTTAAGAAGGTAGAAAAGGGACTTCCTTGGTGGTCTAGTGGATAGGACTCCGTGCTTCCACTGCAGCAGGGCATAGGGTCAGTCCCTGGTCAAGGAACTGGGATCCTGCATGCCACACAGCGAAGCCAAAAAATTTTGTTAAAAAAGGTAGAAAAAATCTGCTCATTAGAAGACAATATGTTGAGTATTCCCTAGTGGTCCAATGGTTAGGACTCCAAGCTTTCACTGCCAAGGGCACAGGTTCAACCCCTGGTCAGGGAACCAAGATCCTGCGAGCCACGCTATGGGGCCTAAATAAATAAATAAACAACTTCATACATCTTTATTTAAAAAGAAGAAGAAGAATAAGAAGAAGACAAAGTGTTAGCCTCAGGTGCTTGGAAATTAGAGATTCTCAAAGGCAAATTTGGCAGTGTCCATCCGCTGGCAAGGCTGACTTGCCTTCCTTCTTATAGGAATGGATACATCTCATTATAATCAAAGTCTTAAATGCACTTATAATGTATCTAGAGATAAGAGTTCACAGATTCTTCTCTTAGGAACCCCTAGGTTTGAATCTCTTCTCTGCCACTAACTTCCACAGTGAACTTGGGTAGTTTATTTCTTCACTCTCTTTTCATGAGAATTCAGAAATCTACATCCCTTTACTGAGTATGTTTATTAATGTATATAATATAAGCTATGGAGGAGACTGCAGAGACCATTTTGCCCAAAATATTGTATGTTTTTAAGGTAACAGAATGGAGGAGAGAAGCAGTATATTGTATTATTTAAAAAAAAGAAACTGTAATAATTAGAGAAATTTAAGAGAAAAAAGCCAAGTAATCCTTTTTGGTTTTCTTTAGATGTCATTCTCCAAAAAATATGCCTTATAACTTCCTAGAATTGTTCCAACTTCTTTCTCAGGAAAACGGGTAAAAGCCGCCCTGTTCCTGTTGAACTTTTTAAAGCGCATCAGGAATGTTTTCTTGTCTCAGGGCCTTTGCACTTGCTGCTTCCGCTGATGGAAATCTGTGTTCTAGTCTCCTTTTTATCTTGGTCCCTCACTTCCTTCAGATGTTAACTCAAATATCACCAACTTGGAGAGTCTCTCCTTATGTTTCCATCTAAAGTTGTCACTATTCTCTGCCTCAGTACACAGGGCTATTATGTTTGAAATCATCTAAGAGTTAAGGATTATTTATTAATAACACTATTAAATATTCATAAAGGACTCCTAGAGACATTAAACAATTCGTGATACATCCACACAAAGGATGAGATATAGTGTTGCTATAAAAAACATGATAGATATTGACATGTTAAAATAGAATAAATTCCAAGATATACTGTTACCTTATTTTAGAATGCCCCTGTTTGTGTATAAAACTATAAATATATATATACACACACATACATATTCATACACATTTGTAAAGACATATGTTATTCTGAAAGGATACATGATTGCTTTGGGAAAAAAAAGAGATCTTTCATAAAGATGCATGTCTTACTTTTCTAATAAAAAAACGTTTAAAAAATAAAAGAGAACAATTTACCCACTACAAATTATTTATTAAATAACTGTCACATGCCATGGACTGTGAAGACTGAGCTACCAGAGTTCATAGTATTGGTTGCAAGCTCAGGTGAGTCCTAGATAGAAATCCTAACATTTATTATATAGTATTATCTGGAGATATACCTTTGACTCCCCATCCTTGTCTAAAAGAGATCATCCTAGAAGGAGGAGATTCAATGCATAAGTAAGTGAAGTATATAATGTATTAGGTGTTTGTAAAATATAACTGATAATCAAAAAAGGAAGAGAGTGGGGATAGAAAAATTTAAAGAAGTAGAGAACAGAGTGAATTTAAATAGAATGATTAGGAAAGGACTCTCTGAGTTGGGGAAATTTGAATCGGGACGTGAGAGACTAAGACATAAAGAAAACTTGGGGGCAGATAGGGTAGGGAACAGCCAATGTAAAGTTCCTCAGACAGAGACACACCTACACATCTGAGGGAGTGCTAAAGTAACAGCTGCTGACAGTTCTTCTGAGAACAATGTTAAAACATTTTTAAGAAATCCTATAGCACTTGTCTGAGCAGATAGCCTACTCTGATACTGGGCTAATTAGATTACATAGGTGGGGTCCAAAGAATCTTCCACATTATCCAGTCTAATTTAATAGGATTCTGTAGTTTGATTGGGGCAGTAATGTCCCCGTAGTAATATAGTCTATTTTGTTTTTGGCTTACTCTACTATTTTGTGTATTGTTCCTTTTGGGGGAACTCATGGGGAAAGGTTATTTTATTGAGAACTATGTAGTTAGAGTTTCCTAGATCCCTGGAATAACTTTATCTTAATTGCAATAAAATTTTTTATTAAATAGCTGATAAGATGTACAATTGCAATTTTAATGCCTTTTTTCCAGTTGTTCAAAAACTTTCCTTGAGGTAATATTGACTATCTCTCTATCAGCTTCAATAGGATTGATTATGAGGTCAGTGTGGGTTTACTACATTGTTGATACTGAGTTTATTTTATCTTGAACATGCACAGCATAGTGTAAAAGAACTAAACTTACATTTTAGGCTCTAAAAATTTCATTGTGAAAAAAATGGAAATACTTTATGAGTGTCAAATGCCTTATTGAATGCATTGTTAAAATCTCCTTTTCCACACCTTAGATATAAAGAAAAAATATTTGTATTCAAGATTGCCATGTGTTTTCCAGTGTTGTTTTCCAACTACTATGAGCCTTGTCGTGGCAACAAAAAAATTATTGACAAATTTCAACATTTTTCTCAAACCTTGCTAACTAATACATGACAAGATTTTTAAACAAGATGTCTTCATGAGAAACATAAATACTTGAACTTTTCAATGCCTGCAAGCAGACAAACTATAAACTTAATAATGTCAGATTTTTTGTTGCCTCTCAAACCAAAAAGTTTATTAAAGACATTCATTAAATTAGAATGCTGTTGGAAAACTTTAAGAATGAGAAAACACATTTGATTCTGCTTTGAGAACATTCAATGTTTTAAACTAAAATGGAAAGAGGGCACTTTAAATGTCCAGAATCCCAAACTTTATCAATAAAGATGATAAACTGTCCATCAGATTTTCTAAAATGGGTAGCAAATGACATGGCTGCCCTGGGTGATAAACACCAGCCCCTGAACATGAAGAGAAGCTGAGACTCTGAAGGGACATAATGGAAGTTGAACAACCATTCTGTGCCCTGGAATAAAGGCATCTATGAGGGACAATGCAGCTCAAATCCAAAGAAAACACAGCCTCCTCAAAATGGACTGTCAGAATAAAATTAGATAGCTGTAAGCACAGAATTAAATTCATTTTATGTGTAAATTTGGCTAAATGTTCTCACAATAAATAAAGGTTTAAAAATTGGTTCAATAGACCTTATACTTGTCAACAAATATTTGATTTTTATCCCCCTTTGGGGAGGGGAAAGAAGAAGATATTACATTGTGGGGAAGGAGGGAGAGGCTTTAGTGAAGATTTCCCAAAGAATATGGAAATGAGAAAAATGGCCTTAAAACTGACATTTTCATATCAATACATAATAAATCATAGGAGAACTATGTAAATTCATCTTGCACATATTGAATGAATTTGTTGTATTCAAGAGTGTTTCCTTAGAGGCTCTATTTCTCATTATAAGTGAATCAATTTTCTTTTTAATTTTCTCCCCAGTCTGATGAATTTTATCACTGTGACTCTACCCTTGGCAAATAGACAACTCTTAGCCCTGAAATACTGATGGTCAACATCCTAGGCTATGGTATACTCACTTAGGCTCTGGGGATACAGCCACTTGGCCTCTCTCAAGATATACACACTGGGATTTGACTTTGGCCACCCAAGAGACTTTCTTCAATTTGCATTTATTGCATATTTAAGACCAAATTCCCTAGTCAATCCTTTAAAAATTAATAATAAACAAATGGAATCTTTAAAGCACCAAATTTTTGAGGTTAGAGACATAAAGAGAAAATGAATTTTCCTTCTTTTTCTTTTTTACTATTAAATTGGTTTATACTCATACTGTTATCTGAAATAGCAGGATAGCTTAACCCTTTCATTTTTGTAAAATTTTGCAACTGAATAATTAAGTGTAGAGAGACTACTTCATTTGATGAATATCTCTTACATATTTGGTGAGCTGAATCAATTCTACTATTGATGGTTATTCCTAGTTTCAACATTCTCCAAGTCTTCTGTGTTTGTGAAATTTTTAGGTTCAGAACCGAGTTGCATTTTGAAGCACAAGAAACCTGAACAATAATTAATTAAATTAGATATTTTGGGGTTTAAGAAAGATCCTAACCATTATTTTGCTAAGTATCCCAGAAATCAAATAGTCACATTTAATATAAACACTTTCTGCAACACTGAGGCAGACAGCATCACCAAACCAAGTTACACTGCAGTAAATACTCATTCCCAGAAAATGTGTTAGTTGCTTTAGAAATATAACTGAGCATTTTTTTCAAGGCAGACTTGGTTTGCAGATTTAAAGGTAAAGATTCATGATTCATTTAGAAGAATGTATTTGATAAATCAGTACATTTCAAAATCTATTAGACTCGTGTGACATATACATACATAATATCGAATCTACTATATATATACATATATATCACAGACAAATCAAATATGAACAAATCTAAAGTTAAAAGTAATTATAGATAATAAGCACACAGTGTGTGCCCAATGTGTATTAGCACATTTCTAGCTTTGCCCTCAAAAGGCAATGTTATTTATTTTCAGTTTTTTTCCAAATTTGAAGAAAAGTTATTTTATGCTAAATAAGTGTACTATATTTGTTTCTATTAAAAATAAATAAGTTATACATGCATTATTAATTGTCATTCTAAGTTTCAAAGAATTAAATTCAATAAATATGTATTCATTTCACAAAATGCATCAGTTTTCCAGGGTCCAAGGCATGTGTAGAATGCATAATAATCTTGGAAATGGCACAAGTCTGCAGTAGTAAGTGAGGGTGACCTACTTTGTTGAAATTCACAAGAGAACTAAGCTTAAATTTGTACAAGATTATCAAGACAAGTAAAAAAACCTTAAGGTTGCCTTTTTACATCTTAAATACTTTAGTTTCACAAAGAATGCATACGTATGCTTTTATTCAACAATGTTTAAATATGGAATCAAGGCTCTCCTCTTCCCTATTTTAACCTGCTGATAACAGTTTTGCAAAAAATTCAGCCCCAAATGCATCTCTACCATTTCTAGTATAAGCACCTTTTCAGCAGCATTAAGACTTAGACATTATAAAGCAATCTGAAAGCAGAAACTTTCCAATTGGTATATTTTCTAACCTTTCACAGTTGTCTCCCACAAAAATTCATTGGCAAACCATTTTAGCCTTTATAAAGTCCTCCAAAACCTTTCAACTTTCTTTCATGGAGTTGAAAATGGATCATCTTCATTTCAAATATATTTCATATGTTTACATAATTTTAATTAAATTGTTTCATCACAATATCAAATATAACTGGCTTAAACAGATTTGGAAGCAAAAGTCTGACTCTGCAAGCATAAGACCAGCCTTCTGGAGAGTGGTGTGATGTAGGCATCAGTCAGTGACCATTTACAGGGAGTAGAGACCAGTAACAGGAGTAGGGTAAGTGGAAGCTAGTTAATATACCTTCTCTCTCTATTTATTCTTGCTTCAATTTACACCTAAGAAAGTAAGAGTGTAAATTTTACTTTGCTTATATAAGTGTAATGTAACTTAAAAAAATACTTTATTTGAAAAGACTTCTCATAAAGACCAAAGATTATCCCACTCACTGCTAGTCTTGAAGAAGTTACTGCAGAATTTCAAATATTAAATGTAGTTATATAGACAGCTATATATTGAGTATATTAAATTGTTGTGCTAAGAAGAAACACTATAGTATGTGTTTGGAGCTAATTTTACAGATTCAATTCTTTTGATTCTTATCCTTATTTACAATCAAAGCGTTTGACTTTGGAAAAGAGCAATGCAAACTGAAAGCTTTTGATATTTTCTAAAGGATTACAGAAAAAGACTTCCAAATGTCTTCTATTTGTTGTAGCACAAATTATGAAGAAGTATAGCCTAAAACTACACAACAGTCTGAGAATGAAAAGTAAATAGATAACAAACAGGAAAAGTGATTCTTAACTCATCATTTTGTCTAATAACTATTTGAATTTTTGATGACTCTGAAAGCCTGAAAACATACCATGAATTTAATATACATATTTGCATACTTGATTTTAAGAAATATTGAGATAAAATGCCATCACATTCTACACACTGATTCTACATTTGTGACTTCATTTTTCAATATACTAAAATTATTTGTGGATTCGGGTCATTTCTTATCACTTTCAGTCAAAAATTGCCCAAATTTTTAGAACTCTCTAATATCACTGTTCTCATTTACATAAATGAGGAAAAACTATTTCCTGTACCTACTAAGATTTCTTTGAGAAGAAAAAATAAATTAAAGATGTAAAATTATTTTAAGATACTAATTTTAATATGCAAATGCAACACATTTTTATATAAATACACAAATAAATCTTTCAATGGCTTAGGAACTGAATATTTTAATTGTTGATACATTTCTAATGTACAGATAATTATAATTATCTCTTTTTACGGGTGCACAGCACTTGAATTTATTTATTTATTTATTTACTATTTTTTTGATTTAGGAAGAGACCAAGCCCCTTTCACAATAAAGCCAAAGAGCAGACTTATTGTTTTCCTTTCAGGGAAGGAGCCACATTAGTAACATCCAGCGTCCAAAGGCAGAATTAGGCTTGAGTCTTCACAGAGTACTTGGTACATGGTTTTGGTGTCATTTGGGCTGTTAGCTACCCTGATTCCTAGCCATTTTCTGAGCATCATTCACCAGACTTACTGATGATGTTCAGAGCAACCCTTCAAAATTCCTTCTTTTGGGTTAATAATTACTTTTTGACCAAAACCCTCTCCTATACACAATTTTTGCTCAATGACTTTACAATTAAGCAAATTAGAAATGGCTGCATAGTACAGAAAAAAAAGAAAAGAAAATACTTCCCTAGAGAGTAAGAGACTGGGTGTCATTTCCAAGCTATACCATTAACTAGGTCCATGACCTCGTGAAGATCCCTAGACCACTCAATGTGTGAAATAAAAAATTATCTGCAACATATTACCTATGAGTATGCTTCCTAACTAGCTTAACAATTTTCAGCACAACCTTAAAATCTGTAATTTCAATCTTAGTTTATACCCTGGAGTTTCCTGAGGAAATGGCAGGCAATAAAAAAGTGAAATAAAATTTATCATAAGAAATAAAGGGAAAGCGGAACACCTACTGCTGTAAGTTACACAAAAGCAGTCTGGCTTAAGAGGGAAAGAGACAGCAGGGAGATAGGATGAGGGAGGGAGACAAAGAGAGGAGAGAGAAAGACAGAGAGAGAGAGATTCCCTCAGACACATTAGTATGACTAATATCAAGACACCTAAATATCATTACTCTGTATTGAACTTGTGACGACGAAGCTTCTGGAAATTTACGTGGAGTTAATCTTTCTGTGAGTAGTACCCAGTTATCACCATGACAGAATAAAACCCACAACTTTGCTTTTTACGATTCTGACATTAGTATATGGGTAATCAAAAATTGTTATCTTATTTTTTTTAATTTTCATAGAACTGTTGTGCATAAAATGACAACTGATGAACTAAAGTTGCAAGTGAAAAATAATATAATTTTTTTAGAAAATAACATTTTACGCTAACAAAAAAAGCGAGATTTTACACTAACCCAGAGGGTGGGTATAGGGAGTAGTGACTCATCTCTGTGTACTCAGGGCAGATTGTAGGGGGTGGGGTTGAAAGTGCTACCAAGCAAATAAATCAATTCCATTCCAGTTTTCCCCTACCTCGCTCTCTGCCTTTAGAAAACTCACTGTTCTTTCCTGAGTCTTTTTTTCCATTTGTGAAGTGAAAATGAGAACAATGTTTATGTTTAATTCCAGTGTTTACTTTGAGGTTCAAACAAGTCAGATGAATAATTTTGTGAACTCTATGCAAAAAGATGGGATTCAAAACATGTTTCTTTACCACTCCTTCTCAAATGTGCCAAGATATTAACATTTAGTGGCTTTAAAAAGCACGAATAATTATTTGACATTCCACTTTTCAGTGAAGAGACAATCTAATCCTCAAATTGATTTTTTTTCTGTCTTCAGAATACTCTCCAGGAGTGTGGGACTGCTATCTCCCAGGGGCATGGACTTTCTGTTTGTTATGTAGGTGGTCCTCTGTGTATTCTCTAAGGAACACGGTGACAGATATTTAATAAATATTTCAGATTACACAAAATCCACTTAAATTGCCTGGTAATATACTTTTCAGTGCACTAAAAGTTTTAGAAAGTCCAGTACACTGTTTAAAGAACAAAGAAAACCACCATTAAATTTTAAAATGTCAGAAATCCCTTCAGGCAATTATCCCCCAGAAAATTTGTGATAGACATTTTCATTGTGTGCCTAAAATCTCAGAAGCTTACTGCCTTATACTCAGATGGAAAACGTAAAAAGATGCCTAGAAATACGATTCTCGGGCTCTCCTTCTTCCACTGTATGCAAAATCCCTTAGTGGTATATAAATGATTTCACAGCCAAGGCTCTCACAGTAAATAATTTACTTTCCCATCATATTCTTTATGGGTGCTATATACACTCTTTATGAGACAGCAATAAAATTCAGTAGGTTTCTCTATTTGACCTCTTTTCTTCATTCATGGAAGCAACACATATACAGTTAGCTGTTTCTATAGTAATTTTCTGTTTTAATGCACACATGGCTGAGGAATGAAGTTTCCTTTTTAATCTAATCTTAGGGTTAATGAAGTTAGCATATGTATGACATATGAACCAGTAATTTTCCTAAACTTACAATAAAATATAATCAATGATAAAACCATGATGAGAATATTTTCATTGCTATGATAACACAGAAGGCATTTTTATGGTCTCACAATATATTAGAGCCTTCATTAAGTCTATCACTGTCATTGTACTGAATGACATGAAGAAACAATCATTAATGGGGAGTTTTGACTAAAGAATTGGTGAGTAAAACAGCTTTTTTTAGTACCTGTACAGTCATGAAAATACCATTTTCATTCAAACATGATATCCCCACTACATCTTAAAATATCCCCCATTTCCTTATTTCCCTGCCTACCTGAGGGCCAAAGATTATTGGCCTGATAGAAAACATTATCAGCCAACTTCATTCTGAAAAGGAAAACAATTCCAACCCAACTGATGCCAATTTAAATTTGTACAGTTGCATAGCTTCCTTATTTTGTATCATAGAAGGCACCTAAATAAACTATGCATTTCTTTTTTGATGGTTAAATTATGAAGGACATCCTACAACTCATTACAGAAAGATGTCAAGAACCCACAATCTCCATACTTGCCCCCACAAAACACACACACACACACACACACACTAATTTTAGGAAGTAAAGTACATTGAGAAAGCACAGACTTTGATGTTCAAAAACCTCTCTTCAAACCCTAGTTCTTCCATTAAATAACTCCATGACTTTGGGCAAATTAATTTCTCTGATGGTTGTAGTGGGGCTTAAATAAGATAACATATGTAAAAAGTTTTACATAGTTTTCCTACTCAGAATGTAATAACTATACTCAAACACTATTCAGAAGTCTTTTGTGCCCCACATAGTCTTGGTCCATATTTTCCTCCAGATACTGATGGACTGACCAGCCTCTGAGCGGCACTGTGCAAATCTCATTATCTCTCCTAAGGATTCCTTAATTTCACTGAGGTTCACACACAAGAAAATCCACGTATTAATGCCGGAATGACCTGGGAATGTCAGGGTGTTACATCCCAAGGGACAGCCCTTGAACAATGAGAACGAGGTAGTGGATGGAAAAGCCCCCCTCTTCTTTTCCTTGGGCGAATACCTTGGAGACTCATGGTGCTTGTCTCCTGGAAGGTCCTGATTGGGTCAAACTTCAGTTGCCCACACTGATCAATTAGGAAATTCACCATTGTATTTTTTTTTCTGCTTCCTGTTTGTCTTTCTCCCCAGTCCCTCTTCTGCTCCCTGGATATTTTTTCCAATTAAAACACTGCACACAAGCCCTTGTCTCATTCTCTACTTTCCTGGGTAGGAGAGTACTCCACACCAAGACAAAATGATCAATACTCTTAGATCATTTCTAGACACAATCACAATGGATTGGAACTAATAAGAATTGGAGAGTGTATCACTTACAAAATTAGTAACCATTTCTCCCCATCCCTGTGTTCTGCCTTTTTTGGCACCATGACTTTGCAGTACTTCACATCAACACAAAGTCCATGAGACTTCCTTTGACAGCAGACAGTAGCAAATGTGATGCCAGTGCGAGCTGAAGAAGAAACTTCATAGTAAGGCTTCCTTTCTCTTGCCTCTCCTCACAACACTGTAGCTATCCCCACATCCAGGAGCCTAGGCTAACTAACTAGATGGTAAAGAGACATCTGGCCAAGCCATCCTGTCACTCACTTAACATCAACCCACAACCAGACATGAATGAGACTATTATATACCATCAAGTCTTGGTGAGCCGCCATCTGAAAATAGAGATCAATGAAGTTGGTTCAGGCTGAAAACACTGTACAGCCTTGTCAGAAAATTGTGAAAAATAGTAAATGTTGCTTAAGACACTCATTTTGCGGGTAGTTTGTTATGCACCAAAATCTCACTGATGCAAGGGGAGTCCATGTTGATTACTACTGCTTTTCTCACATCAAGTAAGAATCTGAGACTCAACTTATTCTTCTGAAAATGACTATTAGAATTTTATTGTACTTGAAAGGCCAAGTTTCATCACATTTCCTATGTCTTTTCTTGCATTTTTCATCATCATTTAGTCTTAACTATTAGATATTAACTTCACAGATTTTCAGATGCCAAAATAGTTTGTAGTTCCCTCACATGTTGTACCAAAGTTAAGGTGACCAATGGAATACGGCAGAAGTGACAGTATGTTAATTTTGGGGATTAAGTTATAAAAGACAGCAGCTTCTGTCTTGAAATCACTCCTCTTATCCTCTCCATATCTATACTTACATTTAAATCTACATCTATATTTGTATTTCATCACTCATCACTCACTCTGAAAGAAGCTATATACCATGTCATGAAGATACCCAAGCCAACTAAGGAAAAGCCTTGGTGAGGAACCAAGGTCTATTGGCAGTAGCCAGTGAGAAAATAAGGCCTGCCACACTACACGGAGTGAACTTAGAAGTGGATTATCCCCCAGTTGAACCTTCTGACTATACCTCATGACCCACCCTGATTCATTATCATCCAGCCAAGTTTATCCTCAATTCCTGACCCACAAAAACTGTGAGACGGTAACTGCTTGTTGTGTTCCTTTGCTAAGTTTCTGGGGCCATTTGCTATAAAATGATAAATATTACCACGCCCAACAAAGATGGACCATACAATGTAGATCAGGTACTGGCCCCACATCTCCTTATGAATCTTAATTTGTCCAATTTATTTGCAATCCTGGACTTCTTCAACATCTCTCTGTAGCAAGGGAAATCAGGCTCAAAAATCTAATCAAATAACCAATCATCAATGTACACACTCATCTGAATAGCAAGGTAATCCTTAACATCATGATGGTGTTTTTAAAAAATTCATTTGAGGAAATTCAAGGGAACAAAGTATTTGTTGAATATATTAATAGAGTAGTAACTGCCAATTGCAGGGATCTGGTCACAGCCTCTCGGGACTAACACCTGAAGTCAAAATGCGTTGGCGCCGTTTATTGCCAAACGCACACGCACATGTGCACATGCGCACACACAGTGCACTGTCGATCCTTCAGTATGTGTTTGTCAAAACAGATGATTTTTTTTTTTTTCACTCAGCTCATTTCCTGCAGACAGATTATCTATGTCTTGGCTTGCTTCTAATTTTCATGCATCCTCTAAGCCTACTATTTCTGGAAAATTCCTCTTGTTTTAGGAATATTCCAATCTTTACAATGTAGAAATCTGATGTATCCTGAGTCGCAATCTCCGTTCAGCCTTGCCTTTGCTATCTAAATTTATAGCCGACTAATTTTCATCCACCCATTTAATCATGCATCCATTCCTGGATTTATTCTAACGGTATATGTAATATTATTTATTGGTGAGTAAAATGTTTCTAGAAAACGGCTACCTCCTGGAATATTGGATTTTTAATATAGACACATTTAATATATAATATATATACACATATATTTTCGTATATCTATGTATCTTCTTAGAAACAATTCTATAATCCAAAGAAATGATTTTCAGCAGAAGCAAAATCAGGATTTCCCTTTGAGGGAAAGTAAAGAATACCAGGAATTATTCCACATCAGTCAATTATTCCACATACCCTGCGAGAAGAACAAGTCCAATACCCTCTTGGAGTGAGAAGCTGAGCTGGACAGTGAGGCAGTTTGAAGCAACTGGCCCTGTCCCTGCAGGAGTGTGTCCACAAGCTGATAAAGCTATTACCCCAGGAATTTCACTTTCTGAAATTAAAAGATAAAATAAAACACCTCCTTATTAATGTAAGTGCCAAAGTTTGGTGGCATTATAGGGACTGTGGCACCAAACTCGGAAAGATAGAAAAATGCATGATCCTTGCTGAGAGCAGTGCTGAGCTGTTTGCACCATTCCTCAGACAAGCAGGCTGATGGAGTCAGCTCACACAGAGAGAGCTCACAGAAATTTCTACGACACCTTAAAATATCAAATGGAAAGCTTAAAATGTAAACTTTTGAATACTTTTCCATTTACGTCTACTTTGGCCTTGTCTTCCTCTCACTGCAAGAATGTACCCAGATTAAATCTCAAAGATAAAGAATTCATTTCCAGAATACATTTCCTTGGTACATTGAAAACAGCTTTTAAAATTCTATTTTCTGGTTACATGTTATTTTTCTCTTATCATCCAACAACTGTAATATTAAGAAAATTTATTGTGTAGCCCAGGGTCTCGATAGGACAGGACCAAAACGCTATACGACTGTAGATTTGGGGTTGCTGTTTGAAGCTAGCCAAATTCTGTTCATTGAGGTAGTTTACTACTTCAGTCCTATGGAGTACAGAAAATTAAATGCTTATGTTTGATTGAAAATATAGTTGAAGATCCACACCCTGAGCAAGTAGAGAAATTATGTTCATGCCTAAATGGTATATTGATAACTGTTTGTAACTTTTTTCTGCAGTTTCTGTTGACTACTTGCAGGCAGGATTAGTGTCTCATCTGTGTTCTTATAACACACAAACTCCATGAAAACACTTATTCCATTATAGGACAGTTAGCTTTTATATGACTTCTTCCTCCTAGACAGTGACTATCTTGAAGGCAAGGGGAGTGTTTTTGGTTTTTGGTACCCAAAACATGTATTACCACCCAAGAGTTTATTAGACACTCCAAATTATTTGCAGAAGGTTAACTACACTTAAAATTATTTTAATTCAGGACTGTAAGAGAAAATGTCTAGACATTGGATTTGTTCATGGGTGGTTAACTCTCTTCTATTCCTACTAATGTTTTGAGGAGTCCCCATGGGAGAGTGTTGGGGAGGATAAGACACTGAACAGAGGATGGAGGGGGTGTTTGGGTAAAAGGTTGGAGTACAAGAGATGTCCTGCAGCATGATGTACAGATAAATCCATAGCGCTTGGGCATTAATATTATTATGTGGTTGGCTTTTCACAGGGGATATGCAACAGGATACAGATTAAAAAAATATATACTGTCCTCACAGAAACTGTTCATATTTTACTATGGCTCTGACCACACAGGGTCCCTTGCTTCTGCTCATGTTCTGACCCAGGTTCAGCAGGCTTCCCAGAGTGACATGGCAGTCCCCATCTTCCCTTTTAAAAAGTGTATTCTCTACGTAAGTCAACTAGAATTGGCTGATGCTGCTTGTAACTAAGAATCTTCCTTGAAGTAGTTGTGACGAGGTTTTTAGGCACAACCAAACTGTTTCAATGACTAGATCTGGGGTGCAGTGCAAGGATTTTTCACAAGAAATTAGATATAAACATTGTTCATTCATTGTTGTTTAATAGACAATATCTAGCGAAATGCACTGCCACAATTTGCTGGTAAAGAAGGACTTTGTATAAATAAATGTGTTTGTGAAGGAACGGATAGATGAACCGCCAGAGGGAAACGTTGAAGAGTATTCTGTGCCGCTCAGCTAACCCAAATTACAGTTAAATCTTCCTCAAATTATGATACAACTCCACAGAGTATAGGAAGCAATGAAGACATATTCAGGGGCTTTTTAGACAGGGAAGATTTAGTTTACTAATTAACTGAATCCAACATACTTATGTGCTCTTGGGCAACAAGAAACTGAGTACCATACTTGCCAGACTAGATGAAGTGTAATTTTATTTTTTTCAGATTTAAACCATAGTTAAGGTCTGTGAAGTATAGAAACTTATTAACATTTAGAAGGAAAAGTTCTTTTATGTCAGAAAGTGTTCTCAATTTATACAGCATATCTTTCTTAATCTTACTTAGACTTACTTGTACCCCTCCCCATCCAAGATTGACAATTTTGTCAGGAACTGTGACGTTTCTGAGATTCTGTTTTTCTTACAAACTCACAAGTGAGTTTGGTATAGTTTCATATCCATCAAAGGTTTGATTTCAACATGTTTTCTAATCTCAAATCTTCCATATCCTATTGGAGGTTTTCCACTTGGATATTTTCAGACTCGATCACATTAAATGTAATTCAAATCACCCTGATTCTCCCAGCTGTAAAACAACTTCTTCTAATGTATTTGTTTCTCCTTGTAGTCGCATAATTCTCATCATTATTTAGGTTTAAAGCACTGGAAATGTATTGGATGTATTCCTTTTCTTTGACCTATTTATCTGATCAGTGGATTTTCCCTGTGGGAGATATCTCTGACCAGGATCCATGGTAATGACCTCACTCCAGCAAGTGCATCATAAAATTTTCCCAAAATTTTACATTCAGCATCATTTTTCTCATTTAAACTGGCTCTCTGTATTCCCCAGGATGAAGTCTGATTTCTCCAATGCACTTAATTATATTCTTATTTTATATTTATCACCAGCTTTTATAATTTACCATAAAGGGCTCCACTCTATGCCTCTGGACTGAAGTAGTGGTCTTTTCTTTGCATTATCTGAATACCTGTACTGCTCATCATTTTGTGGAAACCCAGCTCAATGACTACCTTTGTGGTCTTACATGTAGGCCGAGAGACAATTCTCCATGATACCTCTGCACATTTTGAATCAGCTGCTGTTCTGGACTATCTTTTCAGGATGTTTGTATAATAAACTGCCTTGTAAGATAGAGATGATAGTGTTTTTCTTTAGGGTAGAGGGAAGATTCATTTCTTAACCGGTATAATAAACATAATGTCCCCTTTCAAGGAAGGACATGAGCAGATTTGCGAGCAGACCCTTTTAAAGAATCCAGGCTTCCTAAACTTGGGGTTACTCAGTTGGACACAGATCTACTGTATATGCAGCCTCCACCTGGACCACTCTACATCAACCTCATGGGACTTGGAAAAAAAGGAGAATTGACATGATGGTACATCTCAGACTGCATGTTGTGAACAGTGGTGTTCTTTATCTCCGACATAGGAGCCTTGCGTCTTCAGCCAGCATCTATGAAATCCTGGCAGCCTAACTTATTGGTTTGCAAGTAGCATAAAATTGCAGACCCTTCATAGCTCTTGATGCTATCCATAAGGCTTGTCACTAACATTATTTAGTAAGAACATACAATTAAGTTTGCAATTCTATGGGTATATTTATTTCTCACATGAATAAATTGTAAATTACTCAAAAGTAGTAAATGTAAATTGTATATCAATCATGCAGCAAATAATATAAGAATTCAAATTATCTTATATTTTTATTTGTTTTTCCTCACCTGAGTGAAACATCTATGAAAACGGGGACTTGTCTTACTTATCTCTTCAAGCCCAGTGCTGAAAAAGTTCCTGGAAAATAGTATTTGTTTTAAAAATTCATTTTTGAACTTGTAGGTAAGAGACTAACTTTTCTAGATTAAATTTAAAATATATGCAAGATCACTGGTAGCAAAGATTTTGAAAGAGATTTGTTTTGAAGGATAACATATTTTGTATGGAGTATGCAATGGCTTCACATTTTGGGAATGGTTGTCTAAGATCTGCTATTAGCAAGAGGATGCTTCTGGGACACACAGAGGGAGAGAAAAAAAAGCAGGTTTGAATTTGTTCAGAAGCTATGACTCTAAATATCCATGGGGACAAAATTCAACAGAATTACAAGCATTTGTGTAACAGAAACAGCCTATGGTCCCCAACTATCCATTCTTCCCTGATAGGTGAACTTCCAATATTTAATAGGCACATTATCTCTAAAAATAAAGACTGCATTTCCCAGCATTCTTTGCAACTAAATATTCCTTTTTACTAAGTTTAGGCCAGTTGGATAAAGGTGGAATTATATGTGCAACATTTAAGAAGTGTCCTGAAAATCAAGCCTTTCTTTGTGTCCTTCCTCCTTGTTAGCTTGAATGCAGATGTGGTGGCTATAGCTAAGACGAATATTGGGATTGTGTGATATTGGACAATACATGTATTAATTCTGTACCTCAGTTACTTCATGTATGACACTGAAATACTTTTATGATTGTATGAGTATTAAATGAGGTGCAAATATAACTGCTATGTTCCTGGTGCATAGGAAGCAATAAAAACATATACCCTATTACTATCATTAAAGTTATATTTTTAAGGTGGTAGAGGAATCATGTAGAAAATGCTTGGCCTTCTAGGAGCTGCGACATTAGTCCTGAATTTGCTTCTTCTGTATTTAATTTCTATGAATTAAGAAAAAGGCACTTCAATCAAAAATTATTATTACTAGCTGCTCATTTTTTTTCTTGGTCCCTCTCAAAATAATCTTAATTGATAAACTTGGTGAATTTAGATTTAAAACAGCAGCCATTACATTTCTAACAAATGAGTCAAAAACACAAGAAAAATAATTCAGGATTTGGAACTTACTTCATAATAATGGTTATAAATTATTTAGCATTTTCTACCTGGAGACATTATTTAAAATCAGTAGAATATGCCAATTTTATAAGGTAAGTCCATTTTTAAGTTAGAAATGTGAAAATTGAGACTTAAGTAAAATAACTAGCCCAAGGAAGCAAACTAATCAGAGACGGAACTGGATATCCAACCCAGATACGTCATACACCACAGCCCAATCTTGGCTTTTCATTGGCACATGTACTATCACATTTCTGATAGGCAGAGTGTGATCAAAAAGCTTTTATGAATGTAGCCTCAAGGAGGCAACAGAGCCATCTGTGCAAAAACACAAACATAATGAGCCATTCCTCTCTAGAGCTGAGCCTAGAGCAGCTATTAGTGCTGTGATTTTGGACATTTTTGATGAGTTGTACAATCACATTGTAAGCTATTATTGTATGGGGACTCTTAACAGCTGAGGTTTTTTGTAGGTGGTTATGCTTTACACACAGGAGTAAATCTTCTTTCCCATGACTCCTTTCTCATTTACACGAATGATGTCCAGAATTATTTTCCTGTAGATAGATCACTTTCAGACATTGGGAATGGAACAGTGAGAAAGTTTTATGACTAGCTACATTTTTGTTTTTTCAGGATCTTCAGTTTTCAAAAAAAAAAAAAATGTACTTACTTTTGTGCTGTCCTACTTACATTTATTTAAAAATGATTAAAAAAAACACCAATTCTTTAAAAGCTTCAGTTAACAATATATAAATTTAACAATCAGAAGTTAGCAATAATCTGGTTCAGTCTTAAGAATAGAAGAGAGGACAAAAATAGTGAAGAACCTAGACAAATTGTTCAAAGACAGTCAACTAATGTAGGTTAAGGACATGTCCCACAGACACACGGGCACCACCCCCACACGCACGCAAGTAGTTTGCTTTTGGACCACTTTGCCTGCATGCTGATTGAGAGGATGAGGAGGATTTATCGGTCCCCAGGACTGCTCTGTGGGAGGTGCTGAAAGAGAGTCACACAGCCATAAGCCCTTCAGATAAATGTAACAGGCAGGTTGCATTTATCTGTTCCCAGAGAGAACTATTTGGAAAATAAATTATTTATCTTTGATAATTCAAGGTTCTGTTTGCCTCTGGTGCCCTTTGGGAACTAAAAGACAGGAAAAAAAAATGAAGTGGTTAACTCGTAAGAAGGAACTACACAGTGATGTCAGGGAGCTTAGACTAGAGAGGTTTCAGGACCAGAGATAAGTAATTCATTTCCACACCAATGAGTGAGAGGAGAAACCAAGAAAGGATATATATTATTAAATCTTAAATGATGATATTTAAATGAAACAGAACACTGTCATATTGCCAAAGGGAGAGAATACTAATACAAGGAAAAATCTCAAATGTGGTTTTCTGTGGATCAAATTTCCATTTATCTCAAATGTTTAGTGTAACCTGGGTCTGTGATTTGTAAAATATGTTGATTGTGTTTCTGATAGAGTAGATTTTTAATTAAAAAATGAACTCACAGACTGATTCGTAATTGAAACTATGTCAAAGCAGCACAATAATTGGAATAGCTTCCACCTTTGATGCCCTCAAAACTTCACATTCTTTTGCCTTTGAGTGAGACAGAAAGAATGAGAGAAAAGTGCTTGTAGAAAGAGACACAGAAAGGGCAACACAGAACGTTTCAAACTGTGCTCCAGAATATGTGTTCTAAAGTGAGAGAGTGAAATAGTCCAATCTTTGCCCCACTCCACATCTCTGGAATTGAAACACTGTTTTTAATTTAAACTTTTAAAAGAGAATAAATATATAAGGCATATATTCTTTAACATACTCCTCTGATTTCTTTCTACATCTTAAAGATCTGTCCAATAATTAGTTAAGAATCTATTACTGGGGCGTTTTTAAGGAAAAAAGAAAGAAAAAAAATAACTTACTTGTCTAATTTCCTTAAAATATACACTATCATTAACACTTTAGACTTTATATTCTGACTTTCTGCTATTTTCTTCCTTTCTTTTCTCACTTTCTCTTATCTTCAGCCTCTCTTGCTTAACTATCAACACACCAACAGTTTCAAATAAAAGAAACAATAATTCAAAGATTTATTTTCTCATTTTGGTTGCCAGGTTATCTGAAATGAAAGAACTCTGAAGGTAGGTTATTAATTAAGAACAAGTTGGTGCAAGTAAATTGAAAATATAAATATAAATTGGCTTTGCTGCCCGCAACCTGTGTGACAGTAGGGAATTTATATTTCTGAGCTACAATTTTCTCATCTGTAGGACGAAGATCACGATTTCTAATCTACATAGTTTTTAGTAGATTTAAGCAAGGCAGCCTTCATACTGCCAAAATAGAGCCGGGGACTACCTGGTCAGTCATCAGTGCTATTCTAAGATGTATTGAGCCCTTGCTCTGTGGCAGACCCTCTGCTGTGTATTATCTGCAAACATAGAATATAGCACTTTTGTTCTTCACAGCAATTCTAAGATATTGAAACTGATATTATCTCCACTATTGTAGATGCAAAAGCTGAAGTCTGGAGAGTATTCACCACTTGCCCAAGGTCATTAAAAATATAGGACATCTGCCTCTAAGACTCTTTAGAAAATCCTATACTATTCTCTCCCATAAGACAACACAATAAAACTTCTCAGCAATCATGCTGTTAATCATGTAGTCTAAAGAGTATTTACTGCTGTTAGAGTAAATCAAGCCCCATCTTTATGGAAATTTTCTCCTTAAAACTTCTTTATACAAATATAAAAAGACAAAGAACTAATATAAAACAACACAGATTTACATAAAGCTGGGGCTACCGTGGCATATGTTCTATTCGCAGTTTGGAGCAGAATGTGAAAGAGTTTTGGTTTAGTCACCAACAATCCATTTCTTGGCTGGATTTCATAATGCCTCAAGGGCAACAACATGGTATTCTGCAGTCATATATTATCAGTACTTACTATGAAAAAATCCCCTGAGATTTCTGTATACGAGATTCTTTTTGTCTTCTTTTTGAGGAACAAGAAGATTTAGCTCACAGTACACACACCACACAAGCACACACACACACATCTGTATATTTGTTTTCAAAGAGCTTATCCTCACCTTACATTCATTCAACAAACATTTTAAACCCAATTTTGTGGCACTCCTCCAATAGGTGAGAGGATGGTGGGGTGGCAATGAAATAGGAAATCCTTACACACTTATGGGACTTACATTTGTGTGTGGGAGACAATGCATTATTGAATACCTCGATAAATAAGAGGAATACGGATTGTGAAAAGTTCAGTGAAGAAAAGGAATACCTAGGTTATTGTGACTGAGTAAATGGGGAAGGGATGGCTTTAGATTGGATGGTCAACGACAAGCCTCTTTCTGGAGGTGGTATGTTGGACAGCTGAAGGAGAAGGAGGAGCCAAGTAGGTGAAGAAGTAGAAGTAAGATAGAGGAGATAAACACTGTAGAGCTTTTGAGGAAGGAAAGAGATGAGCATGGTCTGGGAATAGAGAGGGAGACCACTGTGTCTGGACCTGCACGAACAATTTGGAGAGTGAATTGAGATAATGTTGGAGAAATTTACAGAACCATAATCATTTAAGAATTTCAGATCATGGTATGGAAGTAGCATTAAATTAGCAAAAACACATCATTCTCCAAGAATCTCAATTAATTTAAACATGCAAGTCAATAGAAAATATATGTAATAGTCATACTGTTTCATCATTCAGTAAATAAAGTGTAGCTTTTTTTTAGTCTATATAGCCAGTTCTATCACCTTAGTGAGGAAGAGTAGAGATACGGAATTGGTGGTGCAGTAGGTCGTTAATCTCTTTCAAACTCAGTGTCTTTTTGACAAATCATAACTGTGACAGACAAGCAACTTATTTTTTTTTTTCTTCCATGAAGATAGAGTTTTAGTGGGAACATAGAAACCAAGGTCAGGAATGAGATTTTGTGGCCTCCTGACAATCTGGATCTTCTACTGAGTTGTGCACAGATTGATGTGTGCAACTTTCTGCATCGTTTTCTTTAATGGAAATTGTTTAACCTCAAATTCCTCATTTCCCTTCCATTTGAGCTAGAAAGCATAATGGCTTGAGAGCTTGTTTCAAACATGTAGTTGAAGAAAACATGCTAGAGCTTAAGGGAAGGAAGAGCTGTAAGATAGAAGAACCTCAATAAGCCTATAGAGTAAATCTTCCTAATTCGTCAAGATCTCTCACTTCTGTAGCTTTGCTTGCACAAGGTTGGGTGAACAATATGCAGGGTTGGGTACCTATGAGATTTCATGTCTGGGGAAAAACGAGGCTTCAAGTTTGTAGGGATGGCGAAATGGGGTCACACTTCCGTCATCAAGGGTGAGAGCAGCTTGGGACTTCCCTGGTGGCACCATGGTTAAGAATCCACCTGCCAATGCAGGGGACACATGCTTGATCCCTGGTCCAGGAAGATCCCACCTGCCATGGAGCAAATAAACCCATGTGCCACAACTACTGAAGCCTGCATGCCTAGAGCCCGTGCTCTGCAACAAGAGAAGCCACTGCACTGAGAAGCTTGTGCATGAAAACAAAGAGGAGCCCCTGCTCATTGCAACTAGAGAAAGCCTGTGTGCAGCAATGAAGACACAATGCAGCCAATAAATAAATAAAAATAAATAAGTAAATAAATAAATAAATAAATTCATAAAAAAGAAAAAGGTGAGAGCAACTACAGATTGTCGTCTGGGTCTTCTCCTTGGGAGATGCCTCCAATCTAGTCACTGATGGCTCTACCTCAGTTCACTTTTGAAGTATGGAGGGATTATTCTTAGTTAAAGCATAGAAGATTTGTTGGTACATTCAAAGCTTAGTTCTTTCTGCACAGTACCGCACACTCTTATGAATCATACCTTCATTCTCTAACTGGTCCTTCATTTAAGCTGTTCAAGTTACTGGTAAGCCTGTTGGCTGTTGTCCAAGTTAGCCCCCAAGGCACTGACTTGCCTGTGAGCACCTTCTGTGTCTGCCACAAAATATTTGTTCAGGACTTTAACTACACAAGGTGGTAGCTGAAAGAGGCATGTGAGAATAGCTGAGGCTTTTTCTATGCCTAATCACTTCATGCTTATTTTAGAGAGGGCTTGTCCATGGCAGTAGATTTTCTTAAGAACACTAAAAGGACAGTGGGGTTTACCTTAAATTTCTTTCACGTCCATTTCTTTTTAATCTCCCAATCTTGTGTGTGTGTATATGTGAAGAGGGAGCGAGAATCATCATGCCTAACTGCTGTATTCCTTTACCTCTTCTTTTTGTGTTCTCAGAGTTTCCTATATAAAGGGGGTTTTATTTGTATTTCCAAGTGGGCAGGACTGTCTTTACATGATTTCCTCGTTTTTCATGAAGGAGTTTTTGCCCTTGACCCCTTGCACTAGCTATAATATTTGATGGCTTTAGAGGGATCTGCTCTGTCTGCTGCAGAAGTGGAAAAATAGCAGCTTAATATTTCATGATGCTCTCTCCATCATATGTGCTTCTGTGCATGCCCATATAATATGTATAATTTTAATTTGCTAACTTTTATTAGAAAATCTTAATAAGAAAACAAGCAGGTAGGGACTTTTTTTTAATCAACTTCTAAGACCACCTTCAGGTAAGTCTTTATTCTTATCTTTTGCCAGAGCGAATCTAAAACTTCACTTACTAACATGAAGATGATTGTGTGCTCTATGGCTATAATATTTAGAATACAGGTAAAATCTTACATGCTTAAATTATCCTCATTTCTATACAAGGTGATTATCCAATTTGAGATTCCCAATTATGGTATCTTGACAATAAAGCTTTGACTGTTTTTTTTTTTTTTCCAAATTGGAGTACTCATACAAAGTTTCTTGCTTGTTCAGTACATTTTGTGTTTAAGCAGTAATTAGGCTTATTTTTATAACTGAGAAATTTAACCTCTGAAAAACTGTTTAGTGACTTTACTTCCTCTTCTTCAAACTCTCAGAGGAAAATGGAAATGCTGCATTCAAAACACAAGATAAGTCTTCAAAAGAACATTTGGTACATCAAAAATTCATTATAGGTGCCAGGATAAATTTGGTAGTACACAACTTTCCTGAACCAATAAAGTTTTAAAGATATTTCTGATACATTATCTATAACACATTTGAAAATACATTTTGAAAAATATAGAAATCACCATTCATTTTTTTAAGAAAAATAATTGTTTTCTTTCTCATTCCAACTTGAATAAATAAATAGACAAGAAGATACAGAGGCGGATGAAGCCTAGGAAAGAGACTGGAGGATATAAATATCAAACATTTTAGTAAAGAAGCATTTGCTTAAGTGCCCAACAACCTAGGTTTTCTTTTCCATAAAATAATTTTAAGTCAGATCATCATATCCTAGGCTGTAAAGTATAAAAAAGATACACAAACAATAAGTTTTGTTAACAATGTACTATATTAAATCTCTTTATTCAAAAAATATTTTTATACAAATCTCAATTATAAATAATTTTTAAAATTTCTCTTATCCTTAGGTAAGATAAGAGACTTTCAGGAGAATGGGAAGAAAACATGAAAATTATCTGATTTTTCATATTTGTTTTCTTATAATATGTCTTATAATACAGGCAAGCATTTTTTCTCAAAGGAAAAGTATGTTATTGAAAATCATATTTTTGGCCTGAAAACTTAGGATCAGGTTCATAATAGAATAGTTAAAATAAAGGATAAACACAAAGAAATAACTCTTTAAGACATTATAATAACATAAAAGTGTAAAACATTTAATAAAATGATACAGATATACGTAAATACATCTATTATGGTATGCAGCTATTGTTTATACTGCTCTATAAATCATGCACAGTATTTTTCCACAAAATATAAGGCTGCTTTAAAAATGCTTGACCCCAAACTATATGCTTTCTGTAAAAAATTCTAATTCAATTCAACAAATATCTGAAGTTTACAAGTTACATTGCACAATATTCTGCATACTTACAGTCTGCACACTGCAAAGATTGATAAGGCACAGCCCCTGCCTTCAAAGAATTTTAAATCCCCAAAGGGAGCCCAAAAATATTTTCAGAAAATTATTATATATGTATAAACTAATCAGCAATCTGATTTTCTGGGGCATCAAGAAAAGCATGTTGGAGATGATGAATATTGAATTGAGTAGTGAAGAGTGGACAGTCTTTTTACCAATAACTAAAAGTTCAATGGTGGCATTCTCAGACAGGAGATTACTTTGAGAAGAAGCATAGAAGCCATAAAATAAAAGAATGTGTATACAATAGGATATAGAAAACACTGAGCTATATTATAAATTACCTGGGAAAAAGGTCAAATGTAGAAATGAGCAAACCATTATTTTAGGACCTCCATCAACATTTCTTCTTCACAAGCCACCATATTTTTAAAGATAATATGTTGGAACACATTAAATGTCTGCATTTAAAATGCATACCCAATTTGAGAGACAACAGAGAATCATATACTTTTATAAATGTATTTTTAAAACCAAAGATATTTTTATTTCTTCATAGGAATTTAGAAGGGCATTTTGGGGAGTCCCAGGTCATCTGTTCAGATGAAATTTAAAGTGATGCATTGCTTTTCCATTGATAATCTCCCTGTAGAAAGAAACTATTCAAAATCATCCATTACTCTTCAATTACTCTTTTCAAAAAACAGTCTACATTTTTTCCCCATTTGAATCTAGAAGAGAAGGTGTTAGAATTAAATGAGTGAATAGATGAAAACTTGAAATTGAAGTCTAAATTTGACAAAAACAAAATAAACTGAAATTTAAAGGGAAAAAGGGTGAGAACGACTTATAGACACAAAATACCAGAGAAGAAAAGAGATCAGCACCATGGGACCTTCTTATTTTGCACTTCCTCTTTCCTTTCCTGATATTTCAGCCAAACGTAAAGACTTCAGTAAACTTTATTAAGTATGTTCTCCCAATACATTCCTAGTCTAGACAATTATGGGGAATTTTATTACTACGGAGAGTTTGAGACAGTTACAGAAATGGAAGGTGCAGACAGGTGAGAGGACCAAGTTCCCTAGCCACAGAATGAGATTGATGACAGTGCATCCTTAATAAGGAGCTTGGAATATGATACAGGGCAATTAGAGATAAGAGAATGTGTTAGTCCTATTCACTGAATCACAGAAGAAGCGAAGGAGTCCTGGAACTCAGTGACCATGTACACTCCTTGCTGCACTGCTTGGAAGAAAGGCTATTTTTAGGGAAGCACAAGCATATTATAACTGCTAAGACTTTAAATTTCAATGGGTAGTGCAACCACGCAATTTATCATTCAAATGGGCACTTTTGAGTTAGAGTTCAAAATATAATATTACAAAGGCATTTTTCGACCAACTAAATGCTCGAACAGGCAATCAGAGTTACATAGTGACTACCAAACCAATGGGGCTTTATCACAAGCCTCATTGGTTGGAGGTGCTGAAGCTACATTTCAAATCCAGCTGCTAAGAACCTAAGGAAAAAAATACAAAAGATACGAAGCTGGAACTGATTTCTCTGAAAGTCTTCAAAGTGTCCTCGAGAACACAAGAACGGCAGATACGAAGGCCCTTAGAGGCTGTCTTAACTTGTCTCAGCATCTGCAGAATTTTCTGTTGACCCTGAAACTCGAGAACCTCGCGCGCCCCCTGCCGGCCGGGGAGCACCTACTCGAATGCCTTCCCGCAGCCACGGACCAAGTGGCTTCACTAAACCCCTCAAATCAATAATAAATCTTACTATTTTAATACTAACGATGATATAAGTTAGGGCCATCACCTCTTCTCACATTTCAAACCCTATCTGGCATCATATTTGAGCCGATTAGACATAGATAACCAATAAAGTCCATTTTTATGTTGGGTCTTTTTTGTGTTTATATTCACTGTGTCCTTACTTCTCAGAAAAAATACTTTTTAAGGTAAAATTTTGCTGTGTCTATTTCCTTTTTAACTAGTTATTCTAGAGTCTTTCTTTGTCAATTTTTGGTATAACAAAGGAACTCAGTAATTATAGCTGACGAGTATGAATCACTAAAATATTGATTAAATCACTGAAAGCTGCCAAATTTTGGGAAACTGGCCTTTTTTTCTTTTTTTTTTTTTTAGTCATCCTTTCATTTCTAAACAGTCTAATGGTTAAGCAATGGAAAAATCCAGGAAACCTGATAAAATAGCTAAATACTGTGAATGGTATTTTAAAATTTTTTGTATTCTATGTGTGGGGCCTGAAGAAATTTTTAATCTCATGCTTAGATGACACTTTTCATTTTGGGATCAATGGCAAACTGATATTTAGAGAGATAAATTTTAAGATGTTTTCCTATTTTAAACTGTGAATTTAAGAATGCATTCACTAATAGACCACTTATGAAAGTTGTAACAAAAATAGAGGAAATAAAGCCTTGTTTCTTATCAATGCTTACATATATGCAGCATTCAAAAAACAGCATTAATCTTTCTTTTTTATTTTTATTGATATATAGTTGATTTATAATGTTGTGTTAGCTTCATGTGTACATCAAAGTGAATCAGTTATACCTATACATATACCCACTCTTTTTAAAACTCTTTTCCCATATAAGTCATTACAAAGTATTGAGTAGAATCCCCTGTACTATATTGTAGGTGTGTATTAGTCATCTATTTTATATATAGTAGTGTGTATATGTCAATCCCAATCTCCCAATTTATCCCCCTCCCTTCTTTCCCCTCTGCTAACCGTAAGTTTATTTTCTACATCTGTGACTCTATTTCTGTTTTGTAAATAAGTTCATTTAGGGAAGATATCAGTGTGTTCCCATTTTAATAGGTCTATTAATTTATTTGAACAAAAGCATCATTTTAGAGGGAAATAATAAGACAGCTATGTACTTTACCCACATGCAGCTCATTTGCCGATGTTTTCATCTAAATCTATAATACCAGTGAACAAAAGAAATTAGAAAAAAATGATAGATAATATAATAATAACAAACACTTATATGTCCTTATCATGTATTAACTCATTAATCCTTATAGTAACCATAAGAGCTGGGTGCTATAATTATCTTCACTTACAGGTGGGGTGTTGGGGCACAGGGACAGCTAATAAGGGGCAGAGCTGAGATTCAAACACAAGCAATCTTGCTGTGTAATTCGTAGCACAGGTGAAAAACAATACATAGTATAAAATGTACACATTTTGCAGAGCCAATTTAAGATACAATAGGAGTAGGCAAAGCCTGTTGAAAATTCAGATTTCTTGACAATATGTATTTATAAGTAAGTTGATGATCCGTGAATTGGTCTGATAATCCGTGAGTCATCATCATTGAATAATTCACTGAGCAACCATTGTCTTCCCATTAGTCAATTTCCTAAAACACACTATTTTCTTTTCACTTTTCACATCTGACTCTTCTACACTTATTTTCCCTGTTTATTTTGTGTGCACCTTTATGTGTGCGTGTGTGTATGGGGGGCAGTGGGATTCAGGGAAGGAGAGTTACAGCTCTCAGATGTGATTTCCTTCAGGAAGTTTGAAAAATGGTGGTTTAACACAATCTTTTTTCTCTGATTCTAGGTCTGGGGTATATTTGGGGATTTTAGGGTTTAGACTGCCGCCAAGAAGGCTGCTACTGTTATCATACTGAACAGATGCTGCCAGCTCTTAAGCTCCAGATATTTCTGTAGAAGCTCTTCTAACTCTTTTAAGAGTTTGCTCAGAAAAGCAAAAGGTAGCATCAGGCTACTGCAAAGCTTCCTGTGGTATTTTATCCTGCAAGGTGACAGGTTTCCTCAAGATGAAACTTTACAAGGCATAAGCCAGTTCAAAAGGAGTTCTTAATTGTTTCTTTCTAAACTTTGTTCTCACCAACTTTGAATTCATTTTGCTCAAATGGAATTTTATTGAGGCTGTCAGGAGCAGACTGCATGCTGGGAGTTGTATGAAACCAAAAACATTATCCCAGACTAAGGAACAGCTGGAAAGAAACCATGGGACCTCCCACATATCCTCCACTGAGATCTAGACAATGGGTGAGTTATTTGATACAGTGATAGCAACAGCTGCTAGGTAGGTCATTTTTAAAAACTCAACTCTGAAACTTTCAGAATTGAAATGCACAGGCTTCGGGGAGCATGTTGGGGGTGAAAAAACATACTTAAGGCTATTCCTTTTGCCAACTGAAATCTGGTATTACTAGAAAGGTGATGGGCCATATTTTATATCCTTATAATATAATTAGTTTGGAAATGCTTCAACTGAGATGAATATTACCTTAACCTATAGGCCTAATATCAGTTCCCAATAGCACAAATTAGCAATTGGCCATTACTTCAGAAGTCAAATAGTATATATCACCAACGTGTGTCTCCCAAATAATCATGCTGTCTTTTCCAAATAATGTATCATAAACAACAAAAAAAGAATTGCACACACATCTGAGAATATAGCCTATTCACAAGATTTTTTACTTGAAGCTTATAATATTTTCAAATTAAAGTGATCATTTTTGTTTAATATAAAATATATTTTCAATAAGAAGATAGAATATGGTACATCACACCGGAGTGATCTTTTCTCTTTAATCTTTAACTACTGTGGTGTCACATCATTTATCAAATTGTTGGTGTTACGCCCCCTTAGGGATTTATTAAATGGAAGGAAGCCCTCATGATCATGAACTATGGTCAAATTCCCACACTCCGCTAAGTGCTTGCAACTAAAACATAGCAATAAAATATTGAAGGAAAGTACAATCTAAGGCAATCTTGTGAAATCAGAAACAAAAGATTAACTAACTCATATTGTTTTTTCTTGTTGAACAAGATTCCTCACTCGTCTCCCCACTTAGTAGGCATGTTGTCAGTGAAGTAAATTAAGGCAATATTATTCATAACACGCCCGGCAGTTAAGCTTGACTGGAGTAACTCTTAACTGTGGAGTGAATAGATTTTCCAGGGGCATAGCAAAGTTTAAAATCTTACTCTGTTTCTTCATCTACCTAGGAAATGAACAATCTCACACCTAAAATGGAGAATATAATATATGGAGAGTACATAGTACATATGAGATTTTGCATGGATTACTATTTTATAAAAGAACATAATAGGAATTATTTTATTTTGTTTTTTTCTACTTCATGTCAATAGTGAAATTTGGCTATAAATTCTCAAAGAGATTCAAACCATGGTCCTAACTGTTTGTTTAGCTGTGCAAAAACTAAACTGAAGAGGAAAGGTGATTTTCATATTATGTTTCTGCTTTATTATTTAGTTGTAATTTGGACAGTTGCTTTACATTTAAGGTACACTTAACCATGTTTTGAGATCATGCTTTGTGAAAGCAGGTCCTATTGTATAAATTCCTGTTCTGTTGAAATAGATGGTTCAGTAAGATGAAGGATGTTGGTGCCCGGAAAGGTATGTGATCTTTCCGTTTTGACCACACAGACAAGAAAGGCTCCCTGGGAGAGAGTTTTTAGATATGAGAATATAACCTAATGGATAAAAAGTGTAAGGGCATTTGAAGTGTACGTTCAGTCTTTGATACAGCCAGCAGGAGCCTCGAGTGGTTGTTTTTGTTGTGTAGGTTTGAGAAGAACAGGAATGAATTGCATATTCATAAAAGTCAATTGTTTTATGAGCAGTCCACACAAGTTGAAACTTGAAACAACTGTGAAATAAGAATGCAAATAATACCCAGAAATAAACTCTTTTAAACTCTCTGCATTATCTTGACTTTAAAGGGTAATTATTTTCACAAAAGTGCATTCTGAGTAATCTACTGAATCCTGAACTTGTTAGAGAGTAGCAACACAAAAGTGACAGGTCTTAAGTCAAAGTTCTGCTATTCAAACCACCAGGAGCTCAGATTTCAATATTTTGAAATGATTTTCTAACAGCAGACTCTTTGAAAACATCTTTCACAGTACAGCTCACAGCTGGCTCCAAGGGGATTAACTGCTTAAGAGTAGCCAGTTTTTCCTATTCCTAATTAACAAACTTTTGTTAGTACCCTCATGAGACTTGTTGATTTCGATTTGGAGGTCCTTAGAATGAGCACTTCGCCCTAGAGAGATTACACAGATGATCCTGGAAAGAAAATGGCTAAAAATCAGTCACATACCAGTAAAAGGCTTTTCAGCTTCTAGCCGCGTACCTCCAGAGTTCCTCTTCCACAGGGACCGCTGTCTACTCCACTGTATTTCTCCCAACCCCTTTCTCTCACTGACTCTGTGTAAGCGTATTTCAGAACTAGAACCTCTCTTGTCTTCAACCCCCACATAGTTACCTCTTTCCTTCTATCATCCATATTTTGATTAAAAGCATAACGTCTACCCCATATTCAAATCTAAAACCTAGAATCCATTCATGATCCCTCATTATCTCTGAAATTCCATTAACTCCACTGGCCATTAACAGGTCCTCAAAAATATGGCTCTAATTCATGTACTTCCTTCCATTTCTATTCCACTACACTAGCCCAGGGCCCTACCATTTCTAGCATGTATTAAATGTCTTTTATCTACTTCCAAAAAACTACTGGATCCCCCCAGCCCCCAGATACACACACAACCTTCCTTATAATTCAGCCTTTAGAGTAGGGCTATCATGATGTTTTAAATATAAGTAGATATTGTTCATGTATTTGTTTAAATCATCTTCAGACCTTTTCTTTTCACTTAGAAATATGTCAGCTTTATGAAAACAGGAACCATATCTCAACGTACAGGTAATAACTATCACAATACTCTGCACAAAGTAAGGATTCTGGAAGTAACTTTTAACTAATGAACAACCCTATTGTTTTGATATTATGCATAATTAATTCCAGTTAGCCAGAGATAACTCTTCTATATTACATATTCCACTGTACAATTCCTATGCACTTTCCTAATTTTTCTCATTTTTTTTCTGTTACAGAACAATATGTATTTAGACATTTTAGCCACACACTTGATTAACTGAAAATGGAAAAACGTTTTGATTATATGCAGAACATTATTTTTGAAAGTGTGATAAGCTTTTAAAGTTTATTTACTTATTCTTATTTTTTGCTTTTTTAAATAATCCCCAATATAGATGGTGTTTCTGGAGGTGAAAAATTATTTAATAATCATTTCCTTTTCCCGGAGAGGATTACTCTCCCTTCTCATTGTATAAGGGAACTCTCAGGACACATGGTAGTCAAGAATGTACTTGTCTGTAAGGAGAATGCATCATGGCACCACCTGCTAGCACAATCATCAGATTATCATTCTTTCTCTAATGGGCATCACTTTTCAGACACTTTTACTAGGTGTTAAAAATTAAGAATGGCTCTTAGAATTTCCAAAGAAAGTTTTCACGGACTAAAAGGAAAAACCAGAAAGCATGCACACGCACGCGTGCACACATACACAGACACACAGACACACACACGTCTTTGTGATTTTTATGGGAAAGAAATCTACAGACTTAGAAAAACTGCTGTCTATCAAATTTATGTTACCCAGTCTCATATTTTAAAATATCTATTTAAATAAACTTATTTTCAGTTTCTTCCATTAGCTGAATCTAAATTTCAAAATCAATTAAGAATTAAATAACTGCCATGTCTCTTATTTGCTACTACTAAAGTTGTAGTACTTTTATAATATTAAAAAAGACACTATCAAATTGTGGTTCTAGATAAGTAGAGAAATTTCATAGCTTTATAGGCAAATGCTGAAAGAAACTACCTTGTGAATCTACAGATAGTTCCTTATTTCCCATCTTCAGCACATACAAATCAGGTTTCTTTTCAGATGTTAACTAAGGACTTTAGTTAACATCTGAAAGTCCTTCCTGGACCACCATTCTGAAACAGCAGGCCCCACTCTACTATATTCTATCTCCTTATCTTGCTTCATTTCCCTTCCTAGTAGTCATCATATGTGAAATCATGTTATATATCCAATTGCATATCAGTTTATTATATGCTGTCCTGGTTAGAATATAAAGTCCATTTGGACAAGTACTTTCTGTTTCACATTGACTGATGCATCCCAAGGACCTACTGAAAATTGTAAGTGATACGCAACCCTTAAAAAGAAAAGTTGAAGGACAACACATCAGGACACTTGAATATGGTCATTGCTTAACGTATCTCAACAGCCGCCTCCTGCCTGACGATTCCAGGTATATTTTATTCAAATTTTCTTTGTTACTTACATTATTTTTAAAAAGACTAAAAAGAAAGAAAAAAAGTCCCTGTTCTCAAAATTTTATTTTGTTTTTATTTTTTCATTATTTAACTTTTGACTAACATTAATTGTATAATATGAATATTCAAAATGCATTTGAATAATTTGTATAGGTACATGTGCTAAAGGCTGTATTTACAAATTTTTTTAAGCTCTTTATTCAAATATAATTGGTTACAATGTTGTGCCAATTTTTGAGGCACAACAAAGTGAATCAGCTGTATTTATACATATATCCTCAAATCCCCTCCCTCCCGTGACTCCCTCCAACCCTCCCAACCCACCTCTCTAAGTCATCACCCATCATGGAGGTTATCTCCCTATGTTATGCAAGAAATTCTCACAGGCTATTTTACATTTGGTGGTGTATATATGTCAAAGCCACTCTCTCACTTTGTCCCAGCTTTCCCATTGCGCCCCCCCAACCCTGTGTCCTCAAGTCTGTTCTCTACATCTGCATCTTTATTCTTGCCCTGTCACTGGGTTCATCAGTACCATTTTTTTTAGATTCCATATATATGAGTTAGCATTCAGTATTTGTTTTTCTCTTTCTGGCTTACTTCATTCTGTATGACAGACTCTAGGTCTATCCACCTCATTACAAATAACTCAATTTCATTCTTTTTTATGGCTGAGTAATATTCCATTGTATATATGTGCCACATCTTCTTTATCCATTTATCTGTCAATGGGGATTTAGGTTGCTTCTATGTCCTGGCTATTGTAAACAGTGCTGCAATGAACATTATGGTACGTGTTTCTTTTTGGATTATGGTTTGCTTTGGGTATATACCCAGGGGTGGGATTGCTGGGTCATATGGTAGTTCTATTTGTAGTTTTTTAAGGAACCTCCAAACTGTGTTCCATAGTGGCTGTACCAACATACATTCCCACCAACAGTGCAGGAGGGTTCTCTTTTCTCCACACCCTCTCCAGCATTTATTGTTTCTAGATTTTTTGATGATGGCCATTCTGACTGGTGTGAGGTGATACCTTACTGTGGCTTTGACTTGCATTTCTCTAATGATTAGTGATGTTGAGCATCTTTTCATGTGTTTGTTAGCCATCTGCATGTCTTCTTTGGAGAAATGTCTATTTAGGTCTTCTGCCCATTTGTGGATTGGGTTATTTGCTTTTTCGGTATTAAGCTGCATAAGTGGCTTATATATTTTGGAGATTAATCCTTTGTCAGTTCCTTCATTGGTAAATATTTTCTCCCATTCTGAGGGTTGTCTTCTTGTCTTGTTTATGGTTTCTTTCACTGTGCAAAAGCTTTTAAGTTTCATTAGGTCCCATTTGTTTATTTTTTATTTTATTTCCATTATTCTAGGTGGAGGGTCAAAAAGGATTTTGCTTTGGTTTATGTCATAGAGTGTTCTGCCTCTGTTTTCCTCTAAGAGTTTTACAGTGTCTGGGCTTACATTTAGATCTTTAATCCATTTTAAGTTTTTTTTTGTGTATGGCATTAGGAAGTGTTCTAATTTCATTCTTTGACATGTAGCTGTCCAATTTTCCCAGCACCACTCATTAAAGAGGCTGTCTTTTTTCCATTGTATATTCTTGCCTCCTTTATCAAAGATAAGGTGCCCATATGTGCATGGGTTTATCTCTGGGCTCTCGATTGTGTTCCATTGATCTATATTTCTGTTTTTGTGCCAGTACCATATTGTCTTGATCACTGTAGCCTTGTAGTATAGTTTGATGTCAGGGAGCCTGATTCCTCAAGCTCCGTTACCAATCTTGATTCAATTGTTTGCCATATTTCTGTAAAATTATATGATATAAAATATATATAATTTATATAAGCTATAAATTTCATAATATTTCATGAATCACTAGGAACATGATATGAATGAACAAAATGAGTCAAATTATTGATACACCATATTGTATAAAAATAATTTGGAAGCAAAACGATCTACAGAGTAATCAATAAGCTAATAAATGTTAAATAGTAATAGTCACCAGTTAATCCCAATATACAAGATTGATAACATCCACTGTGTTGACTTGACTTGTTTTCCAGCTTTCAGCTATCTCTTTATCTTTTAAAAAAAATTTTTTAAGTAATTAATTAATTAATTTATTTACTTATTGGCTGTGTTGGGTCTTCATTGCTGTACAGGCTTTCTCTAGTTGTGGCAAGTGGGGGCTACTCTTCGTTGCGGTGCACGGGCTTCTCAGTGCATGGCTTCTCTTGTTGTGGAGCATGGGCTCTAGGCACATGGGCTTCAGTAGTTGTGGCTCAAGGGCTCAATAGTTGTGGCTTGTGGACTCTAGAGCTCAGGCTCAGTAGTTTTGGCACACAGGCTTAGCTGCTCCGTGGCATGTGGGATCTTCCCAGACCAGGGATCAAACCCATGTCCCCTGCATTGGCAGGCAGATTCTTAACCACTGCACCACCAGGGAAGCCCTTATCTCTTTATCTTAATTGCTATCTGTATGACTTAACTTTATAATAAAATTACTCTTAGTTTTACCCTCTTAGCCTTCCATTTCATGCCTGTAAAAAATCATCAAATAAAACCCCATCCAACAGCCTTGTTAAATCACCCATCAGAATTTCTGGGTACTTTTCAGGTACATATAAACTTTAAGATTGCTGCTAGTAAATTCATGGTTAAAAACTGGCGTTCAGTATCACCTGCTAATCTTCATGTATTTACTTAACTATTTTTTTCCATTCTTATAAAAGCTCATTTGTAGTTGTCTCTATTCTATAGTCCTTTACCACTAATGTCATTATATGTCTTGAACAACTCCATCATCTCCAAAAGATGCTACATCTCATCTTCCTCTCCTGGGAATAAGGCCATTTCCTTCACCTGTACCTCTAATGCATGGTTCCTCAAACTTGGCGTTATTGTCATTTTGTTATCAGGGGCCATCCTTCCATTTTAAGTTGTTTAGCAGCATCCCTGGCCTCTGCCCCCTAAATGCCAGGAGCACACTCCCTCTAGCTATAACAACCAGAAGTGTTTCTAGATATGGGGGCAGATATAGTTCCCAGTTGAGAACCAATAATGTATACCATTTTCCATGCATGCAATTCAAATAACTTGCCTAAATTAATAACTTGTTGGTAGTTTATCCTCAGCTTCTTTCCAATGAAATGTAAGTAGGCCCAAGCTTTTTCTTATCTAAAATCAAACTCTTTCAACCCTATATTTCTTTGTTTCCTTTCCTGATGCTAATTTACCTCTGATTTAGCTTTGAAAAAATTTTCTTCAGAGTTAAACTTTTTGAATTGTTCAAAAACTGACTTTTATTCCCTTTCTCTCCCAACTACAATCTTATATTCACTCAATAAGTCCTTAGAAAATAATCTGTTTGTTGATTCATCCAATGAACACTTTTTTTTTAAATTGAAGTATAGCTGATTTAAGATGTTGTGTTAATTTCAGGTGTACACCACAGTGATTCAGTTACACACACACAGACACACACACACACACAACACACACACGTATTCTTTTTCAGATTCTTTTCCCTTATATGTTATTACAAAATATTGAGTATAGTTCCCTGTGCTATACTGTAGGTCCTTGTGGGATATCTGTTTTATATATGGTAGTGTGTGTATGTTAATCCCAAACTCTTAATTTATCCCTCTCCCCTTTCCTCTTTGGTAACCATAAGTTTCTTTTCTATGTCTGTTGGTGTATTTCTGTTTTGCATATAGGTTCATTTGTATCACTTTTTTAAAAATTACACATGTAAGTGGTACTACATGGTGTTTGTCTTTTCCTTTATGATTTATTTCACTTAGTATGATAATCTCCAGTTCCATTCATTTGCTGCAAATGGCATTATTTCATTCTTTTTAATGGCCAAGTAATATTGTTATATATATATATATAATATATATATACACGACATTTTTGTCCATTCATCTGTCAATGGACATTTAGGTTGGTTTCGTGTCTTGGTTATTGTAAATAGTGCTGCTGTGAACTTAGGGGTGCATGTGTCTTTCTGAACTATAGTTTTGTCTGGGTATATGCCCAGGGCTGGGATTGCTGGATCATATGACAACTCTATTTTTAGTTTTTTGAGGAACCTCCATGAAGACTATTCTCCAATGAATGCTTTTATATCTTAATATTTAAACATATAGAACATTTTGTTTACTCACTTATTCTTAAAACACTCTCTCCTTGGTGCTAGCATCTTCCCAGTCTCATGTTCAAGGTCTTCATTCTTTATCTTTCACAAAAATATTGGTGTTGTTATTTGCTCCTGACAGATCTTCTTTTTGTTTTCGTTTTCTTTTCCACACTACAAGTTTAACCTACTAGTTTAAGCTCTTACACTCTTATATTCATCATAGAACCCTATTCTGACATCAAGATATCTATCTCTAATGTTTCCTGACTGACTGGCTAATAACTTTAGCATGAATTGTGTTCTCCATAAAGTTTTAAAAACCTATTTATTGTACTCAGTGGAATATCCCAATAATGTATTGCATGTAAAGCACAAACTCTAGCAGAGTTCACACCAGAAAATATTGACATCATCGCCATCATCATCACCACCTCAACATCATAAACACAGGCATAATGATAACAAACCTTCTGCCTATATAGCTTAAATACAAACTTAACATATTAAAAAATAAAATTCTTTATTTCCTTTGCATTTTCCTCAAGCATCCTCCTCCTCTTACTCGAGTCTAAACCAGGCTCTATCCTCTCCCTTACTCCTAACAGTCAGTCATTTAAAGCATCCTATTGTTTCTTTCTTTTTTGAACATTTGTATTCATCAGTTCTGCCACCATTGCAATAGTGTATCTCATCTCAATCTTTGTAGGTGATATCTGAACTAACCTCAGATTCTGTGTTGCCCACCTCCTATCTCTTTCCTATCTAATCTGTATGACCTGCTGAAACCACAAATCTGTCAGTCCTCTATTTTTTAAGAACTTTTACTGAGATATAACTGACATACAATAAACTACATATATTTAAAGTGTACAATTTGATTTTTTTTCTTATTAGTAATGTATATATGGCAATCCCAATCTCCCAATTCATCCCACCCGCACCTCCACCCCACTTTCCCCCCTTGGTGTCCATATGTTTTTTCTCTGCATCTGTATCTCTATTTCTGCCTTGCAAACTGGTTGGTCTGTACCATCTTCCTATATTCCACATATATACATTAATATGCGATATGTGTTTTTCTCTTTCATGTCAGTCCTCTAATTTAAATTATACTTTGTCATTCCATATTTCTTAGGTTAGAATTCAGACCTCCTAACCTGGCTCAGACAGTCCCTTCCATATCTCCCACATGTTGTTTCCTCTGCCTGGGTTTCCTGGGTTCTCTGTTCTACTTCTGCCTCCCTTTGATTGATGACTACTGATAAACATGATGGTTTAAATCTTGGCCCAGCTTCTTACTAGTACAGAGACTAGAACACTGGGAGAGTTCAAAAACCTGATTTTTATAGTAGTATTACTGCCAGTAATCTTGCTAACAATGGGAAGCTCCACAGGTCTCAGCTTAAATTTTATTCCTAGGGCTACTTTTCTTATCCCTGACTTGGTTACTTAATCCTACCAATAATTTTTTCCCCTTTTATTTCCCCATTTACATTATAGGTTTAATACCTGTCTTCTTCTCCCACCTTCCACTGATTCTAGCAGACATTATGTCTATTATGTTTACCATGTATTCCCTGGGCTTATCAAAGTGCCCAGCACAAAGTATTATTTGATCAAACATATTTTTGAACAAATGAGTCAGCAGGTGAATGAATGGATGAATAAATAAAGGAATGACAATTAGAAATTTCTTGACTATTCTAATCTGGACTCTTGGGCTTAGTTACAGAAGTTTATATTAAAAGGTTTTATCTTAAACAAGTCACTTACTTTTCCTTATGTATAAAAATAGAAAACAGTTTACGTATTTGAAAATAATTTTGGGGGCAAATAATATGAGAATAAGAGTATACCAAATGTCATGGTTAACAATAGTAACTAATATTTATTGAATAATTATCATGTTCCAGACCCTGTGTTCAACCCTAGTGAACTATATACTTTAATTTTTATTATAACCCTATGAAGAAAGTATTATCACATTTTCTGGGAGTACAAATTGGAGCACAGAGAATTTATGCAAAAGGCCCAAGATCATACAAATAATACATGAGAGAGCCAGGATATGGACTGGTCAATTGGATTCCAGACACCTGGTTTTCACCTCTATGCTCCTGCATGTATATATAGCTTTTACATTCTGGGTTACTGTCTGTGACTTTTGAAGTATACATGAAGTACTATGTTAAAGTAAAATATTAATTATTGTATTTTTGCTTAGACTGTGTGGATTAGAGGGCAAAATTATTATGGTAATGAATAGTCAGAACATTAAGGGGCAAAAGTTCATATATTCAAGGAGATCACCATTGTACCTATTTCTGAAAATTATAAGCAAAATTCTACCAAATATATATTTAAGCATTTTCAATATAAATTCATTAGTATTAATTGACTTTCTAACAATTTTCTAGTTTAAAAAGTCATCTTTAGATAGCCAAAATTAAATGTAATATGAAAGTACATGTGTACATTTAAGGAAGATAATAATACAGAATATTTTCTTCATAATTTGAGTAGTTTGCACATTTGACATTTTAATACAGAAAATACTTTTATTATAAGCTTTTGCACAACAAAGGAAACCATAAGCAAAATGAAAAGACATCCTATGGGCTTGGAGAAAATCTTTGCAGATGATGCAACTGACAAGGGCTTAATTTCCAAAATATAAAAAGAGCTCCTACAATTCAGTAACAAAAAAACAAACAACCCAATTGAAAAATGGACAGAAGGCCTAAATAGACATTTCTCCAAAGAAGACACACAGATGACCAATAGGCATATGAAAAGATTCTCATCATCGCCAATTATTAGAGAAATGCAAATAAAAACTACAATGAGTGTGAGAAATGTAAATCTCACACCTGTCAGAATGGCCATCATTAAAAAGTCTACAAATAACAAATGCTGGAGAGGGTGTGAAGAAAAGGGAACCCTGTCACACTGTTGACGGGAATGTAAATTGATACAGCCACTATGGAAAACAGTATGGAGATTCCCCCAAAAAATAAAAATAGAGTTGCTATATGATCCAGCAATCCCAGTCCTGGGCATATACCTAGACAAAACTATAATTCAAAAAGACAAATGCACCATAAATTCATAGCAGCACTATTTACAATAGCCAGGACATGAAAACAACCTAAATGTCCGTTGACAGATGAATAGATAAAGAAGTGGTACATATATACAGTGGGATATTATTCAGCCATTAAAAAGAATGAAATAATGCTATTTGCAGCAACATGGATTGACATAGAGATTATCATACTAAGTGAAGTCAGAGAGAAAAAGACAAATACCATATGATATCACTTACACGCGGAATCTAAAATACAACACAAATGAACATACCTACGAAACAAAAACAGACTTAGAGATACAGAGAACAGACTTGTGGTTACCAAGGGAGGGAGGGGGAGGACTGCGAGTTTGGGATTAGCGGATGCCAACAGTTATATATAGGATAGATAAACAACAAGGTCCTACTACAGTAGCACAGGTAACTACATTCACTATCCTGTGATAAATCATAACAGCAAAGAATATGAAAAGAATATACATGTATAACTGAGTCACTTTGCTGTACAGCAGAAATTAAAAACAATACTGTAAATCAACCATATAAGAATAAAATTTTTAAAAAGATAGTTGTATAGTTTTAGGTTACTTCATAAAATAAATATAAAACAGAGTTACAAATACCCAGATATATTTATATTGTCTCTAATATATTATATAAAATATTTTGTATTTATTCATGATATACATATTGATATAACACTTAATGTAGTAATTGGGATTATAAAACAAACACAAATTCATCAGTTTACCCATATATGGATAATTTAAAGGACCACACTTCCACATAGCAAACTTCATATTGTTTATTTAATCACAGTACTCTAGTTGACACTAGTATTTTGGGTTTATCAGCTCATTTCCATTCACCACATATGTTGAACACCTTCCTTTTAATGAGCACATGAAGAGAAATGGTGTCCAGAACATTTAGTCACATTCCAAAGTCACAAGACCAGTGAGTAAATGCAGAGGTGATACTTCACAGGCATGGTGCTTCTAGCTCACTGCTTGACTTACTCATCTGGACTTTTTTTTCCACCTGTTTAAATATGTAGAGATACATCCTTTAATATTATACTAGGCTTTATTTTGATGGATTTAACGCATTAGACTCAGCCTACCCCCCCCCACAAATAATCCTATAATGTGCATAATGAATTCTTCTCATTCTCTGTGCACCTGTTCTCCCTCATTATATCTGAAAATTTGGGATTGTTCCAAAGTACTTTGTAATGACTTTTTGTAAGCAAGACAAGTAGAAGAAATTCTTCAAGGACAGAATGGATTGGTTTTTGAAACTGTGCTAAATAACTAAGTAGGAGGGAAGTGATAACAACAGACAGACCATGAGGCAGGCATCATTTAGAGATAGGAAGATTGTTGGGATGAAGAATCATTCTGCCAGTAACGAAAGGTAAAAAATTTCCAGTCTCCGTTCTTTGAGTATCAGCTCATATTTCCAACTAACAGATTTTTTTCCTGTATTCATTTTTGGAAAATATTTAAGCAACATAATTTTTTACACCTTTGAATATATCTATAAATGTAACTATCTCATATGTTTATAGCCATCGTGTATCTATTAATATTACATAGCTTTACTTTACTTGCAATTTAAATTTTCTATTGTCTAATCACTGATCCTTATCTATATTTTCAATGTGTCTTAAATTGTGGACATTGACATAGGTTAATCATAGCTAATTTCTCTTTTATAAATTAATTCATCAAAGGAGACTAAGGTTATTTGCAAGCAATCTCTAACAAAATGCCTCTATTTAAGATAGTAGGGTACCAGCTGAGCTTTAAATAGTTATCTTGACTGTTATCATTAGCTTTTGAAATACATAGTTTAGTTCTTTAATATATGGCCTTTTGTGATGGATCAAAAACTCTAACACATCATGCAAATTATCCCATATTAAAAAATCATAAAATTTCAATAACTTGTATTTCTGTCAGGAGTTCTGGCTGAATTAAGGTAGAGAAAGGGCACATATAGAATTTAAGTCTGTTGCTACTGATCCAAACCTTCCTTAGAAGACTATAAGACAAAAAATTAGCAGACAAAATTCAGCTATTAAATCACTAGGAGTCTCGAAAGATACATTTTGGAGTGGTGGAATTTTTTTTCCCTTCCCCTCTTCTTCCCTCATTCCCTTCCTTCCTTCCTTCCTTTCTTCCTTTCTGCCTTCCTTTTTCCTTTTCAAAGGAGCCTTATGGATCTACTTTAAGACCATGCCATTCCAAAAAATATCATTGTCAGTCTGTAGATTAATGAACCAAATTGCAGGGAATTAATTGCATATTAATATTCAGCAGGCCTGACACACAAATGAAAGTGATTCTAGTTTATAACGGCCTACAATGTTGGTTACATAAAGAGCTTCAGAATATCTTTGGCTTAATTCAAGCTTTATTTTCTCCCATTATGTTTTCTCCTATTTATTTACTGTGGCATCACTATTGTTATACAAGTGTTATATTAGTAATAATAAAACTCTAAAAGGGTTGGCTTTCAGCAGAGCTCATATATGCTTCAATGAAGACTAATAAAGTAATAATGGCTAATATTTACTGAGTATTTACTTTATGCTAGACACTGTCCCAAGTATGTAAAATATAGTATTTCTTTAACCACGTAAACCGAAGTGTTTAAAAGGAAAAGGAAAAAATGAATGAAAGCCAAAGCAATAATTGTGATGTTAATAAAAGCAAATGTAGCGAATGGTGTCATTCTTCTTATTCAGAATTTTCTGAGACTACGTTTTCACTTGCCCTTAACCATAGTAGTAGGTACTGTGCATTTCTTTCCTTCTAACTAAACACTATGGATTGAAAATAACTTCTACACTTTGATGGAAACATGCTACCCTGCAATATTTAAACAGTTCTCTTTGAAAATTGGTTCCCTTTGTTTAATGTCAGCATTTTGTGAGGCTGCTCAGTTTCAACAGTGACAAGAATTTGGGGAAGAAAATAGCCTCAAAGAAATAATAAGCTGTTGAGTTCACACTCAAAAGTCTGTTTCAATTTTTTAAATGAGAAAAAATACTTCCTTTGATATTTTCAAATTTGTACAGTCCAGGATTTGAAAATTTAATTCAGGTACTTTTTCAGATGGTTGTGCTGTTTAGTATTGTTAGAGATTGTCCTCTGGGGGTCACCAGAATTTGTTTCCCTGAGATCAATTACCAGTGTATGCACTCAGGTTAGAAAGACCTGTGATCAAATTAAAGCTTCACAACTGATACACTTTGTAAGCTTAAGCAACTTCCTCCAAGCCCTTTGAGCCTCAGCTTCTACAATTATAACTAAAATGAAAGTAATAATATCTTCCTCAGAGTGGTCAGTAAGAAAGTACTTTGTACATGTATGCCCTGGATAAATATCCTTGCCTTTTTCCCATCACCTGTGTAACTTCAGCAAGTCATTTAAAATCTAATAAATAGGGACAATAATGATATATTTGAGTGAAAGCAGGATTGTGGACTAAACGTTTATTTTGAGAATTATTTTATTTTGTCAAACCATAGGGAGAAGTTATCAACTCAAATGGCAATCCTGGCTTCGTGGGTGTGAATGGGCCTGGCCGCACGTAGCTTCAGATGCCTGACCTGTGATATTGATGCCCAGGCTTCAGAGAAAATAAAATCTACTAAAAACTTCTAGCACCAAATGTAATTTAGTTTATTCCCTGCTTTATGATATTTCACGTGTTGTGATCTGTAAAATTTTGGAGAGCAAAAATCTCTGTTGCCATGGAGACATTCTTAGAATCATTGCTTTCCTTCATTTGTTTTTTACATCAGGTGTACTGACATTCTGGAGTAAAAACCTAGTACATACTCTGATTTACCAATTTCATAATCTAATTTGTCCCCTCTAATTCTCATTCTTTTCACCTACAAAATGGAGGATAATAGTGAGATATTTTTTAATACTTTCAGCTGAGGTATTACATGAAAAGTCTTTAACAAAGACTTTTATAGACAGTAAATAATAAAAGATAGACATGAAATAATTTTTGAGACAAAAACCTGAAGTAGCGATCATATACAAGAATGTAAAAAGACATATTTCCTCACATCAAACTTTTTTACCACTTTATTGAGATATTTTTAAGGTTGGCAACTTGATGGTTTTTACATATCTGGATGCATTGTGAAAGGATCACCAATTCAAGTTAAACAACTTACCCATCACCACTACATTTACTGTGTGTGGATGTGTGTGGTAAGAAGATTTAATATCTACCTTCTTAGACAGTTTCAAGTATGCAGCTCAGCATTGCTGACTATCATTACTATTGCTATACCTTAGAACTCCAGCACCTGTTCATTTTGCATAACTAAACTTTTGTACCCTTTGCCCACCATTTCCCTATTTCCCACACCCCGTAGCCCTGGGCAACCATCATTCCACTCTCTGCTTTTAGGAGTTTGACATTTTTAGATTCCACATGTAAGTGAGAGCATTCAGTATTTGTTTATCTGTGTCTGGTTTATTTCACTTAGTATAATTTCCTCTAGATTCATCCATGTGGTAGCAAGTGGCAACATTTTCCTCTTTTTAAAGGCTAAATAATATTTGATCATATATATGCATATATATACCATCATATATATGCATGTACATCATATTTTCTTTATTCATTTGCATCTGTTGACAGAAATGCAGGTTATTTCCATATTTGGCAATTGTGAATAATGCTGCAAATGGATATTTTATGTTGTATTCTAAAGTATAAAGGAATGAAATTGAGACATTTGTAGTGCGGTGGATGGACCTAGAGACTGTCATAGAGAGTGAAGTAAGCTAGAAAGAGTAAAACAAATACAGTATGCCACCTCATATATATGGAATCTAAAAAAAATGGTACTGATGAACCCAGTGACAAGGCAAGAATAAAGATGCAGATATAGAGAACAGACTTGAGGACACTAGGTGGGGGGTGAAGGGGAAGCTGGGATGAAGTGATAGAGTAGCATTAACATATATACACTACTAAAAGTAAAATAGATAGCTAGTGGGAGGCTGCTGCATAACACAGAGATCAACTCGAGGATGGGTGATGACTTAGAGGGGTGGGATAGGGAGGGTGGGAAGGAGTCGCAGGAGGGAGGGGATATGGGGATATATGATAAATACAGCTGATTCACTTTGTTGTACCGCGAAAACCAGCACAACAGTGTAAAGCAATTATACTCCAATAAAGAGCTTAACAAACAAACAAACAAAACAATGTACATAGCTTAATTAAAAAATACTTTTTTTCAAAAAATAAATAATAAAATACAACTTTAAAATGACCAGTAGGTATATTAAGGGGTGCTCAACATCACCAATCATTAGGGGAAAGCAAATCTAACCCACAATGGGATAGCATCTCATACCTCTTAGAATGGCTGTTACCAAAGATAAAATGCAAATGTTGGTGAGGATGTGGAGAAAAGGGAACAATTATACACTGCTGGGAATGTAAATTGCTACAACCATTATGGAAAAGAATGTGGAGGTTCCTCAAAAAATTAAAAATGATCCAGCAATCCTGCTTCTGGGTATAAAATAAAATCAGCATCACACTTTCTAAAAGTTGAAACCCCAACATTCCTATAGACCATGTATAACAATCAGGGTTCCTTGTTCCAAATGATGCATCTATCTTTACTAAAAATGCAATGGGCTTTAGAACTATAAGGAACCAAATACAGAAAATACACAAAAATCAATATAAAAAGGTAGCAGGACAATAGCAGGTCAGTATGCAGCCACGGCTGATGCCACTGACCACTGAGGACCCTGCCAAAACCTCAGCACCTCTAACGCAATTGTGGACAATCAGTAATTTCTCTGCAGAGCCAATGATTTCTCAAATGCCTGTGACTGTTATTTCCTTTTACTTCAAAGTCCTGGGCTACGAAACTGGGCATCTATATAGATTCATGGGCTAAGAAGGTGAATCTGGAATCTTCTTTCCATAACTGGAATATAGGTGCTGTGTCCTACCAAGATTCATGTAATGGTAGATTACCTCAAAATATGAAGTTTGTTTTTATGCCACAGACTAAAAACTTCTTATGCCTCTAGATCATATTAATTTATTCAAGTCAAAAAATACTTGACCTCCATAATACTTTAGGCACTGCTAAAATAGTCAAAAAGAAAGCAAACCTCTCTGACTTCATAGAGATTATACGGTAGGGTAGATCTAATAAGTAGTACATTATTAAGCTAATAAATATATAACTAAGCTGATAGTAACAAGTGCATTGATGTATATAGACCAGAAAGAAAGATGGTAAAGAACGTGACAAGAGAATCATTTAAGATTGGATAACATATATCAAGAAGTAACAATGACAAAAAAAAAAAAAAAACCAATGAATTTTGGCTGAGCAAAATAAATCAGTGATGTTTGCTTTCATTGAAATGGAGAAGTGATCTGGTGATCTGGTTCAGTGATCTGTTCTGGAACTCAATGCTATAGATTTGTAAATTAATCTGAGAACCAAATTATGTCTTATGTGCCATGAACATTAATAGTCCCTTACAAGGTGTTAAAACAGTTAAACATGGGGATGCTCAGAATCTACCACTCAAATCCAGCTTCCACTGAAGATCAAGTGACATTCACCCCTGACTCGTTGAATGAAACCATTTGTTCCTCCTCCAATAGGACAAAGGTATTTTGTTTGTTTGTTTAGGTGATTGGTTGGTTGGCTCGTTGGTTGATTTTGTTTCCTCTACAAAACTAAAGGAGATTGATTAGGTTGGTTATTTTCCTATTACTGGTTATTTCTATTTACTATACACATAGAGTATTCCCACAATGTTAGCTTGGTGCCATGAATGAAACATTTGTAACATAGTCAATCAGTGTCTCAGTTGTAGAGCTTTATTGGACTCTTAAAATGTCCTTATTCTTATCTAAACAATGAAAATACCCACCTTTCTTTAGCTATTTCTGTGTTCACACCACTTGAGATTTTAATCATTAGCAAAAGAAAGGTAATCTCAATTTCACATCTAAAACCAATGTGATGCCATTGGTTGCTCAATATAAAAAAAAAATCCCAATCAAAAAAAAAAAAAAACAAAAAACTGGGCAGAAGATCTAAATAGACCTTTCTCCAAAGAATACATAGAGATATCCAAAAAGCACATAAAAAGATGCTCAACATCATTAATTATTAGAGAAATGCAAATTAAAACTGCAATGAGGTATCACCTCACACTAGTCAGAATTCCATCATCAAAAAGTCTACAAATAACAAATGCTGGTGAGACTGTGGGAAAAAGGGAACCCTCCTACACTGTTGGTGGGAATGTAAATTGGTGCAGCCACTAGGGAAAACAGTAGGGAGGTTCCTCAAAAACCTAAAAATAGAGTTGCCATGTGATCCAGCAATCCCACTCCTGGGTGTATACCCAGACAAAACTATAATTCGAAAAGATACATGAACCCCTATGTTCATCGCAGCACTGTTTACAACAGCCAAGATGTGGCAACAACCTAAATGTCCATAGGATGCTGTTCATCAGGATATAGACCAAAGTCTACTCTGGCAACCACTCACGGCTCCCTAAATCGCAGCTCAGGTGAGAGGTCTGGGTTTTTCCTTTCCCTGAAATAGCACTTTATATATCAGTAAAAATCATTCTAGTTTTTAATCATTTTATTTTATTCCTCATATATGAAATTCAAGGTATATAATAAGAGGGAAATTAATATCTGAAAACATATTTTTGCATTACATTTTTGCAAACATACATAAAATGGTATAAGAAAGAAAAATATTGCCCACATTTCTACCTCTCTCTTCCATTTTCCCATGGGTTTCCAAATACTTCTCTCTAACCAACTCATGGGAATTTCCTCGGGCTATATTCCTCTTATCAGCATTTTGATCTGATAATAAACACAGGAAGAAAATAAAAACATTCAGCTATACACTGGAGATACGTGTTCACTGAGTCTGTAATTCTATGGTGTAATGACTGCAATCAAGAGTTCTGCAAGGGTCAGGAGACAGCAGTGTTAAGTAAAATTCATATAGCTTAGATACTCATCAAAGGAACACCACTTCAGTTAGAAAATTGCCACTGAATCAACAGTTCATTTGTTAAACCCGACTAGGTTATTGTACAACACAGAACTTCACACATATTTATTATTTTGTAATTTAGTCACCTTACCTCCCTTGACCTGCAATATTCAATTCACCCTTCTTTCTCAAATTTACTTCAGCTTACAAGAGAGAGTGCCACATCAGAGGTGGGTAGCATCATATTAAAATATTTTTAAAAATACGTTGAGTGGATCCTGTGGGTCCAGGAATAATTTCTGTGTTAGCACCTAAAATTGGTAATATTTTACAGAATGTGTTATAAATTTAATGTAGAGAAATTTATCTTCTGCCAATTTCCCAAATGCAACAGGAATTTAAGCTGAACCTAGGGCATCATTTGTACATTAATTCTGTATTGGTAGAAACTTGGGAATTGTCATCCTGGATCAGACTCAGGGTGAATTAAGAGATGGCTTCTCTTTATAAAATTGAACTGTTCATTCAGCAAATATTTCTTGGCATTTGCAAAATTCCAGTGTCTGTTTTAAATAATAAGGAAAGAACAGTGAACAAAGTAAAGAGTACCCGAATTCAAAGAATTATAGCCGATGCTTATATTGAAATTAAATATATCACAAGTTATTTTCATACTGAGTTATTCATATACATATATGTATACACATATATAACTGTATATCATTAAATAATTACATAGTAATATCATAAGAATTGGTTATTATTGCAATAATTATTAGCTTAGAATAGTAAATGTAAATTAATTACTCGTTTGGGTATGTTGTTGAATTGGTTTGTTTTAAATTTGCATCATTGAAGTTACTCCAATTCTCCTCCTCCTAAAGTGTAATTATTTGGTGAACATATATGAGTACACAGTACAGTATTTATACCAACTATGATTTCATGACTGTGTTTAAGATTTCCTGAAAGATTCCAAAGCATCTCAAAATTTGTCCACTATCCCTTTACAATCTTTGCTTTGCAGACTGCACACACCACTGATAATTGAAGTTAAGCAACACATTAAACTAAATGTTGTAAGAGAAATCCCTTCTACATTCCCATATAATTTGCCTAAATTATAGCCTATACAGTCGTCCCTCCAGCCCTTCATATCCAGGTCCATGGATATGCAGGGCTGACTGTATTCATTGCACTATGCCATTTTATGTAAGGGACTTGAGCATCTGAAATCCCAGAGGGTGCTAGAACAAACACCTGTGGTTACCAAGAGATGACTGTGACTGTGAAAACTTCCTTTTATATATGTATCTTGTTATAAATGTTATATGTAAGTTAGAGGTATAGCTGCTCTTTCCACAGTTTTCTGGTAATTTAATATGTTCTGTTTCTTGATGCTACACGAGCTCTCATTCCTCCATACCTTTGCCCACAGTGCTTCCTCTGCCTAAAAGGCTTATTTTATTTTTTGCTCAGTTTTCTTCAGCCTTCAAGATTCAGTTCAGTGGTTCTCTCTTCCAGAAAATAGGTACTGATTTTTGCTTTCTAAATCCCAGTCTCTGTGCAAAACACATTAAACTCTCACCATTTTATAATAAATTTTCTTACACCAATTATACAGATGAGACATAGAAGTTTGTAGGAATTTTTTAACTTCCCCAAAGGCAAGCAGGTGGTTAAGCTGGGAATTGACACCAAGCCATCTGGCTACAAAGTGACTGTGCATACTGTCCTGCACACATATTTAATTTTCATTTTTGAACATCTTTTTTCATGGTCATATCCTTCACTAAACTATAAGTTTCTGGCAGGTCAGAACTACCCACTTCACTCATCATGCCAGTCTATCAGTGGATACCCCATAAAAGTTAATTGATATAGAAATAAATGGATACTTTAATGACTGAAATATTATTGCCTTCCATGGCAGTACATATTATTTTAAACAACTTTTCTATTGAAAATGTGTTACTTATGTGAAATTGAAATCGACTTCCTCTTTGTGTTCCACTTCTCCCCTAGTTAAATCCCTTGATAGCCCTTAGAATGAGTTTAATTCATTCCCTTCCAATGTTTAAAAGCAACTCTTATTACAAAGCAAATCTTCCCATTTCCTTTGTTGCTATTCATATGCAATAACTTCATTGTATGATCCTGGCCATTCCCCTTTATTAAAATTGGATTCAATTCAACATAATCCAAAAACTATTTGATGATCACAAGCTTTTTTTTTAAAATCTATCTAATTGTGAATGGTAGATTTCCATATTGCAGAGCAAAATTAATTTGAGGTGGAAAAAGCAGTGATATCCCACTCATTCTAGAGGCTCTGTCTTCGTTATGGAATCTAAATATTAGATTTTCTTTTCTCTCATGTGGTCTTTTTCTCCTTTTTCTCCTTCTCTTTGTTTCTTCCCTGCCCTTCCTCTTCTTCCAGCCCTTCTTCTCCTCCTCCTTTTTTAAGCCTCTTCTTATTGTTGATTCCTTTGAGGCTTATGCTGTTACAGATGAGCGCATATCTTCTCTCGCACGAACAGTCTGAGGTCACATTTGTGGTCCAAATCCAGAATTTGTTCTGGAATTATCCTTTATTATGGGAGTATTATTGCAAATAGTTGCATTAAAATTAGTCTTCATGGATATTGCAGATTTTCACTTTTTATTTCCAGTTTCTGCCATTGTTTTTTCTGGCAAAGTAGGAAAAACATGCAGTAGAACAGGGTTCTCACTTATCAAGAGGATCAATTTGAAAGATTTACTCATACATATTTGTAAAGCTCTGTCTTTGTATAATTGCCTTTTCTCCAGTAGTTTGCCTTGCAAATTCCAGTCACTTCAGCCTCCTTGAATCCCAGTCTCTTTCTTCTCTGTTCAGCAAGATCCTTTTTTTTGCTTTATTTTTTTTTCCCCTGCACAGCAGCCCAGAAAGTGCATTTATATGAGAAGTCATGGTATTTCTAATGCTTACCTCATTTATGTTTTATATATTTTTAAAGATATTTAGTTGTTAGATATCTATAGTGAGTGCTCCTTCAATATAAATTACCCTATTATTGATGCAAGTAGATAGTTTATATTAACTTTTTAAAAAATTAGTATAAACTTTTGAAAATCGAGAAAGCTATATTGATCACATACTAAATGAAACATGCTTATACAGGTTTGTTTGTGATACCATAAAGACATCACAAAAAGTATACCTACTTCTGTCCCAGTGTTTGACCTCAAATAGATTGCAACTTATATAAAGACAAACACACCATCACCTGAAAATATAGCATAAATATAATTCAGTGTTGAAAACTTCTAATTGAATAAAAGTGTAGATCACCATATAATTGTGATTAATCAAAAAATTCAAGTAGGAGATGGTACGGTTCTGAGTCTAAGTGTAGATATGATTTCTAAGGTATAGGGAAGTAAAGGAAGGGTTTAAATGGTAAATATTTTTCTACTGTTCATGGGGAAAACACAAGCATGAAGGACAGATAGAATTGTTTGATCAAATGAAATACTTCAAAAGAAAATTAGCTGGTAGGACACCCACTGGATAATCTCTGTCACTGAATACAGTTTGAAGCATGAAATTAGTATACATGTGTAATGCAGTAGTGAGATAAAAATGTTAATCAACAACCTCAATTAGTTTAAATGGAGTGTATAAGAGGGGAAAAAATGACAAACTGAAGTGTGGAGTGGCACTGAATTGAATCAGTAACTATTTCTACGAGGATGTGAAGAGAAATCCAGCTCTAACTTGAAAATTCAAGGATGAGTATTATTTAGTGTCTTGATGGTTGAAAGAGGGAGAGAAGACTGCCCTATGTCAAGTGAACAAGCTGTATAAAGACCCAAGAGCAACAAAATTAAAGCAGAGTTAGTTGTGGAACTACAAGTGCAACTGCAGTATAAAGTCCAAAAAAGATAGAATTTGGAGTCAGAGTAGGCAAGATGCTAAGTTGCCAAACACTTTATAGAGGCCAAAATCAAGGTTTGTTTTTGTTGCTATTGTTTTCAGTTGCTTTGTTTTCTTTTTTGTTTGTTTTGTCTGATTGCCTTGTTCTCTTCCTGTTCATCAGTAATATAGAGTGTGGTTTAGAAAGGAGATGAGGATTTGACTCGAGTGGTTTGAGGCATGATGCTCTGCATTAGAATGAAGCAAGTGTGACAAAGATTCAAGTCACTATGAAGGATTAATCATGGGAATATATTTATTTCCTGTTTATTAAATTCTATAATTCCTGTTTATTAAGATGCAAAGATGAATTTTGCTTTTATTTATTTGGTAAAGTCATTTGCTCCTTTACTTATTTATTACTAACTTGCTTCAAAAGACTGTTTAATGTAGACAGAATCTAACATTACAGGTTTATTAGGCATGAGGGTAAAGTTAGTGAAAGAGAGGGCTTTCACTAACTTTAGTAAAAGTAGTGAAAGTAGGATTTTGAACTTAAGTGACTATTTTGTTCAGAAGCAAAAGAAAAGTCAGAATGGGAGGAAGATGATGAAAATGTGCTGCATTTAGATGACAGCAAAGAAATCCTGGTAAGAATCTTTAGCTGGCATTTGGATATAATATGGCGGAGAGATATGTTCTAATGCCCAAGTTGTGCATATATATAGGTATATATTTAATATTATATATTTTATATTTACTATATAATGTACATAGAGAAGTACATTTGAAGCCATAAAAATGAATAAAGTTCTCATACTATTTAGAGTAGGAAAAGCTAGCCGAAGGCTGAATCGTGGTGAATATAAACATTCATGATAAAAAAAGAAAAAAAACTTTTCTCAAAGTTCTGAGTTTTATCAAAGATAAGAATTACAATGCTTTTTTGTTCATATTTTATTTTTTACTGTCCATTTCATCCCTGGAAGGTTAAAACATATTCACATCTTTCGATAATCATGTATCTTTCATAGAAATACAACTTTTATCAAAGCAGTAGGGAATTTCTACATTTCAAATAAAAGCACCTTTTCTAACTTTCAGAATCATGTACTTTTAAAAGGTAATTTGAAGAAACTACAAAAGACCATTTCACTTATCTCATAATGTGTGTGTGTGTGTGTGTGTGTGTGTGTGTGTGTGTGTAGCTTTATAAGCTCATTTCTTCTAACCACAAATATTTTACTTGGTTACCTTATGTTTTGACTTATGCTTCTAGGCTACTTAGGTGAATGGAAATCTGAATCATAGATGATCTTGAAAATACAATTGTATTTTCTGAAGAAAAGCTCAAAGTTGAGAAGTATTAGATACCATAATGTTCATGTTAAAGAGCTGATCAGAATGGTCTGTTATATGTAATTAAAACTATTTGATAGTTAGGTTTTCTATTTCTGAAATGTAAACACTTTTAAGTATTTGACAGCCCATTGTAAAAAGGTATAATGCCCCTTCCATGTCAGTTATGTGTTGCCTTAGGGCACCCATCAAGAGATGCTACTTCTCTAACTGCACCCATTACCAGGTGGAAAATTACTTTACAGACTCTAACACACAAACAAGTTTACAGAAAGTAAATTATCAACTTATACCAATTGAGAATGAATGAAATGTCAACTTTAGCTAAGACTGGAGAAATAGGATGAGCATAAACCTTTAAGTAGGAATATGTCCCAGATTGATTCTGATTGTTCTCCAATGTACTACAAGTCACAGGAAACTTCCAGACCTCCATTCAATAATGTCTTCTATCAGTTTCTTTCAGACAATGATGTCTATTGGTAGAATTGGTTTCTTTGTCTGCTGGACATCTCATTTTTCAACTGCTATTTACCTGAAGAGTTGCTCAGCACTATTTTGTTGGACCTCTGTTGAGCTTTCTATTGTAAATTGTATCAGCAAAACTTTGCCCGTTTTGTACCACAATGTGTCATACTCTGGGAACTGCCTAGTAAATAATCCCATCATTTTTCTTTTCCTAAGTTGAAAATAGGATCATCAATTTCCTGACTCAAAATGAAACTCACATTTCCTAATTTGAGACACCCAGTGTCCCAATCACTCCTTGAATCCATCTTCATTTTTCCTTTTAGCAAATATTCACTGATAGCCTTCTATCTGTCAAGAATGCTATCAGGCCCTTGAAAAAACTGGAGTAAAGAAGAAAGAGATCATAACCCCTATCCTGAAGGAGTTTTTATTCTATTAAGGAAGATAAATATTAAATAGGAGAGACCTAGTTCTGATCTCATAGAGTTTATATTCTGCCAGAGAAAAACCCATTAGAGGACAATTTATGTGATTTATTATTTAAAATAACTTTCATGCTGAGAACTATGAGAAGTCACATCAGAGGTATCTGCTTTAGTCTAGGGCCAGGTTTTTATCAAATATGATGAGTATGCAACAGGTCAAAAAAGTTTGTTTTATTTTGCTTAAAAATTCATTATTGATTTAATATTTAAAGGCTGAGTAGTGTTTAATTTCACAAAATATGAGCCTCAGAGGCAGGTGGGAAGAAAAGAAGACAGAAGACAAAGCATGTCCAAGTATTCTGAAAAAAGGAAGGAGTATGTGAGAAATGTAAACTCTAGTGTGTGGATTCAGCAAAGGAGAGAGGGGTAAGAGATAAGAATGGTGATGTAGGGAGAGGCCAAACCCTGAAAGAACTTAAAGGTAGGGTGGGAATATATTTATATTGCTGTCTTTTTAAGAGTTAAAGGAGGAGCTGTTAATAATTGCACCAGGACCACAGGTAAAATTGTCCAGAGAAGAATCTAGATCATTATCTTAAGATCAGTGAAGGGCTCTGAAGGGTTTGGATCGGGGGAGAGAGTTGGATAATTTGTAGGTCAGAAGGGAAAGGGTTTGAGAGAGTCACGAGTAGATGGCGAGTTTAGCTAGGACAGAATTTCAGCATTCTAGATGAGAGATGATGATACACATGCTTAGGAAGCCAGCAAGGGGGGAAAAGGATATTAAATAGAGAACTTAAGGGATCAAAGGTTCTGAGACATTCCATTGGTTTATTCTTAAAGATATCATAAAATCATTATCTGGTTTCTACACTTGGGAAGCATCTATATTAAATGAATCTGGAGTAAGAGCATTCTACACAAGTATATAAAGTAGCTTCAGTGGGATCTGGCTATTTTATTTGTAGTTTTGTTTTTTTTTTTTTAACATCCTATCCTCAAAATCCAGAGTCAGCTACAAATTATTAAAAACTTAAACCTAAGATCACCATTTCTAGGTTTTAAACCTGTGTAACTCATCTTAGACTTATTTATTTTTTATGCAGGATACAGATAACAAAATGTCTTACATGGGATATACGTTAAAGAAGTTTGGGGAGTGCTATACAGATTACTTTGTTAACATCACATTTCCCTACATATATTTTCATCTTTTTGTTGCCATTTCTCTTTTGCTACAGTCCAGTAACCTGATACTGTCCCATCCCAGAATCTTTTATACCAATTGAATAACAAGAATGTACAACCATTTTCACAAACCAGAAAGCTAGAAACCATATTACCCTGCCCCCACTATTTGTAATCTGTCATCAAGTTCTGTCCATTTTATATCCCAAATAGTTTTCAGGACTATCCAGTTCCCTAGATCTCACCTGCCCCCACTTGTCCAAAAAAATTATCTTTTACCTGGGCTATAGAATTAATCTCCCTACTCCATAAAGTGATCATTTCCAAATACAATGCTGAATGCATCAATCCCCACTTTCAGTCCTACACCAATCCCTACCTACCATACTCATGTCTTTTTATTGCCTTTAGTGCAAAGAGGAAGGTATAAACATCTTCCAAAGGAACTTGCAGGTACAGCCCCTTCCTACTTCTCAATCCTCATCTTGTGCTATACTTCCACTCCTCATTTAACATCTACACTAGCCTTATTTTTTTCACTTTCTTGAATGTGCCCTGTTTACTTTCACTACTTGCTTTCCCCTTTGCCTAGAGTATTCTTTTTCAATTATTTCTAATGCATCCTTTGAACTTCTAATTTGTCCTGTATATTTCAATGCAAATGTCACTTTCTCTACCAAGTATTCACTTACCCATCAGTTAGGTGAAACTCTCTGTTAGATAATCTCATGACACATGTAACATTCTTTTCATAGAACTTATCATATTGTTTCTTTTGCCTGTTTGATTAATATTTCATCTGCTGGAGGGCATAAGCTACCTGAAGCACAAACAGTAATCATGGTTTTGTCCATATTTGAATCCCTAGGTCTTAGTAAATAGGTGTTCAATAAATACATACCGAATGAATAAATCAATGTCAAGTAGATTTAGGATTGAATTTGTCACAAAACAAAAGCTAAAGTCATCAATTTCTGCACTCAGATAAAATTCAACACATAAAAAGTAGTAAGAATCTCTTCTTTGAGGTTCTGCTCCTGTTTATTCTTATACGCATTTTCTTGCACATTGGCTTTCCTTTAAATACATTTGACTGCTTGAGTCCTCAATCCCACAAAATATTTTGATACACTAAATCCCCAAGGATTTCTGAAAAAGCAGAAATCCTTAATTTGTGTTTAAAGGTAAAACAAACTGGAATGAAACTAGCCTGTTGAGACCTAAGAACATGATGGATACAGAGCCAATTATAGATCTGCAATCAATAGACCTTCCTCCTTTCACTAGACTGCAGACTCCCTTCTGGATCTGTGATGCCTGCCTGGATTGGCTCACAGACCCCAGGGGTGGCCATGAGGTTTCACAACTCATGCTGTGTAGTTAATCAAATGACTTCCTCACAGAGATGGAGGTTGAGTAGAGTTAAAGGGAGTCGATGCCTTGGAGCAATGTTATTTAATGAGGCCATTGCTAGAATGTGTTTTTATTTTGCACCTGTAAAAGTCTTATAATTGTGTTTTAACTATATTACAAGATTTTAAAAGTGGTCAGATTTTTCAGGTAAATATGATATATATCCTACCTTTTCTGCGATTTCTAATATATAGGTGATTTTAAAAAAGATTGTATCATGGTAACCTTCCATCCCAGGAAGGGGCACATTTACCAATCCTCTTATGCCCATCATAAAACAGAGATGATATAAAAGAAAAAAAAAGGTTCTGAACTTGAGTTCCTATGGGATATGATCCAATTTGAGTTTGCCAACACTACACATTCATATCAGTTAATTGAGTAGAGAAGTAAGGCAAAAATGAGAACTATAGAAGAGACCAGTTATTTTAAGCCTATTAGAAAGAACAAGGATATAAATTTGTAATAAACTTTCCAAAAATCCCTTAGCTATACAACCAAGGCTTTCTCTTTGATTTAATAAGAGAAATGGTCATTTTGTTCTGCGTAGGGTCACTTGAGTCTTCTCGTAATACACAAACCAACGTAAATCAAGTAAGAAGAAAGCACAGTGTGTGCTGGCCATGTGATGAGCCACTTTTTCACCCTCTCTCAGCCAGTCAAAGAGTGACATGAAACTTAATCAACTGCTGAAAAGGCAGACAATGTAAAATGTAATTTGGAAAAGAAGGAGTGAGTTTTTTGAGAGTGAAGGAGTCAGCTCTGAAGGAGAAAGAAAATGAAAACAAGTTTTTAGGAGACATCAAATCCATCTCACCTCTGCATTTTTAGTTTTGTGAGATGACTTCTTGACCACCATTTTTTCCTCTTTCTGACAGGGTGCAATGAGAGACATCCTCCAAATACAGCATACCATCATTAGGGTGCAGCTAACGGGAATTGGTCAGATTGCTCACAGGCTTCACTTAAAGTTAACTATTGGGTAATCCAAACTCTAACTCAGGTTTCTCAGGGAGAATTAAAACACACACACAATGCTTAAGACTATTTTTGTGCCCTTACATATTTAATTTCAGATGTATTAAATGATTCTTAAATTGTCAAATGACATTGGCAAACTCTGTCTTACTGTCTTCCAAGGATTCAAAATAAAGAGAGTCTACTGATTCCAGTATCCAAGTTTATCGTAACTGTGAGAATCATTGAGCAGATGTACTGAAAAGTAGAATTATAATGTTTCCTTATTAGAATTGATTAGTATAATAAGGTATATTCCAGTTATAGTATAGATGTTCTCTTCTGATTATTTTTCCTCAGAATTTGCTCTACTATTCAGAATTTAAAATAGCTCCCAGTGGCCGAATTTTAAAAACTTATTTCTTAACTATAGCAAGTGAGATTTAGTTTTAATGCTTATTTAAACTATAAAGACTTACCAAGGATTCTTTTTTCTCAACTTTTACTTTGTTATACGCTCTAACTTAAGCTATTGTAGGTGATGCAGGAATCAGTGTGAAGGACTCCAAAGTTTCTTTGGAGTCTTTGTATTTTTGAGTATTTCTCTGATGTCCTTAAAATTCAAGTCGCTGAAAAGAAGGTATAAGTCTTAAGTAGACACTGTGGCCACTTCTGGATGGAAAATGGGGGATAAGTGAAGTGTATTGAAAATTATATTTAATATACTTTAGTCTATCATCTACCTTTTACTGTATGAGGTTTCAGAGTAGGGGATTTTTTTCTTTATTACATAAAATTTAAAAATATTTGACACTTAGAATAGACACACATAAATGGTTTTAACTGAATCATCATTCAATTGTCATTATAAAACCTATGGTTCCTGGTTCTTGATCTCAGGTGCTCATCGAAAATATTCTCCCAATGATCTATCCCTTTACTTATTTCTGGAAATCCCTGAGAGGCTTTCACATAGTGATAACATGTAATTTACATCCAATACGTCACAGAATCTACCATTTCCCTTTTTGTCTCCCCTCATGCGGTAGCACCTGAAACACTATTTTCTACTCGCACCGTGCTTGGAAAAACATGATCTCCTACAGCTGCTAATGGTAGACACCAGCAATGATGTGTGATTCCCCTTTCAGGTGTCAAATACCACCCAGTATTTTATCCATTTTGTGTTCTCATGGCAATGGGGGGAAATGCTTCACAACTTCTTTGTAAGACTGTTCCTAAACCTGGCAAACATAAGAGGCAATATGTGAGTCCTGGGTGGAACAAGTGTTTGAGCCCCCAGTCTAAGTTTACAAGAAGGATATTGTGGGGGGCCACCAACTCTGGCTGCCTGGAGTGCTGATTATAATTCCTAACTGTGTGATTGATTTTACCTAAAGTTAGTGTTCTCCTCCAATCCATTTATCCCTGAAATTCAAATTATCTCTTCTTTCTACTTTTTTTCCCTAAAGTCTGACTGCAATGTTTTCCCTCCCCCTTCTCCAATATCCTCCAAGCAAGAAATAGGCCCACGATTCTGAGACATAGGAAGCAATACAGCCTGTTTCTCACCTTCCTCCAACTTAGATTTCCAACTTAGAATTACTTGTATATCTGTTAATGATTAAGAGCTGAGGAAGCTCAAAGGCTATAAAAGGTTTTGCCTTTGTACAGATATATTCTTTTATTTGTAATGATTGAACTTCTGTCATGTTCAGGATCCTCTTGTAAGTAATCTAAGGGATATAAGATGACTCTGGTATGAATCATTTACTGGAGTAGTGAGTAGCATGTCAGAGACTATGAGAAATTATGTGTGCAGAGTGCAGAGGTCTGTAAACCACCACCCAGAGGCCAAATCTAGTCTTGAGCACTTCTTTTTGTAAATAAAGTTTTCTTGGAATACAGTTATACCCATTTTTCTCAGGAAAGGGACTAGGATGAAGCAAGTAAGCCCTCAAGGATACAACATTTACAGAGGCACTCACATGCAGGGGCCAGCACTCAACTGACCCTATGAATGAGTGTCTCCTTAAACTGTGTGTCCCAGGTTCTTCATCCTTAACTCAACCGCATGCTAGGCCAGGCCTTGCTTCTGTATATTATCTGTACTGATTTTCTTCTACAACTGCAGAATTGAGTAATTTCCACAAAGACTGTGTGGCCTATATATTCTAAAATACTTGCTATCTGGTCATTCACATCAATTTTTTTGCTAACCTGTGATTTAGAGGAATTCTTATTTGAGTCTAAATAAGTCATAAATTTTTAGAGGTTTGGATTATCATTGGTTATAGCTCTATTTGCAGTTTCTGGTCCTTAGGACAATATCTAATAGAATAAATATTGACCATTAAGATGGACCTAGTACTATAAACTTAGTAGAAGAAAAAAATAAATTCTGAGTGTAGAGGCTGATATATTCCAATCTACTCCCAGTTCAATCCCCTCTTCCTTAAAGACTACAGGCTCAGGAGTCAGACCAGCTGGATTCAAATCTTGGCACTGCCATTTGAAAGGATGTGACCTGAGGTAAGTTGCTTCACATTTCTGAGGCTCAGTTTCTCCATGTATAAAAGGGGGCAGGGAGTGAAAATAATAGTACCCCATATCAAAGGGTATGGATTTGGAATAAATAAGATAATCCGTGGAAAGAGCTCAGAACAGTGTTCGACCCAAAGTAAGTTAGCAAATTCTCAATCAGTATTAGTAATTAGTATTGCTGCTGAGGCTGTGAGGGTGAGGTGCCTCTCAGTAAAAACTGAAGCAACAATTTTTACTAAATTTTGTAATACAATAGGGAAATATATGACTGTATTATGACTGCTGTTTCTATAATATGTGATAAGAAGGCACTCGCCACTCCTTGTCTGCTACAGACAGAGAGGCTTTTTGGCGCCACAATGATTCAGGGCAGAGGACTCCAAAAGTACTTTGGGACTTTTCTGGGAGAAAGATGAGGCTCAACAGTGTTCTTGATGGGTAACATGCCAATTAAATCTGAGTGAACTTAATTCATCACGCCATATTCCTATCAAAGGTTATAAGGACCAACGGCATCCTGGTTCCAAACAGTGTTACATAAATCTCTTAGAGTATGATAATGAAAGGCATTGAGAGATTCATGTATACAACGCAACAAGAATTTAGATAAGGGAAAGATTATTTCCATTGGGGTATTACGACATCAGGAGAGACAGAATGACTAGATTTTTAAATCAGGGCTTGCTTAAAGGATCCATAATGTACACATCAAACTGACGTGAACACTTAAAGTGGTCCAGAGAAAGCTTGCAAATTCCACGAGAACATGATTTAGGACATCGAATGGGCCTACGTGAGTCTATTACATGGAATAACTAATGCCCAACATTTTATTCCTTTAAACCACATGATAAAATAAATGAGTCAATAAATGTTCCTGATTCATGCCCTGGCTATTTCTGTTTGCCCTGATTGACATTAAAATAACATCATCTGCTCAAGAGATTCTGGCTTTATCCTTGCTGCTTTATACTGTTCTGTTAATCTCTTAAACCTATTTCATTATTCATATCACTAAAGAGTCAAGCATATGTGCTACTCTTAGAGTCTAATTACATTATAATACTTTTGTTGGGGTTTTTTCATTTCTCTTTTTCACAATTAACTGATGTTTTTTAAAGCAGAGTTTAGAGATATGTTTCTAGTTTAGCATGTGAAGGCAGTTTATAAAGTATGCTATGAATTTAAGTGGTTATATGAATAAACACGCTAAAATAGTTAAAAGTTAAAAGCATTTTTAAAAGTCTCCTTAAACTTCTCAATTTTATCCTAAAAATATTTGACTATCTAATTTTAAGTTCTGTCTGTTTGGAGGAAGGTGTTAAAGTCAACTGAAAAGATCTCCAATTTGTAATTAGTAAGATCTCATTATCACCCAAAGTATTTTAGTAATTACAACAGTAATATCTTACAGAAATTTGAGGGCTTATAATATGTGGTAGTGCTCAAAATGATTTGCACATATTGAGCTAATCAACAAAACAACTCTTGCACTTGGTGCCTTATTATATCATTCTTAAATGTGCAGTAACCAAAACATGGACAGCTTAAGAATCTTTTCCAAAGTCATGAAACCAGGAAATTACAGAGTTGGGATTATACTGAATTATGGACCTAGGATCAAGGACTTATTTACTGGTAGCATCACAATTAAATATATTTAAAATGTTATGAAAATATTGCTCTGGCCTGCTTTTAGAAAGATATACATTAGTTTCCATGAAAATTTTTCTCTTCATTTTTATTCTGGAACAACTGGTTTAAAAGCAAAAGAAAACCAGACAAGAGTACGTTTTGGCCACCTGGACCATCAGGCTAAAGGAATTGCTGTCCTCTGTTTTATTCCTGTCCACCTCAGCACTTTCAGTCTCTGGGGCATGCTGTTGGTCTTAATCATAAATTGAAAATGAGAAGCAGAATAATTAAAGACCAAACTGTAATTATGAGGAAGATCTAAAGGGAGCAAAACTAACATTGAGTGTAGGCCTTCAGTTTCCTATTAGTGCATTTAGGATTAGCTATAAACTGCCTTGTTAAACCCAATTAAATAGTTCATTTGAAGGATTTTTCTTATTAGCACAGGCTGAGTGACTTGACTTTTAGAACTATGGTGCTTGTTATGCATAAGGATTTTTCCACCACTGACTTTATCTTCTAAGTTTTTTTGTTTTGTTTTGTTTTTAATTATCACAGTGTCATTTGAGAGTCTTTCTTGAGAGATACTATTTAGCATATAAAAGTTTTGGATGATAGTCTTAGAAAAGTCCTCTGTTCCAAAGATACATAGAGGTATTTCAAAGCATTTTAAAATATGGAAAGGTAGAGTTTCCAAGATAATATTACATAGTTTAGTTTGAGGTGTAGTAAAATACAGACACTTAGATGCTCAACGAAAGTACAAGTCATGGCCAGATGGAGCTGCTTTGTTTAGAATATCTATTGCTTTGTATTAACCACAACACTGGCACCTTTTGTAAGTTCAAGGAATATTTGAGAGTAATACAGTGCCAAGTCTGTACAGTCTCCGTTATATTTTTTTCCCTTTTTTTTCAGGCCAGATAATAAAATTATTTGAACTGTTCCCTCCCCCCCACACACATATTATAGAACTAGAAATACAGTAGCTCATTTTGAACATCTGTTGAAACAGACTGAAAGGTATTTTGGCAAATGCGTTATCACGTGTTACGATGGCATAGAATTTCAAATCACTCTGAATAGAAATTAATTGAAATTTCCATGATACTGTATGCTACATCTGTACACAGACTAAGCTAGGTTGGGTTCTATGCTAGGTTGTCAATGAAAAATTATGGTAAATATTGTTTTCTGAAACTGGCAATATTTTATTTTATTTGAACAACTAATAGATATTATTTTACTTTAGTCGTTGTCTCAAGTTTGTTGAAACTATTCTTCAAGCACTATGTTTCCAGTGGAATTATAATGTAAAAGATGTTTTCCTTACATAGTATAGATATATTGAATTTTATCACATAGAGATATTTCATTAGATATTTGAGGTTAAAGTACAAAGTTAAAGTGATGTTTCCATATTTGCACAGGAACTAGAATGACTGAAACTACTAGTTAGACAAATTTTATACTTCTTTCCAATTTCACACATTCTAACTCAGTAGAGGCCAATTATTACATTTTCTGTTTCACTGATAATTCCAGTTGTCTACCCCGTCTACATGTTTGTTTTTTAAAAAATGACTAAATAAATGAAAATTTTCTTAGTGTATAAGCTACCATGTTAGTAAAATGATACTTAAATTAACCAAGCAAAAGATATTGCTTGATTAAAAAAAAAAAAAAAAGCCCTGTACGTGATACATTCTAGTTGGCTAAATATTTGTAATAATTTCTCCAATAATAGGGCAATTCTAGCATTCTACCTCCAATCCTATTAATAAAAATATTCTTAATAAAATGTAATATAAAAAAATCTCAAATCTGACAAAGTGATCTTAAATTTTTTATTTTGGGGGGTGGCACTGCTAAGCTCAGATTTTGTTAATTTACATATGTAGATTTTATGCATAAATGCTATAGTTCCCCTACGCCAAAAAAGTCCATCTACCAAATGTCTACTAATCTCAGTTAAAGTGCACAGTTATTACTATCTAAACAAATGAAATTAAGTATAGGGACTGAATATTCTCGATTATTTTCCAGTGGCTAGTAGGTTCTTATCTAAACTCTAGATAACTCAGTTTGCAAGTGATAGGAATTCAAGCATAAAGCAAAGATAAGGAAATAAAACACTTAGGAAAATTCTTTTTAGAATTGCTCTTTCTTGCTAGTTTTTTCTTGTGAATCTAAATACTGATTTTGACAGCATTTTCTTGAACTTTGTAAGATATTTGAATTTAATGGCTATAGCTTTCCCAGAACATAAAGCTTTGTAGCAATACTGTATGATACTATTTTTATACTACATAACAATAGACAAATGCCTATATTTTGCTTATTAGCTCCATATTTATTATCTCCAAAAAACAATAGAATTATTACTAAAAACAGCAATCTGGTTATTGCTAAAACTTGCATATTTTTCTGTACATTTAGCACTTGCAGAATTAGTGCCTAAAACTAACTTTTGAGAGAATATTTGCAACAAATTGGTTATAAAGTACAGTGTGGGAGTTTTGCAGAGGAAAATTTATCTCAGCCTTACTTTAAATTACTTGATTTATTTTCCTTAAAAATATATATTACAGTTAATATTTTCCACTTCCAGTTCCAGGCCAGAGGTGATTAGCTTCCAAAACTATAAATTAATGCCACTCAGAACTTTCCAATTAGGAAACTGGAGGAAGTATATGTTTTCATTTTTGTCCATGGGCCACAAAAATTCTAATGTGGGTGAATTTCAAAATTAAAACTTTGCCTGTAGCAACTTTTTAGTGAGGAGAAGTTGTTAATAAATGTTTTAGTGTGAAGATGATAGCTTTTTCTAAAAGAATATTTTTGTACTCATAATATCAACACTGTACTATGTATATTGTTATAAAATAAGGGAGTATAAGGTAGCTGTATCATAGCAAACAGCCTCAACCACACTTCTACCTATTATTTGCAAATAATTGACTTTAAAAATATTTGTTTTCCCACTTTCATTAAACAGAGACTTGCCTTAATTGTATGTACTCTTCTATTTGATTTGGTAGAGGTGACCTGAATACTTTTGAAAATGCAAAATAATGAAGTTAATGGTCTATTACTATAGAAACATTTTTGTTTCAGGTTGCACTGTCATTATAAAACCTATTCTAAATATTTTATTTCAATTAAAGCAGATTGAAACTATTTTAGAAAATTCATTTGCCATTTCCTCAGTTCTAGTTTTTCATTGATTTAATGTCAGTTTCCCAAATGGGACTGAAATTCCATAAACTAAATGAGAGACACATGTTTCCCCTTGTAAATTATTTCATCATAAAATATGAAGCTGAAAATTCACTCTCAAACTGGGTGTGTAATCATGATGAAATTTAGATGAGAATATCTACAATTATATCCCCAAATAGAGAAATCTACCTTATGTAAGAGAGGGCATAATACACTTTCAGATGTAGTTATTCAGAAATTATTTCTCTAAGGGTTGTTTATGCACAGAAAATTGAGAAGAAATCAGCTTTTGTGGTTCATGCTACCTTCAGTTTTGAATGAGGTTTTCTAATTTAGAAAACGTTTTAGAAATCAATGAACTGATCACTATTTTATTCACATAGGGAATCTGAGAATGGTATGAGAACACAGGAAGACATAAATGTCACACACATTGTAAATCAAAGTGTAAGGATTCACAGGCTTAATTTAAGATGACACAAGAAAGCTGAAATTCCAATAGCACTCAATCAACAGTCAAATTTCAAAGGATGTATTCTCTTGAATCAAAAGCATTAACTAATTTACAAAAATCATAGTTCATGAAACAATGCCAAATTTATATACTGACCAAGAGAGCTATTATTTAATAAATTAAGGAAATATTGTATACAGTGCATGAGAAATTCAAATCTTTCTCCCACTGAAAACTCTTTATCTTGGTACTGTTAATTAAGTCAGACGACACTTTCCTTCAGCACTATCTCTAACCTCTCTTATATGATATTCATTATTCATAGTTTTGGTCTTGACTTGTAGATAATTATGGTCCAAGTCCTAATTCTGAAGTGTTCCTTAATCACTTCATTTTTCCTCTTATTAGCTGTACTTTACATAAGAGACCATTGAGTGCCAATTCATTTTGCACTGAAAGGTCAGTTTTATCTAAAAATAACAAACTTCGTCTTATTTGATTTTCTGGTAAGCAGAATGTAAGATCTTCTAAAATTATTACTGTGAGATAATATGTATGTTTTCCAGGAATTTCTCTGGTTACCAGGCAGAGTCTTTTTAGAGATTACATTGTGGTGACAAAAGTAAGTACGTGCTTTAATTTGGGCAGAATGATGTCTCCCTGCCTCAAATTCATATCTTGAAACCTTAATCCCTAACGCACCTGTATTTAGGGATAGGGCTTGTAGGAGGTAATTAAGAATAAATAAGGTCATAAGGTGGAGTCGTTTTAGACAGAATCAGTGGCCTTTTAAAAATAGAAAGAGAGAACTCTCTCCATGTGCATGCAAGGAAAGGCCATGTCAGTACACAGCAAAAAAGCAGCTATTTGCAAGCCAAGGAGACAGCTCTCACCAGAAACTGAATCAACTGACACCTTAATCTTGGCTGTCCCAGCCTCTAGAACCCTGAGAAATACATTTCTGTTGTTTAAGCCACCCAATATGGCATTTTGTTATGGCAGCCTGAGCTGACTAAGACATGATTGTATTTCAAATCATTAAAACAAATCATTTTTAAAACTTTATGTTTGGATTTCTTCCTCCTTTCAAATAGAAACTAAAGTCCTTTCTCGTAGCAACACTCAAATCCTGGAACATACAGATCAGTGCTGGAATCCTCACTCTGGTACTTAAGGAGCTCTGTAGTTTAGATAATTTAGTAAATTTCTGTGAATTGACGAGAAGTGTTATTATTAACACAAACTGAAAAAAATATGCTTTAGATTATCTATAAGATATTTGTGATCCTTGTTTATAATCTTTGATTGTTCTGTCTCACATAGTTACCAGAAGCAGAACAATGCATAACTTTTTCCATTACATCGAAATTGTAGATTTTTAATACTGACATTTGTTTTTAGTGGCATTAGAACTACTGGTATGTTTTAAATCATGTTTATGTTATCGACTATGCATATGAATGTAATTAATTGTGTGTTTAATTTTGTAATTATTTACTTAAATTTCATAAATATATCTAAAAGTAAATCTTTCATATGTGTGTATTTTTAAAAAAGATTTATAAACTTTTTATAACTTGTTTGTAAAGATTTAGCTTCAGGGAGCATCTTTATATTGAAAATAAATTTTCTATCTAAATATATCTTTTCTGCATATTCACAGTACAAGAGCAAACTACATAAATTCAACTGAATAGGAATTTTAAGGTATTTAAGTAAATTTCAAACATCCACTATAATTATTAAAGTATTTTATTTTCTAATCTCTCCAACAATCTGGACTGTGATCTCTTTGGAAAATTATTTCTTATCACTACTTTGGTGAAGCCTTCTAATATAAAGCTTTTCTATTTTCTTTAGGAATATTTATACTTATTTATAAAAATGCTTCCATATGGTTAATGAACCCAATTGAATTAAACGTATTCTCCAAATAACTGCATTTTGCGCTTGTTCATAAATCATAAATATAGGAGAACCTTTTCAGAGTTAAGCTTTCAATCTTGGCTAATATTCTTAAATGTCACCACAGGAAACTAGGATTAGTTAAAAGCATGAATATCCACTTGTTTCAGGTCCTTTTATTTTTCTTTACATACTGTCGTTCTCATAATCTACTGACCTCAAGTTCCCAACCCTATTTTATGAAGTTTTTAAAAAGTTATTATAAATCACATTCTTTGTGATCTATATGATGATTCAGAGTTTTACAAAATAATTGGGGATTTTTACATAAATTACATAATCTGATTATGATAATAACACTTTTATGAGGAAGTTGAGGTTTCAATACATACCCCACCTCAGAAGTGTTCAGGGATACTCTTAGAACAGTAATTGATTTTCAAGGGGGAATTCAAGTCAAGGTTTTATATTCTTGAATTCAAACAGAGGTAATAGCAAAAGAATGTCACAGAAGGTCACACAGATGCTTATATTGACACATATTAGCTAGAGAAATATGGAAAATACATTCAGCATATAAAGTAATAATTCATTCCATCTAGTTTCTAATGATATTTGGAAAATGCACAAGGTATGAAATTATGACTTGGTTTCATTGAACTACAAAATGATTATGAAACTATCTAACCTTATTGAGAGCCTACTGTGAACAAGGGAGTTTGATGAGGTCTGAGGGAGTACCAGTGATATGCAAAAACAAATGAACTATGTTTTATTCCCTTAAGGATTGCCAAGGTGAAAGAAAAAAAAAAGAAACTGTAAAATTATTCAAAGAGAGGTCAAAGGCTTTGATCAACTGATGCAGTTGAGAGAGAACCTGAACCCAGGTAACTCCTGGAGCTAACAGAGCCAAGTGGGACTGGAGTTATATGCTGTGAGGGAAGAGAAGGTTTTGTGAATTGGGGTTTTTCTGAGGTTGCTACTATAAAAGTTGTGGTTGGTACAGTTGAGAGTTGATTTGTTTTTCATGTCTCTTGCTTCGAATCTTTAGTACAATCTTATTTTGGCAGCTGTCAGAACAGTTACTTTGAGAGCTATTTTTGCAAGATTTGTAGGTTGTCTGTAAACCATCTAATACCAGTTAGATTTCAGGAAAGTGGGGTTAGAAGGGAAAAAAGGGAGGAAGAGAAGAGAGACAAAAGGAAAAAAGGAAAGGAGGCAATAGATGAAGCTAGGAAAACTGGGGTCTGTTTTTGTTCCTTCATATAAGTTTATGAGTTAAAAAATTGTGTTTAAATCCTGTGCATTCTACTTATTTATTTGTAAATCCAAGCAAAAATGTTAAAATTCTTCAAAAATGTTAAATTCTTGATCATCAATGTTGTCATCTGTAAGCAAAAATAAAATTTATTGTTAAAATCTGATGCTTGAAAATATTGTGTAAACCATCCTTTGTATAACTATAGATAGTGATAAAGGTATATCATTAACATTTTCATTCTGACATTTTAATCTACAGGTTTAAAGGAAGAAAATAAATCTTTATGAAAATTATGTTAGAAAACTGAATGGTCAAAATAACTCTTGAATTGTTCTATACTCATAAATTTCCCAAAAGACTTAACTCAGTTCTGATGGTGAATAGATAGGGTGGATGGAGATAATAATCTATTGGAAAGTTAATAGTGTTCTTAAGAGAAAATCAATGGCATAGCAAGTGCTAACCTTAGTTTTGAAGTAGAGTAATACAGAAGAGATCCAGATTGTTATCTACGACTAAGAGATTACTGAGAGAGGAAAAAAATCCATTGATAGCAAGGGAGGAATTATTAAAATTGCTTTGTAGTACTTCAATATATTGTTGTGACATCAGTGTTATTCGAGCATCATTTTATGATTTATAAAAGCCTGACTTTTTATCTTATTTGAAATTTCTATCCATCTTATGTTGTAGGTGGACCAGGTAACAGGGTTATTATTTTGGAGTGGAGAAAAATGACAACATGGGACTTCAAAAACCTCTTCCAAAGTTATTTATCCAGTCGCTCCTGACAGTGGAATTACTATTCATTCTAACATTTAGCCCAACATTTTTTTTCACTGTTAGATTTATGTGCTAGGTAGGTACAGCTAAGGCAGTAGATGTGATTTTCTTTGTATTTATGTAATGATTAAAAATCAAACCTATTACATAGCAGATGTAATATAAGACACTGGATGCAGAGGTGAATGAAGAACACATGGTGATTACGCTCACAAAGCTTACATTTGAGTGGAAGGAAACTGACAATAAACAGATTAAAAAATTAAACAGTCCTCTGAAGTATAATGAAGGGAACGTTATGATAGCTAAGGTCAGAATGAATTGATTGTGATGGGACAGTGAGAGAAAACCTGTCTGAGTTGATAAATTCATGCTGGGATTGGACAATACTGGAGAAACTGTAATTTAAAGGGCCAAGATATTTGAGAACAGAGAGCACAATGTGCAATGGTATGAATATGTAAAAAATGCACAAATGTTGGTAGATTTTCAGAGACATACAGTGGCCAATGTGGCTGGAGAAAATGAGTGATGGTTAGGTAATCACAGATGTAACAAAAAAAGCAGTAACCAGGGACAGATCCTAAAGGAGATTGCATAAATTTTAGATAGAGGTAAGAATGTGAATTTATATTAATGTATTGTTAACCAATTACAAGTTTTCTTTTTTATATTTATATTTAAAAACAGCTTTCTTGTGAAACAATTCATATAACACAAAACTGCTTAATTAAAGAGTACAGTTCAATAGTTTTTATTTTATTCATGAGTTATGAAAGTATCAAATAATTTAATTTTATAATGTTCATTGCCTCAAAAAGAAACCCTGTACCTACTAGCAGTCACTCTCCCCCAAATCACTCCCTTGCAACTTAGACAACCACTAGTCCACTAATCTGCTTTTTGTCTCATCAACTTTCCTGTTCTGGGCATTTCATATAAATGCAGTCATACAATATATGGCCTTTTGTAACTGGCTCTTTTTATTTTGCATTACGTTTTTAAAGTTCCCATGTTGTAGCATATATATTATGTATTTCACTCATTTTATTGCTGAATAATATTCCATTGCATAGCTATTCCACATTTTGTTGTCCATTCATCAGCTGATGGACATTTGGGTCCATCAATTGACTATTATTATAATGCTGCATACTTGTTAACACTTCTTGACTTGTCTGTCTTTTTTATTATATCCATACTAGTGAATATGATGTATTATCTCATTATGGGTTTGATTTTTATTGTCCTAATGACATAATGTTGAGATTTGTGCTTATTAAATCTTTTCATGTACTTATTGATCATTTACATAACTTTTGAGAAATGTCTGTTAATATCCTTTGCCCATTTTTAAATTTTATTTATCTTATATTATTGCATTGTAAGTATTTTTTATATATCTTGGATACAATTTCTTTATTAGTATATAATTTTCACATGTTGTTTTCCCATTCTGTAGATTTATTTTTCACTTTTTTTGATGGTATTCTCTGAAGCACAAACATTCTTATTCAAAAACAAATCTAATTTATCTATTTTTCCTTTTATCACTTGTGCTTTTGATGTCTTGTAAACCATTGCCTAATTTGAGGCATGAAAGTTTACTCCTAAGTTTTCTAAAATTATTCATTTTTAGCTTTTACATTGAGGTCTATATGTTAATTTTTCATATTGTGTGATAAAGAGGTCCAACTTCATTCTTTGGTGGATATCCAGTTGTCTCAGCATTGTTTGTTGAAAAGACTATTATTTCCCCATTTAAATGTTGTGGCACCCTTGGTGAAAATCAATTGACCATAAAATTAAAGGTTTATTTCTGAGTGCTGTCAATTCTATTCCATTGATGTATAAGTCTATCCTTATGCCACTAAGTTATTGTCTTGTATTTTTTTATGTCTTGAAATCAGGAAGTGTGTGTCCAACTTTGTTCTTTTTCCAAGTTTGTTTTGGCTATTCTGAGTTCCTTGCATTTCCAGATGAATTGTAGGAAAAGCTTGTTGATTTCTGCCCCAAAGACAGCTAGGGCTTTGACAGGGAGTATCTGTTCATTTAACATACCTTGAATGATTGTCTTTGCCTAAAATTGACCAGTTTAATAGATGTTTTCCCAAATACCTCACCTTCCATTCTGGAAGTCCTGTCCTCAGTTTTTAATTGGGGAACAATGTGTTCTGCTTTATATTTCCAAAAGTTCTAGGCATTCTTTATGGAGAATAAATTATGGCAAATAAAAGCAGAAAGTAAAGATTTCTGTTCAGAAAAGACTATCACTGTTCTAATGAGAGATGTTTGTAGCAACAGTCGAGATGGAGAAAAGTGGGTGACATCAAGATGCACTTTAAGGAAAATTTAATAGGACATGGTATATGATTGAATGTTTGTGTTTAGGGACAGGACTGAATTTAGATATTCAGGATTGTTTTGATGATGATGTAATTTAATGGTATAAAATGCAGATAAATAGGTTTCAATTATTTAAATCAATAATTCAGACAGGAATTCATTGCATTTGAGATGTTTCTGAGATGAAATGCTTGTAGAGGTAGACTGGTAGTTGTGGACTTCAGACGATAGAATGGAATTTATCAACAAAGAGTACATAAATGAATGAACAGATACATTCCAATAGGAAGAGGGAAAACAAAGACAGGAGTAGAGCCCTAGAAGTTTCTCTATAGAAATGACATTTAAAATTTGAATAATGAAGATGATTAAGGAAAGGGCTCTGAAATATAGAGAACTAATAAAATTAGTCAAGAATAAGAGAATGGCTATTTGTGTCAATTGTTGTTAAGCAACTGAGTTAGGTAAGTAAAGAAGTATGTCCGTCACATTTGGGAACATTGAGCCTGTTGATAATTTTGGAAATAGCACTAAATGGGAATTGTGGAAGCAAGGAAGCAAGATCCTATGTTGAAGAATTAACTAATAAAAAACAAGCAAATAGCTGCTTGAATAACTTTGCCTACAAACAAGGAGCAGAAAAATAGAGAAAGAGCTGGAAGTAAATGGATTATCTATGTTATGGCTGTTTTTGTGTATTCACTATGTCCACATATATAATTCATAATGTAATAAAAATACCAGCATACTTTTATCTACTCCCCTTTACTTCACTGTGATTCAGGGAATTGGCTTCTCTTGTTCTGCATGACAGCTTTATCTGGACCCAAGGCTTTACTGTTTGCTCTTGAGAAATATACTATCCTAAAGATACTTTTAGAAACAAGCACAGCAATCTTGATTCAGAAAATAGAATGTCTAGTTCCATGTCATAAACAAAACTCCAAATTCCACACACCTATAGCTGGGCAGAGAGAAATGGAGGCAGGACAATCCTTATTTAAATAGGAAATTCCCTAAGCTGTCTTTGCTGTGCTGGAATCTAACAGTTGCTTATGTGTAACCCTTTCTCTCTAGGAAGCTTATGTAAACTTCTGCCTGATGTTGGCTCTACCAAGGTGTCTGATTTCTCTCTACTACAATTGTCTTGACTTAGGTAGAAGCATCCTTATTCCAAATGATGGGTCATGAATCCTTCTTTAGCCCTTGTATCTAATGATACACCTCTGGCCTCTTTCTGTTCATATTTCCTTGCCCCTCTAGGTCCCAAACAACCATGCACACTGTCTTTTTACAAGGCGAAAGGCCTGCATCTGGGTCATGGGAACATCCGTGCATATTTAGTTTCCTCAAGGTCTGAAAGAACATTCTGTTCTCGACACGCATCATTCTCTGTTCATAGTCACTGATGCAGTTAGGCACCATTTCTCACTCTGCATTTCAGTGGTAGGGGTCAGACCATCTGTGACAGTCCATTTTACTTTTCTTAGATGCAAGTAAGATTTCAGTCTTTGTGTCTCTCATCTAAAGGGAACTCTTTTAAAACTTGTCAGGTGCTCTTCGTGAATCTTGGAATTATTTCCAAAACATTCTCAAATTGATGCATTATGGGTGATGTTCCATTTGAAGCCAATTCTGGAGATAGGTCAGAAGCAAGAAGTCATTGCCACTACAATTGTCAGGAAATTAGAGAATAGGTGTTGAATTTCTTAACAGGAATATACAGATTATATAATTCTTGTTAAGAATTCAGGAATACATAGACTAAAATCAGAAGAATAAACTCCCCGAGAAGACCCACTATGTATAAGAACTTTCATATGAGAAGAAAACAACCAAAGCCTACAGGAAGAGGACCACCATCACACTGATTCGTTCAAGATCTCACAAGACTACATCTAATTGGAGGCATTTATCTAATGTCTAGAAACCAATTACAAGGGGTTCTGGGAAGTGTAGTTTTCCAGATGAGATTAAAGACACACAGGACAAATTTAGGGATTTATTTGAGGAGCAAACTTTTTTTGTCTTGTTTTGTGTTGTGGGTTAAGTGGTGTCCCTCTAAAATTCATATGTTGAAGTCCCAACCCTCAGTACTTCAGAATGTAAGCATGTTGGAGATAAGGTCTTTAAAGGAGTGATTAAGTTAAAAAGAAACCCTTACGGGGGATCCTACTTCAATACAATGGTGTCCTTATAAGAAGAGGAAGAGATAACACAGACATGCATGTACAGAAGGATGACCATATGAAGAGGTAGAAAGAGGGCAGCCATTTGAAAGGCAAGGAGTGAGACCTCAGAGCAAACCAACCCTGCTGGAATCTTGATCTTGGACTTCAGCTTCCAGAGCTGTGAAAAAAATAAATGCATGCAGTTTAAGCCACATAGTCTACAGCATTTTTGTTATAGCACCCCTAGCAAACTAACACAATATGTTGAGTTGCTTTGGTTGGGTGTTTCACTGCCTAAGACACTTACCAGTTTTAAATATACTTGAAACAAACAGACTTGGTATTTGAAGCAAATGCTCTTCAGACAGGAAATTATATCTATCTTGTGTAGCACCAATAAATTATGCCTCTTTCTAGAATATGGGTCTCTGATCTTTCAGGTTGAGGTAACTGTACCAAAACTTTACACAATTCTCCATGGCTATGTTCAACATATATTCTGCAGTGAGTTCAGGTGTTAAAAACTTCAATTTCAGTGATATAATTATAATGCATATTTCACATTCATTTTAAAGTTTTCGTAGATGTGAAGGAATGAAAAGTAGAGATGTTAATACATAATAGAGGTATTTGCAATATATTTAGCTATGTGTACAAGTATGTAGCTCAACTTGACTTAGGTTTATTATATATAGTTCTGTATTAACATGTAGTAGTCTCACTCAGTAGGTATTGCTATATGGGGCAGAATCAGTTACAAAAATGGAATATTCCTTGGAAGTAATTTCCTTATCTGATTGTCATTTGCTTGGATGTGCTGAATTTCACTTTCTTTTATTGGAGTCATGGTTATAGCAGTTAATTATTTATAATTTTCCCCTGAAAAAATTGTGATTAAGTCATTTTATCTAACTCCATTCCTAAAGAGGCCAATATACAATTAATTGTGTTCAGCGATGGATAAATCCATTTTGTTTTCCTTTGAGTCCTATCAACTCAGTGGCTGAAATTAAAAAGAACCAGAACAGCTCTTAGAGAATGTGAAACATAGATTTAAATGTTCCCTTTATATGAAAATGTGAATTCAAATACTATTATTATGGTGTAAATCAAATAATATGTTTTTTATCATGGGACTTGCTTGTGGGTGGTTTGCTTGTGCTTCTGCAACTTAAAAATGTTATTGCATTCCCTAAGAAACAAGCCCTGGGGCAGTTATTTGAATGATGAGAACATACATTTGAGCCTAAATGTAGGTTCAAGAATGGAATGTTAGTCCAGATAGGAAAGACACAGTGTTACAGTCAGTAGAACATGGTAGGCATTCACCACATAAAAATGAATACATAATTAGTTATATGGTCCAAGCCAAGCATAAGGTGAAGAATTTCATGCAAGAAGACAGAGAATAAGTGATTTGTGGAGCAGCTATTAGTAGTATTCAGTTTGACAGAACTTTATTCATAGGATACTCAAGCTCTTGAATAAGTTATTCATGCAACAAAAGAGATGAATTATACAGTAAGGACCCAATGTTTTGAAACTATGTATAAGGCAGACATACAGCAATTGGGGAACTAGGATACAAAAGTCAGGAAAGTTATCGGGCAGGAGCAGCTATAAGACCAATTTAATGAGCACATTGGAATGGCCTTGGTTAGGTTGAGAACTGATTTCAACAATCAAAGATGATAGCTTTGAACAGGATATGTGTGATCAACCTGGGTAGAAAAAGTCCCTGTATAAGCTTCAGGGTTTACTTTAGTGAGTGTCATCTGCTTTCCAACAGCTTCCTGAACACCACAAATGTGATAGTATGAATACCATTCCCATTCATTGTTATCTAAAATCTTTCACAGGAATTTTCATTTGACTCATTCAATAATAGCTAAAGATTCTTCTAAGTGCTTTCATTGGGCTACATGCCTTTATCACAGTAACTCTCATAGTATTAAAGAAAAAAAAAAGAAAGTGTGGCCTAGCTCTTTTTTCCTCAACTTCTTAACTCATATTAGTTAAAATGAAGCCATTGGTGTATTCCAAGTTCTGAAAGTAGATTATATACATCATTTAATATAATTTCCAAAAGATTACCATATACATACTATTATTATTGTATTTCTAATGATGAGGATATAAGATTTTAAACAACTTATCCAAGTCACAGGACTCTTTGTAGAAGAGGATGTAACAAATGTAGGAAGTCAGTTATACCCCTGAAATTCCTAGCCACTATGTCTCTTTCCTTTTAGACAACAAACGTAAGTTGAATGTTCAATAAATATTTTATAAATACTAGCAAAATGAAAGAATGAATACCAATTATAGATAAGTCTAGTGTTATCAGTAAGAATAGGCTCACTACATTCCACTACTAATAATTAATAAATCTAAGTCCGTTGTATGTTTGTCTAAAATATTTAAATCTAAACAAGTTGGGGAATATATTAGAGAGTGTTGTGAGTGAACTACATTCCCAGTGTCAAGAGATTTACCTAACTTGATCTTTTTCATCATGTAGGCATTAGTTCACACTGCCACTTCTTTGTGAAGTCTTTTTCTGACCAATCTTTCTGCTTTCTAATATTTTGTTATCTAATTTTTTTGCTTATTTGTTTTATTACTATTTATTTATGATTACCTTCATCAGAATGAAATCTTCATGATATTAAAGACCAATTCTACTGGATAACTCAAGACTTAAAACAATGTCTATAACATACAGATATTTAATAAGTATTCATAAAATGAATTAATTAATAGATGGGGTTTTGTAAATTGCATGTTTCTAAAAATATTTGAAAATGGAGACCCAGGTATAATTAGTATTATATTATTATCTACATTCATCATTTTATAATAATAAAATTGTATTTTATTATATAATTATATTATTATTGACATTTAAGATGATAATGATAGTAATAATAATTTATTGAATGCCTACTCTATATAGGCTTTGACACAGACCTGGTTAAAGATGGATATTATGTCTATATAATAATCATGTATTAGTTTGCACATTGTAGAGTAAGGAAACAAATTTTCAGAGAGTATACTTGACTAGTACAAAGGCACACAACCAGTAAGAAACATATCCATGACTTATACTCTATGCACCTTGCTACCATTCTACAATATCTTCACTTGCCAAACTAACCCACATGGAATCTTTTCATTTTCTTTATATATTTTAGGTCTATTTAAGTAAGTCTTAATTTGGCCGTGTAATTCTGTTGCCTAATTACATTGCTTAACTCTATTCTGGCTGAAGTTCTATATTTGAGTATAGAGGACTGTTCTACTTGTTCATTTGAGTCAAACATAAGAGCTATAGATAGGAATTAATGTAGTGGTTTCATGGTGACTGTTGTAACGATATCAGTAGTATATTTTTTTCCAGCATATGACCTAGCTGTGGGTGGGGATCCATGCAATGGGTATTTGGATAAAGTCTACTGGTACCAGGAAAATAAAATACACAGTGGGGATTTTAGTCATAAAAGAATTAGGAGACCAAGTAGAAGTGATGTTAGACCACAGAACAGAATGTGAAGAAAAACTAATTTGGTGCTGGATTGGATTGCCTAGTTACCAAAGGGCAAAACTGGCCTTAAATTCTGCATCAGAATCAGCTGCTCAGGCCCCATACAGTAAACCCATACTGGGAGTGTCAGAGAGTTTTGGGAACAGGAGTCATTTAAGAGCTCACAAAAAATCATTCCCAGATACACAGATAACAAATGTGGACATAATTTTTAAAAGTCCTTTATATTTTTCAAGGACGAAAAATTTTTGTTGCTATTCTTTGATAATCTTGCCTCCAAACGGAAATCATCCTGGCTTATCACAATTAGACATCTTCTCCATTCAGTTGAATGGAGTGTGTTAACTCCACAGGTGATAATTACCTAGCTAGTAAAAACATTATTATAGATTATTCATGTATACAAAGTTGTTTTTTATGGAATATTAACATTTTTAATGCCCTGGAATTGGAATGTTTTATTTCTATCTTTGCATGAAAATAACAAATGACACCAACATTTGCAGATAATGTAAAAGTATACCTGTCCCAGGATTCCATAAATATATCCACATTAGAAAAATAACACCTGTTGTTACGTGCCTCAATTTGTTTTCAAAAGATAAATAGGACATTTTAAATTTATTTTATATCACCATGGTATTTTGCATTGAATTTTGACTTAATTAACCATGTATAGGATAATTAGATCCTAATTTCCAGTGTATTGAATTCTAATGGGTATGGGGAAAACCATAATATGGTGTGCAGCCTTTTAAATGGGAGCACTGCCTCCCTCCACATTTTCTTCTCCAGGTAAACACACACCTCTTCTGGGCTTGTGTCTCTGTTAGAAGATGACTTGTATTTACTTAGCATGGTCATCTTGAGTTCAGCTTATCTAAATCATAATAAAGAAGTGTGAATTGGTTTAATCTTCTTGCCAGAGTTACAAACAAATTTGTGTACATCAGCTGCAATTGGTTAACATGTTTTTAGAAAATTTTAAAAGACTTGAGCTGTTTTTCCACACCTTCTGTGACTATATGCATGTTCCAAGTGGAATGGAAGAAATGATACAGAAAACCAAAAAGTAGAGAAGAGGATGAATACCACTAAGCTTCTTTGGTAGCTCATGGTATAGTAACTCAAAGATAACATTCAAAACAAAATACATTTATATCTCATACTTCAAGGTGTGTCCACATAGCTATTGGAACCTTATGGGAAATATTCCTTTCAACTGGCTCAGTTAACATATGAAGAGATTTATATCATCTCCCTGTGCCTTAGTGTCCTCATTAGTAAAATGGAGATAATAATAGTATTACTCATTGGACTGCTATGTGGATTAAATGAGTTAATATAGTGAAGGTCTTAGAAAAATGTCTGGTGCATAGTAAGTACTATTCAAATGCTAGCAATGATTATCTTATGTCAAACTGGGTATTTAGGGCTATTGTACTAAGGCTCTAAATAACAGTTATGAAAGCTATATTTTATTACAATATGATGCATAGTACTGATGGCCAGTTGTGATTCAGTAAAATTTATGAATCCTGTGTAAATGTCTTAGATGAGTGTCTTTAACAGTGATATAAACAAAAGAGACATATTATTCTTTGGGAAAGTAGTTTGCAATTTTTAAATAGTATAAAGAAAAAATACTAGTTTTCATGAATGTAGTAACTACCTTTTAACTGTTAATGATCATTGAATATACAAATGTATTAACTTTAATTAATATTCTATTGATGGGATTTAAAGGCATGTTTAACAATATTTTGACCACTCTTTGATGAACATCCTTGTCACATGTTCTTGTGCAAAGTCTTCTCTATCTTAATGCCTACTCTATTTCTGGGAGACTTTTTTCAGGGGGTATAGTAATATCAAGAGTCAAATAAAAAGTGATCTCCCACACCAAAAATTAACAATATAACTGGGGAGAAACGATTGATTAAAAGATTTAGTTATAATGCAAGCTGTTGGATATAAAGGACCTAAGGATGGTGACAATAAATTATTTAGAGTTCTTGAAGTTTTATAGATCACTTCTGCATAGGATCTCAAAAAGAAGCTAGAACTTATATTCAGCTTAGAAGGGTATAAACGAGGTGTGTCCTTCAGATCTGAAGGTGTCACAGCACTCCACTCCTACTAGCTGATTTGGTTATATATTGATGAATAATAAACAGACCCAAAACTTTGTAACTTGACACAACAAAAAACATTCACTCTCCCATGGACCATCAATTGTGTCACAGAGTTTTGGACAATTTATCGTTGCTCCACGTGGCATTGGCTGGGGTAGTACCTGCATCAAAATTCAGTTGGGGTTTTAGCTTAGGGTAGCAGGAAAGGCTGCAAACCAGATGAACCTCTCTCTCCAGGAGGGTAGCTAGGTTTCTTACATGATGGCTCAGGGCTCCAAAACAGTGAAAGCAGAAGCTGCCAGACCTCTTCAGCACTAGTCTCAAAAATGACACAACATAATTTTGACAACATCTCTTGGCCAAAACAAATCATAAAGAAGATAAAATCAAAGGAAGAAAAACTATACTCCATCTCGATGGAATGTGCAGTAGGTACACATAGAACTTCAGGAACTGCGGATGATGATCTTTTAAATCTGAAAGCTACCATGTTAATCCAAGAGTACTGCATTTTTCCTTAATTTCATAAACTCTGCTCTTTCCTTTGTAATATTTTTTATCACACTTATCTAGAATTACCCAGTTTAAGTGTTTCCTGCTAAAATACTGATTGATACAACAATCAGTACCTAAGAGTGGCCCCAGAAAACAGATTTTCAAGATGAGATTCTGGGATTGGATTGCTCATATATTTGAGGAAAGCACTTATAGCTTTCTTCCCAGGGATCACTGATAACCTGTGGCACGCAATTGCAATCTATTTTTGGAGACCATGGACAAGATAATTGTAAAAGCTTTCTAATATCTATTAGTCAGACTTGGGGAAGCATGCGTTAGGAGTAGATTCTAAGGTATTGAGTCAGTAGGGAAAATATAATGCTGTATTGGGGTGAAATTATTGACATGGTTTCACAAGCCTAAAATTCGAGATGTAATATATTAGGTTTGCTGTGGCATAAGTACTAAATAAAGCCTAGACTCTTTAATGGCTTATAGTCAATGTGGGAGAAATGTTAGAACTTCCTAGGCATGCTGTTAGAAAAGAATTCAAGGCATGGGGAGAAGAAAATGTTATTCTCAACCTGTTAAGTCATTCCCTTCCTTTGCCAATAGAAAGAATCAGAGGCTACTACCTAGAAGATATTAAGAAATGCTTTGATGAGAAAGCTCTAAGCATCCTTAAAATGTTCACTGGTGGCTGTCTTCTGTGTAACAGGGATGACTGAGGGAATGAAGTAATAAAACTGAATTTCCTGATATTACTAAAAGTAGGGAGATAATAAAGTAGTAAGAGCAGGAGATAGCTCTTAACCACCAGAGATTAGATGGGAAGAATGATCACATTAAGTCATAAACAGGTATTGGTGGTCAGTATTTGTGTCTACAGGTGTCTATGGTGTTGGCTAATTCATTACAGGACTGCTAGAAATGAAATAGACCATCGGTTACTAATATGCTGCTTGACATATAACAGTAAAAAAATATTTACATCAGGTGGGCAGCAACTTAGCTCACTTCCTCAGAACAGATTTGGAGTGCCTTGACCTGGGGAACCTGGGTCTTTTTGAGAAAAGACATTGCAACATGGCCTCAGATATGCATTGTGAATTTTCTCCAACTCTCCTGGGATGACCTGCTATTTGCCAAGTGACTGTAAAATGGAGAAAGCAATACACAGTCTTTCTGTTGTTTATAAGATTTTAGTTCTTTGCTCGAAGTAATTACAGAGACTCAGACCTCATCCTTTCTAGGTTTCTGTGGGCTGTCTATGTTTTTCTCCAAAATCTCCTTTACTTTTGTCCTCTTCCACTAGCCTTGGTCTACCTAAATATGCCTTGTTGGTTTTCTTAAATTCTGCTGATATTAAAAAAAAAATCCCTAACTTAAACTCTCCTCAAACTACTCACTGAGTGTGGCATCTAGTTCCTTAAGGAACCCTGACTAAATCAGTTTTTTATTATAATAAATGTTATCATCACCAGCAAGGGCTGGACAAGCAAATGAGCGAGAAGATATTTTTAAAGAACAGGAATAGGGTTAACTCTTATAGTTGCTATAATTATTATCCTATATAAACATCTTTGGTGTCTTTGGTAATTAAACATATCTTCTGAGCTAGGTATTGCTTCCAAGAATTACCCCTCATCCAGTATTTCTTTTGATAGCTAGGATTTTTTTTATAGTTTTCTTTCAAATTTTGGAGCATATATTTTAGAAATTTATTTTCTTCAATGTGCAAAATTGGCTTCTTGCATGAAGTCTGTTTAATTGTAATGGTTTCTGGAAGTTTTGCTCATTTGGTTTCTAATAGTCAGAATACAACAGAAGAATGTTCCTTTCTACTGTTCTGCTTTCTCAATAGCAGTTTTCCCCAAGGCCAAGATGGAGGCTTGATTAAAAGAATGAGCTGTATTTTCATTTTATGTAAAGGCTGCCTCTAGAATCCTGATTTAACTATTTGGGGTAAAAACAGCTACACGTCAAAATACATTGGAAGAAATATGTCATTTACATTGATATAGTTGTCTTGTCTATTTTCATAACCACTAGCTTGGAGAGCTATATTCTAGTTTCTGTGTATGTGCTGTATAAGCCAAACATTTTAGCAAGTTAAAACTGCTTCTGATGAACTAGGTAATATATTTCTAGAATTTAGAACATCTCAAAAATATTGCAAATTTTAAATATAAAAATATGACACCAGTCTTTCAATGCTGGATCATTCAATTTTAACTCCATTCCTGTTGCTGTGGTAGGTTCTAGGACTATGAAAATGGTTACATCATAGCTTCTATCCTTGTGCATTAACAAGACATGGGTTCAAAGTTTTCTCTTTCATGAAATTGTATCTTTCCATTTGGCCAACACATATACATACACATGTCTAAACAGAAAAATTATAGACTTTGAAGTTCAACACCATTTTTTGACTCCTGGTTAGAATTTTAAGCTGTGCTTTCTTCAGCAAATCCCTAACTGTTCTGAGTTTCAAATTGTTCATCTGTATCATCAAGATCAGGGGTCCCCAACCCCCTGGCTGGAACACTATCAGTAATGTTCCATGGCCTATTAGGAACCAGGCCACACAGGAGCATATGAGTGGCGAGGAGAAAAGGAAGCTTCATCTGCTGCTCCCCATCACTCCCCATTGCTCGCGTTACTGCCTGAACCATCTCCCTTGCCCACATTCCTGGAAAAATTGTCTTCCATGAAACCAGTCTCTGGTGCCAAATGATTGGGGACCACTGATCAAGAGGACAAAACTCATTCATTAGTTTGTCCTAAGACTTCAGGAAGAAAGGCAATGAGGGTAAAGTGCCTGGAACCATGCCAGACATAATAAGAACAGAAAAAAGAATGTTTCCTTCTCAATGTCAATTGAATGTTAATTTTAATATCATATATGCTAACCTGATTAGTTTCTAACAATTGTTTTACTATGCTTTTCTGATTGTCAAGAGAGGGTAAATATTTTATTTATTGGATATTTAGATTTTCCCTTCTGTTCATTTCCTTTTTCCTTTTTTTTCTTTTTCTTTTTGGTCTTTTCATTGATTTACAGGAATTCCATATAAGTTTTGGACACTTTGCCATTTTTGTTTTTGTTTTTAATTTTTAAGACGTTTTCCTTTTTTAAGAACAGTTTTGTTTTAGATTCATAGCAAAATTAGGAGGAAAGTAAAGTGATTTCCTGTATATTTCTCCTTCCCACACATGCATAACCTCCCCCATTACCAACATTCCCCACCAGAGTGGTACATTAGTTACAATTGATGAGCCTTCATTGACACATCATAATCACCCCAAATCCATATTTCACATTATGGTCACTTTTGGTGTTGTACATTCTATGAGTTTGAACAAATGTATACAGACATGTACTGATCATTATGGCATCACACTAAGTATTTTCATTGCCCTAAAAACCCTCTGTGTTCCACTTATTTATCCCCAGCAGAATAAGAGTTCCTGTTGTTCCCACATTCTCCCCAGCATTTGGTATTGTCAGGATTCTGGATTTGAGCCATTCTAATACATGTATGATGGTGTCTCTTTGTTTTGATCTGCTTTTCATATTGCTTAAATACATATATATCTTCAGAGATGATAAAAATATTCATGAGAGTGCAGATTTTTCAGGAATTCAAAGACATATGTTTATCATTTTTCTGTCACAAAATTGTTATTTGAACAGAGTTTCATTTTCCACATCTATGAAATGCAGAGATTAGACCAGATGATTTCCAGAATTCTAAATCATGCAAAGAGAAAACACTGTTTTCTGAAATATTAGAGAAATTCAATTTTTTAATTTCAACAGAAATCACCACTTCTTTTACCAGAGTTATGCCTAAGTACATCTGTTTTTAGGCCATGTATCTTGCCTCTCCCTTTTCCACTTTTATAGAATGGGCATGAAAATAAAGGAAAGAATTTAAGATGGACACACTTGTGCTTTTTTATTTTCCCAAATCTATGGGTAGGTATTATTTAGCCCATTTTATAGAGGAAAGACATTTTTTACACTGCCATGTAGTAACAAATGATTATTGAATTCAGAAGTATTGAAACATTTGCACTGGAAATCTTTAAAAACAGTTATCTCATTACTGATAAATATTTGTTGGAAGTTAAGGTTATTCAGAGAAAAATTCAAAATAAATCATGGTTTTTAATTCTAGTACAATGACTAATTGGCTGAAAATTTCTACAACATGTATTTTCCTTTGAAGTGGGGGTTTAATCCATTAATTTCCAGAACAGCAGAGAGTGTGAAGAGCTTGGACCCTTAACAAAGAGATTCTGGGGACTTCCCTGTTGGTCCATTGGTTAGGACTCTGGGCTCCCAATTCAGAGGGCCTGGGTTTGATCCCTGTTTGGGGAACTAGATCCCTCATGCATGCCGTAACTATGAATCCGCATGCTGCAACTAGAAAGTCCTAAGCGTGCACAACTGGGACCCAACACACCCTAAATAAATAAATATTTTAAAGGAAAATAAAAGATTCTGAGGCAAAGATTTGAGTGAGGGTTGTTTTTGGGGAGAACTAGAAGGTCATAACTAGAAGGGTATGGGAAGGATGGTTGGGCAGATCAGAGTTGAACTGCAATTTCCAGCAGAGGTCCTGGCAGATCACATGGGAATGCTGGTCCTGGGATGGTTCTTCTGAGATGTCTTGAATTGGAATAAGAGGATCCAGACTTATGTATTCTTGCATCGACCAAATATTGAATGAGAGCTTCCCCTGAGAAGTTCGTAACCTTAAGAAAGGCAGTGCCTCTCTGCGGACACAAATTCTTAGAGGGGGACTAAGCTGTGAGCCATCAGCAGTCACCTTTCACAATCACTGGAGAAATGAGAACTTAGTTCTGAAGGACAATCAGGGTGGTGTATCTATGATTCTAAATTCATTGGGTGAGTCCAGGTACAGATAGACAGCATTTTCTTGATTTTGCTTACAATATCATTCTTTCATATAAGATCTATGAAAAAAATCTGTCTATCTATCATCTATCTATCTATTATCTATCATCTATCTCAGCATTATCTAAGGGTTTAAAATGTGGACAGACCAACCAGAATTTTAATCATAGTTTTAGAAGTATAAACTTAGACAAATTATTTGATTTTTCTAAGCCCCATTTGTGAAAATAAATTTTTATAACCTCTTCCTTAGAATATTTTTAAGAGTGTGAAATAAGACAATGCATGTAAAACTCAGCCCAGTGACTAGATGGCAATGAGTATTCAATAAATAGTATCCAGAATGGAAAACTATAAATTAAAGAAGGAAATTTATAGAGACAGTTATAACATACAGTTAAATGGTAATAATAATTCTTAACTTTTTACTGAGCAATTACTAAATACCTGGCACTATTCTAATTGTTTTACACATGATAATTTACTTATCCTCACCACAGCCCTAAAATGTAGATACTTCTGTTACTTCCATGATTGAAAGGAGTAAACCTAGGTACAGAGGGGTGACCAAATCTCAGAGTTAGTAAGCGATAAAGACAGGTAAAAACAGAGACTGCCTTGCTCAAGAGCTTATAAGCCAGGGTAAGAGTAAGCAAATTCTTATACTGTGCATTGAATTTGGTAGGGAAGCTTGTAAAATGGGAGAAGATGATCTTGTGAATACAAACACTTGAGAAAACTTAAGTGCAGTGGTGACTTTGGTCTTAGACTACTTGCTGGTACTCACCCCCACATCACAGGTTACATGAATACTTTCCAAAGGATAAACATAAACACATGAATAGCTTCAATGGAAGAAATTCAAAGAGTCTTAACTTCCCCAAATACTCTTTCCTAAATTTGATCTGCCCAAGTATACTCATGCCATTGGCTAAAGCTTTCTCCCCTTCTCTTCTACCATTACACTTCTGTCACCATTCCTAATCTTCCTGTGGACCATTGTTTCTCAGTGAGGGTTCTAAGTGTTGGTATCAATCTTATGAGAGTGAATGAGACTAATGACTGGCTAACAGATCCTTCATTAACTCAAATGTCTGCAATTCTTTGCTTTCATCAAAATTAAAGGAGACCCTAACCAATTTACCAGCTGACAGATCATAAAATAATTCCTAATGATGAATCACTGTGAATTTTTGTGTATAACTCAAAAGGAATTCAAAGTTTTTGCCATTTAGCAAGAACCAAATACTTTCATTTTGTTTCATTTTATTTTTATTTCATTTTGTCCAGGATTCCTTTCTCACAAATTGTGGTTCATCCAACATTTGAAATTTTATTCTGGAGCCAGATAGCTTGGGTCTGAATTCTAGCTTTACCAAGTACTAGATGTGTGACTTTGTGTAAAACTCTGTGTAAAATATTTTACCCCTCTATGCTTTATTTTTCTCTGCTGTGAAATGGAGATAATAATAGTACTCATCTTGTGGATTTATTGTGAAAAATATATGTTTTTGTGTGAGAAAACATTCAGAAGTCTTTCTGAAACCTTGAAAATGTTACTAAAAGTAATTAAAGTATGTGGGCTGAGCAACTGGATGCAGGATGTCCTGCTTAAGCAGCGGAGGAATTAAGGGTGCTGGGCATGGAGGCCATGGGGGCATAGGCTACCGTGGAAACAGAATATTGACTCTCTCTGGGGGTGCAGCCCCTTCCTCACTTGCACACCTCATATCACCCTGTTTGGCCCTGGAGGATGGCTGGTTAGCCAGAGATGGGTTAGATTCATCAGGGGAGGAAAACCTAAGACAGACACAGTCACAGAGGGGCCAACAGGGGTGGGGCACAGACACTTACTCCTTCTGAGAGAGGTCTCCTGCCCCCATGGCTGCTTTGCTTCCCACGCCCAGCTCAGATCGGGACCCAGGAGGCAAACAGAGACCTGGCTAATAGCAGCTGCCCTCCTTCTGCTATTCTTGCAAAACACCACTGCCCCCAATTATATGAGGCCTTTGTTTGGTTATTTCAAAGAAAAACCTTGATTGTGGGATGAAACTGGGAGTGTGAGAACATTATGCTATCTTACTTCTGGAATGCCAAGAACTCAATAAAAACAACGTGGGATGAAGCAGTGGGGCTTTTGATCCTAGAGGTCTTGAGTCCTCCGGTCCCATCTTTCTCTTAAACCTGTGTCTGTGTTTCTTTAAGCTTGTGACACCTGTCATTCGCCACGAGTAGCCTAGCTGGTCTCGGCATTTATGCATCTAAAATATGCAAATTACTCTTTGGGACATACTAAGACCTAAATCAGGGTTAGCTACTTTTATTACCATTGTAATTATTACTATAATTATTTGTGTATGTCAGGCTTATAAAGCTCTTTGCTTTGCAGAATTGCCTGAGAAAGATTTTGCTGGTCTGTGCATTAATTTAATTCCCTTGGAGAATTAGGTCACCTACACAATAACCTTCTTAAGGCATGGTCCTCTGAAAATTTCAGTTGTGTGACTTAGAAACATAAGGATTTTTAAGTAGAAAAATAAATTATACATAATAACTACTAAACCCACTATAAAAAGCAAAGAAATATTCAAATAATTTTAATATAATTTATTTCCTTCCTATTCTTTATTTACTTGAACTCTTGTCTGTGTGAAAAAGCGTTTTAGCAATAAATTATTTTTTAGACTGAATTTAGTGATGCAAAGGAAGATTCTTTAGGAAAGAAATGGTTTTAAAAGTTTAAGCAATTACATATACATTGAAGAGTATGGATGTATCCGAAGACTTAGAGATGGAAAAATAAAAAGAGTATAATTAAGGAAGAATCTGAAATTAATAAATAATTAGCTATTCACTAGGCCAGTTGTGAATGCTGGCAGTTGATGTGTTATACTATAAAACAAAACAAAGGCTATTTTTGTATTGGTGGTCCACTCAGCCATTATAATCCAACAGGGTCCACATTTATGTGATCATTAAGTCCCTGAAGGTACCAGGATTGATTAAGAGGGGTAGCCTGAGCTCACTAAGCAGTGCTTAGAAGGTCCTTATGAGTTGTTTTCTCCTCTTGTTTCTCATGCTCTATGAATGAAACATCTAACTGGGATTACATTACACAACAGGTTTAAAACAAATTTAATTTTTAATAAAAATAAATGTGTATATTTTTGTCTTCATTCTGAACTCTGTACATCTAAAGGATTATACCTGAAAATGTCACCCTTCTAATGTCATTTCTTGGGCCTTAAGACTAAACAGAATGCACTGTGAGTGTCAAACTGTTGTCAGTGTTCCAAAAGCATGTCACACACACACACACACACACACACACACGCACACACCCTTATTCCCTGACTATACTTTTCTCATGAACCACAATTCTAATTAAAAATAAAATTATTTCCTTCAAGCTGGTCAGTTGCTTAGAAAATGTTAATTTTCTGGCGAATATTCACTGAACACATTGCTAATTTTATTTAACAATGTGTTAAATATTTATATGGTAAGGATATTTTACTGTGAATACTTGGATCCCCTTTCTTTTTTAAAAAGGCTTTTATTGAGATATAATTGATATACAAGAAACTGCATATATTTAAAGTGTACAATTTGATATTTTCTTTTCTTATTGGTAATATATATATGTCAACCTCAGTCTCCCAATTCATCCCACCCCAACCCTCACCCCTACCTTCCTCCCTTGGTGTCCATATGGTTGTTGTCTATATCTGTGTCTCTATTTCTGCCTTGCAAACCAGTTAATCTGTACCATTTCTCTAGATTTCACATATATGCATTAATATACAATATTTGTTTTTCCCTTTCTGACTTACTTCACTCTGTATGACAGTCTCTAGGTCCATCTGTGTCTCTACAAATGTCCCAATTTTGTTCCTTTTTTATGGCTGAGTAATATTCCATTGTATGTATGTACCACATCTTCTTTATCCATTCATCTGTTGATGGACATTTAGGTTGCTTCCATGTCCTAGCTATTGTAAATAGTGCTGCAATGAACACTGGGGTGAATGCGTCTTTTTGAATTATGGTTTCCTCTGGGTATATGCCCAGTAGTAGGATTTCTGGGTCATATGGTAATTCTATTTTTAGTTTTTTAAGGAACCTCCACATCATTCTCCATAGTGGCTCTATCAATTTACATTCCCACCAACAGTGCCAGAGGGTTTCCATTTCTCCATACCCTTTCCAGCATTTATTGTTTGTAGATTTTCTGATGATACCCATTCTAACCCATGTGAGCTGATACCTCATTGTAGTTTTGATTTTCATTTCTCTAATAATTAGAGATGTTGAGCAGCTTTTCATGTGCTTCTTGGCCATCCGTATGTCTTCTTTGGAGAAATGCCTATTTAGATCTTCTGCCCATTTTTTGATTGGGTTGTCTGTTTTTTTGATATTGAGCTGCATGAACTGTTTATATATTTTGGAGATTAATCCTCTGTTGATTCATTTACAAACATTTTCTCCATTCTGAGGGTGGTCTTTTCAGCTTGTTTACAGTTTCCTTTGCTGTGCAAAAGCTTTGAAGTTTCATTAGGTCCCACTTATTTATTTTTGTTTTTATTTCCATTACTCTAAGAGATGAGTCAAAAAAGATCTTGCTGTGATTTATGTCAAGAAGTGTTCTTCCTATGTTTTCTTCTAAGAGTTTTATAGTGTCTAGCCCTATATTTAGGTATTTAAACCATTTTCAATTTATTTTTGTGTATGGTGTTAGGCAGTGTTCTAACTTCATTTTTTTACATGTAGCTGTTCAGTTTTCCCAGCATCAGTTATTGAAGATGCTGTCTTTTCTCCATTGTATATCCTTGCCTCCTTTGTCATAGGTTAGTTGACTGGATCCCCTTCCTTTAAAATGTGATTTTATCTCATTGAGGAACATTAGGACCCATAAAACTTTCAGCTTCCCTGGGACTACTGAAAAGTATTTGTTTGGATTAGTATCATTTTCACTGAAATATTTGGTAGGTATCAACTAATGAGATTTTTCAATTGTTAGAGTTATGAAAACAAAATCTAATGATATGCTGAACAATTACTTGATCCATACTGGATCAAGCTGGGCTTGGGTATTAGCAGTAATATAATTCACCTACAGAACTCACATGCATTAATAACCATAGAAGAAATCTGAGTAAAATCCAGAGCCATTTCACAGGAAATAATATCCAAATAAGAAAATATCCAGTGCTAGCATTGGTATTTTGTTTGTGGAGCCTGAAACAGAAATACTTAAATGAAACTTAACACAGTCAGGAGCTCATAATTTCTTTCTATTTCATCTCTTGGTCCAATACCCACACTTCTTTTAATATAGAATCAGGCCCTAGACTACTATGAGCCTACTTTTCAAAACCACACAAACAGAACCAAAACAAAAAATTTTTCTTCCTATGTCATGAATCACCTAAAATGCATATTCTTAGGAATTATGAGCAAATAATATAACTCATTTGATTCCAAGTGCAACCCAGAAATCATCAATTTTTAATTATTATATCACAAGATTCTGAAAGATATGGTCCATGGATCATTTTTGATAAAATATTCTTCCAGACTAATAGTGTGATTGTTCAGACACTCATACTACTTAGGGATGTTTACCTTTGGCACATAGTAAAGAGCCTGGTTTATAATACTTTGTCAATAAATACTTGTTGACCTGATGAATGAATTCATTCACATCCAATCTTTAAAAATGCTATTGTTTGTTCCCAAGTTAATTAGAGGGTGTAAACTCTAATAATTTTATAAAAACCTTTAAGTCGGTCTTGAAAAAAATTATAAGCAATGTATTCTCTATAAAGACAAACATCACTTTGTGATTCTTAGCATAGCATTAAACTTGGGCTTGCTTATAACTTCAGAAAGCTTGGCAATATGTGTATAGGCTCTAAATGCCAATGGGGGATGGGGGTGAGAGTGGGGTGGGCAAGTAAGAAAGATTCCACCACAACAATCATAAGAATAGAGGCAAAATCAAGAATGTAAAATTAGGAGGCCTATATTTATAGAAACTGGGGTGTTTTTTGTCAACATTTTCACAGCCAGAGATTTTTAAATGTCAAATAGCCATTCAAATGTGTGACGAGACAATCTAGACTACAAATTTTAATATTTGGTATCCTCCAAGGGTGTAATTTTCAAGCTTAATTATTTTTTTCCTACCAATGGCCAGAAAGATTTTAGCAATGAATACATAACTAGAAAAAATAATTTTGTCTTTGAGAGATAGAATTGTCAGAGTAAGAAAGTAACATATAAAAGGTACTGGGAAAAAAAAAAAAAAAAGATGTTCTGCTTTCCAGGTTCATCCATCTGGAATGCACTTCACATTCCAGTGACTAACTAAAATTCGATTTCTTTAGCCACATCTACACAACCAAAGCTTAAGAAGGATGCCCTGCCTGTACTGCATGACCTGCTCAATAAACAGATCATTATGGCCTTAAAGGAAAGCTATACATCCCATCTTCAACACAATGGGCTTTAACTATAAGATAAAAACATTGAGGTTACATATGCATTACGGTAATTACATAAAAAGTACCAACTTGGAAAAGTGGAGTTATGGAGTCAAATTAATACATTCAATATTTATTAATTCAAAAGTACACCAATAGTGTGCTTCTTGTTTTTTGTCCATGCCATAGGGGTAAAGCATTAAAAACATTTGTCCAAATCTTTCAGATTATGAATGATATGTAAGATATTTTACCTGAATAAAACAAATTTCTGCTACAAAATCAACAATTACTGGAAGAAACAACTTCATTTATTTCACTCAGTTTCTAAAATCTCTATAGGTCTTGCACTTACTTCTGTGCCCATTTCCATCCACTCTATAACAGAGGTCAGTGCAAAAAGATCTATATTATCAATTATCACAATTTGGAAAAATAAATTATCAGAACGGCTGTCACATTCTCTGTATTTTTGCCTGGACTTTGACAAATAAATAACAAATATGTATATAAAAATGACAAATATGTATATAAAAACTTATTGAAACCCAATCACTTAATATGGCTACATACATACTTAAAACTTAGAAATATAGTCCAAATAGCAGTAAACATTCTAATTCTCTAGCATCAGTTAGCATGATATGCCCTTGACCTATTTATTCTTCTTTGTGTGATAAAGTATAAAAAACTCTTAGGAAAATGGCTACTTTTTATTTATACCATTAGGGACTGTAATTTATTACAACATAGTGTATACTACTTTATATTTGGGATGGATGAGTTCATTTTCTTATTCTCTTTTAAAATCATGTGTTTTAATACTTCAGTTATGTTTGTGTCACTTTTCAATTACTAACTTAAAAAATCATTATATATCAACTATGGAATATATCTGGACAAAAATCAACTAGCTATATTGTTTGTGTTAAAAAAATCTGTCATAATAAATCAATTCCAACTTAAAGAAATCCTCAACTTTCTAAATGTTGCATTATTCCTAATTAAAATTAATAAGAAGAATCAGCAGCAGGAATATTCCAAACATTGTGTACCTGCTCCCAAACTACTGTGCAAATCACAAAGTAGAAATATTTTACACCATCCTAAAAATGAAAGTTTTACATTACTGTATTTTATCTTTCTAGTTATAATTCTAGCAAAAACTATGGTCTCTGCTGAGTATGGCCTTTGAATTCACCCAGGTTCAGCTGGATTTAATCCTAGTAACCCAGGAGAAACTAGCACTTGAAATAAATAAAAGAAACAAAATTTTCACTTAAACTCACCTGTGAGTACAGAAGCCACTTTTCACCCTGTTAAGCGAAACTTTCTATGAGTTTACAGGTATATCACCCAGAGCCTCAGATACTTCAAAGACTGAGCTCACAGCTTATGGGACATTTGAAACATTTTAATGTGGGTATTAGAACATCTGATTTCATTAATGTCTGGTCATATCATTTAATGTAAATATCTTGGAGTCTCTGTTCCACTGTTGAAAACAACAAAATTATAAATTATTAAAAATTAAAACTGAACTATGGAATATATATATGATTTGTCATTCATTTTAAAAATAAACATAAAAAGAAATTTTGAATGAGAGAAAAACAAACTAAAAAAATATAAAAAAGTATCATTTAAATGGTTGATTTCACATTATTTCATATAAAATTGTTTATATATATTTAACATAGAGATGGTAGGATATTGAAAAGTTGAAGAGTCTATACAGAGAACTATCTGTGATAGCTGCCCATTAGAATTATCTGGGAAACTTCTAGAGCCATTTTATTGCTTTTTTTTTTTAACCAGGATATAGTTATTTTACAATGTTGTGCTAGTTTCTACAGTACAGTGAAGTGGAGTTCCCTGTGCTGTATAGCAGATTCTCATTAGTTATCTATTTTATATATATTATACATGTGTTAATCCCAGTCTCCCAATTCATCCCACCCCTCTTTCCCCCCTTGGCATCCATACATTTGTTCTCTACCTCTGTCACTATTTCTGCCTTGCAAGCAGGTTCATCTGTACCATTTTTCTAGACTCCACATATATGCGTTAATATACAATATTTGTTTTTCTCTTTCTAACTTACTTCACTCTGTATGACAGTCTCTAGGTCCATTCATGTCTCTACAAATGACCCAATTTCATTCTTTTTTATGGCTCAGTATTATTCCATTGTATATATGTACCACATCTTCTTTATCCATTTGTCTGCAATGGGCATTTAGGTTGCTTCCATGACTTGGCTATTGTAAATACTGCTGCAATGAACATTGAAGTGCATGTACCTTTTTGAATTATGGTTTTCTCTGGGTATATGCCCAGTAGTAGGATTGCTGGATCACATGGTAATTCTATTTGTAGTTTTTTAAGGAACCTCCAAACTGGTCTCCACGGTGGCTGTACCAATTTACATTCCCACCAATAGTGCCAGAGGGTTCCCTTTTCTCCACACCCTCTCCAGCATTTATTGTTTCTAGATTTTTTAATGATGGTCATTCTTACTGGTGTGAGATGATAACCTCATATTAGTTTTGATTTGCATTTCTCTAATGATTAGTGATGTTGAGTATCTTTTCATGTGCCTCTTGGTCATCTGTATGCCCAGAAAGTGGGCATAGAGGGAACCTACCTCAACATAATAAAGGCCATATACAACAAACCCACAGCAAACATCATTCTCAGTGGTGAAAAACTGCAAGCATTCCCTCTAAGATCAGGAACAAGACAAGGAGGTCCATTCTTGCCTCTGCTATTCAACATAGTTCTTAAAGTCCATGCCATAGCAGTCAGGGAAGAAAAAGAAATCAAAGGATTACAAATTGGAAAAGAAGAAGTAAAACTGTCACTGTTTACAGATGACATGATACTATACATAGAAAATCCTAAAGATGCCAGCAAAAAACTACTAGAGCTAATCAATGAATTTGGTAAAGTTTCAGGATACAAAATTAATGCACAGAAATCTCTTGCACTCTTATACACTAAAAACAAAAGATCAGAAAGAGAAAGTAAGGAAACAATCCCATTCACCATTGAAACAAACAAAAAATACCATTATACTGCTTCTAATAGGCATTCTATTCTGATAGACATTCTATTGATGTCTGGGCTTCACCTTCAGAGATTCTGATTTGTTTGGTCTTAGAGGACTGGGTATTCGTGGATTTGAAAAAAATCCCAGGTCAAACAGTAGAAAGTTTTAGCTATGCAAGAAGAATAAGTTCTGCGGATCTAAATTGCAGCATGGTGATTACAGTTAACAATACTGTATTATACACTTAAAATCTGCTAAGTGGGTAGGTCTTAGTGTTCTCACAACAACAACAAAAAGGAAATAAAATGGAAACCATGTGAGGTGATAGGTATGTTAATTAGCTTGAGGGTGATCATCTCACAATGTATGCAAATATCAAAGCATCAACTTGTATACCTCAAATATATACAATTTCTATTTGTCAATTAAACCTCAATAAAGCTTAAAAAAAAGGGAGTGAAAACCTCCCAGATGAGCCTAATTTAGAGTCAATGTTGAGAACTGTGGTTTAGAATTAAGACCAACTAAAGCAAAGCAAATTATTCTAATAGTCATCCTTTGCAAATTGTGTCACATTTCTATTTAACAAGATTATCATGCTTTGTTTTTTGACTGGACAATAAAATGTATACTGGTTGGTTCATTCAGTTTTAACATTATTACTATTATGCTGATTATCAAATCATTTCAGTTTACAAAGAAGGAAAAAAAAGAAATTTGATGAATTCCTAATATTTTAGGTATATATAGAGCAAAATATGTTTTCCAAATTTTATACTTTTCTAAATTGAGCTTCTAAATTTTGTGTGTACTATACTTTTTCTTTATCAAAAATAAAAATGATAAACAAGAACTGAAATTTGCAAATATAATCAATAAACAATAATTAATCAAAACTGTATTTTTTATCAAGCACAGTTTTAATGAGAAATGCCAATGCCCCCCTTGAACTGAGTAGTTTAACTGTTTATATAACCTACATTTACTAGATAACCACAAACTTCCTACTTTACTCTGTACTATGAAATGCTATCAAAAGGGAGTGTAGTGTTAGATAACAGTCCTTGAAGCTAAAAGGCAAAATGTACTTTTATAACTTGTGAATTTTTTTTGCCAATTACATTTTCAGTTCATTTACATTTTCATTCCTAATAGTGGTGGTATTCTGAATATGAAGACTGAATGCCTGTTACTTGAATATATTTAGCTCAATATCTTATCATGGTGCATTTTACATTGAAATATCTTGATAATTAAAGTTTCAATGGGTAATTTCTTAAATTTATTAACTATGTTATCTTTTTATGTACATTTTAATTTACAACCTGAATTAGTAGCTTATACTAGTGTCATTAAGACAAATAGAAAAAAATAGCAGCAATTACAAACAATATGAGTCAATGTAAGCATTTTTGTTAGCCCTGAAGCAGTTCTGATAGTTTTATTGTCTTAATCAACTTAGTCAACTCTGTTTATTGCTCTTTGGAGATGGCAGTTTTGAACACATGCTGGGGTGTTAGTTCACTGCTGCCAAATTGAAAATGATAATTCTCACACGTGAAATAACTGTATGGACTAATGACCAAATATCTTCACAAGCGAGCCACTGTTGCAGTAGGTGGCCACACAATTATACACCATAACAAAATATATTCCTAAAGCAAAAGAAAAAAAAAAAAAATACACTCATGATATAACCAAAGTGAAGACATTCAGAAGAGAGAAAAAACAATATACAACATATATATTTTTCTACATATATATCAATAATCATATACACTGAAGATTTAATATTGTATTGTAGATATTAAAAATAATACCCTAAATGTTTAATTCCACAAGTGTTCATGGAATATATATTTATTAGCCATGCATGAGAAAAATGAAAACATGATTAAAAATCAAAATTATCAGAGATCTTGACCTTGTGGAATTGATAGTCATTTTTCAGGAGATTTACCTCTGGTTAGTGTAATATTGAGTATGAAAAATCTGAAAATTAAAACTTATTATGCCAAATGAATTTCTGGAAATAGTGACTTGGGAGGTAGACAAGGCATATATCATGAAATGTCTTTATTCAAAGCTTGATTTTGAAATTTATCTTGAAAACAAAGAATAGTCACCCAATAAGCTTTATATTATATACAGAAATTAATCCTGCAGCAAGATGTAGCATGTATTTAAAGAAATCAAGTGGATTGGTCAGCAGTTTTCTGTAATAATTCAGATGGAGTTTTCCTATAGGCAGTACTGAATTAAAGGCTGTGACTAGAGATTAGAGAGCAGATTCAACTAATTTATGGAAATTAGATGTACATGATTTTATGACACATGAGAGAAGGCATAAAAGAAAACTTTGGTGTAATCTCCCAGGTATTAGGTTGAACATACAGACAAATAATGCTCTCACTAAGCGATCAAGTACTACAGAAGGAGAAGCTGTTATTGAGGATAAGACATAAAAGTAATTTGGAATCTTGCTTCTCAGAGAAAAGTCTAAGGACCAAACCTGGAAGTTTGTTAGAAATCCCAATTTCAGACTTCCTTAAGAAGTATTAAATCAAAATCAATATTTAATATAATTCCTAGGTAATTCAAAATCATAAATATGATAAAGAGCATGTTAAATCTGAGCTGCTTATGTGACACAGGGTAGATTAGCCACAAGGTAGGTATAGAAATAAAAAATATAATATGAATTCCAATAGAGAGCATATGATAGAAATATAAATTTGAGAAACATCAGAAGAGATGGGCATGGAAAAAATTAAATTTTCCTGAAAAGAATGCACAGCAAAAGGAAATGGATCTTGGGAACATAGCCATTCAAAGAGAAGTTAGAAGAAGGGCAATGAAGGAAGCTGAGAAGTAAGAGTCTCTAAAAGGAAATTGAGATTAGAATAATGTCATATAATTTGTTGAAAGTGGAAGGGGAGAGAATCTTAAGAATAATCTTTTCACTAAGAGCTAGTCTATAAAATGCCCACTGGGTTTGGCAATCAGAGAGTTATTGGCTATTGGCAATCAGGCAGTTATTGCAAACACTTCAGGTGAAATAATAAAGTCAGAAGATAGATCCCAACAGACTGAGTGACTGGCAGGAGAAGAGGAGAATAAAGAAACTTCCTTGCATCTTAAAGGAGAGAGATAAGATGGTGGTTAGGGTATAGTAGGCAATCTGTTAAATGGCCCCCATAGATGGCCACTCTTGTATAATGCCCTCCTCCTTGTGATGGTGAGCTGGCTTTACTGACTAGCTTTTAATTAACAGAATTTGTCTGAAAGGATGGGATGTCAATTATAAGATATAAAAAGACTGTGGCTTCCCTTTTAGGGACTCTCCTTCTCTCTTGCCTGTTTACTTCATGGCCATCCACCTGCCATTTTATAAGCATCTGGTCAAGTGATTGAGCTTGGAACTCTCGAGATACCTGCAACTCCAGCCAAAAACTTAACTGCAGACCTTTGAGAGATCAGAGACAGAACCACCCAGCTAAGCTGCACCCAGATTCCTGACCAACAGAAACTATGAAGTATCAAATATTTGTTTGTTTTAAGAGTAAGACAAGGGTGACTTTTATGCAGACACAGAAAACTAACACAGATCTTGATACCTAGAATTGGGATGCTCCACTAACCTCTATGTAGAAGTGGCATTGGAACTAGGCAGTGGCTATTGAGGGAGAGTTTGAAGGCTTAAAGGGCATCAAACATACTCTTAATTGAATTTAAGATGTTGAGGATGAGTAAGGAAACTACTACTGAAAACCAAACAAAAGGCAATCATTGTCATATAGTGGGAGAAATTTAATAAGCACTGTCATTTGCACTTATGCAGAAAGCAGAACACATGCCTAATGATCTGGACAATCTACTTAAGGAGATTTCAAAGCCCAGTGTAGTAGGTGCTATTTGGTTTACTCCTGTTGTTTAGGGTAAAACGTGAAAGGAAAGAAATAAGTTGAGGGAAGACTACTAAAAAAAGAAGCCAGAACTTGATGGTTTTGAAAAAAAAAAGTGCTAAAATTAAAAAAAGTCTCCGGCAAAGATCAAATCCAGGGCACTACCAGGAAAATATGGTATAAAGCTGAAGCTAGAGGTGTGACTGTAAAATCTTTTATTAGGATCTCAGAAAGATCAAAGGTGGTGCCTCAGAGTACTGTTCAGTCACATAAAAGGCCCTTTAAAGAGATTAAGCTTGCCCTACAAAGATCCTCTCAATCAAACAATAGGATCTCTATGAAGATTGAAGGGGGTTGCCCTTCAATCTTCTCGACAGGAATCAAACATAGAGATAGACTTCTATCTAAGATATTTTTCTAATAGAGTGAACCCCAAGAAGATTTACAAAAGATCCACAGGTCCTTTAAACACTTATTTATATACAGAAATATCACCACACAATTGAATTGAAAAAAAGGCATTTGGGACCCCCAAAACTTCTCCAGTCAGAAAGTAGGCTGGGAAAACTACTCAGCGTAAAATGTATCTTTTTATGAGAAAGGAAAAATGGCTCTGAGAGCAGAACCAAGAACTCAGAAAGCAGGGTAAGCTTGAAAGCCAATCTTCACTCAGTCCAGCCTGGAGAGAACCAAAGGTCTCCTGTTGTTGGACTACAACTACCCAAGATACTGTGGACAAGAGACACCTAGTCAAGTCGCACTGGATTTCTGACCCACAAAAACTGAAATAATAAAAGTGTATTGTAAAAGTGGTTTTGGAGTGATAACTTATTGGTAGAGAGGGAGAGATGGACATTTAGCAACACATTGGTGTAGATAGGAGCTTATAAGAGAAGCAAGAGTATTGTTGGTCAGATTGGTCTTGGTTAAGAGATGTAGTATTTGTTTCCTGGGATGAAAGGAATGTAGACTATTATTAACTTTGAAGTAGAGTTTGAGATTATACTTTGTTTATTACCTATAATTTCTTGAGAAAATAGGAGATAAAGCCCTTCTGCTTAAACAATGAACCTGACATTGAGTAAAACAAATGTGAATGGAATTTGGGAACGATCAAACTGAAGAAAAGAGGAAGAATTGTCGGGAAGTGCTGATGGCAAGACAAAAATTAGGGCTAATACATTTGTATTGCAGGATGGGTAGGATAGAGGCATCAGGATGCATGATTTAGGTACAGTTTCAGAGAGAAAAGATGATTTACTTGATCTGTAGTCTGAGTTGAAGACTCAAGAAGAGAGGGCAAGATATTTCTGGATATTGCCAAACAAATATTGAAGTGGTGAATCATGGGACTTACTGTAGAAAAGAAAATGCATAAAACCAAAAGGGCTCAGTAGACCATGAGAAAAATGTGCAACCTAATGTCTGATCTATGTGGATTCAGAGCAGAAGAAAAAGAGAATACGATTGAGAACTGCAGTTTGGAAGTTCAAGTGTTTGAGGTGCATGGTCTAGCATTACAGTGCATATAATTATGAAGAAAGGAAGCACATTTCATAGATGCAGTGTTACATGATGCATAGATTATTTTTGGATTAAGGCAGTGATGATTAGAGATTAGAGAGATGTGCCAAAATTCTATGGAGGGATGACCAATCCCAGAGTTTAAAAAAATATGTAGATTAATAAATTGAGGATATTTTATCTCTCCTGTGAACTTAGAGAAGAATTAAACTCCTAGGACAATAGTTCTAAGTATGTATAAAAAATAATGAAGCTGTCTAGACACTAAAATATCCACATTTCATAATACTCCCTGAGCCTAAAGAAATAACAATAAAAAATTTTGTGCCATACGTGATAGTGGTTTGTTATAAAAAAACAAAAATATCTCTATGTTGTATCTTTTCTAATTCTAATGTATTTTGAAAAATTGTTTAACATTTTTTATTATAAAAGCAATAGATATACAGAATTGGAAAATTAAAAAAATTGCAAAATGAAGAATTTACATATAACAATATCACCTATCATCTCCTCATTCACAGATAAAATTATCTTGATATTATGAAATATTTTCTTTTATCCTTTTATTCATTCACAAGCCTAAATTCAGAAGTGCACATATATATATACAACATGTTATTATATCTGGATAAATGAAGTTTGATATCCTTCTTTAAATGATCAATTATAGTCCTGACATTTAAAATATTAAATTAATGATTTAGTTAAATTATATCACTGATTTTTCCTACAGCTTAGACACAAATTCTAAATATTTTATCATACAGGTTTATCCTAAATACTAACTATTCTCCTATTTTATCAGAATATAGATGTTTCTATGTTTTTTAATTGAGTGTAATGTAATGAACATCCTAAATCACAAATCTTTGGGTGCAGTACTATCCTTTTAGGCTAAATAGTGGCAATGTGTTAGATTTTAGGATACAATTTTTTTAAGACTGAAGATAAAATATATGCTGCCAAACTAGTGTTATAAAAGTTTTTTTCTTAATAAAATTTGTACAATCTTCAGCTTTGTAATAGTGAAGACTTTTTTCCAACTTGACATGACTGTTATTGAGTATTTGAGTATATATAGAAGCCCTGTTATCTGGTAACATAAAGATCAGTGGTTTTCAGTTAAATAGAAAAAAAAACAGTTAAAAGTGGGAATCATAGGTAAATTAATTGAGTTTAAGTTATATATAAGTATTTGAAAACACAGTATACCAGTTGTCTTCATGCCTAACCCTGGAGCTTGACTTCTTCAAGGCAGGCTGTAGAAAGGGAAGAAAAGTATGAACAGTAGGAATCCTGCAAGGATATGCAGGAACTCAAACAAGTGGAGGCCACGTCAGTTCTCACTAACTTTAACCTTGATGATATGGGTGTCCTTCAGGAGAAGCTGACATCCTTCATCTTGGAGCTAACCCCACACTTGACCCAGGAGTCAGAGTCTGAAGGAGGATCAAAGAGCAGGTGGAGCAGGTGTAGGATCAGCTGCAACCCCATGCCAACAAGGTAAGTCATCAAATGACTGACAATGTGAGTCAGCTATAAAAGTACCTGATGACCCTGACCCAAACTTCTGAGCATAGAAAAGTAATATGGCTACTACTTTGCTTCAGTCCTCTAAACCTACTGCACGAATGTCTCTTGTGGCCTACCTTAACCAGAAACATACAGGAAAGGGAACTTTGGGAATCTGAGTACAACCTGGCACTCCGTTGACACTTTACAAAGCCATCACATACAATCAAGGTCTTTTCTTCAGGATTATTACTGTGTTCTTAACATCATTACTTTCTTGAATAAAGCACATCTTCTTTGACTTCCAATTTTGATGTAAGGGAAGTGAGTACTTAAGAACTCTTAAAAATAACTTGAATGCAGAATCTTGTTAGACTTTTACATGTGTATGTGTGTGTATATATATATATATATACATATATATATATATATCCCCAAATTGTATTTATTTTTTGCCTCTTGACAAAATGACAGCAATGATTTTCTTTAAATTTGACATCATTAGGGTATATAAAATTATTTAATTTTGTTTTCATAAAAAAAACAATGGTGTTTTTTTATTCACATTTTATAAGCATGTCTGATTGTTAAATAAATGAGCCAATTATAAGAAAATGTGTCACCAGTCTAAACAGATTTGGGAACAACACAATAGAATGTTGTTAAGCATACGAATCTTTCAGTGGGAGGAGAAGTTCATGACCATAATCGAGAGTAAGCTACTAATCACTAATTTTCAGGCTGCCTTGGGCAACCACGGTCAATATATTTTTTGGATGAAAAGGAGACATCCTAGTGTGTTGTGCCTGTTAAACAGAGTTCTGTAAAGAAAACAACTCCAAATTTATACCAACCTCCATAACATATATACAGACTTTTTTCTAAAAATGTAGGTATGCATATTTAGACACACATATATAAATACACACAGATATATGCATGTAGATAGATAGATAGATAGATAGATAGAGACATTCATAGAAAATTAAAAAGGCCCTGAACTGCATGTATAGCTCTTTGTAGTAGTATGCTGGAGCTGACTCATACTGGCTTACAAAAGCCACTTGTGTGCCTCTTCTTCCAAATCCCCATAAGTCGCATCATGTTAGTAGCTTGAAATAAGGCATAGTGGGAATATATATACCCTATGAAATGGACAAACACTATAAATAGGGGCTTGGGGGTGGTTATTGTAGGGAAAAAGCCAGTTCTCAAACATTTACCATCACACAACTTGTTGTACATATATGTGCACACACACACACATGCATGCACACACCCAATTATTTTGGAACAACTGCGATATATAAGAAAGAATTCATTATTTTAAAATACGCTCTGGTAAACTGTATTTAATTGTTTCTAAGATATAGATTTTTCATGTTTTATATCTCTGAAGTGTATGTATGATATATAATTGATTGTATTTTATCATTGTAATTGGCCAGGGCTTCTTTTCCCTTGGTGTTATACTTACGGTATGCCTTATGATAAGTAGTGTTATATGTTTGATGTCTTCTCTGCAATGTGACACATGTAGTATACAGTCACTCTATTTTTGCTGAATTTTAAGTTTGTCTCCAATTTTTCACAATTACCAATGATGCTATAATGATATATTATTAGTACATTTTTTTTTATAGTCTCCAGCCAGGGAGCCACAGATGAGGCACAGATGGTGACAGCAACTGGCCTAGTCAACTTGAGCATAAGCAACTCAGGGGCCCAGGGCCCCACAACACAGGATTCCATTCAGAGCCAGGTGAGAAAGGAACTTAGAGCTGAAGCAACTCTAAGTGGAAGCCTGGAGGCCCTGGGCACCAAAGAGGTGCTTGAGCCTGAAAAAGGCTCCACCCTTGGTGTGCCTTCAGTGTACTTCAGTGTACCTGCCCACTCACAGGGGTCACTGTGAGGAAGAACCAGAGGGATGCCCACATCAAATGGATCATTATCTCTCCACTTTTTCACTGACCCAGTCATTGCCTCCATCATGAAGATCCACACATTCAACAAGGTGAATGTGCAACAGGGTCAAGCTGGGTATGGACACCATTGCCAAGTACCTGGACAATATCCTTCTGCACGCTGAGGAGAAGTACCGGAAGATCAAGCTATAGAACAATGTGTTTCAGGAGCACATTCAGTGCCTGAAAGGGACCTACAAATTTCTGAAGCCATCGGCTTCCAGAAGTTGATGCTTCCAGCTTCCAGTCAAGAGCACCCTGAAGAGTTCTGTGTGCTGAGCAAGGAAGCCCTGTTCTAGCCCCTGACCAATGAGAGGCACCAGGAAGAGCTTTTGCGAGCCCAGATGGTGTGGGACACCTGACCCACAGAGCCAGATCTTCCTGTGCTCACCCCTGGCCTCCCAGTTCTACCCGCTGGGTGTTCTTCAACTTCACAGCAGAGAAGATCAAGGCAGAGCAGAGGCTCAGGTCTGAGGTCATGTTGTGGACCAAGGCAGTGCAGAAGAAGGAGATAGAGATGGCAAATATACCTACATGCTGATGCAAGACCGCTACTTGGACCACTGCCTCCTCCACTGGACCTTTCAAGCCCGTGCTGCACATCAGAGACCTCACGATACTGCATGAATTCATCCTGGAGGCTTGCAGAGTGACTGGCTGCATTGGAGCAGCTGGCCTCGGGAGAGCAGAAGTTATCAGAGGACAAGAACCTGGCCCTGAAAGATGCCCTCATCCCTCCTGACTCCCTTGTGGGGTAGCCTTACTAGAGGGCATCAACACAGTGGAGGCCAAGCAAAACTTCTGTATCCTCAAACCTGAGCTCCTGTCAGCCACATGGAGAAGCTCTCCTGAAATAAGAGTAGGTTGGCTTGACCAAAAAAAAAAAATTATATATATATATATATATATATATATATATATATATATATATTCATTGTGAACCATAACTGAAGGATAGATTTAAGCAAGTAGACAGATTGAAAGAAGTAGAATTAATAGTTCAAGGGCATTTCCATTTTAAATCTTGTCAGATAATGCCAGTTTTACAGTTTCAAAAAAGATTATTAGACACTATTGCAATAGTGGGTATTAACATCATATTTATTTTCTATACAAAATTTTATTGTTTTACTGAATATTTATTTCTTACTACAGTAAGCACTGAAACAGATTGTTGAACAAGGTAGAATCGAGTTTACCCTATTTTAGACAATGATGGACAATATACAAGCTAAATAAATAAGAATATATATCATGTAGAAAAAGAAAAGAATTAAAATTAGGTCTTACAATTTAGAGTGAGATGATGGCTAACTTAAATTGGTGGGCTCTTAAGAAGGAGCCAATGAAGCAAAGATCAGAGGAGGAATATTTTTGGTCTGAAGTCACTAACATTGAGACAGTATCCATGTTAAAGATGTGATAAGAGGGCCAGTGTGGCTGAAACATAGTGGAAAAGTGGGAGAATAATACAGTGTGACATGAGATCAGACAGGCAAATATGAACAAAATCAGGATGACGAGTTTGATTTTTATTCCAAGGGTAAGAAAGCCATTGGAAATGTTTTATACAAAGCATGACATAGGCATTTAAATTATCACCCTGTCTGCTAAGCAAAGAAAGGGTAATAGGAAATCAAAAGTGGAAAAAGAAAATCCAATTAGAAAGTATATTAGTTTGGCTGTCATAAAAAAAAAAAAAAAATAGACTGGGTGGCTTAAACAACAGAGATTTATTTCTTAAAGTTCTAAGGGCTGGGAAATGCAGGATCAGGTGCCAGCATGGTCTGGTTCTAGTGAGAGCTCTCTCTTGCTTGCATACAGCCTTCTCCTGGCTATTTCTTCATCTGACTGAGAGAAGAGAGAGAGAGCAATGTGTCTCTTCTTATAAGGGCACTAATCCCATCATGAGGGCTCCACCCATCTGAACCAAATTATCTCCTAAAGACCTCATCAATAAATATCATTACATTGAGGGTTAGGGCTTCAGGTTATGACTAGGACAGGGTAGGGGTGGGAGTGGAGTGAAGGGACCAAACAATTCAGTCCCATAGCATTGAAAACAATTGCAACAGATTGGATAAGAATAGATGGCGACTCAGACCAAGGTTATATGAAAGGCAGAGAGAAGTAGACATCTCTCTGGTAGTGGACATATTCTAATGCTAGCTTTGAGAAGAGTCACTAATGGTGAAGTTAAGAAAAGAGACTGTGGTGTGAAGAAATTAGATTATTCAAGCATAGCTCTGGGATGTTTGGCTTGAGTGATGGAAAGTGGTGCCACTTATGAATATGGAAGATGTGGTAATGTTACCGACTCCAAGCTCATTTTGCTCACTGCACAACAGGACAATGCGTTGGAGACAAGGTGTTGAGGCAAAGAATACAACTTTATTCAGAAAGTCAGCAAACTGAGAAGATGGCAGACTAATGTCTCCTCAAAAAACCACCTCATTGGGGTCCGGATGCTAGTTTGTTTTATAGAACCAGAGAGGGAAGGGCTGTGGGGAAGTAAAGTTAAAGGGCCATCAATCTTACAAAAGATCTCTGGGAATAACCAACCTCATTGAGGGGATATGTTAATTTCAGCCATTCACACAGGTGGGCAGGGTAGATTGTCTGCTGGTGGGCTGAACAGAGGCACTTTAGTTCAACATTCAGGCAGAGTGGCAGTATTCCTGGAGGCAGGCCAGCATGTATGATTACAATAACAAAAGCAAAAAAAACAAAGGTTAAAGTCAAAGAAACAGATCTAACATGGAGTCCAATTTAGCTCCACACAGTAACTGTAAGAACAGATTCAGAGAATTATTGATATTTCTGCTGAGGCCAACTTACCTTTAAGCTTCTGAACAGGAGTCAAAATGGCAATATCAAATAAGTAGCTGAATTTATGAATTTGTATTTTTCTGGAAATGCTGAGATTGGAGATACAGTCTGAGGAAACAGCACATAGATAGCATTTAATATTAGGCAATTGGATAGAATCACCTAGGGGAATGTTTAGATAGATAGGTAGAAGGTTCAAGACTGAGCCAAGATCAAATAATATTCAGAAGTTGAGTGGATGACTAAGTACCAAAATAGATGTTAAGGAAGGTTGATGAGAGGAAAAGAGAAAGAGGACTATAAGGAGTCAGGAAGCCAAGAGAAGGAAGTATTTAAAGGGTGAAGCTGGGGTCCACTGTCTTGACAGTTTAAATTGAGTGCTGTCAGTGGAAGACTTTCAGAATAAATCACAAATCGAATATGAGGTGGGGAAATGAGGATGCTGAATATGGACAACTATTTAAATACTTTCAGCTAGGAAGTGGAGTGGAAAAAATAGGGTCATAGCTGAAGGAAACGTAAAGTCAGAAGATATTTTTATCTTAATTGGAGATTCTAGTACATATTTGTATGCTGATGGAAATTATGGCATGGAAAGGGGGAAATCAAGAAAGCGTGAGAGAGAATAATCGGAGGGCATAAATTGAGAAGGCAAAAATAGATGTGATCCAGAGCTCAGGCAAAACAGATGTTGTTGACAGGAGCAGGGGCATGAGTCTGAAGTAAAAGAGCTAAAAGCAGAGGATATGTATTTAGATGAAGGTAAGTTGGTAGATTGCATGTGAGGATGATGAGAGATTTCCCAAAGGATATTCATATAGTACATTTCCGTAAATGCACAGAGTTTCATTGTACAGGCTAGTCTAGACAATTTTTACTATCTTAAAATTACAGAAATATATTCTTCCATTTTTTCCAAAAATGTACATTTTACATATTTTTCTATTTTAATTCTGAAGAATATTTTTATACTTGGTGTACATTAAATCCCTAATTTGATTTTTTCTCAATAATTAGCCAGTTATCTTTAAGACATATTAAAACCTCATCTTTTTCCCACTACATTAAAATTCAACATTATATACAATGCCACTTTTTTATATCTGAGTATTTTGCATTCTATAGCATATATGAAATATATAAATACATTATATATTAATATATATTGTTAGGTTTCAAATCTTTTGCATTTGATTATTCATTTCTCTTTATGTTTGTGATACATTATTTTTTGATTATTGTGGACTTATGGTACAATATGGTAAGTATCCCATCATTTGTTCTCTTATTCAAAAATTTATTAGCTTCTCTGCTGTATTTTTTTTACTTATGACATTTCAATAAGTTCACTTGCTCCAATGTATGTTCCATATATTTTACATATTTATTTTTTTATAAATTTACTTATTAATTAATTATTTATTTATTTATTTTATTGGCTGTGTTGGGTCTTCATTGCTGCAACAGACTTTCTCTAGCTGTGAGGAGTGGGGGCTACTCTTCATTGTGGTGCATGGGCTTCTCATTGTGGTGGCCTCTCATTGCAGAGCATGGGCTCTGGGCACATGGGCTTCAGTAGTTGTGGCACATAGGCTCAATAGTTGTGGTTCACGGGCTTAGTTGTTCACGGCATGTGGTATCTTCCTGGGGCAGGGATAGAACCCGTGTCCCCTGCATTGGCAGGCAGATTCTCACCCACTGCACCACCTAGGAAGTCCTGTTCCATATATTTTAGAAAAATCATGTTTGTTGGAGTTTAATTATGTTACAAATTGGTTTGAAATATTGCCATTTTGTGTATGATACATTCCTTAATTTATTAGGAAATTCTATATGATTAAAAACTTCATAATAATTCTTTATTTATAAATCCATCATAATTCATTCCTAGGTTTCTAATAGTTGTTATACCCATAATAAACATATTATGTTATTTCATTAAATTTTTTTATTACATGTTGGTTTTCTATGCAACCAACATACTATGTGTCATCTTATTAATTTTCATAATTATCACTCTGGGTTTCTTAAGATGAATAATCACATTATTTCCAAAAAAATGATATCCTGAAAGTGATAAAAACAATTCCTGATAAATATATTGTATATTATATATGTTATATATATAATATATTGCATGCTGTATAATAATAAATTTTAATTTTATAAATTATACAAAAGTATTTCCTAATGTGAAAACATCATTTAAAAATATTCCACATCTTTCTTTTTCTTGAATTGATCTTTCATTCTTATTATATCAGAGTTGTGAATAATTCTTTCAGATTTCATGGCAAATTTTGGAATCTTTGCCTGCATGAAAATATATTTTGCCTTTTGACTTAAGTGCTTGGTTTGCTTGACATAAAATTCTCTTTAAGAAAGTGTCCTCTGGGATATTGATTTATTATCTTTTATCACCTGGTCACTAAAAAAAGAGCTGGTACTGATTTAACTATTCATACATTTCAGACAACGATCTTTTTCTTTCTGTAAACTCTGTACTTTTAATTTTTTATTATTATAACTTTTTTTTTTTTGCATTTGGTGTCTTCAACTTTATCCCTCTAGCCCTCGGCAGTTCTGAGCATGTATTATTATTATTATTACTATTGTTGTTATTTATTATTACAGTGGATTCCTTCTCATCATATTTTTTTCTCTCCTGAATTTTCTTTTAGATGTTTATGAGAAAAGCTAGTCTCTTCTCTTTTTCATAACCTTTCTCTCACCCTTCACATTTCTTTGGCCTTTTGCACTTGCTTCTTAGAGAATGCCATAGTACAAGCTCTCAGTACACAATATACTCATCAGATTTGTCTGTCATTCTATTTAATTCATATAGGGGACTTTGTTATTTTTAATTTAATTTAATTTGCATTGACTACCCTGACTGTTTCCTTTATTGCAGTTCAGCTTTACTGTTTTCTTGGATTTGGATTTTTTACATAGTAATGTTTTATACATATAAAATACATTTAATACAGTGATAAGCTATGAATCATAGTAATAAAATGAACAAAGACAAAAACAAAAACTAATGAAAACAGTCAAATCTACCTATGTTCTTTCCCCAAATCTCATTCCTCTGTCTCCACACTTTGAATTTTTGTTATTTATTCTTTTGCATCTTTTTTGAACTAAATTATCATCTCTGTATGTAATCCTAAACATATTGTTTAAGATTAAAAACATGATAGTGTCATATATAGATAGCCTGTTGAAACTTATTTTTCACTGAGCTTTATGTTTCTAAAATTCATGTTGTTGTATTCATCTTTTTTTTCAAGGCTGTATAAAATTCCATGATGTAAGCAGTACACAATTTTTTACCCAGTCTTCAGTTAATGAGTAACTGGCTTGTGTTTCTGGTTTTTGTTTTGCTTTGTTCCTGTTTACTCTTTTAATCAATGGTGTGCATGTGTCTTCCAAATATTATTTTGACTATCAGCAATGTTTCATAGTTCTCAGTAGCTTATTCCTAGATAGTCTTTTGACTCATTGTTAACACATATCCAAATTTATTTCTCACTTGGCACTTTATAAGGGCATTGCTCAGGCTGAATCACTCAAATCATGGCACAGAATGCTGCATGTAAATTGTTGTTTGCCTATTTGTTTGTTGGAATTATCCAATCTCAACACATCCCTTTAAAGGCTAAAGCTTGCTCTCTGAGCATCCTCCACATCATACTAACTTTGTGGTAAGATCCCAAAAGTAGACACAGCATAGGACAGAAAGATTATGCTCCCTTGAATCATGCTTTATTTCTTTGGCACTTCAGATGAGGGTCCTAGTCTAATTCAGAGTACAGAGTATGGGTTTAACCTGAAATGCAGATGGGACAACACAGAATACAAATAATTTTGGGCAAAGCTGTACATATTAACCCAGTTTTCAGCTGGGGTATCACTGTCAAAAACAGTCATGATAAAATCAATTTGAATATTATTCCATAGCATGAACGTTATCTTACTTCCTTTCTATAACTTCACCTGGGAATTTTTGAGTTGGGTGCTCAGTAACATGCATCTTCATAGTTATTTCCTGCCTATAACTTGCTGCCCCTATTATCTTTTCATTCTCTGCTCAGCATCATTTCTTATTTTTTCTTATTTTTTACTTACATACATTAAAAAAATTCCCTTATAGTGATGCTATCAGGAACACCATATCCTTTTCATATATGGTCTCTAATGTTGTTAAAAAGAAAAGGTTGTTTGTGAAGGAAGGAGAAGGACACAGTATTTTGCACCTCAGCCAAATTCAAATATTTTGCAATATGAGGAACCATAATAGTGATTGGATATATGGTCTCTTCTTTCACATTTCATCCGAAACATGCCCTATCCTAAGAAGTAAGCACTCCCCAATTCTCCCTTTTTTGTATGCAGAGATAGTTCATTGCTGTTTCTAATGGGTTTTTCTTATTTATCAGCTAGTAATTTTATTTTTTTCTTCCAATATCTGTAATTAATCCATTGAGGCTTTTAACAGGCTTGACCAAAGGTAAAAAATGAATAATGAGGAATGTGTGGCAAGACTTTACCTTCCATTTGCTGTGTAAGAGATTGATTGCACAATAAAGAACTGAATGAAAAATCATCAACAGGAAAGAACAGAACATGAAGACAAGAAATATCTTCTGTGCTCTCAGAAAACAGCCATGTGGAATGATACACATGCTTATTTTATTTCTAGCTATGCTGTATTTATTTACAACAAAATATCATTGAAGCAACCTAAATGCCCATCAACAGATGAATGGATAAAGAACATGTGGCATATACATACTATGGAATATTACTCAGCTATAAAAAGGAATGAAATGGAGCTATATGTAATGAGGTGGATAGACCTAGAGTCTGTCATACAGAATGAAGTAAGCCAGAAAGAGAAAAACATTGTATGTTAACTCATATATACAGAATTTTTTAAAAAAATGGTACTGATGAACCCAGTGACAGGGCAAGAATAAGGATGCAGATGCAGAGAATGGACTGGAGGACACAGGGTTGGGGGGGCAGGGGGCAAAGGGGAAGCTGGGATGAAGTGAGAGAGTAGCATAGACATATATATACTACCAACTGTAAACTAGGGAGCTAGTGGGAAGTTGTTGTATAACAAAGGGAGATCAACTTGATGATGGGTGATGCCTTAGAGGGCCGGGATGGGGAGGGTGGGGGGGAGTTGTGGGAGGGAGGGGATATGGGAATATGTGTATAAATATAGCTGATTCACTTTGGTGTACCTCATAAGTTGGTACAAGAGTGTAAAGCAATTATATTCCAATAAAGAGCTTTAAAAAAGAAATCACTGAAAGCAAAATCAAAAACACCTTCAAAATTGAAACAGGTATTTATAGCATGTTTTGAATTAAGTTGTTGACTTTGGAGAGAAAGAGTCCCTTTTATTAGATCATGTTTCCCCAAAATAAACATAAAGAGAGGACTTGAATTGAAGTGGTTAATTTCAGTCATGTCCCAGGGAGCAGAGATGAGGAATCAGGAGGAGAAATACAAAGCAGCATAAGGGTAAGTTATATAAGTGGCTGATCTATTGATTCCTTAAACAAAAAGTAGCAAATTAATAGAATATCCAATTGAAATATAATCTGGAAGAGGAAAAATATGGCTTAGATATCTCTAAATCAGAGGCTTTAACTATAACCTGGGAAAATCCTACTGAGGGAAAAGGCTAACCAAAAAATTCTCTAATTCTCTCCTGCCAAAAGCAAATAACTCACACTCTTAGAAGGTAATAACACAAGTTTCAAACAAAACCTCCTGAATATATAAGTATCTTGGAAGGATAATGGACATTCAATTTTAGAGTTCATAAGCTTTACATGACTACTTTATATACCTATTAATGATTTATTTTTCCCAGTTTATCCTTTAGATGGAAATGCAAAGAAACCATTTTAGAATTTAATGTCAAGGGAAAATCTCTAAGGACTATGGTAAGTTCCTCGTCATCCTCTTATAAGACAAAGAATGCTGCTCACCACCCAGTTCTACAAGAATCAAGTAATTAGCCACTACAGTTGTTGACATATGTCGACTTAAAAAGTATTCACAACCTAAAATTTGAGACATGTTTTATTTGGTGGGAATATTTAGGACTTCAAAGGAGGCAGCATCTCAAGTAACCCTGAGAGAACTGCTCCTAGGAGGTGGGGGGAACAATGTTATATAGAAGTTTTGCAACAAAGGCACATAGTTGGAACATCAAAAGATTATTGTTAATTAAAGGAAACCAGATATGTCAAGTTAAGGAATTTAGCACTTGTCTATGTTTGGGAAGATGCAAGAGTCTGGACTCACTGAAATTGTTCCTTTGATATGCACCTCAGCTATCCAGGGCCAGTATCCTATGTTTTCACATCCTGAGTTTCATCAGGGCTCACAGAGTGGCTGCAGTCTGATGGCTGCTAGATGGCGGGTATTCTTTCCTTCCTGAGTTACCTCAGGGCTCACCAGCTCACATTGGAGGGCTGCAGTCGCTGATGACTGTGACATCCTTTGTTTACTGGTATGACAAGCAATATTCCATTTATCACATACAATACACCCTAATAGGAATTTAGGGCAAAGATCAGGATAAGGCACTCTCTGCTCTGGGAAAACAGGCAGCACAGGTCCTTAGTTAGATATTTTGGGAGAAATTTGAATGAACCTGAATTCTTGCATCCTTTCATGCTTAGAAAATCTCTAAAATCATTAATTGTGATATCTGTTCCGCATTACCAGAAGTAACCTTCTACCAAGAAGTATGCTTGATAGCAAGTACCTCTTTGCCAAATTCATACCTATACTGACTTCTCCCACCATTCCCCTGACCACCTCTTTGAAACAGCTTCTTAGAGTTCTCTGAAAGTCTGTCTCCTGGGCAGTCGTCCTCAGTAAGACACTGAATAAACTCAACTCACAGCTCTTACGTTGTATTTTTTTTTTCAGGTTAACACTCAAATTTGTCTTCAAATTTCTAGTGTACCTCTCCCATTTGAAAATGATCACTTATGAAAGAATTAATAAAGAATATCTCTCAAATGATTTTCTTCTTACATGTTTCCTGGTCTAAATTTCCTCTGTTGAATTATTTTTAAATGGATTTTGAAAATAATAATCATTATTCTAATATGCCCTAGAAGGAATTTACCTACTTTCAGCTTCTATCTTCCAAAAATACAGGACGAAAGTGGTTTACATATTGTTTTACATTTAAATACCTGGGCAAATGAATTCACATTTTTTTGTACATTACACAAAAACCATGAAATTGAATGCTTTAAGAAATTATTGCTTCTTTTAAGAAAAGATCAGTGCTATTTAGTGTACTTTTGCATATATTAAATATGCAAAGTTATAAGGTATATTAATGATTTTATTCTCCAGTGTGGGAGATGACTTACAATTCTTTAAACATCCCCTCAACTCCCTCCCTCTCTCTCTCTCTCACACACACCCACAATGTTCAACGTGTATATTCGGTTTAGCGTAATTACTTCAAGCACTGTTATTCTTTCAAAATCAAGTATTTTTAATGCCATTTTAAATGCATATAGCAAAACAACATCTGTTTAATATTTTTATTTTAAACTTTATGTAGATAGCTTAAAAATCTTAAACAAATCTGCACAAGATATTTTCAGAGTAACACTGGGCATGTATGACAGAGGTGTTCAGCTGCTTACATTTTCACACAAATGTGGGAATGGAAGCCTGAGGCAATGTGAATAGCAGCTCTTCAAACTTCAAAGGATCTGTGAAGGATTCTTGCTCTGCTCTTGCCATCATGAATTGGCCTATGCTTGGGGAGCAATTAAAATTAAATAGCCTCCGAACAGCAAAAAGTGAAAAGCTCTAGTTCTGAGTATGAACATACTCTATCACAGTAGTGGCAAAGGAGAAGTGTTAAGATAGAGCAAAGTAACAGAGCTGAGAAGAGGGACATGATATTCTGTATTCAGAGTGTATATTTTCCAGACAACATTTAATTGTAAACATATTTCTTCATGTTTCCTACTCTTTTAGAATAAATATGTGCATGTGGTATATTTATATGTATATAGGCACACACATGCACATGTATAATAATCATTATGCAGTATTACAAGATCAACGTATCCTTGGAAATTAATCCTTTAAGTGTATTAAGCAGTTGTTACACTTCCTAACTTCAGCACTGTAAAGAAATCCCCTAGAATTAGTCACAAAATTATATGATGCCTATTAAAAGTGCAATAAGCTTTCACTTTTCTGAGATTACATATATCTATTAGCACAGATTATTAACATGCTTTTCATCACCCAAATCATCTTTTTTTTTCATTTGATCCTACATTATACACTCAATTTTATTTGGATGAAGCTGAATTATAGGGAAAAATCAATCTGAAATTCAGAATTAGCTGTTCACATTGAGAACCAAAAAACCACACATACACACACACACACACACACATGCTTTATTAGTCACATGACTTGAATATTAACATAATTAGTACCACGATTGTCCTAGTCCACTGTCTTCCTATATATGACATTACTGTTTTAAGGAACTCTTTACCAGGAACGTAACTATTGAAAATAACAATTTTTAATTTAAGGAATTCTTGATAAGGCATTTAAGACTGCCCAACTTTTCAAGAGAGAGAATCAAATGATTGTTTACACATCAAGATGCTCCAAAATCCTTGCCCCAAAACTTTCTATAACCACCTATCCTAAACTATTATATCATGATCTTTATCCAAAACTAATCAAGCCCTTGGATTGAAAGACTCAACTCAAGCCAGATCACCAAATATCATAAATATGCAGACTCTGCACTTTCCACTCTAGGATGCTATTAAGCCTCTGTCAAAGTCGTGCTCCTCTTCACCACAGTAAGCAATTAACTCTGCTCTGCCCCACATCCATCCTGAACTACATCCAAGTGGTTCATGTATATTTAGATAACTAACAGGAAAAGGCAATTGCAAGGGGCTGAGGCAGGAGATATGCCCCTAGGTCCACTGTTATTCTCAACCATTTAAGAAAAAATTGGTTGATATGATGCTCAACCCAGCATACATGGGACCCAATCTAATACACCGATAAAGTATATATATGACATCATCTATAGCTATGTAGCTTAGATCTGTAAGATACTATTGATTTTATGTTTTTTAAAAATATTGTATTCAAAATTTTCCCTGTATTCCTCTTAATTTCAACTTATTTCAAACACACATATTCAAAATAAGGGAGAAGAAGAAGGAGGGGGAGGGGGGTAGGGAGAGGGGGAGGAGGAAGAGGAAGACAAGGAGAAGAAAAGAAAGAAGAAACCTATATCTGATTGTCTATATAGGAAAACAGAAAGTGTTAAAACAAGGGAATATAGAAACCTGAAGTTTGGATTGCAAATTGGCACACATGCAACTCTTTCTGGGATCAGAATTTTTTGAACAATGCTGGCAGTCATGGTTATCAGAAGAATCTTGAACTATTTGAGTAGGAAAGTTATTTTAAATGAAGATTTAAACTGTTTTCATATATGGTGAATATAACTTTTTTATGATGTTATTATTTTTATGTGATTTCAATTGTTACACTACTGTCTTGAAGGTTCTTCTCTCTGTATCAACGCCCACCTCCATTCTCACCCCTGTATGTGTCCCTTTCCCCAGCCCTGAACCTCTCTGGGAAAGGCTGTGTTGTTTGATAGAACTAGAACTGAATTGTGGCAATCTGATGAGTTGTATAAAATGCTTAGTAAAGTATCTGGCACATAGTAATCATTCAATAAATAGAGGTTAGCATTACTGACAGCTTTGCATTTGTTTATTTATAAGCAGGATTTTTTTTCCTCTTAAGCACTTCTGTATTCAATGTAAAATATTGGAAAACACAGAAATATATAATGAAAAAAAATCAATAATTATCCCACGATCCAGTATAAACATTTGGTAAACATTTTTAACATTTGGTGTGTTGCCTTCTTCTTTTAAATTAATTTTTCCAAATGTATATTTGCATATATTTACATGATTCTAAAATTTAAATATGTTGAATATACATTTTTGTATTCTATCATAGTTCATATAATATTATTACATTAGAATTTTTATGGTCTTAATACTTTCAAAAGTAGGATCTTATTGTTTATATTGTTTATAGAATATTTATAAACTACTTGTACTTATATATTTCTATCACATTCATCTTAAGACATGGTATATTTTTCACTTTATTAAATGTTATAGAATTATGTTAAAAGCATCACTGTCCTACTAAATGACCCTCTTTGTGCCAAAATTCTTACATAGTACTCTATTCTTCAGCAAATGTTAGTCTTGCGGGTTCTGAATTCATAGTGCTGGGGCTTGAATCTATTAATTATTAGCTATTTCACTTTGAATTATTAACATTCCTGTCATTCATGTTTTATCTGGAAAATAGGAAAAAAACACCTCACAAAAATATTGTGGAATTAAATAATTCATTCCAAGTATTTACTGAATCACATAATCAATAAAATTCATCAGTTTACCTCATAAATGAATTAACTAATAAAATTAAAAAAATAAAATTTTGAAATGTATTCTTTGGTTAATAAAGTCACTAATTTTAGAATAAAATAAATTTTAAAGTTTTATTTATATTTATCTATTTACAATCTTTCCGAAACTTTCTATATGTATCCTCTGCTAACCATCTTCCATGTGCTATAACTGTTCTCTACATTTTTTGGTGATTCAGCCATGACTCCTTATTTGAAAACTGTCATTTTCTCTTTCTGACTATTACTTCACTACTTCTCTATGTGTAACATGATACTAGTAAACATTCTCAAATTACTAAGAATATACTTAAAATTCAACTTGGGTTCCTACTTCACAAATTTAGTTGGTAGTCACTGTAAGTGAAGAGGTTTATAAAATGGTTTCATTCATTCTGTTTCCAAAATAATCTCTACAGTTAAACAGAGAAGAGTATTAAAATACAGACAGGTGTGCACGCACACACACACACACACACACACACACACACACACACATGCCATCAGAGCTATTGAAATTCTCACAGGGTAGATAAATGCAGACAAACATGAATAATGCAAAGTCACCATCTCTGGAGCAAAATGAACATCAGAAGATGTGAAGTCAGTTACCCCTAAGGAACAATGAAACTGTAGGTAGCCTGAAATATTTAAAGTAAATCACGTTCTAATATGCAATATACTCCCTGAGAGAAATAATTGAAGAGGAATTAGTTTTTTCAGTCCTCTAGGATACCACTTATTATGTACTTGAATTAAACAAAAACATATTTATGGGATTTATATCCATACATACACAGGTACTTGTATAAGTACAGATGTTTTAGTTTGCTATTGCTGTTGTGACAAATTACCACAAATTTAGTGGTTTAAAAAACTAATAAACTTATTATTTCACACTTTTATAGGGGAGAAGTACAGTAGTAAACAATTTTGTCTATGAAGTCTCTTTTGCAGTGAGAGATATATTCACATGTGTAACATCTGGCAGTGAAGGTTATGGGAGACAAAACTCTTGTTTACCACAGCAGCAGAATCTTCACCTTTTTAAATATATATTCAAAATGTATTTTTGAAGTGTAAATTGTATGACAGGAAACATGCTAAGGATATTACCCTAAATTAATTGATTTAATTCTCACAATGTGTCTGTTAAGTAAGTATTATTACAGACAGTTCATAGATGAGGATGCATCTATTCAAAATGATTAACTAGCTTGTCCAGGAGAACAAAATGAGTTTAAAATCAGCCTGAATTTGAACCTAGTGCTACCTGACACTAAAACTGAGACTTCTAACTACTCTGCTTTTTATTAGTGTAACCACAAACAGACACTCAGATGAAGATTCTTAAGTTAGATCAGGTCTGAATATGAAGTAATAAATCAATCGTTGAAGTAACTTTTGAATATGTCAATAGATTTAACATGTTATATGTGAGGTGCCATGATTACAATTACACACACACACACACACCCATATTGTTGTTTCATAAAGGTTTTATTTTAGAAAAAAAGTATTTTCAAAGCAGCCATATAAATTCACCAGTAAATTGTTGCAATTAAATCCAATTTTTAAAGCTTTTACAAAACATGCAAGCATTCTTCTTGACCTTTGTTTCTAAAGAAGTATAAAATTCAAAGAATCTTTATGTTTTCTACTTTTTTAAAATTTATGTTATCATCCTCGCTACCTGTATTTTGTACCTCTATTTTTGCATCAGCACATAAAAACAGTAAATTTCTTGTAGAAAACAGTGCACTTATGGAACTTATAGAAACTGTTCTCCTAATTCATGGTTAGTGCAATATATATCTGCCTTATGTCTCCAGGAGCAAATCATTCTCTAATCACCTAACACTGCCTATGCATTTTGGATAATACTCATTCATGATCATGGAAGTTTGTGCATGGGCACAAGAAAAAGAGAGTTTTAAGTAACTTATTCTCCAGTAAATTATCCTGCTATGTGTCTCATTTGATTTTACTCACTTTTATCCTTGAAAGTGGCTGGACAAATATATTCTCAAGCTTGTCTACCTTTGCCCCACACTTCAAATATATAGTGCTTGTATGCTGTCAGTTACAACTTTGCATCCTTTCAAAACACATAGCCGACCCTACAGCCTCATGTATCTATGAATACAGTCAACGTCTGTCATTCTTGTTACTCACAAGACAATGATATTGCTCAAGGGAGGCGGTAACATTGCTGTGCCTTGGTTGTTATCTGTCTGGAAGTAAGCCACTCACAGAGAAGAGTTATGTTGGATTCCACTTGCTTGTCAGCTCTGTCACATCTTTTTCCTCTGGCTATATATTTTGTGATTATGTTTTCATCATTTCCTGCTGATTATATTACTGAGAGTCCTTTCTACAGTGACAGTTCCTGTTTGAAATTAATTTTAACCATGGATCTGAGTTTGGGAACAAGTAACGACAATTTGGAGGACAGTACTATTCTCATGATACACAATTTTCTTATAAATCAGAGGTCCACTATATAGTTCAAAACGACTCCAAATTGTATACTGTGTTTATTTGGGGTGGGGGGGAGTTACAAAATTATGCATGGGATTTTCAGAGAATTAGTGTTAGACAGATTTTATGAATGTATTTCTCCAAACAGTTTGGTATGCACAGCTAAATTTTGGTTGGCTTGTTCTAGGTGTACGGTGTAGTACAGAGTCAGCTATATGAGAGGTCAGATTGCTGAATTTGGCATTCCCATCCTATATGGTAATAATATACACTCCAGATACTCTAACTCTTAGAAAGTCTATCAAAATTTAAAGAGAAGATGTCAGCATTTTCCAGTTAAGAGCCTCTAAAAGCCAAATAGTTATTAGATTTTTAGGGATTGACTATGAGTAAAATGGAAATTATTTTAGAATGTTTATATCATGACAATTTTTTAAAATATGGTACTGAGTAGTTGCACAGATATTTTATAGGCATGTAATATAAAGGGATGTTTTTATCATCTACATAAATCCTAAAATTACTATGTTCAAAAATAATAAAAGAATGGCAGAAGGAAAGTCCATTTTATGTGTCAATAAGCACCTATAATTCTTTTCCAGACATAGGACTAATGTGTGACATTTTTACTTACTTATTTACTAACCCACTTGGCATCTTTCCTTCATGACCCTTTCTTTCTCAAATTGTGGCATATTAAGCAGTTGGGTTTCATAGAAAGATTATACCTTAACATCTTTACCTCAAAGCTGGATCCCTTTTTTAAACTGATACATTTTATTGGATCTTATGGCTTGAAACTATTTAAGTTTTCTTTCTTGCTCTTATATGCAAAGAGACCCTTATGGCTGGAAAACCTGAGACATTAAAATTCTGCACTCTATTTCCTTTCAGTTTTTCCTAGCAAAGTGATTAATTGTCATCTGAGTTGATCTATTCCATGTAATAACTTGCTATCAGCAGTCAAGGCCAAATAATGCACACTAACCTGCTGGCTTTCCAGTAACCACCAGAGAGATATAGACTCAATAGTACCAGTTCTATCCTCCAAGGTAATGGAGGCAACAGGTTTACATCATCCCAGGCAGCACCACCTATTTCTAGTTGCCTGCCTCCCAACTACTTAGCCATTTACTTTAGGTTTATTTTTCCAGAGAACTTTCCTTCAAATTATAAATTTTTATGTTAGTTAGTGTAGCCCTAGCTTCTGCAATGAAGAAAATATCAGTGGAAGATTATTTCTCTCTGATGTTCCTGGCCAGTATTTGCTTTTCCTCTCAAGACAATTGAGGGAAACAGACTCCTTCCATATCATATCTCCTCCACCACTGTCATCATAAGCAATTTGCCAAAAAAGGAGAACGAAGTGAAAGCACACATTCACATTAACTGCTTTAGCCTAGAAATGTTTCATTTAACATCATCTTGCATCTCATTAGTAATAACTTAGCATCTGACCCACCAATATGCACAGGTTGAGAAATATAGATGCTGACTGTGCAGCTGTTTCATGGTCATATTGCTACACTATGGATGGAGGGGCAAAATGTTACTAAATATGAAATTTTGTCTAGGAAATACATGTGGGATCATAGATATAGGTGTGAAAGAAGTGCATTTTGTGTTGGTCCAGGAAGAAATGAGAGCATATTACATACACTATTTGAAAAAAATAAAAAAGAACTGAATGAGAATATTATTTTTCCATATAAACAAAAATATTTAAGCAAGGGAAACAATAGTACTGACTTCATAAGGTTGTTCTGAAAATTAAATGGGTTTATGAAGCAATTATATATATATATATGTAAACTATGGTTCTTTGCTAGTATTCTTTTTTTCTTATTACTATCAATGAAAATTGAAGCTTTAGCATACAGAAAGACTGATCCTAAAAATATTTTGAACATTGTTATATAATAATATTAGGTCAAACTGCATGAAGTTGTCATTTTTATAGGTTAAAAGAAAAGTTCAAATATCAGCAAATAGCTGCCAGTCAGATCAAATGTGATAGGCAGGACATTTTGGCTCCATGACCTTCACCCATTGGTGCTATGACTATAAATATGTAAACGAGTTACTTTACATAGCAAAAGGACTTTAAAGATGGAATTAAGGTTGCAAATCAGCTAACCTTAAAATGAAATTATCTTGGATTATCTTTGGCCCAATATAAGCATATAGGCTCTTAAAACCAGAGGAGAAAGGAACAAGTGTCAATGAGAGAGACGTGGCAAAAGTGAAAGAACATAAAGACATGAGAAGAACTCAACCCATTTTTGTTGGCTTTGAAGACAAAGGGAGCTAGGTCCAAAAAAATGCAGGTGGTCTCTGGAAGCTAAGAACAATGCCTGGCAGACAGGCAGCAAGAAAATCAGGATCTCAGTCCTACACCCACAATGAATTGAATTCTGCATAGAAATAGATTCTAGAGTCTCCAGTAAAGAACTCACCTCTGTTTCCATATTGATTGCAGCCCAATGAGACCCATGTCAAACATCTGACCTCCAACTGTGAGATTTTCAATTTGTGTTATTTTAAATCACTAAGTTTGCATTTTTTAGAGCAGTAATAGAAAATTAACACCTTAACTTTTAAATATATTTTTTAGACTAACAACTTATTCCATCCTCTCTTTCTATAAGTCACATAATCGTTCTCTTTGCTTGCACTGTTACCCAATCAAAGCTAATTTCCATAAGATAGACTGAAGAATTCTTTAAAAATATGAATCAAATGTTGTCATTGTCCTTTCTCAGCCTCTCCACTGGCTTTCCATCATATCTTTACTTAAATCCAAAATTCTTTTTGACATCTAAAAAGTCTTACATATTCCACCAACTAAGCTTTTCCTATAAAGTCACTCAAACACTATAGCCTTCTTTCTGCTTCTCAAACATATGAAGCTCATGTCCATCTCAAGAAATTTTTATGTGTTCTTCTCTTCAACCTGCAGAGTTCTCTCTTCAATATTGGAATGTTTTTTCTATATATACATTTATTCAGGTCTGTGTAAGGTAACTTTCACATGATTGACATAAATGGTACCTCTTTCCCATTATTCTGTACCTAATCATCCTACTTTATTTTTCTTCATAGCACTTATCACTCCCCAAAACTATTTACATGTTTATTTATTTGTTTATAATTTATTTACTAAACTCCATGAGAGTAAAACTTTGTTATTTCATGTAGCATTGTATCTACAGAACCTAGAAAAGTTCCTGAAAACACGGTAGTAGGTGTTCAATAAATATGCGGCAAACCAATGTTTGTTTATGAAACTATAATTTAGGTGAAGTATTCTGTGTCACATTCATCTTAGAGTACAGAAGAATCAATGTGGCTAAATATTGAAGAGATAGTAAGATAGTATTCCCAAAGCTGGAAAACAACAGCAGAACTATGAGAAATATCTTTTCTCAGATATCACTGGTTAAATCTTCAACTCTTCCTGTAAGTCCCCAGATTTACATTTTGAGTCTTTGAGTCCCTTTCTCTACTCATACTATATTCTCACTTTGAATGAGCTCATCTGCAACCCATTTGTACCTGTTTCTCAAAGCCATATTTCTTCTTTCTGTTCCAGAACATTGGACCTAAACTTTCATTATCACTGTGAGTATACCATAGAAAAAATATATTGCTTCTTATTTCATGATAAAAAGCAGTCTAAAAAAGTCAAATCTAACAATATTCTCAACAGTGCCTCCACAAAAAAATGGCTACTTCTGTTCCCTACCACAACGACTGCCCAAGAATCCATTTAGAATCCCAACTACAAACTGAGCACCATCCTTCATTACTCCATTACTCATCCTGCTCCACATCAGTTTCCCATCAATCATTAGTATTTGTCCAATCCAACTATTTATTATCTCACAAATCTGTGCACTTATTTTCACTACTACCATTTTAGTTCAAACTTTCATCATCTTTGGTAAGTTATAGCGATAGTTGTGCAGCTGTCTTCACTCACGACCTAAAGCTTTCTCCCCAAGCAACCAGATTGATATTCTAATAGTGAAGCTCATCATCTCCCTGTTCCTCTCTTTCTTAAAAGCCTTTTAACGTCTTGCCATATACGTCTCAAAAACTATCCAAAATTGTGTTAGCTTCAAACAAAAGCCATATTATTTCTTCATAAATTTGTGGGTCAGCATTTGGGCTGGACTCCTCTGGAATTCTTTTGTTGGTCTCTCCTAGTTATGCATATGGCTACAGTTCTCTGGTGGCTTCAGTGGAACTGGGTGATCTAAGATGGCCTTACTCATGTATCAGCTATTTAGTTCTGACTGTTGGCTGCACTTCTCTGTCCAGTAGCCAATTAGCTTACAATTTTATAGATAAGCCTTCTTTACATGGCAGCCTTCTGGATGCCAGAAGGAAAGCAAAAGCTTCAAGGCTTCTTGAGGTCTAGACCTGGCAGCCACACTAAATCACCTCTGCCATGTTCTATTGATCAGAGCAATTCACAAGGCCATCCTAAATTCAAGGAGAGGTAAAATAAATATCACATTTTCATGGGATGTATGGCAAAGTCAATTTACAAAAAATCATACAAACAGAGATGGGAAGGTTTTTTCTAACCATCTTTGTGATAATTTATCACAGTCCCCCACAAGAAAAAAATTTAAAATTACATTAAGCCCCCTCCATACTTTGACATTAGGTTTCATCTCCTACCAATCCTCATTTCATAATCTGTACTCCACTCATTTGTTACCAGCAACAAGAATGATGACACTCTGATCAAAGTATGCTCTCTTACAACTTTGAGTTTTAATCTGAACACCTTATTTCCAGATTTTCTCTTTGCAAGATCCCTTCTCCAACAAAGTTAACTTTTGTGATCTTAACAATATATAACTTGCTAATTCACACCTGCAAAATTGAACCAACACTTGATGTTTGTAAGACTCAGGGCTAAAGAGTCTCTTCCTTGCTTCTTCAACTGGCTTAGTCCCCATCTCCCTCTAAAACTCTAAAAATCAATTACTTGTAACAAAAAACATTATTTAAAACTTGCTCATTTTCCACCTAATATTTGGTTAAGTGCTTCTTATAGTTACTTCCAACAGCATTTCACATTGAACTGTATTTGGTTTGTCTATATGTCTAGCTCTCCTTCTAGATTTTACATTCCTTGAGGGAAGTCATTGTATCTTACTAACCTTTGAATCCATAGGATCTAACATGGTACCAGGGACATAAAGTAAGGTTAGTCAATATTTGTAAAATGTTGATTCAAATCACAGTCAAACTGAAAAACCATTACCTAGCTCTGGGCATTGCAGCTGCTGAATTTGTGTGACTAATATACACAGAGATATAAAATTAAAATTCCTCTGAAAAACTTACTACCCTGTTGGCTTAAGGTTTAGCTCTAATGCACAAACAGTTAAAGTCTTACTGGACTCTCTTTGTTGACTACATACTCTAATAATTATTTGATCACTGATTCTAATATAAAACTAAAAATCTTCAGGTGTGATTTCTAGACAATCAAGTGCTCTATGAAATACATACATATATTAGACATTTTAATAGGTATTAAACATTTCCTTTAATTTTGCCACCATTAACTCAATAAGGAATGTCATTAATGGATTCTGAAACATTGTTACTTTATAAGTTAAAAAAAAGTCAGTCACTTTTAATATTCGACTTCTAACTACTCTATCACTATAGTTTCAGTGTCTATAAACATTAACTTAGATTAATTTAGTTGTTTTTTTAATGAAATGCTTTTAGGACAGATTTGATGATATTTTTAAAAATTTAAAAAGCCACATTTTTTAAACAACTATTTCACTTCTTAGAATTAGTCCACAGAACAACTGGTCAGAGTTTATATTTATCTACTTTGTAAGATGCTAGTTTTTGTTTGCTTGCCTCTTACTACAGCACATTCATTTAGCAGCTATTCTGATTAGTTGATTCTTGCACTGCTTGGTTAAAATTTTTTACTATCATATGTATACTAAGTTGTTTGCAAATGAGTACCCTTTGCAGCATTGTTCATGATAGAAAAAAAGGAAAGAAAAGAAAATATCCTAAATGCTCGCTAAAGGAAATTGATTAAATAAATCATTGTAGATGAACATCATGAACTACTATGCAGATATTTTAAGGTACTTCAAGCTTTATTGCTAACACGGAATGTTCAGACACACCATGAGATATGAAAAGAATATAGAACTAAACAGAGTATGATCTCAATTTACATTAAAAGGCTAAACATGCATAAACGTATTTATAAGTAAATTCATAATAAAAGTATAGAAAGGAAATGAACAAAATTCTTCACTGAATGATTCTTTATGAGTAAAGAATAAATTTTGTGCTTTACTTTATATTTTAGGTATTATTTGAATCTTACCTAACAGCAACAGTATCAATAGCAATAATAGCTAACATTTAGTGGTGGCTTAATTAATGACAAGCATTTCCAAATTGCAAATGTTAACTCATTTACTTTTCATAAAAATACTATCTGACATATGCTATTACCTCTCTTTAATATGTAAAGGAACTGAGCTGCAGAGAGGTTAAGTAAAGAATTTGATGTCCAAAAAGCTAGTGTTTCAAAAGGATATGAACCCAAAAGGTATGGGCCTGAATTTTCTGAGTCACTAAATTTCATGTAGTACTTGTGCAGTTATTTTAATGCTTGAATACATTACAGAAATGTCAGGAAAACTGCATTAATTTTACATTTAAAAAATGACACCATATAATAGGGTTGCACTCATGTTCTTATTTTTGTCCTACTTGGCTTAAACATAACTTTGTGCCCATTCTTGACAATGATAGCATTTAATTAGAATTATTTTTAATTCAACTTCCTTTGCTCCTATAAGCTAGCCTACTACTTACACAAATACCTTTCTAATGCAAGTATAAAATTGTTGCTATCTGTTTTCACAGCACCTTTCCACCAAAATTAAAATATTTTAGATATACATTATCACATGAATCATTACTTTCAAAATATCTAAAAAGTACTTTAAATAGTACTTTTATCATATTCCAAATTTGATTCTTTAAGAACCCAAAATCCATCCATACAGAATTTTCTAAGATTTTGGAATTGTCTCCAAATTCCCCCACCTTACCTTTTAATTTTTGTTTTTCCATTGTAGACTCCCTGCTCAGCCAGATTCATGACTGATGTTGCATACTTAACACTTGCTCGTTGCCACCTGAGACTAATTCAACAAACAGATGGTATTTGTGAGACAGTGCTAGACACCATTGTGCATGTGATTTTTGCCCATTTGATATTCTTCTGTCTCCTTCTTTAAGAGAGAGCTCCCTTTCAAATTTCTCCAAGTTTTTTTTTTTAATCACATATTTCTAACTATCACATTCTTTCTTCTTCCCTCTGGCCTTCATGAGTGTGGTTTTCACCTTGTATATTTGCACTTGCTTGCACTCTGCTTTGTGAGCATGTGGAGAATGCTGAGGAGCCCATGATGTTTATGTACAACTAGTTCATATGTTTGTAAAAAGTAAAGACTTTATCTTACATATTTCAAACATGACCCCAGTCCATGGTTCCAGATACAGGACAATCAGTAAATTGTAGTTGACTATTTCATGAAGTGAGATCAAAATGGCATAAATGAAAAATAAAAAAAGATAGAATAAACAATAGAGAAAAATATGCAGAAACTCAAGAGTGGAAAAAAAGAATAGAACTCAAAACATAAAAGGAGATTAAGTAAAGGGCATGGATGACACAATCTTGAAAATAAACTGTCCCTACCCTTAGCTAAGTAGGATTAAACATGAATTGCAAAGAGAGTTCCACCCTGCATGATTATTAGTTATGAAATTTTTAGAGATACTGCCTCTTATTTTCGATAGATAACAAGTCAGTTAAACTTAAGTGGATACCGATTTCCAAGTTCTAAAACATGAGGTGTAATCCTGTACATAAATTTTTTATTATTCTCAAAGAAAGATCATACCATTTAAAATGTACTTGAATGTACTTCTGAGCTGAATAAACTTATGTGATGCCAAAGACAAGCTAAGATATTCTCAGAATTTAATTTAGAGGTTAATTTAATAACTCAGCACGTCATCTCGAGTCTTGCACAGTTACTTCATTATCAAAACCCCATAGCACACTTTATAATCAAGTAAACAAATTTTAGGAATTATTTAAAACATCTAAGATGACTAGAAGAATCTGTCATATCTAGATCAGTTCATTTTTGCTACAGTGTTTATATAAACTTTGCTATTGCATGTTTTATTAATAAAGGAACCGATATAATGCAAGTTGAGGATAGCTTTATAGTAAAATGATTCAAATTTACATTGAAGTACTGATAGTGACCAGATAACATACAAAAAAAATGTTTATTGAAAAACTAAGAACAGAAAACATTTGGCTAAAATAAGCATTACACATTTAAATGCATTTTACTTTTTATACCTTCCTAATACCAGATATTATATACGAAGAATCAGCTTCTTACTCAAAATACCACCTGAATGTGCCATTACCACCTGGAGATGCCTTAATATCATCAAAATTAACATTTTGAAAGCTAATATTCTCTTTAATCTAAACCTTGACCTTTTCACAGATTTTCTATTTTGATTAATTAAATGATCATTCTTCCTGGCAGCCAAGCCATAAACCTAGGATTCATGAAAACCTTTACCATTTTTATTTATGATAATTATTTTTCTTGTTTCTCTTTAGAGATTTTTAAAGATTCTTTTTTTATATATATATTTGGGTAATATTGAAAATTAAATCAGAAATTACAATTTGCAAAACAAACTGTACTCTCAAAACCACTCTCAGGAAAACTCTCAAAACTTTACCAAAGTAATCCATGATATCACAGACTATCGGAGGTCAAATTCCTTTTAGACCAATGTGTTCAGAAATATTTTTATAAAGTTAGACCACAAACAACCTGAATTAATAGTAACTCAATATGGCCTTGCATATTTTAATGTAAGCATTGATTTTTCCAGAAACTTGCCTTGTTCATAAATTTTGACTAACCCTCATTAAGATGAAAACACCCAAATCTAAAATCCCTGGTGTATTTTCCCCAACTCTGCTCTTTGGAGAATTTGTACAGTTCTTTTTGATTATAGGAACCTTTACTGAGGCAAATTGAAAGAATTTTTTCTTGATTATAAGTATGTTTGTTGTAGTCCTTGGTTAGTACTGTTCAAGTACTAGCATTTCTTTTTAATTCTTTTTACAATTGTAGTTTTCTGATAAAATTATTTAACTGATCATATATTTTTGATCCTATTAATCACAGTTGTTTTTATCTTAAACTCTATGTCTGATACTTTCAAAACCTGATTTATCCGTGGATATGTTTTTATTTTCTATATTTTATATTTAGATCTTGGTTCTTGGGATCCTTGGTAATTTTTGATTAGATGTAACAGATTTTGCAGAAAAATCTATGTAATCGCTGAAGAGATTTTTGAATCTCTTAAAAGAGAGTTCAACCAGAAAGATATAATGAGAAGATAATTTCCACCTAATTAGCTACCTGGATTTTTGTTTGCAGATTTTGAAAGACTCTATTTCTGTTTTATTCTTACTCATATAATGTATCTTTCTAGGATTTCAAGTGAGAACCTGGAGTGTTTAACAATACCTCTCCTCTTTAGCAGGTCCATACCTCCATTTTTTGTCTGAAACTAACCAGAATTTTGCCCTGTTTCAAAGACATTTTTCTTAACATCCTCCTCTGAAATGCTTCAGACATCAGCAAATGCCTGAGAAAGTCACTGGAACCAACAGTGAAGATCTCAGCATGAAGCACTGAAGCAGGCTGTTCTCAAAAGCTCACTAGAAAGTTGTAGCAATTCTCAGTTATATTAAATGTCTTGAGTATAAAACCACATCCATGAGGAAGAGAGAGGAGTGAAGAAATGAATACAATGATCTAACCTACGAGAGAAATAGGTATGCAACTACTTTTAATAACGTTATTCAAGATTAGAGAAAAGTGTATTATTAGAGAAAATATATGCTATCTCTTCAAGTATCCATAGGGTAAATGGCTTCTGTTTTTCTAGTCTCTATTCCAAATGCAGTCTCTTAAGTTGATTCTCTAGAAATGAGGACTACATACTTTTATTGACAGGAATCTGAAATTAATCTGTTCTGTATTCACTTTTTGGTGGGGTAGCTGCATTAAATGTGAACTCACACAGTAGGAGGTCCAGCTTCATGTAGTCTTAGATGTTTGTTCTTACACTAAGCTGATGGTCATACTCAAGTTCATACTTGGGGTCTCACCTGCCAACTTGAGTGAACCAGAACAGAAGAGTCTTTCCTCAGATCACTCATTAGCCTCCTCTTCTTAACCAGAAATACAGTTCAATGGCCTTCCATAACTTTTCACTCTTCAAGATTTTACTTCTTGACTAGTGAGAAAAATCAAGGTAGGTTTGCATCATGAGCCCAGCTATCTTCAATTCACAGGAAAACTTCTGTAAATCCCTACTCTGACTGGTGGAACATGGTAACATATTAGGTCTCCTGGAATTAATGTCAGTTCAGACTCGGTGTTCAGTAATCCTTGAAGAGTTTATTTCCTTCTACCAATGTATGGTCACTCTGGTAATAGCACATAGGTCCCTTTACAGAAGTCTAGGAGAAAGATTAACTGAATAAAATTTTGACAGTGTAGTGGGGTCCTTCATTAAGGAGACCTGGCCCCTCATTTATGAAGCGGAATTCTGTAAACTGGCTCAAGTCCAGGAACAAATTAAGTAGGCCATGCCCAGACTCCTATCCCACAGAAAATGTGAAATCATGTGTGTTTTTTAAAATCACAAATTTTCATATATTTTTAGAAAATTAATACAGTACCTATTCCAATTTAGGCAATATAACAAGAGGTTTGGATCAAATAGATGGTCTTCAAGGTAAAAGCTGGCTCTAAAATTCATGATTTGGATAATGTGACAATAAACTATAGTGCCAAGTACCAAATAAATCAATAGATCATCCTTCAAATGCATTGGATTCCAGGATAGCTATTCAGTCTGTACTAGGACAAGGAATTTTTGAAATAACAAGATATAGATATGTTAGTTGAGTTCCATATCAATTACAGATGAATGAAAAATATATTTATATTTTTTTTCTCAGTGAAAGCTTTTGATATATTTATCATTTTAACTTGCATTTGGAACATGGCAACTAAAAGAATGATAAGCTAATCAAATCACAGCCTGAAGAAATTTTGATGAGAACAACTTAGGTGTATATCACTCCCTGTGCTCAACACAAGCAGTGTCACAAAAAAACCTGGTTTTTAATGTCATTCCAGTGCTTGCCAATGAGTGTAAAACTAAGATAGCAATGACCTAATTTAGAAAGCATGCTTGTAAATTATTGCACTATTTTTTATTGTCTTACTTCATTTTCTAAATATCACTACTATTTTTTTCTTCATGGTAAGCAATTCCTTCTGTAAAATAACCCTGATAACCAGTCATAATTCTACATAGTCACAAATTAAAACAGACTTCCTGAGAAAAAGTATGTAACAAAGGTAAGGACAAATAACTTTTCTCTAGGAAGTTTCCAAAAAATTAACATTTTCCTTCTTGTAAATTCTCCAAGAAATTGTATGATTTTCATTATAGGGTAAACTTTATATAAATAAATGTATTAATGTGATACACAAAGGCATTTCAGTAAAGAAATGATGTCAAATAACCAGGAGACATGGTGCTGTAAAATAATAACAATCTCCCCCCCACGTTTTAATGTGATGTTATACAGCTTATAAAAGTCTTGAATCAATAATATTCAGACTTATTTAGACTTTTCTTATTATTCCTCAAAGAATTAATGGAAGTGCAAGACATAAGTGGCACTACTAAAAACTTTGTTGTCTTTGAGCACTCCTCCCTAATTCTAGTACTGGTCAATGATAGAATATGTGTGTGATTTTAGAAGGACTCTGGATCACATGCTAAATATATTAAAAGAGTCCATGAAACCAAGAGTCAGGAACTTAATGCTCCATGGACTCAGATTGAACTTCTGAAGTTGTAAGTAGAGTTAAAGCTTAATGCTATCTTCCAGAGGGAATAGGAACTCCAGACCTGAAAGGTAGGTACTGTAGGAGACTTAAGGCTACATTGGGCGTTATCCTCATGGATGAGAAAAATTAAAATCAAAATGAAGATAATTGCATAGACTTCATTTACCATTATATCAAGGAATTTATGGGTTTCTTAAATAGGTAAGACATTCTAAAAATAAAATAACAAACATGTTAGGAAAGGAAATTAGTAACAATTCATGAAGAAATGGAAAATTGCAATAAAATACATCTGTAAGTAGCTTGAAAATGACTATTAATATATTGAATTTTGGAGATAATCTCTTCTACCACTAAGGTAAAAAATTATCTACAGTTCAAATCATATGCATCTTAATATCCTCCTCAATAGTTATCATACATTGGATATTCAGTCAAAATATGCTGTATGGTTAAATAACCCTTTCTTGTTTTCATTTTCTTTGTATTATATTTTATTATATTTCTTTATAATACAACCAGGGGTGACTTTGTCCCCTAGCAGATATTTGGCAATGTCTGGAGCCAGTTTCAAGTGTTATAACTGAGCAAGAGCTACTGCCATTTAGTGGAGATCAGAATTGCTGCTAAACATTATACAATACATAGAATTGCCCTCTATGCCCAAATTTATCTGCTCTAAAATGTAGTAGTGCTGTGGTTGGGAAATCCTACTTTAAGGAAAGCAAAGTGTGAAATTATTTAACTGCTTGTAAGACATAAGCAGTATTGGTGCAAAACATTTATTAGACAATGATAAATGAGTATTTGGTTCATTAGGGATTCTTTCCTTGAATTAGACAGTTTCATCCACACTGCTTGATATCCTCAGCTGCTCCTGGATATGCTCTGCTCTAGACACAACATTTCAAAAAAAAGATTAAATGTAAGGATGATGAAAATGTAGTAGAAATGGAGAATACATTGGCAAATTCTCTAATTCTAGAATGACAAAACAGTCCTGATTGCCCTGATGAGAGATTAATTGAAAATGATTTGGGCAGAAAAATAAGATAATTTATTGATATGAATATGGTAATATGAATAATTTGGTATTCATAGCAATAATTTGAATGCTGTGGCTTTTATGCTGAAAGTTTCCCATTAGAATCTGAATCTGAAATTTTAAATGACTTATAATGTAGTAGGAACTTATGACTACATGACACAGATAAACTATTCTAAGGAGTCTTTTTAGGGATTCCAAATAAAATTAGACACAGCAGGATCAAAACTAGAGATCTGATTAGAAATATAAATAGCCCAACACAAACTGCTTTGATTTTAAATAGTTGCATGGTAATATACATTCTTGAAACACTTTACTCTGTTACATTCATGATACATAAGAGATATCCCAATAGTAGTGTGCATCAGTCATCCAGCCAAATTCAAAATACAGATTTAAACAGGCATTTCTCACGTTTGTCATCTCATTTTAAAGGAGGAAACATTAAGAAGACATTTGGTTTTCATTTGAAACATACATTACTGAAATTTAAATGGTAAGATGAAGTTATCTTAAGTCAGAGATTTGTCACTTGTTACTTTATCCCCAGTTCTTAGCACAGTGCCTGGCACAATAAATGGTGCCCAATAAATGTTTAAACAGATGAAGATGGCCATACTCATTGGCATGAGGACTGTGATGATTCATCTGCAACTGATTATCTATTTTACACTTACTATATTTTTTTAAAGTTACCCACTATAGCTTTAGTAATTTCTGTTTTCCTCTTTGCTTTAGTGTATACCAAAGCTGGCATCTTATTGTCTGTCTGGCTCATTGATTCCATGTTTTTCTTGCTATATGTACAAGGTATGCCAAACCAAAGTACACAGATACTCAACAATTTCATGGTTAAAAGAACAGGGTGGAGTCATTTATTTTATATAATTTATAGAACACCTGGCATGTTTCTAATACTCATGAATGTGACTATGAGTACAAAAATTCTGAAAGAAAACAAGGCTCATTGGTGTAGCCAATGTCAGAGTGTTTCAAGTATTATTTCAACCATAATACTTCACTGTATAGTTTTTGGGCCCAAATATCCAAATTAAAACTACCCTAGGACCTTGTGAAACTACTCTTTGGAGTGATTGACTGCACTGGAAAGAAAGACAGGAGAAAAAATGTTGTGGCTCATATCATAGCTTTTACTATAGACACACCAAAATGTTTAGGGTAAATGAGAAAGGGATAAAATGGCTGACAAAGACAGAGGTTTATAATTCTTCTTGCTATTCTCTTCTAAAGTTTGAGAAAGAAAGAGAATAGAGAAAATACATTGAGAGCCCACTCCTTTCCTTACTCCCTAGTTTCAGGAAGGAACTTAGACAATGCTAAATCACATTTGGACTTCATTTGAAATATATAATAATTTCTCTCTCCAGATTCAGAAGCTTCATTGATAGTTGTTTCTAATATCCTAATTGGAAAAGAAAAATAGTCAGCTGAAGACCATAATTGAGGAACAATTGAAATATTGGTGCATTACAATGACATAGCACACAGAGGATATTTTGCAACTTTCAGGAGACAAGAGATTAACTTTGTACTCCATGATATTTCAAAGGGGAGTCGGTTCATGGTATTACAGTATTAGAACTGAGGAGAGCTGGCACAATTTAGCTACTAGCCAAGAGTGATACAAGAGATCTGCATCAGAAATGTTCTGTCATTGGTAGGGTTGGGTCTCTAAGATTTTCAGGAACAAAGACACTAGGTGAAATGGGGTGGTTAATTTTAAGTGCTTTGTACATTGTTTCTTTTCTGCTCTTGTCCTCCTATAAACAGTCCTTTGTATATTAAAGGTAAAGGAGATAATGGAGAGGGGAGTTTCTTTGTTTTCCAATGCCTAAGAGGAGACTCAAATTAATACTAACAGGAAAGAAGTTTGTATAATTATATTTATATTTGCATTATACCCACACTCCAATGACAAGTTATCATCTCATTAAAAGGACTTTACAAAAGTTCTTGGAAGTGTTTTGACCCTTAAAACTATGGGATAAAACTACATTAACATAAACTTATAACATATAAACATGATATTAAAATTGACTACTTTTGTAGATATCATAACAGTCCAGCTAACTTCTGGAATATGAATGTGTAAATGAAAGGGAATTCAAAGGTCATAGTAAAAAAAGGAATGCTTGATACAGGTTGAAAGGGTAGCTTCTCTCTTTAAGTCAGCCACAGACTTGAAATCTGCAAACAGCTTCTTAGAAGAAACTTTTTCTGCACAAAAAAAATGAAACTAAAGAAGAGAGCTATGAAAGAAGAGAAGCCTCTTTTGAACTGGACTGAGCTTTGGGCCAGTAAGAAGGTGGTTCAAGGGAGTTTCTAGGCAAGAGACTCAGGCAGAGAGAAAGAACCCTTATTAAAAGTGCCAGGTGGTTTTAAGAAGTGTAGTTGCAACCTGGAACTGTAGCAGATATGCCCCAAAAGAATTCCAGAATGGACTTTGTTTCATCAGTGGCCAAGATAGTAAAAGGATGATGTTAACTTCAACTGGGGTTGGATGCAAAGGTGAATTCAGCAGGTAAGAGCTGAAACCCCTAATCAGTGTGCAGTATAGTCAAGTTGAAAAATGGAATACTATCATGCATTTTTAAGTGTTTTGTACCTCCCAGTGTAGCAGAAGAGTTTAGCTCTCTAACCTACAAGTTTTGCTAGAAACACTACCAGTGACAGATATTGAATAAGAAGTAATAGTGAAAAGGCTCTAGTCCCATTGTAAGATTCCTACTTTTAGAAGAGAGACTCCCAAGCTCCTGGGAGGTAACAGCAGACAACTACTAGAGCTGGAACCACACAACCTTAATTAATTGTTTCCTATGATTCAGGCACTGTGTTAAATGCACCATATAAATCATTTTATTTAATCATAACTCTACAGAGAGTTGTATTTCTATTTAATGTATGAAGGAAATAAGGCTTTAAGCAATGAAGTATTATATCAAAATCCCAAATATTTTAATAGCAAAGATGGGATAAAAAACAAGGTATAGCTTTTTCCAGAGCTCATGTTCTTAGATTATATACTATACTGTACATTGGTGAACCATGTAATTTGTAAGTCACTCAGGTTTTCTTTTGTAGAGAAACCACCAAGGGGCTAGATGCACACCATTGTAAATAACATTTAGTACATTTGTGTAGTTAGAATCTCTGCTTGATCCATAACCTCTCAACACAGAATAGTAATAAGCATGAAGTAAATACAACATTAGACTTAAAAGAAGAAAAAAGAAAATGAAAATCACTTAGAAAGCAATACAAGTAAGGTATTTATAATTTGGTTTTTAAAGTCATTATCAGTACTATACATGTGAAAATATATGAAATAGAGAATAGTACCCTAGAAAGGAAATGTTTATTTTAGCTGCAGACCCTCAAACCATTCCCTCCCTTTACAGAGTGACATGCCTGGAGAAAAAAAAACAAAAAGAAGGCAGATAACCCCACTGAGTGTCTCCTTGTAGATAGGCTGAAGTCAAACTTGGTGTTTTGCACCCAAGTGTTAATTAATAAAGACGACTGAGTGATCACACTGTGAGATCAATGCCATTGAAAGAAAAGTTTAACGTTACTTCCGTTTCCCATAGAAACAAGAGACATGGCCCACCACACCAGTCCACAGGAGAAACACCAGGTTTTGGTCAGGAAGCAGAAGCAGAAGTGAGGAAAACCCTTGTGTTTATTGGGGTTTCTATGGGAAAGGCAAAGCAAGACAGGGTAAACAGTTTAGGATTGGATGGTTTGAATAAAGTTGGCTGGTTTTGGGCTCTATGGGTGGACTCTAATTGCCTGGGACCTGGCCCCGGGATAATTAAGATAAACACTACTGCCTGCTGGTGTGCATAAGCCAGTTAGAGGAGGGATGGATCTGGAGTGGTTAATTTGCATATCAAGGGTTTGCTCCAGGCCACATCCCTCACCATCTCTAAGAATTGGCTAACCCAGAAGGGACAGTCTCCTCGGCCAGAAAGTTTTTTAAGATGTCAGAGCATGTGACGTGGGTGTGATGGATCCAGGAGTGATCTCCTTGGAGCTCTGGAGTGTTTCATCAGCCTGGGATTCCACCCATTTGAGCTGGAAATGGGCCCTATTGTTTCTAGGACACCTAGAATTTATCATTTGTGCCTGCCTCATTTTATTCACTTATACTTCGGATTTCTTTGTAGTTGAATCATTTCCTGTTTAAATCTCTTTAGCTTTTCCTCTTTGACCCAGAACTGACTGAACAATATCTCTGCTCTGCAGTGCATGAAGGATTCTTCACAAAAGTAAGCCGTTTGTGGGATGTTAATCTGTCATGGGATAAAAGGCAAAGTAATTGAGGGCTTCAGTTAGCCCATCTGATTTGGGAAGTTTTCCACCAGCTCAGCTCTCATTCAACACCCTGAGGCCTTTTATCCAATCACTCATGTTTGACCACTATTCTAGGAACAAATGTTGGGGTGATCTCACAGAGACTATAACTGAAATGAACAGAGGAATCAGCAGTCAGAATGACCCAAGGAAAACTGGAGCAACTCAGGAATTTCTTAATTTAATCTTCACTTTGAATTCTAAATCAAACATTTCAAATATGATTATAAAAATAGTATCGGGCTTCCTAGGTGGCACAGTGGTTGAGAATCTGCCTACCAAGGCAAGGGACACGGGTTCGATCCCTGCTCCAGGAAGATCCCATATGCCACAGAGCAACTTAACCCATGTGCCACAACTATTGAGCCTGTGCTTTAGAGCCCATGAGCCACAACTATTGAGCCCATGTGCTGCAACTACTGAAGCCTACGGACCTAGAGCCTGTGCTCTGCAACAGGAGAAGCCATGGCAATGAGGAGCCCACGCACCACAACAAAGAGTAGCCCCCACTCACTGCAACTAAAGAAAGCCTGCACACAGCAAAAAAAAAAAAAAAAAAAAAAAAAAAAAACACAGCCAATAAAATAAATAAATAAATAAATTTATAAAAAAATAAAAATAAAAAATAAAAAAATAGTATCTACTCCTGATGGGAAATTTGGAAAAAGAGAAATGTAAAACATAGGAAAAAACACAAGTCCAACAGTGTTCTCTGTCCACATGAATATATAAAATTGAGATCATACTATATATACCTGTTTTTAATGTTAATTCTTATCTAACATTATACTATAGTCATTTCCCATGTTATGAAGGATTTGTAAACATTGATTTTAATGGCTGTATAATATTTCATGCTACAAGTAAATGATGATTTATTTAAACATTCCCCTTTTTGGGACACTTAGATTGTTTCCAATTGTTTTTTCATCTGTTTTTTGTGGAGGGTTTTGTTTTTGTTTTTGTTTTTTTTGAAGTAACACTGTGATGACTATCTGTACATGTAAATATTTTATTATAATTAAATTTATTTCCTAAGAAAAAAATGTCAAAACATCATAACATACAGAAAAATATATATATACACACACACACAATACACCTGGCAAATAAACAGATAATATTTTCTAGCAGGAGAGTCGTCATCTAAGGCATGCTTTTAGCAGAATCTATCTGATCTGTTTACTATTGCCTATGCAGGGGTCAGCAAACCATGACCTATGAGTTAAGAATGTTTTGACATTTCTTAAGTGTTGTAAAAATAGAATACAAAGATTAACAGAGACTATATGTGGCCCACAAAGTCTAAAATATTTACTCTCTGGCCCTTGACAGAAAAATTTTTTTTTTTTTTTCCAACCCCTGACTTATTGTAACCAAACAACAAATCTATGGATTTATGAGGAAAAATAAATTTGCTAGAAACACCAATGTTAGGAAGTAAAATTGTTCTGTTACAATGGGAGGCACAAAACCCTTAAAAATGTATGATTATGTTACATTTTTCAACGTAACTACACATGCTGATCAAGGGTTTCAAGTTTTACTTATTAAATTCACCTATGGCTTAATGTGGAGAACGTCTAAGCAATGTACATATTGGAATATAAAATGGAAATATTTCATGACCAAAACAACTCCTTTATGCATAAGTGATGTGATGGGATATGGAGCTTAGGGACCGTTTATGTTGATGTGGGCCCCAGAATGCCCTAAGGTGGCAAGAAAAAGCCTGGGGAGCTATATTTGTGGTCTTATGCCTCCCTCTGCTTTGTCAGTGCTCACAATCAATTGTATCTTTGATATTGTAAGTAAAGTACGCTGGGTAAGGCCCTTGATTTCTTAATTCTCTAACAATTTGATCTTTAACATTAATTCACATGGTTTCAGTTCAATCATTTTCATACATAAAAATGTAATGGTGATGTTTTTATAGAAAGAAACACTAAAGACTGAAAAAGGAAAACTGCAAACCTGAGCATTTAGGATTATATCATGGACTGAATGTTCCTGAAATTCTCAAATTTATATATTGAAGCCCTCACCCCCATTGTGATCATATTTGGAGGCGGGGCCTTTGGGAGGTAAGTAGGTTTAGAGGAGGTTATGACAATGGGGCCCTCATTATGGGATTAATGTCCTTATAAGAAGAGACACCAGAGAGAAGGCTCTTTCTCTCTCCACTATGTGAGGACACACACACACACAAAAGACGGCCCTCTGCAAGCCAGAGAGAGAGAGAGAGTTCTCACCAGAACCTGACCGTGCTGATACCCTGATCTTGGATTTTCAGCCTCCAGAACTGTGAGAAAATAAATTTCTGTTGTTTAAGCCACCACAGGATCTTTGGTATTTTGTTATGGCAGCCTAAGCTAAGGCAGATTTCACCCAGAATACTCTTGCTAAGATAAGGACATGGCAATATTGCTAAGCTGACTAGGCCTGTGCTGATGCAGGGATAATGTATGATGATAAAGTTGACTAGAATTACATCCACCAAATGAACACTGAACAGATGAAGATGGGTGTTGTACATATTGCTATAATTGGCATTATTTTTCCTGTGACTTCACATGGGAGGCAGCAGTTAGGTCCTCAGTGTCTGATGTCAGTCTAACAGGCAGTGAGCCATCAGCCTTAGGTGTCAGAGAATGAGATGTCATGGTTAGCTCCACTTCATCTTGAATTTTTATGTGTGTGTAGACCCTGCTGCTGGTGATTGTCAATTATTTAAAAAAAAATGGTGACAGGTAACCATCGTGTATGTTAAGCTGCTTGTCATTTTCTTGAAACAATATCAATGGATTCTTAATATTGGCTGGCATTTCCTGTATGATTGTTCATCCTTTCCTAGAAATATAATCTTTAGGGTTTGGGTTTTTTTCAAACCTCATTATTAATTAATGTTTTACTCTAGTCCTTAGGTAATCAATCTCCTCTTTCAGGATACTGATGAATCTATCACAATCTGCTACTCCATCTACTTAGTTAAATTTCGTTTTTTCATCTTTATAGATTACTGGATTCATTCAAACAATATTTATATGACTTTCATCAAAATTGTTTAAATTATTCAGATTTGGGTTTTCTAATTGGTTTTTTAAATTAAATGAGGCATTAACATATACACACTACTCTATATAAAATAGATAATCAGTAAGGACCTACTGTAAAGCACAGGGAACTTTACTCAGTACTCTATGATAACCTATATGAGAAAAGAATCTGAGAAGGAATATATATATGTATATGCATAACTGAATCACTTTGCTATACACCTGAAACTAACCCAACATTTTAAATCAACTATACTTCAATATAAAATAAAAATTTTAAAAACAAATAAATTAATATAATGAGGCAAAGACCAATATTTAAGGCCTGGAAGTATTCTATAACTTTGAGATCCATACCATACTAATGTAGAATCTGAAGAATGTAACTCATAAGTATGTGACTTTGTACCTGAAAACAGACCTTATTGGAGAATATGCAAGGAGGATGTGGCACTGACGTGGTTGTAAAGCTGCTCTCAGAGTTTGTTGTTGTTTGACCGCCAGAGTAGAAATATGCATTTTTGGAATGGCAACATAGTTTATTTTTCTTTCCTTGTATTATTTATGTATTTATTTTTGGTACACATGTAGTAATATTTGTCAAATAATATAATATTACAGCAAAATATTTGCTGATTTCTTAAATTCATTTTGCATGTTTCCTTTCCTGCAAAATTTTCAGTGATTTTTTTTACGCGATACTTCATAGTTATTTGCATCACTATGGAGTTCCAAGTGTTCAGATGATTAAATGAGTTGTCCCTTGAGGAACAGCAAAATGGGAAATACTGTTGTGCTGCTTCGTTAGACTCCTAACCAAATAATGAAGGGAAAATAATTTGAAGCTAACAGTAAGAGGTTACCTTATTAAACCTATCCAAGTCAACCAAAGACAAATGAATGCAATAAAAACATTAAATATCTGTAGCATTTTTCATCATTGAATATGGTTAGAATTATAAAGTTTGTTTATTAGAAAATGTTGATTCTCATTGGCTACTTTTTTACATTTGGGTAGGCAGTCTTAGGCTTAGTGTTAGTTTTTAGTTTTGTTTTTTTTTAAATCTATTTAAAGTCCAGTATACTTATACTAGCTGTAAATTCACACTTTCACATTTTCAACATACATTCACTGAGAATTACTGTGAGTCAGGATATTTGACTTGATAATAATATCAAAAACCCACATTGATAAACCACTTAATATTTGGTAAGCTCTGTTGAAATGTTTTACAGGAACTAACTTATTGTTCCAACATGTAGAGGTAAATGTTATAATAAGCACATTCAAAGGTAAAGAAACTGATTATCAGAGAAGTTAAATTATTTATCCAAGGGCACAGTAAGAAATTAGCAGAGACAAGATCAAACCCACGCATGTTAGAACTTTGCTCTTAACCAGCAAGCAAAACGCACTAATTAAAAGATGGTTTAATAAAAGAATACACAAGATATATGAACAGTGCCCTGGTGCCTCAGAAAACTATCAGCTCTGGGAGAGAAGACTTTCAAAGAGGTCATAATTGAGTAAAATGAATGAGTTGGAGTTTGCCAGAGAAAGAAAGAAACTGGAATATTCTTGACGGGAAAAAATACAACATGTGCAAATCCAAGTCTGCATGAAATGACTGGGCTTGATTAGGAAAGGCAGGAAATTGTGTGGGAAGAGTGGTGGATTATAAGAGGGTGTGGATGGGAGAAAGCTCAGTCAGTCATTTGTGTACATAACGTAGGTGTGATCATCTGTATGACCTTTCTCTTATACTAACCTTTAAGTGCCCTGATGACAGGGAACATTTCTGCATCATTTACTATACTCCCAGCATCTATCTCAATGTCTCTTGTTTCTCAATCAATATATATTAAATGAATGAATGAGTGAAGAAGGTGTGAAAATATGGCTTGATGGATATGCATTGGGGTTCTTTGAGGTTCTTTTGAAGGTTCATTGTTTATAAAGGAGAGTGACAATATTGCACTTTTTTTTTTTTTTTTGGCGGTGCTCCATGGTTTGCAGGGTCTTACTTTCCAGACCAGGGATTGAACCCAGCCCAGCAGTGAAATCACGGAGTCCCAAACACTGGACTTCCAGGGAACTCCCTGCTTGCTTTTTTAGAAACATAACTCTAGGAGTAGTTTTGAAGGATCCTTTGTAAGTAGCCTCTCTTGGAGATAAATGATAATTTATACATAAATGTATGCTTCTACAGTACTTCTGTTGCTGAGTAAATCATGAGAACTCTCTATTTCCTCCTCTGTAAAATAAGGGGATAAGACCATCAGATAATCCTGCTCAGCAAGGATGTAACATGAATTAAAGCCTGTGAGCATGGGTCTTACTGTGTTGAGATTTATGCAATGGGCAAGACTTGCATAGCAGAGCACCCATGGCTGGGCCTGGGAAGCACAGGGAGATCAAGCAGGGGCATTTATGATAAAAAACCACAAAACCAACTTCAGAGTGGTTACACCTGACCTATTCCCATGCTGCAATGGGGGGCAGGATGACTTTAGAACTTTGGATAAGTCTTAGAAAAGAATTTTCCTGAGGAAAGTATCACTATCTAAAAATCTTTTAAAACAGAATTCATAGTCTGGAATGTAGGCCTCTTTATTCCAGCAATTTACTGACATATTGCATAGAAACCATATTTTGTCCAACTGGCAAATGTAGTCCATCCCAACTCACAATTCTTTTAACAATAGCTGAAGAAACTAGGGCCTCCAGAAAGCAATAGATGAACTAACAGTGGGAGAATTCTAAACAGTTTCAACTGAATTTTAAGATCATGATATTTTTATGATTCAAAGCATAAATTGTTTTCCAAAAAGAAATTCCTCTTTAATAAGATAACAATTTAAAACAGTTAATTGTGGGACTTCCCTGGTGGTGCAGTGGTTAAGAATCCACCTGCCAATGCAGGGGACATGGTTTCAATTCCTGGTCCAGGAAGATCCCATATGCCATGGAGCAACTAAGCCCTTGTGTCACAACTGCTGAGACTGTGCTCTAGAGCCTGAAAACCACAGCTATTGAGCCCACATCCCACAACTACTGAAGCCCTCGAGCCTAGAGCCCATGCACCACAATGAAGATTAGCCCCTGTTCACTGCAACTAGAGAAGGCCCACAAGCGCACAGCAACCAAGACCCAACATAGCCAATAAATAAATAAATAAATAAATAAATAAATAAATTTAAAAAATTAAAAAAATAAGACAGTTAATTCTGTTCTTCTAAATATATAAGAAAAACAATGAATAAAATTGATGATATTAATTCTTGAAGAGTAATTTATATTATATAGAATACCTCACAGACAGCCTGTAAATAGGAAGTCCTATATTCTTATTATTAAGTAAAAGATGACACTGAAGGAAGCAGGAAGTTTTAAGTGATTTACCCTAAGTTACAAAATCATAATAAAATTTAGAACTAGATATCAAATTTGTCTCAAAGGACTAGAATATCATTTTCTGTCGGTTAACTCTGACTTCAACTTCTCATCAATGCCATTTTAAATTTGGGTGTTCTCCAGGAGTTATGATATATACTTAGTGTGTGAAACCTTTGGCACTGCTCACAGAATCAGCACCTGGAGTTCTTCTGGCTTGACACATCTCAGCAGCTGCTTTCAGAATTATTAAAGCCACACTCTTTCCCCCTCTACTGCCACCCTTCTTAGGAACTGTTGATGTCATGCTCTCTTTTCTGCAAAAGCTGCTATGCATCTTTTCATAAGCAATGCATTTTTGGTAAGGCTTCAACTTAACTCCTCCTTAACCTCCTTCTCTTGTTTCTTCTCCTTCCCCAGTGACACCGAATGGTGTTTTGTTTACTTCCATTTGTTTACTTCCAAGACATCTTTACCTTGGTGATGAGACCATTATCACTTCCTCGTATCCATGTGTTTTGAATTAGTGTATTTAGCATACCATTAGTTTCTTACCTGAAGTGAACAAAATGATTTATCTTGCCCTTCTTTTTCCTTTCATAAACTTGTGCTAGTAAAGTCCTGAGGTCATATTTTCTCTGCAATCTTTCATCATATATTTTGAAAATCAGACCAAGTCATTTTGAGACCAATACACACCTTGCAAATGAGATGTGTCATGATGGTTGCATGGTTAAGCTGCTCTGAGATTTCAGAGGACTGGGGGATAGCTTGGGCCTAGGGTATGCGGGAAGGTGTGGAAAAAGAATATTTTAGATCAGTCTTGAATAAAATTATGGTTGTGCTGCTCATTTAGAGCATAGCAAGGTGGATAATAAGTTACAGATTCTGAAAAATTCATATTATTTTGGTCACCAGCACCCGAGGAATCTCTGATAGAGTGCTATGATTCATTAAATGCACAATAAATATTTGCTCATTAAATGAATCTACTAGTACAGTTTGATTTAGTTCTCTTTTGATAGAGTAGAAAATGTAATTGTTCTATAGGGAACAAAGGCTCAGATAAGACCGCTACTATTGTGTGATGGAAATGAAAATAAGAAGTCATTTACAAAAGATTGTAAAACTCACTATATAGTGAATGGAATATACCATCCACAGAAGTGTTCCTCTTTGGGGAATTATCTGTAATAAACAGTTAACTTTAGTCATCATTTGCTATTTGTTACATATTGTGCCAAGCTTTTCACATGCATTTTCCCCTTAATGTTCATAACAGACTTATATGATACCACCAGGACCCTAATTTACAAATGAAGGAAAGCAGGTGTAGTGAGGCACAGACACACAAACTTGATCTATGTCAGAAATGTATTTAACCTTCACTTTTTTTAAAGAACTTTTACTGAGATATAACTGACATACAATAAACTGCATATAATTAAAGTGTGTAATTTTTTTTTCTTATTAGTAATATATATATGGCAATCTCAATCTCCCAATTCATCCCACCCCAACATCCCCCTCCCCTTTCCCCCCTTGGTGTCCATATGTTTGTTCTCTACATCTATTTCTCTATTTCTGCCTTGCAAACCGGTTGATCTGTAGCATTTTTCTACATCCCACATATATGTGTTAATATACAATATTTGTTTTTCTCTTTCTGACTTACTTCACTCTGTATGACAGTCTCTAGCTCTATCCATGTTCTTACAAATGTCCCAGTTTTGTTCCTTTTCATGGCTGAGTAATATTCCATTGTATATATGTGCCACATCTTCTTTATCCATTCATCTGTTGAAGGACATTTAGGTTGTTTCCATGGCCTGGCTATTGTAAATAGTGCTGCAATGAACATTGGGGTGAATGTGTCTTTTTGAATTGTGGTTTCTTCTGGGATTATGCCCAGTAGTGGGACCATATGCTGGGTCATATGGTAACTCTGTTTTTAGTTTTTCAAGGAACCATCATATGGTTCTCCATAGTGGCTGTTTCAAATTACATTCCCACCAACAGTGCCAGAGGGTCCCCTTTTCTCCACTCCCTCTCCAGCATTTATTGTTTGTAGATTTTCTGATGATGCCCATTCTAACTGGTATGAGGTGATACCTCATTGTACCTTTGATTTGCATTTCTCTATTAATTAGTGATGTTGAGCAGCTTTTCATGTGCCTCTTGGCCATCTGTATATCTTCTTTGGAGAAATGCCTATTTAGGTCTTCTGCCCATTTTTTGGTTGGGTTTTTTGTTTTTTTGATATTGATAACCTTCACTTTTAATCTCAGAAATAACACTCTTTGAAGAAGATAATGCCTGGAATATAACAAGCAGAAACAACAACAAAAACATTATTATTTTCATTTTGTTTCTACTCACCTGAAAAGCATCAATGAAGCCTGTATTTAGCAGAGAAAAAAACAGAGATTTGCAAGCAAATTTCCTACAAACATTTATCAAAACCAGTGGAGAAGGGGAGCTTTGTTCTGATTCTAGAAAACCTGCCCTAGTTTTGTCAATGAGAATATCCCTATTTTATCCAGGAGAATAAGACACACTATTTTTTTAAGCTCTTTATTGGAATAAAATTGCTTTACACTGCTGTGTCAATTTTTGAGGTACACCAAAATGAATGAGCTGTATTTATACACATATCCCCACCCTCCTGCAACTCCCTCCCATCCTTCCTATCCTGGCCATCTAAGTCATCACCCATCATTGAGTTTGTCTCCTTATGTTATGCAGGAGCTTCCCATGAGATATTTCACATTTGGTTGTGTATATATGTCAAAGCTACTCTCTCACTTTGTCCCAGCTTCCCCATTGCTCCCCCCAACCCTGTGTCCTCAAGTCTGTTCTCTACATCTGCATCTTTATTCTTGCCCTGTCACTGGGTTCATCAGAAACATTTTTTTTAGATTCCATATATACGAGTTAGCATTCAGTATTTGTTTTTCTCCTTCTGACTTACTTCGCTCTTTATAACAGACTCTAGGTCTATACACCTCATTACAAATAACTCAATATCATTCTTTTTTATGGCTGAGTAATATTCCATTGTATATATGTGCCACATCTTCTTTATCCATTCATCTGTTGATGGGGATTTAGGTTGCTTCCAAGTCCTGGCTATTGTAAAGAGTGCTGCAATGAATATTATGGTACATGTTTCTTTTTGGATTATTCTTTGCTTCAGGTATATGCCCAGGGGTGGGATTGCTGGGTCATATGGTAGTTCTATTTTTCATTTTTTAAGGAACCTCCAAACTGTGTTCCATAGTGGCTGTACCAACTTACATTCCCACCAACAGTGCAGGAGGGTTCCCTTTTCTCCACACCCTCTCCAGCAATTATTGTTTCTAGATTTTTCAATGATGGCCATTCTGACTGGTGTGAGGTGATACCTCATTGTGGCTTTGACTTGCATTTCTCTAATAATTAGTGATGTTGAGCATCTTTTCATGTGTTTGTTAGCCATCTGCACATCTTCTTTGAAGAAATGTCTATTTAGGTCTTCTGCCCATTTGTGGATTGGGTTATTTGCTTTTTTGGTATTAAGCTGCATGAACTGCTTGCATATTCTGCAGCATTTTGGTATTAAGCTGCATGAACTGCTTGCATATTCTGCAGCATTTTCCTGTAATTGATATCTAGTCTCATGGCATTGTGATCAGAGAAGATGCTTGATATGATTTCAATTTTCTTGAACTTACTGAGGCTTAATTTATGCCCCAAGGTGTGATCTATCCTGGAAAATGTTCCATGTGCACTTGAGAAGAAAGTGTATTCTGTCGTTTTTGTATGGAATGTCCTATAAATATCAATTAAGTCAAGATGATTAATGTCTCATTTAGAGCTTGTGTATCTTTATTTATTTTCTGTTTGGATGATGTGTCCATTGGTGAAAGTGGGGTGTTAAAGTCTCCTACTATTGTTGTGTTACTATCGATTTCCCCTTTTATGGCTGTTAGCATTTACCTTATGTATTGAGGTGCTCCTATGTTGGGTGCATAGATATTTACAATTGTTATATCTTCTTCTTGGATTGATTCCCTGATCATTATGTAGTGGCCTTCCTTGGCTCTTGTAACAGTCTTTACTCTAAGGTCTAATTTGTCTGATAAGAGTATTGCTACTCCAGCTTTCTTTTGACTTCCATTTGCATGGAATATCTTTTTTCATCCCCTTACTTTTAGTCTGTATGTGTCCCTAGGTCTGAAGTGTGTTTCTTGTAGGCAGCATATATAAGGGTCTTGTTTTTGTAGCCATTCAGCCAGTCTGTGTCTTTTGGTTGGAGCTTTTAAGCTATTAACATTTAATGTAATTATTGACATGTGTGTTCCTATTACCATTTTCTTAATTGTTTTGGCTGTGTTTTTGTATGTCATTTTCTTGTCTTGTGTTACTGCCTAGAGGCATTCCTTTAGCAGTTATTGTAAGGCTGGTTTAGTGGTGTTGAATTCTCTTAACTTTTGCTTGTCTGGAAAGCTTTTGATATCTCCATCAAATCTGAATGAGATTCTTTCTGGGTAGAATATTCTTGGCTGTAGGTTTTTCTCTTTCAAGACTTTAACTATCCCCTGCCACTCCCTTCTGCATGCAGAAGGCATGCAGAGCTTCTGCAGAAAGATAAGCTGTTATCCTTACAAGTTTTCCCTTCTATGTTATTTGTTGCTTTTCTCTTGCTGCTTTTAATATTTTTTATTTGTGTTTAATTTTCATTAGTTTGATTAATATGTGCCTGGCTGTGTTTCTCCTTGGGTTTATTCTGTATGGGACTCTCTGCACTCTTTGACTTGGTTTACTCTTTCCTCTCCCATGTTGGGGTAGTTTTCCACCATAATCTCCTCAAATATTTTCTCAGACCCTTTCTTTTTTTCTTCTTCTTCTGGGACACCTATGATTCAAATGTTGGTACACTTAATATTATCCCTGAGGTCTCTGAGACTGTCTTCCATTCTTTTTATTCTTTATTCTTTTTCCTGCTCTGTGGAAGTTATTTCCCCCATTCTACCTTCCAACTCACTTACTCATTCTTCTACCTCAGTTAATCTGTTGTTTGTACCATCTAGAGTATTTTTAATTTCATTTATTGTGTTGTACATTACTGTTTGTTTGTTCTTTAGTTCTTCTAGGTCCTTAACTCTTTCTTGTATTTTCTCTATTTTGCTATCAAGATTTTGGATCACTTTTACTATCATTACTCTGAATTCTTTTTCAGGCAATTTTCCAATTTCTTCTTCATTTATTTGGTCTTGTGGATTTTTGTCTTGCTCCTTTGCCTGCAAGGTGTCTCTTTGTTTTCTCATTTTGTCTAATTTATTGTGTTTGCTGTCTCCTTTCCCTATTCTGCTTAGTAGAAATTCTTCTTATCTCTGTTCTGTTTGGCTTGAGATGTGAAGCAGTGGTGCTTGCTGGCCTTTGATTGGGTTTGGAATTTGTTGTTGAGAATGAGAACCCTGGGGGAACACTCGATGATTAATATTCCATGGGATCAGGAGTTCTCTGGTAGTCTAATGTCTTAGACTCCGCTCTGCTATATCAGAGGTCCAGATTTGGTCCTGGCTGGGGCACCAAGACCTGGAAGCTGCACGGCATGAAGAGAAAGGAGGTAGAAGGAGAGCAAAGGAAAAAAGGATGAAAGAAGGGGAGAAAGGGAGAGGGCAGACAGGTCCCCAAGATTGGTGGTAAAAGCAACTCTGATCAGTCAAAATCACACAAGGAGATATGCAAACTGCACTTGCAGAACGAGAAGAAGAAAATAAACCAATGAGAAGAGAAAATGAGAGAGCAAAGAAAAGAAAGAAGAAAGTACTCACACCAATTACAAGCATATTTACATATACATATCTATATATTAAAAGTTTAACTGACACATACCTAAAACTAGAAACAAGATAAACATGCCAAAAAGTCCTCCAATATTTCTAGGTATGGCTCTGCCCCTGCTGTGCAAAGGACTGTGGAGAGCTCGGGCTGTGATCTGGTATTAGTCTTGTGAGTATTTGTCCCCACAGTCCCCAGCTGTCCCCTATGTCTGCAGTCTCTATTGTAGAAACACTCATCTAATCAGGTGATCCACAGGTGCAGGTTCTTTCGAGACTATTGTGGGCAAAATCTCTGGGATTGCTTGCAGCAGCAGAGTTCAGTGAGCCTGAAATGTTGGTGGACTTCCCCTGCTGCCAGGAGTGTGTGGCCAATAATTTGCCTTACACACAGGACCCTTGACAGCTGTGGCTGTATGGGGCATCGGCCGGTAGCACAGAGGTGGGGATGGGGGGAATGGGGGAGCGGGGTGGAAGGCAGGTGAGCGGGCATTCGGGGGTACCCAACTGTGCATGAGCAGATGAGGATGAGCAGATGGGGCACAGATTCAGCTTGTTTCTTGATCCAGCAGTCCCAGGGCCAGCAGCGTGGCGGCAGGGGCGGGGGAACAGGGCCAGTGGGCAGGTGTGCGGGCATTCAGTGTGACCTAGCGTTGCATGGTGCTGGCTCAGAGCTGCGAACTTTTGGAGCCAGCAGCCTTGAGTCACGCCACTTTGCTGCCGCCTTGCCGCTGCCTGTGGGTTCATGGAGAGGGATTTTCCTCCCAAGCATTCTGAGACAAAAGTCCCCTGCCTCTCCATCTGTCCCAGGTTTTTCCCCAAACTCCCTATCTTGCTGGTGCACTAGCCTGCCAGGCTTTTCTCATGTAGCCAGCCCGTGATCTCTCCTTGGGGACGCTTCTCCAAAGCCCTCACCTCAGTGCCCAGCCCCCAATTCCTCCATGGGTGAGCAGCTTAGCTTCCTTGTCTGGGGACTGCTGCCTGACTCCTCTGTTTGGGGAATCTCTCCGCTCTGCCCTTGGCAGACCTGCCATTGCTCTCTCTTCTCGGGGCTCTGCATCTCCCCCTCTCCTTCCCCGCCAGCAAGGGGGCTCCCCCGTGTGTGGGAGCCTTCCTCCCTACAGCTCCCTCCAAGAGGGGCTGGTCTCCTCAGAATTCTTTGTCCCTCTTTTTTCCCTTCTTTCCTTTGCACTACCTGATTACATGGAATTTCTCTTGCCTTTTTGGCAGTCTGAGGTCTCCTGCCAGCATTCGGGAGGTGTTCTCCAGGAGCCACTCCCCAAGTGGCTGTGTTTTTCAAGTATTTGTGTGAAGGAGGGTGATTGCCGGGTCCTACTCCTCTGCCATCTTTCTCCGGTCTCAGATACTCTATGTTAATCTATGAAATACATAGATTAACAGAAAAATCATTAAGAATATCCTATTTCTTTTGTTTACATTTTATTACCAATAAACACTCTGCTTAATGAGTTGGTCACCTTTGTGACTTACTTTTAAATTCTGCTCATAAACACTATCAATTATATTATCAAGCCATATGTGAAACTTTGATTTTGATGTTAAGCACAGTCATATTTCCAACTGCATGTTTTTTGGCGTCTAAAATTTAGTTTCTTGAGACCTTCATTATTTGGGCTGCAAACTACATGTCTAGACAGGACAACAAAGATGCAATTTTTTTTTTGGTACTTTTTGTCTACCTTTGGCCACAAATACCCCATTTCTTAAATTTATTTTAGCTCCTTGAGATTTAGTTCACATGCATAACAATTATGTATCCCAACAATGAATTCCAAAAAGTCATTCCTACTGCTCAGTATTTCAATATTTTGATTTTAAGTAAACTACAATAGAAGAAAATTTCTATGAATATTTTTGTGTTAACTACAGATAACCTTTTTTTGTTTGTTTGTTTGTTTTTGAAGGGAAACTAACCTAACATTAATTGAGTGGCTACTTTGTATGTCTGGCCTTGTGCAAGGAGTTATCATTGACAATATTCCATTTCATCCTCATACCAACCCTGTGACGTAGGGATCACCCTCATTTTTGTCAGAGGAAAAGTATGAGGCTCAGAAAGTTTAAGTAGTTTGTCCAATTGCACAATTAGTGATAGACAGAGCTGGGACAGAGTCTCTGACTCAAGAAATCTTGCTCTCTCTCTGGTGCCACCTCTAGGGAGGAAGGAGGAAGCAAAAGCAGCAGCGGCCATCCTTACATATTCTACCCTGAGAACCAAGACTTTACCAAGAGAAGGAGCCTGTCCTTTCCCCCAGAGCGTCCCCTCTTCACCTGGGGAGGATGCAGTCAGTTGAAGAGCTAAGACATACATGTGAAAATAAATAGCAGGGACAAGCCCTCCAGCAGCAAGGATGTGTGGTTTTGGTGCTGTGGGAAGGTCTTTGAGCCATTCACAGCTGCCGTGGGAGGCAGCCACATGGGCCCTGTGGACAAAACAAGGACAATGGCTGGAGTGGGTGGGCTAAACAGGTCACTTCTGGGTCCAACACATTTGAGAACACAATGTCTGGAGCAGGCAGCAGCCATTGGTCTTGTCGCCGTCATCCTCCATCTGCTCATTTTAGCAGTGTTTGTGATCCAACAGGGATTCAAAATTGGGAGAACATACAAGTTTGAACTTTATGTGCCTCAGGATGGTCATCTCACCCATCCTACTGTCTCCAAGGTCCATGGACAGAATAGCAGCTCCTGTGGGAAGGAGTAGGTGGTCCCCATCATCTCGTCCAGAGTCACCTTTCCCAGTAGGAACTGCACCTTCCCCAACTTGTGGGTGAGCAGTTTGCCAACTTGACCCTCTGTCAGGTCAGCCAGGGTACAAGAATTCTCTGCCAGCCAGGCTTCCTGGTCTTTGTCCTGCTTTATAACCACCACCTGGCTGTACTCGCTCTTGGTAGGCTTGATGTCCTGTGTAGGTGGCTGCCGGGGAGCCAGTCTTGCAGCTGCAGGAAGAGCAGATATTCCTCCAGTGTCAGGCTCAGCTCCCTGAGCACATCCTTTGAGAGGCCTGGGGTCTTCCTGGCAGCTCTAGGAGGAGCCTTCATCTTGGCCTCCTCCTCCTCATCTCATGGCTCTTCTTTCACTTCCATAGTAGGCATGACCCACCTCCATGTCCTTTTCCTTGCGGTCAGCCAGCCAAGGTTTAACATTTGCTTCTTCATTTCTTCCTTAAAAAATCAGCCTGAGCCAGCCAGCGGCAGCTGCACAGGCATATTGCAAGTGTCATTCCTCAGCCCAAGGTCATCAATGGAATCATCCCTCCCCACCATGTGCAGGATGTTTTGTTTTTTCATCTATCTCCCTCTTGTCCTTTTTGATGCTGATGTTGTGAGAAGACCCCATGTTCAACACAGTTCCCCTTTTTCTTCATCATTTCAGCTGGGCCCTGCTCAAAGATGGGGTGGGACTGGATCACGTCTGGGTGCCCCCAGCCCTGTCCATGGCCCTCTAGCTGTCGGTCTCTAGCCCTTTCATAATTTTCCTTCTTTTTTTGTTTTTTTAATTAAAAATTTTTTTTCACAGGTCTTTTTTAAAATTTATTGAGATACAATTTAATCTACCATAAAATTCACCATTTTAAAGTGTATAATTCAGTGATTTTCAGTCTATTTACAAAGATATGCAACCATTACTACTACCTAATTCCAGAACATTTTCATCACCTCCAAAAGAAACCAAATACTAATTAGCATTCCCCCCATTTCCCTGCCCTCATCCTCGGTAACCATCAATCTACTTTCTATCTTTTAGGATTTGACTACTGTGGACATTTCATCTAAATGGAATCATACAACATGTGCTCTTTTGTGACTTCATTCACTTTGCATAGTGTTTTCAAGGTTCATCCATACTGTACCACGTATCAGAATTTCCTTCCTTTTCATGGCCAAATGATACTGCATGGAATGCGCATATCACATCTTGTCTATCCATCCATCAGTTGATGGACACTTGGGTCACTTTTCTTTCTTGATGGTTACTTCTTCCTTGGGCTCTTCCTTGGTCTTGACTAATATTTGGAGTGAAGGTTTTCTTCTTGACTCCCCCGAGGGTGAGGTCCCTGGAGCATATGGAGGGAAGACTGGCTGGGGTAAGAGGAGGTGCTGGCCTCAGCCAGAGAGTAAGGGTCTGGGCCCTCCCAGAGCCCTGGGCTCCTCTGTGATGTTTCCTTCATGCTGCCCCAGCACATCCAGACTGCTGCTCCGCACCTCATGTGTCCGGACTTCACCTCCTAGGTGACCTGCAGCTGGGCCTCGGCACCTTTTTAAACTTAACCTGTTAAGTTCAATATCTTTTCATCTTATTTTTAAAAAATAAATATTTTAATAAATTATTTTATTTCTATAATTCTTATTGCTTATTATTTTTCAATGTAATTATTCAAATTAAGAAGAGGTTTTTCTTATCTTATGAAATATATTCTTTGGAAATATATAATATGCTGTTATAATGGATTCTGTGTAGTTATCTACTGCTACCATAATGTTGTGTAACCAACAACCATAAAGCCTATATGCTTAAAATAATAAGCTCTTTTAAGCTCACATGTGTATGGATTGGCTAGCAGATCATCTAGTCTCTGGGCCTAGAGATACCCACGAGCACATCTGTGATTAGCAGCAGGCAACTAGGTGGTTCTGTTCGTCCTGGCTAGATGTTCAATAATGAGGACTCAGTAATTCCTCACTTGGTTTCTTATTCTCTAGCAGGTTAGCTCACATTTACTTGTTCTCAAAGTGGAGTCAGAGAAACAAAAAAGAGCACATAGGCACTCAAGGACTGTTGACATCTTGTTTGGAAATGGAATACTGGAACTTCTTTCATACTCTATTGACCACAGCAAGTCATGAAGCCAGTTCACATTTAAAGATTCAGAAATAAGGTCCAACTCTTTTAAAGTTACAATGTCATGTTATCAAAGGAATAGTTACAGGGAAGTGTATAGGATCTGGGACATTTTTGTAACTAATCAAAATTTTTTTCAATAATTTTGGTAGATATTTTTAAATGTATTAACCTTTGAAAAGAAAAAATAAACTTGTCTCTGACAATCTTAACAATTTTATTTCTATATGCCTATTTTAATTTTACCCTATTTTTTATTCCCTTTCTATAGTCTTTCTGGAGATATTTTATTAACAGTTTGCTGATCAAGTTCAATGGTATCTATTTAATCAGCTGCTATTTTTCTTTTCTTATACATTAGCATATTTAAATTCCCATATAACAACAATTTAGCTTCACCTCATAAGTTTTGAGAAGTAATAATTTTTACATATTTAAGTATAAGTATTTTCTAATTTCAAATATGGGTTCTTTCTTATTTGATATGAATTATTTATTAATGTGTTTTAAATTTAAATAACACATTTTTAAAAATCTTAACTTTTAGATATTATTTTCTAACATAATAGCATTCTGTTCAGAGAATGTAAACTGAATCATAACATAGATGATTCTAACAAATGTGGTGTAGGATTAAGTCAGCCAAACACAGAAGAATACATACTTATGATTCCATTCATATATAAAGTTCAAAAACGAGCAAAACCATTGCTTATTCTTGGGGATTATGTAGTGATTAGGTAGGGGCATAAGGGAGGTTTTGAGAATGCTGGTGATATTTTCTTTCTTGATCTAGGTTCTAGTTACAAGTCTGTTGGTAATTTGTGATAATTCATCAAGCTGTTTATACTTGTGATTTACGCACATTTTTATATATTTGCTATACTTCAGTAAAAAGCTGGAAATATCAGTGAACTTGTTTATAGAAGATTAGACAGAGCTGAAGAAAGGATTAGTAGAATAAATATAAATTTAAGGAATTACAGGTTCACAGACTCAAAGAGATAAAATTATGAACAAGAGATTACAAGACATGTAGAAGAAAGTCAGAATTCTACCATTACACATATTCCTTTCTAATGTGTTTTTGTCTCTCCTCCCATCAAAGCACAGAGTCTAGTCCCTCAAGGCTTGAGTCTGGTATGGCCCTGGAACATGCTTTGACCAGCAGAATATGGCAAAAGTGACACTGTTTTTATTTTCAAGTCTACTATTTGGAAAGGCTTGCAATCAAGTAGTCCCTAAACTGCAAGCTGCTGCTAGGTCAACTTGTCACATTTTCACAGTCTTAGTCAGTAAGGAGACAACCAGACCAAATGATTTTAGACAGTTCATATCTTCTAGTGTAGCAGGCAGCTTGAACTCCATGCTCTCATTGCTCTCTGGTCTTACCTTCCAAGTCCCATGGGGGTGATTCAACATGGGCCTAGGTGAATTCTGAACACAGAGCTAAACTGTGTCCAGCTTTGGAACCCCAAGGTTAGGAAACCCCTGATCTCATAAGATGATACTAAAAACCTTGCCTAAACTTTGCTTCAAAGGAGATGTATTTATTACTTTGGGATGTAAGGAAGTCTTCCTTGATGACACAGTAATAGCTTTCTATAACTCCTTATACAAATATTCTTAAATTGTCCATAAATGCCTAGCCATGTAGAAAAGTGAGGGATTCATGGATAATTGTCTCTAAACAGCAACTTCTGAATGCTTCCACAATCATTTAAAAAGGACTAGTCTAGCATCTAGAGGATGAAAGGGCATGTGGAAAATCAGGAGCAATTCCATCTGAGGACTCATAAACAAGTAGAAGAAACTCTCAGTTGAATTCAGCTCAAATTGCTGACTCACATATTGGGAGTAAATAATAAACTAAGTTTTGGGATGATTTGTTACACAACGTTAGATAACTGAAACAAAGATGTTAAGAATCATGAAAGAAAATATCTCAAAGCACAGCTGGCTACTTTTAAGAATAACCATGGGTTGTTTGGTACAAAATGTTTATCAATAATCTCATTCGCCTGTTAGGACAATTTTTGTAAACATACTTTTTGGAAGCTATTTGGGGAAAAAAATCTGTTCCGGTAACAAAAACATCAGCCAATGGTTCTTCAATATAAGTGGCTAAGTTAAAATTTAATGAAACACATTTTTACAGATATCACTATGTTTTTTTCAATTTTCTTTCAATAAGGTTTGGAGCCAATGAGAGGTGCCATTAGAATATATCTACCTATGCAAGCACTTGTTAATAGTATCTTCATTGTTTGATGTGGACCTGGTGAGTTCAACTGTGGGTTTTTCTTTTGGTTTGTGGTGGAATTAAGTGGAATACTTCAATCTTATCATTATGGAGATTGTTCTTTCATTTATTCAAGAAGCATGCACTGTTCACAGTGAGCAAGTTACACCAGATGAAAAATGAAGAGCCCATAAGACCCTCCTCTCCCTCTACAGTCTTGCCTTCATTGTACTTCCCCTTAGTCACCCTGCTTCTACTCTGTTAGCCTCCTTACTGTTCTTTAGTGATAGAAGTTTGTCCCTTTTTCCTGGAAAGTTCTTCTTCAATATAACCATATGCCAGGCTTCCTTTTATCTTTCAGCTCTTTGGTCAAATATAATTCTATCAGCAATTCACGCCCTGAACACACAGTTTAACCTGCATCATTCCCTATTACAAGTTCACATTTTTTTCCCACAGCACTTTATCACCATTAACAGACAATTAAAAAAAAAAATAGTTTTGTGTGTTCTTTGTTTTGTTTTTCCTTATCATCTGTCTTTCTTCCTGAAAACAAGCTTCAAAAAAGCATGGGTTTCTGTTTTGATTACTATAATTTTCTTAGTGCTTGGAACAGTTCCTTATTCATAGCAGGTACACAAAAATGTTTATTGAATGAATGAATACATGAATTAATAGTGTACAATCAGCCTCTGATTTCTGAAAAGAATCCCCAACACCATGGTGGCTTATAATAAAATTTTATTTATCACATTGGCTAGATGCTCTGATCCATGTTTCCTTACTCTAGGGGCTGATGGAGGCACCACCATCACATTGCTTGCCAATGTGGCAAGGAAACAACAATTAAGCCAACCTCACACTGGTTCTTAAGCTCTCCAACACAGAAATGATAAATAGAAAATTCAGTCATATTTCACTGTAGGTAGGTTGTAGCTACCATGTGCCAATAAAGGCAGGCCATGATAATGGCAGAGATAGTATTTTATATTGTACAGAGTTGTTAGGGGAGGCCTCTTAGAGAGAATAACTTTTGAACTGAGCTCGGATTTCTTCCTAGAGGCCAACAACTATGGTATTCTAAGACGTGATTTAGATCTTGGTTCTATGTTATCTGTCAAAAATTACTAGAACTATTCTTACCTCTTGGTGTTACTGCATTAAATGAGATATTTCATATGGAGCACTTAGAATAGTGTCTGGAAATTAGTAAATGTTCAAAATGTTATCCATTATTAATATCATTACTGTTGACATTTAAAATCATTTTGAATTAAATGGTAAGTCTTCCCTGAAACAATGAAATATGAAAGCACATCTAAAAGGGGTAGATCAGTGCTAGGTGGGTTTTGTCATATAGAAGACCATCCATGGTTGTAAAATGATCTCATAAGAGGTTGAGTTTTGAATCATGTTTGGTTAAAACACTGGCTACAAACTGATTGGCATGTAAGGTGGGTAATACTCTTGAAATCAGAGCAATGATAAGACAGTATATGGAATATACTGAAGCAAGTGATTTCTCAAACACCGAGCAACTAAGCCCTGCCAGCAATACAGAGTCAAATTCAGATTCATAATTAGTTTTAGAATCCACCCACTACCAGTAGTATCCTGAGGTATTAGTAGAAATATATTGCTCAGTAATAATAGTTAGTGCCAGAGACAGAGAAGGCCAACAAAGTATTATCCTTGATTACTTTGAAGCAGAAGACAAATTTTAAAAAGGTGTTCATGCATAGGCATATAGTATAATCAGGGATGCTTTGAAAAAAGATTAATATGGTAATATCAATAATTGTATAATGCCAAAGTACCAACCACCAAGGAAGAGGAAAAATCACTAGTATTGGATTGTAGGAGGAAAACCTTGTAAAGATAGTTTGGAGGAAATTTTGATGTGATGCCTTTACAGTGTAGAAAGGTGACAATGAATTTTCACATACAAAAACGAATAAACAGAAGTAAAACTCTCTGTAACATTCTGTGCCTCCTATATTGTTTTATCCTCAATAATCAAAGTTTAAGATAATGAGGCATGTTGGTTAAACACATAGAACTCATTAATAGAGTAATTACCATAGATTTCCACAGTAAGATGAGTGTATATCTTAATGCATGATTTATTATGCAGGGACACTATGTTCTTTAACTCCTTATTATAACTCATGAGTATGGCTAGGATTTGGCTCATAGCATTACTGGGAAGCCTACTGAAGTTATGCTGTACAAAAAAAGAGTTAAGAAGATAGAGGAATAAGATCCAGTATGGTTTCTTATAATCATATGTTACCAATTAGTGTTTCCCTAACACTGATTATTAAGGAGCACAGTGTGACTTACATTTCCATATTCACTTAACATGTTTTACCTAGGTATTAGTTGTTCACGGGTATGAGAATTTATTTTGCCATTCACCGAGATCTCAGTTGGAGCTATGACATTCCTGACTTATTAGAGTTTTTCCACTTCAAGAAAAAAAAATTACCATTCCTCAAGGCACTAAATTACTTTTAGTATCACAATTTCTAGTCCTTTGTCTCTCCTTGATCCTCTGACATTTTTTTCATGTCTCCTCTTGTAGTGCACTTAAGCAGAGCTATTTTGATTAAATAACTCCCCAGAGGACTGAGATTATAATACAATAGCCTTCCAAACAAGTTATTCTTGAGTACATATTGCCATTATGCAGTACAAATATAACATCAGTATTTCATAAATGCATGTTTCTATGAAATCTGCCAAGTAGATGAATATCTCTTTCATTGTTCCTGACATCATTGAATTATAAATAATACAGTGAAGCTCAAATTGTTTATTTGCAATGGAACAGCTCTGAGAAAATTTTCAGTTATTGATGATATAGTAACCTCTAGAAAAGACAGGAACTTTAAAATTACAGTGAACACTATCTGAAATAATTCCCCTTAAATTGGGCAATTGCTCAAAATTGCCATAAATCAATTCTCCAAATCCAACAAAGTTAAAATGAGTGGTGTGTACATTCTTATTCAATTCAACTTTTTTTTTTTTTTTTTAGATTCAATCTGCTTCAGTGTTTTGGAATTAAGATAGCATTAGATGGGTGAAGTAACTACTAATTAGCATGGTTTCACCAGGGCAGACCCTTCACTACTAGACAGATTCTTTACTCTTCTGAGAAATTGGTTTGCACCCTTTTTAGAGCAGCTCCCAGGAAAAGTACTCTTCCTTCTTTATGGCAAATGACACTTAGTAAACTTCAAACATTAAAGTAAAATATGGGACAATTTAATTAAGTCTTAAGAATTGGACTTATCAAGTAAAATAAAGCCAAAAATAGAATTTTCATCATTGTGATTAATTATTAATTTCTTCCACATTTTCATGTAGTTAGCCATTTAGTAAAGACCATTGTATGTTAAATCTTCAGCACATAAAAGGCCAATGAAGCCTGATTCAGTTTTAAAGTTCCTATTTCATACAGCTATCTTACTCCCCTGGCCTCAGAAAAATTAAAAATACTTTAAAAAATTTCTTGACAGATTAAAAAGTAAGCCAATCTACAAAGTTTCATTTATGAAAGAAGATAAATCCTGGCTATCTAATGGACAATAATGTGACTATATTAACAATATTGTACTGTGTCCTTGAAATCTCCTAAGAGGGTAGATCTTTAGATCACCACACACACAAAATAAGAAAATAGTAACTATGTGAGGTTATGAATATGTTAATTAACCAAATAATGGTAAATATTTTACAATATATATGCATATCAAATCATCAAGTTGTACACTCAACTGTAATAATGTTTAACTGTCAATTATACCTCAGTAAATTTAGAAAAAAAATCTTAAGTATGCAAAGCTGTAAATCAGACACAAAGTACAAAAAAGATATTGCTTGGAGAAACATCATTCAGAAACTATTTTGTGATGCATATTTTTTCAAAATGCTTCCTTTGAAAAACAAAAGTCCACATATTCTTTTTAGCTTATTAATTTGAGCACAACCTGGTTCCTAATTTTGAGAGATTTAATAAAATTTGTATGTGGTTAGGAACTTAGATTTGCTTATTTTATACCTCCTTCTTGGGTTAGGGCTAACAGCAGAAAACAAAGAGAATGACAACAGACTTGCAGGGTTAGATGAAGGAAATAAAAACATATTTTCTATTATTTAGCCAATTAAAGCTAAGAGTAAAATTTGGAGGTATATTTTTCTTTCTGTTTGCTTTCACCTAAAACTAACAAGTTAATCATGATTAGGTATCTATCTAGTTTTTTGTATGGAGGATATACTTTACTTATTAAATAATGCATTTCCAAATTTTTATCAATTTAGGGAAGGGGAGGAGTGCAAATGCTCTGATTTTCCCACCGAAATATATACCAAGTACATTTAACTAAAAACATTTGAAATGTACATTTCTAGAATATCCTAAGCTGTAATTCTATATTAACAATGAATAAGATCAATGATAAGGTGGAGAAAGTAGTTCCTTCAAGGATAATATTCTTTTTTTTTTTTTTTTGGAAAAAAAATTAAAAGAAAATGCTGCTGTATCCTGATTCATCTCCACTGACAGGCCAGTACTGGAGCTGATTTACTTCACTTTCACTGATCCTTCATCATTTTCCCTGTGATCCCACAGCTATTATGGTCTCTTTTGACTTGACCAAACAAGAACACTGGAAAAGAACATTTACTGTATATCTAAATTAATGAAACCATGGGTAGAAAAAGAAGCACTGTGCCACTTGAGATATTTTTGCTCTCATAAAAGATAGAGGTGCTCATGGGGTCAAGAGCTCTTTTGGCTATAACTTCCAAGCATTCTAGCAATAAGAAAAAAAAGTTCTGTATTTTACTGTACTTCTTAAAATTCTTTTTTTCTTTTTTACTATTGTATTTGTAGCACTCAAAAATACAATAGGCTCAAAAAATCAACTTTCACATTTCTCTTGGCTGAATATAAAAATTATGAAGATTTTCACAAAATCTCATCATTTTTCATTTTGCTGTCAATCTTGGTAAAATAAATAGTGAAAAATTATGGATCATAGTATGTTTCAAGTATATTTTACACTTTTGTATAAAAATGCTTTCTCTTGTTTCATTAATTTATTTCATACTACTAATGAAATGTCAAGAAAAACAAGAAAAATGTGTAGAGAATGACATTAGAATTCATATAAGTTTGAGATAATTATTTGATATTTCCATTGTCATTGTTAATTCCATGTTACTTTTAATCTTAGATAAAATTATCTAATAAAATTTTGTTTTCTATAAAAAATGTGACATTATGATTAATTTTATAGCAGAATTATTTTAATACACTAATATTGAAATCCCATAGTGCTTAAAATTGTAGGATATTTATTCCAGAGCTGTGACTTCAAGGTTTCTAATCTATTTGGGTTTAAAAAAATCTGTACCTTCAAATACTACCATGAATATACAAAGTTGAAAGTGAAAATCAAAGTTAGAAATAGAATCTAAAGTTATTAAAATTTACCTAAGTATCCTTTGCTCTAAATAAATTTGATATTAAAATGTCATTTCTTAAGGAAAAGAATACAAGGATGTTCTTTGTTCTTAAAAATATCATTTTGATACTGTTACTAATTATTGGTAGATTGGTTTTTCCCCCCTTACTCTTCATCTACCTTCTTTTTTGATTTTGAATATATGGTATGTATTCAATTAAAGCAGAGTTATGTAAAATAAGCCACTTTTCAGAAGAACTAATATTTCACAAATGACAACATTTATTAGTTCCTGTCACACTCAAACTTTCCTCATAAGTGAACATGCATAGCATGTAAAACTATTTAGCAAGCCAACCAACTTCTACAATATTATCATTGTTATTGCCATTATTATAAAACTATTATAATATTACAATATACTTAAAAATTAGAAAAAATAATCACATAATATATGCCCATATTCTGAGTGAAATAGCTCATTTTTCCACACATTTCCTTTTAGTCTCTGCCCATATGCATGGTTTACATTGTCACTTCTATTTAATACCTTTGTTTTCATGTCATATTTGACCACAGTCATTTTTCCCCTAGTTTCCAATTTTTATTCTTGGCATAGTGATGTTTCAGTATTAAGGTTACTACTGACCAGTATGGCTCTGCTCATTGGGAGAACTCATAACTGCCTGGCCAGCCTCAGAGCAGCAGAATCTTTTCCCCCATGTGAGTGACTACTGACATGCCCTACTGTTCTCCAGTTCAGGGTGAACTGTGGCCCACTGATGTTGAAGCGTAGCAAAATATATGCCACTTGGTATATCGATTATTTTAATCTGTAGACAGTTAAAAACCAGTAAATGCAGGGAGAGGTTTTCTCTGAACTCTCATCTGCTGAAAAACAAATCCTCCAAAAAGAGCTCAAGTTGTCTTAAATCCTCTCCTGGGAGTATCGTCAACCAAGAAAGATTGATTCTCATCACAGGAAAGACTAGAAGTTGATACTACACCCAGACAAACTTTGGCACAAACTATAATGTCTCCCATCTATTCTTCTAAGGGCCCATTCACCTTTCCTAAAAATCATTTTCTCTTCCTTAAGAGACCTACATCTCCCCTCCACTTTCCGGAATAAGATGGTAATTAAGCCTGGATTCTAAGCCATCTCTTTGAGTTCCTCATTTTTCCCTGGGTATCTCCCATGCATACATGAGGTATACATGTTAATAAGCATCTGTTTGTTTTTCTTTTGTTAATTTGTTTTTCATTAGAGTGGTCTTGGCTTAGACATTAGAGGGAAAATATTTTTCCTTCCCTACACTCTGTGTAAAATTATTACTTCTCCTGTTTTAATATCCTATATAACCACCATCTTCTGGCATTATCTTCAAGGAAATATATAAAAATCAAACGTATTTTTCTATTTCTTATAATAACAAAAATTCTTAAATTGCATTCAAAAATACCATTTACAACAGCATCAAAATTATGAGTTTATTTAGGAATCAATCTGGTAAAATATGTTTATGAATGTGCATTACCTATACACTGAAAACTATAAACTATTGCTGAGAAAAATTAAAATAAATGGGGAAACAACTTTTTCAAGGATTGGAAGACTAAATATTCTTAAGATGTCAGTTCTCCTCAGATTTATCTATACATAGAATTCCCAATCAAAATCTCAACAGGCATTTTTGTAGAAATTGGAAAACCGATTGTAAAATTCATAATCAGCCAAAATACAGAAATTAGAATCTCTAAAATAGCCAAAATGACATTGAAATAAAACAGAGTTGGAGGGCTAACACAACCTAATTTTGACACATGTTATAAAGCTACACTAATTCAGACAGTGTGGTAGTAATGTCAAGATAAATAGATCGATGGAATAGAGTGCTCAGAATTAAACCTACACAGGCTTATTTCAAATTTTGTATTTAAACCTTTGACAACTGATTTTTGTCAAAGGCAAAATGGTAACTCATTGAACAAGGCTAGTCTTCTCAACAAATAATGCTCAAACATTTGGATAATCATTTGTAAAAATACGAACTTTAGTCCAAATTTCACACTATTACAAAATGAACTCAATGGATCTTAGACCTAAATGTAAAATCTAAAGCTATAAAGCTTCTAGAAAGAAACATAAGAGAAAATCTTTGTGATCTTGGATTGTGGAAAGATTTCTTAGTCAAGACACCAAAAGCACAATCTATTTTTCAACAACAGAAAAACAAAACAAAAACGGAAGGAAAAAAAAAAAAAGAGAAAGAAAAAGAGAGAAAGACAGAGATAGAGAGCAAGAGAAAATCCAGAATGTCTGCTCTTTTTTTAAAAGACACTGTTAAAAGAATGAAAAGGCCAACCACTGGCTGGATGAAAATTTTTACAAAGCATATATTGGATAAATAAATTACATCTAATATGTATAAAAAACTTTTTAATACTCGATCTCAAAAAACAACTCAAAAATGGCAATGTGTTAAATATTTAATTTAATACTTACACAGAAACCTTACCAAAGGGAAAATCTCTTATGTATTGGTTAGAGTTAATCGAAGCAGTACACTATATTCAGGGGACTTAAGGTGGTTTTAATTTATGTTTCTGTCATTTATATCTAAATACTTAAGTATATACTTTTACTTATTTCTTATTGGCATTTATAAAAGAAAGATGAGACAGATTGGTTTTCAAATAGATAAGTTGGTTTAAAAAATGTGCTGGCTCATTAGTTAATAAAAGCTTACTAAATTTTTAATGCATATAAATATCTGTACTTCTATTAGGCATTTTTGGAGAGCAGGGTTAGATGGAAGAAATAAAACAAAACAAAATGATCTTCTTGAAATACTACAATACCACATTTACATTTGTTTATACAGCTTAATTCACCCCCCTTAGTTTTATTGCCAACATAAGCACTTTTGAGTTGCAGTGGCCAAACACAAAGCAAGACATACAGCAAAGTTACTAAGTGGGGAATATTTGTTGCTCAAAGCTGGATATTTGATCAAAAGCCTTTTAAATTAAATCAGATTTTTAAAATTGCCATTATTTCTTTTTTGCATCAATTTTGCTTAAATAAATTTTAGTCATTTGGAAACACAAAATGCTGAATGGTTCCCAGTGTTTTATTTAGCACAGACCTTAAGCTTTTGGGAGGGATTTTATTTTCTTATTCCAGATATAATCATATTGATATTATTTGTCATGGACCAAAACTGGACAGCTTAGTGTTTTAAAGCCAACACTTTCTATCAATCATTCTGAAGGAGCAATGAGATTAGCACTACAGGCTTCACATTATTGATTATTCTTAAAGTTATGAGTCCAAAACTTCAATGTGATAATATAACCCTATTTCACCAATCAAAAGGTTGAAGGAGAAAGGTTATACTTTTATCAACTCATAGAACAAATTTTGGCATAGCCTAATTACATATGTTAATTTAATATATTGTTTTTTGAATTTTCTAATATATCTTGGAATTGGAAAACTATTAAGATTTGAATTGTATTTAGTTTTCTTTTTCTTTAGTTCAACTGTACGTACTTTCCTCTCTACAATGTAGTAGTAAGAAAGAGTTTCATAATATTGCTTTATTTTGATTGGTGTAAGATTCAAAATTACTCACAAATTTAAATTTTAAACCTCTAAGCCATGTTCCCCCAAAATATTTGAATCAGTGGCAGGATATCACCCTTTATCTCTACTATATACACTTACACATACAATGTAAAACCTGGAGAGCAAACACTCCAGGTATTTTCATTGTTATTAATAAAATTTTAATGTTCTCTAACCACAATAGTAATGTGTTGTCCACATGTAATAAAAAATTTATGAAACACAATCCTTTAACACATACATGCAAGTTCAAGATTATGCTCCAAACATATGAATATCAGAAAACTTTTTTGGGAAAAAAGAGACCAACATAAGTTGACATCTTATCTTCTAAAATTTTGTGAAGGCATTCAAACAAAATATTACTATCCATTAGTACAGCTGCTTGATAAAAGCAATAGAGAAATGTTGGTCAAACCTCCATTTGTAAGATGAACAAACTTCCATTTGTAAGATGAACAAGTTCTGGGAGTCTAATTTACAGCATGGTGACTATAGTTAACAGTACTGTATTATATACTTAAAGTTGCTGAGAGAGTGTATCTTAAATGCTCTCATCACTCACAAAAAATAATATGATAAATATGTGAGGTGGTAGATTTGTTAACTAGCCTTATTGTGGTAATCATTTGCAATGTAACAAATCATCAGGTTGTATACCTTAAACGTACACAATGTTATAGGCCAATTATATCTCAGTAAAACTGGGGAAAAAAGGAATAGAGGATTGCTAAACTAAACAAGTGAGGAGACTAATTTTTTTTAAGTAAATTAAGTTTTACTCAAAATTCACCTCATTGTCCTTATTCTCCTCCTTTCTCAGCATACTTAAACAAATAAAACAAAGGAACAAATACATTGCCATTGATCAGCACAGCTTTTAGACCAGCAAATGAACCATCAAGAACCATGCATTTACCCTTCAATCATGGCTTACCAAATGTAGTCAAAGCCTGGTCCAGGTAAGTCTTCCCCTGTTGCCCTCCTTTTACAGATTCTAACTTGCACAGGTGTCCATTGTAAATTTATATTATGTGGTTCGATTTAATTTGGTTTTCATTCAGAGAAATTTCACAGAAGGAAGTACAGTCATCCCTCCCTATCCTTATCTGAGGTGCTAGATTCCAGCATGCTAGAGGGTACCAAAATCCTTGAAACCTCCTGCTCCCCTTCCTATCCTATCTGCAGTTTCCACATCCGCAGATTCAACCAACCCCGGATCATGTAGTATTTTCCATTCTAGGCTGGTTGAATCTGCACCTTGGAAACCAGGGGGGATATGAAATACATGGATAAAGAGGGCTGACTACTCATCTCTATGGTAGACCATCTTGACATATTCTTTACATTTGTGTTATTTCGCATAGCTGGAGGTAAAAATTACAAAACATGGCAACTCACTCCTCTAACAATTAAAATATACATTATGCATTACATCATCTTTATCTTTGACTCCATTTCTCATTCTGACTTTTATATTTTTATTATAGTTAAAAATAACACTTCCTTCCTGATTTGCATTTATGAGAACATCCATTGTGAATATAAGAAATACATCTGTGACTTTTCTACTCATACTTTGGAGCTGGAAGGAACTTTATAAACATTAAATAATTAATTCTCACAACACTCAAGGCAAAGTTTAATATTCTCATTTTATAACCAGGGAAATGAGAACAGAATGCTAAAACTACTTGCTGAATGCATTAAAGTGGCTTCCAGGCCTAGGCTGAGCACTTGTAGTGTGAGCCTAGATTTGTAGATGCTGTAAATAACCTAGATGTTTAGAAGGATTGCAGAATATTATTTACAATTATTAATCTCAGAGTTCTTGAAAGGATTATATCTTTTGTGTTGTATAAGTTTCTGGGGAACATGGTCTTTTTGAAGGAATTGCAACATTGGTAAATTTCTTTAGTAGGTGAAAGCCACAAGGTCTTTTGATTTCATTCAACCCTCTTCTTGTATTTTTTGTGTAAATATGTGATTTTTGAGCTGAATTTTATATTTCACTGAATTCCACAACCCATGACTCATATTTTACTTTTCATATTCATGGGAGTAACTTGAGTTACTTGAATAACACTTATACAATTAATAGAATTAAAACAAACAAACAAACAAACAAACAAACAAAAACTACAGTGTACCAAAATTTGGCATTAGAAAGGAAAAAATTTCCTTATAAACTGATTTTCTTTACACTCAATGTAGCTATGCTTATGGGGGGGACACATCTTAATAATGTGACACCCATGTCAAAAATAGTTTACTCAGTGATGTCAAGAAGATGAAAAAGCTACTTTAAATGAGAAACCAATACAGAGCCTGACATTTGGAAAACATTTCTTATATTTTTCATACCTCACATAGCTGATCAAGAATAGAGATTCCATTTAAAAAAAGAGCAAAAAGAAGGGTAATAAAAGAGCTTAAATTACAAGTGGCCTGGATTCCTGAGTTTTCTCATATGAGATCAAAACACTCTTTATTTCCTACTTTTCACTCTATGCCATAGCAGAGGGTGAATGAAGTGAGGGAATCTTGGATGTCAGAGAAAATAAAATGTAAACTGAAATTTTGGACTCTGAACTGTGAAAAAAAAATCACCTATTTCTCTTCCATTTCTAAATATCTTTCTATTATTCTGACACATAAGTATATGTCTTTCTTATAAATTTATTTATTTACTTTTATTTATTTTTTATTTCCTGGCTGCGTTGGGTCTTTGTTGCTGCATGCAGGCTTTCTGTAGTTGTGGAGAGTGGGGCCTACTCTTCGTTGCAGTGCACAGGCTTCTTATTGTAGTGGCTTCTCTTGTCGCAGAGCACAAGGTCTAGGTGTGTGGGCTTCAGTAGTTGTGGAGCATGGGCTCACTAGTTGTGGCTCGCAGGCTCTAGAGCACAGGCTCATCAGTTGTGGTGCACAGGCTTCATTTCTCCACGGCTGGAACCCATGTCCCCTGCATTGGCAGGCAGATTCTCAACCACTGAGCCACCAGGGAAGTCCAAGTATATGTCTTCCTGATGATGACTCTGGGTGTGTTTAGATTATGATAGTGAACTAATCAAATTTTTGTCCAAAGATTTAAGAACAGGGTTTTTTTTTTTTTTTTTTGCAGACATTAGCTTTAAGGCTAGACAAGGACTTTTTTCTTAGTTACAGAAAATGTACTTATACTAGTGAAAGCCTTATTTGCTTTATTGCTTTTGCCTCAGATTCAGAACACTTGCTGCCATTTCACTCTAAAGAATATTTGAGAGGTTTTCTACAGGGTTTTTTTTCACTGTTGATTTTTTTAATCTCTAAACTCCTACCACTTCATTACATGAAGATGAATCTTAAAAGTGCAGAGCAATAAAATTTCAAGTTGACAGAGACAAAGTTTGAAAAGAAATATTTTCTCAGAGGAAGTTTATTATGATTTGCAAAGAAATGCAGCTCTATTCTATCTTGACCTTTGGTTGGACTTCTAGATGATCCTAGAGACACCTTCAATTTCAAATATCTTAAAAATCATATAATACTAACATTATGCCTCTAATATGATTATATTTTTAAAAGTAAACAAATCTTTTAAAATTACTGATATTCACAGTAAAAAATGATATTCTGAAACTTAATTCCAACCAGAAATGTGAGGACAGCAAAAGAACATGTATCATTTTATAATTTTGTAGTATGAAGCCTGTTTTTATTCCTACCTTATGGAAATCCAGTACATGTATGTCTACAATACATATACTATTAAATTAGATTTGTGGCCAAGTATGAAATGTATAAAAAGAGGCAAACTCACCTTGGAAATGTGTTTACTCTAAAATAAGTAAATAGTAAAGGATTCTATTCTGAAATGTTTTGCAAAGGCATAATAATAATTCTGTTTGTCATGTTCATAATCACTCCTGAATTAAGAATTCAGGGACATATTAAACAATCATATAGGGCATAATTAAGTACTTATCACACAGTAAATAAATTTATCCATTTTGTGTAAAACCAACCTGAATTTTTATCTAATAAATTTAATCTTATTTAGTACTCAAATATTGTTTTCCAATTCTTCCTTAAATAATGAGATCACAGTGCATGAAAAATTAAAATGCACATAATATGTGTAATTTTAGAGGCAACACAGTTTTCCATGGTGGGGGAGATGAAGATATTAATTAATTAATCAGCAATTTAAATATCTTCCCTGTCTACACTACCTCCTGATAATTAACAAGCCACATCTTATGGGATACATAGTAATAATGTTTACTAATACACAATTTCCAATTCAAAAAAATTTTACCATAGTTAATTCAGTAAAATAATTAGTAAAAGCATTTGATTTCCCCCTTGTAACAGGTAAAATAAGTAGTTGATTTATTTAAAACTGTCCTAGATAAATTACATTTTATATTCAAATCCCAATGCATTGGCAAAATTTTCTGGAAACATTATTTTGAGAAGACTGTGAAACCTACCTTGACTCAATGTAACAAAATAGCATGATAGACGTGCTATCTTTCCAAAGTAAAACTAGAAAATTTATGACATATGACTCATGTATGCTATTTCAAACTTCAGTCTAGTATATAAATACTGAGTTAATGATTAACAAATAAAGCAAAAATATTCCTCCAAATGGCAACACATTATTAGACTGTACATTATTTGCCATACTGTTTATATATTGAAACTTGCATATCCAGTATTATACTTTTAAATTCTGGTTTCCCATCGACATTTAATTGCTCAATTCACAGGCTTCTCCCTTTAAAAATAACCAGTTTATAAACTATGGGGGGAGGAGAGGAGATTGAGAATGGAGAAGGCCTTTTTATGATTTTTCTTCTCACAAAGTAAAAGTACAGTACTCTGGGACACATTGATTATGTATGTATGAATAGATAATATTATACGAGAGTAAACCTGTTTTTATCCATTTAATTGTTATACTCACTCTACACAACTAATCACAGGGAAAAGTATTTAATTCGGAGTTGATCTATATGAAATGTTTAAAAAAAAAGCTTCTGAAGACATACATTAAGTAGCCTCCATTAGTGACCTGTCATGAGCTCATGCCCATTAAACCTTTGTAAAATATTTCCAATGTTCTAGGATCTGACAAGACCATTATAAGTTAATTTACTGTGCAGTATTTTTGCAAATACATACAACTTTTATTATTTTCAGGAATTAAAAGTCATTCATAAAAGTGGTTTACATAAAACAACTTTAATTAAGTAATTTGTTCATTCCCCTGTGACAGTCTTCACACATGATTGAAGATGCAGGCTGAATAAGCATCATCATTTTTAATAATTTCAACATGCTCTGCTAAATGCAAAAAAACACAGTTGTAATTAGGAAAGAAATATAATAAAAGTCTCTGCCATATAAGTATTATTGGAATATGTTATTAAAAATGAAGTACACACTTGATGAGTGATTCTGGGTAGCCACATTTCATACTTTGGAACCAAAGCCAACAAAAGAGCAAAATACAAAATATGTAAGCATTGATTACTTGGGACTCCTGATAAAAGCTGTCTGATTTCACAAAGGCAATAATTACAGATCATATGGACAAATTAAATGCATGTAGGGGAAAAACCTTTACCAAAGAAAACCGTTTTTAGTAATATCTTTGAATAGTAAGCACTTATTGAAATTTCTAAAGGGAATGTGTTAGCTCTATAGAAACCAGACAATCTAAATAGGAAAGAATTAAGATATAATCATTTTATGGTTGAAGTAAGTTAATGTATAGTTACAAAATTAAGCAAATAATTTAGATATGGATGCAAAGTCTCCTTCTAGTCTCATGTTACTTGTACTTAAAGTGCTGAGAAGACTATTGACTTTATCTGATATATTTTCCCCAAGAGTTTATCATTACTTCTCTATAGTTTTGTCAGGAGTTATGCCTTTTTGTTAAGTTTTTAATTCTAATATATTTTACCAAGTATTTAAAATAATTATATATAAATTCCAGGAAAAAATATATTGAGTGTGAATGAGTTTGTCCGTTTGATGTAAGAGAATGGAAAGGAAACACAAAGGCACTAGGTCAATGTAAACCTAATTAGCAAACTTGGCATATCTTGCTGGGGCAAAGCCGCTTACTTGTAGCCTGCATTTCCATATGCTTAAATTTTCATTGCACTTATCAACTTTGTTTCCAGAAAGTTGGAGATTATACTATGTTTCTCTGAAATTTACATCTTTCAGTAATGAAAATGCTTTTTAGCATAATAATATTTATAGTCTTTCTCTAAAGCACTGGGTTCAAAACTCCTCCTGGATGATATAAGATCTTAGATGAATGAAATAATTAGACAAAAGTGATACTACACTGAGTACACTGAGGAGATTTTTATGGATGTTAATGAAGACCAGTGACTAAGGCCCTCTGCACACAAGGCACTGAGCAAAGCTTTTCATATATATTATCTCTTTTAATTCTCCCCACAGTTATATGACATAGTGAGTTTTACCACTATTTTCCAAATTTGGAGTCTGAGTCAAAAGAACCATTAGCCAAAGTCATACAATTAGTAAATTAAAAAGTAGAGCTTTGTACTTAGGTACAATTATCTTGAACATCAATATTTTAAAGCAGTTTTGAGCATAAACTTTCTTTCACGTTTCACCAGACCCAAACTTCTGCTGTTGTATGACCTAAATTTCTTTGTTTTTGAAAAACTAGATTAGAAAATTAAGTATTGTGATAGCATATTGTCTATTGAATTTATATACATTATGAAGTACTATTTTTTAAAAAAATTATCTTGAAATTTTAATTTAAAAATAAAAACAAGGAAGTATACTTTAAAATAAGGATTAATATTTTAAGGATATATATCTCTATACTTATATAATTTATTAGTTAACAGCCTGATGATAATGAATTAATACCATGTTTATTGATACATAGAGATAACTCAAAACAGCATACTCCATAATCTGAATCTCATTTTAATACTAAGACATGCTGTCATGGATGGAAGGGAAACTATAAATAGCATCTTTGAAGCATAACAGGAAATGCAAATACCAAGTCCTATGTGTGTATATTACATCATATGAAACATTGAAATCATGAAAAATTATCCAAGCCAGGGTAGACGTCTGTCAATTAAGTTAATTTATACACAACGCTGACACAGGACAAATGAGGAAAAAAAGATGGCTTTTATTTTAAACACATAGTAAATATGATATAATTATCTATAACCAAATTCAAAAAAGTTAACATAAACTCATTATTAGAATAAGATGAACAATTTTGTGCTTCCATTCAGCACAAAATTATGTGTTTATAAGGCTCTTTAAATCTGATTCTCTAATGACTTTTGGATATTACTTCCCATATACCATAATTGACATGAGCTATCCCTATATCTTACATTTTCTTTAAAATTAGAATGTGTGTATATTCACCATGCTTGAAATTTCTTTTCTCCATTTTGTGATTTAAGCTTCACTCTTCCATTAATCCACAATTTAAATCCATGTTTTGAGACTGAAGCAGTATCATTTGAATGATTGCATAATATAACAATAATAATTTTTTAAAGTTTATTTATTACCTTAAAAAATATTTATGAAGCAACTAAAATATGCCAGACTTTATAAAGAGCATGGAAACTACCAAGATGAAAAGAACAAATATAGCCCCTGACTTATAGATGTAGATAGGTCAATAGTCAAGAAAGGAAACAAATATGTAAAGTGCATGCTAAATGCTAATACTATTTGGAGACAGAAAGTTAAATTGTCTAGCATCCTTAAGATTCAAAGAAATGGAAAAATATCCCATGCTCTTGTGTTAGAAGAATAAATATTATTAAAATAGCCATCTACTCAAAGCAGTCTACAGATTTAATGTGATCCCATTTTTTTCAGAGAACTAGAACAAATAATATTAAAATTTATATGAAACCAGGATTGTCAAAGCAATCCTGAGGAAAAAGAACAAAGCAGTAGGCATATCTCTACCAGACTTCACACAATACTACAAAGCAACAGTAATCAAAACTGCATGGTATTGGCACAAAACTAGATGTACAGATGAATGGAACAGAATAGAGAGCCCAGAAATAAACCCACACACCTATGCTCAATTGATCTTTGACAAAGGAGGCAAGAAAATACAATGGGGAAAAGACAGTCTCTACAGCAAGCAGTGTTGGGAAAGTTGGGCAGATGCATGTAAATCAATGAAGTTAGAACACATCCTCACACCATACACAGAAATAAACTCAAAATGCCTTAAAGGCCTGAATATAAGACATGTCATCATAAAACTCCTAGAAGAAAAATCATAGGCAAAACATCCACTGATATAAATCATACCAATGTTTTCTTAAGTCAGTCTACCAAGGCAATAGAGATAAAGGCAAAAATAAACAAACAGGACCTAATCAAACATAAGCTTTTTCACAGCAAAAGAAAACATAAACAAAATGAAAAGACAATTTACAGACTAGGAGAAAATATCTGCAAATGATATGACCAACAAGGGCTTAATTTCCAAAATATACAAATAGTTCATACAACTCAATAACATAAAAACAAACAACCCTGTCAAAAAATGGGAAGAAGACCTAAATAGACATTTCTCCAAAGAAGACATACAGAGACCAACAGGCACATGAAAAGATGTTCAACATTGTTAATTATTAGAGAAATGAAAATCAAAACTACAACAAGGTACCACCTCACACTGGGCAAAATGGCCATCACTAAAGTCTACCACACACACACACACACACACACACACACACATACACACACACAAGTCTACAAATAACAACTGCTGGAAAGGGTGTGGAGAAAAGGGAACCCTCCTACATTGTTATTGGGAATGTAAATTGGTGCAGCAGCCACTAAGGAAAATAATATGGAGGTTCCTCAAAAAACTAAAAATAGAGTTGCCCTATGATACAGTAGTCCCACTCCTGAGCACATATACAGACAAAACTCTAATTCAAAAAGATACATGCATCCCTATGTTCACAACAGCACTATTTACAATAGTCAAGACATGGAAACAACATAAATATTCATTGACAGATGAATGGATAAAGAAGATGTGGTATACATATACAATGGAATATTAGTCATAAGAAAAGAATGAATGCCATTTTCAGCCCCATGGATGGACCTAAAGATTATCATACTAAGTGAAGTAAGCAAGAAAGAGAAAGACAAATACCTAATGATATCATTTATATGTGGAATCTAAAATAGGACACAAGTAAACTTATCTACTAAATGGAAACAGATTCACTGACATGAAGAACAGACTTGTGGTTGCCAAGAGGGAGGCAGGCAGGAAAGAGTTGGATTGGGAGTTTGGGACTAGCAGATGCAAACTATTATATATAGGATGGATAAACAACAAGGTCCTATTGTGTAGCACAGGGAACTATATTTAATATCCTGTAACAAATCATAATGGAAAAGAATACATATATATATGTGTGTGTGTGTGTGTGTATAACTGAATCACTTTGCTGTATACTAGAAACTAACACAACATTGTAAATCAACTATACCTCAATAAAAAAAGAAAACTGAAAAAAGAGATATGATTTTTACCTGAGTTCTGAGGGATGAGCATCGGTAACATGAAAAACCATATTTTTCCCATGATAATACCAAATTTGCATATGAAAATATCATGATTGTGTATGAATATCAAAATTTAATGTAAGATTTTTTATACTGGAGGAGAATGATGATTACCAGCTTGTAAATACAACTTTAAACTCTGCAGTAGAAAATGTTTTTCACATGCATGCTGCTGATGGGGAAAAAAACACATTAAAACACCATTTTACCTATTATATAATTTATACTTTACAATGTCTTTGTATGATATTGGGCTTTTCTTTTACAGCGTGGTTTAGGATTACTGAATTCAATTTCATACTAATGTTTTAGTATGAAACTAGGAACAAGTTTCATACTAATGTTTAGGTCATTGCAAGAGCAACATATTACATAACATGATCAAAGCCAAGAGGTTTGGTTATAATGCATGTTTTTTTCTACCACCTTCAACCATTGCCTTCACCTCTCAACCCTGCCAACCACTAGTCTGTTCTCTGTATTTATGTTTGTTTGTTTGTTTGCTTGTTTTTAGATTCTGCATGTAAGTGAGATCACACACTACTTGTCTTTCTCTGTCTGATTTTTATTTCACTGAGTGTAATACCTTCAAGGTACATCCATTTTGTCACAATTGTTAAGATTTCCTTCTTTTTTAATGGCAGAAAAATATTCCATTGTATATATGTATACCACATTTTCTGTATCCATTCATCCATTGATGAACATTTAGTTTTCTTCCTTGTCTTGTCTATTGTAAATAATGCACCACGAACATGGGGTGTAGATATCTTTTTCACATTAGGATTTTGTTTTCCCCAGATAAATACTCAAAAGTGGGATTGCTGAATCATATAGCAGTTCTGATTTTTCATGTTGTGAGGAACTGCCATACTCTTTTTCCACAGTGACCGCACCAATTTACATTCCCAAGAAAGAGTGCACAAGGGTTTCCTTTTGTCTACATCCTCACCAACACTTGTTACCTCTTGTCTTTTTCGTTATAGCCATTCTGACAATGTGAGGTAATATCTCACTGTGGTTTTGATTTGCATTTCTCCACTGATAAGTGATTTCAAGCACCATTTCATGTACCTATTGGCCATCCATATGTCTTCTTTGGAAAAATATCTATTCAGATCTTCTATCCACTTTTTTAAAGCTCTTTATTGGAATGCAACTGCTTTACACCATTGTATCATTTTTGCTGTACAACAAAGTGAATCAGCTGTATTTATACGTATAACCCAATATCCCCTCCCTCCTGCGACTCCTTCCCTACCTTCTCTATCTCAGTCCTCTAAGTCATCACCTATCATTGAGTTGATCTCCCTGTGTTATGCAGCAGCTTCTCACTAGCTATCTATTTTACATTTGGTAGTGTAGATATGTCAATGCTACTCTTTCACTTCTTCCCAGCTTCCCCTTCTCCCCCCACCCTATGTCCTCAAGTCCATTCTCTACATCTGCATTTTTATTCTTGCCCTGTCACTGGGTTCATCAGTACCATTTTTTTAGATTACATATATATTAGTTAGTATACGGTATTTGTTTTTCTCTTTCTGGCTTACTTTGCTCTGTATGACCATCTCTAGATCCATCCACCTCACTTTAAATAACTCAATTTCATTCCTTTTTATGGCTGAGTAATATTCCATTATATATATATATGTGTGTCACATCTTCTTTATCCATTCATCTGTTGATGGGCATTTAGGTTGCTTCCATGTCCTGGCTATTGGAAATAGTGCTGCAATGAACATGGTGGTACATGTATCTTTTTGGATTATGGTTTTCTCTGGGTATATGCCCAGTAGTAGGATTGCTGGATCATAAGCCTTTACCCATTTTTAATAGGATTGCTTGCTTTTTGCTATTGAGTTGGATGATGATAATGCATTTTTCATGTTCTGAGGATTCAACTCACACCAAATATAAACAAAGTTATGTTAGATCTAGTACTATATAGAATGAGATACATTTTAATAGTAAAGTAATAAGTATAGGTCAACCTCCAAAATTCCAGAGTTACTGGATCACATTGTTGATCCTTAAAACCTTTTGTTTCAGTCAATGTATCTAATTTCACTTTCACTTGTATCCATTAGTAGGACTGCATATTAGATTAACCATCCAGAAGGAAATGCTAATATATAAAATTAGATTACTGCAATAATACTGTGTATATCCTTGTTTTTCTTCTTGTTAAGTTTTTAGATATTGTTGCCCTGATCTTAGGTAAAATTTAGTTATTCCTGGACCCTTTAGACATTCCCATCCAATAGAACTATGTTGTACCATAATTATAAACATAATCTTTGGGTTTATGTTAGTCCTTAATTGTCACTTTTATTTCTTTTGCTGTCCATGAGACTTTATGATCCTTTCCTATCATGTATGTTTTGTCAGGTATCCCAAAGAGCATCTTGAAATCTAGCAAAAAAAAAAAAAAAAAAAAATGGCAGGAAGGAAAAAAAGAATAAGAAAGGAAGTGAGAGAGGAAGAAAATAAGGAATACGGTTACTTAGTTCAACATCAAACCAAGAAGAAACTTCATACAAATGCTCTCTCTAAAATATAAACATGCAAGGGCAAGAAACTAGAAAATATGTGCAAAAGTCAAGTGAAACAAAAGACCATAGGAACAGTCCCACAGCAATCCAGCTAGCAGAGGTTTCAGATAAGATCTTTAACATAAATTATGAAAATTTATTGCATGGAAAATTATGCAACAATAAAAAAGTGTGAATGACTGCTATACTCATGAATATGAATAATCTTACAGACATAATATTGAGTAAAGGAAGATGAACCCAAAAGGCATATGTTGTATGAGTTCCTTATATGAAGTTCAAAACTGTGAAAATTAAATCTATATTGCTATATATCCAAAGATTTTTACCTAGTAAGGGCCATGAAAGAGCTTGCTGAGATACTAAAATAAATTACATATTTTGATCTATGTGATGGTACAAGTTTTTATAAATAATGGTTAAATATATACATTATGTACTACTTATATAATGAAAAAGTGGATACTATAAATAATTATATTCCAAATAATATGAAATATATATGATATATATATAATTTGAAATATATATGAATGATAAAATTCCATAGAACAATGAAACTTGCCAAAGATTACACAAGAAGAAATAGAAAACATGAATACAAATACCAAAGAAGTATTACCAATAACAAAATGATTTCTCAAATATAAAATTGGCACAGATAGATTTTCTAGTGCATATACATAAACTTTTAATTAATAGCTCCAAGCATATAAAATGTCTTCCCAATTTAAATTTTGTATATATTTCCCCCAAATCATTTATAACTTAGAACACCTTGTTACTGGAACTGCATAAGAAATGAAAATTAAACAACCAAGAAAGTCCAAGAAGAATATACTGTTTACCATATATATATAATGAGGATCAAGTTAGGTTTAGAGCAAATATTTAATATTTTAACTTTAGAAAATCAATGTGTGTTGTCCATCATGTTGACAATTAAAAAGAGAAACTTTATATGATAATCTCAATAGATGCAGAATAAGTGATTGATAAAATTCAACATCTATTTTTGATAAAATCTATTTGCAAACCAGTAACAGAAGGGGACTTTTTGCATTGACAGAGATGTATTAGTTAGGATAAGTTAAATGCTCCAGCAGATGATCCTCAAATTTAAGTGATAGCAGTATATACTTTTTTTTGCCTTTACAATAGTTCAGTATATAGGCTCCTTATAAAGGGATTGATCTGGAAAGCTCTTCTCAAAATAGTGATACAGCAACCCAGTTCTCTTTTATTATGCTCCTCAAATATACTTTATAGCCTTTATTTTCAACTAGAATAGTTGAAATAGATAGAAAAAAAATTGATCTTGTAGCTTTTATGTGTTAAGCCAAAATGGAGCACATCGCTTATTCCTATAACTATTTAGACCAAATTCAGTCTCTCCTAAGGTTAAGCAGAACTGTAAATGTACAATAGATCTGTGCCCAGTTAGAAGAGAGGATACAATTCTGTGAATGCATAGCAATTGGAGCTACAAAGTGGATCTACAATGTAGCTGGAGAAAACATCATACTTGTTAATAAAAATATTTGAACTTTCATTTTGAGATGTTAAGAGGACATGGACGTCTGCCATCAACAATTCTATTCAACATTGGATTGGAGGTCTTAACTAGTGCAATAGGTCATGAAAAGGGAACTAATAGGTATAAGAACTGAAAAGGAAGAATGCGCACTCATTTTTTCTTTAAAAATTCCACTAAATTGAATTTGAGTTTCAATATAATCTGAATTTTTTTGCATCAGATTTGACAAGTGTGTTACATTAAAATCAATAGTCAAGGATAGCAAAGATTATTGAGGTGAAGAAAATGGGGATGAGAGATTTCTCTATCAGATACTAAGACTTATTTTAATAAAAATTAAGGTGGAGTGATGTCAGAGCTGGAAGAGAAAGAAAAAAAAAAAAAACCATTGAAGTAAAATAACCCAGAAAACCACCCGTAAATATAGAGTCCTTGAATGACATAAAGGTCATACTGCAGGAAAGAGGAGAAAATGCTCTTTTTAATAATTTGTAATGGATCATTTATATATCCATTTGATAACTCTACCTCACACTACAAACAGTTAAGCACTTAAAATATCTTACCAGCACAATTAATAACCCTGAATATGTGGATGTATGCCTATTCACCCTGTAACAACTGATGGAAGCTGAATAAACACTATTTCTAAATTTAATGCTTACAAACTTCAAAAAATTAAGATAGCACATAGGCCTTTTTTTAATCAAAATGCAAATAAATATCACCTTAACATTAATGCATGTATATTTAACATATATAAAATATTTATTAAATATATTTTATACATTGCAATAACATTAACTTAAAATACATATATCTATATTAAAAATAATTGAAAATTGAGTATCTATCACCAACTCATTTTGATCTGTATTTTTATCATGTAATATTGTTCGAGAATACTGAAAGTGAAAGCACATGAAAAATTTAATACACCCTAATTAAGATATTTGTTTTATTCTTATTTAACAACAGAAATTAAAATTAGAAAATAGACTCATTTTGATTAAACTTTTATTAAAAATTTGGGTAAAGAGTACTTTTTGATTGGAAAAGAAAACCTTATGTTTACCCATGTAATTTTATTAATTTTTTGGGAAAGAGAGTCATGATAGTAGAGTCGATTCCTGTGTCTTAATAATGCCAAATGAGTTTCTCTTGATTTCATTATCCTCTTGACGTAAAAACAGAATATTCTACAGCTTCTCTTAAGTTACTTTTTTTCATTTTTTTAATTAATAGACTTTATTTCCCAGAAAAGTTTGTTTACAGAAAAAGTAGCAGTAAGTACAAATATTTCTCATAAACTCCCAATACCCCCACCCATAAAGTTCCCTACTGTTAACATATTGCATTGTTGTGGTATGCTTGTTATAACTGATAAACCAACACTAATACTTTATTATGAAAGTCCATAGTTTATATTAGAATTTACTTTCTATGTTGATCAATTTTATGAGTTTTGTCACATGCTTAGTGTCATGAATCCATCATCACAGTATCACACAGAAAAGTTTCAAAGCCCTAAAAATCCCCTATGCTATACCTATTAATCCTTCTCTCCCTCCCCCCCACCCCTAGTCCCTGGCAATCACTCATCTTTTATAGTTTTGCTTTTTCCAGAATGTCATGTGGTTGAAATCATTCAGTATGTAGCCTTTTCAGGGCGGTTTCTTTCTCTTAGAATAAGCATTTGTTTCCACCATTTGTGTACATGTCTGTGTGTGTGGCTTAAGAGTTCATTTCTCTTGGTTGCTTTGTATGAAAGTACCATAGTTTGTTTATCCATTCATCTATTGAGGGATATATTGGCAGTTACCAATAAAGCTTTTAGAAACATTCATGGGTAGGTTTTTGTGAGGACATGAATTTTCAGTTCATTTGGGTAAACAAATACTTATGATGGTGATTGCTAAATTTTATGTTTTAGCTTATGTTTAGCTTTATAAGAAACTATTGTATTCCAAAGATACTGTATCAATTTGCATTCCCACCAGCAATGAATATTGCTCTGCAAATTCACCAGCAATTGGTATTTTCAGGTTTTTGTTTGTTTTTAGCCAGGTTAATACTTGTATAGTGGTATCATATTGATATTTTAATTGGCAGTTCCCTAATCACATATGACTTCAAGCATCTTTTCCTTTGCTTATTTTCCATCTGTATATCTTCTTGAACAACGTGTCTGTTCACGTTATTTTGCCTATTTTTAATTTGCCTATTTTGCCTATTTTCAATTTGGATTGTTTGCTTTCTTACTGCTAAGTTTTAAGAGTTCTTCAAATATTTTGGATACAAGCCTTTTATCAGATATGTTACACCTTTTGTAGTTGTCCCAAGGTTCTTGGATATTCAGCTCCATGCTTTCCTCTTTTTTTTTCTTTTTTGTCTTTGTATTTTCGATTTTGGAAATCTCTATGAATATATCTTCAAGCCCACTGCTTATTTCCTTGGCCATACCCAGTCTACTGATGAGCCCAACAAAAACATTCTTTTTTTTGTTTGTTTGTTTTTTGGTAGGGTGTTTTTTATTTCTGGCATATCATTTTGATTCTAAATAGTTTAATCTCCCTGCCTACATTACTCATTTGATCTTACATGGTGTCCACTTTTTCAGTAGAGCCCTTAGCATATTAATCATAGTCATTTTATTTAATCATAGACTTCCTATTCTGATAATTCAAAGTATTCTTGCCATATTTGAGTTTGGTTCTGATGCCTTGCTTTATTTCTTCAGGCTATTTTTTGTGTTTTAGCATGCCTTGTTATTTTTTGTTGAAAGCCAGACATGATGTATCCAGTAGAAGAATTGAGGTACATAGGTTTTTACATAAGATTTTTATGCTTAACTGGCTAGGAGTTAGAATGTGTTTACTGTTTGCTTTACCTATAGGTGACAGAGGCTAAAATTTCCTCCAATATCATTTTTATCTCTCTTGTTTTTCTTTTTTCTTTTCCTTTTCTCTTGTTTTCTTTGGATTTTCCTAGAGACTCCTTGAATAGGTCTGAGACTTGCTGAGATTTTTGTTTGTTTTGTTTTGTTTTTGTCTGTTTTTTTTAAATCTGTAATCCCCTGCTGTTGTATAGGATCTTTATTGACATGGTGGTAAAGTGTTAGGACAGGGGAAGTGCTCTACAGTCCTATGATTAGGCATGAGTCTTTTATTGAATCTGAGTTGGGTATTTTCCTTCCTCCACATCAAAGGCTGGAGTTGGATTTTTTTCTTCCCACAGGTTGGACAGACTTTGGTAAAATCTCAGTTAATCAGGCTCTTGTAAAATACTTTCCTTAAAGGGCAGGCCTTGTTAAGAAAAACAGAGAGCTTTATACTACTTCAAAATGGTATCTGCTTTCCCCCTCTCTCTGCTGGAGCCAGGAGATTTATTTCAGGTGTTAAAAGTCAGAATCTGGTAGCCCTCTTTGTGGAGAACTCATAAATTGTGGGAACATCCCTAAGATTGGGTTCCCTCAAAGTCTTTAAGGCATAAGCTAGTCTGTACTAAGCCTCCAGAAATTTATTACTTAGAGTTTAAAATATTCCTTCTGATATTGGCTTCAGCTTTGGGCTTCTGCGTCTGGGATACTCCTCTCATAAGCTTTAATTCTCTATATGTGCCTGTCTGTCTCTCCAGTTTTTAATGGCATAAAATTGCCCTGGAGCCTCATTCTCTGATGGATCTAAGGAGACTTGGTGATTTTCAGGTTGTTCAGCATTTTGTTTTTGTTGTTGTGAGGGTGGGGGTGATGACTTCCAAGCTCTTTACATGACAGACTGGAGTTTGGTAGCTTTGTAGGTAGGAGTAATATATTATCATTCTCTACATATTCTTCATTTACAATGAGAATTTTATGTCACTTTCCATCTTCTAGCTTTTAAAGAGAAAGGAATTTGGGGATAATTTAACATGTTTCTCATTGTTTCAGTTGCTAAATCTGACAACGCTATTTTGATTTACCTCAAATTTAATTTGAATTAATTCAGTGAACACTGTTTTTTGGAATCAGAAAAGTGTCTGTCTGGAGAAAATGTGTGTGTGTAAGTGTAGAAGTGTTTGTATGTACTTCTTTTTAAATAACATAAAGTTAACAAGAAAAATGAAATCTATGATAAGACATTTTACAAAGTTATTAATGTGTGTGTGTATTTTGACATGACTAAAAATTCATAAGTATGTCTAATAAAATAACTGATTTTCCCTCATTTTCATTTAAATTGCTAAAATGTAGAAATAAGTTATTTACTTGTTCTGTTGTGACATTTTGTGGTTTTGGAACCTTTATTTGTAGAGGTCACATATTTTTCTATACCATATTTTCAATTAAAGGGAAGTATCTCAATGTATTTACTCAAATGGACTTTGAGAAGAGTTGATTTTTTAACAAGAATGAAAGTTAGAAAAGAATGGAAATGGAATGCTGCTTTGGTTTGGGAGCACAATGTAAAACAAATTGATGTGATTCTGAAACAGAATAGTAGTATAGACATTATTTTTAAAAACAGATAATGAGAAGTATCAAGAGTTAAAGAGGATTAAATGATGGGGGTGGAAGTTGGGGGGATGCCTTGGGAGTGGGGGCAGATCAAGGAAAAGTTTTCTGGAGTAAATGATGTCTAAGTTTGGGGTCACTGAAAAGGAGGTTGAACAAAAGAACAGTCCAGGCACAAGGAACTGAATCTCTGAAACTGAGGAAAAGAACAACCAGGCATCTAGGGGTGGGGTCCTTAGACTGTGGGAGCTGGGTGGGGCATTGGACCTTTGGGTTTTTAGAACTTCAACTCTAGCCTTCCTCCACAGAAAAACGCATTGGTGTAGCTTTTCTGAAATGTTGCTAACCTCTCAAGTTTATCCAACTGCCAGATTGCTCTGACTGTGATTTGATAGCAGGAGGTGGCCCCAGCTCCTGCACCTCCCATGCAAAACAGCCCCAGTGACATTCATTCCTCCACTCTCAGCCATAGTCATAGAAGACTAATTTATCATCTTAGAGAAGCAAAATCGGACATTATCAAAATGCAAACATCGGCATTTTGAAAAACACATTTAAAAAAATGAGTAGGCAAGCAATAGACTGGAAGAGATGTTTATAACACATATGTCTGAATCCCAAAAAATGTATAATGCATAAAACAAAAAAAACCTCTAATGTTAAAGAGACAAACCAGGAAAAGAATAACAATTAAAATGACCTCAAGAAACACTTCAGATAGGAAAATGGCAAATAGGTAAACAAGCATATGAAGACATATTTAACATTTTCAGTGAAATGCAATTAAGTCCATAATGAGCTAGAGCAACACACCCAACTGAAGGATGGTGAGGAATGTGACAACTGGAAATCTACATTGCTAGGGAGAGTGTAAAGCAATCATTTTAGCAAGCACTTTGGTGATTTATTGTAAAGTGAAAAATACTTCTTTCTTATAATTCCACCTTTCTACCACTAAGCATTTATCTTGGAGAAATGAAATCATATGCCAATATAAAGAATTTTACAATAATGTTTCTAACAAATTCATTCATAATCACCAAAAAACAGAAGATAACCCAAAAGCCTCTCATCAGATATAGATAAACAAAATGTGTATGTTCATGCAACGGACTACAAATCTGGAACAAAAAGGACAAATTACTGATTCATGTAACATGTATAAATCCCAAGGCATTAAGCTTTACAAAAGACACCAGAAGCAGAAGAGTTCATATTTTATCATTTTATTTATCAAATTTAAAGCTGACAAAGCTGTTTTATGGTGAAAGAAAAGAGAAGTTGCTCCCAGGGATTTGGTAAGAATGGGGATGTTACTGATTGGAAACTGAGACAAAGGGAGTTATGTCTATATTTTAATAAAAGCACAATTTACATGGTTATATGCATTTGTCAAAACTTATAGTATTTATACTTAATAGCTATTCATTTCAAAGTATGTAACATATACCTCAACAAAGAAAAGCATTAGGAAGATGTTTCATTAAGGAGGTTTCAGGAAGGGTGCTCCTGAAAGAGCAATTAAAATGAAAACACATCACCCTGCTGTGTTTCGGTGCACTTCTTCAAGTCTAAAACCCACACTTATACATTACATCCCATCTGTGCTTTCCTCCACAGGGACAGTTGTCAAGCAATTTTCCCACATCTCTTCTGATCTATTTTTTTCCCTTTTTAACTGGATTCTTGTCCTCAGCCTGAAATAAGCTTCAATTTCTCCTACCTAAGAAAGTTACCTCCCAGGTTCATATTGTGTTTGTCTTCACATTTCCCACACTGAAGTTTCAAGTCTCCCCCTAAATCCAATCCCTTCGTAGGACTGAAAATGGGAGTACCACATTCTCCATTGATAACAAGGAAATCTTTGCATTATCCTTGATTCATTTTCTCACACTTTATGTCAATTTCTTCAGCAAATCCTTTTGCCTCAACCTTGGAAATATATCCAGTTTCCCTCAAAGATTTGCTGCCTGCATCAACCCCTAACACTGGGACCAAAGGCAATATTATCTAGATCCTTGTTATTCCCATGGCCTCCTAACTGGTTTTCCTGCTTGCAGCCATCTCCCCTTCTGTCTGTTGTCAGAGCCAGTGCCATAGCCAGGGTCATCTCCTTAATCATGTTGCTGCTCTGTTCCAAATTCTCCAAGGGCAGTGTAGAGCTTGACAATATTTTCATGACCTAAAATGCTTCCTGCATCTGAGACCTTTTCCATTCTGAACATGTCTTCTACTACACAGAGCCTCACTGTCTTCCTTGCTTTCTCTTAGGTAGTACTTTTAAGTACTTTTCTCTGTTGCCTCCTTCAAGACTTCAATCAAATATCTCCATCTTGGTAACCTCGACAGGGACAATTTTGATAGAGTAGTAGGTGTGTAATCCTGATTAAAGTGGGTTTAAAAGAGAACTGGTAGAGAAGAATTTGAGGATAAATGTAGATGATCTTGTGAGGAAATTTGCTAAAGTAAGAAACAAAGAAATAGTGCTGCAGTTATTGGGGTAAAGGGTTAACAGTGGCCTTTTTGTTGTTGTTGTTGTTATTTTATTTTGGTGGTAGTGTTAAAGAAAAAATTATTTTCATGCATGTTAAAAACGTAAGGCCTATCACTATAGGTTAAGAGTATCACAGCAGGGGAGAGAGATCAGGCTCAACTTTAAATACAAAAAGAAAGATGGGCATTGATAACCAAGGAGCAGTTGGGGGAGCGAGGTTGCTAGATGGAAAATTACTGAGAGCAGGCATAAAGGGTAGGGGGAATCTTTCCAAACTAACCTGACAGAATTCTTGCTTGAAGATAGGCCAGGGTGACCATGTATCACCTGGGAAATGATAGTGTGGGATAGAGGAATTTGATCAGATATTGGGGATGATCAGATAACAGAGGTAGGAGCATTCTCTCCAAATTTCTTTAGCAGACTTCTTCCCCAAACTGGACTCTGCAAGGATGGGCATGGAAGCCCAAGGATGATGCCTGATCTAAAAAATGCTCAGAGGAGCCTGACTAAAGTTCAGTCAAGTGGAGAGTCTTTGCTAGTGATTATTGTTGTTCTAAATAGGAATATTAGGCTATGCCTGTTATGTGATAGGAGCACACAAAATGTGGTAGAGAAAAAAAATCTATATAGGAGAGGGCATTTTTAATCTTTCCATCTATTACCTTTTAAAAATGCTTCCTAATACTAAGCTCAGGGGATGCAAATAAAAAGACACTGATCATAGGATGATGGACATATAAAATATGGCACACATCTTATTCTTTACATTCTCGAATGCAAGGAAGCATTATCTGCTGTAGGAGCTTTAAGGTTTAACCCTACCTGTGGGGAGATATTCCAAGAAAGAGATGGGATTAAAAGATAATGAGTAATGAAGTGATGGCACTATATTCTCCAGAAGTGTGAGTTCCATAGATAGATTTTAATCAACTGCAGCTGGTGTAATCACTTATTGCTGTTTATTTTAAAAATGAGAACATTAATAGTGACAGAGAAATGTTGTTTTTGTTTTTGGTTTTATTTTGTAGGTATGGGTGCATAAATCAGAGGCAATAATCCCAGATGCAATGTTACTAAAGTAACTCAGGTAAGACCTGATGGTACCTGAATTAAGTGTGCCAACTGTCAGAAAAGGAAAAGATTCAGCTCTCTGATGTCCCCCCATATGGTGCAATCAACAAAATACTTTATCAACCTTTCTACCTGTCCAGCCTATACTGTAAGATAAAGACAAACTGCCTTTGTTTTGTAAACATAAGCTTCATATTATCATAATCTTAGGTTTTATGATCTCTTCTTTGACTTGTATTTCTTTATCTTTAATCAATCCTTCCCTCTACTTTTTCTCTTAAATACAGTTGACTCTTGAGCAACAAGGATCTGAACTGTATAGTTGCATTTATATATCAACTTTTTTTCAACAGTAATTACTATAGGACTAAATAATCCAAAATTGATCAAATTCCTGGATACTGAGGAAACTGAGGATATGGAGGAATCATATATACAGAGTCCACTATAAGTTATATCTGGATTTTCTACAGCACCCCTAACTTCCACATGGTTTAAGGGTCAACTCTATATCATTCCTTATGGTCTGCAGGGAGATGCAAATTAATTGTACCTGAATGATTTTTCTGCTCACTTAAAATGGGACTTACATGAGGGTGAGAGGTTTTTAAAGTGTGATATGGTGACTGAAAACTAAAAATGACCTCACATACAGACTTTATTCTTAGAGTTGGGAAGATGCACAAATATTGTTTTTCTTACATTCCCTATTAGTTAGAGGCACAAACTTAAATGTTCAAACAGCATTTCAAAATATTTCATCACTACTATTTTTTTCAACTTACACACGTACATCACCTGGATTGTTTAGAAGATTACAGTTATATTTGCTACCACTGCTTTTGAGTATAGTTTTTGGTACAGGTCCCATTTTTCACTATTTGGTAACTGAAACTGCCTTTGCTTCCTCAATATTTGTTTTTCTCATTCATCAAAGAAATTAAATATATATCAAAGGTTAAAACTTTGTGTTTATTATTTTCAGAACAGAATTTTAACAGTAATTCTTGTGTAAATAAAGGACAGAATACAAAGAACCATGTTCTTCCTCTGCAACAAAGATTAGAAAACACATGGTAGAAGATGGTAAGGACCCTTCAGGCCTCTCTTGTGTCTATTTTGTAAAACAATTTGCCAGAGATAACATGTTTCCATTCTAGTGACTCCTCAGTTTTATTTACAAGGCACAGACACAGAAATGTAAATAACTTTGCAAATAGGAGAATTTCTGGAGATTGGGACTCAGTCTAACTTTGCTTAGATGTCTTATGAACTCCTAAATTCATTGAGATACCTGAAGCAAAATTACTTACAGTTGTCCTTCACTCAGAATTCTAGGTTAGGAGGCACCTAAGGGATGGAGGAGTTATAGTGAATAGCGCGAGTTTTGCTGGCCTATGATTCAGCATGTGTTCCCGGCTGTTTCTTTGTTGTCAGCTACAGAAAATGGGATGCATCTGTTATGTACCAATGTTGATGCTCTCCAGAGATTCTGACAGAGGTGAAGAAATAAATGGTTTCAGGTGAGTGCATTAAAGTGACTCTCATGTTGGCATAACCATTTTATGGTTTTAACAGAGAACTATCTATATCCAGTTAATAATATCATTTTTATCTTGGATTTCCTGCATTGTTGAACTAAAATATAAAGAGGCTTTTGGAACAAAGCTGTGCATAGGTTTTGACTGTGCCTTCTATGTGAGTAGAGCTCACTCTGGTAGGTTGGGAATTCATTAGGTAAATTGGCACTGCAATTGGTTGTGTTCTATTGAAGAAGAAGAAAACATGAAAATTCTGTGAAATATTGATGTTCTTTTTTTCCCCTTTTTTTTGAAAATTTTCAAGTAAAGCTGTGAAGCAGCATAAATTAAAGGTGACTCTTTTCCTCCAAACATTGAATCCCTTGATTTTGTTTTCAGACAATTGAAAACTTTCTGGCAAATTTAAATCAAAAGGGATTTATTATACAGTATTAGGAGGATACAAAATCATTGGAAATACATTAAAACAAATGTTCTGGCCATACTTCCAGGAATGATTTCCCCTTCCAAATAAAACTGCCTGTACCATGATCACAGGCTCTATTGTAGAAAAAACAAACAATAAAAAACTTAGAATCAGAAAGCAGAAATGACTTAACTGCGTTGTTTCTTCCCTGATCTGAGTTAGTGCAAGGGACACCTCAGCTCCCACCTCCCTGTTCCCTAATTCAAATCTGAATTTTATGTCATATGAGTAAACAAAGTACATCCAGAAAATTAGCTGCTGAGGCATCTGAGAAACAGTTTTAGATTCTTAGCATCTCCTATATACAAATACATGCTAAAAGGAACTTCAAATGGATCTCAAGCATCAATACATATTACATATCTGTCACATCTCTAACATCTGTCACATCTCTAACAGTAAAATTTACTGTAAATTGAAATTAGGCATGTGAGACCCTGGTTTCACATACTTACATTATAAGATTAAAGATGAGTTCCTGTGAGGAACAGGAAAAAACCTTTTTAAATTTTATACTATAAGGGGCAGATGGTCCCTGTAGCAGTAATTTCCTTAATGCTTTTATTTTTGAGTAAATATGATTATCTTTGCTATTTATACAACATACAAAACTAGAAAAATTCACTGCCCTTATTTTTTGTTATTGTTAATTTTATTTTGACAGAATGCTGTTAAAGCTTTCATGGAAACACTAACTGGGGTTTAGGACTTTTACTAAACAAGATGCATTTTATTTGTAAATAAAAGAATATAAACATTAGTATATTATAACAATCTTTTTCTCATCTATGTTGGGGTCCCAAGACCAACCTCAAGCTCCATAATTTGCTAGATCTTACTAGTCATAATAAATCTGTTATTCCCATGCTTATGGTTTATCACATAACACAGGACACAGTTCAATATCAGCAAACTGAAAAGGCTCATGGGATGAAAGCCAGAGAAACCAGGTGCAAGCTTTCAGGTGTCCCCAACCAGTGGAGTCATACAGGCATACACTTAATTTTCCCAGCAACACTACATGAAGTATCGCCATGTAACTGACTTCAGCTTCTCAGACTCCAGTCACACTTCATCCCAAAGCAAAAACAGGCATTCACTACAAATCACATCATTAAGATAAAGTTATCTGGTCAAACTTGTAGAGCATGGCCCAAGGCCTCAGGCATAGAGAAAAAATAATTTTATCAAGCAGAGTATTCTAAGAGATCAGAGGTTATTTTCGGAGCTGGCCAAGGGCTATTTCTGAAGACAGCCCTTTCTTTGGAATGTATTGAGTTTTAGCAACCCAGTTCTGCTGAGTTGACTCTTCCGTGCCCACCATCCTTGATTAGCATGCTTTTTTCCCAACATATTTAATGAGAAGTTTTTGTGTAAGAAGCTAAATAATTCCTTTGAAGCCATGGAACTCACCAACACTCTATTGTCTTTGTTTAAAGAAAGAATCCATTTAATTGTAATCTAGAATTTCATCTGTTTCCTTTAAACTTTCATTTTACCATGATTACATTTTTTTTTGTCTGTTTTGTTTTATTTTTTGTTGTTGGAGGATGGCTTACTGCTTATTTTCCCTAAAAAGATTCCTTAGCTTGCATTTCCTGGTCTTGGAAATAGTACAGTGTTACAGGAGGTGTACCAAAACACTGCAAATGGCTGGTTCCAGTGTGCCAAGATACTCAGGTCAAAACAAGTAGAGGACACTTATCTCTTCAGGAATGAGCTATTCATACAGGAACGAGTGGTGGCTGAATTTGAATAACTTATTTGAATTTCCTAGCACTAAAGTCATACAACTGAGTTAAGAAACAGTGTTCTTATCTACTTATGAACCAAAGGATTTGCTTTTTTTATTGTCTTTTGCTGGATTAGGTTATTAGTACCTTGAGAAAATGAAACACAAGCAGCAAGTGAGTTCTATCCTCTTAAAAGATGTGTTAACAATGAGTGTTAAGAACAGAAAACAAATTTACCCAGAATTAATGTGCTGCCTGTCTCTAATTTCTGTGGTTATTTTGTAATCCAAGCTTCTGAGTAAAACATTATGTATGAGAACTTGGGATAAATTTCCTGACTCATATATACATTCCAAAATATGAGATATTTGTAGATTGACATTCTATTCATTGAAATAACATAAATGTCACACACACAAAACCTTAAATATCCTCTGGGGAAGCATTATTTTCCTATTATTGATGTAAAAAATTACCATAAAATTAGTGGCTTACATAGTACAAATTTATTATCTTAAATTCTGGAGGTCAGGCATTCATAACGTATCTCTAGGCTAAAACCAAGGTGTGGGCAGAACTCTGTCCCTTTTGAGGCCTAGGAAAAAATCCATTTCCTTGCCTTTTCTGGTTTCTTAAGGTTGGCCACATTCCTTGGCTAATGGCCCATCATCTTCTTCTATTTTCAAAGCCAACAGTGTTGGGCCAAGTCTTGCTCATGTGGCAATATCTCTGGTTTTCCTCTTCTTTCTACATCTTCTACTTTTAAGGATCATTTGAGGTTACACTGGTCTTATTCAAATAATGCAGAATAATGTCCCAATTTTGTCAGATGATTAGTGACATTAATTCTATCCACAACCTTAAGTTGCTTCCCTTTGTCACAAAACATCACATATTCACAGATTCCAAGGCTTAGAAACATCTTTGGGGGCAATTTTTTTGGACATCTTTGGAGACTATTATTCTGCCTACCATTGAGTAATATTCACATGCTTAAAGACTGTTTGAAATTTACCCTTTATATTTTAAGAACTTAAAATACACTGTCCAGTGCTGAGATACAATAAAAATACATTTTAAATTCTTGAGACACATTTTTTTCAAGAAGTCAGATTTTCAGTTCCTCAGGAGAGATTAATTGTGTGGAAATTAGGGAAATATGATTATTCCTTTTTCTGTGTAATTATTGATATTACTACAGAAATACTGACCTAAATTTAAGGCTGGCCTCATTGTATTTGTAATTTGTTAGTGTACAATTGCCCCAAGATATTTGACTAAATGATGAAAACATGAAGACAATCAAATTAGTGATAGTCTTGAAAAAAAAAAAAGTAAAAATATTTGATCAACATTCTTTTTGTTAATCTTTACTGTTGACGCCTCACTTCTACCTCTGTTTGTTAGTAGTTCAAGAAGAAAAACCTTTACAAGGAAGGATGGGACTAAATTTCAAGAAACTTCTTTAACTCTATGCATTTATGACTTCTGACAATTTGTCAACTCCATTTATGCTGAAGGTACACAATGCTAATATTTGCCATGACATGTACAGAAGAAAAGTGCTTAGTGCTACATTTTCAACATAATTTTAATATCATCTTTTCAAGAGGTAGAAATTTACAAGTTAAATGTCTAGAAGTTTAATCTCAATCTTTTTAAAAGACATACTAATTTTCCAAAATTGGATGCATCTAATTAATTATGTCCAATGGGGTTAAGGTAGAGGAAATATTTTTAGATATAAATGCAATCACAAATTTGTAGGAAATAGTGACAATTTATATTGAAAATTTCTTTTGCCACTAGCAATTTTAAAAATTTAAGATTTATGTTTAGACCTGATTAAAATTCTTTCAAAAATTAGATAATTAAATATTCACAGATTCATAAAATGAAACTAATAAATGCAAATGTAGTTGTTGCTAATATGATTTAGATTTGACAAAGTTAACAATATTCGTGGATCATCAAGTAAATTGGTGATGAAAATAAAGGTTACCTGATTTTAATAAGACATGGTATTTTCTGGATGGTGGTGAACAATTACAAGGGTGAGTCAAAAATTATCCATACTCCAGTTACATTAAAACTTCTGTTGGCCATACGGTCTTATCAGTGCTTTCCACCCAAGGCTACTGTCTCCCCAGTCACTGCTGTGCATGTGTGAACGTGTTCCATCAGTTTATTTGTGGTGTGAGCAAAAGTGGATGCTCCACTTGTGACTTGCACAAAAGAAGAGCAGCATGCACTGGTTTATTTGTTGTGGTCTGAGGGTGTGCACGTCTGCATGCTTCTGCCCACACTGTCGACACTCTGCAGAAACTTCATTTTGAGGTGTTAAAGCATCCTCCCTATAGTCCTGATCTTGCTCCATCAGACTTTCACCTATTTGGTCCTCTGAAAGCAACCCTACGAGGATGAAGATTCACTTCTGATGAAGAAGTGAAGATAGCAATGCATTTGTGGCTCACAGCTCAGCCTAAAATGCTTTTTAATGAGGGAATACGAAAGCTTGTTGACAGGTGGACAAAGTGTACTGAAATGCAAGGAGATTATGTCAAAAAATGATGTATTTATCTTTTCTAAAAGTTAATTAAATTCTACAGCCAGAGTGCAGATAATTTTTGACTCACTCTCGTACTTTGAAAGATAAACACATTTAAAGGCAGCATATTTTAGGAAGCTTATTTACCTCCAGTTTAGTTATAGATTTGTATGTCTGTTTCCAAAAATAATACCCTCACCTGTGTGTTCAATATTTAATAGAACACCCATCAACTCTAAGACTCCTCCCTATATACTCACTGGAGCGCATACAGAGTATATTATGAAAATATTCAGTAAAGATAAAGATATGCATATCCTATAACCCAGTTATAGCTTATGTAATTCTGTAATCCCAAGTTACAAGAGTGAAAACATGAGGGAAGAGGGACTAAGCTCACACCACTAGAGTAGGTAAATATACTGTAGAATATTTATGCAGTAGAATGGTAAACTGAGATCAAAATATAAACAAAGTATAGGGACTTCCTTGGTGGCACAGTGGTTAAGAATTCTCTTGGCATTGCAGGAGACCTGGGTTCTATCTCTGCTCTGGAAGATCCCACTGCCACGGAGCAACTAAGCCCATGTGCCGCAACTATTGAGCCTGGGCTCTAGAGCCCATGAGTCACAACTATTGAGCCCATGTGCTGCAACTACTGAAGTGCACATGCCTAGAGCCCATGCTCCAAAACAAGAGAGAAGCCACCACAATGAGGAGCCCATGCACTGCAATGAAGAGTAGTCCCTGCTCGCCACAACTAGAGAGAACTCATGTGCAGCAATGAAGACCCAATGCAGCCAATAAATAAATAAATAAATAAAAATAAACATTAAAAAAACAAGGCATAGCTGTACATATGAACATAAATAAATATAACAAATTGGGAGTGAAGAAAGCACATTTAAAATAAATATACCATGAACTAAGATGATAAAAATGCAAACAGTGCACATTAATCAAGGATATATTGAATTCATTAGTGATGAATTTGTGTGGTAAAATATGAAGATATGCATGAAAATTCATTGGAATTAGGGTAATGGTTAGTTCTTGGTAGACAGGAGAATTCATTCAGGAAAGGGACATATAAGACTTTCAATGTATTTGTAATGTGTGAATTCTAATGATGGCTATACCAGATTTTTTTTAAAAAATTTAATACATTTGATTGTATAAATTATTTCATAAATCACCCTTCCATTCCACAAGTATGATCTGTTAGTTTGTGATTCCTGTTGTGTCACTTGTCTGTGTTATGTATAACAAAACTCTGGAAAATAGAGTTAACAGAGATATTTCTTTCCAAAGCTTTTTGTCTCAAGCAGAATCTCCAAAGTGCCAGTCCTGATACAACTTGTAGAGTGATTTCCTTTAGAAATAAGGCCAACTTCCATCTCCACCTTCCTTAGATATTGATGAGGTAATGTGGCCAGCAAAATTTAAACAAAATGGAGAAAGATCTTGGGTGCTGGTAGTCACTTAACAATTGGCAATCTGCCCTCTCTGAGATAGACACTCACCTCTTAGCATACTAGAACCTCTTCCTAATTCTTCTGCAATCAAGTAATTTGGCAAAAAACTTGCCACTCAAAAAGTTTGACATTGGAAATCACTGATCTAATAAACTTTTACCAGAAAGTTAAATTGAGGCATAGTACACTCCTTCCCTAAATACCAGCTTCTATTATTTTATAAGCAGTTACATTGTCACTGTATTATTCAATTCTTTGTGTCCCACTATTATCTATATACATATGAAAGATTCTTTTGTATGCAACATAATATGCATTTTTGTTTCTAAGCATGCTTAGTAAACACTGGCTGAATAAACAAATAAGAACCTATAGAGAATAAGCTTGTCTACCTTGAGAATGCCAGGTGCCTAAACTGGATGTAGTCACTAGATTCTATCTTAGATGAGCTTCCAACATAGGAACACCCTTGTCTTAGTCTGTTCAGGCTTCTATAACAGAATATTACAGATAGGGTAACTTATAAATAACAAAAATTTATTTCTCATAATTCTGGGGGCAGGAAGTCCAAGATCAGGGTACCAATATGGTTAGGTTCTGGTAAAGATAATTTTGGGGGTTGTAGACTGCCAACTTCTCACTCTTTCCTCACTTTGTGGAATGGGCAAGATAATTCTGTGGAGTCTCTTTTAAAAGAGCAATAATTCCATTCATGAGGGCTTCACCCCCATAACCTAGCACCTCCCAGAAGATTTGCCTCCTAATAACACCACATCGGGCATTAGGATTTCAACATATGAATTTTGGGGGGACAGAAATATTCAAAGCATAACAACCTTTGTGTGAAGATACCAAGAATGATCAACATCATTATAGAATTATGCATTGATTTATATTTCTGAAATCATTGACTCAAAGCCATTGTCAATATATCAAATATTGTCTTATAATCATCATTCAGCTATATGCATTATAATACATTTACAATTTGGATTACATCTTAAAAACCACATAAGTGGTGTACAGTAACTAGACCCTAATGATTAGGCTATTGCTATAAATAATTTGAGAGCATAAAATACTTCATGTGGTAACTACTCTAAGACATAACTCTGCTAAGACAATTGATGTAGTAATAGTACTCTGTATTTTTTCTTGGTGTCATTACTTAAAGATACAAAGCAGTTTCCATTCCTCCTCCTTCTCTTCCTTTTCCTTGTTCTTTCTTTTTTTTAAATAGTTACTTTTTTATTTTTTGTTAATTAATTAATTTATTTATTGGATTTATTTATTTATTTATTTTTATTGGCTGTGTTGGGTCCTCATTGCTGCACACAGGCTTTCTCTAGTTGCTGTGAGTGGGGGCTACTCTTCATTGTGGTGCATGGGCTCCTTATTTTGGTGGCTTCTCTTGTTGCAGAGCATAGGCTCTAGGCACATGGGCTTCAGTAGTTGTGGCACATTGGCTCAATAGTTGTAGCTCATGGGCTCTAGAGCACAGGCTCAGTAGTTGTGGTGCACTGGCTTAGTTGCTCCACAGCATGTGGTATCTTCTGGAGGCCGGGCTTGAGCCCATGTCCCCTGCATTGGCAGGCAGAGTCTTAACAACTTCACCACCTAGGAAGTCCAGTTCCTTTTCCTTTTTCTTCTCCTCCTCCTACTCCTCTTCCTCCTCTTACTAATCTTTCATTTACTTGGACTTTAAGGCAACAGTTCAATCGAGCAAAACAAATATTATCAAAGATTCATTCCATGTTTTATTTGTGTTTGGTTAGAAACATTTGAAAAAGGAGATGAAAATGTAGTATGGAAAGAGCCATTTTTTAATATAAAAATGTGTTCAGAAAAGTGAGATCTCTTTTTCTTCTTGAATCAGCCAAGTTGCAACTGAGAATTAATTTAAACTTACTTTTCACTGTAGCATTGCTTTTTCAAGATAATTAAAATTCCTGGTTATATTATACACAATAGTACAATGCTATACTTTCCTAAATTTCATAGGACAGATAGAACGTTTAACAGATTGGCTACAAAAGTCTTTCAATTGTATAGCTATCCAAAAGAAAAAATCCAATTTCATATTCTAACTGCATTTGTTGAAAACCACAGCAATACTTTCCTAAAAATTCTTCCTGGGATGACTACAGGCACCCAAATTCCATTCTGAAAAAGCTATAGTACTTGTTCCTTGACATTTTCAAAGTTCATATGATCATGAGAAATGATTAAAGGTTATCTTTAGAGCATATTGTTGATGACAGTTTCCCTAGTTTGCTGTAGTTCATAGGTAGCAAAGAATGCCTTGTTTTAAGAACTTTTATTTTCTTTTTTACTCCATCCCTCAAGTCACAACTTAAACCATTCTTTATTCCCTAAGCTGATGTAGAATTTGATATACACTATGATAGTATATCACTGGTAGTGATACAAACACATAGTTTGAATCTTAATAAATCATTTCATTTCTATTATTTCCTTTGACTTTGTTCCATCTAAATGGCACATTACTCCTTTATCATAAATCAAAAAAAAATAGAACCCAAGGGTCATCTTGTAATCTATTTCTAGTTGTTTTATTTTTATAAGGGCTACATAAGATAAAGCTAATAGAATATCTTCACCTTTGAGATGCTTGCATTCTCAACATATATTTTTATTCTATTCTAAACTTGTTTGATTTACTATAAGCTCATTTAAAAAATCAGATGATAAATGTATATAGTTAACTCTAAATATGTAACGTGAACAGAATTTCTTGAACATTCTTCAGCCCAAGGGGTGAACTAGTTCCTACTTTAGAGACCACTGATCCACAATCTGGTAAATATTCAACAACTAACTGACTATTATATATCCACCCCAAGATCTCATGCCCACCTTTAATAATTAATATATGTTAATTTTCTCTTTCTCTTTCATACTTTCAAATGTGAGTTTGCAAGAGAAAGCATCTCTCTTTATAGCCCATGGAGATACTGTGGCAATATTTTGCTATATAGAGAATTCAACAGGACAGTTTTTCAAATATTTCACACTCAGATAACTGCCGATTTTTTTCCATTCTGTTCTCCTTTCTCTTATCCTTCCCTTTGTTCTACGATGAATACTTTTAAACTATTCCTCATTGTGCAGGTGATATGCCTGAGGCAGAGTGAGGTAAATTGTCTTTCCCAATTTTGCACAGCCAACAAGTGGCAGGACCACTATGTATGAGCACCTGTGATGAATAACAGGTTTATAAAGTTGGGTAAATTGTGTTTTTCTCCATTAAAGAGTTTAATGTCTATTTTGTGATATTGAGGCAGGAGACAGATGGGCCCCCTGGGCAAACAGCCAGAGTCCGTTCCCTGTGGACCAATACTCTGAGACAGGAAAAACAGGACAGTTGAGAGAGGAGGCTGGGTCCTGCCCGGATGGAATTTAAGAGACCACATATTCCTCATTCTCAATGTCAGGAGACCTCCCCCAACTACACACATGCAGAAAGCCTCCTTGGAGGTCAAAAGGGGAGGGATGCCAAGTGGCCATACCTACCCATAGGCTTCTTCAGTGGAATCCATCTTGGCTAAGACATGTGCGCACACACATGGGAAAATCCTGAGATACACCAAATATGGACTGTGAACCAGGCAAATCAAAATGATGGGTCAAAGGAAACACAGAAGAAATGCCCCAAAAAAGTGATTCAAACTGCCACGAGGGCATGACTCTTTCTCTCAGCCTGCCCATGAGTCTATCCAACCTACATTTTTTGTTCTTAATAAATACTTTCCTTGTTTCACTACTTTCCTTCTTTGTGGGAATTCTTTTCTGCAAAACCATAGGGCCAGGGCCTTGTCACTGACCACTGGTCTAGTAGCTAGGTTTCAGTGCTCTCACCGCTGCAACCCAACCTCAATCACTGGCTGGGAACCAAAATCCTACTTCAAGCCACTGCAGGCCGAGGACACCCGAGATCAATACTTGTGTCTACACACAAGCTGTACCACAGTGAGATAAATCTGAGTATATTTGTAAACACAGTAACTGAGAGTAAGAGCTTTTGAGTTCAATCTGAGAGTGAATCCCAGCTCTAACATGAAGTAACCGGTGACCTTTGGGTCATCTTGTCTTCCCTTGCTTTAATTCTTTTAGCTATAAAGTGAGGTAATTATATTAATAATGCAAATGTATTGTGACAATTAACTGAATTAAAGCAGATAAATTATCAAATACAGCTACCTATATTCTCACATATAGGTAGCATTCAATAAAGAAAAATTGCTATTATAAAATGTTATGGAAATAGTGCAATGATCCATCATAAGAGAGACTACCAGGTGATTGCTGAAGTTAATTTAGTGACATGCAAGAGATACAGTATATTCAGTCTAGTCTATTGTTTATATGACTGTCACATGCTATTTATTTTTAAATTATTTTATTTTACATTTGTAAAGGAGTAAAATTTGCCACCCCAAAATATGCCTTTTTGGCATGAAGATTATTTCAAGCTGAAAACAACCAAGGCCCAAAAGACTTTTGACCTTCCTCCAAACTGCCCAAAAGAATTTAGATGGAGTCTCTGTTCCTGGAATAGAGCTATCAGCAGAGATATCTGCAAAACCTATGTGCTAGGTGTGGTGGAGAAAACCTGAGAGGGCCTAGAGACCAGAGTCCACACTGTATCCCATTGTTTCTGTATGGCCCAGCTAACTTTTATTTACCAAACATTTGCTTTTTCATATTAATTGCCTTCCTCCCCTTTGAAATCCCCAACATCCTCTTTTGTCTTTAGCTGAAGATAGTATTTAAGGTGAGGGCTTTAGCCATTTTGGTGAATTTCTCAATTTTTCTGGCTCTCTCCCATGTATACCTGTTATTAAGCTTTTGTTTGATTTTTTTCTTTGATCTCTCTCATGTCACTTTAATTCTCAGACCAACCAGAAGAACCTAAAAGGGGTAGAGGAAATTTCTTCCCTCCCAAAACATGCATTGTTTAACCAATTGCATTAGATAATTTGTAAACTTCTTCTGAATTACAATGTTACATGAAATAAATAGAGGTTGACTGAAAGCCTAGTATTTAGGTCAACTTCACTACCAATAGTCAGACTACTTCTATAATATTTGAAACACTTTCCCCTTTTATTTACATGACAGGAGACCTTAAAAACCATAAGAAGAGCCTCCTTTAAATTACTATTTTTAATGATACTCTCTGAAGCCTTCCTAGGATTGGTCATAATTTATTTCAGGATTATATCATCACTTGTTGCTCCTAGAAAAAGAAAATTGCATGAAATTTTGAAAGTGTTGAAAAGACTTATAATACAGGCAGAGAAACAGGTTATAAGTGAGATTGTAAACCACTTTATACCCCCAAACTGTTGTGATCTGAAACATAAATGAAGGCTATAGGATGCCTGAGTGCTTATACTGTGCCAAGTGTTGGAATAGACACCATGTCCTTCCAAACACATGTACAAGCCATTTTTAACACAAAGCCACAAATGATGTTTCAGCAATAGCAAAATAAAATAGATCTTACTAAAGCATAGCAACTCAAACAGGATTTTTTACAAGAATCAATTAGAGAGGAAGCACTTTTCTTGCCCCTGTGGATAAATGGTTAATGCACTGAAGTGTGATATTTAATTACCTCTTTTTATTTTGTCTGTCATTATTTTAACTTCCATAGCTACACATGTTACACTGGTCATAAAATTATATAGTCCATTTTAAGGTGCAGCTATGGTATTTTTCTGGCTGATTTCCTGATGCAGAGTATTTTGCCAGTGGTCACCACACCATGGGAAGCTTTTCCTCCAATCAGTTCTAAATTTATAGCCCTTAAATTTTACCAGTGTCATGTCATTAAACAGGGGAGTCTATGTGCCTGCAATCAATTAGATACCTTCTCTGAGTTTCAGCCTCCTCCACTTGATCACTCTACTTGCCAAGATGAAGATATTAATTGTAACTGCCAATGTCTCATCATACAAAATACCCTCAACATTATAAAAAATCCTACTATATGAGATCCTTTCAAGAAGAGAAAATACATCAATTTGTAGGGAAAAACAAAAGAGGCTGACTTGCAGAATAGTCCTAAGCCCTGTAAGTGCATCCATGGTGGGAATCATTAAAAAAATTAAAAAAAGGTTTATTTATAATATTTGTAATACATATTTGAGAGCTATTCAATGGAAAAAGATGGACACTGGGCTATTCAGTTTTCTTAGTTTCAATAGTACAGAAAAACAATACCCAAAACATATTAAATATGTGGCATAAATCATTGAAAATATAGGAATTTTCTGGTGACCTTTTAATTATCTAGAATATCTAAATGTTTAGAAATACCATATAATTTAGTATACTCTTTTTAAAATAAGAGATTCTTATTTATCATTGGGTGACATCATCCTGACATCTCTGTCTCTCCCCATATGTAGGAGGACAGAGTTAGATAAATTAGTTAAATTCTAACATTTCAGTATTTTATTGATTTATACAAAGCTAAAAGGCTAAGAACATTTTTCAATATGTTCATAAGTACATCATGGTACTCTTCCAAAAGTGAAACATATATATTTACATGCTCACACAAATGTATACATATATATTTTACACATGCATATATGTATACATGTGTCTATTTAGCTATGTGTTTACATATTTATTGAAGAAGTGAATTTTTCAAAATACAAAATCCATAAAAATCTTTGTATATTCTCTACTTCTACCTCATTAAAAAATACTAATCATGACACATTAATATAAATGTTGAAAAATTCCACTTATACCAACATGGCAATTTATAAAAGAGAGGATACAACAGCATTTATTCACTACTTTATCTTCAGGCATAGAATAATGTCTGGTAAGTGATCAATAATATTTGCCAAAGGAAAATATAAACTCATAAATATTTAGTCATGTATTTTCTTTAATAAAACTTTATTAGAACTTACAATTGGTAAGCACTAAATAAGATGTTAGTAATTTTGAGATAAAAATTATTCCACCCCCAATAAAATCCCAATCTAATAGAATATAAATCTATTAACCTAATAGACTATAAATCTATTAATATAGATCTTTCTTGATTTCTGATGGGATTACATCCCAATAAGCCCATTATAAATTAAAAATATCTTGTCAAAAATACATGCACCTATAATGCACCTATAGCTTAGCCTAGTGTAACTCAAACATGCTCAGAACACTTATATTAGCCTACAGTTGGGCAGAATAATCAAACCAAAGTCTATTTTATAGGGTTGAATATCTCATGTAATTTACTGAATACTGTACTGAATGTGAAAAACAGAATGATTGTCTGGGTACAGAAGAGTTGTTAAGTGTATCCGTTGTTTACCCTCTTGATTGCACAACTGACAGCAAGCTGAGTGTCTTGCTACATATTGCTAGCCCTGGGACAAGATCAAAATTCAAAATTTGAAGTAGGGTTTCTACTGAATGGGTATCATTTTCAAACCCTCATAAAGTGGACGAATTGTAAGCGGAGCAATCAAAAGTTGGGAACCACCTGTAATAAAAATGTATGTCATTTTTGTTCATAATCCTCAGATACATTGAACCATTTGCTACTAATGCTCTACTTGAAAACCTATGTGAAGACCTCAGTTGCTAACTGGAACAAAATATTTCCCTAATTCTCCCATTCAAGTCTAGTCAATTCATTTTATTTCTCATTTCTATTAGCCTCAAATGCTATGCAAAATGCAATTTAGTAATCATGTTTCCTATCCCAAGTTTCCATTCTTATGATTTTCATTTTTTCTCCCTTTTTTTGTGAGTTTGTCTCTACTCACTCCTTTCACTGTGCCTTAAAAATTCTCCTTTTGAAGATTCAAATTAAAAAAAAAATTCTTCACAGTACACCCAACTTCACCTTCTTCCCTAAGTGAAATCTGACTGCCCTTTTAGCTGACCTCTTCTCTTCCAGTTTGCTGGATTTGAAGTGCATGGCTTGATAATATTTCTTGGCAGCTTGAGAGTGATTTACCCATTCTCCTATTGTATTTGTTTTTTTAAAATTTTGTCCAAAATCTGGAAAAAATCCTTTTTTTATGATGCTAATACCACCTGTTGCACAATAAAATTTTGAGACATTAACTGTGCTTATATACTTCTCATATCTTTTTTAATGTAAGAACTCTCCTTTAATGCATGAAAGGCAAATTAGAAAACCAATTACACTTAATAGAGAAAAAAGGAGTTAAATTCTTGAGTTTAAACCATTGTAAAATAAGCTCTTGATACCCACAACAATCAAAATAATCTTCCTGTTTTGTTGAATGTGTTGGGATTAGTTAGAGAGAAAATGGTCTCCATAGGTTAATGCTTAAATAATCTAGCATACTTTTTTTCCTGTAAAAGCTTGCTGAGGACAAGGAGTTATTTAAATGCTGGTCTAGATAATGAAGGCAATGTTTATACATGCAGTTATGGGAAATTTTAAAAAATATATGTATGTATGTGTGTGTATATATAAATATGTATATATATATAAATTTGAATTTCTAAAGTTTTTTCCGCTGTGGACGCTAAAACCATCATTCCTATGGCACATGTGACTTGAACAGAAACATCTGGGACTATTGTAACCCACACTTGTTTGACAGTCTGGAGTGTTTAACATGATGTAAAATAAAACTTCACACTTTCTTGTGGACTGAGCATCTTGCCATGAAGAGGTGGGTGTTCTGTCCATGCTAGGAAAACTGTTGATAGGTACTCTTAGAGTAAAGATTACACAGGTTATAACCTACTTATTTCACAAACAGATTTTGCTTCAGTCACCTGGAGAATCTCATTCTCTTCTCTTTTGATTACTCAACGAACTGTGAGCTTGTTTTAATCCTTCATAATTCTATCCCGACCTCTATTTAATTTTCCAATAATTGCTGGAGTAATCTTCTTAAATACAGGTCTGATTAAATTAATTCTCTGCCAAAAGTCTTCAGAGTTGAAGATATTATTGATCTCTTCACACAGAAAGAAAGATTCCTCCCCATTTGATTTTTTTCTTAAATCCCATGTTTACCACTGACAATACTATCATCTACTTCCCATATGCTAATATAGAGGCATTTTATATTTTATTTCCTAAAATTTGTCACTTATGCCATTCCACCTCAGGATCATTGCACAAATTGCTCCATTTACTTGGATATGCATTGCAACCATGCATGCTCACATATATACACATACACACATTGAGCCATGTATGTGTGCATGGGTTATTTATATTATTTCTTAGAATCTCAATTAAAACAAGCAAATTTCACACCTAATGGATAACAAGGGCCTCTTTGGTGTATTTTCTTGTTCTTCTCACTATCATATTTTTAGCACACAGTATTTTAATGGCATATCAACACTGCTTATTCTCTCACTATGCACCATACAGCTTGAGAGTAAGAACCATGTATCATCAGCACATGTTATAGTGCCTTGCCCATAGTAGAGGATTGATATATTTTTTAATGAATAACAAACATAATCATTGAGTTACATTTTTATAATGAGAATTGAGGTAGACAAAACAATCACACTCTACACCTTAAAGCTGTCCACATCCTTATCCCTGGACCTATGAAAATGTTATATTACATGGAAAGGGGGAATTAACGTCGCAGATCAAATCAAGGTTGCTAATCAACTGATTTTAAAGAAATTATTTAAAATTATTTGAATGGGCTCTAATCTGGGAAGAGAGGCATAAGAGTCAGAAACAGTTGACATTGTGAGAAAAATTCCAAGGGCCATTGCTGGCTTTGAAGTTGGAGGTAGGAGCCAGGAGCCTAGGAATGCTTTCCAGAAGCTGTTCAAGGTGAGAAAATGGATTCTCCCTTAGAGGCTTCAGAAAGAAATTTATCCCTGTAAGTCCCATTGTGACTTCTGACCTCCAGAATTATAAAATAACAAATTTGTGTTGTTTCAAGCCTCTTAGTTGTGATAATTTGGTACAGAGACAATATGAAACTAATGGATAATATATTTTATTGTCCTTAGCAAAATGATCTAAAATTATTTTTAAAATCAACTATATAAAAGATATAATTGTATTTTAGTTTTCCAAATCTTATTTAGTAAATATTTGGACAGTTTATTATACATTTATAAAGAAATTAGTATTTTAAAATTCAGGAAGAAACTAAGTAAACATTTCAGAAAAAGGATCAATGATTAAAAGTGTGAGGAGAGAGATATTTATTAGTTAATCATTAACTTTTTCTTTACTAGACATGAATTTATTATATTTGATGCTTAATCACAGACTACTAGCATTCTGATTTAGTGTATTATGACATCTAAAGGCTTTACATATAATGTATGTACTAAATTTGTCTATAATACAGATTTCCAACAATTCTCCTTTTACTGCTAAGATATATGTGATTTTATTCTCTTTGATGTTGATGAAAGTCTATACTGAAAGCCAGTTTTCTTTTAAAAAAAATTCTTAAAGATGTAGCTTATTATTCATGGACTCTGGACTTGAAGCAAATTCAATAGATTCAACATTCAGATCAGTTGTAGAATATTTATTTTTAGGTGATAACATTTTATTAAAATTTTTCCTTAAAGAATATAGGAAGGAATTATACTTGAAGAATATAAACAATCCATATGAATCAATAAAAAAGAAATAAAAAGGAATAAAAAAAATAAAGTTCATAGTACATTTTGTGACTTGGAAATGATTCATTTCCATAATACATTTCTGAATTCATTCAGTGTTTTCATGCTTGTTATTTAACCTTAAAATATATTAACTTTTTATTTTTTATTGATTTTAGCATAAAGTAAACAGATTATGTATTAATCATTGGTGTAATTTGCATTTTTTCTAAATCATTAAAAGTTGCTACTTTCCTGTGTTATTAATTACATACATTTCTTTAATAATAGAGCATTTTAGTGTTTGACAGAACTCTTGACTGGAAAACTAAAATAACACTTAGAAGTGTCTTCTACAGGGTCCAAATTTGACCTTCTGGTTTCAATATTTTCAATAATTGTTACACTTATCACTTCATGAATTTTGCTATTTAAAAATCCTTGATTATTAAGAAAGAATATATCTTGGTCTCTGTTTGTTTACAGATAAAGCTTTACTATCTAAGTTGCAATCTTTAAACATTGACTGATTAGGATGAAGAGTCCAGGAATGAGGAAATCATGTTGTACAAAGGCTTATCAGGACCTTTAAAACAATTATTCACATCTGAAATTCTAAATAACATAGAAGTTTCAAGACAATGTATGTAGGAAAATATTTACTGAGAAATATTAACTGCCAAATAATAGGAGTTGAATAATAAGAGACATACAGACATCTGACGGTATATAATATAAATAAAATATGATCTTATGAGAGCTATTGAAAGTAAATTCTAATATTTTAATCACACAGAGTGGTGGGATCCTAGATATGGTTCTTTTCTTGTATTTATTTACTAAGTGAACACAGTTCACGAATGAGAGTGAAATTGAATGTTGCCTTAAATCGACATGCAGGTGTGTGAGGAAGGTGGATGTCACAGGCACCAGTGAAATGATGAGTTGAAAGACAGATTTTAAAGTTTTGCTTTTTGCTTTTTACATTTCTTTTTCCATAGGTTCAAGAGAACAGTCATTAACAACTTGGATAACTGTTGGTAATGACCATCACTACTCTAAATCTGCCCCTGAAAGTCTCCAGATTTGACTGAGTTCTTTCTCCCAATATCGCATCTCCCAAAAGGTTAAAAGTGCAACTCTGAAGTGACAACTTACCTGATTTAAAAAAAAATCAAGAGAGTAGAAGTCCATTGTGGTACTTGGAACTTCCTGCCTAGGGCCCTCCTCTGCTGCTTTTCTCTGACCTTATCCAGTCAGAGATGACTTAGAAAAATATTAGCTTGAAAAACAAAATAAATACTTAAACATATAGCTACCTCAAAAAAAGACTAAAGTTGACAGCTTATACTAAGTAAGTATAGAAGAGACATACCAGGGATTTAAAATAGACCCAATAAATATTCATAAAAAGAAAAAAGGAAGATATTAAAATATAAACAGGAATAAGAACCTAGTTGTACTAATTGATTAAATACATGTAGACTAATTGAATCAATGACTACAATGACTAGTAGAAGTAATGAGATAGATATATGTAAAGAATAACTTAAGGATACATCTATCTAGGCATCAGGAAAGTATTAAAGATATCAAATATAAAAGATGTAAGATATATGGGGGAAAGAAATACAAGTGCCATCATCTGGATAAGATTAGACCCACTAATTAAAAAACAAGAGCAAAAATAAAAATAAAGGAAGAAAGGGAGGGAGGGCGTGTGGGGGAGTGTTTGAAAATTAATGCAGATCTATTTTTCAAGAGAGTTAGCAGACATTTCATCCTGCCCAAAATGTATAAAAGACATTTGGTCCACACCAAAAGGTCTTTAAATTTGATCTTATCCAAAATGACCATGAGCATATTTGGTCCTTGCCTAATGGTTTTGGATAGGAGCCAATATCAGAGACATTTTGGCATAGATCAAATGTCTTATGGGTGTTTCGGACAGGACCAACTGGTCCTGCAAATATCAAGGGCCTTTTGGCATGGAACAAGTGCCTTATAGACCAAATATTCCATGGACCAAATGTCTTATGGATGTTTTGGAGTGAATCAAATGTCTCCATTGATGTTTTAGGCAGGACCAAATATGACCTAATATTAAGGACATTGGGCATGAACCAAATGTCTTATGGATATTTTGGACAAAACCAATTGTTCTGCAAGACTCAAAAGTAAAAAACAAAAAACAAAAAATTGGCAAGATCTCAGACTAGAAAGTTGCATAAAAGGCAAACAGGAAAGGAAATATCCATTTCCTTTTGGATCCTAATGAAATTTATGAAGAGTAAACTAAAGAATACCAAAAAAATTATAAGAGATTCTAGAGAGAGAAAAAAAAAAAAGAGTTCATTTATAAAGAAACAAGAATCAGGCTGACATTAAATTTTGAACAGCAACATTGGATCACCTCAAAAAGGACAATTAAGTAATAACTTTATTATCTAGATAAAGAAATGATACCAGATGTAAACTTTCAGATCCTGATAAAATGCCATCGAAATATGAAGATATAGTGAAAATATTTTCAGGAATACAAACCATAGATGATTTGCCTTAAGAAATCCACATGGAAAATATTTGTATAGGAAGTACTTAAGTAATAATATTAATTTAGGGACTTCCCTGGTGGCACAGTGGTTGGGAATCTGCCTGCCAATAGAGGGGACATGGGTTTGATCCCTGGTCTGGGAGGATACCACATGCTGCAGAGCAAATAAGCTGGCGCATCATGACTGCTGAACCTGTGCTCTAGAGCCCATGAGCCACAACTACTGAGCCTGCATGCTGAAACCACTGAAGCCCAAGCACCTAGAGCCTACACTCTGCAACAGGAGAAGCCACCACCCTGAGAGGCCTAGGCATCGCAGCAGGGAGTAGCCCCAGCTCTCCACAACTGGAAAAAAGCCTGAGTGTGGCAACAAAGAGCCAATGCAGCCAAAAATAAATAAATAAATAAATAAATAAATAAATAAATAAATAAATATTAAAAATAATAATAATATTAATTTAAAAAATCCATAAAGTACACCGAGCTATGAAAAAAAAGGTGATCATAGACCTTGATTTAATTCAGTCTTCTCAAAAAAAAAAAAATATACAAAGGGAAAAAAGACAGATAAATGATATAATAAATAAATAAAACTTTAAACAATGTTGGATATATGGCTTGGTATGAAAACATGATGATATATTTATCTAATTATAGGAAAAATAAAGACATTAATAAGTTTAGATGCATTAGTAGTATTTAGAAATTTTAATAAAACTGCTTCCTTAGCTGATAATTTTTTCATTAGACAAAATTAAGGAGACATCAAAATTTAGCAAGTTTATATGCTTGAACTATGAAGAAATATAGACATCTTGATCCCCAAAGCAATAGTATCCAGCATATATAAACAAGCATATGTTGAACATTTTCACAAATAGACCATTATTTATGCCAGACATATACATCAGTAAATGCCTAGAAATAAATAACAGATTACATTCTCCAAATATAAGGCAATAAAATTAGAAAGTAATGACCAAAATGTAGATTATAAATCCATATAATTGGAAATTCAATTTATACTTAAAAAGAAATCATGCAGCTAATTAACAAAACATGGGACAACTATTAAAGCAATTGTAAAAACAAAATCTAAAGATTTAAATTCATTAACTCAAATGAAAAACATATGAAAAAGTACAACAGAAACAATAACAATAAAAATACTAAGGAATCAAGAAAAAAGTAATCAATATAAGGGCAAAACCAAAGACAACAGCAACAAAAGTGCAAGATTATAAAAACAAACCTATTCTTTGAGTAGATTAATAAGAAAGACTCGCCTTTGTGAGCACTGTTCAAGAAATACTAACAGATGATGCAAATAAATAAAACATTAAGTTAAATATATTAAAATAAAATTATGGACATAGGAGATTGATTAGAAATGCTAGTAGGAAAAAAAAAGGCCTAAGTATAAAACAATAAAATTAGCATTAACAATATAGAAGTTTGTCTTTGTGACATAGAAGATCAACTAAGAATGATTAAGTATTTCTTTAAACCAAAAAGGTAAATCCATAAAAAAATTATTAATTTGATTGATTTATATTAAAATTAAAGATTTCATTTCAATTAAGTACAGAAGAAAAATGTTAAGAAGACAACTGACACAGCAGTGAACAATACTTAAGATATGTGAAACGGACAAAGGATTATTAGATAAAAACTCCATGATAATTCCTCTGTAGGTGAATTTTAAGTACATTAAAGTACTCTTTGGGAATGTGCTGTAGGAAATCAAAGAGATATGGAGATAAAGGGAAAAATAATAGTTCAACTTTCTATGACTAATTAGTTGCCAGGCCCTGATCAAGCATGTTAATTTACATTTTCCTCCACTTATTTGGCCAGTGAAATTCTTTTACACGTATTGATTAATATCTTGCAGTACATATTGTACTAGGGTCATTATCAGTAAATCAAGAATGAGAACATGATGCCTGTTTTCATCACAATTATTCATAGTTTTCCCTGAAGCTAGTAAATGCAGGAAACAAGAAATAAAAATGATAACACGTTATGGAAAATCTTGTCTACTTAGAACACTTAAGAAAATCTAGTTAGAGCTTGAAAGTAATAAGTGAACTGAGGAAGTTGGCCAGATATATAGATTTTCCATAGCTTTTTTCTTATAATGGCAATAGCAAGTTAGAAAATACAAAGGAAGAAATACATTAATCAACAGTAAGAAAATTATAATAACATTATAAAATACAAGCCAATGACCTAGGTAGAAATTGTAAAAATTCTATATAAACTTAAAAAGAAATAATATATATTTGCTAAGGCACATTCAAATTTTTAAAATAACTTAAAAGGTGAATTATATGCCATTGTGCAATTATCAATGTTTTTCACAGTTATAAGTTTAGTGTAAAAGCATTCAAATAGTATATTTGGAAATTGAAATCATCTCAAAAACTTGGAAGAAGAAATCAATAACTATCAATAAACAGAAGTAGCTGAAAAATGTTTACAATAACAGATAAAATACAAGTTACCATACAAAAATGCAGCAGAAGAATATCAGCCTAGGTTTGGAAAGATTGATGGAATATAAATGTAAAATGAATTAATAAATGATCAATAGAGTTAAATCAAATCAAGTTTGGAAAGGACTAATAATTGTTTTGTCTGATCTGCTCTGCTTCCACTGCGTGGGATGCCGAATAAGCCCACTCAGCTCCAGTGGCACACAGACTAGTAGTGAAGTCAAAGGACGTTAATTACTTCTGGGGTGACTTTTGTGCAATGGCGATGGGAGGCAGGAGTCAGTGGGTAAATAGGTTCTTCCTCATTTCAGGAAGAAATTTCTGAGGCGTATTCAGAACAGTAGGACCCAGTTTTCCACAGTGATAACCAGCTTAATCTGCAGTCAGCTTTAGTTCACTCTTGGTTTAGGTTTTCCTTCTTAAACACTTAACCCTTCTCAACTGCCTCCTCTTCCATGTTTTCATATCCCAAAATAATTTCTCAGGTGGCGTGTGCAAATGCTGAATTGGTAGGTTGGGGAGAGCTTAGGTAAGGAAAAAGGTGAAAAGAAAGTTTCAGGAAAAAAACAAAAACAAAAACAAACAAAAAACAGAGTTGCTTGGGATACCTCTGGATCCTTTAGCCTTTCTTTTTTCCTCTTCCCTAGAATGTAGAAATGATGCTTCCAGGGGCAAGTAACTATCTTTAAAGAATGAGTTGTTATAAGAAAGATGAAATCTTATTCTAACACTGGGGGAACACTAAGAAGAAGAGTCTAGATTTATGATGTCATTCTTAAGTCCAGTTTACTTAAGCCTCTGCACGAGGTTTTGCCATTACAATTGATCCTTGAACAAGGTGTGTTTGTAGGGGTGCTGGGGGCGCTGATCTTCAGTACAGTGGAAAATCCTTGTAAAATTTATAGTCTGAGCTCCATATCAGCAGTTCCCCATCCACGGATTCAACCAACTGGGAATGGTGTGGTAGTGTTTACCATTAAAAATATATATATATCAGCTCAGTTCAAACTCATATTGCTCAAGGGTAAAGTATATTAATAGCCAGAAATGTTCTTGACTAAGAGGATATTCAGCATAATCTCAATAGATCCTAATTTGGAAATGAAAGTAGGACATACATACAGTAGGAATGATTGAGAGACATTTAATAGGTTGGATCACAGTACATTTTTATTTCTCTCATTATAATTTTCTGATTTTAAAAATTTCTAAACTAAATTTGTAATTTAAAATAAAAGGCTATAAAAATTAACAGAAATATGATCAAGATATCCAACACTTAAAGGAATAAGTGAAAGAACAAATTTATAATATTACAGAAAGGGGATAATTTGATAAAGCCTAAAATGGATTAATTTCAGACTCTAGTAGTGTCATCTTATACCTATGATAACTTGTAATTCTGACTGGAATAAACTGGGTGTAAAACAAAACTTGATGTAGCTGGCTTCTGTGAAAAAGAATCAAACTAAGGAACCCAGGGTATTACAAAGAACCTAAAGCAAGAAGTGCAACTATAGGGAATTCCCTGAATGTCCAGTGGTTAGGGCTTGTTGGGGCGGGGTTCCAATCCCGGTCTGGGAACTAAAATGCCACAAGCTGCATGCAACTGTACCAGCAATCTCCCATTACCTCTCACCCCCTTAACCATCTTATTTTAATTATTAAAATTCCAGGACTGGCACCTTGTGAAATGCTGCCCACTCAGCAGAAATGTGACAACAGATTTAAAAGAAGTTTTCTGGACTAGGTAAGCAGCTTGATAAAGTCAGTCAATGAAAATCACTTTTCTGCTTACATGCAGAGTCAAGAACTCTTCATATCATGTATTCTCATGAATTAGGTGTTTTATTCTTTGAAAGAATTTAGTGTCATCTGTACTTTTCCATTTTTTTCTAAATACAGAACTAAAAGAAATTGAACACAAATTCAATAAGACTTTGTCTTTCTATTGTTTTGTGAAAAGAGAGTTTCACAAATAATCAGCCCACTCCAATATACAGATATTTTCTGCTACTTTTCTAAAATTTCAGGCTTGAGAAAGTAAAGTCTGAATCTCAAAAGGCAGCATCTATTAGTATAATTGATCATCTGCTTAATTAACATATGATAAAGAATATTAATTTTTCATTGAGAATAAGAGGAATCTTTGTCCTCACTTCTACTTAGTCCATACCATATTTTATTTACTGTCTCTTTAAAAGCATACTTTCAGAAAATAATTTCTATATTTGTCAAAATTCTTTCAGTTACCAGTGACAAAATAGCACAATGCAATTTAGATAACAAAACTTAGGAATTTGAGTACCTATGCCCTTGGAATGATTTCAGGAACAAGTGGGTCTAATGTCCTAAATGGTCATTTCAGAGCCCTGTATCAGTCTCTATTTCCCTCTGGATATTGATTTTGTCTTACAGCTATCTTTTCTCCTTGCAACCAGGCAATTTAAAACAAATTTTGTTTAATGTTTGCTGTCAAAGACGAAGTTGGCTTTTTTTCCCACTGAGTTTCTTTAAGATGTTTCAGGGAAGAATCTCACTGGGTACCCTTTGTTGAGAGGTAAGTCACTGTGATTGGTGACTCCATCATGTTGAGGTATAGGGAAAATTCTTGAACCAATAAGAAAAAACAAATAAATAAGACCAAAAACAAGAGGGAGGGGAAAAAAAATCTGGCCAAGCAAAAATTGTAAGTTAATATACCAAAACGACTTACACACTATTCTGTGCAACAATCAGTTGTCATACACAGCAATACCACTATTGAAAGTAACTAGATTTCAGAGATACGGTATTTGTGATATTGCTAACATAAAGTCAAATAAGTTTATCATTATTTGACAAAAGAAATAAAATAGAAAGAAATTTGCTAAGTAAATTAAATGAAATTCCTCCTACCCAAAATTAAAAATGAAGTGCTGTTGGAGGCAGAGTGTCAAAGTGGAAAGAATTATACCATGGAAATTATTTATACCTAAATTGAAATCCTGACTCAGTCTTATTTGATGGATTTGAACAAATTCTGACTCTCAAGAGCTTATTTTGCAACTTGTGATTGGAAAAACATAATATCCATTCATAGTATTATGTATTTTGTTGACATGTTTTTGTAATATCAGAAAATAATAGAAAATAATTGTTCAAATAAAATATTCTCTACAACTTTTGTGTCATAGCAGCACAAAGTATTGTGATATACTACTAATATGTGATTTTTTTTTTTTTTTTACTATTTCTGCTTTCTTTCTAAAGCAGTACAGAAGAAGAATTTAAAGTTTCAAAGAAATTATTAAGTGTGGGACAGAAGTATAAATTCATTTTGTTAAAGCAAGATTTCATTCTACTGAAGATAAGAAAACACATGAGCTGCAGAGAGAGAAATGAACTCCATCTTCAGAGGAGGGAGAAGGACTATATGCCCAGAAGGACCAGAGAGCAGGGTGGAGGAGCATAGAAAGGACTCAGCACTAAGCTATTTTAGATTCTGCATCCTCTCTTCAGGCAATATCATATTATCTTTAACACTTGTAAGCCCAACTAGACAATTTAATGTGGAGAGGGGGGCAATGTGGAAAAGTCTATTAACCTGATGGGCACAGAACTGAATAGATCCTATTGATACTTTCCTTTTGGTTTGTAGCCTATTAAGGCACTGTGAGTCGTTATACACTTGAGGTTATTGTTTTCATTGTAAAACAAAATATCTTCACTGATTTTGACTGTTTATCACATTGTCAAAGTGTTCAAACTATAGTATTAAGCAAATTTTTAATTAGTTTTTCTTCATCTGCTACAAATATAGCTTGCATTTGAACTTTATCTAATTTTATGTTCTAAAATTAACACAACAAAATGATCAAAGCTTCTAGGAGTTTTACTATATTTTCTACTTTATAATATTGTTCTGTCCTTTCTGTATAAAGTAAATAAAATGCTTGAAGGAAGAGATATTTCACTAAAAAAATAAATGTGACAATAGCATTTACTTTATAGTACTTTACATATTGAATTATAATATTATATCACTGGTCTACAAATGATCTATTCTGAAATATCATGCACACATATTTATTTGGGAGCTTTTAGCAAAATAATTGTCCCGTTTGAATTGTGGCATATAAAGCACAGACATACAAAAGACTCCTGGGATAGAAATTTAAATCCAATAATCCACAATGCTTGAGGATATGTCCTATATATGCTGTGTAGTGCATTAATAAGTTCTATAGAGGATAGGCTTATATTTAATGTGTATAGTTTCATTATTTCACAAATGCAATATGAATTTGAGAATCAGAGACTTGAAGAGTCAATAGTTTGTGTCTTTTTGTAACAAGTATGGTAGGTTTAAAATGTTAATTTAAAAAGACTTTCTATTGGACACACACACGTATAATATATTCAGACTTCATATGTAAATATATAATTTATAAAATTATTTATAAATAAATATATTTAGCCAATTAGTAAAATATCTTTACCTATCAATCAAAGGGGTCATTTTAAGTAATAAGTGTATATGAAATACGTGAAAGGAATATAGGTAGTAAACTGTGATTTAAAGAGAGCAATTTGTGGTAATTAATGAAATATCATAAGGTTATGAAAGACATATGACTTGAATGTAAAAGTTCCCATAATTAAGTGATAGCCACTTGAAATTTGTAATTAGCCTTGCTGAAGTTTGTCTTGCCTTTGCTGCCCTTCCTCAGAAAAACATTAAGAATTTCTGTGGGGACTTCCTTGGTGGCACAGTGGTTAAGATTCCATGCTCCCAATGCAGGGGTCTCAGGTTTGCTCCCTAGTCAGGGAACTAGGTCCCACATGCATGCTGCAACTGAGTTCACATGCCACAGGAGCCCAAGAGCCGCAATTGAGGAGCCCACCTGCTGCAACTAAGACCCAGTGCAACCAAATAAATAAATACTTAAAAAAAAAAAAAGAATTTCTGTGAATGTCCTTATGTTTAATCTCATTCATGGACTTGGCTGCCACTCACTAAACAAAGCCAAAAAGAGAGGAGAAACTGCATATAGAACTCTCTACACCAGAAATACATTCACATATGATTCAAAGGTTCTCTGCTTCACATGATTACCCTTTAAGCTGATAATTTAAACAAGGAACTGAGGTCACTTTATCTGTATTTTTAACAGAACACAACTCAGAAAACTTCACTGTTGATATTTAAGGAAAAAATGTCATTATATTACTGTTTTATTATTTTCAAATCCATAAAATAAATTTCAAATCTTAAAAGGAATGGTCCGATGTTCCTCCAAATTTTTTGTTATTTTTAAAAATTATAAAATGATAACAAATGTTCTGAAAATGTCAAGAGCTTGATTATCTGGGATAAATTTTATAAATATATGAATTCAATGGATTTATATTTCATTAAATTCTTTTTAATTTTATACTTAAATTATTTAAATTCTTAGATTCTAAATATTGATGCTATCTCATCTCCTTGGGTAAGTAAATTGTTGTTGAGGATTCATATGAGGGAAGTGAGAGTTTGGCTGCTAAGTGAAAATATGTGGTTGCACACAATACTTAACATAGAAGAGGATGAAGAGGAGAGGAAAAAGAAAAGTAGGAAAGAGAAGTCAAAAGCTAGCAAAACAGTAACAAAATTTAATTAGATAAAATAAAACCAATATTCCTAAGGGGAACTAAAAAAAAAAAAAAAAAAAAAAAAAAAAAAGCTAGAAAGAGCTGACAGAATTAATTACAAAAAAATGTCCACAGCTGGTCACTCTAGAATTTTAAACAAGTCTTCAGTAATGAACATATTTAATTCCAGGACTAGAATGTTATATGGTCACTGACACCAAGTTTGCTTTAACAGCATTTACAAATTAGATGTTCAAACAGTGTAGGTTATTACATGTTTCTATTATATCATTAGACTTAAATACTTTCTGTGACACATTTTCAAAAAAAAGTATTGAAAACTTGTCCCTAACTGTAAACGTTTCCTTGGTCTATTTAATAGTTTAAATAAGTAAAATACAACATAAAAGAACTACTAATATAGAGGTAGCATTAATTTGCCTTCTGCTCATATGTTACTGTTTTCTAAAAATGCCTCAATTATTTTTTCTCAAGTCTCCCATAATAATTTTTTAAGTTTCTTGCCTTATTCTTCATTTCTCCTTTCATTGGAAATCTCTATTTTGAGTTTATTTTCTCTTCCTCCAGTCTTTGCTCTTATTATTCAACATATTCTTGTGTTTTACATTTTCTTTTCAGCCAGATAGCTTCTTGTTTTTCTTAGAAAAATTATATTTGCTAGTATTTTACATCAATAAGTGCCTGTGAAGGACAGTGCAGGAATGTCTGTGGAATTATTGGAGGTATAAACTGTGGTTTTTATCTTTAAGAAGTTTATAGCCTAGATGGAGATGCAAGTATCATTAAAATGAAGTATTGCACTTAGTATTGATTAAATAAGCCTAGAGAGTCAGGGAGAATTCAGTTATTCAGTTGAATTTCCGAGGTTATATACATTTTCTATTCATTTATATGTTTTTAACAGGAGCCCTGAATACACAAGGAAAGTATATCGGGATTTTTTTTTTAAGCCAATTAAGCTTATGAAGAGTTTATCAATCAAAAAGACTATGCCACACTGATGGAACAAGTAAACTCTAAATCTCCGTGTGTTGCAACAACTAGTGTTTGTTTGTTTTGTCTTTTTCCTTACTTATGCTAAGTATCCATCCATTCATGCCATTTTTGCACCTGGACCAACCTGAGGGATCACCTCTATCTAGAACACTGACAGTCTCTTGACAGAAAGAAAAGAGATATGACAAACTAAAAGCCAGCTATTAAATCTGTCCAAATGACACATTGACAAAAACAAGTCATATAGTCATTCCTGATGTGAATGGCATAGAGTAGAATACTCGTCCCAGAATTAGACATTTAATATTTTAAAATATAAACTATCACAAAGAGCTCAAACCTTTAGCTCATAATGTTAATTTGAGTTCTCAGGTAAAATTTTTCTTAAATTGCTTACACTTGAAACATTTGTCTTTCAAACATGTTTTATTAGCCAAGAGAAGAAAGGTTGAAGGTATATGTGAATGCTTCTATTACCAGCTTCTAACACAATGACTCAAACCCAAGCTTAATGCATGACAACTGAACAAAGCAATGATCACAACTGGAACATTTAGTCAGCTCATGGTGGAATATTTTTATATGGTACAGGACATCTTCCACTAATAATTTTCCCTAAATGTTAATTTCTGTGTAAAACAGAAGTCTTTGTAAAGAAATCCAGATTCTTATCATTGTTCTTACATCAGTTTATGGTGACATCCTTAGATTATATAATCAAAGATGTAATTATTTTATTTGCACTACTGTTTCCTTGTATATTTCCTAGGTCTTCTTCAGACTCAAAGTTTTACAAAGGCAGAGACTCTTAGAGGGTTTGATAGGTAAAGGATGCTTAGTAAGTGTTTGTAGAACAGAGGTATTTCAGAAGTCTTAAACAGGCTTTGAAATAATGCAGGTGACATTAGTTAGTAATCATTATATCAAACATTTCCTAGATTTCAGTAGATAACTACATTAGTCAGAGAAGAAAAAAACAATGCAAATGATTCTAGGTCCAATAGGATAATGCTGCTATGGGTTGTAGATTCTCTTCTTGTATGATGTCATTCTTGCAGGAATTTGTTATTTGGAAGAAAAAAGAAATCACTGTTTCTTAAAGAGATTCTCAAAAGTTGTTGACTTCCTCTACTACTCCTTCCTCTGGGTGGGTCCAACATTTTGTAATGATGATTGGAGAAAAGATAGCCTCTTCAATAAGTAGTGCTGGCAAAACTGGGAAGCTACATGTAAAAGAATGAAATGAGAACACTCCCTAACACCATACACAAAAATAAACTCAAAACAGATTAAAGACCTAAATGTAAGACTGGACACTATAAAACTCTTAGAGGAAAACATAGGAAAAACACTCTTTGACATAAACCATAGCAAGATCATTTTTAACCCAACTCCTAGAGTATTGAAAATAAAAACAAAAATAAACAAATGGGACCTAATGAAATTTAAAAGCTTTTGCACAGCAAAGGAAACCATAAACAAGATAAAAAGACAACCCTCAAAATGTGAGAAAATATTTGCAAATGAAGCAACAGACAAAGCATTAATCTCCAAAATATACAAATAGCTCATGGAGCTCCATATCAAAAAACAACAACCCAATTAAAAAATGGGCACAAGACCTAAATAGACCTTTCACAAAGGAAGACATACAGATGACTAAGAGGCACATGAAAAGATGCTCAACATCACTAATTATTAGAGAAATGCAAATCAAAACTACAACAAGGTAACACCTCATACTGGTCAGAAGGGCCATAATCAAAAAATCTACAAATAATAAATGCTGGAGAGGGTGTGGAGAAAATGGAACACTTTGGCACTGCTGGTGGGAATGTAAATTGGTACAGCCACTACGGAGAACAGTATGGAGGTTCCTTATAAAACTCAAAATAGAATTACCATATGACCCAGCAATCCCACTACTGGGCATATACCCTGAGAAAACATTAATTCAAAAAGACACATGCATCCCAATGTTTATTGCAGCACTATTTACAATAGTCAGGACATGGAAGCAACCTAAATGTCCATCAGCAGAGGAATGGATAAAGAAGATGTGGTACATATATACAATGGAATATTACCCAGTCATAAAAAGGATTGAAATTGGGACATTTGTAGAGACATGAATGGACCTAGAGACTGTCATACAGAGTGAAGTAAGCCAGAAAGAGAAAAACAAATGTCGTATATTGATGCATATATGTGGAATCTAGAAAAATGGTACAGTTGAATCTATTTGCAGGGCAGGAATAGAGACATAGATATAGAGAACAGACATGTGGACACTGGGTGGCGGGGGGAAGGGGAGGGTTGGATGAATTGGGAGATTGGGATTGACATATATGCACTGCTGTGAGTAGAATAGATAGCTATCTGGAACATGCTATAAACCACAGGAAGCTCAGCTTGGTGCTTTGTGATAACCTAGATGGGTGGGATGGGGGAGTGTGGTTGGGAAGGAGGTCCAAGAGGGAGGGGATTAGGTATACATATAGCTGATTCACTTCATTGTACAGAAGAAACTAACACAACATTGTAAAGCAATTATACTCCAATTAAAAAAAGAGAGAGAGAGAGTGGGTAAACTAAGCAGCAACTACCAACTCTTAAAAGGCATAGGAAAATAAGCCTCGTCCTAGATCTTGGTTCCTTCCAAATGGCAACATTAAGGAATAGAAAAAATGATGCATTGTAGATTTGTAACTACAAGATTCACACAGCACTTAGTGGGGAAAGTCCTGGGTAGCTTGTATTTCACCTTCTTTTTAAAGCATGTAAGTCATATTCTTCCCTGTCATGACATCATGCTTTGTTTTCAACTCTGTCTATTGCCTGGTAAACAAAGTAAACACTTTTTAAATTTTTTCATTTACAAGTAGTTTTCCTTATTACATTATTATAACCATGTGTGAGTTTGAAGTGGCTGGTGTAACAGTGAGTGACCTATCTGTATTTAATCTTACAAAGACCTTTATTGCTTTTCCTATTCTGCCTTGGGAGTTCTCCCTTTAGAGGTTAAGATGTTGTAAACTTTCCTCTGGTCTGCCTGTTTTCTCTCTCTGCTTTTAAAGTCTTTCTTGCTCTCCCTTGCTCTCTCTGTCCCTCCCCCTGACTCCCCACCTCACCCCCCTTTACAGTCTCTGGATGATGAGTAATATCTCCTGAATTTACTACCTGATTTCCTTTTATTCTACTCTGCCTCCAGGATGCCCTTCCCTCCTTCTGTACCAGAACTTCTGTCCTCTGTATTCATGCTTTAACAATACCTGTGTTCAATCTATGCTATTATTTTAATATGCCTTACCCAGTTTTTTTGTTGTTGTTTATCTCCTTTAAGAAAAGAGCCCATTAGTGATTTCTTTTCCTTGTCTGCGATAAAAGAAGATGAATAATACCCATTATTTTGAAAACGTTTTGATTGCCTTTAAGTCAGTGTATGAATCTTATAGTTACAGACCCACAATGCCTCATCTATCCTGCCCCTTAACATGGCCATTTAGAAAAACCCATTATCTAGGAAAGGATCATTCTCCTGCTGCTTTGAATGAGATTTTAGCTGCAGCTTAAAATGATATTTTCTATCCTTATTTTGGAAAATTCGTTATAATTTTCAACAGCCTCAATTTCTTCTTCCAAAGAATGACCATTTCTTTGCCAGATCCAAATGCATTATCTTTTGACCATATTAAACAGCTTTGTCCTACTTCTTTGCCCTGTTGTTCTAATTGTTGTCATATTTCACTATGATCTCCAGATTTATTAATAATTGGTAGGCCATCCTTTCTCAATCAAAGCATTCTCATCATTGAACTACCACCAGACTCCTGTGATAGTAAAGGTAAATTCTTACACTTTTACTGCACATGAAGTCACCATATAGTATCAAAATAAAATTATGATTAGGTGAAGCATCTTTCATATTAACAAGAACAAAAGCACTTTGAAATTTATTGCTTGTTTAAATGAAATTTCCCATGAATTTATAATCTCATGTAAGCTTCCACCAATTTAAATTCTATTAGGAGGCACTCTAGTTTTCTCTCAAGTGGGAAGTCGAATGTGGAACAAATCCATCCCAAGAGAATAAATTGTATATACCACTGAAGACCAGAGGGCTTCCATGTGTCATTTTGCCTCTTGCATATTATTTCTCTTTTAGAGGAAATGGGGGTATGCTGTTTAGTAAACTACTCTGACTCAATTAAAGACATTGGCTCCAGGGGATAGCTCCACAGGGACTAGAATTACAAAGATACAGCTTGGATAGTTAGGCTCAGATTTTGATGGACTTCTTTCAGTTCTGCAAATCTTGCCTGAGGTTTACTGGATCCCAGAACCATCTAACAATATTTGGTCCCTCACAGTCCCTAATCAGCCAATATTCACCTTATCTTATCCATGTGACATCCTGCAGTATTTTCAAGCTGTGTCCCAAATGGGGAATCTCTAATTATGTTTCGAGGAGACAATTTTCTATCTGTCTCCTGTGTTTCTACCCTTATTATTTATGCTAGTCTATCAGTTGAAAGATGTTTGTATATTGAACAGAGATAGTATCTTCCTTCAGGTCAAAGTGCAAGCATGTTTCCTTCTTTTCTAAGGCAACCCATTGTGTTTGCAGATATTCTTTGCCTCTCTTTTGTATCTGCATGTGGAAACTGGGGCTCAGAGAACTCACACACACACACACACACACACACACATGAATACTGCTAATACTGCCTACTGCTATTGCTGTGAATAATAAAGTTCTTTTATTTCTGAACCAGGAATCTGTGTCTTCTATCAGCACCCATGAAACCATGGCAGACTCATTTGTTAGCTTGCATGTAAAGGGAAAAAACCCTCAAACTCTTTACAGTTTTGGACAGTATTACACAAGTAAGCTGGAGCTATGGCCACAGAGTGCTGCATCTATAGAAGTACTAGACATTCAGTAGTAGAGATAAAATAAAGGGTCTAGTCTACATCTATTTTCTTATGAACTCTGTTCCATATCTCACACTGTTGTTCAAATCATTTTGAGACAAAGGTCCATATCATTAGGGAAATTCTTGTTTAATGATTCAAAATAAAAGAAGGGAAGATTAAAGGAAATAAAAATATTCTAGGCAAAAGATATAAAATCATACTAGAAAAGATAATTTCATCCACTATCTATTCATTCCCTTCTTTATTTGTCCATTAACTAATTCCAAAATTTTTGATTGAATTGCTATTATGAGACAGAATCTGGGCTAAAAACTGGATATTAAGTAACAAAGAAGACAAGCTCCCCTCATTCCCTGAGTTTAAAATTTCTTGATGGTTATAATCAAACAGAAAAGAATATGTATATAGACACTTTGATATGTGTATATATATAATTATATATATATTTATAAAGTAATTGCAGTAAGTCCTGTGAGAAAAATAAACGGTACATTCTGAAGAAATATGTTTTGGATATGTTGAGTAAGCAACTTTAGACTGAATGGTCTTGGGCTTAGATGCATTGGATATGAATGAATTACTCATATGAATCACTTAAGAATCAAATTATATTGCAATCTTTATGTTGTTGAAAGCAATAGGATAATTAAAAGGAGAATTTTGTTTGTGTGTGTGTCTTGCCCTGTTCATATGTGTATGGTCGGAATGTTTGTGTCTCCCCCAAATTCATAACCCCCAAGGTGTTGGTACTAAAAAGTGGAGCCTTTGGGAGATGATTAGGTCATGAGGGTAGAGCCCTCATGAATGGGATTAGTGTCCTTTTAAAAGAGATCCCAGGGCTTTCCCTCACTCCTTCCGCTGTGTAAGAACATGGGGAGAAGATGGCCATCTATGAGGAAGTGGGCTATCACCAGAAACTGAATCTACCTATACCTTGACCTTGGACTTCCAAGCCCCAGAATTATGTTTCTGTTTTTTCTAAGCCACTTAATCTGTGATGTTTCTATTATAGCAGCCTGCATATACTAGAATAATATGGTATAGAATCAAAGCAGTGAAGTTCTCATTTCAGTAAAGAGAATAGGCACTATTTTTCTTAGAGATGTTGCTTTGTCTCTTAAACTTTGGTAGAGTATATATTTCTTGAAGCAAGAACCACATCTGACTCCTCCTTACGATTTCCACAAAGCCCAGGACAGCGCTTTACATGGAGAAGGTACTTTATATATCCTTTAGAAAATACACATTTCTTTCAAATCTTATCTAAAGATTGCTTAGATCCATTTTGCCTTTTGTAGACTATTTGAAATACATTAAGAACAGAATGTTCTCTCTGAATAACATTCAGAATCATCATAGTTTAAATTTCCTGACTCATTTGTTTGTGAAGTGGGACTCACTGCAAGAAACAAAAGCTTGTAATGTAACTGTTTTGAATTAATCACCAAACTAATGTATTATAACTTATGGAAAAATAATTTCTCAAGTTGGTTTAATACTGCTCTAAGGTTACGGTCATGACATTTTTATTAAATAAAGTAGACAAAATAAAACTCTTGTGAAGTTGTAACACTTTTTTCGTTGTTATTTGCTTTGGTCTTTCTCTACAGCACTGGCAAAACTGTATATTACAAGTAGACACGATTTTCTAGTTGCTAAGTTTGTTACTTTAGTTAAAATTTTCAAAATATAAAAAGTTAAATATTGATTGACTATTAAACTACCGATCTACACATATAAAAATAAAGTAATTAATAAGTGTGATCTGAGTATTTCTATCATTAGATTCTGCTTTGCAATCTCATATTTGTTTTACAATGTAATAAAGATTTTACATATATTAACATCACAATCTCTCCCACTTCATCAGTAGGTTCATCACAGACCATGTATGATTTCTGTTTATTGTTATATTGTGGTCAAAAGATTGTCTGATATAGTCCCGCATTGATGCAGGTGGATGCTTAAATTATAGTTCTCTTGTTTATTTGCTGGTCTCTGATCAGTGTGTTTGAAAGATGGTATCTACTGCATCAGGTATGACTATTAAAAATGTTATTAGTGCCTGATACACTATGATGAAATGAGTGAGTTAATTGACAACTTAATTAAATCAGAACAGAGACAATCCCTTTGGATTTATCTTTTATTAGGAATTTAAGAAAATGAGATTGTTTTTATGTAATATTTATCATATACATCAGCTTCAAATTTGTAAGTAGAAAAGAATTACCAAAATGAGTTTAATACAAAATAATTTTAAGAAATATTTTTGAGATCTGTTATATCGTGTTAACTTGACAAGTATGGAAAGGTATTTTTCTTAGGATTTCCCACTTTCTACAGGCCCTTACTGATGTCATATTTTTCCTACTCTCCTTAAATGATTGTTACATGCTTTATTATTAATAACAAGTCATGAAAATTCATAATATTACTTCTCTTTGGGAAGTATGTTATTTTTGGCAAGAATCCATAATCAGAAATATCAGCCATTGTTTATCTGGTATGTGACAATATTAATGTCCCTGAAATCTCAACAAATTCAGTTTATCCATTGTCTTAATGAAAGTTGACATCTCTGAACTGAAGGTGTATAATTCACTTTACAATTTATCTTGAATTGAAAATAAGATCTTATGGAAGTCTAGTCATTCCAATTTATTTTAGGCTTCCAGTGTATCCTAATTTATTTATAGAAAATATTGTATACTTGAATGTCACTTTTTCTACTGTATTTATACTGAAGCCTCAGCTAGTCAAAGAAGTCATTTCTGAAAAGCACTACCATTCCATAATTTCTGTTTCCTAGGATGAATGGCTATCCAATTTTAGTAAAATTATCCCACAGTATTCAAATACCAGCGTGAATTTAAGACATAGTTATTACTCCTTAAAAATCAACTATTAAAATATACAAACAGCAAAATCTCTGTCAAATTGTAAATGAAATGAATCCAGCCAACGGTTCTTAATACTTTCTAAACTAAGGAGTTTGATATCACTGCCTCAGGATGGGAGATTTAGTGACTGCAATATACTTCCTAGGACAGAGTAAGGTGGACTCTGAGTCACTTTTTGCCTAAGGCTGACCTAATGGCTCTTCTGGCATTTTTTGTTTGTTTGTTTTTTGAAAATATTTCATTGGGTCTTATACAGCAAGTTCAGAGTTTGGAAATCTATATAAATTAAGAACGATCTTTTTGTATGTTTGTCATTTACTATATCAAATTAACATAGTTGGACAGAATGTCACTAAATTAAAAACTATGTTAGGAATTATGTGAAGTAATGCTATTCAAAGTATTTGTGCTTTCAACCATGGGTTATTTGTCCAGGAGGAGTTAGGAGCTTGAAAGAAAATGTAAATCATTTCTTCCTTTTTTGAGAAAGTCTTGGTATTAAAAAAAAAAGTCAGCTGAAATAAATGGTGTATTTAATGACAAAGTGATTTACATTTTTGTACAAGCTCCTTATCCCCTTGTGAATCATAACAGATACTTCATGAATCATCATTAATCTTCCTTATTTTTTGTTACACTGTTGTAAAGGACATTCAGAGATTGGCAGTTAAACCTCTAGAAGTGTTACAATTGAGATGAAATACAATGTATTTTACTGTATTTCCAATTGGAACAGACATATGCAATTTATTAAGACACAATGAAGAAGAAAAAAAATCACTTTTTTAATTAATTAATTTATTTATTTTATTGGCTGTGTTGGGTCTTTTTTTTTTTTTTTTTGCTGTGCACGGGCTTTCTTTAGTTGCGGTGAGTGGGGCTACTCTTCGTTGTGGTGCACGGGCTCCTCATTGCTGTGGCTTCTCTTGTTATGGAGCACAGGCTCTAGGCACATGGGCTTCAGTAGTTGCAGCACATGGGCTCAATATTTGTGGCTCACGGGCTCTAAAGCGCAGGCTCAGTAGTTGTGACGCACAGGCTTAGTTGCTCCACGGCATGTGGGATCTTCCTGGGGCAGGGATTGAACCTGTGTCTCCTGCATTGGCAGGCAGATTCTTAACCACTGTGCCACCTAGGAAGCCCCCAATCACTTGTAATATAAGTCCCAGTTTTTAAAAATCGTATGTCATTCAATTCAAATTACAGAACTTGATTGGTGACTGAGTACTTCTTCCATGGGCAACTAGATGTAATGCACCCAGGGAAACTTGTACAGAGATTAATTTTTTTACTGATGCTTGATTCTGCCTGGCAATGCAGAGAAGCCTGGCTAATTTTAAGTCAACTCTCATGATATGTTGCTGTTACAAACTTGAGATTGTTTAATTTCCATAGTTATACATATGTTTATATTTAGATTGTTTAAAATGTTCCCAATCTATTTAATGTATATTTAATATATAAATTGTATTTATTATAGAAATTCTGTGTATACATTATATTGAAAATTAAAATTCAAATGACATTGTAGATGGTTACCAGAAATAACCTGTCCCATTTCCCCATACCATATAAGTTGTGTTGAGTAATTTATAAAATCCCCACTGCATCATAAACCTATTTGTTGTTGGAATGCGTGTTAATGTTCTTCTTATATCAAGATATGGATTTGGTCTTTTAGTGTACCTGAATATTTTTACTAAGTGGTTGCATGGTCTTAAACTAAAGGAGCTCAGATCATTACACATCAAAATAATGTGGTATGATGACACATTATGGCAAGTTACATATAAATTAACCAAAGTGGATTTGCAAACCCATCTCAGAGTCAAATTTGTTTTTCTAAGCAATGTTTTGGTCCCCTTAGCACCTTTTAAGGATATAAGGTACTGTTCCACTTAGAATTTCCCACTTTCTACATGCTCTTACTGATGTCATATTTTTCCTATTCTCCTTAAATGATTATTACATCCTTTATTATGAATAACAAGCTATGAAAATTCATAATAATACTCCTCTTTGGGTAGTACATTATTTTTGGCAAGAATCCATAATCAGAAATATCAGCCATTGTTTATCTGGTAAGTGACAATATTAATGTCCCTGAAATCTCAACAAATTCAGTTTATCACTGAAATTATTCAGAATTAGACTTCATGTTCAAAATCATTATACATACTTTGTTAAATTTTGACATTTGTTTAGTGACTAACACTATATTTTATTCTAAAAAGTAATGTTTTCCTCTATAATAGTCATCAATGTGAACTAATAGAATTTGAAATAAAAAGTAAATTAAAATAAAGGTAGGAAAATATTTCCTTGTAAATTAAAATAAAGGTAGGAAAATATTTCCTTTGTCTTAGTTCTCCATGACCAGTAATACATTATAGTACATTATCAGTTTTAATTTACTAAATATAATGTACTTCTTTGGAACATTTTTAGAGACCAGTTTGTTTTATTTATTTTTTTTAAAGAATGAGATGTACCTCTTTAATTCACAGAAATTCCATTCCACTTGATAAAACTGCAAATAGATTTCAAAAATCCCAATTTATTAAAATTACATTCGTTTAAAAATCACATAGCAAAGTAAAACTGTCAAACTTAAGTAACTACACACACACACAAACACACACACACACACTACCCCATGTGTTGCAAGAATGGCTAGAACAATAGGTCAGACTAATTCCACAGTTAAGTGCTATTGAAATTTCAATTAACAACAAAGAGAGATAGATCAAAATGGCCTGAATTTCCAGAATTCATGAAAAAGCTGTATGGGATTTATTTAAAGATAAAGACTCGGACAAATACTCCTGAAATTTAGGAAATTCAGAATTTAAAGATTAGATAATTTTTGCAGTGCTTATTTTACTCAATCTTTTCTTCAAAATATGTTTGTCTCCTCTAGTAAATTGTGTTGTCCTCAAATTTTTTAAAATGTGGGACAAATGTTCCAAGACCTAACATTCTTCAGTGGATTTTTATTGTGCTCTCACATTTAATCATTAGTTTGGCTTGATGTAAAATATCTAGTTTCAAATATCTTTTCCCTATATACATAAAAAAGCACACACACATTCAGCAGTCTTTTTCTATAGGCTGTTACTATTGAGAATTTTGTTACCATGACTCTTGTACATTTCAGGTGTCTCTTCTTTCTTTTGGGCATCATTTATGCTCCTCTTTTTGTCTTTGATATTCTTAAAACTCTCCATAATATATACAGGTGTGTTTTCTTCTCTCTCATGTTTGGCATTTTTGCAATAAAATATCTTTCATCTTTCATTAATTCTTCAAAATGTATTTTAATACTTAGTAAAAATATTTCTCCTCCTTTAATTTTTTTCCCTTTTTCTGCTTCATTTTGGCAGAGGTCATTAATCTGTTTTTCAACACATTTATTTATTTGACATCAATGTTCATCTGACTTTCTATTCTTTATTTTAATTCTTGATTTCAACAATTTTATCTTAATTAATGTTGACAGCATCTTTCTTTTTTCCATATATATGTATATATATATATATATAATTATTTTATCATATTAATTTTAAGAGTTTTTTTTCTACCTGTTCCAATAATAACACTTCAATTTGTGTGTAAGGCCCACTATATTGCCTTCTTTAGGAAAAAAAAATTGTATTTTTCATATGTTTATTTCTTTTGACCTGTGAGTTTATTTCCTCTTAGGATTAGCAAGCTGTTGTAAAGTTAAAGTATTCTAAGATTTTCTAAACAAACAAACAAACAACATGAAATGTTGGCAGATTAATTACAGTGAAGTTTTTTTTCTCATTAGTTAAGATTTATCACACAGTGAACAGCTTCCTTCTATCTTATAGTTACATTGTATGAAAAACTTGACTTCTGATATTACTATGATACAGTATATCAGGTAGAGTTCTCTAAAGAGATAGGAAGAGAGAAATGGAAGGTATTCTTCAGGGCCAAGTCTAGAAGTGGTATCAAAATATCTGTCCAAATCCTATTGGCCAGAACTCAACAATATTCCCTTACTGAACTGAAAAGAAGGCTGTGTATATTTCCACTATGACTACTCTACCTGGTAATGTGCATCAGTGAAAGACTGAAGACCAGTCACCACTCCATGGGAGAACTGTATAATTTAATGAAGAATGTACCAATGAGGCTAGGATTCAGAATCACAAGTACTTCAGAGCTTATACTGACCACTCACACTTGATGTTAACCCTATACAGCAAATCCTATGGTCAAGGTTTCAATTTTAAACCCTTATTAAGAAGCATCACTGGGAGGAAGCAATTTTCATAATTTATCATCCATCAGTCCTAGGTGTTTGGAGGGATAAGTGTGGAGGAATAATACCTTAGGGAACTGGTCTCTCCAAAAAAAATTTATCAAGTCCTTACCACTTCAAGGATTTTATACAGTCTTGATATTCTCTTATCATTTGGACTGATTTCTGCAGTAAGGGGCGAGTTAAAAACTGTTCCAAATGCAGAAACGGGACCTAAAATATATCAGTGGAAAACAGCTTTGAGTCTTCTCAGGATTTATAGTGTTTATTTTTTGTTAGTATCTGAAATGTATTTTTCTTTCTCATTTTTAAAATTTCTCCAGAATTGACTTTAGAGGAGGAAATCCAAAAACTCGTTAGTTGAATATTTTGGTAATAGCTATAATTTTAAAAACTATGTTTTTATACCAGTTATCAATTTCTATTAACTGCCATATCCCAACACAAATTATACAATTAAATGTTCTTTAATAAAATTTTCTACAAATATTAAACATATATGTCACTTTTTTCTTTGTTTTCCAACAAAGTTTATATTGCGTGAATTGGTCAGATATCTAATTTATAAAATTACATTAAAAGTTTTTAAAAACAAATATTGGCAAATATTTTCACTTAAATGCAATTTTGAAAGAAATGTACTTCTTGAAACACCACTTTTTTCCATTTTTCTTTAATTTTGTTGGTAATGTGAAATGTTAGCTAGACTATGAATGTTAAATTGAAAAATGATTAATAGTTGTAGTTTAAATTATTATGTTCTATTAAAAATGATTTAGTCCTTGATGAACATCTGTTTGGTAATATGTTGTATCCAGATATAGTAAATTAATGACATATATAAAATTATAGGGAAATGACACCTTCAGTTCCATTATGAGCAGAGCTTTTAAAATGCTATTTGTCAAAATGTGTCATCCTCTCATTATATAATATTCTGTATCATTTAAAAGATGTATACCCTTCATTTTGCAGCTCTTTACAAATTTAAAATACAAATTTTTATGATTTCTGGTTGCACGTTCCTTTATTGCCAATATGAACAAATCCATATGCTTTAAGGCAGGTTTTACATTCCATTTATTCAGAAAAATTAATGTTTATTCTCATCTTCTCACCCTTAGCAGGTGGTTTAATTTTAGTACACTTCAGAGTTATAATGTCATGCTTATTAAAAACATTTATTATGATTGCTAGTGATATTCTATGTAGCCGAACAAAACTTTTGCTTTGTTAAATTATTTACCAAAAAAAAGCTGTTTTTTAAAAAATTTCTTTCCTTTGAGAGATTATTTTAAGGTCTTCATAAATGATCTAAAAGTGGGAATATGTGGTTTTGGAGTAGTTATGAATTGGTAATTTATATGATTGTTTCTTTAAGGCTCAAGTATCTTGTCCACTATGTGCTATAGAATAGTTTGCAGGTAAATCTAAGCTATGCTTTACATAATTTATTTTTTGAAGAAAAAATGTCACATGATTTATAAAACTATGCATTCTTTCAAAATTAATTTATTCAGTACTTTATCAAACATCTGTAGAGTGCCCACTATGTGGCAGATGCTACTTTAGATTATGCTGGTGAACAAAACACTTGGTTTTGCAGAGCTTTTATTTTAACGAGGGAGAAAAAATAAAAGCAAGAAATCTAAGTGAAGAAATTATGTATATCTTCAAAGATAAGGAGTATAAAAGAGAAAAAATTAGATCAGGATGAGAAAAATCAAGATTGCTGGGCTGGGCTGGGGAGTTCAAATTTTAAGTAGGAAGCTCAGTGTAGTTACAGTGAAGGCGACATTTGAGAAAAGAAATGAAAAGGTGAGAGAGTTTGCCAAGAACTGTCAGCAGTAAGGCTACTCCAGACAAAGGGATTGGCTATTGCAAAGGCCTTAAGGTTGGATCATGCCTGGCATATCTGAGGAATATCAAGGAGGCCACTGTGAGTGAGTGAGGAATAGCAGGAATGAGGTCACAGAGGTTAAGTGAGTGGCTAGTTCATGTAAAAGCTTAGATGTCATTGTAAAACTCTGGCTTTTATATTTGAAAACTTACTGTGGGATAGAATTTCTACTAATAACTGAGAGTTCAAATGTCCATAACTTCAAGGATACTTATTCTAGCAAGATAGAATAAGAAAAAGAGTTCAGGTTTCAATATGGTGTGACTAATCCTATGATATCTAAAAGTGTAAGAAGTTATGAGGACACAGAAGAAACCCACCAAAATCAAACTGATATATTTGGTGACTTTCTGTTACCATACATTAGTTTATAGTTTCTAGATTTTTACAGCAATGGAGTCACACAGTATACATCCTCTATTTTCTGGCTTCTTTCACTCAGCAAAATTGTTTTGAGAATCATCTCAGTTGTGTATATCAATAGTTAATTTTTATGCTGAAAAGTATTCTCATGAATGGATATGTCATAATGTGTTTATCATTGTCATGTTAGTGGACATTTGCATTGTTTCCAAGGGTTTGTATGAACATAGGCTTTGTTTCTTTTGTGTAAATGCCTAAAAATAGATTGGCTAGTTCATATAATCAGACCATGTTCAATATTTTAAGAAATTTTCCAACTGTTTTTCACAATGTATCATGTTATATGCCATCAGCAGTTTATATTTCCTGTTGCTTCACAACCTTGCCCAGACTAGGTGTAATCAGCTTTTATGGTTTCAGCTTTTCTAATATATGTATAGGTGCATCTTATTGTGATTATAATTTGTATTTCTTTAATGTCTAAATGTTGAGCATTCTCCCATGTGCTTATAAGCCATCTATGTACCTTCGATGAAGTGTTTCTGCAAATATCTTTTTCATATATACAATTGGGTCCCTATTCTGTTTTATGATTAGTAAGATATTTTATTTTTATTTTTTAATAATCTGAATAGACATCCATTATCAGGCATACGATTTGCAAGACCCTTCTCCAGTTTTATGGCTCCTTCGTTTTAAACAAAAACTAATAGTGTTTTCAAGAAGCATAAATTCTTCATCCTGATGACACCAAATTAATATTTTTTTTCTTTTATGGGTAATGACTTTGGTGTTCTGAGAAATCTTTGCTAAAATTAGATGAAAAATATTTTATTGCATGTTTTCTTCTAAAGTTTTTATATATATTTCAGTCTATGATGCATTTTGAGCTAATTTTGATATCTGATGTGAGCTTTGGATCAACATTCTTTTTCTTTTTCAAGATGGATATCTAATTGTTCTACATTTAGAAAAGACCATCTTTTCTCCACTGATAGGCCTATGCACATTTGTCAAAAATCAATTGATCAAAGATGTGTGAATCTCTTTCTGGACTTTATTTTCTGTTACATTGATTTATCTATTGTGACATCATTACTACAGTCTTATTTTTGCAGTTTTGTTAAAACTTTTGAAGTCAGTATCAATATATTCTCTACCCTTGTTCTTTTTAAAATTTATTTTGGCTATTCTAAGTACTTCTATTTTTCATTTGAATTTTAGCATTAGCTTGCCAATTTCCACCACAAAAGTAAAAGCCTGCTGAAAATTTTAATTGGCATGGCATTTTCTCTGTTGGGAAAATTGACATTTGAAAATATTAAGTCTTCAGATCTGTAAATACTGTATAGCTTTCAATATATTTTTCTTTTCATTTTATCTCAGTGATCTTTTTTTGTCTTCAGTGTTGGCGGTGCACATTTTTTATCAGATTATTTCATATTTTTTATCCTACTGTAAATGTTATTTTTAATTTTGTTTATAGCTAGAATATAGAAATACACGATTGTTTATGTTGTTGATTTTTGCGACCTTGCCAATTCTCATCACAGACGTAGACAATTATGCCATTTGTGAATAAATTTTATTCTCTCTTCCCAAACAAGACTATTACTTTTCTTTCCTTATTGAACTAGCTGAAATCTTAGTTCAATATTGTTTGAAATGATGAGAGAGGACATCTTGCTATTATTCTATATTTTAGGGAGGAAATATTCAGGGTTTCACCATTAAACATGATGTTTGATAGTTTTTTTTTGGTTTTGTTCTTTTGTAGATAACCTTTATCATAATGAGTTCTATTTTTGTTTTTGTTTTGTTTTGTCTTGTTTTTCTAATCACAGTTTGATGAGTTTTATCCATAGCAAACATTGGCTTTTACCTAAAGGTTTTTTCTAAACCGATTGAAAGTATCATATGAATATCCTTTGATAAGTTATTATACTTTCAAGTGTTCAACTAAACTAGCATTTCTGAAATAAAACTCACTTTGTAAACATGTATTAACCTTTTTATATGTTTTGTGTTTATTAAAACATCTGAGAGATGTTTGAATCTAGGTTCATGAATGATATTGTGTTGTTTTTGTATAATTTTTTTTTCTGGTTTTGGTATTGGCAAAGCTTACCTTGAAGACTGAGTTAGAAATATTCTGTACTCTTCAATCTTTTGAAGAATTTGTATAGAATTGGTACTGCTTCTTCCTGGACTTCTATTTGTGGGCATGATTTTAATGTGAAATACACTCTTTGTAAGTCTGTTTATATTTTCTGTTTCTTTTTGAGTGAACGTCAATAGTTTGTGTCTTTCAAGGAATGTGCTACTTCTCTCATTCATGATATCAGTAAGAATTAGTGACTAGAACATTATTCATTTTTGACCTTCTCAAAGAAAGTCATTGATTGATGTGTGTGTATTCTGCTATTTTGGGGCAGTTTTCTATAATTTCAAGTCTCTTCTATTTAGTTGATAATTTTGTTCAATTCTTCTGTATCTTCTGCATTTGCTGAGTGCTTGTATGAAATATTAAAAGAGGAGTGCTGAAATTTTCTAACATAATTGCCAATTTTTCTATTTCTCCTCCAAGGTATAAACTTTTGTTTCATGTGTCCCAAAGATCTTTTATTAGGTATCTAAAAGTCAAGAATTTTTATACTTCTCTGATGAATTGACCCTTTTACTTTTTTATAATTTTGAAATGACCTTCTTTATGTCTAGTAATGTATTTTGCTCTAAAATCCATTTTGCATCATGTTAATATAACCATCAAGGCTTTCTTTTGATTAGTGTTAATATAACATATTTTTCTTTTACTTTTAAGACACTTCAATATTTAATCCTTAATTAATACATTAATAATTAAGCTAATTAAAATTAAAATTAATTAATAAAAATTAACAAAGGAAGCCATTTTTTTTGGCTCTAGAAGCATCATCCTATATTATCCTAAAATCATTAAACCACAAGCTGAAAACTCCTATTACACTAGGTCTCTGTCAAAGGTACAGTTTTTCAACCTTATCATTTATCTTTTATCTTTTTCCTAATTCTTGTTTTCAGTGTGATCTATTTTACTTCCAAGCCTTTCCCTCTGTATGCCATTTCATAGAAAATCATTATCCTGCCTGTCAGAAAATTCTTTGTTGAGAATTTATTACATTTCTTTGCCTTAGTTAAAACTGGTTCTTGGGACTTCCCTGGTTGTGCAGTGGTTGAGAATTAGCCTGCCAATGCAGGGGACATGGGTTTGATCCCTGGTCTGGGGAGATCCCACATGTCACAGAGCGCCTAAGCCTGTGAGCTGCAACTACTGAGCCTGTGCTCTAGAGCCCGAGAGCCACAACTACTGGAGCCTGAGCATTCTAGAGCCTGTGGTCTGCAACAAGAGGAGCCACAGCAATGAGAAGCCCATACATTGTAATGAAGAGTAGCCCCAGAAAAAGTCTATGCACAGCAACAAAGACCCAACACAGCCAGATAAATAAATTATTTAAAAAAACAAAACTGATTCTTCTCTGTATCTTTTGAGTTTTTTCAAAGTGGGGAATAATCTTCCAAATGCTGTTGTCCTTAGAATCAGGAGTATGTCTCAGCCTCATTTTTACTCTTTTAAATTATCTTTTTGAATCTCTGTGCCTCTTTTTAAAACCTCTGCTTTTTTATACTTCCTATTGTTCTAATATTCTACCTTCATTACATCTGATTACTTCAATAACACATGTCTGATTAAACACTCTGCTTCACTGAGAACTTGTAAGGTTGGATTTATAACAGTCGTCTACACCTCAAATCCTACCAGAATCCCAAGTGGCTTCTCTCATTTATTCATTCACATAACAGAAGATCCAACACAGTGCTTCTCTGATGACATCCATTCCAAATGTTTTACCTCTTAAGCTTTGCACTTACTATTGCCACTCACTGTATGACTAAGTCCCAGTAATTTTTGTGCTATTCAATCAGAAAAGACACCTCCACCCAAAGTTCTCTTCAAGTCAGGAAGTGAAGACTCCACACTTCTCTTTCTGCAGAAAAAATAAATGCTGATGTATTCTGTCTTACACATACCCCTTCCCATTCATCAGCAAATCATATTCATCAACTACCAAAGTACATGCTGAACAACCATGTCTCACCGCTTCTGTTACCATCTTTGTGGTAAAAACACCATCGTATATTCTTGAATTATTGACCTGATTGGTTTCCCTACTTCCAAACTTCCAAACTTCCTCCTCCCCAATATGTTTTTGGTACAGCAACTTAACTTAAAAATAAAATCAGATGGTTTTATTCTATTGCTAAAAAATCTTTCCGTATCTTCCCCTTTCACACTAAATAAAAATCCAAAGCATTTTTATGTGTTAGAAGTTCATACATCACTACTTTCTTCCTCTCCCATCTCTATGATCTCCTTAGTTGCCTCCTTGATATTCCTCAAATGCAACAGACAAGCTGTTCACTCAAGGTGTGTGTACTTGTTATTTCCTCTGCATGGAACAGGCTTTTTCCTTATATTTGCATGGCATCCTCCTTCACTTCCTGTGTTTTTCTGCTCAAATAACATTTCATAAGTGAGACATAACCACCCAATATAAAATAAAATTAACCTCCACCCTGGCATCATCTATCAACTTTTACCATTGTCTATTTTTCTTTGTAATGTCTGTCACCATCAGCTATAACTTTAATTATTCTATTATCTGTTTATATTGCTATTATACTTTGATAGAATGTAAGTGCTTTGCTGTCAGGTATTTCATATGTCTTCTTAATTTTTGTATTCCTAAAAGGGCAGCTGGCAGATTGTAAGGGATAAATTAATATTTGTTAAATATAATTTTGTTGTTGTTGGGCTCCTTTGTAGGCTCTCTTACTTTAGAAGTCTACTCTTCATGTGTGAGCAGTAGATACAGAATCCTGTCACAAGTTCAAAAGAGTAAAAGCTTGTATTAAATGGCAAATTTTGAAAGCTAAATGAATGGCGTAATACTAATATAGGAAAAAGGAAGCATAATTTCTACAATTTAATAGTGAAATTCTTTTATAGAATTTCTTCAGAATCCTATAGTAATGTACTCTAATGGGCACTTGTACATTACAATTATGCAAATACTTTTGGTAATTCATATCCTCTTTGTGATTTATGACTGGATCATTTAATTCCTTAGGAGCATTATAGCATTTCAAGTTTTCATGTTCAGTAAACCTTTTGGGGTTGCTACCTTTTCTATTCAAATGGAGAAATGATCTTGTGTTTTCATCTAAAAAGTTCCCCCCATCTCGAGAATAAATTATATTATGTTAGTGGCAGAGTTTTGTTAAATTTCTAAGTCTGTCACTGATAAAAGCCTTTTCATGGAGAAATAATTTTATACAAAGCACAAAAGTTATGTAATATTCAATTTTTTCTTGTCTATGTTTCTTTCATGCATAGTGGCAGCATCCATCTTATTAACTCCACCTCAGGCAAATCATTGCCAGGTGACTTCCTAATGCATTGTATGATATAGAATCTAGCATGAATAAAAGTTTTTGGTTTTACTAATGTGTAAATTAGTTTAGAAAAATATATATTTTGAATGAAATATAATCCTTTAAGAGTTATTTGTCAATCATAAACTATGTGAATTTTTATTTTATAAATTTACCTTTTCTAAAATTTCATTGAACCCTTCTGAAATAAGAAGCAAGTTATAAAAAATTGATTAACTCTTTTCCCAAAATTATCATTATAACATATTAGTAAGATAATCATAGAAGTTGAAGTATTTAAAATATTGAACCTAAAATATTTGATTAGGTATTCTACTGAAGCAACACTAATGTTATCAATAGATTGGTACAGTCAGGGAGGAGGAAAATTTCCCTCCTACTCCTTTTCAGTTTTTATGGCTAGATCAAATAATCAAACTGACACAAGACAGACTAACAGGAAAAAAAGAAACAAATGTCAATTCATGTGCATGGAGGTCTTATAGAAATGGGACCTAAGATGTGGCCAAAGCAGACAGTTTTTATACTTTTTAGACAAAGAAACAATACACACATGAAGAATTGACAGGACAAAGAAATTTGGGTTGTGGGTGCTCAGTTAGTGAAGAATCTAAACAGCATTTGGTACTGAGGTAGAAAAATAAAGTAACAAGATTGTTTATATAGGTTTCTCAGCCTGCATTCCCTATCTCTGATAATAAGGGTGTCCTTCTACCTCCAGATGCAGGGAGTGCACCTTTCACATAAGAGCTTTATTTCCTGCTTTCAGGGAGACAGAAAGAAGGTTCAGTGTCCCTCTCGAATTGACCATTTCTTAAGTAACTTTAATTCAAAATAATCAACATGCTATTGAAGCATACTGATTGCCCTGCCTTGAGCCCCAAAATGCAAACCTAAAATTAAATACATTATGTGCATTTTATGGCAAGTATCTACATGATAGAATACATATACTAAGATTTGGGATGACAAGGGCCTTCTAGACATGTTTGATTTCTACAGCCCTTTTTAAAATTTTTGATTAAGAATCTCTTCTTTCAGATGTTATGGCTCCCATGGAGACTCCGCCCGGGGATCACAACACAACCCTAGTTGCTTTCAGCTTCTGTGAAACTATTTTGAAATTTGCTGTCTGCACATGAATCTCCTGATAAGCTGTTGTGGTCTTTATTTGGAACCCCAAACTCCTTTAAACTCCTTACTTTTTCCAGCCTCTTCTCTTACTTCCTTTCTTTACATTCTGTTCCCAAATATTTGTCCTGGAACTCTTCTCCATTCCTCTAGAGATTTGGGATTTTTAAAGCCAAGGAAATAAAGAAATTCTCCATCTATTTGCCTGTGTACACAGTTTCCTCCTTGTCTTAGTCCATGCTCCTTAGGAAACAAACCCCAAGACTAAATCATGTGTGGTAGTATTTTATTGAAATGTATAATCCTAGGAATGCAAAAGTGAGCAAAATGAGGTATAAGCCAGAGAAGGAGGAAAACAATGATAAGAGGGAAACAAAACTTTCCTTAAAAAAAAAAAAAAAAAAAAAAAAAAACCTTTAGTTTTCTGAGCAGTCTTAACTTCACAGCAAAATTGAGAGGAAACTTTTTCATATACCCTCTGCCCTTATACATGGATGGCCTCCCCCATCATCAGTAGCCTCTTCCAGAGTGGTACATTTGTTACAGTTGATGAACCTACACTGACACAGTATTATCGCTAAAAGACCATAGTTTACATTACAGTTCACTCTTGGTGTTGTACAGTCTTTGGGTTTAGACAAATGTATAATGACATAATCTGCCACTAGAGTGTCATACAGAGTAGTTTCACTGCCCTAAAAAATCCTCAGTGCTTTGCCTATTTATTTCTTCTTCCCCCTAACCACTAGAAACCACTGGTCTTTTTTACTGTCTCCATAATTTTGCCTTTTCCAGAATGTCATATAGATGGAATCATACACTATGTAGCCCTTTCATATTGGCTTCTTTCAGTTAATAATGAAATGAAGGTTCCCCTATGTCTTTTTATGGTTTGATAATTTATTTCATCTTAGAGCTGAATGTTTCATTGCCTGGATGTACCACAGTTTATTTATTCACCAAAGAAGGTAATTTTGGTTGCTTCCATGTTTTGGCAATCATGAGTAAAGTTGCTGTAAACAAACGTGTGCAGGTTTTACATAAATACAAGTTTTCCACTCATTTGGATAAATACCAAGGAGAACAAATGCTGGATCATATGGTAACAGCTTGTTCTGTTTTGTAAGAAACTGCCAAACTGTCTTTCAAAGTGATTGTGCCATTTTACATTCCCATCAGAAATGAATGACCATTTCTGTTGATCCATATCCTCACCAGCATTTAGTGTTTTGTTGTTGTTCTGGATTTGGCCCTAATGGATGAGTAGGATATCTCATTTTAATTAGAATTTTCCTGATGACTTATGGTGGGAAACATCTTTTCCTATGCTTATCTGTCATCTGATTATCTTCTTTGGTTAGGTGTCTGCTGGGGTCCTTGTCCTACTTTTTAACTGGGTTGCTTGTTTCCTTATGGTTGAGTTTTAAGTGTTCTTTGTATATTTTGGAAAACAATCTTTCATCAGATGAGTCTTTGGAAAATATTTTCTCCCAATCTTGGCTTATTTTTTCATTTTCTTTGCTGTCCCTTTCACAAAGTAGAGATTTAGTTTCAATGAAATCCATCTAATTGATTCTTTCATTCATGTGTAGTGCCTTTGGTGTTTTATCTAAAAAGTTATTTCCAAACCCAAGGTCATTCCAGATTTTCTCCAACAGTATTTTCTAGCAGATTTATATTTAGGTTTCTAATCCATTTTGAGTAAATTTTTGTGAAGGATGTAAGATGTGTGTCTACATTTATTTTTTTGCATATAACTGTCCAGTTTTTCCAGAACCATTTGTTTCTTTCACTCCATTTTTTTGCCTTTGCCTTTTTGTCAAAGACTAGCTATAAATAATGGGTCTATTTTGGGCTTTTTATTCTGCTCCAACAATCCCTTTATTTTTTCTCCAGTATTACACTGTCTTGATTACTATAGTTTTATAGTAAGTCTTAAAATAGGGTAGTGTCAATCTTCTAACTTTGTTCTTCAATATCGTATTGGCTATTCTTAGTCTTTTGCCTTTTCATATAAATTTTAAGATTTCTTTGTCATATTCAAAACATAACTTGCTGGAGTTTTGTTTGGGATTGTATTGAATTTATACATCTATTTGGGAACACATGACATCTTGATCTTTACATGGTAGAGACCATGTAGTGTCAGTTGTCACAATGGTATCTGTGGCAGAGCAAAAACCCCAAGAAAGTAAGATCTCAAGGATCTGTAAGGGTGCCTAACAGGTATTAGACATATCCCCCTGGGTAAGGCTCATTGACATGTTTAGCTGCTTTAATCCTGGGAAATCTGGATAAAGGACAAAAAAATTAGCTATGAGAAAAAATACCAACAAACATCAATAAATTTGCAAAACTATCGCCTGGTTCATATTCAATATAATCAACAAATTTTATTCAAAATAAAGCAATGTGAAGTGATGATACAATAAAAAATGACTACTTGTTTTGTTTTTTTAAGTGGTAAACTTCTTAAAATTTGAAGTAATTTTTATATTCCTAGAAGTGTATTGAAGAGTAAAAATTTTTTAAAAATAAAATTTGAAATCAGGACAAGAAAATTAACTGTAAAATAAGATTAAAAAGCAGTTAAGCTATTTTTCTTACAGTTAAAAAATACACTGCAAAATATCTAACGAAAGATATGTCATGCATGGAATTCCAGGAATATATAGGAAAAAAGCATATCTATCATTAAGGCTTTAGTCACACTTTTTGTCTTTTTAATATTTTTAAACCATCAGGCAACTCTTGGCTTCATTAAAATACCTGCTAAAACATTAACATTGCCCTTTGGAGCCAGATCTATGGCTATGAAAATCAAATTGCAAATATTGGAAGGCTTCACCATGGTGTCACAGCCCAGAAGTCTGTAAGGGTTCCAGAAGTGAGCAAGACTGTTGCTTCTCCTTAAAGCAACAAAGCGTGTCTTCAGTAGTTCCATTCATTATATCTGGAGGGTGAATCAGGTAATGATTTTCATCTGTAAAGCAATTTGTTTTGAAGTCTCATATTCCTTATTCTGCATTACAATCATGAGAGCTAGGAGAGAAATAAAGCCAAAAATAGGCTTTTTTTTTTTTTTAAATGGAAGGTTGACTGTAAACCTTATAATTAGACTGAAATTAATTTTCAGTTTTTTCTAGATAAACATTTTTGTTAGAAATTAATATATACATATTATATTACTAAGAAATAACAAACTGAAGTTACACTAACCTTTAAAAAGTGTGGTTACTTTTATTCCTCGATGAACTCATCTTTTATGAAATAGAACATGACCATACCTGTTGTAGTTACCCAGGTTTATAGGTCTTAGTAATTCTGTGTTTGCTTTTCCCTTGCTTTGATTTTTGTAACATCTGTTACATAACAATAACCCTACATCATCTAGAGTTGATTCGTGTTTAATTTTATAAAAATGCATCACACTATATGCACTTTCCTTGTTTTACATTCCCTCACTATTGTTTCTAAAATGTACCCATATTATAATGTATAGCTATGGTTTATTTTTACTTCCCTATAATACAGACAGTTCCCAAATTACCATGGTTCAACTCATGAATTTTTGACTTTACAATGGTGCAAAAGCGATACTCATTCAACAGAAACCATAGTTGAGTTTTGCATTTTGATCTTTTCCCAGGCTAGTATTGTGTAGTACGTACAATACTCTCTCATGATTTTGACCAGGGCAGTGAGCTGCAGCTCCTTCCCACCACACCATCATAAGAGCAAACAACCCATACACTTACAACCACTCTGTACCTAGACAACCATTCTGTTTTTACTTTCAGTATAGCATTCAAAAAATGACATGCTACATTCAACACTTTATTCTAAAATAGGCTTTGTAGTAGATGATTTTGCCCAACTGTAGGCTAATGAAAGTGTTCTGAGTATGGTGAAGGTAGGTTACACTAAGCTATAATGTTCAGTAGCTTAGGTGTATTGAATGCATTTTTGACCTATGATATTTTCAACTTATGATGGGTTTATCAGGACATAATCCCACTGTAAGTTGAGGAAGATCTGTATAAATTTGTATTTATCTGTAATTTCAAAAATATCTTAATTATATACATTTTTTACTATCTCATTTAGTATTCGTTATTTCTGCACTTACAGTTATCATGTAATTGCAAAGCACAATTCAGCAAAAATACAGTGCCACTTCAAAAGATAAAATGGTTCATGAGAATCCTTTAATGCTATTCCTTAATTGTATTAGATGACACTTATTCTTGTATCTGACACTGTTCACATGTAGGAATGTTTATAAGTTGATATTCCATAAATAGAAGAAATTTTTTGTTATGACTCGATTATTTTTAAATGCATGGAATATCTTTGCTTCAACTATTTCTATCTTACTTTATGCCTAGCACAATATGCTATCCACATACAACCACTAAAATCTTAAGTTAGCTGCCTATACTCAAACTTCATTTTAATAGGAGTAAAATATAGGATTCTTCTGAGATAGCTTTCTGTGGACTACATTCACTATTTCCAGCAGTTAAAGGGAAAGTGCCAGTAATATTGCAATATTGAACTTCAAACTACTTCACAGTCACTGTTTAGAAGAAAGCATCGGAAACAAAGAAGTGTGAAATAACTTCAATAAATTTAAGAAATAGAGATTGATCTAAAGTACACACTCTTTCTAAAATAAGTTATAATAATTTTTATGACAGAAATTAGTGTCAAATAGTCACTGCATAAGCATAATCTGAAAAATAAACCTAAGAAAAATACTCTACCCATATGGGGGCAGAAAACAGTCTGATAAAGATACTTTTGGTAAAACTAATAATAGCGAACATGTAAAACCAGTGTTGTGCAATTCAATCATGTTTATTTATACAAATATAAAAATAGCATGGAGCGATAAATATATTGGTAGCTTGGAACATGGGCTTTGGTTGTTCACTGTTCATTATTTAAAGGAGAATCAAATATTTCATGATCATGTTGTGACTGTATTAAAAGTCAACAAATTCAGATGCATAAAGACCTAGTATTAGGGTAAAAAATGGCCCTCACTTATCCCAAAGACAAGGCAGAGGATGATGTTTATGCGATAGCAGGGGAAAGATATCCACTCAGTAGGCAGAAGATGTGGTGGTGGGGGAAAATTACACAACATTTTGGTTGAAGCTTTAGGCCCATACTTAAGACAAAGTGAAATGGTTTGTTAATAGCCTTGAGTAAAGTGCAAAAAAATGTTTCCAATCCATTGAAGATTACTTACAAAAATCTATGAAAAAGGCAAGTTGATGGTGATTCTTCTAAAGGATTCATAAGTAACATAAGTTTCAGTACGTTTTTTTTAATTTTCTTGAATTATAGTTGATTTACAATGTTGTGTTAGTTTCAGGTGTATAGCAGAGATTCATGTATACATATATATGTACACATATAAATATCCTTTTTAAAATTATTTCCATCATCAGTTATTACAAGATATTGAACATAGTTTCCTGTATTATACAGTAAGTGCTCTTGTTTATCTATTTTATACATGGTAATGTAGATTTGTTAATCCCATACTCTTAATTTATCCCCTCACCTTTCCCTTTGGTAACCATACATTAGTTTTCCATGTCTGAGTTTCTGTGTATGAGTTTGAACCTGTTTTGTAAATGGTATTTGTACTATTTTTAGATTCCACATGTAAGTGATACAATATTTGTCCTTGTCTGACTTACTTCACTTAGTATGTTAATCTCTAGGTCCATCCATGTTGCTGCAAATGGCATTATTTCATTCTTTTTTATGCTTGTAATATTCCATTGTATATATACCTTGCACCTTCTTTATCCATTCATCTATGGATGCACACTAAGGTTTCTTGCATATCTTGGCTATAAATAATGCAGCTATGAACTTTGGGGTGTATCTTGTTTTAAATTAGAGCTTTCATCTTTTCTGGATATACTGTTTGCACAGGAGTGGCAAGTTTCAGTATTTTCAGTGTATTTTTCCTAAAAAAGCTATTTGATTTAAGTTAAAAATAACTCTATTCACCTGTCCATTTAAATAAGAGGAAATTATTTGCTTTTGGAATAAATCAATAAAATAAATTAACATACAATATTATTATTATTTTGGCCACACCATGTGGCTTATGGGGTCTTAGTATCCCAACCAGGGATTGAACCCAGGTCTTTGGCAGTGAGGGCACAGAGTCTTAACCTCTGGACTTCCAGGGAATTCCCTAACATATTTTCAGGAAACAAGCATGCACATTAATTTTTAAATAGCAGTGTTTAATCTGTCCAGGAAATATTAGCTAAAATCCTTGCCAACAGCTAGTTCTGGAGTTCCACCAGGTTACCAAGGTCAGGTATGATACTGCTCACAGCATAATGCAAAGCTATTGTCCCCTTGATATCCACCTTTGCTCCTGCTATGTTGTGCCATGTTTTTGAGATATTCATATATTGTCTTATACAAAGCCCTTTGTTTTGTGGGTGCATATTTACACCTTATTCAGCAGTGCTTTGCTTTATCCTTGGTGTTGTGTGCACAAAATGCATGACTTTAGTATTGCATGGGTCATGCTTTCCAAGGCTTAAAAGTGTCTGATGAAATGTGAAATATCATTACCAAATTACAATTAATTTCAAAAACCAAAGTTCTCAGACCTAAAATTTTGAGAAAGCAATGTTGTATCAATGACAAGACTAAAGTGAATTATTGCATTATCAATTTGCTTTACGAAAACACCAGTTTCTGAAAATAAATACTTCAAGGATAGTGTGTAAGAGGGACTACTGAATCAATGACAACAGAAAATAAAATTACCCAAACGGTATTCTTTAATGTGTCACTCTCAAGAGGTCATAGTCCTCTTGGTTATATAGAAAGGACACCCAGTTGAAATGTTAGAACACACACTGGATTTTTTCTGAAAGAAGATTGAAAGCAGGCTTTGTCTCACTTTGCATTTAAAAGACAAGGTAGCCATGGAATAAGGTCTAGTTTTCTTGGCATATTTTTATAAACTTTGTCAACATTACTTATTTTGTACATTTAGAGATTAAGTAATTTGCCTTCCAGTAGACAAGAAATCTGTCCCCTGTTTAAAGGAAAATATTCATAGGGAAACAACACATTGGTTTATTAATTATAGCTCTGTTTTTTAAAGTGCTTGCCCTAGAGTGTTCAATATACATTTAAATTTACCTCAATATTGTTTGAAATAATACTCTATGACAACTTCATTCCAGTAAAAACTTACAAGAAGTATTCCTAATCATTTCCTCTTATTCTTTTTGCTATTGCTGTTATCAACACATAGCAAATTAAATCTATCAATATGGTAAATGTATAGCATATCTGGACCAAAGGGGTTTGCAATCCTAAGATTAGAAAGTTGATTCAACATTCAGAAACCAATCATTAATTTACTATGTCAACACTATATTATCATTCTAATAATACATCCAAGAGTTTAATAAAGTACAACATCCAATTATAATAAAAACTCTTATCAAACTAAATAAGAACATCAAACAAAGACCTACAACTAACATCCTACTTAGTGGAGAAAGACTGAATTATTTCTCTCTAAAATAAGGAAAAAAACTGAAGAAATCACCCTTCTCCCTCTTCCTATGCAACACAGTACTCCTTACTATGTTACAATATCTTCAACTATCCATCTATGAACTTGGATTCCACTGGATTTTTTTACTTTTATTCCTCTCCATCATGATTACATTCCAATGAAAATCATTTTACTCTTTATCTATAATTGTTCCTGGATTTGCACTTTTATTTCCTCTCTGCAAACAAAATATACATCCTAACATAAAAAAAATTGTCTAAACTATGAATTTAGCTTAATTTTCCATTATTTTATTTGATGCAAGTGGTTACAAGGGCTTTTTCCATCTCTGGAAACATTATCACAGAATTCTTTTTGAGGGAATATAGTCTTCCTTCCAGTTTATACTTAGGTGTCAACTCCTCAAGGAAAACCTCTGTTTATCACTGCTCTGGTCTCTATCTGGGAGAGGGAGAGATAGGAAGTAGTGGGAAGAATGTTTATTAGGGAAATAAAACTTGTGGAAGACATAGAAGGAAGCAAGAATGGCCAGAGAAGGAAGTGGATTTGCAATGCTGCCTTGGTTCACCCCACAGGAGACTCTGGAGCAAAAACCTCTGATTAAAGTTGTAGTGCATTGGTCCAAAACATCTGGGTAGTTATATCCTCTATATTTTCCCAAGTATGTAACATCATAAAAAATGAAAATAATTGGGGCAGAAAAATCAGTGATTGAATGTATTTTGAGTGGGATTGGGATAGGAGATTGACTACAAAGGCATAATAAATGCCTATTTATAGTGATGGAAATCTCCAATATCTTGATTGTGTGATAGTTATAGGACTGTATGTGTTTGTCAAAATTCATCAAATTACATGTTTAAGTAGGATTAATTTCATGATGTTTAATTAATAACATGACAAAAATAAAATAGCAGAGCTAAATTGCATTGACAAGATTAAAATTAATAAACATCTGGCATGCCTAACAAAGATTAAAGAGGGAAATTTATATGCATGACTTTAATAATCAATAAATATATATGAAATAGATTTTTAATACAAATCACACACATATAAAAATTCTTTAAAATATGTTGCCAAAAGCATGTGTGTTTCTGTGTTGTGTGTGTAACATCAGAAAAATGTTACAAAGTATCAAAGATAAATAATAGAAAAAATAAAATATGCAATGGATATAATAAAAAATGCCTACAGTGTAAATTACTCTAAAGTAAAATCCAAATATTTTACAAATTGAAGGCTGATTTGTGATACATGAAATCATAAAAGTACTGAGACCTTCTTTTAAACCTTCTTTTAAATCTTTACTGGAGCAAATTCTCCATGTATACCTCATCTTGGAAAAATGGAGGAGTTTCTTAAAAAAAAGGAAGAAAATTCAAGAGAGGAAATCTACCAGTGAGGGTTGTTCAAGTAAAGTCTATGATCAAAAAAAAAAAAAAAAAAAAAAAGAAAGAAAGAAAAGAAAAGAAAGTAATAATAATAACAACAAAACATTGAGTATAAAAAATCATCATGATTCTTTTAAAACAATCTGGTATCTTCAATGTATAGCATATAACCTTACAAGTTATATGGAGTTGAAGTGTGTACACTTTAGTAAAAGACTATATTTTTAGCTCTTAGGTTCATTTACCTAAGTTCCAGACTTCAATTTATGATGTCTGCAGAGTGACTATGTTCCTATTCTCTCCCCACACTACTTTCATACAAAAAATCATCCCTTGAAAAAGACAGTGTATTGTGCATATATTTATGTACCAATTTTGTATCTATGAATCTGTGCAAAGTTTATCATGCTGAGTCTATCAAATATCATAGACTTGCAGTTTTTGTTTAATCCTCCTCATCTATTCAAAATCCCTATTTATATACATTCAGTGATGCTTCATATGTCACATACCTAGAAAATTATAGGCAATGATTAACATCAAAGATATTTTCCATGTCTACCTGGGAGTGTGTTGATTTTATTTTTTTGTATTTTATATATTACCTGATTTATAATGTTCCAAACATAAAACTGATATTTAAGAAGAAGGTAATAGTTTACTTTTGTAATCAGAAAAGAAAATGAAGCCCTCTGTTCCTCTTATTTCTTAAGAGCAGTTAGGATAATGTATTATTTATGTATTGCTATTTAACAAGTTACCCCAGAATTTAGCATCTTAAAATTATGTACATTTTCCATCTGACACTGCTCTAGTGGGTCAAGTATGTTGATGAGCCTGACTCAGATTTCCTTATGAGACTGCAATTAATATGTGGGCCAACGCTGCTGCCTTCTTAAGGCTTACTTGGGCCTAGGGCCTGACTCCAAGAATGCACACTCAAATGCCTGGCACGTTACTGCCAGTTGTTGGCAGAAAGCCACAACTTCCTTGCCATGTGACTTTTTCCATAAGGCTGCTGGAGTATGCTTCTGGCATGACATTTAGTTTCCCCCAGAGCTAGTGAACCAAGAGAGGAGGGGGAGGTGAAAACAATTATGGGTTTTACCAAAGAGCCTTTGAAGTCATGGGCCATCATTTCAACAGGATCCTATTTAATACAAAAGTGAGACTTATTCAGTTTGTTGGGGTGGGGGAGGAGGGCTCAAATTGATACCAGGAAAAAGGAATCATTAAGGGCATGCAGAGATTGGCTGTCCACGTGATATTGTCGCTGGTTAAAAAGCTTTAGTCATTACACTGATTTTGCCCCTTTAAAAAAAGTGAACTACAGAACAATGTAGATATTGGAAATATCCATTTCCATGAAACAAAATAAACTTTAAAACTTATTTGACCTGCAATTTCTGAAACTTTTTTTTTAGTATTACCAGTTATTTCATGTTAGAATATTTTGGTTTGTCTCTATACTACGATGTCATTAACCATTTTCCCCATAGTCATTTTTATTTGCTAATGTAATGGTTTGTTTTGTTTTGTTTTAATTTAATTTTATTTATTTATTGGCTGCTTTGGGTCTTTGTTGCTGCATGCAGGCTTTCTCTAGTTGCGGTGAGCAGAGATCACTCTTTGTTGCGGTGTGCGGGCTTCTCATTACAGTGGCTTCTCTTGTTGCGGAGCATGGGCTCTAGGTGTGAGGGCTTCAGTAGTTGTGGCATGAGGGCTCAGTAGTTGTGGCTCATGGGCTGTAGAGTGCAGGCTCAGTAGTTGTGGTGCACAGCCTTAGTTGCTCCATGGCATATGGCATCTTTCCAGACCAGGGATCAAACCCATGTCCCCTGCATTGGCAGGTGGATTCTTAACCATTGTGCCACCAGAGAAATCCCTAATGACATGTTTTAAATAAGTCAATGGAAGTGTCTTAGTAAAACACGAAGGGAAGTATTAAAAAAGGATACATTCCTACTCTAAATGGGAATATTTATCCTTATGATACCTGACAAGTAATGACAAAGCTGTAAGCTTGGAAAATATATCACTGGACAATTTTTTTTTCTGATGATAGCTTATAAAACAGAATAATATAAGTAAAATAATAGTACGGAATTAGAGTTTGGAAAATTGGATATTTGAAAGCTTCTTGCTGTAACAGAAGATTATTTTGATATATAAAAATTATTACCATTTCAAAAGTCCACATTTTTTTTAGCATATCCTTTTTTTTTTTTTTTTTTTTTTTTGGGGGGGGTACATCAGGTTCAATCATCTGTTTTTATACACATATCCCCGTATTCCCTCCCTTCCTTGACTCCCCCCCCTCAAGTCCCCCCCACCCTCCCTGCCCCAGTCCTCTAAGGCATCTTCCATCCTCGAGTTAAAAGTCCACATTTTTAAAGACTATGAAACCCTTACAAACTTTCAGAATTTTCTGAGTTATTAAAAAAAACCTGAGACTTAGTTTAGACAAGAGAAGGCAAAGACAGATTTAAGCATCATCTTTAAAAGATGATTTACTATCGGTTTATTTGGTTATTTCAGATTAAAGAAGACATTTAGTAGGTCAACAAGTATTGAGTACTCTCAGCTCTACCTTAAATGCTCAGATTTCCCACTGTGTTAAAGTAAGTATTAGTGTAGTACTTGAAGAAATATTCCTGAAAATAAAGTTAAAATTTGCTTTGATAGTGATAGCTTAAAATAGAACAGAATTTCATTTGTTTGGAGTAGTTCAGATGAATCCAACTTTAGTTAGATGATGGAGTTACATGACCTCTCCAAGTTTCTACCAACACTATGATTTCATGAGAAAGTAAGGGTTTTCAGCTTTCTAACTCCCCCATTCTAAATCTTATTAAAAGCAAAGTGACAGGTTTGAATATAATCTAAGATGATAAAATATTCTTATGGTTAACTTTAAGTCCAATTCTTTTTAATAATTTCACTAATGAACCTCACTAGGGAATACAAATTCTGCTCATTAAAGCTATGTAAGATAATGATTAAATCTTTTTTAAAAAAAATGTGTGGTTCTTATATTTAAGGTTCAAAAACAACATGATTTTATAACGTGTTGATAGTTTTAGGGCTATTCTTCTCAAACTGTGCCAGATCTCTAGTTTGAAACTATGCAGGATGTGAATGGGCAAGGAAAGAAGAATAACTAAACTAATCTTTAGGAGAGTACTTTCCACTCTGTAGAGGATATTCTCTTGATAATATGTAATGTTTCATGAAATCTGAATTAAATATAATAATATTTAAGTATTGGCTGATTTTTATTGGTGAGAATGATAGTTTTTTTTTTTAAATTTAAGACAGTGATTTAATATTTTCAAAAAAATTTATAGGTGATGAAAGTAGATTTATATAAAATATTAAATAATAATTGGAAGAGTTCTATGTGACTATGGAACATAAAAAGCTTGAGTTTGCAAATACTGCTTTAAGACTTAGCTATTATAATGCAGAGGTCTTCCTTTGGAAATTTAATGATATGCTTACTCAAACATGGAACCATAGAAACTCCAGGAAAAAATAAGTTGCTTCCATTAAATTAACCCTAAATTCTTTCAGTACAAGATCTAAGCCAGGAATGTGATAGGTCAGTTATAGAAATGACCTTTGTCAGGACCCACTATCAGCTGTCAACGTGTTCCCCTCTTCTTTGTGTTACTCTTGGTATTTGGTCATCAGTGAGTTTGCAATTGTTACTTTCTGGCATTAGGATGGGGTTTGCATGAAGTAGACTGGCTATTGGAATACGTTCCATGGGCTGGCTTGCATGAAATACATAACATGAGATAGTCCAGTTCCAATCTTGGTAAAAGTTCTTGAAGACAGGTTTATAAATTTTGGAGTTAAACATATCACTATGCAAAGTCCAAGTTAATTACAAGATCAAAAATGTTCATAAGAGGACAAGAAACTGGATAAAGTGATTCTCCTTGCTGGGACCAAGAGTCCAGTTTGATTACTCTAACAGAATTTTGTGCCTCAGGTCCATCCATGAGCCTGTGGTCGTGTACTTCCTGAATTTATAAGGTTCATGATTTATAGATAAGACACACAGAGGAATCATGTGGCAAGTTTCCACTCAAACTACATCTTTGGACTCTGACATACATTAATTCTCATTCATTCAAAAGCATATTTGGTAGATGTGCTGCTGTATTCCTGGCATTTTTCTAGGATTAACATGAGGGAGAACTTATCTTTGTGGAAATTTGGAAAATAATGATCAATACATAATTAAATAGAAAATTGCAATAAGGTTGACTGATACCATATCAGTCAACATCATACTGGAAGTATGAAAAAGGCAACTGTAGCTTATGTTTACTTTTTTTTTCAAAAATATTGTAAACCACAGAAAAATTCACTGAATAACAGAACAAACATTATCCTGAATCTTAAATCAACAAATCCTAGATTTGTATAGTTGTTTCAAATTTCTTTAGATTGTATTTTCTTTTTAATAAAGTAAATGAAAATGTATGGATAAACCCAAAGTCCCCTTGGAATTGGGAAAGGGTAGGCAAAACACTTGTACTAATTCAACCTTTAATGATTGTGGTGGAAACAATGACATGTCACCCAGCTCCAAGTAAGAAATGTGTATGCTGATGGGATTGCCCTTGTCAGCTACTTCAGGGATTGCCTCATCCTTGGACAGACATATGATTTTATACAAGGGCAGTCTCCTCCCAGGATGGTCATATCCAATGACTGATGGAGATGAACATAAACATGTGGTGACATTTTGAACTAACAGAGCACAACTCTGATGGACTATCTTAGCTCCAGAACCCCTGCTGTCAGCTGATGCAGTCATCAGACCACCATCATAGATGAGCGGCTCTCTTAGCCCATCATGCTTTCTTCCTTTCTCTTCTAAAGGTATCAGCTCCAGTTAAAACCTTAAGCAACATTCAGATCAGTAAACCCCATCTCAGTTGTCTGAGGAAGCAACCTATGATAATGATCAAAAGGCTTTTTCCTACAAAAATGTGACATGTAAGCAGAGACCCGAAGAATGACTGTGTTTGTCACAAAGAGATGTGAAATTATGTCTGCATGAACAGAAAGCATTCTTCTAAACACCCTGCAGCTCAGAAGAAAATATACATGAAAGTTGAATTTGTGTTTTCAGTTAGATGTTTGTATGGAGGAATTCTGTGGCTGCAGGAAGAAAAAAAGAGAGAGAGATTCGAGAGAAATTATGAATGAAGAAATAAAACTATTTCATGAATAAAATAATAATGGGGAAGAAAAAATGAAATAAAATCAAGATGATTCCAGGTTTACAAAATGTAGCATTGAGTGGGAACTCTCAGGAAAAGATGAATATCATTTTTGACATAATGAGTTTGGGGAAGTGACAATTACCTATCTATATAAATCTCCAAAACATTTGGAAATATAACTCTAGCTCACAAGTTAAAAAAAAAAAAAAAAACATTTGACTGGTTCATCTACTTAACATATATTTTGAGCCTCTCTATATTTGTTTCTGAGTATAGAGTGAAGAGAAAATTTGGTATGGCCCCTGTCTTCAGAGAGTTTACAGCATAGGATCAGTGACAGATACAACACACATAATCATACAAATAAACATATGACTGCAAACTGTGATGTAGTCCCTAGGGACAAGGAACATGGCATGATGAAATAAAAAAGAGGGGACTTGATTTGTACTGTGGATGTCAGAGAAGACCTCTGAAGGCCATGATATTTGTGTTAAAACTTGAAAGATTAACAAGATTTAGCTTAGCAAAAGACCAGAAGAAGAGTTTTCTTACCAGAGGAAGTAGCACCTGCCAAGTGTTTACATGCTGTCTGAAAGGATCTGGTAAAACTTGGTTAAAATTGGGATGCTATCCTAAATGCCAATGGAGAGCCACTGAAAAGTTAAGGCAAGAAAGTAAAAGAGGCATGAAAATGTGAGAGTTATCTGAGTCCATGTTACAGTAGATGGCATGGAAGCAGATGCTTTTTGGGAGAAAGTGTAGGCAAGGGAAAGAAAATAGGGTAAAAGACAGACTTATGGACTCCTAGAGATAGAGACCAGAAAATAGAAAAGGAATTAATAAAACTCAGATGAAAAAAGTCAAAAACATATGCGATAAGAAGAGACACAGTAATGTCAAATAATAAGAAAGGCCGAAAGATTTTTTAAATGACCATCAGATTATGAATTCTAGTTTTAAAATAACTGGTATAATCATACATTAAGAAAAGTATTTAAAAACTGAATTACAGTGTTTTTGTTTCTTGCAAGATTTCCTGAGCATCTCTATGCTGTTATAAATATTCATTATACATATTTATTCCTACTCCTAAGGAAAAAAGTGTTTTTACTTTCTTTTTGTAATTTCCCAATCAAGGTGTTTGTGTTTTAAAATAGCTTTTAAATCAAGTTTTAAAATAGTTTTTACCAAGCTTTTTAGAATTCAGTTTCAGAAAATTTGAGGCATCTTTCATAAGGTAGTTCAAATTTTCACCAGCCTATCACCTTCATTTAATAAATTTTATTTAACTAATTGATTTCAATTTAGCATTTTCTAATATTGTGATATATATATAATTTTAAAGAAAAATTAAAGCATAATATATGATCATATAGTTGCCCTAGACACATTATTAAGTATGCCTTTTTAAAATGTACTTTTTCCTATTTCCGACTTTCTGAAAAGTGATAATCTGGTTACTTCTTTCCATACGTTTGTTCAAAGTGAATTATAAAACTGACCACCTATTCCACCAGTAACAAATGATTTTAAAAGTATTTATATATCTTTTAAAGTGGCTTATTTTCTTGTATTATGATGTAATAGGGCAGAAAGAAAGAAAGAAAGAAAGAAAGAAAGAAAGAAAGAAAGAAAGAAAGAAAGAAAGAAAGAAAGAAAGACAGTAAGAAAGAGAGGGAGGAAGGGAGGGAGGGAGAGAGGGAGAGAGGAGGAAGGAAGGAAGGAAGGATGGAAGGAAGGATGGAAGGAAGGAAGCTGGAGGCTTTACTATTGTTTTTATCTTAGTTACAAACCTCATATCATAAAAGCAATAATAGCACTCATGGGCATGTATTACACTGAAACAACACCAATTCGTCTCTTTTAGGCCTCCCAGTGCCACTGAGTCTTGCTATCAAACTGCAGTTTATATCTGCTGGCTCACAATACTTAGTAATTTAAATTCCATGAGGGCCTCCAGAGACATTTTGAAAACATGCATCTTTTTTAAAGGTTATTATTATGTGACATGCAGCCATACTACATCAAATTATTAAATTGTATTCTTCTATCAGTTTGAATAAACCATCAATTTGATGATATACTCAAATATAAGTGCTATAAAAATAACAAATTGTGTGGGCAACAACACGCTCTACACATTAAATATGCTAGACAACAGAGATATTCCCTGCTTCCAAACCAGATACAGCTCTTTCGGGCAGCTATAGACAGCAAGTCTCAGCTGATCTCTCATATATGTATACATGTATATATGTATACATGGACATATTTGTCTCCACCTTTTAGGCTCTCCCTAATATTGGTCAATATCTATCCTAATGCAAGTCCATATCCTCCAACCTTAAAACTAACTCCATAAAACCTTTCACTTATCATAGCTATATTTTAACTTTACTTACAGCAAATTTATCTCATGTGAACCCTCTCATTTATGGGCTTAAGAATTTTTCTCATCTTTGTCCATCTTCCAAAATGAAATTCTCCTTCTGTCGCATCATTAATTCTATCACATTGTTCTCTTTCAAGAATCTGGAGCAACTATTTCATCAAACACTTCAATTCTTTCCTTCCTGCTGAGCCCTTGACCTTTGCATATCTGTTCTAGAATACTTTTGATCAGATGGGTTGGGGATCAAAATCAATCAAAACTTATCCTCCTTTAAACCATCATATTTACTTCTTGTCAAAGTTTAATGCCTCAAAATAATGAATTACAAGTACTATTCTGATTTCCTCACAATTATTCCCTTTTAATCCCTCTACATGATGGTTTGAAATCCAAGAAATAAATGCTTAAAGTAAGGAAATATCTTTTAATTTCCAGGTTTACTGGTATCATCTGTTTTCATTATGCATACTAATTATACTTCATTTGGTTTATAACTCTCTGTCCTTATTTTCATGCTTGGCTTCTGCTTTAGGCATTTTCTCAGTTCCCTATCATACCCATCAAAATTCCAATGTATAATTCAGTCTTTAATGCTCTCCCTCAACTCAAGTATTAACTGTAATTTTGAAATGATTCAACTTATTTCATTAGTCAATCATCAAACATCTTCTACTCCTTAAGCATTACCTACATCATCTAAAATTCAATTGTTGAACCTCTTTTCCTATTTTTTTTTTTTTGCTGAGAAGTTAAAAAGACCTTGATAATCTCATTCTCCATCTCTCCTCATTTTCCATACTTCTAAATGTCTCCTGCATACCACCATATGAACATCCTACTTTAAACTACACTGTATTCCTACTGTTTAAATCATTAGTCTTCATTTCACCATGAATCTCTTTGGTAATGAGCTGAAATTATCAATTATAGTTGATAACATTATCTTCCTGGTCAAATGTTGCCACGAACCTCCCAGTTTCTAACATGTTCTAGTCAGATTCAAGCAGCCTGATCATTCTTGAATGTAATTTACAGATTTTATTCTTAGCCCTATTTCAGTTTAGAAAAATTATTATAAATAATTGCTAGAAAATATATAAAAACAGAATGGTAGAATACATTACTCTATGTCCACCTATAGGCTTCAACAATTAACAACATTTTATTTAACTTATTTCATAAATACACTCACATCTTTTGTTGTGTCTGATTTTCTAATTTTGCTTTTGTCTTTCCAGGAATATTTTAACAAAAAACCAAGACACCATGTCACTACACATATAATGACTTCAGTAAATATCAGATAAAGTGGTTTTATGTTTTATTATTCACACCAATTTATATTTGTTGTGTTTTATACCTTTTACCTATTCCATTATTTAAACATATATAAAACTCTACAACTGAATTTTATTCTTGCAAGCCCATGCTACTTATTTCATAATCTACTTTAAAATTATCTTATATTTACTTCTTTGCTTAAAATGAGAGCTACAGCTATTTAAATAAGCCAGTTTCCTTTTCCACTACTTTAAAAAATTTATACATACTTAAATGGTATTATTTGTTAGCTGACTTTCAATAAATATATCACAAATATTAAGATACTTGTCTAAATGCACTGAAGTCTTCTGATTGCAACCAAGATGGAATAACAGGGACTAGCATTACCCTCTTCCCTGAAATAGATAAAAATCTGGACAAAATATTTTAGACAATAGTTTTTAGTCATTGGATGTCAGACAGGAATCTTGAGAAAGGAGAAGCCAACATGGTGAGCCTTAAGATTGTTCAAGTTTACAGACCAAATGACAGGAAGAGGACCTCAGAAGGGTTTATTAATCTGCATGAGTTGAAAAGATGGTTTGGGAATCTGGCAAGGCTCAAAAGGCAAAATACCAGAGAGGGAGAGCTGCAGCAGGGAACTCCAGAGATCTTCAGGGGTTCCCCTAGAATCCTTTGCTCAGAAGAAAGAACCACACAAAAGATCAGAGCAAATTATACTCCAAACTTACACAGAGGCAAAATAATATGTGGGATTGTCTTGGGTTTAGAGCTAATGTCCCCGGATTCTAGGAAACCCATCATTTCCAGGCAAAATGGGACAGCTGATCAACAGTGGCAAAATCTCATGATTTGAAGCATGTTGTATTAGGAAATCAAATGAGTATTGCTTTGGTGGTGAAAACTTAGTCTTATACTAAAGACTGTTGTGATTGTACCTAATAAAACTTAATAATTAGTCTCAAATCATTAAACTATTTTCAGGTAACTTAAAAGGTCAAGATATTCAAAGGAACACAAAAATTATCCAGCACCCAACTAGGTATTATCCACAATGTCTGGAATCAAATAAAAAATTCCAGGCATGCAAAGGAGCAGGAAAATATGATTCCTAATAAAAAGAAACAGAAATCAATAGAAACAGACATGATAATGATACAGATAATAGAAGCAGAGGCAAGAACATTATAAACATTAGTATAGCTGTATTAAATCCAAGGAGGCAGAGAAAAGATTTATCCTGGAAAGCAGAAACATGAAAGATACAAAGACCAATTTCTAAAAATGAAAACTATAATGTCAGAAATAAAAATTTGCTGAATAGGATTAAAAACAGATCAAACAGGTCTTTTGGTCATTTTTTAATCAGGATTTTTTTATATTGAGTTATATTAGCTGTTTATATATTTTGGATATTACCCTGTACCAGCCATATGATTTGCAAATATTCTGTCCCATTCCTGAATAGAGATTTTTGCAAAGAAGAAATGCAGATGGCCAATAGGCACATGAAAAGATGCTTAACATTGCTAATCATCAGGGAAAGGCAAATCAAAGCCACAATGAGATATCACCTCACACCTATCAGAATGGCTATCATCAAAAAAAACACAAATAATAAATGTTACCAAGGATGTGAAGAAAAAGGGAAGCTCTGTATACTGTTGGTAGGAATGTAAATTGATGTAGCCACCATGGAAAACAGTTTGGAGGTTTCTCAAAAAACTAAAAATAGAACTACCATATGACCCAGCAATTCCACTCCTGGGTATATAACCCCCCCCCCCAAAAAAAAGGATCCAAAACACTAACTTGAAAAGATATATGCACCTCAGTGTTCATAACAGCATTATTTAAAAATTGCCAAGATATGGAAGCAACCTAACTGTCCATCAACAGATGACTGGATAAAGAAAATGTGAAATATATATACAATGGAATACAATTAAGTCATTAAAAGAATGAAAATTTTGCCATTTATAATAATATGGATGGACTTGGAAGGTATTATACTAAGTGAAATAAGTCAGAGAAAGACAAATACTGTATATCGCTCATACAAGGAATCTAAAAAATACAACAAACTAGTGAATATAACAAAAAAGAAGCAGACTCACAGATTTAGAGAATAAACAAGTGGTTAACCAGTGTGGAAATGGAAGTGGGGAGGGGCAACATATGGGTAAGGGACTAAGAGGTACAAATAATTAGGTATAAAATAAGTATATAGTGTACAACACAGGGAACATAGCCAATATTCTATAATAACTATAAATCAAGTATAACCTTTAAAAATCATGAATCACTACATTATACACCTGTAACATATAATATTGTGTATCAATTATACTTCAATAAAAAATAAAAATAAATAAAAAATGAAAAATAAAAAAAAAAAGACTAGGCAAAATGGTTAGTGAATTTAAAACATAGCAATAAAAATTATTCAGACCCAAACAGAGGAATTAGAGACTGATAAAAAGGAAACAAACCATCAGTGAGCTAGGACAATTTTAGGCAACCTAACATTTATGTAATTGGAGTACCTGAAGGAGAACAGAGAGAGAGAATGCAGAAACATATTGGGAGAAATATGGCTGAAACTTGTTCAAATAAAACATATAAGACTAGAACTCCAAGAAGTTTAACAGGATCCAAACATAATAAACTGGACAAAAGTGCACTAATCACATGAAAACTTCATCCCTTTAAAAACTTCATCCCTGATTTCTTAAGTTTCTAAAGCTCTTCAAAAAATTATGTAATACACAGAGGAACAAAGATAAAACTTATAGCAGATTTCTCTTTGGAAACAATGCTAGAGAAGACAAAGAGGCATTACTTTTATGGAGTATTTAAAACAAAACAAGAAACCAAAACCATTAACCCAAGGTTCTATATCCAGTGGAAAACAGTCTTTCTAAATGAAGGTAAAATAAACTTTTTTTTTCAGATATACAAAAGATAAAAGAGTCATCACTGGTAGACCATGCAATGCAAAAATATTAAAATACATATTTTAGAGAGTAGAAAAATGATATTACTTGAAAATCTGCACCTACAGAAAGTAATAAAGAGCATTAAAGTGGTCAAATATAAAGTTATCCTTTTAAAAGGTTGCTTACTTTTTAAGGCAAAAATAACAATAAGTATTGCATGGTTTTAACATATGTAGAGGTAGCATATAAGATAACATTAACACAAAGCACAGGGGGGCAAATGGAATTGTTCTGTTGTAAAATGATTATAATATACATAAGGCAATATATTGTTATTTAAAGGTAGGCTGTGATTAGGTAAAGCTCCTAGTAATTAACACTAAAGCAAGTACTTTTTAAAAAGTTAATAAGCCAACAAAGGAGGTAAAATTGAATCTTAAAAAAACACTCAACACAGAAGTAGATAAGAATGAGGGGAAAAAGAACAAAGTACAAAATGGAAAACAAGCAGCAAGTTGTTAAACCTATTCATTAAATTGCACTAATGTCAATTGTTTAAACATCACAATTAAGAGCTTGTTACAGTTGATAAAAAACAGGATAGAACTCGGGGTTCCTATGGGAAACTAATTTTAACATAAACACACAAATAGGTTAATAGTAAATAGATGAATAAATATATACCACTCTGAAGCTAATAAAAGGAAACTGAAGAAGATATATTAATGTCAAAGTAAATTTAAGAACAAAGAATTCTAGGTTAAAAGAAAGTCAATTATAATGATAAAAATTTCAATTCATGAAGAGGATATAAACACACAATACTTATGTTCTTATGTACCAGCACTTTAAATATGTGAAGCAAAAACTAATAGAAATTAAGTGGGAAATAGACAAATATACACTTATAGTTTGAGATTTCAATGCTGATCTCTCAATGATTGATAGAACAAGTAGGAAGAAAATTAGTAAGAATACAGATATTTTGAATGATACTATCAGCCACAAGTGACACTTATAGAGCACTCTGTCCAACAAAAGTTATGAATCATTTCAAAACTATTTAAATCATACAATGTATTTTCTCTGAACAAAGCTGAATTAAATTTAAAATAAATAACAGCAATGCATTTTGAAAATCTCCTAAATCACATGTAGGTCAAAGGACTGTTCAAAAGAAAATTTGGAAAATATTTTGATAAGAACAAAAATGAAAACCCAGCATATTAAAATCTGTGAGATGCAGTTAATGAAATACTTAGATGAAAATCTGGGGCACTTATTTAGATACTGACACTATAAAACAGGAGACTTTCCAAATCTGTGATCTCAACTTCTACCTTAAGAAACTGGAAAAAGTGGAGAAAATGAAAAACAAAGTAGGCTAAGAAAAAATAATGTCAGAGAAGAAATCAATAAAATTTTTAAAAGATTTTATGTCATCACTTATTTTATTATTACAAAAATAATAGAAAAAAACAATGAAAACAAAATGTGGTTGTCTGAAAGGATGAATAAAATTGATAAATCTCTAACCAGATAAATCAGGGAAAAAATGAGGAGGCACAAATTACCAATCATGAATGACAGTGATTATATTACTAAAAATAAGCACATATATAAAAAGGCTAGTAAGTGGATATTATGAACAACTTCAGTTCAATAAATTAAATGACTTAGATAAAATGAACAATACTTTAAAGGCCATAAATAGCCAAAGGTTACTCAAGAAGAAATTCAATATCCCTCACCTATTATAGGAATAAAATTGTAGTTACAAATCTTCTCACAAAGAAAACTCTAGGCTCTAATGACTGCACAGTGAATACTACAAAATATTTAAGGAAGATATAATAATAATTCTGTACAAACTCTTCTAGTGAATAGAAAAGGAGTTATTATACTATTTCTCTGGATTTGTTTATGTGGTCAACATTAGCCTGACACCACAACCAAATAGTGACATTACAACAAAAGAATTCCATAAAATCTTAGCAAATTGAATTCAAGAATGTATAAAAAAGTTGCCACATTAGGGTCAAGGAGTGTTTAATTTAGGACTGTAAATTTGGATTTACATTTGAAAACCAATGAGTTTGATTCATGACATTAACAAACTAAAAAGAAAAATAATATATTCATTTCAATAGAGTCAGTTTGACACAATTCAAAGTCCTTTCTTGAAAAAAGACTATTGGCAAAGTAAGATAACAAGGAAACTTTCTCAGTTTGCTAAAGGTCACATATGAAAAACTTACTGAGGAAGAAAACTTTGTGATTTTAGAACAGGCAAATTTTGAGTAGGTGCAGCCTCAAAGACATGATCCATTTTTTTTAAATGGAAAAAAATAAACAATAAAAATTAATATCAAAACTTTTATGCTCTAAAAAGTAAGTCACTGTTTAGAGATGGGAAGACAAGACATAGACTGGGAGAAAATCTTTGCAAACCATATATATAACCAAGCACTTGTATTTAGAGTATTAAAACTATTATCAAAACCCAATAATAAGGGGAAAAATCCAATTTTAAAAACACAAGTTTTGAACACTTTATCAAAGAAAATATGCTAATAACAAAAAAGGACACATGGAAGGATGTTTACTATAATAAGACCTCAGGGAAATGCAAATTTAGAAGGACTAAAAGAAAACTGATCAAAGTAAGTGTTGGAGTTGTTGAGGAACCCACATACACTGCTAGTAGAAATGCAAAATAATACAATCACTTTGGAAAACAATTTGGCCATTTCTTAAAGAGTCATACACCTATTATGAAACTGGTTCTTGGATTTTACGAAGAGAATAAAGCATATGCCATACTAAACTTGTAAATGAAAGCTTCACTTGTTATAGCTGAAATTGATAATATTCATCTGCTGGAGAACAGATAAACAAGTGACAGTATACCCATATACTCATACAATGGAATGCTACTTAACTATAAAAAGAAACAACATGAGTGAATCTCAAAATAATTATGCTGAGTGAAAAAGCCAGACAATATTAAATTCTGGAGAATGCAAAGAAATCTTTAGGAGAGAAAGCAGACAAGGGGCTGTAGGCAAGGGGAAGAAAGTGGCATAGAGAAGCTATTGTGTGTGGTATGTATGTTAATTATTTTGTTGGTTACTTGGGCATGTATATTAATCAAAATTATGTAAGTTACATATATGCAATCTATTTATTATACATGAATTATACTACAAAAAGCCTTAAATTTAAATAAGCAACACATTGCATATCCTGTATTTCCTGTAGCAGTTTAAAAAAAGATTCACAATATCTATGACATTCCTTTTTTCAAAAGGAGTTATCTATATCCCTTTCCCTTGGATCTAGACAGACTTATGACTGCTTCAACCAAGAGTACAGCACAAGCAACATTTTGTGGCTTCCAAAGATGAGTGATAAAGAGCCTTGCAGGTTGCAACTGGTTCTCTTAGAATAAATGATTGTTTTTGAGATGTTCACATTCAGAAGCCAGCTGCCATTCTGTGAAAAGTCCAAGGACCAAGGAGTGGCTACAGGAAGATCCACAGTCTCAGCTAAGCTAATGCTCCAAGGCTTCCCAGCCCTGTTATGATATAAGCAAAGAAGCCTCTAGGGGGTTCCAGCCCCAGCCATTTGAGTAACCAAGAGCCATTCAAATCTTCACAGCTTAAACTTCAGATATTGAAGAGCGAAGACAAGCCTTTTTGAATTCCTGATTCCCACAGAGACTATGACTATAATGAAGGATGACTGTTTTGCAGCACTGAGTTTGCAGCAATTATAAGTTGTAAGAGTTGCACTGTCATTGTCTCGTATATTTGAAAGGTGAGTTAATGACAAACTATATAGAATCTGAAATATAATATTGTACATGTGAAACATATAGTGTTATAAACCCATGTCACCTCAAATATTTTTTTTTTTTAACAAAGGATAAATTGTGCTGGCATTTGATTACAAAGAACCATGGCTAGAAGCTGGGCTTGGCAGGGAGCAATACCCAGGTTGAAATTGAAGAGGAGGGACTTCCCTGGTGGTGCAATGGTTAAGAACCTGCCTACCAATGCAGGGGAAAATGGGTTCAATCTCTGGTTCAGGAAGATCCACATGCCATGGAGCAATTAAGCCCGTGTGCCACAACTACAGAGTCTGCACTCTAAAGCCCATGAGCCACAACTACTGAGCCCGCATGCTTCAACTACTGAACCCTGTGAGCCTAGAGCCCATGCTCCACAATAAGAGAAGCCACCACAATGAGAAGCCCGCACACTATAACATCAAGTGGGCAGCCCCCATTTGACGCAGCTAGAGAAAGCTTGTGAGCAGCAATGAAGACCCAATGCAGAAATAAATAAATAAATAAAATTACTTTTTTAAAGAAGAAAGAAATTGAAGAGGATATACCATGGTATGAATCCCTTTAATGCAGAGAAGAGCTTTTAACTCTACATCTGGGTTTGAATGAGTACCAGGTAAATAGAACACATGCTCTGGTTCATCCCAAAGCCAGAGACAGAAGGAAACTGGAACTGAGTGTGAGCATCTCCTGGAAGTGCACTTGAACAGCATTCTTGAGTAGATTAGGTTTAAGATGATTAGTTGGGAAACAGGAAGGAAATATTGCAACTTTTATTTTGATTTTTTTCTATTTTATTCACATGTATCTTCTATTTTTGTTTATGTATTTTAAATACATCATAGAGTAATACACTAGCACAAGTAGATAATTTTAAACATACATAAAATATATCAAATATTAGATAATATATTTAACATATAATGCATAATATATTTTATCAAATAATAATACATAATGAATAATAAAATATAATTATTATAATACATAATGTATAATAAGTAACAATTATAATCATATATGTGATTCTTCTCTTTCTCTCCCTCCCTCCTTTCCTTCTTCCTTCCTTTCCTTCCTTCCTTCCTTTCTCTCTCTCTCTCTTTCTTTTCCTTTCACCTGATTGAGTTCTAATTCATCTTTCTTGCAGAAACTACACCCATAATTCATATTTAGATTTTGGTTTCTTTGTATCTGAAATATATTTGCAAAACAGTCTAATTAAAAACACTTCTAGCTTTTAAGTTTTTTTCCCAAATAGTCACATATACTCTTATAAGTAATTTAAGAGAACATTGCAAATAATTCATCCTTAATAGGTCTTTGCAAATATTCAACTTGGTTTCCATAGGAAATTCATCCATTTTATATTGGCCTTTAACAATTTTGATGTTGGTAAATAAAACCAGGTAATTAGAGTAACAGATAATTATCTAAGCAAATAATTAGAATAGTATCTACAACTGACATAAACATGTTTGGGAAAAGACACTGATCAACATTGGTGAGTTTACAACTCACTTGTTGGGAGCAGACATGTTTTAAGTGCATGGAAGATTAGCCAATACTTACTCTTAGTGGTCAGCAAGCCACAGTCTTTTTCAGGATATTTCCCAAAGAAAATAGATGGAATTTGTTTACTATTTAATTGCCAAACACTTAAGAGTGTCCTTAATGTATTATTTTTGATGGTATTAAAATATCAAATGGATGGTTGTGCCAAATGTCCTTTAAAATTCTCTTGTTACATGATTTATATATCCATTCAATCAAACAAAATTCAATTTATTGTTGATGAATGCATTCTCGTATCACTCTTCCATAGCAAACTGATATAAAATTAGATAAGTGTATCTTTTTATTATAAAATAACATAATATTGTAATTTTTAATTGATCAGAATCAGAGATAAGCCAAAGAAAGGCAATAAATAATTGCATTTAATAAATTTATTTGGTTCAGTAGTTCATGATTTTTAAAGCTCTTTAGTTTCAAGGGTATGACTATAAAATGCAAGTTCAATATCCATAAAAAAGTATTTTTCTCTGAATGAGGGAATAAATTAGGTTTCTGCTTCTGGTAATATTCTTGTTCATTTTTTCTTACAAAATATGAAATAATATAGTAAAACTCATTGATGAATAGCCCATTGTTTTTAGTTTGGCAATCTTATTTTTTATGGAATAATTGAAAGTGAAATGGTCACTCCTCAGATATATCTACTTTACAAAATAGGGGGATTATTCAAAAACGGGAAAATTTTTTCTTCCTAAACATTGATGTTACTAATTTCAAAAATAACAATATAGCTTAACAATATATGTTTATTTATTTCTCCCACAAAGGACAAATTTCTAAAGTAGGGCATTTTGTGTTTCAGGTAGTGGGGAGAAAGAGACAGAGACACAGATTCCATATGTTAAGGTAACCTGTTGGTTGTGAATATACAATATTGTTAATGTCAGTGATTTACAATCGCACAGTTTTGGATTTGAAAGATGAATTAAGAATCTAACTCCTTCTTAATTTTAAATTTAAAACAGTGGGTTTGTGTATGATGAGTGATCAAAACCATGCATCACAAGTAACAAGGTGGGAATTTGAAGGTTGATGCATTCTTTATTCAGAAGGGACACGTTTCAAAAAATGAATCACTCAAGAGATTGAAGTGGAGAACTGCTGCTGATCTAGAAGAAAGAACTCTTCCTTCCATTGTACCCCAAATGCCCACTGCCAGTCCTCTCTAGTTCAAGTTTTGTTTTGGTTTGGTTTTGATTCTTTATAGTCCTAAAGATAAAAAGCAAAACAAAACAAAACTTTCTTCAAATTAAATTAAGATCCCCTAACCAATTATCTTGATTCAAGGATCTGAACGTTGTACATTAAAGATAATTAAAAAAAAAAAGGATTACAAATATTTGAAACCAAGTCTAGCTTAGCATATTTGAAATGAGAATAAAATTGGGCTTAACCTTTCAGGAGCAGAATGCTCTAAGCTTCAATATGTGACCAATTAAAATTTTACTTCTTTTGAGTCTGTGCTCTTATGTTTACTTGAGAGAATAATACTTCCTGGTGAGTTTTGATATTTTTCCTTTTTGTAGTTCCATACGAGTTCCATAGAAGAACTTTTTTTTTAGGTGGTCAGTTTTTCATGGCATCTTTAAACACCCCTAGCCACAACAGCCCAAACTTTGCATAAAATAGACAACTTGAAACAACTTTTCTGGAAGTTGTTTCAACTTGAGTCATCTGTACCCACTCATAACTTATCTTCCTGCAAACTTTCTGGATTTTTTAGGTCACTGACATCACTGTGCAATCTTGTAATATATCTCTATTACTCTTAGAATTCTATGAATCTATTTGTGAATGTAATTAAAAAATTTTTATATTCCCCTTCTATGATTCTACCATGCCTTGAATTTTAAAAATTGTACTAACACAAGCATGAATTCTAATACCAATTAAATTTTATTGACCTTTGTAGGTAGTAGGCATTATAACAAATGCTGATTCACTAAATGCTATCTATTTAAACATCACAACAAAATCATGAAATATTTATAATTTCAAGATGAAGAAATCCTGTCTCAAAGTAGATGAGTAGTCTGATTGCAGTTATATAGTTTTAAACATTAAGCTAAATTGCATCAACTAATCAACTGGGTTAATAGCCCTCATTTATTTTAAGTCCTTTGTTAATATTAGTCATTATTGTAATTATATATATGAAATATGCTTGTCCATATCAATGTGTGTATCCTTCCTTCTTACCCTAAACTTTGGGGCAGGACCAATGTAGCCATGGTTGCCTACAACTGTATATTGATATGTTGATAAATTGAATTCGTTTTCATAAAGAACTTGAAATAAAGCACCAAGTATACAAGTTAGTAAACAAATATCCACCTGTTTAAACTTAATGTATATAATATGCTATATTTTAAATTATATCTAGAAATGCATTGTGAATCTCAATAAAGAACTTGAAACCTGGTGCGTGCCTCCTCATCTTATAGCGCTTAGAAAAATTAGCCTTCTTCACCCCACATTCCTGTGCTGAAGAGTTATTGTTTTTAATGGCATTTTATAACAACCTCATATTTTTCCTTGTGACTCATATCCTGCTTTTGATATTTTTGGTTTCTGCAATCACCATGAGGGCTTGTTTACTTTGGTTATTATATCCCCAGTGCTTATAACAATGCCTGTAACATAGCAGGCATTCAGAGTATGCTTATAGATTAACTTATTGACTCTAATCCCTTTTGTTATAATTCCATATTTTTCTCTTTCCTTTTCCCAGGTTGGAAAAGAAATGACATATCCTTATATCCTCACAGAATTTATATATATATATATATATATATATATGAATATATGAATATAAGGATATACAAATCTACAAAGGTGAGTAAAAATTACCCACACTCCAGTTATGTTAAAACTTCTGTTGGCCACACTGTCTTATCAGTGCTTTCTGTTCAAGGCTACTGCCTCCACCATCTCTGCTGTGCAGGTGTAAACATGTTACACTAGTTCATTTGTAACTGTGGTATGAGCAAAAGTGGATGCCCCACTTGTGATCTGCACAAAAGAAGACAGCGTGCAGTGTTAGTTTTTTCGTAGTCTGGCTGTGCATGTTTGCACACCTTTGCGTACACTGTTGACACTGCAAAAACTTCATTTTGAGGTGTTAAAGCATCCTCCCTATAGTCCTGATCTTGCTCCATCAAACTTTCACCTGATTGGTCCCCTGAAAGCAGTCTGACAAGGATGAAGTCTCACTTCTGATGAAGAAGTGGAGACAGTGGTGCATTTGTGGCTCACAGCTCAGCCTAAAATATTTTTTAATGACGGAATACGAAAGCTTGTTGACAGGTGGACAAAGTGTATTGAAAAACAAGGTGAGTATGTCAAAAAGTGATGTATTTTTCTTTTCTGAAAGTTAATTAAAATAAATTCTGTTGCCAGATAATTTTTGACTTACCTCGTACATTTTTTATTATATTTTCATATACATAACTAATATGCACACATATATATATATTTTTCTCAGCTAGTACCACACATACCATAGGAAGTTTTATTTAAATAAAATGAACTTTTATTTCCCTCAATTTTATCTATATGAAAATTTTATAAAAAACCCAAACCTCAATTATTTCTATTAGGCAAAATAATAGGCATTTGTCTTCTTATAAGATTACTCGGAAAACACAAAAACAAATTTTTGAAGTAAAAATTCCAATATTTAAACATTGTTTTCATCATAAATATCATTATCATCATCAACATTAGCTCCCCTTAGGGATTTACTGTTCCTTCACTCCTCCTCCTGCTGTTAATAATGTGACTTGAGATAGTAATTAACAAGGATGAAGCACAACGAATCACTAAGTGTGCTCAGAATTGAAGAGATTCAGTTAGTAGTCACTGACCATATGAAGAGGGAATTTTAAATATCCCAATTGCACAGATATGGAAACCGAATACTGGAGTGGTTAGGCCATCTGTGGTCATATAACTAAATTGGCACGTAACACAGATTTGTACCCTGTCTTTTTGATTCTAGAACCCATGGTTTAAATGGTCCCCTAGACCACGGCTCATTGTGCCCTGTACCATGCCTTTACCAAATATTATTTATTAAAAATGTCCTAATATCCCTATCAGGGAGTCGATAGAATTTGCCTTTACAAATAAGGAGATTAAGGTGAACAAGGTTAAATACATTTTCTTAGGTCCATGGCAGTTTTGTTTGACTGCTAAATCTATGCTATTACCCACCAAACTACAGCTTTTCTCATAGGATAATGTTAATTGTCCAAATCTCTTACATTTGTATTCTTGCAGTGCAAAGATGATGGTGGAACAGAAAAATCATTTTCTGAAAAGTAAATTCATTCACCACCAAACAGCTAAATATACATACACACACACGCACACACACATATACATACATATATATATTTCAAGACTAAAAATATATTTATTTTGTTTTTCTAGATAGAGAAAAACTGTCATACACATTTGAATGTTATTTTCAATCACGCAGTATTTTCCTTTTTATTTCAGAGAATTGTTGTGTATTTAGTCAAAATGAATTAAAAATTAATAAAAGCATCAGTTTTCATTATAATAGATTTCTATAAGAAAGGTCACTGTAAATTTGCAAGACTGCCTTTATTTTATATTATAAAGATTCCAGAGTGCTTGTTATATTTAGTTTATCTACTCGAAAGAAAGCTTAAACATTGTTCCTCTGGCTCTTCTAAATCATAACTAAATCTTCTGGTTTTGAAAGCAGTGGAATGATACATCATAGGCTACATTACAAATTACTGCAGCAAATCCCAGAGACACCTATTAATAAAAGATTTAAACATTTTCCAGTTTTTTATACCTTTGAACAGAGTACAATATATTAAAAGGGGGAAAAATTCCAGAATATTATCACATTATTTTTAATGTGATATTTCTTTTAGGAAATTACTTATTTTGACATATATCCGAAACTTTGTTTCTTTGATTTAATTGCCAAAGATCTTTCCTGTGTTAAGATAGTAAAGAAGGTAGTATGCCTACTTTGATCAGATCAGTATCAGAACATGTTTTTAGAAATAAAATAAATATACGGCCATTTTAAATTGTACGATCCATTAAATCTTCAAAAATTGAGGAACAATTTAGCAACAGAAAATTAATTGCATTCAATTATTTTCTTACCCCCTCTTAATATTACTTAATATTAAATATCATCTTATAACAGTTTTTTTGGACACTATATGTAAAATAAACTCCCTCTTTCCTCCTTACCGTGCTTTATTTTTTTAAAGCACTTATAAGCGCATAAAATATTGTTTTGTCCATTTTTTAATCATCTGTGCTTTTCTCTTCCCTGCTCCATTCTCAAATGTTCACTCCACAAGAACAAGCACTTTTGTTCAAGACCATATATTGACCTGTAGGATTTTGTGAGGCATGTAGAAGATAAACAAATATCTGTTGAAAAGAACAAGTGCTCAAATACCAAACAATAATATGGAATCAGTATTAATTTGCTGCTCGTTTTTCTAAAAGATTTAGTACCGTGTCCTTTTATAGCAATATTGTAAAATAGTGGGTTCCCATTATAGGACAAAATAGTAATAGATACATTATCATTGTTTAAAATTGTGTTACAAAGAATTGGAATCGACATTAAGTGACATTGTAAGTAAATATGTGATACTATGTGAAAACATTATCTGAGTGAGTGTTATTTATAAAATACAGGCTTAAGAAATTTCAATAGGGAGAAATTGCTTTCATGAATGAAAGATTTTTTTTTAAGATTTATTGTATTATTTATTTATTTATTTATTTTAATTTTGGCTGCATTGGGTCTTCGTTGCTGCTCGTGAGCTTTCTCTAGTTGTGATGAGCAGGGGCTGCTCTTTGTTGCGGTGCGTGGTTTTCTCATTGTGGTGGCTTCTCTTGTGGTGAAGCATGGGTTCTAGGCACACAGCCTTCAGTAGTTGCGGCGCATGGGCTTAGTAGCTGTGGTGCATGGGCTTAGTAGCTGTGGCACAAGGGCTTAATTGCTCTGTGGCATGTGGGATCTTCCCAGCCCAGGGATCAAACCCGTGTCCCCTGCATTGGCAGGTGGATTCCTAACCACTGCGCCACCAGGGAAGCCCCTCATTTAAATATTATTTCATATAAATACATGTTTTTATTTGAGAATTTACATATACATATAAAGAGAACCGTAATATATACATATAAAGAAAACCATATCATTTATCACAGCGATTTTCTACTGTACTGTAACAAACATTGAGAGAACAGACCTTCCTTCATATAGTCAGCACTTACAAAAGCTTGCATCTGTTCTTGGCTTATATTCTGACTTCTGCATTACACAGAAGTATTCATAAGCATTGACTGAATGGTCAAACTTGACTTGATTCCTTGCTTTGCCATGTATTATAGCTAATTTGGGTACATTACTTAAACTACCTAAATCATGGGCTCTCCATTTATAAAAATATGCTGGTCTGTCTTTATGGGATTGTAATAAGAATTAAAAAATAATACATGACATAAATTGGCTCAGTGCCTTATGGAAATATTTATGTAGATAAATAAGCTTTTTTCTATAACCCTTTTTATGTTTATACATATAAATAAAAGTGTGTGTGTGTGTAATCACTACCCAATTAATGCATGTTTTATTCATGTATGATTATTTTCCTTTGATCTGTTACATGGCCATGGCCATTTATATACATATAGTCTCAAAGAACTTAAAAACAATTTGTGTTCTAAAAATAGATTCCTATTTTTGATAGTTTTGCTTCAATACAGCTTAACCTGTTTCCAGCTCTTCTTCATTCAAACACTGACTCTATTATCCATTTTCAAAGACATTTAGGATAAACGTGTTAGTTATACATGATTTGTGTTGGATCAAGGCAGAGTCTTTATCTACATAGTTTATTTTATTCTTTGTTGGACAATGATAACCATTTCCTGTTTGTAAAAGCACAACATTTCCCTTCTCTTTCTTAACGTAATTATCTTACATTCATTGGAGACAAGAAGCATAACTATTTGAAAGCTCTATTATTTTCTCTTGTTTTGTGCCTAGAGCATGTAATGTAATCCATACAATGGAAAGGAATTTCAGCAGTGACTATTAAATATGCTTAACTGCAGATTAGGGAGTGAGTAAAAATGAGGAGAAATTACATATCTGTATAAACAATAAAAACATTAAATGACTATATTCCTATAAACATCTGATTAAATATCAAAAATTAATGTCTATTACCATACCATGAACTGCTGTTTGGATTCTGCACACCAAATTATACCGTTATTATTGCAATGATTGGATACATATAAAATAGATGTGATTAGCAGCCCTGTCACTCAACTCATTATCCAAATGATGCCTTGATTGTACTTTTCAAGGGCCTTGAAAACAAGGAGTTTTTACATCTGCTGAACAATATGGCACTTTGTAACAGAACATCTACAGTGTATTGTTTTTGATTTAATTAGTGAAAAATATAATCAAAAGAAAGACCTTAAATATTTCAAGACAGCAATTGGATTTATTCTGTAGTGCTACCATGTTTCATTACTGATTTTAATAATTATATTTAATACCAGAATGAAAGGTGATCCATGGAAATGCTTAATTACGATAAATATATGTTGTACTTGTGATCCAGATGGTGTGAGAAGCTATGACTTGTGCATCTGCCACCTCTGTTATACACCCTGTGACAAAACTATGGCAATGACAGAAGAACTGTTTAAAGTTAATACTAAAACATTGTCATGCACAAAATGATTTCCTAGAACAAATTATACATAAGGGTAAGTGGTGTTGAAGCTATGGTTTTTAGGGTTTTATCTTCATAAGGAGTTAGATATGATCTAAAGACCCACCTAGCTGGATAACAAGACTAAAATTGTTTCATGTTAATTACAACACGAATCCAGAATCACCACACAATAAAGGACATATAATTTGGGGGACCCACTCCCTATCTGTCATCTATCTATCTGTCTGTCTATCATCTATCTATCTATCTATCTATCTATCTATCTATCTATCTATCTAAATAAACAGAGGTGATACACACACACACACACACACACACACACACACTCCCAAGATCTTATGGTATGGCTTAAATATATTGGCATACCCTTCACAATCAGGTCCTGTACTAGGCCTTAAAACACCTTAGTGGTTATATTTGCCATAACCCTAATGTTTCTGAAAAATATTTTTTCGTGGTAGGTGAAAGCAAACATTCCTCAAATCTTCTTTAAAGAATGATTGAAAAATTGGATGTATGTTTGTGTGTGTGTGTCTTATTTTTAAATACCTCCCACCAAGAGCCTTCAAATAAAGTTACAAAACACGTTACTAGTCATGCTTTCTGCAATACAAAACTTTTAAAATTTGCGTTGGTGTTTATTCTGGGATTTATAATTCCAGCCATTGGAAAGTGGGGGGGGGGGGGGAAGCATGGTAGAATGGGTATTGAAACTTTTTGTGGAAATAGTCAGTTACTTCCACTCACAATCCATTAGCTAGAATTTAGCAACAAATAACAGAAAGACAGAGAAAAGTAATGTAGCTCTATTGAAAAGAAGAAAAAGAAGAAGAAGAAGAATGTGGACTTCAGGGAGTAATTAGAAGTCTTTGTAGTAAACAGCTAAAAAATTACCACTAACAAAACTACCTACAAAAATCGGTTTTCAACATACTAATTGAATCCAGATGAAATGAAAATGATGGAGTGTCCTAAAATATGGCCTTAAATAAATAAACAGGCATCGTATATCCTATCCTGAAAACCAGACGTTCCACACAAAAAACTCAGTTGGGAGGTTTTTTACATCTTAAGTGGAAAAAAAAATGTAATACATGTCAACCTAAACAATTTAGCAATTTTCTAAAACCTGACTGTAACACAATAAAATCATTTATGTAAATAATAATTTATAATGTTAAGAGGTAATCTTTAAATCATTGTTTTTGATTACCAGACAAGGAATAAAATTGTACTTAGCATACTTTTCAAAATATCTACCAAATTGTCTATTATTTGAGCAGTTGTTATTTGAATGGTAACTTGATACTATTTTTGCACAGTCTTTTGCTAAATATTTCTACATAATGAATGTCATTACTATTTCTTTATGACATAAATTATCTTCTATATAGAGCTGATAAGATAGAGGAGAAAATACTAAAGTTCATAAATTATAGGTAATCCTAGAATCACAGATTAGAATATTACACTTTAGAATATGATTACTTTATATTAACATTTTTTTCAAATTTATGTTTTAAATTGCATATATAACCCAGAAAGTCTTAATTCATCACTTAGAAAGACCTGAGAAAACAATCAAAACAATCAAATGAGGATTATTAAATTGCAGTCATATTTGAGGATAGACAAAAATCCAGATAAGTTTCTTGCAAAGATTCAGAATGAAGATTTACACTATTTTTCACAAGGATATTTTAGGCCTAAAAATATTTAAAGAGGATAAGAAAATTTTACAGATCAGGAATATCATCATTTAAAAATAACTGAATCTTTGATATCATTACAAGAAACAGCTTTCACAACTCATCAAAGAGCTTGGAACCACAAGGTAACAAAATTGCATGGTACCATAAAATATTTAAAATTCATTTCACTTGTCAGGTTTTTTTGCTTTAATAATTAATCAGAGATTCACCCTTTGGATTTAGTGGAATCTGTACTATAAGGATATCCCTATAAAGCACTTAGCAATTTTCCCAGAAATGTGCATGAAGCTTCAGGGTTATTTTTATTTTTATTACAATTTTTAAAACAGTGTAAAGCACCAAACACACATGTGCATACCGATCAGATATTAACACATTAATATGTTGCCATGCTTAAGATTTTTAAAAATAAATAAAAGGTTAAAGATAGGCTTTTATCCTCCTTATATCCCTAGCCAACTCCATTACCTAATTGTTCTACTTCTCTCGCTAGACAGCAGTGGTTATTTTTGCTGCCCATGGCTTTAGAGTTATTATAGTTCCATATTTGTAAATAGTTTTTATGTTTTTATTTTTAAATTTACATAAATGTGTTATACCCCCTGTATCATTTATCTTCCTTTCTTTTACAATAACATATTTTAAGATGCTTTTATGTCAATACACATAGATCTGCTTAGTTTATTCTAGAATCCATCCTGTATAGTTTTCTAACATGAGTATCCAAACTGTATAACCCATATCCTTAGTGATAGGCACTAAATTTTTGCCACTCTTACACTCTTAATAAGCCATTCTACAATGTATGGCCACTTCAAGTATGGCCATACTCAAAAGCTAACTTAAAAGTGTGCCTTAAAATGTACTAAATATTTTCCAATTTTTCTCTAAATACCATTTTTATTTTACTCACCCACCATTATCCTATGAAGTTTCTTGTTGAGAACTTTAGGTTTGGGGCAGTATATTGATTGTGAAATACATTTTTCAATTTTGTTATCCTTGACTAACTTGAAGGGTTGTTTTGTTTTGTTTTGTTTTGTTTTTCCATGAATTTGCTTGTTATTAAGAGTCACTCTTCCTCACTTTGTCTTTGTGGCTCTTTCTACATAGGGTTGGCTTTTGGTCATCAATATTTTGAATATTGTTTGCTAGGCTGTGGCTGCCTTTTTACCTTATTTATCTTTTATTTGCCACACAAAGTTATTTTTAACATAGTCAAAATAATGAAAAATAGTTCCATTAATTTTTTCCTGTGTGGTTTATTCCGTTAATTATAATATACAACTATGTTGGATTGTTTTGGTTTGTTTTCAATGTTTGAGTGTGATTTTGATTTTGTTTTAATATATAGAATGTTTACATGTTTTAAAATTGGTAAAAATTCATTTTAGTTCATTTGATAGTCATATTTCAGTGTAGTAAAATTTACATGCTTCTTATGAGCATGATTGAATGTGTTTAGCTGATTTACATCTATCTTTTTCTATAAACTATTTGTTTACCTTTATGCCCAGGTTTTTTATTTTCAATTCTTCTTTCTTTTCTTCTCTTAATTTGAAAAGTTCTTCATATTTTATTATTCCTTTTTCTTTGCTATATGTTACAAATATTAATCCCATTTTATTTATTTTTTCTGTTTTTTCAATGGATTTTTTGTCATGAAACTATTTCTGTTTATTTAAATGTATTTAAAGTGATCAGCTTTTAAAAATTCAATTGCCTTTCCTTTGTGCATTGGTTTTAAAGTCTTGTCAACTTCTTTGTTATTTAAGTATTCATTCATGGTTTCTTTGTCCTTTCTGCTTGTTTCTTTTAAAATTTAGACCTCTTAAATATTGGAATTACTCTGGTGTATGGTATGAATGTGCATTTAATCCCTATATAAATGTTTATAATTTAGAAGAGGTTTTGCATTATTTTGACAAGCTTTTGGTTACCTACAAGGATTGATCATATAATTTTCTCCCTAATCTATTTGTATGGGAATTATATTAATTATCTAAATATGGGTGATCCCTGTTCTTATTGATTTTTAGAGAAGCATTTTTTATTCAATGATGTTTATAAATAAATAGGCATAGTTTATTTAACTATTAATCTACTGATGGACATTGAATTTTTTTCAGATTTTGAAAATAATGCTGTAAATATAAAGTGTGCCTATAGCATTTTGTTTCTGTGCAGATATTTCAGTATAGATACTTTCTATAAATGGAATGCTGAGTCAAAATTTCCCTACATTTGAAATATTATTAGATATTGCCAAGTAGTCTATCTCTGGAGCTTCAAAGTTTTGAATTTTTGCCAACATTACAAATAAAATATAGTATTGTGCTATAATTCTAATTTACCTATTTTTATTATGAATGAAGTTGAGAACATTCTCTCATTAGAAGGAGATTTGCAATATTTTAGGTGTTTTATTTGAAATATCTGTTGGTATTCATTGTAAAGGTTTATTTTGGATTACTGTTTTGTTTCTAAACTGATTTTTATCATGTTATCAAAAATAGTCTTTTATTTGTCTTCAGAGGAGGTGAGGGACACCTCAAAAAGCATATGGAACTCTTTCTCTGTTGATATACTGAATTATTATTAGTTTAATATGAAGACAAATATTTTCATTTATAAGATTTTCTTCTTCAAATTGATTATTCATATCTTTAACAATTTATTATTCATTGCATTGAGTTTAGGTTGCTGTTGTAATTGTGATTTTATGTTGTTGAATTTATCCATCTCTTTTATCTTCTGTATTTTGTTCATAGTCAGAAAAGTTTTTCCTACTCATGATTACAAAAGTTTTATTCTGTATGTTTTTATATTTCTTTTATTTTTTAAAATTTTATTTTCATACCATTTAAAATTGATCCTGGATGAAAGAGTAAGGTAGAGTCTTCTTTTTCCCTTCCTCTCTCCCTCCCTTTTTTTCTTTCTTCCTTCCTTCCTTTCTTCCTTCCTTTTTTCTTTCTTTCTTTCTTTCTTTCTTTCTTTCTTTCTTTCTTTCTTTCTTTCTTTCTTTCTTTCTTTCTTTCTTTCTCACAACTGGCTATCCAGTTATTTCTACCAAATGCATTAAATCATCCATTTTTCCTTACTGATTTTAAGTGGCACACTTATCAAACCCTAATTTCCCAAATGTATTTGTTCCCTTTGCTTGAATTTTCTATTCTGTTTCATTTTTTCTCATAACTCTATCCCATTAGTTTAATGTTGAGTTTATATTTTTAAAAATCAGATAACATTAGTATGTTCTCATAGCTCTTCTTTTTTAGTTTCTCTAACTATTCTTACATGTTTTTCTACATTAGTTTTAGAATTACTTTGTCCTATTCAAAAAAATCTCAGAGTTTTAAAAATCATGTTTGCTTTAAACTTATATCAACTGAAAGGAATTGAAATCTGTAGTCCACTGAGTCCTCAAATCCAAGAATGGAGTATGTCTTTCCATTTATTCAATTCTATTTTTTCCCTTCCAATTTTTAAAAATATTCTTCCTATAGTCCTGTACATTTCCAGTTGCATTTACTAAAGCATATTTTTTGCATGTGTAACCATATTTTTCTATTATGTCTTCTACCTACTTTTATAAGTGACAGGTATTAGTTACGCATATGGTGTGAGGCATCAAAGTTAGTGGTTTTCCATATGGATATCTAATCATTTCAGTACAATTTATTTAAAAAAATTCTCTCCACTGAATTGCAATGACAAAATTATCTTAAATGAAATAGTCATATAGGTATAGGGGGGTTTATTTCTGGACATTATTCTGTTCTATGGGCCTATATATGTTTGTGCCAATAGTGCTGTGTATTATTTGGTCTAGATTTACATAAATTTAAGAGTGTAAGGTAAACTCTCCAACATGTTCTACAAAATTTTAGTTATTTTTAAAATTTTTCTAATTAAATTTTCGCATCTGCTAGGATTTAATTGAGATTGCATTCATTATATATAGATCAACTTGTGGAGAACTGACATTGTACAACGTTTAATCTTTCCATCCATGAAGATGGAAAACATTTCCATTTATTTATGTCTTAATTTATTGTAGAAGTGTGCTATAGTTTGCAGTGTACCATTCTGGCACAACTTTTCATAGACTTATCTCTAGGTTTTTGATATTTGCAGAAACATTTTTTTAGCTTAAAATTACGATAATCTTTCACTAAACTTTATAATACTCCACTGTCTGAAGAGACAAAGATATGTTTATTCACCCTCCTGTGAATGAAAATTTCTGCTATAAACAGTATCTGCTTTATAACATTCTTGGATGTGTCTTAGGGCACATTCTTGTTAAGCATTCTTAGATTTATCTTAAGTCTCTCCTCTTAGGTGTTTCTCTGGGGCATATATCCCTCAGTGGAATTACCAGGTTAGAGTATGTACATAATCCTAAATAGTTTACCAAAGAGCTGTAACAGATGTTTGTTCAAACCACCATTACATGAGATTGCTGCTCATCTCATGAAAACTTGACATTATATAACCTTATTTTAAAAGGTAGCCAATTTGCTGAATGTAAATTAATATCTCATTTTGCTTTTAATATACATTTCTCTAATTGCTAATGAGGTTAGACACATTTCCAAATGTGTAGTGTGCAAATGTAATTTCTCCCTACACTACCACCTACTGGTACATACTGGACATACTAGCCTTCTGATCTTTTATAGACTATTATAGTCTTATTATTTACATTGTCTGTTTCTTTCCTATTCCTCAATTTTTTTCCACATGTCATTTTTTTCCTATCATTGATGGCTCATTCTTCATCTTTATGTCTCTCTTTAAATTTCACTTCCTGAGAATGACATTTTTACCATCTTATCTAAAGTAGCTACTGACAGAGCTGCCAATCAACATTCTCTCTCAAGGAACACTATGTATCTCCTTAATATTTTTCACATTCTATAATATTTTAAACTTGTTTGTTGCCAAGATTTTTTGCAAAAAATGTAAGCTTCAAGGAGGGTTTTGTATAAATTTTTATCCTACTTGTGCACTCTGAAACCAGACACATAGTTTGACAAATATAAACACAGTGTATATTTGTTAGATAAATAGATAGATAAGTAGGTGGATAGATAGGTAGACTGATAGACACTCTGGTATGTGTATATGTGTGTGTATCAAGTTAAGCAATGAGCTCCATAAAAACCTTTATTATTGGTTTTATCATGATTAAACATAATTTAAAAGAAACTGGTAAGGCATAAGTCATCTATAACCATGATGTGGTAGAATATGTTAACTAACCAGATTATGTTACTGGCTCTGCCCCTTAATGAACATGAAATATTGCATAAATTTGTGTCTTTGGACCTATTTATCCTGATTTCAAATTGAAAAGAAAAAAGATACACACACATATATAATTATATATATGTATATATAAATAGAATACATATACTCATATGTATAGTCTATACATATTTGCCAAATGTAAATGGTGCTCTTATTTACTCGATCAGTTTTCATCCTACCCCTTACTTCACCCTCTTCCTAGGTCTAAATTCATGGTCTATGGGTCCACTGCTAATGTGAATGCCTTTTTGAAGATTTCTTAAAGCAAGGCTTTTTTTTTTTTTTTTTTTTTGGCTTCATTGAGTCTTTGTTGCTGCACATGGAATTTCTCTAGTTGCAGTGAGCAGGAGCTACTCTTTGTTGTGGTCATGGGCTTCTCAGTGCAGTGGCTTCTCTCACAGGCTCTAAGCGTGGGCGCAGGCTTCAGTAGCTGCTGCACATGGGCTCAGTGGTTGTGGCTCCCAGCTCTAGAGTGCAGGCCCAGTAGTTGTGGTGCAAGGGCTTAGTTGCTCTGAGGCATGTGGGATCTTCCCAAACCAGGGATCGAACCCATGTCTCCTGCATTGGCAGGCAGATTCTTAACTGCTGTGCCACCAGAGAAGTCCCAGAGCATGGAATTTGGAAGTCAAAGACTATCCTCCCATTAGTATTTTCCAGGAAACCCCAGAGCTATCTTGGTCATTGGAGATTATTTTCCCACTCTCTGTGGTTTATGATAAGCAGAGATTTTTTTTTTTTTAAAGTAAGATCTCCCCAGAAAAACTCTTATAAACATAAAAATTTCCATCTATAATTCTGTGAGTTGGCTCTAATGCTTTAGGTCAAGCACATGGAGTTGTAGTATTATCTGAAAATGTGTGAAGATTTGAGTAAGCATAATTAGCAGTGCTGCTAGGATCTAAGAAACTTAAACCATCTGTCTATTAACAAGTACTTTGATGCACTGTCAGTGTACTGGACGGGAGTATGAGGAAAGACTGGCTCAATCAGATCAGACATTTTACAATATGCTTGTTTTATTGAAGTTGGTAGAAACATAGTACTCATATTTATTCAGTGAACGTGACGCGTATTTTGTGAACAATTACTAGGCAGCTAGGCACACAGTAAAATGTTCCCTAAGAAATACAATAAGTTCATTCATGGGCAGGGCTGAATTACACATTCTGGATATTGTAGTGTGTTAATACACATTTTTAACTTCAGAAACAATGTACTTTCAAACATTTGTTACCATTTGCCACCACTTTATCACAAATAATCAAATTAAAAATCATTTTTATTTTTAAGTGCTATTTAAAAGTCAGACTCAGTTCCAGATGCTTAGAATATCTTATTAAACAAAAGATCTCTAAATTTACGGAGCTTACATTCTAGTGGAAGAAGAGACAGATGGTAAGCAATGTATATAATTACTAAGGAAATTATATAGTACATTTGAAGGTGACATGAGCTATGATTGTTATTAGAAGGATAAGGAGAAAGAGATCAGAGAAAGAAGGAACATGACTCTGTGGAAGTTACTGTATGGGAGGTGGTAAGAAATTTAATACTGAGTAGTCAAGCTGTGTTTCACTGAGAACTTGACATTTGTACAAATGCTTGAATGAGGTGAAACAGCCATGTGGATATGTAGGGCAACCATGTTCTAGGAAAGGAGAACACTGGTGCAAAGTTTCTAAGGATTGAGAATATCTTATGTTTAAGGAATAGAAAACAGATCAGTAAATTTCAATGGAAGTTATGGGGGACAAGTAGTAGATGAGATCACAAAGCTGATAGGGAATTCAGGTCATGCAGGCACTTGATACCATTACAGGACTTTGGCTCTTAAACTGAACGATTTGGGGATCCCAGTGTTTGTAGAATAATATGATCCCACTTTATTAGAATGATTACTCTGATGGTTGGGTTGAATTTCTACAGAATTGTCAACAAGTATCACATAGATTATAAACATTCTTTCACCTTTTTTTTTTTTTTTTTGCTGTGTGTGGGCTTTCTTTCTTTAGTTGAGGTGAGTGGGGCTACTCTTCGTTGAGGTGCTCGGGCTCCTCATTGCCGTGGCTTCTCTTGTTGTGGAACATGGGCTCTAGGCACGTGGGCTTCAGTAGTTGCAGCACATGGGCTCAATAGTTGTGGCTCATGGGCTCAAAAGCACAGGCTCAATAGTTGTGGCTCACGGGCTTAGTTGCTCCGCGGCATGTGGGATCTTCCTGGAGCAGTGATCGAACCCGTGTCTCCTGCATTGGCAGGTGGATTCTCAACCACTGTGCTACCTAGGAAACCCTATTTCACCTTTTTTAAAGAATTATTCTTTCAAAATAATCACAAAAACCTAATTTCTAGCATATTGAGGGCTAACTTTTATAATTTATTCTAACTCCTCAGAGTGTCTGGTGGTGTTGGACATGTAGGTAAGCATTCAAGAAAAGCAAGATAGTTGATTAAACACGAAATCTTCAGTTCAACCAATAAATATGGTTGAACTGTCTGCAAAAGCCTGATATTTAAATTCCAGTAATGAACAAAGAACATGAAAATTGTTGACCTCAGTGTAGCTTACATGTCAGGATAATTCATATGTCCAGTGAATATATACAGCTTTTAATTAAAATATGGGTAACAAAGAGAATTGTTTTTATGAAACTACCCTTCCCATAATATTCTGATGCTGGTGTTTAGAAAACTACCATCTAAACCTACAGGTCAATGAGACCCAGCTCACATTATACTATTCAATCATGGTAATAGTAACTGATAGCATCTGGCATTCAGTTACACAGTATGCTCAGTAGTCACTTGGTTACTCAGCGCATAGAAAAACCTCTGGCCCTTGCTGATTTGCTCTTATGGAGTTTTTTGAGTAGCTTCCTGTGCTATTATATTTGAGACTGGGGAATAGTCATCTTTGAACCCTTCCATTGTCCTATTCTAGAAATCTGAGTAAAAGTGGTTCTGTAAGATGTGATTACATATCTGAAAATGTTACCACATAATTTGAGAATAACATAAAGTGCTAGACATAATAAAGTATTGGCATGTGTTAGAAAACCAATCTTTGAGTTCAATCTCATCTACAAAACTGACATATTAATAAGCTACCTCACTACATAATTGTGAGAGTTTTTAAAGATAAAGGTATGGCAGTACTTTGATTAACCTGTGTTCCCATCTTATTGTCAACTAAAGTAATTATAGGTATTATTTCATCCCCAACTGCAATTTAAATTATGAGAAGTTTAAATGTCCTATATTTTTTAAAGTGAGCTACTTCCATGAACTGAATTTATCAATCTTACCAGCTTTTAAGATGTTCAGAACAAATTGTACAATAAAGATTCTCAATCCAGTTCTTAGAATCTGGACCTACTTCAACATTTCAATATCAATAGCTTTCCCAAATTTTCAAACTAAAATTTTAACCTGTTTTGATAATCATAACACATATATATGCATAGAAAATTCACCCCCAAAATATGTATTTTTAATGAGTATAAGGTGGATAAAAACAAATGAACAATATAATACTGTTATATGATAATTATGTCACCAAACAATTTCATTTTCTAGGACTCTAGATGATGACAGAGTTAGTATCAGTTACCATTTAAGGAGCCATCAATATCAAGTACATCTGAAGGCAAAAAGGCATATTTCAGTGAACACTTAAAGTGGTTTTAGAAAAGAGAAAATTGAATTAATAATTAACTAATTCTTTCTAAAAGGGCCTCGTTTGGCAGGTTTGAAAAGCAGATGGCTCATCGAGACTGACAGAAGCTTATTAAGATCTGAAAAAAGTGGTTCTCTCTACTGGTTTTGCAATGCCAGCACAGTTTAATCCATAAGAAAAGGGCAGTTTGTTGCAAGAGACAGGTGTATTATTATTGCTATGTAAATTAACTAGTTTCCTTTTTACAAAAATATTATAAAACTATCTAAAACATTTAATCTCAAAAGTAATATAATTGTTGGAAAGTGCAAGGCCTGACATCAAATGTGAATTCAGGCTCTTTCTTGGCTTACAACCACCGTGGAATCATTCCTTCCAGTGAATAATATATTACGTGCCTTGGTCCTACCAAAAATTGAGTAAGAAGGTCAATATTTGGTGGGCTTTTTTGAATTTTGAAGAAATCACATCTAACAGTTAGAAATATTAATTGATCCTAACTACCAAATAATTAACATAGAGTTCATGTGATGTTTCTTTACCAAAATTCACTGCACAGTAGAATAAAAAACAGAAAACAAACACCTTAAGATCCAAGAGGCATGGGAGAGGGAGAGAAAAGGACATTAATGGTCTTTATCTTTTATTATTTATTTATTTTTTCCCATGCCATGCAGCATGTGGGGATCTTAGATCCTCAACCAGGGATCAAACCAGTCCCCCTGCAGTGGAAGTGAAGAGTCTTAACCATTGGGCTGCCAGGGAAGTCCTGGTCTTTATCTTTTAGAACTGCACTTGGAGCCTATCTCACAAAAGCTCTCCCAACTATTGCAAGTGCCTTAAATTTAACTGACTGTTTGAGGGAGGGATAGATTAGGAGTTTGGGGTTAACAGATAGTCACTACCATATATAAAATAGATAAACAACAAGGACCTACTGTATAGCACAGGGAACAATATTCAATATCTTACAATAACCTATGATGGAAAAGAATCTGAAAAAGAATAGATAAATATGTGTATAACAGAATCACTTTGCTCTATACTTGAAACTAATACAACATTGTAAATCAACTGTACCTCAATTAAAAATTTTTAATTGATCAAAAAAAAAAAAAAAACCACTAGTGTTTTAAAATACACATGGTGTAAAATACTTGCATCAGGGGTTTTTGTTTTGTTTGTTTGCTTTTGCTTTGAAAAAAATTGGTTGGTAATATAGTTCTTACTGTAGAATTTCTTAGGGAAACACTGTAATGGAGATCGTATATCTAGGAACATGCCAAACACTGTGGAAGGGAAAACATTCCATCCATGAAGCATTTGAACAAATGTCTACAGGCTCTGAGGGTCATGCCCATCTTCTTCTGACACTTTGCCCTTGACATAATACAACAAATGCAATCAACAGAAACCTTGGTTAACAGATACAAGTGCTAAAATGTCTAAAAATAATTTTGGAAAGCTGTTGCTTAACGTACTATTAATGGAAAAGCAGCTTTCTGGATGTCATGGCCAAGGGTCTGCCACAAGAATTATTTGCCAAAGCAGGCACTGACTCATCAGTGGTAGCCATGTGGTCATGGAGATAAGCACGGGGAGGCAAAGATACTGAAATATGGAGGCAGGAGTTGTGGAAATTGCTGTGTTTCTAGACACTAAGAATTTGGGGCTACATAGATATTTTAAAAACATGTTCCTAAAGGCAGATTTGCTGGATGAATGGAGTACAGAACTTATGGAATGTAAGTTACAGAAAAATGAGATACATGAGATGAGTAGGTATGGGAAGTCAAATAGTACATAGGGGTGGGTCTATCTGAGATAACTGCATTAACAATTAACAAAATCTACAAAAACACATATGAATCCAAGACTCACCTATGCTATGGATTGAGGCTACCAGTGAAATTTCTAGAGGGGAGCATCTTGAATTGCTGTCAGAAATATTTCTTTGGATTTATGTCTATGGCACCAGACAAGGTTAAAGGAGTGTAATTCAATGACAAATTAAACATTAATTAAAAAATTTAAAAAAGAACAACTTTGCATGTCTTTGCTTTTGTGTTTCCTGCAAATGATACTATGAAAAGAGCTTAGAGCAAATATTTTATTGATTTGCTTTTCATCAATTTGGACCTCCTGCTTAGATCTCTAATCAAAGAGTGCCTACATATATTCTGTAGTGCAGAGAGGACAAAGCACCATATTATGAAATATTCCTCTTCTATACATTTATACTCCCAGAGCAATAAATTAAATAAAGATTGTATTGGACAGTTAAACCAAGTATCACATAAAATTAGGGGGCTTTCGATGGAGCATGAGGGGTTGACTTCTGAGTTAGAAGAAAACAAAGAATAAACAAAGACTTTATGAAGTTTTGCTTAAAGTTGAACAATTATGTGGTATTACATGAAGATTTTAGAATGAGGTTATGGAAATACCTTGCCTAGTAAATAATAATGTCTTGCAAAATCTTGCCAAATCACCTATGAATTCTTTCTAGTAAAGGTCATTACTCTTTGTATTACTTTACCTAATATGTGATGAATTGGTATTTGTGGGAAACAATGGGTAAAAACAGGGAAGAAATTGAACAGTTAGGTGGGATCAAAATAGAGTAGTAAATGAAGTACAGGCATACCTCATTTTATTGTGCTTCATTTTATTTCAGTCTGTAGATATCACATTTTTTATAAATTGAAGTTTTACTGCAACCTTGTTTTGTTAGATGATGGTTAGCAATATTTTTAGTGATAGAGTATTTTTTGTTAAGGTACATACATTGTTTTTTAGACATAATGGTATTGCACACTTAACAGACTACAGGATAGTGTAAACATAAATTTTACATGCACTGGGAAACCCCCAAATTAGTGTGGATTGCTGTAATGTGATATCTGCTTTACTGCAGTGGTCTGGAACCATATCCAGAGTTTGTCCAAGGTATACGTATAATTATCCAGCAAGTATGATTATACTAAGTATATGGTAAGTCAATGCATGGACATTTATGAATTTTCAGGAGAGACAGCCAGTGTAGAAAATCTAGATGACAATATACAAAATTATATAAGGCCCTTCCTTTGTGTTGGTTTAATAGCCTGATCTCAGAATATACCTTGTAGAAATCAGACTACGTAATTTTGATAATAAGCAGTTGAGCAAAAAGAAATGTGACTGAAATGTATGATGAACCCTAAGCATTTACCCAACTTTTTGTTTGCTTTTATTCTTTAATGTCCATATTGTGTTCATAATGTTCTAGGTGTTTGTGGTTGTTTGTTAGAGTAAAATAAATTAGAATATTTCCACAAGGAAAAAAAATAGTATCTAGTTTTTATCTTTAAAAAACAAAACCCAAAACTCAGGGCAAATTTCCTGTGGTTGTTTGCTGCCCTTCCCTCACTGTTCAATGCATTTTCATTAACACCCACCACACACTCCACAGGCAGGCATCTGTGTTCCTGTCTTTAAGTTTTATCCTACAAGTCTTTCCTCATGACACTGCTGCCTATTACATAAATCACAGAGACATTCAACCCCTTGGAATGGAATCAGAAGCCCACAAATCTGACTGCTGTCAGGACTCATAAGGAGTGCAATTAATAAATTTATTATTTAGGAGTGGAGCTGTTTCCATTCCAAAAATTCATGCAAAATTGGAGTGTTATCTAGAGTGCATATTAAAGTAACTAAGCTAAAAGTGCCTTTTCATCTTCAAGTTCACCCATTTGACAGTCATTATATTTTCTGCTTCATCTCTGTTTCTGTAAGCTCTGCTGGTGTCAGAACACATAATTCATTCATTCAATCTACAAAGATCCAGTTAGTGCCAGTTTTGTGTGTGTGATGAACAAGATAATTCCCTGCCATCATGGAGCATATGATCTAGATTTTAAAATTTATTTCTGTATTTGAAACCACAAATGTAGCAGCATTTATAAAGTTAAAGGAAAGTAGATAATAATTATGTTAAAGAGAAATAAAGTATTAAAAATTCAAAACAGTAAAATTGGCATGCCAATCAGCAGAAATATAATGTGATGTAGTTAAATATCAGCTAAAGCAAGATTTCATAAAGATTTGTAGGGGTAGTGTTGTCATCAAGATGTCAACATAGGTTGTTCCTGACTCCAGTTTCCCTTACAAATAGACCAACTAACAAATATCCATGGACAAGAAACCATTGTGAAAGTTCCAGAATTCAAGGGTAAGGCTAAAGAAATGCCCTAGGCAGTGGAGAAAAAGAAAGGACTACATTATGAAGGTAAGAGGAGCAATTCCAATTTTACCATATTGTTCTTCCACCAGGACAGCACTGACCTGTACCTAGAGTGCCTCCCTAGGCCTACAGTTTCCCCAGTGGGAAAATGAGAACCCAAGGTAGACATCCAGGTTCCCCACATAGTGGAAAGTTTCCTGGGAAGCTCACGCAGGTCATATCTCATGGGAATAATTGGGAAAATATGTGGAGCATAACCAGTAGAGATCAGATAGATGAGAGAATCAGGGTGAGGCCTACAGTAACCAGTACTCAGATATTGGTGGATCATAATACTAATTGCAGCAGCAACAAAGGAAAGATTCCAACCAGCATCTCTACCCATCTCCAGAGTCAAGCTGGAGCTTCCATCTGGTCAGGGAGCTCAATTGGCAGTTCTGTCTACTTTGGACCCCAGGCATGGGGTGTACTAGCCATGGAACACATTTTACACCACATTCAGGAAGGGAGACAATCCAGTAGCCCTGCTCAAGTATTGAGCATAGCCTCTCGCTTTGGGTAACCAAGGAACCTGAATAGTGACACAGAGTAACCTTAGAGCCAGGCCTATGGTACTGCTCAGTCAGGAAGCAGAGTTTACCACTCTACCCAACAGCAAAATCCAGCATATTGTCCTCCAAGAATGGCTGAACACAACTTGAATGCTAAATTCAGTCAGCTGCATCATCCAGTCAGGGAGCACAATATGAGGCTTCACCCAACTGGTTGCAGTAACAGAGTATGTCCCATACACTTGCCTTATCATGGAATCTGACCAGTGGCACCATCTTTCAAGAGAGCACAGCTTGAGATCTGACCCATCAAAGGTGATTTTAGAGACCAGCTAGTTGTCCCACTCAACTGCAGAACACAGCCAGGAGCCCCACGTGACCATGGAGTTCATCCACTGGCCATTCTTGAACACATAGCCCAATCAATTAGGCAGTGGCCCTTCCCAACTAGAAAACCCAATAGAAAGCCCCACTTGCCCATGAATACTAAATGCTGACCTATTAAGTATCCCCAAATGATCTGACTGGTGAAGATCTTTTCCTGCTAAAACAGACCTATAAAATTTGGAAGAGTAGATCACATGCTCAAATACACAGTACCAATGAATGGATACAAAGATCACGAGAACCAGGTAAATATGACATCGCCAAAGGAAACTATTAAAGCTCCAGTAACTGATCCTAAAGAAATGGAGATCTATGAGCTCTCTGATGAAACATTTAGAATAATCCTTTGAAAGAAGCTCAGCAAAATACGAGAACACAGACAGTAGACAAAGTTAGGAAATCAATGCATAGACAAAAGGAGAAGTTTAATAAGTATAAAGAAACCATATAAAAAAGGAAATGCTAGAGATGAAGGATACAATAACTGAACTAAAGAATTCAATGAAGAACTTCTACAGTAGACTTGAACAAGCAGAAGAATCAGTGAGCTTGTAGACAAATTTTTGAGATTTTCCAGTTGGAGGAGTAAAAGAAAAAAGAACGAAAAGGAGTGAAGAAAGCCTATGGGATTCATGGGGATCATTAAAAGTAATTACATATATATTATGGGAGTCCCAGCAGGGAAAGAAAAGAAATGTGGACTTCCAGTGAGGCTCAAAGGATCTAAAATAGGTTAATGTCAAAAAGAGTTATACGCATTATAATTGAATTATCAAAAGTCAGAGGTAAAGAATTTTGAAAGCAGCAGGAGAGAAGATAATCTTCACATACAAGGGAGCCCCTAGAAAACTATCAGTGTCTTTCATAGCAGAAACTTTGCAGGCAAGGATAAAATGGAATAAAACAATTCAAAATATTTAGAAAATAATTGCCAAACAGGAATACTATAGCTAGTAGTAAAGCTATTTTTCAGCAATGAGAGATAAAGACTTTCCCAAACAAATAAAAACTGAGAGAGTTCATCAGCACCAGCCCATGCCTTACAAGAAAAGTTAAAGGGAATTCTATAAGTGGAAATAAAAGATGATGACACAATAAAAATATATGAGTGTATAAAAGAGATTGGTAAAGGTAATTATAAAGGTATATAGTCAAAGTCAGAGTCTCTATTATTATAACGGTGGTATGTAAATAATTTATAACTTTTCTTTAAAAGTTAAAAAAACCTATTAAAATAAGTATATCGATACAATAATTTGTTATTGGATACACAATATAAAAAATCTAAATTTTAACATTAATAACCTAATGTAATGGGGGAAGAAGTATAAATTTTCTGTATACTATGGAAGTTAACTTGTTATCAGCTTAAAATAGGATGTTACAACTATAAGATATTTTATATAAGCCTCATGGTAACCACAAAGGAAAAATATGTTATAGATACACAAAATATCTTATAAAGGAGTCATAACATGCAGCTACAATAAGTCATTGAATCACAAATGAATACAGCTAGAGAAGAAATATGAAAGAAAGGATCTACAAAAGTGTCAGAATACAGCAGAAACACAATAGCAAGTCCTTACCTATCAAAAATTAATTTAAATGTAGGTGGATTAAATTATCCAATCAAAAGACATAGAATAGCTGAATGGATAAAAAAAAAAACAAGATCCAACAATAAGTTACATAGAAGAGACTCACTTTAGATTTAAGGATACACACAGGCAGAGAATAAAAGGATGAAAAAAGATATTTCAAGCAAACGATAGTCAAAAGAAAGCAGGGGTAGTAATACTTAATATCCCATAAAATAAATTTGCAGCTAAAAATGGTCACAAGACACAAGGTCCCTAGATACTAATAAAGTGCTCATCAATTTGTCAAGAAATATAATAATTGTAAATATTTATGCATCCAACATCATATCATGTAAATAATTAAAGCAAATACTAACAAAACTAAAAAGGAAAAATAAAAAGCAATACAGTAATAGTGGAGGACTTTAATATCCCACTCTCAACAATAGGTAGATCTCCCAAACAAGGAAACACAAAGGAAACAGTGAAGTTGAACAATGTCAAACCAAATTAACCTAACAGATACACCCAGAGCATCCCATCCAACAGCATCAGAATACTTCTTCTCAAGTGCACATATAACATTTGCTAAGATAGATCACAGCAAGTTAGACCACCAAAATAAATAAATAAATAAATAAACTCAAAAAGTTCAAGATAATAGAAAGTATATCAAGTATCTTTTCCAGCCACAATGAAATGAAACTAAAAAGCATTGACAGAATAAATTCTGAAAATTTCATAAACACATGGAAATACGTATCACATTCCTAAACAACCAATGAATCAAAAAAGAAATAAAAATGGAAATAAAAAATATACTGAGACAAACAAAAATGGAAGCAAAATATACCAAAATTTAAGGGGGGTAGCAAAAGCAATTCTAGAAAGAAAATTTATAACTGTAAATGCATATATCAAAAAGAAAAACCTCAAATAACCAACCTGATTCTACACATCAAGAAACTGGAAAAAGAAGAACTAGGACCAAAGTTAGCAGAAGGATATAAAATAAAGATCAGAGAAAAAATAGATGAACTAAAGAACAGGAAAACAATATAAAAGATTAACAAAACTAAGAGATGGTTTTTTGAAAGATAGCTAGACACTCAGAAAAACAGAGGAAGAACTGAAATAAAAGCAGGAATGAAAAAGGAGACATTACAACAAATACCATAGAGACACAAAGGATCAAAAAAAAAAAAAAAAACCACCATTATGCATCAATATTGAACAACCTAGGAGAAATGGCAAAATCCTAGACACTTTTGATGTATCAAGGCTAAGTCATGAAGAAATAAAAATCTGAACAGACCAATAATGAGGAAAGATTAAATCAGTAATAAAAAAACTCCCAACAAAAAAAGCTCAAGACCAGATAATTTCTCCTGTGAATTCCACCAAACATTTAAATAAGACTTAGCAGCAAAAGATATTTACAAATCTTATATCTGATAGGGGGTTGATAACCAACTTATATAAGGAACTCTTACAATTCAATAATGAAAAGGCAATCCAGTTTAAAAAATGGGCAGAGGATTTGAATAGATCTTTTTCCAAAGAAGACATACAGATGCCCAATAGGTACATGAAAAGTTGCTCAGCATCAATAATCATTAGAGAAAGGTAAATCAAACCACAGTGAGATCATCTCACATCTGTTAGAATGGCTACTATCAAAGTGTTGTACTTTACAAGTGTTGGTAAGAATGTAGAGAAATGCGAACGCTTGAGCACTGTGGTAGGAATACAAATTTGGACAGACACTATGGAAAACAGTATGGAGATTCCTCAAAAAGTTAAAAATAGAACTACAGTGCAATCCAGTAATCCCACTTCTGGCTATATATCTGAAGGAAATAAAAATCACTATCTCAAAGAGATATCTGCACTCTAATGCTCATTGCAGCACTATTTACTATAGCGAAGATATGGAAACAACCTAAGTGTCCATTGACAGCTGAATGAATAAAGAAAACAGTGTATACAAAGGAAAACACACACACACACATAGAAATACCATTCAGCCATTAAAAAGGAGGAAATCCTGCCATTTGCAAAAACATGGATGGACTTTCAGGGCTTTATGACAGTGAAATAAATCAGGCAGAGAAAAGATACATGATCTCACTTGTACGTGAAATTTAAAAAAACTAAAAAGTCAAACTCATAGAAACGGAGAGTAGGTTAGTGGTTGCCAAGTTACAGGGTAGGATGGGTACAGATGGTCAAAGGAAACAAACAATTATAATATGAATAAGTTCTGGAAATCTAATATAAAGCATGGTGACTGTAGTTAACAATACTGTACTGTATACTTGAAAGTTGCTAGGTGATAGATGTATTCACTAACCTTATTATATATGTTAATTATTTCAAAATATATATATGTATCTCAAATCATCATGCTGTACACCTTAAATGTACACAATGTTATGTCAATTACTTCTCAATAAAGTGGGAAAAAATACTTTTTCTACAATTAATCTGTCTTTTAACAAAAAGGAAGTAAAAAAAGTAGAAACTGTAACTAACCATGAAATAATAGAATATGAAATCCATTTTAGTTATGCATACTATGACCAAAATATTATTTAGTTTAGATTGAAGCAATATATATGAAGCATGGAGGATAGATGGTAAAAAATGCTGAAAGAACTAGGTTTTAAGATTTAAATTTAAAGTCTTCTTTTAAATTACTAAATTGACAATCTTTTTTAAAAGATGTATTAACTGCATGAACATATTTTGTAATCTAATTTCACAAGAAAGAGCCACACAAATTTAGAACAAGACACACTTGTTTAAGCTTCTTTGTGTTCAACAGCGAAGGATACTGCCTTATAAATAAACATAAGAAAAATCAGTTAGGGTATTAATTATATCCATATTATTCATAATGCGACATATTGGATTATGGAAAGTATTGATACATTCTTAGAGCAGGTAGACTAGAATTAAATATATTTTGGTAAATATATGCCTATGAATAATTAACACAGTACCACATAATATAAATTAATATTATTTTGAACAATTTAATTACTACTTTTTTAGAATTTTTAGCTATAGGTATGAAAATACCTACCATTTTAGCCTCAAATATGAACCTCTCATGTTCTATGGTTCATTAAATTAACACAACAACTCTGCATAAGTATCGTTATCTCTATCCCGTGGGTGAGAAAACTGAGGCTAATAATATTTAGATAATTGGTTTATGATTGCATGGCTAGTAAAGAAGCAGCATACAAACCTAGGCTTTATGATTTCAGAACTGTACACTTTCCACTACACATTCTATTATCTTATAAACCCTTGGCATGTTTTCATTTAGTTGTTTTATTATATTCATGTGCTGATGGCTTAAAATTTTATTTAAAGGAATCTTGTAAAATTAATTTAACCAAGACTTCCACAAGAATTACTGGGTTGGCCAAAAAGTTAGTTTGGTTTTTTTCATAACATGGTTCTGGTAGTGCTTAGTTTTCTTAAACTTCATTTGAAACAATTTTTTTAGATTGTATTGTGATAGCTGTCATATCAGCATGCATTTAAAAAATAACTTACCAAAATTGAATTTTTGTGTAGCCATTTTAATATTGAAGATGGGGAAAAAAGCAACATTTTGAGCATATTATTCTTTACTATTTAAAGAAAGGTAAAAACACAACTGAAACACAGAAAAAGACTTGTACATGTATGGAGAAGGTGCTGTGACTGATTGAACAAGTGAAAAGTGGTTTGTGAAGTTTCGTGCTGGAGATTTCTTGCTGGATGATGCTCCACTCTTGGGTAGACCAGTTGAAGTTGATAGTGATCAAATCAAGACATTAATTGAGAACAATCAACATTATATTACATGGGAGATAGCCGACATACCCAAAATAACCAAATCAAGCATTGAAAATCATTTACACCAGCCTGGTTATGTTAATCATTTGGGTCCAAATAAGTTAAGAGGAAAAAAAAAAACGCTTAACTGTATATCCACATGCGATTCTCTACTTAAATGTAATGAAAATATTCCATTTTTAAACAAATTGTGACAGGCAATGGAAAGTGGATCCTGTACAATAATGTGGAATGAAGGAGATAGTAGGGCAAGTGAAATGAACTACCACCAATCACACCAAAGGCTGGTCTTCATCCAATGAAGGCAATGTTGTGTATCTGGTGGGATTGGAAGAGAGGCCTCTATTATGGCTCCTTCCAGAAAATGAAATGATTAATTCCAACAAATACTGCTCCCAGTTGCACAAACTGAAAGCAGCACTCAACAAAAAGCATCTGGAATTAGTCAACAGAAAATGCATTATCTTCCATCAGGATAACTCAAGACCTGCATATTTCTTTCATGACCAGGCAAAAACTGTTACAGCTTGGCTGGGAAGTTCTGATTCATCTGCCATATTCACCAGGCATTGCACCTTCAGATTTCTATTTATTTGAGTCTTTACAAAGTTATCTTAAAGGAAAAAAATTTCATTTCCCTGGAAGACTGTAAAAGGCTCCTGGAACAGTTCTTTGCTCAAAAAAATAAAAAGTTTTGCAAAGATGGAATTATGAAGTTGCCTGAAAAAATGGCAGAAGGTAGTGGAACAATATGGTGAATACATTGTTCAATAAAGTTCTTGGTGAAAATGGAAAATGTATCTTTTATTTTTACTTAAAGACCAAAAAAACTTTTTAGCCAACCAATAAATGTGACATGTCTGATGTAGGTATTGAAAACATTAGTTGATAGATACAACTTTACACTACTCTGGTGAGATAACAACCAGAACATTTTTCTAAGTTTTAAGTACTTGGTTTTAAAAAGGACTTTGATAAAATGGAAGTATCTAGACAAAAGTGACCAAATTTTCAGGTGAGTTCACCCTAAAGAAAGTCCAGAAACTCAGAAAACAAGTGAAGACTTGAACACTGAGGTTTGATATGATGATATTCAAAAAACTTGGCAGAGTATAGAAAGCCCTATATAAGTTGACCTCAACTAATGTTTTCAGCCTCCAGGCACATTAAAAAAAAATGTATATATATATGTATATATATATGTGATTAACAGAAATCAGAAACTCATATGACAAGCACATCTTCAGAAACAGAACATAGCGGGCTGCACAGGAGCCCTCTTTTCGATAACACCATACCCCTACTCCTAGTTTGTTAATATTCACTGCTGTGTAATACACCATTGTATAAATATACCACAGTTCATTGACCATTATGAGCACAGATACTATAATCATCTTAACGTAACTCCTGGTGTAAAAATGCAATTACTTTTATGCTATACTTCTAGGAGTGAACCAAAGGTTATGATTATCTTCAAGCTTCATAAATATTCCCAAGCTTTTCTAACATGTTGGTACTATGTGAATTCCTACCAGAAAGTGTTTGTATTATGTATATTCATACCAGAACATACTTTTGGACAGCATGGTGAATGTGTAGTGCTATCTCATAGTAGGTTTTTATTTGCATTCCAGATTCATAATAAAGATAAACAATTTTCATATACAAAGGGCCATGGATTACTCTTTCTGTAAAGTACATATTCACATCTTTTGGCATTTTAGCATTGGCTTGTATGTAATGTTTTAATTGTAGGAGATCCTCATAGTTTACGAATGAACTTTTAGTTCTGTTAGGTCTACTCCAGTTTAACTTTAGATTTGTTTTTGGCTTCAAATTTTTTGTATTTATTTTTATGGTTTGCTTTGGTTTTGGTTTGGTTTTGTCAAATTCAGCTGTCATATCTTTAAGATCTAGAAGATCCATTTGGTCAATTTATAAATTTTGTTTTTCTATGGCATCATTTTTAATTTCCAGTTTTACATTAAATTTATTATACCTTTTTTTCCTTTCAGCACAGTAAGCATAGTCTATTTTATTTTATTTTTTAATTTTATTTATTTATTTATTATTTTTTGGGGGTACACCAAGTTCAATCATCTGTTTTTATACACATATCCGCATATTCCCTCCCTCCCTCGACTCCCTCCCACCCTCCCTCGAGTCCCCCCCATCTTCCTCCTCCCAGTCCTCTAAGGCATCTTCCATCCTCCAGTTGGACTCCCTTTGTTATACAACAACTTCCCACTGGTTATCTGTTTTACAGTTGGTAGTATATATATGTCTGTGCTACTCTCTCGCTTTGTCTCAGCTTCCCCTTCACCCCTGCCTCCTCCCAAACCCCGAGTTCTCCAGTCCATTCTCTGCATCTGCGTCCTTATTCTTGTCACCGAGTTCATCAGTACCATTTTTAGATTCCGTATATGTTAGTTAGCATACAATATTTGTCCTTCTCTTTCTGACTTACTTCACTCTGTATGAAAGACACTAGCTCTATCCACCTCATGACATATAGCTCCATCTCATCCCTTTTTATAGCTGAGTAATATTCCATTGTATATATATGCCACATCTTCCTTATCCATTCATTTGTTGATGGGCATTTAGGTTGCTTCCATGTCCTGGATATTGTAAATAGTGATGCAATAAATATTATGGTACATGTTTCTTTTTGGATTATGGTTTTCTTCAGATATATGCCCAGTAGTGGGATTACTGGATCATATGGTAGTTCTATTTGTAGTTTTTTAAGCAACCTCCAAATTGTTTTCCATAGTGGCTGTACCAACTTACAGTCCCACCAACAGTGCAGGAGAGTTCCCTTTTCTCCACACCCTCTCCAACATTTGTGGTTTCCAGATTTTGTGATGATGGCCATTCTGATCGGTGTGAGGTGATTCCTCACTGTGGCTTTGACTTGCATTTCTCTGATGATTAGTGATGTTGAGCATCTTTTCATGTGTTTGTTGGCCAACTGTATGTCTTCTTTGGAGAAATGTCTATTTAGGTCTTCCGCCCATTTGTGGATTGGGTTATTTGCTTTTTTGGTATTAAGCTTCATGAGCTGCTTGTATATTTTGGATGTTAATCCTTTGTCCATTGTTTCATAGGCAACTATTTTTTCCCATTCTGAGGGTTGCCTTTTAGTCTTGTTTATGTTTTCTTTCACTGTGCAAAAGCTTTTAAGTTTCATGAGGTCCCATTTGTTGATTCTTGATTTTCTTTCCATGATTCTAGGAGGTGGGTCAAAAAGGATCTTGCTTTGATGGATGTCATAGAGTGTTCTGCCTATGTTTTCCTCTAGGAGTTTTATAGTGTCTGGCCTTACATGGAGGTCTTTAATCCATTTGGAGTTTATTTTTGTGTATGGTATTAGGAAGTGTTCTGATTTCATTCTTTTACATGTAGCTGTCCAATTTTCCCAGCAACATTTATTGAAGAGGCCGTCTTTCCTCCATTGTATATTCTTGCCTCCTTTGTCAAAGATAAGGTGCCCATATGTGTTTGGGCTTACTTCTGAGTTCTCTATTCTATTCCATTGATCTTCCTTTCTATTTTTGTGCCAGTACCATACTGTCTTGATCACGATGGTCTTGTAGTATAGTTTGAAGTCAGGAAGCCTGATTCCACCAACTCCATTTTTCCTTCTCAAGATTGCCTTGGCTATTCAGGGTCTTTTGTGTTTCCATACAAATCATAAGATTTCTTGCTCTAGTTCTGTGAAAAATGCCATTGGTAATTTGATCAGGATTGCATTGAATCTGTAAATTGCTTTGAGTAGTACAGTCATTTTCACGATGTTGATTCTTCCAATCCAGGAACATGGTATGTCCCTCCATCCGTTTGTGTCATCTTTGATTTCTTTCATCAGTGTCTTAAAGTTTTCTGCATACAGATCTTTTGCCTCCTTAGGCAGGTTTATTCCTAGGTATTTTATTCTTTTTGTTGCAATGGTGAATGGGAGAGTTTCCTTAATTTCTCTTTCTGCTCTTCTGTTGTTAGTGTATAGGAATGCAAGAGATTTCTGTGCATTAATTTTGTATCCTGCTACTTTACTAAACATCAATTAGTGCTAGCAGTTTTCTGGTAGAGTCTTTAGGGTTTTCTATATATAATATCATGTCATCTGCAAAGAGTAACCATTTTACTTTTTCTTTTCCAATTTGGATTCCTTTTATTTCTTTTTCTTCTCTGATTGCTGTGGCTAAAACTTCCAAAACTATGTTGAATAGTAATGGTGAGAGTGGACACTCTTTTCTTCTTCCTGTTCTTAGAGGGAATTCTTTCAGTTTTTCCCCATTGAGAACGATGTTGGCTTTTGGTTTCTCATATATGGCTTTTATTATGTTGAGGTAATTTCCTTCTATGCCCATTTTCTGGAGAGCTTTTATCATAAATGGATGTTGAATTTGTCAAAAGCTTTTTCTGCATCTATTGAGATGATCATATGGTTTTTATCCTTCAATTTGTTGATATGATGTATCACATTGATTGATTTGCATATATTGAAGAATCCTTGCATCCAAGGGATAAACCCCACTTGATCATGGTGTATGATTTTTTTAATGTGCTGCTGGATTCTGTTAGCTAGCATTTTGTTGAGGATTTTTGCATCTATATTCATCAGTGATATTGGTCTGTAATTTCCTTTTTTTGTGACATCTTTGTCTGGTTTTGGTATCAGGGTGATGGTGGCCTCGTAGAATATGTTTGGGAGTGTTCTGCCTTCTGCAATATTTTGGAAGAGTTTGAGAAGGATAGGTATTAGCTCTTCTCAAAATGTTTGATAGAATTTGCCCGTGAATCCATCTGGTCCTGGGCTTTTGTGTGTTGGGAGATTTTTAATCACTGCCTCAATTTCCATACTTGTGATTGGTCTGTTCATAGTTTCTATTTCTTCCTGGTTCAGTCTTGGAAGATTGTATTTGTCTAAGAATTTATCCTTTTCTTCCAGGTTATCCAATTGATTGGCATAGAGTTGCTTGTAGTAGTCTCTCATGATGTTTTGTATTTCTGAGGTGTCCATTGTTACTTCTCCTTTTTCATTTCTAATTCTGTTGATTTGCATCTTCTCCCTTTTTTTCTTGATGAGTCTGGCTAATGGTTTATCAATTTTGTTAATCTTCTCAAAGAACCAGCTTTTAGTTTTATTTATTTTTGCTATGGCTTCCTTCCTTTCTTTTTCATTTATTTCTGCTCTGATCTTTATGATTTCTTTCCTTCTGCTCACTTTGCAGTTTCTTCATTCTTTTTCTAATTGTTTGAGGTGTAAGGTTAGTTTGTTTACTTGATAATTTTCTTGTTTCTTAAGGTAGGACTGTATTGCTATAAACTTCCCTCTTAGAATTTCTTTTGCTGTGTCCCATAGGTTTTGAGTTGTTGTGTTTTCATTGTCATTTCTTTCTAGATATTTTTTGATTTCCTCTTTGATTTCTTTAGTGATTTCTTGGCTGTTTAATAGTGAATTGTTTAGCCTCCATGTGTTTGTATTTTTTGCAGTTTTTTTCATGTAATTGATATCTAGTCTCATGGCATTGTGGTCTGAGAAGATGCCTGATATGATTTCAATTTTCTTGAATTTGCTGAGGTTTGTTTTGTGACCCAAGATGTGATCTATCCTGGAAAATGTTCCGTGTGCACTTGAGAAGAAAGTGTATTCTGTCGTTTTTGGATGGAATGTCCTATAAATATCAATTAAGTCGAGATGGTCTAATGTGTCATTTAAAGCTTTTGTGTCTTTATTTATTTTCTGTTTGGAGGATCTATCCATTGATGTAAGTGGGTGTTCAAGTCTCCCACTATTATTGTGTTACTGTCGATGTTTGCTTTTATAACTGTTAGCATTTGCCTTATGTATTGAGGTGCTCCTATGTTGGGGGCATAGACATTTACCATTGTGATATGTTCTTGACTGGATCCCTTGATCTTTATGTAGTGTCCTTCCTTGTCTCTTTTAATAGTCTTTACTTTCAAGTCTAATTTGTCTGATATGAGTATTGCTACTCCAGCTTTCTTTTGACTTCCATTTGCATGGAATATCTTTTTCCATCCCTTTACTTTCAGTCTATATGTATCCCTTGGTCTGAAGTGGATTTCTTGGAGGCAGCATATAGAAGGGTCTTGTTTTTGTATCCATTCAGCCAGTCTGTGTCTTTTGGTTGGAGCATTTAATCCATTTATATTTAAGGTGATTATTGACATGTGTGTTCCAATTACTATTTTCTTAATTGTTTTGGGTTTGTATTTGTAGGTTTTTTCCTTTTCTCGTGTGTCCTACTTAGAGACATTCCTTTAGCACTTGTTGTAAGGCTGGTTTGGTGGTGCTGAATTCTCTTAACTTTTGCTTGTCTGGAAAGCTTTTGATTTCTCCCTCAAATCTGAATGAGATTCTTGCTGGGTAGAGTATTCTTGGCTGTAGGTTTCTCTCTTTCAGGACTTTCAGTATATCCTGACAATCCCTTCTAGCCTGAAGTGTTTCTGTAGAAAGGTCAACTGTTATCCTGATGGGTTTTCCTTTATATGTTATTTGCTGCTTTTCTCTTGCTGCTTTCAATATTTTTTCTTTGTGTTTAATTGTCATTAGTGTGATTAATATGTGCCTTGGTGTATTTCTCTTTGGGTTTATTCTGTATGGGACTCTCTGTGCTTCTTGGACTTGGTTAATTATTTCCTTTCCCATGTTGGGGAAGTTTTCCACTATAACCTCTTCAAATATTTTCTCAGACCCTTTCTTGTCTTCTTCTTCTTCTGGGATGCCTATAATTCGAATGTTGGTATACTTAATGTTATCACTGAGGTCTCTGAGACTGTCTTCTAGTCTTTTTATTCTCTTTTTTTTTTCCTGCTCTGTGGCAGTTATTTCCCCCATTCTATCTTCCAACTCACTTATTCGTTCTTCTGCCTCAGTCATTCTGCTGGTTATAGCATCTAGAGTATTTTTAATTTCAGTTATTTTGTTATCCATTGCTGTTTGTTTTTCTGAGTTCTTAGGAACTGTTTCTTGTACTTTCTCTATTTTGTTATCAAGATTTTGTATCATTTTTACTATCATTACTCTGAATTCTTTTTCACACATTTTTCCTATTTCCTCCTCATTTATTTGGTCTTTTGGGGTTTTTTCCTGCTCCTTTGCCTGCATGGTGTTTCTTTGTTTCCTCATGGTTGCTTGTCCTGGTGATAGAGGTGTTTATAGAAGACTGTCCAAGCCTCAGACTAATGTCCAAATGCTGGGTTAAACAAATATTAAGTCTAGGAAACACATACATGTATAAGACACACAATTACTGAATCCATTAGGACATAAGGCTCTGGAAAGACCTGACAGAACCCCAGTGTGTTGTCAGATATTCAAAGAGAAACCCAACAGAAATTGATAACTGAAACAGAACAAATCAGAGACAAAAGCAAAAGCAAACTAACTGACAAATAACACCTTACACATACAAACAGTAATCCAGGGAGATTTTGTGAGCCAGAATCAAATATAGAAAGAGCTAGAGTGCCACAAGACAGAATGGAGATTCTCAGAGTGAAATTAGACAGTTATACTAAGAACTAAGATAAAGACAAAAACCTAATATTAAATACCAAGGTGGTGCATCATGTGGAGAATAGAGCAAGGAGTCTGAGCAGGTCAATAGTGTTGCTTATAAGTATGTTAAGATAAAATAAACTAAAAATGGCTGGAAGAAAGGGGAACAGAAGAGCATAGTGTGATTGGAAATATGCAAATAAAAAGAAAGGAATAGAAATGTATAAAAGATAGGGATGAAAGGAAAGTATGAGAGATATATTGTCCGTACTACCAAAAACTTAGCTAGAAATAGAAGTGTATAAAAATGCAAAAAAATAAAAATAGAATAAAAAATAGCATTAAAAAATTAGGTTATAAAACTTGTAGATCCCTTAGGACTAAGATCATAATTAATAAAGGAAAAAAAAAATCCAGAACTGATCCCAGAATGGACCAGTTCAATAGGATTGATACTAATATTTCTGTTTCCTTAGAGTCTCAGCTGTAAGTGTCCTTTTCCCCGCCTTGGGTTTTTTTGCATTATTCTGTGACCAGCAGAGCTTCCTTTATTGTTCGTCTGTAAGCGTTGGTGTGTGGGGAGGGAGAGGGTATAATAGTGGCTCCTTTCCCTGGGAGTGTGTGAGCAGTGGCGCACTGTTGTTTCAGTTGGTCTTGGAGGTGCCTGTTGCAGAGGGACGCCAGTGGCTCAGGTGTAAACAGAAAGTCTCAGAGTTGGGCCTCTCTTGGGTTTCTTTTTTTTTTTTCTTCTCAGCAGCCTCCCTGCTGCCAGAGTTCCAAGGAGTTTTAGTCTAGCCCAGCCCAAGTGCCTGAGGCTACTTGTTATCCCTGAGCACCTTAGGTGGCCCACAGGGCGTCTCTCCACTTCCTGTTGCGGAGGTGCCAAAAGAGAGAGAGAGGCTATGCCCGTGACTCCTCCCCCGCACCCATGAGCCTGAAGCATCCAGCTGCCATCATGGCCCAGCAGCTCTCAGGGGCAGGCACTCCTCGCCACGGACCTCTTCCCTCCTGTCCTCTTGGTCTGTCACCTTACTGGCAACAATTTTCCTCACCCTGAACCAGCTCTCTGATTCCCATGCTCTCACTCCCAGACCCTCTGTTCAGCTGTGAATCAACGTCTCGGTCCGGGAAAGCTGAGCTGCGGTGTGGACCCTCTGTGTGTTTCTCACTCCCTCCCATCTGCCACAGCTCCGCTGCTTCACCCTCTTTGAGCCATTGTAGATGCCTCCCTATTGGTTATGTCGGGCTCCTTGTGGTCCTTTCTGGTGTCCGAGGTCATCTGCTGGTGTTCAGCTGGTTCTCTGTGGGAATTATTTCATCCTTCGGTGCATTCCCAATGCATCTGTGGATAGGGATGCATTCCACATCCCTCTACTTTGCCGCCATCTTTTTCTCCCTCAAGCATCGTCTATTTTATAATCTGTGTCTGATCACTGTAGTATCTTCATTCTGTTGTTTCTACTGGATATTGCCAATAATATCATCTTTCCTTTTGTGTTTTGTTAACTTTTGCTGTGTTCAAGACATTATACTTACAACTTGTTTGGGGTGGGGATAATTATGACCTATAATAATGGAATCATCTTGTTGATAGGATTTCCTTTTGCACCTGAGACCCTACATGCAATCATATTCAAAGTTCAGTGGTTGATTTTCCTAGCTTACATAGAAGACAAGCTATGCTGGCTATACTGTTTTACTTCCTCTTCTCCTTCTGCTTTGCAATCTCAACTTAAATTTGGAAAGTATCAAGGTCCTCAAATATGATTGCTGCTCTGCTGTGAATTTGCTTCCCTAACATCAAGAGTCTGTTAAAAGCACAGCTCAGTATATTTTAGCTGTTTCAAATGCCCCAATAGCAAAATTTGGCCTTTAGTGCGTATATCTCTAGTAACCCATTACATTCTATGTCTTGGCCCAGCAATTCCTCACTTATTTTCATAGACATTCTGATATTTTTAACATTAAAATATTTTGAGTGGAGATTTGGTTCTAAGTATTTAGATCACCATTCCTGGAAGGAGCAGCAAATTAACATCAAAATATTTGCAGTATATTTTTTTAACATCCTCTGTGGCTTTCTACCTCCTGTAGCTGAGGAACCCTGCTCCTTAAATAGTGAGGCAAACTCCTATTTATCCTTTAAATCACAAAAATTGCTTCACTTAAGACATTTTTGGGTATTACTTTTCCTTACTCTTCTTAACAACCTTCCCACACAATCTAAGTTGATGGCGCTTTGTTTGTGGTCTGTCATTCCCTATGTGTATCATTATCATTATAATCATGCTAGATTGTATTTTTTGTTAATGTTTGTTACATGTGCATTTGTTTATGCATTTCTCTAGTGAAATGTGAGGTTCTTGAGTTCAGAGACTCTAAGTCCTACTTATCCTTTAGAGTTTTCCTTAAGTATCTGTTCCACAGGGAGTCCTTCCCTTTTCTCTCAAACCCCTTAGCTATTTCTGTTTGTTCTTAATTAGACCTTTCCTTAGTATAGAAGCTTTCAGCCTATATCATAACTTCAGAGCATTTACAATTTTTTTATGCCTGGAATAATAACCCATTCCTGAGATATTTTGTGTGGCTTCTTATCTGCTCTCATTCAGAAATCTGTTCAAAGCTGACTTCCTCAGAGAGGTCTTTTTTGGCCACTCAGTTAAAAGATCACTTCTCAATCACTGCTATCCCTTTAATCTGCTTTATTTCAAAATATGCATTACTATTATCTGCACAAACACACTGCAAGTTTTCAGGTGGCTTCTCCCATTAATCTGCCTCTCCCATTAAAATGATTCTCCACTGGGGCTGGGATTTAGTTTGTCTCATCTTGGATTGTATCCCCAATATCTAGACTAGTTCTCAACTCAGACCAGGCATGCAATAAATGGTTGCTAAATGAGTGAACCAGTTGACTCATTTACTAGATTCTTAACTTTATGAGTCCAAGGCTTATGCCTATCTGATCCTTCTCTATCTTTGATGCCTATTATTTCATAGTCATTCACGTTACTGATGACAGAAAAATAATAGAAACAAGTGGCTAACGCTACAGAGAAATCATATAGGTTGCAAATTATGCAAACTTCTAAAATTGGTGCTGCCCAGAAATTGAATGTCGACCGCAATTTTGATTTTTTAAATGACATTAGAATTTAACTGAAATTGAATATCTGTACAGTACAGAGAAAGAAAATTATAAAAACAAATTATTCCTATGTAAGAATTACAAAGGCATCGCTGGTAGAAGCAATATTTTCAAAGAAACATCTAAAAGCTTAGAAGTGGAAGTAAGAGTGTGAACTGGGCTTCAATGTTCTTTCATTTATTTTTGGCAAACAGCTTCATTCACAGCTTTCCAGTTTTTCAACTCTCTTGACAAAGTCCTCAGAGAAACTACAGCTGATGACAACCATAGCAACCTAACAGGAGAAATTTTATAAAGAAAAATAATTTTTTTTCCAAATTGGTAAGAACATGGTGAGACTAAACTGGATTCAAAAGAGGTACACACAAGTAAATACAATATGTAATAATGATTTATTTTACTAGTGGCTCTACAGTTTTTCAGATATATCAGTTTATGAAACATCACAGCAAATAAACAAAAGCAAACAACAAACAAACAAAAAACAGGGGGCCGAGAGGGGAAAAATATAATCCAAAAATAGCACATTCTCCTAGAATACCCATATCGTAAGTACAACTACATTCTTCCAGTAATAGAACAATAGTGAATATATGATTCAGGCCCTACCAGTCAAATCATAAATGGGACCCTAATCATAATTCCTTGTCTTTGGATCAAGTGGGTCATTGGGTGTTGCAGATATATTATAGAACTGCTATGTCTGTCTTTTCTTTTTCCTCTGGGATGGGTTATTTATTCCATTCATTCCCCTACACAGCTGCCTGATCCAAGCATTGATTCCTGGTAATAGCCACTGCCCTGACATAGGGTGTTTAACATCTCATGTATTAATGACTCTAATCACTTCCATTTCTCTGTAACTGTCAGTGTGTTAAAATGTGAAGAAGTTGTTTCACTTGTGCTGGAAAATTGTAGAAGTAAGAAAATAAAGTAGATGTTCTCCCAAAGTGTTTTGTTATTTCTAAAGATACAGGCATCATAACATACTCCTATTTTAAGGAGTGATAATAGCACATTCTGACTTTTAGGGAGAGCTGTAGCATGTGGATACTGAGTAATGCACAGAGATGAGGCTCCAGTGGTCACCTTATTTTTCCTCTAGTGATTGGTAATTGTTTCCTCATTTTTCCCCTCCTGTGGGACCAGCAGCAATCTTAGTGTCAAAGCAAGAAGATGCATAAACCCTGTGGCACTCAAAATTATTACTCACTCTGGCTTCCTTAATCTCCTCACTTCATTATTCACCTTGATCTCTCCCAGGAATCAAAATACCTAGAACCTCAATCAGGGAATTTCCCTGTCTTTTTTTTTTTTTTTTTTAAGATTTATTTTATTATTTATTTATTTATTTTTGGCTGCATTGGGTCATCATTGCTGCACACAGGCTTTCTCTAGTTGCGAAGAGCAGGGGATACTCTTCATTGTGGTGCATGGGCTTCTCATTGTGGGGGCTTCTCTTGTTGCAGAGCATGGGCTCTAGGCCTATGGGCTTCAGTAGTTGTGGCTCATGGGCTCTAGAGCACAGGTTCTGCAGTTGTGGCTCATAGGCTTAGTTGCTCTGCAGCATGTGGGATCTTCCTGGACCAGGGTTCAAACCCGTGTCCCCTGCGTTGGCAGGCAGATTTGTAACCACTGCACCACCAGGGAAGCCTCTCCCTGTCTTAATGAAGTGAATCACCCAGTAGTCTGATCACTGTGGCTCCCAGTGTTTTTATTTTTCCTAGAGTTGAAGGCAAATGTTTAATATATCATGTTCAAGCACAAGCTAGTCAACGAAGAACTTTAGGTTCAAAGAGCCAGATATTCTTCATTCCTAACAAATTTCTATCAGCTTCTCATTCTGGTGAGTATTTTCACATCATATTTTTCTGCCACAAAATAAGTAGAATTACATTTTTGAGTATTGATCTATCGCTAAAAGATTCAAATTAGAAGACGGAAAGAAAAAATTTTGTATCTGTGTATTTCAAAAATTAATCTGTCCATGAACAAGAAAAGAGGCATCAGTTTCCTATGAGGGGAACATTCTCATGGAGGTACTATAAGGCCAAATTGGTCCACTTTGTTTCTTGTTCTTTAACTGATTCTATGGTGCTGCCATTGCTGTGTTCAAGTTCAGAAAACTCACCCAGTGGTATTGCAACATCCTCAAAAGGAAGTTTAAATTCTTATGTTCGTAATCCTAAATTTATGTTGCTTTCCACTAGATTTCAAACTGAGGGGAGTACTCAGTAATGCCATATTCAGTAATCTACTTTACAATTCCAAGTACAGTAAAACCTTGGATTGCGAGTAACTTGTTCTGAGAGTGTTCCACAAGATGAGCAAATATTTCTAATAAATGTTACCTTGATAAACGAGCAATGTGTTGCAATATGAGTAGTACGTGACACCAAAAGTCACATAATCACAACTGAGCCAATGGTTTTTCTCTCTCTCTTGCTGCAGGATTTCTCCAATTCTGCTTGGAGAAAACTGTGGCCTGATTGCATTCTTGGACATGACTTAGAGCGGCTTGCTCATGAATAGAAGCCCCCAGTTACCGATGAAATTGTGTCCTTGGGGAAGACCATGGGACTGGAGGTGAATGAGGATGACTTTCAAGAGCTGGTGGAGGAACATGGCCAGGAGCTGACCACTGATACACTGGTGGATCTGCATCACGAGCAACAGCAAGAAGTTATGGAGTAGATCTCATCTGCAGAGGAAGAGGAGAAAAAGGCAGAGGAAACTCTCACTTCAAATGAGATTAGGGAGACATGTAAAATGTGGGAAACAGTGCAAAATTTTGTAGAAAAGCACCACCTGAATAAGGTTGTAGCAGTGCAAGTGATGAATCTGTTTAACAACAATGCAATGTCACATTTCCGCTAAATCCTCAAAAGGAGGCAAAAGCAAATGTCATTGGATAGGTTCCTTGTTAAAGGTGCATGAAAAGAAAAAGATTCCGTTGAGCCAATACATAGCCGTGATTCCATTAGTGATAGTGAAAGTCATCCTACACAATAACCCTCCTCTCTCTTGTCTCTCTCACACCAGCCATGAAGGTTTTAAAAGGTAAGTGAAGGTTAATTTGTTTATTTTTCTTTATATTTTGTATTTTCTTTATTATTTTGTATTATATTACAGTATTATGATCATTTTTATATGAATATTTTTGGGTTGTGGAATGAATCATCTGAGTTTCCATTATTTCTTATGGGGAAATTCACTTTGATATACAAGTACTTTGGATTACAAGCATGTTTCCAGAACGAATTATGCTCGCAAACCAAGGTTTTACTGTATTTGGAACCAGAGTGTGTTAATAACATTTATTCCAATAAATCACCCTACATTTATTATCATCATACAAGATGTCAAGAAAGATCATTCAAATTATCCATGTATTTATAACTTGTGGGATAAAACCCATATCAGTGGGGTTTTTTCTGTTTTCTAGATGGTCACATTGCTGGTGAAAACAAGATTTATTACAGACCCATCCTCACAACCTTTAAGGAACCTAACTAACACTTTTACTAGTATTAGAAAGTGATAAAGCAGGGGAGGGATAAAGACATGTAAATATTGGCTAGGTGAAAAAAATCAGTGTCGTTACAAAGTGAATATTTTAAAGCAATGTTGTTGGCTGGGAATGTCGTTTATAAAATCGTGGTATAGTCATTTTTTGAGAGCTTACAATATACGTTATACTTAGTCCTTTGAATTCATCACCTTATTTAACTCCCACAACAATTCTCTGCTTTAGAAACTATCATTCTTCCTTATTTTAGCGATGAAGGTGTTGAGACTTACAAAGGTTTAATAACTTGTAATAAATAACTCTGTTCATAAGAGCTTGACCCAAGATGTTGACACCAGAGACTGAATATTTAAACATAGCTATAAACTGTATTGTATTTAAATTTATCATAGAACTAACTTTAAATATCCTTTTGATCAAATGAGAAGAAAAACAGATATTCCTATTACTCTATCTTCCTGAAGTGGAATTTTAGCTCACGATCTCCATGTAGTACAATATTTTTCTGCTAGTAAGCCTGAAAATCATACTGTTTTTAGAAGAATTTATTTAAAAAGCTTAAAAAAACATATCAGCTAAAATATAAGTCAACATTCCTGAATATATTATAGTAAATAGGGTGTATTTTGCTGAAAATGCAAGGAAGTTAACCAATCATTATGGCAAGCACAGAAAGAGAGACCATAAATTTTCAATATCATAAATACATTCTAATGTAATTTAGGAATACCAGTATCAAATTTCTATTAATACTTTCAAGAATCAAAATCCCAGAATTTTCTCTAGACCAGCATTATGGAAATTTTTTCTCAATGATACATGTTGTCTCCTTGTTCATACATAAGGAAGATGATGATGCTACAGTCACTAGTTGGTAGCACTGATACATCACTTTCTTTTTATTTTTCAGTACATTCTATCTTTATACAAAGAAAATTCCAGTATATATTTTAAAAGAATCTGAATTTATGACAAACTTTTAAAAAAACTCTGAACAGATAAGAACATCATTGTAAGTACTCTCAATTATCTGCCTCGGTGGTGATAGTGTATCCTTCTGTTCATGTCAGATATTGCATGTGGGACTTAAACAGAGGTATTTTTCTAAATTTCAGATTTCTCATTTGGAAAATGCTGATCATTGTCTCACAATATAATATACTTACAGGTTTTTAATGAAAATTAATTTAATTGGCAGAGGTAATGAAGTTAGAGAAATGTGTGGTTTGTGGGAAGCACTTCACTTAATTGTATAACATAACCAATATTAGAAATTAAGTAAATATGTTTACATATATAATTTAATATTTTAACACATGATTCCATGTGTTGCCATATTTTCTCAGTCCCCTGTACTATTTTCATGTTTGACATATTCAAATTTGCTTTTTCTACTAGTGGCCAGCTATTGTGTCTTTTTGTCAGAAGGCTGACTTCATGAATTATTTACAACATAGATGTGATAACAGAGAGGCTTAAAGATGTTTAAAAAAATGATCTTAACCAGTTAAGTTTCTTAGATATCAATAAGAGGAAAAGTTCTGACAAATTAATCTGGGAAACATTCTCAGAATTAACAAATCAGTGGGACAGCAGGTTGCTCATAGACTTAAAGGATAAAGTGAAGGACTAGTTTTGGAAAATGGGTAAGACCTATGAGAAAAAAGTCCAATTCTTGGGCAAAAGAAATTTCTAGGTGTCCTCTCCATGGAGACCTGGGAATTGTCTAGAAGAATCTCTGGTGATTATCTGATTTTACACAAGTTGCACTGTTTATTGGCTCACCACTGACAAAATTATTTACATCTCTGTAGGGGAAAAAGTTAAAATGTAGTACATTGATGGTAATGCAAATGATTCCTGTTAATGATAACACAAGTGAGTTATTTTCTGCTAGAGAATGTAATTTCTGTAATTCAAATTCTCATGTGAATTAGTTTTAACATCTAACTGGTTGTCATTCATTTATTTTTGAATAAAAATCCTTGACACTTGAGTATTTTATATTTGCATGATAATTGTGTATGTAACTTTTTGGAGAACAAAATCTACCTTAGCATAACCAAAACAAGCAGTTGCAACCATCCCCAAGTTCATTCACAGGAGCCAGCCTTGATAACATACTGCTGCTAACACTTTGGGGGGGGGTGGTAGGAAAAATTAGAATATTAGGCATGTGTTTGGTGTATTTTGCCACTTTTTGCACTATCTAAAAAGAAAATAGTGGACTGGAACTGGAACTGACAGACATGGAAGAAAATAAAATAGTACTTGCACATTAAAATAAACTGATCTTAAGAGTGTTACAGATCCATTATAGCTTAAATTTTCAATTGCCTTAAAGCAATATGAGTAGAACATGAGGCTCTTAGATTTTTTTAAAAGTCAGGGGGAGGAGGGGAAGGGGTAGAATCATTTATATTTTAAGAGTTCTGCCAGACAAGATCACTGGCTTAGATTGTTAGCACATGGAAATTAGCCAAGGAAAATAAGTTGGAATTCTACTATTTTTGTAGAAATCAAAACCCCCTCCAACATAATTAAACACTGACACCCAATAAGCAAATTCTTAATGCAGTCTAGTGCCTGAAGCCCTTTTCAATAGTAATGTGTTTGTGAAAATAGGGTCACTCCAAGGAAAGGCATTCTCTCATACACACTTCAGCTATAGTATTCAAGTATAACAGAAATAGAATCTCTCAGCAGTTAGAGATGCAGTTGCAGTATACTCTGGTTAATGAGTAAACAATTCAGCATGATTTGAAAACTACTATCAACCAGCAGTTGATAGGAATTTCTGATGTTCCTCTTTCTGGATAAATATTGTAATATTTTTTCCTGTGCTTCTTTCACAATCATACCTGGGTGTATTTGTAGCAGGTAAATTATCTCCTATTTTATAAGTCACAAGGTCACAAGGAAGTGCATTTTATTCATATGGAAGGAATTAAAATTCATTGTAATTTCATCTTGGTAAAATAACTTGAAATGGCATTGTGTACGTTGTGAATATGTTATTTTTTAAAAATTTTTATTGGAGTATAGTTTATTTACAATGTTGTGTTGTGTTAGTTTCAGGTGTACAGTAAAGTGAATCAGTTATACATATACATATATCCACTCTTTTTTAGATTCTTTTCCCATGTAGGTCATTACGGAGTATTGTGTAGATTTCCCTGTGCTACACAGTAGGGCCTTATTACTTACCTCTTTTATATATAGTAGTGTGTATGTGTCAGTCCCAATCTCCTAATTTAGATGTTGGCTGTTCAAAGAGAGACTGGCATATGTTGATAGTGGTCAAGCCAATAGCTACCACCCTTTTTCCTTAATATCAGAACCCATTAGGGGTTGACAATAGGCAAGCTTAAAAAAACATCAAATGTTGTTCTGCCTCCTTTCTGGTTATATTGTAGCCATATGACACAATATTAGTCAATACAAAATGCAATGCACCAATATTTTGCCAGAAATGTGGGCTTAATAGTAGAAACTCCAGCAGCCATTTTTACAACCATGAATAGAGATCCATGAAAATCTCCAACATTATATTTGACTTCTTTAAGCCTCTGAACCAATACTAGAAATCATTCCCTCCAGTCTTCTTGCTAAATGAGAAAATAGGGTTAAACTGCTATGGTCAGGTAGAAGGATGTGCATTCACTCCCTCTTGCAAGAGCACCAGAATTACAACTAGCTGCTGAACAATCATCAACAGAAAGACACTGGAACTCACCAAAAAAGACACCCCACATCCAGAGACAAAGGAGAAGCTGCAATGAGATGGCAGGAGGGGCACAATCACAATAAAATGAAATCCTATAAATGCTGGGTGGGTGACTCACAAGCTGGAGAGCAGTTATACTGCAGAAGTCCACCCACTAAAGTGAGGGTTCTGAGCCCCACGTAAGAATTCCCAGCCTGGGAGTCCAACAAGGGGAGGAGGAATCCCCAGAGAATCAGACTTTGAAAGCCAGCGGGATTTGATTGCAGGACCTCCACAGGACTGGGAGAAAAAGAGACTCCACTCTTGGAGGGCACACAAAACAGTGTGCTCACCAGGACCTGGAGGAAGGAACAATGACCAAATAGGAGACTGAACCAGACCTACCTGCTGGTGTTGGAGGGTTGCCTGCAGAGGTTGGGGGTGGCTGTGGCTCACCTCAGAGACAGGGACACTGGTGGCAGGGGTTCTGGGAAGTTCTCATTGGCATGAGCCCTCCTGAGTCCACCATTAGCCCCACCAAAAAGCTTGTAAGCTCCAGTGCTGGGAAGCCTCAGGCCAAACAACCAACAAGGTGGGAACACAGCCCCACCCATTGGCAGACAAGGGGATTAAAGTGTCACTGAGCTCCACCCCCCCAGCCCTACCCACCACCAGTCCCTCCCATCAGGAAGGATACTCTATTCCCTGCATGAGTTAAAAAAGGGAAATCTGTGCATTTAATTGCACTACATGAAATTTATCAAGCATTCTTTTCCTGACTTCCTGACTCCTCCTATCCCAGATTACCTGATTCACTTTCTCCTCTCCTCCATCCCAAGTTTCTGGCATTTCTGAGATTCCACATCATATCATTGTTTGTCTTATGTTTAGCTCCTTCTTGTGAGCTAAGGTTTTGTTCTTTCTCTCTAAAAATTCAATAGCCACTGCATAGTTCAGTTCTCATTTTCTCAAATATGTTGATCCCTCTTATCCATTATTGTTTTCTCTCATCCTCTATGTCCTTGTGGATTTATACTTTGTTTTCCTTTACTTCAAATATGTAATAAGATCTAATAGTTACTTAGAAAAAGTTTAAAATTCCTGCATAACCATCACTGATTCTTTAGCAAATCTTTAAAAACATTCAGGCATACACTCATTAAAGAAAGTCTCTAATGCATCCTGAGTTCTACTCTAATTCCTACCCACTCTGAGTTCTACTTCTTACACTTTGTTACGTGATCATATAATTTCCATAGCTACAAAAGACTGGCAAGAATTCTTGTAGTTTGACATTTTTCTAATTTTAAATACTGACTCGATGCATTGTCTGCACATTTGCTATAAAATACTTGAATAAAATGTGTTTCATTGTTATAGATTTATAACAAAATTTCATCTCTTGAAATCTTAGAAAATTTAAAGTACAGTGATTGACTTCAAATGATTCCACCACAAATAACTTTTGATGTCAAGTCCAAATCTCTGAATTTAGCCACACCTGTGGTAGACAGTTCCATGGAAAATTGCACTTAACACTGACAGGACTTCTTGTTTTATCTTTCATCTTAGAATTTCTCAAGCACAGCCCACATGAGTTTGCTCAGGCTGAACTTAAGCACTGCCCCAAAAGTGCACAGTAGTTGCTAACCTCAGAGGACAGCAAAGAGGATATATAAGCCACTGATAAATGTGATAGCTTCCAGACTTTCCTGGGGACAAGTTAGAGAGGTTTCTCAGGAGATTCCAATGGAAACAAGCCTTTCATTGTCTATAGCAATTACATTAGCAGGTACCTTAATGATGAATGCACTTCTTCTGTCTCATTCCCCCTATTCTCTCACTTATTCTACCTTGAATAATTGTCCATATAAACTATCTCTACTCAAATTCTTGTCCTAGTCTTTGTTGTCTGGGGAAATTGAGCCAAAAGAGACATCAAGTTCTGAAAGTGCTCTTAGAGACACTTCTGCCCAGATTCTCGCAAAGGGGCACTTTGATTATCAGAAGGTTGTGAATAAGCTCCAAATGGAAAGAGCAAAAACAAAAGAGGAGAAAAATTTATATTTGATTTTTACTCAAGGTTAACAACCTTGATTATTTTAAAATGTTAAGATCATTAAAGCATTGATCTGTGTAAGGAAATGTAACAATATAAGAAATGAGTTGTGTATTCCTTCTAGGAATACTAAACCTAGTATCTAGGTATAATACAGTTCATTGTTTAATCCAAAACTTTGATGTTATTAACCTAAAGAATAGGATTCCAGAGTTTGGACAGAAGAATGATCCAAATTCATGTGTGCTTATATTTTTAGTTTTTTTGTGAAAATCAAAGTGAAATTGTTGGTTTTATATGGCAAAAATAATAATACTCTTAATAATAAGTTTTCAAATTGTACTAGAGAGAATACAGGAAACATATAATTAATTGATTCTCTAATCCTCAAAGAACTAAAGGATCAGGTAGCAGCTTGCACTGTATCAACAGCACCATAATGTACCATTTTATGTTCATGGCCAATGAATATTTCCAGTTAGTCATTCAGTACAGAGAGATATTAGGTAGAGAAATTACTCACAGTTGTGTTTAATAAAATGAGAGAGAATTGTTGAATGATGCTAATAATAATAATCTTATAGCAGACTAAATAACTCAATGATAATTACAAGAATTAATCTGGCTTTCTCCTCTGATTATGAATCTTCTCTCCTCTTATAATAGTGGGGGTGGCATATTTCTGCAATGAATTTTGAAAAAAGTAGTGACTTTGGCAATGAAGGCTTCCCATCAATTTTGATAGGTTCAAATAATTCTGGTTGGCCTTCAGTAAATGTGTCAATTTTTTTTTCTCTGTGTCATTAAACAAAGGAGCACTGGTATATTTGTGCTATTATCTCATGGAGCAAATATACTTACACTGTCAATAGGAGGCAGTTGACAACAGAAGTGTACTTAACTACTGTCAAATACTGGACTTGGAAATAAAATTCCAATATTTCATATAACCTTGCTTTTTTCAATAGAAAAGAAATGATAATATTGCTTACATTTTAGGGTCATGCTATTATGTAGGTATTTTGAACATGTTTATTTTAATATATTTCTTTTTCCTTTGGTCTGCATAACAAATTTACTCAGAGGTAAACTTAAAGTGCAAACCATTTTATGTAATTATTTTTGTCTAGGTTTATAATTTAAAATGGCAGAAAGAAGAAAATATTTTGTATTACAACATATTTATACCTGATGAAACATTTATTTACTATAATACTGACTCCTAAATGTATAGAAATAAATTTTAAAATTCAGTTATCATTCAGTATAAGACTAGCTGGCCATTTTTTAAATTACCACTGATTCTTTCTAGTGTGAAATATGGTTTGACAATCTAGTCCAGGTCATTATGTCAGGCCACCTGTATAGTTTTATTACCATATTGATAGCATAATTCATCTCATAGTTGACATTTTACAATAAAACTATATGCATATATTTCAAAACATGGGCATACATGAAGCCATGATGTCAGAAAGGTGTTGCAATGTAGACTCAACAAATAATATTATCCTCAGTTTTGAGTGAGGTCTATGAATACTGTATAAGGCTAGGCCAACTTGTGTTTTCCATATGAAAAAAACTGCTCTTAAATTAGAATTATAATCAATGAGTACAATGTCAATTCAGATCTCAGGTGGATTTTAGCTGGCCTAATACAATGAATAAATTGGGATAAATTTTAGTTTGGTAAGATTTTGATTTCTAAATATTTTACATTAGAGAAAACTGAAATCCACACATCTGAAATAAGGATTTTTGAAGATATAACCCCTTTAGCACAAGTTTTAAGAAATTAGCTTGGTGTTGTAGACTATTTAGTGCATGTACCACTCTAAATGTTTCATGCCAATACCATGTAAGCCATACCAAAACGACACATATATATTTATAAACATATGACAGTGTTTATGGAATTATATTATGCTGTTGTCATACATAATTTTAAAAGTTGCTGATTATTTAAAATATTTTTTTCTAGATTACATACTATGTAGAGAAGACAAAAGAATCTTTTATTTTGATGATAATTAAATTATCATCAAATAAATGTAGACATTTAATTGTCTTTATTAAAGACATTCATTAAATTAATATATATTAAATGTAGACTTCGAGATATATTCCCTATATTTCAATCTTTACCCTGAATGGTGCAAAAATAAATAAATAAACTAAGAATTAAAAACAAAATATAAAATATTCTTATTTTGATGAAGAAAAGGGCTTTTTAAGATTGTGTCTTCAGATGACTCATTACTCTTTAACTTTGTAAAAATATTTAAAGATTTTTAAAACTGCAGGTGTTGGGAAAACTTACTTTTCAAGCATACATTTTTTGATGCATTTCACACCCATTTTGTTCTTTTTACCCCTTCCCTATCACATGTAGAGAAAAGACATCCAGTCAATCAAACTTAAGAAAACCAGTGGTGGCTTGATGAAGTGTCAAATGGTAAATAGCTAAACTAATCAGCAGTTGTGCTAGATCTTACTATTTCATCTTCTTTGCCTCAGCCATTCTCTTGCCAAAATCAATTTAGCTTGTCCTAGGCTCAAATATAGATCAAGCTTGTTTTCTACTTTGTGAAAATAAGTAAAACTAGGTTAAATTAATCAGATAGTCAATATAAGTAAATTCATTAAGTAGTTAATGAATTATTAATTAAAAAACAAAACAAAGAAGCCCTACCACTACCAAGTTAAATACAGGTTTTAAGATTGGTTTTCAGACAGGTAGGCATAGCCCTGCAGGCTACACCAAAATTTTCTAAATTTAAGAGTGCAGTAATGATCTTAAAGAAATCACAGTCTAAATAGTCCACATCCATATTTACTGTGTGGTAGCATTCCTTTTCTACCTTCTCTTTTGCAAAATGACTTCTCCCACTTTATAAATCAAAGGCATTCTTCTCACCTGACATCAATCTTATTATGGTATATTATTCCATGTCTAAAAATTATCAGGGAATCAAATAAAAGTGCAACAGGAAATATTATTTTCAAAGAGGATTTTTTTAATGGTTAATCAAGGCACAGTAAACCATTCAGGGACTTCTCTATATAAGTATGATGCTAAAATAGTGTATTTTGCCTTGTTGGTATACTGTTAAATTTGATCTTGTACAGAAAATGGGCAATGGGAGATTTTAGATCTTCCATTTCATAAATACTTTCAAGTAATATATGGCCCTTATGAGAGAGTGTTGCGAGAGCAAAGCAAAGAAGGCACTGATTTTTTAGAAAATCAAGTGCTATTTTTTTCCACAAATTTAAACATAAATTCTCCTTAACTAATCTCTTCTCAGTTATAACTGTTAAAACAGAAAGTACCTTCAAAGTGCAAAAGAAATTCTAATGGCACTGATCCAATGTAAAGTAACTAGTTTTCAAAACTATCAAATTTTTTAGAGTTATATTGCCTATGACTCAAGATTAAAGATTTTACACACTTTCTTTTATATGTACCATGTCCATTATTTACAAAGGTACTTCTAAACTCTTTGCACAAATCATGAAATATTTATTCTTATTACAATTTATTCTCACCTTATTTCTATATGTTTGATATATTTTAATTTCTAATAACAAAACTATAAAATCAAATGTTAGTTGCTAAAGCTATCCATTTTAAATAATATAGACCTTCATCTTTCACTAACTTAGTAGGAAGAATTTGATCATGATATCTAATGAAATTAATGGAGTTGTAAGTGTATATTTACACACAATCACCTAAAGTAATTACTGAAGTAATAATATGTCATACCCTAATTATTATTTCATAAGTATTTTACAATTTTAGCTATGTATTACAATGTTTTTGGTAATTTAGTATTAAGAAACAGCATTTAGTTGTGTTAATAAAACTTATTAGTGTTACACCTGTGTTTACCATGATTTGACTACTATTAGTAATACAGCTTATGAAACATAATGTATATTTCATTATATTTGTAATATTTTATGCCACATATATAAACAGTTTCATCCACTTCACAAATGAAGTCCTTCCTTGCTTGACAGAAAGTAAAAAAATTTGCCCAAATGGTACAAATTGATCATTGATTTTGCTAAGGTTATAGGCATATGATGGGTATATTCATTCCATACACTGGATAAGATAAATATATATATATGATATTTTGACAAAAATATATAAAAGTCCAAGGAATAAAAATGTTTTGTCAAAAAATAAAATGTTGACATAGACATATTGATATTAACATTTAAAGGGTATATCTATAACTCTTTCTGATTAAATTGGGCAAGGAAGTTGCCATGAACTAAAACAAAAATTACAGGCATAATTATTACTCTTGCTAGAGACTTTATGATATAAAATTAACCAGGTTTATATTTCTGAACTGAGTAGATACGTCTTTTTATAGATCAATTGATTTTTAATTTCCTGTCTTTAATAAAGAAGGAAAAAATAATAGAGGTTTCAGTTTTTACATCATTTTAATGTCATTATTTTTGTCTGAGTTATAATTGGGGAGAAGTATAAAGAATTCATCACCTTTTCTTTAACAAGCCCCCCCTCCTTATAAAAATGAAAATCAGTAATAGAACTGATTACAAATCCCATTGTATTTTAACAAAATTGTAATAACCCATGAATTTTAAAAAAATGCTTACTAATCTCATTGAGATTGAGTTCCAGTAAGTTGTACTTATTGCCTAATAATTATCAGCAGTACACTTTTTGTCTCACTATATTATTTATAATATTAGTAATTCAATATAAATGATTTTTTGTTTTTACTATTTATGGCTTTATTTGATTTATCTATGATCATAAAAATGTCAATATATATGACTATTTTCATTGCAAAACTGACTGTCATCAATAAAAGTCTTCTTACACAAAGAAATATTAAACTAGAAAAATTCTGTGACATAAGTGAAATGGAAATATATGCTTAAAAAGAAAAAGATTTTGCTTACTGTTAAGGAAGAGTTTATTTGCATATATTTTAAATGGATACTGTACATCAAATCACTATGGTAAAAGAATGATTTAGTAGTTTTGTTTTTAAATGTCAATATTGACAACACTGTGAAGACAACATCCTGTGAAGTAAATATTGAGAATCTGTCCTATGACAGACACTAGACTGTGAGTAAGTCCTAACGGTACAAAATTCCTACTCTGAAAGAGTGCATTACATTCCAATAGCAGATAGGGTAAACATTTATAAGATTAAATGTAATAATAGAGTTATATAAAGGTGCTATTACAACAGGCAGGAGGGAAGGAATAATACTGCCATAAATGATTATAGCAATATCATTGCTCTAGTGAATTATTTATTTAATTATGGTCATATATGGTGTTTCACTTGTGCAGTATGTCATGTAATGATGAATATGATGAGGTAATATTGACCAACTTTAAGATAAAAATGATATTTGCTAACTTGGTAATAAATGTGTACCTCGGGTTCTGGTAACACTTTTATATATTATTCTAGGTATTGTTGATAAACTTACTTAATGAAATGAATTTACCTACATAATATGATACATGAATTATATAATGTAAGTAATAAAAAATACATAATATTTGCAGAAAAAATATTATGTTCTACATTTATATCACTTCATGTAGGCTATTCCCCAGCGGTGTGGAATTCTGTATCACGTTTTTCAAAGGAAACTCCTTGTCCTGTACTCTCTCTTTTCCCCTTCCCTGTGGCTGCGAAACATACATCTTGGTGGTGAGACAACTTTAATCATGTTAATGAAGAATGTACCCTACAGCAGTGGTCCCCAACTTTTTTGGCACCGGGGACAAGTTTTGCATGGGTTTTATGGAAGATAACTTTTCCATGGACTGGGAATTGGGGGGTGGGAGATGGTTCAGGTGCTAATGCAAGCAATGTGGAGCCTCAGATGAAGCTTCCTTCTCTCACCCACCACTCACCTCCTGCTGTGATGCCCAGTTCCTAACAGGCTGCTGATGGGTATTGGTCTGTGGCCCCCGGGGGTTGGGCACCCCTGCCCTAGAGGACAACAAGGCAGTTACAAGCAATCTGGATACAAAATTACATTATGTAGTAGAACCACATATGTATCCTAGAATACTGAGGTATCTACAACAGAATAAATAAATTTCTATATTGTTTGTTACTGCATTTTCATTTTCATCTTTATAATAATGTAGCCTATGACAGATTCATTTCAATTTATTGATATAAGGGGACAAGCAAGTCTGTTGCTGGTTGAAAGATCAGGAAAATATTTCAGTTTAGAATGAATAAGGAAAGTTCATATTAAGCAGTGTAGAGAATTTAATAAGAAAACCCATGAGTGTTGCATTGCAAAATGCAGCTTTGGGCCTCGAAAGAATCACGTATTCTTTCTATTTTTGAAAGTATACTTTTGAGACAGGGTAGAAAAGGAAGATAGCATATCTATAAACTTTTCAGGAGTAAAGTTACAGAGGCAATTCTCAAAGAGATATGACTTTTATCATCACTATTTTAGTGAGAAATTCTACATCATCAAAGCCCCATCATTTTGGTGATATATAATACTAATAAAGCATCATGATGACCATGATAATGTATATGTGAATCATAATATATCATCACAATGGTATTTCTGAAATGATTTATCAGGATAGTACATCACTACAGTGACGTTGCATTGACGTTGAAATGCCAGCAAGAATACAGCCTTCAGACTTAAAATCCTTATTTTAATAATGTGTTTTATTTTTCATATTTATTTTTTATGAGAAATGAGCTCTTAAAGTATGTTAGACTGGTGAAGAAAACAATAAATTCAAAATATTAAATCTTTGTTTTTTACTACCATGGAAAAGGCACTGTTATATAAAGAAAGATTTAAGCACAGAAATCACATCAGCTATTCAATCATTTTTAGATATTTCACTCCCATAAACCAATTAACTATAGTTAAAATTTTATCTTAGACTGCCAATGTTCTTTTTCTTTTTTACATATGTAGCATATTAAACATATTAGTTTACAATAATAATGTGAAAGAGTTTATTTCAAATTTCTTCTTGATAACAATTGAGAAATTTGTATCTGAACATCAAAATACAGATGTCCAAATAAAAATCATCAGCCCCATGTCATACATGAATGTATTTATTCTCTGAGAGCTTAAAGACAAACACAAAACAGAAATTCATATAATTACTTAATTTAGGGCAGAGTCAGTACCTCACTTAGTAGGATTTAAATTTGTGAAATTTTTGATGTTGAATGGAATGCTATATCTCTGTGACTATTGAGACTTTTATCTGTGGTGGACTGGGATGGAGGTATAACAGTTGGTGCAATGTTTCTGGCTTTTGTGTGATATGCAGGAAATAGTAACTATAAGGATTGTTGCTAAGTATCATTGATAAACCAATTAGGGGGGAAATAGCAGGCCAAGATTGATTAATCAGAAATGTAAAGGAAAGTGTGGGAGAGTCTCCTTGGCAGTATTTATAGAGATATTTCTCTCCTGGACTCAGAGGATACACAGGAATTCAAGAGCTGGCAGAGGACTTAGATCTCATATAGCTAAAATTGCCAATCTTGAGTCTAGGAATGTAAAACACATTGTCACACATTTGGTGACACCAGCACCAATTCATTATAAAATAGACACAGTGCATATAAGATTGGGTGTGGGCAGATTCAGATGGCACAAGGAAGTGGCATGAACACTTTGTTCACACTCTCGATTTTTTTCAGCTCACTTCTGGCCTTTTATAAAGGACTCCCTATAACCAGCTGACAGAGATAGAAAAAGACCAAGCTTGTTTCATGAATGGGTCAGACAAGCATGTAGGGGCAAGCTGAAAATGTATCTTTTACACTATGGTCCCACTTAAGAGTAAGTCTGAATGACAGTGGTGAGAGGAAATCTTCCTACTGGGCAGAACTTGGGTGTAGTTCCTGATCGTCGGCTTGGCCTTGTGGGCAAAGGAAAAATGCCTTGACTTATTATACAGAACCCTGAAAGGAGAAAATCAAGGAGAAGACATGGGGAAAAGATATGTTATAGACATACTGGATTGGGAACAAGATGTAAGAATCTTGTTTACCACACAACAATACCCACCAGAGGGCATTTACTAAACAAAAGCATTAAAAAAAAATTTCTAAAATGGAAAATTTGGATATTTCCAAATGGAAAATTTGCAAGTACCTCAAGTTGTCCAAAATCAAACACATCAGTTTACTTCTTAAAACTGGCTTCTTTTCATTATTTTATTAATATTAGTTCATTTGTAGCACAGTGTTCTAGATTTTAGAGAGTTTTATCAGGACAAAGGTCTATCTCCTTTTAAGCCTTCTGGAAATAATGGATTGAGTGTGAAAGTACTATGGGTTTGTATGTCAAGAAAGTTTAAAGTAGGTGTAAATACATTCAAAATGAATGTTGGTGTAACTGGTCTCTGTTAAGAAGAAAAACTCACCTATATAGAGAAAACATGTAAATAGACATTTGGGAATGGAAACCATTTCATAATAGCAAGAGTCAAAGTTATCATGAAATCAAAGAAAATACCTGATTGAGAAATTTGTCTTTAGAATAAAATCTACAATACAAGGATACTTTTGAACTCTATATGGTTTTTCATATACTCAAATATCTGAAAAGCTTATTTTTATTTATGCAATTTAACTAAAGCACCTAAAAACAAAGGAACTGAAAAGGAATATGTCTAAAAGTATTCATTTTTGTTACAGTATGTAGCATGCATCCAGGCAACCACTGGGTGATTAATGATACCCCTTGATACATACTAGTCAGAGTAGTTTGGTATAGAAGGCAAAGAACCTCAGGTTGGATATATCTTGCATCAGTAAGTCATATTAAATAGTTATGTAATATCCATTTATTTGAGAATCAATCATTGAATAAGTTGACTATGACTGAAATCTTGTCCTCAGGGAATTTTTAGACTGCAATTTATGTAAGGAAACAGATGTGAACAAGAAGACAGTTCAGGAGAAAAATTTATTGGGGTTCCTCTTGTTGAATTCAGACCAAATTTAAGGAAGTTAATAAAAAATATAACCAGTAAATTAAATAAATTGAGGTAAACAAAGTAGAGAAAATGTGTCATTCCATTGGGAAATTAAGTGAACTTATTGATAAACTATTTTTAGAGCTTTTTCCTAAAGTTACAAACTATAAAAACTGATTTATTTTATCTGTAAAAAGTGTAATTGACACAATTGTTCATATCACTGCATATTTTATTTTGCTTTTTATTTGGGAGCTTAGCCATTTGTGGAAAAAAATGCCATCAAAAATAATGACAACACTTAGGTAGTGATGGTTTTGAAAACATCATATTCCTACTTTTCTTTTTAGAATTTCTTCTTTTAACATATTTATTCTTATGTAAATTTATTATCTTAGAATGACTTACAAACACATGACACTTTATTGCTAGGAATTAATTTAAAAACTAACTGTGTAACCTATTATTTTAATGGCTTCCATTATTTCAGTGTTAGCAGATATTTCAGAAACATGCTATTTAACTTTTGAGACTAATTTTTCATATTATTTTTATTAGGATATGTCAAATATACTATCATATTAGGAATATACTATGGATGTGTTGCAGAATTCATACAAAGAGAACAGATGAGGACCTCAAGGTCAAAAATCAGGTGTTAGTAAGAACAGAGTTTTTCAAAGCTTTCTTAGCTCTTCTGTTGAATCCCCAGATGTTCCAGATTTGTAAAGGCAGTGAAAAGGGCAAAAAGAGGTTATAGCTTTCAGGGTTTATATATATTGAGGATCATTTTATTGTTGATGCAATTTTTAGTTATATTTTATATGTCAAAGATAATGAATGACTTTTATTCATCTTTATTTTCATATTTTATGAGTATATAAAACTATATAATATGTGTAACTATAAATAACTATATAAGTATATAGTTGTATGCATATATGGTTATGCTTTTGTGAGCAGAATTTTGAACTACATGAATTATTCATTTAAAACTAAATAATGGAGAATTAAATCTTATGTACAAGAATATGAAGTCACATCCAGAAATGGCTGATGGGAAAATATAAAAATAGTATTTCAAGCTGAGCATAGCATCACATTTGAATATCAAACAAATAAATTGACCTTGCTATACAAATTACAGGGAATCTAAATTGCTTTACCAAGTATAGATGACACCATCACCTGGGTAACAAGCTTGTAAGTTATAAATAAGGAATTCACACTAGATTTTAGAATCTTTATTTCCCCATATTCCCAGTTGCACAAAATAAAATAATCAAGTTAATTATTATATTTAAAACACAGCATTTTGGAATATTGCTTATGTGTATCTGTGTGTCTCTGTGTAAATATATGACAATCCCTGCATTTCTAATCTGAGAAAAACATTTACAGCTATTTAAAATGTTTTTAAAAATGCTCAGCTCCTATAAGTTTCCTCCCCAGAATAGACAAACAGTGATACTTCTCCAGGCATTAAGTGAAACCTAGCAATGTGTGCTTTTGTGATTGAAGCTCTATATTCCCATTTTCTTTTTAGGAAGAACAAAAGATATAAAGTAGGGTCAATGATTTAAATTTTTTTAAGAAATATTTTTTCTATTGTTAAAACTTTGTTACAATAATGTTATATTATATTTTCATTTACAGACTATAATATCAAGTCCCTAAATCTATGTCATTAAAATTTAAAGAGTTAAAGTTGTCATTTTTATTTTGAAAGTAATGAACAGAGAGGGAATGCCAACATCCTTGCATCAAACTGCATTTGGAAAGAGAACAAAAGAATGGAAGACACAGAGAGAATTAAAAACTGAAATGAAATTAGGGTTAGTGTAGTAGAAATGGTACAATATTTGAAATAAATTTCTAATTATTCATTAATGATTCCTTTTGTACTGAGAAGAAAGAAATTTGATCAACAAAATTTCCTTTACAGTTCTTACAACAAGGGAAAAATAATAAATAGAACCTACATTGAATATGACATGGGGGAAAAAATCACTTTTTATATAATAAGTGGTAAACATTTATATTTTATTTCATACTAAAATCAATGATAATTTGGGATATTTTAACATTTAAATGAAATATTTATTATTAGCACCTAAAGTCCCAATTTGGGTGAGGTCCCCCATGGAGTAAAGGTGGGAGGTGTGCTCAGTATGGATAATATTTTGTTTCTAAGTCCAGATCTACTAACTCCCAAATGTGTTCTCCTAGAAGTAATATTAATGGTATGGGAATGGGCATTTCAGAAATTGTCAAAGGCTATTTTTATAAAAATCAGGAATTTGCTTACATGTTAACAATGAAAATTCTGTAATTTTCACATCAGGTAGCACATATTAAAGTGATAAATGCCTCTAAGTCACAAAATGAGCATTCATACTGAGTATAACAATGCTGCTTCTTAAAGTTTTCCATTAAAATACATTACACAACAGCAACTACTCCATGCTTGTTCTACAACAGGATCAAATCAAAACAGAGAATTACATTTAGTTCCTTTATTTGTTCATATAACATATTTTTTTCAGAAGAACATTCTTGAAAAAGTCAGCTAATTTTGGAATACAATTTAAAAATGAGATAAATGTGCTATAGTTAAAACATGTTTAAATCATAGTTTGATTTAAAGTGAATTATAACAACGGTTTTCAGAAAATATATGTCATCACTCTGGCACCACGTTTCTGTTCCAATCCTTGGCCTTAATTTTTTGTCCTTGATTTCTATGTCACAAAGTTGAGAGGATGTAGACAGTGATTAATATAATCTGGAATCTAATTCCTCCTGGATAGTGCTGCTTCTGCCTCATTGTATTAACTCTTCTTGGAAACATGTAGGTGATTATTTTCTTCCAAAAAAAAAAAAAAAATGAAGTCAAGGTCAGTGAAAGCCTGATATGTGTATGTATTTCATTTTTGAAATACACACTTTCACAGCATAAAATTTGTAATACATATAGAATTGATATAATAATTATCCATAGCAGATCATGCAATTTTATATAAAGAATAAATAGCCTCAGAGGAAAAGCCCTAAATCCTTTGTCTTTAGTAGCATTTTATAGTAAATATGGAATAGAGCAGAAATGCCAGGTTTATACTTTCACCTTAAAACTTACTCCCTGGTCTCACATTTCAGAAGAGTTATGAAGGTAGAATACGTTATCTTTATGATACAAGTGGGCAGTGAGAATACCTATGGTAAAGATTGTTGTTTTATAATTTAAGACCCTAAGTTAGCACACCTAACTTTAGAATTATTATGCAAAATAAATATAGTTATATTTACAAGGTAAGTTTACTGTGAGCTATGCTAAACTCAAGGTTAGCTTGAATTAAACACTCTTTAAGAAAAAGACCTCATTTAAAGGTTTATTTCATTTCTAAATTCAAGACTTCTAATTAATGGAATGTTATCAGGCACAGTTCATAGAATTATGATTCCTTGTCACAAGAAATAATACTATCTAGCATGTATTAAGTGCCAGGCATTGTTTTGAATATTTTTTAAGGTCTATTCGTTAATTAAATCTTCCAAACATGTCCTTAGGTGAAAACTTATTTTCTCTATTTTGCATATGAGGAAACAGGTTAAGTAACTTGTGTAAGTTCACAGAGTCCTTGTACTTGACCACCACCCCGTGTGGCCTGTGCTGTAACTTTTCATTCTTTGTAATAGTCTAATCAATTCTTGGCCAGCAATAGCCATGGGAAATAAACAGATAATGAATTCTATTCTCTCTTCCAATTTGAGACCTACTTAGCATAACCTTGCTATTTCCTCTGTTTTCATGGCTCACTTGTTTTACTCCAGCAATGTATGTGTCATTTGCTATGTGTCCGATGCTACGCAGAGTTGATATTAACCTGTACCAACTATTCAGCACACATTAATTTTTACAGAGGTACCCTTGATTTTTTAGTGCCCAAAGTCCTGATAGTCGACTGATACTTTGAATACTATTCTCAGTGCCAGTCCTCAGAAGCAAATTCCTCATATTCCTTTAGGGACTCAAGAAATAAGATACATTATAAGAGAAAATTTTTTCTTCAAATGAAAACTTTAAATTTAATTCAATACATTCTTTTACATATTTGTTTTAAAGAAAATTCTTCATTATTATTAGCCCTTTTTATGGATATATTTGTTAAAATGGATATCAATGATATAAAATTTTATTTTAAAATATGTATTTATTCATTTAATATAATCTCCATAACAAAGATAACTACCAATGTGTGTATACATATATATAGTTATAAATTCATGTATATTTAAAATTTGTAATTGATTATATAAAACCTGCCAATATAGCTACACATAATTTACTTTCAGTCATAAATTTGATTGATTTAAGTTTTATTGTTAAGAACTATTGTTAGTAGTGTTAGTAATTAAAACATTTTGCACACTGGGTGATTTAGAGGATCATTGATTTACTCGATGACATTTTTGGCAGACATGCTTTCTTTTTCTCAGCCATTTGTTCTCATCTTACATTTCTGTCCTCTGACTAGAACCCAAGGCCTTGGTGAATTGCTTGAATCTCAGAAAAGATTCTGCATTAAGGTTGAGATAATCTTTTAACTGTTGGGTTAGATTTTTCCTGAGGATTTAGAGAGATTTGCCATAGTTTTTTTTTTTTTTTTTTTTTTTTTAGAATGAATACAAATTTAAAATGCTTTCTTGGAAGAAAATTTATTTATTTTTTTTGCTAAAAGATGTTGTGATAAAAGATATTTGAAACATCCTACAGCAAGAAATACAACTGGGACATGTTGTTTGAGAACACATTTTTTTGAAACTGGGGCTGTGTCAGAAAATTCAGGATATGTAGTCAACAAACTAAGGATGACAGAGACGTGAAAGTAAATTCAATATAAATCAGAGATGCTCAAAACACACACAGAGTTTACTGCATATTTTTTCTCAGTGCTGTATTTTTTTTTTTTATCAACTGTTTTTATACACATATCCCCATATTCCCTCCCTTCCTTGACGCCCCCACCTCGATTCCCCCCCACCCTCCCTGCCCCAGTCCTCTAAGGCATCTTCCATCCTCGAGTTGGACTCCCTTTGTTATACAACAACTTCCCACTGACTATTTTACAGTTGGTAGTATATATATGTCTGTACTACTCTCCCGCTTCTTCTCAGTTTCCCCTTCACCCCCCGCCCCCTCCCATACCTCGAGTTCTCCAGTCCATTCCCTGTATCTGCTTCCCTGTTCTTGTCACTGAGTTCATCAGTACCATTTTTAGATTCCGTATATGTGAGTTAGCATGCAATATTTGTCTTTCTCTTTCTGACTTACTTCACTCTGTATGACAGATTGTAGTTCTATCCACCTCATTACATATAGCTCCATCTCATCCCTTTTTATAGCTGAGTAATATTCCATTGTATATATATGCCACATCTTCTGTATCCATTCATTTGTTGATGGGCATTTAGGTTGCTTCCATGTCCTGGCTATTGTAAAGAGTGCTGCAATAAACATTATGGTACAAGTTTCTTTTGGGATTATGGTTTTCTTTGGGTATATGCCCAGGAGTGGGATTACTGGATCATATGGTAGTTCTATTTGTAGTTTTTTAAGGAACCTCCAAATTGTTTTCCATAGTGGCTGTACCAACTTACAGTCCCACCAACAGTGCAGGAGAGTTCCCTTTTCTCCACACCCTCTCCAACATTTGTTGTTTCCAGACTTTGTGATGATGGCCATTCTGATTGGTGTGAGGTGATACCTCATTGTGGCTTTGACTTGCATTTCTCTGATGATGAGTGATGTTGAGCATCTTTTCATGTGTTTGTTGGCCATCTGTATGTCTTCTTTGGAGAAATGTCTATTTAGGTCTTCTGCCCATTTGTGGATTGGGTTATTTGCTTTTTTGGTATGAAGCTGCATGAGCTGCTTGTATATTTTGGAGGTTAATCCTTTGTCCGTTGTTTCATAGGCAATTATTTTTTCCCATTCTGAAGGTTGCCTTTTAGTCTTGTTTATGGTTTCCTTTGCTGTGCAAAAGCTTTTAAGTTTCATGAGGTCCCATTCGTTTATTCTTGATTTTATTTCCATGATTCTAAGAGGTGGGTCAAAAAGGATGTTGCTTTGATGTATGGAAACGCAAAAGACCCCGAATAGCCAAAGCAATCTTGAGAAGGAAAAATGCAGTTGGTGGAATCAGGCTTCCTGACTTCAAACTATACTACAAGGCCATAGTGATCAAGACAGTATGGTACTGGCACAAAAATAGAAAGGAAGATCAATGGAACAGAATAGAGAACTCAGAAGTAAGCCCAAACACATATGGGCACCTTATCTTTGACAAAGGAGGCACGAGTATACAATGGAAAAAAGACAGCCTCTTCAATAAGTGGTGCTGGGAAAATTGGACAGCAACATGTAAAAGAATGAAATTAGAACACTTCCTAACACCATACACAAAAATAAACTCCAAATGGATTAAAGACCTACATATAAGGCCAGACACTATCAAACTCCTAGAGGAAAACATAGGCAGAACACTCTTTGACATACATCAGTGCTGTATTTTTAAACATTTCCATTATGACAATTTATTTCAAAAATTGATTTTCTAGTTAATGCTAGTTTTCAGACTCAGACTTTTATGTATCCTCCCAAATTTCTAACACCCTGAGGAACATTATTTGTGACATAAATTCAGAGTATATTTTATCTCATCACAATTTCATTCAATAATCATGAGTTTCCAATGGTTTCTTCTTCTTTTTCTGTCTTACTCAAAATTACAAGTAAACTCAAGATTCACCATGGTTAACAAATATTACAATTAGCAAGATGATGATATGCATGTTTCTCTAGGTTCATGGGTATCTGGAAGTACAAAAGTTGCCCTGGAGTCCAGAAATTCTTGAATATTTATTCTTAATTTTATAAAAATTAATAAGTATATGTTTCTCACATGTATCACTATATGTATCTTTGAACATCTCACTGACTACCATCAAATGTACAGTGGGTTTTCATTTCTGTGCTTCTGTGTGTATGTGTGTGTGTTTGTATATGTGTTTTTCTAATCACTTTTTAAGTGTTTTCTTTTTGTTTCTAATCCCTATCTAAGGAGTACTACTTATATTATCATGAAGTAATGAGAAAAATTATTCACTTTTTACCAGACAAATGGATCCCTGTCAGGTGAAGGCCAAATATTGTCTTGGAGCCTTGGAGAAACTGAGTTTCTTTCATAGTCTGAACAGAAAATAATGAGCAATAATGAAGCCAGCACCCTACACACAGCAGCATTAGCCTGACCAGGTTAAATGAACGCATGCAACCGAGGTCACTACTGTATCCATATTTTGAGTAGCAATTCATTTCAGCAAAACAGTACATTAATAAAATAGTTTCAAAATATACCTTATTGCTTTTATAGTGTTGCTCATTTTTAAGTTCAAAACTGCATTGGTTTGGTTGTTGAATACATGGTATAAGCATTAAAAATTTATTTCTACTTTTATGTGTACATATTTAAGTAGTATTACAATAAATGCTTCTACCTGAGCATCCAGGAGATGTATTTTGCTTTAAAAGTTAGCAAATAATAAGCAAATATAGAAAAATATTTTATCTATCAAAAGGAAAGGAGATAATTATAACATTTTAATATAATAGAAGCATTTGCTAGGATGTATTTACAAATTTAAGGTTGGTATTTTATTAGGTTTCTATAAAAATGTAGAAATGACAGTGTTGGAAAATTTATTATAGACTAAATTTTCTACATATTCTATAACTTTTTCCTTTCCTTAAAAAATTATCTTAATCACTTTTGGTGTACTCAGCATTCCTCTAAAATTATTAGTAAGTTTACAGAATAAAAGTATGTAAAGGATATGTCAATATTAAGGAATAAAAACATTTAAAAATTAGTGACCTTTGATTTAACTCCTGTTAAACTGATCAAATATGGTATTAAAATTGAAGTTCTTATGAACAAGGGTGCTGAGCTTGCAGTTTAATTTCTCTGTATATTATATTTAATTTCTATAGTCAATTAAAAACTCAGAGGTAGAGAAGATGAAAAAGTATTGAAATTCAAGTAAAAATTTTCCTGACTTCAGGCAAGTAGAGTTTACTTTAATGAAGTTAACTCAGTGAAAATAGAGTAGACGTTACTGTTATACTGGAAGAGCTACAGAATTAGTATGGTTTCCCAAGCCTGATAAATGACTTATGAATTGAATAGCCCTCCTAAAATCACACTACCAATCATTAGTGGAAAGTTCAAAGTGAAAGGAGGCCATCTCTTCTAAATTAATGCATAAATATTATGATTTTTAATATTATGCATCAGTTGAGCATAGGGGAGGAGTAAGAGTGAAAAATAATTTTAAATCTAAAAAATTACAGAAAACAAGAAGTGAAAAATATTTCAATGTAAATAATTTTAAATAGCATGAAAATACATTGAGATCTGTTTTTTTCTCTGATATATAAGAAAGCCAAAATAATCTTTCAATCCAAGAGAGATCAAGGAATCTCACACTTATCTAATACCTGATATGTGCCAGGTGTGGTCCATACATTAATACATCCAAGTAGAGTTCTTGTTGGATTAAATGATCTAAAATAGTAAAGCCCTGGAACACCTGTGCCTAGTGCATAGTTAGTTCCCAGTAAGTTTTAACACTTCATTCTTCATTTATACATCCTCTTCATTCTTACTTCTCCTCCAGCCCAATACAGTTAAGTTTGCTTCAGATAAAGGATTTTTCCCACTGTACATGGCAAATGATTTTATCTAGCATCATTATACATAAAGAATATAGACATTTTATGCAAAGCTATATTTTCCAAATACATGGGTTCTCAAACTTATGAACATTAGACTACCTGAAAGCCTGTACAAAAATATAAGGCAACATTGGGAAAAAATGGAAAAATGAAATGAAAAAAAAAGACATGTACTGATTTGTCCTTAGAAAAATCATCATTAAGATAATAATGTGACCACATTTTCCCCAAGAGTGCTTTTCAAAGGATTGGGAGCAGTTGCACCGTGTTGAGAATTCTTATGTGACATGAAAACTTATACTGACCTTAGAGTAGTACACATGCAAATGGTGGTAAAGCAGTAAAAATATTAATGGTCTTTAAAAAACAATACAGTCATGACAAAAAGATATTTTAAGATGAATAAAGGTTATAACACCACAGTAAGTCAGGAAAGTACCAGACATTATGGGTATAAGAAAAAGTACTTGATTTTATGTCAAGACTAAAATTGTGAGGAATAATGGATACTTTGTAGAGAACTGTGCCTTGATGATCTAATCTTACTTCATTGTACTTCATCTGGCCTTCTTTACTTTCTCCATTAAGCATTTTTCCTAACCGCCTATTTAACTCATAGATCACCTATTCCGGTAAGTTTCAGAATTCAGGAGAAGTATACTAGAGTACAGAGTAGTACACATTTTAGAGTAAATGCATAGTTACAAAGTTATGTGATAACTAGAAGTGAGAATGAAACACCATAAGTGCCCAGATGAGGCAGCTGGTTGATTTGGAAAGCAAGAAGATTGTAAGGGAAAGAAGGTAAAAAAAAATAATAAAATAAAATAAATAAATTTCAACAATGAAACATGAACACATTATTGGTTGCTGAACATCAAAAAAAAAATAGAAAGGATGTTTTGGGAAATATAAAGGAGAAGTGAAATAAAAATAAGTGGTAGAGGCTATGAAGATGAAAAAGACATGGTATGCTGCTTTAACAGGTCAAACATTTCCTGTCAGATACAGAAGAGAATGACAATTTTTTCACTCACATTTTCTAATGCTCACAAAATTTCATTAATTGCTTTTCAGATTCTTATGTATCTTACTATCTCGATGTAGTAGCTTAAAACATCAATGAGGTTATTATGCTCAGTGATTCAGTGAGCCATAGAAAATGAGTCAGGCTCAGCAGGACACCTTTCACCTGGAAGCTCATGACATTTTAGTAAGATGAAAGCCGATCCTGCTTACTTCACATTGCAGTTACCTGGGTTTGGTAGTCTTCTTTGGTAAGTAAGTATGCTGAGTTTGTATCTTTCACTATTTTGTAGTATCTCACAAATGCCTGTTTTTACATCTATTTCATTCTCTTCACTGAGAGTTTCAGAAATTTGGACTAGGGCTGATTCATTTTTTAATCCTCAGAGACCTAACAAGGAACTATAAAATAAAATACCTACAAAGGCCAGGCTTAAGGAACAGTTAGCAGAACCAACTTGATTAGAGGGTTGGAACTTTCGGCCCCACCCCCTGATTACCCAGGAGGAGGAGAAAGGTTTTGGAAATTGAATTCATCACCAATGCCTGAGGATTTAATCAATGATGCCTGTGTAGTGAAGTCTCCATTATGATTCAAAAGGAGGAGCTTCAGAGAGCTTCCAGGTTGGTGAAGCAGAAGGACTCTGAGTGCCACTGTGCCTAGGCCCCAAACTCCAAGAGGACTGAAGTTTCTTTGTTCTCAACCTCACCTTCTGAATCACTTCATCTGGCTGTTGGTTTCTATACTTTAATATCCTTGGTAATAAGCCACTCATATGCGTAGGAAGAATCAACATGGTGGAGTAGGAGGATGTGCGCTCACTCCCTCTTGCAAGAGCACCAGAATTACAGCTAACTGCTGAACAACCATCGACAGAAAGACACTGGAACTCACCAAAAAAAAAACACCTCACATCCAGAGACAAAGGAGAAGTCACAGTGAGATGGGAGGAGGGGTGCAATCGCATTAAAATCAAAACCCATAAATGCTGGGTGGGTGGCTCACAAGCTGGAAAAGAGTTATACCACAGAAGTCCTGAGGGTGCTGAGCCCCACATCAGGCTTCCTAAACTGGGAGTCCAGCAATGAGAGGAGGAATCCCCAGAGAATCAGACTTTGAATGCCAGTGGGATTTGATTGCAGGACCTCCACAGGACTGGGGGAAATAGAGACTCCACTCTTGGAGGGCACACAAAAAAGTGTGCTCACCAGGACCCAGGGGGAAGGAGCAGTGATCCCATTGGAGACTGAACCACACCTACCTGCTGGTATTGGAGGGTTACCTGCAGAGGTGGGGGGCAGCTGTGGCTCACTGAGGAGACAGGGGCACTGGCAGCAGGGGTTCTGAGAAGTGCTCATTGGCATGAGCCCTTCCAGAGCCCACCATTAGCTCCACCAAGGAGCATGTAAACTCCAGTGCTGGGTCACCTCAGGCCAAATGACCACCAGGGTGGGAACACAGCCCCACCCATTGGCAAACAAGCAGATTAAAGTGTCACTGAGCTCCACCCACCAAATTGGATTAAAGTTTTACTGAGCTCCACCCACCCAGCCCTACCCACCCTCAGTCCCTCCCATCAGGAAGCACCCACAAGCCTCCTAGAGAGCTTCCTCCAGAAGAGGGCAGACAGCAGAATCAAGCAGTATCAGCACTATTTCATCTTGTGGGACTGAAAATCACAGACACAGAAAGACAGAGAAAATGAAAATGTAAAACACTTTGTACCAGATGAAGGGACAAAATAAAACACCAGAAAAACAACTAAATGAAGAGGAGATAGTCACTCTTCCAGAAAAAGAATTCAGAATAATGATGGTGAAGATGATCCAAGACTTTGAAAAAAGATTGGATGCAAAGAATGAAAAGTTGCAAGAAAAGTTTACCAAAGACCTAGAAGAATTAAAGAACAAACAAACAGAGATATGCAACACAATAAGTGAAATGAAAAATACACTAGAAGGAACCAATAGCAGATTAACTGAGGCAGAAGGGCGAATAAGTGAGCTGGAAGACAGCATGGTGAAAATCACTGATGCAGAAAAGAATAAAGAAAAAAGAATGGAAAGAATGGAAGACAGCCTAAGAGACTGCTGAGAACAGCTCGGTGACTCGAGATGAGTGACGGGTGCTGCAAGCTTGAAGAAAACACAGACACAGACTCAAGAAAACACAGACACAGACTGAAGAGAAAGATGGGACCGGGGGACTCAAGACCTCTAGGATCAAGAGCCTTGCTCATTCATCCCACGTTGCTTTTATTGAGTTCTTGGCTAACATTTATTTGAGCTGGGCGTGGAGAGCAAAGCAGCCCTGGGGGCAGGAGACCTCTCTCAGAAGGATTAAGGGTCTGTGCCCCACCCCTGTTGGCCCCTCTGTGACTGTGCCTGTCTTAGGTTGTTCCTCCCCTGAGGAATCTTACCCATCTCTGGCTAACCAGCCATCCTCCAGGGCCAAACAGGTTGATTATGAGCAATGCAGTGAGAAACGGGCTACGCCCCCAGAGAGGGTCAATTTTCTGCCTATGCCCCCATAGTCTCCACGCCCCACACCCTTAGCTCCTCCACTGCTCAAGCAGGACATTCTGCATCCAGTCACTCGGCCCACGTACTTTAACATTTTCAAGGATTCAGAAAGACTCCTGAATGTCTTCCCACAAGAGACCTCTGGGACAATGTTAAACACAACAACATTCACATTATAGGGGTCCCAGAAGGAGAAGAGAGAGAGAAAGGACCTGAGAAAATACTGGAAGAGATTATAGTTGAAAACTTACCTAATAAGGGAAAGGAAATAGCTACCCAAGTCCAGGAAGCGCAGAGAGTCCCAGGCAGGATAAACCCAAGGAGAAACATGCCAAGACATATAGTAGCCAAACTGACAAAAATTAAAGACAAAAAAACATTATTAAAAGCAACAAGGGAAAAATGACAAATAACATGCAAGGCAACTCCCATAAGGTTAACAGCTGATTTCTCAGCAGAAACTCTGTGAACCAGAAGAAGTGGCATGAAATATTTAAAGTGATGACAGGGAAGAACCTACAACCAAGAATACTCTACCCAGCAAGGATCTCATTCAGATTAGACAGAAAAATCAAAAGCTTTACAGACAAGCAACAGCTAAGAGAAATTAGCACCACCAAACCAGCCCTACAACAAATCCTAAAGGAACTTCTCTAAGCAGGAAACACAAGAGAAGAAAAGGACCTTCAGAAACAAAAACAAAACAATTAAGAAAATGGTAATAGGAACATACATATCGATAATTACCTTGAATGTAAATTAACTAAATGCAGCAACCAAAAGACACAGACTGGCTGAATGGATAGAAAAGCAAGACTCTCTCCAAGAGACCCACTTCAGACCTAGGGACACATACAGACAGAAAGTGAGGGGATGGAAAAAGATACTGCATGCAAATGGAAATCAAAAGAAAGCTGGAGTAGCAAGACTCATACCAAATAAAATAGACTTTAAAATAAAAAATGTTGCAAGAGACAAGAAAGGACACTACATAAAGATCAAGGGATCAACCCAAGAAGAAGAGATAACAATTATAAATATATATGCACCCAATATAGGAGCACCTCAACACATAAGGCAAATGCTAACAACTATGAAAGAGGAAATTGACAGTAACACAATCATAGTGGGGGACTTTAACACCCCACTGACACCAATGGACAGATCATCCACACAGAAAATTAATAAAGAAGCACAAGCTTTAAATGACACAATAAATCAGCTGGATTTAATAGATACCTATAGGACTTTACATCCAAAAAGAGCAGATTAAACATTCTTCTCAAGGGCACATGGAATATTCTCCAGGATAGATCACATTTGGGGTCATAAATCAAGCCTTGGTAAATTCAAGAAAATTGAAATCATATCAAGCATCTTTTCTGACCACAATGCTATGAGATTAGAAATCAATTACAGGAACAAAACTGTAAAAAACACAAACACATGGAGGCTAAACAATATGCTACTGAATAACCAACAGATCACTGCAGAAATCAAAGAGGAAATCAAAAAATACCTACAGACAAATGACAATGAAAACACAACAATCCAAAACCTATGGGATGCAGCAAAGGCAGTTCTAAGAGGGAAGTTTATAGCGATACAATCCTACCTCAAGAAACAAGAAAAATCCCAAATAAACAATCTAACCTTACACCTAAAGAAATTAGAAAAGGAAGAGCAAACAAAACCCAAAGTTTTGTAGACAGAGAGTTATAGACAGAGAGAAAGTTAGTAGATAGAGAGAAATCATAATGATCAGAGCAGAAATAAATGAAATAGAGACAAAGAAAACAATAGCAAAAATCAATAAAACTAAAAGCTGGTTCTTTGAGAAGATAAATAAAACTGATAAACCTCTAGAAAGACTCATCAAGAAAGAGAGGGAGAGAACTCAAATCAATAAAAGTAGAAAGAAAGCAGGAGAAGTTACAATGGACACTGCAGAAATAAGAAGCACCGTAAGAGATTACTACAAGCAACTACATGCCAATAAAGTGGACAACCTGGATGAAATGGACAGATTCTTAGAAAGGTATAACCTTCCAAGACTGAATCAGGAAGACATAGAAAATATGAACAGACCAATCACAAGTCATGAAATTGAAACTGTGATTAAAAATCTCCCAACAAACAAAAGTCCAGGACCAGATGGATTCACAGGTGAATTTTATCAAACATTTAGAGACGAACTAACACCCATCCTTCTCAAACTCTTCCAAAACATTGCAGAGGAAGGAACACTCGCAAACTCATTTTATGAAGCCATCATCACCCTGATACCAAAACCAGACAAAGATACTACAAAAAAAGAAAATTACAGACCAATATCACTGATGAATTTAGATGCAAAAATCCTCAACAAAATACTAGCCAACAGAATCCAACAACACATTAAAAGGATCATACACCACAATCAAGTGGGGTTTATCCCTGGCATGCAAGGATTCTTCAATATATGCAAATCAATCAATGTGATGCGCCATATTAACAAATTGAAGGATAAAAACCACATGATCCTCTCAATAGATGCAGAAAAAGCTTTTGACAAAATTCAACACCCATTTATGATAAAAAGTCTCCAGAATGTGGGCATAGAGGGAACCTACCTCAACATAATAAACCCATATATGACAAACCCACAGCAAACATCATTCTCAATGGTGAAAAACTGAAACATTCCCTCTAAGATCAGGAACAAGACAAGGATCTTCACTCTCACCACTACTATTCAACATAGTTTTGGATGTCTTTGTCACAGCAATTAGAGAAGAAAAAGAAATAAAAGGAATCCAAATTGGAAAAGAAGAAAAACTGTCATTGTTTGCAGGTGACATGGTATTATACCTAGAAAATCCTAAAGATGCCACCAGAAAACTACTCGAGCTAATCAATGAATTTGGAAAAGTTGCAGGATACAAAATTAACACACAGAAATCTTTTGCATTTCTATACACTAACAATGAAAGATCAGAAAGAGAAATTAAGGAAACAATCCCATTCACCATTGCAACAAAAAGAATAAAATACCTAGGAATAAACGTAACCAAGGAGGTAAAATACCTCTACTCAGAAAACTGCAAGACACTAATGAAAGAAATCAAAGATGACAGAAACAGATGGAGGGACATTCCATGTTCTTGGATTGGAAGCATCAACATTGTGAAAATGACTATCCTACCCAAAGCAACTTACAGATTCAATGCAATCCCGATCAAATTGCCAATGGCATTTTTCACAGAACTAGAAGAAAAAATTTTACGATTTGAATGGAAATGCAAAAGAACTCGAATAGCCAGAGCAATCTTGAGAAGGAAAGATGGAGTTGGGGGAATCAGGCTTCCCGACTTCAGGCTATACTACAAGGCTACAGTGATCAAGACAGTATGGTACTGGCACAAAAACAGAAATATAGATCAATGGAACAGGATAGAAAGCCCAGAGATAAACTACGGTCAACTAATCTATGACAAAGGAGGCAAGGATATACAATGGAGAAAAGGCAGCCTCTTCAATAAGTGGTGCTGGGAAAACTGGACAGCCACATGTAAAGGAATGAAATTAGAGCACTCCCTAACACCATAAACAAAAATAAGCTCAAAATGGATTAAAGACCTATATGTAAGGCCAGACACTATAAAACTCCTAGGAAAACATATGAAGAACACTCTTCGATGTAAATAACAGCAAGATCTTTTTTGATCCACCTCCTAGTATAATGGAAATAAAAACAAAAATAAATCAGTGGGACCTAATGAAACTTCAAAACTTCTGCACAGCAAAGGAAACTATAAGCAAGATGAAAAGACAACCCCCAGGATGGGAGAAAATATTTGCAAATGAATCAACAGACAAAGGATTAATCTCCAAAATATATAAAAAATACATCCAGCTCAATACCAAAAAAACAAATAACCCGGTCAAAAAATGGGGAGAAGACCTAAATAGACATTTCTCCAAAGAAGACATATGGATGGCCAAGAGGCACATGAAAAGCTGCTCAAAATCACTAATTATTAGAGAAATGCAAATCAAAATGGCAATGAGGTATCACCTCACACTGGTTAGAATGGGCATCATCAGAAAATCCACAGACAGTAAATGCTGGAGAGGGTGTGGAGAAAATGGAATGCTCTTGCATTGCTGGTGGGAATGTCAATTGATACAGCCACTATGGAGAACAGTATGGCGGTTCCTTGCAAAACTAAAAATAGAGTTACCATATAACCCAGTAATCCCACTGCTGGGCATATACCCAGAGAACAGCATAATTCAAAAAGACACATGCACTCCAATGTTCATTTAAGCACTATTTATAATAGCCAGGACATGGAAGCAACCTAAATGTCCATCAACAGATGAATGGGTAAAGAAGATGTGGTATATACATACAATGGAATATTACTTAGGTGTAAAAAGCAATGAAACTGGGACATTTTTAGAGACATGGATGGACCTAGAGACTGTCATACAGAGTGAAGTGAGTCAGAAAGAGAAAAACAAATATTGTGTATTAATACATATATGCAGAAGCTAGAAAAATGGTATAGATCAACTGTTTTGCAAGGCAGAAATAGAGACACATATGTAGAGAGCAAACATATGGACACCAAGTGGGGTAAGTGTGTGTGGGGGGGTGAATGAATTAGGAGATTGGGATACCAAAGTGTACACTCTAAATATATGCACTTATTGTAAAAAATAAAAAAAAAATTAAAAAACAAACAAAAAAGAAACTGTTAGCAACCCAGATATATGATAATAAAGGGTGAGTGACATTGAGGTTGGTGTTGGAGAATGTGTGAGAGAGTTTGCTTTTCTGAATTCACTTTTCTGCACAGCACACTAGTGCTCAGGCCTTCTTGAGTGTCAAGACTCACAAGTATCTTAAGAATGAATGTGCTTAGTGCAAGCCCCTTTTGGGTCCGTATTTGGGGAAAACAGTCAATCGACCAAATAAAAAAATGCTTCAAAACCACTTCTGGAATACTCACTTTGTCTTGTGCAAGAGAAGCACACAAATCCTAAGACACAGAGAAGTGGTCCCCAACCTTTTTGGTATCAGGAACTGGTTTCGTGGAAAACAACTTTTCCACAGATGGGAGGGGGAGGGGGAGAGGGATCCTGGCGGGGGGGAGGGGGAGGGGGGAGGGGGGATCCTTCAGGCGGTAATGTGAGCAATGGGGAGCGGCAGATGAAGCTTCGCTAGCCTCTCACCTTCTGCTGTGTGGTGGAGTTGGGGGGGGAGGTTTGGGGACCCCTGACATAAAGACTAAAGTAGTTTAAAATGAATGAGAATATGATTGTGAAAACTATCATTTGATTACCAAAGAAAGTTTTCTGTTTGTGTGGTAGAAAGACAGTAAAGTACAAACAGGATTATTTAACAGATGGAACTGGTGCTCAGACCTGGTGAGATCCTGTCCAACCTGCCTGGTTGTTTTACTGCAACTTCAGTCAATGGGACCCAAAACAGGAAGACCTGTGAAACCTGGAAAAGGGGGCATGAAATGAGCAGAAAATACCTGAAAGTGAGCAATTTCTATGTGCATATTCTATTAGTAACATTAAATTTTTTTCAAGTATTACATGCTAATAAATTAAGCAATAATACCAAGGGTAAAAGGTTTATTTTCCCACAGAATCTGACAGGATAAAGGGAAGCTAGGGAGTCAAACAGAAGGTCAAAGCTGCTTAAAGGTAGCCAGATGTTATTATGAAAACAAACAAACAAAAGCTCTTCTGGTCTTGTTAGAGCAAACTTTATGATTAATTCCAAGTCCTTTCTTTCATGTGAAATATCTTAAATGTATGGATGTGTGTGCCTGTGAATATGATGTAGGCAACAGCACATGTATGTGTACATATACAAACATATACTTTAGAATATGGTCATAAGGCAGCTGCTTGTAATTTTTTGCCTAGCATATGAGATGTTCAATAATACATGTTGTTTGTTTAAGCACAAAAAAATGTATTTTGTCTTCACATGTTCCCAATTAAGTAATACAATTAAATGCCAATTTGGAAATATTTCATCATCCCAGCCATCCTGTAATGTAATATTTTAGAATGCTGGATATCTTTTGTTCTAAGTTGAAATTAGAAAAACAGTGATAAAATAGACATGAAAGACAAAAGGTCGCATAACACCCTCTGATCTGTGTACAGGGCTTTCACTGAGTTACAAGAAAAGCAGTCTCTAGTGATGCTACAAATGTCTTTTTAAAAGGTGGCTGATACTGTCAGGTGTAGTAGTTGAGAAATCTATGTAATCTTATTTGATGTTGAATCCAAGGGAAAAACACTGATTTTGTTGCCCGGAGCAGGACTGTTATAAGAATAGGAGGTTTCTATTTCTAGGTCTATCTCTTGGGGAATTTTTGAGAGAATGCTTAAATATGATTTAAAAAAATCTACTTAAATGAAAAACAAAGGATGTTTTCTAAGTAGTTCTTGATATGATAAATTAAAATTAATTAGAAGAAAATATTTTACTTTATAATCTCTAAATTAGCATTAATAAAATTTAAACAGAATTGGAGTACAAAAAAATATTATGGAAGTGTAGTATGTAACTCAAAAGCAAGACCATAAGAGATTGACATGTGACATTCTTATACATTTTATGGATGCTTCTGATGAAAATGAGTTGTGAGAATCTGTCACTGATTATCTGATCATAAAGGTTATCTGGATCAAGTCTAAAAAAGAAAACTAAATAAGTTTAAGAGAAAAATCAATGGTATTTTAAAAATATGAATTTGTTCTATTGACACACATTTTATGAAATGAATCTTTAAAGATATTTCTATAAAATATAAAATAAAGCTACATACTTTTTCTCTATCAAATTATAAGAAGGGCACTTCCAGAAACACAAAAAATGGAGAAATATTGGTTTGTATATTTTTCTACAATGCCTGCTGATACCGTGAATCTCAAATTGTTTTCTTTTTCACATTCCTCAGTCTCGTCTATGAGGATATATCAATATCTAAAATATCTGCAAAACTTTAAAAAATACAATAAATCAAACAGCAAAGACAAATGGTCAATATAGACAAACATGAAAAAGCAGCAAGGTTAGTAAAAGATTATTGTATATTTCATAGTGTCAAACATAGTCAGTTCAATAAATAATACAACAAATGTGAAATCTACAATGTCAACTAGAGATGGAGGCTGGGGATATTACAGACTGACATTACTGTAATTAAGGAATAAAAAAATAGCAACCTTTCAGGACATAACAAAGTACACCATCTGGGCCTGTCAACTATAAATATTAAATATGGAAAAAGAAAGGACAAACAAAGCTAATACAAGCATCAAGTCATTTTGCAAATTCAAAAAGAATCAAAGAAAATCAAAGAATCATTATAGCCTCTAAATGGTTCTAAGGGTAATTTGTTGATAAAAGGAGCTGACATCACTTCATAATTTACAAAGGGAGATAGAAGACAGATGTCAGAAGCAGATGTACACTTCCCAAAAAGGGGAAGAAGGAATGCTGAAGCAAATCAGGATCATTTGCAAAATAAAGATGAAATAAACTGGGGAAAAAATACTGAAAAAGCACTAGTTTTACAGAGTTGGCTCAGACATCCTATCAAATTGATGCAAATCACCAGGTCATAACCTCTCAAATTTGGAAGTGGCACAAATTGAATAGACAAGTTATTGCTATCCTACTCCATGTGTACCACTGTGCCAGGCTAGGAAAAACCTCAAGATAAAGAAGACAACTAGCTGCAGAGACCTCAAAAGAGGACTGTTTACAAAGTGTACTGGTACTCACACAAATCAGAGTGTATTGATAAATTCTTCATGAGATGGTGGAAAAAGAGTGATTCTTATATGCATCAATCATACACTAACTCAACCTCTCATCCACCATCCATCCATCTACAAATAATTGACAGCCTATTCTTATTATAGCCTCGGATACAATATAGTTGAGGGCATTTTAGAGGTCAAACAGATGTAATACAACTGTAATTAATTTCAAGTAAGAGTGCTTTATCAGATTTAAACAAACACTAGACCTGAGTCATTCTTCATTTAAATGCCTGAATGCAAATTCTACTTGTCAAATTATTTCCTGAGTACTTCAAAGTAAGAGTAAGATGAGAGCAATTGTGCTTTCTATTTGCCTGAGTATCCCTTGCATATGTGTGTATATATATGTATGTATATATCTGTTCATGTATGTACAGTATACATATACACCTATGTGTAATATAGATATGCACACAGAAGTCTATATGTGTAATATATGTGTGTGCATTTGTGTATAAGATACAGGTGAAAAATCTGTATTCTTGGATTCAGCAATAGAATTGGCCATATACACATATACATGAAGATGATTTTGAGCTGAAAAAGTATTTGAGACTCACAGTGGAACTGGTCACAACTTAAACCTCTAGGTAAAGTAATATATATCTCTGTATTTATAGAATTACTTTGCTGTTGCATCTCTTATCTTCCATCACTTACTCAAAGAAGGTAAACAGGAAGACTGAACAAGTTTTTAACAACTGGTAATATTGATCACAAATGCCCTCTCTCCTTCTTCTGAATGACCCCAATGATCTTTATCTTTTAGGACCAGCTGTTCAAGTCCAATCTATTTCACTTAGTCCTTCCTAGAAAGACAAGTTCAAACAGATCCTCTTACTCTTTTGAACTTGAAAATATTTAATGTCAGTTTAGTCCTTGAAAACTAACATTATGAAAAGCAAAGTGGCTTAAAAGAAAATACTGCATTGAAAAAAGAGTTGATTCTATTTAGTAAGTGTGTTTTAGTTTAGTGTCCAATTTATTTTTTTTCCAGGCAGAAATTTATTTGAGGCATACAGCAAACCATACTTAATAGAATCCCAGACAACTATGTAATATTACTCATTTACAAATACTTTCAAATACCTGGCTTTATTGAACTATTACTACTTGAGGAATACTGAATTAGGCAGTCTAACTACCAAGTTTATACAACATGAGCTTAGTGCTGGCAAGTTATATGAGTTACACTTTATGAGCTTTCTGTGGAATAACTAGATGCCAAACCCACCATATACATATTGTTGATCTCAAAAGAACCAGCTGAAAATAGAAAAGCTTAGCACAAATCCACATTAGTATGTGCAAACTGTGATATGTGTGTGTGTACACACATACATTGTGTTTTTCCAGAGACTGTACTGGTTTATGCCTGCTGTCTTGGTATGATTATTAAAATACCTCCTTCTATATACACATGTGTGTGTATGTGTGTATGAACAAATGGAATAGCTAACATATTTCATCACTTTCCTCTCTGATGCTACTCCTTTTTGTGTGTTCATATTTTTATTTGAAGATATGCACATATGCACACATATTTTATTTGAAGATATGCACATACACACAAACACATATTTACATAAACTTACACATTCACACCCACTAATAAACTTTCCTTACATCATAATAATTCATGGATGTAGTTTTTGGCATATGATTGGTATAGCTGGGAACTAGATCTTCTTTTTTATCTAATTGTATATGCAATGTTAGCCACTATGTTGAAAACATTTGTTTCCATTTTCAGCTGAAAATTCTGATTTAAAAAGGAAGATCGTGACACACACAGGATGGTGATGTCTAGAAGTGATGTCTATACATGTCTGGTGAAGTCATGGAGCTGATTAACAGTAAGAGCTATAAATTGGAACCCTGCAATGAGAATGCTTCTGGGGCTCCTAGATGGGGCTAGAAGTCTGCCTCCTGACAAGAAGTAGGGTAAGTTATTTACAAATGTATTCTGTGTACCTCAAGTAAGATTTAACTTAAGCAAGAGCCTTCAAGTGATGCATTAAAGAAATGGTGTTGGAGAATCAATTACAACATTACTTTTAAGACAAAGTCATTTTTTCCGGACACTTAAATGTGTTAGCCATCACTGCATGCTACATCCGTACTCTGGGAGAGTAAAAGGCAATAATTATGTGTGAAACATGTTAAGGATCATTTCCTTCCCATTTTGAATCAAAGGGAGTCATTTGAAAAACATGTAAAATCTAGGAAACTAGTTACTGTGGATAGAGTCGCAACAATAAGTTTATTACAAGCTTTCACCTAATGATAATAGTTTATTGTAAATTTTACTAAAATTTTTTCAGCCTGGATGAACACCTGACATAGTTTGTTTTTTTATCTACAATTATTTTAAAAAACCAAATATGCATCCATTGCCCCCACATGAATCAATTCAAGGCTCTTCTTCTTCCTATTTGCTACTACCAGTCCCATCAGCTTTCCTCCAAGTTTTTCATCTCCTCCACTGCTATTGATTCTGTCTCCAGAAGTTCAGAAAACAGAAAGTTGCTACTCCCATTGCTTTGCAAGCAAGGATGTAAGATAATGAAGCAAACTGCCTGATTCCTAACCCAAAATGGAAAGTGGGGAAGGAGATGAGGGTAGTGGTAATAAGGTTTGGGCATCAGAATTCAACTATTTTAGAAAAGTTATATTATCCATCTTTATCACCACCAGTTTTACACTTCAGCTATATAATGGGTTTTAAATGTATTTGCTGGAAGGGATGGGAATCCAAACTTCATAGAAAGTTGGATTACAGGACCGTCAACTAAGGAAATTATGAGGAGCATATAGATCCACAAAATCAACAATAGAGGAACAAGAGTTGATGATTGAGTTCTCAAGGAGATATAAAGAATTTTGTGTATGTGTGTGCGCACTGTTTATTTTTCCTGAATGATATAATCAATTTGGAGACTTCCCTCCATCCTTACCATATAATATGTTCTATATCTAGAATATGATGTGAAAGGCACCCCAAGATGTGGGATGCGGTACATATCCATGTTTGAAATCAAAGCCCTTGTCTCTTGCTTAGCTCTGATCCTACAGCAAGATATGTTCTGAATCCCTAACTATCAGCATACACACTCTTACGCTGGCCTTTGCTTAAACTGCAAAACCCAATTACAGTTAATTCGTCAATAATGTAGTTCCAAAGGGACAACTTATGAATGACAAAATGATTGCTCATATACATAAGTCTTTAATGCAACTTAGTTGACATAAACACAGTGTACCACAGGAATAGCAAAATAATTGACAAGTTGTTTTCAAAATGAGAATTATTATGTTGAGTTGTATCTCCATTAAAAGTTGATTCTAAATTCAGAGGCTTGGTAGTGAAAATTACTTCAAGGATTTAAAAAGTCATTTTGTTTCTGCATGTATTTGCAAATATAAGTACTCTATATAACTTTTTGTATGTTTGTTAATGGAAACTTTTGTATTTTGCATTTTCTAAATGCTCAAGAGACATTACTGCTTGTTTCTTTGAAAGATGAGAGAATTAAAGTTAACAGTAAATTCATAATCTGTTTAAGAATAAAAAACAAGAATCTGACAAATAGTAAACTCCCAACAAATATTAGGTTATTGCAAGAATTAATGAATTTTACATTTCTAAGACTGTTTGTTTAATTTTTCAAAATACTTAATCATATTGCATAGTTACATGACCAATCAAAAATTTTGAGGTCTTAAAACTGTGTGCATAACAGTACAATGATTACAACATCAGTTTATGCTCTGTTTCTTTCTAAAAGTTTCATATGGTCCAATCCCCATTAAGGAGAGCATTGTTTGTATTATTTTATCAGTTATAGGTCAGAATATATTTTGCCTGTTTGTTTCCTAAATCTAAACATATTCTCAAAGGAAGGTCTGGATTCTAATATGCTCAAGATTATAGATATTTGAAGAACAAATTTTAAAAGTTTTGCCATCACTTCATATAATCAAGAGACTATGCCAGAGTTCTGAGGACCATTCCAAATGAGAATTCCCAAATGACCTGAACACTATTGCACCATCATAATTAGCTTTTCATCTCAAAGTAGAGACCACATCCTATGTTTGGATGTGTGTGACACACCCTGAGAGATGAAGGAAGGGTTGGCCCAAACAGAATTTAGTTGGTGATTCATAAAGGAATGGGTTCTGAAGAGTAGAGGCTTGAACACAGAGCTCTAACCAAGGCTCTGAGGAAAATTGGTACCTAAGATCCTGAGCCAAGAAAATATCTGTACCAGAAAGCCAAATTCCAAGAAATTAAGAAAAGAATTAGTTGATTATTAGTCAACAGTAACATTCTAAGACTGAGGAATACAGACATAGGTACGATGCTAAGAATAAAAGTTATGCAAAAATGCACACAGATTTAGGGCTTGGCTTCTGAAAGATTTGGATAACATAGACACATTTCCCTTTAATATTTTCAGTGAAATATCCAATATTTTAATAGTAATCCCCCCAAAGTATGTTTTTTTTTTTAATTTATGTGCATGGAATAGGCCTTCAATTTCTGATTTGATAACATATTGCTTTCTCTTCAAGATTCTCTGAGAGGGAAGAAAACATAAACTATTGTTGAGAATATGATGCTTTTGAAATCTTTAAATTAGCTTTCCAATAATTATCTATAAAAGAATTAAAACAATCAAAAAGACAATCTCAACATATTTTTATTTTAAATTATGAAATATTTAGAGGAAAACAAATATTTTAATATCATCTAATTCAAAGATTAAACTACCATTCAATTTGAGAAACATTTTGCTCTATTCTATGTACATCTTTTTGAAAAAAAAATTGAGTTCAATCCTTAATTGTGTTCCTACTTCTCCTTTTTGGGAATCACTGTAGCTATTCTTGACCATTTACTCACACCTATAAATTTTGGGAAATATGTTGTCAATTTCTTTATGAAATTATTTGGATTATTATGATATTGCCATCATCATAATATTGATGACCTTGAAAACATATGACTTTCCGTGTATTTTAGGTCCATTTGTATTTCTTTCAAGAAAATGTCCTATTTTTCTCCAAAAAGTTTTACATATTTTAATTTGATATCTCTAGATGATTTTTTGTTGTTTTGTTTGTGTTTTGGCTGGTTTGGGGGTTTTATTTATTTATTTTATTGTCACATTTCCAACACCCTATTTTAAATTTTTTTATTTATTGCATATTTTCTATTTTTCATTCCTTTTTTTCTTGACTCTTATTGATCAACTATTTGTTATACAGTTTTTGAAAGATGCACATTTCTATAATACCTGTTTAACAGCAACTTATTAATCTTAACATGTATACTTGATTTCACAAAGTTCTAATGTAATCAATGTTGCTTATCTCCCTTTGAAAAAAATTCACAGGAATTTTAGAATGCTTCAAACACAATTTCCTTCCTTCCAGCTATTATCTGGAATTTAAAGTCCATTATATTTTCAACTTTAAATAAGACTTTATTTTTATTCAGTCAGTGATTAATTATATTTACCAAAACTTTACCAGTATTTTTGCTAAACTTGCTACATGCAGCTCAACCTTTCCTCCCAAATTTATATACTTTCATAATTCATTTGGTGAGAACATAAGTGATACCCACTCTTTAATTTAAGATATCTCTAGATTACCCTCATTCATGTATGATAACTGATCTGGGTATAGAATTGTAGTTCAACAAATATTTTCTTCAATTTTTTAATGAGAATTGTGCTAACAATGTAATTAGTATGCTTTGTACATAACCCATTTATTATCTCTAGTTACTGTTATCTCTGTGTCTTTGATAATACATGACTATTTCTGTCTTTGATAATAGGAATTTTATTTTTTTAATTCTTAAAATATTTTTTAAAATATCTTGCTTTAGATTCTGCATGTATCCTCCATATGAAGACTCATATCTTTCTTCAACTCTAGATAATTATAAACCTTTATGACTTCTAATAATGCTTTTCTCTATTCTACCCTTCTGGCACTCAGTAAATCAATTCCTTAGAGGCTTTCAATTTTAGGCAAGGAGTTTAATTGGAATTCTGCCTTGATTATGCTTAAGATAATTTCTCCTGCCCTCACCATTGTGAAATCTCAGCTTTCAATTCAGCTATGAAAGCTCTAAAGCAGTATCACGTGTTTCTTCTGATATTGTTTTATTTTTAGAATTAAAATTATATTTGTCTCCACTGCATTTCCATATATTTTTGGTGAGAATAAGACTAAATCCAATCAACTCTTTTTGTCATATAAAATATTTATTCATGTGCTTTTCTAAAATATAAATTATTACAACATAGGAAATATTTAGATTCCTTTCGAATGAAAACATAAGACGAAAAGTCAAAACATATACACCTTGGTAATTTATTACTTCTTGCCATACAACTTATTTTCAGCTCAGTTAAATTTAAAGAATTTGTGGGCTTTTCTCTCTAGTATCCCCAGCAGGTTGACTGTGTCTTTTTCTTTCTAAATACCCTTTAACCCAACTGTTTAGGAAGGACAAGGCAACTCCTTAAAATTCTGCCTATGTTCTCTGGAAATGTCATTCATTTGGCAGCACTCCCAATGTGCAGCACAGCTTGATCCCCCGGAACAGTCCCCCAAACAGCCAGGCTTGACACTAGGAAGCTCTTTCAATGACAGGCATTCATTTATCTGAACTTATTCTGAACTTAGAGAATATATTGTGTGGAGTTTTGTTTTGTTTTGTTTTGTTTTAATGTACTGAGAGGCACATTCTGATGTCTTCTCTGACCAGTCAGTATTTCTTCTCTTAAAGTTGTTTTGTGCAAGAGAATGATTTTAAGGGGATTCCTTTTCTTTATATTTTAGTGGGAGCTCTAAAATATATGAATGAAAAAGACCTTAAAATATTTTTGGCAGTGTCCTTGTTTCAGAGATGGCATTTGGCTTTGTTTAACCAGAAGATAGAGCTTAAAGTTCACTCTTATTTAACTTTGATTTAGAAAAAACGGACAAAGGAAAAATGACGTGCTGTAAATTTTAATGTTAGAATTTTACACAGAAACATTCTGAGACCTTTTAAATTATTACATGAGAAGCTTTTCAAATCAAATCAAAATTCCACAATTATGGATTATAAAAAGATGTGTTGCACCTATTTTAATAGACATGATATAAACAAAATGCTCATACATTTTCATTTACTAAAATAATCTTACCTTATATAGAAAAAATATTACTTTAGAAGCAGGAGCTCTAGATTAAAATCTGGATCTACTATTTACTACTTGTGAAAATATGAGCAAGTGACAACTTCCCTGTGTTTCTTTACCCTCAATTTTATAATAAAGATTAAAATAGCACCTAATTCAGAGTAATTGTGAAGAATAAATTACTCCAGGTACAATATTGCATATTGTGATTGGTGCTCAACGAGTGCTCACTAATTGTATGCTCTTACCTGTTACTGGTATTTCTAGGCTTCATTTATCCACAAAGTCCATCAGTTACAAAGACACTGCTTTTTTCAATTAATCTCCTTTTGTGAAGTAAAACTCAGTTTATGGACAGGTTGTTATATATTCATAGTTTCAAATTTCTTATTTTAAAAAATGTGGAGTCTTTTTTGATAGATACAAAGAATCTTTTCTATTTTACAGCTCTACAGTTCAGTATAATCCATATTGTTTCTGAGCCCAGTCTGTTTATTGGGAAAATTTACTCCACTATATAAGCTAGAAGCAATTCTTAGGTAAAGTCACCTGTCTGTTCTCAGTGCCCTTCATATAGTTAAGACAATGATCATTTGACACACACTTTTCTGTTACATAGATCTTTTCCTAATGCATACATAATGCCTTTATAGTAATAATCTGAATTTTCATGTATATGCTATGTAAATTCTATAGTCATCATGTGAGCATCCCTTGCATTGGCCATTATATTGATTAGTGTAAGTAAATCTCTTTGTCCACCCTTCAGTTATCTCATCATAAATTACTTTATACAATGGTAAAAGATTAAATCTATAAAATGATTATAACATCTCATTGAAAAATAAGCATCATTTGTATTCTCACAGTAGAGAATAACAAAATTTGATAGATTTTTAAGTATACTAAAACACATACAGACATAGGATGTATTTTTAAAATATCCCATAGTTTGTATAATAGACTGCTTTTTCACATAACATCACAATAGCAACATTTCCCTAGATCAATTCAATATTTCCCTGGATCAATAGCATTATTTGCAATGAATTCTATTAGTATGCTATCCTGTTTATAATTATCTAAATTAAAAGATTATCTCATGCTGTTTCCAATTGTTCACTATGTAAATGGTGACCTAAAGGAGATACTTTAAGTTGTGTATAAGTATTGAGTTGGCCAAAAATTTCATTCAGTTTCAAGTAAAAATAAAAGATGTAGGGCTTCCTAGGTGGTGCAGTGGTCGAGAATCCACCTGCCAATGCAGGGGACACCGGTTCAATCCCTGCTCCAGGAAGATCCCACATGCCACGGAGCAACTAAGCCTGTGCACCACAAGTATTGAGCCTGAGCTTTAGAGCCCATGAGCCACAACTATTGAGCCCATGTGCTGCAATGACTGAAGCTCACATGCCTAGAGTCCATGCTCCACAACAAGAGAAGCCATGGCAATGAGGAGCCTGCGCACCACAATGAAGAGTAGCTCCATCTCACCGCAACTAAAAAGAAAGCCCATGCACAGCAAAAAAGACCCAACACAGCCAATAAAATTAATTATTTTTAAAAAATAAATAGAAGATGTATTTTTCATTTTCACTAAGAACTTTATTGAACAATGTATTCATTAACCGAACAAACTTTTTGGCCAACCCAATAAATCTTTGAATACATACAAGATGCTTTAGGTTGTTTTTTGTTTGTTTGTTTGTTTCAAATTGTTAAGTAAAAACGTTTGCATTTGTTTTTGTTTCTTATTAAAGAATATAGGCATCTTATCCAATGAACTTGTTCCAATGATAGTTTTTGGCACAACTAGCAGATTTCTTTGGTAATATCATATATTCTGCTGTTTCCTCAACTAAAGTATTTCAGATTAACTGAAGAAAATTTCAAAAATTCATGAAGTGTAAATCAATTGCACCCCAATATGCATTTGATGTATATATTTTTATTTCTTTATCAATACCTAAGTTCCATCTGATTTTATGTTCTGGACTCTCTAGGGATCTAGCTTTTTTCCTAATTTTAAATTTCTTTTCACACAGGAACAATTTAAATGTTTTCTTGTTATTTTTCTTATAGAATTAAAGATCCCGTAAGAAAAGTTTAGTTTAATTTTACAAATTGATATCTTAGATATTATGAATATATTTTTCTTCTTACAAAATTTTGTATATATATACTTATATACTTATATATATCTTTGCATAGATTCATATATATCTTTATACATATATATTCTTATATATACCTTTGCATATATATGCATATATTTTTATCAGATTATGTACATACACAGAGTAAAGGATTTGAACTTCATAGTAAATACAAAGGATATACATGAATGTGTATTGAATATGTCTGTATTTTTATATACTTTCCTGTAGAAGATTTTCCTTATCTAGAACACTACAGTCATTGGTGAATCCTATCTTGCAATGTTTTAAAACTATGCACTGAGTATTCTATTAGCTAATCTGTGTTAATATCCTTTATAATTTCCATATAGTAAATTTCTAGATATGGAATTGCTTTGTAACACATTTTAAAGACTGATTCATAATGACAAGATACCCTTTGGAAACATGCCAATTTATGTCTAACCTATGAATATGTATATTTTTAAAGATTAGAAGTTTAACATGCTAAATCTTCACCAATTCATCAGCAATAAATACTATTTTTTCATTTATATTTACTTGTATTTTGTGCCTATTAATGATTGTCAGCATTGCAAACATTCTCAACAAATATGCATATGTTTTTACTTTAGACATATTTCTTCTCTCTTGAGTTGTCTGTTTTCCTTCCTGTGTTGCCTTATTTTTTTTGTCAATCTTTTTACTGTTGTGAAATGCTGTTTTCATATTAATTACTATATTAGTTTAGGAGATTTACAGGATTCAAATATTTTTTCCAGGTTACTTTTGTCTTTTTATTTTATTTAAGGAATTTTAATTTTTTAATATAAGAAAAATATTTTCATTTTGTGTAGTAAAACTATTCACACTTTATAAAAATTAATTTTACATATGCAGTTGATTGTTGAACAACAGGGGTTTAAATTGTGTGGGTCCACTTACATGTAGATTTTTTCCACTAGATACATACTACGGTACTACATGATCTGCAGTTGAATCCAGGGATGTGGAACCACAGATATGGAAAGCTAACTATAAAGTTATATGTGGAGTTTCCATTGTGCAGGGGTGGGCAACGCTAAACCCTGTGTTGTTTAGGGTCAACTGTATGTTTTCTAGTGATACCTTACAGTATCTGATATCTTACAGAGTATTGATGTCATATGCATATGTATATAAGGTTTTTAAATATTAATATTATTTATATTTGGGTTAATTTACTTAATTGTGCTTGATAGAAATATAACTTTATTTTGCCAAGATATAAATAAGCCATTTGCTAATCTTTTAGGGAACTTAAGGGAAAAAAACTAGAGGATTTTGAGTGGAATTGTATTAAGCACACTCAAATTTAAAGATTATTGATATATTACAATATTAACATGAATAACTTGGGATATATTTTAAATCTTTGTTTCTTTATGTTATCTTTATTGGTCTCAATACATTTACAGTAAATAAGTACTTAATATATGTAATGTTAAAATGATTGTGATTGTTTATCATAAGTATTTGGAGACGTACTAATTTTAGTTTCCTCTTTTATTTATTTATTTATTTATTTATTTATTTATTTATTTTAATTAATTAATTTCTTTGCCACACCCACATGGCATGTGAGATCTTATTCCCCAACCAGGGATCGAATGCATGTCCCTTGCAGTGGAAGCATGGAGTCTTAACCACTGGACTGCCAGGGTAGTCCCATCTCCTCTTTTACAATGAAATAACAAATATAAAGCAGCAGGGCTGAGAATGGACCCAGGCTTTCCAACTCCAAAAATCATGCATTAAAGCAGCATAATAAATTGTTGGTGTATAAAAGAGTTTTGTTTTCTGTGTGACTGTTTTTGTCTGGGTATCCTTTGTGCCCATGAGTATTTATTTTTTACCATGCCTAATTAAGGAGTTCTCTCATCACATCTATAGTTTTTTCATTGATTCACTTTCATTTTATACATAATGCATCATTTGCATATATTTCCAATAATCACACTTTACTTTTCATTTCCTTTTTATTTGTATTTCTTTTGCTGTTTTACAATTTTTTTAATATTGAATGCTAGACTTCTCATACATTTTATTCCTTGCTTAAGTAATTATTTAAACAAAGAGTTTCACTATAATTACTGAATCTTTACCCCACAGGGCTCTGTCTATTATTTCCAGTGAGGGTAAATTTTCTTAGTAGTCAGAGCCTGGTGTTGATATGGATGTCCACTGTGTGTGAAAAAGACAACTGAGGACTGAGGTTGAAATCTACAGATTCGTAGGCCATGGATAACTGGTTGATGAAACTCAGTAAGGACAAGAGTGGAATACTAGTGACGATGGGAACACACATGGGTGGATCTCTCAGAATGGACCAGTGTGTAAAAATATTTATATCTCTCATAAATGCCCACTAGCAGGTATCACTCTAATGGGGGACATAATAAACTGCTGAAGACAGTTCTTCAGATTTTAATCAGAAGAGTTTTTTCAGCCATCCCTGTGTGTGCATAACAGACTCATGTACAAAGTGCTCATGTTGCCAGAGAATAAGGCTAAGGACAGATTCAAGAATATGAAATTTCTCTCACCAAGGCTAGTCTAGCTACTGTCACTACTGAGAAGAATGCATGCCAATACCAAAGGCTAGCCTTGAGCCCTAAGATAGCATAATTCCCTGGAAGATCTGCTAGCAGGTTACAGGTTTACTAAAGTGTATACTTTTTATTAGGGGGAGGGAGACAATTTCTCCCTACAAGGAGAGATACATATTCCAGTTATAGGTTTGCTTTCTCTGTCCAGCACCATTAGTTAAGATCTTATAGAATATCCACTGTATGACATCTGACACAGTATCACTTCTGTACATTGGAATAATTCAGACATCCTACACTATAGAGTAAATCCCATGAAATTACTGGTAATACCATTTGTTCTATCACCTAGAATTAGTTGGCTCCATAAAATGGTTGAAAGAGTTACCAAAGAATAAATCATGGGAAATGTCATTTTGTGAGGTGGGGGAGCATGTCCACAGAAGGTAGTATGTATCTTAAACAAGCAGCCAATATTTTAGGCTTTGTCCCCATAACCAGTAATAAAGAGTTCAGGACTTATGTAAAGTTGTAAGAGATACATTTCATGATTGCATGTAATAAACAGTGAAGAAATTCTCACTTCCCTTCCTCATGACTCTGAGTTCATGTGTGTGGAGATCATAGAGCCCAAGAAAGGAAAGCTTCCACCAGGAGACACAGCCACGATATTATAAATATGAAAGCTGAAACAACTCCTGGTTATTTTGGTCTCTTGATGCTGCTGAGCAAATAGACAACAAAGGTAAATGCTACACTGACTAATGTGGTATATTCTGCTTATCAAGGGGAAATCTGGCTGTCGCTGCTCAATGGGATCAAGGATGACTATGTGTAGACACCAAGAAATTCACTGGAGCATTCCTTAGCACCTCTGCATAATAATCTTTAGTAGTCCTTTTAGAGTTGCTATTACAAAAAAGACAAGAGATGGCAAGTGTTGGTAAGGGTATGGAGAAAAGTAAACACTTGGTGTGTGCCATCAGTCATCTGTCGGAATGGTGACTCATGAAAAATAAACTCTGAATGTTAAAGTAATGAACACAAACTACTACAATGGACAATGTCTACAAGTCAATGGATTAACAAAATAAAGATGAAAATTTAAATAAAGGAAATATATGGAATATATTTTTTAAGTTCATATTATGTTAGGCAAGTACTAAATTGCTTATGAGATTTTGTTATTCTGATTTTTCTGTATAATATTTCCTAATAATAGGTCTCCCTACTTTTGCATTGCATTAAGATCATATTGTACTTGTGAACATTAAAACAGCTTCCTGAGCATCGCAATATACTGATTTTCCTTATGACCCAGCAATAATGAAAAAGAATGAGAGACTAAGAACTGTTAACCACAGGGCTAAAAAAAAAATTGTAGCTTTTATAAACTATAAATATAATTTAAGTAAACTAAGTTGTTAAAGAGAATAACAGCATTCTCAAATGAGAAAATTAAAACTGAACTCTTGATTTTTACTCCTGTGCTATATTTTGTGAGTAGCACACTGCTGGGTTAACGTTCTTTAAGTTGCACATGGAAACACATTCTTAAAAATTTTATTAAAATTAAAAAAAATACTAATTTTGTCAAGAAATATCCACTCTATAACTATTAAGTGCCAGGAGCTGTGCTAGATCCTAATTTGGATGATTCACATCTTCACAGAAGGATTTACAGCCCAGTGTCTTAGAGGAATCCAGCTCCTGGTTAAAAACCTAAGTCTGATTTTTCAGGCTCAACTATAGGTCTGACAAAGGCATTCTTTGGCAGGCCTCATGGGAAAAATCTGCCCTCCACATATCAGATTTGGTGCACAGCCAGTGCATTTCAGTCTCTGAGAGGAGTTGTGGTCAAGGACACAACTAGTCAGTCACACTCTTTCCAGTATTTACACTCCTAATCCAAGCACCTTCATTCCTAGGTCTCTTAATCTGAGGCCTTAGCCAGAGGTCTTCTTCGGGTGCTTCTGCTGAAACCTCCTAAGGGGGAGAGAGAGGAGGAAAAACATTGAAGACACCTTTTACCATTTTGACTCAGTACCCAGTATTTTGTCACTCCTGGCCCTTCATTCTCTATCTTTTCTCCAATGCCAGGGGCCATAAAACTGCCAGAACTTTTTCTTTTGGGCTTGCTTCACAATGAGAGGACCCCCACATCTGTGCTGATTGACCTGACCTTCTACCAGTACACTGTTCTATGGGGGAAAATGGAACAGAGGGAGTTGATGATTTTTCCGGTTTTATCTTCTGGCTTATACCATTGCAGTTAAGTGATTAAAGGCTTAACTTCATTTTTGGCTTGTTGCTTTAACTGACTATTCCAATACCTGGTGACTCAGCTCACACAAATACTCTTCTCTCAGCTCAACGCAGTCCTAAGATTATATTCCTCCTAGTGTTATCAGTAACCACTCATTTTCTCTTAAGCAGATGTAGGATTGAGAGCACAGTTTTGCCAAAGCATAACATTAGCAGCATATCAGAAAACTTACTTGTAATATGCTGATTTAAGACAACATATAAACAACATGGTACAGATCAAATAAAAAAAAATGTGCCCTGCATCTGGCAGTGTTTGAACTCTTTAACTAGATGTTAAGAAAGAAATAATTATATTTTCTAAAGAAATCCATTTATTTGTTGTAATATTGCAGCTACTAAAAGATCTACAAGTGTGCACATTCCTATTTTTTGCATACAATGTTGCTAGAATAACCAGGTTGTTTGTTCTCACGTTTAAGAAGATTCATCAGATAAGTTGAACTAATGATAAGGGTACCAATTCTATGAGAATTACTCTGTATTATTAACATATTCATATTCACTTTTCAGTCATAAAGAATTTATGAGTAGATATTATGGTAAACAATGAGAACAATTCCTAAATTAAAGATTTAATATTAAATTTGAAAGATTTTCTATTTTGTTGTTGTCATTATGTCCATTTGTGTGTGTGTGATTCACAGATCTACGTGGAATAGAGTTGGTCCTCTGTATCTGCAGAATCGATATCGATGGATTCAACCAACTGGTTCAGAAATATTCAAGGAATGCTGGAGAGTGTGTGGAGAAAAGGAAACACTCCTACACTGTTCGTGGGAATGTAAATTGGTATAGCCACTATGGAGAACAGTATGGAGGGTCCTTAAAAAAATATAATTAGAGCCACCATATGCGCCTGCAATTCCACTTCTGGGCATATATTTGGAGAAAAACATGGTCTGAAAGGATACATGCACCCAATATTCATTGCAGCAGTGTTTACAATAGCCAAGACATGGAAGAAACCTAAATGTCCATTGACAGACTAATGGATAAAGAAGGTGAAGTACATATATACAATGGAATATTACTCAGCCATAAAAAGAATGAAGTAATGCCATTTGCAGCAACATGGTTGGATCTAGAGATTGTCATACTGAGTGAAGTAAGTCAGAGAAAGACAAATATCATATGAGATTACTTATATGCAGAATCTAAAAAAAAAAAATGATACAAATGAACACATTTACAAAACAGAAACAGACTCACAGACTTCAAGAAGGAACTTATGGTTACCAGAGGGGAAGCATGGAGGGGAAGGATAGTTAGGGAATTTGGGATTGACATGTACACACTACCATTTTTAAAATGGATAACCAACAAGGACCCGCTGTATAGCACAGGGAAGTCTGTTCAATATTATATAGCAACCTAAGTGGAAAAATAATTTGAAAAAGAATGGATACATGTATATTTGTAACTGAACCACTTTGCTTTACACCTGAAACTAACAAAATATTGCTAATCAACTATACCCCAATATAAAGTAAAATAAAATTTAATTAAAAGAAAGACCAGGAGGAAAAAATAAAATAAAATAGCTAAGGTGATAAATTTTATTTTATAGATTTTTAAATATATATATATATATATATAAAACCACAATAAAAAATTGGAAAAAATTAATGGGAGGGATAGTTTACAAAAAAAAAATGACAATGAGCAGTCCAATACAAGTGTTCAAACATATTTCAACACTGTGCAAACAACTATGGCCAAACCAGTCACAAAATAATAGGGCCACTGTAACATTCACCCCTGCCACGAGGTTGGATAGGGTTTACAAGTGTTATTATTGAAAGATCAAAACATATGTCTCATTTATCACATGTGAACCATTAAATTCTGGATATAAGGTTATGTAATAACATTGATGCCTCACATTAACACTAACCATGTAGAAAAAGAATAATTTGGGTGCTGGATATGTAGCCTGTAGCTTCTGCCTTATAATATAATGTATAATTTCAGAATACCAATATGGCAGGGAGGTAGAGAGCAGTAGTTTCTAGGGAAGCAGAAGGTACCCAAGGATGTATGAGGTCACCTTTTCAAATAATGAGGTAAGTGCCTCCCTATTTCCCTTACTTTCTGCATTTCTGGTGACTGGAAAAACAATACATTATTTTCATTTCTTAAGTTCTCCCTAATGTTGTTATAACATCTGAAGTCTCCATCTTAGACCTAGATATTCTCCTGAAACCATGCAAACCCATTTTTGTAAAGGAAAAAGTATTGGCTCTATAAAATAATGATAAACAAGAAAAAACAAAAATGGTTCATCAGATAATTTGGACCAGTTATAAGGATCTTGTGTCTACAAAGCATACCCATAGCCCATAATTTAGATTTTATATACTTAACATTTTTCTATCAACCTTTCTAAGTATTGATGATAAAATAATTTTATGAAGGGATACTAAAAAATTGAGAGTAATTATCTTCACAAGAAGTGAAAGTATGCCCAATATTATTCCTATCAAGATAATGATTCAAAGCAGGAACTCCAGCATCAGACTAACTGGCTTCAAACTCAGCACTTACTTTCCTAGCTGTGTAACACAGTTGAGATACTTCAATTCACTGAGACTCAGTTTCCTCCCCTGGAAAATGTGGGTTATAGAAAACTTACTTTACAGATTGTTGAGAACATAGAATGAGTTAACTTATGCATGCACTGCACCATCAATATTGGGCACTATGCAAACATAAATAAATGTTAGCTGTTCAGTTCAATAACATATTTATTATGTCATCCCTCATGTAACTTGGTGAGTTAAAGCCAAAGAATAGCCTGAGAGTCTCTGCAATTTAGTTATTAGGTCTGTTAGCCTCACTCAAATTCTATCCAGAGAAATTAGGGACCCTTTTGTGTATTTTAGGAAGTCCAAAAATTCCCTAAAATTTCAAGACACATTTTGTGTATGTGTCTATAAACTATATACAGTTTTATGGGAAAAAAATCCATATCCCCAAAAGTCCATAAGCAATGGTCTGCATTTTCATTTCATTTAATATATAATTTGCTAAGATTAAGCAATCATATTAGAAATAACATGCTGTAGAGATTATGATCAAGAGAATGGACTTTTATTAACATTGTTTCTCTGGGTAAATCCCTTAACTTCTCTGAACATTTGTAAAATGGAGTAATTATAATTATTTTTCATATTTCTAAAAATTGCTAACTTCACATTGCAAAAAACACATAGTTAACCTGAGACACCAAAAACTCAGTTCTTTCCTGAGGGTAAATTAGACATTTCTCAAGCATATGCTAGCATATTCAGGCAAATATATTTCTATGCAGCAGTCCTTTATTGCCCACAGCTTGAGTGAGTTAACGTATTTTCAAAATTTTCCAAACCTCTTCTCTCCAGGGAATATTTGGCTCAACAGACATTTTTAACTAATGTAGCTTATCTTCTAAAATTTTATTTTATGACCTTAATATGTTGATTTTAGTAAGAGATAGATATTAAGGAAGGGCAAGCTGTCACATTTAATAGAAGGTTATGCTTTTGAAATTCTAATTCTACTCTGTGGATTTTACATTTTGTCTTACAACATCTTTAATGGGTAAGCTGATAAGGTAAAAAATAAATACACTTATTTCACATATGGTATACATTAACTGATTTCAATATTTTAATATTGGTTACTGGAACAAATTTATTTATTAAATAGTATTGAAACTCAACCACAGGATGATACTGACTTTAAACTTTCATGTTAGCAGTATGTTTTATTCCTTATTTATTTTTTATTGTTTTTATCTGGAGGCCCTGCCAACTATAAGGATGATTTAGTCAATCTAGAAGCTCCTAACACCTGGATCACACCCCACCACTTCCTCACCAGTGACTCAGGGCCCCCATAGGAGTCTGTGAGCTAACTGCTTCTTTTTTTTCGGGGGGGGGGTGTTAACTTTTTATTTTCTTTAATTTTCTTTATTTATTTTTTGAAGTATTGTTAATTTACAATGTTGTGCTGACCTCTGCTCTATAGCAAAGTGACTCAGTTCTACACATAGAGACATTCATTTTTTATATATTCCTTTTCATTATGGTTCATCACAGGATATTTAATATAGTTCTCTGTGCTATACAGCAGGAGTTTGTTGTTTATCCATCTTATATATAATAGTATAATCCCAAACTCCCAGTCCTACCCTACTTCACCTTCCTCCCCCTTGGCAACCAAAAGCGAGTTCTCTATGTCTATGAGTGTGTTTCTGTTTTGTAGATAGGTTCATTTGGCCATATTTTAGATTCCACATGTAAGTGATATCATATGGTATTCGTCTTTCTCTTTCTGACTTACTTCACCTAGTATGATAACCTCTAATTGCATCCATGTTGCTACAAATTGCATCCATGTTGCTGCAAATGTTCTTTTTTATGGTTAAGTAGTGTTCTATTGTATATATGTACCATATTTTCTTTATCCATTCATTTGTTGATGGACTTTTAGGTTGTTTCTATGTTTTGGCTAATGTAAATAGTGTTGCTGTGAACATAGGGGTGCATGTATCTTTTTGAACTATAGTTTTGTTCGGGTATATGCCCAGGTGTGAGATTGCTGGATAAAATGCTCTTGGGTTAGAAGAATTAGTATTGTTAAAATGGCAATACTACCCAAAAATATCTACAGATTTAATGTGATCCCTGTCAAAATGATACCAAAATATCATTTTTCACAGAACTAGAACAAATAGTCCAAAAATTTGTATCAAACCATAAAAGACCCAGAATTGCCTTAGCAATCCTGAGGAAGAAAAACAAAGCAGAAGACATAATTCTTACAGACGTCAGGCAATATGACAAAGCTATGGTAATCAAAACAGTGTGGTATTGGTACAAAACAGACATACTGATCAATGGAACAGGATAGAAAGCAAAGAAATAAACCCACCCACCTATGGCCAATTAATCTTCAACAAAGGAGGCAAGAGTATCAAATGGGAAAAAGACAGTCTCTTCAACAAGTACTGATGAGAAAGTTGGACAACTACATGTACATCAATGAAGTCAGAACACACCCTCATGCCATGCACAAAAATAAACTCAAAATGGCTTAAAGACAAACATAAGAAGTGACATCATAAAACTTCTAGAAGATAGTATAGGCAAAACATTCTCTGACATAAATTGTACCAATGTTTTCTTAGGTCAGTCTCCCAAGGTGATAGAAATAAAACAAAAATAAACAAATGGGACCTAATTAAACTTATAAAGTTTTGCACAGCAAAGGAAACCATAAAAAAAAATAAAAGAAAGAAAAAGAAAGAAAGAAAGAAAGAAAGAAAGAAAGAAAGAAAGAAAGAAAGAAAGAAAGAAAAAGAAAGAAAGAAAAGTTTAAAAAAGTAAAGACAACCTATGGAATGCGAGAAAATTTGCAAATGATGCAATAGACAAGGGCTTAATCTCCAAACTATAAAACCAGCTCATACAACTCAACAACAAAAAAACAAATAACCCAATCAAAAAATGGGCAAAAGATCTTAATAGACATTTCTCCAAGGAAGATATACAGATGGCCAGTAGGTACATGAAAAGATGCTCTGCATCACTAACTATTAAAGACATGCAAATAAAAACCACAATGAGGTACCAGCTCACACTAGTCAAAATGGCCATCATTAAAAAGCCTGCAAATAACAGATGCTGGAGAGGGTGTGGAGAAAAGGGAACCCTCGTACTTTGTTGGTGGAAATGTAAGTTGGTGAAGCCACTATGGAAAACAGTGCAGAGGTTTCTCAGAAAACTAAAAATAGAATTATCATATATATATATATATTTTAAATGTTAGGCCCTACAGTTGTGTATTTAGTTTATCTGTTTGTGTTTTTATACTATGACCTCTGAAATTTTCTGGGCCTGATTGTTCATAAAGTTTCTGAAGTACAATATATGTAGAATTAAAAATAAAAGGAGAATAGTCTACTTTAAAGTGGGTGGTAATTTAAATTCATCACTGTTTATATTCAAGACATCACCATATGTCTTTCAATATAAGAAATTGGGGAGATTTTTATGGTAGGAAATTAGCACAGTGGTGGGATGTAGAGGAGTGAAAAAGATGTTGGGGAAAAAAGTCAGTCATCATTTTGTGTATTATGAATCATATAAAGAGTAATTGCAAAATAAAGACTGAGACAACAGCCAAGTGGCAGAAATTAAGAATGCTCAAAAATAACAACAAAGGAGAAATGTAGGTAAAAAGTAGAAAATAAGAAAGCCTCTAGCAGCAAAGCTGATAGAATGCCAATAAGGCCTTACCCAATTCTAATAATGATTTCTTCAAAAGTTTGCTAGCTAGGATTACTACATTTTCCTGACAATGATCTTTGCACGTTTTTTTTTTCTCCATTTTTAATGGCATTTTTTCTTTTCTTTCTAATTTTATGAACATTACATGTTTATCGCAGATGACAAGAAATACATAAAAGCCTAAAGTAAAAAATATTAATCACTCATAATCCCCACTCCCCAGAGATAACCACCATTAGCAATTTGATATATTTCCTCCCACTGTCTATGAATTAATTTAATTGAAGTATAATTGACCTAAACATATTAGTTCCAGGTGCACAACATAGTGATTCAGTATTTCTATAGATTACAAAATGATCACCATGATAAGTCGTTACCATCTGTCACCATATGAAGACATTAGAATATAATTGCCTATATTCCCCATGCTTTACATTTAATCCCCATTACTCACTTATTTTGTAATTAGAAGTTTGTACACCTTAATCTCCCCACCTATTTCACTCATCCCCCCACACATACACACACACACTTCTCTCTCTCTGGCAAACAACTGTTTGTATCTGTGAGTCTGTAACATTTTGTTATGTTTATTCCTTTATTTATCTATTTGTTTTAGATTCCACATATAAGTGATATATGATATTTGTCTTTCTCTCTCTGACATATTTCACTTAGCAGAATATCCTCTAGGTCCATCCATGTTGTCACAAATGGCAAAATTACATTCTTTATTATGGCTGAGTAATATCCCATTGTGTGTGTGTCTGTGTATATATATATATGCCAAATCTTTGTCCATTCATCTATCAATGGACACTTAGGTTGCTTCCATATCTTGGCTATTATAAATCATGCTGCAATGAACATAAGGGTGTATCTAGCATTTTTAGCTAGCCTTTTTGTTTTTTCAGAAAAATACTCAGAATCAGAATTGCTGGTTCATATAGTTGTTGTAGTTTTAATTTTTTAAAACTGTTTTCCATAGTGGCTGCATCAATTTACATTTAGCAATGCAAGTGTTGTTTTTTTTACTTGCCTTACACTTTATCAATGTTATATCACTCTCAAAATTCAAAGAGATATTTAACAATATAAATATGCCTATGCCATCACCTTTATAAATCAGATAGCATCATCCTCCTGCTTATAACCTGCCAATGGCTTCTTCATGACATTTAACATGACACCCAGACTCTTAGCATCCCTTTTAGCTCTCTAAACAACCACTCCTCACTCTCTCTTTTCATTTTCCTTTTTTTAAAATATAATTTCCATTTTATTGTCTTTTCAGAGAATAGTATTTCTCCAGTCTTCAATGACTTAGTTCCTTACATGGTCTTTGGCAGAGGTCATGGGGCAGCACCTGCAGGTCTAAATCAGGGTGGAGGTGTCCAGTCCTTCCAGCTTCCCTAGAACAATTCCTGACTACCTTGCTGTGAATGCACAACTTACACAGTAATGTAGTTTCACATACAGCTTGGGAAGCACATAGGCAGCCAAAACACCCTGGAAATGTCCCTGACAGCTGTGGCCTCTACAAATAACCAACTTCTTAATGACCTTATCCTAGGACATATATCAGGCACACTTGGTGCAGCGAATAGGCTGTACATGGCCGCAGCCCTTTTTGGCACAACCATTGTTCCTTCTTTTCTTAGTCACCTTGGAAGTGAAGAGGAATGAGAGCTCATTCTTTTCAAATGACAATGAATGTTTTTCTGTTCTTAGAACAATCTAAACTCTTTCATCAGTTTTCCTGTTCAGGATTTTTGCCTCTGCTTCTTCTTTTCCAGAGAGCATGTTCCCTCACCTCTTCACATGGTTTATGTACATCTTTGCTCAAACATCTTCTCAGGAAATCTTTCCCTTATCTGTTGTCGAAAACAAAGCTATCGCTACTCGAGGCCAATCACAAACTGACAACCACATTTTATTTTCCTTCATAGTACATCTCCACATAAAATATTACAGAATTTAAAATATTATAAAATAAATATTTGTACACTTTTTATCTCCTGTTTCCATCCCCCCAATATAATTCATGTTTCATGAACAATGGGACATTATTACTGATCAAATGCAAACAGTTGTCCTCAACTCCTATTATTTTTTTTTAGGATTAAAAACAGTTTATTTCCTTGTGTTAAGCATATTCATAAATAACCCATGTATTATGTTTTGAATGAAAAAATCCAGTTTATTTCTGACCCCAAATTAATATATACATATATGTATACACACACATTTGCACATATATTTACATGAAATATTGTGTAAGTCTACTATCCTCTGAATTTTTAATTTTGTTTTTAATGATGTGAAAATTTTACTTTTTTTGTTACCTTTTTTTGTCCTATTAATTTGATAGTTGCAAAAACCTGTGCTAATTATCTGCCTGCTGTTCCAAAGAAGTGTCTTGGATTTTGACCAGTAGCAGAGGTGGGTCATAAAAACAGAGTGCTCCAAACTCTTCCCAAATAACTGACTTTGTTTGGAATTGAGTGTGAGAAAGTATAAGACTATGGCATTCTTCAACTCAGTGTAGAGATTTGGGTGGTATGCAATGAAGATGAGGCTGGTAGCAGCATAAGAACAACAAACCAAACCATAAGCCACCTAATTTAACAGAGAGAACCAGGAAAATAAACAGCTAAGAGGAGTCCTCATGGGGTGAGAACAAACCTTAAAGACTGCCCTTAGAAAACTACCCCTACAGAGGGGCCTGAATTTACCTGAATCAGATGATAGAATATTTTGTACCTCATGGAACAGTCAAAAACAAGAGAGTAATCATCCAGAAGTTAATGGAGCATTTCAGCTGGGTGTGATACCAAGACAGGCAAACAACTTAACAGAGAGAAAAGAAAAAGTGCAATGGATCAAAGAGAGCTGAACAAAAATCACTGTCATCCCAATGTGATTGTACACATGCCAGGGATATGCCTTCTGAGAATTAATGTCAGAGTCTTAATGCTATGAAGTAGACATCACTGAAATAGTTCAGCCAACTCATTCAACAATATATAACAACAATAACAAAAAATCCAGGGAAAATAATTATTCAAAGTTGCTATATTTTATTGTCTAAAACATGTAGTTTTAGGCAAAAAAGTTATAAGGCACACAAAGAAACAGGAAAGCATAATCCACACACATGGGGAAAAAAGCAGGAAACAGAAACTGGCCTGTGAAAAGGCCAAGATGTCAGATTAAACAATGACTTCAAAGGGGCCATTTAAAATATGTTCAGAGGAGTGATGTTAGCAAGATGGTAAGTAGGAGATAACAGACTTAGTCCCCTGACAAAAACCATTCAGACAGCTATCCATGAAGGAAATAGCAGGGTCAAGAGTCTAATTAAGAGTGTAATTAAGAAACTACAGCAACACAGTGCAGCCAAAAAAATAAGGGGGGGGGGGATAAGCACACAAAGATCACAGAGGAGATCATCTTAGCAGAGACAGGTCTAGAGACAGCCGAGTACACAGAAGAAGGGCAGGGGCTATCCGTATCAGGCACATAGTGGGTGCCCTCAAGATCTCCAGTGGTCTACTCTTCAGAGGACTCTGGAAGGCTTTGTTGTTGAGGACCTCAACAGTCCCCATGAGAGCTGCAGACTCCCCGCAACGTTCACAGTGGAGAACCTTGTAGTGTGTATCTGCACAGACCCCAGCAGCCTGCTTCACAGAGGAAACCAGCAGCTTTTGTCACTGTGGTAACCAATAACCATCACTACTACTTACCCTTTGGAGAGGGAAACAGCTGCTGCACTCCTCTACCCCCCCAGCCCCCACCAATTTGAACTCTACCAAACATTTAAAAAATGAATGCCATTTTTTTTCACAAACTCATAAAAAAGATAAAGAAAATGGAATATTTTCTTACTCATTCTATGGAGTCAGTATTATCCTAATACCAAAACTAGACAAAGATATCACACAAAAAATAAAACTAAAGAACAATATAGCTTATGAATATTGATACAAAAACTCTTCACAACATACTAGCAAACCAAATCCAGCAATATATTAAAAGAGTTATATATCAAGGACAGGTAGGATTTATCCTGAGAATGCAAGCTTGGTTTAAAATCTGAATATCAATTAATATAATACACTAAATAAATAGAATAAAAAAGAAAACCCTATGGTCATCTAAATAGATGCAAAAAAAGCACTTGACATGTCCAAAACCCTTTCATGAAAAAAACCACTCAACAAGCTAGGAATAGAAGGAAATCTCAAAAGATAAAAGGCATCTAAGAAAGTTCACAGCTAATATCAAACTTCGTGGTCAAAGACAGAATACTTTCCCCTTATGAGTTGAAATAATACAAAATTTTATGTTCTACCCATTCCATGCAACATTTTACTGGAGATACTGACCAGACAAATGAGACAAGAAAAAAATAATAATAATAAGCATCCAGATTGGAAAGGAAGAGGTGAAACTCTCTTTTTGCAGATAATATGAGTTCATATATAAAAAAACTGAATGAAGCCTCATAAACTATTAGAATTAATAGACTAGTTCTGTATGACAGTAGGACAGTAAGACACAATATCAATAGGCAAAATTGAATTTTATTTCACATTTAGCAATGAAAATCTGAAAATTAAATTTAGAAAACTATTCAATTTACTATGGCATCAAAAAGAATAAAATATTTAACAAATGATTGTAAAACTTATACTGTAAAATTTACAAAACACTGTTGTAAGAAATTAAATATCAAAATAAATGGAGAAGACACCTATGTTCATAGATCAGAAAGGTCATAATATTAAGACAATATCCCACAAATTGAACTGCAGATTTAATCCAATCACTATGAAAATACCACTTGGCTTCTTTGCATATTTGACAAGCTAATACTAAAATTAATATGATAATTAAAGGGATTCTGATTAGTCAAAGAATTTTGTAAAAAAGGACAAAGTTAGGAAACCTCCAGTCCCAATTTCAAAAATTACTTCCAGCTACAATAAATACATCATGACACTAGTTTAAATACAAACATATAGATTAACACAATAGAATTGATAATCCAGAAATAAACATCATATCTATGGTCAATTGACTTTTGACAAGGGTGGTAAGACAATTAAATGGGAGGAAGAAGATTAATAGCCCTTTCAACAAATCATGCCAAAACTGGATATCTACATTACATCAATACCCACATTAAATAATTAATTAAATCAAAGAAACCAGATGCCTTTCTCATACCATATACAAAATTTAAATGAAAATGTATCATAGTCCTAAATGTAAGAGCTCAAACTTAGAAACTCTTAGAAGAAAATATGGATAAATTTTTGTGACCTAGGTTTAGCTCAATGGTTTCTTAAATATGAAATGAAAAGCACAAGTGACAAAAGAAAAACAATGCAATTCAAAAAGATACCATCAAAAAAGTTTAAAGCCAACCCACAGAATGAAATAAAATATTTATAAATTATATATCTAATAAAATTATGTTTATAATATAGAAAAACATTTAAAATTCAATAATAAAAATATAAATATCCCAAATAAAAATTGAGCAAAATAACTGAATAAACATTTCTTCAAAAAAAAATGCAAATGATCAATAAGCATATTAAAAGATGGTCAACATTGTTAGCCAATAATGGAAGGTAAGTCATGAACACAATGAGGTCCTGATTTGCACCCACTAGGATGGCTATAATTTTTTTTTTAATTTTAAAAAATCTATTTACAAACATTTGTGAGAATGTGGAAAAATCATAACCATCATATACTGTTGTACATAAAATGATGAATCTCCCTTGGAAAATAGTCTGACATTTTCTTCAGAGTATAAAAATATAGTTACTACATGTCCCAGCAATTTCATTCTACATATATACACAAGAGTAACAAAGACATAAATTCACACAATAAATTCTACGTGAATGTTTATGATATTATTCATAATAGCTCCAAGGTGGAAGCCACCTAAATATCTATCAACTAATGTGCTGACAATCAATATGTGGTATATCCCTAAAATGGAATATTATTCATCAATATAAAGGAATAAAGTACCGATATATACTACAACATTGATGAAACTTGGAAACATCTTTCTAAGTGAAATAAGCCACCCACAAAGCACCACATATTGTCTAATTCCTTTCATATTTTCATCTCCTTTTATCTTCTTTTTGCATCTTTACTCCTCACAAATAAAGTAATATATTTATTATCATTTGCTTTTATTTTTTAACTTTTATTAGAGTATCATTGATTTACAATGTTGTGTTAGTTTCTGCTGTACAGCAAAGTATCAGTTATACATATACGTATATCTACTCTTTTTTAGATTCTTTTCCCATATAGGTCATTAGAGAGTATTGACAAGAGTTCCCTGAGCTATACAATGGGTCCTTATTAATTATCTATTTTATATATACCAGTGCGTATTTGTCAATCCCAGTCTCCCAATTTATCCCTCCCAGCACCCTCCCCCCACCTTGTAACCATAAGTTTATTTTTCTACATCTGTGATTCTATTTCTGCCTTGTAAATAAGTTCATTTGTATCGTTTTTTTAGATTCCACATATGTGGTATTATATGATATTTGTCTTTCTCCGTCTGACTTACTTCACTCAACCATAAAAAAGAATGAAATAGAACTCCTTTTAATGTCTAGAACAAGAAAATTCATAGAAATAGAAAGTAGATTAGTGAATGCTATGGCTTGGGCAGTTGGTGGTAAGTGGGAAGTGACCGCTAATGGATATGTGTCTTTGTATGGAGCGATGAACATGTTCTAAAATTTATTGAGGTGATGGTTGCAATTCTGAAAAAAAATTTTATGGTAAACTATAAATGGGTGAGTTGTATGGTATGAGAATTCTATCTGAATACAGCTGTTATATATTTTTTCAAAGAACATGCTTACCAGCGGAAATAAGGAGTGAAAGAATTATCTGAGATAGAAATTAATGTTTTTTCTTTTTTTTCTTGATATGAAACATTGACTGGTGGTTCCCAACAGGAAAGCTAAAATTGTATGGAATGTTAGGGCAATTTTTAGTCTTATGACAATGCATATTTGATTATTTAAGCCTTGGGTTATGTTTTATTTTTGTCTGAAGTGTCCATACAAGAATTTCTAGCCATATTTTTTACAAAATGCACCATCTTCTCTTAAAACAATTTAGGTTAACAAATGCACACAGTTAGATAAGTGCAATATGCTTTAAACATATGTTCATTTTTTGCAACTGAGATTTCTGTTTGGATTTTACAAATTTTCAGAAAATTTCAAATTCTCTTTATTATTTGAATGTTCTAAGGGATTTGTAAGCAACTCTCTAATATTTTTAATAAGTAAGTGATTCTGCAGAAACTAATTAAACATCTGTGAACATTACTTAAGCTATATAAATTATACTAGAAAACTGTATAAACTCTCTTAGAATTAACATCACAGGAGAATCAATGAATAGAACAAAATAAATGAGCTGAAATAAAAATAAACAAAATCAGCCACCTAGAAAGATGTTCAATGCATTATTTGAAGTTTGAAAATAAAGCTATATGTCTAAACATGTGATGCTGTCATAATACATTAAAATATACATCATAGAGGGGAGGAGTCAAGATGGTGGAATAGGGGGATGTGGAGTTCACTTCTTCTCACAAGTATAGCAAGAATACATCTACAGGGACTTCCCTGGTGGTGCAGTGATTAAGAACCTGCCTGCCAATGCAGGGGACATGGGTTCAATCCCTGGTATAGGAGGATCCCACATACCATGGAGCAATTAAGCACATGCACCATAAATACCAAGCCTGTGCTTTAGAGCCCGCAAGCCACAATTATTGGGCCTGCATGCCACAACTACTGAAGCCTGTGTGCCTAGAGCCCATGCTCTGCAACAAGAGAAGCCACCACAATGAGAAACCCTCACACCACAATGAAGAGTAGCCCCTGCTTGCTGCAACTAGAGAAAGCCTGCAGGCAGCAATGAAGACCCAATGCAGCCAATAAATAAATAATTTTTTTAAAAAGAATACATCTACAAATGGAACAATTCTCACAGAGCACCTAGTGAACACTAATGGAGGATCTCAGACACCTAAAGGACAAGAAAAATCCCCACACAACCAGGTAGGATAAAAGAAAGAAAAAAAGAAGAAAAGAGAAAGTGGAACAGGACCAGAACAGCTGGGGGAGAGCTGTAGGAGAGAGAGGTTCCCACACTCAGGAAAGCCCCCTCACAATGAGGGAATCAGCTGGGACAGAGAGGGACATTTGGGGGATCAGGGGAACACATTGGCTAGTCTGTGGAAGGCAGGATGGAATAAGGCCTCTGTGCATGGTTTCTGCTACACCCCTGTGCACCCCAGCTTGAGTTGTGTGTCTCCTGATGTGGAGGAGGTCCGGGTGCTGGAAAGTGGCTTTTGGAGAGTGGACCCAAGGAGAGGTCAGCTGTCATGGGTGAGGATATAGCTTGAGGGAATGGCAATGAGGAGTTCCATAGCTGGAAATGTTTTCAGAGGAAGCCTGGGACATCATAGAAGCAAGGCACCATTGTTGAGAGACATAAAAGAGGTGGGGCCGAAGCAATCAGAGAAGAAAAAGAAATCAAAGGAATCCAAATTGGAAAAGAAGAAGTAAAATGGTTACTCTTTGCAGATGACATGATATTATATATAGAAAACCCTAAAGACTCTACCAGAAAACTGCTAGCACTCATTGATGAGTTTAGTAAAGTAGCAGGATACAAAATTAATGCACAGAAATCTCTTGCATTCCTATACACTAACAATGGAAGAGCAGAAAGAGAAATGAAGGAAACTCTCCCATTCACCATTGCAACCAAAAGAATAAAATACCTAGGAATAAACCTGCCTAAGGAGGCAAAAGATCTATATGCAGAAAACTTTAAGACACTGATGAAAGAAATCAAAGATGACACAAACACATGGAGGGACATACCATGTTCCTGGATTGGAAGAATCAACATCGTGAAAATGACTGTACTACCCAAAGCAATTTACAGATTCAATGCAATCCCGATCAAATTACCAATGGCATTGTTCACAAAACTAGAGCAAGAAATCTTATGATTTGTATGGAAACGCAAAAGACCCTGAATAGCCAAAGCAATCTTGAGAAGGAAAAATGGAGTTGGTGGAATCAGGCTTCCTGACTTAAACTATACTACAAGGCCATAGAAATCAAGACAGTATGGTACTGGCACAAAAGCAGAAAGGAAGATCAATGGAATAAAATAGAGAACTCAGAAGTAAGCCCAAACACATATGGGCACCTTATCTTTGACAAAGGAGGCACGAATATACAATGGAAGAAAGACAGCCTCTTCAATAAGTGGTGCTGGGAAAATTGGACAGCTACACATAAAAGAATGAAATTAGAACACTTCCATACACAAAAATAAACTCAAAATGGATTAAAACCTACATGTAAGGCCAGACACTATAAAACTCCTAGAGGAAAACATAGGCAGAACACTCTATGACATCCATCAAAGCAAGACCCTTTTGGACCCACCTCCTAGAATCATGGAAATAAAATCAAGAATAAACGAATGGGACCTCATGAAACTTAAAAGCTTTTGCACAGCAAAAGAAACCATAAACAAGACTAAAAGGCAACCCTCAGAATGGGAAAAAATAATTGCCTATGAAACAACGAACAAAGGATTAACCTCCGAAATATATAAGCAGCTCATGCAGCTTAATACCAAAAAAGCAAATAACCCAATCCACAAATGGGCAGAAGACCTCAATAGACATTTCTCCAAAGAAGACATACAGATGGCCAACAAACACATGAAAAGATGCTCAACATCACTCATCAACAGAGAAATGCAAGTCAAAGCCACAATGAGGTATCACCCCACACCAATCAGAAAGACCATCACCACAAAATCTGGAAACCACAAATGTTGGAGAGGGTGTGGAGAAAAGGGAACTCTCCTGCACTGTTGGTGGGAATGTAAGTTGGTACAGCCACTATGGGAAACAGTTTGGAAGTTCCTTAAAAAACTACAAATAGAACTACCATATGATCCAGTAATCCCACTCCTGAGCATATACCCAAAGAAAACCATAATCCCAAAAGAAAATTGTACCATAATGTTTATTGCAGCACTATGTACAATAGCCAGGACATGGAAGCAACCAAAATGCCCATCAACAAATGAATGGATAAAGAAGATGTGGCATATATATACAATGGAATATTACTCAGCTATAAAAAGGGATGAGATGGAGCTATATGTCATGAGGTGGATAGAGCTAGTGTCTTTCATACAGAGTGAAGTAAGCCAGAAAGAGAAAAACAAATATTGTATGCTAACTCATATATATGGAATCTAAAAATGGTACTGATGAACTCAGTGACAAGACAAGAACAAGGACGCAGATGCAGGGAATGGACTGGAGAACTCGAGGTCTGTGGGGTTGGGGAGTGAAGGGGAAGCTGAGATGAAGTGAGAGAATAGCATAGACATATATGTATTACCGAGTGTAAAATAGATAGCCAGTGGGAAGTTGCTGTATAACAAAGGGAGTTCAACTTGAGGATGGATGATGCCTTAGAGGACTGGGATGGGGAGGGTGGAGGGGAGTCGAGGAAGGGAGGGAATATGGGGATATGTGTATAAAAACAGATGATTGAACTTGGTGTACACCCAAAAAAATAATAGATAAACAGTAAAAAGAAAAAAAAGTGGTTAGGCCGACATGGCAAAACCCTTCTCCAACTGCCAGCCTCAGCCTCTGTGGGCAATAGTGCCCCTCAAGCCAAAGACTCCCCCACTTGCACTGGCCCCACTGGGCCTGAGTGCCACCCTGGCAAGGCTCCCTCCTGCTGTGCTAGCTGTGGTGGGCCTGAGAGCCTCTCCCCCCAACAAACACACATAGTCTCTGTGGGCAGAGTGGGTCCTGACAACCTGCACACTACCCCTGCCAGAGCCTCCTCTAGCTGTGCCGCTCCTGGCAGCCAAACCCATCCATGTCTGCACCCCTGTCATCCCTGTGGGCACTTGTTCTCAGGGGAAGCTTCAAGAATAGACACTGGTGGAAGAAACACACACAGAGGTGGGATTGGCACAGCAAGTCCAGACACCTACCTAGATGTCTTTGAGGGCTTCCTGGGGAGGGGGGTGTTTGCTGTGGCTCTCCATGGGGGCAAGGCCAACGATAGTGGAGGCCCCAGGGAAATTTATGTTTGTGTGTTGTTTTCTTTCATTGTTTTATTTTTATTTTAAATTTTTAATATATTTTTTTATTTTTCTACTTTTCTTTTTTGTTGTTTTGTTCTTTGTTCTTGTTTTCTTTCCTCTATTGCATTTTTTCGTTTTGTTTCATTTCTTTTTGAATTTTTATTGTGTTTGTTGGGTTTTTGTTTTGTTTTTATCTTCTCTATTGGCAATTTTCTGTGTTTGTACTTTGTTCTGTTTGTTTTTTACTTTTGTTTTTTTTTTTCTTTTCTGTTTTGTAAATTTTGTTTTCATTATTTGTTTTGGTTTTTGGGCTTTTTTGTTTGCTTGTTTTCTTGGTTTTTGCTTTCTTTGTTTTTTTGGTCTTTTGTTTTTCTTGATTTTGTTTTTATTAGTTGTCTTGACTTTTGTCTGTCTGTTTTCTTTTCTTTCTATCTTATTTATTTATTTATTCATTTAATGTACCATGCAGCTTGCAGGGCGTTGGTTCTCTGGCTAGGAGTAAAGTCTGAGTCACTGTGGTGTCAATACCAAGTCCAGGCCCCTGGGCTACCACAGAATTCCTGGCCCAGGAAATAGTAATCCCTGTGAGCTCTTCCAGAGGTACCCATCTCAGCACTAAGACCCTGCTTCACCCAACTGCCTGCAAGTCCCAGTGCTGGATGCCTCAGGCCACACAATCAGCAACACAGGAACAGAGCCTCACCCATCAGCAAAAATGAGATGACAGAAAATATGTTACAGTTGAAAGAGCAAGGTAAAAATCTGAAATTCAATAGATGAAGAGGAAATAGGCAATCTACCTGAAAAAGAACTCAGAGTAATGATAGTAAACTTGATCCATGATCTCAGAAACAGAATGGAGGCTTGGATTGAGAAGTTACAAGAAAAGTTTAACAAGGACCTAGAAGAATTAAAGAACAAACTAACACTGATGAACCATGCAATAACTGAAACAAAAAAAGACTATAGAAGGAATCAAAAGCAGAATAACTGAGGAATAAGAACAGATAAGTGAGCTGGGAGTTAGAAGAAAGGAAATAAGTGTTGTAGAACAAAATAAAATTAAAAAATGAAAGGAATTAAGGACAGTCACAGAAACCTCTGAGACAATATTAAACTCATCAACATTTGAATTCTGGGGGTCCCAGAAGAAGAGAAAGAGAAAGGATCTGAGAAAACATTCAAAAGGTTATAGTCAAAAACTTCCCTAACATGGAAAAGGAAATAGCCACCCAAGTCCAAGAAGCACAGAGTCCCATACAGGATAAATCCAAGAAGAAACATGCTTAAACACATATTAGTTAAACTAACAAAAGTTAAATAAAAGAAAAAAATATTAAAAGCAGCAAGGGAAAAGCAACAAATAACATACAAGGGAATTCCCTTAAGGTTATCAGCTGATTTTTCAGCAGAAACTCTTCAGGCCAGAAGGGAGTGGCATGATGTATTTAAAGTGATGAAAGGGAAAAACCTACAGCCAAGATTACCCTACACAGCAAGGATCTCATTCAGATTTGCTGGAGAAATCAAAATCTTTACAGACAAGTAAAAGCTAGGAGAATTCCAACACCACCAAACCAAATTTACAACAAATGTTAAGGGAACTTCAGTAGGCTGGAAATACAAGGAAAAAGAAAAAAGAGAGAGAGAGACCTACAAAAGCAAACCCAAACAATTAAGAAAATGGCAATAGGAACATACATATCGATAATTATCTTCAATGTAAATGGATTAAATACTCCAACCAAAAGACACAGAAGGCTGAATGGATACAAAACAAGACCCATATATATGCTGTCTACAGGTGATCCACTTCAGACTTAGGGACACATATAGCCTGAAAGTGAGGGGATAGAAAATAGAAATCAAAAGAAAGCTGGAATAGCAATACTAATATCAGATAAAGTAGACTTCAGAATAAAAACTGTCACAAGAGACAAAGCAAGACACTATATAATGATCAAAGGACCCATCCAAGAAGCAGATGTAACAATTGTGAATATATACACAACCAACATAGGTGCACCTCAATATATAAGGCAAATGCTAACACCATAAAAGGGGAAATCAACAGTAACAATGATAATGGGGGATTTTAACACACCACTAACACAAATGAATAGATCATCCAGACAGAAAATTAATAAGGAAACACAAGCCTTAAATGACACCAATTAGACCAAACAGAGTTAATTGATATTTATAGGACATTCCATTCAAAAGCAACAGAATACACTTTCTTATCAAGTGCACACAGAACATTCTCCAGGACAGATCACATCTTGGGTCAAAAATCAAGCCTTGGTAAATTTAAGAAAATTGAGTCACAGCAAGCATCTTTTCTGACTACAATGCTATGAGATAAGAAAACAATTACAAAAAAAAACTATAAAAATCACAAATGCATGGAGACTAAACAATATGTTACCAAATAATCAAAGGATCACTGAAGAAATCAAAGAGGAAACCAAAAAATACCTAAAGACAAGTAGCAATGAAAGCATGACAATTCAATACCTATGGGATGAAGCAAAAGCAGCTTTAAGAGGGAAGTTTATAGCAATATTATCCTACCTCAAGAAAAAAAGAAAAATCTCAAATAAATAACATATCCTTACAGCTAAAGTAACTAAAGAAAAAAGAACAAACAAAAGCCAAAGTTAGTAGAAGGAAAGAAATCATAAAGATCAGAGAAGAAATAAATGAAATAGGAGAGAGGATCAAGAAGGCAGAGTAGGAAGACATGCACTTGCTTCCTCTTGCAAGAGCACCAGAATTAAAACTAAACGCTGAACAACCATTGACAGAAAGACACTGGAACTCACCAAAAAAGACTCCCCACATCCAGAGACAAAGGAGAATCTGCAATGATATGGTAGAAGGGGTGCAATTGTATTAAAATCAAATCCCATAAATGCTGGGTGGGTGACTCACAAACTGGAGAACAGTTATACCACAGAAGTCCACCCACAAAAGTTAGGGTTCTGAGCCCCACAGCAGGCTTCCCAAACTAGGAGTCCAGCAACAGGAGGAAGAATACCCAGAGAATCAGACTTTGAAAGTCAGTGGGATTTGATTGCAGGACCTCCACGGGACTGGGGGAAACAGAGACTCCATTCTTGGAGGGTACACAAAAAAGTGTGCTCACCAGGACCCAGGGGGAAGGAGTAGTAACCAAATAGGAGACTGAACCAGGCCTACCTGCTGGTGTTGGAAGGTTGACTGCAGAGGTGGGGGGCAACTGTGGCTCACAGAGGAGAGAGGGGCACTGGGAGTAGGGGTTCTGGGAAGTGCTTATTGGCATGAGCCCTCTCAGAGTCTGCCATTAGCCACATCAAAGAGCCTGAAAGCTCCAGTCCTGGGCAGCCTCAGGCCAAACAACCTACAAGGTGGGAACACAGCCCCACCCATTGGCAGACAAGCAGATTAAAGGCTTACTGACCTCCTCCCACCCAGCCCTACCCACCATCAGTCCCCCCCATCAGGAAGCACCAATGAACCTCCTAGATAGCTTGCTCCACAAGAGGGCAGAAAGCAGTATCAAGCAATATTAGCAGTATTTCGACTTGTGGAGATGAAAACCACTGCCAGAGAAAGATAGCAAAAATGAAAAGGCAAAAGACTTTGTACAAGATGAAGGGAAAGATAAAACCCCAGAAAAACAACTAAATGAAGAGGAGATAGGCACCCTTACAGAAAAAGAATTCAGAATAATGATAGTGAATATGATCCAGGACTTTGAAAAAAGACTGGATGCAAAGAATGAAAAGTTGCAAGAAAAGTTTACCAAAGACCTAGAAGAATTAAAGAGGAAACAAACAGAGATATGCAACACAATAACTGAAATGAAAAATACACTAGAAGGAACAAATAGCAGATTAATGGAGGCAGAAAGGCAAATAGGTGACCTAGAAGATAGAATGGTGATAATCACTGATGTGGAAAGGAATAAAGAAAAAAGAATGAAAAGAACTGAAGACAGCCTAAGAGACATCAGGAACAATATTAAACACACCAACATTTGCATTATAGGGGTCCCAGAAGGAAAAGAGAGAGAGAAAGGACCTGAAAAAATATTGGAAGAGAGTATAGTTGAAAACTTCCCTAACATGGGAAAGGAAATAGCTACCCAAGTCCAGGAAGCACAGAGAGTCCCAGGCAGGATAAACCCAAGGAGAAACACGCCAAGACATATAGTAGTCAAATTGACAAAAATTAAAGACAGAGAAAAGTTATTAAAAGCAACAAGGGAAAAACAACAAATAACATACAAGGGAACTCCCATCAGGTTAACAGCTGATTTCTCAGCAGAAACTCTGCAAGCCAGAAAGAATTGGCACAACATGTTTAAAGTGATGAAAGGGAAGAAACTACAACCAATAATACTCTATCCAGCAAGGATCTCATTCAGATTCGATGGAGAAATCAAAAGCTTTACAGACAAGCAACAGCTAAGAGAATTCAGCACCAACAAACCAGCCATAAAACAAATCCTAAAGGAACTTTTCTAAGCAGGAAACATAAGAGAAGAAAAGGACTTGCAGAAACAAAAACAGAACAATTAAGAAAATTGTAATAGGAACATACATATCAATAATTACCTTGAATGTAAATGCACTAAATACACAAACCAAAAGACACAGACTGGCTGAATGGATACAAAAACAAGACCCATATATTTGCTGTCCACAGGAGACCCATTTCAGATCTAGGGACACATACAGACAGAAAGTGATGGGATGGAAAAAGATATTGCATGCAAATAGAAATCAAAAGAAAGCTGGAGTAGCAATACTCATACCAGTTAAAATAGACTTTAAAATATAAAATGTTGCAAGAGACAAGAAATGACACTACATAAAGATCAAGGGATTAACCCAAGAAGAAGAGACAACAATTATAAATATATATGCACCCAATATAGGAGCACCTCAGTACATAAGGCAAATGCTAACAAATGTGAAAGAGGAAATCGAAAGTAACACAATCATAGTGGGGGACTTTAACACCTCACTTACACTAATGGACATATCATGCACACAGAAAATTAATAAGGAAACACAAGCTTTAAATGACACAATAAATCAGCAGGATTTAATAGATGCCTATAGGACGTTACACCTAAAAACAGCAGATTACACATTCTTTTCAAGTGCACATGGAACATTCTCCAGGATAGATCACATTTGGGGTCATAAATCAAGCCTTGGTAAACTCAAGAAAATTGAAATCATATCCAGCATCTTTTCTGACCACAACACTATGAGATTAGAAATCAATTACAGGAAAAAAAAAACTATAAAAAACACAAGCACATGGAGGCTAAACAATATGCTACTAAATAACCAAGAGATCACTGAAGAGATCAAAGAGGAAATCAAAAAATACCTAGAGAAAAGTGACAATGAAAACACAATGATCCACAACCTATGGGATTCAGCAATGGCAGTTCTAACAGGGAAGATTATTGTAATACAATCCTACCTCAAGAAACAAGAAAAATCCCAAATAAAAAAATCTAACCTTACACCTAGAGAAACTAGAGAAAGAAGAGCAAACAAAAGCCAAAGTTAGTAGACAGAGAGAAATCATAAAGATCAGAGCAGAAATAAATGAAATAGAAACAAAGAAAACAATAACAAAAATTAATAAAACTAAAAGCTGGTTCTTTAAGAAGATAAATAAAATTGATAAACCTCTAGCAAGACTCATCAAGATAAAGAAAGAGGATAAACCCAAATCAATAAATCAAATCATTAAAATTAGAAATGAAACAGAAGTTACAGCAGACACTGCAGAAATAAAGAGAACCATAAGAAACTACTGCAAGCAACTATACTCCAATAAAATGGACAACCTAGATGAAACAGACAAATTCTTAGAAAGGTATAAGCTTCCAAGTCTGAATTAGGAAGAAATGGAAAATATGAACAGACCTATCACAAGTAATGAAATTGAAACTGTGATTAAAAATCTCCCAATAAACAAAAGTCCAGGACCAGAAGGATTCACAGGTGAATTTCATCAAACATTTAGAAAAGAGCTAACACCCATCCTTCTCAAACTCTTCCAAAAAATTGCAGAGGAAGGAACACTCCCAAACTCACTTTAAGAGGCCACCATCACCTTGATACCAAAACCAGACAAAGATACTATAAAAAAAGAAAACTACAGACCAATATCACTGATGAATTTAGATGCAAAAATCCTCAACAAAATACTAGCTAACAGAATCCAACAACATATTAAAAGGACCATACACCATGATCAAGTGGGGTTTATCCCTGGCATGCAAGGATACTTTAATATATGCAAATCAATCAATATGATATACCATATGAACAAATTGAAGGATAAAAACCACATGATCCTCTCAATAGATGCAAAAAAACTTTTGACAAAATTCAACACCCATTTATGATAAAAAAAAACTCTCCAGAAGGTGGGCATAGAGGGAACCTACCTCAACATAAAAAAGGCCATATACGACAAACCCACAGGAAACATCATTCTCAATGGTGAAAAACTGAAACATTCCCTCTAAGATCAGGAACAAGACAAGGATATCCAGACTATTCAGCATAGTTTTGGAAGTTCTTGCCACAGAAATCAGAGAAGAAAAAGAAATAAAAGGAATCCAAATTGGAAAAGAAGAATTAACACTGTCACTGTTTGCAGAAGACATGATATTATACCTAGAAAATCCTAAAGATGCCACCAAAAAACTACTCGAGCTAATCAATGAATTTGGTAAAGTTGCAAGATACAAAATTAACACTTAGAAATCTCTTGCATTTCTATACACTAACAATGAAAGATCAGAAAGAGAAATTAAGGAAACAATCCCATTCACCACTGCAACAAAAAGAATAAAATACCTAGGAATAAACATAACCAAGGAGGCAAAAGACCTGTACTCAGAAAATTATAAGACACTAATGAAAGTTTCAAAGATGACACGAACAGATGGAGGGACATACCATGTTCTTGCATTGGAAGAATCAATATTGTGAAAATGACTATCCTACCCAAAGCAAGTTACAGATTCAATGCAATCCCAATCAAATTACCAATGGCATTTTTCACAGAACTAGAACAAGAAGTTTTATGATTTGTATGGAAACGCAAAAGACCCCGAGTAGCCAAAGCAATCTTGAGAAGGAAAGATGGAGTCAGTGGAATCAGGCTTCCTGACTTCAGGCTATACTACAAGGCTACAGTAATTAAGACAGTATGGTACTGGCACAAAAACAGAAATATAGATCAATGGAACAGGATAGAAAGCCCAGAGATAAACTATGGTCAACTAATCTATGACAAAGGAGGCAAGGATATGCAATGGAGAAAAGGCAGCCTCTTCAATAAGTGGTGCTGGGATAACTGGACAGCTACATGTAAAAGAATGAAAATAGAACACTTCCTAACACCATACACAAAGATAAACTCCAAATGGATTAAAGACCTAAATGTAAGGCCAGACACTATAAAACTCCTAGAGGAAAATATATGAAGAACACTCTTCAACGTAAATAACAGCAAGATCTTTTTTGATCTACCCCCTAGAGTAATGGAAATAAAAACAAAAATAAATCAGTGGGACCAAATGAAACTTCAAAGCTTCTTCAGAGCAAAGGAAACTATAAGCAAGATGAAAAGACAATCCTCAGGGTGGGAGAAAATATTTGCAAATGAATCAACAGACAAAGGATTAATCTCCAAAATATATAAATGATACATCCAGTTCAATATCAAAAAAACAAACAACCCAATCCAAAAATGGGCAGAAGAGCTAAATAGACATTTCTCCAAAGAAAACATACAGATGGCCAAGAGGCACATGAAAAGCTGCTCAACATCACTAATTATTAGAGAAATGCAAATCAAAATGACAATGAGGCATCACCTCTCACTGGTTAGAATGGGCATCATCAGAAAATCTACAAACAGTAAATGCTGGAGAGGGTGTGGAGAAAATGGAATGCTCCTGCATTGCTGGTGGGAAAGTCAATTGATACAGCCATTATGGAGAACAGTACAGAGGTTCCTTGAAAAACTAAAAATAGAGTTACCATATGACCCAGCAATCCCACTGCTGGGCATATACCCAGAGAACACCATAATTCAAAAAGACACGTGCACTCCAATGTTCATTTACAATAGCCAGGACATGGAAGCAACCTAAATGTCCATCAACAGATGAATGGATAAAAAAGATGTGGTACATATATACAATGGAATATTACTCAGCTGTAAAAAGCAATGAAACTGGGACATTTGTAGAGACATGGATGGACCTAGAGACTGTCATACAGAGTGAAGTGAGTCAGAAAGAGGAAAACAAATATTGTAAATTAACACATATATGCGGACAATAGAAAAATGGTACACTTCAACTGGTTAGCAGGGCAGAAATAGAAACACAGATGTAGAGAACAAACATAGGGAAACCAAGTGGGGATAGCAGGGAGGGTTGGGGGAGAATGTATTGGGAGATTGGGATACCAAAGTGTACACTCTAAATATATTTTCTGTTAACTGTATCTCAATAAAAGTTCTTAAAAAAAAAGAAATAAATGAAATAGAGATGAAGAAAACAATAGCAAAGATCAATGACACTAAAAGCTGGTTCTATGAGAAGATAAATAAAATTGATAAACTTTTACCCAAACTCATTAGAAAAAATGGAGGACTTCCCTGGTGGGATAGTGGTTAAGAATCTGCCTGCCAATTCAGGGGACACGGGTACAATCCCTGGTCCAGGAAGATCACATATGTCATGGAACAACTAAGTCCATGTGCCACAGCTACTGACCCAGTGCACTAGAGCATGCAAGCCACAATTACTGTACCCATGTGCCACAACTACTGAAGCCCATCCACCTAGAGCCCATGCTCCACAACAAGGGAAGCACTTCAATGAGAAGTCCACATAATTCAATGAAGAGTAGCTCCCACTTGCCATGACTAGAGAAAGCCCACACACAGCAGTGAAGACCCAAAACAGCAAATAAATGTATACATAAAATTTTTAAAAAAAGAAAGAAAAAAAGGGAGGGGATCCAAATCAATAAAATTAGAAATGAAAAATGAGATGTTACAATAGACACCACAGAAATATAAAGGGTCATAAGAGATTACTACAAACAACCATATGCCAATAAAATGGACAACCTAGAAGAAATGGACAAATTTTTAGGAAGATACAACCTTCAAATACTCAACTGGGAAGAAATAAAAAATATGAATAGACCAATCACAAGTACTGAAATTGGAACTGTGATTAAAAATCTTCCAACAACAAATGGCCAGGGACAGAAAGCTTCACAGGAGCATTCTATCAAACATTTAGAAAAGAGTTAACACCTACCCTTCTGAAACTCTTCCAAAAAATTGCAGAGGAAGAAAAACTCCCTAGTTTATTCTACAATGCCACAATCACCCTGAATACCAAAACCACACAAAGATATCACATAAAAAGAAAATTATAGGCCAATATCACTGATTAATATAGATGCAAAAATCCTTAACAAAATACTAGTAAACCAAATACAACAACACATTAGAAGGATCATACACCCTGACCAAGTAAGATTTATATCAGGGATTCAAGGATTCTTCAATATACATAAATCAAATAATGTGATACACCACATTAACAAATTGAAGAATAAAAAACATATGATCATCTCAATAGATGCAGAAAAAGCTTTTGACAAAATTCAACACCCATATATGATAAAAACTCTCTGTAAAATGGGCTTAGATTGAAACTACCTCAACATGATAAAGGCCGTGTATGACAAACCCACAGCTAACATCATACTCAATGGTGAAAAGGCACAAGCATTTCCTCCAAGATCAGGAATAAGACAAGAATGTCCATTCTCACCACTACTGTTCAACATAGTTTTGGAAGTCCTAGTCACAGCAGTCACAGAAGAAAAAGAAATAAAAGGAATCCAAATTGGAAAAGAAGAGGTAAAACTGTCACTGTTGGCAGATGACATGATCCTATACATAGAAAATGCTATCCTAAAAGTGCTCCCAGAAAACTACTAGAGTTCATCAATGAATTTGGTAATGTGGCAAGATACAAAATTAATACACATAAATCTCTTACATTCCTATACACTATCAACAAAAGATCAGAAAGAGAGATTAAGGAAACAGTCACATTTACCATTTCAACAAAAATAATAAAATACCTAGGAAAAAACCTACCTAAGGAGGCAAAAGACCTGTACTCAGAAAACTATAAGATACTGATGAAAGAATCAAAGATGACACAAACAGATGGAGAGCCATACCATATTCTTGGATTGGAATAATCAATATTTTGAAAATGACTATCCTACCAAAAGCAATCTACAGTTTCAGTGCAATCCCTATCAAATTACCAAGGACAGTTTCTACTAAATTAGAACAAAAAATTTTACATTTTCTGTGGAAACACAAAAGACCCTTAATAGCCAAAGCAATCTTGAGAAAGAAGAACAGAGCTGGAGGAATCAAGGTCCATAACTGCAGACTATACTACAAAGCTACAGTAATCAAAACAGTATAGTACTAGCACAAAAACAGAAATATAGATCAATGAAACAGGATAGAAAGTCCAGAGAAAAACCCATGCACCTATGACCACTTAATATCTGACAAAGGAGGTGAGAATATACAATGGAGAAAAGATAGACTCTTCAATAAGTGGTGCTCAGAAAACTGGAAAGCTACATGTAAAACAATGAAATTAGAACACTCCCTAAACCCATCCACAAAAATAAACTGAAAATGTATTAAAGACCTAAATCTAAGGCTGGACACTATGAAACTCCTACATGAAAGTATAAAAGAAACAACTGACAAGGGACTAATTTCCAAAATATACAAATAACACATGCAGCTCAATATCAAAAAAGCAAACAACCCATTCAAATAATGGGCAGAAGACCTAAATAGACATTTCTCCAAAGAAGATGCACAGATGGCCAACAAACACATGAAAAGATGCTCAATATTACTAATTATTAGGGAAATGCAAATCGAAACCATAATGAGTTATCACCTCACACTGGTCAGAATGACCATCATCAAAAATCTACAAAGAGCAAATGCTGGAGAGGGTGTGGAGAAAAGGGAACCCTCCTACACTGTTGATGGGAATGTAAAATTGGTACAGCTGTTATGGAGAACAGTATGGAGGTTCGTTAAAAAGTGAAAAATAGAGCTACCATATGACAATTCCACTCCTGGGCATATATCCAGGGAAAACCAGAATTTGAAAGGATGCAAGCACCCAATGTTCATTGTGACACTATTTACAATAGCCAGGATATGGAAGCAATCTAAATGTCCATCGACAGAGGAATGGATAAAGAAGATATGGTACATATATACAATGGAATATTATTGAACCATAAAAAGGAATGAAATAGTGCTCTTTGCAAAGACGTGGATGGACCTAGAGATTGTCATGCAGATTAAATAAGTCAGAAAGAGAAAAACAAATGTTGAATAATATTGCTTATATATGGAGTCTAGAAAATGATACAAATGAACTTATTTGCAAAGCAGAAATAGATTAATAAATGTAGAGAAAAAACTTATGGTTACCAAGGTGGGAAGGGTGTGATGGGATGAATCAGGAGATTGGGACTGACATAGATACACTACTATGTATAAAATAGGTAACTGATGAGAACCTACTATATAGCACAGGGAACTCTACTCAGTGCTCTGTGGTGACCTAAATGAGAAGGAAATTTTAAAACGAGTGTATATATGTATATGTATAACTCATTCACTTTGTTGCACAGCAGAAACTAACACAACATTGTAAAGCAACTATACTCCAATTAAAAATTAATTTAAAAAACAAACCAAAATAAAATATATATAATGAAATTTACAGAAATAGAAATAAGTAGAAGTTTGGTGCTAAGGATAACCTTCAGTATTAATCTATATGCAGTTGTTTTGTACATTTGTGTGGGACTGTAAAAATGACTGTGAAAGTTAAAACTACAGAAAATGATCTAATTAATCCATGTGAAAAATTATGATTGCTCCATAATCCATAAAAGTTTTTCAAAACATCTTTTAATATCTGTTATAATTTCAAAGGGAAGTGAAAAAATGTAACTAAAATTTGATGCACTGTTATCTAAAACATTATATTGTTTCTATTTCTTTAAAAATACATATAAAGATTGGTTTGAACAATGCTTGCCTTTTTATCATATAATTTTCAACCTGGAGTGATCATCTTTTCAATGACTTAGTAGATTGTTTTCCTCCTTTCTGAATTTGGATTGGCTACCCATGTTATTATCCTTTTCACTTTCAATGTCATGAAGTATTTCTGACAGTTACTTTAATGTGAAATGTTTTGCTCATGTCACTTTCTTTAATACATCTTTATTTTTCACTCTCTCACTTTTAATGAGTGACTCTCTCTTTCTCTCTTTTAATGAGATCTAGGTTATTTGTACTCAAGATGTAGACTGAAAACTGAAAACATGGTCTTCACTTGGGAATTTATTAAATATTCAGAATATTAGATCCCACCTAGGACCTATTAACTCAGAATAATTTTAAGAAGACCAGGATTTATATATATATATAAAACCTGAATATATATATATATATATATTTGCACACTGAATACACTTTAGGAAGCAGGGATCTAAGTTACCAGCTACAACTCACTAACTGATTTTTTGTTTCAAGTATTTTTTTAGAAAGTATCTACCTACAAAAGAACTTACCAGGTAGGAAATTAGCAGTATTTCTAAAGCCACAAGAGTCCTCATGATCCCATGATCCTCTCTTATCTCAAAGGTAACCCTCTCTTGAAAATTTTACTTAGCCTCTTCATATTTTTCTTTATAAATTTAAAAAAATACATACCCATTAATCAAAATGACCAGTTTTCTGTTTTCAAACTTTCTATGATTGGAATCACACTGTTGATATTTTCATTCCTTTGCTCTTTCATTCACAATTGTGTTCCTGAATTTCATGCATATTAATTGTATTGCTTTACTTCACCTCATTCATTTTCACTGTGGGATAAAATTCAATGATATGAATTTACCAACATTTATTTATTCATTCACTGGCTAATGCACACTTAAACTGATTTCAGTTTGGAGCTAGAACAATATTGCTGCTAGGAAACTTCTTGTATACATCTCTGGAGCATATATTTAGAAATTTGAATTGCTATGTCATAAATCATATACATTATATGACTACAAAAATTTCTAAATGTTTACTCTCAGTTTATGTATTGACCTCACAATGAACTGGTAACAAACAGTTCACAGAATAGTACAAGTTTCCACCTTCAGTTTAAGTAATATTGACTTTATAGTGAATAGAGTATATTGAATTTACTGGAAAAAACACAAAATACAATAAATCACAGATTTTTTTCATTATAACATTTTATAACTCTTTTATAGATGATACATGGAAATATTTCCTGTCCCAATTAGATGGGATAACGCATTCACAGGCTAGGTTGTTTCCACTTATTAATTTGTTATTTTAAAATTTCAACATTTTTGAGTTGAATGACTCTTTTGTATTATACACTTTTAAATGTTGACTGTGTGTATATATACATGTGTATATATGCATATATATATATATATAGCATGGATATATAAAATATATATATATATAGCATGGATATATAAAATATATATATATAAGTGCTGGGGGTGTGCATGTGTGTGTAAACATGCATGAGGTATATTAATGAAACACATGTATTCATAAAGCTCTTTTAGGTAGTAAACTGTAAAAAAAGAATGATATCTATATTTTAAAAATAAGAAAGAAGGATACTCTTGTATACTGTTTACAAACAGGTATCTCTCTAAAGGAAATTAAATCACTTAAATGATATGTACCAAAATATATAATAGATTCCTCTATAAAAATTCACTTTGAAGTAAGAATTAGATAAATTGAAGGTGTTTATATTATTTTCAGTTGGATGTTTAATATAAATTTTGAAATATTTTCATAGTTCAATAAATATGCCAAAACTTCAATACATTAGCAGTCACTTAGAAAAAATTATTCATTTAATGGTAAAGTTTGCTGTGCAGTTGGAGTTCATGAAAAAGGGAAGAAATGGTATCCTCACACTATAGCAACTGAGAAAAATTACTCAGTACTACTGAAGTGGGATAATGAAATCTGATGACAAAGTCAAAGCTTTAGAAGACATCAAAACCCAAAATGAGAAGTGGATATACAGACTACAAAGTTGGGTAAAGAAGATTAGTAATTAATTAGATGTCCATAACTCTCAATTTAGAAAATCTAATTTTATTTTAGGAAGGCTCTATAATTTTAGATAATTTGCAAATGAATCATTGTTTTTCATCTGTTTGAAATGAATTTTCACATTAACAAATAAAAATATATCTACTCTCACTTGTTATTCATTGTTGATAATTTTTTCTTTTCCAACAAAGGAAACAAGTAATGCCCTACCCCTCCAAATATTAAACACCACATTAATTTTTTGACTGTTAAAAAAAGGAGAAATGTCTTCTCTCAGTTTCCCATTTCCTCTTGATCCTACCTATATTTTCCTTCATAATAGCTTCTTTAAAATAATTTTTATTTTATGTTTTTGCTAAACATTTTAAAATATACATGTACATATACGAACTTCACTTATAATCATTAGTAATATTTATCAAACACTTATATAGTTTATATTCACACTCTTTGGTCTCTAAGGACCTTGAAGTACAAAGACATAAGAATTACTTCATCTTGTCTCCCCATGAGAATCTTTAATGATCTATTTGTTACTCATTCACTCCTTTACGTAATTTTAATGATGAAGATGTTCACTGAAGACTCCTCAGTTATTTGGCATAGACAATGTTTAGAAGATGTTGACAATTATTCATGTTAATATTTCTTCCTAAATTTTCTAAGTTAAGGTTGTCTCACTAAGCATGGAAGGAGCTTTACCTACAGAAGTTTCTATAGCTTTGACTTTCTTTGAAGATAGGAAATTAAAATTGACTGAGGTACATGTTCATGGGAAATGAGTCCAAACTATTTTAACAATTATTCAAGAATTAATAAATTCATTTACCGAACAAAGGCTTATTGGTGTCTTCTTTGTGTCTAGTACAGTTCTATGAACCATGTTTTCAGCAATAAACAAATAAGAAAAAATTATCCTCGTGGCATAGAGCAAATTTGTTATCATTAAAAGACAAATAAATAAACAAACATACATTTGAGTGCCAGATATTAATCAGTGGAAAAGACTACACTGAGAAAGCAGTATATGAGAATACAATCCAAAATTTTAAGAAGGTATGTGTAAACAAATGACATAGTATAAAGAAAAAAAATCAGTCAATATGAATTGACCCAAAAATAGTCAAGATATTGTAATACATTGACAAGTTATTTAAAATTACCATGATAAATATTTAATGAATCTAGAGAAGCTGGCAATAATGTTTCAAGGGGTGAAAATTTCTAGAAAATATTGGAAAACTATGAGAAAGAACTAAATGAAAATCCTGTAATTAAAGAATCTGATATCTGAATTTTTTAAAGGCATTAGATACAACTAGCAAAACATAACAGAAAAAAGAATAAGCATACTTAAAACATAATTATCCAAACAGAAACACTAAAAGAAACAAAAATTTAAAAGCATGAACAAGTCTTAATTACTTGTGAGACAGTATCAAGTGGTCTGAGGCATAATTGGAGTATAATTGGACTTCCTGAAGAATAGAAAGGATAAAATGAAGGAGAAATATGTATATGTGTATATATGTGCATGTATTTATATACACAGAGAGAGAGAAATGAACATCAAAATGGAAATCAAAACAGGTATGACCAAATTTGACTATGCCATCAAATCCCCTGCTCAATAAATATAAAAAAAAATCATATAGAGACCCATCACTTATCCTGATGAAAACCATAATAATACAAAGGAGTTAAAAGCAAATGGGAGTTGAAATGGGGATGATTTGCTACTTACAAGAGAATCATGATAAGAATAAGCACAGAATTATCAGGAAAATGAAGAAGAGCTAGAATACATAAGGAAAACATCTTTAAGTACTGGGTGAATGGTGGGGGAAGGGACTAACAACACAGAAATCTATATTCTGCAAAAGCAGCTTTAAAAATGAAGGAAAGAGCAAAATGCAGACAACTTCCAGTTTTCATCTCCCCCCCAAAAATATCAAAAAACAAGCAAAGCCATTTACACAGGTAGGAGGCTTAGAAGTCGCCACTCTGTCCTAACAAGTAAAAAGCTTAACAGACTGAAAAATCAATAACTCTTCTTGGATACACAAGAGAAGTAAGAACACAGGGCAAACTGTTGCCCCAATATTAGAGATACAGAAGTGTTACAGGGTGTCTTGGCTTGCCAGAGCAGAGATTCAGGGGCAGAAACTGCCTTAGGAAACAGTGCTGGGATAAGACAACCTGAACAGTAAGTGGTAAAGTGCTGAAGGCTCAGTGTGGACAACTTCTGAGAGTTAGAAACTCCAGAGGGATCCAGCCAGAGAGAAGTACACACAATATTATGGGATTTACCTCCAGAAGCCTAACCAGTTGCCTACAATAAATATTGAGAAAAATCCCCTTGGGTATCCAGCCAGGGAAGGGAAAATGAACCATTACAAAATACATCAGAGCACTCTTTCCTTAACAAGGCCTTAACTTGGGGTAACTAGTTAACCAGATCCTCACCTGCTAGAGTGTCATCAGAGCCTAACTGCCCTAGGGAAGGAAAATATCCAAATCCAGCTGTCTCTAACCATCAAGTCTCACCCAAGGGGTTGGGGTGGGGGAGCACTGAGAAACACTTATTAAATTCACAATTCAAGGCATAGGGACACAAAAGGGTGGAGACCTAATCATAGAATTATAGAATACTTCCTATTCCCCAACACCTTACTACCTCATTATTAAAGGCCTGTTTACAGTGGATCCTTTTACCTGATACATCACGTCTAGCAATTAAGAAAAAAAATTACAAGACATAACAAAAGGCAAAAAACACACTTCAAAGGACACATGGAACATTTTACAAGATAGATCACATTAGGCCCCTAAACAAGTCTCAATACATTTGAAATATTTGAAATCATGGAAACTATCTTTTCTGAAGACAATGGAATGAATCTTCACATTAATAACAGAAAGGAAACTGGAAAATTCACAAATATGTTGAAAGAGCCCACTTCTGAACAACCCAAATGCCGAAAAAGAAATCACAATGGAAATTAGAGAATATTTATAGAGAAATAAAAATGAAAAACCATATACCAAAACCTATGGGATGATACAAAGGCAGTGATCAGAGAGAAATTTATACTTCAAAAAGCTTACATTAAAAAAGAGAAACAATCTCAATTAATGACCTAATTTTACACCTTGAGTAACCAGACACAGAACAGCAAACTAAACCTAAGATTGGTACAAGAGAGGAACTACTAAATATTAGAGTGGAGATATAAACAATAGAGGATAGAGAAATAATAGAGTATAGAAAAGCAATAGAGAGAATCAAAAAACCAAAAGGTAGTTCTTTTAAATGATCAACAAAATTGAAAACCATTTCACTATAATGATAAAGGAAAAAGGAGAGGAGAAACACATAACTGAAACCAAAAGTGAAGGTGGGGATAGTACCACCAATTTTACAAAAAGAAAAAGCATTATAAGAAAATATATAAACAATTATACTCCAATATGTTACATGATCTAGATGAAATAAACACACATTACCTAAACTGACTTAAGAATAAAGAGAAAATCTCAACATACCTATGAAAATAAAGATTGAATAGGTAATCAAAAACTTTCCACCAAAGAAAAGTTCATATGGCGTCAGTGGTGAAGTCCACCAAATATTTATAAGTTAACACTAATTCTTCTCTAATATATGCAAAAAATAGAATAGAAAGGAACACTTCCTAACTCATTCTATGAGTAAAACATTACACAGATACCAAAGCCAGATAAAGAATCACAAGAAAAAATTTCAGAACAATATTCTTTATAAATATTGATGCAAAAATTATTAACAAAATACTAGCAAACTGAATCCAACAGCATATGACCAAGTGGGATTTGTCACAGGAATGAAAATTTGATTTAACATAAGAAAATCAATCAATGGATTATAACACATTAATGGGGGGGCATGTAGAAAAAAAGAAAGAAAAAATATGATCATCTTAATTGATGCAGAAAAGTTTTTTTAAAGAAATCTAACACTCTTTCAAGATTAAAAAATAAAATCTCATGAAACTGGGAATGGGAGTCCTGAACTGCCAAAACAACTTCACAAAAGAACACATTCAGAAGACTCTCAGTCTCTGATTTTTGAAGTTACTAAAATGCTACAGTAATCAAAACAGTGTAATACTGGCATAGGAATATATTGTATATATAGATCATTGGAATATAATTAAGAGTCAAGAAATAAACCTATACGTATGTAGAAAATTGATTTTTAGTGGGGGGGCCAAGTCCATTAAATGGGGAATAAAAACAGTCTTCAACAACTGGTGCTGGTACACTGAATTTTCACATGCAAAAAAATGAAGCTGGAGCCCTACCTCACTCTGGGTACAAAAATTAGTTCAAAATGCATCAAAGACCTATATATAAGAGCTAAAGCCATAAAACTCTTAGAATAAAACATAAAGGTGAGTCTTCATAACCCTGATTTGACAATGGATTTTTAAATATGACACCAAAATACAAGAAATGACAGAAAAAAATGATAAATTAGAATTTATTGAACTAAAAAAAAAAGTACATTAAAGGATGTCGCCAGAAAGTGAAAACACTATCTACAGCAGACAAAATATATTTGCAAATCATATTTCTGAGAAGGGCTAAATATCCAGAATATATATAGATAGTTAAAACTCCTAATACTCAACCACAAAAAGACAAACCCCCAAAATGATAGAGAATATGAATAGAAATTTCAGAAAAGAAGATAGTGGCAAACAAACACATGAAAAGCTGTTCAACATCACTACTTAATGAGTAAATGCAATTCAAAACCATAATTATATACCACTTTCACTTCACATCTACTAGGTTGGCAATAGTCCAAAATATGGAAAATAAGTGTTAGGGAGGACATGGTGAAACTGGAGCTCTTGTTCATGTGATAGTTACTATGGTGCAGTTACTGTGGAAAACAATTTGGCAATACATCAAAAAGTTAAATATAGGCTTTCCTATGTATAATATCATGTTATCTGCAAAGAGTGACAAATTTATCTCTTCTTGTCTAATTTGGATTCCTTTTATTTTGTTTTCTTCTCTGATTGCTGTGGCTAACACTTCCAAACAATGTTGAATAATAGTGGTGAGAGTGGGCACCCTTGTCTTTTTCCTGTTCTTGGAATGTTTTCAGTTTTTCACCATTTAGAATGATGTTGGCTGTTGGTTTGTCATATACAGCTTTTACTATGTTGAGGTAATTTCCTTCTATGTCCATTTTCTGGAGAGTTTTTATCATAAATGGATGTTGAATTTTGTCAAAAGCTTTTTCTGCAACTACTGAGATTATCATATGGTTTTAATCCTCCAATGTTAATACAAAAACTGCTAGCACTGATCGATGAATTAATAAAGTAGCAGGCTACAAAATTAATGCACAGAAATCTCTTGTATCCTTATACACTAACAATGAAAGATCAGAAAGACAAATTAAGGAAACCCTCCCATTCACCATTGCAACAAAAAGAATAAAATACCTAGGAATAAACCTACCAAAGGAGGAAAATAACCTGTATGCATGAAATTATAAGACAGTGATGAAAGAAATCAAAGACAATACAAACAGATGGAGGGAAATACCATGTTCTTGGATTGGAAGAATCAACATTGTGAAAATGACTATACTACCTAAAGCAATTTACAGATTCAATGCAATCCCTATCAAATTACCAATGGCATTTTTCACAGAACTAGAACAAGAAATTTTACAAATTGTATGGAAATGCAGAAGACCCTGAATAGCCAAAGCAATCTTGAAAAGGAAAGACGGAGCTGGAGGAATCATGCTCCCTGACTTCAAACTATACTACAAGGCCATAGTGATCAAGACAGTATGGTACTGACACAAAAAACAGACATATAGATCAATGGAACAGAATAGAGAGCCCAGAGATAAACCCATGCACATATGGGCAGCTTATCTTTGACAACGGAGGCAAGAAAATACAATGGAAAAAAGATAGCCTCTTCAATAAGTGGTGCTGGGAAAATCAGACAGCTACATGCAAAAGAATGAAATAAGAACACTTCCTAACACCATACACAAAAATAAACTCAAAATGGATTAAAGACCTACATGTAAGGCCAGACACTATAAAACTCTTAGAGGAAAACATAGGCAGAGCACTCTATGACATAAATCAAAGCAAGATCGTTTTTGACCCATCTCCTAGAATAACGGAAATAAAATAAAAAAATAAACAAATGGGATGTAATGAAACTTAAAAGCTTTTGCACAGCAAAAGAGACCATAAACAAGACGACAACCCTCAGAATGGGAGAAAATATTTGCCAACAAAGCAACTGACAAAGGATTAATCTCCAAAATATACAAGCAGCTCATGCAGTTTAATACCAAAAAAGAAAATAACCCAATCCAAAAATGGGCAGAAGACCTGAATAGATATATCTCTAAAGAAGACATGCAGATGGCTAACAAACACATGAAAAGATGCTCAACATCACTAATCATCAGAGAAATGCAAGTCAAAGCCACAATGAGGTTATCACCTCACACTATTCAGAATGGCCATCATCAAAAAATCTAGAAACGATAAATGCTGGAGAGGGAGCAGAGTAAAGGGAACCCTCCTGCACTGTTGGTGGGTATGTAAATTGGTACAGTTACTATGGAAAACAGTATGGAGAGTCCTTAAAAAACTAAAAATAGAGCTACCATATGACCCAGCAATCCCACTCCTGGGCATATACCCAGAGAAAACCATAATCCAAAAAGAAACATGTACCACAATGTTTATTGCAGCACTATTTACAATAGCCAGGACATGGAAGCAACCTAAATGCCCATCAACAGATGAATGGATAAAGAAGATGTGGCACATATATACAATGGAATATTACTCAGCCATAAAAAGGAATGAAGTTGAGATATTTGTAGTGAGGTGGATGGACCTAGAGTCTGTCATACAGAGAAAAATAAGCCAGAAAGAGAAAAACAAATGCAGTATGCTACTTTATATATATGGAATCTAAAAAAATGAATAAAGATGCAGATATAGAGAATGGACTTGAGGACACAGAGGAGGGAGGCAAAAGGGAAGCTGGCATGAAGTGAGAGAGTAGCATTGACATATATACAGTACCAAATGTAAAATAGCAGTGGGAAGCTGCTGCATAACACAGGGAGATCAACTCGTTGATGGGTGAGGACTTAGAGGGGTGGGATAGGGAGGGTGGGAGGAGATCATGGGAGGGAGGGTATATGGGGATATATGTATAAATACAGCTGATTCACTTTGTTGTACAGCAAAAGCTGGCACAACAGTGTAAAGCAATTATATTCCAATAAAGAACTTAAAAAATTAAATATAAAACTCCATAGTATCTAGCAATACCACTCCTAGATATGTACAGTAAGGTCCCTACATACGAACCTTCAAGTTGCAAACTTTCAAAGATGCAAATGTGCATTCCATCAGTGTCAGGCATGAGTGAAATTGCAGCTTGCCCTCTGTCTCCTATTGCTGACAATCCTTCAGCTCTACCATCTCCCACCTCCTCTCCCTCCTTCAGTCAGTAAATCTTCTTGCCTGTTCATTCAATGCCAGCCCCTATATGCAAGCTCTTGTACCATACTACTGTATTTTTCAAGGTACTACACTGTAAGATTAAAAATGTTTTTTTTGTGTGTTTGTTCTTTTAAAGTCAAACTTTTTTAAAATTTATTTATTTATTTAATTTATTTTATTTTTGGCTGCATTGGGTCTTCATTGCTGTATACGGGCTTTCTCTAATTGTGGTGAGCGAGGGCTACTCCTTGTTGTAGTGCTCTGGATTCCCATTGCAGTGGTGTCTCTTCTAGAGCTCGGGCTGTAGGGAAGTGGGCTTCAGTAGTTGTGGCATGTGGGCTCAGTTGTTGTGGCTCACAGGCTCTAGAGTGCAGGCTCAGTAGTTGTGGCACACGGGCTTAGTTGCTCCATGGCATGTGGGATCTCCCCGGACCAGGGCTTGAACCTATGTCCCCTGCATTGGCAGGTGGATTCTTAACCACTGTGCCACCAGGGAAGCCCTTGTTTGTTTTTTATGTATTATTTATGTGAAAAGTATTATAAACCTATCACAGTACAGTACTATATACCTGATTGTGTTAGTTTGGTACCTAGGCTAACTTTATTGGACTTATGAACAAATTGGATTTAACAAATGTGCTCACAGAACAGGACTTGTTTATATGTAGGGGACTTCCTGTACTCAAAGAAATTGAAAACAGGGACTCAGAAAGATACTGTACACCAGTGTTCATTACAGAATTACCCATAAAAGTCAAAGGGTGAAAATAACTTGTGTTCCTAAACAGATGAATGAATAAACAAAATGTTATTAATACATAAAATAGAATATTTTTCAGCCATAAAAAGGAATGAAGTTGATACATGCTAAATATGGAAGAAACTTGAATATTTTATGCTAAGTGAAATAAACCAGACTCAAAGGATGCATATGCTCGATTCCTTTTAAACAATATTTAGATAGAGGCAGAAGATAGATTAGAGGTTACCAGTGGCTGAAGGGAAGGAGGAATGGGAATTACTAATTTTTATAGACTTCTTATTTGAGGTGATAAAAAATTTTGGACACAGTGGTGATGGTTGTACAACATTGTGGAAGTAATTAATGCCAAGGAATTGTACACTTTAAATTGTTAAAATGATAAATTTTTATATGTTTCTACTACATTAAAAGTTTTTTAAAAAGAAAGGAAAATTAAAACATCTTCCAGTGAACAGAAAAATCTCTTGTGACATCACAAATCATGTAGCCTCTGAGAAACTCCACTGCAATTCATGGTAGAATAAGAGTCAAAAATGTAGATAATATCTTAGGACAGTGATTCTCAACAGGAGATAATTTGGCAGTATCTGGAGACAATTTTGGTTTTCTCAACTCAGGCATGTGGTCAGATGACTACTGGAATCTAGTGAGCAGAGGTAAGTGATGCAATGATACTAAATATCTTATTAATATAATATACAAGAGATCCCCTACAGCAATTACCCTGCCCAAAATGTGTAAACTGCTTAGTGAACCCGCTGAAAAGTATTTGGGATCCTTAAAGTTAAAGTTCAGAATGGTTTAGGAGAAGTTTAATAATTTATGATTTAAAAATATTTAAAGTATCTTTCTCCAATGCAAAATGTAAATCAGCAAACAAACAGTATTATTTCTGTTTGAGTGTTATTCATGTTTACTATTCATCAATGGACAATAATATATCTTCATTTTCTAATTATTAATAACAAGGTAGTCGCAAAAGTTCTGAAATTAAATCTTGAAATTGAATACTGTCATGCTTAGTACCTAAACAATGAAAATTTATTTTACCACATGCTATATATAATAAACCACAGGCATCTCATTCTCATTGGTCAATGAAAGAATGAGCATGGTCCACTTTAATTCATCTTCAATTCTGTAAAGCAAAAGGCCTATTCAGGCCAGGGTACTACCCATACAGTGGATACATAGGTGCCTGGCTTTATCTCTCTGGCAGTAAAAACTCAGAGTAGCATGGTTCAGTAGCTATGTTTAAGACCCTGCTGTTTATTTTGGGATACAAAAAGTACCCTGCTTACTTCCCACTTCTCACCAAGCAAAGTGCAGCATGACTCCCCATAGGGTTTTACTTTTGTGTTTGCAAAAGCAAATTCAAAGATGCCTCTACAAAGCCAACAAGCACTGAGTCAGGGAACTTGGAAAGAGGTTCAGAGAGAATGACAGCTCCTCAGGAGGCCGTGCACATCACTGGTTATATGTGAGCTGTCCAGATGTGGAGCTGATATTGCCAATCTGAAAGAGACTAGACAACTGAAGTACATGGAAAAAAGTCATAAGTTACTTTTACTTCTGGGAAGGTCTTCTGAATTCACAGTGACAGTAGCACTCAGCTTTGCTGTCACTTGTCTTCAATCCCTCGCACATACTTAGATGATAACAGGAACCCCTGAAACCAGTGCACAGTTACTTAAATCAGCATATTCAATGATACCATGACAAGCACTGAAAATCTCTTTTTACCATGCTGCAATGGTGCTCTCTAATTTTATGTTATGATATTAGTTACAAAGTGGTCCTTGGTATTGGGATAACTTCATTGCCTTGAACATGTTGCAAAACAGGTATATCAAATAATGAATACCTTAAAAAGTAATAATAGTGGCTACATAGTGAACAGCTCCTTTTTGGCTAAGCACTGTACTAAGTATTTTTCAATTAATATTTATGGAGTCTTCACAACTTCTTCATGAGGTAGTATTATTAACTTCTTACAAAGATGGAAACCAGTGCTTGGAGTTCGGAAGGAATAAGCCCAAGAGCCTATGAGTGATGTATCTTGAGTTAGAATCAAATTTCTTAAACTCCAAAGTTCATTCCCAGTAATCAGTAAGTGATATTGCCTCCTATATCGATACTATTACAATTTTATCTTTCAAGAAATGCCTACTTTATTGAAAATTATAGAAAGAATTTGCCTAGAACTACTGATACTGGACAGACACCCATAGACAAATTCAATGACTATACTGATAATGAGATATAATAAAGAAATCAATAAGAATAGAAAGATTATCCAGACCAAGCAAATAATAATTGAACATGAGCTATTTGTAATGAAACAATCTAGAGTCTCAGAAATCAACAGTAGTAAATATAGTATGTTCTATGTATAGGTATCACTAATCATTTAGCCGTATGTACTTAACTTCTCTGCTAGTGGAAAAAGAAAAATCAGAAATCGTGACTTCTATGAAACACTAAAACAGAAGGAAAGTTCAGATTATCATATCACAATTTTCATTCAAAATTAGGAGATTTTTAGCAAATACAATAGGTACACAGTTATATAAATGCATAGTGAACCAGCATTTATTTATTCTGGAACCTAATAACTTGGTCATTATTTTACACATATCTTGCAGTCATAAGTAAAATATGATGTTTTCTTGATTTAAAAAAAAATTTATGCCACTTCTTGAGAAATCCTACATTTTCTTTCTTCCTATTTCTCTTCTCACTAGTAACAGAGAAGGGACAAGTAAATATATATGTTAAAAACCAAGGTGAATTCATGAGAATACTGGGATTAATCACCAAAACCATTCTTCCATCAAGCTGCAAACCACCTTTTCTGGTATATTCCTGTAAAACTGTGTTCCCCCTCTACATCCATCTCGTCTGTCAAACTTCTCAAAGTTTTTAAAATTCTTATATGTGCTCTAAATGCCATTCCAAATGCCAGCCTCTTCTTACTTAAAAAATAAAATCTCCCATTATGTACTATTTACTAACATATTTTTTTTTATTGTGGCATTTATCTTATTCCAGTTTGGTTTAATATTGCTCCTGCCATCACCTTCAATAAATTGCAAATGATGGATTCATTTTCTAGATGCCTAATATTTTTAGCAGCATTGAATAGGAAGAGTATGGATATATGGCAAAGAAGTAGGAAGTATATAATTTAATTAGGCCTTAAAAATTAAAAATGGAAAATATGAATTTTTGGCTATAATATATAATATATATTATATAGATATATAATAATATAAAAATGTTATTTCCCAAAATTTAATTTGTACAAACCCCCTGAGTATTTTTGACAATTCTGTAAATTTTCTTACATTAAAATAAAATTTAAAAACCCTCAAAGCTGATAATGTGCTTCTATTAATGGGTTTGTCATGCAGGGTGACTGTAACTCATTATTAACAGCAGTGACCACTGTTAAAATGAAACTTTTTGTTCCAAGTATGCTGATCAACCTGGCAAAACAACAGTTTGTCTAGTAGTAAACATAGATTATTTTTATACGACACTACAACATTCTACCACCTTATGAAAAATAAGAAAACACCCTAACACGCTGAAGATTCAGGAAGGAAATAAGTCTCTTTTGATAATTTACAACTGAGAACAAGCCTGCTATAACCTAGATGTAGAGACCAAGCTTATAAAGCTTTTAGATGCACTAGGTTGATAGCTCCACCTCAGATTTAATAGAACCAAGCTCAAAATTTCTGTAATGAAAAGCATTACCCACCATTTGTGACAACACAGGTGAAACTTAAGGGCATTATGCTAAGTGAAATAATCAGAGAAAGACAAATGTTGTATAAAACAAACTTAAAACAGGCAAACAAACAACCCCAAATTCATGGGAAAAAGAAAAGAGATCAGATTGGTGGTCAGATGTGAGAGATCGTTGGAGGAGTTGAAGGTCGTCAAAATGTGCAAACTTCCAGTTATAACATAAATACACACTGGGGATGTAATGTACAACATGAGGACTGAAGTTAAAACTATTGTATGGTTTATTTGAACTTTGGTAAGAGAGTAGATCTTAAAATTCTCATCACAAGGGAAAAACATTTTTTCTTTTTTTTATACCTACAGGAGATGATAGATGTTAACATATTTTGGCAATCATTTCACAATACATGCAAATCAAGTCATTATGCTATACAACTTAAACCTATACAGTGCTATAGGTCAATTATATCTCAATAAATCCAAAAGAAAAAAGCATTACCCAATTATATCTTCAGAATTCTACAGGTAAAATTCAATTAATATATTACCTTTTAAAAAGTTAGCAGCAAATGAGGAAAGAGCACATCATAAGTAAAAGTCAGTAAAGAAACGGAAAAATAAGGGTCCCCAATGAAATCAACTCTTGGATTTGTCAGATACAGATGTAAAATATGTCAATATGTTATTTTAAAAATTAAAAATAGAAAATAAAGCATCATCAAAAGGAAGAAAGCAGGTTTTAAAAGTACCAATAAGCACTTTTAGATTTAAAAAATAATTACCTATGTTAACAATTTAATAGATATGTTCATAGCATATTAGGCAACCTGAGGAATTACTAAACCAGAAAATATAGCTAAAGAAATTATGCAAAATTCAGCTCAAAAATATGAAATGGAAAATAGGAAACAGAGATTAGAAGTGGAGAATAGAATAGAAATGCAATATACAATTACTATGATTCCAGAAGCACAAAAAAGAGCTATTGAGCTAGAGAAAGTATTTGAGGAGACAATGATGACTTGCATAAAACATTATCTCTTAAAACAATATTTAGATCCTCTCAGTAATGTATGCAATTAACATCATATATTCACGTTGCTTCTACATGTATCTCTCTGTGTATATGTGTATATCTTTCTCTCTATCTACCTATGTATCTTTCTATTTGTCTATGCATCCATTCATCTAACAAAAGTGACTGACATGAATTGCTTAATATTGCAAAACATGCAAGTGTTGTGAATTCAACACTAATTCCTACATACCACTGAACCAGTTGACTTAAAGAGAAAAAAAATAATGTTCAGCACTCTGGAAAATGACAGTTCCTTCTAGAAGAACATATGCTAGTTATGCTATTAGACACATTAATTAAATTGTGTTTACCCTTACCAGTGTTTCAGTCATTCAAGCCATCCTCACCCTCAGAAGTAATGTCTGTGTTCTATGTAACTGGAAGCCCATGACCAGTTCTATGTAACTGGTACATTTCTCCCCCCTAAGGATTTAAGGCAAGAGAGGTGGAGGAATATCCTCCAGGGACTTGAACAGGGCTAGTTACAGGAGAGGATGTTTAGAGTTATGGGTCATATTGTGACATCACTGGATCCCAAGAGAAAAAGATATTCACTCTTAAAGAACATATTATTTATATAATTATGATAATGCAGAACTTTCTAAGTGTAATGCTCAGGGCAAGGGACTTTCCTGACTGATCTAAGAGTGGTACAAAGTGCAACTTGGAAGAATAATAAAGTACTGCAATTAAGATCAAGTTTATTTCTAGTAGGGAAGGAGTGTATGCTTCATCTATATTGGTGCCTCAGGTCACTCAGACTGCTACAACAGAATACTGTGGACTAGGCAGCTTATAAAAACAGAAATTTATTTCTTACAGTTTCTTACAGTTCTGGAGTCTGGGAGGTCCAAGATCAAGGTGTCTGGTAACTGTTTTCTTACTATAACCTCACATCACAGACGGGGTCCTCTGGGGTCCTTACTTTTTAAAGGCACTAATCCCATTCATGAGGGTTCCATCCTCATATCCTAGTCATCTTCCAAAGGCCCCACCTCCAAATACTATCACATTGGGGATTAAACTTCAACATGCAAATTTTGGGGGGAAACATTCAATCTATAGCAATTGATAAAGTTCTACTTCATAAACTGTGTAGTTTATTCACAGGTGTTTCTTTTATCATATGCTTTATAACTCTCAAAGATAATTATTTGTTTAATTATCTCATTTCCCAATCCCCAAATCCTCTCATGGTCTTTGTAATTGCTGTTTAGAATCATATAAAATATTTTATTTATATACAACCTGTATTTTACATGATAATGGATATTAAATATTAAAACTGTATAATAAACTTCCCCATGATCATAAAATCACATTAGCACAAAATACTTTCAATTGCATGAATCCCTTCTTCATCATCACTGAACACACTGTCACTCAACCTCTCAGCATTCATATCTATAAGTGGAATGCCATTATCACTAGGAGCCATCTGCTCAAAGTTGGACAGCATGAGTTGTTAGGCAAGTCCTGCGGCATATGTATCAAAACCTCCTTGTCTGTCAGATCATTCATGCATTTTATTCAAAAATTGTTCCCTTTTTCCTCTCTGAAGTGATATAAAACAAATATATTTTCAAGATAACTGAACTATTGTAAATAGTTCATTTTATCAACATATATGAACAATAAAAAAATTAACAATTGGATTCCTCTCTCATCACAGAATGTTTTATAGTTGGTGTTCATTCCTAAAATTTGCTACCCTAGACTCAACCTAATATTCCAGAGATGAAACAAATTACTCCAGAAAAATTCTGTTTCTTACAATGTAACATTCAAAAAGGTAGCTACTTTTGATAGGAGGACATATTCATTCATCTTTAACTAGATAAACGATAGATAGATAGAACTGCAAAAATGCCAATATCAACTATGCTGTACCAAAATTCAGTAAAATAATGATTATAGAACTTTAAATGTGTTAAATTTTATTTAGAGAGTTTGATTCAAAAGTTTTAAACTATTAAAATGATCTTGAGTATTAAAGTTATTTAATATTATCTTCTCATCTAATTCACGTGTGTTTAGAAAATAGGCCTTTTTTTAATCTCAGTGTCTGTAATTTAAAATAATTTGAATATTTTATAACAAAGGAAAGGATCACATTGTATTCAGCTACATTCTGCTCAGTAAACTGAAGCTCTCAGTATAGATACTCACAAGTGGCAAGACTACATGACAGCGGTAACTGGGATTCAGCATACTTTTTTCCTTATTTGATCCAACCAATGATAAAAAGCAAGCCGAAGTATACATTATGGCAGATTAATATTTGGGGTCAAAATGAGCAAGTGAAGTCTAGAATATGAAGATATGAATTCCCACCTATATATTTAAATTTACATTCAGAACAGAACTTTCATTTTTATGAATACAGCTTTTCTAAGGCTTGGTTTTACATTTATTTTATAATAACTATGAATGGTTTAACAAGTTAAAATTGTATTTTAAGCTCATGAGTCATGATTTTTTTCTTTGAACTATAAACATATTCTTATATTTGTTTGTTTTTTATGCATTGTGATTATTGAAAGGCAAATTAAAACAAAAATTAATGTGGAATTGAATATGTTACATACAATTGCATAAGAAGTGTATGACATCAATTGCATGTTGCATAGAAATAAGTATTTCTCGGTAATTGCTTCACATATAACAAAGCAAATATTTAAGTAGAATAATCTAGATTAATATTGAGAGTTTCCTTTTTCTATCACAAAAATAAATCTCCCATTCTAGGCTAAGGGAATGGCTATCATACATTAATGTATGAGTAAACATAAATTTATAGTAATAAAATATCTTCCTAATAATAATTAACCTTTCAAGAATTTATCTATATTAAATCTATTATCTTAGGTTTAGGCAGGTTTCAAGACAACTTTGTAGTAAAATTCGTATTTGTGTAGGATACTGGCATTCAGAGTTATGGTCTTCAGATATTGATATATCAGTAACAAGTAGGGTGGTCCTTTGTGGATCCCCAAACTGTTCTGTTGCTAGTATACTCATCCATGAAAAATGTGGTTGACTAAGTCCCTTTTATGATTGATTGTGACTCCAAAACTCTTTGATTTAACTAAACAACTTGGGTGTCTGAATACTTAGAGTAAAATTTCATTTAATTTTACTATTTCTACAAATGTTGTTTTGAATGTAAATAAGACTGTCAGCATTTGAGTTTACCAGGCTCTTAAAGCACACAGCAAAAAACTAGAACACCACTTTTTCCATAAACATGAGTAAATATAGTATGCAAAATTAATGAAAATACAGATTTATACATTGCAGTGTTTTTATAGATTAAGCTGCATTTTGGATTTATGGAAAGATTATTTTGGGAAATCATTCATTTATATGAAGAGTAAAATTCATAACATTATCTAATCTCTATAAACTATATTTGTATATGGATCAAAACTCCATATTCATGAATACTTATAAAATTAATTTTAGGAGATTTGTATTTTGTATTAACACTTCTTATGATGACTTTATTAATCTTAGGTTTATAAAATATAGTTAATTATTGTCATCTTCACCATGAACAACCCCAAATGTTATCATTAATTTCATATGTGAACACTTTGTCCAAGATATCACCTCTTTGTTATCAAATCCATTAGATTTGGCAAAATGCATTTCATGGGAAAACAAGAAGACAGCTCAGTGATCACTGCACAACAGCATTGTTACTTCACAGCTGAATAACCTCAGACTCTGCTTTTTATGTTTCAGGTGGGTATGAACAGAGCTTAACTTGATCACATCTTTAAGTTAAGGTTTTAATGTTTTTTTAGAGCTAAGATTTTCTAAGCAGTGCTGTTAGCTGTCATAGAGTAAGTATGCTCTTATCGTACTGTCCTTTGAAGCATGACATCATGACTAAAGATGAGAAGCCTATACTGGATTGCAGACACCTGAGCTGAATTTTGATGGACTTTCTGTAGCATGTTGTAATCTCTGGGGACAGAAAACCACGCCCCCTTACTTACCAAAAGACAAGCTAATTCTTTAAAGGAAAAAAGAGAATAATTTCCTGAAAGACAAATGCTAAAAATATGTCAAGATACTTAGATTAGTGATTTCAGTTTTAACAATGATTGCCTAATTGCAATATTAGGCACATTCTTTGCTATAGTAAATTTTATAAGCTCCAAATATTCTTTCAGACTAAAAAATCACCTTGCATGTAATAATTATATAAACATAAATATTTGTACTACATCTTGCAGTTTAAATCTGTCACATCACGTGAGATTTTTTCAAATAACTGTGTTTTGTAAAATTATACAGGTAAGGATTCTGAAGTTCTCTAAAGTCACACAGTTAAAAAGTGGTTTCTAGTTAAATAATAATAATTTATATCCTGGTTCCTAAGAGTCATATATTTATTTCTGTGTAGCTGGAATTTTTCAAAGAGTATACAGATTTAATGGTTTGCTATTAAGTGCTTCACTGGCATTTTTTAAGAAAGCTATTTTGTCATTTTTAATTTTTTAATTAGAGTGCTTCAAGATACAGTATTAGGAATGAATGTTGAATTATATAAGAGGATGATGTGAAGATAAAAACACAGGATAAGTTCTCCTCATAATTACATGAAAGTAGAAATTGATGGTTGACAGATAATGAGATGTAAAATCATTGCTTCAAATGTTTGGAGATTCATAAATGGGGACATTTATGAAAATATATTCAATGCCCAAGAGTTAAGGCAAGTTTCCACTCAGAAATATATGTACTTTACCAAAATTCTTCTTAATATGAGATGAAATGTAAAATTCATTAATTCAAACACAGGAGCTTCAAACCATAAATCTGGGTGAGGTTACACCTTTTTAAAGCTGCAAATTGAAGTTAACAGATCAAAATCAATTAGGGCTGCTAATCTGTTCACAAAGGTGTAAATTCTTAATCAGAATTTATTACAAGGCTGACAATGTAATTTAACAGCAGTACTTAAATCTTGATCAGACAATTCAACTTTCAGACTGAGGTTCATTTTTTTTTCTTGAAGGAAATAAAAAGACTATTTTAATGTTAGCATCATAGGGCAATTGTAATATTAAGTATACACAATATATGCAAAGTGTTACACATAAACATAAGATATAACTTATGTGTTAGAAATGATGTTACTTAATACCAATTAGGATTTGGGACATATTTTATGAGAGTTGGCATTTGACATTTATGTTATTGGAATATTCTTTTATGCTGGAATGGACCAGGTGATAGTTTTCTCTAAAATTCTTATTTTGAAACCATCTCAGGGATGTTCTCAATTTTCTATTATAAGGACTACTTCAGAGCAGGATAGTACCTCTTGAAATGAAGTCAGCTGTACTCTCACCACTGCCACTGGTAACAAGAGATTCTATTAGCTTCAAATTGTCTAGCAAATTTGGTCCCCTTATATGTTTTGCAAATTATGCAATGCCCAGAACCTTCAGAAAATGACATATGGAATGTCTGTGGTACTTGACTCTGGAGATTAAAATTTTATTTTTTGCTTTAACCAAATGGATGTTTATTGGGAGTCTAAGTATAAACAAGTTATTTGGAATGGATATTGATAGATACTGTGGACAATTTAAGGGTTTATTTTGTTCTGGCAACTCAGTTCTCTCTTGGCTTACATCAGAGCACATATCCCTCCATGATGAGAATAAGCTCATGGGAGGCTAACTGTATTAAATTTTGAAAATCTTAATTTTAAAAATATCTTACTGTAGAGTTTGGTTACATGCACTTTGTGCATTATAAGGAATATAGGCCTATATCAGAGATATTGCAAGTTTCATTGCAGACCACTGCAATAAACAAAATATCACAATAAAGCCAGTCATACAATTTTTTTGGTTTCCCAATGTATATGAAAGATATGTTTACAGTATACTGAAGTCTATTACATGTGCCATAGCATTATATCTATAAAAACAAAGTATATATCTTAATTAAAAAATACTTTATTGCTAAAAATGCTAACCATCATCTAAGCCTTCAGTGAGACCTAATCTTTTTGCTGGTGGAGAGTTTTACCTGGATGTTAATGGCCACTGACTGATCAGGGTGGTGGTTGCTGAAGGTTTGGGTGGCTATGGCAAGTCAACAGTGAACTTTGCTGCATCGACTGACCCTTCCTTTTGTGAGCTATTTATTTGTAGCATGTAATGCTCTTTTTTTTTTTTTTGTAATGCTCTTTGATAGCATTTTACCCACAGTAGAAATTCTTTCCAAATTGGTGTCAATCTTTTCAAACCCTGCTACTGCTTTATTGACTGAGTTTACATAATATTTTAAGCAATTTGTTGTCATTTCAACCATATTCACATTATCTTCACCAGGAATAAATTCCATTGCAAGAAAAAAATTCACATTGCTCATCCATAAGAAGCAGCTTCTCATTTGTTGAAGTGTTATCATGGGATTGCAGCAATTCAGTCATGTCTTCAGGCTCCACTTCTAATTCTATGTGTCTTGCTATTTCCATCACATCTGCAGTTCTTCCCTCCACTGAAGTCTTGAACCCCTCAAAGTGTCATCCAAGAAGGTCAGAATCAACTTCTTCCCAACTTCTGTTAATGTTGACCTCTTCTCATGAGCCACAAATGTTCTTAATGGCATCTAGCACGGTGAATCCTTTTCAGAAGGTTTTCAATTTACTTTCCCCAAATCCATCAGAGAAATCACTATCTATGGCAGCTGTAGCCTTATGAAATGTTCTTCTGAAATAGTAAGATTTGAAAGGAGAAATGACTCCTTGCTGCATGGACTGCAAAATGGATGATGTGTCAGCAGACATGAAAACAACATTAATCTCATTGTATATCTCTATCAGAGCTCTTGAGTGATCAGAATCATTGTCAAGGAACCATAATACTTTGAAAGAAAACTTGTTTTCTGAGTAATAGGCCTCAACAGTGGACTTCAAATATTCAGTAAAGCAAGTGGTAAACAGATGGGCTGTCATCCAGGCTTTGTTCTTCCATTGAGAGAGCACAGGCTGAGTGGATTTAGCATAATTCCTGAGGGCCCTAGCGTTTTCAGAATGGTAAATGAGCATTGGCCTCAACTTAAAGTCACAAGCTGCATTAGGCTCTAGCAAGAAAGTCAGCCTGTCTTTAAGTTTTGAGGCTAGGCGCTGACTTCTCCTCTCTAGCTATGAAAATTCTAGATGTTGTCTTTTTCCAATATAAGGCGGTTTCATCTACATTGAAATTCTATTGTTTAATGTAACCACCTTCATTAATTATCTCAGATAGATCTTCTGGATAACTTGCTGCAGTTTCTACATCAGTATTTGCTGCTTCACCTTGCACTTTTTTACTATGGAGACATTTTCTTTCCTTAAATCTCATGAGCCAACCTCTGATAGCTTCCAACTTTTCTTTGACAGCGTCCTCACCTCACTCAGCCTTCACAGAATTGAAAGGAGTTAGGGCCTTTCTCTGGACTAGGCTTTGGATTAAGGGAATATTGTGGATGGTTTGATATTTTATCCAGACCACTAAAACTTTCTCCATATCAGCAATAAGCCTGTCTCAATTTTCTTTAATCATTCATGTGTTCAATGGAGTAGCACTTTTAATTTCCATCAAGAACTTTCCCTTTGCATTTACAACTTGGCTATCTGGCACAAGAGGCCCAGCTTTTGGCTTTTCTCAGCTTTCAACATGCCTTCCTCACTAAGCTTAATTTCTAGCTTTTGATTTAAAGTGAGAGATGTTCAACTCTTCTTTCAACTTGTACACTTAGGGGCCATTGTAGGGTTATTAACTGGCCTAATTTTAATATTCTTGTGTCTTAGGGAATAAGGGAGGCCCAAGGAGATGGAGAGAGTTGGGGAAAGGCAGGCCAGTGGAGCAATACAGAAAACACACAACATTTATCAATTGTTTGCCATCTTACATGATGCCCCCAAACAATCACAATAGTGACATCAAAGATCACTGATCACAGATCATCATAACAAATATAATAGTGATGAAAAAGGTTGAAGTATGTGTGAATTACCAGAATGTGGCACAGAGACACAAATATTATTGGGAAAAATGGGCCTGACAGGCTTGCTTTATTCAGGGTTACCACCAACATTCAATTTGCAAAAAAATGCAATGTTTGCAAAGTACAATAAAACAAAGCACAATAAAATGAGACATGCCTATATATTGTTGCATCACTTGATTTTGAAAATTTCTACTCAATATTACATCAAACTAATATAAGAAAATTGAGTCATTTTTATATTAATATTTATTGGAAAACTACTTTTGATGATGGGTTTTTAGGTATTGCTTAATATAGGAGTGAAACACAATACCTGCTTTATAAAAAGTCTACCTAATTGATTATACAAAGTCACATATTTCAGAAATATATTTTATAGTATTATAAAGGTAATAAGATCCTAATCATTGATTGTTCAATGAAGAAGCTCCAGTCCAGAGAAGTTGAATGGCTTGTCAATGTTAATGAGCTAATTACTTTCAGATTGATCTAAGACAAGTCTAATTGTACCCAATGTGGCATAATTTTACCCATATGTTAAATTTCCAGTTATTATGCACTACTATAGTTAAGATAAAGGAAAAGGACTGACATAATTTTTTCCTTACTTTGAAGTTTTTTTCTTTTTTGTCTAAAAATATTGTGTGTGTGTGTGCATGTGGATACAGAGAGAGAGGGAGAGAGAGATACCCTCAAAAGATGACCTAATAATTTTCAAAGAAAAAGTTACTGCTCATATTAACCTAACACTAATTAGAAATGAGAATTTTCAGGAAAAAACACAGTTTGGGAAAAATCTGCCTTCAAGTATTAATTTTCAGTATGCATTTTGTAGAGTTGAGATGATAGAGGTTCACAATGTCAAAGAAGCATTATACAGACATCAGTTTTCTAATAGGTGCCTGAGTAGAAAACGTTTTTAGTTAATCTGATTGATTTTCAAGCTATTTTGAAATCATCAGTGGACTTTAGAAAGCCTTCTAAAGAGGATTTATTTTCAACAACCCCTCAGGTTAAAATGGTTAACAGATGGATTAAGTACTGTACCTTCAGTGACCTGAAATGGCAAGGGAGAGAGCACAAATGAATAATTCATAGAAATGTTGTATTTTATTCTCAATAAACACAGACAGAAAAAATGAAGAGGAACTTGGTTGCTGAATTTTAGAATTGGAAGTGATGTTAGATAAGATTGGGACAATTTCTATGTGTCAAGCATTGTGCTAAATACTTTATTATTTAGTTGCAATTTTCACAATGCATGGTAAGTATAGTAGTAATATCTTCATTTGACTGATGTAGAGAGTATCCTAATTTCATTTTCTTTTTCAAATAAGTCAGCTGAAATTCAGAAAGAGATTTGCCTTCCTCAACAGAGCTTAGCAGTTCAGTGAATTTGGACCTCTGACTCTCCTGATCTCTCACTCCTGGTTCAGCACTTAATTACCTCTATAAATATTGTATAAATGTGTACAGAAATAGGTGGATAGGTAGATAGATAGATGATAGATAGATCAATCTATGTTTTTTCATATAAAAATGAAAATATGTATCTTGAAAATCTGAGAAGGAAATTTGTAGGATTCTAATAATAATAAAGTTAAGAATAATATATTTCAGAAACATACTTTGAAGATATTTTGCAGTAGAAACATTAACATTTAATTTTTTATTTCAATGAAATCAGCTTTATATGACTCCACTTAAAAAACAGAAGTCCATGTATTCTTTTCTTGCTGTTTTAAGTACAAATATAGTCATATCCCATTACATAATGAACCTATAGTTAATTATTCTGTTTGATTTTTGTTTTTCATACACATTTGAATTTTACTTCAGTGAAACATTACAATAAATGCAACTGGATTAAAAAGACAGGAACGTTTCTTTTATGTTATTTTCTATAATAAAAAATTGCTGCAAGTATAAAGGAAAAAAACTCTTTTTGAATAATATTTATATCTATTTATAAGTTTTGCCTTTCCACATAAATAAAGATGAATTAAAACAAGATAATTTAACTTTTCATTTCTGGCCATAGTAGTAATTTATGTTCAGCTTGAAAAATATAAAAAAATATATAAAGAAGACAAAAATAACCTTCAATTTATTAATTCAGTGATAATTATTGACATCTTTATTTTGTCTATAAAAGCATATAAGATTGTGTGTTAAGTGTGTTTGTGAGTGTGTGTAAACATGTAGTGTATTTATTTCTATGACACCAGTTTCACATATCATCATATGATAAAAGTCTTCTGTGTGAAAAATTTTTGTAGAAAAGCATAGTTAATAATGATTTCATCTTATGAAATAAAAACTTAAGCTTTGCTAAAACTGAGAAATATTACTTACCAGCCTAAGTATAAAAGACAGATGGAGAATATTAATCTCTGCTATTATTTGTTTTACTAATATTTTATATTAGATGTTTTAACAAAATATCTTCCAGGTTTCTTTGATTTTGGTGCTTGTGATATGGAAAATTTGCAGTTTGTAATACCAAGCTAGAATATTAGTTTAAAACATTACATGTAAATGAAATATGCCTAGGAAAATTCATAATTTTTATTTCCTGCCTCATACATTTTTTCATTTGCCAAATTTGTTGTGGTCAACATACAATACTTTTATAATTAGAAAAACTAAACATTATGATATTTAAGAAGATAAAATTTAGTAATATCATAAAACATAGGATGAATTATTTTGAATTGAACATTTTAGAGAATAAAAGTTATTTTAAAAAGACAAATGATTTAGGTAGAGCATTTAGAAGTTGTTTCTAAAAGGGTTTCAATAAATACCTTTTTAAATAAAAGAAATTGAAAAGCAAGGTTTAAAGTAATTTGCCAGCTTCAGATTCAGTATGACAGAAATCAGCTGAGGTTGATCACATTAATAGGAGCCAAGAAATTGTATATAAACATTGAAGACATCTTGAAGAGGAGATGTACTAAAAAATGAAATTTACATGAAGACTAATTACAGAGTGTCTTAGAGAGTCAAAAAGAAACAAAGGACCTCTAACTCTGAATGCCATGCACTAAGGCAGTGCTTCTCAAATTTTAATGTGTTTGTGAATCACCTAGGGATTCTGTTAATATGTAGATTCTGATTCAGCAGCTGTCAAGTGAGGCCTGGAATTCTGCATCTAACAACATCCAAGTGATATTCACATGGATGGTTTGTGGACCACTCTTTGAATTGCAGGATTCTAGGTACTTTGTTATTTTCTTCATGCATATTAGCTTTTAGCTTATGGTACTATGCCAAATTCATGAATTATAAATTTGGGGAAGGAAGTTGTTAAACAATTTATTAAAACTCTCACAGCAAATTGTTATTTTCCTATTGTTGCTGTAACAAATTACCACAGATTTTTTGCCTTAAGATAACATTAAATTATTATCTGTAGGTTCTATGGATCAGAAATCTGAAATGGGCTAAATCCAAGGTGCTGGAAGGAATAAATTCCTTTTGGAGACTCTAGGGGAGAAGCTGTTTCTTTGCCTTTTCCAGCCTCTAGAGGCCTCCCTCATTTTGTTGGCTCTGGCCCCATTCCTCTATCTGGGAAGCCAGCAAAATTGGCCTGAGTCCTTCCTATGCTGCTGTCGCCCAGGTTCTCTGCTTCAGTTATCACATCTCCTTCTCCAACTCTGACTCCATTCTGCCTCACTCTTCTACTTTTAATCCCTAGTTGATTACATTGGACCCAATTGGATAATCCAGGATTATCTCCCTATTTTAAGGATGGCTGGTTAGCAACCTTAATTCCATTTGCAACTTTAATTCCCCTTTGACATGGATCATGAATTGAATTTTGTTCCTCCAAAAGATATGTTCAAGTCCTAACCACTGGTATCTTCTAATGTGACCTTATTTGGAAATAGGGTCTTTGCAGATGTAATTATATTGAGATCATTAGAGTGTTCCCTAATCCAATATGACTGGTGTTCTTATATGAAGAGGGAAATTTGGACACAGGTGTATACAGGGAACAACATATAATAAAAATGGCAGAGATTGGAGTGATGAAGCTGCAATCAAGAAATGCCAACCAGACCTAGGAAAAGAAAAGGAAGGATTCTATCCAGAGTCTCCAAGGTAGCGTGGCTGTGCTTATACCACGATTTTGGATGTTTAGCCTCCAAAACTGTGACAGAATAAATTTATATTGTTTTAAACCATCAAGCTTGTAGTATTTTGTTACCAGAACCAAAAGAAATGAATGCATATTCACAAATTTATAGGACTACATAAACATCTTTGGAGAGCCAACTGATGGTCTACTTACTACAGATAGAAAGTTACTTTTGAAGTTGATTTAAATGTGATAGTGTTCTGAATATTATTTTGAGTAAAATATATTGGCCTTAAGCCATCTTTGGTGGATATACAAAGACATAGTAGTTGGTATTGAGGATATAGCCTTAAATTCCTACAGAAAATGTCTTAAATAGGCTGTTAATATTTTACCCAAAAGTTTACCCACAACCTTGATTCACATAAGATTAATGATTAAAGCCAATGATTTAAGATATCTAAACTCCCTGGAGTATGAGCTGGTGTGATTCTTTTCACTCCTGATTATTTTTTCTATGAGGAAGAATCTCTAATGGTCCATTTTTTGCCTCATTTTGCACCCTTCATTACGTGTCAGAAAGATGAATTTGGAAGAGCAACTAAGTACGCGTAGCTCTCTATATAGTTAACTTAGCAGTAAAGTCACCACACAGGAAACCTGTAGTGCCCCATTACTGCCAGGGACTGTGTTATGGGCTATACGCTTATGTCCCCCTAAAATTCATATGTTGAAGCTCTAGGCCCTGTTGTGATGCTATTAGGAGGTAATAGCATTTGGAAAGTAAATAGGTTGAAATTAGGCAATGAGTGTAGAATATTCATGATGGAATTAGTGCCCTTATAAGAGGAAGAAGAAGAGGGAGAGGAAAGGCCATGGGCACACCGAGAGAAGGTGGCTGTCCACAAGCCAGGATGTGAGCCCTCCCTAGACATAGAAACTGCCAGCACCTTGATTTCAGACTTCCCAGCCTCCAAAATTGTGAGAGACAAGTTTCTGTGGTTTAAGCCACCCAGTCTATGATATTTTATTATAGCAGCCCAAGAAGACTAAAATAGACCAGGTAAATCTATTTCATGTTTCTGGTTTCCTGCAGAGATAGGCCAGATTCTACAATATTCTCTTTACTAGTAATAAAGTAACAGTTGAATTATATTGAACATACTCTTTTTCCTTATTCTTCAATAGGTCCAAAACTCAGGAAAGTATAAGAAGTACTGGTTATTTGACCACCTCATCCCCTAACTACATTTACTAAGGTTTTGGTACCTGATTGCCTTTCTTCACAATTTCATTTTCTATCACTTTCATGTAATGCCCATGTTAATGGAAAAATCAAAACAGTTTCCCATTACATCTCAATTCCAGTGACTTATTTTTAACTTTAGGCAACCTCTTCTCTGGCCACATCTTGAATCTTGTCCAATGTCATTGCTAATGGATCTTGTCATGAAGTTGCTAAAACATCACTATTAATGGTAGATGAATAAAAAGTTAATATGTTAAGACATGGAAATTTGACAACTCATTCTCACCTCAAATGTCTATCTTCCCACCTCCCTCATATCCTCACTTCCATTTCACTTGCTTTTTACTCATGAACACTTCTAATTAAGTCATTCTTAAACTCCAGTGTGCATACAAGCCATTTGGGGAATTTGTTAAATAAATATGAATTTCTCACTCCTCTTAGGGATTTACTGTCATGTGGTCTGTATTGATAACTCAAAACTACATGTAAATACCCCAAAGAACAAATAGATATCCACATGCAAAAGAATGAAGTTGTACTCTGCTTATACTACACAAAAAGTAACTCAAAATGGATCATAAATCTAAATGTAAAAGCTGAAACTATAAAATCTCTTAGGAAAAAAAAAAACATAGAAGCGAATCTTTGATGTTTTCTTTGATATAACACCCAAAGCAGAAATGACAATTTTTTAAAAAATGAGTCAATTGGACTTCATCAAAATTAAAAATATTTGTATTGAAAATGTTACCATCAAGAAAGTAAAAACACAATCTGCAGAATAGGGGGGAAATATTGCATTTTATATATTTAATAAGAAATTTTATTCAAAATGTACAAATAACTCTTATAAGTCAGTTAAAAAAAAAGGTAAACCAAATAAAAAGTAAGACAAGTCTCTGAGTAGACATTTCCCTAAAGAAAATATAGACATGTAAAGGTGTTCAACATCATTAGCCCTGAGGGAAATGAAAATCAAAACAACAATAAGATAGCACTTCATACCAGTAGGATGGCTATGGACCTTCTGTCCTCTGTTTTTTATTTAACCTTATGATATTCTCTCACATATTCCTTTTTAAGTTAACTTTTCCATCCCCATTCTCTTGACATACAATCATATAAATTTTTCCAATGTTAGCCATTAAAGGTGCTTATACCCCTCCATCTATTGGCCCCCCAAAATAAAGAAAAAACAACCAATATACAATTTAAAATGTCCTTTTACTCTTCTATTAGGGATGATCATGTTTGATGTTAGTCATGGACATAACTTCTAGTAGCTTAAACACAGAATGGTAGATTTTTCTCACACGTTTGGGAGACTGGAGGTAGTCATTCTATGATTAACATTGTGTTTCATTCATCTCATTCAGCTATTAGCTGCACAGTTTCTAAGAACTTTTAAAATTCCATCATCTCTATTATGTTGGATCTTATCCTCATGTTTGTTGCCTCATTGTCTCAAGATGGCTCCCATACAATTGGTTTCTCCCTTTTTGCACCAAAGATGAAAAGACAATGGGACTTCCCTGGCAGTCCAGTGGTTAAGACGTCTCACTTCCACTGCAAGGGGCACGGGTTCAATTCCTGGGCTGGAAACTAAGATCCCGCATCCCACATGCCATATATGATGCAGCAAAAAAAGAAAAAAAAAGGATAAAAATACAAGAGGAACGTGATTAAACCTACATTAGGTAATAAGGAACATCTCCAGAACTCTGATGAAGACATTTATGTACATAGCAAGAATATTCAGAATATTTTCCCCTGACCACCTCTCAGTAAATACTCTGGGAAGGATAGAGTTTTTAGTGTATCAGCCAGGCTGGGCTCATATTTCAAGATTCTATGAAGAATTGCTTCTAAGCTCATTCAGGTTTTTGGCAGAATACAGTTCCTCACAATCGTAATTATGGTCCCCAATTTCTTTCTCTTTCCACTAGTAATGTCTCTCAGCTCCACAGGACAGCACACTTTCCTTCTCACAAGGCTCCCTCTATCTAAAACCAGCAATAGACCATCAAGTCCTTATCACACTTGGGATCTCTGACTAATTTTACTGCTACCAGCTAGAGATTATCCTCTGCTATTACGTGGCTCAGATGATTACTTTAGGCCCATCTGAATAATCTCTATTTTAAGGTTGACTACTCCATATAACATAATCACAATCAAGGGAGGGGTGTCTCTCATATTCACAGGTTCTATCCTCATTGAGAGGAAAAGGAATCATACAAGTTTGAGGGCGTGAGGTTATTCTTAAAATTTTTCGCAGTCTGCGCCGCATCCCGAGCCGCCGCCATGGCCGCCTACAAGCTGGTGCTGATTCGGCATGGCGAGAGCGCGTGGAACCTGGAGAACCGCTTCAGCGGCTGGTACGACGCCGACCTGAGTCCGGCCGGGCACGTGGAGGCGAAGCGCGGCGGGCAGGCGCTGCGAGATGCTGGCTATGAGTTTGACATCTGCTTCACCTCAGTGCAGAAGAGAGCAATTCGGACCCTCTGGACAGTGCTGGATTCCATTGACCAAATGTGGCTGCCAGTGGTGAGGACTTGGCGCCTTAATGAGCGACACTATGGGGGCCTGACTGGCCTCAATAAGGCAGAAACTGCTGCCAAGCATGGTGAGGCCCAGGTAAAGATCTGGAGGCGCTCCTATGATGTCCCACCACCTCCAATGGAGCCTGACCATCCCTTCTACAGCAACATCAGTAAGGATCGTAGGTATGCAGACCTCACTGAAGATCAGCTGCCCTCCTGTGAGAGTCTGAAAGACACTATTGCCAGAGCTCTGCCCTTTTGGAATGAAGAAATAGTTCCCCAGATCAAGGAGGGGAAACGAGTACTGATTGCAGCCCATGGCAACAGCCTTCGGGGCATCGTGAAGCATCTGGAGGGTCTTTCCGAAGAGGCTATCATGGAGCTGAACCTGCCAACTGGCATTCCCATTGTCTATGAATTGGACAAGAACTTGAAGCCCATCAAGCCCATGCAGTTCCTGGGGGATGAAGAGACCGTGCGTAAAGCCATGGAGGCTGTGGCTGCCCAGGGCAAGGCGAAGAAGTGAGGGCAAGCAGCAGATTACTTTCCCAAGGATTACCCTTCCCGCCAAGTCCATCCCATTCCTTTGCACCTCTCCCCTGCACATGTCACACTGACATCTGTAGGCTTCTTTAAGTTGTAGCTGCAGATGGGAACCAGCGGCTCCCAATTTCATTTTACCCATTTATCTCTTGCACCCACTCCCTTCATACAGTCTAGTCAGAATGGCACCTCTGGGGCATGGTCCTCAGTCCAAGCCAAGGGAAGACTTATCCAAGAGCGCTGACAGGTAGTAACTGGGGGGTTTATCACTAAGGACCTGCTTGAGTAGGGGATGGAGGGAATCATGCTAAGGCGTGACCAGTGAGGAGAAGCAAGAGAGGCTGTTTGTGTTCCCAGAGGCCAGCTGGGCACTGTTCTGTTCAGGTGACTGGGGGCTCTAGTCATTCCAATGGAAGATGAATGTAACCTGCATGGTGATTCAATCAAACATTTCCTCCCTGACTCCAAAAGATTGGGATCAATCCTGAATGTTTATGTGTTACATTTACTTTTGCAAAAAAAAATTTATATATATATCAATTAAAAAAAAACCCTTCTGGGGTTTCTAGTGGCGGTTGAAATATTCCCACATGTGGTCATCAGAAAATGAGCCATTCCTTACACCATCATGGGATGAGCTCCTTGACTTCTGAGGTGTAGGAGTTCATCCTGCTGTGTGTGCGTTAGAATCCCTCCCCTACATTAGTGTTTTACGGCAGCGGAATGCCTCTTGATCACGTCCAAGTGTGTCTTTCACTGTGCCTGATTTCTGAATCATGTTCCAGTTGCTTGGCCCACCATTTAGGCCCAGTACTCATTTGAGCATAACTGTACTAAGTTTTTTTCCAGATCAGTATAATAAAGGAGTGATGTGCAATAAAAAAAAAAAAAAAAAAAATTTTCATACCATGACTGCCTTGAGCAAAATCAGGGCTTTGTTATAAGAAAGTGAGAATGGATACTGGATAAAGAACAAACAATATCCCCTATAATCTCTAGTTCTATACTTAAGTCACTCTTTTCTCATTCAGTCAACCTCTTGAAAACACCATGTACACTTGCTTACTTGATGTCCTCAGTAATATTATTATCTGTATAAACTACTCCAATCGGACTTCCCTGCCACCACACTAATTAGTGGAAGTAGTCACTATGAATCTCCAGATTGAAAATCCAGGGAGTGGTTTCTAGCCTTTGTTTTTGTTTGTTTGTTTGTTTTTTTGATGATTTATGCTTATCCTTCCATACTCTCCTTGAGACAGGCAGCAGGAAAGGGATGAGAGGCAAGTTTTCTTCCAACTGGAACAGATGACATAGCACCTTGGGTTAGAGGGCCAAAATTGCTGAGCTACTGGCAGTAAGCATACATAGATGGAAGTATCCCATCCAGCTACATGTCATGACTCTCCCCCATTTAAATAGCAGGCAGCTAGCAGTTGCATGGATCCTGCACAACCTCAGACTGGCTGTGCAGGTTCAATAGAAAAATTAACCAGGAAAACTGAATTACAAAGTAAACATATAACTAAGAATTACCAGATATTGGAAGAAAACCAGAATCATAAAAGAGTGAAAACAAAAAATTTTCAGGAAATAGAGTTTAGGTAAGTCGAACAGGAAGTTATAGCAAGTAAAGCTAATATCAACAGAGTGATTCAAAAGTATACTGGATTCATTAAAATACCATAAAAATAAAAAATGATTATGGGAACATAACTGAACAGATAGGGTGAATATATAATAGAGACAGTTAAGGAACACATTAGTGAGCTTGAAGATAAGTCTGCATATTTTGAGAGCATATCACATAGTCACATGGATATGGAATTTATGAAAAATAAATTATAAATCAGAAAAGAACTCAGGAGTTCAATATTTGCCTAATAGAAAAAAGAGACGAGAGAAGGGTGTGAAGTCAATGCTCAAGATAATATGAGGCTGGCTCAGAAATGCAGCAAAAAACTAGACCCCTATATATTTTCTTGATAATTTTGTACAATTAGGAAAAGACAAAATCCTGTATATCTTCAAAGGGGGATGATTATAGTTAATCTACAGAGAGACAATAATAAAAGTGAGATATATCCATCTATCTATTATAACAAAACTGAATGCAGTATTAGAAGACAGTTCAACAGTAATCATGAGGAAAATAATTTAAAATGTGCATTTCAGTAGGCAGCCAAAATATAATAGCTCTATAAAAGTTAAATGAAGACATGTTCATGTATATAAGAACACTATCTGAAATAAGTTTTCAGGGTGTACACCAAACAATAAAGTTTCCTAGAAAAAGAAATATATTTTTCCCTGAAGATTTTTTTTAGAATTCAAAGATGAAAACTATTTTCCTGTGTTAAATGGAAACAGTAATAGAAAACACTTTTATTTACCTTGTTACACATCCCTTTGAATAAAGTAGACACATTTGACCATTTTTTCTATTTGAGTATATATAACATATGCAGAGTGAAATGTATATGTTTAATGTTAAAAGTCTAAATGCTAAAATATTCAGAATTTTTAATACCTTACTGCTTTTACAGTATATATTATTAAATATAGTATGGTTTCAAACATACTTTCAGTGTTAATTACCACTTAGTTCTAAGCACACAGCAATATATATATATATATATATATACACATATTTTGCTAATAATTTTAAATATAAACTAATTTCACCATAAAATTAAAAACCTGTAGGACTTTGAGACTCCAAAGAAAATACAAAATGTATGACTATCATATTGGTTGTACAGGCCCTATGAGCTATGAAAAAAGAGATTAATCAAAGTAAAATCAATATTCAATTATCTGTGTGAGATTGTATATGATTACTGGGATCCATCACTATCTCCTCTGTGTACAACTGGATTCCATGTCATATATAAACTGTTAAAAAATCACATGTTTCTTGTTTTCTCTCTATTGCCCTTAGTATATTACAGGATTAACAGACTCATTTTGTTGAATTTTTCAAGTGCAAACAACCCAACCAAATCAAGAAGGAATGTGTTAGCTCAGCAAATGGGAATTTTAAAAGAAGAGATTTTAGGCTCAGCTAGTCAAACATTTCCAGGAAGCTTCCAACATGGCTTTCCTTGGGCAGATGTGCCAGGTTTATGTACTCCCAGTTAAACATTCCCAGTAATAACAGGGGGCCTTCTCATGTTAATACTAATAGAACTCTTGATATGAACCTCATCATTAGATTGGGTCAAATGCCCAACCTCAGACTGAGAACTGTAGCCAAAGAGACAGACTGCTTTCATTGGACACACTTTAGTTCCATGACAATTCAAGTCAGAATCATATTAAATCATATGGGCTGAGGAACAAATAAAACAAAACAAAAAACATAAGCCCACTAAAAATAAAGACCTGCCTCTATATGATTTTCCTTTGAGGATGAACATATGGTACTAAATTAATGCATACAAATTATCCTGAAAATACACATGTAATCTCTGTGAGGAAATCTCATTGCGTTGTCTACAAGACAAACAAATGGACATATATTTTACAAGTATTTCAATTGAAGTGTATCAAAAATTAAAATATTATTTATAACAACTGTGCCAAAAGTTATACATTAAACCTAAAACATTTATAATGATTTCATTTAATTATACAGAAATCAGTCATTAGTGCTACAAAAAGCAATAAGCTGAAAATTTTGGTTAATATTAGGTCATTGATGCATGCTTGACTTTGCTTTGAATGAGTGACATTTATTCTGGCATTTAAACATAATTAACCACATTTAGGTTTCTCAGTTTTTTGGCCCATGCTATAAGAGATATGCCTTGATGAAAACAATATATTTTGCTTCACGTCATGACTCAAAATCTGCCTCTTACAAAATATTTCAGTATTGTTAATATTAGCAATGATTTCCTAGTTTCTTCCTTATCCACACTATACTAACCTTCATGCAGATTATGAGATGATTTTTCTGTTTGGTTATTTTCTCTCCTAAATGTCTTTTGTTTCAGATATGTGGGAGGACATAGGGTAGTATCTCTAAAAGTCCAAATCTAGTAGAAGGGCATTGTCACATATGTGACCTAAAAATTAAGATGATTTTATAATCCCCTCACATACAGCAGTCACCACACCCCACCTATATGTTTGTCTTGAGCCTCTGCTGAGAGATAAGAAATCAATGAAAGTCAATGAGAGGCAAAATAAAATTACCAGTAGTCACTTCAAGCCTATTTTCACCAGTTTCCTAGACAATTCTTAACTTGGGTTGGTGATAGAGTCTTTTGTCACATCGAAATACCCTCCCTATTTGGGCTGGTCTTATATCTCAGGCCCCTTACTAACCTGAATTTAAGCAATTGATTTTTTTTCCTTTAATCTATAGTAGTAGAAACCTTCAGTGTTCTATAAGGATAATGCTAGGATTCCCTCATTTGGTTTTCCCTACTCTTCGCTGATATGAGTAACTATCCTAGTTCCCTCACTTTAGTGATGGGCCCACTGGCCCTTCTCATGGTCTTGGCAAACTGCTTAGCTCCAAGACTTGGGTGTGCTCATATAGTAGATGTCAGGGCATTTGACAGTATGTTAAGGAACTACTATTGAGTTTAAATTTAGCAATTTAAAAATGTGTAAAGAGGCTGCAGTCATCCTCAATATAATTCTTTAAATGAGTTTGCACTGTAACCAAACATCTTAAAAAAAAAAAAAACTGCGAAAGCGTGACTCAAGAGGAAGATTTCACAATAATTAATATACACCATTTTTTTTAAAATCAAGCTCAAATGTTTATCATGTTGAATAAAATTTTTTTAACATTTGTTCTTAATGAATGTGGTTAGATAAATTTAATGGCATAGGTTGAAATCAGTAAACATTGAAGTGTTCCTTTTATATCTTACTGATTTCTCTTGAAGTGGATACTGTGGTGTGCTACCCAGAACCCCTGTAGGTACAAATTTTCATTCCCCTTAATGCTGAGAGTATCAGCTGTTGATGGTTTGCTAAAGAGTCCTTCTTCTAAGCAATGTCCTCAGCTGAAGAGAGGCAACTCACCAAGTATTATTCTCCTTCCTGAAAACAGCCTACATTCAATGATTGGTCAACATGGGAGTATAAAGGCCTGTCTCTCTTGTCTACATTTAAGACATCTTGGAACAGTCATTCCACCTTCAAGGATTCTTATAGAGCTGGATAGAAGATTTTGTTGTAACTGCATCATAGCTTAACTTTTACTTCTGCCAAATCCTGCTTCCCTCACTCACTGAAGAATGTTATTCCTAAAATATTCTCAATAATCCACTTGGAGGCAACTCTTGGTCTCCCAACTTGTTCCCCAGGGAGGAAACCAACACAACATTGCTTTCAGGTATGTATTACAAGCAGCAGGAAACAGGATCCATTTACATTTCAGTTACACTTATAATATTTTGATTTCAAACTCAGATGACATTGAGAGATACCACATTTTATTCAATATAAAGTTTTCTTGCTTGTTTTACAGAAAATATATAATTCAGAATATTTTTCTTTGCAATGGGAAAAAGGATGAAACATACATATTGCATAAATTTGTGATAGAAATAATTATACATTCATATGAAACATAAAAATATTTTGCTTAACATAGCTAATTATTAGAGAAATTCAAATCAAAACTACAAAGAGATATCACCTCACATTGGTCAGAATGGCCATTATCAAAATGTTTACAAACAGTAAATGCTAGAGAGGGTGTGGAGAAAAGGAAACCCCCCTACACTGTTGGTGGAAATGTAAGTTGGTACAGCCAACTTGCAGTATGGCTGTTCCTTAAAAAACTAAAAATAGGGAGTACGAAACACAACAGCCAGAGTCATGGCCCGACAGGCATTTAGAAAGTTTCTTCTCCTCTTTGACTGAGCGTTAGTTGAAAGAAGTGTAGCCAAAACTGTAACCAAAGGGGGCATTATGCTTTCAGAAAATCACAAGGAAAAGTATTGCAAGCAATGGTAGTAGCTGTCAGATTCGACTGTAAAGGAAATTGTGGAGAGATTCAACCAGTTAGGGTGAAAGTTGGGATAAAGTTCTTCTCCCAGGATATGGAGGCACCAAAGTAGTTCTAGATGACAAGGATCATTTCTTATTTAGACATAGTGACATTCCTGGAAAACATGTTGACTGAAATATGTTGCTACTGAAATGGCATCACATGAAGATGCCCATTCCACCGAAGTTCTGAAATCTTTCATCATGTAAATAATTTCCATGTTTCTCTTTTATAATAAATGATATCAAAAAAACACTAAAAACAGAACTACTGTATGATCCAGCAATCCCACTTCTGGGCATATATCCTGAGAAAAGCCTAGTTTGAAAAGACACATGCACCGCAATGTTCATTGCAGCACTGTTTACAATAGCCAGGACATGGAAGCAACCTAAAGGTCCATTGACAGATGAATGGATAAAGATGTGGTACATACATGCAATGGAATATTAGCCATAAAAAAAGAATGAAATAATGTCACTTGCAGCAACATGGATGATCCTAGAGATTATCATACTAAGTGAAGTAAGTCAGAAAGAGACAGACAAATACCATATATCACTTATATGTGGAATCTAAAATATGACACAAATGAATTTACCTACAAAACAGAAACAGATTCACAGGCAGAGAACAGACTTGTGGTTGCCAAGGGGGAGGGGGGTGGGGGGGTTGGATTGGGAGTTTGGGGTTAGCAGGTGCCAACTATTATATATAGAATGGATAAACAACAAGGTCCCACTGAATATCACAGAGAACTGTATTCAGTATCCTATGATAAACCATAATGGAAAAGAATATGAAAAAGAATATATATATATATATATATATATATTTTTTTTTTTTTTTAATTTTTAAGAAAATAAAACCTCATAGTTTCCACCAGGGCCTTATTAACAGTGAACCCTTTTGAACAGCAGAAATTGTAGTTTTGGTTCAGAAACAAGTTGTATATTTTTCACCACTGATAATTGGAAAAAAATTGTATATGTATACACATATATATGTATCTGAATCACTGCTATATGCCAGAAACTAACACAACTTTGTAAATCAACTATACTTCAATAAAAAATAAGTAAATACAAATAAAATAAAAGATTTTAGCTCTAAGTTTTTCTTTATTCCAGTGGACTTAAATTGAATGCCTCCCAGGAAATATACTTTTTCATAAAATGAATTAAGATTTGCTTTGCTTTAATTGTGCTGTTTTAGAGCCGCTATGGAAATGCCTAATGAAACTATCTCATGTAATAAGATCAGAGCACTTCAGAGAGCTGTCTCTCTTCCTCTTTCTAAGTAGGCAGTTTTCTTGTGAATTATGAGTTTATGTTTCTTTGTGGCTTTATTAGTGTCAATGTATCACAAATAACAAAATCTCAAATCAGTAGAAGGCTTTTTGTGGGAAGGTAACAGTAATTTTCTAAGTTATACTTAATTTTTTCTGACTACTTTCAATTTCCTAGTTATGTATATTTAATTATTTGAGATGTGTATAATTATGTATTATACTTATCATCAAAGTAAAATGCATATATTATAAAATGTGCACTTTCTCAGTGTAGAGAATTGAAAAGAATTTTTAAAATTATAAATTCAGATGCAAATCTGTTGTTGAGATAAGATTTAACATAACAACTTTTTTCACTGCTCATTTTATTATGTGTCATTATGTAACTTATTTTTGTCACTGCTGATTTTATTCTTTTCTGGGATGTGAGAGTCCAGAAGTACTGGACTTTATCCTTCACCACTATTTCACTAAGGGCCTAGCATGGTGGCAATCAACAAGACTACAGTCATAAACATTTGTTAAAGGATTGGTTTAATGAATTAATTAAAAGATGAATAAATAGTATATGTCCTCAATGTGAAGAAATATTAATAATTAAGTTTGATAGATGAGTACATTGAGAGAGTGAGAGAGAGCAACAAAGAGAGACAAGGAAAAAAGAATGAATCCCAGGATTCTAACTTGAACTGGACAGATGGGGGTACAATTTACTGAGAATGTAAGGGTATGGGGCTTTACTTTAATATTGGAGCATTGTAGGCACAAAATTTGGGAACTGGGAATTGCTTTGAACATATTGAATTTGAGATGCTAGAATCTTTACATAGTCTTCAGTATCTTAATTATTATCTCACAAATACATATATAATAAGTTACATTAAATAACATTTTTTATCAAAGTATTACTTTAATGACTTTATAAATAACTTGTCCTTAATCAACTATTTAGGAATCCCAGTAATAATGAATTTTATGTGCTTTCAAACTAAATATATTAAATATTTTTAAATGTTATCTATTAATGTTAATGTTAATAGTTTTACATAATGATGTAGAAATTTCCAGATAACATCAACCATAAAAGTCAGAATATTTTGGAAGCAACTTTTCCCTGCATATCAAAATAAATAAATATATAAAATTATTTGTTGTTTTTCTGTCTTTGGAGATCTCTCCTGCTATCTGTAAATTTCAACCAAAAACTTTGCTGCTCTGAACAAATTTTAAGTACTTTTTAATAAGAAAGCAGAGGAGAAAGTCTCTAATGTTCTTATAATCTCAAGAAACTACATAACAATTTTTTAATCTACCAAGATTGCAAAAATAACAATCTCAAGGATTTTCAATTTTTCTCATTATAGATCAGTTAATGATTAATGTTAAATTATGTCAGTTAAAAATCAGTCACTGAATATACTTGACAGTAAACAACTGTCTATGTCTCAATTTACACCATTCAAAGTCAGTGCATAATTGATCTACTCAGTAACTCATATTTTAGAAGGAAAAATTAAATAAACAAACAAAAAATATATTTATATATTTTCACCTTCTCTCTACCCCAGAGGCTTTATTTTATTAAAGAGATGCCTTTAAATTTAATATCAACCAAGTCACACTCCTCTAGAATCTGTAAGAAGGAAAGCATCCACTTATTCCCACCTCAAATTGTCCAGAGAGTTCTTTCATTAACTCAACAAATCTGAGTGGAGCTTCTCATATATACCAGTTACTGTATAATGTAATATAGGTAGATGTTAGATATAGATATTTGAACAAAATAAGCATGATTCATGCCCCCCTTGGAGCTTCCCCATATATTAGAGTGTATTATGCCTTATTAAGATAATCACACTAGGACTTCCCTGGTGGCACAGTGGTTAGGAATCTGCCTGCCAATGCAGGGGACACAGATTTGATCCCTGGTCGGGGAAGATCCCACATGCCACAGAGCAACTAAGCCCATGCACCACAACAATTGAGCCTGTGCTCTAAGAGCCCACAAGCCACAACTACTGAGCCCATGTGCCACACCTACTGAAGCCCACATGCCTAGAGCCTGTGCTCCTCAACAAGAGAAGCTACTGCAATGAAAAGCTCATGCACCAAAATGAAGAGTAGCCCCCATTCTCCACAACTAGAGAAAGCCCACACACAGCAACAAAGACCCAAAGCAGCCAATAAATAAATAAAAATAAATTTAAAACAAAAAAAAGAAAATCACACTAACATGTGCAAAAATGACAAATAGAAGTGTGGCAGTGACACAAAAAGAAAGGTACACTATGCTATGAGAAATTATAATATTTATTCATGTAATAAAATACTTATTGAGCATTTCTACATGACACTTACTAAGTTAATCACTAGTAATTAGCAGTTAACAAAAGACAAATTCTCTGTCCTCATGGAGTTTGTGTTGCAGTGCTGGAAAGACAATACACAAATAAGAAAAAATATATATTATGTAGATGTTGGTGAATGATACAGAGGAAAAAAGGCAGAGTGAGACAGCTAAGAAGTCAGGTTGTTAGAGAATTTTTTTGACAAAAGGACCCATGTGCTTAACTAGTATCTCCAGCTTTTTTTTTTAATTCAGACAATCTTAAATAAGAGTTCCATTCCAACTGAATCAGCTAATACAATCTTTAATATATCCTTTTAATATTAGACTTGGTTCCATTCACTTTTCTTCTTCACATTAAAATAATTTTGAAAAGCCCTTTTAGTTTCAGCATGTTTGCACACTTTTGTTACTTCTATTTATATTTTGAGATTCACTTTAAGTATTTATTTGAAGAAACTTTACTCCTCAAGCACATTTATTGTAGTAAAATAAAAGTAGAACTGATGAAAGAATAAAACCCAGAAATGCAATGCTAAAGAATATAGAAGTTTATTTCCTTTGCATGTTACAGTCCCTGATGAGTCATTGGTCTCTGGTCAGTATAGTAGACTGTTCTGCCACTTACAAGACTTAGCTGCCAAAGGTGATTATTCTCATTTACAATTGACATATATTCCTGTGATAAGAGGGAAAATGGATTTGGTTGGGCAAATTAATCTCCACCGTATTGAGGGATTTAGAATTTAGCCTTCCAATGTTCCCTTAGAGGAGGAAGGAAATGGAATTTGAGAGTGTCCAAACAAAGTATATGACCTGTCATTCTATGAGAGTGGGAACAATGAAAATTACATAGTTATGAGAGGAAGTTTAGACCTAGAACCAACAGGAATTATAGAGTGATTGTATGTAGAGGCTGAGGGAGCTCAAGAAATAAAGTCTATATGAACTAACAGGTTAAAATTATGAGAGCTGTGCTCTAACTGGCAGAGTCTAGTACACTGATTCTCAAATATTCAGGTCACAAGATCTCTATACATTCTTAAAAATTATTAAGGATCTCAAAAAGCTTTTGTTTATTTGGTTATATCAATTGACATTTATTATATTGAACTGCAAAAGTGAGAATTAAAAATATTAATTTATATACAGCAGTAGTAAACCCATTGGTTGTTAGTATAATTTATGAAAAAATAACTGCTCTTACCAAAACAAAAATTAAGTGGGGAGAAAGGCATTGTTTTAAACTTTAACAAATCTCTTTGGCCTGACTTAACAGACAACTGCATTCTTGTTTCTGCTTCTGCATTCAGTCTCTTAGACTATCATGTTATGCAGCCTCTGGTAAACTCTACTGCACACTCGTGAGATAATGAAAGTGAGTAAAAGTAAATCCTATCTTGCTATTATTTTGAAAAAAAGTTTTGATCTAGCAAACCAACTCCCCCAAAGCTTCTGGATAACACATTAAGGACCACCGTCACAGGTCAAATCTACCAATATCTTATTGGTGGACTACTAGGAAAACTAAGGAACTGATTTTTCACTCTTGCATTCCTATAATCCATTCTCCTTTGAAAAGCCAGAGAGATCATTTTTAAAATATAAATTCAATAAATGCCACTTTTCTGCTTAAATCATTTCCTTAGTCTCCCAAGTCTCTTATGATAGGGACCAAAATATTCCCTTGATTCTGCCTCATAACTCTGAAACTTGGCAAAAATTTATCCCCAACATGTATGGTATTGTGATAATTTACAACATTATATAAGTGTTTTTAATTTGATAGGCCTTTAATAACTAATTAAGCATGATTACTGATGTCCTGCTTATATTCCTCAGTTTTTTATATTGTTACTTCACAAATTTACCTAACACTCAAGTCACAAAAATATTTATTTTTGTTTTAGTATAAACCATTCAGTGTTGAATTTCCAATATGTTTAACCAACATAAGAATTAATATTTTATTTTTGTATGACTAAAAAATAAAACAAAATTGTTGTTAAAACTTTTGAAATACCCCTCTTGACATATAACAGCAAGTAATTAGGAGTCATCACCTTTGACATAAATGTGTTATTGTCACAGTTGCAGATTAAATACTATTCCCCAACTGCAAAATACAAACTACTAATATACAAAGTGCTGGTGAGGTTAGTAGTAGTACTCTAAGGAAAGATGTCTAATGATTGGAAGGAAAAGAATGTAGCTCATAGAAAGATGAAAGTGCCAGTTATGCCTTGATGTCAAAGGGTCTATTCAAAAATAAAGGACTAGAGTTAACAAATTACCATCTATTTGTTAAGATCACAAAAAGCCATTGATTTCAGCCTATAGGAGTCAAGCTAGCTGTTCTACAAAACAGAAGTGTCCAGGTATGTCCTCCAGATTCCATTTGGAGAGTACACCTTTCCAGTCGGCACTGAAATATCAATATTTAAAAGCATGTTGCCATGTCAAGGAAAGAGAAATAAAAACACTATTTATATATTTGGTCATAAAGTTGCTTGGGGGTACTCAAGAGTGCTTAGAAGGAAGAATGCATGTCCCAAACAAATGTGATTTCATAAAGCTAATGGCACTGCTATTCTTATAAAATATGACAGTGGTCTCATATAATTTTAGTGTACACATAGTTTTTGTTCTATATTTTTAGCTGAAATTTAACATTGTTCTCTAAAACTCTAGAGCACCGTCACAAGAAATATTTTCCTTTGAATAAGTTAGAAATGTTCCCTATAAAAATTGACTATTAGCAATATTTAAACCTGCTCACTAGAAATCTTTATTCATGCAGCACAAATTATTGATCTCCTATATATCATATCAGCAATATGATAAGCTCTACAGATACTGAATTGAATGAACCAGTTTTTTCTTAGACTGGTCCAGTGATATAAAAAAATGCACATTTTGTTCTTGTAATTATCATGATTAATTAGTTTCTTGATAGTGAATTTTTTATATTTTATTAATTGATTGAAAACAAATTCTTTACATTTTTTCTAACATACAAAGATCAGTAAAAATGAAGAATCATTGGACTGTTTTTCATATAAGAAATGTTACTGAAATAATCTAAGTGACTAGCCACAGTTATTAAGGAAGTAACAGTAATTCAACAAGTGTATTCTGTTGAATTAGATAATTTGAAAAATTTATAAACCCATAGAAAATAATTTGATACTAACAAATTGTTCATTTTAAAGTCTATAGAATCTTTAGTGATGTCATCCCCGATGTTTAAAATTATCCTTTTTTTCCTGGTCAGGCAAGATCTTTATCAATTTTATTGATCTTAAGGTAACAATTTCTAATTTCACTGGTTTTTTTTTTTGTTTTTTGTTTTCTATTTGATAATCTCTAGTCTTTATTTTTTTCCTTTCTTCTCTTTATTTTAGGTTTAATTTGCGCTTTTTTTTTTTTTCATTTTTTAGGATGGAAGCATTAGTCATTGATTTAAGACCTTTCTTCTTTCTAACGTAAGGGTAAGCTATGAAATTCCCTTTTAACATTGCTTTAATAGTAACCCATAAATTTGGATGTCTCATGCTGATGCCAAAATCTCGGCCTCTGTGCTCTGGTGCTGAAACTTGGAGACAGAGTTTTGGGTGAAGTAGAAAAGAATAGCTTTATTGGTTTGCCAGGCAACGTGGAACACAGTGGGCTCCTGCCCTCGGAAACTATGTGTCCCAACCAGGGAGAAATTGGTGAGGAATTTTTATAGCAATGGTTCAAGGGTGGGATTGCTAATAAGATTAGAGTGGGTGCAGGTTCTCCACTCCTTTAATCTCACCTCAGGTGGTCTCTTAATCTTGATGAGCTTCTCTGGTTCCTTTAATCTTGCCTCAGATGGTTTCTTGGTTGCTCCTCCCCTGTCTCTGGTCCCCTCCTTTCCCTTATTAGCAGTTGTTCAAATCTGCCCTTTGGAACTCAGGGAAGGTGATGGAGTGTGGAGTCTGTTCCCTACAAAAAACAAGGAATGGGGGACACAGAAGGCTTCTGTGCCCAGGAGTCCCACAGGGTCTTTCTGGGTTTCAGTGCTGAAATTTTTTTCACTCAGTTTAAAATGCAGTACGTTTTAGTGTCACTTTTGATGTTTTAAATTCTTTAATAGACAGAATTATGCAGTTTAGTTCTGTTGAGCGGCCTTTGGTCATTTGTAGCTTTCAAGGAAATTATCTATTTTATCTATGTTGAAAATGTATTGTCATATAATAGCTACTATCACTGTGTAGCAAATTCCTTTTAAACTTAGCAACTTAAAAACAGCATTCATTATCTCTCAAGAGTTTCTGAGGATCAGGAATCCAAGAGCAGCTTAACTGGGCAGTTGTTTCTCAAGGTCTTTCATGAGATTGCAATCAAGCTGTCAAATGGGACTGCAATCATCTCAAGGCTCAAATGGATTGAAGAATCTTTTTACAAGTTCATTTATAAAAGTTAGCAGACTTTAGTTTCTCACTGGCCAGCAATTTCTGTCAGTCAGAAGCCTATGTCTCTTTTGGGGTCTTTCCAAAAGCAGCCCAAGTGTGGTAATTGGTCTCTTGCAGAAGCTAGAAGTTGTAGGAGGAGGATATCCAAAAAGATATAATCTGCAGAGTTTCATAATCCATTCTTGGAGGTGACATACATCATTTCCACCATACCCTATTGTTCACACAGATTAATCCTGGAATACAATGGGCATCTTTAACTTAATATCATATGCTTAATATTAATATTTCTCTACTTCATGTATACTGGTAAATTGTAAGAACATTATATTTTCCTTCAGGTTTAAGATTTCATTTGAGATTTTAAGTACAGATTTAGTGGAAACAAATTCATTTCTGAATTATCAGAAAAAAATATGCTTCTTTTTCCTGCTCTTAAAAGAATAGTCTTGCTGGATATTGCTTTCTAGATTGACAGTGATTTTTATCATTTTTGTTTTCATATTGTCACTTTAAAAATGCCATGCCTTCCACTAATGAAAGAAAACAAAGGTGACACAAACAGATGGAGAGATATATCATGTTTTTGGATTGGAAGAATCAACATCGTGAAAATGACTATACTACCCAAAGCAATCTACAGATTTAATGGAATCCCTATCAAATTACTAATGGCATTTTTTACAGAACTAGAACAAAAGATCCTAAAATTTGTATGGAGACACAAAAGACTCTGAATAGCCAAAGCAATCTTGAGGGGAAAAAATGGAGCTGGAAGAATCAGACTCCCTGACTTCAGACTATACTACAAAGCTACAGTAATCAAGACAATATAGTACTGTCACAAAAACAGAAATATAGACCAATGGAACAGTATAAAAAGCCCAGAGATAAACTACGGTCAACTAATCTATGACAAAGGAGGCAAGGATACACAATGGAGAAAAGACAGCCTCTTCAATAAGTGGTGCTGGGAAAACTGGACAGCTACATGTATAAGAATGAAATTAGAATACTCCCTAACACCATACACAAAAAAAGCCTTAAAATGAATTAAAGACTTAAATGTAAAGCCAGGCACTATAAAACTCTTAGAGGAAAACATAGGAAGAACACTCTTTGACATAAATCACAGCAAGATCTTTTTTGATCCACCTTTTAGAGTAATGGAAATAAAAACAAAAATAAATAAGTGGGACCTAATGAAACTTCCAAGCTTCTGCACAGCAAAGGAAACTATAAGCAAGATGAAAAGACAACCCTCAGAGTAGGAGAAAACATTTGCAAATGAATCAACAGACAAAGGATTAATCTCCAAAATATATAAAAAATACATCCAGCTCAATATCTAAAAAACAAACAACCCAATCAAACAATGGGCAGAAGACCTAAATAGGCATTTCTCCAAAGAAGACATATGGATGGCCAAGAGGCACATGAAAAGCTGCTCAACATCATTAACTATTAGAAAAATGCAAATTAAAACTACCATAAGTTATCACCTCACACTGATTAGAATAGGCATCATCAGAAAATCTACAAACAGTAAATACTGAAGAGGGTGTGGGGAAAAGGGAACACTCTTGCACTGTTGCTGGGAATGTCAATTGATATAGCCACTATGGAGAACAGTATGGATGTTCCTTATAAAACTAAAAATAGAGTTACTATATGACCCAGCAATCCCACTACTGGACATATACCCAGAGAACACCATAATTCAAAAAGACACATGCACCCCAATGTTCATTTAAGCACTATTTACAATAGCCAGGTCATGGAAGCAACCTAAATGTGCATCAACAGAAAAATGGATAAAGAGGATGTGGTACATATATACAATGGAGTATTACTTAGCCATAAAAAGGAACAAAATTGGGACATTTGCAGAGACATAGATGGACCTAGAGTCTCATACAGAGTGAAGTGAGTCAGAAAAAGAAAAACAGATATCATATTTTTTATAAATTTATTTTTTTATTTATTTAATTTATTTATTTATTGGCTGTGTTATGCTTTCATTGCTGCACATGGGCTTTCTCAAGTTACAGTGAGCAGGGCTATTCATTGTGGTATGCAGGCTCCTCATTGCTGTGGCTTCTCTTGTTGTGGAGCATGGGCTCTAGGCATGTGGGCTTCAGTAGTTGTGGCACAAGTGCTCAATAGTTTTGGTGCACAGGCTTAGTTGCTCTGCAGCATGTGGGATCTTCTTGGAGCAGGGATCAAACCCATGTCCCCTGCATTGGCAGGTGGATTCTTAACCACTGCGCCACCTAGGAAGCCCCAAATATCATATATTAACACATATATGTGGAATATAGAAAAATGGGACAAATCAACCTGTTTGCAAGGTGGAAATAGAGACACAGATGTAGAGAACAAACATGTGGACTCCAAGTGGGGAACACGGGCGGGTAGGACTTGAGGTGGGATAAACTGGGAAATTGGGATTGCCATATATACGTTACTAATTAGAAAGAAACATCAAATTGTACGCTTTATATGCAGTTTATTGTATGTCAATAAAAGTTCTTAAAATAAGAATTTAAATAAATATTATCAAAGATAGTAATATAAAAAAATGCTATGTGTTCTGGTCTCTGTCATTTCTGAGTAGAGTTCAGTTATCATTTGCATGTTTCTCTCTATGTGACTTTTTTCCTTCTACTTTTAAGCTTTTCTCTTCATCCATATTTTATAAAGTATGATTTTATTTGTATCCTATTTGGATTTCACTGAGCTTCATAAAAATGCACTGATGTTATTATTCAATTTAGGAAATGTTCAGCTATCATGTTTACAAAAGTTAGTATATGATGTTCTACACTTACTTTTTTCTTCAGTTTACATTCTTCTATTAAATCTAACCAAATAGATTCCTTTTCAGATATTGTGCTCACTTCTTGAATTTACATGTTTCTCATTTATTTATATTTTTCATTTTCTTTCCTGTAATTCTATATCTGTTCAATCATTATATCCATCTTTTCCTTAAGAATTTTGAACATATTTAAAATACCAATTTTAAAGTTCTTGACCACTAATTCCAGCACCTAAGTCATTGTACTTTCTGCATCAATTAAATTTGCAAAAAAAAAGCCCTCATTTTTATTTCACATTTTTCTGCTTCTTCACATGACTTATACTTGTTTTATGCTGCACATTTGCATGATACACTGAAGAGATTTGTAATTACATTCAATAGTTTTGAATTTCATTCTGGCAAACAGCTAAATTTATGGCAAATCATCTTGATCCTTTTGGACTTGATTTATTATTTGTTACAGCTGATATATTTTCAATTTTACCTTAGTCCCAGAGTACATTATTTAGTATAGAGTAATAGTTCTTACTGTTTGTTTTGAATTCTCAACTAAGTGACTGAATTCCCCAGGATGCCCACCCTGATTGAGCCAGAATACCAACATTTCCCAGTCCTGCTTACTGTGTAGTATCTCTGTTCTGCTCTCAGTGCCACAGCAGCTACTCTCTGCTAGGTTTTATGAAAATTCACTTTGCCTATGCACAGTCCTCCCTTCTGATTAGCTCTTTCTTTTACATAAGCAGAACAGAATTCTGATTTCTACTTTCCCTACTCAGACTACCTTGCTCCACTTGCTCCCCACTTTCATGTGTTACAGTCAAGAGTATGACCACAGGAAGGAAGCCAAGGAAAATGTAGAACTCACATTATATGTTTCCCTTCTGTCAAGGAGTATAGCTCTTCACTGTCTTTTGCTTAATACCTGAAAACATTTGAAAATAATTGCCTTTTATATTTTTATCAGTTTTACAACTGTTTATGGTGAAGGACTGATCCAATATCAGTTATCTTGCCATGGTCTAAATGATACTCAAAATATTCCTTTTCAAATGAATAAATTAATGAAAATTAATTAGGATTTACAAATGAATGTAATATAATGTCAATGTATATTTGTTGACTGAATGAACATATCACATATATATATATATATATATATATGCACAATCTACTGTTAAAAAAGTGTACAAAGGTCCTAAAACAATTAGTTTAATGGAATTCCAGTCCACAACTTGGCTCTTTTTCCTATGGAATCTTCCTTTCCAAAGAGTTCACAGAGTCAAACTTATCTCCAAAATAAGTTATTGTAATTTGGTAGCTATATAACAACTGTCAGTCAAAAAGTACAATTTCCAAACTTTAATTCTATCTTAAAAACCTAATACAAAAAGGACTTTGGTTTTAAAATATTATTTGAGAACAAAACAAAACAAAACAAAGCCTATTCAACTCCTTCCAGTTTTTCTCATAAGAAATGTATTGAAAGTAAACAATAGCAATTACACTTTCCAGTCATTTTAAAAGTTTCAAATTTCTTTAAATAAAACAGCATGAAAAAATTTAATTTTGTATTCAGTTTTTTAAAGATATCAAGCTTTTAGTTTATCACCTTAGGCCATAATAACTGCAGTTCAACTAATTTAAAAAATTTTTTTGGTAAATACGACATAATTCAATGATTTTTTGATGAATGGATTTAATCATATTATTTGACATTGATCGCTTTCTTTGTTTTTCCAATAAATTCTATTTTACTCTAGTAAACTTTATACATCATGATTACTGAGATCTATGAAATTGTATCATAGACATTAACTGTTGAGCCCTAATTAATAATTAAGATACACTGGGGGAAAAAACAATTTATTCTGACAGGCAGTATTACCTACCTCTCAGATCACCTTGTCCTGTCAGAAGAACCTTAGTCCCAATGACTTTATTTTGAACAGACTGCTTTTGAAATAACAGCAGGGACTTCTGGGCTTCTCAGCATCTCTTGTTTACCATCTACTGTCATGCTTAATGATCAACATTAAAGTTATTGCTTCCAACTCACCTTAATTAGGCTTGTGAAGGCTTTAAAAAGTTCCTTTCAAAAGCTCAGATCATCAAGTTTGATTGCCCTAATATATTATGATAAGTTTCAGGTAGTGAAACATGATAATAACATTTCCAATCAGACATCCTGTAGTTCCTTTTTAAGGGAAATTTTCCTATCTACATTTCTTCCTGTGATTGCACTGTGTCCTCCACCTAGTTTATAGTTGAACTGAACCAAGCACCGAGATACATAGGCTAGCCTATAGCTATGGAACAGCCTGCTACATAATGCTGCACCCAGACTGAGACAATCTTGTTTAATTGCTTTCTTCTTCCACTCTTTTAATTAGGGATTAGAGAGTGCTGTTTTGTATAAGTACTCTTACTTTTTTTTAAAGTAAACTTCCTATTGAAGTGTAACTTATACAGAAAATTACATGAATCATATGTTTGCAGCTTGTTAAATTTGCATAGAGTAAACCAACATATGTTACCACCACCAAAATTATAAAATGGAATATTCTCAACACCCAAGGCATTCCCTATGATCTTTCCCAGTCACTAACAACTCACTGAGGAAACCACCATCCTTACCTCTAACATTATAGATTATTTTTCTGTTTCTAAAGTTATTTTTTAATAAACAAAATCATACATTATTCATGTGTTTTGACCTGACATCTTCCTCTTAAAATTTTGTTTGTAAGAATCATCCATGTTGTTGGGTATATCAACGGTATATTTTTCTCTTTGATTTATAACATTGCATTTCATGGATATCCCTGAGTTAATGTGTGATTTCTTGATGGACTTACAATTTATCTATAGTTTTAATATTTACATATTACCATTATAAAAATTCTAACACATGTTATTTGGTAAATGGTCTGGTGGATATATAAATGGGAGTAGAATTTCTAGTTCATAGGTTACATATACATATTTAGCCAGAGTAGTTACTGCTTATATTAGTTTCCTATTGTTGTGGTAACAAATTACTTCAAACTTAGTGTGTAAGGGAATACAAAATGGTTCTTCTAGAATTCTGCAGGTTAAAACTCTAAAATCAAGGTGTTGTAAGGCTGCATTACTTCTTCAGGTTTCAAGGAAGAATTATGTTCTGGTCTTTTCAACTTCTAGAGGCTGCCTGCATTCCTTGAATCATGGTCCCTTCTTCATATAATTCTAACTTCTTATACCCATCACATTGTAGTCTACTACTAACTTTGACCTGCCCCAGCCTTCCGCATATAAGAACATTTGGGGTGACATTGGCCCTACCCAGATTAAGCCCTTAACTTAATCACATCTGCAAACTCCTATTTGCAATATGATAACATATCAAAGGTTCTGAAGATTAGGACTTGGACATTATTCTGCTAATCACAATGATAAAGAAAAGATAAATAGGAATGCTAAGTTTTTGAAGACTGTTAGGATATGAGCATTATAAGCAATTATTTGTTGTGACCTGGGCTGCCATTGCTCCTGTTGTGGAATACAAGAAGGTAGGGATCGTTGAGAACCACATTAGAATTTTTCTGCCACTGTGTATATGTGTATATAATATGTATAAGTGTTAGTTATACACTGTTCTAGTTGTCTTTGGTGGGTTTCACAAATTTGTTAGGATAAATTTCTTAGGATGACTGACTGACTTAGTATCCCAAGAACTAAAGATATAAATTGAGACCAAGTAGCAAGCACATAAAGACTATCAGATATATTAAGCCACTTTCAGAAAAAAAGTATTAGTAGATGTTAAACTCTGAACTGTACAGCTCTCTCTTCATGGCTACTTTTAGTTCTTAGGTTGTAACTATTTACTATAAAACTCTCTTTTGTGAATAGTTTATAGCTACAATAAAATTATACTTCAAAGTAATAATCAATATACATGGCCTTGGGAAACCTTGGGGGGAGAAAGAAAGTGTATATAAAATATAAGAAAGCATAAGTTGATTTCTTAAATGCAAATTTGATCTTTGTAATAAAGTGTTCCTTGCCCTATAAACATGTTTAACGTCCTTTAAAACCTAACTTAGATTCAACAATTAATTATATATTACAAACATATTCTATTTTGTTTTCCAATTTTATTTACTTTAGTTCTTTTTAGTGAATTGTATTCCAGATTAAAGGTATTCTATTCAGTTGTTAGTACATATAGTCAGAAGAAACAAATGGAGGAAACTTTGAAGGTATTTGTTACATTAAACCATGTGCAATTCATTTTTAATAACAAATTATTACTCCTTTTAATATCACCACATGGAATATTACTTCATGAACAACTTCATTAATTTTCACAAAACAAATTCTTTACATGTTTGAAAACTAGAATATAATTGTGGGTATCCATTTAATCAGCTATATTTGACTGAATAAAATCCCTTGTCTCTGAGAATTATCATGTCTTCAGGAAATCATTCTTACTATTCCATTCCAACAATGGAATTCCAGCATGCTTGCTTTGAGCTTCTGGCTTACTACCAGAAAGAATCTATTCATATCCTTTCACTTCTAAATTTGTAGTAAAAGATGTCAAAAATGAGCTCTCAAGCAATTATATAGTAAAGTTATCTCATATTTTAGTACACTAATTGCCACATTAAAATGTGGTATTGATCTAATATTTTAGATACTTATACTTAGTGAATTCAATTAGGAAATTCAAGAAATATCTGTCAGTTTTTAGATAAAAGTTATTGTGCTTTATTCAGTCTTTATGGAGTACTAATGTAACAAGGGTTTATTTAATATCTATTTCTCTGCACTTCACCAAATGTTAGTTAAGTGGAAAAAACTACTTTATCATGCAATTTATCTTAAACAGGAACTTATTCTGCAATTTTTCTACTAAAAGATTTTGGTGTAAACTGAACCAAGTTTTGGAAGACAGTGTCACCAATATACACTAATATTCAGTTTATCTTCCTTTCTATGCACAAAGAAGTATACACTGGTTTCCACTTTCAGCATGGCTGATAAGTTCCTAAGAGACCAACACTGTTGCAGATAACAACTATAAACTCTGTACAACATACAACAAACTACCCAAAGGCTCCGAAATGTGAACAAAACTAAGCAGATTCTAGAAGGAAGGAGAAACTTGGATGACCAGCATGTGGCATACTCCACCACCAGCACCACTCCCTCCTTTTTTTTTTTTTTTGCTCTGTCTGTGGGCATGCTACAGTCATCCTTTATTGGCTGGTTACAGCTTTGATGACTAATGATCTTTGGGGATTTAAAGGCAAGAGGACAGGTATTAGGACAACTATGGCTACTAGTATGTAGGGTGAAAATAGTAGAAAATGGAGAGTCAAAGAGAGGATCCAAACTTTTATATATAAATGCTGTATAAATCTCTGACTGACCCCAGTGCCATTATACATGGGCAAACTAAAAACAATCCAGCTAAGGGGAAGAAAAGAGACTTAACTGAGATATGAGTTCCTGTCTTGTCATCAAGACAGAATTTTCAGTTCTATACAACCAAGTTAATAGCCAGATAAAACCATAATATCAACACTCATGGGAGAAACTGAGTAGGCTCTAAAGTTTACACAACATACCATTTTGTATACAATCCAAAATTACTTGACATATGAAGAACTAGGTAAATGTAGCCAATTCTTAAGAGAAAGTAAAATCAATGAAAATCAATCCTGATATGTTGGAATTATCAGAGAAAGACATTTAAAAGCAGCTGTTATAACTATGCTCAATGAGATGAAGGAAAATGTGCTTGCAGTGAAGAAGAGGATAGGAAATATCAGCACAGAAATGACACTTTAAAAAATGAACAAGAAAGGAATTCTAGAACATAATGCCTGAAATTTAAACATTATTAGATATACCTAATAGCAGAATGAAGTTGACAGTGAGAAGAATCAGCAAACTTGAAAATAGTTCAATATAAATTATCCTATGTGAAAATAGAGACTATAGAATACTGAAAAAAAATGAAGAGCCATAGCAATCTTTGGGACAATATCAGTAAAATCCAACATGTGTGTATTGGAGCTCTATAGAGAGAAAGAAGAAAACAGAGAATGTCAGAAATGATGATCCCAAATTGGCACAATTTTGTGAAAGACATAAATCTATAGTGAAGAAGCTCAGCATATCCTAAGAAAGGTAAATGTAGAGAAAACCATGCCTAGGCCCATCATAGTCAAAATACTGGAAATCAAAAATAAATTAGTCAAGGAAAATAACCTTATATACTGAGGAACCACAATCCTAATGACCATTAATTTCTTATTGGTAACAGTAAAAGCTAGAAAATAAACATATTTAAAATATTAAGAGAAAAAAAGCCTGTAAATTCAAAATTTTATATCCAGCAAAAAAAAAAAAAGAAAAAGAAAAAAAAAGTCAAGAATGGACAAATAAATAAATATATTTTTAGGTAAACAAAAATAAGAGGATTTGTGGCCAGAAGCCCTGCAATACAAGAAATACTAAAGACAGTTTTTCATGTTGAAAGGTAATTATATCAATGAGAAATTTTGATATTCATGAATAAGTATCAGCTCTAAAAAAAAATCTGGGAAATTTTCTCTTGATTTCGTTATTACACCTATGATTGTGTAAAACAAAACCTTCTTATTGAGTTTATTTACATTATGTCTAAAGCATAAAGGATGAAATGGGGTGGGAGTGGGGATGCTAAATGAGCCTAAAACGTTGAATTCTAAGATTGTTAATTTGTAGATAAACTACTGAAAAATAATTTTAAAAGTTTCAGCTATAAAGCCAATAAAGGAGGTATACTTTCAAAAAATATTCCAATAATTGAAAAAAAAAAAAAAAGAAGCAAAGCAGAAGCAAACAAAAAAAAGGAAACAAATGAACTTGTAGATATAAATCTAGCAATTTCTATAATTACATTAGTGTTATTAGACTGCACATTTTCATAGAAAAATAAAGTTTTTAAGGATAGATGAAAATACAAAAAAGCTATATTTGCAGCCCTACTATAAGTTGTACAAAATTATGGGAAATACTGACCAATAAAATGTGAGCAGAAATGTACATCACTGTGAGCTGAGGAAGTAAAAAGCTCAATTATCCAGGTTTTTCCTTCTCCTACCAAAGATATTGTGAAGGATAACCAAGGAGGAAATGATGGAGTTTCTTAATTTGGATTGCTGAATCTTTGATTGGAGAAATTGCCCTAGAGAACTGCTGGATCCTGAGAAGAATTTATAACAGAGAAAAATAACCATTTACTTTGTTAAACTGTATTTATGTTTGTTAGCATAGCTAGCCTAGCTTATTCTAACCAAGAGAAACTCAAGGGTCCCCACTGCATAGAAATTAATGATAACATTTTTAAAAAAGATATATGATTATTTATCATGTTTGTCAATTAAAATAATTTGCATTATGGGATAAATAATTGTTGATACATGTACAATTTTGATGAGGAAAATCTCAAGGACATATAATATTGAAAATACTAAAATATAATTAATGCATAGTTTTTAAAGGTTTGTTATGTTGCAAAGAAATAGAGACAACAATAACATGAAAAAATTGTTTTCATCTATGTGTATGTGTTAGATTTTTATGTGCCTTACTGGTCAAATCCATCCATTTAAAAATATTTGAGACCTCAATTTTTACAGTTTAAAACTAGATGCATCTTTCTGAAGGATTTTTTTTAATGATAAAAATCTTAAAGGGGTAATTTAAATACTGGATAAAAAAGTTAGATTGTTGAAGGATTATGAAGTATGTGCTTATATTCATTGTGGATTTATCTAAAGCTATAAATAAGAAATAAAGATTAAAATAGATTAAATAAAACATAACAGATGAATGTAAGCTAAATATCAAATTAGATTTCAAAAAAGTACACCCTACATTTTGATATTATAAAAAATGTTTTTAAAGGAATAGTGTGAAAAATGAAAAGAAATGAAAGACAGAATATAGTATTCCTCTATAAAGAAATTATAAGCTGAGATACAGTAAAACTAAAGGAGTAGAAAACCTTAACCTATAGTAATTTATTTATTATATAAATTCAAATAGTATCTCTGCATAAAATGAATGCCAAATAATTAAATGAGATGAAAATACTAAAATTAATATATAGAAATGGAAGGAGAAACTTCTTATTTAATTTGTTAATATTTCTGGATTTATTATTTATCAATATCTTAAACAAAATATATGTAAAATAAATAGCTAATTAAATTTCAGTAAAGCATTTTTAAACAAACTTCTCAAAATTGTTAATCCCTAAAACAGTTGATTGTTTGTAAGCATAGGTCTAAAAGTAGAATAATATCAAATATATTTTAATGTGAAAATTATCTATATCTCAAAAAAAACCAATATAATAAGAAGGTTTGTCCTTCCCTTTTTCTATTAATTCTTTGCAAAGATTCTCTCATTTTACCATATCTGGTGTTTATGCTCATTAATATAATATATTTTCTTTCCCTTAAATTTCTATTTGTTATTTTCCCTCTTCAGTGTATTAGATTATCGTCAATAGCCTGAGACTTCATTGTCCAATGAACAAATAATGTGGATAGCAGGCTACTTTGTGCACATTTTAGGAGTCTAACCAGGAAAAATGTACACTTCCAGTATCAAACACTAACCAGTTCTAAAAGTGACTAATGCACAGTGTATTCGTAATTAATTTACTATTCCCACACATCTGCTTGGCCAAAAGGGTAAAGATTTTGATGTTCAAAATATGATATTGTAGCATTTTAAAATTATTCTTCTTGGTTTTTGTTACTTCACGGTATTCTTGTTCTCAGTAATTTAATTTTTCCTGCTTGATAAAATGTTTGAAGTTTCCAATAGTCCATGTCATTATGTTGTTTGGTGTTCACAGTAAATGGTGACCTTGATCACTGCTTTCTTTATTTCCAATAAAAGGGCTCATGAGCCTCAAGATACTTTAGCAACAATGATATCTCCTTCTAAAATAGATCTGACATTGTCATTAGTCATTTAAAGAAGACTGAGATGTTAACCTACTTTGTCTTTTCACTGGACATCAAATGCTGAAGTTTACAAGGAAAAATTTCTTTTCTTCTCAATCAGATGTCTGCCTGCTATTTTAAGGAGTATTAAATACAGCACTGAAAATGTAATTCTGGAATAATTAGTCACTTTCTTTTCATTTCATTACACTATTTAGTCCCTACAATTTGAAATAAATTCAAACTTTTCTTAGAATTTTCATTACTTTTATCTCATAAGATTATGTACCATTCAAAATACTCAAAGAATTAATAAAAACTAAAAATGTTACATGCAACCAGAGTGACTTTTCCTCAACTGTTGTTTTTATTCAATGCCAAAATATGATTTCTGTTTCCTGTACTGTCAGTTCATCATATTTCAATGTCAGAAATATTGTTAAATGAGATCAGACATGCTTCCTATTTTTGAACCTGATTCTGATAAAGCTGCCAAATTTGTAATAATGTAGCACAAGGACTTCAAAACTTAAAATCAGAATATCCTAGCAGCTTAATATAGAGTGTCTTAGTCAGTGGATCTGTATTGTCTGACAGCTAAGGATGACTCTGATGGTCTCAGTGACAATATATTCTGGTATGATGTGGTCTGCTAACATGGAAATATAGAGACAAAAAGCTTTAAAAACAGAAGGGAGTATATTTAAAGCCTAAAACACAGATTCATACTCTTCTACAGTTTGGAATATTGCATATATGGTACTACAAAACTGACTTGCTCTGGTATGTATGTTGTAGGAAAGGAAAATTTTTCCTCTCCCCTTTTAGGTTCTTTTTGGCTGGTGAATAATTAAGTTAATATAAGATAGATCAACAGGAGAAAACAAATTTCTTATATACAGGAACCCCAAAGATATAAGGTTCAAAGAAGTGACCAAAGTAGGCAGCTTTTATGCCTTTAAGACAAAGAAGCAATTATTTGTAAATATTTGATAAAACAAAGAGGTTTTTGCTTGGGGGTAGCAAATGGATTAAGAATTAACAAAGTTTGTTTATGCAGCATTCTTGGCCTTGAATTCCCTCTCTCTAGTGTTAAGGATGCCTCCTATCCTCCTGGTTTAGGAAGGGTATCTTTACATGGGAGATTTATTTCCTGCTTTCAGCATGACAAAGGAGAGACACAGCATTCTTGAACCAACTGTTTCTAAGTAACTTTAATTCAAAATAATCAATATGCAAATGTGGCATATTTGGGGGTGGCCTGCCCTGAACCCCATCCACTCCCTCCTCTGACACTTCCCTGGAAGTTTCATATGTTGAAAGATAAGCTGGTATATCACTCCAATATTTCACTGCACTAATCTTAATCTTGAATATAGGTCAATTCAGTCAAAGAGTTGTATCTCGCTTTAGGAGGTGGTGATGCAGTAGGGCTCCCAAAGTTAAGACTATATTGTAAAGAAATCAGGTCTTTAATAAGGCATTTCTGTGACAATAAAACAAAAATAATGGTTAGTGATTAGAGCAAATTATAATCCAGCTTCTGAGTTCTGAGGGTGGCCAGTCCAAGATATTTCCAGATATCAGATTTAAAGCATTCTACAGATAGAGTGAGAACAGATAGTGGTAATTTGACAGATTTTCCTGGTTTGCAGTTTGTCTCTGGTGGTCTCGCTGAGTGGCTCACAAAGCAACAGCCATGAAGATTTTCTAGATTGTCTATTTATGAGCTATAGTGGCAATTTTTCTGAAGTTTATATCAAGTTGTCCAACTGTAGTCTGCATTGCTTTAGAAAAAGGCACTTTTAGTCAGAAGGGTGGGAGAAAAATTGGAAATGTTAGTTGGAGAGTTGTAACTAAATATTTGAGAAAACTAAAAGAATTCAGAATCTAGTCCAGTTTACAAATAGAAAAAAAAAAAAACTTCAAAAATAATTAACAGCACTAGAATCTGATATCCATAAGTGTATATTACTGAAATTAATTTTCTCTCTATAACCACCCCCATTTCTAGAAAGATAACAATAGTAAGACTAATTTGTTTGCAAATAAAATCTAGTTTCAATAAACAAAAGAGCAGCAAGCACAGTGACTGACCATGTAGAATCTTCTAATCTCTTTGCTGGAACTTTTCATAAAGAATGATAAATTGGACTTTTAAAAGCCTCTTGAGGCTAAGAAACTGAGCCAAGGACTTCTCAACAGACTTCATTTTCAATACCTATATAGTTGGGTAAATTTTTCTCTTTCTAAGTTTCTTAAAATATCCTGAGATTCCTGTACCTGCCAGGAAGTGACCTTTCTTACTCATCTCTTAAGGCTGCCAGGACCCCTGTAAACAAGGTACTAGGCTGTTTTTCCAAGGGGTTTTAAATATTATTTCCATAAACTCAATCTTAATTCTTGTCTGGTCATATCTGAGTCTATACATATCTTTCTCAAGAATGACATTCCAGCCAAAGCCTTGGTAAGATGACCCGTGTTTCCAACTGTGTCCATTACAAGGAGAACAGACTCACTGAACTCATGAAAACAAGTATATCATTCTAATGAAAATAAGAATATTCACTGAGAGTTTCTGAATTTTGGAGGGGTCAGGCAAAGATAAAAAGTAAATGTTTCATCTTTGTTTACAAAGATAGATTTTATTAAATTGCTTTAAGTCACTGATAGCTTAAGAGAAAAAGTTTTCTTAAGTCTGGAAAATCAAAACTAAGTTTTTAAATAACTTTAGCAATGTTTCAAATAAAAAAGTGATAAAAAATAATAATCATCCTCCTCAGTTCATTTAGTCCTGTGTAATTAATTCTTGTTGATTTTGATCTTGTATTAGAAGTTTTATGAAACCATCAACTTCTTCATTAGAGTTCTTTAAATTCTTACCTAATTCAAATGGTATGATCTGAAAAGTTATCAGAAACCTGTATTCTAAAATACTTGTTAGAGTCTTTTCCATGAATGTCTCTGAAGTTTAAACACTTTGCAGGAACACTTTTGTAAAAGCATCAGAGTAAAACAATAACTTAAATTATAAAAAAATTTAAAATGTCCATGGTCAAAGATCTGTTGGGAGTTGCAACTGACAAAGAAATTTGGTTAATTCTGTGACACATAACACTTCAAGATAATAACTAGAATTAAAAGTGATAACATGCCAAGACAAATTAGATTTCTAGGAATTTCATACAATTTCTGTTATATTTATTAATAATGTAGTCACACAAATATAAACTAGGAAGTTTCAGATTACATATTTTACAATGCTGCTCACATTATTTAACATATCAAATAAGCCTAGTTAGTGTAAACTATCTCTTTTTATAAGGAGAAAGAACAATCTTTTGAGATGTTCACGGGTTCTCTGGAAAATTCCAAAGTTAATTTGAGGTCAAAATAACGTTGTTTAAAATTTGACTTGGGGGAAGTCTGTCAAAAATATCAAAAAGTTTTGAAACACTGACCAAATAAGATCATAGGTCACTGTGAACAATACATAGTTATCTGTTTAACCAAGGTAACAATTAAAGATTTCACAGGATAATAGAGAAGGCTACATAGTTCTGAGCAAATTCTAGCTCTTTTAACATTGAGAGGACTAGGTTTAGTTAAGTAATTAAAGACTGTGTATATAGTATGAAGCACAGCTGGTCAAGCACAAAATCTTTGCTTTCAAGCAGATTACTTAAAAGGTAAGGAAACCCCTTTCACGACCTCTTTCCAGGAGCAGACCAATAGTCCAAGTAAACTTTATCTTTTTGACAAATGAAAGAAAATTTTAGTACCAGTTTTACATAAGTACACTATTGATATTAAAGCTTAACTTAAAAACTCTTATAATGAATTAATACAGCCTTATCCAACTTGATCACACATAAAATTTTCTTCAAGATTTCTTTTCCACAAACCTATAACTTTCTTTATCCATTTAGGTTTTGTTTTATCTTTTTCCTTTCTTATTCTGGAACAATCATTCTACTTTAGAACACTTTTCTTTCCCTTACAAAAACAGTATTTCCATTACTAAAAACATACATCCTACTTTTTGTTTACAGTTATTTTCTTTCATCCTTATTATTTCCAGGAGTGTTATAGTAAAACAAACAAACAAAAAAACAAACAAAACACATTAACACTTAGCTTTTTAAAAAATCAGTCTTGGTAAGGGAAAATTTTGTATTTAAAAAGAAAACTCCTTTTTTGCTGACAAGTTCAACTTTATTAGTGCAAATATTATTTTCTAAATTTCAAAAACTTACAAAATTTACCTAGAAAAGAAATGATGTAAGGCAGTTGTTACAGAATAATTACAGATTTAGTACATAGCATACCTGTCTATGCTCTACATTAAATGTCTATGTCCTCTACTCCTTCTAATAAGACAGTTAAAATATACCACATCTTTTTGGAAATTACAGTGTGAGATTCACTCATGTGCATAGGTTCATCCTGACATTGCTCTGCTAGACCAGGAATGATAGAATGGGCAGAGCCAATACAATTTCTACATTTTTGCTGCAGAGTGTTGCTCTAAATTGACTAGGCAGAATAAAGATTTGAAAGATGGAACAACTTCTAAACTAATATCAGAGATATAAATATCTGGGAAGCCACCACTAGAATTTTCAGCTTTGCAAGTAGTTATAAGAAATGGGATAAGTTTTTGCTTTTGTTTTTAAGACATAAAAATGCTGCTTGGCCACAAATCTTAAAAGACAAGGCAACAAAACATGAGCCTATTTAAAAGTGATTATAGCCTGGCCTTGAAAATTATCACTGTGTGTGTATAGGATAAGATAAAAGGGTAGTTGTTCTTGTATTTGTCTTTTCATTTGGCTGCACAAACCCTTTTATTGCTCTATTTACTGTGGTTTAAGAGCAGTGGTTTTCAGACATCTTGGATCATTCCACAGCAGGACAAAGACCTCATAGGAGTTGCATTGCTTCTCACCTTCCAAAGGGATTCCTGCTGTTTTGCCTGGATTCTCTCAGCACCAATGCACATAGTTTGAGCAGAGTTAATTTATGCTTATCACTCTTAGTGTTCTGACACTTTCTTATTGATTCATTTTGTATTCTCAGCCCTTCTTTCAACTTATTAAAGAAACTACTGGCAATCTTTGCTTTTCAGCAAAAACTATGAAGCAGGCAATTGTGAACTGCTGTTATATCAGCATTCTTTAGACTGGCAAATTTATAAATACACTTCATAACTTCTAGAAACATATTTCCTTGAAGCACACTTTCTTGGTGTGGTACAACCATGGTTACCTATAGACCAAAATATCTTTGGTTCCTCTGTATTTTATAGATTAAAAAGTAGGTAAACTTAGACTTATTTAGCAATAAACAGTTCAGTATTTAGTCTTATCCAGAATGATTTAGACATTCAACAAGCTCCCATCATTTAATTTAATCTCACAAAATTCTAAGAATGGAAGTTACCAAAGATTTAGGAAACTGTTTTTAGTAGATATATCATAAAACAATCATTACAAAAAAAAAGTTTCCCCCAAAACTCTTATCCCATTTTCACATATTTAAATAATATGTTCTTAACAAATGATTATGTTTAGATTACCTATAAAAACTTCATTAGATATTAGACAAAGTCATAATAAGTTATTTTTCTCATTGACACATTTTGTAAAAGAGATAACATGAGGATTTCTCTGGTTGCACAGTGGTTAAGAATCTGCCTGCCAATGCAGGGGACACTGGCTCGATCCCTTGTGCCAGAAGATCCCACATGCCACGGAGCAACTAAGCCTGTGTGCCACAACTACTGAGCCTGAACTCTAGAGCCTGTGAGCCACAACTATTGAGCCCACGTGCCACAGCTACTGAAGCCCACATGCCTAGAGCCTGTGCTCTGCAACAAGAGAAGCCACCACAATGAGAAGCCTGTGCACAACAAAGAGTAACCCCCATTTGCTGCAGCTACAGAAAGTCTGTGCCCAGCAATGGAGACCAAATGCAGCCAATAAGTAAGTAAATAAATAAGTAAATTTATTTGTTTATAAAAAAGAGATAACATGAGATTTTTGACTTTTAGTAAACCTAGGTAGAATAAAAGTTGTATGTTATATTCAATGTTGATAATTCTAAATACATGTCTATTTTAATTGTCAACAAACTTAAACTAGCTTTAATACCAAATATTTTCCCAGATCATGTGAGCCTGTAAAGTATACTCAATCCTTGTACCACATATACTGTAATGTTCATTGCAGCACTATTTACAGTAGCCAGGACATGGAAGCAACCTAAATGCCCATCAACAAATGAATGGATAAAGAAGATGTGGCACATATATACTATGGAATATTACTCAGCTATAAAAAGGAATGAAATGGAGCTATATGTAATGAGGTGGATATACCTAGAGTCTGTCATACAGAGTGAAATAAGCCAGAAAGAGAAAAACAAATACTGTATGCTAACTCATATATTTTGAATTTAAAAAAAACAAAAATGGTACTGATGAACCCAGTGACAGGACAAGAATAAGGATGCAGATGCAGAGAATGGGCTGGAGGACATGGGGTTGGGGGGATGGGGGGCGAAGGGGAAGCTGGGATGAAGTGAGAGAGTAGCATAGACATATATATGCTACCAACAGTAAAATAGCCAGTGGAAGTTGCTGTATAACAAAGGGAGATCAACTCATTTATGGGTGATGCCTTGGAGGGCCAGGACAGGGAAGGTGGGAGGAAGTCATGGGAGGGAGGGGATATGGGGATATGTGTATAAATACAGCTGATTCACTTTGGTGTACCCCTTAAGCTGGTACAAGAGTGTAAAGCAGTTATATTCCAATAAAGAGCTTAAAAAATGAATAAAATTTAAATTAAAAAAGATTCAGTCCTTAATTTATAAGTGCTTATTTGTTTTTAACCCAGTTAAATAGAGCTCTTTTAAGAATTAACTTTAGTAATACTACCCAGAGGTAGAAAATGCTGCACATCTACAAAATGCATATATAGACACACATAGAAATACAGACAGACATAGAGACCTTATAATTTTATTTTAAAATTTTAATCATGATATGGGTAATTGTGAGAAAGATACTTAAGGTTTTTTATTTGCCCAGCTTCCAAATAGTTCTTTACTCTTTATTTTCTAGTCTAGGCAGAGTTTTAATTTTCTCCTCAGCAGTTTACATTTTAAAAACAAGGTAAGATTTACATCTTCAAGGGAAAGTATGCAAATTTTCTCTGAAAAGTTTTGGAGTATATTTGTCTATTAGCAGAAGTCTAGCATAATTACTATTTAAATTTTTCCTTATTTTTCTTGAAGTGTCCTGATTTTTTTTTAAACAATATCTGCAAACGTCTGAAGGGAAATAGGAAAGATTCTGAGTGGATTTTGAGTTGCTTTCAGAGTTATGCTTCTGTTTTTCTAATGAGTCAGGTTGTAAATTAGGAATTGCTAATTCTAACTCCTTTTTTGCTTGCATTTCCGTAAGCCATCTTCAAAGAATAGGATAGACTTTCCCATTATAATGTTTAGGGATTGATTAGCCCGTCTAACCACATTATTTTGAATTTGCCATTTTATATCAGGGAGAAAATTTTCTACAAAGGCAAAAATTAAAAGATTCTCATGTTCTGGAGGTTCTGGATTTAATGCAATATACCTTTGAAACATCTGTATAAAGTGTTCAACAAAGATCTTTGCATGTTTTCCTGCTTTCTGAGTGCATTATTCAACTTTAGACCAATTAACTTTATGTGGAGAAACTTATAAAATTATTCCTATCAAACCTTGATTATTAGCCTCTAGTTTAGCCATTTCTTGGTCATTTGTAGCAGATCCTGGGACAGGTTCTAGCCATCTGTGGAAAAGGAGGGGGATGGGGTTTGTGTTTTCCAGGAGGTTATCTGCTTCTCTGATAACTACAGTATGATCTTGAGTGGAAAGAACATTCCTTAGCATTCAAAGTCCCTATGAATGGGTTTATGAATGGCCACTAATATTTTTAATTTCTCTTTAAGTTTGGTAGGATCTTTTGAAAGTGGATTTAAAAGAGCTTTATAATTTAAAAGATTTGCTACTGTCCAAAGAACGTGAATTCTTTGTGGTAGGCACAAATGACATTGTCTAGGAATGCCTGAAATTGGCAGGGCATGTTTATCAAACCCTAAAAAGGAGAAGGAGTTATAAAGAACTGCAAGAAAAAGCTAATCATCTGTCCCAGGTGCCTCTGCTAAGTTCATTTTCTGACATTTAATATTTATACAAGTAACCTATATATACTCCTGGTTTGGAGGTCAAGCTGGAGTGTCCTCTGTAAGTCTTGTAAAGAAAGAGAGTTAAAATAAGTAGCTTGATGTTTAAGGGATTTTCTGGGGAAGTGGAGGACACTTAGGATTTAAGAGAATTGGCTGAGGAGATGGTCTTGGGTTTTGAGAAGGAGATTAGACCAGGGGCCCAAAGATCCAAAAGATCTTCTGCTGGTTCAGGAACAGGGAGTTGGGTACAAGGGGTGTATGAGAGGAAGGATAATGGGAATTTACATCAGGGGGTATATAAGAGGAAACAGAAGGGAAATTTATATTAGATTTGGTTTTTAATTTTTTTATGTTTAATTTCTGTTCTTTCTTCTTCTTAAGTCCCTAAGGCTAGTGCTATATTTCCTTGTGTTCTCTTTTCAGATTTACATTCCCAAAGATGCCAATAACACAACTTTTTAAGATAAAATTTCTAAAAATGTTTCAATTTAGAAGATTTTTCAATTCAAAGGATCCATTGCCTGGCCATTGATGAATAAGATCTTCTTAATAGTGACACAAACCAAGAAGTCTTTTTATGGCTTAACCATGTATGCAAGAGGCAGCCCCAAGAAGAGTGCAAAAAGTGTGGCCCTTTTAAGTTCCAGAAAGTTTATTCTCAAAGATAGTCTAAGAAAGCAAAGTCCTTCATTGCATAGGTGGTAAGAATAATGTAGTGAAAACGTTGTCTCTTCTCAGAAGAATTTTATCTGTCCACTCTGTGTCAGCTGTTCATGTCAGAATCATTCTCTGTCATATAGAAATGGCCACAGAGGGCTTGCTTCTTCATTTTAGGGACTTTTCCGGAGAAGGAGCCCCATTGTAAGACAGGCATTTATTCCAAAACATATTTAGTGAAGATAATTTTTCCTGCCTGTTTTTTTTTTTTTTTTTACTTACATATATTCTGGAGAGTTTTGGGAGAAGGGAGACACAATAAAAGATAATTCTAGGATTATTTTTAATAAATGCTCAATAGGGTAAAAAATGCTCAGATTTCATGCTATATTCTCAATATCAAAATTTTGTCATACACTTAAAATAAAAATGTGTTATCTGAAAACATCTTAACAATCAATTTTCCCCTGAAATCAGTTTATTAGTTAATGACAGATATTGTTTTGAGATACATGTTGAAAATACAACCTCGTAGTACTACAAAACATAAATTGCATTTACTTATGAGTATTATCCAATACTTTTAGTTTAGAAAACAATTATGTTCCATTTGAATTAGTAATTAAAACTATACTACACTAAGAATGTAATCCAAAGGACTTCGAAAAACTACATGCCTTAGCTAGTTAGTCATTATATCCAATAATCTTATGAAATGTATCTCTCTCAATAGCCCAAATGAAGCGTTACTTACTGAAATCAATGGAAAATTGAGTTGTGTTATTCATTTATGCTCAATTCTTGCTATACCAAAGGGAAAAAAATAAATCAAAGGGGTGTATGTGTGTGTGTGTACACACAAGTGCGTGTGTGATGTGTATATATTTGCAGCTGTTTAAAGTAGTGGACCAATGACTTCAAGTTCTGATTTGTCATCTCAGATGTCTACCAAGATTGATGGCCTTAAGCACCCAAACTTAACTGTTTCCATGAAGCACATTTTTTTCCCAAACATTCCTGTTCTGAAAGAGACCAGCCCTCTCTGGAAAAAAAATAAGTATCCCTCTCATTTTTATTCATTTGTTGAAGATAGTACATAGCTTATTACCTTTCCACCTTAAATTATGGAATTATTTCATAAACAGCTTATTTCATGTTGTTCAATAGAATATTCTGTGATAATGAAAATGTTTTAAATTCATACTTTCCAATACAGTAGCCATGGGCCACCTGTGGCTATTAAATATTTATGAGGTGGTTAGTATGACTAAGAGTCTGAATTTTTAAATTTAATTAATTTTACTCATTTTTAAATTAAGTAAGCAATGGAGCTAGTGGTTACATTATGGGACAATGCACATCTATTTTTCACTTCCACAAATTTCTTTGACCTCCTCAAACCTAATTTCTTTGCTTCTGTTTCACATCAGCTTCTAACCCAAAGGATTATGTCCTGGCCCTTAGGGTCAGAGTTAATGGTACCTAAGAAATCTTAAAGATGTGTGGCAGGGTTTTCTAACTTCTCTTCCATCCATTATTTAAGATTGACATGCAAATAAATTATCTCCAAAACCACACACATTTATCTTTTCCCCAGAGTTAAGCTATAAGAAAACAGCACTGTAAAAATAACTTTAAAATGTAAATGCTGAGGTGTGTTTAGCATTATAATGGGAATATAAATCTAGAGTTCAGGCTCTGTGAGGCCTAATGGAAAAAGATGTACATTTGCTGTTTTAAATGTGTGTTGAAGTAAAGAGAGTTCTCCTTTTCAAAACCAAGAGATAAGGGACATGGTATTCCATCCTCATTCCAGTTCCAAAGAAATCCAGAAGATTGACCCTGCCAATGTTTTCAATCCCTAGAATTGTGAAAGGTGGAGGAGATTTGGGTCTTTGGTCTTGGTGGTGATGTGTATGAGAGGAATGAGGATTAGAAGTATATTCAGCCCTCCTCCCAAAGAACCAACCAGTCTATGTATGACTCTAGGTATGGAGTCCCACAACAGTGAATTTTTTGGACCTCCAACTACTGACATCAGTTTTATATATAGGAGCTAGAGTAGTAACACCAACTGTAAAGAATAAAGCTTTTTATGACCTCTCACCCCAAACTCCCAGGCAGAAGAGGTAATGTACTTGCTTCTCGGGATGCTTTGGGCTTTTAGTAACATGCTCAGATCACTTCTCTAGAGCTCCTTACTCTGTATTCTTCCACTTTGTATTTTGGTGATATCTTTGCTTGTCTACCTTCTCCAATAAATGTTGAGTCATTTAGTAGCAGATGTCCTGAGACAGATTCCCCAGGAAATAGTCTCAGAGACTGAGATTTACAAGCAGGAATTTTACTGGAGAGTGTTTGCAGAGAAAAAAACAAGACAAAAACAAATAAGTAAATAAGAAACACCTAAGAAAGTGAGGGAAGTAGAGTAGTGTAGGAGAAGTTAAACTGCTCTAGCACTGGCAACCAAGTCCTAAACTGATCCCATGCAGAAGCTCTGAACTGGGATGCCTTTCAAGGAAGATCCAGATTGAGACAAGTAGTTTGGATTCTGTGCTATAAAAGGAAGGACAAGTCTCCTGATGTGGGCTGCCCCTGAGGAGAAGTTATTATTTTGGGCACTATATCTCCTTTTGGCTGAGGAACAAATCTGGGAAGGAATTCATTGAGTAGTCAGCAGGCAACACTCTCAACAGGTGGGGAATGCTGAGAGTGTTGCCTCAACCCTCTTTACTGAAGGGATATCTGCAGCTTGCAAAGGCAACTCCTGGCATCACTTGGATCAACTTCGTTCTATGATAATTTTATCCTATCTGAGCACAACTCCATCCAGCTTCTTGTGTTTTTTCCTAGGCTAACTTAATTCATCTATTGATAAACAGACTGAACTACAACCACTACCTTTGCAGCTGGTAGGGCCACAGATAGAACCTGTCATGTTGCTTCTCTGTTAACCATTGCAAGTTATTCCTCACACTCAACAAACACCTCAGTTCGACTAAGTGGGTCGCCTGTATGGTGAGCCACACCCACATCCCTGAGTGGTTTGAACCATTGCTCATCACACATTTTTCAGATCATAGCTGATACATTTGTTGATTTACCATCAAAATTAATCAAGGGAAGACAAAGACATGCCCCAATAATCATCAGGGTGCAAAGGAATCATGTCTTGTCAGCAGTGTACAACAGTGGACCTACCTCATCCTGCCGATCAGGATCAATTACCACTGCCATGCTGGTCTCTTGCCAATAAAGAGCACAAAATGACAAAGTGGCAGCTGGTCCTCTGGTGAGAGCTTATCTTCTCTGGGAAACTGAATATTTACATCTTTATTACCTAGCGTTTTAGAGATAGGAAGTACAACTTTTCCAAGAGAGTCACAGGGAGTAAGGGTAGACAGGGTTATTCCTACACCTACCACTTAGCCCCAGGACCTATGTATTCTACCTTCTGGGAACACAACACCATATATTGGTTATCAATTTAGTTTGTCCATAAGGATAGCACTCTATACTCACATAATAACATCTCCAAGTTATTACCTCTGCTACTCCTTTAAAATGTCATTCCATCATCCTTTTATGTTGAAAGTTTCTGGGTAGTACAGGAAGTAATATAATCAATAGATCTCATGGTTATGTGTCTCCCAATATACCTCCTTTACAAATTGGGGTCATTTGGTTAAATGCAATGTCATATCAGTGGATCAAGTATTCCATAAGTCTCTAGGTAAAAGTAATGGCTGATGTCCTGCAGACAGGTAATAAAACCCATACCTAAAACATATATTGAGTATTATCAAGACAGATTGCTGCCTCTTCTAGGACATACAGAGTTAGTATGCAACTAAGTGGCTGGCTGGTCTCCAAGAGGGCTTAATATACCTATGCTGCTGTGAGTTTAAACATTAGGCTGGGGCAGTACCTAAATCTGTCTATGCTGATATGTATGTTTCTAGGGTCATGAATACCTACATGACCCTAGACACATACAACACCACAGCTACTTCTTCATATTAACTTTGTGCCAGCATTGGGTGGCCAATGACATAATCTAATAACTGTCAACTCATTAGCCTATTTGTTCTCTGTTTAGTGCCTCTGCGGCTGGTGTTAACATACAAGATGTATGTTAACAATCTACACATATTGTATCATTTTCCATAGAGTATCCGCCTGCCTCTTTCCCTAGACTCCTTTTCCATTGACCTTCCAGTCTATATATATATAAATATATAAAAATATATATATGGTATATATACACAGTGGACTGTTACTCAGCCATAAAAATAATGAAATAATGCCAAATTGCAGCAACATGTATGTAATTAGAGAATATCATACTAAGTGAAGTAGGTCACACAGAAAAAGACAAATACGATATCACTTATATGTGGAATCTAAAAAAATAATACAAATGAATCTGTATACAAAACAGAAACAGACTCACAGATATAGGAAACAAACTTATGGTTACCAGAGGGGAAGGGATAAATTAAGGATATGGGATTAACAGGTACACACTACTAAATATAATAGATAATCACCAAGGATTTACTCTATAGCACAAGGAACTATATTCAACACCTTGTAATAACCTTAATGGAAAATAATCTGAAAAAAAATATATGTATATAACTGAATCACTTTGTTGTACACCAGAAATTAACACAATACTGTAAATCAACTATTCTTCGGTTTAAAAAAGGAATTCATTTTTGACCTTCCCAAATTACCAGATTTATTCACATGTGGACCAACATTAACTTTCTCCTCCTTCAACTGGCTATAAACAATTTCATGAAACCATAGATTTGAGCAGAGTTGTAACAGGGTTGATGACATTAGAGTTGGGATGCTTTTTTATGCAGCTTACTTGTGCCCTTTGGACTATTCATGCCTAAATTTGAAAGTACTGCTTCCATGTTCTGATGAATTACTTCTGGTACCTTAGTTTCTGTCACATAGTTGCTTTTTGTCAAGAGGACAAATACTCCACCTCTACCAGAGCCCAATATCATGACAGGAGTATGTCTTCTAACTTTATATAATTCTCTGGCATACATAAACACTGAAAAAATTTTCAGCTTTAAAAGGGAGTTAAATGTTGACACGTGCTACAATATGGTTGAATCTTGAAGACATTATGCTAAGCTAAATAAGCCAGTCACAAAGACAAATGTAGTATGATTCCACTTACATGAGGTATCTACAGTAATCAGTCATAGATACAGAGTGTAGGATGATGGTTTTCAGGGAATGGGAAGAAGTGATAATGGGGAATTATTGTTTAATGGGTACAGAGTTTCAATTTGAGAAGATGACAATGTTCTTGAGATGGATGGTGGTGATGGTTGCACAACAAGATGAATGTACTTATTGCCACTAACCTGAGTACCTAAAAATGGTGAAAATAGTAAGTTTTATGTGATGTATACTTTACCACAATAAACAAGTATTTTAAATACAAAACAAAAATAAATCTGTAGGTGTTCCTCTCTCTATACCATGTGGTTAACTAATTAATGGCTGTATAACCATTTGGGGAAGGTCTTAGAGAATCATTGTCATATAGTTTTGCTATGACATTGCTGTCCTGGGGATCCGGCCTCCCTTTCAGTCAATTGATTTTGAAGTTACATCCATGATTTACTTTTATTGCATACATGGAGTAATACCATTTTTAGCTGACCTTAAGGATGCCATTTTTTGTGAACAATCTCCAAACCTTTCAGTGGCAAATCTTCTTGACTGCCACTCCAATCCATCTACTCATTATGACAATTTTAAACACTTGCTTCTGATGGTTAAGAACTGTTGCATGCTTACTAATCTTTTAGGGCTCTACTATTCTCACTGTTATTAAGGAGCCCACCATTCTAGTTCTTTCCATGACGTATTCATGTAATCCTTGTAACACAGCATTGATATAATGACTAGCCCCCACAATTTTAATGCATGTAGATATTGAGGCATGGAAGTTTGTGGGGCATTTATATAATAAAGTAAGATATTATTGGTCAAGAATACTTCCCTGGCAAAAATAACCCAATGAATATTCATCAAGATCACTATGAAGGAAAATTAAGAAATTTATAATAGTGGAAGTTTCATTCTCCTTTAAAGGATGTAACCAATATGGATCTGTTCGCAAGATTTCTGTTATTTGATAATCAAAATGAAATTTTAAAATAAATGCTGATTTAAAGGTTATTTTCATGAAACTAAAGAATGTGAGAAGATACTTTGCTGGGTTTTTTTCTTTCAAAGTTTTGTTTTACTAAGCAAAACCTTTTTTATTTTCAAGTGACAAAAGAGCTCTAAAAAGGCTTTAAAATGATTGTGAAGAGCAAGAAAGCAACATGCCCAATTGACTCACAAGACTTTTTTCATAGTTATAATCTCATTTGCGGTTCACCTTGCTGTTCATCATTGCAATTTTATAGTCTAAAATCCCATAAAACAGAACCTCAGACAATGAATGGAAGATTCACTTAAGTACATATGAATAAACGGTTATGATATAATCATATATGAGATATGCTTAAAGAAATGTCTGTGGAGTCAGGTATCAAAAAGGTCAAGAAAATATTTCCTTCCACGTAGCAAATCAATTTGTGTGTGTGTGTGCACGTGTGTGTGCATACTTCAATAGCTATTTTTACAAACACCCTTCAAAAATGCATGACATTATAGGACATTCCATCCAAAAACGACAGACTACACTTTCTTCTCAAGTGCACACGGAACATTTTCCAGGATAGATCACATCTTGGGTCACAAATCAAACCTCAGCAAATTCAAGAAAATTGAAATCATATCAAGCATCTTCTCAGACCACAACGCCATGAGACTAGATATCAATTACAGGAAAAAAACTGCAAAAAATACAAACACATGGAGGCTAAACAATTCACTATTAAACAACCAAGGAATCACTACAGAAATCAAAGAGGAAATCAAAAAGTATCTAGAAACAAATGACAATGAAAACACAACAACCCAAAACCTATGGGACGCAGCAAAAGCAGTTCTAAGAGGGAAGTTTATAGCAATACAGTCCTACCTTAAGAAACAAGAAAATGATCGAATAAACAACCTAACCTTACACCTCAAACAACTAGAGAAAGAAGAACAAAGAAACCCCAAAGGGAGCAGAAGGAAAGAAATCGTAAAGATCAGAGCAGAAATAAATGAAAAAGAAATGAAAGAAACCATAAGAAAAATAAATAAAACTAAAAGCTGGTTCTTTGAGAAGATTAACAAAATTGATAAACCATTAGCCAGACTCATCAAGAAAAAAAGGGAGAAGATGCAAATCAACAGAATTAGAAATGAAAAAGGAGAAGTCACAACGGACACCTCAGAAATACAAAACATCATGAGAGACTACTACAAGCAACTCTATGCCAATCAATTGGATAACCTGGAAGAAATGGATACATTCTTAGAAAAATGCAATCTTCCAAGACTGAACCAGGAAGAAATAGAAACCATGAACAGACCAATCACAAGTACAGAAATTGAGGCAGGGATTAAAAATCTCCCAACACACAAAAGCCCAGGACCAGATGGATTCACAGGCGAATTCTATCAAACATTTCGAGAAGAGTTAACACCTATCCTTCTCAAACTCTTCCAAAATAGTGCAGAAGGCAGAGCACTCCCAAACTCATTCTATGAGGCTACCATCACCCTGATACCAAAACCAGGCAAAGATGTCACAAAAAAAGAAAACTACAGACCAATATCACTGATGAATATAGATGCAAAAATCCTCAACAAAATACTAGCTAACAGACTGCAACAGCACATTAAAAAAATCATACACCACGATCAAGTGGGGTTTATCCCTGGGATGCAAGGATTCTTCAATATACGCAAATCAATCAACGTGATACATCATATCAACAAATTGAAGGATAAAAACCATATGATCATTTCAATAGATGCAGAAAAAGCTTTTGACAAAGTTCAACATCCATTTATGATAAAAGCTCTCCAGAAAATGGGCATAGAAGGAAATTACCTCAACATCATAAAAGCCATATATGAAAAACCAAAAGCCAACATTGTTCTCAATGGAGAAAAACTGGAAGAATTCCCTCTAAGAACAGGAACAAGACAAGGGTGTCCACTCTCACCACTGTTATTCAACATAGTTTTGGAAGTGTTAGCCACAGCAATCAGAGAAGAAAAAGAATTTAAAGGAATCCAAATTGGAAAAGAAGAAGTAAAATTATCACTCTTTGCAGATGACATGATACTATATATAGAAAACCCGAAAGACTCTACCAGAAAACTGCTAGCACTCATTGATGAGTTTAGTAAAGTAGCAGGATACAAAATTAATGCACAGAAATCTCCTGCATTCCTATACACTAACAATGGAAGAGCAGAAAGAGAAATGAAGGAAACTCTCCCATTCACCATTGCAACCAAAAGAATAAAATACCTAGGAATAAACCTGCCTAAGGAGGCAAAAGATCTGTATGCAGAAAACTTTAAGACATTGATGAAAGAAATCAAAGATGACATAAACAGATGGAGGGACATACCATGTTCCTGGATTGGAAGAATCAACATCGTGAAAATGACTGTACTACCCAAAGCAATTTACAGATTCAATGCAATCCCGATCAGATTACCAATGGCATTTTTCACAGAACTAGAGCAAGAAATCTTACGATTTGTATGGAAACGCAAAAGACCCCGAATAGCCAAAGCAATCTTGAGAAGGAAAAATGCAGTTGGTGGAATCAGGCTTCCTGACTTCAAACTATACTACAAGGCCATAGTGATCAAGCCAGTATGGTACTGGCACAAAAATAGAAAGGAAGATCAATGGAACAGAATAGAGAACTCAGAAGTCAGCCCAAACACATATGGGCACCTTATCTTTGACAAAGGAGGCACGAGTATACAATGGAAAAAAGACAGCCTCTTCAATAAGTGGTGCTGGGAAAATTGGACAGCAACATGTAAAAGAATGAAATTAGAACACTTCCTAACACCATGCACAAAAATAAACTCCAAATGGATTAAAGACCTACATGTAAGGCCAGACACTATAAAACTCCTAGAGGAAAACATAGGCAGAACACTCTTTGACATACATCAAAGCAACATCCTTTTTGACCCACCTCCTAGAATCATGGAAATAAAATCAAGAATAAACAAATGGGACCTCATGAAACTTAAAAGCTTTTGCACAGCAAAAGAAACCATAAACAAGACTAAAAGGCAACCCTCAGAATGGGAAAAAATAATTGCCTATGAAACAACGGACAAAGGATTAACCTCCAAAATATACAAGCAGCTCATGAAGCTTCATACCAAAAAAGCAAATAACCCAATCCACAAATGGGCAGAAGACCTAAATAGACATTTCTCCAAAGAAGACATACAGATGGCCAACAAACACATGAAAAGATGCTCAACATCACTCATCATCAGAGAAATGCAAGTCAAAGCCACAATGAGGTATCACCTCACACCAATCAGAATGGCCATCATCACAAAGTCTGGAAACAACAAATGTTGGAGAGGGTGTGGAGTAAAGGGAACTCTCCTGCACTGTTGGTGGGACTGTAAGTTGGTACAGCCACTATGGAAAACAATTTGGAGGTTCCTTAAAAAACTACAAATAGAACTACCCTATGATCCAGTAATCCCACTCCTGGGCATATACCCAAAGAAAACCATAATCCCAAAAGAAACTTGTACCATAATGTTTATTGCAGCACTCTTTACAATAGCCAGGACATGGAAGCAACCTAAATGCCCATCAACAAATGAATGGATACAGAAGATGTGGCATATATATACAATGGAATATTACGCAGCTATAAAAAGGGGTGAGATGGAGCTATATGTCATGAGGTGGATAGAACTACAATCTGTCATACAGAGTGAAGTAAGTCAGAAAGAGAAAGACAAATATTGTATGCTAACTCACATATACGGAATCTAAAAATGGTACTGATGAACTCAGTGACAAGAACAGGGAAGCAGATACAGAGAATGGACTGGAGAACTCGAGGTATGGGAGGGGGCGGGGGGTGAAGGGGAAACTGAGAAGAAGCGAGAGAGTAGCACAGACATATATATACTACCAACTGTAAAACAGTCAGTGGGAAGTTGTTGTATAACAAAGGGAGTCCAACTCGAGGATGGAAGATGCCTTAGAGGACTGGGGCAGGGAGGGTGGGGGGGACTCGAGGGGGGGGGCGTCAAGGAAGGGAGGGAATATGGGGATATGTGTATAAAAACAGTTGATTGAACCTGGTGTACCCCCAAAAAAATAAAATAAAATAAAAAAAAAATAAATTGAAAAAAAAAAAAATGCATGACAGTTTGTTGCTGTCATATCATAGTATGAGGGTGAGTAAAAATCACCCGCACTCTGGCTGTAGAACTTATTTTAATTAACTTTTACAAAAGACAAATACATCATGTTGCTTTTCAATACACTTTGTCCATCTGTCAACAAGCTTTTGTATTCCCTCATTAAGAAAGATTTTAGGCTGAGCTGTGAGCCATGAATGCACCACTGTCTTTACTTCATCAGAAGTGAATCTTTATCCTCATGGGGCTGCTTTCAGGGGACCAAACAGGTAGAGGTCCAATGGAGCAAGATCAAGACTATAGGGAGGATGCTTTAACACCTCAAAATGAAGTTTTTGTGAGTGTCGACAGTGTGGGCAGAAGTGTGTGGACGTGCACACCCAGACCACAAAAATCGAATCGCTGCATGCTGCTCTTCTTGCATGCAAATCACAAGTGGAGCATCCATATTTGCTTGTACCACAGTTACAAATGAACTGATGTAACACATTCACACCTGCACAACAGTGACTGGGGAGACAGTAGCCTTGAACAGAAAGTGCTGATAAGATAGTGTGGCCAACAGAAGTTTTAATAAAACTGGAGTGTGGATAATTTTTGACTCACCCTCGTAATATTCCAGATTTTAAAAGGTGAAAACATCTTTCCTGTGTATGTGTGAATGATATGGTTAAAAAGCAAAAAATAATGCAATAACATTTTAATGAGGATTATAAGGATAGTTAACTTGGGATATATCTCAGTCCAGTTACATATACTCAGTTAAAATTTTGAATAAATGCTTCCACTTTTTTTAAGATGTATGGTTTTTTGTATCTTGTTTATTGAATGGTTTTAACTGTTAGTAAATTTGCAAAATCTAAATAGTACACTATCTTTTTTTATTTTTATTTTTTATTTTTATTTTTTTTTATTTATTATTTTTTAGGGGGTACACCAAGTTCAATCATCTGTTTTTATATACTATCCCCATATTCCCTCCCTCCCTCAACTCCACCCCCACCCTCCCTTGAGTCCCCCCCACCCTCCCAGTCCCAGTCCTCTAAGGCATCTTCCATCCTTGAGTTGGACTCCCTTTGTTATGCGACAACTTCCCACTGGCTATCTATTGAAACAGTTCGTACTATATATATGTCTGTGCTACTCTCTCACTTCGTCTCAGCTTCCCCCTCACCCCTGCCCCCGCCAAACCTCGACATAGTACACCATCTTTAATTCAAAATTTTATATTATGTACATTTAAAAAATCTATTTCTAACAAACATCAACTTAGGGTTGATGTATTGATTTAGGAAATGGAAGCAACCTAAATGCCCATCAACAGATGAATGGATAAAGAAGGTGTGGCACATATATACTATGGAATATTACTTAGCTATAAAAAGGAATGAAATTGAGCTGTATGTAATGAGGTGGACAGACCTAGAGTCTGTCATACAGAGTGAAGTAAGCCAGAAAGAGAAAAACAAATACTGTATGCTAACTCATATATATGGAATCTAAAAAAAAACAAACAAAAAAAATGGTACTGATGAACCCAGTGACAGGGCAAAAATAAGGGTGCAGATGCAGAGAATGGACTGGAGGACACAGGGTGGGAGGGGGTGGGGGTCAAAGGGGAAGCTGGGATGAAGTGAGAGAGTAGCATAGACATGTATACACTACCAACTGTAAAATAGATAGCTAGGGGGATGTTACTGTATAACACAGGGAGATCAACTGGATGATGGGTGATGCCTTGGAAGGCCAGGACAGGGAAGGTGGGAAGGAGTCATGGGAGGGAGGGGATACGGGGATATATGTATAAATACAGCTGATTCATTTTGGTGTACCTCAAAAGCTGGTACAAAAGTGTAAAGCAATAATATTCCAATAAAGAGCTTAAAAAAAAAAGTAAAAAAAAAAAAAATTAAATTCCTCTTGCTGGTCTGACAAATGAACAAAATAAAATTCCCTTTTATAAAGTTCAGTTTGTGGGTAAAGACTTTTTTCCTTATACACCTCACATCTTTTTATGAAGACTAGGTAAAGAAAAAATATATATAATTGAAAGGTCATTTATTTGGGATTTCTAAATATGTCCCAGATGATCAAAAAGTTAAAATACTATATACAGATAATGTTTTGCTTGTCTGTTGGAGGTTCAGAAGAAATTTTAGGATGACGTAATACAGACAAGACATTGTAATTTAATTAACCTTCCATAAATGTACGTGATCATGTGATAATTTTAATAGTTATTGGGCAGAGGACACTAAAAGATAAAAATTAGAGATTGATAGACACTAAGAACTACAAAAACAGTGTGATATTTTTTATTTGTCCTTATCCTTCTGATGATAAGAAAGCTTTGGACCAAAGAGTTAAGTGACTTTCCCAAAGTTATACAACTACTTGGTGGCAAATTAAAGAATTGATTTGGAAAATTTATGACTCAGAATAACATTTATTTTTTAGGCTTTCTTATTCTTAAAAAATCATATTAATTCTTACAAAATATTTTTCCTACTATATGCAGGTAAATTCTCTCATTTTCCTTGGAAAAATATGCTTAAAGAAAAAAGTGAAAACAATAAACTTCAGTTATTTTACCTAAATAATGTTTGGATTGTAATTAAATGGGAAAATATCATATATATAGTAAAATTCAGGTATTCTTATGAGAGAGGGAATGGTAATAGTGGAAAAAGCAAAACTTTGGCCTCTAGTAGCCCTATATTTGAAACCAACCCAGTGTTCTACTTTAATTTTCTCAGCCTCAGTTTTCTTATTTGTTTGTTTTTAGATTCCACATTTAAGTGAAATCATATGGTATTTGCCTTTGTCTGACTTATTTCACTTGGCATAACACCCACTCAGTCCATCCATGTTGTCACACATGGCAAGATTTCATTCTTTTTATGGCTGATAATATTCCATTGACTTGATAGCATAGTCAGCTCATCAGCTCAGTCATCTTCGTGATTTGAGTTTCTGGTTCTTTCTATCATATGTGTACTTTACTCTCTCACCAATCCATTTCCCCAAATACATGAATAGAGATATGTGCTCAGTCATGTTCTTTGAAGGATTATCTTATTCCAAGGTAGAGATAATGTGGCATCCCTGCTTTCCATCTCCTGCTGTTTTCTTCCCATCCCTCAAGAGACAGATCCCTTTCTTCTGCAATGAGCAACATACTCCTCCTCCCCTCTTTGTATCCATTATTAGCTAATACCATTTTCCCACTTTAACAAAAAAGGAGAGAGGTAATTATCTTCAATAAATGGTGCTAGAAAAACTGGACAGTCATGCAAAAGAATGAAACTGGACCTCTACCTTATACCATATACAGAAATTCACTCAAAATGGATTAAAGACTTGAATGTAAGACCTGAAAGTATAAAATTCCTGGAAAAACATACGTGGTAAGCTCCCTAACATTGACATTGGTCTTGGCACTGATTTTTAGGAATTGTTATCTCCAGGCAAAGGAAAGAAAGCAAAAATCAACAAGTGGAACTACATCAAATTTAAAAGTTTCTGCTTAGCAAGAGAAATCATCAACAAAGTAAAAAGGCAACCTATGAAATGGTAGAAAATTTTTGCATATAATATATCTGATAAGGGGTTAATATCCAAAATATATAAAGAATTCACACAACTCAATAACAACAACAACAACAAAAAATCTGATTTTAAAAATGGGCAGAGGACTTGGATAGACAAAGAAGATGCCCAACAGGTACCTGAAAATGTTCTCAGCTTTACTAATAACCAGGGAAATGCAAATCAAAACCACAATGAGATGTCACATCATATCTGTTAGAATGGCTATTATCAAAAGACAAGAAATAAAGAGTGTTGGAGAGGATGTGGAGAAAAGGGAACACTGTGCACTATTGATGGGAATGTAAATTGATGCAGCAACTATGGAAAACAGTATCAAGATTCCTCAAAAAATTAAAAATTGGACTACCATATGACCCAGCAATTCCACTCATGGGTATTTATATGAATAAAACAAAAATAATAACTGGAAAAATGCACCCCCCCATGTTCATTACAGCATTATTTATAACAGCCAAGATATAGAAAGAAACTGTGTCCATCAATGGCTGAAGGCATAAAGAAGATGTTCTATACAAATGGAATGGAATATTATTCACCCATAAAAAAGAATGCAATTTTGCCATTTGCAACAACATGGATGGATCTTGAGGGCACGACACTAAGTGAAAGAAACCAGACAGAGAAATACGAATATTGTTATGATCTCACTTATACCTGAAATCTAAAACAAAGACAAACAAACAAACCAAAAAGAGTTTATAGATATAAAGAACAGATTGGTGACTGCTAGAGGTAGGGGGTGAGTGAAAGAAATGAAGGGGTCAAAAGGTACAAATTTCCAGTTATAAAATAAATAAGTCATGGGGATGTGATGTACAGCATGGTGATTATAAGTAATGATACTGTATTGCCTTTTTGAAAGTTGCTAAGAAAGTAAATTTTAAAGTTCTCATTACAAGAAAAAAATTTGTAAAAATGTTATTGATGGGTTTGTAACAAAGCAGGGGTGAAGCATGCTTGTTATTATATCACTAATCATTGCCATATATCTCCTTTGCACACCCAACAGGTAAGATGATGCAGATTCATCATTTGGAATGAAATACTATTTGTCTTACCATTCCCAAATGGAGAAAAAGAAAAAGAAAGAGGAAGCACTGCTTGTAGGGCTGTTCTTTCTCCAAAGAATAAGCACCTTGTTAATTTGGAGGGCTGTCTTTGCTGCTGGCCTCACCTAGAAAGATCTGGGATAGGATAATATGAGAGGCCAGAAAAGAATCCATAAGGAAATCTTTCCTTGATACCTAGTCTTTGGAGGCCTCCTGAATGTTTCTTAGGGCAATGCTTAAGGTAGTGTCAGTTCTTTCATTTGGCCTGTGCTGGTGTATTCCTTGATTCTTTTTTTTTTTTTAATTGGGGTATAGTTTCTTTACAATGTTATGTTAGTTTCTGCTGCACAACGAAGTGAATCAACTATATATATAAATATATCCCCTCCCTCTTGGACCTCTCTCCCACTCTATCCTCATCCCACCCATCTAGATCACCATGGAGCATCAAGCTGAGCTCCCTGCACTATACAGCAAGTTCCCACTAGCTACCTGTTTTACACAAGATAGTGTATATGTGTCAATCCCAGTCTCCCAATTTATCCCACCCTCTCTTCCCTGCCCACGTCCACACATTTGTTCTCTACATCTGTGTCTCTATTCCTGAGCTGCAAATAGGTTCATCTGTATCATTTTTCTGGATTCCACATATATGTGTTAATATTTAATATTTGTTTTTCTCTTTCTGACTTACTTCACTCTGTATGACAGACTCTAGGTCCATCCACATCTCTACAAATGACCCCATTTCATTCCTTTTTATGGCTGAGTTATAGTCCATTGTATATATGTACCACATCTTTTTTATCCATTCATCTGTTGATGGACATTTAGATTGCTTCACTGTCTTGGCTATTGTAAATAGTGAAATGAACATTGTGGTACAGGTATCATTTCGAATTTTGGTGTTCTCTGTGTATATGCCCAGTAGTGGGATTGCTGGGTCATATGGTAGTTCTATTTTTAGTTTTTTAAGGCATCTCCATACTGTTCTCCATAGTGGCTGTATCAATTTACATTCCCACCAACAGTGCAAGAGGGTTTCCTTTCTTCCAAATTCTCTGTGACATTTACCGTTTGTAGATTTTTTGATGATGGCCATTCCGACCAGTGTGAGGTGATACTTCATTGTAGCTTTGATCTGCATTTCTCTAATAATTAGTGTTGTTGAACATCTTTTCATGCACCTCTTGGCTGTCCGTATGTCTTCTTTGGAGAAAGTCTATTTAGGTCTTCCACCCATTTTTTGATTAGGTTGTTTAGGTTTTTTTGATATTGAACTGCATGAGCTGTTTGTGTATCATAATATATCCTTTTCTTTCTTTTGGATGTCTGCTTTATGTATTGCAATTTCAGAGAAAATAGAAGGAAAGCAAATATTGGGGGATCAACATATTTGCCTTATTTATTTGAATGACACCATTTCCTCCTTCTTTAAGTGCCAAGTATGAATAAGCAGTATCTAATTCAATCTCTAGGGGAGTTCCAGCTTAATCTTACATCGAAGATACCCAAAAGAAATATCATGTGGACCAACAGTGTAAGCTCCAACATAACTTAAGATTTTATAGAATTCACACTTTTTAAAAAAGGTGAAGAGTTTAACAATTTATTTTATTTTATTTTTTAACCTAATATTTCTAAAATATTATGTCAATACACAATGAATAAAAAGGAATAAGATATTTTACATTGTTTTGTTATGCTGAATTTTCAAAACCATGGGTATTGTACACTTAAAGCACATCTCAATTGGGATGAAACACATTTCAAGTGCTTAAGAGCCACCTGTGGTTTGAGGCTACCACAATGGGAAGCACAGGAACAGCCCTTTCATTTCCCAGCTTTATGTACATGGAGTGGAGGTGCGTTGTTGCTTGTGTTAGTGGGTCCTGGGTTATACCTCCTGCATACCCTGCCTCTATTGGATTGAAAAATTGAAATTAACTTTATGCAAATGTCATCAGGGTAGAAGTCATCTTAAGTATGCAGCTTTCATCTGTGAGTTGTCATATTCACTTGTGGTTTTTCTTTTTTTCAATTTTTAATTTTTATTGTAATTGATGAACTTTCCTTAAAAAACAATATACATACAGAAAAGTGAACCAACCCAAAGTGCACAAATCAAAGAATGGTTGCAAAGCAAAAACAGCTGTGTACCTAGCACCCAGCTCAAAAAATAAACAAATACCACCACAAAAGAAGTCACTTGGGTCACATCCAAGATCACAATTTTTCTCCAAAAGTAATCACTAGCCTGACTTTTAATGCCATGTGTTTATAACACCTGCTTTATCAACTCTATATACAGGGAGTCATACAGTGTGTACTCTCTTGTTTCTGCTTTTTTATCATTCACCATTATGTTGGTTTTAAATAGTTTTTGATTTATATGAATACTTTCCCAAATTGCCAAGACATTGATACATTTTGAGAGAGAGAATAGCAGTCTCTGACAGCCAAGAACTGACCTATCACTGCCAGGTGTTGCTAGGAGCTACCTAGTCACTCACAGTCAGGCCAGGGTATTCTGCTGTGGAGCATAAACAATTTCACAGAACACCACCAGATAAGTCTCTGTATGATCACAATGGATCCACATGAAAGCATGTCCATTCCTTAATAATTCAAGAACTCAGAAAAAAAAAAGAAACAGCACATATATCAAACCAGAAAAATGATCAAACTTCTCTCTATTCTGGCTAATACAAATGACTTGCTGCTTCTTTAAGAACTATTGCTTTACATTTGTTTCATTCTTCCCACCTTCTAGATAAGATCTATTAAGATGCCCACTCATAAAATTATCTTCATATTCTGACAGAATACAATTTAGAACAAAGCTCGCTTCCTTGATTCCTCACCCAAGTCACATACAAAAGCCAAATCCTGTAAGTTCTTTCTATTGTCCTTTACTCAGACACTTTAGCTTTCCATCATGCACTTTCTCTTCTGTTGCAACAGTAGAAAACAAAACAATTGTGTTCATCTACAGATCACAGGAGGGTACTGACAATTTAAAACTATAAAAATATTTAAATATTTAAAATGTAGTAAATAAATAAATGAATGAATGAAATTTGGTCATTTGATTGTTACCATAAACTTTGTATGCTGTGACCTCTACCCTATCCTAAAGCTGTTTATGAATAGGTCTCATTTTCTCTAATAAAATTCAGTCTTTCAGAAAGTTTTAAAAACATATGTCATTTTCTTATATCTTTCATTTATATGCTTGCAGATTTTTCATTCATTCATCAAAATCATTAAGTGCTTTTTTGTTTAGGGCTATCATACAATCAATATTTGATGAAAAAAATGAACGACATCATGAGCAGATTAATGCTTAGAGTATTGGTGAGAGATGAACTCCATCATTAGTCTTCTTTTGCTTAATCCTTCCAGACACCAATGACACATACAATAAGTGATAGGATAGTGACCTGGAAAGAATATTTTTCTTTGTGCAGAAACCATTGTCATGTGTCATATTCAAACTCTTAAACTTTGACATAATTAAAGGCTTTTCTAACCAATGTCACCAAAATGATCTGGTGTGGTTGAACTATTTTAAACAGGATGTCATGGTGTATTTACATTCAGGGAGCCATGAGCTCTAAATCTCTCACCATCTTCACCTGGAAGATGTGCCGAGTGACTGTGTCATCTACTCCACAATGACAGCTGCTGTATGATTTGCTGGTCGGTAGCCTGAGAAGATCTGTACCTAGACTTGGCACAAAAGGATTGTGTGATGGGAGTCCTGGGGAGCATTTATGATGCTTGTACTTTTGCAATCGCAGTCCTGGGTTTTCTTTTTCCTTTTTCAAAGACTGTCCATGACAGTGGCAGAGACAGCCAATGATTTAAGAGTGAAGGATAGTGCTGCTGTTATAGCTGTGGTGTCTGTGATGAATGGAGGCATAGCAAGCAAGAAGGAAAGAAGACGTGAAATAAGAGGAGAAGGAGAGAAAATGACAGATTTAAGGCCATTCTCTCAAACATCTGCCAGTTTACCCTGTGAGGTAAGACACACAATTTTAATTATGAGAGATTTTATGGAATGTCACATTAAATTTGTTTGGATCATGGTTTTAAATATAAATCACCATCTATTTAATTATTACACTAGCCTGGGAGGAAATTCTATTTATTCCTTGTTCTTGGACTTCTTAAAATTCTGATTTTTTTTTTTTTTGCTGAAATAGTACACAAAATACTGTTTTTAATAAAATATGAGGTGTAATATTTTAAAACACTGTAAATGTTAGCTTTATTGCACAGATATTTTTGTACCATGTTTTGCTCTCATTTGGAAAAACTTTATAAAATGTTGATAAGACCACCATGAATTTTCTCAAATTCAATTCTGTAAACAATCAAACATATACGAAGCACATTCTGTTATCTCTACAAGTGGTGTCTGCTATAAGAAACGAGCAAACAAAAAGAAGGATATGATACACTTTTACTCCATTAAAACTTTAAAATGTTGAATCAAATCTAACATTTGAATACAAAAAACAATTTATGAACAAAGTCAGTATACGATATGAGCCAATAAGGAACGTCCCTTTGAGATTTTGGTGTAATCAGAAAGGAAGAGACCAGCATTAAGTAGCTTTTCAAAACATGAATGCTTTAACAAAACATGGGTCATCAGATGGGCCAAGAGAGTAATTATAAGGATTCCAAGTTTTACTCTAAGCCATGTTTACTGTGAATTTAGTCATTTTACATCATGCCTGTACGATTGGTGGAATAAATTTCAGAGGATGCAATTTGCATGAGATATGAAGAATTCCCTAAGAAGAAACGCATTCTAGGAAGAAGACCACAAGGCAGCTATGCCTGTTCTGAAAGCACTACTGCAGAATATAGGAAGAGAGGCGATTATGAATATATGAATATATGGCTGAACTCTTGCCAAGACACCATGGATTTGTACTTGTCCATAAAAAGAAGCAATCTCCCTGGAAAAAATAGTCTATCATCACAAAAATCTCTGTGATATATTGGGAGTACAAAGCAGCAATATTTGCGCTGAGGCATAATATGGTGAATCACTCCTAAAAGTGATCCTCTCTTGCTCAATCAGACAACATATAGCATTAACTAAATCCACAACCTGGACTATATCTGTAGTATGGGCCTTTCAGAGGGAGCAGTGTCTACACAGTATGGCACTGGCATCAGCAGGAGAAGGTACCAGAGTCACTGCTGTGAGTGTGTCACATCAGCACACAGTTGCATTGAGCTTGTGTACCTGCACAGTACTCACAGGCACTGGATGACAACAGGACAGTTGAGAACTTAAGTAGCTAAGGAAAGAAAAGATGACATATTGCAGTTGAAAACACTATTTTTGGAAATATACATACCCCCACGCACATATGTTTTGAGGTAATCTCAGAAATAATTTTGGGGGGAATGTTGAAAGATAAGGCCATTGAAGTACCACATTGGCAGATTTATTAGTTCATTCATCCTACTATAACAAAATATCATAAGCTGGGTGGCTTATAAACAACAGAAATTTATTTCTAACCTTTCTGTAAACTGGAAAGTTTGAGATCATGGTGCTGGCAGCTTCACTGTCTAATGAAAGCCTTTTTTCCTGGTTCATAGATACTGTCTTTTTCCTGTGCCCTCACATGGCATAAAGGGTTACTGGGGGTCTCTTTTATAAGGTAAAGAGGACTCTGCCTTAATGACCTAATCTCTTCCCAAAAGACCCAGTCTCCTAATAGCGTCACATTGGATGTTAAGTTTCAATATATCAATTTGGTTGAGGGGAACAAAAATATTCAGTCTGTAGTAGTAGAAGATGGCAAAACAGAGAGATATCATTTTAATAGCCATAGAGATCTGATCTCCTTGCTCCCAGAATTGGGACCTTGGTGTCAAGTCCACTGAAGGGTTTTGTATGGGCAGAAGAGAGTCTCATTTTGGATGGGTCAGAAAAACACTGTGCTTACTGCTTTGAGGAAAAGAATTTGGTACATATGAAAATCACTGACACTGTACATACACTGGGTTATTATGAGTTCTATTCAGGATTCTTTTTAATCCATATAGTTAATGAATTTTTTCCAGGAAAGTCTGGCCTGGAGTATATAGATTTAAAGTGTCCAATATAATGCCACATGATAATGTTCTAAATTTTATCTTTAGTTTAATTGTTTTGCATACCCTGTCTTGTGAAACAAGTGGTGAGCTTGGTGAGAACAGAGGCATAATTGTAGCAATAGAGTGTTTAGTGCTAAAGAGACTGAACTTTAGAACTGAATCTTGGTTTTTTATCTTACAAACTATGTAATTTAAGGCAAAATAGTTGACCTCAGTTCCCACATGTAAAAAAAGCAATAAATAATAATAGTAATAGTAATCTATTTCATGTTGTTGCCAGGAGATTAAATGTTTAATATTTATAAAGAACTTGGAAGAGTGTTTCACACTCATTAACTATTCACTAAATGCTAACTCCATTGATGTCTACTTGGAGCTGTTTGATTTATACTTCCTGCTTATCTAATTTGATGACAGAGAAATTTCCAATGTAGCCCTACAACTTAATATCATTTATAATTAAAATTAAGCCACAAGCAATATTTATATTTTAACTCACTTAATAAAAATAATTTAAAAACAAATCTAGTTAAAATACAAAACATTTGTACATAATTGTGAAGCTCAATAGTATTAATGAATCTTTACTATGAAATTACAAAGTGTCAAAAATTTTCATATATTACTTAACATGGCAACATAAAATGCAGAAGGAATAACAAAAAGTGCAATAAACATCTACATAAGTTTTAAAACCCAAAGCTATTTGGTATGGTTTGGAAAATCAAATCTCCACAATTCCAGGACTGTAGTCTAAAAAGCCTCTTGTGGATTTCAATGATCTACAAAAATGATTATTCAGATATTCATGGAATTCATCCATGACCTGTCAGAAAATCAAGAAGATAATTCCATATTTGATCATTTTTGGTACACGTGTATATATTTAAGGGATTCAAAACTGTTGGATGATATTTGTAGCAAAGAAAATAATATTTCTCTTTTAAGATAACTGAATAAAGTAAGGCCTGTATAAAGTTAATGTTTTCAATGTAGAGAGCCATGTTAGATAATTTCTATTTAAAACACTGGTATTTCAGCATTTATTATTCCAATCAATTACTTATTTTGATTACTGTAAGTAAACCACTCTGGAAAGTGAAGTGGATGTGAAACAGGCTGGGACCTGGGACCCTTTGCTGCAGTGCCGCAGTGCTTGCATCTGGACAAATGTCTCCTCCAGCAACAAAATACAAGGAAACTATATGGGACTAAAAGTATCAGTGTGTATGCACAGTTGGGGCAAATTCTGGACAAAAGATACAAAAAGACCAAAAAAACTGGACTGACACTTGTTATGAGCCAGAAGCAAAAGCAGGGTACTGAACGTGCACCATGCACACAATATCACCTAAGGGGTGGATAGACTACCTAAGCCACCCCTCCAGCTGACCCCTGGACACACCCTTACCCTCACCCCATGTAAGGAACAAGCTCACCCCCCACCCCCAGGAGCCAACAAGCGAGGGAAACGGTTGTTTGTTGCTTGTTCCCCCACCCCCACCCCCGCTGCAGCAGGGACCCCAATAAAGCCTTGCTTGAATGTCTTGTCCAGTCTCTGATCAATTTCTGTTATTAAGGAGGCCAAGAACCCTGGTCAGTAACAGAAGTATATAAAGATCACTTAGTAGTTTTAAAATTTAGAATAGCCTAGAAGAAAGGTACTGTGGACTGAATGATGTCCCTCTAAAATTAATATGTTGAAGACCCACACCTCAGTATCTCAGGATATGCATTTGGAGATAAGGCCTTTAAACAGGTAATCAGGTTAAAAATGAGTTCATTAGCGAGGACTGCAATCCAATCTGACTGGTGTTCTTATAAGAAAAGGAAGAAAGATATCAGGGACATGTTTGCACACAGCAAAGACCATGTAAAGACCCAGGATAAGAAGGCCATCTCCAAGCCAAGGAGAGAGGCCTCAAAAGAAACCAAACCTCCCAACACCTTGATCTTGGACTTCCAGCCTCCAGAATTGGGGAAAAATAAACTTCTGCTGTTTAAGCAAACAAGTCCATAATATTTGGTTTCGGCAGCCCTAGAAAATGAATACAAAAGCATACCACTTTCTAAAATGATTTGGGGACCAGAATGAATAGACTTTTTCACCTCTGAGTTCTCATCAGAAACTATAGTTCGTATTTGTAAAACACCTCATAATATGTTGTGTTTTCCAGTATTACTCTTGTTTAATCTATCATTCCATGTAGATTATAAACCATTCAAGGACAAAAGAGTCATATATTATTTATTTATGTACTTGATATATACAGCATAGATTTATTGTAGGAGATAAACATCTGCCTAAGTGAATGTTTGATTTGGTTACCAGATGGAAAACTGTAAAAGGAAGAATTATATAGATGCATCTAGGCCATAATGTATTATCATTAAGATGTTAATGAAAGCAAAGAAAACACCGAGAGGGGAGAAAATTTGGGTGAATTCACTGAATTGATTTTGAGCATAATAAGTATGAATTCTTGGTTCTCAGCTTTGTTCAAAATTACTTAATGTAACAAATGTGGGGTGAGGAGTCAAGAGAATAGAATGTGTGAAAATGAGGGTCACCAAGATATACACAAATAGTGAAGCCATGTAAATAGATGGTATTTTGTAGGAAAGAAGGACAGGAACAAAACCTTGATAATCCTGCATATTAAAAAGATAGATATAAGAAAAAGTACCAATGAATAAGTTGAAAAGGAACATAGAGGAAAGAGCTAGATAGAAAAATCCAATACCATAATGGAAAAACATTTAAGGAATAGACAACCAAGCTTATCAAATATTGGATAGAAAGTAAAAGAGATGAGGACTGAAATAATAACTATGAAATGAAATACTAATAATAAACGTACCAGTGAGACAGATAAAAAGTCTGCAAACAAAAGGGGAAAGAGTATGTGTGTTAGATACTACTATTGTTCATTGATATACGGTTCTCTTCTTCCAGGCACACAAAAGTCGACTCTTCCCTGTGGCTTACAGAAGGGTGAGATCAGGTGACTAATGCTGATAAATGAAATGTGAGGAAAAAGAAAATATTACACCTTGACTAACTATTTAATTACCGAGAAAAGCCACTCTGTCTTCTCCTACTGATAGGGAGACCCACATAATCTGGAATACAGCTTTATCAGGAAGGGCTCTGAGTAACTTTGTGGGCAGAATTCCACTATCCTGATTGATACAATGAGCTGTGAAGAGATGGAAACATGTTAAACTAAACTAATCTTGTAGATGTTTTCTGAAGTAGAATACTAGTTTGAGAGATAAATAAAATGAAGGCAGTGGTTTTGATGTGAGTGATGTAATATTTTTGTAGACAAGGAAAATGTATGAGTGAAGAGGGTGATTGAAAAACATAGAGTTCTATAATTAATGGAAGGAATATTCAAAGAAGATAAGACAAGATCCTCAGGAAATTCCTGGGAAATTGTATGAATAGAACTCATGGCTGAGTTTAACACAGGCTTGTGGATACAGGGTAAGTACCATCAAAGGCCAGCCAAGATATGAAGCTATGCAGAGAATGAGTGAGGAATAAAGGCATAGCTGAAATTGTATCTACTGCACCCAGGATAAGTAACAAGATGAAGTAATGCTGACATGGATGACAGAGGGGCAACTATTAAAGTGTTGAGAGTATCTAAACATAATTAGTCATTCTTACTGTTAAGTTTGAACAACATTTAGAGGTAGCCAGGAGAATTTGTTAATTTCACCTGCAGAAGATCAAGGAAGGATGAAGACAGCAGATAATATTCTTGTAAGTGTTTTTAGGAGATAAACAAGAGTTTGATGGGAAATAGATTAGGGGAAGCCATTTCAAGCAGAGAGGACTAACTTGGACATAATACATCATCAGATGTTTCAGAAACATAAGCAATATAGAAAAATAAAGCAAGAGGTATGATAACAACACAGTTTTAAAATTACCAAGTATTTTATTTTGCCAGACCTGCCAAAAGCTTATGTAAGTTTTGTCATTGAGTTGTTCGGCCCATTTTGCACAGTAGACATAAGAACATAAGAACAATTGTACTCAGTTTTTTTTGTTTGTTTGTTTGTTTTGTAAAGGAAACAGGGATGTGAACAATTTAAAAAAGGAAGAGATTATTTAATAAGGCTATAAAACAGAAGTAACCAAATAATATATAGAATAACTATTCCAATATGTATCAAGCTTCAAAGAGTTTTTGATGTTTTCTGCTAATTAAAAGGACCCATTCCAGCTACAGTCACAAAAATATTTCAATATGGTCATATTAAACCTTTTGATGTTTTACCTTAGTGCTTATCTTTAAAGCTGTAATCATCTTTATGATGCTACTCTGAATCTGCTCCAAATTTACTATACCAACTTATTTTGTGATGCCTCAACTTTTGGCACAGAGTTCTAAACAACTCTTGAGGGATGACTAGTGTAATCACTTTCAACAACTCAAGTGACAAAATTCTGCCATTTGTTTAAGAAAACTTCCAAAATAAGCTCAATTACCATTATAAGAAAAAGTTTCTACTTAGTCAACTCTGATTATAGTTGTTTATTTTTAATTTCACACTATCTTGGCATTAGCTTCACCATCAGTCAGTTCCCATCTGTATTCCTATACTGTTTTCTTTATCCCTTCATTATAGCAATTGTCTCACTGTTGTGATTATTCTATCTCCTCCAAGAAGCTCTGCAAGGAGAAGGATTATTTTCTAATCTCAGTAACTATATTTGATAAGATTTCTATACGTTTTATTTGAATAAATTTTTCATCTAGGACAATAAAAGGCAAATTAGTTTTCAAAGATGCTAAGCTACTTAAGTTGAAATACTAGTCAACAAAAATCTACAGCCATCAGTCATATCTAAAAAATTTCTGGAAAAAAGTTCTAAAATTTCCTCTGTCTATATGGGGTATAATCTTCAGAAGTGATCTTGAAAGGAAAGGCACATATTGCATTAGATAAGATGAAGATATAAATACTGAAATATTGTATATGTAAGGAACCTTTTACCACATATATATATATTTTACACACATGTAATTCTTGAAACATTCATATATAGCAGTAAGTACTGTCAATATTATCTTCCAATTTCAGAAGAGAAAACTAAAAGACTAAAATCTTGTTATTTTTTCTAAAAATACCCAACTACTAAATGACATTTGGATATTACCCAGGTTTCCTAGATCCAGGTTTGTATTCTTTCTAGTAAATCATTACATAAATTCAATAGGCAAAGAGTTATAAAAGAAAAATATCAGTATTAAAGCAATGAAACCATGGAGGATAAGAGTAAAAATTGTATATTAGGACTATCAGTAAAGTAGCAGAAAATTAGTCTCTAAGGAGAATTTAAACATGAAGTGAAATTTTAAATGTGCCATATCTAACAAGATTGTAATATGGAATAAAACTCTACTTGTATTGCTATGAATTAAAATTAAAATAATTACTTATAAAATTACATTTATGTAAATCACAAAATACAAGGAAGTATCCCAAAGTACAGTAATAAAATAAAAATCAATGCTCATTTTTTTTAAAAATTATTATTAAGGGGGAAAAGGCAAACACCAACATAGTCCATTGTTATCAAATACACACCTAACCTCTTTCAAGGTCTGAATCTTTAGAACAAAATGCAATATAGAGGTGAAGCACGGAAGGGTCAAAAATAACAGAAAAGATAAACACCATTTATTTCCGTATGAAGAAAATTTGTAGCTAGACTAGTGATGCAGTACTTATATTATGCTGACATACAGGCTCTTAAGACTTATGTTGAAAGCTGGGTACAGGAAAATAATAATGTGCAATTGTGCATAGTTTTGAAGGATGGTGGTAGTATCCATGTTACATTGTCCTTGCTGAATAAATCACTCTTGTTTATTGTAATCTACTTTAGAGGCAAAATTTTTGCAGAACACTGAAATTTAATCTAATGGATAAAGATTTTATATTGCCTTTGGGATGCTGTTCTACAGAGACATCATTTCAGTTCTCACATTTGTATAAAATTAATGCCAAGGTTGTTTGCAAAAGTTTGTGCTGTTCTGAAAAGTTCTGTTAACTGAAACCAGAGAATTTCTCTATAATTCAACTTTCTTTTTCCTATTTCACTATCATTTTTCTCATAAGTTGAAAAAATAAAATAGATGCATCTTTTGTGTATAATAACAAAAGCTTTGATACAGAAGACTATCTTCAAATCTGAATTTTTCTACTAACTAGCTAAATGTCCATAGGCAAGTTACTTATACTATCCATCTATTAGTTTTCCTTTTTCTTTCTCTTTTTATTCATTTTTAATTTTTTTTATTTTTATTGTAGTATAGTTGATTTGAAATGTGTTAGTTTCATGTGTACAGCAAAGTGATTCATTTATATATATATGTTTATATTCAGTTATTCATATATGTTCTTTTCCATTAAAGGTTATTATAAGATATTGAGTATAGCTCCTTGCGCTATACAGTAGGTTCTTATTAGTTTCATTAAAGAGTAAACAATATGAAATTAACACCTATCACTTAGGATGAATATTAAATAACATAATACTTATCCAAGAACACAAAGTCATGCCTTTTATAGTAGGTACTGATTATATATTTGTGGAGTATTCTTCTATTTGCTTCTCCAAAAAGTATACTTTCCTTCTTCACTGCCATCAGAACCCTCAGTGCTACATGAACTAGAATTGTAGCTGGTTATCAGCTCCATCCTACTGCAGTCAGGGATGACCCATTCAATGAGACATAGTAGAAGTTAAGTTGTGCTTTCCTTCTTACAGACCATATCCTTCTCCCTTGGATGTCATTTTCATTCAGACTGGAAAATAGATGATGTGACTAATGATGCAGTAGCTATCTTGAGACCAAATGATAGAAGATGCTCTTAAGGTATTAGAATGTCCAAGTGATAATTAGAAAATGTTTGATTCCTTGATGTCATGATGTTTTTGACCCATCCTAAAATGCTTTTCTCTGGACATATCAGAGAACATGAGAAAAATAAACACTATTTGGTTAAGGCATTCTATCAGGTATTTCATATAATGCACGTAAACACAATCCTCAGTGAATTAAGGTTTGATGGATTTAATAATGCATTTTCTTAAAGTTGTTTCTGCTATATAAGATCTTACCTTATATGATGTTACAATTATCATATTCTAATTGGATAAAGATAGTTCATTTAAAAATTATTCTTAAAATGACATCAACTTTGTAAGAAACAATAAAAGCTAATTGATAAATAAAATAGAAAATATGTTATGTGCTCACTATGTTCAAGATGCACTGCACTCTCAATGAATGGCAACACAGTTTTACCTGGTAACCAGAAGGCAAAAACCTATAGTTTTACAGAAGATTAAGAAAAGAGAATTAGAACATACCAATACAGAAAATCACCACTTCACAAAGGAAGGCATCAAGAATGTCAAAAAATAAATAAATAAAATAGCCAGAAAATAGCCAGAAAATAATTAAAACATGCCATTAATAAGTCTTTACCTAGAAACAACTAATATAAATGTAAATGAATTGAAATCTCTAATCAAAAAGCATATAGAGTGGCTAGATAGATTGAATTTACAAAAAAGAAGCCTCAACAATATGCTGCCTACAAGAGACTCACTTTACTTTATATACACACATACAACATTGGAGCACCTAAATATGTTAAGCAAATACTAACAGATCTGAAGAGAAAAATAGACAACAATGCAATAGTAAGGGACTTCAATACCCTACTTTCAGCAATGGATAGATCATCCCTACAGAAGGTGAATAAAGAAAACTTGTACTTGAACCATACTTTAGAACAAATGGACCTAACAGACAATTATAGAACTATCCATCCAACAGCAGCAGGATACACATTCCTCTCAATTGCACATAGAACATTCTTCAGAACATGTTATATGACAGAACACAAAACAAATCTTATCAAAGTTAAGAAGATTGAAATCATACCAAGTACCTTTTCTGATGAATATAGAAATCAATAACTAGAGGAAAGCTGGACAATTTACAAACATGTACAAATTAAACAGCATACTCCTAGGTCAGATGGGTCAAAGAAGAAATCAAAAAGGAAATCAAAACATAGCTTAGCACAAGTGAAAATAGAAAAAAAAAAACATATCAAACCTACAGGGTGCTACAAAAGAAATTCTAAGAGGTAAGTGTATAGCAATAAATCACTATTTTAAGAAAAAAGGAAGACCTCAAATAAACAACTTAACTTTCACTTTATGAACTAGAAAAAGAACAAAATAAACTTAAAGTCAGCAGAAGAAAGGAAATAACAAAGATCAGTGCAGAAATAAGTGAAATAGGAACCAGAAAAACAATTGAAATGATCAATATAACTAGGAGTTGATATTCTGAAAAGAAAACAAAACTGACAATCATTTAGCTAGACTAAGTAAAAGTAGAGAAAATTCAAATAAATAAAATTATTAATGAAAGAAGAGACATTCCAACTGTTACTACAGAAATATATAGGATTATAAGAGACTACTATGAACATTAGAATGCCAACAAATTGGATAATCTAGAGAAAATGGATAAACTCCTAGAAAAAGATAATTTACCAAGACTGAATCATGAAAAAATAGAAAATATAAAAAGATCAATAATGAATAGATTCAATTAGCAAACAACAGCCTTCCCAAAAGAAAAGTCCAGGACCACACGATTTTACTGGTGAACTCTACCAAACATTAACAAAGAATTAATGCCAATCCTTCTCAAACTCTTCAAAAAAAATTGAAGATAAACAGTCGCAATCTCATTTTATGAGGCCAACATTATTCTGATATCAAAGCCAGATAAGGACACTACAATTAAAAACAAAACAAAACAAATAAACAAACAAAAAAAAACCTACAGGCAAATATCCTTAATGAATATAGATGCAAAGATTCTTAATGTAATATTAACAATACAAACTGCACAGAACATTAAAGGACCATACATCATGATCAAGTGTAATTTATCACTAGGATGCAAGGATTATTCAACATACCCAAATTAATAACTGTAATATACCACACTAACGAAATGAAGAATAAAAGTCATATGATCATCTTAAAAGATGCAGAAAAAGCATTTAAGAAAATACATATGTTCATTATAAAAAATTGCCAGCAAACTGCATTTAGAGGGAACATATCTCAACAAAATAAAGGCCATATGTGACAAACCAACAGCTAACACCAAACTCAACAGTGAAAGTTTGAAAATTTTTCTTCTAAAATCAGAAACAAGACAAAAGTGCCCACTCTCACCACTCTCAGTCAACATAGTGCTGGAAAGTCCTAAATAGAACAATCAGGCAAGACAAAGAAAGAAAAGACATTCAAATCAGAAAAGAAGAAGTAAAATCATCTTTGTTTGAAGGTGATATTTTATGTAGAACATCCTAAAGACTCTGCCAAAAAACTGCTAGAATTAATCAACAAATTCAACTTAATCCTGTTAATTTGCAGAATACAAATTAGTACTGAGAAGTCAGCTGTGTTTCTATACACTAACAACAAAATATCTGAAAAAAATAAATTAAATAATTCCATTTACAATAGCATCGAAAACAATAAAATACTTGGGAAGAATTTGACCAAGGAGGTAAAAGGTCTTATATGTGAAAGTACAAGATGTTGATGAAAAAAATTAAAGACAATGCAAACAAATGAAAAGATATTCATGATCATTAATTAAAGAAATAATGTTAAAATTTTCACACCACTAAAAGCCATCTATAGATTCAGCAAAATTTCTATCAAAATTCTAATGGTGTTTTTCACAGTAATAAAAAAAAATCCTAAAATTTGTATGAAATCACAAAAGACACTGAATAGCCAAACAATCCTGAGAAAGAAAGAAAAAAGGAAGCCTGAGGCATCACACTTCAAGCTATACTATAAAGATATAGTAATCAAAACAGTATAGTACTGGTATAAAAACAGACACATAAACTAATGCAACAGTATACAGAGCCCAGAAATAAACCCTCATATATATGGTCAACTAATATTTAATGCAGGAGCCAAGATGACTCAATGAGGGAAGGATAGTCTCCTCAATAAATGGTGTTTGGAAAACTGGATAACCACATGCAGAAAAGTAAAGTTGAATCCTTATCATACAACACTCAGAAAAATTAACTTGAAATGGATTAAAGAATTAAACATAACTGAAACTTTAAAACTTCCTAGGAGAAAAAATAGGGGAAAATCTCCTTGACATTGGCAAAAATCTTTTGAATATGACACCAAAAGCACAAGCAATAAAAGCAAAAACCAATAATGAGGACTACATCAAACTAAAAACTTCTTCACAGCAAAAGAAACCATCAACAAAATGAAAACGTAATCCACAAAATAAAAGAAAATGTTTGCAAATCATATATTTGAGATGAATATCCAATATATATAAAGAACTTATAAAACTCAATAACAGAAAAATAAATAATCTAATTTGAAAAATGGCAGAGGAACTGAATAAACATTTTTCCAAAGAAGACATACAGATGTCCAACAGGTACAAGAAAATGTTCTCAACATCACTAATGATCAGGGGAATACAAATCAAAACCACAGTGAGATAACACCTTATACATGTTAGAATAGCTTTCAACAAAAACACAAGACATAACAAGTGTTGTCAAGGATTTGGAGAAAAGGGAAATCTTATGCACTGTTGGCATAAATGTAAACAGATGAAGCCACTATGGAAAACAATATAAATGTTCATCAATAAATTAAAAATAGAACTACCATATGATCCATCAATTCCACATCAGGTTATACATCCAAAGAATATAAAAACAGAATATTGAAGAGATATATGAACTCATTTGTTGTTGCAACATTATTCACAATAGCCAAGATATGGAAACAACCTAGGCTACTGTCAATTAACGAATGGAAAAAGAAGATGCCACACACGAGTGACTTTAGATAGAAATGGACTTTTATCACTGATTGCTATTTTTAGTCATCTGAAGAATTTTTCTTTAAATATTGGTTTTCCAATTATGTCATAATCTCTAGATGTTTAGCATGGACAACAGGTATGATTCATTTTGAGAAACATTACCCCTAGGGCTGGACACTCCTAATTAAATTTTAAATAGGGAAAAAATCATACTCTTCCAGAGTGGAACCCATGAAAAATGCAGAGTTCAGTTACAGGAATGTTTAGATTTCTGTAAAACATAATTAAACTTGTGTTTAATTTTCAAAAACTTCCAAAGCTTTCTAATTCATTCAACAGGTAATTATTTCATTTTGTTGATCCTTACTGCTAAAAAAATTATTTCAATATCTGCTGGTTTTTAGTTATTTGTTTCTGCTAGAGGACCTGTGTGTGTGAGTGTGTGTGTGTGTGTGTTCTAATGATTCGTATTTTTTTGTTTCTAATATATAAGAAATCCACTCTACATATCAACAGAATTCTGGGCAATGCAATTACTTTTGTGTTAGTGTTTTAAACGTTATATAACATATAATACAAAATGTCTTTTATTTAAACTATATAAACATAACCAGATAAATTCCAAGAGCAAAATTTCTACAAACTTAGAGTACCCCTTGAACAAACAGTGGGAAATGTTTGTAGGTTTGTATTTAATCGTTTATTTTTTTTGTTTATGCATAACACATAATTAAACCAAAACAAGATTGCATACAAACTGCATGAGCTCCAAAATCCTGTGATTTTACACATCTATAGGAGTCTAATTTGACATAGGTGCATCTAGTGAAACCCTAATCCATTTATTTGAGAAGCAGCAAAAGTAAGACAAGCTCAAATGACCATGTATTGGAAACAGAATTTGTGTATAGGTTTAGGAAAGTGTGTTGAGACTAGATTTTAAATTGATTCTAATACCAATCTAGAGGATGTGTCTTTAAGACTGTATTCAATGGAGATTCTCTGAAGAATTTTGAAGAATGGAATAGCAGAATGAAACCTATATTTTAGCAAGATTAATTTGGCAGTTTCATATTAAATGGATTGGTAGAAATATAGCTTAAAGATAAAAAATCACTTAGGAAGGCACTTCTGTGTTGTGAGTTAAATGTGGTAGTAAAGAGCTAGAGGAATAATGATAGAAATATTACAACCAAAGAAATACATAAGATTTCAATATAAACTCAGGAATAAAACAGGGACATCAAAAATAACTCAAATTCTAATTCCATGTAGTCTAAAGAATGTTGATAAACGTTAATAAAAAAAGAGGAAAAAGGAGAAGATAAAACACCTGAACATATAATATAAGCCATTGAAGAAAGCAGAACTAGAATAAGCATGAAGCCTAGATATAAAAACTATGTAAACAATTCTGAATTCCTCCTTAAGGACAGTGTTCTATGGAAGATTTCCTAGAATAACACTGATTGCCCTTTGTTAGTTATTATAAAGGGCCTTTCTTCATTAGACTAAAACTGTCTCCCCTGCTAGACAGTTTGCCAGGCTCAATTTTTTGCCTTTGTGTCTGAGAAAGATCTTTTGAAACATCATCAGTGTACTCTTACCAAACCCCTTCTGATTCTCTTGTTGATCTGGGATGATGATCAAGTGAATCAAGAAACACTAAGGTTTTTTTTTTACAAACTATATTTTACTTTGGGTCTGAAAAGATGCTTATGAAAAACAGAAAGGGCTAGATAAATTCTCTCTCATTTTTCCTGATATTAACCTATATTAATAGGTTAAAAGATTTGATGTTTCAGTGATATGCTTTCTATGTGGTATTTTCTAGAAGTGTTTTGTTAATCTGTCCCTTATACTGAACTGTTAAATTATTAAACCAATAGTCAAGAGGAATTTAAAATACAAATGTGAATTATTTGCTACACTTATTTTGATTCAACAACGTTAAAAATGCCTGTGTTCTATTTGAAACTTATGTATGATTATTCAGAGAATTATAGCTAAAGTTCTAAGTAAAATAAAAAATTGTAAAGTCCAGACGTCCTGTATACAGGAAATCTAAATATAATTATTCCATTTTTAGATGAGTTTCTTGATGTATATATTGATACAAGTTAAATTATTTACTTACAAACACATAGCTGGATTTTAGCAGAACTAGAACTAGATCCCAATAATTCAGTCTTCCCTTTCATCGTTTTTGCCCTTATTCCCAATGCCCTTCAGTAGTTACTGTAATTATTGTTATAGACAGGAAATACTATGTTTTGTATTTATAATGTTAAAGGAGAATGATCAACATAAGGGATGTAAATTGAATAGTAATGAAAAATTAGTCTTGTGTCCTTGGCAAGAAGAACCAAAAAGCACACTATAATTAATTGCAGCTGTTTTCACATAGCAATTGTGCAGTTTCCCTTTCTTCCCAGGAGTTGCTGAATCAGGCGATGCAGCAAAGCTGATGTATACCTTCCGTGGAAATGAGATGTTTTAGATGTACTGTTCTCAGATGCCAGGATGGATGACAGTGTGAGATATAATCCTTTCCTGTTTAATGCAACCCAAACCAATCTACATTCTCGAAGTCATTTGATTTCTCCCCTCTGTAGTGCTATCAGATAGCAACTAGCTCTCTGGGGACTCCATTCATGCTGCGATTGCACTAGCTAGTGATTACACTGCTGAATCAGTCTGTAATCAATCTTGCATCCTACAGATCTTCTTTGGAGTTTTTCTTTTGATCACCAAGTAATGGGAAAAACAGCTTGCTAAAGAATAATATAGTTTCATCTAATTGTAGCTCCACTGAAAAGGCCTCTGGGTACACTTGTATTCACCTTTCAATAAAAGTGTTCATAATGTAGTCAATTTCTAAAGTCAAAACAGATAATTATTGTAGAGTTTGCTTGATTTATCTTGAGTATAAATGCATCATTTAAAAATTTGAGTTTTCAAAACAAATACAGTTTTCCAAGATAAAAATGTGCTTTTCCTTCTCTTCTTTTTTCTATTTATGGTCAATCCAGATACAGCCACTGATACTTGGATACCTACCCAGATGGGCTTCATAATTAGGGGATGCCCTCTCCAACTTGTAGGCATAAATAACACAAATTTAAAGGACAATGAAAATTATTTTACTGTGCAGAGAGTATTTCCTAATAAGCAGGGTTTGTGAGGAAACATGATCAGAAATCTGTTTTCAGCTGCTGCCAAATGATATGTATATATGGAGAATTAATTCAGGCTACACAAAAACTGAAAAGATAGCTACTGCTGGAAAGAAGATGGAGGTCAACACAGGGCAAGAATTTGTGTTCTTACAATGTCACCCGTAAGTACTTCAAGAAGGCAGCTTGATTATGCCAAATTATCAAGTTACCCATATTCATATCTGTCTCAGTTTGTGTTTCACAGAAAACCAGAACCTGAGAAAGTGACTCAAATATGTAAATTTGTTATAAGGAACTAGGGTGGAGATGAGGAAGCATGAAGAGTGAAACATGGAATGAAGAAAAGAAAATATATTCAATATCCACAAATCAATCAATGTGATACAACTGTAACAAAAATTATGTAATTATCTCAAAAATATGTAATTATCTCAATAGTTGCAGAAAAAGCATTTGACAAAATTCAGCATCCATTTATGATAAACTCTGAACAAAGTGAGTATAGAGGAATGTACCTACTAAAGGCCACATATGACATCCGGAGCTAACATCACTCACAACCATAAATGCTGAAAGCTTTTCATCAAAAATCTGGAACAAGACAACTCTTGCCACTTTTATTCAACATAGTATTGGAAATCCCAGCCAGAACAATTAGGCAAAAAAAAAACAAAAAGATGTCCAAATTGGAAAGGAAGAATTAAAACTGTCCCTCTGCAGATTACATGATTTTATATATTAATAAACCCTAAAGACTCTACTAAAAAACTATTTGAATAAAAAAATTCAGTCAAGTTTCAGGATATAAAAATAATATACAGAAATCTGTTGTGTTTCTACACAGTAATAAACTATCAGAGAAATTAAGAATACAACCCTAATTACATCAAAGAAAGTTAAGTACCTAGGAATAATTTTAACAAAGGAGGTGAAAACTGTACACTGAGAACTGAAAGACATTGATGAAGAAATTGAAGATGACATAAATAAATGGAAAGATATTCCATGCTCCTAGATTGAAACAATTAATGTTGTTAAAATTTTCATGTTACACAAAGCAAACTACAATTTCAATGCAATCCTAATCAAAATTCCAATGGTGTTTTTTTCACAGAAAAAGAAAGAACAATCCTAAAGCTTATATGGAACCAAAAAAGACCCCAAATCGTCAAAGCAGACTTGAAAAGAAGAACCAGCTGGAGGCACCATGCTTCCTGATTTCAAACTACAAATCTATAATACTCAAAACAGAATGTTACTGGCATGAAAACAGACACATTGTTTGGTGGAACAAAACAGAGAGCCCAGAAAAAAACTCATGCATATATGGTCAATTCATGATGAAGGAGCCAAGGAAATACCATGGGGAAAGCCTAGTCTCATTAATAAATGGTGTTGGAAAAACAGAACAGCCACATGCGAAAGAATGATATTGGACCACTACCTTACACCATACACAAATATTAATACAAACTAGGTAAAAGACTTGAATGTAATACCTGAAATCATAAAAATCCTGGGAATTTTCATCACCTCCACAAAAAACCACACGTCCATTAACAGTCACTCTCCATTTTCCTTTCCCTCATCTCCTGGTAACTACTACTGTCTATATATATTTGTCAAATCGAGACATTTCACATAAATGTAATCATATAATGTGTGATTAATTTTTACTACCTTCTTCCACTTAGCATAATGTTTTTAAGGTTTATCCATTTTGTAGCATGTTTCAGTACTTCATTTTAGTCACCAAATAGTATTCCATGTGTTATATATACCATATTTTGTTTATCCATTCATCTACTCAGATATATCCATTATCCATTCAATGCAAATGGACATTTGCATTGTTTCTACTCTTGGGCTATTATAAGTAATGCTGCTGTAAACATTTGTGTTCAAGTTTTTGCATGGACATATGCTTTAATTTCTCTTTCCTTTATATTTAGGATTAAAATTACTTTCACAGAGTAATAATATGTTTAACATTTTGAGTAATGACCAAACTGTTTTTCAGAGTAGCTACATCATTTTACACCCTCACTAGCAATGAATGAGGGTTCTCATTTCTCCACATCCTTGCAAACACTTGTTTGTTCATATTTTATGATTATAATCATAATAAAGTAAGAGCTTACTGTGGGTTTGATTCGTATTTCTTCAATAGCTGCTAATGTTAAGCATCTTTTAATGTGCTTATTGGTCATCCGTATATGATCTTTGGTAAAATGTTTATTTTTAAAAGAGTTATTTCTCTTTTACTATTGAGTTGTGAGAATGTTTATATATTGTATATAAAGCCCTTTATCAGGTATATGATTTGAAGATATTTTATTGTGAAGTTGTCATTTCATTTTTTATCCTATCATTTTCAGAACAAATTTTTTTAATTTTGAAGTCCAATTTGTCTGTTTCTTTTTTCTTGCCACTTATGATGCTGATGTAATATCGCCAAAGTCATTGGCTAATCCAAAATCCCAATAATTTAGTCCTATTTTCTTGCAAGAACTTGGTAATGTCAATGTTAGCATTTAAATTTAGAACTATGATCTATTTTTATTTAATTATTTGTATGTTGTGAGGTAGGGTTTCAGCAGGACTCAATTATATGTGGATATCTAGTTGTTCCAGAAATATTTTTAAAAAGTACTACTCATTGTTCATTGAGCTGTCTTGGCATAATTGTGGAAAGTGTGAGTCTGTTTCTGGACTTTGAGTCTCTTCCATTGATTATTTGTCTATCTTTACATGAGTTCCACACAATCTTGTTTAGTTTAGCTTTGTAGTAAATGTTGAAGTTAAGAAGTATGAGACTTCCAAATTTGTTCTTTTTTTCAAGATTGTTTTGACTGTTTTATGTTTCATGCATCTTCACATGCATTTTAGGATCAGTTTCCCAATTTCTGGAAAAAAAATTGTAACTGAAGTTCTGATAGAGATTATATTGTGTGCAGACCAATGTAAAGGGTACTATCACCACAACCAACTTAAGTTTTCCAAACTACATACACAGCAGATCTTTACATTTATTTAGGGCATTCAAATTTCTTTCAATAATGTTTGTAATCCTTGGAGTACACGTTTTTCACTTTTTTTTGTAAGATATATTCCTAAGTATTTTCTTGTTTTTAATTCTATTGTACATGAAATTAATTTCTTAATTTAACTTCAAATTGTACTTCTAATATACAGAAATATGACTAAGTTTTGTACCTTTTATCCTGTAATCTGCCTGAACTTGTTCATTTGTTCTAATTTTTTTTTTAAATTGTAAATGAATTTTTAAGAGTTTCTTGTATACAAGTTCAGATAACCTAAGAATAGTGCTACTTTTGCACCTTCCCTATCTGGATATATTTTGCTTGTCTTTCCTGCCTAATTGCCCTGGCAAGAATCTTCAGGACAATATTGAATGGAAGTAGTGAGGGTGGACAGTTTTGTCCTGTCCTGATTTTAGGGGGAAATTTTTCAGTCTTTCATTATTAAATATGATGTCAGCTATGAGTTTTTGTTAGCTGTCTTTTGTCAGCTTGAAGAATTTCTCTTGCATTCCCAGCTAGTTGAGTGTATTTATTGTAAAAGGGTATTTTCACATGTTTTCTCATGACTGTTGAGATGATCATGAGCTATTTGTTCACTATTTGACTAATATGGTGTAGCACATTGATGCTTTTTATATAATAAAGCCACCTTGTATTCCTGGGATAAATCACGCAAGGTCATGGTCTACAATCATTTTTATGTTTCTGCATACAGTTTACTCATATTATGTTGAGGCTCTTGACATCTACACATAAAGGATATTGATTTGTAATTTTCTTTACTTGCAATGTCTTTGTATGATTTTGATATTGGGGTATACTGGCCTCAAAGAATAAGTAGAAGGGTATTTAATTTTCTTATTTTTTAAAAGAAGTTGGAAAGGATTCTTCTCTACACATGTGGTACAAATCAGCAGTGAAGCCACCTGGCCCTGGACTTTTCTTTGTGGTCATTTCTTACTAGTTTTTCAATCTCTTAACTTGTAAGCCTATTTAAATTTTCTATTTGTTATTAGTCAGTCAGTTTTGGTATTTCATGTCTTCCAGGAGTCTGTCCATTTCATTTAGCTTATATAATTTGTAGGTACAGTTTCTTATAGCATTCTTTTATAATTCTTTTTATTTGTGTAAGTTTGGTAGAGATGGTCATGCTTTCATTTTTGGTTTAGTAATGTATTTTTTTTCCTTGGCCTGGATACTTAAACATCTATCAAGATTTCAATATTTTCAAAGAACCAAATTTTTTATTGATTATCTCTATTGTTATTTTATTCCTTAGTTTATTAACTTCCCCTATACAATTTTTTAATTTAGTCCTTTTGGCTGAATTTGTGTTCCATTTACTCTTATTTTTCTAGTTTAAGATAGAAGGTTAGGTTATTGATTTAAGACTTTTTGTTTTGTTTTGTTTTTATTTATTAGACACTTAGAGCTATCAATTTCCTCTAGGCAAAGTTTTAGCTGCATTCCATAAGTTTTGGTATGTTGTTTTTGTTTTCTTTATCAAATTCTTTGAAATTTGCCAGAGAATTTTCTAATTTCCTTTGTAATATCTCCTTTGACCCAACTAATATTTAAGAATCTGTTAATTTCCACATATTTATGAATACCCCAAATTCCTTCCGCTACTGATTTGTGATTTCATCCCATTGATTTCAGAGAACATTATTCATATAATTTCAAATTTATTGAGGCTTGTGTTATGGATAAATGTATGTTCTATCATGTAGAAGTTCTTTGTACACTTGAGAGGAATGTGCATTTTACTATTGTTGGGTACAGTGTGCTATGGATTTCTTTTAGATTTACTTAGTTTGTTGTATTATTCAAGTCTTCTATTTGCTTTTTGAGTTTCTACCTACTTATTCTATCCATAATTGATAATGGAGCATTGACATCTCTGAGTATTGTTGTGTTGTCTATTTCCCCCTTTAGTCAGTTTTACCTTATGTATTTTTAGACTCTGTAGTTAGATGCATATATATCTATCAGTGTCATATCTCTCTCAGGATTTGTCACTATCATCATTATAAAATGTCCTCCTTTACCTCTAGTAACAATTTTTTCTTACCCTCCATTCTGTTTGATATCAGTATAGCCACCCCAATTCTTTTTTAAATTACTCTCTGCATGCTATATTTTTTAACCTCCCTTTGCCTTCAACTTTTTGATTGTTTGAATCTAAAGTATGCTTCATCCACAGTATATGGTTGAATCATATCTTTCTAATGTATTTTGCCAACCTCTAATTTTTGAAGTTGAGTTTAAGCCATATATATTTAATGTAATTACTAATAATGTGGGACTAATGTTCGACATTTTGCTATCTGTTTTCAAAATGTTGATGTTCTCTTATTGCTCTGTTAGTGCCTTCTTTTACATAATGTGCATTCTAGTGTACATTTCTCTTCCCACTTATTTTATAGTTTGCTTATAGTTATTTTTATTAGTTTCCTAAGAGATTAACACCTTAACTTAAAATATTCCAGTTTTCATTAATACCAAAATAATTTCAATTATACAAAATACTTTGATTCAATATAACTCCCTTTTTTCCTTCCTCCTTTATGCTATTATTGTCATACAAATTACATCTTTACACAGTATAAGCACAATATTTTATAATTTTCAATTTATGCCAGTGCTCTTTTAAAATCAGATATGAAAACAAAATAGCTACAAATAAAAATACATTTTACTGTATTTAAAATATACCTATGCAGTTACCTTTATTTCTTAATGTGGATTCAAGTTACCATTGCCTGTCCTTTCATTTCAGCCTGAATTTTCATTTCAGCCTGTAATTTTGTAGGACAGGGTGCTAGAAATGAATTCTCTCAATTTGTTGATTTTCTGAGAATGATTTAATGTTTATTTCATTTTTGAATAATGATATTTTAGATATAGAATTTTTAAACTATTTTTTAAATTTATTTTTGCCTGAGTTGTGTCTTCATTGCTGTGCACAGATTTTCTCTAGTTGTGGTGAATGGGGGCTAATCTTCATTGCAATGTACAGGCTTCTCATGGTGGTGGCTTCTCTTGTTGTGGAGCATGGGCTCTAGGCATGTGGTGTGCATGCTCAGTATCTGTAGCTCATGGGCTCTAAAACACCAGCTCAGCAGTTATGGTGCATGGGCTTAGTTGCTTCATGGCATGTAGGATCTTCACAGACCAGGGATTGAACCTATGTCCCCTGTATTGGCAGGCAGATTCTTAACCACTGTGCCACCAGAGAAGTCCCAGATATAGAATTTTTCATTGACAGTCTTTTCCTTTCAGCACTTTGACTATGTTATCCACTGCCTTTGACCTCCATGGTTTATGATTAGAAGTCAGCTGTTAATCTCATTGAAGTTTCCTTGTATGCGGTGAGATATTTTTCTCTTGCTACTTTCGAGAGAATCTCTTATTCTTTGGTTCTTGATGGTTTTACTGAGATATGCCTAGAAGTATTTGAGTTTATCCTGCTTGAAATTTATTATGTCTATTGGATGTGCAGATTAAGGTTTCTCATCAAATTTGGGAAATTTTAATTTGTTAATTCTTCAAATATTCTTTCTGCTCCATTTACTTTCTCCTCTCTTTATATGACTTCCCTTAAGTGTAGGTTGATAATACTAGTGATGTACAGCAGGACTGAGGCTCTATTTATTTTTCTTCATTCTTTTTATTTTATGTTCAGAAAACAGGAAAATAACAATTGATCTCTCTTAAACTTACATGACTTTTTCTTCTGACTGCTCAACTCTATCACTGAGCCTCTCAAGTAAATTTTTTTTTTATTTTAGTTACTTTCCATCTTAACTTCAGAATTTCTTATTAATTGCTTATAATCTACTACTTTACTAATGTTCTCTGTTTGGTGATATAGTGTTTATTAACTTTTTTAAAATTTGGACATATTTTTCTTTACTTCTATGAACATATTTATAACAGCCTATATTAAATATTGCCTTCTAAGTCCATATTCAAGCTTTAGGAGTAGAAGTTTCTATTAACTGCTTTTTCCCCAGGCTTATGGGTCATTCTTTTCTTTTCCTTTGGGTGTTTCAATACATTTTAAATAATAAGATTCACCATCCCCTCCCCACCCAGGACTTGATATTCTTACTCCTCATTCTTATTGTCATTGTTGCTACTACTTTTGACTTATTTAGTTAGTCTCCTAGACTAATTCTGTAGTCTGTATTCTTTGTTATGTGTGACCATTGAAGTCTATCTGCTTGGTTAGTGTAATGTTCACCAAATGATTTTAAAGATATTTTATTAATTGCCTCAAACCAATAAATTTCCCAATCTTCACTGAGATGGCTCTTTGTTAGGGTATGCCTTCAGGAGTGGGCACTTAACAACTCTGTCTTAGCCTTCACTTCCTGCTTGCACTGAGCCTCAAGTTCAGTCAGAGATGAGAGATTAAAATCTTTTTAGATTTTTGTGGATAGGTATATATCCCTACACATACATATGGCCTTCTGGATGCCCAAGGAAGTGGGGGAGCTCTTCAAAGTACCCATGGACATTTCATACTCCAGATTTTTATTTTTAAATTTTTGGCCAGCCTCTTCTTTGCACCAACTAGTATTGCTTCTTCAGCTACCATAATGTTAAACAATTGCTGCTGGTTTTTTCCAACAAATGCCATGGGATAGAGTTAGCTTAGTGAGAAAATACCTAAATCAAACCAAATTAAAATCACCCCTACAAATGGTGCTTTTTCAAGGATCTGCCAGGCAGGAAAAAAAACAACAATTTTCTGGGAATACGGCTCTTGGGAAGCTCCAAAACTGTTCTGCCCTTAGATACTGTGCTACTGTTTTCTCAGCTATTGTGATTTTTTTCAGCTACTGCTGATTTTCAAGACTATCTCAGAACTAAGGACAGAGGGATGGGAGTAGGGAAAGTTAAATTACCACTAGGTCATTGTTCTTTCTAAGGTTTGACCATCTTTTTAAATAAATCCTTAAAGGAGCACTGCAAGACTTCAGTTAATTTCCAGAATTCTAATAAAAAGGTTTTTAACAATTTTGCCATTGACTTCATCCCTTTTATGATTGAGCATAATTTCAAAGGTCCTTACTCTGACATTTCAGATATGCTTCTCCCCCACTGCCATTTATAATTCATGTGACCTTAACTTTTTTATGTGGAATTATGAAACTCAATTTATATAAAATCAGAATTGTAGCACTTTTTTTAAACAGGATTATGAGGATAAAACAAATAATTGACACTTTTCTATGCCATGATAAAACACAAACAATAACTATGTTATGTACCACGTGTTAGGTGCTATGCTGGATGTTTTGTGTTTAATATTATTAACCTCCAAAAAAACAAGCAAGGTAGATATTTCCTCCGTTTTAGAGATGGGAAAGTTTAGATTCAAAGTAATATTAGTTATTTGCTCAAAGCCATACATCTAGGGAGAGCAAAAGCAGGAACATAAACTCATGACTATTTTTTTTTACCTTCTTTCCAGGACAAGTTATTCTATATAACACAATGCTAAAGAAAGCTGAGGAAGAGGAAAAGAAGGCTGCTGATGATGATTTTTTTATTCTTCCTTTCTTCTGTAAAATTATATGAAAACTTTAATCATTACAACTCAGTAGAGATAATTCTGTACAGTTCATTTTTAATCTAAATTTAAGTCTGTAAAGATCTGATGTCATTTGATAACTAAAGGTAAGATACTGTAATCTTAAAAAGTGTTCACTAGTGACAAGGTGGTGACAGCTTAATTTAGAGCATTATTATAATTTACATAATGTATAATTTCTACAATTATTGATAACAACCATATTGTTCAGTGAAGACTTTTCAGAATAGTAGTATATTTGCTTTTAACAAAAATGGTTAAATTATTACAATCTTTGTGCCACATTTACATAGTTTATCTTGCTAAACAGCAGTGAGTTCTGCTAGAAATATAGATAGGCTTTAGACAAGCAAATAGTCCAACCTTCTCTACTGGTAGTTGATCAATACCTCTGCTCAATTCCCTGTAATTCTCTTCATAGCCTTATAATCATGGGAATGTCCTGCTACTTTTAAAGGTCCTTGTTTTATTACCTTTTACTTGGTTTCTGTGATACTTGTAACCACTTACCATGAGTTAATTAAGCAAGCAAATAGTTATTAAGTACCTATTTTATGCCAGAGAAATTCCGGGAAAGTACAGAATACTTTATACTTCATGACAGGCCTTAATACTTTAATTCAAACATATATACATTCAAGCAAGATTATTTTTAAGTTAAAAACTTCATTCTTTTAGCTCTTTTTATAAAAGACTCTCTTCAGCCAGCTCACAGTACTTTGTCTTTTTATTTATGTTTATCAAAGTCTCTCTTAAAATGTGGTAAGCATCACATCTTAATTTGTAAAGATTCACACTAAATTAGGACAATGAATTCCTTTTCAAACACCTTTACTTTTGTTTTCTTTTGCCTAAATTTGAGGGGAGAAGATTTTGTCAGAGAATCATATTTTTTAAATGTGGCTTTATAGTCAGTCTACCTAGGTTTAATCCAACATCTGTCACTCACTAGTTCTGCAACCTTGGAGAAGTTACTTTACTGCTTGAGCAATAATTTGGAGAACTGAACTCAGAGAGATAAAGAGAGAGGCAAAGAAACCAGTTATGATATTATGGCAAGAGTCCAAGAAGATAAGATGGGTGCTTTAATGAATGTAATGCTTTATTAAGCAAATGCTAATAGCCACATTTTCTGCTAGGTGCAAATGACATAAAATTAGGTAAGTCATGTTCCTTGCATGCAAGTAATTCACAGTCTATGGTAAAAGTTACATAGAAAAACTATAAGCCAAGTTGTTAATTGCCATAATATGGGTGTACGTAAAGTCCTAGAGAACACAAAATTGATTCCATTATTCCATATGTGTCCTGACCAACACAGTCCAATGGGGATAGTATTTCTCATTATCTAGGCAATTAACTTCTATTATGCATCTTAAGATTGTATTACCTTTGTTCACTACATTTCACTGAAGGTTCATATTAAGCAAGAGGAAAGGAGTTGGTTGATATTTCTCCTTTATATTTTTACTATTTAAGTCTGTAATGGCATTTGATGATTCTTATCTTTACTTAATGCTTTTGATGAATTTAGTTTTCCAGTATTTATCATAACTGTACATTAAGTTTTACAATATATTACATATTTTGGTAAGCTCTGGGTTAGGTAGAAAATGTATTCTGATAATTTTTTGCTTTCAATGTTACCTGCTGTCCTGTAATAAAAATATTCCACTTATTCTTTCTTAATGACCTTTCCTAATAGATGTTCTCATGATCTGCTCTTTGATGTTAGGGTTAATACAATGCCTAGAACAAATTTAAGAAAACATCCATGTTAATTCAGTATTTCTGAGAAGTTCTGAGTCCCTTTGGATGTCAATTATTCTGGTAAAAGTATGGAACTTTTTAATATAAGGTAAAATAAAAACCAAGATTTGAAGTCAAACAAGTGTAAATTTTAATCTCAATTCTGACAGTCATAATAGGATGGTAATAAGTAACCTTTTAGGGTGTGGGTCTCTTCATGTATAAACTGAGGTAACACTTCCTTCATTAAGTTATTTGAAGACTAAATTGTGATAATTTAAAAATCTTAGAGTGGTTTCTGGCTTTTTACAAATGATAAATAACTGTATGTTATTAGTATCACCACCCTACTGTCATATGTTGTATAGGGTATTGTTTATTAATTGACAATTGATTTTAATATCAAAATGCTACTATTATTAGTTTTAAAATTATATGGTTTCCAATATTACAAAACAAACTTAAAAACAGAATGTAAAACAAAATAGAGGACATTAGTCATATACCATAGAACAGATTTAAAGTATAATTTTTCTTACTGAAAATTGTAAAAGGCTTTCTAATTTTCAGAAAAAGAAATGTAGATTGGCAAATTTATCTATAGGAGGAACATATAAACATACTGTAAATTTAATGTAAATTATTTTTGAAATTCTAAATGCAAAGGTGTTATTATGAAGCAATTCTATGGGAAAAAGTATATGTAGAAATCAAGATAAATTGTTTACCATTTTGTGGTTTTAATTTCTTCATCTCTTAACTGGATGATACCAGGTTAATTAATGGATCAAATTAAATATATCATGTTAAGGCTTTATAAATGTTAGCCATCATATCTGAAGCCTTACCATAGGGAAACCTAGAAAAAAAGGAAATTAGTTCTTGACATCACTTACTTCTTATTAATTCTTTGGTTTTTAACTCAGCTCTCATATATTAAAGACCCATAAGTTACAGCATTTTCAGGGCATATTTTTTGTTTTACTTGCCTCCTAAACACCTTCTAGAAACTGCACTTCTCAGTCCCATTATCCTCAAACTATCCTCATAGCCAGCATCCATGTGGTTATAAGGACAGCTTCCATCTGGCGACAGTGGGACCACCACTCCCAGTTGATCGATCAAAGCAAGGGTTTCTAATGTAAATTGGTCCCGTGAAAGTAGATCCACAGTAATTACACATGTGGATCGGGTATTTGGGGGCTGAGTCATGTTAATCATGATATTCTCAAAAGAGAATCCAACACCACCTACTACTTAGTTTGTAATACTCCTCCTTGTATGCCATGAGATAGTTCAGTATTCCCCTCATAATTTTGCCTACTCTCACCCCATCCCCATTTTTTTCTTATTTGTTCACTTTATTTAGGCAAACTGGAGAAATCTCCGCCTATTTAAAAACAAACACTGAAGTGGATATATTAGGCAATTGGCAGATCATCTTCTTGGGCCTCTCCTTCCATGGGTAAATTTATTACCATATACAAGGCCAGGTAAAATACATTGGAATGGATTCCCTTTAAAGTCTATATTTATAGCAGAAGCTTCAAATTTTTAAGCCACCATCAGAGGCATGAATGAGGTAGGCATATTGATGCCTATCAATATCCCCAATCATCAATAGTATCAAAAGACTGACGGGTGTTGAAGATTGATGGGGGATTGATCAGTCTAGCTTTGATCAGATAGTAAGTTCAATGCTAGCTAACATTTTATGTATGTGTTCCGTACCCTAGTAGAATAATGTACTCCACTAATTTGGTATACAAATGTACACATATCAATCTGTCAATGCATTTTTCTCATTCAGCATTCATTACTCTACCAAAAGTTGTTTGCCTTCACCCACAACTTTTACATCCAAGGGATTTCTACTTCACAAGTTTATGACACTATGGCTATGTTACTATCTTTTCTTGGATTTACCAGGGGTGGTTGCTATTGTGAGAGTGCTCAAATCTATGCAATCATGTCAGGATGAACATGTTCTTGCTTAAGTATCTCTTCAGAGCATCATTTTTATAATTCAAAAGCAAATCAGAGTGGTTGTGGCACCTCTAAATCTTCCTACGGTGAGTTCAAAAAACAAAAGATATTCTGTACGAGCCACAGGTGCTGATTTGTGAGTAAGTAGTCAAGTCTTTCCTAGAATACTTAAAAGGGTTAATACATTATTTTAACCTTCATTTATGGAGCTTCTGATATGTGAGGGGCATTATCCAAGGTGATTAACATATATTATTTTATTCAATCATAATAACAATTCTGTAATGGAAATAGTATTCTTCCCATTTTTCATTCATGGACAGTGAAACATGGAGAAGCTAAATAAATTTTCTCTGTTTCTCACATCTAATCAGTGGTTGAACATGGATTCAAGTCTGGATTTTACAAAGTCTACAATGTATAATTAGAACGTCCTTCAGGAAAAAGTAACATAAACTTCAAATAACACAGCTCAAAATATAGGTTTTAAAAAAAAAACAAAGTCCAGAGTCTAGGGCTAGTATAAGGCTCACCAGCACCATCAGGGTCTGAAATACTTTTCATCCTTCTGCTCATTCATACTTTGAAAAGCAGTTTGGATAGAGCATGAGAGCACAGCTGTGGGGTCAGACCTCTTGGGTTCATCTCCTATCTCCATTACAAAATTGCCATATGACCTTGGGCAACTTACCTAATCTCTTTATTTGCTTTATTTTCCTCATATCAATAATAGATGTAATAACGATACCCAACTTATAGGATTTTTGTGAGAATTAGAATGCAGTCTAAGTTTTGAGGGCAGCCTACAGAAAGAGGATGAACTCCTCAACCCAAAATTTGTTTCTAGTGTTGAGACGAATGATGCCATGCCCACATCAAGAAAGCATAAAAATGTTTACTCCTCATATAATAATAGTTCTTTCAGGGAGAACAGAAAAGGCTTCAACGCAGGTCCAAAAAGGGTTTGAGAGAGCAGGAAAAGGAGATGCCTTGAATTTGACTGTAGTTAGGGGCTTGGACTGAAGTAAGAGTTCTCATACACAAAGAAGTAGTGGCTTGCATGTTTTGAATTTCCTGTCAGCACCAAAGGAGGGAACACCTGGCTTTCTTATCAGCTTTCCCAAAATGTGAGGCAGAAGGAGAAGAGGAATTTGTAAAGTTTGCAGGCTGTCATCAGTCAGATTTCAAAAAATGAAGTCAGATTCTTCATGAAAATTCACCGCTTATGTTTAACTAAAGATTTGAATATGCCATGTTTTATTTAATTGAATTTAAAATCATTTAAGCAAGCCATTATGGCACCCTAGGAGGCAAGTAGCTTGATCCCACTAAGAGAGATGAAAATTCTCTTGAATGCTTTGTTCAAGAGAACTGCATCGTATATTTTTTGAAACGTAGGGTGTGCCTTGGTCACTACTAATAATGCCTGGATTTCTGAAGCAGACAAGGAATATCTTGGTGAGATTTTGTATTGCGTCTTTAGTATGTATAGAGATATGTATGACCTTCATTTATAATTTGGGTAACTATGAAGTAAGAGATTTTCAAAAGTTCTTTATCCCAAAATGAACAGCCTTGGATACATAATTGTTGCCACCATTGACAAGATCATACAACCAGACCAATGACAATGTCCCAAGTCTAAAAATGTGCAGATGGGGCTGATTGTTGGCCAAGGTATCCAGTGATAAAATGACTGAGGTTGAGCCAATTTTGTTTATCCTTAAGTCCTGTCACCACTCAGTGACATCCTAATTAAGAGATGAAAAGCAGCACTTCTCCAGCAAGCTTCATTACACACAATGGTGGCTCTCTTACCTGTAAAGCATAGTAACTCCTTTTGTTGTTCACTCATTTGATCCCAAGAAGCTTCCCAGGTAGTCAAGGGGTCCAGGAGAGGTGTCACCTCCTCCAGCACTGTGGTATCTAGCTAAGGACTGAGAACAGGGAAGGCCAACCCTTCCTACAGGTGGGATATGCCAAGAGATCTGGGTTTGGCTTTATTCCATAGGTACAATTTCTATCTTAGGAAGGAGACATTGATGGCTATGCCAAGCTTGAGGGTACTGCTTCTGTAATCCAAGACTTAATGGGAAACTATGTAACAAGGGTCATAGGTGCAGGACCAAGGAGATATTTTATTTTCAGGAGAATCCAGTGTGTAGCCAGCAATCAATATAATGGCATATAGTGTGGTACTAAGGAAGACAGTTTCTTATACTAGAAGTTCATGGGCAATTATTACCATCATGGGTGGTTGAGAGACTCCAGGAAGAATGATAGTAGGTTGCTAAAAAGCCTCTACTTTAAAGGAGTAGGAGTAAAGGAGTCTCTGGGTTCATTAATGGGAGTGCTGTTGTATTGCAATTTGGACAGATTCTAGAGACTTTTGTCATTCGGATCCCATCCAATGTGGCTAATTTGCAAGTAGTATCATAATAGGCTTAAGTAAAATTTGTAAACAAGGAATGTGTTGCCTTCAGACCCCAAGAAGTCCTAAAATCTGTTGGTCTTCCTTTAATGTTGTGGGTACTGAGAAGTCAGTAACTGTGCCTTTACAGAGTCAGAGATGCAGTGGTCTTTGGTGGAACAAACCATTTTCACAAATTTAACTTGGATGATGGGGCCTTTTACTATGTGAACTATGTGTGAGAAAATGACTCACCTCTTTTATGTGAACTCTTTTGTGAGTATCTGCATGCCTTTAGTCAGTGCGTAAAGTGAATGTCCTTGGAGGAGGATGACATCAATGCAATATTATACCTGTGTACAGGAGAAACCTGGATGTAATTAAGAACTTACTTGCAAAGATTGTGGGTGATGGTAGGGCTGTTGTGTAACCCAGCAGAGTAAAAGTATATTGTGCTTTTTAGAAGATGAAGGCAAACTGCAGCTGAAAGCTTATTAAAATAGGCACTGAACATAATATTCACCAAATATGTGACTGCAGAAGAGTTACAGTTTCCTGATTGGATGAAGGCAGTAATTTCAATAATACTGGGTATGAAGGCTTTAATGGTTGGAACCACAGTATCGAGGTTGTGGTAATCTTTCTTTCCAAATTTAAGGACAAATGAAATGTGATTGTTAAAGGGAGAAGCAGTGTGTATAATAACTTCTTACTTAAAAAGGTCTTGTTTTATAATCCGTGAAGATACTGTTTTAATTTATATTCAGTTATATTGGCCATATTAATCCAGAATGGAGGTTTATGAAAGACTTCTTTGTCATGCTAACTGTAAGTACAAAAGATATTAATGTGTATTATTCATTGGGTAAGAGTATTCATGCCTATTATGGGATATTTTAGGATAAATGGTGCTATGGTTATGGAGAATTTAGGCAAGGCAATAGTTCTCATGGATAAGGTAAAGCATACCTGGTTTTGCCCTGTATTTTATGTTTGCTAAATCTCCTAAGAGTATAGGGAATA